>NC_132791.1:15000-10015000 GCF_048418805.1 Vulpes vulpes | reverse complement strand
TGTTGCTCTACGTTCAAGTTCACTTACTCTTCCCTCTGTTATTTTCACTTGGCTTTTAAATCTATCCATTACATTTAAAAAAATTAAAATAGTGTGTGCTTAATTTCTAGAATGTCCATTTCATTGAAAAAAATCATTTTTATTTTTCTTTCCCTATTGAGATTTTCTAGCTTTTCATCCATCAGAAGTATATTTTCTTTTATTCCATTGTGAATAGTTGTAACAGCCATTGAAAAACCCTCATCTTCTAGTTCTAACATCTGGATTATCTTGGGGCTGTTTCCAGTTACTTTTCTTTTGTCTTGAGAATGTGTTCCATTTTCCTGGTTCATTACACACTGGGTTATTTTACATTGTAAATTGGACATTATGAAAATGGGAAGTCATGTTGTACGATTTCCCTGCCCCAGAATCTGCCTGATTTCTGGTCCCCCTTCTAGTGATTTCAGGGAGCTGTTCATTGCATCATGCCCAGATTTTATAGCTGTGGTCTGTAGGATTATTCATCTAGCAAGATCTTATTTAATCAGATTTTTAATTCATTTAGCCCTGACAGATCTCACCTCAAGGACAAGCTCTACGGTTTTCATTGTTCTGCTACTTGGCTTCTCCAATGCTCCTGGGAAGGATGGTTTACACATGTGAGGCCCAGAAGGGTGGGGGAGTGTGGGCCTTCTGGGGCAGCCATCATATAGTGGGGGATGGGAGTCAATGGATAAATACTTCTCCATGTTGATTTTAGAGTAGATGATTCCTGTGTGCTCCTCAGGGGGGGCCATAGCAAGACTGAGGTCCAATGGCCCCAGTGGTGACTAACATAACATACTCTTCAACTGTCTTTTCCCACTTTCCCTGTTTCACTTTGTCTGGTACCTCTCACTTTTGGGGTCAACTCCCAAATAAACTATCTGCACTCAAGTTCTTGTTTCCCTTTCTGGAGGGATCCCAGGCTAATGCTCAGTTGTCAAATCACGTTACTCCTCCTGAAGTACAAGAGCTAGGTGGGATTCTGGTTTTAAAGGCTTGCGATGCCATCTAAGAAGTTTGGATTCTATTTGGTCCAGAAGAAAGAGCCGAAGGATACTTGCTATGAAATGGACATGATCCAACTATTTACAGTCTCTTATTGTCCCAAGATCTGAAGACTCTCTGACTTGCTATCTCTGAATTTCAGTTTCTCTCATTAATACATTTAGAAGAGTAGCACTTTCCTGTCTATTTTGCACAGTTGTTACAAAGACCAAATTAGATAATGCATATTCCACAAGGAGCCAAATGAAAGTAGGGTGTTACTATTACTTCGATCTGGTGTTATATGTTAGTGTGGGAAATAAACATTGCAATATTTAAAAAAAAAAACCCACCCATATTTACCTAATAGAATTTCCAACTGGGGCAAAAGTATATTTTGAGGGACCGTGCAACCCAAATATAATTTTAGGTTGTATCTACAAGACAACAGAATAAGCAAACTCTAATATACCTGTAAGGAATTGTGGATTCTACAACCAGGGGCTTAAACAGATAGCGGTGGGCCTTCTGGCATGGCAACTCTCTGATGTCCCAGACTTCTATCGTTCTGCTTTGCCAACTTGAGAGCATGGCTTCTATCTTCCAAGTCCCAAGATGGTTATTGCAGCTTCAGGTCTCGTGTCAACTTTCAGGCAGGAGGAAGGGAGTGGGACTGGACAAGTGTGAGTCTTCAAGTTGAGTCAATGCCTCTGCTCCAAAAACTTTCTCAAAGTCTCAGCTAAGGATTTCTGTTTGTGTCACACTGGCCACCCTTTAAACAACGAATGTTGGGAAATATAGCCTTTTAGCTGATAACAAGTCATCCCCAAATAAAATTAAGGTTCCCTCAGTAAGAGAAAAGAAAAGAATGGGTACTGGGCGGGCAGTTACCTGTCTTGGTCATAGGTGGTGTCTCAGAAAGAGCCCTGGGGGCAGCCCGGGTGGCTCGGTGGCTTAGTGTCACCTTTGGCCCAGGGCGCATTCCTGGAGACCCGGGATCGAGTCCCACGTCGGGCTCCCTGCATGGAGCCTGCTTCTCCCTCTGCCTGTGTCTCTGCCTCTCTCTCTCTCTCTCTCTCTCTCTCTGTGTCTCTCATGGATAAATAAATAAAATCTTAAAAAAGAAAGAAAGAAAGAGCCTTGGGTCAAATCCTGTATTCAAATGCTACTTTTGCCCTTATTTGTTGGCTGACAGGGCACATTGCTTTTTGAGATTCGATTTCTGCTTCTGTAAGATGCTATTAACAACTTGTACTTTGGAAAGATTTGCACCATACAGAATCATTTCAGGGATTCTGCGAATATTCCATGTAATGTGCCCAGCACAATGCCTGGCACAGGAGAGATGCTCAACATTTCTATTGACTCTAACAATACTCTGCGCCAGGTGCTAGGCTAGAAGTGAAAAAACACAACAGTACTTAATCTCTGCCCTCCAGGAACTCTAAGTGCGTGTGTGCGTGTGTACGTGTGTGTGAAGACGTGTCGCACCGTGCCATGCTACTCCACGCAGATTCTTTCTTCAGTGTCCCTGCTCCTGTACCCCAGTCGCTGGGAAGAGTTGCTGCTGATGGCTCCCAGCTGTGCACTTCAGGGGACATTGCCTTCAGCTGCTGGGGACCGCCTGCCCCCCATTAGGCACCCTCCTAGGGGGTGGTCCATGGCCAAGGACTGGCTGATGCACGGATCAAAAGTTCAGCCCCTTTGTCTTGATTTTGGGACAACTCTCAAGGGCCATCCTGGCTCTGGAATTCCCTGGAGGATCAACTGAGGCTCAGTGGCAGCTGCATTTCATCGTTTTTCCCTCAACGCAGTCCTTCTTCCTTCACTTCTCCCTGGCCTACCTCCCGGAAGCTTCTCCAATACCTCTTGGGCACACAGCCCGCCTCAGAGCCCGTTTCCTGGAAACCCGACTGTGATACATGACAAGGTACCCACAAGAGATTTCTCAGGTGCCTTCATTACAGGGGCTGGGCCTTGAGCTGGAGAGGCATGAGCCAGCTGCTCTGGTCTCTCTCACCACCCCTCGCAGCTCCTGCGCACTGCCGCCTCCGAGAGCCAGGCTGGCCCGTGACCTCTGGTAGTTCTGGTGCCATCTCAGAACTTCTTTTACTTGACCTCCCACTGCTAACTCCCTCATTCTCTGGGCATTTCTGTACGAGTCCCTGCAAGAAAGCACCAGCTAGGCTCGGCCCACCTTTGCAGGTCAAGCACCCCACAGGCTGCCGGGGGGCCTCTAGATTGGCTGGTTGGGGGGTCATGCACTCACCACTGGTCAATCAACTGTGGTTGGGGGGAGCAGGGGGTGCAGAAGGGACGGTGGCCCAGGGCCTCCCCCTGAGCAGGGCTCAGCGGGGAAGGTAGGTGTCGTGGGAAAGGTGTCCAGTATATTATAAAGGGTGCTCCCGGAGCAAGTGAGGCCCCTGAGAGCCCGGGAAAGGGTGACAGCACTGTGCCAGGCAGAGCAAGAAGGCGGGGCTGCTGCCCCTGTGTTCTCGGCTGAGGAGAAAACCGGCTTGATCTGGAATGAAGGGGTGAGGGTGGCAGAGGGAAGAGCAGGTGTGTGTAGAATGAAGCCACGTGGGCTGGTGCGGCCCATCTCAAGGGCAGTTGAACTGCAGATAGGGGACCACGGGGACGGAGGCAGAGGGGGGACCCAGGGCCACTGCAGGAGCGAGCTGGAGCCAGTGGGCGGTCGGATGTCCCTGGGACGGATGTGGTTCCCTGTTGTCACGTATAGAATGCCTTGTGCCCCCGGGGGGCCCCTGCTGGCCCGGGGAGCAGGTGATCGCAGTCCACACGCTGCCACTTTGCATGTTTTCTTCCCCGGCCCGAGCTCACAGCAGCAGCCTCCTGCTCAGCAAGATCCCCGCGGTGGAGGTTTCTCCGCTGACACATCCGCACATCCCAGGATGCTTGCGGCCCCATTTATACATTGCTTTGATCCTCTTACAGACTAGGAGAGAGGGTGATAGGTGTCATCTGCTCTTCCAGGCACAGTCTGTTGAGGTGGCCACCTGCCTCACGTGGCTGTTTGCATTTAATTCCTAAATGTCTGCCCCTCAGGAGCGCTCACATTCCAAGTGCTCAGCAGCCGCATGTGTCAGTGGCCTGGATGGTGGAGACAGAGCACATGTTCATCATCCTGCCCAGTGCTCCTGGGTGGTGCTGCCCTTGGCTGGGAACTTGAGCGTGTGTCTGTCCAGCTCCTTGCGGCAGGCCTCGACCTCACAGCAGGGCCGAGGACCTGCATGTCATCAGTGAACCATTGTGGGACGACTGAGTTGACTGACAGTCTCCACTGACAAGGGGGGAAAGAAGATTCGGAGAGATGCTACTTTCAGGGGTGGTGGAGCAGATATGCGACCGAGCAGGTACTCCGGCCCATCCTTCCCCCTGCCAGCACACGGCTTGTTCAGTCTCTCCCTGCCCCTGCTTCATTGGCCCCCAGGCTCTGACAGGAGAAGGTGGGTCCTCCGTTGTCACCCCAGCAACCTCCCACCACCTGATTGGAAAACCACTTCTAAAAAATGGCTTATGATGTTTTCCTCTAAGGTGAAGGGAATAGAGAATGTGGCAAATACAGGCAAGGAGAAAGAAAAGTAACTCATACCTGTTAACGCAAAAACTGGCTCAGCTAACATTTTGGTACATGTCCTCCAAATGTCTTTTCAGTACTGTTAAAAAAACAAAATTCAAAGCAGTAAATTTACACATCTGGGGTGCCTGGAAGCGTCTGATTCCTGGTTTTGGCTCAGGTCTTGATCTCGGGCTGAGATCACAGCCTGAGGTTGGTCTCCACACTCAAGTGTGGAATCTGCTTGGGATTCTTCTCCCTCTCCCTCTGCCCCTCCTGCTTGTGCTCTCTAAAATAAATAAATAAATCTTTTTAAAAAGCTGGCTTTATTAAATGACCCATGAATTGGACAGCATCCCATCTAGCAAGTAGAGAGATGCTTCGAGGAGTTGCACAAAACGGAAGGTTTTTATAGGAAGGAGGCTGGGCCAAGGAAGTTATTAGCAAGGGAACAGGATTGTATCCAGGGAAGGTCACTTGCCTTTAGGGGGAAGAGCAGAGGGTCCTCTCATGCAGATGACCTCATCTTCATTTAGGGGAAAGAGAGAGCTCCTGTGGCTGGTCCCCTCATTGGTGCTGATCAGAAAATTCCTGACTGGCTGGTTCAGATTCACCCCCTGGGTAATGTTGAAACTGCAATTATATTAGGTATTAAGCCCCCGGTTTGGGGATTTGGTCTAAATGATGCCATTTTGGGCACGTGGTTTTAACAATGTAGAGGTGTATTGTTAAAAGGTTTTCCACGAGTCTATGTCATTTGCTTTTGAAAACTGATTTTTTAAAAGATTTTATTTATTCATGAGAGACACCAGAGAGAGGCAGAGACAAAGGCAGAGGGAGAAGCAGGCTCCATGCAGGAAACCCGAAGCGGGACTCGATCCCAGGACCCTGGGATCACGACCCGAGCTGAAGGCAGATGCTCCACCACTGAGCCACCCGAGCATCCCCAAAACTAATTTTCCAAGAGGTTTGTGGGGCCAGACACTTACTGCTTTCTTCTCCCAGCCTTTCTCAAGCTCCTGGGCCTATTTCTCTCTTCAGATGTCAGTGTAGTCCTGGATTCACGGAGGTTCTCCGTCCCTGTGAAGTGTGCCACGACCACTACACAGTGAAGCTCAAGGCAGGAGCTAACAAGATATCAAACCTGGGTGGTGGGTGCTGGAGATCTCAGGCCCGCCTGCGTGGGGAGTCCCGCCTGGGGCTCTGTGCTTGCAGGCAGATGAAAATGCGTTGCCTGCCCGAAAAAAGCTACGAGGCATAAAGGCTGCCTGGCTAAGGAAGCGGACCCTCAACAACTCGGCCTCTTGCTCTGGCCCTCGGGGAGACGTAGGGTGCCCCTCACCTATCCAAGCGGAGAGATGATTGTAAAAACTTGTCCAGAACGGGAGGGGGGCATGAAGGTCCTTTATGAAGCCAAGGGACAGGGACACTTGTATAGTCGGAGGCACGGGGCACTCAGACACCCAATAAAGATGGGTTGGCAACACATTTCCAAACCCAAGTGAGGAAATCAGCCACATGCAGTCGGCTGCTGCAACAAATGGAGAATTCATAACCCAAGAACTAAAGATAAGAAGACGATGTGAAAAAAACCTTTAAAGCAAGCAGGTTTACAGTTGGAGTGATAAAGAAGTAGATACGTTGAACCTTAAAACCAGAGCAGAACAGTATGGGAAAAATAATGGGCAGGTTTGAAAAGTGTCTACATAGAAATTTTTTTTAAAAAAAGTTTTAAGATTATTTTATTTTATTTTTTAAAGATTTTATTTATTTATTCATGAGAGACACAGAGAGAGAGAGAGAGAGGGGGGGTGGGGCGGGCAGAGACACAGGCAGAGGGAGAAGCAGGCTCCATGCAGGGAGCCCGACATGGGACTCAATCCCGGGTCCCCAGGATCAGGCCCTGGGCTGCAGGCGGCGCTAAACCCTGTGCCACTGGGGCTGCCCAGATTTATTATTTTAGAGAGAGAGAGAGTGTGTGTGTGAGCAAGCAGGGGTAGGGGCAAAAGGAGAGAGAGACGGAGAATCTTGAAGCCGACTCCAAGCTGAGCGTGGAGCCTGACACGGGGCTCAACCCCAGGACCCTGAGATCACGATCTAAGCCAAAATCAAGAGCAGGCTGCTCAACTGACCGAGCCACCCAGGTGCCCTCTACACAGAGATTCTAGGGAAGATACAATTATTGAAATACAGGGAGCCCATGAGTTCAGAGATGTGAGGAAAGAATGGGAACGGCCTTTTAAAGGTTTCTGTTCATAACAATCCTTGGCCTTCCCTATGGCCCAGGCACTGTTTCAGGGATTTCAAATGTATTAATTCACTTAATCTGCTCAGTCTTTTGCAGTGGGTGATAACCATTCCACACTAGGGAGGCAGGGAAGATTCCAGTGGGCCTGTGAACCAGCCATGCCCAGCACAGTCAAGGAATAATAATAGGGTGTATTGTATGTAAACAATAAAGCACTTTGCATGGATTATCTCATTTAATCCTCACTTAGTAATTTCATTAATCCCTCTAACAATCCCTCAAGGCTGGTGTTACTGTCACCTCTATTTCTTGACGGAGGAGGCTGAGCTTACAGCCATTAAGAAATCTCCCTAATGTTTACACCTGTCACCAGGCAGTGTAGTTGGGATTTTAAAATGAGGCAAGCTGAATCCAGTTCGAGCTCTGAACAACGATGCTAGGGAACCAGCGGTTGTTCGTTTTGCCTTTAATTTTTTGTGTTACTTGTTATTGAATGGGCAATACAGTTGGTGATCGGATGTTAGTCCTACTGAAACAAAAAATATAAAAATGAAAAAAAAAAGGTACAGAAGCGTCTAGACTGCAATGTGTCTGTTTTTTGAAAACCAGTGTTCCAAGTTTCTTGGGTGAACTTCCAGTTATTTCATGCCCACAGAAGCAGGTGTCTCTACGTGCACGTATATACAAGTTATCTGCCCACATAGATGGATGTTTTTTCAACTTTTTTATGTAATTGGAAGTTTCCTCTACACTCGGTTCTTATCTTGCTGTTTTCATTTAACACTATCCTGGAGAGCATTCTGTATTAGTACAGAAGAATAATAAAAGAGCAATATGGAATATTTAGGATTACCAGTAATGTATGACTACAGAGTGATGACGATAAAGGGCTTCCTCTTTGTGCCTGCTGAATATCCCATTGTAAGTCTGTATTATAATTTCCTTAGACCTCGATGCTGGGCATGCAGGTTATTTTCGGCTTTTGGCCATTATAGTGCTGTAGTGAATAATCGGGTACACGGGCTACTTCACACAAGTGAGGAACACACTCAAGAGGGTGAAAGTGCCAGGCCAAAGCGATGTCCCTTTGTGATGTTAAGTTGTACTACTAAGCAACCTGTGACCAGTTAAAAGTCCTGGGGACCTTTTAGAAAATGATTTTTTTTCCCGATTATAAAAACATACATGGTATTTGTGGAAAAAACCTAAAAGCACCTTTAATTCATAAACCTAGAGAATATGGGATCCTTGGGTGGCTCAGCGGTTTAGCACCTGCCTTCAGCCCAGGGTGCAATCCTGGAGACCCGGGATTGAGTCCCATGTCGGGGTCCCTGCATGGAGCCTGGTTCTCCCTCCTCCTGTGTCTCTGCCTTTCTCTCTATCATAAATAAATAAATAAATCTAAAAAAAAAAAACCTAGATAATATTCCCCGTTAACCTACTGGTATAATCCTTGGAGCCTCTTTTTATGCACGCACACGCACACGCATACACAGCTTGAAGATCATGCTACTTACCTAGTTTGTATTGAGCCTTTACCCTGAACATTACATCATCATTGTTTTTAATTTTATTTAAGCGTTTTTTACAAATGGCATTTTCCGTGATTGCGTATTCTATTATACGGCCATACCATAATTTATTTAACTTACATCCTCGATATTGGACACATATGTTGTTTCCAATTTTTCCATGTTTTAGAAGCCTCTGCAATGGATAATGCTGTATATAAATTGATCCCATTTCTGTTTGATTTCATAGCCCTTTTTATTCTAATCATCAGAATCAATGACTGGAAGTGGAATTTAGATACAACAATATCCATATTTTTCAAGATCTTAATACATGCTGTTAAACTGGTAGCCCTCCTGGAAGCTTGTACCCGTTTATGATCCAACACCCTCATCACATGACCCCCTTACCAACATAGAGGCTTATCCTATAGGAAAGTCAGCAAAACGTGGCATCTGTTGCTTTGCCCTTATGATTATACAGATTATGCTCATTTATTATAAACAAGTGGAAAAGAGCGAAACCTAACAAAAAAATTCCCCTCCGGCCAATCCCACAATTATGGTCTAATCATGATTAAAATGTTGACTTTCTTTCTTTCTAGGCTTTTATCCATTCAAATATCTCCCATAAGATTGTCATTAAATATGCTTAAAAACATGACTTTTATTTTTGCCAAGTGTGAGCTGCAAATGGCATCTCTTATTTGAAAATTTTGTCATATTTGTTACAAATATTTTTCTCAGTTTATTGATTGCCTTTTTCTTGTGTTTATGGTGTCCTGAATTTTTATGTGGTCAGATCTAGAGATCTTTTTTCTTTCATCTCTCCTCCCAGCCCCTTTAAAAACTTCTTGCCAGGGCAGCCCGGGTGGCTCAGTGGTTTAGCACCGCTTTCAGCCCAGGGCCTGATCCTGGGATCAAGTCCCACGTCAGGCTCCCTGCATGGAGCCTGCTTCTCCCTCTGCCTGTGTCTCTGCATCTCTCTGTGTCTCTCATGAATAAATAAAATCTTAAAAAAAAAAAAAAAAACAAACTTGTCGCCAGAGGGATATGGATGAGAGAGGGGGTGTTAAGTGACATAAAAAAGGCAGCATGTTAGGGGGAACGGGGTCCTATCTGAGATCAGCAACATACGGGAGAGGGCACTGGCTCGTGTTCATTCAACAGGCGCTTACCGACACCCACTTGTGCTGTGATTCTCTCGGGCGGGGAGAAAAGGTAAGCGTCACCAGGGGCTAACACAGCAGAGGGGGACATATTCCCAGCCATCAGAGGGCCACACAAAGGGAACCCACGCTCACTAGCTGTCACTCCCCAGCCCTCTTCCTCCCAGCCCCTGGGATCTACTTGGTCTCTACGAATTCACCTTTTCTGGATCATTCCTACACACAAAATCCTAACAATCTGTGACCTTCCACGTCTGGCTGCCTCACTTGTCATGTTCTCAAAGTTCACCCACGGTGTCATGTGTGTCAGCACTGCATTCCTCTTCGTGGCCAAATAATATTCCACTGCAAGGACAGAGCAGGCGTTGGGTCTCTAGGCATCAGCTGAGGACGTCTGGCTGGTTTCCCGTCTTGTCCGCTGTGGACATCTTTTGCAGTCCTTGGTGGGATGAAGCAAAGGCAGGAGAGCCTACCTGGGAGAGCGAGGCAGGAAGGGGACGATAAAGAATCCGCAGGCGCGGGCCCGCCGAGGCCAGGCTTCTTTTGGCCTGAGCCCACAGGAGGCTGCTGGGCGCCGTCTGCAGGCTGGGGAGCAGCAGGGCGGCCTCCGGGGCCCCTTGCGGCCACAGTGCCTGCAAAAGACGGACACAGGGGACACAGGGTGCCCGGTAGGCAGCACCACCCAGGTTTGCTCCCAGAAAGGACTGGCCACTGGAGGGCTCTACCCTTAGTGTTTACCTTAGACTCTTTCTAGGCATTGCTCAGTTGTTTCTGTTTCCATTTTCTTGAGTTTTTATGGGTGACTTGGGCAGCCCGGGTGCCTCAGCACCACCTTCAGCCCAGGGTGTGATCCTGGAGACCCGGGATCGAGTCCCATGTTGGGCTCCCTGCATGGAGCCTGCTTCTCCCTCTGCCTGTGTCTCTGCCTCTCTCTCTCTCTGTGTCTCTCATGAATAAATAAATAAAATCTTAAAAAAAAAAATTATGGGTGACTTGACGTCCCGGCCTCGATCACTATGAGGCCTGCTCTCATGTGCACATGTCCGGCCATGGCCAGGTTGGTGTCTCACCACCGCCGAGGCTGCGCCCAGTTCCTTGCTGGAGCCCCGGAGTCCCAGGCCACAGTGACCCTGCAACCGGGACAGAGTCCAGCCGGCGTGCCTCCATGGCCAGGTCCCTTCACACCAGGCAGTTGTGTCATACTTTGTCCTGGCCGCATCAATACATATTATATATGTTTTAAAGATTTTATTTATTTGCTCATGAGAGACAGAGAGGCAGAGACACAGGCAGAGGGAGAAGCAGGCTCCCTGCAGGGAGCCCCATGCAGGACTTGATCCCAGGACCCCGGGGTCACACCCTGGGCCGAAGGCAGATGCTCAACCGCTGAGCCACCCGGGCACCCCTGCCGCATCAATATTTAGAGATATCTTACCTTGCTTTTCTTCTCTCACTTCTCCCTTTACTGCTTTACGTCCTGTCTGTGCTCTTCTGTGACCGCAGCCTGACGCGCCCAGGACAACGGCGGATCACTGCGGATGGCTGCTTCGTAACTGAGCGACCTGGAGAGCTTTAGAGCAGATCAGAATGTGAGCACCAATGGTAACAAACAAAAAGCATCCACTGTGGCCAACGGGGGTGCCCGGGACCCAGGGGGTCTACGTCAGGTAACAACGAACCTCTGTGCTCAGACACTGCTGAGACTCCTCAGGGCTACTGTGTCCCTAATGTTGCGCTTCAGACCCAAACAACAATCTCACCCCCTACTCCACACCTAGTCCCCCTGGCTGGTGGCACCAGCACCCCCCCCCACCCCGCTGCCCAACCCTAGACGCTGGCCCATCCTGGGCTCCTGGGCAGACCCACTGGTTAGAGTCCCCTCTCCTTCCTCTTACATATGTCGGGGCTGTGACCACGTGCCTCATCCTCACCGCCATCTCTCTCCCGGACCTCTGCCATCGCAGGTCCCAACAGGTCTTTCCTGGCTCTTCCTCTGGTTTGGACGATGATGCTGGAAGTCCTGGGGGCAGCCTCAGGAGAAATCCTGGAGCTTTCCTTGACCACGAGAGGAATCCAGAGGTTTAGGGACTGATGAGCATTGGATACAAGTGGGGGGGGGGGTAGTGCTGCACAGGAAGGCTGACTTGCCTAATTCAGGGGTGGGGCTCTGGGGTTTCTACAAAAGAGGTGAAGTTTGGGTTATGAGTTTGCTCCTATTGCAATGACTTCTGCATGTAATGGGTGGGTGCTGATCTTGTCAGCAGGCGAGTGCTGTACTCCTGGGCGCTGGATCGGCCTCGCTTAAATGACATCATTACATGTGTTCCTGTGTGCTGGGGCTGGAGCAGGGTAATGCCTCCTAAGTCAGCTCTTCAGTAGATCTGCAGTCAAGAAATCTTCAGGGGAGCTGCTAATGTGCCCTAAGAATCATCTCCCCTTCTTCAGTCCAAAAACTCCTGAATTTTGTTTGGGTAGAGTGACATCCAAAATAAAGACTCCACTTCCTCTTTCTTTCCAGCTGGGATGCAGATGTGATGACTGCAGTTGGAGCAGCCATATTGGACCATGAGGTGGAAAGTTGGAAGGTGTCGGTTGAGGCGAGGGGAGGAACCAGATGGGAGAGGCACAGAGAATGGTAACCACGCAGCCACTATACCAGCTCTGGACACCTGTGTTGATCTGAGAGAGAAAGAAACTTCTGTTTTGCTCCAGTCCACTTCACTTTGGTTTTTGGGATTCGGAATCTGGTCCTCAAAAGTGGGATGCTGCAAATAACATCTAAAATGTGGCATTGGCTTAGTGGAGTTGGCAGGCCAGCAGATGGCAAAGACAGATATTGCCCTTTATCGAGTGATTAACGTGTCACTTTGATGAAAGTGTCATCTGTGGTATTTTGGAGGAGGGACCTCATGCTGACCAAGGCCACAATAATGGAGAAAATGGTGGGAGTGTACAGAAAGTGTGGGTGTTGCTCCTTCTTGCTGTTTGCAAAGTCCCCTAGAAGTGAGATTGCCTCGGGCTAGAGCCCTGCAGGGCGGGGGCGGGGTGGGGGAGTGCTGCAGCAGAGACCGAAGGGAGCCTGGCTTGCCAAGGGAGGCAATTTAGAGCCTGTGCTCAAAACTGATGGTCTTCAAGTACAATAAATGCCAACTGCTGCTGTTCTTCAAAATGCAGCTACTCAAAGTGGTGACCTTCAAGCAGGGGACAAGGCTAGGGGCAGCAAGCCATCTTCAAGACTTTTCCGCTAGGAAATAGGAACCAGGTAGCTCCAAAGGTCAGCTGAAGGGTCTTGCCTTCCCACCCAAGCTTCTCTTTCTGGTCGCCTCTAGGTAGCCACCTTTTAAGTTAAGACGTACGAGCAGAGCGCAGAACATCATTCTAGGCCAGACCTACAGCTGTGGGTACTTGCTGGAATTCTGTTGACAAAGAAGTCACAACCTTGGGGCCCCTGCCAAGACTGCCCCAGGAGCAGATAGGCTACAAAAGCTGTCCCCAAGAAGGCTGCCCACCGTGGTCCCACCTTGGATGTGGCCATGGAGGCCCACGGATAAGGTCCTCCCAGGGAGCAGGACCTGGTTGTGAGGCAGCTATCGAAGGGACTTACTGGCGTGCCAGAAGCGTCTTCATTCTTCCTGTGCAGTGGGCTTGGATAATTGCTGGGTGTAGCGTTTGCCGTTCTTCCCTCTTATGAGGGAATGGTTTTCCTCTTTCTACTTCACTGCTGTTATGGGCTGTGCTGAGCGATCACTTGTCTCAAATTTATAGGTTATTAGACAAGAAGCCAGAGTTGGAGATGGAGAAGTCCGCAGAACACCTGAAGGTGATCTTAGCTTTAGCTTCACACCACAGGTGGCTGGGGCTTGGGTTGTCTACCTTGGGGAGAAGAGGAATGGCAGAACCAAAGGGTTGAACTATGGCAGAGATAATTAATTGTCCCTCAAACTCATTCTTTTCTTCTCAGAAAAGAACTCCTGAATTCATTAGATACATGTTTCATGGAATAAAAACCTTCCCTAGGCTCTCTTGCAGTAGGTATAGCCCTGCCACTAAGTTCTGATCGATGTGATGTACAACATCCAGACGCCACACCCCAGGGAAGCGGTTTTGTTTTCTCCTTCCTCTTTCCACCATCCTGCTGGCTGGAGCATCATCGTGGACTTCAGCATCAGAGCCGCATACTGGGGTTGGCAGGGCACCAAGTGAAAAGGAACCTGGGACCCCAGGGATTATGGAGCCCCCCTGACAGCCCTGTGCGATAGAAAATACAGAAACTTCTTTCTGTAAAAGCTACTGTTGTCAATGACAATTGAACCTAATTCAGATCTAGAATTTGCCCCACAAAGTCAAGACAGAAACAGGGACTGTGCGTGGTCATTCGTGCTCCTGACCAGAGGGAAGGGAGGGATGGGCAGACAGCACTCTCGTCCGAGAGAGGTAATATTTACTTAAAACAAAACAAAACAAAACAAAAACAGAGTGAGAAAACCCTTTCAGAAATCAAGACAATTACTAGAATAAAAATGTCAACACACCATAAGTGTTGCATAGCTTGAATGTCTTTATATTGATTAAACTTTTCCAGTAGTCACTGACAGAGTGCAAAACATCCTCGATTTACAGAAAAAAAAAATATTGCTCATTAAGATACTTTTCCAAACTACATAATACCAATCTTCCCGTTGCTCCAAACAGAATGGGTTATAAAGACGGTGGACAGTCAGCCACTGGACTCTCACGTGTTTGGCTCCTCAGAGTTAGGCTGAGGTCAGGGTCTTTGCGGTCTTTACGGATTCCGATCTCAGCGCAGAATGGCGAGAACCAGATGGTGGCAATCCTGGTCATTCTCGGCATTCAACCCTGCTACGGTTGGAGGGACAATCTCTTGGAGACAGGTCATGGAGGTGGGATACCTCTCTAAGAGCTATATGGCTTTGATTTGGGGGCTAATTTCAATTCTCTGGAACAATGACTCCCAGAATGATAAACATTCAAAGAACTCATTTAGTCCAGCCCAACCTCTTCCTTTTTTACACATAAGGAAATGGAGGCCTGAGGGCGACGCATCTCACCAAATCTAGGTCTGGACCCCAGTGAGCTTTCCCTCATCTGAGCTCCTCTGAGCCTTTCCTATTGATCCTGCCTCTCTGTTTGCCTTTGAAGGATGAAGCAGCCTGTTGTTTCCCACTCAAATGATCATTTCTGAGGAACAACAACAAAATATCAGGTAGCAACACAGGAGCAATAGCAACTAACCTAAAAGCATTTTTAATGTTAACTATCTGGAATTAAAACAAAAAAAAAAACCTTAATTAAAACACATTTTAAAGTATAAATTACGATGGTAGGAATTACAGACCAGCATGTCCGTGATAGAACCCTCCCCATCCTGCCCCACCCCAATGGTGTTCAAGCTTTCTTTCTTGTAAAGTCAAAACCCCAAGTGCAGGTACTACAGTGACACAGGAAGGGGTGTCCCATCTTAAGTCAGCACATCAATGGGTCCCAGCAGATTTTCCAGAAAACAAAACACAGATGTAAAATGTCCTCTCTATTCACACAATTTTTCCCAGGCAAAGTATTCCCTGTGGTTTTGATGCTTTTCACTTAACGACTAAAAAAGGCTTAAGTGTAATTGCCCACGTGTACAAGGTAGTGAAGCACGAATGTTGAGGCACAGAATTTAATCGGCTGTATCTGTAGTAATAACTTATTTGTGTATTTCGCCCCTTTAGATAATTCTCTTGTCCTGTTCTTCCTCTGCATTTCATGAATTGTGTTCCCTGCTGGGTCTGAACTACTGGCCTGCATGATGGCAGAAAAAGGCTCGTGGCCAGTGTTTTAGAAATTTATGTACAATAATGACAGCATTTCCGCAACTATATTGAATAATTTGCTTTTTTAAGTAAAAAAAAAACAACACTCCAAACGCATTTAGACTTCTCAAGCTTCTTGTACACAGGGTAACGATGCATTTTTATGAAATAGCAGTGATTTGCTAGGCATCCTGATGGCATTTAAATTTAGGTCAGCTTTCCACCTTCCCCTCTTTTTTTGGGACATAACTGATAGAATGTTTTGAGTCCAGATTGAAGAAAGGCACTGGTACGAGGATATTCCTTTGTGCTTCTGTTCTCGGCAAAAGAAATTTTCTTTTGTGGAAAGAGCCATACGATCCTACTTCTAGTTCATGGGTTTCTGGGCTAATGGCTGGTAAATTAACTTTTCCAAGTAACGCACCTGTGGCAGTGCCAGATCGCTACCCACTGAGGACAACTCCCGCTGAGAGCATTTTATTCAGTCCTCATATTCAACCCACAGCCTCAATATTATTTCTCCTGTTTTACAGGAAATAGATGAAAGGGAGGTGGCTGGGGCTTGAGACCCATGTTCTCAAGTGACCAGGCCAGGAGACAGTTAATCGATGAGTGGGACCAGGAACCAGATCTCCAACTGCGTTAATTCCAAGCCTTCCCGGCTCATTCTGCTCGCTTAGCACGAACTGGACGATGGGGCTTCAGTGGTCTCCGGGGTCACGGTAGCGCTATGGCCCTGCGTAACACTTCCCTCCCACTGCTGCCGGTGAGCAGTAAAATATTAGTGGGCAAAAGATGGGGAGTTTGCAACTAAATGTGCTAAGTCTGGAGATAAAGAACCTTTAGAAACCCGGCTCCCATCATCTAGGTCTTTATCCAGCCTGCAACCAGGAAACTACTCGATTGGTCCAGAGTTTGCAAGGCATCAAAATGGCTTCACTTCTGTGCACTATGATATAAAAGCATCCTTTTTCTATAAGTCCCATTGAGAAACTGGCTTAGCTTCCTCTTCCTTCGGGACACATAAAAGCCGCTATTTAAAAATACCACGTTAAAATTTTTATGTAATTTATTTTCCTTAAATAATAATTTGCTACAATCCTGTCACAAATTTTTAAAAAATTTAACACAGTATGAACAAAGGCAGAATTCTTTAGGAAAATCAAAATTAGGGTGCACTTAGAATAAATTAACATCAAATTGTGTTTATATTCAGATAGCCTGATCCTCTCCTTTGAAATGAAATGGAGACCATTCTAACCGAGGGTGAATGCACACATTTGTTCTTCTATACAGAGACTCATTCTTTATAGAAACTCAACTGTAATTTGAATCAAGTTAGGAATCCTGAGAAACACTTACCATGGGCGCACACACACACATCCACACACATCCACGGACAACCCTCTAGAAGCTGGGGTTCCCATGGTTCCATGACTAGATCTTTCCTCAGAAGGGCCAAAGATTCTGAATAGTTAGATGATATCCCATCTCCCCTCAGGAAAATCGTAATGTTTCAAGTTTAATAGCTTGAAGTAGCAGCAATCCATGTAGTAGATTCAGTAGTCGATAATTCCAGTCTTGGGTTCTGCAGGTGCAGCAAGAGGCAGGCGGAGGCGAGAAGCACCCACTCCTAAGACTAGCGGCGGATGACAAGACGCACCGGGAGTCTTCGTTCTGAGTCTCAACTGAAAACTCGCCCGAACCTACGTTACTAATCCGGTCCAGGCCCTGTGTGAGCCCCCGAAGAGGGTCGGTGATGCAGGGAGCAAGCGGGGCGTTTCAGACAGGATTCTCAGAAACACGAGTATGGGAAGTGGGAGGGAGTGGGGACAGAGGAAGGCTGGGCAGAAGGGGTACTGCCTGCCCTGCAGCCTGAATTCCCCCCACCCTGCCACTTAGTACATCCAGCAGGGTGCCCTTAGCATCGGCAGGTGAACGCCAATGCTTCCAGCTCCTCCCCGAAGCCCAGAAAGCTCAGCCCTTAGAGTCCTATACACATATACACACAAAACATCCAAGCAAATCCGAAGCGCCGCACCCTCTTGTTTGTGTGAGGTCAGCAGCACCGCTGGCATCCCCTCTCAACTGCCCAAGGATGGTTTACAGGAACATAGTAATGTCTAGGGAGGAAGGCAAATAGGACAGGCCCCAAACTGAGATCCCCTTTTGCTTATTTCTGAGGAATAACAGGCCTAAATGTTGCTGTAACTGCATGCGTATCTACACAGTTCCTATGTACACGATACCTCTTCTACAGAACTTTAAAGTGCCCGGCTTCAAATGTGCTCATTCCTCCCCCACAGCCTACAAATCCCTCTTGCTGCTTCCAGAGAGAAGGTCTGTCCTTAAGGAGGATGCCCTTGGGAAAGAGGAATGAACGTTTTTCACAGTTGTCTTAACTGGGATCCAGCATTTGGACTAAGCCCTCTTCATAAACACGAAGAATCGCTTCACATACAAACTTGTACTGGCTCTGGAAAAGAAGAGAAAAGCAAGCTGTCGGTCCACCCACAACTCCACGAACACCGCACCGTTTCGCATCTATGCCCACTCTTTCACATCGCTCATAAATATGCTCTGAGGTCCAGCTCTGGGCCAGGCCACACCCTGTGCTACGGCCAGGGAAGCCCCCGTGGAGCAGATACACCCGTGAAGCCGTCAGGCCTACATGTGAGGGCTGGGCAACGGATGGCGGAAACCACAGTGGAGGGAGGGACCAGGGGTCTGGAGGAGTCGGGGGTGGGGGGTGGGGTCGGGGACAGGACCCTGCAGGGTGACCATTCTAGTGTATGCTCAAGTGTGGAGACTCCGATAGCCCGTTCCGCGTGGCACAGTCAGGGCTCAGAGCCCCTGCCTGGAACCCCTGGGCCTGGGAGGCGAGGCTTGCATTGGTGGCTGGGACGTGATGTGCAGGGCCTTGTGCCGGGGTGAGGGGTCTGGACTTTGTCTTAAGGAGGGCCACTGAGAGTTGCTCTGCAGGATACGGTTCTTTCTATTCACCAACACCTAAGGAACTTACTTAGTGACGTGTACAGGCTGAAAGAAAGCATTTAGACCGTGCTTCAGCAGCTAGGAAGATCTACCAGGATGCACTGTAAACATTTTTAACCAGCCGTCCCCATAACATGAAACAGGGCAGAGAACAATAGTGTCTGATTTTTTCCTCTTAACCGTATTTCCGGAGTATAATATAAAACAAGAGCTCACAATTATTAGAGAAATCTTATACGCTCTGTCCATGAGCTTGTGAGGACACAGAGCTGGCTGTAACGTGGAATTTCCACTCCTTTCTTTGCTGACTCCACCTCCTTCATCTGGAGTCACTCCTCCAGAAAGCCTTCCTTGACTTTCCAAAGTCGGCTTTCGCTGCTCTCCATTGAGTTCTCAGACTCCCCCCTGGACTTCCTCCATTACTGTTGACATTTATAACTGACTAATCCAGTTTTCCTACCACATACAAGCCCGGGTCTTTCCAGCGTGTGTAATCCTCTAGACGAATGTGGGCTGGTCCCCATTTTGCAGATGCGGAAGTTGAGGCTTGGAGAGAGGTTAAGGGACCATCCAAAGGTCACCCAATATGTGGGGTAGCCGGAATCATGCTCTTTTTTTTCTACATCACCTCCACTTCCCCCGCTTCTCTTGAAGTTCCAGGGGGAAAAACCACACGATTTCCTCTTGAGGACACTTGCAGTGTCCATTACCCAGATGTGACACACCCGGGAGATGGCCCAAGGAGGAGAGGGTAGGGCCGTGTGAAACATCCATTAAGCCAAAGGCTCACCCACAGACAGGCAGGTGGGGTAAAATCTTCGGGTGATTCTGCTTACTTCTGATGGATAAATGATGGGCCAGGGGCTTGACGATGTAGAATGCAACCAGGGGATATCCCTGGGTGGCTCAGTGGTTTGGTGCCTGCCTTTGGCCCAGGGCATGATCCTGGAGTCCCGGGATCGAGACCCATGTCGGGCTCCCTGCATGGAGCCTCCTTCTCCCTCTGCCTGTGTCTCTGCCTCTGTGTGTGTGTGTGTGTGTGTGTGTGTGTATGTCTTTCATGAATAAATAAAAATCTTAAAAAAAAAAATGCAACCAGGGCTGCTGCCTGGCTGTGGGGTTGGCAGGAAAAACATTACGGAGGGAGGGAAAAGGGAAGGACAGTGAAGGGGTGGGCGTTGGGGTCGCTCAGCCACTGACAAGCTCTGTGGCCTTGGTCTCTTGACCTGCAAAACCCTTCGGCAGGTCCAGCCCAGGGCAAGGGCTCAGAAAGTGTCGCCCATCGTTACTACTTTTATCAAATGGCTTTCTACTCACTGATGTCTGCACCATCATGGCGCGCTGGTCTCGCATCTTCCGGACAATATCCAGTGGGTAAACAGGCAGGTTTCTCTCAATTAGGCACATGGCTGTTTCCATGGTGACCAGCACACCGGTCCGACCTATTCCAGCACTGGGGGGACAGAAGCGGAGACTTGGGATTTGCTCAGGCCGTATTTCTGCACGGCCCAGCTTAACTCCTAGCCAGTTCCCACGTTTACTCAAACAGAGCTTTCCTCCCCTGACCTTCAAGAATACAAAACACACATTCAGGGCGTGCTCTCCAACAGGCTGAAAAGGCCTCTCCTCATATATTCTGAGGCCAGGGGCTTAAACACCAATGAAAAGAAACCCACCTTTCAGTGCAGGCTACACCCCACTCTCACATCTCATGTGAAGCGACCCAAGGAGAGAGGGAAAGCGGAGGGTGGGGCTTTCCTCCTCTGGTCTACATCCAGAGACTTACGCTTTCGTAAAATCCCAAATCTTTTGAAATAGTGAAGAAATAAAGTAAACAGAGCCTTCTGGTAAAAGCATATGGTCTCGGGGGATTGAGGGTGATCCTTGCCAACTCTCTCCAGGTCTTTCCCTACGGAGTCTGTGGATTCAAACAAACAAGACCAGCCACGGTACCTGCAGTGAACTAACATGGGTTCGCCATCCGCTCTCAGGGACCTCACATAGTTTACGAACTCCAGAAAGTCCGAGGAGTCATCAGGAACGCCGTGGTCGGGCCACGCGACGTACTGGAGATGCGTGACCGTGTGCTCCTCCCCGGTCTGCGGAAGATGCAGGGCGGCCTTGGTGAGTCAATCTGGAAGGCGGGCGGCAGGCTCCGGGCCTGGCCCCAGCTCCGGTGGTGCGGTCTCCTGCTGCCCTTCCGCCCACTGTGCACAACCCTGCCGAGGCCCCTGGAAGCTCCCACTCACCCTCCACGGCTACTCTCCCACGCGCCCATCCTCTAGGACTCGGCTCGGGTCTGCCCCCTCAGGACCTCTTCCTTCTCCTCTCGCGCCCACTATGATTTCTTCCCTTCCACTCCTACAGTACTTGCCATCAGTGGGGCAAAATATACGTAACGTGAAGTCTGCCATTAACTATGAAGAGTACAGCTCAGTGGCATTACATACGTTCCCAGTGTTGTGCAACCATCACCACTACTTCCAGAACTTTTTCATCTTCTCAAGCCGAAACTCTACTCATGAAGCACTAACTCTTCATGCGCCGCTCCCCGCAGCCAACCACCCTTCCACTTCCTGTCTCTGATTTGGACTACTTCAAGTGCTCCACACAGTCACACGGTACTTTCCTCTCACGCCGGGCTAACCTGACCTCGGACGATGCCTTCAGGGTTTACCCCTGCTATAAAGGCATCAGAAGGGCCTTCCTTCGAAAGGCTGAATTGATCCCACCGTATAAATATACCGCATCTTGTTCACCGGTTCACCCCTCAATGTCCATCGCATGTCCCCACCTGCGGGCTAGTGTGAACACTGGTGCTGTGAACAAGGATGCTGGTTCTTTCACAAGTCGGCTTGTACGTTTACCGAAATGTGCACCAGGTAAAAATGGGGAACAGACCTGGAAGCACTGCCCCATCATCCGGGACCATGGTGGATGCTGATGTGGCACCTGCCTCTAAGCTGGGCTGTCCCTGACCAGTCCCTGCAGGGGCGCTGCTTACCTCAGTGTTGGTGACCAGCATTTCTCGGAACACGTAAGCGAGGGTGCAGTCCTCTGACTGACATCGGATGTGAAAGTTGCCATGTTCCATGACATCGGGAGGATCGGGCCAGTACTGGTGACATTTGGTCTGCAAGGGAACCACTGGGGGTGAGCTGACTTCCGCTGTGGGGGGCACACATGAGCAGTCACCTGGACGGCCAGGTGGGGTGTTGGCCAGAGCCCTCACACTCACACCAGGGACCGTGAGAGCTGCAGGTGGAGAGAGACTCAGGCAAAGCCAATCTGCTCTGTGTCTGTCCCCTGAGGGCAGCAGAGAAGCCTCCCCTCCTCCCCTGGAGAGCAGGGTGGGGGTGGGCCTGCCAGGGGCTGGGGCTGGGGCTGGAGAAGGAGTCTAGAGCTCATCCTCTTCATTACGGGGGCCCCGTTGCTGGAAGAACTGGAGAGGCCTCAGACACGGTGTCTTGATACAGGAGCGACCTCTCCTCCTCATCCATCCCCATCCCCCATCAAGCCCACTCCAGGCCGCAGGCCCCACCTTCTCTGCTCTCCACGCCCCTTTCACCTCACCCTCCTTCACCATCCATCCCCTGCCTCTTCGAGTAGGGGGCCTCAAGGCATAGCCGTTAAGAGCACACAGGGGGAAGTCAGAGCGCCCCTGGACTCCTCTCCTCTACTGGTTAGCCTTGTGACTTTGAACCTGCTACTCGACCTCTCAGATTTTCACCGTCTTTGCCTGATAGATGGGGACTGCACCTGCTTCCCAGGTGGTGACAGAGGCGGGAGGTTAACAGTGTGTAGTACTAGGCTAACCCGGGGGTGGGTTGGGGGGGGCAGGTTATCATTGTTGCTATGGGCCCCACATCAACTTCACTAAGGGTGATCAGAAATTCCTCAGAAATCTCAGTGAAAGAAGTCTCCAAACTGAGATGAACATCCCGTTACATTCAAGCCATATCCCCTAGACCCTCAGATGCCATTGTCTGTGACTCACGGAGCTGACGCATCTCCCAGATGGCAGATGGGGAACCTCGGCCTCACAGGGGGTAAGCGACTTGCCCAGGGTCATAGGGCTGCTGTGGCTTCCCCACCGGCTCCCTGAGCCCACAGCCTCTCCCTGTGTTTGATCCTCCCTTCCAAATCCTGACGCTCGGGCCACAGCTGTCTCCGCTCTTGCCTCCGGCTTCAAAGCAAAACTCAGGACCAAGCTGTCCATCCCATCATAGTTCCATCAAATTCTGACTCATTCAAATTTTTTTTTCCTCCAAGCCTATAGTTGCAACATCTTACATAAAAATTATATTTGCGTACAGCTAAAAGGGGCTATAAACCAACAGATGCACGTAATTTGTCTAGAACAGCTTTTCTATTCTTATTTCTGAACATCACAGTGAATATCTGAAATTAAAATATGCGGCTGGAGAGCTGGAGTTAAGAATTAACTTGTAAACCTTAAATATGGGTGTGTTTTGGTTAGTGGCCATTTCCCAACTTCCCTTAGACATGAAGGGGCAGCTGCGCCCCCAACCCAAGGCAGAGTCGACACCCACTGGTCTACACCTGCCTCATCCTCACAGGGTGTTCGAAAACATCATCAAAAGGATGTGACCGCACTGTGGCCCGTGAACTGGCCCTGAGCACTCAGAGGCATCTCACCCTCTCAACCCTCCGCCGTCCCCCGACCTGAGAATGTGGGTTCTGCTTGCCAGAGGCTGCTCCAAGGGCACAGCCTTAAGACAGTAAGTAATGTGGTGCTGAAGACACTCATACCACATACATAACTGAGCCCAGTTAGGGTCTCTCTCGTTATAAACTTTTTTTTTTTTTTTTTTAATTTACGATAGTCACACAGAGAGAGACAGAGAGCCAGAGACACAGGCAGAGGGAGAAGCAGGCTCCATGCACCGGGAGCCCGACGTGGGATTCGATCCTGGGTCTCCAGGATCGTGCCCTGGGCCAAAGGCAGGCGCCAAACCGCTGCGCCACCCAGGGATCCCTCGTTATAAACTTTTAAGATTTATCGGGAATTGCAGGGATCCATGTGTCTTGCTGCTGCCCAAGACTAGACTTGGAAGTTCCCTTTGCTTATTACAACTGCTACCTGCCAACCTGGGGTGGCCTGCCTTCAGTTTCTCCCCACCCCCTGCATAGAGGGGTGGGGGTGGGGGTGCAGAGCACACCTGGGTAGCCCCCGGGAGGGTAGGACCAATATGAGGTGGCGTAGCTCTCTGCTGCAGACTCCCGAGTGTCCCGCCCACAGGACAGCTGATGGGAAGGGCCTCTGAAGTGATGAGCCCATACAAGGCAGAGATGCAAATACCTACTTCCAGAGACTCCCAGTGAATGTGACCAGAACTAGACTCTACCCTTTGGTCCAATTTAGATTTTAGGTCTGTTTGCATCTCAAAGCACTAAGGGTGTAGTAGAAAGAGCAAGGCGTCTGTGGAATCCCGGAGTTTCTAATAATAAGCTCCACTAACCAACTGTGTGATCCTGGGCACGTCACCAGACTTTTGAGTCTCTGTCTCCATGTTAATGCTGGCTGTGGGGGGTGAGGATGCTAGAGCCTACCAGCTATTGAACAAGGCATGCCCAGCGCTAAATGGGACTTTTTAAGGACATTAGCTGGGCCTCAAAAAACCCTACGAGGTAGGCAGCATTGGTGTCTCTACTTTGCATATGAGTAAATGGAGGCTCTGAGTGTGAATCTGCCGCCGATCATACATATCAGAAGTGGTGCACACATAGATCTAAGAAATAATTTTCACTCAAAGGAAGCATCCCTGATGGAAGGTTCAGGAGAATGCTTTTTCAGTAGAAAAGCCGTATCTCCATAGGTCTTTTTTTCTCTATGAGAAAACCTGTGAACCCGAAGAGAGACTATAATGAAAAACATTTTGGGTGGGCATGAGAAAAGGCAGAACTCAAAGTGATGCTGCAGTGGGAGCCCCTCACAGGCTACAGGGCGACACAGGCGCTAGAGGAGACCCTGCACCAGCAGACGTGCCTGCTGGGTGCAGCCGTGAGAGGGGATTCTGGCCAGCCCCATGCCTGGGGGGGGGGGGGGGGGGCGCTCTGCTAAATGCACGGGTAGGGGGGTGAAAGCACATGGGGCATGCTGAAAGCCTCATCTCTCAGAACAAGGATGGGGTGAAGCTGCTGGCCTGGGGAGAACCCGTGGGTGGTGGTGAGGAACAGATAAGGGACCTCAAGATAAAGGGCTCAGGTCAGCCAAGGGTGTGTAACAGCAGGAGGAGGAAATGTGCAGCCTGGATTTTAGAAGAACAGGTTTCTAATGATCGATAAACAGGAGGGCTAAGTCCCCAGGGCCCCGGATGGTGAAGGGAATGCTGACTCAGGACCGGGGGCCGGCTGGGATGCGCTCAGTCAGGAAGATGGCTGGGAGACAAAGCCCACGGTCACAGGGAGACCTCAGAGGGGCTCAGGGCAGATGCCAACAAAAAGGGAGGGAGGTGGGACGTCAGCAGGCAGCAGGCGGGGCAGGACCCGCAAGGGCAGGTGGAGGAAGCAGGGCCTGTGGGCCGGAAGAAAGGGCCTTTCTGTCTGAGTCGGAACAAGCAGGACGAGGGAAGAAGGGGCTGCTGTCCAGGCCAGATCGTCTGTCACTAACCACGCCTGCTGCAGCTCGCTAATGTCAGAGCCGGGAAGGGCTGAGCCCACTTTACAGGGGAAAGAGAAGCCCAACCAGGTGAGGAGGCCTGATGACCCAGGAGAGCGGCACCGCCACGAATACTGTGAGGGAACCTGGAGCATCTGGGCACCCAGAGGTCACAGAACAATACAGGCAAAGATAGCACGGGGTTCAAATGGGGAGACTGGCAGACTGTGGAAACGAGAAGGTGACTAAGGTGATGTTAGTCGCCTACAAAATAGAGGAAGCGGCCCAGAGCAGGGCCTGCAAAGTGTAGGACGTGCTGGTTCAGTCGGGGGATCAAATAACACGGAACTACGTGCATGGTGGTAAAGCAAACTTTTTCTTTTTCTTTTTTCCTTTTTTAGAGATTTGTATTTAGGGACAGTGTGAGAGCACTTGCAGTATTTATTGTGTGCCAAGCACTCTTCCAAGAAACCTACCTGCATTAACTCCTGACAATCCCACAAGATAGGCGCTATGATTATTCTGTTTTACCCGGAGGATTTGTAGCTTTCCTAAGTCACACAGGGAGGAAACGATAGAGCCGGGATCTGAATCTGAGTCTGCCCTCTTACCCACCAGTGTAGACCAAGATGGCTGTGAGTGCTCCAGAGAGAGAGAGGGCAGGACTGAGAGTCAGTCAGGGTTCCCTAAGTTCAAAAAAAAGGTCCAACTCACTTCATTTCCTATTCAAAACAAAAATTACCAACCTCCCCCCCCCGCAAAAAAAAACACAAAATATAAACAGAAAAAAAAAAAAGATGAAACTGAGACTTCAGGACAAGGTCAGGGGATGCCTTGTGATTTTACCGAAGCCTCAGACAGTCTGTCAGGGTAAGTGCACGGACAAGGTGGGGAAATGTGGGAGCTGGCACACTGATGCCTCTGACTCACAGCATTCGAAGAGGAGTTTCTATTGCCTCTTGAGGACCTTCATGTTTCAAACAGGGACTTACGTGAAGAGAAGAGATTCTGATCAAACTGTGAGTGACAAGAAGCTAAGAGTGGTAGCCAACGCAGACAACAATAGAAGGCAAGCCCAAAAAGCCCCAGAGAGCGCTTGAAAGGCTGGACCCAACGGCTGAATGCAACCAGTGATGATGACACACAAAACAACGTTGACCGTTTGCTGGACACTTGCAACATGCGGTTCTCTAAGCTTTTTACATGTACGGTCTCCATCTTCACAAACTGTCCAAGATGGGCCCTAGGATCACCTCCACTTCACATACGGGGAAGCCGAGGGTCAGAGAGGTTAAGTAACGTGTTCAGGGCGAATCATGTTGTGAACCCAGTGTGGCTCCAGAGCCCTGCCAGCATTCTGTATGTAGGTTTTAAGAGTTGAAGACAGAGTACAAATGGGGGCAACTGGCCCGAGAGCAGCACCGAGACAGAGACCAGACACTTTCTGCTGGTCACAGGATTAAAAGAGCTGAGGTTATAAGCTTTCACAAAGTCTGAGATTATTTTCAGATACCTAAAAGGCCAGTTACGAGAAGACAGGGGTAACTTATTCTGCATCTTCCAAGTGGGAGAAGCACATGGGGTGAAGGTCCAAAGTCATGTGGATTTCAGCTAGTTGTAAGGAAGATTTTTTTTTTTTTTTTTAAATTAGAGCTGAATACCCACAGGGTGTACCCTGGAGGTGTTTTTGCAAGAGTCGGGAGCCCTCTGCCTGGACAACGCACTGAAGTCCTTTGCAATCCACAGGGCTCTGCAGAATAAGTAGAGGAATCCTTATTTTGCTGTTTCAGGTGAGAGTGTAGACTGTTCTCAAACATACTAGTCATTCTATCCTGCATAATCTGATTTTCAGCCTGGATCAATTTGGTATTCCGAACTATGTACCAAGGAGAAAGGCCTCCGAGGAAGCTGCACACAAATCATTCAAAGCAGGTGGCTCAAAGTTAATTTATATCTGATTCTGGAATGGGTTTCTGAATAAATGTTTCATAATGAAGTTATGTTGATGCATGCACAAGTTAGAGGATGCACAACACAGGTATCCCTTGCACAGTGACTTCTGTTATACAACCAGCGATCTGCTCCTCTGGAAATGCCTGCCCGCTAAGCACAGTGTGGCGCCCATCACTCTCCTAATCAAGCCCTTATTCCTCTTTGTGCATTGGGTTTTGAGGCAACCCAAGTGAAGGCTGACAGAGGTTACAACTTCTCCTACTTTTTTATGGCCACTGTGGCACCCCACACTGTTCTTTTCAGGACCAGCGCTTGTCCTAGGTGGCTGAGAATAGTCAACACAGGGGTTCTCGGGCAGGTGAGGGGAGAGGAGGCAAGGGGAATTGCCTTCTGGCTTGTTATGATGGATCTAAGCTAGGAGTGAGGGGCTGTTGGATCACTCGTGAGCTCAGGGAAGGCCAGGGAGGGAGCAGGAGTGCTGAGGTGCCCATCACTGGAGGTGCCTATCAGTAGCTCTGTAAAGGAGTCTTATGGGTCATTTATAGGCTGGACCAGAGGACATTTAAGACCCTTTCCAGGTCTGAGATTCAGGTTCCACAGAGCACAGTGTGACATGGCCACACTGGAACTGGAAATCAAGCCACTTACCCGTCCTCGCTCTGTGAGAGTCGTCAACATGACAATGAGTGACAACTTCTGATCCCAGACAACTTGCCAAAATTGTGCACAGGTGTGTGGCAGGGGACCCTGAGCAGCAATGTACTTGTTCACAAGGTTAGCAGCAGGAATTTCCATCTGGCAAGAGATTGTTAAGGCATTAGTACCTGTCACTGCGACAAGGTGGACACGGAACTGGATCTTAAAGACTCTTCAAATTGATAATTGATGTCAGTCACATCAGAATATCCTATCAATTTACAGCCAATAAGGAAAATCAAAGAAAAAGCTATTTCTAAAAATCCTTGAAAGACCCTTGGCGTAACACTAGCATTAACCACTTAAAGCTGTTTGACACTCAGGAGGCAATAATCAAGAAATGTGCCTACGAGAGGGCAAAAGAGTTTTAATGACCTTTACTGCTGTATCCTAAATATAATCCATAGTGGCCATCTGGATTTTCAGCAATACATACCAGTCCTCATGCTCCAAATCTTTCCCCAGATAGGGCTTTCTATCAAAATCCATTTACTTTTCTTTGAAGCACAGCCCATACAGGTTTATGCCACTGCAAATGCTGCACTTAGCTCTCTGCGGGGCCACCAACGCTTGTGTCACTGAGTTGACCAGTCCTCTCCTCCACCCAGCCTTCCTGATGTAGGATCGACACAAAACTGTATGTGTTTAAGGTCTACAACACGACGCTCTGATAGACGCATATGTTGTGAAATGATCACCACAATCAAGCTAATGAACACATCTGCCACCTCAGTTACCACTTGAGTTGATTAACGTTAAACGTCAAAATGTTTTCAACTGTCCTCAGTGTCTCTCCTCCATCCTGGTTGGTCTGCTTTGACTTCTTCCCTCTGAACTGAGTCATTTCTATGAAAAACGACGCAGAACCTGCTGAGCTTTGAAGTGACACTGTGATTCACTCATTCTTAGGTGGGGAAGGCAAACAGAGGCGCCTAATTCATGGTTTGGTTGATGCTTGGGTAAATGGTTTCATCAACCCTTAGTGTCCCTACATCCCCATGATCAGAGAGATTGGATCGCCTGACCTTGCTGACCTCACCAATTCTGATGCTCTGCTGTCAAGACACCAGGAATGGTGAAGTGAGGATCAACGAATTCCATAGGTGTTTTGGAATAAATGGAAGCACTGATAAGACCCATTTTTTTAGGGTAGTTCTTGATACTTTGCTGTAACTTGAGAACTTGAGAAATCCTCTGTTCATTTAGAGCAGGGGTTGGCAAACTGTGGCCTGAGGGCCAAATGGAACTGTCACTTTGCAAGCTCAGAGTCTGTCTTTCTTTTTTCAAAGATTTAACTTGTTTACTCAGAGAGTGTGAGCAGGGGAGGGAACAGAGGCAGAAGGAGAGAGAGAGAAGCTCAAGCAGACCCCGTGTGAGATGTGGAGCCTGATGCAGGGCTCAATCTCATGACCTTGAGGATCACAACCTGAGATGAAATCAAGAGTCATACACCTATTTGATCCACCCAGGTGCCCTGCAAGCTCAGAGTGTGTAAAAAGTGTTTTTACATGGTGGTGTTTTAAATGGTCCTGTTAGTACCTAAGTAATATCCTCCATTTTGCCACAGCTTGCAAAAACCAAAATATTTATCACTTGGCGCTCTACAGAAAAAGTGTACTGACCCTGGTTTAAATAAAGAAACTGAGGTTCAGAGAGCCCAAGTAAGCTGCCCACGATGCATTTTCAGGGTGAAATGAATGCCCTTCCTACAACATGTGATATCCTGTACCTTTTCTGTTGAGATTATATGCACAAGCAGATTTTTTCCCCCTTATTTTTAGGTGGGATGTACGGTAATAATGTGGGAGGGGGGTGGAAACACAGAAAGTTACAGGCATACCACTGGCAAGGGAAAAAAAACAAAAAACAAAACCCCAGAACAACAGAAAAAATAAAAAAGCCCACAAAATGTCCACAGCTGAGGCCAGAAGGCATGTGAACTTTGGGGATCTGGGTTCTGGTCTCACCTTCCATGAGCTTTGTGACTTTTCAAATTACTTAATCTCTGAACCTTAGTCTTGCCCTCCGTAAAATGGGACCACGCTGCCCTCCCTCAGTGGCTGCTGAGGGGCTGAAATGAGGGGGTTCGTCCACGGCAAGCCCCACCCGAGCCACGATCGCACTCGTGACAGTGATCAATGTACTCCGGGGTCCAGATTCTTGACTTACGTTCACAGAACTCGCATTAATATAATCCTCATTTCCCTGCAACAAGACCCGGGTGGTGTCATCTGCGGGGGAGAAAAACAACAACAAAAAAATTTGCCGATTATCCCGAGCGTTATTTTTATCATGCCAAGTAAACAAGGGTTCAGTCCGCAACCCCATCTGCAGCTCTCGCCTCATTAGCATGAACACTATTCCCCAACTGTTCCGAGTCTGACATGGAGGCAATAAAGACGGTGGTGTTTACAGACACAGTGAAAATCGTTCCAGAATACCAGACAATCTGTTTTAAAAAGGGAAACATTATCTCAGCGTGTTGGGGGGGCGGGGGGAGGCCTGGGCTGGTGGCGGTGGAGGAGGGGAGGGAGGCATTCACACTGGGTACTCACAAGGCAGCACATCTTTATAGCGGTTTTTGTCCAAATTTTGAGGCAGCTTTGCAAACGTGATGGCCAGACCGGGCTTCTTTCTATAGAGTTGCTATATAACAAATACAGAAGTGAGAAGAAGAAAAAAAAAAAAAAAAAAAAACCAAAAAACCAACAACCCAACACTGCAAAAGACAGCTATGGAGGGAGTGAGGAAACCTACTTTAACAATAAAGTCTACCGGGGATCCCTGGGTGGCGCAGTGGTTTAGCGCCTGCCTTTGGCCCAGGGCGCGATCCTGGAGACCCGGGATCGAATCCCACATCGGGCTCCCAGTGCATGGAGCCTGCTTCTCCCTCGGCCTGAGTCTCTGCCTCTCTCTCTCTCTCTCTGTGACTATCATAAATAAATAAAAAAAAATAAAATAAAAAAAAACAATAAAGTCTACCACTCCTGGCACTAGATCTTAGCACTTAAAAGCGATTAGATGCTTTAATTAATTAATTGAGAGAGTGGGGGACGGGGGAGGCAGAAAAATCTCACAGAGCCTGACAGGGGGCTCGATCTTACAACTCTGAGATCACGAACTGAGTTCAAATCAAGAGTGAGATGCTCAACCGACTGAGCTACCCAGGTGCCCGTGGGTACTAGATTTTAAAAGAAAACTCTTCCTAATGAGAAATTTTACACTCCCATGAGAAACAGACTAGATTCACTTTTTTTTTTTTTTTTTTAACCTAAGGATCTTTGGGGAAAAGGAAGTCATAGGAAGGGGTCTGAGTCATAGATAATGGAACGTTGGTAAGTAAAACCTCGCCTTTATGACAGTTATTTGACAAATGCTAGGAGCAAGTAGAGAAAGGAAAGGATCCTGACTCAAAGTTGCATGGAAACCATTTACATTAGTCTAGGAACATTTCCCTCTGGTTCAATGGAAGGAACCAGCTTCTTAACTAAAGAACAAGAGCATTTCATTCATCATTTCAGAAGTCTGTTTCTACAGCAAAAAACGGTAAACTTCATTTAAACAGGCATTTCCCTGTGCATGTAATAGCTAGCAAAAAAAAAAAAATGCAATTCAAACCACCTTTGCACATCTCTAAGCACCTATGGGCACACTGGTGCGGCACCTGATATGATTCTGGTAACAGCTCGTGGAGGTACCCTTACTTTGCAAGCAAGACGCAGAGATCAAATATCTTGCTCACAATCACGAATGACAGGCTGAATTCAGATCTGACTCAAAGCTTGAGTTTTCTTTTTCTTTGAAACCAGACTACGGAGGTGTGGTTGTCATGTACAATGTAGTACATAGTTCACGTATACAATTTGCTGAGTCGGGTGGGGATAAGTATATACCAGTGAAACCACCACCACCGCCACAAAGGCCACAGACACATCCATTCCGTACCAGTTTCCCCTGCTCTTGGGTTTTCTTTTTTTAAAAACATTTTTATCTATTTATTTGAGACAGAGCATGAGTGAGGAGGAGGAGCAGAGGGAGAAGTAAACTCCCCACGGAGCAGAGAGCTCCATGTGGGGCTCAATCCCAGGACCTTGGGATCACGACCTGTGCTGAAGGCAGATGCTTAACCAACTGAATCACCCAGGCGCCCCTAGAGTTTTTTTTCTTTATACAACTGTTTCTCATTCTTTGAACTAGAGAGTGAAAAAGCCTGAGTGAGCAGAGAAGAGGCAGAGATGGAGAGAGAATCTCAAGCTGATTCTGCACTGAGGGTGGAGCCCCACCTGGGGCTGGATCTCATGACCCGGAGATCACGATCTGAGCTGAAGCCAAGAGTTGGGCACTCAACTAACTGAGCCACCCAGATGCCCCTTGCCAGTGTTTTTTTTTTTTTTGGCCAGTGTTTTTTTTTTTTTTTTAATTAACTTTATGAAAGTTTAAAAACAACGCAATTTTTTTTTCCAATATTGGAAGTGTTCTTTTCTTCCCCCTAGAAAATCTGGGAAATTCAGACAAGTTTAAAGAAAAAAATATTACCAGTAATTTCACAACCCCCAAGACAACCCTTTTCATATATTTTCTCTAATTTTCTATGCATACATGCATACAAATAAACATAAGTACACATGTAAACACGTAAGACAGAGACATGCTACATTTTTAAAAATAAAAAATGAGACTCAACTACATATTAGCATCTCCTATACTATGTTCCATGGAACCTGAGCGTTTTGAAAGACGCTAATAAGTATTTTAGAGAAAGTTTCAAGGTCAAAGAAATTTGGGAAATACAAGCCACCTTTAGGTTCTAGGACTCTCCAAGAAGGCCAGCCCTGAAGTACTTTATCTTAATTCTGATTACCTGAGCATTTCTCAAGCTAATTTGGAGGCCATGGAGGAACTCACATCTCCTAAGAGGTATTCTGGGAAATGCCACCATAATTTTGAAGGCTGTTTTTTCCTCCTTACTACAGTGTCTACTTCCCTGTGCCATTAAATCTTCTAAATATTCTCTACATAAAATGATGTTTTCCCTGTATTAATTTATATTCTCATAATTTAACTTTTTTTCTTTTTAAAGATTTTTATTTATTTATTCATGAGAGACACAGAGAGAAGCAGAGACATAGACAGAGGGAGAAGGAGGCTCCTTGCAGGGAGCACGACGTGGGACTCGATCCCCCAACTGGGATCACACACTGAGCCAAAGGCAGACACTCAACCACTGAGCCACCCAGGCGTCCCTCATAACTTAACTTTGACTCTACTTTTTTGATTGGGCTGTTTTCAATGTTCTTATTCTTATAAATTTCCTGGAGAATTACTTCAAAACATATTTTTAGGGACTTTGATACGTATAACTAAGTTGCCCTACAGGGATGAATGAGAATGGTTAGTCCATCAAATTGTGGCCAAAATCATCAATGTGTTTACAATCTGAATAAGAAGGCTGAAGAGTATTTTCCCCCCAATGTTTTTGCAAATTGTATTTCTTGTTTTGTAAACTGACCTCTGGGAGTCTGCGTTTCTCTTATTAGTTTTTTTTTTCACTAAATAAACAAGCTGCATAGAAATCACCAGGAGAGGATTAGCACTGAGTTTTGGCAACAGTAATTGTTTCAGGTCTCATGCATTTACCAAATGTTTAGAATTTGCAATCTCTCCCCCAGCTCAGCTACTGAACTTCACAATTCAGGTTCATAACCATCAAGTAGCCACTGAACAACTTCTTACACATTTGCCAGCTTTAATGGACAGAGACCATTCTAGACATAAATTTATGATTTATGAAAAGGTTTGGTCTGATACTGTAAGGAGAATATCTGAGTCAAATTTCCCAAAATGACTTTTTGGTTCTAACTGCATGGAGGTAAAATCCAATTAAGTGAATATAATCAGTAAAGCTAAGCCGGAGGTTCAAAGATTTTTTCCCCCCAAATAAAAAATCATAAATGTAAATCAACTTGAGATGGTCTAACAGAAAAGCACAGATGTAACAAAAGGCGTTAAGTACAGTATGTGAATAAATATATCTTAGCAATAATGATCTGTTGATAAGATTAAGGTACTAAAATAAAATAGCAGCGTTTAGACATTTTTAAATGTGCATACCCTGGGTTTATCTGACAGGAATGCATAAAGATTCATATCAAAGAAACTTCTTCACAGCAAAGTATTTTTTTATTAGCAGAATACTGGAAACAGCCTGAAAATTTCCCAATAGGGAGAAAGAAGTGTTGCATTAAATTATGGTACCGTCATACCACAAAACGATGGGCAATGAAAAGAATAAGATTAAAGTGCAGATTTGGAATGATACGCATTCATCTATTTTTAAGCAAAGAATGCAAATCACAGAATAAAGTGGTGATCCCTTCTGTGTACAACAGCACACACACATAACGCATATATATGTATATGTGTGTGCACTTTTGTGTATAAAACATATTTGCAAGAGCACCAGAACAAGCAAGGAAGGACAGGCACCAAATTTTTTTTTTTTTGTAAACTGTAACAAACAGAGGTAAACAAGAAGGGAGTCAGGAGACAATTCTACTTTGGCTATTCCTGAATTGCTTGAATTATTACAATGCAAATTCTGTTTTAAAAAGTCTTAAAATTTAGTTGGTTAACATATAGTGTCATATTGGTTTCAAGTGTAGAATTTAATGATTCATCATGTACATACCACAGCCAATGCTCATCTTAAGTGTCCTCCTTAATACTCATCATGCATTTATCCCATCGCCCACTCCTCCCCTCCAGCCGAATTCTTTCTTTTTATGATTTTAGAGAGAGTGTGTGTGCGTAAGAGTGCAAGTGACTGGGGAGAGGGAGAGAATCTCTGCTAACTGCTGAGCATGAAGCCTGATGCAGGCAGGGCTCGATCCTACCACTGTGAGATCACCACCTGAACGGAAACCAAGAGCTGGATGCCCAACTGACTGAACCACCCAGGAGGCCCAGCCAAAATATTTCTTAAATTCAAATGACTAAATGAGGAAAAAAAAAAAAAAAACTAGAATAAATCTATACATAAAATTTTAAAATTCAACCAAAAGCTGGGTGAACAGGGAGATGGTTTTGGGGGGCTTTTAGAAAGCAGGACAACACACTCATATTCATGTCTGCCTCGCCAAGGTGAACACTGAACCCCATTTCTACTGAACTGCTTCCTAGTCATCCACTTAGCTTCTGAAGGTGTTAAGAGTTGGATTTCCACTTCCTTTAATTTATTGGCCTTTTCTCGAGATCTTGTGAGTTGCTCAGTAGGCTATGCAAACACTACTCTGAAAAGGGTGGGCCGGGGTGGAGAGTGAGGGGTTGGAAACCCAGATGTGTCTTCCCAGAAGGGTGAGGGATGGAGGGAAAGAAATTAAAGTCCCACAGCCCCCTGTCTGGAGGGGACCTTTAGAGCAGGCTCTTTCAACTACTACTCATTATAAAAGTATACTTGGCTTCAGTTATTCCCAGGCTGAAGGTATGTGAGGCAAGCAAGAGCTGCCAGTTCCGGCACCCTTCAATTGTGCCCTAAGACAAGAGCAACCGGGAGGCTGGAGAGGGAGTCTCAGGGGCAGAGGGTTAGAAGTTTTATTAAAAACTATTATTTTTTAAATCCTATAGTGCTTTGTTCTCATCTTAGCGGACTGTAGTTCTAAGAAGCTGTGAAACCAAGAGTGAATGATAAAAACATCAGCGGAGAAAGGGTTGCCGTGGAACAACCATATTTAAGTTAGCACCAGTATCAGTGGCCCTGGCCTCCAAAGACAGAAAGCTGAGCAGGGGAAACTAGACGTCTCCAACACAGTACCGCGGGGATGGGTAGGATGTGTGGCTTTCCAGCCTAAACATTTCTTCTTCCAAAGATCCTCTAACATTAGAAAGAGGCCGTCAGGAGAGGATTCTGATCTCCCCAGACTACTGGCCCAAGCAAAAGTGTGAAATGTGGTCGCCATCCTCGGACGAAGGCTTCAGACACCCCACGGGCTCTGATCCGTGGATGCTGGCAAGGCCCCACACGGGGCAAGAGAACATTTTGTCAGCTCTCTCACGGGAGAAAAGGAGAATTCTCGAAGGCTGAGAACCCAAAGGGGTGGGGCTGGGGGTAGGGAGAAAAAAAAGGAGGGGGAGTTGAAGGGGCAAGAGGCAAGGAGAGCTCAAACAGGAGGAAGGTTCCTTTCACACCCTCAGCAACGACCAGGATCTACTGAAGGGCAAGGATTTTTCAAACAGCTGCTTACAGCCTACTTCCTGTATCAAGCACCCAACGGCGGTCTTCATGGAGGCAGCATCTTTGCTGTTTATGGCAATGCCATAAACCCTAGGCCAGCACTGGACCTGGCACACAGTAGGTGCTTCATCAAAATGTGTAGAGCGATGGAGCAGTGCGATCTGCAGCTTGAACAGAGGGTGCAGACCACTGAGTAAAGCACAACAAGAGGCGTCACGGAGCCATACAGCGAAGCCGAGGGTGCAGGTCTTGAGAGGCTGTTTCCCTTGTAGTACTTTGTAGACATAATTCACTACTCAGGGGCGATCTGTCTATACTGGGGACTTCCCCTCTCTTTCCCTTGGTAAGAGAAAGATGGTACTTGACCCAGCCAGAGGGCAAGGGACGCTGTCTGGAGGGGACCTGAAGCCTCCCCTCATATTCCCATAAAGGTTTGCTGAAATAAACACTATTGCTAGTAATTTGGGGACCTCCAAAAGTGCTACTTCAAATACACAGTCCCAGATGTAGATCCCCCCAGCCTGGGATTAAGCATTCCTTTGAGTCCTTTTCACACATAAATATAGGATAATGAGTTGGGGTGACACTGCCTTTAAAGGGCTTCAGGAATTTCAAATGCAAAGCCCTCCCACTTGCTTTCTGTATTCTACAATTATGAAACATTTTCCATAAAGAAAAAAAAAAACCGGGAAAATTCTTAAATGCTTTTTTTTTTAAAGTATGAATTCTAATTATAATTGCCTTCACTAATTCCTACGTGTGTCAATTTGAACCTCTCATTAAGTCTTCAGCTACCTCAGTCCTTCCAAATCGACTTTTATAGTAGTCATAGGAGCCAGTGAGTCACTAGTTTTCACACTAATGGATGTTTCCTGTAAGGGGGATGTAGGAGGGACTTCAGGAAAAATGGGTCGGAAGAGAAAAAGCTCTGGGTTTCGTAGAGGAGGACAATGATGCTGAAGTGCAATGGGTGGGGGTTTCTGAGCTGGAGTCCTGAGGTCTCTGCTGTATCAGTGCAGAGAGGGAGGAGGACAGAGGTTCATTTCCTATTGTCCTCACTCCAAATGTCCAAAAAGAAGTCTTCACTGGACAAGAAGGAGGCAGAGAAGTTACACATCACTTGGTCACCGCATGGGAAAGGGCGCAAAAGTCCTTTGCTGGGAAGCTGGTTCTCAAAGGACACCCCACCCCTTGCTTAAATAGGTCAACTCAGGGAAAGCATGAAACGAGCCACCGAGTTTCCTTCGCAAAGGAATGAACCTGGGGCCGACTTAATGAGTTCCTTAACAAAAGAGCACCCTGGAGATGGTAAGACTTGGAGCCGTGCAAACCCCAAATCTTCTCCTTTAACGTGAGACAGAGTGACGCCCTCGCTTGGCTGAACCAGGTAGAGTATTGAGGCAGTTAGATGCCAATCTGTAGCTCCCGGAGGGAAGGGCTCCGATTGGAGGCTGGGTGAGGAGCTGGGGGGGCACCCGGCAGTGGTGAGTTCGGACACTCACTAGACGTTAACAGGTTCTAACCCTACCTCTGTCCCACCGGCCACTTGACACGAGGCAAGTCCCCACCCCGCAAGCCTCATTTTCTCCATCTACACAGGCGCCCTCCTAAAGTTGCGAGAATCAACAGAGACAACATATGTGCAACATACTTGGCAGATTCCAAAGTGCTACAGAAATGCTAATAATTATTAAGCGTGATTTTATCGCAGCTGGGACCAAATGCTTTCTGGAACACATTAGTAATTGTTTATCAAAAGCCATGGGAGGGATGGGGAATTCCCCTAATGAAAAAAATGCTTCCAAACAAGCTTTGCTGCAAACCAGCTAGCCATCACAGGGGGTAGTGCATCCATGGCCCGGCTACCCCAGGGCAGGCCCTTAGCTGACGCTAAGGGGGTGGGTAGTGTGGGCACCTGCTAGGGACCAGCCCTTCCCCCCCGCCCCCCGCTCCTGCCAAGAGCACAGCCCCCATCAGATATGCTGCCACCATCTGCCAATGGTACTGGAGAAACAGGTGGAAAACCAGAACAGCCAAGACGCTGGAGTCAGATAGCCCAGAGTTCCAAACCCAGGAGGCACGACCACTTCTTATATGGAGACTAAGTGTGTTGTTTATAAATAATAATAGTTGTTACTCTTTATTGCATTCTTACCATGTGCTAAACCATGAGTTGAGTATGTTTCTCATCTAACCCTTATAGCCAACTCATGAGCTCCCCAATTTATAGACAGGGAAGTAGAGGGTACAGAGGGGTGAAGGGACGTGCTGCCTGAGGTCACGCCGGGAGTGAGTGACAGAGCCAGGATTTAAAGCCTGGCTCTGTGTGGCTAGATTGCTTCTCAGATCTTTTCCAGCTCTGATGCTGCTGGACTATTCTAATAACAACTCCCACACGTAAATACCACTTTGTTATTTCCAAAGTTGTATACTTGTTAAGAGAACAAGCTCCTGAATTAGCTTGTCTGGTTCTAATCGGGCTGAACCATTTACTGTGCAATAAGCTCTCTGAGACTCTGATCGTTCGTCAATACAGTGGGGAGAACAGTTCTGTGAGGCGATGCCCACAAGGTGCTTGGCACATGAACCAAGTGCTCAATTAAAGGTTTCCCTTTGTAGTCATTTCCTGTTTGATCTGGTTTCCTTGAGCATCCCTCCCCTCTAAGGAGGTGCGGGAGACATCTTCCTCCTTCTATAACAGGGGTCGTTATATTATGTTCCACACTCTAGGGTTCCTTGGTGGGGGGGGGGGTAGTGTGGGGAGATCAAGGAGGCAGGGCTCCAGGTACCCCACCAGCTCCATCAGGGAGCAGCTCTGGTGTTAGCTCTTTTGCAAAAGACCATAGTTAAAAAGAGGTTTTCCCCCCCACTCGATTTCTAGGAAACGTATAGACTGAACGAAACGTGCACATCCTAAAATGTAACCCTAAAATTTCTAAGGTCTCCATTTCTCATGCTGCTGTCCAACTGTAAGCTCTAAAGAGGACACTTGACATGGGCAGCAGTGGTACAGTCCCCACTCTGTGGTCCCCCCTGGGGCAGCGTGTCCATCAGAAATCTCCCGCCAATCTTGTGAGGAGGATCAACAGCCAGGCCCCATCCCCATGCGTGTGGCTCATCCAGCAGCTGTGGGCTGAGCCCCATTTCACAAGCACCTGGGGGTATATTCCATGCAGGCGGTCGGTCAGTGGGTCACCCTTGGAGAGACACTACTCAAAACTGCAGGGGATGGCGGGTACTTGTCTCTCAAGTATTTTTAAACCTCTCAGTGAAGGTCGGTTGGACAGTGCTCAAGGAAAATCTTACGTGGGATTCCCATATGTAAAACCAAAGCGGAGCTGGCCGCACGGAGGGGGTTTCCCGGAGCACTGTGGAAGACCACGGTTAAGCTCTTTTCCCCTCTTTGAGGACCCACAGTGCCTCCTTGTGGACAATCCGATCGAGGACAGAGGTGCGCCATCCAAGGACTCCCAACACCTGGAGACTCCTCCCAGGACTCCTTGTGGCACTGCTCAACCCAGGTAGGTACGTGTGATTCCCTGTGCTACCTGACACCTTAGGACCTTAGTCTGCCTTCAGGCTGTGACCCTCCTGGCATGACCTTCCCTCCACACTTAATCCCATCCATCCTCTTCATACATCTCACCCCGGAGGACCTCCTGGAACCACCCCCGCCCGCCCCACCTCCATTTCCTAGGGAACATACGTCCTACGTAAGGAAATCTTGCCCTATCCTTGGTCTGTAGCTGTTTCAGGGACTCGTGATACATCCCCCAGATACACCAATTTTAGACCATTAGCTCCTTGGGGCCAGAAATCCTCTCTTCCCCTGTGTTCCTGACCCAATGTTTGGCATGTGGTGAATCCCTAACACAGGCTCGCCGAACGAGCCCCTCCAAAGCGTCTCCCCGCCTTTCCGAACCATCCCCTCCAATGCCAAGTATTTATTCATATTCTGTAACCGGCTTTTATCTTCTCGTTTCAATGGTTTTTGGAGGGTGTTTAAAAAGTTGAGCTTTACAGTGTTTACAATGTATATTTCAATTTTGAACTTTTTTGCAGTGCAGGGCCCGACAACATAACCTCTACGTTTTTGTCCTTCAAAATCTTCAATCAATGCAGCCTCCTGCAGGACACTGGAAAGAGGGGCTGCTCCTCTTTGTAGATACTCAGTGCCTGTCTACTACTTCTACCAAGTAATGACAGTGCTCCTACCCTCTTACCCTGATTTCATTTCCACAAGGTAGGAGGTTATTTTTCGTTTTTTGGTTTTCGGAGTATTTTTCGTTTTTTGCTTTTCTCATCTTTTATTTCTAGGTTTTTTTTTTTATACTTTCTACTATTGTTTGGATACACAGGCTCTAGTAACGCACATTATCTACATGCTACTCCTTAAGTCATTATAAACCTTTCTTTCACTTAAGAGTCTTTGCTTTATGGTGTTTGCTCTTCAATATTGAGGTCACTTATGCTTTCCTGAATCCATATGGGACCACATGCATTTGACAAACTTCTCAGTTTTGCTTTTGTGACTTTTCCCTTTCTGTAGCTTTCCAAATACAAATGGCATTGCTGACATCTGCGCTTGAACCGAATCTGGACTCTTTCCTAATTTATGAATCCTGACTCTGTAAGTAGTCGCTAATCACGATCTATTTTCTTTTAACGGTCTATGTTAGGTTTCTTTGTGCTCCTCTGTTATCCTTTATGGCATGAACTACTCTTCTTCTACCTTTAAAAAAATTTAGAAGATACACACGCTCCATTTTCACTCTACTAGCAATCCATCTGTGGACTTAAAAACCGAATCTCCTGTGTTCCCGCTTTGTTCTGGGAGGGCCCTGGGTATGCCTGTGTCACAGGCTCAATTCTGTGACTAGAGGTTCCTCCTGGGGAAGGAAGACGGGGTCTGCCTCTGGATTCTACTTCCGTTCACACGGTTCTGGGGGACCCGGGCAGGCGGGCCGCTTCGCCCTTATGGGATGATGCTACCTACCTGCTCCAAACTACAGAGGGTGTCCGGTGGGGTCAGGGATTGGCTGGCTCCTCCGCCACCCTCCGGGGCTCACCCACACTGCCTCTCCAGCACCTTCCACTGCCGAGCATTCTGAGCTTTTGTGTTGGCAGCTAAATATGCTCAGAGTCCCTCCTCCTCAATTTCTGACACGTTTCTCCATGGCTACGGAGCATTACTAGGTAAGAGGGTGAGGCTGAGTTCAGCACCAGGCTGTGGTCCTGTTCTCGGCATTCTGGGCCCGCTCTGCTGCCCTGTGCTCTGAGTCCCCTGCTGTGTTCCCATGACGAGCACAGGCTGCCTGGAGACTCGGGTCACTCAGCAGCATCCGAGCAGCCCACGGAGACACTGGGCTGCTGTGGCTTCCCCACAGGCCCAGGACATGGCCCTTGTGGCCTCTTACCTCGAACTGGATCAGCACCGTCCCGCTTTCAAGGCCCTTCTTTAGCTGGTCCATGGATCCCTCCAAGGTATCCCCACCCTCTGGGCAAATGGGGAAAATGGCCTCTGGGAAAAGCTGGTTCAGCTCATCGTCGGATTTGATGTCAGTGAATGAGTGGACAGCTGTAGTGAACAAGAAAGAGTGTGTCTGGCAGGGGTTGAAACGTTCTGGTTGATCGGTTTCCTCAAAAAAAATTATACTTACGACACCTGAATGCAGATGGTTTAAAACACCTTATTAAACGATTAAGCTCATGGTAATCACTTTCACCAAAGACACTACTTCTTGAATGATTCAGTAAGTGCTAATTATACAAAATGACATACTAATCTTTCTGGTTAGTCTTAAATGATGGTGTTTTGTACTTAGAGCCTTTTGACAAAGGTAGGAGAAAGGGAAAGAATTTTTTTTTTTTTTTTTTTTGAGAGCGAGAGCGAGAGAGAGCACAAGCAGGGGAGGGGCAGAGGGAGAAGTGGGCTCAACCACGCAGGTGCCCAGAAAGAACGTTTTTAAAGTGGGGTGACTGGGTGGCTCAGTGGTTGAGCGTCTGCCTTTGGCTCAGGGTGTGATCCTGGGATCAAGTCCTGCATCGGGCTCCCTGCAGAGAGCCTGCTTCTCTCTCTGTGTCTCTCCCTCTATCTCTCATGAATAATAAAATATATATATATATATAATTTTAATGTTTTTAAAGAGACTTCACTTTTTCTGCTTTTGTTCTGACCTGGTTACTTTTCCACCCACCTGTCTCTCCTCCTATAACAACACAGTCCCACAGAGCCCAGGCGACCTCTACCTCAAAACCATTGTCAGGCGGGAGGCTGTGGCTGGGTGTGGCATCGAGGTTTGGGGGGCATGGGGCGGCTGGCGGAAGGGGGGCGCGGGAAGGGATCTGGAGAGATCTGGTGAGGCCTCACACATGCAGCACACCTCTGGGCTTGGAGATTTATGGAAGCAGAGGGAAAGCAGGTGTGAGGGGGACCGGGGGCTGTACGTACACTTGTGCAACCAGAACAGAGATGCGTGGCAGGGCCTCGAGGTACACACACATTTACCTTCAGTATTTTTAACCTGGGCAGAAGGATCCAAGGACTCGGCTTGTTTTACAATAATAACAACACCACCACAAATAATGGTATTTAACAGCGGCCATCCTTCAAATGCCCACCAGGTATCAGGAAGCACTCTAGGTGCTTTCCAAGTATAAGCATCCCTCTATCTTTGCTAGAACCCTGTGACGGAGTGGTTATCGTGCCCTTATTCTACATCGGAGGGAACTGACGCACATACTTGGGTAAAAACTTGCTCGAGATCCCTCAACCCAACAGAGGTGGAGGCAGGATCACCCCGGGGACAGCCAGGCTCCTGCCCCACTTCTGCTTTACCGACGTCAACAGAACCCAACACTTTACGAAGGGGCTGAAAAAGCAAACGTGTGCAGGGCCAGACGGCGAAGGGAGGGGCATGATGTGGGGGCAGCGGGCCTGCGAGGAATCGGGGCTGGTGTCCTGGCTAGAGGGGCTGGGCAGGTGCTGCCTACCTCCAGAGCACTGGCCCTGAGGGGCTGGGCCCCGCGTGGGCGCATCTTCACATTTTTCAAGTGAGAAGTCCCACATCCTGGTTGTCAGGCGAAAGGTCTCCATTTTCCAGTGCTGGCTACGAGCTCAACATTTCGAAAACCACGGAATGGGCCAGAGAGGGCCCTGCTTCCCTGAGGCCCCGTGGCTCCTCCCCTGCGGTGGCTGTTACCTTTCCTCCGGATCACCAGGGCCAGCTCCCGCGTGTGGGACTCCCGGCTGGCTTTGATGAACATCACCACCTGGTCATGGGTGTGCTCTGAGATGTCCCGGCCATTGATTAAGACGATTTGATCCCCTTCGTTCAGCTTAGGAATGCAGGTGTCGGCCTGGGTGGAGAGGAAGAGCGAGTTTCTTCGGTTACCATAACACAATCCTCAAGGGCAGGACGCGGGCGCTCTCGGAGCCCAGACACCTGAGACCAGGTCCGGGTTCTCGTCTCCCTCGGGGGCGGCCGGGCCATTATTTTTACATCTGCTGCTACGCGGATGTGGTCACTGGTTGTGGGAGTCTAAGGAAGTGCTGCTCACCACCTAAGTCATGCGGCATTTCCGAACAAAGCTACGCCACGTACCGAAGCCATTTCTCTATGGGAGCCAACCTTCACCTATTACTGTAATGTCACCGCGAGGCTTCTGATCTTTTGTTTTCTCGATGTGCTGCTGGAAAATGGCTTGTCAGCCGAACGTGAGCGTTTGTCTATCTTGCGGTGGAGAAAGCCTCCGTCAGCATAAATAACACCGAAGGCAGAAGCCAGCACGGAGAGAAGGGCGCACTGAACAGGGTAGGAATGGAAGCCCTCCTGACCTGAGGGCCCTAAGCAGTAGGGGAAAGCAAACTACGTGCTGAAGGACCACTTATGGGTAAAACCCCCGAACTAGTTCCTCCTTAGGAGACGCAGTGAGTGACTCTTGGCTGCTCATCTGCTCCAGAAAAGCAAATCCTCTCCTGAGGAGGCCTAGACCGAGCGCAGAGGGCAGGGTGCTGCTGGTGGGATGGTGGGTGCACGTGCACAGAGTGAGCAGAGCAACACACTCTGCGCCTCAGTTTCCTTTTCTTGAGAGTACTTCTGAATGTTAATGTGCACACCAATCACTCAGGAATCTTGTTAAAAATGCAGACTCTGGTTTGGGAGGTCTAGGGTGGGGCCTGAGATTCCACATTTCTAATGAGTTCCCAGGTGATGCAGGTGCTACCCTGACTAGCAAAGTTCTGGAAAAACGTGGATTCCACACTTTCTTTCCATCTATCTGCATGCATTTACACACCCCCTTTGTTGCTGGCAGAGAAACAGGACACAGAAATAGGAACGTTAGATTTAATAGAAAACCAACGTAGGCGAGAACGAAATATGTTCACTTACAGGTGACTCTGGGTTTATCCTTGATACCACAAGAGGCATCTTTTGATCCACTCCTCCCTATAAACATGTTAAATTAAAAAAAAAAAAGAAAGAAACACTTGAATAGCTCATAGCAACAAAGACATGCAGATACTGCTGACACACGGAGGGTTCAAATTCCACTTTACCCTATTCTAAGCCCAGGGAATCCTTTCAGAATTACAAGTTTCCTGACTCCTCGGGGTCTAGTGGGATAACCAGAAGCCTCTCACTGCCACCCCTACGATTCCATGAACTAAAGATGAGCTCGGAGGGGTCAACGTTCTTTTTAAAAATGCAAACGTGCTTAGAGGACTCTAAAAGCACAGCCTAGAAGTACTGCTGGGAAGGGAGTTTCCAGCATCATTGGAGAGAGAAGCTGTAGGAAGTCGTCACATGCCTGAGGGCAGGTTCCCAGCAGGGGGCTGGGTACAGCACAGGGACTCCGTGGTGGCAGCGGGAGACCACCTGCCCTCATTCTGCTCTAACTTTGTAAAAGGCCTGAGGGTACCCAACATTTTAGGTAAGGGAGCGAGGGCTCTGGTGCAACTACTGACCTCTGCCACCACAGTGCCAAGAGAGCCACAGACCATTTGTAAATGAATGGGTGTGGCCACGTTCCAATAAAACTTTATTTTCAGAAACAGATAGGATGAGGCTTGTGGGCCAAAGCAGGCAGATGTAGGTGAAGGCCCTGGAAATGGTCCTGCAACTTGAGCTGTTTCTCTCTCTCATCGGCTTTAGTGATGCCAACAGGTTCCCTCAAAACACCCCTCTTCTGGCCAACTGTGTGTCATCTCTGAGCCTTAGTACATATTTCTAAAACGGGTTTAAAAATACCACCTTCACCGATTATAAGCACTCAGTAAGGCGACATAAAGAAGCACACAGCATGGGGCGCCTGGGTGGCTCAGTTGGTTAAGCCTCTGCCTTTGGCTCTGGTCATGATCCCAGGGTCCTGGGACCGAGCCCCACGTTGGGCTCCCTGCTCAGGGGGGAGTCTGCTTCTCCCTCTGCCTCTGCTGCTGGCTGCTGTCTCCTCTCTCTCTCTCAAATAAATAAATAAAATCTTTAAGAAAAAAAAAAAAAAAGTACACAGCAAGTACCAAACACAGAGTAGGCCCTTAGTGTGAGGCAGCATTACGGCCACTTTAAAACCTCCCCAGTTCTGAGGGCTGAGCCAGTTTCCTAATGTAGACTTAGGCACGCAACACACTCCTAATGGAAATTTAAAAGCCACCCTTAAAAAGACACACAACTTACCTTCAGATTAAATCCAAATTTTCCATCTTCATCTGGTGTGATGCGGATCAAAACTAAGTAGCCGTCACCATTATCATTCTGGAAAACATTGCAAAAATGATTAATTATGTTACTTCTCTCTCCAACGGGTGGTGAGGAGGTATTTTCTCTTGGTCCTAACCACTTACGTTGCCCATGAGGCACCTCGGCACAGGAAAGCCTGGGTGGTCGCCTGGCAGCTCAGGTGCCACAGGACCCGAGCTCACCCACCTTGTCACAGTAGTACTGGCTGGAGTCCTCGGTGGAGCCCCCTTTGGTCACCCTGTGGAAGTCCTCTAAGAACTGCTGATCGACGCCCTCTGGTGAGCAGGAGCCTGGAGCATTTGAAGATGGAGACACAGAACTGGATGACTTCTGGGTCAGGCAGCTTTGTGCTGGATTGTTCTCGGATATACTCCTTCATTATGGGGAAGGAGGAAATATCTTAATAACTGGATTGACATTTTAGCAGAGCAAGCATTACTGACTTTTGGGGCCTGGCATCCCAGGGCTGTCATGAATCCCTGCAACCATAGAAGAGCTCCAAAGGTCAAGCCCAGGGCTCTGGCACACGTGGGGGTCCACTGGCCACCCTTCCCCTTGTCTGGCCAAATATCATCACCTTTCATTTTGGGGAAAAGGAACAGGAGGGCAGGGAGAATCCAGGAGCTGCTGAAAACTCAGCTCCGTTCCCAGCTGCTCTGAAGGTGACAGGGAAATGTGCCAGCTACTTTGGTGGCTTAATTACTGAAGCTCACTCAGATGCATGCCTCCATCCCTTCTGAAAGCTTTTACCTTCCATTTCTTTCCTGCTGTTAGCTCTGTTTCAGTAGGACTCTTGGCTACCCCCCCCCCCCACGCCCAAATAGGACTAATGTTCCACATCCAAGATTTACATTAATCCTAGTTTGCATTACTTGCTGTGACCTCCATTAATTGTCTACAACGAGATTATACTTTCTCACCCTCTCATTTACGTCCTCCCGTGTCTCAGAGCCCACACGGGGTCCAATATGGTAGCCCCTAGTCATACGTGGCCATTTAAATTTAAATGAAGATCAGGAAGTTCCTTGGTTGTATCAGTCTCATTTCAAAAATGCTCAAGAGCCACAGACGGCTTGCGGCTCCTGTTTTGGACACATCATTTATAGAAAAATTTTCATCAGCATGGGAAGTTCTACGAGACGGTGCTGTCTTAGAGGATTACAGACTATCAGAACTGAACACACCTCCCAGGTCCTCTGGTCCAACTCCCATTGCACAGATGAAGAAACTGGTCTAGAGAGGCGGAGTGACTCACCCAAAGGCACTCAGCTTTCCCCTCATTTCTCATACAGAATCTGATGGACTGGGGTCCCCAAGCATCTCTCTCTTCCAGGCCACACCAAGTCTGTTCCTAGGGACCCCCCTCCTCTCCACCACAGAGGGCCACGGGATTAACCATCTCAGCTGTCACTGTGTAGGACACTCGACTTCTCTGCATCACACACACCTACACTATCTCCCTTCCAGAACCACAAGCCTAGCAGAAGATGCCTTAAGATGCCTACAGCCTATAGGGTTTTCCTTACCTTCTACCGACTCTGCCACATTCTAACCTCGTATGGACTCAGGAGATGACTGAGGTCAGTAGACAAGGCATTCAGTGACACATAATAGGCAAAAGATGGTTGCTGCTGCCTCATTAAATTTTTATCTCCAACCCTTCTCCATGGATTTCTCATTAAATTGGGGCTTCTCGGTTTCCTAGCAAGTTCAAATTATCTCACTCTAAATATAAAATCTGTATCATATTCACACGATAAATCACAATCTCAATTTATGTGGATATAAAAATTCAGTGACAGACCAGCGTGGAAATTACACTGCAACATGCTAGAGAAGAGTTTGGCCTTATGGCTTTCCAGTTGCTGGGCGAGGGAAGGGGTGCAACGGATGGGAAGGCATTTCAGAGACAGGATATTTGTTAAGTAAAGCTATCTCCCAGGGGTAAGTTTTCAGAGTGAGAAGGAACTAATATTTAATTTACTTAAAGCTTTAAAAAAATTTAAAAAATTACCCCCAGGTAGGGTAACTCCACCGTTTTAATGTTGCTAAGAGCACCCCCTCGTGGCAAGAGGGGCAACTGCTTGACAGTTGCTAGACCAACACCAGGCCAAACCCGGTTTAGGAAACACTATTTCCAGTTCTAGGGGTGGAGCTGAACCTTTAACATGAAGTTGCGAATAGCAAACACACTATTAGCAAACGTTTGGAAGACTCTGGAGGCTGATAGTCACAGAACGGGTGAAGGGCGTATCAACAAGGAAGCAGAAGAGCAGGGTGACAAAGCAGAAGAGAACAGGCTGATTTCAGTAAAATTCTAATTTTATAGTCATTATATTTAATTCCTACATTTTGGATGTATGGCTTACATCACATAAAGTTTTGAAGTATTTTTCCTTTCCAGTATAAAATGTAACAGGTCTATCTAACGCAGCCCACAGTGCTAAAAATAGTATGTTCAAAGCCATTATGCGCCCAATCCTATTTTCTGAGTAGGGATTGAGAGGTTACTTTTGGAGAGCAATTTATTAAACATATGACGATTTTTTTTTTTTTTTTTTTGGCTGATCAGCTATGTGCAGACGTTCCCTGTAGGCTGCAGTAACGTTCTGCTCAGCGTGGAGGCTGGACAGACAGATGGTGAGGAGGACATCAAACGAGAAGCAACAAGAACGTGGCAGCTGGATGGATGCCAGGAGTGAAGAGACCAAACCAAGTGGGCTTCCTCCTTCCTTGGGGCAGAATGTGAGGTGCTAGTGAGGGGGGGATGAGGGACGAGGGGAGCTGCCGGGGGTACCTGGGTTCTAGGGAAAGGAGTAGGGTGAGCCAGAGCAAGAAGACAGTGTGGGCTGACAAAGCCAGTAACGGGGAAGTGGTCTGCCCCCGAGGCAGGAAGGGAGCACTTGTCAGAGTGCTCAGGGGACTCAGGAGGGACTGTCACTGAGGTCTGGGAGCCAGAGCAGCCAGGGGGGGACTGACCACCTGCAGCTCCCTGGGGAGAAAGAGGCAAGGACAGACCGATGGGCAGACCAGGGGGCAGTCACCCTGAGGAAGCAGATGCTTCAGAACTGCAAGTGCCATCGACAGGTATCAGGAAGAGAAGCCATGCCGGAAGTCATTTCTCAAAAGAGAAGCAAAGCCAAAGAAGTTACAAATGGCAGGACTGTCCACGAAAGGAAGCCTCCTGCATGATGCTTTTCTACACTTCCCTAAAGCCTACGAAAGGACGATGACCTCTACCCTCAAGCCTGTTAAAGGGAGCAGAGCAGTGCTCCACGGAGGGTGTCCGGCTCTAACCAGGTGCCCGGGGAGGAAGCGTGTGCTGTGTGATGTGATGGGACAGGGGCCATTGATGTCACATTGGTGTCACATTTCTCTCTCGAGCCTATGAGCTTCTTCAGGTTGGAACAGACCTTCATCCTCTTTCTCTTTTTCTCCTAGTGCATATGACAGCCAGGCACGCAGCAAGTGCTCAAGCCAGGTGCTGAGTGCATGATGGTGCTGAAGCATCTGGGCTTGGCCGAGTTACTCTAAAAGAGCACAGAACTCACTCAGTCCCCTGGAAGCAGAGGTGGAAAGGTGGGCTAGAGAGTTCTCCGCTCCCGTGAGCTCAGAGCTTCTGAGAGTGGCACATTCCTATAGGTCCCCTGAGGCTCTTGTTAAAATGCAGACTCTGATTCAGCAGGCCTGTGGTGGGCCTGAGGTTCACATTTCTTTTCTTTCTTTTTCTTTAAAGATTTTATTTATTTATGCATGAGAGACGCAGAAAGAGGGGCAGGGGCAGAGGCAGAGGGAGAGGCAGGCTCCCTGTGGGGAGCCCGATGCAGGACCCAATCCCCAGACCTGGGATCATACCCTGAGCTGAAGGCAGAGGCTCAACCGCTGAGCCACCCAGGTGCCCCCTGAGGTTCACATTTCCAGCGAGCTCTTAGGAGATGCTGATGTCCTGGCGCTGTGGCCAGAACAGGAGTACGAGGGACTAGAAGAAGGGACACTGGCTCACTCCCAATCCCATGTTTGTGTTGAATGGGATTCCTGGAGAAATTTTTCATGTGGATTCTTATCTTCACATCAGGGTCACTGAATGACAAACAGAATACTCTTTTCAAGTGTGGGTTTTTATGACTTGGAGACATTCTTCACGTGATAAATGCCAAGAGCCCAAGATCAAAATGCAGGAAGTTGCTGAAGTGGCTCAGGGGGTATGGTGCACATGGGTTGCTTTCTGGGCTCTCCATTTCCTAACGGAATCATGGGGTATGCATTCATTCCGCACCCCAGGCTGCCCCTCAGACATTAAGACATCTCAACAGCAAGAGAGCACTTGTCACACTTCTGTCAATTCATGCTTTAGTTGTCAGATAAGAGTTTCCTGCCATGTGCCCTGCAGCAGCACCCACCGCATGGCTCTGCTCACCGATGACAGCATCAAAGTAGATCTGTTTGCTCTCCTCGTGGCATATAAATCCCGGGTGATGCTGTTCATAGGCTATGGGTACCTAGCATGGAGGTGGCAGACGGGGCGTCCCACTGTGAAGACGCAGGAGTTTGCCCTGTGACCATCTGTCCATCTGTCTGTCCAACCATAGCAAGTACTCACTGAATATATACCAAATGCCAGGCATCATGCCAGGTCTGGGGGAAGGAGAGGTGAACAGAGCACTATCCTTGCCCTCAAAGAGCTCAATCGAATAAAATCCTCATGCTGTAACTGAGACGCTCAGACGTGTGGGGAAGAGCGGGGAGCCAGGAGAGCCTTCAGAGGAGGGGGGCACTGGACCCGGCCTTTGAAAGACGCATCAGCAGGAGTCTTAAGAGGTATAGGGAAGAGGGAAGGAGAAGGTGGTTGAGGCAGATTACTAAGAACAAAAAAGACAAAACAGCAGCACGTGCAGAGGCATGAAACTCTGAAAAAGCATGGGGCGGGGGGGCGGTGATGCGCGGGGGCACAGATTTCACAAAGAGAAGCCCGTCAGCTCGTGAAGGAGGAGAAACCCAAGATAGGAGGACACTAATGGGGCACTGTCGCGACAATCCTGTGACAGATGATGGTGGCTGACCCCGGGCAGTGTGGTGGCATGGGGCAGGGGTCCGATTCAAGGCAGGTCTGGGAGGAAGATTACCAAGGTGAGAGCCTAGCTGAGGAAGGGCAAAGAAAAGGGAGCCGAGGACGACTGAAGCTCCTGATATGGGCGCAAACAGGGTGGTAGCAAAACGTGGCCCCTCGCCAGGGTCAGGAGGAGCTACAGGTAAGGACAGAGAGATGACAGGTGGAGACGGGGGCCCTGGGGTTTAAAGTATCAGTCATATGGGATCCCTGGGTGGCTCAGAGGTTTAGCACCTGCCTTTGGCCCAGGGTGTGATCCTGGAGACCCAGGATCAAATCCCACATCGGGCTCCCTTGCACAGAGCCTGCCTTCTCCCTCTGCCTGTGTCTCTGCCTTTCTCTCTGGGTCTCTCATGAATAAATAAAATCTAAAAAAAAAAAGTATCGGTCATACGTCCCAGCAGGAAGGGGTCCCCCAAATCAACGTGGTAGGGGCCGCTATTTTTCAACTGTTCACCCCACTTGCAACCTGTGACCACCAACCTGACCCCATGAAAGACGCCTACTGGTGCACCTGGTGAAGCCGCCACAGGGAAGGCTGCCTTTGAATCACCATTATTTGGTGCTTGTAACATTCAGCTGCAAAATAAATGACAGATGCCTGGTGGAGGACAGGCAAGGTGCAGGGATCATGGACACAGAATGGCTCAACCCTGTCGCTGGTTGGCCTCCTCCGACAGAGACCCTTATGTACACGGGTCCCATCACCGTTTCCAAATCTGGGTGTCACCCCCTGGTACGGGACGGAGGTGCACTCAGAGAACAGTGACTAGCAGGCTGGAGGGCGGACAGTGGCTGATGGAGCTGGAATTCATTTAAGGGAGAGCAGACGGGGTCGCCAGGGAGAATTAGAAACGGACACTACTTGTGTTGTTCTAGAAGCTCCAGGGAGGGATCTGGGGACGGCAGTGCTCGTGCTGGGTCAGCGTCAAGGACAACGCTTCCTGCGCTGGAAAAACCAGGCAGTCGAGGCCCAAAAGAGGCTGCCACACAGCAGGAGAGCTCCCTATTGCCAGCGGGGCACCCGGGTGATAGGTGACAGGGCCCAGGGCGTTCCTGCACAGCCGCCGGGGCTGCCGAGCATTCCCAAAGCCCCTCTCAAGGCATGGAAGTTCTTTTTAGAGGCTTTTAACAGTGGTTAAATGCACACAGTATAAAATGTACCATCCTAACCTTTCTTCAGTGCACAGTTCAGGAGCATTAAGTGCATTCACACCGTTGCGTGCACAGTTTTGAGATAAAAAGTGACAGCTGCCCCGTGTCCTCTGGAACAAGGCAGGCTCTAAAGAAAGGGACAAGCAAACATCAGGGCATTGCAACACGAAGCCCCGCTCCCTCGGAGGACCCGTCGGGACAAGTGTGAAGAAGCGCCCACCGAAAAGTTCTTGGAATACAGCCCTCATCTGCGCCCAAGTGGGGTTTCCTCCAATCTCTGCTGTGCAAAGTCGCTTTCCCTTTAGGGAACCTCCTCCTCCCCTGCCACGTTTTCTGGGTGGTGGGGAGTGAAGGGATTGAATTTTTATTTTATTTTATTTTTTGCCATGATGGAAACTTCCTTTTCTGTAGAGTTCGGCCTTCGCTCTGAAGCAAGCCAAGGGCCCCGGACGGGCTGAGCGAGCCCTGGGAGTAACAAGAGTGCAGCTGACTCGGGCACAAAGCAAACTGCCAAGGATTCATAACTATAATCATAAACTTTGCTGTGCTGCTATAAATACGGAACAAGCCGGAGGGTGACTCACCCGCTAAGATAATGTTCAGAGAGCCCGAGCCGCGCCGCTCTGGGTTCAGAGCCAAAGTCTATCTGCTCTTTTTCTTCCTTTCTCTTTCTTCTTCTTGTTTACATGGGTACAGAACGTTACACTTAATTCTCCTTTCTACAAGGAACCCTCCGGACTGTCTGCTATTATTCATCTGACTTCTCTGACAGAATGCTTCTTTTCGCCTCTTTGCACAACCAGGCTGCGTAAAACAGGCCAGACCTTCCTTAAATGCCTTGCAAATAAATACTCAGGTAACTACCTTGGCTTCCCCCACACACACACCGGGCACAGACCAGCCTTTCCTGCTTGCCTTGGGCAGGGGAGGGCCCCCAGACTCTCAGGGGAAGGGGGTGGCAGCTGCCTGAGGACCCAGCAGGCCGCAGCTTCCTGCCAGCAGGAAGGGGTACCCCCCCTGCCCCCCGAGGTGGTAAGGGCTGCCATTTTCAACTGCTCACCCTACTTGCAACCCATGGCTGCTAACCTGACCCCGTGAGGCGTCTACTGGTGCACCTGGCGAAGCTGCCGCAACGAAGGCTGCTTCTGAATCAATCACCTTTATTTGCTACTTTTAACATTTAGCTGCAAAATAAAAAGGGCCCCAGGATGACGCATCTTACAAGGTCTCATGGAGGAGTTTCAGAAAGAACTGATGTGCAATGCGTAGGGGTGCACGGGGCCTGAGATTACTTGAATCAAACAGGATTTAAGGAAGTGAATTTTCAAACTAACTTCAATGAATGTAAATTTTTTTTTCTTTTCTTTTCTTTCTTTTTTATTTTTTTGTAAGTAGGCTCCACACTCAGCACGGAGCCCACCTCTGGGGTGTGGACTCACGATCCTGAGATGGAGACTTGGGCTGCCATCAGGGGTTGGCAGCGTAACCAAATGAGCCACCCAGGAGCTCCTGAATATGAATTTAAATAGCCCTACATGGCTGGTGGCTTCTGTGTTGGACCGTGAAGGTCTGGCTGCTGCACAGTGCAGACCACAGCAAGAAAATCTGACGTGGGACACGTAATTGGGCTTCTCAGAACCCTCAGACCATTCCCCAAACTCATTGCTTGTACCTAAGTGGCAGACAATGCAGCGATAGAGGCTGACAATGTGCTATTTGCTTGGCTGGCCTGGAGGCCCCTTAAGGCAAAGACTTGTCTAATTTGCCTTGATGTTCCCTCTGTGAGCAGCATAGGGTGTATGAGGTGTGCTGCTGCACTCAGAATGCACGGAACCCTTGACAACATCCACGCTCCGCCAGGAAGAATCCATCTCTCTCTACCCAGCACTAAGTACTGCAAGCAGCACTTTCTGTGACGATGGAAAGAGACTCTCTCTGTGCTGGCCAGTATTGTAGTCACTACCTACATGTGGTGTTCTTGAGCCCCTGAAAGGAGGCTTATATGACTGAGGAATGCGATATAACTGTTAAGTAACTTAAATCCGAACACCCGCAGGTACCTACTGGCTACTGCACTGGTCCGTGGAAGTCTAGATGGTCCACAGTTCCAGGATGGGACTGCAAGCCACAAGAGGGGGGGCTGGCAGGGACAATGTGACCGAGCTTCCCAGAACCACCAGTCCATTTCCTAAACCCTCTTTCTCCTTTCCCCAAAGCCACAGGACCCCACCTCCGACTCCCAAGGGGCTCAGGTCATGCCTGCCTGCCTGCCTTTCCCGCCCGGTAGATCTAGATCTGCAAAACCATGGTGTCACACAAAGGAACTCACGCCCTTCCACACTGTCACTTCAATGGGGCTGCAAGTTAAAGCAAGAGATAGTGATCATTTCAACAAAAGCATCATCCAGAGCTCAGGTCACAAGGAAAGAGTGACCAGAGGATTATTTACCCAGAGGTGTTAAGAACACAGATAAGCTGGAAACCATGTTTGCTGCGGTCAGAGACAACAGAGAGGTAACAACCTCATATTGTAAGTGGGAAGATTTGCAATTCACCTGCGATGTCTAGAATACAATCAGGACGCATTTAATGCTTTAAGCCTAGCAGCTAGAGTGGTAAAAATTGACAGATTAATTGAAGTGCCCTCTCCCTAATCCCACGCTGTGAAGGGAGGTGTTAGGTTTCTATATATCAGGTATAGTTTGGGCCCTAACAGAATCAATACCCAGTGCCTCTGGCTGACTCCCTAATGGTTGATCCAGTCCTCTCATACTTCAGCTTAAAATGTCATTTTATTTATGATTAGGGCTTGTCCACTTCAAAAATTTGATTTAGAATAGCTTACTCTAAAATGTATGGATACAGAAGAATTGTGAATTCATTAAGAGAGAGAAAAAAAAAAAGACCCATGAATAAGACAAAGAAGAGTAGGGACTACACCAGAAACCTGTACTAAGGGAAGTCCATGCAACTGACCCTTAACTTGGAGCTCTCAGTTCCCTGGCAATCAAGACAAAAAGGAAACTTCGTGAATTCGATACAGCTACTGAATAATAAAAGAACTCAAGCCAGTACTTTTGGAGAGACAGTTTTTCCTGGCCTTGAGATGTGAAGGGAGTTTGTCACATTTAAAAAAGCAGAGCAGGGACATACAAGAATTTAACGCGAACCGCTGACAAAAAACTTAACAGAAATTCAGGAGACGTTCTGTGCACGTTTTTGCTTTACACCAACAATTCATTAAAAACAACCCTCTCTCCCCACCCAACACCCTGAGTGCCTACTGTGGATCTGAGAAGGCTCTCTGTGGATAGGTCCACGTAAGCATATTTCCAGCAATCCAGAAATCTTGCAGGGGTAAAACTCTGACAATCTAGAGAAATATTACTATTCAGGTTAACATAACTATACTTCTGGAATGTGAACTGATTTAAACTGGGCTTTGCTCATCAACTGGAAACTTATTTAAGAAAGCTAACATGTCGGGATCTCTGGGTGGCGCAGCGGTTTGGCGCCTGCCTTTGGCCCAGGGCGCGATCCTGGAGACCCGGGATCGAATCCCACGTCGGGCTCCCGGGGCATGGAGCCTGCTTCTCCCTCTGCCTGTGTCTCTGCCTCTCTCTCTATCTCTCTGTGACTATCATAAATAAATAAAAATTAAAAAAAAAAAAAAAAAAAGAAAAAACTAAAATCTGAAAAAAAAAAAAAAAAAGAAAGCTAACATGTATGTGGACGGTAGGTCTTTGTCATACAAAAAAGAAGTGCGAGCTTGAGACCCCAGGCACACGGCTTGTCCTCCTGTGGCAGAAGGGACAGTCTGATTTACGCTGCCATCCTGGCACAGAGCAGCCTAGGGAGCTGGCTGCAGGCTCCAGCTCTTGACTTAAACGGCTCTCTCTGGGCCTGGGCAAATTCCTCAACAGCCACCACAAGCAGATACAAAGAAGAGAACAGGTTTCTTACTCTCGGTGTGGGCTTCGGTTCTGAGAAACCTCGGATTCGCTGTCTTTTGGGGACAGGGAGCCCTTGTACGTGTAAAACACATCTTCGGTTTCTGTAATGTAGGTCATCTCGTTCGCAAGGTTATCTGCAGAAGAGTGCCGTGGCTTTCGGATTTCGTGCCGGAGCCGAGGACTTCGCCTGTGTGGGGAAAAGGTCGAGTGGGAAGTGTTGAAAGCAAATTCCACTGAAAAACTTTATCAGGCATCGGGATCCAACTTTGTGCCCTGACCTTTCTAAGGATGCCTTGGCAGACGCTGTTGGAAATGAAGAACCGGTTAACCCGTTACTACACTGCAATCCACCAAGGGCCACACGAATCCTTGATACTCTCAGCCCCGCAGTGCAGCCTCCAGAAAGGAAGCCTCAGCCATATAAATAGGCAGACAAGACTAATTTATGCCCTTTGGGAAGTGGGGAGTGTTGATTTAGGGGGGGATTCTTCTGGGAGGACTCAAGCTCTCAATGCACAATAGGCTGTACTGACTACTGATCTGTTCTCCAGATTCATTCAAACACCAGTATTAACTAAAGGGTTTAGAAGCAAAAGGTTAGTTTTTGGCAAAACCGAAACCTTACTTCAATTGTATCCCTTCATGTGAATTTCACTTAATCCAAGAAGAAAGGTTTTCTTTTAAAAATATATCCTCTATGTCCTATGAGATGGGCACGGCAGCACCATCCCGTTCCCCTGATAGCAGCAGCAGTTGTGTGGCTTCAGGCAAGTCACACCACCTTTCTGGGCCTCAGCTGTACCTACCTGCTCCTGAGAGTGAACCAAATGAAGCGATGTTCCCCGGACATCAGCTCCTGTAGTGGGTGACCCCAGGCTGCTGAGCCGCCTTCTATTTTCTCTCTGTGTTTCCACCTCCTTCTTCCTTAGCCATTTTTCCTGGACACCGTCAGGGCCTCCACTATTCCTATTCCCTTGGGGCCCAGATAATCAATAATACTGCGTCCAGAGTAGGGGAGAAAGGCTTGTGACTCCTCAGGAGGGGACCTATAAATAGTAGTAGGAGCTCCAGGCCACGGGTGTGGCGACATCAAAGCCCGCTGTTCTCCTGGATGCTGTCCTGGGCCTCTGCTCTGGGGCCCTGGCATCGCTGCCTCAGAGGCTTTCAGACAAATTAAGCTGCTACTTTACAGAATAAACTTACCGTTTTAGAACGAAGTGCCTAAATCTTGGGAAACCAGGACACAAATCTACGTTGTCATGTTAAGATTTCTGACACTAAATACCATCAGCATCTCTGCCTAGAGCATTTGGCCCCAGGGCAGGGTCCTCACCCAGCCGTCTTGCACAGTAACTCCATTTGTGCCTGTTAGGATCTCCCTTGGTCCTACATTAAGCAGGGCACGGGATATGATGAGCACTGGGGGTTGTATAAGACTGATGAATTACTGACCTCTACCTCTGAAACTAGTAATACACTATATGTTAATCAATTGAATTAAAAAAAATTAAAAGAATATGACCTCTGACCCAGTGATACTAAACTCAAATCCCAGATCTAACCTTAGATTACTTATATTATTTCTCTGTGCCTCAATTTACTCATCGGTTAAATGGAAATAATAATAGTATATCCTCATACAATTGCTGTGAAGATGAAATGAGTTAGTAATAAGTACTCAAAAACACTATTATCATCATCATTGATTATACCTATTGAGGCAATAATAACGAAATAACGAATAATTGTTCTTTTCAGAACCCCTTTTGTGTCTGCTCATTTTGTATAATTTTCCTTAGACTTTCTCAGTCATTACTATTCAGCGCCCTAAAGAATGATGAATGTTCAAACATTCTTACTGCTTTTATCAAATTTACTGAATTCCATGGATTCTTTTAGAATTCTTCCGATTTCTAAGACATACTGTCCATTTCCATTTACATAAATTATTACACAAATTAAAAGGGTTTAAAAGTTAGAGAAAAAAGAAAGAGAATCTCCCTCAGTCCTCCTAGATCCCTCCTTGGTAATTTACAGGTCCACCTGGGTCTTCTGTGAAATGAATACAAAGCCACGGTCTCTAGTCCTGCGTGGAGATGGGGCAATGTTTCTGGCTTAGTTTCCCTCCTGCTGACAGTGCCTGGCCATTTTGGACACGTTCACAAAACTGATCCAATGTCTCTGAAGAACCATTCTAATAAAATAATGATAATAATTCCACCTCATTTAAAAAAAAAAAATCACTTACAAAGCACTTGTACACTGTCATTTGTGGTGATTGTTTGAACCCTCTGACAGATGGGAATACTGAGACCAGAGAGGTAAAGAAACTTATGAATTAACAAAAGAGCCAAAATCTGCGTCTGGGTGATGCAGCCACACACGTCCTTCGCACTTCGCCAAGTGCAACTTCCTTCCTGTTAAGCCATCATGTTAAATGCTGGCAGGCTACTTCCCCAGTGCATTTGCTACTACTGTTGCTGAGGGCCACGCATCCTACACCGTATACCTTTACCACATTCTCCCCAAGTTCATTTTGTGTGATGTTAATGGAAAAACAGCTTAAATAAATCTCAGCGGGCTTCCTTATCACAGGGTTTCCCAGAACATTAATCTCCCAGTGAGTCCCTTAATTCCACGAGGGGTGTTTTTTTCAGTAGGCTGTAGTTCTCAAATTCAGACCAGGCAAGTTTTTAAAAAAGGACATCCCAGCATTACACACTAAAGAAAATGTTCAGCTAGGCTTGCATGTTTCACAAAAACAGCCAACTGTTAGTTCTGTAACAGCCAAGCATGCAAACATAAACTCCGACTACAGGCCGCATCTATATTGGGAAAACTTACAAAGCTGAATTTTTAAGAGACATAAAGTGTTTAGTGGTGGGTAATACAAAAAAAAAAAAAAAAAAGTCGGACGTACCAGTTGGGAGTGATGGGAGGGGATCGAGAAGGCAGGCTCTTGGTTTCTAAGTGCTCCACTGACAATGATCTCCGCATGGCTGGGTTCCACACCATCCCTCCAATCACCTTTTTACAATACTGGTTATTTACAGACCTGAAAAACCAGACGCAAGGTTCACTTTCTACATGGATGGATGTGTTCAACAAGAAATTACAGCATATAATAAACAGTCTATCCATGCTCCCTTTCTGATGAAGGGCTGGTTGGCACCTGGATGACACCAGCCAAGGTTACAAGGAGTAGAGGTACACAGATCACAAGTGGTTCCTTTTTGTCCTGGCTTTTTCTTGTTGTTTCTTCTCTTCTGGTGAAAATATTTTCTTGGGCCTTACTACTGCAAGCAATACAGCTGCTTTCAGGATATAACCAAACCTTTGATGAGGAGGAATTTTCAGGATAACACAGTTTGCATAATGTCAAGGAATGTTCGCTTCGCTCACAATGGCCTGAATACAAACATGAACCATCCTTCCAGGAAGGTGCTCTTTGCCATCCCAGCTGGCAGAAGCCATGAGCCCTAAATCACAGAACTCTTTGAAAGAAGGCCCGAGAACATGCTTCGGCAGCAGAGTTCCATGCCACGTGCTACATGAACGGGCCTCCCTGAAGCTGACTTTCATGTTTTATTGACACCTACAGAATTTAAATCTTATCTAATGAGACCCCCTCAAGGAATGAACTACTTAAAAAGACAGCATTTGAAGTCAGTTTAAAGGAAACTCAGTTCTGACATTCCTAAATTTTTTTTTGTTTTTTTAAATTTTTATTTATGATAGTCACACACACAGAGAGAGAGAGAGGCAGAGACATAGGCAGAGGGAGAAGCAGGCTCCATGTACCAGGAGCCCGACGTGGGATTCGATCCCGGGTCTCCAGGATCGCACCCTGGGCCAAAGGCAGGCACCACACCGCTGCGCCACCCAGGGATCCCCTGACATTCCTAAATTTTAAACAATGTCTTAAGACCCCAGAAGAACACAAAAGTCCCCCTAGAATATCAATGTGCTAATTTACAGTAAAAAATCTCCGTTGTCACCCTGCTCAAAATGCTCACTGCAGCATCACTAAGAGAATCCACATCAGAAAGCAAATTAGCATTGATTGAGAACACTGCCTCAGAACAAGGGGAGCATGTGAGAGGACTCACAAGTTTAAGGTCATAGTTCCCCACAGTATGTGTCACGGATTATTATTTTTTAAAATATTTTATTTATTCATGAGACACAGAGAGAGAGGCAGAGACACAGGCAGAGGGAGAAGCAGGCTCCATGCAGGGAGCTCGGTGTGGGACCCAATCCCGGGTCTCTAGGCTCATGCCCTGGGCCAAAGGTGGCGCTGAACCACTGAGGCACCCGGGCTGCCCATGTGCACAGATTATTAATAGATTCTCTTTGATTGGGGCAGGGAGGAGTCCCAATGTCTCTTAAGTTTGCAAAATTCTGATCAAGTTCCTTTTATGTGGAACCTCTATCCGGAGGCCCCATATGCAAATATGTATGTCTAGCTCTAGGATTGGGCAAATCATGTAAACTAAGCCTCAATTTTCTCATCTATGAAATGGACACAGTGAGGGCTGAAATTTGCAATACAATGAAGTTGGTCTTAATAGTAAAGAACTGCTGATCCATGCCCCCCAACCACCGATATCCCAAATGACCCTCAACGGCAGATTAAAAATAGCTCAAGTTCTTGGACTCTTGAATGTTGGCTGGCCTGTGACTGCTCTGACCAAGAGTAGCTGTGCCAGTTCTGGGCCTGGCCTTGATGATGACTGGCTGCTTCTGCCTTAGGCCCTTGGAGCCTGAATTTCTGCACAAGACATCAAATGACCCTGCTGGAGAGTGCACATGAAGAGGGCCTGAGAGCAGAGAGAAGTGGGGGGTCCAAGTGAATCCAGCCTTCCAATCATTCCATCAAGCATGGAAGCCATGTTATCTTGGACCTACAGCCCAGCCCAGCCCAGCCCAGCCACCAGCTGCTTGTCGCTGAGAAACCCTGGTCTATGCTACATGGATCAAAAGAGGTGGCTGGCCAAGCCCTTCTCAATTTCTCAATTCACAAAATCTCAAGATAGAACAGAAAGATGGTTGTTTTTTTGTTTTTAAAAAATGTCATTTATTTGAGAGAGAGAAAGGGAGCATGTGTGTGTGCAGGGGAGGAGCAGAGGGAGAGGACAAGGAGACTCTTTGCTGAGTGCCTGGGGCCCCATGTGGGACACAATCCCATGACCCTGAGATCATGACTTGAGGCAGACGCCTAACCAACTGTTCTATCATACGAAAATAGGGGTAGTTTATTTTGCCATAATGGATAAACAGAACCTGCCCAATTCACCCCTAACTCTGTGTTGGCTGTATGTTACAGAAATGAGGAAATTCGGGACGCCTGGGTGGCTCAGCAGTTGGGCGTCTGCCTTCAGCCCAGGTATAATCCTGGAGTCCTGGGATCGAGTCCCATTATCAGACTCCCTGCATGGGGTCTGCTTCTCCCTCTATGTCTCTATCTCTCTGTATCTCTCATGAATAAATAAATAAAATCTTAAAAAAAAAAAAAAAGAAAAAATTCAAACAAATTCAAACTAAAAGTGATGCAGGTAGTAGGATTTGAACTCAGTCTTCTTAGCAAAGTCCATGTTTTCAACTGCTCCCAATTCAATCCTGTCAGCTGGCCCGAAGGCTCAGATCCAACTAAAGTGAATACTATATTCCAATAAATTATGTCTGTGACATGTTCAGGAAGGGTTACTGAATGTATAAAATACTAGATGATATTATAGGAGCTAGAAACTTTTTGTATTTGTTCTTGGTTCATCAGAAGCTGAGAGAGAGCACTTAGCACCATAAATACTATCACTGATGCTAACAGAAATACTAATTGAGTCTATAAAAAGCTACCTAATGATTATCAGCATAATGGGAAAGTCACTGGAATAGTCTGATACAGTGCCACGTAGGAGATAATGGTTCAGACAGGGGGCATTGTTCCATTAGTAACAGCCACATCAACAACACAAAATTATGAAAACAATTTTTCAAGTCAACAAACAGTTTACAATTAACTTGATAGTTTCTGTTGTATCTTTACTTAGAAAGGCAGTCTTAGGGGGCACCTGGGTGGCTCAGTGGTTGAGCGTCTGCCTTTGGCTCAGGCCCTGATCCCAGAGTCCTGGGATCGAGTCCCACATTGGGCTCCCTGCAGGGAGCCCGTTTCTGCCTCTGCCTACGTCTCTGCTCCTCTGTCTCTCATGAATAAATAAAATATTAAAAAAAAAAGAAGGCGGCAGTCTTAGAATAAATACACAAAAATACAAACTGGATTAGTTTAGGAAATCCACTTTAATCTAAAGGTAAAATTTTTAAGAGTAATTTCTTTCGCTGCACTGCTCATGAAATATTCTGATTATCCCTCCTGTAGATACTAGTACACATGGGATTGTTATAAGATTTAAATATAATTAAGTATGTGCATGGTACAAAGGAAACAATTGCCAGTTTTCGTTATTGCTGTTATTTTGTGACTGTTATATGTATTATGTCCCAACGTCACTTGACTCTGGGAAACTTCATCTCTGCTCATTCACTATTTGGGAGCACTGTATCGAATTAACATTCTGTGGGAGAGGCTGTCTTAGTACCACGACAACCCTCAGAGTCACTGCCACGTGCTTCCCTTACAGGGACATGGAGTGGGAGCAGTTGTAATTCTGGCTGCCTGGGCGCTGCCCGGGCAACAGAGTTGTGGAGGCCGAAAGGAAGGATGAGAACACGAGCAGTACCTGAGTCCTCGTGGAAGGAGACCGTGCTGTCCCTGGAGACACTTTCAGCCGTGCAGCTCCAGCTCCAGTGCCTGGGGTCCCTGGATGATGGCAACCCCTTCCCCCGAGGATGTCCGCTACCCGGCAGTGACCAGGACATATTAACATCTCAGCCTACTGTGGATACTTAAGAATACTCACTTTTTCAGGTTCCTAGAGCCCATAGTCCAGTACTGAGACAGGACATTCTTTTCTTGAGGTAGTAGCTTCTTTGCCTGAAAGAATGTATGATGCTCGACACAGGATTTCCACAAGTTTTTGCAAGATCGGTAATTTAACATGTTGAAGGCCACGATATGTTCCCTGGATTCAGTCTGGGGGAGAAAAACAGAGTAGAGATTTCATCTCCACAGGTGAAGGAGCAGAGGCTCACAGGTGTTCTGTGTCCACACCAGGTAAGGTGCAACAGAGAGCAGAAAACCAGCTTCAAAATGCCCGAGGCCATAAATCAACGTTACAGGAATATTCAGGAACAGGATCTGTTAACCATCTTATTAATGCGGTAAAGATGACCTGACTCTACTCTTTACCATCACTTGTGATCCTTCACGAAGACTGATTTTGAACGTGCTTACATTCCTAGGTTGGATATATTTGGAGCAACCAGAAAAAGGCTGTGTGATACATCTTTTAAAATTTAGCTCTGGGAAAATCTCTCCTGAAGAAACACTCTTCCATTTCTCTGCAACTTGATATTTTATAAGCCTGTGGATTTCTCTATTTGTCCCCGAGCACAGAGTTAAATCAAGTGCTCACATATTTTCATATTAATGATTTCCTTGATCTTCAACTACCTAAGCTTTTCTTTTGTTTTCAAATTAAATTACCACCTTCTGCATTTTGGGGCCACTTTCAATCTTGCAATGGGGTGGGGGTCAGAGGAGACCCAGATTCTAGTTCTAGTTTGCTTTGAGCATTAGTGTCCTCATTTCCAAGCATTCACTGCTATATGGAGACATTTTAAGTACGTATTATCTCTGAAACCCTGGAAAATGAACATAGCGACGATAAGTAAAAAAATATAGAGTATAACAGGACAGAGTGTGGTATTGTGGAAAGAGCAGGTGTCTCTGATTCAAATTCAGAAAACTGTGGGAGCCTCAGTTTCGAAAACTTTGAGTCTTCTTCTCTATCCAGAGTCATCTGGAGAAGGGTGGTCACCTCTTAGGAGACATATGTGAAGATGACTGTGCATTTTATTTTTTTAAAGATTTTATTTATTTGAGAGACTGAGAGTGAGCATACACACAAGCAGGAGGAGGGGCAGAGGGAGATGGAGGAGCAGACTCCCCGCTGAGCACAGAGCCTGACACGGGGCTCGATCCAAGGACCCCAAGATCATGACCTGAGCCAAAGTTAGACGCTTAGCCAACTGAGCCACCCAGGTGCCCCTCCTGTGCACGTTAAACACATCACGGGAAGGAACTCATCTCGTTGACATTCATTGCTACTCTGTGTGGGCTCATGCCAGGTGCTCTGTCCAATGCTCTTTCGTTTAATGTTCTTGATTCCCTGAGAGGCAGGTCCTACTGCATTCCTGGAACAAGACAGCTTAGGCTAAGGGAGGTTAAGGGACCTGCCCAGCTGGTCAGTGGAGGTGGAGGAGCGATGATCTAAACCCATCTCACTGACTCCCAAGCAAGTTACATCTCCAACCAGAGAAGCACAGGGAATTCTATGGGAACTCTGGATTCCGACTCCCATTTTCCATCCACTACACGCCAAGCTCTTTCTCCCCCAACAGATGGCCAGCTGCCTGCACCTGCCGTAGAGCTACTGGCTGAGGTGGCTAAAACCTCAAGAAACAAAGCAAGCACAGACATAACTCACCTGTTTTTGTCGCTGATGTATAAAGAACTTTTTCCTTTTGAAAGAAATTTTCAGAATGTTCACCCTGCAAAAAAAAACACACACACACAAAAGGCACATAGGGATCAGATGGGTGGCAGCTGACACCTCTCCATGTGTGTCCTCTACTCTGTGACCACGAGGAAGGCGGGCTCCTAGCTTCCAAGAATTTACCTCAGGGTAGAAATGATGGCAGCTCGTTGCCTCGGCCAGATACCAAGGAGCTGACTGAAGCTGAGGATCACATAAGGGCTGTTGGATTATGACGTAACTTTTAAAGAACAAGAACCATGGGCAATGTGCTCTCTTTGTGGTCAGCTGCTTTTGTGATGTTGCAGCTTGGCCTGAGCTCGTGTGGGCCTGGGGAGAACGGCTGAGGGCAGCGTGGAGCAGCAGCAGGAGGACAGGAAGCAGGAGGACAGACAGACCTGGATCTACACCCCAGCTCTGGTACTTTGTGGCTGCGTGTCAACAGCTCCTCTATTATTTGCATAAGGACACGATTAGAGCTCCCACAGACAGCATCTTTATACACAAGTCCCCTACTAAAAGCTTTACTAGCAGTCCCTCAATTAAGCCTTGGAACAGTCCTGAAATCCATGATTACGCCCATTTTCGGAAAGCAAAACTGAGGCTCAGAGACCTCACCTAACTGCTCAAGATCATGCAACTAGGAATGCGTGGAGTCCTGCATCAGAAGTCCGTGGAGAGCACTGCCTTCTCCAGAGGGTCTTGGGAGGATTCAAGTCTGAACACTTGTAAAGGGCCAACTACTAACTGAGGAACCACACTGACAATACAATTCCTGCCCAGAGGAAGTTCTCTGAATTCTGGCCACTGTGCTGCCCAGGGCTTGTACCAGTTTATCCATGTTTCTAAAGAGTATCCCAAACAATAGGGTGACTGGGGGAAGAGGATGCCGGTGAAAACCCAACTACTGGTCCCAAGTACTGAATCTGGGTCAAGCCTCCCAGAGGTCAGAGGTAAAAACCTAGGGTAAAGTCTCTACCCCTCCTTCAGAAATAAAAGTTTAAAATTAGACATAACGTTTCTTTTGTTCGGCATATTTTTAAAGCATGATTCAGAAAAATAATTAGAACTGGTTTGCACTTACCAAGGATAGAAACTTGTGCAAATATATTTTCGGTACACGGCGATGCCCGCAGAAGCAATCCCAATCATTAGCTCTAAATTGTGCAGATCCTGTAAAAGGGAGGAACTCAGATTCACAGCGTGTCACAGTCATGCCGATGCCCTCTGGTAACTCAAGCACCCACGCTTTTATAAATAGCGTATGTATAAGCTCCAAAGGGGAAACGTTATGGAAAACAGGCAAGGGATACTTCAGATCCAAATACTCAGCACCAGATGCTTCTAAAGCGAATGCACACTGCCTGGCACCTACACCTGGGTCCCAGCAGCCTAGAGACTCTGTTACCAGGCAGGTCCACACATCATTCCACAGAATCTTCACATGAGCATCCGATTATACATTTTCAACAATCAGATATCATGCTGGTATCAGAAAGGCCTCCCCTCCGCACAGCTTCCCACTAATCTCAGCTCCCATCACTAAAAAGGCGTTAGTTAGCTATTGTTGTGAAGGGGAAGACTGCTGTCTTTAAATCCAATGAATAAATAAATATTGCCTATAAATCCAGTACACTCAACATTCATTAAGAGCCTGTGTGCCACGCATTGCCATTGACAATGAAAACACAGAAGATATGGTGACTAACTACAGGGTGTTTTAAAGTCATTTAAGAACAAGGTGAGTACAATAAAATTTAAAAATAAAAGGGCTCCTTCCCCTGAGTCATCTATATCCCAATTTACCCAATCAGATACTTGTAATTATATTAAAAAAGGAGGGGGGCACAGTCTGACTTAGTTACCACTGAGTGTGAATGGTAGGTTTGCCACTTACTAGCTGTGTTATTTTGGGCTATTGAGCCTCAAGTTTTCTTTTGTACAAGAACGATTATCAAACCCACCTCTCCAAGGGTTTTTATCAGGCTGAAATTAGAGAATATGGGGCAGGTGTAATGAACTTTCATTCTCTTTTGCCTCGCGAGACAGAGGGATAAATCACTTGTGAACAGTGATGTGAACGTGGGGAATTAGAGAAACTGTCCAAAGATAACAGTGCTGACACATGCAAAAGTCTGGAGAGCATTTACTATTGGGCAACCCACTGAAATCACATGCGTCTCATCCCCGGACGGTTACTGTTCACTGAATTCCCGTGCCCATCCCCACATTTCTCAGCAGGGCCACATGACCAGGCACTGTCAATGTTCTAGGAGAAGTGATGGGTCTCTTCTGGGCTGAATCATTTTAGGAGCTGCTACCCCGCCTTCCAGCTTCCTCCTTTCTTGCCACAAGCATGAGGCCATGTGTGAAGCTTGGGAAGCCACAAGACGGAAGCAGCCTGGCTGCCAAGCAAGTCACTGCATGAAGGAAGGCTACTCTGGAGGGTTGTTGGGACCCATCGCAGCTTTTGAACTACTGAAGAATGAACTTTATGGTATTGAGTTATTGATACTTAGGGGGTTTCGGGTGATCCAGCATAGCCAAAGGTAACTCCCTCTGACACCTTGGGGGGTGTCAGCCAGGCAGGTAATCATCTGGCCTGAGGTGTCTCATGGGACGCAAGTGGTGGGGAGAGTATAGATCAACTCAGATACATATAAAGCCCACTTCACCCTGGCAAGGCTGAGGGCAGTGTAGAAGTTTCTCGACAACATTCTACAACAAATTGTTATTTGCAGATGTAATAAAAATTAACCATCAAGTCCCAAAGTTAGTATTTTCTAAGATCCCATATATTTTTCCTAATTTATTACTTAGGTCATAACTTGCCTATCACAGGGTTATAAGACTGAAGAGGCACAAAAGAAATGAAAGTGTGTCTATGAATTACAAAAATACTCTACAGATGTAAAGCTGGTCATTTACTCAACTTCCCTGAGCCTCCATTTTCTCAGTGTAAAATGGGATGATTAGCATACCAATTTCACAAGATTGCTAATAATCTTTAAATGAGACCTTGTGGTCTTGTGAAAAGCATCTGGAACAATGGCTAGTACCTATTAGCTGTTCAACCAATATTTGCTTCCTTTTGGACATGATGTGGGACAATTACTGGTAGAAAATATAAAGACTGGATGCCAATTAGTGCTGGGGTCACGTACTGAAGCTGCTACCTGTGTGCTATGTGACCCTTAAGAAGTCCCTGAGTATCAGTTTCTCCATCTGTAAAATGGGGTAATGAGGATACTCACCTCATGGCATCACTGAAATAAGCAAGCCACTGTGTCTGGCAGATAGAAATTGCTCAGTCATTGAAGGATATTAGCCAATTTTATTTAAAAGGAACAACCGATTTAAAATAGTTTTCAATAATTTTTAGAAGCGGTCATATTTGAGCAGCTAGCTGTATTTTGAGCAGCATGAAGATGAAACAGTTAAACCCTTGGCTCATTAAAGCATCGCTCTAATGAGCATATACTTCCTTCGCTTCTTTAACCATAACACGAAATCATCTTACAAAAACTACTTGTTTCTAATCCCTATGACGCCCCTACCCCATGGAAACATGAAACAAGCAACTGGATAAATAACCAACCAAACTCAACGTTACTTTATGAAGTTTCTAAATATTGTTTAAGGTCTTTTATTATTATTTATTATTATTTATTATTATTATTCTGGAAAAGGCAGTTTCAAGAAGTTTTCAAACTTTCGGAAGTTAATTTCTGAACCTGACTGGGCCAAGGGTACCTACCCTACCGCCGTGCAGCTCCACTCCATAGAAGTCGAGGGTCCGTGCTATGTTGATGAAGCAAGATTCGGCTTCTGATTGCTTTAGCCCGCTACAGAAGAGGAGAGAAGATGCAGAGTTTGCCAATCAATAGAGTATATAATTCCAACTTTAAAAATAAAATCTCTCTCCAAATTCATAACATTGTTGTAAGGTCGTTAGATGCCTTATGTTATAAATCTTAAACAACTTAACCCTGGATTCTACTAAACCAGGACCTTTTCTTGTCCACCGAATAGGACTTCATCTAGCCTGCTCCATCCTTTACTAAATACTACTTCTTACCCAGTGGGCTCTCAGTATCAGATCCAGAAGACAGCCACCTTTTGAAATTCCCACCTTCCTTGTTCCAAGTTCAGGTCTCTCCACCTTTATCTATTCTTCCGGCAGCCTCCAGCTCCCAGACGTCACTGGGCTATTTTAGGATGCTGGCTTCTGCCTGGGAAACAATTCTGGGAGGGAGGATTGGCAGTTGCCTTTTAGAAGGGACACTGGCTGCTTGGCCTTTGTTTTTTCAGCCTTCCAGAGAATGGCAGGTCCCTTGAGACCTGGCCTTCCCGGTTGGGACGGCGCTTTTTTGACCCGGGACTGAACAGATGCCACTGCAGCTTTGACTAAATCGAGACAAAGGATGAGGAGGCCGGGAGTGGGCCTGTCTGGTGGAGGGCAGGCTTGGCCTGAGGCAGCTGCGGGACACTGGGGCTCCTTTCGGGAATTTAGGCAGTTTTGTGACCCGATCCCAGAGAGGACGTGGGATTCACACAGCTTGGTGACCTTAGTCCAGATGCCTGGCTATTCCACGATGCCCAAAGGAGCCACCCATTTTATTAAATGTGGCCAACCGTTCAAAGGTCTGCCTGGTAGGTCATTCGTGGGGCGGTCCGCTTTAAAAAGGGCATTTCCCCTAGGAATTAACGGATTTCAATGACATCCTAAAAAAGAACGCTGTAAATCCCCCTAAACTCTTACTGGATTTTGCACTTTACAGAAATGCTAGTTATGCCAAATATATCTGCCATAACAGCTCAAAGATTCACAAACCCCCGACAGCTTAAAAGAGGATTCATGAACTAAAGGAAGCAAACATCAAACATAAGGATGCAAGGTCCGAAATGCCCAGCCTGGGTTCCCAAAGTAGGCCACCACCCCACCCCTCCTCTCACCTGTGCTGCTCGTGGAGCGATTCCACCTTCGTTAAAAAGTCATCGTTCTGGTCTGGTATAAACTGACTATCAGAAAGATAGCCCGGATGATGAATGGAAGAATTATAGTCTCCAAAATGAGCTACCAAGACAGAATGAGGAGGAAATCGCCTTTTCAATACGGTCTGCATTCACGGGCATCGACAGCATCACAAGCAAAGCATGGGAAGCGTTCTTCCGAGAGGTTCTATCACCAGGTGCCCTTGGCCTTCTCATTGGCTTCAGATTCCACACGGTTATCGGACCCTACATGGGTCAAGTACCTCCACGCATGCTTCGGATGAATGCTCTTTCCCTGAGGCCAGATGTTTAAGCAGTCTGACCTAGGTCCTGATCTAAACCCACAGCAGTTTGCACTGTACCCCGGATACAGACACATGAGTGCCCACTCGGAAATGCCATGTCCTGTATGCCAGGCACCGTGCAGACAGGCTGTCTAGTACCCCCAGGTGATTATAGCACTGGACCAACCTGCTCTAAAACAATGGGTGTGGGCAGCAAAGAGGTCACACTGACCTACTACTTGCACCTTGATCGGCTCCCTGGAATTTGGATAAGGTTGGAAGAAATGGAACCAGGATGTGTTTGGAGGCCCAGAGGGAAGGTGGGGGATGGCATGAGGGGGTGGGAGTGGGTGGGGCTCATGGGTCTGGGCCCTGGCAAGGCTGAGGGCAGAGTTCTTGGGAAGAAGGAAACATTCTTAGAGGAATCAGGGAAACGAGGACCTGCAACTGCAAGGTTAAGAGGAAAGTGGCTGTCTAGAAGGATTACCAGATGCATCCCTGGTCCAAATAGTACCTCTCCCTTGAGATCCTTGCCTGCCGTTCTACAAACATGCTTCATTGATATCTATGGCCATAGGTATTCCTGAGAGTTGTGCAGTAGCCAACCTGTACAAGCATACATGGTTGCCCTGAGGATTCAAACTGTCTGGGTGTCTGGACTGTTAAGACTGGGAAAAAGACCCTGGGTGGAACAGCCAAGGATCTGGCTTGTGGGACCCAAGGACACCTGCTTCCCTTCTTGATTCAGTTCTTCCAGCTTTATAAAAATAGGAGAATAAGTTCTAGTTTGGATGGGCAATTATGTGGTATTTCATTTTCTTAATAAGACACTTTCATCTTTTTCTTAAAAATATTAACCTTGACCTTTCCAGAGGTTGCAATGAATTCTTCCTGCAGCTGGTCTCCACGCCAGCGAGCTTCTGAGGACTGATGTTTCACAGTACCCATTCAACACAGATTTCTAAATCAAATAGCTCCATCTGTGTCACAAGGATGGGGATTGGCAGAAGCTGCAGTGATGCTTTGTGGCCAATCTCAGAAGGGAAGGAGAGGAGCCAGGGAGCTGCTTCGGGAGATTTCATCACAAATATGAGAAGCCAGATGCAAGCATGTCTTTCTTTACATCCGTGTGGCCCTACTCATCCTCAACTGCCATCACACATAAGAGCTGCTCTTTGAGATCCATACTGTCGTAAAGGGAGGCTTCCTCCTTACAGTCTTCCCTGGGGGCTGGGAGTGAGGCCGACTCATCTGTGGGGCCTAGCACCTATGCACAGTACACGCACGGTAGGTGCTCAAGGATGCCGTGCTTGGAACTAACCCAGATAAAAGCTACTACAAAGTTCGATTTTGGAAGGGGAAGGCGGCAGAAAGTCAAGTGATCTACACATGCAGATTTGGTCAAGGGCAGACCATTGGCCGTTAAGGCCAGCCAAATGCAGCTAAGCTATGGACAAAAACATCAAGGCTGGGTTATGCAAGCATCAGTGTGACGCTCAGGTGAGTCTGTACAATGGTGAAATGTACAACAGTACATCTGGGAAATAATTTAGATGCCCTGACACAGAGCACCCAGGGAGGAAAGCTTGAGAAAGCCATAAAGGTACCTTGTGTAAATTCATTTTAAAAGGGAAGAAGCAATCAAAACTTTTTTTAAAAGGGAAGAAACTGGACCAGAGAAGGGACTTCCTGGTCACAGAAGCCACTTTCAGCAATCAAGACCAGAACCCAGGTGATGCATGCCCCAGCTGGTGCTCCTAACCTACCAGCCAGCCTGCCAGGTCCAAGGCTGCTGCTGGTGGGCCATTTGCTGAGGACAGCGGTCATGTCCCCAGAAGGCAGGCAAATGCTACAAGGGATTGTCCTGAGCCTCAAGGCAGAGTCCTATTAAATTTTACTCTGTAGGGCAGCCCTGGTGGCGCAGCGGTTTAGTGCCACCTTCGGCCTGGGGTGGGATCCTGGAGCCCCAGGATCGAGTCCCATGTTGGGCTCTCTGCATGGAGCCTGCTTCTCCCTCTGCCTCTCTCATGCATAAATAATAAATTTTTTAAAAATCTTTAAAAAATTTTTTTACTCTGTAGGTTTTATAGCTCATGGAGATCCTCTTGGATCTTGATTTGGTCAACCATATTAGCTAACAAGTCCCAACCCCGAGGCCCTTCTACAAATATGAATAGCAAGGCCGTCTTTCCTTAAGTCACTGACAAATATCTGAACTTAAATAAATGGTCAATGGGCCTCCCAGTAGGGTGGTCTTCCTTTGAAATCTTAGTTGGCTACTCTGTGCAAAGTCCTATGCTAACCACTAGAGGGAAACAAAGTCAAACAGTCATCTGCAAACACCAGGAAAGCACAGGGACGTTCCCAGGATGTTTTCAAAGCCGTCAACCCATTAGATGCTCATTACAACCCAGTGACAGGCATCGCTTTTATCTTCATGAAACAGTTAAGGTAAGGGAGACTCAAGGAGGGGACCTGCCCATTTTGCTCAGCTGGTAACTTGGAGCCTAGACTCTGACCACAGTCCAAAATCTTCACCTACTGACTCTACCACATACCCTAACCTCCAGGGTAATACACTTTCCTATTTGTGGAGAAGCAACGCATACAAAAGCTAATTATAGCAGGAAGAAAAGGAAATGAGTGTTTATTTGGGAAATACATTGTCTTAAGTTCCATGCATTCTTCTGGCTAATATTTTATATTGTTCAGGAAAGAGAGAGGTATATTCTAGGCACACAAATGTGCAGCATTTCCAGAGGTTACACTCTTCTGCTGGGAAAGTCCTTTGCATCTTGTAAGTCTTTTCCATGTTATTTGTCCATCTCCAACTTGATCTTGGAGGTTTTTCTCAGTGGTCATCACTAAGAAGCTTTTCTGGACTCACCCGCTTCTCACCCCACGCAGGATGCAGTGTATCCTCTATGCTCGCCCTCAATGCCAGCATCAGCGGGCCCACCTTTGCCTGCCCACCAGGCAGGACACCCCTCGCAGAGAGGTCATGCTTTGTCTGTCTTTGTGCCCTGAGGTGGGTGCAGAGCCTGCGCGTGACAGAGGTCAGCAGACATTACGGGATAAGTTATGTATTTCTGAAAACTTCATTCTCTGAGCCTCGTAAATACTTGAGGTCACCAGCCACCTACAGTCTTGTCAGTATTTACCTACATTGCTTTTTATCTAATAAGAAAATGTGCTTTTGGTTTGCTCATCACTGGTGGGGCTTATCATGCTACGACACACCCTGTTGGGACTATTTAGTGAAAGGTAGCAGATAAAAATGTAGACTATCCAGCAGTATCCCATCCCACAATTAATTTTACAGAAATGTGTGCAGGGAAGTTTGAGGAAAAATACATATGTGCCTCCTGATAGTGAAGGAATAAAGAGCTTATACTTTAAAAATGCTTGTCTGACAACCCATGATTTTATTAGCATGGTGATCTTGCTACTATTTCTGCTGAAACTAGTTTGTACTTGCTAGGTGCTAATACAGTCCTTTACCCTCAGTCTATCATCCTTGGCAGAGGGGAACCCGACCACTGACACTTAGAATAGGATTTTTCTTATTTAAATTTTACTCTAAATAGAGTTTATTGTTTACAACAGGCAGTTCTCTAGAAAGCGTTCTTCTGGGAAGACATGAAAATGGAGAGTTAACACTTGCCGTGTGCCAAGCACGGTTCTCAGGGTTTTCCATATAATCACTCATTCTATCTTCACTACTACCCCATAGGGAAACACTGTTAGCCCCACTTGACAGATGAAAAAGCTGAGGCCTGGAGAGGCTCAGGGTCATAGGTGTGTGTGTGGAAGAGCCAAAGCCCAGGTAATACGGCTTCAGGTGTGCTCTCATCGACTCAGTTAACGGCAAGGGTCCAACTATAGTTTCCAGTTATAGATCATCTCACATGTGTGATTGGACTCAGTCAGTTCTGAGTTGTCATCAACATCCTCACCTCCATCTTACAGATGGAAAAAATGGGCGATTCAGGGAGGTAATACCACATACATGGCAAATGAAGAAGCCAGGCTTTAAATTTAGTCGGAATGCATCTGAAGCTATGTCCTTTCTAAAAGTGTTCCTGTCTCTCAAACCTGAAGCTCTCACTGTGAAAACAAACTCACTCTGGAATGCGGCTAAGTTTGTCTCTTCAGCTGATCAGCCTGGCAGAGACGGAATCCAAGAGGTCTAGGGATCAGTAAGGATACAAGTTGACTGTGGCCATGTCATTTCCCATCCAGATGTAACATAAGCAGAGTCTGTTCCAGCTGCACTGCAGGGAGAGGGGAACTTTCAAATCTACCCAGACCCACCACCGTGCAACCTCTTCTCAGTTTCCCGCTGAGGAGGAGATGCAGGCTATCTGCAGAGACTGAAACCAGGTCTTAGCTGACTAGTGAGTAGGGTCACTGTTAAGTCTGTCTTCTGTCTCCCAGTATCACACAGGTGGGCAGGTAAGCTACAGGCCCAGCCACTTTGCTCTTTACCTCTTTTATTCCTGTTCCTTGAAGCCAGGGGTGTAGACAGACTTAAGGTCACCTCAGGAGTCCTTGTCAGCCTTCTCTTGCTATTTTGCCGCTGAGACCAAATTAGAGTGAGTAATTTAGCCAGCACTTGCTCTGAGACCTGACCATCTTGTCCTCTCAACTCCCTACCATAGAGCCAGCCAAAAGAGTTACGGTGTGGAGCTTACAGAAAGGTGGAGGAGCCTTCTTCAGTCTTGGGCTACCATGTAACTCTGTTAGTGTACTGCAGTGGCACCACACAGCTAACTCTGAAGCGATACCTCGCCCTCCATCTGGCTACGTACCCTTTCTATGGTGCACACCCAGCACCTACCACCGGGCCTGATGTGGAATATATGTTCAACAAAGTTCAACTGAATGAGTGAATTCTTAAACAAGTCTTAATGGGAAATTCCAACACAGACTTTCTATCCAATGTGGCAGCCACTAGCAATGTGTGGCTGGTCCAATTGAGATATGCTGTTAAGTATAAAATCTGGACTGGTTTTCAAAGACTTCACGTAAAAAAAAAAAAAAAAAAAAGGTAAAATATCTTGTTAATTTTTTATATTGCTTACATATTAAAATAATATTCAGGGGATGCCTGGGTGGCTCAGCGGTTGAGCAGCTGCCTTCAGCCCAGGGCGTGATCCCAGAGTCCTGGGATTGAGTCCCTCATTGGGATCCCTGCATGGAGCCTGCTTCTCCCTCTTGCTTGTGTCTCTGCCTCTCTCTGTCGCTCATGAATAAATAAAATATTTTAAAAAAATAAAATAACATTCAGGATATACTGGATTAATTAAAGTATTAAAGCTAATTGCACCTGTTTCATTTTCCTTTTTTAATACTACTAGGTACTTGAAAACTTAACATTATAGAGGTGGCTCACATTATACTTCTACTGGACACTGCTGGTACAAACCAATAAATAACTCATTAACTCTACTGAAATTCTAAAAATAAATTCCTACGGTCCTAAGCAAATAGCATGAGTGGCCTCCAGCAAATTCCTTAACTGTGGGATCCGGTTTCCATGTTTATAAGAGGTGACTGGTAGAAATATCTGCCCCCTGGGGCTTGTTATAAGATCTAATACATGAGCAAAGGTCTGGTTAAGGCAATGTGTGATAGGTGACTTCTGTTGTATGGGCTCAGCCACACCTTCCCTAACCAACATCCCTGTGCCAGCGGAGAATGTCAGGGTGAAAGTGGGAGTGAAGCGTGCCCAACAGGATTCCTGGGAAGAGGGGAAATGACCTGGTCAAACAGGAAAGGCCAGGGACTTTTTTAATACATCGGTCAGAACAGTCTGTCCATCTCGGAAATGCTCCCTGGGTGACTTACATTGTACTGCATAGGATGCTAGAACCACTGCCGAGTTAAGGGGGCAGGTTAACCTGTCAGGAGAAAAAGATATTAGCAAAGTCACAAGAACCAACAACAGCCTGAACCATCCATCATGGGGAACACCTGTCCCTTTCACGGATTAACCATTAAAAAAACATCATGGATCGTAACAAAGACAATTTTAGGATATAATTCAAATAGTAAAGATAAATGTAACACTAAAGAGTCACAATTAAAAGAGAACTTCGTTGTGTTTAATGCACATTAATACAAATACCATGAAGCTAGAGGCCTACTGTTGGGCTGGTCAAGAGAGGCCAGGCTCATATCACTAAGAGGGAAAAGTGAGGAAAATTATACTCTTAGATCAATGGGCCACCTTCATATCTTTCTAGTAAAGACGTGAGACTTTTTGTAGGGCTTTCTAACTCAATTGTTGACTTTTGTTGACTTCGTGATTCTTGATTACCCACTTTCTAGAGAGGGGACACCCTCTTAGATGGGAAAAATAAAAAAGGATCTTAAAATTTAAAAACTCCTAAAAAAAAAAAAATTTAAAAACCTGTGAGTTCTAAATTGCTTAGTAACAGCTACTTAAGTTTCCTAAATCTATTTACCCTCCTGAAGTTTCTGATCTGTAGGGAATGGTCCATCTGCCTCCCAGTTTGCCTGCCACCTGCCAGAGACCCAAGGACTGGGGTTATACTTGAGCTCCCTGGCCCTCAGGCTCACTATCCTCCAAACAGCCCATTTCGGCCAATGACCCCAGCTCTAGCTTAGTCATACTTCGAGTCTCCCGGTTGCTCCCTTCCCTCTGTTCAACCATGAACGCCACCATCTGCCTGAGCTTGGCCAGCAGACCCGGGCCAGGGATCCCTGCCAGGTGGAGAAATGTGCTGAGGAGAGGCTGAAGAAAAGCAGCATGAAGGAAGGCTCGCTGGGTGGGGAAACCAGATTTCAAGAGCATTCTTCCCAGCAGCCCCGGGGGAAGTGGGGAAAAGTACTGTTTCCATGGCAGCTCCTGAATTCCCAAGATGTGAGTCACCCCCATCTCTCTGACTAATCAGGTTGGGCAGCCCAGGGTTCCCCTTCCTGTCTGCTGGGCTGGGACCTGTCCTGAAGCTGCACGAGAAGCCGGCCTTCCCCAATGGAGGGGCCCCCAACTTTCCTCAGGTGACTAGGTGTTTCCTGCTAGAACTGCTGAATGATCTCTCCACGTCTGGAGATATGTCCAGGGATCTCACCATCTGTTTGTTCATCTGGGGACCCAGAGAGCCCGTGGGGAGAGCAAACCCCAGCCACTTGCTGTCCGACCCAGATGGGCTTCAAAGACACCTAAGTCAGTGTTCCTGCTAGAGGCAGAGCAGACGAATGGGATTCAAGGAACTGAGAAGAAGCTACGGAGGTTCCATTTACAGGGAAGAAACAACTATGAAGAAGTCAGAAAAGAACATTTCCAAATAATAGTGTAAATACAAACTAAAAAGGAATGCTGAGAGCCTGCATGGCCACTCAACGATGCCCCCAGGCAGACCCCTTTCTTTCCCTCCAGGCTTTAGAGTCTCACTCTGACAGACAGGGTCACCTGTTCTCAGCTGGAAGGAGAGCATGGCTTGGAGCCAGAGCCGCTGACACAGATGGTTGGAGCAAGTCAGGGCACCCAGGAAGAAGGCTAACTAGATCCATCCCGTCTGTTCAAAGACCCACAGCCACAAATGGCCAGGCCCACCCTAACACACCCAGCAAGTGTCTGGTAGCAGGAGACCCTCTCCTGAGAGAGGTGGTGAAGGCAACCAGCAGGCCTGACCAGCTATGCCAGGGATTGAAGGCAGGAGGTGCCCCTCAACAGGTGTGACTAGAGACTAACGGGGGTATTGTGTTTGCAGAAGAATGAATGAAGACAGCCAATTTCCACTGGCTGGACCGAGAGCTCCTGGGGGTGGGAGGCCCGGCCTTATCTGACCAGCACAGCACAGAGCCCATCGCGTAACAGGCGCTTGCAAAACATTTGCTGGGAAAAGAAATTAGTGCCTAGGAGAGAGGGAGAGACAAGTTTCTTTTGGTGCAGAGGGCAGGCTGGACCCAGGAGAGGGGTGGGTAATTTCACCTGAGTCACCCTCACATGTGAAAAGGCTCTCTCACAAAAGGGGGAGCTTCTTTCTGGGGGATGCTTAAGCAGAGGCCCAAGGCCTGCAGTTGTGCTAGAGAAGGGGTTCCTTCCTTCTCTCAGTGCGAGAAGGAGCTAAATCACAAAAATTCTCGAATTCCAGGAGCTCTGAGCAGTCAACAGGTTCTGGAAGTCCAGAAAGCAACACATGTCTTGTTTCTAAATGTTCCTCCCCCAACCCCATCCCCAGGATCTTCATGGCCCTGCCCGCAAATCTCCCTTCCACCTAGATGAAGCCCCTCCAGCCTCTTGTAGCCTTCCCTTCCTTGCACTGCCATGATCTTTGTAGATGCTGCTCTGGCCACATGCCTTCCAATTAAGAACCTCCAACAGCTCTCCTCTGCCTGCTGGACACAAGATGCTTGTCTAGCTTTGACAGGAAGAGCCTCCCGACTCTATTCTGTAAGCCTGCAACATGTGCTCTTCAGCTGAGACCAAGGGGGTGGCACAGGGCAAAGACCTCCAGCCCGCACTCCTTCTAAATCCTCATGGCAACCGGGGTCTGCAACGTCCATACTGGTCCCAATTGCCTCAAGGGCTCCTGTCTCACTGCCCCCAACCTCATGGCAGGCTCCCTCATAGAGGCTTCTGAAGACCCTCTTCAGGAGAGCTGGCAGGAGGAAAACAGGAATGAGGAGAATAAGCAGTGACTGTTTCCACCAGTTCACCTGCTGCAGGTTCTCCCTTAGGTCAAGGAAAAGCCAGGATTTGAAGGAGGGAGCTCAGGGACAAGTGGCTTGGCATTTTTTCTCCCTTCCCGAGCCATTTCAGACACTCCTGGAGATGGTCCTGACGCACAAGACGTGCTGACTTGCAGGCAGACACTCGTCTTCCAGCAGAAAGGCTCCCAGAGAGAAAAGGAATCACCTCTAGGTAACTGAGGGGCTTGGAAGTGAATCTATATTAGGTCCAATCTGCCTTCTGGAATGAAGCCCGTCTCACATTCTCCCTTCAAAATTTCTCAGGTCTTTACCAGAAAGATAACTGTACCTTTTCCCATAAAACTGAAGTTTTATCCATCCTCGGCTTCTCAAAATCAAGACTGAGTTAAAACCAGATGTCCAGAGCGTAATGCCGTGCAGGATGCTGCTTTCAACATCCACCCTTTGTTTAGATTTAATACTGTTACCAGAAATACACGCTCATTAGATTAAAAAACCAGGAATTTTAGTGCCCAGCAGCTGACAGGAAAAGAAGAATGTGAAATTCTCATTACCTTCCTTCACAAATATCCATCTTCAGTTGTAAGAAATACAAATGCCTACGAAACAATTGTTTTTATTAATTCATCATACTCAAATGGAAATACAAAAAAAAAAAAAAGGTGATAAGGACAAGGTCTGTACATGTGGAGGACAAAATGCATACACACACATTTCCATCTGAATTATCAGGCACTATTTTGTACGTTGCAAAGCTGCCCCTTCAGTAACAATGGTTCATGTGGCTGCTGACTTGCAGCCAGCCCCAGGCCAGCACATGCTGTCCCAGGGATGGTTGAGCCCGCCAAAGATCAGCTGGTGCTGTTGCCAGTGGGCACCCCCACCCTGGACATTCCCAACCAAATTTGGGGCTTCCAAGAGCACAGGACCCACAGGCATCATGCATTGGCAGCCCCCATGTGCTGGGGGGCCGCGGTTCAGAACACACCCACATTCCCTCCGCATGAAGCTGCAGAGAGGAGGTGGGGCCATGCGGACACCTCCTTGGCTGGGTGCAAGCACCCAGCTGAGTTTTTTCCTGTGTCCCAGGAACTGTGGGTACTTGAGCAGAAACATAAACATCAGTCAGCTATCAGCTGCCAGGACCTCCGAGCTGAATTTGGTTGGCCCTTGTGAGCCACCAGCAATGTCACTTCAAAACCCAGGACCTGATTTGTGGGCAGCGCTCAGGAAGCCATCACGGGCTCCTCACCCTGTGAACCTGCCCACCATCCAGGGACTGGGTAACAGCAGCAAGAGTGCTGCACCAGCCACGAAGGGCCATGGAAAGCTTTATATTTTGGGATGTGGCATACATGTGACACTTGGCTACTAGCTCCCACTCTTTTTTAAAGCCCAGATTCAAATGGGATAGACATTCCAGCGTCTGGCCAAGAGGACAAAAGGGAAACTTCTTGAAATATAATACAGATGCAGCAGGAGTGTTCTGGGGCAGGAGAGTGATAATTTTGGCAATTTAAAACACATGGGGTCTCCTTATTCCTTTATAGCTATACATTCAAAGGTCAAGGCTGGTGTTCCGAGATGTGACTACTTCACAGGGCATTACGACCTCCTCTCTGCACAGATGTAGGCCGGGTGTGGGAAATTTATAATGTACTGCCTCGTTTCAGCCTCCTACCAGCTCTGAAGAAGGCACCACCACCTCCTCTTTTTTGGGGAAACAGGCATTCAGATAGGTTACACGGGGTCAGTTAGATCTTATTTTAACCTGGACGCTCACACTATGAAAAAACCTGACTATGCTACAAATTTCTTCTGCATCTAATGACTTCAGCTTAGGGTCAATTTCCTATTTCTGATATCATTACATAGCCTGTAGTTATCATCAACTATCTTTAACGTGTTGAAGACCAGCAATGAAACATCGTGTAGCATACATTTGCTGATTCACACTTACTCTGTATTGGAGACTATATTTTTCACCTAGGAGAACATCACCAGTCCTTTCTAGTTTGTTCCTATGTTTATCCAAGCTGACATTCAACCAGAATTAAGTGTTCTCTCCTCCTACAATGCTACTGGAAGAAAGTAGAGAAGGGAGAGAATGCTAGATAATCCGATGGTGAATCTGGCCCTCCAGTGACGAGCCTGGCTAATTGGTGTATCTTCCTAGGGATAGAAAAGGAGAACATGAACCTGGATGTCACCATTCATCAAAGGCTATTTTGCCTGAGTCAACCCCATGACATCATACAAAGAGGCTGTAATAGCGGGAGGAGGCCCAAAGTAAGGGGTCTCTTGGAAATCCTGAAGGAGCCTCATTTCGAGACTGCCAGTAAATGAAATTCGGTATACAACGACCTAAATTTATCAGGAACAGCAGTTGTGGAGGCTCACAGTCAAAGAGATGTCTAGCAATTAGAATAAAAGAAAACCATACAGAAGAGATGCTCAGCGCATCCAACTTCAGAAATGTAAAGATCATTCCTAGAGTGTATCCCATCCGTGACCTCAACTTCACACACACACACAAAAGCAACGAATGCCTCCCTGCCTAGAATTTTAGAAAACAAACAGAAAACAACAAATACTGCTTTCTCTGACACTTGAGAGCTAAATTTCTCTAAAAGGGACTTATTTCTGGATAAACTACAGAGCTGGGGCTTAATAAGATACTGTGTGTCAGGAATAAAGGCAAAACAAGGCAAAACTCTAAGTTAAACACACACACACACACACACACACACACACACACACACACGTGAATTAATGGTGGAAGTCTAGCTCAGCATAAGAAAAAGATCTGTCAGTCCTGGCTGCCCACCAGCTCTATAGGAGCCACGTGGGTGGCTGCTGCTATGGCTCCTGTTACATTGAAATCTGGTGCCCAGACTCCCAGGAGGTGACAACTACACTCTATTCCACCCTGGGGAATACCATGCATCTTAAGTTGGAAGGTGGGGTGGTTAGGGTCAGGTGTTAGTCCTAACACAGTGAACTGTAGCAGGGATTCAAACAAACTTTGATCTTAGACTCAGGGAAAGACAAAAATTTATCTATTACTCATCTTGTGCCCAAATCTGCCTCTCTGCATCCTCCCCCCACTGGCCATGATCTACCACCAAGCACGTCTAATTCCCCTTACCCATGTTGGCCCTTCCAGATCTCAAGACTGCCCGGTTTCTCCCCAAGTCCTCCCTCCATCTCAAATGGTCCCTCAAATGACAAGGAGGCTCAGCAGGATGATTTTGTTGGCACCCAGAGGGAGGAAGCTTCTCTCTGGTGGGGTCGGGAAGCAGATGCCCAATGACCAAGAGGGCCACTGGAGACGGACCAGCCCTAGCAATCCCTCCACTCTAGTTCTACGTTTGGAGACCTCCATCGTGCCCGCTGGCCGCCACACCCCTGGTGGCTCCAGCATCACGGGGGAGACAGAATGAGGGGTGACAAGGACTAGTTTAGGCAAGGTGGTTCATACCTGGCATTGGGACCTATCAGTTGGTCATAAATTTAATGGGTCACAATTGAAATTTTAAAAGAAGGAAACGGAGAAGAAGAACCTGAGAGTGCTCTGTCCTTGCTAGTGTAAACACTTGCTTCATAATACATATCTGTACTGCATGGTGAAGCACAATGTATCTTTGCTGCTTGGTTGTGATTTAAAAGTCCACTGGCTAAAACCACACACATGTAGACACACACAACATATACTGTGTGTGTCGTCATAATATTTTTAATGCATCCCTTGAACAGAACTTGATATTTAGTAATGGCCTGGGGGAACCGTAGTGGGGTGACCTCAAACGCCTATTCCTATAGACAGTGTCACCCCTGGGTGTCCATTGTCTTCCGAACTGAGCTCCTACACTAACCCCTTAGGCCACCAGCATAAGGAGCCATGATGGGGAAAACTCAAAGCACTACATGAACCCCCCACAGCTACCCGATGAGCCCTGCCGACATCTCTGACTCTGGCTTACAATTTAACTCAACAGTAAACACAGTTAAATCTCCAATGTCTGCTATTGTGGAGGGAAGAGGTGCACAAAGGCAAAACAGAATAATAGACTAATATTTAGCCTTTAAACAAACTGAAAGCTAAAATGTCATCATGTGAGGACCCTCAAAAAAATAAAACAAAACACCGTACTCGATGCCTGAGTTAATGTCACCTTCTTGGACACAGTCTCATGGGCACAGTGAACAAAGAATGGGAGTCAATATTCCTGAACATACATTGGGTTTTCTTTCTTTTTTTTTCTGGTAGAGGAAAAAAAAAACTCTGGAAGCTGCCCTCCCTATGAAAAACAAACATATTAATAAAAGGGCTCACCATTGCTGTGGGGGAGGGCAAGTAGAGGCGGGGTCACTGTTCAAACAGCAGCCACCTTCCTGTGCCCGCCCCCTCCATTCCAAACACTGTTCCCCACCCAGAAAACCCACGTGCCAGTACAAAACAACGGCCAGGCCCTACGCCAAGCCCTGAGGGGTAAACAATCCTATCTGGGCTCTCTCCCTTATCTGGTTCACATTTTGCCTGCACAGCCTGATTCACCCAGGAGAGGAGCTGGTCCAGCCTGCATTCCTTTCTATTTCTACCAACTGGGGATCTGGTGGAGAATGCTCAGTTCAGAGACCTCTTGTGATCCTAAAGGGCCCCCATGCTCGCCCCACCGTGATACCGTGTTATCTTCCAAACCCTGCCTGCGTTAGCAAATGAAGGAAGGAGCACTTTCTTTGGGCCCGGCAGGCTCCACAGGCAGGAGGGGTCTGGGGTAGCAGGAGGGGCAGGAGGTGGTGGGTGGGAGTGTACTTGAAATTGCACCAAATAAGGAAGGAAGTAGGCCCAAGACAGAGAAACTAATTGGCTGATAAAAATTTCAATTATGTACCCCTCTGATTTTCACTTGTTTCATAACCGCTGGTGTGGTTATACCCAAATGCAGTGTACGGCCACAGTGATAAGATAAAGAGTACATTTTTAGTGGTTACTCATTTTCATATATTAAAAAGGAAACTTTAAAAAAAAATGTTATTACCTGGTTTGTTCTTGCTGCAGTGTGTTGGGATCAGGTATAAAAAATCTTACTCGAAAATGCAGAGTACAGGGGAAACCTCCTACAACATTTTTCAAAAACAAATTTAAGTTTTCCCTTTAAAAAAGTCAATGCAGGTAAGCGGCTACTCTCCCACAAGTGATGCATTTTTTTTTCACTAGACCACAGCTTTTTTTCATCAATAGAAGGACGAATTTCAAAAGGAGTGCACAAGACAATCGACTGTTTAGAAATCTCCAAGTCTGCAAAGAGTCAGATATTTTGCAACACGAGCACAGAATGAGGTATTATCCCCTCCCTACTACATGGCTGTGTTCAAACAACGCACTCCGTCACTTGTAGCAGGAATTTCTGAATTCTTTAAATCGACAGATTATACAACATTCACAAGGAAATAATCTCACATAGATAGCGATTTTGTACTTTTCCCCAAACACTTCCATGTATGTTCTTGAGCATAAAGACCAGTCATAGCCAAGACTATGAGTAGGCTAGGGTGATACTGATGGCACGGCTGTGCAGAGAAGCCAACAGGCATAGACATGGGCCTTCAGCACACAACTGAGGACAAAATCAGAACTTTAGCACTGAGGTTTTTGATTGTGCTACGCCACACCTCAGTCTTTTGGATACTGGGAAACAGTTCATGCTTTTAACGCAAAGTAAATTCCCAAAGTGATGAACATACCGGCAAGTGTTATAGAATTAACATACTCAAATATGGCTTTATGCGACAATACCAAGAGTCAGTTTGCTTGTAGAGATAAAATTAGCCCATTTCTTTTGCTGGAGATGGTCACAGGAGAGGATCAGGTTGTGCTGCTAAGATTCCATGCTCTTCTTCAGGTCAACGGCACCCCTCTCCATTACACACTGAATGTTTGCTGGCCCTGTGTGCTCAGCGCTTCGCTGCTTCTGAAATTCAAGCCTTCTCCACCCTGCTCCTCTCGCTGATCCTGCCACGGAGCGGGATACCTCACCTTCCCTCTCTGAAGTACTTAATGTCAGTGTCTCTCTGGCATGTGTCAAAGGTATGGGGGGGGGGGGGATGTGTTCACCTACGAAGGTACCTCTGCACAGGTGCTCGGGTACCAGTGGGTGGTGCTGTAACTCGGTATAGTCTGACCACCCGTACATCTGGGGGATAGCTCAGTCTTCCTACTGCCTTGGACTAGTCTTCCAGCTCCCCTCCTCACTGTAACTTGTCACAGTGTCTCAGGATACCTTTGTGCACCCAGAACATCCTATCATGTGCTCAGAACTAGCCTAGAACCATCGCTCTCCTTGTCTACATCCCCATGCTTGGCTGTCAGCTTTTCGAGTGCAGGGTCCCAATCTGATTTGAACCAGGTTCTCAGAGCTTAGCCCAATGTGTTACCAAAATCTGAGCTCAGGGCACATTTCCTGAATGAATAAGTTAGTGAGAGAATGAATGATGGTACCTATTCATGCCTGTGGGGACTTAAGGCTCTGAGAATTCAAATGGGGGCAGATATTCACTTGCACCGTGGCTCTGTGGCTCCCCATGGGTAGTTCTGAATACTAAGGGAGGTAAGGGCTTGGAGGCAGCAGTGGGATCATGGCCATGGTTCCTTCTCTCTACTCCTTTCCATCGGGGTGCTGGGGCAGGTGGGGGGAGGTGGCATACGTGTGTTTACACTTGTATGAAATCCACCTGCTGTCTACCCTTCAGCCATTCACTGGCCGCCTCCTGAGGAGGGGGGCGCATTGTGAGGTGCCCAGACAACATTGCAAGCATCCTTCCCTGAAGGAGCTTGCAGTTTCCAAGGAAGATAAAGGCAGGCAACTACAAGATGAAAGAGTGCTCTCGGGAGCTAAGCAGGTAACGACAAATGTAAGGGAGGGTAGGGAGAGTCACGGCCTCTAATAAAAGAGACGGCAGTCTGAGTGGCTTGGAAGAACAGCAAGATTTGGATATAGGAGAGAGAGAAGCATTTCAAACAAGAGGGAAGGGACAGAAGGAAGACACTGAGGAATGTGTGCAGCCTGGCAGGGCAGCCAGATTTGTCTGGAGCATAAGGTGCAGAAAGGGGAACAGAGAGTGTGATGCTGGGAAACCAGGCTGAGAACAGTCTGGGTGGAGGGTGGGGACGGGGCATGCTGTGAAGCCCTTCCTGACTGGGAGTTTAAGTACAGCACTGAGGCCCACTCATGACTGGGGAGCAGTATGTTGTATCTGTGATATTACCTACCTATGTCTTAGGCTCCAGTGGGAGGGAGTGTGAGTGTGTGTGTGTGCATGCACATGTGTCCTTCCCACCCTGGCTCTCACACTGGTCTAAGAGAGGCCATCCTCCTTCCCTTATAAGAAGCAAGTAGGTTCCTGGGCTCTTGGCTGCCTTCTTTCACCTTTCCCTTTCCTGCTCATAGCTGGGGAGGACTGATTTGGAAGCATCTCCACTCACTGAGAAGTCAGACATATCATACCACCTGGACCACTGAGAATCCAGGTCCCAGATGTTAGGAGCACACTGAGGGGTGGAGGAGAGAAAGGGGCCACGATATACTAATGTTCGGTGTGCAACTGAAATGAGAAGGTCACACTCACCTTTTAACTGCTTCCTGATGGGTTTGCTTGATTCCAGCCATCTCTGTTGGGTAAGAAAACATAAGATATAAAACCAAACCATGTAGGAGTCCAGCATGTCTTAAAGGGCTGGTACTTACCAGAGAGTCGACTGAGTCATCGCCATGCTGCAAACCAAAATACTCCTTTTCAGTCACACCCAAGTGGTTGTATGCCATATCCAGAAGAACTTGACCGGTGTCTTGTTTCTAGGAAAAAAAAAAAGTGTCTAGTGGGTAAATTTTTTTTTAAAGATTTTATTTTATTTTTTTAAAGATTTTCATTTATTTGTGAGAGACACACAGAGAGACAGAGACACAGGCAGAGGGAGAAGCAGGCTCCATGCAGGAAGCCCGATGTGGGACTCGATCCCGGGACTGGGATCACACCCTGAGCCAAAGGCAGACGCTCAACTGCTGAGCCACCCAAGCGTCTCTTTAAAATTTTATTTATTTAAGAAAAAGAGAGAGAGAGAGAGAGAGAGAGAGAGAGAGAGAGAATGAGCAGAGGGAGAGGGAGAAGCAGACTCCCTGCTGAGCAAGGAGCCCAACAGGGGACTCGATGCCAGGACCCTGAGATCACGACCTGAGCCAAAGGCAGACATTTCACCAACTGAGCCACCCAGGTGCCTCTAGTGGGCAGATTTTTAAAACAAATTAATGTCTTTATTGTAGGGATGCCTGGGTGGCTCAGATAGGAAGTCAACTCTTGATTTCTGCTGAGGTCTTAATCTTAGGGTCCTGGGACTGAGCCCCACGTCGGGCTCCACACTCAGCATGGACTCTGCTTGAGGTTCTTTCTCTTCCTCTCCCTTTGCCCTTCCTGCTGCATGCGCTTGCGTGCTAAGATAATAAATCTTCTTAAAAGTCTTTACTGTAGGCAAAAAAGGAGTTAAAACATTTAGAGATTTTATATGCACTCATACCTCACAGTAAGAAATGCTTTAATAAATGTCACATCAAGAAGTCACATGGTATATATGGGAAGTGGGGCTAAGAAAAACCACATAAATAGGATTTAAGATAGCATAGCTTAATTTTCTAAGACTTCTTCCTTCCCCTCAGCTGAGATTCCCAAGTGATGTCTGAATTGGAAAACAGAGATCACTACGAGAGTAAACTCTCCATGACCTACCCGTGGATTACCCAGAGCAAAATGCTAATCCCACATCAGTTTGTTGGCTCTTTGGGAGCCACGGCAGTGTGTACAGGGAACACAGCTCTACTAACGGTGTGAAAGAAGATGGCTAAGGACATGAAAATGCCATCCTAAACCCCCCTCAAAGTGACTTGATACGTGACACCCTGAGGGATTATCTGCGTCTCCGCTCTCCGCCATCTGAAGTGAGAAGCCAGTGGAGACATTTGGCCACGCTTCACGTCCAGAGCAGGACTCGGCTACCGTCACCACTCGGAGCTTACAGAGCAGGCACGATGCTGGGCACGGAGACAGAGCCACAGTAAGTGTCCCAGAGAGGCCAGGCGTGGAAGCAGTGACCAGGACGTGGTGTGTCAGATGCTATCAAGTGCCGTGAGACACTCTGGGCCCAGTAAACACACAGAACAGACACAGATGGTAATTCAACTTGGGGACAAGCGGAAGCAACTCCTGACCTGGGACGGGGAGGGTGACAGGGCTGAGTGTCACCCATCCCCCTGGCTGAGTGTCACCCGTCCCCCTCCAGAGGAAATGAAGAAAAGGCAACATTAAGCAGAGGGCCTGGTACAAAGGCACAGGGGAGGGAGACAGCATGGTGCTGCTGGGAAATCGCAAGTTCTCCTTTATCGGGCAGGCTTCTCAGGAATCCTTTGAACCAAGGCATTGACTTAAGGACAATGAGACTCAGAAATAGACTACGTAGAACGAGCAAATGACAGCTCCTCTTTTGAGTGCTTCAGAGCAGATGATGTACCTGGAAAAAGGCCACTGGGACCAGGAAGAGGAGAATTAGGTAGCTGGCAGGCCCCCTCCTGCAACCTCTTCTTTGATGGGATCTTGTATTATTTGGTCCTAAGTGTGGGAACAGGAGATACACCCATTTCCCCGAACACATCCCCCTTCCTGCCCGAGGGCCCTGCACCTGCTGCTTCCTCTACCCAGGACAGCTTCCTTCACGAGGGAATCGTGACAGTGTGGGAAAGGCAGCCCAGGCCACATATTCCAAGTCATGAGATGCTCTCCTACTCTCCTGGTGCATCAAAGAGCTATCGGTTCCCCTTATTAAAATCTCTATAGGATTTTTAATAGTTTTTTTTTTTTATTTTTTATTTTTTTATTTATGATAGTCACACAGAGAGAGAGAGAGAGAGAAGCAGAGACATAGGCAGAGGGAGAAGCAGGCTCCATGCACCGGGAGCCCGATGTGGGATTCGATCCCGGGTCTCCAGGATCGCGCCCTGGGCCAAAGGCAGGCGCCAAACCGCTGCGCCACCCAGGGATCCCCTGGATTTTGTATTTAAAAGGTAAATAACTGGGATCCCTGGGTGGCGCAGCGGTTTGGCGCCTGCCTTTGGCCCAGGGCGCGATCCTGGAGACCCGGGATCGAATCCCACATTGGGCTCCCAGTGCATGGAGCCTGCTTCTCCCTCTGCCTGTGTCTCTGCCTCTCTCTCTCTCTCTGTGACTATCATAAATAAATAAAAAAAAAATTTTTTTAAATAAAAAATAAAAAAAATAAAAGGTAAATAACTATTGAACACCCACAACAAGCCATGATACGAGGTGCACTTTTTCTAAACCATCTCTACTCTCTGTAGCTACTCGTGAAGGCATCACCAGCATCCCCTTGGCTGTAAGCAAGGAGAGGTGCTGGGAGGCTCCATGCCATATGCCATCAGCTGATGATGGATGGTCGGTCTGCCTGCCTCACTCCAGGCCCTTGGCTGCCAAAGCCTGCACGTCCCCATGGCGCCGCATCTCCCCTGTAGAGTGTGTAACTCACCCCCCCTCTAGTATTTCTGCCCAAGTTTCCAAGTTCTCAAAAGGAACTGAAATACAATAAAGCACACATTTATAAAGAACAAGCCTCCCAGCCCAGTTCCCCACCCCACAAGAGGTCATCTTTGCTACGCCAGGTCACTGTCCGTGACCAGCTTGCTCCCTGGGCCAGGCTAAGAACGGATGTCCAGGCCAGCTTCCCAATGATGCCTCAAGAGTTGGTGCCAATGATCCCTGCAAGTGGAAAATTTAACGCAAATGGGGTTTCAGCTGCCACCAGACCTCCAGAACCCTCAGGTTCAAGTTCAGTGTGAGTCAGCTTTGACCCGACTGCTGGCGGCTTGGGGAAGTCACACACGAACAGCGGTGCCTGTGACCAAGAACAACAGGACGCCCGCTGAGCGCCAGGCTGTGTTCTAGGATCATCGCTCTGGGCAGGCGCTTTCCTCATCCCCATTTACAGGCTCATCACTCCTCCTTAAAGAGGTTCTTAGCCCAGATTCTCAGACATTGGCTCTTGCTCTCCTCCTCCCTCCTGGAACAGTCTGTCCCCATCCCCTGTAATGCCTGTTCTTCGTCTAACCTTCCGACGCTGAACCATGTTCCTATCTTCCTTGTCCTCACTTGTCAGGGGACCTCATCCAGATTTATAGCTTGAAATACCATCTCTGCCCTAGTAAGCCCCACATCTGTATCCCAGCCTAGACCCTCCCCCGAACCTTCTTCTTTGTGTATCACCATCTCTATGGGGATGAGGAATAGCCACCTCAGACTCAACGTGTCCATGACAAAGCCCGCCCTTCCTACAGCCTTTCCCATCTCTTAACTACAACTCCATCTTGCTGCTTGTCCAGGCCAACAACCTTCGGAGTCACCATCAGGCCCCTTTCGCATCCCAAATTCCACCTGTTGGCAAATCCCACAGGCTCTGCCCTCAAAAATATTTTCAGACTTGGTTTACTCTTAGCCACCTCCACACTACCACCACCGTGTCCACCAACCCTCTTCCTCCCCAACCCCCCTGGACTGTTAGAATAATCTCTTAGCCCTTGCCACCCCACCCCCATCAAGTCCACTGTTGACGGGGATCTAGAGTGAGACAGATTATGTAAGGTCTTTGCCCAAAACTACCAATGCTTGCTGCCTCTCTCAGAATAAAGCCAGAGCCCTCAGGATGACCCATAAGGCTTCCCACAGTCCCCCTGACCATCCTGAAACCAATTACCTCTGACCTCCCTTGCTACTCTCCCCTTTGCTCATTCCACTCCAGACATACTAGTGTCCATACTACAACTACACTGAGTAGGATCCTGCCTCAGGACCTTTGCTCTGCTCTTTTCAAAAACCGGGAATAAGCTTCCCTTCCAGAGAATCACATGGTTCTTTCCTGCACTTCCTTCAGGTGAGGTCTTTCCTGATCACTTCTGTAGAGTGACAATCCCACCCCTGTCCTGCTCTGGCATGCTCTACCCTCCTCATCCCACTTTATTTTTCTTCTAAGCACATACCACCTGATACACATTTCATTATGGTCCATTTCTTCACACGAGGATGTGAGCTTTAAAAGGCCAGATACTTTGCCGTTTTGTTCACTGCTATATTCATTATACCCAGCGTGAAACCTGGCACATAGTAGGTGCTCAGTAAACATGTTAGATAAACATTCATGTTCTTGTCAGGAGGAAGATATATAGCGAAGAAATAGCTCCTAAACAGAAAACATACATTTTAACAAAGGAGCAGACTTATACTGTCAGTTTATAGCACGTGGAAGAGACACTTGTGACCTTCTGAGAGCACCCACCATGCTGCGACCTCCTGCAAGCAGCACTCTCCTCTGGTCTATTCAGCCATCAAGGCCCATAATGACCTGGGGCCAGCGGGAGGCAAAGTTAGAGGTGGGAATGGAAGACCCAGGGGCCAGTTACTGTTACCCTTTCAAGTTCTGTGCCTTCTATTACCCCTAGTTGTTCTCCTGTACCCACTCTTTTTTTTTTCCCCACTCTTCTCTTTCTGACCCCTTTCCTTGCACACTGAACTTTCCAGGTTGGGGCAGATGCTGGCAGCCAGTCCAGACTTGGGGTTGACCCCTTCAGGCCTGGCTAGAGGATGGGAGAGGGAGGCAGAGGTCATTTGCTGAAGCGGTGACTGGGGTAGAGTGAGGCAGCATGGACTGCTTACAGTTCAGGCATCTTATTGCAACTCAGGCAACTCTTGAGACTGGAGGCTGCATTTCTGGTCCTGCCTCTGTCGTGGGCTTGAGGTGGGAGGAGCCAGGCTCTCCTGAGCCCGGCCATCTATGAGTGGAACTGTCTCACCACCCCTCAGATTGGACCCATCCACTCACACATGTCATAAGTGCCCGGCTCTGGACCAGGCTCAGGGGGAAATGATACTATTTCTGTCCTTGAGGAGCTCACGGTTTAAAGAACATATAATCTAGTGATTATAACCACTATTAATGAAATGCGATATGGGCTCCACTAAAGCATACAAGGCACCATTATGGAAGAACTAATTCAGGAAGCTGACGAAGATGTCACAGAGAAGAAGTAACATCAAAGAGTCTCTGGGTTCATGTCACCAAGAAGGGGGTGGGGGAAGACACTCCAGGTGAACAGGAACGTGGGCAAAGTTTTTAGGGTTATTTCCAGTTCAATATCAATATTCAAGAACTGAGATCTCAAGCTTTTATTTTATTTTATTTATTTTTTAAATTTTATTTATGAGAGTCAGAGAGAAAGACAGAAAACTCGAGCCTGGATGAGGGGCAAAGGGAGAAGGGCAAGCAGACTCCTTGCTGAGTGCAGAGCCTGATGTGGGGCTCGATCCCAGGACCATGAGATCATGACCTAAGCCAACATCAAGAGTTGGCGCTTAACCAACTAAGCCACTCAGGCACCCCCTCAGGGTTTCATTTTAAAATAGTTTTCATCTCTTGGCTTATAAAATGAAGAACAATTATTTCCAGTGGCATTAATTTAGAAAACATTAAATTTGGAGAACTTACATTAGCTTTGAAGGTCTGTACCAAGCCATCTAGGAAGCGGATGCTGCAGACGACTTCGGACCGAGTTTTCTCTTTGGGTAGTTCTGAGGTGCGTATACTATTAATTCTTCCACCCAACGCACGTAACCGGGAGGTCATAACTATCGCTGAATAACCTGTAACAGAAGGTACACCTGTTAGCTCTCTGACAATCAAATTGCCTGTTACATGTGGATGCACCTCACAGTCCATCCATCCCTTGTCTGCTTTGACCCCTCATAAAACTGAAGAACTCACAATGAATGTGAACCACATAACAGACCATGTTTCCATTTGAATTTTGACTTCTAAGTGGCTCTAAGCAAAATTTATTGTTCAATTATAATACCTTAATAGAATTATATGGGTTGTATGTCTTATCTCCCCAGTCTAAATTTAATTTATATTTCCCAGGTTTTTAATTTTTTATCATTTTTTAAAAATGTATATTTGTGTATTCTACTTTTTTTTTTTACAGAACTGTGGTGTAAAAATGATCTAACATGAAGATGCTTATAAACTGCATTAAAGGGATCCCTGGGTGGCACAGCGGTTTGGTGCCTGCCTTTGACCCAGGGCGCGATCCTGGAGACCCGGGATCGAATCCCACGTCAGGCTCCCGGTGCATGGAGCCTGCTTCTCCCTCTGCCTGTGTCTCTGCCTCTCTCTCTCAATCTGTGACTATCATAAATAAATAAAAAATTAAAAAAAAAATTTTAAACTGCATTAAATAATTTACATTCATTAAAAGACACCACTTAAAAGACAACCCACAGAGATATTTGCAATATGCATATATAAAGAATATATAAAGAACTCCTATAAATCAATAAGAGAAAAAACAAAGCGATCTGTAGAAAATGGGAACCACATTAGTCGTCAAAGAAATGCAAATTAAAACCACAAAGTAATAGCACTATATGGCCCACCAAGAGTGGCTACAATAAAATCTGACAAAACCAAGTGGTAGCACTTGTAGCAACTGGGCCTTTCTGGCACGACTGGTAAGAATGAAAATTAGCACAACTATTTTGGAAAAATTACTGGCCGTATTTACTACTACTAGCTGAACATACGCATACCCTGTGACATAATTCCACTCCCAGGCACATTCCCGACAGGAGAATGGAGATTTAGCCATTAAAAGACACGCATGAGAATTTTTATAATAGCTCCAAACTGGAAAAGACTCAAATGCCCATCAATAGGATGGGGAAATTACGGTACTGTCATACCACGCATGACCGTATAGCAAAGGAAATAAATGAACTACTGTTAGGCCAGAAACAAATGGATTCTTCTCATGTTATGTTGGCAAAAGCAGCCAGACACGATACATTACCAATAGCCTGAACCCATTCACATAAAGTTCAGAAACAGGCAAAACTAATCAATGCTAATAGAAGACAGAAGCGTGGTCACTTCCGTATCAAGTGACGTGTGTGTGTGTGTGTGTGTGTGTGTGTGTGTGTGTGAGTGAGAGAGAGAGAGAGAAAGAGAGAAAGAGAAAGAGAGAAACAGAGAGAGAGGTCTTCTGGGAAGCTTATAATACTCTATCTATTGATCTGGGTATTGATGATACCGGTGTACTTACTTTGTAAAGCTCCATCAAGCTCCATTCTTATTTGTGTTCTTTTCTGTATATTTTGATATCAAGTTCACTTAAAATAACACACATATGAAGCGGGAGTTAGTCTACAATCTGACTTTGGTGTACTCAGGGAACAGTGAAAAAAGAGGTTTTCCCAGCAAATGCAATTGTAGAATGGGAGACTAAATAAGACTGAGGAAGTGTGCGACTGAGCACAGGGCCGCATCACGCAGGCAGGAAAGCCAAGGGCCTGGGCTAGCTCCACGGCTTAGGGAATGGAGGAGGTTTAAAATCCGATGAGGTTGGATGGAAGAACAGATAAAGATGGAGGACTTGAGTGCAATTTAATGTTCTTTTTTAAATTAATTCTCTGTAAACTTTCTATGATGAGCTGGGCCTTTGCACATGCTATTCCCTCTGCCTAGAAAGTTCTCTCTGTTCCTCTTCAGGCCCCAGTACCCAGCACAGGCATCGCTTCCTTAGCAAAGTCTTCCCTGGTGTCCCTAACTACTCTCCATTTGCGTTACTGACTCTCCTCTCCGATGCTTGTCATAATTCCACAGTCATAGCTGGTGAGGTATGTAAGATCTCCTTCTGCCCCTGCAAGCTAAGCTTCACAGGATAGGAAACAGCTCTGGTTTTGCTCACTGCATCTCCCAACACCCACCTCTGGGAGGCAGCCAATAAAAAGCTGAACAAAGGAAGGATGAAACGAAAACGGAAGCACTGGAGAAACAGTGCTACCTAACAGACAAACGTGGGTTGGTGGGAGCAGGAAAGGAGGATGCAATGAGGGTGGGGACATCCCGAAGACCAGGGCTCCTGGCACACAACACACCCTCTGGGGACCTTGATCAGATGCAAACTAGGATTCAAGTGCATCTGAGTGATGCCCTAGAGTCTGCATTTCTCGGCCTCCCACACGGCTCCAGGGTCCACGCTGGAAAAGCAGCTCTAAATGTCAGGCAGGGTCAGAGATCAAGATCTGAGAATCAGTAGCAAGTGAGGGGGGAGGACAAAGCAGAGCCGTGCCTCTAGAATCGAAGCCTCAAGGAACCACAGGCCCATAGCTCAGCTGCAGGAAGCTAAAACCCAAAGGAGGTGGAGCCTCCAGGAGGGAAGGTGCACTTGGTCCCTTGTCCTCCTGCTCCTGAAGGAGCTCCAGGCAAACCTCCATCCTTCTGTAGTCAGGCACAGGGAAATCTCTAATACCAGCAAAACAAATCCCTGGGACGGGCCTTGGAAGAAAACTTACTCTGTCTCACTTACACAATTCCACCCACCCCACCACCTCCACCTTGCTCTTTCCATCGAAAATGTCATCAGAGGCAGGGATGCGTTTTCTGAGTAATGGCAAAAGTCATCAAAAGACAACAAATGTGATCCATAATACCTTAACCGTACTGCATTAAAAGTGTCAAATTTAATCTTTGTCTAAGAATTTCAGGTGGGCTATATGTTTTTTAAAGATACAATAGAATAGAAGCATTGTAAGCGTGGTTCCTGGTGGGAGGTACACATAGTATTACCTGGGGAGCTTTCCAAAAAAAAAAAAAAGGCCTGTCCTGGCCACACCCGTGGACGGTGATTCAGCATCCTGGGGTGTGGCACAGAATGACTTTTCCTCTGGGAAGCCCTCAAAGGAAGGGCCAGAGGAGTGGGTTTTCAGGGAAATTCAGGATGTGTCTCGGAGGGTCACAGAACACAGGTCCCACGGGATCTGAGCCACTCACTGAGGGTGCACTCATGCAACAGGAGGGCAGTTCCTCACAACAGCTCAAACTAACCGCTAGTCATGCCAGCCCCTTGGATGGAAAAAGCCAAAGGTGCTGTTGAACAAGAGTCTCCACGTGACAGTACCATGGACTGATGGGCTAATCGCGGGCACCGATTTTCAAACTGCTCCTCACCTGAGCAGCTCCACGTAGCTGGCACCAGTGTGGGTACCAGTGGGACTTAGTAACTTGACCATGATTAATGGTGCCCCCCAGCACAGTCACATAGCCAGCTGACAAGGGACATCAGTAACCCAGAAGAGACACTTTTTCCTCCGCACATCGATCTCTGCTAATAGAAAAGGGCTTGACACCTAACGACAACGTTCGGAAATAGGAATTTCATGAAAGTCGCAGAAATGTTCTTCCCACGGTTGTTCCCGCAGCAAGCCTTGATCAGAGCAAGCCTCATGCTGAATAACCAAGGGGCGTTTTCAGATGGTCTTGAAATTCTATCTTAAACAATCGGGTCAAGACAATGGATGCTGCCTGCCTGGCCTGTTTCCTGTGCCACAGCAATCGGGGAACTCAGGCTTTCTATGGCTTCCTTTATAAGCCTCTTCATTCTAAACAAAGCCACAGCCCCAACCAGGAACACACCGGCCTCCCCAACCACAAGTGATTACAGCTGCAACTGACCCACTTTATAATATGGAAGCCAAGCTTGTTCTTCACATTTTTAAGATTTTATTTATTTATTCATGAGAGACAGGGGGGGGGGGGCAGAGACACAGGCAGAGGGAGAAGCAGGCTCCATGCAGGAAGCCTGATGTGGGACTCGATCGCGGGGCTCTGGGATCATGTCCTGGGCCAAAGGCAGACACCAAACCGCTGAGCCACCCAGGCACCCCTCTTCACATTTTTCAAAACAAAAACCAATCTGTTATGGCTTCAGTATCTGTATGGCACAACAAAGGTTCTACTGTGACTATAGTTTTTTATCTGACTGTATTTGCCAGACATATAGGAAGAGGCCACCTCTCACTTGGTGCACAGTTGGGCCCCAGTGCATACCAAGGGTGTTAGGGTTAGCATGTGTAAAGTGTCTACCCAATGTGAGACACCTACTAGGTACTCGATAAAAGGCATCTCGTTAAAAATGCTAAGTTAATGCCATCGGGTGACAACTAGATTCCAGATTTTGTAGGCAATCCTGATTTCAAATACCTTCTAGATATACAAATGTTCTGTTTCTAAAAACCTGAATAAAGACAGCTTTTAAGGTTAAAAGATACAATAGCTGTGTGACAGTCCTATCAGCTGCTCTATAAACTCGGGTTCCAGGAGCAGAAGCACGTCGCCTGGGGTATGGCAATCTGGGGCACGTGTGTTGCTAGAGCCCTCGTGGGTAGGGGTGGGTAACAAGGCTTCAGCACTATCCCTTCTGGGCTCCCTGTCTGCCCTGGAGCTTGGGATGGGGAAGAGGGTGAGGCTTGATTTCCCGAGTCCACACATAGACCTGGGGAACTCTATTCTTTCACAAGCTCATGAACCACAGACAGAAAAGAGGGAGAGAACTATGCTCTTCTCCATTAGACGAAGTCGGAAAGGAACTCAATTCCATTTTGGTCATTTTAAAAGAAAGTGTTAAGGTTATTTCATACCCTTTTTTCCCCCCAAAAAATAAGAAGTTAGGCCTCTAGTTGAAGAGTGCACGTTTCAGTTAAGAAAGGAAAGGAAAGAGAAAGAAAGAAAAAAAAGAAAGCAATCCTGATTTATTAACACCTGGTCTGTGAATAAACCCTGCAAATGAACCACAAGTGGCTCAATACAGGAATCAACCGGAACAGTCATCAAGCTGACCTAGGCCGATGCTACCATCTAGTGGGCTTGAGAAGAAAACACTTCACCTCCTACCCTAGGACTTCTGCTTCCTTCCTGGAGGGGAACAGGCACAGCCTCGCTCCCTCCTTCTTATCCCAGTTCAACTTCAAAAAAAAATCCCTCACCATACAGAAGGCCTTCTTTGTATCCCAATTCTCTCCTTTTCCCTAAACTCTTCTTCCCTGGTAAACTCAGAACAGCTTCTGGGAGGTGGGGAGGATATTTCTAAGCCCCAACAGATGCCTGATGGAGAGCGTGGAAAAGTAATAAACACTCAAGGATCATCAGCCATGCTAGAGGGATGACTCATCAAACACCAATATTGCCTTCTCCTCCTCTTCCCTGTAAATGCACAGCAGTCAGGCTGCACTCATGGTTTAACCAAGTCTTCAGGGGGCAAATGCACACCACTCAAGACTTCACTGCATGCCCGGAGGAGAACATAAACCACCTCCCGACTGCTGGCTGACTCATCTCGCATAGGATGATGGCTTCTAGCTCTGGTCTGTTTTACGGCCAGGCTTAACAGTTCCTCCATCGCCTCTGAAGTGGGGGATTCCCTTCTAAAGATTTATAAATGCCTGGATGGGGGATTTATTTATTAAGTGCTAGATTAAGGTCAGATCAAACTGTGAGAATGTATGCTCAGTAATTAAGCTAACAAAGAAATAGCGATTAAAACGAGACTTTTTAAACCAAAGACTTAAACTTCAATGTGCTTGATTCAATCATCTGGGGGAACTTGTTAAAAATAGATCCTTGGGCACCACCCACAGAAATTATGGTTTGGTAAGGACCAAGGAAATTTTGCATCTTAAAAGTTAATTTTTTTCCCCCAACTTATAGAAAAACAGAAGTCTCACATACCCTTATCGGCCTGGATTTAATTAACATTTTGCCAACACGCTTTCTCTCCTGCACACACACCACCCCTCATGCTTTTTACTGAACACTCAGAAGGTGTCAAGATCATGCCCCTTTACCTCTGAATATTTTAGCATGTCTCTCAAGAACGAGGGCCTTTCAAACCACAGTACAGTTATTGCACGGAGCCAATTTAACATTGATAAAGCACTTACGTAACACAGCCCATATTCAAGTTTTGCAAATCATTCTAACATCCTTTATTTCTTTCCTTCTGATCCAGGATCCAAATCAGGACCTTGCCTTGCGTTAGTTGTCAGAAAGAAGTCGCATTTTTAATAAGCATCCCTATCTACAGCCAAGGGGCTTGGTTAGGTCGGTACCGCCCAGGCCACCCGCCCAGGCCACCCGGGTCAGTTTTCCTACATTACAAACCACTTCCCAGAGCTAACAGCAGTTTCTGTAGCTTAGCAGCTGTCCCCTTACTCAGTCTGGGGAAGCCCTTCCTAAGACACTGTTGAAATAACACAGGCTTTCCAGTCTATATGTCAGTGCTGGGATTAGCACTGTTGTCATAACAGAGGAAGAAAGCAACATGAAAATAATATTAGTTCAAAAAGGATTCTATCACTTGATATTACGTAACCAGATGTCTTGGCTTGTTCACTCAAATTAGTTCACAATCTTGCACAGTGACTCTTGACAATTTGTAATATCCAAGTTATAAAAAAGACAGCAGTGCCTTCTGTGATGTACTTCCTCAGAAATGGGGGATAAAGTCCATTACTACCGTGGCGAGGAAGGAAAGAGACAAAAGGAAAAGAGATGCACGTGTTTTGGGATTTATTAGGTTTTGCAAATATTTTTAATGAAAGTCAGCTCAACCAATCAGTGATTTTAGTTTATTTTTTAAAAACCCATATACCATAAAAAAACACTTCCATATATACTATTTCATTTTATTAATTTTTAAAAAGATTTTATTTATTTATTCATGAGAGACAGAGAGAGGCAGAGACACAGGCAGAAGGAGAAGCAGGCTCCATTCAGGGATCCCCATGTGGGACTCGATCCTGGGACTCCAGGATCACGCCCTGGGCTGAAGTCAGGTGCTCAACCACTGAACTACCCAGACGTCCCTATTAATTTGTTTTTGAGAGAAAGAGAAAGAGAGAGAGAGAGAGAGTGAGAGAGAAAGAGAGAGAGAGAGAAGGCTTGTGTGCAAGCAGAGGGAGGGGGAGAAGCTGAAGCAGGTTCCACGCCCATCTTCACACCCTGCACAGAGCCCGACATGGGCCTTGATCTCACAACCCTGAGATCATGACCTGAGCCAAAATCAAGAGTTGGATGCTTAACTGGTCTGAGCCACCCAGGCGCCCTTCACTTTAATAATTTCAAATTATGTGCAATTGATAAAATTACAATTGGTACATGAAATCTAATTTTCCTCATGACCAATTTCCATAATTTTATCAACACTACTTTCTGGCAATCACCACCCCTTCCCCTTCTTGGCTTTTTTAATATCCAAAGTACTACGCTGCATAACAATACGAAGATAAATACCCAGGCTTCTTTTAAAAACTAGTTTATAATGTAAACAATCACTACGAGTATCACTAAATTAGAAAAAAAAAGTCTATGAAGGGTGGCATTTTCATATTGCTAATTCCACATTATAGCCAATGCACTCATTTTTTTGGCATAGAGGCTCAGGATGAATTAATTTTTAAATAGCATTTTTAAAGCTTAAAGCTTGGTTTGAAAACGATCACAGCCGACAATGGAAGTATTGGTGCACGAGATTTATTTTTAATTTGGGGCATGCATATATAAAAGTAATATTTATATTAAAAAAATAAATGCACCCCGGGCCGGGTGTAAGGCAGCAGGATGAAGGCCACTTGGAGCAGCACTTGGAGGATACCATGAAGAATCCATCCACTGTTGGGGAGTCCTGTGCACAGATTCACAAGGACTTAATCTGAGCTGCAATGGGACCCTGTCCGATGAGCATGCTGTGGTGGTATCTGTTCTAGCCCAGCAAGCAGCTAAGCTGACCTCAGACCCCACTGATATTCCTGTGGTGTGTCTAGAGTCAGATAACGGGAACATTATGATCCAGAAACATGACGGCATCACAGTGGCAGTGCACAAAGTGGCCTCTTGACGTCTCACCAATTCTCCAGCAGCCTGTCATAGGGGCTCCATCCTATGTTAATTATCTTGTAGAATGACTAAAGTTTCAGTAGTTAAGCCATTTATTTAGTGTGCATTGGGCACTTTTCTGTTAATTTTAGAGTAAGCTGCTTTTTGACACTCAATGAACTGACTTATCAGAATAGTAGTAAGAAAAGATCATGTTTTGAAGCAGCACATCCAGGTCACTTTATACATAGAATTTTCTTATGTTCAATAAATCTGGTCAGAGGAAAAATAAAGCTTCTATGAACACATTTATGAAAGCTCTTAACTCTCACATGTCACATTATTTGTCATCATGTGAGAGAAGATGCTCACCCAAGTCACTTCAATAGCACAGCTCAATACTCAAATTATCTTGCAATTATTAATCCTCACACTCCAGAAGTACAGTCTTGGGATCAAATCATTTGTTCCATAGATCCTGTAATTTGTTCAGGGAGTGGATCTCTGAACCGGAGCCCCCTGGGAAGCAGGGTGGAGTAATTTGTAGGATTAGTTGTATTCAAACAGAGACCGGTAATTAGCACCCTCCTTCTCCTACAACTTCAAAATGCCAAATAGTTTTCTTATTATGGAGTCGGGGTTTATTTATAGGTTCAACACCATGACACTTGCAAAACTAACAAAATGAGAGAGTTATACTTGATACTGGGAGGATAACAAGAAGTAGTTTTAAGCTCCCTGAAGGGCAAGATAAAGAGCCCTGTGGGAGCTGCATGCAGTTTGGGCAAAGAGGGAACGCTGTTATAAAGAGAAGCCAACCTCTTAGGAGCAAAGTTTTGAGCAAAGTTTTCAGGATGGCAATGAGACGCTGAGGAACTCAACACACAGTTTGCCCCCAAGCAATGAGAAAAATTCATGTTAGACTTGTGAGTCTAATAAATGAAGTCATTATCACCACCCCCTTCAAAGATCACATGGGGAAGGGGAGGGAAAGCACAACTCCTTAGTGCACAGCTCTCAAGAAGCCTGGCACGAGCCCCCCCATGCCTTCTTTCCAACATGACCTCCCCCAGAGGGGACTACTCTTCTGACTTGTAACACTATCTTCACGAGAATTTTTGAAAAGTAATCTTTACTCCCAAAATGGGGTCAAACTCACAACCCTGACTGAGGTCAAGAGCTACATGTTCTACTGACCAAGACAGGTGCCCTTTCATGAGATTTTTTTTTTTAAGTGAGATTTTTTAGAAGGTCGGGTTGTTTTTGTTTATGTTTAAAAAATGTTATCATGGTACAGTGTTAAACTGCACCCCCACCCCCAAATTTCCCAGGACTCAGAGCTCCCAGGGCTGTTTTCAGCATGCATGTGGATGCTTCTGGCACCTGTGTAGTGTGGGCTACAGAGAGATGAGAAGGCTGGGATGTGGTCTCCCCACAGGTAAGGCTCTGAACAGTGCCTAGTGAACTTCTCCCATTAAGATGTCACCTCAGTGAACCCAGAAACTACAGAGGCCAGCAAGCTTGCCTCCCGGAAGAAAGAGGGGGGACACCTGCCAGCCCTTAGAGAGACTGAACCAAACCATGCTGAGGAAAAGGACTGCCAGGACTTCCCAGACAAGCTGTCCTTACATCTTCCCAACGACTGGCCAAAGTCCCACAAAGTCCCAGTTGGACTGGGACTACAATTTCACAGACCCTTAATCTTGTTTATAATTACTTTTAGCCTTGATTACTACTTTGGCAAAGGAGTTCCGGACCATTTCTCAATGTTCATTTACTGGGCACCTGCTCTGTGTCAGGCGGGGTTGAAGGGGCGAGGCGGGGAGAGTAAGGTGCCTGGAGTTTCAGTGTCTAAGGGAGATGGCTTCCCAGGACACCAGAGGAACAGGAGAAGGGCTCCCAACCTGCCTGGGATGGCCAGTGGGACCAGTCCACAATGGTCTCGTGGGGGAATTCCGCAGAATAAAACAGTCTACTTGGTAGAATGGGTTCCAACACCACAGTACATATGCAAAAGCCAGGAGGGAAAACACATTTTATGATCTCCAAACAAGGAGATTTAGCGGGAGTGTCTAAGGAGTAACTGGTATCCTAGAGAAATCTCAGGGAGATTAGGCGCTTCCAGGAGATTAGGCTTCGGGGAGGTCAACAACAATGGACCCAGATGTGGGCTGGAATCCAGCTTAACCACTTAGTAGCTTCATGAATTTAGAAATCACTCACCCATTTCCTTACCTGTAAAAGGGGAGAAATTTGCTTTCCAAAGTCTTAAGCACTGAATATGTATGCACATTAACTGGCACCTAGCTGGGTCCAATCGAAGGTACTTATTACTATTATCATTAGACCGGTTTACTTAGACCCCAAGGGTTCAATGGGTAGAAGGTTAAGAGAAACAGGATTTCCCTTCAACATAAGGAAGAGCTTTGGAACAGTAAAGGCCACGCAACTACAACTACGGAAGGGACTGTGTCAGGAGAGAGGGAGCTCCTCGTCACCAGAGGTGATCAAGCAGAGGGGCTGGCTCAGACCTTCAGTGAGAAGGCTGCAGAGGGCAGGCTGGTGCTGGGCGAGGTGGGATGGGTTCACCACGAGCTTCCAAGACCATGCTCCTATTAGGACTTCTGTTTCAACGATGCCAAGGTTAAGTTTCTGTGCATGTAAGCCCACTCAAAGCAGCGCTGTTGAAACTGGATTTCTCAGACTATTCATGGGAAATAATTCTGAAGGGAGACCTCGTTCTTGAAAAACACTAGAATGGCCCATCGTTGGAGGGGGGGGGGGCGGGATAAAAGAATAGGCATGGACAAAAAGCAATGCATAAAGCTCAAAATACAGACAATAGAATGTTTTATACTGAGCCGCTTCCATCGAAAATTAAGCTACCAGTCTCTTTCCATTCTCCCTCTGGATAGTTCCATGAGGCCCCAAACAGACTGGAAAACAGGATGGAATAAATTTACTCTACAGGGACATGAATCAAGTTGCATAAACTTTACAAAAATACTGTGCTAATATTTGCCCTGGCGGCAGAGACACGCCCATTTGGGTGTCAGTCCCTGGTATTTCTATCCTGGGCTCCAGCCCCCACCCCTTTACAGCCAAAAGTAGCAGAAGCCTGCGGAAAAGAAAACAGCTAAAGTCACTTTGAAAGGTTTGAGATGTGCTAATCGCAACTCATCCCAGCCAAGGAGCTGCTGGACTCTCCCACACCAGGACCGTGCTGCCAGCTTTGTTCCTGCCAGGGAGTCTGAAGCCAGTGGTGGCCTGGCCAGAGAAACCCAATCCTCAACCACCAGCAGCCCTCGCCATCACTTTATCTCAAGGAAACTCAGAAAAATACCCTCCAGGCCTCCCCCTAAAAGCATCATCCCACTGGTCACTAACCAGCCAAGTGGCCCGGGAAGCTGCTGCTCCATTTTTCTTTAGTTTTCACTGATTTCTTTTCATGGATTTCCCAGCTCTGGAGCCCGCCAAAGGCTCCTCCCAGCTTTTAGAACCCCCTGCCTGTAAGGTTTTAACCCGAGGGGCCATCTCGGGTTATATTAGGTACCTAACCGGCGTCTCTAGAAACCCAGATAAGACGTATTTTTATGCAGCCTAAATCAGCCGGGGCTTTAGGGTTTGGTGAGATGGAGTCAGAAGATTAATGAAAGGAAATCGCATAGATTCTAAAAAAGATTTATAAGGGCCTGCCAAAATGCTAATCAGAGTAACAGGGCTTAGGAAGATCTGAATGCAAATAATGTATCTGGTTGCTGCCCTGGGTTACATTTATTTGTACTGGGGCCTTCCACGTGCTAGGAGCTGGGACTGTACAAATACAAAGTCAGTTCTTTGATTTCAAAGAGCAAGAGCAACACCACTGCCCTGGGGGTTCCTGGGGGCCCAGAGTAAGGAGTAAGCCAGACCTGAGCTCCAGTCTCTGCCCTGCCACCGGAAGATGACAGGCCCCTGGGTCAGAAGACTCTGTTTAAGTCTGTGTCCTCATAGGTGAAGAATTCTGAGGAGCAATGCCCTCCTGCCTGGCCCACGGCAGGCACCGCCAGCTGCTGGGAGCACTGACGCTCCCACCCATTCCAACACCTCACTTGTAGTCCCTGGACCATTGCCATCCCCAGGCTTCTTGTCCTGAGGAACAGCCGAGGGTCCTACAGGGCTTCAGAGCTTCCTAAATACCCTTTTTGCACCCATTCCTCCTGACTCCATTCACTCTGCCATGGCCTAGTGGGCAATACTCCTGTTCCCATTTTACAGATTGGTAGATTAGCCATGCTCAGGTCACACAGTCTCCAAACGGGGTGATGAGCCCAAGCGCAGCGCAAGGCACCACGCACCTGCCCAGTGAGTCTGCTGGCCCACGTGACCCGGAAGGAAGTTGAATTACTGGTGATTCACTACTGCCAGTGGGGTGGGGGTGGGGGGATGGTGAGGCCCCATTTAAGCTCGACACTCTGTAATTTACTGACTAAAGGTATGTTCTTACCTTTTGAGATAATCTTGGTAAACACTCCCTATAGCCACATGTTGGTAGATTTCCTCTTGAGGAGGAAATGGTCCAGAAGACCTTTTCCCCCTAATTCTGCAACATCAGAAACCTGAGTAATGACTTGGGTATTTATTACCCTAATCCCTCTGTTCTAAGATGACACAATTGATTTAACAGGTGTTTCAAAAAAATGTTTTTAAAGAAAGAGCACAAAGTACCCCTGGATCGCCAAGGTCCTGCTGATTAGAGAGGAGTTAAGACGCGGCACACAACTCTCAGGGTTGAGGAAACCGTAGTAAAGGACTTCCTCTCATTTTTGCAAAAGGTGTGGGCTGGAGTGCGTGTGCATGATATCTACAGGCCCGTCCAGCTCCACAGGCAGCCACCCCGGGTTAATTATTAGCAGCAGGAGAACAGGAGTAGGTCACTTCATTTTTTGAGGCCAGGCCCTCAGGGTGGCCTGGGGCCTCTGTGACCAAGGGCTCTCCTGCCAGGGAGACCCTGAGAGTGACAGGCCCGTCCCGACGCAGCCAGTGCCCCCTTCCACTGCACCTGCCTCCAGGGATCCTCGAACTTGGAGGAGTCCCGATGGAAACCCAGGTTCACTGCAGCCCTCGGGAGGCTGGGCTTCTTAGTGAACTTGAGCTCACCTGGACCCTTTCCCTTCACCTTCATGGACGGGAGCTCCTGGGCAGATCTCAGGAGGACAGCTGTGGGGTGGGGCATTCGAGGTGTGCCAGGGTCTGGGTCTCCAGGAGGATCCAGGGAGGGCAGCTGCACAGCATCTAAACCTTGCTCTTGGCGAGCTGTGGGAGGTATGCAAGCCACACAGAATCTAGCTGCATGGCTGTGAAGGTCAAGGTGGCTCCCATCACCCGAAGGTAGCTAACCCTGGAGGGGAAGGGGGTGGCAGTTAGGCAGACGAGCTGCCACACAAGGTGTGCTCCGAGATCCGTGCACATTGGATAGAACAAGCCAAGTGACGGTGTTGTCTTGATTGGGGGCTTTTTTTTTTTTTTTTTAGTAGTACTTGTTCCTTATCCCATATCAAACATTTGTCCAGGTATTTCAAACACTTCATTGGTATTTTTTTGGTGACAGTTTACAATAGTCCACCTGGTAATATCATATAACCATGGCTAGGTGTCCAGGTGACTCTAGTTTGTAGGGCTCCGACTTCTGAAAGAACTCATAGTAAATGTGAAAAGAGAAGAAGCACGTGACCAAGGGCTGCCACAAAGGTCAGGGAAGGGAGGGGGCGTAGGAGCCCTGCTTTAGGGCAAAAGCACCAGAGACATGTGGCAGCAAGGGGACAGGAAGAGGCTAACCACCCCTCCCCCCACCTCCCCAGGGAAAATGGCAAAACAGAAGAGGAGATAATCGATGAGGATTTGGGCAAAGCCTCCAGATGTACTGTTTTCTGGTCTTTTCCACCAGACAGAACAATCTTTTTGCATTTGGGAAGGACACATTTAAAGGGGATGGGAAGGTGTCCCTCATGAACCACACTCTACATCTGACTTCCATATCAAAGGAGAACCAGGCTACAGGTGGCAAGGACGGAGCCTGAGCTGATCCGGTGTGCAGGGAAAATCGCAAGGGAATCAAACTAGGAGGCTCTGGGCAGTCATGCTCCTCCCAAACCTCACACTGCTTCTCCCCCGTGTTTCTTGTGGTAAAACACACAGGACACAAAATTTGCCACTTTAGCCATTTTAAAGCATATAATTGATGGGCATGAATTACATTCACCGCATTGCGCAACCAACCACTATTTCCAAAACTTTTTTGTCACTCCAAACAGAAACTCTGTACCCATTAAGCAATAACTCTCATTTCATTCCTCCCTCAACCTTTGGCAACCTCGACTTTGTCTCTATGAATTTACCTACTCTGGATATTTCATATACGTGGAAGTAGACACTATTTGTCCTTTTGTGTCTGGCTTATTTCCCTTAGCATAGTATCTTCCAGGTTCATCCATGTGGTAGCAGGTGTCAAAATGCCATGCCTTTTTCAGGCTGAATAATACACCATCGTACAGAGACACATTTTGTTCACCTGTGGGACACTTCGTTTCCTGTGTGGCTACTATGAACAGTGTTGCATTTAACATCTCCGTGCATTTATTTGAGCCCCCTTCCAATTCTTTTGGGTATATACCTAGGAGTGGAATTGTTGGGACATGGTGATTCTATGTTTAGCTTCTTGAGGAACCCAGACTTTTCTATGGAGGTTGCACCATTTTACATTCCCATCAGCAATGGAAGGGGGTTCCAATTTCTCTACATCTGCTCTCGTACTTTTTATCCTTCTTGATTATAGCCATCTCAGTAGGCGTCAAGTGGTGTCTCACTGTGGCTTTGATTCACATTTCCCTGATGCCTAATGATGTCGAGCATCTTTTCATGTGCTTATTGGCCATGTGTAGATCTTCAGAGACCTGTCTACTCAAAGTTCTCTGTCCATATTTTTAATTGGGTTATCTTAATTTACAATGAGTTACTGAAGTTCTTTACATACCCTGAATATACCTTTACCAGATACAGGATTTGCAAGTATTTCCTCCTAATCTGTAGGTTGTCTTTTCTTTTTTGATAATGTCCTTTGACGCACAAGTTTTTAATTTTCATGAAGTACATCTACTTTTCTTTTGCTCGTGCTTTCTTATATCTAAGAACCCACTGCTAACCTCAAGGTCGTGATTTATTTATTATCCCTAGGAGTTTTAGGACTTTGGCTCATATTAGGTCACTGATCCATTTTGAGTTAATTTTTGTATATGGTGTGAGGTAGGGTTGCCCTGGCCTTTCTGACCAGGGTCCCTCCCCACCATGATCCTCTGGCAGGGCTAGCATTGCTGTACTACACCATGAAATTCATGAAGACAGAAATCTGGGTCTCTTAAAAATCACCACTGTGAGGGGCACCTGGGTGGCTCAATTGGTAAGTGTTGGCCCTTAGCTGAGGTCATGATCCCAAGGTCCTGGGATGGAGCCCCAAATCAGGCTCCCTGATCAGCAAGGAGCCTGCTTCTCCCTCTCCCTGCTGTTCCCCTTGCTTGCACTCTCACTCAGTCAAATGAATAAATAAAAATCTTAATAAACCACCACTTTGGGGTAGGCAGCCAACTGCCTGGTATGCATTAGGTGCTCGATAATTGCAAGATGGATGGGTGACTGAATGGATAAACTGGGGGGCATGTTCCATCCCCACCACCTTCCTGGCACTACGCAAGTACTCACAGCTAGCTGAGCAACTCTTGCTTGTAATAAATCTGACAGGCTACACTTACCAAGAACTAAACATCTATGGGGGCACCTGGGTGGCTCAGTTGGTTGGGGGTCCAATTCTTGGTTTCGGCTCAGGTTATGATCTCATGGGTTGTGGGATCAAGCCACATGTTGGGCTCCAAGCTCAGCGAGGAGTCTGCCGGAAGAGTCTCTCCCTCTGCCCCTTCCCCTGCTCATGCTCGTATACTTGGGCTCTCTTTAAAAAAATAAAAATAAATCTTAAAAGAAACATCTGTCAACGATTTTTTATACACTCTAATAAGTTAACTTGAAATAACCAAGATTTAACTAATGGCACTTAATGGAGTCCTAGCCCTGGAAAGCCCCAGCTACCAATTTCCTAGCTCACATTCCACGTCGCACAGAAGAGGAGACCCAAGGGCCAACGGAAGTCTTGACTTTCCCAAGTCTGGGTTTCAGCTCCCACGACTCTCCCCACCCAACACAGGCGTTGGCGATTACCCGCCATAGATAAACAACAAAAAGGTAGGAGGTTAGTCTGAATTGCTTCAAATAGCAGGAAAGCCTCCTAGTGAAAAGACTGAACCTTGGGTCCTAGATCTCATTACGCTACAAGGTCCATCTCCTGCCCTCCTAGAGAGCACCTCACTGCTCTCACTCTGCCCTTCTGCCCATTCCCAGGTCATGCCCAGCTCATTCCCACTGCTGGAAGCTTGCTTCCTTCGGACATCCTCCACCCTTGTGCTCTCCCTGTGTCTGCTCGAATTTTACATATCAGGATGGGCTTCCTGTCATTCTAACTCCCTATTTCTCCCTACCATTTATCACCACTGGATGTATTATTTCTTGTCTCCTCACAATTGCCACATCCCTCCCTCCTACAGGAATGGTAGTTCCTTAAAAGTCAGGGACTTTGGTTAGTTAAGGGCTGTACCCCTCACCCCTGGAATAGTGTCTCGCACACAGAAGTATTCAGTAGGTGTCTGTGGCATGCATGAACAGAAGGTAAAGTGGGGAACAGCATGGCCAGTATTCACCAGACCGCTAAGCATTACAGCAGGCAGGGCAGACAGCTCCAAACTCATGGTTAGCACTGCCTGGACCCTGCAGCCACGAAGCCTGCAAGTTTACTTCTGGACCCACGGGCCGTCCCTGCTGGCGGGGGCTTGCGGGGCTGGGACGCCGTGTGTGATCAAACACTCCCACACGTCTCAGGCAAGCCAGAGATGCTGGCAGCTGTTCCTCTGCTGACCTGGCCAGAGAAAATGGAGCCTTTCCCCACAGGCGCTTAATAAATGCTTGTGAAATGCACACAGGAGTGAGTGAACAAACAACTAATGTGCACAGGGCTTACACCTGCACTTTCAGAAGGCTTGTGTCAGCAATAAGATCATCCCAACAATGCTGGGAGGTGGTCTGACGGACTTCATGCCTAGGAACCTATTAGTAGCCAGGATATAGCCAGACATGAAAGTCAACAGCCAAGATTTTCCTCCCAACAATGCTTCACATTGAGAATTACAATCAGAAAAGCTAATTTCCAACTGTAGAGGGCTAGGTAGGTAAATCACAAAACAGGCCCAGGATGCCCATGAAGACTTCATAATGGCATAGTGACACAATGGAAAATGTTACAATATTAAGTAAAATAGGCTGGTTTTTTTTTTTTTTTTTTTTTTTACAGTGTATCTACAGCGAATACAACTATGAAAGATAATTAAAGGAACTCAAGGCCATAAATATAATTGCTAGGCTTTCCTATCCTTTCAGCCTTTTCTGTATTTCCTAAATTATAATAAGCAATAACGAGTTTGAAGAAAATCAAACTGATAGAACCTAAAAAAAAAAAGAAAAAGCTGTCACCTGATATTTTATTGGCCCCCAGAGTATGCAAGTCTGGCCACCTCCTTCTCCTTCTGTCCATCACTCCTCCTCTTTCCCGTCCTCCTCTCCTGTTTCTGCATTCACCCCACCCTGTTTCTTCCTCTTCCTCTGGCCTGCCCCCAACTCCCCTCCCAACCGCAGCCAGCGCTTGGGCCTTGTCAGCCACACCTGCAACCAATCCTCCCCCAGAAATTCTGCTCCAAGGCTGGGCTGCCCCACCCAACTCTCCCAGCAATCAGACCCCAGGCCTGCTCCTTGACTTCCCAGCTCTGTGGCTTTGAGCAAGTTACTGAACATCTGAGTCACCATCTCCAACTCAGGAGAATGAGGCTGACCCCAATTCATGGGAGCCTCTGAAGGTCCAGGGAGCTAACAGACCCCCACCTCTTAGGACACTGAGGTCCAGGGAGCCAACAGACCCCCACCTCGCAGGGCACTGAGGTCCAGGGAGCCAATGGACCCCACCTCACAGGGCACTGAGGTCCAGGGAGCCAATGGACCCCCCACCTCTCAGGGCACTGAGGTCCAGGGAGCCAATGGACCCCCACCTCGCAGGGCACTGAGGTCCAGGGAGCCAATGGACCCCACCTCACAAGGCACTGAGGTCCAGGGAGCCAATGGACCCCTACCCAGCAGGACCCTTCTGTAGGGGGAGGTTCAACGTGCTAAGGGCTATGAATATGCTCCAGCCCTGACGTGTTGATTCAATCTGCTGCTTCTGCCCAGGCTCATGAAGCTGAAATTTTTTATCCTTTGTCTGCCTAAGTCTGGGCACCTGTCCTCTCCTGAAGGGAGAAGAAAATCAAGTTTGCTCCTGGACCTCAGACCAAGATAATGGGTGCCTGGCTGAAATCCCTATCCCCTAGTTGGCCTTCTCCGTTAGAGAGCACGCAGCCCAACTCGCAGAGCTGATGCCCAAATCCCCAGCAGCTGTCCCTCGTGAGGCCCCATTCTATCTTCAGAAGACATTCCTGGTGTTTTACTTAAGGTCCTGAAGACTCCTTCAGTCCTCTTCCTTCCTTCACACCAACCTTCTCCCACCATCTCAGCTCAGTGCCTGCTTCCCCTGCTCTCTCGGTCACAGGGATTTACACATGCTTCCTTCTTGAACATTCTGCCTTCGTCCCTAATACCTGAGGCATTTAATGAGCCCCACCTGCGGCCAGACTCCACGCCAAGGGCTGGGGTTCAGGTGACCAAGAGGCTGTCTCAGCTCGCTGCTCTCTGGCTGTCACAGGCTGGTCAGAGAGAGAAACGCATGAATAATCAAATAATCGCCTTTCAGTGTGGCAGTGCTCTGAAAACAGCTGTGTGCCCCTGGCCGCTGGGCCTTGTCTAGGCTGTGACCAAAGCTCAGCCTGCGACGAAGACAGCTTCTATGGAAATTCTTCTGGCAAAGCTAGACCTTGAAGGATGAACTATCAAGCAACGAAGTCAAAACTCAACGCTGATCTCAAGAGCTCTCAGGGTCCCCTCCTGCCCCTCCTCCACCATCACCACAATCTGATTCCAATCTAGCTGCCAGGCTGCAGACACCTGAGTCCACGGAGCTGAAGAGAAAGGGGTACAGCTGTGCTTATTTTGCTTTTTCTATATGTTCTCCAGGAGCCTCCTCCCTACCATAGTCACGTTCCAGACCAATGCCACTCAAAGAGTAGTTTCTAAGGCAGCTGGCATCAGCGTCACCTGAGGGCTTGTTAGTAATGCAGAATCTCAGGCCCCACCCCAGACCTACAGGACCTGAAGCCTCCTGTATGTACGTTAAAGTCTGAGGGACCCTGCTCTCCACCTCAATCCAACGTCCCCCTGGTCTTCAGCTTCCTCCTTTTTACTGTTGCCAGCTGCCATCTTTTCTTTTGGTGCCTTTATCATTCACACAACAAGCGGACTCCCAACCCCCAGAGCGCCTGTGTCTTCAGCTCCCAGGACCTTCCCATCCATCCCCCACTGTGGCACCACCTCGGGCCCACCCTGCCCAGGGCAGCGTCCACAGCTCTCTCCAGCTGCGACCTCTGGCTCCACCTGCGGACAAATATCACCATGGTCCTTTTGTCAAGCTTACTGAGGAGACAGGATGGCAGGCAGCAAGTGAAAACCTTGCAGCTCCTAAGTAAAACCATGATGCCACTGGGAGAAGCACTTCCCCGGACCTGGTGAGTTGGAGATACTTGTCATTCCCAGTGTGAAGATGAGGAAATTGAGACGTTAGGAGCTCAACTAGGGCCACGGAGTTAGTGCGGAGGGGGCCAGAGAGGATCCCAAGCTTACCACCTGTACCAAGAGAGAACAAGCCCTGCAGCCTTGCAGAGAAAACTGGAATGTGGGCTTTGGGCTGAGGCCGCCCATGTGCACTGGCCCAGGAGCCAGGTCCCACAAGTGGGAGAGGCCAGGTCATGAAACACTTTGCTAACAGACTACAGAGCTTAGACTTACTGGGTGACAGGAAGGTAACAATATTTTGGAGCAGGCTGGTCAAAAATGGCTACATCCATCCCACAATTCACCCCCATGTACAGGATTCTTTGCCTGTGGTCCTTGACACCAGGAGGGCAGCAGACTCTCCCAGGTACTCCCTGCCTCCTTGCCTTCAGCCCTCCAGGGCCTCCTCTCTCCCCTCCCAAGCTGAAGCCCAGCTCCCAGAAAACCACCAGCACATCTCTCCCAATCGGCTCCCTTCTGCAAAGCCTTATTAAGAGTCATAAAATGAGGGCCAACGTGCTCCTCAACCAGGGCCAGCTGTCAGGAATCCCTTCCCTCCTCCTAGGATGGATAGTGCCTTCTCCAGAAGGGCGGGGGGCACAGGCTCCCCTTCCCACCTAGGCGTTGCACATCACACCAACAGTTTTCCATGATGGGCTCCTCTTGGAGGAAGACCCAGATTCCTCCTCGCCTCCAGCTAACATCCAGAGGAGGTCCGGGCTGGGCCCTAGGGATGGAGCTGATTAAGAGACAGTCTCTGCCCTGCAGAAGCTAAGAGGGAGCCCTGACCCTGAGTATACAGCTCTTTAAGAGGAAAACATCTTCGAGACCCCTGTACTCTCACACACTTTGACTTATTTGGTCAGTCTTAAAAATGGAAGCCTTTGTCTTCTAAAATGTCTTTAAAGTGCAAGTAATCACTGCAACAGTGAGTCAGCCTTTATGATTGAGAAAGTAAAGACGAACTGTATAAAAAAGAAAACATTAAAACTATACCACAACATTAAAAAAATTCTTGCATTATTTATAGATTGAAAATATGTTGGTAGAACTTTATTTGTGAAACACAGATCTATTCCAGAGTCTGGCTTCTCAACGTGTGGTCTGTGGATCAGTCTCAACACCACCCGGGAGCCTGTAACAAATGCAGACTGTAGGCCCAACCCCAGACATCCTAGAAGCAGAATCTGCAACTTAACACCAAAGCTTGGGAAACCCTGGCTTACAGCACTTGGCTTGTGGGGTTGGGGTTGGAGATGGGGGAATCAAGGCCAGATGGGGGGAACAGGGTGATCGTAGGTGCTTTTGTAGGGAACATTTTTTTGGCAGCAATATGAAGGAGGTATAGGTGTGAGGGACCTACTGGGGAGAAGGGGAAGGAAGCCAGAGTAGAGGCAAATGGGAGAAGCACAGGGACTAACCCACTTTTTTGCAGGGGTGGGGGATTGGGTAGAAAGGAAGGGCAGGCTGCAGGCTGGAGGTGGAATGTCTGAGGTGCAATGAGCAGGATCTGTCCAGTGCAGGTGTGGGGGTGAGTAAAGGATGTCCCTGGGTTTCTAACCTGGAAGACCTGTCACTTATGGAGAGGGTGTTTTTAAGGAAGAAGGTGCAGAGGAGGGACCTGGGGACGCTCATGGAGAGGTTCATATGTGATGCACATATGACCAAAACTGCCCAGCAATGACCTGGTCCTGTGAGGCCCTGATGATGGCATCTGGTGAGTCTACCCAGAAACATTTGCAGAAGGATGAAAACAGGATGAGCCATGGTGTGTGTGTGTGTGTGTGTGTGTGTGTGTGTGTGTGTGTTTGTGTGTGGAGGGGGGTGTGGAGCCACATCATAAAAGCCGTGGTATGAGGGAGGGGCAATCAGCCCGCTGCACAGAGACCCAGCAGGCTGAGACATGAGAACCAGCCATTGGTCTCGATGAGTGAGTGGTCTCTGACCATCATGGTGAGGGCAGTGCTGGTCAAGAGGCAGCTGGGGGAAGCTGGGGTAGATAAAGTCAGGACTGCTATACAAATGTTTCAACACCCTGCCTGAGGTTGCAAGTCCCAACCAGTGACGCCTTTGTGTACGCCCATGTTCACAGCAGCATTACTTGCAATGGCTAAAAGGTGGAAGCAATTTAAGTGTCCAGTGACAGATGAATGATAAACAAAATATGGTATAGGTGCATTCCACGGAATGGTACTCACCCTTGAAAAGGAAAGAAATTCTGACACATGCTGTAACACAGATGAACCTTGGGGACATCATGCTAAACAAACTAAACTAGTCATAAAACATCAGATACCGTGTGAGTCTACGTATGTGAGGTAACTAGAATCATCTAACTAACACAGAGAGACAGAAAGTAGAAGGGTGGTCGCTGGGGGCTGGGAAGTTAGTGTTTTAATGGGTACGGAGTTTGTTTTACAAGATGAAGAGTGGCATGTGGTGCACGGGGGGTGACAGGAGCGCACCAACATGACTGCCACCTAATATCAGCCACTGAACTGTATACTTAGGTGCATTTTACCACAATCTAGAACAATTACATCTTTTGTCACAGGCATAGAAAATCTGCACTCACAGAACTGAGCAGGAGGTCTGTGTTGACAGGTGAGAGCAAATCTTTTTCAAGGGGCCATAGACTCCTCCTGTAGCCAGCCTGGCAGTAAAAGGGAGGAGAGTAACTGGGTGGTGACCTAATGGTGAAGCTGGGCTCGGGGAAGTCTTTCTTTCCCAGGTGATGGGGCGACAGCCTTCAGCTGTAAGTGAAGAGGCAAGCCTGAGCCAAAGGACACTCATTTTCTCAGACTGGAGAACAGGAAGAAAGAGAAGAGGAGCCAGAGTGTGAAGGACAGGGCCGGAAAGGTGATGGAATCTGGGCATTTCAGGGCCACGGGCCGTCTGGAGAGGCAAGGTGAGGACAACAGGTAGGAGACCTGGAGAGAGTGTAATGGTCAGGGTAGCTGGTGTGGGAGTAACAGGGGAGAGAGCTGGCTGCATGGTGGGATGGAGGGGAGGTGGCTGGGGGTGGGTGGGGACAAGCTGGCTGCAAAGCACAGAGCACTTGTCTGACACTACTGCTGAGCCTCAGGTCCTCAAAGGACAGTTCTTGGTCTCAGGAGCAGCTGGGGCCTGTTAGAAATCCAAGTTTTCAGGCCCCACCTGAGTCTGATTCAGACCCACTGAATCAGAAACTCTGGGAGTGGGGCCCAGCAGCCCATGTTTTAACATGATTCTGATGTGATAAAATCTGAGAAACCAGTATATACTATAGAAATTCAGTGGAAGAGACAAAGCATTTTTCTCGTATGAAAATAGAAAAAAAAAAAAAAAACAGCCTAGCAACTTCCACGTAAAAGAGCCAGAAATGATAACTGCTTTAATGCCAACACAATTCATTTCTGTGGTTAATAAAATTTCTGTTAACCACTGAAATATGCGGTCCACCTCATAAACTTCCTTCTAAGGAGATCTAGAAAACACACCTCAGATCTGGGGTTGGAAATGCGGGACTAGTCCCCGCTCAGCAACTCGCTACTTGTGTGCCGTGGAGCATGCTACAGACCTTCTGGGACCTCAGTTTACCCATCTGTAAAACGAGGGAGCTATAAACATTTCTTCTGAGGTCTCATCCAGTTCTGACACTGTGTCCTTCTGTCCTATAAAAAAGTGACCTTGGACCAAGTGCTTTTACATAGCTGTGCTTCGGCAAGGGAGAAAGAATATCTTTAACTGGTAAAAACATCATATCGCAGTTAACTAGAAAACCTTTCCAAAGTTCAGTAAGTGCTAGTGTCTCGCATTCTAAGAACGAGGACACTCCCTCACTGGCTTTGCCATTAAAGCCACCAATGCCTCGAGTTATAAAAATACTATCCTGCACTGGCCTGTGTTCATGAAGTCCACATGACTGGGATGGCCCAGAAAGTATCTCCAAACCTTCACATTTTTATCCTATGATACTTTTTAATCCAGGAAGGCGGGGTTTGTTCTCTTTTGCTGGGCAGAGAACGAGTTAAAGAGCTGTACCATACAGACCCCCGTGCCTGCCCCCTCTGACCCCAGTGTCTGGGGACAGGGCATTGCAAGTCTAGGCTTCCTGATAAATGGCCTCGTATTGACCTTGTTACCGGAATCCCGAGACGCTGGTTTCCTGCCTGGTTTCTCTGCATCCAACTCCCTGTCTACACCTACTGGTCATCCAATGCGCCTCCTCTTGTGCCTGGGTCCCTGATGCCACCTGCTTCCCTGCCACTGCCAAAGGCCAGTAGCTTGGTTCTGATCTCAGAACTAGGGCTGGGAGAGGGATGTGGTGTTTGTGCAGGAAGGACAGTGGAAGTGTGAGCACCAGGGGAAAAAAGATAAGGTCTAGGCAGGGAGGCTCTGGTCTCCCGCCCCACCTCGCTTATACACCCTGGCTCTTAAATTCCATTAGAATTTATCAGTGGGAAACACAGCTGGCTTGTTGGTCCATCACAGAGCCAGTCCCTCCTCCTCCGTCCAGCCCAAAGTATGTAAACGACCTCCCTAGTCCCCAGGCAGGAAGGTCCAAGCGAGGGGAGGGCCACAACAAGGCTGGTGTAGCAAGAGCAAAACTGGGGAGGGCAAGGGAAGTGTGACCACCACGAGGGCTAGAGCCTCGAACAGGGGCTGGACAGGCGGTGCCAAGGAGGTTAGTTCTGTTTTTATCCAGGCAGAGGATTCCCAGTGCTAGAGGGCTTTCCAGGCTGATCTCCAACCTCAAAGTCACATTTGGGTAGGGTGATCACAACTCCAGATTTGCCTAGGGCAGCCCCAGCTGAAGCCAGTTCACGAGATGCAATTATTAATAGCCCCACTTTTATCTCAAACTGTTCTGGTTTAGGTGATGAATTCTCGTCGCTTGATTCTTGGGGCCCCTGAGCCTGCAAAGGAGGCGTCCCAGATAGAGAAAGGTGCTGAGCACTCGAGGGACCTCCAGGCTGAGTCTCACCCCTCCTCAAACGCCCCATTCTTCTCTCCAGCACCCCCGCCAGGCGGTCACCCGGAGTCTGCTTGTATACTTCCAGGGACGGTAGGCTCACTCGCTCCTGATGAAGCCTCTCTTTTTTGGGGAAAAGCTGTGTCATAAAAATAGCAGGATGCAAACCTATAGACAGTATGACTGCAACAACAACATCCTTCGGCAAGGAAAGTAGTGGCGGGGGGGGGGGGGGGGGGACTTGAAAACCTCTGCTTTTCCCTTCCACCTCCTTCCATTCAATAAATATTTACGGAGTGCATCTGATGTTCCAGTGGTACTGGGGACAGAGTGGTGAGTTAAAACAGACTCAAATTGAAGGGCATTCTATACAATAAGTGGCCTGTGCTTTCCAAAAATGTCAAGGTCATAAAGGGCAAAGAAAGGCTGAGTAACAGTTCCAGTTTAAAGGAGATTAAAGAGACAGGATGACCTTATGAAATGCAGGATGGGGGGAGGAGGTTCTTTGCTACAAAGGACACTATGGAGACAGCTATCAGAAACCCAAGTGAGATCTACAGACTAGATAATAGTATTGTTTCAATAATGATTTCTTGGTTCTGAAAATTGTGCTGGAGTTATATAGAAGACTGTCATTGCTTTTAGGAAATACACTGAAGTATTTTGAGGGAAAGGAAAAATCTATAAATAACCTTCAAATGACTCAAGAGAAAAATATATATATACATAAAGAGCAGAATAAAATAAATGTGATAAAACGGTAACATTTGGGCAATCTGGGTGAAGGGTATGAGAGTTCTTTGTTCTATTCTGAGAACCTTGCTGTACGTCTGAATTAGGTCAAAAATAAAAAGTTAAAAGAAAAAAAAATAAGTCCCAGAGAAAGGTTGTTTTCTTTTTTTCTTTTTTTCCTTTTTTGAAAACAAAGCCAGATCGACCCTGACTTCAGAGAGCTCCCCGTGTCGCTGGGGAGACAGGTACTAATACAAATAATTACACTAATTAACTGCAAAATTGCAACTGCGAGAACACTGTAAAAGGAGAGCGATCCGGAGGCATGAGCGTTTACAGCAGGCAGTTTTACCCCAGTCATGTGCAGTCACGGACTAACACCCAAAGCAGGAGTTGGGGGGTGGGGGGGGAGGCAAGGTTCCAGGTTCTCACAGCCCCGTGGCAGGTAAGGCAGGGCAGAGACCAAACCACGCATGCCACACGGGGGCCTGCCTGCGGGAGATGCCCACACCAGTCTTCTCCTCTCAGAGCAATAGGAGGTGTTTCTGAAAGACCCCCGTGACTGCAGAGAACGGGCTGGCAGGTGGGAGGCACGTGGAGTCCACCGTAGCCGTGGTGGCGACTGTCGCCTCCAGGATGAACATCGCTAATAATTTTTTCTGCTCCCTGACACTTTAATTTTCTACGGCAACCATGTATGAACTCATTGATAACCAGACCAGGGGACAGGGCTGGCGGGGGTGAAGCAGGCTCAGACTGTCACACCCCCTTTCCAGACCTGCTAGTGGTTAGGGTCAAGGGATGGCTGATGGAGGTGGTTGCTGCTTTGCTCACAAGTACCCTGGGTCTAAATTGAGGCTGACTCCACCTTAGGGAAGCAAGGGGGGCAGGGGAGGTCAGGTCTTCATGCTCCACTCCCAAAGTCAGCCCAGCGCCTTCCATCACACAGCATCCAGCTGCCCACGGCCCCCCTTCTGGTCCTGGATCCTACTCCTTGGAATGTCCCTTTAGCCCTGAGACCCAGGACCTGAAGCCCTGGCCTAGGACTGGACCATTACTCACCCACAGTGACTCTTGGCACTGAACACTGAACAAACCATTTGTCTGGAGGGTCAGAGGCCCAACCACAAAGGGAGGGGACCCTTTCCTGTGCCAAGTTCTGTCATAGTGGGTTTTCATTCAGTAACTCCTTTAAAATGGACCACTTAAAGGAAATAGGTTCCATTATTATCCTCATTTTACAGTTAAATGATTTGTTCAGGAAAAAGACTTGGGTTCACATCTTGGCTCTCCTGCTTATGAGTAACGAGCCCTTTGGGTGGTCACTCCATCTCTCTGAGCCTCATTTTTTTCACTCTACCGGCAAGGTGGGGCTGGTGGGAATGAATAAGATTCTGGGACTAGACAGTACTATTTATTCCCTTTTGAGGCACCAAGGGGCTCAGTACAGAAAATCCACTCCAAACTACACATCGCTTAAATATTTACTAAAAGCTTGTGTATCCTGACAGTAAATCATGGGACCTGAATTTTCCAGGACTATCCCAACTTCAAATCCTCTGTCCTAACTTTCCACAGAAAGCATCAAAAGGTCTCAAAAATTCCACTCTCTCAGTATCCAAACAACACCTCCCAGGCCTCCTCTTACATGAAGAAGCAGCACAAACATTCTTTTTCAGACTACAGATCCTAGTCTTCTGTTCAGAAAATATAGCCGGTGGAGTCCTGCTGGCCTCCCGATGGAAACGGAGTCGTGGCAGCCAGTACTCCATCCCAGCTCAGACTCGGCTGGGCTGTTTCCCGGCACGCTGGTATAAACCGCAGCCAGGAGAAGCCATACCATGATCAGAGCACCCCACCCCCCCAGAGGGACATAGACTGGTCAGATGAGCTCTGCCCCCACCCACCCAGCAAGCTGCCGGTACCCAGGTAGGAAGCACGGCCGGAGAGTTGTTCCAAGGTTTAAATGAATGAGTTAATATTTAGAAAACATTCAGAACAGTGCCTGGCAGCCAGTAAGTGCCATAACAGTGTTTCATAACGAAAACCAAAGGCATCCTGGGCGGAAGGTGCTCATGCCTCAACCCACAGGCATCACTTCTGGGAGAATAAGGAGAATGGGCCCTTACCCCTGGGTTGAGTGAGGCTGGGGCCCCTTCCAGACACGGGGTGGGGGTGGGCACCCTGACTATGGGAGGTAGGGCCTGCATTTGCCAAGGTCAGGATGCTGGACCTGGGGAAGAGTCATCACTTCTGAAATACACAAGGTCTCTGTGCCTCGGGGCCTTAGCACCTGATGTTCTGCTCACCACCCCCCCAAACCCCCATACTATCTTTTTCTACCTTCAAGGCTGAATTAAAATGCCTACTACTCCTTATGGTGTTCCTTGATTTCCATCAGAATGAATGGTTGCCTCCACTGGTCTCTCCGGCATCTGGCTTTATCTCCTTTTAAAGTAATTGTGAGACACACAACTAGACAGAGCACGTGTGCGTAGGCGCGTCATTGTCTTCCCAATTCTACCACTCGTCCTTCCAAGATAAGGGTCTGACTTTCCTCTCGGTAACCCTAGGGCCTGACGCACAGCTCAACAGGTGTCTGAATTTGCTGTGAAATCTGTGCTCTCCGCTGGCCTTTACCCCGGAGGCAGAAAGTAGCTTCAGGTGGACACACAACCAGAAGCTACGTAGATGCAAGATCTCTGGGTCTTGGAGCCCATGACTAGATCAGATTTTAGCCAGGGGCCTACCAAAGCATTCCCTTTCATCCCTCTTCAGGTGGATGAAAGGAGACACCTGTGAGACCCGAGCGGCGTGGACACTGACCAGATCCTGGCCTGCCTCTAAGAGAGCCGGTAAGAAGAGCCCAAGCTTGGGAAACATCAGCAGGCTGCCCTGCCTCCACCAGCCCAAGTCAAGGCCAGGGCAAGTGCCGACTGCCTTAGGCATTCCAGCCCCTGCAACGGACCTGGGAACAGATGAAGAGGGACTGGCCCCGCTTTCCAGGAACCACTGCTGTCTGGCGTAAGGAAGCTGAATACTGGGATTACAGTCACAGGCGCAGGTTCCCTTCCATCCTACCAGGAACCCTGAGGGCTCAGCGGGGAGGTAGGGGGCCAGGCCTTCCCGCTCCCTCAAATCCCCAAAGCTGGTGAGTTCCGTGCATCCTGGAGAACACAATTCCTTCTGTGCCTGGACCCAAGGTTCAGAAGGTCACAGTTGGTCCCTCTTGCTCCTGGCCCCAGGCTGCCTTTGCTAAACTCAGTTTTCTCAACTGCAATAGTGGGAGAGAACAGCACTAAAACTGAACAATGTACGGTCAACAATCAAGGAAGTTAGTCCCAATCCCCGGAGGCCAGTTACCAGATGGGAAGCCCAACTTCTTTCAGGGATAAGATTTGTCTCTGACCAAGTTCCTGCCACTTGACTGAGGTTAAAAGCTACCAGAATTCTTCTCTATGAAAAAATGTGAGAGAAGACTTTCAAAGCAGGAATGGTGAAGCCGTGAGTTTTCCTGAATTTGACTGTGTTAAGTTGGGTTCTTTTTCCTGCTCCCAGCTGTCCCCGAGGACCTGCCCTCTCCTTGCAGGGAATTTCTTCCAGGTACCCTGAGTTTGCTGGGGTCCGCTGGCCTACTCAGCATCCCCGCCCAGCACGGCATCTAATATACAGAAGCAGCTCAATAAATGCTTGCTTGAACGGAATGCCACTCAGAAAAATGCCTTCAGTAACTTGACCTTTTACATTCCTCAGCTAATGCCTAATTTACATATAAGAGTCTGTTTTAGGAGATGGCAAATCACCAGAGACAATTCAGGATCGATACAGAGTATTAGGCATGTTTTATTCTACTCTAATTCTCTGCAAATTGGTATTCCATTAAGTGTATGTGGGATTTATGGGAGCTCACTATAAACTAGAATATTTAACTAGAACAGCCTACTCTCTGTCAGATAATAGCTTACCGTTGTTAATTTTCAACTAGTCAATCTCAGGAAGGTTTCCAGCTTCCAGTCTCCTTTACATGTTGATTTAATCGCCAGGAAAGTCATCTATTTGCAAGTCTCCATACAATAAAGAGCCGCTTGATGCAGAAGAAAAAGACCTGCCCATAGAAGCAGAAGACCTGAGTTATATCCCACCTAGGCCAATACCCTGTGATGGCTGTTTAAGACCTCAGTTGCCTCATCTGTAAAATGGGAATAACACCTGGCCTCATGGGGCAGTTGTACAAATTGAGGTGATGCATGTGGATGCGCCCTGTACAGTTCTATGAAGCTATAAAAGGCGAGTTAAACAAACATAAGATAAAATTCTCGAACAACTCAGGTAGGCCAACGACAGCAGGGTGGTTCTAAAGGGGGAGAGGAGATATTTTGCCCTCCTCCAGGAGACACTTGGCCACGGCTGGAGACATTTTTGGTTGGCACCATTGCTACTGGAATCTACCGGCTAAGACCAGGGATGCTGCTAAACGTGTTGCAATGCATTGGACAGGCCCCACAAAAAAGAAAAAAAAAATTATCCAACCCCAAATGTTAACAGCGCTGAGGTTAAGAAACCCCGATCTAAATAATAGGGAAAGTTGGGTAGGAGAGCTTTTTAGAACAGAAATCCTCCTAACCAGGCTGTTCTTCCCCGCATCATCTCTTTAAACATTCGCAAGATGGATCATCTTGCAAAACAGCTCTTTTGTAAGTAAAGCTGAACTGCCAACTTCTGGAGTTTCTGAATGTATAAAACTGCTTTTAACTAAGATGCTCTCCGACTACAATTCGGCTAAATTGTTTTTCCGAAGCCCTTGACTTCTGCAGTTCTCCAGGGCACCAGACAGGGTCTGTCACTCTGCCACCAGGCCCTGAAGATGCTTTCGTAATTCTAATTTCCTGGTCAAATGGGAGCCACGAGGGTCTCTAAACGAATTAAATTCACATCACGCCAACTGCTCCCTTGCTTTGTGCTGGGCACGGTGCCAAACACCTCCACATAATTTATCCCACTTAATCCACCCAACCACCGAGTGAGGTGGGCATTATTACCGGCTGTTAGCAGGGGAGGAAATGGGAGATCAGAGAGGTTAAACAAGTCGCCCAAGGTCACCAGCTGGCCCGGGGGAGCCCAACTTGAACGGAGGTCTCCAGTTTCCAAGTCACAAGCTCTTTCCACCAGCTCGGAAAACCCAGGTGTCAAGTTGTCTCAACTTCCCATGAATTTTTAAGGCAACCGCAACTTCTCCGTAAGTTCAGGTCGCTGGAAATGGGAATTTCTTGGGGTGGGCGGTGGGGGGAGGGGAGGGCGGGGGGTGGCCCATCGCACCTGCCCTCCCCCCTGCAGCTGTCTCACCGCAGCTACCTGATAAATCATCCCCCATCGCCCGCGGAGCGGGGAGGATTTACCGGCGCTGGAGTTCGTGCCAGGCCCAGGAAATGCCATCTTTGAAAGCCGAGAGGCGGATTCGCCCCGGGAGCCGGGAAGGTCTGGCCGCCGCGCCCGGCTGGCTCCCCGCGGGGCCGCGCGCCCCCCGGCGCCGGGGGCTGGGGCTGGGGCTGGGGCTGGGGCTGGGGCTGGGCGGCCGCGGCCGGGGCCCTCCGGGTCGCCCCTGCCCGGCTCGGAGCGCACGCCCACGCCCCGCCGCCGCCGCCGCCGCCGCGTCCCGCCCGGGACCGAGCCCCACCCCGCCCCGCGGGCTCCCTCCCGCCGCCGCCGCCGCCGCCCCGCCAGGTGAGCGCGGCCCGGCCCCCCCGCCCCGACGTGGCGCCCGGGACCCCGGCGCGCGGCGCCCCCTGCCCGCCCGCCCGCCCGCCTGCCGCGCTCGCGGGGCCGGGTGGGGGCGGGGCGGCTCGGAGCGCGCCCCAGCCCGGGGAGCCGCGCGCCCTGCCCGGGGCCGCCGGGGTCGCGCCCGCCCGTACCTGCAGCATCCGGGGGCGCGGGGCGCCCAGGTAGGTCGCGCGAGCGGGCGGCGCGGAAGCTCGCTCGCGCCGCGACCTGGCCGCCGTCTGAGCATGCCCAGTGCCGCCCGCGGGCGGCTCCCGCCGGCCGGGCTGGCCGCGACGGGCCCGCGCGCGGGGCGGGGGGCGGGGGGCGGGCGCCCGGGCCGCCCTGCGGGGGGCGCCCCTGCTCCGCCCCGGCCTGGCGCGCCCCGACGCGCCGCCCCGCGCCCCCGGGCCCTGGCGCAGGCCCGCGGCGTCCGCTCGCTCACCGCCTCCCGGGGACCTGCTGTGCCCGGGCCCCCCGAGGGTCGCGCAGGCGGCGCTCAGCACATCTCGGGAGGGCGAGCGTGGCCCCGCCGGCGGCCCGCGACTCGCAGTCCGGGGCTCCTCCCGCTCCTCCCGCCCCTCCCGCAAGCTCACGGGCTTAAACCTTCCTCCCAGAACTTCTCGGTGCCTGCCACCCTCCCCTCCCCCCGCCCCAGTCTGGGCGCTGCTGCCCTCTGACAGCTCCTCTGACCCCGGCCTTCCTGCAGCCCCACGGGCGCCTTTCGGTCCCCCAGACTCTCAGGACATTTGCACATGCCTGTCCCCCCGCGCCGTGTGGGGCTTCTTTGCCCGGCCTTGTACGCTTGTACGCGGCTGGCACCTTCTCCTCGTACCTGTGTCCTCCTGATCCGCGAGGCCTGGCCCGAGCACCTTTGCTAAACCAACACCCTGTTCCTGGACACTCTCCATGCCCTCATTTCATTTCCTTCACGTTGATCATCATCCATGGAGCCATCCAGCGAAGAATTACTGATCACCTTACTCCCGCTTCCTCACGCCGGGTAAACAGAGGCAAAGATCCTGTCCCCAGGTGGAGTTTGGGGGAAAGAGAGGCAGGCACCAGTCAACGGGTAAACCCGCAAGCTGTGCGGGGATATTACAGGGTGGTGGGAGTCCCCAAAAGGGGAAAAAAAAGAACAGGGTAAGGAGGTGATGGTCTAGGGGACACGGTTCTCAAAGAGGCGGTCTCATCAGCCTGTGGGAGTGACCTTGAGAAGGTGACGCTGCAGCCCCGCACAGGGGACACCTGGCGCGGACACTAAGGGGCGACACCTTAGGGCTTTGGCGAGGAGGACCGAGTAGGGGATGAGGTCGGCGAGGTGACTGTCCCTCTCCTGCGCTGACTTCTGTGTCTTCACCTAGGGACCCGCTGCAGCTGCGCGGCCCTGCCGGGCTTACCTGCGGTGTCCCAGCTCCCGTCCGGCGGCACGTGGCACACAGTAAGCGCTCAAACATTGTTTGTGGAGTGAATGTGTGAATGGGGGGGTGGCCTGGGGTCTGGGGCCGCGCGGTCCTGGGGGCCGGTCTGCCCCGGGGCCACTCGGTGGCCGCCGGCAGCCCCTGGCACCTCCTTGGGTCCTGGTCCCGGGAGCGCCACCGCAGCGGGCGCGTCGGGGGGAATTCCGAGCCGGGTGCGGAGTCCCAGGAACAGGACCCGCCCCGGCCCTGCCCCGGCCCTGCCCCGCCCTCCGGTGGCTCGCAAACCCTGGAGCCGCCGCGCCCGCCCCGCCCGTGGAGCCGGACGGGGGTTCACTGGGCATGCTCGGAGCCCGGGGAGGAGAGGAGGGGTCTCCCGGGGGCGCCCCCGCAGAGCCCAGCCCGCACCTCCTTGGTTGTCGACACCTCCCGGAGGGCCTGGGGGCGCCCCCCCCCAAAGCGCAATAGGAAATCTGGGAATTCAGAGTCTCCAAAGGGCATTATTCTCTGCCCTCTGCGCTGTGTGATCTGGGCCAAGCCCCTTACCCTCTCTGTGCTTCCAGTAACTCGAATACCTATCACTTGGATCTGGGCGGAATGTGAGGGCTGAACGGGATTAAAAAAATAATAAAAGTGAACGTGTTTAATCCAACTTTAAAGATCCATGTCCTGGAACACCTGAGTGGCTCAGCGGTTGGGAGCCTGCCTTAGGCCCAGGGCCTGATCCTGAAGTGCTGGGATCGAGTCCCACGTCGGGCTCCCTGCGTGGAGCCTGCTTCTCCCTCTGCTTGTGTCTCTCATGAATAAATAAATAAAATCTTAAAAACTAAAAATTTTACAAAAAGATCCATGGGGCAGCCCTGGTGGCTCAGCGGTTTAGCGCCGCCTGCGGACTGGGGTGCAAGTCCCACATCAGGCTCCCTGCAGGGAGCCTGCTTCTCCCTCTGCCTCTGTCTCTGCCCCTCTCTGTGTGTCTCTATGAATAAATAAATAAAATATGTTTTAAGAATAAATAAATAAATAAATTAATTAATTAATTAAAAAGATCCATGTCCTGAGCGCCTACCTCAGTGTGTCATCTGCTACTAGCTTGCCAAGTGCTTGCAAGGAAAAGGTACGTTCACCGACATGTGGATTCTTGGAGTTGTCTCAGTTTGCCTTCCATGACCGCTGAGGCAGTAACTACCTTTTCTTTCCCCACATTCAACAGTCATGAGCTTAAACAGTGTTCTTATATTCAAGCGAAAACATATCTGCACACATAAAGGAAAGAGACCTAGATCTTTCTAAAATTGCGTGTTTCGATCACCATAAACAGAAGCAGGTACAAAAGGAAAGAATATTCCGCGAACTGGAAACTAATGAACGTCCGAAATTAGCAGAATGGTTAGGTTATGGTATATTCGTTGAAATAATAACTAGTTTAGACTAAGCTAGTAGACCATACTGCAGCAGGGGGAAACTTAAAGTACAATGTTCAGAGGGAGGGAAAAGCTGAAAACACAAATACACTGCATAAAGATTATGTCTGCACATTCACCCAGACTGGAAGGAAATACGGGAAAATGTCAATAATTTAATGGGGGGGTGGGGGAGTGGGAGGAAGGAGTGTGGTTGGTTTCTTTGAGTTTATTGCTAAAAAAACACGAAAAACAAGTTTATTATTGTCACGGTGTTGTGTTTGCAGTAATAAACAGCAAAAGACCAAATTACAAATTTGTGAAGTTTTGGGAAAGTCTAATCATAATAAAACAATAGTTACTATTATCAGGCTCAAGTACGCTTGACATTTTACATATAATGTGTCTTTAATCCTCATAGTCACTCTCCAGGATGGGTGTTTCTAGTTCAGTTTTATAGAAGAGGAAACAATCTAGGAGCCATTCACAACTAGTAAGAGACAAGGTTAGGACTGAACACAGTTGGTCTGACCTCAAAACCAGGGTGTTAGGGTTTACAACACTGCCTGCCTGTGTAGTAGCTTACAATGTATTGATCAGAAGAGAAACCACATATTCTTTCATTTTGTGTCTTTTTTGCCTTATTTTTTCTACCTTTGATGTGCTTGCAGGCTGCAGATTGCCTTTAAATGTTCTGGCTTCCTGTTACTATTTTATTGTTGGAGCCAAAATGTTAAAGTCCATCCTTTTCAGCTGTTGCACCTAGAGTAACATGACATTATTATCAGCAATGACAGTTGATGTTATATCATAAGCTCCCAAACTTTATGGAAATGAAGCTTTTGGATGGACACATAACTTTCTTGGTCTGTGTGGTTGAACCCAGCCAAATTGAGAGCAAATAGAGGCCTTGTCGGGACTAAGGCCATCCCAAGTCCCAGATCATGAGGCCAGTCCAGACATAGATTATTTTTCCCTGGGTAATCATTTGGGAGTCAAAATCACAGCATAATGGAACTACCTGGCCCACGGACTCCTCAGAACTTTACTGTGATGAAAAGATACAGGGCTGATAGTCCTGACGATGTTTGCCAAGAGAAAGCCAGAGCCCTAAGAGCAGCCCTCCTCCTACTGCTGATAAACAAAAACAAAACAAAACACCCCAGCTCTCTCTTTTAGTAATGCTGGTTGACTGTTCCTGGCCCAGAAATCACTAAACAACAAGAAACACAGAAAGCCAAAGGGTCATTTCATTGGAGAAGAAGGTGTGCCACGAAGCCAGTAGGCATCGCTCGTAATGGACCAGGTTCATACAAGAGGAATGCAAGATGTGCAACTGGACACAGTTACTAGCATATTCCCAGAAGCTGCCGTTTGGACAGAAAATCTGGTGCCAAGCACTGCACACAGGCAATTGGCTGGGGGCATTTATAGGAAGGATTTCCTGGAAGAATCACTGAGGATTGTCATTCACATCAAACTCAGGAAGTCTGGGCACCACATAGACAGTTTCAATGATTTACAGGGCAGGGCTCCCAGCTGAGATGCTAATGCTCATCAATTATTTGTGTTGTTAATGCAAGCTCATGAAGGGCCTAAGCATCGGCAAATACATGGGCAAGTGGTGCTGTTAATGACAAGCAAAAAGAATACAATGTAAAATTATATAAATAGTAGGGCCTCCGCGTTGAATTACCAAGTCAAACCACATAAAACGGCCATTTTGTAGGTCAATAATGGTTGAACATTGGCAACTTCCTATATTTCAACTTAATACATGCACATAGAAAAAAGACTGGAAAGAACTGCACCAAAATACTAATGGTGACTCTGAGCGTTGCATTTACAAGCAGAGAAACAAGGTATGGAAGTGAGCTTTAATAGGAGAACCTCAGGTCTTTGGGCATCTACTTCTTTGCTATGTCCCTAAATCTTATTTTACGGTAGGTTTCTTTCATTATCAGGAAAAGCGAAACAAGCTTTAAAAGCTGGCAAGCCAAACAAAATGGCGGAGAGAGGGGAAACAGCTACTTTGGAATTGTACAGACACGTGAGAGGTTCCTTTCACGGAGAGGGCAGGCCACCCTGCCCTGCCCTGCACTGGCAGTTGACAGAATGTCTGCTCCAGGCCCAGGAGGGAGGGAGAGGAGGGAGTGGTCGGTCAGTGGCCTAGTCAGAAGCCTGTGGAGGAGTGTTCGTCTGACTCGGGACCCAGTTCATCCCCTCAGCCTGTGTTCTTGGGACTCTGGGACTTCGTGGATGTCCCTTTGAGAAACACAAATTGTTCGCCTAAAGTGGGATCCATTGAAAAGTGTCTTTCCATTGCAAATTACCACCACCAAAGGAGTCTTGTCCTTTGTCCTTTGATGAACGAACTTGGCTTGGGTACAAGAGCAGCGTTGTGGATTCATTCATCACATTTTTAAAAAAAATTTATTCATGAGAGACAGAGAGAGAGAGAGAGAGAGGCAGAGACACAGGCAGAGGGAGAGGCAGGCTCCATGCCCAGAGCCCAATGTGGGACTTGATCCTGGGTCTCCAGGATCACACCCTGGGCCGAAGGCGACGCTAAACCACGGGGCCATCAGGGCTGCCTCCATTCATCACATGTTTATGAAGCACCTACTGTGTGTCAGGCACTGCTCTAAGTGCTTGGGAGACATAAGTGAACAAAAGAAACAACAATTTCTGCTCTCATGCTCTACCAGGGCAAGCCAGACAATGAACAACAAGCATGATAAACCGGCGAATTATGTTGTATGTTAAGAGACCGAGGGTAAGGCTCATAGAAAGGGTGCTCGACGTGAGGTGGTTGGGGAGTTGCAATTTTATTTTATTTTAAGATTTTCTTTATTTACTCACGAGAGACAGAGAGAGAGAGAGGCAGAGACAGAGGCAGAGGGAGAAGCAGGCTCCCTGCAAAGAGCCCGATGCAGGGCTCGATGTGGCAGGCCTCTGTTATAAGAGAGTCAGCCATATGATCCCGAGTATGCATACATTTTTAATATTATCACGTAAATGCAAAAATAATGTAACCAATTATCTCAGAGGGATCTTGAACCTTCAAGAACACTTGAATGAACGCTTAGGGATACACACACCTGAGTTGGAAAAATAATTTCCTGGTGCACACACTGTGGATGTACCAGAGGACCGGAGGGACCATTATAGGTCCACGGGGACTGCCCGGGTGGCTCAGTGGTGGGATGCCTGGGTGGCTTAGTAGTTGAGCATCTGCCTTTGGGTCGCATCATGATCCCAAGGTCCTGGGAATCGAGTCTTGTATCGGGCTTCCCATGGGGAGCCTGCTTCTCCCTCTGTCTCTATGTCTCTCTCTGTGTCTCTTATGAATAAATAAATTTTAAAAATCTTTAAAAATAATAGGCCCATGGACCACCATATAGATTTGCTGCTACACAAGAAATGGAAAGGTAAGTCTAGGGATTTCGGGAACCTGCTCTTGTAATGGCAGCAGAAGGTTGTAGCTTTAGAGACAAAGAGAAATGATGACAAATGTGGGGAATGAGAGTTGGTATCCTGAACTGTGGCTGTTGGTGGTTAAGCTGTGGGTGGTGTCATCTTACAAAAGCTGGAGAGAATGGGTTTGTCAAGTCTCCCAACCACACCTTTAAGGTTCAAATGTCCAACAACAGAAGGAGAGAGAGAAAAATACCCAGGGAATATAGAATGGTCATACAGAGGTCGTGGCTTCGAAAAATCAGCAACCTTAAAGGAAAGATTCAAGGAATACCCTAATAGAAGATTCTAGGGAGTAGAGCCTGGGAAATACTGAAGGCAGCATTTTTTAAACTTTGATCCAGACCCACACATCATGGTCACCTTGAGAGATGGAGTCCTTGTGTAAAAGCAGACTTCTGGCCTCAGCTCAGAGCTTCTGATTCTGCTTGTGGACTCCAAGAACCTGCATTTTATAATTAGCTATAAAGGGGTGCCTGGGTGGCTCAGTCGTTTAAGTGTCTGCCTTCAGCTCGGGTCATGATCCCAGGGTCCTGGGATGGAGCCCTCTCCCTGCTGAGTGGGGAGTCTGCTTTTCCCTCTCCCTTTGCCCTTCCTCCCACTCGTGTGTGCACACACGTGTGTGCTCTCTCTTTCTCAAATAAACAAATAAAATCTTTTTTTTTTTTCAAATAAAATCTTTAAAAAAAGGAAATCTTTTGTACACTGAAGTTTTATAATTTCTGTCCTGTAGCCTCCACACTAAGAACCTAGTCTGATAAACTAAGAGGATGGGAAATTTTACCAAGAGATGACCGTGGTCCTGTAGAAATCACTGATGCTTACTTAGATGGATGGGGCAAAGGACCACAGGCTCAGCTTCTTAACCATTTAAAGGGGTAGAAAGAGAGGGGACAGGAGGTTGAGAGAGGGCATCTCCTGCAGGCAAATAGGGACCCCTAGTAGAGAGCTGCCAGGCTTTCTGCTTTCTACTCTTGACCTTGGATCTCTGACTCCATCCACCTGACCATGCTCTCCTGGGGCCAGGAGGAAGCGAACCATGTGACTGGAGAGGAGGTGGTAATGGTGATAGTCACAGTGGTGGTGATGTTTGCTGAGAGGAGTAGACACTAAAATAAACACATTGGAGTGTGTAGAGTACACACAAAACTGAAACTGAGAAGGTCATTACCTCCTGAAGAATTGGACAAGTGGGGGCAGGGGAGGGATGAGTGTTTACCTTTTGCCATAAACCCTTTTGTTCCTTCTGAATTATGTACCATGTGATGTGTAACCTGTTTAAAAGTACATTCTCTGCGGGAAAAAAAAAAATCTATCATGATGCACGCATGATGGTTTTTAAAAAATTGTTTTGTTTTACATTTTGAGTCCCTCTAAATTTTACTGGCCAAATACAAAGCCCAGGTTACTTGACAAATCAAGGCCGTAACTATGAATAACAGCAGGGCGTAACACGGTGTAGCTTGCTCGAAAGAGCCATAGGTCACGGGCTCTTACTCCTACTGGCAATTCATGTGGCTGAGGGATGGAACGGAAAGAGCGCTTTGGAGGAGGATAAAGGAATAAGAAAAATCACTTCAGTGATCCCGAGGTCAAGAATGATGCTTTCCTGACACAGCTGGTAAGAAAACGGCCGGGAAGTAAGACAGAGTAGCTACCCACGCCTTGCCTGGAAGTCACAGGCATGGAAAGACGATCATCTGGGCTGACCATTCTATCCTCGGGGACACTAGAAACCTGATCTGGCCCCCAAAGAAAACTGTGCTTCCAATCCCTGGTGACATTTCAAGAACAGGGGGCACTGTTCAGCCTGCCCAGTGCTCTGGTGACCTTCTAGTGTTGCGTGGATGACACACCACAGGATTTCCTCAACTGCGCCCCGGCGTCCTGCTAGGATGTTGCTCTCATTTTTTCCATGGTACACACAGTCACTGCATTGAAGTCCAAACAGATAGTCCAGCGATGCCTCCATAAACACGAGTCACATGGGAAGTTTAAGGAATCCGTGTTCGGCCAGGGACATCAGAGTTCCTAAGGCAAGCCATCCTCACATACAGCGTCCCGGTTCATGAGAGTCATATGATTTTCTGCCAACACACCCGGGCAGTGATCAGGGACAGACTTCATGTGGCAGCCACCAAGGCCTACCCAGATATTGTTCTTCTTCACGCAAAATTCTCTGATCCAGGGTGAAGTTCTCCAGCTATTATATCAGAAAACATTACTCTCTGTCCATTTCTTTATCTTCTTGGGCTTCTCCTAGTTTGGTCTTCAATGCCACCACCTTGCCCAGTCTTGTCATCCGGCCCAATCACTGGCAAATCTTTCTTGCTTCCTCTTGAAGAATGAAGGCGACTCATGTCAACCTCCTAAAACAGATCATTTGACCATCGCTACCTGTTGAACTCCTACCCTTCTTTTGAAGTTATCTGACAAGCTACCTCTTCCTAGGTTACCCCAAGTGGTTATGAACAGTCTAATCCCTGCACCCCTGCAGTTTTGGTCTGTTCTTTCATGCTTCTCATCGTGTGCTGACTCCCATGTAATTATTAATGTACATGCCCCTTTTGGAAGGCTCTTGGAAAATCTTCTCAATGGGGTCATGATGCCATGATGCCATGATGCCATGTGGGCTGTGACTATTATTTCTGAGCAAGGTATGCAAAGGGCCATGAGTCTCTTCTCAAAAATTGCCTGCCTCTCTGCAATAAGCAAGAAGTTCTGGCATATCTAAAATCCTTCTGGAGTTCTTTCTGGAATTCTGCTTGCGAGCTTAATAGTTAAGTGGCCAATAGACAGAAAAGAGATACAGACAGATGTAGACACATAGGGAATATAAGAAGATATAGAAGATAAGCTAAGGGAGAAAAATGAGCAGTAGTGTCTCAAATAAAGTATAATTAATTTGCGCACTCTCAATTTCTATGTAAAACAATTAAAGGAATTAGGACATTGCCCCTGCCTCTCCACACTTGGGAGTCACCTCCTTGTGCTGGCAGAAGGTCTACAGGTCAAGGACACACCCCTTTGTTGTCTACCTAGGTTGCTGCGTGAGCTAATTCCAAACCAGCTCTGGGGCCCATGACCTTCATCTTTGGGCAGTAGGACCTGGAACCACAGGGTGAATAAAATCCATCATAGAAATTACCAGGGGATAGAGGGGGCCTAAAAACTCCTTGATGTCTTGCAGTTTCAATTTCACTGTAATCTAGAATCACGATCAGTCTCAAGTTTGGGAAGCTGCCCCGGTTTTGTCAGCACCCATGAAAATATTTTATCCTTACATTATAGGGTCCAAAGGATTGAGAGCAGTCTTCATTTCTCTCTCGGCCGTTTACAATCTGAGTAAGAGGAGGCTTTCTTTGACTGCATAGGCAGACTCAGGAGCCCCTCCTTCTGCATTTAGATCCCACTAGATTTACACTTAACACATCACATACAATTGAGCAAGCCAGCTGCCCCAACTGTGAACTCACATCATTTTTTTTTTTATGATGGGAACCTAGATAGAATCTGGCACCTAATAAGAGTGTGAAGAGTGAGAAAATTAGTTGAAATTGGATTGCTTTATTGATGTGTTTCTGTCAGTCCAAGTCCCTTGGCTTCCTAAGGCCAGCATATTATTTTCCATTACATTTGGTTCATTGGCATAAAAAAAATGTACATAATACTAGCGCATATTTCAAATGCCAATTCACATGAGAGAACAATTTCCCAACAGTGTTATCTAGTTTCTTCTCAAGTTCCCTGGGTTGAGGTCAGTCTTTGTAGTTAATGTTGGGTTCCTGACCCAAACACAGCCTGTGCCAGTTATGAAAAAAAAAAAAAAAGTCAGTTTTCCATGGTTTGGATAAAGAGGTGACCGTGGGAACATGTACAGCTCTGTCTCTGGTTCTGGTGAAGTCATTGAAAAGCCAACCCAGCCTGGCTATCCTGTGCGCCCACACGGAAATGAGGAGAGACAAGGACTGCAGAGCAAGAGGAAGTACACCCCTTCTGCAAACCAGCCTTGGTGTGTGGAGCCGAGGAGAGTACCTGTCCCATCCAGGAGGAAAGATATCTCTTTTGCTATTTATTAAGAAACACTGAAGTGATCTTGAAAACCATGCTATTCAAAGAAAAAAAAATATGGACCCAATCTATTCAGAGGAAAAATCCAAATGCAGATAAAGCCTTATGAATAGAAATGGATTATTTTAGCACTGTTGATAATTGCTAAAAATATGAAATAAGGGACTGAATGAATATGCAACCCTGTGTCCCACCGATTACCCTATAACTCTTAAAACTATTTTACGAAGAGTTTGTAATGACCTGGGAAAATGCTTGTGATATAGTTTAGATAAAGAGTGTAATACAAAGCTGTATTCATAGCATAACTTTGTAAAAAAAAATAAATTTATGAACATAAAAAAAATCCTGAAAGTATAGTAAAATATTAAGAGTAATGACTTCTAGATAATGATATATCTATCCGATGTCTTGTTTGTTCGGGCTGCTACAACAAAATACCATACACTGGGTGGCCTCTAAACAACAAACATTTATTTCTTACAGTTTTGGAGGCTGGGAATTCCAAGATCAAGGCATTGGTAGATTCAGTGTCAGGTGAGGACGTGCTTCCAAGGTTTATAGACAGCTTCTTCTCACTTTGTTCTCAGACAACAGAATGGGGTGAGGGAACTCTTTGGGGTCTCTTTTATAAGGCCACAGATCCCAATCATGAGGGCTCTACGTTCATGACCTAATCACCTGCCAAAGGCCCCACCTCCAAATATCATCACATTAGGGATTAGATTTCAACCTAGACATTTTGGCGGGACACGTTCAGTTTATAACAACTGGTGATTTTCTTCATATTTTTCAAATCTTCTACAACATATGTATAGCACTTCAAAAATAAGAATGAAATATTTTTTAAAATCTATGTGACCAGTAGCAAACATAAAGCTTTTTTCTCAGATAATCATATGGGAAGGTATTTTTATATCCGGGTGACTGTAGCCTTGACCACAGGAATTTCATGACTCTTCTGTGGGAGGTTTAACTATGGTACCTATGATCCCCATGGCCACCTCATCTCCCTTATACCAGGCCTCTTGGCAGTTCTTCTGAGTCCTAGAATCCCCATTGGTTGGGAAGCCCATGAGCCAGGGAGACACTTAGCATGATCAGTTGGATTCCCTCCTAGAAATTTAAACACAGCAGAAAAGATGTGAAGACACACAAAGAAAGCCCAAGATCAAGAGACAGCCAGAGGAACTGTGGTTGAATATTACACAAAAGACTTGTACCAAACTGACTTCCTGATGTACACACCCCTGTGTTGTCCCCTCCCACACAGAGGCTTAGCCAAAGTGACTTGATTTGGCCAATGGGACATCAGTGAACATGACACAAGTAGATGTTTAACAGACACCTGTGCACGAGGACTGGCTCTCTTGGAACCCTGAGACCACCACGCTGTTTAGAAGCCCAAGATGAAGAGGAGAGAGGAGAGAGGCACAGCCGTGCAGGTTTGTCTCAGCTGAACCCAGAGAAGACCAGTAAAAGAACCACTCAGCCAACACATTGAATCATGAAATATTTTTTAAGATTAAAAATTGTCGTTTTCAGCCACTCTGTTGGGAGTGGTTTGTGACCAGCAATGGATAACTGGAAGGAACAGGAAGTCCTGTTACTGAGGACTCCGCCTTACATCCTTTCCATTTCCAAACTGCTTTTCTTTGAGATTTCCATCATCTCTACTTATCTTTTTAGTCTTATAGCAACACTGTGTTATTTTAAGGCAGGTGGTGGTGTCAAACCCCAGTGTTCAAAGACCTGAGCCGAAATCCAAGTGTCTTTAGGAGAGGGATGTTGTGGGTCTTATTCACCATGACACCCAAATGGAATGGTGTCTGTCACATAGCAAGACCTTAGGAGATATTTGTAGTAAATGAACAAGCAGATCTTGGGAGCTTATTTAAAATATAGATTCTAGGTGTGCCTGGGTGGCACAGTCAGTTAAGTGTCTGACTCTCGATCAGGTCATGATCTCAGGGTTGTGAGATAGAGCCCCACGTCAGGCTCTGTGCTGGGCATATAGCCTGCTTAAGATACTCCCCGCCCCCCCGCTTCCCCTGCCCCTCCCCCCAGCTCCATGCTCCCACACTTGCTCTCACTCTCAAAATAAATAAAATAAAGTAAAATAAAATATATATTCCAGGGCCCCACCTCTGGAGACTCTGACTCTGGGTTGGGTCCAGGAAACTGCATCATGATTTTCTATAAAATATTTTATTCAAATTCAATTTGCCAATGTATAGTAGAACACCCAGTGAGTTCCCATCAAGTGCCCTCCTTAGTCCCCGTCACCCAGTCACCCCGTCACCCCATTCCCCCATCCTCCTCTGGAAATTGCACCATTATTAAGCCACCTGAGTGAAGCCAAGGCAGGCGGCCTGTGGGACCCATTTTCACCATCAGGGCCTCAAGTTACTCAAAATCAAAAGCCAATTGATCAATTTTCCAGCTGTCTGTGCACCAGAATCACTTGGGGAGCTTGTTCTTGATATTAGTCCCTGCTCCTCACTCCTGACCTACCAAATCTGAAAATCGCTGAAAGTGAACATCTATTCTGTGTATTATTAAGAAACTCCTGGGTGAATGTGATGCAGCTGGTCCACAAGCGTAAGGGCATTTGGAAACCACTGGCCCAACCAACACAATTTTCTGAAAGTCATTTGGCCACCAGACACACTTTTCTCATTCTGGAGAACAGAGGACACATCCCTCCCTCAATTAGATATCTCACACTAATCTCTCTCTCTCTCTTTTTTTTTTTTTTAAGAGGTTTTCATGATGACTGTGAGAAGTATTTGTTAGGGACTCTTTCTATGCCTAAATGTCTCATCTGTCAATCAGATGTTCCTAACACCTGCCCTCTTTAGTGCCTGAAGGACTAAAATGAGGTGAGGTGCATGACGGCACTTTGAAACTGAGCACACCATGCACGTGATTCGTGAGCCTTTAATCATAAATGTGTCATGCGGGGGATTGTAATATTTCCATTGACTTTTAGATAAGCAATCAGATTCATTATGGGTTATCTCGTTCTCCTAGGGAAGGGAGAGCCAGACCTTTGGGATCCCCACATAAAATGTTTCAGGGATAGGAAGCCCTGGCTACGTTTCTAATTCCTTCACGTGGTGTTCAAAGCCATGTGTAATCTGAGCCCTGCATCACCTTCATCTCTCCTGACCCCTCTCTTCCACACCTTCCTGCTCCCCCTCATCCCCACCCTGCCCCCTGCCAGCACCTCAGAAACGCTAATGCAGCATTGCTGGCTCACCTCCTCCACAAGCCCTGGCTCAAGCTGGAGCACTACGTCTGGAATGTTCCTTATTAATGTCCAATCCCTGTCTACCTGGACCTTTCCTGAACCTTTGGTGTCTGTTACTATCTTCCACCCTCTGGTCAGAATTGACCAGCCTCTGTTTTGAACCCCCACTGAACATCCATCCAAGATCCTATAGATCCTATAGGATCCTATAGCACTTGGTTGCACTTACCTAGATCACTCTACAAAGACAAAAGTCTTTGATTTTATGGAGCTTCTTCACCTCGAGGGCAGGCACGTTTCCTGACTCCTTCCTGTGTCTCTGGCCCTGAGCACAGTGCCTGGCACAGAGAAGGGACTAACAAATATTTGTTGATTGCATGAAAGTTCCGGGCTGTCTTTGGGGAGGTCTTAACTTCTAGGGAAAGAAAAATGCTCCTGCCTGGCAGTGGCCACTTATGGCTCTCTGACTCTGATTTCCTGCTGTTGTCCTTTATCCCTCTCTCCTCCATGCCAAGACTTAGGAAAACCAAACAACTTGCAACAAGCTGCTTGCCTGACCTCGAATGGGTGGGACTATCCAGCAGGTTCAAGAGAGTTTTCCTAAGTGGGTATTATTATAAATGTGATGTTTGATATAAATGAAAATTTAAGATATTAGTGAGAAATCTCTTCTGAAGGCCAGTTCTAAATTGCTGGTGTCTACTAGCTACCTCCAGCTGGGTGTCCCAGAAGCACTTCAAACCCAACCAGTTCCAAACTAACAAATTGGCTCCAGCCCACAAGCCTGCTCCTTGTCCATTGACTATCTGCCCGGGGGCCTGGGCTCCCAGCTCCAAATCCTCCCTCTTTCCCTCCATCCCTTACTCTTGCCATCCAAGAAAAACGACTTCTTCTCTTTATTCTACCCCCACAAGATTTCTCACATCCTTCCCAAGCTCCGCTTTCTGCTTCAGGACCTCTTGTCTCTCACCGGAGCTCTTGCAAATAGCCTCCCAGTTGGTTGGCCAGCTTCCTCTCACTTTTTTTTTTGGAATACTGATAACAGGTTCATCTTGCTGAAGCACGGATTTGAACAAGTGCTCCTCTGCTTGAAAATATACAATGCTTCCCCATGGCCTACCTCCTGGAAAAGTCTAAACTCCTTAGTCTGCAGGGTATTTGATAGCAACACATCTGTCTGATTCCATGGCATCTCCTGGGAAGTGAGAATGTAAGGAGGAGGCAGCAAGAAGCCTTCATTTGTTCACCAAATATTGATTAGCACCCGTGATGCGTCATACTCTGTTCTAGGTTCTGGGGATAGTGTGAAGTCTTTGATTTTATGGAGCTTAAATGTGAAGAGAGAAAGTGGAGTCACTGTCGTCTGCTTTTACGATGACCTGTAGACTGAAAAGCAGGACTGCATGGATTGCATTGGCTCCAGTTCTTCCCTCCTCTCTGCATCCATGCTCTTTGCCATATAACCTTGAAGCTCCTTATGCTACAAGTAGATGGATATGTCCCTGCTCAACTCGGGGGCCTGGCCGTGTGACTTGCTTTGGCCAATGGGTCAATGGGTTGTTAGCAGCTGTTACACAATTAGAGGCTTGAAATATGTCTGCGTAGTTAAGCTTGTCCTTCTTGCATTTCTGCTTCTGCCATAAAAAGACTGCCCCAGGTAGATTGCTGGTCCCAGGAGAACGAGAAACCCGAGAAGTAGAACCACACTGTGAAGGAATGGTGGTCGTTTTAAGATGCTGTGTTTGGAGTGGTTTGTCATGTAACATTGTTGGGGCAACAGCAGATCGATTCTTTCCTCCATGAGCTCCTCTCGACATCCCTGCACTGGGCGTGCTGTTCCAGAGGAACTGGGCTGCTGTGGGGGGTGGGGGTGGGGGTCTCTCATACTTCCTTTCCTCTGAACAAGTAAACCCTTCCATGTAAGGAATATTTTAATGTAGCCATTTACACCAGCACCTAAGAAACCTGAGTATGGGGGTCCCTGGGTGGTTCAGTCGGTTAAGCGTCTACCTTCAGCTCAGGTCATGATCCTGGGCCCATGGGATCGAGCCCCTCATCGGGCTCCTTGCTCAGCGGGGAGCCTGCTTCTCCTTTTCCCTTTGCCTGCTGCTCTCTCTTTGTGTGTCAAATACATAAATAAAATCTTTAAAAAAATAAGAAAAGAAAGACAAGAAACCCAAGTAGGTCTTTTCCTTGCAACCCGAATGAGCTTAACTTAGGCGACGCCTCCTCTACTGTCACAGGTCCCTGAGGGAAGAGATACTGGCACAGACCTGGTGTAGTGCATGGTATACCCCACTAGTTGTGAGACCAGATGAAACTCTGGTCACAATAAGTGAATTTAATGAAGCAGTCTTCCCTAGATCCTGTCTCTCCGGAGATCTTTTTCCATGCAGGAGGCTATTGTAAATTCAGTTTATCTGTCCATTCCACCCCCACACCCTGCCATTGGTAAAAGGAAGACACTGTGCCGGGCCCTGAGATATACAGGCAAATCAGGCATGGCTGATCTTGTCCTAGTAGAGATCACAGATTAATAGAAAGATAAGTAGACTATTCCAAGGTGCTGAGATAAGATCTGTCAGAGAAATGAGAACAAGATAGGAAGGCAGTGCAGACTAATCCAGCTTGGTGGCTCAGAAAAAGACTTCAAGGATAAGATGACACTTGAGTTTTGATTGGCAAAGAGGAGTTGACCAGGTAGAAAAAGGAGAAGAACGTTCTGGGGAGGAAGGTGAACAAGTGCATGAACTTAAAATCCATGATGAGGGTGTCCGGGTGTGGGGGGAGGGCGGGGAGGGTGTGGGAAATGATGGGAAATGAGGTAGAAACTCAGGCCTGGCCAGGTGTGAAGAGCCTTGTGTGCTACAGTGAGGAGTCTGGACTAGGCCCTGAGGACACTGGGGAGCACTGAAGATTCCAAGCAGGGGAGTGAAATGTTTAGATTTTACATATTTAAAAGATCCCTCTGACGGTGGTCGTGGCTTGGGAAGGAGCAAGGGAGCTTATTCGGTCATTACAGGAATACAGGGGGAAAATTTCGATGACCTGGAGTGTTGCTAGAAACCTAGAAAAGTGAGGGAATGGGAGAGTTAGGGGGTTGAATGGATGGACCGGGTATCTGGTTCCTGGCGCCTGGTACCTGGAGAGAGCAGTGTTGAGATGGCCCCAGGCTGCTGCTTAAACACAGGCTGCATGATGATACCACTCACTGAGGTTGGGAGCCTTGGGGTGGGGTGGGGAGGAAGAGGTGTTGCCTTAGGGTCACGTGGGTCAGCAGGGGGCCTGGGGAGCCTCTAAATGTGTGTCTCATAGGCAGCTGAACACCCACACTCAGGAGAAATAAGTATTTGGGTATCATAAGGTGTGATGGTGGTTGAAATCATGGGTTTGGCTTGTTATTTTGCCTGCCCAGAGCTGGTGCTTGCAGACGCACTGAAGAGTCATCTGCACATGGTAGGAATGACTTTGGAAGTCCAAGAAGAACCCCTACATGTATGTAAGAGGTTATCCTAGGATATTCACGCGGGGACCATCCTTTTTCACCTTCATCTGGCCAGAACCCTCCAGGGAGCCCAGGCCATGCTCAGTAATGAACGAGTGAAGTCCCCTGGTGCTCTGGAAGTAGCAGATGGAAAACCAGCTTTGTTAGACCTTGTATCATAACCTGATTCTGGGGGATCCCTGGGTGGCTCAGTGGTTGAGTGTCTGCCTTCGGCTCAGGGCATGATTCTGGAGTCCCAGGATCGAGTCCCACATCAGGCTCCCTGCATGGAGCCTGCTTCTCCCTCTGCCTGTGTCTCTGCCTCTTTCTGTGTGTCTCACAAATAAATTAATTAATTAATTTAAAAAAAATTAAAAAATAACCTGATTCTGTAGGTTCAAGTTACGAATTAACAGCATTCAGAATTCTAATTCCATACCTTCCAGAGATCCCCAGGTGATCTCTACAGTCACCTTCAGGTATTTTCTGAGAGTACAAATCCTCAGGCCCCACGGATAGATATGTTGATTTAGTTGGTCTGGGCCAGAGCCTAAGACTCTGCTTTTGAAACAAGCTCCTGAAAGGTTTCTTTTTAAAAAAAAAAAAAAAAAAAAAAAAAGATTTTTATTTATTTATTCGTGAGGGACACACAGAGAGGGGCAGAGACACAGGCAGAGGGAGAAGCAGGCTCCCTGCGGGGAGCCCAATGTGGGACTTGATCCCAGGACCCCGGGATCATGCCCTGAGCTGAAGGCAGATGCTCATCGACTGAGTCACCCAGGTGTTCCCTGAAAGGTTTCTGATGCTGATGCAATGTGGGCCATATTTTGAGCAAAGCCACTCGTGCTGGATATTCCCCATTTCTCCCTCCAGATCTGCTCTTTGCTTTTACTGGTAGCTGTAGTCTGTGTCCAGTCAGGCTGCCTTCTGTGGCCTGCACCAGGGTGGGCATTGCCCCCACCCCCTAACCCCCGCCAAGCTGTGGTTTGGCTGCCATCCACGGCTCCTGTTGGGCAGCCCCCCTGCTGGCTGCCGCTCTCCCCAGATTCTATACCAGCTCCCTTCCTGTACCCCTGCAGGCCCGGGGTAGTCACGGCTTCTCGCAGCAGCTGGCCTCCGGGGGGCTTCGCTGTCTTTATTTCCTCTAACTCCATCCAGACATCTAAATAATTCGTTTATTACGTGCTCGTCAATTACCTCTTGGAGTGTGCCCTCCGCTTCCTGCCAAGGCAGAAAAACAAAAACAGTGACTGGAAAGAGTCAGGAATTCTGGGCCCAGTTCAGTTCAGTTCAATTCAATTCAGCAAACATGTTTGCTGAGCGAGGTCCTCCGAGCCGGGCTCGGTGCCAGAAGCCGGGGACACGGAGAGTGACTTAGACCCAGTACCTGCCTAGAGAGGGCTCGCAGCCTAACGGGAGACAGAGCCCCGGGATGCAGGGCGGTGATGTGGCGGCCCAGGGTGACGTTGGAAGTGCCGGGGGCACCTCTATGCCAGCACTGGCAGGACACAGAGGCTTCCCAGGAGAGGGGACAGGAGAATTTGGGTGAGCAGGAAAAGAATGAGATAGAAGTTCAGGTGGAGACAGAAGCATTAGGTCTGCTTTGTCTGCTGAGAGGAGGAACAGAAGCTGAGCTCTTCGTGCCCGCTCTGCTGGGAGCCAACTCAGAGTCTTGAGATGTGGGGGGCGCGCCTGGGGCAGGTGCTGCTCAGGGTAACCCTGCCTCCAAGTGTTCTCCGTGGCCCGGGAACCTCCCATTCTTTCCCAGCTTCTGTGATCTGGACTCCTCTCCTTCTAAAGCAGGTCTACGCTCCAAGGGTTGTCTGGGAGAAAAGAGGGGAGATCGCATGCAGTAATGTGTGTGGGGGGAGGGGGGCTGGTCCATGAGGTTAAGACAAAAGAGCAGCTCTGGTGGGTATATGCAACACACTTCCCATTTGGGACTCCTGACGCCACAAACTATCTCCATTGTCTTTAAAGGAAGAGGAGTCTGGCAAACTCTTATTCATCCTTCAAAAGCCAACTGAGAGTCCACCTTCTCCAGGAAGACTTCCTGGAACTCCCTCATTCTTTATATTCATCATAGTCTTTGGTAATGTGTACGATCACCGGCCTTTCTAGCCCGTTCAACGACTAGATCCTTGCACACATAGCCGTGACCTACTCGTCTCTTTCTCTCTGGGACCCCGCACTGGGCCCAGGGCATAACAGGGCATGAGAAAATATCTGCTGAACAGAACTAAAAGGAATTCTTGCTGTATTAGCAGAAGTAGTAATAATAATAATGGTGATATTATCAGCCCTATTAGAGGAATGAGGGACTGTGGCCCAGGGGCAGTGAAGGGGCTTGTTCATCATGGTGGCACAGCCCATAAATGGCAGGACACAACTGGGACTTGAACCCGAGCAAGCCTGTTGATTCCAAGGGCTCAAGCACACATGACTGGGCTCTTCACCCACACGGGCGTGGCGTGCAGTGGCTGACCAGTGCTCCTCGGCCAGGAGACTGAAAACAAGAGCACCCGTTGACAGAATGATTGCTCCTGACCAGGAATTGTTGGAGCACTCCATTTCCAGCAGCTCACTTAACCCTGACCTCAGCTTCGGGAGGTATGTGTGCGATCATTGCCTGATTCTAAACATTAGGATCTAGAGAAGCGGTTAAGAAATGCACCCACGGAGAGGCAGAGCTTGCCTTCATTTTTTTTTTTTTTAATTTTTTTTTTTAAATTTATTTATGATAGTCACACACACAGAGAGAGAGAGAGAGAGAGAGAGGCAGAGACACAGGCAGAGGGAGAAGCAGGCTCCATGCACCGGGAGCCCGACGTGGGGTTCGATCCTGGGTCTCCAGGATCACGCCCTGGACCAAAGGCAGGCGCTAAACCGCTAGGCCACCCAGGGATCCCCAGAGCTTGCCTTCAAACTCAGCCTTGTTCTGGAGCCAATGCCCCAAACCACTGCACTTTCCCCAGGGAGCGTGTCACCAGCTTTAGATTCAGGAAGAAAGAGGAAGCACTTACATATATTGTATTTGTCGTTGTTGTTGCTGTTTTTTTTTTTTTTTTTTTTTTTTTTTTTTTTTTTAGTGGGAGAGGGACAAAGGCAGAGGGAGAGAGAGAATCTTAAGCAGACTCCGTGCCCAGCGCAGAGCCTGACCTAGGGCTCCGTCTCACCACCCTGAGATCATGACCTGAGCCAAAATCGAGTCAGATGCTTAACCTACTGAGCCACTCAGGCGCCCCTCTATATCTAGTATTTATCTGCAAGAGGTTTATAAACCAAAACTATGCCTCTGCATTATGCTGGGGCAGGGGCGGGGGGGAGGAGGGACAAGGAAAAGAAGAATATTTCTAGAAACATCCTGAATTATACAAACTGAGAGTCTTAGAAAATTTAGGACCTTGCAGAGCAAATTGCATGGGCCTGGTGCAATGTGCTCGTTCTGCTACTAAGCAGTTGTGTTATCCTGGGCACATGTCTTCCCCTCTCTGGATTTTGTCTACTTCCTCCTCGGCCTAAGCCTTTGCAAAAGCATTTCCCTGGATTGCCAAGCCCCGGGCAGCTTGGCTCAAGCGCGGTCTTTCACTGCCCTCTGCTGTCCAATTGCAGCCCTGCCAGCGGTTTGAAAGGAGAGGCCGCCTAGGTCTGCACCCAGCGGTGAGCAAGCAAGGGCGCCCCCAGGAGAAGCCCCCAGGATGCGAAGCAAAGGCCAGGCCTGTTGCATGCTTTCCAAGACTCAGAAGTCCTGCCCACACAATTTCAGTTGTTGCCCGAAGCCTCTACGCCCCGACACGGTGCCACCTGCACTCTGATGGTCCTCGGGTTGTGTGGCAGCTACTTGTGGACGTGTCGTTCATCCTAATAAGCACAGTACCTGGGCTTGCTCATTCTATATTCCCTTCCTGCCCCCCAGAAGAGTGTGTGACACAAAGGCCCTCAGTTCAGGCTTACTGAATGGCTGATGAATGGTGAGAAGAATGAATGAACCAACAAGAGAGAGGGCCCCCTGCAGAAAAGTCTAGGCTGGGGAGGAGCAGGAGTATAGGGGCAGCTCTGAGCTTGGAACCAGTGAACGCTGGGCTGGCCATGCCTTCCCATCTGCCTGGAACACAGTGGGAACACTTCCCACTTCCCATGCCTGGCTTCACCTGGATCCCACTTGATCCCACCTTGTTCCTTCTGGGGTCAGCTCAGTAATGATTTCCTTTGGGAGCTCTCCTCTGACTCCCACTGGTCGCAGTGACATCTGTTTTCTATTTGGTGCCACGGTGCCCTGAGCTCTTCCTCCCAAAACACTTAGCAAACCATTTCCAACTCCCATTTGCTCGTCTTCCTCAGTACACTTGCGCTCCCATGAGAGCAGGGACTGTGCTTCTCTTGTTCGCTCTTCCGTTGCTGGTGTTTAAAAAGGTGCCCGTGCTTCCCCCCTACAGCTTAAATATTGTTTGTTGAGTAAATAGTATGTGAAAAATAACATGAACGGGCTCAAGAAATCCAAGATCGAGATGAAAATCATAGAAGGGACTCAGAGTGTCAGAGAGTGTCATCCTTTCATTGTACAGATGGGAACATTGAGGCTCAGAGAGGCCCTGCAGGCTGTCAGAGGCAGAGCTGGAGTTAGACGGCTCTGGTGTGGATTGTCTGGGTTGTCTTTGCTGTCTGGTTTATCTAAGAGATAAAGGAGTTGAGCTCTTAGGACCAGCAGCGTTAGCACCACCTGGGACTTGTGGGGCTGCCCAGATGCACTGAACCACAATCTTAGTTTTGACGAGATCTCAGGTGTTTTGTAGACACATACAGTCTGAGAGGTGCTGGTTTCAGTGACCAAGGGGACAGCGAGCCTGGCTTAAAAGTCATCCCAGTTTGTTCAGGAAAGCCAGCTTGAAAAGTGGGAAAGAGAACCTGGCCCAAAAATATTGTGGCATTTGGTGCATGCTGTAGGCGAAAGATCAGAAGCATGTGCCCCCTCCCCTTCCAAAGTTCCAGGTGGTTTGGAAGTCCAGGGCCTGGTCTGATAGGGGACGATGGTTCAAATTCAGGTGAGGTGAATAAAGGCGCCTTGAATAAAGGGAAACTCCCAGAAGCACAGCTGATCAGCAAGCCTCTGCTGCAAATTTCCAGCTTTTTTATGTTCTCCAATTAAAAAATATATATATATATTTTTTTTCAAATGTATATTCATTTATACAAATAATTCCGTGCTGCTTGAGGTGGTGGTGACATTGTCAACTGGTGCAGCCTGTTTGGTAAATGCTACAACAATATGTAGGAACAACCATAGCGGGATCCCTGGGTGGCGCAGCGGTTTAGCGCCTGCCTTTGGCCCAGGGCGCGATCCTGGAGACCCGGGATCGATTCCCACGTCGGGCTCCCGGGGCATGGAGCCTGCTTCTCCCTCTGCCTGTGTCTCTGCCTCTCTCTCTCTCTCTGTGACTATCATAAATAAATAAAATTAAAAAAAAAAAAAAAAAAAAAGGAACAACCATAGCATACTTTATCCTGCTGGAGCAAGTAATGCCATTTACAGAAAGTGATCCTAGGAGACTTCGACAGACGAGAGAAGCTAGATGCAGGAGGATGCTTATTTCAGCTGAAAGCGGAAAATAAGAAATGAAAAGAGAACAGTCTGAGCAAATCAGGATATGGGATCTTTCCAAAGACCGTTTACAATTATAGTGTAACTAATATGTCTCACTTCATCGGCTTGGGGTACGCGGGTAGTTAAGAGCATCATCTCTGGGTTTTCGATCCTGACTCTACTACTTTCTGTGTAACCTTGGGCAAGTTTACTTAACTGCTCTATGCCTCAGTTTCCTCATCTGTAAAACAAGGTTACTAACAATACCTACTTCATGAGACTGTTGTGAGGAGTAAGTGCTTAATTTATTTTTAAAAAAATTTTTTAAGTGCTTAATTTAATTGAATTGATTGGAGTGCCTGGAATGGTCCTCTCCGTGAATGTATATTGTTATTATATTTTTAAGATTTATTTATTTGAGAGAGAGCATGAGTGCATGAGTCAGGGAAGGGGCATATGGAGAGGGAGAGAGAATCCTCAAACAGACTCCCTGCTGAGCACAGAGCCTGAAGGATCCTGGAGGTGGGGGGGGGGGGACTATCTCACGACCCTGAGCTGAAATTAAGAGTGGAATGCTCAGTTGACTGAGCCACCTAGGCACTGCTATATTATTATTATTATTATTATTATTATTAATTTTATTTAAAAAAATATTTCATTTATTCATGAGAGACACAGAGAAAGATGCGGAGACACAGGCAGAGAAAGAGGCAGAAGGAGATGTAGGATCCCTTCAGGGAGCCCAACGTGGAACTCAATCCCAGGACCCCAGGATCACACCCTGAGCCGAAGGCAGCCGCTCAACCATTGAACCACCCAGGTGCCCCTATTATTTTTAACTGTGAGATTGAATGACCTGATACTCCCACCCCATTTGCCTAAGAATGCTTTTCTTTCACCCTCAGGGCCTGACCTCCTGTGATAAGTCCAAGACCCCAGGGATGTTTCCTCTGTGCTCCTTAGAGTCAGTATGGTTCTCTAGCCTCAAGAAAAGAAAACAAGAGAATTTGCCTCAAGGGCCTCTGCATTCCATTCTAAATGGCTTTTGTGGGTGTCTGGTGTTGCCATTGAAACAAGTGGTTCAGGGGCCCTCTTCAATTTTCCCTCCCCTAGAATCATGCTCAACCATGGGAACTGAACCCCACAGAGCCCTGGACTCCCAGCTCTTTCGTGTACACACACACACACACACACACAAGTAACTCCTCACGATGCCTGAGTCTTTATTGCTGAGGGGAAATGAGATCTTTTCCTTTATCTCCCAAGCCCTTGGTCTATTTACATTTACTGCCCTAGAATAGCTTCCATTCAGTCGATAACCTCACTTGTTCCAATGGTGGTAACAGCAACCATTCATAGAGAGCCTAAAGTGGGCAAGTCGTTCTCCTGTTGTTTCTTTACAAACATCCATCCTCATAGTGAACCTATGAGGTAGGTACCATTCTTCCTACCTCTCAAGTTGTCTATGAAGTTCAAGTATATTGAACGGTTTGCTGGAGACCCACAGCTGGCAAGTCAAAAATCTTAGATTTTAATCCAGGTGTGTCTAACTCCAAAGCCCACACTCAGAACCACTACCCTTATGAAGGGATATAAGCAAGAAATTCATTATAAATGGTAAATAACAAAGTAAAATTGCATCACCACAGTGAGCACAGTTGTGCAAAAATATGTCTGCATGTTGAGAATATTTGCTGTGCAACAAAGACAGGATTACGTATGCTTCTTCTCCTCTTAAGTAATTTCCCTCAGTGACAGCTGCCATATGGTTTTTACAATTTTAAAAAAGTTGTCTTCCATCTGCAAAAATTCCTGCCTTTAGCCTACTAAGTTCTTAGCGTTGGTTGCACATGAGAATCACCTTGTCTATTTGAAAAGATACCCAGTGCCTGGGCTCCAACACAGATGAAGTAAATCAGGCTCTCTGGGGGTTGGGTCCAGGCAGCAGTATTTTAAGAGCCGATTTTAGCGTGCAAGTAGGATTGAAGACTAACTTCGTGGAGAAGCTTCACCTCCCACTCTTCTTCCGGAGAATCTAGCTGCCTTGTGTTCTGCAACCCTATGCTACTTAACTCAAGCTTTTTGCTCTGTGCCCAGGAAGGGGCAAACAATATGACTGTTTTTTTTTCCAATCTTTTTTGCAAGGAGGCCCTTGAGAGGACTTTTTGGCTGATGGAAATATCAGCCAAATACCACATCTCAATGGCTACATGACTGTATACATTTGTCAAAACTCATGAAATTGTATAATGAAAATTGGCCAGTTTTATTTCATGGAAGCCTATACTTTATTAAGACATTTTTAAAAAAAGATATGAATCTTGGGAAGGAAGAAATAAAATGTATTTATTCACAGATTGTATGTTTTGAATGTAAGGAAATCTAATATAAAGTATTAAATAAGTAAATTGGCAAGGGAGCTGAATACAAGGTCGATGTACAAAACACGTTTATACCTCTACATACTAGCAGCAAACAACTAGAAAAAATTTTTACAATACAATTTATAATACAGGAAACACAAAATAACTAGGAACGACTCCAATGAAAGATTTTGAAGACCAGTATACAGCCAACCATAAAACATTCCTGAGAGAAATTAAAGAAAAATGAAATAAATTGAGGGATAAACCATGTTCATGAGTTGGAAGACATAGGATGGATAGGATATGAATTTCCCTTAAATGAATCTACAGACTTAATGCAAACTCAATAAAACTTCCAGGAAGCTTTCTTTCTTTCTTTTTTTTTTTAAGTGGATATTGGCAAGTTTGTTTTAAAATTTATATGGAAGCAAAGGATGTAGAATAGCCAAGGCATTATTGAAGAAGATTAACAAAGCTGAGGACTTCCACTACCAGGTATAAACTTATTATAAAGCTACAGAAATTAAGAGAGTGTGATACCTAGATAAACAAATAGGCCAATGAAATAAAATAGAGCCCAGTAACATTCTCATCCATATATGCTCATTTGATTTATGCCAAATGTTCAACAGGAAATCAATGAAGAAAGTATCTACTTTCAAAAAAAGGAAAAGAAAATGAAGAAACTGCACCCTTCACATAATGTACAAACATTCATGATGGACCATAAATACAAATGTGAAAGATGAAATAATAAAGATTCTAAAAGGAAGCATTGCAGAATATCTTCGTGATCTTGGGGGTATGCAAAGATTTTTAAAAATAGGATACAAAAAAGTATAAACCATAAGAGAAAAGCTTGATACATTGGATTTCATTAACATGAATGACTTCTATGCATCGTAAGTACTATTAACAGAGAAGGCAAACCACAGACTAGTCGAAAATATTAGCAATACACATATATCTGATGAACGACTCATACTCAGCATATATAAAGAGCTCTCACAAATCAAGAAACAAAGGACATACAATCTAATTTTAAAAATAGACAGCAAAAGAAAAAAAAACAGACAGCAATGATTGTTTCAGAAAAGAGGATATCCAAATGTCAGTTGCTTATGAATAGGTGCTCAGTATCATTATTTATTTGGCTAATGCAAGTTAAAACCTCATGATCCTCTGAGGGGATGTATGGGAACTCTGTAACTATAACTGCTCAAGAGACAGTCTGTTAGTTAAAAAAGTTATTGATAAGGGACAACAACAACAAACTCGTAGAAAAAAGATCAGAGCTGTTATCAGAGGTGGACAGTGCAGGGAGCAGTAGTTGGAGGGAGTCAAAAGGTACAAACTTCTGGTAATAAATAAATATTAGGGATGTAGTGTACAACATGATCACTGTAGCCAACAGTGCTGTAGGATATATAGGAAAGACATTAAGAGAATAGATCCTAAGCATTCTCATCCCAAGGAGAAAATTTTTTTTTTGTCTTTTTTTTCTTCCTTTTTTCTTTTTTAAAATTGAATTTAAGAGAAGATGTATGTTAGTTGAATGTATTGTAGTAATCATTTCACACTGTAGGTACATCAAACCATCAGGGTATATGCCTTAAACCTATCCAGTGATGGATTATTTGGGTGGTTCAGTCGGTTAAGTGTCTGACTCTTGATTTTGGCTCAGGTCATGATCTCAGGGTTGTGAGATTGAGCCCCAGCTCTGCACTGGGCCTGAAATCTGCTTAAGATTCACTCTCTCCTTCTCCTCCTCCCACTGCCCCCCCCCCCATAAGAACAAACACAAAAAAACAACCAACCAACCAACCAAAAAAAAAAAAAAAACCAAAAACTTATACAGTGATGTATGTCAATTATTTCTCAGTATAACTAGGGATAAGACCCCCACATGATCCTCCATCCTTCCCCACCCCATCTCTTGATATGATTAAAAGTATTAATAAAGGTGATGTTAACGAGGATACAGAGCAACAGGAATTCTTGTGGCTACAACCACTTTGGAAAACTGGCAGTATTTCCTAAAGTTAAACATAAGTAAATCTATGTCCAAACATGCCACTGTGTATACCAAAGACAAGCACATTCCTATGTTCATCAAAGGACACATATATGAATATTCTTAGCAAACTGAAAAAACTCAAATATTCATTAATCATAGCATAAAAAACAAATTGTGATATATTTCTACAATGGAAAACTATGTATCAACGAAAAAGGACAAACTGCTACACACAATAAAGAGGATGAATCTCAAAGAGATAAATTGCTCAAAAAGAAGCCAGATGCAAGGAAGCATTGTAATTTCTGGTTCCATTTGTATGAGGTTCAAAAACAGTCGAAACAAATCTATGATGTTGAAGGGCAGAATGGTGACTATCTTTAGGGTGGGGAGCCTTCTGGAGGGCTGGATGTTTATTTTGATCTGAGTGGTGAGTTCAACAGTCTATGTAAGTATAAAAATTGACTGAACTATTGGTACACTTTCTATACATTATATTTTTTCCATCACTAAATAGAACTTGAAGTGGAATTTGAGTCTGTAGATGCACGTCCTTTGCATGCCATCTTTTAAAAATTGTGGTTAAATATATATTATATGAAAGTTACCATTTTAACCGTTTTTAGGTATTGTATAGTTCAATGGCATGAAGTGTATTGCATTTTTGTGCAACCAGCACCACCTTCCCACCCTAGAACTTTTACTCCTTCCCAAACTGAAAGTTTGTACCCATGAAACACCAACTTCCATTCCTTTCTCTCCAACAGTGCCTGGCAACTACCCTTCTACTTTCTGTCTCTATGGATTTCACTACCCTACGTGGAATTATACAGTATTTGCCCCTTTTGTGACTGGCTTATTTCACTTAGCATATTGTCTTCAAGTTTTATGCAAGTCATGCCCTGTGTTGGAATTTCTTTCTTTCTCTCTTTTTTTTAAAAGACTGAATAGTATCTATTGTATGTATATACTGCATTTTGTTTATCAAGGATGCCTGGGTTTCTTTCCACTTTTTGACTATCGTAAATACTCCTGCTGTGAACGTGGGTGTACAAATATTTCTTCATGTCCCTGCTTCCAATTCTTTTAATACTTTTGGGTATATAGCCAGAAGTGGAATAGCTGGATCATGTAGTAATTCTATTTTTAATTTTCTGAGGGACTGCCATACTGTTTCCCATAGCAGCTGCACCAGTTTACATCACAGTGGTGCACAAGGATTCAAATTTCTCCACATCCTTGCCCACACTTGTTGTTCTCTTAGTTTTGTTTTGTTTTTGATAATGTAGTCATCCTAACAAATATGGAGTGGTATCCCATTAGAGTTCTTGATTTTCATTTCCCTAATGATTAGCGAAGTTGAGCATCTGTTCATGTGCTTATTAATCATTTGTATATCTTCCTTGGAGAAATGTCTGTTCTAGTACTTTACCTGAATCTGGTTGTTTGTGTTTTTGTCATTCTTTTTTTTTTTTTTTGTCATTCTTTATATATTCTGGATATCAATGTTTTGTCAGATGTAATTTTCAAATATCTTTTCTCATTCTATCAGCTACCTTGTCACTCTGTTGATCGTGTCCTTTGATGGAAAAAAGTTTTTTATTCGATGAAGCCCACTTTGTTGATTCTCTTGTTGCTTGTGACTTGAGTGTCTTCCCCAAGAAAATCAGGGCCAATTCCAATAGCGTTGAAGCCTCATTGTTCTTCTCTGCATGCTGTCTTGATCCAACCTCTCATAACAGTTTCCAATTGTCTGCTAATTATGCATAAATATCTAGCTTTTTCCACCTCCACCCTGCCTCTGTCATTAGCATGAATAGTTAAAACTCAGCACTTTTGCTATCAATTCAAAGGGCAGACATAGCTGCTCTCTGATGGAAGACGAAGATAGGCTGGCGTAAGTAGGTCAGGAATCAGAATGATCTTGATCTTAACCTTGGTCACACTGAGAAGGGACCTGAGAATAGTAGAATGGACAGAGCTTTGGAGATCAAGGGAAACTTGCTCAAAATGTTGGATTACAGCCTGCCTCTGCCGCTGCCAGCTGGGTGGCCCTGAGCAAGTTCTGCAAATCTGAGTTTCAGTTTTTATTTTATTTTATTTTTTCTTTAAAATGGGGATAATCTTACCTACCTTGAGAATGACAGACAATCTATATAAATGTCTGGTTCTTGGAAGCTGGGAGCTCTAATTATTAATTACATGGTGTTAGATCTGATGGTCACTTAGTGCATCTCCTCTACTTGGCCTCTGGCCTGTGAGCAACTCCTGAGGCCAACTTAACACATCTTCATCTCCGGATCCCAACACCTGATCCCAAGCCTGGCACATGCATGGTAAGTAAGGACCTCGGTAGACGTTTGCTCAGTGAGTGAGTTGGAGGGTGAGAAGACATTCCCTTGTAGCCGGCGTGAAAGTCACGTGGTTATCATGGCACACATGTGTGAAGCTCGAGTCTCGGAGCTCCTGTGGAATGCACTGCAGCCTTGACTGCTGCACCCTACTGACTTCCTGCAATCTTGCTCTTTCTACATGATGGATGCCAAATGATGCCCATCTTTCCCTCTCTCTTCTTCACTGCTGTTGTTATTATTATTATTTATTATTATTAATTAATTTATTTTTTACTTTCCAATTGAAAACAATCCTGCCCAGAAGATAGAATTTTGGAAGGGGGGTGATCCCTGGGAGGCTTAGTGGTTTAGCACCTGCCTTAAGCCCAGAGCGTGATCCTGGAGTCCCGGGATCGAGTCCCAGATGAGGCTCCCTGCAAGTGGCCTGATTCTCCCTCTACCTGTGTCTCTGCCTCTCTCTCTTTGTCTCTCATAAGTAAATAAAAAATTAAAAAAAATAAAAAATTAAAAAAATAAATAAAATATTAAAAAAGAAAGAATTTTGGAAGGGGTTGTGGGTGCAGTGAAACCAGGTACCCAAATGTTCTGGCTTCAGTACTGGAAGTCTGGGGTCTGGGAAACCCCTCTCTCCTGGGGCTTTCTTCGGAACCATTGGTCACTCTAAAAAGACAAGGGGAAGCTGACTGGCAGATACACTAACTACAAGATCAAGACCTTTTGAATTTCCTCTAAAGTTCAGTTAGATGGAATCTGTATGGTCCCCATCCGTCACATTCAATTTAGTATTTGGTGAGCATGGAGTAGATCAGATTTTCCTTGTGGCTTCATTCAAATTTTTATTCTCTGTACACAGAAATCCCATTTGACTACCTTTAAAAAGTTACAGCATGAGACACAAAGATATGGAAAAACATTCCATGCTCATGGATTAGAAGAATAAATATTGTGGAAATGTCTATGCTACCCAGGGCAATTTACACATTCAGTGCAACTCCTATCAAAATACTCTGAACTTCTTCACAGAGTTGGAAGAAATAATTCTAAGATTTGTTTGGAACCAGAAAAGACCCCAAATAGAGGAGTGTTGAAAAGAAAACCAAAGCTGGGGGCATCACAATGCCTGACATCAAGCTGTATTACAAAGCCTCTAATCATCAAGACAGTATGGTACTGGCACAAAAACAGACACATAGATCAATGAAACAGAATAGAGAACCCAGAAATGAACCCTCAACTCTGTGGTTAACTCATCTTCAATGAAACAGGAAAAAATATCCAATGAAAAAAAGGCAATCTCCTCAATAAATGGCGTTGGGAAAATTGGATAGCTACATGCAGAAGAATGAAACTAGATCATTCTCTTACACCAGACACAAACATAGACTCAGAATGGATGAAAGACCTAACGTGAGACAAGAGTTCACCAAAATCCTAGAGGAGAACACAGGCAACAACCTTTTTGAACTTGACCATAGTAACTTCTTGCAAGACACATCTACAAAGCCAAGAGAAACAAAAATGAACTATTGGGACTTCATCAAGATAAAAGGCTTCTGCACAGCAAAAGAAACAGTCAGCAGAATAAAAGACAACCTACAGAATGGGAGAAGATATTTGCAAATGACATATCAGATAAAGGGCTAGTATCCAAGATCTATAAAGAACTTCTCAAACTTAACACCCAAGAAACTAACAATCCAGTCATAAAATGGGCAGAAGACATGAACAGACATTTCTCCAAAGACGCCATACACATGGCCAACAGACACATGAAAAAATGCTCCGCATCACTTGCTATCAGGGAAATACAAATCAAAACCACAATGAGATGCCACCTCACACCAGTGAGAATGGCTAAAATTAACAAGACAGGAAACAACAAATGTTGGTGAGAATGTGGAGGAAGGGGAACCCTCTTGCACTGTTGATGGGAATGCAAAGTGGTGCAGCCACTCTGGAAAACAGTGTAGAGGTTCCTTAAGAAGTTCAAAACAGAGCTACCCTATGACCCAGCAATTGTACTACTGGGTATTTGCCCCAAAGGTACAGATGTAGTGAAATGATGGGACACCTGCACCCCAATGTTCATAGCAGCAATGTCCACAGTAGCCAAACTGTGGAAGGAGCCACGATGTCCTTCGATGGATGAATGGATAAAGATGTGGTATATATACAATAGAATATTACTCAGCCACCAGAAAGGATGAATACCTATCATTTACATCTATGTGGATGGAACTAGAGGGTACAATGCTGAGTGAAATCAGTCAATCGGAGAAAGACAATTATCACATGGCTTCATTCGTATGTGGAGTATAAGAAATAATGAAAGGAACCATGAAGGAAAGGAGGGAAAAATTAAAGAGGAAGACAAACCATGAGAGACTCCTAACTCTGGGAAACAAACAAAGGATTGCAGAAGGGGAGGTGGGTGGGGGGATGGGGTAACTGGGTGATGGGCATTAAGGAGGGCACTTGATGGGATATGCGCTGGGTGTTACATGTTGGCAAATTGAATTTAAATTAAAAAAATTGCAATGGCCACAATAGCCAAACTGTGGAAGGAGCCTCGGTGTCCATCGAAAGATGAATGGATAAAGAAGCTGTGGTTTATGTATACAATGGAATATTACTCAGCAATGAGAAACGACAAATACCCACCATTTGCTTCAACATGGATGGAACTGGAGGGTATTATGCTGAGTGAAATAAGTCAATCGGGGAAGGACAAACAGTGTATGTTCTCATTCATTTGGGGAATATGAATAATAGTGAAAGGGAATATAAAGGAAGGGAAAAGAAATGTTGGGAAATATCAGGAAGGGAGACAGAACATAAAGACTCCTAACTCGGGGAAACGAACTAGGGGTGGTGGAAGGGGAGGAGGGCGGGTGTTGGAGGGGAATGGGTGACGGACGGGCACTGAGGTGGACACTTGACGGATGAGCACTGGGTGTTTTTCTGTATGTTGGTAAATTGAACACCAATAAAAATTAATTAAAAAAAAAAAACAAATGGAAAAATCAAAAAAAAAAATAATAAATGACCTAAGCTTGGAGTGAATATAAAATGTATAGGGTAGAGAATTTTGAGTGAATGAATGCTAATTTTTTAATATATGTTTTAAAATTTTGCTGTTTAATATGACATACCATGCATAATGACTGATACAATCTTCCCAGTACAGGTAAATGCATAGTTTTCAATTAAAGTGAGTAATGCATTAAAAAAAAAAAATTAAAAAAATTACAGCATGCCGTATTTCTTGACATGGTACCATGGCTGAAATTGAGACTGAGAAAATAAGTGTATTAATTTTGGATCATACTTCCTTTTCTAAACCTATTTTCAGACTGCAATTTGCTTTCATCAAAACCAGCCTTTCTTCTGCGGTGAAGTATTTGCTCAAAGACAAGTCTTTAATGAGTAATCTTTAGAGAAAGAGGAAGCAGGTTAATTTTACGTTAAAATCTGTTGGATGGCAAAGGTGGTAGGATGTGCAAAAATAGGGGCTTTAGCTGTTTAAAAAACACCCACAACTTTTCTTTCCAGTTACTGTTTCTGAGTTCACATTTAGTGGAAGATGGTTTTAATCACTTGACTGAAACATGATCAGGGAGGTAGTGTGCATCCTGGTATATCTGCTATGCTCTCTCCCTGGGCCAGCGGACTGCACATTCTGTTTTCATGGGTTCAGCCCCTCCCTACTGTTATCAGCCATCCACTCAAAATGTCTAGGTTGTTTGTTTGTTTTCAAGGATTTTATTTATTTATTTTGGGGAGAGAGAGAGAGAGAGAGAGAAAGAGAGAGCAAGCACGGGAGTGGGGGGAGAGGCGAAGGGAGAGAGAGAGAATCTCAGGCAGACTCCATGCAGAGTGAGGAGCCCTACTCAGGGCTCATTCTCATGACCGCAAGATCATGACCTGAGTGGAAACCAGGAGTCGGATGCTCACCCGACTGAGCCACCCGGCATCCCCCAAATGTCCAGTTTAAAAGGTCATCCACCTGCTTAAAATTCCTCACTGACTATCCCACTTGTCCCAGGATGAAGTCCAAAGATATCCCCAGTTTGCAGGAGCCTATCCTCAATGGATTCTATAAGCTTGCTTCCTGGCTCCCTCCCGGGTTCTTCAGAGCCCTCCTCTTAGTTACAGAATATAAAACTAACCATTTTAAAGTGAAGAGTTCAGAAGCATTAGTGCATTTGCAATGTTGTGCAGTCCATTGCTACCCTTTAGTTTTAGAGCATTTGCATTCCATGAAGCAGTCACTCCCTGTTGCCCTGCTCCCCAGTTCCAGGCCATCCCCAATCTGCTTTCGGTCTCTGTGGATTTATCTATTTTGAATTTTTTAAAAAAGATTTTATTTATTTATTCATGAGAGACACACACACACACACACACAGAGAGAGAGAGAGAGAGAGGCAGAGACACAGGCAGAGGGAGAAGCAGGCTCCATGCAGGGAGCCTGATGTGGGACTCGATCCTGGGACTCCAGGATCACAACCTGGGCCAAAGGCAAGCCCTAAACCACTGAGCCACCCAGGCTTCCCTATTTTGAATGTTTTACATAAATGGAATCATACAATGAGTGACCTTTGTGTCTAGCTTCTTTTAAGTAATGCAGAATTTTTGAGGCTCAGCTGTGGTGGTGGCAGTGTTAGAAATTCGTGCCATTTTTTTAAAACAAGATTTATTTACTCACAAAAGAGACAGAGAGAGAGGCAGAGACACAGGCAGAGGGAGAAGCAGGCTCCATGCAGGGAGCCCGATGCAGGACTCGATCCCAGGACCCCGGGATCATGCCCTGAGCCAAAGGCAGATGCTCAACCACTGAGCCACCCAGGTGACCTTGAAATCATTTCTTTTTAATGGCTGAATAGTATTCCATAGAACGAATATACCACATTTTGTTTCCCCGTTCATCTGTTGATGGTGGACATTTGGATTGCTTCCATCTTTGGCTATTGTAAATAGCACAGCGTATACATGTGTTTGTCTAAGTACCTGTTTTCAATTCTTTTGGGTATATGCCTAAAAGTGGAGTTGCGGGGTCACGTGATAATTGGATATTTAATATTTTGAGGAACTGCCAGACTGTCTTCCTCTCCTTTCTCTTGTGTTTCAATAGCACCATATGTTCAGGTGAATTTCTGTCATAGTACAATTAGAAGATGCCTTTAATCGTAACAGGCTATATACGTATCTGAGAGCAGGGATTGTGTCTTCTTCATCTGTGAATCTCAGGGGGGCTAGTCTGGGACTTCACGGAGAAGGTGCTCAGTAAAATGTTTGTGGGATCCCTGGGTGGGTCAGCGGTTTAGCACCTGCCTTTGGGCCAGGGCATAGTCCTGGAGTCCTGGGATCGAGTCCTGCATCGGGCTCCCTGCATGGAGCCTGCTTCTCCCTCTGCCTGTGTCTCTGCCCGCACAACCCCCCACCCCCGTGTCTCTCATGAATAAATAAATAAAATCTTAAATAAAATAAAATGTTTGTGGAACTGGATTGACTCTAGGAGGACTAAATACAGTTTTATCCTTGAGGAAAATGTGGTGTATGCGGTAAAGCTTTGAACATGAGTAACGAGCTAAGTGGAGATGGAGAGTGGGTGAGGTGAAGAAGAGCCTACCGACTCCTTTGGACAAGGGGAAGGGAACACCAGTGTAGTAGAACCAGTTAGAACCAGTCATCCATATGCCTGGCGTCTATTGCTGATTGGCCTTTAGCTAACTCATTATAATTCTCTGGCAAGTTAGAGTCCCCTCTCGGTGGAATGAAAAGGTTGCATATTTTTTTTTGGTTTCCTTTAAAGCAATGGGCACTGTTTTTCCTGTGAACTCAATGGGGTTGGGGTACCCCTTTGAGGAGAAAGAGTTGAGAGGGAGGCCAGAATGCAGGGCACCCTCTATTCCTGCAGCCCCAAGGACCTTGGCAAGACCCCAAGATCCCAAGGTGCCAGCACATTCTGAGCTCCCCTCGGTAGCTGTGAGAGACCTCTGTTCCACAAAGATTAGGAAAGCATTTGTGCACCCGGTACATATTATGCTGTAAAAAAGTTTTCTTCCCTCCCCACCCCAAGCAATAAAGGGGAACTCAAGGATCGGGGCACCAATGTGAGCAAAGCACAAAAGGTCTTTCTTTATGAAAAGTTATAGTGAGTGGCGCACTTGATTAAGAAGAGGGGTTCCCACCTCCTTCTCACCTCCTCATCCTGAAAAAAGGAAGAAGCAGAGCTACTGGCGGTTGACTCCGTGACAGAGTTGTCACACAGTTTACATTCCTAACCGAACGGATTCCTGCACCATGAGAGCATTTCCTCTGAAAAATGTCCTGTTCTGAACCAAAGCCGAGCACGTCAACGGGCAGGCTTCGTCTTGTCCTAACCCTCCGAGTTTCCTTTTCTTTCTGTCCCTCTCGCTTTCCTGGGGGAAAAATATCTTAAAAGCAAGTGTGACATTTACACTGCACCCTCGCGTTGCCTTTTCTCTGCTTTTGAGTGAGCCCGCAAAGTCAGGGGTTAGCTGGGTCCCCCCCCCCCCCCCCCCCCGCCCCCCCGACCGTTTCCTGCCGCGCCTGTGACGCTGGCAGGCTGCAACCTGTCCCCTGGGCAATGGTCACTGCTGACACTCGCCTTGCTTGGGCCTCGTCCGGTTCTTATTGCTGTGAAGCTCATTTGCAGGCCACACTGCTGAAAAGACACCGCCTGAACTTCAACATCTCTTCTCCTCTTTCAGGTCGAGGCACAGAAGTTACTCAGGCACTGAGATCGAAGATGGTTTACACAGATGTCTGGATTGGCCCAGCACACACGTTGTTCTTGACATTAACATTCCTACCGGCTGTCATGGAAACGTGGTTTGAGCAGTGCAACCACAAACGTTATTCCCATTCTATTTTATTTTATTTTTTTGTTATTCCCATTCTAGCATTAACCTTTCTTTCTTTCTTTCTTTCTTTCTTTCTTTCTTTCTTTCTTTCTTTCTTTCTTCTCTCTCTCTCCCTCCCTCCCTCCCTCCCTCCCTCCCTCCTTTCCTTCCTTCCTTCCTTCCTTCCTTCCTTCTTTCTTTCTTTCTTTCTTTCTTTCTTTCTTTCTTTCTTTCTTTCCTTCTTTCTCCTTTTCTCTTGTGAGGCTCCCCTTGAAATCCTAGAACTTCTTTGGAAACAGACCTTCTAAACCATGACCCCCCTTTGGGTGGCAAAGCCCTATTATAAAAATAGAAAGGATATTCAGTTTTATTAGGCCTCTGGTTTTCCTTGCTTTGACATTTGCTTCCATTCCAGAATGGGCATGAATACAAACGCCGCAATATTTCCACCATTTCTTTAAATGCTTTGTGTCCAGGGAACTTACGGTTTTCCGGAGAAGGATGCCCGCAGGACGATAATCCCTCCTGCTCGACCATGGTGCCCCGGGACGAAGGGAGAGTGGGATGCCCTAACGCTGCGAGTGGCGCTTCGAAAATGACTTAGAAAGGCCGAAGTCTGTCTGGTAAACCCCAGAACCTGTCTCAGGACTCTTGCCTCGATCGGCTCCCAAACCATAATGCAACGTGATTATTTTCCTCTGGGGAAACCTGTGCAACAGGTCTTTGAGCTCCATTTAATGTGTCAGAGTTTTAATTGATTCTTTACCTCGGCGATCCACCCCATAATAGCAGCGCTGAGCGCAGGACGTGTTTTACGGGAATAGTCACCCGGAGCTTAATTTGTTGTTGCATAGCAGACGGACGATTTCACAATGAAAATAAATCTGTTTCGTGCCCCGAGAGTTTCTTCCCGGTGAAGTATGCTCTGTGATGTGGAGAGTGCAGTGCTCGGAAGCCTCCCAGTAGCACTACTGTGGTCGCAGGGAAAACTTGGTCACTGCTCCCTGTGGGCTCTTAAGACCTTTTGGTGGAGGAGAGGGGTACCCCACAACTCTCATCCTTGAGCTCATTTACTCTTGCTTCTTGAATCCCAAGACCGAGGGGATCCACACGTCCTAATTGACAGTCCATGTACAGCAACTTCCTATACCTTATCTCCATCTGTTCTCCTGATAAGAGGAAGGCGGGGCAGATTTCATTATGCCCATTTTACAGACCAGAGAACCAAGTCCTAACGAACCTTGCGACCTGCTCAAGGAACAACAGATGATAAGCACCCAGCGAGGGCTAGAGAGCAGATACTCTTTTGAGTAATTACTATTTGTCCCTGGAGAACAGCCAGGCCTGCTCTACCAAGGAACTGGCTGCATGCAACAGTTTCCTTCCCCCAACACAATTGGTTCATTCATTCAATCAACAAACATTTGTAGGGAGTATGACTCTGGGGACTTAGAATTCAGATCTGCCCACAAAGGTGGCTTTCTTCTTCTACAGCTTCAATTGCATTCTCTCCCGGGCCCTAATTCCTTCTGGTAGTAGAAATTTGTCAATTCTAGGTTTTCTCAGCTGGCTCAGCACTTCCCCAACCCTCCCTTTTTTTCCATGGTTGTATGTAAGTTCAAGCCACTGAAAGGAGTGTGTGTGTGTGTGTGTGTGTGTGTGTGTGTGAGAGAGAGAGAGAGAGAGAGAGAGATGGAGGACGTGTATGGCCTTCAGAGGTCAGAGGTCTTCCCACCCTGGCTGCTATTAAAATGTGTGGCCCGTCTGGTCTTCAGACATTTGGAAAATGCTGGCATTCATTGTTTTTTGTTTTTTGTTTTTGGTTTTTTTTTGGCATTCATTGTTATGTGGTGTTTTTGTTTGTCGGTTTGTTTAAACGTGATCTTGAGGCATCTGTAGAACTGCTAGCTCTCTTTCTTTCCGCTAGTTTCTGTGTCTTCCTTGTAAGGGAGATGTTTGGTGGCTCTCCTGGGCCACACAGAGGATCTGGGGAATGCCAGAGGGCTATCTCAGGCCCTCTTGGTCTAGCCTTGTCATATGTCATTTTTGTTCTAAAGTTGCTCCCTCCTATCCTGTGCATGGAGGTGGGCAGAGGAGGCTGTTTCCCCATCTCTCCTCAGGTATCACCTGGTGTGAGGCACAGGTCCCTTCTCCTCCAGGATGTACCAAACCAACCTGGGCTGTACCTGATATCCCTAAGCACAAGCATGCCCCTCACCCCCAGCCGTAGCCCAGGGGAAGGAGGGCAGTGCAATGTGGTGGCTGACTGGAAGCAGATGTAGGGTGCAACTGGTGCTCCTCGGAGACCTAAGCAAAGGCTACAATTCTACAATTTCCTCGTTATTCTAGCTATTTGGTGCTCACAATTTTGGGCAACTGATCTGAACTAAGATCTGAGTAGAGAACCAAAGGAAACTTTATGATAAAACAATTGATCTCACTGGCCTTCTCCACCTCAAGAGTGAGTAGGGTTATGTCCATGTGGCCCCTATGAAGGCAGGGTTACTCAGTAGCCTCTGGTAGGCACCACTGCATGTCAAGAAACACCAATCTGGCATCCTGAAATAATCCAAATTTTTACCTCTGCCTCTCAAAGAAGCTCTGAGAGTATGTTCTTTATAGAGAGCAAATTTCCCCCTTTTTCCATATGTTCTTTTCTCATTTTTTCCTCCCCTTTCCCTTCCTATTTATCCTATCTACCTATCATCCATCTATCTATTCATCCATCCATCCACCCATCCATCCATCATCTATCATTGACTCATCGTTCTCACACCCAGCTTGGCTATTTCCCCAGTCCAAACTCCCACCCCTAAATCTCTCTAACTGAGCTGGCATAGCCCCCCCCCCCTTTTTTAAACAGTTTCAAGCATTTCCTGTTTCATTTTCCTCTCTTTCTCTTTCTCCTTTTCTTCTTCCTATCCTTCCTCCAGAGATAGACGATAGTGGGCATCATTCATCTTGTCTGCCAACGCAGGGCTCGATCTCACCACCCTGAGATCATGACTTGAGCCGAAACCAAGAGTCAGACTCTTAACCAATGGAGCCACCCAGGCACCCCACCAGAAGTTCTTCTGAAACTTATTAAGTTTCATCTTTTAAAAATCTTTGATCCTTCTGGACTTGCTTTTAATGTAAGGAGTAATGGAGTTTGCTATATTGTTTGTTGTTTTTATTATAGGACATCTTTGGTAGGAAAATAAATCAGGAACCAGAGTGGGAAGACCATGGGATTTGCAGTCAGATTAGTCTGGTTGCAGGTGACTCCACCACTTAGGAGTGTGTGACTTTGGCCATAACCTCCCTAATTCCAGCTTCTTCACTGGAGTAGTGGGGATAATTGTAGCATCTGCCTCATGGAGCTGCTGTGCATATTAAGTGAGATAATGCTAGTAAAGCACTTTGCACAGTGTCAGGCACCTAGTAGGGACTTGGTCCAGCTACAGGGGGTATGATGATGGTGATAATTGCTGTTATGTAAGTAATGAGGCGGAGTCATCACACTTGTGCATCAGGTTCACTGAGGGCTCGGGGAGATGTTGCTCAGCCACTGTACATGCTTCAAACCACATAGAACGCTGCTTTCTACCCCAGAATATGTGTGAGGTTTTGTTTTTTTTTCAAAGATTTTATTTATTTATTCATGAGAGACACACAGAGAGAGGCAGAGACACCGGCAGAGGGAGAAGCAGGCTCCATGCAGGGATCCTGATGTGGGACTCAATCCCAGGACTCCAGGATCACGCCCTGGGTTGAAGGTGGCGCTAAACCGCTGAGCCACCCAGGGATCCCAGGAATCCTACATTTTCTAAGATAGTGTTTTTCAAAGTTGGAACAGAATTGTCTGGTACCCTTGCTAGGATGCAGGGCCCCATCCCTGCTGTAAGAAATTAGAACTGTGGGCAGGGCCTGGGAACCTGCATTTGGCAGGCTCCCCAGGTAATTCTTCTGTGCACCAACATTTGTGGAACACTTCTCTAGAAAGAAAAGGAAGAGGGTGGGTATGGGGATGGGAGAGGGGAAAGGGGAGAGGAAAAGAGAGCAGGAGACAAAATAGGAGAAGAGAGGAGACGAGCTACTATCGTGAATTAGAGTATCAGCATCTCCCCTTTGTAAATCTTTCTTACCTCTGCCCCCTGTTACCCGCCATGATAAAATATAACCTGGATCCCACTTCTTATAGATCACTCAGAAAGCCCAATTAGTCAACCAAAAGCTTTTTTTTTTTTTAAATATTTTATTTATTTATGAGAGACACACAGAGAGAGAGGGAGGCAGAGACAGAGGCAGAGGGAAAAGCAGGCTCCATGCAGGGAGTTCGATGTGGGACTCGATCCTGGGAACCCAGGATCACACCCTGGGCCAAAGGCAGATGCTCAACCACTGAGCCACCCAGGCGTCCCTTTTTTTTTTTTTAATATTTTATTTACCAAAAGCTTTTGAGTCTGGTTGTGGACCAGAACCCTGGAGAGAGACAGAGAAAAGAGACACATTATCCAGTAGTGGAGAAAGACACAGACTCATGTCCTGAAATTCAGCACGAAGGTGCTGTAGTAGAGACATGCATCAGGGCATATGTGGAAGGCTGACAAAGGGCCATTAGAAATGGCTTCGGGAGGAGAGGTGTCTGGACTGAGTCTTGTAGAGAGTAACCATTCGTGACAAAGAGGGGGAAGGAATTAGCAGGGAGAGGAGAGAGTGGAGCCAAAGACTCACACCGACAAACAGCAGGGTGTGTCCACATGTGCTGGCTCAGTGTTGCTCGAGGAGGCAGTGTGAGGTGTTAGAACAGTGGTTAGGGGACGTCTGGGTAGCTCAGCGGTTGAGCGTCTGCCTTCAGCTCACGACATGATCCCGGGGTCCTGGGATCGAGTCCCACATGGGGCTCCCCACAGGGAGCCTGCTTCTCCCTCTGCCTGTGTCTCTGCCTCTCTCTGTGTGTCTCTCATGAATAAATACATAAAATCTTAAAAAAAAAAAAAAAAAGAACAGTAGTCAGAAGCCAGTATTCTCATAGCAGTAGCCACATTGTGAAAGATCCTGCGGGTTATGTCAAGGAACTACCCAAAAGTGGAAACAAAGGGTGAATTAGTAAGATTCTCATTTGCATTTTGTAATGTTATTTTTTTTCAAGATGGAAATAGTTTGATTTTTCTGATTTATAAACATGATCCATGCCAGTTGTGAAAACAGAGATAGTTCAGGAAGATACAAGGAAGAAGGTCACCTGGAATTCCAACACCAAGAGAAACTGCAGTTAACATATGTGCTTATCCTTCCAGACTTTCCCCTAGGTGCGCGTACATCCACCCACACACATACACACGACGTGTTTTTAAATGAGGTTGTTTCACATTCATTGTGAAATTCTGCCTTTTAAACCTCTTAATCTTGAAAATATCGAGTGGACACCTTTCTCTGTATAGAAATACAGATTTATACCCTAATCACAATTTCTAATAGCTCTGTTGCACACTTCTGACCTCCCTCTCACTCCCTCTCCATGCACGGTCCACTTCCCATTTTGGCCTCGCTCCGAGTAGCAGCTCTTGGGCTCAGCGCTCAAGTCCATCAGGCAGCTGGAGATGCTCCTTTGTGGGACCTTGATTCTGGTGGGGCTTCTGTGATGGTTAATTTAGAGTGTCACATGATTTTGCTTGGGCCGTGGGGTGTCAAGATATTTGATTAAACATTATTCTTGGGCAGCCCAGGGTGGGCTCAGCGGTTTAGCGCCGCCTTCAGCCCAGGGTGTGATCCTGGAGACCTGGGATCAAGTCCCGCGTCAGGCTCCCTGCATGGAGCCTGCTTCTCCCTCTCCCTCTCTCTCTTTCTCTGTGTCTCTCATGAATAAATTAAAAAAAAAATACACATTATTCTCATTGTGTCTGTGGGGGTGTTTTAGGATGAGATCAACATCTGAATCAGTAGACTGAGGAGAGCAGAATGCCTTCCCCAGAGTGGTGGGCCTCTCCCGATCCACTGAAGGCCTGAATAGAACAAAAAGGTGGAGTAAGGGAGATTTTGCTCTCTCTGCCTGACTCTCTTGGAGCTGGGACATCAATTTTCTCTTGCTTTTGGGCTCAAGCTTGAACCAGAATTTACACCATTGGTTCTCCTGTTTCTTAGGCCTTCAGACTTGGACTGTAATTATGCCATTGGCTCTCCTGGGTCTCTAGCTTATAAACTGCAGATCTTGGGACTTCTCAACCTCTATAATAAATCTTTTATAATAAATTCCTAAATATGGGAATACATATTTAAATACGGATATGTTCTGTTTCTCTGGAGACCCCTGCCTAATGCAACTTCCTGCCTTGTTCTTCTGTGTCTTCCTGGCCCATCACCTCCTCTGTACCCAAATCCCTTGCTTTGTCCCCTTAGCCGGAGCACCCTGGATCTCGGTAATTTTCTGCCTATCCTAACACTCGGCTTTTCTGTGGCTCCCTGTGGCTTTCAGGATGAAGTCCCAGTTTTCCTAGGCTGGACCCTGGAGCTTTCTTGTCAACTTCTCCAGTCTTACCCCACATGGTCCCCATCATCCATCACCTCCAGCCACTCCTCCTCAGAATCCCCTTGTTTCCTGTTTCTTGTTTCCCTACTGTTGCTCCTGCTGCTCCTGCTGCCTGGGATGCCCTCACCCGCCAAATGTATCTGGTTCACCTGGCTAACTCCAGTTCATCCTTTAGCACTCCACTCAGTCATCATGTCCTCCAGAATTGTCCCCGACACAGCTTAGCCTGGATCAGCTGCTCCTCCTGGTAGTCCAAGAATACTTTGTGTTTCTCTCTGCTGTTTCTTTTACCAGGTTGTATTAGCATTATCACGCGCATCTGTCTTTTTCATGAGATTGTTAGCTCCTTCACTCTTTAATTTTGTATTCCTAGACCACGAAATGTAATTGGTGCTAAGTACATGTTTGTTGAATGAACAAACCCACATCTTTGTAGAGGGGGCTCCTCAAGAGCCATCATACTCTTCTCATACCACCTACCCTGGTGGCTTGGATCTCTATGCTGTGGATCTCTGCTGATCACTGGTTTCTGCTGCCTAGATGTGCACCTGTCTGGGACAGGCCTTGAATTAGTGTGGACCTTGGCTTGTGAGGCTTGCTTCTGCCTCTGCCTGCCTTCTCTAACTGATCTTCTGGTTTGGACTCCTATGTTTTGCCCTTGACAATTAGCCAGTGATGGTCTGTCATCTGGGCCTATTTGAACGTCAAGGCCCAGCTCTCCCATCCAATAGGCCATCTTGTAACCTCAAAAAGCAAAACAAACAAATAAACAAAAAACCTCAACAACCTGCCATCTCCAAATTCCCTGTTTCACTTCACAGACATTAAACATTATTATCAATTTTATTCGATTATGACACCTTGATCAAAAAATGCCCTTCAGAGCAAAACAAGAACAAATGTGCACATTTGTGTGGTCCTGTGAGGTTTACAAGGAGCCTTCACACAATTTGTTTCATTCATTCATTCATTCATAACAACTCTGGGTAGTGGGTTATTATCCCCACCTTACAGATGAGGAGACTGAGGCTCAATATAGTTATATGAGCTACTTGAGGCCTCATAACTGGGGAGTGACAGAGCATGAACCTTGGTTGAGATCCCTGGATTCCAAAGCTTTCAACTCTTCGGAGTTTACCATGGCATTAAAACATTAGATATATCTGATTGTAAGCTTAAAAATATGCCCTCTCCAAATCTATCCTGGGTATTACTACTAACATAATTTTTTAAAGACTTAAATTTAGATCAGATTTCTTCCCAGATTAAATTATCTAGTGGACCCTGGTCCCTCACCTAGTTATGTGATGTTCTGATGCATCCCTGATCTCAGTCCCCACATTCGAGCAATCAGTCTCTGTGCGCGGCGTACCTTGCTCTAAAGGCCAGTGGTGGTCCAGCCTTGGTGCTCTTTGGCTTCACCTCCCACCTCCACTGCATCTGCCCTTTGCCTGGGCAATATGTCCTTCCTGTCTAGCTTAGGTATTACCTCTACTCTGGACCCATTTTTAACACACCCCATCCTCACTGTCCCTACTACCTGCTTCATAGTGTCATGGAGTGAGTCACACACCTTTGTCCTGGCACCTCTAACTGTATGTGGTATTGTTTTGATTATCTGTCTGCCTCCCTCTGAAGACCTCTATATTCCTCAGGTTTAAAACAAGACCTGGGTTCTCCTGTTTTTAGACACAGCCCTTAGCACAAGCCCAGTATGGATTAAGAGTGGGAAGTGGGAAGGCAAAGGCAGGAAAATTAGGACATGTCCTGCTGTGGTCTGTGCTATGATCCTGGTGGGGATTTTGGGAAGGAAGGGTTCAGTCCATCAGTCATGCTGCTGTGGCCTGAGGCATCTTCCTCAAAAGGAACCAGATCACAGCCACGATATGCTGGTGGTTTCCTGTCCGCTGAACTCCAGAGCACGGAATGCAAGGCATTCTGCACCTGTCCCAGTTCCACTTCCCTGGACACTGCAACCTGCCCCACTCCTGCGCTTCGGCCACACCCAGCGCCTTCGTGTTTCTAAACACGCCCAGGCAGGTTCAGTTCCCCTTACTGAATGCATTGCAGTGCCTGGCAGCTGGAAGGCACTTTCCTCCCTTCCTTGCCAGAACATTCCCAAACATTGAGCTTTCAAGTCAAAGCTCATTAGGACCTCCTCCATGGGTTCATGATCCATCATTCCCTCCTTTGTGATTGCTCAAAGACTTGCTCGGATTTCTTCTACTTTGTCTTTTTTCTCTTTGCATCTTTTCCTCATTGCCAACGGTCCTATTTAAACCAGCAACCTTCAGGGGCACCTGGGTGGCTCAGTGGTTGAGCATCTGCCTTTGGCTCAGGTCCTGGTCCTGAGATCCTGGGATCGAGTCCCACATCGAGCAGGGAGCCTGCTTCTTTCTCTGCCTGTGACTCTGCCTCTCTCTGTCTCTCATGAATAAATAAATAAATAAATAAATAAATAAATAAATAAATAAATCTATCTTAAAAAAAAACCAGGAAACTTCATTTCTCTTTAGCCCCTTATCTTGCTTTATTTTCCTTCATGGCTCCTAACACCACCTGACATTCTCTGATATATTCATATTTTCCATATTATTGCATGACTCCTCCCACTAGAAAGCAATGCTTCCAAATTCCTGATAGATATTTATCTTAGGGATTTAAGAACAAAAAATGGCAGTTTCTTGGAATTTGGGGGGGATTCTCCAAATAATGTTATTCTCTTTAAAAATCTAAAACATAATTTTTCATAACTTTACTTGTTTTAAAATGACGAGTGACCATTAATAGTAAACAAGGAATCATTTTTCTGGGGTTGAGTTATACCCAAAGTTTTAGAGATTTTCTGATTTAAAAACCTGACATAATAAAAAAATACAAGGTTTGTTAATTGTGACTCAATGGGCTGTGATAGATTATATATTTCAAAAACATGCGGAAATGATTTTTATCTGATATTTTTAAATAAAATATTAAAGAAGAACATTAACACAAATAAATTACTTTGTAAAATTCATCCTATGACTAATATTCCAGATGTCAAAAATTTTTTCATGTTTCATTGATTCAATTAAGAGTGAACCCAAAAGTATCTTCATATGTACCCAGGTTGGGTACATATTCTTTCATACAAGCTCATTTTCTTAATAATGAAAAATATTTGTCTGTCATACTTCTTTCAACTTAAATATCACCTCCTTGGAGAAGCCTGGTTGGACTGCATGATTCAAAAATAGCAGTGCCTCATTACTGGCTTTGCCTCAGTCCCCCTTCCTCCCTGCCAACAGGCGGTAAGTGCTAAGAGAAGAGCAGTGACAATTTATAACTTTTAACAGGGCCCTCAGAATTCTACAGGCTCAATGTGAGTCAACCTTGTAAGAGGGATGCTGATCCTTCGGTTAGTAGGCATAGCAATAATAAGTAGTAATAGTAATAGCAATAACAAGAGCTATTTTTTATTTTTTTATTATTTTTTATTTTTAAGAGCTATTTTTATTTTATTTTATTTTAATTTTTTTTTATGATAGTCACAGAGAGAGAGAGAGAGAGGCAGAGACATAGGCAGAGGGAGAAGCAGACTCCATGCACCAGGAGCCTGATGTGGGACTCGATCCCGGGTCTCCAGGATCGCGTCCTGGGCCAAAGGCAGGCGCCAAACCACTGCGCCACCCAGGGATCCCTAAGAGCTATTTTTTTTTTTTAATTTTTTTTTTTTTTTTTTTTTATGATAGAGAGAGAGAGAGAGAGAGGCAGAGACACAGGCGGAGGGAGAAGCAGGCTCCATGCACCGGGAGCCCGATGTGGGATTCGATCCCGGGTCTCCAGGATCGCGCCTTGGGCCAAAGGCAGGCGCCAAACCGCTGCGCCACCCAGGGATCCCCCTAAGAGCTATTTTTAAAAGGATATTTGGTTCTCTTTGTTTTTTTTTTTTTTAATTTATTTTTATTTTTTACTTCTTTAAAATTCTAGTGTAATTAACATAGTGTTACATCAGTTTCAGATGTACAATATAGTGATTCAACAATCCTGCGCAAGACTCAGAGCTCATTGTGATAAGTGTCTTCTTAATCCCCTTCACCTGTTTCATCCATCCCACCAACCCCCCTCCCCCCCGCCCCCCCTTCCCTCTGGTGACCATCATTTTGTTCTCTATAGCTAAAAGTCTGCTTTTTGGTTTGTTTCTTTTTTTTTCCCCCCTTTTGTTCATTTGTTTCTTAAATTCCACATATGAGTGAAATATATGGCATTTGTCTTTCTCTGGCTTATTTTGCTTAGTATTATACTCTCTAAATCTATCCATGTTGTTGGTATGTGTACACCACATTTTCTTTATCCTTTCGTCAATCCATGGATGCTTGGGCTGCGTCCATAATTTGGCTATTGTAAATAATGCTGCAACAAACATAAGGGTGCATATAATCCTTTCTAATTAGTGTTTTTATTTTCTTCAGGTAAATACCCAGAAGTAGAATTGCTGGGTTATATGGTGGTTCTATCTTAAATTTTTTGAGGAAACTCCCCACTCTTTTTCCACAGTGGCTGCACTAGTTTGCAGTCCCACAGGGTTCCCTTTCCTTCACATCCTTGGCAACACTAGTCTCTTGTGGTTTTGATTTTAGCCATTCTAATAGGTGTGAGGTGATATCTCATTGTGGTTTTGATTCTCATTTCTCTGATGATGAGTGATGTTGAGCACCTTTTCATGTGTCTATTGGCCATCTATATGTCTTCTTTGGAGAAATGCCTGTTCACATAGGCTGCCCATTTTTTAACTGGATTATTTTGTGTGTGTGTTGAGTTGTATAGGTTTTTTTATGTATCTTGGATATGAACTCCTTATTGTATATGTCATTTGCAAATATCCTCTCCCATTCAGGAGGTTGTCTTTTAGTTTTGTTGGTTGTTTCCTTTGCTGCGCAGAAGCTTTTTATTTTGATGTTGTCCCAACAGTTTATTGTTTGTTTTTGTTTCCCTTGCCTCTGGAGACATGTGGAGAAAAATGTGGCTATGGCTGATGTCAGAGAAATTACTGTGTGCTTCTCTAGGATTCTTATGGTTTCAGGTCAAACATTCAAGTCTTTAATCCATTTTGAGTTTATTGAGTTTGTGTATGGTATAAAAAAGTGGTCCAGTTTCATTTTCTTTTCACATGTAGCTGTCCAGTTGTCCCAATACCATTTGTTGAGGAGACTTTTTCTCATTGCATTTTCTTGCAAGAGCTGTTTTGTTTTTAGCTCTTATTATGCACCAGGCATTAAATCTTTAAAATGTTTTGTCTCTATGAGACTAGATAAAATTATTGTGCCCCATTTTGTCGGTAAGGTCACACAGAAGTTAAACAGCTTGCTCAAGGCCATGCAGCTGAGAAGTAGGAGAACCAGGAGCAGAATCCAGAATGCTTGACTCTGGATTGCATATTTTTCACTGTGACATCTTCCTGGCTCCAGAAGAATTTTCTTCGACTCATGACATGGTGTATGTTTCCAGGAGAAAGGTAGACATGGACTCACGGCCTCTACCCTGCGCTAACTATGTGGCACAGAAGACAGCTGTGTTTGGTTTTGGGCTCTACCAAGCGGAGTCCTCTAAGAGAGGGTCCGGAAATAAATCTTGAAAATGAGACAGTCAGGGACCATGGGAGCAGGCCCCGAGTGACCAACATTTTGCACGTGGGGTACTTCCTGTTGGCTGTGATTGCTGAATTGCCTCTCTTACAGAGCAGAACCAGGATGTGGCCCACTGCACAAGCCAGACTTAAATCCAACAGCTGCAGCCATACCCGGCGGACATGCAAAAAACCCACAAGAGCCTCCGCAAACCTGAAAAACAGCTCCCCTAAGCACCAAAGAGCTGCATGAGTTGCTCTTGCCAGTATCAACGAACCAGGACGAGACGTTTTTCTATCCCTTATATTTTTAAAAATTCAATTTAAATTCCATTTGCTGGCATATAGTATAACACCCAGTGCTTATCCCATCAAATATCCTCCTCAGTGCCCATCACTCAGTTACCCCATTTTCCCCCCAGTTCCCCTTCTCCAGCCCTTTGTTTCCCAGAGTTAGGAGTCTCTCATGGTTTGTATCCCTCATTAACATAATGGCCAAGAGAACCTGAGCAGAACTGTCTCCTAGAAAGTTCTCTAGAGAAGCATGGCCTTGGGATTGTTGGGGAGGCCAGCCTCACCACTCTGTTTTTGCCATGTCTCCTTCAGCTAGCTGGTGCTGTTGTCCCCATAAATCCTTGCCTGTGCCTCTGATTTATGGGTCTGGCCTCGTTTCTATCCTTGTCAGGTCCAAGAACCCGGCTCTGGTAACAAAAGGAGGGGCCGAGAGCCTGATGATGCTCCACCTGGGGAAGAGAAAGCACGGGATTGCTTCCTGACTTTGTTCAGATCCCTGCTCAGGTGAGACAGCCCTTCCCCGATCACCGTGTTTCAAACAGCAGCCTCGTTGTGCCGGCCCTTCTCCTGTTTAATTTTTCTTCTTAGCTCTCATTGCCGCCTGACGTCTTCTGATACGTTTGTTTCCAACCATAAGCCACTGTCTAGCTCCCCCACTAGAGAGTAAACTCCAGGAGCTCAAAGATAATTGTCCAGGACTATCCCTCCAGGGATGAGAAGAGTGCCTGGCACAGAGTCCATACTCAATGTATTTGTTGAGTGAATAAATAAATCTCCGTCCGCGAATATTCTCGTGTGTTGATATCCTATTCTAGTCCTTGTCCACGAATGGATCCAATTTGTATATACTTCTGGCAATACCACAGAAAGAATTTTATGTCCTGAATTTTCCATTGGTACCAGGCCATCCATGCCTCTTTCTTTCTTTTTTCTTTCTTTCTTTTTCTCTTTCTTTTTCTTTCTTTCTTTCTTTCTTTCTTTCTTTCTTTCTTTCTTTCTTTCTTTCTTTCCTTCTTTCTCTTTCTTTCTTTCTTTTTTCTGCATTTAAGCTTACCTTCCTCTTTCTTTTCCCATCTCCACTTTCCCAAAGGCAATGAATAGTAAAAGTCAATCCTCCCTTATCTTTCTCCCTGGTTGTACAATCATGCACACATATGACATATGTACATGTATGTTTTTTTCATTGTTTTTCAAAACTGGTATTTTATATAGCTCTTGCATCTGCCTTTCGCACATAATGGAAATTCTTCTAGGTCAAGACACAGAATAAGCATTAAAAAAAAACCCTCGCATAATATTTCATGGATGGCATAACTGTTTCAGCAATTTATACTATAGTTCATACTTATAGGCCTTTTGATTGTTTTCTGTTTGTTGCCATTTCTCTATCAATTCTGCAATTTGCATTCTTCCATGTATATTCTTTTGACCTTGTGCTTCATTTCTCTTTGTTGCCTTCCGTAAGTGGGATTTCTAGAGTATGAAGGTGTGTGGTCAGAATAGATTTGCTAGATTACTTCCCCAAAGAGCTATGACAATTCACATTCTACCAGCAAAGCCCAAGAATGCTCTTTTCTCTCTGCAACCCTTTGTGGGGACACAAATCTTCCCTGGACTTGTCAGCATTCCTGTAAAAAGCCCTCGCCTCCTGAGACAGAGGAATGTGCATGGTGCAAAGCCAGGGAATGTCTGACTTCACTTCTCCTAGGCACATTTTGCTTTCCACCGAATATGAGAATTAGATCTGTAGCCTTTTTGGTCAATTCCTCTAGTTCAAGAGGGTAATCAAACTTCTCTCTCCAAGAGGGACCAATGATTATAATCTGGACTAGACTTCTGTTAAGCTTCCAAAGTGTCAGGAATACTGGACTGGGGATCCCTGGGTGGCGCAGTGGTTTGGCGCTTGCCTTTGGCCCAGGGCGCGATCCTGGAGACCCGGGATCGAATCCCACATCGGGCTCCTGGTGCATGGAGCCTGCTTCTCCCTCTGCCTGTGTCTCTGCCTCTCTCTCTCTCTCTCTGTCTCTCTCTCTCTGTGACTATCATAAATAAATAAAAATTAAAAAAAAAAAAAAAAGGAATACTGGACTGCTATCTTGCCAGGTATTTACATTTCAAAGGGAATGAAGCCCAGACCTCAGAGACATCTCTTGATTGTAAAAGCCCAAGACTCTGGGTTTTAGCTGGCCCTTGGAGAGTTGTTTTTATGTTCCGAAGGGCAGAGTGAGAAGCCAGGATCCTTCTCGTCCCTTTTCCAAAGAGCTAAGGTTTTTCTCCTTCCTTTCTAGAGAGAAGGGGGATGGCTGCCTTTCTCCTGTATACAAATGGAAGAAATCCTTTCTCCTACACCGTCTGTGGAGTGAAACCTGCCACTCACGAGAGAATTGCTATGGCAGTCCCAGCATTGCCTGTGGGTCTAGGTGTCAGGGACTGATATGGGTGTCAGGGCCTGACACTGCAATTTACTCTGATTGTTCATCAGTAAAGAATGCCTTCCCCCATCCAAGCACCTCATATTTGTACCGGATCCACACAGAGAAAGTACAAAAATTGTGCAAGTGACCTGACATTCCAGACCCTTCACAGTTCTTGGCAAAGCAACCTGCCAGCATGGGCAATGATCATTGTTTAATTTTTGCCAATCTAATGGGTGAGAACCGGTTTCTCATAGTTACCTACATTTTGTTTCCCTGGCGGTCAGTGCAATGGAACACATTCCATTTTAGACGTTTCAGTTATCCTGTGGGCACATCTATGTATGTGTGTGAGCATTGCCTTTTCATAAACTCTGCTTATTTTTTTTAAGGATTTCACTGAAAATTTTATCAGCCTGTATGGGCTGTTTTTCTAGTAGCAGAATAGTTATGAATTTGGACCTGACAGTGGCTCGTTAGCAAATGTTTTGTAAATACTTTTACTTCCAGTCAACCTTTCTTCAGGGCTTGGTCCTCCTCCTGCCCTTCTTCCTTCTGCTTTCTCTGTGTTATCCAATGGGAAGAGGACCCTTAATGTCTGCCATTTGCAAGTCCAAATGGTAAAGCATGTCCCTAGCTGAGGGAGGGTCCAGAGTCACCTGGAGAGAAGCCCTTCCAGAAGGGGTGACTGTAGGGAGGGTGTGTCCATTGGCAATCTCTTGTCTGACACTGAGTCTGATGTGGAGGAGTGAAGCCAGAGGAAAGGTCCTAGTCGTTCTCTCTGCTAGAGACGCTACCCAAGGAAAAGAGGTTCAGTTATCCTGTGATTGAATCACCAATTGAGTTGGCCGCAGTGGCTTGAGGCTTGGAATGTACACTCAGTACTGCGTTGAGAAGAACTTTGGCACCTTGATTTCTACTTCATCATGGGTCAACTGGCATGTAGCCATACCAGCAGGGCTCACTCCCGTCCCTCACCCCACTGGAGTAGGGGGTGGTCACAGAAAAGCAAGCTAAGCAGGACCCACAGCCAGCAGGAGGCTGTGTCTGGACCAGACATGAACAGGATGCAAATTGGGGCTGGGGGGTGGGGAGCACTGGATATCCTTTCGGAGCATGGCTCTAAATGCTGCTGGGGGTGGTGACAGGGTGGGGCGACAGGCCATGTGCTGGGAACATTCCTCCCGTAAAGTTTATTTGTAGAAAGAAACCACATGGTAGCTGATCTGAGAATGAAGTCTCTTTTCCAGACGTAAGCTCTGAGTGTAGAGAAGCCAAGAGGAGCCCAAAGCTTCAGGAAAACACTAACCCTCCCAGAAGCCTAGTAGAAGCCTTGTTTCCGGGGACAGTTGGCCAAGACATAACAAGCTGGGGGCCAGGAGCACGCTCTGAAAGGTCAGTGACGTCCAGACTGCCCCTTTGCCTGGGGCCTCGGCTGGGGACCTCACTCACTGCAGTTCTCCTGCTGGACAGCCAGGATGGGTGGGGAGGCCCTCAAATCTCATTCCCCCCTCCCGGTTCTGTGGTGAGGGTTCCTGCCACACTCCTAGAGCCTGAAGAGAGAGGGGAGAAAGAAAAGAAAGACAAGCCAGGGTCATGCTTCTCCAAAGAAGCCTTTGGGGCTATTCCAGTGAATGGACTGGGTAGCAGTGAAGGCAGGGAGGCAAGGCACTGACTTTGCATCGTGCCCAGGTGTATATATGATAGAAGCACCACATTGTAGGCTGTCCCGGAGAACTCGCACCAGGATGGACATGTTCTGTGTTTGTGGTCTGGCCAGGCATGGCTATGGGGCACTTGGAATGGGGCTGTTACTACAGAGGAAGTGGATTTTTAATTTTACTTGATTTTCATTGACTTAAATTTAAATGTAAGTCACTACCGTACCGGCTCAGGGATTCCAACATTGGGGAGCCCTGCACCAGAACATAGGTGTCTAGAGCTTGGGCTTCAGAATAAGACAGAGCGTCCTCAATTCCTAGTCCTGTGAACTCAGATAAGCAACTTCACCTCTTACTGCTTCAGGGTCCTCTAATCCAAACTGGGCCCGGTAGAACCAACCTCTCTATCTTTGCGGCAGTGTTGAATGACGCCACCCAGGGGAAGTGAATAGAAACTATCTTGCCTGCAAGAACAGGTGCCCGGCAGAGAGTGGCTCCTATTCCCAGAGGTCTATTCCAGTTCACAAACACGAAACAAACATCTAAATTAATTGTCAAGGTCCTGAGAAGCCACACCTGTAGTCAAGGTGGAGGTGCCAGGAGTTATCAGGAAATGTAGGTGGAGGTGGGAAGGGAGGGGATTCTTTCTGAGAAACAGGCTCCTGCTTGGAAAGATCCAAGTTAATGGGCTTGTGTATCTCTGACGTTTGAGGGTTCCCAGATGGTGAAGAGTTTCCCAAGTAGTCTCTACACCCTACACGGGGCTCAAACCTATAACCCTGAGGTCAAGGGTCAGGTGCTCTACTGACTGAGCCACATGCTCCCAGATGCTCAGCTCTGTGCAAGCTTCTTTTCTGAGCAGCCTTCAGGACCAAGTCCTCCACTATACAAGAAAGACTGACAAACTCTAATGTGACCCCAAGGGACAGCAGGAGGTGGAATGGTGTTGAAATGCCTGTCCAATGTGTCTTGCTTGAGGGAGAGGAGATGCAACAGCAAAGGCTGGGGTAAGGTCCCTGCTTTCCGGGCCTGCGGAGGAAGGAAAGATCAGCCCCAGACAACATGCCTGTGGTTGGAAGCCACCCTCAGGCACAGAGGGCAAAAGCTTAGGAAGACTGCAAGGTCAAGTCTCATTTTCCTGGCTGTGAACCTAAAATAAGCTTCCAGCTGTTTTATCAAGAAAAGGTGCGCGGTGGGGCGAGATTTTACAGATGGGCGTTTTCTTACATTATGCAATTCAACTGCAACCCGCACTGCCTGCCAGTGACCTTTGTGCATCTACAAGGGGCTGGGAGCTGTGTTGGACTGTGTTAGGCCTAGGTGACAAGGTGACACAATGAAGGCACTTGCCTTCTGTGATGTTGTAATGTATAATATCTATATTTTGTAAGATTTTATTTATTTATTCATGAGAGACACAGAGACATAGACAGAGGGAGAAGCTCTGATGTGGGACTCGATCCCGGGACCCAGGGATCACAACCTGAGCCAAAGGCAGATGCTCAACCACTGAGCCACCCAGGTGCCCCTATAATCTGTAATATATATTTGAGCTTCATTCTCCTCTCTGGTGCAGATCTCCTAAAACCCTTGGAATTTCCTAAATGCCAACAGTGATAAAGGTGTCTTGTTATGTTAAAGAGGTAACTTCTAGAAGACCTTTAAGGATGGGGAGTGGTTGGCAGGAGAAGCACCCCTGAGATTAGAGGGTTGGAACTTTCAGACTTCAGGAGGGGAGAGGGATTGGAGGTTGAATCAATTGTCAATGACCAATGATTGGGGTAAAAACCCAAAAGGATGGGTTTGGAGAACTTCCAGGATGGCAAACAGGTGGAGATTTGGGGAGAGTGCAGCCCCTGGAGACCCCTTGGAAGCTCTGCGCCCTTTCTCCATACTTTGGCCTCTGCATCTCATCCATCTGGCTGTTGTTCAGTCGTATTCTTTTATAATAAACTGATTGTCTAGTAAGTAAAATGTCTCCCTAATAGGAGATCATGTGTCTCCATCACCAAGAAATTATCCCCACATCACAGCGGCTAAGAGAAAAGGTTCTCTTCTGCTTTCTAACCAGTGATGACAGAATGGGGTTGGGGATGATAATTAGAACAGACCTGGGTTCAAATACCTCCTCTATTATTTACCAGTCGAGTAAGTGACTCAAAGGCTCAGAACCTCAGTTTCCTCTTTCGTGAAGTGAGGATAATAATGATAACTACCTCACAGAATGTTGTAGGGATTAGGTGAAAGCCTTGTATCTCTAATGCTTAGCACAGTTCTTTGGACTTAGCAGGGCTCAGTAAGTGTTGGCCATTACTGATAATATTTGAAGAGTAGCGTCAATCGTAAGACAAATCTACAGTATCAGAATATAGACAGTTATGAGGTTTTAGTAGTAAGCACATGGAATGTATTCGGGTAGAAAGCTATGAAGTTTTTTTTTTTTTTTTTTTTTCTTTTAAAGCTATGAAGTTTTGACTTTCTTGTGACCACTGTAGGGAAGTGAGCCAAGGACACTCATGGAATATGACCTGGGGTCTTGGCCAAGGGCTGATGGTGTGAGTCTCCTTTCTGGTTTCCTGAGTTTTGAGTTGCCTCTTTATGCTGATGACAGCATGATGCGCCACCACCGCCCTACAGATGAAGTAACTAGGAATCAGTAATAGTAATCTGTGGCTCATGAGCCCCACCTAGAGGAAGGGGTTGGGAGGGGCCAGCTACTGAGGGAAGAATGTGAGCTCTAGATAGAGAGGTGCCTTGGGCTGGAGTTTGAAAGCCTCTTGCACATGTATCTGCCTGTAATTTCTCTTCCAGGCATGGCTGAGACCTGTTAGAATAAGCTTCATGCCCTCGTCTGTCTTGCTCGCCCAGGCCATGGTGAGAGAACACTCTGTACGGAGAGACAGTGGCTTCTGTGTGTGGATTTAGCTTGCCAGGGACTGTGGCAATCTGTGCCTTGATGTGTTCCTGGCCCCTTGCTGCTTCTAAAGAGGGCAGAGCCTGCCTGTGTGGGTGGGATTGGATGTCAACAACCTTCCTACCATGGCTATTGGTGTCCCTGACTCTGCCACCACCACCCTCAGTTACACAGCTGGCAAAGGGTATGGGTTGGTCCAGTAAATTCCCATTGAGAGCTCAGTTTCCTCTACATAGATAAAGAAGAGCAGAAAAAAAGGAAGAAGAAAAGATACTAATGAACCGTAAGTAACCAAGATGAACGTTGAGGTTCAGCTATGCAGGAGCAGAGGCCAGAGAAGGCGATGAGATACGTCCAGGACAGCTATCCGGCAAGACCAATCCGGCACTCCCTCCTACCCCCAAGATGGTTTTTTTTAATTTTAATTTTAATTTTTTTTTTTATTTATGATAGTCATACAGAGAGAGAGAGAGGCAGAGACAAGGCAGAGACATAGGCAGAGGGAGAAACAGGCTCCATGCACCAGGAGCCTGACGTGGGATTCGATCCCGGGTCTCCAGGATCATGCCCTGGGCCAAAGGCAGGCGCCAAACCGCTGCGCCACCCAGGGATCCCCCCAAGATGGTTTTTGATGGCCTGTGATGTGATGGACAGCCTGCAGGTGCAGGGCACAGGTTGTCTTGTGTCATCCTTGGGACAACCCCATGATGTACTAATGACCTAAAATGGTCATTGTACCTATTTTACAGTTAAGGTAAAGGAGGCTTGAAGACCTTGAGGAGATTGTTCGGTTTGATCCAGCTAGTAAATGAGAGAGGGAAATTTGAACTCAGATCCGTTTGGATCTAAAGTTCTCTAATTCATAATTTGGACGTCACCCTCCACCACCACCTCCCCCCTACTAAATCTCTGCTTTCCTTCTCAGAATATGAAGGGGTACAACTGATTCTAAGACCATCATTCTAACCCCAAGGATCCTAGGGGACCATCAAGCAGTACTGGAAATGGGAGAGAATAGGAAAGGACCCGGTTCAATGGAGCAGCAGCTCTGTGTCTGAAGAGAGTAATTCAGGCAAGAGGTGTGTGCCCGGAGCTGGCCTGGAACAGGCAGCTTTGGGAGGGAAGCTCTGAGAAGGTAGGGATTGGGACATGGAGGCAGTGCCTTTCCTCAGGCCACTTGGGTGCCCTAGAAAGGACATGGAAGATTCTAGCCTCCCCTGTGCCTCTCTGCCCTCCATCCTAGCCAGGAACCCCGGGTTCTCACTCTCACTTCCTCCCTAGGAAGACACAGTCCTGCCTAGCTGGCTTTGTGCCACCAACTGGGCTCTCCACTCTTACAGCTATATTCCCCTTGCCTGTGGCTGCCTCTCACTTCATCCCTCTTCGTTCCTCTTCACTACAGGGCCAGCCCCAGCCCCAGCCCCAGGAGGTTCCTGGAAAAGCGGCTGGAGACTTGATCCCCTTTGTCCATGTCGCTAGGCTGATATTGCCAGTCTGGGAACTGTCATGAGTGACCCAAGTACTAAGCTCCCCCCACCCCCCCATGTGTTTTGAGATCTTCACATCTTCACCGATCTGGCAACAGAAGCAGCTCTGTCTATATCCACTGCGCTGATATGAGGTTGGGGTTCAAACTGTCACCAGAACCCCAGCAGACAGGCTTCTCTGACCTCACCAGTCAGGGATGCTGGAGAATTCCGTGGTCCAGCCCAAACTCATACCTCATTGCATCTGCAAGACCCTGTAAGGACACTTCTTTTCTCCAATGGGAATCCCCAAGGATGTGTTTTTGTAAAAAAAAAAAAAAAAAAAAAAGAAAAAAAAATCAGTTTTATTGAGATAACTTCCATATTAAACTGCACTTCTTCTGGTTTCATTTGGTGACTTTTGACGTATTTATACATTCGTAAAATCAGGATCACAATCAATCTATAAGAACATGTTCACCATCCTACAATGTTCCCTGTGCCTTTCCTCGGTCAAAGGAAACCCCATCTGCCCCTGGTCCTAGGCTTCCAGTGATCCGCTTTTTGTTACCATAGATTTGTCTTTTTTTGCAGTTTCATATAAATGAAATCATACAATATGTACTCTTTTATGTTATGCTGAGTAGTTTCCCATTGGATGGATGTACTAATTTGTGTGTCCAGTCCCCTGTTAATGGGCATTTGGATTGTGTCGGGTTTTTGATCAGTGTGACAAACACTGCTATGAACATTTGCATACTAGTCTTTGGGTTGACATATGTTTTAATTCCCCCCTGGGGGGAACACCTAGGAGTAGAATTGCAGAGTTTGTGGCACATGTGTATTTAACTTTATAAGAAATTGTTGTCCTGCAAATGCTTTTTTCTGCATCGATTGAGCAAATCACGTGGGTTTTTCTCCTTTGATCTGTTAACACTTGGCCCATGTGTTACCTTTTTTTATACAGTGGCTGATTCGATTTGCTAAAATTTTATTACAGATTTTTGCGTTTGTATGATGGATATTGGTCTCAGTTTTTCATTTCTTGCCTGGTTTACGACACCAAGTTGTCCTGGTCTCATAAAGTGAGTTGGGAAGTGATCTCTTTTCCTCTATTACCTGAAAGAGTTTGTGTAGAATTGGTATTATTTCTTCTTTAAGTGCTCGCTAGAGTTTGTCAGTAAATATGTCTGGGTCTGAAGGTGTCTTTGTCAGAAGGTTTTAAAATCACAAATTATTTATTTTCTATAACAGATATTGGGATACTCAGATTTCCTGATTTTTTCTTTTTTCCTAATTTTTTTTGAGTCAGTTTTGCTAATTTGTATCTTTCAAGACAATTATCTACTTCATTGAGGTTGTTGAATTTATTGGCAAAAATCCTTTAATATTATCTTTTTGTTACTTTCATGATTGCAAATGCGATGGTGGTGTTCCTTTATTTCTGAGATCACTAACTTGTGTTTCTCCTCTTTCTTTCTAAAAAAATTGATGTATAATTGACATATAACATTATATTAGTTTCAGGCGTACAACATAACAATCTGATATGTGTCTGTATTGTGAAATGATCACCACAGAAGACTTGTTGACATCTCTTACTGTACATAGTTACAGGTTATTTTTTGTGTGTGTAATGAAGACTTTTAAGATCTACTCAGCAACTTTCAAATATGCAATACACTGTTAGCCATAGTCACCCTACTGTCCATTCTTACAACCCCTCTTTCATTTATAATATTGGTAATTGTGTTTTCTCTCTTTTTAACTTGGCAGTCTGGCTAAGGATTTGTCAAATTTTGCTGATTTTCTTCATGGACTTCGCTTTTGGTGTAATTGATTTTTGTTTGTTTGTTTGACCATATTCTATGTTATTGATTTCTGCTCTTATGTTTATTATTTTCTACCTTCTACGTACTTTGCATTTATTTATTTATTTATTTATTTATTTTTCCGTACTTTGCATTTGTGTTTTTTTTTCTTCTGTATTGAGATGGAAGTTTAGATCATTTAAGCTATGACTTATTTCATTAACTTTTTAAACTCACAGAAATGTATATTTCAGAAAGCAAGAATTTCCAATAATCCAATCCCCCTTGAGGTAATTGCCTTTTTAAAAAAATATTTTATTTATTTATTTATTTATTTATTTATTTATTTATTTGAGAGAGAGCCCATGTGAGAAGGGGCAGGAGCAGAGGGAGGAGCAGAGGGAGAGGGAGAGACTTTCAGGCCGACCCTGCTGAGCATGCAGCCTGACTGTGTGTGTGTGTGGGGGGGGAGTCAGCATCCCAAACCATGAGATCATGACCTGAGTCAAAACTGAGAGTCAGATACTTCCCAACTGTGTCACTCAGACGCCCCCAAGAGAACTGCCTCCCCCCCCCTTTTTTTTTAAACCAACACTCCGCCCACCAAAGAGTCAGCAAAGGGTTCGACGTTCTTCTAACATATCACATGCTCTTGAGCGTATGTGCTTTGCCTCATGGATGTAGATTCCTTCAGACTGGAATACTCTGCCCAACATTCTCCACATGGTTTATTTCTGCTTACCAAGCTCAGTCTCAAATTCAGCCCCCTCCTTGAATCTTCCTTCTGTTCTTCCAGCCAGAGTTAGTTGTACTCATCTTTGTATACCATTGATTTTATGTACAACTCCACCATAGTGTTCATTGGATGGGAAGTATAAAATTTTAATATGGTGCATCTATTTCAAAAGTCCACACTCTTGTGTGCTCTGCTTCTTCCTTGGAACTTTTCTATTGGAATTTAAAGCAGTGATCTATGGCTCTTGATTTGCCATACTTTTTTTGGTAGGGAGGGGGTGGAATCTAATTCACCAATCATATAATCTACCTCTTTAAGGTGCACAATTAATCCTATTTCTTACATGCTTTTAATCACAGATTTCTTTATGGAAAAGTGACATCTGTCTTGCTTTTTCCAGTTCCTGGCATAATGTTTAACATTTGATAGTAAGACACTCAATAAATGTTTCCTGAATAAAAAATAAGTGTGTACTATATGCTCCAACCAGTACTTCTCGAAATTAACATGTATAAACATCATTTGGGGAGAGTATTCAGATGTAGATTCTAATGGAGGATGCTGGAATGCAAGATCTACATTTCTAGCAAGCTTTATTTTTTTATTTTTATTTTTTAATAAATTAATTTTTTATTGGTGTTCAGTTTACCAACATTCAGAATAACACCTAGTGCTCATCCTGTCAAGTGTCCCCCTCAGTGCCCGTCACCCACTCACCCCCACCCCCCACCCTCCTCTCCTTCCACCAACCCTAGTTCATTTCCCAGAGTTAGGAGTCTTTATGTTCTGTCTCCCTTTCTGATATTTCCCACACATTTCTTCTCCCTTCCCTTATATTCCCTTTCACTATTATTTATATTCCTCAAATGAATGAGAACATACACTGTTTGTCTTTCTCCGATTGACTTACTTCACTCAGCATAATACCCTCCAGTTCCATCCACGTTGAAGCAAATGGTGGGTATTTGTCGTTTCTAATGGCTGAGGAATATTCCATTGTATACATAGACCACAGCTTCTTTATCCATCCATGTTTCGATGGACACCGAGGCTCCTTCCACAGTTTGGCTATTGTGGACATTGCTGCTAGAGACATCGGGGTGCAGGTGTCCCAGCGTTTCACTGCATCCGAATCTTTGGGGTAAATCCCCAACAGTGCAATTGCTGGGTCGTAGGGCAGGTCTATTTTTAACTCTTTGAGGAACCTCCACACAGTTTTCCAGAGTGGCTGCACCAGTTCACATTCCCACCAACAGTGCAAGAGGGTTCCCTTTTCTCCGCATCCTCTCCAACATTTGTGGTTTCCTGCCTTGATAATTTTCCCCATTCTCACTGGTGTGAGGTGGGATCTCATTGTGGTTTTGATTTGTATTTCCCTGATGGCCAGTGAGGCGGAGAATTTTCTCATGTGCATGTTGGCCATGTCCATGTCTTCCTCTGTGAGATTTCTCTTCATGTCTTTTGCCCATTTCATGATTGGATTGTTTGTTTCTTTGGTGTTGAGTTTAAAAAGTTCTTTATAGATCTTGGAAACTAGCCCTTTATCTGATACGTCATTTGCAAATATCTTCTCCCATTCTGGAGGTTGTCTTTTAGTTTTGTTGACTGTATCCTTTGCAGTGCAAAAGCTTCTTATCTTGATGAAGTTCCAATAGTTCATTTTTGCTTTTGTTTCTTTTGCCTTCGTGGATGTATCTTGCAAGAAGTTGCTGTGGGCAAGTTCAAAAAGGGTGTTGCCTGTGTTCTCCTCTAGGATTTTGATGGAATCTTGTCTCATATTTAGATCTTTCATCCATTTTGAGTTTATCTTTGTGTATGGTGCTAGAGAGTGGTCCAGTTTCATTCTTCTGCATGTGGATGTCCAATTTTCCCAGCACCATTTATTGAAGAGACTGTCTTTCTTCCAATGGATAGTCTTTCCTCCTTTATCGAATATTAGTTGACCAAAAAGTTCAGGGTCCACTTCTGGGTTCTCTATTCTGTTCCATTGATCTATGTGTCTGTTTTTGTGCCAGTACCACACTGTCTTGATGACCACAGCTTTGTAGTACAACCTGAAATCTGGCATTGTGATGCCCCCAGCTATGGTTTTCTTTTTTAAAATTCCCCTGGCTATTCGGGGTCTTTTCTGATTCCACACAAATCTAGCAAGCTTTAATATGATGCCCACGCTGCTGATCTGAGGACCACCCTTTGAATTGCAAGGCCCACAGTTCCCTTTATTCTCTCTAGAATAAAGATAGTTCCCCTAAACTCTCACAAGAGGGCGCGATGGGCAAATATTTCTAGGGCTATTTATAACATATATTAAATGAATTCATGTGACAGGCTTTCAGCAGCTGTTTTGCTAATTATTATTTATTTCATGGAACAAGCACGGTGCATATCTCAGTATACTAAAAATAGATTTTCCTTTACGCCATATTGTCTAAAGAATTTGCCAAGATTGTGCTCCTAGAAACTGGGACCATTCAGTATCTCTGTTATTGGAAGTGTCATATGAGAATAGTACTAAAAAAAAAAAAATTATTAGATACGAATGATCTTAAAGATGTGAAAATAATAATTGTGGTAATACAAGTAAAAATAATAAGAGTGGTTATTTATTACATGCTGTGATAGAGTACTAGCTGTCTTGGGTAGATGGCTTCATTTAATCCTTACAGCCACCACATGAAATAGGTAATAATGCCCTCGTTTTAGAGGAAATAAAACTGATGTTTTTTTTTTTTTTTAAACTGATGTTTATAGAGATGAAATAAAATACCCGAGTTCTGGAGATCATAGTTGGAGGGGTAGAACTTGAACACACTTTGTGTTTTTCCGAGGTCCAGGTCATGTATGCTGCACTGCCTTCAAGGCATTTCCTCCTGGGATTTAGGGCAGGGGTCTGTGATTCTTATTTGCCATCCTTTTTAAAAATTGAGGTGTGATTCATATGCCATAAAATATACCCTTCTAAAATGCACAGTTCACTGTTTTTGGTATAAACACAAGGTTGTGCAACCGTTGTCACTATTTCCAGATTATTTTTGTTACCCCAAAGAGAGATCCACACTCATTAGCAGTCACTCCTCATTTCCCCTTCCCCGACAACCCTCCCCTCCCTCCAGCTGAAACCATGAATTTACTTTTCTATCCCTAAAGATTGGCCAATTCCAGGCATTTCATATAAATCATACAATATGTGGCCTTTTGTGTTAGGCTTTGTTCACTGAGCATTGTGTTTTCGAGGCTCATTCATGTTGCAACCTATATCAATCCCTCATTCCTTTTTATGTCTGAATAATATTCCATCATATAGATATACTACACTTCATCTATCCATTTGTCAATTGATGGACACTTGGGATGTTTCCAATTTTTAGCAATTATGAATAATGCTGCCATGAACATTTATGCATAAATTTTTGTGTGAACATATGTTTTCAATTGTCTCGGGTATATACCTCAGAGTGGAATTGCTGGGTCATATGTGGTCTCTCTGAGCTTTTTTGTTTTTTTTTTTTAAAGATTTATTTATTTATTTATTTATTTATTTATTTATTTATTTATGATAGACACAGAGAGAGAGAGAGAGAGAGAGAGAGGCAGAGACACAGGCAGAGGGAGAAGCAGGCTCCATGCCGGGAGCCTGACATGGGACTTGATCCTGGGACTCCAGGACCGGTCCCTGGGCCAAAGGCAGCGCTAAACCGCTGAGCCACCCAGGGATCCCTGTTTGTTTGTTTTTTTTTAAGATTTTATTTATTTATTCATGAGAAATACACACACACACACAGAGGCAGAGACACAGGCAGAGGGAGAAGCAAGCTTCCCACAGGGAGCCAATGTAGGACTTGATCCCAGGACCCCGGGACCATAGCTCAATCATAGGCAGATGCTCAATCACTTAGTCACCCAGGTGACCTCTTTACTGAGCTTTTTGAGAGACTTCCAGACTGTTTTCCTCAATAGTTGCTCCGTTTTACATTCCCACTTGCATTTTTCTCCATATACTTGCCAATACTTGTTATTGATTTACCGTGTTCTTGTGACCACAAATTAATGAAGGGGAAATCACCAGATTCTCAAACATGGTTCCAAATAATATGCCCTTAATTTTTTTTTTTTAAGGAAATTAGTAGGCTTTTGTATGCTGCTGTGAAACAACCAGACTGGGATGTCTGTCATTACCAATCATTCTCGATCATTACCTGTAGTGTGATCTAGTCTTTCAGATTCTCAGTTGGAGATTTGAGATAATAAAACCTGAATTGTACCCCCTCCCATTCCCCATAAAAAAAAGCAAGCAAGCAAGCCCTACTCACTTCCCTGGTGGTCCTGGCATGAAGCTAAAACCAAATGCCTACATCACAAGAAAGAACTTTCACAAATGAAAGAGTTGCCACAGAGTTTATGAAGCTTAAGGACTAGCACCCTCTGTTGCATGGGCTCTGGCCTCTGTCCACCCTGTAACCCTTCTCTAGAAGTGGCACTGGGGTGGCCGAGGGCATATTGAGTCAGAGCTAAAGGTTAGTTGAGTTCTAAATGACTTGTGCCTAGGGCGTCTGGGTGGCTCAGTTGGTCAAGCATCTGCCTTCGGCTCAGGTCATGATCCCGGGATCCCAAATCCTGGGAACAAATTCCGATTTGGGCCCCCTGCTCAGCGGGGAGTCTGTTTCTTCCACTCCTTCTGCCCTTCCCCTTGCTTATACTCTCTCTCTCTCAAATACATAAAGTCTTTGAAAAATATAAATAACTTGTCTGTAATGAGGTGAGTCCTAGATATAGAGAAGGTCATGGCAGTATCTTTACTTATTCAACTACAAACTGTACTATGTCTAGTACTTATACTACATACTGGTATACAGTTTTGTGTAGAGTAATTAGAATTTTATTACAGAGCAGACTTAAAATAAGCAAGGTATAGAAGAACTAAATAGCATACCTAACAAGACTGAGAAAATACATTTACATCACACTTCATAGCCAACATACAGAATCTGTACATGTTGATCATACATTGTACATTTATTAGAATTGGCCAGGTTCTAGGCCATAGAAAAAGGTACACAGTTCATTCTAAAGAGTCAATATCATGTCAACTATGTCCTATGATCATAATGTAATAAAATAAAAAACCAAGAACAATAAAAGAGTTAAACATTTTCCATTTCCTGGAAATTAACAATGAACAAACCAAAACCAAAACCAAAGAAAGGCCCCCCAAATCTTTGGGTTAAAGGGATCATTGTATGTCAAAATTCATGAAGCATAGCCAAAAAACAGCATTTAAAGGGAAAATTATAGTTTTTAAAAAAGATTTTATTTATTTGATAGAGAGAGAGAGAGAGAGAGCACGAGCCAAGGGAGGGGCAGAGGGAGAGGGAGAAGCAGATTTCGCTGCTGAGTAGGGAGCCAGACATGGGGCTCAATCCCAGGACCCCAGGATCAGATCTGAGCCAAAGGCAGATGCTTAACCGACTAAGCCACCCAGGTGCCCTGGAAGATTATAGTTTCAAATGCATTCATCAGAAAACAGGAACATTTAAAGGCAAATAAATGAAGCATTTGGTTACAGTAGTTTCAAGAAGACAACAGAGCAAGTTCTACTGGTGGGGGACAGAAATTATAGCACAATTCACACTCCGACTATATATACACAGGAGAGGCAGCCAACCTGGAAAGATGACATATGAGCTGAGTTTGATGGACTACGAGGGATTAAATAGGAGAAAAGTTGTGGGGAAAACGAAGAGCAAGTGTACTGAGGTAAGAAAAAGTCGGTCGGTTGTGCCCAGCTGCATAAAGGCTCCTATGATGGAGTGGTCAGAGAGAAGGTGGGGGTCATGTCAGACCATGACAACTTGGTTGTGAAATCGACAGGGAAGCCTAGCACATTTTTTTTAAAATAAGAGGATGATAAGCATCAGTATAGGGAAGTGGTTAAGCATATGAGCTCTATAATATATAGGCTTATGCAATCACTATGTTGTACTTCTGAAACTAATGTAACATTGTGTGTCAACTATACCTCAAAAAGAAAAAAGAAAAAAGAAAAGAAAAGAAAAGAAAAGAAAAGAAAAGAAAAAAAGTATGAGTTCTAGTATCAGCTGCTGGTGCCAAGTTTGAATCTTACTCATTCCAACTGTGAGTTTCAAGCTGTGTGTTTATGGGCAAATCACTTAACCTCTGCAAACCTTAATTTCCTCATCTCAAGTGGATAATAATAGTTGCTTGATAAGTGTATTGGGTATAGAAAGTACTTAGCACAGTACCTGGCAGAGACTTAGGGTTTATTTCCCATTCCAGTGCAATTACTCATAGCACACCCTATTACTATCAAAAGTGTCTGTTTGGCTGATAAATTACGTGGCACACCTAGTTGGCAATTTGTGGGTCAACTCTATGTGTATGTGGATGTTTTAGGGAGATCATCCTGGATACACGTTGCAGAACGGATTTGGAAGACACTAGCTAGACCAGAGACAGAGAGCTCCTCTAGGAGGGTCTTGAATGACACAGGTGAGACTGGAGAATTCAGAATGCAGGTGTATTTTTTTTTTCTTTTTAAATGGAAGCAGCATTTATACAGCTGGTGGCTGATGTGATGCTCCTAGGCGTATACTAATGTTTTTGACTTAGGTGACCAAATGGATGGTGACAAGGTAATGACCAAGGTGGGGCTTTCAGAAGGAAGCACAAATTCAGGATGAAGCCATGTGGGATGGTGACTTTTGGATATGTTGACTTCAAGATGCTCAAAGACTGCAATGCAGAGGAGTTCATTAGAGTCAAAAACGGAATCAGAAGTTCAGAGAGAGGCCAGGTCTGGAGATGGAGATATGGGTCTTATCTGTATGTGAGACCAAATGAGATCACTCAGGAAGAGAAATGAAAAGTGATAAGAGATGAGGGCTGGAGACCAAGCCGGGGGCACACTGCCAGTTAGGTGTCCACGAAGGATGTTGTTGCCTGGGAGCTGGGGAGAGCTAGGAGACACAATGGTCACAGAAGCCAAGGAGGCCAGAGTCTCAAGGAGCAGGAAGTTGTTGGCAATGTCAGTGCCATGAAGAGGTCAGATATAATGAGGGCACGGATGTGCCACTGGGTTCAGCCACGTGAAGGTCATGTCTTCTATGGAAAGGAAAGGTTCTGTGACGTGGCGGACTGAAGATGGATCACAGAAAGCTTAGTGTGAATGGCAGTCCAAGGAGGAATGAAGAGTCAGGCTGTATTTATTCTTTTTTTTTAAAATAAATTAATTTTTAAATTGGTGTTCAATTTGCCAACATATAGCATAACACCCAGTGCTCATCCCATCAAGTGCCCCCCTCAGTGCCCATCACCCAGTCACCCCCACCCCTTGCCCACCTCCCCTTCCACCACCCCTAGTTCATTTCCCAGATTTAGGAGTTCTGTCTCCCTTTCTGATATTTCCCACCCATTTTCTCTCCTTTCCCCTTTATTCCCTTTCACTATTTTTTATATTCCCCAAATGAATGAGAACATATAATGTTTGTCCTTCTCCGATTGACTTATTTCACTCAGCATAATACCCTCCAGTTCCATCCACGTCGAAGCAAATGGTGGGTATTTGTCATCTCTAATGGCTGAGGAATATTCCATTGTATACAGAGACCACATCTTCTTGATCCATTCAACTTTTGATGGACACTGAGGCTCCTGCCACAGTTTGGCTATTGTGGACATTGCTGCTATCAACATCGGGGTGCAGGTGTCCCGGTGTTTCACTGCATCTGTATCTTTGGGGTAAATCCCCAAAAGTGCAATTGCTGGGTCGTAAGGCAGGTGTATTTTTAACTCTTTGAGGAACCTCCACACAGTTTTCCAGAGTGGCTGCACCAGTTCACATTCCCACCAACAGTGCAGGAGGGTTCCCCTTTCTCCGCATCCTCTCCAATATTTGTGGTTTCCTGCCTTGTTAATTTTCCCCATTCTCACTGGTGTGAGGTGGTATCTCATTTCAGGCTGTATTTATAAAATTTCTCAGAATCATAGATTCAAGTCAAATCCGTCATTCTGATCATCAAAGTAATGTATCCTCAAGTTGTGATATAATCCTCAAAGCTGACAAATAAGCATCCACGGCTGTGCTTTATCGTGCACTCAGATTGCCACACACTGCCTACGTTGTCCGATGTGACACAGGGATGGGCACACGAAAGGGGCAAAGGAATGCCCCTTTCCTCCCCTCCACTGCAGGAAGTGAAGTGCAGGGGATCTAAGCGACCTGCTCAAGATCACACCACCACTGCGCGATAGAGCTGCAAGTTGCACTCATCTCTGCCCCACCCCAGAGTGCATGGCCATCCCTCTGAACCTCAGCTCCAACCTCAGGACATCCCCCCATTTTTAATTGCCTGAAAACAATTAGCGACTACTGACAGAGTAATCACTTTTTCAAATAAAAATGCTGAAGTTTTCACAGAATTGCCAAAGAAGACGATCACTTGTTTTCACAGTGCAACCTGGGAACCTCAGAAATGTTAAAGGCATTTAAAAAATAAACTCATTGTGCTTTCCTGTGTGGACAGCAAACAGTGGAAAATGACCTGTCTTTCCAACCTGGGCTCCACTTTAGGGGAACAAGGAAACTTTGTGTATCTTTCAGTTCCAGAAGAAGGGGGGGCCTTGTGCCTGGGTAAAATAGCAAGTTTCATCTTAACCTTCAAGAATGATGTCTTTTCATGTCTTCAAGGGGTACCTGAGGCCCTGCCAAAACTCTTGAGTGAGAAACCAAACCCAACTCACCCTGAACCATTCCCAGCTGAACATGAGGCCCCTGCAGCGGGGTGAGTGCACCCTTGTCCCTGGGGCTCCGACCGTATATTATTCTTGATGCATGTTATATAGAGCTTATCATGTGTGTGGAACATCTCATGATACAATTCAAAATGTACTGCTTAAAATGTAAACAAAGTAAGACTAATGTTTTCAAAAAAAAAGAGAGAACAGTTTTTGAGGAGAGGAGTGGTTAAATAAAACGGAGTAATACATTTGATGGAATTCTGTACAATTAAAAGAGTGGACTAGATCTGTCGGAATCAATATGAGTGAAGCTCAAAAATGCATTATTGCCTGAAAATAGCACATTGCAAACTGGCATTCTCAGCATGATATTTATCCAAATGTAAAAATAACAAAGAATCTACAGATTTTCTATGGCTATAGTCCATAGCCAATTACCAATCCGATAATTATGGGTATTTCAGTGTCTGGGAGGTGGTGGCTTTACTGGAGGAAATGGGTTTGGTGACAGATGAAGAGGACTTGTGCTTGATCCATAGCAGCTGTTCAAAAGTGTGGTCTGAGGATCCCTGAGAGTCTCCATGACTCTTCCAGGGGTCCTCAGAATCAAAACTGTTTTCATAACAACATCAAGATGTTCTTTGTCTTTTTCATGGTATTGACATGAGTCCTTAGTGCCCGGGCCCCAAACCGTAGGAGCTGTCATTGTGTCCTGTCCTGCCACAATTTTTTTTTCTTTACAGATTCATTTACTTATTTGAGAGAAAGAAAGAAAGAGTTGAGCGAGTGGGAGGAAGGATAGAGAAGGAGAGAGAATCCTCAAGCAGATTCCTTGCTCAGCATGGAGCCCGAATGGGGGCTCCATCCGAGGACCCTGGGATCATGACATGAGCTAAAATCCAGAGTTGGCTACTCAATCAACGGAGCCACCCAGGTGGCCCCTCTTGGATACACATTTTAAAAATATATCCTGAGTAGGGGGTACCTGGCTGGCTAAGTGAGTGGAGTGCACCACTCTTGATCTTGGGGTTGTGAGTTTGAGCCCTGCTTTGGGTGTAGAGATTGCTTAAAAATAAAAAAATCTTCAAAAAAATATGTCTGGAGTATTGAAGTATGTATAAAGTACCTTTGCTGCATTCTGAGGTACAATGGTTGTCTTTATTAAAAGTGCTTGTGTAAAAAAAGCAAAAAAAAAGCACTTGTATGTTTGAGTTGAGAACTCAATTAGTTCCCTCTCTCTCTCTCTCTCTCTTTTTAATAGAACACCACTTTTACTTGAAAGAATGATTGGCAGACAAATTGTAGTTATTCAGACTAGGGTGTTTGGGGGATATTTTCTTGGAAGTTAACAAAATGAACCTATTTAATCAAGGAAAATAACTGATGGTATTTGCTACCAATGATAAAAATACAAAATTGCAACCAAAAATTTGAATTTTTGGAAAACTTGTTTCTGCAACCTTGAGCTTGACAGCTTCTCAGTTCTTTTTTTTTTTTCTTCTTCAGCTTCTCAGTTCTTAAAGAATTTTCTAATGTAATATTGTGGTAATATTAACACATGGGATTTTTTTGATGTTGTATAATAATATGAGCCAACATTTAGAAGATCTGCATAAGGCACTGAACCAATATTTCTCAAAAGACTGGTGTTTTACTATATAATCATTTTATTCTGTTTTTCTGCATCTTGAGCTTTTAAAAAAAATATTTGCTGCAAGGTGCTTCTTTCTTGTTAGAAGCCTAGGTCATTAGAAATAAAGTTATTTTTGATGGCAACAATACACATCATGCACAGCTCTAAGGAACTTTTACTTGCCTTTTTCTCCCAAATCTTATATGCATCTTCCTTTTACCTTGACTTCCCTTCTTCTCCATTTCCTGCTTCTTTCCTGTGTCCCAAGCCAAAATGACAGGTGTATCCGAGGGTTGTTGCTGTTGCTTGTGTGTGTGCACTCACATATGTACATGCATGTATGTAGGGAAGGTAGCAGTTGGATCAGATAATTGTGTTTTGTGTTTTTCCTGTATGTTGGCTTTAATACCCCTTTCCTTTGTTCTACTATTAAGAACAAACTCGGAAAAAAAGATGAACAAACTCGGGTGCCTGGGCAGTTCAGTTGGTTAAGTGTCTGCTTTCAGCTCAGGTCATGATCCTGGGTTCCTGGGATGGAGCCTCCCGTGAGGCCCCCTGCTCAGCAAAGAGTCTGCTTCTCCTTCTTTATTTTTTTAAATATCTATCTATCATCTATCTATCTATCTATCTATCTATCTATCTATCTATCTATCTATCTAAGAGAGACAGAGAGAGCACAAGCAAGGGGAGCAGCAGAGGGAGAGGGAGAGGGAGAAGCAGGCTCTCCAATGAGCTGGGAGCTCGATGCAGGGCTCGATCCCAGAGCCTGAGATCATGACCTGAACTAAAGGTGGATGCTTAACCACCCGAGCCACCCTTGCACCCCAATAAATACAATCTTAAAAAAAGAGAGAGAGAGAGAGCAAGAACCTTGGAGGTCAGAGAGAAGAAATTTGAGCATGGAGCTTTTGTCCCAAATGTCTTAGGCAGACATTTTAAAATAAGGAAGAAAAGAAGCAAATATAATGAAATATATTATATATGGAAATATAATGCCAAGGCTATTATTTCTCAAGGGGTGGGCCAGTGTCAAAGTTGTGCCAGAACGTACATTCTTCCTACAGCCTGACTGGGAGTCCTAGGAAGGGTAATGAATTCTTGTGGTTCCAAGTCATGTTAGCCTTTTAGTATTTTAGGGAGAAAACTGGTCACAGTATGGTAGGTGGGGAGCAATTGAAGAACCCACTATTTCCTGCCTCCTCCTTTGTCAGAACTAAAGCCCACCCCCCTTCCTCCCCGCAAGGGGAGTCAGCAGAGGTGAGCTTGAGTTCATCGTGCGAGCCTATCGTGGGTGGTGTTTGGACCCAAGCAAGGCAAAAATCAATCTCCTTAGCCCGGGACCCACGTCTAATGCAGCATTTGTAGCCACTTCTCAGGGACCTTTTGAGTTGTCTTTGTGGGTTTTAATAACCGTGACCCGTAATATCTACTGAACACTCACAGTGCACCTGGAATGCTTATTTTATGAACCTTGCCATAATCCTATAAGGTCATCACCCTATGGCAGCGACTGGCTGGCTTCCCCTTGTGGGCACACAGCTAAACTCTATTTCCCAGGCTCCTCTGCAGTTAAGAATGGTGATATGAAAAAAAAAAAAAAAGAATGGTGATATGATTGAATTTGGGTCAAAGGCTTGTTAGCGAAAGTGTTGTGTGTTCCTTCCAGGCCTGGCTGACCACTCCTGCCCTACCTCTGGCCCTCCATGTCCTTTTCTCCTCCTCTGTCTTATGAAGGCAAGCCTGGTGATGTTGGAACTATAAGCTGGGAGGAGTATGACTTTTTTGTTTTTTTAAACATTTTATTTATTCATGAGAGACACAGAGGCAGAGACATAGGCAGAGGGAGAGGCAGGCTCCCTGTGGGGACCCTGATGAGGGACTCAATCCCAGGACCACGGGGTCACGACCTGAGCCAAAGTCAGATGCTCATTCACTGAGCCACCCAGGTGCCCCAGAGTCTGACTTTTGAGTGACATCTTGGAGGACAACCACCACTCAGTGACACCCATTTTCAACTTCCAGCAAGCAACAAATAAAGGTTTACTGGGTTAAACCAGTGAGATTTTTTTGGAGCTTGCTTATTAGAGCAGCCGTGGTACGCACATGAACACTCATCTCCATTGTAGAGGGAAAAAAACAGCCTCAGAACATTTTATTTGTCCAAGGTCTCACAAATAACAAAGATCTACGTAAGTTTGAATCACGTGTGTTTTTTTGGGAATGACGTGGCGAGAATGGCAGTCAGATAATGGTGGCAAGTGTGTGTGTGTGTGTGTGTGTGTGTGTGTGTGTAGTACACTTCTACCACTGTTTATGGGCTCTATGGTCCCCAAGGTCCCCCCGCAATTCCCTGCAGGAAAGAGAAATGTGAGTCTCAGTGACCACACGGTACCCTAGTCAAGGGATTGAGGGTGCACCATGTCCTTCTGCTCCTGGGCATGGCTGAGCAAGGAGCAGTGACCCCAAAAGTGGACTGAAACTTCATCCCCCATGTGGCTGCTGCTGTGTGGCTGCCTGACAAGATCCCAGCCCTTATCTGAGATGTACGAGGCCTGGCCGAGGATGACGCTGACCTGCCGGAGAATGTAACTCTGTAAGATGTCAGCCTTTCCCAGGGATATCCGTTTCGGGAGGCTGGCAGGATGTGGAAGGGAAACAATCTCAGGCTGGCTTACCTGGCCCCACTCTCATCCTGCCATGTGGAATTTCCACCAGGGCAGGCAGAAAGCAAACACCGGCCCCCTGCCCGCCCACCGCTCCACTTCTTAGCCAAGTTGCCAAGGCCGGCCTGCCTTTCTTCTCATACCTGTGCCAGCGTGGAACCGCGTGTTTGTGAAGAGAGAAGGGACTCATGTGGCTTGCTAGTGGCATATTTGAGCCCCTACCATATGCTCAGTATTCTCTCATTGTTGCAGGATGGTGTTCCCAAGGAAACCCACTCTGAGACTCAGAGGCTCTCATGCAAGAAATTTATTGGATAGACCCTTGGGAACGCACCTGTAAGGGAGCTGAAGAGGCAGGACTGGGCGGAAGGAGAAGTTGAGCTGTGATTTAGTTGCAACAGAGACCCCAGCCAATCCCATGGGGAGCACCGAAGTGGAAGTGGCCTTTTGGAGATGTTCCACATTGAGGCAAGAGGGCTGAGGCTCTGTATCCCCACCTGGACTGAGTTGCAAGTAGGCTGCTCCTGGTGGGGGTAGGGGGTAGGGGGAAGGGGTGGTTCGGGGAGATCATATCCTTGGGTGAGGCAGCTCCCTTTGGCCCTGGGGAAAGGCTGTGCTATGAGCTGGGGGAATGAGTGCCCCAGTTCTAGATCCTGGGGTGGGGGGTTCTGGATGGAAGACCATAGCGTTTGCTATATTCATTTATACAAACACAAGTGCGGAGATTTAGGATGATGGAAATTGGGGCTCAGGGAAATTATGTCGCTTAGATCGCATAGCCATCAAGTGACCTAGAAAAATGTACGCCTCTGGTCTCCGACTTTTAGCTCGAAGTCTCCAAGGGGCTAGGAAGCACAACAGAGAAGCAGAACAAGGTTGGTCTTGAGACTGATGGACTTCCCAGTTTAGCAAAGTGGCCCGAGGAGGATGCTTGGCCAGGGCTGAACTGACCCCGGAAGTGTGTACTGGAAAAGGAGAGAAAAATTGGTGGCACCAGGGGCAGGGAATAAAAGGACTTGGTAGTAAGGGCAATGGGACGGGAAAGCTTGGTCTTCCTGGAGGAGCTGAGGAAGCCCTGTAACCACTGAGAAATTCATTTCCCTGCTGTCAGGGCCTTGGGAGCAGCAGTGGGTAAAGGAGGAGAGAGGCCATCCTAAAAGTTCCTGAAGGCCACTTCCTTCCCCCCAGGAGACTCCCCCCTCACAGATGTAAATGCCTTAGATGATTGATGACATTTAAGCAGGTGGCCCTAGCACCTGGGAGGCATATAGTCTGCCAGGAAAAGAAAATGTGAAAGACTTTGAAATGGGCAAAAAAATGCCTACTGGGTGTCTTGTCTAGTGCACCCTTCATGGTTATCTGCATCTTTCATTGCTTCGGATCTTTTTTATAATTCTGTCATTTGTAGAAAACTGATAGTAATGCAAATGATTCTTGCCCATAGAAATGCAAATACATTTTGTCCAGGGGAGATGCAGTTGGTTATTGCACTGCGGATGTGGACTAGGTTTGCATTTGTTTGTAAATTCATTTCTGTATTCCGGATTGACTCCCTCTGTGTGTTCTTTGAATGCTCCTTTGATCTGGTTGTAACACCTTCTCATATTTGTTCTCATATTTGTGATTAAATAAATCTTTGACACGTGCTCATTGGAAAAAAAAAACAAAAACGAAAGGAGAAACCCCTCCAGGTCCCCTTTCTCTCAGTTGACTTGCCCTAAAACTGGGGAGAGTTGTTACACCCTGCAGAGACTGCAGGAAGGGGGCGGTGCTTAGGGGGGTGGCCGAAACTCAGCAGGCTCATGTCAACTAGAGAAGCTCCATTTGTGTTTTTTTTGAGAGCATCCTCATTAGATTTCAGTGGAACCATGGTGGCATGGGTTGTGTCCCTCTAAAAGGTGTTGAAGTCCTGCCTCCCAGTACCTGTGAACGTACCATCATTGGAAACAGGGTCTTTGCGGATGATCAAGTTAGGATGAGTCATTAGGGTGGGCTTTCATCCAACATGACTGTAGCCTTATAAATGGGAAATTTGTACCCGGAGATAGAAACCCACATCCAGGGAGAAGGCCAGGTGAAAAAGGCAGAGGTCAGGCTGATGCATCTACAAGCCAAGGAATGTCAGAGATTGCCAGCAAACGACCATGAGCTAGATGAGAGGCATGGAGATGATCCTTAGGAGGAACCGACCTGCCAACACCTTGACCTTGGACTTCTAGGCCTTCAGAACTGGGAGGCAATACATTTCTGTTGTTTAAGCCACCCAGTTGTCGTACTTTGTCACGGCAGGAAACAAATACACAAGGCAGCTATAGCTACATGCAGTGTGAACCACCAGATTTTGGCTTGCTGCCCCCTCTTTACCATGAGAAGTAGAATTAAGGCTGTAGAGTGTTGTAGGACCTCAAGTACCTTAAATACAACCGCTATGTGAGTGGGGAGGCACTTCATCTTTTTGGTTGTAAAACCCTTCAGGAAAATATGAAATCCAAAATAGCACGCCCAGCTGCAGTCTGCCATTGTGTAATTATAGCTCTCCTGTTTGTTGTAGGCAAAAGAAGAGACCCTCCCTGTGTCTTAACAAAAGGAGCAGATTGTTGCCTGAATGGCACCCTGTTACCGTGCCCTCAATTTCCCAATCAGAACCGTCAGAGGCTGCACTTAATTAAGCTGTCTTCCCAGCCTCCTGGCATCCGACAGGTTCCCATAGTAATTACTGAGGTTTCCAAGTGGGGCTGGCTTTCCTGCATTTCTGCACACTCTCATGGCAGGCAGGGGGGGTTTGGACTGCGATGAGATCTTGCCTTTTCCCGCAGCATATACTGGAATAAACACCGATTGATTCTGAACATGATTTTAGGAAACCTTGGCTTATCCAATTTTCAGCAAGAATAGGAGTACCGAAGAGGAAGACACCCAGGGCTTGAAGGGGGAGTGACCTACGTGCCTTGAAAGGGGTCCCTGGCTGTTCTCTAGGATGCTGGGGGCTGTGAGAGGAGGGTGAGTGGGGAATGAACCTGGGGAATCAGCCTCATGGTTCTCTTAGGCCGAAGAGTCTGTCAGCTGGTCAGTTCTCCTCTCTGCTTAATAATCCATGTGATGCCTATCAGAAGCCCACGCATTGCCTGCATCCCCTAGACTAATTAAACATTTGACTCTGTTGGAGATCTGCTCATTTGTTTTCCTGCAAGAGCTCAAGTCAATGACCAAAGCTGGATGATGGGGAGGGCAACAGGGGTGAGGCAGGAATAGGGAATTAGGATCCTGTTTTGCATCTTCCCTGCTTACTACAGAGCACTTGGCCTAAGGGGGTACAGCTTCCCTATGATGATCATACCTCATTCCCTAGACCCCCTCTTTTTTTCCAACAGTCCTCTTTTTAGGCTTAGAGTTTTGAGGACCTAGCACACCCTCCCCAATGGAAGAAAAAAATCATCTAGACTCCTCTTGTGTCTTGTAAGATCTGACACTTTGGCCTTCAGCAGGAGGTCGGTGGGGCTTCCTCTGGTGCCCCAGGAGGTGTCTCATGTGAGTTCCTGGAACTATCGGTTCTTTCGCCGCTTCTAATCTGTCCATGAACTTCTCTCCTGCCTTCAGAGGAGTCTCCTGATCCCTTTGCTCTTGAGATTTCACAGAGTGGCTCCTCCCCCCTGTGAGTGCCCACAGTGTGATCTGATGTCCAAGGCAAGTCCCCTAAGGGTGCACCTGATGTCATCACTAATGGCAAGGATTAGCAAGGAGGATTCCTCCCCACTGTGTACCATACTTTGCCTTTTTTCTAATTTTCAGTTCATGTTAGCACTACAAAGAAAATATGTGCTAGACTTGCTCAGCCTCAGGCTCACCGCAAGGCCAATGACAACACATGGGGGAAAGGCTGGTGGTATATTCATGTTGGGGCCTGGAGCCTTGGCTGTGGAGTCCGGTGGCCACAGGGATAAGATGGGCTGAGATGACAGAGAGTGATGGTTTCATTATAGACCTGTCTCCATCAGGTGTCTGCACTTCTCCTCACAAAAGCGATAATATATGATGTATTTGCTTTTCCTGGCACAAAGTTAAACTATCCCCCAAGCCCTTGTGACCTGCAGACTTTGTAGCTGCTTAGTGGATGTTTGTTCAAACATTTGCAGGGTCAGATATGTCCAGTCACTCGCGTCCTCAGCATAACCTTTCAGCGTTTCTCCTGTTCACTGAGAAGAAGCTTCCAGAACACACAGGCCTATTCCTAAGCGAATCTAGCAGAAGCAGTAGGTTAGACTGGCAAAGCTGAAATCACAATTAAAGAATCTACCGGGGCACCTGGTGGCTCAGTGGTTGAGTATCTCCTTTGGCTCAGGTCATGATCCCGGGGTCCTGGGATAGAGTCCTGCATCGGGCTCCCTGCAGGGAGCCTGCTTCTCCCTCTGCCTGTGTCTCTGCCTCTCCCTGTGTCTCTCATGAATAAACAAATACAATCTTTTTTTTTTTTTTAAAGAATCTACCAACAGGAGCTCATGCATTGTTTTGAGAACAAGAGAGATACTCCGAATGAGATTTCGTCCTGTGTTAATCTGATCCTTGATTTAGCTAATCCTTATGTGTCAGTTATGAGTAAAGGTTACCCAAGAATGTGGAAATCATGCAGGTCTGTAGATTTCTCAGTCCACGAGGAACACCAGCCTGCATGAAACACAGGACTTGATCATCATTCACCTGGCCCTGGCCTTGGGCCTGTCAAGAAGGCCTCACTCAGAGGGGATGCTCAGGGTTCCTTATAATGGCACTGCTGATGCATAGCAGTCAAGGTCTTGTCAGGAGATAGAAACCACATCTTATTAAAATTAAAATTAAATTAAATTAAAATTTTCTTTTGAATACCGTGGGTGGTGTTCAGGGTCCAGGGCCTAGTCCTAGTGGGTGGAATGTGGGGTTTCCTAGGAAGGGAAGCTGGACATGGCTGGAAGCCTCAAGGTGTGCTTGTGGCTTAGGGTGGGTGTGGGAATAAGTCTGATTCTAGACACAAGGGCAGGAAGAGAGTGGCCTGAGATAGGGAACAGATCCTTTCTCCAGGTCAGTATGTGGCATTTTTCTGGCCTCCATCTGATGCCCAGGCAACCCTTTGTAGCTCAAGGCATGGTGTGTGGAGTCCTGATCTATCTTCTCTTTTTTGCAAGAACATTGAGGCTTTGCCCCTTGTCCTTGAGCCTCCCGACCACTAGAGGCCAGACCTAGTTCTCATCCTTCTGTGAACCACATGGTGTTAGGGTTTGCCCCTGGGTCGAGCTGTGCATATCTCCCCTTCACTGTATCTATGGATTTTCTTTCTTGCTAATTCATATGTATATTGAAAAGGTTCTTATTTTGAGAGACTTGTGCATTTTATCTTGCATTTCTACATGCTTGTAGCTGAGGTGGGGAGAGGGAGGAGATGCTTTTGTGACCGGTCGGTGTTTTGTGGTGACCCAGGGCATCCAGGAGACTTCTGCCAACATCCAGAGACACAGAGGATGGGAGAGATAGGCAAAGGGCACGTTATAGTGTTTTGCCAAGGACTGAGAATGTGGTCTTCTGCTTGCCGCTGATAATGAGTTGTTTTTAATTATCTTTGTTTATCAAACTATAGTTTATTTTTTAAAGATTTGTTTATTTATTTATTCATGAGAGACACAGAGAGAGAAGCAGAGACATGGGCAGAGGGAGAAACAGGCTCCCTGCAGGGAGCCCAATGCAGGACTTGATCCCAGGATCCCAGGATCACGACATGAGCCGAAGGCAGATGCTCAATGACTGAGCCACCCAGGCACCCCCCAAACTATGGTTTATTTGGTTACAACTCCATGCACCAAATGGAGTCACCTAGAGCTCTAGTTATATTTAGACAGGACTTTAGGTCTCTAATGATGGAGATTGTGACTTTATTTATCTCAATGTTTGCCATGTAGTAGGTCCTCATATTTGTGGAACAAATGCATGCACGCATGTATATAAGGGTCAATTTGCTAGGACAAAAATCTTGCAATTGGGGCCTCCCACCCCTAATAATTTAACAACTCTGATGACTTGAGGAGGTGCTGTGACACTGACCAGCAGCCCCAAATTAAGTCAAAGGTAAACAAAGGCATTCTTGATGAAGGGGACACCTGAGAAGTATGAACAGCAAAACTAGAAAGAGGGAGCTTGCAGAGAAAACATTTCTCCAAGAAAGTGACCTATTGAAGGCAACTTAAAAAAAAAAAAAAAAAGAGGCCTGGCTGACTTTATGTTAGAAATGGCTTTATTGTCTCTCTGGAGAAAAATCAATAAGAATTTTAGAGTGAAAAGAGAGGAATCGTGGGTTTCTCAGAGCACATTGTCCGCTGGGTGTCATGACAGCTCTCCTCAGGGGAGGCTTTCACAGTGACAGGAGAAAGGTGGCTTCACGGGGCAAGTTGCAGGCCAGCTGGGGAGCAGACCTGCTGGACTGAATGGCAGGTTTTGCAAAACAGAGCTGGCTCAGAAAAATTATACTTAGGTGTTGTGGAGAAAGGAAAGCGATCCAATAAAAGAGATCGTTGATTCAAGGAGGAAGAACTTGATAATCACATCAATTTGAGGTGAACAAGTGAGCTGGGAGACAGGTGTGAGAACAGAAGCCCCATCAATGGCAGTCATCAGTGAAATGGGATCAGAGAGGAAGCCCTGGACAATGGACCACACTCAGGAGGAAGGTGGGGACAGGAAGCTTGGGAGGAAGGGATCCCAGGGGGCATACGGGAGAGAGTGACAGGGCCACAGCTTGGCCCTAGGCTGTTGACAGAGAAGGAAGAGTGATTCCCATCTGTTCTTCCATTCTCTCTCACTCAAGGGTATGGTCTTCGAACTGGAAAGGGTAGAACGGTGAGAAAAGGGAACTGCAACCGTTCGGTTAAGGAAATAGCAGGTGCTCGGCCCAGATGAAGCATATTCTGGAGATTAAAGGGCTAGAACCACCATAGGAAGTAGCTGGCAACAACCTATGAGAAACTAGAAAATTGGTGCCATCCAGGAGATTGGAGGGGAGTCGTCTCAGTCTGCTTGGGCCGCTGGAACCACGTACCATGGACTGGGTGGCTTACAAACAGAAACCACTTATTTCTCACAGTTCTGAGGAAGGAATTCAAGATTCAGGTGGCCTCAGATTTGATGTCTGCTGAGGTCCTGCTTCATAGACGGCCTTCTTCTCCCTGAGTCCTCATGTGGCTAAAGGGGCAAGGGAACTCTTTGGGGTCTTCTTTGGAAAGGCGCTATTCCCATTCATGAGGACTCCATGCTCATAACCCCAGCACCTCCCAAAGGCCCCACCTCCAAGTACCCTCACACTGGGGACTGGGTTTAATGGAGAATTCTAGGGGAGCAAAAACATTCAGTCGTAGTATAAGTTAATGTAATTTTCAGCAAGGCCACCACCGACCCATATGAAGACTTTGTGTGACATAGCAAAAGGCACCTCTTTCTCAACATGCTTTGCTTCCATCTGTAGAAAAATTATCATAATATAATTTTTAGAGAATAAGACACTTCATGGCGTTCTGCCAGAACAATCTGGGTAATATTCAGGACTCAAATCTACAATATCCCCCAGGTGTATGGTCTCTCTATGTGTCGCTCTTAAAGTAGTGTATCACCTGCACACCTTGCCCAGAGTCGCGGATTTTCAGGACAGGAAAAGGGTAGATGACAGAAATTATAGACCAGGAACATGATGGATATGATCGTTGGAAGAATTGAAGAGCATTCAACTATCCTACCTGGGAACATTTAGAAAATAATGTGATGATCAGTAGGACTCATCAGGAATTTTGATTTACGGAGACAAGTTAACTTGGAGAGAGATTTCTAGGGCAGATGATAGTGCTCTGCCCTCGGTTCTGCCTTATTTAGAATTTCTAGATGGAACATGCCTCAAATTTTCCGATGTGATGTTAAAAAGTTAGGAATATAGAAATGCTGGGTAATAGAATTGGGGTGCCCCTAATGTTGACAGGTCAAAATGATAGAGTAATCTATTAAAATTATATTTAATTGGGAGAACTTGTAGACGTCAGCCCTTCTATGTGAAAACAATGCCTCAAGTACAGGATGGGGGAAAGGATGTGGTTTAAGGGAAGCATGTGCAAAAAAGAATTTCTGTTGCCAGGAATCTCAACATAAATAACTGGTGGAAAGCGATCCCTATGGAAGTTTTTGGGGTCTGAAGCCACATCCGTGGAAGCAAAATCATTAGCATGACGGAGATTAGGGTCCTTTCTTATATTTAAAATCTCAGGCCATGATCTTACATGTAGTTTTGTGTTCTATGTGTGAAGGTGGGTATAACGAAAGTGGAGTAAATTCAAATGTTTGTGTAGGAAAGTGAGAACATTTGAAACTACAGTAGTTGCCCCAAACCTGTGGTTTGGCTTTGCGCAGCTTCAACCCTGGGGAAGCAGATGCTCCTCCTTCTGATGAATCCTCAGCGGGTCATTAGCAGCCACGCGTCACACGATGTCCCACACCTATGTCATCCACGTCACTTGTCTCTCACCTTGCAGCATCTTATCCTCTCACATCATCAAAGAAGGCTGAGTATGGCAAAATGGGATATTTGGAGAGAGGGAGAGAGAGACCACACTTACAGAACTTTTATTACAGTATATTGTTAGAGTTGTTCTCTTTTATTATTAATCATTGCTGTTCATCTCTTGCTGTGACTGATTTACGCATTCAGCTTTTTTTAAATAAAGATTTTATTTATTTATTCATGAGAGAGACACAGAGAGAGAGGCAGAGACACAGGCAGAGGGAGAAGCAGGCTCCATGCAGGGAGCCGGATGTAGGACTCGATCCTGGGACCTCAGGATCATGCCCTAAGTCCAAGGCAGATGCTCAACCACTGGGCCACCCAGGCCTCCGGAGCCACCCAGACATTCAGCTGTATCGCAGGTATGTACCTATATCACAGGTATAGGAAGAAAGCTTTAGTATATGTAGGGTAATGTACCGTGTGTGGTTTCGGGCATCCAGCCGGCGTCCTGCAATGTAACCTCCCACATAAGTGGGGACAGCTGTGTGGTGTGTGCAGTAGTCTAAGGAGTTGGAGGCATCAGCTTGTGACAGGGAACGTCATAAAAGAAGAAAATTATTTGAAATTTATAATTCTCCCATTGAATTGGTTGTGGTCGAACACTGTTTTGTTTGCTGAAATCAAAGTCATCCTTGGGAAGATAACCTTTAGCATTCTGGGATTGTAGGCGAAAGCTAGAGAATGATTAGAGGGCAGCTAGGGGGAAAGACGTTTGGGAGAAGGCTTGTGTTGGACTGGGATTAGTGGGGTGGGAGATCCTCCCTCCATCACATCATCAAAACCTGGAAAAGTTTATATTACTCCTTCCTGATGATGGAAAATATTTGGGGCCACAGGCTGAGATGAAATGTTGAGTCCTGCTTCAAGGTGGGCTAGGTCACCTTGGAAAAGATAATTTTTTTTCTTTTTTGGTAGTGAAAGTAATGGTTACACAAGGCCAGAAGTTGGAAAAAGTAGTAACCGTCGCTCCCTTAAATCTTTTTTGATCTGTAACAATCCCGTGCCCTCCACTCCCACCCGCACCTTTGTCAGGCTATTCATTTGAGGAAGAAATATGGTCATTTCTCTTGCAGGAATTCCTATATCCTGGATTTGGCCAGTTGCTTCTTGTGTGTCAATATCCTAATGAGTTGATATCCTGGCACAAAGTGACCAATGGGTATTATTATCATTATTTTTATTTATTTATTTATTTTTTAAATTTTTATTTATTTTTTGGATTTTATTGATTGATTGAGCATGAGTGGGAGGAGAGGCAGAGGGAGAGAGAATATCAAGCAGACTCTGTGCTAAATGTAGAGACTGACGTGGGGCTCGATCTCACTACCCTGAGATCATGACCTGAGCTGAAACCAAGAGTCACTCAACTGACTGAACCACCTGGGTGCCCCTATTGTCATTATTTTTAAATGATCACATAACCTGGGGCGCACCCTCAGGTGGTTTTCTTGTTCCTTTCATTCTTGGCAGACGTTCCCTGGAGAGGCTCAATCTTTCCTCTGCAGGTTTCCACCATTCATTCCTTCCTAAAGCAGCTCCAGGTGGGATAGTTGATGGAGGGAGCTGTCTATCGGGGTGCTTAAGTGGACTGGCATTGGGCTCTGGTGGATCTAGGTCCACATCCTGGCTCCACACACTTAGCAGGTGTGTGATCTTAGCCACGGCACCTGACTCCTCCGAGCCTCAGTGTCTCCTCTGTATAAACATGAGGAAATAATATTCATTTTGAATCTTGTGTTAAATGAGATAATGTATGGAAGGCACTTATCACAGGGCCTGTTAAGTAGTTTGGGTTAGAAAAATGGGAACCGTTATGAGAAGCCTCTTGAGACAGGCTTTTACCTCACTGATTCATCCAGACACGTCGAAGTCCCTGCCAAACATCAGTCCTCTCTCCCTGCCAGTCCCACGGTGGTTTGGCTTGTTCAGTCCTGCATCAGCTTTCTCCATCAACAGATTAGGCAGCTGGGGCTCTTAAACCTACCCTGAAGAGAAGGCTACCCCCCCTCGCCCCTTACTGTGCTCATCAATACTATTTCTTAATATTGAAGCTATTTATCATGTGCTTACCTTTCTTTTTTAAAATTTTTGTTATTTTATTTATTTATGATAGTCACAGAGAGAAAGAGAGAGAGAGAGGCAGAGACGCAGGCAGAGGGAGAAGCAGGCTCCATGCACCGCGAGCCGGACGTGGGATTCGATCCCGGGTCTCCAGGATCGCGCCCTGGGCCAAAGGCAGGCGCCAAACCGCTGCGCCACCCAGGGATCCCCATGTGCTTACCTTTCATTAAGCATATACGTTTTGGTGGATTTTGTGCAGGGAAATAAAAAATATTTCTCAAAGTTGTGGCATATCTGCCTTTCCTGATTCACTCTCCATCCTTTATCTTGCTCTGTGTTGGGAGGTTGATGCTCTATGCACGACAGCAGAGGGCTATTTTCCCCCCCTCTGGCTCCGACTGGGCTTGGTCCCTGGGGACCCGATTTTATTCCTGTCGCTCCCTCCCTGCCTGGTCACTGTGGCTTGGCCGCATCCCTCTGATGCAGGCTACAGCTCCTGTCTGGCAGCTCTCTCCATATGCTGTCTGGTTTCTTGTGTGCACTCATTCTCCATCAGGCCTGGGGAGGGTAACAGCTCCTCAGCACTTCAAGCCACCAGGCAGTGCACCATCTGCAGTCGCTTTTCTTAAATCCTCCCCTTCACTTGTAAATAGTACCTTAATTTTTATTTTTGGTAAATAGTACTTTGATTAAGCTCTCCTTGAGTTTCCCGATTCAATGTACCACCTGTGTCCTGCTGAGAGGTAGGACAAGTGGTAAAAGGTGAGCAACCACCTAAAATAATCACAAATGGCAGAGGATTCGTTGATCAAACTGTGGTGTAGCTATGAGATAAAATAATAGGTAGCGTCTGAATTCAAGTTTTTGAAAAAATACTTAATGACAAATTAAAATGGTCCCATATTATCTTCAGGACTACCCAATTTTAGAAAAGAAAGTGTGTCTAATGAGTACATAGAAAAAGACTAAAAGTTAATATGAATTCTATATAGGATTGTGGTCGATTTATTTTTATTTATTTTTATTTTTTTGATTGTGGTCGATTTTAACCCAATTCATGGTTTTATGTTCCCAAATTGAAAAAAAATTAAAAGGTGGAGTTCGTAAGAATAAAACCAACACCTTTCATTACTTTTATATTATTGAAAGGAGTATTCCACTTATGGTTATGAATGTCAGTTATAGCAATACCAAAATGAGGTAGCCTGTTCTTTGGGCAGATGTTCTTTTCTATTTGTAGATTTTTATGATGTCTATAGTTTGCTTTAAATTACTTCAGCATGGATATGTGAGAGAGAGAGAGAGAGAGAGAGAGAGAGAAAGAGAGGGAGAGAGATTGAGAATGAATCTGAGCTTCTAAGGGCTGTCGGTTGCCCTCAACCATAATTCACACTCCAGGGGTGTGAGTTTAGCATTTAATCTGAAAGTCCATCACCCAAAGGGAGCTGCTATAGCATTTAAGCTGTTGGATCTCAATCACCACCAGAGACTTTATTAATTAACATAATGAATGTCGGGAATGAGTTTTCATGGATGAACTTTATGTCTTGCTAATCTGCATAATAGATACTAGAAATAAGCTTTTCCTAGTAAAATGACGTGTTCCCCAGATATGGAGATTGGCGATAATATTTTAGAGACAGTTGCCACCTTAGCAAGTCCTATAGCCTGTTTTTTTTGGGGGGGTGGGGGATGGCCCTCAAGGTTTGGTCCCTAAGTGGTCCTGTGTTGAGCCAGAGGGGGATGATTCTGGTTGCTTTCTATGCGAGGTGCAGTCAGAGCACCTATAAACCAAAAGGGGTTGTATGATGTTTTATGCCTACTACTAATAAAAGTTTGTTTAATCAATAAATCTGTACATGTGAAAGAATTTAGTCTCAGATCTGCTTTCATAAAAACCTGGTAGCGAGGTTATGGGGGAGTAGTTCATCCCTACACCCAGAGCTTTTTGATTTGGACAAGACAATGAATTTAAGAGTTTTGGGTGACTAATGCAGCTTAAGTTCATTTATAACATACAGCATTTGGACTCTTTTTTTCCCCAACATTTTAAAAAAGATATTATTTATTCATGAGAGACACACAGAGGCAGAGACATAAGCAGAGGGAGAAGCAGGCTCCTCGAGGGGAGCCTGATGCAGGGCTCGATCCCAGGACCCCAGGATCACGCCCTGAGTGGAAGGCAGACACTCAACTGCTGAGCCACCCAGGCGTCCTCAGCATTTGGACTCTTAAGGCACGGATATTCTCTACCAAGCTTTTGGAAAACTGTAATTGCAAAAGAGCTATTTGAGGATGGAATCAGGATGGAAAACACTCTTTGACCAGTTGAAAATAAATATAACTGAAGGGTATGCAGCAGAATGAGATGTTCACTAAATGCCAAAAAGTTTGCTTATTGTTGACCACTGTACCCCTCGCGTCTGTAGTGTTCCCAGCACTCACCTGCTCCTAAGACTAGGGTGTTGCAGGTAGGGATGTGATCAGAACCCCAGTTGGGCCGGGGCTTCCCAGAAGGTGGCTGTGTCTGGAGGAGAATGGAGGACCCTCCCAGGTCAGAAGAAGAGAGTGGTTATGAAAATCATTTCAGGGCTGAAAGGGAAATAGGGGCCCCTTCCAAATATTCTTGGATATCTCCAAGAGAGAGCACATAGATGTAAGTCAGCCACGGCCTCGATGACTCCTGAGATTAAGCTATAAAGCATCAGTAATTGTGGGCATGTCAAATGCATTTCCACACTGAGTTCACTTAGGATTTCAGAGTCATGCCCTTGTAATGGGCATCAGTTATGAAGTCACATATAAAAAATATTTTTATTTACTAAAACTCTGCCTTTGTCCTGGAACTATTGAGGCAGCTGAACAACATCACCCATATAATGAAGGGAGGTTAACTCATGCAGTATTGAGGACACATTTCATGGGCTCGCCTAATCCGATAAACCTTGTAGGTGCACTTTTGTTCTCAAGGGCATCGGCTTATTGAAGAAGCAGGGCTTTACCTTTTCTCTAAATCTGTCCCTTGACTCATCTTCCTCTGCCCTGGATGAAACTGAGGGTAGCTCCCACAGCCTTTCCAATAATCTTCAGGTGTTAACACATTGTCTAATTTTCCAGGCATTCGTTAAGTCTAGGTCTGTTGAGTAGCAAACTTCAATCTTTCATCCCAGTTAAAGCCTCTTCTCCCCCACAGTGTGGCTCTCTGCCAGGCAGGAGACGAGCTGTGGGGGGAATGGAGGTGTGGCTGCATTCTTCACTCTTCCTCACTCCTGTACTCTTTGTCCTCTTCTCTGTTGCTCTGGCTTCTGCATGGTTCCGGCCAGAAAGGGAGGGACTGAAGAGTCAGAAAATGCTTGCCTTGACTGCTATCGTTATAATCCACATGGGTGCCCTCTGGGCGGGGCCAGGGGACAAATGCCAGTCTCTCTACAGGCTCCTTCCTGGAAGGAGGCCTCCTGTTCCTTGACATGGCACTTTTCTTGGATACTCCCTGACTCTCAGTGGCTCCCTCCATACCCTTTCTGGTGGGATTGTCCCCCTAGATGAGTTGTCCTTTGTCCCTCTAGATGCCTGAGCCTTCTTTCCTTCTGAGGGATCCCTATCTAACATGTGGGGAGCATATATGCATCTCTGACCCCTCCACATGCTTCAAGTGCTGGCCAGTTTTACTGCAGCCCCTTTGACCAGCAGTCCCTCTGGCCAGCTGACCTTTCATATGCTGACAATGTCAAGTGTGGGACAGGTCCATTCTCTATCACTAGAGTATACCTATCAAGCTCTCTGAGACCTGAAAGTAGCCTCAGCTCAGTAACCTTATGTGGCTTACGGTGAAAGCAACTTCCCACGTCCTTCCTAGTTCCCAGTGGGAAGGGAGGAGAAATGCCACAGTGCACCAAGTCTCTTTCTAAAAAAAAAACCTGCCCACTTCCTGATATCTGTGGCAAATCCTTGAGTCTGTCCCAATGTGAAGAATGAAGGACCGAACAGCCTCCCTCACATTTCCTAGCACATCCTAGGAGGGTGACCTTGTCCTTATGGTCCTCAGCTGAAACTTCGATGCGAGAAGTCCTATTTAACACCCTGTAACTCGAACTGCACACACCCAGAGGCAGTTCTGAGTAAAACAGAACATTCCAGAGGAAGCAGGTAGGTAATTAATTAAGATCCTACTGCAGTAGACGTGGTTGAGTAATGCCTGCTCTCAAAATCCACTGGGCCAACAGCTTCACATTCCCTGTCTTTCACTGTGAAGAATTTAGAAACTTAAACACATCAAATACTCAGGATTGCTTAGCTTTTGGGAAGTCTCTAGAGATCTCCATTTTTGCATTGACTGCCAGATGGTTTCTGTCAATATTCTGGGCACAGTTGGAGCTACCCCAGCCATCTAGACTCTCTCTCCCATATCAGGCCAGGACAGGCAATTCACTGTCATAGGACTATGATCTAATTCCATGGCTTCCATTGAAGGTCAGTATAATGAACAACCATTTGCAATTTCCTTTTAGCTATCCTAGAAGTATCAGGGAAAAAGCAAGTTTAACAGAGAGATAACCAACTACCTTTATCTTTCTGTAAAACATCAAAGTTGTGAGATAGAGCTGGAGGTTCCAGAGAAAAAAAATGCAGAGAACATCAACATTGCCTTACGGCCTTACAACTCCCGTGACAACAAGAGAACATGTCAAGGGGAGATATTGCAGGTGATTGCTCTGCCTCGTTTGGGGATAACCTATTGCAAATAGATAGCAGAACAGACTTTTGAGAAGTTGTAATAATTGCATCTGGGCCGGAATGGAAGAGGAAACAATTGGGAATAGTGAGTTTAAATGCTAAGAACAAGAATGATGTTAGCAGCTACAGAACGTAGCCTTTGACCAAATCATTCTCCCTGCCCTGCCCATGCCCCCAGCCTCCCTCAAAATCTTCACAGCCTAGAGCAAGGTTTCTCACCCTTTATTCATTATGGCCCAGTAAGGAGCTTTTTCAGACATTTATTCCCCTACTCTCCTTCTCCCACAAAAATTTAATATCGCATATCTGCTTATGTACTTATTGTATGCTTATCTGTGTTTTATACATAAAAGAGTAAGATTTTTTTCACCACCTATATTAATTTTCTAGGATTGCCATAACAAAACTGTCATCAATTTGGTGACCTAAAACAACACAACTTTATTCTCTTATGAGTCTGGAGACTACAAGTCCAGAATCAAAGTGTTGGCAAGGTGGTGCACCTCCTGAAGGTTCCAGGGGAGAACCTTCCCTGCTGCGTCTAGCTCTGGTGGCCCCAACCATTGCTTGGCTTGTGGCTGCATAACTCCAGTGACAGTCTTCACATGGCCTTCTTCTCTCCGTGTTTTTGTCCGTCCTTTCCTGCATCTTACAAGGACACTCTGATTGGAGAGTGGTCCCATCCAGCATGATTTCAAGCTTTACCTTAATTATATTTGCAAAGACCCTATTTCCAGACAAGGATATATTCTGAGGTTGTAGGTGGACATAATTTGGGGGGACACTATTTGACCCAGTACAGATCCCAAGAACCAATATTGGCCCCTCTGGGGTTGATGTCATCCTTATCAAGAATGCTTAGACTAGAGAATAAATGATATTCAAAGGACTCTAGAACCTAAATGAAGCTTACTTGGAGAAGTGGGTTTCAACTCTCTGAAGGGCTTCTCTTACAGAGACTATCCTCTGTTGGAGACTTTTGTAGATTCCACTGAGGGACATCATGCTCCCTGGAGGAGCATCACAGCCCATTCACCTTCCCGCACCCCCGACTCAGCTGTTGGAAGTCTTTAGCACTCTTTAGCACCTTGCATCCTCCACTGCAGCCTAGGTAAAGTGGAGAGAATAAGAGTATCTGCTTCCAGAGTTAATTTTGGCAATAATCAAGGTTATGTGTGAAGAGGGGTGCTCAGTGTCTGCGATAGAGCAGGTGCTCAAGAAATTATTAGTCCTTATTCTCACTGTTACTCTCTTCCCCTCACTGTCTTTCCTGAAAGATGGTGCTCCTGTTCTTCCCCTGCCAGTTTTATGATCTGATTCCTCTCTCTAGCCATGACTTTTGAGGCTTCTCTTTCCCATGAGTCCCACTTAGTGACGACTGATCTGACCTTTACAAGCTTCGGCTTTACTTCCCATCAGGAAATTATGAAAATGCCTGTCCTTGGCCCACAGAGCTTGCCTTGATATAAGCAAGGAGCTATGCGCAAGGGAGGGCCAGCCCATCGAGGTGGGGAGCCACCCACATTGTGAAAAAGCTGGGTGCATTGTCCTGTTGCATTCCCTTGAGAGGCCTTCTGTGTGACTGTTCTTCTGGAAAGGTAAGAGACCCATACATTGCCCTTACTGAGAAAACAGTTTACTATGTGTTATGGTTATAAATAATCTGCTTTCAGCACATTTACCTTGGTATAGTCCTAATTTTAGGCTTTATATCTTTGTCTTTATACTGTCTACATGGCAGAAATAAAGGGGGAAATAGGTGCCCTTAATCCCATCAGCCTCAGAGGGACTCCTGTCAAGCAGTCCCTCTTGTATGACAGGAAACTCTATCTTGTGGTTTTGATTTTATCGTTGATCAACAAGTCGAGGTTTGTCTTCACTATTTCATCCTCTCGCCTTGAGTTGCACCAAGAGTTCTTGGTCACATAGTACTATGTTTAGGGTCATTTACTATTATTTGTCCTACATACCCTTTGGCAGAGTTAAGCATTTGTGGGGACTTGAATGCTGTTTGGGGACCACTGCTGAAGGACATGCTAATGATCATTTCCTCCAGATAATCCATCATATTCTGAGTCCTATTGAATCAAAGACACCCAGGAAGGTGGGTTGCACTGTCCTGGTGGCATGCAGTTTGCTTTGGGGAATTGCTTCTTGATTTGATGTCTTCAGCCTTTAGCATGTCTTTAGTGTCTTCATGCACCAAGCCCTAGGAAGCTTCTGATTCTGTCAAAAAGCAATACTAGGATGTCATTCTTTCCTTCCATGGTGTCCTCTTGGGAAAGTTCTTATCTTTACTACTGAATGCTGGATCTGTTTTTTGCCTCATGGATGTTGGAATTGTATATATGATGCTGTTTCTTGTGTTGAAGGCAAAGCTTGGAACCAGTTGGTGGTTCCCTACATAGCCTAACTGAAAGCCCCTCCTCTCCCAAGCTCATTCCTCTCCCTCTCCTTGTATTATTCTTACTTCTGCACCTTTCAAAATTTGTGCATTTTTTGTTTCCTTTTCCCTACTTTCCTCCTTCCCTCCAACATGTCACTTGTCAGGAGCTGAACTGGTGGACTCAGGGGGATAGAGGAGGCAGCTTTAAGCTATTTAAAAAAGGACTTTACAATGCTCCGAACTGCCCAAAGATAAGCAATTACCACTTGTACCAGGGCTTCATAATTTACAAAGCATTTCTGCACACATGTGATTTTACCTTCACAGCAATGCTCAATTGCAGGTATTATTTATTATCTTCACTGATCAAGAGTCTGAACTTTAATGAGAATTTTAGCCAACACGATTCAGCTGCTAAATGGGAGAGGCAGGGATTGCCTTCTGGTTTGTTTGCCCTTTCCATGACCTGATACTCCCCACCGCCTGTCCCTCCTCTGCTCCCCATGTGGTGGGCATACCTTATCAGTCTGAATGTGCTTCATTTCACTCTGACGTCATTTTTACCCAAAATGCGAATAATTTTCATGTAGTGTTATTTCTGTTTTTATTCTCTGTGATTTAAAAGGCAACAGAAATATGCCAAGTATGTTTCCGTTTTCACTTTTCAAGTTTTGCTTCAGGAGATGGAGTCTTCCACAGGGGCACCATATGAACACGGGTTGGAAAACAGGTGGGCCAGTGTTGCCCATGACTCAACACTCCATTGGATTCAGCACATAGTTTTTGAGTCACCACACACCACCAGCTCCACCTGGGAGGTGAGCTCTAGTTTGCTCTTTTTGTGTGTGTATATTGTCTTTATCTTAGGGAGAGCAGAATGGCATGTTCTAGAACAAAGCTAGTGCTTGTCAAAGCATGCCCCACCAAATACTGTTAAGGCACTTCCTTCTCCAAAACCAGTATAAACTTGGAGAGCATTAGTGTGTGTGTCTGTGTGTGTGTGTGTGTGTGTGTGTGTGAAAATTCCTCACCATGTCCCTATTCAGCATGAAGAAGTAAAATTTTCTAAGATATAATTTGTTTAAAGAAGGAGTATTGGATCATCCCTTGGATCCTTCTTTAAACTTATTTTTGCTGAAATTTTGCTGAAATTCCCCAAACCCTGTGGCGTATGGGTGGTACTCTTCCTTAGCTTCTAGAGAGATGCCATTTCCCCCTATTTTTATGATTCTTTGGTTATTTCAATGGCGCCCTTGAATGAAAGCCCACGTGTGTAGTGTATCAAGCAGAGTGAGTCAGGTTGTGCTGTGGTAACAATACACCTCAATAAAACAAAGGTTTATTCTTTTCCTGGGTTCACTGTGGATCAACTGGGGGTCTGCTCCTCATCGTCTTTACTCTGGGACCCAGGCTGACGGAGCAGCCACGCACCCAAGTGGTGCTGGTTGTTGTGGCAGGGGGAAGACGTGTCACAACTTATGCACTGGATCCTAAAACTTCAATCTTTCAAAGCAAGTCATTTGGTCACACCTCACTTCAAGGGACACTAAAGTGCAAATCCCACCATGTGCCTATGTGGAGAATCTGAAATAGTTGATACAAGGAGTTAGATCCCTGTAGTATATACTTTAATATTATCTGGAAACATCATCATTTATATTTTAGGCAAAATCAGGTTAAGTTTTAATAGGGTTTTGAAATCTTGAGACTAAATCTGCCACTTATCACCTTGTACTTTTGGATAGGTCACTTATTCCTCTTCTGAGCCCAAATTCCTTTATCTTAACATTGTGGTCATAGCCTCTGATCTGGCTACCTTTAGGATTGTTGGTGAGTTTATCAGTGAAATACTATATATGAAAATACTCTGAAATGTGAAAAAAAGCTTTATAGATAAAACTTTGCTCCTATTTTTAAATTTTTGTAAATTTTTAATTTTTTTAATTTAAATTCAATTAACCAGCATATACTATATCATTAGTTTCAGATGTAGTGTTCAATAATTTATCAGTTGCATATCACACCCAGATAGTTCCTATTATTATCATATGCCTCTTTTGGGTAGGATAATAATTCCAACTCATATCATTTAGATTAAGAGGAAACACACCTATTTTGAAGACAGGTGCCTTTTCCTGAAAACGATTTTCTCAGTTCTGCCCAAACATCAAGAACCATTCAAAATTAATGCACAACAGCAACAACAACAAAAAATTAATGCACAACACCCTGGAGAAGAGGCCATGGCCAAGGTAACACATGGCATGGCCCCCCTCCCCCCAATAGTTACTTCAATGGGACTCTAAACTCATGGGTAACTTTGTTTTTAGATGCTTGTGAGAATATCTTTAATCAGATGAAGAAGGGTTGTTTCTGCCCTTTGTTGGCCCTTTATAAGTAGACAAGTAGAAGAGTGACATTTAGAGAGGAACACACAAATCTCTAACACCATAGATTATGAATGGATAAGATTTCCTGAGAGGTCTGAGGAATTTACTCCATATCACTCTCATTTTTCATGGCAGTTCATGATGATCTTCTTTGGGGCTCCCTAGAGGGGAGCATTGAGCATGGATGCTCTCCTTAAGCTAGCAAGACAATTTCCATCTACCCCAAATTTTACAGAACACCATGGAAGGTATGGTCTTTAGGTCTCTAAGACCCTACACTGGGTACATATCTCCAAGTGGGTAGCACATGTACTTACAAAAGTTGGTCCTTTGTTCTTGGCTTTTTCATTCACTAAACACTAATTAAACACTTAAAAGGTGTTTATACCTTAGTATAAGGGCTAGTGACCTAGTTAGTATGGACGTGAAATTAATAAGACCCAGTCGGCCTTTGTGCAGTTCACAACTGAGTGAAGGAGACAATTATACAAGTGATGGTTACTTACAACATGTCAGAGATGTCCAGAAGTAGCTTAGAAAAGGGGACCCTAACTGTCTATAGAGGTCAGGGAAAGCTCCCAAGAGGAAATAGAATGCAAATCGAGTCTTAAATGGCTGTCAACATGGAGGATTAGAATTGAGGGCAGAGGGATAGCATATGTAAAGACCTAGAGGGTGAGAAGACTTCATATTAAGAAATTGGTTCCCTGGGAGTCATGATGCCCTGCAGAACTAGAAAGGTGTGCATGACCAACTCTGTGCTGGGAGAACTGTCCTCCTCACAAGCAGTTACTATCATCCCAGGGGATTAACCAAAGGTTTAGTATATATACATTACACCCTAAATTGGAGTTCAGGGAGCCCTTCTCAGGTTTCCCCCATTTCCTCCTTCTCTCATCCTCTGCCTTTTCCCTAGCCCCCTACCCTCCCTGTCAGGGTTTTGGTTCCATCCGGCTGCCATGTGGCCAAGCCTGGGACACCATGTACCCCTTTGGCCCATGAGACTGCTGCATCTTGGGAAGATAGCAGTAGATCTTTGCACTTCTCAGAATGGGGCACCTACCAGACAAATCCACCTTTCTCTTGCCAATACCCATTACCCAAAAGGCTTAATTTTGATGCATGATTATGCTAGAAGGGAAGAGGTTGGGAAGGAACAAAGCAGAAGAACAGTAAAGACACCCACGTCTATTCACGTTACCTTCTGAGGAGGAGATGAAAAATCTCAGACAGCAGCCATGTCTCTGCATTTGTATTGTTCACCGCCTTCCCTGCCAACCTCCTGTTTTCATGGTAAGAAAAATAAACCCTGCCCCTGTGAGAGGGCGATACAAATTCAAGAGCTTACTTAGCCAGCTCACCCTCAATGGCAACTTCATGGATTCCATTAGATTTTTCCAGGTTATGTAAGCCAACAGCTGTGAACTCTGAGGTCAGCAGAATAACCAAAGGAAAAACCAGGAAGAATGTATTGGTGGGGCATTTGGTCTAAAAAAAAAGAAAATTTACAGTTGTCCCTAGTAATGTAGAGAAAGGCTGTAGGATTATTACCTGGACAAGAGTTCTATTCTTTGCTTAGTGTCAGTCCTAAGTAATAGCCAATGTAGGCTGGAATGATCCTAAATCATTGTCTAAAAAAAATAAAAAATAAAAAATAAATCATTCTCTATATTTCCAGCTAGGTCCCAGCTGGTCATTTTCTGTCATTGTGCCTGCTGAAAATGAAAAAAAATTGCAGCTGACCCATAACACAAAGACTAGTGTATTCTTCGAGATTTGTTGATTTGATTTTGAAGATCCCAGAAGCTAGCCCTGCATTTTGAAATGGCACATTGCTTGACATGGGGTTTAAATTCCTCTTGGATCCAATTCCTCACCTACCACCCGGTTTCTTACTGACAGGTCCTCAGAGCATTTCTAACAGCAGAATGCTTTTCTCCCATCTTTTCCCACAAACTGGTAAATTCTTTCTGTTCGCCACTTTACACGATGATCAAATGTAGTGATCATAACTGAATGATAGCTGTTCTCAAAATTCTCCCAAATGTGGCAGCATTTATGGCAGGAATTGTCAATCTTTTGCTGCCCAGTGGGTTCCTAACCCCACCACTCTTCTTGGCAGATGGCAGGTGTTCAATAAATATTGGATGGTCTTATGTAATAGCTTTGCTTAAACATTTTCAAGTTTTCTTGTAGTCTTTTGACTACCTCCTGACTTCAGGATTTAATGACAAATCATTCTGTATAGTTTGGGGCTGAGGGATTCAGAGAATATCCTTAGGTCTGTGACCCAAGGCTTTCTTTACCCCTAAATACTTATAGTATCTACTTAGATCAGAAAGGCTACCCCACTTCTTTTCCTCATTAGCTCTCACTTGAACTGTGACTGTGGTTTCTTATCTAGACTCCTTGCCTCCTGACTTCCCCCTCATTTTAATCATTCATAACCCCGTATCCTAAATTCATGACCAGCCACATAATGTGGAGGTCACAAGACAAGATGAAAATGCATGGACTCATATTCAAAATTATTCAAACTTTCAACACAACAGCAGTGCATTGCACCATGCGTAGGACCCTCCTATGTGACTGGATAGTTTGTATAGCCACGAAGCTGATCTTGCCTGAGTTCTTTTTTAAAAAAAATATTTTTATTTTATTTATTTATTAGATAGAGAGAGGAGTGGAGGGGGAGGGGGAGGGAGGGGAAAAGAATCTCAAGCATACTCCTGCTGAGTGCAGAGCATGATGCGGGGCTTCATCTCACATGACCTGAGCTGAAACCAAGATTCAGAGGCTTAACTGACTGAGCCACCCAGGTGCCCTTAGTTCAATTCTTTTTTTTTTTTTAAAAGATTTTATTTATCCATTCATGAGAAACACACACAGAGAGAGAGAGGCAGAGACACAGGAGGAGGGAGAAGCAGGCTCCATGCTGGGAGCCTAACCTGGGACTTGATCCCGGGGTCTCCAGAATCATGCCCTGGGCCGAAGGCAGGTGCCAAACTGCTGAGCCACCAGGGATCCCCAGTTCAATTCTTTTAAAGTACAGTTTTGGTCATGGTAAGTCCTTGCTCAAAAACTTTCGACAGTTCCGTGTTGTTTAGAATTGTAATTTTAGGGACCTCTACATCCTAACTTGCAGTTGGTGACAGAGGTGAAGATAATTTTGTAGACTCCTGACCTTTGTAATGGGGGGTACAGATTTGGCAAAGAGAAACCCTGGGTGACCCAGCCCTTACACTCCATTGGTTAGCTGAGTCTAGAAAGGCCTGAGGAGTAAAAAAGAAAACAAAGAATGCTGTTGTCTCTTTTATTTATTTTTTATTTTTTTAAATGCTGTTGTCTCTTGACAACTGTCTCAGGGGAGGGCTGCATACAGGTGTGACCTGAAGGGACAGCAAAGAAAGGCAATCGATGCCTTTAGTCATTGCACATTATGAAATCTGTGGGAAGAAAGAGGACACATTGATATGCCAACCACAAATATGGTTTTCATCTAATTGAATCCATTCATCACTACATAAAAAAAGCTGATGCAATTGAAAAGTGAGTTAAAAGGAATCCATCCTTCCACAAACACTGCCTGGTGTGGGGTGGTGTGGTGTGTGTGTGGTGATGTAGATCTCATTTTAAAGAAAAAAATAAGTCCTGACTTCAGGTAAATGGAGGCTTATGTCATATGGTAGCCCCCTTGCAGACAGTTGATGGTCCCAGCACATGGAATTACTTGTATCTAAAGCCTCTGACTGAAAATGAGGATGTGGCTCTCGATTTATCATCTTCTTTCCTGATATTTAAAGGACTCTTTAGAACATAAACCAATACCAGTTGCTATTTTTACAAATCAGTAAGTATCTTCGTGGACATAATCTTCCCCATTTGGCAACATCCCAGAGCCCTCCTGTGGCTGCAGTGGTTGTCATATATGTGCTGGGCACAGCCAGCTTGGAAGAGTATGGCTTATTTCACAGACTCTAGAAAAGGCAAGGGCAGCACTTGGTCAGAGCTGTGAAAACCAGACATCCTTCCCTCAGTATCTCAGCTTGGATCAGGGTTGTATTAGTTATTTATTGCTGTTTAACAAGTTACTGCAAATTGAGTGGCTTAAAATGATACACATTTATTACCTTGGTTTCTGTGCATCAGGAATCTGAGCATGGGGACCGTTTAGCTGATTCCTCTGTTTTAGGGGATCAAGTTACCAGCTAGGGCTGTGGTTTCATGTGAAAGCTCACATGGGGAAAAAGTCACTTCTAAGCTCATTCGGATTGTTGGCAAAATTCAGTTCCTGGAGGACCGATTGACTGAGTGCCTCAAATTCTTATAGCTATTGGCTGGAGGCTCCCCTGAGTTCATTGCCAAGTGGACCTCTCCAACATGGCCATTTATTTCATCAAAGTTTGCAAGCAGAGAAAACAATGAGAATCTGTTAGCAAAACAGAGATTATGATAATAATCATATACGCAAAAGCCATCATCTCCACTGTACTCTCTTGACCACCCCACTCTCATGGGGAGGGGATTACGCAGGAGGTGTGAATACCAGGAGATCATTAGGAACCACCTGGAATCAACCCACCACAAAGATGTGGTCCCTGGCTGAGGGAATCATAGTAATATTCTCTTATAAAGAATGTGCTGCATATTCCAGAGTTTCAAAAAGTTTTGTGGATAGGTTCAGCAGACAAAGCATATTCCTGGAGAAACTATAATGTCCCAGTGGCAAATTTATGTCCCTATATGAGCTGATTTTTTAATCTTTCCCATAAAACATTATTTTCTATTCCCTCCAAAAATCTCTTTTCTTTTATACCCCCTTTCATCATAATCTAACGGAGGAAATGTCTGGTCAAATTAGAACCAGGAAAGAGCTCAGATTCCTTGAGTTTGGGCAGAATAGTCTAGAATTAGCTGGTGGGCAGTGTTGTGTGTGCAGGGCAGCCTCCTGACCTTAGCTTTTCTCAGTTTCACTATTTCTCTCTCATGTTTGTGAGGCCCTGAATCAGACACCCACACATTTCCAGAGCTCTTTCTTTGTGGAGTAGTCATGACAAAACACTTTTAGGGAATTCCATGCTTTATCCTCTGGAATCTTAAAACCTATCGAATATGTTCCCGCCAGTTTTCCTTGTAGACATTACTAAAAGTTGTAGATGACATTCTGCAACTTATATTTATAATTCTGCAATTTATATTATATATATATATATGCCATTTTTGATGACAAATATAAAGCACCTATGTATCTTTTTCAAGTGGGCAACAATCTCAGGAATTAGAAATCTGTTGTTGTGGCTGTTCTTTTTGGTCATCAAAATGTGGTAAACTGATTAATTCAGTCACTCATTCACAGAGTAACCTTTACATGGTCATGGCTGCTAGTGTTGACAGTGGCCAGTGCCCTTGTTGGTCCTTGCTCTCCTCACTCTTCATGGCATTTCTTCTTAGCATACACTGTTGTGGCCTCTCCAGGAGATAGAAAGTATTTTATCTCTAGCACCTCTCAGGGTCCTAGCTGACTCAAAGCGAATATTCCTTGTATCTGAACAGAGTCAAGGGCAGTTCTTAGGTTCAGTCAAATCATCAGCTTCTTCTGCATGTTCTATTGGGACTTAGGTGCTATATAGACCTGCCTGCACTGGGTCAGGCCCAAGAGTAGGCAAGGTTCCCCCTTTCATGACCTACTTAGGTGTAGCAGATGGAGAGGGGGAGGAGATAAGAGGGGTGTCAGGAGTCTGAAGTCTAGAGAAGATGGCTAGAGTTTTTTAAAGGAAAGATGGTAAACTTCAGAGCCTCTGAGAAGGCCTCAAGGAAGTTCTCAAGCAGATTAGTGTACATTAGAATCACCTGGGGAAAGTTTTTTTAATGCAAATTATTTCTCTCCCTCTCCAGATATTTTGATTGGAGTAGAAGAGGTCTAACTATGGCCTAGGCATCTGCATTTGCACTTAGCATTCCTCACAATTATGATACTGAAGGTCTACACAGCATTACGTGGAAACAGTGGAATCTTTGCAAAATAGATAGATCACATGTAAAACTGTAAGAAAAAAAAATCCGAGGAATGAATTTACTATTTGTTTTTCCCTTCATGGATTTCAGACATATAATCACAAACATAATACAGTCTACTTATTATATGTGACCAGAGGGGGAATGATTGCAATGTTTATTAGCTGCAGGAAGCCTAAAAGCTGAAATTAAACCAACCGGCTGCTTAATTTGATCATTTACCTCCTCCGTCTAAGGGGCATTCATTCATTTCCTCTTTTCTTTCATTCAAGAACACAGTCACCTATGCTTTATGAATGAAAGTCAGCAGCCTTTCACAGCTAGACAAATAATGCTAGCTTTGGACAACCAGACAATGTCTCCTTTATATCTGTGTCTCTAAATCATACCCTGAGTACCCACTGCGGTTGCTCTCTCTTGTTCTCAAAGTTTTGGGATTACAAAGACTCAAAGAGAGTAGTATATGATTTGCTAAAGAAAAGAGAGCACGGTACAAGCTAATGAGTGATATGAATGAATGATATAATGTAACATAATATCTATCTATATATATTTGTAATACTTTTATGATGAAACATTGTTATGATTTTTATGAAATATTGTCATGAAATATTTTTATGACAAAAAAAGAGGTAGAAGATAGACTCCATCCTATTTGTGTGGTTTCTTTCCCCCTTTGGGGTTCTGAAGATGAGAATGGTGTGGAAAATCATTAATTTTTACTTTTTATATCTTTGTTGTATTCTACTTGTTAACAGTAAACCTATACATTTTTTGTATAAAAAATGTAGGATATTACAGTGTGTATTACGTGCAAGGAAATTCTGGCTTTTGGGTCCCAGGTCCCGGGTGTATTAAAATTGGGGGAAGAGCATAGGTATAAAGGTAAATGTACTTCAGCTGGCTTCCTATCAGATACCTCCGCTCACTGTCTTGTGAGATCAGATTTACGAAAGATTTGTGAGACCCAACCACACGCTTTCTTCTTTCCTCAATATGTGAATGCTACAAAGGGTGTCACTGTCACCAAGAGGCCCAGGAGGGTGCTTTGCCAAACACAAAGCACCCCCCAAATGAATGATAAGATGACAGGATTTCTGATAACACTTCAAAAGTGCCCTGATTTTGGAACTGAGATTTTTGCTTGCTACTGAGTGTGACCAACTGTTAATTGTTTAAGAGCTACTAGCAAAAGTCCCAAGGGCCTAAGTTTTGAGACAGGGATCAGGGTACCATTCATTCATTCACTGAATGAATTTTTACAGGCGGGTGGAAGGCCGAAAAGAAAAAGTTGTGTATTGATTTCATTCTGCTAGTGATACCCAGTCAACAGCTGGTTATTTTAGCTACGATAATTGTAAACCAATAAAATTCAATTTATACCTTAATAAATTTTTAAAAGATTTATTTATTTATTTATTTATTTATTTATTTATTTATTTATTCATTCATTCATTCATGAGAGACCGAGAGCGAGAGAGAGAGAGAGAGAGAGAAAGAGAGAGAGATAGGCAGAGGGAGAAGCAGCTCCCTGCAAGAAGCCCAATGTGGGACTCGATCCTGGACCTCGGGATCATGCCCTGAGTTGAAGTCAGATACTCAACTGCTGAGCCACCCAGGTGTCCCTACCTTAATAAGTTCTTGAAACCAGAAAAGGACAAAGATTATATGATTCCATATATATGAAATACTTAGAGCAGTCAGACTGATAGAGAGAAAAAGTAGAATGTGGTTGCCAAGGGCTCGGGGGAGGAGGGACAGGGGAGTTAGTGTTTAATAGGCATGGAGTGTTAGGTGGGGAAGCTGGAAAAGTTTTGGAGATGGATGGTTGCCCAATGATGTGAATGTACTCAGTGCCACCAGAACTGTAGACTTAAAAATGGTTAAAATGGTATATTTTATGTCATGTATAATTTTACCACAATATAAAAAATCACTGAAAAAACTTGATGGGAAATACAAGATGCTTCCAGAAACCTCTTCAAAGTGTAGCATTCCTGATCTTATTACCCTTGTGGTGTGGTCTTAATTACTAAAATCCAGAGGGAAAGTGCAAGGGGGGGTCCCAACTGTCCCCCTGTGCCCGGGATGGAGAGGTTTTTTAGGAGGTGGGACTTTCAGTGCCCAAACTGGAGAGCCTCAGGAAAGCAGAAGCAAGTTGGTTACCTTCACAGTATCCAGCAAAGGCCAATCTTGAAGAAGAAAGACAACAGGATGGCAGGATTGCTGACCATGGAGAACAAGATGGGGGGTTGGGGGGGGGGAAGCAGCCTTTTTTTTTTTTTTTAAGATTTTATTATTTATTTATTCATGAGAGACAGAGAGAGAGGCAGAGACACAGGCAGGGAGAAGCAGGCTCCATGCAGCGAGCCCGATGCGGGACTCAATCCCGGGACTCCAGGATCATGTCCTGGGCCAAAGGCAGGCGCCAGACGGCTGAGCCACCCAGAGATCCCCCCTTTTTACTATTATTATAGATTTTATTATTTATTTATTCATGAGAGACGGGGTGGGGGGGGGCGGAAGCAGTCTTGATCTGAAAGCAAGCCCAATCAGGGATTCTTGCACTTGCAACAGTGGAAATGCATTTTCATTTTTTGCAATTTCATTTGAAATCTGGATTGACTTGGCTTGTTTTACTTTACCTTTTTCGATGATAAGTGCACAATTCAAATAAAGAAATGGTGCAGACCCAGCCTAGTCTGAATCGGAAGCTTTGACAGAGAATACGCTGAGGGATGTAATGCACGATGTAGAGACACTGTGTTCTGTAAGAGTCTGAGTTAACCTCCTCAGGTCTTCTGGAGAATAAACAAACGAGTCAAGTGGCTTCTTTTGATGAGCCATTCGGCTGTCCAGGGACAGAATCCTATCCCCGCACTGGCCTTTTGCTTTTTGGTGGCTGCCAGCCAATCAGCGTTGTACCCTAAGTATGGAAATTAAAGTTTGTATTCCAAAATGGCTTTTTTTTCCTCTTCTACTTCTTTCTCATATCTAAATCCTGTTCGATTATTTTTTTTTCTGCTCTGTTAGAGGAAACCAGCTTATTGATATTTCTCCCTGTGTACAAAAAAAATAGCATGTTAGTTTTACTGTAAGTCTTGGAGTTATTTTTTGACCATGATTCTGGAGGGTCCACTGTGACACAGCCATCACAGAAACATGTGGATTAAAGTGTACCAGGTCTGTATCTTTTTTTTTTTTTTTTTTTAGATTTTATTTATTTATTTATTCATGAGAAACACAGGGAGAGAGGCAGAGATACAAGCGGGGAGAAGCAGGCTCCCTGCAGGGACCCCGACGTGGGAGTTGATCCTGGGACTCCAGGATCATGCCGTGGGCCAAAGGCAGACGCTCAACCGCTGAGCCACCCAGGCGCCCCTCGCCTGGTCTGTATCTTGTCTGTACCTGGACCATTGGGTCCTCGACTCATCCCTTGGTTCCTATGTCATGTGGCAGTTGTGCTCTCTGGCTCTTACATGCTAAAGCTGATTCTTGGTCCCATCTCTCTCTGCTTCTGGTTCTTGCTCTGCTTGAACCGGGTTGATTGAACCTACTTTGGTGACAACAGTGGTAGGATCTGGGTTTTAATTTTATGGCCTGTTCATTAAGTCATATCTGTCAAGTTGTAGCTGAAGGGAGTCTGCAGTCTGGTTTCCATGACCTTCTTGGGTTGTTTGCATGGGGATTCTGAGGGTGCCTGACACTGGAGAATGCAGGGTTGAAAAGTTTTTAGTGTTTTTCTTACATTCATAGCATTTTGATTATAGCTTTGATAGCATTTGATAGCATTCTTTCTATTTATATGTATTTTGGTTTGTGTCAATTTGGGCTCCTCTGACTCCAAACATCAGAGTCTTTAGCCTTTTTTTCAAAACTCTGGTAATTTTTCACGTGTATTTATTCTGGACCCAATTGATTGAGCCAATATCTGCAAAGTGAAAATTGCTACACCCAAATTAAAAGGAAGCAGAATCTCTGCTTTCTGGCATAAATGATTTCAGGCTCATCTTGTATTTATTTATTTATTTATTTATTTATTTATTTATTTACTTACTTATTTATTATTTAAATTCAATTAGCCAACATATAGTACATCATTAGCTTCGGATGTCGTGTTTAGTAATTAATCAGTTGCATATAATGCCCAGTGCTTATCACATCACGTGCCCTCCTAATGCCCATCACCCACTTACCCCATCCCCTTTACCCACTGCCCCTCCAGCAACCATCAGTTTGTTTCCTATAGTTAAGAGTCTCTCATGGTTTTTCTCCCTCTCTGATGACTTCCTATTCAGGTTTCCCTCATGTACTTTCTTAGTCCCAGATCCAGAATGAGTATTCAGGGGTCAGATTTCATATCTTTTGGTGATTGAATAATTCCAGAATTACGTTCTTCAGTAATTATAAATAAGGTCAAAGCAAGATTTGTCACTATTATTTAAAAAGGGGGAGGGGCACTAGATAAAAAGGAATCTTTGTAGATTCTTTCTAAATCTACCAAGATTTAGAAGGAAAACTCACAAAATTACACAATATCAACACTAATGCTTCCTAAAAGGAGCAAGTGGTGATCAATTACATGCTTTATTCTTTAGCTGATCAATACCCTTAACAAATATGGGTACCTGTATTTCCACTTTAAATTCAGTTCCCTATCACAATTAGCTCCTCTAACTTGCATAAAAACTGATACAAGTTCCCAGCTTATAAATATGAATCATTTTCTGAGCAACTAAATGGATATATTTTGTTTACCTACAGAGCTAGCTAATAAATTAGATTATAAGGGTACTTAAAATCTAATGGGGCAAATACCTTTTCCAGTTAGCTTTTACAATTTCAAAATATTAAGTCCTTATATAAATGTCAAGTAAGAGAAACTAAAAATTCTACATATGATTTAAATAAGTTGACTGTATAAGACGTTTTTCTTGCTAAAGCTGTAACTCAGAAAAAGGTTTTATCGAAAGTTTCGTTAACAGCCTTGGATACTAGGGTCAAAAATCAAATGGAAAAATTTGGTTTTAAACATGTTGGATGCTTTAACATATGGTAATATAAAGTTATAGAAAATAGTTTCTTTTAATATTTATAATCAAAATGCCTCTGAAAACTAGACAGATTTAATAAATTTATTTAAAGACATTAGCTCTTTCTTTTATGCCAATGTTGGATATATTTTCTCACAGAAAAGCCTAATTAATTTGAATTTCCTAAATTTTTTTTTTAATTTCCTAAATTCTTAATACTGGTTTAGTTGGTTAGGTAAACTAACATCCCTTTATTTAAGATGACAAAATTACAAAAGCATGTGTTCAACTAAATTAAAATTTAAAAGGTAATTTCTTTGTAGAAAGATATAACATAGATAAAAGTAGTTCTTGCTTTTCTGCTTCAGGTTTTCTGTATCTGGAGAAAAAAATTGGTTGCTTTGGTTAAAGGAAGCAATTAATAGAAAAAGCTGATATATTGGTATAACATATTAAAAAATAAATACGAGAGGTACTTAGGTGGCATAGTCGGTGAAGTGGCTGACTCTTGGTTTTGGCTCAGGCTGTGATCTCTGCGTCATGGGATCCAGCCCCTTGTCAGGCTTGGGTTTCAGTATGGAGTCTGCTTGAGACTCTCTCTGCCCTGTCCCTGTCTTAAATAAATAAATAACAAATGTTGATATACAAGAGAATGGATGTTTTGTCTGTTTATCAAGGGAATTTTACAGTTTATTAAGATGGCAAATTTTGTATATTATATATATTTATATTTTACACATTTATACATATGCATTTATACAGTCTTATACATTTCACAGATCAAACCATCACAAACACATAGAAAGGCTGGAAATACTACAAAGACCTTTTATTTCCTGGGCAATTGGAGAGCAATTTGCCAGCCCAATGCCCTATCACTCTGTCTAATGTGTACAATATTTCTTATGAATAAAGCCATTTTTCTGTAAAACCAAGATACAACCATTGGAATTGGGGAATTAACCTTGATATGTTATCACTCTACAATCCTCAGACCACATTCAAACTTTCTAATAATATCCTTTAAAAGAAAAGGACCTAGTTCAGAATCATGAATTGCATCCAGTTGTCACATCTCTTTTGTTTCCTTTAGTCTGGAATGTTTCACTCTTTCCTTGACTCTCATGACCTTGAAACCTTTGAAGATTATAGGTCACTTATTTGATAGAGTATCCCTCATTTTGAATTTGTCTGATGTTTCCTCATGACTTAACACAGGTTAAGCTTCTTTGGCAGGAATATCACAGAAGTGAAGTGATGCTTGTTCTTTTCACAGCGTCCCATCAGGTGGTGCAGGCTGTCACTTTGTCCCATTACTGGGGGTGTTCACTTCAGTCACTTGGCTAAGGTGGTGTCTTCCAATCTTCTCCACTGTAAAGGTCTCTTCCCAGTAGCTCATTTGTCATCTAACTCAGCTACCTTCTTTTGCTGTTTTTCTCTTGCTCTGTCCCTCCCTTCTATTACTATTGACTCATGGATTTCTAATGGGTTATAATCTGTTTCCATCATTACTTCTATTGTCCCTAATTGTTCCAGAGACCAAAACAGTGCAAGTCAGTTCCTGTGCCTTTCTGATGTATTCTTCATTCTTCAAGTACTTTTTTGCTCTCTGGCATAAGTTGTTTCAGGCTCATCTTGTACTTTTTTGACCCAATTTTGAAATGAGTCACTTCTCCTGGGGGCTTTGGTGCCTTTTAGTGGAGAATAATATCCAGAAACCCAGATTGGGGGAGTAGGTATCCTCACCTCACTTTTGTTGGGGTGTCATTGTTTTCAGACCCTCTATGAACAGAGCCAGAGAGAATGCACGTTTATATTCCAGATACATCTTACATATACACACATTTGTATCTATATTAATTTTTATATCTACCAATCTATATTTAAAGACCATGCATTAACACCAATATCTCTAATTCCAGTCCAACACCACAGGTTTCATTTTGATTTTCACTCTTTGTATATTTATTGCTCCTTTTGCAGATACTGAGAAACCTGGCTCCAATTACCCATCTGCATTTACTTATTTGTTTGCTCTTCCTGACCAGTCTCCAGTCTATGTCACCATCCTCATTTTGACTTGACTGATAATTCAACTCTGATTGTAATCCCAATATGTTGTTTAATAATACCTCATATATTAAAAATAACCAAGGTATTCCTTGTTCTGATATACAATAACTTTTAAATATTTTATTATATAAAAATGTATATATATATAAAACAATATAGAAAATATATTGTTACCTGTGCTTATTCTCTTAAGATAGTCTCCCTACTAGAGGTTTAAAAGTTAACATCTCTACCAATTGGGGATATGTCTTCAGAGTTGGTTGACATGGTATAAAAATAAAAGTGAAAGGTAATGACTTCTTGAAGAGGCACTTCGAGAGCTGAAGAAAATCTCAGTTATTAAAATTAAAGCCAAAGAAAATGCCCCAAATGACCGATATGCCAACAAAGTAACCATTGTGCATATGGGTTCCAGGATTCTGTGGAGGTAGAATGGGCTACGGTATGTTAAAAATCAAAATAGGCCAAACTTTTGGAAGAGCCTATTATTGACATTTAGATCTAATAATAACAACACACTCCACACCTGAAACTCCTCCTGTGCTCTTACCCTGTAAAGATGCAGGAAGACCCATGGGACTTGCTTGACTCTTCATCTAACAAACTCTACTTCCTGAGGGTACTCTGACCCAGTCATTAGTGAGATTGCATATTTTTCTTGGGTTTGTTGGTATCTCATCTTGCCCTTCCTCAAGTTTTCTGATTCTGACCTCAGATTGTCCCTGAGTCTGATGTCTTCCCCTCTCCTCTGTTGACTTGGCAGTCTCCACTTGATTTGGTTATTGACCTGGCTCCTGCAGTGCTAATCAGGCAAAGGCTTCTTTGATTTTTCACAAGGTAATTGAAAGGCACATGGTGCAGAAGCAAAACACATTCTAGAACATTTTGCCTTATAGCAAAGGAAGTCAAAGCCCAGAATTATAATATTCTAAAAGGCATTGATTGTTAGCATTTTATTTATGGGAGAATTCTATGATTTATACAATGTTGTATTTGGTCTAGTCAATCTGCAACTTCATACTGTGACTTTAATATTCGTTTTAAAATTGATATTATTCCAAAGACTAAGTGGTACCCAAATATTTTTCCCAAGACCAGTCACGGTGTCTGAATCTGAACATCAGAGATTCATTTGATGATGAAGGGAGCTTGAAAATATTTTTGGTCCTTAAGTGCTCTCTATGGAAATCTGAATCTCCACAGGAGGATGGTAAGACTGGGAGAGGTTCTGGGGTTCTTGAGATCAATTTCACTTTTTAGAGCAGCCTCTCCTTGCCCACTATTTTTGTTTAAACTTCTCAAACACTTTCTCATGTTTTGGTTTTGCAGTGCTGTGCAAATGAAGCTTATGAATTATGGAAAATTAAAGGGGAAGTTATTTATTGTTGGAGACAAACACAGTTAGCTCAAGTTCATCTTTGTAGGCTGCTTAAGAGCTCAAATTAAATAGAATACCTAGAGGGAGAGTTATCTGTAATGTGAAATAAAACCATGGGTGAAGGCAGGGGCCCAGAGAGTGGGCTTGAGAGGCTTCAAGGACAACTGGAGAGGCAGAAAGGCCACCCTTGGCAGAGAGTCTGACAAAGGGACATATGCACTTCAGGCCACCATCTTGCATATAACACCTACAGTTGACATCTTTGTTAACTGGGTTTTGAGCCAATCATCTCCAGGAAGAGAAGCTGCAGAGACTGCTGCCACCTCTGAGCTCTGTGAGAAGTACCCCTGTTCCCCTCCTGTTACTCATTTGCTTATAGGCTCCTTAAGTAGCTTGTTCTGACTTGTCCTGAAACCCATAATTCCCCTAAGAAAACTTGTATATGCCCTGGCCTCTCCCCGTTCCTAACAACCAACATTATTCGGACACCCTTCATTCCCAATCCATCACTGAATAGCCATGCAATAAACTGTGTGACTCTGCAAGATGCTATAAGACATCCATGTGATTTGGGAAATTCAAATCCATCACTGCGGATTCCTTAAAGCAGAGGTTGTGTAAAGGGCCACAGGATTATTTAGAAATTTTTAGTAGGTACTCATATTTTCTTGGGGGAGATTTTACAAAAATAATTTTTTTCTTTGAGAAAATTCAGAAGATCTGGACATACCAGACCTATATTCCTACATAGTGGTAATTGGCTGAGGCTGAGTAGAGGTTATTACCTCTAGATGGTGTATAGATTGGTCACATTTTCCACAGTTCCCTATTATCACTCTACCAAACCCACTTTATCACTTACAATATGTGCCTGGTCTCTGTATGCTGAGTTTGCCAAACTCACCGATAACTATCCTTAGCTAACATCTTCACTAGGTACGAGTAAGTTCAGAGAAAATGGTTCAGAGAGGATAGGAAAGCAGTAGGGAGGTTCTACAGACAAAATGATCCTCTTTCAAAAAGTTGTACCAGACACTCACTCCTTACAGGCCATAAAACCTTATCCTGATCCTGACTTGGACCTTCTTACAGACTCACGTTTCCTGTCCAGATCTGCATTTGTGTCAGCCTCAGTGGGCACACATTGGAGATGTGGGCAGGAATATTCCCTCTCATTCATTGGAAAGAGACCAAGGTATACTTCCATTTTCCCTAAGCAATCTGAGAGTTCCAGGGCCAAGAATATTAGCTCGGGGAAGCAAGGAGAGAACCTGCCCTTGCCCCATACCTCCTCTCAGCTTCTGTTTCCGAAACCTATGCCTGTGTAAAGGAGAATCAAGAAGAGTGTGGAGATGCCACTGTACCATCTCTTTCCTAAGATCTGCACCTCAACCCAGGAGTACCCTCGCCACCCCCTGTTCTTTTCATGTTGCAATAAGTTTGTAGGAATATAAAGAAGGAAAGTAGATATGGAAAAACATGGATTCTAGAAATCTGAGAAAGTAAAATAAAACTTATCTTTCCTTTAAAAGTAGGTCATGTTCATATTTGGCATTTCAGGGTGAAATCTGATGGGTGTCATTGGCTTAAGTGGAATGGAAGTTAAGTTGCTGGGTTGAGGAGGTCAAGACACTGTGAAGAAAGGATTTTCCCAAGACATTCACATGAGCATTTAAGCCAATGATGTGATGATGGTATCTGGCTTACAGAGGAATTCTGGAAGTGTCAATGAATGTGAGTAACTGGCAAAGGTAATGGAGGGAGTAGTTGGTTTACTTGGTTCAAAGGAAGATATTTAAAAGTTTTATCTGAGAATAGAAGTTTCATGGGGAAGAAGTGGCAACTGGGAGCTAAGAGGATACCTGGCCTAATTTACTGATCTTTCTACTGATGGAAAGTTTGCTACCTGAAAATCAAGTGATTTCTTATTGAGAGTAACTTACCTAGTTCTCTAGATTAACACATAACCAAATAGCACAACTTTTGAATAATTGGTTACTTTACTGACTTCCCTGAGCCCTTTGATACTATATTTTCATAGCTCTCTGGAATAGTATATGGTAGAAAATTAAATTCCATTTTCCTCAAATGTTGCTTCCCCTCTCCTGACTTTTCTGCACAGCTCTACTGTTAGCAGCTCAATGTACAAAATACAAGGTGGTCTTGGTCCAGAGGGAAATGATAAGCTGCTTATTTGTTGAGGTCAGAATCTTCTGGTGGCACCTGCAGCCTCCTCTGGAATACTCTGGCTCAGTTGGTCTTATCACCTTTCAGTGAGTCATTTGAGCAGTGAGAATCAGGCGTAATGCCTTTCTTTTACTCACACATTCTGCACCCTGGCATATTTCTTGACCCTTTTTCCTTTCTTTTCTTTTTTTTTTTTAGAGATTTTATTTATTTATTAATGAGAGGAACAGAGAGAGAAAGAGAGGCAGAGACCCAGGCAGAGGGAGAAGCAGGCTCCATGCAGGGAGCTCTATGTGGGACTCGATCCCCGGTCTCCAGTATCAGGCCCTGGGCTGAAGGCGGCGCTAAACTGCTGAGCAACCTGGGCCGCCCCCTTTTTCCTTTCAATACCAACTTCGACTGCCCTAATTTAAGACCTTATCACCTGTCTAAACTATTGCAACAGCTTTTTAACTAGCTCTCCAGCCTTCAGTCTTGTCCACCCTAAAATCCATCATCCATGCTGTCACGGAGTGCCAGTACCTTGCCAACATGACACGGAAGCAATAACACAAGACTGAGTGGGAGAAGTCATGATGCCAAACCTCCAGATAGCCCCTTCCTCGCATCACATATTGTCTCAATATCCCAGAGGGGAGGAAACCTAAACTGTTTGAAATGTGGCAAACATAAATTATGATTACAGATGAAATCAGCTGTGTCAATCATGAAACATGAGTATATTCTGTGCGCATCCCAAACGTTTTGAAGAAATAGGATTATAAATTAAGAGAGACCATGAATGCCTCTCAGCTTGATAATCTGCTGTGATTTGGAGGTAAGGAGGGGTGTTGTGTTTGCCAATGTCATCCGGTCCTTTAGGTAAGTTTCAATACCTCTGGTGACCTTCTTTAGTGTCACCCTTAACACTTCCTTTAGGACAACTCCAACAGATATCATTACATTGGATTGTATATAAATGCTGCCTCTGGAGTTGTGGGATACTATGGTCCTTCTCTTTGTACACTCCAGTAAATGCCAGAAATATGTAGACCTTACCCTGCTGGGTCTTGTTTCTTTGTCTTTGATTTTTCTGGTCTCTCCTGAAAGATCTTTTCGATACTTTTTCCCACATCCTTGGACACACAGACACATACAGACACATACACACACTTCTGGTTAAGTGTTATTCATCTTTAAAGACCTAGCATAGGCATCAAACTCTACCAGCAAGCTTTTCCTATTTCCCTACTCATCCTCACCTTTGTGATCACATTCACAACATTGTATTTCAATTTTGACTAGATATAAGTTTTTCCTCCACTAAACCCTAAGATACTTAGAGCAGACACCATGTCTCAAGCATCATTGCAGTCCCAGTTCCTACCAAGTAGGAACTGACACCATCTTTCCTTTGACCATTTGCTAACATTCCTCTCTGCAGTTCAGATTTCCTATCCTAAGGCTTGCCCATTCCCTGGATGATGAGAATGGAACTATATACTTCCTTTACTGGAAACCTTGCCCTACCTACTGGTGTATGATTTTTTTCCTAATCCCTGAATGGCATTAAACACAATACTTGGACCCACACATATTCCCAGGGTCTAGGTTTGTTGAGTATTAATACCAAATGCCAGTACCATTTTTGCATTAATAGTAATACCAATCAATAGGTGAAACACTGAAGAAGTCTACACCAAGTTGTATCACCTGAGCATTATCCAGTTCCTTTTTAAAATGTTCTCCAGGGATCCCTGGGTGGCGCAGCGGTTTGGCGCCCGCCTTTGGCCCAGGGCGCGATCCGGGAGACCCTGGATCGAATCCCACATCAGGCTCCCGGTGCATGGAGCCTGCTTCTCCCTCTGCCTGTGTCTCTGCCTCTCTCTCTCTCTCTCTCTGTAACTATCATAAAATAAATAAATAAAAAAAAATAATAAAATGTTCTCCAGCATCCAAGCATCCAAGAGAAACAGATCTGCATACTTTCTTGCCTATCTTTGTGTGTGTGTGTGTGTGTGTGTGTGTGTACTTGAGTGAATGGGTCATGTTCCTGATCCCTGAGATAGGATCATACACACATGAACACTATTATACAGAGCAGTCAGTGCAGACTTATAGAAAGAAACACTTCTATGGGAAAGACTTGGATTTGATAAAAGGTACATCCAAGAAAGTACAATTTCTTGGGGTCTTACATAAGATGATTTTTTTCATTATTTTATTTAACAAGTATTTATTCAGAGCCTACTATGTGCTAGGCACTGTTCTAGGGGATATATGGGTGAACAAAATAGAAAAAGAAATCTCTGTCCCCATAGGGCTTATATTCTAATGGGTACTTGATTGCATTTGCAAAAGTAAAATGTTCTGCTCAAATTTCTTTTTCCTAGAGTCAAAGAATTTACCTCAAGAATAAATCCAAGGTTCCAATTCTCAGAAGGGAGAAGTGGTTTTCAACTTTCCAATGATCCTCCCCGAAACAGGTTTCAAAAAAATCTTGAGGTTCATATTCAGTCGTGTTACTTTTAACATTGACATTTAATATTTGTATCAGGAGATGAAAGTATTTAATGAGTATATAGATAAGCCAACCTTTAAGAATACCACCAAGTAACCAAATAGCTTTTCCAGCTTCATTCAGGATAATGAATGATAGAGCTGATAGGATTATACTAAATTAAGTATTAATGGCCTTATATCAATTAAACATCACCAAGGTCTTCTGGTTCCCAGCTCAACCAATGTGCAGTGTAGCTGGATGACATTGAACTGGTTTTTCTCCAGTGTGTGGTAGAGGGGCAGCTTTTCCTTGGCAAAGTCCCCTTGATGAGTCCATGGTGTCACTGGCGTTATCTCTGAGAGGTCATTGTTCATCTTCCATCATAGGTCAGACTTGGCAGTAGTGAAATAAATGTTCTTGCTACATCTGTACATACATAATCATGGGCTGTTCTGAACACATACGTCATTTTGTGGGTGGGTGAGAGGATTCTAAAAACAAAAAACAAATAGGCCTTTTCAGCTTTTTGAACTAAAAGAAAACAATAAATGTGTTTCAACAAGAAGGATGATCCCAGGTCAATTGTAGAAGTTTGTGTTGGCTGATGGACTAGGTAAACCCCAGAATCCCTCCCATTGTCAATAGACTGATTCTAAGAATCATCCATGAATCAGAAGTCAGTGCTATTAGTGTCTTGTCTGAGCGTAGTCATAAATATATAGAGAAGTCAATAGAAGGACTATGAAGAAGAGAGAGAAACTTTGCCCGTGTTTAACCAAACAAAAGACCTCCTTGCATTTTGCCAATATCCTTCCCCTCACAATCTATGGGTTAATTTTACCCAATGTCAGAATTACATAGAGCCATTTGAGGTGACATATTTTTAAAGAGGACTTATTAATGGTGGAAGAAGAGTGAGACTTGAAGTCTAATAGTGCCTCCTCCATATTAACTCCAGCTCTATAAGCCAAGTGGGAAATCTACAGATCAATGAAACTCAGTAAATTAATTACACTTCCCCATCCCCCACATGCACAGCTCTAGATGAGCAAATAACCCGGTTTCTGTTAGAGATGTTTCTTTCCTACATACCTCTAGTAGTAACATTATTTACATGGAAGTGAAAAGGTAAACTGGTGTGTTATACAGTATAAAAAAAATACATAAATCTCCATAGGACCTGTTACTTCTAGGATTAGAGTTAAAATCCAGTAATGCCAGGTAAATTAGGAAACTGCCTGTGTTTCTATTTTAATGATCAGTCTAATGAGTTGCTTTGGGTTTGTTCATGTATTTGAATTATACCTTGAGCTTAGCAAAGTGATTGTGCCTATTTTTATTCCGTTCCCACCCAGTTGGACATTGAAAATTATAGTAATATCTCCATTAACCAAACATGGATGAGAAATGAGACTGAACATGAATCACCAATGCACTTTCCAAATAACTCGATTCTAGCCCAGCTGAAATATAAACATTAAAAACCTATGATGAAGGGGAACATTTGAGAGCCTGTTTAGTCTTAAACACAGGTGCTGAACATGATTATCTTGTGATGTTCTCAGGAGCAACTTTGATGTCTACGACTGTCAGGTCCTACACTGAATGATTCCACGCTGGTGTTTTTGTTTCATTGTCCCGTGACCATCTTCATACTTTTCTTCCTCATTTTTTTTGGCTGTCATGGCCCAAAGTGACACTTTCCCGATCCTCTCCAACCTCTTCTAATGTGTGTTTCTAATTCTAGTGACCCAGAAACCATTTAACCAAACATACTAAGTATTAGTAGTCATATTCAGAATTTTGTTTTGAATCAGGGAACACTGAGGAAACACAGGGAGAGGCAAGGACCTGTTCTCTGTACTTCATACACCAATCCCAGCCCATAATTTTGCCTGTAGTCTGAGGCAGATCCCACAAAGCCCATCCATGGTGCCCAGTTTGAGAATTCCAAAGTTTAGACATTATGATGTTAGATAGAAATCATGTTGGGGTTTCTCTCAGAGCTGCTTATTCTCTTTTTAGGCCAGGAGGTTGAGGACTTTGGTTTTGTTTATGAATTTGATCCTTGTTGCATGCGACTCATGCAAGTATTTAACTACTCTAAGCTTCAGGGGCAGCCTGGGTGGCTCAGCAGTTTAGCGCCTGCCTTTGGCCCAGGGCGTGATCCTGGAGACCCGGGATCGAGTCCCACGTCGGGCTCCCTGCATGGAGCCTGCTTCTCCCTCTGCCTGTCTCTGCCTTTATCTCTCTGTGTCTCTCATGAATAAATAAAAAAATATATTAAAAAAAACCCTACTCTAAGCTTCAGTCTCTTCATCTACAAAATGGGGATAATAATAACTGTCCATAAGACAATCACAGGATAAATATAAAACAATGTATATGGGAGCAAGTTGCAAACTCCAGGCCAGCAGAACTTAGCCTGAGGTCCATGGACAATGGGTGGGCTTCAGGGGTTCTGCAAACCACCTGGTATTATAAGAAAAATTGAGTTTGTGCCACCTGTATGATTTTCTTGGGAGAAGGATCCCTAGTTTTTGTCAGATACTCAAGGGACTCATGACCCTAAGGAGGTTAAGAATAATCGCTTATAGCATGGACTTTATATCACCCTTTTATTTACCGGTTCTAGACTAAATTTCAGATGGATAAAGTTGTTATGGTATTGACTTCCAAGTTAGAGAGGTGTTCATGTGTATTTGGTGTACTAATAGTGTCTAGTGAGCTCAACTTAAATAAGTAAACATTAGAGAATATCTAGTGTAATATTCTCATTTTATCAAAGAGACTAAGCAAGTTGATCTTTACAGTCTCTACACCTGTTTTAGTTTCAGTTCTTCAAAGGATGCTGTGAAGATAGAGCTTGTTATGATGTTTGGGATTTCAGAGGAAAGTTACAATGTAATAACAATGATATGGCAACAGTAATAATTATGATAATAGCTTATTACTACTGTTAATTGAGTGTCTACTAAATACCAGGCACTGTACTAGACATTTTGTATACACTATATCTAATTTTCAAGCCAATCTTTAAAGATAGGAATTATTGTCCTCATTTTATAGATGAAGAAACCTATGAATTAGGTTAAAAAACATTTCCCAAATCACAAAGCTAATAAATGACTAAGCTGGAATTTTAACCGGAGTCTGTTTGGCTCTAGAATCTGTTATTTTTTCCTACAGTTAAATGTAGCAGATGATTTATTTCCGACTCTTAATAAGGTATAGGCCAGCCCTGTAAAACGAGTTAATTCTTATTTTCCTACTGCATTTGAAAATTCTAATAGTGAATATCTAACTTCAAAAAACTTAGGGTGCACCTACAATGCAATTTGACCTTTATCTTAAAGTTAAGAGATGCCCGTTGAAAGGTGTTAGGTAAGGGGATGATATAATTAGATCTGTGTCTTTGGAAGATTGCTCTGGCTGTACAGTTGGATGAGTTGGAACTCAGTAAGGTGGGACTAGAGGCAAAGAGGCCAGAAGGGAGGCTGTTTTATCAGCAGCTGGGGAGATAGATAGGAGTGAATGGGCTCCGTGACTCTTCAGGTGGCAGCCTGGATAAATCTTGATTGACTGGATATAGGAGGTGAGGATGGTGATGAATTGAAGAAGGTGCCCAGGTTTCTGTGTGGACATTTTCCTCTCTGTTGTTAGGAGAGGCGTACAGGTTACTAGGAGGGGATTTACAGGTGAAAATGATAAGTGCTTTTTGGACATATTGGGTTTGAGGTGTTTGTGAAGATGTTACAGTGGACTTTGGATATTCCATGTAGTGACAAGTGCTGGAGATTTAGTTTTGGAAGTGAGTACCGTAAAAGCAGCTAATTAAAGCCATGGAAGTAGATAAAATTGCTCAGGGAGGGTATGTATGGTCTGAAGGGAAGAGAGTTTAGACCAGATCCTGCAGAACATTAACATTTAGAAGACAAGAATCAGAGAAAGGGTAGATAGAGCTGTGGTAATATGGTGTCGAATAGGACAGGTTCAGAATGGAAGGAGTGACCCCAGGTATTTACTCAAAAGAAGTGAAAGCATATGTTCACCAAAGCTCTGTTCTTGAATGTTTATAGAAGTTTATTAGTAACTGCCACAAACTGGAAACAGTCTAAATATTCATCAACTGGTGAATGAATAAATAAATTGTAGTGCGCTTGTACAATCTACTCAACAATGAAAAGAAACTGCCTCTCCACACAACATTGATGACTCCCAGAAGCATTTGCTAAGTGAAAGAAGACAAATATAAAAGGCTACATACTGTTTAGATGACATTCTGGAAAAGCAAAACCACAGAGACAGAAATCAGGTCAGTGGTTGCCAGGAGCTAGAGGCAGGAGAAGGGGATCGACTAGGGATTCAGAGGAACTGTTTGGGGTGATGGTGGTGTTCCTTATCTTGATTATGGTGGTGGTTACAAGAGCGTATAGTGTATCCAAACTCGTCGACCTGTACACCTAAGAAGGATGAATTCAACTGTATATAAATCATGTGTCAATAAAACCAACTTAAAGAAAGAAAATACAGATATGAAAGGGAGTGGTCAGAATGCCAAACGCTGCTCATAAAAAGATGCAAGAAGAGGCCTGAGACAGGCCTGTTGCATCTGGCGCCCGTGACTATGGGGAGCAGTGTTAGTGGCATGGGAGAGGCAGAAGCTGGACTGCTAAGGGTTGAGGAGTAAGAAAATACTCCTTCTTCCACGGGAATGGAGCCCTGGATTTCTGGCGAGGCTCATGGCTGTGCAGAACAAAGACTGTCTGCCCAGTCTCCCTGGAACCTGAATAAGGCCATGTGACTGAATTCTGGCCAAAGAGATGTAAGTGAAAGTGTCCTGAGGAAGCTTCTGGGAGTGTTCCATTAGAGGCAGCTGGCGCGCTTCCTTGGCCTCTCTTCTTTGCTCCTTCCACCTTTGTGGAGGCTGGAATGCAGACATGATGGCTGGAGCCGGAGCAGCCAGCTCTGACTATGACATGACTTCAGGAAGGGAGATCACACGTGACAGAACAATATTTTGGAGGAGCCTGGGTCTCTTAGCTCTTTGAGAGATACTAAACCAGTCCAGGACTGCTTACCTCTGAACTTTTAAGAGGTAGACTCCTAAAAGTCTGCCTCTTAAAATCTCTTAAATCTCTCTCCTGATTGAGCCTCTTAATTACTCACAGTTGAGTTTAATCCTATAAACTACCAGGAGCAAATAGGAGGTGACGATGGAGAGATGGTGAGTATGGGCAATGTTTTCAAGAGCCTTGACTATGAAGGGAAAGAGTAAAGATAGGATGGTAGCTGAAGAGGGACATGGGTTGAGGGAGGATTTTGTGATCTCCAAATTCACACCAGATTCTCTGTGAATGGAGACCTGGAGATGACCCAGGTTTTCTTTCCACAAAACAGCCCTGTGAATCTTTACTAAGATTGACTTTGTGGCTCACTTTCCTTCCAGAGGGAAAGGAGGAGCAATGCATTCCCCAGAACATGTTGCAGCCGTCTCCTTCCAGCCCCTTGATCGTGCAGAGCTCTTTCCCATCTAGAATCACCAAGCAAGCTGGGGCTGCATATCAGGGCCCATGCTCTCTCAAGCCAGTTTCTTCAGGGGTCCTTCCCTGAACACCTTACCATAGCAGGTCCACTTCCCCTTTACCCCCCATTGGAGTATTTTTTTTAAACTGCCTTATTAAGATATAGTACACATGCCATAAAATTCACCCAGAATGTACAATTTAGTGCTTTTCTAGTATCTCGTGAATTTGTGTAATCATCATCACAACTTTTTTTTTTTCATCACAACTTTTTAAAATAATTTTTAAAAGATTTTATTTATTTATTCATGACACACACACACACACACACACACACACACACAGAGTGAGTCAGAGACCCAGGCAGAGGGAGAAGCAGGCCCCATGCAGGGAGCCCGACTTGGGACTCCATCCCGGGGCTCCAGGATCAGGCCCTGGGCTGAAGGCGGCGCTAAACCGCTGAGCCCCCCGGGCTGCCCACAACTTGATTTTAAAACCTTCATCTTGATATTTTATTACTTAATTTTTAGAGCAATATTTTCAGCCTGGGGTGATGTCTATTTTTCTCTTTCTCCGTGCTTTGTCTTTCTGCTTTATCCCGCAAGCTGCCCTAGGGCAGGGACTGTGAAGACCATGGTTAGGGCTGCATCCTCAGCACCCTGCGGACCCCCCTCACCGAGGGACCCGGCCTCAAGGCGCAGTGGAAGCCTGCAGCCTGTCCCGTGTCTCCTTCATTGCAGCAGGTGCAGGGCACCTGGATGGGCGCCAGGTTTCCACTTGGGAAACCGTTAGGAATAGGGACTCCTCAGAGGCGGTATAAGGAGAGAGATCCATGCTCTAGGGCGGCTTGTAACTCTGGGGTGGGGCTATGGTAATTTGGGAAACCATATCCAGTGTACCTATTGTTTTCAAAGAACGAACGAGGGAGAGGATCACTGGATAATACCTTCCTAGTGGGCAGGTCACGCAGGATATGGAGAGATAAGAAGGGCCTGGGGTCGCCCAGGATAGGAAGCTATATGTTGGCAAATTGAACACCAATAAAAAAATAAATTTATATAAAAAAAATAACAAATTTATTTAAAAAAAAAAAAAAGAAAGAAAAAGGAAGCGCCGCCTGAACGCGCCGCTGCGCTGCTAGAGTTTTCCTTGGGAAACTCGGGCGGCTGCCCGCTGGGCTGGCACCGCGGGGTGCCCGACCCACGCACGCCCGGCCCGCGGGGGGCAGGTCCTTTTGCAACTTCCCAGCGCCCAGAGGGGAGCTGCAGGCTTGCGGATGACTCACGCGTTTCCCCGAGCCCTCGGGGCCGTGCCCCCCCCCCCCCCACCGCGCCCGTCCCCGGGGAGCCGCCGCGGGCGCACCTGCCGCCCCGGGCGCCCCGGGCACTGCGCGCAGGTGCCCGCGCGCTCCCCCCCGGAGCCTGCACGCGGGGCGGCGGGTCCAGCGCCCAGCGAGCCGCGTTATCCAATTGCCTCCCGTCTTACTCGCAGGCGGGGAGCCGCGAGAGCCCGAGCGTTCACTTTGAACCCTCGAGGGGAGGCGGGGTGCGGGCGCGGAGGGGAGAGGCTTGCGGCTCGGGCTCCACCTCGCGCGCGGCTCCGACTCCGGCTCCGGCTCCGGCAGAGCGAGCAGCGCCGCGAGCCCCGAGCCCCGAGCCCCGAGCCCCGAGCCCCGAGCCCCGAGCCCCGCAGCAGCGCCGCGATGGAGTGAGTATCCCCGCGCCGCGCCGCCCGCCGGGTTGCCATGACGACGGCGGCGGCAGGCCGCGCCCGCCCGGGTCCCGGTCCGGGATGGGTGTCGCGTGTCGCCCCGCGTCTCCAGAGCAGCCGCCGCCGCGGGGGGCGGGAGCCCGGGGCGCCGCTCGCTCGGGCAGCAGGGCCTCGGGAGGGGCCGCCGAGGGGGAGGCAGGTCCCGGGCTCGGCTCCCTGGGAGTTGGCTGCGAGGGCCGTCCCTGGCGATCCTCGCCCAGTCAGCAGTATTGACTGCAGTTGGGGGGGGGGGGGGGGGTCACTGCGGATGGGAAGCGAATGTGGTTCGGTGTGAAGCGTGTCATGGAAGGATGATGAGTTGGTGGGTAATAGGACCAGAGCTGCGATGCCCCGGCTACTAGGAACCATCAGACGACCCCCCGCCCCCCCCCCCCCCCCCAATGATTGATTTGTTCCTGGGGTAATTGGCAAATGAGAAAGAAAGGTGGGAGCAGCCGCCCGCCGGGGGTGGGGTGGGGGTGGGGGGCGGTTACAACGTTTGGCCCCGTGGGCACGGCACGGGAGGGTTGGGCAGCAGAGGGCAGGGAGCAAGAGGGGCGTTAACCAGAAAGACACAATAAAGGGCCTGGGCTGTGGGTTCGAACTGGGGCTTCTTCCTCGTCAGTCTGTGCGTGCTGCATTGCTTTCTGGTCACTCTCCCAGGCTGCTGCCGCAGCAGGGCCACTGACAGGCGACAGGCGACAGGCTCCGGGGAAGGGTCGGTTCTGAAGCCAGCTCTCACAGGCTGCTGCCTTGGCCAGCTTCTCCGCCTCCTGCTCCCTTCCCACGGGTACTCCCTGACACTGGGGCTGTAGGAAATCATATTTCAGCCTGGAGATAACGTCCAGTGTTCAGGTATCAGGACCTTCATGCCAAGCCCAACAAACCCTAGATGCAGCTTTTATCCCTCTGCGTATCTGATCGTGTAGATGCAATTTAATTCTCACCAACAAGGCTGCTAAAGCAGGGGTAGGAGATGGTGGCGTTTTAGGAGCGAGGAGTTGCACATTTCAGCCCCTGCCTTGGCTGGGACCAGTGCTACTGATTTCCTATGCCAGTAATTTAATGTCTCTGAGCCTCAGTTTCCCTGTGTATACAGTGGAGACAAGGATGTTCCTGACTTACTTTTTAAGCATCCTTAAGAGGATCAGATAATGTTTCTGTCTCTTCTAAGGGGCTTTGTAAAGTGTAAGGTGTATACAAATGTAAGGAGTTAATGATTAAGTCTCTGGAAAATCAGTTTGCTGGGCTTGAGTCCCTGTGCACTTTGCTGAATGACGTCAGTCTCTCTGGGCCTCATTTCTGGAAGCAGGAATAATAGCGATTTCATGCAATTTTTGTGAAGATTAAACAGATTGATACATATAATGGTCTTAGAGCCTGGCACAAAGGAAGCTCAATAAATATCACCTCTTATATATAAATATTATCTGCTGTCTACTATTATTACTACTGTGGTCTCCAGCCTACTCCATGGACATCTTGTGAGGTCTCAGGTTGGCACCAAGCTGTTTTTTTTCCCCTCCAGACAATTTATAAAGAAGCTCAATGCCCCAAGGGCAGCTGAGAGTAACACAATTCTCAAGATACCATTGGAGATTTGGAGAAGCGACCAAAAGATAGAACAGACCTGGGTACACAGAGCAGAAGCTGGACAACTTGGCCTTTAGCATGTTCTATTCTTATTTATTTAGTTTTTTTATTTGATAGAGAGAGCAAGCCTCAGTGATAGGGATGGGCAGAGGGAGAAGCAGACTCCCTGCTGAGCAGGGAGTCCCATGTGGGGCTCGATCCCAGGCCCTGAGATCATGACCTGAGCTGGAGGCAGACACTTCACCGACCGAGCCACCCAGGGGCGCCTGGCATGTTCTATTCTTATTGCCATTGCTGTTTGTTTAGACATGGAGACTGTCCTTAATAAGAGAATGAATGTAGATCTAGTCATCGCACGGGGGGAGGTTAAGGGGTACCCTGGCTGTTTGCCAGGGCAGCAACTTCCATCTTTACCCTCCCACATTAGTACATGAATGTATTGTGTATCTTCCAGACTCACAACTTGAGTGCTCAGTAACTGTGGAACAGCATAAAGAATTTGTCACTTCCCTTCCTCGGACCCTCCCTCATTTCCTCTCCCTCCTCCAGCTAAGTTTTTGCTCCCGGTGTGCTCACCTCCCGCGCCCTTCCTCTCCTGCAGGATCCACATAGGTGCCACAACCAGCCCCCTTCTCTCCTGGTCAACCTGGCCCTGGCTTTCCTGTTCCCCTGTGACATTCCAAAGTCCTTCTCACCTTCCAGTTAACCTCCTGCATTTCCAACTGTCTATCTGTTCTCAGTCCCACTTTCCTTGCTTCATTAACATAATCAACTTTTTAACTCTTTTTCTCTCCTTTCAGAATACCACCTTTTCCTGTCTTGGGTCTAACAAAATTTCTCAGCACCTATTCTTCTCCTCATCCCAAGCTCTCTCAAAATCTCATCTTAAATAGAACAGGCTGCTTTAAATATCAGTGAGATAGGGGCTCAATTCTTCTTTCTTATGGGGTTCAGCTTATGTTTATGAAAAAGAATTAAACGGGGAATAAAATTTCACTTCCTTCTTTTATTTTTTCATTTAGCTAACAAATCCTTGTTGAGATTAGCATTGGTCAACAAAGCAGTCACGATTCTCATCATCTGAAGTTCATAGTCGAATGAAAAGGTAGATGTTAAAGCAGTAAACACAAATGAATATATAAATAAAGGTGCAATAAATGCCATGGAGGGAAATGCACAGAGAAAATAACAGGAAGGGAATATAAGTTAGATTAGAGTGTCAGCAAAGCCTCCCTGGGGGACTGATATCTGATGTGAGATCTAGAGGATGAGAAGGAGTTGGCTAGGTGAGGAGTAGAGGGAAGAAGCCGTTTGGGCTGAGACAACAGCACGTGCTAAGGCCCTGGCCCAGGAGAGGTCCTTGGAAGGTTGGAAAAACCGAAAGAAGGGTGGTATGGCTGGAGCTTTGGCAGTGAGAGGAAGGTGGTTTAGAGACGTGGCTAAGTGCTATGGGGAGCCACCAAAGAGCTTTATGAATGGGCGTGATGATAATTATTTGTCTTTTGAAACTTTGAGGCTTAAAAGTTCAAGAAGCTAATATAAACTTTTCCTCTGAACATATGTAAAATAGACGGCATAGAAAATGTGCAATAGCATATCAGATAGAGGGCTAGTATCCAAAATCTGTAAAGAACTTATCGAAGTCAACACACCCAAAATAATCCAGTTACAAAAGGGGCAGAAGACATGAACAGACATTTCTACAAAGAGGACATACAGATGGCAAACAGACACATGGAAAAATGCTCAGCATCACTCATCATCAGGGAAATACAAATCAAAACAATAATGAGATACCACCTTACACCTGTCAGAATGGCTAAAATTAGTAACTCAGGAAATAACAGATGTTGGTGAAGACAGAGAAAGGGGAACCCTCTTGTACTGTTGATGGGAATGCAAACTGGTGCAGCCACTCTGGAAAACAGTGTGGAGGCTCCTCAAAAAGTTAAAAATAGAACTATTTTATTCTATGACCCAGCAATGGTACTAGTAGGTATTTAGCCAAAGGATACAAAGATGCTGATTTGAAGGAGTGCATGCACCCCAATGTTTATAGCAGCATTATCAACAATAGCCAAATTATGGAAGGAGCCCAGATGGCCCTTGACTGATGAATGGATAAAGAAGATTGTGTATATATCACATTATATTATTATATTATTCCATCATATAGATGCAATGGGATATTACTCAGCCACCAAAATGAATGAAATCTTGCCATTTGCAACAACATGAATGGAACTAGAGGGTTATGCTGAGTGAAATAAGTCAGTCAGAAAAAGACAAATACCATATGATTCCACTCATATGTAGAATTTAAGAAGTAAAACAGATGAACAAGGGGAAGGGAAGGAAACAAGATAAAAACAGAAGGAGGCAAATCATGATACTCTTAACAATAAAGAACAAACTGAGGGTTGATGGAGGGAGGGGGATGGAGGATGGGTTATAGGTGGGGACTGGCATTAAGGGTTCTTTTGTGATGAGCACTGAGTGTTATATGTAAGTGATGAATCACTAGATTCTACTCCTGAAACCAATACTACACTAATGTTAACTAACTTGAATTCAAATAAAAACTTGGAAGAAAAAAAAAAAAAAAAGAAAATACGTGTCACAGCCAGGCATCAGAATCCTGCAAATAACTGCTATAGGAGAAGCGGATTATCAATTTATTTATTTTTTTTTTTCGGATTATCAATTTAAAAAGCCAGACAGTGTGTGATAATCTAGTACCTGATAGTTTTGAATAAGCCAAGGTCATTAATTTTAAATCAAATATGGTGAAAATAAAAATATAAACATTTATTCATGAGTATTATTGCTTTTAATAAAACAAGGGCATCTCCATTGAAATAGGAAAAAAAATACAGATAGCCAGCAGAGTTCTAACTGATTGTACCTGGCTGCCCTCCTTGTTGGGTTGAGTGTGAGATCAATGTTATATGTGGGAACAAACTTTAGTATGTGTGGTTATTAATTTGATATGACAAACCTATTGGTTTTGCTGGATACTTCTCTAGAACACCGTCTTCAAAACTGTGGGAGCTGAAAGGCACAGAGGACGTAGCGTGGGAGCTCTTTAAATTGTTGCCCTCTCTGCCTGCACTGGGCCTCTGACAACATAGATGGCAGCCTCAGAACTGATGTGATGGGACTCAGAAATGACATTTCCCATCGCTTGTCAGGTGCCTGCTTTTTATTTATTTTTATTTATTTTTATTTATTTTTTAGGTGCCTGCTTTCACATAGACTTAGACACAGGCCAAGCCACAGGAGATCACAGAGCATCTCAGCTAAAGATTGTTCTTTCACATGAACAAATCTAGTCTCATGAAGAGGATAAGTGTGTGAGGGATATTGAGTCATAGCTGATTTCTGATTTTTAATATATGCCTCATTCATACATTCACCCATTTATTCAGCAAACATTTATTGAATATTTCCTATGTGCCAAGCACTGTGATAGGTACTGGGGATAAATGGTGACCTGATCCTGTCTTCAAGGAATTTCCTGTTTAGTCTAAATGTGACTATGGGTGCTATATGACCTTGAACCCTTTTTGTTGGCTAAGTCTGTCCTCCTATTACACAAAGTGTGCCATTTCACATGTTCAGCAAATTGTAGACATTGAATAAACGTGTTAAAAAATGTGTGAAGGCTTTTAAAAGTTAATTTTATGATGGAAGAAGTGTATGCTTTTTACAACAGTTCAAATGTTTTGGGGTTTAGTTTAGGAAGTAAACCTCCCCCTTTCCCTATGCTTTCCCCCAAGGCTTAGTCCTTCGAGCATTACCACGAACAGTTTGGAGGTATCCTTCCAGATATTTTCCATGCAAACAAAAGAGAGTTGGAAACACATACTTATGTAAGTGTAAATACTTCTTTTATATAAATGAAATCATACCACATACATATTCTGTAGCTTGCTTTTTCCTCTTAATATATGGTGCATAATTTTATATATCAATATGTATACATCTATCACATATGCTTTTTTAAAAGATTTTATTTATTTATTCATGAGAGACACAGAAAGAGAGAGAGAGGCAGAGGGAGAAGCAGGCTCCATGCAGGGAGTCTGATGTGGGACTCGATCCCGGGACTCCAGGATCACACCCTGGGCTGAACGCAGGCTCTAAACCACTGAGTCACCCAGGTGTCCCTCACATGTGCTTTTATTAGCTGATTAGCATTTACTTTTGGAATATAGTTCATCAGTCCTCTTTGATAAAGATTTAGGTTTGTTACCACTTTTTTTTTTTTGCTATTATATGCAATGTTGCAACGAACATCTTTGTACATCCTGTAGCTGAATCTGTATACTACTTTCCAGAAATGGAATTGCTGAGTGAGTGAATATGCATATTATGAATTTCTCTATATACTGTCAAAGTGCATCCAAAAATGTTCTATCACTTTACATCGCAATCGGTAATTTTGAGTCCCTGTTTCCTCAACTCCTTGACGACCCTGGCCACCACTGAGCATATATACTCAAGCATATATTTATATCTGAGTAATATATTTATATTTGACTCATCTAACTTAATGTAACTACTCAGTGGTCACAGTCTGTGCTTTTCCTCCCTGGACTCAGGGCCTCCAGGCTACTTTTCATTTTTTCAGAGAGCACTATGGAGCCATAAAATATAAATAGCAAGCTTGAGTCCAGAAGAGGATGAAAATTATTTACAAAGGGAAAGCTTAAAATGCCTAATTTACTTTAAAAAGTGATCAAGTAATATTTGTAGAGTTTGTCAAATTTCAATTTCATTGGTTGGTTTCTTACTCCTATAATAGAGGAAATGAGAGTATATCACTCAGCCCTCCATTTACCATTTGTTACATTGTTCGTTTTACATTTTCAAAGTTTTTAACATTGGCAATTTTGATTTGTAACCATAATTCTCACAGTTCACTCAATCAACTGAGCACCCCTTATGCACTGGGCACCATTCTAAGTGCTGAGAATACCGCAGTGAACAAAACTGAAAAAGATCCTCCCATCACAGAGCTTTTATTTCATAGAGGAGACCCAATGTGTATATACATTAATGTCAGGAAGTGTTATATGTTAAGACTAAAAATAAAACATATTAGGAGACTGGAGGGTGATGATGGAGGGTTATTTTTGATGGAGGAGTCAGGAGACAGGTTTCTGAGTGGGAACGTTTGAACAGAGTCTTGAACAAGTGAGTAGGTGAGCCTCAGAAGGAAGAGCAGTTGCAAAGGTCCTGAGGCAGCACCATGCTTTGTGGGCTTAGTGTTAGTCTTGGATCTGGATGGAGCCAAGATCACCAGCCCCTTCCTCACTGGCATCCTCTTTCCTGAGCATTAAGTGTTTAGTTGGAAAGTACCGTTTTCAAACAGGGCCCAAGGGCATTATATTCTGAATGCCTTTCTGTTGCTTCTATGAACAAATAAATTGACTGTAAAATTATACATTCCTGTACCTCCCCCCCCCGCCCCCCCGTAATTCTATAAGACATTGTTCCGCTGTGTTGTGGCATGGACTGTTGCTCTGAAAAAGAGTGAGGCTAGCCTGATTATTTACTCTTTGAACTGGCTTGCAATGCAAGCCCTCCCACTCTTGCAATTTTTTTTTTAACCTTGGTACTGATAAAATTATTTTTAAACATGAGAGTTTAATAACTTTTCGTGATATTCCTCACTGCAAGTCACTGGTCAGTTTTGTTTTTTTTTTTGTCACTGGTCAGTTTTGATATTTCTCACTGCAAGTCACTGGTCAGTTTTTCCTGGAAAATGATACATTCCCTTGATCTAAAGATTTATATTTTCCTTTTTTTTTGGTAAAGACATTTTCTTTATGGCTTTCAATTAAACAATATACTTGTTCTCTTATTTACGACACATATGTGTATTATACATAATAGATGTATGTGTCGTATCCATATCTATCTCAAATTGATAACTCCATAACTAACCATAGTTATCCATAACTATCTCAAATTGATTATGTTTTTTTCCCTGATTTTTCCTGTGAGTTTTTGTTACATTTTAAAGTCAATCCTCTAGGCAACTGACTGGTTCTTAGCAATATTTGTTTAGTTCTTACTCATTCTAATGTAGATTTCATTTCTATAATGGTTTTATTGTCATCTTCAATTTGTTTTCTGACTCCTCCAGCTCATTTTGCACAGTTTAAAAAGGTTTCATATTTTCTTTAATTTCTTTGCATGGAGAATTTATCTGAAAATTTCATTTACTTGTGTTATCTTTTTTTGAAATATACTTACTTGCCTTTTGCATGTAAATCTTTCCTCTCTTTTTAAAAAATAATAATTAAGCATATAGAACCTATGCATGTTGAAAGTTTTACATTTATTACTCCTCATTTCCAAACAGGTGTTCTATCCAAGCATTCTGTTGGCCCAAGAATAGGGGGGAGACAGTGTTTGGAGAAGATCGTGACTTTATTTTTTTAATTTTTTAAAAAAGATTTTATTTATTTCTTCATGAGAGACACAGAGAGAGAGAGAGGGAGAGACACAGGCAGAGGGAGAAGCAGGCTCCATGCAGGGAGCCCGATGTGGGACTCGATCCCAGGTCTCCAGGATCATGCCCTGGGCTGATGGCAGCGCTAAACCAGTGAGCCACCTGGGCTGCCCAAGATTGTGACTTTAGATGTGATCTTTGTCTCATAAATATTTCTTACAACTCTATAATATCTTCTCTAAAAATGCCTTGTAGTATGTGAGCAGGTCACTGAGATAGATCACATATTCCAGCTCTGTGTGTGTGTGTGTGTGTGCATGTGTCTCAGAGCCGGGGGGCGGGGGGCAGACAGATATTGGGTGCTTATTTGTCGCTATGTGGTCAGCTCTGTTTAGCATCTACAAACAGAGGGGAGGGGGCAAGCCATCTACAAGGGCGATTGTTACTTTCCTTCTTTTCTACTCTAACCTCCAAACTATGGCTAGACTGTGGTAGATTATGACTACCTCTATGTGTTCAGACGAGTCCTCTACATTAAGTTTTAAAATTTTAGACTTTCACTGATAAGAGATAGAGATAGAGAGAGAGAGAGAGAGAGAGAGAGAGAGAGAGAGAGATTTCACAGAGTAGTAGCTCCATTGGAGTCATTTCTGCACCATGCTGGTATGGAACCAGTCGCTCCACACAGATGTTTCCCATGTCTTTCATGACTTGTTCATGCCACTCCTCACCATCCCAGCGTTGGGCCTCTGTGAGCTCTCTCTTTACTTACAGAGAAAATTTTGAAAGCCAACTGGAATCTCTAGAGGTAGAGATCACCTTTTAGGATTGTCCACTGTTTTAACACAATTTTTACTCCTTAGGGAAGGTGATTCTTAGAATCTGTGATTTAGAAATCTTAACTCTCCTAGTTTCATAGAAGATAAATTTTGTCCAACTTTTCTTTCATCTCAGCAGGTTTCAGGGAGATAGAAAATTTGCCTTTACCCTGTCTCTGAGTGAAAGAATCAGCCAATCTTGCATCCCCATGAAAATATTAGGAACTAGCAAATGTCATCATTATTGGAAAATTTGTTGTTATCATAGATCCTTTCTTCAATCAGTTCTCAGCAGTGTTAGGACAGAATAAGTTTGTGAATAATATTGTAAATACTTTGCAGTAGAAGAATTTTTTTTTAAAGATTTTATTTCTTCATTTGAGACAGATACAGGGAGAGAGAAAGTGCATGAGCAGGGGGAGAGGCAGAGAGAAAAGGGGAAGCAGACTCTTTGCTGAGCTGGGAGCACTATGGGGCTCAATCCTAGGACCAGGAGATCCTGACCTGAGCTGAAGGCAGATGCTTAACCATCTGAGCCACCCAGGTGCCCCTGCAGTAGAAGAATTTTGAAGGAGGTGTGCATAGCAGGTATTTTCTGTCCACCCTTCAAATCCGTTCTCTACTTCTGCGTACTGCCCCATGAGGCTGACTTCTGTGGACTGCATCAGTTAGGCTCTTTTGTCCTTTGGTTTCCTATTGGGTTGGATCAATGCAAGACACCAGCAGGAGACCTAAGGGTGGAAAGAAGAGTGAGGTCAGCGTATATGCTTTATGGTCTCCCTTCCAGTAGGGTAGGGCATTGGCTCTGGCTGCTTTCCTCATGTGAAGGCTACACCTCCTGCCTGCAGCCCTTTCCTGCTTCTAGTTCTCTACTAATTCTGGTAACCATTCCCTCCCCTTCCTCCTTCAGGGCTTGGTGAGACTGTGGCTGATCTCCCTACTTGGTTTGCCCCTGGCATGTTTCACCATTCCTGTTGGTTTCCCTTAACTGGTTTTGTAAAGCAGACCCATTATTAAGCTCATTTCAATTATCCAAGTTAAGCATGCCTTCTATTTCTAGCTGGGATTCCAGCTCACAGAGTGTGCAAAGGATAGAAGTGTTTGAAGGTTTAAAAAAAATACTTCATATTACTGGGTTGGAACTTGGCAACTTTCTGTTTTGTTTACACATTTTGGTCATTGGAGGTCAAGGCTCCAAAATATGAAGAAGCTATTTGATAATCGTTATGAGTTGTCTCTTGAACTTCAGAAGAAGTTCTTTTTTTTAATAATAAATTTATTTTTTATTGGTGTTCAATTTGCCAACATACAGAATAACACCCAGGGCTCATCCCGTCAAGTGCCCCCCTCAGTGCCCGTCACCCATTCACCCCCACCTCTTGCCCTCCTCCCCTTCCACCCCCCCTAGTTCGTTTCCCAGAGTTAGGAGTCTTCATGTTCTGTCTCCCTTTCTGATATTTCCTACCCATTTCTTCTCCCTTCCCTTCTATTCCCTTTTACCATTATTTATATTCCCCAAATGAATGAGACCATATACCTTGGTGTCCATTGAAAGATGAATGGATAAAGAAGATGTGGTTTATATATACAATGGAATATTCCTCAGCCATTAGAAATGACAAATACCCACCATTTGCTTCAACGTGGATGGAACGGGAGGGTATTATGCTGAGTGAAATAAGTCAGTCGGAGAAGGACAGAAGGAGAAGTTCTAATGCCGCAAGTTACTGAGGTGATTGCTTGCCGTTGAATGTCATTTTTCTTATAACAAAAATTCCCTCAGTTTGACTCCTCAGAGGGAACACCAATCTCAGTTATGAGGTGACTTAATTAGAATTGTATTTGAGGAGGGATGCTGGGGTGGCTTAGTTGGTTAAGCATCTGCCTTTGGTTCAGGTCATGATCCCAGGGTCCTGGGATTGAGCCCCTTGTTGGGCTCCCAGCTCAGTGGGGAGCCTGCTGCTTCCTCTCCCTCTGCTGCTCCCTCTCTGTCAGATAAATAAATAACTAAATAAAATCTTAAAAAAAAGAATTTTATTTAAGGAAATGAAATTTTATTTGTTCTCATAATAGAAAAATTGTTTTCATGAATAGAACTTCATAGTATCTGACCTACTATTTAAATAAAAGTGTTAACTTATCAGTTGTATCTAAATGAATACTTCCAAATTACTGTTAAATCAATAAAATCTGTCCCATATTATTTAATCTTCTTCACAATACACAAAAGCATAAAATATAGTCTAATAAAAAGGTATGCTTTACAAGTTCTGAATAGATGGGATCTAAATTAAATATATTTTACTCCATGTATTTTCATATAGCATTTCATGCTTAGAAAGTGAGTTTAAGGGTGCATAGGAGGCTCAGTTGGTTAGGTGTCTGACTCTTGATTTTGGTCAGGTCATGATCTAAGAGTCATGGGATCAAGTCCAATGTTGGGCTCCATGCTTAGCATGCGTCTGCTTGAGATTATTCCTCTCCCTCTCCCACTCCCCATGCACACACACACTCTGTCTCAAATAAATAAAATCTTTTTTAAAAAAAGAAAGATATTTAGATTCTTTATCCTTCCTTAAGTATTTCTATTTCTCTGTCAATTATCTTCATTTATTCATTCATTTCACTCATAATTATTAAGTACCTATTATGTGCTAGGTACCTGTGATACAAAAATGAATATGCCAGTCCCTGCCTTCATGGAGACCACGATCTAATGAGGAACAGACATAAGTGGCCAAGTTATTATAATAAAGTATGCTAAGTGTTGTGCTGGGGGAAGTTTTGGTGGGATACTGTCTGAAGCTATGACATAGCAAGGGGACAAGAGCCTAAATGAACTGAAAGAGCTCAGATGTTCTCTGAGGTCAAAATCCAAGCCTAATTCTTAGCCCCTGAAATTAATTTAGCATAAAACATTTTGTTTTTAATGTCTGGACTAGTCATCTTACAACTTCTTAAGTCACTTTCCAAAATACTAGTCAAGCCAACTCCACTGTTAAAACTAGTTTAAATAGTCAACAGTCTTCAAATGTTTTTGTTTGTGCTAACGAACCTATGGCTCATGCTACCTCCATGACCAAGCATGTTACAGTCAGTACCATGGTGAATGCCTGCCCCCTTGAGGAATGAGAGACTCAGTTGTCCAGATGACAATGCAGAGTGAGATCACTGATAAAGACAAAACAAAACAAAACAAAACAAAAGACAAAACAAAGGACAAAATGCAAACAGAACAAACACAAACACTTAAAGACTTACAGGTCTCTGCTACACATTTTTAAGGCACAGTACTTGATTTGTGTTTGCCATCTTTGTTGAAATCATATTAAAAGCCTCTAACTTTTGAAAGTCATCAAGATCTCCTACACTGTACAGATAAACCAGGGAAGCACTAAGGACGTTGACCTAGAAATGACTGGAAGTTCTCCTTCCTTCTAATGCTTTCCTTATCTTCTTGTCTCCAAAGAGGGAGGTGCCCAGCATTTAAAGTTACTGACGCCAAAATAAAGTCTCATTTCCTGAGACACTCACACTGTAATGTGCGTATGAATCACCTGGAAATAGTGTGAAAAGGCAAATCCCAAATCTGTAAGGATGGGGTAGGGTTAGTGATTCTACATTCCCAGCAAGCTTCTAGAAGAAGAGGCTGTTCTTGCTGCTGGTCTGTAGACCACACTTTGAGTAGCAACGTTCACAGAGCAAAGACACAGTGTAGGGCTGTACATAATGCAAGAAGTAAGGGCCTCATTCTTTTACACTTCCTCCCTCAAAACAGAACTGGAGTTCAGTAATCTCTGTGTGAAACTGGCCACTCTAACAGAGCAAAACCAGGCTCTTCATTTTAGTTGGCATAACATGACGACAGTTCCATGGGAATAGGTAAAGTCTTTATTTTTTTGGAAAATCAGAATGGATAGGGGGTTGTGAAAAAAGTGTTATGAGGTAAAAAAAAAAAGAGTAATGTTTATCTTTTAAAATATGAATTTGAAAATTTGTGTGGTCATAAATAATTTAAAATCCAAAAATATTTTGCTTTGGCCAATTCCTTAATATTAAAAAAAATAACTAGTGAATCTAATTATCTGTAGCCTCAAGAGTCTGCTAATCAGTAATATCTTGGTATAAATGTCAAGTTATGATTCTATAAATATATTCCTGTGAGTATGAACATGATATATTAGGACTAAGTAGCTTGTGGTATTACATTTTCTGAGCAAGACTGACAAACTTAGGGTTCTTGAAAGCCAGGGAAGAGCAACCTATTTCATGAAGGATAATTCAAACTCATCCTATTTAAAGGATAATTCAAATGTTATTAAGTTGTATTTTCATTAATGGAAGACGGGAAATATCTCCCAAACTCTTTCCTTATTATGGGAACTAAATACTATAAGGACAATACATATCGGAGAGCTAAACTGTACAGAACAAAGTTCTGTCAAGGATTCTTGGTTGCTTAATAAAATGATGGCTCTCCAAGCCTAATTACATTTTCAGGAATTAAAGCACAGTTCTTAAGGGCTCTCAATACATCCTCCTTTAGCCTGTGTCAGCCACACAATTTGCCTGCCTGTTAGTTTTACCCCAGGTCTTGAAGTTAGGAGAGTTTTTTTTATATCAGGGTGGTGGGCGTATGATGTTAGTACAAGAAAAGTAAGAGCGTCATGCCCTGGAGAAACAAAGATTAGGTTGTGTGCGTATGTGTGTGTGTGTGTGTGTGTGTGTGTGTGTGTGTATGGAATTCTACTTTTCAAGACCACCTTTTTTTTAAAGATAGATAGATAGATAGATAGATAGACAGATTTATTTATTTATTTATTTATTTATTTATTTATGAGAGAGAAAGAGAGAATGAGCGAGAATGAGCAGAGGGAGGGCTAGAAGGAGACAGGAAGACCTGAACTGAGATCATGACCTGAATTGAAATCAAGAGTGAGATGCTTAACAGACTGAGGCACCCGGGCGCCCCAAGACCTCCTTCTAAAATGCCTTTCTTCCAATATATCTGTGTCTTATTTTGATACTTTCACTCTTCTCCCATTCATCCTTACCTTGGGAATTTTATTTTATTTTATTTTATTTTATTTTATTTTATTTTATTTATTTTATTTTTTTTATTAACTTTTATTGGTGTTCAATTTATCAACATACAGAAGAACACCCAGTGCTCATCCCGTCATGTGTCCACCTCAGTGCCCGTCACCCATTCCCCTCCAACACCCGCCCTCCTCCCCCCTTCCACCACCCCTAGTTCGTTTCCCCGAGTTAGGAGTCTTTATGTTCTGTCTCCCTTCCTGATATTTCCCAACATTTCTTTTCCCTTCCTTTCTATTCCCTTTCACTATTATTCATATTCCCCAAATGAATGAGAACATACACTGTTTGTCCTTCTCCGATTGACTTATTTCACTCAGCATAATACCCTCCAGTTCCATCCACGTTGAAGCAAATGGTGGGTATTTGTCGTTTCTAATGGCTGAGGAATATTCCATTGTATACATAAACCACATCTTCTTATCCATCATCTTTCAATGGACACCGAGGCTCCTTCCACAGTTTGGCTATTGTGGCCATTGCTGATAGAAACATCGGGGTGCAGGTGTCCCGACGTTTCATTGCATCTGAATCTTTGGGGTAAATCCCCAACAGTGCAATTGCTGGGTCGTAGGGCAGGTCTATTTTTAACTCTTTGAGGAACCTCCACACCGTTTTCCAGAGTGGCTGCACCAGTTCCCATTCCCACCAACAGTGTAAGAGGGTTCCCTTTTCTCCGCATCCTCTCCAACATTTGTGGTTTCCTGCCTTGTTAATTTTCCCCATTCTCACTGGTGTGAGGTGGCATCTCCTTGTGGTTTTGATTTGTATTTCCCTGATGGCAAGTGATGCAGAGCATTTTCTCATGTGCTTGTTGGCCATGTCCATGTCTTCCTCTGTGAGATTTCTGTTCATGTCTTTTGCCCATTTCATGATTGGATTGTTTGTTTCTTTGGTGTTGAGTTTAATAAGTTCTTTATAGATTTTGGAAACTAGCCCTTTATCTGATATGTCATTTGCAAATATCTTCTCCCAGTCTGTAGGTTGTCTTTTAGTTTTGTTGACTGTATCCTTTGCTGTGCAAAAGCTTCTTATCTTGATGAAGTCCCAATAGTTCATTTTTGCTTTTGTTTCTTTTGCCTTTGTGGATGTATCTTGCAAGAAGTTACTGTGGCCAAGTTCAAAAAGGGTGTTGCCTGTGTTCTCCTCTAGGATTTTGATGGAATCTTGTCTCACATTTAGATCTCTCATCCATTTTGAGTTTATCTTTGTGTATGGTGCAAGAGAGTGGTCCAGTTTCATTCTTCTGCATGTGGATGTCCAATTTTCCCAGCACCATTTATTGAAGAGACTGTCTTTCTTCCAATGGATAGTCTTTCCTCCTTTATCAAATATTAGATGACCGTACATTTCAGGGTCCACTTCTGGGTTCTCTATTCTGTTCCATTGATCTATGTGTCTGTTTTTGTGCCAGTACCACACTGTCTTGATGACCACAGCTTTGTAGTACAACCTGAAATCTGGCATTGTGATGCCCCCAGCTATGGTTTTCTTTTTTAAAATTCCCCTGGCTATTCAGGGTCTTTCTTACCTTGGGAATTTTAAAAGGATTTCTAAGACCAGAATCCCCAGGTTGATGGAAAAGCTTTGGCCCTTGTCACCCACTGTCCAGATTTGCCTGCTTGGGGTCTAGGCTGGCATCTTGCACCCCCATTGCCGCAGAAGCCAAGGCTGGCTGCTGGCGCAGATTCTGAGCTCTGGCATGGGTGGGTAGGGGTTGTTGGTGATGGAGGAATGGGGAGTTGGGGACAGAGAGCAGGAAGGGGCACAGACAGCTGTGAACGCAAAAACCTATAGGGCAAAAGCTGGTGAAATCTGCCCGAGATCCTTGGTGGCTGTTGGTTTCTTCAGTGGGGAGAGCTGCTGAGTTCATCTGAGGAGATCACTGGAACTATGGTCATTCCACTGTGTGGCTGATGGTAGCTCCTGCTTTTCTTCCTTGTTCCCAGCTGGTTCTGTGTATCAGCCTTACCAGTTTCTGGATGGGGTAAAACCCAAGGGGTCCTGAATGTAGCATCCTGAAAGGCTAGGGAAGCTGGCTGTTCACCCGGTTCTCTCCTTCTCAGGGAAGGGCCCTCCTAGCTGGAGAGTTCCCGCTTGGCACTGAGCAGTGTCAGCCAGTAGGACAGGATGCTGTAGGTAAAATGAAGCTGTTCTTCCTTCCCTGTTTGTGGGGTTATCTTTGTTCCACTGTGTTACTGAAGTTTCTTAAGCAGGCTTCTGATCTCTCTCCGAGCTATTTTTGTTCATGGATAGCTGTCTAATTGCTGATTGTTGGGGGACAGAGGCTGGGGTATCCTATACCGCCACCTTCGCGACATCACCCTGGAACCTAACAGGAACTGTGTTCCACTTGCAACAGGCCTGTCTGTGTCTCATCATGTCTTAAGCCAATATCCTTATATTTTTGCTTTCCAAGGGGTACTAAGATGCAGATTCCATGTGAGCATCAACAGCTGGGGACCTATCTTGAGACTCTCAAAGCTTTGGTTGCCACTGTTTTAGCCCATAGAAAAAGAGAGATCTGTAGGGTGGAAACACATAAACCTGAGATCAGAGGTAATACTATTGCCTAAAACCTGCCTATTACTGGAGTGGAAGCTTAGGCTTGCAGTTGATGGAGAAAACTCACCCACACTTAGACGATTAGCTTATAAATAGGTCTACATTTAGGGAGGGTAAAAGATTTGGCCTTTCCACCAGTAAGTTAGCTTCAGGCTTTTAATAGACGCTCTTGATCAGAAATGGGATGTTCCTTTCTTCCTCTCCTGTGCTGACAGTTGTTTTTGTTTTTTAAATAAACAGCCATTTCATTTGTCAAATATTTTTTTTCTAGATCTAATGAGATAATCACATGGATTCCCTCTGCTAATATTTTGTGGAGGTTTTTGCATCTACATTCATGAAACATATTGCCTCTAATTTTCTTTTGTTGTGATGCCGTTATCAGGTTTTGGTGTCAGTGTCATGCTGACATCATAAAACTTTAGGAAGGATGTATTCCTTGCCTGTTTTTCTGGATAAGTACACATAGAAATAGTATTATTCCTTAAATATTTGATAGAATTCACTAGTGAAACTGGGCTGAATTTTTCTTGATTAGAGGGTTTGTAATTACAAATCTCATTTGTTTAATAGATAAAGGAACACAGATTTAATTTTTTTTTTTTTTACAGATTTAAGTTTTTGTGTGCGTTGTTTTCAGGAAGTCGCATTTCCAAGGAGTTTGTTCATATCACTTAAGTTGTTGTATCTATTGATAAAATCTTCTGCTGTTATCTTTGTAATGTGCCCAGGAATCAATTGTGATGTCCTTGATTTCATTCCTGATATTTATTATTAGTGTTTTCCCTCTTTTTCTCTTGGTCAGTTTTGTTTTTATTTTTTAAAGAGTTTTATTTATTTATTTGAGAGACAGGGAGAGAGAGAGAATCCTAAGCAGACTCCCCATTCAGGGGGGAGCCTGATGCAGGGCTTGAAGTCAGGACCCTGAGATCATGACCTGAGCTGAAACCAAGAGTTGGACGTTCAACCAATTGAACGACCCAGGTGTCCCTTGATTAATTTTAATATAGATTTGTCAATTTTGTTAATCTTTTCAAAGTACAAACTTTTGGTTTAATGGGTTCTTTATCATTTACTTTACATTTCATTGATTTCCATTTCTTGGAAATCAATTCCTTTCCTTTTTATTTCTTGTATTCTAAGTACCTTGGGTTTATTTCATTATTTTCCTAGCATCTTCATATGAAAACTTAGGTCATTAAAAAGATCTCCTGTACTGATATTAATATTTCAAGTTATAAATTTCCATCTAAGCGCTTTAGCAGCATATTTTGATTTGTTGTATTTTCCTTTGTCTTAAATATTTTTTGATTATTATTAAGTAATCTCTATACCCCATGGGAGGCTCAAACTTACAATCTCCGGATCAAGAGTCATGCTCTGGGGATACCTGGGTGGCTCAGCAGTTTAGTGCCTGCCTTTGGCCCAGGGTGTGATCCTGGGGTCCCGGGATCGAGTCCCGCGTTGGGCTCCCGGCATGGAGCCTGCTTCTCCCTCCTCCTGTGTCTCTGCCTCTCTCTCTCTCTATGTCTATCATGAATAAGTAAATAAATAAATCTTAAAAAAAAAGAGTCATGCTCCACCAACTGAGCCAGCCAGGGGCCCCTGTTGTATTTTCATTATCATTTAGTTTGATTTTTTTCTAATTTCTCTGTAATTCCTTTTTTGACTCATGAAATACCATCTATTATCATATTCCTTCAGCCTGAAGAAATTCTTTCCACTTGTTTCTATGTAACTAACATGCTTATGATGGTGACAAATTCTTTTGTTTTTTTTAAATAATAAATTTATTTTTTATTGGTGTTCAATTTGCCAACATACAGAATAACACCCAGTGCTCATCCCATCAAGTGCCCCCCTCAGTACCCGTCACCCATTCACCCCCACCCAATTCTTCTGGTTTTTGTAATTTACCTTCATTTTGAAGAATATTTTTGCTGAATATAGAATTCTAGGTTGATGGTTTTTTTTTTCTTTTAGTACTTTAAAGATGACTTTCTGTTGTTTTTCACTTTCAATATTTTTGACTAACATAATTTTTAATTTTGTTCCCCTATGTGTAATATGTCTTTTATCCTTTGGTTGTTCTTAGGATTTTCTCATTTTCTTTGGTTTTCAGCAGTTTGACTATAATGTGCCTGATGTAATTTTCTTGTAATATTTCCTACTTGGGGTTCTGGAAGATTCTCAGCATGTATTTTTTCAAATACTTTTCCCACTCCCTTCTCTATCCTTCTCTTTTGGAACTCCAATTAGTCACATAGTGGAGTGCTTAATGCTATCCCACAGGTCATTGAGACTCTGCTCATGTTTTTGCACTTTCTAAATTTAAATATTTTTTATTTTAAGATAGTTTTAGATTTATACAAAAGTTGCAAAGATAGTTGCAAGTTCACATTTATGCCCCTTACGTTATTTCTTATGTTGTTTACATCTTACATAACTAGTGTACATTTGTCACAACTAAGAAGCCAACATTGATATATTATTATCTAAACTTGTTAGAGATTTTTTAAAAAGATTTTATTTATTTATTTATGAGAGACACAGAGAGAGAGAGAGAGAGAGAGAGAGAGAGAGAGGCAGAGACACAGGCAGAGGGAAAATCAGGCTCCCTATGGGGAGCCTGATGTGGAACTAGATCCTAGGACCCTGGGATCATGCCCTGACCCAAAGGCAGATGGCTCAACCACTGGATTGATGGATATCCATGGATGGATAAATAAATAAATAAATAAATAAATAAATAAATATAATTTTTCTTAACCCATCTTTACATTCAGTAATTTTTTTCTTCTGCATTGTACAGTTTGCTGTTGATCTCATCCAGTAAATATTTTATTTCAGATATTTTAGTGTTAAGTTCCAGGATTTCTTTTTTTTTAAAGATTTTATTTATTTACTCATGAGGGACACAGAGAGAAAGAAAGGCAGAGACACAGGCAGAGGGAGAAGCAGGCTCCATGCAGGCAGCCTGATGTGGGACTCGATCCGGGTCTCCAGAATTACACCCTGGGCTGAAGGCAGCGCTAAACCGCTGAGCCACCTGGGCTGCCCAGGATTTCTTTTTGATTCTTTGTTTTCTCTGTGAATTTTTTTAAATCTTTTCACCTGTTATATCTACATTTTCCTGCAGGTTTTTTTTTACACTTAACATAGTTATTTTAAAAGTATGCACTAATTCCAATATTTGGGTCTTCTGTGAGTCTGTTTCAGTTAACTATTTCTCTCTTTGTGACTGGGTCACATTGTCCTTTAATATGTCCAGGAATTTGTTACTATATAATGTACCTTAGAGGTAATATAGAGATTCTGGATTCAGTTATACTCTTTTAAATAGTGTTATACTACCACGTAATTAAGTTACTGGTGTGCTCCCTTAACTTTGTGGAGGTTTGATTTTATGTTTTATTAGGGAGTTCTAGTCTACTGTTGTCTTTAGATTTAGGATGCCCTTGCTTCTAATGTTTGACCCTTCTCGGGTTTTAATGGGAAGTTTAAGGTGTTTAACAAATTTCTTTATATAGACAATTGGTGAGAACATATTTCAATAGATTGTGGGGGTATCTTATGGGAAAATCTTGCCATATAGACTACCTCTTTCTCCCTCTTGGCTCTGAGCCTGGTCTTTTCTTTGTCTTAATCATATATTAAAAAATACTTATGAAAATATGAATAAACAAAAAATTATTTGAATTCCTACATCTTAAAAATCAACTATTTTTTACCTCAAATAGAAGAATTAATATATTAAATTTAGTGGATGAAGGTAAGCCCAATATGCTTTTGATTACTTTATATTTTATTTGTAATATTTCTAAACATTTCAGGCTTGTCATCTAATAAAGGACACCAAGAGAAAACAAGAAAGACATCAAGATACTTGATTTTTCTTTTGAAAAAAAAAAAATATTGATAGGCTCAAGGCTCATCCAGTAATCTAATCTTGTCAAAAGCTCTAAGTAAGCAAAGAGTTCCCATACTTTGGTTGGCCATAGTTGGCTTCTATGTTTGTCATTATTTTTTAAATCTCTTCTCCTTTTTACTACATATTAACAGAATATTTCATCATTTTGTTAGCTGAATTCTGTCTATAATTTCAGTCACGGATTTGTTCACTTTTAACAATTCAAACATCCCGGGGATAGTTCAACTTTCACATTCCAGTCATCACTGTTCTAATTATAAAATATAAGAACAAAAGTTTTCACACCTCTTTGATGGGAATATTTTACCATTAAACTTTACTTAGTCAGTGCTTCCTCCTTTTCACTCTTATCTGGACACAAGTTGGTGTTTTACATGCCTCTTCTCCAGTTGTGCTTTTCCACTCTTACCTATGTTTTATCTCCCTAAGGTGAATCTCTTTACTTTTACCATGCCTACAATTTTTTTGGAACGATGATGAAGGACTCCCCCTCAAGTGGTATCTGCCTATTAACTCATGAGGCAGCCTCCCATACAAAGTTTCTGACTAAAATATCCAGAAAAGACTAAAAAGACAAAATTGGTCAACCCTCAAAATTGAGGCAAATGATCTATTGTCAACCTGTGGAAGGAATTTCCACTAATTATACAGTCAATGGAATTGGGAAGAGGACAGAAGTCAGTGTCCTAGCCATGCTTTGCCTCAGGTAAGGGAGTAGACTCATATACCCAAAAGAAGGTTGAGAAAGCCCACACGCCACCATTTTGCATGATCAACTGTTCTAGTCTGAAAATCAGGTAGCTTTACCTCTATTAATTTCAAGACAAATTCTGTGACCACTGTGCCAAGAAAACAGAGAAGGAAACAGACATTATTGTTGGTCTACTGTAATTTTGGAGTATAGATAATGATAGAACTCATTATCTATATCAGGACAAGGAGATGATAATTGGATGGGTGTCAGTATCTTCATTAAGCTAGGAAATACAGGAGGGAAGAACAGATTTAGATGAAAGATGAGGAGTTTAGTTGTATTCATGCTGAGTTTGAGGCTCCTGTGATGTTTTATTGTAATCATTAAGATTTGAGGTACTCTTAGATTTTTTTTTTATTTATGATCATTAAGACTCTTCAAATAGATTCAGGGAATAACGGGTAGGAACTTGTCCGAGTGACTAGAGTTTAAAGTAATGTGGATTTGGAAAATATATAGTAGTTGAAGTCAGGATATAGATAAGAGAAAAGGGCCCTAGATAAATCCCCAAGGGGGACCAGCATTCTAAGTATTGGCAAAGGTAAAAGAATGAGCAAAGTGAGGGAGACACAGAAGGAGAGATAGAAAGATGTCAGGGAGAGGGTGGTGTCTCAGAATCTTAAGGAGTCAAGTGCTTCAAGAAAGAGAGAATGGTTCACAGTGTCAAAAGCTTCTGTTTAGGTAAGTAACTAAATAAGTATGTAAGCCGAATGTATGTATTGGGTAAGATTAAGTAAGATGAATGCTGAGAAGTGATGCTGACATTGGGTACCAGTTATCCTTTGGTTATAACTGATGAAGATGTTCCATAGGAGTAATGGAGTGGAAGTGAGATTCCCATGTGTCCAGTGGATGACAGGGCAAGTGAGGGCCACCGAAGTCTTATAGAAGGGCATCTGGCTGGCTCCGTGAGAAGAGCGTGCAACTTTTGATCTGTGGGTCATGAGTTCAAGCCCCATGTTGGGTGTTGGGTGTGGAGATTGCTTAAATAAATAAAACTTAAAGTCTTGTAGAAATTTGATTTTGAAAGTAATGATATTAGGCAGTAGCTAGAAGGCTATGTAAATTTAAGGGAAGGCTCTTTTGTTCATGGGGAACGACTTCAATGCATTTATATTCTTAAGGAAAGGAAGCAGCTGAGATAGATGTGGGAGATGAAGGAACAGATAAATTTATTGGCAAACTACCTACTGTGCTCCACAAGACCTCAATTAGATCCCTTAGTTTTTAAGTAAAATTATGTTGTTGTAGAGGTCTTTGCTACCTGAAGTGCCCTAACTACAGCATGCGATTACTAACAATAACATTAACAGAAAAACCTAACATAGATGGTTTCATTCTAAAAAGGCTTTGAAGGGCACCAGGGTGGCTCAGTTGGTTGAGCATCTGACTCTTGATTTCTACTCAGGTCATGATCTCAAGGTGGTAGGATTGAATTCTTCTGGGGCCTCGTGCTCAGCGGGGAATCTACTTCTGTCTTTCCACTCCTCTGTCCTTCTCCCCACTCCTGGATGCTCTTTCTCTCCAATCAGTCAATCAATCAATCAATCTATCTATCTATCTTTAAAAAAATAAAAAGGCTTTGAGATGGCCTATTTTAATAAATATTACTCATTTGTTATTTTAGTAATCCAATTGGGTAAAAATAAATGGGTGATAAAATCGAGACAGAAGGGAAATTAGGTTTGGAAATAATAAAGCTGAGCAAGATTAGTACACAGCAAATGTACATCACACTGCTCTGTTCAGTTGCTGAAGGTTGGCTGCAAATTTGTCTCTAAGCTTGCCAATGTTTAGAACAAAGAGGGAAAATTGGCTATAAGATTCAAAGCAGCTAAATGAAAGAAACTACCTATCTATCTATTTATTTTTAAAGATTTTATTTATCTATTCATGGGAGAAACTAAGAAAGGCAGAGACGTAGGCAGAGGGAGAAGCAGGCTCCCTGTAGGGAGTCTGACACAGGACTCGATCACGGGACCCCGGGATCATGCCATGAGCCAAAGAGGCAGACGCTCAACCACTGAGCCACCCAGGTGGCCCAAAACAACCTATTTACTAAAGAGAAAAAGGTTTTCCTAGTACTGAGGCTTGAGAGAGATTGCTCTCACGGATGCTCTCTAATCCCTTGATAAATACACAAGATTTCATAGGAATTTCTTTGCAATACTCCTCACTGGAAATGGAGGACAAAACAACTATGTGCATCACTTTTACAGAATGCAGCATTATTAAGGGGCATGTAATAAACACTAAATATTTAAGATTCTGACTGCTTTCATAGGTCCTGTTATGTACACTGCAATAGTTCCTCAACTCACATCTGTCCAGGGTTGCACTCTTAATTTTCATTCCCTTAAAAACCTCTCAAAGGAACATGATCCACATTTCATTTCAGAGTGGATGAAAAATTATCTGTTTCAGTTCCCTTTTCCATTGTTTACGGTGCTTTACAGTCAGTCTAAGAGAAGCAAAGCACTTGGTACTAGAAGCTGATAATGTTGGGTTTCATTTATAATCATTAAGATTTTCAAATAGACGCCATTTCTCAGGGCACATACTTATCTAGGAGAGATAATCTATGGGTCTTGCCAGTGTCCAGCAGTGAAAGGTATAGACAGAGGAAATTAAAGTTCTAGGAAGAGGAAATCATTGCTGGCCCACATGTGATAGTGGCTTTCTTTTCTGGCTAGAGGTAAGCCAAAATTTAATTATACTGCTGATGGTTTGGCTTGATAAGTGTAACAAATGCTAAGTCATAGGTGGCTGGGAATCAATACTTTTTTTTTTTTTCACTGAGTAATAACATGTGTGCTTTGAAATAGTTTATCTAAGTGTAAGAGTTAACATGTACAGCTTTTTGAGGTGACAACTCAGAGAAATGCAATATGGCAAAGACAGATTTGAGTTTAGGGGCTTTAGAGCTGCCCCGGTAGATCTGATTACAAAAGCCCCTCTTCACCCTGGAGCATCATTTTAGAAATCTCTGTGCTCTCGAAGTGCTGTGTCTCTGAAACAAGGCCTCTATAGGCCTGAAACGACATTAGCTCTCTCTTGTGCTCCTTCCCGTGAGCGTTCCAGATTACATATTTCTAAGTTATGGCTGTGAAGGGTTCACTATCAAGAGCTCTAGCTTAAATGAAAATGCTTTCATTTTGTAGCAGTACCAGCTTAGAGGGAACTTTTCTCAAAAACAGCTGTTCTAGAAAACAGAAGAGCAAAGATATTACATTTAAGGACTAATGGCATGGGGATGGGAACAGCGTATAGAACAAGAAGCCACATGAAGAGGTTGGGTCTGGTTCCTTAACCAGCCAGATGACCTGTTTTCTTCCATTTCATGGGTAAAGACCTTGTCCTTCACCAAGCAGAAGTGAATTACCACTTACTTCTTGGGAAAGAAAACCATGTCCCTTGTCACTGAGTTTTGCCTTTGGAAACTCTGACTTATTATATGATCTCTGGAAGGCAATTGAAGTTCTGGGCTTCATGTGCCACTTGAGTATGATCTAAACTAATTATATTTGGCTTTTTCATACCCCAGTGGGAGATGCAGAGAAACCCCAAAGCACAGAATTCTAAAGGTCGTCTGGCTTAGCCTAGTCTCCAGGAGTGTGAGTTCAGAGGTTAGCGTTCTCCATCACAACTGGACCTACATTAAAAAAAAAATGCACCCCTCTAAAGGGCAAAGAAGCTCCTTTGGTTGATTGTTACAGTGTTTCATTAGTCTTAGGCAACCAGATACTCTTCTTATAAGAAATATTGCTCCTGGAGGTGGCAGTACTATATTATGGATATCATCTAATTTTGCTTGACAGGATGCTTCATTTACTATCTGTGTGATTTGGTAAAGTCACCTTGGTCATTCTGAACAGTTCATTTGTAAAATGGAATAATAATCTTATCTCTCTAGATTCGTGCAAGAAAAGTTTTTTCCCCCCAGCTCTTACATGCTATTGTCATTTTATATTTCATTATGTTTGCACTGGGGACTAACTAATTTTCATTGATGACTCACATTTGCCTCATGGTCCACCAGGATTCCCAGTTGCTTCTGGCTACACCTAGACCTGTGAGTCTTTCCTCCTGTCTGGGATGTGTATGATTTGGTTTTCATCCAAATGGCAGATTATGTTTAAACTCCCTTCTCTGTTAATGAATCCCAGGCGCACGTGCACGCACACACACATACACACACACATACAGATTCAGTGTGGATGGGTCCACTTTCTCTCATGGATGATCAGAGCAGGACAGTCCCATGAGAGTGCACAGACCTACGCTTTCCCTCCTGCTGCCAACATATGGCTGGAAACACTGTCCCACAGCAAGTTGAGTGGCCACATGCTACTAAGCCTCAAAGCTCAGCCCTGGCTTTGGACATTATCTCAGAGAAAGAACTCGTGAAGAATAACCACTATCAGAACATAAATCAAGAGTCCTTCAACTTTCTTGTGTGCTAGGATCTCTCTGGCAGTATGGTGAAGCCTATGGATTCCTTAAAAGAATCCTGTAAAATATGTTGAAATATAGTCATTAAAATATTTTGAAAAATAAATTTGTGGCATAGTAAGGCATGTACTTTTTACTTATGCATTAAATACTAAACCTAAGAGCAAATCAAGTGAGTAATTTCAAAATTATGATGAGTAAAACAGTTATACCCACATACCTGCAACAACAAGATTATAATCTGGAAACACCTGTGATTTCTGTTGGTGACAAAGTCACAGGAACTGCTAATCCTACTGTGGTTGGTTACTTACATCTGTAATGGAAAGAAATACTAAATTTCAGTTAGAGATTAGTGAAAATACGTATGTAATTTTTTTCCTATACCGGTTTATGGATCCCCTGAATTACATCCCAGGTGAAGGACCTCAGTTTAGACGATAACGAAAACAGAAGAAAAGAGAAGTATACGAAAATGGAAAGCTTTCCTTTTCAGTGCAGTTACGTGAATGTTAACTACATCTCAAACCACTGACAATAAATGCTTTTGTTTGGTGGTTAGCAAGGCTTTTTGTGTACTATCATCTCCCAATAAATATCTGTTGAAGAAACTAACAAAACATTGCCTTGCATTTATTCATCTACTTGTCTTTTTTTCTCTCATGGAATATGAACACTTCGAGTTTGTTGAATTAAAAAAACTGATATGATATAACGTAATATGACAATAACGCCAATTCTCTGTCTTATTCAGGCCACTGTACACTGTGTTATAATGATTCTGTAGGAGTCTCTCAGAATGCATATTGCATCTTGAGTTTTTTTCAGATTAGGTTTAATCAACACTCCTCTCTATATCCCCAGTGAAAGCACTGCTCAAAGAATTCAGGTAACTCTGGCTTTTTGACAGGAAAAGAGCATCTAAATGCCATCTGTCACCAACCTTAACAATGCTAGTCTGAAGCACGGCTCTGTTCTCAGACTCCGGTTAAACATCATTGTAGTGGTTCATAGTTTTCCCAAACCAAAAATTTAAGAGGATTAATAACACATAGTGATTTGATCTGATTTGATTTTCTTGGGCTAGTCAAGGCAATTAGAGCGCCATCATCCATGACATGCCTCTGTTTATCCTAATGAGAAGCACCCTGATTTATAACGAAAGCTGGCAGTTTAATGTAGCTCAAAACATAATTTGTAAACTCTAGTGACCAGAGTGTTAGCTAACAGAATGGTACAAATGGAACCATTTCTCAGAAAATGTGCTGTTTTGATGTTTCTGGATCACGTTGCCTTGCTCACTGTAGGAAAAATATTGCTTTGTGTACAGTTCAGTAGATAATCAAACAGTTGCATCTTCTACTGAAAATATGTTTCTCATATAATCATCTGTTTAAGTACATCTTTGGCCTTTGAATGTGCAGAATCATGGAACAATTGAACAGAAGAGGCTTAAAATGCTCTAGTCCAATTACCTTATTTTGTAAATAAAGACTCCCAAGCCCAGAGAGAGAGAGAGAGAGAGAGAGAGAGAAAAGACTTGCCTAAGATCATTTGACTCCATAGTAGCAGACCTCAGGTAGGACCCAGCCAATGCATTTGTCCCTGCCTTGAGGCTGCTTCTCTGTGTCGGTAGTTTTTAGGGCACTTGATCCTTTATTTGTTTGGTGTACTTTATGCTGCATGAGAACATTTTTTTTTTTTGTCTCTGTCAGTTTTCTGGAGCCTCCTAAGTACCATTGCATTTTATACACTGAATAGATAAGTGTCGTCATTGGTGAAGCATCCTCCTCTCTTCTCTGACTTCTTGAATTTATTTCTGAACTTTTTTCCTGTAGTAGTTTGAATAGTGATATTCCAAAAAGATCCACCCATGTTCTAAGACCAGAACCTACAAATGGGACCTTATTTGGAAAAAACATCCTTTGCAGATGTAATCAAGTTAAAGATATTAAGATGGAATCATCCTGGATTTAGGGTGGGCCCCAAGACCAATGCCAGGTGTCCTTATAAGAGAAGGGACAGAGGGAGATCTGAGACACAGAGACAGGGTGGAAGGCCATGTGAAGACGGAGGCAGGGATTGGAGTGAGTACTGCAGATAGAAGTTAAGGAACAAGGAGCGTGCCAAGGATCACCGGCAGCCACCAGAATCCAGAAGAGAGACGTGGAATGGATCCTCCCTCAGGATCTTCAAAAGGAACCAAAGTAGTTGCTAGTAAATTTTTATGGAATGAATGAAAGGCAAATAAATGTTTACTTCTAAAGAAGTGCATAATAGTCCAGTTCATCAGACTGCCAAGAAATTAGGCACTGCAGGGGAGATAAAAGGTAGAAACTCTCAAGGGAGAGTGAAATTTCATTTTTAGCATTTGTGACACCACACATAGCCTCCTGTAATGACTGGTTATGTGAGTTTGAGACTCTTGATGCTATCATCATCTCTGAAGGACTCCATAGTTCTTCTGTACCTCCCCAGCATCAGTGAGTTAAGGGATTCATGTCTCTTCTTCAGGGTGTGTGAAGTGCTGAAAATCATATTCCCATTAGAGGGGATAAGATGCACCAAATGAGTTCAGTGGACAACTCTGGGCACCGTAATACTTCTTATCCTCAATTTTTCATCTGCAAAATGGACAAAAATAACACCTCCCTCAAAACCTTGTTGAGGTCACAGTGTGATATAGGTGGTGACATATCTCTTTAACTGGACACAATAAATAGTGTGAGTTCTGAACAAATTGAGAAATGAGATGAAAGAATCAATAGATGGAAAACAAAAATATCATCTTAGTGACTACCAGTAAAGGCTAAGGTGGAGTCCATAGCTAGCGTGGACTTGAGGCTGCTAAATCCTTGCATAGGGCAGACTTACCCTTTCAGTCTCAGGCTACACTGGACCCTGCCATGGGGACAAATCCTGTCTCTGGAGTAGCTGAGCAAATCCATATGCTTGTTCCCTATAGACTGGCCTGTTTCTGAGAGAAAGAGGCAGTGTTTTGCACGTCAAATCCCAGCCACCATATTCACCACTCAACCGAGTGACTCCCAAGGGGAGAGTGAGTGAGAGGTGAAATGAAGCCAAGAGTGTCATGGAAATAGACCTTCTTCCATGTGGGCATGAGCAACAGGAATGGGGCGTAGCTTTCTGTTTTCTTAACCTGCTAAGCCTGTGCTCAGCCATGGAGTGGCCTTCCCCCTAGGGAGTGGCATCCATGGGGCCTCAGGGCACTTCTGTTCTCATCCTTGTGAGACTATTCTCCATACCTACCATCCTCTGCTCACTGGCATGTCATCCTGCCTTGGCTTATGCCCAAGATGATATCTTTAATTTAGTTCATAATCTAGAAATATGTAGTATTTGGCAAAAGATCTTAAAAGAAAACAACTGTAGATAAACTATATCTTGATAATTTTGAAGTTAGGAGAGTAAATTTTTTCTGGATGTTGGCTAAAAGAAGGAGGTCTGAAATTTTCTCTCTCTTGCATATTCTTCCAAAGGCCCATCTGATCTCTGCTCTAAATTTATGTCTCTCAAAGAATCCAGTTGACTTTAAAACTCTTCATAATTTTGGCTGGTCTTCTCTTTTCCTTTAGTCGTTATAGCTTAATGCTGCACAATTAGGAGGAATACATCATGTTCACAATTTGTAGTAGATATGCAGCTAAACTGTTCTCATATATAGGTTTAGGGTTTTGCCCTCAAACTGAATTCAAAGATAAAATTAACACAGACTATGTAGAGACCTTGGATACAACGTCCTAAATAATTAAATCCATATTTGCTCTGTAAATAGAATTTAGAAGTGTGTAAATTACAAAGATTCTCTTCCCTCCAGGGCAAGCAACACATGTAGGAACTGGTTTCAAAGGTACGATCATGTCCTACACAATTATGGGAATAAAACAAGATCTAAGTTTCACATGTTATAAACTCTGCAATACAAGATCTTCCTGTCTGTGATCGTTCTCCTGACTTCAGCATGGGCACACCGGCCACTTCTCCAAATGAATAATGAATGTGTATGTTTCCGAACAAACGCTGTAAAAATGGCCTTTAAGTGCCTTCAGGAGGGCCCTGGAAAATCTTGAAAGTGGAAGAGGAGGGAAGTTGAAGGGGGTAGTGGAAGAATTTGCTATTGGCGTAAAATCAGAGGAGGTTAAAATATGACCACAATATAACCTTTGTATATAAAGGTTCTCCAAAGCACTCAGATTTTTTAGATGTATGGATGCTGCATTACTTTGAATTTACACACACACACACACACACACACACACACACACAGGCACAAGTCTTCATATGTTCCGCAGCTACCTGTAATCTGCCAGACTGCAAGGTGAGATTGGGGGGGGCATGAGGGGTAGAAACTCCTCCCCATCTTTCCTCGATTTCCTTTCCCCTTTGAATAATTTAGATTTACCTACCATAGAGTCTCATGGATCCTGGGAGATGGAAGGAATCTAACTTAGAAAGGATGTAGTCTGATCTCCCACTACATTTTGGAATTTTCTCCCTATCATCCCAAATTCTGGTCTTCCTCCTTCTACTTGAAGAGACCTAGGGTTGCAGAGCTCTGAAAGTATGAGGGACTCATGTTCTTCGCACACAGTGCTAGCCATTAGAAAACTCTTGGATCTGAGTTGACCTTCCTCTCCCTGTAATGTCCATCCTTTGATTTCATTCAGTCTCTTGGAACCAAAGGGAATAAATGTAGTCCTCTGCTTTCCTCTTATGACACTCCAGATGTTGGAAGAAACGTCTCAGATCACAATAGACTTATTTTCCCCCTAACTTCTATCCAAGTCTTGCCCATCTCAAGAAATGACATTTTAAGGAGGAATTAATGTCTCAGCAAGATTGAGTCTTCCAATCCCTAAAGATGGCATATCTCTCCATTTATGTTGGTCGTCTTTAATTTCTCTCAGCAATACTTTATCATTTTCTCACAGTTTGCATATATTTGTTAAATTTATCTTTAAGTAGTTCATAGATTTTTAAGATTGAGATTACAATTCACATAAAATCTACCCCTTTAAACTGTATAATTTGATGACAATATATTCACTAAGTTGTGCAAAAACTACCATTTTGTAGTTTTTAAATGCTATTTTTAAATTTTTTTCCATTTAATTTTTTTAAATTTTTATAAATTTATTTTTTATTGGTGTTCAGTTTGCCAACATATAGAATAACACCCAGTGCTCATCCCGTCAAGTGCCCACCTCAGTGCCCGTCACCCCCATCCAGTCACCCCCATCCCCGCCCACCTCCCCTTCCACCACCCCTAGTTCGTTTCCCAGAGTTAGGAGTCTTTCATTTTAAATTTCAATTTCCAATTATTTATATGTAGTGTATATAATTGTTACTATATACATATACAATTGATTTTTGTGTTTTGACTTTGTATCTTGAGACCTTGCTAAACTCATTTTTAGTTCTAATAGTTTTTTTTTTAATTCTATAAGATTTTCTTTTTTTATTCATTCATCAGAGACACAGAGACACAGGTAGAGGGAGAAGCAGGCTCCATGCAGGGAGCGTTATGTGGGACTCAATCCCGTGACTCCAGGATCACAACCTGAGCCAAAGGAAGACACTCAACCGCTGAGCCACCCAGGCATCCCTCTATAAGATTTTCTACATAAGCAATCATGGCATCTTTGAAAGGACAGTTTCATTTTTTTTTTTTTTTAATTTTATTTATTTATGATAGTCATACAGAGAGAAAGAGAGAGGCAGAGACACAGGCAGAGGGAGAAGCAGGCTCCATGCGCCGGGAGCCTGATGTGGGATTCGATCCCGGGTCTCCAGGATCGCGCCCTGGGTCAAAGGCAGGCGCCAAACCGCTGCGCCACCCAGGGATCCCGAAAGGACAGTTTCAATTCTTCTTATGTCTACTCTTTATTTCTTTACTTTGCATTATTACTAAACTTCTCATAAACTGGTGAATAGCAGTGTTGAGAACAGACATCCTTGCCTTGTTCCTAGTTTTGGAAGGAAGCATTCTTCTTTCGCCATTAGGTTTAATACAGCTATAGGTTTTTAATAGATGCTCTTTATTAAATTACAGAGTTTCCTTCAATATTGTATTCACTGAGAGTTATTTTAATGAATGGGTGTTGAATTTTGTGAAATGGTTTTTCTTCCACTATTACTTTTCTTCCACTATTAGTATTATGTGATACTAAAGATTATCACATGGTTTTCTGTTTGGAATATATTCTTATTAATTACATTGCTTAGCTAATTTTAAAATGTTAAACTTTGTCCTTCTGGGATGAACTGCAATCAGTCATGATGTATTATGCTTTTTCTATATTAGTTAATTTAACTTGCTAAACATTTTTAAAGGCATTTCACATCCATTGCACAATGAGTATTGGTCTGTGTTTCCTTTTTAAAACAATGTCATAGGATCATTTATTTTTAATAGTACAGTTGGCCTCATAAAATGAGCTTGAAAGTATTCCCTTTTTTTCTATTTTCTGGGAGATTTGTATAGAATCGGTATTAAATTCCCTTAAATATTTAGTAGAATTTATCCAGAGAAGCCATCTGAGTCTATTATTTTCTTTATGGGAATGTTTTCAATTATGGATTCAAATTATTTAATAGCTATAGGGCTATGCAGATTAGTTATTTTTTCCTTGAGTGAGTTTTAATGTTTTATGCCTTTCAAATGATTTGTTCAGTTCATCTGAGTTGTCAAATTGATTGCCATGAACTTTTACAAGTATTCCCTAATTTTCTAACGTTTATAAGACCTCTGAAAATTTCCCCTTTTTATTAATAATATTGGTGATTTGTTTCTATTCTTTTTTCTGATCTACCAAGTGTTTTTTTAAAAAGACTTATTTATTTATTTTTAGAAGGAGAGAGAGAGTGAGTGAGAGAGTGAGGGGAGGGACAGATGGAGAGGAAGAGAGAGAATCCTCAACCAGGCTCCCCACTGAGGATGGGGCCTGACATGAGGCTCAATCCCAGGGCCCTGAGATCATGACCTGAGCCGAAATCAAGAACTGGCTCTTCAAATAGCTGAGCCACCCAGGTGCTCCTTGATCTAGCAAGTGTTTTATCAATTTTACTGACTTTTTCAAAGACCTGTTATTGATTTACTTTGTTTTTCTAGTTTTTATTTCACTGATTTCTCATCTTTGTTAACTCCTTTCTTCAACTTACTTTAGGTTCCATTAATTTTTTCTAGTCCTCAAGGAGAAGCTTAGAACATTGATTTTAAACTTACTATTTCTTATATTATGTTCCATAAATTCTGTTTAACCACTGCTTTCACTACCCTTTGCTAATTTTGATATGTTATGCTTTCATTTTCATTCAGTTTTGAATATTTTCTCATTTTCTTTGTGAAATTTATTGCTCAGTTTCCAAGTATTTAGGGACTTCTTAAGACATTCTTTTAATGTTGATTTCGAATTTAATTTCCATTAGAATCAAATTTCAGTCCTTAAATTTACTGAGACATGTTTTACGGACCAGAATGTAATGTTTTTTTTTTTTTTTTTTTCCCAGAATGTAATGTTTTGGTGAATGTTTCATGTGCGTTTGAAAACAACGTGTATCTGAATCCATTCAGGTGGTTATAACAGAACACCACAGACTACATGCCTCATAAACAAGAGAAATTTATTTTTCACAGTTCAGGGGGCTGATGTCCAAGAATCAGGGTCCTGGTATGGTTGGGTTCTGGTGAGAACTCTCTTGCAGGTTGCAGACTTCTGACTTCTTTCAGTGTCTTCATATGGTGAAAGGAGTAAGGGAGCTCTCAGACCTCTTGTAAGAGGTCACTAATCTCATTCATAAGGGCTCTGCCCTCTTGACCTAATCACCTCCCAAAGGACCCACCTCTTAATACCATCTCTTTGGTAGTTAGGATTTAAACATATGCATTGGGGAGGAGCTACATTTAATTTATAGCAGTCACTATTGGGTAGTATGTCCTACAGATGTCAGGTCAAGGTGATTGATAGTATATTCAAGTGTTCTATATTTTTATTGATTACTCTTTGTTATCCTATCAATGAGAGGACCATTGAAATCACCAATATAACTTGAATTTGTCTCTCTCTCCTCTTATTTCTCTAAGTTTTGGGTTAACGTATTTTGAAGCTCTATTATTTGGTGTAAACACATTTGATATTGTTATGTCTTATGCCGAATTTGCTCCCTTTATCCTTGCGAAATGCCCCTTTTTCTCTCTAATTATAGTCCTTGTTGTGAGGTCTGCTTTGTCTGATATTAATTAATATAGCCATTCCCATTTTCTTTATGTTAATTTCCAATAACATAAGTTTTATTTATTTTTCTTTTAACCTGTCTCTAAACTAGTTTTTTCCTTGAGAAAAACAGCACAAAATTGGTTCTAACTTCTTTTTTAAGATAATGAGATTGTCTCTGCCTTTATTTTTAAGATTTTATTTATTTATTCATGAGAGACACAAAGAGAGAGGCAGAGACACAGACAGAGGGAGAAGTAGGCTCCCGAGAGGAGCCTGAACAGGACTCAATCCCGGGATCCTGGGATCACACCCTGAGCCGAAGGCAGATGCTCAACCACTGAGTCACTCAGGCGTCCCCAGTATCTGCTTTTTAAATGGGGTATTTAGATCTCTAGTGTTTAAGGTAGTTATCTATATGGTTTGGTGTTAATCTACTGTCTTGATACTTTTTTTTTGATACTTGTTTTTTACTTGATCCATATGTTTTACTTAATTTTTCCTGTTTTCTTGCCTTCTTTTGGATTAACTAATATTTTTATGATTCTATTTTATTTTCTGTATTGGCTCTACATTTTGCTTTAATTTTTGTTTGTGTGTATAGTTACTCTAGTATTTGTAACATTTATTTTTAACTTATCACATTCTACTTTCAAATATTGTAACATTCTACAAGGTATATAACACCTTTGGGCACTGTACTACCATTTCTCCTTCCCAATCTTTGTACTGTTTTCATTCATTTTACTTCTGTTTGTAGTGTAAATGCCATAATACATTGTTATTTTTTCTAAATAGGTAATGGTTTTTAAAGAGATTATTAAAATAAGAAACAATTATATTTATCCACATTTCCCATTTCTCTTTTTAAAAAATTTTTTTATTTGAGTTCAATTTGCCAACATTTAGCATAACACCCAGTGCTCATCCCGCCGAGTGCCCCCCTCAGTGCCCATCACCCAATCACCCCAACCCCCTACCCACCTCCCTTTTCCCTACCCCTTGTTCATTTCCCAGAGTTAGGTGTCTCTCATGTTCTGTCACCCTCACTGATATTTTCACTCATTTTCTCTCCTTTCCCTTTATTCCTTTTCACTAATTTTTATATTCCCCAAATGAATGAGACCATATAATGTTTGTCCTTTTCCAGCATTTCCCATTTCTGTCATTCTTCATTGCTCAGTGTAGATCCAAATATGTTTTTTAAAAAATTTTTTACTTAATTTGCCAACATATAGTATAACACGAAGTGCTCCTCTCATCATGTGCTCTCTTTAATGCCCATTACCCATTACCCCACTCCCCCACCAACCTCCCCTTCTGCAACCCTTTGTTTGTTTCCCAGAGTTAGGAGTCTCTCATGGTTTGTCTTCCTCTTTAATTTTTCCCCACTCAGTCTCCCTTATGGTCCCTTTCGCTATTTCTTATATTCCACATCTGAGTGAAACTATATTATAATTGTCTTTCTCTGATTGACTTATTACACCAGTAAGAATGGCTAAAATTAACAAGCAGGAAACAGCAAATGTTGGCGGGGATGTGTAGAAAGGAGAACCCTCTTGCACTGTTGGTGGGAATGAAAGCCTGTGTAGCCACTCTGGAAAACAGTGTGGAGGTTCCTAAGAAGTTAAAAATAGAGCTACCCTATGACCCAGCAATTGCACTACTGGGTATTTGCCACAAAGATAAAGATGTAGTGAAATGATGGGACACCTGTACCACAACGTTCATAGCAGCAATGTCCACAAAAGAAGATTTGGTGTGTGTGTGTGTGTGTGTGTGTGTGTGTATGTATGTATATATATATATATATATATATATATATATATATATACAATGGAATATTGTATACAATATTATGGAATACAATGGAATATACAATGGAATATTACTCAGTCATCAGAAAGGATGAATACCTACCATTTACATTGACATGGATGCAACTGGAGGATATTACGCTGAATAAAATAAGTCAATCCGAATATCATTCTAATGTATATTCTTTATTTTTTCTATAGGATTTTCTTTTTTTTTCTTTTTTTATTTATTTTTATTTTTTTTAAATTAATTTTTATTGGTGTTCAATTTACCAACATACAGAAAAACACCCAGTGCTCATCCCGTCAAGTGTCCGCCTCAGTGCTCGTCACCCATTCCCCTCCAACACCCGCCCTCCTCCCCTTCCACCACCCCTAGTTCGTTTCCCAGAGTTAGGAGTCTTTATGTTCTGTCTCCCTTCCTGATATTTCCCAACATTTCTTTTCCCTTCCTTTATATTCCCTTTCACTATTATTTATATTCCCCAAATGAATGAGAACATACACTGCATGAGAAAATGCTCCGCATCACTGGCCATCAGGGAAATACAAATCAAAACCACAATGAGATCCCACCTCACACCAGTGAGAATGGGGAAACTTAACAAGGCAGGAAACAACAAATGTTGGAGAGGATGCGGAGAAAAGGGAACCCTCTTACACTGTTGGTGGGAATGTGAACTGGTGCAGCCACTCTGGAAAACTGTGTGGAGGTTCCTCAAAGAGTTAAAAATAGACCTGCCCTACGACCCAGCAATTGCACTGTTGGGGATTTACCCCAAAGATTCAGATGCAGTGAAACGTCGGGACACCTGCACCCCAATGTTTCTAGCAGCAATGGCCACAATAGTCAAACTGTGGAAGGAGCCTCGGTGTCTAATGTATATTCTTTCTGCCCTAAGAACTTCTGTTAGCATTTCTTGTAGTGTAGGTCTGCTGGCAAGAATTCTCTTAGCTTTTGTTTGTCTGAAAAGCATTTTGCTTTCATATTTGGAAGATATATTCAACATTAATGAATTCTAGGTTGATTTTTTTCTTTTAGTGCTTTAAAGATCGAATTTCATTGTCCTCTTCCTTCATAGTTTCTGATGAAATGTCAGTCATACTTTGAGTATTTCTATGTAATATATCTTCTTTCTATGGCTACTTTGAAGATTTTCTCTTTATTATTCATTTTTAACAACTTGATTATGATGTGTTGTAGTCTGGTTTTCTTTATGCTTATTCTGCTTGGGTTTTGTTGAACTTTGTGAATCTGTAGGATTACAGTTTTAATCAAATTTGATAAATATCTGGTCTTTATTCTTCAAACAAATTTTCTTCCCATATTCTTGCTCTTTTGTTTTTGGGATTCCAATTACATATGTGTTATCTCATATATCACTGAGGCTCTGTTCATCTTTTTCCCGGGCTTTTTCTTTCTAAGCTTTATTTTGGATAGTTTTTATTATTACATATTCAAGTTTACTATTTTTTAAAAGTTTTATTTATTTTAGACTGAGAGAGAGAGAGAGAGAGATAGAATGAGAGGTGAGAATCCTCAAGCAGACTCTCCACTGAGCGTGGAGCCTGACATGGGGCTTGATACTGAGACCCTGATATCTGAGCTGAAATCATGAGGTGGATGCCCAACTGACTGAACTACACAGGCACTCCAAGTTCACTATTTTTTTTAGAGTGTCTATCTACTCTTTAACTGAAAACAGTTAATTTTTTCATTTTAAATATTATATTTTTTTAATCTCTAGAAATTCCATTGGGGTCTTTTGTATATTATCCATTCCCTCTCCAGCCTAGTCAAGCTGTCCTCTACCCTCTTGAGAGTATAGAGCATATTTAAAAGAGCTGTTTTAAGTTCTTTGTCTCCTAATTGCATGATCTATGACTTTCCTAGATTGGGTTTTATTGGTTGATAGTTTTCCTAGTTAAAGGTTATATGTTCCTATATCTCTGTATGCCTAGTAATTTTTGACTGGGTACCAAATGTTGCACATTTTTTATTGTGGGTTCCTGGATTTGGTATTCATTTAAATAATGTTGACAATTAAGTTATGTGAAATCAGTTGGTATTTCATGCCAAGCCTCATTTGGAGCCTTGATTTTAAGATTTGTAAGGATATGTCTAGAACAACATTTTGTATGGGCTAATTCGGCCCACTACTAATGCAATACTTTCTAAGTATTCTACCCAAAGGCCCATGTATATAAGGTCTTTCTACTATGTCTGATGGGAACGGACTATTCAACAACCTTGTGTGATTTCCAGGAATCACTCTTCATGTTCCTTTCTGCTGATTCTTTTCTTCACTTTAGATAATTTTCTCTTTAGAAAGCCATTTCAGTATTCAGCCAAAGAGTGAAGGTGACCCCTCTTCAGATCTCTGGTGCTCAGTCTTTATGCAGTTGTCTTATTTTGGTATTCTTTTCAGCAAATTATACCTATTTTCTTCTTCTGGATCTCTGAACTCAGTGAGACCTCCAAGCTCTGTTTGAGTTCCATCTCCAGTCAGTAGGAGTTAATCTTATTTGTTATCCTTCTCTAAGAGAATACAGTCCTGTTATCCAATATGTGAAAACCATTGTTTCATATATATTTCTGATTTCCTAGTTGTTTAAGGTAGAAGAGCAAATCTTGTCTCTATCATTCCATCTTAAATGGAAGTAAAAGTCACTCTTCAATATTTAAACTTTAATGTTTTATCATCACATGAAACTTTCTTCCCGTTTCTTATCCTAATTCAGTTTGGCTGCTGCTGTCTTCATCGTATAAGGAAATGCTATTTGAGGGGTGAAACCCTGCATTTTATCAATCACAAATTCACAAGCACCATTTTAATAAGATATACTTGTTTCAAAAGTAATTTTTATTTATTTTATTTTTTTTAAATTTTTATTTATTTATGATAGTCACACACACATAGAGAGAGAGGCAGAGACACAGGCAGAGGGAGAAGCAGGCTCCACGCACCGGGAGCCCGACGTGGGATTCGATCCCGGGTCTCCAGGATCGCGCCCTGGGCCAAAGGCAGGTGCCAAACCGCTGCGCCACCCAGGGATCCCTCAAAAGTAATTTTTAATTCATAATATGAGAAACATAACTATAACATCTCAGTGATGATTAGACTTTTTTCCTGAACATTCTCTTCTCTTTTCTTGGCACCATTTAAATTTTATCCAAGAGCAAGTAGACTGGACTTCTTACTGCTCCTTGTATCACTCCAGCTTTGTTTCCTTCACTAACTCCAGCTGTAGTGGCCTTTCTGTTACTCAGACATACCAGTGTTTTTCACGAGTTAGGACCTTTGCATATGCTGTTTCCTCTGCCAGTCTCATGATATTTGTTTGACACCTTCATATTATTTAAGCTTCAGGACAAATATCACTTCTTCCAAGAGCCTTCCTTTACCTTGTAATCTAAAGTATCTTACTGGGCAGATGGGTGGTGGCTCAGTTGGTTAAACATCTGACTCTTGACTCTTGATTTCGGCTCAGGTCATGATTTTATGGTTGTGAGATTGAGAACCCCCCACCATCAGGCTCCATGCTGGGTGTGGAGCCTGCCTGAGATTCTCTCTCTTCCTCTCTTAAAATAAATCTTATTTACCCCTTATCATTCCATTCTGCTTTTTGTCACAATTTCCTTTATTTCTTCCATGACATTTACCTTTATAGGATGTTTTATCATAGATTTTGTTACTTTGCTTACTTTCTAGTCCCTCACTCTTCCTATCTACTTCAGAGCTGGAATGTATGTTCCATGAGAGCAGGAGTTAGGCTCCCTTGTTCACTCCAGTATTCCCACCTCCTGATGCTTATCAGGCATTCAGTTATAGGATGAATGAATGATTAAACAAATATATGAATTCCTGTAGCTTTCTTTAAAACACCAAGAGAATGTATATACCAGAAGTTTTACACAGGCTACACCATGGTGCTCAGATGAATACTTTAAAACATTTTATTTTTAGAGGGGACACCTGGGTGGCTTAGTGGTTGAGCATCTGCCTTTGGCTTAGGGCATGAGCCTGGGGTTAACTCCCACATCGGGCTCCCTGTGAGGAGCCTGCTTCTCCCTCTGCCTATCTCTCTGCCTCTCTCTGTGTGTCTTTCATGAATAAATAAGTAAAGTCTTTAAAAACATTTTATTTTTGGTTAGAATAAAGAATGTAAAAACTTCTGTCATGTACATAGTTTCCTGGAAAAAATTAGCCTCAAATAAAAATAATTTTTATGTGTCATCCACAATTTTTTCTTAAATTACTTTTAAATGATTTTCTTATGTGTCATACACAATTACTTTTTAAATTCAGAATTCAGGAAAATTTCCATCTATTTTATTTTTAGAATTAAAAAGAAGAAACACAGACACCAACCAGATAGAAAATATAATGGAAAAAGATCCCATATGCAACAGCAACATCAAAAATAAAATAGTAATAAACATAACAAAAATGTTTAAGATATATAGGAAGAAATCTTAAAAACATGATTAAGAGATGTAAAAGTTGAAGTGAATAAATGCCTTCTCTTGGAAAAAAATACTCAATACTATTAGACACCCACTTTTTCTAAAAGTGTGGTGTTCAGGTAAGAGGGAATGCCATCTAAAAATTCTTTTATTTTTTTACATGTACAATGGACTATTACTCAGCCATTAAAAAGAATGAAATCATGCCATTTGTAATGCCATAGATGAAGCTAGAGAGTATTATGCTGGGCAAAATAAGTCAGAGAAAGACAAATACCATATGACTTCACTCATATGTAGAATTTAAGAAACAAGCAAACATGGGGGGAAACAACAACAACAAAAACATAGAAAAAAACCCATAGAGGCAAACCAGAAAAACAGGCTCTTAACTATAGAGAACAAACTTATGGTTACCAGAGGGGAGGTCGGTGGGGGGATGGGTTAAATAGGTAGGTGATGGGGATTAAGGAGGGTACTTGATGTGAGGAGTACTGGATAGTGTATGGAAGTGTTGAATCACTAAATCTACACCTGAAATGAGTATTACATTGTATTTTATCTAACTGGAATTTAAATAAAAGCTACCAAAAAAGGAAAAAAAATATTTTAAGAAGTTGGATTCCTACTTTACTTCTTATATCACTGCAGGTTTCAGGTAGATCAAATGTTTAAATGTAAACAAACCAACCAACCCATAAACATAAGTAAAAAATAGCACCGGAGAATTTTTTTACAATCTTGGGGTCTCTGGAAGCATGATGCAAAATTGAAATGTTATTAAAAAGGATGATACACTAGATTATTAAATTATTTTAAATTTTCTAATCAAAATACCACAAGCAAAGTCAAAAGTCACTTTGGAAAAACTACATATATATTATTTTTTCACAAGGGTTACTGTAATTAATTATTTTTAGAAGATTTTATTTATTTATTCATGAGACACACAGAGAGGCAGAGACATAGGCAGAAGGAGAAGCAGGTTTCCTACAGGGAGCCCGATGCGGGACTTGATCCCCAGACCTGGGATCACCCCCTGAGCAGAAGGCAGACGCTCAACTGCTGAGCCACCCAGGCATCCCTGCAATTATTTGAAATAGCACTAATGACTCAGTAAGAAAAAGACCAACAGCCAAATAGAAAAATGGGCCTAAGAGTTCATTAAAAAAATGGGTTGCCTGGCTGGCTTGGTCGGTAGAGCATGCAACTCTTGATCTTGGGGTTGTAGATTGGAGCCCCATATTGGGTGTAGAGATTACTTAAAAACAACATCTTTTTAAAAAGTTTACTAAAAAAGAAATAACTCTGTAACATATTAAAAGATGTTAAAAATTCTCATAGTAAGAGAGATGTGAATTAAAATTGGCAACAAGATGCCATTTTCTACTTATCAGATTGACAAAGACTAAAAAAATTAGTAACATTTTTAAACTGGAGAGCAACTTGGCAAAATCTACCAGAATTTTAAGTGCTTATAGCTTTTGACCCAGTTATTCCACTTCCAGCCATTCAGTACAGAGGCATGAGTACATATACAGAGGCATAAACCTACAAGGATACCAGCATTGCTTGTACTTGCAAAATTGGAAAGGACCTAATATCCATTGAAGTGCTCTACCTGGATCCCTTTTCCTGGGCTAGAACATCCATCTCTAGCCACGTAGATGTTGGCTAGAGTGGTTTACAGGTGAACCCTTCTCCAGAGACTTATTCTCAACTGAAAAGGATCCTTCTTGCTTGGAATTGGCTGGAAGGTTACCCATGGATGCAGCCAAAGCCAATGTCTGGGCAAAAGCTCAACGCCCTTTCCCGAGCTCCCCATGGGATCAGGCTGATGTTAGACATGACTAAAGCCACATCTATATTTAGCTTCCTCCCTAGCTCTATCTTTTCTCCCTGGCTTTTGTATAGGTTTCTTTTGAAATCATTTCTCAAGAAATCACTTGTGCAAGAATCTCCATTTTGGGCTCTGCTTCTGGAGAATCTGATCTAAGAGATCCACTGAGAGGAGATTGGTCAAATAAATATAGTATTCCATATAATGGAGTAGTACCTAGACATTAAAAAAGGAGAGGCAACAGCTCTCTATATACTGATACGGAATGATCCCCAGAAGAGAGTGCAAAAAGCAAATTGCAAATAAATATGTATAATATACAACCATTTATGTTAGGATAGGCAAATTACAAATATGTTTGAGTGTGCATACAATATCCTTGTAAGTATAGCCAAGAAATGATTAATAGTGTTTGCTTTGATGCCAAGGGGAGCCTAACTGGGGTATGTGAGATAGGAGGGAAGAAGAGTACACTTGGTATTGTATACTGTTCTGTCTTTTTAACATCCCACGATGTAAATAAATTACTTGGTAAGTTATGTCAACAATGTTTAAAGCAAAAGCCATTAGTACTATTAAAAAATTCAGGTTCGAGAGGATATTAGTTATCAGAAGTTTTTTCTCTTGCCCTCAGGAATAGATCACATTTAAAAAAATTAGCATGGCAGTACTCTAAATGGAAACATATGTTTTTGAAGTCCTTAGTGCTTAAAAATCATCTAATTATCTATATCTTAAGGATTCTTTCTGTAATTTTCTTAATTTACACAGTAAACATTTTCCTTGTAGGTAGTGCCATGGCAACTTCCAACTGGCCCTTTCCAAATTATCACAAATTGGCAAGTGTCTTCATTTAAATGAGTGTGCTTTTTCTGAACTTGAACTTAATTGCCATTCATTTTGCTGCATTAATTATGATAGATTTCCTGCCTCCTTTATGCCTGTGGCCACACAGACATCAGACCGTTATTAGTTATACTTGGCCTTTGGTTGCAAATTATACACACATATCTGCTGTGAATTGCCCATTATGTTAAAGATCAACCATGCTGGATTTGGAACTTAAACATAGGAAGTAATGTCAATGCACAGTCCTAAAATCTGAGGCTGCACATTATCTCTGCCTCATAAAACAGAGGTCATGCCTATATTAAAAACCTTTCTGCAACTGAAATGTGATAAAAGATATCTCATATCTCTCTCCCTGTACATCCCAAGACCACAATGTACTAAAACCTGGCCTTCGCTCTTCAACTGCATGGGTGCTGCTTTTGGAGGCAAGCGAACTATTCTTCCAGAGTGTTTCCCCCTACGATCTCCCCCTCCCCACCTCTCACCCCTGCCACATCTGTATACCCCCTCAGAGATGGCACAGGAGACACAGGGCAGGAAAGCTGGTGCAAATGCATCTTGTTGGGGTGGCCATCTGTTCTTCCATTCACTTACTAAACATTTAATGAACCCTTATTATGCGCTATGCTCTGTGCTAGAGGTCTGGGCATGCAGTGGTAAATATGGTACGGCCTCATGATGTTTGTAGATTTATTTGAGGCAAGACAGTAAGCAAATAAGAGTAAGACAAAAAGCAAATACCCTCTTAATGTGCATGGAAGAAAGGGAGAAATGTGTGTGTGTATAAATTTTAACGCTATATGCATATATAGTATCTATATACATATGTATTTATTATATGACTATCATAAAATTTTGTATTTCTGTGCAGTAGTAGAAACAGCATAAGCAAAAATGAAAGGTTGAAGATAACAGCTTGATTGTGGCATATAGGGCAGAAAATAGGGTGGGTTGCTCCTAACAATAACAGAAAGACAAACAGCCCAATAGAAAAATGGGCAAAAGACATGAACAGACAATTCACAAAAAATGATCCCAGTAAATCAATAGGATGTAACTTTTGCCCATTAAACTATCAAAATGTTTTGGTTGTAGGGCCTCATGAGGTAAGAACGCGGTTGGAAAGACTCTCCTACACAGCCGTTAGTGGTGCAAATTGGTGTCTCCTTTTAGGTACCTCTCTGCTGGACAATTAGACTGTGTAAATCAAGAGCCTGAAACCAGTTTATGCCTCTTGACTCTGTAACATAACTTTTCAGAATATTATCTTGAAGGAATAATCAGGGATGTAAATAAATATTTTTGTACAAGGGTGTTTATTGTAGCATTATTTGTAATCATGAAAAATTACAAATAATCCATTCCAAAATTAGATGTTTAAATTTATCAAGGAAATTATAGAGGGGAATATTATTCTACCAGTAAAATTTATATATTTCAGAGAATAAAGATATGAGAGCTTCATATCTATTATTAAGTGATGAAAGTAGGAAAGCACAGTAAGAACTCTAATAGGTTAGTTAATGTGCACATAGAAAGGAATGTTATTTATAGGTAATGGAATAAGGAGTGTTTTTTATTTCTATTTTAATTTTTCTTTGTATTTTCCAATTTCAACTGTGAGCAAGGATTACTTTTATAAAATATCTAAAGATTATATTGAATAAGAAGGAAGAGATATTAATACTACCCAACTCATTTAGCACCTAACCCAGATATTTATGGCCAAATGTATTTTTTTTTCCTTTGGAGCAACTTTATTGAGATATATAATTCATAAATGACTGTTTGTTCAATCCCTTTAAAGATTCCTGATGTCCTTTTGCATACAACTGTCTCAGAAACTCTCAGAATTCCTTCAAGATATAACTTCATGTTCACAACTATACTTCCAGTGTCTCATTGGAAAGTCTGAGCTGTATCTGATAATTTACTCTAGAAGTTCTCATCCTCCTTAAGTATGTATTTAAACACTTTTCCTGGATATCTCTGTCACACCTGGAGTTCTTTAGAGACAAAAGGAAGGAAAATCTGGAAAGCAGATGTATTATTTCCCTATTCTTTTTTTGCTCCACAGTCCCATATTATATTTCAAAATTGTGCAATTTAACACCAGATAAAATGAACCTTTCATTGGAAAATCAATAGCTGGCACAAATGTAGTAGGTCAATAATATGGCTGGAATTGTAAAAAGTGCAAAGTATGGTATATTACGTAAGGTAGACATGGAAATTCAGACTGAAATGCAACTTTTTATATCTGGGAAAGAGGGAATGCTTATAAGAAGATTTTGCATTAAGAATTAAATTTTATGAGATACTATAAGATTGGGATATAAAAATTGTAATTGGAGACAACAGAAAAACCTACAACATTTTATGGCTATCAGATAAATTCTTGGGCATACTAATAGCACTTTAAAAATAATTTCTTAAAAAAATTTTTTTCACTCAGCTGAATTTAGAAATTCACATGTACATATATTAATAACTTTTAGTTTTCTTTTTGCAGTGTTACAGGTATTCAGACCAGTACGCCTAGTAAAAATTATTCAGCATTATATAACTTATCATAAAAATATTTTTCAGGCTTCATCTGTTAGGAGCAGTTTTGGTTAGGGGTTTGTTTGTGTTGTGACTAAAGAGAGGGATTTTTCTTATTAGCCAAGTTTCAATATATAAAATTATAGAATATTCTCACTTATTTTAAAAATTGTATTGCATACTCAATATATTTTGGCAGTATGTTTTTCTGATAATTTTGTCCTGGAAATGTCTTCAAAATGGTATTTTTTAGTGGCAAAATTTTTGGAAAAGTTCACAGATACGTACTTATTTCAAAATAGATCTTTGATCTTTGTTCTATATCAGAAAACTAGCAATTGAATGAGTCCTCTTTGGAATTTTATGATTAAGAATCCTTGGGAATAACTTACTTATTTGTTCAAATAAGAACTAAAACATTACCTAAAAAAAAAAAGGGAGGATAGTGTTCATCTGAAAGTCTAGGCAGCATGGTTGTGTTTCATGGAACAAAAATGTTAGATATATGAGTTTAATATTCAAAAATGATTGAGACAAAAAAAGAGAAAAAAAAATGATTGAGAGTAATAGACAATAGAGATCTTTCCTAGCAGTGAAGAGTTAAAAATATTCTTTACCTGGCTCATAGCTTGAAAATATTTTAGTTAATTAATCTATGGAGAACATTAATTTTACTACACAACCTTTGCATTCTAGAACACTTATATTCTTTTATTTCCTAAAATTTTATTAGTCTGCTCTTAGTTTTTATGCCTATGTCTGGGGGAAAGTCAATCTCAGTGTGTTTTGGGGCCACTCTTCAGTCCTCTTGAATGAGGGTCATACAAAAATTCAGGGGTCTTATGTAGTCTTACGTAGGGTCTTCCCCACTGGGGAAGGACCTCCTTACTTGTTTTTGGTCCTCACTGGTCACTTCTGAAAAGCTCCTTGGGCAGTCCTTATGTGTTGGATGTCTCCTTGGGGAGCCTTTCATTCTTGAGATAGTGGTGAGTGGCCATTTCTGAGAGAATAGATAGATGGTTTCCTGGCTCTGGGAGTCTGAGGTGGAGCATAGGCAGAAAAAGCAAGTCCTCAGGGACTGAAAGAAGAATAGATGTCCTTTCAAAGGGAGAATCTTAGGGAGAGAATCACCATTTGGACAAGATGGCTGGTGCTCAGATGTGGAAGTTCTAGACCGCGACTGTGAAGCCCTCAGATCCATGCTTCTTCCAAACTTCCCCACTTTTTAGCCCATAAAGCAATAGCTAAGCCAGCCCCTGGCTCAAAAGAACCTCCTTATGCATGATGTGTAAATGATTGAAATCAGATGAGTCATGATTGTGAATTACTTCATATAAATATGTAAATTATTGACGTGTTCCGATTAAATGGAGAAATGTAGCAAAGTGTGGTGCTTGGTACCTCAGTGCAGGAAGAAAAAACTTCAAAGAGAGGACACTGCAGAATGGGGATTCTGGTAGAATTTGCCCTCATAGAATTTAAAGGGATAGATAGCCAATGGGTAGCCCCTGGCTCTGTTTCGGGGCTGCCCTTTCCATTGCTCAGACCTCTGACCCCGGGGTCTCCTTTCATACTTGTAACAATCTCCAAACCCATCTCTGCCACTGTCCACACTCCCCATTCAGGCCATTCTGCCCCAGAGATGCTGAGACAACATATAATCACGAAGACCTGGCTTCCCATGAGCTGCCATTCACATCAGCTTAGCTCTTACCAGTGCTTGACGAGTCTTCTCTTCCTTTCTCCTTGGCCCATCTCCAGGAGGGCTCCCCTTAGCTCCCCAGTTGTACCTGCTGAGAGTCCGAATAGAACAGTGAGTGTGTGAATATGTGGGTATGGGCATCAATAGCTCTGTACTCACCAGCGGTAGGACCTTCATCAAATTTCACTGCACCTGGAAAACAAAGATGATAGTAAATAGAACTTAACTTCTGAGCACTTGTGAGCCTGGAAAAGATAGTATCTGGAAAGCACTAAGAGCCTGAGAACAGGGCTCTGTGAATGTCATCTGTGATGATGGGTAATCTCTCCTCAACTGAATAAACCACCTTTTTCTTCCTTTACTTGGGAAAGGAAGCACCCTCTGCATATTCTCCTTCAGTTATTCAATATTACTTTCTGCATATCACTCTGTCTTCATCACCTTTCCCCAAAATGTACTTGTGAACCCACATTCTTAGATGCCGTTATCAAGGGCCCCGGTTCCTTGATCCCACAATTGTCCCCCACCTTCTCTGTGATGTCCTTTGGACTCCAGGCAAACCTGGCTACTCTCAAGCACATTTCCTGAAATGTTGCCTTCCCTTCGGTGACCTTGTACCATCCCCTACCCCGTTGCTGGACTTCTCTTCTTCCTGGGTCATATTTCATGGTTCGGTTCTCAAGATTTTCATCTTTACTTTTGCACCCATTCACTCTGAGAGCTTCCACAAGATATCCTGTGGACAAATCATTGCTAAATGTCGCATATTCTGAGAAGAGCCAACAGCAGTTGGGGTCAGGTACCTCCCCATGATGTACTGAGGGGTGCAGAACTGCCCAGTTAACTAAAGTCATACTTGTCCTTTTCTGAAAATACCATGGTGGTCAAGAGCACTGAAAGGTTTTTGGAGCCAGACTACCTAGATTTGAATCCTGGCTCCACCACTGACAAACTTTATAAGCCTTTAGCTGAATTATTTAACCTCTTTCTGCGTCTGGTTTCTTATCTGTAAAATAAGGATAATAATAGTACCTACTGCTACTCCATTGGATTGAATCCACTATTAAGAACAATGACAGTATCCTTATAATTCCCTGATCTTTCTGCTTCACTCCCAGTCCCAGTGGTGGAGGAGTGGAGGAATGAAGGGGCACACCACGTTTCTCTCTGCACCTAAGACCTCTCCAGAGAGGAGTTGAACTGTGCAGGAAACAAGGAAAGGGAGGAGATGAGATTTAAATACACTTGAGAACAAAATGTTTGACTAGATTGAACTTTTAATGACTTTTCAGAAAATGTCTGGAAAGCCATGGAATTATAAAGCCAGGATGTAATTAATAATCAAGAAAAAGTGTATTGCAAATTTCAAGGAAAACTAAGCTGATTCCATATTTTTACTCCTCCAACTTGATTCTTCAGTGATGTTGATGATGATGATGGCTAACAGCATCAGGATAATTTTCTTGGGTATCTATGGCAAAATATCAAGCTTAAAAATCCATTTAATACTTCATACCTACTAGGATGGCTATAATTAAAAGTAAAGACAATAACAAGTATTCTTCACAAGGATGTGAAGAATCTAGAATTCTTATGTTGGTGGGAATGTAAAATGGTGCAACCACTTGGGAAAACAGCCTGGCAGTTCCTCAAACTGTTACACATGGAGTTGCCATTTGACTCAGCAGTTTTCCTCCTAAGTATCTACCCATGGGAAATGAAAATATATGTACACACAAAAAGTTGTACACTAATGCTTATAGCAGAATTATTCATGATAGCTAAAAAGTAGAAACAACCCAAATGTCCTTCAACTAATTATCAGATAAATAAAATGTGATATCCATATAATGGAACATTATGCAGCCATAAGAAGAATGATGTGCTGATACATGTTTCCATGTGGATGAACCTCAAAAACATTATGAAAGTGAAAGAAGCAAGTCACAAAAGCTTACATATTGTGTGGTTCAACTTATATAAAATGTCCAGAACACAGAAAACTGGAGAGACAGAAATCAGTGGTTTCCTAGAGCTAATAGAGGGAGTGACTGTTAATGAGTATGACATTTCCTTTTGGAGTGATGAATTCTAAATTTAGATTATGGTGATGGTTGCTCAACTCTATATATGATAAAAAATTATATACTTCAACTTTGTGGCATATAAATTGTATCTTAATAAATCCGTAAAAAATCAGTTTATTTTGTCCAACTGTTGAAAATAGAGCCACAATTTCTCTTGCCTTGGGCTTCGTACTTTAGAATAAACAACCTTTACCTTCTCTCTCCACCTGGCCTCACTTACCAGTCAGTTATACTAACAGATGTTTGTCATTTTTCTGGTGTCCTAGCATTTAAGTTTATATCCAAGTTCATGAGTTTTGGCAGGTGCATCAGCCACCTCTCATTATAGGAATGGAAAACAATAGATAGTTTCTTGCCAAAGGTCGGAGACACCCAACCTAGGCTTGGCCAAGCTGCCTCAGACTTGGGAGTTAGGCATTAGGGATAGATTCAAAGACACAGGGACAGTAGGCAGTGCATCCTGATGGGGGTGAGAGCAGTGGCAACAGCCAGCTGTGTTTCCAGGGATCATGTCTGTGTCTAATGCCGGGCAGTGGAAGCAGTCCAAACTATGGTCACTGTGCTCAGCAACAGAGGTGATCTCACTGGATGGATTCTTGGCTTGATTTTGGCTGTGATTGGGAGATACTTCGTCTTCTGGTCCTTCCTGTTTTCCAAGTCTGGTTCCCCCAACATTTTAGCAATTCTGTGAGCAGATTAATATCCTTCCAATCAATTATTTTTCTTCTATGATCAGTTTCTCTGCTTACAACCTAGGAACCCTGCTTGATGTAATCAGTGAAACAGGATGATTTTCTTTTTATTTTATTTTAAAAAAGATTTTATTTATTTGATAGAGCACGCAATCAATGGGAGCTGCAGACGGGAAGGGAAAAGCAGGCTCCCCATCAAGCAGGACCCTGGGATCATGACCTGAGCTGAGGTGGGCACTTAACCAACTAAGCCACCTGGGTACCCCCGGCAGGATGATTTTCATCCCCTAGGTTCTCTGAGATTCATCCTTTTGACTATAGGCATTGATTTATTCAGTGATTACTTTGTGCCATCCATTACCTCACTTATTCCTCATAATAACTTAGTGACTTTCTTGCACAAATGAGGAAACAAGGTCATTGGGATGAATACTTGTGGATTTAAACTGAGGCCAGACCTAGTGACCTTCCCTTTAGATCTTTGTGACCACTTCTCCATTTTCACTGTGGCCACATCTCACCCACCATCCACTGCATGAAGGCTCTACTACTCTTCCTCCATCTGTTCTCTTCTTTCTTTAAATTGTCGTGGGCATCGTTGCTAAATTTCTTCATAAAAGTATTGACTCCTCTGTACAAGAGTCTATATCTACTCCTGATTGTCTTGATGCTAGGACCCCAGAAAGGTATTTATTACTCACATCTGACACCTCCTTCCTCTCTGGCTATATCTCTTAGTAATTCTAAATAAGCCCATCATATGCCACAAGGGCAGGCCCCATTTTTTCTTAGTCTGGCAACTGAACTCAATTTACTGCAGACAGTAGGCCCTCAATAAATCTCCTTAATCTGGAGACAGATTAAAGACAAAATATTGAATTCACTCCTCCATCATAAGCCCCAAATTCCATGGCAGTGATTTGGGGAACAATAAAATAGGCATCAAACATTATATGACAAAATCTATTGGAATGTGATATTCTTGGCAGGAAATCATGTCAGAGTGGAAAATAATCACTAAATATAAATACTGTAAAGACATGTGTACCATCAAGACTTTATTATTAGAGTCCCGGAGATTTTTATTTAGAAGCTCAAGAACTTGCAAGGCTATACAATTCCTGGAATGGAATTTAGGTTTGCTCTCTGAAATCAATCCAGTCAAGCCTTTTCACACACGAGCATTCTTAGAAAGTCTTTGAACGTCTATTCTTACTCATTTACACTGGTGGCAAGAAGTCCAAAAATAAAATCATCATGGGGCTCTCTGCATGCTTCCTGCTTTAGTTGCACTGGAAATCTTCCAAGGAAAGCTCATGCACTTTGTGAGTCTCCTTTGCCTCTCCCACAATCAACATTGGGTAGTTGAAGCCTAGACTCAGAGGAAGGTCTGGGATGGTATTTGGGTTCTGTACCCAATTCGTGTGTGTGTGTGTGTGTGTGTGTGTGTGTGTGTGTGTGTGGTGGGGGGTTCCCTCACACCAATAAGAAATTACTGGATACCAACAACGTGTCTGAGAATTCAGCTCAATTCTGACACAGTCTACCCTGAGATAGTGTCACGTTCCACAGGTTAAGGGCTCGGTCCTACAAGACCCTCCCACTCCCAGATACTAGTCACAAGCCCGGTTTATGATCTGGGCTTCCCTTCAACTGGCTATAGGTTGGAAGTTCCAAGACCTCTTGTTTGTATTTCAGATTCCAGCTGTGAGTGCAGGTTGTTACCTGTACTTCTGATTGACTGACTATAAATCAAAAGTTCCTAAGACCCCCCTCTCCTTCCCTGTGTTTGAATAACTTGCTAAAGTGGCTCACAGAACTCAGAGAAACATGTTACTTATGAAATTACTGGTTTATTATATGAGGATTTGCCTTAGGAATAACTAGAAGAACAGAAACTTCCATGCCCTCTACAGATGCACCACTCTCCCCTAAATTCCATGTGTTCACCAGATTGGAAGCTCTCTGAACCCCATCGTTTTGGGTTTTTATGGAGGCTTTGTTACCTGGACACAGTTGATTAAATCATTGTCTCTTGGTAACTGAACTCAAACTCTAGCCTCCCTCCCCAGGTTGGGTGGAACTGAAAGTTCAACCTTCTAATCATGTGGTTGGTTTTCCTGGCAATCAGCTCCCATCCTTAGGTTACTTAAGGGTTTTTCAAAAGCTACTGCATTAGGATAACAAAGACACTTTTATTGTGTATCACAGGAGGTCCCAAAGGTTTTAGGAGCTCTGTGCCAGAAATGAGGACAAAGACCAAATATATATTTCTTATTATATACCACAATATCAGAGATGCTATGAAGCAAATGAATTAAAGAGGCTGAGCAAGATAATGCAGAGGATTGGCTCTCACCTGCCAAGGGTGGACTTGGAAAGCAGGGGTACAGGGGAGGGTTGGTCAAGAGGGACAGGACCATTCATAGTGGACGTTGAACCTGGCTCCAGTCTTATACTGCTCCTCTCCCTCCAACAGGGCAACTGGGGCCTCAAACAGATCCTGACCTAAGATGAATTGAAGGGTCTACTGCCCACATTTTGGGGCACTACAGCATGGCCTTTTTATTGCCGGGTCTGTCCCTAAATTTGGGCTCTGAATGTGAACTCTATGAGAATATCTGGCCACATCCCACTGTAAGGCCCAGCCTAGCATCTGGATGACTGACAGCTGCCTCTTCTCTCCTCCAGCCTCCCATACCCCCTCCCAAAATGCCATCACTCCATTCTTGCTGCTATGAGCTTTGAGCCTAGTGAGTGACTCTCCTGGATGCTACTTGCTCACCTGGACCCCTGCTTGCTGTTAAGGCTATACATAGTTTTTCATTAGTGCTATCCTTCACAGTCTCTTTCCAGCTAGAGCCTGTGCTCTCAGGGCCTATCTTCCTACCATGAAACCTGGTAGGCAGACCTAATTCCAGACCTGACCACATGATGACTTCACCAGGCTCTTTCTCAGAGAGGTAGCACGAGCTGAGTAGGCTGTCAGAGGCCAGCCATGGGTTAAAGTATGATAATCTTGCAGAGAAAGAATGGGTTAAAATCCTAAACAGATGGACAGCAGAAATCAGGGAACACACTGAGGGGACCAAGGTATCCATTAGCCCATGGACCAAGGTATCCATTAGATGTCTTTGTGCTAAATATAAAAATCACATCCCCTTTGGGTGGAACAATTAGAAAAAGCTGCTTTTCTTCCAGGTGGATACAACCTAAAGTGGATTGATGTGGCTCCCAGAAAGGTACATACAAGTCCTAACCCCCAATACCTGTGAATGTGACTTTATTTGGAATAAGGATCTTGATAATATAAGTAAGCACCTGAAATGAAATCATTCTGGATTATTGAGGTGGGCCCTAATTCTAATGACAAATGTCCTTATAAGAAGAAAAGCACAGGGTGACACAGGGAGAAGGCCATATGATGACGAAGCAGAGATTGAAGCTACACAGCCACAAGCCAAGGAATGCCAAGGATTGCCAGCAACCACTGTAAGCCAGGAGAGAGGCACGAGGGGATTCTCCCCTAGGGCCTCCAGAAGGAACCAACACTGTTGATACTCCAATTTCAGACTTCTGGCCTCCAGAACCATGAAAGAATAAATTTCTGTTATGTTAAGTCTCTTGGTTTGCGGCAATTTGTTGCAGGAGCCCTAGGAAACAAATGCACAACTCTGGGAAGAGGACATGGCCTTGTGGGCGGAATGCAGGCAGGCTCTGAGTCCCTTTCAGCCCCTCAGCTGGATTTCTTTGAGCATGGCACAGGCGCAGACTGTACAGCCATTCACCAAAGCTCTGATGGAGACTGAAGAGCCAGAGCCCAAATCCACAAGAATTAAAGGGAGTCAGCACATGGCAGTGGTAAAAGAACAAATTCTGGAAGCAGATAGAAGTCTGCTGTCACAAGTTAATATGACTTTGAGTTTCATTTGCTTATCTGCAGATAGATATGGGGCAAGAGCATTGTTGATTACTTGCTGGGAATTATTATTCCTCTGGTTTCACTGCCTGGCTGTTAGGACTGGATGACAGTGTGCAGTACTTGGTGTCCCATCCTTCCTCAATAGATATTTATTTCCATTCATCTTCCCCCCATGGGTAACAGGTGTCAGCACTGCAGGCGAAGAAGACTCCTTGGATCTGTGCTACATACAGCTTTGCTTCAGCTCAGGAATGTTGGGGGCCTCTTGACATGGCAGCCAGTGGCATCTGCCCTTGGCTTCTTGGGCCTGCTGGAGAGGACAGAGAAGGGAGAAAACAGGAATTAAGGTGGAAAAGTACTGTTTCCCTGACATGGTCACAGTGGGAAATCTATTCTGCGCCTTTATTTTGTATGTAATGCTATGAACGTGCAAAACTGATTTAAGACAAGCTCATCAAACATAAGCATTTAAAATATTTAAAAAATTTTTTTAGAATTTATTTACTTGAGAGAGATAGGGAGAGAGAGAGAGAGAGAGAGAGAGAGAGAGAGAATCTCCAGCAGTCTCCCTGCTAAGTGCCAAGACCAACATACATGGCTTAGTCTCACAACCCTGAGATCGTGACCTGAGCCTAAATCAAGAGTTGGATGCGTAACTGACTGAGCCAGCCCAGGTGCCTCTGAATACAAACACTTGAATCACCATTTTGATCTCAATAAGTGTTCAAGTGGGAAAAGGGTTCTTTATTCCAGTATGACCACGATTGGATGTTGTTGCCTTTATCAGGCTAAAGGGGATGACTTCATTTTCATTAAAAAAAAAAAAAAAAAGTTTAGTGGGTTTTAGCCTTGGGTTAGAGGAGAATGGATTGACACTTTTCTATCAAGTGGAATCTGTTTGGCTGTTCTGAAGCGTAGGGACATTCCATATCTTCTGAATCTGAACAGAAGAGTTTGTTGAAATACAATATTAATATGCACTAGTAGAAGGATTTGGATGGTGTTTGTAAAACCCCTGTGGGTCATACATGAGTAAGCATTACTGAAAAGTCTAATCAGGGCCCTTAGTGAGGTGGCATTTGGTTATCTAGTGGCTAGGGTCTTGCAGTTCTTTCAGAGCAAGAGTTAGCAAAATCGTGGCTTTTCTTATCTTTTGTATTTATTTATTAATGAAGACATAGCAAATGAGTGGGATTTATTGAGCTATCCCTGTGGTAAGTGCCTGTCCTTGCACGGGTGAGCAATTCACATAAAACATTTCTAAAGGGCTCAGTTCTGCTTTCTGAACTGACTGATGCATATACATTGGAACCATTAACTTGTTCATCCAATGAAGCAGGGGTAATATAAGAATTTCGATATGTTTGTATGCCCCTTCTCAGCATTTCCAGGGACTCTCAGGCAGAAATTCATTTCTTAAAGGGTAGTTCAATAAAGATGCTAAAGGATTAGCTAAAACATTATCCATATGTTGTCCCAGAGTCTGTGCCAATATCTACTGACAAAAGAGAAGATTAATCGTAGAGTCTTTTGCTAAACAGCAGGCTGATGCCCAAGTCACGGGTAAGCACACTCCATCACAGGGAGGCTGTTTTATCTCCATCCAAGGTGGTATCGATAGACTTATGGAATAAGTTTCCCTGGTCTCCAGAAGCTTGTCAGCCTTCCAGTGACATGTTTTTTCAAATAATCCAGCTAGTAGGGTCCATCTGGAAACAGTTGTTTTGATGCTTTATGTCTTTCATGTGACCCCTAATAAAGGCTACAGAAAAGAATATGGTTTGCAGAAAGATTGAGGTGTCCCAAAGTAGTATTTAATGCCCTGCCGACATTCAAACAAATCAGCACCTTCTTGGAAGTTTATGTGTTAGCACAAGGAACCACAGAGGCTTGGGCTTATGGAATGTTTGCCCCAGAGGGGCTTAGAGCTCCTGAGCCCACCTTCCACTTGGTGATGGTGAGGACATACCCTCTGTGGCTTTCCCTCTAGGTGGTCTCCAGCTGTTGTCTCTGTACACTTTGGTAAAGGGATGCACCCCACTTCCTAAGGCAGCCTATTTCTACTGCTAGGCCATAATAGCACAAGGCAAGTTCTTCTGTTGAGCTGAAATATGCTTATGTAACATTTGGTCCTAGTTCTGCTTTCTAAAGCAACAAAGACTAAATCCCTTTCTCCATAATGGACTGCACGGTCTGGAAAAATGGATAGAGATATTGGATTTGGCCCTGCTTCATCGCTTAACTAGCTGGGCAGTTTAGAATCCCTCAGAACCTTCGCTTCCTGATCCCTTCAAGGAAGTACAGAATCCCAATCACATGGGCTGTTGTGGAGTTTGGACCAAATAATATATTTTACCCGCTCATCACAGTGCCTAGCATATCATGGGCGTTTATTGAATGTTCCCTCTTTCCTTCTACTTCTCAGCTCTTTAAACACTTGAAGGCAGCACATCTGTTTCCCTTTGCTCTTCTCTTTTCGCAGCCACTAAACTGCAGATCAAAGAGATGGAGTTGAAGGTAGGGGCTGGGAAATCTTTAAATCAGTGTTTCCTGAAATGTTGGCATTGACAGGTGGTGAGAAGGATTTTTCTCAGATAGCACATGGATGATCATTTTGCAATTTAAATTTAAATCTAAGTGATATATTTCAGTTTCCTTCTATTATGGCAGGTGATACTGTTTTCCTTTGTATGATGGTGATATAAAGTTTGTCTTAAACATAGGTGTATTTAAGAATAAAAGGTGAATCAAGTAAAGCTCCGATTGTCTTTAAAATCAAATGAATTTCCAAACAAATAAAAATCCAGTTCAGAATCTCCTTAGCTAGCCAGTCAGAAAAAGCTACATACCGTATGAATCCAGTTCTCTGTTATGCCATAAAAGGCAAAACTGTGAAGACAATAAGGTGGAACACACGGTTTGTTGGGTACCGAAACTATTCTGTGTGATGCTACAATGACAGGTGCAGGTCATTGTATGTTTGTCAAAACCCATAGGATGTGTAAGACAAAGAATGAATCCTAACTCAAGCCCTGGACTTTAGTTAGTAATAGTGTATCAATATTGGCTCATCAATTGTTAAAAATGTGCTACACTAATGCAAGATGCTAATAACAGGAAACTGGGGGATGGTTGAGTGAGGGAATGTATGGAAATTGTACTTTCTGCTCAGTTTTTTCTGAAAGCCTAAAACTGCTCAAAAGAAAGTCTATTAATTAAAAAAAAATCTCATTAGCTAGGCAAATTACCAGTCTGTTTATTCACTACCAAATCTCTATTTGCCTGGGGATATTTCAAGTCAAAAGCCAAATTAGTCCCACTTCCCCCCCCCAACCCCCCAAATGATACTGTTACCACCAATTGCTAATCTGTGAGGTCCTCAGGCTCATCTCACTGAATGGTGTGTTCCTATTACTCCTTAATTTACCACATTAAATTTATTACTAAATTCTGCCTACTAATTCCCCAACTCCACATCCTCTTACTCTGTCTGGAATCTCAGATCTATTTGGTTTCTTCAGCTATTTCCATGCAGTAGGAGCTCTCATCACTCCAAACCTAGGCTACCCTCAGAGCCTCCTGGGTGGTCTGCTTATTTTTAATTTCTCCCACATTCTAAGATCACCCACTAACATCTATTAAAATGCTGTGCTAATGCCAATTTCATCCTATTTCTCCTCTGCTTGAGAATTTTTAAGTCTCTCTTTCCAAGCATCCAAATGAATGGAATGGTCAAAGATAGAGATATCGCGTGTGCCCACCAGGTGAGGACAGGGAGCTGGATGACGATCAGCCACTAACTGATCCAACAAAGATAGTTAACTATCCACTCATCACAGTGCCCAGCATGTCATGGGCGTTTATTGAATGTTCATTGCATTGCATTATTGAATGTTCATGAACATTTATTGAGCACCTCCAGTAGATGCTGGGGTGCGTGCCCAGGTGGAGGCTCCTGTTTTTCCAGCCAGTGCTGGGAGTGTTGGCAGCTGGAAGCTATCAGATGAATCCTTGTCTCTCACCTGAAGACAGCCACATCCCAGGGGCAGCCCATACCCAATGTCTGGTGGATGATGGTGTATAACGCCCTCCCTCTTTGCCCTGACGCAGGGCATTTCAAAAGGGCCATCGGAGTACTAGAGCTCCCCATTGATTGGCTGCTCTGCGGTGACTGCAGTGCAGCTAGGCTCCTCTCCACTGCCCTACCACTCTTGCTCTCCCTGCACACCATCCAGTAAGCTTCCTGCTCTCAAATCTCCATCTTGGCATCTATGATAGCATCCAAGGTCAACTGGACTCTAAGTCTGTACTGTTCCACTGATGTACATTCTTGAAAAAAAAGGATTAAAAGTAACTGACATTTTTGGAGTAACTTCTGGGTTTCAGGTGCTGTATATTGATATTTTATTTATGTGAGTCCTAATCTTTACATCAACCTCATGACATAGGCCTGCTTTCCAGATGAGAATATTAAGAATTAAGGGATTTAGAAGTGTGCTGCAGTTGTGTTCCACTCAAAAAGATCTTTGGACTTAGGGAAATTCCAGTGAGTGGTGGTAAGGAGGCAAGAAGATAACTTAGAACACAAGTGGCTTGGCACTGAATTATCATTTGCTTCCCCTTGCACAGGGCCAAGTTTGGTGACAGGAGATGGAGACTGAGTGGGAATGGGCAGTTTTCCCATAAAACCGGCTCATGGCTACTCTACTCCCACGCCTACAGCCTCACTCACTCTCTTTCTACACATGAGCCTTCCATTTCCAGCCAGCTACTCTGCTTTCCATCCCTTTCTCTAAATGTAACCCAGCCCAGCCTCTGACTTTTCTGTTTTCTTCAGAAATGCCCATTCATCAGCCCCTCCCCGTCATATCCATTTCAGTTTTGTTAAAAATGGATGCCCTTTAGGAAGGCTTTCCTAATACTATATCTGGATAAAGAATTCATCTTGCCATGGTACTTAAACCCTCAGCATAGTTACAGCTGTCCTACTCATATTTTAAGTCATACCCTTCCTTAGTCATAGAGTTCATAAAGCTTTTGGGATGAGGCTGAAGACTGAGTTGGGGTGGGGGCTCTAATCTCCCTTCTATTCTGAATCAGTTGAGAAAAGGCACAAGAAGCAAAATGTAATCCTGAATTTGTTAAGCTAAAATTCAGAGTTTGTGGATCCTGGCTGAGAAGAGGCAGTTCTGGACCATGGGGCCTGACGCAGGTATGGTTATCATAGGGAATAGGAGCAAAGCCAGAGCCCAGGCCCTGTTTGAGTTCTAGCAGGTCCAAAAGAGAGAAAGAGGACAAGACCAGCTCAGTCTCAGCAGGCAGACAGAGAAGCTCAAGCAGCGAGGAGGGGATGGGATTTGAAATATTCCTTCAAGCTATGTATTCATGGAGAGACTAGAGGAAGACCTGTCTCTGCTATGGACATATGGAGGAGTGGGGCACAGTGCCCTCCCATCCCCTCTGGAGCAGATGTGGGTTCTGAGGAGAATTTAAGTTCCTAGAGGGCAACATATCTCTTCTTCTTCCACTTTTTCTGTGCCATTGCCCAGAAGATTAGAAGTATCTCGAGCAGGACACCACTGTGTCACTTGTCTGCTAATGCTTCTTAGAGTAATAGACCCCCACAACGCTGATTTTAACCAGCTTTGTTAAGCAGATGTACTCTTCTCTATTTATTACCACGTCTATGGTGCCCATGTGATTTCTATGTGTTTTTCAGATGCCATTGGGCCTGGATTTTTCTGCCAGGTTGACTGGAATGTCTAGAACATTTTATCATCTGCAGCTGGGAAATCACTGAACTGTCTGAGTGTTTTCCTATGTGAGCAATTGTTGTGTCAGCCAAGGCACAAGTAAGATTTTAAATAAGCCCAAACTGTTCCATGATGTAATTTAGGAGTGAGAATTGTGTAAAAAGGGAAAGGAAAGGTTTTTATTGTGATAGCTCTGCTTGTCAGCGTTCTCTCCCCTCTATGTCACTCACATCATTCCCAAGAAAGTCTTAATATGTCTTCTTATGTTTATAATATTATTCAGGATCAAAAGCAGAAACTCATGATTTCTGTTAGCTATATGGTACCTACTGAACATATAAATTCTATGTCAAGACCCAATGAGAATAGCTTGGTTATCTGCTGTCTGAATCCCATTCCTTGGACTGACATAGGGAATGTCAGGTAACATATAGGATGCCCAGTTACATTTGAATTATGGATGAACAACAGATATCTTTTTAGTATAAGTATGTCCTAAAAATTGTGTGGGACATACTTATACTAAAAATTATGTCATTCATCTGAAATTCAATTATAAAGGAATTCTGTATTTTACTTGCTAAATCTGGCAACTTCCCAGGCTGACAGGGACCTGGGAAGCCTCCTTCCTCCCTCCACGGAGAAAATTAGGTCATGAGTAAAGCCTTTAGGCAGGGCAAGGGGGAAGGAGCCTATTTTTCATGGTAGCCAAGAAGGTCAAAATAATTCACATTGCCCCATCAAAAGCTGTTCTACCTTTGAAAAACAGAAAAAATTGGGGAGGTAGACATACATAACCAGTGGCCTAGGAATGAGACAGATGGCCCCATATGTGTACATCTGGAAGATCAGTTGGCCAATGTAGATACAGGTTTAGCCATTGGTTGTGCTGGAATCATAACCATTTGCTGGGAAAGGGAAGAAGGATAAGGTTACGGGGAGTTAGCATGGCAGAGCTGGCTTGGCTGAAGGACTGGATGTCTGGTTGTCAGATATCCAGTATTTAGTTACAGGACAAATTTGGCCTTGGTTTGGGCTGGTAATAAGATCCAATGAGATCCAATGTGGCAGTCCAATCATAAGAGAAAGTCCTGGTTCCTGAAGAGAGAGAGGATTGGTGAGACTTGGGGTAATAGGTCTCTTGATCCAGTGGGGAACCAGAAAACATGGCATAAAATGGTGGTGGCTAGGGAAGAGGGTGTTAATGAAGATGGCAGCTTGAGAGTTTGGACTCCTGGGCTTCTTCCCAATACTGTAATGACCTTGCCTGGGTAACCTGTTTGATTCCAGGTCTAGCCCAGGAGTGGAACTGAAGCAGCTCATGTCCTGTCTGTGTGGTCAGGCTGGCCAGGGTCTATGTGCTCAGCCCATGAGGCCCAGAGAAGAGCCAAGATCTGAGTAGCTCAGGAGAGACCAGGGTAACAGCCATCGAGTGGCCTCATCTGTGCCAGGAATGTGTGTGGGATAGAGAACAGTGATGTACCAGACACCATTTGAAGAAACAGCAGAAACAGTAGGGAATGCACAACTATCTGAAACAGGAAAGTACAGGCTCCGAAGGCAGGTGAGTCATCATACAAAGATAGCACTAGAAGCCAGAAAGGTCTTCTTTGTTTGAAAAACAGAAACAATTATAAAAAGGTGGGAATAAGCTTTAGTAGGTTGTGTATGATCTCTGGCTAGGCTCCCACGCTCAGCAGGAGCCTGTCCTAAAAAGGTTTTCACTGGCGGGAGGGGGGGGCTGGTGGCTTGCAGTATGAGCAGCCTGAGCCCTCAGGAGAGAAGCACAAGTTTCCATTAGGTCTGACGTCTCCATTGATTAACTGCATCGAATGCCTTGTGCGAAGACAGAGAAATAAACTCAGGTGGGCTGGGGGCACCAAAGCTAACAAGGAAGAGAGTTTGGGGAAAGTGAATGAGAGATTAAAAGAAGGAAAGCAAAGGAGATAAAAGGAAAGTCATGGAAAGAGAGAGACCATACAGACGTGTAGGTGCTCTCGACCCTTAGTTCCTCTGATTTGTGCATCTTGACCCAACTTTCAAGACTAGTCTCTGCTAGGTATTATTATCTCATTTTAAATTTAAGTTAGTTTTAACTTTTTAATTATTTTTTATTTGAGTGTAGCTGATACTTGATGTTACATTAGTTTCCCATGTACAACTTAGCCTTTTGACACGTTTATACGTTTTGCTGTGTTCATCACAAGTTTAGCTACATCTGTCCCATTACATCACTCTTGCAGTACCATTGACTGTATTCTTTATGCTGTGCCTTTTTTTCTCCTGTGACTTACTCATTCCATAATTGGAGGCCCATATTTCCCACTCCCCTACACCTATTTTTGCTCAACCCCCAGCCTTCTCCCCTCTGGCAACCATCAGTTTGTTCTCTGTATTTATAGGTCTGATTCTGCTTTTTGTTTTGATGCAGAAATGTTTGCAATGCCATTACCAGCTTCTATGGGGCATTCCTTACTCATGTTGCTTTCTACTGAGTTGATTTATATTAAACCGTTGAAAAGTTCACTGTCTGGATGTAGATGCTGTTGACCCTGAATATTTTTTAGTGTAACTCTGAAATGTACTTCCAAGTGCCTGAATTTCAGGAACTGAGAAATGTTCTCCTAAGACCATGTGTTCCTTCTCCCCAGAAGCCTGAGCTTTCCTACCCCAGGCTTTGGGATCCCTGGGTGGTCTCTGTTCAAAGGGTATTTCCTCTCACTTACTTGATTTTTTTATTTACCAGATCTTTACTTACACCCTTAAATGTAAAATAAACTATTTCAAAATGATTTTTTTTTGCACTTCTAGGGTTGAAATAAGCAGAAATGCATAGGTCTGTTGAGGAAAAAAAATATACGAATTGGGGTAGAATAAAAACATTCATTTTCCAAATTCAAAGCCAAACTCTGGAATTTAATCATCCCATAAAAACAAATCATTTGAAAATTACTTAATTCATCACCAATTCAGTCTGGAAATCAAATATCATGGAACAAAGACAATAAAGCTCTGTTAGTACCGAAAGGCCAAAGCATGTTTTGTTAGAGTGTTAAGTGTTTAGGATAAGATAATCACTGTATATTCGCTCTAAAGAAAAGTTTAGTTTTCAGGAAAGTCTCCAGTGGGTCAGCAAAGTGTAATGTTGGGAGCAGGAGCACACAGGACCGGGAAACTTCTAGATTCTCAGTATAATCCAAAATAAGTAACTTCACCTCAGACCTTGATGTCTTTGCCTATAAATGAGAGACAATTAGAGATAGTGCTGTGGTTGGAATGTTTGTCTACCCTAAATTCATAGGTTGAAAACCTATCCCTAAGGGAATGGTATTAGAAGTCATGGCCTTTGGGAGGCCATTAGGTTATGCGGGCAGAGGCTTGATGAATGGGATTATAAAGGCAGCCAGAGAAAGCTTCCTTGTCCCCTCAGCCCTGTGAACTTGCAAAGGAAGACAGCTACCTATGAGAAAGTGGGCTCTCACCTGAGACTGAATCGCCTTAATCTTGGGCATCTCCACCTCCAGAACTGTGGGCAATAAACTTCTTCTGTTGATAAACTACCCATTCTATAGCATTTTTTTAGAGCAGTCCAAACAGACTAAGAGGCCTTCCTTCTAAATTCTAGACTCCACAACATCCATCAAATTCCCTAAATGCTAAGGCTTTTATGTATTATCTGATGATTCACCTGGCATTTCGGATCTTGCTGTGGATGAGGTCCCAACACAAAGTGCTAGCTATGGTGTTGATGAAATGTGTGAGAATTAATGAGATTTTGAGGACTGAAGGCAAGATCAATGCTTTTGAATCCTCTGGATACGGCACCCATAGAAAACGGGTTAACAGCTGAGGATGCTTAAGCCTATGGCACCTGGCTTGTAGTGCGATTAGCTTGGAGTTAGCAAAAGGTATAGGGCTCCGTAGGAGCCATTTACAAAGTAATTTAATGTCATTTCATAAGTGAAAAACATAAGATACATTGATATCCACGTGTGGATATGATTTATGTTATGTAATGACATACACAATACAGGCAAGGACACATGCACACAGTGGATTTGTTCATTGCATTTACTCAATTCGCAGTAAATGTATTTTTTCTTTCTTTCTTTTCTTTTTTTTTTTTTTTTACAAAGTTAGGGATCTTTATTCAGACAGTAAAGCACAGCAAAGTGGGAGGGCTATGCGGTCTCCATGGCAACAGAAAGTCTCCACTAAATGTAAGGTCCATAAGTGTAAGGTCCTTGGCTTTTATCAGGCAGATTCTTCCTGGTTCAGGAGAAACATATTTTAACTTGATGAGAACAAAACTAGGCAGCCTGGCTGTAGTGCAGAAGGGTGGCTGGCTGGCTGGTCAGTTCTTCTGGAAGTGCTTAGTGAGTATGTCCAGCAGCTCCTGCTTCTTCAACCCGCCTTTCAGCCCACACACCCTGCAGGCTTCCTTCAGCATGGGCACAGTGAGCTTACCCAGTGTGCCCTTGTTGACATGGGCCCTCAGCTCCTCTTCAGATAACTCCATCTTGGGCCTTTTGCTTCCAAGACCTTCATCATCTTGTCTCCGCTTGGGAGCTTTTCCTTCAGGACTGTAATCTGGTGGGTAGACAAGCTCCTTAAACTCATTCACCAAGGAGCCCAGTCTTATCTATTGCTTCAATCTTAGGCAGTGTCAGATCCTCCGCCTGCTCGGGTTCCATCAAATCCAAAGCCAGCACCTCCAGGTTCCTGAAGTGTTGCTGCAGCACTGGGTTCTCAAAGCTGTCACTTCTGTAATTGAATTGGAGCTTCTGAACAATAGCCTTCATCTTGTCTATCTGCTCTGGGTTTGCCATGACTTTTTCAGTAAAGGGCACCTTGCGGTTATCATCAGCATAGGGTAGGAAGACAAGCTGAAAGCCTGGGGGTGTCACCTGAATTTTCTGGTCATCTAGCTCCTCTTCTTGTGGCAACAAGGCCACAAAATAAGGAGGGATGTTCCGACAGGGGGTGTATCTGCACACTGCCATGACCTCCTTCTCCAGACACTTGGGGAGCAGAGCAATAAACAGGGTTGAGCTCCCATTCACCAAGGACTCTTCAGGGTACACAGATAGGGAGGGCCTCAGGTAATGGTGCTTCTTCAGCATTATCAAGGGCTTGAAACCGATGAGAATCAAACCTGGTTCATCAAAGCGTTTCAGCTCTTCTGTTTCCTCTTTCTCTAGTACAATCTGACGATTCCCATAGTTCTGAGACCTCTTGGTGTCACTAGGCAAAAGCAAACTGCCCATATTTACATTAAATGTCCGGGTTTTGGATTTCACTGGTTCATTGGTCTCCCGACAAAGCCTCACCGGAGGAGGTCTGACAGCCTTCTGGACCATATTATAAATGCCGACAGTGAGTGCAGTATCCTTGCTGAGCTTAAGCTTCAACCTGCAGAGCACACGCTTCCGGGTCTCCTTGGCACGAACCTTCCTCAACAGGTCTTCTAGCTTGCTCGATTCCTCGAAGTGAACCCCTAGGTCCTCATCCTCTGCTATGCTGATGATATCTCGGTAGAACAAGGATATGTCAAAACCCCCACGTTTCTTCAAGTGCATCAAGTCCAAGAAGATACCTGTGTCACAGAGATCCCCAGCTTTGGTCCTGGCCCTGCTAGCTTTGGCACTGTCATTGCCATGGGGGTCATCTTCATTGGTGAACAGCATGATCCTCTTATGGCTCATCTTAACCTGGACATCGCTAAAGAGGTTGGCACAGACCCACAGCACCTCACTCAGTGAGTAGTCAGATCCATGGCCAATTAGGTCTTGGAAATGTTTTTTCCCCCGCTCCCCCTTAAACTGGTCAAGCTCAAGCACTCGTTTAGCACCTGGATTATCCAACTCCTGTAAGACGTAAATATTTTTGAAATTCACTGAATTTTTATCCTTCTCAGTACCATAGAACACCACTGCCAAGAGATCTTGATTACTGCTTATGATCTTATTGGTATACACACTCTGGATACACTGGATGCTCATGTCAAAAGAGTCAGTTCAACTTCACCCTGAGATTCAAACATGGCCCTAGAACCATCAACCAAAAAAATCAAACTATCTCTTCCTGAATATGTATATTCTCCACTGACTTCAAGGCCGTCTTCTTGCTCTTCTTCTTCATCGCCCTCGTTTTTGTAATAAGACTCCCAGCCTGACATATTGTTTATTGCTCACTGAGGCACAAGGAAGAGATCCTGTATTTTTTCCTTCAATCAATGTTTATGGAATACCTACTATGTGGCTGGAATTATTATAGCCACTGGGGCTACAGGATACAATAGTGAGCAAAATAGGTCAAGTCCCTTACCTAGTGGAGTTTTATTGTGGCGCGTGTATGCACACATGCACACACACACACACCCTACACCACACTAAATACTTTAGAGCCTGCTTCCCAAGAGGTAGAGCAAAATGTAGACAGGCTTGTGCTTTTACTGGGCCAAGATCCTTTATCTTCCTAAAGAATTGCCTGTCATCACCCCCCACATATTGCTTTGGCCCTGTTAAATTTGTCTTTTTTTTTTCTTTCACTTAAAAGGTTAACTGAACGGTTGAATTATGGGATTCTAGCCAAAATATGCTTCCCTTAAAGGAGTTCCCAGCTAATCAGTAAGCTGAGCTGGTTTGGCATCTGTCTTACATTACCAAGGAGCTGGGCATCTGCAGGCTGAGCTCATACTGGGGAGGCATCAACAGGTCCTTGATCTGCCTTCACACTGTCATTGCCAAATGACAGGGGAGCAGCATAGGGCATGGTTCAACTATGAGGTGGCAGGTTCTGAGGACAAAGCTTGCAGGGATAATTTTTTATTGGAAATTCTTTCATTTCAATCCTTTGTCAAATATTCTAACTGCAGGTTGTCTTCCAACTCTAAAAAGTGAAGGCAAATCTATATTTTTTCACCTTATGATTTCTCCCAGATTATTATTATTTTATTATTATTATTATCATCATCATCATTATTGTATTTGTTGTTAAGTTTTTCTCAGATAATTAGGAGATCAGAGATTTCCTACATTTTGGGGCCATTTCCTACATTTTGTTCTGGGCCCCATTAGTTGATAAACCAACTCTACCTCTTGAATTTTCTGTTTCTATTAATGGCACCATCTGATGATGTTTCTAATCTCTTTGGTTTTTTAAAGTAATTTCCCATCCAGGAAGATTTTCTTCCCAGGTGTTCTTTCTCCATTGTCTGGTTGAGACCTATTTGAAAGCCTATAGTATTGGAGATGGGAAGGAGATGATCTTTATGGGTGAGAAAATACTCAATTATGCCCAAAATGTTGGTTGTCTCAGCCATTTTCATTAATAGTCTTGGAGTAACCCTAAACTTCATTTTCTTTCATAATCTATTGTATCTAATTAGTTATAAATAAAGTCAGTTTCTTAAAATACTATCTGTATACGCATTCTTTGGCCAGAACTTTCAATGAATCCCTATCATGGTTGGAATCCAAATGCATTCACCTACCCTTTGACCCAGTGATGAACACTTTTAGGAATTTATCTTACAAATACAGTCACACCAATGCAAATTGACCTACTTGCAAAATTACTTATAGCATTATATGTAGTAGTAAAAGATAGGAAATGATTAAATGTCATTTAATCAGGGACAGATTAGATAAATTATGATTCATACGTACAGTGGGTTACCATTCAGGTAGGAAAAAAAGGAAATTCTTTGCAAACAGATGGTTAATGATCTATAAACTATACTGTAAAATGATAAAGCTAAAATTTAAAAGAAGGATATACATGCACACATACACACATGCACATGTTTTCTTCTGTATCCCTGGAAGCACACCTAAGAAACATCAATTGCCTGTGGAATGGGGAATGGGGGATAGGAGATAGTCAAACTGCCAGGTGCCAATTCTGGTTCCACACAACCCACATCATCTGGGACCTCAGTGAAAAAAGTAGTGTGCCACCTCCATGTGTTGCTTTCTCAAGTTAGCCTTTCCTCACTTTTTGGATTCACTGAGTCATGGTGACATTTGTAATGACAACATCCTTTCCACCTCTCTCTCCTTCAAGTCATCAGGTTCTGACTTAAAGGACGCAAATGAGGTATAATAGCAAAACTTGTGCTGCAAGGGGGTTGCCCCACCAGTCTAAATACCTGCCCACTGCAGCTCTGGGAGTGAAGTTACTTGTCCTTAGAAATAAATGCCAGCACCAGAGCCCTCCTGACCAGAAGCCAATGCCACCTTTCTTCTTTCCTGGAATGATGTACATGTGGAGGGCTGCCTCTCTTGTGGGGTGGGGTTCCTTAGTCCCCAGAAAGGAATCCTTGTCCTCTCCAATGCTAGATCTCTGAAGCCTCCAGGTGAGATGTTGCTTAGAAGGTCTGAAAGTGTATTTATGGTTTGGTGTCCTTTCAAAACCTGCCTTGATCCTTAAATGAGTTCTCTTTCCAGCTAATACTATCCTCTAATGTATCCTCGGACTATGAAATGTTCATTGGCAGGTGTTCAGTCTTCATTTTGCACAAATTTCATAAGGTCTGGGTCCAGAGGCCTTTCCTAGTGCAGAAATTTTGTGCTCTTCACACGTGACTTTGCCAGGAAAATGGTAAAACTCTATCTACATACTTTTTCAGTCCACCGAAACAGTACCAGAAACAATGTGCTATCGGAATCATAATAATATAGTGATAGCTAACGAGTATTTAACTATGTACTCTGTCCCATGCATTAGTCCAAGCACTCAATTTGCATTATAACCCTTATAATCCTCAGAGTAGCTCTATGTAGTAGCTACAATTAGCATTTCTATTTTAGAGATACAACAGCTGAGACCCACACAGGTCAAGTCATTTGCCCAAGGTTACACAGGTACTAAGTGGAGAAGCTGGGATTTGAACCTGTGTAATCTGTCCCAAGCCCTTAAACACTTTACACTCTATACCAAGTGTTCCTTGCAAGCTATTATGATACATTGATCTTCATGGAATGGCTTTTTGGCCCTCATCAAAGATTTTCCTCTTTAGGGCCACTCACTTTCAACCTGACTTAATGTCCTGGATCTCACTCACATAGCTAACAAATGAAAATACAAGTTTTTTTTTTTTTTTTTTTTAAGATTTATTTATTTATTTATTTATTTATTTATTTATGATAGAGAGAATGAGAGAGAGAGAGAGGCAGAGACACAGGAGGAGGGAGAAGCAGACTCCATGTTGGGAGCCCGACATGGGACTCGATCCCGGAACTCCAGTATCACGCCCTGGGCCAAAGGCAGGCGCCAAACCACTGAGCCACCCAGGGATCCCCGAAAATACAAGGGTTTGGAACCGGGCAGTCTGGATCTCAAGGCCAGGCATCTGATCATTATGCTAGCTAGACTGCCTCTCTGGGGTGAGACTGGTATGGTGGACACTTTATTACAAGTGAGGCCCATACTCCAATGTTGAGCTTAAGCGAACTAGGTTGTTCATGGAGCACAACATTGGTGAGAACTTTGGTGTCAGAAAGGCTTGCTTTACCTCCTTCCCACCGAAAGCTCACACTTCAGAGAGATCCATACAGACCCCAGCAGCCTTCACAAGGAGGAGCAGTTTGGTCAGAGCAGGGACTATGATTCTTTCATGTGATTTTGTTGATGCTCCTTGTCCTACGACTTCATCCCTACGAAACATGACCTGGTCAGTGACTTCAGACTGGACCTATCCATAGCACCCCCTTTCTCAAATGTGAATGGAGGGGTCTTATCCTTGATCCTAGGCCCTTTTGTGGGGTGGAAAGAGCTAACAGAAGTTTCAAGCTCTTTCAATGTTCACCTACAGGTCCATCTCCCCCCAGGCAACTGTGCCTACTCACTCAGCCTTGGTGATCTCCATTGAATTCCTGTAAATCTAGTTGTGACTGGCCAAAGCCGACCCATGTGGCCACTTAATGTGAGACATGGGGGATTGTGCTGTGCCCCCAACCAACTCAATACATTTATGCCTTCAACAAATTTATTGAACATTACTTGATACCATGTTACTAGGTAGTAAAAAGAAGATCAGGACCCCTTCTTACCCTAAGGAAGTCATGGACCAATAGATGACAATTACACTGCAGTGAAAAAATCAGCCCTGAAGTCAGTGGGCCATGGAAAGTAGACCTCCAAACTCTTCAAGGGGGAATCATGGAAGTTGCCAAGAGGAGACCAAACTTGATATGACTCATGAAGCTATAAAAGGAGCTTTCAGGATGGCAAGTAGAAAAAGAGCAAGGGAAGGAAAGAGGTATCTAACAGGAAGGCATGTAGAATTGCAACTTATTCAGTACAGCTGAAGTACTCAGCACCTGCAAAGAAGGAGAGGAGATGGGATGGATGGACCCACAGGGATGAGCTAATACAAAGCCCAAATTCCTTCTGAATGTAGGCTTCTTAGTGGGAGGGATTTTTGTCTGCTTAGTGATGTACCACTGGTGCTCCACAGCACCTAACATGGAGGAGTTGCTCAACACGTGTTTGTTGTGTATGAAAGAAATGAATGTGTGTCGATTCCTGAAATGTGAACTTTGTCCTGGAGGACTGAGGCTGTCCTGGAGGATTTTAGGCTCATGAGTGACATGATTAGACATTCATTTTGGATAAACAAATAAAAGGGCTCAAAACAAAGGCTGGATACAAAACAGACATATAAACACCAACCACTTATACATATCAATGTAATTGCTAGTAATAAAATAATAGCAATAAAAACTTAAAATACCAAGTAAGAATGTGCATGATGTACGGGAAGAAACCTGTAAAGCTTGACAGAGAAGTAAAAAAAAGAAGATTTGACTAAATAAAGAGAAACACCATGTTCCTGGGCAGGAAGGCTCATATTGTAAAGATGTCATGCTTCCCTAAAATAATATATAAATTTAATAGGGTTTCAGTTAAAAATCTCAGTGGGATTTTGCGGTGCTTGACAAATAGCTTTTCAAATTCATCTGTATGTATAAATGAATAAGGACAGCCAAGAAAAGTTTGAAACACCAAGAAAATGAGAAGGGAGCTTGCATAACCAGATCAAACAACACTATATAAGTCCATGGTAATTAAAACACTGTGGTGCTGGAGCAAGAACACACGGAAGCATGGATCACATAGAGTATCCAGAAACAGGCTCATGTGTGTATACGGAGTTAGCATATAATGAGAGCTCGCATATACTGAGTACTTACTATGTGCTTGGCACTTCTAAACATTTTGTATTACTCATTTAATCCTCACAAAACTCTGTGGAGGATGTCCTATTGTTATCTCCATCTTAGAAATAAAGCACATGGAGATTATTCTACATGCAAGCTAGTGGGTGCTATTCAGGCTTTCAAACTAAAAGCCTTCATTTTCTTTTTTTTAAGATTTTATTTATTTATTCATGAGAGACACAGAGAAAGAAAGAGAGAGGCAGAGATACAGGAGAGGAAGACGCAGGTTCCATGCAGGGAGCCCGACATGGGACTAGATCCAGGGTCTCCAGGATCACGACCTGGGCCGAAGGCAGACGCTTTAACTGCTGAGCCACCCAGGCATCCCAAAGCCTTCATTTTCAATTGCAATGAAATGGTCTTTCTGCAGGTGAAAACCAGACAAATTAAAAAATATATATATAAGAGATAGACAAATTTGACTATGTAAACATTCAAACAATAAATGGAAAAAAATAATGTTAAAAGAAAAATGAAAACTAAGAAAATATTTGCAGAACATATGAGAGCAAAAGGATATGCAATAACATAATTCTATAATAGTAACTATATAATCATATTAATGTACAATATATGCATAATTATTATATTAATATACAATATATGCAAATCAATAAAATACAAAAATCTAAATAGAAAAAGTAAGGAATCAATATGAACAGGCCAGTTCATTAAAGAAGAAATACAGATGACCAATAAACATATCAGATGCTCAATTTCAATATCAAAGAAATGAAAATTAAAATGAAGTTTTTTTTCTATCAGAATGGCAAAGAGTAAAAGGGTTTATAAATGCCTAAGGTTCCCTAGAACATGTTGGTGGGAACAGTGCCATGCCAAACAATATTGCCTCAGAGCCTGAGGTAAAAGAAAAATCAGTAATACTGATCCTGCCTTGATTTAAAATTCTGTTATTTTGTTCATCATGGACTTCTGTGCATTCATTTTGATTTTTAAAATATTGCACTAAAATATTATTTGTCTTAATTACTGAGTTTTTAAATGCCTCCTTAAATATTGAGCCCAAGGTAAAGTGCCTTATTCATCTTGTCCCGGTCCCAGCCCTAAATGGAAAAATAAATTATTACCACCTTTGAGAATAACTTAAAAATGTAAGTCAACCTGTTAGATGTGGTTAGCCGTTAATTCAGCAATACTTTCTCTAGGAATTTTACCAAAATGTATGACTGGGCAAGTGCGTAGCAATATATGTACAAGGATGCTTATTGTAGCACAGTTCAGAAGAAAAAACTATAAATAATCTAACTGATCATCAGTAGAGGGTTGGTTAAATAAAATATGGTGTATTTGCGCAACGGACTATTATGTAAGTATTAAAAATGATGGCATAGGGGTGCCTGCGTGGCTCAGTTGGTTGAGCGACGGACTCTTGGTTTCAGTTCAGGTCGTGGTCTCAGGGTCATGGGATCAAGCCCCATGTTGGGTTCCATGCTCAGCATGGCATCTGCTTGAGATTCTCTCCCCTTCCTTCTCCTTCTGCTCATCCCCCACTTGTACACACACACACTCTCTCTCTAAAATAAATTAATAAAATATTTTTAAAAAATGATAACATAGAGGTGTGCATAAAGGAAAAGATCCATATTGTATTAAAGAGTAAATTTAAAAAGCAAGAACTATATATGTACGATAATCCCAATTATACAACACACACCCAACGCTGAAAAAGCCTCAAAGAAGCAATGTCTTTATTGGAGTCATATGAAAATGTAGCCAAAGGAAATATTACACTTCCAAAAATCTCACTTATTATAGCAGCCACTCTAAAACTCTCAACTGTCTCTCAAAATTCTTTTTGCTAACTCACCTCCCCATAATTCTCTGACATAGTCTATTTTCCCCATGGTAGTAGACAGTGCCTTATATGCCAGCAATTAATCTACCACGTTCTCCGGGCTCCCAGGTCTTCAGTTCTGTAGCTGTACCTGTCCTCCAGGAGCCCTATGCTTGTAGCGCATTAGCCCTCTTCCCCAGAAGGCAGGTGTAATAGAGGTTTGCTTCCATTTGGGAAACTCCTCAACTTACGAGTTTGCTCCCCTCTGTAGAAGCCCAATTCTTGCTATTCCAGTCTTCCTTGCAGGTCGAGTACAGACATGTGACCTGGGTTTACTCACAGTGAACTGTCCTTGCCCCAGACTTGGAATCAGAAGCCAGGAATACCAAGCATCAGGCACTATGCAGTAGCCAATCTGGTGATGGTGGCAGTAGCCACAAGCAGCCATGGCAGGACCATGGTGGCACCCAGTGCCCAGTGTCTGTGGAATCAGCTGGACAGGCCACTTTCCTGAGTCCAGCAGTGAGGCTGTGGTGTCTCCTCCAGACATGCTCTGCAGTATGACTGTGCTTTGGTTCCGACCATGGAGTCTCCAAGCCTAGTTTTACGGCCTTCCAGAGACTTTGTGAGTGACCTAACATCCTTTCATAAGGATATCTTTTCTGCTTGAATTAGCATTGTTTGCAACTAAGAATCCTGATTCATACATATTTATTTTTGGTGCTGCTACATATGCATTTTGTGGAGGGATCTGATTTCAGCATTTATTATTATACACCTTTAGGTACCCTCCCCCCCCCAAAAAAAATAATCACACAAGCTTATAGGTCAGGCCAAATAAGGTCTTGGGCAGCTTTATTCATCTAGAGCTGTGTAGTCCAATGTGGTAGCTACCAGGCACATGTGGCTAGTTAGATTTAATTAAAAGTAAATAAAATGAAAAATTCAGCTTCTCAGTAACACTACCACATTTCAAGTGTTCAGTAGCCATATATGTCTATTAGGTGTTGGGTTTTTTTTTATTTTTCCATAGTTTTTTATTGACACTTTTTCAGTGTTACATAGGGAAAGGTATTGAGGGTGTAGAAAGGAAAACCATGCATACAAGGGAACGCAGCATCACTTTAGATCTCAGGAAACAGTGGGCATCAGATGGGTCTTTGGGGAAATCGGAAAAGAGGAAATCCAATTAAGAGAAAGACCAACTTAGAGACAAAAGAGAGACTAAGAAATGTAACATCTTCCTGGAACCATAATAGAGAGGCTAAGTAAGCTAGGTCTTATTCTTTTTTAGGAACCATACAGTCTCTGGGAAAAGAGAGGTGGGAAAAAGGAATTCTTCAGAGAATTACTAGTTCACAGAATGAATGAGTAGAATTAGAGAGCCATTGACAAATGTGAGGAACTAGCTGTGTTTAGGTTTTGGCAGGTGGGCAGGGAGTGGCAATAATATCATAGGGCTTCCATTTATTGAATCACAGCTGTTATGTGCCAGAGACCACGCTACACCCTTTACAGAGTGATTCCTAAGCATTGCAGCAACCCCATAAGGTAGGTATCATTATTATTGTTATCATCATCATTAGCATTCCAGTCTTGTAGAGGACGACACTGGACTACAGGTTAAGAAGCTTGTCCTGGGGGGATCTCTGGGTGGCTCAGCGGTTTAGTGCCTGCCTTTGGCCTAGGGTGCAATCCTGGAGTCCCAGGATCAAGTCCCACATCGGGCTCCCTGCATGGAGCCTGCTTCTCCCTCCTCTTGTGTCTCTGCCTCTCTCTCTCTCTCTCTCTCTGTCTATCATAAATAAATCAATAAATCTTAAAAAAAAAAAAAAAAGAAAGAAAGAAACTTGTCCTGGGACGCCTGGGTGGTTCAGTGGTTGAGCAACTGCCTTTGGCCCAGGGCATGATCCTGGAATCCCAGGATCAAGTCCCACATTGGGCTCCCTGTGTGGAGCCTGTTTCTCCCTCTGTCTGTGTCTCTGCCTCTGTGTGTGTGTGTGCGTGTCTCATGAATAAATAAATAAAATATTTTTAAAAAAGAAGCTTGTCCTGTCCCGGCAAGTGGCAGGGTTGGGAAAAGGACTGAAGCCTGCCAGGCTCTGAAGCCAAAGTGCGTTACACATCCCTACTTTTCCACGCTGCAAATTTCCAAGAGGGGTCAGGTGAGGGTGACTTGGGAGTTTACAAATTCCCAGTGAAAGCTAAAGAACAATAAGGAGATTCAGATCTGAGCAAGATAACTTCTAAATTTCACAGAATTATTGGATCTTGCTCTTAGAATTTCCAGGGAATGGAGAGAAAGTGGGGAAGAACCAGTGAAATGGTGGGAGGTAATTTTGATTGGGGGATTTCTTTGTGGAAGGGACCTGGAAGGGAAGAGGCAGGCCCTGCGGTGGATACTAGACAGCAATCCGGTAGTTGGGGTGGACCTGGGGCCTGACGTCGCCAACCATGCCAAGAAGCTGGGCCAGGACACGTTCACAGTTTCTCTGCTGGGAGCTCTGCATGCCCTGCACCTGGCATCTGGTAGCCTGTTCCACTGAAGCCAATAGGTTCCCCTGGGAGCCCATGGCCACCTGTTGCTTGCTCTGGAACTCTTGCTCTCGTTCTCTGTGGTACAGCTCCACCTCCATCCGTGCCTCCTCCTTTGCCTGCTTCAGACCCCGGGCCTTCCTCTTTCTGGCATCTGCCACCTTCTCAGCTTGCAGGAGCTGCTGGATACCCTGGGACTGACTGGCCATTTCTGTGGTTATGGCTGATGCTGTTTTGGATGCTACCAAGGTACCAGATGGCTCCCCCACCCCCACCACACACGCACCCTCCCTAGTTCTCCCCTTTCACCAGCTCCTTGCTGCAGTCATCCACTACCCCTGGGTCTTCGTCTCTTAGGTATTGAGCAGTGAGATTTAGAACATTTCCATGACCACAATCTAGAAGTTCTTTGGATTTCACCTGTCCACCTCATTGAACCATCACAGAGAGTAAAAGACCACATTGGAGTATATTCATTGCAGCACAGACATTTAATGTTCACAGATGAGTAATCTTGCTAACCAGAGAGGATATGTTTTATTTTCAATATTTAAATTATTCTTGTTTGCTTGGTCTGTGTCTTCCAACCTCCCTTTTCCCTCTCTCTTTCTTTGCCAAACCCATGCGGTCAATGTGTTCAAGTTATTTGGGCATATGTCATGAGTTTCTGTGAAAGTATTTGACCTGTCAACTTCACAGGGTTGTTATGAGCGTAAGAATATAATTGAGTAGGGGCTTTCATGTTTATGACTGGTATGGAATGAGCCCTGGGATGAGATGATCCTATGATTTGAATCATTTGACTTTGAGCAAATCACTCAACTTTTCCTGGGTTCCAGTTTCCTCACTGGTCAACTGAAGAAGTCGAATGAGATCATTTTTTATTTTTATTTTTTAAAAACTCTTCTTTTTTTTTTAAGATTTTATTTATTTATTCATGAGAGACACACAGAGAGGCAGAGACACAGGCAGAGGGAGAAGCAGGCTTCCTGTGGGGAAGCTGATGGGTGACTTTGATCACAACCTGAACCAAAGGCAGACGCTCAACCATTGAGCCACCCAGGCGTCCTGAGATCATTTAGGGTCTCTTCCATTACCAACATTCAGAGATTCTCTCATCCCACGTGTAATCCGGAGACTTTATTTATTTTCTCTTCAAGGGAGCTGAGAATAGAGTTCTGGGGGCTGGTGGGCAATGGTCACGGAGGTAGAGATGATATGGGGATGAGCCTTTATTCAAGATCTGATGTGCAGGTGCCCATTTTACAGGTGTTGAAGCTTAGGATGTGAAAGGCAAAATAACAAAGGGAGGGTTCAAAGCACAACCTCTTCCTCAAATTACCCAATTGTTGCATCTTTACTGCCCTGTAGTTAATGTTTAAACATTCAGAAGCAACTTGCAAATATGTTTGAAATCTGCACTTTCTCTTTGGGTGATCCAGCTTCATGCTTGGCAACTCCTTTCTTGCTCTGGGAACACAGTCTTCCTCCCAAAACACCGTGTGTTCTTTTAAAAAATTCAAGCACATATTTTCAAGTTACCCTTTTGGGTCAGCCACCTGGTCTATCCCAGCGAAAGACTACTCGAGCCCCTGACAGGGTTTTCTATTCAGGAATTCAAATGCACAGAGTATCAACCAGTGTCTAGTGAATCTCCTGCTCCCACAGCTTTTATTACCAAATTCAAATGGGAGGCCAAAGCTTCCTGAGAAGCAAGGGTATTATTCTACGTGAGAGGGTATTAAGCTCTGACGGATTTGGTAGTTGAGAATGTCTTTTTTCGCACTCTCTCATAGGAAAAACGGATGTTCTCACTGTCAATAGGGAACTGTATTATGATAACAGCAACATTTATTGTCATTAAGCATTTTCCGTGTAGGAAGTATTTTATGGACATCCTCATTTTCCAAATGTGGACACAGGCACAGAGAGGTTTAGTGACTTGCCTTGCCTTAGTGTTCACCGTTAATCCATGGCTTTGAGAGGATTTGAAACTTAGAGCTACCACATGTAGATGGAAAATGATCACAGCACACAGAAGGAAGAGGTGGGAGGAACTGACAACAGTCTTGTCCCAGTGGCAGCAATTGGGTCCTAAGGTCAGCCGTGCCCAAGGCAAATCTACCTCTGCACTTGAAGTGGCGAGTGGCCAACATTTGGGGGGTCAGTTTTTCTTTCACCTTCAAGAATCCTACTTGATAGAGACTTGTTTTAATTAATGCCACCAATGCAAGGATACATAAACTTAGTGAAAGGATACGTTTAAATTCAGGAATATGTAGAAAAATAATTCAATGATTTTTTTTTTTTTCCCCTGGCTAAGATGAAGACCTGTGAGAGGTGGCTCACGGGTCAGGTTCACCCCACCCCCCTTCCTCATCCTGGAACCTAAGCCCTGAACTGTAGTGGAGAAATAATTTAATGTGGCATTTCGCTGAAACATCCTGTAGATATTTTAGGTATTTGCACAGGGAATTTTTTGACCTTTGAATAATATATGTGCTGAGAAAGGTCTTGGGATATTTTAACATGTTGAACTGAGATAGGCCTGAAGGGGTTTATTTTGGTCTCTGTTGGCTGCTACTTTTTTCAAATCCTATTGGAATTTTTTAGTTTCTATGAGGACGCATTCAGGATTTTTGTTTGTTTGTTTGTTTTTACTGCAACAAATTTCATGCTATTGGATTGTCCTTGTATCAAAGGTGACAGGCAGCCAGTTGATAAACATTCCAGAAGCAGGTTCCATTAATGCTCTAGGTGCATTAATGCTGACCTGAGGTGGCCACCTGGACCTCTAGTAGGCACCTCCAACCTAATGTGTCCCAAATTGGGTGCTGGGCACTTAGAATGGACACATGCCTTTCCAACATTTCAAACATGAGTCTAATTCTTTGAAAACATAAGTACAGGTGATCATAAATGTGTATAGAGCAGTATCATTACAGGCATCTTGAAGTCTGATCTCTTCCACAGCTGGTTTTTGATTAAGGAGATGAATATGAAAAAAAAAAGGAGATGAATATGATAAAACCTACTGCATCAGCCCTTTAGTGGAGGAGACCGTGATTCTGCTTTCAGGGCTGAATTAGAGACCTCAGCTTAAAGCTGGGGATCAGTTCAGAGTGGCTATTTAGCCAAAAACTTGAGACAGATTTACCCAGAATGCAAGTCCCCTGGCTGGAGCTTGGCATCTCTGGAAGACCTGTTAACCTTTCTGTGCAATTGGGTGACCAGAAAATACATTTCTGTTAGAAAAAAAAAAAAAGAAAATATATTTCTGTCCCCTAAGACCTTTTGTTTCCTAAAAAGACAAATTGCATGGTGGAATTTTGTAGGGGAGAATGCTATGACTTTGTCTTAAATTATATTAAGCCTGATTTTCTTCCAAAAATAAAAGCATGTGAGCTCTCTTTGTCTTGCTCACTGCTGAGTTCCTAGAGCCTGTCGCAGTGTTTGCATACAGCAGGTATCCAATATTTGTCTCTTGAATGAAGAAATGCACTAAAGTGGTGAGCAAATGCCTTAAGGAGACAGAAGCCATCTGGCCCAGGAGATTTTGGAGCTGAGTAGCAAAGGATAAGTGGGGGGTCTTGGTGAAAGAAGGGAGCATGGATGGGGGAAAGGAATCACAATAAAAGGAAACAGTCTGCTCAAAGGAATGGAGGCGTAGACTTCAAGGACCTAATAATTCATAGCAGGAATCCATGAGTAAAATCTTGCATAAGGTAATAAATGACAAACTTTCACAAAGTGCAAATAAAACCCCAATTCATAAATGCCCTGCTGTGGACATTGGCCAGAAGTTGGACTTTAGACACAACATACGCATTATATTAGGCCAATTACCTTTGTGAGGTGATGAACCATTTCTGGAAGTTGGCAGGTTCCTCCCTGCTGGTTTTATAAGGCTATTGCATAATGTCGACCTATTCTAGAATGTTGCCTGGGGCTGCCTCACCAGGAGTACTCATGAATCAAAGACCGGTCAGGAAAATACACTAACCTTCTGTGTTTGATAAAGTGGGAAATTCTTCTACAGTTGGTCTTTGGCAAACTGCCAAATTTTTGCCAATAATGTTCTTCTGAGACTATGAACCTGGCTTAAGAAATCCAAGACAACTTTTGGAAATAACTGTATCACATTCATCATCTTTGCAGAAGTTAGTGTATACGTACAGGGTCCTTCGGGAAGAGTGATCACCCTTTCTCTCCCCGTAGGATGCTCCACAAAAGCTAAAGGGGGGTTCAGTCATTTCCAAAGATCAGGGCGCTGGGCCCGCTAGATTATATACCCTACACTTGTGAGGCTGGGGAAGTCGGCGATCTTTCTAACCAACCGCATATCCTGAATAGTACTCATTTACCAATGGGGGGAAAAAGTGTAACATCCTTGATGCAAACCATCTGGTGCCAATTCAGATTGCTATTCCTGAGGTGCTTGCCTACGGTTTCCGGTTAGGGACCATCAAATGCTAACCAACCTTTCTGGAATATGAATTTTTATTAGGTACTGCAGATGTTAACTAACCACATGCAGAGTGCACATGAAAGTTAACATATATGCATATACATACAGACACACACTGTCTGGGCTGAACTATTTTAAAGTAATTATAGAGGAATCGGTACCTTAATTCCTGATTTTTTTTTCCCTTAATGGTCCCATCTGTGCCTCTACTGCCAATGAATAATGGAGTCAGTAAGGCTGCATGAACAAATCAGCTTATATTGGACATGTTTCCTCTCTTTTCTGCGTCAGATGATGGTGTTCTCAAACATCTTGGAGTAGCTTAGTTTTCAGCAAAGGTAACCTTTATCTTTTCCTTTCCACTTTCTCCCTCTCCCAAAAATAGAGGGAAAAAATGATTCATGGCCCTAATACCTTAATTTCCCTTTCGTTGTATTCACTAGAAAGAATAGTGGACTGAATTTTTAAATTAAAGTAAAATGATAAATTAGGATATTCTTACCTTTGCATTAGACTACCTAATTATCCTTCATCACAATGGGCCTCAGGTGTCAGTTCTGTTAAGCTTAATTTATTACCAATGGTAATTAAATCTTAGAGATTGTATCGTACAAGGTTTAATCATATCATACTGTTACATGTATTCTGAAGAGAGTTAAAGTTAGAGTTAACACCTGGGCTGCATCACATATGCACATTTACAGGTACAACATGCATCAGGAGAGAAGAGAGAGTAAGACCCCTGTCTTGTTTTGGCCTGAGGTGCCAAGGTGTGAGGTGACCTTGGGTTTGATTCTTGTTCCAGCTATAGGGCTGGATGGGGACTGCAGATGGTGCCACAAAGGACATCTTGGGCAGATGGCCAACCAGGTCTGTGCCTTGGGAAGCCCAGCACCTTAGTGCCTTCAGCAGGACTCATTTGGCACAAAGCACAATGAGACGGGAAGATTCCTATGAGACTAGACTTCCTCAAGGCAAGTTCAAGCTACCTGCTTCGTTGTGTGTGGGACTGGATGCTATGCAAGGATCAATGACAGTGAAAGACTACACATAAGAGCAATGATCCTTCCATATGCTCTTTGCCCTGTGTTTTCCCCAAAACTCTTGAGTACATTGCTTTAGAAGACAGGCAGGGTACGATGGTGTGATGGAAACAGCACCAGCTTTAGAATCAAGCTAGGAGGCTCCGTGTGTGACCCCTCAGTGTGTGAGCAGCTCAGCCCTACAGTATCCTCACCATGTCCTCACATGTTCATTGAATATAATAACAGCTTTGTGACAAGATCTATATGATGACTAAGGAGACACCCCTTAAGAAAAAATTAGATTTTACTTATAATTGATTGCTGTCATCTAAGGGGAGGAGGTGGATGATAGTCATTAGAAGACTTTTTGTTTGCTTATTAGATTGATGGATTGTGGGATTGCAAGTTTGGAAGAGTTAGGATGGAGCTAAATTGCTTTCACTCATTCCTTCGACACATGGTCAGTTGGGATGTGAGTGAATAGGGGAGACAAATACCCGGATAGCACCGTTTACCTTTTAGTTAAGGGAGGTAGATAATATGTAAATAGTCAAAAAGAAAAACAATATAATATTTGCAATGATGAGTATGCTAGGCAGAAAAAGCCAGGGAAAGGGGTAGAGATAGGATAGCGGGGTGGGGGCAGGGAGGTGTCCATCTAGACAGGCTGCTCAGAAGACGCTTCTCTCTGGGTCATTGGAGCAAACCATGCAAAACTCATGATTAAAGAGTGTTTTGGGCAGAGGTCGCTGAAGTGCAAAGACCCTGCCGCTGGGATGAGCCAAGTATGTTTGCTGAATTTTCCAGGGAGTTCAACAGACCAGGAGTGAGTAGAGTGAGGGATTCGTGGTAGGAGGAGAGGGCTGAGGGGTGGGCAGGGTCCAGTTATGTGGGGAGGCTTGGACAAGAGGTTTGGATTTTATCCTGAGTGGGGTGGGAACCACTTGAAGGGTTTTTAAGAGAATGCTCTGGTTGATGCTGCATTTAAAAAGGGTGGGGGAGGGAACTAGAAGGAATTGGAAGCTGAGACACAGGAGTAGAGTGATTTAGGTGCATCTTGGAAGAGGATCGAGGGGAAACATACCCCCATTGCCTTGGCTAGAGAAGGACCTTGAGGAGAAGAGAAATGGCCAAGGTACATTTCATTAGGTTGTTCAGAGTGTGGTGTGTGATGGAAACTCTTACTTCCTCTCTCCTAGAGAAGCTTCAGGAAATTCTTCCCTGGTCAACAGTGCTTTAGGGTGAGTGGAGCCTGTATGGTGAGTGTGAGATGCTACATCTGACTTGATGGCAAAGCAGGGTGAGAATAAGTGTGACACATGTGTAAACACCCTAGCACATGCAAAGCAGAAATTCATTACGTATGCCTTCCTTTCCCCATCCCTCATCCTTCGTCCTTGCTTTGCTTTCATTTAGTGTCTAAGGTCATCTCCTCATTTGTGGAATGACATTGAACCAGCCTGAGTGCATCCCTTTCAAGGATAACAGTTTATAGTCCTAGGATTCTCTTATGCCCCACAGAAGAAAACTCACTCTATGTAAATTTGCCCTTAATTTTAATCATGGCATCTCACATAATCATTTGGGGATCAATCTGGAAATCATCAGGGGATTCCTCTTTCCTTTAACCGCTCCCCCAGATAGTGATTGTGTAACCACACAGAGGAAAGATTCTTGCTTTTGATGCTGCAGGGGATGGAAAGTTGCTGCCATCTGCCACGTAGCCAGCACCATAATTTCTTTTGCACCACAAAAGAAGGCTTGGAGGAGACTAGAGGATGGTTCTGGGTAGCCCCGACGTATATCCAGTGGTGAGTGCACATTGCCTAGGGGAGACGCAGCCACGTTTGAGTAGTCCCCTTAAAGAACAGCTAAAACAGATTCTAGATGATTTAACCTTGACTTAATGAAAGCCCAAGGGAAAGACCATAATTACAACCTACTTCTCTTTTTCTTGGCAGAGTCTAGAGTCCATTTTGTTTTCCTTTCACTTAAGGTACCCCTCCTACTCGATTATCTGCTTTTTAGATAGCGGCTTTAAATGTTTTAAGAATCTTACAGTTATTTTTCCTCTCGTCTATATCCTGGGGAATCAATCTGGACTGCCACAAGCAATACATCATAACTGGCACCCTGCAGCTGGTCGAAGGAGAATAAATCACAAATTGAATATTTAACCTAACAGGACTGTGCTAATAGACAGCCATTTGGCACATGTGTCTATTTAAATTTAAATTAATTACAGTTAAATAATGTTAAAATGTAGTTCCTCAGTCATATTAGACACATCTCAAATGCTCAATAGCCACATGTGGCTAGCATAGATATAGAGTATTTCCCTCAGTGTGAGCAATTCTTTTTTTTTTTTTTTTTTAGATTTATTTATTTATTCGGGAGGAGGAGGGTCAGAGGGAGAGAGAAATCCCAAGAAGACTCTCCACTGAGCTCAGAGCCTGACATGGGGCTTGGTCTCATGACCTTGAGATCAGGACCTGAGCTGAAACCAAGTAGGACATTTTAGCTGACTGTGCCACAGGCACCCCTCATTGCAGGCAATTTTATCTGACATCCTCGTCGAGGAGTTTTAAGGGCTTGGAGTCAAAAGAAGAGTTCTTTAGAATGGATAAAGAGGCAAGAGGTTCTTGTCAAACAGCTTCCATGACATTTTAATTTCATACCCTTTAGCCACTGACATCTTTAGCAATGGATCTGTGTGCTGGAACCAACTGATTACCCCAGGGGAAGAAAAGTGAAGCTAAGTTTCCTACAATTTCCAAAGTGTTGGTGTTCCCAAGAGCTTAGGTTATTTTGCAAAGTGGCCAAGAGTACTTTCAGCGGATGGAAAGAGGAACCCATCTACTGTAATCACAAGGCCCTACTGCAGTGAACTCAGCCATCCTCATCCCTGGAGAAATAGATGGAAGCCTTCCTGACAAACATATTTACATTGGTCACTTGAAGTAGAGAGCAAAGCAGCTTTCCAAGTGTGAGACTCTGGTGGGCCAAGCTGTTTTTCAAAGAATATAGAGGAATAATGGCAATTCTGTTTCTCAAATACCATGTTGGTCAAGATGAGGCAAATCAGAACTTTACCTTGTTCTCCAAGCATAGCTGAGAGACAATGTTCTTGCCAGCTCTCTGTGCTCTTCTCTTGACTCGGGCAAGTGATTCTGGCTATTGCCCCTGGACACTAGATCCACAGGCTTTTTCCTGGAGTTCCTTTGTGGCTCATGCTGATCCTGCTCTCTGGCAGTTCAAACTCAGGTGCAGCTTGGGCTTACCATCATTTCTGACGTCTTAGTGCTGCAAGAAAGACACATTGTGCATATGTGCCTACTTGCATACTTAGCACGGTGTCCGGAGATTATTGGAAGCTGTCGGTCCAAGGGCTTCCTGCATCTGTTGACTTCAATTAAAAGGCAGCTTCATGAGACAAAACTCCAGCTCAAATCATGTCCTGCAGGGAGCCATGAGGCCTGAGTCCAAGGACTTCTATTTTTAAAGCTGTAGAATTGGGCACAGAATGGTTCAGTAAAATGCCTGTAGTCACACAGCAAGTTAAGTAGAATAAACGAATGATTTTTTTAAACTCGAATTTCTGTTGCATGATTTAGAACTTTGTTCCCTTCATTCTGTTCTACCCTTTATAAAGATGGTTTGTGCGCCCAGGGGGAAAGGGAAGATGGTGTAGATACTGATTTTCACTTAATAGCTTTTCCTTGGAATGTTTATTAGTTTCATTCAAAGCGTCAGTGGCAAGTTGGCCTTCATGCACCTTGTCATCGTGCTGACAGTGGGAAGAAGAGAAGCAGGACAAAGACTCATTTTTTCCCTGACCTTCTGGACAACAACTTGGGTTAGCCTTCTGTTTGTGTGCAACAGGCTTCAGAGGACAGGCCATCTCTCTGGCTCTCAGATGTTAAGGAATGGGGCCAAATGTGAAGAAGAAAGCCAAGTAGGCGTTTCTCCCATGGTGGTTATCTTTAGTCTATGGTGAGATCATTTCCCACTGTGAGAAAGTTGCCTGTTCAAGGGCTATGGGCCAAATTCGCACTGGTTTATGGAATCTGGAAAATCACCAGTCATCCCAGCTTCGAGGATCACACTTCTTCAAGGCATAAGCAGGGTTAAAAATCCCTGTGTTTTTACCTTGCCTTTGTCTGTCTATATGGAAAATAAGTCCCAGGGGCCTGGTCTTTTGACCGGAAAATGGTTATAAACACATATATTTGGGAACGCATGTATAAACACACTCTGCAGAAGCAGTCTCTTTTTTTCTATAGTGACTATGAACATGAGAGCAATTGATACTTTAGGTTTAAATTGAATGAGTTGATAATGCATTAGAAGACATGTTCAAACAGTGGTCTAGACGTTATAGGACTTCTTTAACAGTCACCACAGCCAAACACTAGTCCAAGTGAAGTGAGTTACCTTTTCTTCAATTTTAGTGGAAGGCAGTGACATGCAGCCACATTCGCTTCATAAATGAAAGGATTTGACCACCATTTTCTGAAGGCTGGGTTAAGCATCTTTCCCCTTTGACCACATCTAAAATGTTGGTATGAAAGTGCAACCCTTGTGCAGTTAGCAGAAAAGAATGAAGTAGCCTTAAAGAACTGAAGAGCTGCCCAGTTTGGCCATATCATTTGCATACCAAGCCCAGCCATTCTAATCTTTAACATCACTGTGGGAGGACTAGAAAGCATTTGAAAATTGATTAGGAAGGAAGACAACACAGCCAAAGATTCTTTTTTATCTCCCAGGAGACATGGTTTGGGAAGGTCTTTGCCCGGAAACATTCTTTCTCACCCTAAATCCTAAGAGAAACAAGAGGAAGGCTAGGGATCACTGTTCTGAACTGAAGGCATCAAAGGGGGCCTGGGAACCGTCTGATCAGAATGGCTTATGGAGATGTGGTGGAAAAGACAGAAGGCCCAGGGGTCAGTATGACCAACAGCTCAGGTAGCCTGAGGGCCCATCACAACTAGAAAGGAGTGACCTGTGTCTTTGTCCTATGACAGCACAGCTAGGACTCACTGACTCCATGACCATGTGGCCAAGGGTGAGGTCTGGCTTGATTTTGCAGAGAAGAGTCATTGCTTGACTCTGCCAAGCGTGCATCTGAAGAGAGGCAGAGGTAAATGAAATGTTAGAGACAGCAGGAGCAGCAGTCACTGTAAACGGAAATGAAGCAAGCCAGGGGTCCTGCCACAGACAAAAAGAAGTAAGCCAGACACATAAGAATGAAAGGTCAAAGGAAAACAGGACCAGGGCTAGAACTGGGGCTTTGCTAATTTTAGCCAGATACACTTACTGACCTCATAGTAGGAGGAATTGATGATCCAGCAAGAATAATAACTAGTTAAGAATAATAGCTAGTTAACCCACACTGTAATTAGTACATTTTGACCCTACATTGTTTAGCAAATCTATAAGTAGTTTGCCCACAGGGTTCTAAAGCACGGGCTTTCAAAGAACCAAATTAAAGAACCCCATTCAAACATTATTACTAATCTGAAAATGGATGGTCTTCATCCAGTTTTAAGGTTTTATTCTAGGTTTTCTTGAAGCCTTTGGAACCCAAAATTTCTGGGACCAGGTGGATGGATACCAACTTGCCTAATAAGGCATTAGTGCCTAGGAATGGAAAATCTTGTTTGTGTCTTCGAGATGGCAGGAGACATGGACCATCATTATGTAATCGGCCCTTAATCCGAAGGACACTACTGCTGTACTGCTGTCTCTATATAGTTTCTGATGTTAGTATTGCCAAAAAGAATACTTATTCATTAAGCACCAGCTATATGCAATCGACTGTATTTGCCACACATTTCTTTACATAATAATGTTGTGTTTTGCTCATTGCATATCTGGTAGGTAGAACTTCTGTGTCCATTTCATTTTATTTTTAAAAAGATTTTATTTATTCATTTGAGAGAGAGAGAGATAATGAGAGAGACCATGAGCAGGGGCAGGGGAAAGGGAGAGGTACAGGGCTCGGTCCCAGCACCCTGAGATCATGACCTGAACCAAAGGTAGACGTTTAATTGACTGAGCTACCCAGGTGCCCATTATTACCCCCCCCCCTCTTTTTAAAGAAGATTTTATTTATTTGTTCATGAGACACACACACACAGAGGCAGAGACACAGGCAGAGGGAGAAGCAGGCTCCATGCAGGGAGCCCGACGTGGGACTCGATCCTGGGTCTCCAGGATCACACCCTGGGCTGAAAGCAGTGCTAAACCTATTGAGCCAGCTGGGTTGCCCCATTTCCATTTTAAGGATAAGGATATGGTGGGGTAAGTTGTTAAGTAGGATCTTCCTCCCATTTTCTCACAATTGCCCCTAGAGCCTGTTGCTGAGAACTTACAGTTTGGAGAAACAACAGCTGCCATCGAGGACTTGCTGACGTGTGCGCCATTCTTGAGGAATGACCAGAAATAAAAGACATAGAGCTAGGAAAAGAAGAATAAAACTGTCTTGCTTCACAGAATAATGGTTGTTTATATAGAAAATGAAGAAATCTACAAAAAAGTAACTCAGTGAATTTAACAAGGTCTCAAGATAAAAGGTCAGTGTATAAACATCCTTTTCTATTATACTAGCATTGAACAATTGGAAAAGGACTTTTAAAAAATGTTCCACTTATAAAAATGGAATTCCTGGAAAGCATTAGGATCTGACTGATTTCCTTAAGGGAGTCAGCTATCTAGGCAAGTGAACAGAGAACAGTTGCTAGGAAAATAAAGCGCTCTCCACTTTATTACCTCTGAAGAGTTGAGATGACTTAAACAAGCCTTTACACAGACCCAGAGTGATTAACTTTCCCCACACCACACAGCTAAGTCTGTGAACGGGGACGTGTGTTCTGGCTTCACTGACTGAAAAATTTATTGTTTTTTCTCCCCCCACAAGACCCCTGTTCTCTCCATGTGTACTGGGAATGGTGGGAGACTGGATGTACTCTCCATTCCAAGTGCCCAAAGGTTCAAACATTCTTCCCGAACTCCTAGCATTTCCATTTGGTATTAGGTTGGCTTTCAAAGTGCCATACTGTAATAATATTATCTCATATTCACATAATGTATTTTTCTAAGCTTTCCCATATATTTGACTCTCAAAATAACTTGTAGGTAAAGAAAGGCTGAAACGATCTGTTTTATAGATGATATATAGATAGGCTCAGAGGGCTTTTGTCTCCACCAATGTCATATTGCTTATAGGTTCAGAGCTAGAAATGGAACAAAATCTGCTTTGAAAATATCTGTTCATAAAGAGCACCAGACTTGGCTGACATGGACAGATTTCATTAATTCAAATAGTCAGATTGTTGACTTAGACTGTGTCTGAGCATTGGGATCTATTTAAGGAAATGCAGGGTGTTACATCTGTTTACTTATGTCAATGATCCAATAAGATGGAGAAAGGGAAGCTAGGCCTCATGTTTTAGAGAATGCCATCAGTTGTACAAAGAAATAGCAAACTCGTTTGTAATAAACCTATTTTTAAAAGATGTAGATGTCACAGTTGAAGTCTTTACTCATAAAAAGTTGAACTCTTCCTCATCTATGGATATAGAGATCGCAAATTCAAAAAATTTCAGAGTTGGAAAGTGATCTCAGTGTTCTTCCGGTTGAACCCCCCTCTTTCACAATTGAAGGAGATGAAGTGCCAAGATTTTAGCTGATTGCTTATGGTCACACCACTAATTAATGATGGAATTGGTCCTTGAATCCAGAACCAGATTCTAGTCTAGTCCTGTGGTAATACACCTCAAGTGTGGGAACAGTTTCCTCTGTTTTTAGTTTGTATTCGGCAATTTTAATAATAACTTTCAGGTCTCTGGTCTTGAATGGTTGTGATTTTGGAATGCAAATGATGGCAGCTCAGAAACCCTATGCCTGACCCTCTGGAGGGCCATGAGAGAGGACTGCAGAACATGGTCACTCCCAGGGGCTAGTCCATCCCCAGAACACAAAGGCCAGTCTCACATATCACTTTGCTCTATGACTTCTCATCTTAAAGGGCTTCTCAAGGCTGGCCACACAGGCCCTTGAAAATATTGTGGAGTTCTTTGAAGTAAGTTGTTTATTTTTCCCGAAACACATCTGCTAGTCGTCTTGTTTGTGTGTTAAAATGCAAGTGTTTTGGCTGGTGGTTAGAAAAAGAAGCCTAATCAAAAATAAGTATACCAATCTACTATGATATTTCTCATCAGATGTACCATCACCTTCTGTTCATTCATTCAAACTATTTAATGGGTATTTACTGCATGCTAGAAACTGTTCTGCTTACTTGGGAAATAGCAGTGAGCAAAACGAAGTCCTTTGCTATCAAAAAGCTTTAATTCCAGAAGAAAGGGACAGGCAATAAGCAAAGGTATAATTAGTTTTTTTTATATGTCAGATGCTGATGAGTTCTATGACAAAGAGGCAAGGGTAAAGGAGGATAGGGAGTGTGGTATAGATGGTGGTAGCAATTGTGATTTTTCTATAGGATGGTTTAGATGCCTAAGGTTAAGGTAGCATTTGTGCAGAGACCTGATGGAGGTAGAGAAATAAGCTGTGTAGCTACCTGGGAGAAGAACTTTCCAGGCAGAAGCAACACTAAGGCATGGTCTCTGCATTAGGAGACCACTTGGTACGTTCAAGCAACAGCAAAAAGGCCTGCCTAGCTGGAGTGGAGTGAATTAGGTGGACAGTGATGGGTGTTGAGATCAGGGATGTAGCCGGGCCACACAGGCCTCATAAAACAATTTAAGGGATCTTTCCCCCCTTTTATTTTTATTTTCTTTTAAAGACTTTATTTATTTATTCATGAGAGAGAGAGGAGAGAGAGAGGCAGAAACACAGGCAGAGGGAGAAGCAGGCTCCACACAGGGAGCCCAATATGGGACTTGATCCTGGGACTCCAGGATCACGCTCTGAGCTAAAGGCAGATGCTTAACTGCTGAGCAAAATGGGAAAACTGCTAGTGTCCCATTTTCTCCCCCTTTTAAAAGAAGTTTTAAAAATTGAGAAGGTATAATTTACATATAATAAAATGTCCAGGTCTCAAGTACGTGTATTGAAGGGTTTTGGCAATTACATACACTCTGTAATCACCACTCAAAACCAGATAGATACAGAACATTTCTATCACCTCAGAAAGTTCCCTTGTGACATTTTCTTTTCTTTCCTTTTTTTAAGATTTTATTTATTTATTCATGAGAGACACAGAGAGAAAGGTAGAGACATAGGCAGAGGGAGAAGCAGGCTCCTCCCTGGGAGCCTGATGTGGGACTCGATCCTGGGACTCCAGCATCACAATATGAGCCAAAAGCAGATGCTCAACCACTGAGCTACCTGGAGGCCCTCCCTTGTGACATTTTGCAGTCAACTCCCCACCCAGCCCAGAGGCAACCAGGGTTCTGACTTTTATCACTATTCTTGAACTTCATCAAAAAGGAATTATACAGCATGCATGCTTTTGAGTCTGGTTTCTTTTACTCAATGTGATGTTTTGGAGACGTCCCCACGTAGCTGCTTATATCAGTCATTCATTGCCTACTAGTATTCCACTCTATACGTATGTCTTAGTTTATCTGTTGTCCTGCTGGCAGGCATTTAGGATGTTGCTTGTTTTTGTCTATTTTGAATACAGTTGCCACCAATCTTCTTTTTTCTTTTTTAGTACCTTCTAACCACCTCTACCCATTTCCCCTGTCCTTTACCCCCCACTTCTGGCAACCATCAGTATGTTCTTTATTTTTGAGTTTGGCTGTGAACAAGTCTTTTTGTGGATATATGTTTTTCTGTCTCTTGGGTACATATGTAGGAGTGGAACTGCTGGGTCATAGGGTGTATATGTTTAACTTTATATGAAACTGTCAGTTTTCCCAAGCGATGCTGTCATTTTACACTCCTACTAGCAATGTCTACGAATTCCAGTTTTTCTACATGGTCACCAACATTTGTCTTGTCTAGTATGTTTGTTTTGTTCTAATCATTCTGGTAGTTGGAAATGCTCCTCATTGTGGTTATAATCTGCATTTATCCGCCAACTACCGATAATGAGCACATTATCATTATGAAAGCTTTTTTTTTGGCATCTTCATATCCATTTTTTTAATGAAGTTTCTGATCATGAGTTTTGCCTAGTCTTTTAAAATTGGGTTGATTGTCTTTTTATTGTTGTTTGTAGGCATTAAACACCCTATATTCTGATAAGAGCCCTTTAATCTAACTACCTACTTATCAATCTATTATTATTATTATTTTTAAAGATTTTGTTTATTTATTCATGACACACACACACAGGCAGAGACACAGGCAGAGGGAGAAGCAGGCTCCATGCAGGGAGCCCAATATGGGACTCGATCCTGGGAGTCCAGGATCAAGCCCTGGATCCTGGGACTCCAGGATCAAGCCCTGAGCCGAAGGCAGATGCTCAACCACTGAGCCACCCAGGCATCCCTCAATCTATTATTTATACAAGTCTGAAGCTTGCTTATTTAATTTTTAAAAGATTTATTTATTTGAATGACAGAGAAAAAGAATGCACATGAATAGGGGAGGGGCAGAGGGAGAAGGAAGGCTCCATTGATTGAGGAGCCCAAGGCAGGGCTAAATCTCAAGACCCTGAGATCATGACCTGAGCCAAAATTAAGAGTCAGACGTCTAAACAACTGGGTGGCTCATCCAGGTGCCCTATTGCCTATTTGTTTTCTTAATGGTACCTTTTCATTGGCAGATATTTTTAATTAGATCATATCTGATTTACTATTTTTTTTTCTTTTATGGTTAGAACTTTTTGTGTCTTGTATAAGAGATATCATTTCTCCTCCAAAGTCATGGAAGTATTTTCTTCTAGGAGTGTTATGGTTTTAGCTTTTAGGTTTACCTGTAAGATCTGTCTCATATTAATTTTTGTGTACACAGTAAGGTAGGAGGAAGATGCAGATACCCAGTTCCAGCATAGTTTGTGAAAATGCTTTCTTTTCCCATTAAATTGTCTTGGCAGAAGGAGTTTGTTTTTTTATTCCAAGTGAGAAGAAAGCTCCTGGAGAGTTTGAAGAGCTCTCTGAAGGCAGTTAACATTTTCTACCTTGCATAGTAGTTGTTTATGTGCATATCTTAAAACACATGGACATATATTTTGAGACAGGCTCTATACCTTGCTTGGATTTTCATCTCCAACTTTAGCACCCAACATATTGATTGGTACATCATAGGTACTGAATGAATCAATCCGTGAATTCAAACAAATGACAAAGTTAGTTTTTTGTTTCTTGTTTAGTACGTGGGTACACCCATTTGTTTGTGCTCTATATGGTTCCCACACAGACTGTGACCATTTCCATTTAGGTTCGTTAGTCTCTGATTTACAGGGCATTTATAATGTGTACACAGGATTATATATTTCTTTGATCCATACTGCATAAGCATATGCTGGCCCCTCACATGGTTAACGTAGCTTCTATCTTTGTTCTTGTTTTTACTTGTCACATTTGGGTAGAGAAGATTAAAAGGCATGTGTGGACTGCAGAGGCCTGGCATCTGGATTGTACTCTTGTTGCAGCTTTTCCCACTCACTCCTAAAGTGCCCAGAAAGACTCAGATACAAGAAGGAACACTTACCACAGCCCTGAACAGTATGGTTGTCAAGTTGCCTATTGCCAAGACCTAGGAGTAGTCTCCCTGAGGGAAGAGCAGATGTGGACAGAGTGCAGAAAGGCCTTTTATACCCTCCTAGATTCTTCCTTTTGAAGGAAAAGGAAACCATTGGTCTATTCCAACCAGAAAACTGAGTACCCCTTCTCTTACTTCTGAGAGGCTGCTTCCTTTTAAGACAGCCACAAGGCTGTTGCCTATTCACCCTTCCTTCATTATCCACCAACCTCAATAACTCCCCCAAACCAACTGGATGGAAAAAGGAGAGAGACCTTCCCCGTCCCCTGCCCCCTCTCAAAGCATTTATAATTCTTCATTGCATCCTGGGAAATGCAATTCCATAAGTTCAACACTCAGGTGGGTCCCAGAAGTATGATTTTTGGCAGAAGAAATCTATATGCCAGAGTTGTAGTTTCTCATGTATATTGAGTCAAAGTCTCAAAGAATCAGACAGTGGGGGTAAGAGGACATGCCCTCTCAGGGGAGCTGCATTAGGATCTGGAATTTGGGTAGAAGCTGTACATCCACGTGTCCTCCAGCTGATGACCTCGCCATAGAAATGAAGGGTGGGTACTGACAACGCCAACTTCATGCCATGTATGACTGTTGACACTAAATCCAAGGGGAACTCACCTTGTTTAAATAATCATACTGGGAAAAAAAAAACAATACAGAAGACTACTTGGAGCCAGTAGAAAGAATTGCTGCAGACTCCTGAAACAGGAGAATCAATTTTAAAAATTTAGCAGAAAATGAGATCTTTGAAAATTGTCTATTGTAGGAACCAGAAGAAAAATTTCAAAAAAGGTACAGGATTCAAAACATCTTTTGAGATTTAAACCTTTCTTAAGGCAAGGAAGACGTTCTATCTTGCATTATATTATGGTTGTTTATGATGTGCATTTGTCTCTCTCTCTCCCTATACGTATTCACACGTACTTTGAGAGCAGGGGACATAACATGCTTTAGAACAGCACTCAGGACATTATAGATTCTAAATGAATAGTGAATGAATTACAGGAGGTGACAAAATATGCTCTTTGTTTCTTGTTTAGTGTATGGATGTACTCATCTGTCTATGTTCTATATGGCCATTAAAAAATAGAAACAGAAAATCCCAAGATCATAGGGATAGGGAGGAATGAGATGAAAATGAAAACAAGAGATGCATTAAACATACCCGAAAGCTAAAATCTTATGAGCAGAATGGAAATCCTTATTGGAGGTAGTAAATAACTGAACTGAGCCAGTGGAGGACTGAACGTATTACTGAAGAAGATAAATTAGAAATCTCCCATGGAATACAGAGGAAAGGGGAAAAGATGGGCAACGGGCAGGAAAGATATTGTTAGATAGGGAGGGCAGGGAATGGAATTCCAACCCAGAAATAATAGGTTTTTGGTTTTGTTTGGTTTAGTTTGGTTTCAGTTATAGAATTTAGTGAATCATCACGTTCATATAACACCCAGTGCTCATCACAAGTGCCTTCCTTAATACCCATAACCGCACCAGCCCATACCCTGCCCACCTCCCCTCTAGCAGCCCTCATTTTGTTCTCTGTAGTTAAGAATCTCTTGGAGCATCAGAGTGGCTCAGTCAGTTAAGCATCTAACTTTTGATTTTGGCTCAGGTCATGGTCTTAGGGTAATGAGATTGAGGCCTGTGTCAGGTTCCACACTGAGCATGGAGCCTGCTTAAGATTCTCTCTCTCCCTCTCCCTGACCTCTCCCACCCCTCAGTTTATGTGTTTCCTATCTCTCTAAAAAAAAAAGTCTCTTATGGTTTGCCTCCCTCTTTTTTTTTTCCTCTTCCCTTATGTTCATCTGCTTTGTTTCTTAAATTCCATGTTTGAATGAAATTATATGGGATTTGTTTTTCTCTGACTTATTTTGCTTAGCATGATATGCTCTAGCTCCATCCATGTCATTGCAAATGGTAAGATTTCATTCTTTTTAATGGCTGAATAATATTCCATTATATATATGGAAAATATACAGATGGAATATATATATGGAATATATTCCAATACTTTATAATGGAATATATATATATATATATATATATATCCACACATACACACATACGTACTACATCTTTTACATCTTCTTTATCCATCCCTCAGTTGATAGACATTTGGACTCTTTCCATAGTTTGGCTATTGTTGATACTGTTGCTATAAACATGGGCGTGCATGTAACCAGTAATTTTGTATCCTTTGGATCAACACCTAGTAGTGCAATGGCTGGGTCATAGGTTAGCTCTATTTTTAACTTAAAAAAAAAAATAACCTCCATACTATTTTCTAGGGTGACTGCACCAGTTTGCATTCCCACCAACAATATAAGAGAGTTCCCCTTTCCCCACAGCCTTGTCAACATCTGTTGTTTCCTCTGTTAATAATTTTAGCCATTCTGACAGGTGTGAGGTGGTATCTCACTGTGGTTTTGATTTGTTATTTCCCTTATGATGAGTGATGTTGAGTATTTTTTCATGTCGCTGTTAGCCGTCTGTATGTCTTCTTTGGAAATATGTCTATTTGTGTCTTATGCCTGTTTCTTAACTGGATTATTTGTTTTCTGGGTGTTGAGTTTGATAAGTTCTATATAGATTTTGGGTACTAACCCTTTATCAGATATGTCATTTGCAAATATCTTCTCCAATTCCATAGGTTGTCTTTTAGTTCTGTTGATTATTACCTTGCTGTACAGAAGCTTTTTATCTTGATGAAGTCCCAAACATTCATTTTTGCTTTTGTTTCCTTTACTTCCAGAGATGTGTCTAGTAAGAAGTTGCTACAGTCAAGGTCAGAGAGGTTGCTGCTTGTGTTCTCTTCTAGGATTTTGATGATTACTTGTCTCACATTTAGGTCTTTCATCCATTTTGAATTTGCTTTTGTGTATGGTGTAAGAAAGTGGTCCAGTTTCATTCTTTTGCATGTAGCCATCCAGTTTTCCCAGTATCACTTGTTGAAGAGACTTTTTTCACATTGCATATTCTTTCCTGCTTTGTTGAAGATGAATTGACTACATAGTTGTGGGTCCATTTCTGGGTTTTCTATTCTGTTCCATTGATCTAGGTGTCTGTTTTGGTGCCAGCACCATACTATCTTGATGACTACAGCTTTGTAATATAGTTTGAAGTCCAGAATTGTGATACCTCAAGCTTTGCTTTTCTTTTTCAAGATTGCTTTGGCTATTTGGGGTCTTTTGTGGTTGTATACAAATTTTAAGATTATTTGTTCCAGCTCTGTGAAAAATGCTGGTGATATTTTGATAGGGATTGCATTAAATGTGTAGACTGCTTTGGGTAGTATAGACATTTTAACAATATTTGAATAGACTCATAACCACCAAAGGAATTGAATCAGTAATCAAAAATCTCCCAACAACCTGAAGTCCAGGACCAGATAGCCTCCCAGGGGAATTCTACCAAAAGAAGAGTTAATATATATTCTTCCCAAAGTGTTCCAAAAAATATAAATGGAAGGAAAACTTCCAAACTCATTCTACAAGGCCAGCATTACCTTGATTCCAAAACCAGACAAGGATCTCACTAAAAAAGGAGAATTATAGGCCAATATCCCTGATGAACATGGATGCAAAAATTTTCAACAAGATACTAGCCAGTTGAATCCAACAGTACATTAAGAGAATTATTCACCACAGTTAAGTGGGATTTATTCCTGGGCTGCAAGGGGTGGTTCAATATTTGGAAATCAGTTGACATGATATACCACATTAAAAAAGAAAGGATAAGAACCATATTATCCCCTTAATAGCTGCAGAAAAAGTATTTGATGAAATACAGTATCCATTCTTGATAAAAACTCTCAACATCATAGAGGATATATATATATATATATATGAAAGACCCACAACAAATATCTTCCTTGATGGGGAAAAGTTGAGAGCTTTTCCTCTACAGTCAGGAACAATACAGAGATATCCACTCTCACCACTGTTATTTAACAGCACTGGGAGTCCTAGCCTCAGCAATGACACAACAAAAAGAAATAAAGGGCATCCCAATTGGCAAGGAAGAAGTCAAACTTTCACTATTCGTAGATGACATGGTACTCTATGTGGAAATCTAAAAGACTCCATCAAAAAATTACTAGAACTGATATACAAATTCAGTAAATTTGCAGGATATAAAATCAATGTACAGAAATCTATTGCATTTCTATATACCAATAATGAAGCAGCAGAAAGAAAAATCAAGGAATCGATCCTATGTACAATTGCACCAAAAACCGTAAGATACCTAGGAATAAACCTAACCAAAAAGGCCATAGATCTGTACCCTAAAAACTATAGAACACTTACAAAAGGCATTGAAGAGGAACCAAGAGATGGAAAAACATTCCATCCTCATGGATTAGAAAAATAATAGATATTTTTGAGTTATTAAGAGTAACTGGAACAAGAATATTATATGGGCTTTGAAAAACAAATTTTCTGGGCTGAAACCAAGAATGTGGTTGTCACACTTTAGGCAAAATGAATGACCATATTTCTGGCTCAAAAGGATAAAGAAAAGTATCTTGCCAATTTCTGCTGACATTGTCTAGCTTCATGGCCTGAGGCAATTTTTCTGAGCCTCAGTTTCTTCAATTTTAAAAGAGAAGATTGGCAGAGAGTCACTAGGCCCTGCCATACTTGGTTACCTTATGATTTCATAAATGTTTTGAGAGTTAGAAGGTCTAAACCAGTGATTGACAACTTCAACATCACGTCTGAGAAAAGCTAAGCAACTGATTTTGGTGTTTGTAGAGTCCCCCCCCCCCCCCCCCCGCCACCACCACCCAACAAGGCTTACTTCCCTTAACATTTGCTCCAGTGTGTTTACTGGGATTCCAGGAATAAGCAGCCTGGATGCTCTCATTGGAACATCAGGACCTCACAGTCTCCAGCTACATTGACTTCTTACTCTAGTCCTCTCCTCCAGGAGAGGCAAAAGCTAAAGCACTTTCTCCCTGAGCTCCCTTTAAGACCCGTGTGCCCTCACGACCAATCATTTTTGCTTGTTTGTTTGTTTGTTTTTTGTATATTTATTTATTGGAGTTCAATGCCAACATATAGCATAACACCCAGTGCTCATCCCATCGAGTGCCCCCTTCTGTGCCCGTCACCCAGTCACTCCAACCACCCGCCCACCTCCCCTTCCACTACCCCTTGTTCGTTTCCCAGAGTTAGGAGTCTCTCATGTTCTGTCTCCCTCACTGATATTTCCCACTCATTTTCTCTCCTTTCCCCTTTATTCCCTTTCACTATTTTTTATATTCCCCATGAATGAGACCATATATTTGTCCTTCTCCGATTGACTTACTTCACTCAGCATAATACCCTCCAGTTCCATCCACATTGAAGCAAATAGTAGGTATTGTCATTTCTAATGGCTGAGGAATATTCCATTGTATACATAGACCACAGCTTCTTTATCCATTCATCAGATGCAGTGAAACGCCGGGACACCTGCACCCCAATGTTTATACCACCTATCATTTTTGGATGCCACAGCCCTTCTTCTCAGCTTAGGCACTGAGTGACTTTTCTGACAGCTTAATCAGCATTGAAATCAAATCTCATGGGGCATGCAGATTTCCTTCTGGATCATATTCAGATCCTCAACTTATTAGCTGTTAGGAACTGCCTTTCACAAAATAGCAGGATGACAGACCTAAATCATTTAGCCCACCACCATTACCAGTTACAGGCATGAGCTCCGTTAAAAAATGGGGCGCATTGTTGAAAGTTCTTACTACCTCTGTGGCTTGACTTGGCTGCAGGGAATGCTACCTTGCTTCTTTCCTCCCTGATCTCTGGAGTCAACTCTAATGGACGTGTGTGTGTGTGTGTGTGTGTGTGTGTTTGCAGACATGCTTACACTCAGCCCCAAGAAGGGATGGACATGAACTACGCCAGTCAGAATATACACTCACACTCCCTCCTGTCTTATTAAATCCACCCCCCCCCAGGTTATCCAAAATGTTACTCAGCTGCCATATTTTTAGCAACAATAAAAATGAGCAGAAATAATCAATTCTCTGAACAATAAACACATGTAGAAAAAGTGGCAGACAGTGAAGGCCGCTGGGAGATGTTTCAAAGGCAACTTTCCTACACACGAGCATGTGGAGGTGCGTTGCCAGGACTGCTTGGCTTCCACATTTGATTTACACAATAGTCTGGGTTGCCCCAGTTGTGACCACGCAGCTTGGCTCTGGGCTTTATACATTCAGACCTCAGAATACAGTTTATTTGTGTTATGACTCCATCCAAAACGTTCCAGGGAAGCCAACTCCCCTCACCCCATTAAAGGTATATTACGTAATTTTACTAGCTGGTGGAGCTTGGCATTCAGAGGTAACAATATGTGCTTTGTTCCTGCACAAGTTTGCCATGAAGTGTGCTGCAGCCTTTGCCAGGGGTGTGTGGCTCTTTCCCAAGAGGGTTCACAGCCCTGAGGAGCACTTCAGACTGCTTAGCGGCCTGCTTGAGCCTTGCCTTTTATGGTGTTTTCCTTCTGCACCAGGGAATGACAACCACTTAGAGTGTCAGCCAGCGAGAAACAGATGACAGCAAAAAATCCACTCTGCTCTTAGCTCCAGGATGTCCTATCTGCCTAGAACTACTGGTCTTTGAGCCCACTTTCTGATAATGAATTTGGGAATGCCAGTGGGTTTGGAGGGCAACGGGAGTCACTTACAACAGCTCACCAGATGATTCTATTTTAGGAAGCGCAGAAGAATGTCTTCCCTCCCACCCCCACCCCAGTAAGTTAGTTAATAAGCAGTGGGCAAAAGAAGCCCCACCACAAATGGAAAAAATGGGGAAAAAAATAAGCTACAAATTAGGTACTTGATCACGTATGCTAATATTTAATCATTTTAATTCCATCTTTAGGTCAGAGTTACCAGAAATAAGCTTATTATTAGTCATTATTAATTAATAATTATTAAAACCCTATCAAAGGGTCCCTGTATCATAGAGTCGCCTAGTGTGCTAACCTAGTAGAATAGAAGCATCAACGATATTCCCTGGGGGTTGAAGGGAGGACGGTGTGGATGTGGTGCAGGCACTGTTACAAGTATTTTATTTTATTTTTTTAAATAATAAATTTATTTTTTATTGGTGTTCAATTTGCCAACATACAGAATGACACCCGGTGCTCATCCCATCAAGTGCCCACCTCAGTGCCCACCACCCAGTCACCAAGTATGTTAAATCTGGTATCTCCCTTAATCATCACAACAGCCCTATGAGGTAGTACTGTTATTTTCTTCATCTTGCAGATGAGGAAACCAAGGCACAGACAGGTTGAGAAACGTGCCCAAAAGTCACAATCTAGTTGGACTGGAACATATTTACAAAGTGGTGGGAAATCTGACCAGAAGCTTATACTAACACCATATTATGGAGGGCTTTGAATGCCGATGTGGATGCACCATAATTACTACTACTACTACTACTACTGCTGCTGCAAAAAGCCAATATTTTCATGGTTTTTAAATTGTTTATGGCATCTGGACTAAATACATAATAGTCTAGGTCTGTACTTTCCAGGTACCTAAAAAGGGCACCACTCAGTTCTTTTTCCCCTGGTCTTACAAGTGGTTCATGTCAAGCCACCACACGACTTTCCAGTTAGTCTCTGGTATTGGATCTTTCCTTAAAAATGCCTTCTTAAATTGATACTTTACTCTAGAAATGTTTTTAAAAATATATTCTATTCCGTTTCTAAGTGATGGCTAACAAATATGCCTGGGTAATGATGGCTGGGACTTTGTGCAGAATTTGATATAAAATCCTACACAGTCATGCAAAATCATAAAAAGAACCAAAGAAACAGTTCTTCTTGCTAGTCACTTGCACGTCACAAAGCAACATTTCTGAGTAGAAGGTGTAATAAAACATAATTTTACTAAACGTTGCCTATCTGGTAGGCATTAACAAATAGTGAGTCAGGAGGTATGATTCTTCCCATTTCTAAAATACTAAGGACTCCATAATTTTAAAGACCACAAAATGGATCCAGCAGAAGTTATTCTTCTGACCAGTTTCACCAAAATACTTACCAGCTCAAACTGTTTTTTATGCTGTTTAGAAGGACATTTTCTTAATTATACAATTTATTCTAGGGCACTTACTTGATTAATCACTTGGAATGAAGTAGGGTTGTGTTTTTTTCACTCTAATGGAATGACCAAGCAGATGGAGGAGGAAGAATATGAGCCATGGCATAGATGCCCAGCTCATGTACTCTTTCCACTTGGACCTGGTGAATTGGGCTGCCCTTCTGCCCTTGGGGGCATGTCAACTGCCCAGGTCCTTATTCCCAGTGGGGTGCTAGCGTCTAGAGGTAACCAGGAACTCTAGAAAGAGGAATAAGAAAAGTTGGGGTAAAGCGGCTACAAAATGGCAATCCCAGTTGACTTTTGCTTTTTTTCTACCTCAGTCAAATAACATGTGATCTTTATTCCATTTAATTAGAAACAGAGTCATGATGTTTCATAGTTCATAGACTGACTTCATGTACTGTCATGTGTCGTGTTCACTACAGTTACACATTTATGCTTGGACTTGGGAGTTACAGTTTGACGTTGGGGTGGGATGTATTTCTCCTTAGGGCTCCCAGGACCACTGGGCCATCTGCTTTAAGCAAGAGGTGATAGGAGCAGCTCTTGTATTTCCATCTCCATCCCACTGGGCTGCCCATTAGCCTTTGCAGAAGTTAGCCTGACAGGTCGGGATGCCGTTCAGAAGTATCCAGGCCTTTCACGGTATGTACCAGGGCATCTCCACATTTCTCCAACAGATTGTTGAAATTGGTCATGTGCCCTGACATATTAGAACCACTTATCTAGGGCAGCCCGGGTGGCTCAGCGGTTTAGTGCCACCTTCAGCCCAGGGTGTGACCCTGGAGACCCCGGATCGAGTCCCACATCAGGCTCCCTGCGAGGAGCCTGCTTCTCCCTCTGCTTGTGTCTCTGCCTCTCTTTCTCTCTGTGTCTCTCATGAATAAATAAATAAAATCTTAAAAAAAAAAAAGAACCACTTACCTAGGCTTGGGAAAACCCCTAGTGCTAAAAATCACTGAACTAGGAATCAAGAGATCTGGTTCTTATCCAGACTGCCAATAGCCTACTCTGAGACAAGTCTTTTTCTTTTCTGGGGCTACCTGAGCATAATAAGATTTTATGAGCTTTATGATAATTTTCAGGTAGGGAAATGTAAATTTTCTAATAAGTACAAGTGGGTTTTCACAGGTTGGAAAAAGATCTATGAATGTTTCCTAGGAACTGGGAGTTTTCAGAACTTGCAATTTCACAAAAATATTTTCATTATAAAAGTTAAGATATTTTTATATCTCTTGTAGAAGGATTCAGGACCATTTTGCTGTTGTCTAACAACACCATTTTGCTGTTTACTGTGATCTCCACCTTCTGCATTTGGCTGACATTTTCTGAATGCTAATTCCATGCATGGCACCAGGGCTGAGCACTGCAATTAGGATCTGGTAATTCAGAGACAAAAAAGTCCTGCCCCTGCTCTCAAGTTGCTCATAGGCAACCTATTTCCTTTTGGATGTTCATCACCCTTGGCTAATGTCAAAGATATCTCTGTTGGAGACGATGGGCTTTATATCCTAGCTGTCCTTTGACATCCAGAGCCTAAACACCTTCCAGACTGGTAGATATCATCGACATGGCTTTATTGCTCCCATGAGTGATGAAAATTGTGCCCTTTAGCCTACATGAGTGCAGTAACAATGATTTCAGTATGGCCAATATTGCTAGACCTCATGATTTATCAAGAAGCAGCCAGAAATCAAGATTGTAGGTAAACCCCTAGAGAGCTATACCTAGCAACAGACAGACAGGGAGCCAAAGAAGCTGCATGAAATAAGAAATGCCAAGGAAAGTTCTCTCACTTCCCTTCCTTGAGACAAAGACTGCTAAGGAGGATGCTCCCTAACACTGGCATGTTTGGTTCCTTTTAAAGAAGGAAAAAAAGCAAATAGACATAAAAATGTAATGTTCACATAATTCTGCAAAAGTAGTACAAGGTAAAGAAAATAGAAGAAGGAAGAGGAGAAAGAGAAGGAGGAGGAGAAGAAGGAAGGAAGGAAAAAAGAAAAAAGAAAAAGAAATTTCTATTTACAAAATATAATATTTTCTATTATTATTTCTATTACCATAGAGGAAAGAAAAATCATGAAATAACAAGTAAGGTACCTAAATTAGAAAAGCCAAAGGTGGCCCATCAGTGGAGACAAAACTTATTTCATCCTCAGAGTTGGCTTAGGGTTTGTGTGTGTGTGTGTGTGTGTGTGTGTGTGTGTGTGTGTGTGTCTAGCACCTGGGCTAGATAAAGGGGTGTGGTTGGAACTGAGATGTGTGTCTTTTCTAAGGGTGATTAACAATTGGATTTTACTCTGATCCAGCGAATCATTGCCATGTAGAAACTTTTTAAATGTTGGCAACCAATTTAAGGCATTCTTTTTAAAGATCTAGTGTGGCCCAAACAAAATATGCCTGTATCACTAATTTACAACCTCTTTTCTAGAGCATCTTTCATAACTTTATGTATTATATTCATGTCCAGAAGTAGCAAGTGTAGTTGGAGACAAGTTTCTTTCTGTTGAAGAAACTCCAGACAGAAACCAGAGCAGACACGCTCCTGCACCCCCACTGCACCCGTACCCTGGCTTCCTGTGCAAACTGTACAATCTGCTTCATGCGCTCTGTTCATGTGAGTCTTTCAAAATATACCTTCACCCAGCTGGGCAGTTCTGGATTTGCACAGGCAATTCAAGTTCCATTTGCTCTCAAATGTTTTCCATCCAGAAAAGGTCCAAACAGAAGAGGAACTACAGTTGAATTGGGCCTATGCAAGGATATCTTCAATTCTGAATCTTTCCTAAATATCCATGGTTTTAAAAAAAAGTTTAGTAATAAATTATTCAAATGTACATTCATTCTTGAAACATTTTAAGGATGTTTACATTGAAACCAGATGCCTCCCCCCCCCCCCCCCCCCAGACAGCCCCCATTTCTGTTGATTTTACAGCTCTACTGCTCACTTCAGTTTTCTCAGTAGGGTCTTTGTTTCACTCACGAGTAGAAAGAATGTTCCTTTTGTTTGCTTTTCTTGCCATCCCTGTGGCCAGCCTCTGGAGGGAACTCCCGCCATGCTGTGATTTGGCTTGCATCCCTTTCATTTCACTCCTGAAAGTCACATGCACACGTGGCGGTAAATCTTTTCCGATACCCCACGTGCTTTGGGCTTTTCCTACATCCCCTCTCCTTGGTGTGGTTGGAATTTTGCAGCAGTTGGAGCTGCAAAATAAAGAAGTTGAGTCAGTTTGGGAAACCTATCTCATCGAGCAAGGGCAAAGCTAGGATTTCTAGGGAATTTCTGGTCCTTCAAAAATGTCATCCGAACCCAAAGTTTTTATTTCAAATCTGAGCTGAATCCATAAGCAAGCACAGAGCTTGAAGGCTCATATTTGTTAAAATGCCTGCAGCTATTGGCCTGTGGGAGGATGGGGAGAAGAGCTATTTCTAAGGATGCCCTTGTTCTTTCTTGATGGGTTGGAACCCAAAGGGAGAAACATCTAAGTCTAAGAGAATGTAAATGGCAAAAAGGTAACTAAACCAAACTTTCTCACATACTTTTATTTGGCCTGGCTCATCCATTCATTTATCCATTTGTTAAAGAAACATTTATTTACACCTGTCACATACTTCCAGGCTCTATGCTGGGTACCGTGAGACAGCAGCATACATCTTCTGGTGGGGGTGACTGGAGGATCCAGAAAATTGTTCATGTGGCAAAAAATGTGGAGGGAAGCACATAGATTAATGGGAGACCAAAGAAAGGCATTCGGTGTGGACTGGATAAAATAAAGGTAGAGTGAGAGAAAACTTCTTGAAAGAGGTCTTACTCAAAGTCACCATGAGTAGTAATTACCTGGACCAGGTGTCTCAAACTTCCATGTGCGTAATAATTACCTGGGGATCTTGTTATACTAGAGATGTTCATTCTGGATGTCTGGGGTAGAGCCTGAGATTCTGGATTTCTAAGGAGCTCCCTTCCTTGACCACTTGATCCAAAATAGCATCGCCCTCACCTCCACTGCTTCCTGTCCCCTTGTCTTGTGTCCTTTTCTGTAAACCCCTTATGAATATCTGATAGTAAATATTTTTTTATGTATTATATATGGGGAGACTCCATTTAAAAAAAGGAAGGGACTTTTCTGTGGTCATAAAATGTAGCAGTAGAATGAATAGTAGGTCCCAGATTTCTCTTTTGGCCCTTGGTTTATCTATTTTGATTTTAATTATTTTAAAATTTTATTTATTTTTGAGCGGGTAGTTTATTCACATGGCTAAAATTCAAGAGGCGTATAGATTAATACCCTAAAAGTCTTCCACCCCTCCACTTCTCTGAAGTTTCCAATAGACAAGTCTTTTACGGTTGCCTGCTTATCATTTCCAGAGATAGTCCACGTATATCTAAGCAAATATTCACATATATTCTCCAACACCACCCCCCTCCCTTTCTTTAACCTAAATGTTAACATACGGTCCACTATTCCCATTTTGACTTTTTGTTTCTAATGTATCTTGGTGATGGCTCCTTATCATATATGAAGAGCTTTCTTATTCTCTTTTACACTAGAAGAGTATCCTATTGTTTGATGTACAAAAACTCAACCCTACTGAGGCAAATTTATTTGCCATTCCCCAGTGAGTAACATGGCATATGTGTCATTTGGCGTAGGGGTGATCAGTAGGGTAAAATTCATGGAAGTGGGATTCCTGAGTCAAGTCATTGTACGTTTGCAGTTTTAATAGACGTTGCTAAGTGTACTTCATAAAGCTTGACCCAGAAGCAGTGGATTGTTCTACATTGCTGTTAAGAAACTCAGTAACCGTGGCCAGGATGATGAGTTTGAAACGGTACAGTTTTAATTTTTTTTATTTTTCGTTTTTATTTTTTGTGAAAACCATAAAGTCAACTTCTTTATTTCTCTGAACACTTATATGTTTTGATGTACATAAATATATGTTCACAAGTATTTGAATTTCAAATAGATGTCATAGCTAGACACTAGTGGTAATGAGAAGCTGTTGTTTTTTATGTATAACTGTATTCATTGTGCTTTAAAATTATTACTAAGAAATAGGTTGGTGGGATGAGCACTGGGTGTTATGCTAAATGTTGGCAAATTGAACTCCAATAAAAAAAATTTTTTAAAGGTGCAGTTTAAAAAAATATATTTTATTTATTTATTTGAGAGAGAGAGAGAGAGAAAGCACATGTGGGGGTAAGGGAGAGGGAGAAGCAGACTCCCCGCTGGTCAGGGAGCCTGACACAGGGCTTGATCCCAGGACCCTGAGATCATCACCTGAGCCGAGGGCAGATACTTAACTGACTGAGCCACCCAGGTGCCCTCAAACAGTGCAGTTTTAATTTGCCTTTCTCTTCATATGAGTGAGTTTAAGCATCTTTTCATATGTTCCAAGGTGCTATGTGTATTTTCTATTCTATGAACAGTTCATTCATTTCCTTTGTTCTTTTTTGTTGTTGTTGTTGTTGTTGTTTTTAGATTTTATTTATTTATTAGAGAGAGAAAGAGACTCAGACTTAGCTGACTGGGCCACCCAGACATCTCTCTCTTTTTTTTTTTTTTACTGGATGAATGATCTTATGTCTCACTGATTCATAGAAACATATATTAAGAAAAGTTACCAATTTGCTAATTATATTCAGACCGAACATTGAAATCTTGTACACTGAAATGTATTTCCATACCTTTAAGAACCCCTGTATTTTCTCTCCTGAACTGTCTTTTTATAGTTTCCCTCCCTTTTTCTTTTGGATTATTCATCTTCTTCTTCTTGATTTGTAGAGCCACTTATGAGTTATAGAACCCGGGTTTTGGATCCCATTCCAATGTCTTACCCTTGGCCATGCTGTCTCCTCTAATAACATTGTACTTTTCTTCATATCAACAATGGAAGAACATTTTATAAATGGACATGTAAAAACCAATTTCCTAAATATTACAAACTCAGAAAACAGCCTCAAAACTATGATTGTTTTTTTAAGGGGAAAATAATGTGAGTCACTTAATCGCTGGCAAATGCTTCACAACGTAAGAACTTTCAGAACAGAAAATGAACCAGACTTATAATAAATCTTGCAAGCAATTTATAAACAGAAGCTACAGTCTAAGATATTTATTTTATTTTATTATTTATTTATGATAGTCACACAGAGAGAGAGAGAGAGGCAGAGACACAGGCAGAGGGAGAAGCAGGCTCCATGCACCGGGAGCCCGACGTGGGGTTCGATCCCGGGTCTCCAGGATAGCGCCCTGGGCCAAAGGCAGGCGCCAAACCGCTGCGCCACCCAGGGATCCCTACAGTCTAAGATATTGATCATACTTGGTAGAGAAGGGAAAAAAGTGATTAACTGCAGTCTTCAGGCTCTGTTTAAATGTAACTTCTTCCATGAAGTATATCTTGGTGTCCCTGGATGGATGTTCCTCTTGCCTCTGAATTCCCAGAGAACTTTGTACCTCTCTTAGAAGATTATCAGGTCTGTTTTTGTTACAGTTTAGTTTCTTTATTTTATTTTATTTTTTTACAGTTAGTTTCATACAAGAGTATTCCCAAGGGCACCACTAATTTCCTGTACTGCTTATAGATTTTTTTTTTTTCTTAAAGAAAGCCTGGAAGTTCCCAAGTCACAATCTTCATGTTTAAGGTTGGGTTTATTGAAGCATAATTTACGTACAATAAAATCCACTCATTTTGAGTGTACAGTTCAGTGAGTGCTGACATACAGGTGTGTAATCACCCCCAAAATCAAGCTACAGAACATTTCCATCACTGCAAAGTATTCCCTTGGGTCCCTTCCCCATCAGTTCCCTCTCTTCACTTGCAGCCCCTATCACTCACTGATCTGATGTTTTCCCCTATAGTTTTGTCCTCTCCACAATGTCATATAAGAGGAATCATAAATTCTGCAGCTTTTTGGGTTTGGCTATTTTTACACTAAGCCACAGTACTTTGCAATTAAACACAGAGGGAACAATTTCCCCATTGCTTTGTGGAATTCAGGCTAAGTAGGCTTGCTCGGCAAAATTATGTGAGTGGTTAGACAGTGGTCACAAGGAGGGAGTGAAGAGGAAGTGGGAGAGAGAACAGAAATTGAGACAGAGACAGAAAAAAAGTTTAGTATTTGTTATAATCTTTATTGTTTAGAAACTGTGGCTTTGCGTAGAGCACTTCCAGCCTGCCCAGTGTTCTGTGTAATCAGCACGACAAACTTACAAGTTGTTATCATTCCCATTCTGCAGATGAAGACATTGAGGTTCAGATTGTTTATGTGGTTTGTCCCCCAGAAGAATCTTAGTGACTGAAGTGCTGGGATTGAACTGAGCTCTGATTTGAAAGACTTTATTTTCTGGATTTCTCCAGGCTCCTTTTTCTCTGAAGTCTAGTAAAGGAGGGGGTAAAAAGAAGACCTGTAAGCTCTGGATGGAATAGTTTTGTCTCACCCAGAAACTCACTCACTGTAAGCCCAGAAACTAGCACTCTGCCTATTACATAGTAGGTGCTCATTAAATACTGTTAAATGAACCAATAAAAGAGGAATCTATCTTTCTAATCCTTCTAATGTAAACACACTGAATTATTTTCCCTAGCAGCTCACTGGGAGTTTTTCAAGTGTCACATTAAAAAAAATTGTTTAAAGTTTGCTTTTCTATTTGAAGCAAAGTGCAAATTATCTCTCAATCTCTGATTTTGTGTCGGGGTACATTATCTCAGCATGTGCATTGATGGAGTGTGAGCAAGTTCCAACTATCTATCCCCTTTTGGGTTGTCTGTCATTTGAGTGAAGGTTTATATTCATTAAAGACCACTCCAGAAGCAATATTCAGTTAATCGTTGTTTGCTATGTTCTATTTCTAGACAATAAGGAATAAAAGTCAACGTTAGGTAAGACAAACTTAATATAAAGACCTAGAAACAATTTAAATAAATGTTTAATGCCTTAGATATATTCAAATACAAAATAGGCTATACATAAAATAGTATCGTAATTAAAGGGAAATATAATCTTAAGGTATTTTAAGTTACTGGCAAACCAATAGGGTACATGGCAAATTTCTTCCCAAATAAGATTATTGCTTTTCTACAAACAATCAGGATGCTTGAAAGCAGATGAATATGTCAGGAATGTTGACAATATCACTTTGTGGAATGTTGGGAAATGATGTCTGAGGACAAAAATGAACAATGTAAAACATAGCATTTTATCCTATAAACCTGTGTACTTCCCAAAGAGGTTTCCAAACATTTCAGAGAAGTTTCGATCCTTTGAATTTCTCATTCTTTCTTTACATAATTATATCTCCAAAATGGTTCCTCTTTTGGTGATGAACTTTGATCAGTGGAAGTATAGTGACACCTGGATTATAGGTCTAAGTATCTATTTTTTAAATTTAAAACATTTGTCTATTTGGTATCCTGGGCCTTCCAATGAAATTTTATTCCAGAGTATAGTAAAAGGCTATTTTATTATTTTTAAAGAGATTTTATTTATTTATTTGAGAGAGAGAGAAAATGTGACAAAGGGGAGGGGTGGAGGGAGAGAATCTTCAAGCAGACTCCCTGTTGAGCACAGAGCCTGATCCGGGGCTTGATCTCAGGCCTCTGAGATGGTGACCTGAGCTAGAATCAAGAGTTGGATGTCAAACTGAATCAGCCTTTCCAGTAAAAGTCTATTTTAATGCTAGTCCTGTAGAATGATACTAATACCCACCTTTAAATTTACTGATTGAGGGACGCCTTGGTGGCTCAGCAGTTAAGCATCTGCCTTCAGCCCAGGGTGTGGTCCTGGGGTCCTGGGATCGAGTCTCGCATGGGCTCCTTGCAGGGAGCCTGCTTCTCTCTCTGCCTACGTCTCTGTCTCTCTCTCTGTGTCTCTCATGAAAAAATAAATAAAATCTTAAAAAAAAATAAATTTACTGATCAATTATGCCCACTGGCAGGTATTCCATCCCGACCCACAGAAGGAATTGTAGGGGCTGGCCATTTCTTGAAATAGCAATGTACACCTCTATATGTCAATAACACAGCAGACTCTGTGCTTCATCATTGCAACCCAAACTAATATAACTCACTCACTGTAGACCAGGGGGAAAAAACCCTAAATTATTACAAAGAAGCAAAAAAAAAAAAGTACTTTTGAATGCTTTTTGGGTCATTTCTTAAGCTCAGAGAATGAGAAATGTTACAAAGGGAAATAGGAAAACAACACAAAGGAAATGACGTTTTGCCTTGGAAGACATGATTTTCCTGCCAGCCCTTCACATGGATGTCATTCCTTCTCATTCTGCAGGGGGATGGGGACAGGGGAAGAAAGGGACAGGGATGCTGAGAGCAGAAACCAGAATAAACATTGGGATTCTAGGGTCAGAAGAAGTGCCAGGAGAGAGCTCAAAGCTGTAAGGACATGCAACCAGACAGGGTGCTTGGGTGGCTCAGTCGGTTGAATGTCTGACTCTTGGTTTTGGCTCAGGTCATGATCTCATGGGTCATGGGATCGAGCCCCATGTCAGGCTCCTTGCTCAGCAGGGAGTCTGCTTGAAGAGTCTCTCCCTCTGCTGCTCCCCACTTCAGATAGATAGATGATAGATAGATAGATAGATAGATAGATAGATAGATAGATAGAAAGAACATGCAGCCAGAGCCAAGAGAAAGAAGGAAGCACAGAGACCACTGTCCAGGAAGTCAAAGAGTAGGGCCACTTGGAGGACATATTTGAGGAGAGCCAAGGAGAACTCCTTGGGAAGCAGGTGCAGGGGTAGAGAGGTGGAGTGGTTAGCACGTCCTGTTTCCAGGCAGTGTGGCACGGAAAATAGAGGCTGATATCAACTCAGAGGATGGAGGCACCCCAGCACCTGAAATCCAGAAGGCTCAATTCCTCCTGCCCACCTTCCAGAGGCCTGGTGAGTTGCCAGGTTCTAGTAATCCTCCTCACCTGCTCAAGTCTGCTCCTTCCTCCCCATCTCTCCCACATTAGGCCAGGGGCCTGAGGCCAAGGCTCTCCTCCCAGAATGCCGGTGTGTGGAGCCCTGCACTGCCTCCTACTGGTTTTGTAACCCTGGGTAAAGTACTTCTCCCCTGATACCTGTTTTCTCATCCCATAGATGGGAATGATAGTACCAGGACCTACCTCCTGGAATTGTGGGGGGTGCTAAGTGAGCTAAGACCATGAAGCACTCACACCATACCTGGCATGCGGTGAGGAGTCCATGTTAGCTACTGTGTCAGTTTCCCAGGACTAACCTAACAAATTATTCCAAACTGGTAGTAAAACAATGACAACATAGTCTCTCTCTCTTGGTTCTCAAGGTCAGAAGTCTGGGCAGGGTTGCTTCCTTCTGGAAGCTCTGAGGGAAGATCAGTGCCATGCCTCTCTTCAGTGTTCAGCGGCTGCCAAAATCTGGGGTGTTCTTTGGCCTATAGCTGCATAGCTCCCACTTCTGCCTCTGTCTTCACATGGCCTTCTCTCCTCTGGGTCTGTGCTGTGTGTTCCAAATCTCCCCTTACTTTCTCTTATAAAGACATCAGTCATTGGGTTTAGGGCCCACCCCAAATCCAAGATGCTCTCATAGGAAGGCCCTTAACTACATGTGCAAAGACCCACTTTCCAGAAAGATAACAAAGTTAGGACTTGGACGTATCTTCTCAGGACTGTTCAATTACTACAGTCATTGTAATTATGATTTTCCTTTCAGAAGCTTACCATCTTTCTTCAGGACTCTGAAAATAGTCTCCGTGCTTAGCGTCCTCACACAACAATCCATTCTCGATAAAGAGCCCCAGTGATCTTTCCACAGTAACTTCCCTGCTTATACCCTTCAGTGGTCCCACCACCTGCAGGAGAACATGTGACCTGCTGAGCAAAGCTATGACCTGGTATCTGCCTCAGCCCAGCAGTGCCCTCTCCCACGTCCCTCCACCTTGCACATCCTTCTCTAAAAGAGGAAGCACCTCCATGCTTCCTGGCCTTGCCCAACCTCTTTCCTCTCCTTATGTGCCCTTCCCTTCCCTATTGAGGATTTATGCAAACTTTGTAGTTCAGTTCTTGTTTCACCTCCTCTAAGAAACCTTCATGGGAACCACCACCACGTCCTGCCCCAGCATTCTCCCCCACACCCCAGGTATTGGCTTTCTCCTCTTTACCCTCAATGCATCTTTGACTTACCCCTATCACCAAACTTTATTCATTGTTCTTTATTTTTTTAATTTTTTTATTCATTGTTCTTTAAAGGCCTGTTAAAGTTTTTGTTGCTCTTTAGAATTGTGCCCTACTCAACTCTACATTGCAATGCCAGTGCAGTAAAGGAAGGCACTGAGTAGAGGGTGGATGGATGGATAGACAGATTGATGGATAGATGGGTAGATGAATGGTTGAATGGATGGATGGATGGATGGATGGATGGACAGACAAATGGCTGCCTGGATGGCTGGATGAATAATAACTGAGACAAGGAAAACTGAGTCATGGATTATGTGGAAACACAGGGAAAAACCTGAACTAAAACTGAGGCCACCCGCAATTAGATGATCTGATCTGTTATTAGAGGAGGGAATGGCTAGTTATGACTTCTATCTGTGTAGTATAAATTATCAACAACTATGTATATGAACAGTCCTTTTCATGATGCCCAAGGTAACTGCTGTGAAAACTCATTTTAGCTCCCCAGAGTACTCTGATTCTTCTCAATTTTCAAGGTCCTAAATTAAAGAAACCACTATGAGACTAGATAAAATGTGGTTCTCGCATATTATACTTTCATATGAAGAAGATTGACTGGTGCATAAGCTTAAAATACAGATCCCTAGGCCCCACCCTCGGAGATTGTGATAAAGTCAGCATGGGACAGGCTCGGTGATTTGTGAAGAGGTTAAAAGTGCAAATTCTGTCTCTGTCAAATCCTCTCTGTATGATCTTAGATAGTTTCTTAAGTCTACATCTCTGAAGTAGGGAAAATATAGTACCTTTTCCTCGGACTGTAGTGAGTGAATACAGGGATAAGAAGAGTCTGAGATATGGAAGTGCTAAGGCTCCTTGCAATCATTATTGTCGTTGTCACTGTCATCATCATCATTAAGCAGATTTTAGATCAGTGGTTCTTAATCCTAGCTGCACAATAAAATCACCTCAGAAATTTGAAAACAGATCTAGGCAGAGTTGTTCTGGAGTGGGTGTCAGGGAGGGGTATTATTTTAAAGCATCCCGAGTCTACTGCACTGTCACGGTTGAGACCCAGCAGGCCCTAGACCGACGCCTCTCCAACTTGAACATGTACACAAATCACCAAGGGATCTTACAGAAAGGCAGATTTTTTTTTAAAGATTTTATTTTATTTATTCATGAAAGGCACGGAGAGAGAGAGAGAGGCAGAGACACAGGCAGAGGGAGAAGCAGGTTCCATGCAGGGAGCCTGATGTGGGACTCGATCCCGGGTCTCCAGGATCATGCCCCGGGCTGAAGGCGGTGCTAAACTGCTGGGCCACTGGGGCTGCCCCCCAATAAGGCAAATTTTGATTCAGTAGGTTTCAGGCTAGCTGAGAATCTGCATTTTAACCATGACGCCGATGTTGGTGTCCACAGACCCCACTGTGAGGACCAGCCCTGAGCCCAAGAAGATACAGCGCACAGTTGGTTCAAAGGTTCGATGTCAACACAGGGAGTGACTGTGATGGAGGCCACGTGGTTCCTGGTTCCACCCAGGCCTGGCCCATGCCTAGTGCCACACTCTGTCTGGAGGCTCCCCCCGCATGCCCCCCCCCCCCCATTTGTCACTAACCCAGCCAAACCCTGGGAGGAGATGCAGGCAGTCTCTCTCACTTCTCCGATAAGATATGTCAAATGAACATTCATTACTGTCCCAGGAGTCCTTTCAGGAGGCATTTAAGGAAATGCCACACACTTAGCACTTAGCTCTTCAGATTTCAGAGCTCGGGGTCATCGTTTTACCCATAAAAGGGCCATTTGTGTGTGTGTCTAAACTGCTGAGCCAAGTGAGAATAGTATTATTGCCTCTGTTTTTGGCACAAGTGACTCGAGGGTTTTCCAAACACCATTAAATGCCAAAGTCCCTGGCCCTCAGTTCCAGGTGTGGTGACTCAGGGGTCTACTGTCAAACTGGGCAGGGGAGGAGGAGGAAGGTGAAAATCAGAGCCCGCTGACAGGCAGGGGATGTTAATGCTCCAAGACTTGTGTTGGCATCCGGCAGACTCATTGTGGTTTCTTCAAAGCAGCTGGTTGTCGGGGAGGCCCTCACTGCCTGAGTATATGGCACATGACAGGACTCACAGCATCATGAAATCACCCTGAAGGCGAAGCTCGGAGCATCTTCACTAACCACGCATGAACCTACTGTTACATCATCTTTTTGTTGCACGTTGATTAGGCAAAATTATGAGCCACTTAAATACCTGATTACAAAGACTCTTGCTGTTTACGTGGCAAACCAGTCCTTTAGATTTTCATTTCATATTTTATGATTCCTAAGATCTAGAGTCGATACTAATTATGTCTTTGTAGAAGGCATGCATTATTTATCACCCTCATCACCAGAAGAGTAAAAGTCAACATAGACCTTTCCATGTGCCCCATAAGGTAGATATTATTAGCCTCAAGTTACTCAGTTGAGGCACAGGGAAGGTAAGTGCCTTGCCAGGGGTCCCCCATCTAATAAATATGCAGCTGCTATTTGAGCCGAATGTCCTATCCTGCCAACGCTCTTAACCACTGCTCTGGACTCCTTACCAGAATGCTTAGTACCTGCCAGGCGCTGTGCCAAGGGCTCCACATGGACTGTCTCCTTTTGCCCTCAAGACACCTGAATGGGCTAGGCACTGTTACTTTCATGTTGCGGTGGAGGGATCTGATCTTGGAGAAATGGGTTTCTTCATTGGGTTTGAACCCAAGGGGTCATGTCCCCTGTCCTCAGTCCCCTGTCACTAACTGGAGTGAAGGGAAGGTTCCTGAGTCTGACCCTGTGATGGTTCCATCAGTGCCCACCCATGTTCATTCTGTCCCATAAGGTACCACAGTCACAGGTTCCAGGCTCAGCACATAGACGTCTTTGGAGGCCATTATTCTGTCTGCCACTGTCACCTTCCATCTTCTCTCCTGTAAACCTCCAGTTGGTCTCCTGCTCACATCTTCTTGCCTCCCTCCTCTCTCCCTGATGGCAGCCAGAGTGATCTTTTAAAATATAAGCACACCCCTTCACACCCCATCCGAACCCTCCCAAGGCCATGCTGGCCTCTTTTCCCACAACCGTCACCTCGTTTCCTCTGCCCTTGCCACACTGGTCCCCTTGCTGCCACTCCAAGATGCCGAGCAAAGTCATGTCACAGCACAGAGGCTTTCCATTTGCTGTTCCCTCAGCCTGGGACACTCTTCCCTCAGTATTTGCATGGCTCTGTCACTCGCTCCATTCAGGTCTCTCTGATTGGATGTCACTTCTTCATCCCCATACCACGCTCTCCCCTTAGTGTGGTTAGTTTCCTTCAGAACACTTCTGGAGTTATGTTGGAGATGTTCCTGCCTTTAAAGTCTCTCTCCCCCGCCTGGAATGGAAGTGTGAAAAGGTTGCCTTGTTCTCTGCGGATCCCCAGAACCTGGGACGATGCTTGGTGAGAAGTGCATGCTCAATACAAGGAAGGAAGGAAGGAAGGAAGGAGAGAAGGGAGAAGGAAGGAAGGAGAGAAGGAAAAGGAAGGAATGAAGGAAGGAAAGAAGAAGAAGGAAGGAGAGAGGAACAAGGAAGGAACAAGGAAGGAAGGAAAGAAAGAAGGCAGGCAGGCAAGGGAGGGAGGGGTAGAAAAATAAAGAAAGGTGCGGTGGAAGAAATTTGCTTAGTTGATTGCCCTTTTTATGGTTGTTATCTGACATCTTACCTCTTTCAGAGGATGATATTCCAAGGATCTCAAAAGGAAAGAAATCACTTTTATCTCTTTCAATTGCATCTTATTTATAATACAGTTAAATCCTCCCAACACCGAAATAGCCCCACGCAGGTGTAAGCTTCCAGCAGCACAAGCGTATTACCTGATATTATTACTATTTGCCACCTAAAGGCTGTGTGACTGGAGGAAGCTCTCTGTGTCTTAGTGTCCTTGTCTGTAAAGCGGGTATAGTAATAGTGCAGCCCTAGTAGGGCTGTTATGAGGATTGCATCGATTTATGTTTGCAAAACACTTAGAAGGGATCCGGGGACAGAATAAGTATCGTGTAAATGTTTATTAAATTTCAAAGAAAACCAGACTTTTACCCTTCAGTTCAAACTATTCTCTCCAGTACTCAATTCTAAACCTTTCTTTGACTTAGAAAGACATTTGGAAACTTTCAGCTTTTCACTTAAATCAATTTGTTTCGGCTTTCTTATAACTCAGGAAAATACTGGTTTATACCGGGTTAGAGTAAAATGACAAAAGTGTATCTTCGCCCATTTTTTTTCCCCCCAACAGTGGTCATAGTCTTACCAAATAAAGGTTTCCTCTACAGACCAGGGCCGTCACAGTGTTTTTCAAATGATGGGACTATGAAGTTTAGGCCCTCACTTGTTCAGAGGGCAAACCTCAGGCTGCTCTGAAGTCATCCTAAAAGACAGTACCATTTGCTTGGCTTTCCAGGGTGCTGGGGTTTGAAATCTGACACTCAATTGTTGCTTGCCTCACCACCTTGGAAAGGCTGCTTCCCCCTTATTAAGGAAAAGGCCGCTCCATTTGTTTTGGCTCCATCCAACCTAACAGTGTCTTTAATTCAGCGACGGACTGTTTTCCTTGGAAGTTGGAGAACCCAGTGGTTTTGGTTCAAGCTTGAATTCTTGCTGGAAGTTCCAAACTGGAAGTCAAATGACTTCACTCAGCAGTGGTGGCGGCAGGAAAGTGGAGCCAGCCTTGGAAAGTGGATTTTGAATATTGCAAGTTATTCCTAATGGTGCCTAATGAGGTGGAACCTAATGCTATTTGAGGAGTGATGTGGACAAATCATTTTATTATTCTTTTCCGACGCAGGGTCCTGATACCTATTTTTGTTTTGTTTTTGTCGTTTCTACCTAGGATAGAAAGCAGTTTCAAGCTAATTGTGGGAGGCAAGAATAGATTGAAAGGTTACCTACTCTATACAGATGCGAGATAGATCTTTTCTGGGGAGAACAATTGAAGAGCTCTCTAGGCCTAAAGGCTGGGTAGGCATTGGTCAGAGAAAGCTGTGGATTGGGAAAGAGACAGTACAGGTAGCTCAGGTGTGGGGAGGGGGCTCGCTGGCCCCTTTTCTCTGCCAAGAGCTGTGAGTTGGAACAAAGGAAGGCGGCTACTAGAAGGTAGCTTGGGCAGCTGTGGTCCGGGTCAGGGGGATGGGGAAGCTGAGCAGAGTTACCAGACCTTTGTCACTCTTGAGTTAATAACCCGGGTGAGCTTCCTGGATCTTGGAGATAAATCTGCTTTCTCAATTTTTCTGATATTCTAGGTTCCAGAGAAGATATTTTTTTTTTTTTTAAACCAGATGTCCATTGGTACTTCTCAAAGTATCCATGGAAGAATTGAAAAGTTTTCCCAAAGCTCAGAAATTGTTTACAAAATGTTGTATGCACATAACATTCCCCTGAGAAGACAGTTCGTGGCTCCTACCAGATTCCCAAAAGGATTCTCTGATCTGCCCTCCTGTAGAACCTAGAATCATTGTTCAAGGTGGTAACATAAATCACTTTAGAACACTTTGCACTTCCATCTCCTTCAGTCTCTCATGATATGTGCAGAATTTGGCAAAGCCAAAATGTCACAAAAAAAGTTTGCCCAGCATCAAAAGACCTTGGCTAGCAAGCTCTAGTGTCTAGAGCATTCACAAGCTGCTCCAGTCCGAAGGGCCATGTAGGCATACCCGGCATCTTAGTCGGCTGTGAGCTGCTATAACAAGTTACCATATATAGGGTGCTTAAACAACAAACCGTTTTTCCTGATGGTTCTGGAGGCTGAAGTCCAAGATCAGGGTGCAGATAGATTGGGTTCCTACTGAGAACCTCTCCTTGGTTTACTCTCTTCTCGCTGTGTTCTCAAACGGTGGAGAGAGGAAAGCAAACTCTCTAGTGTCTCCTCTTCTAAGGGCACTAATCCCATCATGAGGCCTCTACTGTCATGGCCTTATTACTTCCCAAAGGCTCCATCTCCATCACAATGGAGATTAGGGTTTCCACATCTGAATTTTGGGAGGACACACATCTGCAGTCCATAGTGCCTGGTGCTGGGCCAGACAAGCAACTCAGGAGCCTTCACTCAAACACAGGCACATCTATGGAAAACACATCCAGAGTGATACAGGTATCAATGAATAAATAAGATTATGCTCATAATAATAATAAAAGAGTTTTCACTGACCACCTACAGTATGCCAGGAGCTTAGGATATATTACCTCATTTGATTGTCACAATAATCTCATAAAGTGGATAATATTATCTTTCCCGTTCTACAGATAAAGTAATGTAAGCTCAAACATGTCAAATAAATTTCTCAAGGTCATTATGTGGTAAAATTGGGATTTAAGGCCGGGTTTGTCCAACCCATGCTTCCTCTCAACTTAAGTCGCTTTGTTACATCCAAGCAACCATCATGGTGGCCTGAGTGATGCTGATTAAGCTACGGTCTCTTTCAGGGTCTGACTTCATGATTTTATTTTTTATTTATTTATTTATTTATTTATTTATTTCCAAAGCGAACTGAAAGAGTGACAAGTCAAGCAATCAATGTGTACATCACGCTATGTTAGGAATTGGAAGGGATAACCAATTTTCCTTCCCAAAGGGACTGCCAGGCATACCCTGAGGGGCTGGGATTTCTGGAACTCTGTGGAGCTCACAAGAGGACAGTTAGAAAAGTGAGGGGGAGGCTACATTCCAGACATAGCATATGGTATGAGAAAGCACCAAATTTGGAGTGGGACAAACAGATGAAGAAGGTGTCAAGTTCTCCGGGGAGGAGTAGAGGGTAGGAGAGGCTATACACAGGGTAAAGCTTTGACAAGATGCTGGGGTGACTTAGCTGAGTCTCAGATAAAGGAGACCCATCCCAGAATCGGAGGAGTCTCCCCTCCCCCATCCTAACAAAGGGAAGTTTCCACAGATGAACGGGACCGAGTCCCAGATGGAAGCTGATTGCCTGCCCTATAGGGAAATCTTCACTTCTAGCAGAGAACTCTCTAGTCATAGGAAAACCTATCTCAATTGCAATGACTCGTCCACTTGCAACGGATGGCCTAGCAAGGGCTTGACTTAGGTAAGGAATTAGAGGACTAGAGGTAGCGGTTGAGTGGCAAGGGGAGAAATTATAAAGGACAGACAAGAGGCTGCTGAGTCCCAGCAGGGGCAAAACAATCTTACATCAGTTATGGGTGCACAGCTCTTAATGCCACACAGCTCACGAATGCAACATCCTCCCTCTCCTCTAACCCCCACCCCAAGAAAGCTGTCCCAGAAAAGCCAAATAACTAGAATGACACCACAATGGAAGGCAAGCTCAACTTTGCATGAGAAGTGGCCCTGCCAGCCTCCCGCTACTTTTCCTGGGGCTGGGGGGGACACAGACACTGGGGAGGCCTGGAGAGCTGCTGAGTGTCCACTCCCTGAAGGGCTGGGCCAGAACTGGAAGCTCCTGGGAGTCAGAGAGCTGCTTTTTTCTGACATACAAGTTCTGAAGTCTTGTTGGTGCTCACACCCTTCTCAGCAATGAAGGGCGCATCTGCTCTAATGAAAACATGTCCCTTTGTCAAGTCACTAGGGACTCCATCCTTGGAGCCTCCAGAGGGGCGATCTTCCCTCTGCTGGAGCTCCCCCAGTGCTCCTGGCTCCCAGTCAGGCAGACGCCTCTGTGTCGGCTCTTTTACCACCTCCACCCCCCCCCAAGTATGCCTTCCCCTCTAGTGGGATAAATTTAGCTCTGAATGAATGCAGAAAGGAGAACACATTCGTGTAAACACAGATCAAGTAGCTTTCAAATATGGGCTTGACACATACACAATTGGCACAGGAGATCCACGTTTTTCTGTTTCCTTCATTCTGGCTTCTCTCTGCTTTTTTCCCATCCTATTCTCAGAGCCCTGCACCCTTTTCTGAGTTTAGTTAAACTAAGTAAATATGTAGATCAGAAGGTGGGGCTGTTTGTCTTCAGACGGGAGAAAGCAGAAATCACCTGAGTGTTTGAGGAACATCTAGAAGTCAATGAGAGCCCTTGGTGTTGGTGGTCATTTTCATTTATGGATCAGATTGTCTTAGGGGCCCAGCAGAAACTCTTTTGTCTTATGTCGTAGCAGAGTCTTTTCTCCCAATGGGCTGAGACTGTGGCCGCTACAGAGTGCTGTGCAGACCTGCAGACATTTCCCCGCTGACCATTCTGTCCTTACGTCCATAACTTTGAAGTCAGCCATCTCAATGTTGACCTTCACGCTTCCAGAGCATTCATAGTTCTCAGAAACCTTTCTCATTCGTGAGCTCCTTCAATCCTCACAAGCACCTTGTGAGGTAGTTAGCTATCTCTATTCCCAGTTTACAAACAGAAAGCCTCAGCTCAGAGCAGTGAAGTGACTTGTTTGAGGTTTACATGGTAAGTGGCAAAGTTAGGATTAGGACCTAAGTTGACACTTGGTCATATGCTCTTTCCACTCTACCTCGAGCTGCTTTTGGGGAAGGTAGTGTGTCCAGGAGGCCCCATCTGGTAGAGTTACGTTTAGGGAACATTTGCTAGTGTCTGGTGGCCAAGGGCTGGGCACATGGGATTAAGACCCCAGACATTCCAAAGGGGATCAGGAGGGCTCAGCATCCAAAGATGGTAGGAGCTGAAGCAGAGCTTTCCCAATTTCATTACCCATTCTCCAACCAGGAGGGCACACAGGACTGAGAGGCCATTGTCCCTTCACTGCCAACCCCACAGGACATCTCTCTCTCCTGTCAGCAGTGCTGACTTGCAGAATGTGTACGGCATTATCGAATCATGGCTAACAATGAAAGTGTCGATGGCCCCACTGCAAACAGGGATTGATTCCACGCTGACAGGGCACATCGTGGTCATTGTACTAAGGCAAACTAGACTGGCCCCTAAGCTCCCTGAGAAGCCAATGACCCAATTGTGTCTACTGGCATTACATAACCAGGCTGGCCTCCCCAAAGACTTTTTCACTTTGTAGCTAATTCATACCCACACCTAGAATCAACTCCGCCAAGGAGCATATTTAATACGTAGGTATGTAGCTCTCTAAACATTCCAAAATCAAGCATGCTTTCCGTCTTTTCCTAGAACTTCATCCACCTCTTCTTAAGCATTCCCTTCTCATTCCTTCTTATATATAATTATTAAATTGACTCACTCCAAAAGATAAGACTGTAGGTGTCGAAGAATCATTAAAAAAAGAGTCTGGTGATGAAATTTCTAGACAATAAATGACCCAGAGCATGATCCTCCCTTTTAAAAGACGAGAAAGAAGAAGTAGCTACTAATGTGAGGAATTTTAAGAATAATGATAGTTCATTCTCTTCCTCTGAAAAAAAAAAAAAAACACCAAAACACCTACATAAAAGGGTGGATAAAATCAAGTCACTCACTTGGTATGGTTTATGACATTTTTAGTGAAGCAACAATTAGGACCTTCCATTTCTGGAGCAGCTACTGTGAGCATTTTATACTTGATATCCTGATTTCTCACAATATCCCCATAAGATTGGAGTTATTCTCCCCCATTTAAAGATGAGGAATGTGTAGACCAAACGTGGTACAGTGGGTGAGTCTCAGGGCTGGGAGTCACTCTTGTCCATAGAGCTCATGCCTTTTTTGTGTGTCACGCCCGCCTACCACTTCCTAATCACACTTCCCGAAATTTTTATCAGTAACAAGATTATTATGAACCGACATGTGCATATCAAGCAAAGCAAATGTAAAGTGATCCCCAATAACCCCGCTCTAATGCCCGTATACTCTCCCCAAACACCCCCATTTCCCCTCACGACGCACATCATCAGTCGCTGACATTGCCAAAGCCAACCAAGAGAAAAGGAAGCCCTCAAACTGAAATGCTAATAGTCGTTTCTGGATAGATTTCCAGCTGCTCCTTTTGAATCTACTATGTAGGGAGCCTAGTTAATAGATGCCTTAAGTGACATCCAGCCTAATCTTAGCTGGTCCTGTCTACTAACTTGTCTTTTTTGCCCCATGGAGACTCTCTAGATGGATCTTTCATTTGAATCCTCTAGGGAAACACAGCGCATACTTGAAATCCCATCAACTTTCCCAAATTGTTCACAACCAAAGGAGCCAAAAGCTTCCAACCACTGTTCCCCTCCTTTTGATTCTGTGCAGAGCCATCACATATGTTTTGAATGACCACTTATTCTAAAAGACCCTAAAAGGCAAAACAGAGCTCCTACGAATACAAACATTTTGGAGGCCCCAGGCATTCCTTTTAAAATTACTTTTGTCAAGAGAAAGCTTCAAGTTACTCTGAAATTTCACACTCCTAGACTGCTGCTTAACAAGACTTTTCACTCAAGGGGTCTTGGCAAGTCATTTCCCTCTCAGTTTACAGAGCTCCTGTTGCCCCCACAGGGGAGTGGGCTATGGTCATCTGTGGTTCCCAAAAGACTCATGCTCTAGAATAGACTCTGAATCTTTTATTAATAAAACGTCTATTTTGCAAATCCAGCATTTGGTATTCTCTCCATGTAATGCTTTGCAATGCAGCATCCATCCGAAAAACCATTAAACAGTGCGGCTGGTGCTTATACAACACAATTTAATGTCCCAGCAAGAACTAGTGGTTTGTTACACACATTATGCACCATTGTAATGGATCTTTCTAGATTTTAAATGTGTGGAGGGCAAAAAGTCACCAATATTAGCACTAGACTATGCATTCTTTGTACTACCAAGCCAGAGCCTAAAGTCTAGCGATGGATAGCTACACAATAAAAGTTTATGAAAGAAATGGCATAATATGTGTTACATATGTCTGTGTTTGTAATGGATTCAATAATTTTCAAATGCTAAATTCCCTTCATTTGAAGGGAGGAGTGCTGCAAGAGAAGAAAATGTTTTACCTCTGCTGTGGCCAAGCATCACCCATTCATTTCACAAGCCTTCCTGTTTCCTTAGTGTTCTTGGTCACAAGCAACAGAAAGATTCTAGTTGATAGGAGCGGAGAAGGCATGAATTGAAGGTGTATTCGCAGAAGAGCTGAGAAGGCTAGAGAAGGAGGCTTGGACCATGGGCAGGACCAAAGGTGAGCTGCCAGCCTGAAAGAATTTTCAGATGCCGTGTCTTCAAGATCCTTGGCAGGTGCTCATGCCTGACTGAGCCCAGATTGCACACCATATTGTAGCTTCTAGGGAATCTGGGGAAGCAAGTGTCTGGCATTTCCCAGCTTCTACGGTAAGAGGTGGCTCTGTCACTATGGCTTGTAAAATGGGAATTCCCCAGAGATGGAAAGGGGTTCACAAATTAGGCAACCAAAAAATATGAAAGAAACTGCTCCACTTCCACCTGGACAAACCCCAGCATTCTGAATCTCTTCTTCCCTTTGACTTTTTGCCATATCTGCCTTGGCAGTCCTCGACACTGACTAGACCCACAACCCCTGTGTATCATGGGTCTCAGGTGGTTAAAAACCACTGAGGAAGTACACACAATTGGTCATGAGTCTTTTGTCTACTCCTAGTAAACGCAGTACAATACAACGTCCCTAACCCCTACCTCACCCCATCGGAATTTGTTTCTGTACATGTTCAGGGAAATGTACTCCAGGCAATTTTGATGCAGACTTCTGGGTGGGAACCATGTCTTAATTTTTGCAATTTTCCACAGCCTCTCTACAAACTATTTCTGTTTTTCTGAAGTCCTTCACCCCCACCCCATTCATCTCAACCAATGATCCCTAAATGGGAAAATAAACCTACCTGATGTACACTCACTCAACTTTTCTGTCCTTCAACTCAAAATTCCTTATCTCTACCCATTCCATCCTCCTGCCCTGCTTAATTTCTCCTTCTTTCCAAGGCTAAATTGGCTACCAGTCCATGGTCTAATCTGAGACTTAATACTTATCTCCCCTTTGACTGTGTCTTTGGCCTCACTTCCCTGATGCCAAAATTCTCTTCATTCCGGAAACATTTCAAGTCTTATCTGACCTAACGACTCTTCAATTTGACCCTGCTTCCCATAAACCACCTTCCCATTCCACCAACCACCTTGGTCTTTTGCATCCAAAGGAGTGGTCTATACTCATGAAGGCTTTCCCTCCACCTTTCATTCATTCTCAACTCCCTGTAATCACTTCCAGCCTGACTTTACACACACACACTCACACTCACACACTCACACACACACACACACACACACACACACACACACACACACACACGGGTCTCCCAGTGCCACTCTAGCTTCCTGACTGCTCAAGCCAATGACCCCTTCTTAGTCTGCATCCTTCTTGATCTCTCAGAAGCATCTGACCCTTTCGAAAACCCCTTTCCTCCTATTGTGGCTTTTGATACAATATCCCTCCTGATATTTCCTTCTATTTGTCAGCTGACACTTTCTCAGACTCCTTTGCTGGGCTTTCTCCTCTTCTTGCTCTTTTTTTTTTTCTCACTCTGGCCATTCTCATGTCTTAAGCTATCATCTCAAAATAGATGACGCTCAAAAATGTGTCCCAAATCCTGATTCCTCTTTCCTGCGATTCACAGTTTTCCAACTGGTCATTTCCAATGGGTGCCCAGGCTCTTCTCCCACCCCTTCTCATGACTCCTTTGAAAAACTTTTTTTTTGTGTGTGTGTGTGGTAAAATATACACGGCATAAAATTGACCATTTACACAACTTTTAAGTGTACAGCTTGGTGACATTAAGTCCATTTACATTGTTGTGCTCCTCTATTCCTTTTTAATGTCGATATAGCTGTGGCAAGGGAAGGCCATTTCCTGTTCATTACTTTTAATTACAGGGGCCTGCCCTACCTCTCTCTCAGTGGCCGAGCCTGGTGCTGAGGGGTGGAAGAGCATGGGCTCTGGAAGAGTCTGCTCTGAGTTTAAATCTCAGCTTTATGACTCTGGCTGAGGCTCTCAAACTCATGGGTCTCACTTTTCCCATCTTGTTATTCTCTCCTGTTGTTGGGTACACAGTCACTCCGCTGAAGCAAGAACAGCTTGGTTTATTTGTGAGCAAACACCCTGGTAAGAACTTGACCTGTGGGGACTGGTGCCGGAAGTGAGGAGAAAATGGAGTGTGTGAAGAAAGGGATAGATCTTGGCCAGAAAGTAGGAGTTCTGGATGTATTGGAGTGGGATGTCCAATCTGGCATTGGCTTGGATTTATGACACAAATAGCTCCACCCACACCCCTCTTATGAAAAGGAAGAGAAAACAATCAATCAGGTTTTGGTGACTACTTCGGTCTTCGGGCAGAGTAGTAATCGCTCACCAAGTGACAGGTAAAACCTCTGTTAAAAAGGCAATTTAGGGATCCCTGGGTGGTGCAGCGGTTTAGCGCCTGCCTTTGGCCCAGGGCGCGATCCTGGAGACCCGGGATCGAATCCCACGTCGGGCTCCCGGTGCATGGAGCCTGCTTCTCCCTCTGCCTGTGTCTCTGCCTTTCTCTCTCTCTCTCTCTCCGTGACTATCATAAAAAAAAAAAAAATTTAAAAAGGCAATTTAGTCGCATTGCAAGAATTTGCCCAGGAAAGAGGTGATTTGGGGGAAATCTGGTGTGCATACCTTTTAAAATGCCTTTCGAGTCCTGCGTTCATAGAATCATCAAGGGTCTGAAGAGGTTAGGTTGTTATCACGGCATTTTATGGAGCCGAGTTTCCTTACGACGAGCTCCAGCAAGTCCCCGCTGCAGGTTCAGAGGTCTCTTGTTCGCATGTAGCATCTATTTCCTCCCGGACTGGGCCTTCCCCGCTCCCACATGCAGCCCAGCCCGGCGCCGCTCACGGAAGATGCACTTCGGTTGCCCTGAAAGAACAGGTGGAGCGTTCTGGTGCCCAGGTCCTGCTTCTCCTCTCGGGGCCTGTAGGGAAGACTCGGTGGGGAGGGGGGGGCACGGGATGGGGATAGGGACAGATGGCCCCTTGCCAAGCACCCTTCTACATTATAGCTCGCTCCATTTCTCGGATGGGGAGACTGAGGTCAGAGTGGGGAGGCGCGTGGCCTGCGAGTCCCTGCTGGCCTGCGCGGAGGCTCCAAGGGCGCGCCCCCGGAGCCCAGCGCTTGGCCGCACACCGGGGTGCCCTGCGCTGCCCCCCAGGCCCGCGCGCGAGGCCGCCCTTCCCCGCCCGGTGCCCCCGCGGGGCCCTTGGTGCGCCCCCGGTGCCCGCCCGCCGCGCGCTCCCCGCCGGGGGTGGGGTGGGGGTGGGGGGCGGCAGCCGCGGGTCCCCCCAGCCCGGGGGCGGAGCGAGGCGCCGAGACGTCAGGGCGGAGGAGCGGCGCGGGGCGGGGGCGGGGGCGGGGGCGGGCGCGCCCTCCCGGCGGCCGCCCGCGGCCCACGTCCCCCGTCCCCGCCTGGCGCGGCCGCCGGCCCGGAGCTGCAGTCGGCGGCGGGGCGCGCGGGGCCCGGAGCTGAGCCGCGCGAGCCGGCCGTGCGCGCAGCTCCGCCCGCCCCCCGCAGCGAGCGGCCCCCCGGGGCGGCCCCCACCCCACCCCACCCCACCCCACCCCTCCCCGGGGCGCCCTCCGTCTCCCTGGCTGACTCCAGCGTGTGTTTTGTTTTTCTTTCTTTTCCACCCCCGTCCCCGGGTGCCTTTCTCCAGGATGGCAGAGGCGGAGTTGCACAAGGAAAGGCTGCAAGCCATAGCAGTAAGTCCGCTTCCAATTTTATTTTCTTGCTCTATTGTCTGGGAGGGAAGGGGACCCCGGGGGGTTTCGGGGGCCCTGGACATTCCAGCGCAAGCAGCCGCAGGGCGTGCATGGGTCCCTGCGGGCACCGAAGTCGCCGAGGCTCAGCTGCGCTGCTTTTTCTTACGCGACGGGCTGTGGGTGGAAGCCCCCGGGGCGCGCTGCGGGCTGCGGACTTGGGTGTGAAGACCGGCTTGGAAAGGAGATGCTTGCTACTGGGCTTTGGGTGGGGGTGGGGGTGGGGGTGGGGGCGGTTCCGGGGCGATCGTCCCCCCGCGGTCCGGGCTGCCCTGGCTGCACCCTGGCTGCACCCACGGGAGGGAGCAGGGGCTGCCACCCTTCCGTCCCCTAAGCGGGGACCCAGCTTTCCCGCGCCGTCCACCCTGCTCCCTGAAACCCGGGGTCTTCATCTCCCCCTGCTGCATTGGGGGTTTGGCACGAGCCTTCACCCCGGAGGGGCCCCGGGCACTTCTTCCACCCGCCTGGCCCTGGGCGCACCTAATATTCCAGCAGAGCATCCCTCTCCCCGGGCTGGACGATCTGAAACCTGTTTGCAGCGTACAGAGGAGCAACCGGGTTTGGCAAAGTTCACGCGCGCACTTGGAGAAAAGTGTACCCTTGTGCATCTCGGGTAAAAGAGAGAACTTTCTGGGCCTCTGTAGGTTTGAGCAATCTTGCCACAGTGTTGCCAATGATCTACAGATGTGGTATTTTTACTGGAGCCACCGCAGCTGGATTATATATTTCCTTTGCAGATGAGGGAATGATTACTGCTGCTGTATGAAATAATAACAATTAAAAGAGAAGGTCTGTTAACATATTGGCATAAAAGAATCTCCAGACGTTCTTCTACCTAAGCACTTTTTTTTTTTTTTTTTTTATGGTCCAGGAGTTCTCTGGAAACACATATAAATTTGTCGGAGGAGTAGTGTGTCATGTTTTGGAAGCAAAGCCTATTAAAGTGTTTTCAGAATCCTTTGGACAGATTCTTCGTAGGGAAAGTGCATACGGGCCCTTCTTTTTAAAAGAAGCATTTGGTATGGTTCCCGTGGCACCGAGACCCTCTTTATCAATGTCTTCAAATTTTAAATGTCTTGGGAACTTGACCACTGAAGTGAGAGGCACATTTGTTGGCAGTGTTGAAATGCTATGGTTTTTTGTTTTTTGTTGTTTTTTTTTTTTGCCTGTTGGGCAATCTTTGAACTTGGTACTTCAGAACTCAGGAAGGCTGGTTTTTTTTTTTTTTTTTCTTCAATTTTTTTGTCTTTTCCCTTCCCCTCTGTGAATGTGTATTTTGATGGTTAATGACGTGGTTTATGGTTTCTAAAGCTAGTGGCAAGGAGTGTGGCCAGTGTGTCATGAACTTGGTAAGAATGGAGATATTCAGTTCTTGGTGCCATGTAGCTGGTGGGTGTTTTATATAAACTGAAGAATAGGCTGCTTTAAGCGTCTGTAAGTGGCTATTCCAGAGAACGTTCAGTTGCTGCCATAGACTGTGTGAAGGTTTCCAACAGTTGTCACATTTTCTGCCTTTGCGTGAGCAGCTTTCACTGGACGCCTGAGGGACAGCTGAGGCTTATGAAAGGACTTGTTCTCTGAATGGGGAGCCAGTAGCAGCTAACAGTAGGGCCACCCCTTTCCAGATGGGCTGCGGTAATCTCAGTAGGGGCCAAGTGGACTTTCCAGAAAGATCAAGCCAGTCTTTTGGAATTCTCTTGAGTGTGTGATAAGCCTAAACACAAATACCTGTGCCTATTCAGTTGTGGAATTGAGTTTGTCCTGGACCTGGGAAGATGCTGATGATTCTTATGACATATCAGCCTCACTTAATAGATGTGCTGTTATTGGTTTGGATACACTAACAATGAAAATGACTGTGTGTGTGTGTGTGTGCGTGTGTGTGTGTGTGTGTGTGTGTGTGTGACAGAGAGAGAGAGGGATGGGGGGAGAGAGAGAAAGATTTAAGAAAATGGGAGAGGGCAGAGGGTCTTGTGACCATATCAGTAAATAGTTCTATGCTATCTATGCTTGGGCCTAGTACACTCTCCAAATTTGGCAAACCCTGCCTCTCTCTGCCATCTTCCTAGAGTTGTCAGGGGACCTGCAGGGGCCCCCAAGCCTCCTTCCAGAGCCTAGCACTCCTGAAGTATGAAGTATGGAAATGTGAAAGAGGAGGAGAACAAGGCCTTACCTCTTCACCAACTTGGGCTCCTCTCCAAAAGACAGAGCAGATAGAGGAGGATCCTAGTCTGTGGGGTCATGGGCAGTTTTAGTCTGGGCCACTGTTCTTTCATCTGTGTAATGAGCTCATGCATTCTACCTCTGGGCTCCTTGTAAGGTTTAGCTATGATACCGGTGAATTACATGGCATGTGGTCATCATTAGATGGTATTGAGGGACAGACCCCAAGCCCCCAATTCCTGTCTACAGCACTGCCTTGCCCAGTGAGGCTCAGAGACACACCTCTGAAGCATAAAGAGTCTGAACAGCCTTTAAAATGTTTCCCTTTAATTCTAACTAAAAGCCAGGGCTGTGTCTGGCATTTTTTCCTCTAGCGGCTCCATACACGGGTGCAGAGTTGTCACCTGAGGGTTCATCCATTCATTCAACAGGTGCTTAGAGCCTTCTAGGAAGGTGCTATCAACATCCCTAAGTTTCAGCCATCAGAGGAAAGATGTTACCTTCTATATACTTAGGTCCTGAAAGGACAGATGTCCTGTGACCCATCTGTCACGTGGTCATCTGGGATTTCTTTTCTTTTTTTTTTTTTTTACCCTCAAGGGAATGAAATATTCAGAAACCCTGGTACCTTAATTGAATCTTCCAGTTGAACCCAGACACTGATCAATGAGAAAAGATGGATCTCATCCTATCTCTTGCCCAAAGAAGAGCAAGTCCATTTTTAACAACTTTCTCTACTCCCAGGCACTCCTTCCTCCTGTAGGGATACTCCCCAGTTGGTAATTTGAGGAGATAGCAAAATGCCTCTGTAGCAGAATGAAGGTGGATAATAATTCCAGGGATTAATAATGCAATTGCCATTTATTGAACATTGTCTATTCCACAAGGCACTGTGTGATCTGCTTTTATTATTATTTTTTTGACCTTCAGTTGTTGATAGTCTGAAGGAGAAACACACATAAACAACTACTGTTCAGTGCCAGGAGTACTTATGCAAATGAGCACTCAGGTGGCACAGGTTAACCAACCTCATGGAGTTGTGGAACCTTCCCTGGAGGGGAGACATCGGAGCAAGTCCTGAAGACTGGGTAAAATCAAATATAACATAATAACCTTCCCAATTAGCAGAAGGTATTTATTGATTATTTATTGTTAGTTTGACTATTATTTATTTGGAACAGTTAGTCTGAGAAAGGAAAAGCCAAAAGCATGAAGAAGTTCAGTCAACAGCTAAAGGCACAAAGTCGGCAATAAGACCAAAGTGCATTTTAACACACATTATGTCATTGAACAGTAATAAAGTGATGAGCTAGGAACTACTCTGTTATTTATATGTTATAGATAAAGAGCCCAACATTAAAAGAGAGGGTCAAAGCCAGGGTTTGAACCCACACTTCAGGGCCCTGGAGCCCCTCTATTGACTATTGCCCTGAATTGCTACCCCCAAGATGGCGGCACAGCCTCTGAGCACACTGTACAGGACGTTCCAACAGCCTCAGGGTGAGCCAACAAGGCAGAAGCAAGGCAGAAGCATACTGATGCAGTTGCTCTGGGAGGGCCCAGACCAACGAGGAGGCCCGCATGCTTTGGAGAGTCTTCCAAGCTGGCTTTCAGCACGTGGAAATATCTGGCGTATGTTCTAAGTGAATGAGTAACAACACTCCCTTGGGAAAGAAGCTACCGTGTGTCAATGGAAATCAACTCTGGGAGAGGATGTTATGTCTGTACATCCGAGAGGAAGGCAGTCTTCCTTGGGCATGTGGGAAGATAACTCCATGTTGCAGAGGTCATCTTGGGCAAACACCTCCAGAGTCATGTGGGCAAGGCCTCAGGCCTGTACCGGGGATCAGTATGAGCATGTTCACGTGTGCTACAAATATGAAAGGTCAACCCCACCTGATTTTTAGATAATTTTGTCATGTAATAAGAATCCACTCTGTGGATTAATAAAAATGATCTTTTTTGCATCTGTGTATCAGTTTACAATTTATAGACACCTGTGGTTGTTACCTTCATTTTGAGCTCTGTGGGGCAGGTCTTGTTATCTTCACTTTAAAGTTGATGATAGAGACATCCAAGCTCACATAATGAGACGTGAAAGAGTTGTCTTAAGTCGAGTCTCTCCCGATCCTTTGTGTTCGTGGCATTTCTTGCTTGGAGGGGGTACCCTGATAAGGGTGGGAGCTGCCACACGCATCCTTCCAAGCTAGAGTCCTGGGGTCAGGAGGAGAGGGATGGATTCATGGGTATGTGAGCCTGGATGGGCCTCCATGAAATCTCTCCTTTTGGGGATCTCACTTTGGGTTCCTCTTCCTCTTGACACTCTCACACAGATCCCATTCTCTGTCCTGAGAAGGTCTGGATATAGGTGGGTGGCTTAGGCTGCCTCTGCCCTTCACTTGCTGAGAAACACTTCTGGCATTTCCTTGGATTCATGTCTCAATGCCTCTTCTTTCCTGGAGATGATAAGGCCTTGAATACCAGAGTTAGAGTATGGGACCAGGGGCCGGGGGGCTGGTCAGCCTGCCTTTGATTCAGGCCACTTAAGTGGGTCTGCGTAGCCTGGGCAAAAGTCCTTGCTGCGATTTACATGTGATCCAGTCCAGTCCAGCTTCCCAAGTCAGGTACCCCTCCAGGATTTAGAGACCCAAACCCCAAACCCTACAGTAAAAAAAAACAAAACAAAACTGATTCTTGTAGGGACCATTCCTATGCATGTCCCTTGTAAACCTGTCTCATTGGCAGGTAACTGGCAAAGGAATGAAGAATCGAAGATCCTGAGTACTGGTTGCTATCTTCCTCCATCTCAGAGATGTGAGTGATACCTTGCTTCTAGAATTTCCTGTTAAGGCCCAACTGATGGTTTGCTCAGGATATTGGTGCTGAGGAAATGTTCACCGCAGCCGAATCTGCAGGGCCACCCAGGAGATAGTTGCCACCCAGGGCTCATTGCTCAAGGGTCATTGCCAGGTCCGAGAGTGCTGAGGTAGGCCTTACGCAAACACATGCAAGGGTCAAACACCCCTTTGGTCACTTATTTGGACCTCTGAGTATTTCAGGCTTTGGCCTCTTGGGACAAAGAGCAGCTGCTCTGGCAAGGACCCTGAGAAATAATAGCAGTGCTCATTAAGAAGCCATCATTAAAAAAGCCAAACAGGGGGTTTGGGGGGGTATGATTTGTCATTATTTAAGGGAAACCAGGGCTCAGCACTGGTGCTTCTACATTCCTTTGGGGCTGCTCAACACTTTTGGGACTCCTGCTGTTGGTCCTCTGAACTACCCGCATTTCATCCCTGATCTCTTTGGGAATGTTGTTCAACTCGCTTGACAATAATCATTATGTGGTGTGACATTGACGGAGACAGCAAATGGGCACTGATGCACGGAGACAGTGGTCCCCAGGGCTGGTAGTGCCTCACACGATCTGGCCAGTTTCAAGGAAGGCTTCTGGTGTCCGGAAGCTGTGACTCAAGTCCTGGCTATTCTCTTATTATCCGTATGACCTCACTGTCCCTCGTTTTCCTCATCAGGAAGATGGGGATAATGATAATACCCGCCTCATGGAATTGTTGTGAAAGTTATTTGAGAAATTTCATGGGACATTCTCAGAGCAAGGACTCAGAAAACACTCAAAGTTCTCTAGTTATAAGTGAATCGACGACGCATAACTCATGGATCTTTAAACAGAAAATGGACACAAAGAATGGAAGATGAATTCTATTAACTCGAATCATTTTTGCCAAACTGGGAAATTTCAGATGAATATAGTAGCTACTGAGCATTTCCTGTGCAGGAAGATACTAATAATAACAGTGAAAAGGATTGTTTATAGTGGAGAGGAGTTACAAATTTAAAGACTCCAGGGCCAGTGTTAACACCGGGGAGTGACGCAGGCTGGGGGGCAGCAGTGGGGATCTGGAGAGCAGACACGACTCCTCAGTTGGGATAGAGCGAATTTATACCATGTGAGAATGTGAGTTCTGTGTTGTCACATCCACTCATTTTCAAGAGAAGTAAGAAATCTGCTTTTTAAAAATGTGAGACTCCCACTTAAGAAAGAACTAGTTTCAAAACTTATAAAAAAATTTATGGACACAACATTCCTTTGGGTCAACAGGTCAACCTTTTGTGACCTCCAGATGTAGGTAGAGCTTTGAACTTTATGATGTGTTTTTCCTATGCATGGACTCATTTGGGCTTTGTAAGGATACTGTGAAGTGCTCCTTCCAGCACCCCCTAGGTGTTTTAAAACGTTATAAAATCAGGGTGTATTTTCACCAGGGCTTTGTGAGTTTGGTGTCCAAATGTCTGGGTTGTTGGAAAAATAGTGCACATTTGCTGTATCTTTTGATATTAAGTGAACTCTTTGTAATCACTGACATTATTGTAACCCAGAACATTCACATCTTGGTGGATGATTGCTCTCCCAAATTTAACAGAAAAATTTTAAACAATCAGTACCTTGAGGTGGGAAATTCCTGTTCTAGAAGAATCTTTAGGAACAAGGTATATAATTCTGAGCCTCTCACATAAATCACTCAGGGTGCTTATATGATTTTATTTTATTACCAGCCTCACATAATAAACAATGTAGGGAGATCCAGCTGGACTAAGGACTTCTAGTAATAGCGGCAACTGCCTTTGGGCCAGGTAAAATACAGAACGGCGATTCTCAAACTGTAATGCATTAGGAACCCCCGAGAGCTCCTTAAAACACAGGTTGCTGGACCTCACTCCCGGTGTTTGATTTTGTAGGTCTGGGGTGGGGCCTGAGAACTTGCATTTCTAACAAGTCCCCAGGAGATGTTGTACCCTGCTGCAGCTGCTATTCTGGGGAACACAAGTGAAGAACCCCTGGAAAAGGGGTAGAAGATTAATGGTAAAGGAAGATGGTGGCCTAGGTCTTGACCAGTGCCATATGCCCACTGTGACATGTCTCAGAGTTTGTGAGGTGTGGATATCTTAAGAGGCCAAGCACGCATTCGTGAAATATAATAGTGAAAGGGACTATAAGGGAAAGGAGGGAAACTGAGTGGGGAAAAATTAGAGAGGAAGACAAACCATGAGAGACCCCTAACTCTGGGAAACAAACAAAGGGTTGCAGAAGGGGAGGCGGGTGGGGGGATGGGGTAACTGGGTGACAGGCACTAAGGACGGCACTTGATGGGATGAGCACTGAGTGTTATACTGTATGTTGGCAAATTGAATTTATTTTTTAATTTTTTAATTTTTTGGCAAATTGAATTTAAATTTTAAAATTTTTAAAAAGAGGCAAAGTAGAATAAAAATTGTTTAAAAAAAGAAGAGAGGGGCAGAGTAGAGTCTTAATCAAACAAAGCTCAGTTTGGATGTGATGCAGTGTGTCCCTCTCACATCAAGTGGCTGATCGAGAAGAGGTCTTTGGGTAGTTGTTTTAAGTGATTTAAATAGAGTGAAATTTCTGTCTGTTGGTCACTTGAAGAAACCTGTTTGAAGGGTACGCATGGGATTGGCTGATTACGACTATGGGCCACAAAATTCACATAGGGGGCACGTCAGTGAAACAAAAAGTCATGCTGTAGGGTAGATATCCAGCCATATAGTGGGAGGCCCTTGAGAGGTGCATGGTACCTATTAGGACCCTGTAGATGGAGAGGTCCCATAGCAGATCAGGTGATCAAGCCTGGTGGTAGCCCCTCCAGCCCTCACGCCTGATTCTTGGTGCAGCTGCTTCTCACGTGGGAAGCCCTCAGAGGATGCCAGGATGATCCGCAGTTGAGACTCACTTACTCAGTGATGGTTAATGATTCTCCTAAGCCAGTCTGTGTGCACACCGGTGTAGCATATCAAAGAGGAGTTTATTCTTGCAAAGATGCCATATAAGCTTCCCTCAGGCTCACTTGTAGCATCCATTGTCTGAACCAACCCTTCATGCGCAGAAGGATTCAGCCTCACTCAGGCTCTTCTCTGTCCGGAAACACAACACACAGAGACCCCACGGCCCAGGATGAGGCCCAAGAGAGCATGACCGGATTGGGGTGATGGCCGCCCAGCACAGGATGCTTTGCAGAGGAATGTTCGCCCATGAGTGCTGTGGCTTTGCGAGAATACCGCACAGCTGAGACCTATTTCTGACAGGAAATGCCAGCAGAAGCAGAGGTTTGTGTGGGGTGCCATTGTTGGAGCTACATGTGCCCTTGGTTAATTCTGATGTCAGTCTTTTTCACTAGTTTCTTGTTGGATTAAAATCTTCAAAAGGAGATTATTATATTCATGAGAGAGAGAGAGAGAGAGAGAGATAAAGACAACCTATAGCTTATTTACATTATGCTTGCACCTACCTAAAAAATGCTTTGGGGTTAGTCCTTGACCCTAGTATCAATGCTTCTGTTGCATCACATGAGCTTAGCCAGAAGATGGGAATAGGGAAGCTGGTACCTTTCCCTGGAATAAGATAGAAGAGGAAAGAGAAGCCATAAGTGTCCCCAAGATAAAAGGCCTAGTTGTAGTTGAAAAGGCTGTGGGCCAGACCTCAGGGCACATCTTCTTGCTCATCATTCCCCCACCCTGCAGGCTACCAGGCTCTTGAAAGTCTGTGCACTACCAAATGTCTTCAGGGCATTTGTAAAAACCTGCCCTTACTTTTTTTTGCTGAATTATACTGGTTTACTTACTATTCTAGGTGGGTGGGATTCCCCCCTCCCCTTCTTCTAAATTATAACCAGTCATCTGAGTATTCACTTTATTTTTAAATTCAGAGCTGAAACTTAAAACTTTGAGGGTTATAAAAAAATGTTATTCTTAAGAGAAAAACATATGCTTGAAAAATTAACCCCTTTGCTGGTAAGCAGGGGATCTTCTTTCTCTGAGTTTGAGCAAAAATGGCAACAACTTAGAGGCCAGTGAATACCACACAGGGCTCCAGGATTGGAGCAGCTCTGATAGTATGCATGTCCCGTACGTGACGTGAGAGAGAGGCTGGGATCTGGGAGAGGTGCCTCTTGGTGGAGAGGCATAGAGCCTTCTCTGGGGCTTCTGGGTTGGTCTCAAACACTGAGTTTCTATGGCCTGATTTTTCAGCTTGGGCTGATAATACCTGCCACCTCTAACGGGGTGGAAATGGTTCAAAAGTTTCCTTGTTCCAGTGGGACTGTGTGGCATATAAGATCTGAAAAGCATAAAAGAGTAGAGCAGTTCCTCAAGAAATTAAAAATAGAGCTGCCATGTGGTCCAGCAGTGCAGCTCTTGGGTATAGATCCAGAGGAAATAAAGTCACTACTTTGAGGAGGTATCTGTACCTCTATATTCATTGCAGTGTTATTTATGATGGCCAAGATATAGAAACACTTGCGTCCAATGTCAGATGAATGGATGAAGAAAGCGGATGTGTAATAATGGCATATTATTCAGCCTTTAAAAAGAAGGAAGGTCTGCCATCTGTGAAATAAGCCAGATGCAAAAAGATGAATACTGTGTGATCTCACTTATATGTGAAATCTAAAAAAAAAAAAAAAAAAAAAAGTCAAACTTATAGTAATACAGAGTGGAATGGCTTTTACCAGAGGCTAGGAGGTGGGGGCCAAGGGAGAATATATATATATTTTTAAAGATTCTGTTTATTTATTCACCAGAGACACAGGCAGAGGGAGAAGCTCCCTGTGGGGAGCCCGATGCGGGACTCGATCCCTGGACCCCAGGATCATGACCTGAGCCAAAGGCGGATGTTCAACCCCTGAGCCACCCAGGTGCCTCTCAAAGGGAGGATATTAATCAAGGGTCCAAGTTTAAGTTAGAAGATGAGTAAGTTCAGAAGACCTAATGTATGACGTGATGACTACAGTTAATAATAACGTGTTATCCACTGGAAATTTGCTAAGAGAGTAGATCTCATGTGTTACCATCACACACACACACACACAAATGGCAACTGTGTGAGGTGATGGATATATTAATTATGTTGATGGTGATAATCATTTCACAGTGTATATCAAAACATCATGTTGCATGCTGTAAATATATACAATTCTTACTTGTCAATCATACTTCACTAACGCTGGGAAAAAAAACTATCAGTTAAAAAAAATCTGAAGGGACGCTTGGGTGGTTCAGTGGTTGAGCGTCTGCCTTCCGCCCAGGCCGTGATCCTGGGGTCAGGGATCGAGTCCCGCATCGGGCTCCCTGCGTGGATCCTGCTTCTCCCTCGGCCTGTGTCTCTGCCTCTCTCTCTGTGTGTCTCTGTGTCTCTCATGAATAAATAAATAAGATCTTTAAAAATAAATAAATAAAATGAAAATAATCTGAAAAGCTTGCAGCTAACATGAGGGACCCTGAAAGGAAATACTGCTTATCCAGGTGAGCAAAAACACCCTGTGGGAGAGTGAGGAGCCCATCCTTGGAGGGCCCCGTTTTTCCTTACCAGGTGCCGTACAGGCAGCCTCATTCATGAACAGTAAAGTCTGAGCATATGTGTTCAACACGTCATGCTGTTCATCAAATAAAAGTCACAATGGAAGCTGAAGGATATTGAATCCTTGATGGTAAGTCTGATGGGGTTGAGTCAAAAGGCAGGGCAGGGCCCGGAGGCTAGGATATACCCTCTAATGCCACCAACCACTAGAAATAAGACTGTGGTAGCCTGGTCATCCCCATCCTTATTCACCTGGAGTGAGGATGATAGATACCTGGTAAGTATTGGAGCTGAGAGGGCAGAAGGAAGAGAAGGTACTCGCTCTGACAGCACAGAGGAGACGAGGCGAAGGGGAAGGTAATTTCAGTTGCTCAGCGATGCTCTCCCCCCACCTTCCACCATCATCTCAGTCTGGACACCTCAGCTGCTACTGCCTCTGGATGATTCCAGCTCTCTGTTGCCCTAAGCCTGGGTCCACAGAGAAAAGCTGGAAGTAGACTGGCTTAGCATTGGAGGAGCAGGTGTGGAGCATCTCCCCTGGAGGGAGACAGGGCACCCCAGAGCTCGAAAAACAAGTGAAATACAGTAACTTCATCCGAGCTTTTTTTAGGGGGAGAGAGGATCTCCCAGGTCCCGAGGGCTTCCCTTGTGCCAGACACCCTGCGGAATGCCTGGTGTAAAAAAAACCCAGATGTGTACGGGCGCCAGGTTGGCACGATGGCTCAGCTCTTGGGATTGTGGTGACCCACGGAGGGCGGGCCCCTCGGGGACAGGTGGCACTCAACCCTAGTTGATTGGTACTTTGTGGGAACACACGCCTGGGATCTTCTGCTTTTTTAAGAGAACCTGGAAATCCAGCTTTTGAAGGAAGTCTGTTGATGTTTAAATGTTCACAACGATTTAAACACTGTGTGGGCCAAACCAAACATAATGAGATTTTAACACAGTGTGGGCTGGCTTCGTTTCCCATTCCAATCGCCCCCCCCGCCCCCACTCAGGCCCCGCCACCGCCAGCCCCCACCCTGGGCCACCAGCCTTCCACTTCTGACTTTCACAGCATATTTTATTTAATTGTCAGGAGTATGAGGAGGTGACAGGGTGGTAGTGTTATGGCTTGGAGCTAAGTGAGATGTAGATATGTTTAGGCATGTTGGGCAGATTGGTGGGTGGGCCTGTTAGGAACCTTTCGAGGGCCCTCTGGGATGGGGACCCTGTAAGAGAACCGTAGTCTCGGGTTAGGGTCAGGACTGCTACTTAAATTAATTCCTTATGCAGCTTACTGGATGAACTCATGAATTCTCTGTAAGACGTAACAGCTGAAAGCCCTCTTTAAAAGAAAATTAACAGAGCAAATGTGACCTTTTTGATGTATGCTTCTCTGAACTTTTTTTGGGGGGCGGGGGAGGGAGAGGCAGAGGGAGAAGATAGAGAGAATCTTAAGCAGGCTCCACACCCAGTGCGGAGCCTGATCTCATGACCTTGAGAGATCTTGACCCGAGCAGAAATCAAGATTCAGATGTTTGATGGACTGAGCCGCCCCGGTGCCCCTACTTCTCTGATTTTTAACACGTGTAGATTTGTGTAGCCACCAACACAATCAGGATACAGCCAATTCTATCAGCCCCCAGAACTCCCCCAAGAAGCGCTGGCTTTAAACTCCTTCAAACAGCAGCATGTAAGTAATTCTGCTTGACACTCACCTTGCACCCCGACTTTAACCAGAAGAGGAAACTGGGGTTCCCAGTCTTTGGGGGGGGGTGACCCTTTCATAACAAGCACCCGCTCCTAGATCTATAACAAATTCTAATTTTTCCCCAATAATTACCTTCTGCTCCAGGCTGGCTCCTTTTTTCCCTTCCCCCCTATCAGGGTTATCAAATTTAGCAACTCAAAATACAGGATACCCAGTTATTGCGCGGGACACACTTTTATACAAAAAGTTACTTGTTTATCTGAAAATCAGATTAAAGTGAACATCCTGTATTATATCTGACAAGCCCATCACCTTCACATACATGTTGCATTCACCACCGATTTCAGAATCCTCTTTTTTTTCCTCTAGGGCCATGTTTCACTCTTCCATTGTGAGTGTGAAGGTACTCACTGGTTTTAAATAGTAATATGTTTTTTTGTGGGGAGGTAGGGAACGTATTGGAAGGATAAGAGTGTGTCATCAAGACATTAACGTGTTTTCAAGAAATCCACCTGACCTATCTTTTCTGGAGAAGAAGAAATGGCCTAATGTGTGTTGGAAGGAGAACAACTGAATTTCAGAAATTGGTACATTGCCCAGACCCCCTCCGCCCCCTCCCTTGGCCCCAACCTTTGAATAATATCAAACTGCAAAGTCTAAACAAGAAGCTCGCTCACACTGAGTTTAAAAATACCACTGGAATGTGAGCCTTCAGCAAGCCATATATCTTATACTGCATTGAGCAAGATGGGGCCTTGTGGTGTGTTGGGAATGAGTCACGCAGTGGCCACAACCAGATGATTCCCAGCCTAGGTATTTTGGTTGAGAGCGCTGTGATAGTTGATTTATTTGTGTTGTTTGTTTTTTTTTTCATTTATCAATTTTACTAGTGTGATTTCAGAATCACAGTGAGACAGGAAGGAAAATCAATTTTATGTAGCAGCTACAGAATTAAGAACAAATGGAAATTCCAATTTTCTGTCTAGGCCAAGGGTCAGCAAACAATAGCCCACAGGCCAGATCTGGCCTGCAGCCTGTGCTTATAAGGCCTGTGCGCTTTATGTGGTTGTCACATGTATAAAAAAGGGGAAACCGTCTTTTAAGGAATATTTCATGACCTGTGAAAAATCTACAAAGTTCAGATTTCGATGTGCAGACATAAAGTTTTATCAGAACACGGCCATTCCCATTCATTTATGTGTTGTCTAGGGCTAACTTCATGTTACAACAGCACATGGTCTTATGCTAACGGAGACCAGGTGGCCTGCAAAGTCTGAAATATTTATTATCTGATCCCATCTAGAAAGATTTCGGTCTCCTGCTCCAGACAGCATATCGTCTATGGTTGTGTCTGCCATTAAGGCTCTAGGTATCTTTTACCTTAAAGAAGTCGCTGCTGTCTTATTGCTGGCAGTCCAGAACGATAAAGCATCTCAGACACGCTTGTACTGTTTCCTGGGCTGCCACAATGACAGGCTTATATTTGCTCAAGAGCTCACATGCGAGTTTTGCTACCATAGAATTTTCTTGTTATATCCTTGCTTTCTAAGCCAAGTGCATGTTGTTTCCTTTTGAAAGCCAGAAAACCTGATCTCTTAGAGGTAATGGTTTGGCCCATCTAAAAATAAATCACTACATTTAAAACCATTTTTTTTTTTTTTCGAGTGACAGGGACAGAGCGGGTAGAGCAAAAACATAGGTGATTCTCCAGGTCATTTTTCTTTCTCCTTAGACATTGCCAGAAGCCTCATTCTGCTCTCTCTGAGGATTTTAAGGGTAAAGTGTCAGAAGGAGAGTCAGAGAACACACCTGCCACATTCCCTGAGTCCAAGCAGGAAGCCAGTGAACGGTGGCTTCTGACCAGCTGCTCTGTCATTTGTTAGCACTTTGTGGAGGGTTAGTTACCTTCTGGAACCCGGAGGCTCTCCGCCTTCAATGCACGTGGAGTGACTGTCAGTTAAAGCTGATGATGACCTATAGTAGCAGAACCCACACTGGCCTCCCTGAAGCTGCATATGTTTCCTTTCTGCTCCCTTCCCTTTCTTGTTCGGAAAGGCCAGCTGCTCCCATGAAAGCTGGTGGGTGCACCCCAGCCCTGCGCTCTCCTGTGGCCCTGGGACAGCTGGCAGGGGCATGCATTCCGCATGTGGGATGTTCCTTGATCACCTGGCTTCACTGGCCAGGGGGGCTTACATTCCTAGTTGCACAGAACTGTAACAATTAGAGAGGCAGTTCTTAACAGGCTAACATCCCCAGGGCACGACGCGGATAGGGGATTGAAACACATCCCCAGTTGTGGGGTAAAAAAAAAAAAAAAACCATTTACTTGTCTGGAGCTTCAGCCTGAGGGCCAGACTTCAGGTTCACCACACATGTAGAAGCTCCAGAAGTAGTCTCAGAGAATGAAGGTGGGGGGATGCCGTCTTTGTGCTGTCCCTTGGCCTCACTACAGCTCACTGGTACTTCTCAGGAAGGAGCTTATACACTCATCTGAAGCCCTGATTTTTGCAACTGTCACCCAGGGCATACCTCCAGAACCTGGTCCGAAGGCCAGCAAGGTTTACAGTTGGGGTTCCACGGGGCTGTATAAATTTGCATGCTTTATTTTATAAAGTTTTTTTTTTTTAATTTGGTTATTTGAGAGAGGGGCAGGGGAGAGAGAGCAAGAGAGAGGGACAGAAAGAGAGAGAGAAGCAGATTCCCTGCTGAGCAGGGAGCCCAATGCAGGGCTCCACCCCAGGACCCTGGGATCAGGACCTGAGCCTAAGCCAGACGCTTAACCAGCTGAGCCACCCAGGTGCCCCTATTTGCGTACTTTAAAAGCTGCTGCCTGAGGATCTGGCTTCCAATCAGACTAAAACGAGGTGCTGATTGAAATCCCTCCCTTCGGGAACACTGACAGGTCTTGACATAACATTAACAACCAGGACCTATCAAGAGTAAATCAGGCTGCTGAGACAATCACAATATATTACAAGGATCATACACCATCATCAAATGGGATTTATTCCAGGGATACTAGGATAGTTCAACATTCATAAATCCATCAACTTGATATATCACATTAATAAAAATGAGGGATAAAGATTATATGATCATCTCATTAGATGTTTAAAAAGCATTTGACAAAATTCAACATCAATTTATGATAAAAATTCTCAACAAAGTGGGTGTAGAGGGAATGTACCTCAACCTAATAAAAGGCCATATATGACAAGCCCACAGCTGACATCATACTCAATGATGAAAGGCTGAAAACGTTTCCTCTAAAATCAGGAGCAAGACAGGGATGCCCACCCTTGCCACTTTCATTCAACATATTATTGGAGGTTTTACCCAGAGCAATTAGGCAAGAAAAAGAAATGAAAGGCATCCAGATTGGAAAGGAAGAAGTAAAGCTATCATTATTTGTGGATGACCTGATTTTATATATAGAAAGCCTAGCCTAAAGACCTCACCAAAAAACTGTTAGAACTAATAAAAGATTGCAGTAATGTTAAGGGTACAAAATCAACATACAAAAATCTGTTGGATTTCTATACAGTAACAATGAACTATCAGCAAGAGAAGTTTATAAAACAATACCATTTGCAATTGCATCAAAAAGAATAAAATACTTAGAAATAAAATTTAACCAAAGAATTGAAAAACCTTTATACTGAAAGCTAAAAGACATTGATAAAAGAAATTGAAGAAGACACAAATAAATAGAAAGAAACATCATGCCAGTGCATTGGAAGAATTCATATTGTTAATTACTCATCACTCATCTAGCCCATCCCCCACCATCTCCCTACAGCAACCCTCAGTTTTTTCTCAATCGTTAAAAGAGCCTGTTATGGATTGTTTCCCTCTTTCCCTTTTTTCTTTTCCCTCTCTTCCCCTGTGATCCTCTGTTTTGTATCTTAAATTCCACATATGAGTGAGATCAAATGATAATTATCTTTCTCTGATGGACTTATTTCGCTTAGCATAATACCCTCTAGTTCCATCTACATCACTGCAAATGGCAAGATTTCATTCTTTTTTTTTTTTTATTGGAGTTCAATTTGCCAACATATAGCATATCACCCAGTGAAGTTTCATTCTTTTTGATGGCCGAGTAATATCTTCTTTATCCATCTATCATGGGATAGACATTTGGGCTTTCTCCATAGTTTGGCTATTGTTGAAAATACTACTATAAACATCAGGGTGCATGTAGCCCTTCGAAACTGTATTTTGTATACCTAGTAGTGCAATTGCTGGATCATAGGATAGTTCTATTTTCAACTTTTTGAGGAACCTCCATAATGTTTTCCAGAGTGGCTGCACCAGCTCGCATTCCCATCAACAATGTAAGAGGGTTCCCCTTTCTCCACATCCTCACCAACACCTATTGTTTCTTGTGATGTTAATTTTAGCCATTCTGACAGGTGTGAGATGGTATCTCATTGTAGTTTTGATTTGTATTTCCCTGATGATGAGTAAGGTTGAACCCCTTTTCATGTGTCTGAAAATCCATCTGCATTTTTGGAAAAGAGGACAGTCTCCTTAATATATGGTGTTAGAACTGAACGGTCATATGCAAAAAAATGAAAACAGATCACTATCTTACACCATACACAAAAATTAACTAAAAAAATAAGACCTGAAACCATAAAACTCCTAGAAAAAAACATAGGAGGTAAGCTCCTTGATATTGATCTTGGTGATGACTTTTTGGATCTGATTCCAAAAGCAAAGAAAACAAAAGCAAAATCAACAAGTGGGACTCCATCAGACTAAAAAGGCTTCTGCACAGTGAAGAAACTATCAGCAACATGAAAAGACTACCTACTGAATGGGAGAAAATATCTGCAAATCATTTATCCAATAAAGGGTTACTATCCAAAATATATAAAGAATTCATACAACCCAATAGCAAAGAAAACCCCACAGACAATCCAATTAAAAAGTGGGAAGAAGATCTCAACAGTTTTCCAGAGAAGACATACAGACGGCCAACAGGCACCTGAAAAGATCACTAACATCAACATCATTAATCATCAGGTAACTGCTGATCAAAACCACAATGATATATTACCTATGCCTGTTAGAATGGCTGTTATCAAAAAGCAAAAAATAACAAAAGGTGAGGATGTGGAGAAAACTCTCATGCACTGTTGGTGCAAATGTGAATTTGTGCAGCCACTGTGGAAAGCAATATGGAGGTTCCTCAAAAAATTAAAAATAGAACCCCACCATATGATCCAGCAATCCTACTTGTAGGTTTTTATCTGAAACACTAATTCAAAAAGATATACACACCTCCATGATCATTTCAGCACTATATGTAATAGCCAAGATATAGAAACAACCTAAGCGTCCATTGATGGATGAATGGATAGAGTTGTGGTGTCTGCACAATGGAATACTACTCAGCCATAAAAAATGAGATCTTGCCACTTGTGACAACATAGGTGATCTTGAGGGTATAATATTAAGTCAAATAACACAGAGAAAGACAAATATCGTATAATGTTACTTGTATGTAGAATCTAAAAAACAAATGAACAAACGGAACAAGACACAGAATGGTGGTTACTGGGGAGAGGTGGTTGGGTAGTGGGTGAAAGGGGTGAAGGAGGTCAAGGGATACAAACTTCTAGCTATGAAGTAAGCAAGTCATGGGATGGATTGTGCAGCATGGTAACTGCAGTCAGTGATATTGGGGTGAATATTTGAAAGTTGCCAAGAGAGTAAATCTTAAAAGTTCTCATCATAAGAAATTTTTTAAAAAACTTTTACAATGCTAGATGGTAACTAGACTTATTGTGGTGATCACTTCACAGTGTATACAATTATTGAATCATTACATCGTGCACCTGAAATGAATATAAAATTGTACGTCACTTACACCTCAATTAAAGAGGAAGGGCCAGCCACAAGTTTGAGTCTTGTCTGCCTGGAAATTTCCAAAGGGACTTTGGTGCTTTAGTAAATATTTTCAGATTGCCCAAGGTTTTGTAAGATAACAGAGCCATAATTGTGAAATCAGGTTTTAAAAAAACCCAATTAGTATAGTTCTTGGGCTGCCCTAGTGAACATGCGGTAGTGAGCAGTGGTGCGGGCACACATGGTTGCTGACTCTACAGATGGATGCCTTTTGCCCTTGACCCTGAAATAAACTCCTGACCCTGAAATTCTCTTTCTGGGCAACTTATGGAGAAGCTGCTTAGAGAATAAGATGCCAGTCATATAGTGCAGAGTATTTCAACTGTGGCACTATTGACATTTTGGACCAGATAATTCTTTGTAGTATGGGACTGTCCCATGTATTATAAGATGTTTAGCGGTATCCTTGATCTCTGACAGATGCCAATGGCACCCCCCCCCCATTCCGTATCATAACAATCAAATATGTCTCCAGACATTTCCAAGTGTTCTCTGGGAGACAAAATAAAGTCTTTGAGAGCCACTGATAACGGTATAACATAAGGGCTACATGACCAAATGCACTTTCCATTTTTTTGACATTAGAGATTGATTGCTTTAAGCCTTTGCTTTTATCCTTAAGGATTCTTTTTTTTTTTTTTTTAAGCCTTGAAGGCTTTTTTGTTTTCTAGAATTTCCCAAGAAAATACAAGTTTTTCAAGAAGGGTAAAGCCCCAAGCCTGGAATGGCAAGTGGTTTTCGTCTCTTGTGTCCACTCTGACTGATGGGTAGTAGCCATCCATAGTACTGTCTTGGGAAGATCTCTGAGGCTGAATTGGGGTTTGGGGGAAAGAATAAACACCATGATAGATTAGAGTTGTCTTTCACATGTAAGAGATGAGGGATTTGTGTGTAAGGAGCCTTGTTACTTAACATCTCTGTAGAGATTCATTAGTCAGGTCTTTCTCTGGGGTTGTAACTGCTCCTGGAGCAGCACCCACATATGGTCACTGTGGCGTTGTGTATTTGTTAGGGCAAGTGCCGGAAAGGTGTCTTCAGAGGTGTCCTGTCTAGATCCTGCAGAGCTGTCTAGTAGAGGTGCTCAAGTTGGTTTGATGAGAATAAGCGACGGGAAGCAAAACAAGGGGCGCACAATGTATGACTTCCCATCTCTCTGCCCCACTTGATTAAGCTTCTGGAGGACAAGAACTGTGCTCTTTTCATCATTATCTGTTTGCCGCCTTCCATGGTACGTTTTGCATTGTGTCAAAACCTGTGTAGTGACTTTAAGCAGGGCTCTTAGCCTCTTTTGTATCTTGTGCCCCTTTGCGGTCTCATGGACTCAGTTCAGAATAAAGCCTAAAGGCATAAAATAAAACACATGGTATTAAAAAGAAAACCTCTTGAACTGAAATACAGTTGGAAAAATATTTAGAAAATTGCAGTAGGAAACAGATGTGCTACTTGGTTATTGCATTAAGTAAAATCCAGGGGCAGTTCTAATACATAGTCCAATCTCAAATTATTGATGAGCATAAGTGAGTGGTATTTTGAGTTCTCTCAAACAGCTATAATGTAAGATGAGTATAACTGATTTCTACTCATGACAAAGTCATGGGTACCAATGGCATTCCTGAGGCCGTGCTTACGTTCATAACTAAAGATGATGCTAACTTTCAGCTAGAGGTTAGTGAGAATAACCTTTAACTGGACATCCTGGTTTCTGACTTATCCCTAGATTCCCTGCATTCTTTCCTAACCAGGCCCCTGCTTTAAAGAAGGCTTCCTCCATTCTCTTGCCTGGCTTTTCCCCTGCCACTTTCTTGGGCGCTCTTCCCTTGCAGATTTCTCCAGGTTCTGTCTTCCACACTCCTTTCCACCTGAACTCTGCTAGCCGGGTTGTTCTTTGGTTCTTAGCTTTCTCACTGAGCTTAGCCAGGGAAGGGAAGCTTTTAGCCCCAGCTCATGGTTCCCCTGAGCTCAAGAGGAGAGAGACAAGTGGGCACGTCATAGATGCCCAATGAATGCTCGTTGAGTTGAAAAGTTTGCTTTGCCAACTTCACCCTTTTTATCTGGTGCTGCTATTGGATCCTCGGGCTGTGTTGGAGATCAGTCCACTCCTGATGGCTCCCCTTTGCGTGGAGAGCATCCAGTATTTCCAGTTAGAGCATAAGCTTTCAGCCTGTTTGCCTGGCTCCTGGAGGTCTGCAGAGTAAGATTGTGAAATTTGAAATTATCCCCTTAGGAAGAGAGAGAGCCACACACCCATTGGGACTTCAGAAGCAGCAGTGAATAGTGGGAGCAGTAGGACCCTTGACCAGTGAGGAGCCCATCACATGCACTCTGCAGAAGCCATCTGCATCCCTGTGGCACACCTTGCTCTGGACCAGCCCGGTTTGGGTGTGGGGGGGGGGGGGCGTGTACACAAACCAGGCAGCCTGGGGATTGGTGGTTGCATCATGAGAATTTCATAAGAAAAACAAACAGAAATGGGCCGTCTATAATTTAGTTCCCTATGATATCAAGGTCACAAGGTTCCAAAAGATACTGTGTGAGATTAGCACCTGCGGTTTTCACCCAATGAATACATCTACCCAAATTGGACTCTTGTGGCTTCCCTGGCTCTTTTCCCCCCTGGATTGTTATTGTTATAAAGGATCTGCAGTAGTTTTCTAGGGCTGTCATAACAGTGCCACAGAAGTGGGCAGAAATGTATTGACTCACAGTTCTGGAGGCTGGAAGTCTGAGATGAAAGCGTCAGCAGGATTGGTTTCTTGTGAGGGCTGCGAGGGAAGGGTGTTCTCTGGGCCTCTCTCCTTGACTTAGGCATCTTCTCTGTGTCTCTTCACATTATCTATGTGTATCTGGCTCAATGTCCAATTTTTCTCTTTTTATAAGAGAAGAGAATCCATCTCATATTGGATTGGGGCCCAACCTAATGACGTAATTTTAACCTGATTAGCTCCGTAAAGACGCTATCTCCAAATCAGGTAATGTTCTCAGGTAATGAACATTAGGGATTCAGTGTACCTTCTTTGGAGGGGGGGCATATTTCAACCCATAACAGTCCTTGCGTGTCGTCAGATGGTACCTGCATCTCACCGTGATCATCGTTTGCATCTTACTCTGCTTCTGGCTATAGTGCTAGAAATTGTTTGAGAAGGAAGTGGCCCAGGAGCCCATAAGTAGTTGTTTCCATTTGCCATTAATGCCTCAAATCTCTGCCCTTTTTTCACACTCATGACTTCCTTTTAGCACCCACTGCCCTTAGCATCCTACAACCTTCTGTCTCCAGTCAAAGCCTTGTATCTGGAAAGGTCCAGAAGGGCATTTCACACTAAGGTGAGATGAAGAAAAACTGAAACATTCTCTCCCTCTGAAAGCCAGTTAAAAACAGGGCAAAGCTGTAAACGACATCACAGGAGCTCAGGATGTCGACTGAGCCTCCATTAATGCTCTGACCCACCATTAGTGCTGTCTCTGTTTTGTTTGGGACCCTGAGTTGTCCCCCTGACTCACCATCAAAAATGAACAAAACATTCCTGGTGGGTTCGTGGCTATTCAGAGTTAGAGAATTCTTTCATTTCCATTATCTTGTTTTGGCTCCAATGAACCAGGCAAGTATTATTTTCTAGATTTTATTTCAGAGAAAACAGCTCAGCTAAGGAATCGGTCCATATTCGTCCAGGACAACATCATCTGCATCTCTATGCCAGCTCTCTTTCCACAAACTCCAGCGTCTCTGCCCAGTCCCCTTGCATTTCTCCTCTGGGTTTCCACAGTGCAGTCCATGCAGCCTGAGTCCTAGTCTCACTGATTCCCTTGCTCTGCTCCAGGATCCAATCCTGGCCCTTTCTGCTATCTCAGGAGGGCAAAAAGTAGCCTACCCCTGGTCGGGATGGCCAAGGTGAGAGCATTCTTTGTCCCAGGTTTAGGCCAGAAGAGCAGCATGGGCAAAGGCACAAAGCTTGTGATGGTGCAGAGCAGCATCAGAAAACCACATGGTGTTGGGTATCATGGAGCATCCCAAGAAATGAAGCTAGAATGGCAGGAGGTGCTGGGTCCTGGTGTGCCAGCAGGGGGCCAAAGTTGCCCCACACGTGGTGGGAGCCACTGAAGACCCGTGGTCTATCAGAGAATGGTCTGGTGGCAGAGTGGGGGCAAGATGAGGCAGGGAGCTGCTATGGGTCCCTGAGCACCCCACTCAGGGCCCCATCACTGCCAAAGCTGGTACATTCCTGAAGGGTTCTGAGGTGGCCTCTCCTGCCGTTCCATGCAGAGGTCACCTTTAGCTTTGATCATCGCTTAAATCATTCTCTTTATACTAAAATCCAGAAGCAGAAGCTTAACCAACTTCAGCTGAAAGCCTTAGAACCCATGGAAGCCAATTTGGAGCCTGAATGTTGGAGGTTATTTCTGGACATTGTGACATCCTGTTCAACTTTCAGAGGAGCCTGGGTATAAAGGGGTGACTCAGTCTGTGAGCTTATTTTTAGGGAAAGCTGAGAATTCGGTGTGGAGCCACTCAGAGTCTGCATTGCCTGCCTATGCAGTGTGTGCTATTGGTGAAGAGATTTCTGGGCAGAAATGCTGTATTTATCATCAACTGCATGTTACCCAGCACCTCCTACACACCAGCACAAGGTTTATTGATTTGAGAGGAGGGTGGGAATCCAATATAAACAAACCTTTAAATCAGAGGAGCATATTTCGGGGCATTTACATTTGAGAGCTGACTTTAGAGCTAGAGAACTAATGTCATAAGATTCCTGTTTTTTGGGTTTTTCATAGGTACTACGCATTATGCTAAGTGCTTTGCAAAGCGCAAGAGGAACATTGATTCTCTGTTATTAGAGGTATTGTATTGTCATCACTGTTTTAATAGTGAGGAGATGTTGACTTAAAGAAGTCAAAAGCTAGCTTAGGGCCAGGGCACTGAGTCTAGATTTGACCTGAGGCCTGATGCAAAGTTCATGCAAATGACCACTCAAGGTTTGGCCAATAAGTAGCCCACGTGCTGCCACTTGTTGGTGTAGGACTCACTGATTGATCATAGAATTATTTCCTGCTCAGCTCAGAGTTGGCTCGGATTTTCCACACAGTGCTCTAGATAGTTCCTATGACCAACTGACCAGCATTAGTACTTGAGATAAAGCCCGTCTGTCATCTTGTTTTTCTCTTTGTATTTGCTCAAAATAAAATCTTTAAGTCTGGAGACTTTTTTTGTTGTTGATTTCTACAGATCTATTTATAATCTTTTATTTCCTAAATACTTGCAAGCAATAGAGCATTTAACATCATTTCCTCTTGCAGTCAGTGGAGACTCTGTATTCTTTAATAGGGGAATCCAACTGCCTTGGAGGGAAGAATGATGTTTTTAGGACCCAAAGCCTTGATATGGACAATCGGCTTATGTATTGGTGTCTGCAGTGATGAGTGGAGGATGGAGAATGAACTATAGGAACTCAGGCCATTTGTAGCAGTAAATCTTTCAAGTAGCCCTGTCTGATTAATTATGGCAGGATGGTGAAGTGGGGTGGGGGGATGTGGTATAAAAGCTAAGAAAGCAAGATAATGGGGCAGATTCTGGGGGAACACGCTCTGCTTCAGTTGCTGTGAAAAACGTCAGCTCAGCACGCAAGCCTGTTGTCCTAAAAGTATAGCAACAGTTGGGGCTGGAAGTCCCAATGGGAGAAAAGAGCCCCTGAAAAGCAAACTCAGACAAAAGGAAGGGGAAGGCAATCTCCAGCTTGGTGGCCGAGGAAGAAACCGCGGACCCAGCCATGTAGCGGGAGGAGATACAATCCACCCAGGAGGAAGTCCATGATCAAGATGTAAAACTGGAACATTAAGAAATAATAATAGAAACATATTGCATAGGCAGTACATGGAGGCTAGCATGATTTCTTTAAGATTCCAGACAACTGAGCTAAAAAAACACGGTTCAATAGTGGAAATGGATGGAAGGTAGTACATCATATGGATCACCAATACAGGGTACAGTAAAAAAAAAAAAAAGAAAGAAAAAAGGACCTTTTTGTTATGCTTAAAAAAAAAGAAAAAAAGAAAAAGCGTCCCCCTCTCCCCCCAACTCAAGAAGCAATGGAAGCCTGTCAGCAATGGGCAGGATCTCAGTTGTAGACTGGGGTTTAGGGTCAGGCCTCCTGACCCTGGGAATGGGATGGGTAAGAGTATATCAAGGCTCACTCTGAAATCAGAACTGGGATGCAGGTCAGGGCAGAGCTAGAACTGACACAAGTGTTGCCCAGCCTGGGTCCCCCTTGTTGAACAGCAACCCTCCTCTTGCTGATTTCATCTTGTTGAGCCTTACTTCTGGGTGTGGGTATTATTCGAGCTCAGAGACCCTCTGGATCATCTGGGTCCAAGCCAGAAAAAGGGCTACCTTGCAGATGATTTTACCTTACCTCTTAAAATGCTGGTGATTTGCCAAGCAGGAATCAGAGACCTGATGGCTTCCCCAAGCCCTGTTCCTAAACACATCTCATCTGGTCTCTCCAGTTTTCTCTTGCGCTCAGCAGCTTGATGGGGGGAGGGGGGTGGTGCTGAAGGAACCACGGTGTGTCTGTGGGCATGGGAAGGATGCAGAGGCACGAAGACAGCTTAGCATCAGCATGAGGGGGTACCCACCACAGGCCCAGTTCCCCATCCCTCACCCCATCCTCATCCCTCCAGTAGTAGACGTGGTGGGAGAGGAGATGGAGAATGGAGACAGTGGCTTGGAATTCTTAGGGTCTGCATTTAATTGGTTATGTGCTCCTTGGGAGTCCAAACAATGGCTTTAAGTTTACTCCTTGGAGCTTGGAAGCCCTGTGGTTGTGTCCCAGACTGGGCCCATAGAGTCCAAAAAAAAAAAATCTAAGGCTGTCATCTAACTGTCTGGCCACCCCTGAAGCCCTACCTTTTCCCAGGCAGCTTCAGAGAAAGACAACTCCTAGCCTGGTTCTGACAGCTGACTTGGATGGCTGAGTTTGACAGTACTGTTGCCAAAACCACTTGGATTGTTTCCCCAGGGGGGCTTAAGGAAGCAGCCAAATGTCCTGCTTCACCCCGAGTTAAGCAGAAATCCTCACCTGCCTGGATATTGTTAGGTCTGTGTCACCTCATCATTGGAGCACATACATTTTTCAACCTCCTGCAGTTTATTTCATGAAACGGAGCACAGCATCGAAGAAATAAGATAGTCAGCATGACATCACAGCAGGTCAGAAATAGTATCATCTACATATTTTGATTATATTTTAAAATTCAGTTTACACACAATTGGAGCTCAGTTAATTAACTCCAAGCCATAATATCAGTCTGGGTTTGAATGGATCTGCATTTCAATAGCTTCTTCTTCCAAAATAACATTTATATGCCCAATAGCAGCCTATCATTCTAATACTGAAATCATGCAACTTGGTTGTTTTCTCCTCATTTTTCAACAATCATTATTATTTTTGCAGTAGTAATGAAATCAAGCAGTTATCATTGGACTTTTTTGTAGATGAGGTTAATTTGTCAGTTTCCTGCCAGTCTTCTGTTACTTGCACCACACATTTTCCTGGTTAGCTGACAAATCAGAATGCTAATGATGACAGAGCAGAGAGGACTGGCAAAGTTTACTTCTGTGGGTTTTACCCAACTCATGATTGGTTGGGTTTTTTTTTTTTTCCTTTAGGTTTTCCAAGACAGAGGACTTAAAAATTTTTTTAGTAATTTTTTTCATTCAAAAACAAAATGTGAAATGTACAAAAAAGTGAGAAGAATGGAATAATTTAAAAGTGTTCAGCATGGGGCCTGACACACAATAAATCTTTTAATATTTTAAAAGAAAAAAAGTGTGTGTAATTTCAACACCAAACAAATTTGGGGGATTTTCTTTGCATAGATTGTATATGGTTATAATTATGCTCCATATAAACGTTACTTGGAACTTTTCCATTTAATGTTTTCATGAACATTTCCTCATGCTGTTGTAAACTCTTTATAAATACAATTTTAATTGGTTACATGATTGTTTGTTAGGAGTACATTTGGCTCTGAGTACCAGAAAACCCAAGAAACAATAATTCAAGGAGTTTTTTAGTTTTGTGAAAGAAGAAATTGGGACAATTTGAGGCTCCTGGGACAAGAGAACTGCTCAGTGGGGACACAAGGAGCTTTTGATTCATTGCCCTTCTTGGAGAAGGCTGCCATGAGCCAGGTATGGGCTCTTCTTCCTAGAGGAAACACAAAATTATGCCTCCTGCACACTGAGTCACATGATTGCTCTAGCTCAAGAAAAGCCTGGGAAGGTAGGTAAACTGATAATTCTCCAGCTTCCATGGTGGAGGAATGTGGATTTCTTAGAAAAAAAGTGGCCAAAATTACTATGTCAAAGGGCAGTTGATTTTTGTGTTTTCAGAATTTCATCTGGATTGCCTCCCTGGCAAGTGGCAGGATTTAGAAGCCTGTGCTCCATTTACAAGCATCTAATTTGATCTAGAAGCACAAATGTACAACCAGTCATGAAAGTAGCGTCAAAACTCAAACCGGTGGATATTGGTTTCAGGGAGGCAGCTATTAATACAAGGAAAAATCCCTCAACATCTAGGGCCGGTCCAGTTTGGAACTGGTTACTTCATGGGATGATGAGGAGCAACCTGTGCCAAGATGTAGAGACTGAACAGATACTTGGTATGTAGGCAGGAGAGGTAACTTATGCATCTGGTGAAGTGGGCTAGGGAACCTCTAACATCTGTACATCTCCATGTTTTAAAATTAGGGGATGTTTGCTAAAATACTTTCCCAAGCACCTAGGATATTGGCTGTGCGGTAGAGCCTTGCTCCAGTGTTGCTTCAGATCAAAATATAGTTGCCTGAAATAGAGTAATTGCCTGAGGTGACAGGATTTGCCTTTCAGGCTTCAGTGCTGTAGGAGAGCTCTGCCCCGGGCTTGGGCCAATCATTACCTGATCCATAAACCAGCCTCATTCAAAGTTTTTTTTTCTTTTTTAAAAAGATTTTATTCATCTATTCATGAGAGACACAGAGAGAGGCAGAGACATAGGCAGGGGGGAGAAGCAGGCGCCCTGCAGGGATCCTGATGTGGGACTCGATCCCAGAATCCTGAAATCATGACTTGAGCTAAAAGCAGATGCTCCACCACTGAGCCCCCTAGGTACCCCCTCATTCAAAGTTAGACATCTTTTCCCTCATCGCCTGTTACCATGACTCTATTATTTTCCTCAATGCCATGGCTTTCCTCTTCAGTGCCAACAAAAGTTACATGTTTCTTTCTTTTTTTTTTTTAAGAATTTATTTATTAATTCATGAGAGGCACAGAGTGAGAGGCAGAGACACAGGCAGAGGGAGAAGCAGGTTCCATGCAGAGAGCTCGATGTAGGACTCGATCCCGGGACCCCAGGATCACGCCATGAGCCCTTGTCAAAAGCAGACGCTCAACTGCTGAGCCACCCAGGTATCCCCAAAGTTACATGTTTCTCATGTGGACTCTATCTCTGACGTTACTCAATTATGAAAATAAGGAGAAATTAAAAAAAAAAAACACCGTTCTTTGATTTATTTGCAAGAGTGGTTTTACTAAAATAGGAAGTTTTGCTGATTAAACTTGTGTGAACAATTTAAAACTCTGAGATTAAGTGCAATCAATAAACAAGTGAGTCTGAGGTTAGGTAACTCAGTAAACAAATATCTTTTGAACATCTAGGTGGTAGACACATTAGTGGGGGCTGAGGATGTTAGAGTAAATACAACACAGTTTCTGCCCACATGGAGCTTGCATTCTGTGGGGCATGGGGGTGGGAGGGACAATTTACAAACAGAAGAGTGAATATATACTGTGTTGGTTTGCAGTATGGGAGCTAGGGAGTGCTGAGGAGGGGAGACCTTCAGAGGCTGGTCAGGGAAAGCCTTACTAATAAGACCATGTTTGACACAAAGCCATGTAGGTGTCTGGGGGGGAGTATTCTCCTGTAAACAGGCTATCAAGACCATTGGCCCTGAGTTGAGAACCTGTTTGGTGTGTCAAGAAGCCAGTGTGATAAAGGTACAGTGGTAACAGATGTGACCAAAGAGATGGTGGCCAGGTCTAGATTATGAAGGTATCTAAGATATCAGGATAAAGACTTGGGCTTTTTTTTTTTTTTTTGAGATGAGAATCCATTGGAGGATTTGGAGCACCATCTGACTTTTTTTTTTTAATGGATTACTCTAGCTGCTATGGCAAAAGCAACTTAGGAGGAGGGTATAAGCGTGGAGGCAGGGAGACCAGTTGGGAGAATATGATAGTAATTCAGAAGACAGATGAAACCTATCTTGGACCAAGATGGTAACAGTGGAGGTGGCAAATGATGGGTATATTTAAATGGTACAGCTTAAGGGGTTTTCTCATTGAGTAGAAGTGGAATGTGAGAGAAAGAAAGAAGTCAAGGATGCTCCAAGAGTTTTGGCTTATGCAACTAGTAGGATGGAGTTTCACTTTAATGAGTGGAGACAACTATGGAAAGGCTTGTTTTAGAGAGAAAATAGGAGTTCAGTCTTAGAAATGTTAAATTAGAGATGCCTGTTTTATACCCGAGTGGAAATATTGAGTGGGCAGTTAGATGAATGAGTCTGAAGTTCTAAAGAGAGGTCTGGGCTGATGACATAAAGATGGGAATCATCAACAGCTGCATGGCATTTCAAGCCAGAAGGTTGATATCACCAAGGGGGTAAAAGTAGATAGAGAAGAGGTTTGGGGATGGCACTCTGGGTTGTTGCTGGGGTTGTTGAGGAACCAGCAAATGAAACTAAGAAAGAATGGTGGGTGAATTAGGAAGAGAACAAAGAGAAATGGTGACCTGAATTGAAGGAAGTATTTCTAGAAAGAGGAAGCGATCATCTTGTCAAATGTTGCCAAGAAATTTGAGGCCTGAGGATGGTTGGGTTTTAGTGAGTAAGACAAGAGGCAATAGCAAGAGAGTTGACTCTTTCAAGGAGTTTGGCTGTAAGGAAAAAGAGAAAGGGAGGTGTAGATGAGGAAGAATGTGGCCTCAAAGGAGCCTTCTTCTAGAGATACTAGAAGGGCTTCTGAGAATGGTCCAGAGACTGGGAAAAGTTGGTGAGGCAGGAGAGAGAAGAGAAAGTTGCTGGAGACCGTTCTTGAGTTGGGGAGTGAGGACACCATCCAGAGCACAAATGAAGGATCGTCCTCATACCAGAGTGATGGCACAGCCTGTGGGACCCTGGGCAGGCTGGAACCTGTGGTGGTAGGGTATGGATGAGCCCTTTTGACGGCTTCTGTTTTCTCAGTGAAATGGGAAGCAGAGTCATCCACTGGTAATGAGAAAGGGGGGTAGATATATTGCAAGTTTAAGGAGATAAAAGGTGTAATATAATCTTCTGGGACAGTTCAAGAGCAATTAGTCTAGGGAAATGTTTGATTTCTGGATACCTCCGAGGCTCTTCTGTCATATGAGGTCATGAATTGAAAGAAAAACCAAACAACATTGTCATATGTTTCTCTCCAGCATTTTCAACTGAATATGTCGAGGTACAAATACACCAAGTGTTGGGTTTCATCTGAGTTGGTCTTTTCAGAAGAAAGTGATTATAGTTATCGATAGTGCTATCTAAAACCTGGCCAAAGAGGGACGTGAAAGCCTGCGGTGGGTAAAGAGGCAGTGGAAGATTGATAGGATTAAAACAGTATAAAAAGATACATACTATAATATACTATATTAGGGATCCCTGGGTGGTGCAGTGGTTTGGCACCTGCCTTTGGCCCAGGGCATGATCCTGGAGACCTGGGATCGAATCCCACATCAGGCTCCCAGTGCATGGAGCCTGCTTCTCCCTCTGCCTGTGTCTCTGCCTCTCTCTCTCTGTGTGTGACTATCATAAATAAATTAAAAAAAAAAAATTAAAAAAAAAAATAATATACTATATTATGCTTTAATAAACTGGATTCCTTTTTATAAACTCATCATATTTCCAGTGCATGATGGAGAGTTATTGTATTTAAAAAATCTGTAGTAAATTTTTATATATGAAACATCCTGTATAATAGTAAAAAAAAAATTATCTGTCAGTGTTGCTGCTTATATTGCAATTTCTCAAAGCAAGTTATGGTATATCTGGGAGAAACTAGTTGTAAAGCACCATGGATAAGTCCTGATGCAGTTGGCTGACTGGGAAGGATCTGTGTGGAGGCAACATGTGAACTGAGGGTCATCGGCCCAGCCTCCAGGGTTTGAAGATGCAGCTGGTGCCACACCAGCCAAAGGAGCAACAGTTTTGGTCATAGTAATAACCTGGTGATCAGTGGAGTGTCTGGTCAGAGTAATAGAGACAGCTAGTAAGGAGAGGACAGCCGGCCTCCTAGAGCCAGGATCTGTCCAATCCAGGACAAGAGAACTGGTAAGAATGGAGGACAGTAGGCAATGGGGAATGGGGACTCTGAGAAAAAAGCAGGGTAGTAGGGCCGTGTACCAGACAAAATGGAATCCAAGAGACAGCAGAGGTAGCCCAAGAGAAAGGGGAGAACCTGCTACGGGCCTCTTAGCTTCAGACACTCTCCGCACCATGGCCTGTGTGGGCTCAGGCATTGGAGAGGACTGAGCCCAAGCGTGGGGGCACTGACAGATCCAGCTGTGGAATCTGGGAAAGGCAGGGGCAGAGGAAGCCAGGAGGGGCTGATGAGGACCAGCTGCTCTCTTCCCCCAGAGCAGATGGAAAGCCAAAATACCAGCACACCATTTATATCATCCATGGCAAAGTCCACATTTATTTCCTCCATGGTCCCATTGTCCATATTTAGCATAAATCAGGACAGCATAAAGGGAAACTACAGGCCCCTTTCTTGGCCTCACTGGCTTTATTCTTGCCCAGAGCAGCTATGTTGGTGGGTCAGTGTTGTGAGGTGGGTGACTCTACAGGGCATGAGCCCTGATTCAAACCCAGCAGCGTCGCAGCCTTGGCGCAAGAGCTTCCCATTTTTGAGTCTCCTCATCCTTGATAAGGAAATGACAAGACCTGTTCTCTCAGTAGCACCAGATACCAGACCTGGAAGGGCTCGCAGAGGTGCCTTGGAAGGCACAGCTGGGAGGCTTCCGAGGTATGGGATATAGCAGCCCCCGCCTTGCGAAATGAAGTGAGGTCAGCACAGACTAAGCAGACCAAATCAAATCTTTGATGGTTGAGTGATTTTTTAAAATGATTGCAGGTCTGCACAATTTAACAGGACTACCCATAGTGGCTGAAAACATTTTTCAGAGCAGATCAGATAAAGCCAAGTTAGAAATTGGTCGTCGCTGTAAATCAAGTGGTACGCTATCAATGACCCAGATTTCCCCAGAAGTTTTCCCACAGGAAGCAAAAGAAAAACCACTGTGTGGCTGCCGAGTCTTGATTTGTCAGGAGCAAAGAGATCGACACAGCATTAAAAGATGGCTCTTCTCTCAGCTTGCCCTAATGAATTGGGGTCCACTTAATTCAGAAGCCAGTGAGATGTGTAAATCACTCCTATAGAATAAATGGTCAGATTTCAACCCCAGTTGGCAGCAATCTATAACGGCTCCTGGTTGCATTGTTCTCCTGTTAGCTTAGCTCACAGAATGCTTGGGTCATTGCTGAAGCCACCGCTTTTCAATGCCTCACACTGTGAGGTCAGTATTTTTCCCATTTTCTGCACAACCCCCCTCACCCACCCCAGGCCCAGGAGGGTAGGGATGAGAAATGGTATAAAAAGAGGACTTGTTATGGACTCTGAGCTGAAAGGCCTAGAGAGCTGGTCCTGAAGCAGAGATGTGGATGGGTGCTCTCATTTGCCCTATAGGAAACGGGGCCAATCACAGTGGTCCAGTCCCAGGAATCCTGGAAGAACTGGGAGCCAAACACTTCTCATCTGTCCTGTGTCAGGTCTACAAAGCAACGTAACAAGCTACACCCTCCACCTGGGATCCTCCTTGATCCACCTGGTTCCCCACCTGCTACTGTATCAACCTTATCACTCCCATGTTCTGAACCCTTGGGCCTACAGCCTACTTTGACCCACCTTTGGCCCTTTGGGTTTGTGTGACTACCCTGATTGGGCTGACTCACTCCCTGGCTCACATACCCTGAGGTGTAGGACGAATTTAGGGCGTCCTTGGTGATACCGCAGAGCTCCCAGTTCCACATTAGGACATAGTGGGTGAGCATAGTTAACACAAAAATAAGCACCCGGCACACACTTGTACCTCCACCTGAAATCTGCATGATTCCGTTGCACTGCTGTGCTGTATGCACATGAAGTGTAAACACGTATGTCCTCAAATGTACTCTTGCCATACAAGTGTCAGTGATGGAGTTCTCAAGTGAAGAAAAATCTAGAAACACTAAAGTACAGGCCTGGAAACCCTATGCGAGTGATTGTGGGAGGTTTCTAAGCCTCTGGATGCCAAATGTGAAGAACTTTGTAATAGCCAGATGTAAAGATGCAATATTTGGTCCTAGGAAGAAGTGAGCTTCCTGTCACTGGAAGAATTCATTCATTCTCATCATTTACTCATCTGCAGAGTACATGTTGGTAGCCACTGGGTGCTGGGAATTCAAGGACGGCCCAGTGGAGGAGATGGGCCGTGAGTATTCTGAAAGAGAGCAGCATGGTCACAAACTAGGAAGTGTCAGGGCTAGATTTGAACACACGTCTATATGACATTAAGACTTGTCTATCAGCCACGAAACTACATGATTTCCCAAGCATTTCCCTGTAACTAAGGGGAAGGTTTTGAGCTAGGATTGATGAGAAATGATGGGAAGGTGGACAAGTTTTTATGAGGTACAGTGTTTGGATTTTATCCCGTGGGTAATGGGAAGACTCAGGGAGTGATCTCATTGCGTGTGCACTTCTGAAGGAGAATTCCACTGTAGTACCAAAAGTAATTTGACTTGGGAGAGAGGGGGGCTGGGCAGAAAGACCACTGAGAGGTGATTTCACTGGTCTGGTAATGAAGTACTGATATCCTGAAGTAGGAGAGTAGCTGTGGAGGGGGTGAAGAAGGCTGGACGTGATAGTTATGAGGTTGAATTGACGGATCTTGGAGTGACTGAGTAAGGTGGGAGAGGTATGGAGAAAGACAGGTGCTAGACAGGTGTTTAGCCCAGATAAGTGGATGGGCTGTTGGTATTCATCAGGGTCAGGAAGGTATTTGCGGGGAAAGCGATGAGTTTGGTTTGGATGTGCTAAGATTATGACGCCTCTGGGAAATGCATGTGAGATGCCTGGTAGGACATACGGGCCGAGAACTCAGGAAGGAGATCTTGTGTGGGGATTTTAAAGATCTGCAGATAATCGTAACTGTAGCTGAAGGAGTGATTGAGTCTATCCGGGCAGAGAATGTGGTACATGAAGTCAACCTGATGACTCAGGTTTAAGGGATGAGGAAGGCCAGTGAGGTAGGCAGGGAATCAGGGCAGGTGGGAGGGGGGCGGGGAGGATGAAAGAGAAAGGTTTCAGGAAGGAGGGAGTGATGCACAACACTGAAGGTTGACAGGTAGTAATGTGATCTCTGGAAATAACGTAATGGAAGGAACCCAAGTGGAGGGTCACTGGTGGCCCTGCAAGAATGGAAACGCTGGTCAGACTGGTGGGGTGTGGAGCTGCATGGAGAGGAAGTGAATGAGAGGAATATTGAATGAAGCCTTTCTCTCCCCAAATGGTGTGATTGTGGGGAAATAAAGAAAAGAAGTGAATGTTCGGTGGGTGAGGGCAATCAAGATTATACGGGTAGCTGTTTTAAATGAGAGGAAGCCGAAATTCTGAGGGGCAAGAGCAAGTTGACAATAGGGAAACAGAGGAAACACTGCAGATGAGTGGAAGGAAAATTGATGGCACGCACTCTCTGAGAGATCATGAAGTGATGGAATTCAAGGTACTAGTGATTAGCTTTTTGTGTACAAGCAGAAAAAAAAAAACCCAAAACCAAAAATAAAAATCCCATATGGAGTTCCTACATGAGCTAAGCATAGGCTTGTGCTGGAGAGGAAGTATCTTCTGCGGGCACCAGAGAACTGACAAAGAACAGGTACAAAGATTCTAGACGGTGTGGAGAGCCCACCTGAGGCAGCAGACCACAGATTGGGGGTAGCGTCCTCTTGCCCAGTGTTAATGATCTTCTCCAGCACACTATGGCACCCTACATGGGTTTTTAGTCTTGGGAAATCAGGATGAGCGCCTAACTTGACTTGGGATTTTTCTGGGTGGGTATAGATCAAGGTTAGCGGAGAGGAGATGGTCAAGGAACTGTGGGATGACTCATGCACGCAAACACTGAGGTCACCCAGCATGATGGTGGGATTTGATACAGATACTGGGAGCCAAGAAGTGAGGTCATCATCGGTAGAAATGAGGAGGTGCCTGGAAGAGCAGTTGGTGACAGAGATGATAAGATGATAGGGTAGACCAAGGGAATGAGGGAGACTTTTCCCAAGAGGTCAGAGGAGTCACAGTCTGGAAGCAACATTAAGAAGTAAAAAAATTGCCAAACCCACTTCCTGATCCTGATACAGTCTGGTTTTTTTTTTTTTAAAGCCCTATTTTAAAAACTCTTCTGTTCACTGAATCTGACAACCACCAGTTTGCCTGGAGGTGCTATCAATATCTTAAAAAAAAAATGCTGTAGGAAGTAGCCCATTCTTAGCTTTATTCAACCAGATTTACTCACCTCTACTGAATTTTCCAAATCAGTGAGTCCATTTTTAAGGAATAAATCTTAGGCACAAGAAATGGTAGGAGTTCAATGACATGCACCATCACACTAATCTTTTCATCAAACCAATCTTACAGATCTCTGGTTAAAATTTAGACAGCAGTGGATACTTAAACCTGAAAACATTCCAGTTGGCACTTTTGTGGCCGCTTGACTGACACTTGGGCACAGTTGCTGGCCTCTTGGTCTGATCTGAGGCCAATTTTGAACTAGGAATACCCCATGCGCACTCATGATGTCCTGTTATCTTTAACACACGCCTGGTATCTGAACCTGCCTGTTAGGCTAAGAATCATCAGACCAGAGAAATGTAAATAGCTGTGAATCACAGAGGTGGCAAATTTCCTGTAAAAAAAAAAAAAAAATCCTTCTAGACCTCTATAATTAAAGAGTTCATAGACCTATTACTCAGATTTTTTTTTTTTAATCTGAAAAACAAAAGCAAAAAAACCCAAACCCACTGGGGTTTGTGGATGTGGATGATATAGGCTTGTGTACATTTGCAGCGGCAATTGGTATAAATGTTGAAAATTGGAATCTGGAAGCAAAAAGTTGGTCACCTCCAGGCCCATAGGGGTGCTCAGAACTCCTTAACACGTCATAGTGGTGACCACTGAAAGTTTTGTGACTTGACTTACAGCGAGGAAGGTAGCACAGCTGTAAACCAGCTGTATTTCATTTATGCTTGGACACAGGGCCCTTTTGTCTGTTCCAAATGTTCTTGGCCCCCTCCCTCTATTTCATGGAGTTTGGTTGTTAGTGGAAAAGTAGTTGTTGAAATATAGGTTCACTCTTGCTGAGCCTGCCACTCACCAGGACTTCTGGGGGGGACCTCTGGGTATTGGATTTAAGACAGCAAATCTTGTTTGTGATATGTGCCGAGGTAGGGGGATCATTCTGCGGGCTGACCATGTGTTCATCTGTGACTTCATTCATAGAAAAGCCTGGATTGCTGAGGTTAAGGGCTGGCTTCCCAGTTGCCTGGGATCACAAAAGGATGTAGCGCCGCCTGGTGGAGGTGATATTAGCATGTGTTCCGCCTCTTCTTTTTTTAAGAAATTTTTTAATTAGCAAGATGTTAGCAAATATGTTAGTGAAGGCGTTTATCAAATGCGGGTAGCCATAAAACAAAAAGATAAAGATAAGCCATCAAAAATTTTTAATTGCACAATGTTTTAATGGCGAAAATAACGACTTTGAACCACAGCACCTTAAAACCACAGGGGCTGTGGGGTTCATGATATAGAAACTAAAAGTTGTGGTTATGTGGTTATTTTTGAATGAAAGGAGACGGGGTTGAGATCGGGATGGGACACATGGAGAGGCTTCTGGAAGACGGGGACAAGTTCCATTGATTTTTAACCGGGTGGTGGTTACAAGGGTGTTTGTCTCATAAGAACTCATGTAGCTCAGTATTGATTTTATGATCTTTTCTGGGTCTGTATTGAATTTTTTTTTAAAAAAAGTAAGAAATATATGGAAAATTTTGACCAATGCACCACTACCTAAATTTATAGCCCTTTTTAAGAGAAACCTCAAAAATGCTATGGGTTGTATGGTGTTGGCACTATTTCATCATACTTTCAAAGTAAAGCTTAGGTACTGACAAATACCTGCAGCGACAGGTTTGGGGGCATCATTCAAACTTAGTAAGTTGTCTACCTCCGTAGACATATTGTGCTTTTTACTAGACTGTGTATTTTTGTCCTGTTGTGTGTTTGAATCTGAGCTTTCTTCTCTGTGGCACAGATGTTCCTTGTCTCAGCTCCTCAAAGAAGTCCAAATTCAGTAATGACCTTAGAACATCTGGTTGCCATGGAAATGGCCATTTGGGTTATAAATTCATTTTTGTAACCGGTCAGAGAGAGAAACTAAGAATTACTTAGGAAGGCATGAGGCGGTTAGAAAAATCCTTCGCAGAGCCCCAAATTCAGAAAAAATTACATTTTGTTTCATAAGTGAGCTGTGAACAGGTGCATGAGTAATGCTGAAATATTTGACTGCTTCCTCTAATGGGGAAAACTCTTACCGCGCATTTTACAAGGAGGAATTATTTCCGAGTGATAGAAGTGATGGCAAATCAACATTGGGTTGTAATATCAAATCGAACACAGTTTAATTCTGAGTTATTCAGTCGTAACTAAATTTCTTCAAGACATAATGCATTTAAAATTTTACCTTAAAGAAAATCTCAGAAAAAAAAAAAGCTTTCATGTGATCCAGACGAGGAATGAGAAAAAGGCAATGAAGTTGAAAGGCTCAAACTGATTCCAGAAGCACTTGCCAAGTCTCTGTAATGTCTCATTAGCTATTTGGGGGGGTGGGGGGTAGTGATAGCTTGGGAAAAGCAAGGATTCTTATCTAGGTTCTCAGGGTAGGAAGGGAGATTTTGATTGGTCAGCCTGGTCTCTATTCACGTCTTCTATCTTATCCTGGACAGATCTGTCCCCCATAAGGGAAGAGGACGCAATGATAGCACATGTTCCAGGGGCAGCTCCTTCTAGACCCATCATAGAACGCCACCCACCTCCTAGTGGTTTGGATACACACACACATCAGCAAACACTGAGTTATGTGCATGTGTGTGTTCTGCATATTAAGCTGTGTTCCTTTCCTCATTCTTCATAGCACTGCTCATACAGAGGTTAGCCGCTGAGTTGGAATATACCGCCCTTATTCATTTGGCGTTGTGAGACCACTCAATATCAAAAAAATCAGCTTTAAAAAAATTATAATCAAAACGAGAGCACCCCAATAAACATGAACTAGAAAGGTTTTTCTTTTTTTTTAGCATTGTTTGTAATAAAAAAATTGGGCACAAGTCAACCAAAGACAAGGGAAATGGTTAAATATGATATGTTCACAGTATGGAACATTAGTATGCAGCAGCCTAAACTGTAAAGTCCATCTGTATGTACTGACGTGAAGAAAAGTCTTAGACATGCACATGCCTTATGTAAATACATAAAGGGCCAGGAATTTTAGAGAAGGTAGAGGAAAAGGGCTTTGGTCTTTCCTCTATTGTTAGGATTTTATTTTGTTTTATTTTATTTTTTTAAAATTTTTATTTATTTATGATAGTCACACAGAGAGAGAGAGAGAGGCAGAGACAGGCAGAGGGAGAAGCAGGCTCCATGCACCGGGAGCCTGACGTGGGATTCGATCCCAGGTCTCCAGGATCGCGCCCTGGGCCAAAGGCAGGCGCCAAACCTCTGCGCCACCCAGGGATCCCTATTGTTAGGATTTTAAAATATCAAAATGGTGTTCATATATTACTAGTGTTAATAAAAAAATTGTCAGCCAGATTTAAACATCTTTGGAATTGACTTTTTATAAGTTATCCTACACCATCTGGGGGTAAATATACCAAGGCAGTTGAAATTGCGACGGTAACTTGGATTCTCATTGGCCCTTTTAATCTAGACTTTTTCAAAGGAGGACTTAGGGGGAAGATCCCCTTATGTGCGTCTGTCTGAGGTACTCTAGAGGTGGATGTTGTAGCCTCAGCCCAACCTGTTGGTTGATGGCTTACGGCTCGGTCCCATCCCCTCCTACCCACTGTTAGCTCAAGCCCCCTGGATAAGGAAGTGGAATCATTAAAGGCCAACCCACTTCAGTGTTTCCTGGGATGGTAAAAGCAGATGCTGTCCTACTCTGACATTTCTTACTCAAGATACCACCAGCCCCAGATGAGCCCAACTCATCAAAGACATTGGGCCGATGTGAGCTGCTCCTTAGTCATTTGAATTCTGGCTTATGAGCAGATCTTTTGCCCGAGATTTAGGAAACCTCAAAAGTCTCTTTCAGTTGTCGTCTTTGGAAGGATCCATGGAGTGACTAGAGAAGGTGGATCCAATCTTTTTCTTTGAACAGCTGTTTGGCCAGTGTATACCAGTGCCTTTGTAGACCTGGTTTTCACTGCTGAAGTATTCTCTCCAGGGGCAACCATGGAAGCCACCTGCACATTTCAGTTAGAGCAGCACGCTGGAGCTCATTTACTTGTTTGCTGCCTGACGATTGTCCTGGCTGGGCTCTTATGTACCCCCAGGAACTCCTACTATATAACACAGCATCCTGATTTTAGCCAGAGAGGTCAGTCTATGTCCATCACCTCAACTTCAAATCATTTCTTAAAGTGTTCTCCTGTCACCGCACCAGGCACGGATTACCACTCCCAACTCCTGTCCCCACCAGTGAAGGTGGTCACCTTGTGAGCTGTCAGGTAGGGCCAGGCACAGCCCAAAGCAAGGCCACCAGACACCTCAGTTGGTAGAGTAGGTGCTGAATAGTATTCCTCGAATGGTTGAATGGACAGACTTTCATATAATCTGGGTAAGTCAGTGGCCTCCCTTCCCCACCAAAGACCCTTTGTAACTGAGCTCCTGGGATCCACCTCCTTTAGAAACCTCTCAGAGGTTATTGTGTATCCTTCCGTTCATGTATTCGTTTAACAAAGACTGATTAAGGACGTACTCTGTGCCAGATACTACGCTAAGTGGTGGGGATATAGTGGTGAGAAATGCCATCACGGACTTCACAATCTAATGGAAAATATATTCTGGGATGACTGTAGGGTGTTGTATAACCCCAATGAATTGGTCACGATGTTTCTCCTGTGTTCACTGATTAGCAAAGGACTGTGGGCACCTGCCCAAGGCCTCCAGCCCTGCTTTATCTTCATCTCCTCCCTGGATATGGCTCCTCCTAAAGAGGAGGGAGCCCATTCTCTTAGGTACCTTTGTAAATCGATCTTCTTGTGTCAAAAAATAAAAATGCCTCGGATTCCATTGCTTATAATAGGCATTTGGACCAAAGGCATTCTGTTGTTTTTAAATGAAAAAATAGTTTTTCATAAGTTACTGTATTTTTCTCCTACACAGGATGCCCTTCTCTTATTCATCCCCTGCCCATGCAGCTAATCAGATTTGAAGGGTAAAATAACACCAGACTCATCATCAAATGTTTCATGAGAAATACATTACTTAGAAGCCTGGGGTTCTAAGAAATAGAGACCAGATTGAGCTTGCTCAAGGATAAAGGGGTGGGGGTTGTTATTATAGGGATGCAGGGGTATCTCACAGAATCAGAAACAGATATGTGACTGGGCCTAAGGAGAATATTAAATCTGGAAAGCAGAAAGTCACTGGAATCCTTTCTCTGTATTTTCTCATCTCATCTTCTTCATCTATCCATCTCCTGCCCTTCTCTCTTTCCCCTCCTCTTCTTCCTCTCTCTCACTCTCTCAATATCTCTCTCTACCTAGCTTCCTCACCTTTGTGATGCATACAGTCAATCAAATATGATGGCCTCACAGTTTCTAAGTTTCTATGTTATAGGCCCAGCCACACCACAGAGACTCCCTTCAAATCAGGTGTGGTCAGGGGTCAGAGTCCCAGTGTTTTAATATGGCCCCTGGAAGTCACTCTTCTGGATGTGGGTTAGCTTCTAGAGAAGGGGGACACATATGCCCAAAGGCAACTAGTATGCCTGGGTCTGCACACATAGACACACTTATAGCCCATGTGCCAAAATCCCTTTCATGATTGCTATAAATTTAACTGGAGATGGTCAGAGGGGCCCTGCCCTGAACCTCTGTGAGAGGATGTCGTTCTGACTGAAGCTGCAGGATTCACAGGGTTCTTGTGCGGTTCTAGGAACAGCCCTAGGTTCTAGTCACGGATCCACCATGAAATAACTCAAGAATCTTGGACAAGTCCTTTTCTTGGCTGAACCTTCAGAGAATTAGAACCAGCCTTTACTGAGTACCTACCTAATGGTGTGCTGAGCACTTAATGCTTGTCATCTCCTTTAAACCTCACTCCAGTCTTCCAAGGTCAGTAGTGTCACCAGCATTTTACAGATTTTAAAAAACCTTGAAATTCAGAGATTTTGGAGGGATTTGAATTGGGTCACTTATTTAAAACCCAACGGGCCCGGATGTGTATTCTCCTAGGCATCTACAATGGTTTGTTTCATGATTTATTTTGTCACGGCAACTTACTCTCCAAATTAATGAGATACATTGCATTCATTCCAGTTTTCCTAATGTGATAGGCCATAATGCTTTCTATCCCTATTCCTTGAATTTTTATGCAAGGTATGGGGTAGCCACGTGTATCTCTTCAGGATTCATCCAGGCACGAAATTCCTTGCATCAGCACACTATTGTACAGCCTGGTTCTGTTTTACTCATCAACTGTCAGTCAATGATTTATTGACAGCTCAAACAAGTGGCTCATTCATGTGAGTTCGTGATTTGTGAGTGATAGCACACTCCCCTGCCTAGTTTCTACCTCATTTCAAGTGGGTTCTATAATATAAAAGTGATAGATGTACAAATAACTCTACCTATTGTACAACTGTACCATCAGTCAGAGATTTTTATTTGACGTTTACCATTATTTCCCGAAATAGGAATTTGTTTCATAAAGAAGATGAGTTCACACAGAGAAATTACACCTTGGGTTTTCTTTTTCCTTCCTTTCTTTTTTTTTTTAAAAAAGATTTTATTTATTTATTCATGAGAAAAACACAGAGAGAGGCAAAGACACAGGCAGAGGAAGAAGCAGGCTCCCTGTGGGGAGCCTGATGTGGGACTCAGTCCCAGGACCCTGGGATCATGACCTGAGCCAAAAGCAGATGCTCAGCCACTGAGCCATCCAGGTGCCCCAACCTTGGGTTTTCTTAAGAAATGGTGAGTGTTGTGACATTGGGTTCATGGGTTCACGTTTTCTGATCCTGTGGAAAAAATAATACCAGTACATGAATCTAATAATGGAAGGGGGTAAAGTGAGTCTTCGGGAACCGACCTAAAACAAGTTCAATTTATTGTTATTAGAAAATGGATCTCAAAAGAGTCCTCCTGGAAGGTGGTGATGTGGCAATGTGGTGTACGAGTTTTTCTCTGAATGGACTCTTTTATTCCAATTTGTCAGAAGAGATGGAAGAAATATGATTTGTTTTATAATGCTTTAGTTATTGACTTCATAGGAGTTCGCTTTCTGCTGCAGCTCTTGTTCACAGCCACTAACAAGTGTCCAGAGGAGATATTGCTTAATTATATAAATAATTTTTTTAAGAAAGTGAAAACTCCTATGGTTAAACTTATACAGGTAGGCTCTGTTCTCTCCCTGGATGCCCACCTCACTTCTCCATTGGATTGGGGAGCACATACCGTGTTGCACCACCCTCTCCTATGAAGCTCTATGGCCATCCTTTCTCCTCTCCTTTGTATTGCATAATACAAGGTGTGTCTTATTATATCCATAGCGCTTAGTGCATCTGTTGTCTTCTCATCTGCTTTCCTCTATTAGACAGTGAGCACCTTGAGAACTAGGAGTGTGACCTGTTTATCTTGGTTTCCCCAGCACCTTGCCAAAGAGCACAGCATGTTATAGGCTCCTGTGGCAAATGTAATTCAAAGCATCATGGGACTGCCCTGCTCACTGTGGATGGAGGATTATACAGAGGTCTCTGAGTTCTCTGCCTGCCACAAAATTCTGGGCTGAAAAAAATATGAAGTGTTCCCTTCTACACAGAAAAAAGTCTTCCGTTTCACAATCTCAGGACTGAGACAACCAGCTTTGCTGGACAATCCTGTCCACTTATAAAAATCAATCCATCAGTCAATTAGTAATTTTTATGAAAAGAGTCAATACAAAATAAACCTTGATTTATAATTTGATCATGCAAACATTTGACGAGCTCAGTTAGACAAACAAAAAACTGAAAAAGACAAAATCGAAAGGAGAAAGAATGACCTATTTGAATTGTGTGAATGATTCTTCATGAGCATATATTCCGGTGGGTACGGAGTGGGAGACTGATGAATTTACTGAAATCCCTACTGGCTTCTGTTTATGATTTTAGTGTTTAAATATTTGGATATATTTCTCATGCCTTCATGGCCCCTAGACATAAGCCAGATTTCTTTATCTGGTGGTCAAACAGGGCAGCCCGGGTGGCTCAGTGGTTTAGCGCTGCCTTCAGCCCAGGGTGTGATCCTGGAGACCCGGGATTGAGTCCCACGTCGGGCTCCCTGCATGGAGCCTGCTTCTCCCTCTGCCTGTGTCTCTGCCTCTCTGTCTCTCTGTCTCTCTGTCTCTCTGTCTCTCTCTGATGAATAAATAAATAACATCTTTTAAAAAAAAAAAAAAAGATTTTATCTGGTCGTCAAGCCATGCCCTGGTTCACAGGAGAAAGAAAGAGGTGACTGTGTTGGACTCCAAGCAAGGCATTGTGCTGGAGACATTATGAACATGTTAAGGGATTTAATGGGCAATTTGGGTGATAGATGATTTTCACCTTATACACTGACTGGAAACTGAATGTGACTTTCTTGGAGAGGCAAAATTTGTTGTGCAGATAGACTTCAGGGTTAGCAGGCTTAGTGAACCCATCACATAGATCAGTGGAGCTGAAGGGGAGGTTGGGGAGGGTCTGGTTAGCTCACCAACCCAAGAGCTTGTGCTGATGCTTGATCAACAAAACACATCGGAGCCTTGGATTCTGACCTTGGTCTGGCTGCCAGCTGGGGTTGAATAAAGCCTTTTCATGCCTGCCTTCCCTACCTCAGTTAATGGGGTGGGGTGGGAGTGGGTGGGTGGGGGAAGGATCAGAGGTGGGAACTGCTAAGGAAAAAGAGGAACGGCAGAAGCCAGGCAACGGCTCCATTCACTGAGGAGAAGAGAGTGTATATATTTAATTTTAACTGAAAAGGCCCAGCCAGTAGTTTTAAAGCAGGGTTGGAATAACAGAATGGCCTTGTGGGAGAGGAAGAGAGAAGAGGATGCTTGGTTTTAGTGTCTTCTCTGCATTGTGTGTTGTATTTAATACTTGTGACGGTCTTAAGTGGAAAGGACAGTTCTCTCCGTTTTACCCACGATACATCTGAAGCTCATGGGCTGTGGAAGGCCACACAGTCAGCATGATGGAGTCTAAATCAGAACCCAGGCCTGTCTCTATTCAGAGTCTACAGTCTTCTCACTGCAGACTCTTAAAATTGGCAAAAGTTGAAGGCCAGAGGGAGACTCCTGCATGCTACCCCAGATGCAGTCAGAACATCAGGTTAGGGGTTGTGTGTCAGGAGAATGGGAAGATTGTGAGTCTTTGGGTCCCCAGAGCCTTGGAAGAAAAAAACCTGCCATTGGGATTAGGAAGCGTTCAGTCGGAGGTGAGGTGTTTAGTAGGAGTTTCCAATGAACCCTCTTCTTTCTCACGGAGAGCTGTTTTTAGTTGTTTATAATTGATGCCACCTAACATTTCTTGATAATAGTTGGAAAATATTGAGGTTTGCAGTACTTAAAATAGTCAGTCCATTTTCCCTGATGAGCCAACTCTCTAAGTCAGTATAGAATTCTGTCTTTTTGATTGCTGAACCAGTCTTTTTTTGCCTTGGTAGAGAAAATGACCTAAAAACTCCTTGTTTTGGGTGACTTGAACTGTCAATTAAATTTTAAAAGCCAATTATTTCTAAGCAGTAGAGCCTTACGAATTCCAGAGTTGCAGACTGGAAGCCAACCAACCATCCAAAGTGTAAAGATTTCCGTTTTGGGGGAATACTCAGATTCTTTCCATTTTATTCCAACTCCAGTGCCCCACCCCCATTCACAGACATAGACACAAGGGAAAGTTCATTCATTGGCAACGTTGAGCAGGTAAGGATTCAGCACATGAAGAAGCAAGATCCTGAGCTTTCATGGGGGGAAGTGCAGAGCATGCTTGTGGAGGGTGGTTTTGGCTGCATGAAAGGTTCTGGAAGAGCTCCAGGCTTGAGGTTTGGCAAGTCTCATTGGCTGAGTTCGAATCCCACCCAGTTCAGTTACTTGCTAATATGTAAACGTGGCCAATTACTTAATGTTTCTAAGACTTGGCTTTACTCTCTGTGAAATAGGATTATGGTAGCCGTACTCACTTCATAAGGTTGCTGTGTTGCAAGGAGCAAATGAATGGTCCATGTGAATAGGGTAGCACAGTGCAGGGCTCACATTTGATGCTCAATTGATGTCAGTTATTAGCTCTTTGGAGCTTTCTTACTTCAGTCTCAGAGGTACATTAATCCTTCTTTCCTGCCAAATGGTAATCTGCCATTTTCAAAAGAAATGCTCAATTTTAAGTTAAGAAAAATGTACCTAGAAATCCAATTTCTGATTTCATTTCTATGCCTTAACAGAAAAGCCCAAATACCTTAAAAGAGTTCCACGAGGGGCACCTGGGTGGCTCAGTGGCTGAGCGTCTGCCTTCCGCTTTGGTTGTGATCCCAGGATCCTGGAATTGAGTCCCGCGTCAGGCTCCCTGCAGAGAGCCTACTTCTCCCTCTGCCTATGTCTCTGTGTCTTTCATGAATAAATAAATAAAATCTTTTAAAAAAAGAGCTCTGAGAAATACAGATATCTGATCTAGAAAATTCTTTATCAGTAGCAGTGAAGAGCTTTTGCAAGCCCCAGAGTTCCCTTATGCCAACAAAACCATTCCCCAGGCACAGATAGTCTGACATAGTTTCATTGTAGTTCTCAAATGGGCAGAGCTTGTTTAAAATGTGTGTATCTGAGCCCCACCCCTAGAGAAGCTGATGGGAGCCTGGGCTAACTCTGATGAGGCGGTTAGTGAGACAGCACTTTGAGATATCCTGCCCTAGGCCTTTGGGTTCCTCGCATTCCCACAGCACCCATCTCCCGGGGCAGGTGCCCTTTGGTCTTTCTCATGGTGGAGGAAGATGAACCACTCTACTAAAGACAAACTGTCTCACCTTTTAAAATTGACTTCGCATCCACGTACTGAGCACCTACTGGGTGCTAGTCACCTTGATGGGCCTGGAGTTGACAAAGATGAATTCAGCATGCCATGTGCTGACGTGGAGCTCACAGGCCAGCTGAGGACCCCCAGAAAAGGCCTTCCATGTATAACGGAGGTGCTCACAAAGGATCGTGAAATCAGCGCTGGACCAGACCACCCTGGCCCCCTAGGGCCAGCACATAGGTCCCAGGTTCTGGTCTATGGGCTCACCTAGTGTGAAGACTCCCTTGAGCATCAAGAGATGTTTCAAGCATGACTCATTCAGGAAATTCTTGGTATACATGGCAGGACAATTATTCATTGTGTGGGACTGCCCAACACACCAGAGGATATTTAGCATCTCTATCCTCCCAACACTAAATGACAGCTGTGCCCCACCCCTGTCATCATGACAGTCTGGGAAGGAGGTGCTACCATGCATTTCTAAACATCCCCTGATGGGATGATACTGCCCCAGGTTGAGGACCTCCCTCCAGTTTAGCTCCTTCTCCCTCTGTCTCTAGCTTTGTCCCTCCTTAAGTGACCACCTCCCTCCAGGGGCGTACTTTCTTGGGGCTGAGCTTGAAGTTGCTATGTTTTAAAATGCAAATAAGTTAACATAGTGTCAACCAAGGGGAAAGAAGAGTCATTTTATAGCAGAGAGGAGCCAGTTGGGATTAAGAAGTTCCTTAATCACCTGTGATTTTTTTTCTATAAAGAAAAATCATCTTACTTCTTTCCAATGATGTGCAGATGAGAGTCTTAGAGTTGTCTCAATCAATAAATATAATTTATAATCATATAAATAATAATCAGCATTTCTCGGGATGTCCAGTTGTACAGAGTCTGAGGCCGACAGTTAGTTGATGTGAGGAGCGGGGCCAGGGGATGGGCCTTGGAGAAAGGAGGGGTGAAGCCCTGACTTGCGGGGTATCTCCTTTCTGCCTGAGATCACCACATTTGGAAATCAAGCCAAGGTGACAGCTCTTGTCCACTGCGTGTCACCATGTGCCAGGCACTGTGTTGAGCATGGAGAAGGATCTCTTAAATCCTCATAACAGCCAAAGCTTTCGCATCTTACAATTGGGGAAACTGAGGCTTAGCAGCCAAAGTTGGACAGCTGGGAAGGATCGAACTGAGATTCATTTCAGGCTGTTCAGATCCAGAGCCAGGACTCTGAACCACCTTCTCACCCATCTTTTGCTAAATTCGCCTCTTTTATTATTACTTACAGATTCAGTCTCCTTCCCCCCCACCCCAATCTCAAATTCTTCAAAGAGGAGCAGCACTTTTCATATAAGCTTTTTGTTCTTATACAGGGGTGGGGGGGTGTCTCCACTTAGTTGCTGTTGCTGTTTCATTTAACCTTTTTTTTATTTGTGAGATCTGAGACCATACAAATCCTAGAAGAGATCACAGGCATTAATTTCCCTGACATGGGAGGGGTCTCCACTTAGATGGCTCAGCTGTCACAATGCCATGGTGCTGGCTTCTCTGACTGCTCAGATTTGGGCCATGGAAGCTGGCATTTAATTTTAACAGCCTGATAGATGAGAAGAGGCAGCGAGACATGCTGGCAGGGGAGGAAGGACAGGGAAGGGTGACATAAAAGGAAGGCTGGAGCTGGCATGGAGAGACCTGAATTTAAACCCCACTTTAAAATTTACCCACTGGATGACATCATGCATGCTCAAATTCTCTGGGTCCATTTCCTGTTCACATGTGAAGCAGGGATAGCATTATCCACTTACCTATTGGGCTGTTGTGATAATTCAGAGCAAGGAGACAGTGAGATCCAAAGAGGACAAATGCCCCCCCCCCCAACCAGGGGTGAACAAGATAATCCTTAGGAGTGGTGTGAGAAAATTTGAGCATTTCTTTTTTTTTTTTTTTTTAAGATTTTATTTATTCATGAGACACACAACACAGAGAGAGACACAGGCAGAGGGAGAAGCAGGCTCTCTGCGGGGAGCCCAATGAAGGACTCGATCCCAGGACCCTGGGATCATGACCTGAGCCAAAGGCAGATGCTCAACCACTGAGCCATCCAGGCCTCCCAAATTTGAGCATTTCTATTTTTTTTTCTTAGTAAGAAATTAAGCTGCACTGATATTCAATATAAGGACTGTTGCTGATACCCACAGCATGCTGTGTGTTCACGGCATATCCTGAAAGGAAAGAGGGGAGTTCCAGAACCAGAAGGGGGTGGGCAGCTCTGTCCTCATTCAGCACATTGTGTTGTCTTGCAGTTCATCTCCGCAGGTGACGTGGGCTCACAGAGTTCATGATCCATTTTAAACTGCACCAAATTGGAGATGTGACTTACAAAAAGTTTTTGCACAGACAGTATGAATTAAAAGCTGATACTAATAATATCCATATAGACAGAGCTAACACTTCTCCTTCCGGATGGAATTTTTTTGTCAGCTTCAGCTAGATGTTGAAAACAAAGACAGGCTAATCATATCTGATAAGAAGTTGGCCCCAAGAAATTAAAAGTTATCAAGACTCTTTGAAGTAAAGGTTTATATCTACTCTCATTAACAGTTCTCTTACTCGTTCATTGATTTATCATATTGTTTATTTCATCTACAAATTATCCATTTTATTTTATTATTTTTTTTTTAAATTTTTTATTTATTTATTTATGATAGTCACACACAGAGAGAGAGGCAGAGACACAGGTAGAGGGAGAAGCAGGCTCCATGCACTGGGAGCCCGACGTGGGATTCGATCCCGGGTCTCCAGGATCGCGCCCTGGGCCAAAGGCAGGCGCCAAACCACTGCGCCACCCAGGGATCCCCAAATTATCCATTTTAAAAGCCCACTTTGTGCATAGTCTATAATGTATGCATTAGTTCAGTGGTACACATATATATTATGTTTGCCTATTATTTATATACATGCAGATGGTATGTACTGAAAATATTTTATAGATAAATGCGTGTGGAGAAAATTGAAGGCCAGGGGCACCTGGGTGGCTCAGTTGGTTAAGCATCTGCTTTTGGCTCAGGTCATGATCCCAGGGTCTTAGGATAGAGCCCCACGTAGGGCTCTTTGCTCAATGGAGAGTCTGCTTCTCCCTTTCCCTAGGCCTGCCGCTCCACCTGCTTGTGTTTTTTCCCTCTCTGTCAAATAAATAAATAAAATCTTAAAAGAAAATCGAAAGCTGCTGTGTGTAATATATGTGCAGGGCCTGGCATAAACGTTAATTTCCATCCTCTTCCCCCCTGGCATAGAGTCTGTAGTACTGAAATGGGCCTTCCTGATGGAAGGAAAGGTCGGTGTGATTTCTGGAAGACGGTGCATCTAAAGCTAACAGCTGTGCTCCCCGAGGCCTGGCCCCATCCCAGCTGCTCACGCTGAGCCAGGATGAGGCCAGCTGGCTGCCTAATGGTGGTCCTCCTCTGTCACCACTGCACATTTGTCACGACTCTGGCATTTAACCACCAGACACAGCCAAGAGGACAAACTAAGATTCAGCCCTGTAGTTCTTGTCTGCAGCAACCACTCCCAGTTTTCTGGATGGTCAGACACAAAAACTATACTTTTTCAGATTTGGGGTCTACTCCTCAAACTAGCTTCGAACCATTCGTTTCTTGGTAAATCTGCACTCGGGATGCAATTGCTCTTCCAGGTGATAAGAGCAGATTGTAGTAGCTCACATTTGCTGAGCGGGGGGTATAGCTACCCTTTGGCTTCACACTCTTCCAGAATGATTTAATTGTCACGACAGTCACGTGATGAAGCTCTGCTGCTAGCTCCATTTTACGAATACAACTCAGAGAGAGGTTTAGTAATTTTACTAAAAGAAAGTAAGCTAAAGGTGGAAGTGAGGGTCTTAGAGTCTCATTGCTCCAAGAGTCATTTTCTGTTTGCAAAATCCGTTTTGTTAGGAACAGAGGGGATGTACCTCCTACATCCTCAGGTAGAAATGCCCTAAATGCAATGTGGTATCCTGGATTGGATTCTGAAGTGGAGAGAAAGGGCATCGATCTAAAAAAATAAAGATAAATTTTAAAAAAAGGTAAATCCCAAGAGTCTATAGTTGAGTTAATTAATAGCTCTATGTTCCTGTGGACTTGATTTTGACAATGGGACTGTGTCGTGCAAGATGTTGGCATTCTGGGAAGCTGGGGAGGTAACACTTATAGGTGGACTTTCTGTACTTCTCTCCATAACATTTTTATCAACCTAAAATGACCCTAAAACTGAAATTGCAGGGGCAGCCCGGGTGGCTCAGCAGTTTGGCACGACCTTTGGCCCAGAGTGTGATTCTGGGGAACTGGGGTCAAGTCCCACGTCAGATTCCCTGCATGGAGCCTGCTTCTCTCTCTGCCCCTCTCTCTCTCTCTCTGTGTCTCTAATGAATAAATAGATAAAATCTTAAAAAACAAAACAAAACTGAAATTGCATGTAAAAATGGAAGCGCCAAGTTCCCATGTGTATGTTTGTGAACACGCATGGCTTGCATGTGTGCATGTGGATGGTTGTGCATGTGCTAAGCTTTTGCAACCCAATCTGCACGTTCCTGCACAGCCGCTGCTGTGCCCGTGGGCTACGTGACTCAAGCTGCAGGGCTTTCCCACCCAGCTGGGAACTACAAGGGGCCCAGCCAGAGGGAAGCCTGCAGAATGCACACATGACACATGACATGCCCTGTTGCTGTCGTGTCACACCTCACCTCTGCCATAGAAACCCTGCCTCGTGGGTGCTAGTCTTGTCCCCTGGTGTAAATGTCAGGAAGGGGTGTGTGTATGTGCCGGTAGGAGGTCATCATGAAGTCAGTCATGAAGATGGACTCAAGTAGGGCTCAGAATGACCATTTGTATCTTAAACGCTGGTCCCAGGTAGGGCCATTTGCAGTGACCTTTTTGGGGGCAAGTGCATTGGAGGATTCCTCTGCTTTATCTTTCCCTCCAACTCCCAAAAGGAAACTAATTCTGATCCAACAGGCAAGCCGAGGAGCTGCTGGCCATGGACTTTTGCTTTGTTTCTGAACATGTGTTGATGCCGAGAGAATGTTCTGATTGTCATTCAGCCAATGGCTGTCTCCTGGGCCGCAGCGTAAAGCTGGAATGAAGACGGTGCACAATTTAGGCGAGAGCAGTCGCTTCCCCCAGATGGCTAGGGGGCCACCATCAAAAGTGCTTGACTTGCTAGAAATTGCTCGATTAACTAGATTCAGGGCTTTTCAGGGTTTCTGGGTTAGACTGTGTTCATTTCGTACTGCTGCTGAGCGTAATTGCTAGAGGCCCCCGGTGAGCAGAGGAGATGGGTATTCAGGCTTTCCTGGGTGACTCTGAGCACGCAGGCCTGGGAGAGGAGGAAAACCCACTCATCTGCATGCTTTCCATGATGAGGTGGAAATACTGGGTGCTGAGAGCCCGGTAGGCTGAGCCCTCACTGGAAATGGAGGGTGCCGGCTGTATGTGTATTTATCATCGAGCCAGACACCATTCTAGGCATTGAGAATATAGTGCAGGACAATCAGAAGGTTCAGCCTGGATTGGGTGGATCAGGGTGGTGACTTTGGAGTTGAGATCTGCAGGATGAGGAAGAGGCAGGAGGAGGAAGTGACAGCCCTGATGGGACAGCAGGTGTGCTCTCTCCTGCAGCTCTGGGACCCTGCCCAGAAACCGACAGGGGTAGAGGAGCAGAGGAGTTTGGGGTGGGAGGGCCAGGTCCCCGGGCTCAGGCAGCAGGAGAAGCTCAAGGCACCCAGATAGCAGACACTTGTCTCTAGAGCTAGTGAAGGAAGGGGCAGACTGGTATCAAGGCTGCCATGCAGATCAATCTAAAAAGCCTCCCCAGGGGTGGGGAGCCGCCCTGGCCAAGGTTCAGCATCCTATGAGAAGTCTCTGGCCATTGTGGTTCTTTCTTGCTCGAGTCCCCCTCAGCCCCACAATGGGCCATTTCTGGCCAAGCTTTGCAATGCAGAATGCAGGCCTTAGGAGGGAGAAGGCCCAAGGCCCAACTCTCCTTATTACTGAAGCCTTGCCTTTGGGGAAGACACAGTGCGGGCTCAGGACAGACCTGGGTGCAGATGCCAGTGCCACCCCTCCTCCCTCCCTGTCTGCCCTGGGCACTCTACCCATTGGCCTCAGTTCCTTCCTCTCCAGAGTAGGGACGATGTAACCTTCTTGGCATTGTGAGACTTAAAATAACATCTGACAGTTCCAGGTGCAGGGACTCAGTGAGAATCCCCTCCCTCCGTCCTCCCTTGCTCCCTCCTTCCCTCTGGCAGCAAGGAAAAGACTTGTGAGACGTGATGTTTTTCCTTTAATTGTGACTTATCTACGTGCATCCCCCCCCCCCCCCCCCCCAGCAGCACCACTGCTTTCAACACTCCCACAGCTTGTTGCTCAGACTGCAGTCTCCTAGCGCTTGTGTCCATAGCAGAGCTCAGGGGTGGTAGTCAGTTCTTGATGTGGTGTAGCCAGGGTCTGTAGACTCCAGCCTGCGGGCCAAATGGAGTACACCCACGTCTATTCGTTTATGTATTGCCTGTAGCTGTACAAGGGCAGAGCTGAGTAGTTGTGGCACAGACTGTGAAGCCAAGGATATTTACTATGTGGCTTTCTACAGAGCAAGTTTGCCAGCCCTTGTGCTGGAAGAGAGAGGTCATAGGATATAGGCCCCAATATGGACTCCTTAAAAAGAGAGAGAGGGTGAGATAGGAGAGAGAGAAATCTCACTCAGAAGATTTCAGTCTTTTATTTCCTAACAAATGCAATGCTCAATATTAGGTATTACCTATGGGCACTTCCAGCCCCCTGCTTGAAGGCAGGAATCTTCCAAAGATCAAATGCATGGGCCTGAAGCCCCAGGATCCTGGGCTGGTGTTAGTTAATAACTTTGTGGAGAGGTAGACTCTCAAAATGAGCCTCCAGCTGGGGATTTGCAGGTAGATACCTTTTCTCTGTTAAGAAATTACTATGTGGTGTCACTTAATATAATCTTGTTTGTTTCTTGGATAACCTGTGTGTGTGTGTGTGTGTAAGTTGGCATTCACATGTCAAGAAACACGTAATAACACGGGGGCCATTTACGAAGTTTGTGCTTTCCCCTGTCTTGTCCGATCGTTGTCCTTTTCATTCAATGAGACCTTTATCAAATGTCAGCATGAGCTCTTCAGTCTTCCCCCCCATCAGGAATGTGCCTTAACTAAATGCTAAGTTCATGGGAAGTGCTAGAACAAAGGAGAAGTGCTCATTATGTGTAGGGTACCCCGGGAGGCTGAGCCAGTTCAGAGACACCCGTGGGTCTCATGGGCCCTCAGTTGTATGGATTCCCTCTCCTCTTCTCAGGTTGTCATCAGCCTCCAGAGGGGACCAAATAGGGAATCCCATGAGGCTTTGGAGGTGCCTGTGGGATCTACTGCCTGCAACTCAAACCTGGCAGAGAACCTACTCAGCTCACCTTTATTTCTTTCCCTCAGTACTCACCAGATGTTATGGGTGGAAACTGCATAGAGGGAATCCATTCTCAGGGACGATCTTTTTCTTAACTGTGGTCTTTCTCAATTTTGAAATGTAGTGTAGCATCGAGGCATTTAAATAAAATTTCAAGGCACAAAACTTGTTTGCTTTTGATCAAACCTGCATTTGAGATGTTTTCTGTGGTTCTGTTTTGAACCCCATCCCCCCGACCTCGTCTGACTTGGTTTATCACCATGTTATGGGGTACAAAATTGTAATCTAAATGAGTTCTAGGAGCCTCACAGGAGGGCTCGAGAGCCCAGACAGCAGCTGGTGAGGATGATAAATACTAAAAAGAAGGAGTGTTGACTCTTGAGAGACAGGTGCTCAGTATAAGCTCTGCAGCTCTTGTGTCAAAAACCTACTGACCTGTGGCCGAAACCCAGATTTTGAAGAGCGAAGAAAGTAAGGACTTAATTGCAAAAATAGGCAAGTGACTGACCCAGTGCTGAGTCCTCAGCAAAATTTAACCAAATAGCTTATTTTGGACTGATGAAGAGGAAGCTCAAATGAGCCAAAGCAGAAGGAACTGCTGCCATATGCCCTGCAGTGACTTTCCACCTTTGCTAACATTAAAACTACCTGGGAGCATTCACAGCTTCCAGTGCCTGAACCAATAAGACCAAAGTCTTGGGAGGTGGGGCCTGGGCTTGGTACTTTGTAATGTTCTTCAGATAATCTTAATGGTCATCTCGGGTTGCACACTGTGGGGAGAATTAAGGTCAAGGCGTGGAGGCATCCAGCTAGTTTATGCGTGTTCAGAACTGGATGAGACTGGAAGCCAGACGTTGGAAAGAATGAGGTCAGGGCACCACTTACATGGTATTAATAGCCAGACATCTTGAGTCTTGCCCCAAATTGTAGCCAAACTCTGGAGGGTTCTCCGGAGAGAGGTCATGGGGGATAAAGCCAAAGAAAAGCAAAGTCCCATGTTTTTTTCCCATTTATTTATTTATTTTATTTAAATTCAATTTGTCAACATATAGTATAACACCAGGTGCTCATCACATCATATGCCCTCTTTAATGCCCATCACGCAGTTACCCCCATCCCCTCGCAGCCCTCCCCTTCAGCAGCCCTCAGTTTGTTTCCAATGATTAAAAGTCTCTCATTATTTGTCTTCCTCTCTGATTTTTCCCCATTCAGTTTCCCCCTCCTTCCCTTGTGGTCACTTTCACTATTTCTTATATTCCACATAGGAGTGAGACCATGTAATTGTCTTTCTCTGATTGACTTATTTCACTCAGCATAATACCCTCCAGTTCCATCCACATTGATGTAAATGGCAGGTATTCATCCTTTCTGATGACTGAGTAATATTCCATTGTGTTTATGTATATATATATAATATATATACATACACACACTATATCTTCTTTTATCCATGTAAAGTCCCATTTGATTCTGAGGCCGACTTGGCACAGATTCCCCACCCACCTCTCTGGCCTCCATGCCACAGCCAATCTCTGGTTAAAGCCAATGTGGCCAGAGTGGGAAGTGAGCAGGAAAAAGAGACAAGATGAGGTGCAGGAGAGAGGTAGTCAGTGCATCATGGGTGGGCTTGCTTTGATTTTATCCCAAATGAAAAAGGAAGTCATTGGATGGTTTATAAGATGCATCGTATTTAACTAATCACTAGCTGTTTAATTTTTTTTTTTTGGTGTTGCATCTATCTCTAGGTTGAATATGCTTTCCAAAAATCTTTGAGCCTATCAAAGATAATTTTCTCTGCATAAATTCTGTATGATAAATGCAATCAATACCTTTGAAATGACCTTCCAGAAAGACCACTCTTATTTGTAATTCTGACCGAGATTAAAGAGAGGGTCTCTTTCTTCACACCCTCTCCAACACAGAACACATGATATTTTAAAATACCCTGTGGGTGTGTAGGAAGGAAGAGAGTACATTTCATAGGTGGCAAATGGCATCCCAGTGCTTAATTTGCATTTCTTTGGTTACTGATAATGTTGAGCATTTCCCCTATATTCTGTTCTTTTTCTGTATTTCAGTGTTCATAGCTTTATTTACAGATCATATAGTTTTGTAAGAACCCTTTATTTACTAACAGTCTTAGCCGTTTGACATATATATTGAAAATATTTTGTCCCAGATGGGCACTTGCCTTTGAGTTGTATGTTTCGTTGGTACTATAAAAACCACATTTTTAAGTTTTATGTAATGAGGTTATATAATGAAGGTTCATACTTTGTGGTTTCTCTCTATGCTTTATGTTTTTAAAGTCTTTTCCTTAAAATCGGATAATGACTGTATTTTCTTATGTTTTCATTTTTTATATTGCTGAAGTCCATCTAGGAATTATTTTAGTAGATGGAAAATTTTGTACTTTTAAACCATGGAGGATGGCAACCACAGCAGAAGAAGTAAACCTTCTTTCATTATAAATAAGTGGGCACAACCCAGCTGTATGATAATTCTGACATTAACAGTGCAAGGAAGAGGGGTATAAATCTGAGTCCTTCTAGAAAACCAATGGAGCCGTGATAGACTTCTGTTCATCAAGTAGAAAAACATCACTTTTTTTAAACCTGAAAAGTGCCCTTTTAGGCCCCAAAACACAGAATAATAGTCTGTGATAAATATAGATGACACAAGGATGTTTTAAGAACAGCTTGCAGTTTATTCAAAAGTGGTAGATACTTTCATTTAAACTCCCCCTGGGTCACTACAGATATAGCTAACAAAGGGGGAAACTGTCAAAAACCCTTGTTAGGTGCTTGAGTCTTATTTTCAACTCAGATTTATGCCATTTAAAACACAGAGAAAATGGTTTGGGGAGGGCAGTTTGGCCCTATTAAAAATGTTAAATCCTCAAATGTTTTGACTTGGCAGCCTTCCTGCTAGAGATTTACCCTGTGGACACGGCCACAAAAATACATCTAAGATGTATGTAGAAAAAGATTCATTACAGGCCTGTTTGTAATAGCAAATAAAATACTGGGAACCCACCTAAATAATCTATCAGCAGCTGACCAGTGATATAAAGAAAATCTAAGCAGCAGTTACAAAGAATGAGGTGGGACCCCCCTGTGCCGAGGTAGAAAAATCCCTAAGATACATCACTAAGAAAAAAGGAAGGTTTCAGGAAGCATATTTTGTAATTCCTTTTATATAAAGAATAAGAGATCTCTATGGATAATAGGCTGGCCTACTTGTGGGGTTATTTCCCCTGGTAGGATACATATAAAACGTGAAGGATACCCTCAATTAATGGGGGTGGGGTGTAGGGAGACTCAGCTATTCATTTACTTCTTTGTGTATTGTTTGAATTTTCTCACTATGCACACTTATTAGTTTGATATTTACCGTGTTTTTATTTTTTTAAGATTTTCTTTATTTATTAGAGAGAGAGAGCGTGCAAGAGAAAGAGACAGAGATAGCAAGAGAGAGCACGAACAGAGAAGAGAGGGAGAAGCATGCTCCCAGGGAGCCCAGTGCGGGGCTTGATCCCAGGACCTCAAGATCATGACCTGAGCTGGAGGCAGACCCTTACCCTACTGAGCCACCTGGGCACCCCATATTATGTTTTTATTTATTTATTTATTTATTTATTTATTTACTTATTTATTTACTTATCTATCTATTTATTTTTTCATATTATGTTTTTAAATGCTGTATTTATCTGGGCTATTTATATTTCCTCCTTCTGTAGCTTTTCTCGGGGATATAGGTAGATGTAGATATAGGAACAGATACAGGTAGATGGTCACCAGATAGTGACATCTAACGAAACAAACAACGTAATTGGCGAGAGTCAGAAAAGGTGTGTACGTCTCTGTGGGGAATGATGCTCATCTCTCCGAGTTGGCTTCCTTTGTTGTCAGAATGCCCCACATTGCATCCACGTTCTATTTTTGTGCATGCTATTTTGTCTCGTATTTCCAACAACCACAGCTCTGTTTGGTGGCATCCCAGCCCCGCTACTCGTCCATGGGCTGCTGCTCCGAGACCTGCAAGCAGCCAGGGGGTAACTGCTTCCTGGGAGGTCTGTGCAGGGTCCCCTCCTGCTCCTGGCTGAGGGACATTTCCTGCAGGCCTTGCGCTTCTTCCCACGATAGGACTTTCAATTTAGTGCATGCCTCTGCCCCTTACTCTTCCTGTCATCTAATTTTAGAGAGATATATTCTAGTACCTAGAAGCCCCAGATTTAGAGAGTGTCTCCGCTCATGAGCCTGACATGGTAAATTGAGAGCTTTCCCAGCTGCAGCCTCATTTTGCAACCATCCTTCTCAGATGAAAAGTTCAAATGGGGGAGACTTATTTTGCATTTGCCCTCCTGATGAAATCGTTCAATCCCCTGGAAGTGTCTGCTGCAGGAATTGAGAGAAATGAAAAATATACTGGTTCACGGGGGGATTGCTGCAGGTTCCAATCCAGCCTCGACCGATTTCTGTTTGGAATTGGGAAGTGCTCACAGATTCTATAAAAGGTCTCCTGTCTGGGGGTTTGGGGTGGCGGTGGAAAGACTTGACATCAGAATGTTTTGCATCCTCAACATCTCCTATGTTCTGGAAGGTTTTGGCACATGGGCATGAAGGTGTGTTCTGTGTGTCTTGTGTGGAGTTCTCTCAGAGCTAAGCAAATGTTAGTAGCCAAAACACATCTCTGTTCACAATAATGTGCTCAGGAGTCAGATGCTCTGGGCTTCAGCCCCTGCTTGGCTACTTCCCAGCCCATGTTTACCCACTCATGCTCAGTTTTGACTATCGTTGTCCATAAAAAGGGGATAGTAAAGGAACCTACTTGAAAATGTCCTAGGGGCGCTTGGGTGGCTCAGTTGGTGAAGTGTCTGCCTTCAGCTCAGGTCATGATCCCAGGGTCTTGGAATCAAGCCCAGTGTCGGGCTCCCTGCTCAGAGAGGAGCCTGCTTCTCCCTCTCCCTCTGCCTCTCTGCCTGCTTGTACACACACTCTGCCTCTCAAATAAATAAATAAAATCTTAAAAAAAGAAAGAAAGCGTTCTGAGGATTAAATGAAAAACTGGAGGGATCCTGGAACATAGCAAGTTAAGTCAACAAACTTAATTACCATTATTATTATTGTTTTTGCTGTTGGTATTTTTCCCACCACCACCGTCGTTATTCTTAGGTTCAGCCAGTACAGATCTGAATTTCGGTTCCATGAGTAGTTTGCAGTCGTCTAGAGAGAACCCTAAGTCAAAAACTTCATACCAGGCGCAAAGGAAGCACCTTTACCTATGGAGTTCCCGCACTGTGTCGGGAAATGTGCTTCTATTTTTTGTTGTATTTCACGTAGCCCCATGAGACATTTATATTTCCATTTTTCATCCTGGGTTCGAATTCTGACACTCACGAGCCATCTGAGCTCATCTCTGTATCTCCCTGCACCTCAGTTTTCTCCTCTGTAAAATGCAGATAATGATCGTACCTCATGCACCGGGTGGTTGTGAAGGTTAAAAGTGTTAATATTTACCAATCAGAACAGTGCCGGGCACACAGAAGCACCATGCAATGTTTGCTCGTATGACTTTATAGCTGAGGAAAGGCACGCGACCGTCTAGAATGTAAAGCCATTGTTCTCCTTAGTGTCATGGATTCTTCGAGATGGAGGAAGCTCACAGTGAAGTTGGTCTAACCTGCTCATTTCACATGTGGGGAATCCAAAGCCCAGAAACAACAGACTCGTCTAAGTCACCCGGGGGCCAGCAGTGGAACCTCTACCCAAAGCTGGGTCTCCCGACTCCTAGTTCAGTGCCCATGTGGCTTCATGGTGGCGAAGAAAGCAATACTTTGAGACTGATGATATGGAGATTACATTCTGTGGATGAATTTAGTTATGTTATTTCTGGCATTTGGGACTTTCTCAGAGCTCTCTACCATTCCATCTGTATAGAAAGTGCTCGATTTTTTTCTTCACAGTGGACTTATCTATATGATACCGTAAAACAGATCTTAACTTCTCATCAGAGCTGTGTCAGACCACTCTCCTTTTTGGTTTCCAGAAAAGGACACTAAAGGGAAGCATGCCTCGCAAGGGGTTTGATGTTATGACCATTAAAGCAAAACTATAGCTACATGGTTCAATAATTATTTAAAGGGTAACACTGAGGGCAGATCTTAAAAATAGACTTAAGACCTAATCCATATGGACTATAAAGTATCTACCAAAGACTTTAGACTAAAACTTTGCTGTGTCATGCATTGGGTTTGTCACTAAGAGGCTAGCTATCGTAACTGTTCAATTTTGCATCTAAGCTCTGTATAATGTTTGTTAAGATTTTAGGTGTGAAAGTATCCTTTCGAAAACCCATAGTGAAAAATAAAACCCCATAGTGAAGTTTGAACTAATCAGTGGCTTCTTTCTTGTTTAAAATTCTTTTTCTTGGGATCCCTGGGTGGCGCAGCGGTTTGGCGCCTGCCTTTGGCCCAGGGCGCGATCCTGGAGACCCGGGATCGAATCCCACATCGGGCTCCCGGTGCATGGAGCCTGCTTCTCCCTCCGCCTGTGTCTCTGACTCTCTCTCTCTCTCTGTGACTATCATAAATAAATAAATTAAAAAAAAAATAAATAAAATTCTTTTTCTTGACTATCATTTCTGTTACAAGCGAAACAAAGTTGGCAGTTCCTTCTGTTACCAGTAGATGGCAAGTTCAAGGCCTAGTAATCAGTTGGATAAAAGATAGTTACCTAAATGGGAATGCTGGTCTAAACTAAGCCATGGGGAATGAATAGAACTGTAGAATCAAAAAAAAATTGTTGGGTGAATGGGTGCATGGCTGGGCAGAGCAGTGTGATTATGGAAAATGTAGTTTACTTGTCCTTTTGACCGAGCCTTTTGAACTGATGCCAGATTCTGCTCCTTAGATTTGTGGGATCAGAAAATCACATAACAACTTCGCTTTCCATACACTCATCAACCTAAATCCAAATGCCATGTTATTCATTTTACGGTGGATGGACATTGCAAGGGGCTTAACAAGTATTGCCTCTCCATTTAGCTAACTACTTGGGGAGGCTGAATGTAAGCAGAATTGTGATTGGTGACCTTCAAGTCAGAGCCAGGAGAGACAGTTTTGATACCTGGTGGCATTGAGATCGGATACCGGATCTCTCGTACGGATGTGTCTGCTGAGCAAACCCAACATTCAAGTTAGCTGGACAGGCGGTTGGACAGAGATGAGTGGGTACCTCCTCGATTGTTTTATACGTGATCCCTCAGGTGTCTCAGTTATCAGACCGACCACCCTGCTTCTCCGTCCTCAGGTATATAAATAACACTGGTTCCACAGCAGCGTTAAACAGGTAATTATAATTCAACCACAACTGAGATGACATTCTGATTCCTTAATAGAAAAAGCTCACAGGGCCCCCATTTGCAAGTTGATTTTCATAATTTAATTCTCACAATTACCTTACTACTTGGCGTAACCCATATGAAAGCTGGCACCCTGGCGATTCCATTTCAGCTAGAAGGCACCGAGAAGCACAGTCTGAAGAAAAGTCCAGTTTTCTTACTGGGATCTTTGGGAATACAAAGAGGATTCATTTTATAAGCCACAATAAAATACTGCAAGATGCTCTCCTCCTGATTTTCTAGTCTTAATATCTCAGCTCCTTTTCTTTTTAAATGGGTGAACTTCAAGCTGTCCCTAAGCCATCTCGGTTCTTCTTTCTTCATTCCTTCTCTCCTCTCTGATTTCCCCCCTATCAGCTATCTACCCCGTTCCCTTTCCAAGTGCAAATTATTTAAAACAGTCCAGGTCTGCAGTTCAGCCTTCTGCCCCTTTCTCTGAGTCTGCACTGCAAAGCCTATGAAGCAGCTGGCCCAAAGTCACTGAAAGGCCTCTGTGAGCTCGGGGGAGGAACACACAATTCCCTTTGGCTCACAGTGAGAGGCATCAAAGCAACCTTCTCTTTACCTAGCAATAGCTGGAGGAAAGGCTGCAACATTTACATTTTAACATATTTTCCTTTTTTTAACCCTCTCATCTAAATTCTGGCATCTCTTGAAGGCAGTAGTGCTCTGAGTAAGTAGGTCTTCTGGTTCCTTCCCACAGATGTATGCTGGGGCTCTAAGTATCTGCTCAAGTCAACGTGGGCCTCGGGAGGACAGGAAACTCCCTGTCGCTGCTCCTTACTGCCCTCTCTGCTCCGTCTCTTTCCCTCTCTCACTGTTTCTCACAAACTCATCTGGGGTACCTCCCCAGCCACCACCACTGTGCCTGGGTAGCAGCCCCTGCTGATGAGGGAAGAGAGGGCCTGCCTCTAGCTGCACCAGGGTGCACCTAGACTTCCTAATGACTTCCCGTTATACTTACCAACCACCTTTGAGTAGACTGTGCTCCATTCCATGGGTGCTCCTTACTCTGCAGAGCCTGCAGTTTCATAATGTTGCAATACTTCCAGAAAATACTTGCCAGGAAAATATACAATTTACATAAAGACAATGAAAGGGACTTGCTAGGCCTCCCAGATAGTAGAGGGATCTGGAAAACTTCCTAATGGATTGAGATCACTTCATTCCAGATGTCTCTTGAGTCACATTCCCCTTGAATGGTTTGCTACTGTCAGCTCATTATACTTTTCCTGGAATTTCCCTTACCCCAGCTTTTCTCCTCAGAATGAGCTTTCCATGATTCCTTCTCAGAGCTAGCCTTTCCAAGTCTTTTTTTATATGCATAGCAATAATGGTCTATTCCATATGGGCTAATGTCTCCAACAGAAAGATACTTCTGGTTCTGTTGACTGATTGCTAATGTGTTTTCAATGATATATTTTACTGCCATTGAAATTATAATGCCTTTGAGGGAGGGATTTCTACAAACAGAAAATGACCAAAAGGGAGCAAGTATCTCAGTCAGGTAGATGTGTCTATTACATGTCTTCATCATGCAGTGCTCTAGGCTTTGGAGATGCATCAGCCAAGATTTCTTTTAAGATTTATTTATTTGTTTATTTGAGAGAGGAAGAAAGAGAAAGAGAGACAGGGGGTGGGGAGAGAGAGTGGGGGCGGGGAGGAACAGAGGGAGAATCTCAGGCAGACTTCCCGCTGGATGTGGAGCCCAGTGCAGGGTTCAGTATCTCAAGACCCTTGAGATCATGACCTGAACTAAAATCATGAGTCGGACACTCAACCAGCTGAGCCATACAGGTGCCCCAGCATCAGCCAAGATTTTTGTCCTCAAAAAGCACATAGTTTGGTAAAAGGAGACGATATGTAAATAGTTAAATGTATAAGTGCTAAAGTGATCAAGGTACTAATGCAGAAAGACCCACAGCCTGTAGAGGGAGCAGAGAAAGAGGGAGTGATGAATTCTATTTGGAGGGAGCAGAGAAGACTTCTGTACTTGTCATTATTCTTTGAGTTGCAAGTGACAAAATACTAAATACTCTAAACAAAGATTTCATAAGAAAGCTGTATATATCTCACTGCTCTACTAGAAATTATTTTGAATTTTCAGGTAATTAAAACATAAAATACATGGAAAAATTTTAAAAGAAGCACCACTCAAACCAGCTTAAGCAAAAGGGAGTATATATAACTTAAAAAGGCCAGGGATGGAGGATCCCTGGGTGGCTCAGCGGTCGAGCATCTGCCTCTGGCTCAGGGTGTGATCCCGGAGTCCTGGGATCGAGTCCCACATCAGGCTCCCTTCTTGGAGCCTGATTCTCCCTCTGCCTGTGTCTCTGCCTCTCTCTCTCTCTCTCTCTCTCTGTTTTCTCATGAATAAATAAATAAGAATCTTAAAAAAAAAAAAAAAAGAAGAAGAAGAAGAAGGCGGCCAGGGATGGTTCTGGCTTTGGTGTAACTAGGCCTGGGACTCATTGGTGTCATTAGGATCCTTCTTTCTCTGTCTTTCAGCTCTGCTTCTCCCTGCATGTTTGACCTTTCTCCAACATGGATGCATGTCTTCCACGTGGCATGGGAAAATTGCCACTCAGATGTGCATCATTCCAGCTTAACCTTAGTGGGGAGGAGTTTTCTCTCCCAGTATTCATGTATATATCCCTAGAAATATTTCTTATTGGTCCTACTTGGGTCATTTAGCCAACCCTTGGCCCAATTGCTATTGCAATGACATAAAGTAGTATGATTAGCTCAACTTGTGTCACACACAAGTCCTTGTAGCAGGGATGAGCCTGGCTACATAGATTAGCCTTTGACTGCCAAATCCACCAGCTCCATTTATAGTGAAGGTAGGTCAATTTTCTGAGGGAAAGAAGACTGAGCAGATGGTTACTCTAGTTTCATTGATACTTAAGCCGTATTGTCAAAGAGGAATTCTTAATTTAAGAAAAGATTTTTATCTATCTATCTATCTATCTATCTATCTATCTATCTATCTATTGAGCTTGAGCAGGGGGAAGGGCAGGGGGAGGAAGAGAAAGAGAATCTCAAGCAGACTCCTCAGTGAGTCTGGGCCCAATGCAGTGCTTGATCTCATGACCCTGAGATCATGACCTGAGCTGAAATCAAGATTCAGACACTTAACCAACTGAGCTACCCAGGTGCCCCAGTTCTTTTTTTGTCAGATGAAGCAGTGGGGGAGAACTTTCTATTTGCCATTGCAGGCAATGGGATTTGAAGCAAGGGATGGAGATACACTTCCATTCTAGAGTACCACTCTGGCAGCCATGCAGAGGGGGACTTGCTCAAGAGCCAAGACGCAGAGACAGGGAGACTAGTGAGGGCACCCCTGCAGTAATCCAGATGGAAATTGAGTGTAACAGTTAAGTGCTATAGAGCGCTGAAGATACTCTTGTAGAATATTCTACATGTGCAGGTGGGGAGATAAAGGAGGGAGTATTAAGGTAGTAATAAAAGTTGTATTAGGGAAGCAGAAGATGTAGACAATGACAAGCAGAATCAACAGGAATTGGCCTTTCAAGAATGTGAAGTGTCTAGAATAACTGCAATTTCTGACTTGAGTAGTGTCATTTGCTGAGATGAAGAACACAGAAAGAACAGATGTGAGGCTAGGGGAGGAGGGATGGCTGAGATGATGCAGGCAAGTGCTAAGTTTGAGGGAATGGGTATGAACTGTTGGTGGTTGAATATGGGAATCTGGAGCTCAGAAGAGAGATCTAGGCTGAAAATACAGATGGGGAAGCTATCAACATAGAGTTATATGGTCGATGAGATGAAAGGGAATCATGTAGTCTAAACGTCTGGAGTGGGAAGAGAGTTAGTGGTTTTGCCTTGATCAAAGGAAGGGGAAGTCTGGAAAGCAGCACGCTAGCAGGTGAGGAGCACAGCTCACACCTCAGCAGCCCAAGCAGGCGATACCAGGAACCAGGAACCAGAACTTGCCAGATGTTGACTCATAACTGATTTTATACAGAGGTTGACTGCACATCTTACCTCTTTTGTCAGGTTAGTGGTGACTTCAGGACCTAACTCCCATCACTGTGGAAGGGGACTCAACTAATCTAAGAATCTAGTAACAGCCATGGATGTGGGGTTAAGGGGGGTCCTTGTGACGGGGCCAAGCCTGAGTCTTCAGTAGACAAAACACAGATGTGAACATGCTGATGCTGGTGCCTGGTTGTCTATATTAACACTATTTGGTTTTGAGTTTTAACCTAATAAGGAGTTTCCTCAGGGAAAATATGAATACAGCACATGTGGGAAAGTACTGGTTTCCCATTACTGCCCATTCCCACACCAGTATGCTTTGGTCTGTGTGGCTAAAAGCCAAGACACTGCCTTGCCTACCCCCCTAAATCCTATTAGTCCTGAGTCTCATCAGTTCTGGTTCTTGTATTTGTCCTTTTCTTTCCATTCTGATTGGAGCAGCTCTAAGCTAGGGTGGGCTTGTTAGTTTATCCGTCTCCATCACACTGCAGCATCCTCTTAAGACACTTCATGATCTTTTCATCCAGAGGTCAGCAAACTATGACTACAGGCTAAATCTGGCCTACCACGTCTGTTTATAAATGAAGGTTCATTAGAACACAGCCACAGTTGGGGTGCCTGGGTGTCTCAGTTGCCTGGGCATCTGCCTTCAGCTTGGATTGTGGTCCTAGGGTCCTGGGATCAAGCCCCACACTGAGCTGATTGCTCAGTGAGGGGGCTACTTCTCCCATCCCCCACTTGTGCGCCCTCTCTCTATATATATATCTCTGTCTCTCAAATACATAATGAAATCTAAAAAAAAAAAAAAAGAACACAGACTCACTGATTCATTTATATTTTATCTAAAGCTATTTTTGCATGGCAATGACAGCTTTCAGTAGTTGCAACAGAGATCGTATGTTCTATAAAACCTAAAATATTTACTGTCTGGACTTTCATAGAAAAAGCATCCTGACTCCTATTAATCTATCCTGTATACCAGTGCCAGATTAATATTCCTAAAATGCCATTTTACCACATCACTCTCTTGCTTAGAACCCTGCAATATTCCATTGCCTAGAGAATAAAATCCAAACTTCTTGGCCTGGCATTCAGGGTCCTCGATAGTCTCATCCTAGCCAATCTTTTGAATCATTGATCTCTATTCCAAAGAGCAAGCCCTACACTTCAGTTGAATTTCCCTCCTCATTGTCCCTGGAATGTGCAGTAAGTTTCTACCCTTGTTCACACAATTCCTTTTGCCTGGAATGTGCTGCTCATTAATTTATATCTGTCTAATTCCAACCCATTCTTTTTTTTTAAGATTTTATTTATTTATTCATGAGAGACACAGAAAGAGAGAGAGAGAGGCAGAGACACAGGCAGAGGGAGAAGCAGGCTCCCTGCGGGGAGCCCGATGCAGGACTCTATCCTGGGACCCCCGGAATCATACCCTGAGCCAAAGATAGGCGCTCAACCGCTAAGCCATTCAGGTGCCCCAGTTCCTACCCATTCTTAATGAACCAACTTAAAACCTGCATCTTTCATGATCATGTCTGTTCACTACTGCTTGGGCATTTAAGGTTCACTGCCTGTACCATCGGTGATATTTTTTCTATTTGAGGCATCGTTCATTCGTATCATGGCGGGCAAATCTGAAGTGAGGCTTTTCTATATGAACAAAGACCCAGAGGTGGGAAAACCCAGGTTTGCAAAATGACCAGGCATGTAATTAGAACACTGGCTTAGTGCAGTGAGGTTTCTTTAACAAAATACCATAGACTGAGTGCATTATATACACCAGGAGTTTGCTTCCCACAATTCTGGAAGTTGGGAAACCCAAGATCAAGGCACTGGCAAATTCAGTGTCTGGTGGGGGCCTGCTTCCTCGTTCGGAGACAACTGTCTTTTCACTGAGTCCTTACATGACAGAAGGAGCAAAAGAATACTCTGAGATTTCTCATATAAGGGCACTAATCACATTCAGGAGGGCTCCACGTAATCACCTCCCAAAGGTCCCCACCTCCTAATTACCGTCCCTTTGGGGATTGGGTTTCAACGTATGAATTTTGGGGGAGGACACCAGTGTTCCATCTATAGCAAACACGTAGCACTCAGTTAACATGTATGAAAGCACCATGTCATCTGCATCTTGTGTCTGTGACACACTAGATGGGTTCTGGATTTAAATGTGGACACCTATATGTCTTGATAGCCAGTGGGAGTGAACGCTAAAGTCCAATAAGCCTACTCTTGAGGAGCCCCAGGGTATAGAGATAGTGGCTGGTTCCCCAGGTCCTTGCTTTATCATGTGGCACCTCTGAGGGACTGGATAAGTGGGCTCTTCTCATTAGGCCTCACTTTCCATCCACTGTCATATATTATATGTTCTTAGATGTACTCTGGGAGCATCCATAATGCACCCCTGATTGGAGTTCTTTGGTAACTGGTAGGTCCTTGGGCCTCCCTTTGGCAGGGAGGTTATGTCCTTGACTCGGATATTGTGTCTCCTAATGTCTGGAGATTATAAACTAATATTTCTTAACAGTCTGGGCATCACACAGAAGAACTTGGTTATAACCCAAATCATTGCTACGTTGGCTTGAATAGCAGTGGTGCCGGCACATCCCCAGAAACGGCAACTCCGTGAAATAAAGGCTTCTGTTAATACAGAGCACCCCAGCCAGCCTTCCACATTATTGTCTTCTCCAGGGTTTGGCTGTCGTTTTGTAGCGTGCCACTATGTCTGTCTAGCAAGTTTCTCCCTGCATATGTGAATAAAGGAAACAATCCAGGGCAGTAAACGTCCCAGCAGACCTCCCCACTGTGCACTTTGGAAATAAAATGTGGTACAAGCAAGCTATCATTAAAGGCAGGCCTTTCTATTCTTAAATCAATCCCATTTATAGGACGTCTATTGTCTGCATCTGGGAAGTATGGAGAAGGAAAGCATTAAGTGTCCACTCCAGGGGAAAGGTTATGATCCCAATAGGGGGGGATTTACGTCCCTTTAGAGCCAGCGTCTAGGCATTATCTAGAAGTAAGCATGTGGCAATAAGTATAATAACAACATTTATTGAGCGTGTACTACGTGCCAGGCCATTGTTCCGAGTCCTTTACATGATCATCTCATTTAATCCATGCCCCGAGCATCTGGTCTAGGTACAAATTATGATCTCTTTGTGTGAGAGTCTAGACCCAGGGAGGTATAAGAACTTGCCAGGGGTCACACAGGTAGCAAACGGCAGAGCTGGGAGTCGGATGCGGGTGGACCAACTTCAGATTTCAGGTTTAACATAACCTCAGTGAGCCCGCCCACATGCATTGCTCCCCCCTCCAGCCCCCCCAGACTCGTTTCAGCAAAGACCACCCATCGCATTTGCATTGTTTGTGATGTCCAACGGGATGATTTGTCCTACGAGATTGGGAATTGTGTTGGATCCTTTGCATCTGTGATTTTGATGAAAGAAAGCTAACCCTCCTCGAATCCCCATGGTTTCATTCTGTCGTATTTGCAGTTTATAACAACCTCATCTTTTCGATTGAGACATTTTGATTCTTTGTCTCCAAATTAGCACTGCATAGAACATGACTCTGAGTGTGTGCGTGTGAGTGTGTGCGTGTGAGTGTGTGTGTGTGTGTGTGTGTGGAAACCGCCTTTTCTTCTGGATGAAATTGCTGCAGCCCGGCTGACGGAGGAGACTCTCCCACTCGCCGAGCCCACAGCAGGCAGGTGGGGAGAGAGCCGCTGGAGGCGGAGGGGCAGGTGACACTGCGTGTGTGCCCAGCATCTCTGGAAGTGTGTCTCCAGATGTGTGCTGCTGCTGCTGCTGCTGCTTCCGGCCTTAAGATTCTGGGAGCCAACACCCACCTACTCTTACAGCCTCTCTCTCTTTATTTTCAAGGAAAAAAGAAAGAGGCAGACTGAAATAGAAGGCAAGCGGCAAGAGCTGGACGAGCAGATACTCCTGCTGCAGCATTGCAAGGTAAGTGGCTGATCCCAGGAACCTGTTCCAGCATTAGACATGCAGATCACACTCCGGAGAGCGGGGCCGAGCCCGCCCTGGCGTGAAGGCACTGCCGCCGACTGCACGAGCCCTTTCTCGTTCCATCAGGAAAGCCACCTCTTGGCTTCTCTTGTGCATTTTTCAAATTCAGGGCATTGTTACAGCATTCCGGTTTCTGCGAGCATGATGCGATTATAGTGTGCATGGGGACGGGTTTGGGGGCTGGTGTGTGCATGTGAAATGTGGTGGTTATATATAGAAATCGGATGAGAATTTCCACATGGTGGGTGAGGCAGTGTTCCGGGGCTGCCTCTCCAGCGCAGGAGGTGCCGTGTGTGTGTGTGTGTGTGTGTGTGTGTGTGTGTGTGTGTTTGTTCCGAGGTTCCAAGGGCCACATTGGACATCGTGTTCTTTTAGAGATTAAAAACCTTAATATTTTCTTTCTGAGATGGAGAAGAGGGAGGTGAAAGCACCGTGCTCTGATCCAAAGAGCAACAACCCTGTGTGTTTCCGATGATTCATTCGTTTTATTCCTACTTGCACGATTTTGGAAGTGTTCTGTCTCCGAACGAGCAGTTGGTCAAAAGATGGCATTGAAATGATCTGATTTAGTTGAGTCTCCATTGCACACACACACACACACACACACATACACACAGAGAGAGAGAAAGAGAGAGAGAGAGAGAGATATGTTTATTTATTTATTTTTCTTTGAAACATAAGCACTTAAGCATCATAATTGATTACAGCCCACGAGAAAGCTCTGTCACTGTCACCAGGACTCCACAGGCTACAGAATGTTGCTTTCTGCAGGCTTGCAGAATATTGTGAACACATTCCAGTGGCCATCTGGGAGTTGCTGCATGCCTTCTACTGCTCTGGGCTTTTTTAGGAAAACCTTCTCCTGCTCACCTCAAGTTGCTGTGACATTCATGTACAGATTTGCATTGCTCAGAGGGCTGGTTGGGAAGGTGGGGCTGACTTTCAGGGTGATGCTGGATGTGGATAATATATATTCTTTTAAACAAAATAAGTCTTTATGATTGTATTTCCCTTTCTTCTCTGGAAGATGGGATTGTGCTAACTGAATCCTTAGGAGCAGAATTATCAGCAAGTTGGTTTCAAACAGCAGCATGACCTAAATCTGCTTAGCATATTTATCAGTTTACTATCAACTTTAACCAGAGAAATGTGTTTGAAAGGAAGAAAACCAGCATGGTAATGAGAATATTGCCCATTTATCTTTGCTCTTGTAAATCCATTTATGGTCCTTTCTTTGTAAGAGCTTACAGTATATCCCATATGCTATTTACCTCCTTACAACATTTCCGAGGACGTATTGAGAGCTAAAGTTACTATTTTCTTCCTACAGAGAGAGGGACTTAAAAACACTTAATAGAACCAAGTGAATTTTTCAAGGTCAATCTGGACAAAGCTGGGACTCTGGCTCAGAGTACAGTCAACTCACTCCTTACAAGAGACCAAAATGCACTAAAACCTCAGTGAATTCTCAGTTAAAGGTCGCTTTTTTTTTGTATGAAGAGGACTGAAAAAATGCGAGGCTTTTTGACTAGAGAGCCCCACTCCTCTTTAAAATTAACGTGGTTCTTTGCTTTTGCATTCCTTGCAAAACATATATGTCAGAAGATTAAATTTCTTTTGTCCCATTTCTTACCCTGGGCCAAATAAGATACCCAGAACTCTCATTCATTGCTGATTTCCAGCACAATATCCATCCATGTATCCATCCATTAATGGATCTATCCATCCATGTATCCATCCATCCATCCATCCATCCATCCATCCATCCAATTAACAGAAATAGCAATAAAAAGGACTTAGTATTATTGCATATGGAAACAGTGAGACTCCTTCAGAGACTTGGAAACAAGGGAATCAGATAGTTCTTTATGGTTATCCTGGTAAAATTCAATATCTCAGGGAACATCCAGCACTTTCACCTAAGTAATCTTCCTATAACCTGCAGAGAAAGGACTGGAAGTGATGGTAATTTAAGAAGTGGAGACCAGTGGGTTGTAATTTTCTCTCTTTGGGGAAAGCCCAGGTAGACAGAACGAGGGTGGATCGCTAGCCTTGAACAATGAAAACAAAACCAAAAAAAACCTCAGAGGCCCCAAAGGTGGTTTATCTGGTACTTTTCCAGAGAAAGACTCCACCTCTGGCAGATACCAAGTTTCTATGCTCTGGTGAGGTGGGGTCTGAGGTCAGGTGAGGAGTGTCATCAGGTCTCACCTCTGCTCAGGTGAAACTTCTTTTATGACTCTTTGCCTCTCTTTGTTCTGAGTCCATTATTCCTAAAAAAAAAAAAAACAAAAAAACAAAAAAAACAAAAACTGAGTTATTTTGGTGGTGCCTGACTGAGAGGCATGATCATTCAGGCACCAGAAAAGAATATGTTCTACTTTCAATCAGTTAGCTGTTGACTGAACTTGAATAGCGTGAGTCATCTTCCCTGTGATCATTCAGTTTTGAGCTTGGCAGCCTCACCCCTGGATGGTAGTAAATTCATTGAGGTTATAGTACCTCTGTGAACCTCTTGGTAGGGGCTCAGCCAGTTTTCTCCTGGCAGCATGGCAGCCTTGTCATCCCCTTGTCCATCCTTGATAATCATCATTTTTTTGAGGGCCTAATAGGTGCCAGGTACTTTAAATACATCCCCTCAATAACGGCCACAAGGTAAATATTATTTTCCCTGTCTCTCCGTGAGGAAACAAACTCATGAGGTCAAGTAATTTGCCCAAGAACATAGAGACTCTAAGTGAGGGAGCCTTGGTTGAACCCTAGGGCTTGTCTGCCTTTAAAACCAAGTCTTCTCCAGCTCACTGTTTTCTTCAAGTGAAAATTTCCATTTTGAGTAATTTGTTTAGAGAGATGCCAATTACCATCATCGTTGTCTGTTTACTCAAGTTGTGCTTTCAGGGACTCCTGAAAATTTAGACCATGTGGAAACATTATTGATTATTGGTAGTCCCTTGAAGTAGAAAATATTAAGAAATATGTCAACAGTTAATATTTATTTCACTAATTTATAAAACCGGAGATGCTGCTCAAAAAAATAATATATGCTTAGTGCAAAGTTAAATGGAAAGGCACAAGAATTAGATTTTGTAGTTATGAAGATATAATTCTCACTGTCATATCATCTATGGACACTTATTCTCATGCAGTGAGATATGAATTATTTAGATAGATTTATGGTCTCTTGTCAAAGCAAATGAATAGAATGCAAGACAACAGTTTTGTTTCTTCTTCTTCTTCTTCTTTTTTTTTTAAAGGATTTTATTTATTTACTTGAGAGAGAGAGAGCCCAAGCGGGAGGGAGAAGCAGGCTCCCACCTGGCAGGGAGCCCAATGCAAGGCTTGATCCCAGGACCCTGGAATCATGACTTAAGCCAAAGGCAGACACTCAACCACTGAGCCACCCAGGTGCCCCAATACTTATTTAATATTCTTGGTAATTGTGATGTGGAGGGCTATGCAGTGAGCTATACCACATAATAAAAATACTGTTACTTTATAGATGGATAATAAACAAATTCTGCAATGCAATGAAAGGCCCAAGTATGAGATCTTGAAAGAGCTGCTACACTCCAGGGACTAGGAAACCTCCAAGTACTTTGAAGTCCTCGCCCAATTAATCTCAGATTTCCTTTTACAGGATTCTTAGCTATATTTAGTACCTAATATTTATGATGTAAGAATTTCCAAGAAGTGCTCACATATGGGACCAGTAAGCTATTTTAATGGTGAATTATTTTTGCTGATTGTAAGAGAAAGGGATGCACAATCATTGCAAAAGCAAATTTTAAAGTATATGAAAATATAAAAGAAAAAAATATCAACTGTGTACTTGTCACCCAGATGAAGCTCACACGGAGGTGTATCCTTCTATGCTTTTTCTCTAGTGTATTTTTATGGATTAAGCTGTGTGACTCTTGTTCACAGACCTTATCAACTGGTGAGTAAAATGAAATGGTATTAACATTCAGGTCCAAAATACATTCATCTTTACCTCTTTTTTTGATTTTAGTTATATGGGCTATTTTAAATTCTCATAAAAGGGCCACCTGGGTGGTTCAGTTGGTCTAGCATCTGCCTTCGGCTCAGGTCATGATCCCAGTGTTCTGGGATCAAGCCCCATGTCAGGGTCCCTGCTCAACAGGGAACCTGCTTCTGCCTCTCACTCCCTCTGCCCCCGCTCATGCGTGCTCTTTCTCTCTCTCAAATAAATAAATAAAATCTAAAATAAATAAATTCTCATACAAAGCTTTGCAATATTTGTGACATTACATCCAACTTTCTTTTGCTTTATGGCTTCTGACTTTGTTATGGTTCTTGCAAAGAACATCTCACACACTTACCTATGAGGTTTCCCGTCCTTCAGTAGTCTTAACGCATCTAGAATTTATTTTTCTATATAAAATAAGATAGGAATGACTTTGCTTTTTACTGATGGTGAGCCAGTTGCCTCAATGTGATTTATTGATGAAATCATCCTTTTCCTCACTGACTTAAATGTCTTCTTTATCATATACATAGTTTTCCCTTATACTTGAGTTCACCATTTGCGGATTCTTCTTATGCCATGAATCTGCCACTCCTGTGCCAATACCATCCTCATTTAGTCCCTCTAGCTATTTAATATATAATATGTATTAATAATCTGTCATAAGGCAAGAGCCATCATTTTTCCTCTATTGAAAGATTGTCTTGGCTTTTTATTCCATGGAAACAATTATTTATTTTTATTGTTTTTATTATGTGACTTGTGATAATGTGAGTTTACAAAATAAATCAAGTATTATAGTATACAAGACAGACTATATTTAATATTCCCTTTGCGCTCTTGGTTGAATTACCAGAGATTTGTCTATTTTATTGGTCAGTCCAAGGCCCTAGCAAGAATAGGCATGCAGTATGTATTGCCACATAAATCCCTTTGGAACTGTCACATTTATAAAGGTTTGTATGACCGAGTCAGCACTGTCAGAATCAAATTGCTAATATCATATCTTCAATACATAGGCTGCCTTTGAATGATTTATTCATGAGCAGGGAACCCTGACTAGAGTTTTTTTCTAATCCAAGCTATGAAAACTGTCATTATATTTTAAAAACCACAGCCTTTTCTTTCAAGAAGATTGAATGGAAAAAAAAAATTAAAGACTGAATTGTGACCCTGTGAGATATTTATTGTCAACCCACCAAGGTCATTTGCTATATAGCCTGAAGGTACCAGGGGTCTTGCTGCAAACATGTTATAGTGTCTCTCACTATTGTGAACCTCTAGCACTAATTTTAGACTTCCCTTGGTGATTAGTATGTGTGAAAGGCCAATTTCAAATTATAAAATATTGAATAGACAGGCAGGGCACACAGTGTGAAGGAACTTTTACATCTCCCCCTTTTCCCCATCATGTCCCCAGTGGCCCTGTAAACAGAGCTTGAGTAGAAGTTACAACTTGGTTTCTTCTATCAGAAGTTTTGGGTTGGCTTCTTTGTGGACTGAAATCATGTAACAAAACTCAACACCAAACCAAGATCTTACCAGGAGTGAGTGGGGAGGAAGGGAAGTATCCCAGGGAAGGAGAAGAACTGGGATAACACAGATGATCAAGAACACAACACAGCTACTGCCACACGTTGTGTGTAAGCCATTTTCTAGTAGAAGGCTGAATTTCCCCGATTCCCGACACCATCCACCAACACAGCCAGTGTGGCTTGAGCCAGATTACAGGAGGAAAATGCAAACTCACAGGTACATATTTTCATACTCTTAGAACGAGGAAGCTTTATGTAATTATTACATCAAAGCCAGAAATATAAAGTAAAAAGATTGGTGGATATGACTTTATAAAAATTACAAACAAAAAAATTTGGAGACTGACTAGTCCCAACTTATCTCCCACTGCCCATTCCTCACCACCGACCACCACCCAGACAGTGCTCATTGCTTACCTGGATCACCTTGAAAAGTTGCCTAACATCAGGTACCTTACCTGCAGATTTAAAAAGTTTGCATAGTCATGTTGCCCCCTTTAAATATTTACAATTTTATTTGTCAATTGTACCTCAGTAAAGCTGGGAGAAACATTTTGCTTGGATGATCTCTAATAATAGTTTAAGGATGAATAATCTAAGATTAATAGCCTGAGATTTTATATTTGCTAAAATACAGTGCTTGTGCATGGTTTTTCAATAATTTATTCATTCAACAGGTACTTATTATCACCAACTATTAGCTTGCATGTCAGCCATTGGAGGCGTGTAAAGGTAGAGCACCTGGCTGTGGGAACCCAGGGATGAGTGGGAGAGGAGCCCACTGTCAGAGAAGCTGGAGAGGGGTTATCCGAGTTGGGGGGTAGGTCAGTGGTGCCTGACTGTTTTACAAATCCCATCTGAGATAAAGAGGGTTCTTGGGGATCTTAGCCAGAGTGCACCATTTGGCTTTAAATCTCAGAGCCACGCCTTACTAAATGGGTGCCCCTGGGTTAATTACTTAACATTAGCACGTACCATGTGGGATTTTGGTGAACGTTTAGTGAATTTATATATAAGGCACTTAAAAGAGCAAGAGCTGTAAGAATTATCATCAGCATCACACCATCATCATTCAATACCGTGGCTTCAAATATCATTTATGTACCAATGACCCCCAAATTGGTGTCTTCAGCCCTGATGGCCCCTGAACTCCAGGCTCTTGTATTCAGCTGTTTTCCTGATATGTCCACTTAGATGGGTGTCGCTTCCACACACACACGTCCACGCTTCTATTCAGGGCGTGAATAGAAGTTTTGGTTTTCTGCCCTTCTAGCGCTTGTCCTTCCTCTAGTCCTTCCAATTTCCAGGTGTTGAGACCACCATCCACCCTTTTGCTCAAATCAAATATCTACGTCATCTTTAATCCCACCCTTTCCCTCATCTCCCAGATCTAAGCTATCGGCAAGTCACATTGACTCTGCCTCTAAAATGCACCTCACACCTTCCATTTCTTCTGCTGCTCCTCTGTTTTAAGCTAACATTTTCTCTCCCCTGATTGTGTAAGAGGATCCAACCACTCATACTTTGTAATTCTGTCCCTGCCAATCTGTTCTCTTCCTATGGTGCTTAGTACAAATGCCACACTCCTTAGGAGTGTCCTTAGGACCCTGCCTAATCTGGCCCCTGCCGTCCTCTCCATCTCCAACTTATGCTAGCCTCTTCCCCACCCCCGCTCACTGTAGTCCAGCCACTTGTCATTCTGTCTGGTTCACAAACGCGCTAAACCCTGCCCCACATCTGGGCTATTACACTTGCCAGCCTCTCCCACCTGAAATTCCCTGCCTCGGATCTCAGATCTCAGCTTTTCCCACCAAAAATGTCCTCTGCGGGTCCCTGTTTGAAATACTGTCCTGCCTACCTCCTGCCATGCGTGTATCGCAGTCTGAAATGATCTTGCATCCTTGTTTATTGGGACAAAAGCTCAGTGATACTGGGGACTTGCCTGTCTTCCAGAGCAGTGTCCTCAGGGCCTGGCAGTATGTGTGGAGCATAGGGAATGGATGGGGACACCACTGCTCCTGAGATGGGGATGCAGGAGGAGAGACAGGTTTGTGTGAGGATGATGAGCTTCTTGTCGGATCAGTGTTTGGCTAGCCAGTGGGAAAGCTTACGCATCTCCAGGCATTCGGATAGTCACAGGTTCTCATGTGGGGCTAGTCACATTGTGGTCCGTGGACCAGCAGCATCATTGACAGTGTCGATGTGGGAGCTTATTACCATTCAGACTCCTAGGCCCTATCAACACCTCTAGGGGTGGGGGTGGGAATCTGTGCTTTAGGAAGCTTTCCTGGTAAACCTTATGCCTACGGTCATGTGAAGGGCCTTGTTCTCCTTTTGTTTTCCAAAGCTGGACAGACCTGTAGAGCAAGAGCCAGATGAACCTGAGGGTCTCCATCCTACTCTTCAGGAGCCCCTGCCATGGCTCCCTTTACCCACTGCCAGCTCTCTGCTCCTCCCTTGTCTTGACTCTTCAGAGTTGCATCCAATGGACAAATGTGAAGTTTGATAGTTTGATAGTTAATACCTGTAAGCTATGATGCTTTTTTTTTTTTTTTTTTTTTTTGCTGTATGTTGTTTGCACATAAAAAATGAAAGGTTGGGCAGCCCGGCTGGCTCAGCAGTTTAGTGCCGCCTTCAGCCCAGGACCTGATCCTGGAGACCGGGGATCGAGTCCCACGTCGGGCTCTCTGCATGGAGCCTGCTTCTCCCTCTGCCTGTGTCCGTCTGTCTGTCTGTCTGTCTGTCTCTCTGTGTCTCTTATGGATAAATAAATAAAATCTTTTTTTTAAAAAAAGGTTTTATTTTTAGTTTTCACTTCTGCTGTGCCTTGCCTGTCACTTGTCTCTGGAACACTCAGGCAGCCAATAAGGGCCAGAACAGTATAGGGAAACAGGTGCTTTTGATGGGCGTGTGTGATCAGAATGAGCAAGTGCATTATATTACAAGGCCCTGACACAGCTGACCCTCAGAGACAACAGGAGGGGATCTGGGGTAGGGATTTGGTGGTAAATGTATTTGAATTGGCGGGTTGCCCTAGCAAAATTACTTTCAGGCCAAGTGAAAAAAAAAATCAACTTTCCTTTTCTGTTTTTGTGATGTCCAAACACTTTAGTGAATGTCTTGTTTTGTTAGAGTCTCTCTTCTTGGCTCCAGCTGTTGGGGGTGTTTTGGCGACATCACTGCCTTATCCAGAGAAGAGACAGATCCAAGGGCACATGTACTTTCGGTGTTCGTGGTCACCAGGCTGCTTTTGTCAGAAGTACTGATGGATGGCTAGGGCTAAATCAGCCAGAAATGAGGGGCTAGACCCTTTCCTTGGTGGTAGGAAGCACAGTGGGAAGAAGAACTGAGACAACATTCCCAGGAGCAGCCACGGTGTCATGTTTCAAGAAGCCCCAGTTGAAGAGCATCCCTGCTGGGGCAGAGAAAGCTTGGTCTGTGCCATGGCTGCCTTTCCAGAAGGGTCCACACACCAAGACCGAGGTAGCCAGTAGATCTGTCTCCCAAAATCCTAATAGGGTTTTTACCCTCTCTGGGTTGAACTAGGGGAGTACCAAACATTTCAGCTCAGGGAGCACTGTGGAAGTGTGACACACACCCTTTCCCGAGTAATTAGAGTGATGGAAAGTCAAGATTTTCCAGTTCACCCATTTATTCATCCATTCCCTGATACTGGGCTAGGTGCAGCAATGAAATCCAAAGGCGAATGAAGAACAGTCCCAGCCTTTGAGGAGCTGGGGGTGTTGAGGGGGAGAGACACAGAAAGAAAGAATTGGAGAACAGTGTGAAATACTCCAGAGCGTACTGGAGTATGTTCTCTGCTAGATGACACAGGGCAGAGAGCCTGTGGATCCTGCCACCTGGTGGGGGGAAGGCTTCCAGGTGACATTTTACCTGCACTTTCTCAGATGAAGGGAGGAAAGGCCAGGGGAACAGCATGAGCAACAATAATTAGCATTTCTCTGGAACTAAGTGTGGGTTCGGCACTTTTAGCCTATGAACTCATTCAGTTCTCAGGACAAGCCTGGACGGGGCTCTGTCGTCATGTCCATTTTACAGATGAGAAAACTGAGGCATGGTGAGGTCCATGAGACTGTCTGAGGTCACACAGCTAGTAAGTGGAAGACTGATTCCAGAACTCAGGCTGTTAACCACCGCTTGACCCAGCCTCTCACTCTGTGTGAGCCTGATGTCTGCGGAATTTTGAGCGGAGAACAGTGGGTTCAGATTTTTTTCCTGGTAGCCCACTTAGGAAGAGAAACAAATTTAACTTTCCAGTGGAGAGAAGCATCTCTGGGACAGAGCTTTGGAGAATGTCGTAGTTTGCCAGGGCTGCTGTAACAAATACAGTGGCTTACACAACAGAGATTGTGTTCTCATCATTCTGGAGGCTAGATGTCCGACATCAAGGTGGCAGTAGGGTTATCTTCTCCTGGTTGGAGATGGCTGTCTTCCTCTGGTGTCGTTACATGGTTTTCTTTCTGTCATGTCTGTGTCCTGAGCTCCACTTCTTCTAAGGACACCAGTTATGCTGGGTTAGAGCCCATCCCAATGACTTCATTTAACCTTAAAAGACCCTATTTCCAAACACAGGCACATTATGGGGTTAGGACTTCAGCATATGAATTGATGGGGGATGAGGGCCATAATTTAGCCCATAAGAAAGAGCAACCAATGTAAACAAATTGTACCATGAGCTTTTACACATGATTTTATATTATTAAACAATGCTCTAGAGATTTTTAATTTTTTTAAAGATTTTATTTATTTATTCATGAGAGACACAGAGAGAGAAAGAGGCAGGGACACAGGCAGAGGGAGAAGCAGGTTCCATGCAGGAAGCCCGACATGGGACTCGATCCTGGATCTCCAGGATCAGGCCCTGGGTCCAAGGCAGGCACTAAACCGCTGAGCCATCCAGGGATCCCCTGCTCTAGAGATTTTCAAAATACTTTTTTTTTTTTTTTTACACTATCCGTAGTGGTGGTTGTAAATACACTCACAGGCACCATGTTACAAATGATGTATAGCTGTTTAAGTCTATTGGGGTGAGGGTAGTTCCTGCCTACAATCACGTTAGCATAGAGTCAGGAATAACTTACAAATGAACAAACTCACATCTTTGATTAATGGAAAGCCACAGGTCAAGTGCTATAAATATGCTTCTCTATGCACTGGTAAGAGTAACCAGAGTAACCAAACAGACCTCCACCAGTGAGTTATAATTAAAAACCAAGAATAACACCAGTGAGAACCATGGCTACCTGGACACCACCCTGATGTGTTGCTAACAAAAAGCCTGTTCAGAAGTGTAGGAATTCCAGCCATTGGGACTTGCTGCTGTACATCCAGCAGGGGCTTCATAGTCCTGTGTGGCCGCAGGATTTCTCTGTTGGGATGGTGAATCAGAACCGTTAATGAATTCTAACTTACTATAACTAAATGTAATTTTTAGTAACTCATTTTATAGCTTCATAATAAGTAGCTCTTATTTCCTAATCTCAAGAAAAATGGTAGCCTTTTGAATTGTCTATCTGTTGCTTATAAGAGCTACAGAAAGGAAACTGAAGTGAGTGTGAATTCTGTGTCCACAATGTCAGACAGATTCCACTCTCTCATTTCTGTAAGTCGTGTTTAATTGCATAACCTGGCTCTCAGCCATTACAAGGGCTCCCTTTCCTTTGCCTTGCTCAGCCTGTCTGATGAGGTCAAACCAGATTCTGATCTAGGTGAGGCCGGCAGCCAGCGAACCCAGTGCTTACTCCATGCTTACTCTATGTGGACTGGCTTTATAGCCCTATGGGACCAGGCTGAAACTGGCCACATGCCCTGCTTCTGGCCGACTCGGTGATGCATCCTTATGTACGCCATTCCCATGACCCCCAACCTGCCCAGGGTATGCTCAGCTGTGATGCCCAGGGTCAGGCCTCTGCAAATGTCCAATAGCCACCGTCTGCCATCTAGGGACTATGTAATGGAAATCCAAAAAAAAAAAAAAAAAAAAAAATCCCCTCCCACGCCTTCCTTGCCTTGCTCTTTGTTTTAGAGAGTTTCAGCAGGCCTTCTTTTATGCTGTTTTGATTTCCCTTGTCAAAGCAGTAATCGCTCCCTCCAAGCTATTGACCTGAAACTCAAAACCTTTTTATTTTGGGGTGCCTGTGTGACTCAGTCAGTTAAGCGTCCAACTCTTGATCTCAGCTCAGGTCTTGATCTTAGGGTTGAGAGTTCAAGCCCCATGTTGGGCTCCACGCCTAGTGTGGAGCCCACTAAAAAGGAAAAAAAAAACCCACCTTTTTATTTCACTCCACAATATATTAGTACAGTGGTGCAAATGGGGTGCATGATTTTATTTTATTTTATTTTATTTTATTTTATTTTAATTTTATTTTATTATTTTTTTTAATTTTATTATTTTTTAAGATTTTATTTATTTATTTATTTATTCATGAGAGACACAGAGAAAGAGAGAGAAAGAGAGAGAGAGAGTCAGAGACACAGGCAGAGGGAGAAGCAGGCTCCATGTAGGGAGCCCGATGTAGGACTCGATCCTGGGTCTCCAGGATTAGGCCCTGGGCTGAAGGCAGGCGCTAAACCACTGAGCCACCTGGGCTGCCCAGTACATGATTTTAACACCATTTGGAGACCACTGCTGAGGATGGTTGGGAATTATTAAAAAGCTTCTAAGAAGCATAACATAATTTTTATAAAGCATTTTAAGATGGACTCGGTAGTGGGTGATCTTAAGGAATTATATAATGGAATTGTACTTGCACAGCAAAATGCCCTCTATGTTTTAGAGATTCATACTGAAATAGTTATGGGTGAGATGTCATGATGTTTGTTATTTCTTAAAAAAACTTTTTTTAAAAGATTTTATTTATTTATTTATTTATTAGAGACACACACAGAGAGGGGCAGAGACACAGGCAGAGGGAGAAGCAGGCTCCATGCAGGGAGCCCGATGTGGGACTCGATCCCAGGTCTCCAGGATCACACCCCGGGCTGAAGGCAGGCACTAAACCGCTGAGCCACCGGGGCTGCCCATGTTTGTTATTTCTTTTAAAATGCTCTGGTGAAAAAATATGGGAAAATGCGGCGGACTGTATCATTATGAAGCTAGATGGGTTGCACTGGCATTCATTATATTGCTTCTTCTGTTGTCCTGTATGTTTTCAGCAGCTTTTTATAGTAGAAAATGCAGAAAAAAAACCCTCTGGTGGCTCTCTAGGGGCTGGGCCCGAGGGAAGTCAGGAGCCAAGTTAGTGAGGAGGCGAAGGTAGCAATCCAGGTGGACACTGATGAGGGGCGGAGCTCATGCTGTGGACTGAAGGGTATCATCTAGTATGTTCTCTTCCCTCATTCCCACAGTCCAAAGTGCTCCGGGAAAAATGGCTGCTGCAGGGTATCCCGGCTGGAACTGCCGAAGAGGAGGAAGCCAGGAGGCGGCAGTCTGAGGAGGATGAGTTCAGAGTCAAACAACTGGAAGATAACATTCAGAGGTAGGTGGTTCCCAGCGCCCCCCACCCTGACCCTCATCCCCATCCCCTGCTGGGGTCTTACAGCGCAAGTGACCACTGCTGTCCTCTAGGGGACCCTTCTCAGTGCTGACCCCTTTGCCCAGAGCTTGGGACTTGTCTTCCTAAACAGAGTATGTTGATATCCTTTATAGACTTTTCCAGAGAACCCCGAGTTATTACTCTGAGTACGAATTATTGTACTGGACTGACCTTCGGTAGAGTGATGTTCTCCTGGAGCAGGGAGCTGTTGGAAGCAGCTTGCCCCTTCGCTGAACGCCCACCTTTTGAGTTCTTCCACCAGCTTTTGTCTTTCTCCTCCTACCAGTCAGGCTGTTGGCTGTCCTTGCTGCTACAGTGGGTCTGTTGCCTACATTTGATCAAATCTGAAGTGGGGAAACTGTAGCCAGGGGTCTTAGAATCATATTAGGGCTGAATGAGGAGGGCACCACCGTGAGTTATGTGCCTGCGCTCTAGAAACTTGCTTTGTAGTGTCTGTTTGGCCGGCTCAGAGGGTGAGTTGGGTTCCTTTATGGTTTTCCCCCGGGTTCTGAACATTTCCATCTGGGAGACAAGTGACCTGCCCGTGGCCAGGCTCACATAGGAGCAAAAATATAGGTTTGCACTTGCAAACTGTCATCGTCCCAGGTCCCAAGTCCCAGGACACCTAGCCAGAGATCTGGGATGAGGGTGGAAGGTGGGGATCAGAGATGCCTTAGAACCAAATCTCCCACTCTGCCCCATTCCACCAAACCCCGCCTCAAATGTCAGCCTCGTGAGCCTCATCTCTTTCTCCTGAGGTGCAAGCTCTTTTAGAATATAAAGGGTAAGAGCTACCTCACTACCAGCCTTCAGACCCAGGTGTGAATGAGGACTGTGTGAGTCCCTGGGGACTCCAGTAGTGTCACTGGAGGGAAAAACAAATTGGCCGTGAGCCCTGAAGGCCTGAGTCCCTATTTGCTTAGACCCTAATGTCCCTTAAAGAGTTCTCAAGAGCAGCTTAGCTAAGTTTTGCTTGTGGGGGAAACTAGCTAAGAAAAAGTTTGTATGTGATGTGCATCTGTGCATCTGTGCATAGACATACACATACATGTGTATATGCACACACACACTTTTTTTTAGCACGCAGTGGGTAAAAGTTAAACTATTACCAGCCCCTTTGGATAGATAGATCTCTATATATCATTAGAAGAAGAAAATCTTAGTCCTGGAAATAATAGCATCAAGCTTGTGAGGACAAGAACTTCTAGAAAGTGGGAAAGGTCTTCCCATCAGAAGCCCAGAAGGTAGAAGGGGGAAGGGGCCAGGATGAAGTCATGAGTCCTGAGCCTCTAGATTCCTCTCTTCCCAAGTGGCTCAGCTGACCGCGTCTTAGACAAGATGAGGGGGGCCAAGGATTATTGAAAATGTTGACCGTAAGTGGAGGAGGAAAAGGCCTCTGGGAGAAGTGGTTTCATAGGAAGTCTCCAAGGGGGCAAGTCCCTGGTGCTTTCAGCTGTAGTGACGGTTGATATCATACAGCAGCTTCACTTTGTCTTTACTCTTGTTAAAAGGTCCATCATTTTCTGGTCTCTTTCTTACTAGTTTTATATGATCACGACAGACAGATCTGGTGCAAAGCAGAAAGCTCCACAACTATTTGTTGGATGAAAAATTGGGGAGGGGTACACCACATATCAGGGGAGCTCTGCCGGGCAGAGGAAGCCTGGAAGATTATTCTCCAGGCTAACCTGGCAAAAATCCTAGGAGCCAAGTGGCTTGAGCAGTGTTCACTACTTTGGATGGGAAGGGAGGCAGTGTATAGATGGGTAGAAAATGTTGTTTCAAGTCATTTTTTCAAACCCTGACTATCTTTTCTCACTGAGCCTCACACATTCATTCATTTCATCCCATGGGTGTTATAGATGGAAGACAGCAAGGATTTAGAAAATAGGATCAAATTAGTTCTCTGACCTATTCTTCTTCTTTTTTTAAATGGCATTAGAAAATATGATCTTTCCACCAAATGGGCAGTTTCACTTTGGCTTGTGTACACGTTTACCGTTACTCTGGCCTCACGGTGGTAACCCTTACCTGTGGGATGAACCATCACATGGAGAAACAATCTTAAATCATGGACAGTTTTGACTACATTGACCATGGGAATGAGGTAGAAGAGCTAGGGCTACTTTATTGTTCATGTGGGCGTCACCATATTCAGAAAAATAAGGAAAATCTCTTTTTATCTTTTGAGTCAACAGAATAAAGAGGTCACTGATGTATGCAGGCCAACCTCTTGGATCCCACTACAGAGACAGATAGCCAAGCCAGGAGGAAAGAAATCCTAGCAGCCTAAAAGGGTAGGGATGCGGGTGATTGGGTCTAGATTCGGAGGGCGTTTCCTTCTGCCACAATCATGGTCCTGCTGGACATTGGCCATTTGCTGGGGGATGAGCTATGTTCCCTGGAGCTGCTTTTCTGTAGGAGCAGGGCTGCTGGTGGGCATCATTTCCTCCTCAGGGCCCCCCGGAGGGAGGTTTCTTCCTATCCCGGAATTCAGTTTCTGCTTCTCCTCATTTTACTCACAGCTCCTCTGCTGGACCGGTTAGCATCTTTAGGTTCCAGTGCCAAGGGAAGAAGGGAGCTGCCCTGCCTCTCCCCTTAATGGACTCTGAGCCACCTAAGCCGCTTTCCTTAGGCATGGTTTGGTTCTCTCTCACAGTCCTACAGCTTGAACACGCCCTACACGCTCCTTGGAAGCACGGGCCTCCTGCAGTCTTACAAGCTATGTGGACGGGCCTTCCCGGCTCTGCTCACTTTGGCTGAGCTCAGCCAAGTGACTCCAAGGCATAGATAGGTTGGACGAGTCTGAGCTTCCTTCCCCCTGCACTAATGAGCTAACCATGACTGTTTCCTTTTATGGCCATGGCAGGGGAGCAAGAAGACTGAGCAGAGACGAACTGCCCAGAAGGCATTGGCCATAGCAAGGCAGCCCCGCCCCCAAACCAAGGCGGGGAGACAGACAGTCAAGCTTTATTTGAGGGAACCTTGGAATTGTGTGGCAAAGGGCACAGATTCAGGGAAGGGTAAGAATGGGTCTAATAATTCACACTTCCAGAAGTGTGACTATTCCATTGAAAACTGCAAGCAATAGAGAAAGTCTAGAAAAACGAATTCATGAGGAGGAAGATGACCTAACACAAGTTGCGGTTTCAGGAGGACAGAGAGAAGAGAATGAGAGGAAACTGGAGTGACTTTGAGATCAAAATCAGAATCTGATCTTCCTGTGGTAGGAATCCCGGAAATTGGCTACAGATCAAATGCAGAAGAACCACAAAATAAAGGAATTCTAAAGGTGACTTGCTTTGTTTGAAGCAGAATATCAATCTTTAGATCTTTAGATTTGGGTCCACTAATCTAAGTCACTCCTGTGCAGTAAATTAGATTCCCCTAAAGAGAGACGCATGGGGCACATGGGTGGCTCAGTTGCTGAAGCATCTGACTCTTGATTTCAGCCCAGGTCATGATCACAGGGTCCTGAGATCGAGCCTTGTGTCGGCCTCTGCACATAGTGTGGATCCTGCTTAAGATCCTCTCTCCCTCTCCTTCTGTCCCACCCCTCCCTCTTCGCTCTCTCTATCTCTCTAAAAAATCTAAAATATAAAAAAGAAGAGAGAGCAATGCAAACTGTTTTCAAACCATAAAGTATATGAGTACAGTTGTGCCCTGAAGGCATTATAGCCCTTGCTGGTGAACCAAGAGTAGCTTGAAAAACCTGCAGGAACAGTAGAGAATAGAAATCAAAAAGCAGGGAGGATGCATACAAGGAAAGATTAAGGGAAATCTGTGTCATTTCATTTGGAAAAAGAAAAGATATTAGGAGCCTAACTTGGAACTTCAGTGTCTGTAGGATTTAGGCCATGTCTTAATTCCTTGTGTCTGGGCCATTCTGAATATAATAAAGACTTCACATAAAGCATGAGACTTTGCACTTAAACATGTTTCTTTCCCTAGATATCTTCGGGAAGAAAGAACATAACCATCTTTCCATTTCTGAGTCTAAAATTCTTTAATAGTGCCAGTAGTCCTACAGTAAGTTCCAGGTTTACAGACATGTTGTTGTTGTTGTTGTTGTTTAACCAAAGTGTTATTTGTAAATTGGTGGTTGTTTGGAACTAAGAATGTTGTCTCTCTTCCAAGACTGTTATATGTGGTGCTCAGATTTTGAGGGCAGCCCATAAGGAGGGAGGGAAGAGGACAGGGGAAGGAAGAAGGGAGAGAGGAATGAATGAACTAGACTATTAAATGCTGGGCATTACAATCGCTGGGGAAGCTTTATTTTTTTTTTATTTTTTTTTATTTTTTTTACTGGGGAAGCTTTAAAAAAAAATATATATATATATATACATTATTCCCAGGACTTACTCCAGGAAATTTGGATTCAGTGACCCAGGTGAGAAGCCCTGGAATTCATGATTTTTTAAAGAGTGCTCCAGATAATCTGTGCAAATCACAGTCAGGTTCAAAAAAGATTGCTGTAAATGGGAAAAAGAATAGCCCACAAATAGAAAGTAATTAAGAGCACTATAGCCCTGCAGTGATTCTATCTGGGAGAAAAGAAGGAAAGGACTGGTCACTGCAGTGGATAAACAGATGGTCGTTCTTTTGTACAACTTTTCCCTGGGCAGTGTCAGGAGAGCCCAGCCTATTGATTATATTCGTGGCTCTCTAGAAACCAAAAGTAAAAGGGGCTGAATATGGTCAGAATTGTTGAAAGCAAAATCTGTACAAAGATTTCCTTCTTTTAAAAAAAAAAAAATTTCAAATGTCGCAGCTTCTTTCTGTTTATTTCCTACTGGAGTGCCGTACTGAGAAAGCTCAAAGGATTTTTTCTCTGGCTTGGGCCCATTGTCAACCGCTGTCAATGTTGTCACTGTGTGCAGTGGGTCGCAGGGACCACATGTGGGCCTCGCATTTATGCTCTTGGAGACTTCTGGCAATAAGGCCCACCCTAGCCTTGTGTGTTTCACATCTGCTCCAGTCAGCAAGTCTTGCTGCTTGCCCTCTGATTTTCCCACTTAATAATTCTCTAATTTCATCAGATTTTATTCACATGTTGGAAACAGCACTCTAGTGCTCGCTCCGGCAGCACATATGCTAGAAGTGGAATGATACAGAGAAGATTAGCATGGCCCCTGCGCAAGGATGACACACAAATTCATGATGCTCTGAAATATAGAGTCCTTAGCTTTCTTTGCTTAGTGAGAAATAGGGAAGAAATTTGCTCCCCCGCCCCCCCTTGGAATTACCCCAGTGAAGTTGAGAAACTTCAGGGAGTAGTAGATTATCTAGCTCTGCTGTTATCTTGCTGTGTGACTCTGAGCAAGGCTCTCACTCTCTCTGGTCTCAGTTTCCTCATCTTTTCAGAGTCTTGATCTTCCGGGTCTGGTATTCTGAGAGTCTCTAATTTAGGAGGTTGACTAGAGATGCCTTTTCTGAGCAAATGTACCTGTGCAGAGAAATGCTCCTGCTTTTAGAGACAGGCCAGAACTAGGGAAAGAGGTGAAGTTCTCAGGAGACCAAAGCCCCATGTGTGAATCACTGACTCATCCCGGCAATGACTAATTCATCTGATCAGCTGTCAGCGCTAAAATATGTCCCATAAAATATTGATTGAAAAAATATCAAAGTCCCAGCTGCCAACCTAGGGAGGGGCTTTACAACTTTTTAAAAAGAAAGTTCAAGATGCAAGTGGACCAGCTCATTTCTGCTTCTGAATTAAGATTCTTGGAGCGCTTCTGTTGGCCTCTGATGGATACTAGAATTCACTTAGTTTTCCACATTCTTAAGAGGCTTAAAGCAGAAGACTGGAGGCATTAGGCAGAAGCATGTGTGTGTTATATGGTGGGATTTTGGCAACCGACGAGATGACAGCCATCCACAAATAACTGTTCTAGAAAAGGCAGCCACAGAAATGTTCATTGGAATCACAAAGGACACTTGCTTGGGATTCATTGCTATTTTTGACTCCATGAAGCACTGTTCTTCCGCAGCCGGGTACAGAGCACTCACATGGGTAGTCCACATCTGTGCACTCCCACCCTCCACAGCCACATCTGGCAATCCAGCCCTGTCCTCCTTCCCATTCTTTGTTTCACCATAACGAAACTACGTTATACTATAAACCATGTAGTGGGATCCCTGGGTGGCTCAGCGGTTTAGCGCCTGCCTTTGGCCCAGGGCGTGATCCTGGGGTCCTGGGATCAAGTCCCGCATCAGGCTCCCTGCATAGAGCCTGCTTCTCCCTCTGTCTGTATCTCTGCTTCTCTCTCTCTCTCTCTCTCATGAATAAAAAACAAACAAACAAACAAAAAAACATGTAGTGATATAGTGGCATCACCATTCATCTAATACTCATTGGTCTCTTACTCTCTTCTGGGAGTCCCTAGCTTTTTGGCCTCCACTTAATTCATTGATTTTCTTGTTTTTATCCTCATAATACTCCCATGAAGTGGTGGTGATAACGATGATGCCCATAACACAGGTGGGAGAACTGAGACTTAGAAGATAAAGTAACTTGTTGCCCCAAACGACCCCATTAGTAAGTCGAAAAGTGAGGGGCACCTGGCTGGCTCAGTCGGTAGATAGAGCATGTGACTCTTGATCTCAGGGTCATGAGTTCAAGCCCCACGTTGGGTATACAGCTTACTTTAAAAACAACAACAAGAGTGAAAAACGAGTATTTAAGCTGGGATCTGTTTAACTCCAAAGCACGTTCTCAAAAATCTGAACAAAAGTTAAGTTCAAAGTTTTTGAGACAGGTGAGATTCAGTAAAATCACAGTAAATGAGTTCACCTCCTGATATAGGCAGATGCTTCTTCCTCCTCAGACCCCAGAGTCTCCTCAGGAAGCAGGTAGCCAACGTGCCGGGACCCCAGAGCGGTTGGGCTGGGATCCATGGAGAGTGGTCATGTGGTTCGGGGGGCCGCCCCTTCAGGTTCTCTCCAGAAGTACAGGCTCCATTTTAGCGGTGGTTCCTTTGTCTCTTTCTTTTTCTTTCTTTCTTTTTTTTAATTTTCTTTTTATTTTTTTTACTGGAGTTCAATTTGCCAACATATAGCATAACACCCAATGCTCATCCTGCCAAGTGCCCCCCTCAGTGCCCATCACCCAGTCACCCCAATCCCCTGCCCACCTCCCCTTCCACTACCCCTTGTTCATTTCCCAGAGTTACATGTTTTGTCACCTTCACTGATATTTTCCCTCATTGTCTCTTTCTGAAGCCCTTTGCTCCTGCATGCACTCTCTCGGCTCTAAATAGCCTGAGTCTCTGCTCCAAACAGTGTGTAGTTATGTAGAAGGCTCCCAGCAGGAGCCTAAAGTCAGGTCAGGAACCTGGACCTTAGAGTCTGACTTGTATTTGCAAGTTGTTTGATCTTAGACTTGATGTAACTGTCTGCCCTTGACACCTGTTCCCTGGCAGTAGCAATGCCCATCTGGAAGAGTTGTCGTCGTGTGTACAGATCATGTGCTTTTGTGAACTGCCAAGTACAGTAGGTTGTCAGTAAGTAAGAGTAGTGCTTCTCTGGTTCTTCCCTCCTCCATCCTTCTGGAACAGGGTTTCTCAATAGCAGCGCTATTGACATTTGGGCTGTCCCACGTATGAGCAGAATCCCTGGCCTCTACCGGGAGATGCTAGCAGCACCCTTCCACCCCCAACATGACAATTAAAAATCTCTCCAAGCATTGCTAAATGTCCTCCAGCTGACAACCACTATGCTAAAGCCTGGAATTACAGGTGTTGGTACTGAGATAAAATCACTCCATCAAGTAGCTTCAGAACACTGAGCCCTGGGATCCCTGGGTGGCTCAGCAGTTTAGTGCCTGTCTTCAGCCCGGGGCATGATCCTGGAGTCCTGGGATCAAGTCCCACATCAGGCTCCCTGTTGTGGAGCCTGCTTCTCCCTCTGCCTGTATCTCTGCCTCTCTCTGTGTCTCTCATGAATAAATAAATAAATCTTAATTAAAAAAGAACACAGAACCCTAAAAAGACTTATGTGGCAAAAAGACAAGAGAGACATGCCAGCATAGATATGGGGAAAAGGGAACGTATGAGCACTATTGGTAGGATTGTAAATCGATAGAAAGTGGTACGGAGGTTCCTTAGAAAATTAAAAATAGAACCAAATGATCCGTAATTCCACCTCTGGGAATATATCCAAAGGAAATGAAAACATTAACTCAAAAGGTATCTGCACCAGGGTGCTGGGTGGCTCAGTCGATTAAGTGTCCGACTCTTGATTTTGGCTCAAGTCATGATCTTGGGGCTGTGAGATTGAGCCCCAAGTTGGGCTCCATGCTGGGTGTGCAGGCTACTTAAGATTCTCTTCCTCTCCCTCTGCTCCTATCCCCCCCACTTTATGCACATATGCACGTGCACACACGCACTCTCTCTCTCTCCCCCCTTCTTAAAAAAAGATATCTGCATCCCTGTGTTATAAATAGCAGCACTACTTATACTAGCCAAGACATGGAAATAACCTAAGCGTCCATCAGTGGATGAATGGATAAAGAAGATGTGATATACATACATGGAATATTATTCCATGATGGAATGTTCTTCAGCCATAAAAAAATGAAGAAATCTTACCGCTGGGGACAACATAGATAGACCTTGTGAGGACATTATGCTAAGTGAAATAAGTCAGAGAAAGACAAATACTGTATGCTCTCACTTATATGTGGAATCTTAAAGAAACAACCAACCAAACAAAAAAAAAAACAGGTAAAACAAAAGCCCAGGTAAACAGATGAAACAAAAAACTCATCGGAAAAGAGATTGGGCTTGTGGTTACCAGAGGTGGAGGGTGAGGAGGAAGGGGACAGTGGAAGGTGGCCAAAAGGCAAAATTTGCGATTGTAACTAAATAACTATTAAATAACTAAATGACTACACATAGTGCACAGCAGGATGCCTGTAGCATCCTGCCATAGGATATATAGGGAAGTTGTTAGCAGAGTAGATCCTGAGAGTTCTCATCACGAGGAGAAGTATTTTTCCTTTTTTCCTCTGTCTTTTCCTTTTATTGTATGAGAAGGCGGATGTTAGCTGAACCTATTATAGTGATCATTTCACAATATATGTAAATCAAACCATCCTGCTGTACACTCAAAGCCCATACGGTGACATATGTCAATAATTTCTCGATAAAACTGGGGGAAAAGATTTATGAAGAGGACATTAATGATTTTCAGTGCAGAATGACATAAGTGTTTCAAGTGCTTGCCGTGTAAGGCTTCTCTCAAGCACTGAACCGTGGAAGTCAGTTCTGAGTTAAAAAGACATGATTGCTTTTTTTAAAAAATATTTCTTTTCGCATCCAATGCTGCACTGATTTTGCAAAGGCAGTGATTTTTATGACAGCTCGTAAAACCATAGAATCTTAGAGTGTACCTAACTGAGGTGTAATCTGGATCCACTGCTGTCTGACACTTGAATTTGCAATGAACCCAGTGAGTGGGAATCAATACATAGTCTCTCCCTGGGGCTGAAAGTGACACCCACGTCCACATGGGAACAACTTCCCCTATTACAAAGGATCCTCCTTTGGGGTGAAAGTTATGTTGCCTGCAATTTCCATGGGTTCTCTGGTCCTTGCTCTCTGGGACCATATAGAAAAGTCCCTCTTCACAGACTCTGAAATCTGAATGCTTATGATCTGTGGTCAGCTCTGGAAGCTGGGACAGGTCAGGGAGGACACACTCTCCTGGTGCATTCAGCACGTCCCTATCGCCCGCGTGTGTCTTAGTGGCAGTGGTGGGAGCGCCTACTTCCAAGAGCCTACTGTGAGATCCCAAGCCATCTTGCCTTATTTGGGTTTTGTGGGCTCCATTGTAATTGCCTCATTATTGGTCAGGTAAACCGTGTTTAAAGTATCCATAATTACAAAAATAATGGGAGACTTTTCCTCATACACTGAGATCACATAGGAGCCACATTTGGGAAATGCTTGCATTTTCCAGCCCCTAGAAGAGTTGCTGTAATTGAAGAAATTGTGCAAAGTCAACTTTCTTGGCAACCGGCCCCAGGCTTTTTGGCCTACGAATGCCCTGCCTCAGGTCTCCCCTCTACCAAAAGTATCCCCTCTGAAAATAGCATTTTTCTGCCCTCTTGCTGGTAAGATGGTCACTTGTAACTGCTCTATATTCTTGGTGGAACAAAGGCATCAAGTGTCCTGTTGATATTTTTCTCCACGGTTTTCACTATTGTGCATTGTGAAGGCAGTGGATGGTCTTTTGGATCCTTTTCAGCGAGGACAGTCTATGATCTTACAACACAGAGTCCTGCAGTGGAGTCTGGTGGCTGTGGTCTGGTGGCCATGGGAGGGCAGGCAGGCTCTGACCCGGGCAGGAAGCAGGCATATGTGGGCAGGCTGGTTTGACACTGCATCGCCAGGGGCCTGGAGCAAGTCAATCTCCTAAGCATGCCTCTATCATGTTTCCCCCTCTTTTCACTGCTGAGGCCCCAGAGAAGAGTTTGGAGGGACCTGCAGCCACTGGAGACTTGTCACAGCAAGTCCTGCCCCCGCCAGCCATGCTAGTTTCTCCTTCCCTCACCTCCAAGCTGGAGCTCCCACTGCAGCAGATGGGAGACAAGTGCACAGACCCACTCCTGTTCTAGGATTCCAGTTCCCTAGCAAGCTCATGCCAGGACATTAGAGGAAACATCCCCCTTCTTTCTCCCACCCTGAAAGCAACTTCTGCCATCAAGGATTCTTTGACTCTCTTACCCAGGATGTACACAGCAGCTGTGGGAGGGTCAGGCCAGGGGAGAGGGAAGGGGGACAGTAATAGGTGAGATAGGTTGGGGCACAGCTATTACAAGGGATTTGCCTACATCCTCATTCCTGTCCCTTTTTTGAGAAACTATTTTTAGTCCATCTGGGGCACATGTACTGTTATATTTGCAAAATGAATAATTCAGATTTATTGCGCTCATGGATTCTTTTTTTTTTTTTTACTGAAATATAGTTGACACACGTTATGTTGATTTCAGGGGTGCAACATAGTGATTCAACTTCTCTATACCTTACGATCTGCTCACCTCATGTGTAGTTACCATCTGTCACCACGCGGTCCTATGACAGTACCATGGACTATGTTCCCTGTGCTGTGCCTTTTATTTTCGTGACTTAGTCTTTCCAATACTGGATCCAAGCCTGTGTCTCCTATACTCCTTCACCCATTTGTCCCATCTCCCCGCCCAATGCCTCTCTGGCAAGTGTCAGTTTGGTTTCTGTATTTATGGGTCCGCTTCTGCTCTTTGTTTATTTGTCCTCTTGGATTCGAAGTAAGGAATTTGAGCAGAGAACAGTAGGGATGACTTGTCTCTGCTCCACAATGTGTGGGGCCCCAGCTGGGATGGTGCAACTGGCTGGGGGACTTGAAGAGCTGCATGCTGAAATCACCTGGACACTTCTTCACTTGCATGTCCAGGGCCTGAGCTAGAGTGACTCAACGTCTGGGACTAATGTCCAGGGCCCCTCCACAGGCTTGGCCTCCTCGGTACACAGCAGCTGGATTCTGACAGGGGGCACCCCAAGGGAGAGTGTCTGGAGCACAAGCATCGCAAGGGACCCAGCTGGAAGCTGCAAGACTTCTGTCTTGGCCCCTCGGAAGTCTCATAGCATCGCCTCTGTTGTATCTTATTGGTTTCACCTGAGCCACCAAAGTCAGCTCAGACTCAAGGAGAGGGAAATTACCCTATTTTCTGCTTTTATTTTTTTAAAGAGAGCATCATTCAACTAACATCTTTCATGAAGCTAGAAGACTTTCTTTTTTAATGTTTTTTATTTAAATTCAATTTAGTTAACATATAGCGTATTATTAGTTGCAGGGGTAGAATTTAGTGATTTATCATTTGCATATCACACCCAGTGCTCGTTACATCAAGTGCCCATCACCCAATTATCCCTGCCCCCCACCTCCCCTCCAGCAACCCTCAGTTTGTTTCTAGAGTTCAGCATCTCTTATGATTGGCCCCTCTCTCTATTTTCATCTTATTTTATTTTTCCTTGCTTCCCCTTTGTTCATCTGTTTTATTTCTTAAATTCCACATAAGAGTGAAATCATACGGCATTTGTCTCTCCCTGGCTGACTTATTTCACTTAGCATAATACCCACTAGTTCCATCCACATTGTTGCAAATGGCAACATTTCATGGGCCACCACTTGGAAAGACCACTGGGTAGATTCCAGCCTGCTTTGCTTCCTCAACTCCCTCCTTGGGCAGAAACAAGCTGTACAAACATGTGCGGTGGCCCTGCCTCTTTTTGACCTCCATATACCTCCTTCTTGTTGGTCATCATGATATTTCCAGTCTCCCCTATTCTTACATGATCTCGGGTAAGTCTGGACGAGATGGACATGAAACTTTTTATAGGTAGCTGGGGAACACAGAATTATACATGGAACCATCAATCAATTGTATAATGGTGGGAAAGGTCTAGTCATGGAAGTTCTAGAGGAGTATATAAGGGGAGGGGTAGCTCACACTCAGAATAGGAAGTGCAGGTAAGACTTCCTGGAGAAGGTTTGAGAAGAGATGTTTTTCAGCTGTTAGATAAGTGTTTTTCCATTCCATTCCATTCTGTTGGTTCTTAGCTAGGATGTAAATTCTATGAGAACAAGGACTTAATTGGTTACCCTTGTATTAGTTTTCTGAGGCTGCTATAACAAGTTACCACAAACTCAGTGGCTTAAGACAACAGAAACTTATTTGCTCATAGTTCTAAAGGCCAGAAGTCCAAAATCAAGGTGTTTGCAGGACTGTTCTCTGTCCAAAAGTCCTAGGGGAGGATCCTTTCTTGCCTCTTCCAGCTTCTGGAGGCTCTTGGTGAGCCTTGGCTTGTGGCTGCCTCCCTCTGGTCCCTGCCTCTGCTTCATACAATCTTTGCTTCTCCCTATGTTTTCTCCTCTTCCATCTCTTATAAGGACACTTGTCATTGGAATTAGGATCCATCCAGATTATATCAGATGAGCTCATCTCAAAAATCTTTCAATTAATTGCATACACAGTGACCCTTTTGTTTTCAAATAAGGTCACATTCATAGGTCCCAGGGGTTAGGGTGGATAGACATATCCTCTGGGGGCCACCATTCAACACACTACATCCTCTGCATGTATCCCAAATGCCTAGAATACTGCACAATGCCTAGTGGGTTGCTCAATAAGTATTTTTCAAGTTAAATGATCTGCATCAGCCTTAGATCATCCATAAGATTGTCATGAGATTCAAAACCAACATTTGCATGTAGAGACAGTATCAGCATTACACTTGCTGGGTTCAAGTCCAGGGACTCCACTTGCCACCTGTGAAATCTTAGGCAAGTTCCTCTAGCTTCTCTCTATTTCAGTTTCCTCTTCTACAAAAACAAGATAATAATGAGGTGAACTTTCTTTTTTTTTTTTTTTAAGACTTTTCATTTATTTATTCGTGAGACACACACACATACATACACAGCAAGAGAGAGAGAGAGAGAGGCAGAGACACAGGCAGAGGGAGAAGCAGGTTCCATGCAGGGAGCCTGACGTGGGACTCGATCCTGGGTCCCCAGGATCAGGCCCTGGGCTGAAGGCGGTGCCAAACTGCTGAGCTGCCCGAGATGAACTTTCTTGAGTAGTGGTGGTGGTTAAATTAATATATGCAGAATGCTTAGAAGGATCTAGGACTTGGTACCCAATAGATTCTAGATTTTATTATAAAAATGAAGGATGGAGTGCCTGGATGGCTCAATGGTTGAGTGTCTGCCTTTGGCTCAGGTGGTGATTCCAGAGTCCAGGGATCGAGTCCTGCTTTGAGCTCCCTCTGAAGGGAGCCTGCTTCTCCCTGTATCTCTGCCTTTTTTTGAATAAAAAAAGTAAAATCTTAAAAAAAAAAAAGTGATGTGACAATGTATCATATGTAAATGATCCCAAATGTTTGATTTTACCAGACCCCCCCCCTCCACTTTCAGAAATAGCTGAGAGGGATGCCCCACCCCTAAACTTAGCACGCTGTTTCAGAGGTCAGCTGCCACCACCCATATGAGTCCAGTGGTGACTTGGAAGCACCAGCCCTCACCACTGATGGGTCCAGGGCAGTGGAGGGAAGGGGGGCGGGGAGCACAGCCCTGAAAGTGGAGTGGCTGCAGCCTTACAAGCGTGAGAAGCAGCTTCTGTCCCCAGGGCAGCTGTCCGCCCCTTGCCTCTTGGGTTCCCTCCTACTCTGTGATCAGTTCCTGTCTGTTACCCTGAGGCCCTCAGCAGGAATTCCGGGCTGGCTCAGGTGCAGTGGAGGATGATGAAGAACAACTCCAAGGGCAGGAGAAGTAGGACAATATGATAGATGGATTTGAGAAGGATCCAGAACAGCTGGGGGGCAGACCTCGTTGAAAGGGTGAGGGACAGGAGTTGTTATCTCAGCAGGTTACTTAAAAGAAAAAAGAAAGAAAAGATACCTTGTGCTTTCTATTTGTTTATTTTTTTAAAAAAAATCAGGGCACCTGTGTGGTGTAGTTGGTTAAATGTCCGACTCTTGGTTTCTGCTCAGGCCAGGATCTCATCATGGTTTTGAGATCAAGCCCCACATCGGGCTCTGCACTCAGTGAAGAATCTGCTTGAGATCCTCTCCCTCTGCCTCTCCCACTCACGCACACACACACACACACACATACACTCTCTCTCTCTCTCTCTCTCTCAACTAAATAGGTAAATCTCTAAAAAGAAAAAAATCATTTAGGTTTTCCGAATGATGCCCTGCTCAGATCTTTAGAAGACTTGCCTTGTTAGAGGAAGAGGGCTAACCCCAGTGGTGTTCAAAGTATGGGCCATGGGCTGCTACTTGTCAGACACCTGTTTATTACCAGTCTACGACAAGATAAGGACAGAAATTGCCGGTAAAATGTTTGAAAACTTTAATAGCAATTTGACATTGCCGTGGCCACCAGGGGGGTGATCAGTGGACCCGTCTAACCACACAGACCAGTTTGGGTGTTGTCACACTCCCATGGTGAGTGGCATGTGTCCTGAGCCAGGTGCTACTTGTGGTGTGTGAGGGGTTGGGGTGAAACCCCCGTCCCTGACCACAGAGGATCTGAGAAGTTCTGCTAGGACCCACATGGCAGAGAGATGATGTGCCTCCAAACCACATTTTTTGCCTAAATGTTTAAATATCGCCATTGCCATCTTTGTGCGTCATTTACCTTAAGGTTTAGTAAAGAACTTGGAAAGTCCTTGGACTAGCCCCTCCCCTGCACTTCTCACCTTAAAGGTGAAGAACCCGAGGCCAGGGCCGACCACAGGACTCTCAGAATGACCCAGCCAGACAGTGAACTGGACTAAACCCAGGTCCCCAGTGCTTTTAAAGCTGCCGTTCTTTTTCCTGCGGCTAACGCAAAAGCAAAATTCAGCCCCTAACAAGGAATCACAAATTCCAAATTAATACCCCAGAATGATAGGGTTTTCTTGGGTGCAACTGGATTATGAGCACGACTCAGGCCTTCCATCCAGGGTAATCTGCTGGTGCTGTGGTCTGCTCTGTTAAAGCAGAGGGCGGGAATCTAAGACATTGACATTTTAATATTAGCCCCACAGATGTCTTGGTTTGTGATCTTGAGAAAATCAGTTAATGTTCCAGCAGAATCTGTAAATAAGAGCATCAATAGGGCAGCCCTCGTGGTGCAGCAGTTTAAGCGCCGCCTGCGGCCTGGGGTGTGATCCTGGAGACCGGGGATCGAGTCCCACGTCGGGCTCTCTGCGTGGAGCCTGCTTCTCCCTCTGCCTGTGTCTCTGCCTCTCTCTCTCTCTCTCTCTCTGTCTATGAATAAATAAATAAAATCTTAAAAAAAAAAAAAGAGCAGCAATAAAATTTGCTCTCCTTGGGGACATCCTAAGAATTTTTGTCAGGCTATAAAAAGGAGGCCCAGAGAGATGATTTGGTCTGGGAAAGCAGGAGTAATACTTGGCTCTTCGTCCTGTAAGACTCCCCATGGCTTAAAGAAACCACGTGGAGCTGTGGGGGAGACCCTTGGCAATTGGCTTGTTCAGCCCTCTGCCGTCGGGTAGGACCTCACTTTCACCATTTCCGAGTGATGCACTTCTCTCCTATTTTTCAAGAAGGAAAGGGAGATTCTACGGTGGAGTGGCTTTTCCTTTGGCAAAGGGGGTCATGGCCTCAAGAGCATTACTGCAGCCAGGCAGGGAGGAAGTATGGCTTCCTCAAGGCCCAGCCCCTGCTGGTGGAAGGGACATCCTCCTATCTCAAGAGTGCTGGCACTTAGGTTCTAAGTGTGTCCTATGTCTAGGGGAGTCAGATGCAGGCCTGATAAAGGACATTATTAAGATCTCCTCAGGCTTTTCTTCGGATGGTATAATTTCCTGGGCTTTCAAACGCCCTAACTGGGATTTTCCCCAGCCAACTTTTGCTTCACTTAGTAATTAGCTCCAAGTTCTTTTTGCCACTCCTTAGATGTGAACCCCATGCTAATAACAGGCAGTGCGGATTTTGCACAAGGTTTAAATAAATATTCACCACTCAACCTTTTAGCACAGAGCACTGGGGCCACCCACGCTTCCCCCACAGGAGACAGGGTGGTGTGGGTGGGGACAGTAGCAAACATTCTCACTGGTTTTGAACCTTCACTTCCCCACCTCTGATGGCCTTGGACTAGTTACTTAATTTTTTTTTAAAGATTTTATTTATTTATTCATGAGAGACACAGAGAGAGAGAGAGAGGCAGAGACACAGGCAGAGGGAGAAGCAGGCTCCATGCAGGGAGCCTGATGTGGGACTCACTCCTGGGTCTCCAGGATCACGCCCTGGGCCAAAGGCAGGCGCTAAACCACTGAGCCACCCAGGGATTCCAATATTTTGTATCTCAACTTCCTCATCTCTAAAATGGAAATATTCATAGCATATAATCTGAGAATTGTGAGGATCAAGTGAGTTAACACAGGTAAAATGCTCAAAATAGCATCTCACAGTGATGATAGCAGCATTATTGATCATGACCCAGACAAAGCCTGTGTTTGCTTCAAGCAACTAGAATGATTCTCAGTCCCAAGTATTTTCACGATCCACTTGTTGGGGGGGGGCTAACTTGATTTTCAATTATGTGCCAAATCATACTCATTTTGTTCAATGTAAAAAAGAAGTAGAGGTACACAGTTGCGGTTTCTTCTTTTGGAAGGGGGGTGGGAATGATTCCACACTGCCATCTTAGAGGTGACTTTCGTGGCTTAAACTGTTCATCTCTCACCAAAATTCCACTGTGTGTGTTACCAGCTCATTCAGTAAGACAGAGGGTATAGAGGGGCCCACTTACTGTTTAGATTAAATGTCCTTTAATCATTGAAGTATGGGAGTTTGCATCAAATAAATTATAGTTAATTGCTTTAATGAACAATAAAATTGTGATTTGATAGGATAAAACATAATTTACTGACATGTCCTATGAAATCTACTTGTGATCGTCTCTTATCTCTAAGAGTTGATATGGATACACCTTTTTAAAAAAGAGAATTTAAACAAAGAGGTCAACAAGCAGTGGTACCCTTCTTCCTTTGCAATAGTTATATCCTTCACACCTGCCCCAGGTCATAGCAAAATATCAAGGTCAAGCTCCCAATATTCCAAGGAAAACTAGAACTTCACCTATACACACAAAGGTGCATACATCCTCCCGTTCTCCAAGTGTTCTTTCCATACTGTTTTAGAGATGAGGACGCGCATCTCAAAAGCTCCCTCTTTCTGTGCTATTTGAAGATATACTCTGGAGAGTGCTAAGTTCATGGTTCTGCTTTTATTACCTGTTGGAAATATCTTTTGCCTGGACTTGTTTATGTTCATATTCATAGAAACCAATAAGTATTTCCTTTATTAGGAGGTACTCAATATTACTTGTTGAATTATTGTACCCTTTAAAAATCCATCAAGAGATTAAATTTTAGGAGTCTCGGTAAAAACAAGACAATCAGTGTGAAAGAGCCTAGGAATGTGTAGCTGACTTTGGATACATTTCTTGGTGGTATCATCTGTTCCCATGGCTTTTGAAATGCATTCTTTCATCCCACCTTTTTTCCCCTGAGCTATCCATACAGCCACCCACCTCATGCCTGTATTCCCTTGGATCTCCCCCAAACACCTAAAACTCAACATGTCAAAAATTGAAGTTTACTTTCTCAAATTTGTTCCTCTCTTTGGTTCTTTGTTTCACTGAAAAGCACCACTGTGCGCCCAGTTACCCAAGGCTAAAACCCATCCTTGGTTCTTCTCCCCCTCTTGACCCCATATCTATTCAGTAATTTTATATCACAAATATTTCTGGAACCCTTCCCCTCTTTTCTGTGCCCACTGCCATGACACTAGTCCAGGTCACCATTATCTGTCAAATGGATTGCTACAATACCCCTCACCCAGTCTCTCTTCCTCTGGCATTATGTCCTTCTAACCCAAACTACACCAAGCCGCCAGAAATGTCTTGCAGAATTTATATCTGATGGCTTCATTTTCCAATTAAAAGACTTCACTCATTCCCCTTGGACTGTAAGATAAAGTCCAAACTCCTTAATATGGCTTAGAGAACCATTTATGATATGGCCTCTGTCTCCTTCTCCAGCCTTATCTCTCCTCTTCCTCGCATCGCTGGCCACCCCAGTGATCTCTGCAGTTCCTTGGAGGTGCCAAGCCCTCTCTGGGTCAAGTTCTTTGTATGTGCTGTCCCATTTGCCAGGAACTCTTCAGCTCCTCCTAGCTGACTCCTACTGATCCCGCAGGACTCAGTTAAGACTTTAATTTCCCTGAACCCTGAACACTGGTTCAATGCCCCCATGGGCATTTTTAACCGAGAACTTACTGTATCATAACACACATGAAGTTGTTTTTTCGCTCTATCCTCCTCCAGCTTCGGCTTCCTGGAGGTGAAGAGAGTGTAATGTTTACTTTCGTATTCACAGATCCTAGTGCACTGCCTGGGACAAAGGGCTTCATTTTATATTTACCGGAAGGAGGAAGAAAAGAATGAAAGTAGCAAAGTGACATACCGACAGTTGCTCTGAGTATAAGTGCTAATATTATTTCTTTCTGCATAGGCATTTCCAACTGCAGCTTGGGCCTTTGTCTCTCTTACTTTGATTGACATGTAATCATGACATAAACTAAAGGAAGGAGACTATTTTCTTACCAAGGCTTTCATTTACCTAGAAGTATGGACAAGTACTCCTGTGAGCAAGCATCCATGCTCACAACTGATTGCTCTAAGTGGTTGGCATAATATTCATTTGGAACAAGATTATTAAATATATGTTCATTGAGCATCATACCTAGCAGCGGTATGGTGTTGGAATTGTAGACAGAAGGGCAGAGTCCTCTCCCCTGCCTTTATGAATTTAACAATCTAGGTGCCTGATGGGTGGCATATGCATATGAAAGGTGCTAGGATTCATCATAACTGTTCTGAAGATAATAGATGTTCAAAGAAGGGAGTGATCATTGAGGGCTTTAGGATTTGGGCTTTCATTTCAGTAGGATTTCTAAGACTGATGCGTTCATTCAATATTATCAAATGTCTATGATGGAGCCGAACTAACAGATTGACAAATGAAGATGACACAAGTGCTACCCTTAAGAGATTTATAATCCACTCAGTTATAATAGAGCACAACTCTTCTAAGTCCCTTAACTTTGGATATCCAGAGATCCCCTGAAGCTTTGGATTTAGGTTTCTGTTGGTCTCGAGGTCCATCATTTATTATAAGAAATTCCAAAAAATATTTATCACCCAAAGAGAGTTAAGTTTGACTCTAGACAGTAGATTATGGTGCTAACCCGGAACCTTTAATATCTGAATGTTGTAAAGCAGTCATGGTTCCACTTCTCAAAAGCAAAAGATAGTAGGTAAAATTTAATATGTCCCAATTAAGTAGAAGGAAATTCCAGGCTTGTAGGAAACAAGCTTTGAAGGCTGGGTTGGGATGTACACTGAATCGCTGCCATTGAGGTGGAGCAAAGGCTTAAGGATATCATTAGATATAAGCAGCCTGGAAAATGGGGGCCCTTCCTTGACCTCAGTTGGACCTTGGCCCCTTGAACCCTCACATCGGGTCCCAGCTCTAGAGCTGGGCTTGAGCTACTGGATGATACAATCATTAGAGACCGTGGCCCCAGGCCTGCTGGCATGGAGCTTTACTGGCAAGGTCAGCTGGTTGTCATGGACGCTCCATTTTGGCCAAGCTCATTTGGCTATTCACAGCTCAGCCACCTGTTGTAAACAGCTGAAGGGGGCCTGGCTCCATTTGGAGGCTGTCACTATCTCTGGTATGTCGTCCCTCCCTGGGAAGAGAAGGGTGTGTGGAAACAGGGAGGGCAGTAAACAGTTGCTTCTCTCACAGAGTCACTCTCTTTGTCAAGAGCAACGGTCCAGACATGGCCAGTCATGGGTGGTCCTTCTGCACAGGACCTGCCATCTCTTTGAAGACAGGATAGTCACAGACCTAACTATAGAAGCAGCTCTGCAGAAAAGACTAGAATAGCAGGTTGGAACCAGATCACAGAGGGCTTTGAATGCTGAGGGATTTAGAATTTATTCTAGAAGCTGTGGAGCATGATTGAAGTTTCAGAGCAGGGGAGTTATAATAAACCCAGGGGTGGAGAGCGGACACCCAGGACTCCAAGATGGCGTCATCTGTACCAGTGAAGGAAAAGAAGCTCATGGAGGTGAAACTAGGAGAGCTGCCAGGCTGGATACAGATGCGGGATTTCACCCCTAAGGGCATTGCTGGAACATCTCAAAGAGTTTACTACCGGTATTACAACAAGTATATCAATGTGAAGAAAGGGGGCGTTGTTGGGATTTCTATGGCGCAGGCTGCTAACGTGCTTTTCAACTACTGTCGTCCTTACAAGGAGCTCAAACATGAACGGCTACGCAAGTACCACTGAAGAGGGCCCAGTGTGGAAGCACATTTGGCATTCCTGACCATGACCCTTGCCTGGCATCCTTGAATCCTTCCATTGCCTAATTCACAATTAATATCCAATAAGAGTTGACTGGTAAAAACAAAACAAAACAAAACAAAACAAAACAAAACCCAGTGGTGAAACTGGGATGCTGGCTCAGTGCTGCAACTAGAGAAAGAGAGGGATAGATAAGGGTAGAACTGGGAACCAACTGGGCCAGTGGCCAGTTTAGGTTGAAATGAGCAGGATAGAAGAAGACAGTCCACCGACAGAGGATGGACCAGGACACAGAACACAAATAAAACAGGTCACTCAACACTCCCATGATCCTCACTCATAGGACCAGAGAAGGCATTGCAGAGGCTGGCCAGGGTTCTAGAGACTTCCTAGGGAGAGGCACTGCTGCACCGTGAGGGAAAACTTCCAACTTCTAGACCAGCTCAGCTGTGCTTTTTTTTTTTTTCTTTTTTAGTCTCAACAATATCTTAGGCCTGAATAAAGTTCTACTGGGGGTTCTAGTGAGGGGTTCCTCTTCCTTCCCGGGTTCCAAAGGCTGAGGAGGGGTTTATAATGGAAGCAGTGAAAAGGCTATGTTCTTCAGCTTCCACTGACGTTGGTCTGAATCTCAGCTCTGCACCTCATTAGTTGCCTGGGACCTTGGGCACACTCTCTAACCCATCTGTAAAGCAGGAATCAATAGCAGGTATCTCATTTGGTGGCTGCGAGGCTTAACTTAGTTAATACAGTAAATATATGTAATATATTTTGGCCACGTAATGGGTTCCCAGCTCCTGTTGGAGTCCTTTTGTCTTTCTCTTCTTACAGCCCAGAGTTTGTCCTCTGTGGATCCTGTTTCCCTCTTAGCCAGAGGCAGACCCATGATGAGGGAGGGGTGTCATCAGAACAGTAGCATCTTCCCTTATGAAGTCGGTTCAGCCACATCTCATATTACTTGGCACTGGCTCCTGGAAAAACCGTGTAGTAAATTATCATTTTATGTATTTATTTATTTTAAAGATCTTCTTTATTTATTCATGAGAGACACATAGAGAGAGGTGGAGACACAGGCAGAGGGAGAAGCAGGCTCCTTGTGGGGAGCCAGATGCGGGACTTGATCCCAGGACCCCAGGATCATGACCTGAGCCAAAGGCAGATGCTCAACCACTGAGCCACCCAGTCGTCCCTAAATTATCATTCTAAGGCAGTGAAGTAGTTGGATACCCCCAGGTATAGTCCTGCTTGTAGTCCTTTGTTAAGTGAGCTAAGTCATCATTTAATTTTTTTATGTACGTTGATTCCACCAAGGTTAATTCATGTATAGGTGGGCTGCACCTATAAACTAGTTCAGCTGCTCAGCCACTATTCAGACAGCACTCAGAGTAAAGGCCCCACGACCTCATCACAGAGTCTGATTGTCTCTCCTCAGATACTCACTGTGCCCTGGGCCCTAGCTGGACTTGAAAATTCAGGAGGCATATAACCAGTTATCTCTGGGTGGAACTCCCTGTCCAAAAGGGAACACAGCTATCCCCTTACCCTTACCCTGGCCCAAATGAGAGAAGAACTGGGGGAGTAGGCCCCCACTCAATTCCACAGGGAGCCAGGGTCTCCTTTTCCAGGTCCTTCTGTTGGGCTCTGGGGTTCCTGAATTGACAAAGGCTCAGTCAGCCTCTGTACTTGGAACTTCACAGACTTCATGAACCCTTTCTTGTGCTTGATCTCATGGGATAAGTATCCTTCCTGGCCCTGGTCACTGGGTTACCAGATGTAAAGGTAAAAAGGTGCTCCTTAAAGGGAAGTACTGTAATTCCCTAAGGGAAGGGCCAGGACAAACAGATCTGGGAAAGTGTGCTAGGACAGCCTCAGGGAGGGAGCCTTCCTGGCAGGGCCTCACTGATGCTTTGCAGAAGTGAGAAGAGCCATGGGCCTTGGGGTCTGTGTTTGCACAAGGACTGGCCTTCCGTGGAAGGGAGGACACTGTGTTGGGAGGGGGTGATAGACTGAGACTTCTATTCCTAAGTAGCCACACAGTACCAAATCTACAGAATGGCAGCAATTTGCTCCTAGGAGCTTTATCTAAAGTCCCAAACATACAACCTTAGTTTGTGGAGTGTGACTATTACCTGCCACTAGATGGCCCCCCATGTACGCATCAGCCTTTATCACGTAGAGACCTTGGAGTAGATTTTCTGGTGTTTTTCTTTTTTTTTTTTTTTTTCTAAACGTGTACACACACACACACACACACACACACAATCTTTACTTTCATCATCTTTGAAGCTGATAACCGATTCATTAGTTTTCGTTTTAACATTCAAATGATAGAACTTACATTCTCTGGAAAGTTGGTTTAACATAGACATCTATGGGTGTTTTTTTAAATGCTCTAGGCCATAAACTGTGTGATTAAGATGTTGGATTTGAATCTATTCTATTAAATAGTATGTTTTGGTTCGTCTAAAGTAATACATACGGTGTATAACAAAATAGTCTTTAAGTTCAATTTAAAAAAAAAAAAAAGCACTGGAAGAGAAAGCAAAAACAAACATTAAATCATGCGTACTTACTCCCTGGCAGAAAGTGTTCTGAGATCTTTTAAATATTAGCTTATTTTATTTCATAGCTTGGAAATAGCTCTTCTGTTCACATCATTATAACCATCCGATAGACAAGGGAACCGACACTCTGAAAAGTGAGGAGCTCACTCCGTGTTTCAACCAGTAATTGCCAGGCCCATCAACCTCCTGTCCTGGCTCATTTGCGCTATGTCCTGCCTCCCACTGCTCTAAAACAATCAGGAGGGACTTAGCAGAAATCCAGTTGTGGCATGAAAGACGTCAGGATTCTGATTTCTCTTTTTTCCCTTCCTCTCAATTTTCTTATCAAAAACATAGAAAACAATCTCTAATTGCTGTGAAAGGACTTTGTGTATTACACAGATGTCTCCTGCTGTTATTATGGGGATATTTGGGGTTTGATGGGGATGTAGAACTCTCGTATGCGCCCAGGAGGTGGGTGGCCCTTCACTCATTCCACAAAAAGTATTTATTCTGAGGTCTCCCACACCCAGGTGCCTGTGCTATTTCAACAACAAACTTGGTCCGCCTTGAACTGTTAGACTTGAGCATTGCAATGTGGTTTCCCTGTGCTTTTGGCAGGTAACTCTCCCTTAGCCTCGGGATTCAGGAATAAGAGACAATGGTAGGAGAACTGCAGAGGTGGGACCCCAGCAGAATAGGAACATGGCCAGCGCCACTTCTGCATGAGCCACACCACCAGCAAGAGGCAGATGGGTTTCTTAAATCATTATTTTGGAACACAATGTTTTGTTTCCGTATCCAAGAGTTTCCACTTCAAATGGCCAGTCAGATCATCTCTCTGACAGAAGGCTTCAGCTACAAGCCTCTGGATAAATTGTAAAGGGCCTTCTTCTTCTTTGGGCCTGAGGCAAGCCACTTTCGTGTTGCATCTAAGAGTTTCTCCAATTTGGCTTAAGTAATGCTGTCCGAGACCCAGGCTTTGATCCCTACACAGGAATCATTTTGTATCTGGAGGGGCTCATTGGCAGGCTCTTGGTGTAAGGAAAATTCTGTTTTCCTCCTGGATTGGAAAACCCAGCAATAGACATCACTCTTATTCGACAACTTTTTTTTTTTTAAGATTTTTAAAATTTATTTATTTATGAGAGACATGGAGAGACAGAGGGGCAGAGACACAGGCAGAGGGAGAAGCAGGCTCCACGCAGGGAGCCCGATGGGGGACTCAATCCCCAGACCAGGACTACGCCCTGAGCCAAAGGCAGATGCTCAACCGCTGAGCCACCCAGGTGTCCCTCATTCGACTTCTTAATACACTAACTGTTGTAAAACAGAAGGAGGGCTGATGAGTCTACAGGGATGAAGTTCATCAGAGAGAATATTTGTTATCTTATTTTTAGTTCCTCAAGTTTTTGTCGCAAAACCCCATAATAAATGTGGGGTGCCTGACTTTGTTTACTTCTGTAGGGCCTCCTTGGGACATTGGCCCACACAGCAGCCTTAAGCCAGGTTTCTTAGAGCTCGTGGGCTCATGATGCACCGAGGCCCTTCCATCCCTACCTGCACAGCTTCTAGGGCAGCAGGGGGCATGCATGAACCAGAGATGGGGGATGTAGCTGTTTCTGCCTCAGAACCTTCTGTACCCTTCGTAAGAGGGCCCCAGAAGCCTTCTTGATAGCATTTTGGACAGAATGTCTGTATTGTAAGGAAGGAAAATGATGGGGGGCGGGGGGGGGGGGAGCGCCAGAGGGACTCCTGTCAATGTGCCAAGGGAAACCAGTAGCGCAGAACCACTTTGTACCTGCAAGCCACGCAGGACGCTCAAGGAGGAGTGTTCAGTGTTGACTCAGCCTCTCTGCCATAAGGAAGAAGGGAAGCCTCAGCATCATTTGCCCAGACCCCTGAGGTTCTGATAATCTGTTACTCTGAGCCCTTTCCTGCTGCAGCCATGTGGGGGCAGTGATGCAGCTAACCAGGCTGGTTTCCCTTGTAGGAACTCATGGCTTTGAGACCATTTCAATCCTTGGAACTTCTTAAATTGGGGCCTCTGGGTTCAAATTCATTTCCTGGACAACACAGAACCACAGACCATCAAAGGGAACAGAAATGGCTGGCTTTGGCTGTATTTCCTCCCTCTCTCCAAGAAGAGGAGCCCTCTGATACCTCTAATAGTTTTGCAGTCTCAGTGAAGTGGCTGAGAGAGAGAGGTGGGCCCAAGGTAAAGGCCAGAGTCTCACCAACCCATGCAGACTCTAGCCATTGGATTACCAGTCTACTTTGGGGCGTAGCTTCACAATTTAGTGTGCTCATTGGTTTCAGCCCAGCCTGTGGGGTCACACCGGTGCCACAAGATTGATTTAGAAAGACCTTGATGTCATTGGAATATAAACATCAATAAATGGAGCCCCTCTTTGCTCCCCACGGTAGATCTCCCCATCTCTTACCTGGACAACTCCTAATTGGCCTTCATGCTTTCCTTCTGCACCTCTTCTACACACCCACATCCATTCTCATACAGCTGCCACAGTGAACTTTCCAGAACATAGCTGATCAAGGCACTCCCATAAAACGGACCAATAGACAAGAAGCTTAAGTGGCTTCCTATTGCCTTCAGGATCAAATCTCAACCCCAGAGGTAGCGTTCAAGTGCCATCTCACCCTGGACCGACCCTCTCGGTCACCGTCTTCCCATCATGAGCACACTTGGAGTCGTTCTGTCTGACAGAGGTCTTCACTCACTTGCTTGAACTCTGCTGGCACATCGAGCTCCTTTGTCCATGCTATTGCCTTAGCCTGAAATGCCTTCTAAACACCTCTCTGCCTTGAGACTTTTTCTCATCCCTCAAGGTCCCACTGAAATGTTCCAAACCCCTGAAATCCTGCCCTCCCCAGTCCCTCAGCAGTCAGGCTCTCTTCTTTGCATTTCCACACTCTTGTGCCTTCAGTTTGAGCTCTGCTGAGCACTGCTTTGTAATTGTTCATACATGTGCCTCCCCATCAGATGATGAGTTTTTTAAATGTAGAGACTAGGCAACCGTCACTGCACCTAACGCAACACGTGCTTGATAAGCAATGAATGAACGATCCAGAATATTTCATGCCTCCCTTCGAAGGCCAAAGAGACCCAAACGCTGTGCTTTCTGCTCTAGCCAGCAACCACCCCTGTTTTGATTTCAGACCCTTTTCTCCTGGCCAGGTGCCTGATCTCAGAGTCTCATACACCTCAACCCATAGCCATGACTGTGGCCCTTGGCTCCTGAGAGGAAGGGGCAGGGTTCAGTGGCTGTGTGTCTGAGAACATGCTGGAGAACAATGGCAGGAAGTGTGCAAGTGGGAAACAATCATTGGGCTCAGCCCATATGGAGGAGCTTCCTGATTGGCTTGATTTGTTCTGAGCAGGAACTCTTAGAATAACTTTGGAATTATCCCAGTGGGATGACAAATTTCTCCACCGAGGAGGAGCTGTCACCTGGTAATATCAAGCATGGAAAACATGGTTACAAAAAAAAAAAAAAAAAAAGTAAGAGGAAGGTCCCTGTAGGAAGACCATTTGGATTTGCCAAGTGTCTGAGCCCCTGCCACAGCTCCCTGGGCCAACCTCCTTTTGAGACGCCACTTTAGGCACAATTCAGCTGTCACCTATATCTTCCAGATGATGGCATTCTCTCCTCTAAGGCTCAAAGGCCAGAGGTGCTTTCTGTCCTTTGCTGGTCTGTCAGGCAGCTCATGGAAACTCAGACTGTAGGCAGGAATACTCCCTTTTAGAATCACATTCCTGTGGTAGACATTGATTGAGCACTGGCTGTGTACAAAGCACTCTTGTAGGCACTTGTGGGGGCCATAGACATACACAGTCATACGTAGTCATACAGAAAGGGCATGGTGATACCTTTTCTACTCTCGTGGAGCAGTGGTTTCCAAATCATGTTCTGTTCTGTGGAAAGGCCCAGTTGAGGCAAGGAGGGGGTAGGAGAAGCAGGAGGGGCTCCCAGCTCCCAGTCCAGGCAGGCCTCCACCAGGGCAGATCTCTTTGATCAAGATATTGGAAAAGAAAATTCTACACCCGAAAGGGGAAATATGAAAACCTTTGGACTAGGAACAGTTTCATTTGCTCTTGGAAGGAGGCAGCCCAGGGCAGCCTAATATCCAAGGCTCCAGTAACAGGCAGACCTAAGTTGGGGTCACAGCTCTGCCTCTTACTAGTGACGGGCCGCAAGTTTATGAACCTCCCGTACATCATCAGTCAAGTGGGGATTTATAGTAAAAGCTACTACACAGATTGCAGAGAATTGAATGAAGCTTACAAACAACTTAGCACATTGCCTAGCTCATGCTAAATACCCAATAAATAGCTATTTTTACCACTACTACTGTTGGGACATTAAATAATTGTTTCTGAGGAATGACTCATTAAGATGCTGACTCAAGGATCTTGAAAGCTCCATCAGTTTCCTTAGAGTAATCTCCAATACAGACAATAGGCAAAAATGTATTGATTATCCCCAGTCTGGGCATTTATAAAAGCTGTGGCTGATGCCATGTGGATACATACATGTATACACACACACACACACACACACACACACACACACACACTCAGGGGCTAATGGGGAACTCTAACTCAGCAGGAAAACTATCACAGAGTGCTGGATTTAGACACAAACAATGAGTAAACAGGGATCTGGATGGGAGGAATGTGCCACATAAACAATTTTCACAATCAGATATGAAAGCCCAGATGCTTCCTGCACGAAGGGCAAACCCAAAGAGAATCACAGGGTGAAACAAAGTCGACGCTCAGACTCTCCATCATTCAGGCCCAATTCCTGCAAAGCTGTGTGTCTTCTACCTATAGTTTTACATAGGTGAGCCCCAGAGTAAATAAGAAGAGTGCATTACACATGCACATGAGGGCACACATGCACACACACGCATGTGTGCACACACACACACACACACACACCCCTGGGGTGAAGTGAAATTATGTATTTGACATATTTGGGGAAGTGAACAAAAAGCCTAGAAAACACAATAGTGCATTTTCTTATCTAGAGAAAGCAAATAAGACAAGGTGCTTCTCAATCAGTTCTTTTTACTAAGTCTAGCCATTAATTTGAATTTGTTCTTTTGAGAATCATTTTTGGCAGAAGGCATTGAGCCAAAGGGTCTGCCTTGAGGCTGCTGCCACTTGAGAAACAGTTTGCACATTCACTGAAATGTGTATTTCCTCAACCAGCATTTCTTGAGAACTTTCCCTGAGCCACGTTCCTTGCTAGATATACATGAGCTAGACGCTAGAAGCCAGACTCACAGAAAGCTAAAGAAGAGGTGATCATTATCCTCAAGGGGTTTGCAAAAGGAAGTTGGGAAAGGAACCTCAAATCTATAAATAAGTGATTAAAATACAATAGGAGAAAATTGGTGATAGAAATATGTCCACAGGATAAGGCAGCAAAGAGGAAGGACACCTTCGTGGGAAAGGTATCAGGGAAGGCTTCCAGGAAGAGATGATACCCAAGCAGACGCTTAATGAGCAGTAATTACCCAGGGGAAGGAAAAGAGGGAGAACAAGTGCCATTCGGGCAGATGGTGGTAGGAGCAAAGGCACTGAGGCAAGGAAGAGCACCCTGTGTGCAGGGATCTTCTAGAAAGTCATGTTCCTGGAGATACACGGGAGGCCGGGAATATGTAGGCTAAGGAACTTATAGCAGGGAGCCTGCGAGGGGTTGCCAGCAGGGGAATGCAAGTTGTGGTGTGTCCACACACATTCTGGATTTGAGGGTGATAGGGCAGGGTAGATGCAAAGAGATTGATGGGAAGGTTGCTGTAAGCATTTAGGGGAAAGGAGGGTGCTCTCACAGGGCTAAGGAGGAGGAGATGAGAGATTTGTGGAACAAAGTGGCAGGATTTAGTGGCTCATATACATGCGTGGTGTTAGCAGAGAGGGGCAAGTCAGAGGCCAGGATAACATCCAGGTTTCTATCTTAAGTAGAATGGATTGGTGGTGGTACCAGGAATGGAGGTAAAGAATGCCAGAGGGAGCAGCAGCTTTTTGGAGAGAGAGGAGTTGGTCCTGCATATGTTGGGTTGGGGTAGCTGTGGACTATCCCCATGGAGACACAGGACATGCAACCGTATACAGAGGCTGGGGTCTAGGAGAGAGGCTCAAGGGTGTTGCTGAGGTAGATGTCAGCACGTCGTGGGAATTAAATCGTGAGACTTGACGTGATTAGCCAAGGATAAAATGTGTAGCGAGGACAGTGAGCCCAATGAACATTTAATAAAGGAGGGTAGAAGAGGAACCCATATGGGGAATCCGGTGCCATGGCCTCTGAAGGGGAAGAGGAGTGGTCCACCGTGTTTCAAAAAATGGAGAAGTCAATAGATTCACCCTGAAGCGTATCCATTAGACTCAGCATTTAGGATGTCAGGGACCTGAACGAGGCCAGATGCAACAGAGTGACATGGGCAGAAGGGGAAGTAAGTTGGAGGGTGGCTGGGATATGAGGATGTTGAAGCAGCCAGAGGGGAGCGCTGCTGGGGGAGTCTGGGAGAGAGATTTGGTAGTAACTCAAACAGGATGCAGGGTCGTAAGAAGTTCACCTATTTTTAATGTGAGAGAATTTATTTTTGCTTAGGGACTAAAGGAAAGAGGGAGGCATCTGGGGAGAGGTGGAAGCTCTCGGGGGAGGGGATAATTGATGGAGTGCCATCCCAGAGGAATGTGCGGGGTCAGGTGCACAAGTAGAGCCACTGGCTTTGAGCAGGAGAGTCTCTGAGTCAGAGTCGGGAGGTGAGAAGGCTGGATGAGACTTTTTGTCTTCCTACAAAAAGGGACATTTCTTGGGCAGGAAAGGGTTTACGCCACTGACAAGTGTGTTGCTTTGAAAAGAGATTCATTTCACTGTCATGTAATCAAAACTCTTTATGTCTGATGAAACAGGCTCAAACAAGAATCACACCCAAGAAATCAATGCTCAGCGCAAGGTTGGAAATGATTTCCTGTAGCAGAAATCAACTTGCACAGATTCTTTTCTTTTTTTTTTTTTACTTGCACAGATTCTGATGGTGTGAGCCACGTGATTCCAGAGAGAATCAACACACAAGAGAGGGAGAGATAGGCTGGCCTCTGTGGGTGAAGGAAAACTTAGGGAGGGAGAAATTTGCATTTATACATATATTTTTAAAGATTTTATTTATCTATTCATGAGAGACACAGGCTGAGGGAGAAGCAGGCTCACTTCGGGGAACCCGATGTGGGACTCGATCCCAGGACTTCGGGATCATGCCCTGAACCAAGGGCACCACTGAGCCACTCAGGCGTCCCAAAGTTGCATTCATATTTATTTGCAATTAGATTTGGTTTGGTTGCACCAATATCAGTAATGAAAAGTGTTCATAGGTCCCAGCTGTATACTTAGATTAAGATATAATAAGTCAGGGGATCCCTGGGTGGCTCAGTGGTTTAGCGCCTGCCTTTGGCCCAGGGCGTGATCCTGGAGTTCCGGGGTCGAGTCCCGCATCGGGCTCCCTGCATGGAGCCTGCTTCCTTCTCCCTCTGCCTGTGTCTCTGCCTCTCTCTCTGTGTGTCTCTCATGAATAAATAAATAAATTTTTTTACAAAGGATATAATAGGTCAATCTAATATTAATTTGTTTTCTCAATGAGTATACAAATTAGTATATTTGGAGGGGGGAAGTAGCAAAACCAGGTGGGGTAGGGTAACCTGTTAACATTCATATCAGGTGGTGTATACCGAGTACCTAACAGGGCTAGAAATGCTATGGAGAGGAGTGAACACATCTGGTTGAAGTGACTTAAGGAAAACATTACTAAAAAGATAGGATTTGGGTTGGGTTTTGACTGGTAGTGTGTGTTAGATGGGGTTGAGAGTAGGGAGTCATCCTTGGCTTTTTCACAGGGCAGCGTACTCTCTGTTCTTGGAACACAGGAAAGGGCAGAAGGCCGGGGAGGGGTTCGAGCAAAGCAGAGAGGGTGTGAACTTCCAGCCTAAGAAGCTTGGGTCCGGGAAGGAGGCGATGGAGAGCCACCAGGAGCTTTTCAAGGATAAGGGAAAGGATATGGGACCATTCTCCTCTCTGGCATAAAACTGTCTTAGTGATGACATGTAAAAAAAAAATGAAATGGGCTTGAGTTTCCACTGACACCTTGCAGTCAAGGAAGGTCCTGTTCTGTTCTAAGGAGAGGTGGAAATCCTTTGTTTATTTAAGGGCTGTTAACCTTTTTTCACAGTAACATACCAAACGATCTGGGGTGATTCCAGATATGCTCATCTAAGTAAGAGGAAGCTGTTTCCTTACAAATTGAGTCACAAATGAAAAATATTTGGGGAGTGCCATAGAAACAAATGCAGTGTCTTCCTGAAATATGGAAAAGGAATTTTGTAGCTTCTAGTTGTGTGAAAACAAACAGTGTTCTTCCCAAGGCTCTACCTAGGATATAGAAACAGGGAGAGATTGAGGGATTGAGAGGGACAGGGTAGAGAGAGAAGGGGAGGGTGATGGGGGGGGGGGGGGAGAGAGAGAGAGAGAGAGAGGGAGAGAGAGGCTAAATTTTATAAGGATGGAGGAAGGGTCAGATGATCAGGCCTCAGGCGGAACTAAGGACCCTGGAAGCAGGAACTAAGGGGCCACTCCAGAATTGCTGTGGGAGTGACTCACCCTTGATGAGTCTCCATTCTGGGGTCATTCCTCTCAAGATGCAGTCTGGGCAAGAGTTCAGGCAACCTTAGTTATATTTCTTTTCTGTGGCTAAGGAAGTGGGGCCCTCTCATCAGTGAGTGGTTTCACCAAATCCACAAGGAACTCCAGAGGAATTGTGGAGGAGCTGGATATTGTTCCCAAAGGGAAAGTGGTGGGGATCCAGGGCAGGCACAGTTCACAGCTGCTGGCCCCCTTAGCCTCTCACCACACTCACTTCTGAACTGGATGTGGATGTGTCTTTTGCTCCCACCATGTAACTGCAACTGCATTGTCATTAACTAGCGCCATATTGGTTTTTTTTTTTTTTTTAAGATTTTATCTATTTATTCATGAGAGACACACAGAGAGAGGCAGAGACATAGGCAGAGGGAGAAGCAGGCTCCCTGCGGGGACCCCGATGTGGGACTCATCCCAGGACCCCAGGATCACACCCTGAGCCAAAGGCAGATGCTCAACCGCTGAGCCACCCAGGCGCCACATCAGCACCATATTGTTAAGTCTTATGTGTCCAGGCGACTAGCTCAGCTGGAAGGGTGTTGCAAGTGTACACACACAGCACTGACTTGCCTCTTTCTTCTGTTAATTCAGCTGCCAAAGGCTCTGGGACTCAGACTGACACAAACATCACAGTCCTAGCACACCAAAGAGATGCTAAGACATGGGTGATTAGCATTGAGCAAAAAACGCAGGAACTTCCTGCTGAGACTTTGGATGGGCCAGAGATTTGAGGTAGGGGGTTGGTCAAGCACAGCTTCAGCCAAGTCCCATTTACAAGAGTTGATTGGCAATCATGAATTCCAAACTTTGTGATTACTCATTTTTTCCTTTTGCTGCTGCTGAGTCATTAACGAGGCTCTGGGCTGTGATTGCCTCTGGCCCCACATCCTCAGCACACTTAGAAGAGCATTTCATTCAAATTCAACCATATGTGCTAAGGGTCGTGTCGTGTAGTAAGTAGGATTACCTGTGGATGCAGGTGAAGAGACCCAAAATAACAGTGACTTAAACAAGATGTTTACTTCTCCCTCCAGTAAAAATCCACAGGTAGGTGTCAGGAGCTGTCTGGCGGCCAGTGAATTCCTCAGAGACCCAGGGCTTCTTTCAGTTGATCCCTCTCCCATCCTCAGAATTCAAGATGGTAGTTGGAGCTCCACCTGCGCACATGTGTACTTCAGGCCAAATGATGAAGAACGAGGTAAAGAAGGTTCTAGAAGCTGTTCTACAGGGCTTTCGCTTACACCTCTTTGGCCAGACTGTGCCGTACACGGCTACAAACGAGGCTGAAGAATGTGGTCATTATACTGTGTGGCCACATGCCTAGCTGGACGTTAGGGATCACATTGCTGTGCGAGAAAGGAGGATGGAAACCGGTAAACAACTCACAGTCTCGATTACATGTTTCCTTGTGCTGGGTACAAAGATGTGGGCAGCTCTCCTCCCCCCTGAACACAAACATTCTTCTTGAGGTTCTTGTTTTGGCGGGTTGGCCAGACAGGAGCCCCACTTGACTGCTCAGCTAGTTCCAGAGAAGAGACCAGGTCTAAATTCAGCAGCTCGGCCATCTGCCAGCATCTCCTGTGATTCTGAGAGAACTTACTGAGACTCAGACGCATGGCAACCGAGCACCCATGTTTGGCCTTTCACGGTGTGTGTGTGCGACCCTAGCTCCGGTTTCTCAATGGAGAGGAAAATTGTAGAGGTTCACTCCTCCACACTGGCTCAAGCTTGTTCAGAAATACACTTGTGATCATTACTGCTCTTCTTGCCTCAGTTGACTCAGTGCTCGGTTCCTCCGTGGGGAAGCCCAGAAGTCCCCCTTCCTCTTCCTACCTTACTGGTCTACTCCCCCCACAACCACCCCCCCCCACTCCTGGGCCCCAATTCAAATCATCGCTGCCCTCGCCCCCCCACTGGGTGGCAAGTTCCATTTGCCTGGGTCCTTCCATTTCTCAGAATGGAGCCCCTACAAGTCATGGTGTTTGCTGAACTTGACGTCTACACTTCCAAATGAGAGAGCTCAGACAGCGAAAGCTACAGGGAAATGGATGTCGCCTAAATCTAACCAATCTGATCCAAAGGTCAGCACTGCTGGAAGAGGGAAGGGGCTGCCTTTAGAGGTGGTGAGCTCTCCGTGCATGGAGGATTTCAGACCGAGGTAGGATGACTGTTGAGGAGAGTACAACTCAGGGGCTTCATGTTTCTGAGAAGCAGCTAGATTAAATAGCTTCCACTCCTGGCCCTGACCTTCTGTGGGCATGAAAAATACATTATGTTGCATTATGCATTCTTCAGGAAATGAGGGCATAAAAGGGAAGTGGTCATAGGGAGGTAGTCAGTCGAAAGAAGTGGCAAAGAAGGTCAGTTCTCCAGCCAGACCACCGGGGTCCAGATCCTGGCCCCACGTTATCTTTTTTGACCCTGGGCAAGTCAGTGACCTTTCTGTACCTCATTTCCTTCATCTGCAGAATGGAATTAAGGAATTCCTACTTCTTAGGCTATCGGGAAGCCTAAGTATCGTAATGCTTGCAAAACACTTGGAAAGAGTGTCTGGCACACCGTAAGCAGTCAAAACCCCTGATCCTTACCATTGTTGTTGAATATAAGCAAAATATACATAACAAAAACAATATTGGAATTACTGGTATTCTAATTATTACCACCCCAGTGATGGAGAAAGAAAAACAAAGCACACCTCGGTTTACAGGCAAAGCCCTCTCGAAGCAGTCCGACTCCTGGAGACCCAGTTCGTATCAGTCTGTAGTCTGTTAGATTCAACTGAGAGGCGCCTGCACCAAGGAGACATTTATTGGCTCCTTAAGTAAGAGGGTTCAAGGCGAAGCAGAGGGTCATGGGAAACAGCAGCTAGAGAACCAATGGCCCAGGCCCCCTCTCAGGCAGCCTCTTCAGTTTGTTTGAACCTTGCTTTCTCCCACTGCAGAGGACGGAAGGTAGGTTCTCTGCAGAGCCCCTCAGGCCAGGTGTTTGTCTCTGGGCCAGACAAGGCACAGCAAAACGCAAGCAGGGAGTGAGCCACAGGGATGAGGGATAGCAATGCTGGGGACCTCTCTGGGGCCATCGTGCTGAGCCGTGTCCACTGGAGAGTAGAGCTTGCCGTACCCGTAAAGGCCACACAAGGCCACATGCCCCTGGGTGAGAGCAAGGACATGCGATATTCCGGGCCATGGCCTGTGCTGCCTCGGCCTGGCTTGTTTTCTCCTCTTTTCTACCTGGTGAATGCATCATTCAAGGCCCAGCTCACATATCACCTTCTCAGTTAGGTTTTTCTCACCACCTGTGAGAGGTCAGCTGTGACCTCAACGGGGGCTTAAAGTCATACAAATCTGGAGCTGACAGTCCAGATGCTTTGTGAGTTGTATCGTAAAGTATGTGTTTACCAGGCTGGTTTGGTCACTTGGCCAAGAGCTCTCAGGAGCGGACACTGTGCTGACTTTGCACTCTGGCCCCGATGGGTCAGCGCAGTGCCTGATAGAATGAAGGTGTGTGCGGAAAGGTGGATGGATGAATGCATAAATGGATTTTGAAATGATAGTGATCGATGCGCTTCGCAGAGCCATGGGTCTTTCATATTTTCCTGCGAGGGAGGTCCATTGGGGTTAGGTAGATTTTTCTAGACCATCTGGCCATGATGGCAGCTTTATTGCCAGGAAATTAAGCCAGCACAGCTGCGGGGTGTCACCTCTGCTTACCGCCTATTACAGTTTGCTTTTTGCTCGGAAGAAACCGAGCAAGCCGGTCAGGGGCTGTTATGTGCACCTGTCCCAGCCTGAAAGAGCCTCGATTAACCTTGCGTATAAATTACACTTCCTGCCCATTCTTTATTTTTAGCTCTGCAATGACTACTTGGCGCCTCCAGGGAAGACTGCATTAGATTTCAGTCATGAAACTACAAAACAGTGACATCTCCAGCCTGGCCGAGATGACTCTTACTAACCCCATAAAAGTCCCCACTTCTAGGGACGCTCCCCAGCCCCAGGACTTAGGTTTTCCACAGAACCATAGTGGCCTGGGGGCCGTTCAGTGCCCTCAAGACCTGGCCCCAGCCCACGTGTGCATTTGTAGAGAAATCTGCTGCTCGGATCTGACCTACCTTGACTTACATAAACTGTCACTTTCCTGCATTCATCCCCTTTGAGTGAAACTCATTTGTTGTTATTGCAAAAAGTTTAGTTTTGTTGCTCTCTCTCTCTGTCTCTCTCTCTCTTTCTCCCATGTCTCAGTTACACAGTATCATGACCCAAATCTTTAGTGCTTGAACTATATAGCTGAGAGCCCTGAAACCCATAGGGCCAGGGGCAGGCTGTGGAGATAGTTGGCCAGCCAATGGGCATCAGTCCACAGAGAGTTCTTAACCACTGGGGCTGCCTCACTGGGAGACCTGAACTACTTAGAGTCAGCCTCCCCGCCCCCCCCCCTTATCAGTCAGCCATTCTTAACTTGGTTTTGTTTCTTATAGAATCTCCTGCAGTGCCTAGCTCTGAGTCCAGCCTCACAAGCCCCATAAATGTTGGTTGAGTTGAATGTAAATCGACGTTGGAGTGTGCCCATTTAACCCTTTAGGGACACAGGAGAAGCTGGCTCCTTTTCCATGCCAAGCCTGTGAAATGCTGCTTTCTCAGCACTAGGTTGGGGGAGGGGGGGATTATTTTAAAAGCCATTTATTTGTTTTATTCTGGTTAGACAAAGAATACCTGAATTTTTATAGATTTTATTTATTTCACGAGAAACACAGAGAGAGGCAGACATAGGCAGAGACAGAAGCAGGCTCCCTGTGGGGAGCCTGATGTGGGACTCGATCTCAGGATCCCAGAATCATGCCCTGAGCCGAAGGCAGATGCTCAACCACTGAGCCACCCAGGTGCCTGGGAATTTCTTAAAAATCGGGAAAATATTGAAAATTATGAAGAACAAAATTAAAATTATCCAACATCCATTACACAGAGGCAACTACCACTGATGTCTTCCTATATTCTCAATCTTAGTCCTCATGAGGGAGGGCCCTGTATCCCTCCAGATTTTTCTGAGGATTGGGGAAGGGGGGCAGGGGTAGACTGTACTTTTTCTAATCCTATAGCTTCAGGCATTATTGGGATACACACATACACACATATTACAAATTTATATGTATTATCGGGATATGTTTTATTAGGGTATATGTGTATATTCCCATGTATTTATCATGTAATACATATGTATATAGTATATATCCATATGATATATAAATATCTGAGCTGAATGAATTGGCTATTGCCATAATAGAACTATGTGATTACTCTCAAATTCAGTGGTTTGAAACGATTGTCACTTATTATTGCTCAGCTTACACTTGCGCGACTCCGCTGGGTATTTGCTGATCTAGGCTGGGCTCCGCTAAGCAACTCTAATTTCACGTATAGGTCCCACTGGGCAATGCTTATGACTTTGGGTTGGGCTCTAGTCTACTCCCCATGTGTTTTTTTCCGGGGCCAAGGCTGAAGGGATAGCCATTGAACAGAGAAGCTCTTCTCTTGGTGCTGGCAAGGCACGCAAGAACAGACCCAACTGGGCAAGCACATTCCAAGCCTCTCCTGTGTTGTGTCTGCTAACATCTCGTTGGCTAAAGCAGGTGACATGGCTGAGCCCATAGTCCAGGGGCAGGGAAGTACCCACCATGAGACCACAGCAAATCATGTGGCCAAGACCAACATCAATGGGTCGCATGAAGGTGAAGAGGGGAAGGAGGGAATATGTTTGAGAGTAACAGACCCACATCCTCCATGTTTGCTGAGGAACTCTGTCCTCTGAGATTCAATCTTCTCAGAACCCACCTGGCAAGTACTCTCATCCAGTCTTCCCAGGAAGCCTCCTCCTGTGCTCCTCTAACCATTGAACTAGTTGAGTTTCTGGATCATTGGACTGCCCCATGTGTATTGTTCCCATTCCACATTCATATCCCTTTTCTTGATTTTCCCCAGAATTATTTACACAGAGGTAGGTAGGTTCCATTTGCTGCACATATGAAACAGCAAAGGTGTTTTATATCTTTTTGTTTACATATCTGTGTCACTTGGCCCCCTGTCCTGTAGCTTCTGTTTGTGTCTCAGCCTGCACACAGCCTCTCACATCCAGGCCTGCTGCAGAACTCAGCCTGGCCTCAGAAATCCTGAAGGTCTCATTTGTCTGAGCCACATCTTTTTGCAACTTGGTTTAGTTTCTTTGATTCTTTCACCATACGTATATTGAGCACTTGTGCCCTCCCACCCCATGATGAATTTATCATCTAGTAGGGGAAATGAATGATTTATATGTGCTGTGATATGGGGTTTAGGGTTGCAGACTTCAGCACTATTGATATTTGGGGCCAGATCATTCCTTGTGGTGGGGGCTGTCCTGGGCATTGTGGATGTTCAGCAGCATCGCTGACCACTACCCAATAGATGCCAGTAGCACCACCTCCACTCTCCTTGAGTTATGAGACCACCAGATTATCCGCAGACATTGCCAAATATCTCCTGGGGGACAAATCACTGCAGTTGAGAACCACTGCTCTAACCTATAGTAGACTTGATGAGACCACTGATAAACCAAAATAATGTGCTAATAAATGTTCAGAGGAGGGCAGTGTTATTTCCTGGTGGTGAATCTGGGAAAGCCTCATGGGGTGGCTGGTGTCTGAGCTGAGACTTCAAGAACGGTTAGGGTTTTGAGATGCATTTCTCAGAGGAGGGGAAAACATGGAGCACAAATGGGCAAATGAGGAGTAGCTTTTGTTGTCAAGAGTGGAGGCCATGTAGGTACTGGGAGGCTAGCTGTGGTAGCTGTGGCCCTATGGTAGGGCCATCTAAGTCATTTTAAGGACTTCCACCTTTACTGTGAGTAATAGAGTAAATATATCTATGTTCATTTGGAGGGAAGATGATTGTCCATAGTTTGTCTTCACAACCCAAAGTAATTGCTGCCAAGTCTCATCCATCCAGAGGCCATTTTTCTTATGTCCAGGAAGGAAACCTCTGAGGCGCACAGTGCATCTCTAAATAAACCCATGCCTGTAGCTTGGTGTCCCTTACCCCTCTGAGGATCTCAACTGGACTCTTTATCTTGGGTCTTAGTTGAATAGACTTGGTTAGCCAGCTCCCACCAGCAGGTTAGAGGATGGAAAGGGGGCACAATGGGACAGATATAGGTGGGCACAGACTCTGCAGCAAAGCTTCCAGTATGACAGAGGGGAAAGAAACCAAAAGCAAAATTGAATGAGCAAACAAATACATTCAGGCTAAATAGTTCTTTTTTAAAATTTTTCATTTATTTATTTGATACACAGAGAGAGCACCAGCAGAGGGAGTGACAGGCAGAGGGAGAGGGAGAAGCAGGCCCTCCTTTGAGCAGAGAGCCTGACGTGGGACTTGATCCCCAAACTCTGAGATCATGACCTCAGCCGAAGGCAGATGCTTAACCGACTGAGCCACCCAGTGCCCCTAGGCCAAATAATTCTTTAGGCAGGGGAATATCCACCCCTTCATAACCCTAAGGACATTGCTGCATGACAGTGCCACCTTAGAATGCCAGCATATGCAATGTTTATTTAGCAAGGCAGGAAATACTCGAGATACTATAGAACCCATATGATAAGAGTTACACACCATGGTCAGGAGTCCTAGACTTCTGGCTTGAGTCCTTGATTCAAGGCTTTGTAGCAATCAACTAGCCCCTTAACTTAGCCAAGCCTTTCTGGTCTCATCCAGAAAATGGGGATTCGCTACCAAAAGGTCATTGGGAATGTTAAATAAAATACATGATGTGAATTCTTAGCTCCGTTGTTGGCACAGATTTAGTGCTCAATAAAAATTAATAGTTCATACTATCATTTCATTGAAAGAATAAGCTACTGAGACTTCTCTCAGGTTATAAGTGTTCTGGAATATTTCCAGGGTCTCCTGGCAGTACCAAAAATTCCCTTTCAGGGAAGACATAGGATGGCTGTGAAAACTGAGAAAGTTCTAATTCTATCAGTCCCCCCCACCCTTTCCTCCCTTCTTTTGGGCGGTAGAGGATGGGCCACTGAGGGAGATGACATCAGGCTCTCAAGGGTATTGGCCACTAGCCTGTAGCAACGTATTTTCTCTGAGTAAGACTAGCTCTTCACCCCTTAGAAGAACTGCTATTCTGAAATAGTGAAGAGAATAGGAAGCTATTTTCCTTTGGAAAATCGAGTTCAAGGGGAGACACCAAAGCATGTTGCAAAGTGGCAGCACTGAACTGGTGGCAGTCGCTCTGGGTTATTTTCCTTTGATCACTGTCTGCTGAGTGGCAAAGCTGAAAACTCAGGATGCTCTGTGATGTGAAACCCTGGCCTGGCACCTCCCCATCATGTAAGATGGAGACTGCCAGGAAGTCACCCCACAGGAAGGAGCTGCTCATCGGCCCAGGGACAGCAGGACAATAAAGGACCCTGTTCTCTGTTTGTGTGTTTTCCAGGCTGGAGCAGGAAATACAAGCGCTAGAAAGTGAAGAGTCTCAGATATCTGCCAAAGAGCAAATCATCCTAGAGAAACTAAAGGAGACAGAAAAATCCTTTAAGGACCTTCAGAAGGTAAAGGAAACAAATGCGATTTCTCCAAACTATATCCACGGGGGAGTAGGCACTAGCGAATTGATGCCACTGGAGACAAGGCCAGTTAGTATTGATGAGAAGTCTGAGCCCCCCACTCTGTGAAATGGGGTACCGATGTGTTAGAAGCAGGGTCGTCTCTGACACCGAGAGTGGCCTGTAGGCAGGTGGGGGACCGCCTGGTCTGCGGGGAAGCACAGAGAGCCTTTAAATCAACGCCACCTCCCTTTTGTCCAAACCCTTTATATGCCTGAATCCTGAAAAGTCATCTCCCCTTGGACTTCAGAATTCTAAAGCCAATTCATATTAAGCAGATTAGATCTGCTCCTTGTGGCTTTAAGTCTTTCCTTTATAAAAAGGCCAGAGGCAAAACCCTATCAAATGGATATGAATTTCAAATACACAGAGTGTAAACATGATAAAAACAGATGGTGCCGCGTAGCACAGAGGACAGAGCCCATCAAGCCAGTAGTCTCTGAATATCTCAGGAACTTCCGTCCATTTTATATTATGTTTATTAAAGATTTTGTTATTCATGAGAGACACACAGAAGGAGGCAGAGACACAGGCAGAGGGAGAAGCAGGCTTCCCAGAGGGAGCTTGACGTGGGACTCGATCCCAGGACCCCAGGATCGAGACCTGAGCCGAAGGCAGATGCCCAACCACTGAGCCACCCGGGTGCCCCCCTTCCTTCCATTGTATAACGGCCCAGGTACCCAGGCCAAAGAAACAATCTAGTAGAATTAATTTTAAGATGGAATTTTCTGATATCACTTCTCCCAACACAACCAGGGGTATTTGCCGGATAATCGACATAAATCCCTCCTGGGAGAAATTCAGTAGAGGTGGGAATGATAAAGCTTTCCCTTAAATTGCAGGATCCCAGACAGATTTCCCAGAAGAAAAGAGAGCAGTGGGTTTCCCCACCACAGTCAAATTCTGGCCCTGGGGGAGAGAGATGGGTTAGATGGAGGAGGGCTTGTCTCCTCACGTGTGTAGTGACGCTCTGCCCTGCTTTTGTTTCCACAGAGCTTCTCCAATGCGGATGGAGGTAAGTGTAAGTGCTCTCTGCCCCCATTCTGTAGAGGAATCTTAATCCGGGTCAGCTTAGCGGGTCTCACGAATACAGGCTCACCAGGAGATGTGATGTGTTGGTGTGTAAGGTCATCAGGGGGAAGGAACCAGAGTCTGTGCAAGGCACTGAGGAGGTGCACGTCCCAAGGCTTGTCTGCCTCTCTCCTAGGATGGTTTCTCGACTTACTGCTTCTAGTCTTATATGGTTGGCCTGGCTCCTCCCCTTCCCATCTAGACCTCAAGGTTCATTGCTTGGACCTTTCTTGAAAGCTGCTCAGCAAAGAGTGCTAACGATCGATCAGGACCAGGTCCCCGGCAAGAATGAGCCCATGCGCGGCTAGGACTCCAGGTCAGAACACACATCAAAAGGCCACATCTGGTGTGGAGGAAACGTCCCTAAAGCCCGTGTTAGAACTCTGAACCAGAAAACTGCCATTTCCCCAGCCCTCCTGGGGAACGAAGCTGGGCAGACGTGCCCTCCCTGTGTGGCGGAGTTGGTCTTGAGCACATGAAGGGTGGGAGCAGGGCCCTGGCTTCCTGACCCCATCCTGGGAGGAGTGGGTCTTGCTTCTGCTCTCTCTTCCCTTCCTTGGCCCTGCCCTCCGCTCTCCTTACCTGTGGGCGTGGGGAGGAACTTGGGGTTGTGTGCTTCTCATCGCTCACCTGGCTCCCCTAACTTAAGCTACAAATTCATGAAAACCACTCCAGTCCCACTTTCACCACGGCCCTCAATGAGACGTGCTCTCAAAGGCCAGGACTTGTCAGTAGGATCAGACGCTCACCTGGTTCCTATAAGGTCACCCTCTAAACTATGACGACGACCAGGAGCCAGAATAAAAGTGGGCATCAGCCTAAATGTCATTTGCAAATATAAGGGAAAAGATTTCAAAATGCAGAGATGGGTAATGTATTTTCACGGCTTAGCAAAGATATTTGCACTAAGGATAATTCTGACTTTAGCCAAAAAAAAAAAAAAAAAAAAAAACACAAAAAAGTACTGTATTATTTTATTTGACGAGGGGGCATGGTTTCCAGTAAATAATAGGCAAGGAATCTGGATTTTTGGCCCCTGGGCGATCTTTGGGGAGGTAGTAAAGTAAACTTCACGTTCCCAGCACATGTGAGCAGGGACAGATCAGGGCCAAGCCAGTAGGGACTCCACGGGGAGGACCTTTGACATTCTAGAGCCTTCTCTAGGGTCTGGCCAAATTAGGGCTCTTGTTCTGTGCTTTGGGGTTAGAGCATGGACTGAGGAGGTGGCCCTGCCGCTTTGGGGGAGTAAGGGGTGGCAGCATGGGAAGCATAGTGGGCTTCCCTAGTGCTAGGAAAGCCCGAGGTGGTGTACGTAATCAGCAATAACACAGTGTCAGGCTGGAATAGGGCAATGGGACCCTGACCCACAGACACCTACGTCCTGGAAGGGTGCACATTCACTTTTCATGCTTTTACTTCTTTTTTTCCTCCCATTTCTCAAATCAGGATCTTTCCTAGAGTTTTCTCTACAATTAGGGAAGGGCGTGGAGACCCACAGAGCCTATGATTTGTTAACAAGCAACACTGAAGCCACATAATAAACCCTTGCCACTGTGTCTTTCGTTTTCAACCTGCACGTCTTTCATTTCTTCCTCCATCACTTATTGTGATGAAAAAGAGCCTACAGGGAAAATTGCCCTGATGACTCTGTCCTTGGTCACTTTTTGACAGAGGTGACCTCAAGCTCACGGATGCAAACATCTTAGGGATTCTAAGAAATGGCCAGGGAATGATTTCTGTGGTCTTACCTGTCACCCTGGATTATGATTCCTGCCATCTCTGGTTATAACTAATTCTGGGCATCATATCTCCTGGCAAAGATCCTTCCAAGAACGCTGTCAATGTTTAGTTCACACTGTGGTCTGAGAGTAAAAACTGAAGCAGGCCCAGCTGGGGGACTCTGGAATGTCCAGTTAGTTTCTTTCTTTCTTTCTTTCTTTCTTTCTTTCTTTCTTTCTTTCTTTCTTTCTTTCTTTCTTTTTTTAAAGATTTTATTTATTTATTCGTGAGAGACACAGAGAGAGGCGGAAACACAGGCAGAGGGAGAAGCAGGCTCCATGCAGGAAGCCCAATGCGGGACTCGATCCCGGAACTCTAGGATCACGCCCAGAGCCGAAGGCAGATGCTCAACCACTGAGCCACCCAAGATGTCCCTGATTAGCTTCACATTCTTTGGTTTCAAAGGCTCCTTGATTTTAAAGTTGCCGAGACCCTCCCAGAAACAACCACCTGTTGTTCCTAAGAACTAACCCCAAATTATTATCGGATAATAATGCCTTAAGAAGAATACCCTACTTCTGAAATGCTGATTCCAGAATCTAAGGCCAGCTAGGATTATCTGGCTGTACAAGATGCTGCAGATAACCAACAAAAACGTCCCTAGTTTAATGAGGTGCAAGGGGGATGGCTGCCGGTGACCCCACCTCGGGTCCCTGTGCATGTCACCCAATGCGTGTCTGAGTTAATAAAGGTCCAGCACTGCTAAATCACCAATGGCCTTGGATAGCAGGGTAGTCTTGGCCATCACGAGCCATGTATTCCAATCTTGAGTAGAACTCCCTGGCCATGTGCATTCCGACCCCGTCACTTCCTCCTCACCCCACATACACGCTTGTTAATATGACAGTCTCCAGCAGTTGGGTGGGTTGTTTTTACTGCCGTAAATAGGCATTTGATCTAGCGTAACGATAACTTTCATGTAGTCTGTATCTTGTGCTAACTCTTCTGTACCCACCGAGATGCTGGGTGAAACCGTCGGCCAGAACTGACAAAGGAAAATGTTGTCCTGGGCATGATTCCGCCCTTGCTGTTCGATTTTGATCTTCTTAGCTTTCCATCCCGTCCTGGTCCAGGGTGGCCGGAAGCCATCCCCACATCAACACCTTCACACCCGTTGCTGGGAAATCTCAATGTGTTCTCAGTTGTTCTCATAAGTCATGTTTCCAGGAGAGTGTTCATTGGTTTTGTTTCTCTGGCCCTGGCCTTCATGTTCGTCAGAGCTGCGGTAAACATTTCAGCAGGGCTGGGACTAACAAGGAGCGCCCACCTTACAATTCTACCCTGGTAAAGACCATTCTCGACCTTCTCTGACCATAGGCCGCCCTAACTTTGGCAGGAAGAGGGCAGTTTACTGACTGAGGCCACGTGAGGAGATTTTTCCCAGTGTTGGTCTGTTGGCCACCTCCCGGCTGCCTAGCTTTGGGTTTACTACTTCGCGCCCTACTGAGGGGGCTGGCTGCCCGGTTCTCCTTCTCAAGCCCCACTCCTCGCTGCTCCCCCATCTCAGCAGGAGAGTGTGGCCCCAGCTGTTCAAGAGCTGTGGTCCTCACGTCTATAGCCAGTGAACACCTGGGGAAAGGTGACTCCACCTCCACTCACACTGGGCCCGGAGCTGCCTTCTGGGGGAGGTTGAGAGGGAAGCCCTGTAATCCTGGGCCCTCTCTGATGCGGATGCCCCTGCCTGCAAGTGCCTTTTGTTTCCGGCTGCTAAAACTCCCAGACACTCTATATTTAGCATAGAATGTATAGACACACCTGTGACCAGTCTGGGAGTCCTCAACTGGTCCTAAATGGCTTGAACCTTCATCTCACTTGAATGCAGAAAATCAGATTTATCAACATCTCATTCCACAGATTTCTAGAAATCCTCAGGGAAAACTCAAAAGCTCTGCAAATCTGCTCTGGTCATCTCTTGTCCCCTACACTGTCCCCCTGGCCCCACACTGCTGCTCAGATCTTCCCCTGGGCCACTGCCAGCTGGCCACCCACCCCTACACCCTCAGGAGCAGCTTACCTCCAGCCTCTGCTCTCCTCTCATCCTGCATTGTGTGGGTTTGGGGCCTGGACTCTTCTCACAGCTCCATACGATCAGAGTAACCTTAATTCAGGAGTAATAGAGAATGATCTACATTAGTCACACTTGGAACCCTTGACTCAAGCCAGGCCCACCTTCAGGGTGTCCCTGGAGGCCACCTCGTGGCTGTCTCCCAGGTCCCTCTCCCATCATCTCAAAGGCCCAGTTTCCTTCCTTGCAGGGGAAGACTCTCAACCATGTCTGCCCGACCCAGGGCCCGCCCTCCAGCACACGTAAGGCCCCAGAGAGAGATGGTCACTTGAACCTCCCTGTCGCCAAAGGCCTGCCTACCTCCTGCTGATTTCCTGTTCCTTCTCCTCAAATGGTTGATATGGAAAAATCCATTCCCTTAGTGAAACTCCACCCTTCCCCCACCACAGAGTGTGTTCCTAAAAACATAATGGCCCAATATCAGCACATTCTGGATTGTTGACATTTACATGTGAGTCAGCAAATGGTCTAGTTGGTGCAGGACTGAACTAATCCTAATCCTCACCCTAATCTAGTGTCTGGGTCCTCTCCAGCCCAAAATTTAAAAAAGAGAAAAGACACCTGACAGGACTAAGGCAGGATCAGTGGAGATACAGGGGATGGGACAGATGTAAGGGATGTGGAGGAGGTGGAGGCTAGGGGCTGGCTGGGCATCGAGGGAGGGTGTTCAGGGTGCCGTCTGGGATCCTGGGTGAATTGTGACGCCAATGAGCTGCGATATGGAGTAGAGGAGAGGCAGCAGATGAGCAAAGATGAGAGTTTCCTTTGGAACATGTTGAGTGTGAGGTGACTGGGAAAGATTCAGTGGAAATGTGCAGTAAGCAGCTAGATGTAAGCCATTGGCATTCCAGGATCCCGGGACATGGTCGTGACACAAGGAGGGAATCACATCACATAGTTTTCTAGAATGTTCTTGCCTTAGCTTTCCCACTTCTCTCTGGGAGATACATAGATTCTTCTCCTTGTCTCACCCTAGTGGTTTCCTCCTCTCCTCTGACAGTTTGACATGCCTGCTGAGGTCAATGTGTGGCAGGATCTCATCTCCCTGACGGCTTGTCAGGCTTTTCTCCCAAGGGGAGCTGGTCTTCCTGTTTTGCTCAGCTGCATCTCCTACAACTGGGCTAATGGTGAATTCAAGGGCTGTTGTTTTTTGGAATCTCAGGATTTTCTGGCTGGCCCACCAACCTGAAATATTAAAATTGAGGGATAAATTCTAGTGTTTTGGGAAGTTGCTTTTTTTTTTTTTTTTTCTTAATGTCTGTAAAATAGGTCTTCTGAATGAATCAGGTACCTGAAGCTACATTTCCAATTCAGGGAATGATCCCCAAGTCTCTTTTTCAGTACTGTTGAAGGCATATGTCTAATCTGATGTCTCATGTATGGTCAATCCCACCAACTTGATAATGGCTCTCATTAGCCCATCCTCTTTTCCCCCTGAATTCATTGTACTCTTAGGATCTAGAGCTTTCTGATGAATCTTTCAATACATAGAGCAGTCCTGGGGCTTGAGCTCTCTGGCCAGGATCCCTCCTACCTCAGCTACTCTGCTGAATACCAGTCACTAGGCAAATGCTGGTCTTTGTTTGCCTTGATCCTCTTGTTCAGTGGCCGCCTCCGCGGTCCATTATGTAGGGCAGACAAGCTGCTGTTTCGGCAGTGAACCCATTGGGCCTCCCGACACTGTGCCTAATTGTATTCCCTGTTCTCTGCTACCAGATGCAGTAAATTACATTTCCTCCCAGCTCCCCGACCTGCCAATCCTCTGTTCACGAACAGCAGAACCATCACCTGGGCAGGACGGGACTAGCAGAGCCGCTGGTAAGTCCTGGGGAGCTATTTGGTTTTGATGCCAGGACTGGCCATGGGGCCTGCATTTATCTGAGCTTTAATAATAAGGGATCCCCAGATATCCTTCCATAGGGGACCTTGTCTGCAGCCCAGCCTCAGACATAGAGTTTGCAGTGGCCACATAGTGCAGGCACGAAGCCCTGATGAGTAATTAAGGACTGATAGGAAGGAATATTGAGAAAATCCTAAAGCATTTCCCCCTAACTTTGATGGGGGCCTGCCTCTCGTGTTTATGGTCTTTATATCTCTCCTTATTCTCAAAGTTAAATTGTACTCTGCCTCCAGGGGTTTTTATTTTCCACATTGGACATGTACAAGATCAAATGATCTGGGTGGAAATTATTTTCAAAGTGTACAAGTATGTTGCCAAATTCTTTGGGAATTGAGCTGCTTATATATTATAAATATGTATTTCCAAGTCTTTTCATTATTTCTGGAATTATTTCTGAGCTACTGTGGTATAGTTTGAGGGAAAGTAGCAGTTTAAAGAACATATGTTTCTTGCTAATGTTTTTCACAATGGTGGATTTAAAAAACAATACATTTATGAGTATAAAGTATAGAGGGAGGTATGCTTTGCTCTGTTCAGTATGAATGTGCCTCAGAAATCAGAACTGGATGGACGTGAAAAATCAATCTCTAAACTAATCATTTTACTCTATACAGAAATGCACTGAGGGCCAGGGGGTCAAATAAAAAAAAAAAGAATCACCAAGGTTGCACAGTTAGTGACAATGTAGGGGAACTCAAATAGGCACATCAGATTATGTTTTACATGATCTAGGTAAGTTTATGTCTAAAATAAATCACACTGTGACACTTCTCATAGAACAAAATAATCTATGGATTCTTAAGCCAGAAGAAATCATTTATATAGGCCAGACTCAATATTTTGTGAAGCAAATAGTTCCTTCTTCTTTTAATGTAAAACATACCATAAAATGGCAAGAAGTGCTGATCTAAGTGTCATGTGCACTGATTAAATATCTACTGGGTGTCTCCGTAAACATCTTAGCATATTACTTTTATATACTGGCTCACAGAGTTCTAGAATTCGGTAGGACCTTAAGTGGTGTCTGGTCAGACTCTGGCCAAGTTCATGTGTCCCTGGACTGAGAAATCAGTTCTTGCAGCCTGCAGCTGTGCTGCTGAGGAAACTCTGGCAGTGGCTTAAGCCGAGAGTTCTCACATGCTCCAAAGAGCACTTCTGAGAGCAGCTAGGGTAATAACTGTTCAACAGTCACACCTTCTGCTTGTCATTAGAGACTTGGGTGCTGCTAGTTCCCAGTAAGTATGGGCAAAGAGCTTCCTAGCCCCTTTCCACCACATGATCCTGGACCTCACAGGACTTGTGATGTGATCCACTAATGGATCGGCTCAGGGAGAAGGGAGGGACAGGGTGACAACTAATTTTTAAGGGCCATAAAAAAGGATCTGAACAGCATTGATAGTCAAAGAGCGTAATGTGCAAGAGGAAAATATTAATGCGACTGTAGTGCTGGGTGTGTGGGTATACATGCACTGTCACCACCTAGCATCCTTCACAGTTGAAAGTGCCGCAGAAACATAATGATCCAATGGCAAATGCATTTTCAAAACAAGTATCGTGTGATCAGAGTCTTCAAAAATAAGTTTATGTGTACTTCTGTTTATTCTGGAAGAACTAATTTACATAGATGTATCTAACCGTGGAAATAAGTACACACAGGATTGTAGATGGAATCGCACTAGCTGTGGTTAACTCCTTTGTCTAGACTGTTTTTGAGATGGTGTCCACATTCATTATCAGTTATGGCCAACAGTGGCTACACAGAGCTTGGATAGCATACCAGATGATGGCACGCACCACTAGAATTCTTTCTCCTGGACTTGATCCATCTTGCTTTATGAACATCTTTTTGGAAATTTGCACAATCCCTGGGCCATTTTGCTTTTTAATTTTTTAATCTTTATGTTTTTAAGATTTTATTTATTTGAGAGAAAGAAAACGGGAGGGGGAGCAAAGGGAGAGGGACAAGCAGACTCCATGCTGAGTGTGGAGCCTGACATGGGACTCTATTCCAAGGTCCTGAGATCATGACCTGAGCCAAAATCAAGAGTTGGATATTCAACTGACTGAGCCCCCCAGGTGCTCTTTGGATCCCTTTTAATATATGTCACTTGTCATTACTCAGTATTATGACAAATATTCTGGTTATTTGGAGTTTGGGAGGTTTAGGATTCTATATGAATGGGGATTTATTTAGCATCATTGCTTTTAGAATTAAGAGCCATCTATTTCAATTGAACATGAGGCCAGGCTTTAGCAGACCTGCAAAGTGGTCCTCAGGCCACAGTCAAATACCTCTATGATTGGTGGTTAGTGTCCCTCCAGGAGGCCCACTCTGTCTAACTGGTACTGACTGTTGAGAAGGTCTTCATCTGATGGAGTTACCATCATTTGTCTGCCTCCATCTTCCACCCATCAGTCCTTATCCTGCCCTTGGGTGCCACTTGGAACAAACCTAAGTTGATTTCCCTTTAACTATTTAAAAATGACTATCATTTCTGGTCTTTCCCAGATCCCCACTCTACTTCCCCTTAATACCCACAGCCCCAGTCTCTTCGGCTGTCTCAAAATAATGAGATTGCTTTGAGATACTGTCCTGCCATCCGTGCCCCTCCCAACTGGACACTCCCCATTTTGTCTCTTGTCTTCCTGAAGTACGATGCTCAGAGCTGCTCCACTCACTCTGGGGTGGGCTGATCTCTCCCCAGAGCAGAGCGAGAATCTACAGACTTTGTGACTCACTTTGCTGGTGCCATGGTCTTTCAGCTTCAGGTTCTAAAGTAAAGTCTCAGAGTCATTTGGCATATGTCACTGCTCAGCCTCATTCCCTTGATTCAGGGTAGTCATTTTTCTGGAATCATTTCCATTGAAACATATAGTCTGTTCTCCCTAATTGTGCACAAACTGCTACATCTGCTCAGAGAACCTGCAAAATTCTTTATTTCTTAATCTCAAAAGGCCAAAGTAAGACTGAGCTATGTACCTTTCTCCCCTTTGTAGATTTGATGTGACTGTTCAATTTCTTCTTGATAGAGTGTCCCTTTAAAGTGTCAGGGGCCCCACGTGGTCACTGAGGAACATCCATGAAAGGTGGGGAAGGAAATGATGTACGAGGATTTGGTACTCAGGGCTCAGGTATTCGCTCCCATTTCAGACACAACAGCTCCTCTCTCCTCAGGTTTATATTGTATTTCTGCATCAGATTTCCAACTGAATAAAGGGTTTCATAGTTTTGAAAGTAGTAAACTCTCTTCTCTATTATTGGGGCTTTTATAGCTATTGATTATAGCATCCCCAGCCTCACTTTTCGTCTCATTTTAGTATTATCTCAGATCTGAAAAGCAAGTTTCCATTATTTTTCATCATTTCATTGATGAAAACATTGCACAGTTGGGGCCAAAGTCAGAGGCCTGTGACACAACGTTGGGGTCTCCTGGCCCTTGAGAACCCAATAGGCACCTATGGGACATGATCATTAAATGAGTAACAAGTTCTAGCAATTGTGTTGACACCCAAGGCACATGTTTCTGTCTTGTCCATAGGAATATAAGGGACTTTGTGATGATCCAGCTGTGCTGTATCTCTGGCTTTGCCTAAATTGTCTAAAGAACTTGAACCAAAAGAAAATGGAATTCATCTGCACACCTCTTGCCTGATGAATCCTTCCTGTTTCTTGGTGGTCTCTGCTCTTTGAAAATGAACTTTAAAACGTAGCCAGCCAAGATGTCAAGCTACTTATACAGAATCAAGCATTCTGTGCTTCTCAGGCCCATGTCTCTGGGCTCTGCAGTGTGCCAGACCACAGTAGCTTCATATCCTGCCCTCACTCTGGTTTGTAGGCAAGTATCTTTCCCAGAGGCCTCCGCTTTAATCCATCCCTGGCTGCTTTCGGAACCTAGAGCCTAGGATTATCCATCCTCATTAGACTGCCTCTATTTCTTTAAAGTTCTCTTTATCAACCAGAGGGCTGTGGGGGAGCAAGAACCTAGTAAACCAAACACAGAGGCCCAACACCCAACCAACCACCAGTTGCATCATTCATTTGTATCCTTATACAGAAACTCACCACTTTGGTTCTTTTTCTTCATTAACTAATGAACATCTATTCCCCTGGCTAAGTTCCTGGAAAGAACAGCAAAAATACTTTTCACATTCCACCTTTATTGTCCTCAGTATGTCATGTTGGGAAATCAGTAATTAAATATATCATTTTGTAAAAACAGACTTCTAGATTTTGGTTATCCTGTCATTGGGACTTCCAGCAGACTACCTCCTGTCTTTTTTCTCTGCCTCCAGAACCTTCCTCAATGGAGGAAATTTCAGAGAGCTTTTCTTCACATACTTTCCTGGATGTCCATGGATCTCTCTCAAAATCTCTTCCAGGGGCTCCCCAGAAAACCCCCTCCCCTCAGCAGCACCCCTTTTTTACTTTTTTTCAATAAGCTGAGCATGGGCCACTCACCACTGCACAGACTGTAGTATACCCTATGTGGCTAGGGAAAGCTTGAGGGAAGAGAAGGCAAGACTAGGGAGTAATTTTGTGGTTAGACATGCGAGCATGATGTAAGTGAGAGGCTTTTGGTAAACACTACTTGGCAACAGTAAAAAAGCAGGAGAATTTTTTAAATTGTGTGCATGCATCAAAAATAAAAGATTGAATTTAAAATGTAAGTCTCATTTTCCTACTGGTTCATATCCACCCTGGTTCACATTTGAAATATCATTAGCTGAGAACTGGAGCAAAATAAAAATGCTTATTCGTAAACAACACACTTAAGATAAATGTTCACGCCTCCTGTGTGGTTTTCTGAATGTCTGATAACATTCTCATACGTGTATCCATGAAGTCTAAATATTGCCTTTGTGTTAAGCAAGAGCTTCTCAAAGTGTTCACCTAAAAACTCCTTCCTACCGGGCACAGTGGATGCAGATAAAGCATGTGAGGCCAGACCCTGACGAAATCTGCTAAAAATCTGTTTCCTTTGAAGCCTTGTTTTATCAGGGGAAAAAAATATGGATGGATGTTGTATTTTATGGCATAACATATTCAGGTTTATTTTATTGGCAAAATGTCTTAAGATGTTCTACTCCCATATTCTAGAAATATTGAAAGAACAGTGTACAACATGTAAATATGACTATTAATATGTAACCCTAATGAAACCATGCCACATGTGGTTCAATCCCGGAGCCATGTCACATTTAACAAAATATGGTTGAAAATCACATGCAAAAACAAAAGCAAGAAAATAAAACCTTAGAGGATTTGCCTAGTTTTCCTGAAGGATGTTAAAAGGATGCTAATTCATATCCCTACCCAGAAGGACTTCTCACGTTTCCTTTGCTTTACTCCCCATATCCTTTCCACTGCCACAAAAATGTCCCCTCTCCATCCACATCCCACATAACTTTTATGCTATCTCCTACCGAATTACTTGTTTCTCAGCTCTTTCTTGTGTGCATCTACTCAGCTCTTCCAGCACAGAACTTCTCCTCATCCTCCTTTCTGTTTAGTGTCTGATTCCAGGAACAGGCAAAGACAAAATGAGGGGTGGGGGTTAGGATTGTGAAGAGAGGAAAATTGGACCAACAGTGACAGGTTCTCATTGGTGGGCAGAAGAGGAAAGACATCTCTAAAGATTCCCATGTTATTAATTTTTATCCAATCATCTATGGATATAAAAATCAGGCGTGTTTCGTTCCATATTCTGTATTGATTACAGATCAATGTGTCATGTTGTTCACATATTACTGGATGTGGGGGGGATAATTAGGTATTGTACCTATAACTGGCAATCAGTATCATCCTTATTTGTCAATATGTCCCATGAGTGTTTTAATAGTGATAGGACATACTATTTTAACCCAAACTGTGCTTTTAAAAAAAATGTAAGTGTAATATTTATAAAACAGGCTTTGGAATCCATGCAAAATTTTAAATGCCTATTCTGTTTCTCTGGTGACACATTTTTGTGGGAAATCAGGAAATAACCAAGACAAATATTTCTCCTGACGTCACCATCCTTGTGTGAGTCCATGTACGTCCATGACTAATATCAGTTGGCCTCTCACTGTGTCACTGAAGGAAACTCAAGATCTTTGTGCTGAATAAGTGAAACTTTCAAACTGGACTTGGGGAAAATCAAGCACTGGATCTGGCTCCACAATCTTTTTAGTTAAGTGTTAACTGTGAACAGACTGTATCTTGTTACCCAAGCAGATGGAATAGTATCATTGCTGGTTTTTTTCTAACCAGTTCAAACATTAATTACTGTGTGTACCTTTTCATTGGTGTCATGTTCTACAAAGTATTTGTGACTAGATTAAGGCAACCAAAGTAGACTTTTCAATTAGTAGTATTTGTTTCACAGGTATTTGTATACCTTCTATGCAAAGGCTCTAAGGTAGGTGCTGGTGGGGAGGGGAAATCATAGAAAGATGCCAGATAAAAAACTAGCCTTTAGGGATCCTAAAAATCCATGGAGCTGATAAAACATTCCTGCAAATAATTATACTACGAAGTGGAAAGGGTTAAGTGCTTTTGGAAAGGTTTAGAAGTGTTCAGAGAATCTTAAGGGAAGAGAGAAGATTTAGAGATGGAAGGGTCAAAGAAGCCTTCTGGAAGCCGTGGGCAAGCTGACTGGGCATTGATGGATGGGTCATCTCTGGATGTATAAGAACTCTCAAAAGAAGGCCAGTTCAAGAGAAGGGAACCTTAAAAGCAGGAAATGTTTAGGTGTGGGATGGTGTTATCTGATTGTGCTAAGGAAAAAGGGAGCAATTGAACATTCAATTGAAAAGATAATCTGGATCTTCTTGCCACAGTTGGGGAATGTGTAGTTATTCAGAAAGAGGTAGAGACTCAAAGGCGATGCTAAACGGAGATGTCCCATGGGAAAGGCAGGCTAGGCAGGGAGACAGCAGGCCGGGGAGGATGCTGAGTTCTGGGAATAGTGAGGAGTTTGCTGTGGCTGGAGTGTACGTGGAATGAGCAGGACTGAGAGATAAGTCTAGAAAGGAAGTTGCAGACAGATTCCCCAGGGAATTACACAGCAGGCTAAGGAGTTTGGCATTTATCCAATATAGACACAAGGAACCCACGGAGGGTTTGTGAAGAAGGTCCTTCTTGTAGGCAAGATGGAGCACAGGCTAGCAGGGTCAGCGGACTTTTCCTATAAATGGCCTGATTGTAAATATTTTAGACATCATGGACCGCATATGGTCTCTGTCACATATTCTGTGCTTTTTTTGTTTTGTTTTCCTTTTCTCTCTCTTAAATTTTTCTTTCTTTCTCTCTCCTTCCTTCCTTCCCTCCCTCCCTCACTCCCTCCCTCGCTCCTTTTTTCCTTCCTTCCTTCCTTCCTTCCTTCCTTCCTTCCTTCCTTCCTTCCCTCCTTCCTTTCATTTCCTTTTAATAACATTTTTAAAACAAGCTTTGGGTGACCTTTGCCCCCTGCTCTGAGAAGTGGCAGGTAGAACTGGGGCAAAGCCATCCTGCAGAGAGCAGAAGGGAGCCTACCTGAGGCAGTGGTGATAGAAGAAGTGCTGAGGAGGTGCTTGGGGGAGAGGCCTGAAGTAGAATTAGTTGCTCACAACAATTGTGTGGCTGTGGAAGAAATTAGGAAGAAAAGGACACATCTGGTGTGATTCTGAGGCTTCTCGCTTGAGAAATATGTGGTACTGGTATAATTTAAAACCAAGACTACACAGGTGTTTTTAGAGAAGGTTGAGTTCAGTGTTGAAGTCATGGAGGCTGATGTCACCCATGGGTCATCCCAGGAGAGCATCCCTGGGGACAGTTGGCTTTATGGGACCAAGGCTCAGTTTCCTAGCATCCGGAATGTGTGCCTCTGAAGGAGCCTCGAGGTAACAGGTTTGAAAGGATGGAGCATCACACGACACTCTAGAACAGGGAAGAGCAAGTCCATAGTAAACCCAGGATCAGCGGCAGGATTTGGGATGCGTTGGAGAGGCCTAGTCTGGACGGGAAGGGCTGGTAGGAAGCCCTCACAATAAGCAGAAATAGTGTCTCAGATTGAGTGGTGGCCGTGGAAGGGAAAGAAGGCGACAGATGAGAAAGACGGTGTGGGGCAGAATGGGGAGGACTTGGCACTGTGCGTGGCAGAGGAAAGAGGCCTTCTGTGATCATTGTCCTCAAATCCCGGTGTCATGGGATGATACTACCTCCGTCTTGTCCTGTTTCTAGTTCCTGTTTCAGAAACCTAGCTAAGTGATGGGAGTACCCTCAGAACGTATCACCTGACTGCTTTTGTAACTTCAGCTCCTGCAAACACCCCGGTTTACAATACGGTGGAGGATAGCCACATCCCACCTGCAAAAGCCTTTGCATTTTCTCCATTAACAGTAAAAGGAAATGCAAGAAAGAAAGAAAAAAAAGTAGAATGCTCTGTAAAAGAGTTAACAAAAAAAAAAAAATTAAGATTATGGAGTTTTAGGATACTTCTTAACCAGGGCCTTTAAAATTGTCTATAAGCCTAGGGTAAGCTGTCAATCAAAATAAACTCACGTGGTGCCAGCCTCCCCGTAATTCATTACGCTGGATCTCAACAGTCGCTTGTGGTCTTATTTTAGCGGATCTTCCTTAAATGCGTAAGTGCCGTTGAGATATGGTAACTCTGTACATCTGGCTTCCCAGTGCATTGAGCTGCTGTGTTAAAATACATACGTAACCACCTCTGTCCACAACGCGCACTCACTCTAACACTCAAGATGCTTGGCAGTTAGACTAGAAAGGGCACAAACCCTTTTTTTTTTTGTGTCTGTTTGGCAATTAACCATTCACTGGCTTTTTTTGTTGTAACATGCACTTCCTTTCTCTTGTTTTCATTCAAGCTGTGTACGCCATGGAAATTAATGTGGAGAAAGACAAACAAACAGGAGAGACCAAGATTCTCTCTACATCCACCATTGGCCCAGAGGGGGTCCATCAGAGAGGAGTCAAAGTCTATGATGACGGTACCAAAGTAGTATATGAGGTGCACTCAGGAGGCACTGTGGTAGAAAATGGAGTGCACAGGTTAAGCTCAAAGGATGTAGAAGAGCTTATTCAGAAGGCGGGACAATCAAGCTTCAGAGGAGGGCACGTGTCGGAAAGAACTGGGATCGCAGACGGGAGCCTCAGCCACCCTAAGGAACACATGCTCTGCAAAGAAGCCAAGTTAGAAATGGTACATAAGTCTAGGAAAGATCATTCTTCCGGGACCCCAGGGCAGCAGGCCCAAGCCCCCAGCACTGAAGGGCCCGAGGCACACTTGGATCAGCCGGTCACCATGATTTTCATGGGCTACCAAAATATCGAGGACGAAGAGGAGACCAAGAAGGTGCTAGGCTACGATGAAACCATCAAGGCTGAGTTGGTCCTCATTGACGAAGACGATGAGAAGTCATTGAGGGAGAAGACAGTGACGGACGTGTCCACCATCGATGGGAACGCAGCCGAGCTTGTGTCCGGGAGGCTGATCTCAGACACCACAGAGCCCTCATCCCCAGAAGGGAAGGAAGAGAGCCTGGCCACAGAGCCAGCCCCAGGTACCCAAAAGAAAAAGCGCTGTCAATGCTGTGTTATCATGTGACCACTTCTTTCCTCCCTTTTCTTCTGGGCAGCCTCTGTGCTCTCCAGCACTTACGTAGACCTCACTGTACCACTCACTGCAATACTGTGAACTGGAAGCAAACGCCTGCCTTGCCTTGCAGTTGGATTGCTTTGGTCTCTCTTATTTTTTTTTTTTCCCCCTTTCGTTTTTCTCCAGTTTCCTCACCTGAGAGACAAACGTGCATGTGTGTGCTTCATTCTTTCCAAGAACTTGCTTTTCCTCTCAACCTTTCCTTGTGTCTTCAAGAGTGAATCAATTTCTCACTGCTCGATTGGAATGGACTCTTCACGTCAGCCAGTTCTATAGTAGCCTTAATTCACTTGACTGGAATTGAACCCAGTGGCACCGGGGGTTTCATTCTGTAGCGTGTTCCTATAACGTAGTCACACGTCACCACGTCGCTGACTTCCCACTTGCCTCCCCTGCTGTGGATCTTTGCTTTTATATCTTGTGTGGCAAAATGCTGTTGGCTCTAGCTGGTTGCTAGTGTGGCCAAAAGTGGACCTTACTTAGTGTGTTCAATCTAGGGTGATGCTTTTTGCTGCCTTACATAAGCTTCCAGATTACAGTATTGTGCATCTATGGCTTTCCTTCTGTTAAAACTGAAATGAAGTTGATGTAAAAGAAAAGAACCCAGTGCTTGTCACGACTGAAATGTAGGGACTGACTCCGTAACCTGCCCATCAGCAGCTGTCTCTTTCGGTGGCTTCACTGATGGACCCTTTATATACGAAGCACCATTTTTAATTTTCTAAGGACATGAAACAAACATTGTTTTGAGCATTAGTAGTGATCTCTAAACTTAGGCATATCCATGAGCCTTGCTTCTATTCTCTCAAAAAAAAAATGTAAATTTTTATATTGTTTTCTTTTTCACGGATATTTTCTGATCATGTTAATCTATTTTCAACGAAGGGATCCTTTTGAGGAGTATCTCTGCAGTGACCATATTTCTAAAACAGTCTTTCTGACCTACAGTGGTTGCTGCCATGCTTCCGCTTCATGGTAGCTGGACGGTGCTGGAACTAAACTTACCTGTTCGTCTCACCTGCCCGCTTGATTACAGAGCCTTACTTCTGGACTCTTTTCTTTCTGTCCCCATGAGAAAGAGAACGTTTCCTGTAACGTCACCATGTAGGTTTATCCACCCTTCAAAATAAGCTTGAAAAATGTAAACAATGTTTAAGAAAGACCTGTCTTCTCCACGTTAAGTACTTAAACTCATTCCGCGAGTACTGATTGAGTGGCACATTAGCTGAGCTTCTTAAGGCCCGTTTCTTAAACTTCTGGAGATTTCAGAACATCAAAGAATAGATTTATTATTATTATTTTTTTAAATCTAGAACACAATGAACAATTCTTTAGATAAATTCTTAGCATTCTCCCAAAGCAAACGGTCACATGTGTAGTAAAACCAAAGGGAACCAATTTAGTAAAATACTAATACAGTAATAAAATAAAGATGTAACATTTTAACTGGCTTTAATAACAGAGATAGCTTAACTTGAAGCTATTTGCCCAGATGTTCAGAGCATGGTTGCGAATCAGTCACAAAATTGTATGTAGCATACAATAAGTCACGCTACATCAAGTCTAACTTCTGTGGAAAGCAGACAAGAAAAAAAAAATGAGGTAGTCTTGAGAGAATTTCTTTACAGAACCAACTAAATTTGTCCTAAGTAGTTTTCTCAGTGCTAAATCGAACTGTTATTATTGTAAATGTCTTGGCTTGAAATTACATTTATTCCCAATGGAAAGGGGGAACAATGACACTTTTATTGTTAATTTTTCTCAAATAATTATATTTCAATGAGCACAAAGTAAGTCATTTTATCACCAATATGTAAACAAAAGAAAAGTTAAGAAGGGGCAAATAAAGGAGCTAAGTTCTGCCTCCTAAGATGATTCCATCAATGGCTTGCTTTTGACTAGTAGAGGGGATTCCCTCCAAATAATCTCAGGTTCACCAAAGCAGCTGCAATTGAATAAAGCTGCTGTCTTATAACATCTGGTTTTGCTGCCTAGAAATCTCCCCACTCAGCTTTACGCCCCTCAGTCAATGGTCACTTATGCTTCATGTAAATGTTAGAGAGAATGACATGCCAGATAAACCTATTTACGTAGAAAATGAAAACAGTCTCAGTGTTTGGACAATCTTATTTTAATAATTTATTTAATAGAGAAACAATCTAAAAGTTTACCATAACTTATCTTTTTTTACTCACTTAGGGATTAAAATTATTCAATAGGAGTTTTTAAAAAGCACACTTAGTGGATGGAATCGTAGAATTTAGAACCCTTGAGCTTGCTGTTTGATAAATAGAATCGGTCTTCTGATTCTGAGAACAGATCATTCCCAGAAATGACCTACCCGTCCTTCCGTAGTGAGCTAGTTCCTCCTGAAGAAAATTATATGCCCTTCTCACCACAACCTTATGCATCGGATCTGAAAGACCAATGATAATCTGCACTTTCATTCATCCATGATTATTATAGCGATTAACAAATTATATGAATTAGAGGTCTCTTTATAATTTTACTATTTAACCTTATCATTTAATAGCTTAAAGTAAAGCCAGTTTCCTTTATTAAAATGATATGTGCCCATACTATGTGGTTTCTTTGAATATAGCATATATTTGCTTATTTTTGCATCCTTTTCCTATCGAAAATAGAGGATTTAGGCTCAGCCAGTACTTCTATAGGCTGAGACCTATAATCTCACCTACAGAAACAAATATCTACATAATGAAAACATCCCCAGTGTCGTGATTGAGAATGTTCTGCTTTCCCTGCTATTATTTTCTCTGTGAAAACTTTATTGTGTATGTATCACACCCTAAAATACAGGGTATTGACTTACATAATCTGACTAATCAGAGAATCAGTAACGAAGCTGCCAAACCACGGTCTTTTTGAGCTAATGATTAGTTGGATTGTCTTCTAAAACTATATAATCAGTTCCCCTTTAAATGGAAAGAGGAGAAAGAGGGAAAAGAGGGATAGTTCATTTGTTATAAATAGATTTTCAGTGGCATGGAAGTAAAGATCTTTTAATGGTTAACATAGTAAAGTTTAAGCTTACGTATCCTAAAAAAATCTCGATGACTTGTATATCCTTGCCTTTGTTTTCTTTGATGTGCAATAGGACAAACGAAGGGGAATATTTTTTTACCTTGTACCTCTTTTACCCGTAAATCTATTAATTCCTTCTATAAGCAAAACTAGTTGCCTCTACAAGTGATTTGACAGTGTTCAGTGATGTCACTTAGTACTGGGAGTAGAGAGGATGAGGGGCGAGGGAATTCCCTTCTGGCCAAACCCAACGCATGGTTTCCATAAGCCTCCTGAGCAACCTTAAAATATTCAAAGACTTTCAGGAAACTCAAACAAGTTCGAGAGTTCATTTGATTTGACTCCTTTTTGAACTGTTGATGTTCATGATGTACATGTATCAGCTTTAAATTCCCACCAACTCCATTTTGCTTCCTGGTCATAATCGTGTTTTTCCTACGTACAAGTAGAATGTTTTATTTTGGTTAGGGCCAAGTTTTTATAAAAGGGGGAAAAACATCGAGGTACAGTATCATCTCTGGAGCAAAACATTCAGGCCACATGCAAAAACGGCTCATTTCTCTTTGCTTCCTGCAAAATATCATTTCAAGGGACCACAGAACACCCTTGAAATGGCCATTTATTGAATGCCAATGAATCAATGGATAGCAATGGAAGAGGGGAACATGGTGACGGAGGCAAAAATCGAACCACTAAACCGATTTTCTTCCTTTTTTAAAAAAGCATTAGCCCTATCAACTTAAAACACATGAACGTAGACAAAATATTCACAGAGGACATTCTGTCGTTGTCCGTGCTGAAAATCTAGCAGCTTGGCCATCTCTCTTTGTCCTTGGACCCACTGTGGAGTTTAACTCACCAAAGGGCCCCATTCCCTGTGGGAATAGTCTCATCTCCCATAGGGTGACTTTGTTTACAGTAAAAACGATTCCAAGACAAGCAGTTTCAAGTTGTGTTCTTGCAACACGCACCTTCAGTTCTTGAAACCACAAGAAGTTTCGAAACTTCGCAAATATGCAATCTCTTGGAAGCTCCTCAACTTACTATGAATCAAGGTATATGGGCCTCCACTGATTAGGATAGAACCAGCAAATATCCTTTGTCCTGTTGGACGGTACAACCCCACAGGTAAACAGAGTTAGGGTGTATGTCACAAAACAGCTCCAAGACACCAGCAAGATGAGATCTTTGAGTCTTGCTGCCAGTTGACTCTCCTAGGATAGCCTTCTTCTAATCTTATCAGGAAAACTTTCCTTTTTCTAGGGAAAAAGAAAAGTCAGGCTTTTGTGAGGAGCCCAATGCAGTTATGTGTCTGTTTTCATAGCTTCAGCAAACTCCGTGATCAAATTTCCATTTTAACAAAAACCAAAATACTTATTATTTGAATGTAGAAAAAAAAATAAAAAATATTACATCCTGACAGTTCCAAAGGGCAGTTTCACTGGGGACCCTTAGACCAGCCTCGCCCGCCCTCCCTTAATTTTTATATGACTTAACCAGGCCTCTGCTTCCCGTCTCCACTCCAGTCTAACATGAGGTCAGAACTGTATAGCACGAAACCTTGCTTTCAACTTGAAGATATAAGATGTAATTTTGGGGACCGCAGACTTTCTGCATCAAAGATCTGGACAGCCTTAACTTTTGTAAAAAACAAAAAACAAAAAACACCAACACCAACACCAACAGTTTTTCAGTGCTCTCTTTTACTAGGCAGGAAACCAAAATGTTTCCTGAAAATTAACGACTTTTTTATATTTTGTGACTATTTTCTAAGTTTCTATAGGTTGAGGCCTAAATGGTCATCTTGTCCCCATAATGCCTCTTCCTTGTCAACTGGGGGCTCTTTTTTGCAAGTCACTGCATTTTTATCAAAAGACAAGTAGATTTCATGAACCATAAAATTCTCCCTAGACTTCAGGCAGTCCTTCTGGAGCGAAAGAACAGAAACACAGAAAGAAAAGAATTACAGGGTGGCTTCTTTTTATTTCCCTATGGTTAATGTACTGTATGGTCTGTATGTTTACAGAATGTATCTGCCTTGTGATGTGAACAAAATGAATGACAAAAACAGAGTTCTGATGTGCCATTTGAAAGTTTGCCTTAGCATTGCTGTTTATGTTCTTCTTTTCTGTCCTTTAAAAATAACAACAACAACGAAAACGCAGGTTGTATTCCAAAGCTGTATTAACACAACATTCTCTTCCCTGCCCCGACCCAGCCCTTTTCAGAGCTGTGAATTTCATCACAGGAGCCTTGAGGCAGAACCTTGCAGGTCAGGCCCAAGGGGAATAAAGTGGACGCAGCTTGGACATTGTCTATGGCCCATCTATCAGCCAAGTGTGTTCCTGTGTTCTCCTCTGAGTCTGAATATCACACTCTGACATTCCTGGGCAGGCCACAGGCAGCATATGGCCTTCTCACAGTGGGCAGGGGTGGGGTGGGGAGGGACTTGTGGACTCCCTCTCTGGGTCTGGGAGCGTATTTTTAAGCACAAGTGGCATAGCTTGAAAAAGCAAGAGAGATGGACTCGAATGATATGATTGAGCCATAACTGCGGGGTGTGCCATTCATGATAGTCGAAGATGAGTACCATATGGGTGGGAGTAAGGAGTAGCTGTTAGAAATGGAATATTTTACATTTATGTATTTTTTTAAGGAATGATATTTTTGTAATGAAATCTATACGCATTATGAAGCTTGAGTTTGAAAATCCCCTCGATTGAGTTATTTCTCCATTCCATTAAGGTGTGAACTTTCTGGGGAGTTCTGTAGCACAAGCCCAGACCTTGAGGGGCAATGATCAGAGGTCCCGTGACCTGCCCTTGTGCCACCACTGCATGAAATCCAGTGTTTCCAAACAGACCTAGGTTGTCAGATCAAGCTTTCTATGCCTGTCATTGGGTAAACCATGTCGTATGGCTTGATAGCTCTCTGGGATACACCTTCAATGATAAATAATGACGTTTTGGAAGGGAGTAGCCATTCTAAATGTAAGCCAACCCCAGCGATGATCGAAATCCAACTGTCTCACATATTTAGGACTAATCACTGCATTGGAGGCTAAGGGACCGCTCACCGTGGTATATTTGGATGATATGGGTAAAATGGTGAGTCAGAAGTCTCTGGCCATCTACGGTTTATACGTAAGTGTATAAACCAACACTATAAATTTAGGAGGTATATTTGGCCTTGCAAATACCAATGGGGCTGCACCATATTTTCAGGGTTAAGTCAAAACAGAAAAGAATAGTCTTTATTCTTCCATTAATGAGATTTTGAATTTTTTAGAGTTCTTGGATTTTTTTTCCTCCAATTTTCTGCCAAGCTCCCAAGTTCCCATGGGAATCAAACTCAATTTCATAGAGACCTTCACCCACACCTGTTCCTCTATCAGATGGACAGAGCAGCTTAAGCCTCAGAGTCTGCTCACCACCCCTGTTAGACTCTCTTCCCAGGCAGCATCCTTGCCCCAAGCGGGCCCTTTTTCTATGACCCTAAAAGACCAAGATCCAATTCCAATAAGGCAAGGCCATAAGCATTCTCTCCAACTGAAGAAAAATAACCCCTCTGGATCCCATGCAGATCATTTCAATTCCATGATCACTAGAATCCCTCCAACAGGCCCAACTCAAGCCCAGCTATGAACATCAGTGTCATGGAGACAGCTCTCAAAACGAAAGAGCTATGCAACTACCTGAAGGTGCTAAGGGAGAGCTCATACGCTCTCATCTCTTACCACCGCGGGAGCCTCACAGTGTTGAGATGAGATGGACAAGGAAACATCCAGGTCCTTGGTTTTGCAACCAGCCTTTACATACAGAGAGGCCACCAGGCAATGCCTGATCTGAACTGTTCTGTGTGCAGCTCCAACTCCAATTCCGTGATCTCCTATTCTGGCAAACAGAAAGAGTTCTAGCCTTTGCGGGGTTCTGGAACATTTCTTTCCTCCTCTCAAGCTCCTCACTCAGTAGAGTAAAATCATACAGGGGTTCCAGAAAATGTTGTGTCTGATGCAGCTTTTCAGTGAATGTAGGTTGTTGATGGAATTTTCAGCTTTAGCAGCTCACTCGGGGTGAGTGACATCTCTGTAAATATTTCCATTTCTGTGGTTGGTTGGGGGGTGGGGGGTGGGGGAGCCTGTCGTGCTGACTCTGAATTAGACTTGCTGGGCTAGCTGCTGTACTTTGTAACCTGAAGTGTACTTTGACTGTTCTGTTTCCTTCAGATGAAAAAAACAAAACAAAACAAAAACCGACTTCAGAAATAACACTGCCAGCGACAGCCAATGCTGTACTTGTAGCTTCTCTCTGTTCCTCTGTACAGTATTAATAGACAATAAACTGCCTTTTCACTGCATCTACCTCTGTGTGTCTGTGCCCCAATTCTTTCCCCTTCCCACCTGCCACGAGTGGATTTCAGGCCAGACCGCCTTGGGAGTGCCTTCAACCGCTCACTAAAACTAAACACTAATCCAGTGCCTTTCAAACTCGAGCGTGCTTCAGAATCACGTGGGGGGACCCCCAGAGAAGGTGGAGGAAGCTCAGTCACACCTCTGGAACTCACATTCGGGTTCCTGGGTGGGGCCTGCTAACCTGCATTTTTAATATTGTCTCCAGGTGATTCTGATACATGTGGTTCCTGGTCCCTCTGTGGGTTGGGTGCCCCACAGGGGGAGTTCCTGTGGCCTGCCCGTTCCAGCTGGTTTACACACTAACCAATCCACTTTCCCAACACTTCTGCTCTCTCACCTACTCTTGCACATCTGTCTCCACACCTGTCATCCTTTTTCTCATTCTTTGCGAGCCCCTAGCAGTGGCATTGACTGTGATCCCGTGGGTCAACCTTGGGCTTCCCCTTAGGCAGTAAGCATTCACCCACTGCGGTCTTAGAAACAGGAGCATCTGAAGACACACAGGGACTTTGTTACTCTTTACCACTGTATCCTCTTTATCTAGAGTGGGCCCAACAAACTTTTTCTGTAAGTGGCCAGATAGTAAGTATTTTGGCTCTGCGGGCCGGATGATTTCTGTCACAACTGTTCTTCTCTGCCTGAAGGCAGCCAGGCACTACACATAAATGAATGAGTGTGGCTATGTTCCAATAAACCTAATTTATAAAAACAAGACAGTAGACTGGATTTGGCCCTCAGGCTTGTAGTTTGCTAATCCTTGGCCTCAAATGGCACATAGTTGGTACTCAATAAAAAAAATGTAAAAGTTATCATATGAAAGAATGAACAAGGGGCAGATGTGCTACCATCTGTAGAACTGTCATAGAAATTTGTTTTCTTTGAGGATAGGGAGTAAAAGAAGTCAGTTGGGGAGTTCTCATCTGTTTGGGTTCCATAGTGGATTTTGTTTTTTTATATCTTTATGTATGGACGTGACCTTGAAAGTTTGAAGCATGAATGGTGCCTTGTAGACAGCTCAAACTGCCAACTGAAATTAATAAGAGTTTCAACCAATGCGTAGTTGAGGAAGTACAAGGACTTCTTGTCCTTGTCAGCAGTGCTGGGGATACCAGCACAGGGCCGTCCCTAAGCATCTAAGCATTTGATCCAGATGTCCGTGGAATATTTTGTCTGAGCCGTCCTACACAGTGAAGCAGGGCCTTCTTTATATTATTCTCTTTGTTAATTGAAGTACTCTTTAGTGTGTGGACATGTGGGCTGGAACCACAATGGCACATTACACATCCCACATTACCTGGGGCATACAAACAGTGACACAACAGCAGCATGTGAAAAGTTGTGTGTTTATATACACTGCCAGTGTTGTTATGGAGTTAAAGGAAATTATGTTTATGCAAAGCACTCTGTAAGCAGGAAGTAGATACCAAATGTTAGCTTACATGCGATGAGAAAGGGTCTGTCCTCTACTAAATGGTTCACCTTTCCCGAATATAAAGAGTATAGGCTACTCAGGTGTGTTTCAAAACCAGCATAAAAATGGAAGCTGCTTTTCCCCCCTTTAGGTTTGTGACTGCTTTTGCATGACATTGAACCATATGACATGGACATTTTGGAGATCAATAGTGTTGAATGTTGACAGTTCCATGTAGCTCAAACTAATAATTCTATTCTGGGGATCATTTTCCATCATAGAGGGCAAAATATGACCAGAACTCCAAATATAGCAGGAGGAATTTAGATAAGAAAGTAAGAACTTTGAAAGGGAACATAGTTCAGTACCACCAACACAGAACGAGGCATTTCCCTTGGGTGTGTAGGATTTCCTATGATCTTACATCGGCCCTATGAGGTAGACATTGCTATTGTTCTCCTTTATACATGAGGAAACTGAGTTACTAAGATAGTAAGCACCTCACCCAATGTAGCAGAGCTACAAATTGGGGTGGAGGCAGGGGGACAGGTTTCCAGCCCAGCTCTAACTTCCTTCCACAAGGAAGGCTCTATGTCATGAAACTGTGGTGTAAGGATTCAGCTAAGCCTGGACATAGAAAGATTTGGATAACAGAACTATCTATGCAAACAAAACAAAACAAAACACCACAGAATGGCACCAGCTCTTCTTTTGCACCTTTTTGTACTCAGGCAAACGCTCTATAATATCACCACCCTCTGGAGGCTGGGAGGTATCTCTGCAGACTCCATCCCACAAGAAAAGCAGAGGGTAATATCATCCGCTGTTCTCTGCTCATTACTGCTTGATAGTTTTTCCTTCCCCAGTTTAGGAAAAGGATTAACAAAATTGCCCAAAAAACTGTAAACTCGGGGAGTGGCGTTAGTCTGGATAAACTAACATGGTTTTGTTGTTGATGGTGATGATAGGATTGCTATTATGATTATTAAATCACCCATCTCGCAAACTGCCAAGAGGAACAGAGCTGGGATTATGTACCTGCCTTTGAATCCAGGCTGTGTCGCCTTCTGAAGCACCACTACTCCCCCAGCAGCCCAGCCCCTCTCCCGCTTTTCTCAAATGGTGTCAAATCCTCTCCTTCATGGACAACGCACAGAAGCAAAGATTTGCTATTTAGGAGTTTAGGTTACCAGATGTCAAAGAGATCATCAAATACAGAGGTCACAAGATGGCTATTCCATAGGCTGAATCTAGCCTATGACTATAAATATAAATATAAATATAAATTTTGCCTGCATACTGCTTTCAAATAGTTTTTAATTCATTGCCAAAAATGATAGAATTCTCATTTTAAAAGTATGAATTTCCAGCTTCTCTAGACTTTAGAGCCTCTGTCTTTTTTTAAATATCTCAAAGCTATTATTTATTCTGTACAAGTTTCCACTATACATTAGACATTCTTCAACTCTTGGTTACACAACAAACAAGTATACACCGGTCTTTTGGCTCAGGCTCACAGGTCTTCCCTGCAGAAGGGTGTCCAGCCATTTAAACTCAGGCCATCTTTCTCTGATGCCTCCTCCTGGGAGCACTGGAAGACACCAGGCTCCAAGCTGTTTGGGTGTGCAAAGAGCTCCATGCATAGAACCCCATGCCTTGGTGCCGAACAGCTTTACGCTCTGAGAAAGCACAGAGTTGTGTCCGACTACTTAGAGCAAAATCAAGCCCATAAGAAAGAATCACACAACTAAGGCAAGATGTCCCAGGATACCCGGGCTCCAGCTCCCAGGGTAGGACTGAAGACCAATGCTAAGAGGAGCCAAGGGTGGCATTGGCATCCCTGAGCAAGTTGGTCCAGGGGGCTTACATCCAGGAGACTCTGAGAAGGTTGGCAGTAAGGGTTGGCAGGAAGGTCAGGGAGAAAAAGCATGTTAAGAGGGAATATATTAAAGGTGAGAAAAGCACCAGGGATAAGAGACTTGTCAATCAAAACAATCCTTTGATTGTTTTCCTAGCTAACATGTGCCTGGAGCTGATGGTGGCTGTCCCCTTTAGAAGAGCCATGTTCTCATTCACTGTCACCACCACCACTTCCTATTATCTTACTCTTGGCCAGCGTCCTTTATGTCACCTGCCTGGCCCCTGTTGACATCTCTAATCTACCATAATCCACCCATTTTATGGCTGGGCCAAATGAGTCCCAGATGGGAGATGAGACTTACCTATGGCAAGGCAGTAACTGAGCCAGAGCTAGAGATGAAGTCTCCTGAACTCTTTTGGAAGTAGGAGGCTTTGTCCTAGATTTGGATTTGGATCTGATAGAAGCATCTAAAATTTTGAACAGGCAACGGGTAGAAAACCAATTTCAGTATCTGGTGCTTTCACTTTTTGACAGGGAAACACACCTGCTTGTATAATAATAGATTATCACAAGGCTGGTGAGCTCATTTACAACTCAAGAGAAAAAAAAAATCCTTTCCTACAACAATTTATAGTATATCGATTATCCTACTCTGTCTTCCTTAGGTTAAATGAAAATATAATATTTTAAGAATTTTGTGGTATCATATTCTTTTTGGTAAAAAGTTTCATTCCTGGAAAAATAAGCAAAAGCGTTGTACTCAACAGTTGAATAGTTCTGGGGGCTTCATATATCTTCTTAGGGCAAATATGAGGCATATCCTGTGTACACTTAAATTTAAATGCAGTTTTCTCTCCTCTCCTAATGTGTGGTCTTCTGTCGTGTTCCTGAGATTATATGGTCATGGAATAGAAATGTTCTCTAATGTTTACTCCCTTATTAAGAAAGGCAATCAGCAAGAAGTTTGACAATTCAGACAATAGGTGAAAGGGAATCTTTCAAAAAAAAAAAAAAAGAAAAAGAAAAGGGAATCTTTCTTCCCATGGCTTGCCACCAAAAACCAATGCGATCTAGTGTTTTTCTTTCTTGTTTTCTTTCTTTCTTTCTTTCTTTCTTTCTTTTTTTCTTTCTTTCTTTCTTTCTTTCTTTCTTTCTTTCTTTCTTTCTTTCTTCTTCTCTTTCTTTCTAATTTTAACTAGAGTAGAGGCTGATCAAATTTAAGAGGATAATTGTATTTCCTCACTTTCTAACTCACTGAGAATTAAAAATATGAACAGTGGACCTACTCTTCTCAGGTCAGGGTTGTTGGGTCAGCCTGGAGGGCAACTTAAAAGCAAGATGAAGTCTGAGGTCAGTGTGGCTTGTCCCATCAATACTATCAATATATGCAGTCTCAAATCCCATGGCTTAAAGAGTGGCTTCAAACCAGAGTACACAGACAGGTGCGGTTGCTTCTTCTTTCCCTGAATTCCAACCAAATCCAGCTACACTCAGAGACTCATTGTAAGCTTCTATCACATATTTAACTCTGTTTTTCTTAAACTTTGACATTGGGGCATCACCTTAGTTATTTTTATCCTGTATGTATATTGCCTGTGGACCATTATTTCATTTTCTAACCACTTCTTTGATTTAAATTTACATAAAATGTAGCTTTGTAGCCCTACCTTCAGTAGGTAGCACATGCCATAAAAGGGTAACTATCAAGGGGCCCCTGGCTGGCTCAATCAGAAAAATATGTGACTCTTGATCTCAGGGTTGTGTGTTCGAGCCCCATGCTGGGTGTGGAGATTACTAAAAAAATAAACTTTTAAAGAGTAACTGTCAAAACAAAGACAAAACAACATTATTAATTCCCACTTGCATACTGTTGCCTAATCATACATTTACCTGAGACCAGCCCTCTCTTTGTCAAAGGAGGGAATCACCAGGTTGGAAAACTGTCAAAAATGAACCTGCATCTCTTTCAGATAACCAGATGAATGAAAACATCAAAATGGTTATGACTCACTCATTGTGTGGCTCAATGTTATTTAGTACCATGTTCATTTACCCCTAAAATTTTGGAAACACTTCTTTTAAAAAAATTTTTTTTATTGGAGTTCAATTTGCCAACATATAGCATAACCCCCAGTGCTCATCCTGCCAAGTGCCCCCCTCAGTGCCCATCACCCAGTCACCCCAACGCCCCCGCCCACCTCCCCTTCCACTACCCCTTGTTCGTTTCCCAGAGTTAGGTGTCTCTCATGTTTTGTCTCCCTCACTGATATTTTCACTCATTTTCTCTCCTTTCCCTTTATTCCCTTGTCCTTTCCCTTTATTCCCTTTTGGAAACACTTCTTCCCACACTGTAGTCCCTTAAGAAAAACCCCAGTTCATCACTTCGAAGATTAGGCTGAGAAAAACAAAGTGACTTGCTGAAGCCACAGGAAGGAAGAGCAGAGACACAGAACTGGTATTCAAACTCAGGTCAGGGGGACTTCAGATTCTTTCTGTCACACCAGGTGCCTGTCACGCTGTGCCTTGCGTCAAGAATGAATTGAATACATCCACAGCAAACTTAAAGTCTCCGTAAGGCTCTCCATCATTTAAACAAACAAAAGTAACATCTGTTCCAGCTAGAGCTGTCTCTGGGCATAAGCAGTTTTCACTGATGGAGGCCAGATCTAATTGGGCTCCTTCTGCCTCACTTGAGCACAGTTGAGCACAGTTACAGGATCAGATGTGCATAGAGGGGGAGCTGGTGGGCTGGCTCCTGTGTGCAGGACTCCTGCCTTCTCAGCATGCTTTCTGAGCTCTAGCGAGTTGATGCCTACTCAGGAGACTTCTTGGTTAATTCTCAAAAAGCCAGGGATTTAGTCAATGCAAGCTATCTAACTCTTAGCACTAGACATGAAGCAGACCTTAATGGAAGAAGAACCATCTCAACTTCAAGGACACCTCAACTTCTCCTTATCTCTTCTCTTCCCTTTTCTTCTCTCTTCACTCTTTGTTCCTTCCTTCTCTAGTCTTTTCTATTGAGTGAACCTGTTGTCCATGGGAAATGCACTCCCACCTGTAGGGTAAGTTGGACTTCTCAAAGAGCCCCTGAGTTCTCCCACAAAGCGCCATGCTGTAGGTCTCTGCTTCTCGTTTTCTGCTTGCTGCACATTAGAATCTAGGACATTTCCTTAAAAATAGGATGATACTAGGGCCTCACCCCAGAGATCCCGATTTAATTGGTGTGGGTGAGGCCTGGGGCATCTGTTAAATGGCTCCAAGTGATTCTAATGGGGGCTTCTGGGTTGGAAACAATAGCACAGAGAAGCCCAGCATGGGCAGGAGTGGTCTAGAAGAGAGGTCCAGGCAGCAATCCTTGTGTCAACTCACAAAACCAAGAAGAAAGGGAGGCTTTGGAGGCAGGACCAAAGTCAAATCCTGGGTCTGTCATTGGCCAGCTGGGTAATCTTGGACAATTGATTTCAATTCACCAAACCTCAGTTAGCCTCCTCTTCTGTAAAATGAGAATAATTCTTACTTTGTAGGGCTTCTATTAGGGATATTCTGAAGGCCTTTCTTTCTCTTCCTCTTTCTTTCTTTCCTCTTACAAAAGGAAAGTGTTTGAGGCAGTTTATAGGAAAAGACACAGCAGGAATAGAATATGGAGGGAAATCAGGTCAAGAGAAAAATAAGATAAAACTAGAGGACTCAATCTAGCATAGCTTTCTGAATGTGTATTTCTCTCTCTCTCTCTCTCCTTCATTTGAGCAATTCAGTTTGTAAAATTTGAGACATGATACTTCTTTATCAACCAAACCACTGAATTCTAGTTTCTTGGGTCTGTTTTAAAAACAAGGAAAACATGAAATTATAGAATCAGCATTTTTTTTTGAGTATGAAGGGACTCATGGCCTGACTTTGTCTTAGTTCTGTCATTGATTATATGACTTAGAAGAGTCCCTTTTCCTCTCTTGACCCTGACTTTCTCATCTATAAAATGAGTAATTTTACTAGATGACTGTTGAAGTAGTTCTCGGTGACATTCTAGATAGATGTTAGCATCAAGAGTCTTCCTCTATAATTAAGGAAGGAAAGAAGGAAGGAAGGAAGGAAGGAAGGAAGGAAGGAAGGAAGGAAGGAAGGAAGGAAGGAAGGAAGGAAGGAAAAACAAAAGAAAAATACATCAAGCTAAGGGATGTTTTTCCTAAAAGGTCCAGAACTTTCTGGCTTTCCAAAACCAAAACATCAGTAATCTGCTGTGGCTCTGGCCTGACTCTGAGGAGCCCCTGGGCAAATCCCTCCTCACTGCCTTCCTTCAGGGTCTGTCTAAGCCCAGTGGAAATCTGGTGGCCATTTTCTTATGTATAAAATTTAGTGGGGGAACACCTGATTTACCAAGACTTATGATCCTCCATGGTTGAAAACAAGTTTGGATTCCTTTTTTAAAATAAAAACCAACTGGCCTTATTAAGAGCTAAATCCTAATATCTTCATGCCCCACTCTTTCCTGACTCTGAGAGTCTCGGAGAGTGGGTAAATACCCACCTAGAGGCTCATGGCAGGTGAGTGCGGCAGACACACACCACTACTCATCTATTCTCAATGGGGTCTCCAAAAAAATCTTAAATATTTGAGCCACAGAAGGACAGTGCTTGTCTCCCCTAGACAATGGATGCTCTGGGTGAAATACCAGCTCCTTCCCTTGTGCCCCATAGCTTAATGTTCAGTGCAACTGGATCTGAAATCAGTAAATCAGTTCTGCTCCTTCATAGCTCTGTGTCTTTGGCCACTTAGGCTGTATGCTCTGCAGCATGCAACAGACTGTTAACTAAGCAGAAGTGTGTTTGTGTTGACACAAAGAGCCTTAGAAGCAGTAGATAAAAGGCTAGTCACAGAAGTTCCCAGTTGAATGGGCTTAGTTGGCTGAAGTTCAGTTGAGGATAGTTTGGTTTCAGGTCTTTTCATCTCTCAGGAGAAAATTCCCCTGGCTGAATGTTGGGAGGAGAAATGGGAATTCTCAGGTCATTTCCTGAGGCCATGACACGGTTCCAAATCCTTCACTGCAAGTGTAGAAGCTTCCATCAAGCATCGCCAAGGCACTGCCCAACTTCATAAGAACAGAGAACTGCGCTTTATTCGTTCCTTCCAGAGTTAAGATCAGACTCTTCTCTCTAAAAGTCAGAATTTGCTAAAATGTAACACCTTCTCCTCTATCTCCCCTCTCCTCCACAGGTGAGTTCCCACTGGTTCCTAACATAAAGTCTCCTTTTCAGTTCAGGAGACCAGCCCCTCCCCTCACTGGCCCCATTCACCCCCAGCCATTGCTCCTACTGTCTAGTACACATCTAGTGTAGCCCCTTTCCTCTCCACACTTTGTGAAGTCATGATCATCAGGCTTTCCTTCGTCTTACACTCCCCCTGTGCCTGCCTCGGCAACTCCTCTGTCCTCCTGCTCCCCTTATTCGTGGCTGAGACTTTATGTGGGTCCTCTGCATTCCTATGATGAAAGACTCATTTTCTAGTTCCAGAAATGAACCAGAAACATCATGTTTTCTCTCTAAATTAGTTGACTTCACCCAGACTCTGAGTGAAAAACCATAATCAAAATCTGATGCCACCTCTTGGCTCCTAAGACTCATAGGAAGAGATGGGACAAGAATCCTTGCCTACCCTCCCTGTGCTCCAAAAAAAAAAAGGGTATTATGATTTTAGGTTTTCCCTCCTTGTCAGAAAAGAAGGTATTGGTGTTGTGCTGACAGTCATGGTCTTCTCTCATCAAGCCAGAGGAGAGACTAAACTTCTATCAGTAGGTTCCTGGCGAGTTTAACAGCAGAGTGTAGTCAAAATCATTTTTCGGTGCCTCATAAACAAGGGTATGGGTAGGTAGGTGAGTAGGCAAGCAGACAACAGACTGAGGGTGACCAGCTATTTAAGGATGAGACTGCCGAAGTATACCAGTTCAGGCTAGTGGGGGGAATGGGACAATAGTCCCCCAGTAAGGTGATTGTTCAGGTTGCACACTGCAGAATCCTCAAGGGCTCCATTCACATAGAGCACGATGTGAATGGTTCCCTTAGGACTGTGCAGTGTGCAGCATGCACACTGTACGTGCTCAGGCATGTATGTGCTCAGGCGGTATGTAAGTTCTGTGGAACACGCAGCTAAAAGTCAATCAGAAGCTTCTATCTTAAATGTAGCACTACACCTTTATTAAACTTGCATATTAAACAGTATGTCAAGTTGCAAGAGCTAGTTTTAACTCCTCAGAACCAGTAACCATGACATACTCCCAGGACCAGGCCTATTCTTCTTTGATTTTCTCTAGTTAAGTCTAGCATAGTACTAAACACGTGGAGTAGGTTGAGTGTTGCATGGTGTTGTAGCTGGGATTGTGGGCCAGAATGGTTGCTCTTCTCTCTAAGGCAGAGCAGCATTGCTTAGGCAAAAGTGCTACCCGGTGACTGCTTAGAAAGGATTCTCTGACCCAGGTGACCTGATGTCCATGTTTGCCCATGTTTTCCCAGCCTCATTCTCAACAGTGTTCTGGTTTGGATGATAGGGCACATGGTCGCACTCCCTTTAGCGTGCAGATGGGTGACTCTGTTTCGTCAGTCATCCCCACACCTGAGACCAGCCTTTCCTCTGATTGATCCTTTGGCAGTTCCTCATGATGCAGAGCAGTGCTCAAGGCATAGCGAGGGCTCTTTACTCAAATGACTATTATGAAGGATAGGACAAAGTGTGGTGGGACAGTCAACTATCACATCAAATCATCTCCTTTTTTTTCTTTGCCATTTATGGTTGGTTTCATAGTCCTATGCACATGCAATGAAGAGGAAGGGATTAAAAAAAAAAAAGAAAGCAGAACACTATCAAACTCAGTACTTACTAGCCAGTTACAGACTCAGCAGAGGACATGGCTCTTAGCCCATGTCATTTGCCTGCTGTCCCTGGTTGTTGGAGGAGATTCACTGTTGTGGGTGCTCAGTAGCTATAATTACCATCAATGCATGGAAGGAGAGTGGAGGGGCACCAAGTCCTTTGCAAATGCACATTCATCCAACAACAGCCAAGAAATACCCACAAGACGAGGGGCACTTGAGTGGCTCAGTTGGTTTAGTGGCCGACTCTTAACTTTGGCTCAGGTCTTGATCTCAGGGTCCTGGGATCTAGCCCCATGTCAGGCTCTGTGCTCAGCAGGGCATCTACTTGAGGATTCTCTCTCTCCCTCTTCCTCTGCGCACCCCCAATACCATGCACATTTCTCTCTCTCTCTCTCAAATAAGTAAAATAAGTAAAATAAATAAATAAATAAATAAATAAATAAATAAATGGAAATACCTATAAGACTACAGATACTGACCAAGGCTTGAAGCCATGTGCACAATGGCTCAGAGTTCTGATTCTTGAGTCTAATGGCCACTTCTTTGTGCCTCAGTTTCTTCAGATATGAAGTAGTGATGAGAGTTAAATCTCTTGTACTGTGTTTGGACACTTCCCAGCATATGTGGACAGAATTAAAGTATTGGCTATTAATGGGAATAGCAACAGTTGCTTTGAGAGCCACAGAGCAAGCTCTGAGAACAGTATGAAGCAGGATCGGTAACTGTCCTTTTTGAGGCAGATCTGGGAGTCTTTCTGTTTTTGTAAATAAAGTTTTATTGGGACACAGCTATGCCCACTTGTTTACATATAGTCTAGGGGTGCTCTATTGAGTAGTCAGGAAAGAAACCACGTGGCACATGAAGCCTCAAATATTTATTGTCTAAGTACTTTACCAAAAAAAAAATTTGCTTGCATCAGTCAGATATTCAAATTCACTTTCATAGTCTACTAGCATTTACTGAGTAATGATTAAATGCCCTGAACTGGACTAGATTTTTATTTATTTATTTATTTATTTATTTATTTATTTATTTATTTATTAGAGAGAGAGAGAGAGAGAGAGGCACAGACACAGGCAGAGGCAGAGGGAGAAGCAGGCTCCATGCAGGGAGCCTGATGCGGGACTCGATCCCAGGTCTCCAGGATCATGACCTGGACTGAAGGTGGCACCAAACCGCTAAGCCACCGGGGCTTCCCCTGGACTAGATTTTTAAAGATACATTATCTAACTTAATTTTCACAGGAAGTAGCTCTTCAAGATCAATGGAAATATCAGCCCATTTTACCTAATGAGGTTGTGACTTGTATCAAATTGTAGGTCAGGATTAATACTCTGCCCTCCTGGAACGCCCAGGTGGCTCAGCAGCTGATTGTTCTGCCTTTGGCTCAGGGCGATCCCAGCATCCCAGGATCGAGTCCCGCTTCAGGGTCCCTGCATGGAGCCTGCTTCTCCCTCTGCCTGTGTCTCTGCCTCTCTCTCTCTCTCTGTCTCTCATGAACAAATAAATAAAATCTTTAAAAAAAATTTTTAAAAAATACACAGCTCTTCTGACCCTAGATCCAGAATCTCAGGAGTCACTAGGGTGGGCGTCCTGAAGGAGTGGGTTTGCACTTGCTCTTGAAGAATGAGTGTGGCTGTCAGTAAGCAAGGATGGGACCTGGGGGAGGGATTCCAGACAGAAGGAACTCATTGATCAAAGGGCCTGAAGTGGGAGGCTCCGGCTATGTTTGGTCATCTGATTTTATAGAACAAGAAGAGACTGAGGGGACTGAGGTCATGGAGTACAAGAAGTGGCTGGAGGCCAGGATGTGGAGGGACAGGGTGTTCCGTAAGGAAGAAGTTACAGATTGAAAGTTCAAGGACAGGCTGGTGGATGTACTGTGATTGGCCTTTACTGTATTGACTCACACAGGGTATTTGGCTTGGTTTTAATTTGGATTTATGAAACATTTCACAATTTTATCTTCTCTTGAAAAAGCAAAGTATTTAGTCACACTTGGGTCCACATTCCTAGGAAGCAGGAATTAGCTGGAGTTGCATTCAGCTGTCTCCTTTAGATGGGACACTTGCTATCCTGTGGGCCTAATCAGTACCATCCTTAGACCCAAGCAAGAGGAGCCTCTCCTCTGGGCCTGGACTTTAGGAGGGCCTTGCTCTGGCCACACCGTTTCCCGTATGATGAGGAGTCCTTGGCTTCAAGGGGACTTGACTTCTCAGAGCCTGTACCCCTCTCCTGCTCCAGCTGTGCTTCAGATGCCAGGACTCAGAATTTCCTGCCTGAATGGCCCAAGCTCACTCCCTAGAGTTATATGGGTCTCTTCCCTAGGGCTGCCCTTTCAAGGGTGGGACACATGGAGGGGTGAGCCAAGGGGGAACAGATTGTGATGGGGGACATGCAGATGGAGCTCTGACCTCAGGTTGGGGTGTCTGCCCTGGGCTGCAAGACCCCTGGAGATGCAGGGCAGAGCTGGGAGCCAGAAGGGAAGGAATGTGGGTAACAGGCCAGAGGACCTTGCTCTGTACCATCAGGTCTCAACCTGGGGCTCCTAGGAATGCAGGAACACAGTTTGAACTTGGCCTTCTGAGTCAGCATGAAGCATATTTGCTAACTTAGGACGATAACAGTTTATTTAATAATTTCGAGCTTGCCTGTGTCTCTGCCTCTCTCTCTCTCTCTCTCTGTCTATCATAAATAAATGGATTTAAAAATCTTTAAAAAAAAACAATTTAGAGCTTGGGGACCCCTGGGTGGCTCAGTGGCTGAGTGTCGGCTTTTGGCTGAGGGTGTGATCCCGGGGTCCTGGGATCAAGTCCCGTGCCAGGTTCCCTGTGGGGAGCCTGCTTCTCCCTCTGCCTCTCTCTATGTGTTTCTCATGAATAAATAAATAAAATCTTAAATAATAATAATAACTTAGAGCTTGATTTCCAACTGATAAATATTGACACATATTTATGTGGCTTCTACTTGTGTACTTGCTCTAAGCCTCAAACCCCATCTCAGATCCTGCTCCTTGACTATTGGTAGTTTAAAGTATGAATGGGCTGCAGTTCCCCTCGGCTCCTATTATTTTACACCAGGGCTGTGTCTGTCTTTGACATAACCCGTCTGCTCTTTACAGGCATAGGAGTGTGGATCCTGTTGTGAGCAATTAGTGCAAAAGAAGGTTGAAGACTTTTGATCAGGGCACAGTGTGCCAGAAGGACTGCCATAGACAGAAACGAGGCAGGAGGGCCAGTTTGAGGGGGTCATAGGTCTAAATGAGTGGGAACAAGAAAGGAAGGGACAGAACAAGAGATTTTTTTTTCTTGCCTAGCGATCATTAAGTTAAGGTGGCCAACTTATCCGGTTTGTCTAGGACTTTCTTGATTTCAGTTCTGAAAGCTTGCATCCCAGGACACCCCTTGGTCCTATTGACACGGGGAAGGTTGGCCCCTCATCCAGCACCTAAACATCAGGTCCCATCATATCAAGATCTTACTATACCTGAGCCAGCTTGGAACCAGGGGCCCAGGACCTGAGTACAACTTTGCTTCTAGAAGCAAACTATCCAGCTGTTTCTATTCCTCAACCATCAATCAAAAATTTCTCCAGACTAAGGCAAATAACTCAGACCACAGAGGTTTCCCCCAGGTGCTGCCGATTCGGTTCTCACGGCAAGTGTGTGTTCAGGGCCTAATTGACCCATCAGAAGGCTTAGATGCTTCATGCTGAAAGAGAAGGTGTTTCCAGTTCACCTTTGCTGGACACAGGATGTCACCTTCCCACCTGCGTCTGGCCACTGTCACTACTCTCCAGATTAACAGAGATCACACATAGCACCTAGAGTATAGAAATCTTATTAAATTAGATTCTCATCTGTTATCGAATTGGCAATTTATGAGTAAAATCAGAATCCTCAGGAAAGTGATATTTAGGTCCTAGACATGTGGCCTTGGACAAGTGACTTAACTTCCCTGAACCTTACTTTTCTTCATCTATGAAGTAGAACTAACAACGCCTGCTACAGGTTTGCTCTGAGAGTACATTTTTAAATGCTTCATGCAAAAAAGAATTGAAAGCAGGGACTTGAACTGTACACTGGTGTTCATAGTAGCATTATTCCCAGTAGCCAGCTGTGTCCATCGGCAGGTGAATAAACAAAATGTGGTCTGCCCATATAATGAAATATTATTCAGTCTTAAAAAGGAGTGAAATTCTGATACATGCTACCACATGGATGGGCCTTGAAAAATTATGCTGTTATACAAGCTAGATAGAGGACAAATATTGTATGATTCTACTCTGCGAAGCACTGAGACTAGTCAAATTCGTAGAGACAGAAATTAGAATAGACGTTTCCACGGGCTGGTGTTTAATGGGCACAGAGTTTCAGTTTGGGATGATAAAAAGGTTCTGGAACTGGATATGGCGATGGTTGTACAATATTGTGAATGTACTGCGTGCCGCGGAACCATATACTTAAAAATGGTGAAAAGAGTAAATTTTATGTCATGTATTCAGTAGCCCAATAAAAAGTAAATGCCTCATGCAGGTACACGGCCATTGACGATAGCCCCCAAAGAAGAAGAAAGAGAGCTAGAAGGAGAATCAAGGTGCTGCTAGGTGTTCAGGGATGGGAGTCTGGTACTTTAGACCACCAGAGGCCAAAGAGTGGGATCTGAGTTGGGGTTTCGTAGGACCTGGAGACCAGGCAAGGAAGGAGGCAAATCCAGGCAGCAGGAAATGCGTAAGCAAAGCAGAAGTGTGCAGTGATGGAGGCCAGATGGTGATGTGGGCTCTGCTGTGTCTCCTGTCACAGACTGGAGGCGGGACCAGGTTGCCAGGGCCCTGGAGTCCAGGTCGACCTGGTGGGACGTCAGGCAGAGCAAAGGCACTGCAGGCGTTTGGGCAGGGAGGATGGTGGGCGCTTTGTTTGCAGGCAGGTTCATCTGGGCGCTGCATGAAATGGATGGGCTGGTGCCACGGGACAGGGGGTATTGGAGGAGCCCGGGTACACTCAGATGGTGGCCGTGAGGAGGACAGAAGGAAGGGGGAACTGGAGGCCTGTTCCAAGGGAGACTTGATAAGCAAGATGCTGGGTAAGGGAAAGAGGTGCCTGAGTGTTAAGCAGCCCGAAAAAGAATAATATAGTCCCAGAGCCAGGCCCCCGCCTTGAGATACCAGCTCTGCTGACCTTGAGTAAAGAACCTAGTGTTTCTGTCCTCGGTGTCCTCATCGACAACACAGAGGTGAGGGCTGTCACAGGGGCTGCCTCTAGGCTGTCCAGTTAAATGAGTCAATATGTGTAAAATAGCTAAGGCCGTGTCGGGGATGGAATATATACTTGCTGTGATTGTCTATTCAGTCTGAGTGGTAAGGGTATGTTGGCGTCTGTTACGTTACTTTTTGCATTTGGATTTTTTTAGACACTGCATTAAAATAATGTACTTTAAAAAATATATATTATGACAATGCTTCTTAAACCCTCACATGCGTGTGAAACAGGTGCAAGCTTGTTAAAGCACAGGTTTGGGTTCAGCGGGGCTGAGTGGGGCCAAGGCTCCGCGCTGTAACACGCTCCCAGGTGGTCCGACGCTGCTGGCCCTCTGGCCCCTCGGTGGGAAGCCAGGCTGCAGAGGCCCAGGGGCCCCGGGCTTTCCGGAGGAGCGGGCTGTTCGGGAGCCTTCCCTGCGTTACAAATCTCCCAAACCTCGTAGCTTAAACCAAAAATATTTATTATCGTCGCTATGCTGTCATCTGTCACAGTTCAGCTGTGCAGCTCTTGTCGGGATGGCTCGCGGAGTGGTTGGTCCTCAGCCGGCACCTGGGGCCGGGGTCACCTTGGAGGCTTTGTCCCTCTCGTGTCCGGCAGGTGAGGCTGCTATCCGCTGCGGCCTCCGCTGGGGCTGTCCGCCGGGACGTCTACCCGTGGTCTCTCCAGGAAGCAGGGGACACAGCCCAGCAGCTGGGTTCCAAGAACAAGTGTCCCCAGAGAGAGAGGGAGCCACCAGCTTCACACAACATCCCTTCTGCCACATTCTGTTTGTTAGAAGTGAGTCAGGATGTAAGGCCCAGCGTTATGATTATACTTAATGATACCCTATTAAATACTTGGAGGTCACCAAGAAGACTAGATTTTTTTTTTTTTTAAAGGAGTTTATTTATTTACTCATGAGAGACACAGAAAGAGAGAGGCAGAGACACAGGCAGAGGGAGAAGCAGGCTCCATGCAGGGAGTCTGATGTGGGACTCGATCCAGGGACCCCGGGTCACACCCTGGGCTGAAGGCAGGCCCCAATCCACTGAGCCACCCAGGTGTCCCCAGAAGACTAGATCTTGAATGTTCCCACCACAAAAAAGAATGGAAGAGGGGAAGAAGCGACCCAAGAGATACTTTTGAATGAAAAGAAGAAATGTCACTGAGGGCCTCGGATTTCAAACAGCGGGACTGCAATCCCAACTCTGTCCTTTCCAGGCCAGGAACCCCCAGGCCTGTCGTTCCACTTGGAGCCTCTGTGTCTACATCTGTCCAACTGTTTTCTTCTCTGGAGATCTGAAAGATTAATAAGGCCATGTACACGAATAAGCCGGCAAAGGGCCGGCTACTCAGGAATTGTTTGTTGGTGAATAAGAGCTATGGGGAAGAGGCTGGCGCACCTCACGTCAGATAGAGGAGCACGTAGTCACCACCATACCTCACATCATGCAGGAGACCGGGACCTATTTTGAGTGATTAGGCCCCAATAACTCTATATCCAAACATTAAAATATGATATAGGGGCAGCCCAGGTGGCTCAGCAGTTTAGTGCCGCCTTCAGCCCAGGGCGTGATCCTGGGGACCCGGGATCGAGTCCCACGTCAGGCTCCCTGCATGGAGCCTGCTTCTCCCTCTGCCTGTGTCTCTGCCTCTCTTTCTGAGTCTCTCATGAATAAATAAGTAAAATCTTTAAAAAAATGATATAGGCAAGTACTGGGGAAAAAAAGAAGGGTCTCGCTAAAGCCAGGCACTGCACGAGGGGAGAGCTGTTAGACCCCATGACTTGAAGGGAGAAGTGTCACAAAATTTGCAGACAGGCCTTAAAGCCACCGGGGGCTTGCCTCGGGAAGCTCTAACAGGAACAGAAAACTGAGAATGAGTGTGCCAGGGATGGCTAACTTGGTTGTGTTCGGATTCATGGTGGGGCAAGTGGGGGTGCCGTCTCGAGCGGGTAGGGGTGTGTGTGTGTGACGGGCTGGGGTCTCTCTCCACCACCGGCCTGACATCGTGAGAGCAAAGGACGGCGCTCCCAGCACCATAGTCCCACATGGTGTGGGGTGCACAAACAGGACCCCGCCAATAGTTGTTGGGTCCATGAGCGGATGGAGAGGGAGGAGGGGCTAGGCCCGAGGCTCAGAAATGCTGGGAGCCGCCCCCGGGACTAGCCCCTCTGGCCCAGCTCCGGCCGTAGGGACGCCTTGGGCACGCAGAGGCCGCGCTGGGCCTAGAGGCCTGGTCTGTGGGGCAGCTCCAGGCCCCGCAGCACCCATGGGGTGGGAAGCCCCCCTCCTGACTCCCAGCGGATGGAAACTGCACCCAGAATCTCAGGAGAGAAGGAAACTCAACAGTGGCTCTTTTGATGACAGTGCTAGCTCCTTCCTAGGCAGCTCTCCCTGTTTCCTGTTTATAGGCCCAGCTAAGAGCAAAAGTGACCAGATCTCTGAGCCGAAGCCTTTCCCTGGGGACTTGGAGGCAGCTCAGCAACAGGAAACCGTCGGGGCTCCTCTGGCCAGCCCGGGGGTGCCATCCTGCCCCCTGGGGGGGTGGACAGGGGGCCTTGGGAAGAGCAGCTCCTGCTCTGAGCCGAGTGGCTCCCAGGGCCCTGCGTCCTGGGTGTGAGTACGAGTGTGAGTGTGTGTGTGGGGGATGGACTGGGGGGAGGGGGCTGAGCAGAGCAGGGTGACGTTCAGGGCTGCCTGGGCGGCTGTGCGTCACTTCACTTTGGGCGGCCCAGCAGGAAAGGCTGGCCCCGACAGGCCCTGGGTCTGCACGCGAATAATCTCCGGCTCTCCTCCAGCGGTACGTCGGCGTCCCTGGAGTTTTGGAGGGTGGCCCTAGACCCGGTTCCTGTCCTGGCTACACAACTGTGGAGCTTGACACAGACCGAGGGACACCTGGGGAGTGAGGGGCTAAAATGGTGAGAGGGCAACAGGTGAACAGCTCCTGCAGGGTTGTGAACAGCAAGGCCGTGGGATGCGTGGTCCTTCCCTGCCCCTCCCCCTTGCACACACACATGCATGCATCACACATGTGCACTTACACACATGCACACACCTATATGCATACATGCATGGCACATGTGTACACGGACCCCATGTGTAAACACACCGCACATGTACGCACAAGCATGTCACACACGTGTACGCGCATGCCACATGTTTATACATGCACACACACATCAGATGGGTGGACACCTACATGCACAAACACATACACACACGTATGTGTGCATGCAATACACAGCACACACACCCCTCGCAGAAAGGCTCTGTGAAGATGGAACATTTCAGCTGACACCTGAAAAATTAGAGAAGCAGCAACACCGAGAGTATCTGGGCAAAGAGAGCAGTTGCAAAGGCTCTGCAGCTCCACAGCCGGGTTCTGGGCCCAGGAGGATGGGACGGCTGTGGCTCCCTCCACACCCTGGACGCTCCGACACTCGGAAACTCGCTCACAAAGTTAGTGGGTATAAATAATTGGCCCACAGACCCACTGCAAGAAGCCAATTCTTTGTTCTCTCTCCCTTTTTTTTAAGAGAGATTTTAGAGACATTTGACTTATTCATTTGACAGAGAGAGTGAGAGGGAGAGAGAGAGAGAGAGCACAAGCTGGGGGGGTGGTGCAGAGGGAGAGGGAGAAGCAGACTCCCCGCTGGGCAGGGAGCCCGACTCAGGCCTCGATCCCAGGACCTTGAGATCATGACCTGAGCCAAAGGCAGATGCTTAATGGACTGAGCCACCCAGGTGCCCCATTTCGCTTTCTCTAAATCAAATTATATTGGACCGAGGCCCAGGGCTGCTGGCCTGGCAGGCAATTCAATGACAGTCTTCTTGGGGTTCCCTCTGATGCAGGCTTGTGCAGAGGTGCCATGCCCCCCAGCACGACGAGGCCCAGCATCACTGCCCCCTCCCCTCCAGTTTGTCCTCGGATGCCTTGTTCTGGCCCTCACAGCCCCTTCATTAGCCTGTGTGGCTTCTGAGCCCTGCTTGGGGACAAGGACCTGGGCAGAGGCTGGGAGCCGGCTTCCCTACACACACATCGTTGCCCCCACCCCCCACGGCTCTCCTGCACACCCAGCCCAGCGGCTGAGCACTCCCCTCTTCAGCTCCGCGAGGAAAGTGCCCACCCGTCCCCCAGGAGGCCCGGCTGAATTTCCTTAATGAATTTTGGCTTTTGCAAAAAACCCAAAGGCCCACTCACCAAAAGCAGCTCCTGCAGCAACTCTCCTCCCTCCAAGCAGGAGAGCACAAACCCCACCCACCTGCTAGAAATGGAAAGGAGGCTGACACAGAGGAAGCACCCCCACAGGTGTTTCCTGGACCTTGCCATTAGGGTCTCTCTGTTCTCAGGGATGCAACCCGCCCAGCCCCTGAACTCGAACTCCCTGAGAACAATGCTTCTCTAACGGTCTTGGTGAAGAATCCGATTTTATTTTCTTCTTTTTCAATTTCCCATTCATCCCAGAATGTTAACTCTTCTGAAGCGCAATGAAGGAAATTCTAGAAAAATGAAAAAAAAAAAAAACCCACAGAATACAGGCACCAATTTTTATCCCTAGATTGAACACATTGCTCTAAAAGTTTCTAAATATTTTCTCTCCATTTGTAGACTCACCTCATCACCGATGGGTATCTGACCGTGGAGGGGCACGCATGGCTGGCGGGTATTGGGAAGGAAGATAGTGTCTCCTCACCTCTAAAAATGAGGAGCTGGGGCAGCCCTGGTGGCGCAGCGGTTTAGCGCTGTCTGCAGCCCAGGGCGTGATCCTGGAGACCCTGGATCGAGTCCCATGTCAGGCTCTCTGTATGATGCCTGCTTCTCCCTCTGCCTGTGTCTCTGCCTCTCTCTCTCTCTCTCTCTGTCTCTATGAATAAATAAATAAAATCTTTAAAAAAAATAAAAAATAAAAAAAATAAAAATGAGGAGCTTAGTCAGGTCATGATCACAGGGCCCTGGGGTCGAGCCCCACATTGGCGTTCCCTGCTCAGTGGGGAGTCTGCTTGAGATTCTCCCTCTCCCTCTGCCCACCGCCCCCTTGTGTTCTCTCTCTCTCTCTCGATTAAATAAATAAAATCTTTTTTAAAAAATGAGGAGCCTAGTGAAATATAGACTCTTTAAGAGGTTAAAGTAGAAGGCAGAAGCAGGGACAGCCATCCCCGTGAGCTGAGAGACTAGAATTCAGCCTCCTACACAACTACTCACAACGAGGAGACGCAGGTTAGTGCAAGAGGCCCGGAGCCCACCTGGGGAGCACACCCCCAGCAATGCCTACTGGCCCTGCCACTTACCACCTTGCCTCAGGATGAGTCAACAGCTCCGAGCCTCAGTTTACCCATCCGTACAACTAAGAGAATAGCATTCTTTCATAGGGTTGTTGTAAGGACTAGATGAGATCATAAGTGGATAATTGTGGCACTTGCTACTATGAAAACGTTTCCTTAGAACGAAAACTTCGGGAGAGCAGGGATTTGTATTCCCTGATGCTTCCCGAATGCCTGGAATAACGCCTGGCCCGCAGTAGGTGCTCAGTAAATATGTGTTCAGTGACTGAGTGAACCTTGTCACCATGCTGAGCTTCCGACAGCCGTGTTTATCTTATGCTGGATTCTTCAGGAGAAGGAGAGGTCTGGTTGCCCTCTGTGCTGATGCTCTACTCAGCGTCCAGAGTGCGTTTTCCAAAGCCGCAGGCATTCAAGAAAGACTGGAACTGCCTCTCAGGCTGAGCCCTTCCGGGCAGGGTGTTAAAGACTGGACTTAAGCTATATTTTCACAGAGTGTAAAACCAGATCCCTTAGGCTGGGATTTAGACTCTTCACATATCGGGTTCCAACCGATGTTTCTAGGCATACAGTATGCCCCACCCCACGGGACATTGCTCCGGTGAGGACCATTCGCCGTGCTCTGGGCATGCTCTTCCTCCAAGAGGCCTTCTCAGCTCCTACCAGGTGAAAGATGACTCATTCTACCAAGCCAGGTGTAAATGTGACCTCCTCCCTGGAGCTGGCCCCGATGTTTGGCCGAGTTCATCTCCCTCCTCCAGCTCTCCCCATCCTCCCTTCTCCTCTCCCTCTTTAGAAGGCTTTGTCATCTGGTTAATTATTTGCACATCCGTCTCTCTTCACTAAGGTGCGACTCCTTAAGGACCAGGGGCCATGTCTTGAAGAGCACCGGTGCTTAATGCAGGCCTGACATATGAATAGATGTTCACAGGGTCCACGTTGGTGGTGGGGTTCCCCCTGCAAGTGTAAAGTCAACAGGCTTCACTTTGGCCAAATATAGGTGCCAATCAGAAGAGGAATTGAAAGCCCCATGCCCACTGGCCCAATATCACTTTTCTCTAAATACTCTTTAGTCTGGGGTAGGTATTTTCTGGACAGCATGATGGACAGCCTGGTGGCTCCAAACTGAAGGACGGTGTAGCTTAGGGTGTATTTCTCAGGCTGAAGTCAGAGGCAGAAGGGACCACGGGAACACAGGAGATGGCACACACAGGGCGTGGGGCTCTGAGGTCGGGGGTGGCTGGCTTCCAACCCGAGGTCTGCTGTGACTGGCTCGATGACCCTGGGCACGCTTTTTTACCTCTGAAAGCTTCAGTTTCCTCATCTGTATAATGTGGATAATGTTAGAGGAGGAAGCCAAAGTGGGGACGTCTGCCCCACTGGCAGTCTACGGGGAGTGCCGCAGGATGCTAACCTTTGCAGACTCTGGCACCGTACTGTGGGGACAGAAGGCTCACAAACTTCCATCACCCAGGCACTGGGTGCCCTTACTGTATCACCAAATCTCACAGCACAATTATGAGGCTTAAACACAGTAACACGTGTAGGGGGCTTAGCACCCTGCTCTGAGCGAGGCCCTTCCGAGACTCAGGGAGAAGGAGCAGCCCTTCTGTGGGACACTCCATTCTCATGGCATTCTCCTGTCAGAAGGAAAAGACCAGAACCATTCATGGCTCTTGGAGTTCATGTTTGGATGTGGCATGTGTAGCTTGTGTTCCATCGGCCAAAGCAAATCATATGGCCAAGCCTCGTGTCGATGGGGGTAAGGAAGTAAGCCTCCAGGAGGACAGCAACACAAGTCTCTTGGCATTGGGTGGGGATGTATAATCCTCTTACAGGGAGGGCAAAAAATAATTGGGAAGACTAATACAGCCTGCCACATGTTTTTATGAGTGCCAGCTAATCTTTGTCTCGTGGTAACCCTATGAGGTATGCATACCCCCGTTTTATGGAGTGGAGAATTAAGGCTTGGTATGGCTCACTAGCCTGCCCAGAATGTAGCCAGTAATTAATAGGGCTGCCACTTGAAGCTGGTTCTGGTGGCATGTGGCCAGCCTTGACTCAGGCAGCAGCTTCCTGAGGACTCGTCTTCATAGAGGTGCTGTCATTCAGTAAGCATGCACGAAGTGCCTACTACGTGCCTCCCTGATGACAGCTCTGAAGCTGAGAAGGACAAGGCACATGGCTCCTGTCTGCCTGGCAGGGTGAGTGCCAAGGACAGTTTGCGGTTCAGACCTCGAAAGGGCGCTGCAGGGGCTCAGTGCAGACGGGTGCATGCCCAGCTGGTTCGCTAGTGAGCCCTGCAGAGGTCTGATCCAAAGCCCTCGTCAGCCCCACCTGGGGCTTCGTCCCAGGAGTGGACCCCCTCAGAGCCTGCATGCCACAGAGGACAAAGGTCCAGAGACTTCAGGGGCAGCCTGAAAGAGAAAGAGAAACCTACTTGTGATCTGACTTTGAATCAGCACGGTGACACATGTGGCTACCTTGCAAGAGCACACCACTCTCACTTCCCCGAACGGTTTCCATTTTAGAGGCTGGTAATTAAAAAGAAGAAGGAAAGAAATCCCCTTCCACGGTTTGCAACTTGTACTGTAATAGGAAGAAAACCCCTTTTCTTATCACAGCGGCCTGTGTGTTAGGGCACGGGGCCCAGCATTTGGCTTGTCTCTGCAAGCACAACCGATCACGTAGTGAGCAGTTGCCCCTCAAACAAAGATGGCAAGCGTGCTGCAAAACAGGCCACCTCTTAATGAGGCAAAACCCCATAAAAAAGCCGGCACAGCCGCTGACTGTCCCTCTCGGGATGAGGAAGGCCTCTGAAATGTGAGCACATCTGTTCCGCAGCAGACCCTTCTGGCGGCGTATCACATCTCCAAGGAAATGTTTTTGAAAGAGGGGGACTCTATTTTCAATTTGGTTATGGACACACACATCCTCGAAAATTTCAGAAAATGTCCCAAAGCTGAATTTATCTATACATACGTATACATGTGTATATGTATAAATACACCTATTTGACTTTATCTGAAAACTGCAGGTAGACATCGGTGTGCTTTGAGTTTATACTCCCTTTAAAAATTTAGTCTTAGGGCAGCCCGGGTGGCTCAGTGGTTTGGCGCCGCCTTTGGCCCAGGGCGTGATCCTGGAGACCTGGGATCGGGTCCCACGTCAGGCTCCCTGCATGGAGCCTGCTTCTCCCTCTGCCTGTGTCTCTGCCTCTCCCTCTCTCTGTCTCTCATGAATAAATAAATAAAATCTTAAAAAAAAAATTCAGTCTTGGAGTTTAGAAAGGACCCAAGTTCTGAGTTCTTTGGGCAGGAACCTCCTTGCTGAGTCTGAGACCCCTGGGAGAGCAAGGAAGGGCACCCCATCGCTGGGGAACCATGGGGCCTGTGTTTGCAGGTTTAGCCAGAGGGGAAAGAGCAGATTAAACCATCACGTCCCATGTCCCATGCCTCTGTAACCAAGACAAATAATACTTTAATACAATATTAAAAAAATCAAATTAGCAAACTATGGCTATGGGTCATCTGCCTGTGTTTACAAATAAAGTTTTACTGAAACTCCTTTTTAACTGGAATGATTCCAAGTTTTATTGGACTTGAGTTCACTGTGCCCCTTATGTTTTATGTCCGAGGCAAGCCCTCAACTCACCTCCCCGAAGACCTAGCCCTGCCCCACATCCGTTCACTCGTTCCCTCATCCGCCCCATACCTGCAGAGTGGTAAGCTCCAGGAGACAGAGCTAACAGTTATTGAGCACTTACTGCATGCCAGCCGCTGTTGTAAGCCTTTGGACATATTGCCTCATTTAATCCACCCCCCCCCCCCAAACAATCCCATAGGTAAATACAATTATTCATCTCGTTTTACAAATCAGGCACTGAAAGGTGAAGAAACTTTCCCAAGATCAAACAGCTAGGAAGAGGCAGGGCCAGGGTTTACAGCCAGGCAGGCTGATGGCTTTGAATGGAGGATGCTTAGAGGAGGAAGGGAGACTCGGCTCTGGGAAGCCATCACGGAGGAGATAAGGTGTTGGACGGGTAAGTAGAAGTTTGCTAGACAGAAAAAAACAAGTAGATGCTACAGGAAGTGAGTGTTTTAGAGGAGCAAGTCTCTGGGGAGAGGTCCTTTCTGACTGCTCTGGGCCCAGGCCCTACCATGGAATCAGAGCAGCAGCAAAATCCTACAACTAACCCCATTTACTCAGTGCTTACCCTGTAGGCTGGGTATTCAACTAAATACTTTTTGTGCCTTATGTCATTAAGTCCTCAAAGAAACAATGAGTGGCTACTACTCCTAATTCTGTTTTACAGAGGAAGAGTCTGAGGCACAGAGAGTAAGTGGCTGAGCCAAAATGCAAACCCAGTGGGCACTATTCATATTGTGGTCCCGGCCAAACCCAAGAACCTAGCACCAGAGCTGCAAACTGAGCCAGACACTGTGCCAGGGGTTCTCAAATGTCATCATGCATCAGAATCCCCTGGAGAGTTCATTAAAACAGATTGCTGTGTCCCACCCCTAGAGATCCTGATTCAGGAGGTCTGGGGGGCAGAGCTGAGAATTTGCATCTCTAACAAATTCCTGGGTGATGCTGAGGCTGTTGGCCCAAAAACCAGACATCGAGAACCTATATTGACTCTATGTGATCCCACAACAGCGTGGCAGTGGCCTCCTCAGCTGCACCGGGAAACACAAACGCAGGAGGTACTTGAAAGAAAACGCTTCCTTCTAGATCCATAGGTCAGAATCCACCCTCTGCTGAGTTTTCAGTCTTTGCTTTTATTCCAGTGGCTTTCTTTTCTCTGATACTTGCACTGAGCCTCTTGATTGTCCAGGCTCTTCATCTTGCTTTCTGCTCATGGGGACTTTCGTGACCTCCCCCACATACTGGTGCTCCTGCAGAATTAGGCAGCCCCACGTGCCACCACCTGTGTTCCGAGCCTGGTGTGCTTCTTGGATTGACGTGGATTCCAGGCATCAAGAGTGGGAGGGAGGACGAGCATGATGATCACGTGTGTCCTGGTGGTTCTCCAGGCTGCACAGGGACTTGATGATACCAATTAGTAATTCATTCCATGTATTAGTCAGAAGCCCTGGTGTTACACGTGACAAAAGCCAATTTGAACTGGAATGGGAAAATCGGACACTCCCAGAGCCTGGTCACAGGAAGGGCGGGGTGGCAGCTGGGCTGCAGGCGTGACTGCCCAGGGCTCCAAATGCCACTGGCCTCGGCTCTTCACCCACCGCCTCTACCTCTTCCTGAGTGTCAACATCAGCCTTTTCAGGCAGACTCTGTCCACACAGCTGGAGAGACGCCTGCCATCCACTGTCAAGCCCTCCATTTTCAGCCCCACCTTGAAAGAGGAACAAGGAGACAGGGCTCCTGGATTCTGGGAAGAGCTCTGAGTGGCCCAGCCTGGATCATTGTCCATCCCTGGACCAGAGAGCCCTTGGCCATTCTGGATGTCTACCTATGTCCAATCTGGGATGAGGTGGGGACAGGTTGTTAAAGGATGTGCAATCTCCCTCCAACCATAATGTCAGGGTTGGATGTAGGGTCATTTTCTAGAAAACACTAGAGGAGACGCTGGGCAGGAAGATAAACCCCACAGGTGAGTGGGTGAGTGAGTGGAAGGATGCATGTCTTCTCGGTATCAGGCACCGAGTTGGCAGCCGCAGTAGATGGAGAGAGGTAAGCGTGGAAAGCCCCGGCCTTCCCGGAGCTCACAGTCTAGAAAGCAGGCTGAGACACGCCACGGATGTCAGCGAAGCCAGGTAGGAATTTCTGCGGGTCACAGCAGGGGCAGAGGAGGAGGATCCCAAAGGCTTTGGGCAAACCATGGCTCACTCACGCGCCCACCAGCCAACTCGTGAGCGCTCACTCGGTGTTAAAACACATGCCTGCCCTCCACGCACTTGGCCAAGTGGAACGCCTGCAGGTGTCATGCAACCCTGTCCCCAGGCAGCTGGCCACTCGCAAAGCTGTTCATAAAGCTCTGCAAGGAGAAGCGTATCCATCGTGGCTAGCTGCTGTCCCCACCCTGCTCCCCCGGCCACATCAGGTCCTCCTCCCTGTGCCAACTCGGGCTCTCCTAGCCCGTGCAGAGTAACCTCACGGAGGATCACTGGTCTGCCCTGTGCCTCCTGCTGGCTGACCCTGGATCCCTGGGCAGAGACGCTTCTCTTTTTTCCATCCCTTTATTTCATGTCCTTTCATTTCCATGATATTCTCTCTGGGACTCCTTGCTCCTGCAAGCTGTGGCTTCCAGAGCTTGGAGCAATCATGGCAACGCCTCCCTGAGCCATTTGGCCTTATCACTGTGGACACATTTGTCTGCATTTCTCTGTCGGAGTGGCGAGCCGGATGGTGGCACTGAGGACTGTGGGCAGATGTCATCGGGCTCCTTGATTCCCTTTTTGTCTTTTCCACACGGCCCTCTGGTCCCGGTCTTCTGTTTTAAGTCCGGCCAGGAGGACAGAGGAGGCATTTGAGGGCTGCGTGGCTTTAGGAACTCTCAGCAGCTGTATGGCCCCCCTGGCACCCATCTGTCCCATTCCACTATGGGCAATGGGAATGAATGCCCAGACCCTCCCCCCACACACACACCTCACCAACCTTGGCAAAGTAGCAGTAAACCAGGTTTAAAGCTGTCCGTCAGCATCTCTGTCCTCTCCGTATTGGCCTCACCTTTCTCTGTGCCTGTCCTTCCAAGAGCTTCTTTAGGCCCCTGTCTTTATAGCTTTGTTCCTCATGTGCTTGGCCACAGCAGGTGTCTACAAAATGAACTGGCCTCACGAATGGAACTAACGAGGGAACCAGCTCAACTCTTAATGTAAAGCAAAGGGGTGAAGTAGCAACAATTATCCATCCTGCTGGTTTCCCCTCATAGTGTTGAGTGTGGGGAGTGGTGATTAAGAACACCCCTGAGGTCCCCTTTAAATTCAAGAATATATTTAAAAACAAGATACAATGAGGTGTTTTTTTTTGTTTTTTTTTTGTTTGTTTGTTTTGTTTGTTTTTGTTTTTTTGGTGTTTGGTTTTTTTGTTTTGTTTTGTTATTGAAAGGTGATTAGAAAATGTGGTTTAGATTTGTGTGAATATATCCCTCACCTGAATTAAACCCTCCGACCCAGTCTCAGACGGGTCTGGACAACCACACGCCTCCCTCAAGAGCAGGCCAGTTTTTGAAGGCAGAAGAGAGAAACAGGTGTCCTTGGGATGCTCCTAAAAGAGTAGAAAGGCCACACCACTCACGCTCAGTTCCCTGTCACACCTTCTCTTGACTCTGGTGTCCCTGGAGTGGAGGCCTGCTCGGTGCTCTCTGCCCTGTGCCTGCATAGGCCTGGCCTGTCCACCGTTACTCTTCTCAGTTCTGAGGTCCCCGAGCTCTGCAAACAACGGATGCTTCCCTGGTATTGAGGAAAGAACCAGGCTTTGGGCCGCGAGTCCTTCTCTTCCTGGTGTCCTTGAACAAAGCCATCCAGTCACGGTGACCCTCCCCTTCCTCCGTTCTAGAATGGGGTGTCATCAACTTTGCCTGCACCCAGGCTCAGCTGACCTCAATTACTTACTAAATTGCTCGAATTCTTATGGGAGGAGAATTTTTCAAGGTGATTTGGGGATCAAGTGGGAAGATTTATACACTTTGAAAGGGGTTCTGTGTGTTTCTTTTGGAGACTGAGGCTCAGGAGAGGTAAGCAGCTTGCCTAGGGCATCTGCCCCGGGTCCCATCTCCCTAGACCAGCTCCTGCCATCCAGAGCTGCTTTCTTGCCGCTTCTCTGCTCTCGCTCTCTCTCTCTCTCTCTCTCGCCTTCGGGCTCATCCCAGCAGCTTCGAGGCAGGTTCAGCTGTGGCTAATAACACCCATCTGCATCCTGCCCGGCATCCTGCACGCACCAGTTAACGTTCAGTAAGTACTTGTCTGCTGCCTGGGTCCTTTTACTAGAATTAAAAGCAGGCACTTTTGCTGGCTTTGAAAAACAAGCAAAGATTTAAGTCCATGAAAGTCTGGAAGGGGAGCCAGGAAACCCGAGGATGGGTAGTGGTCTGGCTGTGAGATGCTGTACAAGTCTGAGCCATCCCCTGGGCCCCCACCGGCCCCAGCTATCCTAAGGATGCTCGAAGCGGGGAAAATGTCTCTGAGCAGGGTTAGTGAGTCATTACTGCCCACACATAATTGAGCAAACTTCTCCCTAATGTCTAACTGAGACAAGGTGGGTGACCAGAGAGGGAAACTTTTGGTTTAGTTTGGTTTGTTCTTAACAAGAAGAAGCCAGCTAGCCTTTGGGTCTCCAAGCCGCATGAAAACCAGACCCCATTAGTCCTGGGGGAGGGGGTGGCAAGGTATGGAAGCTGGACTCCAGAAGTGGCCTCCTCTACTTATGTTTTCCCTTGAGCCTTCTACACACTCGGGAATGGGTGAGAAAATGGTCCTTCGGACCAGCTCAACAGGCTTTTGTGGGCTAGCCTGAAAATTGAAATGTATTCTTTTAAAAAAAAATTTATTTATTTATTTATTTATTTATTTATTTATTTATTTATTTATTTATTTATTTATGATAGACATAGAGAGGCAGAGACACAGGCAGAGGGAGAAGCAGGCTTCATGCAGGGAGCCCGATTCGGGACTCGATCCGGGTCCCCAGGATCAGGCCCTGGGCTGAAGGCGGTGCTAAACCGCTGAGCACCCAGGGTTCCCCGAAATGTATTCTTTTGACAAAATGTGCTCGTGGTTTCCAATACCTGGTTAACGTGTTGGTTTTTGTTAATCTATTTCCCTCTATCCTTCCCTTCCACGTCCCCCTTCCATTTTTTCTTTTTCCACGCGGTCTCTCCCCTCTGTCTCTCCACGTTCCTTCCCTCTCTCTTCTTTTCCTCCCTTCCTCTCCACTCCATCCACCTGTTCTCAGGTTCTTACCCCGGTAGCCCACAGGCCATTTAAGGTGACTGGCAGAAACAGAAATTAGGAAAACGTAAATGAAACATAAAAGATTCAAACGAGGGCACCTGGGTGGCTCAGTCAGTTGAGTGCCTTCTGCTTAGGTCATAGTCTCGGGGTCCTGGGATCGAGCCCCACTTTGGGGGGCTTCTCTCTCTCTCTCTCCCTCTGCCCCCTGCTCATGCTCTCTATCTCTCTTGCTTGCTCTCACTCTCTATCTCAAACAAATGGATAAAATCCTTTAAAAAAAATGTAGAACATGCCTTAGGATATGCTTCCCAGGCTGCACGGTTAGGTTTTTAAGCTCGGTGGCAGATATCCACAGCCATGCTGCCATGCATCAGTGCTAAGTTATTGGCTCAATTGACTGGTACAAAAGTCTATTCAGACTAAGAGCATGTTGGAATAGGCATGGACACAAGTGGCTGCTAGAAAACTGAGACCAGTGTGGGTAGGGAATGGACATTCTGATTCTGGGAACAGATTCCTGAGCCTGAGTTCTGTGGCCCTCAAAGTGACTCGTATGTAAAACATTTAAAGTAGCTACCAAACCAGGAGCATCTGGTTTAAAAGGTTTTCATGAGTCATCACCACAGACTGCGACATGGGAAGGGCATTGCTGAGTTTATCTTTGTTTAATGGATTGTTTTTTCACTATGTGATACATTCACACGATTCCAAGTGGAAATCTGGGGCGCCTGGGTGGCTCAGTCGGTTAAGCATCTGCCTTCGGCTCAGGTCATGATCCCGGGGTCCTTGGGATTGAAGTCCACATTGGGCTCCCTGCTCAGAGGAGAGCCTGCTTCTCCCTCTCCCTCTGCTTGTGCACACTTTCTCTCTCTGCCAAAGAAATAAATAAAACCTTTTAAAAAAACACAACAAAATAACCAAAGTGCAAATCTTATAAAAAGGTACACATCGAGATGTCTTATTTGGAAGGCATGCCCTCTTATTGTCCCCTCTGTCACTCCCCCAAAACGTAAACCACCTTGAGTTGATTTCTTGCCAATGCGTTCCTGTATGCAAATGTAACCAAATACAAAAATATATTCTCATTCTCCTCCGCTTTTAATACAAAATATATAATACGACCTACGGTGTTTTGAAGCTTCTTTTTTTCCATTTAATGACATATTCTGGAGAGTTTTCAGCGTTAGTATGTACGAACATATTCATATACATACACTCAGAGCTGCATAATATTCCATTGTGTGCATGTACTTTATTCCAACTTGCAAACTCTGCCCATTTACCGATATTCTGGTGGGGCTCAGGTGTCCACAGTGTAGGAAGAATCAGAAGGCTGTGGTGTGAGAGTCAGAGCCCCTGAGCCTGGGAGACCTCCTTGCTGATGGGAGACACAGCACTCGGTGTGAGAACAGGCTTTCTGGACATGAGTGTCCACCCCACTCTGGTTTAAACCATATTCTGGTTTAAAACTCTAAGTCGGAGTATCTGGTGGCATCAAGAAGATCATTTATATAGAAAACAAGGAATGAGATATGAATTTATTGCATAAATCACCACAAGTAGTTTCTTTTCAACATCAGGAGGTGCAATATCACTTAAATAATCCTTAAGGGCAGCCTGGGTGGCTCAGCGCTGTAGCACCGCCTTCAGCCCAGGGCCTGATCCTGGGGTCCCGGCGTCGGGCTCCCTGCACGGAGCCTGCTTCTCCCTCTGCCTTTGTCTCTGCCCCCTGCCCTCTCTGTATGTCTCATGAATAAATAAATAAATAATCTTAAAAATATATTTTTAAAAAATCCTTAAAAAAAATCCTGATGAGGTAATAAAAATTCACTAAAGGTGCCTATGACCTCATCTCTCCTTTCCATCTTGACCATTTTTTGGAGCTAACTTCTCCATTGATTCTGAGATCCTTAATCCTCTCTATTTTTAAGGGTACTACTGGGGTGTCTAACATAAATTAGGATAGTGAAATATACCTCTAGTCTCTTCAAGGGATCTTTAAGTAACAAATATATTCCCCCAAATCTCCTTTTATGTGTAATTGTTATAAATTATTAATTATAAAAATCAAATGGCTGTATCCATGGAGAACTGACCTTTTAAAGACAATGCAAGGTGACTTCTTTTAGAATTAAAAATTCCACTTCAGATATTTAGTATATTAACTTTTTAGAAAGCAGAGCACATCTGTAGACTATTCCTGCCCTAAATATTTGCTATCTATAACAAGGTAAGATCCCTAAGTGGAATATGCTTACTTGTCTTCTAAAACTCTGAGTTGCTTTTTTTTTTTCTTATTCCACTGTGCACCTTGCAGTAACCTGACATCTCTTTATCTCATTAAACTGGCTTCAACTGGTAATACTTCATTAAATTCAGAAGAAACTTGACCCCCATCAAAATCCAGATCTGAAAACATTTAACTTTAAGCTGTAGCTCAGAAAAATGCTAATATTTAATAAAGCCTTGATAGAAGGTGTTGACTCAATATTTGAGAAATTGAATGACAGCACGCTGTGAGAAAGCTTAGAGGGGAAAGTGCATTTGACTAAATGTAATTAAATGTGATTTCTTGAATTATTTTGCTGCAGTTCATAGCGAACCTTCCAATAATACAATAATTTTCTTGACCTTGATTTTCGATCTATCCTAACTGTCAATACTATATCAGAATTTACTTTCATCAGTGATGCTTGAAAGAGGAATTCCAAAAATAAAATGCTGTAATTGCCTACTATAAAAATATTCCAATAGCCTTTCCATCAGATGAATTAGACAGGGTTCCTTTATGTCTGGATTTTCCCAGTTCCACATTTTCTCTGATGTTCAGACAGATGCAGACTAATTCTTCAGTGTGACAACCCTTCTGACTTAGATTTTTCTATTTCCCTTGTGTTTGTGCCAATTAAGCCAAGCCTCAGGCTGTACTTATGACATATTTTCGGAAATTCATTGTGTAAGAGATGTTGACAGTCCACTGCTTTGTTTTCCCTTGGTCTTCCTCATTTCTCTAGAATCCTACCCTTTCTCTTCTTTGAAGTCTGTGTTTGACATTCTTTGAAAAGATGTTTCATACATGTGGCTTATTGTAATGAGTAATTACATCCAAGGAGAAAGCTCCAAATCACTGACACGGAATGACTAGTTCTAGAAGCATTTCCTAAAGGACATGCCATTCCTTTTCAACAGATTTTTCTCCGCCATTTATTTTGTGCAAAAGTTCATATTTGGGGTCCGATGCTGTTTTCTTTCTCATAAACTTTAAAATAAATATTTCAACTTGAGTGATAAGATATAGAAACAGAATCTAATGTACATTCAACCATAAGCTAGCTATCACTGTGAAGTTAAATTTTCTTATGATGTTCAGTAGAAGCCGGGTGAATATTTGTATTGTTAGGATTGTGTACCTACCCTTTTATATTCTGCTTTTGTTTTTCATAATGTGATTTTCGTGTACACGTGTCTCTGAGTTTTTCAGCTTGGGATAAAAATTTTGATCTTTTGGCCATTGCTTTGATTTATCTTCTCCGAAATGAATTATTGTGTCAAAGATTACAGTTTTATAGTTTCCTGGAGGTCTTTTGCTACAAGGAAGAGAAAATTATCTCTCAATTGGCTCAAACAATAAAGAAGCGATATAATTGCCCATAATAACTCCTGTGGGGGGCTGCCCTGGAGATGTTTAATTTCACTACATGGTGACATCCTCAAGGGGCCCCACTTGCTTCTATGCTTCTGCCCTGCCATCCCGAGGGAGGCATCTGTGTCACTGAGCAGCTGTTCTCGTGGTCACATAATAGCTGCCACATTCCAGGCATCACAGCCCCCAGGGATATGGCAATCGTCAGTGGAAGAAGAGAGGGGTGTTTCTTCATGTCTCTTTTCAAGAGCAAGGAAATATTTCCCAAAGGGGCCTATCTGGCTTCTCTTTCATTGTTCATTCGATATGTCATTGGCCAGTGCCTTTCCTATACCCATCACTGGCAGAGAACGTAGGATTCCTATGATTCATTTAGTGAAACACAGGGCCACGTGAAGGAGAGCAGCTCACCTGGACTGGATGGTTTCTGTTCTACAGAAGAAGGATAGTTTCCGCTATACTTCCCTTCCATGTATTCTAGATTGTTATCCCAAGAGATTAAATCACTTTATGAAGGGATCCCTGGGTGGCTCAATGGTTTACGGCCACCTTTGGCCCAGGGCGTGATCCTGGAGTCCCAAGATCGAGTCCCACATCAGGCTCGCTGCATGGAGCCCGCTTCTCCCTCTGCCTGTGTCTCTGTGTCTCTCATGAATAAATAAATAAAATCTTTAAAAATAAAATAAATCACTTTATGATACCAACCTGAGGGGTGCCTGAGTGGCTCAGTGGTTGAGCATCTGCCTTTGACTCAGGTTATGATCCTGGGGTCCTGGGATCAAGTCCCACATCGGGCTCCCCATAGGGAGCCTGCTTCTCCCTCTGCTTGTGTCTCTGCCTCTCTCCCTCTGTGTCTCATGAGTAAAAAAGAAAAAAAAAAAAAAAAGTAAAAAACAAACCTTTAAAAAAAATACCAACCTGCAACATCTAAGTGTGCTTGTTCCCTGACAAAGCTAAGTCTCTGTCATGTTTACTTATCATTTATAAATTAGTAAGTTAGTTATATATAATGAAAGTATTATTTATATGTGTGTTTCTGTAATGATAACCAAGGTAGATGCAGTCCATTTAGGGTGAGTTGGTTTGCAGTTTCTTTAGAGTTTCACATCCATTAAATTTGAAAGCCCCTATCTAACCAACTTTATACAGTAGTTGCTCAAAGGCACTTACTACCACTCACTATCCCTATACAATTTTTTTTTTTTAATTTATCCATGAGAGAGAGAGAGGCAGAGACACAGGCAGAGGGAGGAGCAGCCTCCATGCAGGGAGCCTGATGTGAGACTCAATCCCAGGACTCCAGGATCATACACTGGGCCAAGGGCAGTGCTGAACCGCTGAGCCACCCGGGCTGCCCCCTATACAATTTTTAAAAAGATTTTATTGATTAGAGACAGAGAGAGCACAAGCAGGGGGAGAGGCAGAGGGAGAGGGAGAAACAGACTTTCCACTGAGCAGGGAGCCCAGTTGGGGCTCGATCCCAGGACTCCAGGATCATGACCTGAGCTGAAGGCAGACGCTTAGCTGATTGAGCGACCCAGGCACCCCACCCCTATACAATTTTTGAGTCAGATTCCATACCTATTAAGTAAGCCTATATTGCAAATATCTTCCTTATAAGATGTCCATGTTCATAAATAGGAAAGCTCGTAAGTAAAAGGGTAAAGGAGTGTGTCGGGAGGTATTCACTGCCAAGACGTTCCAGGTACTTGGAGATTGAAGGGCAGATTGCAGCTGGAGCAAGGAGGGTGCCTCTTTGGCCCTCTCCTATCGGTTGCTTCCTCCTGCCCTGTATCCAGCCATCAGCTCTGCCATCCTATTGTCCTGCCCCACAGTCGCTGGAAAGGCAAGCAGCTGGGTCCTTCCAGCTGTAGCTTATCATAAATCTCCGACCCTCGAGGATGTTCCAGCCACTGTCTCACTTTCCTCTCAGGATGCCTCACTACTATTCAGAAGGCCCTCTCCCTTGTGGTCAAGCTGGCAGGTGAATCCTGGCCCCCCAGTTCCATTTGCCTCAAATACTCACATTCTTCTGGAGGGAGGCCCCCAGCTAAAATGACAACAGCAGCAAGCTCGCTCTCTCATCTTTACCACTCCAAGTAGGTTGCTTTAAATACCTTATTCTGGTAGGAGACCCTTAGCAAGGGCGCCTACGCCTGTTGGGGTTACACGAGTGAGGGGATCCAGAGCTTTGGCGTGCGCCACTCTTAGCTGGCTGTATGGACGTCCACCCAGAGAGACGCTGCAAGCTGCTTCTATTGTCGTTCAAACCTGGTCCATCCTTCTTGTCCCATCGAAGTTGTAAGTCGCTGGAGGTGGCTCCCTCCTTCACCCCTGGCCACGTGGGAACATGGATCATAACTCAGTCTGTCTCCAGAGATCCCCCTCTAATCTAAATGCTGAACTGCTACATCGGTTAGGAATTGTCTCTTTAAACATCTGTGGAAGGGGGAAAACACATTTTTTCCCCCTCTCAATTCTGCTTTTTTCCAGGATGGAAAGAATTTAAGGGAAAGACAAACTCCTTGGGTTCATCACCGCTTAACCCATTGTTTCCTCATGGTTTGGCTCATAGACGTCTCTGTGAAGAACAGAAGTCCTGCCCTTCGGCATGTGGGCACAAGTGGGTGGCTCAGTGCACGCACATGTTTCCATGTGGTGTTGTCAAAGCACTTTCCAGAAGTGGCCTCAACCTGACCCCCATCTAACGAGCCCCAGGGTAGAATCCAGAACCAGCCCTTCAGAGTCTTAATCCAAGCTGCAAGAGCTACCTTTCAAGTGGCCCCACAATTTAACTCTCCGCCAAAGCAAAAGTGAAGAGCCCTGGCTAAAGAGGACAAAGGCAGCTCCCCTCTACCCCAGTAGGCATCAGACCAAAGCTAAGACAAGTCATTTGAATGTGGGGGTGTATGTCGGAGTCAGTGACATTGCCAGAAATTGGCACATTTGTCAGAACACCTTGCCTTTTTGTTCGTTGTGAGATCAGCGTGTGCCCAGAATCCTGTAAGCGTGTGGTAATATTTTTATTCTTGGAGAAAAAAAATAAGAAGGCGATGTTGAAAGGCTTGCTCTTTGTTTTCCAGATTTCCCCCTCGGCACGGAGTAATTTGTTTCCCACTAATGTAGGACTTTATCTTTGGTTAACGGGAACTTCTCTGCATTAAGGCCTAGGGATATGGGTCCCCTGAGAGCGGGTCCCCTTTCCCTCCAGTCCTGCCTCGTACGGGGTGTGGGGGGCCTGGAAGCCCAGCTTGGGGTGGGACCAGCTTCAAGAGAAACATTCCTGCATCTCCAGTTGGGAAAGGAGCCAGGATATTTTTTAAATGTTGCCTTTGGACAACCCTCTCTTTGTGTCTCATGGTTTTGCTTCTTCCTTCAACAGCTTCTCGCCATGTCTTGACCACCACCATATTTCTTTAAGGCGATGATGAAAAAGTGGCACTTGGGAAGATCATCAGTGGTAGCAAGTGTTGCCCTGAATGGCGGGTTGCTGTTCATCCCCAAGCTCACATCCTTGTTACTGAGGATGTTTTGAATCATGTGGCTGTGGTGGCCATGTCTACCATAACCAGGTTTGGGGAGGCACCAGGATGCCCATGGTGTAGGGGCATAAAGAGATACCTCACCGGGATGTAATCGCAGCCTGGAATACTTAAAAGCTGTTTCCTAGGGGCAGAAATAAGCCTCTGTTGGACCCCAGAAGACTGAGCTCAGACCAGTAGTTGGGCAGGGTTAAGTTTTACCTCAGTGACGTGGAACTTGCTAAAAACGGAATGGGCTGCGTATCAGTTTCCCAGGGCTGCCATAACAAAGTACCACAAACTGGGTGGCTTAAAACAACCATTTTTTTTCTTGGGTTGAAAAGTGTTCTCTCACAGTTTTAGAAGCCAGAAATCCCAGATCAAGGTGTTGTCAGGGCTACGGTCTCTCTGAAGTCTCCAGGGACAGATCCTTCCAGGCCTCTCCCAGCTTCTGGCAACAGACCTCTCATCTCTGCCTCCATCTTCATGTGGCCTCCTCTTCTTTGAAGGACACCAGCCCTACTGGATTAGAACCTATACTCATAACCTCATCCTAACTTGGTTACATCTGTAAAGATCCTATTTTGCACATAAGATCATATTCTGAGGTGCCAGGGGTTAGGACTTCAACGTTTCTTTTTGGGGAACACAGTGCAACCCGTAACAAGCTACCTCTATGGGGGTGATTTCCTGATCCCCTGAAGGGTTGCAAATAGAATCAGAGTGAGCTGTTTTTCAAGATGCTTAAAGAGATGCAAGCATTAAGTAGAGAATAGGACCAGATGTCTTCCAGGATCTCTTCCAACGATGGCATTTGCTAATTTTATGAGTCCTGTTGTAAAGGACTCTGCAAAATAATGGGACCACCACACCTGGTCCAGTCTTGGTGAAATGTTATGTGCCCAGAAACACTGTCCAGCTTCTAAAAATCACTAAAAGGAATTCCCATCTTTACTTTTAATTCTTGACAAACCTCAACAGAGCTTCCTTTTTCCATCCTCTGCAGCGGCTCCTTTTGGAGTCCCTCCTGTTTTAGTCAGTACTCTTCAGAATGATAGAATTCTGATTCCAAGTAGCGTTCAAAAAAAGGATCCTATTTTTCTCACCAAATTGTGAAGTCCGGGAATTTTTATTTTGCCTTGAATTCCATTTCCCAGCTGTGCCTTCCTCTCTGCTTGCTTTGTTTTCAGGAAAGCGTTTCCCATATGGTGGCCACCAGTACCCGCAGGCTTAAATATTAGCATTTTAGCAAACTCATTGGGAAAGTTCTCTTTTTCCAGCATTCTAAGGCGAGTCCCAGAGTTGGCTCTCATTGGATCCGGTTTGTCACCTTGCATTTGTCGTACACTCATCCTAAACTCACATTGGGATTCTGCTTCCCTTTTGAGGAGGGAAGGTAAAGAATGGAGATAGCCCTATCTCAATCACACAGACTAGAAATGGAGAACAGCATCCCCAAAGGGAAATTGAGGTGCTATTAACATAACAAATGGAAACCAGGGTTGGAAAGAACAAGGCAATGGCTGTCCATTATGATTCTTTGATTCCTTGCTTCAAACCATTGGTGTCTTTTGACAGATATATAGATATAGATATAGATAGGTAGGTGGATAGATGAATGGAAAAATAGGTAGACAGATGGATTTTTATTTCTTTCTATCCCCCCACCCACCCATTCATCCATTTATCTCTCCTGTATCTACTTATTTATCTAAAATCTAGGCAGCTGATCACATGCTTTTGGTTTTCTCTTGCATTTTTCTCTTGCCTTTCCAGCTTGTCTCTTTCTACTTATTTCCCAAAGTTTGAATTGTAAATGCCTCCCTCCTGGGCTGGGAAATACTGAGCTCTCTTTTAAGGGCAAGGAGGGAAGAAAAATGGAGCCAGCCAAAACTAGATTCCTTTGGAAACTGAGGGGAGACAGGAAGGGAGGAACTCACATTAATAATTTTGCCCCCAACATCTATCAAATCACCAGAGTGATCTTTTATCATTTTGAGTTGTGGGTGCTTTAAAAATTTGCATCTGTGTCCAGGAAAGAAGCAGATAAATTTGCACATGATGGTAAAAGAAGATTCTGGGATATAAATCCTCTGATGCGAAGTTATGGATGCCTCCCAAAAGTCTAGTCAAACAGTGTCTGTGTTTTAGCTTCCAGACTTCTGTAGTGGGTCAAGCCAAACTCCCAAGTGGATTTCTAAACTTGAGAAACATCAGGCTTTTTTTTTTTTTTTTCCAATCACACAAGCACTCTTGAATTGAAAACAACACTGGGTCATCAAACAGTATAAACATTAATTGATATCACTTATCCTTCTGCCTTCAACACATTGAGCCCTGTAACAGTTCAGACTCAAACTCCTTCAACAAACCAACCCCCACCCCCCAACACACACACACGCACACACACACACACACACACACACACAAGCAGTCTGCTAAGAGCATTTAAAATCCCAGTCAAGGGCCTTGGCCCTGTCTCTGGAATCCATCTGGATCATCTCTTGTTTCTTTGTCCTACATCACTGGTCTTGCCCTTTCTCATTCTCTGGCTCTGAGGCAAGATTCTGATCCTAGACCCTACCGTGAACCAGCTTCTTGGGATTGCCCACTGTCTCATACCCATCAGCTGCAAGTCAGAGGCTCTCTTGTTTTATGCCCTGACCCAGGTGGATTCATTTGCTAGAGCTGCTTAAATAATAATTTATTTTCTCAAACTTCTATATTTTCTCATATTTTCTCATACTTCTAGAGGCCAGGAGTCCAAGATCAAGGTGTCAGCAGGTTTGCTTTCTTCTGAGACTACTCTCCTTGGCTTGCAGATGACCAGTTTTTCCATGTGTCCTAACATGGTCTTTCCTCTGTGTGCGGCATCCCCGTGTGTCCAAATATCCTCTTGTTAGGACACCTCAGATTGGATTAGGGCTCACTGTAAAAACCTCATTTTAACTTAATCATATCCTTAAAGACCCTGTCTCCAAGTATAATTACATTCTGAGGGCATAAGGGTTAGGCTTTCTATATAATGAATGGGGTGGGGAGAGGCACATAATAAGCTCATAATACCAGGCAAGCTGACATCCCACTACAGACCCCCAAATCTGCCACAAATCGGGAGTCAGACATTTGCATATGGCTAAAGTAATTTCTATTAAGACTAATTAAGAACTCTGATCATTTGGGGCCAATGAAAGGACCAAACTATCACCACTATTTCTGGAAAAAATTAAGTTAGCTGAGCAATCCAATAGAGGTACTAATTGTAATCCCAGCCCCCCAAAGACTCTAGAAGCTTCTATTTAGGTCTAGATATATGTTATCTCTCCTGGCAGCACTTTTCTTAGCTGCAATTTCTGTTGCTACATATTCCTAGAAGTCATTGATTTAAAAGTGAAGCCACTATGGTATCAAAGAATAAAAATAATGATAATGACAAATTTTATCTAGTACTTGCTATGTTCTTGGCACTGAGCTGTGGAGTTACATTATTATTATCTATTTAATCCACACCAAGACCCTAAGTGATTCCTATTACTGTCCTCATTTTATAGGTAAGGAAAACTATGACTTTGAGTGAAGTAACTTGCCATGGTCCTGTGGTTCTCCTGCCAGTTCCCACAATAAGCTCCTAACCAGCTGTGGCCAAGTCAGTTTTTTTAAATTGATGGTTTAAAATCCAGTCTTCTTTGGGGAAGCTGGGTGGCTCAGTTGGTTGAGGGTCATACCCTTGATTTCAGCTCAGGTTGTGATCTCAGGGTTGTGAGATCAAGCCCCCTGTCCAGCTCCACGCTGAGTGAGGGGCTGCTTAAAATTCTCTCTCCTTCTCCTTCTGCCTCATACCCATTCTATTTCCCTTTCTCTCTCTGTCTCTCTCTTTCAAGAATAAGTAAATAGATTCAATCTGCTTTAAAAAAAAATCTTCAAAAAGGAATTGGTGAGGCTCCTCCTGAAGGACACTGAGGGAACGAAACCATATTAGGATTATAAACTCAGATGCCATGAGGCCAGACTTACATTAGTGAGTGACATCAACCCACAAGTAAACTGAGAATGTGGTGGAGCAGTTAAATCTCTTCTAAAACAGTGATAATAGTGACTCAGCTCTTGGCAGTTGCTGCTTTATAGAGCTATAGATACTGGGCCTGGTTTCACCAGTCTTCTAACTTTTTTCAAGAAAAACTAGATGTTTAATGTTCATGTGCATTCTCATAAGTTTAAATATTGATAACTACGTAGGGGCCCTGGCTGGCTTAGTCAGTAGAGCATGCGACTCTTGATCTCAGGTTGTAAGTTGGAGCCCCACGTTGAATATAGAGATCACTTAAAGATAAAATCTTCAAAAAGAATGAATGAATGAATAAATAAAGATAACTAAATCATTTTAAACAATAACAGTGTTGGTGTACCTGACTAGCTCAGTCATAAGAGTGTGCGACTCAATCTTGGGGTTGTGGGTGCGGGCCCCACATTGGGGGTAAAGGTTGCTTAAATAAGAAAAACTTTAAAAATTAAAACAACAGTGCTTTGCAGATGAAATAAAGCATGCCTGAAAGCCTGAAGGGTCGTCATTCTTAACTTCTGGGCTGATGAGCACCCTAAGAACCTTTATGAAATTTTCAGGGAGCTGTCTTACAAATATTCTCTCCTATGCACTTCTACTTGATTCAAGTGGGTTTTTTGAATGGCTGGGTGAACTCCCACAGGTCACCTGACACCACCACAGCCCCCCAAGGGGAGGAGAGGAAGCTCTGCTGGCAGGACGCCCAGAACTCAGAGCGGAAATGTAACATCCTGGATGCCTGGTCAGGGAAGGCCCCATTCAGAGGAAAGGAGCAGTACTGGCAATCAGATTGCCCAAAGAGAAAACCTCCTCCTCCCAGATGGTTAGGTCTTTCTATCTGGGTCTCCTCAGCCCAAGCATAGTGCCTGGCAAACAGCAGAAATTCAAGGAATGAAGTTGGGGTGGGGAGTGATGTGACCATTACATTTCTGAAAAATAACAATGGTGATGATATGGAAGACAGATCTGAGTTGGGGGACTCAGACGGCCTGAACTGGTGCACATGCAGTGGGGCTAGAGGGGAGGCATGTGGTGGGAAAGGCATAACAGAGACCAGCTTCTTTGTGTCTCCAAGGGCCATGCTCCCCTATGCCCTCTGTCCAATGGTACTCTTTTCACAGCCAAGACAGGGAAAGTCAAGCACTCTAGCTGGTTGGTTGACCCTCCAAAGAGCCCAAAGACCTTGAATATGCCTCAAACATCACCTGTTATTTTCATTATTAATCTACATTTCCTCTGCATAACAACTAAATCCACCATGGCAGTTTGCGCTTTTATTTAATTTTATACCATTATTATCTAGGGACTAAATATCCAATAATCTTTCCAGCCTAGTAAAATCAGGATAGCAAAACTAATAATTAGGATGTCATAGAGAATATAACAGAATCTTTCATTGGATTTGGGGAGAAGCCCCTCTGAATGGTAATATCCACAAATTAATCTGAGAGTAAACCAGGCTTTAAGCTGTTAGTTCTCTAACCTTTGAGGACTGTTTGTGAACAGTCCCTTGACTTTGTTGCAAGTAGCATGGTTACCTAAAAAGGCTTTGATTTCTGAGGACTGGTTCAGGCCAGCCAAAACAAACCATTTTTGAAATTCGTTTGGGCCTCAGAGTCTCATAAAATTCATTTTAAGCAGTGTACCATGATCCTTTTTTTGCTCTCCTTTTCATGCATTTGGAATTTGCTATTCCCTTCACATACAGAGAGATGCTTAAAATGCACCTTTGAAAATAGAGCAGGAGATGAAACACCCAGTTCTCAATCCCCTCTCGGAGGCTGTGACAGACGAAGGCTGTTTTCTCCTTAAGGGGAGGTCCAAGACTCCTCAGTGTACAGTAATGGCTTAAAAACTGCAGCTTCATGTCCAGATATGCACGTGTGTGCATGCACATGCGGGTTTGTGCATGAGTTATGCATGAGTGCGTATGTGGGTCCACGTGTGTGCACGCATGTACATACACAGAGCATATGCATGTGGCAGGCAGGTACCCGTGTGTGCATACCTTCTCAGTCTCAGGAGGGGTGTTCCTTCTTGCCCTTCTCACCCAGGGCACCTTGGTTAGCACAGGTGATTAGCAACAGCATACTGGAGCATGAGCACTGAACTTGGAGAGCTTCAGATCCCAGGTCTGCTTCTTACTTTGTGGTCTTGGGCAAATTATTTACCTTTTTTGCTATCTGGAAAATGAGGATAATAACAGTGCCTACTCCATTTGGTGCTTTTGATTGCTGGTGAGATAATATATGTTAAATATAGCACATAATAACCGCTCAAAAGCTGATAGCTGCTATTATTATTTTTGTTGTTATTCCTTCTTACACGGTGCTTGAAGGGAGAGAGTCGGGTGGAATCAGCAAATGACTTTCCAGCTTCGGGTACTCTTAAGTTTTCACCTCTTCACCGATGCATGATTGCCTTTTCAATCACCCAGAGTTTTTTGTGGGCTGCCAAAACCCAAGGCGATACTCAGAGGCACTAGGTGCTTTCATTGTCTTAATCCTCTTCCATTATTCAAACATTCTGATGCTCAGGTCACTGTTCTGCAGAACTAGAATGAGTGGGATCCCACAAGACCAAGAGTGAGCGCTCCCTGCTCATCCTAGCTGCCCCCTGAGAGGCTTCTGCAAACCCTAAGTAATTGTTTGCTGAACTGCATGGGATTGGATTTGGTGCCGGCTGCATATTTTTCTCAGGGTCCCACCATAAAACCTTTGTTTGATGTGTGCATTGTGAGCTCAGAAGCCAGCTCGAACCGGAACCTCAGGGAAGACAATTTCCCCCTCTTGAATCTTGATTTTTTTTTTTCAATATGTCCTCCAGTTTCCTGCTCTCCTATCTCTGAAAATGAAAGAAATACTCATCTTTTGGGTGGTAATAAGGTGTACTGGTTAAGAAAATAGCCTCTGAGATCAGAGCGCTTGGATTAAGTATTGGTTTCCTTACTTAATGGTTCAGTTTTCAGTCCTTTGAGCCTCAGTTTCTCATCTGTAAAGTGGGGTTAGTATTGTACCTGTCTCATGTACCTGTATTGTATGAGGATTGAATGCGATGTTACACATAAAGATAAAGCATTTGACCCATAGGACATCTCCAGGGCAGTTTAGTTGTCATGCCTGGTTTTATTGTGTCCATGTTGGAGGGACAAAAATGGGGTCAAGAAGCCATGGAGGGGGGCACAGTGGTCAAGAAAGACACTGAGGTTTTTCTTTGTGCATCTTTGAGCAACCTGAACATCTGCCCCTGGGAAGAACCCAGAGAGGTGTCCCTTACACAGGAATGTACAGGTGGGGAAAGGTTCACTGAACTCTGGATGAGTTTGAGGAAAATAACTGCTCATCTAAGAGGTGGACCTTTTCTTTCCTAATGGTGTCTTCTCAAGGAGAGGAACCAAGAAAGGGGAAATTGCCCTTGCCGCCATGGCTTCTGGAGGCCCCGGGGCCTGGCACTTCCATCTGTCCCATGAAAGAGAATGCTAGGTCTCAGGCTCAAAGATGAGCTTCCACCTGAAGTGGGCTGGGCCGGGCTGGGCTGGGGCCACATCCTGCCTCGCTCCTCCAGCCCCTGGCAGGACTCTCCCTCCAGAGGAAGCAGGCCCCATCAGCTTATCCTTGGGTGGGGTTTCCCAAAGCCAAGTGTTTAAAGGCAAATCATTGTTCTGCAGTTCCGCTAAGCTTTAATAACCACCCTTCTGAGAACTCCTTCGAGAACCAAGTGAGATTTTTAAAACCCAAGAATAGCCAAAGGCAATTACCAGAAGAGAAATATCTGAGTGAGTCTCTGTCCTGACACACTTGGTGCAGAGACTTGGGTGGGTGAAGAAGAGAGAGATGGGACCCAGGCCCCTAGCCCCATTCTTTTCGTTATGATCAGACTAAATGCTCTCATAGTGGGTGGATCTTTTGTTTGCAAAATGGGGTTGACCGAATTTGGGCCCCAGGAAGAATCCTAGTCTAGGAAATCAGGCAATCTCGTCTCTTCAGGTCCCAGCTCAGCAACTTCCTGGGAGATGCTCCCATTCCTTTCTGTCTCAGGTCTCAGTTCTCTCTTGGAAACACAGAAGGCTGGACTCTAGACTTCCCTGCAGGTCTGGGGCTGTGTGTGGGTCAGTGGGTTGATGAGGGCTGAGGCATAGGTGTAACGAGAACAGCCAGGACGGATAGGAAGGTTGGCCACGTCTGAGCAGGGTCCATCCACCAAAGTCCCCACAAACAAAAGGGACCCTCTCCTGGCATTTGAGGACTCTGCTGTGTCCCCTGTTCTCTCCTTAAGCCAAGTGACATAGGTCCATTGACTAGACTCCCTTTTCTCCAATCTGTTTGTGGCTCAGCTGTTCTTAAGACATTCCGGCTGTCTAATCAGCATGACCTGGGGTGGTGGTAAGGAAGGTGCCCAGGAAGAGGTCACGTAGAGGCTAAGGACATTGTAGAGGAGCTTTCTATCCTGATGAGAAAGCAGCTCAGTCAGCTCCAGGCCCCTTCCGACTCCAATTCAATTTGGGGAACATTTAATGAGCCTCTGCTACATGCTGGCCCTCATTGCACTGACTGAGGGTGAGGTGGGGCTGGTGAATGGATGGCCCCAACTTCAGTGCTCAGGTCCTTAGGGGGCCTGGCTGGCTCAGTCAGTGGAACATGCAACTCTTGGTCTCAGGGTTGTAAATTAAAGCCCCACATAGGGTGTGGAGATTACTCAAAGTCCTCAGAGTCCCACCACCCATATGTTTTATGTCTGATAACTATACTTCCGCAGGCTCCCTATCTCTAGATTTGCTGGCAAGTGATAGGGCCATAAGGCCTTGCCTGGTTTGAGGGAAGGATAGGACCAATGACAGCCTGTTTGTTTCTTTAGCATTTAGAGCAACAGTGCTGCTATTTCTAATGCCCTCCATACCCTTTCCCTCAGCATCTCTGCTCTCACCCCATGCCCTACCCTGAAGCTCTGATCTCTCCAGCCTGGCTGCCCAAAACTCACGCTTCTCATTTAACAGACACCTGGGGAGGCTAACTGGGTATTAGGCCCACTCCCTGCCCCCAAGTGCTTACAAGCTAGTTGATAAGCACCCTCTCAGGCATCATCGATGAGCCAATGCTGTCAGCCAGACACAATTAAGGGCTTTCCCTGCTCAGGCACCATTGAGTGCCCTAAAGAGCAGAGCTATGAATTCACAGTGGAGGGAGAAGGCCACGATGTCACTTTGGACACCTCACCAAGGAGCTGCCACTATACAGCAAGGCTGAGTACTGGCATCACCTGTGTTTTTAACTTATATGAATTCAAATATATATTTTTAGCTAAAATAATGAGAGAAAAATAGGCATTTAAAAAGTATCAGAGATTATGACTGACATTCCAATCTGTGTGCCTGTCAGACCCTACTGGTTGCTTGTCCAATAGCCATCAACCTGTCCCCCTTCTTTCTTGCTGGCCATAATCCTGTTTTGTTCCTTTGTTCATCCTCCGAGTGGTTGTGTGTTAAGAGAATGCTGACCCAGGGAAGGCCTGATTCGGAAGTAAATCCTGATTAATTAGCTCCAAGCCAATTTTGAGAATTCCATTTGCATATTCCACAGCTGGTTTAGAGATAGACTAATGCTACGTTTTTGACCAGTGAGATTTTGGGTATGTTGGGAGGGTGCTCTTGTGGAAGTGTATTTACTCCTCCCTTTTCCTGCCTCTGGATGTTTTCATGACACATAGAACTGCTATGTCCATCTTGGGACCATGGAAGAAGGTCAAGAGAACGGCAGAGGTCAAACTGAGACAAAGAGGCCCTGAGGCCATGGAGCCGTTGAATCAGCCAACAACGTCTGGTGCCACACTACCTTGGGACTTCTTGTTCCATGAGCCACTCCTCTGTTGTTTAATCATCTATGAAGTAGGCTTTCTGTTACCTGCAGCCAAAAGCACTCTAAATGGTACACTCTAGTGTGGGGATGAAGGCAAGTGTTCATCTGCTGTCACCCAGCTGGTCTTTTCTTCTACCTCTCCATCCGAGTATCTCCAAACCCTGAGAAATTCTGCAGTTTCCGGATCTCTATTTTTTGTACAATGTGATCCTTAGCGCAAGCCAACAGCATCATCTGGTACTTAACAAAGGAAACGGACTGTTCCGAAGCTGGAACAAAAAGTGGCTCTGTTGGGTTTTCTTGAAGGATGGTGCTATTTTGGACTATATGGGAGATTTAAGGAATTTTCAAGAGTGGTTTTGACTCTTCAGGATGAGGTCTTTTGTCTTTAGAACGTAAATCCTTCACGAGATACAACTAACCAATGCAATAAGCTCTGGGCATAATGGAAATAGGGTGGTTCAAAAAAGTAAAAGGTATGGATCATTATAGCCTGGTTGCAGAGACAAAATTTAAATGAGAGGATTGATTTAGGCAATAGAGCACAGATTTATCTAAAAACTCTCTATGATGAGAACTGGAAGTTGATGAGGAAGGCAAGTCTGGAAGAGCTCCGTCCTCTCCTCAGGCTGGGCTAGGTTACGCTACTGTAATACACAACTCCCAATCCCCATGTCTCAAAACAATAAAGGTTTAGTTCTCACTCATCCTACATGGCCATTTTGGCTTGGCTGTGTCTCTGCTTTGTGTTATTCTCACTCTGGGACTCAGGCTAACAGAATCACACTATCTAGAACATTACCACGCACCATGGTAGAAGAGAAGGTGCTCTGGAGGGCCCTGCATCAGCAATTACATGCTCCTGCCTAGAAGTGATAGATGCCACTGTTGCCCACACTCATCAGCCAGAACTAGTCACATGGCCACCAATTCTAAGGAGGCCAGGAAGTGAAATTCTGTTATGTGTGCACAAGAGGAAGGAACTAGAAATATTTGGTGAGCATCACTAATGATCCACTTTGCCCAACAATCTAAAATCCGTGTGGACAGATGAGCTAGAGCAAAAGTCCACTCTCTTGTACATAAGGGTCTGTATCGACTTGACTTTCTTTCTTACTCTGCTTTTACCTAGCAATGCACAGTGGTCCTTGGGGGTCTAGGTATAGCCAGCACCCTCCTGTACAGTGCCGCCCTCTCCCTCTAGGTCTCTGATCTTTTCTTTTTTACTTTTATTATTTTTTAGTACTAACCAGAATCAGAAATAAGGAAATCATCCAGTATTCTCTGCAGTTCCATTGATTGCTTCCTCAACAAGCCTTCTTAGCAGCTTGTCCTCTTCTCTGTTCAGTCTGGTCCTGTTTCCCTTTGTTCAAACACAAAAGATGTGTTGTCTGCAGCTTATGATGCTCAAGCTCTCATGGCTGCCGTGCTACCATCCCAAATCCTCCATCTTGCAGATCCTCATGTGTGCCCTTGGCTTCTCCGGCCAGGCCTGGAGCTCAGCCTCCTTTCTTCTGCTTGTGCTACTCTGTCAACTGCATATGTGCTATTCCCAGCAGGAATCAAAGAGAGAGGCCATGCCAGTTAATGGAGTGCATCCTGTGCATGGAGACCAGAGATGTGGTGCTAGGGAACTGGAAACTTGGGCTAATGGATTTCTTCATCTGACTGTGGGCTAAGTGAGGAGATGTATAAAAAGCAACAATTGGTTGGCTGATTTTACTTATTCCTGAAAGATTGTTATACAACTGTCCCTAATGGGGAATTTATAAGCATATCTCAGCTATAACTAGACAGGTCTCAATTTTTCCCACTACTCGGAAATGTAAGCCTGTTCTCTTTTTGGAGAAAGATGTTATTTTAATCTAGAGATTATAGAAATAATATAAAATATGCTTTCCCTTCTCAAAGGAATTATAAATAAGAACTTGAGAACAGGGAAAGAGGACAAAAGAGAAAAAAGTTATTTGGAAGTAGAGTGTGTGGAAGTATAATATGTAAAGTAGTATATATAAATATATATATAATTATCAATTATCAAAATTCTTTGGTCCAATTCTTTATATAGGTTCGTCCCCTGAAATCAGAGGTGACTGTGCTTACATAACTGACTAATAATAGAAATGCATCAGTCTAGAATGTGTTGTCTTTTGCAATTATACATTTGACCTGTGAAATGTTTGTGCTATTGTTTTAAATACTGACCTTAGTTGAGTGGAAATTCATCTCAGGAACTTGGACATAACAGCAGATGTTGACAGTCATTGATAAAACCCTAGAGCGGAAGGATCTCAAACAAGCATTCCAAGCTATCCCCCTGCCGATTTGTGGTGCAATGCACTTACACGTTGGTCTTATGGAAATCACCATTGTGGAAACAGTAGTGGCATTTTTACATGCATGAGCATCCTCCTACTAAGAAACATTAATCATCTTGCTTCTCCAAGTCCTCAGGATGGGAGGGTCTGCTGCCCTTTGGTGTTCAAATAAAATTGACCTAAGGCTCTGTTGTATATATTCAGATCTAATACCCTATCCCAGATTCTTATCAACATGTCCTCCTTAGATTCTACTTTTTACAGGGAGCTCCTATGTGCACATGGCCATTCTCTTCTCTCCATCCGGAGATCCTCATTCTGTTTCTACAAAATAACACCAACACAAGACACTTACATTGAACAGACTCCACTCTGTCTCCATTTGAGACTGAGGGGAGCATCAAGTCGTGAGACGGCACTATAAAAAATTATAAATTGATGTTTAAACATCTTGGTTCTTCTCAAAAGTCCTTTTTATTGCCTTTGGAAATTCTTACTGCCAGTTCTCATCCCAGCATCTTTCAGGTTCTCTCCTTCTTCTAAATGGACCTCTTTCTTTTTTTCCTACTTCCATGATGTGGGGCCCATCATACCCATAACTCAGTTCTCTTTCTGGAAGGAATTTTGCCTCTGGCATATAAAATATCATTTTCCTGCCCTCACAACTTCTTGTTAGGATTAATAACATTTTAAAATTGAAATGTTGGATCTATTTCCTCTTACTCTTGCCATCAAATGGTAGGTCATCTAAGTTAAACTGTTGTCTTCAGGTACCTGGCTGGCTCAGTTGGTAGAGCGTGCAATGCTTGATCTCAGTGTAGTGAGCTCAAACCCCACATTGAGTGTACAGCCTACTTAAATAATATATATATGTGAAGAGAGAGAGGGAGAGATGGGAATCAGTACTTACAACTGAAATTCCTATGCAGGAAAGGGAATTACATTTGAATAAAGATAAAAGTGGTTTATCCAAAATGAGTTTCATGTATAATTTTGCTTATGGGGTATATCTATTAGTTACTATTACAATAATGCTGCTGGACATTTCATCCCCAAACTCAGTAGCTTTTATTGTAATGCATGTGCAGCTGGGCTAGGGTTTGATTGATCAAGACTTGACTTAGCTCTAAGATGCTGATGGGGGTGTCCAGGTTTGTTCCCCATGACTCCTAGTCCCTTGCAGGCCAACTGGAGCATGTCCTCCTTATGCTATAGTGCATTTCAAACCTTTGATTGTGTTATGTCCACTAAGATCCCACTGGCCAAAGCAAACATCAGTGGAACAGGAAAGAAAATTTCTCCCACAGTGGGAAAAGAGGGGAATGAATATTTGCTGAACGATAATTCAAACTATTCCATTAAGTAAATTTCATATAATTGTCCATTGTGCCCAACATCTGTATCTCTCTGCCAGCCAGATCTGACAGGTGCCAATAGTGGCTTAAACCAAGAGGGGCTCTTAGTCTGTTGGATGCAAGGTGTGTCAGGGAAATAATCCATTCATGTAGGAGCAAAGATAGCTTTCCCAGAAAAATGCATTTAAGAAAAAGCTGACCAAAAAAAAAAAAAAAAAAAAAAGAAAGAAAGAAAGAAAGAAAGAAAAAGCTGACAACCTCCTTACAGCAATTTCCCTAGAGGAAACTGTAGGGCAGCTCATGAAACTGACCCAATTTCTACAACCTAGTGAGAGACAACTATTTGTACCTTGCAATAAATTGAGTGCATGGGTCTTAAGCAATCCATTGTGCATATGTCATATAAAATGAGGCTCCCCAGGATCCAGGTTATAAAATAATGTAATTGATCTAAAGTATTAAAATTTAATTAATCTCATATTAGTTTCTTAAAAATGTCATGCAAAAATTGTTTCTGTTTCACCATCTGGTTTGTCCAATTGTTCTCTACAGAAATGCTGGAGTATAACAATCTTTCTTATACATATCTCTGGTTTTTTTATTTAGGTCAAAAGCTGGTAAAGTATCTTTTAAAAAAATTATTGTATCATTTTTATTGCATGAATACAAATTGGCACAAAAATCATTACGATACCACACACAAAAACATATAGAATACTCTCATGAATATCTTGTGTATCTACAACTTAAAAAATAATTTTCCACTACCACACAATTTGTTTAATGATAACATTATTGAGCAAGTGATGATAATAGCAAAATCACTACATAATATATTGTTGTTCGTATTGTAAAACTGGCATCACTGTTTTACAAAGCAATATGGGAACACATGTCATTAGCCTTAAAAGTATGCATACTTTTTGCCTAGGAGTCCTATTGAACGATATTATTTGTGAGAAGAAAAGCATTTAGACAAAGAGGTACTCATTTTAGCATTATCTATACAGATGAGAAATTAGAAGTGACCTAAATATCCAACATTTTAGAAATAGTTAAGTAATGGTATACCAACTCAATGGGTAATTATAGTATCAGTTAAATTGAAAATCTGAATATTGCTTAGCAAAATGTTTTTTTTTTTTTTGCAAAATGTTTTTTTTTTTATTGTGGTAAAATATACATAACATAAAACTCACATTGTAACCATTTTGAAGTATATAGTTCTGTGCATTAAATACAATCACAGTGTGGTGCAACCATCCTCACTGTCCATCTGCTATAGTACATCTTATGGGCCAAATCTAGCCCAGTGGCTGTTTTTATAAAGTTTTATTGGAACTTCGCCATGCCCGTTTGTTTATGTGTTGTCTGTTGGCTGTTTCAGTGGCAGCTTGAGAAGTTGCAACGGAAATGGCATGACCACAAAGCCTAAAATATTTACTGTGTGGCACAGAAAATGTTTGCCAATCCTGACTTAACATAATGCTAGATAATTGAAGTTTTTGAATTTGAGCTATTCACACAGGATTCCAGGATGAATATTGTCCTTGAGTTACCCTTAGACAAAATTATTTGTTAAGGCAATCAGCAGTGTAAGCAAATACCACAAAGCTAATTTTAACCTATTTAAGAAAACAATCTTTTTAATACTTTAGGCTATGAGCATTCATATCCCAGCAGGAAGTTATTATACCCATTATAAAATTTGTTTCTACTGGTTAAAGTAGTCCCTTAAAAACTTTACTAAGTATTGTGTTTTTAGCTTTTAAGAAGATGACTTTATCTGCAATAAATGCGTTTTTAAAAATATACTTGTCATTACTTCAAACATTTCTATAATAAAGACCATTCCACCTGGATTCACACACATAACTGCATCTGAACTGGTAGAGTTTGACTGTATTGTATTCATGGGTATTTCTGAACACCAACCCCGGATCTCCTTTTTGAGTTGAAGAGAGCAAAACCCTGTATCTTGCCATGTGTCTACTCTTAGAGATCACCTGACAGTTTAAGAAAAAAGGAATATAAATCTTTATCAAGACTTGAAGAGAAAACAAATATAGATTTTAAAAGTGAATATAACCCCTCAATCATTTCCAGTATGTGTGTGGAATCTAGGGCAGTGAACAATCTGGAGTCAGCTCTATAGATGTGTGCATTTCTATGTCCCAGGATTCACTGTGAGCCCCCCCAAAAAGAGCTCAGTATGAGGGCTGGGTTCTGGAAGAGTTCATTCCAACCACTTCTCCACTCTGGACTGAGCATGGGACTGTCTACAGGACAATCCATTGGACAGTGGACTCCAAATTTGGAGATTAAGTCAAAACATGGGAGGTATTGACTGGCCACACTTTTGAAAGGATGCTTTCCCAGAAACTGCCCCGCAGGTGAACTGGAGCGACATCGGTTTCCTTTATAACACACATGGAGTTGGAATCTGCAAAATGTTGGTTAGGTGGCTATCCATGTCAGCTGAATGCACTTGGCTCAAATTTCACTTTTTTGTTTGTTTTTGTTTTCTCAGGAGTCGGGTGGGAGACTATGCTGCTAAAGGGAGATGAGGCAGTCTCAGATACCACAGAAACATCCAATGCAGACATGACTATCAAGGTAAGAGATCCTTTCTTTAGTTTGGTTCTCAAAGTACGTCTCTAGAGGAAAACAAACCTATGGCAGACTTCTAGGGACAAAATGAGCACCGTCCCTCAACCTGCTGGGTTTCTCTCTCTCTATTCATTGGAGCCTCTGTGAGTCAGCTAGACGTAAGATTTTCTGAAATTTGGCATCTGGATTAGGAAACCACCTGAAAGCTAGAATCCAAGGTGTGAATTCCAATGGGCTTGTTGCAGGGTCTCCAGAGAATATCTGCATGTAGGTTGTCTGCAAGTGGTAACCCCATGGGCACAGTAGAGCAAATCTGAGGATAATGAGCTGAGAAACCAGGCCCCACTGTGCATTGTGAAGAAAGGTCAGAGAGGCATGGAGTAGCTTTGCTCTTGACTCAAGATTTCCAGTGATACCAGTGGGAAGGCAGCATGTGGCCCACTCCAGCTGGAACACCAGTGGCCAAAAGCTTACAAAATGAGTCATCTGGAAACCAACCTAATTATCACTGTTCAAATTAAATGCATGAGTTTATAATCATTGCCTAGATTAAGGAATCCATAGCAAAATTTATCAGATTCAACAACTTCCCCTCTATTAATAGATTAGACACAAAGGAATGGTTCTTCCTTCTTGAAATTCTGTTTATGTTTCAATTAACAGAAGCTGGGAGCTGGAGGGCTTGCTAACATTTTTGCTTGAATGATTAGAGTTTAAATCTAGGCAACTTACAAACTTTTCATTGAAAAACCAAAAGTAGTATCCCACCATTTTTCTTAGTAAGTTCTAGGCCCAACATGGGGCTTGAATTTATGACCCCAAGATCAAAAGTCACTTGCTCCACTGACAAGCAGCCAGGTACCCCAAGTGGTATCCCTTTTTATATTGAGATTTACCTAGAGATATTCCATTCCTGGATTTATTAGTAGAGGTTGTACAAAAGAATATACAGGATGAATTTATTCTAGCTTTCCTTTGTAATGTGGAGGCTGGGCTTATGTTATCTATGTTTAAAATGTTAGAGAGCAAACAAAAATGCCACAGTCAAATTAAATGAGAGATGGGATAGTAGCCTGAGTGGTCAAAAAAGTCAACTAATCTAAGCAATAGCGATTCAGCACTGAAAGTTCATTTGCTTATAATTATAATGTTTAGCTGAAATTGCAAGACAATAATGTAGATTCAATGGTGTGTTAGTGTCCCACTGGCTATTATTGCAAAGACAGAAATTTGTGTCTATGACCGTATTGGACAGAGAGAGAGAGACAGGTGGATGAACTTGATGAACGTAGATTTGCCCTTTTGGAGCCTGTCGTCCTTTGAAGTATGTGTTCCTAAAATGTGTTGCTAGTGAGCTGCAGATGTAGTGCAGACATTTAAATGATCAGAAAGACTAGAGTTTGTTTTGTAAAAGCAAATGGCGTATTCCGGTAGAAGCAAGTCTTGGCCAACTCCCATTTTTGTAAGGTTGCTACTTAATCAGTCTGCTGATCCTTGGAACCAGGATCCTGAGTAAGTTGTATTTGGGTCTAGCCAGTTTAGATGTCAGTCTTGATCTCTCTTTCTCTTCTCTTTAATAAACAACTGGGAATGTGTAACAGAGGATTTTTAGTTCTCTGTTGAACTGAACCTGCTCTGAAGACTGGACACCATACACTTTAAAAAGTTAAAACAGAAGTATATTTAAATATACCAGTAAATTCCTACAAATAAGATTAAGTTCCTCTATTAATACCAATTGCTTCTCACTAAAGAATTTGTGAAACCTCTGGTGGATATAACATAGGGAACTACTTCTGTTTAGATCTTCGCCTTTGGTTTTCCCAATTATACAGCAATCACTATTTTTTTTTTCTGTCTGACTTATTTCACTTAGCATCATACCCTCTAGGTCCATCCATGTTGTCACAAATGGCAAGATCTCAACCTTTTTTATGACTGAGTAATATTCCATTATATATTTCTTTATCCATTCATCTAGTGGTGAACACTTACCACTGTTCACTAGAAGAAAAGGGCACTCATTTCAGTATAGCGTCTATGTTACACCTTATTCTGTTTTGCTGCATGTCTAAACATTGTTTTTTTAAAAAAGGGATGGATCGGTATTTTCTAAAACTTGTGTGACTCTGAGAATCACCTGCAGCAGTGTATAAAAAACAACAGTAAAAATACAGAGTTTTTTTGGGGAAAACATTGTCTCAGCATACAGCTAAAGCTGTATGGCTCCATGAACCCTGTCACTGCTCCTGGTTCTCCAGTTTCCAACTAGCATGAGAAAGGACTTCCTTGTTCAAAACCCTTTGATTCCATTCCTTTTGAACACTGACCAAGGCCCAGGCATCTCCTGGCTTTCCATATTTCCTTACTCTAACTGCAATTTTGTTTCTGGCCTTGTCTTCCACTCTGTCTTTCTGTACCCATCCTTGCCTTCTCTACCCAGCCTATTTGTAGCCAGAGCGATCCTTTCAAAAGGCCAACAGGATGACATCCCTCCGCTTCAGCCCTGCTGGCCTTCCCATTGCCTTGAGCACCTAAACCAAACTCCAGCAGGTGCTCTGCTGTTTAAAACCCTGTGACTTTTATTCACTGCCTCCTTGGTCTTTGTCCCCCTCTCTCCCTCTTTCTCTCCCAACCTAGTTAACTTCTCTTTGTATTCTTGGCCTCAAATATTATCTCCTCACATAGCACCACTTTCTGATCAATCTTAATTGTTAACATGCTTTCGCTGAACCTAGTACTCCTCTGAGCCAGTCACATGAATACCCACAGATGTCAACGTGTAACGTGCAGGCTCCTCTCCTGGAATGTGATTCCTAAAGGGCGTTGCATCTGCAGCACCTGGTGGAGTGTCTAACACGTCGTGTGCAACTGTCAGTATTTGTTGAATGAACAAATCTATGAATGAACAAATGAAGATAAATCTCTAGATTGATCATGGTAGGGGGAGGGGCAGAGGGAGAGGGAGAAAGAATCTCAAGCAGACTCCCCACTGAGCACAGAGCCCCGTATAGGGTTCAATCTCCCGACCTTGAGATCATGACATGAACCAAAACCCAGAGTCAGATGCTTAACAGACTAAGCCACCCAGGTGCCCCTAATTGAATAATTCTTAAATTTACCAACCATCCCCGTCATCCAACTTCATAACATTTCATCACTTCCATAAGATTCCACATGCCATGTATGAGATAATCTCCATTCCCACCACAATCCCAAGAAAACACTTGCATATTTTATGTCTCTATAGATTTACCTGTTCTGGACATTTCATAAATGGAATCATATAACATTGTGGTTTTTTTATGTCTGGCTTTTTTTCACGTAGATGGTGTTTTTGAGATTCATCCATGCTGTATCCTCAACCAGTATCTCATTTCCTTTAGCACTGAGTAGTATTTCATTTAATGGGTTTACCAGTGCTTTGCTTTGTTTCTTAGTGCTTTCACAAGCTGATGGACTTTGTGCTTGTTTCCACTTGTTGCCTATTATGAACAATGCTGCTGTGAATGTTCACGTGCAGGTCTTTGCGTGGACACGTGTTTTCATGTGTCGTGCCTAAGGCCCCGGGGTGGAATGGCTGGGTCATGTGGTAAATGTATGTTTGACTTTGTGAGGAGCTATCAGGTTGTTTTCCAAAGTGGCTGCACCATTTTCAGTGTCCACAGTAGTCAAACTGTGGAAGGAGCCTCGGTGTCCATCGAAAGATGATGGATAAGAAGATGTGGTCTATGTATACAATGGAATATTCCTCAGCCATTAGAAACGACAAATACCCACCATTTGCTTCGACGTGGATAGAACTGGAGGGTATTATGCTGAGTGAAATAAGTCAATTGGAGAAGGACAAACATTATATGGTCTCATTCATTTGGGGAATATAAAAAATAGTGAAAGAGAATAAAGGGAAAGGAGTGAAAATATCAGTGAGGGTGACAAAACACGAGGGACACCTAACTCTGGGAAATGAACGAGGGGTAGTGGAAGGGGAGGTGGGCGGGGGCTTGGGGTGACTGGTGATGGGCACTGAGGGGGGCACTTGGTGGGATGAGCACTGGGTGTTATGCCATATGTTGGCAAATTGAACTCCAATTTAAAAAATTTAAAAAACAAAACAAAACAAAACAAAAATCCAAAGTAGCTGCACCATTTTATACTCCCACCAGCCACAGAGAAGGGGTCTACTTTTTCCACATCCCAGTTACTTGCTTTTGTCCGTGTTTTGATTGTAACCATCCTAGTGAGTGTCACCTGGTAATTCACCAAGGTTTTGGTTTGCGGTTTGCATTTCCCCACAGGTAATGACGTGGAGTATCTCTTCATGTATTTATTGGCCATTTGTAAGCAGATAAGGTTTTTTTTTTTTTTAAAGATTTTATTTATTTATTCATGAGAGATACAGAGAGAGAGGCAGAGACACAGGCAGAGGGAGAAGCAGGCTCCCTGTGGGGATCCGGATGTGGGACTCCATCCCAGGACCCCGGGATTACCACCAGAGCCAAAGGCAGATAGATGTTCAACTACTAAGGAACCCAGGCTTCCCTGCGGATAAGTTTTTAATGGCTTGATTGACTTTAGTCGCTGAAGGGTGGGCTCAGTTTATAAATTCTCCACCACATACAACCCTTTCTCATTCAAGTGCTCGGTCAATGTTTCCTGAGTGGGGGATCCTCTTCCAGACTGGAGTGGGGGTGAGAGGTGGGGGGAGGGCCTCAACTCAGTCTTCCTCTTTAGTGTATCATTGCCACCAGCCCCACCACTGCCCTGGGTAGGGGTGTGGGCTCATCAGACTCTTTTCTTTCTACTTCTTTTCCTTTCTTTTCTGTCTGCTTATTTTCCCCTCACGTTTCAGTTAAAAAAATAATAATGATCTTTATTAGTGTATCATTTTTTTTATTGTGGTAGAACATGGATAACAAAATTTACCCCTTTAACCATTTTTAAGTGTACAGTTCTATAGCATTTTGCCATTCATACTGTTCTGCAAACATCACTGTCCTTCATCTCTAGAACTTTTTCATTATGTCATATTAAAACTCTGTATCCATTAAATAATAATTCCCCATCCCCTCCTCCCTCCAGCTCCCAGCAACCACCTCAGTGTTACCTTTTATATATAATAATATCTAGTTGTGTTCTCAAGGGAATTTAAGTACATCCCATTAATCTTAAATAGCCAGTAAAATGGCTAAACCCCAATCTAGAATTTTAATGTCCTGTGGAGTAGGCAAGCTAGAAAGGCAATCACTTTACAGATGTTTAGAGTAGCATTGCAAATAAAGGCTCTGGGAAGGTGCTTAGTGCTAGATTTTAAAGGAATTTGCCGGTCGAAGGGCTTCCTTTCTTCTGTGGAGTAAGCTACCCAGTGCCAACATCCTGGAAGTGTCTTGGCTTTATTTAGCTGGGTGCATTGCTGGGAGCCAGAAATTGCACCTGTTGGCTATGCATTGTTCTCTTGAATTTTGTTTATTTGATGATTATTCAAAACTACATCAATCATGTTAAAACTATCAATCTATGATAAATATCTTCTGAGTAGAAATCATGTGATTTAGCTGTCATTTTAATCAAATATGTACACCAACTAAATCTGAAATGCTTTCTGTACCTTGCCCTCTTGTTCAATGTAACGATACTAAAAACTTAAATATTTGTAAAAAAAAAAAAAAAAAAAAGTGAAGAAAGTCCTGGCACACCAGAATTTTTTTCAGAAAGAAACCTTGTACTTACATTTATTAAAAGATAATGTAAACTGAGATATATTTAAACATTTAAGAGTTTGAGCAAAAATCGATTTGAATTAGGCAGCGCTAAATCAGAAGTGGTGAGCAAGGCTCCAAAGACAGGAACTCAGGGACAGATGTTTATAGAGAAAAAGCAGAAGAAAAGAAAGGAAATTATTGATTGCCTATGGTTTAAAGCCTCATTGGTTCTTGTGATTGGTTGTCCTTGACGTTTTGATTTTATTACCTTGAAGCCATTTATAGGGTTAGATTTTGGTTTGCTTACACAGGTGGCCATGGCAATGGTGCCACCTCAGTCTAATGGCCTCTTTGTTTAATTAACTTAACAGCATATACAATACTTCTCGCTTGTGCTCAGGCAAGAAACAAGATGGGTACCACTGAGGCAGGTTGGAGATTCTGGCTGTAAAACCATGTAAAAGGGGGCATGTGTCCTAATCAAGGACGTGGGAAAGCAACGTTAAAATAAAAGGATGTTGCTTCTCTATATGTAAAACTTGCGCTGGGAGAGAGATTGTTCTGGAAGGGCAGATGTTCTCCCTTACAAAAGGGGGAAAGCATTTAGAATCTTCCGGTGATGAATAGAGGCCACAGGTTACAGCTTTCTTTGGACATGGCTTTTAAAAAGCCATTCTGCTGAGGGCCTTTTGTGGCCAGCTGTGTGGAGCCAATTGCCCTTTGTATTTGATGATGACGACGCCGAGGATTGTTTTGTGTGGGGGCTCTGGACAAAAAGACACGTTTGGGGCCAGAAGTCATTTCTACATTGTGTACATACATAAAGATAGCTCTAAATTTGCTTCCTTGCCAAAGGAAATATTTTTATTGTAGATTTTTTTAATCCTTGAAACCATTTAGAGTAGTAGATCTCTGAGAGGGTGGGAGGCATACCAAGACCCAAAGGCTACCTTTTGACAATACTCCCTGTTTGAGAATCATTGTCTTGAATTTTTTTTTTTTTGAAATATGCATTTTGCGTTGTTACCAGGTAATGGATGTGAAAGGCCATGCTGTAAACTATAAGAAGCAGGATCAAATTGGTTATTATTATTCCTATGTGTTACTCCTTATTTGACAAATACAATGGAAGTAAAATAAAGGAAATCCTAGCCATTGACAGCTCTTCATTATCTAAGAAAAGATAAGGAATATTCCTGGCAAAGGAAAGATCCAGGTGCTTCTTTGCCATTTTATTTCTTCATCGTGTTCCCTTGCCAACAATAATAGCTAATATTGATTATTTGCTATGAGCTCAGTTCTGTGTTAGGCCCTTCCAGGTACCATCTCATATAATCCTCAAATTGATCCTGAGAGGGAGAGACTCTTTATCATCCCATTTTACAGATGTGGCGACTGTGGCACAATAAAGATACTTACCGAAGATCTCAAAGTGAGCATTTGAACCTGGTAGGTAGACACTGCTTAACCTCTCAATTTGCAGATTATGAATGCAAATTAGTTTTACTCTTAGCTAAGGCAAGGGTGCTCTCAGGATGGAGCAGGAGTAGCTTTGCCAGATAAAATACGGGACTTTGAATTAAATTTGAATTTTAGAGAAGTGATGAATAGATTTTTGGTATCATTGTGTCCCAAATATTGCATGGGACATCCTAAGAAATTGTTTATTGGTTACCTAAAATTTACACTTAACTGGGTGTCCTATATTTTAATTTGCTAAGTCTGGAATAACTAGTCAGGAGGGATGTTACAAAGGAGGTGAAGATAATTGCTTAATACATTTTGATTATTGTGGTTTGGGATCTTTTTTTTTTTTTTCTATGACTTCATTCGAGGATTACAATTTGTTATATGAAGCTTTAAATCAGACAAATATATACAGTTTCAGTTAATAAAATATACTGCTAACCTATCAACAGACCTCTCCTGACTTCTTTTTTTCTAGAAATGAGGGCTTCCAAACCTGACCAAGGTCAAGATCTATACCTCATTGGTTTCTCTATGAAATGAAACTATAAGAAACTGTCCCCAGTTTGTTTCTCTTGAGTGAAAACAAAAAAACAAAAACCCGCTACCTTTTCCTCAATCTGGGCATGTTATGATTTTTCTGAAGCCCATTCTAGAATTTTAATTTTAGCTGAGCTATCAGTTGGCCTGATTTCATTTTCTGCAGATAGCTTCATCATCCCAGTTTTTAAAATGTTGACAAAATTTTCTTGCACTTTTACCAACTCTATTACTTGGTAAAATTCCCCTCCCTCTGCGTGGTCACCTCCTAAAATAGATGACAGTGGCCTGGATATTCCAAGTCAAAGTTCTGATACATTCACAAATATTTCCTGGATACACCAGTGCATTTCCTCTTATGTTCATTTCTAGCATTCCAGCATCTAATGATGATAAAGTTCTAGAAATAGTCTCTATCCATGTAGGTCAGAGCCCATTTGCAGATAAGCCTGTCTTCTTATGAGGGGCTCATTGGCAAGTACCAAAGTCTATGACTTCCATAGAACTAAGGTAAGCAAACCAAATGCAGAAGTCATTAGTCTTTGGTGCTCTTGGAAAGTCACCAATCTGGTTCCTGCCTAAGCAGGAGTTTGCCTATCCAGTTCATTTATTAATGAATTATCATGAATGTCTGGGAGCATTTAGAATGGCCCCAAGTTATTCCTAAAAAACAAATTATTCGGGGGATCCCTGGATGGCCCAGCAGTTTAGCGACTGCTTTTGGCCCAGGGCGCGATCCTGGAGTCCCGGGATCGAGTCCCACGTCGGGCTCCCGGTGCATGGAGCCTGCTTCTCCCTCTGCCTGTGTCTCTGCCTCTCTCTCTCCTCTCTGTGTATTCTCATGAATAAATAAATAAAATCTTTTAAAAAAAATAAAAAATAAAAAATAAAAAACAAATTATTCATATGGCCATTTACAATAGGCGTTGTCCTTCTGAAACATAGCACATCACAGAGGTCTCATGAATCTTGAGTGTAAATCCCAGGAATATCTGTGGGATTTATAGGCAGAAACATCTTGCTTCATTATACAAGTATTTAAGATTGTTTAAGTGAGCACCTAATGTTCCTCTAGATAAATGATCAAATGCCTTCCTTTCCATCTGTCTTCTACCCACCCCCAAGGGCCTTCCTCCTTGCTGTTTTTTCTGTTGAAGTGAAAGCTTGTAGTTAACCTGGTCAAACTCATGACATATGTGTCAGTTGTAGGTAAAGAGAGAAAACATGCTCAGACAAGGTGATTGATTGGCTGGGAGAACAGAGGGCAAAACACTAACAAGGCTTCCATACCAAGAGCAAGGCTGTTTTGGTGTAACTGGAGCCTATTGTTATTGCAACCATTGTTTCTTCAGAAATGAGCCAATGGAGACAGGACATTTATTTAGCTCGGCACTCTTATGTCTATTTCTGAAAAGGAAAAGGTCCCTGCTGCTGCAATTCCCACTCCCTCTCCTAAAGGGTACTGGGCTAGCAGGTAGGATATTGAACGGATCATCATGATCTCCAAATGCTCATAGACTGGTAAGCTTTCATCTCAGATGTGCTGAATTTCTAGTCTCGTTCAGTTTAGAGAAATGAATAATGAGACTAATATTCATAATGTGGATAGTGATATCTTTAGAAGATATTTATTTATTCTAACGTATTGAGAACTTCCCATGTGTTGGCCATTGCCCAGGATCCTTAGAGGATTATATGATTATGATTTGATTCTTCCCACAACCCTGTGAGGTAGGTACTCTGAGTAATTTACAGAGGAAGAAAAGGTACAGAGAGACTAAGGAACTTGCCCAAAGACACAGCCAAGGAGTCTCAGAGCCCAGATCTAACCAGGCAGCCCTTGCTCTTAATGACTATGTCACACTGCTCTGCCTTGTAGAACAAAATGACAAGGTTCGTATGCAAATATATAAAGTAGGTCTCTCAGCCCCTGATCAATAAGGGAGCTTTTATGTAGTTTTGTTTGCATTTGTTCTTCAGTACAAAGCTGGAGTTTATCTGGTGGGATAAGATTAGATTTCATCCCTGTGATTTGGTTGTTTTTCAGATTTGCCCTTGGGTCCTCATCCTATCAATATTCTAATTACATTTTCCTTATCATTCTACTGTGGTGATTCATGAATATGATAAAACAGAACTGCCTCTTCAGTAAATAAGGGAAGCTGGGCCCACAGTGAATAAATAGACTTTTCATTGAATCTGGAGAAATTCAGCATATAGATGTCCTGCAGTGTTTATTAGACTACTATACCCACCAGGCCTGAGCTTAGGTTGGTTTCTTCATTTAGTGTTTCCTAAGATATCAACGCTCCTACGTTATATGGTATTTGTTAACTTGTAGGTAAAAAAATCAATTTATTGAATGTTGCGTTGCACGCTTTTGTACGAGGTGTACCATATTTAACCAGATTCAGATTTTAAGAGTGACTTTTCAAATTGATGTCACTAGATCCTCTGGAAATTCTGAAAATAAGAGCTTATGTAAAGTTGAGAAATAGATAAATATTCACCCACTAAGAGCCACTGTTTTCGTTATTCTTAATGTGTTTTAAATGTTTGTTCTTACAAAGAAAATACGAACAAAACTCAAATAATGAAAAAATTTCCAAGTTTATATTATGTTTATTGCATGAGTGACATAGGAAAATCCCTCTTCAGAGAAATGGCATTGCAAAAGAGGCAGAAAACTTTCTTCTTTTTCAAATAAAAAAATGCATCCTGTTTCTAAGCATTTTTCATTGTATTTGACAGTTTATTAAAATAAACCTTTTTTCTCCATGTGGACTTCATCAAACTTTTCTTATCCTGTGATGATCTTTTTTTTTTTTTAAAGATTTTATTTATTTATTCATGAGAGACACAGAGAGAGAGAGAGAGAGTGAGGCAGAGACACAGGCAGAGGGAGAAGCAGGCTCCATGCAGGGAGCTCGACTTGGGACTCGATCCTGGGACCCCAGGATCACACCCTGGGCTAAAGGTGGCGCTAAACCTCTGAGCCACCAGGGCTGCCCCATCCTGTGATGATCTTGACCCATCTTCCTGTTTGTTTCTTATCTCTTCTCACTCTTCTTCCCTCCCTCCCTCCTTGCTTCCTTTCTTCTCTTCCTTCCTTCTTTCTTCCCTTTCTAGATTTTCCTTCCCTTCTTTTCTAGCTCTCATAAGGGCACTATGTTATCTTACCGGCATTATTTCATTTAACACTTACAACTAACTGTGAGGCAGGTACCCTCCTGGTCCTGATGGTACAATAGATGAAGAAATCTATGCTCTGAGGAAGTAAGGGATTTTCCCAAGATCACAGAATCTTTAAGAGTGGAATCAGGATGCAGCCCAAGGTCTGTTCTATTCCAGAGCCCACGGTTTAGTGCTTTCCATATAATGAGGACACATTTCTTTTATAATTGGGAAAATTATTTATTTACTCATTCATTTATCTATCTAGTCATCTATTTATTTACTTGGGGGAGGGAAGGCAAAGGGACAGGGAGAGGGAGAACCTCAAGTGGACTCCACCCCTAGTGCGGAGACCATTGTGGGGCCCGATCTCATAACCCTGAGATCATGACCTGAGTTGAAATCAAGAATTGGCCACTGAGCCGCCCAGGCATGCCCAAATATTTTAATTAAAATTTAACAACCAGGAGGCTCATCTAGGTGGCTCAGCGGTTGAGCGTCTGCCTTCGGCCCAGGGCTTGATCCTGGAGTCCCGGGATTGAGTCCCACGTCGGGCTCCCTGCATGGAGCCTGCTTCTCCCTCTGCCTGTGTCTCTACCTCTCTCTCTCTCTGTGTCTCTCATGAATAAATAAATAAGTAAGTCTTAAAAAAAAAAAAAAAGAGCTGATCTGATCTAAGACCACTGTGGTGGTAGGTTCCCTGACTTTGTTAGCACTAACTCATCCTACACTCACCACAGGATCATGATACTCTGTAATTGTCCCTATTTTAAAGATTGGGAAACTGAGGCACAGTAAGGTAAAGTGATCCGTGGAAGGTCCTGCCTATGTCCCTCCTGCCTGTGGTCCACAAGGGATCTTCCATTTCTCAGAAACGTTGAACTGGTTAATCTCATGCATTTGGAGTTCAGATCCAGAGCAAAGACCCCCACCCCCACCCCAAAAAAAAGCTTTCCTCATGGAGGGAATCAGTGACTTTCAAGCCACACTTTTTTTTTTTCTTTTTTTGTGCAAATGATGCTTCTGAAAGGAGCTGTGTTTGTGATTCAAGAATTTAAGAGGAAAGACTGACGTAGGTAACAGGAGGGGAAGAGGAAAGACCAACCAATCTACCCATGGTAAATGTTAGAAATGTAAGGGTCGTCCATCCTTTCATATGAAATACCAAATTCTTCTTGGAATTTGCCTTATGGGAAAGTCAAGTTTATTTGGTGTTTTAAAAGTGCTTTTTTTTTTTTTTTTACCTAAAAGTTTAAGAACTCTTTTATTCAATGTCCTTTAAAAGGCTATTTTTGTGAGTTGGTCCTTTGTTTTTAAGAAGAAATTTCCTAGAAACCTCCTCAAATAGACTAGTTAAAAAGAGCATTTTATTGTAAGGATTTACTATCAGAAGGTTGGTGGGCAGAGTCACAGGTGCTGAAATCTTCCAGCAATGAGTGAGGGGAGTTTTACTGAGAAAGGAGGACCTCGACCCTCCTTCCAGGCTCAGAGGTCCCATTGCCTGTGCACCACCACATCCCTGACACGTGCAGTGGTGCTTCGTACACAGCAGGACCTTAATAAATATCTGCAAAATGGATGAATGATTGAATAAGAAGGACTTTTAATTTTGGCAAGAGGAACCATTGGAGGGTGGTGTAGGGGGCCCACTCGGGTGCCCTGGGAAAGTGGACAAGATGGGCAGAGGCTGGAGGTAGAGATGCCCGTTAGGAGGCCAGTGAGCGGTCCAGGTGAGGACGGAGGAAGGACTAGGCCGTGCAGAGACAGCAGGGACAGCAGGAGGAACCACAGTGGCTGGACCTCGGTGAGGAAGAGGGCAGAGGTGGCCATGGGGACCACAGGACCCTAAGTCATGAAATGCAGGGGAGCTAAGTGGCAGGGAGGACTTGGGCTGGAATATGTGGGTTTGACGGATGCTTGAGGGAACATGAGGAGCTGCAGGTAGGATTCTAGGGGTGCACTCAACGGAATGTGTCTATCTGAGGGGAGGTCAGGATAATGGGAATGGAGGGAAGAAGCTTGTGGTGGGGGAACAGCAGCCTTGGGGGCAGAGTGAGGAAGAGGCCTTCGAAGGGGAAGGCCTGGACGGGCCGGGGCAGGTGAGAAGAAGGGCTTTCTAGGTGGAGGGAAGCGTGTGAGGCAGGAGGGGTTCCAGGGCTGGTGGATGCAGGGCAGGTGGGTGGCCCCAAGGCTGACCAGACCAAAGCAGTAGGTAGAGCAGAGCCTGAAGAAGAGGGGAGCAGGGGGCAGAGTAGGGGGGACACTGACTCTGGCCACTTCAGCACCGCAGGATCCCCGCTCTGGCCCCAGGTAGTGCCCCCTCCTGTAGGAACTGGGCCCTCTGCGTACAGCGCCCCGAAGGCACCCCCTTTTGAGAGTGTCAGTGTGGAGACTTCATTGCCTGCCCTGCCGTGTTCGCGTCCGTGGCAGTGTCGTCAGCCTGTCCAGCACCACAGAATATGGAGAGGCCTGAGCCGAGCCTACAGCTCCACTGGCTGCACGGCTGTCCTGGTGCCCGGGGTGCCAACAGGCAGTACCGCAGCCTCTGCACCTGTGCGGCCTTCCTACTGGGGCACTGGGGATGGGGGGGGGGCGTCCACCTGACCCTGGCCTTGAAGCCTTGAAACCAGGGCTATCCCTCACCATACCGTGTACTGCTTTTTTTTTTTTTTTTTTTAAGATTTTGTTTATTTATTTCAGGCTCTCATGACTAGACGTAGAGAGGCAGAGACACAGGCAGAGGGAGAAGCAGGCTCCCCACAAAGGAAGCCTGATGCGGGACTCGATCCCAGGACCCCGGGATCATGGCCTGAGCCAAAGGCAGCCGCTCAACCACGGAGCCACCCAGGTGCCCCCATCCTGGGCACTTCTTATTATTTATTGACTGCTCTAGAAATGATAAAAAGACCAAAGGAAGCAAACTTACAGCAAAGAACTTCACACTGCTGGGCTGACAGTGAGTGAGCCGGTGTAACTTTGAGTCCTGACTTTGACTTGCTGGGTGGATCTTTTTTTTTTTTTTCCTTTTTGCTATTCTTAAAAAAAAAAAAAGTCAATTCAACTAATTAACATATACTGTATTATTAGTTTCGGAGGTAGAGGTCAGTGCTGCTGGGTGGTTCTGTGCAAGTTCCGTCCCCCACCTAGGATTCCTTTGCTCCGCTAACAACTGACGCCCCGAGTTCTGACCTTGGAGTGGGCCCTGAGCTTAGGGCTGTACGGGGATGATCTCCTTATGCTCAGGGCAACCACGTAAGGTCGACGTTCTGATCTGCCTTTTACACGTGAGATTCAGAGAGAGACAGTGAACAGGGGACAGATCAGGATTCCCTGCCAGGCCTCTGGCTCCCGAAGACTCTCTCTTTCATGGACACTTGGCTATCCTGTAAGATGAGGGCCGTGGCTTGCATGACATGTCGTGCTCCCCCCAAGCTCTTATTCTCCTGTCTCTGGCATTTTGCTATGCCCTCCCCCACCCCAAGCAAATACAGAAAATGCTTAAAATAAAAAGCAGGAGCAGCAGCAGCAGCAGTCGTCTATCTGAACACCCCGCCCTGGTCTCAGTACCGCCTATCTTATCTCAGCAGGTCTATAAATTACTTAGCAATGTGGCCCAGGGCTCCTGGGTGCCTGAGCCCATCCCCGGAGTCACCAAGGGTTTGGGGTACCTGGCAGCTTTACCCGGGTCTGTTCTCTGTCAGAGGAGCAGGCTTCTTAAGGTATTTGAGTTTGCAGGGCCTGCTCTGAACATTAACCAGGCAGGGTCTAAAAAGAAAAAGAGGGACTCCTGGGTGCTCAGGGGTTGAGCATCTGCCTTTGGCTCAGGACGTGATCCTGGGGTCCTGGGATCAAGTCCCACACTGGGCTCCCTGCATGGAGCCTGCTTCTCCCTCTGCCTGTGTCTCTGCCTTTCTTTGTGTCTCTCATGAATAAATAAATAAAATCTTAAAAAAGAAAAGAAAAAGGAAGGGGGTTGGCAAGGAAGGCAGAGAAGAGAAGAGGGAACCCCAGGAGGTGCAGAGTCCACACGGATGCTGTGGCTGTGCGGGCTTTTAGCATAAGACTTCAAGGCTTTTTTTTTTTTTTTTTTTTTGAGTTCAATTTGCCAACATATAGCATAACTGTCAAGGCTTCTAAAGTGATATTACACTGGCCACGGTCCCATCCCAACAGAAGCATTAAATAGAAGCAGTGATTAGCATTTTCCATATTTAAATGATCTTAACTCTTAAGAATCTTAGTGGCTGCTTAGGTAAGTAACTTAAACTTAACTATCTATACTTAACAATATATTGAGTATATAGAAACTTAAATAATATAAACTTAAAATGCCTTCCTAATATAGTTCATCATCTTTGGTGAACTTACCTTAACACTAGGGTAAGTAATTTAATGTGTTCAGTGTTGTAGAAGGAAAAAAGCCTACTTTCTCACTGGATCATTCTCGATATTAAAACATTTGATGACTAAGTCAGAAACGACTGCGAAAACTGCCTCTGTGATAATCAGAATTATTTAAGATGTCAAGATTTGGTCTTTCTCCACTCCTAGTATTACTGAAAAGCCTTATGGTCCTTTCCATAAATGAATAAACAACCTGTACTTCAAAGTTTGGTGGAGAAGTTGGGAATTCTTGGGAAAATGTTATAGTCTCATTTAAAAAATAAAATAAAATATAGGGTAACTGGGGAGGCTCAGTCAGTTGAGTGTCTGACTCTTAGTTTTGCTCATGATCTCAGGATCATGGGATCAAGCCCTGAGTCCAGCTCTATGGAAAATCTTGAGATTTTCTTTCCCTCTCCCTCTGTCCCTCCCACTCACACACACACTCTTTCTTTCTAAAATAGGTAAATCTTTGAAAAACAAAACAAAACACATAAAAAATCATTCTCTATCTTACCTAAAATTGAAAAGGAATTAAACACCCCTGGAAAGAAAGGTTGTTTTGCATTTAAAACACAGATCATTAATGAGAAGCAGATCCACTGAGTTTACTCAATGAAGACTGTCGTGGGCATTGGGGGCACAGCTTCCCAGAGTCTGGGAACACACTGTGTACAGCCCACGTATATTGGGCATATTTTATGTTTTCAATGTCAAGCTTTAAAGAGTACCTTGGTTCATGCTTTGTCTCCATGAGGCCACGAACTCTGGAATGTTCAATAGATTTTTTTTTTCTTTTTGAAGTACCCAACGAGGGGCTGGAACTCATGACCCTGAGACCAAGAGATGCTTTACCTACTAAATCAGCCCGGCACACCAAGGTGATTTTTTTTAAATGTTCCATTTGTTAAATGAGATAAAATCCTCAGCCAAGAAACAAAGACACAAAGTGCACAAACAAAGCGCACTTCCTATGGCTTTGTTGTTGTTAAATACCTAAGTAATACACGAATACATCCTTGTCATTAGCTCATGAGCTTTGAGGCTCTGGAACTGAGGAGGTGGGACCGAGATTTGTCCCATGTAGCCATTGATACCTTCTTGCTTCCCTTACCAGGAGATTCTGTCCTCTGTACTCTCTTCCTTCCCTACCTTGTCTCCCTCCCACCAACAAATAGAGTTTTTCCTCCACTTTCCCCAACACGGGGCTTCCCATGTAGCTGCTTTTCATTGAAGATTTTAGTTTGGAATACTGTGTGACTTTGTATGCTACTGCGTAAAACTATGTTACAATGGGCAATCTGGACGATGTGATCTCACTTTGTCTATGTAGAGAATTTACAGTCCAGCTACAGTGTGGGACGAAATAAAGACAAAGTCAGATGGGCAAAAGTTGCTTGGGTTTTGGAATGTTTCATTTGGACTGATTTTAAAGGTCTTTTGGAAAAAGAGTCTCAAACGGCAGGGGCGAATGTAATCAGGTCACCGTTTCCTTGTGTTAGAAGGTTTGGCAAAGGAGAGGCCAAGTGTGAGGATGCAGGAAAAGGAAATAAATGTGGCACAGGCAGGGAAGGAACTTACTGGGATACAGGAAGCCAGAGACCCTGGAGAGGAAAGGAAGGAAAGGCAGGCATCTCTAACGAGGCCAAGAATGGGAGTAAACACGCTCCAAGAGCCAAGTGTTCTCATATGACACTGTCCCTATCTCTGTGTCCACGTGTTCTCTCCTTCTCCTGCCTAAGGACTGTGTCCACTCCCAGTGCCTCCCAGACCAGGCTGGCTAACAGAATCATGTGGAAGCTTAAACACATACAGATTCCCGGGCCTTGGGTCTTCTAGGGAAGCAGACCCCAATTTTTTTCTTCTGCAGCTACTTGGGATGTGAGCTAGCTTGGGAAACACTGATCTGAAGATTTGGCTTTGAGAAAGGTGTTTTTTTTTTTTTTTTTTTTTTTTAAAGATTTATTTATTTATTCATGAGAGAGAGAGAGAGAGAAGCAGGCTCCATGCAGGGAGCCTGATGTGGGACTCGATCCCTGGTCTCCAGGGTCACGCCCTGGGCCAAAGGCAGGCGCTAAACCGCTGAGCCACCCAGGCTGCCCGAGAAGGGTGTTTTTAATCGGATGAAACACAACTATGAGTCCAGACAAAGAGTCCATTGACGGACCCATGTCAGTCTTATGTGTCGTACTTTCAAAAAGTTGATGGTTAAAACGTTCTGTGGATGGGTCATCCCTTCTATGAAAAAGCCACATTATCTAGAGATGCCCTTTTTTGCCTTTAAATGAGAATCAGGCATCAGTGGAGAAATGTCTTAAGTGGGAAATCTATAGACATACAAAACGTCCAGATGAATAAGGTAAAACCATTATTTGGTTTAGAAAATGAGCAAATGACCTGTGTGAGTCCTGGGACTTAGTTGGTTGGCCATCCCAAGTCCTGCAGCCAGCAGGGATAAATCTTGCCTTTTATACTTAAACTAAAATTATTTGAACCCCTACAGACAAAGTGGAAGATGTCCAATGCCCACCCAACTATTTTTATGGACTTTTAACTCAAGTGATTAACTCAAGTGGCAGGGGGTGGAGAGTTAGTTCTTCTGGTCACTTCTTGTTCTGATTTCTTATGTTGTCTGACTTCTTCATCTCACATCTATCTTGCTTGATATCCCAGACTCATACAAGCCCCTTGTCTTTGGTTCTCCAAGCAAATGCTGTTTTAAGAGGTCCCCAGGTTACCAGGGGTACTTACATCACAACACAGCACAGCAAACAACTTTGAAACTTTGAAAGTGTACATGAAATATTCTCTTTCTTTTGGCCTTATTGGCGATCAGGATTTTCTCATTCACTGACACTCCCCACCACCCCAGTCTTTCATCTGGCTCCATGGATTTTATAAGCTTCTGAATTCCAAAAGTGAAGTGCACTTGAGCTGTGCAAACATTTTTTATCTCAAGAGATAGCCCCCAATTCTGAATTTACCAATTTATTAATGTATAGTCCCATCAACAGAGTGGAACAATCACTTAATATTCATCATTCCCTCGCCAGAAATAAATAAAATTTCTATTTTATGTATTCACCAATTTCATAGGCAAAATACATTGTTCCAATATTTTCACTTGCATTTCTTTAGGAAGAGTTTGAGCATATTTTCGTAAGTTCCATGGCCAGTTATGCTTATTCATCTATAAACTAGATAAACTGCTAGATGATCTAGGTTATCTTTTTTTCTATTAGGTATTTAGTGATTTTCTTCAATTTTCTTGTTGATTTGTAAGAACTCCTTATGTATTATAGATAGTAACTCATTGTTATGTATGTTGCAAATATTTCCCCCAGTTTTTGTTTCTTCTCTTTGATTTTCAGTGGTACATCTGGCCCTATGGAGATACTCTTGGGATTGAGATTGTTCCTAACTCTCCAATGATTTTACCTGTTGCTCCATGAGAAAGCCCCACAGATCTAGGGCTATTGGTTTGTTGGGGGCCAGTCTTTCTGGTGTTGGTTTTATTTCCTTTGCCCTCCCTTTTCCCTCCCCTTCTCCTCCTCCTCCTTCTTTTTCCTAGCAATCCTTAATTTTCGGTGGGACACCTTTAACGTATGAGGATTACACCCAACTGATGCTTTTTGATGTTTCTCCTTGCTAGAAGGAGAAAGTGGAAATTTCTCTTTTGTGATTGGCCAGTCTTGGCCCTCCTTTGGGTTTGCAAATCACCTCTCTGAGCCACTCGCAAGTCTTTTTTTCAACTTCTACCTCTTCTCTAGGTTGGAGGCATGTAGCTACTGATAGACCATGATTTGCTGGATTTCGTTGATTTGGCTCAGTTTGGGAAGAGAGAAAGAAGAGGTCTTGTCAAATTGTGTCTAGGCTGACTTTCTTTCCCAGAAACTAACCTGTACTTTTGGTGTTTCTTTAGTAAGTAAGTTGTATTTCCTGGGTTCCCTAGAGGCCACTGTTGCTCAGGGGTGGAGTTTAAAGTGGGCCGGCCACATGGCAGATGCAAAAGGAGCAGAAATATAACTGGAGAAGGTCATAGCAAAAGAAACCCTGAGCTCTTCTCCTGTTAAGCAACATTTCCATAGGTTTCGTGTCCTGGATGGTGTAGAGCTGTTGGAAGCATTTAATATTTATACATCCCAGCTAGATTCCCACCCCCCCCATAGAATTAGTAGCCCTTTCTTTGCTTTGAATGTGCTTTTAAAGTGCATCTAGGAGACTAAATGTGCTTCTTTCATAAAATATTCTCCGCTGTAATAATCATTATCAGGTTGAGACACATATGATGTGATGTACCCACAAGAATGTGCTGGGTGATGGGGCACCCTTATTTCCACTCAGGTCATGATCTTGGGGTTGTGTGTTGGGCTCTGTGCTCAACATAGAGTCTGCTTAAGATTTTTTCTCTCCCTCTCCCTCTGCCACTCCTCTTGCTCACACCCAGAGGTGCTCTCCAAAAAAAAAAAAAAAAGAGAAGAAAGAAAGAAAGAAAAGAAAAAGACTGTGCTGGATGGTAAAGCCAGATTTTCCCATCTCTAGGATTTCGCATACTTTCAGGTTCTTAACACCCTGTTGGCAGCTGTTAAAAGTTTTCCTAGCCCTGCCCCCATTGATTCTGATTTAGTAGGTACAGATGAGGCCCAGGAATCTGCATTTTTGGTAACCATAGTGGTTCTGATGTCTGTGGTCCTTAGTATGGGCTTTGAGTCCAGGGTCAGATTCTCAACCTCAGCACTACTGACATTTGGGACAGAATAATCTTTTGTTGCTGGGGTGCTGTTAAGCAATATCTCTGGCCTCACCCATTAGATGTCAGCAGCACCCCCGCCCCACTGTAACAATCAAAAATGTCTCCAGATATTGGCAACATGTCCCCTGGGGGCGAGGGGTTGTCAAATCACCCTTGACTGAGAACCAACCATTGACTGAGGGGGAATAAATGAGGAGAAAATGCTAGTTAAGAACAGTTTTTGCTTTCACATGCAGATGTTCCTACCCTTGTGCTGATTTCATCAAACAAATTAAGCAAATATTTCTGAGCACCTAATATGTACCAAGCATTTTATATTTAAATATATAAATATATTTTTAGATATATTGTGTATTTTAAAGTGTTTAATATAATCATGGCTACTTCTTTAATATCTTATAAGATAGAAGAAAAGGATATGTTCTTGTAAATTAATATCTATCGAACATGCAATTTTGCTAAATTAATATTCCCAATAGTTTTGTGTAGGATATACCAGAGCTTTAAAATTAATATTAGTCAATATTAAAAGTACTGTTAAATTAAAATTAATATTAAGATCGAGGGGCCTAGTTGGTACAGGTGGTTAGGCGTCTGACTCTTGGCTTTGGCTCAGGTTGTGATCTCAGGGTCCTGAGATAGAACCTGTTGTTGGGCTCCGTGCTCAGCAGGGGATCTGCTTAAGACTCCTTCTTCCTCTCTCTCTGCCCACCCCCCGCCCGTCCCCCTGTTTTCTCTTTCTCTCTCTCTTTTTTAAAAAATTGGTATTAACATCAACGTTGCTTTAGGAAGGATGTAATTCAGCCAGTGTGAATAATGAAACAAATTTGATTTATAAACTTTACATTTATTCTAGTTTATAAAAACATAAAGAAGAAAGACTCATGATGCCCCTACCATAATACTGTTTATAAAAGCTCACCTCTGCTGTAATTTTAGAATCTTTTTTTGGAGAGTCTGTGGTCCATAGAAATAAACAACTGTACCCAAACATGCTCATTTGGATGTGAGTTTTTCACGTGTCACTAAAATGTTAAAAATAGATCATGATGTAGGGCACCCAGATATTTAACTCCTTAAGTCAGTGACTCGAGGAGCTACAAGGATGGAAGGAAAGAGGGAGGGAAAGAAGGAAGGGAGGGGGAGGGAGCAAGGAAAGGAGGAAAGGAGGAAAGGAGAGGGAAAGGAAGGGAAGGGAAGGGAAGGGAAGGGAAGGAAGGGAAAGGAAAGGAAAGGAAAGGAAAGGAAAGGAAAGGAAAGGAAAGGAAAGGAAAGGAAAGGAAAGGAAAGGAAGAGAAAGGGAGGAAGAAAGGAAGGAAAGGAAAGAACAGGAATTGATTGAGGATGAAGCTCTGTAATCTCCTACCCCGGGGGGTCGGTAAATTCTATTGAAATTCAAGAGTGGAGACCTACCAGAAGGCTGGTGAAACAATTCCTAAGTGGCCAGAAAAAGAAGCCTATTCACATTCAGGAACCCCGAAGAGAACAATTGACCTCCCCATTGTGGACTCTATCCCCTTCCACCGGTAAAGGTGTGAATGAAGCTCAGGACAGGAAAGAAGCCTTTTCTGCAGACCCTGCTGTTGTCAAAGTGTCCTTAGCCCGACAGACTTTCTGGGCAGTTCCCGGTGATATCATTTCTTTGTATCGGAGATCCAGGACCTTTGTGGATTAGGAGAGAAGAACCAAAGGGCAGCTGTCCCTCCTGCTGAGCTTGGCACGCAGAACTGACTCTCAGGAGAGGCCCCGGGACCTTGGCCAGGGGTGCAGAAGGAAGCAGGCCCACCCTGGAATGCAAACCCAAAAGAGGGTAAGGGGCTCCGACTTGCAAAGCAGGAGAGAGAAGAAGGCAAACGAACACCCCCAGCATTCCTAGCGGAAAGTTGAATTCAAGAAGCCAGGCTTCACATTCTTTTCCCTTTGCAGAGATCCTGCAGTCAGAGAAGTGCTGGCTTTTTAAAAATGCTGATTTCTGTGTGGGGTGTTTTGTGCGTGTGTCCTCAGTTCCAGACAGTCCCTGTTCAAAGGGTCATTAACATTATTTAAATATTCATAGTGGGGGTGGGGATTACAGACTGAAATTTCAGACCGCGCCGGAGGGAGGGATGGATGGATGGGGGGGCGGGGGGGGCCTAGGAGAGCCCCACCTCGAGTACCACCGGGGAGGGCAGCACGACGGAAACAGCCGTCCACACCTCGGCCTCTGGGTCATGTCGGGGAGAGCCCCCCAAACGCAGGGGGACCCCGCGCATGTCACCGAGACACACTTCCTAAGGGCTGCGGGCGGTCGCGCTTACCCGGGGACAGTCGTGCTGCGGATCGCTCCCCCCGCGCTCCCACCCACCCAGCGCGCGTCCGCGGGGGCACACGCCGGCACGCCCACCCGGCACGCCCACCCGTACGCGGACACAGGGCCGGGTCCCCAGGCACCGAGCCTCTGCTCCTGCACCGGCCCCTTCCTCCCTCCCTCCCTTCATCCTTCCATCCGTCCATCCTTCCGTCTCTCCATCCCTCCATCTGTCCGTCTCTCCATCCATCCGTCCGTCTCTCCATCCATCCGTCCGTCCCTCCATCCATCCATCCGTCCCTCCATCCTTCCATCTGTCCGTCTCTCCATCCATCCGTCCGTCTCTCCATCCCTCCGTCCCTCCATCCGTCCGTCTCTCCATCCCTCCATCCGTCCGTCTCTCCATCCATCCGTCCGTCCCTCCATCTCTCCATCTGTCCGTCTCTCCATCCCTCCATCCGTCCGTCTCTCCATCCATCTGTCCGTCTCTCCATCCCTCCATCCCTCCGTCCCGCCATCCGTCCGTCTCTCCATCCCTCCATCCGTCTCTCCATCCCTCCATCCCTCCGTCCCGCCATCCGTCCGTCTCTCCATCCCTCCATCCGTCCGTCTCTCCATCCCTCCCCTCTACCCATTCATTCACTGCGTGGTTTCCCGGTCTGGGCTCCGATTCCACCCACGGGGAGGTGGGGGCGGGGCGGGAGGGGCGGGGGAAGGGGCGGCGCTCCGGGCCCTCGGCTCCCCTCCGCCTCCCCGCCGCCGCTCCTCCGGCCAGAAGCGCTCGCCCCGCGCCGGGGCTGCCGCTCGCCGCCTTCCCGGAGCCTCTGGGCCGCCCGAGCCAGGGCAGGGGCAGCAGCCGCGCAGGGGCCCGGAGCCCGGAGCCCAGCTCGAGGGCCGCCTCCCCCGGGATCCCGCGCGCAGAGGTGGGTGCCCAGGCCGGGGGTGGGGGGGGCGGAGACCCCCGACACCGAGTCCCCGGGGCGCCCGCTGATGTTGGGGACCCCGGGGGGGCTGCAGATCTGGGGAGCCCTCGGAAGGATCGCGGGCTGTCCCCCGAGGAAGGGTCCTTGGCCTTGCCCCGCGGAGCGTGTGCGGGAGGGGGCCCGGCTGGGAAGGGCTGGGGCCATGTGGCTTTGAATTCCCGGGTTTGGGGGAGGGGGCCCGGGCCTCGGCTTCATTCGATAGTTGCTTATATGTGCTTAAAAAAAATAACTGAAGACCTCTTTCCCCTGCTCCCTAACACACATACACACTCACACCCACACCCACCCACCCACCCACACACACACACGCGCGCGCGCTCACGGAGGGGGCTGGACGGGGAGCGGGGACTATCTAACGGCCGTGGCTGCCCCTGCAGACCCGGGAGCAGCCGAGGATGGAGCCGCCGGTTCCAGCTCCAGCTCCGGAGGGAGACGCAGGCCCTCAGATGGCAGCGCCGGGACCCCGGGGCCGGGGCGGGGGAGGTGGGGGGGCTCCCGACCCGCCCGAGCCTGGCGAGCGGGGTCCGCGAGCTGCGCTCGGGGGCCCCCGGGGACCGAGGGGCGCGCGCCGAGCCGGCGAGCTGGGCCTGGGGCTGAGCCCCCAGCTGCTGGGACCCGGGGCTGCTTCATCCCGGAAAAAGCCGGAGGGTGCCGGAGGGTGCCGGAGGGTGCGTCTCTTGAGGCCCTTTGTGGGGACACTTGGGGGAGCGGAAGGGTCGCGGTGGTGAGCGCGGGACTGGCTGTGCTGGGAACTGGGGGGGCGGGGGGCGTGCGCCCTCGGGGGCGAGAGCCGGGACGCCCTGGCGGCCCCCAGAGACCTGGGCAGACGTGGTGGTGGAGGACCCGGGACTGACTGGACGGCCGGCGAGCTGGGAGCGCGGGGAGCCCTGCAGGTTGGGGCCGCTGCGCCCCTGGGGAGCGGGTCACTGAGGTCCCCGCCCTCGGGCCGCGCGCTGCCGCCGGGGATCCCTCCCTAAGCCTCACCAGGGGGCATCGTGGAGGGAGTGGAGTCTGGAGAGGCGGTGGGGTGTCCCTCCAGAGACGGTGGGTGTCCCTCCAGACCCGGGAGAGCCAGCTTCCCGCGCGGGTGGCACTGCTGGGGCTCGGCTAGGCTGTGTGGTCAGACTTTGACAGATCTGCACCCTTCTCTGCAGCAGTTTTAAGTGCGGCGCCAATAATTTGGGCGAGCTTGTTTCTCCCCCTCTGGAATGCATGAACCCCTGGAAGGAGAGCGCGCACACGCACCCACACCTCTACACCTGGATACGGTGCGTCTTGGAATCCGCGAACAGGTTCCCACGGGGAAGCAGCCTCCCCCGCCCCCCCTTGTCCCCGGGCATCCGGAGGCCACCGCCCACCATGGTAATCCCAGGAGATTTGTTTCCTTGGTTTTGTTCTAATTAAAGAGAGTTCACTTAAGCATCACACTTTTCTTCCTGGAAATGGTCCTGATTTAATTAAACGTTCTCTCTTTCTCCCAGCCCGGGAGCATCCCCATCGCGGATCAATAAAATTTCAGAGGAAGGTGTCTAGAAATGATGTATTGCTCTTAAAGAGCTTGCTCTGTTTTGCTGAAGTAAAGCCCTTAAGAATTAAACCTCGCCCTAACACACCTCCTGAACAGCCAGCTGTCCACCGCCCAGTTTTGACACTGGCTCTTTGCTGGGAGGGCACCTTCTCCGTTGAGCGGGTGCCCCATGGGTTATGCAGGCCCTGCAGTTATTTGGGGCTGCACTAATAAAATTAGTCAGGAGCCAAGAAAAATGAAAGTAATTCTACTTTGGGCCTCGGAGCCCCTTCCCTCGCTGACTGCATGCATTAGGTGTTGAGCTGTTCCTCTGGCAGCGAAGTTGACTTGAGTTTCTTTCTGGGATGCTGAGGAGCCCGTGTGAGAGGGGTGGCCGGGCTTTGAGATGGTACAAATATTTTGAAATGCCCATTATCTCATAGCCCTGGCACGACAGTTGGCACGGCTCCCTGTCTGCAGAGTTGAGGGTAGTGTTGTCAGAGATTATTTCACTTCCCTAAGTGGCTCATTCTGACTCAGGAGCCTCAGGATCTCAGGGTAATAAGATGAAGCAGGTTGTCTTAACTTATTATCAAGTGAGGGGAAAATGATGCCCTGGTTGTTTTATCCTAAAACTTTCAATATTTTAGTATGGAGCTAACTATTAAATCTTCTTTTTAAAAATGCTAACGCCTTACACTTTCTAGTTAATTATTAGAATTGTTGTCTGGATACCACCCTTGTTGATTTGGTTGACTCCTAAAGCAGCCAAGTCTCGGATTTCTCTCTCTCTTTTTTTTTTTTAAACATATTTTATTTATTTTCTCATGAGAGACACAGAAAGAGAGAAGTACAGACACAGGCAGAGGGAGAAGCAGGCTCCATGCAGGGAGCCCGATGTGGGACTCAATTCGGGAACCCCAGGATCACGCCCTGAGCTGAAGGCAGACACTCAACCGCTGAGCCACCCAGGGGTTCCCCATGTCTCGGATTTCTATCACAGATGTTATTACAAGTGTCTACTAATAAAGATAATGAGAAATATTTCAAATAGAAATGAAACTGAATTTGGGTGGACGTCGTATTGAGGAATTTAAACAATTGAAACGGCAGCATGTTGAAATTTACTTCTAAAGACCAAAAGGGTGATGTGTAGTTCCATTCTTTAATTTTTTACGTTCCTCAATGCTGGTTGAATTGATGATCAGTCTTGAATTAGCCCCTGGAATGACTGTTCTTTGATCTTGAGAAACAGGAGCCATCATCTGTGTAGATTGTTGATCAGGGATCCTGTACCAACTATTGGAAATTTGAATCAGTTAATGTACTGATCAGGTTTAACAATTTTAGTAAGTTTTGTTAGAAAATGGCATCATTTTCTTTATAGTGCATAAACTCTATACCCATGGATAGATTTTTTGTGGAGCTAAAAAAGCTCAAGGCTGGGGGTTCCTCACTGGCACCAGCCTTCCTCATCAGCACGTTGAGGGGCTTGGGCCTGAGGGAGGCAGTGCCTCCATGATCCATGATGATGAGATCCAGGCTTTTTGTAAGAGAATCCCCTTCTAAGAACATATAGGGCTACTGTTCAAGTTTTGGACACATGCCCTTCAAGCGTGTTTTCCAGGAATGTATTATTATAGTGAAGTTGAAATCATCTCTATTTCATAGGAGAGCCATGGTTTTGCTCAAAGAGAAAATTAGAGTTTGCATATGTGATTTTTATTAGCACTTGATGAACTAGAATCTTAAGAATTGAAGTACTCAAAAAAAAAAAAGAGAGAGAGAATTGAAGTACTCTAAGGAATATCAGTTTAAACCTAAGTTTTAAAAATTTGTTTCAACTGTGGCTCATAGAAGTGTGTTTCTAAGATGCAGGGAATGGCTGTCTTGCTCTAACTACTCTTTGCCTTGGTCCTTCCATGGACATTTTAGGACTTTGTAGCCTCCGTGTGATGTCCACATGGAGACAAATTATGATTTATAGGGGTGCAGAAGAGTAATTGTGGAATCCACAGGACAGCCTCTGGAGGCTGGTTTTTGAAAAGCAAATCCCCATACAAATATAGTTTCTGTTCTTGCCCCACTCTGGAAAGTTGAGTGCCCGAAGAATGAATGAATCATGACGCTTCCTTTGCCTCCAGTACAGCAAGATGTGCTATCTCCAGGTTTCAGCCTGGGATTCTTTTGACCTGTTGAAGTGAGTTCTGAGATTAGAGAAATGCAAGAGTTGGACAGACAGACAATATGGGAGAAGGGTCTGAAGGCATCCTTGGGCCCATTTACCTCTTTCCCGTTTAGTATTTGTCTCTGAAGTCCAGGCTCACCGTGCTACCAGGCCTTGGGGAGTCAGGGACATGTAACTGGGATTTGTTCCCATCTTGGTGCGAGTCTCAGAGACTTTGACCCCTTTCTTTCCTGGGTGTGTGCTGGGTTTTTTTCTGGTTGGTTTTGATGCTTAACCAGAGCAGCGTGAGTGAGCAGAGCCAAATATGCAAACAGTTTAATACCATAGTTATCCAGAACCGTGGCAGGGCCAAAATGCATTAGTGCCTCGGTCAAGTTCTCTAGAAGACTGTGGGCATGTCACTTAAGTGGAATCTTAGTTCTTTCACTTATAAAAATGGGGCTACCGAGACCTGCCTATTTGCAAACTCGTGTTGAATGAGATATATGCAGAAGTACCTCGTGGTCGTTGTATTTCTCCCCAAATTGGTTTTCTTAAGTTAACAAAGTCTCTTTCCATCTTTTTTCTTTTAAGGATTTATTTATTTAAATAATCTTTAAACACCAACATGGGGCTCGAACTCACAACCCCGAGATCAAGAGTCTCATGCTCTACCAACTGAGCCAGTCAGGTGCCCTAAAACCTCCTTTCATCTTCATGGTAGATGCAAATAAGCAATTTTTCAAGTGTAATTGATAACATTCCAGTAATCGTGTAGCAGGCAGTTGTTCAGCCCTCCCACTGACCAGATGGAAAAGCTTTGAGCGCAGAGATTTCTCCAAGCCTAACCTCACCTCCATCCCCCAGCCCTTTTTGGACTTGGAGGAGTCTGGAGGACATCATTCTTCTCTCTTTAGCCCCAAAGCACCTGCACTGCTGAAGCTTCTTCCATTTTTTTTTTTTTTACTTGTTTCTTCTTTATGCTTTGAGTAAGTCAGAAATTGCTCTCATTGGGCAAATGGGCCCAAATTTTCAGGACCCTAATCCTGGGCTTTCTGCTCACTCAGTGACCCATAGTGTGATGGATATCAATGGGACTTCCCTTCCGGGAACTCCTACAAGATTCTTTGCTGGCCCTAATGAGTTTTCTCAGTCCCTAAGATGAGAACAGGCATATATTAAGTAAAGAGTTGGCATTTCAGGTTAAAATTAACTAGGTTTTCAGAAGAGCCCGAGAAGCCTGGTGAATCGAGTCCTTTTATATCTTACCATTTACCTTCACAGATTTGCAGTAGATTTTGCAGGTCAGATGAATTATTAGGTTGCATCGTGGTGGGGTGGCCACACCGGAAACATTATTTTGAGCAAATTTGTCAGCCTTACAGATCATTCTTGTATACAAACACATACAAAAGAAATTCCCAACCTCTGCTCCCTAGTTCTCCAGCAAATCCCTCTGTGCCAGCCAGCCCTGGGGTCTTGACTGGCGTGAGCCTGTACGTTTGAGGAAGTGAGTCGGTTAGAAAAAGTAACTGGGGATTTACAAGCAACATGATTTTAAAAACAGAATATTGTAGCCCCTGACCCTGTTGGCAATGTCTCTGTGAATTTTTCTTTTCAGAAAACTACCTGCGGGAGGGAAGTCCCCTCTCCCGCATAAAATGTCCCGCAGAGGGACAACTGTCCAACTCCTGGCCCCCGACCTTTTGGTGTCTCTAGTCCTGCACTGAAGACCCAGTTCCCTAGGGATCTGTCTTGTTCACTGGGGCAGCATAGCTAGTCATGCAGTCCAGCCAGGCCAGTGTCCTCGGGGGGACTCCTGGGCTCTGGCACAGACAGGATCACCCATTTGAGAGGAGCCTGCATACTGCCTTTTGGGGTGCGTGGGGGGATGGGTGGTGTGGGGGGGTGTTTTCTGGATACTGCCTTGTAAATCAGCTCTCCTGGGGATGTCAAATAAAGCTTGAGAACAATGGATACAGGCACCTCCCCAAACCCCCCAAGTGCAGCGCCAGCTCTGACTTAGGAGAGACGGCCCGGACCAGGTCCCCATCCTGGCTTGCCTGCCTCACGTCTTGACAGTTTTCACTGCTGTAACCCAGAGGTGATCCTGGAACTGCTTCAAAAGGTCTGTGGATTCTGCTTGAACTTTCTGCTCTGTGGAGCCCCTGCACCCCTTATCTGCTCTTGAAGAGAAATCGAGTCAGCACATAAAGATAAATAAATGCTGGTCCAGAAGCCTTAACCTCTCTTTGAACTATACCCAAGGATGTATTTTATTGCTCTGCACGTGCTTTCGTGAGGGGGCCTTGAGAAGGGAGGTTACAGTGCAGAGCAAGATGAATGGTGATGCTGGACCAGTTTTTCCCGGGTTGTCAGAGAAGCCTGCGCTGGAGGATGCTGCACGGAGCTGAGGGCACCCCGGGCTTGTAAGGGGGAGAGGAATTGCCCAGGGCTTCCAGGTCTTCGGTCTTTTGTTAGAAGAATGTGTGTGGAGCTGCCACCCATACTACACTGAGCCCTGAAGTGAAGGGTCCCTAGGTGACCACCCTATCTGTAGCCCATGATCTTCTCAGGATGTCCCCAGGGAACCCATGGGCCCAGGACCCAGCCAGCGGCCTGTAGCAGAGAGCAGCCATGCAGACCCCAGCAAAGCCCAACCCTGGGCAGGGGAGAGGGAAGGATGCTAGCTCCCCCCCCCATTAGTTCCCTCAAATGAAGAGCTCTGTGAGGCCTACCTGAGCCCCACACCTGGGTGAAGTATGTGTAGAAGGTTCTAGGAAGGCCAAACCACATTTTCCTGTAGGCGGTTAACTGACGGCTCTCAGCCCCTCTTCCTGACCAGGATTGGCTCACATTATCATGATGTCATTTGCTCAGGGGAATAAGGCAGAAACACTTTGTGTGGAGCAGTGCCTCGTGTAAGTTTTGTGGTACAGCCTATACACAGAGAAAGAGACCCATTGTCTAGCCCTCGTTATGTAAGGCGTTGGGGGGAGTGGTTTTCCCAGAGGAATAAATATTAATTTTCTAGAAAATTCGAGCACTTCTTAACCCTGAATCTAAAAGCTCTCTCTGTATGTGTATTAAAATCAAGGTCTGGGTGCCATGTGCCAAGTGATTCCAAGGCTATATTTAGCCTGCCAAATTAGTATTTTGCATCAGAACATTTTATCCTTGCAAAGGATAGCAGGAGCTCTCCTCTGACACTATTCCAGGTGAATAGAATCCGTTCATTGGGGCAGGAAAATGATCAAACTGTATTGGAAAGTTAGAGCATACCCAAGGCACTTTGTGATCATCCCTGTTTGGGATCATTTTTCCTTTAGGAAAGAAGTCCAAGGCAGTGTTTAATACCGCACAGAGATGGGCCCCGAGTGTGGGAGGCATTGCTTTTGCATGAAATCACAATGTGTACATTGTTTTTAAAATATTCTTTTCATCATATGCTTCATTATCAAAACAATTCACAGCCTCCCAGGGATGACAGATGTTATAGTATAACCAGCATAGAGGGTATAAAATAGAAGAAGGAAAAGGGAAGAAACCACTCCCTCTCCAACCACTACTGAGAATGGAATTTAGTTTTCTCTTCTAGGGAATTCCCTGCAATCCCCAGGGACGCCTTGATCTTGACGTTTCTAGGCACGGTGCTGGGAGGAGCTCAGAGGGAAGGGGAAGGGAATTAACATTTTTTGAGTGCCAGATGCTAACTTGGTTGCTTTTATCTCCACTGTCTCACTTAATCCTTAGAGTCACCACCATTTTTCCAATGAGGATACTGATGGGCTCGGAGGCTGTGGCATCAGCCAAGGGTCCCACAGCTGTACATGGTCCTACCCAGCAGCTCCTCCTGTTTTTCCTACCCAGCTCCCTCCTGTTCCCAAATCGGTGTATGGGGTCCTTGCTGTTCAAAGTGTGGTCTGGGGACCTGTGGCATTGGCATCATTCAGGAGCTCGTTGAAATTAGACAATCCTGAGCCCCCATCCCATCCCTACTGAATCAGAATCTGCATTTTACCCAAATCCCCAGGGATGTATATGCACAGGACAGTGTGAGACGCTCCCTTACCCGACTTGGAGGAGGAAGGTTTGGCAGTTGACGCTATGCAAACTAGCCAAGCTTCAAGACTGGAATCAGCAGGCTCGCCCTGAGAGAGGAGTCTGTGAGAGTAGCAGGTGCTACTAGAATCTAGTGGGAGGCAGCTAAACGGCCCACAAAGCCCAGGACAGCTCCTCACCGTGAAGAATTATCCTGGCCAAGATGTTCAGAGGGCTGATGTTGAGATACTGGGTCTAGCTGTCCATGTCTAGGATTCACACCCTGTCCGTGTTTCTGTGGCTTCAGACGGACGCACCTCTCTAGCGAGCAGACCTTAAAGGAGATGATACAAATTGCAGTGTGGTATGCAAATGTAACCCTTTTTTAAAAAAATATTTTATTTATTTATTCATGAGAGACACAGAGAGGGAGGGGCAGAGACACAGGCAGAGGGAGAAGCAGGCTCCATGCAGGGAGCCTGATGTGGGACTCGATCCTGGGTCTCCAGGATCACACCTGAACCCAAGGCAGATGCTCAATCCCTGAGCCACCCAGGCATCTTGCAAATGTGATTCTTTTCACTGGGACTCAAAAAAGTGACAAAGAATTTAAATTGCAGCGCGAAAGATTTCCCGTTAGAGTTCTGCAAGCATCTGGCTAAGGTACCCAGAAGGCAGTGAAAAGGCCTCTGAGCTGGTAGTGGTCCCAATTGTACCCCCCCCCACCATGGGGTTACCCCCTCTCCTGACCAACCCTGCCTGGCAACCATGCCTTTGGTTTCTTAGTTGTACTCCCCAAACCTGCCCAGGCCTCCGTCCTATTTTTCAGCGACCAAGCAAGCTGTGTAGGTCGGCTGTGCCACCTGGAGGCAGGGGGAGGAAAGGGGAAAAGTGGAAGGACTCCTTCCTTCAGGCTTTCCTCTCTGCACCCTGGGATCTGAGCCTCTCCAGCCCGTTCTTGCGTGGCTCCTTCTGCTCCACCCCACCGCAGGCCCTTCCACTCCTGAACACCCATCTCCTGTCCCTTGGCCCAAAACATCTGGGACTCTCTCCCCTCCAGCACCTCCGTTGTCTCCCTCCTTCCTTTTCTCTCTCTTTTCCTTTGGTAAACAGCAGATCAACCCCAATCCCGACTGGGAAGTGAAACCAGCACCCCCAGTGTGTATTAAGGGGGCAAAAAGGGTTTGAAGGGAAATTATATGCAACAGAGCCCCTGTCATCCGCCTTCTGTTATGAGAGTCTCCTCAGAATTGCTGCAAACATCTCTTCCTACTCTCTTGGTTTACTCCGATTCAGCTGAATTTTTCTGGAGCTCTACAATTTGAAAATGGAGTTTTCTCGAGGTTCTGTTGTGTTTTCTAGCTTTTTCTCATGGCTGGTATTTATGACATTCATTTCCCAATACTTTTTATTTATGACCATTATCCACAAAGTAGATTGTTCTAGGTCGGCTGTAGAACCAAACTGGATTTATGACTGAGGTTTTCCAAGAAGTTTCTTTGTGACTTCTGGGTACCCTCTTTTTCATAACCTTTATTATTCCTTGCAAAACGAAAGGCGGAGCCACGAAAGTGGAGGAGGCGATGGGGAGTGGCTGGCGGGCTATGCTGAACATCCAGCTCCAGTGTTGGGATCCAGAGGCCAGGGCAAGAGAAGCCAGAGCGCTGGGCTTCTGGCCAGAGTGGAATGTATCTTCCCAGGGGAAGCCTGTGTTTTTCCAGCAAACTAGCTGCTCTGCTCCAGAGGGCTTTAAACTGGAAGGTGGGGAGTTCCAGGGGGAGAGTGGGAGTCAGAGAACATGAGAGCCCTCCCTATGGAGGACTATCAGTTTTGTCACAAAAAGGGGAGATTTGTCATCTGGTCTTTGGTTCCTAGTCACTGTTTTGAGAAAATAATTGGGAAATCCATACCAGAAACAATCTTGCCCCTAAGATCCATCTTAAAGGTGTATACCTGAGAGGAAGAAAACCTTAGAGGCCCTTGTCCCCCGAGGCACCACTCTTCCCTGCAACCCACACCCTCGAGGTGTCACCTCTCAGGAACTCCTCGGGGGTCCTCTTGGGCTTGATAACATGTGCCACCTCTTGCATGTCCCACCGAACTCTTTCTGCCACAAACAAGGCCTTTCAAAAATCAACCTGGAAAAATGGGAGCAAAAATCATTACACAATTGACCACTGCAAATACTCGGACAAATACAAAATAACAATTCCTGGGGCCTTATGAAGAATGGATCCAAACCAAGGACAGAGTTTATATGAACAGAGGAAGACATAATACAGTATGTGTACAATTGAATGAGACCCTGAACTTTTCACATGGGTTTATTTTCAACCACAAATTAAGATCGAGCTTCTTTCAAAAGAGTGTAACTTTGAAAAAGTTCAAATTTATATATTTCTCTTGTGAGTTCAGGCTTTCACAAGAGCAGATACCCTGAGAGCAAGGTAGATTTAAGGTGCTTCTGATAATGATGATTTATTGAAAGTTGGGCCCTCTTTCAATTGCCATGTATTGTCATCTTTGACCCTCGTAACGTTCTGTTAGGGAAGAGACTATTATTATTATTTTTTTGTTGTTACAGATGCAGAAACTGAGACACGGTGGTTTAGGATCAGTGCATATAGCTAGTGGCAAAGCTGGATTTGAATCCCTGTAGTCTGGCTTTTATAGACAGTCTCTTAATCATTACCTTCTTCTTAGTGCTTACTACAAGCCAAGCTAGCTCTCTTGTACTGTGGTTGAAGTTATGAATCTCAGTCCATAAACAGAGGCTTGCAAAAAAATACATACAGCATTTTAAATTTTAAATAAATTAATTTTGTCTCCAAGCCCTCAACCTGTCCCGCTAACAGAAAATTTAACCCCAGTCATTTGGGAGATAGAGCTACCCTGTGATCATATCCAAGATTTAAGGCTTTAGAAGGTGCTAAGTTGTGGAAAGGAGGCCATCCTCACACCTGTCTACAGTGGTTTTATTTTTTTAAAATTTTATTTATTTATTTATTTATTTATTTATTTATTTATTTATTTATTTATGATAGTCACAGAGAGAGAGAGAGAGGCAGAGACATAGACAGAGGGAGAAGCAGGCTCCATGCACTGGGAGCCCAATGTGGGATTCGATCCCAGGTCTCCAGGATCGCGCCCTGGGCCAAAGGCAGGCGCCAAACCGCTGCGCCACCCAGGGATCCCTCTACAGTGGTTTTAGCTGTGACTTTCCCCCATGTGTCTACATTGCTTTTGACTATGTCCACGTGGTCAAAGTCTGAAGCTCTCTGCTAGGCCATGCAGGCATGAAGGGCGCACAGGGATCCTTGGCAAGCCTGTGAACTTGGAGCCTGGAGTCTCCCCCATGAAGTCTTGAGTTCCCCTAGGAACTTCCAGGGAACAGAGCAAGACACCCAGGGGTAGAGGGCGAAAGGACCCTTTCTAAAATGCCTTGCGTAATCTTGTTGATGGCTTGGATTTTCACAAGAGCCAGGAAGAATTTTGACTCCTTGACACCAGATTCCCAGAGCAAGCATTTAAATGAAAAGCCCGGTTGCCTGCCTAAGGAGGAGAGAAAGTAAAAGGAGAAGACATTTATTAAGATCTCAAAAATGTTTGTGGAGTAGAATGGTGGTTGCCAGGGACTGGGGAAAGGGGAGAAAAAGGAGTCAGCGTTGAATAGGTAGGGTTTCAGTCTTGCAAGATGAGAAGGGTTCTGTGGTCAGATGGTGGAGATGGTTGCACAACAATGTGAACATGCTTAGTGCCGCTGAACTCTACACCTGGAAATGGTTAAGATGGTACATTTTGTGTTATCTCTATTTTACCACAATAAAAAAGCATAGTCATCAATGCAGACATTTTATTTCCTTTGTATAACCTTGGGCTCATTAAAAAAAATAGTAAAACGAACTCTAGAGAACAAACCGATGGTCACCAGAGGGGAAGTAGAGGGATGGGCGCAACAGTGATGGGGATCAGGGAGGCCACTTGTTGGGATGAGCCCCGGTGACAACTGGAAGTGCTGACTCACCTTGTACACCTGAAACTAATATAACACTGTTGACTATGCTAGAATTAGACAAAAGCCTAATTTAAAAATAGTAAAAACGATACATCTACATGACAGAAATAAAAAAAATAATTTGTCACCCTCAAATTAAAAGTTCATGAGAAACTATTTTTGAATGCCAAAGGAGAAAGTCCAGTTGAATCCTCCAGGGGTGGGTGTGTTTGCTTTCCTGGGGGAAGTGCCAGGTCTCCTCCGACCTCTGAGACAGGCCTGCATCTTGAACACTTGAGGCTCTAAACGTTTACCCAGGAGTGAATTGGCCCAGAGAGTGTTGGAGGGCCCAAGGGGTCCCCTCCCTCAGAGAGCACCTAATGGGACAAGCCTGGGTGGGTAAATGGTGGCCTCATGGGAGGCCATAGGACTGTGATTTGAAGAGGTCATGAGTCGAGCTGTGTTTTGCCTGCCCAGGCAGCTCCTTAACTGCCACACCTCTGTCATCAAAGGAATCCTGAGCTGTCGCATTTCTCAATATTGTTCCTCCTCAGATGAACTCTAGCTCGTCACATTTCCACGGTGGAAACTACCTCTCCCCTTTCTGTTCTTACCACAGTGGTTCCATGACAGGGGAGATGACGGATGCCCAGACTTGCCTTCTGGCATTCCCAGCGCCAGGTATCTGGGCCCTAGACAGGCCCAGCCCCTGAGACGGGGAGAGGTGCCTCGAGGTCTCAAAGACCCTCCTCCTCAGAGTTCACTGTCTCGTTGTGCTTCCACGGTTGTCAGAAAGGGCATGTTCTGAGAATGCCCTGTGTGTCACAAAGCTGTGGAAACACAGGGGTGGCAGCCCCAAATGGCTCGTCCCAGGGCCACACCAGCGGGATGACTTCCTGGTGGAGGGTGACACCCGAGACAGCAGCGTGACTTCAGCCGGCCAGCCCCCCACGAGCACCGCATTTCTGTGATGGGCCCTTCCTCCTCCTTGCCTTCATTTGTTTTTAATTTCAATTATGGTAAAATGTGTATAATGCAGAATGTATCATCTTAACCGTTTTTAAATGTACAATTTAGTGGCACGAAGTGCATTCACCTTTCTTTCCTCTTTAATATTCATGAGTAATACTCCTCTGCCTGTATATACCACATTTTGTCGATCCATTCACCCCTTGATGGACACTGGGGCTGCTTCTGCCTTTTGTCTCGCCCTTGTTTTTGAGAGGCGTGATCCATCTGTGAGGTCCTCAGGAGATCAAAAAAATTCCCCAGTTCCTACTTTCAGGGGGTTTGCTATCCCTAGCAAGGGCCAAAGCCCAAACCCAGGCAAGCATCAATCACGGTGCAGAAGCTGTAGACTAGGAGACATCTGTTCAAGACGTGTCACAGGAGCTTGGGTGTGGATCTGTAGAAACGGATGAGTTGGAGAGAATGTACTCTACGGAGAGGATCCCAGAGTTGGTAGCCCAGGCTCCAATCTGGCTTTGTCACCGGCTGTCCATGTTGCCTTGGAGCAAGATTCAACTGTGGAACCTTTAGAAGCTTCAGTGTCCTCAGATGTAAAATGGGGGTCATAGTACTTTCCCCATAGAGTTCTTGGGGAGGTTAAATGAGAAGATGTAGATAAAGAGCTTAGCACGGGGCCTGGCACACAGCACTGTCATTTTAGCACCTCAGTAACGGATTTTGGAGACTCCCATTATCAACTAGAGAAAAAGCTCTTCATTTGTTCTTATCAGATAGTTGATAATAAAAGTAAATATGGCCTGGCTTTCTTATCAGTAGGGAAGGTATAGAATGAGGAAGGAGAATGACTGTTAATAGATAACCTTCGTCTAACTGACAAGGGAGTTGGCTCAGATTAGAGAGAGTAGGATGCCAGGTCCGATCTCTTGGTGACAGTAGGTTGTGATGATGTTGACTATGTGGATAGCGCTATCATGGTTGTTCTCACAACTAAAGGTTTCATTTTTCAATGACGTTAATCTCAAGTATTGAAACACTATCATATTCCTAGTAATAATTAGGGAAATGTTTTAAGGTTAAAGTGGACTTGAATCGTTTTGCTGAGTGAAGTGTTTGGTTTATTAAAGGGCGCCCATGGGGCGCCTGGGTGGCTCAGCGGTTGAGCGTCTGCCTTTGGCTCAGGTCCTGGTCCCAGGGTCCTGGGATCGAGTCCCACATCAGGCTCCCCGCAGGGATCCTGCTTCTCCCTCTGCCTCTCTCTGCGTGTCTCTCATGAAGAAATAAATAAAAGTAATAAAAAAAATAAAAAAATAAAGGGTGCCCTTTAAGTGTTCCAGCATGTAGATCTAGCACACATCATCTGGATGGTGCATTACTTACTCTATTCCTGTTTGTCTGCTTGGTATTTCCTACCCAGGAGTTCGTTGACTTCAAGGCAATTGAATCCATTATTAGCTGGGAGAAAAAAAAATCTCAGTCTCCCTCGCCCCAACAATGGATTTTTAAAATGCATTGTACACAGTCCTCTGAGGGGGGAAAAAAAAGACATTTGAGGGGGGTGGGTGTGAACGTAGGGATTTCCTCCTCCACCCTAACTGTTGCTAAACTGTAAGTTAATATTGTGAGAGAGAAAAAAAGATCAAGGTCTCAACTTTCGTTGGCATATTGTTTTGTATTTTTGTTTATTAGTTATAATGAAGACATTGTCTCCCCCTCATCCCCGCCCCCCAGTACTGGTTAAAGCTGGGTGGTTTGCACTTGAATATGCAGACCTGGGAGTTTGCTTAGATTAACTCAAGGTCCCTGGGCCGCTTAGATTCCTCCTGGAGGTTCTTTTTTATACCATCAGGTTATCCTGGTGTTGTCTTGCTGTTAGCAGTTCTGATCAAGAATTTCTTGTATGCTCCATCTGCTGGGGTGCGGCAACGGTATGCTGTGCTGCCTTTAAATGCATTTTGATATTTGTCATCAGAAATGAAAACAAACCTTGGAGATTTATTTTCTCTATTTAAATCTGGATGTTTTTCTTTTGCCAAAATCTCTTGGGGGTGATAAGGCAGCAGTGGTTGAAATACTTCTATGGCTTTCAGCAAGTGAGAATTTCCCAGATTGGGTTTAGATTTGTATTTGTTTACGTTCCAATGCCTTTTTTTTTTTTTTTTTTTGTAAGGCCATAATTTTGAGTATCAGCAGAACTTGGGGCAGATAGAATTTCATGGAATGTATAATCCTTTTGGGTTGTATATTTTACTCCAATAAACTTTCACGAGGGGTTGGGTAAATAGGATAAAGTCTTCAGCACATTTGACTTGGCTTATTTTGCTCTTTTGTTCTTTTCCCTTTTTTCCTGATTAGACTTCTGTTCTACTCACCTGTTAAGGGGTCAGCTGCACTGTATGAAAATAAGGGATGTGGGTGGTGGTGCACTTACTAAGGGGGGTTGTATCGGGCTTGGCAACATATCAGGCTAATAATGAAGTGATATGGAAACCCCCACTCTAGCTGCTCCAGGGTAGGTCCAAAGTGTTCTCCAGTAATGGCAGGATTAGAGGTCTCTAGAACAAGAGCAGCTTCTGTCTTGGTCCTCTCACTTTGGGGTAGAGGAGGTGCCTGAAATAATTAGCCCCCTGTTGGCAGAGCATAGGACCATCCACCCAGGAGGGATCCCAGACGGTGGAAGGTGAGACCATAGTGTAGGAAGAGAGTTGATGCTTTTCAACGTCAGCCCGACTTGATTTGAAAAATATTTTATTTTCTAAAGCCATAGAGTAACTCACAGACTCATCGAAATCAAAATTTACAGTCTCTAAGAGGACTAGGTTGTAGGGAAAGAGTCCTGCAGAGGTGGGCAACTCAGAATGATTTGATGGAGCTATTCCCCCGCCCCCCACCCCACCCCAAAGCCTTGGCTTTGTAAACTGCAAAATGGATTTGGTGATACCTATGATTAGCTGTTGCCGTTAAGGATTATATGCAGTAACACATCCAAAGGGTGGCACATTTTCTCTTTTTTTTCTTTGAAGTTTTTCTATTCACACTTTCAATAATGTAGCTTTAAGTAAATATAAATTCCCTTTCCCCCAGCATTCTGGATCAAATGAGTTGACGTAAAGTGTTTTGAAATCTACTGATATTAATTCTTGTTTGTGATTGCCTCTTAGTTGACTTTAAAACATTTGTTTGCCCCAGCAACAGAGGAGAAATAGCCTTTGATCATAAGTCAGAGGTGCATTTTCAGAATGTGGCTTATTAATGTGGTTAATTTAAACCCTTCCATATTCTTTTTTTTTTTTCTAAGATTTTCTTTATTTGAGAAGGAGAGAGGATGAGTGGAGAGGGGCAGAGGGGGATGGAGAAAGAATCTGAAGCAGACACCGTACTGAGCGTGGAGCCCAACTTGGGGCTCGATCCCACCACTGCGAGATTGTGACCTGAGCTGAAACCAAGAGTCAGACGCTTAACTGAGCCACTCAGGTGCCCCTAAACCCTTCTGTATTCTTGATGGCACAGAACCTTGTATTTTTAATTGTGTCCCTGGCTTGTAAAGTTACCAGATGATGTCCTGGGTCCCTGTCAGCTCCAAAATTAAATGATGTATGCGTTTATGTATTGCCTTAACTCTAAAGCCATGAGATGATGGGAGGGGGTGGGTGGGTGGTGCACTGAGGAAATGACAACTTCCAAACAACCATGAACCTCACGGAACCTGTGTCTCTAGGGACAAGTGAGGCAGAGGTAGAGCTGCAGTCAGGTGACTCCCAGCAGTCCACTCACACTCACTGGTTTCCGCCTGGTCGCACTTATCAGGAGTCATGTGAACATGAGTCAGAGATGGTTTTATAAGAATTTTTATTTTGGTTGAATCATCATTTGTTGGCTATTTCCAATTTTTAAATATCATTTGATTAGCTCAAAGATGCCCATTCTTTATTGTCCTGACTCATTGAGGGAGGTAACTCGCTAATTAACAGCGAGACCCTGGGGAGGAAGAGGGTTGGCAGGCATTCCCACCTGATGGCTATCCTGGCAAATTCCAGAGAGGGAAGCGTGTGATCATGACTCCCGGCAAAGCGATATAAAACCTGGCACACAAACCCATTATGGGGACACTTTCACCTACTTTAATCCATTCATCTTCCTCTGGGAAGAGGGTGAGCTGACGTCACTCCCTCATTTTTGCACACAAAGAAACTGAGTCTCGGAGAAGCTAAAGCAAGTGGCTCAAGATAACACATTTGGGTCTGCGAAAATTCCAGATGGAGACAGCCTACCAAAGTTAGAGGAGAAAGGAGGGTCTCGAAGATTCTCTCCTTCTACTTTAAAGTTTACTGTGTTGGTTGGATAGTTTTCAAAGAACAATGATGCTTTTTAAGTAATTATTTATTTATTTATTTATTTATTTATTTATTTATTTTTTTAGTAATCATTTTTTTAAAAACTAAAAATTCTATTTATTATATTTGTAAATATCATTCAAATTTAAGAAAGTGAAAAAGGACCTAGTCAACCTTTTGCCCAATCCTCAGAAGACTAGTTAACTACAATGAAGTAATTTGATCAACATGATAAGCTGGTAAGTGGTATAACATGTTTCAAAACTTAATATAGACTAAATGTGGTGACTTAAAGCCTATATTCCACTAAATACATGTTTAGCTACCAGAACTACCACAGACGACTCCAGGCTGTGCTATTGAGAGGAAGATTCCCGACCCTTGGCTCTGGGGTCTACGAAACCCGGGGTGGCAATATGGCACCTCTTGGTACCTCGGGGCACATGACTCTTCTTATTTACATCGGTTTCTTTATCTGTAAATGGGAATCATAATACCCATCTGGCAAGGTTAGAATTAGACATTAGGGATAACGAATTAGGTCGAATCTATCAGAAACAGCCATTTTTATAGATTAAAATAAAATATTGGGAATTTCATATGGCTTAACCTAAAATATAGAGTCTGATAGGCACTAAGTAAATAAACTATTCTAGCTATAATAGGGGATAAAAATATAATTCTTAGGGACATTGTAGTTTGATCCCAAATGACTATTTGCTTTTCTCAAGGAAGTGAGGAACATACATATGGCTTTACAGTTTCTTAATTATGGTCACAGCTCTCTGACTTTGAAAACTTTCTACTTCCTTGAGCTTCACCTCCCCTTATGGCCCTTCAGGATGGGTTCCAGAAGGGTTCCGCCCTTCATGGCTTGGTTCACCTTTTTTGTTCTGTTACTGCTCACTTGGACACAGATGGGTGTCCTTTCCTTGAAGGATTTTCTTTCGTTGAAGATCCATTATTTTTAGGTTAGAAACTTTTCTGTGCAATAACTGTCCTACCTCACCGATGCCTAGAAAATGGGCATATTTTCTGGATTTGTAGTGCTGTTGTAGTTTCATGTTGGGTAAGTGTTGGCTAAAAAGAGATCTCTACAATTTACTTAAACTGAAGTAGTATTACTGAGTGATAGAACCTGGGGTGACTTTGGAGATACCTGTGTTCTCTGGACGTCACAGTATTATTAATTATTAACTAAATGCTTGACTGTGGGCTTTAGATGATTCATTTAGAAAGATGTAGATCTATTAGACCGTCAGTGGAAAATTTGTGAGTATCTCCCCATTATATATTTATAGATAATAGAGACAGTGAACAAACGGTAGGGAAACAGCAAAGGGTGAGTTATCATTAGTTCATATTTGAAATTCATTTTATTGGATTTTCCTCGTTTTCCTTATCAAAAAATACCCCTGAAGTGATATGACACTACACTCAGAGAAATCCGCTGCTTAAGTCTGTTGGCAAAATGTAGAAACTTAACCACATTTCATTAAAAGCAAACTATTGACATGAGCGGATGGGGCTGCGGTAGGGGTGGGGTAGAGAAAGAAGTGGGAGACAAAATGCGGAGAACCCAAATCTTAATCATTTTCCATAGAATTCAACTCACTTTTCTACTCCCCAAAGTGACAGGCTAATCTTTTCTGTTTGGTCTTTTGAATGATTAAGAAAAAGGAAGCTGACATTTATATAAAACTTAACTCACTCAACGGCATCTTACGCCTGGCAGTAACATACGTCTCTCTGCATACGTTTCCAAGATTTTTCTTGTTTCATTAAAACTGCAGATGTATGTCATCTGTTTTGCTTGTCTGCATAGTTTTAGTCATCTTAGGAGACTTGCAACCTAGATTAAAAGTACGCAATTCAAGAAATGGGAAAAGAGGAAGAATGAATGTCACTATCTCCTTGCGGCGCAGCAGAGACTGTCAGTAGCATATAATGTAGAAGGGTCAGTGACCGTGCCTTTAGACACCCACTTAAGAAACCAGACCTAAGTAAGGTTAAAACATTTTTTTTTAAGTTTTACAATTTAGTTAGATTTCCCAAGTGACCTTGGGAGGATAGAAGCGGAGGCCATTGCAGTTGTCCAAGGCCCTAACTGGCAAGGGCTCTGGGGACAAGGAAGAGGCATGTTTATTCTTTCCTGACCTTTCATGTGGCCTCTCCTTGGCTCCCTTCCCATCCTTCCTCCTTTTGTCTTTTTCTCCTCTGTGAGAGCAGGATTCCACAGCAGCTTTTCAAGATCCAAGACTTACCTTATGTTCTGGGAATTTACCAAGTGAATTCTTGCTTCTTGAAAAATGATAAGTCATCAGCCAGGAGAGAAACAGGTACCTAAGAGAAACAAGGTGGGATGTCCAGCTGTGGACCAGGCTGTTGGTGATGCTGAGGGAGGGCTCATTGCAACACACTGCTCTCTGCCCTGTGTGAAGGATGGAGGAGTGCTGAGTGCAGGCCAGGAGGGCAAAAGTAACCTCTCCAAATACCCTGCAGCCATGCTGCCCACCATGGCTCCAGATGGTGGACTCACTCTGGACCAGCTCCCTGGCTCGCCTGGCAGATGGCCAAGCAGAACAGGATGGTCCCTGATCTATCAGCGATCTCAGAAAACTGCCACTGCTAAGCTTGTATCTTTCTAGAATCATGGAGATCATAGATTTGCCTGCAATGTCATTGGTAGAAAGGAAAAACTGAAGCGAGACTTAGAGAAATGACTTGACTTGCATCCTCCAGTATCTGAGAAGGGCCCTGAGGGTTTGAAGAAAGGGATGAGGATGAGGATGGAGAAGGCATTGGTTTGAGAGAGATTTGGATTTAACACACAGTCATCCTTGGGGGCAGGAGTAAAGTCTTATTTGGGGGAACAGGGTTTATATAGTGTAAACCCTCTAGAGGTCTGTGAACACCAGAGGCATAATCTAGCCATGGGATTCTCGGCCTTCCAATGATCCAGTCTAGTGTCCCCAGATGACCCACCTCGGGGAGCAGCGAGCTCTTAGACTACTCTACTTAATGGACTCTTCTCCCTGTACCCACCTCTCCCCTCTCAGGCCACCCAATCCATTTCCCCTGTCTCCTGAGTTCTGCCCCAGGTCCACCTTGATGTGACACCCCAAATGACCCTTCCTCTCTGGCTCACCTAGCTGACTTTCCCCTCTCCTTCCTTGCCTAACTTTGCATATCAACCCCATTTTCAGTCTCCAAAGAGAACATTTTATTGAAAATGGAAATCTGAGGCAATGAGAAAGAGTAGAAATGCATCCCTGTTTATTTTTAGAACCTGCACTCAAGGCCTAGGAATTCACACAACAAACCCAAACTTCACTGTCGCCGTAGGAAAGGTTTCTACATGGTGCTTGCCAGAGACAGGAAAAGAGAGGGTTGATTCTGGTTGCTCTTGTAAGAACTCCATCATAAGTTTTTAAGCCCAGAGTGAGCCTCTACTTGCAGAGCCCTGAAGCCTCTATCTGCAAGTCCATCTTAATGACAGATTCTGTGTTCTGAGCCAGAGTGCGTCATCCCAGGTCCTGTGCTTTTCAGATAAACACAAAGCTTCTGAGGGGAAAAAGCCTTGACGAAGAAGACTACAGGTTGTTCTCCCATGGGAGTGCCTGGAAAGGCTCTGAATTGGGACACTTGAAGTGAGCCTCCTGACCTAGGGGGAGAATTGCCACGGCTGACACAGCTTTTAAAGGATGTTCTACAAGGACCCACAGACTCATCGTTTTTGACTCATCAAAAACGCATTTTCAATGCCAGCTCCAAGGATTTAACTTGAGGGCAAGTCATGTGCATTTTGCACTGTTTTCCCAGGGATTACCAGTTGCCCACCCAAATGTCATCACTCCTGTACCTTGTGTAGGTAAAAGTGGATTTGCTTTTGAAACTGCAGTGTTCATTTAACTGCAGTGTTCAGTTTATCATTTAACTGCAGTCCCATATTATGGGAAATCCCCCCACCCAAGAGTCTTTTCTCTGTGCAGGTTATGAAAAAAATCTTTTTAGGGGTACTGTATTTCTTTTTTTTTTTTTTTTTTAGATTTTTTTTTTAAGAATTTATTCATAAGACACACACACACACACACACACACACACACAGAGGCAGAGATACAGGCAGAAGGAGAAGCAGGCTCCATGCTGGGAGCCCGACATGGGACTCAATCCTGGGTCTCCAGGATCAGGCCCTGGGCTGAAGGCAGCACTAAACCGCTGAGCCACCCGGGCTGCCCCTACTATATTTCTTAAATATAACGATAGCAAATATATTAGGAAGATGTGTTAGTTTTTTTGATTGCTTCAATTCAGAATAAAGTTTTTAACTATTTCGTTGTCCCATAAGGATACTTCCATAGCTTAGTATCTCTCTACACAGTATGTCTTTATTGCAAGGGAGAAAATAATAACTTGGCAGGGGAGAAACCTGGTAGACACCACCCTAATCGAATATTCAAACTTAACATCATCGGAAATTGGACAAATTGACATTAAGTGCCATTAGATAAGGTGAACAAGAGAAAAACCCAGCCTTGCTTCTGTGATATCCCTCCAAAAACACACAATTTTCATCTAACCATAAGGAAATATCAGATAACCCCCAAACTGAAGAATGAATGGTTAACAAAATAATCTTTAAAAGCATCAAGGTCATGAAAGACTAAGAAAGTACCGCAAATTGATGGGATGCTTGGGTGGCTCAGTTGGTTAAGCCACCTACTCTTGATTTCGTCTCAGGTGGAGATCTAAGGGTTGTGACATGGAGCATGGAGCCTTGCGTCAGGTTCCACGCTCCGCATGGTGTCTGCTTGTCCTTCGCTCTCCTGTCATGCACTTGCATGCTCTATCTCTAAAATAGAGAAATAAAATCTTAAAAGAAAGTGCCCCAAACTGAAAAAGATTAAAGAGACATGAGAACTAAATGCTACGTGGGACCCTAGCTTGAGCCATTTTCTTGATAAGAACATTATTAGGACAACTGTTGACATTTGAATGGGGTCTCTAGTTTTAGATAGTAGAATTTTATCAGTGTTAGTTCTGTGATTTTTTTTTAAAGATTTTATTTATTTATTAGAGACAGAGAGAGGCAGAGACACAGGCAGAGGGAGAAGCAGGCTTCATGCAGGGAGCCCCGCATGGGACTCTATCCCAGGACCCCCAGGATCACGCCCTGGGCTGAAGGTGGCGCCAAACTGCTGAGCCACCAGGGCTGCCCAGTTCTGTGATTTTGAGGTTCTACCGTGGTTATGTAGAAAAATATCCTTTTTTTTAGGACATGTAGACTGAACTATTAGGAATAATGGCGTATTATATCTGCAACTGCCTCTGATGATTTAGAAAAAAAAACATTATATACACACTATGTAGTATTCTAATTTTTAGGAGTGGAAATAAGTAAAAGACATTATTGTAAGAGATGAATTTGAAGCATTAGAGCATTTTTTAAGCTCTTTAATACAGGGACAATTATTTAGGTTGTCAGTTTGACAATCCTGAGAAAGTTCTAGCTGAAGCCTGGAGTGCCAACTTTTTCGCACGCCAATCCTGTAATCTGCTCCTGCTCTTGTGAGGTTTGACAGAAAATAATTTCAAATATGTTGTAAAATTTACCAGTATGATATTCCTGCTATAAACAGAATTTAATCTGTTTAGAGCTTAGAAGTCTTATCTTCAAATTCCTCTGATACGAAGTATTAAGCTAGTGCAACAGAAGTTTTTGAAGACTAAATCAGATGTTTATGTGATTCATAAAAATGTGTAGCTTTCCTATAATATTTCATTTTTCCCCTTATTGTATGAAATAGTGTGTACTTATTATAAAAACTATACACAAGAAGCTTTGAAATAATTCAAAGAAAATAAAATTCAAATAGAATCTCATCACTCAGTGGGAGTGCCTGGGTGGCTCAATAGGTTGAGCATTGGACTCTTGATTTCGCCTCAGGTCATTATCTCTGCATCCTGAGATGGATCCCTAAGCTGGGCTCTGGGCTCAGTGGGGAGTCTGCTTGAGATTCTCTCTCTCTCCCTCTGCACTCTCCCTCTCTTTGTCTCTCTCAATGAATGAATTAGTCTTTAAAAAAAAGAGATCTATAATCTTGAAAAAAAAATCTCACCACTCAGAGATGACATGCCACTGATAAACATTCAGGATTTTTTCTTTCTAATATACCTTTTTAAATTGCCCCATTTTAGAGACATCATGCTGAATATTCCATCCTAATGTTTTTACTCATTTTATTTTATTTATTTTTAAAGAAAAAAACATGAAGGGTGGGAGCAGGGGAGGGAGACAGAGAAGCAGACTTCTGGCTGCGCAGGGAGCTTGACCTGGGGCTCCATCCCAGGATCTTGGGATCACGACCTGAGCTGAAGGCAGACTTTTAACTGATTGAGCCCCCCAGGCACCCCTGTGTTTACTCATTTTAGCAAAGCATTTTCACAGGTCACAAAATTTTAGTATTTTTAAACTTTTCACCTTAACATACTCTTAAATTTACAAAAGAATTACAAGAATAGAACAAAGAATTTTTGTGTTCCCTTCATCAATTGTTAGTATTTCCATAGTGGCTTTCCCTCCCTCTTTGTATTCATATATATAAACGTGTGTGAATTTATAAGATATATGGATATTATACACATATAATTTTAATACAATTTTTTTCTGATCCATTTAAAAACAAGTTGCAGTCATCATGCCTCTTCAGATTATTTTGTATAGTCCCGATGAAGTTTTTAGATTCAGGAGATTTGGCATATGGTACTAATGTTTATTATAAATTACATTTTCAAATTTTGCCAATGTTCTTCAAAATGCCCTTTATAGCCATTTTTTTTTAACCCTTGTACTAGGCACCAATCAGGATTATTTAGATGTCATGTCTCTTTAGTCTCCTTTCATATAGAAAAGATCCTTAGACCTTTCTTTGACGTTGACATTTGTGAGGAGTACTGGCAATGTCCTTCCATGTAGATTAGTCTGTTTCCTACTCATGGTTATTAATAGCTGCAAAAGATCCCACTTCCATTTACTTAGATAATGGTTTATGTTGGATGGGTTGGTGGCTTCCACATGTTTGCTTTTATAAACAGTAATATTTCAGTGAATATCCTTACACTTATATTTTTGTACGCATTCTTGATTATTTCCATCTAATAGAATCCTGGAAATGAAAATAATGGGTGAATTGGCATGGGTATGAAGACTCCTGAGACATACTTCCAAATTGCTTGGAGAAGGGTGTAAAACTGGCGACAGTAAAATCTCACAAGTTGCCAAATTAAGCTCCACTTTTGAAATTCAGGAATATAAAATAGAGCTGTGGAATATAATATTTTTTAAAAAAGATTTAATTTATTTATTCATGAGAGACACAGGGAGAGAGAGAGGCAGAGACATAGGCAGAGGGAGAAGCAGGCTCCCTGTGGGGAGCCCGAAGTGGGACTTGATCCCAGGGCCCCAGGATCACACCCTGATCCAAAGGCAGGTGCTCAACTGCTGAGACTGAGCCACCCAGGCATTCCAGAGATATGTCTTGATATAGACCAGGCATCAGCAAATGCTTCTTAAAAAGAACAAACAGTTAATATTTTAGGCTCTACAGGCATATGATGTCTATCGCAATTACTTGTCTCTGCTGTTAAAACATGAAAATAGCCTTAGACGCTACGTTAAACACAGACATGGCTGTGTTCCATGTATGAGAACCAGTGGCCACCAGATTTGGCTCATGTCTGGGCTGTCTTTATCAACCAGCGATTTAGACCATCAGTGCATCTCTGGGAGGGAACATATGCATTTATTATATTGGTCACACAGGGACCTTCTTTTGAGTTTTTAGACATAGTGAACAATACTCCAGTAGCTTAGGCCTGGCACATAGTAGGTCCTTAGTCACTGCTTGCTGAATATGTGAGAGCTTCTATCATTCTGTGTGTTCCTCCAAGTTATATTTTCCTATATTCTACAAAAAACCATCATGGTTCGTTTAGTACCGATGAATTTTTTATTTTGTTTTTTGTTTCACGTCGTTCTGAAATGACAGTTAAAGGAGATTGGGAATAGGTCTTCTATCCCCAAATGCAGATTAGAAAAATATTTTCAGATATTTTTAGTGTTTATCATACATCAGGTTGTTATTTTATTTTTATTCTCTCACACTGAGGGTAATTTTCAACAAAAACTCTCTTTGGGGATTTAGACAGCTTTTGTTTTAATTAGAAAGTCCTCTCCCTTGCACTCTTATACTACTGTTGACTCAAATAATTAAAAAAATAATGGCTGAGGACACATTTGTTTTTTTATAAGTAAACTGCCCCTTGTAATCTAGAAAAGGGCCTGCCTGTGGATATGCATGGGGTGCTTGCTCCAAGAATATTTCTCATGGTGTGGGGAATGGCAGCGATGGCCTCCTGACCCTCGGGCCAAAATACGTGATGTATTATGTACATGACTAGCTCTGCTTTGTCCATGAGGCTGTCCAATAATAGCAAACCCATATGACAACCAATTTTAGGAAACTTGTGTAGTTGATTTGAAATATTGCCCTGAGTAGTTCAACCTTGGCTGAATAAAGATATTTTCTTTTAAAATCACTACTTTGTTGCCCTCAGTGGTTGTTCTCTATTAGCCTGCCAAGGAATGTTATTCCCCATTTGTAGAACTTGATGAAGTGCCTCTGAATCTCCTGGCTATGGTCAACATTTCATCTGAAAGGAAGCAAGTATACCTTTCTGGTGTATAGTGAGGAGTGAGGACATGTAGCTCATTTTCATCTTCAAGCTGAGCTGTTAGGCGAATCTTTAGTCTCCCTGGGCTTTTCTAGAAGGAATAGTATGGAAAAGATGTGGGGAAAAAATCACTGTAATTCAGCCAATGAACAGAGCAGCACGGTCATCAGAGCACAGCAACTGCTGTGTATCTCTCTCTGTATTTGTTGCTTAGTAAGAGGGAGTGTTGACCTTCAAGTGTAGGGTTCCCTATCTCAAAAAGTATCTTTATTTTCTCTCTGCCACACCTTTTACAAACATGCATTTGACAGATACTACGTGCCAGGCACTGTGCTGGGTAGCCCTTGGGGATATAAACGTGTAACCCATCACCACTGTTAGCACGCCTGTGATTGGAAGGCTCCGTCCTAGAAGAGAAACCAGTGGTAGTCATGGACATTGATAGATAAAGGTCTCCAGTGTCTTCTGTTTTTCTAAGAGAAAGAAAACAGGGGAGAAAAAAACCCCATACGTTCCACCAATTTTCAGCTCTGTGTTTTATGCTATTAGAAGATTCAAAAGAAATTGCCCATAGGGTTGGTAATTTTAGATAATCAAAACCATAGAGGAGTGATGCCAGATAGGCTGACAGTGTAGAAAGTCTGCATGGCACACACAGTGGTTATTACATGCCGGGAGCCCGTCCCTAGAGTGTTGTCAGACCCAGTGATTTTTTTTTTAATCCCCCTGTCTATAAAAGCAGTGCCCACTGGTAATTTAGAATGAACTGCATAAGCCAAATATTTAAAGTATTTTGAGCTTCTTAGCAAACCAATGAACAGGAATTCAAGAATCTGTGGTTTGGGTGATAATACTTTATCTTTCCAGAGACTGCATGAAAAATGTCTATGCAAATTGAACGCAATAACTAGAAAGAGGGACTGCTTCAACCTGGTTACGCGCAGTTATTGCTCTGGGACTCTTACAGGAGGAATATACAGAGTTTAATAAATGTGAGAAGGTGATTCTTCTGATACTCTATTTGCTTGGTTTTCTAAAGCCTTCTAGAAAAAGTGTATTTTGGAGAATCAATCCAGGTAGCTCAAGTTGAAGGTTTTCCTCTTGATGCAAAGCCATGAACCCGAAGATCGTTTTCTCGGGGAGATAAAAAAAAAATGACTCGCACCAGAGCATTTCATTGAGAATTATTGTTGCTTGCATTTTGGAATTCACACTGTTAAAAAGAGAAATTCTGGAAAGCAGGGGTGGGACGAGAATCGTGGTTTGCATGTTGCCTATAATCATGTATTTCTTTTTTTGAGAGCCTGTTTTTCTTGGCGGATTTTGGTCTTAAAATAGAGCACAGCATATTTATTCTTGGGCTTGGCAAGGACCAGCATTTTGTTTACTGTTTGGGCTAATGTTTTGTGGACACAAACCTTTTCATAGACAATCCCAGGACTGAAATGGCTTGTAAAAAAAGAGGTCAGCTCATCCAGGCCCCAGCACCCTTTCCCCAAGTGGTCTTTGTGCCAACAACAAGGGCCTCCTTGTCGCCTAGATGCGCCCAAGTGACAGAAAGTTCTCCCTTCTCCTGAACTGGAATCTTTTATACTGATTTCCCTGCTTGAGCTTTGTTGTTAGGAGTTTCACAGAATCTGTAGTTTCTCTTTCCTGTGATAGCCTTTCAAATCCCAAGGACTGTCTTCACGCTCACTCCCTAACCCCTCAACCCACCCTGTCTTCTTCAGTAGGTTGTAGTTCCTCCTTGTATTTCTTTTGATAATTAAAAGCCCCCCTTCACCACTAACCTACACCTTCTTAATCTGTGGAGTCAAGAAAGGAAACTGTGTTTAGTTCAGAATATCACTTCTCTGGCGCTTAATTTTATAATAATATTAATGTTAATATAGCTGAGGGTAGTATCTTACCATGGGAAGGTCAGGCTCTTAAGGGTGAAACCTGGTATAATAAGAATCACCCTTGAAGTCACATACAAAGTATGTGATGGAAAAAAAGTATAGTAAATGGAAACAACATGCAGTTTTGTGTCTACAGCCCTTCACAAAACTCCTATCTCCCTGAAAGTTTAGAACTACTGATCTGGCCAGTAGAATAAAAGAAAAAAAAATCTTATCTGTGGAAGACTTTCACATAAAGGTAGGGGTTTGAAGACACACACCTGCTTTTGCTCCCTACCAAACACGACCTCATTAAAGTGATATAAAGGAGGTTTGTTTTTGTTTCACTGTGGTCAAATGTAAGTAATGTAAGATTTACCATTTTGACCATTTTAAAATATATAGTTTGGTAATGTTGAGTACCTTCCCCTTATTGTATGACCATCACCACCACCTTCTCCAGAGCTTTTTCATCTTCCCAAACTGAAACTCTGTACCCAGTATATACCAACTCCTCCTTCCTCCCTCCTCTGGCCCCTGACAATGCCCCTTCTACTTTCTGTCTCTATGGATTTGATTATCCCAGGTACCGTGTATAGGTGGAATCTTACAGTATTTGTTCTTTTGTCCCTGGCTTATTTCACTTAAAGGAGCTTTTTAATTTTACTTATTTATTTTAAAGATTTTATTTATTTGTTCATGAGAAACACAGAGAGAGAGGTAGAGACACAGGCAGAGGGAGAAGCAGGCTTCCTGTGGGGAACCCAATGCAGGACTCGATCCCAGGACTCTGGGATCATGACCTGAGCCAACGGCAGAGGCTCAACTGCTGAGCCACCCAGGTGCCCCCTAAAGGAGCCTTTTAAAAGGCACAAATCTACAAGTACCAGGATAACAGGAGAGGAGAGAATAGGAACAATTTTTGTCTCCATGCTGAAGGGGAATCCATGGCTAAAATATGGAGGACTGGCCTGTTTTCAGAATATCAAAATATTCCTGCATCTTTTATTGTCTTTTAAATGAGTCGTTTGGCTCTCAGCGACAGCTTAAGGTCCTGTTTTTTCAGGTCTGCAAAGTGTTGCCATTTTTTTTAAAATTTTTTTATTTATTTATGATAGTCACAGAGGGAGAGATAGAAGCAGAGACACAGGCAGAGGGAGAAGCAGGCTCCATGCACCGGGAGCCTGATGTGGGATTCGATCCTGGGTCTCCAGGATCGCGCCCCGGGCCAAAGGCAGGCGCCAAACCGCTGCGCCACCCAGGGATCCCCAAGTGTTGCCATTTTTTTTCTACTTATGCATCTGCTTTCCATCTTCCAAAGTTGTATTAAAATTTTTATTTGTGGCAAAGAGAAGATCCTATAAGCTTTCAAGGAGAAAAAAAGATCACATGCAAAGATCAGGAATCAGAATGGTTTTTGACTTGTCCACAGTTAACCCTGACAGCCAGAATGCCATGGGGCCATGCCTTGATTATTCTGGAGGAAAATGATGTTAAAGCTAAAACTTTATATCCAGCCAAACTCTTAGTCAAATGTAAGGGTGGACTAATGACATTTTCAGACACACAGGTTTTCAAGAAACAAATGGAGGAGGTGGCCCACTGAAATAAGAATAAACCAGGAAAGAAATGGAGGGAAGTGAGGTGAGGGGATCATTGTGTTGTGTAAAATCCATGGAACTATTAGACAATTTAAATTATATGCCTATGAAACTTTAATAGAGTAAAATTAAAGAGAATCTGGGAAAAGGAGAGAGAAAGGTACCGAAGGATATGCTCCCGCAAAATGAGGGAGTAAATAACAAAGGCAGAAGGCATGAAGAAAGCCAAGGATCCCAATTCAGGGAGTGCCAACTGGAGTGTAGTGATCACTTAGGCAAGACAGGAACAGGACAAAGGAACGCAATGGAGCTGATCGACTTTCTGGTGAACTCAGCTCTTCAGAAAATCCATTGGGAGGTTCTGCAGACCTTCTGAATTTGTGGGAAGAGTTAGTGATTTGTACATAAAACACCAAGAATTAGGGAAAATGAGGTAATTACTAACTCCAGAGAAAAGGCATTAGGCAAGAAAATGTAACGTACTTCTTACGTCATCAGTATACAAAATTTACGTGATCCTAGTAACGTAAACAGTGAAGAGCAATTAACCAAAATTTGTGAAGTAAATAACAAGCGCCGGGAGAACAAGCATAGGGGAAATCAATGGGTAATGTCTAAAACTGGCAGAGTAACCCCACATAAGCATCTTAACTAGAAAATTTTGGTGAATATCATAAGAAATATCTAAAAAGATTTGCAAGTGGTTTAAACCTAAGGAACAGAAAGGAGTGGGACAACTATTTGACAGTTTAACCCTTAAACGACCACTTGATTTTTAAAAACTATTTGCATGCTATGTACCTTGTACACTAATGAAGATATAAAATAATTGACATAGGAAAGCAACCTACATGCCGCTGAGTGGACAATATAAAGGATCTTTAATGTTGTTAAGAGAGGTGTTTGTTGTGATTATTGAAGGAGACGATGTTTGCGAGAGTACCTAGCACAAAGTAGGTGCTGGATTTAAATCTAAAGCAAGCACGTTTGACTAGACAAAGAGACAGTTCCTTGAAAAGCTACAGAGAATGACTTGGCAGTCTTTCCTGACCTTCCGAGATGGCATTTCTTGCTGTGGCTGGTCATTGCTGCTGTACTGTGGGCCTTGGGCTCATGACTCCACAGGTGTGTGTGCTTGCATGTGTGCATGTGTGTGTGCGGATGCGTGTGTGCATGTGCATTAGGTTGTAAAGTCAGTCCAAATGACGTGTCTGTGTCAGCCTGTCTTTGGCAGCCATATCGCTTGTGGCCCAGTTGACACCATCAAGCGGTATGTTCCATCCATGTCCTACGTTGTGTATTTGTCTCAAGCGTTAGGCCCTTTCCAATTTCTTCACCATCAATATGTCTCTAGGATCATGAAAATCCTTAAAAAGCAGATAGTTATGTCACCCTTCTTCAAAGCCTCTTGCCCACTGCCTTGAGTAACACCCCAAATTTTTGGTATTTAGGGTCTCTGTAAGCTATGGTTTCACCCTCCACCCATTTCTCTAGCCTTACTTCTTGCCACTCCAGGCCTTGCTTTTTACATTCCACTGAAGCCAAAGAAATTAGAGTTGTCTGTAAACAGTTGGCCATTACCTGCCCGTGTCTTTCCTTTTGCTATTCTTCCTATTATTCTTTTTTTTTTTTAAGATTTATTTATTTATTTATTTATTTATTTATTCAGAGAGAGAGAGAGGAGAGAGAGAGAGAGAGGGAGAGAGAGAGAGAGGGAGAGAGAGAGAGAGAGAGAGAGAGAGAGAGAGGCAGAGACACAGGCAGAGGGAGAAGCAGGCTCCATGCAGGAAGCCAGATGTGAGACTCAATCCCAGGTCTCCAGGATCACACCTCAGGCTGCAGGCAGCGCTAAACCAAACCCCTGTGCCACTGGGGCTGCCCCTTCCTTTATTCTTGCTAGACATTCCCCAGCTCCTTGTCAGTCCCCACACCTCAGCCCCCACCACCATGACAGTCTCAACTCTTCTATTCCCCTGAAGATCCAGCTTACTTGGCCCTTCCTCCAGGAAGCCTTCCCTGAGCTGAGCCAAGTGTCTCCTTTTGTACTCTCATAGCATGGGTACAGCCCCCCTCACAGGGTCCCAGAGCTAATGCATCATCGTAATACAGCTGATATACCTGTCTCTTCTGGGAGGAAGTGAATACCCAAGAGGTCAGGAGTCTGTCTTGGTCAGTGCCCAGTCTCTGACACAGTTCTCTCTCACTAGGGCTGATACTAATCTTGTGGGTCTTCAGGGTTGCAGCCACTTGGTCAGAGGTGACTCTTCCCCTCTGTGAGAGGAGCTTCATGTCAATTCCTGGAGGATCCCAAGGTCATGGCCTCTATCTTCAACCTTGTGATCCTGGTTTGGAGGCTCCTTCACCCCCTTACCACTTGAATGCAGAACTAGGTGCTAGGGATGATCTGTGGGACATGGTTCCATGGGTCGACATTCTGATGAAAGCAAGTTCACAACTCACTTGCCAAGATGCAGGGATTTCCCTCTTTTTCCATTCCATCAAGGAAGCACCTCGGCCCGGTGAACGGATTCATTCATTGACTCAACAAATATTGACAGAGTGTCAGTTCTGTGCCAGGCACTGTTCTGGGTACTTGGGAGGCAGCAGTGAATAAGATGAGATGAGTTTTCTATCCTTGAAGACCTTCCAGTTCTAGAGCAGAGAAGCAAACCAGCCAAAGCAAACACAAGCAGAATCATTACAGGTACTGAGAAGGGGAGGCTACGTAGACGTGCCTCCCCAGGGGCTGGCTTCTCCATGAAGGCAGCATTTGTGCTGAGTGATGAAAAGAAGCTGCTCAAATAAAGGGTAATGGCTACACCGTCTAATGTGGTGGCCACTGGCCACACGTAGCTATTTAAATTAATTAAACAAAATTTAAAAGTTAGTTCCTCGGTCACAATAGTTACATCTCAAGTACTCCATAGCCAACCTATGGCTGGTGGCTACCAAGAGAGAACATTTTCATCATTGGAGGTGTGTTCTGTGGGAAAGAGCTGAACTAGAGAAAGAACGTTCGGTAGAGAGGGACCAGCAAGTGCAAAGGCCCTGGGCCAAGATGGCACTGGTGTTGGAGGGGCCGGAAGGCAGTCATGGGTAGAGCTTGGTGAGCAGAGGGGAGGGACGGCACTGGTGAGGCTGATGTAGCAGCAGGGGAGAAGGGGAGACTGGATTACTTACAGAGGGGCACATGGATGTTTTTTTCAAAGAACTGCTTCTTTCCCTTTCACTTCTTGAAACCAGGCATGAAGTCAAGATCGGTTGGGTCTGATAGAACTTTTAAAAGGACCATGAAAATGATGTCTGGAGATAATATTAAGTATGTGAAACAAAAAACAGCCCATGGAGAAAAAGACCTCTAATGAGGAATACAGCATGGATATAGCAGGTCCTGCCTCGGAGAGAAATTCTGGTTGACTCCAGTGGCCAAGGGCAGAGGTCACTCGCTGCCCCTCAGCCTTAGAAGGAGGGAGCCAGCCAAGAGCACAATTTCCCCGCTCTTAAAAAACAGGACAATGTCTTTTAAATTCCTTCTTAACGTGGGTGGTTCCTCGTAAAAGTAGGATTTTGACTTTTGTGTCTTAAGAGGCTAGAACCGTATTCCTGTTTTATAAACCGGAGCATCTGTGCCTTGACTTCATTTCGGATCCCCTTTCACGAGACGCTTGTCCCCTTTTGCGCCCGCCTCTTTGCTAAACAGGTTTTCTTCCTCTCTTTGTAAGGGCACCTTTGTTTAAACCCATCGAGTTACTTGCCTTTACTGTAAACACAGTGTCCAGTGACTCTCCTTATTGTGGAGAGCCAGCAGGTTCACAGGAGGGGAAAAAAAAAAGAAAGTCTTCAAGGTCACTTTCTGGTGTTGGCATTATAAAATAAGTCATCGTGACTTAAAAAATAAATAAATAAATACAAGAACTCCACAGGGCCTCCTCGGGGTTGATTAGCCCATTACCATCGGGTTCCACCGACCAGCTAGCATTTGTTGAATCATAATTGATCTGATCACATGTAATCTGATCATTAGTAGCCGTGTAAAAATAAATACACTCGACTCCTGTTTCATTTGCCCTTGAAGGCTCTAGGCGGCTCCAGGGTGCACCTTTGAGTCGGAGAAGTGGGGCCGGTTCACGTTGCAGCCTGTGCGCTTCCCGGGGTAGCGGCCGCCAGGGACGTGCGCGCAGGTTGCCAGCCCGGTCCCCACTTCACCTGAAATGCTGTGACCTGGTGTCGGCGTTTTCTTCGGCCAGAGGAAAGGGAAACCCGGCTGCAGCTTTAGGAACAGCTGGCTGTCGAGATCAGGTTGTAAGTGAGGGCCAGCCAGGTCATGATTGCCGCCTGGATGCTCTTCTCGCTCTTCACGGTAGGTCTCCCCGGGTCAGCGAGTGTTACTGTGGGGTCTGCTGCATGCTGCCCAGGGAGCTGGCACCTTTGGGACCTCAAACTCAGGAAGGCACATTTCCCATTAATCTTCGGGGAAGCTACCCTGTTGAACTCAAGGCGCTGGAGTCACCCAGAAAGAAAAAGCACAACATCCCTGATGTTTCAGGCACTGGAAGTTCTAAATAGCGGACGCTGTGCTTCTGTGGCCAGGTTTTCTTTAGGAAAGCTAAAGAAGGCTAAAGCCGTAACGGTGCTAATTCTTCAGACTCCAATTTTGTTGTAAATTATTTCTCTTTCCCTAGTAATTATTGTTAATATCTCAGAGCCTTCAATGTATAGAGCATTTTTCTTCTCAGGGAGGCAAAGCTTAAATAGAAATGCTCTCTGGGATTTTTACCTGATGATTTAATGCTACAATCATTTCTAAACCAGTTGGTGATGGTGTTGGATGCATTGCTAGGAAACCAGGCATACAGCTCGCAAGCTGCGGAATACACGGAAGGTATACATGCTATGCTTTGACATCTGGTCAAGTTGTTTGCCACTGACCTTGAAGATGTTGGCAAGGTTGGTAGGCCTGGGGGGAAAGCTAAAGAATATCTTTCTTAGCGTGTGAGACTATTATGTGAACTCCCTTTCAGACCCACTCTGGCCCAGTTTTCTGGACCCCAGGGGTTTGGGGGCAGTTTTTGTATTTCTGTGTTTCCCTAGGCCAAGTTGAAGAGTATAGGGATGTGTATGCCGTCCTGCCTATATCCATACAGAGATAGTGAAGTAGAGAAAGGAAGCATGGAGCTGCACACTTGAACTTCTTCAAGGTCATGATGATCAGCCCAAGGCCAATAAGGCTTTTAAAAAACATCGTTACTCGAGAGAGATGACTTCATTTTCGGAACTCTTTCAAATTTGCGTGTGCTGATGTATCAAGTCACGTGTGGGATCTTTGCTGCTTTCCTGATCCCAGACGGCTTTGGGTGATTGAGACATGTATTTTTAAGATTTAAGAGATTCATTAAGATTTATTCACGTTTTATAGGCACACAGGAGCACCCTTTCTGCTGTGCCGTACCCCATAGGGCTTTGGACCAATGCATGCAGTTGCAGATTCCACAGTCAAGATACAGAGCAATTCATTTATTCCACAAACCTATTTTGTTTTGAATTTCTGTTGGCATGTTCGGGTATCTAGTTTACTCTTACTTTTGAAGGTGAAGCCAAACCATTTTGTAACAAATAACAGCATCTGGCACCTTCCACCCGTAGGTTGAGTGAGATGTTAGAAGCAATGCCTGATTTGCCGATTCTTTTCTCAAAGAGTCATAAATGGCAAAGTTGCACCACCTGATTAGTTGTTTCTTCATATTATACTAGTGGGTTAGAATGGCATATATATATATATATGATATATTGCATATATTAAAAAATAACTGAAGAGATTTGTAATAAGTACAGTAATTAGTACAAGTAATATACTAAAAATAAAAAACGTTAATTTGGGGGAGAGTTCAGGTGTATATTTTTATATAAATTGAGCTCTGGGGTTTTAAGAAAATTGAAATCCTGCTAGACACAAGGACTGCAGAAGTCAAGCTAGCTTATGAAGGGGAATTTAGTGGCTCAAATCACTGAAAGGTACAGGAGTAGGCTTCAGGCACAGCAGAATCTGTCAACACCAATGTCCCTTTCCCCTCCACTCAGCTGTGTTTTCCTCTGTGGGCTCCATTCCTGGTTGGCTCTTTTCCTTTGGTATCAATATGACTGATTGACAATAGCTCTAAGCTTTTATCCCATTTTCTCAATTCCTTACATTTCCAACTAAAGCCTTGGAAGGGAATCTCATTGGCTCTGCTTGGTCTTCTTGCCCCCTGTGGCCCTGGAGGAAGGGGAGGGGGTGAAGTGTAGTGGTCTGATTGGCCGGGCGTGGGTCACATGCTCAACCCTGGAGCTGCCACAGGCATCAGCGTCCCTAAACCATATGGCACAAGGGTATAGAGGCAGAAGGGATAGGTCTTTCAGGGAAATTGAGGGACAGGTACATCAGATAGACCAAGACAGTGCATGTTCTCTATAGAGAAATTCAGGCAATGTAGGCAGTTGAATTTTTTGAAAATCGTCTTTATAAACATCTACTGTAGGCTGACCTTCCAAACCAGTAAAAATGTTCGGGATTGATTGATTGATTGATTGACTTTTTTTTTTTTTTTTTTTTTTTTTTGAGTGGGGACTTGCAAGATGCTAACCTTTTACTGGATGTGAGATATAATCATTTTGGAAAAGAATACTGGAAATTGAGTGGCTAGGGGACTGTGCTAAGTTAGGGTGACAGGACATAAGGAAAACGTGTTCTGTTGCCTGTCTATGAGGAAAAAGCCAGGGAGGAAAACTCTAATATGGTTTGGATCCTGGGGCATCAGATAGGCTGGTGGGGGGAGTGCATTGCAAACTGATTAACTTCATACCATTCCACTGCATAAGGAGTCAGTTTGGCAGACATTGTGAAGTCACCTGTCTGAGCTGGTTCCTGGGGACAAGCAGGTGGCTAAGACAGGATCTCAACCTCTGAAAAGCTTACTGTCTGGTTTTGTTTTTGTTTTTGTAATTGTGACAAGATAGACACAGCATAAAATGTTACCATTTTAACGTGCAAAGTATTATGTTTTCCCCATCATAATATACATGGGGATCTGGATTGGTGAAATTTGATGAAAAAGAAAAGAAAAATCAGAAAGTAACAATTCTGAGATCAGAAATAATGACTCTTGATTAATCCAACGGCTGGAAATTTTTCTTCTTTTGCCAAGCATCAGTGAAAGGCAGTGAGTGGCTCCCTCTTCCCTGGGTCAAAGGGCTGCCAGGAATTCTCAGAAAATCCTCTTCTCATGGAGAACTCTCTGAAAACCATGTAAGTGTCTGAATGGATCCTCCTGAATACAGCAGGGGGGATACCTATTTGGTTATTAAACGCTGCAGACCAAGAGGACACTGCTTTGCACAATCCTGCTGGCTGTGAGTTCCACGGGGGAGAGTGCAGGAGAGGAGACCTGCTTTTAACTTGAGCTGCTTGTGTTTGGGTTGGTGGCATGTCTTAGAAACAGAAAGGAGCCAGTCCTCCCTTCAGCCACTCCAGGCTTCCCCCATGAGTTTCCTTTTTACCCTGGGATTTCATATGGACCCTGAGCTATGAAAACAGATCACATATGGCCTGCTGTCAAGCATGAAAATAGCCTTTTTGTTCTTGGGGAACTGCACAGAGCAAGTGGGAGAGGGAGAAGAAACCTTTTTTTTAGCATGAAAATACTATAATTCTTCGAGTATCCCCCTCCCTGCTTTGCTTTTTTGCTCCGGGTTGAATCACAACTTTCACCATAGTAATAAATAAGTGGTGGCTGTTAAGTCTTGAGCTCCCGGGAAGGCCACTTGTCCTCTGTTGGGGCTGGGGCTGGAGGTGGGATTGAACCTGCACATCTCTAAATATTCCCCTCACCTTCCACACCTCCCAACCCCCCCACTGCCATCAACTTAACTGTACAACACTATTCAGTCAAACCCCCAAATCAGTGAGCCTGTGACAGCTGAAGGCACATGTTTGAATCTGATTTCCAGTAAGAGTGGAGCAGGCTGGGAGGTTTCATGCTGCTTCTCCTGTGGATGGAGGGTGATGTGTTTCTTCTTGGTTTATTGGGATCAATTCATTCTTAACTGCTTTCAAAACAAAACTGCAGCGTTAGTGCCAGTTTCAGGTCCAAGGGCCCCTGGTGCTTGTTGGAGATGGCTGATGGGATCTCATTATTGACCGCCCCACAGGCACCTGGCTCTTCCTTTTGGCTAGCCTAAATGGAGACTTTCGGGTGGTTCATGTATAATGCATAGCAGGCGATGTTCTTTCCTGGCTGACTAGCCAGTCATTCATTCCACTCTGTGTCAGGTGCTGGGGACCCAAAAATGAGTCAGATGCATCCCTGCATCAAGGGATGTACAGCTAGCAGTCTTCTTACTACTTCCTGGGAAAGAGACATTTTGGTCCAAGACAGCAAATTTGTCATCAACACGAAAAGGAAGTCTGCCGATATTTTAGTGTTTATTCATAGCATTAATGACGTAATAAATAAGGAGCTTCACGATGTCAGACTCAATAGAATCACAGAATTTTCAAACTGATTGAGAATGCTGGCTCTGTATCTGGACGGCCAGGATCCAAACCTCAATGGATTTTTCTGTAAAATGGGGTAATAATCATACTCATTTCATACATTTATAAGGGGGATTATGTGAATTAATTCACAAAAAAAAGTATTCAGAATACAGCCTGGCTTTTAAAGCCAGGTTACCTTTAAAATGCCAATTCATTCATCCTTCAAAAAAATGAGTAGTGGCTATGGTTGCAATAAGTTTATGAATATTCTAAAAACCACTGAATTATACACTTTAAAAGAGTGCATTTTTCTGGCATGTGAATTATATGTCAATGTAGCTGTTTTAAAACGAAAATGAATGGGGTGCCTGAGTAGCTCAGTCGGTTAAGTGTCTGGTTCTTGATTTCGGGTCAGGTCATGATCTCAGGGTCCTGGGATGGAGCTTTGAGTCTGGCTCCACGCTCAGCAGAGAGTCTGCTTTGAGATTCTCTCTCTCCCTCTGCCTCTGCCCAGCCCCTTGCTGTGAGCACATGCTCTCTTTTTCAAATAAAACGAGTCTTTAAAAGAAAAAAAAGAAAGAAAATTAATTGACTATCTATTGTGTGCTGGACACTGTCTTTTTAAAACTGACAGGTAAGTGACTTGCTCAAGGTGAGCGAGTGTCCAGAGCTCAAGTTCCCTGGGACACAAGCCAGGCTCTTTGCAAAATGTCAGAATAAAATGAAGTCTACGATTCAGATTGGAAGCTGAGGTCAGCTTCCTAACCAGACCTTAAGAAAGAATAGTGGTACGACCTAAGCACCTTACCTTTCTACCTTTACCAGCTGTTTCCAGCAGTTCTCCCTACCTGTCACATACCTCCGAGTTTTCCAGACCTCAGACAAATATATTGTAAATACTTATATAAATACACTATGGAAAATATGACAACACCTCCCCATCCCAGTTCAAGATACAGGATGGATATTTGTATAGTTAGGTTTTTCAGTTGAGTTATTGCTTTCAATTCCCCAACTTTGACACTTAGGAATTTAGAGCTTTCTTTCTTTCTTTTTTTTCTTTTTTCTTTTTTAAAGATTTTATTTATTCATGAGGGACACACAGAGAGTGGCAAGAGATATAGGCAGAGGGAGAAGCAGGCTCCCTGCAGGGACCCTGGGATCATGAACTGAGCCAAAGGCAGATGCTGAACCACTGAGCTCCCCCCAGGTGCCCCCAAGAATTAGAGCTTTCTAAAAGGAAGGAAAAAAAAGAAAAAAGAAGAAAGGAAAGGAAGGAAGGAAGGAAGAAAGAGAAGGAAGGATTACCTTCCTATTGCAAGACAGGGATAGTATTTAAAAATCACCCTTACTTAACCACCACGACCCAAAAATAATAATAAAAATTTTGTCCTTATGGTGAAGAAGGATCTTACTGATTGATTGTTGAGATGAGATTGATTGTTGAGATGTCCTAGCTCAGTCTAAAGAAGCTAGAATGCATCAGAAGAGAGAAGTGTTTTAAAAATAAAATGGCATAGTTTCTCCCTGCTCGATCCATCTATATGGTCATGGACATCATTAGGTCCAGAGCCTATAGCCTTGGGATCCCCTCAGCCTCCTGCTTTTTCTCTGCCATATGCTTCGTTCTGGGGTTTCTTCCTTCTCCAGACATCTGGTATTCAGGATATGGGAAAATGACTTCCCCTGACCTAGTGAAATTATGGTCACTAGTGAAAAAAATGGCTCATGTTTCCAGGCATCTATGAATGAGATGTTTCTCTGAGTGTCCTGAGCAACTCTCTCATGAAAGGAAACACGAGCAAGTACAAGCTCTCAGCTCATCCATTTCCCCAAGATGAACGTGAAGCGCGTCTTGCTTCAGTGGCCCAGACATCCCTGCCTTTTCCTAGCAGATGGGCAGCATTACCTCACTGCCATTTAATGAATAGGTTTGCCCCCGGCGGGATGGAATTGTGGCGGAGGCTATTATGAAATCTCATTTGCTTTGCATGAATCCGTTCAGGAGTCCCGAGAAAACAAAATCTGAAACCTGAAAAATGGTACAATAGGAACTGTAACTTACAGCTCCCCGTGTAAATCCGATTTGCCCTGAAACTGCTCCGACTTGGCGGGTAATAATCATAGTAATTTTGCACTTCTGTGATGGAGAGGGTTTTTAATTGAATTCCATTTCTTGAGAGTAGGAACAAAACCAGTTGTAAATACCTTTTGTGGCTCCCCTCCCTTCTCCCTCTCTCTCTCTCTTTCTGGGACTGTAGCATGTGGGGCATCTAATTTAGCTCTGAAAGCAGATACCTAGAGGGTACTGGGGAGGGGAAGGGGGGGATGGTAAGGAGAGAATCATTCAGTTCACACGCACACAACACACTTGAGCATTTTATCAAGAAAGGTGCTAAGCACCGGGTAATAGGTTCCCTTCCTCAAACAACCTTAGGCTGTTCATAAATCTGACTTTATCAAGGGTTAGACGTTTGACCTCAACTGAAGCTGAGGTTTGAAAGGGCATTCTGGGTGGCACTGGGCCCACAGACGTGGCGAGCACAGGGCTGCTCTTCTAGAACGGAGAGGCGGTGGTGGAGAAGGCGATGCAGCGGCCCCCTGCCCATCTGGGAGGAAGCCCATCACTGTCCAGTGTGTGTCCATGGACTTGGTATTCCCTCAGTCACATGAGGAAGCTGAGGCAGCTTATCATAAGACCCTATGGAGTCATTTAATAAAAAACAGGTTCAGCTTTTGGTTGGGGTGATGAGGTGATACCCTCCAAAGCCCTCCATAGGCTGGGCATGGGGGGTCCTGAGAAAGGCCATTAGAAATGTCTGGCTTAATTGTTCACTCCTCCACTGTGTCCCAGATGGGACAAGGGAAGCTCCTGTGCTAAGAGAGGCATCTGGCTCTGTTAGGCAGACAATCCAAGTTGCCCCCTGGCCCCTTGCAGGCCACAGGGGCACTCTTGGAAAAAAGCAGAGCTGTTTTTAGAGTCTGTGTCAAGGAACGTTTTCTAGAAATCCTCCTGAATGACTAGAAGGATCCCTGCCCTAGAAGGATGCCCTCAGACTGGGCCCTTGACAAGAACACGCAGGGTTGGCCTAGGCCCTCCTCAGCCTGGGGAGAAGTGGATTCACCCACGACCTTGAAGACACTGGTCTGAGGACTTGCCGGGAGGCCGGCAGCCTCTGCCCAGCCATCGGAGGGAGGTGGGTGCCTGGAGACCGTCCCCCGAAGCCAAGCCATGACGCCTCCTGGCATCCACATGATGTCCCACCAGACTTTTCCCAGAAATCGAGATTAGAAGAAATGTGAATAGGGATCCTGAAGAACACTTTACCCCCAGTGGAAGCTTCTGGGTGCTAACAAACCTCCCCTGGGTAGCGGAGGCCCATGCTGTGGCTCTGCAGCTTCCTAGTGGATGTTGGGCCCCCCTTGAGCTTCTCTGTCCAGTTAGGGAGCAAACCTCGCTAGAAAGGAAATCTTAAAAAAACAAGGCACGTGGGATGCAGGGTTGGCCCTGGGAGCTTTGCCAGGGCACTTAGGGTCCCGCATCTTCTGTTTCCCTATTGCTCTGAGGGTCAAGGCTGTGTGTCCAGAGGTGGGTCCCTTAGGGCCAAGGCTGTGTGTCCAGAGGTGGGTCCCTTAGGGCGAAAGGTTGTGTGTCCAGAGGTGGGTCCCTTACTCCTCTCACTGCATCGGGAACATTTGCCTGGGTGCTAACCCGCTCCATGGGTGTGCTGGAGCCAGCCGGGGTAGGAAGTCGGGACAGTGCCGCTCAGGCCTGCAGCAGGGTGAGGCCCACGGAGGCCACTCAGGCCTAGACACGGCCCGTGGGCGTGGGAAGCGCCGCTGCCTTCCTCTGCCTGCAGCCCCCGGGCAGCTGCTTGCTCTTCACGGTCCCCTGTCCTTCTGGAAGTGCTGTGCATGTCCTGGCCTCTTGCTGGGCAGCCTGGCAGATCGCTGGCCCCCAGGGACCCGGGGTGGGGGGGGCTTTTCCAGATTCTTCCTACTACCGCTACCCTCCTGCCGCCGTGACCGCCCTTGCGTGCCGGGCTCCCTCGGGGCGTGTTTCATCCACAGTCTCCTTTGGCACAGCGCTACTCGGAGGGCCGTCTGCCCATCCCATTTTCACATGAGGACACTGAGGCTCAGAGAGATCCAGCAGCGTGTCCCACACTGGGCAGGTGATAGGTAGAACCAGGCTCCTTTTTTAAAAAAAAATATTTTATTTATTTATTCATGAGAGACACAGAGAAAGAGGCAGAGACACAGGCAGAGGGAGAAGCAGGCTCCATGCAGGGAACCTGATGCGGGACTCGATCCAGGGACTCCAAGATCATGCCCTGGGCCAGAGGCAGGCGCTAAACTGCTGAGCCACCCAGGGATCCCCAGAACCAGGATCCTAAACTAGTTTGGGCTGGGTGCTGAATTCGACACCCTCCCTACCCCTGCAGTGCATTTTGCTTCACATCAGCCCCCAAAGGGTCTTAAGTGCCAACCAAGTGCCCTCCAAAAGCAAGAATATCCTCCTTAGCAGAGGAGTGCCTAAAGGAATCAGGCTTACCTCTGTATTCTTTTTTTTTTTTTTTAAAGATTTTATTTATTTATTCATGAGAGACACAGAGAGAGAGAGAGGCAGAGACACAGGCAGAGGGAGAAGCAGGCTCCATGCAGGGAGGCCGACGTGGGACTCGATCCCGGGTCTCCAGGATCACGCCCTGGGCTGAAGGCAGGTGCTAAACCACTGAGCCACCCAGGTGTCCCTTACCTCTGTGTTCTAGACAGAATTGGTTGAACTGTTAGACACGACATGTTTGGAAATAATACAGGGGTTTATTATTCTGTATTAGAGTATAGGCTTTATCAAGCGAGAGAATAAATTTTCCATCCACTATTATTGGCATCACATATTTGTGTGTGTGTGTGTGTGTGTGTGTGTGTGTTATCCCCAGGGCTAGAAGATTAGGAAGATTAACATAAAAAAAAGATCAGATGTGCAAAGGTAAATAAATTATTTCAGGGCTGGCTTCAGATTCACTGTTTATGGAATTGGAATCCTGAGGTGCTTGGACCACAGCTCTAGGAGGCCCTGGGGGGCAGCAGGGGCACTGCCGGGATTTCATGCCCTGATCAGACTGCTGGCTTTGTTGAGGGGTAGCCGGAGCGGCAGGCCAGGGTCAGGACAGAAAGCCAAGACTTGGCTAAGAAAATGATATGTCCTTCCCTGCCCCTGCCCTCCACACTTTAATCCTTTCAATGACCCATTGGTCTCAAATGCTCTCAAAATTAAGATCTGAATCCTATATATATATATGTATATAAATTTTTTTATTGGAGTGCGATTTGCCAACATATAGCATAACCCCCAGTGCTCATCCCGTCAAGTGCCCCCCTCAGTGCTCGTCTCCCAGTCACCCCGTCCCCCCGTCCCCCCGCCCACCTCCCCTTCCACTACCCCTTATTCGTTTCCCAGAGTTAGGAGTTAAGACCTGAATCTTACGTTGTCTGCTCCCATCCACCTCTCCAGACTTTTCCTCCCCAACCCAGTGTAGAGGAGAGGAAAAAAATGCTTTTTCCTTTATCCATCTTAGGTCTCTTGTCTAGGGTCTATCAAAATAGATTGACAAAAGAGAGTAACAGAGGAAAAGAAACACTTTATTAATGCATGCGTCCTCTGTGCATCTGCATACACATGGGAATACTCCGTGATGAATAACTCAAAAGGGTGGTTAGAACTTGAACTTGTGTCACCTCTTAGCAAAGTGATTAATTTTGTAGAGAAGTAAGACAAAGGAAAAGGACTGGGAGCTTCTAGGGTACTAAATAGTGGGAAGGCAAACATGTGGGGAAACGAATGATAGAGAAGCAAGGTGTGCCAGGTACCTTCTTCTGGTGCCAAGTTTGGGCTGATGAGAGTCTAGAGTCATCTCCAGTGATTAGCCTCTATCCTGCCGGGTAGAGAGAAGAAGGGGGGACACCTTTACACATTCATGCCCTGTTTTTAGGCAAATAGAGGGAGAGCAGAGAGTTTTTCTTTTTTAAGGTTTTATTTTTAAGTTATCCCTACACCCGCCAGGGGGCCTTGGACTCACAAGCTGGAGATCTGGAGTTGCAAGCTCCTGGGGACTGAGCCAGCCTGGCACCCCACCGAGAGCTTTGCTTGTATCTGCTGCATCCCCATTGCATTTACCTCAAAATAATTCTTTTTTTTTTTTTTTTAAGATTTTATTTATTCATTCATGAGAGACACACAGAGAGAGGCAGAGACACAGGCAGAGGGAGAAGCAGGCTCCATGCAGGGAGCCCCATGCCGGACTCGATCCTTGGACTCCGGGATGACACCCCAGGCCAAAGGGAGGTGCTCAACCGCCACCCAGGCGTCCCACCTCAAAATAATTCTATGTAAGGTGGCATATTTTGCTTTAGCAGCCACCAAAGCCACCTGGCATTTTTGTCCTTGCTTCTCTAGCTCCTAACTGGAGGCCTTTCACAACAGCCTGGAACAGTCTTCTGTTCTCCCCCCACCTTCACCCCCCTTCAGGGCTTAGCAAACACCTTATCTTTCAGATAACAACTTATTTGTTACTTCCTCCCAGAAGCCTCCCCTGACCTCCCCCGGCCAACCGGCTCACATTCCCCTGTTAGAGGCTGTCGGAGTACTTTCTTTCCATGCACTTCTCACAAATGCAACTCTACGTGTATTTGAGATCGGAAAGGATCCTGTTTTCCTGAGACAGTGAATTTCCAGAGGGCAGCTCCATGCCTGGTTCTCCCCGTTGTGCCTGATGCACAGCAGATACTCACTGGAAAGGGTGAATGAATGCACGAGTGAATGAATGCATGAGATAGTGAACGAATGCACACATGCAGGAAAGAAGCAAGCCCCGTGCGTGGTATTCAGCTCTGCTCCCAGAGACAGCAGAGCCCCAGCTAAGTTGCAGCAAGGAAAATACTAAGCAGGTCAACAGCCCACATTTCTTAGCCACAGTGTTAAGTTGAAAAGGAGAACTTGTTGCTTCTCACTTTGAGCTTCCAGACTTTTAGACCATTCTTTAATGGTTTAGCCCATGGAGGGCTCTTTTGAAGGAAGAATGAGGGGATTCTGCGGGTTCAGCTTTTGATAAAGCCTTGATCTTTCACCTCATGTGATTCTGCTCAGGAATCAGAAATCTGAGTATGGCTGCTGTCGAGCATCCTCTTTGCAGTTTTTTCTCTGGTTGGTTTTTTTTTTTACTCTTCCTTGAATTTTTATCTGAAGGGGAAATGTCCCTTAGGAATCCGTGTGGCCTATATAGTGGCCCTGTCGGGTTTATTTGTATTTTTGAGGTTTGATCCACTATCAGTAGAGACCCTAGAACCAATATGTCTGGAATTAGATAGACCTGGACCCTGTTCCCAGAGCTCCTTCGCGTAGAGACAAATTATTTGCCTTATTGGCAAAAGACACATTTTGAACATTTTTATCGCTGTCTTTTTTGCTCAGCTTCCTTTTGGCCTCATGATATGCATCCCTCTGCTCCCCTCTCCCCTCTGGCCATGTTTGATCCCTTGAACATCTAAAGGAACGCCAGTCACAACACCCTGTAGGCACTACTCAAGAGTCTCCATCCCAGAACAGTGGGGCCCTGTTGAGTTTCCCCCAGGAAGCTCCCATATCACTGTTTGTTTGTCATATGGACACTCAGTTCTATTCTTCCTCTCTGTGATCTAAATGCAGCCTGGGACATTTGCAGGAGATCTGGGTTTTTTGTTTTTTTTTTTTTTTCCTTTTTTTTTTTAAAGGATAAGGTGTCATATCTTAGTTCATAGTCAGTCTCACACTGGATTCTGTCCAGACTTTTGTTTGGGTTTCAGATGTTTAGCCCCAAACAAATTGAGATGAAGGTTGAAACAGTTCCAGATTTGGTAATGCTTCAGATTCCTCCCAAGCACAAATCGTCCCATACTTGAAGCGACCCTAAGTACGGTTCTTGAATCTTGAATCTCTGCATTCCTTGTAAACACTCCGGGTAAAAACAGTTAACGATTAATCTGCTATGTTCCAGTGACTGAGAAAATAAGCATCAACACTTCTGAGGCCTCATCTTATCAAGTTCCAAGGGGTGGTTTTTTATAGGTAATGTAAGGCCTTGGTTTATCAGCTCCAATGGCCTGGAAACTCCTTAGCCCTAAATATTTGGGATGAGCAGAATGGACCCGGCTTAGGAATTCCAAGAAGGCAGAATCAAGATAGGGAGCTGCCAAAGCTCACAGATGTGGAATGAAACCCATTTCTAAACCTGATTCTTGGGCTTACTTGTAATGTGCTTAAGACCTGGACTCGAGATTTTTATAGCTGGTTAGAATATTTCAAACCTGGAATTATGCTTCTTTGTGTATTTATTTGTGAAACATAATGATGGTAATTCCAAGCTATCTCGCAAGGCTGTGTTGAAATCTTCAGAGTTGATTCCATCTTCCCATGCGTTGCAGAAATGCAAAATGGTAGCTGGTGTGTTATTTGTGTCTTAAGACTATCTTGGCCTTTTCTCTCTAGAACTCAGTCACAAAATCAAGATACTAGTTAACAGATTGATAAACCTACTCAGTTTGGTAATATTATCTCGTAGATTATAAACTGTCATTCTACACAGCACCCCTATTTTATTGGAGGAGAAATAAAGATGGCTAGAACAACCCCTTTTCGACTGTAAATTGAGGCAGGACTCTGTATACTGTTTTATGGTTAGTCTTCTGAAGAGTTTTATCTTCAAAAGCTTCAATATGCATGTTTTTGCAATTGATTGTAGTAATGCCCTTGAGTTAATTATGCCAGAAGAGGGGACACAGAGGGAATTTGCAGTATAAATGATTGCACTGTAGTTCCTATGCAATAGCAATAGTCTCTGGCAGTGCTTCCATAATAGCATCTAAATGTTTATATTATTGCTACTTGAAATTTGGTGGCTTTGTAGATCATACTTTGGAACAATTAATTTCAGTGCATTTGATGAAAGCCAATTTTTTCCCTTACAGTTTTGGAGAGGTTTTATCATTGACATTAGGTAGCATTTTTTTCCTTTCTTTCTTTTTTCTTAAACTCTGTCCCCAACTTGGGGCTTGAGCTCACCACTCCAAGATCAAGAGTTGCAAACTCTATCAACTGAGCCAGCTGGGCGCCCTAGGTAATAGTTGTTTAAGGAACTCTGGTTACTTATCCACAGGTACACACATACTGAGTATATGTCATTAAAGGAATAACTAGCAGTTAATTTTTAATAATGTTCATCTGGTGACCACGAATTAATACGTTTTCAAATCCCTGATAATTGACCCTATTCATCATCTCCTGCTGTTTATCGGTGCTGATAATCGAGCTAATGAGGTGCCTAAGGACTGCTGGGTTTCATTGCCCCTTACCGGAGTTGGTCACACTTTTATTTTTCCATGTGGGTGGGCATAAAATTGATCAGCAGGCAAATCCACAAGGAGCTAACTTTATTACAAGTATTCTTTAGACTTGCAAGCCCACCTCAGCCATTTAGTTAATTTTGTGCAATAGTCTATGTGGTTTTTGTTCCAAAGCTTTTTGTGTAAGTTGGTAAGCAGCCTCTACTTGAAGGAGCAAAGCAGTCCAGGTAGTCAGGTGTGTATTATACCCTCTCTCGTGTAATGCTCTTATGTTCCTCTTCAGATTCTTTCTATTAGAGCCAAATGCCCAACTCTTTGTTTTTCACAATATAATTACGCAAATTATCACTTGTCACCAATAGCCTTAGCAATTTGGGAAAATATCAAGTCGCTACATCTATATAACTTTGCAGAGGAGAACACGTCTTTGACAAACAGGGTTTGGTTTTCTTGAGGAGGAAAACCTGGGGTTCATCAGATTAGTTTTTTCTGAGGTAGAGACCTCAGTGGAACCACATGGGATCTTAGGGTCACAACTCCGACCCCCCAGTGATGAGATTTTTGACTGAAGTCTGAGTTGCCCACCAAGGAGACCAGAAGTCTAGGGAGCTGGTTTCATTTTTTTCCTTTCTTTCTTTTCAAAAAACTGAGCACAGTGAAAACCTTTTTGGAATCTCTTTTCTTCTGGATTATAAAAATACAGGGGGAAGTGCTATGAGGAATTTATGTAATAAATATTTATACATATATATACACACACACACACAAAAAAAAAATCTTGCCTGGCAGGAAGATTTGAACTCTGGGGGCACCTGGGTGGTTCAGTTTAGTTAGGCATCCGACTCTTGGTTTCAGCTCAGGTTGTGATCTCAGGGTCATGAGATTGACCCTTGGGCTCCTTGCTTAACAGAGTCTGATTGAGATTCTCTCCCTTTCCTTCTGGCCTTTCCACTCGTGTGGTCTCACTCTCTCTCTCAAATTAATAAATAAATCTTAAAAAAAAAAAAAGATTTTAACCTAGAGTATCTTCTGGGGTGTGAAGTGGGTAACTGGTCTAAAAGGGGAGGCCTGTGCTTCTAACCACCTCAGGACTCCTCTTAGCATTACTGCTGGAGGCACATGTAAGGCAGTAACCTTCTTTAGGTGGAGAGGGAAGAAGACCTTGGTGGGCGTGTGCTGGAGCAGTGTCACTGAGAAGACAGGTCATGGGCCCCCAGTGCTTTCCTTTCCCTGGGCACGCAGCTCCATGATTCCAGCTGCACCGAGGAGGACCTCCGTGCTTTTCCCAGGTGCGCAGCAAAATAGGAGGCTAGGAGGGTGAGAGAACAGCAGCCAGGAGTGGACCAGAGAGGGTTGGTAGACTCAGGCTTGTGTTGCTTTGTGTGTGTGTGTGTGTGTGTGTGTGCACAGGCGTGCTTGCGCATAGACATCCATCAACAGTCCAGAAATTGGATTGCCATTCAGGTCTCCACCTAATGGCTTGTTCATGAAGCTGAAAGCTGCTATCTCCTTTAGGAAATATTCAATTCCAGCATTTAGCCTCAAGGGTTAAGAGCCTCCCTCCCTCCAGTCTGCTTTGCTCCTTCGAAAAACAATGCTTTGATGTGGAAGGCTCTCCTAATGGAAGATAAATCATCAATTAACCCAACTGGAAGGTTAAGCTGAAAACACACTTTTCAAGGAAGGGATTATCTCTGAGTTAACCACTGACTGACGTTATCTGTCTGGGAGATATTCCTATGGAAAGGCTTAATCTCTACCTAGGCAGAGGGTCAGGAAGGATGCAGAAGTATTCTAGTTATTTGGTTTGTTTTGAAAATCTCTCTAGCAATTGGATCTTAGGTATCTTGAGCCTGGGGTGAAGATGACCTTAGTTTCCAAATAACTTACCATTTTAATTCCTTCAAGAATTGGCCCTAATACCATTAAATTGCTAGGTTTTTTGTTGTTATTGTTTGTTTTTGTTTTTTTTTACAAAAGTAAGCAGACCCATCTATTTTTATAATAATATTAACCATATTGTGAATTTAAGCACAATGCAGATGAAGCAGTTTGGTGAATGTGTGCTTGAAATTTGTGAATCAAAATAAGTTTTGTTTATTTTGACTTTCAAATACCTTAAAATATTGACAAACTCTAGTGGTGATTTACATACAGCTTTTCAGGAAAATATAAATTTCATAAATTGAGCTATTTCACTGTTACTTTTTTTTTTTAGTATGCTTTTTGTTTTCTAGTATGTTTAGGAAACCGAAAGGGGACTATTAAAATATATATTGCCAAAAATGTAGAAAGCAAAATTGGGTAGCCATTCTACCAGCCTAATAACAATCAATAATTTATTTTCTTCTAGTCTTTTTCTCCTTAGTTTTGCTACAAAATGTAACCCATCTACCTAGATTCTATTTCGTACTTTATTAGCCTCATAGAATGTTTCAGAAATTATGCCCCATGTTCCTTAATGGGTAGAGTTTCTTTTTGGGCTGATGAACAATTTTAGAAATTGTGGCAATGGTTGCACTACATTGTGAATGTAATTAATGCCACGACGTAGTACTCTTAAAATGTTTTAAAAGATAATTTTTATGATATATATATATATATATTCCCACTGTTAAAAAGCAAAGTTCAACTGAGTAAATTTGAGGATCTCATTGGCTTTATTCAATAACTCCTGAAATTGGCGGCATCTCATCTAACAAGTAGAGGGGAACTCCAAGGAGGTGTATAAAATGGAAGGCTTTTATAGGCAGGAAGATGGGGCAAGAAAGTTTTTAGCAAAAGAGAAGACAGGATTATTCCCGGCAAACTCACTTTCCCTTAGAGAGAAGGGCTGGGGGTCCTATTAGGTCGATGACCTCATCTTCCTTTGGGGGGGATAGAGAGAACCCTTGTGACAGATGATCTCATTGGTGCTTATCAGAAAATTCCAGATTGACAGGTTAAGATTTCTGAGGGAGATTGAAACTGCAATTAGGTTCGGTGTTAAGCCCTGATTTGGTGACTTGGCCTGGCCCAAGTGATGCCATTTGGGCCCTCTGGTTATCTTTTTAACACCACATTGAAAAAAAAGAAAAAGAAAAAGAAAAAGCATATGAAAACTATACTCCCAAATTGTGTTTGTGGCGTTTTTTGTTTTGTTTTGTTTTGTTTTGTTTTTTGGGAAAAAGATTTCAGAGATGTAATGCTAAGAGAAAATTTTAGTGTGGAGTTTATTTCTACGAGATTCCAAAACCAAGACTTTTTAGTACTCTTTAGGCTTTGCAATAAGCCTATAATTTAAGAGGAGAATTTTCAGCACTGGAGTAGCACATCATTAAAACTTCAGAAACCTTGGAGACGTCATGTTTCAGGCTGAGGTAATGAAAACCCCTCTGGGAATGCCACAGCCTCCCAGGGATGTCCTCTGCCCCCTGGAAGAGTGCAGCCATGATGGATGACTGCCCTTGAATGATAATGACTGATGAATAACTCTTCCAATGGCAACGTCCAGTTCAGCAACATGAGTGAGGCCAAACCCTGCCCTCAGGGAGCTCCAACAGTAACTGGGTAAGTCCTCTAGAAGGACATCAAGGTGTGACAGCAATTCATTCTGCTGGAGTGTTTCTGCACCAGGAGACTTCACAGGGAAGCAGGTTCGACCCAGGCCTTGCAGAAAAGCTGAGTGACAGAGGCGGGGGCACCAGTAAGGAAAATTAGATTTGGAAAGGGTGGCAGGCCCTTAAATCTAGATTCAGGAGTGTCTTTTTTTTTTTTTTTTAGGAGTGTCTTTTAAAAAAAAAAAAGTCTAGGGGCAGCAGGGTGGCTCAGTCGGTTAGGCGTCTGCCTTCAGCTCAGGTTACCATCTCAGAGTCCTGAAATCAGGCCTCACTTTAGGCTCTCTGCTCGGGGGGGAGTCCACTTTTCCCTCTGCCTCTCCCTCTGTGAGCTCTCTGGTTCTACTCTGTCAAATAAATGCAATCTTAAAAAAAAAAAAAAGTCCAAGTGACATTTACTGAGGGCCTTGCTGGGGACCATCTCTTGCTTCTTTCAGTTCCTGGTATAGCACCCTGGTCAGGGTTTAGGGAGTTACAGGCCCTCAAGAAATGTCTATGCTATGCTTTGGTCACAGGAAAGAAGCTGTAGAGCAAACCACATGGTGCTGCTGATCTCAAGCATCCATTGTGGTGGCCAGGGTTCAGATCACAGACTGGCATGTGTCTTTCTAGACCACACACCTGACTTCCTTTGCCCCGAGACATCTGGTCCCAGACATGGTGGATGTGGTGCATTTATGTTCCAGAGTTCTCGAGTCTTGCAAAGTTGGCTCCAGGCTTGCAAAAACAAGGGCAAGCTGGATTTGAACATCTAATTGGGATCAAGGTCTTAAGTATCTTGTCTTCTCTCAGGTTATTGTTTTGTGTTCATAGCCCCACTTTGAAATTAACTGGCCCAATATCCCATTACACATGAATTAGTGAAAGCAAAAAGTGATTTTAAAGAATGTGTTCAACCACGGTACTGAAAAGAAGACGCGCTAACTTACACATTTCGGCACAGGATGGTTAGGGAGGCCGACCTAGTGGGAACCTGACAGACCCCATGTTACCACCGCAGTCTTGGCAGGTAGAGTCTTGCCCCCTCTCTCTTCCGTTTGCCTACTGGCCAAACACCTTGCCGAGGCGTGGTACTGGAGTTTTTACCATCTGTGCCAATTCTGGGTTCCAGCAGGTCATCACCAATGCAGGGAGCGTGGCTTGGAGTTATTTCTTCACTTTGCATAGGAGGTGCCCAGAAAAACTAAGGGGAGGGATGCCTGGGTGGCTCAGTGCTTGAGCATCTGCCTTTGGCTCAGGGGTCCTGGGATCGAGTCCCACTTCGGGCTCCCTGCAAGGAGCCTGCTTCTCCCTCTGCCTGTGTCTCTGCCTCTCTCTCTCTGTGTCTCTCATGAATAAATAAATAAAATCGTAAAAAAGAAAAACTAAGGGGAAAAAATGGGAGATTCAGCATTTTAGAATATAACAAAGCAACATCTTGGCTCAAGCCAACCTTCTGGTTCCAGCATCTCACAGCTTGAGATGTTTGTTGATTGTGTTCCTGAGCCATTGAAGTCCCCACCTGCTTGCCTGGCCCCTGTTATTTCCTGTTCTTGGGTCCCCACCTTCTGCCCTCTTGTTTGGGGAGGGGTCCATGTCCGGAATGGACTGGCTTCTCTGGGCTCCCTGCTATTGTGGTCCACACTGTGTACAAGACAAACAGACATTCTTGGGAGTGGCCAGGCATTATCTAGAGAATTCCAATCATTTAGCTAAAGAGAAAGTCACTCACCTTGAGCATTTAGAGGAGAACTCCAGGTGTCTCAAGTAGGGGTAGATGGGAGACACAGCCTTTTAAGACTACCATCCGATTTTGGCTCAGGTTGTGATCTCAGGGTTGTGCGATCGAGCCCCACATCGGGCTCCACACTCTGGGGAGTCTGGTTGAGATTCTCTCTTCCCCTCTCCTTGCTTGAGCTCTCTCTCTCTCAAATAAATAAATAAATCTTAAAAAAAAAAAAAAAAGAAAGAAAGACTACCATCTGTGAGACAGCTAAGAGCTCAAAGTGAATTTTCCGTTCAGTGAATTATGGCACATCATGTGTCTTGGAAAAGCTAAAAGGATGCCAACATTTGCTTCTTTCTTGTGGAGTCTGAAGAGCTGGACAAGCCAGGGCTCAGATCTCCACTCTGTCACCTACTTGCTTTGTGTCCTTGGGTGAAATTCTTCCACTCTGAGCTCATTGTCTTCATCTGCAGAATAGAAATTATTCCTACTTCAAGGTATTGCTGTGTGGATTTATTGAGATCACGTACGTAAAGGGCATAGTAAATTGCCCAAACGTCGTAATGTGCAATTAATAATTGTGACCATTGTCATCTCTACCATTTATATTGTATATATTCCTGTAAAGGAAACTGGCATACAACTGAGCCAGAGAGCACATGGAAGAAGAGTTGTAGGATCCATTTAGGATACGTGCTAAGGCAGACAAAGAACAGCAGAGCTAACCTTCCTGTAGTCTAGATCCTCTCAGCCTCTAATTCTATACATGAGGCAGGGTCATAGTTCATTGCCCTTAGGCGGGCAGCCTCAGGCCAGTCCTAGCTTCACTATTTACTGCTCAGTGTCTTGACACAAGTCACTTAAACTCTGGAGCTCAGTTTCCTAAGCTCTACAAGGGTCTTGGTCCTCATAGGCTGGTTTTGAGGAATAAATGTGACCGTGCATTGCAATCCTTTAATGGCAAAAGCTAGCATGTCCTAAATGCTTATTATAAGGCTATGACCTCTTGCTCATCAACCTCACCCAATACCTTCCACATCTGTGGGGTCCTATGTTCCTTTTCCAGCTTCACAAGGTGCATACTAATTGCCATCTCCGAGACTCTGAAGCTCAGTCTTTGCAAACTGGCTCCTGTAGACGGTGGTACCCACACTTTCTTCTGTTCCACTTAGGTGGCTGGTGAGCCTGTACCTGTGGCTGCCTGAGTATGCTCCTTATTCCACAGCTATCCCTACGCTCTTCCTATTTGGTCCACAACTTATAAAGAGTGCAAATGCCATGGGGCCATTCACCTCTGACAAAGCTTGAAAAATTCTATTACTGGCTTGTGGCCAACATAGAAAGCCAGAGCGAACTGCCTTGTGTGGACAGCTTACCTTGTCCTGTCATGAGGCCAGCTGCTCTCCTTTAGGTAATCTTTACAACAGTCTTAGAAGGTGGGTGTGAAAAAAAAAAGAAAAAAAAAAAAAGAAGGTGGGTGTGTTGGTTTCTTATTGCTGCTGTCACAAATTACCACAAAATTATTGGATTAAAGCAATAGAAATGTACCTTCTCACAGTTCAGGGGGGGCCAGAAGTCTGAAATCAAGGATGGTTCTTTTTGGAAGTATGAGGGAGAATCCGTTTCATGCCTTTCCCCTAGCTCCTGGTGGTTGCCAGCAATCCTTGGCACTCCTTGGCTTGAGGATGAATCACTCCAATTTCCACCCCTCTCTTCATATAGTTTTCCTTCTTTGTGTATCTCTGTGTGTTTTTTCCTCTTATAAGGATACCAGCCTTTGGATTGAGGGCCCACCCGAATCCCCTATGATGGCATCTTAACTGACTACATCTGCAAAGACCCTATTTCCAAATAAGGTCACATTCCAAGGTTCCAAGTAGACTTGAAATTTGGAGGGGATACTCTTCAACACTACAGTAGTTATACCCATTTAACAGATGAGGAGCCTGAGCTTCCAGAGAGGACCCAATCCTTTGTGTAAGCATCATGCAGTCCAATTGTGGCACCAGACGATTCCAACCCTGACCTTGTTTTCTCTAAGACTGATGTTCTTCCCACTGGATCACCCCTCCTGCACATAAATAAATGGAGAATAAAATAAGGCTCTCAAAATCAGGGCAGCAAAATGGTTAGCAGCAGTCAGCTACTAGATCAAAGAGGGTCTCTGGGGGGTGAACAGGATGAAGCAGAGTCTGTGCAAGTGAATGGTATCCCCTTTCTTGTTGCTGGTTCTCAGACTTTATCCAGTTTCCATAAACAGTAACTTGTTGGCTCTCAACCATAGTGCTCTGCTCCTGGGATTCCATGGCCGGGCAGAGAGATTGCTCATAAATGAGACATGAGGAAGTTGTCGGGTTCTGTTGGCATTAAGCACGAGGAAAGAGCCAAATGCTCTTCTACAACTCTCTTGCACCCCATCTTACTGCTGGCTTATGCTTATCTGGCATCCCCAAGGAGGATAAAGAAATTCTATGCTTTCCTTCTCCTGCAGAGGTTCCTTCCTGGCATTCAGAGCCACAAAAGCAGTGGACGGAAGCATGTGACTGGCCCTCAGCTGCCTCTGGAGCTCAGATGCCCAAACTTTTCCCAGAGTATGGTCCCACAGAGCAGGACTGGGGGGAGCACAGTGCTGGGGGCACGAGGGGAACAATCCATGTACTCGCCCTGGTCCTGGCTAAAGCATAGGACAGAACCAGGGTCAGGTCCTCAATGTTAGGGGCAAGCTTACCCTTGTTTTAAATCACAAATGCAACTCTGGCACCAGGCTCGGAATCCTGCAGTCAAGGGCATCAGTTTGCTCCATGAGGTGGGAGCCAGAAAATTTGGATGAGCCTGGCTTCAGCCTTCCTTGCCCCTGGCTGCCCTGTACACCTTGCTCTTCTTCAGCAGACCAATGCCCCCAGCACCTGTCCTGATCCACAATTGCCACTTAATCCTGGCAGAACAGGACACTCAGATTGACCATCCGGACTTTTCCTGGACTTCTCTCTTGCTGCCAGAGGGTGCCAGAGCTGGTTGGATCAGAGGTCTGTTTGCTACATGGTCCACCTTCACATATGGTATTGTGCTTTTGAAGAAACTTAAGAAAACCGAGTGGCAGTCCATAGTGACTTGAATAACCATGATGATGAAACCTGTTCTGTGAGTGGGGGTCCAAAGCTTCCAATCCTTCTAGAGCCTTGTAGCAGTTCATAGGTAACTGATTCAATAGACTAAAACTTTTCCCTGTTGGTAGGTGGTAGATGCTTTTGTTGAGTTTTCTTGGGGCTCATCAGGTATTTCATTTCATTTTATTTTATTTTTATTTTTATTTTTTTAGGTATTTCATTATAAAAGTGCCTCTTGATTCTTGTGTTTTCCTTCCTTCTCCAGAATTGTGAGTGTAGTTGTGGGGAGGTGAAGTCATTCCATGCACTACCTCCTGCCTTTGAGCAGGGAAGAGCTTGGTGGGCCACAGCTCTAGGCTAAGTCCCCTTGCTGCCTGAGGGCTGGGACCTGGAGGACAGATGGGAAATGATCCTGAGGCTAAATTGGGACTTAGGTCCAGGGCCTAGGGTTCAGGATAGCCCTCGTGCAATTACTTCCCATCTCTATAACTGCTCAGCATTCACTTTCTACATTAATAAGAGATGGGATGGTTTTGCTTACCACATACCAGATTTGGCAAGCCCCAAATATATTTTTTGCCAAATATATTTTTTTAAAGATTTTATTTATTCATGAGAGACACATAGAAAGAGAGAGAAAGGCAGAGACATAGGCAGAGGGAGAAGCAGGCTCCATGCAGGGACCCTGATGTGGGACTCGATCCCGGGACTCCAGGACCACGTTGTGGGCTGAAGGCAGGCCCTAAACCATCCAGATATTATTTTTTAAAACTTGACTCAAAGCTTTAAAATACTTCATTAGAGCAAAAAATTGATTTAAATTCGCTCTGTGTGTACGTGTGTGTGTGTGTGTGTGTGTGTGTGTGTGTGTGTGTGTTTACGAGTTTGTCTTACAGGGGAAGTTACTAAACTTACTCACCTTTACATTTGAATTGAATGGAGCAAAAAACCAAAAATCAATTGTTTCGGATAATATATAAAGTCAGCCTCCAATTTTTGTTCTCAACTTGACTGATCAGACCTTCAGAAATTTTTCAATGGGGTTTTCCTATGACATATCTTGTCTGTGACATCATCGCTCATGGAATTCTATGACATTTGGCTTCCCAAGAGGAATTTGCTTACTCACATAGTGTTACACAACTTTTCTGGGAATAGGAAGCTCATGGAAGGAAAATGTCCATATATAACAGCAAGTCAATTATTTATCTTTGATGAAAAAGGAAGATTATATTATCATAATGTACAGAGAGAGACGGTTCCTAAAAGTATAATGGATCACAGCAAGAAAGCACAGCTTCCCTGGGGGCAGGCTACAGTTTGATGCACATTTGTTCATCGTGGCTGAGTAAAGGCTTCAGTATTCATTGTATAGATAGAAAATGGAATTTAAGAGGGTGTGCAATACCTAACAAGTAGATAAGCCTTGGTCTTTTGTTATTGTTGTTAGAGAGGACACGTGCCCAAGCTGTGAGGGGTGGGGAGGGGCAGAGGGAAAGGAAGAGAATTTCAAGCAGATTCCACACTGATCGTGGAACCCGTTATGAGGCTCGATCCCACAACCCTGAGATCACAACCCCTGCTGAAGTCAAAAGAGTCGGACGCTTAACCGAATGAGCCACCCAGGCACCTCAAGCCTTGGTCTATTTTAAGTCTATTTAAAGTTCAAGTGTGTAACTTTGTTTATACATGATTACTCTCAGGTGTTACCTTTCTACTTGGAAAGGTAATATTGCTCAACAAATGTAAAACCTTTTAAAATAAAAATTACAGGTTCCACTTTAGCTTTTCATTTTCCCTGCTATGATGGGTTTCTTCCCTTTTCCAGAGTTTACCCCGGTTAATATGCTGATGTGATTCTTCCAAACAATATGTATACAAATGATATCCTTGGCTTTTAGACGGGGATTTAATCTCCTCCTGGTGCCTAATCTCCCACCATGGGCGCCACACTTCCTTTTAATTTGTGCCTCTTGGTCTCACTATTTATATTTTCACATACTTAATTCTCTTTTTCACAAGTTAACATATGTACATGGTTAGAAATTCACAGGGTGTAGAAAAGGACACAACGAAAAAAGAGGTTTACCACTCCTGATGTCCAGTCCCTCCTATTCCAGAGAAAACCATTGTTACTGGGTTTTTATGTATCTTTCCAGGAATAATCCTATAAAAATATATAAACATATAAAAAATATAATACATACATACACATACCAAATAAAAATTATATATATAAAACATATTCACATTCACAACAAAGCAAGAATGTTACATACACTGTCCTGTACCACTTGGCACTTAATATGTCTTGGAGATTGTCCTGTATCAATTCTCATAGAGCTGGGAGCTGTACTATATTCTCTTAAAGGTTGCATAATAATCATTTCATGAATATTCCAGTCCCCTGGTAACTTCAGGTATTCGTAGTCTTTTATTATTGCAAGCAATGTGGCTTTAGACATCCTGGGATAGAGGCCGTTTTACACATGTGCCTGTATAGCCGAGTGTAAATTCTTAGAAGAATTATTTGGGTCAAAGACGTTGTACAATTTGAAGTTGGGTCCATGTGCTAAATTGCCATCCATCATGGAGTTGGATGAGTGTGCCTGTTTCCTCCCTAATGAAGATTGACATTACTGGTGGGAGACATCTCACAAATCGATTTTGCTTTTCTTTAATATGAGAGGAGTTTTGTCTTGTTTGTCTAAGAATTATTTTTATTTTTTTTTTTCTGTGTATCAACTTTTGCCCATTTTTGTGTTTGGGTTTTCTTACTGATTTTCGCAAGTTCTTTACAAATTGTAGATATTAACCCTTTGTGGATATTAACCCTTTGTGGCACAAGTTGCAACTGTTTTCTCAGTTTATTTCTGTTGTAGCCACCATTTGTTGAGTCCTTTTACTACTGCAGGACAGGCCCCGTCCTGGGCACTTGTGTGTCCTATCAATTCCCTAAGGGAGGAGGAGTATTGTAGTCATTTTACAGGGAGGAAGGAGCCTGATCTGTTGGACACCAAAGCCTGTGCCTACCCAGAACTCTGTACTCTTTCTGTGCGGGTGTATATTAACCCAGCATCATGTCAGCCATACGATTATGATGAATATCCTTTCAAAAGGTTGCGTAGCATTCACTGGTTAGGCAAATTGCAATTTTCAGATGCTGATTGTCACGGTACGTTTTCACTCCCTGCAGCTTTTTATTGTTGCAAGAGTGCAATGCATTTCTCCTAAAGCTTTGCCCTCCACGACACACCATGATGTCACCGATATTCCCGCAGAAGATAAGAGTTCAGTGTCTGAGAGAGTGAGCAGAGGGACCTTTGAGTCTAAGATCCTTGGTGGAGAGAGAGACTCTCCAGAGATTCTGGGCAGAAATGCGGTGCATGTCAGGCATTGAGGCACTGCGTGGGGCTGCTAGGCTTTTTCAGCCCCTTTCCCGTACAGGGTCACCACTAGCTTCCTCAGGTTCTGGGATGAAGTATAGCATATATCATTAGGATTCTGGATTCTCCTCCCTCCTAAAGCCCGCCTCTGAGCAGTATCAGAGGCCATCACAGGCTACACTGGGAGAGTGCAGGGTGCAGTGGGAAGGGGAAGGGCTTGGAGGTTGGTGCACTATTTCTCTTTCTGTAGAATAATGTTTCTTATAGGAATAAATAAGATCATGGTGCATGACATAGCTGGGCGGTCCATCCGTGTGTGTTGGTGCCAGTTTCCTGCTCTGTAGCTTTTAGTGCCCTGAGCACCAGGGCTGTACTGATGACTGAACTTCTTAAGGCCTTTCTTTTAAAAAAGATTTTGTGTATGTGTGTGTGAGAGAGAGAGCACAAGCAGGGGGAGGAGCAGAGGGAGAGGAAAGGCTCTCCAACAGACTCCATACTGAGCGTGGGGCCTGCTGCAGGGCTCGATCCCATGACCCTGAGATCATGACCTGAGCCAGAACCCAGAGCTGGAGGCTGAACTGACTGAGCCACCCAGACGCCCCTCCGACAGCCTTTCTAAGCAAAGTCGCTGTTCTGTTTCCTTCTCATCAATTTTCCCCCAATAAATTAAGGACTTGGTATGTCTTCGTTTCCCACACTTAGCCCCAGTTAGAGATTCCTCTGGGTAAATTTTGAATTGTCAGCATTCCCATCAAATTCACATGTAAGTGCAAATTGCTTGAAAGACTGGCTCCATGCTGGGGCTTGGAGTCCTTGGGAGCTGAGTCTCAGAGGAGGACCTGTGTGAATGGCAGTGGGGGAAAGGGCAGCAGCCGGGCCATTGACAAAGGACATCTGGAGGTGCCGAGACGCAGGCTTCCTTCGGTGCATGCCTTGCATTGGACCTTGGAGCTGCATGAAAAGCCGCAAGCCTCCAGCACGCTTCCGTCCTGGGAAGCGTGTAGGGGGAGCGTTGCCAGTGCTGACCTCTCCCTTCCTCCCAGCTTTGCAAGGCCATGCAGCAGGCTTGGGTCTCAACCATTTCTAAAGCCAGCCTCTCTCCACGTTGTCTACTTCCATCTCGCTCCTCCTGACCTCAACAAATCTACTTTGGGGCATTCTAGCACGCTGAGGCATATGCACGGGATGGCTACATTTAGCAGCATAAACTCCTTCGACTAAGGAGGTAAAGTTCTGACAAGGGGAATGTCTAAGACAGCAGAGTTCTGTCCTGTCCGGGAATCCTTATAACCTCTCCTGGCACGAGTATCAAGCAGTTTCAAAGGCTGAAGCTGCTGCTCCCGCTCCCATTTGCTGGCTTGCTTCCCCTTGGCCCTGCCCTCATCATTAGCAGGTTCAGAACTACCCACTTTGGCCCAAGGTTCACGCTGGCATCACAGAACCTCAGGGATTAGGAGCAGAAGGGAAGTGAGTTTTGAGGGTTCACCTGGTTTAGGTGTCTCATTTCTCAGACCAGAAAAGTGAGACCCAGAAAAGAAATAATGGGCTTCCAAAGTCACATAGCAGCAGGTGTATGGTTTCAAGGACCCCCCGTTTCTGATTTGCATTTGCTGCCCCCTTTTGATCCTGTGCCTACTTCCTGGGTTCCCTCCTGAACTGCCCGCTGTGGCTTCCAGGGCAGAGCCTTACCCCGTGGGTGGGATCCGTGGATTCTAGCCAGAGCTCTGTTTTTTTTTTTTTTTTAATAAATTAATTTTTTATTGGTGTTCAATTTACCAACATACAGAATAACACCCAGTGCTCATCCCGTCTAGTGCCCCCCCCTCAGTGCCCGTCACCCATTCACCCCCAACCTCTGCCCTCCTCCCCTTCCACCACCCCTAGTTCATTTCCCAGAGTCAGGAGTCTTTATGTTGTCTCCCTTTCTGATATTTCCCACTCATTTCTTCTCCCTTCCCTTATATTCCCTTTCACTATTATTTATATTCCCCAAATGAATGAGAACATACACTGTTTGTCCTTCTCCGATTGACTTACTTCACCAGAGCTCTGTTCTTGACCAGCTGTGTGACCCTAAGGGGGGGCTCGGCTCTGTAGGCTGGGGCCTGCCCCTCTGGGGAATGGGTGAGAAGCTCCACCTTGCTGTTGGTGGAGGAAGAGAGGAGATATGGAAGTAAGGGTGTGTGACACAGACTGGGCCCGAGCAGGTGTGCAATAGATACTTACTGACTGATGGGCTTCAGGGCGTCAATTGCCTCCAGTCCCAGCCAACCAGGACCAAGTTTCAAAATGGTATCGTTTCCCCCCGTGCCAGACACCCTCAGAGACTGAACAGAAGATCAGGTTTCGGCACAGGAGAATTAAAACTGGCAGTCCAATTTATTTTTGTAAATTTAGGAAAACCACCCCACACCCTGGGCCTGTGCTGAGAGGGAGGTGGAGGGGTGAGCAGCAGTGAGGCGTGTGCGCCGAATTCAGCTCCGTTCATTCCTGACAGGGGAGCCACTGCCGTCAAATAAATGCAGGGCTGCTCGGTTTATGCTTTTGTCACCTACCTTGCTAGTTTAACTTCGCCCTCTGCCTCTGAGGTTAGCAGGTTTCCTAAACTCTATCCTATTTTTGCAGCCAGAAGGAGGACTGTGTGTGCGCGCACATGCATAAGTGTACATATGCACATATGTGTGTGCACAAATGTGAGCACCTAAGTGCACATACACAGGTGCATGTGTGTGTGTGTGTGTGTGTGTGTGTGTTTGTGTGTGTATTTCCTAGAGTTGTCATAACAAAGTACCAGAAACTGGGCAGCTTGAACCACAGAAATGTACTGTCTCACGCTCCTAGAGACTGAACATGCAAAAACCAGCTACCAGCCCTGGTTCCTTCTGAGGCCTCGAGGGAAGGATCATTCCAAGCTCTTCTACTTGGCTTATAGATCCTGCCTTCCCTCCTGTATCTTCACATTGTCTGTCTTCTAGGTGTTTCTCTGCATCTTAGTCTCTTTTTATAAGGGCACTAGTCCTCTTGGATTAGGGCCCACCCTAATGAGCACATAACTTGATTACCTCTGTGAGACCCTATTTCCAGAGAAGGTCACATTTTGAGGTACTGTGTGTTCAGACTTACACATAGGAAGTTGGGTTTCAATTCGTAACAGTGAGTGTGTGTGTGTGTGTGTGCGTGCGCGCGTGTGCACATATGTGCATGTGTGTAGTGAACCGGAGCATCTCAGACTCCACTCAGAAGCATGCCTACGACTTATGGGGCACCTGGCTGGCTCAGTCGGTAGAGCATGAGACTCTTGGATCTCAGAGTTGTGCGTTAGAACCCTATGTTGGGTGTCGAGATTACTTAAAAATAAAATCTTGAAAAAGAAAGAAAGAAACAAGCCTATTACTTAGATAATAGTATTTTTTTTTAGTTTATTTATTTATTTTTTAGTTTATTTATGTTTTTGCTAACCTCTACACCCAACATGGAGCTCAAACTCACAACCTCAAGCTCAAAATCGCATGTTCCACTGATGGAGCCAGCCAGATGCCCCTAGATAACAGTACTTTCAGAGTACATATTGTTTTCTCTTTTGTGAAGAAGGAAGATTTAAAACAATTTTTCTTCTTTTTTACAAACCCCTTACAAAAGCAGAGGGGCTGACATGATTATGTAGAAAGTCCTAGGTACCACTCTTGCCTCTTGGCTTGAAAACATCTCTTCGTGGAAGACCTTCTCCTGGTTTGTCACTCTCTCGGGCAGAGCAGTGCCACCTTGGGTGTGTGATTTCTCCACCTCTTGTCACTTTAGACTGTTAAGTAGCGTCTTGAAATGCCTCTGGCTATACTACAGAACATTCCAATTATTCCAAAGGGTACATAAATTCAGTTTCCATGGCACTCCCTAGTGACTTGGTATCACCAAGTTAGCCCTTGAGAAACTCCTCGATATATTTCTAAATAAATTTCGGCATATTAAAAATGTCATTCAGATGTTGGAAATAGTTGTCAAGGAAATACCTTTAGATTTCTTTTCAAAAAAACAGGCCTGCCTGGGCTCCATCTACTCTGATGACTCTTTCCTTGTATGCTTGGGAGGGTCCCAGGAGGTCTGCTTTGCTGGCCAACCCGCAGACCACGGGCAGTCCTGCCGCCAACGTTGGGCTGCTCACCTGCTTCGCCAGGAGGAACTGCTTCCCAAACTGACCCTGAACTCCTGGCTGTGCAGGACCATGCTTGGCACTTGCCCTCCGCTCCCTGCGCACTGCAAATATCCATTCTCTCTTTCTTCTCCATGATGACTTCATGACCTTGCAGGGACCTGAATTCTGACTTTCTAGTCAGCCAGACCTTGAGTTCATCCAGTTTTTTTCTAGGTCAACCCAAAGTTGGGGGCCAGGGGGTGGAACCTGGGGCAATGTTGGGGGCTACTCTGAATACCTACCTGGGCAGGGGGACCCACGTCAACACTAGTCGGCCTTGGTGTGTAGTGCTGGGGGGCTGAGTCCGTGGCACAGAGTGGGGGATGTCTGTGGCACTCGTGTCTGCCCAAGGCACCTAGGGATCTATTTTTTGGTTGTTGCTGTTGCTTGGTGGCGGAAGACACTGGTGAGCTCTGAGAAAGTGGAGCCACTCCTTGTGCCCCCCCCCACACACACCCAGACATTCCCTGAAGTTCCAGCACTCATCCCAGACTTCATGTTCCTCTGTCCCACTTCAGCACGAGACAGCATATAAGCAACCCTTTAAAATATATCTCCCAAAGACCGTTGCAGGACATAAAAAAAAGTGATGGCAAAGTAATATGAAGTTAAAAAATGTTGGCTACAAAACTGGCATGTACTGCGTGGTCTCCACCATATTAAATACGTATTTCCAAAAAGGAGACTACATGGAATGCAATGAAAGAGTAACCGCTTTCCTCTGTGTGGAAGGAAGACGAATAATGTTTATTTTCCAAATGGTCCACAGTGAGCATTTATGACTTTCATAGACACACACTCACGTCTGTCTATTATAGATGCACGTCCGTATCTCGCCCATTTTACCGGCTCTTCGGGATCTTTCTGATTTTTTTTTTTTTTTTTTTTTTGCTACCTCGGCTTCACCAGGACATTGATTCCCTGCTTGCCCGGGGCTCCTCTGGGCCTTTCCACGAAGAAGGCAGTGGAAACTGGTCTGTCCACGCACCGAGGGGGACAGACAGGGGGACAGACGCCTGCCCTCCAGGCCGGGCCTCCAGGGAGGGGCCGGGCCTCCCGAAGGAGGTTAAAGTCCTTCTTTGTGTGCATGGCCTTTTAGGGAGCGAGGGAGGGGCGGCTGTGACATCACAGTGTTCCGTCGGGAGGCTGGAAGGAATTTGTCCAACTTGAGCCAGTGCTCAGGAATCTGCCTGGAAAGAGAGGCGATGCTGGGGACCTTGGAGACCCACACCCTGTGGGCAGGGTAAGCCGCGGCTGCTGACCTCTCTGAATGTTCTTTTCCTTCTAAGCTGAAAGGAGTGGGCCTCCCATCCAGTCTGGGTGGAGTGGAGGGGTGTGTGTGTGGGGGCTGGCAGTGAGGACTACACGGGGTCCCCCCTCCCGGGCCCCCAGTCCTTTCCTGCTGGAGGGAGAGGGGGCAGCCGAGCTCACTGGCCACTTGCTTCTCTTTGAAACCGGGTCCCAGCACCCGCTTCCCACTTAGAGGCCAGAGAGGGAGCAGCACTGCCGGGGGCGCCCGCGGATTCCCAGGGCCGGGGCCGGGGGTGGGGGGTGGGTGCAGGTGATGCTCGCGGACGGTGGCGAGCGCGTGTGTCCTTGTGTCCTTGCCCGGACAGACGGCCGACAGCCAGCGCTCCTGCTAATGGGTTTGGGTTTGCTAGTTATTGAGTGGCCTGTGGGGCTGCATGGTGGGTCCCCCACGCACAGCAGCGGCTTGGGGCCTGTCCCCACCGGGAGCCAGCGGGGGGTGTGGTGGCGGCCAGAGGAGCCCCCAGCTCGGATCACGGGCCACAGCATCCTCTGCGGACAAGGGGTTCATCTCCGAAGCATCTGGCACCGTTGCCTCGTTCCCTCCTGGCTCTCGGCCTCCTCGCGGTGGATTTGTGCCCGGTCCTCCCCGGGGACGGGGGGCGGGGGTGCTCCTGCTGGTGCTTCTCTGCCATGAGCGGTTGGCCAGGCAAGAACCCAAGATCCTGAACTATTTTAAAAGCAAGAGGGACACAGCAAAGAACTGAAGTTAGCCTTGCTTTTACTTTCAGCAGAATTAGTTACCCTAGAAAGTTCTGGTGGCCGGAGCCAGCGTTCGCTCTGTGGCCTTGATCTCGGTTTATTCTGGAGGGGGGCACTGCCGGGCGGTGCAAAGGGGGGCCTCTGGGGAGAGGAGCATCTGAGGTCTCCTTGACAGAGCACGCTGTTTGCTGAGGAGGAAGTGACGCTTGACCTCCTTGGGGCAGAAAGGAAGCATCTCTCCTCAGGGGCAATCCTGAGGCCTCCCTGCCACTGGGAGCCCTCCCGGGGGGTGTGGATCTCCGAGCAGCTGAGAGAGCCTTTCACCAGTTGCTATAGAAAAGGCAACAGCTTCCTTCCTCCCTTGACTCCCCTGCCTCCCCCCCACCCCATCGTCCGCTGCTTTTATGGAGAGCCCGAGCTATAAACGTGTTAATCATACGACACCTTGACATCTTCCAGATGTGCAGCCCGACATCCGAGTCGGGGACTTTGCAGCTCGGTGAAGGGGATGCTATTAATAGGGCAGGCTGTGGTCTTGGGGAGACTCCTTTATGCTATAAATTGGCCACTTGCCTTCCACAGAAGTGTGAGCCAAGACATAGTTTGTTCCCAGCAAAGGAAGTTTCCAGAAGTATTTTCATCCCACCTTCAAGCCTGTCTCTGTACCATAAGCCAGAGAGAAGAGCAGGATGGCGATGCCATGGACGTCCTCAGAAAGAAAGGCTGGGCCTGCGGGAACAGGGACGTCTTTGTAGAGCTGTCCCAGTCATATTTGGCTGTAAGGCTTGATGGCAGGAGGTCCGAGAGCCATTGCTGGTGTTAGCTCCCTTTATCAGGGGTCGTAGCCTTAACCCTGAGCACCCCCCACCCCCATCCTGCTCTAAATTTAGCTTGCAACTGCCCAGGAGTGCTCAGGGGCTTTGAGTCTGGCATGGTTCCATCAACCAGGAGGGGGTCCTTCTTGGGGACTGATGAGGCTTCTGGCTTCCCACAGTCGACACAGGCCCCTGGTCCTCCAGGCCGGAAGAAGCGCTGCGAGGGGGTGGAAGAGGAAAGGCTGCCTCGGCCTGGAATGTGGCCCTGGTGATAGCCTCTCCCCTCCGCTTCCAGGCCCAGAGGCCTGCGCCCAACCAAGGAAGGAAGCCAGGCACTCTCAGACATCCCCATTCTCCGTTCCCCCACGCGGTGGGTGGAAGGGGCCAGCTCCCAGTCCCCGTCCTTTCTCTGGCCTGCCCCCGGCCTGCCTTTGTCAGCAGGGAGGGCCGGAGGGCTGCAGGCCAGCTGCTGAGGAACTTGGGTGCTCTCAGCTTTCTCCATAAACTCTTTCTAGCCAGCCCAGTTTGTGCTGTTGAACAGGGCTGTGGTTTTCTTCCCACTTAGCACTTCCTCTGCCTTGTGCTTTTTGCTCTCTTGATGTGACCTGCCTCCAAGGCTGTACACTCCTTGCTGCAGAGCTCAGTGCTCCCCCCCCACCCCATGGCCTTGGCCCAAGGCTTGCCACTCTGCAGGTTCTCTGGCATGCTTATCCTCAGGCATGCTTATCCTTGCAGGAATGCACTTTGACCTCCCTCAACCCCTGGGCTCCCCTCCCACACTCCTGGGGTTCCCTCAACCTAGGGAGTCCCTCTGCCCCAGATCTCCAGCCGGTAGCTCTACCCTGGTCCCTTCAAGTCTAATCAAGATCAGGAGACTCCTGTGGCATCTTGCAGGTGTCTTGGCAGGTTCCATTAGCTGGGAGGCATCCCCTCTTTCCATTTACCTTTGTGCCAGAAACTACAGCCAGGAAGTTGAGTCCCATAAGAAACCTTCTAGATGGTTCCACGACATGGACCACAGAACCAGTGCTCTGCCGTGATAGCAGTTGTGTCCTGGGTACTCAAAACTCGACTTAGGAAAGAGAGAGAGGATAAGAAGGGAGACCGGAGATGCTCTCTGGTTGCACAGCTATGCGGAAGTCTTAATTTATAGCCACGCCTCTGTACCTAGGCCAAGAATGAGTTTGTATTTTTGGTGGAACTTAAAAATAACTGGATTAAAGGATCAGGTCACCTATTATCTGGGGAAGCGTGTTTCTAATTTAAATATCATGGCCTTAGTAGGAAGTAATCTGGGTTATTCAGAGTAGAAAGCTGGTTGTGCAGCCAGCGCCTGATGTGTGAGTGATCTGGGTCACTGTGTGCATGTAGGGTAGGAGCCCAGAGGTAGCAGCCTGAGGGTGGTGGCGAGGTGGGCGGGGAAGCTTCGAACACAACCAGCATTTCAAATGAGTAGAAGCTTCGGCTTCTTGCTTGCCCTGTAGTCCCTCGGGGCCCAGCCAGCCAGGTCGGCCAAGGAAAATGTACCTCCTGCAGGTTCTTTGTGCTCACGATGCTCCCAGCTGCAGGCCCAGGTGCCCTGGGAAGAGAGAACACGCTGCTGTCCGTCACCCCAGCTGGGCAGGTGTCAGGACCCCGATCTGTTTTCTGTGCACATTAACAACAGTCTTCCAGAATCTCACATGTGCTGTGGACTCTGTGGTGTTGGGAAGGAGTCGCAGCCTGTAGGTGTGGGGTCCGTTGCAAAGCCTGCGGTGTGGGATCTTAATATTTTTGCCCCTGGGTTATTGCTCGAGGAAGCAGAGAGGACTCTCTTCAGAGGCCAGCTCGAAAGGTAAAATTCCCAGATGGAGCAGGAAGTCAGCACCCTCGTTTCTAACTGGAGGGCCCTACAGGTAGAGCGGAAGGTAGGAAACTGAACTCAGTCTCCAGGAAGTCTGTCTCTGTTCAGTTCTGAATAAAGGGGAGAGAGGGGTCTCTGGCTTCGGAAGCCAAATTGTGAGTCTCCCATCACTTCCAGAGACGCAGGGGTGCAAAATGTCCACCCGAGAGCCAAGTAAATCCTCTTTAAAGCTATCCGCCCTTCTTAACGTAGCCCTAGACGTTTTGGAAGCCTGCTGTCACTGAGCACACTTTTTGAGGTATTGGGAGAGAATTTGAAGAACCAGCTTTCAAATCCTGGCTGTGCCACTTCCTAGCCAGGTGATCTTGGGAAAAATCTTTCAGTTTCTCTAAACTTGATATTCTAAAGTTTTTAAGACAAAAGTAGACAACTCTGCCTTTCTGCTTGCCAGGGGGCCCTGCTACCAGCTATCAGCTGAGAGCGTGTATGTGCATGTCCCGTGAACAGTGTGTCCATAGTAAAAGGGGGTGTGACACTCAATCGTGTGCCCACAGGACAGGCTCCTTAAGCTGCCTCGTTCACTCGCACATCTGCATGGCTCGTAGAGTACAGGCTACAGTCCACGTTCCGCTCAGACTGCTGAGTTCACCTCTGCTCCAGATGTGGCGGGAGCCCCCCATCTGGGTGGCTCTTGACTGTCCATTCCATCGCATCTTCAGATTTTGACTTGTAAAGGCAGGAGGCAATGACTTTATGCAATTACTCTGTTTCTTGCAGCAGCAAATGCATCTTCTAATTGTTCTTGGCTTCAGCTAAACTTAACGTTTGAGGATCTGGAGTAGGAAAAGATTAGGGAGGTTAGAGGTGCCTTAGGCTTGACTTTTAGCTTTGCCTGGGCCTTTCGCCTCTGTTTTCTTTTCAAAAATCAAAGTGTCACCTTCACCCCCCCCCCCCCCCCCCCCCGCCCCCCAAGAAAGCCAGTTCGCAGAGAGAATTTAACATGTCAGGGGAAAATTGCTTAATGATAAGGAACATTTGCATTAAACACTTTGCAGTTTACATAGTGCCTTTTTCTTTCTTTTTTTTTTTTTTAAAGACTTACTTTATTTGAGAGAGAGCGCATGCACACGGCAGGGTGGGGGAGGGGCAGAGGGAGAAAGAAAGGGAGACTCTCAGGCAGCCTCCCTGCTGAGTGAGGAGCCCGGCCTAGGCTGGATCTCCTAACCCTGAGACCATGACCTGAGCCAAAATCAAGAGTCAGATGCTTAAGCGACTAAGCCAGCCAGGCGCCCCTGCATAGTACTTTTAAACACATTAATCTAATTCCCGAAACAGATTTGAGAGATCTTGTCATGAGTCCAGCTTACCAAGGAGTTATATTCTTCCAAGAAGAGTCCCGTGATTGTCTTGCACAGGGTCTGCAGAACTTTCACTGGAAACACAGGCCCCCAGGTTGTGAATTAGCCCAGACTAACTTGCTTTGCATGACTTTTAAGTACATTTTGGTAAGTAGTGGCAGCTGAGACACAGCCTGGCTACCAGGTTATAATTAAAGCAGGTGTTGGACTGCTGGCACTCATACAGATATTTATTAAATGAACATTTGCAGAAGTAGGCATAAAACCTACTGTCTGCAACCTCAAAGAAATCTCAGCTCCGGAAGATTCTAGATGCTCCAACCCCACCTTGCATGAAGATAGATGAGGCGGTTTTACAAAGACTGTAGAGTAGTTGTTAAACAACCAAAGTCCTCTGAACCCAAGACTGGGGAAAGGGCGGTTTGGTTTTGGTTTTCGGTCTCCAAGCACCAGCCCTAAGGGTATATAAGCCATGGTGCTCACTCTGTCCGTAAATCCTATTCAGGAAAGCTCGGAGAACATCTCTAATTTGCACATTTGAACACCACCAATTTCACTGATTTCTAACATTTATTACGCTAATTGACAAGCCACTAATTTCACTGATGAAAACCCATTTCTCACCTTCATTATGCCAATTAGCAAAGCCTCAGGGGGCCATGGGAGTGAAAGAGAGCTAAACTACCCAGGAAGGAACCACCTAGGGGGCCTGGAATTTCTGATTAGATCCTGGTTGACCAGTCTTGGGATATATATTCCCAGTCAGGATGGCCGTCTGCCCCTGGATATAATTTAAGCTGTATTACATCGTCTCTGTCCACACATCTTAAAGTAAATAGTAGATATCCTGACCAGCTATTAGCTATTCTGGGAAGCCGTAGTCTGGCAGGTGATATGTGTCATGCTGGGAGGGCTCCACCTGGAGGGTCAGCAGGGGGAAATCTAGGGATCTCCCATGGATCTCTTAGCACCCTTTCAAAATCCAGTTTGGTGGTCTTTCTTTCTTTCTTTCTTTCTTTCTTTCTTTCTTTCTTTCTTCCTTCCTTCCTTCCTTCCTTCCTTCCTTCCTTCCTTCCTTCCTTCCTTCCTTTCTTTCCTTCTTTCCTTCTTTTTTTTCTTTTTTTTTTTTAAAGTAAGCTCTATGCCCAACGTGGGGCTTGAACTCACAACCCCACGCCCCCCAAATCAAGAGTCATATATGTTCTACATACTGAACCAGTCAGGCGCCCCTGATGGTTCATTTATATCTTTTTCTTTTTTTTCATTTGGGGCACAGTTTATTTCAGAAAGGACTTTCCGGTTCATTTAATGAATGTGCAGTTTATCTGAATCTGGAATCGGGTTCATCTTATCAAGCATGGAGAAAATTCTAGTCTTTCTAATCTTCAAAGGGAACAATAAGCATTTGTTGGTTTAAGCAACACATCATTTAATGACACCAAGCCCAGATTCCTGCCAAATCTGTGCTTTGGAATTTCCAGTCCACTTCCATTTACCTGGTGTACTTCCTGGGGGCTTTGATTGCATCAGGCCATCTTGCAGGAAGGTAAATTCATCCTATTGAGAAGAGAACTCAGGAATTTGCTCTTTTGTTGTAATTGTTGCCTAACTTTACAAGAACCCAGGACCTCTGATGCGTGATTGTGAATCAGTAATGCAGCATAATCTCTCGAATCACTTCTATCCTGATTAGGATGCTGCTCCCTGAAGTAGGTAGAACTGAGTGTCAAGAAAAATATTCCGCATTTGTGGAAAGAAGTGGGAGGAGCCCCCTTGTAACTAACAGGAAGGAGAGAGAACCGCTTCCTGTTTACACCCTCCAGTGTCTTTCAATTTTTTTTAAACAAATGTATTGGAACGGAATCTTCTCAAATTACACAGGAACTCCAGACTCTTGACTTTTAACCAGTATTAGCATTTTTAAGATCTCAGTTTGACACATCATAGAAGACATTCAAGGAACGAGACTCATCATTGTCTGACTCAAAGCTCATGGTAGTTTTTTTTGGATACAGCAAAAACATATTGTCAGATGCTATTCTCAGACTTTTAAAATTTTGAATTGGAAAACTCGCTACTTCAGAAAATATGCCTTGGTATAATTTTTAAGTTCTATAAGAGAAAAAAGGCGGGCAGGGCATCTGTTTGTCCATCGTCCAACACTTGAGAAGTACCAAGGAGAAAGAGAGGAGGTGCTCTTGAGCCATGCTGTGGGGGTGGGATTAGCAGCAGATCACTAGAGGCAAGTTTTTCCCTCCTCCCGACTAAATACAATCCAAAATAGACTTACGGCTTCCTAGGAAGCTTTTGTTAAGAAAAAAGTGTTGTCTCGTGAGCTTATGGTTGCTGCTAATCTCATTATCACCCTACAAAATAAGCCTCCTGCATGTTTAATGAATGGATTGACTAATAAAGTATAGAATGAATTCTTTGCCTTTTTAGCTTCTTTTACTGTTACTTTGCCCTCTGTCCTCTTATATCAACTAAAGTATTTCATGTGTCATAGGGCAGTGATTTTCAACTATATTTTCAGTTTCAAGCTTCCTACCATTTTCCTACCTTTTTTTACCCCAAACCAAAAAGGATATAAGAAAAGCTCTACTTGGGCAGCCCCGGTGGCTCAGCAGTTTAGCACCACCTTCAGCCCAGGGCATGATCCTGGAGACCCGGGATCGAGTCCCATGTCAGGCTCCCTGCATGGAGCCTGCTTCTCCCTCTGCCTGTGTCTCTGCCCCTCTCTCTCTGTTTCTCTCATGAATAAATAAATAAAATCAAAAAAGAAAAAAAAAAAGAAAGAAAGAAAAGCTCTACTTATTCCCATAAAGAATGTTAGTAGTCAATCATTGGCCAAATGAAGCCAGGGTGAGAGGGTCACAGATAATCTGACTTTCATGGTGGCAGTGCCTTGTATTTTTTTGTTGTTGTTGTTGTTGGTCTGTTTATTCCAGTAATGGCTTTCCATGAAGAGGGCTAATTTTGACCTAGGTTTATTTGAAACTGAATGGCAGCCAGGACATTTCAGGCATTCAAATTTTCTGTAATTCTTAATGACACAGAAGTCCCTGGCAATTGCCTTACCAAAAAAAAAAGTCTAGTTGATATTTTTAAAAGGCAGTAGAAACGTCTTTGACATGCCTTTTGAGTTCATTCTAAAGATAGAAGAACCACTAGTTAATGATGGTAAAAACAAATAAAATAAAATAAAGATTTTAGCATTCTAAATATCTGGTATTACAGTACCAGACTTGGACAAAGACCAGAGCTAGACTGGAAGGTCATCCAAGACCCAAAGGTGTTGACAAATGAATAGTTGTCGTCTATGACTAATGAAGGAACATATATTACCTGAATGATTTAGGTCTAAAGGGGAATGTAAAAAATAAAGAGTGAAGGAAACCCCCAGTTCATGGATAACCATGAGAGTTTTTCAGCATTCTGACAGCAGCGCAAGAGCACATAGGGTGAATTCCCATGTTGTCCTGAGTCTCATCAACAAATCCATACTATGCACCTTCCTTGGAGGGATTTTGAAATGACTCCTCAAAATCATCCTACAGTGGTGTTTTATAATTATGTTCTGCGATATTAAAATCGTTTACAATGGACACAAATGAAAATGATACCATCTTGCAGTTTTGCGTGAACCCTGTCAATAATACCAGGCACACACCATAGACTGGAGAGAGGAAGACAAACTTGACCAAGGTGTCAGTGAACTTGAGGGGACACCCATTAATTAAGCTCACAATTCACCACTGAATTTTCTGAGATAAACCAGAGTCCTTGAGTATGAAAAGAAAAATCATCCTAGGATTTGAAAATTAATTTTACAAATCCCAAATAAAATTACATGGGATTGGTAGTTGGTGAAAAAGATAGGATTTATTTTGAAACTAAGATGTCGTCTTTCTTTCTCTTTCTTTCTTTCTTTCTTTCTTTTCTTTCTTTCTTTCTTTCTTTCTTTCTTTCTTTCTTTCTTTCTTTCTTTCTTCTTTCTTTCAAGATTTTGTTTACTTATTCATGAGACATACACACACACAGAGAAGCAGAGACATAGGCAGAGGGAGAAGCAGGAAGGGACCTTGGGATCACGACCTGAGCTGAAGGCAGATGCTCAACCACTGAGCCACCAGGTGTCTTTTCTTATTTAACACCAGGATTGGAGCTTATCACATACAGAACATTTAGGGAACTGGAATGGAGCTGCTGGCCACTAACTTTTTAAAGCAACACTCACTCCTTAAGTAAGGAGTATTGTTTTGATGTAGTCCCAGAGAACAGAACTGTGCGGTCAGGGGCTTTGGTTATGGTGTTTATAATGCACATGCTCAATTAAGAGCCTGGACAATGGGGGCACTGTAGCCATTAAGGGGCCTTGGGAGGAATCTACTGTTTTCCAGTATTTTATTTTGGAAAAATTTTCCAAGAAGTTTCTTGCCTCCAAAAGGATTGCATCACCTCTGGCAGAGAATCACGTTTTCAAGAAGAATTGCTCATGCGAAAGGACCATCTTATTATAGCTGGGGACACACAAATGGTCCTATTACGTTTCTGGAGTGGTAGTTTACTGTTAAAATATCTTCCAAAACTCTGGTACCATTGCTAATAGAATCTCTTCTCTTTTTGAAGATCTCTGAACAGTGTCTTCAAACGATCTGAATCTTAGGTTACTTTGAAATTTAAAAACGGGATAAGCATGTGTTGTAAGTTCCCTCCGGGACCACCCCGCAAACAAAAAACGGGGAATCTGTAACTTAGGGAGGTTTGCGTAGGAGTCACCACAACAAAACGAGCGTGTGAGAAATTACTAGAAGGGAACTCTCTGTTCCAAGGAACTCGTCATCAGTTCACTTTTCCTTCCAGCGAGTTACCAAGTAATTCCCCCCGTGTTGGCTTCCGCATGAGGTTTCGCGTCTGACTCTGACTTTGGTGGTCTCTGTCTCTCTTCCAGAAGCCCCCCCAGCTCTCCGAGGATGATATCCGGCTAGAGGGCCAGAGAGCCGACGGCAGTGCCGACCCCCTGGAGCCTGCGCCCAGCGCCCTTCCCCCAGACCACCAAGCCATGGAAATTGAGGTGTCGCTGGCAGAATGTAAAAGCAAAAGCGTCCCGGGAATCAGCTGCGCCCCGCATTCCATGGACCGCTCCTCCCCTTTCTACTCGCCCCCCCACAACGGGCTCCCGGCCGACCGCCCCGAGGTTCTGGATAACGATGTGGCCCGAGAGATCCGCTACCTAGACGAGGTGCTGGAGGCCAGTGGCTGCGACGCCCCGGCGGTGGACGGGGCTTACAACGGCACGTGGTCCCCGGAGCCCCTGGAGTCCCCGGAGCCCCCGGAACCCCCGGAGCCCGGCCTCAGCCTCCCTGCCCGCGCAGCCAGCCCGCCCCAACCCGCGGGGAGCGCAGCGGCTGGACGGGTCCCTCCGCCCACTGAGGCCACCACCGGCCCCCCTGGGGGCGCCCTGCTGGAGGCCACAGAGGCCAACGGCCGCGCCCCTGCCCTGGACCAGCCCCGGGACGCGCTGGCGGGGCGCGGGGGCAGCGGGGTGCGGGCGCCCGGGGGCGCGGGCCGCGAGGGGGAGCCCACACTCACCACGCTGAAGAAGGAGGCCAAGTTTGAGCTGCGCGCCTTCCACGAGGACAAGAAGCCCTCCAGGCTCTTTGAGGACGACGAGGGCGAGCGAGAGCAGTACTGCGTCCGCAAAGTGAGGCCGTCGGAGGAGATGCTGGAGCTGGAGAAGGAGAGGAGGGAGCTCATCCGGAGTCAGGCCGTGAAAAAGAACCCTGGCATTGCGGCCAAGTGGTGGAACCCTCCCCAGGAGAAGACCATCGAGGAGCAGCTGGACGAGGAGCATCTGGAGTCGCATAAAAAGTACAAGGAGCGCAAGGAGAGGAGGGCGCAGCAGGAGCAGCTGCTGATGCAGCAGCAGCAGCAGCAGCAGCAGCAGCAGCAGCCGCCCCAACCCCAGCCCCAGCCCCAGCCCTGCGCAGCACCTGCCGCCCCCCGGGACCCCGCCGGCGCCACAGAACACGCAAAGGAGGACATTGTCACCGAACAGATAGACTTCTCTGCTGCCCGCAAACAGTTCCAGCTCATGGAGAGTTCCAGGCAGACGGTGGCCAAGGGCCAGAGCACACCCAGGCTCTTCTCCGTCAAGCCCTTCTACAAGCCCCTGGGGTCGGTCAGCTCAGATAAGCCGCTGACCATCTCGAGACCAGCTTCCATCGGGGGGCCTCCAGAAGACCCCGGGGCATCCGCAGCCAAGGGGCAGAAAGCCAGCTGTGGCCCGGAGAGCCAGTCTTCGGGGGGAAGCCAGGGCAGCGCAGCTCCTCCGGGGAAGGAAGGGCCCTACAGTGAGCCTTCCAAACGCGGGCCCTTATCCAAACTGTGGGCAGAGGACGGGGAGTTTACCAGTGCCCGGGCCGTCCTCACTGTGGTCAAGGATGACGATCCTGGGATCTTGGATCAGTTTTCCAGGTCAGTGAATGTCTCCCTGACCCAAGAGGAGCTGGACTCTGGTTTGGATGAATTGTCCGTGAGGTCCCAGGACACCACTGTCCTGGAGACCCTGTCCAATGACTTCAGCATGGACAACATCAGTGACAGCGGGGCATCCAACGAAACCACCAACGCCCTCCAGGAGAACTCACTGGCCGATTTTTCTCTGCCCCAGACTCCGCAGACGGACAACCCTTCGGAGGGCCGAGGGGAAGGCGTCTCCAAGTCCTTTAGTGATCACGGTTTCTATTCCCCTTCTTCCACGCTGGGAGATTCGCCGTCGGTGGATGACCCCTTGGAATATCAGGCTGGTCTCCTGGTGCAGAATGCCATTCAGCAAGCCATAGCCGAGCGAGCGGACAGGGCCGCGTCCGAAGCCAGCCAGCGTGGGCCCGAAGCACAGGGACCCCGAGCAAGTCTGGAGGAAGCGGGGGGCGCTGGGGCCCCCGGCTCGGAGAAGCCGCAGAGCATGTTTGAGCCACCCCAGGTGTCCTCCCCTGTTCAGGAGAAAAGGGAGGTGTTGCCAAAGATTCTGGCCACTGAAGACCGGGCGCTCAGGGACAGGGGGCCCTCCCAGGCGCCGCCCGCGCTGCAGCCCTGCGGCCCCGTGAGCATGGAAGAGGCCAGACCTGAAGGGAGCTACTTCAGCAAGTACTCGGAGGCCGCCGAGCTCAGGAGCACGGCCTCGCTCCTGGCCACCCAGGAGGCCGATGTGATGGTGGGGCCCTTCAAGCTGAGGTCGAGGAAGCAGCGGACTTTGTCCATGATCGAAGAAGAGATCCGAGCAGCCCAGGAAAGGGAAGAGGAGCTGAAGAGGCAGAGACAGGTCTTGCAGAGCACCCAGAGCCCCAGGGCCAAGAGCGCCCCGTCGCTGCCCTCCCGAGCGTCCAGCTGCAAAACCGCTCCAGGTGAGTGAGGTGCGCACCAGGGACAGCCGCTGCGGCGATCGGCTGACTGCAGCTTGCGTGTCTCTTTGCGGAGCCTCCTCTGCGTGTGGCTAGAGTCCGCGTCAGGGGGCACCGACACCAGGGGTCAGTGTCCAGAGACGGACAACGGAAGTCAACGTGTCCCCTAGAGGGACCCTGGGCCTGGCTGGTGTGCCATTTCCCTGACGGTGCAATCGCTTCTTTCTCGTGGCTCTGCTCCGGGTCTGGTTTAGTAGAGGATTGTTCTCTTTTATAGGAAAAGGCTGCCTCTGGCCGAGGGGGGGCCCGTGTGTGGCACAGACCCTCGCAGGGGGAGCCTACGTGTGGACTGCTGGGCGTCAGTAGCTTGACCCTTAGTATCTGTGGTTAAAGCAGACCCAGCTGATTGGGGCATGTGCTCTGCTAACCCCTGCTAAATGCCAGATCCTTTCTAGCAATGACAGTCCTGTCATTCCGTAGAAGATGTTTTTTATCCTTCTGTAGGATTGGATTTGTCTTCCTTTTAGTCATCACAATGCAGTTGCCTTGGAATCAGGGGTGGTCTCATTCATTGTTGTCCTATGATGCATTTGGAGAGAAATTCAGTTATTCTGTTAAAGGCACGTCTTGAGTCCCTTCCCATTGTCTGGGCAGTCCCTTTCTTGAAAGCTTTGTATGAATGATTGGTGCTAATTATGGTGGTAATTAATGTTGCTACCATTATGGGTAACAGTGCGACTTACTGTAGTTTTTATTTCCTATTTGGATATGACGGCAATTGGAGAGCCACGTGTGCAGTAGAGAAGTACTGCTCAAAGTGTGGTCTGGGCTAGTCCCTGGACTCTGTGACCGGTCCACAATGAGAATAAGTACAGACATCGAGAACAAGCACTTGACGATCCTTGTTGCAATTTGATATTGTCCTCAAATCCAAGTGTGGAATTTTGTGTGTGTGTGTTTTTTTTTTTTAAGTATTGGTTCATAATGGACTGAGGGATAACTTCTCTTACTGGAGACCATCCAAAAAAGCATTACCTAACATATAATTGCTGGCATTTGACTTAGTTTATCCAGATCTTAATCCCATCTTGACACTTGGCTTCCATCATATCTACAGTGACTCAAGGTAACTCTTTCAATTATTAATTTTTAGATTTTGAAATAATCTTAACCTAAAGAAAAGTTCCCTGGTACAAATATCTTTTATTCTGAACCATTTGAGAGTAAGTTGCCAACATGAGGCCCCATCATGCTCACTTTTGTAGAGTGTCCCTCAGCTTGGGTTTGTCTATGCTTTCACATGAGTACATTTAGTTATGCATCTTTGATGGGAATACCACAAAAATAATGCCATATTCTTCTCACTATATCCAATCAGGTGTCCCTTACAGGGACAGATACTGACTTTTTTCACGATATTAATTTTGATCACTTGTTCCAGGGAGGGTCTGACAGGCTTCTACAGTAAAATTACTGTGTCCTTTGTAATTAATAAATATTCTGTGGGGAGTTACTTTGGCACTATGTAATATTTATTCCATTTGTCATCATACTTCAGATCTATTCACGTATCTATTTATGTCACTGTGGTCTTTTGGATTGCTATTATATTCAGTGGGTTAGAATCCATTTCCATTATTTTTATTCTTAGTTTGTTTAGACATAGCTTATGGGAGCCTTTTCAAGCTAACTTTGGTGTCTTTTTGACATGTCCTCATTATTCGCTCAGCATGTCTTTTAGGATACCACAAGGTGTTCCAATCTCATCTTATGCTTTCCTAACCCCGGAATCAACCATTTCTTCAAATAGCACTAATTCCTGTTAGAGGAGAATAGAATTTAGAAACCAAACTCCGGGTGCTTGGTGTGCTCATTGTTATTGGACTGTCACTGCTCCAAGACACTTTCAACAAGCCGAATTAGAGAATATACACACATCCTGTCTGTCTGTCTGTTGATCCACCTACCTACATGTTTATCTATCTTGAAAACCATGAGCTCACCTTGATACTTCCAATTCTTGATACTTTCAAATCTAATACCAGAGGGTTCATATTCTCTCCATATTTGTAACCTCCTTCTTGACAACAAGATACCTGTTTCTCACTATCCTCAGTGTGTTTATTATTTGATCAATTCCTTCCTCACCTTACATAACCAATCTCCTATTTTCCTTCTCCAATTTGGGCCCCAGTACCATGTGCTAGATCACCGCTCTTCCCCACCCACCCTGCTGTGGCTCCACCACACCACTCTGAGCCACTGTGATTCCTCTCACCCCCACTGCAGCGCTATCTTGTTGAGCCCCTCCCCAATGGCTTTTGGACTAAATTGTTCATGAAGGAAAGAAAGAGAAGAGAAAGAGGAAAAGCATGGTGACTTTCTTGTTATAGTTTTTAATTCCTGTAGGTCACAGGGCAGTGGCCAGCTGAGTGAGGCAAAGAAAAATTTCAAGGGCATTTGTATGTGTATGTGTGCTTAATAGAGACTGGTTGGCTTTTTCCAAAGATCCTTAGTTATCAGATTCACTTGAAATTCTTGAGGGCTAGCTTGATACAGAGATGCTAGTGGGCATTCTATATAGTATCCTAGAAATAATTTTCATACCACTCTAATTCAGCCCAATCTGAGAAGCCTACTTCACATGCAAATGACTCTAAAGGACCTGCATAAGAACTCAAAGTCTCACAGAGGAAACTTCTTCAGGCATCTCAGCAGCTTCCGTTCACTTGGAAGATAGAACACCATGGCCCTCCTATCAGTTAGAGCTAGCTCTATGTACCTAACTCTCCTTTTACATTATTTCACTATAGAACCTTCCATAAAGTGTGTGTGCTCAGTAGGTATTTTCAGTTTTCTTTACCTCTTAGTTGAATCTCCCACCATATCACTCCCCCCCCCCGCTTTATTTCTAGCCTGTCCATACAAATCGAACATTTCAACACTTTCCCCTATTCCCAGACCTGTTGTGGTCTCCCAGGGCTTTCCCACCCGGCTTAAAATAAGACAGGGTTCTTAGTTTGCCCTCAGCATCCCAGCAGCCCAGGCCTGATTTTCCTAGCACTTCCCTCCATGCTAATGCTAATATCCCTTCTGCATGGTAATTCATCCATGCAAGTCTGTGTACTGCAATGATCTCATTGTTGCACTGAACACAATTGTGGTAAGGACACATGTGCACCTCATTCCTTCATCTTTATCTCTAGAACTTTTGAAGTCAGTGGCAGGGCTTCCCAGAATTACAACATAGATTGAAAAAAAAAAAAAAACTGAACACAAGATGTAATTCTCTATCTATCCATGCCTGGAAATGTTTGGAGTATTGCTTGGCTAGCCAGCCTCCAAGTTCATGATTAGGGAGGAGGTGGACACATTGTTCTGAACAGCTAGCCTGGACGATTCATAGCCAGCGTTGGAACTGCTTGCTCCAAATTTGGTTTTGTGAATGGAGATGATGCTAAATTCTTCCTGTAATACTCCACACGTCCCACCAGAGAGGTGATTCAGCTGATTGGTTGCATGACTCAGCTTGAGGATTGAATATTAGGTGATGAAAAATACGATTTTTAACTTCTCCTCTGGCGGAAGTCATGCTGGGAACATGCTAGGATCCTGAACCCTAAGGGAAGTAGAATTCACTGAGGGCCAAGATGTCCTAGGGAAAAACAAATCTGCGAATTCTCCCCAATCATTTCCCAGGTGTTGAAAAGATAACTCATTTTTCCATTTAGTTTCCTTGCCTTTCAAAGATGGAGAAGATATTTTTAAGAGGACATGGTTATTCTCAAAAGCAAGTTATTAGGAAAATTCTTTTGGAAATTGTATCCTGTTGGCCCTTAGGTGATTTTAAAGGAAGAAGTTTCACTTAAATGGGGTCTGTGTGACTTTTGCTCATACAGAGGTGAGCAAGGCAGATGCAGTCCCTGCACTCAGGGAACAATGAGAGAAACAGTATCAAAGTTGACAATTTCATGACAGAGAAGCATGAAAACCTATAGGAGCACAGATCAAGAAAGATCACCTTATTGGGAGTCTAAGGGAAGTCTTCCTTTCTTAGGAAACCACCATCCGTGCTTTGAACTGAAGGAGAGGTTGGGTTCCTAGGGTGGAGGGGCACTTGTTCCAGTGAGAAGGAAGGGCACCTAAGGAGGCCCAAAAGGAAGAGAGAACTTGGTTTACTTAAATAAAGTCAGGGTAGGCTAAAGGAAGAAATTTGAAACAGAATGAAAGTAAGTTGGTTTGGAGCCAGACCGTGAAGAGCTGCCTTCATCCATGAATTGATGGAGTAAAAGTCTTCCTGCTTTAATGAGTCCATCCCACCAGCTTTTCTTGAGCTCTTCCTGTGTACAAGAACTTCTAAAGGCCTGGTGCCATCTTGACAAAGGCCGTGTGTCCCGTGACAGGCCTTATTTCCAAGAGTGAACATGTGTGCACCTTCTGTTGATAATACTCAAAAGTAGAGAAGAAGGGAAGGATTCCAGCAGGGGCACTAGCCTAATCTGAACGTGCTACCTGCAGCACTGCTGAAAACACCCTTGAGGTTCACATTTGGGGGGAAACCCAAACATTTTATCAAAGTTACATTTTGGATCTTTTCAAACATCCTTTCACATTCGGGCTGTCAACAGACGGTACTCATTTTAGTGCCTGTTGTCTATTATTAGATATCCTGGTTTCACTTCCAAGTTCTGGGCATGACAGAGAAACCCAGTTAGTTAGGTGATGCTTACTTTTGTTGTTAAAAATAGTTTCCGCTTTCATGCCAGATGTTGCACTGATCTACCAAGTCGGAGAATTTGCCCAGTGGGAGATTTGGGGGAAGTGGTAAAGAAGAAGGTGTGGATATTGAGTTCCCTAACTTGGAGTTCATGTCTTTTAATAGATGGAAAGATGTGATAGTTATGTATCTTATAAAGATAAAATTTCCGGGGAGTTTCAACTCCTACCCTCAGTTTGAATTAAGATTACCCACGAGGGGAACCCTCTTGCACTATTGGTGGGAATGCAAGCTGGTGTAGCCACTCTGGAAAACAGTGTGGAGGTGCCTCAGAAAGTTAAAAATAGAGCTACCCTATGACCCAGCAATTGCATTTACTGAGTATTTATCCCAAAGATCCAGATGTAGTGAAATGATGGGACACCTGCACCCCAGTGTTCACAGTGGCAATGTCCACAATTGCCAAACTGTGGAAGGAGCCATGATGTCCTTCAACAGATGAATGGATAAAGAAGATGTGGTCTATGTATATAGAATGGAATATTACTCAGCCATCAGAAAGGATGAACATCTACCATTTACATCGATGTGGACGGAACTGGAGGGTATTATGCTGAGTGAAAGAAGTCAATCAGAGAAAGACAATTATATGGTCTCACTCATATGTGGAATATAAGAAATAGTGAAAGGGACCGTAAGGGAAGTGGGGAAACTGGGGAAAAATTAGAGAGGAAGACAACCCATGAGAGACTCCCAACTCTGTGAAACAAGCAAAGGGTTGCAGAAGGGGAGGTGGGTAGGGGCATGGTGTAACTGGGTGATGGGCATTAAGGAAGATATATGATGAGATGAGCACTGGGTCTTCTACTATATGTTGGCAAATTAATTTAAATAAAATTTTTAAAAAAGATTACCCATGAGATGACCATTACGTTATTATAAAGATTAGTGTGGGTCTTTTTTTTTTTTTTTACTCTTATCTTGAAAAATCATAAATAAAAGTCCTGGACAGAAAAACAGTATTGATTAGCAGCACAATATTCATGAAGGAGAGCTTGGTGGCTTATCCCTTGTGAAATTAGAGCTGGAGAAGGCCAAATCTCACTTGAGATGCCTTCATTGGTCCACAGTAGAAGACCTTATGTTAGCAACTGGTGGAAGGATTCTGTGACAGGCCCAGGATTCTCTCACAGGCCCAGGTGAGAGAGGGCTCTCCTTCTGGGGGTATATAGCACTTCCCTCTTCTACAGGCATCACAGGTTATACAAGCAACAGGAGCCCAGCTGGCCACGTGAAAGTACTAAAGCTTAGTGTTGAGCAGCTTGCAGAGCATTGTGTCTACTACCATATTTCCTGAACATTCTCTGGTGATACCAGCCTAATCACAGTAGCTACAGGTCACCAAGACCTTAAACCTTGTACTCTACTAGTTATTTCACACACATTTTCTCATTTTTCATTTGTTCATTTAATCCTCCCAATAGTGTTCTAAGATGTAAATACAAAGTATCCAAGTCCACAAGGCCAGGTACATTCAGAGTTTTCCTGATTTCAGAAAAGCCATAAAGTATATAAACTATTATTTAGAAAAGCAATGCAAGGCATATACTTCCATTTTCTTCCACCCTCTGGTAGGGTCTGGAACAAACCCCTACCATCAAATTAGATCTCTGCTATAAAACTTAGGAAGAGTTACTTACATTAAGTAGGATAAATAAAGACTAAGAAGGGCCTCATGCAGGGTCTTGTCAGGTGTTGTTGCCAAATAAGTTATGACTTGGTTTTCTGAGCTTGGGTTGGATTTTGAAACTGGACTTGAGAGATCGTCGACCTACAATGATACTCCCTTTTCAAAGAAGTAATATCAGAGTCCTAAAAGAGATGAAGTAACCTGCCTGAGATCACTCAGCCAGGAAGTTGCAAAGCCAGGTTCAAACCCAGGCTCATTTGTTTCCAAAGCTCTTATTCTTCCTCTACCTTTTCTCGTCCTCTGCTAAACCCGTGCCCCTGCCCTGCAGGTTGACAAAGTGTGTAGTAACAGCTCCCCTCTCCAACTGACAGTGACTGAGCTTCTCCCAGTCTCAGGCCTGACCCCTGCATTGCCTTGGGTCCTTCCTGCCCTCTGCTGTTTGGAACCACTATGGCTCTGAAGTCCTCTGCTCACTGTGGTCTGGGCGGATGAATTTGCTCTCAGAGGCCACGAGACAGTGCTGCCCTAGTGCCCCAGATTGGTTCCAGAACTTAACTCCAGTGCTCCAAATTGCAGTAGGCAAAATTGGTGGTGCTGTCCAAAGACCTGAACAGAGGGCAGAGGGGAGGAGCGTAGTCAGTGTCCGCTGTCTAGCCTGATGGCTCCCATCAGTTCTCTCTGAAGGTTCATTCCCCAGAAGAAAACACACTCCTTCATTCCAGAAATGGGCCCATTCCCTGAAATCTTTGGAAGAACTGGGTACTCGAACAAGGAATCAATTTCTTACTTTGAGGACAGCAGAAATTAAGTGTCTATTCCATTAACCGAACATGTTTGGTAGAGTGAAGCCAAAGCCAACATTTCCTGGTGGTCACTGAGCACCGTGGCTGCTTCCCGCTGTTCTTTTGCTCAGTGTTGATCCTTCTGCCTTGGATCAGAAGTTCCCCTGTGTTTTGCTTCATCTGAACCCAGAAAATATGTTCATTTTTTTAAAAAAGATTTTTATATTTGTTTATTTAGAGAGAGCACACAAGTGGTGAGAAGGAGAGAGAGAGAATCTCAAGCTGACTCTACGCTGAACACAGAGCCTGGCATGGGGCTTGATCTCACAACCCTGAGATCATGACCTGAGCTGAAATCAAGAGTCAGACCCTTAACCGACTGAGCCACCCAGGCACCCCAAATATGTTCATTTTTAAAAAAATGCATGCCATTTGAGAAGGAATGGTCAAGAAAAGGCTAGATTGAAGGTGGTGTTTGGCAAGGGGTGAATGTATATGATGAAAGCAGGACTTTTCAAATTAACAGAATTCAAAGTTCTTTTGGACATTCTCCCCCAAGGTTTGAAAAGAACAGCTGCCATGGTTACACCTGTCAGCCTCGCCCCCGAGAAGACAGGGACTCCAGTCTATCTTCCATGCAAAGTCTAGGGGTATGGCTTTTGGGCAAAGTAGAACTTTGGAAAAGGCACTGCATTTCCACCAGTTTAATTCCCATCTGTACGCAGGGGCTGCTGTCATTGCTCTTTGTGTTGGTTTTCTGATGTATCCAGAATGTCTGGGTTGCCTCCCAGTGGTGCTCTGGCTTTTCTGGGGACACCACGTGGTGTCCTTGCTGCTTACCCTTGGCTGCCATATGTGGCTACTCCAAGCTCCAAGTTAGGAGAGCGGCTTCCGAAAAATCAGACTCCAGCACATTAAACAAAAAGGATGTAATCTTGAGCTGACAAAGAGAAGATGAATCAAGGGACCTAATTCTTATAAGATCCCTGCTCTACCTCTGGGAAGAAATATGAGCTAATCAAAGCCAGGCGTGGGAGCAGGATGTCCCCTGTGACTGTTGGAGTCCAGGCAGGATATGACTATGTCTCTTACTAGCCATAGTGACTTGCTGTTCCTTCTCCCCAGGAGATTGGCATTTCGGATCCATTTGATTTTTATGAATAAGCTACTCCTTAAGGGGTGGAGAAATAGGGGCAGTGGTGGGGAGTGTGCCAGACAAGCCATTCAAGCACCAAAGGATACTTACTGTATTCCATATAATGATGCTTTATTTCTCATGATGTTCAATGTAAACCTCAAAGGTTTCCCAAAACTTGTATGTATCTGACCTCACAGGTATTCCCAGTCTATCTTTACTTCTCAGGTATAAATTCATACCTTCTATTAAAAAAAAAAAAGTCAATAGAAATTAGGTGCCTCAATGTGACAGTCACTTCTCTGGTTTTCCATCTACGCTGCAAATCCTGACTCCCCTGCTTGCTAACTGTGTGACTGAACTTATTTCACCTCTGCACACCCCAGTTTCCTTGCGAGTAAAATGGGGATAAGATAGTACCAACCTCATTAATAAGTTAGAACAGTGCCCAGTACACACAAGGCTCCCCAGAAAGAGTCACTGTTTCTTTGTTATTATAGTTACTGTTATGTTTTAAGAAAAGTTCTAGAAAACCTTACAGAATTACTCATGAGGTTGCTCTTCTACAGCTACCGGGACCCTGAAATAAATGCCAGAACATGCATTATAAAATCTCTTTCTGTTCCTAGTTGGTGTGTTTTCATATTTACTGCATTAAAATTAAAGTCTCACTTAGAAAATCTGACTTCGGGAATTAGTTTCCAACAGTCAGCTGTGATTTCTAAAAACAAAGTGTATCAGGTGACAATGACATTGCAAGTCCATAAAAATGTTTCCTTTTTCCTTTCTGTTTGGTGGTGGTGGTGGAGGGTGCATAATCGTTGCACAGTCTGACCCACCATGTTGGTGGAAATGCATTTAATGAAAAGATCTTGGTGGGGGAATCGCTACTTGCCATGATTTTCATTCTGTCTGTTTTAACTAAGTTTTTTTTTTTTTTTTTTGCTTGTTTTGGTTCTTCAACTCTGCTTCCCCTAGAGAAGCAGAGCTCTTTCCTTCTAGAGTTTTCACCTTCTAGTCCTGTTCATAGGGAATGACCCAGTATCATCCAACACCCTGACCTTTAAGGGATAATATTTGGAAATTTTTCAGACTTGTTTCGCCGACAAGGGTATTTCTCATGTCTGAGCCAGGCTGACGATCTGAAGATTCATGTCATTGCATTTTCCCACCCCTACAGCCTTCAGAGAAAGAGATGAAAGGACCAGGGACCAGCTCTTGGTGTGTGGGTCACAGCTGGAACCCCACAAGCACCTGTGCCCTAGATCTGACAGGCAGGATAGTCTCTTTTACTCGGAGGAAATGAAGTTGAAAATACAAGTCTGAGCTCATTTCTTTCTGGGGACTTGTGAGTCATCCTAGATGTTTGCAATCATATCCCCATACTGAGTGAAGAAAGGAGGTCATTGAAGGAGGCTTGGCCCAGGCATGGCATCTGGTGGGTGTCTTTGTTCGGTTCGGTTTGGTTTTTAAGTAAGAGTGGGTGATGGCTTTTTCTTTTCTTTGGAGAAATGTAGAAACAAAGATTCTTTGATTTAAGAACTCAGACATCATATATTTGGAATATAATAATCCCCCAAATCAGAGTTTTTGGCCAAAATAATTTTCTAAACTTTTGAAATCCGTGTTCCTGGCCTATTAGAAGTTAGCCTTGTTCCTACAGAAGGAGGGTTTGGGCAGTCAGGGATGGTAACAGCTGTGTTCTGAGGACGTGCAGCCCTCGCTGGGTTCCTTATTCTTTTCTCTGCCACCCCCTCCCCTGGGCAGCATAGCCTGTCTTAGATGCCCGAGGGAAATCCTTCTTGCCTGGAAAATCCACAAGTGTACCCAAGGCATAGCTTTCTCTCTCTGGACCAGAAACTGGTTTAACTATTTCATAATAGGAGTTCTTTATAATAATGGTTTCCTTATAATTCAAAAACAGGAAACACACATTCACATGTTCTAGTTTTCCACTCCTGATGGGAGGCGGATTTACTAATCTGGAGTGAGATGTAGCTGCCGCCTCTGCTCCTTAGTCCCCCTCGCAGACCTACAGCCTGCAGAGTGCCAGGGTCACAGATGGGAGCAGTGCTGACCAGAGGCCCCGGGGAGGTGTCAGCTCATCAGCAAGATGGAAGGGCTTGAGGACTGCCTCGTCCGCGAAGGTTAAAGTGTAGACAGCTTTATCTACTTTTCTTGGCGTGGTTAATCATATTTAACAGGATTTTTTTTCTGGTTGGTTTTATATTTTTTAACTAATTCATGCTTTTCATAGGAAGAAAAATGGGAAACAAGGAATAAAGATAAAACTCAAAGTGATTCATAATCCACGCTGTGACCTGCCTACCTCTCTCCATGTGCGTAAGTCACATGGAGGATAATATTGGATTTATATCTGTCTTAATTTCCTATCACAGCTGTGACAAATCACCATGAGTGGAGGGCTTTAAACAACACAAATTTATTATCTTACAGTTCTAGAGGTCAAAAGTTTGTAGTGTGTCAGGTATGGATTAAATGTGCTCCCCCCACCACCAATTCGTATGTTGAGCCCTAACCCCCAGTGGAGATGAGCACTTTGTAAGACGTGATTGTGTTAGATGAGGTCATGAGGGTGGGACCCTCGTGATGAAGTTAGTGCCTTTTTCAGAAAAGTGAGAGGCAGCCATGTGCAAAATACAAAGACAGTTCTTATCTTACAGTTCTAGAGGTCAAAAGTTTGTAGTGTGTCAGGTATGGATTAAATGTGCTCCCCCCCCGCCAATTCGTATGTTGAGCCCTAACCCCCAGTGGAGATGAGCACTTTGTAAGACGTGATTGTGTTAGATGAGGTCATGAGGGTGGGACCCTCGTGATGAAATTAGTGCCTTTTTCAGAAAAGTGAGAGGCAGCCATGTGCAAAATACAAAGACAGTTCTTAACGGAACCCAACCCTGCTGGCACCCTGATTTTAGACTTCCAGCCTCCAGAACTGTGAAAAAGTACATTTCTGTTGGGTTAGCCAGCCGGCCCATGCTATTTTGTTACGGCTCCTCAAGCAGACTAAGATAGTGTCCGTCTGGGCTAAAATCAATGTGTTAATAGGGCTGTGTCCCTTTCAGGGACTCTTGGGCTCCTTCCTTTGTCCACTTCTAGAGGCTGCCTGCATTCCTTGGCTCATGGCCCTTCTACCATCTTCACAGCCAAGCGTAGCGCTTTTAAGTCTCTCTTTCTCTCTCTGACCCTCCTGTTTCCCTCTTTTAAGGACCCATGTGGTTACATCAAGCCCAACTGGACCATGCAAGATAGTTTTCCCCGCTCAGTCCCTAACTTCATCACATCTGCAAAGTCCTTTTGCCATGAGGGGAACATCTTCGTGGGTTTTAGAGATTAACATGTAGACATCCTTGTGGAGGCTGTTGCTCTGCCCACCATAGGACTGTTCATCTCATACAGGGTAAGGTATTACCAGATGTCATGCATGCTTTTTTGCTTTCTTTCACACAGCTAGTAAGTGGAAAACTAGGATTTGAACCCTGGCAGTCTGGATCCAAAGCCTGTACTCTTAAACCCCTGCAATACATCTGCTTTTTCTTTTTAAATCTTATTTATTTATTCATGAGACACAGAGAGAGGGCAGAGACATAGGCAGAGGGAGAAGCAGGCTCACTGTGGGGAGCCCGATGTGGGACTCGGTCCCAGGACTCAGGGATCATGACCTGGGCCAAAAGCAGATGCTTCAGCTGCTGAACCACCCAGGGATCCCAATACATCTGCTTTTACAACCTATTTGTTTGTTTTTCCTTAAAGTATTTTTAGTATTTTCCCATGACCTTAACCATTCCTCCAAATTTGAAAGACTAGACATGATTTGCGATAACTAAATAATATCTCATTATCTGAATAATATCTAATAATATCTAATTTAACTATTCCCCAATGATCAAGTATCTTGGTTGTTTTTACATGTATAGTTATAAAAAAGTATGATGGTAAAAATCCTTGTATATAAGCTTTGTGCCTATACTTAATTATTAGTTGAACTTACAGGAGCCCATTAAGTTAACTAGTATGTGCTAGAGAACAATATTTCACAAACTGTTATTAATAGGAGGTTTTATGAAATGAGATATTAATAGGAATATTAATAGGAATTTATTAATAGGAATTTTATGAAATGAGGTTCTCTGGTTAAATAAATTTGAGAAATATTACACACCATCCTTGAATTAGTGATTCATGATCACAGTAGCACTAAAACCTTGGAGAAGTCCTCTGGTAAAGAAATCCATCTCAGGTTATTTCTTTTTTTTTTTTTTAAGATTTTATTTATTTATTCATGAGAGACAGAGAGAGAGAGAGAGAGAGGCAGAGAGGCAGAGACACAGTCAGAGGGAGAAGCAGGCTCCATGCAGGGACCCCCACGTGGGACTCGATCCCGGATATCCAGGATCAGGCCCTGGGCTAAAGGCGGCACTAAACCGCTGAGCCACCACGACTGCCCCATCTCAGGTTATTTCTAAAGTTTTCTTTAACCTAGTGTTTACCGATGACTGTTGATTAGCAGCTAGATCTACCTTAGAAAGCTAAGCAAATAGGACACAATTTTAGAAAGGGCTCTGGAATCCTCCCACCCAAGTGAAGTTGTTCACCTTCAAACACGTTGAAGAGCGTATTAAGTCCAAAATTACTCTCGATGAGTATTTACCCAAAGAATAGGAACGCTTAATTCAAAAAGATATATGCACCCTTATGTTTATTGCAACATAATTTACAATCGTCAAACTGTGGAAGCAGCCCACACGTCCATTGATAGATGAATGAATAAAGAAGACATGGTATGTGTGTACGTACACACACACACACACACACACACACACACAGACGAATATTATTCAACCATCAAAAATGAAATCTTACCATTTGCAACAACACGGATGGATCTGGAGGGTTTAATCCTAAATGAAATAGGTCAGTCAGAGGAAGACAAATTTAAGAAACTAAACAAATGAACAAAGAAAAAAAAGAAACCGAAAAACCAGACTCTGAACTGTAGACCATAAACTGCTGGTCACCAGAAGGGAGGCGGGTAGGGGGATGGGTAAAATAGGTGATGGGGATTAAGAGCGCACTTACCATGATGAGCACTGAGTAACGTATAGAATTGTTCAATCACTGTATTGTACACCTGAAGTGAGTATCACACTGCGTGTTAACTATACTGGAATTTAGGGACGCCTGGGTGGCTCAGTGGTTGAGTGTCTGCCTCTGGCCCAGGGCGTGATCCCAGGATTCCAGGATCGAGGCCTACATCGTGTTCCCCACAGGGAGCCTGCTTCTCCTTCTGCCTGTGTCTCTGCCTCTCTCTGTGTCTCTCATGAATAAATAAAATCTTTTTTTTTTTAAAGCTGTACTGGAATTTAAGACAAATAAAATTTAAAAATAGTAACAAATAAACAATGTTACTCTAGATGGAATAGTTTGAACAAAATCACGTTTATGAAGGAAACTTGAAAATGTTTCCTACCCTCCACTGAGAATTCCCACCTAGTTTTATTATTCTGATGGTTCCTTACATCAAATGTCATAGAACTCACAGTGCACCTGCTCTCTGCTCTGTAAATGTCAGGTGCCACCCTTTGGCCAAGACCAACACAGGTGTACCCCGAGGTCTGCGTGATGCTTTCTGTTCATGTGGTTTCACAGGGACAGTGGCGGGCGTCCATCAAGAGAGCTAGTTTGTAGAGTATGCGGTCCCCACCAGCGAGTGAGACAGCAGGATATTTGTCATTGAAAACCGAGGCCCCTTTCAGCTACCATCAGCTATTCAGTCATTCACTAAGTGAATAAACATGTGAGAGCAAGTTTTGATGGAGCAAGTGGGGATGGGAACTGGAGGTGCTGGGAAGTGCTGTGCAAGCACCAAAAATAACCATCACTGTTCTGGAATCATAATGGGGTGCGTCCTCTGGGCCAAGGAATTTCAAGGGGCCTTACAGGGTGATGGACAAGGTGAGACAGACTTCACAGGTCTGTGGCACAGACCATTTCACATCACATTCATGTAATGATCCCCGAGACCAAACGTGGTGGTGTGTGCAGTGTCCACTGCTGCGGAAAGAACATTAGAAGTTTCTTCACTGTTCTCATCGAGAGGACTGTTGGCTGCAATCGTGGGCCTTCAGAGGAAGACGTTGGGTATGGAGCAGATGCCCCTCCCGCTGTTTGGCAATCTGTGTCAGTTCTGAGATGGCACACGGAATTCCAGTGCAGAGTTGGAACCGTCCTGAGGGCAGGATGGTTGGAGATCACAGGGCCCAGCAGAGAAGCGCAGCCAAGCGACCTCCTCTCATACCAACCACATGATGGCCAGGAGTCCAGGGATGGGTCCCAGTGCCTCCTTTCCCAGGGGACCTGTGACAGCTTCCCTTGAAGCTGTGACGTGGGGTTGGTCAATGTGACACCTGTTCTCTCTGACTTCTCAGCCTCTTTGGAGGTGGCAGTTCCAGACCCACTCAGCCCTGTCTTCTTACCCGTTACTCATGTGACCTCTAGTGGCTGTAGCCGGTAAAACTTGCTCCGGGGATGGGTGGTTTTGCTGGAATATTAATAAGCTGGGAAATGTATTTTAATGTTCAATATTTGACTACTTCTCTATATTAACCCTTCACTCTCTTTATGATTCTCTTTCAGCCTACATCCCATCATCTAATTTAGCCATAATCAACACAATTTGGGTTCCAGACCAGACCCAACTCTGAATGTTAACTCTAGCTAACGTAACTTAGGCTGGCTTTAGCCGCGGAGTCTCTGTGCTCTAAACCATTCTCAGATGTCATGTCATCGACCCCGACTACATCCCAGGGTTGTTGTAAGGATCACATGACATGAAGCCTACAACTAAAATGCCACATAAGTGTACTTGTTACTACAAAGCCGTTGAGTTTGTGATTCTGTAGACCAAGATTGCTTTATTTCATGGCTTTGGTGAAAACATTTAAACTCTTTCCTCAGATTTTTTTACTGGGAATTTTGTCCCAATCCACAAGTATCTAATAAGTGGCTGCTAGTGTATGTCACAATGTACTCGCTGGTTTATTCAACAAACAGGAGCTCCTCCCTTGTGCCAAATACCCCACTGGGTGCTGGGATCCAGCAATGACCAGGACAGACAAGGACCTACTCTAATGGAGTTTACATTCAAATGTAAACTTTACATTAAGGGGCTCATAATGCTTGAAATCATCCCTATCCTGGGTTGACATGATAGCTTAACTGAGAAGAGAAGCTCAAAGATATATGATACAAGCCAATATGTGAAAAGGCTTTCACAGAAGTATAAAAAAAATGCCATGAGCCAGGGGTCCTGCTATGGTATGTGTGAAAGGAAGAAGTTGGAGCATGGGCTCTGCTTTCTAGAAGGTTAATATGACTTCAGGGAAATTATTTGGATACCCATGAAGTCGGTTGGAAAATGCTGAACCTGGCAATGTGGTGTCTATTTCTAGTTCTGGAAGAGTTGTAAAAATCTTATGCAGAGTATGTCCTTGAAATTGCCCATTCTCCCTCGGTAGACATACTGTTCTTTGAGACTGGAAATCAGTAGCGCTTCTTGGCCTTTTGGCTAAGACAAAGTGTGAAAATCAATAGTAACTAGATCCCTTGGATGCTCACTGTCTTAAATATTAACTTTATAAACATCAACTTAGTCCTTATACCAACTGTGTGAGGAAGGTACCTCTAGCATCATTCCCATTTTACAGATGGGGACACTGAGATGAGAGACACAGTAAGTAACTTGCCCAAGGTTCTGTGGCTGCTAAGTAGCAGATTCAAACCCAAGCGGCTCACCCCACAGCTGCGTGCTGTCCACTCTGCCGTATAATTTTTCAAGGTTTCATTTTAAAAGGCAATGGGAATTTTTTTGGAGATACATCCTTAAGCACTCAGGGGCGATAACTACCTAAGGTCTAGGACTGTTTTAAAATACTTCAGTATGAAAAGAAGAAGGAAGGAAGGGTAGATTGAGAAGGCAGGGTAAAATCCTGCTAACTATGTAATATAGTGGATGGGTCTATAAATCATTATAGTATTCCCTGTTTCCATAATAAAAAATAGAACCCGTTGCTAGTGAATTTGAGGACTTAGAAATATTAATTGCCTTACTGTCCTATCAAAAGACTTTGTATTAGTGATCTGTGTAATTTAGGTCAAGGCCATGCATTTCACTGAGTAATGATACAATCGTGGCTCTGCAGATAGAGTGCCCTGTGTATTAAAAACCACTTCGTATCGAATATGCCAAATATGATGGCCCTGTGCCTTTTTTTTTTAACCAATAAGGATTGATCTTCTTGCCAAAAATATTTGTCTGAATAGCAAAATAGTTGAGTTAGAAGGGACTTCAAAGACAACTTCTTCTCAAACTCTCTTTTTATAGCTGGGAGAGTTGAGACTTGGAACTTTTAAGCGATCAGCCCAAAATAAAAGTGGGAACAATTACGTGGTTGTCTACAAGCAACACGGAGCTAGTTAATGGAAGTGCAAGAATTGAAGCCTGGGTTTCCTGAACTCTAGGGGGTCGGGAGGGTGTCCAATTCCCATCAAAAGGAGCTGTGCAAAGGACGGTAGCCGCCCACCCAGAGATACGTCCCTGGGCTTCATTCGTGACTGTGGCTACAGCAGGCTGTTGCCAAGTTAGAAGTCTAGGGAGTCAGAGGAAGAAACATGAGCCACCTTCCACTGGAGAATGAAAGGGGTCAAATGGGTCTGTCTCCTCCACTGGTGCTTTCCAAACTTTTCGACTCAAATGGCCCTCTTTATTTTGTGTATCTCCTCTACATTCCTTGTCCATCACCCTCACCATGCCTCCCACGAGGGGCATAGTTGGAAAAATCGTGGCTGTTGCACCTGAAGGTACTTCTCAGAAGTGCACCTGGGGCTCTGTGGCAATGAGACCAACCCCGTGATGGGCCAGAAATCAGGGCCAGGCATTTCCCAAGAGGGAAGGATGCAGACCGTCTTAACGAAAGTGTCTGGAGTCACCGTAGCATCACAGTTGACCCAATCCCCTTATCCTGAGAATTCTTGTGGAGCACTTCAGAAGCTAAAGTCACGCCTTCCCAAAGTCTGGCACACACCTTTCTACAACACGGACCTTACCTTTGTCGGTATTCCTACCTTATGGTCTGAGGGTCTCAAACCATATGCTCTCAGGACCCCGGCAGGTAAGGTCAAGAAGGAAGCTGGCCAATGGAAGACTGGGGTGACCTGGGAAGAACAAGCCTGGTTCTCAATTCAAATGTTTTATAGTCCTGGGCTATCCATGCAGAAAGGCTGGGCAGGTCGGCTGCCTGTGGGTGGTTTCTCATGTAAGAAAAGAACCTGGTAAGGAAAGCAGGGGACCTGGTACCATCACCAGCACCCTGGGGCCTCCGCATGATGGCCCCCTTGCAAGGCCTGTTTTCCTCAGCTCTAAAAAGTGGGTTTCGAAAGGCTCGATGGCACCGCCACCTCTGACAGCCAAATCCTCCAATCCGTGATAGAGGACATGTCCCCAGAACACCTGGAGCCAGTGTCTTTCTGACATATGTTTCCAAAGTGCCTGTGGGCCTCCTTGGTCCTACTGACTCTGTAGCACTGGTGTCCTTGAGGTCGAGGTCTTTGTCGGACGCTTTGTGACTTCAGCTTCAACCTTTAGTCTCTGCCGTGAGGGGACCTGCACTTAACTACTGCTCTCTGTCAGAGGTTGCTTTTTGCCCGTGTTCTTTCTAGAAGCAGTCATGAGCAGACAAGCTTAGAAAGGGTGTTCTCTTCGTGTTGTTTCAGGGACAATAGAGAAAGTCAAACCTCCTCCATCCCCCTCAGCTGAAGGCCCCAGCTCGCAGCCTGACTTAGCCCCCGAAGAGGCTGCCGGATTCCAGCGGCCCAAGAATCTGATGCAGACCCTCATGGAAGACTATGAGACACACAAATCTAAAAGGCGTGAGAGGATGGATGATAGTAGTGTAAGTTTTTCCTCCTTCCCTCCTCCCCTCCTCCGAGCGCGAACATCCGCCTGGCGTACGGTTATTCCAGTTCAGGCTCGGGTGTGTGTGTGTGTGTGTGTGTGTGTGTACAGTCCTCTGGCCAGCATCCTGGTTCCAAAACCAGTTCTCGCATGTATTGTTTAACGTGCCTGGAGTGGGGTTTGGGTGTTTTGGCCCTGTTTCTCAAAAAATGTGCAAAGAGTGGGTCCTTCTGCTGCCGAGTGTGGCTGGAGCCCACTGGCAAGGCTGGTGCTGGGGATTTCGGGTGTGTAGAAAAAACAAATGAAACATGTTAGGGCAACACAAGAGGAAGGACACAAACACCCTGAAATCGTCCCTGGGCACCAGGGGGCCGACTGCTACCATCCCTGGCCTGCCCCGTCGAGGTTTTATTTCTCTAGAGAGCTCTGATGATGCCATCCCCCTCATGTCCACCCTGAGCAGTCCCCATAAATGTTACACAGTGTGCACAAGGCTGAGTGTGTTTTGGACTCTTACCAAGCGTGTGTGTGTACAGCTTGGCAGGAAAGAGCCATTTAAAATGACAGTTGGAAACCACAGGGCTGCCCTGATGCCCTCAGTTGTCAAGACTTTTGCACATGACACTCACATGAGCCATGAAGGAAGTCATCTGCTCTGTGGTTTCTTTCTCCAGTAAGAGACACAAGGGCCATTGTTTCGCACAGTCTCCACAGCCAGGAGCCCGGGGACCAGCCTCGGGCCTGTGCCAACCTCCTGGGAGTCTGGTAGCTTCAGTCTTGTACCATTTATTGAAGTGATCATCCCGCATTCCCACACAGTTTTGCTTGGGTCAATTGAAGACACTGCCCAGTTTACCCAGACTGTGCTGGTTTATGCCTGTGGTTCTGGTGTGATTTCCAGTAGCCTCCTCTTTCACCTCTGAAAGTGCCCCAGTTTGGATGATAAATTATTGGGTCACTTTAAACTTGAATGCTATGGGCTCGCAGTAGGACTCCCATGCCTACTTGCTGCCTTGCATATCCTAGTGGGCTAAGTCCGAGGGTTTCTGGACGTAAATCCAGATACCGAACGATGCTTTTAAAATACTTAATGATACAGAAAGCAGACATATCTGTAGCAGCCTGATGACTCGCTTGTGTCCCTCTCCCTTGGGGTTACACCTAAGCTGCCTGGAACACTGACTTGGCTATTCTGTTAGGCTGGAGCATTTGGGGGCCATTCCTTGTACTGCACAGTGGATGGGGCCTGGCCGTTGGCAGCTGGCGCAGACCCTTCTGCTGTTGGGGCTCCTGCCCCAAGCCCATAGGACTTCTGCCCATGAAGTCACCTGAGCCAGCCCTTCTTTGCAGCCCCACTTAAAATATGGAGTTTTACCTTTAGGTATTCTCTGGAGCCTCTGCTTTTGAAACCTAGTGCTGTAAGTGGCTTGTTTTCTCCCGGTGAGTCTGCAGTGTCTGTCAGCAGCTGTGGTGAAAGTTAACGGAGCAGACCCCTTGCATCCAGCATGGAAGGGGAGGAGTGAAAGGAACCACTCTGCATGTGACCCATGCAAGTGTTTCCTAAGCACGAGCCACATATCTCTTGTGTGAGCCTTTTGTGTTGAGGTGCAGATCCTAGAAGGAAATACTACCCACCCAAACGAAGAGCCCACTGCTACTCATTCCACCCACAGGGGCTGGAAGCCACCTTCCTGCAAACTCAGGATGCAACCAGATTGGGTTTCCCCTCTGCATTAAGGAAGCTTCTTGGAACCAACATTTCAATATACGATGACCCCTCACTCAGTGAGAGGCAGCTTCCTGTCTCTATTTTTCTCAAGTAAATAAACATTTCAAATAAGGAAGAAACCTATTAACTAACCGGGCTGTTAATATCCAAAGCCAGGTGTTTTGCAAATCCTTGGTACTACAAGAGAACCACGTTTATTGTTGGAGGAAGTCCTTAGGAACAGAACAAAATCTGTCCAATCCACTATATCCTCTTTTAAGAGACCCAGAACTTCCAACACCTGCTCAGATTGCTTCTAAAGCAAATACGTGACCATCTGCCAAACCTGAATTTAGAGGCACCTGTGACTTCACCTCTCAGACCTTCTAATTCAGGGGATCCTTTCTATCGTATCTACATCAGTCACTGGAGAACGTGTTGATGTTTACCCGTACGAACGAATGAACTTTCATTTGTTTCCCTTGCTGATCCCTGGCCCCCTCTTTCCTTGTCTCTTCTTCCAGAAGGATCATCATAGGGAACAAATGGATTGCTTGATGTTTGACTGTGTACCTGGATTCCCTGTCCCAGAAGCTGGTAGTTCAGCTTTCCTGGTTCAGTCCATACACACTGTTCTGTGGGCGAGATGTGGCTTCTTAGACTCTGCACCCTCCAGGAGCCTCACATGGCTCACCTGAGTCCAGTGTCACATTACACACCCACCTGCCAGTATTCCTTCCAGTAAGTCACCTGGCAGCAGCAGGTCCCGCACAGGATCCGGACCGAACCTTGTGTTTGCTCTTAGGAAGCAGCAAGCTCTTTCTAACTGGAACGAAAAGAATCCTAACTTGCTGGCCAAGGAGAAGGAAGATCTAGAAACAGAATGGGGCCTCTGGGCTGCATGTGTAGTGGTATGTTAGACGCACGGTCTTACTGAGCAGGAAGGACGGAGAAAGAGAAGACACAGGAGCCAAGAGAAGCTGTGCGCATAGTTTCCACGAGTTTTTGCCAACCCCAAGAAAAATGTCCTTGCCATCCAGGCAGATTCAATACCCCCACCCTGGAGCAGCAGTGGTCTCCGGAGTCCCATCCCCAGCTCGTTTCCAGCTTACATTTTCCCACTTTATATATATATATAAAAAAATCATATGCAAGACTGGAAGGAGGCTTCTGGCTCAAGGAACCCCTGCCAGGCGATGGTGCGGGGGAAGCCGCAGTATTCGGCAGCCTCTTCCAGGGCTCTTAGCTGTCCCTTCTTCTGCTGGAAACAAGGTGACGGCTCAGAGAATGACAGAAGATGGGAAATTAAATCATGACTCTCTCTTTTGGGGTATCTCCCCACAAGTCACGGCATCAGGGACCTTAAGTCATCTATGATTGTTCCGCTCCTTTCAAAGTTGGTGGAAAAGTCAGTAACAAGGACCTGGAAACGTGCCCCCCACCCACCCCAGTGGCCATCCTTGTTACCAGCTCAGACCTTGAGCAGGTGCCCGCCCACTGGTTTCCCTGTTCCGTCTGATGTGATCACCAAGGAGAATCTCGGTGCTCAAGGCCTCAGCCGGGCCCCACTGACTAATGGACCCCTCAGCAAATTTGAGGGCAGGGAGGCTGCTGTCCCCACCCTTACCCCCTTCCCTGGCTGCTTACCAGCCTTCACGGGGCCCTTTTAAGAATTAGAAAAAGGCACCTGCCAGGATGCACCCCTGTCCCTGCCACACCGTGATAGAATTGAGGGCACCGAGCTCCAGCCCCAACAACCCCCCTCAGCCTGGTGCTTCCGTGCGTGCATCGCACAGCCAGATGCGACAGTCCTGTCCTTATTGTGGGTTTCTCTTTTCTGGAAATGGTTTTCTTATGTGGAAACGTCCCCTTATCTAGGCCTGATACCATCTCTGGTTAGTCATGGAACACACGATGGGCTGATGAATCATAGTTTCCTAAAAGGCTCCTTGATGCCTTGCAAAGGAAGGATATTTAGGCCAAAGTGGTTTTCTGGCCAGCTGTTCCCTCATCCAGAAGAGGATGGTAGGTTCTTGAGTCAGTGACGCTCCTGAGCAGGTTGGTGGTTTGCTTTCTCTTTCTCAATTGAAGAGCTGCTGACCTGCGTCCAAATTACGGCCTCGCATAGGCATTCAGCCCCAACCCCGCCTGTGCCATAGGATCTACTCGTGGTGGATTTTCTACTCTCTATCTCACCCCAAAAACAGTTACTGAGAAGTCTTTTGGTCACCCCTGCCGGTCTTGGAATGAGAGAAGGCCTCACCTGTTCTCAGGCAAAGCTGGGGACTAGCAGTTCATTGCTTTTCTAAGAATTCCTCGCACATCTTTCCCCTCAAACCAAGACACCCACCCACTTATTCTCAGTGAGTGGATGAGCCCATCCAGAGCCCCACACCCCCGGCTCCATGGGAAGCTGAGCCGCAATCAAGGATTCTTCGTGCTGCCCAGATTTCTCCTAGCCGCTCCCACCCTGTGGGGGGACACAGAGGATTCATCGGAGCCCCATCCTCAGCCTGATCATTACAGAACTCTACTTTGTAGCACTACACATTAGAAGCCATTAATGACCCCGGACATAGGACCCCATATAACCAGTCCGTGATGCCAATGGCAGAGACCAAGAAATGCCTCCAGTGTCCTAAGCTGTGGATATGAGGTCAATACCATAATCCCACAGGGGGGGCATTCTTCTGTCATTTCCCATAGCTGGTCCATTTTGTTCTGGGCTTGTCTTGCAGGGACTTAGTTTCCTACAGGAACCAAAGAGTCCCTCTAGTTCCTGCATGATCACCCCCCTGCCAGGAACCTAGCCAGACCCCCCAAATAGTGATGAGAACCACCTGGGCTCAGCTTCATGGAATCCACCCACCCACCCCCAACCTGGGCTCCAAATCACGCCCTGCCTGTGGTTAGGGTCCTCCTCCTGTGGGACAGTGGGCCACAAGGCAGCGGGGGGACGGAGGAGAATCTTGTTAATTCAAGGCACAGGAAACGGAAGCGACGACTCTTGAATTAACAATGTGTGGCTTCTCTGATATTTTTATCAGTGGGTGGCAGGGTATCTCCTTGCTCCAAAGGGTAGAGATCTCTGGATAAACTCCTATCAGATGAAGCGAGTCCTCCCCTCCCGTCCGCCCCCAGCGGGGGGACTGGTTTCCAGCTGGGGTGTTGGGGGGTGTCGTGCGAGTGTGTCTCTGCCGTGTACTAACCCTGCTCTTTTCCCTCTCCGCCAGTACACCTCTAAGTTACTGTCTTGCAAGGTGACTTCCGAGGTACTCTTCCACTTGTTTGTCTTGGTGTCCCTGCATGCGTGACCCAGGTGCATGCCCCTGTGGTTTGCCGTGTGCAGATGTGTTCCAGGAGGCGGGCAAGAAGGCAGCTGGTCTCCTGTTTGTTTCTTCCAGCCTTTTCGGAACTGGGGACTGCCTGGAAATGTTGGGGTACATGCAACGGTGCTCCCCGCTGCTGTGCTTTGCTGTGCTGTGTGGTGGGGGCTGGAGAAGACCTTGCCCTGCCCGTGGATCTGGAAGGTGTTCGCACCCAAGGGCACGGACTTTAGTTTCTTCAGGCGCTTCTAGCCGGTGTAGTCTGGTCTGCTCAGGAAAGTGCAGCTCAGCAGGACCGAGCTGCCGGGTCTGACCAGCCCTTTGTTGTCTGTAACACCAATCCAGAGAGTTCCAGAGAGTTCCACTGCGTAGACTCATGATCAGTTGTTCCCAAAGTGAACCATCCCACTGCCCACTCCCCTCCCCGCTCCCATCTTTAAGCCTGGTGGTTGGGTTGGTTGTTTTTTTTTTTTTTCTTTTGGAAGCTCCTAATTTACGCATTGAATTTCCAAAAAGTCTCCTCCTTTCTTCTACAATTTCCTTTTACACATATTTTGCAATTACTTGTGCTACGAAAAATCAGAGTATTTTTCATTCTCCCCTAATTTTTACATTCTTCTTCTTCTCCTCCTCTTTCCCTTCTCTTTCTTTCTTTCTTTCTTTCTTTCTTTCTTTCTTTCTTTCCTTTCTTTTTTTGCTGTGGGAAAACACAATGTTTTTATATTTTTTCTTTAGCTTTTTACTATTTTTTAAAAGAATTATTTCAAATATACAGAACTGTAGGGAGACTCATTCATCCATTCGCTCAGTTAGCAATTTATTGAGGACCAAGTGTACACTGGGCACTCTTCTAGTTTCCAAAATAGATCAGTCAACCAAGCAAAGTCCCTGATGCTGTGGAGTTGGCATTCAGATGTTCCAATAATATGAGATAAAATAAAACAATAAAGCCCACCTACCCAGCTTTGACCACTCTTATCATTTCACAATATCTGTTTAATATTTTAAAATTATTAATATTAATAATGGATATTAATAATGAATATTAATGATATTGCTTTTGCAAATACCATTCAAGCCCTCTTGTTGCTTCTCCCCAGCCCCCATTTCTCTCTCTCCTGAGAGGTAACTTTTCTTGAGTTCAATGTTGATCATCTCTATGCATGTTTTTATATTTATATTTCATATGTTCATGTACACGGATAACATGTTGGTTTTGCATGCTTTATGTCTTTCTAGAAATGATATCATATTGCAGCATCCTCTGCTCCTTACTTTATTGTGTCCACATTGGTTTTAGATGTGTCCACATCATTACCGAGGGCTCCAGTCCATTCATTATAGCTGCTGTGGAGTATCCCACTGAATGAATATATCACTGTTTGCTCAACCTCCTATTGATGGAAATGTTGTTTCTCTCTCTCTCTCTCTCTCTCTCTCTTTTCCTTGTTTTTTGCAGTTACAAACAACACTTCAGTGAATGTTGTTATACGTATCCCCTTGCGTAACCTATGGAAGAATGTCTCTCCATCGAGGAGTGGAAGTACTAGTTCCGGGGCTTTTACATCCTCACATTCATTACATTTTGCAAAATGTTCTTCAAGATGGTTGTGCTAATTTATAGCACAATATATTTTTTAAATCTCCCAATTTTGCAAAATAATGAGTACCAGGGATGGGAGCTGATGATTATCAGTAATTTTCTTTCATAAGATATAAAATGAGCAATGAAATATAAAAGTTATCGTTCCATGTACCCTCCTCAGTGACTGACTGTGGGTCTCATCTAAGCAATGGCAGTGGAAGAATTAGGCCCCCAGCTCCATCCCCTTTGAGTTAACATAATTAAGAATAATGAAAATCTGGCCAAATATGTCCAAGGAAGATAAAACTGGGCCCAATCTATCTCTAATTGAAGAGGACTTAGGAAGAACAAAATATTAATGTAAATGGAGTGACTGACATGACTTAACCAACCTCTGCCTTTTGTTGCCCATCCCCCAAATACAACTGTCTGTTGGTTTCTATGCAAAGATTAGTGATTTCCTTGAATTCCCCCAAGCGCTAGATAGAGAAAATTAATATTAAGAGGGTTGTTCAAAGAGGATTGATTTTTTTTTCTCCCTCCCAGCAGACCTAAATCTGAATTTGTGAAAGTGATAAAACCTTAAATCAGATTTTTCTATTATTATTTTTAAGTTTTTTGTAGGTTTTCCCCTCTCCATTCCTTTAGAGAGTATTCTTGCTCTTTCTGTTGCTTCTTCCAACAGACTCCTTATGGGCTCTAGCTGCAGTGTACCATGGTGGCCTAGGGCAGCAGCTCCACACCCAGAATTCTGGATGCCAACCTCAGCTCTTCCTCCAGCTGAGTAACATTGGTCCACTTAACCTCCCCATGCTTCAGTTTGTTCCTATGGGAAATACGAGTAATAATAGAACTTATCCCATAGACCAGTCATGAGGATCAAATCAGTAAGTCATTCAAGAGAATGTGTGATGTGTTTGCTGTTACTAGAGCCCCAGAGGCAAGTCCTTTTTGTGCCCAGAAAAGAAAGGAATGGACTTTTAAGAAGTAAAGTTAATATGCAGGAACTAAAGTGTCAGAGCTCTAGATTTGCTCCAGATTTAGAAACACTCTCTCTCTCTCTCTCTCTCTCTCTCTCTCTCTCTCTCTCTCTCCCTCTCTCTCCCTCTCTCTGCAGTTGCTTATTTAGAAACCTTCTCCAAGAGCTTGGCCTCTGACTCTTCAAAAAGCCATCAGGTGGAATGACTTCACCCTGAGCCAGTCCATGACTAGAAGCCTTGTATACTTGGAGACAACAGTGTAGATAGAGCTCCTTATAAAAGTGCCTTATGTCTGAATACCACTTCATAGTTTACAAAGCACCCTCCAATAATGATGGCAAAAATTATTTGAAAACTTGCAGAGCATTGGGAGCTCTGCCATACATACATACATTGCCTCATTTGTTCCTCGGGCCAGCTTTGTCCTGTAGCTTTTATTACTCCCATTTCATATAGAAGACAACTGAGGCCCAGGGTAAGTGACTTTTCTAAGGTCACACAGTCACTAAGATTTACATCTAGACTTATCTGGACTTCAGACGAGTCAGCACTGTCTCCAGAGAAAGCCTGCGTCCCAGGGCAGGTGCTGTCTCCATCTTACAGATAAAGAAAGTTGAGACGCAAGATGTCATGAACAACGTGTTCCAGATGGAATGGAAAAGAAAGTCAGGGCTTCTGGTTCCAGTCCTGTACTGTTTCTCAGTAACGTGTTACCATGCACTAACCTTCTAGATGAATCCTCTACTTAATTATACCAGACTTGGAAGCATTTTTTTGCTCCTACTGGTTTCTTATTCTTAGATATTGAATAAGTGACCATGGTATGCTTATATGCAAGATGCTTTATGACATGGCTTGTGTGCCTAACAATGAACATTCATTTAGGAGACGTGGCTGAGTGCATCCTACCTATTAGGTCTGGCTGTCCCTGCTGGGGGCACTGGGGAAAGCACACTGGAAGTCTGGGAAGTCCATCCATTTGTCAGAGGTCCAAAGAGGCAGGTTGAGATGGACCCCTAGACCATAAATCTACCCGGAACTTGCTTGTGCCTTGGCCCCAGCACTGCCTGCAACCTGCATCTCCTTGCTTCTCTAGAGTTGCCTGCATCTCTGCTCCATGCCAAAATGATTGTTCTTAGAATAAGCAAAGCCTTCATTGTAGTTTGGATGTCAATCTGTGTCGACTCTGCTAGATTTTTCTTTAAAATCAGCAACTGCGCTTCTTAAGCTAATGCCACCATAATTTAATTGGTTGGCATGCATGGGCTTGCTTGTGATGCAGTGTCATGAAATCGAGCCATTTCTCATATGTTGGCAACCTGAATGCCATCCATCTGGATCTCATCTCAATCGAACCAAAGCGGGAACAGACTGGCTAAAGTTTTCCCCCTGGCGTCTACAGACTATTCTAGTAGTGAACTGGAGGGAGGGAGGCCTTACCCCAATGGTGGTGAGCCTACCTGTCCTTGATATTGTTACCTTGCATTTCATTTGTTAGGCAACCTGGGCCCTGATGTTGCATCATTATGCTCAGATTGCTTTTTATTGGCCTGGGAAGCTATTTTTCTTTCCACTTAGTTTCTCTTGGAAGTTTAGTTCTACCAAAGTAGACTTTTATGATAAATATGATCATAGCTTGTGTAAGTCCACAAAGCTTGATGGATAGAATCTACATTGGTCCAGTTGTTTGGGATTATTTTCTGGTTTGCTAGTTTACAAAGAGACTAAGGTTAATCGATAGCTGTGCTGTTCACTATAGTAGTCACAAGGTCCGTGAGGATATTAAAATTAAAATTAATTTAAATTAAATATTTAGCTTCTCACCCACACTGGCCTTATTATTCCAAGTGCTCCATAGCCATATAGCTCACTGGCTACCATATTGATGACACAGATATGGAACATTTCCATCAGACAGCACTGATCAGATAACATGCAGAGACCTACTGTGTTATCAGAAGACTTAAGGCAGAGTAAAGTCTAGTTCAAAAAGATGTGCAGACTTGTTACGATGAGCACTGGGTATTTTATGTAAGTGATGAATCACTAAATTCTGCTCCCGAAACCAATATTACACTATACGTTAACTAACTAGAATTTAAATGAAAATTTGGAGGAAGAAGAAGAAAAAAACCCAGCAGAACACTTTAGGGAAATTAAATCTTTCTCTATTGAAAAGTATGGGTCAAATAGCAAATGAAATTTGGCTATGGAATGAATGCATATCCAGACCCTCCCTCCCTGCTTTATTTGCCACGTCTCTTCTACCTCCTGGCCATACCAGACACTATTATTTTCTGTTTCTTAGATGCTGTTGAGAGGGAAAGGACGAAAGACACGGAGAAGTTGGTTTGTGTACGTAGAGAACATCCATGAACTCTGATTAATTTTCTTCCCTCTCTCTTCAGGTCCTTGAGGCCACACGGGTTAATCGAAGAAAGAGCGCACTGGCCTTGCGCTGGGAGGCAGGGATCTATGCCAACCAGGAGGAAGAGGACCATGAATAATAAACTTCCTTCCGCCCAGGAAGCTTCTTTGGTGCTTGGGTTACCAAGAAACCAAGAAATCCACACATCGAAGCATTTTAATGGAATATTTATTAAAGTGCGAACAAACTCCACAATCCTTACGTAGACCAGAAGCTGCAATGACCAACGATGAAAAGAAGCCCACCCATCAAACTCTGTAAACACCCAGGAGTCAAAAGAGAAAGGATTTTTTTTTTTTTTTGAGACTCGAAGAATCACCTGGGTTTTGGACCAATCCACAGTTGATCCAAAAGGACAAAGCAGTAACAAGCAAATCAACATGGTTGCTACAGGCAGAACTAAGACCAGCCTCGCTGGGTGATGAGGACAAACATTGGTAACAGGGCCATTTAGAGCAGTAGAGCCCACGCTGGTGCATCTACAGGGCGTTGGATACTCCCTGCATCGGTTTCCCACCTTCTCTCACAGCATCAGAGGTGTTGGGATCACTCTGTTTCCTCCAGCAGCCATAAAATGAAATGCAAGTTGCTCTCTATTTGCCTGCAAGAGGCACTTATGATTCCACTTTTCTTGCATTGAATTGTTTTTAATTGGGAGCAATTAATGATGGGCAATACATAAAAATCCACATTTTTAAGACAATGTTTCTTCATGTTGCAAACACAATCTATTCTACACGAGGGGGTTGAGAAAGAGGGAGAAAGCCAAACCAAATGGATTATTTTAGCTTTAGGATCTCGTCTGCTTCTAGTATTGACTAATTTGCTGTTTATGAGAACACATTTTCACAGTTACGTTTCTTCATATGAAAACTATATTTAGCGGGCAACAACTATTTTTATGATGGGATGGGGGGAGTATATCCATGTATAAAATCTGTACACACTCAATGGCTTGGCTCAAGATGGTTAGGGGTATTTTTAGAATGGCAATAATTAAAAAAAGGGCAAACGCTGCCTTAGAGAGGCAGAGGACAGAAAATAAAAAGGTGTTTATAACTATATTTTATATTATAAAGTGGACCTTGGTAGGAGGAATGATAGATTATTTTGGATCAATCAGAAAGGACACGTTAAAGAAAAGGTCATGAAGGTAGACAGAGAAACAGAGAGGGAGAAAGTAGGAAAATAAGGAAGTAAGAGATACTATTTTTGCTGAGCAACCAGCGTTTTTCAGGATGATAGAAAAAATATAGAATAGAAATATAAATGCAGGCTTGGAATCAGCTACAAATCCTAAAGATGGTGTGTGTGTGTGTGTGTGTGTGCGTGTGTGCGCGTGTGTGTGCATGCGCACGTGCCTTTGTGTGTTTGGGTAAAGTGTGTGTACGAGGATTAAAATTCCAGAATGAACATGGGACAAGGGTGTACAGTTATTTCCTCCAAAGCTGTCTGCCAGCGTCAGGAGTGAGTGAGAATTTCTTTTTTATGAAAAGGGATATAGAGGCACCGACCTGATGCAGTATTTGTAATATTAAATTGACCTAACCTGGTATTTGCATGAGTCACAATTGCAAAGTTTTGAGCGGTTTTGTAATTTGACATTTAGAAAAGTACCATATTTATTCTCATGCTTTGTATTCATAGCTTAGTATACTGTAGAGGATGCCAGCTTTACTCTTTCTGTCATTTAAAGCAATATGATAAGGGTATTCAATAATTGGGTGCCCTGAATTTCTGGATGAGAAAAGTTTTTTAATTCTGGCCATGAGGAAAAAAAAAACTGACCAGCCTTTTTTTTTTTCTATTTGTTTTAAAACTATGATTTTTTTTTTTTAAAAGAAAAGCAATAATTAAGCCAGACCTCACTAAAATTCCTTTTTGTTTTTATGTTGTTATGTCATAGGCTCTGATATGTTATCCTGACAAGTAGCAATGCCACAACAGTTTGTATGTAGATTTTAGGCACATTATCTTCGCTTCTTTTAATAGACTAGTGTTGACTTTAGGGGGAAAGTTTATTCACAGACAAGCAGTGGGCATAGAGTAAAAATGCAACTGTCTGATGACTTACAAGGATCCTTTAAAACTGCCAAGGGAACCTGCAATTTGAAGCCAAACTCTAGAGACGGGTAGTGGGCACCATCTTTATATGGTTTATTCTCCCGAACATTCTGAAGGAAGACTCAACCATATAGGCTAGCCACTGGGGACGCAAACCAAATAAGATCCCTGCTGCAAGGAATTCATTTTCAAGTGAGGGAGGCTGGCATGGAGACAGACATTCCCAGGAAAATGAGGTCTGTGTTAGATGGGAAGTCCTAATGGGTGAAATGAGAGGACCCAGGAAGGCTGCTTTGCCTGAGGATTTCCGGCCTTCCCATGCCAGGCAGCCACGGGACTTGAAAACCAAAGGGGCCGGAGCTCTTGTGTGGCTCAGGGGCACAGTGGCAGGTAGCAAGGATGGCCAGAGAGCAGAGTGGTTTTATGAGTGGCACGAGAAATGAAACCCGCTTCGTGTTTTCTGGACCGACTCTGCACCTGCTAGTGAGCCAGACGTGATAGAGACCAACACCATCTTTCACCAGAGGAAACAGGCCCAGCTGCCCCCGGGACCAACCTACAGTTTTTTTATTCTGTGTTGAAGGAAGCCATGTGTTCACCCACCTTAAACCTACATTTGAAAGGAGGATCTGCAGCTGATGGGAAAGCTTAGGAGGCCACACAGTTCATGGAATCGCTTTAGAGGCAGACCCATTGGCCGTTGACCGCAGTTGATTGAACCAGAAGCATGACTCTAGGCTTTGCGTAGAGTCCTAGAGCCGAGTCCCTTGGCCTGTGCTCCATGTGCAGATAAGGCAACAGATGCAGAGTGTCCGTGACCCTCTCACAGTCACAAAGCTGCTTAACTACGGCCCCTACATCTCCAGCGTTTGCTCGTTCCCTCTGCTGCCTTCTGACGACTGCTATTTCCTTGCTCCACTCACTTATGATCCTATTAAGGTGTAAATCACAGTTCCCTTGGAAGAGCCAGATTTTCTCTGGGCTCTTGAGTTTTTTAACTCCTTCAGAAAACATTGGCCATTGTACATAGCACCGTGCTAGGCTCTGGGATCCCAAATGAGCCCCTTTAACCTTCTGAAGACGCAACCGACCCCTTGGAGGAGAGTCATTCCTGCCTAATCTCATCAAGAGGAAGAGGCTTGTCCAAGCAAAAAAAAAATGGGCCTCTGATGCTCGTCCCTGCCCCCAAATAGCACGCAAGCTTGTTAATCTCAACTATAACAAATGTTTAGATTCTGTAGATGTTAAAAGCTTCCCTGAAAGTGTTCCTTCCCACAGTGTTTATAGATGTTCACTTTCCTCGGGAGCTGATTAACTACTGACATGCCTTGGCTTTCTCATCCAGAAATTATGGAAACAGGGTCTGTCAGTGGTAGGAGGCTGGGCTGTGTTCTACTTGGATGACACAATGCAATTTCCTTGCCTCTTTACACCTCTGCATGCTGCCCACCCTAGACAATGACATATAAGCAGTATATAGGTCAGTGTCCACATATATACACAACACACACACGTAATAAAGCGTAACAAGAAACTCTAAAATGGTGTTGACTCTTGTCTCTGAAGACAAACATTTTTTTCCAATTAAAGAATGGATGTAATTAAACTATGTATTGAAAAAAAAATAGCCTAAGTGTTTAGAGATGGTGAATATATCCAGTTTTAGTGACAGAACCAATTTCCTGAATTTTAAGCATTCAGTGAGTGAGCTGCCAATTTTGATTTTGTGTTGCCCTTTACCCAAATGACATTTTTTTTTTTTTTCGGAGGAGGAGGGTGGGGAGGGAAGTAGCAATACTGTGTTTGAAAATTATACTCTGTATCTGGCTCTCCTGTGTATGTTAACCACTTAAATGTTATTATCCTGCTTTGGTTTTATAGTGATCGTGAAGCATTCGATGCAAGTATACAGTTATTTTCTCATTAAAACCCAGTGTGCGCTGTGTTTTTATAAATGATGGCTACTTGCTTGACTGGGGGTGGGGGGAGGCCGGAAGATGGATCTGCCACATGGTGACACACGCAGGCATCCTTGGCTTTGGCTTCTGTGGGCAGCATCTGCTTCTTGCACATTTGGAACCAAAACCAAAACAAAACAAAATTTAAAAAACCCAAAGCAATACTAGCTGGTGGGGCATCCCTGTGACAGGTTGTACCCTTGCCCCTTTTGGTGATGCTGCATCCAACTGGCCTGGCCAGAGCCTAGAAACCTCTCTGACAGGACCCCAGAAGTGATACGGGTGCCTCTGGTGAGGTAGGCAGACCCCAAAGTCAAAGGGGTGGCTGGGCCAACAGCAGGACAAATGGTGAAACTCAAGCTTCGCATGTGGCTCCTGGGCTCTGGTTTTTATTATTACAGGCCCGGCGCCTGTGTTTGGCTCTCCTCTGAAGAATGGAGAATTTCGGACTTTAAAGAGCATATGAAGATCGCAGGTTAATCAGGGAGCTTCCTCCCCAAATTATCTCCTGCCCTCCCATCGACTCCCTCACTGCTGCCTCAGTGGCCGGCTCTCTGCCCTATCTGGCCCCTCACCATGACCTGCGCCCCAGACCCCCTGTCTCCTGCTCCTACCCCGCCCCACCCCACCTTCTCCTTGGGGGTCTCTTCCTCCATCTCCCCCAGCGTATGGGGCTTCTTCTAATCTTCTGGGGCAGTGGAGCTGTGGTCAGTTCTGGATTCTGGTCCTCTTGGCATCCATCACTACAACATCTGAGGGTGCTGGGCAAAGCCGGGAGCATCCAGGTACACAAGGCTGGGCACTCAGAACGGGGTGCAGATCTGGGGTAGTCAGGGTGGGAGGGATCTTCAAGGATCCCCACTGAGGACACTCTTCCCCCAAAACCAAGGTGAGGCAATGAAACCACTATCGGGTAGGTGGCAGGCGTGCAGGCTTTTTGCCCGGTGACCTAGACCTACCGTCACTACCCCAGGTTCCCCGCCCCTGTAGTCATTGGCGTCCAAGAGACCATCCTTGTGGGATACACGAGGCCATGAAGTCCCTGGAGACCATCGCTCACTCGAATTCTGGGATTCCAATGCCACAGAAGAGTGCGGCGACTGTGTCCCTCCCTTCGCAGAACCCACACAAAATTCAGAACTGGGCTGCTAGGAACACAAAGACGAATGGGACATCCAAGGGGAGACTTAAAGGTTTGAAAGGCACAAGATGACAGAAGGACGAAGAACAGGGCCTCAGAAAATCCCTGGAGATGGCCCATTAGCAGTCTCAAGATGCTGCCCAAGCATTCGGATGTTTTCTTTCAGAGAAAGAAGAAAGTTTGCATAATATATATTTTTTCAATCCTGCCATGATCTAGTGTTCTCAGTGGCAGTTAACCTCGATGGGGGAATTATCTGGATGCTTTGTTCTCAGTTCACAGGTGGGGGGCTCCGCACAACTGGAACGGATGTGCGGATACCCCCAGGAAAGCAAAATCTCCAATCTCTCTTTCCCGTGCTTGGTTTTTTTCCACCCCCTCGTTTAGACCACATTCCCCCCCTGCAGTGTCCTCAGCTGGTAACGTCGACGCGCCTCTGGGGAGGCGTCTCTGTCACCTGGAGGGCTCGTTACATACAGATTTGGGCCTCGGACTGCTGACTCGGTGGGTCTGGCGTATGCAGCCCCCCAGAATTTTCGAACTAGTTCCCTGGAGCCGCTGCTGCTGCTGCTAGTGCAGCAACCTCAGTCTGAGGATCACCGATGTGGAGTGAGTAATGAATAGGGTCTGGGCCTGGCACTTACGTTTGAAAACTGGGGAATTGAGGCATGATGCATACGCTGCAGAGTCACATGTGCTGCTGGGTTGTCTTGAATATTTGTTGGGGGCTTCTGTGCGTTTGCCCAGCACACCCCCTCAACACTTTGTGGGCTTGGGCGAAGCAGAGCTTTGATTCCATTCCGACTCTCGAGAGTCCCCCACCCTACAATTAAGAAGAAAATGTAAAGAGAGTGTAGTGTGCCATCTGTATACGTTCAGACTCTGATTTCAGGGTCAAGAGCAAGGGACTCATTTGACCTTTGGAAGAAGTTTTGATCGTGTGGGGTGATAGCAACATCAAGATTCCGTAACTTTAGTGCTTTTTTTTTTTTAAGATTTTATTTATTTGAGAGAGTGGGAGAGAGCAGAGGCAGGGGGCAGGGGGTGCAGAGGGAGAGGGAGAAGCAGACTCCCCTCTGAGCAGGGAGCCCGATGCAGGCCTCGATCCCAGGGCCCCGGGATCATGACCTGAGCCGAAGGCAGATGCTTAACCCACTGAGCCACTCAGGTGCCCCTTCCTCGTTTTCTGTTGTTATTTTTTATTAACATGGTTGCATATTTGGAGATGAGCTACAAAGTAAGAGATGATCCTTATTGGGTCTAGAGCAGCTCTTCTCGATTCTGGCTCCAGCTGAATCACCTGGAGAGCTTTCAAGTTTGGATTCAGTTGGGCTGGGCGGGCCCCCCCAGGCATGAGGACCAACAAAGGCCTCCCAGGAGACTAATAGGCAGCGAGCCTGGGGCCTCACTGTCCAGTGCTGTGGCTCCTAACTTGGCTGCCCCGCACCTAACATCAAGGGGTGTTTGTTTTTAAGATACTGGCACTTGGGCCTTCCCCACCCCGATGCTCTGATGTGTAGTCGGTCTTAACTGGGCTCAGACACGGCTCCAAACGTGGCCACGTTTTAGCAGCTCCCCAGGTGTTTCTAACTTGCAGCCAAGGTTGAGAATCACTGGTCTGGTGGAGAACTGTGTTGGCCTCATGATCTGACTCTGTCCAGAAAGTGCTTGGGGCAACCGCCAAAGGAAAGGAGTAAAACGCCTTGAGGGGCTGAACTGGTCCATCTCGCGGGTCCCAGGAGACAGAGGGCAGTGTGGGGGGGCGAGGGGGGCCTCGGTTACTCCTCTGATTCTCTCGGCTCGCCTCCTCCAACCCTCTGGCTGACAGCAGGCCCAGCTCTTAAAACTTCTGGGTAAACTGAGGATGCAAAAGCTACAAGGGAGGCATGTTCTAGCCCCTACTCGCTGCTCGCTGAGAAAGAGCCCCCAACGGACAAAACCCCAACACGTCACAGGGTTATCTGTGGGAGATGAAGCCGTGGTCATTCCGTTTGGCTTTATAAGTGTTTGCTGATTTCTGTGGTATGAATCGTCCTACGACGGCTGATGGCAAGATGCTGACCGTTTTTAGCAGCTGGTTCACAAAATCCCTGCATATTTAATAACTGGTGGAGAACAAAACTACTGTGATCAGAAAACACAAGGGGTAACCTAGGGGTCTGGAGCCACAGCCCCACTAACAGAGCCGTCCATCCCCTGAGTGGCTCTTCAGAGCCAGTGGCCACAGGTGACAATCAGGGACTCGGGACTGTGGCCATCGCTCCTGATGATCGTGCTCAGTCCCATGTGCCCAAACCACCCAGCTTGGTCTTGTACCCACTGCTGTCGCCAGGGTCTGGGGCAGGGGAAAGGAGAGGAGGGGATGCTGGGGTCGCTGGGAGGACCACAGAGGTGACACCGGAGAGCCCATGGGGCAGACAATGGCCCGCGACGTACAGTATCTCCATCGTTAGTGTCAGTGTCTCTGTGATAAACCTTGGGCACCATGTGGGGGACCTCAGACTTGGGGCCCACCACTCTTTCCGTGGAATCTGTGGTCATGGGCTTACTCTAGGTTGGATTTCTGACTTCTGGAGCTGCTGTGGGGGGACGACTAGAAGTGCCTGGTGCAGGTGCATTCAGCCAGCAAGCACTTGGTGAGGGCCTGTGTGTCAAAGCCTGTGGCATAAGGACAAGGGAAGATCAGGGTTGTTGGGAAGGTTTCCACTGGAACTGGGGGGGCCCTTCGTGTCGGGAATGTGGGTCCAAAGCGGCTCCAAAGTCAGGCCATGTGTCCACACCTGGGATGGTTTCCACTGGAATTGGGGGGGCTCTTAGCGTCGGGAATGTGGGTCCAAAGTGGCTCCAAAGTCAGGCCATGTGTCCACACCTGGGATGGTTTCCACTGGAATTGGGGGGCTCTTAGCGTCAGGAATGTGGGTCCAAAGCGGCTCCAAAGTCAGGCCATGTGTCCACACCCGGGATGGTTTCCACTGGAAATGGGGGGGCTCTTAGCATCGGGAATGTGGTCCAAAGCGGCTCCAAAGTCAGGCCATGTGTCCATACAGGCCTTCCTGTGCAGCTCCTGCACTATCTTATGCTTTTAAGTTTTCTTCTAAGTGTAGGACCCTTATAACTGTGGTCATCTTCTGGGCAAGAGAGAGCGAGAGATCCAAGGGAAAGGTGTTTAGCAGAAGCCAGGACTATTCCAGAAGTCCTCAGTGGAGGGTCAACGGGTGCTGCGAACCTGGCCAGGAGACGCGGAGGGAGGCGCTTCCCTAGAGGGCCAGGAGGGCTGCTCCGGGCTTCGCTGATCCAGGGAAAGGGGGAGCCTCGCTTCCGGGGTCACCTGTGCCTGCAGGTACGCGGTGCGGCCACCGGGTGGCAGCGGCCTCCAAAGTGAAAGCGGCATCCCCAGCCCAGAGCCTTGGCGGGGACTCGGACCTTTCCCGCTCCCACCCCGAGGCTGGGATCCTCCGAGATCGTGCCCACGGCCGCACCCCCAGACGCCACGATGGGAGCCACCACGTGTGCGACCCCACAGGGCGGTCAAACGTGGCCCGTTACTTCCACGTCCATTTCGGTGCAAAACTGAGCTCTGCCACCAGATGGCAGCAGGCGCCTGCGTGCGAGGGCGCGGCCCTTTCCCTGCGTTGCTTCCCGAGGGGCCTGCATCCTCCCAATCTACAAAGGAGGAAACCCACTCCGGGAGTTTGAATGACCTGGTGCAGGTGACGTGAGCGGGGGGTGCAAGGAGGATCCGGACCCGGGCGGGCCAGGCCTTGCTCCCACCTGCCCGACGTCCCCGGGCGTCCCCCAGATGCCGCAGCAGGTGCACCTCCCGGCTTGGTGCAGGCCCAGCCCGGCTTTCCCGCAGACACAGAGCCTGCCCGCAGCACAGGCCAGCGCCAGCAGGAAGCTGGGTGCGTCCACCAAGGTGGGGCCATGGGTGCGGCCCTGGCCGGCTGCTAGAGGCCACCACTGTCACTAACTAAGAGCCAACATGTGCTAAAATTTGGGGGGTTTTCCAGCCAGGCATGCGGCCTGCCTTCTGACTGGTCACCAGGGCCTATTGAGTCGTGCCAACTGTTCTGCTGGGCCTCAGAGCTTCTCCAGCTTCTCTGCAGCTTCTCCAGCTTCTCTGCAGCTTCTAGGCTGGGGCAGGTTTTCCTCGGCCCCTACTGTTCACGTGCACATGCACATTTTACACGATCACTGTGATTCTAGGTGTCGGCTTCTGCACGGGGTGGGGTAAAGCTAGGCTGGCAACAAAGAGACCCAGTAATTAATTCAGGGTCTGAAAAAAGAGGGGTGACTTGTCTCTCATGTCATAGTCCAAGGGGAGCTATTCAAGGTCCGAGGGCAGATTTAGTTACGTTGGCGTCTTCTTCATCCTGTTCCCCCACCGCCCCCAGGACCTGTTGTCAGGGCACCGTCCGGCTTTAGGAAGAGGTAAAACGCAGTAAAGGCCTTTACTGAAAGCTTAGGGGTGTCGCACTGTCCTCGGCGGCTGGGGCTTGCCTGCATCAAGACAGACAGTCGACTGGCTTCTAGAGACCAGGAAACTATTGCTAGAACTTCTGCTGCCATCCCAGAAGCTGGCAAGGGAAAACCCACATGTAGCCTGAAGGAATAGGCCGTTGCAAATGTGGTTAGGGCTGCATATCCTCTCTCAGTACATAGTCCACATCTAGTTTATCCTTTTCTGGACTTTTCTTTTTTGAAAAAAAGATTTTTATTTATTTATTCATGAGAGATAGAGAGAGAGAGGCAGAGACACAGGCAGAGGGAGAAGCAGGCTCCCTGCAGGACTCAATCCCGGGACCCCGGGGTCACGCCCTGGGCCGAAGGCAGAGGCTCAACCTCTGAGCCACCCGGACGTCCCCCTTTTCTGGACTTGCAACAGCACAACCTGTAGGAGGAAGAGACAAGGACAGATGAGAGGAACGTAGAACCAGGAAGCCCTCTGGAATAATCAGGATCTCCCTTGTCTTTTAACACCAAGGATCACGCTTGCCTCCTTGTGCCACAGAGATGCCCCTCGAACGCCCACATCCCACAGATCCCACGTACCATGGAGGCAGGGCTGGTAGGCTTCGTGGAGCCTCACGACAAGGGTCAGCCTGGACGGGGGAGCCACTAGGACAGTCACCCACCATGAAAGCCAGCTGCCGGTGCTCGGCCGTCCCTAAGTCATGCTACCTGCGTCTCCCTCCGGGGTGGGCGGTCGAATAGGGCCTTCTGCAGGGTCTCTAGGTCAGGCCTCTGCTTGCACTTGAGCTGCCTTCTCTGAATTGCAGGCCCTACAGATGAGCGATGTTCTTTAACCACGGAGTCATGAGTTGTTCGGGTGGGGGGAGAGTTGTCCCAGTAGCAGCACATAGTCGTGGTAATTGGGTTTACGACATGTATCTGGTTTGGGGGGAACTGTAGGGCTTTGACCATTTAGGGCTGGCCACGAAGCCACAACGTGCCTAGGGGACCAGCTCGGCATTAGAGACACCCATGAAGCCGACTCCTTCCAGTGGCCGGGCACTGAAGGTATTAAGAATGGGGACGGCCAGACTCCTCCAGGCTCACCCAGGGGAGTGTTGTAGCAAGTGGTTCTTACTTAGTCTTGCCCTTCCCATGACTGGGCTTCTGGGCCCCACCGCTCATGGTCTATGAGTAGGTGTATGACTGAGGCCCAAGAGCCGTGCTGCTCCATCTGGGTCTGGACTCAGAAAGCAAGCCACTCAGGGCTACTGGGCCACGGGGCTTGTTGGAACAGAGGGGAAGAGGCTCTGTTCCCTTCCTATGGGGCCTGAGGAGTGACTTTTCTTCCCTGTCCCCTCCAGAGCCAGTAGGCAAGTCTCCGATGTCTCTTTGCAAGGGGTTGGGTCACTGAAGGGGTCTTTTTGTGCTGAAAGAGATCTGTAGGAGGAAACCTAGCAAATGCGGCACCCGTGTACCAATCACACATGAAGGCAGGGGACAGCCTGTATCGCGACCCATGAGACTCCACCACAATCACCTGGAGGACCTGCTAAGACACACACTGCTAAGAAACCCCCAGAGTTTCTGGGTCAGTGGGTCGGGGTGGGGCCAGATTATCCTCATTTCTGACGTGCCCAGTGAAGCTAATGCTGCTGGCCTGCAGACCATGGAGCTAGGTGATCGGCTGGGGTACCACTACCACTGGTGCCCCCGATCGCTCCAAAGTTAATCACTCTGAAGTTTTTTTAAGTGTCCTAACAACACTCTGAAAATAACTCTTTGCCCACACTCCTCTTCCCTGGAGAAATACCACAGAGGGTGTTCTGGGGAGCTTTTTGCCCAAACTGTTCCAGAACTTTGCCCAGAAGTGTTCTAAGTATAATCGCTGAGTTGATCCTTGTCTGTGTATGGCTTCTAGTTCGTGTCAAGAAGAATCCTGAAATTATAAAACCCGGTGGCAAGAAGTGACCAATAGGTTTCTGGTTTCATATATGGAAGGGACACCCGGGTGGGCCCTAGAGGAAGTCCAAAGTGTTCTCTCCCCATATAACTCCATCCTAGAATAGAATACAGTTGGGCCTGCATATTTGTAGGAGGATCAATGATCCTTCTGGTCAACTTTCTTTTTTAGAGAGTCCCAGATGTAGGATCTTCCCACGCACAAAGCTGGCGTGATACAATAGGCATGGGCAATAGAACGGCCCCCATCCCTGCTCCCTGTCCTTAGGAAGTCAAGTAGAAGAAGTGTGGGACCCAAAGGAGAAGGCACATGAAGATTCTTACAAGTGCTGTGCTTGGCCCCACCGAGAAGCCTCTGTCCCTTGAGTAACTTTGAGCCTCTGGTTTGCAATCCATGGGGTCCTAAGGTAGTGGGTCTGACTGCTGACCACATATTTGAATCATCAGGGGGAGCTTCCAAAAAGTGCCCCCGCTCAAAACCAGCTGGTCTAGACAATCATCTGTTAAAAAAAAAACAAAAACAAAAAAAGAGGAGGTGAGGATTTAACAAAGAAAAATTAAAGCAAATGCCACCAAAGGCCAAAAATGGAAAAAGGACCATGGGAAAATATGGTTGGTTACTGGGAAGAGGCTGAAGGGAACTTTCCAGAATGCTAGAAATGTTTATCTTGATCTATGGTGCGTGTGTGTGTGTGTGTGTGTGTGTGTATCTCTGTGTGAAAATAAGTATATATTTATATGTATAAATATGTATGTCTTTAAGACACACACTGGAGATTAGTGCCCTTCCCACATTATACATGTTTTATGCCTTGGTTAAAAAGAAAAATATGGAATATCAATGCTCTGGCCCTAGTCCAGAGACTGTAATTTAATTGGATATTCTCCAAGTCCCCTCATGATTCTCTTGTGCAGTCAGGGTTGGGAAGCACAGTCTCCGAGAACTGGGCCAGTCCAGGTGAGTGCCTAATGCTGGAGGGCCCGAAGGGAACCCACGGCTCACTCATGGGCCAACTCACCAGGGTTTGCCACCGTGAGCACTTGTATGGAGTCTCCTTTGCACACACACCCTTTGGGGACTGGTGATGGTCCTTGGCTGGTCCGGGGTCTTCCCGTGGATCTTGCCAGCATGTGGTAGAGCTCAGCAGAGAGGAGCTTGGGATTTGGGGGACAACCTCCCCTAGTCCTCAGGTTGTGAGGGTGGCCACATGTGTGCTGTGGGCAGAACCTTAAAAAGAGTGAGCAAGGGTCTGGTTTGTGGGGAGAATCTGGCAAGTGGAAGGATGGGCAGGAGCAGGAATCCACGGCTAGTGCAGGAGCGGGGACGAGCTGTCTCAGGACCCTCCAACCAAGAGAGCACTGCGCTTCCTGTGAAGGGGGGCAGCTCTTACCCTGGGACAATATTTGCTGACCTAGATCTCCTGTTGATCCTAGGGGCTAGCTCAGGCTTAAAAAGCACTTGGAGTTTGGGTTGGCAGACGATGCACTGTTTGCCACCAGCACCTTTCCCCTTCCTTCTTCCATTTCTTGGCCAAGGCTGGGGGGTTGGCATGCTGCCCAGCCTTGGTTATGATCCCGGATTTGGGGAATTCAGGGGGTGGATTAAAACAGCCAGGTGGTCAATTATCAATGAACAGACAAAGGGGAGATAAAAGGCTTAATAATACATAGTGCATGGATTGTCTTTCTGGACAGAAGTGAAGGGGAAATCCTAATGTAACTGCCACAAACCCAGAGCCAAGAAATAAAATGAGAGGTTCAGTCCCTTGAACACTGTTTCCAGGAAGCATATTGTTCATTAGCTGTGGGGGAAACGTAATCACAGCAATAAAAAAATAAAAAAAAGAACATTTCAGGAACTGATGTGCAGATGGAAAATGTTGATGGCGGGTCAGTTGGGTCTTCCTAAATAATAAGGAAGAGATCTAAAGGAATGTTCGAGCAAAGTGTGGTAACCAATGTCTCAAAGGCTGGCGCAGGGTTAGGTTTTAAGAAGCAGTATTTAGAAAAAGCCACAGGGTTCTCTCTGGCCTCCCGGGAGAAGCAGCAATTTCCCCACTGTCAGTTATCAAGTCAAAAATATTTCTTTTTTTAAAAAAATTATTTTTATTTTTACTTTTAAAAGATTTTTATTTATTTATGAGAAACACACAGAGAGAGAGAGAGGGCACGGCAGAGACATAGGCAGACGAGAAGCAGGCTCCATGCAAGGAGCCTGACGTGGGACTTGATCCTGGTACTCCAGGATCACACCCTGGACCAAAGGCAAGTGCTCAACCGCTGAGCCACCCAGGCTTCCCCCCCCCCTTTTTTTTTTAAGTCAAAAATATTTCAAGAGGATTCCCCAGCTATGATGATACAGAATAAATTGAGGGAAGAAATTAGAAGGAAGTAATGCAACACAGTAGTGTTAAAAGATAAACTGAGGCATAGCAAACACTGAAAGAGTTTATTTGAGCAAAAATCTATTGACATCCGGTTAGCCCCAAACTACAAGTGGTTAGGGGAACCCCATCAAGAGCTCAGGGAGAGACTTTGATAGGGCAGACAGGGAAGCGAAGCGAGGAAGCTATTGATTGGTTACAGCCCAAGGCCTAGTTGGTTATGTGTGACCGGTTGTCCTTTAGGTTGCAATTTTGTGACCTAGAGGCTCTACAGGCTTGGATTTCGTTTGCTTAAGCAGGCCACGTCCTGTTGCAGAGGTGGTGGTGGGACACGGGTGCGGGAATGGCACAGGCCCCAGGTGCACCAGCAGAGAGTAGACAAGACCCGGCCACCCGGGAAAGCGAGGTGGACCTGATGCATAGGGGGTGGGAGGGAGTCCCCTCACCTGCAGGAGCCTGTGGGGCCACCAGCCGTCCACACCAAGCCCACAGACCTTGAGCCGGGCCACTGTAGACAGCCAAGGGAAGAGAGCCCCAAAAGGCACCACAGCCAATCCCATAAGGAGCCATCTGTGCTCACTCTGCGCCTTCCGCCCTGATGCGAAAAGACTGTACCCATGGAACGAGAGAGGGTTGTGTGAACAAGGGCACCATGTCCCCCCACCCCCACCTCAACCCTGGTCTTAAAAGTGCTTGCTGCCAGGCCTGCTGGGGCAGGGAGGGAGGTCGGTGGGTCTAACTGGAGTGTGAGGTAAGACTTGGGATGAAGTTAGGGAACCAGCTTGAAGTGACTGCCCCCTGGCGGGCATGTGGTGGAATTGCCATGAAAACTTGGGGGGCTGCTGACACCTCCTCTTCCAACTAGGACGTGTGTGTCTCAGAGAGCTCAGCCACTCAGCCAAGGTCATGTCTCCCAGTGGCAGTGCTGAGAGGACTGACGCCCATACCAGCAGCCACGTCGGGGTGGGGTGGGGGGTCCTCGCTGTGGTCGGAAGGCTGGGAGACCTGCTGTGGGACTCACGGTGACGTGAGCTGGCTGGTCTCTGGTTTCCAGAAGCTTCTTCCTCTGCTAGCACAGTGGAGAGCGCTCGAGAAGAGGGTAGCTCTAGTCCTGCCCAGCACGGGAGAGAGAGGATCAGAGGTGCAGGGGGTCCCACACTAAGCTGCGCCCGAGCAGGTGCACCAGCCTAGGGCTTGATAGAAGTGTGAGTGTGATTGGGAGGCGGAGGGGAGGGTGCTGGCCTAATGCTCTTGGCAGGAGCACCCTGGTGGGAAGAGGGAAGATTCCAAACCAGCCCTGCCCGTGCCCTGTGTCCCTTCAGGCTTTGGTAGGAACACCTGATCCTCAGCCCCACCCTCAGCATGACAGCAGCTCAGTCCCAGGGAAGGCCAGGCCTCTGGGGCACAGACGCCATCCTGTCCGGTCGGCCTTGATGGCAGGCGGTTTGCTCTGACCTGAATTTGACGACACTGACCTGGCCTGTTCTTGGCTAAAATGTTTTCCTCCTCGGGCATAGCCCCTTGGACTCTGGCTTTTTATTTACTTATCTTTATGTATTTAGTTTTTAGAGAGGAGAGGGGCAGTGGGAGAGGGAGACGGAGAGAGAGAATCTTAAGCAGACTCCCTACAGAGTGTGAAGCCAGATGCAGGACTCGATCTCACAACCCTGCGGTCATGACCTGAGCTGAAATCAAGAGTTATTTTCTTTTTAGACTTTATTTATTTATTCATGAGAGACACACACAGAGAGAGAGAGAGAGGCGGAGACACAGGCAGAGGGAGAAGCAGACTCCTCGCTGTGAGCCCAATGTGGGGGCTCGATCCCCGGACCCGGGGTCACGCCCTGAGCCGAAGGCAGAGGCTCAACTGCTGAGCCACCCAGGCGTCCCTGAAATCAGGAGTCTTGATGCTTAACTGACTGTGCCACCCAGGCGCCCCAGGGCTCTGGCCTTGTAAACCCATGCTCAAGAAAAAGCAACTTCAGATTGTGGAATATGGATCTAGAAAAGGGATGAGTGCGAGGGGTGAGGTCAGGGGAGTGACCTGTCCCATGTCTTGCCTCTTAAAGTCTGTGACACCCCACCGTCCTGGCTCTCCTTTACTCCCCGGTCAGGGTCCTTCACTGTCCCTCCTCCTCCTTTCCTGCTTCTCCTAAAGAAGGATGGAAAGATCCTTAGAGTTCTTTCAACGAAGTAAACTGCATTTTCAGGACTCATTCCGGACCCCGTCCTCTCTCCACACCCTGCATGGGTGAGCTCGCCTTGCCTCGTCCTTTCCAGTACCTCTGCACACTCGTGCCACTTAAATTCGTGTCCCGCCCAGAACTTTGGTCGCATTCATCCACCGGCCCATTTGGTATCTTCGTTTGCGTATCTCACGAACGTCTCAAACTCAGGATCCCTCAAACTGAATCTTCCTTCCTTAAATCCTAATGACTCTAGCTCCAAAATTCATATCCAGTGTATTCGCTTCCCCCCCCCCACCCCATCTCTGTGGCTCCTCCTCTAGCTTGAACTAACAGCACCTTTCCACTGTACTTGGCCATTTTCTCCCTGGTGTTGCCTCTTACTGTGACCCTCAACCCTTTCTCCATAGAACAACCAGAGTAATCTGGTTAAAAGGCAAATTAAATCATTTTAGTCTCACGTGTAGATCTCTAAATGGCTGTTTATTGTACTCAGGATGGAATCTCCTACTGTACTCTAACCTGGCCCCTATCCACCCGTGCTAGCCTTAGTGCTGCTCACCTGGGCTTTCCTATTCCTGCTCTCCTTCCAGGCACATGGGATGATTGCATACCCTTGATGGGAAGAGAGGACCCGGAACTTCCTTTGGGCAATGAAACGTAAGTACAAGAGGTTTGAAAGCCAGTCCAGGACTGGTAGTGCACTTTCTTCTCCTGCTACAGCGTTTAGGGAAACCAGCATTGGTCTTCCAGGTGGCATGAGGCCAAACTGCTGGCAGCGCTTGCAGGAGAGCTGCCTTGGGAAGTTTGCCCAAATGCACATGGACCTTCCAGGAGTGAAGAAAAGCACCTGCTGTGAGATCTGAGGGTTTGTTTCTGCAGCAAAACATAGTCTGTCCCAATTGATATGTTGTAGAAAAAGGGGTTACGTATGGCGATCCTCTTTAAAACGGAGCAAAGGACAAGGGCTTTTCAGAAAATGTCCTTTTTCATTAGACTAGAAAAAAATTAACAGTGGCTCTTGTGCTCTTGTGTTCCCCCCCACCCCCCAGTGGCTCTTATTTTTTGCAAAAGGAATTGCAACAATTCCCCAAATTGGAGTGAGTTTCTGGGTGATCCAAGAAGCAGGCGCATTCGTATTTTTGCCAGGTAACGACACACCTCGTTAACAACCCTGGGTGTAGATGGGCAAGACTGGATCACCACTGGGGGAAAAGAGGGAAACACAAGTGAAACTTTACAGAGATATTATCTGAGGTGAGGGAAAGGCACCTTCGGTGTGTTTAAATATTGTTAATAAAGTCACACATTAACCAGGAAAGCCCTGCTTTCTTCCCATTATCCAAGTAACACCTGCTTTACTTTGTCCTAAGTTTAAAATACCCCAGGGAAAGATCTGGGTGCCTCAAATTTGGCTGAAAAGGAAAGCGTTTGTGGGGAAGACATATTTTCCAAGCTTTTTCTTTTCTTTTCTTTTTTTTTTTTTTTTTTTTTTTTTTTTGGTTTCCTACTTAGGCTCCTCTTACTATTTATCTTCAATGACCAGCAGTGTTTATAAGAACTTAATTAGGAGAGAGCAAGTAGGAGAGGAGAGAAAGGCAGGGAGAGTAAGAAAACAGACAAATGGGATGGATGGAAGGAAGCAAGGGAGGGAGGGAGGGAGGAACAGAGGGAAAGAGAGAAGGAAATACACCTGTGGTGACACTGGAACGTGCAGTCTCGGTGAGAGGGAAGAAATGGCCACCCTTCCCGAACGCCCTTAAACACACAAAATAGTAGGGTGGTTTTTTTAAACCCTGAGTGACCACAGTTTGGGAGGCTCAGCTGAAGTAATATGGTCACTACCAAGGAATGTAGGGCCTTCTCAGTGAGCTGGCCTCCAGGCACAGTAACCAGAAAAAGGCAATTCTCAGAGCTCACCTCCAGATCATCAGAAGATACTGGAAACAAGAATGCCCAACACTCATTGATTCCGGGGCCCTGCTAAGGCATTCCATTGGCTAGGGTGCCTGTGTCATGTTTCAAAGTTTCCATTTCTAGGGATGGAGAAGATGTCCTACTGGGCCTTCCCAAGGAGTGGGCATCTAGGGCTCTGTAGCGATGTCTTCGTAGACAAGCAGAATAAGGCCACGTTGATCGCACAGCGCTCTTTCATCCTGGACCATGGGCCATCTGGCCTAGGCGGGCTCTTCAGTTTTAAAGGGTGAGACCCTATGTCCACCATGAAGTTCAAAATCCCTGCAACTGAGTTAGTCCAGTCTTGGCTCATAGCTAGAGGTCCGAGTTGTGGCTCCGTCTCCTGGTTCTTTGATGAGGCCACTGGTGCTTTCAACGCTGAGACACTGGCTGAGCAGAGAGCTTCAGGCTGGGCCGTACAAGCCCAGCTTCCTGGCAGTTTGAGAGATCCTAGGAGTTTTCCTCTGGGGAAATGGATAGTGAGCTGCTTTTCCAGACCTGCCTGGGTTCTTTAGGGAAGGAGGGCACTGAATGCCTACATTTACGCCAGATCCCACTGCCTTTGTTTGGGCACGGCCCACCTGACATTCTGGCCGGGCTGTTCGGGGGATGGTGGTCCCTTGCTGAGTCATCTGATTGTTTTCGAACAAGCCTGGGTCTCCTTCCTGAGGGAGCCTTTGCTCAGACCCCATGAGCTTGGCCTTGTGTTTTACCTGAAGGCCGGTTTCCTGGTGGAAGGTCTGTACCCAGCGGTACATCTCTAGGTGCGTGTTCCACGGAGACTCGAGAGCCTGAAGACAGCCTCTGTCAGCCTCCTCCCGCATCCCCTCTGCCTCAGGATCCGTCTCCTCCAGGGACAGTGAACGCCTTCTCTCCTTGTTAATCCAAACAGGACTGACCATGGACTCAGCAGGAGCGGGCGTGTACCCTCCTGACAAAGCAAGTCACAAGCAGGGTCACCACTGGAACGTACATGGGCACCTCTCATGGGGGGGGGGGTGTCTCAGAGCTTTTGAGCTGAAGGAATGCTATCCCAAAAGGTCAAGGAAGCCTGGTACCATCACATTGCATGTGTGTGTACACACACGTGGGTCACACATGATCCCACTTGCATGCTCACACGTGTACACTCCCTCCCCTGCCCACACATTCACATCCATACAATCTCTCTCTCTCTCTCTAACACACACACACACAGACTCACGCACAATTATTCATTCATTCAACAGGTATTTATTGAGCATTTATTATGTGCCAGGCATTATTTATTCTAGGTTCGGGGGGAAATGGCAGTAAACATTGAGGCAACAGCCACATCTTCGTGGATATGCTCTAGCGGGCTGGGACAACAGGAAGCAAGCGAATATATCATAATAAAATAGCCGGTGCTAACCAATGCTATAAAGAATCCCCCCCCCCCCCAAAAATAAAGAAAAACCCAAGCAGAACAGAGTTTAATAGCAGACTCCGGGTCTCCACTGCAGTGAAGGAGTGAACCCAAGGTAGAGCCAGGGAACGAGCGTTCAGGCTGAGACAATGGTGCAGATGCACACGGGCTCGCCAGTGGAAAAGATTACTCTTAACTTATGGGGTTTTGCGTTCTGGGATTCCAAGAATGGGTTTACCACCCGAGGTGGAGGAGGGAGGAGCTGTATTTGGAAGCAGCTCCTTGGAGGGCTGCGGGCTCCTTCCATCCCACGGACACTGTTCTGGGAACACGCATCACCTCCTGCTTCTCTGAACTGGCTGCAGGGGTGAGGTGACGCCTGTCTTCTTTCTCAAGGACCTATTTTTACCACCTCGTGGCACCTGACACTTTATTGTCAACCCCTGGTGGCTGAGAGGGTTGTGGGAATGACCCAAAGGTGTTCCAAAGAGAGAAGGTCTGTGACCAGCCTGGAGTTGCCTCCGACTTGTCAGTGGAGCGCTCTTGAGCATCCCGGCCATTTGTCACTGCAGGAGGCACTTGTCACTGAGGGAGGCCCTGGACAGGACAAAGTGCAGGCAGGGGTGGAGGGGTCCAGGCAGAGGGAACCCCCCTGATCACCAGGTCTGGGAGGCTAAGGGAGTGGGGGCAGGTGCAGCCATGTCTCTGCAAAGGGGGGAACGACTGGAAATTTGTTCCCGCTGTAGGACTGCCCCACGGTTCTCAGCATGGCAAACGTGGAAACCTTTACAAGGAGCCAAAACATTCTGTGTCCCTTTGAGAACAGAGGAGGAGGGGACGTGATGGGACAATCTAGGAACTAGTATCTTCTCCACTATGCCAAGGGGACCAAGCAGGCCTTGGATGCAGAGAGGAGCCTCCCTAGCTGTCCTTCCCAGCCTGGGGTCCACAGAGGACGAGGAGAAAGATGAAGTGGGAGGCACACCCGGACCCTGCCCCCAACACAGATCCTGCTGAGTGGCCGACCTGGCCTGGGGGCCCCAAGTCTTCCCTGACCAAAGCAGTGCCTGACCAGCCCTCTGGCACTAACCTGCCCTCGCTGCTCCCAGGATGCTAGTGAGGGGAGGAGGGCGCCCAGTGGGTGGGAGAAAGGGCCAGAGGGGAGGGATGGGCCGGGGGGGGGGGTGTTCTGTGGGACATGTCAAGCCTGACTGTCTTTGGGATGTGCACATTACATGGGTTTGTGAGTCCCAACGCTGGGTCTGGCAAGCCTGGTACTTCCATTTGGTAGTGGTTTAATAAATGTGTGCTGAGTGACGGAATGACTAAAGACCTTTGAGGATGAACCAGCGCTTCAAGAACATTTCAGTGTACCCCCTGCAGAGAGGGGGGCCACCGGGCAGTGCCGGTTCAGTTCATACAGAGCCCCCTGGTTGGCAGCAGCACATGTGACAGGAGCCGGGCACCTTCAGCCGGGTGGTGCCACTTTTGTCTCAAGAGGCCACACATTTCCTGTCCCGGATGGATGTCCCTCTGGCCCCTCATCCCTTCCCAGCTGGCCTAGTGCAGGGCAAGCCACCCAATGAGTCCTGAAGTGTAGAAGAGCCACAGAGACCCTCGGGCCCAGCCGTGACCTTCCCCCTCCCTTGACCCATTCATTCCTCTGGTAGAGGGAAGGGCTGGGAGGGAACCGAACCGCAGCGCTACCTTCCTCCAGGAATGAAGCCGGAGTTCCCAGAGGGAAGAGGCATCCTCCCTCCGAGGCTTCTGCGGCTCAAGCCTCCTGGGAAGTTGTCTGAGACTGTGACCAGCACGTCCCGAGCCAAGGTGCCTCCTGAGTCCCTGAGCCCCAGGCTCCCTTGCCCAGGCTCTTGGGAACGCCACGTCGGCTCTCTCCAGAGGCCCGTTTCTCCAGCTTTGCAGGAGGTGAGACCCAACCAGGAAGAGCTCCCATCGCTCCACCTGCCCAGCAGGGGCCCAAGGCACCAGGAAGAACAGGCCAGCCAGGTGAGAACGGGGGAGCAGAGGTCAGGTGCAGCCGGCAGCTGGCCAGGTTGGCAGGAGCTGCCCGGACGCAGGCCTCCTTGCTCCGGCTCTGACGCCCCCCCCCCCAAGGCCTCCCAGGCTGCAGCTCCCCCGCCCCCCACTCCTGCCCCCAGCACCTGCCCGGCCCTACGCCCTACGCCCTACCTTCCTACCTTTCGGGAGCACCACCAGCTGGGCCTGGGCCCTCTGCTGCCTCAAGTACTGGGCTCGCAGGCCCTGGACGCCGAGCGGGGGCTCTCTCCCCGGGGCCTGCGTGCCCGAGCCCTCGGCCATGGAGCAGGGCCCCCGCTGCCAGCAGTGCCGCAGGGCCGGGCAGAGGCAGGGCAGTCCCAGCATGGGATCCGGGAGCAGAGCAAACAGGGATGGGCGGGGCGCGAGGGGGGAGCCAGGGGGAGGGGGGAGCGAGGAGGGAGCGAGGAGGGCGGGGAGCAGGGAGCGAGGAGGGGGGAGCGATGGGGGAGCGAGGAGGGGGGAGCAAGAAGGGAGGGGGGTGGGAAGCAAGGAGGAGGGGGAGCGGGGGGAGCGAGGAGGGGGGATCGAGGAGGGCGGGGAGGGGGAGCGAGGAGGAGGGGGGAGTAAGAGGGGGATGGGGAGCGAGGAGGGCGGGGAGGGGGAGAGGAAGGGGGAGCGAGGAGGGGGGAAGCAAGGAGGGCGCGGGGGGGCAGCGAGGAGATTGGGAGAGAAGAGGGCGGCAGGGGGGAGCGAGGAAGGCGCGGAGGGGGGAAGCGAGGAGGATGGGGGGAGCGAGGGGGGCGGGGGAAGTAAGAGGGCGGGGGAAAGAGGAGGGGGAGCGAGGAGGATGGGGAAGCGGGGAGGGGCGGGGGGGAGAGAGGAGGGCGGGGGGAAGTAAAGGGGGGCGAGATGGGGGAGGTAAGGGAGACGAGGGGGGGGAGCTAGGGCAAGGGGCGGTCCGGGTGGGGGTCCCGAGTGGGCGGGGAAGGCGGGACAGGGGACGGGACAGGAGGAAGAGTGGGGGGGGAGACGGCGTGGGGGCCCCAAGGGGTCCCCAGGCGGGGAGGAGACGAGCAGGTGGAGGCCAGGGCAGGGGGTGACCAGCGAGGGGCCGAGGGCGGGGGGGGGGGGGGGGGGCCGGCTGCGCCCCGCCCCGCCCTTCTGGGGGTCCCGGGAGCCCCGGGTCCGCGCTGCTCGATCGCAGCGTCCCTCCGGCGCCTGGGCCTTCCTGGCGGAGCCGAGCCCGCGCGAGGCCAGGTGCTGCTCGGCTCACCTGTCTCACCTGTCGCGGGCTGGACCTGGACTCTCATCCCCAAACCTGTCCGTTTGGTCTGCGGTTGGCGAAGGAGCAGCCTCTGCAGCCTCAGAGCTGGCGCCGCGGGTGCGCAGCCGCGGCCGGGGACCCAGTGGGAAGGGCCCCCAAGCTGCACCCCCCCCCCCCCCGCCCCCGCCACACGCATCCCGGGAGGACAGCCCCCCCCCCAGGCTTCTGGCATCTGCTCGGCCCCCTTGGTCTCCGCTCCCCTCCCCCTCCTCCAGCCCCGCATCCCCTAGGATTCCTGGGCCCTCCCTCCCCTGCCCTCGTGCCTCCCGGCCAGCTCAGCCCCTCAGTGTCGCGTCCTTCCACGAGGCTTACAGAGAACCCCCTCCCGACACTCCTACAGGGGCCGCGGCTGGATTCCAGGAGCCCTTCTGGAGGTGACCTGGGGGGCTCTGGTCACTGGGCGTGGGCGGGGCCATGGACGGGAGATCCCCAGTGGGCAGCCCGGGCCTCCAGCTGGGAGCTTATTGCCCTACAGTCCTGGAGGTCAGAAGTCCATGACCAAGGCATCAGAGAGGTTAGGGTTGTTGCTGTTTTCTGGGGACCAGGAGGGAATCTGTTTCAGGCCTTCGCCCTGGCTTCTGTTGGTTTGCTGGCCACGTGTGGGGCCCTTCCCTGGCCTCTGTGAGCCCCACTTCATCTCTGCCCCATGTGCATATAGTGATCTCCATGTGTGCCTGTCTCTGTGTCCACATTTCCTCCCTGTGTAAGGTCACACCAGTCATGTGGGATCAGTGCCCACTCTAATGACCTCATCTTAATCCAACCAGTGACATCCGCAATGACCCTATTTCCAAATGTGGTCACATTCTGAGGTACATCAACATGTAAACCTGGGAGTACACAATTTAATGCTTATTGGGAGATGAAAGGTAATTCCAGTCACAGAGGTAGGCCTAGGAGAGGAAGGGACCGGGGTGTGGGAGAGGCGAAGGGGTTTGTTTCCCGTGTTGTGTTAGAGGTGCCTGTGGTCCTTGGGTCCTCAAGAGGGAATCTGCAGCTTGCTAGAGACATGCAAAGGTCGCCCCTGGTGGAAATGATACGCTTCGTTATTGGAAAAGGTGAATAGTGCTGCCATGAATATTCACGTACAGGTTTTTCTTTGAGTACTTGTCTACGGTTCTTCTGGTTACGCTTCCCAGGAGCAGAATTGCTGAGTCATACGGTTGTCACATGCTGTTTTCATTGCAAAACTCCATTGGCTGCAAGTATATTGCATTTTGAGGATTGTAAAAAAGTTTGCATCTTATGCTTTGGCTTTTCTGTTGATACGCCAAGACCTCTGCCCTAGAGCAGAGGCCTTTGCAAGTTGGTGTGTTTGGTTTCTTGGAAAGGGAATCCCCATGTGTAATTCCTCATCATGCAATTGATGATGTTTTGGAACACAGGTGAGGTTTGCTGGGGTGAGGTCCGGAGCCTACACCCAAGAAAGAATTCTTGAGGCATCTTTGGTGCAAAATGGTGGTTTCATTAAAGCCTGGGGACAGGACCCGTGGGCAGGGAGAGCTGCTGTCCCAGGCCTGTGACAGGAGGCTGATTATGTACCTGGGAGTCGGGAGGGGTTTGGGGATAGCTGCTCTCTAAGGGATTCTGGAAACAAGGTTTCCAGAACCTTCCAGAAAGTTTCCCCCTTGTAGGGGGCTGGCTATTGTTGGGAAAAGGTCACTTCCTACCGTCTAATAAAGCCTGAGTCACAAGACCCTCGGATGTGTATCTGTGGGCCACGTGCTTGGGGGATGATCGCCCACACGTGTCTTGGGGGGTTAGAGATAAAGGGAAATTTCTAAAGGAATTTTCACATGTTAAAGTAGACTCACGGGGTCCTGAGGATCGGGCTGAGATTGACTTTTGTCCTGAGGAAAGTATGACCCTCGAGGCAGCTGAGTCCGTTCAGGAAGGTCCCTCTGCCTGTTTCAAGGGCTTGTCAGTGGCTTGCCCCGGGGTTGTGCTTCGTCCTCAGCTAGTCCTCTGTTCCCTCATCACAATGATAAAGTAGCTCCCTGCCTAAAACCAGGATTTTGAGTGGCCAGGGCACCATCTGATCTTCTTTTCCCAACACTATCGTGTCAAATGATTGAAAAGTCCAGGATAAAAATGCACAAAACTTTTCCCAAACTTGTTTTGCGTGTGGCCTATCAGAATCAGTACCTGTACGATTAGGACTTTATGTAATGATCGTAAAATATTCTTAAGTGACCTGTAGAGGCAGTATGGTGATCGGCTGCCTGGAGTCTGCAGCCAGAATACCTGGGTTTTCATCCAGGCTGTGCCATTTTTTTTTTAAATCCCTCCATGTCTCAGTTTCGCCATCTGCAAAATGGGCCAATAATAGTTACAGTTTACCTATCTATAAAATGGGGATAATGAGAGCATCTTTATAAGGGTATAAAGTCCTCAAACAGTGCCTGGCATGAAGTCAGCACCATAAGAGTTTGTTGAAGGCAAATTTACAGATTGGTCCAGAAAATTACAATGTCTTTAATCAAGATAATAAGTTAATAGCACACGTTCTTGTAAAGAAGGATCTTACTGATTTTAGTTTTGACAATACCTATCACTCTCTATCAGAGAATATTTCCCACAAAGCATATGGAAGCTATTGAAGGAACACTATGGGACAACTACTTAATAATTAAATGCCTAAAAAGAGATATTACAAAATTTTAAAAACGGTTTTAAATTGGTTTTGAGGCTAAGATTCAATTCATTCAACATGTATTCACCCAACAGGTACTTATTCAGTCGCCACAGTCCTCCAGACTCACTAATCAATCAACATAGATGAGTAAATTAAACAGACATTATCCTCATAGAACTTCCGATGCAGTTGTGGGGAAAGAACTGTATAATTAAAATTCATGATAAGAACTAGGCAAAGAGAATACAGTAATTTAAATTAAATAATGTGTGTGTGTGTGTGTGTGTGTGTGTGTGTATCATTTGGGGGAGTTCCCAACTTTCAGAATAAATGTCACCTATGATTATTTCGTATTCCAATAATTTATCCAGTTTATTCACCTGTAAAAAAAAAAAAAAAAAAAAAATCATCTTAAAGTTTCCTGCCCTCTAGTGGGGGCTTTAAGTCATAGCCACACAAACAACTGTGAAGGGTTGAGGGGTTTGGGGGTTTCTTCTGCTAGCCGATGAGCTCTGGCTGGGTGGGATGCCCAGCAAGGAATCAGGCCCTCCGGGACACTTGCCTGCTGCAGGGCCCCACAAGCCTATAGCTTCCTTCAGAGGATTCCTCTAGGCATGTTCGGTGCTGTGGGACCTCACCATCCTCCTGGGACCCCATCTCTGACTAGTCAGTGGCCTGTGAAAATGGCCTGGGGTAGAAGTGCTCCTGAATAGGCGATACCCACTCGGGAGGGCAACAGGCCCAGCTAATCAGTTTTCCAACAGAGCAAGACAGACCCAATGAATCCACAGTCAGAGGAAGCAGATGGTGGGTATCTGAAGCCACGCTGAGGGCAGAGCATCAGGACCAAGGCTGCCAGCTGCGGACCAGGCAAGGTTGCCCCCCATTCCCAAAATATTTCAGTAGCAGCTCCAGGCAAGTCCAGGCGGTTTTGTGACTGTCACCTTGTTCTTACCCTCCCTGAGTATCTTTTCCACAATCCCGAGTGGATGGAGGCAGTTCCAATGTCAAAGGGCCTTACCAAAGATGCAGCGGATATGCCACCCCATTTCATCCCTGCCAGGCTTCTGAGACTTTATTCCCATTATCGGGAGCTCAGAGAGGCTGTGTTGCCTGCCCAGGGTGCCCCAGCGGATCACTGGAGCCACAGAGTTGGCACACCCTTCATTCCGCCGTCAGAGCTTGGGTTTCTCCCCATGACCCATATCCTGTGGTATTGAAGCCTGACTCTAACGGAGGCATGAGATTAGCTACTCCTCCACTTTTTATTATTAGCAAAACCTTCTTTTAAAAATATCTAGGTTAAACAATTTTAATCAGGTTATCAGATAATGACCTGTATGAGCTTTAAAAGTAAGTCAAATTCTGGGGTGGTGGTGGGGGGGAACTCCTGGTAGAGCATGTGACTCTTGATCTCAGGGCCATGAGTTCAGGCCCCGTGTTGGGCATAGAAACCACTTAAAATTTAAAAATTGAAATAATAATAAGTTCACATACAGGAGCATGTTGATCCCTTGTTCCATAATATGTACATTTCCCGTCAACTCATTCTGAATCTGATCATTAGTGGAAAACCCCTTCCCAGCAGTTTGGGCTCATATTCTTGGGGATGGTTTCCTGGTTTATAGGGTGATGGCTGCAGTTCTACCGTGTTTAAACTAATTTGAGGGTTCTCCACCCTGACTCTACATTAAGGATCACGATCACTTGAGGGGCACCTGGGTGGCTCAGTGGTTGAGCGTCAGGCCTTTGACTCAGGTCGTGATCCAGAGGCCCTGGGATCGAGCTCCACTTCAGGCTCCCCACAGGGAGCCTGCTTCTCCCTCTGCTTGTCTCTGTCTCTCATGAATAAATAAATAAAATCTTTAAAAAAAAATCACTTGAGTAACTGTTTAGAGTTTCTTACGCCAGGGCTTCAGCCCACACCAACTGGATCCAAATCACAGAAGGAGGGACCCAGGCATTGGTACTGTAATGCTTGCCAAAATGCAACCAAAGCTAAGCTGAACTATTTAAATAGTTACGTATCAAGCTACCTAGCTTTGGAGAAACTTGTTTCTGTTCACATACGTGGCAGTTATGTTTGCAGACATACATTTATATGGGAGTGCGGGGTGGGGGATATGGAAATTCAGGTCTCAATTTCCCTGCTCTGAGCCCTCCGTCCAATCTCAACGTGGGTATATCCTCTGCACTGCTGCCTGTGATCTTTAGACCTGCTACAAAGATTTGGGGAAGAAGAGTGAACCTACTTTTATGAAAGTAGGTTTTGACTTTTATGACTTCCTGCCTGGACTCAGCCACAGCCATCTGACTTGTCAGTGTTGCCCTGTCTTGTTACCCAGGCTGCAGGTCTCTGCTCTGCTGTTCACAAATGAACACTGTGGGCCTCTCTACAGCATGTGCCATTGGGCACAGATCCAGATGTGGGCACTGAACATCAAGGAAATTTACGGAAAGTCCTACTCTTCTCTGCCTGTTTTCACCAAAGATTTCAACTATATCTGTGGCTTTTGGAAAATGACTTATGGATCCCAGTAGGTTTTGCTGATGACCGCGGGGCTTACAGGAATCAGGCGAACTCGACAGGTGAAAGTTGCTCAATTTGGCATAACTTCCCTGTCAAGTTTTGACATTTCATTTGACTCTTTGTGATATTGCATTTATTTATCTCATGGGTCTTGAGGTCAAGACCCGCGTTGGGCTCCATGCTTAGGATGGTGTATGCTTCAGATCCTCTTCCTCTGCCCCTCCCCTGCTCATTCTCTCTCTCTCTTTCAAATCAATCAATCGATCTTTTTTTTTTTTAAAGCAGCAATGACAATGTGATTGCAAATATAAGCAATGTGGGTCTTTAGGCAGTTTGAGAACATGGAGAACAAATAACCATGTATCTAACAGTCCTGACTTCTTCATGCCTATAGTCTATAGATGCAAAGAGTCATGGAGTCAGAGATGGAGAAAGATTTTGGTCCGTCCAGAAACTAGAATTTGTACTTTGCTTGAAGGCTAACTGACACTCCTGGATTCTTCCTGGATAATAATCCTTTGTCTCATTGTCTTATGTCAGCATCAGGTTTCAGAATCATTTATACTAACTACTTTCCCTTGTTTTCTGTTTATTGGCCATAATTACATTCCCAAAAAGTTGAATTCATTTAGGAACCCAAGTGGAGAGTGAATCTAAATTAAAGAAATTTCAAGCCATACATAAACATATCAATACAGAAAATTCCCTTGAAATAAAACAGCTTAATGTTTGTGCAAAGGTAGCAACACAGAGCAGGTTGGGGGGTGGGGAGGCAGCAAACAGTGTTCGATAAACAGTGTTTAGTCCAGTGGATATCCCTGTGGGAAAAGATTAACCTTGACCTGTGCCTCACATCATACACAAAACCCAATCCTAGTTGAAGTGCAGGTCCAAATTTAAAAAGACAGTAAGTCTTTTAGAAGAAATAATAGAGTAAGTTTTCGGGGAAGGCAAAGATTATTTAAACAGGACAGAAAAGCCACTAATAGTGGAGCACATTATTGGTAAAATAGACTGCATTAAAATGAAGAAATCCTTGGTCTCTAATTGAAGATATTATTAGGAGTAAAAATGCAAGACACAGAGTGGATATAGAAATACCAGTCAGTAGATTCATCTAGAATATATAAAGAACTCCAAACCACTAGGAAAAAATAGACATCTAGGTATAGACATAGTCAAAAAATTAGTTACTTCAAAAAAGAGGCCAATAATCATATAGAAAGCTGCTTAATCTCCACATCACCGAAGTCAATAACTGTGCTTTTTATAATAGATTTTAAATGAATGAAATATTCACATCAACTTTCCTGTTTTTTTCTGGTAATTCAGCAATGCCTCTAGTAACTGTTAGCTGAATTGACATTTGTCCCTGCTATCCTCAAATTGAACTGAATATAAATCTGAATATATTGATATATATAATTCTGATATAAATATATCAGATACATTCTGATATAAATATATCAATATAAAACTGAAATATTGAACTGGATATGAATCTCTTGTCTGAACATACTATGATCATTTCTTCTAGCCATTTTAAAGTTTTCTTCCTGGATAATAACCCTTTGTTTCATTGTCTTATGTCAGCACCGAGTTTCAGAATCATTTATACTACTTTCCCTTGTTTTCTGTAGATATTGTGCAGTCAGTGAAGCAAAGATTATTTAACCAGGACACAAAATACTTGGCTTCGTACTGGTGTGTTGTTTCTTTCTTAAAAAAAGAACTTCAAACCAGTGCTCTATGTCAGCATTGACCTGTCTGTTCAATATCATTAGTTGTTCACTTTCCCCCAGTCCTGGCAGTTCTATACTCCCCCCTCCCTAATTCTGGACGTTCCATACATGCTTCTTTTTATGTGCAAGTGATGTTTCATATCACTTTCATGGAGAATCCAGTTTACAGTCGTAAATACAACATTGGCCAAAGGTAATTCCAAAGCGTAGTTGTAAAATATGGAGCAGGAGTAATAAAATACTCTTCCTTGAATGTGGAATGTAAAGTGTCCACAGCTTCTTTTCTGTGTTTTAAAATGTCAGTTTTATTATTCAGATATGATGAGGCCAACCAATCAGGAGATGGGTGCCGTTGGAGAGATGGCTTTTTGCTCACAGTTCTCATGAGGAAGGGTGCCCCAGGACACCAAGGGGAAGCACCAGCATCAGAAGAGTGCAGAAAGGATGAGGAGAAATATGGGCAAGTGCCTTTATTGTGGGTTGCACAAGAAGGAAGAGGAGCAGCGGGCAAGCAAGGTGAGTGTTGGCGAGTCTGGGGCCCGGGACCTGGCCCTCGCTGCTGAGCAATGCCTTCACCTCCTGGGGATGTCAGGCCTCAGGTTTGCATTTTCAGAATCTGAGCTGTGGGTTCAGCTCATGCCCTTCCTTCCAACTTTTAGAAACACACCTGTGTTTGGTTTTCAGCCAGGAGGAGAAAACACTATGCTGGTGGAAGACAGTTGGAGAAGTCACCGGGAAACCTTCAGCTTCCATCCTTGGGACACATGGTGGGAATTCACACTACAGATTCTTAAAATTTTTAAAATTTTGATTCCAGTGTAGTTAACATACAGTGTTATGGTAGTTTCAGGTGTACAATATAGTGAGTCAACACTTCCAGACATCACCCAGTGCTCCTCACCAGTGCCCTCCTTGGTCCCCATCACTTATTTCACCTGTCTCCCCACCCAACTCCCCTCTGGTGACCATCAGTTTGTTCTCTATAGTTAGATTCTTTCTTGGTTTGTGTCTCTCTCTTTTTTCCCTTTGTTCATTTGTTTCTTAAATTCCACATGAGTGAAATCATATAGTATTTGTCTTTCTCTGACTTGTTTTACATAGCATTATACTCCCTAGCTCCATCCATCTTGTTGCAAATGGCAAGACTTCATTCTTTTTTATGGCTGTGTAGTACTCCATTGTGTGTGTGTGTGTGTGTGTGTGTGAATGTATACCAAATCTTTCTCCATTTATCTATTGATGGACACACTATTTTTAACATGATTTTTTTTTTTTTTTTTTTTTTTTGGCTCTGGAGTGGTGAGGACAGGTGGATCATGGCTTTCTGGATGTAAGAGCCTGATGGAGAGGTGGTGAGGTATACAGGCTCGGGATTGCTTGGAAGGCATATGACAGTCACACTGGCAGGTGAGTCCTTTACTAGCATGAGTAATTGGCTGGCCTTGGGTCGGGCAGTCCTGTCGGGGCCAGTAAGGCCCCAGATGTTGAAACATCATCATAAAAAGACATGCTTAATACCCTGTGTGTGAAAGACTTGGTGTTAAATGAAAGACTATATTTTCTACCTTGTTTATCCAATAGAAAATCATTACCATTAATTTGAGGCACATCGTGTTTTGCTGGAATTAATCTCATGCTATCAAAAGCGTGAGTCATTTTCCAGCATCATTATCCAACATATTTAGTAACACACCTGAGATTTTGTCCTTTTTGATCAGTCTGCTGGGTTTATGTATATAATTTTATTTCATAAAGTGCAACTCAGAGTTACATTTGTTACTTCTGAATTATGTATTTGACATGAAAGTTTTTTTTAAAGATTTTATTCATTTATTCATGAGAAACACAGAGAGAGAGAGAGAGAGAGAGAGAGAAAGGCAGAGACACAGGCAGAGGGAGAAGCAGGCTCCATGCAGGGAGCCCAATGGAGACTCGATCCCAGGACCCCAGGATCACAACCTGAGCCAAAGATAGATAGATGCTCAACCTCTGAGCCACTCAGGCATCCTGAAAACTTCTTTTCCATCTCAATGTTTTAATTAGTAGCTAAAGAATCATTTACCAAATAATATGAAGTTGCAAGAATTTAATCAGACTTGAAATCAAGGTGTGGATTTGATTAGAATAATTTTCTTATTTTCATAAATAATTAAATCTTTGCTAATAATAACTTATAGTGCCTTATTTCTGAATTTTATATGGGTTATGCTCAATAGTATCCTCTAATTTTTATTGCTATTGGCTTTTAAAGTTTCAGCAGCCTTATTTGAAAATGTTCTATTTTCCCTTTTAGTTTTTTCCTTCCTGTCACTATTTCTCCTATGATCTTGACTTGAACTCATTTCAGTGATCTAAAGGATTAAAAAACAATGTGTGGTTGTTTTCAAATATTCAAATTTTGAATATGTTTTAATCTCAAAATGTCAATTAAAAGTTAGAAATTCACAAAATTAGAAAAGTCTCATGTCTTCAAAAATTATTTTTCTCTAAATATTCAAAACTGCCAGGGCACCAGGGTGGTAATTCCGTTAAGCGTCGGCCTCATGGTTTCAGCTCAGGTGATGATCTCAGGGTCATGAAATTGAGCCTCACATTGGGCTCCACACTCAGGCTCACTCTCTCCCCCTCTCCTTCTGCCCCTACCCATGCACGAGCACACACACACACACACACACACACACATTCTCTCTCTCTCAAATAAATAAATCTTTAAAAATAAATAAATATTCAAAATTGCCTTAAAAACTAAGGGACAAAAATATAAATTATTCAAAAAGGCCAATATTTTTACTTAATTTGTGAAAGCAAATTGTATTAAATACTTTCATAAAATAGCCCCACTCTAGTATCCAGTACCTACATCTACTTGCCAATACAAAGAAATGTAATTAGTATCACATTTTCACCTGTTACACCCAAGCCTGTATATTTATATACAAATTCAAGAGTAAGATGAATTCTGTAATATTGCAAAATGTTCTTGGGTTGCCCAAGGCAACTCTTGCAATCTCCATGCTACTTGGTGAGAACCTCAGGGACCGAGACTTGAAGCAGCAAGAGAAGCAAGAAGAGGGGTATCCAGCATGACTGGTGAATGATACTTTGCATTACAAGAATCAGCTGCCTCAGGGCTGAGAAGGGTTGACCATGAAGAACTGGGGTTCTTTGCTCTTCCTCGTTATTTTGTCTGCTGTTTCTCTCTCCACTCCACAATTACATGTGTCTCCAGCTTCCAGGACAACCCAAACTTGGCTGAACCAGTTTTAGATTGCTAGGACACCAACTCAAACCCGAGGCTTCCGCAGAAAATGGTGCATTAATTCTCCGAAGGTGGCCACGATTCAGATCCCTGCACCCACCCTGCCATTTACTCCCTGCATCAGAGACTCCCCGCTGATACGACTACTCCAGGACACACCAGTGTAGTGATTCTCATGTCCACCTGCACATTTCAATCACCTGGAGAACTTTTAAAAAATCTCCTGATGCCTGTGCCTCGCTCATAGCAATTAAATCAGACTCTCTGGGACAGGGGCCTCAACTATCAGGATAGTTTAAAGCAAATCCAGTAGATACAACTGTGCAGTCAGAGTGGAGAATGACTATTCTAATCATGTGCTGCCTCCCTTGGTCTTTCTCACTCTGCCTTAAAGTATTCCAAGGCTCCTTCTTTCCTAGAGCAGAGCTTCCCCAACAGCATCGCAGAGAAGGCTAACAGGCTACAGGTGCGGCGCAAAAACACTGACCTGCCAACAATCAGGCTGCTCCTGGGTACACAGGCTCCAGCTATAAGTAGCCTCTCCTACAGCTCCTTAGATGGGAGCTTGAGTTGAGTTACATCTGCTTTGTCTCTAGGACCTTGTGGTCTCTGCTGCCTGCTGTAGGTGACATTCCCCATTGAAACATGGAAAGAGAACATGGCCCAGGTGCCCAGGAAGCTCAAGCCTAAGGAATGGCGGGATGGGGGACGGGGTGTCATGTGAGCTGGGGTGGGTGGAAGGGCCACCACCTGCAAGCAGCAGCCTCCCCCACCCCCGATCTCTGTCTTCACAAATATTTGATACTTTCACCCGCTTTGCCTATGTTACGCCCTCTACATGGTTACAGAGGGGGGTCTTCCGATAGTCATGTATTCTGAAAATTAGTTGCACCACCACTTTGAAAGATTTGATCTAGAAACAAACTGGATTTGAAATCTATTGGTATTATCATTCTAAGTGTTCATACCACACTGGGCTGTGGGAACAGAAAAGGAGCTGTTGTTTCTCTTAAACAGCATTTCAGATGGTGGCTGTTACAGTGTTTAAGGTGTTTTATGCGATCAAAGATTGCTGTTGTTTTTTAATTGAGGGTTACTAGCTATAATATGAGAAGACTTTTAAAAGTTTAACCAGGAATTGTGTAGAGCCTAACCTGTCAAAGCAAACACATTCCTAAATGTTTAAAAGCAGTTATCTACCTGACTTCAAGGTTTCAACAATATCAAAATGATGAACTTCCGTTTACTCACTCCACAAAGGTAGCAACTTCCTGGTCTATTCATTGGATGGTATTGAAACATTTCATGAAAAAAGCTTGTTGAAAGAGCCTGCTCACTTGAAGTAAAACTAGAGGCCACTAAGCCTGATCCAGCCAGCTTCCTCTTGCACAAAGATCATTCTAGATCATTCTCAGAGCCAAGCAAAGACTAGCAATGGCTTCCAGACACAGTGATGTCAGTAGTGTTGCATTTGATACTGGAAGTCAGGGATGATTGAAGTTATGGGGCAATGGGGGCAGGGGACATTGTCACTTCCTGAAATGAGATTTTTTTTTAAATGTTAAATGGCAATACTATTTTTTAAAAAAATCCACAAAGTGGGTGAAAAGACGAGTCACAAGTCAAAAAAATATTTGCAACATAAAATCAATAAAAGGCTAGCATCCAGAATGGACAAAGAATGAAGCAGACTCCCTGCTAAGGGCAGAGTCCTACAAGACCCTGAAATCATGACCTGAGTCCAAACCAAGAGTTGGCTTCTTAACCAACTGTGCCACCCAGGCGCCCCTATAATTTGTAATATAGGACACAGCTCTAGAGTTGTTCATAGTCTAGCAGAGGAAAACCAGGTCAAAACAACTAAACACACACACACACACACAAAAAAACTAAACATAGGACTTACTGATCTGATTAAGGGTTGTGAAAGAATAAATGTTCTGTCTAGGAAATCAGAAATTCTTAACGTGGTGGTGTTTTATCAAAGCCTAGAGGAAAGGAAGAAGAGCATCCTAGAAGGGCATTCTAGAAGTAGCATTACCATGCCCCTAGTGGCATGGCTGGGTCTTTGGAGAGAGGCGAGGGATCCAATGGCTAGCATTTGGAGCAGAGCAAAGATAAAACTGCAAGGGAAGGCTGAGACCTTGAAGGCCTCCGAAAGGCCTCCAGGTGCCTGCTTCATAAGGTTTTAGGTTAGGTCATGGCACACAAAGAAAATATTTGAGCCCTTGAAGTAGAAAGGATTTGGGGACTGCGTTGAAGTAGAAAGTATTTGGGGACATCTGGATGTGCCTTAGTGGAGTGCTAACTTTAAGTCATTTTGTACGAAACCCCAAAACAAACAATGAGGAAGGACAAAACAGAATTTGAAACAACTTCTCCAAGAATATCCTTTCTAACATTTTAAAGTAAAACATCAAGCTGGTTTTCCGCGAATAACATTCAAAAGGTTTTATTGTGAAATACAGAGAATATGCAAAACACACATGCAAAGATAAATGGAATCACTTATTATATGGCAACACTAATTTCTTTGTCCATTCCACTGTTAATGGACTTGGACTAGTCTCGATTTTTGTTTACAAGCAAGGTGGTCACGGACAAGCTTCTCTAAGGCGTAGGCTTGGAGTGAGATCACGGAGCCACGGAGCAACGCTGCTTGCACATTAGTGTGCACGTGAACTCACCTGCAGATCTTGTTAAGCTGCTGATTCTGATTTGGTGGGTCTGTGATTCTGCAGCTCCAACGAGCTCTCAAGGGATGCCAATGCCACCAGTCCGTGGGCCGCGTGTTGAGTCACAAGTGAATTTGCTTAAGCTTATTAAAGGCTAGTTTTACTAGGCACAGAGGTTTCTGTTACTCCACATAACTTCCCCCCCCCCCATTTAGTATCCTCAGACCTTTACATTTAAGTTAAGTCCAGTTTACTGGGGATCTCGTCGTGTTCTGACTTGCTTTTGCACTCCTGACTAATGATGTCGAGCATTTTCACCACGATGACTGGCTACTCAGATTTTTCTCCTGTGAAGCACCTGTTCGAGTCTTTCCACTGTTTCTATTGGTCTCTCACCCTTATGTACTATATGCATCTAACAATACTTGCCTTTTCATGATCCCCTATATTCTGTGGAGTTGTGAATCCTATATTCATCCTTATTGTTACATGTATTTGGCGACAAGTGGAAAGTGCTCACCTTTTTTTTTTTTTCTAGATTCATTAGTCATCCACTCTGGGGCAATAGAATCTTCTATGACATTCAAATATATGGTTACTGAAATTCTTATAAGATGGTCCTTAGTTTAATATTAAAGATGTTGGAGGTGACTTTCCTATATGTAAAACTAACCTAATAGGTAGCTAACAACGTATTCCTTAGCCTGTGAAGTGTCTACACCCTTGGTCCGCAACAAAGCAACCAAGCTTAGCAGCTGCGGTCTTGTTGTGAAGGTTGGCAAGAAAGGGCTTTAGAGCTGTACAAATGGGAAGAAGGAATGCCATGATGTTTATGTTGGGCTCCCCACATTCTTCTGAAGTGTGCGTTTGGAGGGAACGGGTGGGGTGACTACCTCCTGTGACAATTTGGACCTTTGTCTATCTCATTCTAAGACCATCTGAATGAATTTCTGTCATGTCTCAAACCCTGGCCCAAAGCCCAAGCTTCAACTACTCCCCCATTATCCCCTGGCCGTATTATCCTCCCCGAACCCTTGGCTGCACATGTGATCATCTGGTGTCCCGGCAACACCTAAGCCTAGTGAAAATCTCTGGAGGTGGAACCCTAGCATTACTTTTTTTTTTTTAAGAGCTCTTTTATGATTTCTGCTATTCATTCTTTAACTGATATCTAGTTGACACATGATGTTAGGTTAGTTTCAGGCATAGTGATTCGACAAGTCCATACATTAGGCTTCGCTCACTGATGTAGCTGCCATCTGTCACCTACGATACTATTATAATACCATTGACTATATTCTCTGTGCTGTCCCTTTCATCCCCATGACTTATTTTTTTCCATAACTGGAAGTCTGGATCTTCCTTTCGACCCTTTTGTGCATCCCTCCCCCCGCCCCATTCTCTAGGAATCATCAGTTTGTTGTCCATGTTTGTGGATCTATTTCTGCTTTTTTTTTTTCCATTTATTTTTTAGAGTCCACATATAAATGAAATCCTATAGTACTTGTCTTCTGGCTTACTTCACTTAGCATAATGCCTTCTAGGCCTATCCAGGTTGTCACAAATGTCCAGATCGCCTTCCTTTCTTTATGACTAACAATCGATTATATACACCACATCTTTCATCTATTGAGAGTTGAGTTGCTTCCATATCTTGGCTATTGTAAATAATGCTGCACTAAACCTAGGGGTGTGTATATCTTTTTAGATCAGTGTTTGGGCTTATGTTTTTGTTAAATACCCCATAGTGCAATTACTGGGTCATCATCCATTTTTGATTTTTTTTGAAGAACCTCCACACTGTTTCCCATAGTGACTGCCCCAATTTACATTCCAGCAATAATATGAGGGTTCCTTTTTCTCTACATCCTCGTCAACACTTATTTTTTATGTTTATGATTTTAGCCATTCTCACAGAGATGATGTGACATCTCCTTGTGGTTTTGATTTGTATTTCCCTGATGAGTGATGTTGAAGATCTTTCTATGTGTTGGGCATCTGTAGGTCTTTAGGAAAATGTCTATTCAGATTCTCTGCTTATTTAATCAGATTATTTGGGGGTGTTTTTTGGTGTTGAGTAAATTCTTCCTATGTTTCAGATATTTTTCCCTTTTCAGGCACATCATTTGCAAATATCTATTTTCTCATTCAGTATGTTGCCTTTTCATTTCATTGATGATTACCTTTGCTGGGTAAAAGCTTTTTAATTTGGTGTAGTTCTGATAGTTTATTTTCATTTTTGTTGCCCTTGCCTGAGGAGACCTCTCTAGAAAAATGTTATGGCTGATGTCTGAGAAATTACTGTCTATAATCCCTTCTAGGAGCTTTATGGTTTTGGGTCTCACATTTAGGTCTTTAATCCATTTTGCATGTATTTTTCTATATGGTGTAAGGAAGTGGTCCAGCTTCATTCTTTTGCATGTGGCTGTCCAATTTTCCCAGCAGCATTTATTGAAGAGACTATCTTTTCCTCGTTGTATATTCTCACTCCCTTTGTTGTAGGTTGCTGGACTATATAAACATGGGTTTGTTTCTGGCCTTTCTTTTCTATTCCACTGATCGAGGTGTCTATTTTTATGCCAGTTCCATACAGGTTTTTTTTTATAGCTTTGTAGTATATCATGAAATCTGGGACTGTGATACTTCCAGCTCTGCTTTTCTTAAGATTGCTATTCCAGGTTTTTTTGTGGTTCCATACAAATCTTAGTGTTCTTTGTTCTGGTTCTATTAAAAATGTTGTCGGTATTTTGATAGGGATTGCATTGAGTCTGTAGATTGTGCTGGGTAGTGTGAACATTTGTTCCGTTCATGAACATGGGCTACTTTTCCATTTGCTTGTCTAGTCTTCAGTTTCTTCATTGTCTTACAGTGTTCAGGGTACAAGTCTTCACCACCTTGGTTAAGTTTATTACTAGCTATTTTAATTTTTTAAGTGCAATTATAATGGGATTGTTTTCTTAATTTCTCTTTCTGCTACTTTGCTATTAACGTGTGGAAACTGATTTCTGCATATTGTATCCTTGTGACTTTTCTGAGTGCATTTATTTTTTTTTCTCTTTTTTTGGTAGAGTCTTCAGGATTTTCTATGTATAACGCCCTCTGCAAATCATGACAGTTTTACTACTTCCTTACTGATTTGGATGTCCTCTATTTGTCTGATTGCTGGGGCTAGGACCTCCAATACTATAGTGACTAAAAGTGATGAGATGGAATGAGATAGAATGTTCTTTCTCAGTTTTTCACCATTGGGTGTGTTAGCTGTGGGTTTATCATATAAGGCCTTTATTATATTTAGGTATGTTCCCTCCAACCCAACTTCATCAAATTTTTATCATAAACAAATGTTAAATTTCGTCAAAGGCTTTTTCGACATCTCCTGAGATGACTGGCAGATTTTTAATTCTCCTTTCTGCTGTTTAGCTTGCGTGCTTTTCTATCACCCTGCCTTCCATATTAGTGAATGCAGAGGAACGAATCAGCAATCTGTTATTTCCCTCTGATGTATTTTTCAGGAATTATATTCTTCAGCAGTGATTGGTATTTTTTAAAATATATTTTTAAAATATTTGTTGAAATTCTCAGAGTTCCTCCACTCTTCAGTCCAGCAAATATCTTTATGACCATCACTTTAAACTCTTTAAGCATATTGCTTATCTCGGTTTCATTTAGTTCTTTTTCTGAAGTTTTGTCTTGTTCTTTTGTTCAGAGCTTATTCCTCTGTCTCCTCATCTTGCTTGAGTGTGTGTGTGTGTGTGTGTGTGAGAGAGAGAGAGAGAGATAGAATTAGGCAGAACAACTATGTCTCCTAAACTTGAAGGAGAGTGGTCTTGAGCATGGCCATCCTCCATGTAGACTGTATGTGTCTGACTTTGGCTGGTTGGTGGATGTGGCTGGAGTGGGCTGCAGGTCCTGGGGCTGATCAGATGATTTTTATCCTTCATATTGTTAATGTGGTATATCACACTGATTTGCAGATATTGAGCCATTTTTGAATCCCTGGAATAAATCCCACTTGGTAATGGTGAATGATTTTTTTTTAATGTATTGTTGAATGTGGCTTGCTAATATTGTTGGGGATTTTTGCATCCATGTTCATCAGGGATATTGGCTTGTAGTTTTCTTTTTCTTGTATGGTCTTTGGTTTTGTAATCAGGGTAATGCTGGCATTTTAGAATGTCCTTGGAAGTTTTCCTTGTGTGTGTGTGTGTGTGTGTGTGTGTGTGTGTGTGTGTGTGTCTTTTAATAGAGAAAAGTATTGCTGCTTCTGTAAATGTTCACTAGGATTCACCAGTGAACCCATTTGGTCCTGGACTTTTATTAGTTGAGAGGTTTTGATTACCAATTCAGTTTTGTTACTAGTAATCAGTCTATTTAGATTTTCTATTTCTTCCAGATTCAGTTTGGAAAGATTGTGGGTTTTTTTTAATATGTATATATTTTTTTTTATTGGAGTTCAATCTCCCAACATATACTATAACACCCAGTGCTCATCCGGGCAAGTGCCCCCCTCAGTGCCCATCACCCAGTCACCCCATCCGCCCTCCCACCTCCCCTTCCACTACCCCTTGTTCATTTCCCAGGATTAAGAGTCTCACATGTTTTGTCAGTCTTTGATTTTTTTCCCACTCATTTTCTCTCCTTTCCCCTATAATCCCTTTCACTATTTTTTATATTCCCCATATAAGCTAAACCATATGATTGTCCTCCTATTGACTTACTTCACTCAGCATAATACCCTCCAGTTCCATCCACGTCGAAGCAAAAGGTATTTGTCCTTTCTGATGGCTGAGTAATATTCCATTGTGTGTGTGTGTGTGTGTGTGTGTGTGTGTGTGTGACATCTTCTTTATCCATTCATCTTTCGATGGACACCAGGTTAAAAATAGAACTGCCCTACAACCCAACAATTGCACTTGCACTACCGGGGATTTACCCCAAAGATACAGATGCAGTGAAAAGCTGAGACACCAACACACCAATGTCTATGGCAGCAGTGTCCACAATAGCCAAACTGGAAGGAGCCTTGGAAAGATTGTGTTTTTTTAAGAATTTTTCCATTTCTTCTGGGTTATCTAATTTGTTGGCATATATTTCGTAATAGTCTCTTACAAATCTTTTCTATGGTGTCAGATCTCCTTCATTTCTGATTTTGAGTTCTTCATGAATCTGGCTAAAGGTTTTGTCAATTTATCCTTTCGAACAAGCTCTTGGTTTTGTTGACCTGTTTTCTTTTTCTTTTTTGTTTCCTTTTATTTTTGTTCTGTTCTTTATTTCCTTGTACTGATTTCAGGCTTTGATCTTTTTCTGAGATAGTTTCTGTATCACTATAAACTTCCCTCTTAAAACTTTCACCATGACTCCAAAGACCTTGGACTCATTTTTATTTGCCTCAAGATATGTTTTTGTTGTTAATTTCCTCTTTGATTTCTTCATTGACCCATTGATTAGTATTGTTTTTTTCCATTCTTTTTCCTTGTAATTCTAATTTCACACCATTGTAAAAAGCTTGATATTTCAATCTTGTTAAACTTTTTGAGACTTGCTTTGTGGCCTAATACATGATCTGTCCTGGGGAGTGTCCTATGTGCCCTTGAAAAATGTGTATATGCTGTTGTTATGTGATAAAATGTCCTGTATGTATGTGCTATGTCCATCTGGTCAAATGTGTCACTAAACACTCTGTTTCTTTATTGATTTCTGCCCTGCCCTTGCCTGGATGATGTATCTACTGATATAAGTGGGATGTTAAAGTCCTCTACTATTGCGTTACTTTCAGTTTCGCCCTTCAGCTGTTAATACTTGCTTTATGTATTTCAGTGTTGGAATGTTGAGTGAGTTGATACTCACAAATGCTATCCTCTTGTTGGATTGACACCTTTGTCATTATGCTATGCTCTTCTTTGTCTCTTGTTACAGTCCCTGATTTAAGGTCTATTTTGGGGGTGCCTGGGTGGCTCATCTGCCTTCTGCTCAGGTTCAGGGTCCTGGGATTGGGCCCCACATCGGGCTCCCTACTTAGCCGAGAGCCTGTTCTCCCTCTCCCTCTGCTGCTCCCCCTGCTTGTGCTCTCTCTCTCTCTGTCAAATAAATACAATCTTAAGTCTATTTTGTCCAATGTAAGTATTGCTACTCCAGCTTTTTTTCTTCCATTTGCATGGAGTATCTTTTTCCATCCCTTCCTTTCAATCTGTATGCGTCTTTAGTTCTGAAATGAGTTTTTTTTTTTTTGTAGCCAGCATACAAATGGGTCCTTTTTTTTTAAAATCCTATCATCATCTTTTGATTAGAGCATTTAGACCATTTAGAATTAATTGACAGGTATATATTTCCATTTCATTAGTTATTTTATGGTCGTTTTTGTAGTTCTTTTCTTCCTCCTTGTTCTTTTACTTGTTATTGACTTTTATTTTTATGTATCTGCCATAGGGTTGGTTTTGGTTTGCAGTTACCATGAAGTTCATATGTAACATTCTAAGTAATTGACAATCTATATTTAGTTGATGGTCACTTAAATTAAAATCTAAAAGAACCTCTTTTTTACTTCCCCCACCATGTCTTATGCATGTGTTGTCATATTTTACATCTTTTGAGTCCCCTTAACTTTTTAAGATATAATTAATTTTACCACTTTTTAAAATTTTTCAACATGTTAACATAGTGTTACATTAGTTTCAGTGTACAGTATCATAAATTAACAATTCTATAAATTACTTTGTGCTCATCATGATAAGTATACTCTTAATCCCCTTCACTTATTTCACCCATCAACCCCCTCTCCTCCCCTCCCCCAGTAACCCTCTTTATTCTCTATAGTTAAGAGTCTGTTTTTTGGTTTGTCTTTTACTTTCTTTGTTTCTTAAATTTCACATGAGTGAAATCAAATGGTATTTGTCTCTCTGACTTATTTCACTTAGATCAATCCATTTTGTTGCAAATGGTAAGATTTCATTCTGTATGGTTGAGTAGTATTCCAGTGTGTGTGTGTATGTGTGTGCCTGTGTGTGTATTGGCTATATAAATACTTCTATAAAAATAGAGGTGCATATATCTTTTCAAATTAGTATATTTATATTCTTTGGGTAAATACCCAGTAGTACGATTTTTTTAATTTAGATTTTTTTTAATGAGCATCTTTTCATGTGTCTGTTGGTCAACTGTGTCATCTTCAGAAAAATTTCTGTTCATGTCTGCTGCCCATTTCTTAACTGGAGTATTTTTTTTTTTTTTTGGTATTCAGTTGTATCCCTTTTTTTATATATTTCAGATACTAACTCTTTATCAGATATATCATTGGCAAATATCTTCTCCCATTCACTATGTTGTCTTTTTGTGCAGAAGCTTTTTAATTTTGATGTAGTCCCAATAGTTCACTTTTGCTTCTGGTTTCCTTGCCTCAGAAGATCTATCTAGAAAAAAATGTTAGGGTTGATGTCCAAAATCACCACCTATGCTCCCTTATAGGAATTTTATGGTTTCAGGTCTCACATTTAGGTCTCTAATCCATTTTGAGTTTATTTTTGTGTGCAATATAAGAAAGGATCCAATCCCATTCTTTTTCATGTAGCTGTCTAGTTTTCCTAAACAACTTGTTAAAGAAATGGCCTTTTCCCCCCACTGCATACTCTTGCTTCCTCTCTCAAAGATGGACCATATAAGCATGGGTTTACTACTGAGTTTTCTATTCTGTTCCATTGATTTATGTGTCTATTTGGTGCCATTGTCATACTGTTTTAATTATTATAGCTTTGTAGTATATCATGAATCCAGGATTGTGATATCTCCATTTGTTCTTTAAGATTACTTTGGCTATTTGGGGTCTTTTTGTGGTTCCATACAAATTTTAGGATTATTCCAGTTCTATGAAAAATGCTATTGGTATTTTGATAGGGATTACATTAAATCTGTAGATTATTTTGGGTAGTATGGACATTTTAAACAATATTTTGTCTATTCATGAGCATGGGATATCTTTTCATTTGTATCATCTTCAGTTTCTTCAGTGTTTTATAATTTTCAGAGTATAGGTCTTTTACCTACTTTGTTGGGCTGATTCCTAGGTATTTTATTCTTTGTGGTACAATTATAAATGGTCTTCTTCTACTTCATTACTAATGTACATAAATGCAATGTATTTCTGTATATTGATTTTTATTTTTTTGGTACCATATGAATTTATCAGTTCTAGTAGTTTTTTTGGAGTCCTTAGGGTTTTCTATAGATTGTATCGTCATCTGTAATTAGTGACAGTTTTACTTCTTCCTTACAAATCTGGCTGCCTTTTTATTTCTTGCCTGATTGCTGTGGTTAGGACTTCCAGTACTATGTTAAATAAAAGTGGTAAAAGGGGACATCCTTGTTTTGTTCCTGACTTTAGGGGAAAGCAGTTTTTCACCATTGAGTATGATGTTCACTGTGGGTTTCTCACATATGGCTTTTATTATGTTGAAATATGTTCCCTCTAAACCTACTCTGTTATTTTTTTTATCATGATATTGAAATTGTCAAATTCTTTTTCTGCATTTATTGAAATTGATCATGATTTTTATCCTTGTTGATATGATAATCTTAATTTGCTAATATTGAACTACACTTCTAGGAATAAATCCCACCTGATCATATTGGTTTTTTTAAATGTATTGTTGGATTCTTTTTGCTAATATTTTGTTGAGGATATTTGCATCTATTTTCATTAGAGGTGTTGGCCTATGGTTCTCTTTTTTTGTAGTGTCTATATCTGGTTTCAGTATCAGAGTAGTACGGCCTCCTAGAATGAGTTTGGAAGTTTTGCTTCCTCTTCTATTTTTTTTTTTTTTTTTGGAATAGTTTGAGAAGAATAGGTATTAATTCTTTAAATATTTGGTAGAATTCACCTGTGAAGCCACCTGTTCCTAGACTTTTAATTTTGGGGAATTTTTTGTTTACTAATTCATTGCTGGTAACTGATCTCTTCAGGTATTCTATTTCTTCCTGATACAGTTTTGGGAAGTCCTATGTTTCTAGTAATTTATTCATTTCTCCTAGGTTGTCTGATTTGGCATATAATTTTCCATAACATCCTCTTATAATCCTTTGTATTTCTGTGATGTTGGTGGTTCTTCTTTTGCTGATTTTGAGTCCTTTATTTTTTTTGAGTCTGGCTAATGGTTTATAATTTTATTGAACTTTTCAAAGAACCAGCTTCTGGTTTCATTGATCTATTTCCCACCCCCCCACATACATCCTTTTTTTTTCATTATGTCTAATATAACCTCCTTTATTTCTGCTCTAATCTTTATTATTTCCTTTCTTCTGCTAGTTTTGGATTTTTGCTTGTTATTTTTCTAGCTCCTTTCAGTATAAGGTTAGGTTGTTTGAGATTTTTCATCTTGATGTAGGCCTGTATTGCTATAAACTTCTTTCTCAGAACTGCTTTTGCTGCATCCCAAAGGTTTTGGACTATTGTGTTCTCATTTTCATTTGTCTCCATGTATTTATTTCCATTTGATCTCTTGGTTGGCCCATTCATTGTTTAGTAGCATGTTTGACCTCCGTGTATTTGTGTGTTCTCCAGATTTTTTTTTTCTTATTTCTAGTTACATAACATTGTGGTTGGAAGTTAATTGTTTTAAATTAGTTTTGTTTTGTGGCCTAATATATATTCTGTTCAGGAGAATAGTCCATATGCACTTGAAAAGAGTGTGTATTCTGCTGTTTTGGGATGGAATATTCTGAATATCTATTAGATCCATCTGGTCCAATGTATCATTCAGAGGCACTGTGTCTTGTTGACTTTGGATGACCTACCCAGTGATGTAAGTGGGGTATTAAAGTCCCTATTATTACTATATGACCATTGATTACTTTCTTTGTTATTAGGCTGCTTTATACATTTGAGTGCTCCCATGTTAGATGCATAAATATTTACATCTTTATAAATATTTATATCTTGTTAGATAATTCCCTTATGATTATATAGTATCCTTTGTTTTAAAGTCTCTTTTGTTCAACATGAGTATTGCTGCCCTGGCTTTCTTTTCATTTCCATTTGCATAATAAATTTTCCATCCCTTCACTTTGCTGCCTGTGAGAGACCTACAGATATATGCAAAGAGAGGAGTCTTTTTTTTTTTTTTAAGACCTTATTTATTCATGAGAGAGGCAGAGACCTAGGCAGAGGGAGAGGCAGGCTCCGCACAAGGATCTTGAGGTGATCTTGGGATCACAGCCTGAGCCAAAGGCAGATGCTCGACCACTGAACCACCCAGAGACTATGTGTCCTGAGAGGAGTCATTTGATTGGAGCATTTACTCTATTTACATTCAAAGTTATGATTGATATGTATGTACTTATTACTATTTGGTTTCTTGTTTCATAGTTGTCTTTGTAGTTCTTCTATTTTCTTTCTCTTTCATGGTTTGTTGTCTGTCTCTAGTGATATACTTGGGTTCCTTTCTGTTTATTTTTTGGATATTTACTGGGTTTTGATCTGTAATTACTGTTAGGTTTGTATATAACATCTTATGCATATAGCAGTCTACATTAAGTTGACAGTCACTAAAGTTTGAAACCATTCTACACTCCTTTCCTCATTCCCACATTTTTAGGTATATGATATCATACTTTATGTCCTTTTTTTTTGTGAATCCTTTGAGTGATGTTTTTTATAGGTATACTAATTTTTAATGCTTCTGTTCTTACTTTTCTTCTTCCTACTTTATGGTCTTTCTTTGCCCCTCAAAGATCCCCCTTTAATATTTTTTGTAGGGCTGGTTTAGTGGTCATGAATTTCTCAGATGAACAAGTTAATCTCTTCTCTTCTGAATGATAGACTTGCTGGATAAAGTATTTTCAGCTATAGGTTTTTTTTCTTTAAACATTTTGAATGTGTTGTGCCATTCTCTTTGGGCCTTGAAAGTTTCTGCTGAAAAATCAGTTGATATCCTTATAGGATTTCTCTTGTACATAGCTAGTTGCTTAAAGCTCTAAAACCTTCTAAGACCTTCCAATGTACTGCCAGGATTAGAAGCAATGCCCTTAATCTGACCACATCCTGCCCTACCTTTTTCTCCCTCCCTCCCAATCCTTTTCAAAGGACCTGTTGGAATCTAGATCAGGAGCCCTCTCTTTATCCTTAATGTGTTCTTGGAATATTACTCCTTCCCTAACTGAAATTTTGTAAGTGTTCTTCCTCCCTAAGCTTTCACATTCCACATATTTAGAGTCAGGAGGTGATTGGATCTTGTGCTTGCCCTCCAGTGCCCCTTATAAACCACTTTCTGAAAAATTTTCCACTCCTTTGATACTCATTCACGTCATTATACCAACTTCTTACCCTCTCTATGGCTGCCCTCTGCTGTCTGCCAACCCCCTTATTCAGTGAAGATGGTTCACCTCATACTCTTCTTCTCCCTATTCTCATTTTCTTTCTCAGCAACCCATATAATTCCCTGGTCTCCAATCCTTGACCTGCTGAGTTTCAACAATTTTCCTCTTCCACCTGTCCACCCACTTAGTCCTCATCTTCCCTGGCATCTGCATTACCCTCTAAAATCCAGCCCTGACCACCATCTCTCATCTGTCTACTTGCTCAATCACTCCCACTGCCACCTTTTTTTTTTTTTAACCTTGTCAGGATCTCTGATCCCTAGACTCTATCACTTTTTCCAACTCCACCAGGCTCCTCCTGGTTTTGCCTTTCCCTTTTATCCAGCTGTGAATATTTTCTTTTATAAAAAGACTGCAGCAGTGTAGCCAGTTCCCTGAAAATATGGTCTACTCATTTGCTTAGTCCCTCTATTGGGGACTAAAACTCTGTCCTGCTTGCTTTCTGACTCTCCACCTTTGATTGCCTGCCCTAAAGCAGCTGAATGGCTAGAGAAGCACAGAACAGGTTTTTGAAATCCTGACAAACTTCCATCAGCACTCAACCCTGCCTGGAAACTATGGTGTACTTCTCCATTTTGAAGATGGTTTCATACTTTCTCCTTTAACGTTGCCTGCTTGTTTTCCTCCTACTTTCATCTTAGAAAATAGAAACCAAAAAGAAGAAGAAGAAGAAGAAGAAAGAAGAAGAAGAAGAAGAAGAAGAAGAAGAAGAAGAAGAAGAAGAAGAAGAAGAAAAACAGAAATCATCAGATGACCATTCCATCTTACCCTGAACCCAAAATTCTACTTACATTTGCATGCATCTTTATTCATGGATTTACTTCTGGGCTCTCTATTCCATTCCATTGATCTATATATCTATTTTTTTTATGCAAATGCCATACTGTTTCATTTACTAGAGCATCGTAATGTTTGAAATCAGGAAGGGTGATGCCTCCAGATTTGGTTTTCTTTCTCATGATTGTTTTAGCTATTTTGTGGGCTAATAAAAATTTTAGGATTGTTCTATTTCTGTAAAGGACTTTGGAATTTTGATGAGGATTGCATTGAGTCTGTAGATTGCTTTGGGTTATTTCAGACATTTGAAGAATATTCTTTCAGTCCATGAGCAGAGTATCTTTCCACTTATTTGTGTCCTCTTCAATTTTTTCATGAGTCTTACAGTTTCAGCATATGTGTCTTTCACTTCCTTTGTTAAATTATTCCTAGGTATTTTGTTCTCTTTATAGAATTGTAAATGGGACTTTTTTTGCATGTGGTTTTTCTTTTAATTTCACTTTCTATATTTTGCTAGTCTGTTAGTGTATAGAAACAAAGATTTCTATATTAGTGTTTGTATCCTGTAACTTTACTAAATTCATTTATACTAATAGTTATTTTTTGGTAAAGTCCTTAAGGTTTTCTATATATAATATGTCATCTGCAAATAGTGACAATTTTACTTACTTTCCAATTTGGATGCTTTTTTCTTTTTTAAGATTTTTAATTTATTTATTCATGAGAGACACATACAGGCAGAGGCACAGGCAGAGGGAAAAGCAGACTCCATGCAGGGAGCCCGATGTGGGACTGGATCCTGGGTCTCCAGGACCAGGCCCTGGGCTGAAGGTGGTGCTAAACCGCTGTGCCACCCAGGCTGCCCAAATTTGGATGCTTTTTATTAAGTTTTCTTGCCTAATTGCTTTGACTAGGGCATTCAGTACTGTGTTGAATAAAAATTGTGAGAGGGGGCAATCCTTGTCCAGTTCCTGATCTTAGACTAAAAGCTTTCATACATAATAGCATTGCATGCTAGCCACAGACTCCTCATATACAGCCTTTATTATGTTGATATATGTTCTCTTTATACCTACTCAGAGTTTATCATATGGATGTTAAATTTTATCATGCTTTCTGGCATCTATTGATACAATGATATAACTTCTTCATTTTGTTAATGTCGTATACCATGTTTGTTGACTTTTCTGGATTCTGAACCATCCTTGCATCCCTGGAATAAATCCCACTTAGTCATGGTATATGATCCTTCTATTGTATTGTTGAATTCAGCTTGCTAATATTGGCCTATAGTTTTCTCCTTTCTGCAATGTCCTTTCTTGGTTTTGGCATCAAGGTAATTATGGCCTCAAGAGTTTGAAAGTGTTCCTTCATCATCATCTTCTTCTTTTTTTAAAAAAAAATTGTTTTATTTTTATTTTTTTAGAAAGTTTTAGAAGGATTAGTGTTCTTCAAATGTTTGATAGTATTCACTAGTGAAGCCATCTGGTCATGAAGTGTTGTTGTTGTTTTGTTGTTGGGAGATGTTTTACTCCTTACGAGCAGTCAGTCTGTTCAGATTTTCTATTTCTTTCTGATTTGAATCTTGGAAGATTCTATGTTTTTTGAAACTTAACCAGGTCTTCTACATTATCCAACTTGTTGACCCATAATAATTATTAACCGTAGCCTTTTAAGATCTTTTGTATTTCTGTGGTATCAGTTGTAACATCTTTCATTTCTTTGAGTTTCCTTCTTTCTTTCTTTCTTTCTTTCTTTCTTTCTTTCTTTCTTTCTTTCTTTCTTTCTCCCTTGAGTTTATCTAAAGGTTTGTCTCTTTTGTCTTTCAAAGAACTAATTCTTGGTTTCAGTGATCTGCTCTGCTCTTTTTTTTTTTTTTTTTAAGATTTTATTTATTCATGAGAGAGAGGGAGGCAGAGGGAGAGGCAGGCTCCCAGCAGAGGAGGGAGCCTGATGTGGGACTCGATCCCAGGATGCTGGGATCACAACCTGAGCTGAAGGCAGACGTTCAACTGACTGAACCCCACAGATGCCCCTGCTCTGTTGTCTTTGTAGTCTCTATTTCATTATTTATGCTCTGATATTTGTTATTCCTTCCAACTTGTAGGCTTCATTCCCCGCCCCCTTTTCTCCCCACTTCATCAAAGCATTTGTTTGTTGAAGTGCAGATGATACACGTTTACGTTAACTTCAAGTGTACAACTTTATGGTTCAACTGTATATATTATGCTGAGCTTACCACAAGTGTAGCTACCATGTGTCCCCATACAATTCTGTTACAATACCATTGACTATATTCCTTATACTATACCTCTTATTCCCAGGATTTATTCATTTTGTAACTGGAAGCCTGTATCTCCCACTCCCTTTGCCCATATTGTGCATCCTTCCAACTCCCTCACCTCTGGCAACCACCAGTTCTCTGTGTTTATGGATCTGTTTCTGTTTTTTTGGTGTTTTGTTTTTTTAGATTCCATGTATAAGCGAAATCTTTTTTTTTTTTTTTTTTTGAAATCTTATAGTATTTGTCTTTCTCTGACCTATTTCACTTAGCATAATACCCTCTAGGTCCATCCATGCTGCAAATGGAAAGATCTCATTTCATCTCTCTCTCTCTCTCCCTCTCTCTCTCTTTCCTTTTTATTTTTTTTAATGGCTTAGTAGTCTATTGTGTATATATACCACATCTTTATCCATTCATCTATTGTTGGACACTTGGGTTGTTTCCATATCTTGGCTTTTGTAAATCTTCAATAAACCTAGAAGTGCATCTGTCGTCTCAAATTGGGTTTTTTTGTTTGTTTGTTTTCAGGTAAATATCCAGTAGTGGAATCACTGAATTGTATGTTAGTTCTTTTGTTGTTGTTGAGGAATTTCCATATGGTTTTCCACAGTGACTATGCCAATTTACATTCCCATCAACAGTGCACAAGGGTTCCTTTTTCTTCATCTCCTACCAACATTTGCTATTTCTTATCTTTTTATTCTAGCCATTGTGACAGGTATGACACGACCTCTCATTGTGGTTTTGATTTTGTTTTCTTTTTTTTTCTTTTCATTGTGGTTTTGGTTTGCATTTCCCTGATGAGTGATGTTGAGCATCTTTTCATATGTCTCTTGACTATCTGTATGTTGTCTTTGGAAAATTGTCTATTTAGATTCTCTACCCATTTTTTTTTTTTAAGACTTTTAGAGAAAGAGAATGGGGTGGGGGCAGAGAGGGAGAGAATCTCAAGCAGGCTCCTAGCTGAGCACAGAGCCCAACATGGGGCTTGATCTCAGAACCGAGATCATGACCTGAGCCAAAATCCAGAGTCAGATGCTTAACCTACTGAGCCACCCAGGTGCCCCCACTCTATTCATCTTTTTAAATTAGATTTTTTTGATGTTATTTCTTTATATTCTAGATAATAACCTCTTGTTGATCATTTGAAACTATTTTATATTCAGTAGGTTGCCTTTCCATTTTCTTGGTTTTCTTTGCTGTGTAATCCCAATAGTTTGGTATAATCCCAATCATTTATTTTCAGTTTTGTTTCCTTTGATGGAGGCTGCCTAGCTAAAAATGCTGCTATGGCCACTGTCAAATTACTGTCCGTGTTCTCGTTTTATGCTTTCCGGTCCCATGTTTAGGCCTTTAACCCATTCTTGAGTTTATTTTTTGTGTATGGTGTAAAAAGTGGGTCAGTTTTATTCTTTTGCATGTCGCTGTCCAGTTTTCCCAGTGCCATTTATTGAAAAGACTGTCTCTTCCTTATTGTATAGTCTTGGCCTCTTTGTCGTAGATTGACCATATAAGGGTGGGTTTATTTCTGGGCTGTCTGTTCCATTTGATCTATGAGTCTATTTTTGTGCCAGTTCCATACTGTTTTTATTATAGCTTTTTAGTATATGTTGAGATCTGTAATTGTGCTACTACCATCTTCTTAAGAATGTTTTGACTAATCAAGGTCTTTTATGGTTCCATCCAAATTTTAGTATAACTTGTTCTGATTCTGTAAAATAAATAAATAAAGCTGGTATTTTGACAGGGATTCCATTGGATCTAGATTGCTTTTGGGTAGTATGGACATTTTAACCACATCAATGCTTCCAAACTATGCATGGAATATCTTTCCTTTTTTTTTTTAATTTATGATAGTCACACAGAGAGAGAGAGAGAGAGGCAGAGACACAGGCAGAGGGAGAAGCAGGCTCCATGCACTGGGAGCCCGACATGGGACTCGATCCGGGGTCTCCAGGATCGCGCCCTGGGCCAAAGGCAGGCGCCAAACCACTATGCCACCCAGGGATCCCTCCTTTTTTAATATAATCTTCAATTTCATGATTTAGCTTTCAGAGTACATGGTTTTAGTTTTCGCTTACCTCAAGTTTATGCCTAAATATTGGGCTTCGTTCATTCTTTTTCTAGTTCCTTGAGGTATAAAGTTAAATGGTGATTTCTGTTTCTTGAAGTAAACATTTAGCAGTATGAACTTTCCTCTTAGAATTGCTTTTGCTGTGTCCTAATGAGTTTTGGTTTATAGTCCATTTTCATTTGTCTCAATGTATTTCTCTTCTGACTTCATTGGCCTATCGACCCATTGTTTAATCTCCACATACAGAGTTTTCTCATAAATTATTTCTATCTTCATATCCCTGTAGTTGGAAGAGAATGCTTGATATTTCAGTCTTCTTAAAGACTTGTTTTGTGACCTAATATGATCTATCCTGGAGGATGTTCCATGTGCACTTGAGAAAAATGTGTTCTGTTGCTTTTGGATGAGATGTGCTATATAACCTATCTATATGGTCTAATGTGTTGTTTGAGGTCAATGTTTTCTTTTAATTTTATTTCAGTATGGATGGTTTATCCACTGATAGAAGTCCTCCCTATTATATTGCTCTCTCTTCTCTTTAGGTCTGTTAAAACTTGTTTTACATATTTAGGTGCTCATACACCCATCTTTATTTCACTGGTTATGGTGGAAAGAAATGACTTTCCTCTTATTCAAGACTGGTCTCTTCTACTGTCCTCCAAATCCCATTCTCTGTTGACTACACAAGGAATTCCTTTTTTCAGATATCCTTTTTTCCTACGAAATCAATCTCTACCTCTACAGCATTTCCATTTGCATGCTAGCAAACCTGTTATCTTAAACACAAAGGATTTATTAACCCCACATCTCAGCTCTACTTTAGGACAAAACTTCTCACGAGTCTTACAAATTGTTTCCCTTTCTTTACATTCTATTCACTTATTATTATTATTATTTATTATTTTTCTTTGGAAGATTTAGAGAGAAAGAGCGAGCACAGGGGAGAAGGAGCAGAGGGAGAGGGAGTCCTAAGAAGACTTCACACTGAGCACAGGGCCAGACACGGGGCTCGATCTCATGACCCTGAGATCATGGTATGAGCCAAAACCAAAAGTCAGAAGCCTATAACCCATTTTTGTTATGATACATTAAAACATTTACAGATAAAACTAAGAAAATCTCTACCTACCCTCCTTCTCCAGAAGTCCCTGCTATAATTAGAAATATTTCCACCACCCCTAGTTCGTTTCCCCGAGTTAGGAGTCTTTATGTTCTGTCTCCCTTCCTGATATTTCCCAACATTTCTAGGGGTGGTGGAAGGGGGGAGGAGGGCGGGTGTTGGAGGGGAATGGGTGACGGGCACTGAGGTGGACACTTGACGGGATGAGCACTGGGTGTTTTTCTGTATGTTGGTAAATTGAACACCAATAAAAATTAATTAAAAAAAATATTTCCTCAGAGATCTAGTCCTGTTAACTTACATACAGATTTACCTATAAAGATAGGTAGCATGTCTTATGTTCTGTACAGATGAATCCTATTTTCTACTAAAAGAAAAGCAAGTAGAACATATATATACATATAGAATATGTATATGTATATAGAAAATAGTAGGATTCATCTGTACAGAATCCTACTATATATAGAATATATACATATATTTTTTTTTACTCAGTGACTTTGATATTTTCCTATTTCAGAATCAATAGCTCCTTATTTTATATTACTTTGAAAGGCTTCATCATAATGAATTTAACAATTCCACTACTGATAGAGATCCAGTTTCAAGCTGCTATAAACAATCCTATAACAATCATCCCTGGACATTCTTCTTTACATTGAGCAGTGTGATTACTTTCTTTCTTTTTTTTTTTTTTTTTTTTGAGCAGTGCAATTTCTGAGTCATCTCTTAATCTCTTCATTTCTCCCCAATCTAGCTTCTACCCTATTTTCCCATAGGATTTATTAATTTTGTCACCATCACCACCTCTATTATGTTGTCCTCTATTTCTTAGCGTGTCAGCATTTTTTAGCATTTGATAATTGATATACCTTTCATTTTGAAATGTTCTCCTCTTTGCTTTTAGGACAAAACCTATGGCCAGGTGAGGAGAAAAACGATGGTCTCTAAAATGTTGGAAGTTTTCCAGGCTGGCTTGAGCCCCTTTCACCCCAGATTATCTTCCTGGGTGATCTAGATTCCTGGTTTTAGGAGCCATCTAGACACACAGGTCATTGAGGCGTGGCCATGTCTTCCAAATTCCTATCCCAGTCCGGACCTGTCCATGGAGTTCTAGACTAGTATTCAGCAGCCTGTAACACCTCTTCATTTGGCTGCACGCTGGTGAAGCATCTCTCTTAACATGTCTAGAGAGAACCTGATCTACTTCTGCCAACTTTTCTTATTCATTGCATGGTACTCCACTCAGTTAATCAAGCCAAAAATTTGGGGATTTACCCTAAAATCCTATGCACACAAGTCCTTGGATTCTCTCTCGTGTTATTGAGCCCACACATCTTGTCCCATCCTTAACACCTGCCCACCATCCTCCAATCCCCACTATCACTACTTCTGGGCTGCATAAATGAAAACACTAACTGGGTTTCCAGTTAAGTCTCCTTCTCCAACCCACTTTTCTATACAGCTGCCAAAATGGATTCTTACCAGAACACATTATCTCTGGCTTACCCTACAGTGGCTTCCCTTTGCACCTATAAGGGAGGCCTTAGGTTATGGGGCCCTGCCACTGTATTCAGCTGTTTCATGCTTTTGATGGTCCTGATACACCAAGGTTTTTCTTGACTCAGAGCCTTTGTGTGTGCCTTTCTCTCTGCTGTACTGGGTTCCCTGCCTCTCTGCATGTTGGAGTCCTTTTCACTCCTCAACCTCTCAACCTAAAGCAAGTCTCCCTATTCTCAATTATTGTGCCCATTTGTTTCGGCTTCCTAGGATACACTAGGCTCCCATTCACTAGTTTGCCTTCCTTTCTAGAAAATAAGCTCTATGGAAAGGGTGTCTTATTCACAGCTATAGTCCTATCTAGCACAGGATACTGATTTTGAGAGATCATCTAAGTTTAGCATCCATTTCTTTCCTAAATGAGGAAAGAAATCTAGGTAAGGGCTCATTGTTTTCCTAGGTCAGCTTTCTAACTGGTAGGTAGTATAGCAGTTGAGAGTATGTATATGGGTTCCAGACTCCCTTGGTTCAAGCCTCCGATCTTCTACTGACTAGTGCGACACTGGAGAAATTAACTTCTCTTGACCTGTTTCTTTGGGGAACAAAGGGATTACAGTACCCACCTAGGATTGTTGTTGAAAGTAACATAAGGATGGTGCAGGGCATATAAGTAATTCTAGGACTCATTACACAAATTTAAAAACGGTTTCTTATACCTCTAATCCTTTGCTCTAAAACACGAAAAACACCTTTTTTGTTACATTCTGGATTTATTTCCCATTAAAATTTTTTTAAAAACACAGTTGATACACAATGTTACAATTTCAAATGTACAACATAGTGATTTGACAAATCTATATATTCTGTGCTCACAAGTGTAGTTACCATTTATTGTCATATAACCCTTGAATACCACTGATCATGTTCCCTATGCTGTACCTTTTATCTTTGTGACTTATTCATTCTATAGACATTTGTATCTCCCTCCCCTTCACCCATTTTGCTCATTTATTATCCCCCACCCCCAAACCAGCCCTGGCAACCAACAGTTCTCTGTACTTACAGGTTTGACTGATTGTTTTTGTTTTTAGATTCCACATATAAGGGAAATCCTATGGTACTACTGTCTTATTCCATTTTGCAAAATATTCTTTAGGCTCATTCATGTTGTTGCAAATGGCAAGATCTCATTTTTTCTTATGACTAATATTCCCTATGTGTATACACATATCTCTATCCAGTTATCTATCACTGAACACTTGGCTATTGTAAATAATGCTGTGATAAATACATGGGTGCATAGATCTTTTTAAATCAATGCTTTGTGTGTAATATGCCCAGCGATGGAATTCCCAGGTTACCTGCTATTTCTAATTTTTTTGAGAAAACTCCAGTTTTCCACAGTGGCTGCACCATTTACGTTTCCACCAGCAGTGCACAAGGGTTCCTTTTTCTCCACATCCCTGTTAACACTTTACGTTTTGATTATAGCCATTCTGATAAGTGTGAGGTGGGAGCTCATTGTGGTTTTGATTTGCATTTCCAGATGATAAGTGATAGAATTTTCAAGTGTCTGCTGGCCAATTTGTGTTGTCTTTGGAAAAAATGTCTAGATCCTGCTGCCTTTTTAAATCAGATTGTCGGGTGTTGAGTTGAAGTTCTTTATATTTTGGACTATCAACCTCTTACTGGGCATTTCATTTGCAATTATCTTCTCCCATTCAGCAGTTTGCCTTCTATTCATTTCCTTCTCTGTGTGAAAGCTTTTTAGTTTGGCGTAGTGTCCCAACAGTTTATTTTTGCTTTTCTTGTCCCTTGCCTGAGGAGACAAATCTAGAAAAATGTTGCTAGGGCTGATGTCAGAGTACTAGGAATTTTAAACTTTCAGGTCTCTCACATTTAGGTCTTTAATCGATTTATTCTTGTATATGGTATAAGAAGTGACCTAGTTTCAGGTCTTACATGCAGCTGTCCAATTTTCCCAGTATCGTTTATCAGAGACTATCTCTTCTCCATTGCATACACTTGCATCTTTTGTCACAGACTGGGTACATGTGTGGGCTTATTTCTAGGTTCTCTATCCTATAACCTTGACCTATGAGACCCTTAACGTTCTTTAGTGAAATAGCCTGTAACTTCCACACACTTTACCACTTAGGTTAGTATATGTCTATCTGGCCTCTAAAACCAGTTTAAGATAGTTTGAAACAATCAAAACTCCCATGGCAATGTCTACAGAGCTTCCTTGTGAACCAACCATGAAGAACTGCTACCTCAAGGTTACTAAAAAGTTATCAGCATATGAAATCAGGACATTAAATGTTCTCTATTGGCTTTTCATTTATTCTGAAAGCAATTCCAAGACACTAGTTTTAAAAAGGGTAGAATTAATATTTTATTGTCACTTATAATCAGATGGTGGTTGGGTATATAGTCTTCATACTTGATCTTTCCTTTTTGTAAATAAAAAAAATTACAAGTTTTCAACAGCCATGGGCTGGTTATGTTTTCAGAAAATGTAATTAGATTAATTCATTTATGGTGGCTTCAAGTTTTTCCTTATTAGCTCCGGAAAATTCACCCACCTGTTAAGAAAATATTGAATTGTGGTTAGATACAGCATTGTCTCCTTTTGTGACTGAGATATCCCAGAATGGGGTAAAATAGGGGGAGGGTAGAGGGAGAGCAAGTATAATCTTACTTGAAAGAACTGGTAGTTACCCAGAGATCCACATTTTGTTAAAAACAAGGGTTTTGTTTTCTCCCCTCTCCCCATGCCCCCTTAGTTTGAGGGAGAAATTGTAGCTCAGTCTTAAAAATAAATGTACTTTACAAATATGAAGGACCAATCACGGGATTAGTGACTAATTCTAACAAAGATCAATTTGCAGATGTCCCAGCATGTACTGAATGAAGAATGACCTATTTAATAAAGTAGAAAATGGGGATAGACTTCTCCATGCGAAGGGGTAAGTCCCCTCAGTGTCTTAAAACATACCATGTTTTCCTACTGCCCAGCTGGATATAAGGTCAGATGTACCTACCTTTTGTCCCTTCTTAAAAAACTGGAAGGTCGGCATGCATTTGACTTCACACTCTGAAGCAACATCCTGTGAGGTGAGGGGGAGGAGAAAAACAAGACTGAATGTTGAGTTTTGACAGAAGTCACCTCCAACCAGACCTCATTAGTCAGCACTAGGATGGTTTTTTGCACTCCCCTCTTAGAGGGCCACTGACCAGCAGGACACATCGGATACACTGACCCAGCGAGTTGTTTAATCAACTATATACTGGCTATTGAAGCAATTAACAAATCTGCCTGTAACTATATTCAGGATTCTAATCGTCAATATTCCTTAGAATCTCTTCTTTGCTCCTTGTTTTTCCAGTCTCATCATGGCAGCGGAGTCCACAGGTGATGGTCACAAAGATTAAAGCCCAGTGCTGGGCAGCCTGGGTGGCTCAGCGCTGCCTTCAGCCCAGGGTGTGATCCTGGAGACCCAGGATCGAGTCCCAAGTCAGGCTCTTCTGTGTCATGTCTCTCATGAATAACTAAATAAAATCTTTATTTTTTTAAAGCCAAGTGTTAGCAAGAGGACCAACAAGCCATTCAAGAACAAAAGCCAAGGCAAAGCTGGACCCCATTTCTATTCTATTCTATTTTATTTTTGATAGTCACACAGAGAGAGAGAGAGAGGCAGAGGCACAGGCAGAGGGAAAAGCAGGCTCCATGCACCGGGAGCCCGACGTGGGATTCGATCCCGGGTCTCCAGGATCGCGCCCTGGGCCAAAGGCAGGCGCCAAACCGCTGCGCCACCCAGGGATCGTTCTTTTAATCTCACATTTGCTTGTAGGTTATATCTGGCTACATCTCAGAAACATTCTCCAATTCTGTTATGGGAACACTAAATGAAAACTTCTATCCCCCCCATATCCTATTCACATAAGTTTGGGGGGAAATGCCTTGGAAAATGGTGTGGTTTGGACAAGAGTCTCAAATGAAGAGAGCCGGTAGGAATTGAAAATGTCCATGTGGTCCTCAAGAGGCTCAGCAAAGAAATGTAGAACCACAAAGCAGCTAAGGAGCAAAAGCAATGCAGGACAGCAATGAAGGAGGCTGGATTCTGAGAACCAGATCACAAACCACAAAGCTTCCAGAAGAAAGGAAGGTGTTGTGGTGACTTCTAGTGGAGTATTCGGGAAGGCACATGCCCAGAAAAAAAATGGAGCTGCCTGAGCCACTAGTAATGGCAGCATGCCAGCTTAAGTCCTCCTCCTCCTCTGAGACTATAAAGCTATAAAACCATACATCTTTCCAAACTTGCTGTCAGTAGCACAGCAGGAAGGGGGGGGGGGCATTACTGCTGGGAATTCCTTCCACATGACCTTGACTTTTCCTCTAAATGCTGGCTGACAAAGAAGCACAAGGACAGTAATGACTAGAATAAGAATGACTACTAGGTTCTGAGTGCTTAGGGAATTAGCAAGAACACGTGATAAACCACCACAATGAAGATCCTACAATCTCAGGAACTCCCGGTAGCAAGAGCATCCAGGATTGAAAATGGGGTAAAGAGTTGACAGGGAGACTAGAACTGTATGTGTCCAGGTTCTGGACGAACTGTGGGTGAAGATTCAGAAAATCGGAAGATGACGAGTTAGAAAGCGAGGGGCACTGGCTCAGGTAAGACTGAAAACTGGTGGTCTCTGGGGCTCAAGCTGGTCCAGACGTGGTGCTTGGCTCATGCAAGAGCTTAGAGCAAATCTCTGCATTGGTTGCCCAACAGCAGATACCTCTTGAACTTGAATATCTGGGAACACCAGGCTCACCCCTCACAACACCGGGGAGAGAAGCTGTTTGCCTCAGCCCCTTCCCTCTCTTTTGCACACGGAACCCACTGGATGGACATCACCTTGCATGTAGGCACTTGGCAGAAGGCTCAAAGGAGAATGGGGTTCATTTTGTTTTATATTCACGCAGAAGGGCAGTGGCCTAAAAACAGCCGCCTTCCTCTTCCCCACTCCTAATCAGAAACCCCCAGGGGGCGCAACTGAGCTGCATCACACAAAAAAGGAGGGTAAAACCGGACCTGGACAGTCACAACTTGCCCATGAGAAAGCGTTCTCAGCAGAAAATACAGGTCTCCTCTCAGTCCATGAACGTGATCGTCTCATGGACATTCTCCGATTCTGGATGCTTTACCCTTCACCTACTCAGAGATCAGCATTCCTACGTTGGTACAACTGCTTAATTTACAATAAAATCTTAAATCTGGAAAAAAGACGAATGCTCAGAAGTAGTGCCAATGCTTTGAGAGATGTATGAACAAGATTTTAAAAATAATTTTTAAAATTGCAGTCAGATCTTAATGCTTTAACTAAAAAGCTTACCAGGTTAAGTTTTTTCTTTCATTGGGTATAAAAGTGGTTTTTGTTTAAGGTGACCTAGGATTCCATACTATAATCCTCCAAAGTGAGGCTTTATTTGCAATTTATGTACATCCTTATGAGTAAGTTCTCAGACACGCTGTAAGGCAAAAACCGTAAAGTGAAATTGTTGAGCTTATTAAGGAAGATCACTTTTATTCACGTAAGTATAATCCACATTCAATGTAGAAAAATTGGAAGAGGGAAACCATTCCTATTCTCAACTAGCTACTACAGACCTTTTACTGTCGTACCTAAATGCTTTTCTTTATAAAAACCCATGCTATGTGCATGGTATGCGTATTAGGGACATTTTACCTACATACTGGGTATAATGTGCATACAATGGACTTTCCCCATGGAAAAGTACACCACTCTTTTTAGTGGTCCAATAGCAATCCCCATATGGACATAGTATCATTGGAACTAATCCACTGGTCAATATGTAAAAGGCTTTGATTTTTGCTTCATGCAAAAACTTACATCTTCCTATACAAATATCTGCATCGGTCAATACCCCTTGAAGCAGAATTACTGAGACACAGAACATGCTCCTTTTCAAGGCTCTAGATACACATTCCAGTTGGGAGGTAGTTGTAATACATATCAACTGACCAGTATTTATCAGGACTTGCATCAAACAAACGGATATTTCCAGGCCCATTTCCTCAGTGGCAAGAGGAAGAGGCTACAAGAACCAGGGTGGTTAATGCACTTAACAGTGTCTCTCATTTCTCTAAGTAAGTTCAATATTTTGTAAGATTTTTGTTCAAAGGTCTTCTAAGTTTTACTTGGGAATAAAGAATAGGGTATAGATGCGACATCTTAACCCCAAAAGGTTAATGATCATGCTTAAAGAGAATTTTTTTTTTTTTTTTTGACTTTCTATTCCATGGGTATACTTGCCTATTCTGGTTAAAAGACCACACTGTATCTTTATTATGGGGTTCTACCTTTCTCATCCCCCCACAATTTCTTTCCAAGTTCGTGTTTGTTCTTCTACTTTCTAGGACCTTCCTGACATTCTGAAACCGTATAAGCCAAGGCCCCAAAATGTCAGATTAAGATTGCATCCAACTTGGGAGTACTGACACTTTAGTATTACTGAGTCACTTTTCAGGAATACAGTGCACCTGTCTACTAAGATCTTTTATAGACTTCAGTAAAGTTTTGGTTCCTACCTAGCATTTGATCTTAGTGTTTTGCTTTCTACTACTTGTTCTATGGACTAATCTCCATATTCCTAGAGGGACTCTAAAGGTATCTGTACTTAATGGTAACTAAATTTTAAGGTTTCTCACTTTCCTCACTTCAAAACAAAAGTAGCCCACCCCTAATGATGCTTCCAACCGGTTTTATACACAATCTGGAATTTTAAACAGATTAACACTCTCAAAAAAGTGAATTTTAGGGACGCCTGGGTGGCTCAGTGGTTGAGCACCTGCCTCTGGCTCAGGGCGTGATCCGCAGTCTCAGGATCAAGTCCCACAGCTGCCTGGAGCCTGCTTCTCCCTCTGCCTGTGTCTCTGCCTCTCTCTGTGTGTCTTTCATGAATAAATAAATAAAATCTTTAAGAAAAAATGAATTTTATTAAGTTCTGGCAAATATAGTCATGTAACACCAAAATCAAAATACAGGACTGTTCCCTCACTCCCCTGAAATTCCCTCAGCTGTTCCTTCACACTCCAATCTGTTCCCCATCCCTTATAGTTTAGCTCAATTTGATTTTTTTTAAATTAAGTATAATGAGAGTACTTTTTACCTTACTAAATTTAATTTCATTGGTTTCTAGCTTACCACTCCATACAACCAAGGTAACTTTAAACACCTGGTTTTGTCACTCTAATCAAAACACACACAGTTCTAAATGCTTCTACAACTACCAGGTCTAAATTTTACAAAATAAGTATCCTACCTTGTACAGAGTTGAAACTATAATCAAGTCTACCATTTTCAAAAGGGCTTCCTTCTTTTTAAAAATATTTAGAAAAGATTTTGAGAGCGAACCCAAGCAGCGGGGATGGCGGGAAGGGGCCAGGGAGGAGAGGCTCCCTGTCCTGTGGGGAGCCTGCTGGGGGAACTCCATCCCAGGACTCCAAGAGCATGACCTGAGCTGAAGGCAGACACTTAACCGACTGAGCCACCTACCACCTAGGCACCCCTCCTACTTTTCTATAAATACACTAAGAATATTTTGTACCATATTATATGTTCATGTCTAACTGTCTGTTTCAATCTATTACACCTAAAACTTTTTCTTGCCCAAGTGCTTAGGGCCTATTAAAATTACACGTGGCTTATGCCAATGACACTATAAAGTCTGAAATTCATCAGTAGGAATTATCTGCACAGAAACTTAAAACTAGTCATTAAAAGTTTCACCCATTAATGATATAATACTGAGAAACGTGACTGACATAACTTTTATCCTATTTTGGAGTCAAAATGAGGGGATGGTCTTACCCAGAGCTGCAAATTCCTTGAGGAAAAAACCACCACCTGACTGTTTAATGAACTGCTTTTTGATAGACTTAGCCAGGAGGGTAATTCAGAATGGCCAGGTGAGTAGGAGCTGACAGGCACTGTGTGACACAGGGTTCTGGAAGTAGTTCAATTTTTAACTCCATGACAGGTCCGTGAGGCCATTTAGACAGTGTCGTAATAGGATCGTTACAGGCAGTCAAAGTAAAACCGTGTATGTTGCTCAATCCGGGGGCAAAGTGAAAGGTCTCCCAGTTGTGAGAGGGTCACTCCAAGGTCTAGAAACCTTGAGGGTGTGCATGCTAATCCGACCGGAAGGAGCGCTGCCACCCGCAAGTCCTTGGCTTAATCTGCACATCTCCTTTCCCCAAGGTTTACAACTCAGGCAATGAGAGCACCTGTCCTTGGTCTGGCCAAGGGCAAGAGTCAACCCTTGCAGACTCTGCGTCCACTGACCTACCCCTCCTGTTGTGCTATAGTCCCATGATCGGTTCCGGCGTGGTACTAATGAGAATTTACCAGAGCCGCCTGAGGATTAAAGGACCTAATGCACGCAGGGAGCCTAGCACACCATCTAGCACCTGTTATTACTTCCCACTAAAAACTTAAAGAGATTCACTTGCTATCTGATTGGGTGACAGGACCAGTCAGAATCTTTCTAGTCCCTTCCAGGTGCCACTTTCACCTGGCTAAAGTGACCATATAGAATTAGGTTTAGATTTAGAGTAAGGTTTAGATTTATTCACAATCATCACCCGCTGCTATCTATTCTGATTTTCTTAAAACTCTGGGACACCTCAGAACAATCACTTTACCTTATAGAATAAATTCATTCTAGACCTACTACAGGCCAGTCAGGTAAATGAGACAGGGCCTCTGGTCCCAAGAAACTAACGGTAAAGGACAGACAAGACTGTAATACTAGCTAAGGTTCACTGAACATGGCCCGGGCACTACTCTAAGCACTTGCTGGGTATCCTTACGTAATCCTGACACCTCTTTTTTTTTTTTTTTTTCCTGACACCTCTTTTATGATGGATGAACACTGCCATTTTAAAGGCTCAAATTGAGGCAAGGAGGATAAGGGATGGAACTAGAAACTAAAGCAGGCAGTCTAGGTATGGGATCCTCCCCATTCTAATACCATAAATACAAGAGTAAAAGAGGGGCAGAGAAGACCTGGAGCCATTGAGGAAAGGAAACTAACCTAGTCTGGGTGGAGGAAGGTTCCTGGAAAAGATGTGAAGCTTACAGCTAGGAGTTTGGGAGGTATGAAAGAAAAGAATGTTCCAGGTAGAGACCACCCCCGACCTATAAAGGCATGAGTGTCGAATCAGAAAATGTGCTAGGAAAAAACAATTTGGTGATGGTAGGCCCTCACAGGTTTAGAAAGTACTGCCATGTACCTATTCCTATAAACCTTTCAATACCTTTATTAAACATTCTCTGCTCAATAAATAAGCCACCCTAGGAAGTTGATGGGTCAAGTATTAAGATCTGGTGCTATAGAACCAAAGCTCAAGGAAGAAGAAAGGTTAGCTAGAGCACAAGTCCCCAAGCCAGGCCTGGAACCCAGGTGAGCACCCTTTTTGCCACATCATACCCTAAGACCCTCCTGCCCCACAGGACTAAGGGAAAAATGTTCACGTATCTGTAAAGAACTCCTGGGTGTTGTTCTTGAACATGGAACAAGCTATCCTAGTACAGTGGGCTGTATGAGAAGCAAATCTTATGCCAGGAGCTGGATCTGTACCCACCCTATGCCAGAGCCTCCTCTGAGGTACCCTGGTTGAGAGCAAGGGCTGGGAGGTCAGAGAACTTCTTTGAAATTTCGACTGCCACTACTAACAGTAACTCCCTAGACCAGTTCTTTTTCTCCTCTGTAAAAACAGGGATGGCTAGCACCAAGGATTAAATGCATCAGTAGTTATAAAACTGGCCTAAACAAGCATTTGTAAAATTCAATCACCCCTCAAATCCACCCCCTCCCCTTTCTCTCCTCTCCATCAAGCACCTTGGTGTTTGTTCTTGAAAACACTGGATTTTCTAATTGACTAAAAGCAAGCAAGTGACTACTTTCTCATGTCACTAGTTCACAGAGAACCTTCAAAGTGGTCTCCTAGTTTTTAAGTCTATGGATTTAGTTATCATAATCAAATGAATATATAAGCTTGTAGAAAGGTGACAGGTAAGGTACAGAAGCCTCAACCATTTGTTTTTAGGTTTCTTCTAGGATGTGATGTACATAGCTCCTGATAGCTAGGATTAAGCTCATAATTGGTATGTTACCCGTTTTTGGCTAGGGCTATAGTAAGAAAACAAACACTTGCGTTTCAGAGAATAAAGTCCAATGTGAAAAGCTCAGTAGTAGTCCAAATTTCCAGTCACATACCTGACAGTCATCCACGTCTACTTCAAGGAACACCACGTTAGAATACTTCTCAGAGAGGGACTAGAAAATTTAAAATGAAAAAATCCAGATTTAGAACTGGGTAGGTTCCTAAACAGAAACTTAAATTAGTAGTTTCTACTCTTATTAAGATTCAAAAATTCAGACTAGGGAGCAGGTAAGCACAGGAACCTATAGTCTTTGTGAGTCAAACTCCTCCTAGCATAAAAGAAAGTGGGGCCCAGAATTTCAAATAGGATCTGGGTTTCAACCTGAAGAAAAAGAAAAACCATTTAAGACAACCAAACTAAGTTCTGACAGTTGTCTTCCATGGGCTACACATGTGTCAAAATTAAGTTGTTACACTACTACTTTAAAAGATTTTAAGTAATCTGTATGCCCGATATGGGGTTCAAATTCATAACCTCAAAATGAAGAGTCCCATGTTCTAAGGACTAAGCCCGCCAGGTGCCCTTTAAGTTGTTACACTATTACCTTTGGACTAATAACACTCTGTCCTTTCCTAGCTTTGCCACTACCAACCGGAGGAACTTAGAATCCCTTCTAAAGCAACTGGTTTCATACTCACATGAAAGAAAGGCTTGATCATTTTGCAAGGTCCACACCACGTGGCTGAGAAGTCAACTACTACAAGTTTATCCCCAGCACTGTTCAAGGCTTCCTGAAAAGCATACTGAGAGGAAAAAGAAAAGCACAGGTTAAATTTCCCAAAGTCCTGATCAAACTTGATAGAATGTGACACAAAGAATGATTCAAACGTACTGCTTTATAAAAATTTAATAAACTAAAATGAACCAAATAAACTGCTTTAAAAAAAATCCTAGAGTGTGTAGCGTTACTTAATAAGATGAAACAAGTATGATGTATAGAGTGTGTGTCAACAGTCGTGTCTTCATCAACCTATACTCAAACTGAGCACATGAAAATAAAGACCTATTAGGTTTCCACATCAAATCTGGGTATATGATAAACATGTGCTAAATGCTCCTCCACTGACGAAGACCTCACTTCAACTGAGTAAGTCACCAAGGCACAGAATTTTGCAATGAAAACTAGGGTTGAAAGCTCTTTTTTTGGATTGTCTATGATGGAATATGTCAAAGGCTTTAAAAATATCAAGGAAAATAAACTTCCACTCAGAGGAGTCACTGTTGACATTAAGCCTATTTCCTCGTACTCTCCTTAATGGAGTTTCAAGAGATGAGATCATACTGTTTATGTCTGCCCTTTATCTCAAATTAGTGACCAAAGGATAGCTTTAGTTCCTTGTGCAGGGACCTTTCCTCAGAGGTTATTTTGCATTAGAAATGTCAAATAAAATTCCACCAGTGAGATGGCATCAAGAAATCCCTCACCACCAATTCCCCTGAATAATTTACCAATGGTTTTGATACTGTAACCATAGGAACCTAACCTTCTAGTTAAAAGGGACTCCGTTTGAACCCCAATTTAGTCAGTGCTTACCAAAAACTGGGGCAACACAGCAATCACAACATAAATATCTGTATCTGAAGTCTGGGTTTTCCGTCAAGGGGAAAATGCTAGTCACATTGGTTTAATTAAAAACCAACATTCTCCTCCCTTGAAAGCTAAGAATCCTATCAGATCTGATCCAGTAAAGAAACACCATTAAAAAAAAAAAAAAAACAAAAAACCTTAAGTGAATTCCTCTGCAGTACAGTTACTTTTCTAGATTTCTAATTTCGACCTCATGTTTTTTGGAGAAACAATTCACAAGTGGTATTTCCAGGTCATGACCTCTAACTTTTTCAGTTATTCACACATAATCTCCCATCCCACCTTTGGGGTGTGGGGAGATAACATGGGGGCGCGGGGGCGGGGGGGGGGGGGGGGGAAGCGGGTAGGAGAGGAAAAGAACAGGTTAGAGTTATAGAAATCATTTTCCCAAACTATCACCAGTTTTTCCAAATGAATTTAACTTAGAGCTTTTATGTGATTTTTTTTTTTTTTAAAAAGGTCAAACCAGCCATTCTTTACTGCAAGAACCAGGTCAGACACACACACACACACACAAATCAAGGAATGCTACTGCCACACGAATGCACTGTTTTGGGAACATAGCAGGCCCTCCGTAAAGACTTGGTGAAATTACTTTCAAAACAAAATAGTATACAAACACTCTCAAGGGTTTCCCAAACAATTCTGAATCAAATTCAAGCAAAGCTGCCTAAAATTCTGAAAAGAAGAGAGGCATGCAGCAACTTTTGGCTTAACTGAAGAGTTACAGAGCCAGGTAGGTGTAGACGTCACAACCAATTCTCTTCTCCTGATACTTAAGTTTGTCTAAAAGAGACGTCGGTTTGAATGAGTAACTCAAGATTATCTCACCAAGATGCAAACCACAACGTCTAACTCCCAGAGACTAACAATGAACATTAATAAAGGTCCTCATTATAGAGCTAAATATTCCAAAAACAAAATATTTGGGGCAGATGAGACCAGAGTCTAGAGTCTCTTTTCCTAAACAGACCCATTCCAAAGATAATTAACAAGCATGGGAGTGCCCATGTATAGAGGGTAGGAGTTCAACAAACGGGCAGCTACTACTCTTAAAAATAACACACAACGGTGTGATTTCTTCCAAACCACATGGACAGTCCGTTATCCCACTTGTATCTCAAATAGAAGATACCACTGGTTCTGAACTATCGCACCTCGGAAAGAGCTGTCCTGGATGGCCAACGGCACCAACTCTAGTCCAGCAGGATGAAAATCTAAAGTGTATTCAACATTTGCAAGTAACACTGAAACGAGCTTAACTTTTGATTAATGTCTCTGGAACATTAATAATTTTGAAGATCAGCGGAATGATCGGGGCCTTTGCGCTCCAGGCTGTAGTGGTTTTTTTGTGTGTGTAACCAATTTCTGGTCACCCCTGTACGTCTTCTCCTTGATGAGGGGAGGAGGATGCCAAAAGTATGACAACTAAGATACGGAAAAACTGATAGATGTGTTCCAGGAATCAACCGATTTTGTTTGTAGGTAAGCATTCTGAGACAGCGACTGTAAACCACTCAAAGTCTTCTCCCTCCTTTGTGGGTTCTCACCTGTTGGGTTTACTGATGAAGAGGTCAGACCCTGGGGAACACCCCCCCCCCACACACACCCCCAGACTGATTTGTCACTCAGTGGGTACTGAATCAAAGTAGGGGGAACAAAATTCTATATTAGTGACCTCTCCAACAAATGACAGGGTTGCTAATTTTAACATAAAAGCTCACACAATAATAGTAAAAGGTCAATAGGAAAAAAACTCAGGGCAAGCAGATAACAAATGGTAATTAATCCATCAACAAATGGGGCGGGGTGAATTCAGAGTCACTAATAATCAACGGAGATACAATTTTTCCTACTAATGATTTGGCCAAAGTTAGAGGGGGAAAGGTCAGTGTCGATGGGGGTGGAGGGGAAGAGCACTCTCCTGTGTATGCTTCTTGGGGACTTATAAGCCTTAAAAGGTTCACACCCCTTGACCCCATCACTGCACTGGACCCTAACCTGAGGAAACAAGCCTGAACTCTGCAAGGGGGCATGAACAGAAACATTCACCGAGGCACTGAAAACCGCCCAAATGTCCAGCAACATGTTCAGGTATTGCATGGATTCCAAACCTTCCAACTACACAAAAAAGGCTTCAGGCTAAACTGGGCGGGGGGGGGGGGGGGAGGCTCAGGAACAAAACAGGATACGTAAAATAACCAACCACTTTGGACTTGCTTGTAGGAAACAGAAGATCTCGTGCGCGCTCAGTCTTCTACACGGATCATACAGGCTTCCTGATTACAAGGGTCAACAAACCGGGGAGGCACCCCACAGGGCAACTCGCATTCCCGAAGCCACCCAGCACCCTCGGTCCAGCGCTCCAGGCGGGCGAGGGCCGGGATGGAGGGGCCGCCAGGTAACCGCTCCCCGCTCTCCAGGGTCTCCCGGGGGGTCCAGCACCGTCGGGGGCGCGCACCTGCCGCCCGGGCCCCGAGCACGCGGCGCCCCCGACGGGCCCAGCCCCAGCCCCGGCCCCGGCCCCGGCCCCGCGCACTGAGTCATCCCACCGCCAGCGCCGCCGGAAACACGCCCAGCGCCGCCGAGGAGGAGTCCCAGGGCGCGGCCGCCGCGCTTCCCCACCGCCACCTGGGCCCGCGCGCTGCAGGAGGCCGCGGGGCTGCCGCCGGGACACGCCGCCGCCTCCAACGCGCCCTCCGGCGCCCGCCCCGCCCCGCCCCACCCCGGCGGCCCAGCGGGCCTCCCGAGCACGGGTGCAGGAGCGGGGTGGGGGGCCCGGCATCGCGGCCGCGGGAGCACCGGGTGCAGCAGGAGCGGGGGGGGGGGGGGGCCCTCGGCGCCCTGGCCACGGCAGCCCCGGCATCCAGCGCCCGGCCCGGCCCGTCTCCATCCCCGCGGCCAACCCGGCCTCCCGAGCACCGGGTGCAGGAGCGGAGTGGGGGGGGGCCGGCATCGGGGCCGCCGGAGCACGGGGTGCAGCAGGAGCGGGGCCCTCGGCGCCCTGGCCGCGGCATCCAGCGCCCGGCCTCTCCCCGCCGGGCACGCTCGTTCGCCCCAGGCGCGCCCAGGCCCCGGCGTCCCGCACTCCCGGGCCCAGGCGCCGCGTCCCCTCCCGGGCAGGGACGCCCTCGCCCTCGGCCTCGCCCCTGGCCGGCGACGGAGGCCGCGTACCTTGCTCTCGATCTGCTTCACCATCTTGGCTGGCGGCTGGCGGCTGGCGGCTGGCGGCTGACGAGCGGCGCGAGACGGAGGGAGCGGTGCCGAGCGCCGGCCGGGGCCTGCCGGGGACGCAGCCCGCCTTCCCTTTATAGCGACTGGGGGCGGGGCGGGCGGGCGCGCGCGGCGTGCGTGTGGCGGGGGCGCGCCCGCTCGGAGCCCCGGCCAGGCCCCGCCTCCCGGAACCGCGGAGACGCCGTCCGGGGGCGGGGCCTCCGGGGGCGGGGCCTCCGGGGGGCGGGGCTGCCGCGGGCGCGGGGCGGGGCTACCGGGAGCGGCCGGGGCTCGGAGCCCGCGCTGCAGCTGCGAGCGGGGTGCGCGGGGGCGCCTGCGGGGCGCGCTGTGCGGGGGGCGGGTCCCCCAGAGCCCCGGGGCCACCCGGGAGGGGATCGGCCGTAACCGAACGCCCCACGTGCGAGAAGGGGCGGACGAGCTTAGCTAGGGCCGGATTCCTCGAAAAGGTCCGCCGCACTCCTCCCCCTCCCCGCCCCCCGCCGGCCCCGCAACCCCACAAAGTGCTGAGTAACGATGACCAGGAAATGCCTCTGCGCTGGAGCTAGTCGCCACGGCTCTCTTCTCTGCCCTCTTTCCTTTTCTTTTACTGTCACCGTTGGGACGGCCGCTGCTCCGGCGTGACACTGCGCTCTAGTGCGTGGGAGAGGGCAGGAAACGGGCTGCGCTCCTGACCTGCAGGCACCTGCGGGGGGGGGGGGGGGGCGGGTACGTGCGGCTCCACTGGTGCAGGTGCGGCCGCCAGCGCTCCCGACCTCCCGATGCCTCAGCGTTCCTGTCTGTAAAATGGGGATCTTGCTGGTCTCTAATTCATGCCAGGGGTGTTTTGAGGATGAAATGAAGCGCTTGTGAAGCGATTAGGACACTGCTTTGGTACCATAGCAAGTACCCAATAGTTATAATCAAAGCTGGTGTGAGTACTAATTAGGCCTGCTTGGTGTCCTTGTTTGGGGGTGGGGGGGTAATGCTGCTCTTGTCGACCTTATATTTATAATGGCGCCAGTACACACATTTGTGTGAGTTTTTTCTACTACTGGTAGTACCCGGAACAGAGGTGTTGATCCAGGGATGCGTGTCGCAGGCTGGGTCTGGTAGGTTGGTAGGCATCGTGAAGGCCTCAGGAGGGCCCATCAGCGGCAGGAGGTGAAGGTGGCAAAGGCTTTGAGCTGGAGAGAGGAATGGAGGCTTGGAGATGGAGGTGTTGGGGTGGGGGTGTGAGCAGGAATTTTTCAGGGGGGGAGCAGCTCTGGATGGAGCTACCTCTAGGTGTGTTTGTTGGGATGGTGAAACTGCCCCCTGCCTTCCTTCTCCCTGCTCTTGCAAACAGAGGAAGCAAGAAAACCAGGGGTGTGAACACATCGTGCCTGCAGGGTTGAGGAGCACAGGGCCCATGAGTAAGACCACGGACGAGGGTCCCGTCCCGTTCTGAGTGGCCTGAATGCAGCAAGTTTCCCACAGAGCGTAAGGACTATTGGGGCAGAAGAAAGGTTTTATGGGGTACCAGGACAGAATATATAACCAACCTGCTTTTCTGCTGCTGTGTCTTCCCAACCTACACACTAGTTTCAGGGCTTATCTATTAGTGGGTACATTTACATGGAGGATGTACAGGCCTTCAGTGGCCATCCAAACCACGCTCAGCTGACATCTCCTCTTCAAGGTATAGAGTGACCCAGAGGAGATACTGCCTGCCTCCCACCTTCACAGGATCTATACAGAGTGCCTATGGGGGATGCTACAATTCCAGAGAATGGGGAACCCGGAGGCTGGCACGTAGGTTAAGAGCCCAGACTCTGCAGTTTAGAATCCTTGTTCTCATTTCCACTCTGCCACTTAGTAGCTGGGTAACTCTAGAAAAGTCTAAATAGCCTTTCTGTGCCTCAGTTTCCTCCTCTATAAAATGGAGCTAATAACACTTCATGCTGTTATAAGGGCTGAGTGAGCTTAAATATATGTAAGCAGCTTAGAACTATGCCTGATAAACAGTAGATGCTATATGAGCCATGATTACAGGCTGTTAAATGGGATGGTGAAATCCCTCTGGAATGATGCCAGAGGTGGAAGAGGAGACTATAAAACAGGTGTCAGAGTCCTAAGTGAATTAAGTAATCAGGAAATCAGTAATGAACAGTGTGCTCTATAACATGACTCTCAAAAGAGAAGGATTTTTGCCCCAAAGGGTGGAAGAAAAGTGGGCTAGACCTGGCCCTAAACAGCAAGTACCCCTGCTTATGGGGACATGGGAAACTTGTGTTCCATTGTGACAAGCAGGTGACATTTATGAGGAAGGTGGAGTGCAGGGGAATTTTTTGGGACAGCCCAGTGAGGGGGAATTTGGGCAGAGAAGTAGTGGGAGAAGAGAAGAGACAGAGTGATGTCAAGGGGTCCATTTTAGGGGTTGATTCTGCATGTTAGAACTTCCAGCGGTAAGAAGAAATTTCTACTCCAACTGACACCAAAAAGGGAATGAGTAACTCATATTACCAAGAACTCCAGAGGCCTAATGAAGTCACAGGGCCACCATCTCTACTGTTTCATTTTCATTAGGCTCTCCATCTTCTGTGAAACTAGCCTAGTCAACTCCAGCCTTAGGTTCCCTGAAGGGAAAAGCCTTCCTCTCCTTTGTTTTAGTAAACTGTTCTGGGAGCTGATCTTTATTGACTTGAGTTGGGGGTGGGGAGGAAGAGCATCAGCCTGACTTGAACCTTTTGGACCAGGAATGAGGAAGATCCAGAGGGTTAACAGAGGGAAATGGATCTGTCCATGTCGCCAAAAACCAGAAACAAGAAGCATGGGTGATGAACTTGTGTCAGGTTTCTGGGTCAGCTCAGTCTGAGGCTCCCTGGGGGCCTGGAAAACTAGGTTTGCTGTCTTTGTACAGGTCCAAGTTTGAAGAAAATGCAGCTCTAGGGTTTCTAAAGTAAGCTTTTGTAGGATCATCACCGTGGTCCTTGACCATCTCATTCAGCATAGCTGGGGGTACCTGTTGACACTGTACATTCCTGGGCCACACCCAGACACACATATGGAATAGCAATCTTTTGAGATAGAGCCCTGGAATCTGCATCTTAAGTAAGTATCCTAAATGATTAGATACACTAAGATTTGATAGACTGCCCTGGCATCTTCAGAGGAAGCTAGCATTAGTTAATCTTGAAGACTGTGATTGGTGTAGTCACTGTGAAAAACAGTATGGAGGTTCCTCAAAACTTTGTTGTTTTTTTTTTTAAAACTTTGAAAATAGATATACCATATGGTCTAATAATTCCACTGCTAGGTATTTACCCAAAGAAAATGAAAACATGAATTTGAAAAGATATATGCACTTGTCTGTATATTACCCCATTATTTCTAATCCCCTAGCAGCCCCTGCCCATGGATAGATGAATTTTTAAAAATATATACATACACACATGTACATGCACACAATGTAATATTATAATAAAGGATGAGACCTTACCATTTGTAACAACACAGGTGGACCTAGAGGGTATTATGCTAAAAGAAATAAGTCAGAGACTGTCTGACAATCCATATGATTCCACTTATATGTGGAATCTAAAACACAACAAATGAATAAGCAAACAAAAAGCAGAGAATCAGCCCTATATATACTGAGAAAAAACTGATGGTTGCCAGAAGGGAGGAGGGCAGATGGATGGACAAAATGGATGAGGAGGAGTGGCAGGTCCAAGCTTCCAGTTATGAAATGAATGAGTCACAAGGAATAAAAGGTACAGCATAGGGAAGATAGTCAATAATATTGTAATGATGTTGCATGGTAACAGATGGCAGGTGCACCTGTGACAAGCACAGCATGAGGTATGGAGTTGTGGAATCACTGTGTTGTATACCTGACACTGATGTAACATTGTGTGCCATATATCCTGAAATTAAATAAATCCATGAATTAATAAATAATATCAGTCCCCAGTGTGGGGGAGGCGCTTGAAGACTGTCTAGCAAGAATGTTGAGATAGGAACATGGTAAGTGATATAGAAATGGGAGCTCAAAATACTATAGTAGAGGAGATTATTGAAGGAAAGGAACAACTTAATACATGTGTGGAACAGTCATTAAATGCCAAGCCTGGAGAGCATATCTTCCATCATTCTTCTTAACACCCCCTAAGAAATAGATACTATTTTTCCCATTCATTGTACAGAGAAGAAAATTGAGGTTTGAAGAAGTCATCTGGTCACACCAAATGCACACTGATTCTATTCAACTTTGTGTTGCAGGTTTCTAGCCAGAGCAATTAGATAAGAAAAACAAAAGGCATCTGAATTAGAAAGGAAGAAGTAAAACTCCCTGTGCAGAGGACATGATCTTGTATATAGAAACTTCTAAAGATCCTATAAACTATTAGAACAAGCAAATTTAGCAATGATGTAGGATATGACTCAATATACAAAATTCAAAAAAGAATGAATTACTTGTATGTAAATTTAATAAAAGAGGTATAAGACTGGTACAATGAAAGCTGCAAAACCTCATTAAAAGGAATTAAAGTGTTAAATAAATGGAAAGACAATCCATCTCTATGGACTGGAAAATAATATTATTAAGGTGTTAATACTTCCCCAATTGACATATACATTCAATAAAATCCTTGTCAAAATCCCAGATGCCTTTTTTCTGCTGAGGTGGACAAGCTGTTCCTAAAGTTTATATGGGGATACAGAATAGCCAAAGCAATCTTGAAAAGAAGAACAAAGTGAGAGGATTCACACTTTCTAATTTCAAAACCTACTACAAAGCTACAATATTCAAACAGTGTGGCACTTGCATCAGGATAGACATATATAGATTAATAGGATAGAATTGAGAGTCCAGAAATAAACTGGGTTTATTTATATATGTTCAGTTGATTTTCTTTTTTTAAATATTTATTTATTTATTTTATTTATTCATGAGAGACACACAGAGAGAGGCAGAGACATAGGCAGAGGGAAAAGCAGGCTCCCTGCAGGAGCTGGATGTGGGACTTGATCCCAGGACTGCAGATTCATGCCCTGAGCCAAAGGCAGATGCTCTACTGCTGAGCCACTCAGGCATCCCTGTTCAATTGATTTTCAACAAAAGTATAAGACCATTTAAAGGAGAAAGGATAGTATGTTCAGTAAATAGTGCTGGGACAATTGAATATCCACATGCAAAAAGAATGAGGTTGGACCCATACCTTACACCATTCACAACTATTCACTCAAAATGGATCAGAGATCTAAATATAAGAGCTAAAACTATAAAATTATTAGAAGGACACATAAGTATAAATTTGTGTCCTTGGATTAGGCCATGATTTCTTAAATATGACACCAAAAGAACATGCAACCAAAAAAAAAAAATGAATTGGACTTCTACAAAATTAAAAAAAAAAATGTGCCTCAAAAGACACTCAAGAAAGTGAAAAGACAACCTACAGAGTGAACAAAAATATTTGTAAATCAAATGTTTGAGAAGGGACCTGATTTTAGAATACATAAAGAACTGTTACAACGCAACAGTGAGAAAACAAGTCATTAAAAGAATTGGCAAAGCATTTGAACAGACATATCTCTAAAGGAGATATACAAATGGGCAATAAACACAAGAAAATATGTTCAACATTATTAATATTAGGGAAATACAAATCAAAGCTCCTAGGAGACATTACTTTACACACACTAAGGCTGATACATAAATTACAGACAAGAACAAATGTTGGTGAGGTTGTGGGGAGATCGGAATGCTCACACACTGCTGATGGGAATGAGAATGGCACAGCTGCTATGAAAAAGTTTGGCGATTCCTTATAAGTTAAACATAGAGTTACTATATGATCTAGCAATTCCAGGTGTACGCTCAACCAAGTTGATAACATACGTGCACACAGAAACTCACACATGGATGTTCATCGTGGCATTATTCTTGATAGCTAAAATGTAGAAACAACCTAAGTGTCCACCAGCTGGTGAATGGATAACAAAATGTAGTGTGTCCACACAATGCACTATTACTTGGCCATAAAATGGAGTACATTTATGATACATGTCACAATATAGATGAACTTTGAGGGACGCCCGGGTGGCTCAGCGGTTGAGCATCTGCCTTTGGCTCAGGGCGTGATCCTGGAGTCCCGGGATCGAGTCCCATGTCGGGCTCCCTGCCTGGAGCCTGCTTCTCCCTCTGCCTGTGTCTCTACCTCTCTCTCTGTGTGTCTCTCATGAATAAATAAACATTTTAAAAAACAAGCAAACCCCAAACAATACGGATGAACCTTGAAAAAATGCTCAGAGAATGAAGCCAGTCAGGAAAGGGTACGTATTGAATGATTCCATTTGTCTCAAAATTCCAGAATAGGCAAATCCAGTTAGTAAGTGCGTGATTTCCAGAAGCTGGGGGAAGTGGGGAATGGGAACTACCAATGGGTATGGAGGGTTTTGTGTTTTTGTTTTGTGTGTTTTTTTTTTTTTAGGTCTTAAATATATTCTGGAATTAGATAATGATCATACAATTTCGTGAATATACCAAAAGCTACTGAAGTATAAAACAAAATTGGGATATCTCTTCTGCCTTCACAAAATAATCTAAAATAAATAAATATGTCTTACAAATTCTTAAAAAAAAAAAGAAAAAAAGAAAAAAGGAAAACTAAAGCCCCTTCCACAGAAGCCAAAGAATCTAGTTCTTGTAATTGTACTTTGGAAAGCTTATCTCTCCAAAAACATGAGTTAATGCAAGTAGAATATCTTTGTCCAGTGCCATTAACCACTGGTCTAGAGCCAAGGGTGATCCTGATTCTCGTGGGAGGACAACTTGCTGATTGGTAATTACAAATCAACCAGGAAGTACATATTTGTTTATGATCTGTTCCTTATCTAGAAAGTTTCAAGATAACAGATCATTCAGTGGCACTCTATTAACAATCTGACTATGCACAATTATTCTTACAAACAGGTAAACATTAAGGGAAGGACACTGATCCCATGGAAGAGTTTTACATGGTTGGATCCTTAAGACATAAAAGAAGTGTTCAATTGAAATACATGGTTGTACAGGATGTCCAATCCTAGAACTATTTCAACATCACTTGACTACAAAGAAGTAATTAAATGTTCAATAAGCACATTCAAGATTATTCTGATGTGGCAACTTTGAGGGTATAGTCAAAGTGTCATAAGTCAAGATGTATATACATTATCATTCAGACTATTATATTGGCTTTTACCTTTTGTTTATCATTATAACTGGCACATGTTTATGAAACATGTTCTATCATACTCTCCTTCCAGGGAAACAGGGTTAAGTCTTTGAATTAGAGACCTCATCAGAAATAAAGGGGAATTGAAGAGACAATAAAACTTAAAAAAAAAAAAAGTATCACTGTAAGTACATGTATACCAGTTGTGATTTGATCTTTATTTTGGTCATAAAGGGTATCTTTACTCCAATAAAGCACTTGGAGCTTCTTTATTTCTCCTTCCATCGCTACTGCCCTGGTTCAGACCACTTTATCCCTTCCCTGGTCCACAGCCATGCCCGCGTAACCTACCTCCCATCCACATTCTTACTCCATTCTTCACACAACACTATGTAAGTCTGAGCACGTCACTCTACTTGAATCCCTTCAATGATCTTATCGCTCCCTGAATAAAACATGAATGCTGACCACAAGATCATGCTTCCCTCAGTTCCTCTTTCCAAGATGTTCCCACTTTGAGATCAACTCCAAACTCCTGAAAGAAGACACAGAAGTCAGGGACATCTGGGTGGTTAAATGGTTGAGAATCTGCCTTTGGCTCAGGTCATAATCCCGGGGTCTTGGAATCGAGTCCTGCATGAGGCTCCCCATGCAGAGCCTGCTTCTCCCTCTGCCTGTGTCTCTGCCTTTCTGTCTCATCTCTAATGAATAAATAAATAAAATCTTAAAAAAAAAAAAGACACATGAGTCAGACTCACAAGGATCAAAATATCAGCTCTCTTCCTAAAAATGCTGGATTGGAAAACAGACGGGCAGGCATTATCTTCTTGGGCAAAATTTCCTTGTAGAAATACAAGGACTGAGGTATAAGAGTTTCACCTCCACTTACTTGAGGGCGCTTTCTATTTTATTTCTTGATAATTGTAGAAACCAGTAAGCACTGTCTAATACTAAACTGGCATGTTTATGGCATCATTACCATGCTAACACAATTCTTAAAACAACTGTAGAGACATGGGGCTTTCTGTCTGTTTTAATTTATCACTTTTCTAATTTATGGGAAATTTACTATTAGTCATTCACACTTAGTCATTTTCTCAGGAACACATTTAGAAAATGATTAGAAATCTGAAAACTGAAACCTATAGTCTAGCACTTCCCAATTCGGCCCCAACAAACCAAACGAGTGGGTCAAATCCATTGAATCCTGAGGAGACAGCAGGGTTTTACAAAATAACACATATTGAATATTATCAAAGTTATTCATAGGCCTCAGACAGACATAGTCACCCCTAACTCTTAACCATTCTCTCCTAAAGACAAGCCATGAGTTCTTAATGGAAAATGTGGTTTGACCACCAAACATGTCAACGTGAAGCAAAACATGAACTGCAAGATGGCTGAACGTAAAGGTAATCTATCTTGTAAACTCTCTGGTTTCAGAACACATTGTGCCCGTCAGGAAAAAACAAAAAATAAGTGTGGTGCTAGAGTTGCTTCTTCTGGTGAAGCTCCCCTGATTCCTTGGAAACAGGTAGATTATTGCTAAGTCATTATAGAATAACATTGTAGGCAGTGCTTGGCCACATCAGTTCTTTCTATATTGCTATCCCCACCACGGCCATGGGCATCTGTAGGGCAGATAGGAATAGTCTTTTGATGGGGAGGAGACAGAGACACCCAAGTGAGAGGATCTGCCTGAAATTACACGCTTTACAGAAGGAGATCCTGGGTAAGACTCTGCCTAACAGTGATCCAGGAGTCCCAGGCCTTGGTCCCAGGCTTGGCTGTGAGTGTTGTTCATTCTGGACAATATCATGTTTGCAAGCGTGGGGGGGACTGGTCCCCTTGTATCGATTAGAACTCTGTCTATGTCGAGTGACAGGAACCAAACTGACCTAGAAAGAGGAATTCTAGGGGTAGGTTTGGCATTGAAACTTGATGAAGAAGGTCAAGTGATGTCACCAGGACCTAGTTTCTCTTTATTTTTATTTATTTATTTATTTATTTATTTATTTATTTATTTATTTATGATAGTCACAGAGAGAGAGAGAGGCAGAGACACAGGCAGAGGGAGAAGCAGGCTCCATGCACCGGGAGCCTGACGTGGGATTCGATCCCAGGTCTCTAGGATCGCGCCCTGGGCCAAAGGCAGGCGCCAAACCGCTGCGCCACCCAGGGATCCCCCTAGTTTCTCTTTAATCTTTTGGTTCTACAACCTCTGCTTCTCCCTGTTTTTCAGACAAGCCTTTTTTGTTTTTTAAGATTTTATTTATTCATTCATGAGACACACACACACACACACACAGACACACACACACACAGAGGCAGAGACACAGGCAGAGGGAGAAGCAGGCTCCATGCAGGGAGCCAGACGTGGGACTCGATCCTGGGTCTCCAGGATCACACCCTGGGCTGAAGGTGGCGCTAAACCGCTGAGCCACCCAGGGATCCCCCAGACAAGCCTTTTTACCGTGGGAGCAGTTTGGTTGCTGCTGTTCCAAACCTAAATTCCTATCACTTCAAATCCAGTGAAAAAGGGTAATTTTTTTCCCCCCTCAGGAGCCCCAGTCCAGGCTTTATTGTGTCCTGTTGGTTGTGGTTGAGAGGACCAGTCACTATGATCACATATTGGACCAGGCCAACATCACATACTCCACCACTTTGGCTATACTGGGACAATGAGAAATAGGGTCCTACAGAAGGAATCTTCAGGGACTTCTCAGCTTCTTTAAGATGGCAGGATTTGCTTTTACTGTCCTTTCTAGATGTCATATCATAAGGAGGCTATTTTTTTCTAAGCAGAAAATAAGGATGGACACTGGGTAAAAAAAAAAAAATTCCAGCACCCCTTTTTTTTGTAGCCTATGCAGGTCTAAAATGATCAATTATCAATTGTCTGTTTCCTTCAGATTTGCCTCTAGAGCCACATCAGCAGCTCCAGCTGTGAGGGAATAAGCTGGAAAAGGCCAGAGAGGCTGTGTCCAGCATCTAAGCACCAAATTCAACAACCTTTACTATCACTTAACAAGCCAGTAGCCCAAGAGACCCAGGCATATGTACAAGACACAAATTTCATGATCGGCAACCAAGATGCTTCTTTCAAATCTAGAGAAGAAAGGGAAATGTTTCCAGTCTATAATCATGAGGATAATTAAATCGCTTCATTATAGGATCCAATAACAATTAGTAAATTAGCATTGGCCCCTGATCCCCAAGAGGAAACCTATTATTCTGGGAAAGTAAGAAGATTAATAGGAATACAATAGAATTTAGGGCCAAAAAGTATTAATAATGCTTTTCATTATACAGGTTTTTCACTGTATTCATATTATTAAACTTAATAATAGGGTAATTATTTATATGAGAAGAGTTTAGTTTTATCAGTCATGATAGGCTAAAGGAAAGGAAGAGTCCTAATAAGGGAAAGATTTTGTCTATGCCAGAATTTTGTAATCCTTAATTTTTAATTCATCTAACATTCCAGGATTGTTTTCATTTCACCCTTAGGTCAGTTGAAGTAGGAGGCATTTTGTGAAATTCCTTAAGGCACTGATAAAGCAGAAGCTTATATATATATAAAAAAAAAAAACCCAAAACATAAAAAACCCCTAGATCCCTAGAGCCCAGACTCCAGAAGGCAGTACCATGCTGCTTCTGCTTTAAGAACGTTCTTTGTCTCTCATCTTCATGCTAAAGGACAGGTTCAAATTTTCATAATGCATGTTGAGGTTTGTGTGATACAGGTTCACAGTTGCAAACAGCTAAAGCTTACGCTGTATGACTTATTCTCACAGAATTTCTGGTAATGATGCAGAACTAGGCTTGGAAACCGAGTGGGAGCAAGGGAAGGAGATAGCAGTGTGGACCACACCCAAAAACCAGCCACAAACCCAGTCTGGTTGAGGACCCTCCTGCCATTGCCGCTAAATACTCCAATGCCATTGGATTACAGTTGGATAAGACAGGATGCCTAGTTCAGTTTGAATTTTAAGTAAACAATGCATGAGTTTTCAAAAGTACAAGTCTATCCCTTGCAATGTTTGAGATATATTTATACTGAATAAATTATACTAAAAATTGTTTTTTGTCTGAAATTCAAATTAATTGTACTTTCATTTGCTGAACCTGGTAACCCTATACTGGAGGTTTCACTGCTGTTGCCACTGCTGTCTCTGAAAACCAGATATCAAAACCACTCAAACAGATTTTACAGGCAGTTTCTGCCTCTTTGTATCATGGTTCCAAAAAGAGCCTCACTGAAACAGTTACGTGTGATCGGTGGAGCCTCTGTTACATGCCCCTGCTCCAACTGCGAGGAAGGTCAGGAAGCTGATGGTGTCTCCCTTATTACTGGGAAGTGGCCTCTGTCTTCCACTAAATCTTAAATTCCTCAGACACAGGAGTGAGGCAGTAGTGAGGCTCAGATACTGGGGAAGAAAAAAGATCAATGCCTATCCTATTTTCCTTTAACATAAACTCCTCCTCTTTCTCATTGTCTAATGGCCTCTATATTGGGGGCCAGGAATGATAATATGACTCTCTTCGCCAGCGACTGGTCCAAGAACCCAGATCTAAGCCAGTTAGCATATGGCATCCTGTTGGCCACAAGGACTGTTGCAGAATTAGCTAGGTGACCCATTCTCGGCCAAGGAGATGAGAGGAAAACACTAAAAGATTCTAGGGAAAGTTACCTTATTCCTGAGACTTACATGGAAAAAAAAATGATCTCAGCTTCCTCCAGTTATTATTTTGGATACTCACAAGGCCTGAAAATTCTGCACCATCTTGCTTCCAGCCAGAGATAAAGACCCAAGAGAGAAAATAAAGGCAGAAAGCATCACGGTACTCACAGAGAAGGAGAGCTGGAACCACTAGATTAAGTCCCCTGACGCCTGTCCTACATCTGGACATTCAGTTCTGTGCACCAATACATTTTCGGTTTGGCTTAAGCAATATCATGTTGGGTGTTCTGGTGCTTATAGCCAAAAACAACCCAACTGAAAAGAAGGATTCATGAATATGTGAGCCAGTTCTGTAAGCCTGTCATTTGTTGAATTCTGAAAGTTTAGCATAATGTGTTTTGATTGAACTAGAAATTATTGCTATTATGAAATTGTGAGGCAAAGATTAGTATTTAAATTAATGCAACACAAACAACTAGAGAGCAGCTTCATTAAGCCAGGGAGAGAAGCGGTTTATGATTAGTGCCAGATTCTTGCTCTTTTTGCGTGAATGCCCCGAGCATGAGCCAGCCTCTCAGGGAGTGCCCTCTGAGGAGAGAAGCATTTAAATTCCTGGAAGGGCCTGCCGTACAAACGTAAGCAAGATTTCAGAAAACATTTCCCATCCTCTTTCTTTCTTTATGAGGTGGACAGCTGCTTCTTTGGCCTGCCTAGCAACCCTCCCCGATTCTTTAGGTGACAACACCCGGCTTTGCCTTGGGATACTGTCTCTCCTGCATTACTTCCAGTCCCCTTGGGACCAGCCATCCAGGTGCCCACCTGCTCCTACCACTAGGCCCAAGGGTGGGCATGTGACTTCAGACCAAACTCTCTCAGAGAACATAGTTCTCTCGGGAGTGATGCAAGAGGGAGACTCACTGGAACCATTCCTAAAGGGACCCTTCCCGGATAGAAGACATTCTTCTCAAAATACCCCTGCCCTTGACATAGCTGGAAATGCCTGATTCCGGTCCTTTCTGAGGCTCGATTCTGGAGGCCTCCCCAGTGGCTTTGTATAAAGTAGCCAGAGTGAATTTCTCTTGCATGCTGCCCCAAAGCCTTAGCTGACATGCTCCATCAAAACAATCCTTTTTTTTTCCCATCCAAACAATCCTTGAACACACCAAGCCTCTACTTAGGAGCTACATTCCTGATTTTTACGAGGGATGTATATAAATCTTTTTAGAATAAGTTCCATTGCGTGCCTGAATTATCGTAGAATCCATTATTGACCAAAATTTTATTAGGAACTAAAGTTAATGTCAAGGATTTATTTGAAAGACACTTCTATAGCATTAATTATGTCCGAGGCATTGCTCATTTGCTTAATCGTCATTAATGATATACTATCATTTACCCCCATTTTACAGATTTTTGCAAGGAGAGCAAGAAAGCTTAAGTAACATGCTCAAGGTCACACAGCCAGCAAATGGCCGAGCTGCAACCTGGCCCATGACAGCCTGACTCCAGGCCCTGCTCTTACGCACCGTGTAAGAACTGGCATCATGAGTGGGCTGAGACAAACTCTACAACTGACTTCTAGCGCATGAGATTAGTTCTGTGTAAAAGCATCTCGACGACAGAATGTCTTCTATCCAGAAGCCAGAAAGATAAACAGAGTTGGCTTGAGGCCCCTGGGTTCCAACTTTTAATTTTCAGGCGAAATGAAAACTGCTTCGGATTTCCAGGGGAAAAAAATCCTCATCTAATTAGTTAGCAAGCACGAACTAAGTCCAAACACCTGCTGCTGTTTTTCTTTTACTGCTGCCAGGTGTTCCACGAGCAGCCTTGGATCAGTAAGTAATTACAATGGAAGCTGAATAGAATTAATTACATAACTTTAACTTATTAGGTTTATTTCCATTAAAATTATCCCATAAAACATATTTTTAAAGGGGGCCATAGAAAAGGAGAGACCGGAGGACTAAAGCCTCTTTCACATTAGACTCAGCCTTGAGTTGGATCCTCCACAACGTGAATTTTCTCATATCACCATTGTTAACTCTAGAAAACATCTGCAGAGTTATTCGGCCATTCATTCGACTGAACGTCCTAAGTACCTGCTATGTGCCAAGCACTGTCCTGGGCACTTGGGATTATGGCAGGGAACGAGCTGACGAAAATCCTGGCCCTTCTGGCCGTTTTAGTTCCTGTGGGGAGTTGTAACTCCACAGCCACAAAACTGAAAAAGCCTGAATTTCTCCCGGTTCTGGTTTCCTATGATGAATGAGAGAATGGGTTTGCCTGAGGGCTGTGCTGAGTCTGTGCAGGGTCAGTTGGCCTGGTACTTCCCACAAGGCCCAAGGGAAGGACACTGTGGCTACAGACCGCCTGCAGAGGCCATACTATCATGATTCGTCATGGCCTGCCCCGGATTTCACCCCAATACACCATGTACCCCGTATAGTCTAGCACACTTGCTTCTCAAACAACCTGGATCTAAAAGCAGTAGCACTGCATCCCCTCAGATTGCTGCCTCAGCCTTAGTCATTTCCTGGCCCTTCCCCTCTCCCCACACCTTGGGCATGAACCTCTTGCCCGAAGACTCTACAGACTAGCGTGAAAATGAAAAACCAAGAACTGATGGCTTTGTCTCAAAATACCCAGCAGTCAATTATCTCAGGGGAGTTAATTTCAGAAGGAAAATGGGTCAAGCTGGAAAAAAACCAACTCGCATGGATCCTACAGGTACAGCAAGAAGTTGGGACACTGTGAAGTGCAAACCAGGAAAGGGCGGTCAGTTGGTGGCATGGGGTGGTTCCATGGGCGCAAAGGACTAACTCTTGATGATGAGTGTATCTGGTGAAGCAGTTCCAGCCGCCAATCAAGAGGCGGTGCCTAGAACTCCCCACAGGTGCCATAGGTAACCATGGAAGCCCAGAAGCAGCTGCTCTTCAGGAGCTTGAGGAAGAAACTGGCTATAAAGGTGACCTTGCTGAATGGGTGGATCCAGGTTTGTCACACTGTACCTACCACACATGGTGACAGGAACTACTAGTGGAGATGATGCTGAAAGTCTAAGTCCTAAGCCAAAACCAGGGGATGGAGATTACTGGAAGTGATTTCTTCAACAAGGAATGACCTGCTGAAGAGATCCGATACTCTGGTGGCTGAAGAACATCCAACAAGGGTTGCCAGCATCTGTTCTTGTGCTCTGGCTCCAAACCATGCAATGTGAAGGTGTTTGAGGTGACTTTCCTGCAATTTGAAGGCCAAACGACAGTGGCCATGTTTTTGTGCATGAGACTCCCAGGCCTCCTTCACTAAGACTGTATTCAGTTTAGTTTCATGTAGGTTTGAAATGAGCTTTTTCGTAAAACAAAAGCAATACAATCAACAGTTTGCCAATGTACCTATTTTCACATCTTAACCTCTCTGGAGTCGAGGGGTGTCCTAGAAGCCATGGCCTCTCCTAGGTGAAGTCCACAGGGTGTGGTAGTGATGGGGACATTGCCTATGATATCACACTAGGGAATGGCTGTTCATGTTTTTAGCATTTCAGTTGATTTATGAGCATTGCTACTGCATGCGTTATTTGTTATAAATTTATAACAGCTTCCTGGTTCTTGCTTGAAACTTTCAGTTGACACCTGCTGCTAAGATCATCTTGCAGAATAGGTGCCAGTGATGGGGAAGAAAAGTCTCCCAGATAGGGTAGGAAGCAACTGAGGCACACATAGAGGAGCGCTTCTTTGGGAAATGCTTCTTGGCTCATTCTACTGATGGAGCAGAGGATGGTTTTGTTTGGAAAAAGCCTCAGTAATAAGAAAAGATTGGGTTCTAGCTAAACTGTAGGTTTTTCTTTAATGGTACATGAGGTGTCTTACAATCAAGGGCATCTTGGAGCTGATAAAATACAGAACTATTACTCCCATTTTATAGATGAGAAAGCTGAGACACAATCATGTGAATCAAGTTGCTCCAAACTCCACAGCTAGTAAGTGACAGAGCCAGGATTTTATCCGGAACTGTGCAGTTGATTTAGGGTCTAAACACTCAGTTATCCGTTGAGCTATTCTTTGGTAATTCATGCAGCTGATCAAGGAAAGCTATTGTGGCCTGATTTACTCAATTAGCCAACCAACTGATTCACTGAGTGCCCCGTATATTGGGGACAGGTCCAGCAGTGAGCAAGTGGCGCTACCCTCACAGAGTGCATAACTTGATAAGGGAAGAGGTCGTAATCACTAACAGGAATAAATGGAAAGTCGCAACATGCAGTAACAAAAAGGGGGACCGTACAGTGCTATTCAAATGGAAAATGAGGGGCCTCCTTTCTTTTTAAAGATTTTATTTATTTATTTGAGAGAAAGAGAGAGAGAGAGAGAGCACACAAGCAGGGGGGAAGGGGCAGAGGGACAAGCAGACAGACCCCCAGTTGAGCATGGAGCCTGACTCTGGGCTGATCCCATGGCCCTGAGATCATGACCAGAGCCGAAATCAGGAGTTGGACACTCAATGACTGAGCCACCCAGGTGCCCTGAGGGACCCCTTTTCAATTCGGGAAGTCAGAGAAGGCTTCCCGGAAGAAGACTCTTTTGAATAAAGGTAAATAGGCAAAGAGGTTGGAGGAAAGAGCATCCCAGAAAGAGAAACAGCAAGCATGTAAAAAAAAAGTCCTCATGGTGAGAAAGAGGGTAGCAACTTCTCGAATTGGAAAGGAGCCAGAGTGGTGTGTGTGTGTGTGTGTGTGTGTGTGTGTGTACACACAGGTGGGGGCCAGAGCGTTGAGATGCAGGTAGAGAAGTAGGTTGCAGTAAGATCACACAGAGCCCTGTAGCCATGATAGGGATGTGAGTCTTCATCCTGAAAGCAGTGATGCTCTCCCAGACTCTCACTGCCCCATTATTGTTCCCTAGCTCTAATTTCCGTAAATCTGAGACTATCACAGAGTTCTGATTCATTCTCTGTGGGTGAGAATAATTTTTCTGAAAGCCCTTGATAAGCAACTATCATGTATAAGGTACAATTATTTCCCCTGACTATTCAAAACAGTTCTCGTTGCTTGCTCTGGCTCAGCATATGATGAAACTTACCCATAAATAAGAGAGATTTAAAGCTGAATTTAGATTATGGTACTATGGCTGTCTCGGTCTGTTTGGGCTGCTTTGACCAAATTCCCCGGATGGGGTGGCTTGTAAACAACAGAAATTTCTTGCTCACGGTTCTGGAGGCTGGAAGTCCAAGATTGGGGTTCAGGCAGAGCTTGGTGAGGGCCCTCTTCTGGATTGTAGACTTCTATTCTCACATGGTGGAAGGAGCAAGGAGCTCTGTGGTCCTTCTTATGACCGTTCTACCCTCAGGACCCAGTCACGTCGCAAATGCCCCACTTTGGTAATGGGATTTCAACATATGAACTTGGAAGGGGACACCAACGCTCAGACCACAGCTTCAGTTCACCAGACTTGTAAATTAGTATGTATAGAAAGCTAGTTGAAACAAAGTGGATTGGGACGCCTGAGTGGCTCAGTAGTTGAGCACCTGCCTTGGGCCCAGGGTATGATCCCGGATACCCAGGTTCAAGTCCCACATGGGGCTCCCTGCATGGAGCCTGCTTCTCCCTCTCTCTGTGTGTATGTCTCTCATGAATAAATAAATAAAATCTTTAAAAAAAGAAACAAAGTGGATTTGCCTTTATGTAAACATGTGGCATAGAGAGATGTATGCCATGTATTGAGACCATATATTATTACACATTCCGTATTCAATTCATTCAGAGATGCAATTTTTTTCTTTGAAATTATGACGGTTCTTACGACCAAACACACATATGTCATCTATGAAATGTCAGCGTCTTTTCTTTCTTGGTGACATATAAAATAATAGTCTTACAGTTGGGAGTGTCTCAGATACAATAAAGCAGAATGTCCAAAGTCAAGTTCATAGAAGCAGAGCCTGAGACAGGCATTGGGGTTTACACAACTCACTGAAGAGTGCTCTTCCAAAAAAGCCTATAAGGGAGGAAGTGAAGCAGGAGAGGGAAGGAACAGAGCTAAGCAAAGGTCTTCAGTCAACATTAGCCTCTGGCTGGGCACCTGGGTGGCTCAGTGGTGGAGCTCAGGTCGTTAAAACCCACCTTCTCCCCCCTCCAGGTCCTGATTGAGTCCCACAGTAGGTTCCCCGCAGGAAGCCTGCTTCTCCCTCGGCCGGCTTACGGCTTACGTCTCTGCCTCTCTCTGGGTCTCTCAAGAATAAAATCTTAAAAACAAAAAAAGCCTCTGGTTGATCCATAGGAAGTAGGTTCTGAAGCATGAGCCCAACATAGGTTTTTTTTCTATCCAAGTTTTATTTATTTATTTATAAATTTATTTTTTATTGGTGTTCAATTTGCCAACACATAGAATAACACCCAGTGCTCATCCCATCAAGTGCCCCCCTCAGTGCCTGTCACCCAGTCATCCCCACCCCCCGCCCACCTCCCCTTCCACCAACATAGTTTTATTCTCTTGAGGCGAGGGGCCTTTTGTTCCACCCAATTAGCTAGTCATTGACTATGGTCTGCTTTTAGAGGGGTCATAACCCCTTGGGCAAGGGGATCCCACCAGCCAAGGGTGATCCTCAGAAGAAGGGAGGCAGCTGGAAGCCATTATCAGCCAATAGTCACAACTAAGGGTTCTTGTTGAGGGTCACAATAACTTACAGCATCCCCTAAAGGAATCCTGCTCAGCTTCAAGTTATAGTGCCCACAGAGTAAGAACCAGCGGCTCTCAAGAAGAATCATCACTATCCTGTCCTGGTGTGATTTGCAATGTCCTCAATAATATCCTTAGCATAGACTCATCACCAAGTATCCCTAGGGCTGTTTCTCCCAGGTCTCCTGAGGACAGGGCACTGAGATACTGTCAGAAGTCACAACTGCCACAGGCACAGAGCCATTCTGATCTCCTTTTGGCAAGTCTGGCTCCCAAAGGAATTCCCAGACTCTTAACATCCAGGGAGGGGCAGGAGGTGGGTGAGTGGTGGTTAGCCCAGAGATGAAAGCATAAAGCAAGAGGGAGTGTGTGTTCTGTCCCCTGCCCCATGTTTCTGGGATTTTGTCCCCCTTTCTAGCAACCTCTCACTACCCACATCACCATCACTCTCCCTCTCCCTCATCTCTAACTTTGAACTGTTCTCAGGATGTTTCTTTCTTTCCTCCCCCGCCCCCCAACTGCCCACCCAAGGAACTTACTTTAAAAAAAAAAAAGTATTACTTAGGAATTTTATGTGCTACCACTCGGGTATATTTGCATTTTAAAGACCACTGGAGAGGATACTGTTTACCATAAGGAAAAGAATAACTATTGGTGTAATTGAAGGCATCTGGAGTCCTATAAATTATTCAACATGAACAAGCTCCCCTTACAAACTAACAACCTGGGGTGACTGAGTAAAGGACACAGCAGAGAAGAGTTGGGAAGATCTGGCTCTGCTCTCTCATGTTGGCACATAGACCAATCCATGCTGCTAGCCTTGACTAATTCTTTCTCTCTCTTCCTGTATCTTGGCTTTTTTTGCACAAAAGAGTGGCCAGATGGATGACATTCCCAGGCCCAATCAAGGGCATAGACAAGGATGGGATAATTCTACTATATTAATTTCCCCCATTGCAGTGATAACAACGTAGCCGCAATGACACAACCAACAATTACTGAATGTTTTCTAGGTGTCAGGCTCCTTTTGATCCCCAAGCCTTGTAAAAGAGGGGCCAGTGAACTTTCTGGTTAATAAGAGCTAAACCTTCATTTTTGGATCCCTTTCACCTGAATCAGTTTGAGTACTCATTTGAGCTGACCTAGAAAAAAAATACTTTGACCCACGTGGTCTTTCCTAGACTGAGACTCTGTCTCCCCCATGTCTCTGGGGGAGACTCTGGCTCCTTTAAAACAGATGCAGTAAGACAGAGGGTGGAGTCCTAAGGATACAGAGCAGTGAGGGAGCTTAGAGACCACAGCATTCCAACTTTCTCATTGTACAGAGGAAAAAATTACATCCCAGGTAAATTGTCTAAAGCTGCAGAACTCCTAGGAGCGTTGGTGGTGGTGTTGGGGGCGGATGGGGGAGGTGACATGGTCATAGATGCAGGTGCCAATAAGGGATTTTGCTAGACTTAAGTCAAGATATTTTAAAACAGAAATGTAAGTTTAATAATGGCTGAAGTTATATTAAGCTCAGAACAAATGAAGATGAAGACTAGAATGGCTTCTATTTGTTGACTATTCATTTGCTGAGGGTAGATTAGCAATCACTCTGAACTCTTCCTGAGCAGGTGGTGAGAAAGGCGAGCACCACCTCATGGAGATGGGTCCCCAAAGGTGGGTGCCTGTGATTAGGGCACATAGCCAATAGAACATCTTGGAGGAAAATGTGGGAAGAACAGTTTTTATGCCAAAACTGTTCTATTTTAAGAAGGAAGTGGCTAGTATTTTTTTTTTTTTATTTATGATAGTCACGGGGGGGGGGGGGGGCAGAGACATAGGCAGAGGGAGAAGCAGGCTCCATGCACCGGGAGCCCAACGTTGGACTCGATCCCGGGCCTCCAGGATCGCGCCCTGGGCCAAAGGCAGGCGCCAAACTGCTGAGCCACCCAGGATCCCTGTGGCTAGTATTTCTTATCTGCCCAGATTTAGTCTATCAGTGATTGATGAAAGATAGCATGCAGTCCACCAGTCACCTTCAAAGGTTAATTTTTGGTCTTGTCCAACCAACTCTGGTTAAATGCCATCAGCTTTATGAAAGGCATTGAAACTGAACATTTCCAACACTCCAGTCTCTTTGGAAGTCTCGAAGATGACTACTCTTTATCACACATTTTACTAGAGCCCCTTGGATTAAAAAAAAGATGTCAAAAATTAAAAATAAAGCATATGTTCACATGTTCAAAGAGATTAGAATCTGGCTGCGACAGTAGAAGTGAAAGCATAATCATCCTTACCACCCTCGTTAGCGCCCCTGAACCCTTGCTATGGATAGGTCCATACAAAACACTTCGTGTATATTAGTCCACTTAATACTCACATTGACCTTTACGAGGTGCTGTTATAACCTGATTTACTGATGAGAAAACTGAGCCCCAAAGAGGCTTCCAGCTTGGCAATGGCTGAGTATTAACAGCAAAATCAAGTCTGTCTGACTGTAGAGCCTGTGATCCTTCCATCACTGCACGCTGCCCTCCCAGGAAAGCTTTACAGCAAAGCATGGTGATTAATTGCCAACTGGATTAATAGAGACAGAACTGGCCCCAATATAGAGTAGATTTGTTCCTGGCTGCTGCTACTATTTATTCTGCCTCATTGGGGATTCAGTACAGTAACTTCTCACCCTCATAATGTGATTTGTGTGGGAGCTGATTATAGACTTGTAAAGTATACAGAAGCCATGCCATGTGCGACTTGTTATTATATGTGTTAAAGACAAGATAGAGAATAATGCAGACACCTTTGCTCCTTCTGACAGGTCTAGTTTATAGATTATGAATTAAATGTGAGCACATTGTCTTTCCTCCTTCCAAACCTGCAGTTCTAGGTAGACACAGAAATGTATTCCTGATCTTGGCTGAAATCTTAGGATTTCCTGTGTGTGTCTGGGCAGCAGTCATCCGTCCAATAGTTCCCAAGCCTCTACTAAGTAGAGGCCTGGTGGGGCCTCAGGACTGCCCTCCCAAGGATGGAAAACCACAGCCTTTGTCCTTCGGAAGCTAAGTCTCATTGGAGACGGACACAGAGTTGCCAGATTTAGCAAATAAAAAAAATACAAGATGACCTTGTATGGAATATATTGCATGGAACATAATTACACTAAAAAAATTGTCCTGTTTATCTAGATAATGTAATTAAAGGAGGTGCTATGTATTTTAGATGGTAACCCTAGGCAGACATAAAAATCCACCACAGCTGACAAAAAGATGGCAGTTCTAACGGTTGGGCACACACAGCCTGTAGACATACGAGAGAAGGATAGTCAAGGGAGGCTTTGTGTGACTATGTGGGCCAACACAAAGGAATGATGCCTTTGCAGGGTGATCTTGAATAAGATTTGACAGGCAAAGATGACGCGAAGGAAATTCCAGATGCGGGAAGATCTTTTTTTTATAATAAATTTATTTTTTATTGGTGTTTAATTTACCAACATACAGAATAACACCCAGTGCTCATCCCATCACGTGCCCCCCTCAGTGCCGTCACCCATTCACCCCCTCCCCCCGCCCTCCTCCCCTTCCAGCACCCCCAGTTAGCTTCCCAGAGTTAGGAGTCTTTATGTTCTGTCTCCCTTTCTGATATTTCCCACACATTTCTTCTCCCTTCCCTTATATTCCCTTTCACTATTATTTATATTCCTCAAATGAATGAGAACATATGTTTGTCCTTCTCCGATTGACTTACTGCACTCAGCATAATACCCTCCAGTTCCATCCACGTCGAAGCAAATGGTGGGTATTTGTCATTTCTAATGGCTGAGGAATATTCCATTGTATACATAGACCACAGCTTCTTTATCCATCATCTTTCGATGGACACCGAGGCTCCTTCCACAGTTTGGCTATTGTGGACATTGCTGCTAGAAACATCGGGGTGCAGGTGTCCCGGCGTTTCACTGCATCTGTATCTTTGGGGTAAATCCCCAGCAGTGCAATTGCAGGGTCGTAGGGCAGGTCTATTTTTAACTCTTTGAGGAACCTCCACACAGTTTTCCAGAGTGGCTGCACCAGTTCACATTCCCACCAACAGTGTAAGAGGGTTCCCTTTTCTCCAGACGCGGGAAGATCTTGCACAGAGTTTGACATAATGGCTGAGATGCGTGGGCAATGGGAGAAGAGCAGAGATGACCATGAAGACAAGCTCATGAAGGGCTCTGGCGGAAAGGTGAATGATTCGGACCTCCTTCTGCAATCAGTAGGAAACCACCCAACTGAATACTCTTCCTTATTTTTTCATACAATCAGACTTTGACTAAACAGTGTTTTACAAAATGTGGGCCATGGACCAACCAATGTTACTGGAAGAGGTAATTTTAGGTAATAATTTCTGATGATTGGGGATAGTATGGGGAATGCAGCATTACCTAACCTTGACTCACATGGGGTAAATGTTAATCTGCCTTTTTTCTTTTTCAGTGTAAAGCTCTTTATTTCATTTTTATGTGCACACTTACGAAATTAATAGGCTTTATTTTTTTAGAACAGTTTGGGGTTTGAGAGACACTGAGCAGAAAGTACAGAGTTCCCACATATCCCCTCTTGGTTCCTTACTTATTGTTTTTCGATCACTTCTTATTACTCAAGATGAAAGTTTTGATTTGGTGTTATTCTATTATTCTATCTGTCCTTTTCTTTTCTTTTTTTTTTTTAAAGTCACGTCTACCCTTAATGTGGGGCTCAAACTCATGACACCGAGAGTCGCTTGCTCTACAGACTGAGCCAGCCAGGTGCCCCAGTACTGTTCTACCTTTAACTCCTCATAGGTTTTCTTTGTTTTGAGAGAGAGGGAGGGGGAGAGAAGTGGGAAAGGGAGAAAAGGGGGTGTGGTGGGGGAAAGAGAGCCTCCAGGCTTTAAATCTTTGACAAACCACAAAAATCAGTTGTTCTCAATATATTTGTTTATGAAAGCTTTCTTCTACTTCCGAGAACAATATTCATCTTCCATTTAAGTTCTAATGATATAAAGCTTTCTTGCAAAATAAGTTGATTCCTAACAAGAAGTAGATAATAAAAGTGGCATGTGAATAACTAAAGCTTGGAAAATTCAGGGCTGAGGCTGAGGTTGCCTTCTTACCTGGTGCCAAGTTCCCACTAAGCCTTTTCAGCGTTTACAGAGTTTTCTGGGGGAAAAGCTCCATCTTTTTGACAGAATGGATAAGGATTGCCCAGGAGAGCAGTGGCTTTACAGGAATCCAGGATATTGCTCAAACTCTTTCCCCAGCTGCTCTGATTCCCATCTGGTCACACGTTCCTTTTCTTAAGAGCCCTGATGAGGAACAGTCAAATGAATGCTTCCTTTTAAGAGCATACCCACATGAGAATCCCATATATTTGCCCATAGAAACTCGATGAAAAATAAAAGGCTCAAGATTTTTAAAATAGTGAGCACCCATGACACATCTCTAATGTACTGGTTGGTGATTTGCAGGAACATTCTGGGAGAAAGGACTATTAATTTATGGAAATTTCTCTGAAACTCATTTTCTGGACCAGGGTTCAGGGACCTGCATGATATCATAAAAGGACTGACCAAGGCAGTGGATTTTGCTTTGAGAGAATCTTTTATTAATTCACCTTCCTTTTAATTTTCTCTAGCACACCTGGGTTCACATCTGGGCTTGAGCAGTTACTAGCAGTGTGACCCTAGGCAAAGAACTTCATCTCCCTCAACTTCCTGTTTGTAAAGTGAGAGCAGTAGTACTGTGGGAACTAAAAGAAATAGTGTGTGGACTTCTGAGCCTCACCATTTATCAAGAGTTGCAACTTGATTTCATGCTGCCATGTCCTCCTTGGTTCTAATGCCTCCCTGGTGATTGCAACCGGTCCTCTGATGAACTTGACCTTGGTGCCCAATGTGAGTGTAGAGCAGAACAATCTGGATTCCTCTATGATCCTCCATCCAGCTTCTGATTCAGGGTGTGGGTTATGTGTGCATGTGAGAATGTGCATTTGGAACAAATTCCCAGGGGGTACTCCTGGTCCCAGAACCTCATTTTGCAAACCCCAGTACCAGGTCATCCCCAGCAAAGATGAAACCCTTAGGCAATGGCTTTCAGTTGTGACTGAAGAGAATCCACTTTGAGAAACATATTTTACATGGTGACCCCGAGTAAAACCATACATATAACTGAACAAGTCTCATGAAATGATAGTTACCGTTGTTCCAGTAAATACTCTGATACTGCTTGCTTTGTTCGAAGAGAATGCTGATGCATAAATTGCATTTGATGAACCATGACTGGAGCATGCCGCAGCTAGAAAATACTGTTCGTGCTCGATAAGCGAGGACTTCATTGGTAAAAATGCACAACTCAGAATGAGAAGACAAGGCAAAAATTAAGTGACTTCGCATTCTCATTTTCCCAACGAAATAGAAAGGACATTATAAAAGCAGGCACTCTATCCATTCCTGGGCAAGAGAAATCAACTGGAACGTTGGCTGCTGAAAGCGGAATGAAGACTGGTTTCCAGGGAATTCTCTTGAACTCTGACATGTGTCCTGTTGTGCTGTGAAAATGGGGGGCAGGCCCGAAGTAACAATGAAGGACACATCTTTCTGCTCCAACACGTTCAGAGATGCTACACAATGTAAAATGCCCGAGGCTGCTGGGATGATGCCATTCACATCTGGGCACGGAACTCATTCTCCACCCCGCCCTCGTCTCTACAGACATTTTCCAGGCTGCCCTTTCCAGAGGCCAGTGACTAGTGTGAGTTCGCTTTGGTGTCTGGGTGGTCCTTGACTTTCATTCATTGAACTTGCACATGTGGCAGAGAATTGGACCTTTCTGTTGTCACCAGCTACATAATGATTGCCCAGCCTCTTCCCTGCAGCAGCCTGTGCCCTGGGGATGGGTGAAGGCCTTGGTCAAGGTGATGGGCATATTCACTCACTCATACTAGTGTCAGTACTGGCCTGGTTCCAGGGGTCCCAGCCTGGCCAATAGCTTCCTGGCCATATCCTTTGTCCTTCCAGCAGCCCAGCCTTCCAGTAGCTCCAGGCTCTGGTCCTCACAACCGGCCAGGCCCAGCCTCACTCAGAGATGACCTGGGTTTGGTAGAATGGCATGTCTGGGAATGGGGGAGGAGTGACAGGTTCAGGTCCCCTGGGCTCTTACTCTGGTACAGGGTCGAGTACTTCTTCTTCTGTCCTGCCTGATGGCACTCAGCACATCGGGGCCCAAAGATTTAAAGATTAGGGGCCCTAGAGCCTTCCATTCCTGCCCCTGTGGTTAGGACAGGCTTGTGGAAAAGACTTGATGTGGGCTCCAGGCAGACAAGCAGTTGGATGCCATGGGCATAGTCCACATGGCCTCTTCACCCTATGAAAGTTCCATCTGCCCCCCCCCCCCACCTGCCCCAACCCCGGTGGTGGGGGTTTGGGCTAGAAAGAAGCAAAGCATCACTACTAATACTTAAGATCTTTATGAAAAAAAGGGACAGAAATCTTTTTGGAACCAAAATGCTCTTGTAATCGTCACATCCTGGTCTGTTTGACTTTGAGACCTGCAGCTTTCATAATACTTTTCCAGTCACTGTTTCCCTGGGAAGCCACATTCCAGAACAAAGACTGGGCAATAAAGAAGAATGAGCTACAGCAATGGAAAGATGATTCAGATGAAAACAGAGAAGCAGAGGACAGAGATACACAGAAGAGCCCTGGGATCCCCATCTCTCTCCTCTTCCTGTTTCTGATCCCTGTGAAGGCTGGCTATATTTCTGTCTGGAATCTATGAACCACGTGCTATTCTGGGTGCCTATAACAGTGCTTGGCACAGAGTAGGTGCTCAAGAAATATTTACTGAATGATTACAAGGTGCCCCTTTTCTCTTAAGCTAGCATCTGTTGGCTTCTGCTACTCTATGTATGTTGCAAAGAATTCTAAGATTCTGTCAAAATCTTATTAATTTAATAGCTAGGGAACACTGGCTCCACTCTAGGCTTCAGATCCCAGATCCCCAGTGTTCATCTGATGGTAGCCCCATGTGGGAATAGTTAGTGTGAGAAGCTGTCTTCTCTGGGCCCTAAATGTCTGAGCTGTCTCAATTAACAATAACAAAAACATAGGTAGTAAAAGGACTTTCCAGCTTTTGTGCGTGTGTGGATTTTTTTTTTAACTTATAAAAGAATTTTACTTTTATTATCTTTTTAAGATTTTATTTATTTATTCATGAGACACACAGAGAAAGAGGGGCAGAGACACAGGCAGAGGGAGAAGCAGGCTGCCCTGCCTGCGGGGAGCCCGATGCAGGACTTGATCCCAGGACCCCAGGATCACGACCTGAGCCAAAGGCAATCGCTCAACCACTGAGCCACTCAGGCCTCCCTACAAAAGAGTTTTAGAAAGGTATTGGGGAAAAGAAGAGTGACACTGTTCTAATACAAACTGATGCATCAGAGAAAAATTTTGTACCACAAATGATGGCTCAATTTGAATTGGCCTCTGTATTTGGAGTACACCAGGGCAATAGGGCATTTGTTTGTTTCTTGATCGCTGTGAAGAATTCCATCTTTGGCAATCTCTGCAAAACCTTCCTAATGGCGTGGTATTACTTAGCTATGCAGGGCCTCTGCTGTGGAGGTCACATTGCCTAAGAAATGTGCACGAGTTAGTGGAAAGGCCAAGTTAGAGAACGGGAGAGATACGTTCTCTGATACCGCAAGGGCTTTAAGCCATTTTGCAGTGAGGTTGCAAGGTGGGATTCAACTGTAAAGTGTTAGGAGAAAGCCCCATCGAGCATTACAATATTCGCTGCAAATAAAAACACAAACACATTAGCTGCGGCCTTTTAAAATGTTGCAAATGTATTTTATCTTGGAGATCGGCTTACATTAGTTCTTGAATCTTCGCTTCCAATTTTTGAGCATCAGCTCCACAAAATTCAAAAATCTGTTCACAAATACACAAAGGTGAAATATTTATTGGTTCAAATATTTGCAAAGATGTTAGAGTTTGGAGGAGTTTTGTTCCTGTTAAATTATCCTCTACTCATTTCCATTATCTGAAAAATACTTAAGATATAAATACATATTTAGCACACTAAATTCATGATGTTTCAATTTTTTGGCCAGATTTATATATTCTCCATAGTAGTCTTATAAACTGAGGTCTAAATGTGTTAGAAATGAGAAAACTCAATCATTGAAGCTTTCAGAGCCTTTACACATTGGTCTTAAGGACTTATTAATTCATACACATGATTTCCTGAAATCGAATGAGATGTGACTTCCTATGCCCTGACCCTTGCACAGGTAATATTATTATAACCAATTGATTCTAAAAAGCACATTTTCATTTCAAATTGTCACATCTCTGACTCAGGATGTACTTCACTGTGGATGGTATACTTCATTTGGAACACTTTTCAGTAGTAACATAATGGTGCATCTGTCAATGGGCATCTTACGTTTGATGAAATATGGAAGTTTAAGACTCTTACCATGCATTATCACTTCGGTATCAATTGTATGAAGGCAAAATATGAGTAAACTGAGGATGGGATTAGCTAAAGATCTGAGTTTCCAAGGAGGAAGGTTTCAACGGCCAGAAATGGTGACAGGAGTTGGAAAGTTCTAGAACAACTTCAGGGCTCAGTATATAGGAGAAAAGAAACTATCCAAGATTCTAATGATTCTGCGTCCCCAGGCAGCAGCATTCTATCTGGGTGCTGCCTGTGGGCATCATGGTTCATTCTATTTCTTGAAAGTATACCCCAGACTTGTGACTTCATCTTGATCCCCTTTCACTTACCGGCTCGCCCACGAATCCACTTCCATAACAGCAAATAGCTCTTTTGAGTCTTGAGAATAGGGTTACCTAAGTGTGGGTGCAGAATTTCATGATTTATCTGGGTTGCCTGGTTTGTACTCATTTCCTCTTACAAATAGTTCTTGTGGCATTGGCTGCCGGGGAGGAAGGTGTCAGAATGGATCTACAAAGTGTTTCCAAGTGTTTCTTTTCTAAGAGTCGGGTGGCAGCCGGATGGTGGCTATAGGCACGAAGGGCGTTTCATAATCCTCTGAGACTGGGTGGGTACACAGGTGAGGACCCCTGGCACGAACATAGGCAGGGCTTGGCCACCTGAATGACCAGGTTTGGCCAACAGTTTTCCAAAGTGATTTTTACCAATTTATATTCCACCAGCAGAGGATGAATGTTCTGGGTGCTCCATATGCTTGACAACTCTTGGTTCTTTTTCATGTTAGCCATTGTGGTGGCTTTAGGGGACATTGAATTTGTTACCAAATTCCATGGATTTTACCTCATCAACTTTCCCTTGGACTTTAGCAACAGCTTACAACTTGTCTGTCTCCAGTCTTGAGTCCCTAAGCTCCCTTCCTCCCCTTGAAGCTCCAAAACACAAATCTAGGTTTTATAAAGTTCTTCAGTGCTTCTCCACCACTATAAAATCCCAGGTCCTTTCAGGGATTCCTTGGTTTTGTCCTGTCAACAGGACCACAACTCACTGTCGTTCTCTACCTGAAACTTTGACTGTTAGCAACACTGTATAGTTGGATTCATTCATTTATTTAATTTAGCCAATACTTAATAAACGTCCACTATGAGCCAGACATTGTGAACATGCCAGACCAAAATCCCCTCTGGAGTTCATATTCTAGTGGTAATTTTATACTATTGTATTGTCAAAAAATTCCTGATACATGCCCAGAGTATTTTGTCACTCTCACTTCTTCCCTTCTTTCTCACCTGCTAGTCCTAACCATCTTTCATGATCTAACTCATGGAATCTCTGTGACCTCTTAGAACCTGCGTATTCCACTACTCAAGAGTTGATTTTGTTACATTGTCTTCTGCAGTTGACCAAGGGTGGGAACTCTGCCTCATTTATTTCCTCCATATTTTTAGTATCTAACTAGGAACCTTAAACAGAGTAGGTGTCCTCTTAATGGTTTTGGGCCTGAAGTGAGCTGAGCTAAGCTGATTTCTGGTCCCTGAGGTATAGGTCCAAGACTCTGGGTAGTGTTATGTTTCAGAGACCAGGTGTTATCTATTTTACTCTTTGTCTGGTTTGCCAAAAGCAAATGGTATGTGTCTCCCCGTCTAGCACGGGGCTTTGACTACAAGAGTTTCATAAATGTAGTTACTGAATGAGGAGCAGCTGATTGATAAGAGCTTATTACATAAGTAACTTTCTTTTGAAGAGATATATATGCAAGGAAACTAGCATATAATTTCTGCCCAAAATGTTTTCTTATTTTTTTTTTCTTTAAAGATTCTATTTATTTATTCATGAGAGACAGAGAGAGAGGCAGAGACACAGGCAGAGGGAGAAGCAGGCTCTATGCAGGGAGCCGGACGTGGGACTTGATCCTGGGTCTTGAGGATCAAGCCCTGGACTGAAGGCGGCGCTAAACCACTGAGCCACCTGGGCTGCCCTGTTTTCTTATTTTAATCTGAATATTTGGCTGTGTCTTTCAAAGGGATGCTCCACTATGAGGGATTAGGAAGCAATGTTTACTTCTCTCAATTCTCAGTGCCTTCAGTTTACGAGCACTGTTGCCACCCCAGCAAGGACTGCTAGTGAAAGTGATGACCTCTGGTTTGCAGAGCCCAAGGGGATGTGAGGGGTCTAACTACGCATTATAGAACCATTTATATCCAAAAATCACTTTAAAAAACTTTCATTATGAACATTTTTTAAGATATTATTTTTAAGTAATCTCCATGCCCAACATGAGGCTCTAACAACCCCAAGATCAAGAGTCCACTCCATCAACTGAGTCAGCCAGGTGCCCCTCATTACAAACATTTTCAAACATACACAAAAAGACAATAAGAAAGTGACTCCCTGTCCCCCATTTACCCATCACTCAGGTCCAACCAGAGGCAGGTTTCTTTTCTTTTCTTTTTTTTTTTTTTTATGCCAAAGACATTCAATCACCTGCAAAAAATATATTACTGAGAAAATGCAAAAGGCCTAGAGAGAGGGGTCCCTTCCTAACAAATGGACTTCTGAGAGTATGAATTAAAGTCTAGTTGTAATTATAATAAATATTATTATTTATAGATAGATTAATTATAATAAAATACCTCGGCCAGTTGAGAGGCAATTTGGTTAAATACTGAAGTTAGGTTTGGACCAGCTGAATGAAAGCTCACCAATTTTCCAGCTATCTTTACTGAGTTAAAAACAACAACAGGGGCACCTGGGTGGCTCAGTTGGTGAAGTGTCTGCCTTCAGCTCAGGTTATGATCTCAGGGTCCTGGAATCGAGCCCCGCATCGGGCTCCCCGTTCAGTGGGGAGTCTGCTTCCCCCTCTCCCTCTGCTTGCTGCTTCACCCGTGTATGCTCTCTCTGTGACAAATAAATAAATAAAATCTTAAAAAAAAAAGAAAACAAAATCCTCAAAGCAACAATAGCAATAACAACATAAACAAAAGAGCCCACACAACCAACACAAGACACTTTTTTGGGAGAAGGCTGTAGAAGCATTTGGACATACAATATAAATTTATAAGCTGCAACAGTATAATGTTCCTTCTTTACAAAGGGTTTTTTTAAGGCATTAGCTCTTATTAATGACATGGGGATGAATATTTGTCTAATAAGAGAACTTTTAAAAGTGCGCCCACCTGTGGAGAGCTGGTTGGTGTTAATTACTTTTTGATCCCATCTTGGCTTCTTTCTCTGATTCAACCAGACCCATTCCTTCCCCAGCCATCTGCATCACAATGTGGGTGTTTGCACACTTCCCCCTGGACTTTCACAACGTGTTGGAGGGTTGCAGGGCGTTCTTGCAAATGCAAGCAGCTCAACCCTGGTTTTGGAGTTTAGCTAAATCAACCCAAGAAGGCAGGGCCTCTTAGAAATAATCTGTTTCAAACAGCTTGAACTTATATGCATTTGGATTCAAGAAAAAGGGAATATGAGAACAATCTATTATCCAATTTTTTTCTCACCTACACTGGCCTCATTTTGTTTCCAATAGTGAGATTTCAGGAAAGTACTTCATTTGCTTTCATTTTCTCGTAGCTGGTTTAGAAACTCTGGCTACCTACCTGTTTCTTAAGTACCAGTGGAGTAAATAATGACTAAAGTGCTTTCCTCTATGTTAGGGGTTGACAAACTTTTTGTAAAGGGCCCAATACCTATTTTAGACTTTGCAGGCCATATGGTGCGTGTTGAAACTACTCAGATCTACTACAGTAGTGTGATAGTAACCAAAGACAATGTTTACACAAATGGACATGACTGTGTTCCAGGCAAACTTTATGTAAAAAAACTGGTGGAGGGTCAGATTTGACCCTGGGGCCACAGCTTGCCATCAACTGAAGGTGTTGAACAGATACATGAAGCTGCTTATCACTCAGGACAATGTGGTTTTCTGTTGAAGGGGAAAAGGAACAGGAGTCTAATGTTGTGGCAATTTATCCTAAGTCACACTGAGAATAAGGAAAAGTGATTTTGGACTCTGGCCAGAGGAGATGTCATTCTGCCCGTTACTAGAAGTGTGGGATGAAAACTTGTTCACAGGGATAATAATGGTTTTGGAGCCATTCCCTTCAATGACCTATACTCCTGTTCTCATGTTCCTGGAAAATCTGCTCAACTGTCCAACACTGGGAAATCCCTTCACTGACTTCTCAGGTTGAGGTGAGCATCTTAGTTGAGCCTAGACAAAGGAATGAGTTCATGATTATCCTCTCCCTTTTGAGGGTGTTCTCCCAAAGGGACAGGTCTGCTTTCCTGCCACTGTCTTTCTTTTTCTGGAAAGTGCATCTGAAAGTAAGCCTCAGGCAGGTCTAGAGGGCTATCTATCATCACCCTGTGTCCTCACTTTTGGAGCATGCCATTGTGAAAAGCAACAATCGTCTCCTTCACCTAGGTGGGTAAGTTTCTCCTCTGCAGCCCAGATTCTCCCTAGGTGGGTCATCTCAAAATCTAGGCTTTAAGAGAACATTAGGAAGTCTATTGACATGAGTCTAAGCCATGCTCCGTAATCAGCACAATATAGTGCTACTACTACTTACAATAAAGGTGATGTTTTGATTTTCAGATGACTCTCTGAGAGGAGTTAACACCGCAGGTCTGGCTCCTTATTTCTTTCTTGTCTCCAAGGGAACCATGCTTGAGCCTTCATCAATCTCCCTAGAAAATGTGTTCCCTTCCCCACCAAAGTGTTCTTTGTATTAATGATTGATGATTTTGTTATATATACCTGGAGTGATGGATCAAGCCATACTGGCTTGCTTTGCATAAACAATCAGTCTTGATAATGTGCACCTGGTTTTATTGTTGGGGGTCCTAGTCTCCATTGTTATAGCTGGTGGTATAGCAATGGTTGCCTAGCAAGATATGTCTATATGACCAGTCCCCACATAAAGGCCTCAGGCCCTGAGCCTCAAAAAAACAAAAACATCCCTAGGTGGAAACATTCCATAGGGGTTCCTGGGTGGCTCAGTGGTTGAGCATCTGCCTTTGGCTCAGGTTATGATTCCTGGGTCCTGGGACTGAGTCCTGTATCAGGCTCACCATGGGGAGCCTGCTTCTCCCTCTGCCTGTGTCTCTGCCTCTCTCTCTGTGTCTCTCATGAATAAATAAATAAATAACTTTTTAAAAAAGAAACATTCTACAGATGTCCTGGAAGTTTACTACCAGAGAGCGAAAAACAGCACTGCTATGTGTCCCCAGCCAAGGAAGAACATCAGAAGCCTATTCTGGACCTTTCTGGACTCTGCCAATGCTTATCTTTTTCCTGATGCTTTTGCTCTCTATTTTCCATTGTAGTAAATCTTAGCTATAAGTATAATCTGCTATTGAGTCTTGTAAGTCTTTCTGGCCAATCACTGAATGAAGTACTCCGATATTTCAATGATTTAAAACTTAGAGGACAGGGCTAAGAGGAGGATGTAAAATTTAAGGGGTTCCCAGAACTCAGTAATCAAGATACATAATATTTTAATAAATATTTAAAAAATTAAACATTAAACAAAAAACAAAAAAAAAATAAAAAGTTAAACATTGCAAAAACTCCATCATGAACAAAATATCAAAAATGCAAATAAAGACAGGATTCCACCCTATACTTGGGCAATCTCCTGCCTCACTGGCTTCACCCTAATCCCTGCCCTGGAGAAAAGAGAAATATAAGTAATTACTTCCTTTGAATTGCTAATACCTAGAACAATATCACTGCTAAATGGTGATAAATATTTGCTGCCCATCTCTCTGTCACTTTCCCTCCATCTCACTTAGTTCCTGCTCCTTTCAGTCAATTAATCTCTGCCAATGTATCTGCTGTTTATGGGGCTGACATGCATTTTTGGACTTGAACACCATGGGAGAGTGCTTTTATTTTCCCTCAGGTGGAACCCTCCCTCTGTATCTAACACCATCCATAACAGGTTGATTCCCAAATGCTAAGATGGCTTAGCTTAAGTGGATATTGTAGTTATTCAAAGACTCTTAGAGATCTCTCTTAACAACTGTTTCCGAATTTCTGTTTATTCACAAACTTTCAGGGAGATAGGCACACAGATAGATTCTAGGGCTCTAGCAATAGTCTTATTTTAAAATATGCACCAAGTCCCGTGCTAAAGCACTTTATATACATTATCACAAATTTTCATGACAACAGTTCAAAGATACATGATCTAGTCCCTATTTCATAGAGAAGGAAACTGAACTCAAGGTGGTGAAGGCACAGTCCTAAGGTCACCCACTAATAATCAATCTACAGCTGTCTGACTCCAGAGACAGCAAGAATTAGCTGCAGACACTCTTTTGGTCAATGAGTCAAGCACTGTTTCTTATGAACTTGAACACTGAGCATTTGGGAGGGTGATTCTCCAGGGACCACCATTCTCCTCACTTCCTGTTGTCTCATTTATTGTCCCTGCCTGGCCCTTAAAGACACCAATCCTGTCCTCTCTTGAGCACACCAAGGTGTTGGGGATTCTTTCAATCTCTGTACCTACTTGAAGAAGGGAGCTTGTTGGAAATGATTTCTATGACCTCAGCAGGAGCCTTACTGTTCACAGGCAAAAGGGCAGGAACTTCCTCCCACTTGATGTGAGTACAGGAGCACTCAGTTTTTCTGAATTATTCACTTGTAAATAACCCTACTTATTAGCATCTATGCACCAATATCCCATTGCTCTTATGAGTAGATTTAAGTGCTTTGAGAAGCCATTTACTCTCATATCAAAGAATGAAAGATGGAACCATTTTCTGATGTTGGCCAATGTATAAGCAGTTGGCCGAGATCCTAAGAAATTGTTACTCTTCCCTTCTGCTATTCCTTTGACCTATGCCAACTTTGGTCTGGAATCAATGTTATTAGCCCAGGGGATCTACTGATGGGCTTCAGAGCCTCGATGAATAACTAGTATTATATGCATATTGCAGTTTATGTGTATATATGTATTTTTCTATTTACAATAGAATACAGTATAATATTCTGGTTAAAAAAATAATCAGCTAAAGTTTTGGATGGTCCATCTGAAAGGCTTTGCAGAAATTTTTTTTTTTTTTTTAACCACACTGAATCTTACAGGAACAGGATGTGATGTCCCAGGTGAAAACATGAAGGAAAGAATACAGCAGGAAAGAATAATTCCACCTTATTTATTACCTAGAATTTGCTTTCATTGTCCTTTGCCCTAACACTGTGAAATAATTACAACTGTCATTTATAGTGCATCCCTGCTAGGTGGCCACCAAATCTGCGTGAAAACTTCCAGCACCACGTAATGCCCATTATCCACCATGACCCCGAGTCATTGTTAAATAGCTTTACCTTTGTTTAAATAGCAACTTTTAAGTTTTATTTGTTTATATTCTATATATTTTGAAAATATTTGAAATGAGCTAGAATCAAGGGCAAGATAAAATAACAAAACCATTCAAGTATGATTCAATATGCAGATGGCAATTACGGAATGCCAGAAAACTGCAGATAAAGGAGGCTATTGTATTTGAGTAAAGGAAGTAATCTTGAGATTATTGGCATCAATAGACAAAGAGAAACCCTAAACCTTCTGATCTAATGGAAGGGAGTAGATCATATTTTTAAGGGTGGTAAATATTCTCCTAACTCTGTTCTATGAGGAATTATCACAAAGCTTTTTACACAATGTACATTTTGAAAGGTATAATGGATCATGGTTCCTTGCCAGATATTTTACCAGAAATGTGAGTACATTTCTTATAACATCCCTTAATAGAAACTGGATTCTAGGTGGGTTTTTAAAAAATACTAGGTAAATAAGATTTACTTTCTTAAGCCAATTTTCAGTTGTGCTGTCCCAGACAAAAGAAAGATGGAAGAGGTCTCAAAGTGAATTTAATTTTTTTCTACCCTAAGGAGAACAATGAATGACATTGGTAGCCTTCCCAGTCAACTCCTATGAGAAAGGAGGGAAATTCACATAGACTGGTTGGTTCTTTTGCACAGCTATGCCCAATTTTCTCTGGTTCCAGTGATTTTCCTGTGTAGACCATTACAAGGTAGAACCTGGGGGCATTTCAGAGGTCTCAGGTTTTGACCACAGCTTTGGATGCAATGGTAGAGGGGAGTACCGTCCAGAGACCCTATATAGATGCTCAGATACCAAACGCTAGGGATTGAGTGGAAGAGGTAAAGAGATCTGTAATACCATCTCTTTAGGATCTCCTGCGTGCATTTTTTTGCTGTTGTCTTTTGTACAGAAGATTGATTCTTTGTCGAAAGGAAGCCAGCATTGCAAATCCTTTCTGTAGGTTTTCAAATGATATCTAAATTGATCCAAGTATGAATCCTTCTGGAGATCACACTGAAGTCTAGAAGTAGAATTATTTGTATATTATGCTATAAATGATCTCAAGTTGTTGTTGTGTGTGTATTTTTAAAAATAACTCCATAACCAGGATGGTATGTTGGTAATACCAACAATGGTATTCAATGGTATTCAATGGTTTCAATGTGACACTCAGTTCTCAAGAACATTTCTTGGGACATGGATATCCACGTTATAAAAGGCTGGTTGGCTGATGCTGGAATTAGAATATAGGGAGGTAGATGAGCTTAACACACGGTCATCAATTCAGTTAGTTTTATTTTCTGTTAGCTAACTGGCATAAAATTCAAATTTTAGATCCTTCATGCTGCCTAGAATACAGGCATTTTGTTCCATCAATTCAAAAGGGATCCATACCCTGTAGAAAATAGTTAAGAAATAATTGAATATAAGAGGTCACCCCACCCAGCTGAGAGTTTTTCACCTCCATACAGAACTGAGACCAAGCGGGGCCAAGCCTTTCCTCAAGTTATAGCTATGGATTTGATCAAGAGCAGCCTAGACACATAGTCAGTTGAGAAACCAAAGCTTTGTTTCATAAAATGGAGAACAAACTACTGAATGGTGATAGACTTTAAGCAATATCATCTACAGAAGAGATGAACACAGAAATCTGTTCTGAGCTGAAGAGAAATTCTCCAGTCAGAATGAGAAACAGCAATGCTGGCAGTGGGATGTCAGGCAAAGACAGCAGCTCAGCTTTTATTTACTCTTTCATTTATTCACTCACTCATGAATCAAACACAAAATGAGTATTTTCTGTCAAGGGGGGATTCTTCTAGACATTGATGTGAACTCCTCTGGGTGCTTGAAACAGTATGACAAAAATACATCAAGGTCTGAGTCAAACAGAAGTGGGCTTGGAAAAGAAGATTGGGTTGAATTATAGAGAAATTTGAATGCCAGACTTGAACACGAGGGTTTAGTCTTGATTCTGCAGACAGTGGAGGAGAAGGGGGATCCGATTTTAAATAGAGGAATGACATATGTGGAGCTGTGCCAAGATCTATTGGGAAAAGAGAAAAGATCTGTGGTGTAAACTCAGGTGAGGAGGTCTATCACACTTGTTTGTGTTATAGGTAGTTACAGTTGGAACTAGAGGTAGGGACGAAATTACTAAAGGAAAAAAAAAAGAATGGGAAAAAGATAGAACCTTGGGAAATACTTACATGTTAGGACAGCAGGAGATAAGCCAGAGGAGAGCTTGGGGGCAGGATCAGGGATAGATGCCAAAGGAGGAGGAAGTTTCCAGAATATAGAAGCTAGTTAGTTAATGGTGCTTTTGTGTAACCAAGGAATACAAGGATTGAGAAATGGCTATTTGAATTAGATGCTGGAAGATCCTTGGCGACTTTTTAAAGAGCAGATGAAGGAGTAAGTGGAAAATGAGAACTGAAGGCAGTAAGTATATTCTACTTTTTTGAGAGTTAGATCATGAAATGGAGGAGAGTAGTTTAAGAGAACATTAATTTTGTCATTAGAGATTCTTTGGTTGTAAGTAATTGAAAAAACAACCCCAGGTTTACACAACTAAAGAATCTGCAGGTGTAGTACAGCTTCAGGCATGGATAGATTCAGGGTTCAATCAATGCCATTATTATTTCCTAGTTTGACTCTGCTTTTTTGCTGTGTGGTGGCTTCTTTTTCAGGTTCCCTGTGGTGGCAAGCTAGCTGTAGTACCTTCAGCTTCATATCTTCCCAAGTTCAAATCCAGTGAAATCAAAAGAGAAGGCTTGTACCTAGCTGCTTATGTCAAGTCTTAGAATTAGCTCTGATTGGGCTTGGATTGGCTAGACTGGAGTCAAGGGCCCATTCCTGATAAGAATGGAGTTCACTCACGGGCCCAGGCCTGGAGATGAAGCCCTAAGGAAGCGCATGGACCAAGAATGGGAAATGGCATGGTTCCTTGGAGGAAAATCAAAGAACTCTTGATAGAGAGAGAAGAATGGCAGTCAGTGGCAAAAAGGAGCATCCAAACACTAGGTCCAAAAGAAGACAGTTGATCAATGGAGGCCTGGAGCACACAGGAGGGAACGCTATCAAGTTGCAATGTATGAAATCCATTTCCAAAGAAGGAAGCATTCTCATTTCTGAGATGGAAGAGAAGATAACAAAAAATGACACATAAACAATTTGATAGGTGGGGGGTGGGGAGTGGAGGGTGCATCTGTTCAATAGTTTCCATTTTCAAGTAAACACTCAAGAGAGGGAATAGGTAGTGTTGATTCTTTTTGAAGAATTATTTCTATCTATTGCACCGATTATTTTGCAACAAATACACAATAGATAGAAGCTGAAAATGAAATAGCCTATCAACTGCTTTCATTTTTTATATTGTAGACATAATCTTAACAAAGTTTAAGCATGAATATTTTTGCTTTCCATATGTTCTTCCCAACTTTTAATTGTATACTGTTTCATAGAGTAGATGTATCACAAATCACTTTGCAATTCTGCTAGAAAAGACATTCAGCTTGTTTTGTATTTTATTAGGAGTAATGCTACAATTACTATACCCTTAGTTGCTTATTTTTCCTTTAGGTATTTCTGTAGCAAAAGTTCCCAAGAGTGGATAATTGAGTGAAAAGAAATAGTTTGCTCCTCTTATTTGTATTGTAAAGCCACTTTCATAAGGTGTGTACAGTTGTCAGTGCTCCCGGCCATATGTGGAATTACTGGTTTCATTAAACAGGAAGTATTTTAGACATTTTATTTCATTAATATCTGCATGATAACAACTACCACAATGTGCCAGCACTTAATGCATGTTAGGATGGATCTGCAAACGTGAGTCACATTAATTCATTTCTTATTTCACATTAAATCTTCCAACACCCCATGAAGGGAAAAACTTGTGACGATCTTTGTTTTTACAGATAAGGAAACTATGATCAAAGAGAATTTTTAAGTAAAATGCTAGAAAGTAGCAGAACAGGTCTTTGAACCACAGAAACCTGAATCCAGAGCCTGCATGCTCACCCACTAGGCTAATCCTGCCTTGAGACTGTTTGATTAACATTTCCCCAGGCATTGCTTACAATCTCTGTGCATTTGTGTGAGAATTTCATCATGTCCTTTTCTGTAAGATTCTTTTTTTGATGGTTCTGCCCCCAACAAAAGGGAGAAGATAGGGATGAGATGAGATATTTCTTATGGATTTGGATATCTCATATGGTCTGAATGAGGAGATTTATTATAATTCATGCATTTTTGTGTGCTCCTTGCCAATAATGGAAAGTGCAGAAACTAAGAGTTACATTGCTATATATTAAAAATAAGTGCAGTTGTTTCATCCATCCTGGATACCTCAGGCCTTTTTTTAGATTCTGATGATTCTATAATTCAACTCTGCCAGTTACCATGGAAACATACCTTCTGGGTCTGCTTGAACATCTGAAATGTGGGTACTGCTTTGACACGATAAATTTGGGCCAACTCCTGGGAAAGGAAAGAAATGGCATGAAGTCATAATGTTGGTATCCTCTCTCTACACCGAGCCCAGAACCTGGTGACTTCTCAGGAGGCATGTCTGGAAGCCCAGGGACAGCTAACACTTTACAGATTCTCCTGCCAAGGAATGTCAAAGCCTCCAGGAATGTTACAATAGAAAATGGTTGCTCTCCGCATTCCTGAGCTTTCTCAACCCAGAGCCCTAGGAGAGGGCTGAGAGATGGAGGCCAAATAGAACAGATGCTGAAGGACTAAATGAGCTCTATTTAAATGAACTTGTGAAAAGATTGCAGAGGGACCCCAGTGGGACTCAATATGGAAACAGCACATTGCAAAAATAAGGAAGTATAAAGACATCTCTATAAGGCACACTTGAGACATGGGGTAATACACTAGTCTTGCTTTTTTTTTTTTTAAAGATTTTATTTATTCATTCATAAGACACACACACACACACACACACACACACACACACAGAGGCAGAGAGGCAGAGAGGCAGAGACATAAACAGGCTTCATGCAGGGAGCCTGACATGGGACTTGATCCTGGGTCTCCAGAATCACACCCTGGGCTGAAGGCGGCAGTAAACCACTGAGCCACCCAGGCTGCCCTGGTCTTGCATTTTAAGTAAGGCTTACATGTCTTTTTCTTTTAAACCCTACTCCCTCCTCCACTGTCCATATCTTTCTGAAAGATGAACCAAAAGACAAGAAAATATGTCAGGATTCCAATTGTTTTAATCCACTACAATATGCTTTCAAATGCCAGTTTTTGTTTATTTTGTTCAAGAGTCAAAAGAAAATTAGCCACCCACATGATCAACAGAACTGGACTTTTCTCTGTAATATACCTATCATTTCATGGAGTGAATCTCTCCCCTGCCACCTATAACGTGCACAAACATTAAATTATAATTTTCACGACCACAGCAATGGTAACTAAAATAAATAAATTATTGTTAAAGAAAAGTGGGCATTTTGTTCCACCTTCAAAGGAAAAGAGCTCTAGTCAAAAAGGCAGACAATAACATGTGTTGGTGAGGATGTGGAGAAATCAGAACCCTCACACATTGCTGGTAGAAATACAAAATGGTGTAGCCACATTAGCAAACATTTTGCCAATTCCTCCAAAAGTTAAACATAGAGTTACAATATAACTCAACAGTTCCACTGCTAGATAAGTACTCAAGGGAAATGAAAAAATATATATACATGTTTATGCCAGTATTACCCATAAAACTCCAAAGGTGCAAACAACCCAAGTGTCCATCAACAGTTGAATGGCTAAATAAAAGGTGGTGAAGCCATACAATGGAATATTATTCAGCCATAAAAAGGAATAAAATGATGCCTGCTATTACATGGGGAACCTTGAAAACCTTGAAAACTTAGGCTAAGTGAAAGAAGCTAGTCACAAATGACCACCTATATAATGATTCCATTTATATGAAATGTTCAGAATAAGCAAATCTATAGACAGAACATGACTTGTGGTTGCCCAGAGTTGGGATAGAAGGAACTGGGAGTGGCCATTAGAACTCCCAAAGAGGGGTGTTTTGTTTTGAAATAAAATTCATTACAGTGATTGTTGCACAACTCTGAATATAAAAAAAAAAAGGACAAAGAGATAATGATTCTAGTATATTCTGAATGCACAGCTTTTCTGTGTTCTGAATTCTGAATGGTTCAGCTTAAAAGGCAATTCAACACTGTCTCACTTTGATGAAGCTTGATGGAAATGGAGACATGAAACTTCTATTATGTGCTGGACACTATGTCATGCATCTTATGTATTTTAGCTCATTTTATATTTTGTTAAATATTACTTGCCCTGTTTTATAGATGAAGAAACTAAGGTTTATAGAGGTGATAAGAAGTTACAAAACTATTAAAGAAAAAGATGGGTGAATAACAGGATTTTTTTTTTTTTGTATTCTAAAAGTCAGATTCAATCCAATAAGGCACATTTTGACTGAGGACATGAGGTTGATTATTTTTGCGGGGGTTGTGGAAAGAAGGTTTCTAGGGAGGGTCATGAGGGAAGGATTTCTTGGAATTCCTTGTGGTGTTTAAAAAAACTCACAAAAAGCATAAGGTATAGCAAGAGGAAAGCAAGGTAAATTAAAATGTCTGTATTGCATTCGGTTAGGTTTTAGAAATGGATTAAAAACTTACTGCAAGGGTGAAAAAACACTTTTCATCTTGAGCCCAACATCACCCAACTGGTATTGTCTGCATAGAGCAATTCTGCTGAGCCCAGGGCAAGTGGAGAAAATGTTAGGATTGAGTGGTGAAGTCTGCCATAGTACGGGAGGGGATGGGGGCAGCAAGAGAGTCACATTCTTGCTGGGGATTTTTTGTTTTTAAAATTAATACAAAATATACAAGGACATGATGAGAAAGTTTACTGCAATTTAGCAGGAAAAAAATCATGAAATTCCACTAGACTTGAAATAGATTATATAATCACCGAGGCAGTGCTGTCAATGACATGCATTTGGGGTTTTATGTATCCTCATGGAAGGATTTATGATTCTTACCTGAGAAGCATCCACATCCACATTAGCAAACATTACATTTTGGTATTTCAGCGACATTGCCTTCAAAATAAAGGAATAAAAATTTCCTATTAGCCTAGCATTAATACTAAATCCCACGTTAGGATTACACACATGTCTTTTGGCAAAAACAAACAATGAACAAAAAGGTTGTTCAAGAGAGCTAAGCATCACTCTGGCATTTCACTACTGCCTAGGACCTGAAGCATCAAAGTCAAATGTGGGATGATACCAAGGTCAAGCAAGGACCAGTGGAGTCTAAACCAGAGTCTCAAGAACCAGAGTTTCAAAGCTGGGAAAGGACAGAAAGCAAAGAAATAATGTCATATATGTGGTGGGTCCAGATTTACTCTGCAGGGTGAAGGGACAGATGGTAGCTTTGTCCTGGAGTGGCCAGAGGTCAGGGGCTGCCTTCAGGGGTCTTCAAAACACAGATCTCTGAACCAAATACCCAAACTCTGCTTTTACCTTCATCTCTTGCCAGGCTTTTTGAGAGACTCCTTAAGAGGACTAAGGTGATACAAAATATGTGTGTAAACCCTCGGCCTCGCTGCTTTTTTTTTGCTTCTATTGACATCTTCCGCGTTCTACTACGTATTGAAACTGCACTTTCCAGGATCCTCTGCCAGCTGTCTTCCATGTAGGTTCTGCTAATGGGAAGCATTTGTAGGAAAACAGACAGTAGGAGGAGGAAAGAAGCAACTCTCTTCTGCTTCTGTTTGGTTCTGAAAGCATCTTTGGCAGCAGTGGTGACAAAGATGTTGGTAACGGGTCTGGGAGTAGTGGATGCAGCGGCAGCAGCCTGTGGATGTCAGCTCTTGGGGTTTTTTTTTCAGACAGTTGTGCTCATACTTTAAGGACACTAACTAGCTTCTTGATTTGTTTGCTTTAACATCATATCTCAAGCATTTCCGGTGACCTATTTCAAATGGGATCTCTTTCTGAGGGGATGAGGTGTCCAGAGACAAGTGGAGACAGGAACAGATGGAGCTGGCTCTGGGAGCTGCTCCCATGGAGAAGCAGGGAGAAGCATGGGATGGGGTGATGAGGTGGCTATGTGCAGAGTTCGGTTGTAGAGATGCTTTCCAGTTGTTCATGGATCGTGACAAAAGTGGAAGTTCTTTCTTCAGTGGCTCATCAAGGTTGTAAAAATGGGGGAAAACTCTCTAGAAAACTCTAGAGTTTTCTCTTAGAGTTTCTCTTGGGGGAAAACCCAAAAGCCTTTTCAGAATATTTTTCACACAGAAAAGAAGCTGATTTTGGTCAGTGGCATCCCTATGTCTGGCAGGAAAATGGTATCACCCATGAACTCCAGGGCAATTGATTTGTACTTTTTGGGTTTGAAGAAATACGGATGTTCCCCAGTAGAAGTTGTAGGAATGAGTTTGACTGATGTGGACATCTAATTGTATTTATGAAGTTTTGAGAGGCTGGCAAGTCTGTTGGAAAATGGACAGGAAATGGCAGTTGCCATTTTCGCATCAAGTGGTACATATACATGGAAGACATATGGGTTCTTTGCTAGGCCGGGGTTCCCCTATGGACATTGTGTTTCCTCATTATCCCATTCCATCCCCCTAGGACCCCCTCCCCTCCCCTAAGAACTCTTCCTTCTGCTCTGTTCTTCCTCATAAGTAGTTGGCTACCATTTAGTTACCTATTCTATTGGTCTTAACGCTAAAATAGCTCCTGAATTTGATCCTTCCTTTTTTTCTCCAAAACCACTGTCCTAGTTTTGGAAAACCTATCATTGAGATTGTTGTCACCTTGGGTTTCCTGCCTTCAGTCTTTCTAACCCATTTTTATACAGCATGGCTAAAAATATTCTCTAAAACCTCCCTTTGACCATGACAAAACCCTTAAAAAATTTTTCCGTTTGGACTATCTACAGCAACTCACTAAATTATAACATGAAGTCCTTCTTGATTTGGCCTCAACTTTCCTTTTGAAGCTCATGTGTCACCACTCCCACCATGTGCCCTGTAAGTCAGCCTCACAGACTGTTTGCCTTCCCCTGATCATACCATGCAATTTCTTAACAAATTTATGACTTCTCCTTTCCCAGAAATGTTCTTTTCAGGGTTCTATGCCTGGTGATCTTCTTAGCCCATGGTCAGCAAACTGCACCATGTCGAACAAATCCAGGTCCCCACATGGTCTTGTAAATTAAATTTGATCAGAACACGGTTTGCCTGTTGATTTGCTCATTGCCACTGGATGCTTCTGCACTACAACAGTGAAGCCAAGTAGTTATCACAGAAGACCACTGGGCCACAAACCTGAAATCATTGACTGTCTTGTCCTTGACAGAAGTTTAGTTGGCTAACTTCCATTCCACTTTCCTGCAGAGCCTTGAAAGGAAAAGAGGTAGAGATTCCTTGGACTCCCTTGTAGCTAGAGTTCTGGATGCAACTTGGTTTTACCCACAAGATACATGCAGGAGAGACACGGAAGGCAGAAATGAGACAGCAGCCACTTTCTTCTTGCCTTTGGATGTTCCTGCTGGAAATCAATGGAAGTGGTTGTGCTGAAGGCAGCAGCAGAAGCCAGACTCTGGCTCTGGTGTCAAGACATTAGCTTCCCAGATGTCCAGAGGCACTTGTGGCAGCAGGAGCCTCCTGATTGCAGTTCTCATTCCGACCTGCTGTTGCTCTGTTATCAGTTTGTTTGTTTTTTTTTTCCTGGGTGGGGGAGGTAAAAGGAGGATCCCCAAAGGTGGTTCTGTGGTGTCTTGAGACAGTCATGCATAGAACCTATTCATTTAGTCTTCCAATAATTTTATAAGCGATCAATTCCTTGTATTAAAATTCTTTTCTGTTTAATTTGCTTTCTGTTGCCTGCTTTGATATCTGACTAATAAAGTGACCTAGAGTAAATAAAGCCTTTTCTCCACCCCCTTATGTACAGGCAGTTTCAAAAAATTACACATATGGTACTTGGATACATTATCATGCAAAAGCTCAAACAGCATGAGAAAAATAAAGGAATCCAAATTTAATACCCTTTCACTGAAAAAAAAAAAGCTTCTTTGATATGCATCCTCTGTTCCCCCTTTCTCTACATATATGTGTGTTTGTATATGTATATACATACATGTATGTGTCTGTTTTATATAAATGGGACCATACTATATACATTTTTCTATGTTATACTCTTTTTACTTAATACTACATTGTCTTGGAGACAATGCCACCATTCCATATGGGTCTACTTGATTCTTTTTAACATCTGGATAGTATTTCAGTAAGGATGTACCAAAATTTATTTTAAAACTGTATTTGCATTAATCTGGATTCCAATAGGAAACAGATGGCACATTCAAATTAGGATCATTTGGGGAGGTTTGTCTCCAAAGGGCTAACTGTACCTACCAAGGTGAGAATAGGTGTAGGAAGACCTGCAGGAGCCTCTACAGAACAATGGCAGGGCAAAGGTATGAAGGGAGGAGTTAGTAAGCCTTAGATTTCATTGCACTGTCTAAAAATGTTGCATGTTGGCTGTTGGAATTTGATCAGCTTTGACTGTGGCGTGTGAATATATTTATACTCTGGAAGCCGAACCTCGAATACTTTTCTTTCTTCAAGTTTTGAGTATCAGAATAAAGGGGCCTGTGAGATAATAAAATGTTTCTTCTGGATATTCCAAGAGTTTTAGGCGTAGAATGGATGTTGAGATGTCATGTAGCCAATTTCTGTACTTGGATATGGGTTTGTTTTTAATTCAATATCAAAGCTTGTGACTGTGGTTAGAATGAATTCAGGTAGATTCAAGAGTTCAAGTCAAAATGCTAGAAACCTTGCTGAAAAGAACTCAGAGTATTTTTGGTTGTATAGAGAAATCAAAACTTCTTTAACTTTGAAGAAATAGATTTCCCAAAATTGACCATAAGTGTGAAACTTCTGCATTATAAGGAGAAATGAAACTGCCCTGAGGTTCTTTCTGTGACATATGATACCAAAAATAAGTAAAATAGTGAAAACTTTTAAATGGGGCAATAAGGAAATTAACTAGATGAAACATTGTAGAGATATTAAAATTATAATCTGGAGACTCAACAAAAACACAAACAATTGTGTACGTGGAAAAAAGACCCAAATATAATTATACGATTACAACTAGGCAGCATATTTTACTAAAATATTTTATAAAGTAGAAAAGACATGAAAGAATATGTAAGACCTCAGTTCTGATAATAGGGTTGAAGGATGGGAGAAGTTTATTCTTTTATGTTATAGTTAAAAACAAGTATCACATTTTTCTATAAACCAATATTTGGAAGTTCTGAACTCTGAAACTTTGGTAAGATGTTATTATTATGAATAATCCATTCATTTGTACAATTGTATCGTTTTGCACATCTTGATGCTCCTTGCAGAATTATCCGTAGGCAAGTAGTATTAGTCTTCTTGTGTGGATACTAATGATCTAATTAGATCTTGATAGATTATCATCTGGAAATCAGGATGCTTCAAAAAACCATGATTCCATATGACTCACAAGTGCAAACTTTTACGACTGACTGAGAAAATTATTAGGGGATTTAAAATTCCTTCTAAAGCTGGGATATATATACAGGTGATACTTACATGAACAAGAGGATATATCCTTTGGCAAGGACCACACCATTTCGCTGAAAATTCAACCACCACAAGTTTGCATCCGGCAGCTTTCAAAAATGTTTTTAATTCATCCTGAAACCAGAGCGTAAATGAAGAAACATGCATCATCACTGAATCTCATAAAGCCTTACAGAGAATAAATGGCAGTTCGGTTCTTTGTAAACCTAGAAGAGGTACCTCACCCTTTCATATCATTCTCCAGGAGACACACCTTTCCTAGAAGTCCCTGAGGTCACATACGTTTATTATTGTAAGTATACATAAGTGACCTATAAATCTGCATGATTGATTAGTAGTGTATTGACTAAATGGTGGTTTGTAATGGTAGGTTACCTCTGGGGAGAAGTGAGATGGACCAATGAAAGATAAGGGGTGGAGGGTCGTGGTAGATAGTTGTTCAAGGTGGACATCTATATTTGGCTTCTTTTAACAAGGCCCTAAACATATATTAATAGTGAAATTTAAAAGGAGAAATGTAATCTAACACCTTGAATCATTTCTTGTTTTGCTTTGGGGGGTAATCATTACCAAAGCTGTAGTCAAACCATACATTTAAGCATTTGACATGCTTCTGGCTGAATATCTTCAGTGATTTTTCCATCAGCTATCCAGATCATCTAAGTAAAGGTTTCCCTTTCTAGAACCTCAGATCATTTTAAATTGCCTTGCTTTATGGACAATGACTGTCCATACTATATATCATGCATGGCTTCCCTATCCAGCAAGCTCCTAGAGAACTCGATCCTGATTCGGTCCTGAACCACCATGGCTTCTGACCTAGGCACATAGTTAGTGCTCATGGATTGTTTAGTTGATGAATGACTTGCTAATATATACTTTTATGTTCAAGATTTATTTTTCCTTTTCTCACTGGAATTGCAACAATAGCAGCTAATTCACTCTGCACCTGGTGTCCTCTCCTTTAATCTTTACAACCATCCTCTGGAAGGGGTGCTAGTTTTATCTCCATTTTACAGGTGAAAAAACAAAAGGTCATTAACTTTCTCCTGATCAACCAGCTGGTGACTGGCGTAGTTGGGATTGCTAATCTAGGCAGCCTAATCCAGAGTCCCTTTCCTTCGCCACCGCACAAAATCATCTCCTGAGTTCTTCCTAGTAATGGAGTTCACGCTCCCTCTCACTGGCCCTGATTCTATCCTGTGCTCATCCTGGACCAATCATTAAGATGGGGGATGGGATCATAATTAATCAAGTCAAGCAGGGCTTATCACTGGAATGAGGGATGGGGCTAATTCCATACAAATGGCATACTGCTCTGTAATAGACCATTACATTACCATTTGATTTAGTTCAAGCAGGTGAAATGGATGACTGAAGGGAGATAAACTCTCTTCCTTTACTCATATTCCTCTAGGTTGGGGGTTACCTAATTCCTCAGAGAGCCATACCAAGCCTTTGTTTCTCACTTGCTTCTGAACCTATACAGTACATGCCCCTCACAAGCCCTCGACACCTTCACTTCTCAGCAGGTTCTAGGGTATAAACTGGCCTAGCTGGTTCTATGAATTTGACTTGGCTAAGTTCCCCCCGAAGGGAATACCCCCATAGGATACATATTGTTTTGACAAGTACCTATTGAGACTGATGCTAGGCCAAGTAATGGACACACTGCTAGGAGACAGCTGTGCACAAAAAACCGGACAAACATTTCCCCGCCTTTATGGAGCTTACGTTTAGAAGCAGAAGCCAATGGTAAGATCGGTAAGTAAAATATGCAGTGTGTTAGTGATCATTGCAAATAAAGAAAAAAAGGAGAAAGATAAAGCAGGAAGGAAGGAAATGAACTGGATTAGACTTGTAGTCTGGGTGGCCATGGTCCATCTTGACTAGACGGTGACATTTTGGATACAGACATGAAGGAGACAACAGGTCCTCAGGAGATGTCTCTGAGGAGGAGATGGTGAGGGCTTCTCAGGGGCTAGAGAGACCCTGGCTTATTCTGTGAGATTCCCAGAAAGTCAAAAAAAGAAGTACCATGTGCATTAGCTAATGTGTAATGTGTAGCTAATCTGAAAACATTTTCTTATGACAAATCTACACGGCAATGCCATCTTTCAATCTGGCCAGCCTCATTTTTTGTGACCTTATATATAGCTGCAATTGGGGAAAATGCCAGAAGGCTAAGTCTGAGGGTGCTGATGGATGGCAGGCCCAGGCCCTAGGCCTTCCGTCTTCCCTCCATATAGAAAGAGGGCTTTGATAGGCAGAGTCCAGGATCTGCGCCTCAGGTAACAGGGCCCGGCATCAGAATATCTGGGTTCTAATGCCCATTTCACTCCTACATGGTATAGGATCTTAACCACTCCTTTAGAGGCAAATCTCTTCTTTATAAATAAAGAACTCTCCCTGACCTATCTATACATTTAGATTTTTTGTGGCAGTAACACTGGACAATGGATAGAAAGTGGCTTTATAAAATACCATCTAAGGAATTGTTGATACTGTTGGCTGTCATTTTTCCTACCCTATTCCATAAGCATGTCTGAGGCTTCTGTTTTCTAGAATAAGAGAAATATGTAGACTTTTCCTTTCATAGAATGTTCCAGGTGCAATTAAGGTGGAATCAGTGGCATCAGGCACAGGACAGGATGTGTTAGGAGCTGGCCTGGATCCAGCTACAGTCAGAGCAAGAAATGAGAATCTGGGAAGAACAAAACCCTTTGATCAATTTGTCCCTTGGCTATTCTCTAGATAGTGCCACAAAAAAGAGAGCAAGACCTAAAAAATCTTCCCTTGCAACACAGCAGTGAAGGAATACTGATAGAGGAAGTCATTCTTAAAGTTTATCCAATCTGTTCTCAGGGTGTCTCCTTTGAAATATCAATGAAGCCAAATAAATACTTGCCATGTCTTTAATAATCTGAACCATGATTTACTGGGAACTGTTGACGAAACCTGCCTGTTGGTCCAGTCGACTCACTGTAGCGGTCTCTTATTAATTAAAGGATCCTAGCTGGGATAGAAGGGTCACTTCTCTATGACATCATTAAACGTGACATCTGAGAACCTAGAACTTTGGCAGACTTGAAGCCAATTTCACTTTCATGTCATGACTAGGTAGTCACCGTGTGGCCAGCCAAGAACCATCCATCTCCAGGTCTTGTGTGCAGACTCCACAATATGTTTGTCTACTTTTGATCTTCATCATCTATTTCCATGGCCCTTCTTCCTTCTCCACCCCCTGCAACCACCAAATGAGAAATAAGCAAGCCAATATTAAATGGGTGAAGATTATTTTCATTTAGGATTTTGAAGGGATTATTTTACACTTCAGAAAAATATTAAAGCCTTAATCCTATAATTGCAAGTTTCCTATGAGTTAGGTTTTTTTGAGTCATAGATTCCCTAAACTTTGTTATTTTGCTCTAATTTTTTAGGAGGTAAGGAAAATTCACTTTTATGGACTGGATCATGGGTTGGCAAACTTTTTCTGTAAAGGACCAGATAATTTGGGCTTTATGGACCACAGGCACGTGGACTTTGTTGCCTATTCTTTGTTTTCATAATCCTTTAAGAATGCAAAAACCATCCTTAGCTGGCAGGCCATACAAAAAGAGCATTTTGCCAAGTCTTACACATGGTGATTTGTCTCTTTTCAGAATTTAATGTTAGAAAAGGGGATCCCTGGGTGGCTCAGTGGTTTATCTCCTGCCTTTGGCCCAGGGCATGATCCTGGGGTCCTGGGATCGAGTCCTGGGATCGAGTCCTATATCGGGCTCCCTGCATGAAGCCTGCTTCTCCCTCTGCCTGTGTGTGTGTGTGTGTGTGTGTGTTTGTGTGTGTCTGTGTATCTGTGTCTCTCATGAATAAATAAATAACATTAAAAAAAAGAAAAAGACCCAAACATGGACATGCCCAATGTTCCCCAAATCTTCTTTAGAGCAATAACAAGAAAAATAACAGGAAAACGAGTTGCAGAATTCTAGACTAACACAAAAACAGCAAAATCCTCCTTTCTGGCTTTTCCATACATCAGTTAGGTCTCTCAGGAATGAGTTACCTGCCTTTCCTTTTTGTATCTATTAGATGAAGTATGAAGCATGCATATTCCCTTTATAGCCACAGGCCAACTTGGCTTTTGTAGCAGATACCAGTCACCTCCCAGTACCTTCTTCCTCCACTTTTCACCAAAGACGTACCGATTTTCCTGTGGGCAAATTTATCCCTCCTCCATTTTATAGCAGCTCTGCAGTTTGTGTGGGATTAATTTAACCCTAAATCCAGGGTTAGACCCCCATTATCTTGACTCAAGCAATAATCTTATCTTTAGGTCAAGGTTTAATGAAGAGAGAACAATAAAGCAAGAGAACGCCATTTCTAGCACTTGTGACAGAGTCAGAAAAACTTTCTCTTTCTCATCTGGATGGAACAAGATGCTGGCTGGCAACTCTTATAAAACACACGGGAAGCCAGTCTTTGCTTAAGGCTCATATTCCACAAAGATGTGAGGAGACACTGAAGAAACGTGGGGTTTTGGTGATACCTTGATCCACTGGATTAAGCGTGGTAGAAGCTTAAGCTAAGTCTGAAATTTTCATTTCCACAGTAAATTCCTTTATAGTTTAAACTGGATTAAGGTGGGATTTCTGATGGTTACCTGGAAAGAATTCAGACACAATATTTTAGAAATTCCTCCACTTGAGTCAAACTGCAAGCACTATGACTAACATCATCATGGGTGCTTAAAAATTTCTCACACAAGGTATGTAGTAATAGAGCAAAATCTAGCTTTAGGATCAGGGAATTTAATTTCTGGTTTCCAATATGTCCAGGCTCAGAATATTCATTAATGCTCTGAAATACCCAGGGGGAATGTGGAAGGAATATAGGAACATGAGCTTTGGACTCTGACAAATGTCATTTTTCCACTTTTTGATATATGATGGGTGCTAAACTTGGGTAAAAGAACTTGGTTTCAAATCTGAGTGCCCTTCTGAGATCTTGAGCAAAGTTTTGCTTAATTCCTCATCTGTTGAAATGGGGATCATGTCCGCCTCCTGGGGATATGGTGAGATGAACAGATATAAAAAATAAGTCTGGTCAAGTGTGTACAATTCCTAGCCCAAGCCAGCAGAGACATGCATTCCATTTCGGATTGCCAAGCTTATACTTCAGAAAGGGATCTCTTACCTCTTGGAGGATAGAAAGCAAACAGAAATTCAACGTGTTACCCTTCTGAACCGGCGGAACTCTAAAAAGAGAAACAAGGGCAGCCGTAGTGGCTCAGCGGTTTAGCGCCACCTTCAGCCCAGGGTGTGATCCTGGAGACCTGGGATCGAGTCCCACGTTGGGCTCCCTGCATGGAGCCTGCTTCTCCCTCTCCCTGTGTCTCTGCCTCTCTCTCTCTCTGTCTCTCATGAATAAATAAATAAAATCTTAAAAAAATAATAAAAGGAGAAACCTAGCTGTCCACAAGCCTTTGATGGCATGCTACGTTGGCCGTATGGTAGTGTTGGCCAATATTTATGAACTAAATGTTTTAGGAACACACAAAGTCTCTTATTCACCTTGATAAAAGTCATAAGCTCTGGCAGCACTGGGCCTGTAGTCTTGTGCTGCATGATACCTGTCAGGTGGAGAGTAGTGACTGCCCCTCTGGAGGGGGGCATACTCTTTCCGGTTAACCACTATTCCACCATCGTCTACCCCTTTAAGAACTCAAGATGGAGTGGCAAGGTGCCTCGTTGTTGTGAGTGTGTAGCTATTTGACTTTCACTGCAATAGGTATTTGAGGTATTTCTAATGTCTTTGTCCATTGTCTGTTTCATTCCTTTTTCTTTGCCTCTAGGGTGTTCTGCTTATTTATAAGACTTGCCTGGCTTCTCTTGGCATTTGACTTTGAGACACCTGATTCTGATGTTTCTACCATCAAAGCTAGGAAATTTTTTGTGCCCATGTATTGATGATCTCATTGTTTCCTTCTGCTTTTCTTTTTCATCCAAGAAGGAAAAATGGATGTTGACACATACTGAACATCCCCCCTGCCCCCAGTTAAGAACCACTACTTTGAAGCATGGCCTCTAGGCATCACTTTACTTAGGTTACCTTTCAAGTACCCAGTTCATTAAGGTGACTGTGTCTGCTCTACAGGTGAGATGATCAAGGTATAGTACTGCAAGTTTAGATAACTTATCCTAATTGGAATTAATTTAGAATTTAAGTCTGGGTCACCTGTCACATAGAGAAGAACACAGGGCCAGCTAAAATATCCAGGTCTCTGAGCCATTTAACAATGGATGAACTGAACTTGGAGTGGGAATTTCTTTTTTTCTCTGCATCAACATGACATCTATTATTTCCATTTCCCTTTTCCTCATAGAATTAGCTCTTCTTGAACTTTGCTGCATTTGCAAAGACAGTAACACAGAATTAACTCTCAGGCTGCTGTACCAATAAACTCCTGCTGAGGCTTGCTGGAAGTTGGAGGCCAGTAGTTCTCTCTTTCAGTACTTGTAGACTTTTCCACAGAATTTGCTAAGCTGCTTGCTCAGCCCCAGGGAAGAGAGAGCACAAGCGGACAACTCACAGAAATCTGTTTATTCTTAACCAGAATTAAGCACTATTCAAACAAAGAAAAAGGCCAGGTTCATAAGAATGGACATCCATTTTTATGGTTTGCAGAGAAAACGCTTATACGGTAAAGAGGGCAACTTTCAAGTCCTAGAAAAAAGTTCCTGATCAAGTCTTTTCTAGAAAAGAGCAATCCAGCCTTCCCCTTTGCACTTGACTGCCTTCTTTGTTTCCCTGACATGCACTCACATGTCATTTTCCTAGACTCATTTCTGACCTCATTGTTGGAAGTAGGAGGCTTCGCTGTCATCTGGGTGGAGTTTCTGTTTGAGAAGTCAGGGGTGTGTGTGTGTCTCTGTGTGTCTGTGTGTTTTAGTTTACCCAGGGTGGAATACTGAGAGTGGGTTGGGACTTTTAGGCCTTAAAAAAATGGACAAGAGAAAACAGAGAGTGAGCAGATGTTGAGAAAAGAGGAAAAAAGTTGAGAGGAAATGAGAGAAAGGACGGGCAAAAGAAGACAAAGTGAAAAAAAATCTTAAAGAATAAAAAATAAGTAGATAAATCATATCTACACCTTACTTGTAACCTACCTCAGAATTTAAGGAGATATACCAGAATGGTAAGTACCGTGGGGCACCTGGGGGGTTCAGTTGATCAATAGTCCGATTCTTGATTTTAGTTCAGGTCATGATCTCAGTGTCGTGAGATCAAGCTCCACATAGGGCTCTGCACTGAGTGTGGAGCCCGCTTGAGATTCTCTCTCTCCCTCTCTCTCTGTGCACCCCCCATCCCCACTAAAGAATGTTAAGTGGCACAGACATAGGGAGATAACTACTAAGAAACTCAGATCATTATTAGTCTTATTCTAAGGAAAAAAAAGCCAGTTTTGTGCTCTTACCAAAAGCCCTGGTGACAGCTTCCCCTTTGTGGAGGTTTAGGCTTTGGCTGAGAGGGAGTAGCTCAAGGATATACATTCGCCAGGGAAAGATCGGAGGGGCTTCTCTAAAGTACTTCGCAGGAGAGGCAGACAACTGGTACTGGACCCACTACTGGAGTCTGGTACTGGGTACTGGGTAGACCAACAGTATCAGCATCACCTGGGAGTTTGTTGGGGGTGTTGGCGCAAAAAGAAGCTACAGGAATAACAACAAAAAGAATAATAAATGCAAGAAGGAATGTGGAAAGGAAACGGTATACAGGAAGGATAAAGGATTTACAACTAGGACTTTATGTGCAGGAGATGCATGAATTCTCTTTAGTGCTGTAAGACCTTGCTAGTCAAGGTCACTTGTCAACACTGGGAGCGCCTGGGAGCTTAATAACCACACAGAACTTCATCCACTGAGTAAGAATCTGTATTATAAGGTTCCCCAGGGGATTCTCAAGCACGTTGATTTTTGAGAAGCAGCGCTCCAGTGGTCTGCTTCTCTCAGGGAGCTGTCGGTGGACAGAGGACCAGGAGCACTGGCATTAGCATTGCCTGAGAATCCTGAGTAATGCAAATTCTCAGACCCCACCCTGAACCTACTGAATCACAATCTCCGAGGGTAGGGCCTAGATGGGTAGGTTTTCACAAGTAGTCCAGGTGATTCTGCTGCATGCACAAGTTTGAGAATCACTGGGCTAGTTTCTTTTTTTTTTTTTTTTTTTAACATTGGGATTGATTTATGTTGGTCTAGTGTAGCACGTCTTCAACCCCATAATGATGCAGGAGTACCATTCAAAATATTTAACACCCTGAATGACTTGGAGGCTGATCCCTCAGAATGGACCACAGCTATGCATTTGCTCAGTGGGGTGGGTGGGGGGTGGGAATGAGGGCTGCTCTGTTAGGTGTTAACACCTCCAGTTGCTGGAGTTGGGGGAACTCCAGAATGTCCTGGGGGAGGAATGAGTCAGCCTCAATGAGGTGGGATGTGAGAGTGGGGGTAGGGGCAGAGGCTACTTATCAACCACTACATATTCCAATAATTTAACAACTGGTTAAACTGGCCATTCCTGCCTGTATTGACCGCGAATGAATCGCTCTTGTGATATTGATGGGAAATATAACTCTTCCCAGAGGTCAGGTGGGCAACTGCAACCTTCAGAGGTAAGTTCTTTACCAGACAAAAACATTTTAAATCAGAACAAGCAACCATATTTGCTTAGAGTTGCAGCACTAAAATGGGAATTTATAACCTTCAGTGATTCCCTTGACTACTAGGAAGCAAAACTGTGCTAGGTCCCCAAGCCAATGGCTAGTCTCGGGAACAGAACAGGAAGGAGCTCTATTATTTGAAAAGCGCTTGGCACTGGCTCATGCTAATGGTGCAGGAGTCACAGCAGTGACTGGGATGGGATGGATAGTACACATCTTTATACCCCTCAACTCTGGAAATCTTCATTTGCTCTCTGTGTCACCCCCATTTCCACAGGAGGCTGACAATCTCTCTAATAGACTTGATGTTTCTTGTACAAATCTAGAGTTAACTATGCACTTCTGATTGCTTTTATTACAAAACAGTTGAAAATACTGAAGACTAGAAAGTGGAAAACTGGGATACACTGTCTCTAAGATGGTATCATCACCACTGTGTTTTGATGCCACACACACACATTTCTATGTAATATGTGTGTTTGGGGGCTCCCACACCAACAAGGAATTCTGGGGACAGCAACAGAGTGTCCTACAATTCAACTCAATCTGACACTCTACTCAGACAGAGTCAGATCCCACAGGCTGAGGGTTCAGTCCCAACAGACCCTGCCCCTTCAGACCCTAGTCACAAGCTCAGGTGTAAGGTTTACCTGTGCTTCTAACTGACTATGAACAAGAATTTCCCATGACCCCTCTTCTGGTTCGATTAATTTGCTAGAGCAGCTCACAGACCAGAGAACCATTTTACTTACTAGATTACCAGTTTTACTTACTAGGGTCTTAATCCAAGGGATGCCATTTTGAGTATACGGTTTTCTTTTTTAACAACACAAAGGATAAAAGATGTACTCCTATTTCTCTTAGAGTGATTTCTTAGGAATAGAACTATTTTTAGTGATCTTAATGTGTAATGTCAAACTCCTGTCTGGAGAGCTTATACCAATTTGCAATTTACATAAAAGATGTACCCACCTTTCAACCAATAAAATATTAGACACACTCCTTCCCTATTGCGTCCATCTACACTTTAATCTTTCACTATTTGTTGTTATGGGAAGAGATGAGAATCTACATACATTTCTCTGGAGTCAATTTACTGAATGTCAATAAAGCTTTCTCCATTGCCTTGTGATGTTTTCCTATATAACCTACTGAAGTCATATCTAACAGAGCATGTTAAGCATTTTTCCCCCAGTGGTTTGTGTGTTTACTCTTGCCTCAGACTCACATTTATTTATGACACACTTAATGAAAATATAAAAGCTAATATGATTACTTGTTCATTGAAAACTTTTCTTAGCTCTGAGAAAAAGTTCTGAAAAAAATGTAAGTGCTGGTAAAGATAAATAAAAAATAGCTTTGCACGGGAAAGACAATAGAGTGTTAGTATGCGACACATGGAGACACGATCTGTATGAAAGCTAAACACTTGAACATTGACTCCCCCTATGCAGGGCAGGTTTGAGGTGATGTATAAGAAAACTAAGGTTGGGGGATAAGTAAACTGGGGTAAGACTATGGAGGTCCTTCAAGGAGAGAACTTTGAGGTTCATAAGCAACCAAGGAGCCTTAAGGGTTCTTGAGCTGGGGACAATGATGAGGAAAAGCCATCAGTATGATAATGCTCTACAGGCTAGAGGTCGGGACACTGGATTCAGAAAAGCATACTGGGAATTACAGAAATTCATCTGTGACAGAAGGAGGCATTTTACAAGAGTGGCAGAGCAGCAGAAGACGATGTTTTCTTCATGTGTAAGACAGACATAAGGCGCCCACTCAACAAATACTCAAGTTTGCATATATTTAAGGTGTATAGAGGACAGCAAAGAGTCAGAGAATGCCACTGTTATGAGTCATACCTAAAAGAAATAGTAATACCACCGATCAAAATGGGAACATTTTTTTCCTATTGTGTAGACTGCTGCATAGCCTTTTCCTATTCAACTCACCATCACTAATCCCAAGAAACTCTGTCCTTGTCATTTTTCTCTATGATAACTTCTAAGGGGATTCCAAACATTCCTGTGGTTTTTTTTTTTTTTTTTTTTTTTTGTCCACCAATCCATGGATGAGGAGTCCAATTGTGATCACTGTTCATGTGCTCTGATTTATTGGTGGTCTTAGCTTCCCTCCACTCTCCCCAGATCTCACACAGGATGAGCTCTAATATGGGCCCTTTTGCACCAGAGGTCTCTACTAATGTGGGAAACAAAGGCAGAGGAAAAAGTATTAAATTTCCTTGCTACCTACACCCCACCGACAAATCCTTGAAACAGGCAGAGTGACATTCCTCTAGGGACTCAGCCGCCTCCATGTTATTACTTTGCTAAGGACAAAGGCAATCTTAGCCCAACTCCTAGGATCCTGTAAGTCTACTTTAACATGTAAAAATTCCTCTGGAAACTTCCTTTATCTTTACTCCCCAGATACATGTTGGTGATCATCCCCCAAGCATAAGACCCACTGATATCCCTCTGAAGGGTTTCATGACTCAGGTTTTATTAAACAGTAATAAATGACCTTTTCCCAACATTAGCTGCCCCCCTCAAGGTCCTGGAAACCTTACTTCCAAATTCCTAAGAGGCTCAAACTATCCCTAACCCCCTCCCAACTTGAGAATATATAATGGGCCACTCCTCATGACCCCAGTGCAGCTCGCTCTGACCACAGGTCCTGACCCCGTGCTTTAATAAAACCATCTTTTTGCACCAAAGACATCTCAAGAATACTTTTCTGGTCATTGGCTTTGAACCCTAATGTCTTCTCCTACATCATCTATCATCAATTTATGTAGAAGGAGGACATGGATCAAACTTCTCTTATGCTACATCTAGGTCTTGGAAGAAGAGTCCTCAAGAATGGGTCCAGCCCATCTCAGTGGGGTAAAAGATGATTAACATTGACTTTACTTCACCATTTTGGTTCCAAATTTTTGGCTAATTTCAGTTTCTTACTTAACCATCATGAAATCAGCAGGAACCCAGGGACCTCAACCCTGTTCCTAGTCAACTATCTGGCCTTCTGACCCCTTTCTCTGCATTATCATGTCTGTTACTCTGAGCTTCTTGCTTTGTCTAGGTTCGCTTGCTTATCTTGCTCTTTGGATTTGGACTCTAAAAAGCCTTCAAATCACTTCTGTATAAAAGTCTGCTTTTGCCTTTGGGCTTACTCGCTACTACCCTCACCTAAACCAAGTCCCAGTTCTAATCACCTCCTCTCCCAAAGCCCACATGGATTTCCACCTAACCTCTAGTTGGACATTGCCTGCCCCAGAATCTACAGTTAGTTGCTATGTAATTTAAAATGACATTAGTTCATACCATTCCTCAAAGAGTACCATGACCTCTGATTGCTCCAAATCTAAATAATTTGAGAACTGCTGATCTATAAAATGGGGCTAAGATGATCTGGTCTGCCTATCTGAGTTTTTTTGAGGATCAAATGAGATTATATATGGAAATTATATATGGAAATCCACAAATCCATGGGATTATTATTACCATCCTTTAGACACTGAGCCAACAGTCACTGGGCACCTATCCTGAGGCATATGGTGAATGACCTAGTGAAGACATTTAGACATTAAATAGAGCCTAGGTCTTAAATTTATTGAAATGGAGCTTCTCCTTGGCCTGGTTGAGCAACATCCTCTTTTGGATTTTGATAATGCAAAAAGGTAGAGGATTCAGAATACATAGCTTTTTAATTAGACCATCTTGTCTTTCTCTTTTCTTTCCTTCCTCCCTTCCTTTCTTCCTCCGTTCCCCATCTTTTGAAAACAATTTCAAAGCATGCTTTTATACATGCCATATGGCATGTATATGTTTGGGAATACAGAAGAGGTAGATTTCAGTGCATTAGTCAATTTTTCTAGAAGCTGTTGGATGGCCAGGTAAGTAGCTCAATCAACTGTAACTCCCTAGACTTTTCCCACTCTCATTCTTTTCAATGATGCTCACTGGGACATACGACAGGATCTAATTTGAGAACTCTACTACAATATGCTGTATGTGCTGCATGACATAGAAAGGGCAACAGTCTGCAATTCCCACCTTGCCTAAGTGAACAATTCTGGGACAAATTGTAAGAGTCTTCGCTTGGCACTGGAGCTGGTAGTGAATCAGCCAGCATTGGTGCTTGAAAACAGTTCAGTGCTTGATCAAAACATTGTGCTCTCCTCTCCTCCTATCACTTCCCTAGTTGCCTTTCTTACTTTCTCCCCTCCGACCTCCTCCCCCAAGAGATAAAGATAAAACATGAGCAAAACCAATACAGACATATTTAGGAGATTATATTACCACCTTCATAAATGTAAAACCATATGAATTGAAGGTTTCAAAATCAAACACAAGGCTTTACTTAATTGGTTAATGGGAGAGGGCACAGAAGCAGATTAGGAGTAACTAGAAATAGAGAGGAAGATTTGGGGAACCGAGTCTCAGAGAAGGGTCTTCTGGCCCACCCTGGGGAGAACTCTGTCTTAAAAAAGACTGGAGTTCACAGTGTTCACAGGATGTTGGGAATGTGAGCACTGCTACTTGCGATCACTGTGCCAGACTGTTGCTACAATGGGTGTGGGGGGCAAAAGAGACTTTTCCTCTTTTAGTAGAGTATCACAGGTCAGTGTGATGGACACAGGTGAACTTCAGGGGCCTGACTACCTACTGGTGGGAAGGGAAATGGTGGCAAGTTCCAGAAAGAACTTCACAATGTACATTCCAGAGATGTCTCATTTTAAGGAACCAGAGACAAAGAAAAAAAGAATGGCAGATGTTATATATTTGGGAAAGCTGTAAGACTGTCTCAGGCCCTCCAGAAATGGTGGAGAACACAGTGAGGAGAGGTGAGCCTGAGATCTTACAAGAGCAACAGATGCTTAGTAGGAAACACATCTAGAATATACAGGGGCACAGTCAAGTCCAGATTTCTTGCGCCTCCAAAAACAGAGAAGGTGGACCCAGCACACCTTCAGAGGAGGTATCAGTGCTTAACACCAAACATTAAATTCCTTCTTTTAGAGTAAGACCAGATTTATCACCTTTTTTTTTTTTTTTTTTTTTCTGAGCTAGTGCTACAAGGGAGTTAGCTCTTTCAGGTAGTCAGGGGCAATCCAAAGAGAAAGAAAATACAAAGGAAATTATGCCCTAGTCCACATGTCCTCCCTTTTCCTTGGGAACTAAAAGCCTCCCCTTCTGCTGTATGCAGCAGTTTTAAAAGATGGAGGAGAAAACAGCTAAGCTGAAGACTGAAGATTCACAATATATTCAAAGAATCTTGGGACTTGCCAACTTTTGGGAAGGGGTATTGTCTGGTAAAGGGGGGCAGGGAGATGTGACTTCTGGAGGGGAAAAATGTTAAAGGAGAATGGGGAGAGGATAGAAGGGAGGGTTTATTTTTATTTTTATTTTTTAAAGTTTATTTATTTATTTATTTATTTATTTATTTATTTATTTATGATAGTCACAGAAAGAGAGAGAGAGAGAGGCAGAGACACAGGCAGAGGGAGAAGCAGGCTCCATGCACCGTGAGATTCAATCCCAGGTCGCCAGGATCACGACCTGGGCCAAAGGCAGGCGCCAAACCGCTGCGCCACCCAGGGATCCCGAAGGGAGGGTTTAGATTGGACTTCTCTCCACTGTGTTGGAGAACATCAAAGAGGGGACATCAAGAAGGTCTGGGCATGGAGGCCTCACATTTCTACAGAGTAAAGGACTATATAGCTAGGTTAAGAGGCACCCTCACCTCTCACCACTAAGTCTGTTAAGTTTTGATATTATCACCTTTATTTGTACAAAATTATTAAATCTGTTTTGGATTCTGTGTGTATGCTTTTCCTCAAGAGGGAGCAGAGCCAAGTTGTTCAATAGCATGGGGAAGAGATATACATCCCCAAGTCAGTGTCATACAATTTTACTAAAATAGGGAATCAATCCAGCCAGGAAAGATCCCCAAATGGAAAAGGCATTTAAAGGGTCAAAGATGAAGAACCTATCACCCAGTTGGGTGAGGATGCCAAGGACATAGCTTAGGGCATGCTCTGACCCTTTCCATACATCCTCCACTTTTCCATATGGACAATTGATTCTTTCCAGTTCTTCAAGTCATTTGCAGGTGTGCCTTCAAGCCCCATTTCCCAACCTCATTGTTGCACCTATAAAGCCATCACTCTCTGGGTTATTTAACAGTGATGTTCAGTACATTCTCATACCTTTTTATTATAATCCAGAAAGGTTTCAAAGAGGATGGCAGCTGCCCAGGGTTGCAATTCATCTGCTCTTTTTGAGATTGCAGTTGGAGACAATCTAAACTGATGGAAGAGGTACACACTCCCTGGAAGAAGGGGTAGTGGTCGTAGCCAAGGTGCTGTCCTTCATGGTATTCCTAATGATGTCACCCTGGGTAAGTCCCTCACCCCTGAGCTTCATTTTTAAAATCTGAAAATCAAGAGAGTCCCTGGCTCCTTTCCAAAGCTCTATCCCCTTCTGGTTATAACAGTATTTTAGAAAGTTATGCCATTAAGGGGACTGACCAGCTGTGACTGCTACTGCAGAAGCTGATTGGGAAAAAGGTATATTTCCTGGGAGACAGGAACATGAAGGTCAGCAAACCAGGAGAAAAGGGAAATGTGATCATATCAGCAGTGGGAACACAAAGTCAGGGTGTAGGGGTGTAGTCCAGATACTGCTGCCAAAAAGACAGGCCCTCCAGTGTGTTTATGTGACTCACCGGGGAACTTGATGACAAGGCTGATGATGGGTGGAGAAGGTATTTGATGTGTGTGAAAGGGAATGATTCTGTTATGAGGCTCGATTTTGCCAACTCTCCTTTTTTCCCACTCTCTCTACTCACTTACTAGGAAAACCAACAGAATTGAGGGGGAGGGTCAGGATCTGGAGCGGCATTCCATAATGACTCATACAAACAAAAACAATGATACTAAGGAAAGTGTCTTTTTCAAATCAAAGTTTAGGTTTTCAAAGAACTCATATGATTTTCCTTTATCTTGATGTGTATTTTTTATTAGTAATAGCAGAGTTTAAAGAACACAGAGACTCAAAAGGCTTTCCCCAGACCTAGAGAGCACCTCCAGGGCCCTGGGCCAGCAATTTACCCTAGGCCATAAGTTTCCATGTGTCAAATATTATATTAATACTAGGTCAGGCACTGAAGATGTTATTTGATTGCTCCTTATTAAATCTAAGATACCGTGATGGTAAGATACACCATCAAACTGCCAATTACAGTATGCCATGCTGTTGTAAGACGAATTTCCATCTTAGAGATGTTAAAAATATATTTTGGATGGATGACACATGTTAAATATCCCAACTCTGCTGAATATTGTGGCTTATGTTAAAATCTACATTTAATTGCTACACGCTACACTGTTACATCTGGGGATGTGGTCAGGCAACTCCGGTCAAGAGATTATTAGTCCTTAAGGCCTTATTCTAATACATAGATCAGAATGCTGAACACTAAGCCAGTGGAACTATTAGAGGAGGGTCTCTTGTGCTGTGCTGGTAGCAGTGACACTGGGTAGTAGGGTATGGGAAAATTGATTGTCTTGGCAACTTGATAGCAAGCCACAAGAATGGGCCAAGAATTAGAGTGCTCTTCAATTCCAATTCTGGTGCTTGGCCGTGCAGTTATCTCAATGTCATTCTTCCTTTCGTGGAAGAGGTTTAGGGCCATCGAGGCATGAAATCCATAAGATCCACAGAATTCACCGGTCTACAGTATCGGCAACATTGCATGGGGACTAATGCTATCCGTATTTCTTCTGAAGAGCTCAGTATTCGGTATTGTAATGTTTCCTCCAGTCTAGTCTGGTCGCTTGGACAGAATGTGGAGTCAGGAAATAACAGAGCTTGGGTTACAGTCCCATGGATGGTTAGTGCAGTAATGGGGCTCACAAGGAAATGTACTCAACTGAGAAAAATTGACTGATTCAGTGAATTGTGCGAACACTTACTTATTTGTGAGACTTTGTCATCCTCATAACAATAGCCATCAGAATAGGTCCTATTATTGTTTACATTATGCAGATGAGGAAAGAGAGGCTCTTGGACCAGGACCTTGTCCAGATGATATGGCTCATAAGGGGAAGGGCCAGGATGTGAATGTGGGTGGTTCAATTCCAGAGCCTGTGCTTCTCTTCACTGTATCCATAAATAAGAAATAACTCTTGCCATTTTGGAGACTCAGACACATAAACTAGTCAGGATATAAAGAGAAAATTGCCTTAATAGATACGTGTACAAAGTGCCCAGAGGATGAAGCAATTAAATTCAGAGATCTGACATGATATGAAAAGTGACCATGAGAGTGAGCCAGCTACATTTTCATTTTAGAAAGCGACTCTCTAAATGTTCTAGAACTTCACACTGTGGTTTCCTAGACACCAATGCATTTGCCTGTTTGTGGATTGAGCAGCAACACCTTCTCTCCAAGTCTCAGGAATATCAAACACAAGGCTCTCATCAGCTACTAGCCAATAAATGTGATGTAAACACATTGGTTGTGAAGAAGAATTTCAACCACACCCAAAGGTAGAGAGGACAGTGTAATGAACCCTGAGGATAACTCACTCAGCTTCAGCTCTTAGCAGCATTCTACTGTTCTTGCTTTAGCTGTTCCTGCCTGACCCCCACTTTTTTTTCTGGGGCATTTAAAAGCATATCCAAGCATCCATATATTTTCACTAATAAACACTTCAGTATGACTGTCTAATATACCAAGCCTTAAAAAAATAATGAAAATACCACCAGCCCAACCACTGAAATCAATGATAATCCCAAATACTCATCTGATACTCGGTTTGTGTCTAGTTTTTCCTCATTAATTAATGCCCTTTTAACCGAAGAACTTCCACTTCTTCCGTGTACAGTAGAGGTAGAGGTTTTCCCTCACAGTTCTATCCTGGCATATTCCCGAGGAAGCATTTCAATTGCTAGGAAATAAAAATGAATAGTTTTCATAGATCACACATCCACATAACTTTATTTATAAGGTTAAAGCTGCTATGTAGATTGAAAAATAAATGCCTCGTAATGATGGAAACAAAATAGCATGTGCCAAGGTGAGTACTGCTGAGGCAGTGGCTACAAAAGTCCTACTGAAGTATTAGCACATTCTTGAGACGCCAAGGTTCCATTTCTGTATTTTTGGATTTACCCAAGTTTCCAGGGTAGCAAGCTAGGCAGTGTCTTAAGACCAACATCATGGATGATTTTAATAGGAATAAAAAGGATTGTGGGGTGTGTGTGTGTGTGTGTGTGTGTGTGTGTGTGTGTGTGTAAGACAGCTTCTGGATATATCTGACCTGTTGTTTCTCCTTTTGAATCGTATACACACTGTATATTCATTCTGTAGGTGGATAGAACATTGGTTTATCTGTTCTAATCATTGGCATCGTTGACTAGAGGGAATATTGGAGTAAGAAAGGGCAGAAGTCACTCTCCCTATATCCTATGAAGTTGACTTTGGGGTGGAAGCAATGGGGTTTAGGGCACAGTCAATGACATCCGAGAACCCAAGAACAGCGTGGGGGATGGTGATTACCCTGGTGGGGGTTAGGTCAGAACTGGGAGTAAGAACAGTGACACAGGTGAAAGGAATGACTTGTGCCAAGGCCTGGAGATGACAACACGGGCATTCAGAGAACTGAAAAGCCATTCATCATGAAGTCTTCTCAATGTGGCAATTATGACTTATGGAACATTTTGGGCTGCCCTTTAAACATAGCCTACAGTTGTTTGGTGGGACTCTCACAAAAACCAAGGCTGCTTTGTGATTAAGAACATTTTCTCTTGCAAACGCCAGAAACATAGGCTGTCATAATAAACTGGGACTCGATCCCAGGACCCCAGGATCACGACCTGAGCCAAAGGCAGATGCTCAACCACTGAGCCACCCAGGTGCCCCAGCATTGCTTCTTGGTACCTCAGTTTTCCTAAGGTCAACAGGGAGCTTTGTAGAATTAGCCAAGAAGGGTTGGGAAGGGGCTAAGGAGACGAAGGACGTGAACATTTATCCAGCCACTGGTTAACACAAGGCATCCATATAACTTCCAATTCTTACAACTTTTTGAGACAGCTTGGGAGAAAATACATTTTACATGCCAAAGCAGCAGGCCGACAACTATTAGGTGTGCAAAAATGAGTTTGGAAATCTTTCCCCTTTGATTCCATACTTCAGAGAGTCTCCACAACAGCTCTCAGAGAGTCTCAAGCAACAAACGCACATGGTTTTTGCTTCTTTTTTGTGGTTTTCACCTTAATCCATTCGTTCAGGTTTTTCTAGTTTGTCAGTTCACACTCTTTATTGCCTTGGCTGATCGGATACACTTGAACTTACAGAAGCAGAAGCCAGCTTGAAGTACTCCACCGGGAAAGCAAAAGATCCAGTGGACATAATGAAAGGAGGGATCTCAGTGATTCAGAAGGGCGAGGATCAGGCGTGTAATTAGACAGGTTGGGACTCATGAGGGTGGAGGGAACGCACCAGAAAAATGTGTTCTATGAAGGGTGGGTGTGATCAGCATCTCTCCCCCAGGACAGCAGTCTGTACTGTAACTCTTAGAGACACCCAAGCTGCCCAGCTCTGTGTGGGTCTCTTTAAAGTAGTGTGGCTTCGTTTCACAAAACTCAACAGGCCAGCAAGGTTCCACTGGAAGAGCATGTATTTTTAAGTGGCTTTGCCCACTGACGACTGCAGCTAGGAACACGTAGATGTGTGACTCTTAGAACACGTTTGCAACTTTGCATTACTTTTAAAACAGTCCATTTCATTCAGGTGCCATCCAAGTCTGCATTTGGGGCCCGGGTTACCTGGAAAGGCTGATTTATAAGATCATTAAGGAGAAAAAAAATGGAAGTCTGAAGTTGTTGTCACTGCCTTAAGATCAGAGGTAGGAGGGAATCATGAGTAATTAGGTGTAATCCCTTAAAAAAAATAAAAGAGTACTGCTGTCGCTATGTTGGTTGCTAAGGAAGCATAAGAAAGTAATTCTGATGTAATCTGGCCTGTAAATTTGCAATCTTGTGTCAGTCTCTTACATTCAGTCTGGAGCATGAAGCACAAGAATATACTGTAAAAATACACTAACAGTCCCAAAAATTAATTTGTTAAATCCTTCAATTTGATTATCAGTGAATATTTTTCCCAGGTGCAGAAATGTAGCTCAAAATTTATATATATTTCCTCTGGGTAGCAGTTTCCATCTTTATATTAACCTAATGATCACCTTGATCTGAATTCTTCTCTAAATGTTCCTGAGAAAGTGTTTGTTTTTTGTTTTTTTTTTTAAGATTTTATTTATTTATTTATTTGAGAGAGAGTGTGAGAGAGAAAGCAGGAGCAGGGAGAGGGGAGGGGATGGGGCAGTGGGAGAGGAAGAAGCAGACTTCCTGCTGAGCAAACTGGGACATGAGGCTCCATCCGAGGGCCTGAGGTCAAGACCTGAGCTGAAGGCAGACTCTTAACCAACTGAGCCACCTAGGTGCCCCTGAGGAAGTGTTTAAACAAAACTTTATGAAGACAAGATCTTTCAAATTATGCCAATGCCTACGCCAGATTAATTAGGGTAGATAGAAAGATGACCTATGCATTAGTGTGGGGCTTTTACTTCAATTAATTTTTATTAATTTAAGATTACTTTTGATGAATATGAAAGTATACTTATGAATATAAAAGTAATATATTTTAATTGAAAACATATTTCATTGAAAATATATTTCAAAATATTGCTGTTGGTCCTTGAACCGTACTAATACCTTGCCTGAACTTCTATATGTGACTCTGTTCTTTAAATATTAACATATGCGATAAATATAAATTCTCTGCATGTTTCAGCAAAAAATTAATAAATAAAGGAGAATTTTGTATAAGAGATAAAAATTTCCCAATGTTCCATGTCTTGGGGAAAATCATTAAGAAAGTTTGGCAAATCTCTTCCTATGCATACTGCATATGCATATTCTAGGCAATAGAGAACACACTATAAGCACTTATTTGTTGTTTTTTAAGAGTTTTTATATTTAAGTAATCTCCACACCCAATGTGAGGCTTGGACTCACAACCCTGAGATCAAGAGACACATTGCACCAACTGAGCCAGCCAGGCGACCCCATAAGCACATTTCGTATACTATCTTCCACTGAATGTTATGCCATAATGATTTTTCATGTTATTAAAACTCTTTGTAAATATAATACTTAATGGCTTCATTATATTCAATCCTATATATATATACCATGAATTCCATAACCAATTCCAGGAGTTTTAGTCATGTAAGCTGTTGCTAATTTTTAATATTAAAAATGCTGTTGAAGTCTTTGTAGATAAATATTTGCCTCTAAGTCAGATATTTAAAAAAAGATTTATTTGCTTACAATGAGAGAGAGAGAGAGAGAGAGAGAGAGCACCTAAGAACACATGAGCAAAGGGAAGGGGCAGAAGGAGAGCAAGAGAATCTTCAAGCAGACTTCCTACTGAGCGTGGAGCCTGACATGAGGCTCAATCCCAGGACCCTAAGATCATAACCTGAGCCAAAATCAAGAGTTGGATGCTTAGCCTACTGAGCCACCCAGGAGCCCCTAAGTCAGACTTTTTTTTTTTTATGGGATTGCTTCTCGGACTAGGAATTACTGAGGTAAGAAATATGCATGCATATTTTTAAAGCTTGTAATACATGTTGCCAATTGTTTTGGAGAAAGGTTGTACATTTTCTAGAGAAGTTCAAGAAAATGATTTTATTTAATAACCAACTGCGTATTATCTTTAAAACAAATACTACCACCACCACCACTAAAAATCTTTGCCAATTTGGTAGGCAAAAATCTGTATTATTTTAATTTGCATTCCTTTTATAATTCATGAGACTGCTCCTTTTTCTATCTGTATTTCTTCTTTAGTGAATTGCTTGTGCATATCTCGGCCCCAAACAAAGTGTTTTCTAATGGTTATCTATTAAATCATAATATTTTAGAATATTATTATTTTGTCATGTATGTTTTTGCTTGGTTTCAAAATTCAGTTAATGGTAATTTTTGACTTGTGAGAGAAGTTTTCACATTTTGTAGTCAAATTTATTTGTTTCTTTTGCAGATTGCTTAAAATTTTATTTTCAAATTATTTCTGAAGTGGACAATTCTGTGGTTTTTCGTATATTCACAAAGTTGTGCAATGATCACCACTGTTTAATTGCAGAATAGTTCATAACCCTCCAAACAATTCTGTACCCATCAGCACTTACTCCTCATTCTCTCCTTGTTCATCTTCTGTCCCTGTAGATTTGCCTATGCTGGGCATTTCACAGAAATGGGATCAAACAATAAATGACCCTTTGCATCTGGCTTCTTTCACAGAGCATAATGGTTTCAAGGTCCACAAGGTTAATGTCAGTCTTTGTTTTTTGTCTCCTCCTGACCATGTTTGGTTTTGCTACATCCTTTGTCATTTTTGAGAAGCCACAGGAACTTAAGATTTATTTGGACACAGCATACCCTAACCCACTGACTTCAGTTAATTTGCTAGTCAGCTTCTACTAAGCATCCTGGATATTAGTTTGAAAAGAAAAGCCTTACTCTCATAGAGCGGTACCTTTCCAGTATGAGTTTTAGAGATTTTATTGAAAATGGATATTAAAAAATAAATAAATTAAAAATTAAAAAAATTAAAAAAAAAGAAAATGGATATTAAACTTTGCTGAAAGTTTTTTTTAAGCAAAAAAAATTGAATTTATGCGTACAGACTATCACACTGATGCCTTTGTGATTCTTGATCCATCATGCACTATTTTAATTAGTGCAGCTTTTAATTGTTTTGGTTTTTAGTAAAGTGGGCCTTTTCATTATTTTTCTTTGAAATATTTTAATTTTCTACTTTCCCTCCAATGAACATTAGAGTAAGTAATTTGGTCACGCTTCAAAAAAAATCCAATATGGCAAGTATGACTGGAATTAAATTATGCCTATAATTTTATTTGGGAAAAATCAACATCTTTAAGACATGTTATTCTCTCATTGAGGCAGGCTTCTTGTGGTTTGAGCATTTACAAATGTTTATACATACGATTTTATAATATTCTTCCTTAAGGTCACATGTATTTTTTATTTATATAATACATACATACATACATAAATATGTATGTATATATTGATATTGTGAATAGGATTTTCTTTACTATATATCCTATTTATAAATGACATTTAGGAAAGCTCTTTTTGTGTACTTATCTGTAACCACGCAGTTTATTGGACTCAGTGTTTTTAAATGAATTTTCATGCCTTTGGGTTTTCATTTTATAAGGTATATCACCGTACCTTTTCCCAGAATAAAAAACTGTGCCTCTTAATTTTCTCATTTGTATACCTTTTATTTATGTGATAAATTTATGTATTACTACTTTGGTTAAGACATCAGTGGAGATAGCTTTTTTGCTTCACTTCTGATGTGAATGGGAAACATTTAATACTTCACTCCAGGACTAGTTATAGTTGGTTTGAAACAGATATGCTTTAGTATGCTGGACAAACACCCTTACTTCCTTTTTAGAAATTTAAGAATTCACTATGAATGTATGCAGTCCTGAAAATTTAAAAAGTAACATTCTTCAGTTAATTTTGGTATTGTTACACTGTGACTCACATTTCCAGATATGAGATGTCATTTGCAAACCTCATTTGCATGATGCTTCACTGTACTGTCTGCATAACACTAATAATTTGACTTACTATGAAGTAAAGATCTTTTCATCTATTCAAAGCAACCCAATACAAATTCCACTTAGTAGGTACATTTTCAGAGCTGAGTTTTGTTTTCAGATGCAGTAGCTTTCCCCGGCTTAGATTTTCTGGTACCATCTTTCTTTTTTATTACTTGGCTTTCATTTTGTGATTTTATGATGATAAATGACGAAGGTCAACATAGTTTGGAGGCTGATGGGACATCCATAAGCTAAATAAAAGGTATACTGATAAGCACGTAAAATTGGTCAAGAGAGTGAATGTCAGGAGACGGAAGGAGAAGTCAACGGCTGAGGTGAAGGGCAGTGAAGACAATCACTAGGACAATCAAGATCTTTTTCATTGTTCCTGCATTTCTTCATAGTGTTACAACGCACCCTATGTCCTATTTGGGAGCATTTCTCCCAGGATCAAGGTGAGTTGATTGTGATTTTTCCTATTTTAAACACAATCTAGCGTTTGGCTTCATTTTCCAGAAGTCTGGGGAAAATATCCTGGCAGAGGTACAGTGATGGAATTAGTGGGGACTGAGGGGCAGCCTCAATTCTTTTCTGCAAGTGAGACAGAGGAACACAGTTGTGGGCAAATTCTCCCCTTTGCCTTTCTCCATCCCTTTCTCTGTTCTGCTATTCCTACCTTCCAAAGCAGTGAGGTGTGGGATTATGACACAGTCGCGGGCTCTGTATTAATCTTCCGGTTCTTGCATTTATAATTCCACCCTTGAGAAAGAAGGGAAGCACTTTGTTTTGTGAGCCATGATCATACTTTTTTCCTCCATCCACTAAGGTGTTTGCCTATAGCTTTCCAAACGCTGGGAAAGGAATTAGCCAGGATGCCCTCAGCACCAGGGCAGCATTCTGTGTGGAAGATAAGGTCCAATAGCTACCCACTGACTAAATAAAAGGAAACCTTTATTGTTTCCCATCATGTAGAGAAGATGGAACTGGAATGAGAGGGGTCTCCTTTATTGTGATTTCTCGGTACCCCGTATGCTGCATGTGATCCTGCATTGTGTTGGCAGCATGGATGAAAGATCTTTATCCTCTTCATTATTTCCTGGACATCTCACAAAATGGCACTATCCAGCCAAATATGATTTAATAGCAAAATATATTTTAATTGAAAAATCATTTTAAGTAACCGAATAAAAATGTGTAGCGGGAACTTCCCCAGTAGACAGCAGAGTATGTACATTTTGTGAGTGGAGCAGCATCGATTTAATATACTTTTATTTAGAAAATACAAGCATATTTAAAAATGGAAACATGTAAGAAAGTATGTCACAAGGAATAACAAAATAGAACACAAAATACAAAGGCAAACCCCAAATAACAAGTTTACCAAACAAAACAAGACCCAGCACCGTGTTGGAATTTCTTTGCATAAGTTCAAGGATGCCCAGGACTCCCAGGAAGAGATGATCCTGCCTTTAGGAGAGCGGGTTGGCTGTGCAGTTGTTAAAACCCAGTCCTCCTTTTCCTGGAACAAAAGACAAAGAGATTCAACAGAAGAACTGAACCGAAGAGGTAATAGTTCAGGGGCTGATTCAAACAGGATTGAAAGTCTCAGATGCCTGGGCATCATCCATGACATTGTTTTGTACGGATGCGGGTCAGAAGAACACGGAGAACACGTTATCATCCTAGAGAAAGACCCGAGAATCAGCAGAACCTGAGTTTTGATCCTGGTTCAGTTTCCTGTCTGATAATCCTCTTATATGTAGAACGATGAGTTTGGACTTCAAATCTGAAGGCCCCTTATGGCATTAACAGTTAATGGTTTTTATTTATGGCATTTATTTAGGATCAGTTTTCTGAAGATACACATGGAGATCAGAGGAAAGGCGCTTTCTTTCTGAAAGATGGAACTACCTGGGAACAATACTGGGTCGGTCTCACTCATCAGCAGAGCAGGTAATAGGTTGAGGGAGTTAATGGATGTCACAGGGCGTTTCACCACCAGCTGCTACTGCTGCCTGGAAACTGCCCCATCTGTGAACAAGCTTTACGGAGCATTGATTTTTTGTGCCTGTACTCAGTAGGAGGGATGCAATCTTGTGGGAGAGAAGGAAATAAAACCATGCTTGGAAACATTTACTGTTTTGATTTCTCAGAAAAGCTTTCTCCTCTTCCCATTGCAGGGAATCACATTCCACCTTTCTTTGTTTGTGGAATCGTCAGCCTCCTTTCCCCTTTCCCCCAAAAGTAAAGATTTTGACAAAATGACCCTTCACATTAGTACAGAGTAACTCAACCTAGGACCACAGTTCACGAATCCATCGTGGGCCCTTGAATAGATCTGGAGTAGTCAGTTCTTCTCCTGGAGTTTTAAACTGGGTCAGCACTCTATTTCTGTGGATGCTGTGGTATGACCTGTAAAATGTGGAAGTTGTAAGCAGGTCGGTCCTTCCACTTGAACCGAGTAGCAGAGAAAACCACACTGCAGAGGATGGAGCAGGCACTGGAGAGAGGAGGGAAGATGGGCAGTGGAGGGTCTTAGGTGGCTTTCAAGTCCTCAGTCTGGTCCTACTAATGCTTAGGCACCTCACATCTTTGGGTTTGGTGCACGGTCCTTCTATTGGGACAACATATTCCTTTCTTTAATTGAGCAAGTTAAAGTTACAGTGAGAGAGTCCTAACTAAGACGTTTCTCCTAGGATAATCGATCACGGTACAAGGAGGCAGGGGCTTACCCAGTCTTCTGGGTTGAAGATGACCTTTCCTTGAATGTGGGATATGCCCCCGGAGCTTATTTTGCTGAACATACACATATGGATTCCTTTATCGAACTTTTGCATAATAAAATCTAGATTTTGTTTTCTTTATTAATAGACAATATTTTCACCAAAGTTAATAGTTATCCTTCCCCTAGTTGAGAAAGAGCTCTTATGGGGGGGAGTATTTTGATGTTAGGGAACCACACAAACAAACTCTGGAGGTCCTTTTCTTAACTACAAGATGGAGTTGAGTAGAGAGTCTAAAATTATAAGAATGTTATAAATACTTCCTGTTCCTTTTTGAATCACTGCCATTCTTACTCCTTCTATCTTTTCTTTTTCTCTCTCCTTTTTTCCCCAGAAATTCATTCCAGCTTGATTTTCATTTTCTTCAAGTCTTTCAACTCTGCTCTCAGGTAAAACTACCATTTTTATCTTGGAAGCTTCTACATATATAATCCAAATTTGCTCTTTGGGTTTTTTTTTCTCTCTAAAAGGTGGCATATACTTGAGATGATACAAAGAAATTCATTGGCACATGACTGACTTTTTTTAAAATCAAGTTTGGACTTTAATAAATTTTTGTCCTTGCAAGTTGACTCTGATATTCTCATCACAATGAAATAAAAGGAAATGGAAAAATTAGAGTTGTTTTCAGTTAACTAAATTTCCCACTTTTTAAAGGGAATATGAAAATATCCATTTGTTTTTAATGACTATTATAAGATGAAAGTAAGCATACATAATACAAATCTAAGTGATGTAATACAATAATATATAATGAAAGTCTCAAAATAGAGCTGGTAATATTCTGACATTTCAACATTTCTGAGGACGATGTTATAATATTGAAAATATTTTATCCATTGTATGATGTAGTATGTCTGACATTCCCGAAGTTTAAAAAAGCTTAAATGTTGAGAGAGAAGAACAAAGCTAGAAGCATAATGTTCTCTGATTTCAAAGTATATTACAAAGCTATGGTATTCAAAATAGCATAGTGTTGGCATAAAAAATAGACACATAGATTGATGAAACAGAATAGAGCCCAGAAATAAACCCATGCATATATGGTCAATTGATTTATGACAAAGGAGCCAGGAAGATACAGTGAGGAAAGAATAATCTTTTCAACAGATGGTATTGGGAAAAACTGGACAGCCACATGGAAAGGATGAAACTGGACCCCTTTCTTAAACGATACATAAAAATTAACCAAAAATGGGTTAAACACTTGAATATATGAGCTGAAACCATAGGACTCCTAGAAGAGAACATAGTTGGCAAGCTCCTGACATTGGTCTTGGTAGAGAAGTTTTTTTTTTTTTTTTTTTGGATTTGACAGCAAAAGCAAAGATAGCAAAAGCAAAAATCAACAAGTGGGTTTACATCAAACTAAAATCTTTTGCACAGCAAAGGAAACCATCAACAAAATGAAAAGGCAACCTACTGCATGGTATCATATATCTGATAAGACATTACCATCCAAAATATAGAAAGAGCTTATATAACCCAATAGCGGAAAAACAAAACAAAACAAAACAAAACCAAAAGACACCCTAAAACCAAAGCCAAAAAACAACCCAAACAATTTGATTCAAAATAGGCTGAGGATTTGAATAGACATTTGTCCAAAGAAGACATACAGAAGGCCAAAAGGTACATGAAAATATGCTCAACATCATCAGTCGCCAGGGAAACACAAATTAAAACCACAACAAGGTATCACCTCACAACATTTAGAATGGTTATTATCAAGAAGACAAGACGTAACAAGTTTTGGCAAGAATGTGGAGAAAAGAGAACACTTGTGTTCTGTTGGTGGGAATGTCAATCACCAACAGTGTACAACTATGCAGAACAGTATGGAGGTTCCTCAAAAAAATAAAAAAAAATTAAAAATAGAACTGCCATACAATCCAGCAATTCTACTTCTGGGTAATTTTCTGAAGAGAATGAAAATATTAGCTTGAAAAGATATGTGTACCACTATGTTCATTGCAGCATTATTTATAACAGCCAAGATATGAAAACAACTTAAGTGTCCCCTGATGGATGAACAGATAAAGAAAATGTGATACACACACACACACACACACACACATACACACACACACACATACAAATACTATTCATCCATGAAAAAAATGTCATTTTGCCATTTACAGCAACATGGATGACCTCTGAGGGCATTATACCAAGTGAAGTAAGTTGGACAGAGAAAGACAAATACCATATCTCACTTATATGTGGAATCTAAAAAAAAAAAAAAAAAACCCAAATAACCAAAAAAACCCTCTTACAGATAGAGAACAGATAGATGGCTGCTAGAGACAGGCAGGGGGTGGGGAGAGGGTGAGTGAAATGTGTGAAAGGAGTCAAAAGATACAAACTTTCAGTTATAAAATTAATAAGTCAAAAAAATAAAATAAATAAGTCATGGGGATGTCATGTACAGCATGGCGACTATAGTTAATAACACTATATTGCATATTTGGAAGTTGCTAAGATAGTAAATCTTAAAAGTTCTTAACAGAAATAATAACAGAACACAATAACAGAAAAAATGTTATTATGTGGGGTGATGGATGCTAACTAGATCTATTGTGGTAATCATTTTGCAATATATATACAAATATCAAATCATTATGTTGTATACCTAAAACTAATGTAGTGTATATCAATGATACTTTGTAAAAAAAAGTTTAAATTATTTTTAACTATTTTCCCTTAGACTTATTTTTGTGATAATCTTTTCTTAGCCATGATATGTATCTGGTTAGAAATGAGAAACCAATTGACAGACATATTTTTACATCAGTTTCTTTAGTCAACTAAATACTGCATATACATATACTAGAAATATGAAACAAGATTTTTGACTTGAAAAACAAACATTCCTTGTCAATTTCAATACTATTTTTTATTGTAATCAGGAATGCAAATGAACATCAACATGATGTATTGAGTTTATTATTTATTTTACATCCTTACATATGAATGATGTAATCTTCTGTTCAAGAGGGCAGTTAATTTATTTGTTTAATTAACCCCTTTTTGTGGAAAATTATGAAATGTTTATGGAATGTTTCATGAATTTGCATGTTATCCTTTAAAGGGGCCATGTTAACCCCCTCTACATTGTTCCAATTGGAAGAGTTGGAACTGTTCCATCTGGGAACAGCTGTTCCATCTGGGCAGTTTACATGCTGCCCAGATGAGTACAAGATTATTTATTTTCGAGATATCACTTTGTCAATTCTTAACGAATATTTCTTTGTGTTGGCTTTAGTTCAAATTTAGAGGATCTGAAAATGGACATTTTTGGATGCAAAAAGCTTATACTTAAACTAGAGACACCTTCCAGCTTTTGGGAGAAACTTAACTTGATTTTTAACTTCTTTACATTATAGATAAACATTCATTTTTAATTGCCTTACCTGGAGCAGTCATGTCCTGTCCAAGCTGAGACACAATGACATCGGTTTGGTCTTACACATTTTCCACCATTTAAGCAGGGAGACTGGCAAACAGCTGGGATGAAAAATCCATGCATTTACTTAATTAATACTTAGCAAGTTGGAAGATGTCCATGAAGGCACACAGAATAAGATATGACTCTGCTTTCTGTTCCAGCCACTGCTATTCCCCATTGACCATTTGTATTACACATTTCTACCACTTTTTTGACCTCACATCATTATGTGACACCATCTCCCTCTTTCCCTCCAAGCTAATCCATTCTCATATTTAAGTCCCAGGCTAAGTCCTACCTATGTATTGAAACCTTTGCTGATAACATTAAATCCACTGATTTTTTTTTTCATTTAATCTGTATGCCACCAATTTGACATATACAGTTTGAACTGCAAATTTTTCATATGCTCAATTAGATTGTATAGCACTGGAGAGAGCTAGCAGTGAATTCTATGACTGAGTCATTACACCAGACATCAGATGCCCAGATTATCTAAAATAATGAAAAGCAAAGAAAGAAAGAAAGAAAAATAGTAGATGACTCAAAGCCCTTTGTATTTGCTAGAAAACATATTTCATGGCTTTTACCATCTTTAACTGGAATTATAGAACCTGGAATAGAGTTAAAAATCAGCCACAGATAAAACCCTGAGAGAACACCCAAAGATTTACAATCTGGACATCTTTCTCACAAACCCACTGTGTCATAACCACACTCTTCAATTGCATGAATTTACTTGTTAAAAAACTTATAGATGCTAAAAACTGATGAGGACCTAACACCCATGAGTTTAACATATCAAAGAGAAGAAGAACTTCCTCGTGGAAGAGAATAAAATTCCTGTTGAAAGAAGGCTGGAAACAGGAAATGTTTCAGCCTCATGATAGCTTGGAAAAGTTAGGTTTCCCTAGATGAAAAACTCATCTTTGGTGAAATATAAATAAATGTCATTTCCTTAATCACTCATCCATAAAGCATGGGGGAAAATGTAAGCAAGTTCCAGATACTTGATAAGCAAGCACTAGGTGGGAAGAGAGAAGACAAATGTAAAACCCATCTTCACCCTTGGAGTAACTTTCTTGGGGGTTCAAGAGTAGCAGTGGGTCAAAGAATGTATGTATTTGCCACAAAATAAAGAGGAAACTATGAAACAAAGCAAGATTAAAAGGCAAAAATAAAACCCAATCATTGAAAACTCACTCTCCATAGATTCTGCTTTTTAAAGATTTATTTTTGAGAAAGAGCACAGATGTGCGTGCCTGCATGAGTTGAGGGAGGGGCAAAAGGAAAGGGAGAGAGACAGTCTCAAGCAGATTCCCCCCTGAGCATGGAGCTCAGTGTGAGGCTTGATCTCACAACCCTGAGATCATGACCTGAATTGAAATCAAAAGTCAGGTGCTCCAGTGACGGAGGCACCCAGATGCCCCACTCCTTTTTAATAGTGTGATGATTTAGTGGTTCCTGACTGTACTAACAAATTCATTTCACCTCTTTGCCTAATACCTTACTACCTTCCTCTTTCCCTATAACATTGATGCCCCCAATGTTCCCTTTGGGCTATGTGCCTTCTGCACCATCTTACACTTTTCTCCATGAATGTTTTCCAGGGATGATTTATGTATCGCTATCTTCAATCTAGATGTATCTTCTGGGAACCCAAACCCAAACTAAACTATCAGACCTCTACCTTATATGTTTCACAGGCTCCTCAAACTCAGCACGTAGCTACTTAACTCCTCATCTATACCTTCACATCTTCCCTAAGGTGCCCAAAAGGTGTAATCAATCTTGATGCATCTCAGACTTTTACTCCCACGATAAGTCTATAACCAAATAGTGAGTCACCTCCCTAATTTCTCTCAAATCCACTCTTCCTGGTTATCATTTTTTCAGACTTCATTACATCTCGCCAATGCTGCTTTATTAACTTCCTAAGTGGTCTCCCTATCGTATGTCTTGCTTTCTGCCATTTTCCATACTGCTGCCAAAATTACTTTTCTAAAAGAAAATCTCATCACGTGATTTTTTTGTTTAAAACCTTTCAGTGGCTTCTGTTACTCATAAGACATAATTCAGGATCTTGACCTTGGCACACAATGCATTTCCTTCTTTGGCTCTGCCCAACTTTATAGCTTCATTTCCAACTACACCCCTACATTTCCTCCATGGCTTCAGTTCTACTATGCTGAACACACCTGTGTTATGCTTCCATGCCTTTGACTAGAATGATCGTCTGTCTCCTGGTGACTACTCTTGTTCTTCTTCTGATTCTATGCTTATGAAGACTTCCTAATGTCTGTGCTGGGTTAGTATGCCCATATTCACTGTTGTCATAACCCTTTTAGAGAATTTAATTAACCTCTAGTTATCTCTTTATAGGCCATTCCACATCCTTTCTGCTTTTCTAGATTAAATTCCGGAGGGCAGGAACTCCTGTTTCATATGCTGTTTTATGCTTAGTGTGTAGGGTGTGCGAGTAGGATACGTGCTTAGGTAGCTGCTATAAGAAAGGAACATTATGTGGCTCAGTGTCATTAGGGAGCTTATGCTAATTAGGGAGTCAAGGAGCTAAAAGAAATACAAATAAATGAGATCAACGGGGCTTTAGATTGCGTGGTTGTACTTAATTGTGTCATATCTATAGAAATGGAATGCTAGAAAATAGATTATTGTGGTATAAAGCAGGTTTGGAAACCAGAAGAAACTTAGGCAGGGCACCCAAGTTTGGAGAGGGAGGGGAAAGAGGGAGACCGCAAACTTGCGCTGAGAGATGGGGATAACAGGGAAGCCCTCACTGCAGGGGACAGCGTGTGATTGGCTTGACAAGAACTGAGTTTTATCAGTTTATCAGAGGTGTGTCAGCCTCTGCAGAGCCTTGGAAGTCAGAAGAATTTGTGCTGAAAACTTTGGGCTGGATGTGGAGACCACAGGGAACCATTTTAGGTTCTGAAATAGGGCAAAAAGATACACCAAAAGGAGTACATAATGATGTTTAGCTTGGAAATAATAGAGACAGGAAGATTAACCGGTAGACTCTGATGGTGATCCCAAGAAGAGATCTTCTACTAGCTGGTGATAGCGGGGACACAGCAGGATGGAGGAGGTACTGTGTAGAGAGAAACAGAAAGGTGCTGACGCTGGTAATCTCAGCAGAAGGAGTGGGAGAATCAAGGATGCCTCCACCTGGAAGAGCAGGGCTACCACCTATAGTGTCAGATGGCTGGGAAAGGGCCAGACTCCTTTGCATGTGACTTCAATTAGGGGAATGCAGATAAAACAGCAAAGCTGATTTGTTACAAACACTAGATAGAGTACTTTTAGGTACCAAGTAAAAGCTTCTCATTTAGCCTCCAGTAGATCTTTACTTTTCTACATTCATGGATGGCTGTTTCAGCTTTAGGTAGGGGGACTACACAACTGGTTTTGCCTGTGGCAGTACATTTTACTCCCATTTCCTTAGTTTACCCCTTTGCTTGCAAAAATATCCTAGTTTGAAGGCTAAATTATATTGTCATCCAGCCTTAGAGCTCATGACAAGCTCTGGGACCAACATGCCTGTTCTATTTGGTGTTTCACCCCACCAGAGAGGTGGTATAAATATTGTTTACAGGAGGGGTGGTGGTATGTTGGAATTAATCTCAAATAAATACAGCAAGTTCTATTCTTTTAACAGTTGTCTTAAACTTTCAGACTTTAAAAAAGGTTGAAACCTATCATTTTAAACTGAATCATTTCTTCAACATGAGAAACTTATCATACACAGGCACTATGCTAGGTACTGGGTATCTAACGATCACAAAGAGGTATCCCTGCTCTCAAGTGGCATATAATCTAATGGGAGCAAGGACAGATGGATAATCAATTATTAAAGTGTAGAAGAAAAAAAAAAAGTGTAGAAGAGCAGATGTCTTATTTGAGATAGGTAAGGGTGTTTAGGGGGACGTGTTTATCTCCCATCAATCAACAATAGTTTGTTACTGTTGTCTGTGAAGGAACCATCTCTTTGATGAGATTTTCACTTTAACTTAGATGGTATTTATGCAGAGCCTTGTTCTTTCTAAATAGTTACGACAAGTTAGTAGTTCGATTTCATAGAGATTAAAATAAATATTCTTCTGAACCTCTGCATGTTTTCTCAATGTTCTGCAAAGAGCAGATGATACGAAGAAGGCTGACAACTGAGTTGACTTAAATGCGTATCTTTGGTTCATGGCCCAGACAGGTGTCTCTGGAAGCAGCTATAGAGTCCAGCATTGAGACTCTCATTCAAGAGACCATCTTGAGGAATTCTTGAGAGGTTTTGGCATCTTTTTGTTTCACTGCTACCTGTGAATCTGAGTCACACTCACCAGTGTCCTCTAGGGCCTCTTGGAGCCAAAGCAACAAGAAAACAAACCCAGAGAGAAGGCCTACCTGTATGACAGCGGGACCCCGTCCAGCCAGGTGGACAGTCACACTGGTAAGGGGCTACACAGCGACCACCATTCAAACAGGGGAGAATGCATATTGCTAGAAAAGAGATTGTAAAGGATTTAATGAAAATACACTCAGATATGTTCAAGTGTTCAAAAAACATTTTCCAGGAAGATAAAACCCTCAAGGACCCACTAGAGAGTCTCCCTGGCTATGTTCTGTTTATTCATCAGTATCATTGGAAAAACACCAGCAGGAAAGTAAGGATGGACCTTTAGCCTAACAGAATGACTCTAGTGCCAAATGCACTCTTTGAGAGAGGATATACCATAATCGACATCTGCTAAGTGCTTTGCTCTCTCTTCACAGACTAATCTTCTCCATTTATTATCATTTCAAATTTCCTTTTCAAATTACATGAAATGCCCAAGAGGGTTGGCTGTCTCAAGGCTTATTGTCTTGAATTAAATGTAAGAATAGGGTCAGATGGGTATCGTGGAGGCTGGTTTTGGCAATACATTAGTATCTCCATTAGTAGTGATGGGACACCTCACCCTTTATTTCCTTGGAGCAGTGGCACTTACACCCTCCAAGGCAATCACTCTTCCTAGAAATCATTGAGCTCTTTATAGAGGAATAGTCCATTTAAAAGGAGTGAGATTGTCTATTGACTTGCCACACAAAGTACGGTTCTCAAGCCAATAGCATTGGCATTACCTAGGTGTAGGCTAGAAATGCCAACATCTCAGGTCCTAACTCAGAACTTCTGAATCAGCATCTGCATTTAATATCTCCCAGATGGGTTGTATGCACATTAAAGTTTGGGAAGCCTTGGTCTAATGCAGGAGGGTGGGCACATGCTCAGTGAGCTAAGCTAGGCCTGCTATCAGGGTCCTCCAGGGTAAATGTTTCCCTGGTCTTTGGACTCTTAGCATGACAGCAAGTCAAGTTTGGGAGTCCTAAATGGGAAGGAATGATTGGAGAGAAGAGGAAGGAAAAACATAATTTCTCTTCTTTCTTAATCCCTGTGAAACTACTTGTTTTCATGAGTTGTTAGCAGCCTCAATTTATTTCCATTGCATATTTTCCTTTCTAGATTAGTTGCAAAAGCTACACTCAAAACAGTTTTAGAATCTCTTGTAATGTGTCTGGCCTTCAAAAAAACTGATATAGACCAATGGGCATCACACAAATGACTCTTAATGTGATTTACACACACCACTCCCAAAGAAACATGAAATCATTTTATCCCCATATATATTTTTAAAGATATTGAAACAAAGTATAGTTTAGACATTAAAAACACCCTTTTAAAATCACTTATTTTCATTCTCCTGAAAGTTCAAATTCAAATGTATTTTTATAAGGATCAAAATTCCATAATAATTTACTAAGCATTGTGTAGATACCAGAGTGCCAACTTTCCCTGTTTTCTTAGTTGAGAAGAACTACCCCTAATGAAAAAGAGTCAACGTTGGGCTGCAAATACTAGAGTGTGACCCAATGCTGCGAATTTCTCCCAACCGCAGCAATGAGCAGCGTGGTACATAAGTGGGTCTGAGATAGGGAAGATATTGGCTGGGAAATCCTCTATTATAAGTTCCTTCTCAAGAGGATTCTTGGAAATTTGTGACAAGAGGCATTTGGCAATGGCTCTGGATGGATCTTTATAACTGTATTTGAAAGGTCATTTATATTCTAGATCTTTTGCAACTAATTGACATACTCAGATCAACTTTAGGTGCTCTTGTCTGGTCTGTTACAGGATTTAAGCAAATCAATTCCTTCTAATAGTAAAGCCAGTTCCTAGTAACTTCCTCGAGTTGGCAGCTTCCAGGCAAATTATCAGGATTCAAAGAAAAATTTAAGGATATAACATGTAAAGTTTGAGGATAGACTCACGCTCTTCACAGAGGCGCCCCATCCAGCCATCTGGACAGGAACAAGCATTGGGGCGTTGGCAGATACCTCCATTCTGACATGGGAATCGACAGACAGCTGGAAAAGAAGGAGGATGGATCATAAATCCAGGGAATTACGGAAGAGTATTTGTCAGAAAATAAGATTTCTTATTCACATTTCATAATATTTCCTTGAGTCAAGCAAAGAAACAAAAGCAAATCTCAAGATTCAGAAAGGGATAAACATGAGAGCTCTCAGAAAGGGGCATAAACAAGCTTGGGTAGTTCTGAGAATATGGTTTTCTAAATTTTAGTAATTTGGGGACTCAGGGCAGAAGGGAACAAGTGGTTTAGACCAAAGGTAAGCTCTTTTGGTCTGGACCAGGGGAAGTGTCTCTTTCAGCAGAGCTGAGAATGCCCTTCCAAAGATGGCCTTTGATGGTCAATAGCTCTTGGGAGCTGCCACCATCATTCACTGTCTTAAAATAAGCAAGTGAAGAAACAAACAAGTGAGCAAGCAAACACTGAAGTCTCATTTGGCTTCTGTTTTTAAGTGAAGCTTGGGCTGGTCTATGAGGCTGTTACCTCCTCCCTTGCCCTCTCATGAGGAGGTTGTATGTTCTCTTATATCCCATGTGTTAGTGATTTCATTTCTCATTGTTGCTTTCAGACAATTAATCTCCCTTCTCCTGCAAACTCTCTTGCCTCTTTGAGGCCCATGCCATTTGTTCATTGGTTTTTCTCAATTGTCCCATCCCCCAAGGGTCATTAAAGGCTCTGGCCTTTTTACCCCAAATCCAAATCTGACCATTGTCATGTGGACAACCCACTCAACAATCTGAGTTTTCTTTTAGTTCCTTGGTTATATTTGTCTTGTTCACTAGCATAGCTCTTGACTTTCAGTAAATATTTGTAGAATGGAACAATCATTATGATTTGTAAGAAAGAATTCTATTTTATTAGAACAATGTAAGTTTTAGGACATACTAGAATGGTTCATTATCTACCTCTTTCAATTTTGCAGAATTTGAAGCACAGATCCTTCTTCCCCCAAGAAGATTTTATTGAATGCACACACACAATTCATTCTTGGGTTTGCAAATTCAATCCACCAAGTGAAGGGACAGTAGTGCTTATATAAACATGGAGTGCTTTTCACCAACCCCCAGCATGGCCAGGGAGACCAAGAGGTAGGCTTCACTTCCCTGGGACTGGACAGTACCTCCTGTCTCTTACATTGCCCATGGGATGGACTACCCCATCTCCAGTGGGGTTAAAGGTCTGTTCAGAATGAGGATGGAACTGGAATCTGCTGAGACACCTGAGTATCCCAGAGGTACCCTCAAGGCTCAGACATGCTGCAGCTCCCCCTAGCAGTAGGAGAGTAGAACACTATGAGGAGCCATGATTGACTCAGGAAGGAGCCATATGCCAGGTCAGAGTTCCCTATGAAAGCTTTCAAAACTCAAACCCATAATAAAGTTAAGGAAAATGACATAAATGTCAAAAGAAAATTTAAAACCACGGAAAAATAAAAGAGCATGCATACAGTTGTTGGCTTTGTCAGACTTTCATATGAATTTCCCTACAGCTTCACTGAGACATAACCATGCAAATATTTCCTTACCTCTGCAAATAGGAGGTGATGTCCAGGTTCCATTCTCTAGGCAAATACTCCTTAGGGAGCCCTCCAACATGTATCCACTGTAACATGAGTAGGTGATCATGTCCCCATACTGATAATGTATGCCTCGAGCAATCGCATTTCCTACATGAGTTGGCGGACCACAGGATATTTCTACAGGAAAACAAAACCACAATGAAGTCTGTGCTACTAACTCAGCCAGTGGATAGAAGAGAACACAATCTCAAGCCAAAGACTGAATTTATTTTAAGAGCAAGGATAAAACACATAAAGGTACCTTTTTATAATAACTAAAAGATACTAGGGATTAAAAGCATAATCTGCTCCTGTTTAGAAAAATGAGATGTGCACGATCAAAGGTTTGTCTTCTAATTCAAACACTGAAGCTGCGCTGCCATTTTTTACTCAGCCAAGAAGTCTCTAGGAGCCCAATGAGCTCTTGTGGATTGCCAAAGAGATGGCTTCCGAGAGAATGTCAATGCAGGATGCTTATCAAATTAGAAGGGGGAGAAGCCTGGGGATTATTTGTAGTCTATTGTTTTAGAGTGAAGATCATGAATTACAGTACTGCATATTCCATCAAGGCTGTTTTATTAGTGCCTAGGACAGCACCTGGCATGTAGTGGGCTCTTGATACGTGTTTGAAAAATGAGTAAATGAATGAATATTGTCTCTAGCCTGTCCATACTCAGTTTACACACCTTGGTGAGACTTATGACATTCAAGGTTTCACATCAGTCTCCTTCTTTTCAAGACCGTGAGGCAGTGACTCTTCGCTTTTGCAATGTGTGAGACTGAATGATAAGCCTCTTTTAAAAGCTACATGTATTGTATGTTTAAATAAAAAATCTTATAACTAATTTTGCCTTGAGAAGCCCTGAAATAACTAGAGTTATTCTGGGGTGGCTCACAAGACAAGGACTGGATTGGAGCTGGGACTCCAATCAATATCCAATTTGTATAAATGTATGATGATGACTCTCCATGAATTGGCTTATCAAAGGTCACTTTGTGGTCATAATACTATTTAAAAAAAAAGATTTAATTTATTTATGAGAGACACAAAGAGAGGCAGAGACATAGGGAGAAGCAGGGTGCCTATGGGAGCCTGATGCGGAACTTGATCCCAGGATCCAGGGATCACAACCTGAGCCAAAGGCATATGCTCAACCACTAAGCCACCCAGGTACCCTTGTGATCATAATACTACTAAGAACTTATTTAAAGCGATGACTGATGTGTATGATTTTTCTAAATTTTCTTTTCCTTCTAAGGTGATTACAAACACCAATTCAGTGAGTCAGATGTCAAATATGTATTACTGCCTACTGTCCATCAGAAACTGGAAAGAAACCAATGAAGATAATGCTGTCCCTTTGCTCAGACAAGTGGAAGAATGATGAACAACTTAAAAAGAGCTGTCATATAGGCCTGGATACTACACTATAGGAAAATCAAAGTGAATGCAACTAATTATGCTTAAGATTATCAAGGTACAAATCACAGTGAAAGTGACATTTGAATTGGGCTATAGAGCTTGAGTGGATCAGAAGGAAAGAGCTTCCAGGTTGGGGGAGCAGCATGTAGAAAGACTGTGATGAGAGGATGCCTGGTTTCCTGAAGTGATCAAAACACAGATTTCAGACCACCTATATGGGAATCACCTTGGGTTCTCCCTAAAAGTGCGAGAAAATTTTGGAAGTTTCTAGTTTATGAGTCTGCATCTTATCTACCTTCCCTAAGTGATTCCCATATGTGCTAAATTTTAATCACTGATTTGTAAGGATAAATATCAGGATGAGGTGAAAAGAATGAGGTAATTTGTTGCCCTTGTCCCTCAGGGAAGAGATTTTCTTCTAAACCGGAAGCTTTGTGTTTAATAAAAAATGCAAAAGAGGGACTGAGGAAAGCAAACAATGGTAGAAATTGTCTCCTTCTCTCCAAGGCAACCCCTGAGCCTCTCAAGAATATTGAGGAATAGGGCGGCTATTCCGCCCTATTGGGTGGCTCGGTTGGTTAAGCCTTCCACTCAGGTCATGATCTCAGGCTCCCTGCTCAGTGAGGAGTCCACTTCTCTCTCTCTCTCTCTCTCTCTCTCTCTTTTTGCTCCTTTCCCCCACTTGTCTTCTCTCTCTCTCTTAAATAAATAAATAAATAATACCTTTAAAAAAAGAAAAAAGGAAAAAAGAATATTGAGGAATAATCAAACATGTACTCGAGTGCATGTCTCTTCTTGCTCTTCCTTCCAGTGCTCTGAGTGGTACGTCTCAGGGAGCCGAGACCAATGTGGGGATATGTGTGCAGAATCAGGCCACTTGGCCTGCGTTAGTTAGGGCTGGTGATCAAAGCTTACACATACATAGTTCGTTCCACTTCACTTGGAGTAGATTTTATAAGGCTAAAAGTATAGTATACATTTCCTGGAGTAAGATCTAAATTCTAATACTGTAGTAGGCTTCTAGTTGAAAATTCAGGCACGTGGGCTATTGATGTATGTCTTCCTGTCAAAAGACATTGCTAAGATAAATACACTGATTCATTTATTCTTCAAAACAAACCTATAACATAGGTATTATTGGTGCTATTAATACATGAGAGCCCTGAGGTTCAGAGAAGTTAGGGCATGGCCATAAGTTTACTTAAAAAGTTTTGAGGGTAGGATTCAAACCCAGGTCCTCTCTGACTCCATAATCCCTACGCCCTTCACATGCACATTTCTTTACTAATTGGAGCGCAAATGTTCTGAAGATGAAGGCCATCGCAGGCATGGTATAGGCTATATAGCCCAGTGTCCTGCAGCTGGTTAGACTCAATGAATATTTGTTATTTTTTTCCTACAGAGGGAGTTGTTTGGACTACAAAGGAGCCAGAGGGTAGGATGTTGGGCAGAGCAGATGTTTTAAGTGATGGAAGTGTGTGTCAAGAGACGTCAAGAGTAATCACAAGGCAGCAAGAGATGCCGCCGTATTGTGTATTATGTACCAACATCGTTCTAGCCCAGACTGGAACCCAAATTGTGGTTCCAGGACCAATATCGCCAGCAGCAACACTTGGGAACTTGTTTGAAATGCAAATTCTTAGGCCTCACCCCAGACTACTGAATTAGACTTTCTGGTGTGTGTGTGGGGGGAAGAAATCTGTTTTAAACACGCTCTCCAGGTGGTTCAAGTTTGAGAACCACTGTGGAATAATTTTTGTATTGCAAAGCATCCACAGCCTATTAAAGGATAGTTTGGGATGCTCAGAAAATATGGGAAAAACATGTACTTTATTTTATTTAAAAATTTTTACAATAATCTCCGCGCTCAACGTGGGGCTCAAAATCATGACCTCAAGTTCGAGAGCTGCGTGTTCTACTGACTTAGCCAGCCCGGCACCCCGGAAAAAATATATTTTAGATTTAATATTTTGCTCATTCTTAGAAGAACATATTTTGAAAATCTGTTCAGTGAATTCTGGCCAGATAGGTTTTAGCCAACTTCTGGAAAGTTTTTTCTTTTTATAGTTGGAATTCAAAGATCTTTTTTAAAAAAATTATCAACATAGAAGCTGATAACCATGACAGAGATCTAAATATCTACATTTAAGTTACTTGATTGAAAATATCTCACAAGGAAGAATAAATATTCTGCACTAATGAACTGGATTCCATCATTTACTTACTTTCACATTTGGCATTTGTCACCGTCCATGTCTCATCGGGGTTACAGGTAATGATGCCCCAACCCTGGAGCAGGAAGCCTTCTCTACACTTGATGGACACGTTCTGATCAACATAAAACTCCTTTTCGGAAAGGACAGCATTCTCAGGAATCACAAAAGGAACAGGGCATGGATTTGCTGTTAAACAGGAAAAAAAAATGCTTACTGATATTCTTCTCTTCTTCATTTATTTCTCTAAAGATAGAGAACGATGAGCCCTGTAGGAACTGGCTTCTCAGTGATGATAATATGAGGCTTAAAAATACAGAACTTCAAACATTAAAAAGAGTAAATGTGTTTTATAGCCACATGAAATTATCTTTAAGGATAAGATCAGATAAGATCTGAAAACCCCAAGTTATTCAACCACTAACACATTGTCCTAAAATTCTAAGATGGTAAATTAAATAGTTGTTTGAAATATGGCCCAACACTGGGAAAAGAAAAGGTGTGCCAGGAATCAGGGAGCGCATCAAACATCCCCTTAGTTTTTGAAAAATATTAAGAAAGCATAGTAAGTGCTTCTCATTGTCACTTTACTTTCTTTTACTGAACATCCTTCAGAAGGATGCCCCAGAACATCATCAGACTTTTCTATGTGACTGAATAAAAGTTCAGACTCACACTGCTTAAAAAAGGGTATTATAACTTAAATTGTAGAGTTTGTGAGGCCTGTTCATAAAAATGGATTCATTTTATACATCTGAAGCAAAAACAAAAAATGATTATAGTGCAAGGATTTCTTAGTGCAAATGTGTGACACACACATCAACATATTTCAGAAGTTTTGGTTTTTCTGATTTCCAAAGAAGTATTTATGAGTGAAGCAGATGTCAGTGAATCCTAAAGACACAGTTACTACATTATAATACTTTAAATAACACCAGGGCGCTCTCAATTTAGATCTTGCATGTGAATATTGTTTTCATTCTAGTGCTTACAACTAATTATCTTCATTCACTATATTTATATATACTTTATTATATTAAAATTCCATGTAAATATATTCCCTCTTTACCCTTTTACATCTTCAATCAAATTCATTACACATTTGTGTCAATTTTTTTTCATTAAGTTGCATTTTTTTTTTTTTTAATTATTAGTGCCTTGGACTAATCATCCAAGGAATCTGGTGAAAGCTAATTTGCAGACTGGATATTCCAGATAACGTGAACAGATTTTAAAAACACCCATAGTATTTGGTTTGAATATGCACAGATCGCTTTCTCGGGGCTAATTTCACTCAGTGGAGTTTCCTCTAGGTTTTAGACATCTGGGAAACGAGTCAGGAAACCGAATCTGATTAAAACCTCTCTTAGAGTCAACACACACGTTTGCAGAGAGGATGTGGGTGGCTCCAAACTCCGCGTCCGGTGCAATGTATCTCAGGTGCTCCTTCAAGGCTGTACCCTCTGTTGCAGGAATACACTACCCTGAGTCCAGCAGTCGTGTTTTCAACTTCGGCTTTCCCATTCAGAAACCCAAGCGGAGCTTCACACCTGGTCTCTAGAAAGAAAAATGAAAGCCTTGTATGAAATGCTTCTTCCAATCCTCTTTCCTCCTTCTGCTACAATTGCTGGAGGTACTTAATTCATCATATCAAATATTAAAGCCTACTCATTTGTGAGACACAGGGATATGCTTTGAATCAAAGGAGGAAAAAATCCCCAGCATGGGGACACCTGGGTGGCTCAGCGGTTGAGCGTTTGCCTTTGGCTCAGGGCTTGATCCCGAGGTCCCAGGATCAAGTCCCACATTGGACTCCCTGCAGCATATGTCGCTGCCTCTCTCTGTGTTTCTTATGAATAAATAAATAAAATATTTTAAAAAAAGAATTTAAGATTTCTGTATATGAAAATCATATCATTAATCTACCCCAGAAGATATGGTAAAAACGACAATGAACAAAGATTTGCAGGCCTCAAGTCTTACTGCCAGCCTTGCCACTAACTTAATTTGTGATATTGGACAGGTCACTGTACTTCTCCTCGTCCCTCTATTTACTTACTTAGCAAGAGAAATAAATCTAGCTGATCTTGACTTAGTCCAATCTAGACCGGCTGACTCATCTAAGAGGCTGCTTAACTAGATAATTTAAGAGGCCAATTCTAGTTTGAAACTTTGATAACTCTCCCAGGATTATTAAGAGAAAAAGGTTTAAAGCCCGACACTTTAATAGGCTTGTACACTTCATCTAAATATAGCTGATCCTTGAACAACATGGGGGCTAAGGGTGCCAACACCCCATGCTGACAAAAATCCACATATAACTTTTAACTTTCCCAAAACTTAACTAACCAAAGCTTACTGTTGACCGGAAGCCTTCCTGATAACATAAACAGTTGATTAACAAATCTTTTGGATGTTACATGTATTATATACTGTAGTCTCACAATAAAGTAAGCTTTAGAAAAGAAAGTGTTATTAAGAAAATCACAGGGAAGAGAAAATAAGTTTCTAGTACCATACTGTATTTATTGAAAAAACCCCACATGTAAGCAGACACGCACAGTTCAAACCTGTGTTGTTTATGGGATCAACTATACATTGTCTCTGGCAGAGGAATCATATGGGCTATGTGTGTTGGGAATAAACTCATATGGATTAACTCGTATTTTGCTAAATAAACTTGGATGCTCTCATGAAATGAGTGAATGTAAAATTCCACAAAAATGTGACTTTCATTTATTTGACAGATGTGACAGCATCACTTTAAGAAAATGTCAGCATTGGATCGTACCATCACCAAAAAAGCAACAGTGCTAAGCCTTCTAATTTATAATTATTTGGGGGAAAAAAAACCACAAAAAGAATGCAAATAGTTAACTAATTACTAAACAAAATCTTTGCCATTCTAGAGTCAATAATCTTGTGTTCTATTTCAATTTAATCATTCATTTCTACCACAATTTTTGATGTAGATGTGTGGAATCTACATCAATTTTTGACTCTTTTATTAGTTTGGTGCTCTTGAGCAAAAGCCCAGGAAAGATTCTCATACAGTTTATGGAGATGATTAAAATTTTTTTCTGAATTAAAAAGCTGGTTTATAAAGGAAATGTGGCCACATTATTATGTGTTCTCAGTATTGTTTTTGGGACTGCTAAATGTCATTTGACTTACTTTTGCACGTTGCTACCTCTCCACTCCACGTTCTGTTCTTCTGACAAACACGTTCCTTGTTCCCCTGTGAATCCATGAAAAAAAGGGTATTTTCAAGATTATACCTCAATAATGGGAAGATAATAAGGAATACAAAGTAATCTTAGCTATGAACCTGAATCTCCCGGCACTGGAATGCTAAATAAATTCATTAAATAAATAGTTTAAGGGCTAGGCTTAGATTTTTAGAAATGCTTTCATCAAATTACTTCAAAATTCATACCTGGGCTGACCAGTGTAATTAAAGTACAGACTTGGTTTCACTTTCTATTTAAGTGACAACTGATTATAACCAATACCAAAGGTTGATGAGGAATGTGTCTGAAATGTCAAAGAGGTATATTTGCTTAGTAAATTTTAAAAAATATCTTGGATTGAATTTATTTATTTTATTTTATTTTTTTTAAAGATTTTATTTATTTATTCATGAGAGACACAGAGAGAGAGGCACAGAGACACAGGCAGATGGAAAAGCAGGCTCCATGCAGGGAACCAACATGGGATTTGATCCTGGGTCTCCAGGATCACACCCCGGGCTGACGGTTGCGCTAAACCGCTGTGCCACCAGGGCTGCCTGAATTTATTTTTCAATACCTGAAATGTGCAGCAAAGAATGTGTTTTGTTTTATTTACACCTTTGAACATGAAACAAGTCAAGGTATCTTATTGGTATGAGGACTGAATTTTTTAACAATGTAACTTATCCATGAAAGATAAAACTTATCTTATTAAGGGTCCAAGCATTTAAAATTTTAAATATTTGAAGTAAAAATCTTCCTAAAATGTACTTCCCTGCCCCCTGAAATAAAGTAAAATGAACAGAACTTACTTGAAAAATTATTTACAACTATTATTCTAAATATATTTTTGTATAATTCTTCAGTATCTCATAGCTCTTGGTGGTTATATAGGCTGTTGACCGCCCGCTATAGTTATTATAGGCATATATGAGCTAAGATTACTCATATATGAGCTAAGATTACTATTCTTTGACTTCTGGGTATAATTTTTATGAGTCTTTGTTTCTTCCTTCTTTGCTGTTTACCTTTTACTATAATCATCAATGTTCCTACATAGTCAGGGAGCTGGCTTTAATGACTTGTCATATACTTCCTCAAAATTAATAAAAAATAATCTACAAACTAAAATAATACATTTTGTGCATATTTAAGTATATAAACATAGTAAAAGTATAGCAAAAGTTATCAGTGTTTATCTCTGGATGAAGAATCCTGATAAACTCTATTTTTCTTTTGCATCTTCCAACCTTTCTATAATCAATGCATATTGCTTTTTTCAATAAGAAAAAAAAATAATGACTTTATATTAAGAGACACATTTACTTAATTGATTTAATTATTTTCTTAGGAAGTCAGGATAGTAACCCTCCATTAAAATCAATGGAATCTTAAAAAAATAAAAAATAAAGTCAATAGAATCTTTATAGGCAAAGATTTATCAGTAGTTAAACTGACAGCTCAAAGAAAATATCTTTGAATAGAAGAATAATGATGAGAGGTATCAGATAAAACCAAAAGAGGCAATAGCTCTTTTTCAGACATCTTGCTAATGTAGAACAAAGTTTTAAGACAATATGATGTCTCCAAAGGGCTCTGAGCAATGAAGAAACAGGTTAACAAAATTTGTGTGTATATATTCATTTAAAATCAAGCTCCTTAATACATTACTCAGAATCTAATCTTTTTAAACCTATATTATAGAATTTAATGCATTATTTTATAGTAGATAAGGAATTTAAAGCATGGAGAAGAACTCAAACATGAAAAATGTAACAGTAGAAAGAACAGTAACAAACTCCCATGCAGCCATCACCCACTTTACAGTGTTAATTCAAGGTCAACCTTGTTTCATCTAAGCTGTTCCTCTTTCCTAAGAACCCACATTATTTTGAAGCAAATTCCAGACATCAAAACACTTAGCAGCAGTTATTTCAGTATGAATCTCCAAAAGATGAGGGCTCTTAAAACTATAACCACAATAACTAATAACACTATCACAGCTTAAAAGGTAACAATTCTTTAATATTAATAAAAATCCTGTAAGTAGTCAAATTTCTAATTGTTGCATACATTTTATAATTTATTGTTTTATAGTTTCCTTGAATCAGGACCAAAACATGGTTTATGTACCTTTTTAAATAAGTACCTTCTCTGTATTTCTTTCCCTCTTACCCTGTCAACTTATTTGTTTCAAAAACTAGAAAACTGGGTCATTTGTTCTGTAGCTGTTTCTACAAACAGTTTTGCTGATGGTCTCATTATGGTGTCTCTTAGCATGTTCTTCTGTCTTTGGTACTGGTTGTTGGATTTAGAGGTTTGATAGGATTCAAATTCAATATTTCTTCTTTTTAGCAAGACTTTTTCATATGGTATGTTTTTCCATCCAGAGGCACATAGTGTTTGGCTGTATCTATTTTTTCTAACACCAGTAGCCATGATGATGAGGACCTAAATCCGCTAGTTCATCAGAGTTGCAACCTCTGAGATTTAAATTCTATCATTTATTGACTGAAATAAATTACTTCTATAAAGGAAACTTTTCTTCATCTACTACTGGTTTTGTCATCCAGTTAGTGCTGAAAAGACAATTCTTCCCCTTTCATGGTCTTTTATCAAAATAATGAGTTTGTTCATGAGCCTCCTCTCATAGTTACCAGCTAATTTTCTTGTGTCCCTATGAATCTGCTGTTAGGGATGCCTGGGTGGCTCAGGGCATGATCCCAGAGTCCCAGGATCAAGTCCCACATCAGGCTCCCTGCGAGGAGCCTGCCTCTCCTTCTACCTATGTCTCTGTCTCTCTCTGTGTGTCTCTCATGAAGAAATAAATAAAAATATTTCTTTTTTTTTAAAAGAATCTACTGTTATTCATGGCATATTTGATATGTTTAGTCCATTAAAATTATTGCCTTGTCGAAGCCCAAATGGTCTAATGTTGGCCTATGAGAACCTTATCCAGTTGGCTCCCAAGTCTTTTTAACATGTAATCTTCAATCTTCAATAAATTCCCTAATATCTCACATGACAAGCTTTTCTAGGCTAATCTTTTATATTTCATGTCCCAGACCTGGCTCTGATTATTTCTGCAAGTAATTGGACTTACATTAAACAATTATTAAATAATACAAAAATTACTTTGTAATTTTGTAATTATTTTGTATTCCCTTATAAGCAATATTTTTTTAAGGTTTCTAAGATGATTCTAATAGGTAGCTTAGAATGAGAATTATTGCTGTAACATTTCTCTCAGTTTTGTAGTTAATAGGATATTCCTAAATTTTAAGGTAATTTATCTACTTCCTTAAATTTAATGACCCATCTAGTTACTAAATATTAAATTTAAATTCAAAAGTTTAAATTTTGTAACACTTCACTTCTTAACAAATTGCAGGATTAGTACTCTCACATGAAGAAATAAATTTCAAAATCAGAAAAATTCTCCAACTGCAATCAACCATTACATTATCATACTTCTTTTTTTCTTTTCTTTTTAATCTTCTAAGGAAATGAAATAAGATCCATACAAGTCTAGTTCTAGTTTTCATGGACCTATCTTATGACAATCCTCTGAATGTGTGGTCAGAAAACAATGGAATGAGTGGTCAGAAAACAAATTACTGATAATGAATACTTCTGCAAAACCCACACTTAAATACAATAACAATAAAAGCAGGAAGAAGTTGCCTGAAAAAACAGGTGATGGCATTATGAAATATGAATAAGCCTCTCAAATTTCAAGTTTGATGATATGATCAGTGCTTCAGCAAGATTGACTCCAGATAGGATGGGAGCATGGCAGTGAAGTAGGAGGACGCTAGACTTACCTCATCCCACAAATACAACTAGGTAACTATCAAATCAGAATAAATACCCCCCAAATTAACTTGAACATTGGCAGAACAATCTCCACCACTAAAGGTAGAGAAGAGGCCACATTGAAGAAGGTAAGAAATGCAGAGATGCAGTTTGGGAGAGAAAAAGATCAAGGCCACTGCAGTGGGGAAGGGGAGCTGCAGAACAGAGAAGGATGAGCAACAATCTAGCACACAGGGGAGCACATGGGGAAGATAAATCTCTATAGCAATTGGCTTGGAAAGCAACAGGGCTTGAGTTTCATGAGTTCTGGCAACCAGTGAGGCTTAAAGCCTAGAGTTTTAAAGATCAGTGTGCTTGGCTCTTGAAGAGCTTGGAGGGCACTGGGGTTGTTCTTGGAGAGAAGGCAGGCAAACATCCCCAGACATACAGTGTGGACACAGTGATCTGAAGAATGCCTGACACACACAGTGGGGAGGTTAGTTGCTCATTTCAGAGTGTGTCTCAGAGAGGTAGCATTCATGGAAAGACTACTCTGGGAACAAAGGAACTGGCAGGCACAATTTCCTTCTCCCACCCCTCAGCAGAAGCGCAGGGGTACCTGCAAGCACCAGCACAGTTCTGACACTTACACCAAGCCCTACCATCCCGCATTCCAGGAGAACCGCCCTTCCCAGTCACACCTGGCTGAGTCCCAGTGCAATGGGCTCCCTACCCTAGAAGATCAGCCTACACCCCTACCAATACTGCATCTCTTGACCTGGGAGTTTTCCAAGGCCTCAGTTCTGGTGGTAGTGATGACAGATCTCATTTCACAAACATACCAGAGTACACCTAGTTAAAATTTGCCACATTTAGGCCAGGGACAAACACTGTCCACAATAGGCAAAGAGAACCTCTACAGACCACTGGCCTGAAGGATAAAGCAGCCAGGATACAAAAGCAGAGCACACACAGCACATATTGGAGATACTCTCAGAAGTGCCAGGCCCTGGGGAATAAGGGACACTACACTGCAAGGCACTATAGGAACACTTCCTCATAAAGCCACGACCCTCAACAAGGAGACATAGATGACTTTTTTAACATAGAAAGGAAACCCCATATGGCTATCAATGGATTTTTCAGCAGAAACTTTCCAAGCCAGAAGGGAATTGTAATATATATTCAAACTGCTGAATGAGAAAAATCTACAGCAGAGAATACTCTAGTCAGCAAGACTATCATTCAGAATAGAAGGAGAGATAAAGAATTTCTTAGACAAACAAAACTAAAGGAGTTCATGACCATTAAACCAGCCCTGCAAGAAATACTAAAGGGGACTCTTTGAGTGGAAAGACCAAAAATGACATTATGAAGGTAGGAAACATAAAGCAATAAAAATGAATTTTTTAATAAAAAATATTTATTTTGTGAGTTAAGGAACTCATAAGATAACAGGATGTAAAATATGACACCATATACCTAAAATGTGGGGATGGGAGAAGAAAAGGAAATGAGTTCAAACTTAAATATCCATCAACTTAATATAGACTGCTATATGCAGAATGTTATATGCAAATTTAATGGTAACCACAAGTCAAAAGCCACTGAGAAATACGCTAAGAACAAAGAGAAAGAAATCCAAATGTATTGTTAAAAAAAATCAGCAAAACATGAAAGAGAGAATTACGTAAAGGATTAGAGAAAAACTTCAGAAATAACCATAAAATAAGTAATAAAATAGCAATAAATACTTATCTATCAATAATTACCTTGAATGTAAATGGACTAAATGCTCCAATCAAAAGACATAGGATGACAGAATAGATTAAAAAATAAGACCCATTTATATGCTTCCTATAAGAGATTCATTTAAGACCTAAAGATACCTGCAGATTGAAAGTGAGGGGATAGAGAAACATCTATCATGTACCTGGATGTCAAAAGAAAGCCAGAGTAGAGATACTAATATCAGAAAAAACAGACTTAAACAAAGACTGTAACAAGAGACAAAAGAAGGAAACCATATAATAATAAAGGGGACAATATAGCAGGAAGATATAACAATTGTAAATATTTATGTGTCTGACATGGGAGCACTCAAATATATAAAATAAATAACAAACATAAAGGAGCTAATCGATAATAATATAATAATAGTAGGGGGTTTTAACGTTCCACTTGCGTCAACAGACAGATCATCTAAACAAAATCAACAACGAAACAATGGCTTTGAATGACACACTGGAATAGATGGATTTAACAGATGTAGTCAGAACATTCCATCCTAAAACAACAAAATACACATTCTCTTCAAGTGTACATGGAACATTCTCCAGAACAGACCACATATTAGGTTACAAAACAAGTCTCAACAGATTAAAAAGACTGAAGTCATACGATGCATCTTTTCTGACCACAATGCTATAAAAATGGAAGTCAACCACAAGAAAAAAATCTGGAAAAACCACAAATACATGGAGGTTAAATAACATGCTACTAAACAAATGAATGGGTCATCCAGGAAATAAAAGAAGAAATAAGAAAATAAAGGGAAACAAATGAAAATGAAAAAACATCAGTTCAAAAGCTTTGGAAGCACCAAAAGTGGTAGTAAGAGGGAAGTTTATAGCAGTACATGCCTACCTCAAGAAGCAAGAAAAATCTCAAATGAACAATCTAATCTTAAACCTAAAAGACCTAGAAAAAGAACAACACACAAAACCTAACACCAGGAGAAGGAAGGAAACAATAAAGATTAGAGCAGAACTAACTGATATAGAAACTAAAAAAACAATAGAATGGATCAATGGAACCATGAGCTTGTTCCTTGAAAAAAAAATCAGTAAAATTGGCAAATCCCTAGCCAGACTTATCAAAAAGACAAGAGAAAGACTCAAATAAATAAAATCATGAGAGAGAAGAAATAATAACCAATATCATAGAAATACAAACAATTATAAGATAATATTATGAAAATCTGTTGGATGTAGAGATTACTTGAAAATAAAAATCTTAAAACAAAGCTTCTGTACAGTGAAAAAAAAACACAATCAATAAAACTAAAAGGCAAGCTACAAAATGAGAGAAGATACAGCAAATGAAATATTTGAAAAAGGGTTAGCATCCAAAATATATGAAGACCTTATATAAGTCAATACCCAGAAAACCAAATAATTCAATTAAAAATGGGCAGAAGACATGAACAGACATTTCTCCATAAAAGACATACAGAGAAGGTCAACAGGCATATGAAAAGATGTTCAACATCACTCATCATCAGGGAAATATAAATTAAAACTACAATGAGATATTATCTCACACCTGTCAGAAGAGCTAAAATAAAAACACAAGAAACAAGTATTGGCGAGTATGTAGAAAATAAGAACCCACTTGCACTGTTGGTGGAAAGGTAAACTGGTGCAGCCACTGTGGAAGACATTATGGAGGTTCCTCAAAAAGTTGAAAGTAGAACCACCCTAGGATCCAGCAATCACACTACTGGGTATTTACCCAAAGAATACAAAGACATTAATTCAAAAGGGGGGTAAATACACCCCTACATTTATTGCAGCATTATTTACGATAGCCAAGACTTAGAAGTAGCCCAAATATCCATTCATTGATGAATGGATAAAGAAGATGTGGTGCATATTATAATGGAATATTATTCAGCCATTAAAAGAATGAAATCTTGCCATTTACAGTGACATGGATGGATCTAGAGGGTATAATGCTAAGTGAAATAAATCAGAGGAAGACAAATACCATATGGTTTCAATCATATGTAGATTTTAAGAAACAAAACAAAGGAACATAGGGGAAAAGAGAGAGAAAGAGAGAGACAAACGAAGAAAGAGTCTCTTAACTACAGAGAACAAACCAATGGCTACCTAGGGGGGGTTGGGGGGTGGGGAGATGGGTGAAATAGGAGACAAGGACTAAGGAGTACTTATCATAAAGAGCACTGGGTGATTAAAAAAAAAAAAGAAAAGGAACTTAAAAAAATTAACTGCAGCCTTCCCACCAAAGTGAGTAGGGAGACATAGATGTTGCTGATGGGGTTTATAATATTAATTATAAACAAGGGGTGGTCTTGAGACCTAATTTGGTATTTGGCTAGAACTGCTCTGAGGATTTTCAGGCCACACTTGCCACAGGCCAAAACACAAGTTTAAATGGCCAACTAAAGAACAGAATCAGTCTTGTGGCTGGTACACTAGCTTCCTCTTCCTTTTCATGGCTCTGCTGTGTGTTTTTGTTTTTGAGACTTAGTTTGTTTTTTAAAATTATACGGCACTTTAAATGTTTCTTGGAAAGTATTCAAATATACAGTAACAAAGTACAAAAAAATATTTTAGGACCAAAATCAGAGAAACAAACTGGTGCGAATACTAAAAATTCTCTAATGTATATATGTTGGAAAAACAAATGAATTCTAGCTAAACAATTTGTTCACATACCTGTAATTCGTAGCCAGTTTCACACTGATAAATAACTGTGCTTTCAAAACTGTATTTACTGCCAAACACAAACCCATGTTCTGGACTTTCAGGTTTCCCACAAGAAACTGGACTGCAAGATTCATCAGAAAATGGTGGTTCCCAGGTTCCATCAAGCTAAATGACAAATGACAGATTAGAAGTTACATTAAGGGGTTTATACATATGAACTCAGAAATTTGCAAATATTGGCATAGCAGAATAATCCCCAAAATGATGGTCAAAAGAAGCCAGAACTTGGTTCTACTTCTGATACATGTTATCTGTGGCCTGAAAAAACACACATTAATTATTAGATGGTCTCATTAATTATCGCTGAACAATTTTAGACATTTCTCAAGCACAGAAAATAAGCATTTTCTTCCTAATAGAATCCATTAAAAAAATCAAGAATACCAAGGATTTGTTTTCGTTATGATGAAGGACTGGGCGGTTGACACAAATATTCCATGACTGATACGAATGTGTCCTTACATTTCACTCTACTTCCCCACCACCACAGAGTTAACATCTTTCAGCCTTCTGTTTGGGGAAAGTGAGGCATAACCAGATGTTTCTCTTGACTGTTATTTTCTTGCTAGTATTTTTTTGTTTTCTTTGAGGAAATAGTACATGAGTTGGATAACAGTCCAAAACAGGACATTTATTCTACATATGATGCATAATTAATTTTATATATCTGCCTCATAATTAACCATTCCCCTAATGTTGGAAATATAAGTTGAATCTAACTTTTCAATACAGAAATAATGCTTTGATAAATATATATTTCTGCATAAATTATTCTGGGCATTACTATCCACTTTTAAAAACTATGTAGTATTGGTTTCTTCTGATATACCCAGGATCTGTTTTGGTAAATTTTAATTTTTCCCTATAATGGCTACTTCATTATATCAGAATAATTTACTAATGATTCCCTTCAAAGACTTGTGATGATTCCTTTATCAGGATGTACTTTTGATTTATTTCTTCCATTCTACTATTTTTCCTGTCTGCCGAATCTATACCAAAACCACACTGATAGGACCTTTGTAATTCTGTAATATGTCTTAACTTCGGGAAAGGCTGGATCTCCTTCAATATTTACCCTTCAAAATTCCTATTAATCTTCTCATCCATCTATTTGTTCTATGAAGTACAGAATCATTTTGTTGTAGCAAAATAAAATATTTCTAGGCATTGAACAGAGTTTTAGAGAATTTCTGCATTTAAACACTTAGAAAGGACCTATTCTACTTTTCAGACTAAAATTCAACCTAAAAATCAGTTGTGTGAGGGTGAGGGGTTATACCTTATGTGGAGAAAGTAATAAGGGTTGTTAAAAATAAATTACTGAGTCCCCCCCCCAAAAAAACCCCAAACCAATAGCAACACACTAACCAAAAAGAAAAAACAACATAGTTATCAAGATGTCAGGGTCCTACAGGGGACATATTTAAATAAAGAAAACAAGTTGAGGTAATAGGTCATCACAGAGCCTGTCAATATTTGAGATGGAATTCAAAGGAATGTTTAAGGTAAAAGTCATTTCTATACCATGCAACCATCCCCCTTTCAACTCCTCCCTCCCCCAACTCCAGCACAGAAGACTATATCAGTAATTCATTTTATTTTTCTTTTTCTGGTCCATCTCATGGAAGCAAGGAGAAGGTGATGCGTTAGGGATATCTGCTCTCTATGGTGCTGATTTAGACACTTTTCCCTTCTTGACTTTCTAATTTCTTGTTCCAACCATACAAGACACATATTATTATACACAGTTTTATATATTATTATAATTTTATGTATAATTATAATTATACATTATTATATACAGTTCTTTTATATACAGTTTTTCAAATAAGGAAACAAGGCTCAAACATTTTAAGTGACTTCCTTAGAGTCACACAAGTAGTAAGTAACAGAGACAGAATTTGAATCCAAGTTACTGTTTCTACAACTTTCGGTTTTTTAACTAAAACTGGAAACATTTGGTATCAATCAGGGCTCATTTCCCACACAAGGATACTCTTTACTAAAAAACAACAACAACGACAAAAAAAAACAAAAACAAAAACAAAAAACAAAAAAAAAAGGATATTCTTTACTGCATTTATGTGTAGACCATCTAACTTCTGGTTAATTTTTCACGAATATTTTGTTATAGATATTTTAACATTTTATCTCACGTTGGCACTTTTCACCTACTCTTGGTATTTTCTTAAAAATAGGAATATTGAAAAGAAAGATATGTTTTGTAATATTTCTACCAAAAAACTTCTCAAATTCTTGACATGATTGGAAACTTGAGACATTTTTCCCCCTTTTTTGGATAGCAAGGTACTGCTGTGGACAGACACACATTTAATATATATAAATGAGTCAAAGGTACACGTTCTAGGACAGAGAGTCTTACCTGGCACGTTGATATGTTAACTCCCTCATAGATATACCCTTCTGCACACGACACAGAAACTTGCTTATTCACACTGAAATCATCCCCCTGAACAAGTATGTGTGCTGTATTTGCTGGCAGAGGACATTTTTTAGGGCTGCAGGAGATCCTCTCAGGAAACCAACGACCATCTTTCTGACAGGTGAATGTATCTATATCTGTATCCATCACATAACCTTCCAGACATCTGTAATGGAAAATCAAAATGAGTGACCTCAAGAGAGTACGATGCACTTGGCGACCTATTGTGGATTTAAGATGCTGTCTACAAAGTTTAGTAGGCATTTTATGTGATATATTAAAACTGATTCAAATGTCAAGGGAATGGCATCACCATGCAAAAACACCAACATAACAATCACAAGCAGATCAGTCCTTAGCTGTCCACATTAAGGATTAGCCAAGCCTAATGTCGATTTAAATGTCCTTTGTGAAAGGGAATAAAGGGAAAGGAGAGAAAATGAGTGAAAATATCAATGACGGTGACAAAACATGAGAGACACCTAACTCTGGGAAATGAACAAGGGGTAGTGGAAGGGGAGGTGGGCGGGGGGTTGGGGTGACTGGGTGATGGGCACTGAGGGGGGCACTTGGCGGGATGAGCACTGGGTGTTATGCTATATGTTGGCAAACTGAACTCCAATAAAAAATTTTTTTTTTTTTTAAAAGAATACTATTTAAAAAAATGTTCTTGGCAGGAGCAGCCTGGGTGACTCAGCAGTTTAGCGCCGCCTTCAGCCCAGGACATGATCCTGGAGACCCGGGATCAAGTCCTACTCGGGCTTCCTGCATGGAGCCTGCTTCTTCCTCTGCCTGTGTCTCTGCCTCTCTCTCTCTTTCTCTGTGTCTCTCATGAATAAATAAATAAAGTCTTTAAAAAATGTTCTTGAAATTATTACCCTTGTAGATTAGATCAACATTGAATTCACTTTTATTCTGAAAATAGCTAACAGTTCAAAAAATTCTAGATGTAGTACAAAACAGACTCAGAACTAATAAGAATATAACAATTAATATTTATTGAGGATCTACTTTGTGCCAAACACTGTTCTAAGTCCTTTATATAGGGTATCTTTTAATCCTGAGTAGTAGATATTATTATGTAACAATAGTATTTGGTGTTCAAACTCAAATCAACCTGGCTGTAGAATGTTCTATGATTTTTAAAGCTCGCATTTACTTATTTGGCATATGTTTACATGGCACTTATTAAATTCCAGCCACTGTTCTAGTGCTCCACAAATATTAATTCACTTATTTCTCATGTCAACCCTATGAGTAGGTACGTTTATCTTGATTCCCATTTGGTAGATGATGAAACTGACATCAAAGACACTAAATAACTTCCCCAGGAAGCAACAGAACTGAGATTCCTGCCTAGGGATTCTGGTTCTAGAACACATGCTCCCACTACTATATGACACTGCCTTTTAAATTAAACCATTTAGCTAATTAGCATTTTAAAAGTGTATATATTTTTTAAATTTCACAATTCACTAAGCTAGATAGGAGTCACATGTTTCACAAACTTGTAATCTGTTTACTACAAGTAAAGATCTAAAACATAATCAAACATGACAAGGCATAGCAAACAGGGGGCTCTTGAGAAACAGGTGATGTGATTTTTCTAGACACCTCACACATCAACATCCAAATAGAAAACTGAAAATGTATTTCAAAAGCAAGGGATAATTTTTGTTTTTCTTCTCGGTGCATGAGCAACCGGTCTTCAGCTTTCTGATCATTGATGATACTCCCTTGGGTCTCCTCCTTACTGCAATTAGGAGAAGATGAAGGTAGGCCTAAAATGTCCACAACAAGCATGTTTAAGAAGAGCTAGTGAATTATTAAAATCTAAGAAGCCAATATGTGAAGGATAATCCATAATTCCTTCCAAGATGTGACTAAAATCTACATTGATTTAGAGGGTTGAGATATCTTACGGGCATTTATTCCAATAAGAATTTAATTTATAAGTTTATTCCATATCTCTAATTTCTTTTTAATAATGCATTGTAGAGAGGGAACTTTACAGCAAAAATCACTATTTGTGCATTAGTTTAGTTTGTTCAAATAGCATAGGTTGGAAATCTCCTTAAGATATCTTCCTATTTATATTGATCAATGAAAGTATGTGCCTTTTTGACCTGAATTCTTTAGTGTTTGCCTTATTTCCCCAATATCTGCTTGTATGAATATAACCATAAAGTGATACGTAAAGAAATTTACCAGCATGACTTTTGAAAGGAAAAAGAGCCTGATGACTTAAAAGATAAAAAAGCCAGCAGAGGATCTCACTGTTTCATGAAGGTCAACAGAATATGATAATCATAATTATTTTAGGAACTACAATCTGAAAACGTAGAAATTTATTTTTTGTAGCCAATGGATTTCTACACAATTATGAATAGAATAAGGCCAAGTGTTAAAAGCTTCAGTTTTTGGAGAGCAGTCTAGAGATGGTATTTTCCCAATTAGCTAAATTTTTGACCTAGCACTTTTTTTTTAATTAATTTTTATTGGTGTTCAATTTACCAACATACAGAAAAACACCCAGTGCTCATCCCGTCAAGTGTCCACCTCAGTGCCCGTCACCCATTCCCCTCCAACACCCGCCCTCCTTCCCTTCCACCACCCCTAGCACTTTTTATTTTACAATTCTCCTGCCTGCATCTTTTGGAGACTCTAGAGCCATGGTCTTACCTGAGTTTCACTTTACTTTCGTAAACGTGTGCCTCTCCAGTTGCCACTGCATTGGCGACAGATGGTGGGGATCCACAGGATAAGGGCTCACAGGCTGGATAAGGCTGGCTCCACGTCCCTTTCTCTGTACAAACCAGATCTGAACTCCCTTGTATGACATACCCAGATCTGCAGTTGTAGGTTATCACATTTTCCTCCAAAGAGCCACTCTCACTGATGAATGCATTTGGTATCACTGGGGGAGAACCACAAGAAGTGTGTTCGCAGTGTGGGAAGCCAGAGCTCCACTGATCATTGGCTTCACAGGTGATTTCAGAAACTCCGTGGAGCTTGAAGCCTTTGAAGCACTGAATCTGGGCTACCTTTCCACAGCCAAAATCTGTCCCATTGACAGCTCCATTTTGAATTACTGGTGTGGAACACCTGCAAGGCAGGCAGGAAGGTGGGCTGCCACTCCAGGAGCCATCAGAAAGACACCTTCGTGAAGGACTTCCATAGAGCTTATAACCAGGAAAGCACTGATACTGTATATGCCCTCCATGATAAAAGGAGAAGCCATTAGGAAAGCCATGGGGAGGATCTTCAGGAGGGCCACAGCTGACTGGTTTACAGGAAGGAAACTCTGCATCCCAGCTGCCATCTGACTGACAGGTGAGTTTTGGGGCACCATGCAGCATGTAGCCATCCTGACAGTGGAACACCACTTCCTTTCCAAATTCATAGTCCAGGCCGTCCATCACTCCATTTGCCACTTGTGGTGGGGTGACACATCTGACAGGCACACAGATGGGAGTGGTTCCACTCCAATGTCCATCAGCAAGACAAACACGACTCCTGTCTCCCTCAAGGAAGAACCCTACATTGCAAGTATACTCAATCTCCTTTTGGAATGTATATTGGTTTCCTTTCACCTGGCCATTGGCTGAGATTGGAGGTGAACCACAGTCCACAGGACTGCAAGTTGGCTCACTCTCATCCCATTTTTTATTTTGTTGGCATGTTCTCCTCTCAGGGCCATTCAACACATACCCAGGATTACACTGATAGTACAACACACTCAGGTATGTGTAGTTACTTCCTTTGACAGAGCCATTCATAACTGGATTTGGTTTTGGGCATGAAATGGCCTCACATCTTGGGGAAGTACCACTCCATTCTCTATTCTGTAGACAAAATCTCACGTCCGAGCCCAGTAGAATGTGTCCAGGTTTGCAAATATACTCTACAGCATTGCCCATAGTAGTCTCTGTAAAATGCAAAAAGCCATTTTCAGGAGCAACTGGTAAGTCACATTCAATTGAAATGCAGGATGGTGCACTGCCATTCCAAGTTCCATCTTCCTGGCAGATCAGTATAGGGCTCCCTAAAAGTTCATATCCTGGATTACAGGTATATGAAACTATGGTGCCATATGGAAAGTTTGCTGAATGTGTAGCAGGAGATCCTTTTGTGTTTTCCCAGGTTGCCACTGCTGCCATATGATGAGGAGGGCGAGAAGTCAGATATGGAATCTCCATCATATCTTCTTCTTGGTCAACATGTCCCTGACCATCTTTGACCTTAGTACATTCTCCAAAATCAATATGAGGAGGAAGACCACAGTCTACAGGTACACATTTTGGTATGGCACTTGACCATCCCGACTCTCCACAGGTCTGCATGGCATGACCAGCTACCTGCCACCCAGGAAAGCAGCTGTAGATGATCATGGCCCCATAGCCATAATCTGCACCTTCTACAAAACCATTTTCAATGGGTTGTGGGGGATTACAGTGGATGGCTCTGCATGATGGGACATCCATATCCCAGTCACCTGTCTCCAAACAAGTCAAGGCTTTGGGACCCTCAAGCCTGAAGCCTCGGCGACAGGAGTATGTAATGGTTTGCCCATAGTGCAGGTGTGTGTAAGAGAATTTGCCATTTGAAATCTCCCTGGGCTTTGGGCACTCAACGGGTTTACAGGTGGGTTTTCCTCCAAGCCATTGACCATTTTCTCCACAAAGGATGGTAGTATTTCCGACCAACTCAAAGCCTGGCTTGCAGGTATAGAGAGCTGTGCTGAGATAGGCAAGACCTTGTACATCGATGATACCATTGAGAATTTCCTCAGGGTGGGGACATTCCACTGGGACACATTCTGGCAATGGAGAACTCCAGGTACCATCAGCTTGACAGGAGGTGGTGGGATCCCCTCTTAGGAAAAACCCATCCACACAAGAATACTTGACAGTACTTCCAAAATGAAGTGCAGAAGAAGGAGCAGGGACACCAAAGGAAATGAGGGGAGGTGGGAGACAAAGAACCATCTTACAAACGGGAAAAGAATCATTCCATTGCTGTGATGGCAAGCATTTCAGGACAGAGGGCCCCTGAAGGGCATGTCCCTCTTTACAAGACAATGTCACCACTCCTACTTCAGTAGCTAACTCCTTTAGGACAAGCTGGTTTTCCAAGAGAGGTGGCTCTGGGCACTTGGCAGGCACACACTTCTGGTTTAGTTTCTTATTCCATTTGCCAGATTTCTGGCATGTCCAAGAATTATCACCAATGAGCTCAAAACCCTCATTACAGAAAAACTGAACCTTGGATCCTACTTCAAAATTTTCTCCTTTCATGTAGCCATTCTGGATTGGGGGAGGTTTTCCACAGTTAAGAGGGACGCATGACAGTGGGGATTCACTGTGCCAGTGGCGATTGGCTTGGCAGACAAATACAGGACTTCCAACAGATTTGTAGCCTGGATTACATTGATATCTCACTTCACTCTCAAAGATCCTGCCAGTTGTATGCTGTATAATAGGGAGAAAACAATTAAGTATAATTTGTAAAACAATATAATTAACTAAATACATTGAATAATAAAAAATAGATTAAAATGCCTCTGTTAAGACAAATCAGTTAAGACATAAGCAAATATCGATTTATGGTTTTTTTTTTAATAGGTCTACTCTGCTTTTAGTGAGTGAAAAGGATGGGTCAAATTAGGTAATCCCCACTACAGAAATGTTTATCATTGGGCTGAGCCTACAATAAGTAAAAGATAATAGTTTTAAAATGATGATTTGGTGGATCACTACCAAAAATTGTAAGTTAGTAAGTTCAAAAAAAATCTTGCTCACCAAAGCAATGCTGTAGTTCATTGCTTTAACCACCGAAAAGGAAACATGCACATACAATGTACATTTATTTGTTAATATTGTTTAAAAAAAGCAAATAAGGGATCCCTGGGTGGCGCAGCGGTTTAGCGCCTGCCTTTGGCCCAGGGCGCGATCCTGGAGACCCGGGATCGAATCCCACGTCGGGCTCCCGGTGCATGGAGCCCGCTTCTCCCTCTGCCTGTGTCTCTGCCTCTCTCTCTCTCTCTGTGACTATCATAAATAAATAAAAATTGAAAAAAAAATAAAAAAAAAAGCAAATAAAATATTTTTCATGGATATATTCCAAAGGGTGCTATCAAAGTTTCGTGTTCATTCTTAACACAAATTTTAAAATTGTGGCTATAAAGATGGGAAATTAAAAAGCAATATTTTCTCTTCTAACCAAAAAGTTGATACTCAGGATCTCAACATTTAAATAAATGAGTGATAATATGATTGACAGGTCATTTTTAGGCAGTACCAAAGATGAATTAGTTATGAAAACTTTAAGAAAACTTATCATGGTAAAGGCTAGCTAGCTTGCATGCTATAGTGAACTTCTTGTTCTAGTGGACATAATTCTTTGTTTTGTTCACTTATTTATTTCTTGGGTGCCCTACATACATGTAAGTGCCATGCCATCACAGACCTAATATGCATTGTTAAATACTAGTTCTCCAATGCTTACCTGGCACCCAGTAGGAGCTACAGAGATATTTGTTAAATGAACAAATGAAAGCCTCCTTATCTATATATACCCTCTTCCAGTGGAACCCTACTACAGCAGAGCAAAGATGTGAAACAGCAAGTGTTTACTGCTGTTTGAGAATATAAAGGAGAAAAGGTATTATGTATATGTGGGTTTTTACATAATATTTAATCAGAATATTGTCTCTTTCAAATAGCCCTTAATTTGAAGAAACATATTAGGCACATGTTAATACGAAAGGAGCAAATGAAAGTTTCACCCTTTGTCCTGGTGAAACTACCTTTAGGTCTGCTGAAAGAAAACCATAAAAACTGCATTATAGTTAATAGATGATTCACCCCATCTTTTGTCTAAAACTTAGAAATGATACCAGATATCTCTAGGTTCCATTGGGCCTTGATTTCTATAAAATATACATCCATCTTGGGATGACTTCTACATAAAGGAAAATAATACTGTATTAAAATTGGTTCATTCTAACTTCATAGCTAGGGCTAAGGTAGTGCTACAAAGCACTTCAACCGTCTATATGCTAGGAGAAGGTAGAAAGCTATAGATTAAAAAGACTTCTCTCTAATATTCACCAGCTAGAGGTTTAGCCACTTCTGTTTTTCCACAATTAATCTGTTCAGTGTTCTGCCTCTGAATCCCAGGTTAGCCATAGTGGGCTGGCTGTCAGTGATGAGAGCCATGGACCCCTTGCTCATTAGTCTCTTACCTCCACAAAGCCATTCTCAACCTTAGGCGGTTCATTGCAAGACACAGGGTGGCATGTAGGTGTGGGGCTACTCCACTGTCCTGTAGCTTCGCAGGTGCTCTTCTTCTCCCCTTTGATGTAGAACCCCTTGTTGCAGCTATAAGCCACCATGGCCCCAAAACTGTAGTTTGATCCACTCGCATAGCCATTCATGATGCTTGGTGGCTCTCCACACCGCACGGGGATGCACTGGATGGACATCGGGGAAGGGTTCCACTGCCCACCTTTCAAACACTCAATCTTTGCCGAGGTATTCAGTACAAAACCTTCTGTGCATTTAAAGCTTACAACTGACCCTGCTGCAAATTTTGCTTTGCTCACAGATTCCAAGATGCTATAGGAAACAGATGGAGGTTTTTCACAGAAATGAGCTATACAATGGGGCATGGCCTGACCTTCTGGGGGAACCCACTTGCCCTGGGCATTGCAAAGGAGCTGGGAATTGTCTGCCAAGCTATAACCATCTGAACAATAGTAGAATGCAATGTCTCCAAATAACCGATGGGCAGTCTCTGGAGAGGCATGTTCCACGTTGGGGGGCTCATCGCAGGAGACAGCCAGACACTGCTGGTTACTTCCATTCCACTTGCCATTGGCCAGGCATTCAATGGTGTCGGGACCAGCAAGGGTGTAGCTATGAGATTGGGAGGAAAGGAATAATAATTAAGCAAAATATGTTTGTATCTTCGTATATTCTTTTTATTTTTTTATCTTTCCAACAAGGACTTTACTTTTATTTTTTTATTCTTTAAAAATAAAATAAAATAACATTTTTAAGAAAAGGCATAGTAGGAGAACTCTACAGGCTCGTCTCATCCTTCAAATACAACTAGATAATTATCAAATCATTCTGAATACCCAATAAATTGACTTGAGGATGGATAGAACAAACTGTACAACTAGAGGGGGAGAAGAGGCCATATCAAGGAAGTGCAGAGACATGGTTTGGGGGAGAAACAGATCCTGAGTGCTGTGGAGGGGAGAGAGCAGTAGTCTCAGACAATGGTGAGAGAAATGGGAGTGCTCAGGGGAACTCACACAGAGAACACTTCACCACAACCATTGGCTGGGAAAATGATTTTTTGTGAGTTTTTGTAAATAGAAGGGCTTGAGCACTGGAGTTTTAAAGGCTGGCAGGCTTGGCTGGTATAGAGACCTGAGGCTGCTGCCCTACTCCTGGAGAGAAGGTAGGCAAGCAGCCCAAAGGTACGTAGCACCATCTGAGGAACGCCTAGGTCACATGGGGAGACTGCTCTTCTTGGAGAACGTCTGTGAGAGGTGGCATTTGCAGAGTTGCCTCTCCAGGGACAAAGGAGCCAGCAGGCTCTATTTTGCAATCCTGCTCCTCAGCATAAACACAGAGCCACCTGTGGGTAACAGCACCGTGCCGACACTGGCTGCCTGACCTGCTTATACCAGGTCCCAAGCCCCTGTGCTCTGCCAGTACTGCCCTTCTTGGACAAGTGTGCCTCAGTGCCCGCACAGCAGGGAGGAGAGAAAACCTGTCGACCCTATCTACACCACATCTCCCAGCTAGAGTTCTGCGAGGCTTCAGTTCTAGTGGAAGTAGTATCAGGGTCTCATTTAACAAACAGACCAGAGTACAGCTAGTTAAAACTTGCCACACTCTAATTAAACTGCCCACTGCACACAAGGAGAACCTCTGCAGACAAGAATAGAGTAGCCAAACACAGCAGCAGAGTGCACACAACACACAGCAGTGACAATCTCTGAAGCACCAGGCCCTGGGCACTATCTAACCATTTCTTCAAAAAGCCATTACTCTCAAAATCAGGACACATAATATGCTTTTTTAACACAGAGAAAAAGACAGAGACTTAAACAATAATGTCAAGATAAAGAAGTTCGTCCTTAATGAAGCAACAAGATAAGGTCATGGTCAAAGATCTAATTGAAACAGATGTCAGTAATATGCCTGATGGAGAATTTAAAACAACAATCATAAGGATACTTACTGGGTGAGAGAGAAGAATGGAAGGCTTCAGGGAGGCCTTTACCACAGAGATAAAAGAGTTAAAAAACAATCAGAAATGAAAAATGCAATTATGGAGATTGGAAACAGGATGTAATGAACACAAGGCTGGAAGAAATTATAGAAAATAAGGAAGCAGAACAAAGGAGAGAAAGAACAACTATGGGTGATGAGAATAGACTAGGGGAACTCAGTAACTCCATCAAACATAATAACATTCATATCACAGGAGTCCCAGAAGAACAAGAGAGAAAAGGGCACAGAAAATTTATTTGAGGAAATAATAGCTGAAAACTTGCCTAATCTGGGGAAGGAAACAGCTATCCAGATCCAAGAGGCAAGAGAGCTCCCATCAAAATCAACAAAGACAGGACAACATCAAGGCATATTGTAATTAAATTTGAAAATGCAGTGATAAAGAAAAAATCCAGAGGCAGTTAGACAAAAGAAGTCCCTAACTGGGATGCCTGGGTAGCTCAGCAGTTGAGCGTCTGGCTTCAGCTCAGGGAGTGATCCTGGAGTCCTGGGATCGAGTCCCACATCAGGCTCTTTGCGCAGAGCCTGCTTCTCCCTCTTCCTGTGTCTCTGCCTCTCTCTCTCTCTCTTGAATAAATAAAAATAAAAAAAAAGAAGTCCCTAACTTACAAGGGAAGACCCATAAGGCTAACTGCAGATCTCTCAACAGAAACTTGGCAAGATAGGAGAGAGAGGCATGATATATTAAATGTGCTGAATGAGAAATATCTACAGCCAGAATACTCTATCCAATGATAGCAAGACTATCATTCAAAACAGGAGGAAAAAAAAATAGAAGGAGAGATAAAGAGTTTCCCAAACAAACAGAAACTAAAGGAGTTTGTGACCACTAAACCACTCCTGCAAGAAATATTAAAGGAGACTCTTTGAGTGGAAAGGAGAGACCCAAAGTGACAAAGAAAGGAACACAGAAAATCTTCAGAAACAATGACAAAACAAATAATAAAATGGCATTAAATACAAATCTATCAATAATTACTCTGAATGTAAATTGATTAAATGCTCTGTGTCAAAAGACACAGAGTGTCAGGATGGATAAAAAAACAAGACCCATCTATATGCTACCTACAAGAGATTCATTTTAGACCTAAAGATACCTGCAGATCGAAAGTGAGGGGATGGAAAAACATTTATCATTTATGATGCAAATGGACATCAAAAGAAAACCAAATAGAAACACTTATATCAGACAAACTAGATTTTAAACCAAAGACTATAACAAGAGATGAAGGGCCCTATATCATAATAAGGGGGACTATCCAACAAAAAGATCTAACAATTGTAAACACTCATGACACCAGTATGGGAGCTCCTAAATATATAAAATGGTTAATAACAAACATAAAGGAGCTAATTTATAATAATACAGAAATAGTAGGGGACTTTAACATTCCACTTATATCAATGGACAGATCATCTAAACAGAAAATCAACAAGGAAACAATGGCTTTGAATGACATACTGGAACATACCAATTTAGCAGATATATTGAGAACATTCCATCCCAAAACAACAAAATACACATTCTTTTCAAGTGTACATGGAATATTCTCCAGAACAGATCACATATTAGGTCACAAAACAAGCCTCAACAAATTAAAAAAGATTGAAGTCATACCGTGCATCTCTTCTGACCACAACACTATAAAAATGGAAGTCAACCACAAGAAAAAAATCTGGAAAAACTACAAATACATGGAGGTTAAATAACATGCTACTAAACAAATGAATGGGTCAACCAGGAAATAAAAAAAGAAATAAGAAAATAAAGGGAAACAAAGGATAATGAAAAACATCAATTCAAAAGCTTTGGAAGCACCAAAAGTAGTACTAAGAGGGAAGCTTATAGCATAAGAGGCCTAACTCAAGAAGCAAGAAAAATCTCAAATAAATGACTTAACTTTACATCTAAAGGAGCTAGAAGAAGAACAACAAAACCTAAAACCAGAAGAAGGAAGGGAATAATAAAGATTAGAGCAAAACTAAATGATACATAAGAAAACTAAAAAAAACCAATAGAACAGATCAGTGGAACCATGATCTGGTTCTTTGAAAAAAAAATCAATAAAATTGGGCAACCCGGGTGGCTCAGCAGTTTAGCGCCTGCCTTCGGCCCAGGGCATGATCCTGAAAACCCCGGATTGAGTCCCACATCGGGCTCCCTGTGTGGAGCCTGCTTCTCCCTCTGCCTGTGTCTCTCTGCCTCTCTCTCTCTCTCTCTGTTTCTCATGAATAAATAAATAAAAATCTTTTTTAAAAAAAGAATACTATATAAAAAAATCAATAAAATTGATCAACCCCTTGCCAGACTTATCAAAAGGAAAAGGACTGAAATCAATAAACTCACAAATGAGAAGGGAGAAATAACAACCAACACCACAGAAATACAATTTAAGAGAATGTTATGAAAAACCACACACCAACAAATTAGACAACCTGGAAAAAATGCATAAATTCCTAGGAACATAAATTACCAAAACTGAAACAGGAAGAAATAAAAAACTTGTACAGACAGATAATCAGCCAAGAAGTTAAATCAGTAATCCAAAACTCCCAACAAACAAAAGCCCAGGACCAGATGGCTTTAGAAGTGAATTCTACCAAACATTTAGAGAAGAGTTAATATCTATTCTTCTATATTCCAAAAAATAGAAAGAGAAGGAAAACTTCTAAATTCACTCTATGAATCCAGCATTACCCTGATACCAAAACCAGATAAAGACCTCATCAAAAAAGAGAACTACGGGCCAATATCCCTGATGAACATGGATGCAAAAAATCTCAATAAAATACCAGCAAATTGAATCCAATAGTACATTAGAAGAATCATTCACCATAATCAAGTGGGATTTATTCTTGGGCTGCAAGGGTGGTTCAATAGTCACAAATCAATCAATGTGACACAGTAAATTAATGAAAGAAAGGATAAAACTTTTCAATAGATACAGAAAAAGCATTTGACAAAGTACAACATCCATGATAAAAACCCTTAAGAAGTAAGGGTTTGAGGGAGCATACCTCATCATAATAAAGGCCATATATAAAAGACTCCATGGCTAATATCACCCTCAGTGGGGAAAAATTGAGAGCTTTTCCTCTATAGTCAGGACAGATAGGGATGTCTACTCTCATCACTATAACTTAACACAGTACTAGAAGTCCTAGTCACAACAATCAGACAACACAAAGAAATGAAAGGCACCCAAATTGGCAAGGAAGAAGTCAAACTGTCACTATTTGCAGAGAACATGATATTTTATATAGAAAATCCAAAAGACTCTACCAAAAAATTGCTGGAACTGATACATGAATTCAGTAAAGTTGCAGGATACAAAATCAATGTACAGAAATATGTTGCATTTCCATACACCATTAAAGAAGCAGCAAAAAGAGAAATCAAGAAATCAATCCCATTTGCAAATGCACCAAAAAACCATAAGCTACCTAGAAATAAACCTAGAAGAGATAAAAGATCTGTATTCTGGAAACTATAAAACACTTATGAAAGAAATTGAAGAGGATAAAAAGAAATGGAAAAACATTCCATGCTTATGGATAAGAACAAATATTGTTAAAATGTCTATATTACCCAAAGCAATCTATAGATTTAATGTAATCTCTATCAAAATACCACCAGCATTCTTCACAGAGCTAGAACAAACAATCTTAAAATTTGTATGGAATCACAAAAGACGCCAAGTAGCCAAAGCAAACTTGAAAAAGAAAAGCAAAGCTGGAGACATCACAATTCCAGATTTCAAGTTATATTATAAAGATGTAATCATGAAAACAGTATGGTACTGGCACAAAAATAGACACATAGATCAATGAATAAAACAGAAAATCCAGAAATAAAATCACAATTATACAGTCAATTAATCTTTCATGAAGCAGGAAAGAATACACAATGGAAAAAAAGACAAATGGTGTTGTGAAAATTAGACAGCAACATGCAGAAGAATGAACTGGACCACATTCTTACACCATACACAAAAATAAATTCAAAATGGATTAAAGACCTAAATGTGAGACCTGAAACCACAGAATTCCTAGGAAAAAACATAAGCAATAGTCTCTTTGACATCAGCCATAGCAATATTTTTCTAGGTGGGACCCCTTGGGCAAGAGAAACAAAAGCAAAAATAAATTATTGGGACTACATGAAAATAAAAAAGCTCTGCGTAGTGAAGGAAACATCAACAAAACTAAAAGGCAACCTACAGAATGGGAGAAGATGTTTGCAAATGACAAATCCAATAAAGGGTTAGTATCCCAAATATATAAAGAACTTATATAAATCAACACCCCAAAAAACAAATAATCCAGTTAAACCACGGGCAGAAGATACAAATAGACATTTCCCCAAAGAAGACATATAGATGGCCATACACATGGAAAGATCCTCAAACATCACTCATCATCAGGGAAATACAAATCAAAACTACAATGAGATACCGTCTCACACCTGTCAGAATGGCTAAAACTAACAATACAGGAAACAACAGGTGTTGGTGAGGATGCAAAGAAGGGGGAACCCTCTTATACTGTTGGTGGAAATGCAAATTGGTGCAGCCATTCTGAAATATAGTATGGAGGTTCCTCAAAAAGTTAAAAATAGAGCTACCCTCCCATCCAGCAATTGCACTGCCCTGTATTTACCCAAAGGATTTATAAAAATACTAATTCAAAGGGATACATGCACCCTGACGTTGATAGCAGCATTATCAACAATAGCCAAATTACTGCAAGAGCCCAAATGTCCCCTGACTGAAGAATGGACAAAGAAGATATGGTATATACATAGACAGTGGAATATTAGCCATAACAAAGAACAAGATCTTGCCATTTGCAACTACATGGATGGAGCTCGAATATTCTGTTAAGTGAAATAAGTCAGTGAGAGAAAGACAAATACCATATGATTTCACCCATATGTGGAATTTAAAAAACAAATCAAATGAACATAAGGGAGAAAAAAGAGAGAGAGAAACCAAGAAACAGACCCTTAACTATAAAGAACAAACTGATGGTCACCAGAGGGGAGACGGGCGGGGGCATGAGTGAAACAGATGATGGGGAGTAAGGAGGGCACTTGTGACAAGCCCTGGGTGTTGTATGCATGTATTAAATCACTAAATTCCACATCTGATACTTTCATTGACACTACTTACAGTATGTTAACTAACTGGAATTTAAATAAAAACTTGGAAAGAAAAGGAAGTATTTACTGCTTGAATACTGAGCTTACTGATCAAATGACCTTCATTTAAGATACAGAAATGCATCCTGATATTAATATTATGCTTGTTTAGAAAGGGCAGTGGATTAAAAGTTTTTTGCTATTTAAGGATCTCTAAAAATTACTCACATTTCTTTAAAAATAAATATGACTCAGTATACATTTAGAACGTCATCTGTCAATAGATGGTTTTAGTTGATTTCATCACTAGTATTTGAAACAAAAGCACTAAAAAAAACATAGGTTTCCCACACATAACTCATGCATTTACTTAAATTCAATGAAATTCAAAGCAATGATTGTAATTCTAGTCTTCTGTGTTTCCTAAACCCTTACCCAACTGAGTGTTAGCATTTCGAGCTGTGTTCTGTGTATGGCTCTGCTATTCAACAAGGATGAATCAATTTAGCTTAATAACTCTCAGTCTTTCTTTCTGCCTTTGACAGGTATTTTCCCACAGAGGGTGATAGATTGATGACTTGCAAAAATCTTGAATTATTCTCAAGTGCTCTTGCAATGCAGGAGAACAAAATATTACGATATGTAGTATTAGAATAACTACATGTGATTCATTCTTGATTTGGTCTTGCTTTCTTACTGAAGAGAAAAATGACAGAATTTTAAAGGAATGTCTAACACCTGAGCCATCTGTCATTTTGATACTAATGAAGGATAAGGGTATTAAAATAATTTGGCACCTAATTTAATTCTGTTAAGACATATTAATTTCTTCATTTTACAGATGAGTGAATGGTGGTTCCACAGGCTAATAGACCTGTCCAGAGCCGCACAGTTACATACAACTGAATTAAAAAATCTGAATTTGATTTACCAGATTCCAACAATTATACCTTTTCCTTGACATTGTTCTGTTTCCTTCCTTTTATCTTTTTAAAATGAGGTGGATCATAATTTGTGGGTATCCTGTGGAAACTGCACTGCAGAATCACCTAGTACAAATTATTTGACCCACCTTTCAGCAAAGATTCTTATGTCATTAGTTAGCAAACATTTCCTCTAAGGTTCCTTTTAGTTTTATAGGGGATCTGCTATGATAGAGAGGTTGGAGTTCATCCCCCTCACTGGCCAGATTCATGAGATCCACAGGAAGCAGACAGATCAAGAAAATAGAAGAGCATCAGCAGAAATGTGTGCATGCATCCTACCTATGGCCATATATCCTGCTTTGGACAGAAGAGGTCTCGAAATACTCATGGACATCCCTGACAACTATGTGCAGTCTCTAATTAGGGTCTGCTGCAGGTTCATTGTTAAGGATAAGCTCTGCTCTTTCTATTAGAATTCAACTTAATAAGTTTTTAAATGGTTTCTGTCTAGGAGGATACAGGAAGACATACAAGATGCTAAAGGCATCATAATCTTATTATTAAAAAATCCATTATCCCAGATTCTACTGTTCCTGTATAGAATGTGTTCTGAGTAGAAGTTCCATTTATAGTGACTCTTGACATTTAGTCTTTCATTAAATAATTCTTCAGGATCATGCTATGGGCTAGAGTCACTTCCTTAGTGCATAATGCAATGCTAACGCATTTGCTTGTTTGCACATCTATGTCCATCCTGCCCTCCTTACCCCACCTACTGGCTGCCGCACTGTGGGCCCCTTTACACCTATAGCAGTTGCTTAAAGAGGAAATGATTAATTCTATCTGAAGAATGGAGAGGGAAAGAAAGCCTTCCCTGTGGAAATGGCTTTTGAGGAGTCATGAGATAAGAAGAGTAGAAAAGTCATGAGATAAGAAGAATAGAAAAGAGAGGAAAAGTATTTTTCAAGACAGAAAAATAACATGAACAAAGGGCTTGGAGTATGATATGGCTGGGGCATAAGGGGAATTTACAAATAATTAGGAACAGCATCTGAACACCTGAACAAGGAAGTGGCAGTCACTAGGATTTGTGTGTTTTGACAGGTTGTGGTGGTTGATGGATAGAGATGTGGCAGGCACAGGTAAACTGGAAATAGTTTTTGACAGTTTCTTTTACAAGGACTTTCATAAGATTTTAGCAGGCAAAATGTCACTAGAACAGAAAGATACTTAAGTGGTTTATTAACTGGATGACCCAAAGAATACTGGTTAATAGAAATAGCCTCGTTGAGAGTTTCATTTCTTATGAATGCCATAAAACTGTCCTTAGACCCAATGTCCATCAGTTTATAAGCAACACATAACTGTAGGGTGGGGGATAGGGTGTTTACAATCCAGTTCAATGTTCTAATCTTACAAGGTAATATTTAACAAAGATAAGACAGAATGTACTGCATGTTCACAGTAAAGAAAAACCACACAAATGAAAAACCCAGTTTATCACATGAAAGACTTTGGGTTTAATTGAGAGTAAGCTGAATGAGTCAATGGCGGCATCTTAAAAGGGTGACTGCATTTCTAAACTCATTTATTTGGAAAGAGAAGATGAGAAATGAAATAAATTATTGCCTCTGTATGTGTGTATATGTCAGCCCCTAGATGTGGCATTTTTATCTCTGCTATATTCTAACTTGCATGTGTCAATGTGCATATTCAGCTTTGGGTACTGTAATTGAAAATGGCCCAGCTGGTTGGATGTCTGCCTTCGGCTCAGGTCATGATCCCGGGGTCCTGGGATTGAGCCCTGCATTGGGCTCCCTAATCAGCAGGGGAGCCCACTTCTCCCTCTCCCACTCCCCTTGCTTGTGCTCTATCTCAAATGAATAAATAACATCTTTTTTTTAAAAAAAAATGGACTACAGACCTACCGGAATAGGCTCAGAATGATTCTGAGAGGAACAGACTCAGAATCATGTTCATTTATGTGAAAGAAGTACCGATTGGAGGCTGAACTGGCTGAAATGTCTGTCTCCCTGCACCAAAGTGAGGGATCATTTCTCAGTCGGGAGCTGTGGGAAGGGCTGGGATCTTTCACAGAAGCCTCCCACTTGGCTCTACTGATTCATTTGTAGAATCTCAGGATCAAGCTGTGAACACTTGAATGGCTGGGATTTCACAGGTGCAGAGAAATGTACACTGAGTGATTTCAAGAGGTAGAACCAGAACCTTAGACTAGATGAAGTACTCAGTTAAGATGGCAACTAAGGGTTATTAAAAATAACCATCTTCCAAAATACATCAGTTAGTCTTTGAAGGTGGTAAAGAAGTACATATTTTCCAAATGACAAAAAGTGAGGAATTGTTAGCTATTGCCTAGATTGAACTATGACTGGCCTCTGATCCAAGTGCTGTATTATTTCCTTATGTTAGACATCTCAGGGTGTGTTACAATATCTGCAGAACATATTTCACCTGCTTATTTGTTTAAAAGAATCATTTGAGGTACCTAGGTGACTCAGTTGGTTAAGTGTCTGACTCTTGACTTCGGTTCAGGTCATGATCGCAGGGCCGTGAGAGTGAGCCCTGAACTGGGCTCCACACTGGGTGTAGAGTCTGCCTGAGTTTTGCTCCTTCTCACTTTGCCCCTCCCTGCTCACACAATTTTCCTCACTCTGTCTCAAAAAAAAAAAAAAAAAAAAAAAAGAATCATTTAAAAAAATGATAAAGTTTTGAAGAGATGATGACATTCATCCTATAAACATTGGCTACCAAAGCAGAAAAACTGGAACTGGTACAAATCTAAAATGCTGGAATATTTAATTTTATTCTGTGGCATTTTGTATTCTCATTCAAGAGACACTGGGAATGCTATTGCAGACTATTATTTAAAATCAGGCCATATAGGGGCACCTGGGTGGCTCAGAGGTTAAGCATCTGTCTTCGGCTCAGGTCATGATCCCAGGGTCCTGAGATGGGGTTCTGCATCAGGCTCCCCACAGAGAGCCTGCTTTTCCCTCTGCCTATGTGTCTGCCTCTTTCTCTATGTGTTTCTCATGAAGAAATAATAAAATAAATAAAATAAAATAAAATAAAATCTCCCTTCAAAAAAAAATCAGGCCATATACATTATAAAACAAATTGTCCTATGCCATAACTCCAAAGAAAAATGGCCCATTGATATTACAGTGATGCTACAGAAGGACATATTTCAGGATGAACTTGCAGCAATTAATTAGCATATTTCTGGAATAATAATGAAAAATTCTTTGAAAATGGGCAGAGTAATCTTCAGATACAATTTTCAGTGATTTGACTGACACACTGAGTGGAAGCCAACTAATGAGCATGTGGGAAGCTTTATGAGAGAGCTCCCCAGTGGATCATCAGCTCCTCTCTTTTTAAAAGAACCTTTTAAGAGCCTTAAAAGAGCAGCATACTAGATATTTAAAGAGTTGCAACTTAATCAAAGCAATGGAAAGTAGATATCAGTGTCAGCAGTTAATTCTGTTTTCAGCTAAAAATGATCAAAAAATTTATCTTAGTACATTCAGTAATTGCATTTAAAAATCTACATTTAAGAAGAATCAAAGGGGAACCTTCTATGAGGGTTTTAGGATTTTAATGACCCTTCCTTCCCTCTGAGCTTCTCACCAAGAGAGTAAACACATAAGGATGAAAAGGGAAATGGGAAACAAGTTATCACTTTATTAATTTGGGCAAACAGCTGAAAACTTCCAGCCCTGTGTTTTGGTAACAGGTAAAGGTGGAAGGCCAATTTTAGGGCAGAAGGTATACTTTTTGCTTCTCTCCTAGGCCCTAATCCTTGTTTCAGGCCAACAGCATCTCAGGAAGCCAAAGGAGACGGCAGGTCCATTGCACAAATAGGCCCATTGCACAAAAGCCATGACTTGAATACAGTGATGCCATCCCAGAATAGAACAGACACAGAGGATGTTGGCCTACACCAATCAATTCCTTAGGGGGAAGAAACAGAAAAGGAGTGAAGAGAGAAAACTCCTAGTTCTGGCTATACCATAATCTGAAAACCTTCCCTATATCACACTTGATGAAACATAACAAGTTATTTTAGGTGCACACATTTCTTTAGAAATAAAGAGGAAATTAACAACAGAGAAGTGAGCCTGTGATCCAGTGCTGTGACTGCCATTGGATTAGACGGGGAAGGGAAGAGGAGATGACAGTAAATAAAACTCTGGAGTTGAAACAGAGTAATAGCTGAGTCTCTGGCATGAATCTGTGTCCTAGAAAAATATTATCAGTTTCAGACAAAGATTTATGCTGATTCTCACTGGGAAAAAAATACATAATGGATATACTTCAGGAAGCAGAAATGTTAAACTCAAAAGGGTGGGATGAGATGCAAAAAGCCACGGTGATGAAGAGAGATTAATAAACCTGGGAATAAATCTAAGCAAACACTGGCTATATTAAAAAAATGACTAATTTGAGAAGTTGTAAAAGAAGAGGGAAGCAAAATATAGATGGTGATAGGATGTTTATGGAGAGAGATGGGATAGAAATTTGTGCTTTCCAAGATATTTGAGTCGTTCAGGAGAGGCAAAAATATTCAGTATGACCTCGGGGTAGGATGATTTCTTAAATTTGAAACACACACAAAATAAAATATAAAGGAAACAACTGATAAATATCAAGGACTATCTCATAAAGCTTAAAATATTCATATTTCATGACTCAACACCTTCAACTCTGGGTATGTGGGCCAGAGATGGCCTTAACTTACATGTACCAGGAGGCATGTGTGAGAGACATTTATTTCAGAACTTTTACATCAGCAAATAAGGTAGAAACAAATTAACCTTCTACCAGTAAGGAAATGGGTAACTTAACAGATAGCTCATTCTTCCAAAGGATACCATAGAGCAGTTAAAAGGAACTCTGTTGATTTACATGCATCCATGGAGAAAAATGTAAAAAAACCCCACAGAACATGGTAAACTTCAAAAGGATAGTACAAAGCCGCCACATATATAGCAATTAAAACACAAAAATCAATAGAAAGTTTATGGAGACATAGATATGGAAGGACAAAAATGCACATTTGTTACTTTAAAGAGGATGGGAAGGTGGTGAGAATGGCTTCTTGTTTTATCTGTAATACTATATTCCTTTGATAAAAAGAGAGCTAGCAGAACTATGGCAAAAATTAAACATGTGCTTTTCCCTCAAGAATGGATGCCCAGGGGGGTGCCTGGGTGGCATAGTCAGCAATGGGTTCGACTCTTGGATTTGGCTCAGGCTGTGATCTCAGGGTCGTGGGACTGAGCCCTGCCTTGGGCTCCAAGCTCAGCACGGAGTCCGTCTGAGATTCTCTCTCGCTCTCCCTCTGCCCCTCCCACTTGTGCTCTCTGTCTCTAAAATAAATAAATAAATCTTAAAAAAAGAAAAAAAAAAAGGATACTCAGGTAACTTTAAGTAGAGATTAATTAACTACCTTTTCTGTGTTCCTATCTATTTCAAATGCTTCATTAGCTATTTGGCCAGAAAAAAACAGGAGTACAAGGGCTTTCTTTCTAGTCCGGCCATCCTTGTAGCATCCCATAGTGGAGTAGGGATATTGCCAAAAGGCGTCAGTGTTCTTCCTCTCACTAAAAAGTGTTACTTCCAGAAAAAAAAAAGGGAAATGTTCTCTTAATAGGTATTGGTTTTTTTTTTCTTTTAGAACAAAATGTAGGTGGTAGTGATTTGCAACTATAGATACTCTCTACTAATTTGATTAGTTTGATTAACTATTTAAGAACTCTTAATTCGGTTAACTATTTAAGATAGTTTCCCCTTAAATTATTAAAGTGTCATCACTGTATATAGCAATAATGATGACAGAGAAAATAAAGCTATAGATGTACCTAGAACTCCATGGATCTATAAAGCACTTTCATAAGACTGTTCTCATTCCTTTTAACAGGTATGTGATTTAGGAGGGTAGATTTGGTTTCCATTTTTTCGATGAGATAAAAGCTCCCACAGAGTGCCTGCCTGCCGAGACCAGAAGGAATATGCAGGATAATGTGGTCTAATACCTCAGGTTGGAATACTATTTATTTTGCCAAGCTTCCATTATTACAGTAGGGAGCACATAGGATAATGCACGTGAAAGTCCTCTGAGAATGGAAAACCCTCTACAAATGTATGGACTTGTAATTTTAATTAGTGCCTTTAGTGCTTCTTTTAATAAAAACCCTTTTGTACAACATAGAGGCCTAACATTAGGCAGAACTGTAACTCTTCTGATATATTTTAGGTGAATGATTTGTAAAGAAAAGAAGAAAAATATTAATTTGTATCTATCGCATGATGTCTAATACTAAAAATATATCTAAAGACAAAATTCTGAGAAGAAGCATAGTCAAACCCCACTGTTTATCTTTGGATAATGTTTTAAAAGATATTTTCCATTTTCTTGTTTTATATGGTGATAATGCATTCCCTGTTTAATCAGAAAAAAAACCCCCACAGGTTGTCAAGATCTAGCTGTTATCTGGAACATGTATAGTTGATAAGACTTCACCAACACTGAGATGACTAATCTCAAATACTCCTGTGCAGTTCGTTGGGAAGCAGTTTTTAAAGGAGTCAAACCGTGGGGGACAGATAGAGATGGAGCCATCAAAAGCTAACTCCTGCAGTGACATTTTATTTACTTATTTAATCCTAGTACACTTAACACACAGTGTTGTTCTATCCGTTTCAGGTGTACAAGAGTGTGATTCTCCACATCACTCAGTGCTCCTCAAGATAAGCATACTTTTAATCCCCTTCCCCTATTTCACTCATCCTCCTCCAATTTATTATTTTTTAAATTTTTTTTTCCTCCTCCAATTTAATATTAAAGATTTCTTTTTCACTTCAGAAGGTGTTAAGATTTGGGATTTCCATCAACTATTTAACCAAGTGTTTGACTCTCAGAAGCTTTTTGCAAAAAGACAGAAACAAAAACCCCCAAAAAACCGAACTGTCGCCACCTGCTGGCGGTCTTGTATGACCGGGACTGTCTTCTATCCAAGTGAAAGGAACTTCAACTCTTAGGATAGAGTAGAAACTACCCTCTCATTTGGGCTTCAGTCATAATAATGGCAAGGTTGGTTGAATTAATGAAGGCCTTTTTTTTAAACCTGGGTAGGCCAGGCTTTGTACTAGGCATTTTATTTCTCACAGTATCTGTAAGTATGAACCTTTAATGAAATTGTTTTTATATAGTACACTCGAAGCACAGAGAGGCTATACAATTTTCCCAAAGCCACACAGTGAAGGACAGAGCTGAGCTGTAAATCCTGAAGGTGGCAACTCTCTGCTAGTGCTGCTTCCAACTATGTCAAAAACACCTGTGGTCAAATCTGGAGCACGAAAGCACTCTTCATGGTGAAAATATTTGTTGAAGAAGCACGGGGGTGGGGGGGTGCAGTGGGAAGCAATGAAATGCACATCGGGGTCCTGGGATTCACTTACCCTCACTTGCTTATCACCTTCTTGAGACAAAGCAGACCACCACCCCAGGCCCCCCTTCCCGTTTCTCTGCACCTCACAGGGCTTTTGTAAGGATCGAATGAGACGGTGAGTTAGAAAGCTCCTTGTGATCTGCTTCCTTGCTTTTCACATTTTACCTCTGAATGAAATGAGATCATTCAAAATATAAAAACCTGAATTTTATTATCTTTGTTCCCCTGTGGACACGTCGTCTTTAGGTTGTGACTCAAAGTCTTGCCTTCAGTTTTGCAGAAACACACAAATGCCTAATCAAGTGTCCCTTTTTGCATCTTTAAGTATAAAGATGGTTTCCACTGCATTGCCCAATGTCCCTTATTCGAGGCCTACTGCGATAAATTACTCTAATTCCAGGAAAACACTGTTGCCACAGGAGACTATATGCTCCGTCTCTGCTGTCAGGAAATAAGAGCATAAAGCTCTCTCTGGCTTTGGAGGCCAGGAAACCTGGTCTAGTATTCGACGGAGCCCATCCCCATGGTTAGGGGCGCGTCCACTCCCTGGGGCTCCCAAGGCTTCTTTCTCCTGCAGGGTCACTCACCCTTCTTTGCAGGTGTAAGTGACAGTGCTCCCAAAAGTGAAGTTCCTTCCGGTGATGACAGCGTCTTTGATGGCTGGTGGCTCTCCACAGACAACAAGATGGCAGGTAGGTGGCGCTCTGTCCCAGCTGCCCGAGGCCGAGCATTCAATGACAGAAGGGCCCTGTAAGCTGGGAAAGCAGGGCTATTATTCACTGCCATGGAGCAAGGGAACCTGAGCAGGCTCCAGAGCGTTTCCGTCAATGAATGGGCTAAACCCACATCACAAGGGCTGCAAAATAAAATGTGCTCCCTGGGGGTGCAGTAGGGCTCCAGACCTCACAGACAGAGCTCCTGGATGAGAAGGGGTTAATAGGCTGGTTGGGATCCAGTGAGAGCAGAGAGACATCCAGGAAGTCACAGTGGCTGAGGTCAAAGGGCACACTGTCCTTGTCCTGAGCCTGGGCACCTGCGCTGTGTTGCTCATGACTCTGACCTGTGTTCTTCCTTTCACTTAACAATCCTTGCATCCCAGTGGCGTGGCTTCTCCACCTTTGTCTGCCTACCTGATTCTGACTGTATCGTTTGACTTTCTCTTCACTGCATCTGTTTCACTTCAGATCCCATTGGCCAAGTTTCTGACTACAGCCTGTCCCTACTGTCCCTTCTATTTGAACACACACACACACACACACACGTATACTGTTGATCTAATCAACCTCATGCGGTATTAAGAAACTGGGCCCTTGCCCTGATATGCTTTTTGCAACATCCCATGCAATGTTCAGTATAAGCATGGTAACTTATGTACCAAAAAAAAATCCAGATATTGTAGTAGGCCTCACAAACATGTTTTTGCTTTCGTGTTTAATGACGAAATGTTTATAGTGACTCAATTAGTGCTCCCAGAGTCAGTTAGCTGAAATATTTCCCTATATAAGCTGGTTTTCCTGAAACATACTAATTTGAGAATATCTTTTACATTTAGGAACTTGTGTCTAAAGTCAGCTAGTTACATATAAATGAAACCTATTGAGTAAGTAATGAGTAATAGGGTATTTTAGAAGCTTGGCTGGTGTCTATGGACATTACCTGTATCCACTTTCACATGAATATGATGCAGTAGAAAGGTAGGTAAGCCCACTCAAAATATATTTCCCATTATTTATGCTTTCAGGGCTAGAACACTTGACCAGTTCACATACAGGAAGAGAATGACTCCAAGAACCACTAGCAAGACAGGAAGATTCTTTAGCACCATTCAGAGTATATCCTTTATTACACCTAAAGAAGATAAAGGGAGATTACTGAATATAATTTGCTTTATTTTGCATAATTTTATTAGCGCCAAGACCTTTAAAAATGTTGAGAATTCACACTTTACAATTTATTGGAAGAGTTGTTTCTTTTTTCTACTGAAACCATGCTTTGAAATTATTGTTTTTCAAGGTTGAATACATCTTCCCCATAGGGACCTTGGTGAGTGGTAGGTAGAAAAATTAAGAATTTGGCTTGCCTGCAATTTATGTCATGGATTAGTAGCTGCAAACAGAAAATTCTGAGTTTGAGAATGTTCTGGTTTGGTGTAAGTACTTGAGATAGTGGGTCTAGAGCCAAAGCTCCAGCTTATAACCAAGAATATTCCTTAGTTTGCAGGACCTTCCTCCATTGCATCCATTCTCAAAGCTCCTCAAGGATGCTGGTGACAATAATAAGGAACTTGTCAGAGGATTTAAGGATTCTAGATGGGACTATCACCATTAGGCTATTGAACTTGATTCCTTCATCCTACACATAATTTAAGTAATTCCATATTAATTAAAAGCCATCCTCTGAGAATCTTCTTCTCTCTTTCTTTCAGTTTTATATTACAGCCTGCATGTCATCAATAACTTTTACAATGTAGTTTTAACCTTCACACTTACCTATATGTTACTTTACTGCCATAGGTAAATGCTGATACATCAGTGTCAGTGTCACCATTTTCTGGAATATCTGGGACACCACAGAAAACAGCTACAAGGTAGAGAAACAAAAGAAGTATGTATTGCTTTTTTCACAGTGTGTACAAAAAGCTTTTTTTTTTTTTTTTTACCATAGTTGACTTTTTATTTAAAAAAAATTACAGGGTGCAATTTCCAGCATATTTTATAAAAGTACTGCCTGTCTTAAACCCTTATGTCACTATTAATTCCATTGAAGAGCTGCCTTTTTTTTTAAGGTGCTAATTCCAATTGATGGATACATGGCCTTAAAATAGAAAGTTTCCATTATTTATCCAAATGTCAAAATTAAGATAACCGAGAAGTTTATTGCCTTATGGCAATAATTTATTTTACATAAATAATATTCTTTACTAAAAACTATGAGGTCATCCTGTTTAAAACTTTCAGGGTAATTCACAGAAAATGGATGTATTTATTCAAATTATACACTGAAGCGCTGGGCTATTGGCTATAGACATTTATAAGTAAAGCAGCTCTGTAAAGAAATAAGACACACAAATGGATCTGCCTTGATATAATATACATAATTGAAATTAATGAAACCTGGAAGACCAATATTGTTATACTATGTTCTGTTAGGATCTTAAAGAAGAAATCACACATTTAGTAGTCCAAGGGCAGCTCTGCGTTACCTTGATTGCCTTTAAAAATGAGCCTAAGAGTTGGGTTTTAAATACAAAGAATATTGATACAACCTAACACGTAACATGTCTATACCTTAAATGTTTAGTATTGCCAGACACCCATGAACATGGGGAACTTATGAAACGTACCTTCACAATATGGTAACAGATCACTCCATTCTCCAGACTCTAAACATGTGATTTTGGTGGCTCCCACCAGCTGGTATCCTTCCTTGCATGAGAATGTGACTTTGGCACCCAGTGTATAAATCTCACCAGAAGAGTAGCCATTTTCTGGATTTCCCGGAGCCTTACATTTTATAGGTTCTTGAAAGAGAGGACAAAGGTTTTGTGGGACAATAAGTGGGTGTTCATACAACCATGCAAGGTCTCATAGCAAAAGAATTTCACTACAGTTAAAGTACCAGTTGAATCTTGTGGGAAAAAAATAAAAAAAAGCTTTTGAAGGGAGATACAGGAGGGTTTGGGGTACACTGGACATTAGAGCAGAACATACATTTAACAGGCATTCAAACTACAATATTTTGAAACACAATGACTAACAAAAATATACAAAATTTATGTGGCCGAAAGGGAGGTGTTTATTGGGTGGTGCCAGGGCATTTATTAAAAGAACTTTAGCTTCTCCTATCTCCCCTCACCTTCACGCCTACTTTTTAAAAGCAACTGGCTTTCTGTCAAATTGATGTAAAGGCTGTATCCTAAGGAGATGGAAAAAAATTCTCAGCCTGCCTTTCTAATCAGACTATGGATCAGAAATCCCTACTATGTGCAAATTTGGGGGTTGGTCACCACTTCTACGAAGGGAAGTAAGTTAAAGGGATATTTAGGACTAGAGTTGGATATGAGTAATTATAAAACTTGAATTATCAAAAAGGGAAGATATATTGATTCAATCTTTCTGAAAGTAATTCTGGCCATATGAGTCAAGGACTTTATTTGTATTTATTTATTTATTTTAAAAATTATTTATTTATTTTTTTGAGCAGGGAGGAGCAGGGGGAATCTTTTTTTTTTTTTAATTCAATTAGCCAACATATAGTACATCATTAGTCTCAGGGGAGAGAGAATCTTAGGCAGGCTCCACACCCAGCACGGAGCCTGATGCAGGGGTCAATCTCACGACCCTGAGATCATGACCTGAGCCAAAATCAAGAGTCAAATGCTTAATATACTGAGTCACCCAGGCACCCCATCAGTCAGGCCTTCAAGTATTTTTTTTTAAGATTTATTTATTTATTTTAGAGAGAGAGAGAAAGCGCACACATTGGGGGAGGTGCAGAAGGAGGGAGAGAGAGAGAGACAATCTCCAGCAGGCTCCGTGCTGAGCATGGATTCTGATGCGGGGCTCGATCCCACAACCCTAAGATCATGACTTGAGCTGAAATCAAGAGTCGGCTGGTTAACCAACTGCGCCACCCAGGCGCCTCCTCCGCCAAGAACTTTAAATGAATCCTCTCAAAAAGTGAAGGCCGTTTTAAGACTTGATTTTGAGAATTCGTCTTTACTTTCTATTTTATGGGAGTTGCTTTCTCACAATAAATGCAGAATGACATCAGTGAGTTGAGAGATGGCCTGTTTGATCAAAGTTATCACAAAATATAGAGACGTGATATGGCAAGATGTCCATTTCTTTTCAACAATAGAATTCTGTGTGGCTGAGGCAGAAGAGACGCACTGATGGTGAAGTATCTTTTTTTGCTCTGACTGAGGCCATAGAGGCCAGTGATTGTATTTCTAAATCCCCTCTATGATTCTTGTACTATATGGACACTGCTTCAACTTTCTGGTGATATGGTTGGTTTTCAGTTTTATTTTTTAGAGATTGGGAAGTTGGGAAGGGCACAATGCTAATTTAAAGCTCCTTTAGTTATTACCTATGTGTCTTTTTAAAGATGGTTTATCTTCTCTACCTGCCCTTTGCACTTGAAAATGATGTCTTTTTAAATAACATACATTTGAAATAAATATATACTTAAATAAAAAATTAATAAACTTCCCAATGATACATGTACTAGTTACCTGCACAGTTTTTACCATCTCCTGTGTAGGGTGGGATACATGAGCAAATGTAGGATCCATTTGTATTCAGGCAGGAAGCATACTCACTACAATCTGACCCAACTGCGCATTCATCAACGTCTAAAATGAAGATAGCTTACAGGTAGTGAAGTTGATTGATTTTTCTTATGTATCAAATACTTGTTTTTACTCTTAAGTCATTACATATTGCTTAACGTATAACACCAGAGATATTTTCATATAGCAAAAATAAACTATATTCTAGCAATTATAGTAGTCATGATCACATTGCAGATACACAATAAAAGCTGTTATTCTCCCACTTTATAGGTGGGTAAGTAGAAGAACAGAGATAGATTAAAAATAATCTTGGTATTGAGCCTGGTAACAATTCTAAATATTCTTGGCACATCTAGAGACAGCTGCTTTGTCACAGTGGCTTGCCCAGAGCTTACTGGGATGAGATGAAGTTAACAAAAGAATGTCACAAGAGAGCCTCAGGAATTTGGGATGATTGTCTCCCAGGGAGCTAGAATAAACCCAGACAGTACTGCCAAGATTTATCTCACCAAGGCATGATGGTGAAATGCCATTCCAGCTCCCGTTGTCTGTACAGAACATCCTTGAGTCACCCAACAAGTAGTAGCCATTGTTGCACTGGTAGGTCACTGTGCTGCCAGCATGGAAGTCCTCAGCTGAGTAAAAGCCATTCTCCAAAGGGGGTGGCACCCCGCAGCTAATGCCTGTAATGTGCAGGGAGAGCACACCTACATTAGGAGCGAAATGCTCCAAGGACATTTGGTTCATGTTAAGCTAGTAGTTGAGTTAAACGGGACGTTTTCATTGGACACGAACACAGACTGAGAGCCCTGGAGGGGTGGAAGCAGGCCGTGGCCGTACCTGTGCCCTTGGCAGCTGGCAGGCTGCCTGGCTCAGAGTGGGCACGCGATTCATGAATTAAAAACCAAAATATTTATGAAGGTCCTGCTAGACACTGTCATAGGTGCTGAAGTTACAGTAATGAACCCCAGAGGTACACGCCTGCCTTGCGGAGCTACTGTCCAGTGGGAGCAGAGAAACAAGCCACAGGTGACCACATGTCAGTGAGCATAAACACTACGGAGAAACGTTGCTATCGCCCGACCTAAACAAGCAGTCTCCTTCCACCCAGCCCCTCTCTTGGGATTTCCCTCCTTTGCTTTATTTTTCTCCATAGCCTTTACTTCTGGCCCTTGTTCTTATTTATGATAAGTCATATTTACTCATTATTTTCTGTCCCTCCTGTTCCTGCGGAAACTCCACCAAAGAGACTTTCTTCCAACCGCTGCATCACTAGAACATAGGTCGCTGTCTAGCCATGTAGCAGGTGGTTTAAAATCATTGGATAAATAAATGAATGGATGCACTCAACTCAAGATCTCTTCTTCTGTGTCCCACCCGGCCTGTAACCCATTTCTCTTTGGGCTCCGGGCCCCAGTTCAGTCTTCCCTTCCCATGGCAGTTCCCTGTTGCATGTGGGGTGCAGCCACAGGGCTGGTCTCCTCATCCCCCATGTCCCGCATAGAGAGGGAACTGCTCAATGAGTATTTGCCGTGTTTACTACTGCGGTGTATCTAGCTTTTATCTAGCATTCCTGAAAAATGTTCCTGTGGTGCAACAACTGTCAGGAGCTACTGAAATGCCTTCTGCAAAGGCGGCTCACGTTCGCAGTGGGGGAGTGGTTGTGTCCACTGTCCTTGATTCAGACAGTACTGCACAGGGTTCCCAACCATCTGGAAGCCTGGGTCACAGAACAGACTGATTTTGGAGCCTGGCTTTAAGTCTACCGACGTGGTTCGCAGGTGAGGTATCAATCCTTCTAAGGGCGGGCAATCTGCAGGCAAAGAACACAGGCACAGAGCTTGTCAGTGTGGCAGCACCACCAGGTCAAGTCTCAAATCACATGTGGCACCAGCATGTGAGCGCCACTCTACTGCTACTAAGACAAGGCGGCATGTGACCCGATCACTGGCGAGCAAAATTGCGAGAAAAAACTATTTGAGTTAACCACTTTTCCTCCTCCTTCCTCAGAAGTCAGCTGAATATTTTCTATAAAAAAAGTGGTATTTTAGGAATATTGATGAAAGATACTTAGAAGTTATCAAAACCCATGAATTCTAGGACGTCTTTAGAAACTTCTTCAAATACATTGGATTTTATGACCATTCAGAGTTTGATTATTTAGTGAGTGGACTCTACCATCCATAGCTTTTCTCTCTATGCTACCTGCCTCTAGATGGCCACTGGGAATTACAGGGTTGCAGGTACCCCATCTCACACAGGAGGTTAGGGCTTTCGTGGCATTTGAAAAATTAACCGTATCCCTCTTCTCATCCTATTCTCCTAATCTGATTTCATCATTGTCCAAGTTTCTTCCATAATCAATTTTGTACTCTCTAATGCAGCGTGCATTTGAGTATTAAAAAATAAATCCTTTGGGTGAAGGTAAAGAAAATGTGAATTAGTGGTTAAGCAGCAGGCTGACAGGCACACACTACTTGACCCACAGGGAATTCTGAACTGTCTCTTTTTTCACTAGAAAATCTTGGGAGTAGTCAAGAGATGCCAGTTTACAGAAGAAAATTCTAACCAGAACAGAATATGCTCTTGTAATTTATCTTCACTTTTCCCATAATTCCAGACAGGAAATCAGGCCAGGCTAACACATTTCCTTTTTTGAGTTCCTCTGGGCATGAGGTAGCCAGTGATTTCACCTGAAAGTGTAAACACATGTCTTTAGATACACCTTACTTGTTTCCATATGACAGAGTCATTATATCTTAAAGTAGTCCTATTGAAAACATTCACAGATCTGGGGGTGGGGGTGAAGGGAAGGCGGCTTTTGAACAGTATGGTTTCAGGAGTAACAGATAAGTCTCTTCCCTCCCCCTCTCTCCTCCACCTCCATCATCCCCTCTCCCAAATAGGTCAGTTGCCAGATATTCTGAAAATCTCCACATAGAATCTCTAAAGTTCTGCAGTTTAATGAGGTATTGTAGGTGTTCCCTACTCCTCATTCTCCTGTCTTCTGCCTCTGATGTAGAGGTGGGTAAACTGAGGCCTAGACAAGTTCTGTCCCTATAATAATAAGGGCAGACATTGAGGAAGCCCTTGCTGGGTGGCGAACGAGACCACTGCTGTACGTGCCATGTTGTGTGCGATCCTGCTGAAACTTCACTACTCACTATGCTATCTGCTCATCTTTCACAGATAAGGAAACCGAAGCATAGAGGGATGGAGTAAATATGTTCAAAGTCATCACTACAAGGCTGTTGTAGAACTGGGATTTGAACTCAGGCTATTGCACTCCAGCCTGGCTTTAACTGCTGGCCTCTCTGTCACTCTCTAAGCATGATCTTGCACCAGCCCTCAATTTCTGCATCTCTAGTCCGAGGGATTTGAGCCAGTATCTCTCTGATTCTCTCCAGCTTGGAGATCAGTCATTTACAATTATCCTAAAATAATCATATCCAACAAAATTTAAAAACAGCACCAAGAAACAGAAGAGGGGATTCATTGAAAGCAACCTTAGGTAACCTCTGCCCAGCTTAGTCTACGACCATAGCATCAAATGATATCGGTGGTCAAGTCTGAAAACCCAGAGGTTACAGTAAGATACGGCAACGTTAGTCTGTTCACATTTTTACTAGGTTTGTACCTTTGTATCTCATTACTGTCATACACTGAAAATGGAATTGACCTGCTGTGGAGACAGGACATAGTCCCAGAGGTTCAGCTGGCTTATGGAGCCCACAAAAGACTCAGCTGGGTTGAATCCTTCTCCTTTCTGGTCTTGCTCTTGCCCAAGAACTAATGCACCACCACCTAAAGAGAGGAGACAAAGGAGGAGGAAGACTGACTTCATTGTCTGTTATTCCTAAAATGCTAACTGAACGAGAGCATTGGCAATATAAACGTACCAGGGAAAATTGTTGAAAAAACCAAATTACCTTACCAAAAAAAAAAAAAAAAATCTGCATGTTTCACCAATAAGGACAAATTCAATATTGTATATAGAGCCACTTAAAAATAATCAGAGAGGGTTTATTTAGAATATTACATCAGACTTACAAACACTTCATGACAAAAACCACACATAAACATATGTGCAGGTAATATTATATGTCAACAAAAGAGGTAAGTTCTAATTTGCCTCCTTTCTTCCAGGAAGTTACCCTCCATGACAACTACTACCAGTAGCTGCTCTGCCTTTTCTTCTTCTTAACCCTACAATGATTACATTTCTATCGCCAATTCCAAGGTAACTCTCAATTTGCCAGCGGCCACCAAATTGCCAAATTCAATGGAAACTCTTTTATATCCACCTCTGGTGATTTCTTTTTATCTTTGGTTCCTACTGGCCATTTCATTCTATTAAACTGTCCTTCCTGGATGTACTGGATGGTCTGTTTGCCCCTCCAGAGACATCTGCTACCCTTCTCAACGCTGCTTTGTACCCTCAAAGGTTGACACCACCTGGTTGCCCAGTTCCTCTGGCTTCTGTTCATACCTGACCAATGGAAGGACCAACCCAAGACAAGAAAGTGGGATGAAAGAGAAGTTTAATTTCCTGGATACCTTCTCCCCCAGGCAACAGATTGGCGGTGGCTGCTTTCCTCTATAGAACATCATGGCTTCTGCTGGGTGAATACTCTCCAGAACTGCAAGTTTGCCTAAACTCTGGCCACATCTTTGAAAATCGTCCCTTCCTTAAACTCTCTTCAGTTATCCAATTTGGGTAAGCCACCTGTTTCCTGCCAGGGGCCTGGCTGATTCCACTTATTTTTCATAAAGGCATCGTTTCCTGATTCTCCTTGGACCTTTGTGCTAATTCTGTCCCTCTTCTCTGCTTGCCTCTTAAGATGCTGATGCACCCAGGCTTCCACCTCTGGCCTCCTCTCTTCTTCCTTCAATAATCTCCCCATCTGATATCATTCACCTGCCAATTGATACACGTAGAACCCCCTTTTGGGATTTCCCAAACTATGTTCTTTGCTTATTAATCATTAAAAATTAATATGTGCACGGAAGAAAATTTGAAAAAATAAAGCAGAAGGAATTCCTCTTATCCAGAAAAAAAAAGTCATTAAACAGTTTTGTGTATTTCCTTCCACATTTTATTTTTATTTATTTATTTTTTTTAGTGTATGTGTATGTGTGTGTGACAGAGAGATTTTAAAGCACACAACTCAGGATCATACTATGAATGATGTTTGAATCTGGCTTTTTGTCTTAGGTAGTTCTCATTTCATGAGTTTTAATAGCTATTTTATATATGAATGCAGAACAATCCAATTAATTAATTAACTAACTAAACAACCATTTCTTATTGGATACTGGAGTTGTTCCCAAGTTTGGTACTGAAGTATCACTGAGATCAACATATTGATACATGAGTATTTATTCAGATCATTGATTATTTCCTTTAATCTGATTCCTGGTAGTTGAATTGTTGGTTATGTGCCAAGGGTTTCCCTAAGGTTCTTGATGAAAGTTCCTAAACTGCTTCCCAGAAAAGTTGTACTTTTTCATACCAGCACTCTATAAAAGTGTCTGCCACGCTGAATCTTGCCAATCACATCCTATCACTAAGAACGACTTTGTCAATTTGATATAAAGCGATATCAACCTATGTTTCTAGTTGCATGTATTCCTTTGATTAGAATTCAAACCCAATATTTGTAAAATCAAATGTAAATTCTTCCCTCACCTCTAACCCCTGCTCTGATAATTATCCTTTTTCCTAGAATTCTTCTCTCAGCTTTTAGACTCTTTAATAGCCCTAGTCACCCAAACTAAAGCTAGCTATCCACTAAGCTCTGTCAGTTGGGAGCTCTGCAATACTTACGGACTCCAATTCACTCTGACTGCGGTGGTGAGACAACCATCTCCTTGGCTGGCTACTATTACAATCTCTGTGTTTTAGTTTCCTATCTTCCTGAAGATAGGAAACCTACCTTCACTCTTTTATCAGGGTGTAATTTTTTTTAAATATAGAAATGCTCTTTTTCTTATCATAAAGGAAATACATGTTCATTATAAGATACAAGAACAGAATAAAGAAGAAAATAAAAGCCACCTGCAACCCCACTATCCAGGGAAGAGAGAGCTGAAAACAAGAATACTTAGACACAAAAAGGAACCACCTCTCCACCTGATAATGCCACTTCTTTTTGAAACATTCTGAATGTTTCCTTATTTACTACAGGGAATCTCCAACTTTTCCTCTTCATGTGATATCTGTCATAGAAGGATCTAGATAGATGCCATGTATGATACTAAGAACACCGTATCACCTAATGCTTTTGTATTCCTTCAAAAGAAAACTCCTTGGATACATTTTTAAAAAAGTATTCTTAGAAGAAAGCTGGAGTTCTATTTGAAAAGGGCATAAAGACAGACAGTTTTAGCAGTGCTGCAGCTTATACACTGGATGTACTTGTGTACTATGTAGAAGATCACAAAACAAAACATACCAGTAATTCATCTCCTTGGAAGACAGTTTAGTAACCGTCCATTGATAGCTCAACCTGCGACTTCCTAGTCTTACTAAAAGTCCCCAAATGCATTTCTGACACAGAGAGTCATACAGCTCACCTAGGAAAAGCTTGTAATAATTCAGTCTGGATAATCAGGGAGTAGAAAATGGGAGAGGTAACTGTTGACCTTTGTGTAGAACCAAGGACAACAAAGCTAGCGAAGTTGATGTTTATCTAAGCACCACCACATCTGGTATCTAACATAATTATATTCCTTTAGCTAAGACCTACCAGGTATGGCTGAACCAACAGAGAGGCCCAGGCCACCATCAGATAATTTCCCATCGATATAGACTTTCCAGGCTCCATCAGTACTCGTCCAAGTGATTGCAATGTGATGCCAATGGCCATCATTCACGGAGGGACAATCTGTTATCTTTTCCTTGCCATTCACATAAAGAACCCAGCTGTGAAAAGATTCCAGACAATAGAGTCATCAGTCATATGTCGTAATCTCATCTATGGGGCCACATTACTATTTTTCTTCTTTTTTTGTATGTAAAGCACTTCACGTGAAACCATTACATCTTTTTCTCCATTTGGTCATATTTCATATGCAGGGTTGATTTATAAATTATACTTCATTGTAGCTCACTGAAAATTACTTTATGTTTCTTGGGCAGCCCGGGTGGCTCAGCAGTTTAGCACCGCCTTCAGCCTAGGGCGTGATCCTGGAGACCCGGGATCGAGTCCCACATTGGGCTCCCTGCATGGAGCCTACTTCTCCCTCTGCCTGTGTCTCTGCCACTTTCTCTCTCTCTGTGTCTCTCATGAATAAATAAAATCTTTTAAAAAGAGAAAATCACTTTATGTTTCTTAAACACGAAGGGGTAGGAAAAAGTCTTAAGATAATGAGAAAAGTTGATCCAAGTTGAGATAATTTACCAACTGTCTATTCTGGAGAAAGTGAATCAAGAATGGAAGGAATGAGAGCTGTACAAACATCAGACTGGTTTCCTTCCTTCGGAATGGATGTTTTCCTAAGACCAGGAACAAACTTTAGATGTCTCACAGAAAGTAAGCTCTGTCTGGATTGCCAAAACAGTCACATAGCAGACAAACTATGTCAATCCAAAGGCAAGCATAAATAGAACAAAGATGACCAACAGCAAAAGATTCTAACAATCATGTCACAGTGGGGAATGTCAAAGATACTAAGCAGTTTAAAATGAAACATCTTCAATAGCAATTGGAGAAAAAGAAAAAAAATAGGGAAAATTGATAAGGAAAAAAAAGAATTCATTGCATACCTCTCTCCATATCTTCTCAGTTCCTACTCAAAGATATTTATGGAAAAAATGGTATTTTTATCACACCAATCATTTCCCTCTTTGTGTTTTCCCATCATCCTCCCCTATTCAAGTGGGTAACAGGTTCTCTCTTTGTATACATTCTGCCTCAGGGGAGCTTTGTGCAAATTTCTTGGATTTTATTTTTAAAAGTTCGGGTCAGTTCAGAAGAATAGGGTTTGGGGATGGGGAGGGTTCCACCGGAATAGTGAGTCCCATGGACTGAAGAAAGGAAAGAGAGTTCAGTGGGGCCTGCATCCTACTCAGCAGCAATAGGACAGAAACTTGAGTGGATCTGAGATGAAAAGGCCACCACAGAATCTGTCTATTTTGAAGATTGGGATTCCATGTGGCAAAGAGCTGTGATTCTGAAGGGCCCACAGAGGCTGAAGCAGTTCACACAGCCCAGTGATAAGCAGTATGGACAGAGGACAGTGATGGAAGTCCTGGCCAAGTCTGTGGCTCTTTAGCAAGACCCTGTGGGTCTTGCACAGTCTATGAGAATCTATGATAGGAAAAGCATTCAGTAGAGAAAGAAGGAGGGAAACAATTGAGGTTGTCCTTTCTGACAGCCCAGAGAGTGACGGGCCCTGCTGTTGAATTAATAACTGACCCAAAGAGAAATAAATATCATCTGTACACCTGAGATTGTAGATGGAGTCATATTTCATATATGTGTCTTCCATGGGTCAGTAGTGTCACTGAAATCCTTAAATCCCCGCAGGCTCTGACATATAAAAGAAAGAGCATCAGTCTTAAGAGTCAGTCTGAGACTTAGCTCTACCACTCCCAGAGTCTGAGATTTGGGGCAAATCATTCAGTCTCTCTGAAACTTTGTTTTGCTACCTATAAAGCTAGTTCCTCAGGTCATTGTGAAGATCAAATGAGGTAACACTTAGCAAAGAGCAAAACATAATTCATGCATAAGGTGCTATCGCTGAAACTTCGCTTTCTTACAGAACTTGTCCAGATGCTTTGTTTGGTCACTGGTCACTCATCACTCTGTTGTCCTGCTGGAGCACCTGACCCTCTTGCTCCTCTCTCCCCCACCCCCATGTCATTTCTAACTTGGTGCCAGGATAAGATCCAGAGTATGTCTTTCCTGACATTTCTGCTTACCCATTGTAATCAGTCAGGAGGAAGGTATTATCACTGCCATTCTCAAGTGCATAGGAGATTGGTGTTCCATAATTATTGATGTCAGAGGATTTCATCCAGAATGTGCAAGTTATAGCCCAGAGAGATGGAAGCACACCGTCTAGCATGACATAACCATAGGTACCCGAAACTTCAAAATCCAGGTTAAAACCTGAAGACTGGTCTGTAACAAATAAGAAAAGTGTGTAGACTATGGCACTTATGAGGCATTTCTTCAGTTGTCCAAGGTAAGCAGTAGATATGCAGTACTATTGTCAAAGAAGCCCATTTCAGTCAATATGATGATCTGAGATGCAGTTTCAACATTAAATATCTATATATTATTTACAAAATACATCACACATCCTTCTAAATAAAATAATCAGTGATATCTAAGATAGGGAAAGAATTCAGTAGGGCAAGGAAGCAGAGAAATAGGAAAAAGCTGGGAGGAGAGGTGGAATCAGGAAGTTAATAAAGATAGAAGACTCTAGGGCACGTCCATATGCTGATGGGATGACTTCACAGAGTGGGGTAATTGAGGCTGCAGGAGAAAAGGGGGTTAACTGCAAGAGCCACATTCCACTTCTACTCAGGGCCCTCATTCTTCCCTATTTCATGAGCAATTCAGCTCTGCCCCAGTCGTGCATACCCCATCAAGAAAATGAAAGTCCTACAGCTAAAGGTCACCAGCACCCTGAGAAAGCAGCTTAGCACTGGTTCTCAAACATGTCTTTGAACTCTGAGCTCCTAAATCAAGTGTCCTTTCTAAACATGTAGAAGATGAAGAGTTTTACTTAATTCAATTTTCTCCTCTGAGCTTCATTTCCCTCCACCTTTGCCATTAGGGTTAATAGGACCTAGTTTGCTGGATCGGTGTCAAGATTAAATAAGTATAAAATGCTTAGCATCATTTTTAGTATGTAGACAGGGCTTGAAACAGGCAAAAACTAACATTGTTATAATCTCATTATTTTTAGTATTGTTATTAATAATACTGAGCTCCTATATACCTGTTTCACACCTGCTGCCTGAAAATCCTGGCTGGCATTTACAACTGTATGAGTTTAATTCATCCACACAGGTGGCCTGATTTCTACATGGGTTAGACTGACATTCATTGATGTTTACTTCACAATGTGGCCCTGTGAAGCCTGCTGCACATTGGCACCTGCAAAGAAACAAAATATTATTAACACATAGAAGTGCATTCAAGGAAGTCTCCCATTTATGATGACAATGTCTCAAAGGACTTTGAAAACTGAAAGCTCACAGATGCAGAGAATAGACTGGTGCTTATTGGGGTCAGAGTGGGGTGGGAGAAATGGGTGAACTGGGGTTTTGTTTTGTTTTTAGTTTAGATGAATTGAGTAAACTACTCTGAAATGATGAAACATTTTCCACATCAAAACAGTGCTTTAAATATCAGTTACCTTTTTTTTAAAGTTCATTTAATTAAACCTATTTAAGATAATACATATCTGAAGTGTTGTAGCAGCAAAAATAGTGGTTCTGATCCGGATGAATTATTATTTACACACTGGGAGTTTCTTTCCCTGTAGAAGTGCTAGGAAAAAATATTAAAAATTCACATGCTGTTCCAAAGGCTTTATATATACTAAACCAGTCTTTATAATGAGGTAACACTGTCCTCATTCCCATTTTACAGATGAGTAAACTATGGCTCAGGTTAATCTGCCCAAGTCTCCTGGTCACTAAGCGGTGGAGTAGGATTTTAAACCCAATCAAAGTGCCTTGTTCTTAAACAGTATGCCATACAGTCTCTGTGGTATGCAACAAACCGTTTAAACCTATCAGAATGGAAAATGTATCAAATGTTGAGATCAAATGTTGACAAAGGTGTCATGAACTGGGAAATCTCACATAGTGAAGAGAATTACAATTTGGCAATGTCATATGAGATTGAGGGTTTGCATTCCCAGAGCCTGTATATCCATCTCTACTTATGTGCTCTCAGAAGCTACTCCCCAGGTGCAAAAGGACACAGGTAATGAACATTCATAAGAGCATTATTCTAAGTGTTTATGAAGAGGAGAGTGGGAAAATAAACTATGGTATGATCATGGACTACTGATCAGCAGTTAAAATAAATGAACTAGAGCCAAATGTATCAACCTTGACAACACATGATGTTGAGTGAAAACAAAACCCAAATTGCAAAAGGATGTATATAGTATAATACCAATTATGGAACATGTAAAAGTGTGCTATGCACTGTTTATGTAGTAATATATGAAGTCTGAATGAGAAAGATGTACACCAACTTCAGAAAAGTGGTTACTACTGAGGAAGAAGAGGAAAGTGTATGTGTGTTTGTGTGTGTGTGTGTGCGCACGTGTGCTGTATTGGATGAACTCTAAAAGGATCTTTAGAAGGTTTTTCTTTAAAGCAAAAGATGTGAATCAAATATGGCAAAATGCTAAGATTTGGTAATTACTGTGATGAGTGTGTGACCTTTACTGTTCTTGGTAATTTTCTGTATGTCTGAAATATATTTTTAATTAAAAAGGACCTGTGCAATACATGCTAATTAACATTGTCATTAGCATGTTTACGTTGGAATTGGGGTGGAGTCTTCGCTGAGTTCTCTGCATCTGATGATAAATCTATTTTGGCTAGAATTTCACTCATCTTTATCTGCCCATGTTGGACGTCATTCTAGCAATCCAATATCCTTGTCTACAAAGTAAGTTCACTTTGGTGACAACTCACAGTCCCTTTGAGTCAGGAGAGTTTACCTTCCCTTTTCCTCTAGTTAGGATTTAGGCAAATTTGGTATTCATCAATTGTTTTTGACTCTGGGTGGGGGGGAGGGCGGAATTTAGAACTCTTATTTCTCTGGAAATTTCTCACTGCCTATGGTTAGGCACTACAGGCCAGAAGAAGCAAAAAGCCTCTGAAAAGATGAAACAGTTATACTGCTGAGACTTCATTTCCATATCAAGAGTAAAAGTCTCATTGGCAGAATGGGTTGCCTATTTCTTCTGGATCATGCCCTGGCTATCTGTTGGGGGAACAGAATATTGAAGGAGGCTGAACCACACGAGGACTGGGAAATGGTGCAACTGGGGTGCTTTTTTTTCCCTTTTAAGTTTTATAAGCTTCCAGAGCCAGTGGCATGTTGAGGATAATAACGTTTCCTAAGATTCTGCAAGCAAGAACAGTCTGTCTTTTGTACTGCAGAAGCCACAGACCCTGCAAGGGGAACGGATGTAACGGAGTTAACTTGACAGTGATGAAGGAGAGTACTGATTTTTAAACTGTATTCTACTGGCACCCCAAGAGCTGCCTCAGGAAGACAAAGCATGTCTCCTCTACAAATCCTGCTGTTTTCAACCACAAAAGGTTAGTTTTTATTATTTCACTTGTTTACATTCGTATTAGATTTCTTATGAACCAAGGGTTACTAAACCAAAAAAAAAAAAAAAAAAAGCGTTTGAAAACCACAGATAGAGAATGTCAATTGGGACTGTAATAGAATGATGGCACAATTCCTTTTGACTTCAGCTAGTGCAAAAACTCCAGCTCAAATTTAAAAATGAGTTTTGTCTAGTGCTTCGGTGTTACTGTGTTTTCTTTCATCTTTTGTGACTTCCCAATGACAGAACAGTGGTTTCGCAATCTGGTCATGCATCAGAACCATTAGGGAACTTAAAACACATAGGTGGCCTATTTTAAAATTACAGACTGTACCCCAGACTTAGAGAATCAGAACCCCAGGTGGTGGGGAGCATCTATGGCAGCCTATCCTTGGACTAGAATTAGGGAGTGGCTGACTTGGGACTTAGAGTAATACTCCATAAAGGCTGCAGGATACTGAGTGGTTGAGAAAATAAAACTAGTGCGAAGAACCAGACCTAGGGCTTTACCTGAAGCTATTGGCACCATCTTTACAGGTAGCTCCATTTTTGCATGGTTGACTGAGACACTCATCCAGGTTTTTTTCACACCGGGTACCCAAAAATCCAGGAGGGCATTTGCACAAGAATCCTCCAACCTGATCTTCACAGACTGCATTATTTAAGCATGGGCTTGACTGGCATTCATTGACTTCTGTTTCACAGTGCAGGCCTGGGGATGGAGGAGGGTGAGAAAGAGCCCAAATGTTAACCCCCCTTGGGAAACTAGGATCCAGGTGTTGACCTCTTGGAGGATGTTGCTCCTCAAGGATTGGAATGGAAGCTGCAGAACTACTGGCCTCTCACACTGGTTTGAGATCCACTCTTGAGTGAGATTTGGCTTTTGTAAGTCAGTTTAGGATTGTGTTTTTGATAATCTGCTCTTTTGATCTTGGGTCTCTCTGAAACTAACATTTGCAACGGACATCTAACTGAGATGATGCTAAAAAATTAAACTAACAAATTTAGTTCAAAATTTTCCTCTCTTTCTTTGACCTTGTCTTTTTTCCTTCACTGGTCATTTTTGGGGAACTTTGTCTTTATATATATTTCTTCTTATATATATTTATGTCATATTGTTTAGCATCTATTTGCAATATTATCCTAAATGATTTATTTCCAGTGCCTTCTTGAATGTTAATCTTAGCACATAAACTCTTGTCTTCTCTATATCTCCTTCTCTTTCTGTGTCTCCCTTGTCTCTCTCTCCTCTCCCCCGCCCCCACACACACTCTTTTTTCTAACCTGTTTGAGAGTAACTGCACCCCTAATGCCCTTTGACCCCAAAATCCTTTAGTGTGCATTTCCTCAAAAATAAGGACTTTCTCTGGATAATCACAGCACAGTTACAAAATCAGAAAATGAACAGTAACATAATATGATGCTTAAAAATGTAGTAATTTTTGGTGCCTTGCAGAACATTAAGACAATGTAGGAAGAATGGAAACATCTTACCAGTGTATCCTTTCACACAGGTGCAGTGATAGCCAGCCAAGCCATCAGTGCAGGTTCCCTTATTTAAACAAGGACTGGAGTTACACTCATTTATATTTTCTTCACATAGTTGACCTGCAAAAAAATCACAGAATATGTTAGCTGGAGAAAACTTGAAAGGAATTTAAGACTAATAATTTTCAAGCAACCTGTTCAGGTGTAAGAACAGGATAATCATATAACATGGTTAATATGTTTGTGAAAAACTTTGCTCTTTGCCAAATACACTGAAATGTTTTCTTCCATTCTATTTATTGCAAACATTTTCTAGCAAGAAATCTGACATTTTCAACATACAATGAAAAATGATAACCATGGATATCTAGCTTTTCTTTTAGTGAGTATAAGTGTTATCTATCTTAAAAATTTTATAGTATTTGCTAGTCATTTACCTCTTTGCTGAATTTATTCCTTGAGTTCTTAAACACGACTTGTTTATCAACTAGTTGCAGGTTTGTAGCCTTATAAAACATATTCCCAATAACCCCACACCCAGCCCCTGGCAACTATCATTCTACTCTCCATTTGTATGGCTTTGGCTTTCTTAGATTCCACATATAAGTGAGATCATAAGTATGTCTTTCTCTGTCTGACTTATCTCACTTAGCATATGCCCCCAATTTTTATCCATGTTGTTGCAAATGGCAGGATTTCCTTCTTTTTATGGCTGAGTAATATTCTAATATGTATAGCTCAATCATATTCTCTTTATCTTGAGAATACACTTAAGCTTGCTTCCATATCTTGGCTACGGTGAACAGTGCTACAATGAACAAAACTTCCAGATAATGATTTCATTTCCTGGGGATAGATACCCAGTCGTGGAATTGCTGGCTCATGTAGTAGTTCTATTTTTAATTTTTTGAGGAGCTTCCATACTGTTTTCCATAGTGGTTGTAACAACTGACATTCCCACCAACAGTATACAACAAGGGTTCCCATTTCTCCATGTCCTCACCAAGATTGTTATCTCTTGTCTCTTGATAACAGCCATTTGAACAGGTGTGACATGATATCTCATTGTGGTTTTGATTTCCAGCAATGAAATTTTAAGGATTCCAAGGTTTATATTATAAAAACAAGAAACTTTCCTCTTACCTGTGTAACCAGATGGGCATTCACAAATGAATTCCCCAACTAGGTCTTTACAAATTCCATTGTTGAAGCATGGCAGTGAGCTGCATTCATCAATGTCTATTTCACACTTTAAGCCTAAAATGCAAACCAAATACTGAAGGACAATCAAAGAGTGGGATCAATAAAAACAGAACCATGATCATTTAAAGGTAATGATCTCAATAATTGAATTTATAGGGAGTGGTGGGGGTGAAGGAAAGGGAAATATTCCTTGAGTGCTACTGTCTAGTTAAGCATTTAATAAAATTATTGCCTCTTTCTAGAGATTCAAGATATCTTGGGGTACCTAGGTGGTGCAGTAAGTTAGGCATCTGACTCTTGGTTTCACCTTGACTCTTGGTTTGGGTTTAGGTAGTGATCTCATGGTCATGAGATTAAGCCCTGTGTCAGGATCCGTGTTCAGTGTGGAGTCTGCTTGGTTTTCTCTCTCCCTCTCCCTCTGACCCTCCTCTCTGCTCTCTCTCTCAAATAAATAAATAATTAAAAAAAAGATATCCTTATAAGGAGGGGCTTCTGGGTGGCTCAGTAGGTTGGGTGTCTGACTCTTGGTTTCAGCTCAGGTCATGCTCTCAAGGTCCTGAGATCTTGGGGCTTCATGCTCAGCCCAGAGCCTGCTTTTCCCTCTCCTTCCCTCTCAGCCCTTCCCCCCTTACTTTCTCTCTCTCTCAAATAAATTAATAAATGAAATATTTTTTAAAGGATATCCTTATAAGAATACATAAAAGATAGCAGAAAATCCCAAGTTAGAAGTTGGTGGTAGGTAGTGCTGGGGGAAGACTTGGGAGCATAAAATTAATTTAACTCCAAAGTGCAAAGTATAGAGTCATATATACTTGCTACCAAGCTGAGGAGTAGGGGTAGGGCTAAGTCCTGCCAGATATCAGCTCATATGCCAGGTGTCCTAGAGTGCAGACATATTTTCTGAGAGGGTGCACACAAGCTATCTGTGGGTTAGCTCTGCCAGAAACCCATGTTCTTCCTCTACACCAGGGGGTCTCCAAGTGTGGCCCCTGGACCAACAGCATCAGCAATTACCTGGGAATGTAATAGAAATGCAAATTATGAAAACTTCTTTAGAGCTACTGAATGAGAAATTCTGGGTTCAGGTCTAGCACTCTGTGTTTTAAGAAGCCCTCCCAACGATTCTGATGCACATCAAAATTTGAGAACCACTGTCCAAATTATGCCCTTTCTTAATCACCACTTGCTTATAAAATTCTGGGACAAGATCCATTATTTCTTATGGAATGTTGGGACAAAATCTTTTATAAAAATCGAGACACACATACACATATAAATGGAATGAAATAAGTGGAATGCCAATATTCTTGATAGCCCTGGGCTACATTCTGTTTTCCAATTTTCCTTTTGCTCATTTTGTGGTAAATTCTTTTATTTTAATTTTGTGGTGAATTCTTTTATTTTAATAACATCTTTCTCATTGAAATGACATTTCACGTTGGCTGTACAAAAGTCAGAAAAAATGCAAAAACTGCATTTCTCAGAGAAAATAGTGAATTAGTTGAAATAAATTGCAGTTTTCAGATATAGTTAATTTCCCCCTCAAAAACTATATTTCTGAACTGAACTGGAATGTGAATTACACTACAAGAAGATATAATCGTTATATAATTTCTACATAATCAAGTTCAAAGCCATATTGTTTTTCCAAGAACAACTTCCAGAAAGATAGAAACAAAGCAACAAATCATAGCCATTCATAAGAATTTCCATAAATGTAAAGCCAATGAGAGAAACTGGAGTTTGTTTAAAAATATTTGTGCTGGACAATCTGTTCTATGTTGGGTATCATATTATACATTTGTTTTAGTATGGAACCTTGGTCATGGCTCTGAAACTGTATTCCTCTTTAAATTGTGAGTTATGATATGACTTTTCATAGAAAAGATGATTCTTTGTTCTTCCTTCAAAATGTGCAAGGAGAACTGCCATTTGTAAGATATGTATACTTTTTTTCACCTTGGTTTATCTTGTTCAACCAAATTTTTTTGCACTGATATAGCCCAATGTATTTATCTTATAGGGTTAATTTTTAGAGTTCCATAGTTTGATATGCAAATTACAATGATTTCATCTGAAAAACATACTAAAATTTTCATTTCTCTGTTACCTGTATATCCAGATGGACAGAGACAAACATAACCACGCCCAAGCTGTTGGCAGGTTCCACTATTGTGGCAGGGATTTAAGAAACATTCATGGAAAACCTACCAATGGCAAAAAAAGAAATCTATCAGAGACAAAACACTCCAATCATTTCGAAGTAATTCTGACCAGGAGTTTGAAGGTTTGCAGGATTAGACAGGTGGTCCCTGTTTCCAGGTGAGTTCACTCAAGCTAGCTGGCCCACTGCCTGCATCATGTAGGTGCCTGCCATATATGAACACATATGACATATTCTTGAGTGATGATTTTAAGTGTTTCTAAAGGCTGGATGCATGCTAGAAACCATTTGGGATGCTTTAAAAGTATAAAGGATAGGGCCCCAACCCAGACGAGCTAAATCAGAATCTCTGGGGGTGTGATCTGTGCATTATTATATTTTAAAGTTGGCCAGTGGTTTCTAATATGTCTCCAGGGTTGATAGTCACTACTCTAGCAATTCTTACAAATGTCTGTGTCTGCTAGGCTCAGTTTCAAATATGACTTTCAAAGCCCTTACAAGTTGTATGTTTGGACGAGACTATAGGAAGTTGAAATAAAAAATACAACCTTATTATCCCTCTTAAAAATACTTAAAGCCAAAGAATTTATCATGACATTGAGCAAAGTCCATTCAGAGTAATGGCTGAATCTACCAAAATAACTGGTAATCTTCACTAGTCTTTCTTTTTTTTTTTAAAGAAAACAGTTTAGTTATGTTCATGAATTATGTTTCTTAATTTTTAAAAACCCATACATTATTCTAATAAATGATCTTTTATCTTTTTCTGACAAAAACTTAAATGAACATTGTTGATTAACTCTTCCTGCTAATCAGAAAAGGCCTTTGGCTAAACCAGAGGCCTCTTACTCAGATGATAGGTTATGCTTGACGTAAGTGTTAATTACTAATGAATTTAAAGGCTCCCCACATTTACACATTCTCTGTGCCAGACATTGCTGGGAAAAATTCCCAATTTTTGATAGTTAGAACTTTTCTAACGCTGCATTTTTGGGTAGTTCTTATTGGAAGTCACAAGTAAATACTATTGTTCATTGATAATGATCCTGAGACTTGATTACTTAAGGTTCCAACTTTGGTAGTATTCCTCTGTGTAATGTGTAATGACAAAGTGTTTTCCAAACATTCCACTGGAGATGATTCTGTAAGTATAAAAGGGACTTGCCTGACTGCTGGTTTCATACTTCTTTTTGATATGTCCAGGAGAAGCACGGGGCACTACACTTTCCTCTGCTGCTGAGAATGTTGAACTGAAACCTAATAAGATTAATAAGAAAACATTAGAAAACCCTCTTAGTGTGTGGTAGATATTGCCCATACAGAGACTCTGCCTAAATACTATGATCAATATTCCAGTCTCAGAGCTGGTAAAGTCACATGTATTCTGTTTTACTAGTAGTAAAAATAGAGAGTGTATAGATGGATGGGGTCTATCATTAAATTTTAGACTCTTAGAAAGAAATTGGGAAGCTGTCAAGTTCAGAGTTCCCAAAGTAAGAATCTTTGAGTCATAAAGGCCTCAAAAGACCAGACACCCAAATCCCCTGAAAACAGGAATATTGAGAATCGAGACTATCACAAACACAAATCTCCAACACTCAGGATTAGGTAAGAAATAAAGTATATCTTCTTACTGGAGCAATCTGTGATAGATCTTGTACCACTGGTGGCTGTAGTTCCATAAAAGGGACAAGATAAGCAGAAGGACTTCCCTGGATCGGGTTGGTAGTAGTCTTTAGGACATGGATGACAAGGCATCAATCCAGAACGAGAGAATTCTCCTACTGGACAAGGTACTGCAAAGGTAAAAACAAATTGTTTGTGAGTTCGGAACAATGTACTCTACTTTTGAAAGAAGTGCATTGATTCTCGGTTGTAAGAAACTACTGAATTGCTAATATAATCTCTTGCGCATATTTTATACCTATACTATTTTATCACCCAGAGAAATATTTTGTTGTTTCTTTCTTCTTACACAAAACACCTTTAACTCAATAAAAATCTGAATTGACCATGTAATATTGTATTCTGATTTTTCCACTTTATATCCAAAGCATTTCCCAGATCGTTAAATAACATGGTGTCTAATAAAAAAAATATTGCATGCCATTGACAGACCATAATTGAGCTAACATTTCCTCTACTATTAGACGTTTAGGTTGTTTCTATTTGTAGGCTATTATAAATAATGGTGACATGAAATTTTCTGCATAAACCTTGTATATAGCTCTGATTGTTTCCTAGGGATAATAGTTGAATTTGAACAGCAGAACTTGAGTAGTTGAATCTATAGATCTAAAGATAATGGAAATTTTATTTTATTTTTTTAAGATTTTATTTATTTATTCACGAGAAACACAGAAAGAGAGAGAGAGGGAGGCAGAGACACAGGCAGAGGGAGAAGCAGGCTCCATGCAGGGAGCCTGACGTGGGACTCGATCCCGGGTCTCCAGGATCAGGCCTGGAGCTGAAGGCAGGCACTAAACCGCTGAGCCACCTGGGCTGCCCAATAATGGAAAATTTAAAGCTATTAATATATAATGTCAAATCTGCAAGAAAAAATAGTTCTAACTTCCAGCCCCATTATTAATGTATGGAATTCCTCTTGCTTCATACTCCTCATCACTGATAATGATCATTTAAACATTTTTTTCCAATTTGAAAGTGAAAATGGAATTGCACTGTTATTTCAATTTGCATTTCAATGATAAATTAAGGGTCTTTTTCATGTTTATCAGAAATTTTTATTTCTTCTGTGTAGCCGTCCCTTCTGCAGAAGAGGGCTTTTCTTTTTTTTTTTTTGAACTTTCAAACCTTTTAATGTCATTTTGTGTTAAATGTGCTTTTTATAAACAACATCCCGTTGAATACTATCATTTAACGAAATCTGAAATTCTCTTGCTAATAGTTGGTGGAATATTAACTAGATAAGAAACAGCTTTGAACATAATATGAACCTGCATTTTCTTCAGTAAATTTTGGCTGCATCTACCAGAGGGACACTGGGGCAAACCAGTCATGACTAAATCTTTAGGTTGGGATTTTAGCTTGTGATCCAAAGATGAAGTAAGTCAGGCGGAGCATGTTTTTTATTTGCATGAACTGGGGTCATCCGCAGGAGGCCTTAAACCATTACAAACTGAGAAAATCACTAAAACTATTAAGACTTGTCTTTTACATTTAAATATAGAAGATAGAACACAAGGAAGTAGCTATCTGGGAATCTCTGCACATTTATCACGCAGACTTTGGATTTTGTTAATAAAAATTAGTACAGCAGAAATAATTAGCAATATGGTTGAAAAATTTAGAAACGCACTCAACTCCAGGGAGCAGGATACTCCAAGTAATGTCATGTCTTTTTTTTTTAACATGACAATAAACATTAAATAAACAATAAAGCATTTGTGGTAATCTCAAGATGTTTAGATCAAAGTTTTTAAGAAAAACAGCCAGCCACATCTTTTGCAAAATTGCTCTTTTACATACCCACTGACAAAAAGTCAGGAATCAAATTAAGAGATGGAAGATATCAATAGATATTAATGCTTATTTAGAAAAACTTATTTCTTCCAGCTACATTTGTTATCTTAAAACTTTATAAGTATCTTGGTGAAATAAGGTACTTGTTATACCTGTGATAAACAAGGTACTTGTTATAACAAAAATATTTGTTATATTAAAACTTTTTAAGCATTTAAAAAATATTTTATTTATTTGAAAGAGAGAGTGAGCACAAGCAGAGGAAGAGAGGGAAGCAGACTCCCTGCTGAACAAGGAGCCCGACAACGTGTGGCTTGATCCCAGGACCTCGAGATCATGACCTGAGTGGAAGGCAGACACTTAACGGATTGAGCCACTCAGACACCCCCAAAACTGTAAACTATAAGTATCTTTGCTTCACCAAGAATAAATTAGTCTATTCTTTGTTGCTAGACCTCAGAGTTCCAGACAGGGCTTTGCACAAACATATTACAAAGCTGCTGAGCTTAAAATGGGTTTTCTGAATCTCAAGTTTCAAAAAAATGACTACCTATTTGGAAAAGGTAATTAGCTCCAGATAGCTAATTAAAGGAGTTAATTAGAAGCACAGATCTTCTACTGGCAAAGGTATGAAACTTCTGTTTGAGAGAATATCTATGAGTGTGTATGATAAGATAAAAATGTAAATTCTGTCAGTGAAACCAAGATCTATGATGAATTTTGCACCATTTTTTTCAGCACAACCTTATCCTCAAAAAGAAAAAGACAATGCCCCAGAAACTGACAGAATGTCAAAAATTATACTAATATGTAATAATAAAATCTTGATTAAAAATCAGAAAGTCCATTAGAGAACATACTGTTGTGATGTCTATATTTTGTCTTTTGATATAGAAAATATAAATTTTCATGTAAAAATTAGTTTATCTTACATGTCAAAGGCAGATGGTTGTCATCAGAAATATACTTTCTAGGGGTGGACAATCAGTACTTAATGTATTCTTAATGTATTATTTATGTACACATATAGTAAATATATGTATGCAGTAAATATACAAATGTACATATAGTGTATATAAGTGTAAATATAACACACATGCATAATAACGGCATTATCTGTAGTATATAATACAGCATTAAGTACACACACATGCACATATACAGAGGGAGTTCCTGATGGTCTAATTTCCTAAGAAGAGAGAGGAGAAAGTTTCATTTTGAATCTTGGCCAAACTGTGGTTTCTGAGTCAAGAAAAATGGGACAAAATCCTTTTGACCTCTCATATTGGATAGAGAGAGAGAAAGAGAAAATCTAAGTATGCCAAAAGTGATATTAAAATAGAATTAAAAAGAGTGCCTTGAAATGACTGGGAAAATGTAATCTCACACGTCTGTTCCCCGATGGTGTTAAGGGTAACACATACAGCCCTGGAGTCAAGTGAATTTTGCCTTTTAAATGGGTTTCCTAAGACAAATTCAAAAGTCCTAAGCCTCCTTTTAACTTTGTCCTATAGGCTAAGGGTAAGAAATATCATCCTGGCTCAGCAATAATCTTTCTTTTTTTATAGGACCATATGGAAACAACACCATCATCAAAAAAAAAAAAAAAAAAAAAAAAAAAAGAAAAGAAAAGAAAAGAAAAGAAAAAGAAAAAAGATAAAAAATCATTTGCAAGACTTATTCCTCAGATAAAAGTCATTTTTAAAAAATGAAAGATTTCAAGAGTCCCTGGGTGGCACAGTCGATTAAGCATCTGACTCTTGATTTTGGCTCAGGTCATGGTCTCAGGGTCATGATCTCAGGGTTGTGGGATCAAGCCCCACATCAGGCTCCATGCTCAGCAGGGAGTCTGCTTAGGGATTCTCTTTCTCCCTCTACCCTTCCCCCATCTCTCTAAAAAAATAAATCAATTAAATTTTAAAAAAAGAAAAATTTCAGACTCTTGAGTTTGTAACCATGAACCTATGGATATTTAATATCCTAAGTAGTGATAAAAACGAAATACATGGAAAATATATTACTTTAATATAGGAATATGCTTAAATATAATAGCTGTGATTATATTTTAAGTTCAACATGCTAAAGAATGCAAAAAGTGATACTTCAGTAAAAAGTGAAATAAACCGTAAACATACACATAAAAATAAATCACTACAGAAAGAAAAAAAATAAAGAAGGAAGGAAGGAAGGAAGAAGTTTAAAACTAAGAAAAATATATATGGGGGGCTGTTTTAGAAATACACGTGTAAGTTTAAAGTAAAATGGTATTTATTTAACACCACAGGACAGAGTGCTGAGTGCTGCTGTTCCCAACTCACTCATGACAAGCAAATGTGGTTAAACTTGTGCTGGGAATATATTAGGAGAAATACAACAGTTACCAGAAATCTAGAGACTTTCTGGGAATTATAATTACTTAATTGGAATAATTGGTATTAAACCAACCTCAAGGCTTCACTGGAAAGCTAAAGGGAAAAAACATCAAATATGAATTGGTTTTACTGTAAAAATCCTAGTTACTTTTGTGGTTGGAGGGAGAGAAAGAGAAAGATTTTTTCACTGCAGACTTTCTTCCAAAATTCATTTGTATATTGACAAAATAAAAGAGTCTCTAGTAGATCTATTTCAACCATAATGTGGGGCCTTATTTGCCTTTTAATAATAATAAAAAAAACCCCTCAAAGCTGGTATTACACAACAGACATGGTTTATGAGTTGCAACCAGGTCCTGGTTAAATTCTCTTCTCTTTAGTGAAACATCAGGTTGATGACTACTGCTTGCCCGATTCCTCAGGTCTAAGAGACTTTATCTACTGTGATCCTAATATGTTGAGATAATTTAAACAGGTGGAGTATGTAAAAATCTGTAAGCATAGTATGCTCCTCGTTTTCTCTCTGCTACACTAACTTTGAGGACTACATCTCCCAAAATGCAATGTACTCCCCTCTCCCCACAACAAAAATGTCCTATACAGTTGTTTTCTGGGAATTTGTTTCTAACTATATGCAGAGGTATATATGCCTGGGGTACAGTGAGGCCGTGTATATGTGTGTATGTGTGTGTGTGTGTGTGTGTGTGTGTGTGTGTATGTGTGTCTTAGGAGAAATGGAGAGCTAACAGATTGGTTTCTTAAAAACATCACTATTCAATAGGGGAACAGTTTTTAAGTTTTCAGATGGCCATAGGTAGACCTTAGATTTTTTAATAAGGGTGTAGTGAAAGAGGAAGATACGTAATTTTTTAAAAAGTCATGTTTCAGCCACCATGTTTGTTCTCTTCTCAGTGATGTAGCAGAGGTAGGCCAAGAACTTTTTATTTTTAGTCAAGTTCCATTGACTTTGCAGAGTATGTGGAGTTTGGAGTTCCTGGCAGCAGAATGACCTTGACTCTTAGTCCCAGTTTCATGGCCATTTTAAGTTTTCATCTTTTTGTTTTGTTGACACCTTCTAGCACCTTTACCATGCTGGAAAACTGTACTTGGTAGGGATGTTAGAAATATTTGAAAATTGGAACTCTAATCTTTTCATTTCCATTGTGATTTGTACCAAATGGTCCCTGGACCAAGTAGGAGCAGCATCTCTTCTGAACTACTTAGAAATACAAATTCTCAGGCCCCACATCAGAACTGCTGACTTAGAAATTCTAGGGGGTGGGGCCTGGCAATCTGTGTTTTTAAGCCCTTGATGCTGACCTTTGAGATCCAAAACTAGTCATACTCAACTTTTCCTGTTACTTTAGAATCACTGGGGTGGGGAACCTTAAAAAGAAAACCAGACCAGTTAACTCAGAATATCTGGGAGTGGAGATCGGCCTTCAGTATTTTAAAAATGCTGATGTCAATGTGCAGATGATTCCAAAGTACAGCCAGAGTGGATAACCACTCACAAAAACCTCCAAACTGTAGGAAATGAAATATCGTAATTCATAAAGTGTCTTTTTAGAGTTTCAAGGGACATGAGACAGGACCTCACTTTAGAAAGGAGGAGACTCAGTTCCTAGATGAGAAGTATTCCTAGCATATAATGAAGCCATATGTTTATTTATTAATGTTGAATACTAGGACCAAGTCTTGTACTTTTTGTGTGTTCCTAAAGGCACTAGCATAGTGTTTATATTGAGGGTGTTTATACTTAAGTATTTACTGGCTGAATACATGGAAACTTTCCATGAAGATACAGTTATTTACATTCTTTGCATAGAGTAGACATATGGTTTTGCTGAAAATATTCCACTCCGCCATGCATAGAACCTATTAGGTTTGAAGAAGTATCAGTGTCTAAGGCTTTGATAACCTCCACAAGCAGAAATGTCCACGGCTCCTCTTTTCACAGATGAAGTGTTTTCTGGACATGAGAGGCAGCTCTGGGAACCAAATGCTGGCTGATAACTGCCCAGAGGACACGATTCACACGTTTCAAGCCCATTTGATGAGTAGGTGCCTGGTTTGCACTTAGCTGAAAAGAAAAATGTAATATGGTTAAGAATGATGCCATTAAGCTATACAAAACTCGCACTGGATAAGATAGGGTTTTCTGTAATTCAATTATTCAGGACACAATGAGCGACACAAAGAATTCCACACATATAGATTGTATTTTAGATCGCCCTATGCTTTCCTGTACTAATAACATTTAGGCTGATTTCCATTTACTTTCTTTATTACCAGTTGCTTTCTTTACTCCAGTTGCTTTCTTTATCACACAGAAAATGCTAATAAATGAGGATTTTTTTTTAAGATTTTATTTGAGAGAGAGAGATAGCAAGAGGGAGCATGAGCAGGGGTAAGGGGAGAGGGAAAAGCAGGCTCCTGGGAGCCCAATGTAGGGCTCGATCCCAGGACCCAGGGATCATGAATTGAGCCGAAGGCAGATGCTTCACTGACTGAGCCACCCAGGTGCCCACCAATAAATGGTTTTTAAGGAGCTTAGAAATCTCATCTCAGAAAGTACAGTCAAAAGAACAAGTTATACACAGGAAAACTTGTTCTTGTATAAGTTCCCAGCTCGTATACTATTCTCTGGAGCGAGAGAAACCAAACCTCAAACTGGGCTAGAGCCTCATAAGTTTTGTTGCTCTAACAATTGGCCCTCTCCTGTCCTCCTTCTACCTACAGACCCCATCTGAGGGCTGGTGGAGTAGAAAGTAAAAGTAGTCTTAGCATGAGGCCCAGGGATTTTAAGCAACTTTCTAGGATTCATAGTGGTGGTTTTGTGGGAGAGCAGGACTAGGGCCAGAATCCTCAATCCCCAGTACGCTACCCTTTCCTTCCACCCCTGTTCTCCCCTGCAAATGATTCTCATTTGCAGCATTGCTAACATTTCAGTGCACTTTTAATCACTTAGCACAGTTCCCAAGTTTATATTTGTCATTAAGCAGTCATACCTGCATTTGTAACAACAGCAAGGGGCACAGTTCTGAAATTCCTTCTTTTAGGTGCATCTCTCTTTTTTTTTTTAAGTTTGTTTGGTTTTTGTTTGTTTATTAAAGTCATCTCTACACCCTTTTTGGGGTTTGAACTCATGACGCCGAGATGAAGAGTCACATGCTCTACTGACTGAGCCAGCCAGGCACCCCTCAGGTGCATCTTATTGTGACCTTAATCACGAAAGAAAATGTTTCCATCAGAAATGTTTATTCGGAGAAGGACAATCATCATATGGTTTCACTTACATAGGGAATATAAGAAATAGTGAAAAGAATTATAAGGGAAAGGAGGGGAACTGAGTGGGAAAAATCAGAGATGGAGAGAAAACATGAGAGACTCCTAACTCTGGGAAATGAACAAGGAGTAGTGGAAGGGGAGGTGGGTGGGGAGATGGGGTAGCTGGGTGATGGGCACTGAGGAGGGCACTTGATGGGATGAGCACTGGGTGTTATATGTTGGCAAATCTAATTTCAATTAAAAAATAAGAAAAAATAAAAATAAAAAATAAGAAAAAATAAAAATAAAAAAATAAAAATGACAATAAAATGTTTTTGAAAACATTGAGTATTTTAGTAGCAAGAATACATGCATATGTACCTATGGTTATTAATTTCCAAGTAAATGGAGAGTTGATCTCATTGTATCAAGTATTATTCTAAGATAAAGCAAGTTTCTAATTGCTAAGTGTTATGAAAGTCCTTTCCACCAATTAATTTAAATCCAGTAAAAAAAAAAAAATCTGAGTTAACTGATAAATGTGGATTAGAACTAAGGCACACGGGTGGCACTGTGAGTTAAGCGTCTGACTCGTGATTTCTGCTCAGGACATGATCTCTGGGTCATGGGATCGAGCCCTGCATCAGGCTCTGCACTCAGCATGGAGTCTGCTTGAGATTCTCTCTCTCCCTCTGCCCCTCCTGCTTATGCGTGCTCTCTCTCTCTCTCCCTCTCTAAAATAAATACATAAATCTTTTTTTAAAATGTGGATTAGAATTATGGACAGTGGAGTCTCACTTAGAGCAGCAGAATATTCTGAAGGGAAAAAAAACAGACTTCTTTAAAGTGAGAGAAACTTTAAGATACTAATTTAAAGTTAAAAGAAAAAAATAATAAGTGAACGAAATTGCTTGCAGTAATGCTCTTATTTCATCCTCTTTGCCACTTAGACTTCGTAACTGAAGATAAAATTCAGGCTTCTGGTCAACCTGTGCATTGAGCCATTACCTTTGCATTCTGAGCTGCTTCTTGAATGAAGATACTCGGTGTAAGTCCCAGCTGGACAGAGTTTGCACTCGAGTTGTCCTTCTTCATCTTGATAGTATCCGATCAAGCAGCTTTCACAGGCGGAATGCTCCAGAGAATAATAGGTTCCCAAAGGGCAATTGACTGAAAAGAAAACAAACAGGAGACATAGTAAGCTGTAGAACTGGAACACATTTGGGTTCCTTTATCCTAAGGCATGAAAATAATAAAGCATGCTTCCAAGTACTATTGTTTATGCATTAAATCTTACTGTCAGGGGTTTACTCACAAGATAAACCTTCCAGAAATGTATTCCTAGAAAACCAACAGTAGATTTTTTTTAAGAAAATGCAAATTCTTATCGACCAAGCTTAGGGCTTGTGTGATAGGAGCTTTAAAGTGTGGGTTAAACCAGATCATCCTGGGAAACACACAGCTAACAAAGGAAAGGCTGCTGTAAGGAAAGAATAAAACAGTGAACATTTAGGTTAATTTGAAGCTTCAAGATATGAAAACCCCTTTCTTAGCTGTTCTTCTGAATGGTTCCCCTTATGAAAGTGACAGCTTGTCTATTACGGCATCATTTCTAGAAACAAAACCAGGCAAAGGTTGTGGGACTAAGCCAGGTGAGTTAAGCAGACTCTTGTCTCTGTTTACAGGAATTCCTGTCCAGTGAAGGCAAGTCTGAGACATCCTCAGACTCCAGGATCCCGAGGAAACAGGCCAATTTTAGGACCTCCCTTCCTTGGAGGTTTTGGTCTACTACTTGGCAGGCTCGAAGTGACTCAGGATTTCTGAGACCAGAGTGGAATGCTAACCCCACGAAAAGGCTGCTAGCAAAGTTAGTATTTGTAAAGAGAGGATACTTGAAATTAGCACCCAGATGATTCTGATGATAATGTGTATAAGAATTACCTGGGACCTTACTAAAAATTCAGATTCCAAGGCTCTGTCCCCAAAGTGCCACATATATTAGTTCTGAGATGGGGCCTGAGTCAAGATGCATTTTGATAAGCACTTCAGGTGATGCTGACACAGGTGGTTTGAAGACCATACCGAGAAATGCAGAACACTGACCAAGGTGATTTCTAATTTTTACTCACAAGGTAGGGAGGAAACACGAACTGGTTCAGAACGACCATTTCAATGTGCTTTCATTGGGCTGAACTTATCACCCAACTGAGCTCTGGGAAAAACAGTAAGAACTGTTGAGGAAGGATTTCCTGAACAGGAGGCAAGATCCCACGCCTACAGAGAGGTTAACGCCAGGCTCATGTCATCTGGTTCAGCTGAGTGTTCAGAGTTTGGGGAGAGGAATCTTCCCTATCTATAAGCAATGACATATTTAGGAAACAGGCTGGAAGTGATCCAGATTGTGGTAGTCTGGGTTAAAAGGTAAAGGGCTGTGTGTAAGGAGGATAAAGAGTGGCTGCTTAATGGTTATTGGGGTGGGGCTCCTTTGGAGGTGATGAAAATGTCTTGGTAGCGGTGATGGCTGAACAACACTGTATCATGAATGCGCTAAATACCACTGATCGGTACACTTTAAAAGGGTTGATTTTATGCTGGTGAATTTGGCAGTGGCTACTCAGGTGGAAATCTTAGCTATAGCACTTACTGTCTTAATGGGTAACTCCCTAGCCTCTCTGACTTCATTTTGCCATCTGTAAAATGGGCTTAATTGTAAAAGCACTTCATGGAGTTGCTAAAACAATTAAACACGGGAGATGCTCAGCCAGCCTATGGAAGTGGTCAAAACTTAGTCGTTATTTTTATTGGAGATGCTGCTAGAAGTTGGGAGCTCTAGAGATCTATAAGGAAAACTAAGATCTGAGTCCCTTACCTGAGATAGTTTTCTTGTCCTGAATAATTGGTGGTTACTTAGAGGCCTGAGACAAAATAATAAGAACAAAAACCACACAACAATTGCAAAATGTTTCATTTCCATACCCCTGGAGAGTTGCAAAGAGGCTCTACTCATCTCACTTGACCCACTATGAGCCAGATATTTTTTTATTGCAGGGAAAAGTCTTACCACACATACGCCCTCTCAGCACCGAGCCTGGTCTGCAGAAAAGGAAAGCCTTTTCTGTCTCTAACGAATTGCTGTCGGCTACAAGCATCTCAGATGCAAGCTGAAAGGAATACATGGGCTCCTGACTGAGGGTCCTTTTCAGTTGATTTGTAATGGTTTCCAAAGTCTTAATGAGTCGCTGTTGATTTTCCAGTTCAAGGGTATCATTCCTTTCATCGGGTAATGGCACACTAGCTGAGATAAAAACAAGACGAAATAAAACATAACACACACACATGGTGTTTCAGGAAACCGTCTGCAGTTTTTTTTTTGTTTTTTTGTTTTTTAACCAAAGAAAGATGGCATATTAAAAATCTTCTGGGCAAAACAAACTCAAACTCAACCACTACTTACTGAGCAACTAGTATATGGATAATCTTAAGAACAATGCAATTTGTTTTAATCCTTCCCTCATATGCTGGATCTACATCACCTTTTTTGTGAAGTTCTTCCTTACAGCATGTTAAATTTCTGTAAATTCTTGCTTTTTAAAAACATGCCTTAGTTCGTCATGCCAAGAGGAGTACAAAGCAGGATGCTTGTTGCTGCGAGAATCATAAAATACATCTGTGATATTAAATTGCAAAAAAAATGACGAAACTTAGGTGATTGGGCTCTCCCTAATTTTCAGTTCCAGGATTATTTCCTAAGGATGATAACAAATGGAAACTTTGCAAAATAGGTTTCCCACCAAGAATGTCACATAATATTGTTTTTTCAAACAGTCTCTCCTTACCTGTGATGTTAAAAATTAACTTAATTTTGTGGTCAGATAATGGGGCATTTCTTTTAATTCGTGAAGATCTGGCTTTGCCGGCACCTGTGGGTGTTTCTTGCACGGAGTCCAAGAAATCATCATAAGAGTAATCCAGCCTATTAGCTGCGCCCCAACCACCAGGTCCTGGACAGTTGGGGCAGAAAAACAAGATTCTACAGTTGCCTCTTTATCAGCACTTAGGTTCTAATGGTAAGCCACAGGTCAAATTGTTCCTATTTCTTAAATCGTCCATAATGTGCTGCATACAGGGATTCATCTAGAATCTCATTTTTCACCTATAATCTTATATTGTAATTTTTAGGCACTTCATTTTAGATTTAGGTTACCAATGAATTGCACAAGAAGAAGAAAGAAAAGTTCCTATGGAGCCACCTGGGCATTTAAGCCATTCTTATCTTTGAGTTAATAGTTAAAATTACATTAGCTTTAGAGGTAAATAGGATGTGGGTGCAGAATTTTAATCAATCTCTATTTCCCTTCAGGGTTGGCTCCATTCTTTTCTAAAAAATTATAGTATCAGATTTATAAACTTAATGCAAATGAACAGGTTTCCTTTTGTGAAGATTATTCAAGATCCTGCATCATTTTTTAACGGTGGGGACATTCAGTTAAGCAATGGTGGTGCATTCAGTTAAGCAATAGACTCTTGGTTTGGCTCAGGTCTTGATCTCAGAGTTGTGATCTCAGGGTCATAAGATCAAGCCCCACTGGTCATGGAGTCTCCTTGAGATTCTCTCTCCTTTTCCCTCTGCCCCTCCTGTTCATGTTCTCTCTCAACAAATAAATAAATCTTTATAGGTGGAGGCAGTTTCTAAAGGTAACATGTTAGTTAAGTGTGTATGTAGCCACAGTGGACTATATCACACAGATATGTGAGATTCTTCAGATGCCCCAAGTGCCATCGTAGTCACCACCTGCATAGATTCAGATTGTGGCTTCTGGATGTAGGAGATAAGGGTGTACAATGCTAGTATAGTTACTTTCACCTCTCTGAACTTCAGTTTCTTCATTTATAAGTTGAGATCATTATTTTTACTTCACAGGTTTGGGGGATAACTGAGACAATGTACACTAACCATCTAATTCAGTATTTGACTCCTTCTAAAACCTCAGTAAGTCATACTAATATTGGTCTGGGTATATTGTTGTTGCTTGGTTATATGCTTTAAATATCAAATTATATTTATACAGGCCTGTCCACCTAAATAAATTGTTTAAAATTTTTTAAATAAAATTTAAAATAGAGTTTTAAATAAAATAAGCTGTTTAAAATTTTTTTGTGTGTCTAATTTATGTCTTTGGCCTAGGATAAAATTACCTAGGATAAATATTTTTGATTTTCATTTAAACATCTTTTCTGCAAGTATTATGTAGCCATTATAGAAAAATGGATGAGCAAAGTCAAAAAATTTTTTTGATTACCTATAATTCCACCATATAGAAATAATGACTAGAACATATTAGGCAAGATTTTCTTTTATGAATATATAAACACACACATATGCTTATGCATCCATAGATGTATGAATCACTAGAGTAGAAATAAACATACCATATCTTCAAAAAATGATTACACTATGTGTATTTTATTTAGTAAAAATTTTCTAATTTTCTCAATGATATATTATGGCATTTCTGTATCAAATGGCTTCATAATATTCTCTTTTATGGCTATACCACACACTAACCAGGTTCCTATTTTCAGACTTTTAGGTTATTTCAAAAATCTAGAACATCCTTGTGCATAGAAGATTTCATAAAATATAAGGCGCCATCAATGAGAAGATACATTCCAATCTCAGAGATGTCCAAATGAAAAATGTACACCTTAGAATTTATGAAATGTAGTACCTATTTGCACACTGGCGTGATTTTGATACTGAGAAATATTCTTAGAAGTAGATTTCTGGGTTTGAGTATTTTTAATCTTTTTGATATATATTGTCAATTGCCCTCCAGTTTCTCCCCTGTATACAATATATGAATATGATTTTTTTCCCTTATATCCTTACCAGTTTTGGGTTTTATGATTCTTACTTGAATTTGTTTATCTGACAGATCAAAAACGGCATCTTGTTTTAGTTTTTTTTTTTAAGATTTTATTTATTTATTCGTGAGAGACAGAGACAGAGAGAGAGAGAGAGAGAGAGAGAGAGAGGCAGAGACACAGGCAGAGGGAGAAGCAGGCTCCATGCAGGAAGCCTGATGTGGGACTCGATCCTGCGTGTCCAGGATCACACCCTGGGCTGAAGGCAGTGCTAAACCACTGAGCCACTTGAGCTGCCCTCATTTTAGTTTTAATTTGAATTGCATGACTATTATGATGTCAAACCATTTTAATATATTTATTGGCCCTTTGGTTTTCATACATTATGACTTGCCAAGGTGTTTTTAGAAATATTATGCTAATCTTGTGACTTTCTACTGTAAAGGTATTCAAGGAGAAAGGCTTATCTCTTAGGATCTATTGTACCATATTCTCCACATATGATTCTAGGAAACTGCCACTTTATCCTTATTAGATGACAAATATCACTCATTTCAAAGCCATATGATGACACCTGGCTCCCTCTAGGTGTATCCTTATACCCTCAACAATCTACCTCAATAATCTGGGAGGTGAAACCTGTGTCATGTGTGACAGAAGAGTCATGCCACTGCCAACTCTATTGCCAATGCCACCTCATGTTCTTCTAAAACTTTAATGTCCAAAATCTTCACTGAGAAGTTTTACATAATAGTTAAAAATGGGAAAGATAGCAAAGCTTACCAGTAGGAAATTGTTTACATAAAACTGATTAAATATGTGGCCATTAAACCTGAAGCATAATATTTAGTGACAGAAAAATGTCCTCAATATAATATTAGGTAAAAATTCAAGTTTAGAAAATAGTATGGCCATATATACATATGTGTGTATAGTTATATGTATGTATGTTAATGTACATATAGTAATACATATACTAGTATATTAACCAAATTTTTTATGGAACTGTGGATTATCTTGATTTCATTCTTTAGGTTTTAGCATTTTTTCAAATTTTTGCAATAAATATATATAGTCAAAAATGATATTTTTAAAATTTAAAAAGTGTAAAGAAAATGTCAACATCAATCTAAATGTTAAGTCACTAAAAATATTACACATATGATTAGTGTCAGAAACAAAAAAGGATGTCTGCCGTAATGTCAATTAATATTGTCTCAGGTAGCCTTCCAAGGACTTTATGTGTACTTGTACTTATTCATTTAATCCTAAGAATGGCCCTATGAGTACAGTACTTTTATATAATATCCATTTTATAGGTGAGGAACCTGAGGTACAGAGTATGAACTTGCTAAAGACCTCACAGCTAATAGGTGGTAAAGCCAGAATTTGGACATAAAAAGTTGGTCTTAGAGTCCATGTGTTAAACCATGATACTTTTTGTTATCGCTTTTTTTTTTTTTTTTTTTGAGAAGAAAAGGGAAGAGGGGGAGGGACAAAGCATAAGAGAGAGAGAATCTTAAGCAGGCTCCATACTCAGCATAGAGCACAACACAGGGCTCAATCTCACAACTGTGAGATTATGACCTAAACTAAAATCAAGGGTCGGACACTTAAGTGACTGAGCCACCCAGGCACCCCCATCATTATTATTTTTAAAAACATTATTCTGGAAGTGTTCGACAGTTTTATAATAATGCAACAAAAATGAGAAATATAATTACTGGAAAGTTTGATGATTTTACTAATGAAAGACCCAAGAGTGACTACTGAAATCTTCCAGAAATATTAAGGCAATTAGCTAAATGGCCAGCTACACCAGCATACAAATCACATGTCATACTTAGGAATAACTTGAATAATAATGCTCAAAGATAATATGGAGAAAACATGAAAATAGATTTAGAAGGTATATCAGACTTGAATAGGTTGAGTCTTAACACATTCTAGGTAAGAAATCTGAGTATTTTACATGTGTAACTATTTTAAATCAATGACTTAGTTGCAATTTAAATTGAATGCCATATAAAAATTGCTTTAGTACTAATCTAAGATATCATATACATATTGAAATTTCACCATCATAATGTGACTTATTTTTCTTAGTTTTTATCATCTCAAGAGTTTTGGGTTAAAAAAAGTTAATTTGTCTAGTTTGCCCCACTCTTCTGAAATTATGTTATACTGTGGATCACTCTTGCAAACTACTGACACTGTATAACTTAATTACCAATTGCAAAGCCGTTTTCATAGTCATAATTGTATTCGAGGCAATATTTTTTGGTCAGGTCCTCCAATCTGCAGTCAATGTCATCAGCATCACTACAAAATGATGGGACCTGCAAATGAAAAATGAAGAGCGTGAAATGTCAATCACATATCCGTGTGGTCTGGATAAGCCCTTTGTTCAGCTAGACCTCACATTTCTCTCCACAGGAGGGAGGAGAGAACCACAGGTCTGCTTGCTCCTGGACAGACTCCCGCCCTTTCTCCATGTCCTCCCCTAGAGGCTCTGGTGCTCATGGACCATCAGGATTAGTTTCATGGCTTTTCTCTGTGTAGGTCACAGACCACCAGAAGCCCAGGACTCCTGGCATATCTCTTATCTCCGAATTTTCACCCCATATGGGTCCTTCGGTCCCTTTATCTGGCTCAATCTCCCACTCATCTCTAAGTCCTTAGTATCTTCCTCTGCCCTCTGAAACTCAACAGTCATCAGTGAATCCCCCGTTATTTTTTTCACCTCTATTTATGGTCCCTTCACCTTAGTTCTCAATGACACCTCACTTTTCACTTTTCTCAAACATGGGCATGGAGGCAGAAGAAGTGTCTTCCTCACTCTTCCCTGCTGTTTCCAGATTACACTCCCTCGCCCCTCCTTAGAGCCTCACAATCCTTAAACTCGTGGTATAGTAGACAGCCTCTCCATGTGGCAGCTACCTACAGCCTTTCTCCATTCTGCATCACCCCCTCATTCCAAGAACATCCAGTAACTGTTGCTGTTATAATTGGTGATTTCTATATCCAAGATCCAGCTAATCCTTCCATCACCATGGCTTCTCATTTCCTTTTCCCATTCTCCTCTAGTAGTTCAGCCTTACTCTGTCCCTTGCTCTCACGGTCATACCCTCAGACCTCCTCATTACCAGTAACGGCATCCTCTTGTACTCTTGGAAGTCCTTGACTTCATCCGATTTATAATCCATTGACCCTATCATCTCTTCACTGTCTCTCAGCCTGGTGTCTTCACCTTCTTATTTATCTATCTTAGATTCTATGGCTCATCACCAGAAATCACTCCCTGATGGGCCCCATCCTCTGATGATTGTCTGCAGAACGCATAACCCTAGTTAAACTAAGTGCTTTGTTTTCTCCACAATCCTGCTTCCTGCCAATCCTACCACCTTTCTTTAGCACATTCATCTGTGCTGTCCTAGAAAATTATTTTATACTATCAACTCTCTTTCTAAACCTCAACAACTCCTCCCCATCCTTACTCTCCCAGCTGATCACTCCGCATCTTTTTCCACTGAGCAAATAGAAGTCAGGAAAGATCCTCTGACACACTTCCACCACCGTGTATACCCACTCCAGCATCTGTGTCTCTGTGTACACTGCCTCCTTGACTCCCCTCTTTCTCTCATACTGTACATCAAATCTACTACCACTAAATCTACTCTTAGAACCTATCCAAAAATCTAAGCTGCCTACTCTGTTAGGGATACAAATATGTATATAACACATTTCCTTCGAGATGCTCAACACAGTTAAATACATCATTTTGCTTTCCTGTAAACAGTAAAAGAATCCTAAACACAAACGCATGAAAGAGAAAATCCTCACAATGTTCAATTATCTCATCATAAAACAAATACAGTCTACAATGGCATTTTTGTCATACTTTAAATAACAAAGCAGATATTTTCAAACCACATGGACCCCACGCTTCTCTAGCTTTCTGACTCAGAAGAATGTTATAAAAAATTCAAAATGTTTTAGTAAAGATTCACTTATAATTCATTCCAGAAGTCCAAAACCTATGGGTAATTCTAAATATTAGGAGCAAGTTTGGATTACAGGGGGCAGGAAATCATCAGGACACAGAATTCCAGTTATAGGTAACTATGAGAGGCAATGAAAAGCTCAGTATTGTTAAGATACGACAAACAATACTTCTGACATACCATTTTCCCCAGGGTAGTCTCAAATGCTTCGGAAAACTTCTTCAACAGATCTGTATCATCACAACGAGTTGCTTTGTACAGCATCTCAAAGGATTTGAACCCATGGTTTGCAAAACGTTTTACTGGAAAATGTTAGAGAAAACAGCTTCAGTTGGTTAAGATTTTTCAACACAAAGATTTAATTGTCTTTGGAGTAACTGTAACTTGGTACTTTGATTCTAAAATGATCTGTGGATTCCTTTAAAAACAAGAGACAGTTGAAAAAAGTTTCTAGGCATTAATTGATCACAATAAACCATGAGCCAAGCAGCACTGTACCCAGTTACCCAGTGATGAGGTTTGCTTTATTATTCCTTAGCTTGCAATCACATTAAGAAAATGAGCATTTAAGGGAAAAAGTGACTTGAACATTTTTAAATTATATTTCTGGAAAGTTTTGAAAAGTCCAGCCTGGGTCAAAGATATCTTTTATGTTTACATAAATTTGTATCATATATGTTTTTATTATATTTTTAGCCAATATACATTGAAAATTTTCTAAATATGATGTACAATCATAGTCCTTGAAAGTGTAATTTTCATAGGGAATTTCCCCTTGGATCAAAAACTTGCATGGTTAGACTTAGCAAGATGTCCCATAATATTCTGAGACAAGGAGTCCTAAGAGCATCAACATTAAAATCCTACTGTCTAAATCTGTGATAAAGGCAAGTGATACTGTAGAACTTTTAATTACTCCCCAAATTTGGGGGGGAAAATAGCTCAATTGGGCTTTACTTTTTCCAAGAAGTTGTTATTTAAACTCAATCTATGGTATTGAATCAAAAATTCATTCCAAAGAATATTTATTTATATTAGACAAAGATATTGGCTATTTTTATAAAAATACATATATTTAAGATTATAGAATATTTCTAAATCTAAATCAGACCTAAAGAGATTGTGACTCATCTTTCATTCCATCACATATTATGGATTTTACTTTAAATATAGCTCTTTTGCGGACTATGAGACTGTAAGTTCAAGTTTACAGATCAAGAACATGCTGACAAGTCTCTATTTCTGGTAAATAACAAGGAGAGGACCAAGATGGGTTTGCCTTAAACTGAATCTTGTCCTGTTGCAATCCAATCCATAACCAGACTTTGACGGGCTAACATTTTATTTATTTTTTTTTATTTATTTTTTTTTGGGGGGGGGCTAACATTTTAAATCAGAGGCTGAAGATTTCAAATTTCAAATTCATGGCACCATTTTTATTTTTATTTTTATTTATTTATTTATTTTTAATTTTTTTTTTTTTTTATGATAGTCACACAGAGAGAGCGAGAGAGGCAGAGACACAGGCAGAGGGAGAAGCAGGCTCCATGCACCGGGAGCCCGACGTGGGATTCGATCCCGGGTCTCCAGGATCGCGCCCTGGGCCAAAGGCAGGCGCCAAACCGCTGCGCCACCCAGGGATCCCCATGGCACCATTTTTAAAAAAAAATAAGCTCTATGCTGAATGTGGACCTCAAACTCATGACCCAAAGTTCAAGTGTTGTATGCTCTCCTAACTGAGCCAGCCAGGTTCCTCTCATGGCATCATTTTTCACTCATTGAACCCAATTCCTATAAAAAGGCAATTTTCCTCTTACATGCTCAGAAACGTACACTCACCCAAACACACACTCATATATATGAAAGGAGCCCAGAAAGAAATAAAACATACTAGCACAGTCTGGCCATTCAGTGGAATATGGTGGGTTCCAGATACCATCTTCATAAGCACAGTAATACTTCTCAGTAGACCCTTCTGTGAAATCGTAACCCTCCAGGCAACTTAACGTGCAGTTAACTCCGGCGCTATCTTGAGTACATATAAAATCCCCATTTACAGGTGTAAATGGAACTTCACAGGGAGAACCTGCATTAAAAAAAATTATACTATTTACATACGGTGGTATAAACAATATTAACTAAATTCTATGAATCTAAACTGAATTTTGAAGAGGACTCCTCCTGTCTACCAGTATTCCAGGAAAAACTTCCATCACAAATCCTTAGTATGGGAACATGACAACATATCCTTCTTTGTTCCTAGGTGGGCGCAGCTGAAAAGCTGTACCAATGTGTAGTCAGAGGCTGTGCATATTTTACAAATGCTAATTTATCTCGGACTTGGGGTTGTTACTTGTGGCATTTCTATAAGAAGAGTGTAAACTAGATAGCATTATGTAGCAAGTACAATTTCAGAACCTGTCACCTCAGTTACTCAAAAGAGAATTATGACAATAACATTGTGTACCTTTGGTGAAGATGTTAATGAAATGTTAGTTAAAGACTACCCTTGAAGAAAATAGTTCTATGTATCACAGAGTGAAGCAATGACAACTGGAAATGTAAATAAGATCTGTCAGTATTCAAACTTAATGAATCTATTGCACACAGTCCATTTATTTTTCACAAAATACAGAAATTACATATAAAAATGTCAACTAGATTTCTGGAACTTTATGAAGAAAATACCTTTTATGACAATGTGGATGTCACAGCTCCTGTTATTGCCCGAGGGGTCAGTGGCTGTATATCGCACTATAGTCTCTCCATGAGGGAAAAGTTCTCCTGGTGAGTGGCTCCTGGTGATGAGTAACACGGCCCCTGGAAAGGAAAGAGGGGACGTAGTTTTGGGGTGACTAGTCTGCAGTCACTTTACCAGTTTGTTTATTTGATTTGAATTTTCATTTTCTATTTATACAAACCAGCTGGGCATTCAATTTGTGTTGATTTGGTCACCAGTAAAAAAAAAAAAAAAAAAGATGTAATATTTATACTACAAAATAGAAGTATAAGACTCAAAAACCTCGAGGCACATGGGTGGCTCAGTGGTTGAGGGTCTGCCTTTGGCTCAGGTCATGATCCTGGGGTCTTGAGATTGAGTCCTGCATCGGGCTCCCCACAGGGAGCCTGCTTCTCCCTCTGCCTATGTCTCTGCCTCTCTCCCTGTGTCTCTCATGAATAAATAAAATCTTAAAAAAAAAAAAAAGACTAAAAAACCTTATTAGATTAAGGCATTCTTGAGGTGTCTACATGGCTGTCAGTTAAGCGTCTGCCTTTGGTTTAGGTCATGATCCCGGGGTACTCAATCCTGTAGGGATAGAGCCCTCCGTCGAGCTCTCTGCTCAGTGGGGAATCTGCTTCTCCTTCTCCCTCTGCCCCTCCCCACCCCGACTTGTGCTGTCTCTCTCTCTCAAATAAATAAATAAATAAAATATTGTTTTAAAATATTAAGGCAAAAAAAAAAAGATTAAGACATTCTTGCTAAATAAATGATTTTCCTTGAACAGGCCAGTCTATTGGAATATTGGAAAATTTTTTAAAAACTCAATTTAGTTAACATATACTATATTATTAGTTTCAGAGGTAGAATTCAGTGATTTATCACTTGCATATAATATCCAGTGTTCATTACATCAAGTGCCCTTCTTAATGCCCATTACCCCATTATCCCTTCTGCCCTAATCACCAATATTGGAAATTTAATTAAGAAATTTATTTAACTCGCATTTTCCTATTGTTGCTTACTGGGTTTTAGTGAGACTTTTAACATGAACTTCAACTGTATCTACTCATTTTTTTCTGCTTCCCTATGAACTTTTCTAATTTGGGGGCACATGCTTAAGGAATGAATATGAATACATAGAACTGTACTAATGATATTAATAAAATGAATAGTTTATGCCTTCAGGACAATGTAAGCTTAGAGACTCAATGAATTTATTAGAAATCTTCAAGTACGACAACTAGTATAGGTTTAATAAATGTGCATCGGATACTGAATGAAGGGAACTCTATGGGTAGGTAGGATTAATGATATTAAATTATATATAATTATCCTAGCATTAAAACATATATTACCTTATATGATTATTCATTCCATTTAGATAAGACGTAATTTGCTTTTCATTTCTTTTATCTTTTTAAAAAGCATTTAAAAATGAAATAAAATTCAGTGTTAACCATGCTGACCATAAAATCCTTGTGTCCGCACCTGAGTTGTCTGAGAACTGAGGCTCATCCCACGTTGCAGAATGCTCCTTCTCTGAGACCTGCATCGGAGGTGGGGATCTGCACCAGTCTATGCTAGGTGGTTCTACATCTGAAAAACAAGAAAGCAGAGAAAGAAGTCACAATTGATACTCAAAAATAACGAGGGGGTGTGCACAAGAGAACTGAAGTCTGCTTGTGCTAGCAGAATACCTTGACCTTGTTAGGCTGGCCCTGGAGCCTTTTGGACAATGATATCTGTTTTATTCCTGGTCTCAAGGCAAAAGAAAGAGTGGATTCTTATTAGGTTGCTCTCTGCCTGTTGAAGAAGAATTACTAGGTTCCTAAAATCACCCTGAGCACAGCTATGTAAAAGGCAATTCTGGGGGTGCCCAAGTGGCTTAGTTGGTTGAGCATCCGACTCTTGGTTTTGGCTCAGGTCATGATCTCAGAGTCGTAAGATTGAGCCCCTGCCAGGCTCCGTGTTCAGTGCAGAGTCTGCTTGACATTCTCCCTCTCCCTCCCAATTGCTCTCTCTCTCTCTCTCTCTCTCTCTCTCTCTCTCTCCACCAAAATATATAAATAAATAAATCTTTAAAATGAAAGATTTTAAAAAGGCAATTCTGGATGTGATGGCCATCCTACCCATAGTAGTTGTACTGATCAACCAGAAAGTGAAATGAATCTTCCCAGAGAAGCAGAAGGAGTGAAATGACCAAATCTCAGACTATGTAAATTTAAGGGGCTTATCTGAGGTCATTAAGCTAGAAGATTGCAATCAAAGGATTAAGACCAGGGTATTTCTAACCATGAAACATGAAAACACGTACTTGGAAATTAAATGAGCTGTATCTGTGAGAATATATAAATTTCTGTTTTTATGCTACGTCTTTTTTCTTCATGTTTGTCATTTCATTAGTGCAGTGCCTTTGGTTTACTACTTTCCTAGGCCATAAACTCAGTCGACCAGTGCCGAAGCCTCTCTTGCTCACAGTGAGCTTTCCACAGCAGACCACAGTACCAGGTCCATAACACATGCTTAGAAAAAGGTTGTTGAATAAAGAAAAAAATTAAGAAATGTTCATTGGAGGTCTATGTACTTAAAGAATGCTAAATCAAGTCAATTCATAGTTAAACTGACCAATCTGGCAGGGTTTACTATTTTTCCAAAAGAAATTGCAAAAAGGTGTTTTCAAGATTTTCTAAACTTACCTGATTCTAGACAAATATTTTAAAGTTGAACTGCATGTACAAGAGAGCACCAAGACTCAGTCAATTACTGTCAAAAGAATGGGAGGTACTAGCAGAGGCACTGTCTCCGAAAGAGAGGAAAAAGCCTATTTCAAAGCAAGGGAGGCAGCATTCCCTGGAATGTTAAGCAAAAGCATTCCTGCTTCCTCCCCTTTATCATCAGTAAGACATCCACACCCTGTCATCAGAGGAAATAAGAAAATGTAGGCTTTAGAATATTTTCTCTGTCTCTCTCTTTCCCTCCTCCCTCTCTCCTTGTCTCCCTCTCACCTTCTCCCGCTTTCTCTTCTTTCTCATATCATCTCTCTTTCATAAGCTGAAAATTCACCTAGTGTCTAGCTAGACACTTGGGTACACATTTTACATTTCGCTGCGTTGACACTTCATTGTGAAAAATTAAAACTTGGCAAATGCTTGAACCACACTTCCATGTTTAAAATCACAGTACCATAAGAAACAAATCCAGCATATTTTCCATATGACTGGCAAAGTTCATGTTTAAAACAACACTGAAAAAGCAGTGAAAAAAATCTAAGTACTATGAAATGGGTTAGACTGGTTTTTTATTTGCATTTCTTTTTACTTACTTTTACCAATACCTGTAATTTCTAGGGTAAGGAGCCAGTCTGATATACATTAGTTACTTCGAGAAGTTATGTAAAATTCTTAACACAAAATGAATTTAATGTGTTGGATTTTTAAACAGACATATTAAAATATGAGATGAATGTAGCAAAATGTCAATATGTTTACATAGAGCCGAATGTGCGTCCGGCACCAGTTCAAGTGGTTCATGAATTTTAACTAACTAAAACCCTCACAACAGCCCAATGATGTAAGATGTTTATTAATTCTATTTTTGGATAAAGAATCTGAGGCACAGGGTGGCTACTTGTCACACTGCCTTTAAGGGGTAGAGCTAGATGTGGACTCAGATTGGGCTCAGAGTCTGTGCTCTTGACCACACTACAGACTGCTTGCTACATATCCTATTTCTCCATGTATTATATCTTAGTGGTGGGTATCTGGTATTTGCTGAATATCTACTGAATTGATTGAACATACGAAGACAAATTGGAAGATAGAACAGCAAATCAGTGGGCTCACTTCCCCCTGAAAAGACTGATGTACAGCAGTGGTTGTAAGGATGAAGAGACTGGGGCAGATTTCAGGGACAATAAGTAGATGAAACCAGCAGACCTGGATAACTAATTGGATGCTAGTGATGGAAGGAGAGGAGTCAAGGATGAGTTCCAGGTTTTTGCATGGTGGACAGGTGGTTGGCTGTGCCATTTTCTGAGCTGAGAAATAGATAAGGTGTGAGTGAGAAATACACAAGGATGATCTTACATCATTGGGTTATTGTAATACATTGGTTATTCCCAGTGTAAGACAGCTCCACGGAAAGCTCAGTAGGCAGTTCTATATATTGGTTTGAATTTCAGAAAAGAGATCTAAGCTTGAGACAGAAATCTGAATGTTGTCAGTTAACTAAAACACTGGGAACACTATAGAAAGAAAGAGAAAGAGGACTAGGCTGGAGCCCTGGGGATGATCCACAAGATGATCTGAGGAAGAGAAGCCATGTAGGAAAGAGAGAAACAAGGAGAAATGAGAACAATGTGTTGAGGAACCAAGAAAGACCGGTATCGGATAAGGAGAGTGTGGTTAACAATGTAAAATCTAGGGGCACCTGGGTGGCTCAATCAGTTAAGTGTCTGCCTTCAGCTCAGGTCAGGATCCCGAGTCCTGGGATGGAGCTCCTGCATCGGGCTCCCTGCTCAGTGGGGAGTCTACCCCCCCTGCCCCTCCCCTCTGCTTGTTTCCTCTCTCTCTCTCAAATGAATTGATGAAAAATCTTTTAGAAAATTAAAAAAAAACTATGGAAAGATTATGTAAAATAAGAACTAAGAAGTGTGCAGTAGGAGTAACTCTAGAGACCACTATGACCCTGTTGAAAGTAGTTTCTGTGAGTGAAGGGAACAAAAGCCAGACAGCTGAGTGACTGAGATAAATGGCCTGTGAGACAAAACAGATGGCAACTCCTGGGAACTTCAAAAGGCTCCTACTGGAAGAAATCAAAGAGAGATGGTGACACTTAAAGAGTATGTAGGTTTCAAAGAGGGAGTGGCTTGAGCAGGCTTCAGGACCAGGGGGGACAATCAACAGGAGGAAGGTGTTGAAGATAAAGGAGTAGCAAAGCCCTTGGAGCGCTGGATTATTTTCACAAACCTCCTCAAGTAATTTTATGACTTACCAATAACCTTGACATGGAAAGTGCAGCTGGCTTGGTTGTTGGATAGGTCAATGGCTGTATATGTGATAGCAACATCTCCGATCGGGAAAAGGTAAGGTGGGGTGAAAGCTGGATGAACATGGATTGATACCTTTTAGGCACAAATAGATATTTTGAAAGTTAAAGTTAATAGCAATAGTACATTCATTCTTTTTTACTTAAATATCATCAGGAAAAGTGAAATTAAAAATGGCACAGTATTTCATAGCAAACAGAAAAAAAAATCAGGCACAGCCTTTTGATGTGTTTCTTTCCAAACTATTAGTCGATTTACATAGTTTATACAGTAGGCATACATATGAAATGTTGTCTCTTGTTTTTTAAACATAATGTCTTAAAACATTCTTTAAGCTATTACATAGTCTTTAGAACTTAAGAAGACTCTTAAATGTCTCCATAGTTTTCCATAGAATAAATATATGCTGACTTAAAAAAAAAATCAGTCAAAGGACATTTAAATTGATCCCAGATTTTCCTATAGTAAACAGTACTGGGATAAACAGTTTTGTTCAGGTAATTCTAAAATATTTTTATTACGTTTCTATAATAAATTTCTAGGCCAGAGTTACTAACCGCAAAGTTATTAACATTTTATTGATGATACAAAATTTCTTTCCCAAAACATGGTAACAACTTGCATTCCTATTTGTCAATATTTGATTTTTTTAATAATAAATTTATTTTTTATTGGTGTTCAATTTTCCAACATACAGAATAACACCCAGTGCTCATCCCGTCAAGTGCCCCCCTCAGTGCCCATCACCCATTCACCCCCACCTCCCACCCTCTTCCCCTTCCACCACCCCTAGTTCGTTTCCCAGAGTTAGGAGTCTTCATGTTCTGTCTCCCTTTCTGATATCTCCTACCCATTTCTTCTCCCTTCCCTTCTATTCCCTTTCACTATTATTTATATTCCCCAAATGAATATGACCATATAATGTTTGTCCTTCTCCAATTGACTTATTTCACGCAGCATAATACCCTCCAGTTCCATCCACGTTGAAGCAAATGGTGGGTATTTGTCATTTCTAATGGCTGAGTAATATTTGATAAGTGTCAGTGTTAAATTTCCCACTAAGTTCTCTGCCCTGTATTAAATTCCATTACTTTTTGGTAACTAAAAAATATGACACAAGGTCACTGTTTTAATTAACAATTTCTTCATGCCTTATACTAAGATTAAATTCTCATATGTTTACAAGGTATAGATATATTCTTTCCTTTTTGAATTACATGTTTGCCTTATTAGTCTGTTTGAAAATTATGATAGAAAAACACTTATAACAATGTGTAGGTAATAAATACTCTAACGTTTAACAGGTTGGAAAAATTTTTCTCAAGTTTGCTCTTTGTCTTTTAGAATTTTTTTAAAATATAAATTTAAAAATACTTTTGTAGTCAAATACATTTGTTTTTTTCAATTGTACTCTTAAAAATATTTCAACATACAGGTGCTATATTTAGTGTGAATGCTCATTAGATCCTGAAATACACCCCTGTACTCAGTGCTTGTTGATGATTATGACAAAGGAAGCAACAATGAATGTTTTCATGAGCCTTTTTTTCGAAAGTAGAAACCACACATGATAAACTGATTATTCAACACATATACCACCTACCGTACATTTAGCCCTAAATGTCATATTTGCGCTTTTAAAATGATCTAAAAGCTACCTTGTCTTTAGTTACCTAAGGAAAAATACCATATGATCTTATTTAATGTGGAATCTAAGAAACAAAAAACAAACTCCTAGATTCAGAGAACAGGTGGTGGTTGTCAGAGGTGGGACGGGGGTGGGGAGGGATAAAATGGGGTAAAGGAGGTCAAAAGGGGGTGGGGAGGGATAAAATGGGGTAAAGGAGGTCAAAAGGTACAAACTTTCATTCATAAAAGAAATCAATTCTGGGAATGTAATGTACAACACGGTGACCACAGTTAATTTTTTTTAAGTCACCCTGATTCTATATATATTCAACAGAATGATCAGAACAGCTTTTGTGTGTGCGCTGGGGCTCCCCACCCTGATATATCCTTGCTGGCACAATTTATACATGTTTACAGGCAGTTGTGAAAACAATATATCACAAAAGCATCTTCGTGTAGGTGAATACTAACGGTGTGGATTCAAGTGGAGTTAAATCCCAAATGAATTCCTTTTCTAACATCTGATGGGTAATTATCTTAAGCTGCCACATATAATATTGAAATACTGTGTTCTGAATAAAATACTGTGTTAGAGAAAGCTGAATTCAAAACACAGTGATCTCTCCTTCGCATCGGCCAGAATGCAATCCTTTGAGGTTCATATGTTAAAAGATATATTCATGAGCAGGAATTAAGATTGTTTCCACATTTTTTCCTTAAAAGATCATCCCAGCCTCGTAAGGAGCAAAGAATTCTTAGTCACGTTATCTTAGTGGGTACATAATACATCAAATCTATGCAATAAAAAAGTTTCCGTTTCAGAGATTTTTATCTGAGATTTCTAGTCAAAAACACAAGGCTGATCATTCTCCTATCCAATGAGATATTAATATGCATGAGTACAGTTTATATAGAAGTACTATCATTAGTGTATTAGTAAATCTTCAGGATCACACATATTTAGAATCTATTTGAAAAGAACACAAATATTCGCATAAACCTTACCTTTTCCCCAGAGTTGTCTTTAGCTGTTGGGATTTGCCAGGTGATATTAGCAGAGTCTTGCTGTTCCTGAGTCTTAGCCTCTATGTCCTTAGGACAGCTGATTTGAGGAGCCTCCACATCTGACGCAGAAAATGCACAAATCAGTGAGAAGATTGATAATGTCATTCTAAGTCATTTAAGAAAAAGGTAAAAATATATGAATACTCTGTGACTCGTTTTTTACATCCCAACTCCAGATTCATTTGGAATATGCAACTGCCTTGCAGCGTGGCTTGTGAGGCCTTTCCTGAAATGGTACCCGCTGACCTCTCAGCTACCGGAAGTCATTCTCCACGCTGGATACCCACGTTCCCATGAAAATGCCATGGTCTTTCTTGCACCTGGGCCTTTGCCCATGGTCTTTTGTGTGCCTGAGTCAAGGCCCTCTTCCCGCTTGGGAACGCAAGGCTGATCATTCTTCTATCCAGTAGGTATTAATATGCATGAGTACAGTTTACATAGGGAGTACTATCATTAGCGTTATCATTAACTCTTCAGTATCACACATATTTAGAATCTATTTGAAAAGAATGCAAATATTCGCGTAAACCTTACTTTTAATAAGGTAATAGCTTTAATAGCTCCTTGTTCTTTCTCAGCTTAGACACAAGCACCTCAGGAAGTGTTCCCTTGGCTGGTTCTCACGGCCCTCCATCCTTCCTGACCATAAAACTCAACATGCCATTTTGAAATTGAATTTTCTCCCCCTAACAAGAATTCACATTTGTTGAAGGCCAGGATATCTCTTGTCCCATTGGGTTAAATAGTGCCTGGCAAACACCCGAAGCTTGGTAAATATTTTTGAGTGAAATAAAGAAACAGAGAGAACAAATGTTGACTGTGGTGGGAAGGAACCACACGAGGAAACAAGGCTGTTGAGTAGAATTAATTAGCAGTGCTAAAATGCATTGTCAAAAAAAACACATTTAGGCCAATGATATTTTTTGCAGCGTGGAACTTTGCAATACAGATACTGGGTTAGAGGTGGTAACTTTAAACGTATGCACATCAGTCACTGTAGAGCTAAGTTCTTTTTTTTTTAAGATTTTATTTATGTATTCATGAGAGACACAGAGAGGCAGAGACACAGGCAGAGGGAGAAGCAGGCTCCCTGCAGGGAGCCCGATGCAGGACTCGATCCCAGGACCCTGGGATCACGCCAAAGGCAGACACTCAACCATTGAGCCACTCAGGAGCCCCTAGAGCTAAGTTCTTAATTTATAATGTAAGAGTTGCCTTCTTTTAACTTATGTTAAATTAGGTCTTCTATAACTTACAGCTGAATATATCAGAGTTGATAATTATACTTTCTTGTTTCTTGAAAACTTTATACAATTTATATTTTCTCTTTCTTAGAGGGGCTGATACTTGGACATTTTTTCCCTACAAATATGCATTTGCATACTGACTCTGAAAATCTAAAAAAGTAGTTGATTTTTCATTCACACTTGAATAATAGCTTAACTTGGAGTTGGAATTTAAAGTTTCTATCTATTTCCCTTCTGTATTCTTTGGACATTGCTGTATTTTCTTCAGGCATTTATAGTTGTAAATGAGAAGTAAAGTATAATGTAGGTCCGGTTCTTGTTTCTTTTGTGCGATTTCTCTTCTCTCTCTGGAAACTTATTTAAGATTTCCTTGTTAAACTCTGGACCTCAGAAATTTTGCCAGTAGTGAAAATATGCCTGTCTAATAGTCAGGGGCTCTGAGTGATCTCACATTTCAAGTTTGGCTCAGAGAAGCTTCCTTCGACCCGTAAGAAAATTCTTCTCCATCTACCTCCCCCTCTCCTTCTGGAACTCTTTATTAAATGGACACTGGGGCTTTTTCCTATAATAATAATAAAATACTTTAATATAATATAATATATACAATAATATATAATAATATAATATATTGTATTATATATAATAATATAATAATTTCTCCAGTCTTAGAGAACTCTCAATTTGGTTCTTCAAATCACTAATACCATTTTCAACAACTTCTGTTCTACTTTATCCTTCTCCTAGAGATAGTTATGATGTTTTTACTTCTAAGAACAATTTCTTATTCTCAATACCCCCTTTTTCATAGCAGTCTGTTCTGGTTGTAAGATGGCAACGTCCTCCTATGAAGGTCATGGGACACTGGCTTCAAAGGGCTGATAACTTGCTTATTTGGGCACCTGGGGGGCTCAGCTGGTTAAGTGTCCAACTCTTGGTTTCAGCTTGGGTCATGACATTAGGGTTGTGGGATCGAGCCTTGCATCAGGCTCTACGCCGAGCATAAAGCCTGCTTGGGATTCTCTATGTATCTCTCCCTCTGCCCCTTCCAACCTCCTAAAAAACACAAATCAAGGTGCTGATAACTTGCTTCTTTTTAAATTGATTCAGCCCCATGGGCTTTATATGGACCAGAAATTCCTAAGACATTTTTATCTCCTGATTGAAACCTTACCTGATTTCCAGCTTTAACATTATCCTTATATTCTCTTTCTTCTGTTATTGCCTGGCATTTTATAGTTGGATTTTGTAAATCCATCATCTTGACACAGAAACCCTAAGTATATAAGAACAATACCTACCACTTTATTATGGATTTGCAGCAAAAGCTGCAAAGAGAGACTGCCCCGCAGTGTCCCAACATGTCATTATATAGGAATTTCGTGTTCAAGCTGACCGATGTAGGGGACCTACCTTTACAAACAGCCGTCTGAACTTTGGCACTCCACTTTCCAGAGGTGGTACATCTCACTTCTTCTCTGACGCCCGATAAGATGAATCCTTGGCGGCAACTTAGTTGACAAATCGTCCCAGGTCTGGTGGGCTGCTTGCCACAGCTGGGCGGGGAGATGATGACACCTCTGGGCTTCTGGAAGGTGGAGCAGTAGCGCTCTTTTGTAGGGAAATGAAAAAAATGTTATTTGAATTCCCACAAATTCCAAGAAAGACATAATTGTGCTGCCTTGGAATTGACATAAGTCACTGAATGATATCTGTTTACAAGGCTGAATATATGACATATTATAAATAATGTATAAACTGTATCTCTTTGGTTATCTCGTGTTATTTTGTCAGTGTGTCACTACCTTGGAAAACTTCTAACTGATATTTTAGTGAATGCCAACTGTGACTTTTAGTACTCGCTTGGCGCACATTCTTTCAGTTTGCAGAACATTTATGGCTATAAAATAGAAAATCGAAAATTAGGGCACTTGGGTGGCTCAGTCAGCTAAGCGTTTGACTTTGGGTCAAGTCATGATCCCGGAGTCCTGGAATTGAGCCTGGAGACAGGTTCCCTGCTGAGCTCTCCCTCTCCCTCTGCCTGCCTCTGCCCCTAATTCCCTGCTCATGCTCTCTCTTGCATTCTCTCTCTCTCTCTCTCTCTCTCTCTCTCTCAAAGAAATAAATAAAATCTGAAAAAAAAAAAACCCCAGTAAATTAGAGTTCCTCTTTCATGGATTAAGCAATATATTCAGCAACCAATCTCCATTTTATGAGTTTTTTTTTTGCTTCCATCTTTAAGTGAGCACATTATGAGAAAAGGTTTATTCCCTCCCTCAAATCATAGGGTCATAGTTGGGGCCCTGACCCTTCATGTTATCTTTGGAATAGATGAAGGAGGCAAAATGCAATGGAATAGAAAATCACGACAATGACTTAATGAAGGGTGTGTGTTCGTGTGTGTGTGTGTGTCCCCACCCATGTGTGCACGTTTATTTGTTTTGTTATGACTCTATTGGCAGCACTGCCAGCATCTTTAGTCTGTATTTCCCGTGTAATAATTGTTAACATTTACCCGGCACGTACTATGTGCCCAGCACTATTCTAAGTGCTTTACATGTTTTGACTCATTCAGTCCTTTGCACTAAGGGGAATTGTTCTCACTTCACTTACAGATGAGAGTATTGAGATACAATTATGGGGAAGTTACCCACAATCAACGTGGGTAACAAGGTCACCTTGCAGTACGTGGCCGACTGTGTTCTCCAAACACTTCACTACCATGCCTCCTCCCTGAAATTTCTTTCAAACCTCTGTGACATGAAAAGCAATTTTTCCTGAGAAATTGGTTTGTGTCTTTATTTTTGCACAGTATGTGCCAAATGACTGCCCAGACTTTCTGTTCTGCTGTGATGAAGAGGAGAATTAGAGTAAAATTTGTGGTTCAAATGCAAAGACCATGCGAGGCTCAATATCCTTTACTTAAGGAAAGTAAGGATTTAAATTCAGAAAATTTTTAAATTTTAAAAATTCAGAAAATTTTAAATTAAAATTTAAATTCAGAAAATTATCATTTTGACTGTGGTAATCATTGAAGATTTTGTTCCCTGTTAATATTCTCTTTTTTATTGTTTGCTTATTTGGGTATTTTGGGTAAGCATTTCTTCAATTTTTAAATTCAGAAAATTTCTTCAATTTTTAAATTCAGAAAATTATCATTTTGACTGTGATAATCATTGAAGATTTTGTTCCCTGTTAATATTCTCTTTTTTATTGTTTGCTTATTTGGGTATTTTGGGTAAGCATTTCTTCAATTTTTATATAATCTAATCTACTGATTTTATTTCCATTGCTTTTATGCTTAAGTTCTGAAATCAGTTAACAGTCACATGTTTTATCTATACTCTCTTCTCATTTATAATGGGTTTATTTTTTAATTTATATTTTAAAATTTATGAAGAATTGATGTCAGGGCCTGGTGTAAATTAAAGACATACAAGAATTACATTTTGTTTCATTTGTTTTTCCCAAGGAGCTAGCCAATTGTTGTATTTTATAAATTGAATAAATCTTTTCTTCTCAACTGACCTGTGATGCTTCCTTAGTAACATGAAACTCCTAAGTTTCAGGATTTATTTAGTCCTATTGAACTATATGGCAGTATTTGCAAACTCTTCACTTTTGTAGTTTTAGTACATATTTTAAAACCCAGGAGACCTACTTTCTCTTTACTATTCCTTATTACTCTTCCCTTTTTTCATGATTTTTCCTATATCTTCTTCCAGATAAACTGAAGAATCACTTCCAAATTCCAAAAGGGGGGCACAAAGAAAGTCTCTTTGTGGGTATTAATACCCTCTTCAGGGTATTAAATGAGATTGCATTTTACCCATATACATATCTAGAGAGAACTTAGGTTTTGATAAAATTTCATAAAAATTCTTAAGTGTTCCTTTTTGTCTCTAACATTTTGTAATCTGTGTCACAAGTTCCACACACTGTTGTTTGGGGTTATTCTTCCTTATTTTTTATTTTGCAAGGATCTTCTGATTGTGATTTTCACTGTGTACTCTGTTTATCATTGTATATGAAAAGTTCTTTATTTGGTATTCTTATGACTTCAGTGAACTCTCAACTCTCTTAGTAGATTCATTTCATTTTGGGGTAGACATGTAATCTAGAAATGATGATGGTTTTAAGTCCCCAAAGCTCCAATCCTATGATTTATTACAAGTGTTCCAGCTCTGAGAACAATGCTAAACAATATGGATGATTCTGGGCATCCTTTTCTCTCCTTGGATTTCATAAGACTGCCTATACTGTTTCCATAAGTGGCTGCAGGTTTAAGAAGGACATTCTTTTTATTATGTCAATTATCAATATGAGTTTCTTAGAATTTTATTGAAAATGTGTTTTAAATGATGATGAATGACACTTTCATCCTCTGCTAAGTAACCATATGAATTTCTCCTATTTGTTACAATGAAATAATTTATTATGTTGATAGAATATCTCTAATTTTATTTAAGCCCTTCTGCATACTTAGGATAAACTGCTTGTTTTGACAGGCCATTCTTTTGAATATGAATTGGTAGTATATTTGATGTCAGAGTTTACTATCTGCTTTTAGCTATCAAGTTGGCAACTTGTAATAGTTTGATAATATATTTAGTTTCCCGTTATTTGGGCCAAGTTATATGGTATAGAGTTACTGCTTCTGAAAAGTTTAGAAGAGTTTCACTGATCCCTCCATCATTTTTGGAGAAATTAATACTCTAATAACATTTTCTGGGTTTTTAAAAAGATTTTATTTATTTATTCATGAGACACACACACACACACACAGAGAGAGAGGGGGGGGGGGAGAGAGAGAGGCAGAGACACAGGCAGAGGGAGAAGCAGGCTCCATGCAGGGAGCCTGATGTGGGACTCAATCCCAGGTCTCCAGGATCAGGCCCTGGACTGAAGGCAGGTGCTAAACCGCTGAGCCACCCAGGCTGCCCACATTTTCTGTTTTTTATAAGTAATTATACACTTGCATTTCTACTTTTTTCTTGATTCATTTAAAAAATTTCATTTCATAGAAAATCATAAATAATATCATGAATTTTTAACATGTGCACAAATTTATGTACAGTTTTTTATTATTCTTTGAAAAACTTCAGGCCTCTATATACTTTGTTATGGCTTCTTAGAATAATTTTAGTTTTGTATTTTTCTTACTTATATTTAAATAATCTATTACTACAGGGGCACCTGCGTGGCCTAGTCAGTTAAGCACCCAACTCCTGGGTTTTGGCTCAGATGATGATCTTGGGGTCCTGAGATCCAGCTCCACATCAGCTCCACACTTAGCATGGACAGAGTCTGCTTGAGATTCTCTCTCCTTCTTCTTCTGCCCCTCCCCCTGCTCATGCTCTCTCTCTAAATAAATTAATAAAATCTTCAATAAAATAAAATAAATATCTAAAATAATATGACCTTATTCAAAGATTTCCCTCTTAGCCATTCTATGGCATCCCATCTCCCTTTATAACTCATTTGCCTTAATTATTAATTGTATTTCTTTCAAATTCTATTGTAATCATTATTTTCCTAATTTTTGGCTTAATGTTTAATTATTTTCATTCTTTCTATTTAATAGTGTAAGGATTTATAACTATAAAATTACATCAGTGTATAATTTAGCCCATATCTCATAACTGGTTTTAGGAGATTTTCTTTTTTCTTTTTTTTAAAGATTTTATTTATTTATTCATGAGAGACACAAAGAGAGAGGCAGAGACACAGGAAGAGGGAGAAGCAGGCTCTACACAGGGATTCCAGGATTGCGCCCTGAGCTGAAGGCAGGTGATAAACCTCTGAGCCACCCAGGTGTCCCATTTTAGGAGTTTTTCAACTTCAATTTTTATCTTTGAAAAATTATATTTTTTAATTTCTCATTTGTCCACTTAACTCATTTCCCTTATCTCTCTTTGTATCGGAATCTATACACTTCTGTGGTTTTGTCTGGTTCCATAGTTTAGAAAATGTTAAGAACAATCACTAATAATGATTTTTAATAACACTGATACTGTTACATATATTTCAAATAACCAAGCTTTTTTATGCTGGTTGCCTTTTAATAATGTAAAGATGTAATAATGTAAAGAATTCATTTAAAGTACAGAAATTTAAATATTTATGTATTCAAATCTATTCTTCTTTTCTTTTTAGTCTTAGGAAATTCTTCTCCATTAAAAATTCAGATTGTTTTTTATATTATTAGAAAGTTCTCCTCCATAAAATCTGTAGCTTTTCTTATATTTCACTCCTTAATTTGCCTGATTTAATAAATTAAAATAATTTAGTGATTTTTGGGGGGTAGGTATATAGTGGAGTCAAAACTAATTTTTACATAAACATTTTTCCCCATTGATATCTGGAATTTATTGAGTGTTATATTCTTCTATAAATGAATGTTTATTTCTACATCATATTTAGTCATATGTAGCTCCACTGTTCTGTGTATCCTTGTACAATTAATGTTCTATTTTAATTACTGTGGGTTCTTATGATGGCAAAAATAAGTTCTCCCTCATTTTATGTCATGTCAAAATTTTTTCTATTTTGTGCTGGTCTATTTTTCAATACATATTCTATTCATTTCTATCAACTTTTTAAAATCAGAATTTTCACAGTAATTATGGTTGCTGTCAGAATTTGGAGGCTACAGTAAATTGTTCCCCAATAAACTGTAAATTGGGACTCAATTTTCTTTAGATAGTTACACAAATCCACCAAGATTTGCATAGGCTTTAAATCATTACAGAGATATGCACAATAATTTTAAAGAGAATTGACAACAGAAAAACCTTATTAGAGACATTACTATTTCTAATGAAAGATTGGGTCTCTCATAAGAAGAGGCAGTGAGTCACGGAAACAGGCAAAGAAGTGATTCTCAGGAGTAAACACTATTTACATAGAAAATCTAGCCTAAGGAGACATTTTCCCAACTAAAGAGGTTTATTGAGATTTATTGTCCCATTTTAAAGGCATCTTTTTTATGGTGATAGATCCATCACCTTCACTTCATTTAATTCTGTGGAATATCTGAAGAAGCTAACTCCTTTTATTTTGGTTTTATGCAACCTAAGTGTGTTCTCGATTTGGATGTCCTTGTAGCTTCTACCTACAGGGAAACAGGATGCTTCTCAGACCTAAGTCTTACAGTCCCATTAACAGTAGGTATCTCATTGCTAATGAATTGAATTTTTGTTTCATAGTCAATTTCATTTTCCTATCCAGGAGAGATTAATCTCTTCTCAGTATGAGAATATCAGTTTTTCTGAGTTTACACAGTGAGAGTCAATTCTTGAACTGTTAAGTGAATCTGCCCCCCACACCCTGTAAAGTCAACAACTTTCCTGGTGGTACCTTCCTTTTCTATCAACCATGGATTCAATACCAGATTATAATAGAACAAACCTGTAAATCAATTTGGAAGGAACGGACATATTTATAATATCTAGTTTTTTTGGAAGTTGTTTATTTTTATATGGGAAACAAAGACAAAAGAAAAAACTTAAATTTCCTGACTACCTACAGCTCACTGACAAGTCCTTGAAATAGGCAGAATGACATTCCTCTAGGAGCTCAGCTGCCCTGATGTTGACTCTTTGCTAAGGGCAAAAGACAATCTTAGCCTGACTCCCCAGGATTCTGTAAGTCTCCTTTAATATATAAAAATTCCTTTGGAAACTTCTTTTATCTCTACGCTCCCCATGATATATATTAGCAGATCAACCTCCAAGCATATGGCCCACTGATACTTTTCTAAAGGGTCTCATAACTGAGTTTTTACTAAAGAGTAATACATCACCTTTTCCTAATAGCTGGCCCCCTCAGGATCCTTATTTCCAAACTACCTTGGAGGCTTGTGCTATCCCTACCCCCTCCCAACTTGGAAGTATATAGTCAGTCACCTGTCACAACCCCAGTGCAGCTCTTTCTGCCCTTGGGTCCTGTCCCCGTGCTTTAATAAAATCACCTGGTTGCACCCAAGACATCTTAAGAATTCTTTCTTGGCTGTGGACTCCCAGCCCCAACACTTCTACATCAATTTAATTATACACCTGCCATGCTCCTAAATATACTATATCTGACATACAATAAGGATTCACTAAATGGCAGTTATTCTCTTTTTCATCATCATCATCATTATTATTACCATTGTTATTTGTATCTACAATGTAAAAGAAGCAACAAACTGGAAAAGTTCCTAAAGTTATTCATTCTGGACCCAATTTCGGTAGTGAGATGTCATGAGCTTCATGAAGGACAAGGCAAAAAAAAAAAATCTTCCAATGAAGGAGAATATTATGGTCTATCCTAAGTTTCACTGGTTCTTAATATTATCCTTTCATCAACAAGGTAAAAGTCACTGGTATTTAACAAAGCAAGGGATCACACAGCATTTTCTTTTTAAAAAAAAAAAAAATCTATCCAAATTGTTAGATTTGTTAAAAAAAAAAAAAGTTAAAAAAATCATCACCATTTGCAGCTATAAACTTCAGTGACTTGGAAAATGGGATCCTGGCGTAGACGTGTTTTTACCAGTGGAGAGAAATTAAACAATGTATTAGTTTATGTGCCTGTGTCTCTGTGCACCCATATATAGGGATGTGGAGTTATTACATCCATTATGAATCAATTTTTGGTTCTAGGTCTTCACAGAAAAGAGTAGAAATCAGAGAGCAAGAGAAATAAATCACCAAAGGCACCATGCCTTCCATGACTTACCCACACACCGGGGTTCTAGACCATCCCACTGGGCATTTGCTTGACAAGTAAGCTTAGCACTTCCTTCTAGTCTGTACCCATCATCACAGGTAACCAAACACATCGTCCTATAGGACATTTCCCCTGTAGAACAGCTGATGCGGCCATGTTTGGGCTGGCGGAGATGAGGGCATGTTCTTACTATATAAAGTGAAAACAATTAGGTCACATTTTACTAAATAAAGACAAAAATTATAAGTTTAATAATGCCTACACATTGCAAGCAAGAACATACCTTTTCTTAAAATGGCAAGGAGTAAGTAATGCACCACCATGTTCTGAGCTAGCGTGAGACAATTAAAAACATGTGTTTTGTCAGGCGTGCTGCCCACGCAAAAGCACTGTGCTCAGCCAGCCACCTGCCCACAGGAGGGAAACTTGGGTTATCTGAGGAGTCTGGTCCTGGATGGATGATGACACCTGTAGATTGGAGGTGGCTGACAGTGGGAGGTATCTGCAACCCTCAGCTGGGCTTTTGCTGTGATTTTCCAAAATACGATCCAACAAAAGGAAGGAGTCTTTTCCAGCACTGGGATTCAGGTTCATGATTAACTCCATTCTCAGATCTCATGGGCATATGGGCATATTCTGGGTCTTTTAATGTTCCCAGCCTCTGAAAAGCTGTCCAGCCTCTGCAATCTTAAATTTCAGTACTTTCCTCCCTGACCGTAACTCTGGTCCTTTTAGCTTTTTAACCCAAGACACTTACTGCAAATCCTCATTCATTATGCCAATGTTGATGTATGCGTTAACATTGTTTTGTTTGTGTGTTTTGCTGCTATGGCAAAGATGGCCAGTTGCCAACCCAATAACATTCTCCCAGTTTTATTCAACATAGACTACAAAGAGCTAGAAGGTAATAGCTGCTTACCTCCATCACAACAAATGACAGCCAATGATATATAGGCTGTGTGGGATGTCTGGAAAAGCTTTTAAATGGAGACTTTTTTTTAAAGACTTAGTATGAAATTTTATTTTTTTTATTTAAATTCAATTAATTAACATATAGTGTATTATTTGTTTCCAGGTAGAGTTCAGTGATTCATCAGTCTTATATAAAAGCAGTGCTCATTACATCACATGCCCTCCTTAATGTCAGTTAATGAAGACTCTTTCAATTGAGAGTACTTTCTGCCATCTCCTCCTCTTTTGTCCTGAAATATGGACATGAGGGCTAGTACCCCAGCATATTACAGTATAAATATAGGATACTAGTACAGGATAACTATCATGCACTAAGATGGTAGAGCAAAAAAATTAAAGAAGCCTGGGTCTCTGATGACAATGGAGCTACTGCACCAATTTAGGATTACCAGTTTCTCTTCTTCTTTTAGATGAGATAAAAATAAACTCTTAATTGGCTTTGTTATTTGGGTCTTTGATAGCAGTAGCTGTACATAATTCCTAATTTCCTGTGCCCAGCACCCATTCACTTTTCCTTTGCTGATTTCCTAGGGAAAGATCTCTCCCCCCTAACAGTTCATGGGATTTGTGTGTGCTCCAGTCCTGCTCAGAGGTAGAGCGCTGTGGCCTAGGATCACATTTCCCTGGTCTGGTAAGTGAGCAGATACAACTGGTAACATAATTCCTCTTTCTATTAGCTTCAAAAATCACAATAAGAGAGCACTTAGAGGGTATTTACTAGGCCCTTGATGCTAGAAATGTCCCTGTGCCTCAGTCAGGCTCAACACCATCAGCAGAAGTGCCATGGGGTGTCCAGAGAAGCATGTATTTTCCCAGTACTGCTAATTCTAGCTCGCTAGCCTCAATACAACATCAGAGAAGCTCTAAGAGGGCATCTTACTGCTCCTGCTTCTGCAGGCCCCCAAACAGCATCTGTGCTCTAAGGTCTCCTGGCAAGATTTTTCTCACTGCCCAGCCCACAAGAATCCCATACTGTCTCTTAGGGTCTATCTCAATGAATCCCATGACACCCTATATTCCTGTTTCTGATGATCTCTTAGGAAGCCCAAGGCTCCAAAGCTATCCTTCAACTACCAGGATCACCATGTAGTTCAAATCTTTTTTTTTTTAAAGATGTATTTATTTATTCGGGGGGGGGGGGGCAGGCAGAAACATAGGCAGAGGGAGAAGCAAGGCTCCATGCAGGGAGCCCGACGTGGGACTCGATCCCGGGTCTCCAGGATCACACCCCAGGGCTGCAGGCAGCGCTAAACCGCTGCGCCACCGGGGCTGCCCATGTAGTTCAAATCTAATTTACAAACTCTTGCACCTGTCCTCTGGAATACATGATCAGTCTTCAGTAAATCCTCTCATATCCTAAACTTCACTTATTGTCTTTTCTTTCACTTTCTTACCCTCATCAAAATCTTATTGCCTCTTTTTTTTTTAATTTTTTTTTTTTTAATTTATGATAGTCACACAGAGAGAGCGAGAGAGGCAGAGACACAGGCAGAGGGAGAAGCAGGCTCCATGCACCGGGAGCCCGACGTGGGATTCGATCCCGGGTCTCCAGGATCGCGCCCTGGGCCAAAGGCAGGCGCTAAACCGCTGCGCCACCCAGGGATCCCAAAATCTTATTGCCTCTTATAGACAAGGCCTACAGGTGAAAGAGGTGTCTTTGTTCCTTGTGCCTTCCCAGAGTTTTCTCTCTCCCTTCCTCTTTTCTTTCTAAAACCCTTCAGCTCCCCCAAAGTGTCATATACAATATTCAACATCTTTTCTCTCCCCCTAATCATCTGCTGACCTCTGGGTCACTTCTTATTCTTCGAAGATTTTATTCTTTCTGTTTCTGTCTCTGCTCTGTCTCTCTCTCTCACACACACATACACACACACTGGTGATTTCATATATTTTATCTAGATGATCATTCCAGTATCCAGGAATCCTATTCTTCACTTATTCTCCAGTAGCCATATCCTTCACCCTATCTCAGCCCCCCTTCCACTGCCTTATCCTCTAGATCTGGCCGTCACCACCTAAGCATCCCACTCTGTGACAACAATCTCCTATCTTCTTGGATCACTCCTTCAAGGATCCCAGATCCTACTGGGATCTCCAATCTATTGTATGTTCCTGTAGATAAAAATCATCTCTGAAAAGTTGCTCTTTCTACACTTCTTTTCCTCCAGTTCTAGCTTAAACCTACTCTGTTCAGTATTTCTAATCAGGGGAAGGAGGACAAGAGTGAAGGAAAATGGAAGTGGGAGAATAAGAAAAGAGGAGAAGAAAGGTAAGAGAAGGGGAGGGAAAGTTAGGTAGAAGAGAAGAAGAGGAGAGGAGGGGAGAAGAAGGAAAAATGAAGTAGGGAGGGATTGTGCAGAGAAGGGAGGAGGAAGCTGAAGAATGGGGAGAGAGAGATAAATTAAGAAGAGGGGGAAAGTAGAATAAAGAGCAGGGGGTTGGGGAGGATGCAGAACCCCATGGAAATTTACCCTTTCAGTCAGATGGCATGTACATCCCTGTCATGAACAGAAATATGGACAGAAAAAGAGAACGCGTTCCTGTTGGATATGCCAAACAGTGGTCACATACACTCATTTGCTCACAGATATAAGCCTAAAAACACCAGACATAACACAAAAAAACAAAAATGATCTTTACAGAAGAGCAAAGTTTCATTATCAACAATAGCATTTCAACAACACTAAAGACCAGAGGACAACATAGCAATCTAGATATTTTTGAACAAAATCATTTGGGACTCAATTTTGGAGGGAATCTGCATAAGATGTGTTTTTCTTTCTTCTACATTTCTCTATTTGCCAATTTTTCATATCAAGCATATATTTGTAATGAAAGCTTAACCTTATAATAGTTGGGGCAGGATGTCTAGAGCATGTTCAACTGAAGTCACTGTTTGGCAGGACCTATTCTAAAGGAACTATTCAAATGATATTAGTCAGCAGAGCATAAATATTGGGTGCAATAAATACATATTTAGGGGGTGCCTGGGTGGCTCAGTCGGTTAAGCATCTGTCTTCAGCTCTGACATGATCCCAGGGTCCTGGAATCTAGCCCCACATCAGGCTCCCTGCTCAGCGACACCCTGCTTCTCCTTCTCCCTCTGCCTCTCCCCCTGCTTGTGCAATAGCTGTCAAATAAATAAATTTAAAAATCTTTTTAAAGTAACAAAAATAAAAAATCAATATATATTTAGGATTGACTATTCTTAGAGAAAATTCAAGAATCAGATTAAGGGTTAAACCATAGGCCTTTCAATCCCTGATATGACTTGGATAGAAGTCGACTACTAATGACAGATGAGTAGACATATTTTCCCTTCCACATCTTGATGTTTATTGAATGTGTCCATTGCATAAGTAGAATCATTGTTGAGTGCATCCGATGCATAGAAATATTTTGCCTTCCACATTTTGACTATTGTTGAGTGTGTCCATCATACGTAACACAGTGCCAAGTGCCAGGTGAACAGATAAATTCCTATGATCAATACATATATAAAATCTGGAAAGCCATATTAACAACTACTTTTAGATTTAGTAAACTGCTGAAATCATTTCAGCTTTCCAACTCAAGATGAAATGGATTTGCAACATCTCTCAAGAGTACTGATAGTAAATTAGAGTTGGTGTTTCATACACATACAAATTATATTGCTTCTCAAATGTTGGTTTCAATAAACTTTCATTGCTCCTCTGGGGAAACAAAGCATATGCAAGAATTCCTATTTAGTCCTTAAACATCTTATATTCCTTTTCAACCAAGAATGTTTTTAATAGAAACAGACTTATTTATTAGTTTCAATTAAAAAATGGTTTATTTCAACAAGCTGAAAAATTCTGCAATAAGTGTTTCTTGATGTACATTCATGTTAAAGCAATCCTTACATTTTATTTGGCCTTTTTAGAAAATAGCAATTTAGTCTCTCAAGAAAACAGTCTATTAAGAAGTAGACAATGTGAGAACTGCTCTGGTTCTGATTTAAAGACTAATTAGATTTTTCCCCAGGTAAACAGCTCCTGTCAATCTTCAAATTGCAATGAAATCTATATTGAAAATAAGACAAATCTAATATTAAATGCAGGTTTCTCTTTGTTTAAACCATTTTCTGAGGATAAATATTATCACAAAATTTAATTTACCATGATGTGGTTTAGCAAGTTCTCATTAGGAAACCACAAAAAATCCTTACTAGTTTAGAAATAAGTGTATAGTTCCAATAAAATTGAAAAAGAATATAAATGCTTAATGATGAATACAGAGTAGGAATAAGACAAGCTTATTGAGTGTTATTTAACACTATAAAACATTAACAATGCAACATGAAATTTGTAAAAGGCTTTATATTATACACTGATCTTTCATTTCTGTCTCACTTTCAGAAAGATTTTCAAGAAAAAGATAACTGTTCCTATGACTAGATTTAAATTAGGTCTGTAAAATACTACATTTTCTATGTTACCACCCTGAAGCAGAAGTGAATCCCCATGCAGCTGCCATATTTCATTGAATCCCAGATGCCTCAGTTATGAGGCACAACATTATTTTATGTGCCACTAATAAAGAAATAATAATATCTAGGAAAGGATTTAATGCCACTGATTTTAAAGCGCGTCTGGTTTTTTAGAGATGTTAAAATGTAGGGGAATGTGCTTTTGAATTAATGAAATATGGTATATATTTCAAAGAACAGTATCTCAAGTAACTAAATTCACTAATGATGAGCCAGAGGAAGGGATTAAGCATCTTCATTCAGGACAGCTTTGTACACTGGTAAGTTAAACAATAGCTTTGGGGATGAAACTGAAGCTACCTTAGAAGAGCCATGATCCTATAGCCACTCTCCTTCGATTAAAATTATTTTACTGGGATCCCTGGGTGGCGCAGCGGTTTAGCGCCTGCCTTTGGCCCAGGGCGCGATCCTGGAGACCCGGGATCGAATCCCACATCGGGCTCCCATGCATGGAGCCTGCTTCTCCCTCTGCCTGTGTCTCTGCCTCTCTCTCTCTCTCTCTGTGACTATCATACATAAATAAATAAAAAAATTTAAATAAAATAAAATAAAATTATTTTACTTATATATCAACTGAAATTAAATAAATAAGAACAAGAATGCTTTTTAAAAATGCATAATGGGAGGTGACACAGGCAGACCACCAATTTATCTATTTATCAGTGCACTTATCAAGATGTATATTTGTCAAATTCAAGTTCTTGATCATTCACCAGAGGTATAACCAAGAACTGAGAGGAAAAGATACATTCTGTGCTCATGAAGAACTCACAGTCTTGCAGAGGTGATAGATAAGTTGATTAATAAAAGTTAAGTGTATTGGTTTGTATTATAACACGTTGGTTAAGCTGAGAAATAGGCTGTGAGAATCCCCTTACTCTAGGCCAGGTTAGGGTTGGTCAATAGAAGAACCTGCCCTGGATTTTACAAAGTGCAAGGGAAGCAGTGGTCACTGTAGCCAGACTCAGTGACGGACAAATGCAGACGAGTCCCATGGGTTCCAGCTTGTCTTTGCTCGCCTCTGTTCCAAGTCCCAACTGCTAACTGTGTAGACCTAAGAAGGCCCCAAGCTCACTGCCAGGTTCTTGGCTGTGGAGCCATGGGGTGTGGTTACACCCAAGCAAAGCTTCTCTTAGACCTCCCAACACATTTCCCCTTTAGAGTTCCACCCCCACAGCTGGGCAGACCTGGTCTCAGATTGAGTTGGTAGTAACACCCGATGCTCCAGCTTCTCTTCTAGATCTTCAGTTTGCCAGCTCTTCCAAAATTGGGTAAGGTCTGATTCCTAAAATAAATCCCTTATCCCACAACACTCATGGTACCTGTGCTTCCCTGACTGACCCTGACACACAGAGCACAGGGGCTCTAATGAGGGCAGAACAGATTTGTGGACGTGCATACAGAAGTTAGAGGCCATCCATCCAGGCTGAGAAGCCTGATAACAGCAGAGGGTTTATATCTAGGGACCGAGAGCAAAGGCAGAGCTCTCAGACACTCAAAGTTGTGGGAACAGCTTGTCAAAGGATGGCTTCCTGAGAGGACACAGCCATTTCTTACCGCGTTAGTGTAGGATCTGAGGCCCAGGGTACGTACAGACTATGGAAGGTAAAGAGGCAGGGGTCAGATCTTATCCTAAAGGGGCTGTCTACCTGCTTCTCTCACTCTTCTTTGGAAGGCCAATACGTGGAAAGTTAAAATGCAATGTCTTCCACCCTCTGCCATGAAGTATTTGGAAGTAGGGGTAGAGATCTCACACAGAGCTCATTAAGTGTTGGCTTTACAGGAGGCTTCCTACGATTAATTCTCTCAGTAATGGCATGTTGGCTTTTTACCATTCGAGATTGCAGGATGGAAAATGTCTTTCCTTGGCCTTCCCACATAAACAGTAGCTTGTCTGGGTTTGGAAATCTAGGGTCTGATTTTTTTCCCTCAGAATTCTGGCAACATACTCTCATCTTCTCATATCTACAATGGCTAATCAGAGGCTCAAGTCTGATCCTTTTGCCTCCGTAGGTAATGTTACTTATTTCTAACTGTGAAACAGGGACAATTTTCTGTTTTCCTAGGGCATTCAGAGATTTCACTGAGATTATTTCCAGACATGGATCTGTTTTCAATCTTTTTTTTTTTTTTCAAAATAGCCCTCATTAAGTGATGTTAAGCTGAATATCAAAGATTTTACTTGTGTGTATTTTCAAGATTGCAGCTTGGGGATATGTTCTCCTTCATGCCATTCTCTCTCTAGGTTCCTAACATGAGAAGAGTCTATTTCCTGGAACTATTCGCATGTCACTTTATTTAGTATTTTTTTAATCTTTGAAATTGTGCTCTACTTTCAGAAGAGTTTCTTGAGCTGGTTTTCTAACTTATTAATTTGGCTTTTAACTATGGCCATTCATTGTGTTCTGCAACCTTTTCCCCACTCCCTCACCCCTTGCCCCCAAGAAGTCCTTTTGTTTTCAGATTTTTCCCATTTCTTGGAATCCTGGCCTTAGTTACCATGAGACTACCTTGGAATCTCAGTGATTCCATTTGATTCCCTTTTCTTTCAGGTCCCCCTTGTATAATTTTGCTGATTTCTTCTTGTTTTGTAGATACAGAGAAGAGAATGGCTTGGGACTTGAGTCAAGCAGGTTCGTATTTATGGATAGGCTCCATGCTGGTAGCTGATAACTGCAGTGGTGGTCTCCTGGGGTTCACAAATGACCTCAGAACCTGAGTGGATCACCTTCCCTGATGAAAGGGGAGAAAGCTCCCTACTGGACTCTAGGGAGCTGTGTGCTGTGGGGTCCTGGAGCAATCAAATCCCAAAGCATACTGCTAAAAGATGCCTAGGCGACATGGTAGGGGTGAGGCTGCCAGATGTAGCAAAACAAACACAAATGAGGAGAGTCAGGTAAAACTGAGTTTTAGAAAATCAACTCCTCCTTTTTAGCATAGTAAGTCCCGAATCTTGTATGAGCCTTACTTATCCTGAAAACTGTTGTTTGTCTAAAATTCGCATCTCACTGGCTGTCCTTTGTTTCATCTAGCAACTGTAGGCAGAGGGTAAATTCTCAAGTCCTTTGGCTTCTTAGATAACCCTCTCTTCCAACTCTACTTAAAAAACTGTCCAGGGACACCTGACAATTCAAGATCTCAGGGTCATGAGAGTGAGCCCCCCATCCAGCTCTGCACTTAGCGGGGAGTCTGCCTGAGATTATTTCCCTCTGCTTCTCCCCACTATTCATACATGCTCTCTCTCTCTCTCTCTCTCAAATAATAAACCTTTTTTTTTAAACTGTACTTATTTAAAAAAAAAAAAAACCTTAGGAAGTTGTGTATGCAGGAGATCCTAGGGATGGCATGAGTGGAGGTGAACTAAAGTACCATTCTTATTTGTTTTTTTCTCTTTATTTGATGTGGGAGCCTTAGGTTCTATTCAAGGTACTATCTCTGTATCGATTGGCCTGACTAGGCTCTTTGGGATCTCACTTTAGCATATTCCCACTTTCTGTAGCATTCTGTCTTTCTGAGCAAAGGCTGGAGACATACAAGTTGGCTCACTGCTCACGTTGCAGGACCCTGGTGTGGTTCCCAGTCCTCCAGTGACATTAGTCATCAAAGCCCTCATTCCAACCATTCCAAGACTCTCCTTGGCAACCTATCTTGGCTGCTTGAAATCTGAGGTTTGGGGTAACCTGTCCATTTCCTTCCCAGGAAGCCCCTTTCTTTGCTCTTTGCTTGTTCATAAAAGAAACATAGAGGGCATAGTTTATGATGATGTGGTCAATTGAACTTGGTAGTCCTGACTTCAACCGTCCTATAATTTTTTCTCTTTCTGTGGTCTGTGGTCTATGAAATTACAAGAAACAAAGAACTCAACTGGTCCATTAAAGTTTAAGTCGAGGAAATCAAGCAAGGCAATCAATAAACAATGTGAACTGGCAGTTTGCATACCTCTGCAGGAGCTCTCTGAACCGGACCACAAACCATTGGGTAGACACAAGAGGATGCTGCTTCCCACGAGGTCAAATCCAGGGTGACATCGGACCCCACAGGCTGCATTGAAGTGGTTGTTACAAGTGTTCTGGATAAAGTAACCGTTTTCAGGAGGCCTCAGGGCAGGGCAGTGGACCACTAACATTTACAGAAAGAAAATAAAAAAGCAAAATTAGCCTTTGAAGCAGCCTCCTTTTCTTTGTTTGTGTAAGAGGACATTTTATACACACAGCTCAATTACCCACATCATTCCTATTTACTGCATTTCAATTTCTAAGTGCATATTTGGAAGAAAAAGCCTTATATCTCACTCCTATCAGGTATGCATTTACTTCCAATTACATTTTTTAAACAAACTAAATATTATCTTTTAAGCTTTAAAAATGTTTTGCTATCTAGGTGTATATGAGACTTTCCAGTTCTTGATCTTCATATGTTACTAGCTATTTTCCTTCTTTTTTTTTTAAATTTTTTTTATTTTATTATTTATTTATGATAGTCATACAGAGAGAGAGAGAGAGAGGCAGAGACACAGGCAGAGGGAGAAGCAGGCTCCATGCACTGGGAGCCTGACGTGGGATTCGATCCCGGGTCTCCAGGATCGCGCCCTGGGCCAAAGGCAGGCACCAAACCGCTGCGCCACCCAGGGATCCCTATTTTCCTTCTTAATTAAGGTGACATGAAACAAAGAATAAGTCAAAGTATGTCTGCTTCAAATCCCACAGCCTCTGGTACATTGACAGGCTAATTAAATAGTTTTAACTTTTTATATGAGTAACATCAAGATACTTTATTCATAAAAATATTCTCTTTAAATGGATTTAAATATCACTAGAGCCAAAACCCAGCTCATTTGTTATCAAATTTGTTATTAGATTTGTAGCTTTTAGATTCATTTTAGATCTTTTTCAAGTACTAAATTTTTCTGGTTTCATGGTTCTAACCTCCTGGGGGTCTCAGATCCACTTTCTCTGGAGCAAGATATAGGTCTATGCAATGATAAGAAATGTTACTGAATAAAAACAAAGAACTTCTCCCAAATAAGATTAGAAAAAGGAATACTAAAGATCACTTAAAATGAATTGGATGGAAACACTGGCATCATTTCTCTCAAAGAGATCAGCTTTTATATTTCTTATTTGCCAAATGTGAGAGACTGACCTTCACAGGTCTGGCCGGATGCCCGATATCCCTCCTTGCAGACACAGTCTTCCGGGGATGTACTTCCAGGTGGAGAGGTGTGATTTTCATCAGGACATGGAAGGCAAGTGCTGAGTCCTCCTGGAGAACCTTCTGGTTTGTACGTCCCAGACGGGCAAGCTGTGGAAGTCCATTTTACATTAATTGATGGCACATGAATTGATAGTTAACAGCATTTTTGAGACTAAGTAGGCAGAAAAAAATCCAATGAATATCTTTTCATAGAAATAATAGTATAATTCAAACAAAGCCAGAGACAAAGATTCTTTCTGTAAGAATGATGTAGTTTTGAGGGTTTTTCATTCCAATTTTTATTTAAATTCTAGTTAGTTAACATATAGTATAATATTAGTTTCAGGAGTAGAATTTAATAATTTGTCACTAATATATAACATCCAGTGCTCATCACAAGTGCCCTCCTTACAGCGCATCACCCATCTAGCCCATACCCACCCATTCCCTCCATCAACACTCAATTTGTTCTTTGTTAAGAGTTTCTTATGGTTTGCTTCCCTCTCTCTGCCCCCACTTCCCCTGAGTTCATCTGTTTTGTTTCTTAAATCCCACATATAAATGAAATCATGTGATATTTGTCTTTCTCTGACTGACTTATTTCACTTAGCATAATACACTCTAGTTCCATCTATGTTGTTGCAAATGGCAAATATCCTTTTTGATGGCTGAGTAATATTGCACTGTGGGGTGTGTGTGTGTGTGTGTGTGTGTGTGTGTGTGAGTGTGCATGATATCTTCTTTACCCATTCAAGGAGTGATGTAGCCTCCAAAGTCCCACAATGAGTTACAATTACAACGCAACACAGCATGAGATGTCTGGGCTTATTTGTGGGGGAAAAATAGCAATGCACCTTGGGAACTAAAAGGAATCAGTAATATGTGACATGTGAAAAAAAAACTGAATAAAAATTGCTGAGTCCATATTCTCGTGCCCTGCCCTGTGCAGCCCCACCACCCCCACAGCACTCTTGCACCCTCTCCCAGCAGAGGAGAACTACATAAGCAAAAAGCACTGAGCCCACTATTTCTATTCAAAGCATGTGATTAAAGACAGGAGAAAGTGAAGAGTTTGAGGGAAATAATCCAACTGCTGGGAAATAGGCCCTTTGAAGAAAAAAGAACTAAGACTCTGCTTTCCCCAGCTCAGAGAAAGGCACACAAAAATAGTGAAATCAGCATCTAATTGACCTTGCTTTATACCCTCCCTCTGCACTGACAAAGTAGCTTTGAAGCTGTAACTTCCTCTCTGGAGTTATACATCAATAAAATAACTCAAAATTGAGAATTCAAATAAAAAAGGAAATTGCAGAACAGAGGGACTGGCAATGCTCAGCTAATTCAATGTGGCACTGTCAAGTATGCAATTGAGTATTTAAAAACAGTAGCACCCAGTAAGGTGTTCTAATAGGATGATATTTTATTTAAATTGTCTCATTTAGTCTACACAGTATTAGTAAGTAGTATTAATGATATTGTTATTAATAAATGCATAATTTTCTTAGTATTATGTCCATGTTAAAAGATGAAAAATTAAGGCTTAGATTTTTAGACTTGATGGAGGTTACTAAGTAGGTGATAGAGCTAGAGCATTTTTTTATACTTAACATTGATTTACTGCGTTTTTATGACAAAAAATTCAAAATCACATTTACATTTTTTAATTAGCAAGTCAAATGTTTTTAAGTGGTAGCACACTCCTTTCCTCTTCCTTGTTGTCAATTTGTTTAAGGCTTGTTTCTGGGGACATAAGGTCTGACTTACTTATTTATTACTTTTTATCGTTTTGGTCTGGCTTATTTTGTTTTTTTTTTATAAGGAATTTTTTAAAAGATTATTTATTTATTCATTCATTAGAGAGACACAGAGAGAAAGGCAGAGACATAGGCAGAAGGAGAAGCAGGCTCCCTGCAGGGACCCTGATGAGGAACTCGATCCCAGAACTCTAGGATCATGACCTGAGCCCAAGGCAGACGCTCAACTACTGAATTTATCCAGGTGCCCCTATAAAGGATTTTGTTAAGGTTTACAACAAAATTGAGAGGAAGGATAGAGCTAGAATATTAAAGCAAATATTAATGTGGCATTTACTACGTCCCAGGAAATGTTTTATACATTTTATAAATATTATCTTTTTAATCCCCTTAAAAGCCTATGAAGTAGTTAGTATTATTAATCTCATTTTATAGAGGAGAAAAATAAGGCAGTAAGTAAGAGGTTATAACTTGCCAAAGTTACATTGAGTAAATGGCAGAGCTGGGATTTGAATCTAGATAATTTTTATCCAGTCCATGTTCTTTACCACTACATGTGCTGTGCCTCAAAAACCATCCAGGCAGGTCTCTTGGATGTTAAAATCCTTGTATTAACCACTATAATAGGCTAAAATAAGAAAAGACAAGATTCATAATATGATGTAATTATCAGAAAAAAATAATAATGCCTCTGCAATTCTTGATTATAAAAATAGTTATAATGGTATGTGACCTATGAAAAATACTTCAGCAGAAAGACAACATTGCATCCAAGGAGAGAACCTATTTGCTCACAGGCTTACTGGCAATAGGATCCCCCCAACTCTGTAGGACAAGCTAAAAGTAGACATCGAAAGCCTCAAATGGAGCTTTCCTTTTGATAAAGCACTTCATTTCTAAGAATTTGACCCACATAAAGGTAAGTAAACATGTATGTATAATTGTTGTTTACAATTGCACATTCTGCACTGGCTATCACACAAATGTCAAGAGATGAGGAGTTTATTAAATTCTTACGACACATCCATCCAGTGGAATATTAGCCACAAAAATAACAATTCTTGACATAGAAAATCATCCAAATTATGTGGTCAAGGGTAAAAAAAAAAAAGCTGGTTTCAAACACTATGTACATTATGTGATCCTTTTTTGGCTTATAAGTACATATATAAGACTTGAAGGAAATGATCTATTTAAGGCTATATTTACACGCTATATATATATATTCCTGGTAGAATTATGAGACTTTCAGGTTCACTTCTGTTGATCTACATTTTCTAGTTTTGCTACACTGAATAGGTATTACTTGGGCAAAAACAATGAAAAGTAAATTAAAATTTTATGTAAAAGAAAGTCATTGTTCCCAATGCTATATTTCATTTCATGGTTACTAGTTCTCTGACCTCAGAGATCACTTTGATTCCTTCTTCTCCCTCTATCTCCTCCAATATCCAAATGAAAACCATGATGTTTGGCTTTTACTCCTTAAAAATCCTCATTTCCCCCTCCCTCCATCAGCACTGCCCCATCTTAGATCTGGACTTTCCATCTCTCATTCGGGCTTTTACAAAGCCCTTTACTGATCCTTCAGCCTTCAGACCTGTTCTTCATCCCACCATGAATGTTGTTGCCTGAACACCTTCCTAAAATATAAATCTGATCAAATAACTTTCTTTTTTTTTTTTTAAAGTTTTTTTATTGTATTTTATTTATGATAGTCATACAGAGAGAAAGAGAGAGAGGCAGAGACATAGGCAGAGGGAGAGAAGCAGGCTCCATGCACCGGGAGCCCGACGTGGGATTCGATCCCGGGTCTCCAGGATCGCGCCCTGGGCCAAAGGCAGGCGCCAAACCGCTGCGCCACCCAGGGATCCCTCAAATAACTTTCTACTTAAAAACTGCACCACCAGGATGAAGCTCTCTCTCTTCACTCTGACATCTAAGGACATCTTTGATCTGTCTGTAACCTTCCTGTACCTCTGCTACAAAGGACCTGTGAATTCCGTATCTTGGTTAGAATCTGCTTCAGAATCAAGGAGAGCCTAGTCTTGCACCACACCTCCCCTACCTCAATTTACTGGACTGGGGAGTTTGAACAATTGCTTCATTTCTCTGAGACTTGGTTTCTTTGTGTGTAATATCAGTAGTACTTCCCTTATAAATTTTGTTGTTAGAAAAAATAAATAAATGAATGAATGAATGAATTAATTAATTAATTAATTTTGTTGTTAGGATTGACCTAAATAATATAAGTAAAGCATCTGGCATGTAGTTAGCATTCAGTAAATTTTTAGAATGTCTGGCATGTAGTTAGCATTCAGTAAATTTTTAGAATAAGGTCCCCAATTCTGAACTTTCTCAATAAAAGAGACAATTATACTTCCTTTCTCGAGTTATTGCACCTGGTAGATGCTCGGATAAATATCACCTCTTTTTCTTAACTTCTACTTAGCTTCTGCCTTTGTGTATGCTTTCCTTTTTCTGAGTGAACCTCCAGCAGCCTTCATGACTAACTCATTCTAGATAGCTCCTCCAACTTTTTCATATTTTGTTGCCTTCATTTCTGAGGCCCCAGAGTACATTTCCCTTACCTCTGTTCTGGCACATGTCACACTGTATGTAACAGATGCACTTGTCTCTTTCTCTCAGTAGGCAACATGTTCTTGTATGTTCAGAGAGTCTTCCAGTGATCTGACCTAGTCATTAGCCATCCCATTTCCTGATCAACTCAATCAAAGAAGGGCAAGGGTAAACAAGCTCTTTTGGAAGGCGGAGGTGGGCCTAATGTGGAGGAAGGACTACAGTCAGAGAGAATAATAATCGAGTGAAGTGAAAGAATGCTAGACTTGGGGTCAAGACAACTGAATTGCAACCTTGGCTTTTCTACTGGCAAGCTATAGCGTCCCTGGCAAGTGATTTTCTTTTCTTTTCTTATAAAATACAGACGTTACAACTAATGATGACTATGGCTTTTTCAATTTCTAACATTTGATTATTCTATAAGTAGAATAATACTAGAAAGTAAGTTAAAGAAGTCTTCCATATGAGCAGTCAGATTCTGTTTACGGATTTTATAATTTATTTGAAAATATTATTACATAAAAAAGGAAGCAATCTTAACAATATTACCTTCCAAAATGTTTTGAGTAATCAAGAGTTGACAACACTGGAGAACAGTGTTTTGGATAAAAATATCCAAAAGTACATTTGGAAACGTATTGTGAAATTCATAATGATAATGGAAAACAGACTTTAGGAGAACTATTTAAAGGCATTGCACAATTCTAGTGGGAGAGGTGTAATCAACTTCTTTGATACCCAAGAGGGGGTGGGAAATTCCTCATCTAAAACCAAGCAAAAGTTGAAAAGACAAAATAAAACTGTGGTTTGAGCAAGTTTCACAAGTGATGGTAAAGGGCTGGGGGTATGTTCTTTTCTTTTTAATATGAAATGTTTCCTTCCTGGAAATGTACCCAATATTGTTTCTTAATTGCTCTTTTAGCTGTTGGTAAAATAAGCACGTTCTCTTTTCAGAAACATCTTGGCGGTTATCAGCTACTATTACTGGAAGTGTGATTCTTGAAGTTATGTTGTGCTAATGTTAGTTTTTCTTCGGCTGACAGTGCAATTCTTTGACTGAAATAAATTAAAACGTCAACCAGTTTGGAATTTGTGAAATACAAAGAAGCCTCCATTCTTTCTAATCCATCTTACTCACTATTTAATTTGTTAGATGACTATTTTAGTTAATATAAATAGCATATATTATACAATAACAAATATTTTACAAAATTCCTTCATCTAAGATTAATTTTTTAAAATTTGTTAAGTATTAAGACCTCTTTTCCTTGAACAATTCCTTGAAAGGCTAGTAAGTTCCTTTGAAGACTATAGTGGTAAGGTAGCTGCATTACACAACTACAAAGGTGCCTATTCAGATAGATTGTAATGCCATTCAAGTGACATGCAACTCAAAAGCCCTAGTTTCTGTTCTATCTAGGAAGGACACCAAGCAAGTGTCTGGGCCCCCAGAGAAAGGCTCTTTATTATTACCACATCATGCTCCTTCTCAACTTTATGGATTTGATCTGAATAAGGATCTGTTCCTACAAATAGGTGGGCAAAGACTTTGAGCACAGGGATTCACTGCCCTAGAAGAGAAGCAGTTTTCCCCACACTGAGCCAATGTTTTCCCAATTGCAAGACAAGGACGTAGGCATGCATACGAGGAAACTTGCCTTTACAAGCCAGCCAAGATCCTTTCCATTTTCATTAATAAATTAGATAGGGAGACTTTTAACTGCCTTGGATGCTGCACAACTGAATCTGTGGTAAATGAATTGGCATCCTGTCAATCTTCCTGCGATTGCTTAGCTTATTTGGCTGAAGTACAGCATATTTGGACAAAATTGTGAATTTGAGCAACTGTGTGGTGCCAAAGCAGCAAGTGGCACACTGGTTGTAGGATGCCATGTTGCAAATATAAGCATCTGCTCAGACTAGAGAAGAGATTACTGATGGATCAGGACAAGTCTATCAAAAAAACAAAAAATAAAACCCTTAAAAGACCATGTCTGAAAAGAGTATGCATCAGCAAAGTAATTATTATACGTTAAGAATTAATATATGTAACAAACACACACTCACTCACACACACAAACACACACACACAGAAATACAACCTGGTTAAGTCCAGAATACTTAGGCAAACCCTTTTTGTTGAAAACTCTGTGTTCTTAACTGTCTTAAGGTGTTTACTGTCTGGATGAGAAAAATGTGAGATCATCCAAAGTTTTATAACAGAAACTTTATAGGCAAGTACTTTTAGGAGAGGCCATGGAGATTTAAAAATTATCTTTAACCTTGTTTATTCTTTCTAAAATAGCCAATAACTCAGAATCATATAACGAAGAAAATAAAATTTACCGTAAGCTAATCCACATTGGTAAGTTGATTTCAATTTTTTATCATTATCAACAACTTGCCTTGTTTCCTTGTTTCTTTCATCCACTGAAATTCTTTTTCTCAAGCAAAATAATATTAACTTTTCAAACTCCTCAGCCTACTGCCAAATTACTTTATATTTCCATTATTAGAACTAAAAGTATGTATCTTACTGAACTCTCACTGGCACTGGGTATTAATAGTTTTTAAAATTACCAATTAATCAGGCCAATTTGGAGCCTGTGGAGGCCTGCTGGGAACAGAACTCCTAAAATGACAAAAATGTCTGGAAGGCTGTGGTCCAAGGCCATGTTTGCTGGCTATATGCGGGGTTTCTGGAACCAGGGGAGCACACAGCTCTCCGTAAAATTGAAGGTGTTTATGCTTGAGGTGAAACTGGATTCTATTTAGGCAAGAGATGTGCTTCTGCATATAAAACAAAGAACAACACAGTGACTTCGGGTGCCAAACCAAAAACAAACAAACAAACAAAAAACAAAAAAGCCCAACAGAATAATCTGGGGAAACGTAACTCATGCTACCAGAAACAGTGGCATGGTCCATGCCAAATACCAAAGCAACCTTCCTGTTAAGGCCATTGGCCACAGAATCCATGTAATGCTATATACTCCTCAAGGATTTAAACCTACTGAAAAGTAAATAAATAAAGGCATAGATATGTTCTCTTTAAAACAAAACAAAACAAAACAAAACAAAACAAAACAAAACAAAACAAAACAACCAGTTATTTAAATGTGAAATCATATGAGTTTCAGTGTAACAGGATTTCAACTTGAACATAGGATAGATCTATCCCTGAGATTCAGACACGTATAGGAATATATGTATAGGATACATGTATAGGAATGTCTATTGCTTGAGGAACTTAAGAACCTTCTGGAAGAAAGCTCCAACCATGGTAAGGGTACTATTCAAAATATTACAACTCAGAACGGCACAATCATTGATCAATGACAATAGACATCAGCTGTAGCATCAAGCAGACTTCTATAGGCCCCCTTGTCTGCCAGATGTTACCCCTACAGGTGCTAGACTGTGGCACAGGTGCCAGGGAGCCTGGGAAAGGGCTCAGATCAGTCAAGGAACATTCAAGAGACTTAGAGTGGTAGCTATTCACCAACCAGAACATAAGTATTTCAATATCTTAACAATGTTTACAATGGGACTAATGCACAGCTGTTGAATGTTAACCTGTCCGAAGGAAAGAGAGAAATGGCACACTTTGGATCTAAGAACAACCTTGACAGTAAGAAAGCAAGAGAAATTCTGGGTACGGTTTAGTGTTTGCTGCCAAAGTCATTTCCCTGTGGTCTTACAAGGAGTGGTGAATTACGAGTAAAGTCTTAGGCCATACTTGCCTTCCCTCAGCATCTCTACTTTGCTTCAATAAGACTTGAAGATCTTGGGGAGTTTGGAAATGTGGCTACCTTTTGTTTTCCATTGTTGTTAATGTTAAATTAGATCTTATGACTCGATTGATTCTGTAAACTCCATGCATATAACTCTTCTAGGTTTCTCCACAGGCAGTGATTTCTGTCCACAGATGCCAAATTAATATCCCTATAACACAGCTTTCTTGCTCAGAAATCATCCATTCCTTGCAGTTGCCAATTAACCAAAGGCCATCTCTGTAGCCTGGAATTTAAGTCCTAGTACAATCTAGTTCCTACTCCCTACCTTTCTTGCCCTGAACCCCACTATGTTCATAGATGCAGGCCATTCACCCGTCCATACAAGCTACTACTAATCCCCATCACAGGTCTGTACATTCTGTCCTCCACAGTGGTATCTCCTATTTCTAACTGTCCAAATCCTATCACTCAAACCCAGTGCAAATCCCATAACCCACATAACCGAAAGCAGATATTTTTAGAACAGCTATAACATTTTGTATATGATATATGTCATATCATTTTAATTTTCATTTAATCTCAGCTGCTTAGAACTGGATTAACCATAATGCTTTGTTTATACCCCACATTCTGAATTCTGTATTATTATAACTCCATTTCATAATAAGCCACTTTAAGGCAAGTACTCCGCAAAATCCTATCTTCCAAAAATACCTAAAAGATATTTGATAAAGAAGTCAATGGATAGATTCAAATTATTTCCTTCTGTAGTTTCCATAAAACCCAATTCAGAATGATCTGTTCCACCCAGCATTCATTCTGATATATGTGTGGTCTAGTCTACTGTACCTCGAAGTAGTCCACTCATCCAGCAATATTTTTCCTTCCATATTCCCATATTAAGATGTTTGGATTATTTTCTGAATAATCCATGTGTAAATAAAATTGTAAGTATTTTACTTTGGCAATTGCACTGCTTTCAGCACATTAAACTTCACCATGTCACCACCTTTCTCCCATTTCGTCCATTAAAGTCGGGTGTGGTGCAAAGGATCAAGTGAGAATCCTTAGATGAGAATTCTGGTAATTATTCCTGGCTCTGACACTGTCTGCCCTTCTCTAAGTTATATAACCAATTAAAGAACTGGTTTTTCCATTACAACATAGTTGTAACACTAAAATTTCATGACCCTCTGTAGGGATGAGAAGGATATTACAGGTAATGGAATACTAGGGATAGAGAGTAAGACAGGACTCCATCTGTACCCTTATAGCCATTGTAGTCTTATACAGATGATTAAAAGGGCAAAGTACCATGTTATATGACAGCACATAAGAGAGAGATTACCTAGATTTGAAGCAGGGAGGGTGGTCAGGTAAGCTTTGTCTATCAAAGTGGTTTCAGAATGAGACCAGAACCATGCACACAAGTGAGAAGCAGAGGTGTAGGGTGATGGCATTCAAAACAGAGGGATCAACACGTGCAGGCCCAGAGGCAAGAGAGAGCATGCTTGAGAAAACAAGCATTCACTCTGGCTGGAGTACAGAGGGGTGAGGCTAGAAAACGAAGTGGGCGCCAAAACCATGAAGATAGGATAGGTCACATTCAAAAGCTAGGAGTTTATCCTTAAAACAGCAAGAATAAGGACAATGTTCAAATTAAGGTATGTGACAAGATCATTCTGGGTGACTTCTGGAGAATTATTTTGAGGGACAATAATATTTCATCCTCAAACACATGGTATGATTCAGTCACTCATTTTTCCCCTATGCATAAGGATCATTTCAGAACTTTGAGCTATGATGAATGCTTTCTTTTTTGCTTAATTGCAAACAAAAATCAAGATTTTTTTCTCTATAACTTTTTCTAAAATTGTTATCCTTTATTTATTGGCCATTAGTTATTTTTTTTATACTTTACTTTTGGTTTTAATAGAAATAAATCATTACTGGGCATAAAATGTGGGAAAAACAGACATTACCATACTTCCACAAAAGGTATTCCTAATTAAGATAATACATAGAAAGCAATACCACTGTTGGATTGATCCAACCAATGTGGAAAAATCTCACCAGAGAAGATACGATGCACACAAAAAGTAAAAGAATTTTGTTTCTGAGAAGATGGAGTAGATGTACTTTTTCTTAGTCTTCCTGCTAAATCCAACTAAAACCCCTGAATGTTATATATAAAATAAACATAAAATGACACTATTAAAAAGGCACAGAAGCTAGGCACTTTGATAATACATATCAAATACATATCACTACCATGCAGTGGTAGTGAATTCTTTGGGGTTCCTTTTTTCCTCACATAGCCCTGACTGAGGGTGACAAAAACTGAGTGACAAAACACCAACAGGAATGGACCGAAACAAAACAAAACAAAACAAAACACCCCAAAACAACAAAATACTGCTCTCTCCAGGCAAAGGGTGAAGAAATGGCAGTTAGGACACTTTTAAACAAGAACCAGTCAACTCCTCTACTCCAATCAAACACCACTGAAAAACTGTGGCCCAGTGCAGCCATACCAGGAAGAGATCAAGTGGGAAGTCTATATTTGTACTCTTGCAAAGCTCTAGCAAGGCACCCCAATACCTCTGCCAGAGTGGTATCAGAGAAGGCCAAGCAGAGAGAGGAGTCTTTCAGACCAATGGAGATGACAAGGGTGAGGGTTAGGTCTCACTTCCACATGCACCCAGACGTAGTGGTGTCAGGTCCATGGAGAGTCAGAACTTTTATCACCACCAAGCAGCAAAGAGGTCCCCTCTTAGTAGTGTCTGGGAAGGCCACGTGGGGAGCAATAAGGAGACCTCCCTAGAACCAGAAATTCCATCCACATCTGGCAGTAATGAGGATCCTTCTCACACACATACATATTAGTGTCAGTGGGGGTGGGGCAAAATGAGGAACACAGATATCTATGTTCACTTGGGAGGAATAAGGCAATGCTCCCCATCCTTCTTTCTCTATTGAGGGAATGATTATATAACATTCTTGAAATGACAGAATTATAGAAACGGAGAACAGATTAGCATTTGCAAGAGGTCAAAGTGAGGGCAACTAGCAGCAGAAGGGAAGTGTTTGGGGCTCTAAAAGAGTACACTATGAATCCTTGTGGTGATGAGCCTGTTCCGCGTCCCTGTCAATATCCACATTGTGATGTTACTCTACAGTTTTGCAAGATGTTACTGTTGGGAGAAGCTAGGAAAATGATATAGGGGATTAGTCTGTGTTATTTCTTAAAACTGCATGTGACACTATCATTATCTCAAAAGGAAAAAAAATGTGATAAAAATTAAAAAACAAAAGGCAGAGAGGCAAAATTTCAAAGTACATCCAAAAATATCCAAGATTGAGAAGCTGCATTTTAGAGTTTGGGCTGCCAGGTCCAGTTTGTGGTTGGTTGGTGGTCAGGGATATTTCTTCATGCCTAACTATTGCTTTACGGATGCCTTGGTCCATGAAACAGAATATGATGAAGAGTGTACATAAGTATTAGATTCACTAGAAATTGGGGTACCTGGGTGGCTTAGTTGGTTAAGCATCTGCCTTCAGCTCAGACCATGAGCCCAGGGTCCTGGGATCAAGCCCCATGTCAGGCTCCTTGCTCAGAGGAGAGCCTGCTTTTCCCATTGCCTCTACCTGCTTGTCCCTCTCCCTCTGCCTGCTGATCCCCCTAACTGTGTGCTCTGTCAAATAAATACATAAAAATCTTTTTAAAAATGACTGGAATTAGTATTCCTTCTGCATAAATTCATAAATTGACCTTCTTATTCATATATCAGTTTCAATAAAATTGTATAGTTCCTCATGAGGAGCACATAATTCTCTTTCAAATTATTCTTAGAAAATGTATATATTTTTTTACTATTGTGAATGGGATGTAATAAGATTTTTTAAACTTAATGTTCTTGCATAAAAATTTATTGATTTTAAATTATTTATCTTATTAACTTATAAATCTATTAATTCTAGTGACTTCCAATTTATTTCTTTGTATTTCCTAGGTTAAGAATAATACTTCATACAATGGTAAAACAACTCTTTTTTGTTTAAAATATTAAGTATTGATGGTGAAATAGTAAACTTGCTTTATTAATATTTATGGTCGTGTTTGCAGTATTTCACATATGAAATGCATTTGATTAATTTTTTCTTATAACTTATTTCATGATCCGTGACATATTTTCATACACCTGCTTCCATATTTTTTTCCTGCTTCCATATTTTGACAAAATTTATAAATCTCGAGTTTTAATGGAAATTTTCCCAACTACTAACATTATACTACATAGAGCAATGATGATTTGCTTTATATATTTGTTAAATGAGTGCTTAAATGGTAAAAATTCAAAACATCCTGGAATGCTATCTTGCATTGCTACATGAATTAAAATACTTCTCCAAGCCATCAATCATCAATACATGCAAATAGCTACACACACACATACACACACACACACGCGCGCGCGCATACACATGCGCACACAGGCCACAGTTTTAGGACTAGATTTGGAAAATAATGTCAATAACTAGATAACATGAAAGAGATAAATGTGTTATTAGCTACTTCCTATGTTGAACTCAGCCTTCCAGATGGCTTGCTTTGATTCTAAGCCAGTGCTTCTCAGGGTCAGTAGACTTGTTCACCTTCACTTCTCCAAAAAAGGAATGGAAAATTCTCAGGAAGTTGGGAACCAAGCAGAGTTTCCATATGCTGTGTTCTAGTATCTGAACACACAGTTTGCTTTATTTATTTACTCATTCATTCTTCACTCAAAATGCATTAATGCTGACTCCAAGTCCCTGTGCCACGTAGCAGCGGCTATTAAAAAAGAAAGAGACGTTGAACATAATCCTGCACTAAAGGGATTCATAGAATATTAAAGAAGAAAGACCTACCCCAAATGATCATACTACAGAGTGTTTTAACAGAAAGAAAGTTTTTTAAGAAAATCAAAAAACTCTAAGTTTTTTGCTCGGGCAATGACTCTGTGGAAGAAGGGATGAAAGGGAAAGTTTCATGAAAAAAGTGAAATTTGTCATGAATCTTAAAGAACTGGTAAGAAATTACTGGACAGACAAGATGTGGAATATTCTAGGCAAAGAAGACAAAGATGCACAAGCACGGAACCATAAAAGGCCTGGAAGTGTCTGAGAAGCCACGAGCAGTTTGGGGCAGATGGAGCATACGATGCTTGCAATGATCATAATTAAGAGATAATTTACCCCTAATAGGATCACATGGCTTTGCTATTTCCTCTAAAACTTTACAAAGAGATACAGTAATGCTTTTTTAATCTTATGCTAAAACATTAACTCTGTCAATACAGGACACAGTTTTGCAACCTCAGTACTATTGACATTTGGAACCTGTTGATGACTGTTGAGTGTATTGTAGGATATTTGGCAGCATCCCTGGCCGCTAGCCACTAGATGACAGTAGCTCCTTCCAGCTGTGACAACCCATATTGTCTCCAGACGTTGCCAAATATCCCTTGGGGGGCAAAATCGCTCCCTACTGAGGACCACACGGGTAGAGTAGAATAATTTAAATTAATCAAGCACTTGCTATATGCCAAGCATCCTAGCAAGCTTTCTGTACATATTATCTCATTTAATTTTTATAACCATCCAGCTATTATAGACTAGAAAAGTGAAGTCCAACAGAGGTCAAAAAACCTGCCCAGAAAAACACAGTCAGTGACAGTCATGAACCAGGATTCATGAGTAAGATTCATGCCACTAATCAATCGATAACTATATGTTTGTATGTATACGATATATAGATGCTACGATATACATATTTCACGAGTACCTGCATTTAGGATGCTACATGGCACATCATGATTTTGCTGAGTCTGATTTTCTGTAGCTTGTGCTATCATTTTCAAATTGCTAACACTGGCTAACATCCAAACTTGGCTAGTCATCTAACATTTTAGTAAGCACCAACCCCACACAGACCCCGCAGAACCAAACATTTGGGATGTTAAGCTACAACTTAGAAGCAACAGTTTACTTTCAACATAACCTAGGAAGATTAGTAAAATATTTCTAGATCATTTCTTTGATGGATAATGACCGTGCAATGAGTGCTATGGATGGACTGTAGGCAGTGTAATGGCTAAAAGGCAGCACAAATTCTGGGATCTGAGAGAGCTGGGTTTGCATGCTAGCTTCTTTCCAGTTGAATGACATTAGAGAAACTTCTTAAATTCTATAACACTGTTTCTTTGTCTGCAAACGAGGAACCTAATTAGGCAAAAATTTTGCAAGAGGTTTGTGGTTGTGGCATGAATCATTTTAGAGAAATGACTTCCAGAACCTCAACCATGATAGGTACCCTCACCTAAGTTGATGTACCAGAGAAAGTGCGTAGCACACCTTTTTGCAACTGCCCTTCATTCATTTTTCAAACGAAATGTGTATTTTTCATCTCTTCTAAGTCTTACTAGGGCGCATCATCCCAAGGCAACAAACCTCCAGCACAATTCAAAATCTTGATACCTGGAGACCTTCCTTTCATTAAGGTACCACAAGCAAGTCCTCTAAGAAATGTTCCTTGTTTTACACATATTTCAGTTAAATATCATTCAGTATTTCCTGACATTGGAAATGGGAATATTTAGGCTCATTTCTTGGAGATTCTGAATTCAGAAACATGTTAAGCTGGGGAAGTAAGAGTAAAGGCATTGTTCACTTGCCACCTTTCTTTTTCAACTTCCTGAATAGTGTCAAAGAATATGTCACTTCTTCAGAAGAGTCTGATGAGGGCAAAGCTATGGAGACAATGTCCACGGGAGATACTGAAGGTGGCAGTAACTTTCTCCATCCAGCTGAGACATTCAGAGCAGGGTCTCCGCCTTATTTAACAATTGTGGAAATCTAAGGTAATATGCTGGCCACCAAAATGTGCATTAGCTTATTTAGCCTTTTTCTCTCAGAACATAAGTCTGATTGAGAGGATAGGTTTAACTGCGTGAAATATTTTCACAAAAGGTTACATATAGATATTTGTCCATAAATTAAATAAGCTAAATATTGGCTCCAAGATTTTGGTAAGAATATATTAATGCCCATTCTGGGGCACCTGCGTGGCTTAGTCAGTTAACATCTGCCTTTGGCTCAGCTCATGATTCCAGGGTCCTGGGATCGAGCCCCATGTCAGGTTCCCTGCTCAACAGGGAGTCTGCTTCTCCCATTACCCTTCCCCTTGCTTGTGCTTGCTCTCTCTCAAATAAATAAAAATAAGTAAATAAAATTAATGCACATTCTAAGTAAAATAGTTTTATCAGAAATGACTGGATTGCTAAAAGTTTTTAAAAATTTGTATTGTTTTGATTTTCCTAGACATGATCAGATTTAAAAAAGCACTTCCATGTGAGATAGTAACAGGTAGTCCTTTCACGGGTCCTCGTAAAGTCTCTTTGGAGCACTTCCAGAAACTAGTGAAATAAATGAATGATTATAACGATTTTAATGATTGGGTAACAACTCCTTTTGCAAGTCAAAAGTATTCCAATTCTTCAGTTTCGATAAAATTGGAAGAGGACCTAAGGGAACAGTCAGCTAATAGATCATCTGCAATATTTTTTTTGATGATAGATAACTCATGTTATTTTTGGCACATAACTCAGGAGGAACTCAAAGAACTGAATGATGTCAATACAACACAACTCCTTCAAGCTCAATCCACATATTTGTATGAAGAAGTGTTTTCAGCACTAAAACCTACAAAAATGAAAAACAGAAACGAAATTGATACTGTATGCTATCTTATTCTAATAATACAAGTCCACAGACACATGAAGTAATCAATGATCCATCTCATGAAGACATGAATCTCTCGTAGCATCTTATTTCTACAGGTAATAAGTATCAAAATATCTTTGACAAATTACATACAAGTAACAATAATAACTTGATCTAACAGTAATTTTGTTCACATAAAATTTAAAAATGAATTTCAATGTATATCCACAATTTTTGTGGCAGAGTAGAATTCTGTGATCAATAAAAGGCTAGAATATAAAAATACATTGCATTTGAATTATGTGGCTCAAGTAGCATGGAAGAGATCTAAGAAAACAAGAAACTATGCAAAGTTTCTGCATTAAAAAAAGCTGCTCAACAAACAGATACCACTAGAAGGAATCAAATTTGTTATATACTTCAATTTCAATGGGTACATTTAAAAGTGACATAATAGTTTTGCTTTAAAAGCCAATAGAGTGTTATGGCAATACCATCTTTTAAAATCCCGCTGAAAAACTTCCCGCGGCTACTTAAAAATCAATAAGGGGAACATGGGTTTTCCATTTTTTTAGGCGTTACATGAGCAAATAAAGATTGCTAATTGGCAGATGTTAAACGTTTTCCTTTGTGTCCTCTTCATTGTTAATGGAGTTACCTCTGAGGGGGCTACGGAATAGAAGGAAAAAAGTAAGATTTTTTATAGTGATAAGAATTTGGTTATAATCCTTATTTTGATAATTTTAGAATTCTGGATACATTTTTTATGAGTATTTTAAAAAACACAACATACTAGGACGTCTGGGTGGCTCAGCGGTTGAGCATCTGCCTTTGGCTCAGGGCGTGATCTTGGAGGCCCGGGATCAAGTCCCACATCAGGCTTCCTGCATGGAGCCTGCTTCTCCCTCTGCCTATGTCTCTGCCTCTCTCTCTCTGTGTCTCTCATGAATAAATAAATAAAATCTTAAAAAAAAATACACATCATACTGACTTGGGGAGGTCCCTGTTCAAGATGGCAATTTAGGAGGATCCTGGGCTCACCTCATCCCAAAGACACCTCGACTCTACAGCTACCTATGGAAAAACTTCTGAAAAAAAAAATCTAAAAACTGAGCAACCCCTACATATCAGACAATACGAGCAGGCCCACATTGAGGAGGGTAGGAGAGGTTAGGACACAGTCTCGCTTTAAACCACATCCCTGCCTGGGGTGACCCACCACTGTGAGGAAACTTGAAGCCCAGAGTTTCTCCCTGAGGGTTGAAGGGTTTGAAGCCCACATCAGGCACCCGGACTTTTAAGCCTTGTAGCTGGGGGCACCTGGGTGGCTCAGTGGTTGAGCATCTGCCTTTGGCTCAGGTCGTGATCCTCAGATCAAGTCCCGCGTTGGGTTCCCCACAGGGAGCCTGCTTCTCCCTCTGCCTGTGTCTCTGCCTCTCTCTGTGTCTTTCATGAATAAATAAATAAAATCTTTAAAAAAAACCCAAAATGAGACCTGGACCTGATTGATGAGGCCCAGAAACATCTAGTTTAGAAAACCAACCAGGCTCAAGGCTTGTGTCCCTGTTACCTGACAGAGCTGAAGCTCTACTAGGGTGTAAGCAACAGAGGAGCAGCTCTCACAGGGCTCCTGCCGCTCACCTGCCCCACTCAGCCACAAGCAGACAATCCAGAGGCACCCAGACTTCCTGTGATAAGGCTCATTTGCTAACCTTCAAGGGTCAGCCTGGGGGGCAGGCATCTCAAGCAGTGCACAGCTAGATGCCTGCTGGTCGGCAGGTGCCATCTTCACGCTTGCTCTAGCCAGTGGGCACCATTTTGTTTATTTGTTTTAAATGCTAGGCTTTTTTCCTCCCCCTTTTTCCCAGCAGGCACCGTCTGTACTCAGTCTCTCTGCCATACTCTACAGTGACAGTATCTCCCATCTGGTGCTCTGGCTTTGCAGCTGCCGTCCAAAGGCTGCCTCTTGATCCCCTGGCTCTGGGGGCCTGGGGCTTGTGCTCTTGGGTGCCAGAGATGGTATCAATGGGAGAGAGAGTTTTGGGTAGGCTACCACCCCCAAGGTATTGCACAGACTGCAGACTGAAACACACCCCCTGTCCTTCTTTCAAAGAGGCCTGCTACTTGTCCTGGAGCTTGGCTTGTGGGCACAAGTCTCAGGTTTGGCGCATAGAAGCCTACAGTCTGAGGGAACCAAGGCAGGTGGACACTATCTTGGCGCTCTCCCTCCGTCTCTGACAGCTCACCAATATCTCCCCGAAAGGAGCTTATACACTCCACTGGAGCCTCAATTTTTTATGACTGCCACCCAAGGGACACCTCTAGACCCCCTCTCTGTGGCTGGAGGGCTTATGCAAGCATTCCCACAAGACTATATATATTTGCATACTTTAAAAGCTGCTGCCTGATGGTCTGGCTTCTAATCAACCTGTAATCGGATGCCAACTGAGCTCCTCCTCTTTGGGACACTGTCCTGTCTTGGCTCACCCTCAACAAGTAGGAGCCACTAACAATAAAAATGGCTGCTTGGACAATCACAAAATTTTGAGAGAACCAGAGTTAAGGTTCATCTCTACATGAGGTCATTTCTTCAAGACTGGGAGAGGTGGCTGTTTTATCTAATACACAGAAACTAACACAGAGAATCAAGAAAAATGGAGAAATAGAGGAATAGATTTCAAACAAAAGAACAATATAAGACCTCAGGGGGAAAAAGAAACCTTAATACCTTAAAGAAATGGAGATAACCAATTTACCTGATAAAGTTCAAAGTAATGGGTCATAAAGATGCTCACTGAGCCCACAAGAAGAATGGATGAGCATGGTGAGAACTTCAATGGAAAGAGAGAAAATATAAAAAAGTACCAAAGAGAGGGGTGCCTGGGTGGCTCAGTTGGTTAAGCGAGTGACTCGATTTTGGCTCAGATCATGAGATAGAGCCCCAAGTTGGGCCCAGCATGGAGCCTAATTAGGATTCTCTCTCTCCTATCCCTCCCCCAGCCACACAGGCATGAGTGTGTTCTCTATCTCTCTAAAAGAGGAGGAGGAGGAGGAGGAGGAGGAGGAGGAGGAGGAGGAGAAGAAGAAGAAGAAGAAGCAGAAGAAGAAAAAAGAAAAGAAAAGAAAAGAAAAGAAGAAAAAAAGAAGGAGAGAAAAGTACCGAACAGAAGTCACAGAGATGAAGAATACAATAACCAAGTTGAAAATAAAATTAATGACTTTGGAGTTTGATGATGTGTCACACCTGTGATTATATGCATCTAATTCTCTACATTTCCCTGTTATGAAATCATGATAGACTGGAATATGCACCATCAGGACTGAATACCTACCTTATTCAGTGGAAAACTGAACAAACTAGCCTATTCCAGTTACCCATGCTCCTTTTTAAGGTAATGGTAACCAGTGTTAAAACGATAGCAATATTCCCTCACAAAAAGCAAATAGGAATACGTTGTACAAATTCCTTATACCTTACAAATCCATTATTAGGCACCACTGGGGATGTTTTTGGAAAAAAAAGTCAGCTAAGCTCTGCTCAGAGAACAAGATTTCCAAATGTTTTGGTTTCCATTCAAGAATTTCTAGAGCTCTCTGTCCTCTCTCTTTCCAAAGAAATGACATAATATTTATACAGGAAAATGTCTGTGTGCAGCAGGGGGATGGGGATTTATGTTCATAATTTACATGTATAAGATACTTCCACACAAATAATTTAGTGTTTCTATTTCTACAGTGTACCCTCCTTTTATGAAAAATAATATAACTTGGGCTTTTGCTCATTGTCTAGCCCTCAGCCTTGGCCCTCATCCAGCTATAATTTTCAATCTGCAAATCATTCCAATTTCACTGAAATGGAGTCAATATCTGCAAAGAAGCAGTGTCCTCAAGATGCCTGTTGTCTTCATACTCTGCATCTCTCAAATCCCTCCAGGGGAAAGCTTAGAACATCTGCCATTGCTTGGATTTATAAGAGTTCACTGACTATTCACAACTGATTTGATGATCTAGCCATTAAAAATGACTCATCCAGGATATCAACCAGGATGTATCATCCAGGATACACTGAATTTGATTTATTGTTGTCAAAGATTAACCAAATGTAAATATTTAATATTAAAAAAATACATTCTTAAATTTTTCTTACCATATGCCTTCTAGCCTAGAGATCCTTTGGTGCTCCAGGCAGACATGGAATTTATGCAATTGTCTGAGATTTCAATATTCAGTTCTCATCCATTTAAGATTCTGATATTAAACTTGACCTCTGACCTACATCCTCTTTCTTGAGCACTTATTAAATGCCTCTGAAAGTAGGCAGTGGGCATACACAATTAATGTGTCAGTGGCTGTTAACGATGAAGGACATCATTATGAAGAAGGACAAAGAAAATAGCTGGGTGTGGTGGGGAAGGGAACCAGAAGAAGCATGAAAAAAGTTCTGAGGAATGAAATAACATGATATTTGGTGGAAACTATAACTAGCTCCAGCTTTTATCTCAAAGGGTAAAGACAGGCCAAATCAGGCAAAGCCTTTATGCCATGCTAAGATGCTTGAAGTTCATTCTATGAATGAGTAATAATTAAAAAACACTAAGCAGATCTGCATTTTCTATAACTCATTTTCTTCTTTTCCTTCCTAGTATTCAGTTAAAACATTATGAAGCTGCTATTTTGTGGGTAGCAAATGATCAAATACTGATGACCTCGTAAGGGTCAAACTATGAGATTAAGTAACAAAATTTGAAATTGTATTTTTAATTGTGTGTTCATTTGTTAAATATCTGTCTCTATAGCTGGACTGTAGCCTCTGGAGCCAGACAACTTAGGTTTTCTTCCCAGCTCTATTAGTTATATGACTCAGGACAAATTACTCAACCTCTCAGACTTGAAGTTTTCTTGTCTCTAAAATGAAACAATACTCTAAGAGTTATTATAAACATTAAGTTAGTTAACATATATGAATGCTTGGGGAAGGGCCTGGAATATCATAAGTGCCCTTTAAATATTAATTATTATCAGTTATTATTGCTGTCATCCTCATCACTGTCTAAATGCCACAGATGCAGGATGAAGAAAAGAATACTAGAGCTAGAAATGGAAGCAACACCTTTTCATTAGACTCTACAGTTCTGTAGTACAGTTCCCTTGGCTGAAGTTCAACTACTAATCCTAAAGGAATAGCGTCTCAAACCTTTAAATGTGGATGTGCAGTGCTAAAATTCCACACCTGAGGGACGCCTGGGTGGTTTAGTCAGTTGGGCATCTCCCTTCAGTTCAGGTCATGATCTCAGGGTCCTGTGATCAAGCCTAGGGTCAAGCTCCCTGCTCAGCATGGAGTCTGCTTCTCTCACTCTGTGCCTCCTCCCCATTGGTGCTCACTCTCTCTCTCTCTCAAATAAATGAAATCCTCAAAAAATTCCATACGTGAATTCTGAATTATACAAAATATTTACAGTAAATGAAGTTGACTTATGTAGTTCTTCAAAAAAAAAAAAAAGAAGAAGAAACAAAATATCATAGGCCTTTTATAAAGCACTGATTTACAACAACAAAAAAAGGATTGATTTGCAAGTGTTCCTGGCCTTTCTCCATTTGTGGTTCCCCAGAGAGTGATGCAGACTCTAGAGGAAAGAGAGAAGGATAAGGAGTTTGAATTAGGGCTTGGAAGGCACATGTGTGCTTGAGTATGAATATAGGGAGGGTATAGGGAGGAATTTGAAGAGATAAGTACAGAAGAGTTATGGTTTCTAAGGGAAAGGATGATGAGAAAAGCAAGGCTTTACGAATTGCTGTGGTCTACATAACCCTGTTTTGGAGTTAGAGTCAAGAAAAGGACTTGCACTATTTTGAAATGTATTTAGTTGCTGAACTAGATTTCTTTTATTGCAATGCCTCTCTGAGACTTGTCTATCTGGGGGATGGATCTGTGTTTCAAATTACAACTGTGTTTCAAATTCTCTTTCCCTAGCAAATTTTTTAGTATTAGTTGAACTTCTATCAGATATGGTTTCTATAGTCAACGCCATAAACAAATGAATGAGACATACACGAACAAAGCATCATTCTACCTCGGATTATCTATTTATTTTATGGTCCTCCCTTCTGTAAAACCTATTAGCACACGCTCTCTAAGACCACCAGCTAAAAGCCTGTGATTGTTTTGAAATGAACTCAAAGAACTTTTGAGCCAAAGGAAATAAAAAACCAGTTCAATCCTATTAGGAAATGTCTCATAAAATTGAACTCTTCGGTCAATTTCTTGCTAATATCTTCTAATGAATGTCTTCAAGCTCACGTTCAAGTTAAGATGTTCAGGATATAGGACGGATCCACAATGATTAAAATCGTTTTGTGCATCAAGGTCTTGTCCATGAAGCAGCTGCTTACTGTGACTGTGGTGCCCAGGCCATTTCAAGCAACAACACTGCCTTGCGTGGGGTTTAAGAGAGTCATTGTTTGAGAACCCAGGCAGTCCAGGTTGCTAATCACCAGAACAAAGAGGGAAAATGAGAAGAGCACAGTCATATCACAGTCATCAGCTTTCCTTGAAGTCTCCCAGCACCAGCGGAGACAATCGAAAGTGAAGGAGGGACCACACGAAGTTGGGAAACCTTGAGTCAGCTTCAGATCTGCCACTTACAACCCCTGTGATCATGGGATGGAGTTTCCTCATCTCCCAACTGAGCAGTGAGCCAAGCCCTTACAATTAGCTCTAGCATTCTTTTCTATGAAATGAATTAACAACTATAATTTACCTCAGCCTATTTTTCCCTAATCAAAGCAAACAAGCTCTGCTTTCTTCAACATCCTGTGGCATATTATCCTGTTGCCCTCTCTCAGTATTCTTGATTTTCTTTTTTTTAATAATAAATTTATTTTTATTGGTGTTCAATTTGCCAACATACAGAATAATGAAGATATTATTATTATTAATGAAGATATTATTACCCAGTGCTCATCCCGTCAAGTGATTTTCATTGGATACTCATCAGGTAAAAACCGCATTCTAGGGGTGCCTGGGTGGCTCAGTTAAGTGTCTGACTCTTAATTTCAGCCCAGGCCATGATCTCAGGGTCAAGGGATCGAGCCCTGCATCAAGCTCTGCGCTGAGCGTGGAATCTGCTTGGGATTCTTCTCCCTGTCTCTCTGCCCCATCCCGGACTCATGCAAATTCTCTCAAAATAAAACAAAACAAACAACTGCATTCCACCTTTGGTAGGTGCAAGTCTTCTTGATGGTATTCACCTGCATGCATAGGTCTTCCTTATCTTCCCATAGCAAAGTTTTACAAAATACACGGTGTCATTTATCTTCAAATATCTCATACGTGAGGTAACTACTTTAATATTCATTACCTTTCTCATAATAATATTTATATTATCTCACAATAATTAATAATAAAAGTACCATTGATTAAAATTGATGTACCCGATACTATCCAAAGCAATCTAAGTATATTCTCTCAACCTAAATACGTATATGTACATATATGTATATATACATACACAGACAGACATATACCATTATTAAGCCCATATAGAAGAAACTGAGAATCAGAAAATATTGTCTAAAATCACATAGCTTCTAATTGGCAGGGGTTGAATTTGAGCCAGATCCTCCCATGTTTTTAAATACTCTGAGCGCAGTTCAGTGTCGATGGTCTCTAAAAAGCAATGTATATAAGAAGTTATTTTCAAAAATGCAAAATAAGGAGTGTAAGATCTTGGAAATAACAGAGAACTTAGAGAAAAGTGTCCCGGGTCCCTTTTGGGGTCCTGCTGATATCTGGCTATGCCATCTTACACAAAATATTCATCTTTCCGAAGACCTCAATTTCCTCTTGTAGAATAAGGGATTCCAAGGAGACAATCTCTAAGGTTCCTTCTGGCTCTAAGGAGGAATGATTTGTTTCTGAAAGGCATTGTTTCTACAATGAGGAAAAATACTCAGAATTTCAACTATTCAAAGCAAAGGTAACATCCTCTCTTGAGGCAAGAAAACAGCTATCATCAAGGCATCTTCAGACCTTAGTTACAGGGACGATCTTAGTAGATCTTTCCCTGCAGTTCCTTCCTTCCAGCGCGGGTCTTTTTACTTAATAGCACATATCACAGGCTGTGATTACAGACTGATTTGTGTGGTAGACTGTAAGTTCCCAGCAGGTGAGAGGACCATGTCAGTCTGCTCACCGTTGAATCCCTGCCTGGTACCCAGCACAGGGCTTGGCATGAAAAACCAGCTCAGTAACATTTGTCGACTAGATCGATTTTAAGAGGGGCTCCTGGCTTCCAGGTTTTTCGTACTGGATGATTTAGAGCTAATATTTCTTTTTGCCTTTCCTAAAGAGGTCTGGTGATGAGTCTCTCCTGCCACAGGGAAGATGTAGTTAATTAATTTTCTCTTAGTTCCCAGCATGTAAGAGAAGCTAGTGACAGGTGCTGCCTCCCACAAATCTACAAATCACAGCAAACACGTTGGGGTTCCAATATTCCTTTTCCTAACCCCTTCCCAACAAATACTAAAGATGACAATAGGCACATTTATATCGATGCAGTCGTCTAAATCTTGCTTGAAAGAAAGTAGTAAGCTGAGGCTTCCTAATTTAGAAGGGATGGGTAAATTAATCCTTTTGTGCTTGGTGTTCTTGGCAAGAACTAGCTGCAGAAGTACTCCTGTCCCCTCTATGGGCTCTACAGACAGGTCCACACAACCTCACTCATATTTCAGCCTGGAATGTGCAAGGAAGAGCAGCCACAGCCACTTGGGGAACCAGGGGTGGTGGGTCTGTGAACTGCCTCCTGTCTCATCCTGTCACTTACCCCTTGGGATGTGAGATTATAGGGCCATGGGGCTGTGGGGGCTGCAGCCCAGCATGGCTGAGGCTGTTGGGCAGCCACACAGCAGTGGCTTCTTGGCAAGGGACAGTTCAGTCTCCGACCACACGGAAAGCAGACATGCTGACTACAGCACGGAGCAAAGAAAATGAGAGCTTCTGCCTGTGTCTGGTGGGCTAGGATGAGAGGAGAGGAAAGGAGGGGGCGTTGGGGCGCGTGCCAAGCTGGGCTGTTGATGAAAGTGTGGGAAGATTCCAGGGGAGGCATGTTGCCAACTCGGAGGCAGTTGGGCTGATTTCTTTCCCCTTTCTTCTGCTTCAATGAGAATTCCTGCTGGGTGGGGTAGGAGCAGAGCCAAGAAAGGAGTGATTTGCTGGGTGAGCATGGACGCTCGGACCTCGGAAGTATGTGTCTGCCCACTGGGACCAGGGCCAGGGGAGGAAGGAGAAGTTAAATGAGGGGAACTGAGGGGCAACGGGAATAAAGGAGAATAAAAGAAGGACACAAAAGCAAATGTCCTATGAGAAAGAGAAAACAGGAAAGCGAGACAGCAGATCATGTAGACAGGGGAGAGACACAGTTCTGTGCCATAGAGCAAGCCTACCTCCCTCCTAAATGTCAGAATGAAATAATGCTCAAATGAAACAGGCAGCGAAAGACCACAGGGTACAGTAGAGAGTAAACCTACTGCTCCTAAGTTTTCCTGGTGGCTGTTCATTGCCATGAGAATACATGCTTCCCAAAGAGCAGATGTTGCCTTTTAGGCAAAACAGAACAAGCAAAATGTTAACACGGAAAGCCACAGACTACTTCTCAAGATTAGTAGAATATCATTTACAAGTATTTCCTTACCAAAAAAAAAAAAAAGGTGAAACACCAGGGTCCTTAAATTGCTCTTCTCGGCCTTTCTGATAAAATATTACAAACATCAAGATCCTCTTGCAAGAAAATCTAGAGCAGGTTAGAATGACAAATGTCGATGAAGTGAGTTCTACTGTGAAGTGATGCCACTTTTAGAGCTTTCTGAGGTCCCTTTGTGGACATCTGTGAAGAGCTGTAAGATCATCAAGTGAATGTGGCATTTTTTGTGACAATCCCACAAGTTACATGCAGCCCCAGGACCAGAATCCCACCAGCTTCAATGTCCTACAGAGACAAAGGTATATTTTGGCTTAAGTGTCTATAGGACAGATTCGGTTATTGATTGATGATAAATAGAAGACCCAGGGCATCTGGGTGGCTCAGTCAGTTAAGTGTCTGCCTTCGGCTCAGGTCATGATCTCAGGGTCCTGGGATCCAGCCCTATGCTGGGCTCCCTTCTCAGTGAGGGGTCCTCTTCTCCTTCTCCCTCTCCCTCTGCCACTCTCCCTGCTTGTGCTCTGTCTCTCTCTAAAATAAATAAATAAAATCTTAAAAAAAACAAATAGAAGACCCCAAATCTTCCTCTTCCCAGGTTTCAAGAGGCCTTGCAAACTTCCTTTCTCCCTCTTAGACTTCAGCCACCACCATGTGAACAAGCCCAGGCTAGCTTGATAGAATCTGAGAGGCCACATAAAGGCCAACCTAATGGTGCTAGCCCATCATTATTGACCAGACTCCAGTCAGCTGATCCCCAAAGAGGTTAAAACCCCCTCAACCCAGCTAAGATCAGTGAGGCAGCCCCCCCAACTCATAGCCAATGACAAATACGAGTCAGCACACCTGAGACAAAAGGAGCTGCTCAGCTGACCCACAGATTCATGAACAATAATCAATAAATGTTTTAAGCCATGGAGCTCGGGGATCTCTCTTACACAACAAGAGATAACTGAACCAATTACTCACAAACCGGAGACTCACCTGTGCATTCGTACTGCAGACCTTTCCCATAATAGCCCTTCTCACAGACGCACTCAAACTGACCCGTGTGTGTCCCACATTTGCAGCTTGCCATGCGGTCACAGCACTCCTTGCCAGCTTCACACAGATAGGAGCAATGGGACATATCCTCTTGAATAAAACTCCCAGAAGGCAGATCTATCAGTGACATATGACAGAGGGTAATAAAAAACAGATTAGCAGCTCGATGTCACATTCTCTAGTTACTAAAATTTAGGTACAAGTTGCAGAAAACATCTTTTCATATCCGTCCAATTCCCAACTGCACCCCACTCCCGCCCAAACATGAATGTGTGTTATTTGCACCACCACAGGCTGGGAATTTGTTTCGGCCAGTTAAGCTATTTCAGTCTGGGACCTCATCATAAGCTTTCGAGGCCATGCAGGGTCAGGCAGAAATTAAGCGCTTCAGCAAGGAATCTCCAGATGCGGCAGGAAGTAACATAGTCGGTGCCACAGGTCACTCCCCTGGCTTCCACGCCAGCAGTGTTCCACTGCTTCAGTATGAGGTCAGGCAGCAGTAACTAGATTTCCAAAACCCTTTTTCCAAAAGATAAATAAAATTACAATCTTGACTGCCGCACAAGAGTTTTGATTATGGGCTGCTGGCTTTAGACACCATCATTTCTATACTTACTGGATAAAGACTTAGCAACCCCACACAGGTGTAATCATAGAATCAGAATATGGCTAATTTCTCAGTTGTGAGTAACTTATCACGTTTTATGTGAATGGAGATCATGCTGATTACTTGAGCCATGTTCTGAAGTGAGGCATGCTGAGAATTCAATACCTCAGGCAGAGTTGGCGAGAAAGTGACTTCACAGGGTCACTGGCTGATCCAGAATGAATGGCCTAGAATCAGGCAAATAATACGTTCCATTCACTCTGTTGAAGAAGTTCAAAAGCCTTAGCCCAAATCCCTGGGCTGGTGCTCGGACCAGATATAGCGATGGGCCCCTCCTAGGAACTCAGATGTGGGAGTTCCAACAAGACACATGCACTGCAATTGAATATCTGGCAAGAAGATTGGTGATGGCTTCATTTAGGGAACATCTGTGTCTATTCATTAAGACTCTGAACAATACACAGGGGCAAAGTAAAAAGAAGACGCCAGCCCCAAGGGAAAGAGACCAGTACAATCAGGTACCCTATTAAAGCTCCATCTAACAGACTGTGGTGTGGGTAAAATGTCTGCAACATGAACACTTAGTTCTAAGGCACTGGGCCATGAGACGATTTGGCAATAGAGCAGCTTAGGAGGCAGAAAGATCTAGCTACCAAGACTGGTACACTGGCATTCAGGTATGGGAGAGGTTAAGTATATGTTTACACGTGGGGAAAACTATTATTCTGTAACCTATGTTGATTAAGGATGGCCAGAAGCAGGCTGACCTGCTTCTTCTGAACATGGATGGTCTCGAGACCAAAAGTGGATCCATCCAAGTTGAAAGTAGCTTCACAGAACTTAAGGGCAGGGAAAATGAGACTCATTTCTTTTGGTTTGATCATGTCTTTGCAGTAGGAACAGGATCTCTCCTTACCAAACCTGGAAACTCAATCGGAGAACTATGCATTCTAGATACTTGCTTATTGTAAAAGTGATGCCTTCCAAAACTCTGTTGCAATATTGTAACCAAAAGAACATTCTGTCCCACCGAGCTTCTGGGTCAATTTGGCCTTAGAGTTCTAGAAGAGCCCACTCCTAAGAGCAGAGGAATGGTATGACTGGAAATTAGTCCTCTACAACACAGCAGGTAACACCCATGATTTCAGAATCCATTTAGTCACAGCCACCCAGCCTTCCCACTCAACCTATCACTTTTCCCTGAGAAAAGGAGAAACAAAGGAAGCCCCAGAGTTACTGAACTGCTGCCATGTAATAACACTATACTTGGTAATACTTAAATATTTTATTTAATCCTCTTGACAAAACCATATGGTACACATTCTAATACTTCCATTTTAAAAGTAGAGGGGGACTCCTTGGTGGCTCAGTGGTTGGGAATCTGCCTCTGGCTCAGGTCATGGTCCTGGGGTCCTGGGATCGAGTCCCTGCATCCGGCTCCCCGCAATGAGCCTGCTTCTCCCTCTGCCTATGTCTCTGCCTCTCCCTGTGTGTCTCTTGTGATAAATACACTCTTAAAAAATAATAAAATAAAAAATAAAAGTAGAGGAAGTGAGGCTTGTAGATATTAGATAAATTGCCGAAGGTAATAATAATAATAGTGGACAGTTAATGAGGGCTTCGGTTAATATGCGCTCAGTAATTTTTCTAATCATTTTATATGTATTAACCTATTTAATTCTTGTGACAATCCTATAGAACAGGTACTCTTCTCATTCCCTATTCTATTTACAAGAAATCTAAGGGTAAAAAGCTAAATAACTTGCCAAAAGCCACTCAGCCAGTAGGTGACTAAAGATTTTTTGCTGTGTCCATAGCTACTCTGGGATCCTACTCTTAAATGCTTCTCTTGGAACTATGATAGGACTGATCTGCTTCTTCTGAACATCACTAATTGCTTGAAACTTCGTGTGGCCATGATTTGCCCATCAGACTGAGTCTTTCACATGGATACCTGCAGGGATCAACTTGCTGTATGGCTTTGGTCTGGGGCTGGATCTCCTGTCGTTTCCTCCCAATCCATACTTCCCCTCGTGGCTTACAAAGACACATGCCCATACCATGCCTGGAAGTTCGTCTAACCTAAATCATACAATTAAATATCCTTACAAATGGAGTATGAAGAACTCTACTAAATGGGTTTACCGACTTCATTCCTTTTTGTGGTAATGCTCTTCAACTTGTACATAATCTTACGTGTCTTAGAACTGTCAGGTCAAGAAGTATGCGTTAAGTGTTTATTGTCCTTACATCTTCATGTCTATTTCTGGAAACATTCTGGCGAGATTCAGGACACATGTCTCTGAATGTTTACTCCCCCTCTCCAGATAACTGTAAATAGATCTAAGTCAAGGCTTCCTGCTCTGTGTGTGGCCTTAAAACACACCTAAATTCATTCCATTGATTCTAACAGTTCCAGGTGGGAGCAGACGGATAGTCTAGTGGAAATCCATCCCAGCTGTTAAAAAACAAAATAAAGCAAAGCAAATACTCTTGTTGCATGTCAGATTGTCACCTCTGTTTAGGACGCTCAACACAGCTCCTGCTACACTGAGGATGCATGGGCATCCTGCTCAGTGAAGACTTTCATAGGGTTTGGTATTAGCCTCTAAGGGGTTTTCAGCCCTAAGAGAGAAGGAACTCCCATTTAAATGCATCACGTGAGGCCACTGGGTCTCCCTTACCTTCATGCAATGCACGGCGAGCTAAAGCCTCAAATTCTTCAAAACTGTGGAGAAGGTAGCAGTGCTCTTCCTTTGGGGTGGAAGCCATGTCATTTAGTTCTCGAATGTTCCCTTGCCATATGCCAAACGTGAAGATCTCTACTCCAAAGTCTCGCAGGGATGCTGCGACTGGCCTGGGGTCTCCCCCATTGGAATATCCATCAGTAATGAGGAATATAACTTTTGTTGAGTTTTCTCTAGAGTGACGAAGAATTTGCTGTAATGAAATAAAGTTAGCATGAGTTGGCATTGTGTTGGCCTATGTGCTTCCCTTCTTACATAAAACAGCATTTGTGAAGATCGTTAGCATGTCACAAGAGGGAGAACAAACACGGATCATTGAGAGTAAAACAGAAATAGGCACAGACTAGCACCTGCAAGAGTCTTCTCACAGACCCACAAAAAAACCTAAAAGTGCTTACAATGGGTCATTATCATAAGTGGCAGCATGCTCATCACTGCCATGAACCTTGGTAATGAAGAGCAGCACATGTTTATGGAATGAGCTCTTACTCATATTATCACTTATTGTTAAAACTACTTTTTACGAATTTTCAGGCTCTCAACACACAAGCCAAATCTGAGTCCTATGTGTCTATTTCCAAGTATATCCAGCTAGCTGCCCATCCACCTAGTTAGCTGATCCATCCCATGATCATACATCAAAAGCCTACTTAGAAGAAAATGTAACAGAAAATGTCTTTTCCAGAGTTAATAATGGCCAACCTACTTTCCATATTTGTTTTTCCACTGCTCCTCCACAACTGTAGAATTCATTCAACCCTTCATCTTTCCTGGACCACCCAGCATTAGCACAAAATCAGCTGGTTTTGGTGCTGTCCTATCTTTATGAGAAAATACTGATTTATTCAATCTGACACTTGGGCTTTATTTGATTTTAGGACAAGTGAGTTGTGCTTTATAATGTTATATGTTATCCCTCCTCTATAGATAGGAGGGAAAAAGTGAAACCTTTTTTTTTTTTTTAAAGGCATCTATTTATTGCCATTGATGCTCCGTAACATCAAACTGTGAAAGCACAAGGAATCCAGCGGCGAATCTGACATTGTAATTAAATTGGCTGTTTTGCTTTCCATCAGAACTGGATAGGAAAGATAAAGAAGTGCCAGGGTATGTTTTCTGGCAAGTTCTTAGAAAGAATTCAATGTCTATTAGGCAATAATTCACGTACATTCAGTAGGTAGGAAGAACGACAATCATATCCTATGTTTTGCTAAAATTAAAAGGAGATGATACGATTAAAAAAAATAACAGCCTCAATTCACTTTAAGGGGCAGACTCTGCTACAAGCTCCAGATTCTCTCAGATTGTAAGATCCATGTCTCCATTAATATATGATTCATAGCTATTTATTCTAATTTAATGACTCCTACCAAATGTTATTGCTGTTTGTGAGCTAAAGATAAAGCCATTAAACATGAATTTAAAGACAATTTAATTAAACTAAAAATGACTTTGGAAAACCAGCAATTTGCAAAGAAGTATTCAAACACTTCACAACCCTCTCTCAAAAGCCTACTACAGCTAAGGACCAAAGAGAATCCGAAACCAGCTTGAAGAAGCTCCTTCTGGCCAAATAAAGGGCAATCTGAGTATCAATAAAAATAAAAACTGAAGTGAATTTAAATGCATTATACACATTTACATTTTATCACAAACATTTACATTTAAATCTGTATAAACATTTATAGTTTCAGTTAGATCACACTGCAGGTGAAAAGCCCTATTGGGATGTCTGGGTGGCTCAGTGGTTTAGCATCTGCCTTTGGCTCAGTTCCTGATCCTGGGGTCCCGGGATCAAGCCCCTCATCAGGCTCCCTACAGGGAGCCTGCTTCTCCCTCTGCCTGTGTCTTTACCTCTCTCTCTGTGTCTCTCATGAATAAATAAATGAAATCTTTAAAAAAAGAAAAGAAAACCCTATCAATACAAACAATAATTGGAATGGCCTGAGATATACACACACCCACACACTTTTTTTCATTCAGGACAACCTCTGAGGGGAAATCCAATGATCTGTGATGGGTGGCCTGAAGTGAGACATTATTCTATTTGTCTTTAAAGTTATACAACAGGCTTCGAAGGGTAACTCCTAGTTCCAGTAGTCCAAGATGTGGCAACTTGTGTTTATACTGGCTTTGCTTTTTACCACGTGATAAACTCTCCCTTTCTGAGTTGTTCTACTCTGAAATCATAACCTAACCTCCACAGACACTCCCCTAAGCTTCTGCTCATTTCGATTGCTCTCTCTTCTATAAGACCATGGGAGCAAACTGTGAGCAAGACACTAAGAGAGTGAGAATTTGGATGGAAGTAGAAGAGAGGGGAAAAAAGCAAATGGTCTTGTTCAGTGTGGTACTCTGGACATTGTCCAGCACAGAGTACGTGTTCATAAGTATCTATTCAATGAATGAATTGAGGAGGGGGTGAATGGATAAACTCTAGGATACTCTGAAGACTGTTACTTGAGTGAGTTGGTCTTGAGGGAGCCGTAGGAATGTGCGGAATATTTGCGTGCGCACACATAATTTATTTTGTATAGATTTGTACAAAAAAGATGAGGTTTTCTTGGTGTGCCTTTATTGTCCTTCTGAGCAAATACTATTTTATAACATTAATTTTGGCTCGCATCGATAATATTCCTTAACATTCAGGTTCGGACTTAGGGATTTAGCGGAGGTTTCTTGCCCTCCTGCTCATTGCATGCAAAACACATTAAGCTGTGATTCTATTTTTCTTCTCTTCTTGCAGGGAACTGGTAAGTATTTACAGGAACCATTATATCTGTTGGCACGACAATATATTAAGCTTAAAATAGTCAGAAGAATAGCAGGACTACTAGTCCAAGCAAAGAATTACACAAGATCTCGGTTTGGAATGCACTCTAAAAGACAGAGGAGGAGTGGATGATTTACTGAAAATATTTTACCCCTTTCCCCCAATCTTTCTGCTCTATCATACTTGAATAAAAACATAATTCAATAAAAACATTTGCATCCCACAGATCTAAGAAGTAAATAGATCTGTGGTAATGTTTGTGGAATGTGGTAGAAGCCTGGCACTTGATTCTCCTTTTAGTATTCCTGAAATAGTTTACATCATCTGCTCTCCTTTTGTAAGGCATTTTAGAAATAGAATTTTCTGGTCCAGACTATTGAATGAGCCAAACCCTCTGCTGCCCAAGTACAATGCAACATGGACTTCGTACGGCAAAAGGTTATCACCATCTGTATTGTATCAAGCCTCTGATTAGCTTGTATAAATATCTGGCAGGGAAGTAAGCTCCCCTTGTCCAGCAAAAGTCATTAGAATGATAAAAATGCAGGGTTGTGTAACATTGTTCTAACACCCGAGATCCATCACCATTACACAAGACTGCAACCCCACCCCTACCCCCCAAGGCAGGCCACAAGGGAACTGTTTTTGAAAAATGGCCTTGAAAGAAGAAGAGAGGTCACCACAAATCTGATGTGGGGACCATATTTACCCTTGGGTTCCATTAATTAAAATACATGTAGATAAAATACCAACAACCCTCCGGCTCTCCACCATGGCCCCACTTGCCTGAAGAGAAGCTCAGAAGTCATCTTTGAAACTGTTTAAGTTGATACCTATTGTGACTCTATCAGAGCCACTCTCTTCCAGGGAGCCAGAAATTAGTAAATACTGTCAGTGTTTCAACTTGTTTTCCACATATATTTTTTTCCTTGTTAGGAAACGTTAAGTACAAATAAGACATCGTGAGCTGCTTCTAATACTTTCGACATCCTTCAAATTCTAAGATTTCACCAAGCTGCATCTGTTAGCTCATATTTTTCATTTGAATACTCAGATATTCTTCAATTCAAGCAATGTTTATGGTCCCGTACTTTTGCATAACATTTCTGGGGAAGTTCTTCATCTGTTGGCTCATCATTTTCTGGACTTCCAATATTCTATCCGTTTTTTCATGTTTATCTCCTCTTCCTTCCTTTGGAGCTTGGAAGAAATGTCTGAAGCTTTTGTTCCCTACCACTGTTTGTGCTTTATGCATGCCTGTCTCTTCCTTTGCCCTTCTAATTAAGAATCAATTGCAAAAAAAAAAAAAAATCAATTGCATTTTATTTCTCTTGCGACAATATTTCTTTATCTTGCATAGTCTTTCTTTCTTCCAGTTTCCCAGCCCAGTATGTCCTCATGTCAGTCTGTAGTCTATCCCCTTGTTGTTTTCTTTAAAGATTTTATTTATTTATTCATGAGAGACACAGAGAGAGAGGCAGAGACACAAGTAGAGAGAGGAGCAGGCTCCACACAGGGAGCCCAATGCAGGACTCAATCCCAGGACCCCAGGATCACGCCCTGAGCCAAAGGCAGTCACTCAACTACTGAGCCACCCAGGTGCCCCTAGTTTATCCCCTTGTATCTCATCTTCATTTCACTGTGCTTTCTAGGATCTTGTTCTATTTTTCATAGGGAATTCTTGTACTTTTTCTGTATCTTACATTCTATATTTTACTATATATAAATACTATATATATTTACATATAAATACATATTTTACTATATATATAAATACAGATTAAGTATCTGATCAAATAAAGTATTATTTGAAAACCAGGGGATGCCTGGGTGGCTTAGCAATTGAGCATCTGCCTTAGGCTCAGGGTGTGATCTTGGGATCCCAGGATCGAGTCCCACATCAGGCTCCCTGCATGGAGCCTGCTTCTCCCTCTGCCTGTGTCTCTGCCCCGCTCTCTGTGTCTCTCATGAATAAATAAATTTTTTTTTTAAGTAGAAGCTTTTCAAAGAAGCTGGAGGGAGAGGTTCTATCAGCACAAGTAAAATAGATAGAACCTCATCCCAGGAGGAAAAATTACCAAAAGCCAAGAGCAGGCCCATTGAAATAGTCTGTGAACCCAACAACTGCAACAACAACTTGAAGATTTAGAATACATAACTTAATACCAAGAGAGGAAGAAAGTAGTACAGTGCAGTGGTGACTGCATCACTAGGATTTAGGAAGTCACAGCCTCTATGAGAACAAGAATGGAGAGCCATGGAAAGAGAACAGGCTAAGAGGGAAACAGAGAAGTGTAGCAAGGAGGATTTTATGAGAAAATTATGAAGGAAACACAAAACACAAGGAAAGACTTAAAAATCTACATTGGTGGTAGTGAGATAAAATGTCAAAAATTCTAACTGATAAATTTAGTGCAAACTTTAATGTACAAGGCTGCTGACTAGTCTTACTTATAACCATAGAAATACAATTCCAAATAAATACTTCCAAACCAAATTCAAATAATACTCGAAGAATCTTTCTCCCTTATTCAATAAGGCTTATTGCTCAAAGACAAAAATTGGCTAAAATTAGTAAATCCTTTGCTGTACTACAACACCGTAACTGTCCCAATTAAAAGAAAATGATAACCCAAGATGCTAAAAGCACATTCAATAAAACGGATTTCTGCTATTTTAATAAATAAAAAATTATGAATAAGACACCCCATTAATATAATTGTCTATCTCAAAGCAACACTATAAATCATGCTTAACTGTGAAACACCAGCTAATATCTTAATGAGATAAGAAGTGAATCTGTGATTCTATGTATTTTCACTATTATTTAAAATCCTTTTGAAATTCCCAGCCAAGGCAAAAAGACAGAAAACCAGAATAAATATTACACTTCTTAAAGATTTTTGCTGCTTCTTAAAAAATCAAAATTAGAAACAAGGAACAAACTGAAAAATCCATTCATCAAGCTTATCAAATAAAGTACTGAGGTCTTTATAAAAATCTTTTACACATCTCTAAGGAAAAATAAAGAAAAATAACAGAAATATAGGTGGGTGTTTTAACCAAAGAAAACAAAGACAAAAAAAATTCTATTTGTCAGAAAATGTACAGAACATTTAACTTCACTAACCAAAATAATGTATAACAGTAATACTACTTTTTCACTTCCCAAATAGCCAAGACCTTCTTAATTAAAATTTGGTAATATTTATGAGGAAACAGATCTTCCTATTAGGGATGCAATGTGGACTGGTAATATTTGGAGTACAGTGTGACAAAGTGACAAGAGCCTTAAAAATTTCACACAATTTGAACTAAAATTCTACATCTAAAAATATCTTAAGGAAATAACTATGGATACATAGAAAAAATAATTAAAAGGATACATATCCCAGAATAATTTGTAATATAAGAAAATATAATAGAAACAGTATAAAATTCCAACAATATATATTGGTTAAAGAAATTACAGAGCAATCATGAAATATCATTACTATGATATCGTTGCATAATAATAAATTTTAAAAGTAACCAAATGTGATGATTTTATTACATTAGTGCACATGTATGTGTGCATATACTGCATGTGTGGGCATGTATGTATTAGTACGGCTGACAGTATATACATCAAAATGTTGACTATCTCCTGATAGTGTATTTAGGGAGTTTTATTGACTTCTATATTGTAATTTTATATCATTTCTAAATTTTCCACTTTTCCTCTCTATTCTTCCCCTATTCTTCCCCTAGGAATGTCATGTGAACTCAGAACTTTGAGTCTCACCTATAGATAATGGCCACTAAATCTATGTCAAATCAAACACTTTAACTCTCAAAATGAAGTTCCATTGGCCCAGTGGACATCTTTGCCTGTGTTCCATAGAACTTTCAAACTCAACATATCCTCTCCATGAACAAATTAGGGTTCCTTTCTCCTGTTTTCAAGATACATCAAATGTGGCACCAGTGTCTATCCCATTGTACAAGTCTACATACAGGAGCTATTATGATGACTCCTCTCTGATCTATCACCTTTAATAATCCATCCAGACTCATACCTTTATACTTCTGAATTATCTACCTACCTTGAAATCCTATTGCTCTAGCCTTGGTTCAGGTACTACTGTCTGGGTTATTGAAAAGCAAGAGTTCTTTCAGGTGTCTCTAGCTGAAGTTGCTCTTCTTTCAAACTCATTTTTGGACCTATCCTCAAAGCTATTGTTCTGAAATAGTAATCCAATCATGTTTTAAAGCTTCCATTATTTTCCCTCTATCTATAAAGTTTAAATTTCTTTAAATGTCCTTAGACTAATCAGTCCTATACTTCCAACCACATCCCCTGGCACACTCATCTCCTGCGTACTTCCTATGTTCCTCTCACACTATGTTCTCACCACATGGATCTATGTAAAGGTTTTGGAACATCCATTCTTTCCTTGTGTTTGCAATACTTGAAAGTTCTTTAAGATTTTATTTATTCATTCATGATGGACACAGAGAGAGAGAGAGAGAGAGAGAGAGGCAGAGACATAGGCAGAAGGAGAAGTAGGCTCCATGCAGGAAGCCCGATGCAGGACTCCATTCCAGGACCTGAGGATCACACCCTGAGCCAAAGGCAGACACTCAACTGCTGAGCCACCCAGGCATCCCAATACCTGAAAGTTCTTAACAAATCTTTCTCATCTCCTAATATGTCTATCTTAACTCTTTTAAGATTATATTTATTTATTGATGGGGGGTGGAGAGAAGGAGAGACACAGACAGAAGAGAAGCAGGCTCCATGCAGGGAGCCCGATGTAGGACTTGATCCCTGGACTCCAGGATCACACCCTAGGTCGAAGGCAGGTGCTATACCACTGAGCCACCCAGGGATCCCCTCTATCTTAACTCTTATCAGCCTTTCAAAATCTAGATCAAAGTTCACCTTCTCTTTGAAACTTTCCCAAATTCTTCTGCTGTTGCAGAAAACATTAAATCCAACTCAACAATTCCACAACGTTGCATTACACTAACCCCATCATAATTGTAGTTAACTTATCAGACTATATCCCCTAGCTAAACAAAAGATACTCTATGGCAGGGATTAATTCTTATATTTTCACCTTGTTGATGATAAAAAAATAACTATGAAACAAATGGATGAAAGAATCAATAAACGTAAGTCCTTAGTTTTCACTAGTTATATGTTCAACATGAAGAATAAACTAATACGTTCTAAGCCAAACACTATTCTCACAGTAAATCCTTTTCTGCAGTTTGTGAAATGAAAACTCTTATAAATGTTATATCTAAACTTATTTCACCAAATCTGTATGAAGCCTGTATTACATATGAGGCCTGTGCTAGGGTTTTTACTTATACTACTTGATGATACAACAGAACCATTAACTAAAAACCAAACCAAAACTAAAACAATGACAAAAGTAAACCTGGGAAGAATATTCTACAGTACCTAAGTTTTCCTATTTACATTATAATACAAAATAGATCATATTTAGGTATTTTTGTATGTCTCATTTAAGTATTTACTCAGACTTTACAGACTGCAATTCTAACATAAAAAAAAAAAAATCTTGGCTCAAATAACATTAGGCTATTTGTTACAGTCTAGCCAAATTACAGAAGAACCAGAGGGTCAAAAAAGAGCTTAAGCTTCAGATTTATGGTCACAGAGTTTTTCCACCCACATACATGCTTTCATTATTAAAACATGGACACAAATCATTATCAAATGGACCCAAAGGGACAGTACATCAAATTGGGAAATGGTGTGCACAGGAGTTGATGAGTAGCAGACTAAATTCAGACTGTAAAAAACAAGAATAAATAGGCAAAAGACCAAGCAAACTTCCCATAATGCTGAATTCCACTATTCATTCTATAGACACACAAAGAATAAAGAAAATCTGAATAGCAAAGAGCATAGTCATCGGAATCCAAATAAAAATGAAAAAGAGCTAAATGACATGTCACTTTAGGCAAATTGTTAATTTGCTACAAAGATAAAATCAAACCCAACTTTACTATTAATTTCATTATGAATAAATGCATAAAGTGACTTCAGCTGACATGTTAAATACCTATGCAAGTGACCAAGTAAGAGCCTTTAAAGTCAAAGATGATATGGAACTTATTCATGTTTCTCACATTAAGGAGGGCAAAGGAGAAAAAAATAAAATGATCTCAAATGATATTTGGACATCAGTTTATAATTTTACAAATGACTGAGGAAAAAAATACAGCAGCAGTTACTTAGTAACACAGTTATTAAAAACCAGTGGGCAAAATCATGTTTGAAACATTCTGACTAAATTCAGGAAGAAGACAAGAATGCCCCATCACTTCTATGGAAGAAGTCTAGCTAATCTAATGAGGCAGGAAAGAGATCGAAGTAGAATTTAAAAAAATTATTCCTATTTCAAAAAAAATCAAATTGGAAGGAAATATTGAGAGATGTTGAGAGTGATGCATGAGAATATTTTAACTACAAAATTATGTAGTAACAGCTGACCAATAATCCTTGAAAATTGAACTGTGGTAGATCTACATGGCAAAATACATTTAAAAGGTAATTTTAGGTACCATATGGGAAAATTTTCATTAAAATAAAATTCTTTTTTTTTTTTAATTTTTTTATTTATTTATGATAGTTACAGAGAGAGAGAGAGAGAGGCAGAGACACAGGCAGAGGGAGAAGCAGGCTCCATGCACCGGGAGCCTGACGTGGGATTCGATCCTGGGTCTCCAGGATCGCGCCCTGGGCCAAAGGCAGGCGCTAAACCACTGCGCCACCCAGGGATCCCTCATTAAAATAAAATTAATTAAATCAGATTATAAATTAGAAACTGCAGCTTTACTGCATATTTACATAATTATATATGCATGTACACATATACATAAAAAGAGAGATAAAACTATAATAGTTACTATATTTTCCTATTTTATCTAATATTATTAATGGGGACATGACTTCTATAAAAAGGGAAAGAAACAAAAATTATTTTTAGAGAAACACATGCAAACGGAAGTTAGCAAAGACTTTGGTTACCCCCAAAATTAAAGGTATCTGCACAGTTTCAAGATAAAAATTCAGAAATGATGTTTTAACCACACTTGGCTGGCAATAAAAATTGGATATCAACTGTATTAGCTTAAAGAAAGTGGGAAATTTATTAGAAACATATAGAAATATCTCTTCAAATCCAAGAGCAGAGAGAAAGACTGAGCCCCAAGAGGGCCTAGAACCAGGGGGCACCTCGGTGGCATAGTTGGTTCATTGTCTGACTCTTGGTTTAGCTCGGGTCAGGTCATGATGTCAAAACCCAGAGTTGAGTCAGAGTCCATGCTCAGCAGGGAACCTGTTTGAGATTCTCTCTCACTCCCCCTCTGCTCCTCCCACTCATGCTCTCTCTCTCTCTCTCTAAAATAATAAAGTTTTTGTTGTTTTATTTTGTTTTATAAAGGAGAGGAACTGGAACTGGGAACATTCAAGCTGCAGAAACCAGTGGCTACTCCTCCAACCTTCCATCTGTGTCTTTCTAGGACCATGTTGTATTTTGTCTTGGTTTCTATCAACACATCTTCATTCTCTCCTTACATTGACAGAATTCCTCTGGTTTTCTGTGCACAGTCTTAACTTTATATTCCCCACCTACTGGTCCCCCCACCCCAAAAAACCTACTTTCTTGGAGCATTTTTATGGCCTACTTCAAATTCTCGAGAGAAAGAATATAAATGATCCATCTCAACCTCTGAATTGCCCCTCTCAATCCAAACAGAAAGGGACAGCCTCTCTAGGTGGGCAAAGGACTCAGGACGGGTACGATTCTCAGTGAAAATGACTGGTGATTGACTCAGACTATAGAAGAAATGAGCTACAAAGAAAAGAGAGGATTGAATGCTATGCTTGGACTTATCCAGTAGAAAAACTGTTTTGAAACAGTTTATCAGAGTAAACTGTTCTTCCAGAAAAGCAGCAAATGCCAGGGAACAGCGTAGATTTTTGGGAGAATTCAACTGTAAAAAATTTCCTCAGAAAGCAGAAAAATCTTATTTATGAATCAAAGCTGTTAGGAAAGAAACGATGTCTTCTTACAAGGTATATTAATAGCATCTATGAAGAAAAAATTTATCAGGAGCTTAGACAATATAAAGGACACAGATAACCTAACCACTATATTGCAAGTATTTGGGCTTCAGGAAAAACCTAACTTTTCAAAAGGCCAGATATACTTCAAATCAAATGTACTGACACGTGGAAATTCAAATGGGGTCAAGGTTGAGGGGAGATTTTAAGTTCATGAACCTACTGTGTATTTTACTTGTTATAGTTATCTTAAATTTATCAAAAAACACATTTAATTGGGATATTTATTAGCGTTCCAAATAAATGACACTTTGTTTTGCTTTTCTTTTTTTTTTTTTGTCTGTTTTGTTTTGTATTTTGGCTTGTATAAATGACCACATCAATTACCATTCTAGAGCAAAAGACTCTGTATTTCATATATTTAAAAACAACAAACCTGAAATTAAACCCCAAACGATTTAATGAACGATTTAAGAATAAATTAGAAGCCCTATTATATGCATATCCTTAAATCATCTATCAGTGACTCTAGTAATGTACACATTTGTAATTACTCAAAAATGTTGACTTTTAAAACTACTTTGAGAGTAATATAGTCTGGTGGATTAACCTATTCTTATAATTTAATTACATGCTTGCACTTTCCACAGTGACAGTGTTCCCTAACTATGCACTGGATACATAAATAAATCTAGTTCATTGCCTAAGGTATTTAAAGAAAGATTTTTCCAAGCATTGATGATCATGGAGCTGATTGCTAAAGCGAGGGTTCTTTTTACCTGAAGAAACAACTAGAATAGTCATAAGGAGATTTTCTTTTTCTTTTGTGATATGGGATGGCATACAAAAAAAGAAAAAAAAGAATGTGATGATGCAGGGGAACACTGCGTATCCCAGATTAAGAGAAACTAAATTTAGTTTTGGAAGACCAAGTTTTGTACAGAGGTTTGGCATATACATGTATAAACTTAAGTTTGGGCCATATAATTTGAAAGAGGGACTAGACGTACCTAGGACAAAAGAAATGAATTCTGTTGAGTCATATCTGTAGTTTAATCAAGAGTGTGAAGTTGAGTACGGACTATGGATTAGAGATAGCTAAAAATACAGGAACTAGATAAATGAAGAGGACAGAAACAGATATGTTGCAAATAGAAGATGATCTTTCACTGCCTCAGTGCCTTGGTCTCTGCAATGGCTGGTAGACATATCTGTTAAGGCATATGAGGTGAGAGATGCAAGCCAGTGAAAATATATTACATAAAAGTGGCACAGGAAAGTCAATTCCCTGGACTAAATGGGGGTCAAGGGGGTGGGGGATAAGGGTGATGACTTGGGACTAGTAGATGTTTAGAGAGTGTCCAAATGACAATCTCCAAATATTCACTCCTCCTGGTCCTGCATCTGCTCCATGTGGCCATCTGCTTGGTCATCCCCAGACCTAGTCCCCATGATGGCTGCCCTTTCTGCCTCAGGTCTTTGCAATGAACTTCAACGATAAGGATGTATCAGAGGGCCCTGCACCTACCAGATCTCCAGACAAGATAGCACAGGGTAGTACTACCTGGTGGCTAAGAATTTAGACGCTGGCTCAGACTGCCAGGATGTGGATCCCAATACCTTGACTTACCAGCAGCATAACTTCAGTCAAATTACTTGTATTCTCCATGTCTCGGTTTCCTCATCTGTACTTGGGGATAATACTAACCTATTGGGGGAGATTTTGCTCTTGCAAGGATTTAATGAATTCATCCGGGGGAAAGGGCTTAGAGTGGTACCTGACAAGCAGCAATTACTCATCATCATTATCATGATTACTAAAAGAAATTGCTAGCGTGTTGCTGGAATATGTCAACTAGATAAGCCAGACAATAAAACCAGTATTTTGTTCAAAGCTGTGAATGAAAACAAATAATCCTGTTTGTGGAGGCTGAGAACATAGGTCAGGGGATTTAGGAAAACTAAGACTTTATAACCAATGATGATACAGCCCCACCAGAGGCAGGAAGGAGGTGATAAATGCCCTGGACAGAAAAACAGGAAAATAACTGCTTGACCTTTGCTGTTATGAGGATGACGTTGGAAGATTGGTTAAAGAACAGTGTGGACCTGATGTGGAGAGGGAATGCAAATTCACAATTCAGATGCCTGGAGAGTCCCTTCTGAACTCACTGCATGCAGTTCTCCACAGAGGTGCTGTGGAGCCTGCCCCCTTGACCAGATTTGGGGGTGCAGGTGGGGGTGCAGGTAGCGATTCACACCTGCCTGAGATTCTACTCAACACTTTATATTGTTCCCTTAGGAAAGTGGTCTGAGAGGTGAATTTGCTAAAATTATTATACTTTCAAAAGTCAGGCACCTCCTAAACAGTCCTTTGAGAAGATGTCATAAGCATCCTTTCGTTAGAGTTCGAAATCAGATAAGCACAACAGTATCCTTGATATACTAAAATTTAAAATGCTAAATATATGAAGATATGTCTTTTCTAGAACTCCAAGGTTATAATAAACATCACTTTTTTTTTTTATCCTGGAGCATATATAAAATCAAATAAGATGTGACCTTTGTCCTCATCAAGCAGAAGGGAGACAAACATCCCATCCCCTCCAGAACAAGTGCTATGATGGATTTACTACACTGTTTCCCTATAATTTCCTTATTTAATCAGTTATGTCCCTATAGTGTTCCTCCGCATTTGGGCAACATGTCAGATCGGTGAATACAGATTACTCTCCAATCCCTGCAAAGTTGTCTATTGCTAGGACTGCAACAATCTCTGCCTATAAATCCTGATAGTAGGTCTTATGCCTTGAAACTGTAGGAGAAAAAGGAAGTTTTGAAAGAGTGAAAAGTGAAAAAAAAAAATAAAGAAAAAGCAGGTGCCTGGGTGGCTTAGTCGGTTAACCATCTGCCTTTGGCTCAGGTCATGATCTCGGGGTCCTGGGATGGAGCCCCACGTTGGGCTCCCTGCTCAGCAAGGAGCTTGCTTTTCCCGTTCCTCCCTGCTCGTGCTCTCTCTCGCTATGTCTGTCTGTCTGTCTCTCTCAAATAAATAAATAAAATCTTTAAAAGAAAGGAAAGCAAGCAAGCAAGCAAGCAAGCGAGCGAGCCATTGGTGCTTCCTGGATTTGTGGACTACCAGATGTGGTCAGAGGGCAAGCTTTGGTGCCTGGAGACCACTCAGCCCACCTGCAGAGGAGGTGACAGTGACAGAGAATCGAAGCCTTCCACAGAGCACTTCTCAACAATGACAGGTGAGAGTAGGTCTGTAAATGCCACAGATCCTTCTCAGTTGTGGTCACTCTAAGGCTGGAACTCCATGCTGCCCCCTACCCCCCACCCCTGGGGAGTTAAACTCTAGTTACCTTTCTTGTTGTTGGTTCCCTTCCCTGTCTCATGCTCCCAAAGTTTAGTAGGATCACCTCCCAAACAAGCAACTTGCTCTTGAACCCTCATCTTAGGTTCTTCTGCTTCTGGTGTCCCCAGAACTGTGACATTGGCCCTGCCTCTGGCTTGCTTCTTCTCCATTAAGTAGGCACAGAAGCAACTGAAAACTTCTGCCCAAGTAAATTTCCAACCGGTGTGTAAGATGCTAGTCTCTTCTTTACTGAGTTGCTGGAAAGGAAAGTATTCCACGAGGGGCAGAGAGATCTGCTTTCAGCCTGAACCCTGCTCTCCCCAGGATCCCAATGCCTGTTCTGCTTCTCCGTCTCTGTTTACCTCTCACTCCTCAATCCTTTAGTGATAGAGACTAGAGCGGGGTGCTGGGCATGGGGGTGAGGGCCAGTTGATTTTGTAGGATCTCTTCTGCACAGTCTGTGAACTCTGAGTGAATATAGCGTTCTCAGTTATTGGTGGCTCTCTTCAAAATGTGGAGTGCTCAGTGTTCTTTTGTTTTGTTTTGTTGAAGATTTTATTTATTTATTTGAGAGTGAGAGAGAGAAAGAGAGAGCATGAGTGGGGGAGAGGGGCAGAGAGAGTAGACTCTCTGCTGAGTAAGGAGCCAGATATGGGGCTCAGTCCCAAAACCCCAATTCCAGGATCCCGAGATCATGACCCAAGCTGAAGTCAGATGTTTAACTGACTGAGCCACCCAGGTGTCCCTCGATGTTTAAGCCATGGGTCCTGGTGCCAAATCTGAGACAACAGAGTGCCACATAACTTCTGCTGCAGGTGAGTATTTACAATACAGATTTTTGGGCCACCTGGGTGGCTCAGTGGTTGAGCATCTGCCTTCAGCTCAGGTCATGATCCCAGGGCCTGGGAGTGAGTCCCACACCATGCTCCCCACAGGGAGCCTGCTTCTCCCTCTGCCTGTGTCTCTGCGTGTCTCTCATGAATAAATAAAATCATTAAAATAAAATAAAATGCAGATTTTTACTACCAACTAGATAAAAAAAAAAAGCCTAAACTTTGGTATCTTTATTGCTAGAAAATTCCAACAAAATAACTGCCTGAAATCATTACTTTTGAAGCAACATTTAAAAGCCAAGCATGCATATTTTGAAGGAAATCGTGACTAAAAAGAGAGCAATCTTGGCTAGAAAGATGTGAAAAATGTGAAAAACATAAACAAAAATTGCTTAACTTCTTTCAAAGTGAATTTCAGATTCATCTGGAAAGGTAAAGCCTATAAAATAGGATTAAAATGACAAGGCTTGCAGATATGACTCAACTGGTGTAGGTCAAAATAAGTGAGCCAAGCTGAAAGAAATGCCAGGATCAAAATACAGCATCAAACAACACATCTGAATGTGCCTGAACATTCTCATCAACAACAGCAGGCAAACAGACTGTCTTTTACTGCACAGGACCAAAAAAACAAAACAAAACCACACAATAAAAAAAATGAAGCTTGAGAGTTAGAGAATTAATTGAGGAAAATGGGTCCTTTGAGGCAACCATTTCATTTACATGTGATAACATTACAGGGTTAGAGCCCTTCTTCCCTGAGAATGTTCTTTGATGAGAATTACCAGCCTGAGTGAGAGACACTGACAGGGCAGTGGGTGAGCGTCCCTCTCGGTGTGTGACAAGACAGAGGAGGGCCACATTCTCCAGACCTCTCAGCAAGGTGATGGAGTCTGTTTCGCCCACCATCTGTGGCCTCACCACCCTGCTCTGCAGCACATCATGGCCAGCTGTCCAGGCTCCCCTCCTCAGTGAATAACTAGCTTGCCAAGCCATGGGAAAAAAAGAAAAGCCACTACCTTCTGTGTGCAGAGTTGTACATGAATCTGGATTCTCAAGATCCAGTGTGGCACTAGGAGAGTGAGTAACAGGTCTGGAGGGCCAGTGCTTTCAACTCAGTAGATTCACCTAAGAGACTCAACGCTACAGCATCTGGCATCTGATGAAGAAAAGACTAGAATTGTATCATTTCAATTTCTTGATAATAAAAGTGCCATTTTATTTCTCTTTTTTTTTCTAGTTTCTGTGTGGAGTATCAGCCATCACTTACCCCCCAGCCCCCCTACATCACCATTTCTCACTCTTCTCCTAGGGAAGAAGGTTTTCCCCAGCTGCTCCCTTTCTCCTTCTCTTTAGCCTTTGGCTGCCAGGAAAGAGCTCTCTGTTTTACAAAGGCGAGCTCCCATGGGCCCAGAACTGTCTGTTCCTGGAGAGGCAAGTCCATTTAATTTCAAGATTCAATATCAGAAAGCTATACACCTAAGCCACAATCTCCATGAGCAGGAGACAAGGGCATGTTTGATTCTCCACCTGTCTTTGTACGTTGTTTTATAATCCAATTGATCTAGAACTCGGGAGAGGTGAAGAAAGGTATAATTTACTGAGCCCTCCCAAACCATAGCCAGATTGTTTCTAAATTTTTCCTACTCCAAGTAATGCTGGGATGAATATCCTTTTACAGGAATCTTTGAGTATGTCTTAAGTTAATCGTTTGTAAGAAATTCCTTGGGTTGGTGGTAATTACTTAGTTTAAGATTTTCTTACTTTGAAGTCTCTGTAAACTTGCTGACAATTTATCATATTGCTCTCGAAATATGCTCTGAAGTTTTAAATGTATAGATGTATCATGAATGTTCTACATTGAGAGGAAGATATTGAAGACACAGGAAAGAAGGGTAAAGACTTGGTGGAAGGTCTTCTTTGGCTGAGGGAAGAGACCCTCACTCTAATATGCACAAGGAAGTATGGGTGCACATGAGTTTAGAGGTGGAGCTGATGGAAACTTGAAAAAGTTCATATCTGAGAAAATTTAAGTGTATATATCTTAACCACATACACACATTTTAAATATCACCTTTGGAATTTTTTTTAAAAAACTACATATAAGAAATAGTGAAAAGGATTATAAGGGAAAGGAAGGGAATTGAGTGGGAAAAATTAGGGAGACAAACCACGAGAGACTCCTAACTCTGGGAAACAAACAAAGGGTTGCAGAAGGGGAGGTGAGCAGGGGGATGGGGTAGCTGGGTGATGGGCACTGAGCACTTGATGGGATGAGCACTGCATGTTATACTGTATGTTGGCAAATTGAATTTTAATTTAAAAAATGTAAAAAAAAAAAACCTACATTTTTGCATTAGCAGCCAATATATCCTAACCAGTGTTGTGGGATGGGCAATACACAATGAAGGCTATTAGTAGTGGTTCCCCAGGAATGAAGGAAACAGTGCATCGAACACATGTATCTATCTACCTACCTATCTATAATATATTTTATATATTCTAGTAGCAACTTACAACTGGAAAAACATCCAACTTGGACCTTCCTTATTCGGCAACTGAGTAAATTCACCAAGTTAACTAGCTTTACTTAGTAAATGGTTCAATCATGGAATAGCTCCTGCAGAGAACTTTCTTCAACATGTTTCTCTACTAATATTGCGGAAAGTTATTTTTTCCCTTAATTTTGCATTACATCTATTCACATCTAGAAACAAAGTAGCTAGCACTATTACGACATACATAGTAATGAGACTCTATCCTCAAGTGGGTAGCTTTCACATTTCCTGCACCTCTGAAAGAAATATATGCTCTGATTTGAAAAAAAAAAAAAACTTTATTGCTTAACTCTTTCCACAAATAAACAGCAACTGCTTGATGACCTCATGAGGACAGATGGCAAAGACGATGCGTACTTTAAAAATCATCTTATGAAGATTGATAAGAAAACACACCTTAATGTGTTGCAGATTTCACCTTCTGACCACTATCATTCATTTCAAGTGAAGCACTGGGACAACACCCAAAGCACATCCTCAGCTCCCCCAGAGTTTTCCCGATCCACAATTGGCCTCCAAACCAGAGCAGGTTACCGTATGTAAGCAGAGTCTATGCCAGAAATCCATTCTTCATATGGTCTGGGGAGCTTTAGAGAACAGTCTCAAAAATCAGGGAAAGGCAGACACAATACAGAACAGGAAATTCCTTGTAATGTAGATGTCTCTTGACCTGACAGCTTACTCTAGAAAAGCCAAGGAAGCTACCATGTTTTTCTGAGAAATGTTAACCTGGGTTCATTAAATAAATGATAAAATACTGATTTTATTTTGTAGGATGCATTTTCCCCATCACATTCGGTATACTATTTGATTTGGGAGTGGATGCCACACTATTTAGAAGCTTCTGGTTCCTGGGAAACTAACACAAGAAGGTTTTGTTGCCAAAATGTAAATGGATTGCTCTGGAACTTTGATAGTTTTTACTACAAGAAGTGTAATCTAGCACAAGGATGAAAATGTTTCAGTCAGGCAAGGCCTGACTCTTCTACCTTGAGCTGAGTTGGGCCAGTGCCATTTGCAGAAGAAATGAAGTGGGATTTCTACAATTTCCCTGGTTAGACTCATGCTCTTCCCGGCACACTGGTATGGCAAAGGCTGCTTAACCTCTTCAAGGATGGGCATGAGCCCAAGCTGTCCCAAAAGAGATCTACACAGAAGTATTCTTTTCTTTTTCTTTTCTGTGGGAAGTGCTTTAATTCTTTTTAAATATTTTATCTGATTTTTAATTTCAATTTGCCAGCATATAGTATAACACTCAGTGCTCATCCCATCAAGCGTACATAGAAATATTATGTGGATTGCCACAGAGTCTCCTTAATGATGGTACTATCTTTGCCCTGTGCTCCTCCCCGGGGTCTGGCATAAGGCCCTGATAGTAGGAGCTCCAACAGCTATCTTAAACCACTGAGGTGACCTATAGATGGTGGAGCAGAAAGGAGAGACTCTGGATCCCTGAAAACATCACAGACCTACGATATTAGAACTTTCTTACAATTTTCAAAACAATTTGAGACAGAAATCAATGTTTATTGTGTTCAAGCCAGTGGCATTTTAGATTTTTCAATTACATCCAGCTAAATCTACTTTTAGCTAATTCACTGGTTTATAAGGAAGCTCAGAAGGTAAACTAGAAAAGATTACACCATTTCAGGCTCTGCCCATGATTGGTCTGTGTTAGACCAAGGAGTAGCAGTCAAGGACCAGGAAAGGAAATCCCATGAGCCAAGTGGGGACTCTGACGAACTGAGACAAATCCCACCCAGAATTGCTACATATTCCAATTAGTCAAGAGTAAGACAAAAAGATTTTTTTTGAATGCTATCTTCCGATTTTAAAATACCTGTTAGAATTAGAAAATAAATTGTATGGAAGGGGTGAGGGAGGAAAAAAGGAAATATATATATATGTATATGCATACACACACACACACACACACACACACACACACACACGTCCAAATGAAATGTATCCATTGAATGAAAAGGCCTGAAAGCCGCTATTTAGGTCTTCTGGGCTAGAATGTTTGGCTTTATGTCTTTTTTTAAAAAAGATTTATTTATTCATGAGAGAGAGAGAGAGAGAGAGAGAGAGGCAGAGACACAGGAGGAGGGAGAAGCAGGCTCCATGCTGGGAGCCTGATGTGGGACTCGATCCCGGGACTCCAGGATCGTGCCCTGGGCCAAAGGCAGGCGCTAAACTGCTGAGCCACCCAGGGATCCCCAGGCTTTATGTCTTACGTAACACTTTTGCAGTTCTAGAAATGGAATCCCGACCACTTCTCTCTAGGTTTTGATATAACCCAAGACATGGAGGTAACATAGTAAAATGTGGGTGAGGATAGGAAATGGCAGGGAGGGGAGGAAAAAGATGACAGGTCGGAGGACTGGATTGACTGTGACATTTACTTAGTTTTGTCATGAGCATTTAGTTACCCAACTTCTTCTAGAATCTGATGCTGCTCCTGTAAAACTTGACTCTGCACAACGGATTCTGTAAAATCCTAACATGAAAGCACTTGGTGCATTATAAACCACTTTACAAATTAAACGTATATTTGACCAAGAATGAATATATTTAATAATTCCATGGCCACTATGAAGAGAGAGCCTCTCTGAGCACATTTGTACCAGGAGGACCTGGTAGGGGGCAGGGGATGGGAGAGCCTTTCCTATCCTTTGACCACAGAAGTGAACTAGGACAGAACAGCCCAACCTCTGTCTGTGTCTAGGCATTCAGGTCTTAGACCAAGAGTTCTCATGCTACATTTCAACCAAACATAACGTACCACTGGCAGCCAATAATGATAACAGAAGCAATAGGTGTACATTTTTAAAATAAACCTGTAATAATATAATACAATGCCCTATGTTCTGGGAAAAACAAAACTAACTAAACACATGCAAGTGGTAGATTCAGAAGACATTTGGATTCAATATTTGAGATTTGCTCTCTCTTCTTCAAATACGGAATTCTGGTACCATTTTTGCCTGGGAAATATACATCAGGTCTGGATCTACTTTAAGCACCTAGGACTCATTCAATTCACACTTCTAGAGTTTGGATGGGATTACAAAACAAGTTCCAAGTGCAAAAGGAGAACTGCTTAAAAGTTTAAGAAACACCAAAGAGGAAACATTTCCAGAGCTACATTTAGGAATAGAGCTTTTCAGCACTGGAGAAAAACAAAACAAAACAAAACAAAAAAAAAACAAAAAAAAACTTAGCTTCTGCATCCATGAGCAACTCTTGACATCTAAATCACGTTCTGAGTTTGGGACAGCTGAATCCACTGCAGACTGTATGACTTCCCTCAACCTTTCCCTCTAGGAAAGGAAAACTCAAACCTTCCCTATTCCTTCAGCATTTGGGCCATCAGGAAGCCTGCTGCAAAATGCACAAAGGCTATTACTGGTCTATTGTTTGGAAACAAAATGGCCCTAATTTCCTTTATCAGGCTTTGAGTCTAGTGTCATCTCACACATCTCCAGATTTTATTAGAAAACTTACAAGCAGATCCTTTCTTCCCAAAAGGCTGAGGGAGTAGATCTGTCTCCTGGTAAAAGTGTGAACGTATACCAATGCAGACATATAGCAATGATGCTCTTTCCCTAAAGCTGCTGCCCATCTATTCCCAGTCTTCTGGCTATCTAGAGCTCGAATTTTTTGGTGAGACAGCACATTCCCCGCGAGAGGATCATATTTCTGGAACTCTGGAACAATGGAGGAAGCAGAATTTTTTTTCAAAGGAAGTTTCGTGCTGTTTGTTTAATAGATATTTAACAAAAGTTAAGTAGGAACAAGGGGCTCTGATTTTCTTACACCTTGAAATGCTGAAGAGGTGGGGAGTCTTGCGTTCACATTGGGGCCAATCCAAATACATAGTTTAGGAAAGGCAATTTATAAACACCCAGTGGGGAGAAAAACTAAGAAGAAAGGTAAGGGAAGAGTCATTCCTTGGAAAGGATAATCTGAAGAGCTCTCTGTTTATTTTGTAAAAGGTTTTCCTGTAACTAAGTTCAAGGCGCTAAATCTTCCTTCCATTCTACTGACTGTGTTTCTGGAAGGATCTGTCCTAACCACAGATTCACTGCTTTAGTCCTTGCACGCTGTGATAAGTGCTCGGGGATGATGTCTAAAAGGAAAAGATCTACGATGCAGTTGACCATTGAAATAAAATGTGGTAAGTGTGCACACATATACACCTCCCATCAAGCTGTACAATTCTGATGCCAAATTTAAAAAAAAAATGAAGCCCACTGCTATCCTCTTTGTTTAGTCAATCACATATGCTGAAAGCTAACAGCAAATTGCACGCTTGGTAAAGAAAATTCTACATCTTGAGATTTCTACGTAAGAAGAATAAGGGGTCTGGATGTGAGGGGTAGCTATGAACTTGCAAGCACGCATGTAGGTCTACATTAATGTGTCTGTGTATTTGTCTGCCTGTGTTTGTGTCCATGTAGAGTTGTGTGGACATTCAGTTTCAAGCGGAAAAGGCTTGAAAAACTAATTTTTCTGGGGAAAGTAATTAACCTCAAAAACGTTCCTGTGATGTTCAGTTTCCCAGCTCACAGTCTGTTCTAATAATACCGTTCTGCACACACGTGGGAATCTGACAAACTGTCTCATTTCCATGATGAAACGTATCAAGTTTCATATCCAAACCCAAACGACACAGCTTACCATTTTCAAACTAATTCCGCATTGAAATAGGCTTGCCTGATCCCCATGCAGACATCCATATTCAAACCTCCACTCATGTCACTTTTAAACATCACTCCTCTTCTATCCATTTTCTCCCAATACCATATTTTAATTACACCTAAGAATGCTCATCAGAGGTCTGGAAAAGGTACAGCAAGGATATGTTAAGTTTCCAGGTTAGCCAGGGACTGAGTCCAGCTGCACCTTCACATACCCCGATCCAAATGAGAAAAGAAAAATAAAATCAAGCGGAAGTTCAGCAAACACCAACTTTTGAGAAGTCTCGGCCTGCTAGATTACAAATGGATCCAGACCGAAGAACAGCACTGGGAAACCTTGTTGGCAATTTCACTTTCCAAGACAGGATGTAGTACTTGGAAGGAAAAAGCTGAAGACAGAGCAGGTCTTGAGGCGAGCCATGTGTACTCGATTCATTACCCATTTAACTGTTTTGGATCAACGTACTCAGAGGCCCCACGCAAACCTGGCCAATCCAAACAGAGGAGCTGGTATATGACAAGTTTTTCCCTGATGCAGCAGGGCTCTTCTCAGATGGAGTGGGTGGTGACATCAGGAATGAGGCCAGCCCTAAGATCTCCTGAGTCCTTGGTGTGGGACCAACAGAGAAACTGGATCTGCAGAACTGAACCCTGCCTGGTGAAACTACTTCAATTAAAGGGGAACATCTTTAAGGAGTTACTTCATCTCCTAAATGCAAAGGTTTTGCAAACTTCATAGGGAACGAATAAAGCACAAAGGAAATGAAAAATCAACTGATAAAATGAGAGATATTATCACCATGAACAAATTTAGAAAGTGAGTGAAATACCAAGAGAAACTACTTGCCTCATCCTTAAAAGTGGGAGGGTTAATACCACTAAGACGCAAAGAGCATTTGCAAATCAATAAGAAAAAGAATCACCCTCGGACAAAAAATGGATAATCCCAAACATTTTAATGAATATTCAAAAAAGAAGAGTTATATATGGCCAATAATTATGAAAAAAAAATGTTCGGCCTCACTAATAAGGAAATGCAATTCAAAATAGGATTCTATTTTTCACATATAAAGTGGGGTAGTGGGGACAGAATGTTTAAATGATACTAGCCTATGTTGGCTGCATCCTAGGTACTAATCCAGACCCTACACACAGAAGTGCAGTTTGGTACCAATCTTCTGCAGGGCAACCTGGCACATGTACCAAAGGCCATAAGAAATGGGCATGCTCTTTGATTCAATAATAGCTGCCACTTTAGAAATTTGCATTGAGGAAATTATTAAAGATATGAGCAAAAATTTAGTCACACAGTGCTGTTTAAAACAGCCTAAATATATAATAATAGATATTTACATGATAAAAATAAAGTTATATTCTATAGTGGAATACTATGTGACTTTGAAAATGGATAAAGCAAGAGTGTATTTCTTATTATGGAAAGAAAACTGAAAATACGGTGGAATAGAAAGTCAAGTGACAAAAGAGAATGTACAATATAATCCTTTTTTGGGCAAACACTTTCTGCATGCACAAAGCATACCTTTCCTCTAAACAACTGCAAAAAGTCAAGAAAGGTGTGTATCACAATACTACAGTATACTTATAGGAATTTTGTCTGATTATTTTCTAAAACAGCCACTTATTATCGGTAAAAATAAAATGTATTCCAATATTTTCTGTATTGAAATCAAAATCCTGGTTGCTTTCACTTGAAATAGGTGAAAATGAATTAAAAATTAATAGTAGGTAATAAATACCTAAGAATTGATTTCAAAGGGATAAGAAAAAGGAAGAATTTGCATTGCGAGATATTTACATATACTGTAAAGTCATAATAATTAAATCACTTTTGCAAAGCTTAAAAATAATAGATAAATTAATAGGCAGCCAGAAGATCAAATACCCATAAGCATTTAGTGTATGATAAAAGTGGTATTCAACTAAATTGGAAAGGATGGATAGCTTTCAAGCGAATGATACTAGGACAACCTGTCAACTATTTACTAAAAAATGAAATTAGATATTGCCACACCACATGCTAAAATAAGTTCCAGATGGATTAAACTGTTAAATGGGAAGGCATTTCTCCAATTTGGGAAACGAAAAGGCCATTCTAAGAAGATAAGCAAATTTAGGATCTTAAGGACAATGTTTAGAAGATTTGAAAAAAGTTTACATCATCCATCTAACGACACTGCAATAAACAAAAGTAAAAGGCAGTGACCTGGAAAAACATTTGCAACACATACAAAAAGGAGTTACCGGTCTTACTATATAAAGAGCTTTCACAAATCATTAAGAAAAGAAAAAAAAAAAACTAACACGTACTAGCAGTGCAAAATGGGCAAAAATGATGGCCAGGTAGTTATTAAAGGGAAAATGCAAATGCCCAGTAAATGTACTGGAAAATGTTCATCCACAATAAAACTAAATTCATTTCAGTGAATTTGCTGAAATGATACCTGTAGATAACTATGACATTGGCAGATATTTAGAATAACAGTTCAATAACAGTAAGGCAGCCTTACTGCTGTGAGGAGAGCCTTACTCTACTGGTGGGAATGTAAATTTAATAACCCTCCAAGGGACACTTGGACAATATGTTTCAAGAAGTTTACAAATGTTCATAGTCTCTAATTCAGGAACCTCTATAGAATTTCTTCCTAAGGAAGTAGTCAAAAGGGCGCACAAGTATGCGTGGTTTGCCATGACTTAGTTAATAAAGACCCTAAATGGCCAATAATAGGTGACAGGTGAAATAAACTGCAGTGTACGGATTCAGCGGACTAGTATGCAGCTGACGTAGATCTCGAACCCCTATATTAGATATAATAATATACTTACGTAGATCATTTTTGATACAACAAATGAAAACCGCAGGCTACAAACCAGCGCGCTACCACTTTGTGAAACCTATGCCCAGACGTGCCTGGGGTGGGGGGCGACTGCTCAGCAACACGCACACGGTGGTTCTTTTAGGGGTAGGGCTGGGGTTACAGGGTTTTCCCTTCCTTCCTTCCTTCCTTCCTTCCTTCCTTCCTTTTCCTTCCTTCCTTTTCCTTCCTTCCTTCCTTCCTTCCTTCCTTCCTTCCTTCCTTCCTTCCTTCCTCTTTCATTCATTCTACCAACACCGGCCGGTGCGGTGCGTGTCAGACAGCTCTGCGTGTTCCAAATGTTCTTCGACATTGGAGTATGCATGACTTGGTAATCAGAGAAAAAAAAAAAAAAAGTGAAATTGTGCAAAAGTCCATCCTCCAAAAACCGACCTCGTCTTCCAGATGCTAAACCCAAATCCTATGGAGGTCCCAGACTCAGAAGAGGAAAGGCGTGCGGGGAGATGCGCACCGGAGGCGCAAAGCCTGGAGGAAGGACCCGGGGAGCTGGCCGTGCGCTGCTCCGCGCCCTGACCTTGGAGCCGCTGCGTAAAACGCGCTCACCTGTCCCAGCCCGGGGCGCGGTGTGCCTCCAGCAGGGGGGCGCGAGCCGCAGCCCCGGGACCCGGGACCCCTTCGACGGAGGGGAAGGGGCCTGCCCTCCGCTGGGCCCCCCTCCCCGGCCCGCAACCATGGCAAGGAGGGGGCGGCTCTGCGTCCGCGCGCCCCGGGACTGGCCGGGGGCGCCCGGGCTGGGGGCGGGGGCGGGGGCGGGGGGGGGCCCCTTACCGCCGCTTGCTGGAAGGCGCCCTTGGTGTAGGTGCCGCCGCCGCGGTAGGCGATGGCCGGGATCTCGCGGCGCAGCAGCGCGCACTTGTGCTGGTGCGCGCGGCGGTGGGAGATGTAGTCGACGCGCGGCACCACGTTGTTCTTGGACGAGAAGGTCACGATGGCCACGCGCGTGGCCGTGGGCACCACGGGGAAGTCGGACAGCAGCTTGCGGACGAAGCGGAGCTCGCTGAGGAAGTTGGCCTGGCCCACGCTGGACGACTCGTCCACCAGGAAGACGAGCTCCAGGCGCCCGCTGAGCTCCCGCAGCCGCCGCACGCGCCGCCGGAACGCCTGGCCCAGCCGCTCCACTCGGCGGCCCGCCGCGTCCTCGGCCGGCGCGGGCGGCACCGACAGGCGCCCCGGAGCCCCGGGCGCGGCCTCGGGGAACAGGCGGAAGCTGAAGTTGCGCGACGGGGACAGCTGCTGAAAGGTGGCCCAGCCCGAAACGAGCGCCAGCCCCCAGCAACAAAAGGCCAGGCGCGGCCACATCGCGCTGCGGCCGGAGCGGCGGGCCCGGGAGCCCGCGGGGCGCGGGGGGCGCGCGGGGGGCGCGCGGGGCGCGCGGGGCGGCCGGAGCCTGGGCGCCTGGGGTCCCGGCCCGGGGGACGCGGGCGGCGGGCGGCGGCTCGGGGGCTGGCGGGGCTCCCCCGGCGGGGCTCTCCTCCGCCCTCTCTCCCCGAAGCCTATAAAATGTTAGAAGGAAAGGGGCAGTCGGGAAAGAGCTCCCGCGTGGAGGTCCCTCCCTGCCCTCGCCCTCGCCCTCCTCTCCGTCTGTCTCTCCCGCTCCTCTATCTCTGCCTCTATCTCTCTCCTCCCCCTCTCCCGCTCCCTCCTCTCCCTCTCCCTCTCCCTCTCCCTCTCCGCCCGGGATCAAGCCAAAGCCTCGGAGATTCCATGACACCAGAACCCCGCGTCTGTCAGCCTGTCAACATTCCCGCAGCAAGCGCACCAGCGCCGAAGCCCTGATTGATCCCATATGTCTGGCAGGAGCTGCAGAGGAATTCGCTGGAGATGGATCCAGATGCCGAGAGTGCCACAGTAATTGGAAACACTTTGTAGAGGAAAACACACGCAGGCTGGCCAGCCAGGGGAAAGCATCCTTTGAAAACTGCTTGCTCACCTTTTTGGGTCTCCTTTTTGGTGCCCCACAACCCTCACCACAGGCATGTTTATTTGCCTTTCCAGGTGGGGATCTCTGATGCGTGCTGTGTGGTGAGTGTGTAGACTCTGGAGGGCCCCCTCAGGCCACACCATGCGGGGACTGCAGCTACCCCTCCGCAGCGCTTGGGGATTTGTCCTGCTGCTTCACCCCTGCGTTCAATTCTTTTGTTCGTTTGCTCCTTCATTCATTCAACAAATAGCTTTGAGCACCTATTATGTGCCAGGACCCCAGGAATGTAATGAGGAACAGAAATCCCTTGTCCCCAGGGAACTTACAGGGTAACAAGTGAGATGGTCTATTAGCCAGATACTCCACCGAGGGTATGTAGAATTATAGCCCTCAATACCAAGCCCTGTAAAGGGGATCTTAGATAGCCAGACTTGACCTTGAGGAGGTCAGGGAAACCTCTAAGAACATCTGTGCTGGAATCTGAAGAATGAATAGAGAGAGGTCCTCTTTCCCCAGTCCCCTCTCGTGTCTGTTTCAACAGGCAAGACCCATAGAGGTCTACTTCCTTGACTTTGAGTGGTACCTGGCACACAGCTGCGGTGAAACACAAGTTGCCACCTGGGTGTGGTTTTTCCAAAGCAAGACCCCAAAAGTAAGGGCACACTTTGCATTAGAGTCCGGGCCCTTGGTTAAAACATTAACCATTAAAACACTCCAGCTAGGAGTCAGGGGTCTTGTGTAGAAAGGCCCCCGCAGTTACATAAACCACCTAAACCAAGTTACCTCCCATCCTTGGCATCAGTTTCTGCATCTGTTTCATGATGGAATTCAATGATCTTAAAATCTCCTCTATCTCTAGTATCAGAAGATCTAACGCCATCTAAATTTAATGGAATTCCTTCACTGAGAGATATCACCGTGTATTGGTTGAAATGTGAGGGTTCTGGAGTCAGTTTGGGATGAAATCTCATTCACTAGTTGTATGACCTTGACATCAGTTAGCATATCTGGAAAATGGAGTAATAATAATAATAAGTCTGGTAGGGTGATTGTGAGGACTTAATCATAAAAACCTAAAGTTCTTAGGACAGTGCTTAGAATATGGTGAGTCCTCTATAAATGCTGATTCTATTATCACCACCTTTAATCATGAATGTTCTTCAAATTCTTATTTTCCCAACATTATTTATTGGCCATCGATCATATGCCAGAATGTTCGATACTAGGTTTTAAAGTTGAATACGACTCGGATCCAGTCCTCCAGAAGTTCAAAGGATATCAGAAGACAATATAATTGGCAAACACTGACAAAGCAGTAAGACGACTGCAGGAATGGAGAATGGGGAACAGGAAGGAGAAAGGTCAAAATCCTCCTGGGGAATGAATGAGCAAGACCTCATTGGAGCTGAGACTTAAAACAAAAAAAAAAAGTTTTTCCAAATTGTATCTACTCTGTGTTATTCAAACACATCATTAAGAGCTAACATTTCAGGACTTGGATGTGCCAGGCACCATGGCAACTACTATGTGAGCTAGCTCATGTGCTCTCCACAAAACTCCAGGGAGGTAGACAATTGCTCTAGGACTGTTTGGTTGCAAGCAATAGGCACCCAGCTTCTCCTCGTTTAAACAAAAGGGGATTTTTTGGCTCATAGAGCTAAACTGGGGAAAGGCTAGGGGGTGGAGCTGGTCTCAAAAAGGCTTGGAAAGGAAATCAAGAACTACCTAGGTCTTCCATTTTTCTCTCTTCTCTCTTATGCTTCTCTTTGCATGCTACACTTGGTCTCTGTCTTCACACTTAGGATCTGAGAAGGAAAGACTCTTCTCCTTAAGTTTGAAAAATTATTAAAATAACAACCACCATGGCCTTAAAGAAGGACTCCACTAGAGCAGCCATGAGTTATATGCCCGTCCCTTAGCCCACTCTGTGATTGAAGGGATGGGCCATCATAATTGTCCTAGCTGGGCTCATATGCCCACTGTGACAGAGACTCCTAGTCACCTACCCACTATATCGGTCTCATATTCTTCAAGTAATAGAGCTCCTGAGTTTTAGCTGGGCATACAGTGTTGATTATATATATATGTATATGGCCTACATATCCCAGCCACCAAGGCAGCTGAATGTGGCCATATGACTATGTTCTAGGCAATGATATACATATATATAGTGGTTTTGTGTGGCAGTTTCCAGAAAATCTCTTTAAGAGATAACTGCTATCTTTTATCTGTTGTCTCTTCCTTTCACCCCATCTTTCTACCTAGAACATGACTATGGTTGCAGAACTCTGGTAGCCATCTTGGACCATCTTGGACCGTGAGAATAATAGTTGTATTCTGAGATCCCTGGGTGGCTCAGTGGTTTAGCGCCTGCCTTCAGCCCAGGGCGTGGTCCTGGAGTCCTGGGATTGAGTCCCACGTCGGGCTCCTTGCGGGGAGCCTGCTTCTCCCTCTGCCCCTCTCTCTCTCTCTCTCTCTCTTTCTCTGGGTCTCTCATGAATAAATAAATAAAATCTTTAAAAAAAATAGTTGCATTCTAGCAATGGGTGAGTAACAAGCTGGAAGGGGCCTAACTTCCTGCAGACTTTGTGGAGCAGAACCACCATTTTCATCTCATATTTCCAGTCTACCCACTTTGACATTGACTCTTCTGTCACATTCAGCTGAACTTGATCCTGACTAAAAAACCCAAACCTGTACCCAGAGGCTATGTTTCAATGCATGCTTTGCCTTACAAGAGTGCTGTGGCAGAAAAAAAGAACATAATTGCTCATGGGCTCCTACAGTTGTCCCCGAAGGTGACACCCCTCGCTTCTGCTCCATTTCATTGGCCATCTCTAATTCCAAAGGGAATGGGGACATACAATCCTACCATATTCCCAGTAAGCAAAAAGCTAGAAAGATTTGATGAACAGAACAAATAATTACCAGATTGAGTCGCATGACAATGAGAAAACAGTTGAATTCACAATGCAAAGGAGGGGGGGAACGGGTGGGGGAAGCAAAGGAATGCTAAAAGCCTGGAAAGCTTAGCCTACTCTAAAATTTAGGACGTTCCTACAGGAAAGAGTTATAAATCAGTTTCTGCAGGGGCTTTCTGATCTTTAGTTTGGGACAGTGAGTGTACCTGAGGCTGCTATATTTACATATAACCATTATGTGCATTATGGAACAGTGCCTGATTCTAACAGGGGATTTAACTGAGCAGCCATGGAGATTAGGTTATAGTCTTCTTTTCCACCTTTTTCATCCCAGCTCATCTCGGAATCTATGCCTCTTTGCATTAAAAACCACTGGGTTATATCAAAATACAGTTATTAAAATATTTTTTAAAACTAAATGTGTCATAGGGATGCCTGGGTGGCTCAGGTTGTGATCTCTGGGTCATGAGTTCAGCCCTGTGTGGGGTTCCATACTGGGTGTGGAGCCTGCTTAGGATTCTCTCTCTCCCCTTCTCCCTCTGCCCCTCCCCAACCCCTGCTCACACTCACTTTCAAAAAAAAAGAAAACAAAAAACAACAAAAACTAAATGTGTCATACAGGAATATGCATACTTCTTCATGATCACATTAAATGACATCACCTATCAACTGTTCCAGAAAATGCCTTATTTTCAAAGCAGTGAAGAAGGCGGGATTTTCAGGTATTTGGCATGGGTCTAGGCACATTTAAAGCTCCCTGGATACTCCTGACAAACGCCTTCAGGGTGAGCACATAAGCCAATGTGGCATCGTGTAGTTGCAATGAACTGAACAAGCTGGACTACGTTCATCGTCCTCATGGCAAGAGAGTGAGGGGCCGTAGAGAACGTTGTTAAGACTGCAGCTCCAATTTTGGCACTACTCTTCCGAGCTCCCTAGTGCATTTTACTCTCTAGTCTAAAGCAGTGGTTCTTAATGAGGGTTGGCTTTGCAGGGAACATTGGGCAAAATTTGGAAATATTTAGGGGGAGAGCAGCGTTACTAGTATCTAGCGTACAGGCCAGAAATGCAACTAAACATCCTAGAAGGTACCAGACAGCCCCCACAACAAAGAATCATTCACACCGACATGTCCACAGCACCAAGGTTCAGAAACCCTGGCTTACGCCACAAGAATTAACAGGCACAGAAAACGATAAACTTTCACTAGACCCAAAAACTAAGGTTGAGAAGCAACCAACAGGTACTGAAATGATAACTGGAGTTAAGCTGAGGGGAAACAAACAAACAAACTATCCTGGCTTCATTCCACGAAATAAAGACTTCTGTGAAAAAAACTGGGTGGATGCAGTCGGGGGAGGGGGATGCATTGTATTTTTCTCACCACCTGCATGTTGACTCAGAGTACCAGAGTTTGATTGGCCAGAGACTGAATTTCCATCCCTTTCTATTGAGACACCCACCCTGCAGTCTAGCCGTCTTTCCACGTAAAAGCAGGTGCTCTAAAAAGATAGGACGCATGTGTGTTTGGGGAAACGTGGAGAGGGGGCCAAGGAGGAGGGCAGAGGCATGCCGGCAAAGATCCTTCTGAGACATCAAGCATTAAGTCAGGTAAATGGAAGTGGAGCAGGAAATTTTTCAGATTCCATGTGTGTTGGGAATGGTGTCTTGTTTTAAAATCTGTTACAGTGTTAGCTAATCACAGGACAGGCATTAATGACAGGAGGAAGATGCCCCCTTGTGACTGTTGTCTACAAGAGTATCTTTTTGTTGTGAATTTAACAGAGATAGTCTCCTACATCCAGAGGCTGGAAAAACAAACCACCCGGTATGTTTCTTTAAGTGGGATTACCTGAAGATGGAGTTTAGGATAGAAAAGCCCTAGCAGTAGACATTGCGAACAAATAAAAAGCAATATGGGTAAATAAATGTTGTAAATCTGGTTACAACACTAGATACAGATTTAAAACATTTTCAATGCACTTTATTTTATGTGTTTTAGCTCACTTAATCCTGCCAGGAACCCGAGAGGGCTATCATGGTCACTCTATTTCTGTAGGTGAAGCAATAGATCTATAAAGTGCTCAGAATCCGGAAATATAAACGGTTTATTGGCATTATCTTTCAACGCGTGGAGTGTTCAACGTGTTGTGCTTTGGTAGCAATGCAATCTTGCAGTGAGTTGGTGCACTAATGTACTGTTGGTGTCAATCTCTGCATTCCTATCTGTGATGTACTGCCCTCAGATAATTTAGTATCTGATTTCCACAGGATAAACCTGAGCCTTTTACGAACCCCAGAGGAAAGAATCAAAGGAGTTCTGATCTGGTGGTCTACTCCACACAACTCCATCAGCCGATGCAGTTCTGGAAATTATCCAACGAGTCCCTTCTCTTTCTGGCTCACCAGGGTGATGTGCCAGCCTGTTGGAAGCACTCCTGGCACCCCGCCCCAAGTCTGTCATATGCGGGCACTAATTGGTCATTTTACATGATGAAATTCATCTCTCCAGACATCTGGCTTCAAAGAAAATGGTCCCAAGACATGTCCTTTCCATAGGTCACATCACACCATCACCTTTGCCTTGTGTTTGGGTGGCCCAAGTCCAGTGGAAGTTGTCTTGATTGTCTCCTGACCCAACATGGCATCTACTATTTGTTGGCCTCCCTATTCAAATGAAAAGTAGCCTAGTCTCAAAACAGTCTTGGGAAAAGCAGGTGTTCTTATCTAGGAGATCCGAGCACCAGGACCAGGAAATGTGGTCCAGAAGCCCATTCCCAAACAACAGTTGGGCTTATCCTTGGCTAAACTTTTCAGGATTTGCATCTTGAACAGGTGAAAGGCACATGTGTTGAGAATCTTACATGTGGTACTGCCAGACACCCCAAGCTTCTAGAATGCTCTGTTAGGCTGACTTTCTTCAGGCTGGCCATTACATTCACAGTGACCATTTCCTTTACTTCTTCAGAGTAATCATCCACAAAGGAGAGGGCCCCACACATTGCCTGTATCCTTGATACTATATATCTTTAGATTCAGAGACAGGACCAGCCTTTGTGTGCCCTCAGAGGTAGCAGCTTCCTGTGCTCATCCTTCATTATCCTCAATCTATAAAAAATAAAATAGTTTCATCTATGTTTCTAGATCTTACATCTGAGGTCAAGGCTTGAACCAAACTCGGTGATCTCCAACATAACCCTAGAGGTTGCTCTGCTAATAACAAATAGCAATCACGGTAAAAGTTTTAAAAAGGCATCTCTTTTCCTTCTCCCGCCAGTGTGGGAAATACAAAAGGAACAGTAAAGGTAACTAACTTCCTATTGACAAAGCTTACCACCACCACTCTCACTGGGGGCAGCTCAAACTATGGTTACATTATAAATTTTATTTTTAAGATTATCACACAGTAAAATTGACTTCACGTGTGTTACAGGTCACGGATTCAGACACCTCTAACGGATTCATATAACTACAATCACAATCAGTATATGGAACAGATCCACTCGCTCCAGAAAACTCTCTCTGTAGTTATACCCTCTCTTGACCCCAACCCCCAGGCAAACCACTTATCTGTTCTCTATCACCATGGTTTTGTCTTTTTTGAGGATCATATAAATGAATCACACAGTACATATTTTTTGGAGTTTTTTTTTCACATAGAGTAATAACTTTGAGGTTCTTCTGAGTTTATGTACAGGTTTTTGTGTCAGCTTAAGATTTCATTTATTTAGGCTAAATATCCAAGGATGGAATTACTAAATCATACAGTAAAAGTATATTTAATGTTATAAGAAACTGCCAAAATGTTTTCAGAGTGGTACATGGGCCATTTCTTGTTCATGATAGAAAGAAATGTGTGAGACTAGTAGTGGCTATGTCTCCCATCCACATTTGGTATTGTGTGTGTTGGTGGGCAGGTCTATATTGCAGATATATCACCATTCAAATAGGTATGTAGTGGTATCTCATCATGTAGTGGTATCTCATCAATTTATTATTTAAAAAATTATTATTTTTTAATAATAAATTTATTTTTTATTGGTGTTCAATTTGCCAACATACAGAATAACACCCAGTGCTCATCCCGTCAAGTGCCCCCCTCAGTGCCCGTCACCCATTCACCCCCCCCCCACCTCCCCTTCTACCACCCCTAGTTCATTTCCCAGAGTTAGGAGTCTTCATGTTCTGTCTCCCTTTCTGATATTTCCTACTCATCATGGCTTTAATTTACATTTCCAAATGCTCAGTCATATTGAACATCTTACTCTTTCTTTGTTCCCGAAGTTTCAAGTTTCAATCTGTCTGAAGAACTTCTTTTATAAACTTTCATAGAGCAGATCTGCTGGCACAAATCCCTTAGTTATCTTTCATCTGAAAATGTGTTTATTTCACCTTAATTCCTGAAGGCTATTTTGCTGGAGATGTATAGTATATCTATAGATACAAATCATATAAAGATCTATAAATATATAAATAATAGGTAGATCAATAGATATATCCTCATATATATAATTATATAAACATGTATAATTGTAAATTGATAGTCCCCCCTCCTTTTTCTATTATTCCTAGTCTTTCTATTGGGCTCATTTAGTACATTTTAAATTTCAGTTCTTACATATTTTAGTTCTCAAATTTTCATTTGATTCTTCTTCATATCTTCTATTTGCCAGAGTAATCTATTTTTTTTTCCATTTGTTTCAAGAGTACTTGTTTCAAGAGTGTTTATAATTGTTGAGACATTTGTATGATACCTTCTTCAAAGTCTTTGTGATATAATTTCAATTATATAATCCTAATATCTGCCATCTTTTCCCATGCACGTTGTGAATTCTTTTTTTATATGGTGAGTAATTTTAAGTGCATCCTGAATATTTTTAAATATGTGATGAGATTCTGGGTCTTGTTTAATTCCCAAAGAAAGTGTAGATGTTTTCGTTTTTGTTGGCAGTTAACCTGAGAAGTTTCAGGTCACAAGATCCAATGAGCTTTTTTGTGGGTGTTAGTTTCAATGTTAGCTCAGATTTCAAAGTTTTTGCAATGCTATTGGACTTCTCCCATGTGTGAGCTCCCTAGTGGTCAATCTGGAACCTGGGTGGTGTTCAGTTCCTAATCAAGATCAAATCCATGCATGAGCAGCCAGTAAAACCCCAAGCCCTTTGTTTCCCATGACCTCCCCAGTATATTCCTATTTTTCTGGAGCTCCCCTTTTCAGTCCTCTATTCCAAAAGCTGAAAATTTAGTTACTCTGCTCTCCTGCATGCTTCTGGGACTACGTGTGCATTTGGACCAAATGGCAGGAGCACAGATTTTGGCACATCCTCCTGGATTTACAACTCTGCTAATAAGAGAGAAAGGTTCTTGTTCTTCTTCCAAGATTTGGCTCCTACAAATTCTGGTTGGTTTGCAACCTCTGCAATCATTGCAGCTGCCAAGAGATCGCCTGAGGTTTGGGAAGTATGAAAGCAGAGAGAGGAAAAACAAGCATGCTCTCTCTCTCTCTCTCTCTCTATCTCTCTCTGCACCAATATCTGCCTACTTCAGGGTTTCATACTGCTGCATTCAACCCTGAAGAATCCTGGAAGGCAAGAAAATGGTAAACTCATTGCTAGCCTTTTGAATTCCAGTCTTCTTCCCCAAGTCCCCTGCTACTATTAACTTTTCTGAGTCCTCAAATAGTGGCGCCATGCCTCCTGTACACTTTATAGTCATATTCAGTGGAAGAGAAAGGGTGGAGTAAACTTATTCCATCTTGAGCAGAATTGGAATTATTACTTTATATTTTGAATAATTATTTTCTTCCATTACTCTTCCAGGATTATTTGTTCATTTAAAGTTTTATATCTTTTCTTAAGAAAGTTTAGTAATTAACATTTTCTTAGGAAATTGTCCTTTTTTTAATATTTTTTTTTATTTTTTTTTTAATTTTTATTTATGATAGTCACACAGAGAGAGAGAGAGAGGCAGAGACACAGGGAGAGGGAGAAGCAGGCTCCATGCACCGGGAGCCCGACGTGGGATTCCATCCCGGGTCTCCAGGATCGCGCCCTGGGCCAAAGGCAGGCGCTAAACCGCTGCGCCACCCAGGGATCCCAGGAAATTGTCCTTAATTAAAATGTAAATTTAAAAATTCATTAACAGATTTAAGTAGCATACATTTCCAATTATTATATTCTGGTCTACTTATATGGCATCATTTAGTTTCTTTACAATAATAGACATGGCTCATTTTACTTATTTTCTCTTGATAATTTGCACGAACATTTTATCTATTGTTCCTTTCAGAGACCCAACACTTGGACTTTTTGTTTTCTGATACATTAGCTTCTGCTTTTACCCTGAACAGTTTCTTTTGTAGTTCCTTGAGTCTCCTGTTCATTTATTTTGACTTATTCTGTTTTTTAAATAGAGCTCTTAGAGATACTACTTTCCACTGAGTCTAGCTTTAGCTAAATCTTACATGTGTGCATGATTATTTTCCAAACACCCTATAATTGGACGTTTATCTCCTCTTTGGCCCAGAAATTATTGAAGTGAGTGATTTATTTTATTTTTATGTTATCATTTTAACTCCAAGTGTTTGTATATTTTGTTAACCTATCTTAAAATTAATCCCCAAGTTTATTTCATTGAGGCCAGAGAACAGGTCTGTTCTTACTGAAATTTTCTATGGCCTCATATATGTCCTAGGAGTAAAACATAACATTAGGTCTTGAGAAAAATAAGCATTTTTATTTGTAAGATATAGATTCTTCTCTTATAAATAAATTTTATTGTACATATTATCTAAATGCTCTATATCCCTATTCACTTTAATCTGTCCCATCTGTTCAAGACTGAAAGTATGTTAAACTCTGGTACAGGCATTTTTTGATAATTTAACCGTGTATGTTTAGCTTTGCTTTATATTTTTGTGATATATTAAGTTTTATGCATAAATGGTCAGAATGGTTATATATTCTCTGTGAATAAAGATACACTCATTAACAAGGTGATTTCAAACTTTAGCAGCATAAAATTAGTCTTTGTTCATATATCATATTTACTTTTTTAAAGATTTTATTTATTTATTTATTCATGAGAAACACAGAGAGAGAGAGAGACAGAGAGAGGCAGAGACACAGGCAGAGGGAGAAGCAGGCTCCTTGCAGGGAGCCTGAAGCAGGACTCAATCCCGGGACCCTAGAATCACAACCTGAGCCAAAGGCAGATGCTCAACCACTGAGCCATCCAGGCATCCCTAGTATATTTATTTTGAACTTTACTATGTCTGGATGGTACTTCAGCTTTATTATAATTATTACTATGATTGTTATTATCGATATCACTATTTTCAATTTGCTTGTTATTCCCTTACCTCAGTCTTTTTTATCCCTTCTTTAAGTCTGTCTCTCTTCAATATGCCTTAGGAGGGTATTAGATTTCTGATGAACTTAAGAGATAAATATATATTAAATCATAAGACAGAAGAATATACAGATGAACATTTATAAGATTTTAGGGTAAGAAAGCATGTTTTAAACATGCAAACAAAAGACAAAGCCACAAAGAGAAACATTAATTGATTTGACCACATAGCAATTAACACTTTTATTCATCATAAAATATCATTAAACAAGTTAGAAGGAAAAAAGATTAGCAAATGGCAGAAAAAATCTTGTTATCCTTACATATAGAGCACCTTTGTAAGTCTACGTTAGCAAAGACAAGTGAAAATATGGACAAAGGGCAATGGAAAAGAAATTCACAAAAAGAATAAATTCAGATGGATGCCAAGCATATGAAAAACCATCCAACCACATTTTTAATTGGGGGACTAGGCATTATAATAAAAACAAGAAACTTTTTTCTTTGCATTTCATGTTGGCAAAAATCACTGAATATATATCCAGCCCCAGACTGGCTAAGGCTGAGTAGCAGACACAAAGCCGTGTGCTTCTATTCTTCCATTACCTCATCGAAGTTAAACCTCACTAATTTACCTTAGCATTCTTTGCTGCTGGCCCCAAATGTGGTCTTACAATCCTTCTCATAGTGGAGTTCCAAGTCACCACTACTAATTAATTGATGCTGGAATCTATCTGCCATCCCTAAAATCTGATAAAAGTGGGTCTCTAAAAATGCTCACTATATCCTGCTAAATTGGGAGGGGGGAGGCAAGAAACACACTTGTGTAATGTGAAAGAAAAATATACACACAGAATAAAGAACAATGCAAGGAAATATATAAATATGTAATAATGTTTATCTTAAGGTAGAGCAATTGCTATCAATGGTTATTTCATTCGTTGTATTTTAAACTACAGACTATACCTTTGTATCTACATCCAGATAGTGTTGAGGAGGTCATATAGAGGATGTGACTGCCGGTTGACCTTGAGCAGGACCCAGGCAATTGGAGGCTGCCCACTACCTCCCCTGTCCTTGGAATGTATCTTTGCCCACCATTCCCCCCAGCATCTTAAAGAAAGCAGCCTTGAGAGAGCAATGTGTTGTTGAGACCATCTGGATGGTATATCTGACTAAACTCAGTTAAAAATCCTCCATATAGGGGACCCCTGGGGATACCTGGGTGGCTCCGCGGTTTGGCGCCTGCCTTTGGCCCAGGGCGCGGTCCTGGAGTCCCGGGATCGAGTCCCACGGCGGGCTCTCGGCATGGAGGAGCCTGCTTGTCTCTGCCTCTCTCTCTCTCTCTTTCTATGTCTATCATGAATAAATAAATAAAATCTTTTTAAAAAGTCCTCCATAAGGGTATTATGCTGAGTAAAGTAAGTCAATCGGAGAAGGACAAACATATGTTCTCATTCATTTGGGGAATATAAATAATAGTGAAAGGGAATATAAGGGAAGGGAGAAGAAATGTGTGGGAAATATCAGTGAGGGAGACAGAACATAAAGACTCCTAACTCTGGGAAACGAACTAGGGGTGGTGGAAGGGGAGGAGGGCGGGGGTGGGGGTGAATGGGTGACGGGCACTGAGGGGGGCACTTGACGGGATGAGCACTGGGTGTTATTCTGTATGTTGGTAAATTGAACACCAATAAAGAATAAATTTATTTTAAAAAAAAGTCTTCCATATAGGGCACATGGGTGGCTCAGTGGTTGAGCATCTGCTTTCGGCTCAGGTCATGCTCCTGGGGTCCTGGGATTGAGTCCTGAAGTGGCTCCCTGTAGGGAGCTTGCATCTCCCTCTGCCTAAGTCTCTGCCTCTCTCTGTGTGTCTCTCATGAATAAATAAATAAAATCTTTTTTTTTTTTAAATCCTGTATATAAACTTTTGAGATTTTGGTAAGCGGGTGTGGAGGTCTACTGATCTTTCCGCTGACAAGTCTTGTATATAAATTCCCTCGCTTTATTAAACCTACCCATCTATCCATCTGGAGTGGTCTTCCTCTTTCTTTGAGCTCCCTCCACTCTCCATGTATAGGGGCAAGCTTCAGATGACTCTTGGGAAACTTTCAAGTCTGAGAACCAACAATATAGAGATGGTGAAACATGTATTAGTGGTATCCTATGGTTAAGTAATTTAATACTGCAAACCTTCCAAAATGTCCATGTCTCATATAAAAAAATTTTTTTTCAAATTCTGGCTTTGTATGTAGTGGTTTCTGACAATCTACTGTGTATAAGCCACTCTGAAACTTAATGGCTTAAAACAGTTATTATCTTTTATGATTCTGTCAGTTAATTGGGATCAGTTGACTGGGACTCATCTGGTTCTCATGTGACTCCAATTACACAGAGGCTGTGGCTGGATTTACCTAGAGAATCAACCGAACAAGACGTCCAAGCTGGCTTCTTCACTCACATGTCTGAAACTCAGTGCATCTCCATGTAGTTCTCTCTCCAAAAGAATAGCCCAGACTTTTGACACGGGAGCTCACAGCTTCAGCAGGCAGGAAGCAGAACCGCTGGATCTGTTAAGCGTGATGACTAGAGATGGCCTGGCATTGCTTCTGCCATAGGCTAATGGTCAAGCAGATAGAAAGCCTATCTAGAGTCAAGAGGATGGAGAAATAGACCTACCTCTTGATTAGGAAGTAGTGAGATCACACTGCAGAAGATCATGTGGAATGAAAATTACTATATTGTGGACCTCCTCGGAAAATACACTCTGCCAATGAGTATTAGAAGCAAACCTATCACTTTTAAGGATCTCTTACTTGTTCTTCAACTTGCCAGTCTCATACCTAAGGATTCTAATCCTTCAAAGATCTTAAAGAAGGATTCAATCCTTTGATGGGTCTTAAGCTGATACAAAGTCTAAAAAAAAAAAAAATAGGAACTTTTATTTGCAGTAGCTTAACTTATCCCTTGTGGAATGTGATTTGATCTAAGACTTACAATGTTTGCAAACTTGAACAGTTTAAAATGAAATAACATACTCCACTAACTTCTGTTCATCCTGTTAATCTGTGCCTTGTTTTCTTCTAGCCAGATGTTTCTTATACTTCATTTGCCTAACAATATTCAGACTCGGAAACGATTCTAGCATGAAAACGATGCACCAAACATACCCACATTTATTTTCCATATCCCTGGCTCTTTCTCGATCTGTCTTGCATTTTTCAACATCCTTAATTTCTATTAAACCCAGATGGAATCTATGTTTGCCAGGAAAGAAAGGAAACCAAACACGTGCCAATATTTTATACTCTTCCATGCTATATGGAAAAGGTCTGAAGATACAATATGCTCTTTAAAATCATGCACACCAGGCTTTTAGTTGAAGAAGGTGTGGTAGGCAACTTCTGAAATGGCCCCTAATGATCCCTGTCTCCTAATATCCATGCCCTTTTGTAATTCTTTACCTTTGAATATAGGTTGGACTTAATGACTTACTTCCAACAAATAAAATATGGTAAAAGCATTGGGATGTTACTGTCAAGATTAGGTTACAAAGGACGCTGTTTTCCATTTTGTTCACTCTCTTTCACTCTCTCCCCTTCTTGCTCTGAGGAAAGCCAGCTGCCACATCATGAGATGCCCTATGGAGAGGTCTACATCGCAAGGAACTCACGTCTCTGGCCAACAGCCAACAGGGACCAGCAGCCTGTCAACAGTTATGTAGTGAGCTTCAAAGTAGAACTTCTGAAGCCTGTCAACAGATGTATGTTCTGAAGCAGACCTTTCCATTGTCAAGCCTTGAGACGACTGCAGCCCTGGGCAGCATCATGACTGCAAACTTGTGAGATGCTATGAGTCAGGAAACCCAGCTTAGCAACACCCAAAATCCTGGACTCCAGAAAATGTCAGATACTAAATGTTTGTTGTGTGAAGCCACCAAATTTTAGGGCAATTTGCCATGGCAGCAGCAATTTGGATACCTAAAGTCCAAAGAGAAAGTTCATGTCTTTGGCTATGAGACCAAAGAAAAGAGCCCCTGTGGTCCAAAAAACATGGGGGGAAATAGCTTTTTTTTTTTTTCTCTTTTCTCTTGCTACTTCATCCTGAAGGCAGTCCTGGTGGCACAGTCGATACACAGAGTGGGAGGATAAAACTCCAAAAGAAACTCTGGCCTTCTAGATGGTGGACCAAGGAAAGGCACCACAAGAGACAAAAAGTATAGGGGAAACCCCAGGGAGTAGACAGCCAGAGAAAGATTCCCTAATTCTATGTACAAACTGATACACATTCTCATTCATGAGCTGCAGGTGAGTGAACAGACACAAGGAAACATGGCTTTGAGAACTGAACTACAATATAAACCACTGCTCACAGCACTGACTTAACCTCTATACCGTGCATGTATGGAGCAGACCCAAGCAACACAGAAAAGCTTTTGCAAACTAAATTTACACCAGAATCACCACCACCACCCCCTACCGAAAGAGAGAACTTCTGGTCTAAAGCTGACTGGATTGTCTGCCAAAACAAAATAAAACCAAATGAAAATGATTGGAATCTCCAAAAGATTGTAAAAGGACCCAGAATCTCACAATATAATATCTCACAATATAATATTCTAAATACTCAGTATACAATCCAAAATTATCTGGGCTGTAAGAAAAAGAAAAATCTGATCTCTTTTCAAGGGAGAAGACAATGAAAAAATGCAAATCTCAAGATGGCCTAGATGTTTGTTATCAGACAAAAATGTTAAAGCAACTATTATATCCATTCTCCCTAAGGTAAAAGTGAATATTCTTCAAAGTGTTTTTTTTTTCCTCTTGGCTTTACTATTACATGCAGAGATAACACTTCACCTACATAGACGCATTTCTTCCATAGAGCCTTTGTGTTCAAACTGAGGATTTTTTTTCCCCTTTTTTCTGTTTTCTCTAAAGTTTTACTGTTGCATGCAGAGATAACACTTCCCCCTCACAGAGGCATTTCTTCCACAGAAACTTTGTTTTCAAAGTTCAAAGCCCCTCCCCCCCTGCCTTTTTTTTTCTTAAGTTTTACTGTCACATTCAGAGATAACATTCCACCTACATAGAGGCATTTCTTCCACAGGAAGGTGAATATTCTTAAAATGCATAGAAAAGTAGAATTTTTGAGCAAAGAAACTATAAAAATGAGCCAGATAGAAACTTAAAAACTAAAAAATACATTATCTGGAATTTTTAAAAAACTACTGGATGGATCCATTGGCAGAAGGGGATGACAGAGGAAATATTTAGTGAACTTAAAAATAGATAAAAATTATCTAATCTGAAGGGGAGTCAAAAAATTTTGGAAAAAAAATTTTGGAAAAAAAAGGAACAAAGTCACAGTTACCTATGGGATAATATCAAAGTTTAATATTCATGTCACTGGAGTCTCAGAAAGAGAAGAACATGACTGATGCAAAAATACATATATTTGAAGAAATTATAGGTAGACACTTCTTAAATTTTGTGAAAGACATAAACTTACAGATTCAAGAAGTTCTGAGAACCCTATATAGAATAAACTAAAAAACTAAACAAAACAAACACCATTCTTGGCCAGATATATTATAACAATATCATAGAATAATCAAACTATCAAAAACCCAAGTCACCTAGAGAAACAATCTGAATGACTATGGATTTCTCATCAAAAACCATGGATGCCAAAGACAGTGAAATAACAACTTTCAACCACTTAAAAAAAAAAAAGGAATTATCAACCCAAAACTATATGCAGCAAAAATGTTCTTCAGGAACAATGGTAAACAAAGACATTTTCAGCTGATGGGAAACTGGAAAAACTAGAAACTAGCAGACCTGTTCTAAAAGATACTAAAGTAAGCTCTTAAAGATGAAGAAAAATGATACCAGAGGGAAACATGGAACTACAGAAATAAAAGGTGACTATATCTATCTTTATATAGATATAAAGGTAAATATAATAGATTACTTTTCTCCTTTTGAGTCCTTGAAACATAACTATCAAATGCAAAAAGTATAAAATTGTCTGGTGAGGCTTTCAAGGTGATTATGTGAATATTATTACAACTATAACATAAAGAAAGGAGTATAAAGGAACTTATGTGGATGTAAAGCTTCTACATTTCTATATGCTCTAATTAAAAACAAAGACTGGCAGATTATATTTTAAAGCTGACTCAGCTATATGTTGACTACATGAAATCTACATTATATATAAGCATAGATTGATAAAAGTAAAAGGAAGGTAAAAGATATATTATGAAAACACCAATCAAAAGAATACTACAGTAGCCATATTAACATCAGAAAAGTAGACTTTAGGACAGGTAAATATTATCAGGATAAGAAAGGACATTAAATTAATTATTAAATACTAATAAAAAGGTGAATTCTCCAAGACGTAATAATCCTTAATGTGTGCTCGTAACAGCAAGCATCAAACTACATGAAGCAAAAACTGATAGATCTAAGAGGAAATAGACAAACTAACAAATACAGTTGGAGATACCTACAGTCAATAATCAATAGAAGAGCCAAATGTAAAAATCAGCAAGGATATAGAAGACTCAACATTAATTGCCATTTATAGAACACTTCATCCAACAACAGCAGAATACACATTATTTTCAATCATTCATACAATAGTCACCAAGATAGATCATATTCTAGGCCATTAAAAAGTCTTAGTCAATTTGTAAGAATTGAGATCATACAAAATATATGCTTGCTATAAATGGAACTAAGCGAGAAATCAATAACAGAAAGGCATCTGGAAAATCCCAAGACGCTTAAAAATTAAACAACCCATGGGCCAAAGAAGAAAACCTCAAGGGAAATTAGAAAATATTTTTTAACTGAAAGAAAATGAAAATGCAACACATCATAATTTATGGAATGTGGCTAAAGCGGTACTTACAGAGAAATTTGTAAAATTAAATGCTTAGATTTTTAAAAAATGTCAAGTTGGTTATCTAACCTCACATTAAGAAACTAGTGAAGAAGAATTAAACCAAATCCAAAATAAGCAGAAGGAAGGAAATAATGTATACATTACTTCAGGTGTGTACTCTCCAAACATATGAACAGATATAAATGGATTGGAAAACAGAAAAATAGTAGAGAAAAATCAATCAAACCAAAGAATAGATCTCTAACAAAATGCTAGCCAGACAACACATGGAAGAAAAGATATGCAAATTATCAACTCAAAGGGGGGATAACACTACAGATCCCAGAGATATTATAAGGACATTAAGGGAATAACACTACAAACAGCTCTACACACATAAATTCAACAACTTAGATGAGATGGACCAATTTCTTGAAACTATCAACTACCAGAAGTCATTCCAAACCAAATTTTTGGTGACTGAAAGTCATTCATCTCATAAAACTCTCCAGGTTTTATTCTGGACAATTGCTTGCTCCCAGGTGCTGTTTCTTTAGCCTCAGGCTGATTTCCTATCACCACCCTCCAGCTATCAACAAAGTTTAGTTCCATATTTCGGCCATTGATTCTTTGGTCTCCCCTTTTCCTTATAAACTCCTAATTTCATCCCTTCACCACTCACCCTGTCCCTGACTATTTTTGTTGAAAGGAGAATTGATACCATCTTCAGAACCTTGGGCAGCCTAGGCTTCTACAGAAAAAATTTTGAAGAATGTCTGATTAGCTTCTCTATCTAGGAGTCCTCTCCTTATTATCTGCTGCCAGAACTTTCTCAGCAGTGATGTGTGCACTTTGTATTACTGTACATTCGGGAAGGATCAAAGCACTCGCCTATTACTCTGCACATGGACAAGCCCTCAATCGAAGGCCTTTCTCCATCTAGCCACACTACTCCCCAAATCAGCCAGTTTTCAGCAGCATGTGGCTGGTCTCATTAGCTTTATTTCCCACTTTGAAGAACCAACAGAGTCCTCAAAGGAACTAAACTCCTTGCTAGAATAATCATGGTAAGGTTAGGACACTGAAAGGACATCTGCTATAACTCTTTCTTCTAATTTATACAACTTGTCTGTAGACTCTGGTTTATGGAATAACTTCTAGGGTTCCTCCCCTCTTGTTGGCTTTCCGGTTAGTTTCTGTGTGTTTATAATAAGATGGAAAATACATATTCCAAAAGCACAATTCTCATCTGTTTGAAAAATGATTAAGTAGCTTTTTACCAATTTCTTATAATTTTGGGTCAAATCCCCAAACTAACACTGGACAAATACATATTTGCAGCTAAGCATTTGCCACTACCTTAACAGGTATGATACAGTGCATTCCTGGCAATATTTTAAGAGAACACAAGAGCAATGGAGTTTGTAATAGATTCACTAATGAAGCCAAAAAGTTATGATGTTTGAACTTCCCAAGAGCCACCCCCTTAATTAATATGAATTTTCTTTAAACCACCAGAACTGGGCCTCATTCCTCTCCCACACTCCCTGGAAATTCTGACTCCATCCAGGATCTTCCCTGTGATTTACTACCATGAGGACATGGTCTTTATGGTGTCTCCCAAAGTGGAGTTCTCTTAGTTACATGTTGACTATTAATTTCTCATGGAAGTGATCCCCAACTTTACAGAAACACCTGAATGCTGACACCAAAGCCTCTCTGAGCTGAGCCCTTGCCCTTTTATTTTTTCTTGTAACAAGAATCTGTGGCATATGCTTCTCTAAGAAAATACAACTCCTGATCCTCTCTTTTCTGTCTTTCAACACCTAGCAGGCACTGCTTACCCTTCTTTTTTCACATAATTACCTCTTTATGCTCTACCTCTTTTGTTCTTGTTTCCCTTTTTAAATCCCTAGGAGTATTAAGTTCAGAGCTAGATTTTCACTTGGAAACGTTTTCCATATTTGTGGCACTAGTGCCACCAGAGGATTTACGGTAGGTTAAATGAAGAAAAACAGAGTGCAAGGTGAATGAAGAATTAAAAAAAAAAAAAAAAACCTCATCTGCAACAGATAAATCAAAATGCCAGTCAATTATTTTCTGCTACAACGTATTTCATCAAATAATTCATAGTTATTCTGAGAACTATAGCTGGTTTGATTCCTCCCAGATAGTCAGAAAAATGAATTTGTATAGTCTTTTCTCCTTTTCTCCTTTCAAATTGGAATGCCTAGGGAATTTTTTTAAACTTAAAAAAAGAAAAAGATTGATTGATTTCATAGAGAGAGAATGCACGCATGCACACACATGGGGTCAGGGTGGGGAAAAGAGAGAGAGGCTCTCAAGCCGACTCCACTGCTGAATGCCAAGCCCCATACAGAACTCAATCCCACAACCCATGAGATCATGACCTCAGCTGAAACTAAGAGTCAGATGGTCAACTGACTGAGCTACCCAGGCTCCCCAAATGCCCAAGGACTTTTTAAAAACACTAATACCTGGGTTCTCAGCCACAAAGACTCTAAATTAACTTGTATCAGTTGCAACCGGGGCAACAAGAATTTTTAAAATTCCCCAGGTGACTCTACTGCGCAAAGAATGACTTTCTCGTGCAGCAAATTTATCATGATCACAATCACCAGGAGTTTGAGAAAACGATTGATTGTTTGAATTCCTGATTCAGTAGGTTTAAATGGGGCCTGAGGATTTCCATTGCTAACAAACTCCCAGCTTAAGCTGTTCTGGAGGTCATACTGTGAGAGCCACTGCTTTAGAGCACTTTCATCTGTGTATGAATCACCTTCAGAAGCAGGAGATTCTGTTAAAATGCAGGTCTACTTCAGCTGGTGTGGGACTGGAGTAGAAATTCTGCATTTCTAATAAGCTTCCAGGAGGTACTAATGCTGTAGGGCATTCATGACATAAATATGAGTTTGTGAAATAGTGAGAAAAAAAATAGCACCAAGCACCATTTTAAAGCAATTCAATATCATTGAATTTTATATTATATGGATATATGAGAAAAATTTCATGATCTTTGAGAAATTACCAAAAAATGTTTAATGTCATAGAATGAGAAATTCAAAATTACATTTTTTCCAGGTCTTATATGTTTATTCAGAAAGTGATATAACTATGGAAAGATGCATTTTTAGCACTATAAAATCCAATGTTTTAAAATCCTTTTGTCCCTGTAATTCTGTTTATTACATTTTTATAATCCTGAAGAAATTCTCTTATCTGAAGTTTTTCATGCATTCGAGTACTTTGCATGATGATGTCTGATGTGATCAATAATAAAGGATGCAGTGAAGCTGTAGCTATAATCATAACCCTCTTGTAACCTAAAAACAACAGGGGCTTTCTTTTCTGTGCTGGCAGCTATGAACTTACTGGGCAGTGACTGGGAAGAACTACTAATCTTTTCCTTGATCAATTAGTATGTCCAGCTGAGCACCTGGATAGGACTTTACAAGATGGGTAGCATCATAAGCTCTCCATTTACTTTGATCTGTTCCCAAATATCCACTAAAGGCTTTTTTGTCCCAAAGACAGAGCACTGAGTTGCAAACTGGAGCATACGCTGACACAGATTTGTGCTTTCCAGTATTCTTCAAAGCACAAATCAGAGTTTCATGGTCGCCCATAGCTTCAGTTTTCGGAACTGCTGGATTTTTTGGAAACATCTGAATGTGAGACTTCCAAATTCTGAAGAAGTAAGCAAATAACCGAACAAAATGGCACTGTAGTGTGAAAACTGAACCTTTTAGACTTAAGATTCGAGATTTTAGAGGAAGCAACAGATATAAAAGTGGTAAGGAAGAGAAATATTAGAAGATGATAATTTGACAAGGCCATCTTTCAAAAGTAGGAATAAGATATTTAGCAGATTTTAGTAAAAATAAAATCAGTCATATGTATATTTCTCTCTTGCGAATTAGGATTATTCTCAGCAGTCTGAGAGTTCACATGTGATGGTAGAGAGGCTCTAGGTGATCAGTACAAGTCAACAAGGCCTGACAGGGTGACAGCTCATCAGGGCTCTCTGTAAAATGAGAAGGTTCTATTTGACACTGCTTCTTAGTCTCCGGGGGCAGAAGGAGGGCACATAATGCTTTGAGAAGCTTATGAAGGCCTCTAGGCCCTCTCTCCAGAAAAATTCATAATTTCTATGTGATTCCACAGATTCCAGATGCCCCAAAGATGATGGATGAGGATGCCTAGAACCCCAGTGAACCATACACTTCACACAGTACTTGGCATAGAATAAGTTCTATATGTTGGTGATGATGATAAGAAATAGCTTTGTTTCATGAGGTGAAGAATGAGGAAAAAAAAAAACCCACTAGTTTCATAAACGGAGTTTCATTCAGGCTAGGGATTAGTGAAAATTCCTCCCAGATTCTGGCAACAGGCTGTCAACCTGTACTGTCAACATTCGTTATTTTGAATTCTCATTCTTTTCTGTTTTTAATCAATAACTTTTGGCAACTTGGGAGAAGATCTATTTAAAAACTGATGATTTATTTATTAATTCCTTTGTACCAAGCTCTCTGGTAAGCAATTAGTCTGCATTAGCTCATTTAATCCAAACAAATCCTAGTAGATAAGGTTTACTAATGATGAAGTTGAGGCTTCTAGTAACTCCCAGGGGCCCCACAGACTATTGTGTGGCAGGAGCAACTCTGTTTCACAAAGTGAAAAATGTGTAGAACACAAATCATTTTTGTAATAAACACATCTTCATTGGCTCAGGAATTACTAAAAATTCTAGCAAAGGTCTGTTAATACTCATTTTCACTCTTTGTTGTTTTAGGTTGTCATTATCTCCTGGCTTTGGTCAATATTTTAATGTGAACTCTGGATGAGGTTAACTAGGAGCTGCTAGCCAGAGGGCATTCTAGCCCTTGGATACAACATTCTGACCAGAATTGTCATTTCCATGGCATAGTTCCAACATTGCCATTTGGCTTCTTTTTCTTTGGCTTTCCTCAAGAACTTGCTACCTGGATTATAAACTGAACCTTCTCTATGCTCTATACTTGCATACCTTGTTTTCTTTTTCATTCATCTTGGTTTCATGCTGAACATGAAATTAGCTAGAAAATCCCACTGCAAAATGTCATTGCAGGGTTGTGAAGAAAAGAACACCAGATTTTACAAGACTATCATGCCCAAGTTTATTTGGTAAATATTTGCCATTAATGTCAATAGGTAATGGAAACTGCTCATCTTGTGATCATCTGCTTCTCTTTTTAGGCTTCCAGCCTCTCCCTTCTCCTTCCATCATTGAAAAGCTTTCCTGATGCATATTCCTGTTTTGGCCTCATATTTTCATACTCTACACATTCTCCTTGAGTGACCACATCCATTCTCGGATAATCATGACATGCAAATCTCCATTCCCAACCCAGACCTCTTTCCAGACTTTTGACTTGTTTAATCATTTACAATCTGGAGCAACCATCCAGTTTTTCATGGGCATCTCAAACTCCACATGTCCAAAATAACGTTATTATCTTCAACAATCCTTCTACCTCCTGAAACATCCACTCCCCTCCCATCATACACCCATGAAGAATTAACTTCTGATGTTTCTCACAACCCCACAACGATCACCTGCATTAATTTATCCTTGTGAAACTCAGAATCACCTACATTCATTGATCCATGAATTATTAATCTCTACTTCCTGCATATGTAAGTAGGAAGAATAACATCCACTTATCCCAGAAGGATGGAGGGGTGAGAGGAGTTCCATTTGTGTAAAGGCTCTTTCAAATATATCTTTGTGTGATTAAAATGATGGAATATCTTTGAATGGATTTAAGTATAAAACGCAAAATAGTCCATCTCTGTAAGTTTTTTTCCTTTTGGCTTAGAAAATGTTAATATTTTTACTCAAGCCATCTGGGTCTTGGAAACATCATGTGCTTTTGATGACTATACGTGCAAACTATTTTTTTGCATCTTTAAAAATTACCAAAGGAATGCTATTACTATGTTTGCTTTTCTATTTTTCTGACAACAGATTACAATTTACTTGCAATTCAAACGGCAATTCTTGAAATATATTTAAGCAGTTCCAAGTGAACATCACAGATATCAAATGGTCAAATTAAAATATTAATAGCTATCGATAACTCAAGGGCTTCCTTGACTTACCGTCATTTGTTTGGGTGTAATTTTCTTTCATATTTAAAAAGTCCTTTAGCACCATCTGCTCCTATAATACTTTGCCATGCTTAAAAAATTTTATTCCCAGGCACGGCAGTTTTGAAATTACTCCATCAAAGTTTCTTAAAAAGAAAATAAGTTGGAAAAAGAATTTCCATTCCTCCTAGCTTATTTCTTAACAAACAACAGATGAAGAAGACGTTTGTTACCCAAGAAACACAGAGCTACATGAATGTTTTCTTATAATCAGACATTTCCCTTCTGATTTTCCCTCTGACCCCAAGGCTAAGATGCCTGAGGAAACAATATTTTATGCGCTATATGCACAATCTGTGCAATACTTTTCCTTTAAGATATGCAGATCTAATTTTATAATCTAAACTATAAAATGGGGTGAATTTTCATGTAGTCTCATCCATTTTATAGATAAACATGTAACAAATGACTAGATGGCCAAAATAAATTCCCCAAGGGAAGTTGATAGACTGAAGCAGTAACACCAGTAAAAGAAATCCAACAAAGTAAATAGATTCTTCCTCTATGAAACTGAAGCATATTCTTAGATAAAAAGCAGACCTTTCAGGGCACCTCATGGCTCAGTCGATGAAGCATCCAACTCTTGGCTCAGGTCATAGTCTCTGGGTCAGGGGATGGAGCCCTGTATCAGGCTGCTCAGTGGAACCTCTTCACACTTGAGATTCTCTCTCTCCCTCTGCCTCCCACCCCACCCCCACTCGCCCACCCATGCTCTCTCTCTCTAAAATAAATAAATCTTTAAAAATAATCAAACTTTTCCAACTCTTGACAGTGGTATTAGAGACTGAAGCAGCTGACTTTTCCAACGTGTCCAACTGCAAATCAGTGATATTGGTTTAGAAACATAAATAAGTGGTGTTGGGATAGCAATATTGAAATTGTTGTAGATGGAATAAGAATAGGCCAATTGTCTTCTTAAGGAAGTCCAAGTATGGATGTTAAATTGTTTACAGACCTCCTCATCCTTTCAGTCAGTATTCAGTATACACCAAACACCTGCTATGTCTAGATTCTGTATTAGTTTCCAGAATGAATCAATAGTTTTCTTATAACGTATCATAAAATGTATCCATCACCTTGTAGCTATAAATATAAATGGACCTCCATCCTCTGGCACTTTCTACCTGAATCCATTTTCCACCCACTAGCCAGAATTAACTTTGTAAAGTTAAAACTAAATTGCATGGTGAAGTTCAAACTCCCTAATATGGTTTACAAAGACCTTTATGGTTTGACTCTTGCTACCTCTCCCGCTTTGCTGTTCTACTTTGTTCTCTGGCTGCAATGAATTATTAACCATTCACAGAGTAAGTCAGACCTCTGCATGCTGTTTCCCCAGGCCAAATGCTTTTCTGCCTCTCCTTGTCTGACTCTTTTCCCCTGACTTTTATTTCTAGCCTAAGCATCTCTTTGGCTAAAACTTCTTCAAGGACTAAAGCATAGTCAGGTGAGCCTCTTCTGCAGTCAATGCTTTACTCCTGAGCTATAGCCACAGGTGAACTTCTTATGCACCACGTAACACTCTAGGCCTTTCACCTTGTAGCCTCTACCACAGCAAGTGATTTATTCGTCTGCTCCTGATAGACTGTATACCCCTCAAGGACAGGCAATATGCCTTGCTCGCTCTGGAGATCTCAGGATGTGAAATACAGCCTTGGCACATCTTAGTGATGATAATTTGCTAAAGGAGTAAATAGAAAATCGAACCATGCCTTCTTCCCATTCATCTTCTTAAGGTCATTTTACAGTGGCAAGTGTGTAAGGAACAGTATTCTTAGCCTACTTGATTACGTGAATTGAGACATCTGATGGTAAATGCACATACTTAAGTATATTCTCTCTTTACCCCCTCACACATTTTAGTTCTAATTTATCATGAAAATTTTTCATCCTGAAATCAATAATGCCCAATCTTCCTACTGAGAATATTAAGTGGCTTCTTCTTGCTTTATGTTTTATGCTGGATCAAAATACAAGGCATCTCCAAAATCAACTTAAATCTTTTTTTTTTTTTTTTTTTTTTTGAAAGCAGGATAGAAAGTAAAGCAAACTACTCTGGGGAAATAAATATGCTCTTGGTAGAGAAATCGGTCTAGATAAATTGTTTTGGTCTGCATGACCTACCATATAAAAAAATACTGAAAAAGTTTTATTTCATTGGTAGTTTTCTTTAAATATTTGTTGATATGGCTATAGCACCCCAGTGTTATAGCATAATTTTAAGTGATAGCTATAGATCTCCAGAGCAAATCTATAAACATACATCTACATATATTTGACTGGGAGGACTTAGATCAAAACACTAACAATAGTTACCTGTGGTTGAATTTTATTTTCATTTTCACTCCTCTGTATTTTTCTAAACTTTCTCAAAAAAGTCCAAAGAAAACCAATAAACACTTTACACACGGGAATGAAGAGAAAAGCTAGTAATATTGTTCAAGACAGAAATTAGTAAATACGGGAGTTCTGTAAGTTTCATGCTATCTTTAATATTCTATAATTTTATGACTTTTCAGCTGCACTATGCGAAATTGTAGATTTCAGTCTATATGAGACACAGCAGGGATTCAGATAGAAATGTCTGTCAAATGTTCTTTCACAACCGAAATAATCAGTGAGATAGTTTACATATAACTTTGATCATAATAAAAGGTGAATGCCTTGCACATGGTGGGCACTCATGTGTTAAATGAACAAATCCATCAATTAATTGATCAGTGAATGTTAAATGACCTTGCTGTTAAAATTCCGTCTCTGCTGCCCTCCAGTGGCTCGTGTACTGAACTCCTAAAGAGAAAATCCAGTGCCTTCCATTCCCACACCCTTATTTCAGGGGAGTATGAATGTTCAGATTTAGGGGCTTGGTATTCTTTTCGGGACAGAGTTTTGTATCCAACCTCTGTGATATTACCTTGGTAGGTCAAGGCCAAATGCATTATCGGTCCTCCTTTCACTTGCAGAAAGTCAAACTGAAGTAATAGTAATAGATGGTGCCAATAAACACTAATATTTTTCATTTGTGTCACTGCACTCAACTTCTAGCAGGAAATTGTGGTGAGGACTGCTTGGGTGGCTCAGTCAGCTAAATGTGTGACTTCAGCTCAGATTATAATCTCAGGATCCTTGAATGGAGCCCTGCATCCAGCTCCACGCTCAGCGGGGAGTCTACCCCTCCCCCAGCTCATGCTGTCTCTCTCTCAAATAAATAAAATCGTTAAAGAAAGAAATTGTGCTGAGGGTAATGATAATAATTGCAATTATTTTATTAGAAATAGCTCTGGCCCCTTATTAAGAGGTGATGGTGTTGTCCTGTGCCACTAGGCATGAAGGTTCCCATCAATGGTACATCTTACTAAGCAGCCTAGAACTCTAAACTTACATACCATCTAGGTGCAGTACTCAAGAAAAATGTTAATTCAGCAGCAGGTATTATCAGCAAATATCAGCACTGCCACTGGTGAACGTTAGAAATATATTTTAGTATTGCCCTGGTCTGTGAGAGTTATAGCTTGAGTTCAGTTGGTCATTAGAGTGATGGCAGGAGGGAACCTAGATTCCAGAACCTTTAGTTTCAGGTTTTTTGACATTGGCTATGATCTGCTCTGAGATATCCTGTGCTTCAGGCCTCATCCTGCAGTTTTAGACAATAATTTCGAATTGAGTTATATGCTACATGACTTTTTTTAAAAAAGGATTTATTTATTTGAGACAGAGCGTGAGAGAGTACGAACACAGGGAGGGGCACAGGAAGAGGGAGAGAAAGAGAATCTCAAAGCAGGCTCCCCACTGAGAGTGGAGCCCAATATGGCACTTGGTCTCATGACCCTGAGATCATGACCTGAACCGAAGTCCAGAGTCTGACACCCAACCTACTGCACCACCCAGGTGCCCCTACATGACTTCTTAATATGTTTTTCTTCCCCTATTATTGTAGTTCTTCTGGAATATCCTTTTAGTGTTAGCCAAGGAATCTCTCAATTTCTCCCTCACCTGCTACCACCATACCTCCCGGTGAGGTGATTATTTCTATCTTTCTGCTCATCTGCAGTCTATCTTTTTAAATTATATTTAGTCTCTTACTTTATTCATTTTTATTTTATTTGTCTCTTACTTTCTATCTCTTACTTCATAATAACGAGTATGTGTGTTTTCCTCATTCTCAGATTACTAGAATTTTGTGCATGGTATTAATGTTTTCATAAACACTTGGATTTATTTAGCAAATGTATAATTTTTGTGCTTTTCACTTCATAGTAATTTTGTGACTTGTTTTCAACTCTACTAGGAATATTATAAAAGAATATTCATTTTTAGAACTAATCCTAAGAGAATAATTTTCTCACAAAAGGCTTTTTTGTAATACTGAAGTACTTGAAAAAATAAACTAAATGTCCAATAAGCAATGTATGATATAAACTCAGTGGTATCATAAAGTATGATAATATTCAGGAATTAAAATTGGTTTTTAAAAATACTCATTTGCTTGTTACAAATCCATGAAATATCAAGTTAAAAGTTAAAAATTATAAGACATTTTGGGAGTTAAAAAATAAAAACAAAGTAGTGAGTTTAAGCAGAATTTTCCCCCATTTTTAGAAATGAAGGTGCATGTATGTTTTGTGTCTATGTGTTGTGAACATGCACACAAAATGTCTGAAGGAATATACTCTAAGCTACCAACAGTGTTTTTATCTGTGGTGCAGTCGTCTTTATCTGACTCTGGAAGCAAAAACTACCCCAACTCTTATTTTTCTTCACAAGGCTTTTTAACCTACTCCAATTGTGCCTTAAACTTCAGCATGTATTTTCATACAATTTCCTAAACATTTTCAAAAAATTTTATTGTAATGCAATAAAATCTAACACATCCCAATACCATCTCTATTCTATCAGTTCCCATCAACTATTAGCAGAATATATTTGAAATTAAAACATAATTTCACTGACCAATGGACATTATTGAATAAGGGGAGAAATTCAGAAGTGGAAATTGCAGCACATTTGAGAAGCAAAGACATCAAGCTTGGTTTGTAAGTATAAAATGATAAATTAAGATGACATTTGTCCTTAAGAACTTATGGAGAGATACACACATAAAAAAAGGAAAATGCTTAATTAACTATGGTGTGCTTTTCATTCTTGTTGCAACAAAAGTGAGCCTTGAACACAATGAGAATTTGTTTTAAACCACCAAGTTCGTGATACTTTGTTATGGCGGCCCTAGGAAACAAATATAATTTTCTTAGGAAATTATCCATTTTTATCAAAGTTTTAAACTGTTATTTGTATAGACATCTGTAAAGCACTCCCTTGTCATTTTTAATTCCTTTCTGCTCGTTTGTTTCCACTCAGTTAAATTTTGTATTTTTTAACTTTCTTTTTTAAGTTAATAGTATTTTGTCTATTATTTTGCCACAAAATGGAGATTGTATTTATGAATTAGATGTACTGTTTTCTATTCTGAACCTCAACAATTCTTGATTTTATCTTTACTACTTTCTTATTTCTTCCTTTGGTTTGTACTATTTATGTTTATTCTTTTTTCTTTTTTTTCCCCTTGAATTTTGATCTGGGAATTTGATTCATTTCTTTTCATTCTTTCATTTTTATTCATAAAAATGTTTAAGGCTACAGAATTTCCTCTGATCAATACTTTAAACACATCCAATAGATTCTGATATATAATGTTTTCATTATCATTACTTTTTAAAAATTCTTTAATTTCAGTTTGTATTCCCCCTTCACCTAGTAAGCAAGAGCTGTTGAGTGGAAGTCTTTTAAATTTCCAGTTGGACTTTTCTTGTAACTTTTATTTTTTGGTTTTGTGATAGATGATGCTTATTTCTACTTCATGGTACTGACTGATATCTTCTTCATGACATGATATATCATCAATTTTTGTGACTGCCATGTGCCCTTGAGTAGGTACACTCTATTACTAGAGTTTGAAGCTTTCTATATCCTTGAGATCTCATTATCAGTTTGGTACCTGTGGTCTCAAGTCTATCATATTACTATATACGTCTGCTGAGTTCTTTTTCCAGACATTGTATCTTTTCTTCATTCTTTTTGCCTTTTAAAATCTCTTTTGCAGGACACCTGGGTGGCTCAGTGGTTGAGCATCTGTCTTCGGCTCAGGATGTGATCCCGGGTCTGGGGATCAAGTCCCACATTGGGCTCCCCATGAGGAACCTGCTTCTAACTTCTGCCTGTGTTTCTGCCTCTCTATCTGTGTTTCTCATGAATAAATAAATAAATAAATAAATAAGATAAAATCTTTAAAAATAAATAGAAGTAAAATCTCTTTTGCTATTTAGAAAGTTCTAGTGTTATCCTTCTCCTTTTTTAATGTTCTTAGTCCTCTCTTTCTTCTTCATTAACCTTTTACTCAATATTTTATTTTTTTCTGATATCCATTTACTCTCCCCTACTCCGCATATTAAAAAAAGAATGAAATTATTCTACCTTCCTCTTTTGCTGTGCCTTATCCTCCCATATTTTATTTGCATTGTTTATATTCATCAAAGAATAACATAATATATACCATACAACGTATTTTTTCTACCACCTGTGTCTTCATTTTTCTTTTGGTCTTACTTAGATCTACAACCAAACATATTAAATGTGTGCCATTAGTCTTTTTGGCTGAGCTTTAACCAGTCATATCTCTGGTTTAAAAAAGCTCTTGCTCTAGTAGATTTCTCAAGAAAGGCTGTTGAGTATAGAAATATCCTATTCTCTAGTATATTAGCATAGGTATATGAAAGACAACTTGCCTTTATATAATTTTTCATTCACACCTCCTTTCTTTGAGCTGTTTTAAAATGTCGCCAACTAATCCTTTGCTTTATATGCGTTTCTCTGAGAAATATGATGCTGGTCTAATTATCTTGTCCTTGTAACTTACTTGATTTTGATTTTTTAACCTGGTGGCCTTAAGAATCTTTTTCCTCATGTTTAAAGTCTAATAATTTTAGGTCTAATAGGGTATATCACCACATTTATCACTGTGGGTCAATTTTCCTTGGTATCTGATGGCCCCTTTCAATATGTAAACAGAGGTCTTGTTTATTTCCAGAAAGTCTAGTTTATAATTTTAAGTATTAGTTCTGTTGTATTTGATTTTTCCTCCTTCTGAAACTGCACTTATACATAAGTTAGTTCCTCTTTGCATGAATACCATCTCCATCACTCTTCTTTGGACTTTTAAAAATCTCTTCTTTATTTTTCATTGCCATGGTTGTTTCCATACTATTAATCATTGCACTTTATCAAGTGTTCACTCATATCTTTTCTTTCTTGGGTTCCCCATAATTTAATCTTTATTTTTTATGTGATTCCCTTCCCCCCTCTGGTTCAAGGAACTCCCATTTCATTTCTTCCTATTCTTGGCTCTTGGATTTTTTTATGCAACCGGTTTTTTTGTTTTGCTTTGTTTTAATTCCCAGATGCTAGTTTCAGAATATTTAATTCAGCTTGGAATATTGTGTTATAGTTTCCTTCTGCTTTGCTTTTCTTCTGTTTGGGGAAATTTCATCAGATAAATTCTATTTTCATTCTTGTTTTCTTTTAAAAGTAATTTGTACAGATGAAGACTGTGTCCCTGCTTGGGATAGTTTATGAGATTCTTTTATTTTTTAAGATTTTATTTTCAAGTCACCTCTATACACAATGTGGGGTTTGAACTTATGGCCCCGAGATCAAGTCATATGCTCCACTGACTGAGCCACCTGGCATCCCTTATGTGATTCTTAAATCAAAAACACTTTCTGCTGTCAGTATAGCAAAGTGTAACAATTCTTTCTAGATGGTGCTTGTTTTTAATAGGGAGTAAAGAAAAAATGTGTGCTCTTTATTTTTATTTCCTTTTGTCTTCCAGGGTCTTAAATTTCCCTCTTTTGCTTCTATTTCTCATTCACTCTGAAATTTCCAAGACATGTCTCTCTCATCTTTTTAAACCTTATCTCCCCCTCAAATTTACTCTTTTCTAATTGCTTCCTTACATGCTATGCACATTTTTAAGCCCCTTTAATGAGGTCACTAATCTTCTACAGTATTTTCATGCTTAGCATTGATTTTCTTTCTCTGGAAGTGATTTTTAGATCAATCTTAGGTCCGCTGACAAGTCACTTTTTCTCTCATGAAGTTTTTAATGGGCTGCTATTACTCTCAAATAACATTTCTGTCAGGAGTATGAGATAGAGTTCCCTGGTCTTTTGGTTTTATTTTTCTAATTTTACACATAATTTAAACTTTGGACCATCTCTACTACAAAAGTTCTGCATGGTTTTATTTGTTTTTCTTGTTGTTCTGACTTTTTTTTTTAAAAAAGAGGCTGTGTTGAAAGATTTGAATTTACATCACTGCCTTTGTTTTTTGGCTCTCCAGATTCCACCAATTTTAAGTGATGGATTTTAATATATTGTCGTCAAGTTAATTAAAACTAACTTTGAAAACAATATGTATTTTTTTAAACAAAAACATACCACAAAGCTGCACAAGATGCTTTTCAGCAAGACATGTTTAAGTCTTCAGGTCTCTGCTCAAAGGGAAATTTCTTTTGAGATACCAGAATCACTACCAAGCATCTGTGAGATATCTAAAGAACATAGGACAGTTGCATGGATATTGCAAGTGGGCAAATACTGTTGAAGTTTTCTCAATGTGAAAGATGGATTGGGTAAGATAATTATACCAATTTTGATTTTGAGTCTCAATAGTGTTATAGAATGGTTATTAAAAAGGTAGTGTGCAACTGCTAAGATGAAGCACTAGTTGAACAAGGGTTTATTGTGAAGAAGTACTATCAGCTTATCTAGACTACTTTTTTTTGGACAGGATGGATAGATTTAGGGATTAATGTAAATGTAATGTATCTAAAAATGAGTACATTTGACAAACCTTTTATTAAATCCTTTGGGAGAAATTAGGAAAATGTAGGCTGTATGTTTCTTATTGTTTCCTATAGGCTATTATGCTTATCTTGGTGACAGATACTCATTCCTTCATATAAAAGAAGTCCATTGACACATTCTTTTTTCACTATCATTGTCCTAAACAATTTTTCCCTTATTTATTCCTTGTTTATTTTTACCCCAATTTCTCACCCATTTATGACTTTGTCTTGAACTTTGGAATTCATTACAATTTGCTGGCTAGCAGCTATATTTGGCTAGAATTCATATTCTCTTGGATGACTCCTATGAAAAGGGATGGGTATAAATTGAAGATGATAAAACTAAAATAAAACAAAGGGATAAAAGAATGATAGAGTGCCTATTCAGATTTTGAAAACTATTTTAAATGGTGCACACATAAGTTAAAATAAGTGAAGTTTATAAGATTTTTTCTTATATATATTCCTCTTTTTTCTTAAATATGTTATAATGTTTAATTTTGATAATTATTGACTCCTAGGTTCTGAAATTTTTTGTTGTTTTGAGGAAACACTCCCAACATGATCAGCAGATGGCACTGCTAACTTAAAGAATCAGTTTCTAGATGCATTAAAAATTGGAGACCCGCCTTCTTAAAACAGACACTATTTTTTCATCACACATGTATAATAATAAAAAAATAGTGTTAAGCAGATGGAAGAAATTTAAAATCATCCATAATTACAGATAAAATCACTATGAACATTTTAGTGCGTACCCGTGCTTTATATTCACATATTTAACAAAAATGGAATATATCTTATAAGAGCTTAGTAAGTAGGCTTTTTTAAATGAACCATGTATTATAAACAAATTACCATGTCATATTTCAACAACATATTTTTTATGGCTGTAAAACTATATCATAATTTAGTTAACCAATAACATGTCTGAAATTTGGGTTATTTCCAATTTCTTATTCTAATAAATAACACTGTCATGAACATCCTAGTGCCTAATTCCATACTTCTAGGGTCACATACTTGTCCCTATAGGACAAATTCCTAGAAATAGAACTTCTGTTTTAAAATAATTAAAATATTTAAAATCTATATTTTTAAAGTAATATTTAAAATTGATCCCAAGAAAGGAAATGTTAATTTACACACTTTTTTCCCTTTGACTTATATACATTGTATATTAAAGTATCATTTGCTTCAAAATAAGTACAAAGTATAGTTTTTAAAAACTGTTTTGATTAAATATTTTCAAACTTTTTGTAGGTTTATGACCTATTTGATTTTTGTGAATTTCATAGAATTCATGTCTTTTACCCCTTTTGAAAAACAGAATAATTCATGGTCTCTCTGCTCACTTTGTAAGAACTCTTGACATATTAAGGTTTTCCTTGCCATTAAAGTTATCCTAAATATCCCAATGCCATTAACCCAAGAATAATGTGGGAGAGCATTACTTTACTTCAGAAAGAATATGTTTCTTATTTTTAAGGTGTACTGAATTATTCTTTGAGTGTTTTCTAGGATTAATTTTAATAATTATTCTCAGGGACTATGAAAAGACTCTATACTTGAATGCTATAGTATTCAAAATTTATAATCCTGTTATATTTCTCAAATCCTCTACATAATGTTATTTATTTTTTGACAACTTAGTTTCTCATGGAAAACAGATGCTAAAATTTTCTACAATTATGTTTCTTTTCATTTACATTTGTTTTTTTTAACATATTTTACCATTATATTGTTTGATGCATTAAAGCTCATAATTAACATTTTCAGTGTGGATTTTGCATTTGGGTCAAAAAAAGTTCTTTGCCTTATTTCAGTTGTTTCTTTTTCTGTCTCTCTCTTTTTTTTTAATCTCAAAGTACACTTAGTACTTTCTAATGTACCTCTAATGTATCAATTAGTACAATATTAATATATCAATCAATAGATACTTCTAAGGTGGTCAAAAAGCTTGATCTTTTCAATAGCCTTAAACATTCTACTGATCAATGTTATCTATGTTTTTTCAATGCCTTCCTTCAAACTGTAGCCCTACCACACATATTGTGGATTATTAGAGTCTAAATTCCATAATATAAATGCTATAAAGAAAGATATGAGTGCCTCTTATGTACTCCCTGCTTAGAGAACTGCTAGTTGGAATAGAATATTTCCATTGAAATTAACGGATTTTTAAAAATAATGGTCATCCACTTAATGGCAGAGTTTTCAGGAATAATTTTAAATCCTTGAGCATGAGATAGGTGTATTTCCTTATCAAAACATCCATAAAAGGTAGGAATTATTATTACAATATTTTAGAGATGAGGAAACAGAGATTAAATTATTCCCCCAAGGTAAGGCAGCCAGGATCCAAACCCACATGACAAAAATATCTGAGTTTGTGGTTTTATTTCCACAACCATGCCAAAAGGGAAAAGCCTGTGATTTTTTTTTGTCTTTGTTGAATCACCTGTTGTAATTTTTTTCTTATTTTATATAGTTGACATAAGCTCTTTATGCACTGTAGTTAGTAATCCATTACAGTGTCAGTGACAAATATTTACCCTTAATTTCTCTTAGGTAGAGAATGGTTCTACCTCATTCCTGATGTCTATGTGTGAATTCTGTTTGCATAAAGCTCCTGGATATTTTCTGACCTTGTTATCACTCTTGCCAAAAGAGAAGAAGCATCATGATCCTATCAATGAGTTTGGGAGCAAACTTCTCCCCCAGCGAGACAAGAGGAACAAATTGTGTTCTGCTCCTTCATGTTGTGAGTTTGACAGGGGCAAGCACCATATGTAAAGAACTGGGTTGGTCAAATGTTGTCTGTGAGTGGATGGGTGTATCTGCTGAATTCAGGGACTTTATACTAGTAACACAGCCCATAAGTGTCCAGCAACATTCTCCAATATTAGCATAATAATAAGAAAGGTGAGGAGCACCTGGGTGACTCAGGTGGTTTAAGTGTCTGCCTTCAGCTCTGGTCATGATCCCAGAGTCCTGAGATTGAGCCCTGTGTCAGGCTCCCGACTCAGCAGGGAGCCTGTTTCTCCCTCTCCCTCTACCTTGCTCATGATCTCTTTCTCAGTCGCTCTCTCTCTCTCAAATAAATAAATAAATACATAAATAAATCATCTTTTTTTAAAAAAAGGTGATCTCTTTTTCTTCAGCAAGTTCAGAAGCTGGACAGAGTAGAGAGGTACTATTTATTGGACACTTTGAATTTCAATAATTTGGTGTTTTCTTCTTAATGATATGTTTTTTACAATATAAAATATTTTAACTTTCATGAAGTCAAATTTATTGCTGCTTTTTTTTTTATTCCTCAGATTGCTTTTATCCTTGGAAAATCTTTTGCCATTCTCATTCAGATTTATCTATATTTTCATCTAGCTATTACATAGTTTGGCTTTTTGTTAAGTTCATGTGAAATTAGCTTGTGCACATGATATGAAGTGAAAATTTCTTTGCTAAACAATTAAGAAAATACGTTGGCACAAATTTTTAAAATTTCCTTTTTATTCATAAAATTGCTATAATTTCATCATATACCAACTATTTGTGTGTGTGTATATATGTGTGTGTGTGTGTGTGTGTTTATATATGTTATTTGTTTGCCCACATATTAGTAAAATCATGTCTCTGGACTGTCAGTTACATACCCTGTTCATTCTTCTGCCAAAGTTTTATTTTTCAATTACCATAGCCACATATATATTCTTTATTGAAGTATAGTTGACATGCAATACATATGTATTTTTTAATCATGTAAGGAAAGTTCTACTTCGCATGATCCAATTTTTTGAATACAATGTTATAATCTACAACACAACCTAAAATACTATGTTTCAGCTATCAAGTTTGCAAGAAAATATTTAAATCAATTTCCTACAATAGCTTTTATTATTTTATAAGTATGATACTTAAGCATTATTCCTGTGTACGAGGCGCCTGTGAGTTAGGCCATAGACTGTATTGTGGATTGTGCTACCAGCTGGCCTGTTGCATGACAGAGAATGGTCACCACCAGTCACAAATTACATCTGTTTGTGCCTCTATTTGTTAGACAATCTGGCACCAGTAACAGCTGAGAAGAAAGATTTGCAAACAGCTTGCTTGATTGATGTGTCTAGAGCTATCTCTAAATCCAAATAAAATGTTAAGTGCTATCAAGAAATCATAAATCAGGCATATCTCTCTTTGAGCCATGAGAAGTTCTTGCTAAAGCTTTTATGACACCCATGTGTAAGTGTTACGATTGGCTGATATTCAAAAAGAGAATCTGGAACTGTTGTTTCACACAATTAATTAGATCACATTTTTAACCTGATTGAGCTGAGAAGTGTACCACAGGGCCTACCATTTAAGTCATGATGATCTAAAAAAAAAAAAATAGGGTTTTTAATCAGGTAAGAGGAATATAGCATCAACTAAAAATGCAGAAGGTGGTTGATACCAAGGAGTATGTTGGGAAAGCAGGTAACCTGTGGTCTAGGTTACCTCTGTTTGGGGGTAGCCAGACATCAATCAGGACAGGCATGAACAATGCAGGGTAGCTGAGCACAAAGCAGTAAGACACAACACTGAGGAGATCCCAGCTCTGACACCTCATGGGTTATGACAAGAAGTTTTCACATTTTTATATCTATGAAGACTCTAAATACCCATGAGTGAGTGCAAAAGTACCTCTTTTCAGGCAAAACTTAAAAAAAAATCCTGATTTGTTATATTAGATGCCACCAATTAATACCACTTCTACCTAATTTCAGGGGGAAAGTATTATTCTTACTGGAAGAATATTATGAAGCTCACAGAACCAACCAGAAGGCTAGACAATCAAACTTGAAAAACGGGTAAAAATCAAAGAAAGTTATGCAGGAGGCACTAGATCAAAGCAAGGTCCAAGGAGTCATTGGGGTCTGGTGACATCTTGGCACCAGCACTTCTGTCCTGGACTTTGCTGCTGCCATGCACTCTGACAGTGAATAAATTCTAAGTAACCTTTGGTTTTTGTTTGACTCATTCAAGACTCATATGCTTGGTTAGGAGCATCTGACTGGCCAATCCTGTGCATATGCCCACTTGGTTTGGAGGCAAGGGGGAAGAATCTGAAACCTTGAGTCTCTTTAGCGTTAAGAAAGTGCCTTGACTCCTTAGGAAGTCCCAAAGAGTAGGAAGGGAGAAAGTCTCAGTGTTGAGAAGCAGAGAAAAAAGGAAAAGAAAGAAAAAAAAGAAAAAGTAAAAATAGGCACCCCCCCCCCACACACACATAAATATGTCAACAATGAAGTTCTATACCCAAAATTTAAACATTGTGAATATTTGTTACTTATATAACAAAATTGTTGCTCATAATACTAAAAAAAAAAAAAAAAAAACCTCTTTTTTTCTGCAGTAATTTGTTTCTAAAAGGATATTTCTTAAAGTCTGGGGTTTTTTTTTTTTCCTACTTTTAGTGAAAGAAGTATCTTCTGTTTATTCATTCTTTTGAGAAGTAGCTGGTATATCTCCTAAAACGAGGGTCCAAGCTCCTTGGAAATCCTCCTGGATTTCCCCAAGTAAGGCTGATCTCTAGCTCCATGATCCAGTAGCCCAAACGGAGTGCAGAGGGATCTGGTGTAGTGGGCAGTCCTGGCAGATAAATCTCATTTCTGAAGAGTTTCTTACCTATGTCTCTCAAAACTTACATACCAAATACCTCATCCTAAAGGCTGGATCTCACTCCTGGTGCAGCCTAAGCTATGGCAACCCATGCATAAGTTGTGTCGCCTACAGGAGAACTATTCCCCACCTCTGCCCACCCCTATTTTAGCACTCTGAACAGTTAGTGGCCTGGGCCTTGGTAAAACTTTTCCAACATTGCCATTGTTAGCATCCAGTTCTGTGTCTCAGAACTCTCAGGATAGCTACTCTTGAACCCTGTTGGACTCCCCTACAACACCTACACCATTAAAGTCTGTAAGCACCACTGTCAATGGCCTTCTGGGGCAAGGATTTTTCTATGATCCGATGATCTATTTTGAACTCAAGCACTGGACCATATAAACTAATGTAGGTTTATAATTCTTCTTAATTTTTGGAAGGCTCTAATTTCTAGGGCAATGTCTTCTTAATGTTCAGAAGGCTCTAATTACTAAGGCAAATGATTTGCAGGTCAATCCTGACTCATCTTTAAACAGGTCCCATGTGCCCTGTAATTAATAGAAATTCTAGCATTTGGGTGGTACCCTTCCCTAATTTCTTATATGAATGCAGTTGTTTCTCCATTTCTTGGCTGATTCCACTAGTTACTGGGAAGGGAAATGCTAGACATCTCTTGTCAAGTAGCCAACTTGTCCCACAGATGGCAATGTGATCGGCAATTGTTATTTTTTACATTTTTTTTCACCTCCTTCTTTGAATTCTTGTCTCCTTACTCTCTTTCAGCATTGACAGAAAGGTAGGAGGCAGAAATGAGTTAGGCAAGAAGGGAAATAGCACATTTCTGTCATATCCCCACTTCTTGGAAAGCCTGCTTCCTGTGAGCTTTGCTTCTCTCCCTGCCCTCATATCTACTTGGTTGACAACTGCTCAGCTCAAATGCCGCCCTCCCTAGGGAGTCCTCTCACACTGCCCTCCCCATTGCTGGACTCCCCATAAATGCCTAGAGTGCTCCGCTCGAGTGCTCTAAACATGACTCTCTAGCACTTATCCATGCTATCTTAATTGTTGATTTATTTACTCATCCCCCGCCCCCCCAGACTGTGAGCTCCCCAATAGAGATGGGCTCATCACTAATTCCCAGGGTCAAATTCAGTTGGTTAAAAGAACGAACAGGTTTGAGACAGGAGAGTCTAGAAGAAAAGTTTCTTTAGAACCTCTAGATTGTTTCTAAATTGGTAACATTCAAGGTCTCTCATGCTTTGTTCGACCAATTTGAGAAGACAAATGTGAAGAATAAAGAAAGAGCTGGATCATTGGAGCTGATAACCATTTTTGTTTACATTCTATTAAAAGCATTAGTGCATGGTTAATTTATTAATCGTAGATAGTTACTAATAGCAAATAATTATGTAACAGAGCTTTTGATAATAGTTTCTATATAATCCCAGTACTTGATAATACATGCACTATTCTGAGCTGGTGGGAAAATGAATCACTCACTGTGAAAGTGCCACCCATTAGTGCCACTGCTCCCAAACGATATACAATCTTGTGTTTTATGGCTCTCAGCTGCACACTGCCTGGAAGATGCTTTAGATGTGAGCCAACTTTTTACATCTAACAAATGCCCAGTAAAAGACACTTAGAATTCCAGTTGGACTAAACTTGCCCCTTCTCCAGAGGGCACATAAATGAATAAATACAAGGAAATCCCCTCCCATCGCACACACACATATGCATGCACGCAATCCTCAGAGCAGCTGTGTTATATTATAAGTTGGAGGCCTTTTGTTAGTTCAGATGTTTCAGGTCTGCAAAGGCACTCTGGAGAAGAAATAAATATTATGAGTAAGTCTCGTTTCCATGCTTGTAGTGGGGAAACACTTACTAGTACCATTTACTACAGTCTTATAGTGAAACAATCTCGTAAAAGAATACCAGCATTACTCACTCGGCACATGACTGCTAAGACAAGATGGTGTCTGTTTTATTCCCTAAATATTCAAAACATGATTTCATTCAGACTCTCCCAGATGGACTTTATTTTCAGTAAAACTAATCAGAATCATCACGGATCGTGCGCTCGCTAAATCTATCCTTGTTTTTATTTTTTTCTTAGACCATTCATCTCTCTTTTACTTTTACTGAATAGTGCATATAAATAAAACCTCTCAAATGAGAAAGATTGGATATTAGCATTGAATTGCCAAAGGCAAAGGCAGACTGGAGCTGTGTGGGAACTCAACCTAGAGTCCAGGTCATTCCACTTGAGGATTTGGTCTTCTGCTGTGAAAGCTTAGAGTCTGAGGTTGACAAATTTGGTAAGAAGACAATGTACTGGAGACTGATATAAATGTGGATTTAGTCATTTACGAGGAGAAAGGACTCTCATAATGACAAGAATACTACAGGTCTGCACAATCATTGCATTCTCTTATTATTATTAAAGAATGTGTGAAGCCAAAGCATAATAAGATTGTTTAGTGAACATAAAGTCAGAACAAAGGGACACAGAGAAATTTATTTTTAATGACACTGAGAGCCTGATATGTCCATTTCCCTATGAGGTCCTGTCAAAGGGATTACAAACACTTTGCCATGCTCCTGCCAAAGCCTGGTACATTCTTTTCCCATTCTTCACTAACTTTTACTAATCCATCTCATCTTAGCTTAATTATCACTTTCTTAGAGATACCTTTTTTGGTCTTCTCATCTAAGAAAGAGTCCCTACACTCCAGAGCACTCTGATTTCTCTTTATAGCACTTACCTCAGCATGTACCTAAATACTTATCTGTTGCTTTAGGGGCTGTCTGCCTCTAGGCTGTAAGCTCTAAGAGAGCAGGAACCGTATTTGTTTGGAGTCCCACTAGCTTCTCAGTGCCGACCAAGTGCCTGGCACATCTGCAAGCATTCAGCACATACTTGATAAATGAACAAATGAGAAAAGCTCATCCAGGAGGTGTGTGGGGCAATGGCTAAGGGCACAGGTGCTAGATTGTTTGAAATCCTGCCTCTGCTTCTTTAGTAACTATGCGAGCTTAGGCAAGTTACAAAACAAGATTCGTTATAAAATGAGTGATACTGCCTGCCTCACAGCATTCTAATAAGGATTAAATAAATTAATAGATAGAAAACACCTGGAACAATGGATGGCATAGAGTGAGCATTCAAGCAGAATTAACTCTTAATATTTTATCTTACAAAGGATAATTCTAAGAGAAACCGAAAGCCTGATTGCTAAAACTGTTTCCTTGGGATGTTACAGGGATGGGTACAATTCGTGTAAACCTCTGGAGATATTCATTCATGTTTCCATGGTTTAGTAATTATCTTCCTGATTAAAAATACTTCCACTAAATACGGAATGTATTAAAACATGTTATACCCAAGCCCTTCCAGCCTGGAAGCCACTTGATCCTCTTTTCATAGTGTTTTGTGACTATGTACTGATCCATCGGGCATGAGCATCAGAACTTAACTCTAATGGCAGCTGTATTTTATCTTTTTCTCCAAGTTCTTGGGAGGGTCGTCTCTATAACAATTATGGACAACAATATTCAAGTTGGGTTTTTTAAAATAACATTCAGAAAGTAGAAAAGGACATAATAAATATACACAATTCTGTAACAACAGAGGTAATCATTGTTGTATTTGTCTTATCTGGTTTTAAAGACTTTACTGATAAATACTGTGGGGCAAAGCAGCATATTTAACAATTACATGTTATAATGTCAGGCAAAACTGGCATGGTTGTTAGAGTCTTAGTCTCTGGTTCATTTGTTGAACATGTATTTATTGAGTGCCTAATTATACTAAGGGTGGTCTATAACACTTTGGGTTTGAATTGAAGAATGATACAAATAGGACTCTCATTATGTGATGAATTGTTATTTTGGTCATCAACACTTAATACATTTTTGATATATTGTTGTCTGCTATTTTCAATGACAAAATGCTGATAACGACTGTGTGTGAGAATGTAGTGCTAAAAGAACTAGTGTGGGGGGACCACCTTTTTTTATCCCCCCACCCTACATACACATGAAGTATGTCCTTTGATCATTAGCCATAGGTGCTACTCAAAGAGCCTATTTTCATGCACAATTGAGCATTATTTACTTGAAGTTAAAATACATCTATGTCGAAACCTACTTCTTCCTTACTTTTGATGACATTTTGGGATTAAATCCCAAATCAGGCCTTTCTGATGTACCTTTCTATATTTGAGCCATGATTTATCCATCTTCTCCCTGTTTGGAATCCCCATGTTCTTATTCTCTCATATGGGAGACCTGCTGTTTTTCAGCCCATAAGATACGATTTTTACTTGTGTCCACATGAATATCCCAAAGATTAAACTAATGCACTGAGTCTCAGAATTGGGCCAAACTCAAAGATGTTATACAATTACTCATTCATTGCTGAATTTCTCCTTGTAAAAAAGAAAGAAAAAGAAAAAAAAACAGAAACAATTGATAAACAAATTGAAGAAGACACAAATAAGTGGAAAAAATTTTATATTCATGCATCAGAAGAACTGATATTGCTAAAATGTCCATAGTACCCAAAGTGATCTATAGATTCAGTGCAATCTCCATCAAATTCCAAGGGCATTTTTCACAAAAACAGAAGAAACAGTTCTAAAATTTGTCTAGAACCACAGAAGACATCAAAAAGCTAAAAACCTTGAAACAGGGGATCCCTGGGTGGCTCAGCGGTTCGGCGCCTGCCTTTGGCCCAGGGCGTGATCCTGGAGTCCCGGGATCAAGTCCCACATCAGGCTCCCGGCATGGAGCCTGCTTCTCCCTCTGCCTGTGTCTCTGCCTCTCTCTCTCTATCTGTGTCTATCATAAATAAATAAATCTTAAAAAAAAAAAAAAAACCTTGAAACAAACTAAATTAACAGGAGAAAATTTAGCAGTGTATATAATACTTAAAGTTCTTAATGTATAAATATCTTATAAATTAAATAAGAAACAGACAAACATCCTAGGGGGAAAACAAACCAGGAACAAACTCATAAAATTTACAAGAGAAGAAGTATTAATGGCAAATGCACATATTGTATGAGGTTACTTTCACAATAAAATAACATGAAATATCTTTTTTACCCATCAAATTACCACGAAGAGTTCAGAAATGAGAATGTTGTGACAGAGGGCACATAGGCAAAAATATCCGGAAGGAAATTTGAAAATACATACCAAGGGCCTCATAAATATTCACATGCTTTGACTCAGCAATTCCATTTCTATAATGATCTGAATGAGATATAATGATCCATAATTAAAGCATCATATGAAATAGAATGATGAGGTCCTGACATTTTATTCCTAATAGAAATTGGAAACTAAAACAGGTGAATGGTTACACAGATAATGTGTCTGTACATTAAAATCAAGGTTGTAATTATCAGTGTTGATAGAAATGAACATGAAACCATATGCTGTGTGCTTCAGATTTTATTTAACATGCATTTTCTATATATTTAACATGAAACAAGTTGGGCTCTAAATGTACAAACATGGTGATACTGTTGGTTTTCTAAGTCTGAGCTTGACTGTGAAATGACTGGCTGTTGTTTTTATTCTCGGTATTTTATGACTGTGTTCTTCTTCTAGGGAATGGCTAAAATCAGAAAAAGACTTTTCAGAAGAAAATGTCAGAGAACAAAGACTGCCTAAAAATCACATCAGTTTATTGAAGCTCTCAAATACTTCCTAATCAACCACTGTCTTATTAGACTATTGCCAAAGAGGCATCTCAGAAACCTTACTTTGCTCATGTGGATAGACTATGTCTCCTTGAGTATGTATTTGCAATGATGCAGAAAGGCCTGTACTCACAACTCAAAATCTCTAGGACTTCCCTGCTCAGCACAGTTCAGTCCAGCCTCGGCTCTGGGCTAACCTAAAGCAACCCCTAACTCTGGTCCACAGGCCACACACACCCAGGCTTTGAGAAAGAGCCAGAGGCACTGTTGGTTTGCCTACCCTAATCCTATGATTACCAGAACATTACAAAAATAAGACTTATCTGTGGGTTTATATTTTTTATTAAATTAAGTCTCCTGAGAGCATCATGGTTATGCATAAACCGCATTTATTAATCCTGGCATAGCTCAAAGAGATTACTGCAAAAATAGACTATGAATAAATTGACAACGTCATCCTTATTCAGTGTGCAGTGTAATTTTCCTAGTGTTATTTTGTGCTGCTGAGCCGCTGAGCTGCTGAGGGCCTAAATGAAGGATTCTCTTTCCCGGAGGTAGTATAGTTTCCAAAACTGGAAAATTCCTTTCCACACAGTGTTGACATGAGTACACACTTCCTGAGCCCTTACTTGTCTAGCATGGTCACTTTAAGTGTGCTGCACTATTTATAGAAGATGCGAGAAGACGCATCTAGCATCTAGAATTCAGTCAAGATGGCTGAATTCAGGAACATAAAGAAGCATGTTCATAATCTATGTGTGCAACTAGCAATTATTGCTAGGGAAGGTGAAGGGCAGCTTGACTGCATTCATTTTCTGACCTTTCAAACACATGGCCAAAAAGAGGGCTAGTTTTGGGAAGCAATTTGCAAAGCTACTTTAAATAGGGTGTCAGCAGCTCAAATACATTACGCTTCAGATTTCTGAAATGAGGATTCCACAAATCAAATTAAGTCAAACTGAAATTTAATAGGTGCATCGATCTCCTAAGGATGAGTCACGGGCAATATGGTCTGCAGTCTTGGGTTTTTGTCCCCACATTAGCCATTAACTTGGTAAATTTGAAATATTCCTCCTGTCAAGGTCACCAGCAACCACCATGCGGCCAGATCAGATGGCCACTTCCCATTCCTAAACTCTCTCGTCCTCCTGGCAGCCTTTGACCAGGTTGACCACTCCCATCTTCTTAACGAACTTCCTCTCTTTCCCCCAAGAATGCACAGGCCTGGATCTCTTCCAGCTTCTCGGGCAGTTGTTTCTCACTCTCTTCTGCCCTATTAACTTGCTCTTCTTCAAAACAGCCGCTTAGAGTCGACATTACTAAGAGCTCAAGGCCCTGGGCCCTCACTTTTGCTCCATCTGTACGCACCCCTGACAATCTGTGCCTTCTCGTGATTACACACCTATGTGCTGAAAAGTCCCCAGTTTATACTGAAGCCCAAACTTCTGAGCTGCAGACCTATATCAGTCCTAATACTTAGCAGACATTTTTATTTGGATGTCACATGAATGTCTCTGGCTTCACAACATCTAAATCAAAAATCATGATTAAGAACATTTTCCTCCCTAAACCAGTTTTTAATTCGGTCTTCAGCATCTTAATACATGACAGCACGTCCATCTGGGTATTCTCTCCCCAAACCTCAACATCATTTCTGTTCCTCCTTCTGCTTCACCAAGTCCTGTTGTTCTGAAACCCCTGATAGGAGCGGCAATCTTTTTAGAATCTAATCTCGGAAGTGACATACCATCGCTTCTGCTGTGTTCTGGTCATTAGAAGTGAGTCCTTAAATCCAGTCCACACTCAAAGAAAGAGGATTCCACCATTGGGGGCCATCTTGGGGGCTGCCTCTACCACTCCAGCACTGTCAGGGCAGCCTTGGCGAGGCTTGCTCTGACCCTTCTGCAGTGCTCTGAACCCTGCCAAGAGCTTCTCTCCTTACACCGCCACATGGCCTACTGGAAGCAGTTGTCGATGTTTCCTTTGGACTCCAGTGTCTGGCCCGGTGCCTAGCCATGACCTGCTGAACTGAACTGAATTGTGCATCTCCCAGTCAGGGTCAGAATATATAAACAGTACTGGGACTCAACCGAGAAATGAAGCTCCTAAGACGGGATGTTTCCTTTGGAGGTGATCTCACAAGGTCCTAAAAACAAATCTAACATATTTGAGGAATATGTGGTAGGAATCTGGAACACTCCAGTTATAATGAAGAAGTGGAAAGGAGACAAGCAGTGAGAAAGGAGGATGAATCTGTCATCCTGGCAGGAGCTTACATAATGGTTTTCAGTCTTCTGGGTCTCTTCGTAATATCGTGGGAAACTCTGAATGAGGTTTGTGATAGAAGGAAGCAGAAAAGATGAGGCTACAGAAGGGAAGTTTGCAGGGTACTCAGGTACCAGCTTTATCATAAGAAGAACCAAGGAAGGAAGGACATTTGCTTACCACCACCCTCAGGTTCCCAAATGGCCAAGGCCAAAGAAGGCCCAAATCAAATCTGCTCTTTTCCTGTACACAGAATGAGCCTGGTATTTCTGCTTGCCCTTTCCCCCCTAATTTAGCTGGGTAAGTAACACAGATGACCCTTCTTCTCTACCAAAGCACAGACTTCAAGTGTGCAGCGCTCCACAGCTCTAGCTCTGCTTTCCCTCCAACATTTGGTGGGCCTCCAAACCATCACTTCCCCAAGCTAAAAAAGGCAGTTCTGCATGATATAACACTCCACATGCTACTATAAAGGAAGGGGGGGGGGGTACCTAAGAGACTAAACCAAGGAAATCTCTCTAATGCTTCACCCCTGCTATCAAGAGCAACCACTAGCAAGGCCTTAAATTCTTAGGGAGAAAGGAGGATTTGGTTCCATTTATTCCCATTATAACCTGGTTATAATGCATCAGGAATTCTGCTAGGTATAGGAATCACAGGCATAATGGACCCAAAATTCACCCGTCAACAGGCTCAACTTCTTGTGGAGAGACAGAGCCAAGAGCAGGTTAAGAATTCCCCCCATACAGTGTCCTATGGGTTAAAAGAGAGGGGGTCACAGAGTGTGGGCTCCCAGTGAGCACAGAGGACATCCAACCTGGACAGGGGTACCAAATGGAACTTCTCAGGGAAGGAAGAACCAAGTGGAATCTTGAAGGACAAGCCATGATTGGCTGAAAATAAACAGGGGAGCAACATTCCAGCAGAAGGGAAACCATGCGGAGAGGCATGGAGATCAGAAAGAGCGTGTCAGTGATTTCAGGGCACTAGAAGTTACTCCTCAGACAAGGAGTGTGAGGAAAGCAAGAGGAGGAAGGAGAGAGGAGAGGGTGACCAAGGATTGCCACACCAGGGAGTGTGGAGGTTACCCCAAAAGCAGCAGGAAGTCATAAAACATCCCAAGCTGGGGAATGACGTGGCCACATTTATATATAGAAGGAGCTCTCTCTCACACATTAGTGTAGAGACCTTATTGGCAGGGGGACCCATTCCCTGCTGCTGTCATAAATAGACAGTAAATTAATGAGAGCTACAAAGTGAGGCGTGGGGGCAGTTGAGGAAGGACAATTCAGAAAGAATGTAAACTTGCTAAGCCTCAGATAAATACAGGGTTAAGGAAAAAGAAGGGGTCAGGGATGATTTGCAGCTTAATGGTTTAAGAAGCTGAGTAGAAGACGGCAGTATTCACTGAAACAAGAGATAAAGGAACTCCCAGATTTTAGGAAGATGATGAGATTAGCATTGGGCATACTGATGTTATAGGTACTTAGGACCAATTTCTCCAGGTACTAGGATCTTGGGTTCATTTAAATTAAGACAGACTCTTTGGCCAGTAGAAATTTAGACTCTAGGTCTTGAGAGTTTTGGAAAAAAAGTTTGAATTTCGTCAGCTCTGAAACTGTAATACCTTCCCTAAGCTGTCTCCCAGTACTCCCCACAATAACATCCCTCTTTTATATAGGGCTGGGGTGGTCAGGAAACAAACAACGGAGACCACCATAGCTGAGGATACAGCTAGCCATGTTGGGTTAGCTCTTCTCTCATACTATCTGACCCCCGGGGGCACTTGAATGTTGAGAGTCACTTGTGACAGGTCAACTTAGAGCCATGTCAACTTGAAAAAGTTCTGAATTTATATACAAGTTGTATATAGTCAGTAATAGCCTGTGATAGCCAGTCACAACTCTGAAGTACTTGTTTTCATAGAACTCACCAATTAAGAAAAAGCTCATATTCTCCAACTTTCGCACGGCTACCTTCATTTACAGGCGCTTGGAGCCAGGTCCAAGGATCTGGAGGTATGTTGGTTTCCAGATACATTTTAGCTCAATGAGAGCACTGGCCTTTAAAACTGCAGCGATGGGGAGAGAAAGCAAAGTTTGAAGGTTTTCTGTCCTCTCTGATCTCATGGTTAATTGTAGTTGAACATTAGATATTTTTAAGATTAATAAGATCAACATTAAATGTCTTTAAGATTCTATCTCAACTGTTGAGTTTCAGTTGCTTGTGAGATAGCCATATAGGTGACTAGAGACACACGTATTTCCAAAAGAGACTTAATTCAGAGCTACAGGTGCAGGAGTTATACATACTTAGATGTTGTCTAATGCTGTAAAATGTTTGAAACCACTCTTCAAGTATTGTATAGCCAAAAGAGGTGTGCCAAGGACTTAGCTTGGGAAAAATCAACATTTGAAATTCTGCATGGGGGAGAAAAGTGGGGGAGGGGTAGCGAAAGAGACAATAACAACAAAATAACAAGAAAACCAGGAGAGAACTCTATCAAGAAAAGCCAAGTGAAAAAGAACTTTAAATAAAAAGAATAGCTAATACTGCGACACATTGAGGAAAATTCAAGTAAGATACATCCTGAGTTATCTATCAGATTAGGAAGTTGGGTTATCTTTTATTTCATTTTGATATTTAAGTTTTGGCAATATGTTTTCCCAGGCAGATTTTAAAACTTTACATAGTTAAATGGAGTCATCCTCATATGACTTCCAGGTTTTGTATCATATCAAAGGCTTTTTCCATGATATATGTATGTATGTATATATTATGAATTTATTCACTTACTTATATTTTAGAAGTATATACATATTTCCTACAAGTAAGTGTGTGTGTACATGTGTGTGCACGTATCACATAACTTGAGAGAAAAAGCCGAACTTGGGAAAAAGAAGTGTTTTGGAAGGATACTCAGTAGTTTATGGAATACTTGGGAACACCGGAGAGCCAGGCAGGAACCAAGGCAGTCAGGTGGCAAGTACCAAGGCCAAGATCTCAGCACAGGAACAGCCTGGTCAGGGTGACACAGCTCCGCTGCTGAATGCTGGGCACAGTCACTGGCACTGCCATCGCCGGACACTGGATACTGCTGAGGCACTGCCATGACTGCATGCTGCTCTTGGCACCACCACCACCGAACACTTGATGCCACCATCCCTGGAACGAATTCTAACCACCTCCTTCTTTGTGTCACTCACTCCAAATTCAAAGTCCCAGCAAAGGCGTCCCATTGTCTGAGCTTAGGTCACTTATCCATATCTAGCCATCGGGGCTCACGAGAGTAAGTGTTCACTTCTCTTGGCTTATACAGAGAGAGCTGGGGCCTGCCTCCTCCCCAGACTCACACACACACATCAGAAGAGGTTCAAATACTGAGATTTTTTTTATAATAAATTAATTTTTTATTGGTGTTCAATTTACCAACATACAGAATAACACCCAGTGCTCATCCCGTCAAGTGCCCCCCTCAGTGCCCATCACCCATTCACCCCCACCCCCCGCCCTCCTCCCCTTCCACCACCCCTAGTTCGTTTCCCAGAGTTAGGAGTCTTTATGTCAAATACTGAGATTAAAGAACAAAACCAAAAATTAAAACACCTCTTCGCTGTAGAGGATAAGGCCTTCCTTATAAAGATGTTTTATGTGGTCAAAAAATGACATCTGCAGTTGCCATAATTCTTTATATATAAAAACTTCCGTCAAAACACGAATGGAATAATATCATTGTCCACTTGAGTCTTTACGTACGTTCTTTTCTTTTTCAGTTCGCAATAATCATGCCTCGTGGACTGACGGGCTACAATTCTGCTAGTGCGCTACGTACGCTACAAATTCTTTTTTTAAGCCTTTATTTTTTAGGGTAGTTTCGAGTTCACAACAATATTGAGAAGGAGGTACAGAGGTTTCCCATAGTCTCCCTGTCCCGACATGTGGTCACCTGCCCCATCCATTATCAACATCTCTCACCAGGGTAGTAAGTTTTTTGGCAAAGATGAACTTGTATTGACCCATCACAACCACCCAAAGGTCCACAGCTTCCCTTAGGAACTATGGGAATACTCTGGGTGTGGTATTCTCCGTGTGTTTGAACAAATGTGTAAAGACACATATCCATCATTATTATACATCAAGAATATTTTTACTGCCCTAAAAATCATCTGTACTCTGTCCATTCAGCTCTTTCCCTCCCCTCCTACTGTCCCCAGAAAGCGTCGATCTTTTTACTGTCTCCATAGTTTTGCCTTTTCTAGAATGCCAGATAGTTGGAATCACAGGGTATGCAGACTTTTCAGGTTGGCTTCTTTCACTCAGTGATATGCATTGAGATTTCTCCACGTCTTTTCATGGCGTGACAGCTCATTTCTTTTTAGTGCTGAATAACAGCCCGTTGTCTGCATGGGCCACAGTTTATTTATCCACTCACCTACTGAAGAACAGCTTGGTTGCTTCTAAGTTATGGCGATTACAAATAAAGCTGCTATAAACGGGTGTACAGGTTTTTGTGTGAACATGTTTTCAACTCCTTTGGGTAAATACCAAGAAGCACGATTGCTGGATCATATGGTAGGAGGACGTTTAGCTTTGTAGGAGATGCCAGGCTGTCTTCCAAAACGGCTGAATCCTTGGCATTGCCACCAGCAATGGGGGAGAGTTCCTACTGCTTCACATCCTCACCAGCGTCATAGATTCTGGCCATCCTAATAGGGGTGTGGTGAGGAATTTTTAAAAGTAAAAAAAGTCTCCCTGGCAGCAGCATTAAGGTTCTGATCAGCCCATGGCAGCAGATGGAGGCAAGGTGGGCGAAGCCTGCAAGCTTTCTCTAGCACACGGCTGATGAACCCGGCCCCCCCGGGAGGCAGGTGGAGGGCTTCTCCCCTCTGTGCTATTTAAGCCACATGTGTGAACTTCGGGGTCCTTGAGCTGTAGCCATATCTGAGTTTTCCATTGGGTTTTCAGATTGAGGATGGGCCTGGATGAACCAGGAAGAGATGCCGAGATCACAATGGTGATCACCAGGTTAGAGGTCTCAGAGAATAGCTTTGCCCCATAGTACGGAAAATCCCGACAGACAGACCCATACTTGAAAAGCCCCCGAAACACACACACACACGGTACCAAAGATGAACTTCAGAGGAGCCCGGGGTGATATGACAGAGAAGCAGCATGGTCAGTCTCTGGGAGCAAGAAGAGAGGTGGGTTAAGGTGGGATATGCTGACTGAAAAGGTAATTGTTGCAGACAAATGGGAGTCCTGGCCTGCTCCTGTGTCTGACTTGTGCTCTGGGAAAAGTTGGAACCCTCTAAAGAGACCAGTTGGGGTAGCCTTCCATTCGTCCTCCAGATCTACTTGTCCCCTGCTCTGTGCCTTTGGAAACCGACTTCTATGAACTCTACCAATGGGCTTTCTGGCCCTCTGGTTTCCTACTGGTGAGAATCTGCCAGAAATCAAAAGCACTCCATGAGCTGGCCAGATCCCTAAACCAAAGGTCTCGGTTCCAAATAGGAAGCTCTCCTACAACACATTCACCGCTGTCTCTAGGTTCCTGTAAGTGGCTTTTGCCCCCTTTCGACCCTCAGGCCTAGAGATGGCAAAGAGCACTTGTTAGTGCTTGACCATCTCCACGCTAATTCTTGTGGTTTCCCAACACCGTACACCTTTGTAGAGCTCCCTCTATTCTATTTGAGTAGGCCGTCTATTTCACTTGGAGACCCAGAAAACAGCCCAAGACATAAATTCATAAATTTTAAAGGATAGACATTGACCATTTTAGCAGACAATTTTTCCTTTTGGAAGTTCCTGCTAGCATATAATTAAATATCCCACCGCCTACATTCACTCACAATTTTTCTTCCACCCATCCCCATCTCCTCGCTCGCCCGCCCGCCAATGGGTTCTCCAGGTCTCCACACTCCAGCAGCCCGACTCCACTCAATTTTTCAAGTTGGAAATCTGGTATTCATTTTCACTTTATTCTTTCCATATTTGATCTGCCCTTTCCTCTGTATCCACCTACCTTATTTTCCCTCATGTGCAGTACTAGTGGCCTCAGAGCTGCTCTCCACTCTGAGAACTGAACTTAACTGCAAAATGGGTCCAGGGCACGGGCTGTGTTCCCAAGATGAAGCCCTGAATTGGCTTAAAGCTACTCACATCACTGAATTTCTCCCTTTCCAGTTATTGCTTCTTCCCTTGTCCACACTCCTACCTTCTCTGTGCTGTCGGTGTCATCACCTGTTTATTGACTGTGTCTATTCTCAATACATCCACTTGCTCCCTAGCATCACATTTCCTTCTCTCTTCTGGAATGCTGCTCCCCTGGACTGACATATCACTAATAAATACCCTTTCCTCCCCCCAGCCCCCAAAATAAACCTAACCATTCAACATCTGCCATCTGCGAAGCTGAGAAGTGCTGGAGAAAAAAAAAAAATCACCCCAGGATATATGATATCAGCATAACTTTATAGTGACAACCTCAACTGTGTGCTCTCTTATTTTCCAGAATAACTGTTTTAAATCTTCTTCAACCTCACGTGCCGCATCACAGAGATAGAAGTCAATCAGATGAGGGCTCAGTAAACTCTTTGCCATTCTCACCTACAAATGTGTCTACTTATCCTTTCATCACCATCTTCTATTACAAGATCCGAAGCTCAGGACTCCAGAGCCTTCCACCTTCTTGGAGACCTTGAACTATCTATTATCTCTCCTTTTACTGTGTCTTTAATCTCTTTCTCTCTACAGGATCCTACACAGGATATCTTCAAAATAAATAAAGAATAAGTTCCAGAAGCGCCTGGCTGGTTGAGTCAGTAGAGCATGTAACCCTTGATCTAAAGGTTGAGAGTTCAGGCCCCGTGTTGGGTGCAGAGTCAACTAAAAAAGAAAAAAAAAAAAAGAATAAATTCTGTCTCTGTCCAACCTCTCCCTCCAGCTGCTGCTTAGCTTTCTCCTCCCTTCATGGTCACCCTTCTTGAGAGAATCCTACTCACACCTGGGACTGTCCTTCCCCAAGAGCATAAACCACTTCTATGTTGCTAAGTTCAATAGAAACCTTTCAGTTCCTTCTTATTGAACCACTCGGCAGCACTCAACATAGTCCACGCTCTCCTTCTGCAAATGTTCTCTTCCCTTTCCTTCTCTTCTGTGACACTCTACTTTGTTAGTATATATCTTTCTACCTAGCTAGCTGTTTTATGTTAATCTCCTTTCTCACTCTTTATCTTGCATTTACTTTGAAAGGTTGGAATGTCCCATGGCTCAGCTCTAGGGCTTCCTCTCCTTCCACACGCCTCCCCACCCCAGCACATCTGCTTCATTTCCGTAGCTTTCACTGCAATCCACATTCCCACAGCATTGTACCACTCTTGGGATGAAGCTCTTAGGGAGACATGCAAGACCCTGAGTGATGTCTCCTATCTGCCTCTGAAGCTTTTGCCCTCACTTCCTGCACTCCCAACAAACTGACTTTTTTCATTTCCATCACAGCACCGTGACCGTCGTACCCCTGGCCATTTGCACATTCTTCTCCCACAGCTTGTTACAGTCATCCCCATACCTCTCGAGTTTGGCTGTCTGACTTTTAGTCATTCTGCAGGGCCGAGCCTCAGTGGCACTTTCTCAGGGAAGCATTTCTTGCTTGTCCAATTAAGACAGGCTCATTTTCTTTTCAGGTTCAGTTCTGGTTTTTCTTTTAAGATTTTATGTATTCATGAGTGACACACAGAGAGAGGCAGAGACAGAGGCAGAGGGACAAGCATGCTCCCTGCACAGAGCCCAATGTGGGACTCAATCCAGGACCCTGGGATCATGACCTGAGCCAAAGGCAGACACTCAACCACTGAGCCACCCAGATGCCCCATTGGGCTCAGTTTTTATATAATTTTACAGTATAGTGTATCTCTCCAGATTATAATTTATTTATTTATAATTGTTTACTATTCATTCCCTCACCAGACATTAAGCTCCATTGCCTGTTGCTGAACGCCCCACATATAGTAGGTGTTCAATATAATTCATTAATTCACTGAGCAAATATCTTCTTTCAAGAGTCCTTTCCAATTTTATAAGGTGTAGTAGCCCTCCTGATGCACCTCTAATCGCTATCCTGACAGTTAATGGGAGATCCCATTCATTTTTAAAAGTACAACCCCACTCTATCTCTTTGACTCCCCAGGAGTTTTCTGGAAAGGGTAATCCGTGTGGCATTCACGACCCACTGCCTGCTGACAAGTGAGGCAGGGAATTCGGTCATTGCCCTTGGTGATCATTAGAAGGGGCTCTTTGCCGAGCTTCACCAGATGTATGAGAGCCTGGTGCAGACCAGAAGTGCTAACGTGGTGATGTGCTGGCTCTGGCAGGAACGGGGCTGGTTTAATCAGCTGCTGTGCACCTGAATGCTGATGTCTAGTTCAAGATGAGTCTCAGAACGATGCTACTTGCTCTTTGAGCCTCCTTTCCAGGAGTTTGGGCCAGCTTTTGAGATGAAGAAGCAGACAGCAGAGGTGGTGAGGCAAGCTTCATCAGTGATAGACTGTCTTTTGTAAACAGGAAGACTGGCCATCAGCCCCACGTACTCTCCTCATGCCCCGAGGAAGCCTGAAAGAGTGGTACCCAGTCTCACTTTCTGTGGCTGAACGAGCCTACTATTGTAAGGAATAGATCTGCTGGCATTGTAGGATGGAAGGCCATTTTGTATCAGGGTTATAAGGAACTGCTGCAAGGAGTATAACTGGCTGGCAGCCCCTGGCTGCCACACTTGGCAACTGCTGCAATGGGCTTCACTCAGCCAATAGCTGGTTCATTTTACGCCAGCACTCTCCCTCAAGTCCTAGCTTGAATTTTCCCTCGAGTTTTGTCTCCCCTTAGCACTGCATGTACTGGGGTCGCCTTCAGACACAGGTCGTGGTTGAATTTGATGTAGGAGATAATTTCCTGGGGTGACTGGTCTAGAGGGTGCAGTTCTTACTGGGTTCTATATTTTAGGGGAAAGAGGATGAAGAGTGCTCCCTCAAAAGTCCTCTTTGGGTATCTGAAGAACAAGGGCCCATGAGGGAGGCTTACCTTGGACTTCCCTTCATTGATGGCTGGTAGTGATTTAGCTCACAAATCAAAGCCAACCAAATTTCTAGAATCCTGTGCTTTTCTTGGTGTTATTTATGGAAATGACAGGTAGCCACACTGTTCATCCTGCTGATTCCTAAATTTCATATGAAATATGCACTCATCCTACTAACATTCAAGTTTCCCATGAAATATACAGCACTCACAGGATATTCTCAACAGAAACCTAATTGAATCTATATCTCTTCGGGGTGTTTGGGTGGCTCAGTAGGTTGAGCATCTGCCTTTGGCTCAGGTCACGTTTCCAGAGTCCCAATATCGAGCCCCACATCGGTCTCCTTGCTCAGCAGGGAGCCTGCTTCTCCCTCTCCTTCTGCCTGCCACTCTGCCTGCTTGTGCTCTCTCTCAGTCAAATACATAAATAAAATCTTTTTTAAAAATCTATATCTCTTGGGATCCCTGGGTGGTGCAGTGGTTTAGCGCCTGCCTTTGGCCCAGGGCGCGATCCTGGAGACCCGGGATCGATTCCCACGTCGGGCTCCCGGTGCATGGAGCCTGCTTCTCCTTCTGCCTATGTCTCTGCCTCTCTCTCTCTCTCTGTGTGACTATCATAAATAAATAAAGAATTTTAAAAAAATCTATATCTCTTCTATTACTTTAGGATTATTTTGCTTACAGTTTGACTCAAACTCATATTTGCCAAGCCCCCCCAAAAAGGTGAATTTATTCATTTAAATAACAAAGAAGTCCAGTAGATAGATGTAGCTTTGCACATTATTTCTTATTAATGGAGCATAAAAGCTTCCAACAGCCCCAGCTTACCTGGTCTTCACAGGTGCTGATCTAAGAAGGAAGAACTTATTTTACACAGGGCTGGTAAACTACAAGACCTTGGACTGGCCAGTATGAGCTATAAGCCCATTTCTCATTCAATCACTACGGTTAGGTGGTAGAGGTGTTTCACATGGAAAATATTTGCAATACATATAACCGACAAATGACATAATTTTTTATATCTAGCATACATTAAAAACTCCTATTAATAAGAAAAAGACAAATGACCTAGGAGGAATATAGACAAAAGCCACAGAAGAGGAAAACGAAGGACAATAAAAATATGAAAAATTCTCACTACCAATAGTATTCTGTGAAATAAATGTAAATTAAAATGATGAAATACCAGTTTTACTCTCTTCAAATGTAGGAAATCAGAGGCAAATGATGATGAGAGTGTGGGGAAATGGGGCCCCTCCTACACTGCTGGGGAGTAAATATGCCATCATATATCCATAATTCATGCCCATGTTGTCAATAGATATAATGGATAGTGTAGTACGTATTAGCAGTCTAAGACATTGTTCAGTGGGAAAAGGCAATTCGCACAGTGGAATGTTTTGGAAGCTGTGGAGGTACACCTTCAGGAGACCTTGCTGCAAATGTGACGGGCTGACAGCCCACAGCTGTCAACTCCATGGACTCATGAGCCCAATGAATGAGGAGACATTAACACAAGGCAAAAAATCTTAAAACAGTGAAGGAAGAACAATGATAGAGATGTGTATGATACACACACACACACGCACGTATTATGTACATGTGTGTGCCCAGAGGAGGCAAATCCAATGCCACTTGGGATACGGGAAGAAGATAGGGGACTTTTAGTCTGGGATGGCTCCCAGGAGGAGCTAATGATCAAGCTGAGATAGATGTTAACTGTGCAGAGAGGAGGAAAGCATTGCAAGCAGCAGAACAGCATGAGCAATTCATGGAGGGAAGAGAGCTGCACCCCGGGAACTTACGACAGGTTTCTAATAGAGGCTTGGACTGTAACAGGTGAGGCGAAGGAGATGGGCAGCATCGGGCAAGGCCTCCTTGGTCGAATTAGAAAGGTCTGAGTAGGTTTTTATGTGGTGAGGAGCCACGGGAGGCTCTTGAGCAGGAGGGTTCATCTGAGAGGTTAGAGGATAGCAAGCCCTAGGCGAGGACAGACAGGATGCTATCGCCATCGTGCCGAGAAGGTGAATGTCTGGAAAGGAGCCTGGGATCGCCTTAGATGAGTCGGCATCAATGGAGGGGAAGAAATCCAGGAATACGGAGTTGGTACCACGTGTAGGAATGGGGAGCGGGCTGGAAGTAGGCGGTGGGGTGAGACATGGGGAGGAGCCCGATTAGATAGACCCAGGTTCTGGCAGGAGGGCGGAGAGGTGGGGAACTGAATCAGATCAGGAAGCCTACACCTCAGGGAACACGGTGATGGTTGCAAAGGCATCTGGTATTGTCCTTCTGCCACTGTCTTAAAAGGGATTCTAAAGGGATTTTCTTTCCCTTGTTCCTCCAGCACTACACTTGCATTACTGGCCTAAGTGGATACTCACCAGCTGGCCGTGTCCATCACTACAGCCAAGTCGGAGAATTCCTGATTATACTTAGAGCCTGTGGAGCTGCTGACACAAACAGTCATTAGCAGACAACCCTTTTGTATCAAAGTATGCTTTAAAATGTAAACTGTGGGCGCATTTTCCTTGCATTGTCCAGAAGGAACTTTCTCCTGCCTGAGCCTGGATTAATCATGAGAGAGCTGGTCAACATTCCACTGGTACATATCCTTACTTTGGTTGCCTTCAGCGGGACTGAGAAACTTCCAAAAGGTTTGTTTCAGGAATCTTGTCTTCATGTTGCCTTGTCACAGTTCTAAGTGCATGTGTGTGTGTGCGTGTGAGTGCTCTGATCACGACTGCTTTGTATTCCGGGGGCCTGAGTTTTACTTGGTGAAGTAGGGGTGCAATGTACGGAGAGGGAGAAAACTGTATAAATAAGCATCTGATTGATGGGCTCATTTCTACCCGTATCCCTCCCCCGCTTAAGTTCCACAATACAAAGTTGAGCTGCACAATGTGCATGCGGAGCTCTGGCTTGGAGGGAAACGTCAGCAGGTAGACTGCAAGTTATCAAGGTCCGGGCTGTTTATGTGTGTGTCAAACTTCAGGGTGGTCTAAACAGATGATGAAAACCTTTTCACGTTGGGGTTGCCGGGAATATAATCAACCCTACTCCCAGATGTCCACAGTGTTTGCTTCTGAACCAAAATCATTTCTATTTTCAGTTTCAGTTTTGCAAAAATTTTAGTAAGTATTTTAGGTCCTAAAAAACGGAATTACAGAGGGACTCGCACGATTTGCCTATATAATCAAAGGCTGAAGACAATGGGTTCTCAAGAACGTTGAGGTTGGAGGCATGACTGGGCTTGGCAAGAGACTGTGAAAGTTTTTTTTCAGAGCCTTTGGAATGTACCGGAAATAACACCACCTCAGGGAAAGGAAAGGAACTTAAGAAACTGACAGACACCTGTTGCCGCAGCAAGAATGTCCACAGTGATATGGTTTCTGGCCAGTGTATTATGAAACTGAGGCTGGCATATTTGAAATCAGGAAGAAAGACAGGAAAATATGTGATTTGCAAAGTGACTGAGGGTTTCTTTGAAATGTTTTTAAAGACCCAAGATGGAATGATATCAATTAAAGAGTCTTCGGATTAAATGTAGTAGAGTAAAAAAGAGTTCTGTGTTTTATGACACTTGGAATTAATTATTTTTTCCCTTTACGTTACCTTCCCAAAGAACCGAACACGTTTGTGTTGTGTAGATAAGTGAAGGTAGTATCTGTATGTAGGTGGGAAATGTAGCTGGAGATTTTGTGGTTCGCTAGAATTTCGGGAGTCACACGGGCAAGACTGCTAATAAGATACAGCTTTCCTCACAAACAATCTGATTTCACAGTTTTATGTTGTTTTGTTTTCCTTTTCTATCTTACATTGGGCAGAGTGATATCTTCAGATGTGACCTAAACGTTTAATTGCCAACTAATACTTTAGGGTATCTCCAGATAAAGAAGAGTCTAGATCTTTTCAAACAGCTAATAATAGACAGAAAGACTTAACATTGGCTTCAGATTATTTTAATACTTCCTGGTCATACAACGGATGTCCGGGAAGATGGCACCTGAATGTTCACACTTATGGATTATGAGAAGTCTTATTTGCGCTATTCTAAACCACTAAGTTACATAAAAACAACATGGTTAAATGCTAAAATTTACTAAAATTCAATTTACTAAATTGCATGGAGAGCAAAACAACTGATTTTGATGGTTAACATCAGGATTTGGTGCATTAGAAAAAAAACCCAAAATCCACCCCTCTATATAAACAACTTCTAATTTATATTCTAGAAAGAAATGATTTATAGTTCCCAAACTTTATAGGTAAGGCCATTAATTCAAATGCACACTATCTCTCTTTTGAAAAATTCAAAATAGGGTGACATAAGGATAATAAAGCCAAACATCTTGGCTTTTAAATAAAATGATCAGGTTGTCAATCCAACTTTGTTTGTTTACTGCTATAATTTCTTGTAAAATGAAAATTTTAAAAGAATATTTTTGCCCAGTCCACTCTATTTATGGTAAAATATAAGCTAGTATGAACTTAACACCAACCTTAGCCAAGAACACCAGGCCTAGTAGAATAAACATCCATTAATTACACACACCAGCTCTGAGAATAGACATTTTCATAAAAACACAGTCCTTAGAGTTCATGGAATATATCGGCACAAAACCCCTCAAAATATGCTGTTATTTTAATACTACTAAAAGTAATAAAGATATTCCACACAAACTATCTCATAGTTATTTTCTCTGTTCTTGACAGAGAATAAAAAGAATTTTTTAGATGAATACCTTTGTCCTAAGTCCTTTATCATGAACGGATCAAGGAATCTCCACAATACTGTGTTATGAAATAGACTGACAGATTTTAAATAGTGCAAGAGTATTTAGTGGGTTCTTTTCTAACTGTCCACATATCATTTCCTCAATAAAATTAATAACAGACTTTGTAGCATTAATAGTTTGTTGTTTTCATTTTAGTTTGAGATTCCTAATGTTCAAAGACAAGGGGAAAAGACACTCGTTCTGACTCATTATGACTAGTGATACTTTCAGCGATGAGCTCATATCATAACCCCTAAGTAGGAGAGATTTACAAACATTCATATATGAAAGTAATCAACGTTTCATTGAATACGCATCCAAACCACACACTTCCATAATATTTAGTGCTTTATCAAGGAGTATGAAGTCTGCAGTGGGAGTTAAAATCTGTAGGAGTATAGGAGTTCAGGTAAGCAGCACTAAGTTTGTTTAATACGTACAAAGAACTCCTGTCCGAACTCCACTTTCTAAATTATTCCATTTGCCCCCATCCCTAGAAGTTTCTGAGTCTAAGTGATTTCTCTTCAGATATATTTGAGTAACTTCCTCTTCTAAATCGTACGTATACAAAGATAGGATTCACAGATTCAACATATGACTAAGTCAGAGCAGGCACAGCTGTCATTGAAATCCGGGACACCGAGTCCTGGATGAATATTGACGTGCATTGAAAGAGCAACTCATTGCGTGTTTGGGGAAACACAGTTGCTTTAAATATTATTGACCTTAAAGAACAGAAAGAAGGAGCAGAAATGTCAAGATTTCTGCCACATTTCCAGAGCAGGAGGCAACGTCTCAGTGAAATAGGACTTAAGGTGTGGGGGAAAGGGACAAGAGAGGGGTGAGGACCGGCCCCAAAGGATGTGGCCCTATTCAGGAAAGTCAGCAAAGGAGCAGACCAGAGAATGCAGAAGAACGACATGGGTCGTGCTGAGGAACCCAGCTGGGGTTGGGGAGTGAGACTTTGTCGTGGCCTTGATTTACACCACCATTTCACTGCATCTAACAATACCATTAGCACATAGGGGCAGCAAGGACAGCTGGCTGGATTAGTTCAAGGTTGGTGCTTCCCAGGGTCAGCGCAGCTAAAGGACTAGAGAGTATGGGAGCTGAGATTATATGGCAGCGTGCCGGGCAGTCAAGGCTGAATAGCGAAGGCAGTGAAGTGAGGACATTTAAAGCCTGGAAGAGAATGTTAAGATCGAGTTCCTTTTCCTAGTCTCTAATGTCTTTCCGTGTGTCTTTAGGGACAGCACATGGTCTCCATTAGCCTCTGTTTCCTTGTAAAACGAAGAAGTGCACACTAGTGCTCAACGTATAATGCTATGTACCGTGACAAGGACTGTCAGTGATTGGGGAAATACATGTTCACTCTTGGGTAACATGCCCATTTTAGATGGGTCTCTGTGAGACCATGTCTTAACCCAAATGTCTTAACCAAATTCCCTCAGGAGAGGCAATTTCAGAGATTCTAACAGGCTACCGGCCTATGCCCCACACCAGTCTCGAAGGCAAAGACCAAAAGTGTGTTCTGTAACAAAGAATGAATGATACAGCATTAATAAGTGATTGAGATTATTGATGAAGTTTACAAACTCCAAAGGCATCATAATCAAAGAACTTACATTTTATTATATCAACAGGAGAATGAATGTGTCAGTTTCTAAGCGAAGCCAAATGATGAGCAATACTGAATATCCTCTTTCTTTGGGGAATCTGAAAAAATTTCTAGCACCAGAGTGTTTTTTCATACTGAAAAAACAATACTGTATTTATGATGTTAGAAAAAAAAACATGAATACATCTGAGCTCTAATTTTATTAAAACAGAAAGAAGCAAATACACTTGGCTTCTTGGTTTTTTCAGTCATTTGGTCGTGTTAATCAACAACTATTCAATCAGAAGCTGGCACGTCAATGGCCATGCGGTAGAGCCCATAAAAGGGTAATGTCATGTCCTTCAAGTTAAGCTACTCTTTGGGCACAGGAAGTGTTGTGCTCATTTTCATGTATTTGTTATTCATGTGGTCCTTGGATTGAGGGAAGAAGTAGTGCCCTAGTTTAAACAAACTCCAGCTGAGATGAAAGCTGGATAAGAGAATGAAAGTAAACATGAGACAACCTGCTGAGTCAACAAATATCATTAAATACAACAATGTGATTTTGTCACGATTTGAAAGTGGATTTGTTTGGATAATTTTCAAAATTTGAAAGATAGGCAAAGTGAACTTAACCAACTATATCCTGCCTATATAAGTTAATATTAATGTAAACCTTATTCTTCGCCTCTGTCTGTAACTAGTATTATGTTGAAGACATAGAATAGCTTAGAGTTAAAAGAGAAACTTTAAACCAACCTTCACTTTGACATTCAGTTCTAACACTTCATACTTCCATTATGTTTAGGCAAGTTATTTAACCATTCTTAGCCTCCATTCCTTATCTGCGAGTGAGAATATAGTATCTGCCTTTATGTTTGTTGTGGTAAATGAGATAATGAATAAAAAGTATAATGCATGGCCCGTGGCAGGTTCTTAATTTTGGATGCTAAAATTATTTTTTAAAATATTTTATTTATTTATTCATGAGAAACACAGAGAGAGAGAGAGGCAGATACACAGGCAGAGGGAAAAGCAGGTTCCCCACAGGGAGCCTGATATGGGACTCAATCCCAAGACTCCAGGATCATGCCCTGACCCGTAGGTAGATGCTCAACCACTAAGCCACCCAGGCGTTCCTAAAATTATTTTTAAATAGAGTCAAACACAAGACAAGACTGCCGTGCCACTGTACATGATGGGAAGGTGTTAATCTAATAAATTTCTTCATAACACCTCATGTATGTCTCCATAAGCGTCAGGACATTATAACATTACTTCCTTCATCCTAACTGGTCTCTCAACAGTTTGTAAAAACATTAATAGTATGTCCGTTACCTTTGTCACTTTGAAAGTATCAAGTGAGAAGAAGCTGATGACTCAAGTTTATTTTCTTGTAATACATGGCCATGAAGAATGATTTTGAAAATACAAAATATAGAAAAGCTTAAAATAGAAAAAGTCATCCTGACTTCCAAGACTGTTAACATGTTGGTATATTTTCTTTCCATTTTTCCCTAGGTATCATAAAAAACTGTTTATAAGATTCTGCTACCTGCCATTTCTACTCAACATGAACGCATGAGCATATTCTATATTATCTGTACTCTAACATACCATTTCCAGTGACTGTGTAAATAATGTCCTGTTTAGATAAGAGTTGCTGATACATGTTTAATATCTACCTCTCTGATACAAAAAAAAAGGCCCTCATTTGTTGTATTTGTTGATTTCTGTACTGTAAATACTCCAACCACACCCAATTTCAAGCTAACGATGAATATTGAATTGGGAAGAGATGGGCAGTAGCATGCCTTTATATACTATTTCTACTGCACAGATACATTGACTGTAAATTACTCCAAGAGCATAGATAGTAAAATAATTAGGAAGTAATAAATTTTGAGGATTAATACTCTTTGACATGATTTATTTAATTATTATTATTTTATTTTAATTTGTTAACGTGGGTCTTGTTAACACGCAATGTTAGTGTTAGTTTCTGGTGTACAACATAGTGATTCAACTTTCCTATACGTTACGCTACACTCGCCACCAGTGGAGCCACCAACTGTCACCTAAATTTATATAATTTAATTTTTACTAGTGGCTCTATTTAACAACTGTCTCACAAAATTGTTGAAAACTTAACACTTGGCTCTATCTAGCAAGCCAATACTAGCCAGCACCAGCAGACCACAGTCAGAAAGCAGAACCGTGTGCTGGAACTTCGTTCCACTGCAGCACAATTAGTACAATTTAGTACAATTAATCTGTTTTGCACAGTGAAAAGTCATCTATGTGCCTTTCCACCTTGAGATTATTTCCTTGGGATAGATTCCCAGAAGTAAATATTAATAATAAGTTTGCAAGTCATCCAGAGACCAGCAGAACAACTGAGCTCTTCAGGCTCTCTTTTCTAAATTACCAAATCAAATAACACACAGTGTTCCATATGGGCAAAGGACAATTTTAAATGCTTCACCTATATTCGTTTAATGAGTCCTCCTGACAAGCCTCTGTGGTGGTTTTATTATCATCTCCATCTACAGCTGACGATGCCGAGACACTAGCTGGGTGAGTTGGTGGATTGGAAGCGATGGAACAAGGATTTAAACTCAAGCCCTGTGCTAGCACCTCCCACTGTCTGGCTGCTTAATGGTCCTTCCTTTCAAACAATGGAAGCATTCAGTATTATTAATTCAGTTTGGGGCCCATCATCATCCGCATCCCACAAGCTTAATATAATATCACTGTTTTTATTTCTTAACATCTCTATTCCTATACAACTGGTAGCTTATTTTATCCATGGGAGCCTTAACACCTATGTAGAAAAGCTGACATTTCACCTACAAATTCTGGTTTTTTATTTCAGCTATTCTCTTTCAACCTTTTAAAAAGTATATGCCTTTCCTAAAGGCCTCAGAAACACAGTTCATTTAAACATCACATCAGTCAATGTGCCAGTGTTAGGGATAGAAGAAGGTGTAAGACATGGTCCCTGGCTCCAAAGTTCAAGGTTTTTTATAATTGAGTAATGGGAAAAAGACATAAACCAATCATCCTAACAGCGTCTGTGTGACAAGTGCTATGAGAATGACATTTACAGCATGAGCTAAGGTTAAGGAAAAGGGCATTTGGCTCTGTCTAGCAAGTCTGGAAAATTGAGAGGAGATGCTGCTTTAACTGGATCTTAAGAAAAGAACAACATTAAGGAGGAAGATGTGGGCTAAGTGGGATGCTCCCAAGGTACCATGTTCCCTTATTCTCAGCCCACAAATGTGTCTCTGAGTTTTTTTTTGTTTTTTGTTTTTTGTTTTTTTTTTTTTTTTATTTATGATAGTCACAGAGAGAGAGAGAGAGAGGCAGAGACACAGGCAGAGGGAGAAGCAGGCTCCATGCACCGGGAGCCCGACGTGGGATTCGATCCCGGGTCTCCAGGATCGCGCCCTGGGCCAAAGGCAGGCGCCAAACCACTGCGCCACCCAGGGATCCCTGTGTCTCTGAGTTTACTGAAAAAATAAGGTTCATTTAGACAGCGGATGCATGTTTCATGGCCAATGTGCCAGTTTGTTCCAGGTGTTTCATGAGGCTATCACCCTCTACCCTGCATCTAAAATATGGTTCACACTACTTACTTGGCTGTCCTGTGTGCCTTGCATTTTAACAAAAGCAAACATATAAATTTATCATCCAAAGTCAGGTACTTGCAGAGTACAGAAAGCACTAGTAATAATTATGTCAGGATAGCAGGCACAACTATTATAGCTGATCATTTTATGTATCTACCCATCCTCATTACCTAGATTGTAGCAGAGATGGGTTTTACACATCTTGTTCCTTCTAGTCAACCTGGTGCTTGCTACATGGAAAACAGTAAATAGATCTCTGATAAATAATAACACTATAGTAATGATGATAATTATTATATTTTTAAAGATTTTATTTATTTATTCATGAGAGACAGAGAGAGAGAGAGAGAGAGGCAGAAGGAGAAATAGGCTCCATGCAGGGAGCCTGACATGGGACTCGATCCCAGGTCTCCAGGATCACACCCTGGGTTGAATGCGGTGCTAAACCGCTGGGCCACCCGGGCTGCCCGATAATTATTTTAAATAAGATTATGCAATGCGGTAGATTTCTAGACTCACCCAAATACAAGTGTGGGCACTGGCCCACACCATCCAGCCCGTGAGATGCCCAGGACCCCACCTCGTTTGCTTTGGTGTATTCATAGGTTTCCTTAAGCATTAAAGAAGGGTGTATCCTACTACCAATAACTTCTCATCCTTCTTAAATTCTTTATCCTCCAAACTTTTATAATCCAAGTGACCCTCATTTCATAGGGGGGGGGGCAGGAGGAAAGAAGGCACCGTGTCACAGCTTCTCCTCTTGTTGTCTCTCTTTTTGTAGAATAAACAAACACACACACATGCGCACACAGAGGTACATACACACACAAACAAAACAATAATAAAACACAAAAACAAAAAACAAAACCAGCTTTGGGATATAACTCACATACCACGCACTTCACCCATTTAAAGTATACAATTCACAGAGCTGTGCATTTATCATCAAAATCAAGCTTAGGAAATGTTCATTACACCTAAAAGAAATCCTGTGTCCTTTAGCCATTGATCACCCCCGATCCCTCCACCCTCTGTCCCAGTCCGAGGCAGTCACTAATGCATTTTCTGACTACAGATTGGCCCATGTGGGCATTTCTAAATGGGATCATACAATATATTGTGCTTGTGATTGGCTTCTTTCATTTAGCTTATTATTTCCAAGGTCTATCCATGTTGTGGTATATACTGGTACTTCATTCCTTTTTATTGTCAAATAATATTCCATTGTGTAGATATATCAATTTTGTTGACCCTTTAATCTTTTTCTGACACTTGGGTTGCTTCGACCATTTAGCTTATGAATAACACTGCTATGAACACAGTTGTGTAAGTATCTGAGTCCCTCCTATAATAGTTTGGGGTATATACCCAGCAGTAGAACCGTTGGATCATATGGTAATCCTAGGCTTAATTTTTTTGAGGAACTACCATACTGTTTTCAACGGCGGCTGCACCATTTTACATTCCCACTAGCAATGCACAAAAGTTCTAATTTTTCCACATCCTCGCCAAGATTTGTTGTGAATGTGGAGTGGATCTAATTGTGGTTTTGGTTTGCATTTCCTTAATGGCTAATGATATTGACCATCTTTTCACATGCTTGTGTCTCCAACACAAATGAAATTCATATAAAATTGTTGAAGAAATTCTGCTTGGATCCTTGCCCATTTGTTATTTGTGGGGTTTTTTTTTTTTTGTCTTTTTTATGTATTGAGTCTTTTTCTCATCTACTAACATGCAGATCTGATTCCTTTGTAAATCTGGGTAAGCTTAAACTGTAAAGTCTTTCGTATGCAGGAGCTCCCTTTTCAAAGCACTCAGTGGGCTCTAGCACTGTGTCCATATGGACGTATATTATTATGAAATTTGGAAAAAATTGTTTTTAAACAGTTGTTAAGACCTCTTTCCTTTCTGATTCCCTGAAGTCACACTTCCCTTCACATTGATATGTGTTGGGTGGCCACAGAGGATTAGTGAACAGTATTCTAGAAGGTTCTCATCTGATTTCTCTTTTTCTTGTAGCTCCTGTCATCACTACTCCTCTAGAAACAGTGGATGCCTTAGTTGAAGAAGTGGCTACGTTCATGTGTGCAGTGGAATCCTATCCCCAGCCTGAAATTTCCTGGACCAGAAATAAAATTCTCATTAAGTAAGTGTTCTGCCTTTTTCTGGTAAGAATGCCCACTGCTGCCTTGCAATTTAACTTTGTCACAAATGTAATCACAGCTCTTTGGAGTATAAAAGCTCAGCTTCTAGAATATGAAAAATGCCAAATCTCTCATTTTATAAATGCAAGGTCTGAATATCAGTGAGGTTAAGAGAATTTCCCAAGGCAAAACAGAGATTTAATTGACTTGGAGACATCAGGGTTATTTCATAGACCCTGGGTTAGGACCCAGAGGAAATTTCAAGTAATTAGGAAACACCATGACATCCTAGGTCTGGGGGCATACGGCACATGTCTCAGGACATGCTGGGGAATTAATAGGGACCAGATTTATCTCCTCTATTTCTACTATCCCAATAAAGTCTGTTGTCTAGAAACCTGACCTCTAGGTCACCATAATTTTGTCTTTTGAACGTCAGAAGGGCCTCCTGATGTATAATGAGGCAGCCTCTCAAACAGATAAAATTCCCATTTGACATGAAAAGGTCATGCTATCTTTTCCTCATTTACAGTAGTTATCTGATCAAAAATACTCTTTAAAAAATCTGTAATGAAGGCAACCACTGGCTTCCCAGCAGGCAATATAGCTTGCATTAGGGCCGGAGTCCTTAAACTGGGATCCAAAGACAGAGGTCTGTGAACTTGCATGCAGAAAAATTATGCCATTATTTGCACCAAACGTTAATGAAATTTAGTGTTTCCTTCTATTATACATGTTGTAATGTGGGAAATCACCCTGTGACATGGTCACCTTCAGGTTGTCTACCAGGCAAGTTATTCCAAAAGTCCTAGAATAGGGAGGCTCAAAATAAGGTGCTTGAAATACAGTTTATCAAATCCATTTAAAATATATAGATAGAAATAAGGGGAGAGAAACGGGATAAGTTAATGTACTTAAGAACCTTGGTTCACCTGATGTTTATATGTCCAGTCTCTCTTGTGCCTCAGACATCCCCACTGCAGTGTTCTTACAAGGACCCGTGTGGTGGCTGAGCCCACAGACAGAAGGTACCTGAAGCTAATAACATATACTTTCTCTATTGGACAGATGCAAGCACACCTGGCCATGACTCTAGCTTGCCAAATAGCCAGTTGAACAGCCATGGATTTTAAGGGTTTTTCTTGGGTAGAGTGATGGGGCCATCCATAAAGGGACAATACTTTTTTGAGAGAGAGAGAGAGAGAGAGAGAGAGAAAGAGAGAGAGAAAGTGAGCAAGCAGGGAGGGGAAGAGGGAGAGAGAGAGAATCTCAAGCAGGTCCCATGCCCAGATGCAGAACCTGACGTGGGGCTCACTCCCACAACCCCAAGATCATGACCTGAGCTGAAATCAAGAATCAGATGGCCAACTGACTGAGCCACCCAGGCACCCCAAGGGACATTTTATGTCACCAATGGGTGGTTGATTTAGGGACGACAGAGCTGTCAGTCTAGAGGCGGCATGATTATAAACTTGCCTTTCCATCCCTTTCCACTTGAAGCGATACTCTTCTCTGTTCCAACATATTTTTGATTAATTACATCAATCTTTGGCAGGCTGCTATTTTATTTACTGCCTATATTCAACACACCTTATCAGCTCTTCCTGTGTTTCACAAGTCACTCTCCTGTCTCCATTCAACACGAGTCATTGTGCCAATATCTCCTAAGCTATTAGCTTTATAATTTATATGCTTGATATTCATGAGTTTTCTCTTTTATATGTCTTTGTCTTCTATAACAAGATAAATAAAATAATCTCTTTAAATAATACAGAAAAACTTCATTGTAAATATGGACCATGAATAACAGTGGTCATTAAAGAACCTGTGAAGTTATCACAGAAGTTAGATAGCTCTGTATTACATTACAGTTGTTGCATATATCTTAACATATTTATACTCTTCCCTACTTTGAAATTATAATAGTTGTTAGATACTCAACATTCAGTATTCAAAGGTCAATGTTCAAAGACTACTCTCCCCATCACAGCCCTCCAACTTGTCTGGGAAGGAAGTTTGATGCCTGTATTGTAAATAGCTTTGAAAAATATGGCCCTATGTCCTCTCATGGTTTATCTCTCAATATTATAAGGAGATGAAGAAATGGACAGTGAGAGAGTTTTTAATTACACAAAGAAAAATCATTACAAGTCTACCTCAGAAAACCATAAATATAAGCTCAGCTAAGTTAGCTTGTAACACTATGAATAAAATCATTTAATACATTTGAATCTTCCCTTTGTTATAAGGTAAAAATGTTACAAATAAATAAGAAGCAAGTGGAGCTATAGGTTTGATTAGTTAGTTGTTAGTCAAAGGATCTGTGAAATAGGAAAAAATGACATTTAGACAACATATTTGAGTGCCCTCTGAGGAATAATGAATAACTGGACACAGGAGAAACCTGACAAGCACTAGCTCAGCCTGGTGATAAAGGTCAATATCAACAGTGAGAAATGACATCGATAGTGTATCCTTTTTATGATGTGATGTGACACTCTGTTTTTGTGATCTTCTTCCCCAAAGCCACAAGCCCAGTTTTATTGTGATAAAAACATAAGGCAAATTCCAATAGAGGGACCTCCTACAAAATACTTGACAAGGACTCCTCAAAACTGTCAAGGCTGTCAAACACAAGGAAAGTCTTAGAAATTATCACAGCCAAAAAGAGCCTAAGAAGATATGACAAATAAACGTCATGTCCTGGATGAGACTATGGAACAGACAAAGACATCAGATAAAAACTAAACAAATCTGAATAAACAAAGACTTATATAAGCTAGTTAATACTATATCAATATTGGCTCATTAATTTAACAAACGTACTGCACTAATCCAAGATGTTCACAACAGGGGAGACTGGATGAGGGAGGTAGAGAGAAGGTACTATCTTTTCAATTTTTCTACAAATCTAAAACTGTTCTAAAAAAAATTCCAGTTTAAAAATTACTAATATTTGAGTGTTCCTCACAACCCATAAGCAATTTAGCAACAATGATGCAACAGCTTCTAAGTCTTGAAAATTTCCTATTTCACAGGGTGGTTGGACTCTTAGTCCACAAGTCCATCTGCAAAATATTCCAATGTTCATATTTTTCCATGAACACTTAAACCTGGTAAAAACAAAACAAAATACAACAGAATTACATGAGAGTGAGTATCGTGGCTTGCCACAGTTACTTATCGTGATTTAGTGAACTACCCAGTGACTCCATTATCCTTAGTCACATCTGACCAAAATGTTTCCTCTTCAGGATCGGTGTATGATGGTAGCCACCTGTTGAGATTAGAACATCAAGGATCCACTTCCTTTTCCATTTTTGTTTTCACATGAGTTCCCTATTTCTACTGTAACAAATTACCAAAAACTTAGTGGCCTAAAACAATACAGATTCATTATCTTACAGATTGGGGGGGTCAGAAGTCTGAAATAGGTCTCCCTGGGCTAAAATCAAGGTATTGACAGGGCTGCATTCTTTCTGGTGGCACCAAAGAAATTCTTGCCTTTCCCCACTTACAGAGGGCTACCTGCCTTCCTTGCTCCTTCCTCCCCTTTCTATCACTTTGCCCCCTGCCACCACTGTCTCATCTCCTCTCATTTTCCAGCTTCCTTCTACCATCTTTTAATGGCTGTCATGATTACATTGGACCAATCTGGATAAGCTGTGATACTCTATTTTAAGATCCTTGGTATCTGTAAAATCCCTTTTGCCACATAAGATAACATATTCACAGGTTCTGGGGATTAATACATGGATTTGGGGGGGGGGTACATGTTTCTGCCTAATGCATACATTTTGCATAAAGAATCTTTATTTGGTCCTAAAACCGACTTTTATGTTGATGCTTCCCCTCAAATCTGTTTCCCTAATTCCCTTTTCAACTGATGGCATGTAATTTAATGAGATCATGTATATAAAACATCCACTTCTACAGTTTGAAGCTGTTCTGCTTCCTTATATATTCAAAAAAAAAAAAAAAAAAAACTAGAACTATGCTTGACACTGGTTAGGCACTCAACAAATATTTGTTTAATAAATGAATACTCAGATAATTGTTAGTTGCTTCCAAAAATATTTAATTCTCCCTGCTGGTCACACATTTATGTGTGTGTGTTCATTCCCTGGCTGTTACTTTGCAATAATTATGGGGAGAAGACTCATATATCTTGGTAATCATAGACTTTCCTGAGTAAAGTAAACTTCATGTTTGGTCTCATCGACAAACATCACCTTTTGAAAGCATTTTGGAGGGACTCAGTGGTGCTTTGATTATTGGAGCATAGGGAAGATTAGAATGCATTGTTAGCATTATATTGCCAACTAAGGTTACTCTAGAATTCCGAACTCACTCAACTTTCCTTTTGCTTTTAATCAGCTTCCTCCATTAACAAGCCATCTTTTCTGATCAGTTTACCACGGCTGGGAAAAAAAAAAAAAAAAAAAAAAAAAGATCACACACTGGGGGGTCCTAACCTGCCATTGCTGTCTGTGACCTGCAGGCTCTTTGATACCCGGTACAGCATTCGAGAGAACGGACAGCTCCTCACCATCCTGAGTGTGGAAGACAGTGACGATGGCATCTACTGCTGCACCGCCAACAACGGCGTGGGGGGCGCCGCCGAGAGCTGCGGGGCTCTGCAAGTGAAGATGAGTGAGTGGGAGAGGGCCTCTGCTCGTGATGTTAAAAGGCTGGCTTGGTGCACCCTGGAGCAGGCAGTAAATAGGGCCTCCCGCACACCTGGAGGCTTAGCCGCCGGCTGAGTTCAAGTGCAAAACACAACCTTGCCGCAGTGAATTCTGTCCTCAACCACAGGCAAGCCCCTTAGTTCTCTAGCTTCTCCTGTTTTCTGGCCTGTCCACAGCTCCTTGTCTGCTGCCCCCTTGCCCTCTTGCCACCAGGGAACTTTCCTCTAAAATCTTCTCCCTGTACCTTTAAAACAGTTCCCTTACGACCAGGTGCGCTTTTTATCTCCAACCTCTTTGCAGACACTTCTGCTCTTTTGCCTTATTTGAAACTTGATGTTCTTGGATGACTCTTCAAACTTGAGTGGCTTATCTTCTTTATTGGAGGCTGTTTATTTTCCCCCCACTTTTCCTGTCTACAAGGCTAGCAAGGACTCCTCACCCCCCTTTCAGTCATTTCCTCTCATGAGGGCATGTGCCCTTCTACCATTCTCTTTCTATTCAAGTCACCTCCCCATTTTTAAGTCCCCCCCGACATGCACACACACATATACAATATCTGCCAAAGACTTTGATTCCAGACTCATTATCTTTCTATCCAACCTAAGTCCAGGCACCATCCTAATGGATTATAACAGCCATGAAACAGCCTCTAGCCATTTCAACCTTACAACTCCTGACCTCCACAAGTCCAGTGATATTTGCCTTTTTATCAGCCAACCCCATCAACGACCTTGTCACCCCTAGGAAATGGTCTGTGTTTAAAATCTTAAGCTCCAGGATGTCATACTCTGAACATGGGCACTTCTATTCCTAGCTCTGTCCCATGAAGAAAACACTTTCCCACACTCATGATGTGCCTCCAGAGAGAAGGCTCTTAACTCCATCTGTCTCTTTCTCAGCTAAGAACAGAGTCCAGCTCTCTTGTTCCCCTACTCCCACCACACGGCCATCACCAGCATGCTCACGTTCTCCTGCCCTGACTCCCCTGCTCTCCCTTCCACTGACCCCCCCAGTCAAGACTTACTCAGTTCTTGGTCCACTTGGTTTTCTCTCCTACCTGGTGTTCTATCATCAAGCACTCTTACCAGTACCCTGAAATCTCATGACCTCCTGTGCTAGAAGCACTATCTGCTTCCAAACTGTCCACCTGGTAATAATGCAATCTTTATTTTCTTCTGACACCATGCTGCTGATGGCAAAAGTTACATCAAAATCCATGTGGGTGCTATACCAATCAGCAGGGGCCAGTTCCACCTGGGAATTTTATTGCAAGCTTTGTTGTTATTCCTGATTGTCCTCACTGTTTCTTTTATCTTTTATCTTTCTACTTTGTTGTCATTGTTTTGCTGAAGGGAGTCATTTGCTGCTTCTTTTCAAAGCGTGAGCATGTGATCACATAAAATCTGAGGATGTATCTTCTGAATCATTGCATCGATGCAATGATTTTACTTTGCCTTTACTCCTAGATAACAATTTGTCTAGGTACAGATGAGAGTTTAAAAAGGCTCTTCCCTTAGCTTGCATTAAATAATTATTCATCTCACATGGCATTCCATGATTCAGCTGAGAAATCTTTTTCTTATTCCTGTAGGTAAGCCTAGTGTTTTTCTTAAAAAACTATAGTTTTTCTCTTCATTTCTAGAATTCATAAATTTCTCAAACTCCCAAGAATATGTTAGGTGGGTTTTCTTTTATTATTCCTACTTAGTTTTAGGTGGGCCTTTTGAATCTAAAACCAACCTTTTTTTTTTTTTTAATGAGATATACTCTTTTCTATTTCTCTTCCTCTTCATTTTATCTCTTAAAAAACTATAGTTTTTCTCTTCATTTCTAGAATTCATAAATTTCTCAAACTCCCAAGAATATGTTAGGTGGGTTTTCTTTTATTATTCCTACTTAGTTTTAGGTGGGCCTTTTGAATCTAAAACCAACCTTTTTTTTTTTTTTTTAATGAGATATACTCTTTTCTATTTCTCTTCCTCTTCATTTTATCTCATTCTTAAACTTTTAACAAATATTAGATCTCTTTCTTTTTCCATTTTTCATGACCTCAGTATTTTCTCCTCATATTTTCTAGCTATCTATCCTGATATACTTCCTTCTTGGAGATTTTTAAAATTTTTCCTTCCCTATTGCGAACTCACTCTTCAATATGACCATTCTATTATTCTGCCCTTATACTGAGTACTTTGATCTTAAAAACCCATATTTTTAATTCCTGGGAATTACTTCTCTGCTCCTTTTGTTCCCCAGGGCAAACTCTGTGTGTTATATGATGTAGTATTTGCTCAAGTCCCTGTAAGGATATCACTACTGCATTTTTAAAATATAGTCTTCCTTTCCTTGCTTTGTTTCTGTTTTCTCCATGATTAAGTTTTGGATTTCTTTTGTTTTGTCTTTTTTTCATGTTCATGTTTTTTTTTTCTCAATCATCTACTAATCTTTTATTTTTGATCATACTTATAAATGAAGTTGTAGATTCATTAGAATAGGAATGTTGAGGGGCTAATGTGGCATTGTGGGGAAATTGCTCTGGAGGTTTTGTGAGAAGGGGGTAGGGACATACCCACAAGAAAGCTTTCTTTTAGCATGTGGGGAAGTGAGGAAATCAAGTAAGGAAACTGGGATGTGCTCCTTTGCTAAATAATAAAGGCTTGATTCTGAAGGCAGAGCACATTTAAGTATTTCGCTATTTTGTGATTCCATCTTTCCTTTGAACATTTCTCATATTCTCTGTGGTACTAAATTTTCTTTATTATGGATTTATCCTAAATATTCTTCTCTTCTTTTCTCCACCTTCTCCTTAGGAAAGCTCACAGAGTCATGTGGGTATACACTGGTATGGCCATCCCAGTTGCTAACATTTTAGAATGCTCCCACACCACTTGGTAGAGACCCTCCTGAGATCCCTAAGATTCTGGCCTCCATCACTACTCCAGTTACCCTAGGATCTCTCCCAGGAGCTCCCTCCCCCAAGTTCCTTTTGGTCCATCAACTAAGGGTTTCATGCTGGCATAGCACGATGCTTCTAGCATCCTGCTATAACACGATAAACAGCTCACATTAGCCAGTGCTTGTGGCTCCACCTGAAGAGTGTTCCATTACAGTGGGGAATCCATGACTCAACATCAATACTTAACTCATTCCCAGCTCACTTTATATTCAAGTTCCCATAAGAATTCTCTTCCCTCTCATCCAAAAGATGACCAAGGCTTCTATTTCACTGAAAAAGATGGGAGTTATTTGCTTTGAACAAAGGTTATCTTGGCAGAGGGATGAGTTCAAGGAACCCAAGGGAAGGAATGGGTAATGCTCTTTGACTAGGTCATAGGAATATCAATTCTTAAGCTAAGCTTTTGCCAGCAGTCATATGACAACCCAACCCACAATTGAGGTGCCTGGCCATCATCTAAATGTAGGTGTTCACTGATGTTGATTAGGAAAGTTATGAGCTTTAAGAAGGCAGGCCAAGTACCTAAGTTGATATTTTCCTATAACATGTTTAAAGCCTGTCATGGGGCAGCCTGGGTGGCTCAGTGGTTTAGCGTTACTTTTGGCCCAGGGCGTGACCCTGGAGACCTGGGATCAAGTCCCGCATCCGGCTCCCTGCATGGAGCCTGCTTCTCCCTCTGCCTGTGTCTCTGCCTTTCCCTCTCTTTGTGTCTCTCATGAATAAATAAATAAAATCTTTTTAAAAAGCCTGTCTTGTAATTTTGCCATAATCCAAAATCATATCAACTCTAAATGACAATAAATGCCTAGATTAAACATCAAAAGACCATGCAGTCTTTGCAAATACCATTTCCAACCACCACTAACTCCTAGAAGCACAATTAAAACAGGAGGGAAAAGTGCTTATGAAATAAGCTTTTTTTTTTTTTCATGCTTTTCTCCATCAAAGTAACACACTGATTATATAGCATATGACCTGAGGGAAATAAAATGTATCCATTTCTCAGTAGTCTCTCCTGAAAAGACAGTCCTCTGTTTTATATCTGTAACATGAGATCACTAAGGAAATGAATGTAGTTTTTGTTATTATGAATGTTTCAAGTAGTAAAATAATAGGCATCCTGAACTTGTCAATTCTTCTACACATTAGATTTAGTAACTTCTTCTGAAAGTTTACTATCAGAGAATAAACAGTAGGTGGTATAAATTATTTCTTCTGATAGAATTAATTTAAGAGAGTTTCACAGAACAGTAAATGACAAAAGTTTGCCTCGCAGAGTACCAGTTACTCTAAATTGTATGACCAAATTTCTCCAATTACTAATATAATAATGTCGAGTTTGGGGGATCCCTGGGTGGCTCAGCGGTTCAGCACCTGCCTTCAGCCCAGGGCATGATCCTGGAGTCCCAGGATGGAGTCCCACGTCAGGCTCCCGACAAGGAGCCTGCTTCTCCCTCTGCCTGTGCCTCTTCCTCTCTCTCTGTGTCTATCATGAATAAATTAAAAAAAAATCTTAAAAAAATAATAACGTCGAGTTTACTTTCTACAAATATATCTAATTCTTAATCACTAAAATTAAGAGACAAATTTAGATGAAACTAAAGGGAGAGGGAAAGCAAAATTCAGAATTATATTAAAAGTAGATAAAAAAACTAATAAAAAATAAAAAATAGATTAGAAATGTCCCTTCAAATGTTTTCGTGTTTGTTGGTATGAACTGAATACTGTTGAGTTGTTAAGGTAACAGTTTATTTTAACCAACTTTTTATTAACTATCTTTTAAAGTGAAGAATACTAGGACTTCAAACTCCTAATATGTTTCATGAATTTGTGTTTTTCAAATAAGATATGAATAAAACAGATAACCAAAACTTTGAAAAATGGTTTTTGTTTGATATCCCCTCAAAACCTGTCTGAGCATTTGGCATATCTTGTAAAGTAGCAAACTATTCTTAGAGTGGATATTTAGACTTAATGCAGCCATATTGCCTTTTTAATTTTGAATTTTTGTTTCCCTTTAGAGCCGAAAATAACTCGTCCTCCCATAAACGTAAAAATAATAGAAGGATTAAAGGCAGTTCTCCCGTGTACTACAATGGGCAATCCTAAACCATCAGTGTCGTGGATTAAGGGGGACAGTGCTCTCAGGGTAAGTGATTATTATGAAAACATGTCTATACAACTAGTTTTCAAATACAACAAATCTTTGCAAAGTGAGTTACATGATTACAAATTTCTAACATGAAAATTTTCCCCATATATAACATTTTAACCAACCTTAAATATTCCTGTTCCCATACACACAAACCGTAAGGCATTCCAGTTGGGACTGGTTAGAGAAAAAAAAAAGAGAGAGAGAGAGATGGGAACCAGTAGTTCTTTTTAGGGATGAAAAAGGAAGCAAAACAAAAGCAAAGCTAGAATGTTTCTTTGTTGATCAATTGGTTAGTGGAATTGTTTTATTTTTTTAACATTGAAACTTTGAGACACAGGAGATGAAAAATATGAAACTAAAATCCAGGTTTTAGACCCAACAAACAGTTTCTGGGAGGAGAGTTGAGAAAAGAGGTTTGCTTTTTCTCTTTTTCTTTTTTTTTTTTTTTTAACATTTTATTTATTTATTTGAGAGAGAGAGAGAAAGCAAGTGCAAACAGGGAGAGGGGTGGAGGGAGAGGGAGAAACAAGCCCCCTGCTGAGCAGGGAGCCTGGCATAGGCCTCCATCCCAGGATCCTGGGATCATGACCTGAGCCAAAGGCAGGTGCTTAACCCACTAAGCCACCCAGGTGCCCAGAGAAAGGAGGTTTGGAAGAAAAGTAATGAGAACCTCTGGAGTGAAGTTACAGCACAGACATCAAGACTGGTGAAACTCTCCCTAGCAGAGTTTATCTCAGTCACAGAGCAGCCAAATTAAAAATCTATTATGTACATGCTTTTAATGCTTTTGTATCTCATACCTACATTTACTGGTAAATGATTACACTGCATCATTGTTGTCACCTACTAAGTGTAAACTCAGGGAGGTTTTTCATTTTACTATGCTGAGAATATTCCACAGAGAATATGTAGGTGTTGATACACGTCAATTAACTGAAATGAAGTATAATATCAATTAGCTTTATTTAAAATAAAACAAAAATGTTAAATTGTTTATGGTAATTATATAATTTCTGACTTTCCTTTTGTTATAAATATTGGTGGATTTCCTAAAATTAAAAATGCAGGAATTTTTGTATAATACTGAATTTAGAGTACTCAAAGGGAAAGTAATTGTGATGTTTTAACTTCCAACACCAAATTTATGTATTATTGGTAGAAATTTCTAATTTTTCAAAAGACATATATCCCCCTAAGGATACCATATAGAGTGTTTTAACTCAAACAGACTTGGATGTGACTTTTAGGAAATCAAATAAACGTTTGGTGTCCTCATGTGATGAAAGAAAATGAAAATAAACTCTTACAGAATCATTATTAAAATTAATTTAGGTAATCTTATACTGTCTCATTTAATATTGTGTATTATACCATCTAAATGCCAAATAAGTGTTCCAATGATATTTTTGATGATAGCAGCAATGATGATGACCTGATAAAGTAAGGCAAGTGATTTCTTGATAAAGCCATGGACATTTTAAAATTCCTGTCCCTATCCCTGGCAGGAAAATTCCCGCATCGCAGTTCTTGAATCTGGGAGTTTAAGGATTCATAATGTGCAAAAGGAAGATGCAGGACATTATCGATGCGTGGCAAAAAACAGCCTCGGGACGGCATATTCCAAATTGGTGAAGCTGGAAGTTGAGGGTAAGGAGTTGCATTCCTTCCCAGTATGGTGCTATTGGAAGGGCCTCACATTCTACTGTGAAGGCTGGATATTAATTTGCAAAGGCAGAGATGTGGGTAGACCAGTTCCCTCAACTGTTCCGGATACTAAACCATAAGGTCAAAACTCTGAAAAGAAAAACTGAAAAGAGAAAGAGGTGTTCGCTAGTATAATAGTTTATATTCCATCTATTGCCCACAATCACTGGTAATTTTGACAAACCCAGACTAAATTCAGACTAAAATACTAAAACAGGAGGATATCAGTTCAGAACTTATGTCTGGTTTGCACAATTCTCTCTTGCTTATAAATTTGAAAACCCTCATTTTACCTTTTTCAGCATATGGACATGACTTTTAAAAAGATCAAAAGAAAAAAAAAGTAACTTTTCAGATTGTATTCCACCATACAGTGTTGAAAAAAATAAAATACTCAAAATGTATAACTAAAAATGTTCCTACTTCTCTGACTTACATTGCCAAAGTATTTTTTCATTCTTTAAAATGTTCTTTTAAAGCCAACCAATTCGGCAATTAGTTGTAAAGGTCTTCACTGAGAAATCAGAATCCAGATAGGACTAGGTGTTGTACCCATTTGATTGTCAGATCCTTCTTGACCTAAAATTACATCACATTTTGCTTAAAAATAGAAACTACCAGCATGCCTGTGCTCAGTGAGCAAACTGGGTACAAAACTCTTCCCAGCTCTTCCTGTAATATGCTGTAGAATTAATCTCTGGCTCCCAGTTTTCTCATCTGAAAAGTGGGATTTGTTATGAGTATTCAGTGAGGTAAGGTGTTGATATTATCTAGCTGAGTGGCTGGCCCTTTGTAAACACTCAATAAATGTTGACTATAAGAATCATCACCTGTTTTTCTGCTTTTCTTTTTTCTGGTTGATAAAATATTTGGGCTTTCTTACACTGGCCCATATTATAGTTCAGTTGAGAGAGATTTCAGGAGTTCCCCATAGCTTACTTTGATTCCATCCTACTCACTTAAGCCCATATCTCTTCCTTCTCAGTCATACAGTTTTTTATTAGCTTCTTTTAGATTATTTTTATTTCCTAGCTAGGCCTTCCTCTCACAGTATTAATAATCTCATATCTCACATCTGCTTCTAATTGAGGTAACATCTTTATTACATCATTACATTGTTCACAGAATCTCTACTAACTCCTCATGGAAAAGAATGAGGCTGATGGGAATAATGTCTGTCAGACGTAAAAAATATATATATTTTCCACATAGTTGCTATAATTTAGTATCTTCTACATTAGCAATGGCATTTAAAACTCAGTATGCAATAACCAGTTGATGTGACATATTCAGTGAAAAATAAACATAAAAAACACTCAATCACACATTTAGACACTGACTTGCTGCCTGGATTCAGTGTTTCCTTGAGCTATACATGGAATAATACATAATGAATGTTATCCATTTGTATATAATATCATAAAGATTTTCCTCTTCAAGATTTAAATATAAGACCTCTGTATTATAATATAGAATGCTGATTGATTAGGTCCCTATCCACATAGATGCTGAAATTATTTGCTTTAACACTGTCCCAGAGAAAATGAACACAAATCACAATTAGTTGGAGTCCAGTTACAGTTTTGTCTAGGCTTGCCATTTAATTCTGTATCCCACCTATCACACCTACCTATATCACACATGAATACAGTCTTCTTTCTTCTTAACACTAAACTGGTCATGCTCATTGCTTTAACAGTTAACGTAGAGAGAGGTTTTATGAAACTTGCTAGCATCAAGAGCTCATAATATTTAAAGTTACTCTAACAATAGGTAGGATGGCCATTTTAGCACACATCTATTTCTACTCCATTTTAGTCCCTATTAAAGCAGCCAATATTTGTGAAAATTTGTGACACGCTTAGCATCGTGGCTGGTACATAATAAACATTTAATAAATGGCATCAAGTATAATTATTACTACTATAGCATAAAAATTGTAGCAAATCTGTGTGGCTTGTCTTGAAGTTCTGAAAGATTGGCTTCCACTTAAAGAAATAGTTAAGGCATTTTCACAAGATATAATGCAGACATGATCTATTTAAAGGAAGGACCAAGTTAACCGACAATTCAGAACAGGTGAAAAACCAACTGAAAAGCAACTGGCACAATTCCGAATGTGTCTGTAAAATATCTACTAACTGGGCAATAATGAGGGCTGAAGATAAAGCTGGGCCATAGTCACTGAGGCAGATGAGCACTTGTTATATATTGTGTCAGTCACTGAAAATTAGCTTGAGCAAATTAGAATGAGAACTTCATAATGTCATTCAGTGCTGGTCTACACGTCTTGCACATGATCGTCACGGAAAAGTTGTATAAAATCTTTAAAAACTAAAATAACATCTTTAAAAGTGGGGAGGCACCTGGGTGGCTCAGTTAGTTAAGTGGCTGACTTCAGCTCAGGTCCTGATCTCGGGGTCCCGAGATCGAGTCCTACATCTGGCTCCATGCTCAGCAGGGAGTCTGCTTCTTCCCTTCCTTCACCTTCTCCCACTGCCTCTCCCCACTTCTCATGCCTGTGCTTTCTCCCCCCTCCTCTCAAATAGATAACTAAAATATTAAAAAAAAGAAAAAGTAAAGTTGTTTGCCATTTCTAGCTTCTAAAAAGGAGAGGCATACTAATTGTAGATTTGGTAGTGTGTTTTCGCTAAATCTTAGCTGCCGTAACAAACATGGAACAGTTTCAACACAAAAGTTAAGCTCCCTCTAGAGATTGCCATCCTCAGGCTGCTGGATCTTTGGAGTGACAACAGGAAGATATTCCGCTTTTCTGTCTTAACTTAAATGGTTCAAACAGTGACATATAAAATTACTAATGAAACCTTCTAACTCAAGCATAGCCAAACATGGATGTCTTTCCAAAAGGATGAGCAATGGCTAACATTTTAAAATGCTGTTTACATGGATCATTTTATTGAAACCTCACTAACAGTCAGTGAGGAACATCCTATCATGGCACCATAATAAGAAACTAAGGAACAGAGAGGACAACTAACTTAGGTGTCTAAGAGATTGAATAATGCTAAATACTGTGTGTTCTATTAAAGAACAGATGAGCACATGTGACATTGCCAAGAGTAGTGACAGAAGAGGGGGGGAGAGAAAAAGCCAAGATTCTATAAATGATAGAGAATGGGAGCTGACAAAAAGAGACAGTGGGTGTCAGCAAATTTTTAAATAAATTTGGTAGAGAAAAGGGAAAAGTCAAGAAAGTGAGCAGTAGCTGGAGGTATATGGTATAGAGGTAAGGTTGCTTTGCAAGATTTCTCTTGTAACAAGATTAAAATGTTAAACAATAGTGAAAATGTTAAAATATGAATGAGAAGAGGCTCAGAGAAAAGGATATTTGAAGATAAAAGAGAAGTAGGATGTTCAAGGGAATGTCATGCTTGAGAAAGCAAAAACAGTGTGTTCAGGGGACAAGTAGAGTGATATATCCTATACAGAGGGTGATCATTTGTCCCAGTTTGCCCAGGATAGTTCTGGTTTACACCTGTTGTCCTGGAATAATTATTAATAGAGTCCTCCTTGTACCTTCGAAAGTATCCAGGCTTCCATGATAAATTATATGATCACTGTACTTAGGAAGAAGGAACTTCCTTCCTTGTAATAGGAAGGAGAAAAGGGAGGTATATTCTAGTATAAACGAGTTAATGAGCTTGGTAGATGGAATTTGAGAAAGCTCTGTTGGTTTCTATTTCCTTTGGGAAGTAGAAAGTAAGTTTATCTTCTGAAAATACTTCTGTAAAGGGAGTTCAAGGCTGAGGAAGAGTGGAAAGGTTTTAAAATAGCTGTGGGGAATGGGAGAGATGACTCACAAGGGGAGCTAGGATTGCTAGGTAACATTAAAGCTTTGGTAGAGAATGGGACTGTGAATATGAATAACATCAATGTGCTTCATCGCAGAAAAAGTAGAAGTTCAGAAAAAGTAGAATGCCAAGTCCAAAGGCAAGATACATGCATTGTAGTTTGCCAGGAAGGAAAACAGGGAAGAGGATTTGAGAATAATTGCAAAAGAATGGTTGAAACAATTAATCAATATTTGTACCAAATATACAAATGTAGGATTAAACACTTATAGCTTCCACAAAATGACAGACAAGATAACATGAACATCTTCCTACTACAAACACCCAGAATTGCTGCGTTAGTCATACAACCCACAGAATAAAATTATATTTCCAGAGGCCATGAATAAATAGGAATTGAAAAAACAGCAGTAAGCTCATGAACTGGTTCTGTATTGTCCTGGAGGTAATGGCACAAGTGTCCATCTCTGTAACTTAGAATACCAGTATTAAGACTCTTAAGCAGATGGGAGACAATGTCCTGAGCCCCTGTTAAGGAAGGTTAGCATTGAGAACTTTCTATAAAGCTGAGAATCATAGAAGTGAAAAGATGGACCAGAAAAATTCCATCTGATGGTACAGAAAGACAATGCAGAGGCTTGTCTCTACCTGAATTCTAGGTGTGAGAAAGAAGAAAACAAGTTTTCCTAGGAATGAATCTATATTCAATGCTCAGGACTATATCTCATGTAGGTTTGATATTAAATTCACACTGTACGGTACAGGGGCTCTCAAGCTAGAGAAATTAACATAAAAGTTGACCGCCGACAATTTAACAACAAAAAAGCTTTTAAAAATACCTTACCCAGATATATAGGATTTTCATGATAAAATCTCAACCTCAGAGGATTCAACCTCAACACTGAGGATGAATTCACAATGCAAAATTATAACATCCATAGTTAGCTGATAAAATATACAAAGGGATCAAAAACCCAGGAAATTCAACTAACACAATATAATAGAGACTTGAAAATAAATATGTTTAAACTAATTAAAGACATAAAAGGAGAAAAAAAAGAAAAATACATTAGAAGAAAGGCAGTTCTGATAAATAATTGAATAATTTTGACAAATGAAAGACATGACTATAATTAAAATTCAATGGATGAATAAGGATATGTTAGAGATACTAGAAGTCATCTCCTCAGAATTCAGTGCAGAGAGATGGGAAAGATAAAATTGAATTAAAGAAATAATTAAGGATATGCATTACAAAGAGAAAGAATAGAGAAAATATGAGAGACTATACTCAGAAGCTTAATGACTGAGAACTTGCCAAAATTAATGAAAGACTTCAATCTTCAAGAACTAGATACACGAGTCTCAATCAGTAAAAACGAAGAGGAAGGACATAAATAGTTTCACACCCAGATTCATCATAATAAACACCACAGAGGTGATCTTAAATCATTGAAGAGAAACGAGATTACTTATAAAGGACAACAATTAGGGTAATAGCAACAAAGAAAATCAAGACTTTCAACAATTCCTATTATTTGGTATAGTCTAGTGGAGGTGTTTTCCCTTGTTCTTTGCATAAAACAAAATAAAATAAATTTGCACCAAAAGAACACTGATAAAAGTATATGAAAAAAATCCCATGGAGCTATTAAGAATGCAATCAATCTATATCCTTTAACTTTTACAATTACACACCATATAAGTGATTTGGGTCTGTTTTCCATCAATGAGCCTCAGTTTCATCTTCTCTAAGAAAGAGGTTAAAAAAAACTAGCACCTACCTCTTAGGTTGTTGCAATGATTACATGAATTAATACAGGTACAGAGCAAACACTATATAATTATTTACTGTATTATTATTCATTTAATAAGTACCTATGAAGTACTGACTTTGTACAAAGTTCTGTTCTATCTTGCTAGAAATATTAATTCATTAGAAATATCAGTGTGTTCACAAGTGAAAAAGAATTAAAGAATTACTTAAGGAATTAAGTAATTAAAGAATAGTATGTTTTATATATTCAATATTAGAGTGTATAAACTAAATGCTAATAGTCATCATCTCTGCATGTAGAATTACATAGGAGGTTAACACCTATCATACATTTTACATAGCTCTATACTTTATGAATTTTTATAGAGACTTTCATAATTAGAAAGAATACATGTATTTATATTTTAGAAACAAACATCATTTCTTCCAAACATTATACTACTTTGATAAAGTGACATCAATCTTTCTGTTCATACTATTTTTGCAGTTCTTCTGCTCTAGAACAAACTAAGGGATGAGAAGAGTTTGTCAAAGGCAACTGGTTCCGATGTTGATTAGATATTCACAACATTTAGCCATTGGCTGAAAAACTGAGGTTGAGGGTGAGGTCCTGAAGAACAGAACATGAAACATGCCAATTCCTTAGGGAAGGAATCAATCCATAAAGACAGAAAGTTCGAGGCCTGCAGGAGGAAGGGAGCCCCTAGGATGGAATGGGAAGTAAAAGAGTTAAGAGGGCAGCATCTGCTAGTGGATTCTCCCTCTATTTGACTCTTCTTTCTTACTCATGGAAAGACCTGGAATCTGTGATTCCATAGTGGCTTAGAGGATCCAACACTAAAATTCAATTTGGGTTCTGATTTCTCAATGAGCATTTTCTACATGGGGTTGGGTGCTATTGACTCAAGGTAAACAAAGGTAAATTCCCATGGGAAAGTGAAGCCCTACTCCTAGGTGGGGACTATACAGGTATACTAATTTAACATTGGTGGGAAAGTATCTATGGTTTCCCAAATTCCACGGTCACTTGAAATGCAGAAAAGAGTTGTCCATCTCATAACTGTGGAGGCTCTTCCTTTGGAAAGTTCAGTCCCTATCTCATATACCTCTGTGACAATGGCCTTTAGGATAGGTTTCATGGCAGGATGTGATGAGGGCAAAAGAAATCTCCATATCATATTCCATAGATTCTATAATGTTCATTTTTAAATATTTTACCATTTCTGAGGTAAATCCCAGAGACATTCATTTCTTACAATCACCATTGGCTCACTTTTTTTCTTTGCTGTGTATTTTAGTATCTCTGAAATTGAGATTTGTCTTACTGATCTTAAAGGCAATCACACTTGGTTTGTGGTTTCTCCCCTCAAGCTGAGACCATTCCTTAGTTCCTTAGTCATCTCCAAATACAAGAATGAATATATAATGATAAAACAAAGATAAAGCAATCATATGGGCTCATAAAGATTTCCTAATATTTAACTAGAAATATTCCTTCCTCTTGAGATGATTTCTTTCAATCAGTTCCTCACAGAGATGAAAGCATAATTTTCAGTGGCATGATTCCATGTAGTACCCCCAACCTCACCACCACCAATTATATTTGCTGCTTATTCGTTTTGTTAGGTTGAAAAAAGAGACTAAGAGACTCTTCAGTGCCCTCTAGAAGGTATTCTAAGTCAAGAGATAATCTTGTCTGTTTCTCCAATCTGCCTCATGTTCTACTTTAGTTATGGAGTGTATCCAAAGAATGATCCATACTGTCTCTCTTATGTATCTTTACTGAAATGGTTTTCTCCAACTACTCTAAAGGCCAGGAAGTCAGACACTCAGGGGCACAGGGATGTGGCAAAGGAATGGGATGATCTGGATAGCAGGGCTGGAGTTTTTAAGGAGGGGCTACATCATGGAGGCTTTAGATAACCTCTGAAGTACAAGATTCTGATTTTTTACTTTCCTGTTTCTGACCAGAGGGATATTCTCCTTTTAAAAAATAATGTTGAGGAATCCCTGGGTGGCTCAGCGATTTAACGCCTGCCTTCAGCCCAGGGCGTGATCCTGGAGACCCGGGATCGACTCCCCCATCGGGCTCCCTGCATGGAGCCTGCTTCTCCTTCTGCCTGTGTCTCTGCCTATCTCTCTCTGTGTGTCTCTCATGAATAAATAAATAAATCTTTAAAAAAAAATGTTGAAAAACACTACACCACAGAAATTGAAGACTTTTAATATGATATATATAATGTAATTCTTTTTTTTTTATACCTGGAGTGGAGAGGTCATTGTTGAGTTTTTTAATCATTGGAAAAGATCTACTTAAAAAATTACAAATATCTCATTTTCTTACATTCTTACATATTTCCCTTACACTCTTTGACTTAACTATTATGAAATGATTGATATATTTGGAACTGAGTGTCAATTTTATTACATTCTGTGAATTTCACATTCAGACAAATTCTGCTTTGTATATAGAAACTGGTTGAGTGTAGAATAGGTGAAACTCCATTCAAAATAGATGCACATTGGAATGTACTGGGTGCCTTGTCCAGTGCATTTTCTGTTATTGCCTTCTTTACCCTTGGAAGTTTAAACCATGGAGGAGAAGATTAGACAGAAGAAGAGCTGGAACCAGGGGAGGGTTCTCTGTCCGCAATCACTAGTGTGGGAAGAGGTGGCTTAGCACCACTGCAAAGCTGTAGATGAGAGCCCTTGAAGCAGAACAAGACCAAGAACAGAACCCTTTGAGGTAGAAGGTTATTGTAGGCTTCCCAAATATTTAAACAATACCTCATTTGCAGGAGGCCTCAAAAAAGCAGAACCCTGTCTCGGGCCTTTTGAGAGAGGCATTTTGGGGAGTGAGGAGGGAAGGTGAGCCACCTGGTGAATGTAAGTGGCCTCAGTGCATGAGCTTCTATGACTTGTCAAGGCCCTTGAGTGTGGTCAGTTTGTTTCTCTGCAGTCTGAAAGGCTTTTCCATGTATCCTTAGGGCTGACTTGGTCGATCAAAACCTTTTTCTGGAAGATTTTTTATAGATATATGCAGTATATCAGACAACAATTGAATCCCCAAAGATAAAAACAAATCATTATATATACACACATATATACACACACATTTTATATATATACATTATATATGTATATATACACATAAACATATTTACATACATAAACACACACACACACACACAATGTCCCAGAGGCAAATATCAATAGATCTAACTATAAGAGATCAGCCCTGTTTTCAAAACTGTTAGACTTCTGGCTGCCCTCTTCCCTAGAGATCAAATTTCCTTATTGCATCTAGAAAAGTGGAAGCGATCATATAATGTTTACACAACATTTGATTTGCTTTTTCCTTTGTTTATGCCACAGCTCTTAATATGACAAATGCCACAGAGAGAGGTATTTAAAACCCAACGTGTGCTGTGCTCTCAGTGATTGCAGTTTTAATAAAATTTGCGGTGGTCCTGTTCCCGGCATCAATTCTACTTGCTTGATGCCACTAACAGGTTTGATTTGCTGTTCTGAGTACATTGTGTATCTAAAAACCAAACCAAAGAAAAAGGCATAAGCCTTTGGTATCCCTGGGGGCTATGGGCGGGGGGGTTAAACCTGCATGATTAATAAGGTGCATGCTCTAAAAGAAGAGTTCTATCCACTGATTTCAACTTTAAGGGCTGTTATGTTGCAATCCCATCTAAAAAGTTCCATAGCGCCTTCAAGAAACAATGGTACAGTGGTCCTTTAGTTGAAGAGTTGTCACTAAAGTTGTCTAAGGAAAGAAAAAGATATTTAATGATTACTGCCCCCCAAATATAACTACCTCAAGTTAAAAAACAGGTTTGCCCTCTTCAATTGCAGGTTTAAAGAAAAAAGCTATGCCTCAAAGATTTGTCTTGTTTAATATAAATAATGTGGACATTATATTATTTGCAGTGAAAAGTTACTGTGACCCAAAATATGCATACTCTAATTAGAGTAAGCTTTGATTTTCATTTTTTAGGTATTAAAATGAGATGCACCAGTTCAAGCACACATACACAAAAAAGGAAACATTCTTTCTCTTTAATGCATTGATTCACAGAGACTCCTCTTACACTGTGCAGGATGGAACACCATGTCTTCGTTGGCCTTGATTTCAAAATATAACAACTTTGAATCGTGTAAGGATATAATCGAAAGCTATTAGACTTCTGTGGCAATATGGAATTCAAATGCTATTACTTAAATTATTCCTTTCAGGAATCAAAAATATGACTTTCAAATTGTAATTAGTATGTTCACTGCCATGAATGATAAACTAGGCAAGGCATGATTTTTAGAGGGAACTTAACGTACTGGCTAATAACATGGGCTCCTGAGTCTAGAGTAAACTCCTGAGTTCAGATCCTGGCTCTACCACTTGTGTAATGTCAGGTAGGTCACTTGGTCTCTTTGTGCCTCAGTTTCCCCACTTGTACAATGAGGTTAACAATGCTCTGCGTCTCATCTCTTATAAAAAGGATAAACTGGGGCAGCCTGGGTAGCTCAGCGGTTTAGCACCGCCTTCAGCCCAGGTTGTGATCCTGGAGTCCCCGGGATTGAATCCCATGTCGGGCTCCCTGCAATGAAGCCTGCTTCTCCCTCTGCCTGTGTCTCTGCCTCTCTCGCACGCATTCTGTGTCTCTCATGAATAAATAAATAAAATCTTTTAAAAAAAAAAAAAAAGGATAAACTGGGACGCCTGCGTGGCTTGGTGGTTGAGCATCTGCCTTGGGCTCAGGGAGTGATCCTGGAGTCCCGGGATCGAGTCCCACATCAGGCTCCCTGCATGGAGCCTGCTTCTCCCTCTGCTAGGTCTCTCTCTCTCTCTCTCTCTCTCTCTCTCTCTCTCTCTGTGTCTTTCATGAATAAATAAATAAAATCTTTAAAAAAACTTTTTTAAAAAATTAAAAGGATAAACGAAGATAACATATTTAAAGCTCTTACAGGACTGTACAGTCATTCAGATAACAGTTACCAGTATTAGTTCTAGGACTAATGTAATGTCTGTGCAGCAGAAGCAATGATTTAAAAACACTTGCAGAGAGATAATCACAGCTCTTTATTCCATATGTCATCTTTATCTTTGAGGTAGAAGCAATCGAGTTCAATGGCAAAAAACGTATATGTTTCTTTAAAAGAGAGTTGATTTTTATTAACTTTGGTTCCATCAGAAGAGTAATCATAGGTTTTCAATCTGAAATCGCAATTCTATCCGTCATTCTACAGAAGAGGAAATTTGAGACTAGAAAAGGCGGCGCTTTGTCCAAGTTAGCAAGGAGCTCAGAATTCTCAGTTCCCAGGCCAGGACATCTTCCATTACCCCGTTCTTGAGTTTTCCCTTTCTCTGTGTTTATGTTTCATAGGCCAGCACGCTGCAGAGCTCACATGCTTTAGCATCAGATAGATCTGGGTGCTAATCCTGACCCTGCCACTTGCTAGTTATGTAAGGTCGCATATTTTAACTCAACCTTTGCAAGTTATTTCCTCATTTGTGAAATGGGGGTGGTATTACTTAGAGCGTAGATTTTTTGAAATGGACTAAGCCTGCATATATACCGTGTCTACATGGAGGCTCCTTGATAAAGACTGGTTGTTGTTGTTGCCTGTTGTTTACATTATTTACATTCTACCCAAGAGAATAGCGTTGGTTAAGGCTCTCAGATTTCATAAATAGAATGTCAACATTACCAACTGCTCCTCTTGTTTCCAAAGAACATAAATCTATCCTCAATCAACAATGCTTTATACCTGCATGCTTGGTACTTGTTAGAGATTATAACTTTAGTTTGGCCCCACTGGCACAAATCAGTGGGGGAGAAAGCTGATCTAAGAAGCTGTATGAAGATGTGCCTTTACTGGCAAACTGGAAGGGGGCTATTTAGAGTCAACCTGTACAAAAAATACGGTATACACAATAGGAAATCAAACCAACCTTAATGCACATCCTGAACTTACTACATATTTTACTCACTACATAAATAGCCCTTTGCCTAGAAATCTTGTTGAAAATGTCAATCATTCCATCACTCACTGCATTAAGGTAAATCATAAGTGAGAAATTGCTTTAAAAATCTAGCGCCTATGGGTGGTGGGAAGGTGATCTCTCCTGAGAAAGTGGCCTTTTGTTTCCCTTCTTATAGCAAGAATGGTGTGATTTATTTTTACTTTGTTTTTGTTTGTTTGTTTGTTTGTTTTTTGCCCTACCTGGCATGTATTTCAGAATGCAAGTCATAGTATCTATTACACTAAACCAACCAGAAGTCTCCTTTTCCCTCATACTAATGGGTTTGTTGTTTCATTTAATTTGCTGTCACATCATTGATTCACTTCAAAACTTCTGTGGAAAGAGATGGAAATAACAAAGTTGATGGATTATCAATCCATCAAGAATATAATTCTTCCTCCAAGGCGGTGATTCTCAAACTTCAGTGCACATTAAAAGCCTCTGCAAATCTTATTAAAAGTTATAGCTCTAGGATGCATTCCTCAGAGATTCAGATCTGATAGGTCTGTGTTAGGGCCTTTTAACAACTTCCCAAATGACTCTTAACCTGAGTAGTCTACGAACCCACACATTTAGAAACATTGACTTGAGGATTTCTACTTAGAAGGTCTTTATTCCAGGCAAAGCTTAAACATTTAAGGAAAAAGTTAGCTTATCCATAATTCATAGGTTAAAAATTAGAAGAAGCTTCAAATTTATTCACTTGAGTGCCTACTGCATTTCATAGAATGAGGTTATTCGCAAGGATACAGAGATAAAAAACATGACTTATTTCTTGAAAAGTTTTCAATTCAGTGAGGAAAGAAAGACGAGCATGCAACAAGTAGTTATAAAAATTAAAGTTCAATTATTTGCAATGATAGAAGTTTGTGTAGAATACACACAACAGGACAGGGGATATGGTGGGAGATCAGGGAAAGCTTCAGAGACGTGAGGTCCAACAAGGTTTTGATTGATGAACAGCAGCTCTTGTTACAGATCATATCACAGTGATGGGTGGGAGGAGCAGATTTATCATGAGAGCACAGGTTGCTATGGAGTCAGGGAGTAAAAGATGGACTAGAGATTATGAGACTGTATCTATTCGAGAGCCCTAAAAACCAGAATGGGCTGCAATTTGACTCACAGACTAACACTGAGATTATAACATGTGGTATTCTTTCTTAGACATAGTTTTCAAATGTCATCTCGTTCACATGGGGATCTACAGTTTGGAGTCCTGTGGTCCTATCTGGGCATCTGGAACTCCATCTCAAAGACCACAGCCATGTTCTCAAGCCAAGCCACTTGAGACAATCAGGGTACTATGGTGCCACTTATGCCTAAGGTTATGGCTCCTGTTTCTTTTTCCAGCTAAAATTTCTGGTGAGCTAAAATAACAATAATAATAATATTTTAAAAACAAAAAACATTCTTGGGGCACCTGGGTGGGTCAGTGGTTAAGCATCTGTCTTTGGCTCAGGTCGTGATCCGAGGGTCCCACACTGGGCTCCCCGCAGGGAGCCTGCTTCTCCCTCTGCCTATGTTGCTACCTCTCTCTGTGTGTCTCTCATGAAAAAATAAATAAAATCGTTAAAAATAAATAAATTCTTAATTTTCATAAACCTTACTTTCTTTGATTGCTCTCACGGCTCAAGTATCTTTATTTTCATGAGATTAGGTCCAAAATGTTATTTAAAAGTAAATTAAGATTTTGATAAATGTACTATATTTATATAATATGTTAGCATTAGAGGAACTTGGGTGAAGGATACTTGGAGACCCTCTATATTATCTTTGCAACTCTTCTGGAACCCTAAAGTTATCTCAAAATTAAAACCTTCAAAAAGGTAAACCAAAAAAGGCTTCTGTCCTGGCAATTAAGCAGCTTCACATCTCTTCCCATTAAAACCAAAATATACACTGTTTTAAAGAAGGAAAAACATGAATCACAACTGAAGTCCAATTTCTTCATTGGCTTATGCTTAAACTTCTAATACATTTTCAGGATCATTTCAACAAAAATATTCTTAATCATTGTTCTCTCTACATCTAGTACTGAACTAAAACCAAGTTAACTTTGTGTGGCTCTTATCTGATTTACTTGATAAACACTTCTTGCTTGTAGTCATTATTCACCATCCATATTTACAAGCTAGGAAAATGTTATTATCTCAAAGGCCACAGAAACGTTCCCAGCCCAAGCCACTTTAGAGAATCGTGATGACACGGAGCCAGGCCAGCCTTACTTTGAAGATGCGAAGGAAGGCTGTTTGTGAGGGTGCTGTGTATATTTTCTAAAGGAGCTTGCATTCTGATTCCTTCAGAGATGGAGCCACAGTGGATAAACCTCATGCATTGCTCTGCTTCAAAGGAAGCAGAAATGTAAACAGTGGCAGCACACCAGGGTCGGGTTTCTTTGCTTTAGCTACCAAGAAGTTAGCAAAGAAAATCCAGGTATTCACTTAAGTTTATTATTATTATTGTCACATGCTCTTCTTTTTTTTAATTTTTATTTATTTATGATAGTTACACACACAGAGATAGAGAAATGAGAGAGAGAGAGAGAGAGAGAGAGAGAGGCAGAGACACAGGCAGAGGGAGAAGCAGGCTCCATGCACCGGGAGCCCGAAGTGGGATTCCATCCCGGTCTACCGGATCGCGCCCTGGGCCAAAGGCAGGCACTAAACCGCTGCGCCACCCAGGGATCCCATCACATGCTCTTCTAATGATTGGAAAACAAAAGGAGAATGTATTCAGAAACAGAGTACCACAGAGTCTCAGTATGATTACTTTTCAACAATCCTCTAAGCCAATTCTTTTCAAGTAAATAATAAAACAACTAAAATGACTCTTTTTTGCTGCCTGTGGTGCTTATCTTCTACTAGGCATCTCCAACGCATTAATATTTTTTGAAAATTTTATTTATTTATTCATGAGAGACACAGAGAGAGGCAGAGACATAGGCAGAGGGAGAAGCAGGCTCCCTGCAGGGAGCCCGATGCAGGACTCGATCCCAGGACCCTGGGATCACGACCTGAGCCAAAGGCAGGCGCTCAATCGCTGAGCCACCGAGGCATCCCTTTTTTTAAAAAAGATTTTATTTATTCAATGCAATAACTCTTAAATTACAATGCTAGATGAGACAAATGTAGCCTATTTAAGAATGGATTCAAATAATCTAGCACCCATGTTTTAATAATAAGGTCTGAACAATGGACTTCTCTTTCTACAGAATGCTGCCTCTCTTCTCAGATAAGTGAGGAATGGACTTAAGTAGGCTTTCAACACCTACAAAAGGGGTACTCAGCACGATCAATATCTGGAATGTAGCTTGCTAAGGCAGACTGAAATTTAAAAATAAAATAAACCCTCTCTCTTCAAAGGCAGTTGGAGAAACAGCTTTCATCAGTCAGGAAGATACCATGAGCTAGAAATAGCTCTGAAAAAAAAAATAAATGAAAGAAAGAAAGAGCTAGAAGGTCTGGCTTCAAAATTAGCCTCCAGTCCTTTCTAGCTGTGTGTTAGTTGCTATATTAACTGCTTTGTGCAAATCATTTAAAAATGAAAAAGTCCTAGAATGGTGTCCTGACAGTACCAGATGATCAGAGATTTCTTTAAGGTTTTGCCTACAAAGAAAATTATAAACAATGCCAACCTACAAAGAGCAAGAATGTGCAAGAACAGCTTCCATTGAGACTTTGGCCTAGGTGGCCAGATCTCTATTATCTTCTTGGCTCTCCTAACTCTTGCAGTCTGAAGAATGGGAGAGATCCCACAGTTATGCCTGTTTTCTCTTCTAGCCTGTTTCTTTCTCTCCACAAAATCTACGTGACCTACATGATCTTCCTAAATAAGTTCATTTCAGCCAGGGAACTTTGATGGCTTTCCCTCTTCCTATATGATAGATTTTCCCTTCCAAATTTTTTTCTCCAATCAACTAATACAGTGAATTGAGTAGGCAAAACTTAATTTATCTTTCTTAGAATCAAAGCATATTCTCACACACACACACAAACACGTTCAAAATTGAAGAGCAAGTATAAAAACAAGTGGTAGGTATTCATGATTCTCAATGGAATATGACCTCACTGTATTTTTATATAAATGCGCACACAAAAATGTATGCAAATTTCTAGTCATAGAAGTAGAATATTAGAGTCTTACTATCCTGTGACTTTGTGAGACTCTCTATGTGTGTGTCAGTTTTAGTTCTGCAGTAAATTAAGATAAGAAGGTAAGGTAAGAAAGTTCAAAAGTGAGCAATCAGCATGGTAAACTGGGGCTATAGCAAGCTTGGAAAAAATGAAAATATTTGAAGGCCTTCTTTTTTTTGTCCAGTGGTTAGGAGTAGAAACTAAGTCTTGTGGGTAGTAATTATAAGGAGACTGGTTTTGGTTTGATTTAAAACATATTCCTTTTTTTAAAACAGTATTTTAAATGGGTTGCTATGATAGTACTGAGTTCCCCAAAAATCAAAGTATTCAAGAAAACGATACAGATACTATTTAACTCGGATGTTGATTATATCTCAGATTACTCCAACAGAGATTATCTCTTCTAAATGTCTTATTGAGCAATTCCAGGACAGTAGAAAAGGAAAATGAATCGCTATCCAACTCCTTTTTGAAGTATCTTCTTTTTTCTATAAGAGACTGTGCTAAACTTTAGGGGTTAAAGGAAACATAACAAAAGTAAATATGCTATACTGCTCCCTGCCTCCACCCCCCCAACACAGATTACACATCAGTTTGGAAGATGAGACTGATGCATAACACATAGAGCAATTAAATGGGAATAAAGACCATAGAGCCAAATATTTAAAAGTTGATAGGTGGTAAAACAGTAAGTTCGGAAGTCAAGAGGGATCACAGGCTAAGCAAGCAGGATACGTGGAAAAAACTAGAACTACAGACTGACTCAGAATGACCAATAATCTAATACACCGAATGGGTGTACTCAAGTTTAAATAGGTTTTGCAGATTATTCTTGCATCATTTTCTCTAATTTAAAGTAATCTTACTTGTGTATGTGGTATACATGTGTATAAATCTATAAGCATGTGTAAATACATATGTACAGAGCTGTATATCTGCACTTTGTGCCTAGAAAGAAACTATATGAAGATATAATTTCTGATACAACTTTGAGGCCTCCTCCTAGGAAAATGGCAGATCTTGGACAATCACTTATCTCTTGAGTCGCTTCTGTAGATCTGCAGTGGAGGAAATGGGTGCATTCTTTCAAAACTTCACATTGCTCCCAATTCCAAAGAAATGAAGCAAAATGAACAGCAGTAATAACAATAGGTACAAAGTGAAAGGTAGCAAAGGGAAGTCAGCACGGTCTTCATGGTACACTCTCAAGGGTGGTCCAGTCAAAGACCACTGGAGCAAAAGTAAAAGGAGACTCAGAATGTACCTGCACTTGCTCCAGAACCCAAAAAGAATATTGTAAGAGAAAAAACAAAAATTATAAAATTTTTTTAAAAATGAAGAAATAGGATTCTCAAAATGTACGGAGGCCTTTTAACTTGGGTGGAAAAAATTGGGGCAACGACAGCAGCCAGGGAATGAAGACACTTAATATTCCCATAGGAGTCCCATTCCCATCTCAGTCACTCATAGATAGTTACTGGGCTGATGGAAAACAAAAATAGTAAGATCTGGAAATAAGTACAACTGCGTTAGGGAGCTAGGAAAACATGCCCAGCCTAAAGGCGTCCAAATGCAATTTTTCATTTGGGCTAATCTGGTCCAAACATGGACCTCCGTGTTATTTTTCCTGATTAATGTCTGTGTTGGAAACCAGGGAACTCGGCAGTTTCAAGCGTCCACATGACCAGTTTTCAGTATGAAAAATACCAGGCACTGTTGGGGGTGTTGTAAAAAATGATTTTCTTTGTGTAGGTACATTTCTAACTCTCCTTTTAACCATAAATGTATTCAAATGTAACAACTTTCATGTAGTCTTTGACCTTCAAAAAATAAAACAGGAATGTGCCACGGACTTGGTTGGTGGAGATGGGGAACATTTAGTCAGTACAATTTAAAAGGGAAATTATAAGTTCGCTTACATTTAAGAGGGTTGAGTATTAAGTGCAAAAATGAGGATTTCTTACTATGAAACACCTTAGAAGGGAGAATTGATGTCTGGAGGGGCATTTCTGGCTCTGACCCTGCAGCAAGGCTCTGAATCTCAGATTCCTCGTCTGGAAAATGGGCTGAATAATATCAGTTATGTTTAATCACAGGGATATGATCAGGGTTAAAGGAGATAACGTGTGCAAATATCCATAACCTGGGAAGAACTATGCAAATACATCCTTAGCATTCAAAGTCGTTAACAATAGCATCGCTATTTTATACTTATAAACAAATGCTGCAGTCAGCTTGTCACTAATTTGAAGAAAGGTCTAAATTGACATAAACAAACTTTCAGGAAAGAGAAACAGAGCTCCATGTGGGATCTACATCTGATATAGTTATTATATTAAACATTTTGGAACAATCAATTTGATGGTTGTCTCTTTTCTAGGATTTAAAAAAAATCACAAATCCTCGATTCTGCACACACCGCATAGACATTTTTACATTTTTCTTTGGAGCCTGCTTCACTGGTAGTTTCCTGCAAGATAGTGATTTGCTCCTCTCTGCTCTGGGAGCAGCCTTCGGGAGTGGGTACAGAGGAGAGAATCTCTGTTGGTGGTAGGCTCTGTTCTGCAGAAACCCCCTAATCCTCTGTTTACCACAACATGAGTCTATTGCCATAGAAATGATAGTTGAGATCCCAGAGTCAACCTCACTGACTTCACAGCAGGACCTTGTAAAAGGAGAAGCCATGCTAACAAAGGGAAAACACAATTTATCAGAATAGTAGGCAGCCTGTTGCCTTGAAAGAAAGGGTGATTGTCAACATTCAAATAAAAATGCATGAATGAGCTATGCTGTTGGGTATGCTGTAGTTGATTATTTGTGTCGTGCTGCCCGACTAAAAGTAGTCATTTGAAATTTTATGTCATTTAATAGTTTGCTTGAAGAGGTCAGGAATTTCCCTTGATTGCACTTGTTTCTTATTGAAATAAGAAACAAGCAGATTCTAATTAATCTTGTTGTGCAACTGATGTTTCTGTGGTCAAAGATTTTCCCTTTTCATGATGTGTTGTTTTTGTTTGTATGTTTGTTGTGTGTGTTTGTTTTGTGTTATTTCTATTAATAGAAGAAAGTGAACCTGAACAAGATACTAAAGGTATTTTTTTTCTTTCTGCCCTTCTTTTTAAATATATGGTTCTATTCAATTGTTTATTTTTTGCTGACCTTATAGACAATTCTAGGTGTCTATTTTTTTTATTTATTTTATTTTATTTTATTTTATTTTGTTTTTAGGAAATAACAAATGATGGACCAGGAATATTGTCAGCATTTGACTGTTATTAGATAGGCTGCTTTATTTTATAATGTATTTATTGACCACTTACTTTTATTAAGTAAACTCTGAAAATGCGAACAAAATGATATAAATCAGCTTGAGACTATAAATCTCACACTGGTTGTAACAGAAAGTTACCTTTTGACTGAAAGCCTTTTTGGCGTAAGGGGATGTAGTGGGAAGGGAAGGTGTTACAAGTTTTGGAGAAATGTAAAAATGTCAAGATGCCAGCTTAGGTTTTTATTGTTATTATTCCAAGAAGACAAGTATTATGAAACTGCTTGAAACCAAACCAAATCAATCAAATTTAAATTGATTTTAATTGTCCATAGATATATACATCTATTTAGTGGGATATGTTTAGAAGAAAGTAGATGGATTTGTTTGGGAGGAAAAACTCTACTTTGTAGAATAAGAGTTTTTCTTCCAAGTGAGCACCTTCTATCTTGATTAAGATTCAAGCTTTGTGTTGTTCTAACCTAAACTTTTATGTATTTTGGATAAGATTCACAAGTTCTCATATGATACCATTTGGCTCTAGAAATAAACTTGAGGCTGATAGTAATTGAAACAGCACCTCCTTAGGATCTCAAATAAGGTATTTGAAATGCTTTTCTATTTCCAAACATCAGGCTGTATACAATCAAACTTAGATAAAATCATTTCACCTGCTCCTGTGTGATTCTTTTTTTTTTCTTTTGTTTTTTGTTTTTATTTGCTTTCACTTCATTTCCAGCAGTCACTGCTGGTTAGAATCAAGTAACCTTTAAAAAATCTCCTTAAGGCACACTAGAATTAAATGAAGAAAGGGGAAAAAATGACAGAAAATAAAATCCATGTGAGCTCATTGTGTCCTTTGAAATAATTGCTCAGGAACAGAATTTATAAGGGATTTAAGTATTCCTCTGGTCCTACCAAGAAAGGAGAGGCAATTCATCTCAAGCCAAACTGCTTGTGCATTTCGAGACTTCATTTGGGTCCCCTGCCCTAGGCTTTCCATTGCACCATCAGGGCAATTTCAGACTGAGTAATAGCTCTATCTTCCTATTACAAATTCAAATTATGCCTTAAAATGACAATCAGTAATAAGATTTATTATGTATCTGAAAGTGCTTTGGAAAATGGAAAGAGAAAGGGAAGGGATGGGGATGAATGAGAATGAGAACATAATATGGTTATGTTTTTATATAGGATTTTGGAATCACTGGCTGCTTACGCCCAGTTTTGAAAGTATGATTCTCAATCTGCAGTTAGTGCTGTAGATTTTCCCACAAGAAATTAAAGCCGCAAACTCATGAATGAATACCACAACAGAAAATCCAGGGATAAGCAGATCGCCTATGTCTATTTCCCATGATGCAGATGAACAGTAATTTGCTTGCCCCCCAGGAAAGCAAGTGGGATAGGGCTTACAGCAAATTGGAGAATAATGGATAAGACTATAGAAAAAAGAGTTGCACCATGTTCTTTCTTAAAAAATCCATACCAAAACAGTTGTAAACATCCTCTAAATTACTAAGTAATGCTGTACCTCTTCTATTAAGCAACTAGTTTATGTAATAAAAACACTTTTATACTGTTTTTGGATGCAAATAAAATGCAAGATAGGGATATTCAGTGGATATTTTACTTGATATGAAATATACCACATTACTTTTAAAATGGATGACCTAGAATGCATTGTCAGTTTGGGGCTACCACCAAAATAATGGGAGTGTATTACTGCATGACATCTAAGTTTATTATTACCAGCGCATTATTATCCATGAAAGTCAGTCTAGCATTCATTTTTAATTGCAACTGGCCTTACTGTTTTCAACGTTTGATAAATATGGTGGAATTTTTTCATCCCTCCTTCACCTCTTCTGCTTGAAGCTAGTAACAAATACAGATGGGTATAAAAATATCAGTTTTATTGCTGATAAAGCTGGATTGAAAAATAAAAGTTTCTACTTTTCCATCCAAGAATTAGACTAACATCTGTTTCCTCATCCTTCTCAGCCCCTCCCCGCTCTTTAACCTTTCACCCTAAGTTGTAAGACAGAGAAGCCCTGAGCTGGGATGCTTACTGCACCTTAACCTCATACCCTTCTTGTTTGAGGGTAGCTGGGAGACTGATGGTCCCATGGGAGCTGTGATACTCATAACAGACAAGTCCCTTTCTCCAATCTCACCAAGCAGAAGAGTCACTCATTCATTCATTGATTCATTCACTGATTCAACAAATATTTATTGAATGGCTGCTATGTACCATGCAGAGCTCTGTCTATCTACTTATCAATTGGCCTGTGTTAGTGAACAAAGCAAGCTCTGCCCTTATGGTGCTTACATTCCAGAGGAGGAGACTGCCAACAAACAAACAAGTCAATAGTTATGACCTGGTGATAAGTGCTATGAAGAAACACAAACAAGGGTAAGGGACTGTGTTGAGAAACATTTTGATAAGGAGACATCTGTGGCCTTCTTTGGGGGTGGGGAGGGGGAAACTGGCAGGAAAGGTGGAAGACATCTTTCAATACTGGAAAAAGGGGACAAGTTCTATTTTATCTTTTGGCAAGAATGTGGGTGCGCAAAAAAACAGCTTCCCTTTTACTCCTGGCCTTTTTCCCCTCTTAACCCACTAGACTTAACAATGCATGTGGAGAAGCAGGAGCTGGTTAATTGAATAAAGAGCACTGAGGGGACACAAGCTACCCACATGGGGTCAGCAAGGAGCTCCCTCGGCATCCCAGCTCCCACTTTGGGGAAGTGAAACCCATGGGTTCACTGTGATTGAAGGCGTAGTTTCAACACACCCACAGAAAGGAAATGGAATCACAAGATTTATTATTTACAAATCCCAGAAGCCAGGGTCTCAGGAACATCCTGTGAGCCCAGGGAAGGGCAGTCCTCTGACCCAGGTCACAGAGAAGAGAGTGGGACAGCAAGAAGCTATACTTACAAGGTTATTGAGACAGAAGATACTCACTTTTTTAGGGCTTCCCTCTAAGTGATTATTTTAAAAGGTGCCCAGGAAAAGCAAAGTGGGGATTTATGACGGACATCTGAAACTCAAGTCCCTATCTAAATGTCTAGATTCTGGGTGTGGTAGGGTTATCATACTTTAGAATGCTGAGGCAGCAACTCAGGAAAACAAAGTTGTTTTTTTCAAAAGGTGTTTTTCTCAACACACAATGAAATATACCCTGGCTCAGCGAAGGGTATATCTATCTGTTCTTTTGGAGGAGGAGACCAGAAGTTTATCAGCACCGTCATACCTTCATGAAGCCACTGAAAATGCCAATCCTGCTCTTTTTTGTACCATCCTGGGCCCCACTGGACACCCTAGAAGGTTCTGATATGGGACAGAGCATTATATTAAGTAAATTCACTACAAGGCCATGTTGACTCTATCTTATTTACCACCTCACATTATGCTTAGCTGTGTTGTGCAATATAGATCATCAAAAGTTTGAAAGTTTGCAGTGAGCCCAAATGATATTCTAAATAATATAATACCAGCCAAAAGTAAAAAAAAAAAAAAAAAAAGCTGTAAATTAGAAAAAAATAAATCCTCCCTTATTACTGCATTTCCAGGAAGAATTTACAGTCCCCAACTGAAAAGTTTTGTCTCTATAAATTAAAGCAGAAGTATCTAGATTTCATTCTTATCCAACTTTTTATTTTGCTCTTTAGCCAGACGGCTCTCATTCAGGCTCAAGGGTACAGAATTACCTGCAGTAGCTGCTGGTTACACTTTTCTAGTACCTATGGGATTGAGATAATCCCACTCTCAATCTCTCAAGGATCCTGCTTTTTTCAGAATCTGAGAGGTAATTTGATCCATAAAATGATGAATACAGTAGTTTCACACTCAAAATATGTAAGACACACAAGCATAGCCTCAACCCCAAAAAGCTATTTCAACCAAATGATGAACATGGACTCAGATATGTTGTACAATCTATGTCTCTACTATTATAGTCAGAAAACATTAGAAAGGGAGAAAATATCTGAGAGCACCCTTGCTAGGATGCCTTCTTTGGGGGTGGGAAGGGGGAAACTGGCAGGAAGGGTGGAAGACATCTTTCAATACTGGAAAACGGGGGAAAGTTCTATTTTATCTTTTGGCAAGAGTGTGGGTGCGCAAAAAACAGCTTCCCTTTTATTCCTGGCCTTTTCCCCCTCTAAACCCACTAGACGTAACAATGCAGTGGATGCCGGCCAGTCTGTTGTCAAGAGTACACAACCTGTGAGTTTGGACTGAGTTGGGAGAAATCTCCCATCAGGTGGTCAGATGGGTCACCGTGTGTCACCGCGGTACATCTGGAAGAAGTGTGCACTGCCTCCAAGCTGGCTGGTCTTGAGAAATTTAGTATTTCCAGGGAGGACAGCCTGTCACTTAATCTTGATTGACACTTGATCCTTCCGACTCATTCATTATGCAACATTTTAATTTCCTATTTCACCTTGGAGTCCTGCTTTTCTGGAACTTCAGTAGAGGTACAGACTTCACCCCTTCTTTTAAGGTGACATGTTTATCCCTGACTACCAGGACTGGCTCCATAACCTGTGGGCCAGGTGCAAATGACAATGATTTTAATCCAAAAATCACTAGTAAGTTCAAGACACAGACAGCAGATAATTAAACCAAGCATGGGGCGCTCGTAGCAACGTGCCCCATGAGACCCCACAGGGTCATTCACTTTTCCAGCCAACTCTGCTGATCACTATGGCTACTGCCACTCATTGTGCTATGAAATCTTTCAGGCTCTATAACTCACCTGGTAGGGAAAATTTTCCCCACATTTCATTTCAATTTAGGATTATCCCTCATAGAATTTTGATCTAAAACTGTGGTAGATATTTCTGAGGCTTTTAGGACTGCTGCCTCTGCCAAATGTTCCTCCTCAGAGCCTTACTTGTCTTCAGTTTCAGAGTTTTCTAAAACTTGATACTATTTGAATGGCAGAAGAAGTGTAGGTCTCATCACATGTTTTCTGGAGCTGTGGGGTAGGCTCCACAGCAATATTTTAAAATGTTATTGTAAGGGATCCCTGGGTGGCGCTAGTGGTTTAGCGCCTGCCTTTGGCCCAGGGCGTGATCCTGGAGACCCAGGATCGAATCCCACGTCGGGCTCCCGGTGCATGGAGCCTGCTTCTCCCTCTGCCTATGTCTCTGCCTCTCTCTCTCTCTCTGTGACTATCATAAATAATAAAATAAAAAATTAAAAAAAAATAAAATGTTATTGTAAGATTTCCAATCTTACAGAAAAGGAGGTACAGTAATATAGTGAACTCCCATGTTCCCATTACCCACCAGCAACAATGATCAACAGTCTACTGATTTTGTTTCTTTGATTCTACTGCTATTTTATTGCTGTTGGTTTCTTTTAAAGCAAATCCCAGACATTGATTCAATCAACCAATATGTACCTTAGTGTAGGGATTTTTTTAAAAAATACAATTGCATTACCATTTTTATTATTCCACCCATCCGCAATTAGCACTAATTTCTTAGTACCATTTACTACCAGGACTGCACAGTTTTAATCCAATTATCTCAAAATATCTTTCTTCATCTGATCTATTGAGTAAGAATCCAAATAACATCCACACATTGCATATGAGGTTATGCCTCCTAAGTCTTTTTGACTCTATAATATTTCTTTTTCTTTATCCCCCCGATACAAGTTATTTATTGAGAAAATTATAATTTGTCCTGTTGAATTGTCTATATTCTGAATTTGAATGAGTTGCATCCCTGTAATGTTGCTTAACATGTTCCTTAACCTCTATGTTTTGTCAGATGGGAATTAGACTACAGGATTTATTAAAAGCAGTCTCAGTTTTGTTTCAGGGGTCAGATTCAGCTGTATTTTAAACATTTGATGCCTTTTTAAACCACCTGTTCCCTTAAAGATGGAGCCTTCCTTGCTTTTCCTTTCTTCTGGCTTTTGTGCCTAACATTGTATTTCTAACATGCTCTTCTAGATTCCATCTCTTATAGTCCTCAATATAAAAAAATTGGGAGTTGAATTAATCTGAACCTCCAAATCTAAAATTAGAATCTGCAAAAAGGATTCAGTTGTCAAATCGTATCTTCCTCGGATGTTCTCTTAATTAATCAGTAGGGATTCAGTCTCAGAATAGAATATTAATGATCTATTCTCCTGCTCACACTTGGCCTAAAATAGTTCTTTCTTTTTTGGCACAATGTGCTCATTTCATTCTCTAAAAAAATTAACAAATTTTGTGTGTCCTCCCACTGTGATATAGTTGAAGATATAAATCATTCATTAATTATTTAATTAATTAAATTAAATACTATTACTTTGGTCAGGCACTCTTCTGAACAAAACAGACTAGGTTTTTGGTTGCTGAAAACTCACAATCTACGGAGGGGGAGAGAGGCAGACAACAGACAAATAAAAAATAACTTCAGATAGTGGTAAGACATGTAAAGGCAATAAAACAGGATGATGAAAAAGTGAATGGGAGCAGGCTATACCTTATGTTGGGTGGTCAAGGAAGGCCTTTCTGAGGAAATTCCACTTAACCAGAGACTGGATGATACAATGAATGTGCCACATGAAGATCTGGGATGAGTGCTCTAGGCCGAGGGAAAGCATAGACAAGCTCCTAAAGAAGGAAGAAGCTTGGAGTAGCGGGCAGGGGTGAGAAACGTAGAGTTATAGCATTAAGTGGCTTAGAAGCCACAGTATGGCATTTGGTCTTACCTTAATATAGAGGGAACATGGAAGGAGTTTACACAGGAGAACACAATTTGATCTGCATTTTTAAAAGACCACTCCAGTTTGAGCATTCCCGTTAGGAGTCACTCACCACTTCTGTTTTCCTAACAGTTTTTGCCAGAATCCTGAGGGCTCCTGAATCCCACAATGTCACATTTGGCTCCTTTGTGACCCTGCGCTGTACAGCAACAGGCATCCCTGTGCCCACCATCAGCTGGATTGAAAACGGAAATGCTGTGAGTGCCATCTGTATGGGGACTTGTCTGGGGAAGACTCACTGGAGAGGAATTTCAGGATAGACCACATAATTGTGAAGTTGCCTTGATCTCTGTTACTGATCCTACCTGCACTCCATTTTTCAAAGTCTTTCAGGATTTTCATCCTAGAAGTCATTGCCCTAAAAATTATACTCCATGTGTTTGCCTCTTTCCTTGTATTGTAAAGGAAGAGTAGAAAAATAAAAAAAAAAATTTATGCTTTTATATAAAAGTGAAGAGGTAAAAATTCCTTCCCACACAGGTAAGATAATTTTCACAAAACTCATCAGCATAAAAATTAGTTCACTGGAACTAGAGGTACTTTGATGAAAAACAATCCAGAATTAGAACCCATAACTGTCAGTTTAATATCCTTTAATTCATTTTTATACTGATAATAATAACATATATTAAGTGATACTATGTACCAGGCTCTGTTCTAAGCACTTTACATATAAATGTTCATTTACTCATTCTACAAATATCTACTGAGAATCTCCCAGGCATCAGGCAATATTTTAGACATTATGGATACAGGAGCAAATAAAACAAGTAAACTAAGTCAGTCAGAGAAAGACAAATACCCTATTATTTCACTCATATGTGGAATTTAAGAAACAAAACAGATGAACATAGGGAAAGGAAAGGAAAAATAAAATAAGATAAAAATTGAGAGGGAGGCATATCATAAGAGACAGTGAACTCTAGGAAACAAACTGAGGGTTGCTGGAGGGGAGATGGGGGCAGGAAGGGACAAGAGGGTGAAGGGTATTAAGGAGGGCACTAGATGTAACAATCACTGAGCATATATGCAACTGGTGAATCACTAAATTCTACCTCTGAAACTAATAAAATAAAAAAAATAAAGTCATATTTTCAAGAAAAAAAACTAAAAAAAAAAGTGAAGTTCCTTGCCTCAAAGAGCTTACATTATGACAGGGAAAGACAAACAAAATAAAACAAATAGCAGAATATTCTATGCAGACAGTGTCGAATACTATGGAGAAAAATGATGCAGGAAAATGAGACAGAATGTGCAACCTTGGGAGAAAGATTCCATTTTCAATAGAGTGGTCAAGGAAGCCTCATTTAGATGAAGACATTTGAGCTAAGATGTGAAGACTGAGGATGAGACTATGTCAATAATTATGGGAAGAAAACTGGGGAGAGTCAGATAAACTTGCAGAAAGTATGTCAAAGGAATAGCAAGTAGTCAATGTGACTGGAGGTGAGTGAGCAAAGAGGAAAGAAATAAGGGGTGTAATTTAGGAATCATGGATCATATAAGCTCATGTAGGGCATTGAAAGAACTTTGGCTTTTGAGTGAGATGGGATGCCATTTTAGGTGTCTTTCCGTTATGTTTTCCTGCTGACTCTTGTTCATTGTGCTTTGTTTCCTTGTGTGCCTAGTTATCTTTGACTAAGTGCTGTTCACTATTTAGGGGGGAGGAAGCCAGGAATTAATTTGAAGTCTAGATAAAGGTACCTTTCTCCAGAAAGAATTTTTTGTTTATTTCTGCCAAGGACCGGAAGCAACTACTTATCTTGGACAATCTTAAACCTAGTTCAAGGTTTGAAGCTTCTTGGTTATCCCAGATAACTGTAACGCAGCCTGCATTTCTACATGGGCTATTTCACTTGTAGTTATTATTGACACCTCCCTGATACTTGATTCTTTGAGACATTAGTTTCTTGTATCTCTTATTAGACTCCTAACCCTTATGAAACCCAGAGTTTTGATTTCTGTCTCCTCACTCCTCAAAGGAAACACATTTTTCTGGGTTGGAAAAATGTCTTAGGGAGAATGAAAGTTTCCAAGTTTGTTATATTTTTAAAAGTATCTTCCAGAATTTTAATTTTTTTCAGTGTGAGAGTTGGTTTGATAACCCAGCTTACCAATATCTGAAATAAGAATCTATCATGAATTATCATAGTTATATTTTATAGACTTTAATCACTTCACTTTATGTTTGGTTTGCATTCAGTCACTAGTTTCTGATATTCTTTATGAGATTAAAGATATTTATTTTAATCTTAATCTAACAAATGTTTTTTACATAAATATGTTGTAAACTCAATGAAATGCCTTGTCATTATTTTAACTTTGTGATGAACATGTCATTTTTCACTTTAAATTGGAAAGTTTTTTCATTCTTTAAACACATTGCTCTTTTTTTGTTTGTTTAATTGTGTGGTTTCAATTTGCTGTAATTTCTTTAGGATTATTGCATATATTTTCAAAAATGGAAATAGCCTAGTTTTTAAGAACTCTCCTGCTCAGGTTTTGTTAACAATATTATGCCAGCCCTACAGAATCAATTGGTAAATTGATGTATTTTCTTTCAACACAGAATTTAAAGGGAAGAACTTGAGATGCAAATCTCTCTTAAACTCAGGGACATTTTCCTCTATTGTATCCTTACCAATTGCTTTTCTCTTCTCTACATTTTATCTCTGCAGAGCATAAGATTAGAAAGAATGTAGTTGTAATAGAAATTCATTAGACTTCTAGTAAATAAATTTATTTTAAACCCATAAACTTTCTAATCTTTATGCTCTGCATATTTTTGTGGAGAGAGGGAGTCCTACATAATCTGTCAACTTCTTCTCAGGCTCTAGTGCTTAACATAAATGTCCCCCAAAAACACCCATGAAAGAGGCTCTAACCCATAGATAGATGCCTCAGTCTAGTGCTATATGCACTCATAATAGTTCATAACGTTCTTCCACTACTCTACTCACTCTCTCAAAGTCTGTTCCTACTTACAGCCTTGTTATCTGAACTCTGGAATTTTCCATGACTTTATAGGGAGATGTATCCATTCTCCTCTCAGCAAACTTTTAGGTTTCAGCGACTTGGTTGATACTAATTTTTCTATGAAGCCAGTCACATCTCTTTGTATCTTCCAGAAACTGCTGAGTATTTCTGGCCCCTTGATTATGATACCCTTCTGCCCTTCTATAGATTTATTTTTCTTAATTTTAGGCTTGATTTATCTTTTGGGATTTGGGGGTAGAAAAAGGAGAGTTAAACATATGGGCTGAGATTATCTTTGTAAATCGGGTGCTGAGCAAGCATGACTTGCAAGTAATATGACCTCATTTAATATCTTCTATTTCTTCGAAGTTTCTTCAGCAGGGTAAGTTCTTTTCTCACCATAAAGTCCTGCCCCAAGCAGGTTCTGTGACTTTCCCAGTTGCTTTTAGGTGATTTTACCTTACTAACACCATCCCAATTCAGTAATTCTAAGTACCTAACCCTAAGTAATGACCAAAGTTTCCAACTGCAATTCACAGATGGGAACTTTCTCTTTCTCCCTTTCTTTCCTTTCCTTTCCTTTAAGATTTTTTTTAAAAAAATCTCCCCACTCAACGTGGGGCTCAAACTCACTACCCTGAGATCAATTATTGCACACTCTACAGAGACAGAGAGAGCCAGCCTCCCTTTCTTAAGACTACAGATTGCCTGCCACCTGCCTTCCACAACAGTCCTGCGGTTGGCTTCTCTCACACTCATTCACTCTTCCTCCACTTCCTAACTGCTATTTAAGACTCCTACAGGTTTAGGGTTGGAAGAAGGGAGGAGCAGTAATTGAAATGGAAAAGTTCTAATTTAACTGACACTGTTTTCGGCTGGTTTTCCACCACTGTTCCAGACAAGTATTTAAAATGACTCTTTCCATCATGGACACATTCATGATTCTTCAGAAATCAAGGCCTATTCAAGATGACCTCAGTGACTCCTTTTCCTCAGAGCAGCCATCTTCCTCTTAGCTTCCAATTTGTTAGTTGATGAGAAGTCTTTCTGTTGGGATCCCATCAATGTCTCAAAAAGACCTTTGGGGAAGATTGAAAATAATTCCAAACCAGATCTTCTATAAAACCTGTATATCCACAGTGATCCAGATCACTGAACAGAGCTGCCCCTCTTTGCTCCTTCCATTGGAGCTGCTAGGCAGCCTGGCTCTGCCCTTCAGACTTTACAGGTGGGTATCAGATACATCTCTGCTGTGTCAACAAATTCCAAGTGTGTCAGAGTCCCCAGGACCACCTTCAAATTTGATGATTCACTAGAAGGATTCAGAGAACTCAGAAAAGCCATTATTCTTATGGTTATTGTTTATTACAGTGAAAGGACACAGACTAAACTCAGTAGTGGGCAATCAGTTGTTCTCTCCATGTGGAGTCCCATGGAGAGCTCCTAATTCTCCCAGCAATGATGTCAACATGTATGGTCTCTTGTACCAAGGAAGCTCAGCCAGCCATGGTGTCCAGAGTTTTTCCTGAGGGTCAGTTACAAAAGCATGGAGGTTTCACATGACTGACCTTAGTTAGCCTCTGACCTTTCCAAAGGTCAAACTGATACAGTATAGCCTAGAGTCCCTGCTGAACAAATAGAGCTATTCACCATAATTTGCACTGTAACACAAACTATCTGGCATGGCTCATGGTCTCAGATATACAAAGACCCTCTTATGAGGCAGGATTTTCCAAGGGATGAGAGGTTATCTCTTAGAAGCAAGTCAAAGGCCAGTCCTTCTTTCAAATGTTCAGGGTCTGAGCATCTTGAGTCTACTTTAACGTTAACCCTTTACTACACGGCAGGGGACATATGCCAACCCTTCAGGTGGTCCTATTGAAGATCCTCTTTCATACCTTAAGGAGATGGGGTGCTTTTTGAACCAGTCCCTTGGGTGGAGTGAGGATGGTTCTCACTACAACTCAAACCTTGATGAATCATCTAAGGGATTCTCAGTTATTTTCATTTTTCATGTCCTCCAGTATGGTCTCTCTCCAACTTTTTGGGATCTTGGTTGCAAGGTCCACATGTTGTCATATTACAATATATTAACATTTAAAAGCATTTTAGAGTCAAAGGTACGTTGTAAATGAGGAGAAAAAAGAAACAGAAGAAAAGAAGGTAAGGAAGGGAAAGAGTAGTCTGACACAAGACACGGGAAGGGAAGGAGGGCAAGGAGAGAAGTGTGTGGGAAACAAAGCACATCCATGTGTGAAATTCTGGTGGATGTTGTAACACCAGGAAAAAGATGCCAAATTCTAAGCCCACCTCAACTAATGAAGAGTGTCATTCTGCAATAACAGCCACTTTAGGGCTTAAATTCATTTATTATTTTTGTTTTCATTATTATTTTTGCTAAAGGGGTCTTTTTCCTGACACATGCACAAAACTGTTTTCGCATAATTTATGTTTAAAACTAATTTAGCTTGTCTAAATTGCCTACTATCCATCTCTTCAAAATGTAGTCAGTAAGGAAAATAATGTCACTTTATGAGCTTGCTACTTGAGGTATGATAAATAAGAACAGGTGAAGGGTTAGCAGACATAAGCAAGAAATGACTCTCTTCAGCAAATATAATTGTAGGGAAGCACACTCACCTCTCAGACACTGATTTTCTCATGTTTGTAATGACAGAAGTGTCAGGTGGCTGGAGAAAATGATCCCTAATATGACATCAGGGGTACGGTTCTCCAATGCTGTTAAGTTACAATCAAGAAACTTGTAGTTCTTGTTCTCTAGCTCTCTAATTAAACTTCAAGTGTCATTTAAAATTCAAATCTTATTTGGCAGTTGGTTTTGTGGCTCTCCTGTGGAAGCTGCTGGTGTTGTCTTTGGCCTCTCAAGGTAGCGTAAAGTTATGTCCTAAGAAAACAGGTGGACTGATGATAGGACTTTACTGATTTGACTTCCTCTGTGAAAACAGGAATAAAGAAAATGGAAAGACACATGCTTTTAAAAAAATTCAATGTTTTCAGAGGCTCACATGAGTGTAGAACTGGAAGATGCAGGATTAGTCTCTGTTGGAGTTGAGAAGTAATAAAAAAGTCAGATAATTTGAATTAGTTTTGGTCTTATTGAGACCCCAACTTAATCATTCAAGATGTGATTCGCAAAAAGCAGGAAGTAAAACAGACCCATTGCTTCAGATTCTAAGAGAGGAACTAATAGTGACTTTCTTTCAGGAAGAAAGCAAAAGTACATCTGTGATTCTCATGGCCAGAGAGAGGGTTGCTCTTTTTTTTTTTTTTTGAGAGGATTGCTCTTACAGTCAACTTTTGTTCATGGTGCTACTACCCACGTCCAAATAGAAACTGAGATGATCTTGCTTGTGCTGACAAAAATTACAGGAAATGGAGGCAATCTCAGGCATTTAATAACCAAGCAGCAAACCAGAAAAGTCTATTGAGAACAGGGAAGGGCCCACAGCCTTGGTCTTATTTTGGGTGGACTGAACAAACATGAATGCAGAGCTGGGAGCTAATTGGCACAGAATAAAACAGAGTTTGAACTGTAGCTCTTCACTAACTACAAATCAGTGAACTAATTACACTAACACACTAGTCAGAATAATGGGAATTCTAAAGGATGTGGTGGCTCCTTTCCTCCCTGCCTCTATGAATCCATCAATAACCTGAAACCCTAAGCAGTTAGGAGAGAAAGGCTAGCCATGTGTCCCAAAGCAATCAAGAATTATTTTGTTTTCTTCCTACGGAAATGTCATTCATTTCTCATGAAAATTTGTAGTCTGAGATGAATTTCAGAGTAAGTAGTAATATTCCTTTGGTTTCATAATATTGAAAGTAGTAGTTTCATGTGGATAGAACAGAGATTACTTTTCTAAAAGAAAATAAACTTGTATTTTGATGACCAGGTTTATGTCAAGTTACATTGATGATATCTCCATTATTTTGGCATTCAAATAAAAAATGTCGAAGAATTACATGTCTCTCTTGTTTTTCCAATAAATATACTTCCTAAAATATTTTAAAAGTTGAATCACTTTAATTTGCTAAAAGAATTTCATAAAACAATGAAATTATCTGTGTCGGAGATTGTGCTTTTGAATTTTCTTAAAGGGAGGCTCACTTTTATTTTATACACATTTTTTTTTAATTTTTATTCATGATAGGCACACAGTGAGAGAGAGAGGCAGAGACATAGGCAGAGGGAGAAGCAGGCTCCATGCACCGGTAGCCCGACGTGGGATTCGATCCTGGGTCTCCAGGATCGCGCCCTGGGCCAGAGGCAGGCGCTAAACCGCTGCGCCACCCAGGGATCCCATTTTATACACATTTTTTAAGAGATAGTATTTTGGGTTCAAAGTATATGAACTTTGGAGTTATCTTATTTGCTGTGTAAATGAAAATAATTACATATATCAACTGGGATAAATTATGTGGAATATTGTAGCAGCCAGATTGAAAGAGGTCACTATGGTGATGTTGATCAGAAACAATATGGAAAATTTTCTCAGTCTGTTATCCTTTTTTTAAGATGTGTAGACAGACATTATTATATCTCCCTAAACATGGGCCCTTCTGGGCCATACCCTACATCTCCATGAGGTATTCTCAGCAAGCTGGAACTACATGTAAGACCAAGCCATCGAAGCTAGAATACCTTTCAAAGGTCTTCCTGCACCAAGGTCAAGTCATGATGAAGTTACGACATTATCCATAACTTCGAGGAAATTCTCTCAAACCAGCATCATTAATGTATGAATGATATATAAAAATATTCTACAGGTCAATACTAGTTTGCTGCTTTCAAAAAGCTTTGCCACACATTATCTCAAGTGTAAACATATTTGCATATGCATATTTATGATCAAGTTTCCTATTTGACTGCCTCTTCATGAGGTCACTGTCTCAGAAAGAGAACCCCACATACAGAGCAGAGACCTGTTTATCCAGCTCCTTCAGGTCAGTATGTCTGAGTGACCTGGAGAAAATCACATATTTACTGTAAATACCAGCTATCGTCATCTCAATTAAGTAGTCAGTTTTGCCTCAGCACACCTTGCTCAAAACTCAGTAATAATTGGAAACTGAGGGACAAAAAAGAGATCAGAATGGAGGGCAAAGGGTTGTTTTTATTTTGAGGCCATCAAAAAATACTTAACGGTTGGTCAGGATGATCCATGAAGAAAGAAAAACAAATTCAAACTATGACTAACAAGGCCTGCTGCGCATGAGTCACAAACTGAATCAGGCAAAGCCTCTGGAAACAGGAGGAAAAGCCTTTAGGAGCCACATCATAACCGAGCAATGAGCCTTGTAACCTGTTGGTCTCCTTGCTGAACTATTTCCATACCTGGCTGAAGTCCAGGAGAAGAGAGGCCAGCCAGCTTAAAACTCATCCTCTTTCCCACCAAGAATGTTCTCAGGGACCTTGAGGAGGAGTTTAAGGAATGACTTTCTTAGGTGTGAACATGAAAATAGTGCTAGTTCAGTCAACTCTGGGGGATGGCTCGTTCCCAACTTGTCTCCAAGGCCTGTGCGCTGACCTCCTTTCTGAAGGGGGGATTAACCTCGTGAAGGGGGGGGAAGTAATTGTTCTGTAGATTTCACTTCTACAAACTGGGAAGGGGTTATATTTATAAACGAAATACTCCAATAGCATAAAGCGTGTTGACTGAGCACAGACGTTTGAGGCCTGTAGCCTTTTTCTCCATTGTTGCTCTGTTGCTAAAATTCAGAGAGAGCAAAATTGTATTTCAAGTTACTCCATCTTCTATATCTAACTTGGAGATTCAAATCTATAAAATGTTGCGCTTCCGCTAAATACGATAATGATGCATCCTATCTTAATTCCCAACTGAGTGTCTGTCTCTTAAAGATATTTTTTTCTCTGCCTTGTCAATTTCTCACGAAGTTCCAGCTGTTTATCCGGGGAATCTGCCATAAGACTTGATCTGACTTAAATTGATGCTCACCTGGAATTTTTATCATAGGGATTGAATCCAGTAGTACAGAGAAGGAATACAAAGACAAAGAAGCTAATTGGACCAACTTCCCTGCTTAATAACTACAGAGAGAGCTTGGATCCAAGGCCAGCCAGCCACCTGGCAGCAAAAAAAGGAAGCTGGTTTCCCCCCAGGGTTTCCCCTCCCCCTTGTTAGTCTAACTGTTGAAACAGGCAAAAGAGCAAAATAACTGGTTCCAATTTTCTTATTTCCAGCCCTGTTCCCTACCATGGGACAAAGAGAGAGAGCTTTCAAGGCCACTCCTCTGAGATGGGCTAAGGTGAATCATGGCCTGATTCCTTGGTTGTCTTTCCATTCAAATTTCCCTCAAACTGGCATCTTCCCCTCAAACAAACAGTGACGACTAAAGAATAATTATCATAACAAGGGTACATATTCTAACTCTGCAACCTCAGAAAGTGCTGGGCAGCTGTCTTTCTCACAGAGCTGAAAAGGTGATGACTAATAAGCGCTTACATATATTAACCCGCCAGTTGGGGGCCAATACTGCATTGATATCCTGGCGCTTCAAGGACATTTGCTCTTCTGATTTAAATAGTATGGCATGGTGTATGTCATGCCTCGGAAACAGAATTGGTTTTTATAACCTTTTCATAACCATCTATCTATCTGGTGTGCATTTGTGGGGAACTGAATAGGAGTTAACCATTATGTGATGCTCACAAGTCTGTGGGTCGACAGGGTGGTTTTGCTGATCTGGGCCATGATTTCATGATCTTGGCTGATCTAGTTCCTAAGACTGGCACATTGACTGGGGGCTAGTCGATCTAGAATGGCCTCGCTTGTATATCTAGTGGTTGTTCTTGGCTCTCAGCTGGGGCAGTGCAGAAAACTGGGCCATGTGTGCCTCCTCCTCTAGCAGGCTAGCTCTGGGTTGGTCATAGGAGGTCATGGGTTCCAAGAGCAACAAGAAAGTAAGCCACAATGTGCAAGAATTTTACGAGTCTGTTTCTGATTTTCTCCGACAAGTACAAGGCCAAGTTTAGATTCAAAGCACAGAGAGAGATGCTACCTCTTGGGGGAAGAGCTACAAAGCTACGTTGCAAGGTCACAGGCATAGAGAAAGAAAAGGTTTTGGCTATTTTTGCGATCTACCACATGTCTTTTGACCATAATTTTGATGCTGTCTCTTTCAAGTCAACTGATGCAGTATATCAGGAAGTCCTTGACCTAATTTTATCTGTTTTTTTTTTCCCTCTACTCCATCAGGTTTCTTCTGGGTCCATTCAAGAAAGTGTGAAAGATCGAGTGATTGACTCAAGACTGCAGCTGTTCATTACTAAGCCAGGACTCTTCACATGCATAGCTACTAATAAGCATGGAGAGAAATTCAGCACCGCAAAGGCTGCAGCCACCATCAGCATAGCAGGTAGGGTGGATTTTCGTAATCACATTGCTCCAAGAGAGGAGAGTTGGCACTATTCCGTATCTCATTTGGGGCAAAATCTTTTTTCTTTTATTTCTTACTTCAGTCCCCTTTGGGCAATTTCTTCCTCCTTGGGAGGCACTCCAGAGGTTGATATAGATAATTGATCTTGAGTAATTTATTGCCTCAGAAATGAAATCCCCCCATACCTGTCCACATGATGGGTAACAAGCTTCCAGGAGTTCATTTCTCTTCCATCTCCTTATTTCTTTTCTTTCCCTCCCTGTCTTCTTCTTTATTACCTTCCTCCTGCCTTTCTTCCTTTTTTTCTGTTTTGCCTTTTCTTTTCTTTCCTTCCTCTCTCTCTCTTTCCTCTTCATCTCTCTCTCTCTCTCTTTTTTTTTCTTTTGTGGGGCTAATCACACTTTTCAGGGCTCTCAAAGAGTAACTTGGCAGATCCTTCACACGGTTGTGCCAATTTCTGCATGGCTATTTCTTGAGGGCATTTTTACTTATGAGTATTTGATCTACTTTGTGGTCTTTCCCTTTCCTGTTTCATGAAAGTGATAGCAGGACTTACAGGTGTTTTCAAGGAAAAGAGCTGACATACAGATTTCTAGGATATTTTGTTGAGTTATAAAGGTTTATTTTTAAAATGTAAATGCCCCAAAGGCTCCTGAGAACATTTGTGGAATTCCTAAAGATGGAAATAATCCCTGTATCAGGAAATGCCAGGCATGTTATACTCCTAATGTGTCTACTTCCCAAGGGTCAGCAGAGATGCTTGGCCTCACATGTAAGGCAAGCACTGCTAGAACCTGTGCTCAAAGCCAGCTCTCCAGATCCTGCTATTTCTTATTACCATGGCACTTCTTTGATCTTCCATGATGGGGAAATTCCTGGTAATGTTTGCGATTTTAATATGACATGAATAGAGACCACAGAGAGATATACAGGGAGCGCTGGACAAGGCTGGCCTTCTAAAGCATGCCTAGGAAGGAAGGAAGGAAGGAGAAAATTCTAAAACCAAGGATTCCTTCTGCCTTCCTCTCCAGAGTATATATCTGCTTATAGCACCTTGAGCTAGCATATCAATTATTCTAGAATTTCCACTGATGGGAAATCATTTCTCCTAGAGAATGGTGAGAATTCTAAAAATGAATTTGACTCAATTTAACAAGCAATAATAAAACAATTATTGTTTATACAGTATCTTGTTGTTTGTAAAATATTCTTATTTATTAAGCATTTATTAAATACTAGATTCAGGCCATCATTATGTAGAATAAAGGATGCAAACTTAAGTAACAAATGGAATAATTAACAATGGAGTCCCTGCCTTTCGGGGACTCTCAATCTAGAAAGGAAGTCAGCCAGCCATATATATTACGATGCAGACTAGGTTCTACTGCAGAAGCACAGACAAAGAAAAGAGCAAATTGGTTGGCAAAGCTTAGAGCATAATGGAGACTGGGAGCAAGATAGAGAATGGGAAGAAAGGCTTGAAATGTGGGCTCTGGCCAGGTTATGAATAGCCTGAATAGGTTGATATATTCTTCAATTACTGGGAAGTCATCTAATTATTTTAGAGGAGATGAGTAATATCAGAGATACCATTATCAAATTAACAGATGTTGGGTGTAAAATATTGGGAGATATGGCACACAGTCAGGAGGCTATTCAAAGAATCTAGAAAAGTAATGAAGGTCTGAAAGACAACTGCAATAATTGGTACAGAGAGAAGAGGAGAGATACAGAAGACCTATTAGGATAAAAATGATAGGATTTGAGGGGTGCCTAGGTGGCCCTGTCAGTTAAATAACCAACTCTTGATTTTAGCTCAGGTCACGATCTCAGTGTTGTAAAGATTGAGCCCTGTAGGATCTCAGGGTTGTGGGATTCTCTTTCTCCCTCCTCCCTCTGCCCCTTCCCCCTCTTCTCTTCCCCCTAAAAACAAACAAACAAACAAACAAACAAACCCAAGAGGATTTGAATGTGCTAGAATGTAGCAGTGTAGTAGAACGACTTAATAGTGTAGTAGATGTAAGAACTTAAGAAAGGTGTCTAGGACAAATAGTAATTTATAAAACAAAACAAAATAAAAATATAAGAACATGAGGAGGTCCAGGAGATTAAAAAAATAATTAAAATTTTAATGCCTTTGAATAACCTGGAATTAGTCTCAATATTTTATGTTTTATTTGATATTTGATCAAGAACCAACATTAAATAAATAAATAAATAAATAAATAAATAAATAGTAATTTACAGTACCTATCCTCTATCCATCCATTTATATCATGTGCATGTGTGGAGGGGGGGAGGGAGGGAGGGAGAGAGAGAGAGAGAGAAAGAGAGAAATATTTACCTATGAATACTCAAATCCAAGAAAATAAACTGATTTAATCTACTTTAACCTATGCCTTTTCAGGGTGAAAGAGAAAAATTAGTGTTGCTAATCTTAAGAGCATTTCATTTGAGGTAATTAATTCAGTCATTCACATATTAATTCTCTGCTGGGGCTCTTCCTAGACGGCTGAGGGGGAAAAGGGACTTGGAACCAGGCAGTAGTGCCCCTCTGGAACAAACCTCTACTCCATTCTCTAGTGAAGTCTATAGCTGGAGATCTTGGGATCTCATCTCTTGGCTTTGTTAGGATGTAGAAGACCCTCTCCCCTCTGGCTGGCTCAGCACCATTGAAGCTCCTCCTGTAACAGCACAGTCCTCTCCATCTTTGTCACATCCTTCATCAAGCCCCTCTCTAGAGTCTACTTTCCAACCTTTGCAACTAGGTCACCCTGTCTCTACCTATGAAGGCAGGCCTGTTGAGTTCTAATTCAGCTCCTTCTTTATCCCTGTGGGGCCTAAAGTAACTTCTGGATCACTTGCATGTTATACAAAATCCAAGAGAGATTTAGACCTATTGACCCAGTTCCGTTGTCTACCCAACCATGTCATGCTACCGTTTTTACACTAATGTGGCCATTTTATATCAGAGTAAGGGATGCCTAATAAGGTTCCTTGCTTCTAGAGTTCCAAATAAGAAGTAGAGAAAAGTCCCCCTGCTTTGGCTTCTTTTTCCTTTATTTATACCTCTCTTTGAGGATTTTGGTCTACAGCAAGGACTCTATAAAATGTATATCTGAATTCTTAATTCCTCTACCTTCCTCCTTTCCATAACACACCAAGCTGGAGACAATCCATTTAGCACAGCAACTTTTAGGGCCTACCATCTTAAGTACAAAGATGAGTATAAAGGCAGTGCTATGGAAATAAGTAAGGAGAACTAATATAATGGGTATATCTTCATCACACCAAGGCAGACTCATTGCACAGACATGATCTTCAAGATGCTAAAATGACTATAAAGCATGATTACCGCCATATTGTATACAGCAACTTCACCCCTTCATCTCTGACCTGGCTGATCCAGCTCTATTAACAAATGGAATATACCTGATGAGAGCCTGATCCGACTGCATTAATAAATGGAATATACCAACAGAGAAGGCTATAATACTAAAACAGTAATGGTGTCTTCTCGTGGTAGAAAGAACCTTCAGTTGTGGCAAGCAGCGTAGAAGATAAAGGGAGAAATGGTCTTGGGCGTCAATGCTGAGAGAAGACCAGAGTGAGGATGGAGGTAATCAGCAATGGTAGCCTGGGGGAGAACAGCAGTAGCATTTGTATGGGGAAAAAGATGGTAGAAGCAATGCATGGACTGGTATATAGCGGCAGAGGACTTGAAATCTCTTGCAGCAGCAGAGTTGAATGCAGATGAGGAGCAGTGACCTCAGTAAGGGTAATGGTCATGTTGACTGAAACCAGCAATGACTTGACTTTAGCCAATGGGCCTGGCAGGGCATGTTTAGCAAGTGTTAGGTGCTGTATGTTAACCAATAAGTGTGAATCCTTCTGCACAGGGAAAAAAAAAAATGTTACTAAGATGAGTGAAAAGAGACTCCCTTAAGGAGCTAATTTATAAAAAGCTACAGTATCCTTTTGTTCATCCCCTGATCTGCTTTTCCTGTTGTATCTCATGGACTATGAGGCCTGAAGCTCCTCTACTTTTCCTAAAATTTCCCCAGGCAGATCTAATGAGAGTGTCTCATGAGTGCAATGGAATAAGACCTCTGAACCCCATAAGACATCTGCCATTTTCTCTTCCTCTCCTTGACCCCATTCTTTTCCATTAAATCTACTAGATGCCTCAAAATGTTCCCAGTGTTATCAATGAGGAAACTGCCTCCCAATCCTAAGGTGCTCCCTTAGGTAATATTCCAGGAAAGTGAAGCCACATTGGTGAAAATAAGATCCATGGAGCCACTTAATTCAGAATCATTTTAAAGAAGCATGGTCTTATGCTCCCCAGACCTCCCAGAGCTTGGATGTGGCATCCACTCTCTCAAGTCCTGCTTTCAGCCCCTTTCTCCTTTGGCCTCTGATGGCCTCAGAGGTCCAGAGTTTTGAGTCAGGCGTGGTGACTCCTCTTGACATTCTGGCAATGCTTCCTTACCCCAAACTCTCCTTTCTCTCATTTCAACCATTCCCATCCTCCCCTAGTGTTCTGTAGTCAACAGCCTCCTTTGTCACATTCTCTGTTTCCCTTTGAAGCTTTTCCTCCATCTGTTTATTTACTCATCCCAGCAGGAAAACTGGAAATGGAAAAATCTGGTCTAGTGTTTAGGATTATCTCTAATGATATTTCTAGTGTTTGAAGGAATATAAAAAATAAAGATCAGTCTTCATTTTCCCACAACTCTTCCATGTGTATGCCCCAATCCTTATGCATTGTTTGAGAAATGTGATATACTTCTTTCTGACTCATTTACATTTGCTGTTAGTCATCAAAAGGAGTCAGGAAAATTTTGGAACCTCTCCCTATGAACCAGGAAGTTGCATTTCCTTCCAGCCACAACCTTGAAAGGCTCAAGTTGCAATTTAAAATCACCAGGATGCTGGGTATTTGGCCAGGTGCCTTCTCTTTGTCATTAGAACCCTCGGCTCTGTGACAGAGACCAACAAGACAGCCCACGATCCCTATACTGAGCACAACTCTGAAAGAGCCAGATGCCACCAAATAGGCACTGATACTAAATCTACCAAACATTTAAAGAATTATACCAATTCTTCTCAAACTCTTCCAAAAACTGAACAGGGGGAACATTCCCAAACTCATTTTATGAGGCCAGCATTACTCTGATATCAAAGCCAGATAAGGACATGACAAGAAAAGAAAACCACTTTCCCTGATGAACACTGATGCAAAAATTCTCAACAAAATTTTAGCAAGTCAAATTCAACATCATATAAAAGAGGACTTATCATAATCAAGTGGGATTGATCCCTGGGATGCAAGGATGGTTCAACATACACAAATGTGATACACCACATTAACAGAATGAAAGATAAAAATCACATGATCACCTCAATAGATGCAGAAAAGCATTTGAAAAAATGTAATATCCTTTCACGATAAAAATGCTCAACAAGCTGGGTATAGAAGAAACATTCCTCAACACAATAAAAGCCATATATGACCAACCCACAGCCAACATTATACTCAGTGGTGATCTTCCTCTAAGATCAGGAACAAGAAAAGGATGCCTACTCTCACTACTCCTATTTTTTTTTGAAGGTTTCAAATATACTTTATTTCTTAAATCATGCCATATTTTAGTGGGTGGTTGCACAGTGCTTTCACTTGGCATCAATTATGAGTTGGTTTTGAAACAATTCATTATTATACCAGCTGGGATTACTGATCCCTCCATTCCTTTGGGGTGACTCTGCCAACAGGGGACAGGTTCCATTCTATGCCTACTCTCACTACTCCTATTCAACATAGTACTAGAAGTCCTAGCCAGAGCAATTAGGCAATAAAAAGAAATAAAAGCCATCCAAATTGAAAAGGAAGAAGTAAAATTGTCTGTTTGCAGATGATATGATCTTTATATAAGAAAATCCTAAAGACTCTACCAAAAAAACATTAGAACGAATCAACAAAACCAGTAAAGTTGCAGCATACAAAATCAACATACAGAAATCAGTTGTATTTTTATACACTAACAACAAAACATTGGAAAAAGAAATAAAGAAAATCATTCCACTAACAATAGCATCAAAAATAATGATACTTAGGAATAAGTTTCACTGTGAAGGTAAAAGATCTGTATGCTGAAAACAAAAAGATTTTGATGAAAGAAATTGAAGACACAAATAAATGAAAAGATACCATGTTTCATGGATCACAAGAATTAATATTGCTAAAATTCCCGTATCACTCAAAGCAAGCTATGGATTCAATGCAATACCTATTAATATTTCCATGGCATTTTTCATAGAAATAGAGCAAACCATCTTAATATGTGTATGGGACCACAAAAATTGTGAACAACCAAAGCAATCCTGAGAATGAAGAATAAAGCTAGAGACATCACACTTCCTGATTTCAAACTATATTACAAAACTATAAGAATCAAAATAGTATGGAATTGGCATGAAAACAGACTCATAGTCCAATGAAACTGGATCGAGTCCCTCATGAGGCTCCCCGTGGGCAGCCTGCTTCTTCCTCTGCCTGTGTCTCTACCTCTCTGTGTCTTTCATGAATAAATAAATAAAATCTTTAAAAAAAGAAACCATCAACAAAATGGAAAGGTTTCCTATGAAATGGGGGAAAACCGGTCTCAAGTCACATATCTGAGAAGGAGTTAATATCCAAAATATATAAAGAGCTCAAACAACTCAATAGCAAAAAAGCAACCTAGTTTTTTCAAAAAAAACGAACAGAGAATCTGAGCAGACATTTTTCCAAAGAAGACATAAACAGATGGCCAGCAGGTACATGAAAAGATGCTCAACATCACTAATTATCAGGCAAATCAAAACCACAATGAGATACTACCTTACACCTGTTTGAATGACTATCAAAAAAAAAAAAAAGACGAGTTAAGTGTGATGCAGAGAAAATAAGATCCTTGTGCACTGTGGTGGGGATGTAAATTGGTTCAACCACTATGGAAAACAGTATGGAAGTTTCTCAAGAAATTAAAAACAGAGGTACTATATGATATAGCAATTCCACTTCTGGATATTTAGCCAAAGGAAATGAAAACAGGATATTGAAGAAGTATCTACACCATCAAGTTTGTTGCAGCATTATTCACAATTTGTCAAAACAGCAGATAAGTTATAAGATATGGAAACAACCTAACTTTCTGTCGATAAACAAAAGGATAAATATGTGATATATATATTTACAAAATATCTCAATGTATATCTCATAGTGCCTCATGTATACATACAATGTGATGTCATTCAACCATGATGAAGAAGGAAATCTGGCCATTTGTACATGGATGAAACTTGAGGGCATTATAGTATGTGAGATAAGTCAGAGAAAGACAGAGATGTATGTTATCACTTCTATGTGGTATCTGAAAAGTCTTACTCATAGAAAGAGTACAGTGGTCGTTACCCCGACCTGGGTGGTAGGGGAAATGAAGAGATGTTGGTCAAAGGGTACGAACTTCCAGTTATATGATGAATAAGTTCCGGGAATCTTTGCACATATGATAATTATACTGTATACTATACCTGAAAGTTGCTATGAGAATAGATCTTAAATGTTCTCACCACAAAAAAGAAATGGTAATTATGTGACATGATGGAGGTGTTAGCTAATGCTAAGGTGGTAATTATTTTGCATTATATAAGTGTATACCTTAAACTTACAGAACGTTATAATTAGATCTGAGTAAAACTGGCCAAAAAAAAAAAAAAAACCAAAAAACAAAACAAAACAAAACAAAAAGACAGACAAAGGGATTCAGTAGAGGAAAAGTTTGTATTTCCTATTCTTGGTGGCATTAATAGTCCTTCCTGGAAGGCTGAGGTTCAGAGACCTGTCTATCCTTACCCAGTCTTACCAGTACAGGAATGAGCTGTGTTCCCATCCTTCTTCTAACGTAAGCCACTCCTCACTCTACCAACCACCCCCACCATCTGCAATACGCCTTCTTCGGACTGACCTCAGGATCTGGGGCTTCCGGTTGCTAAATTCAAAACTCAAATGAATATATGTAGCATAACCAAAAATGGGCGTAGGGAGAAATCTGATGTGATAGCATGGGAGTTCCCCACCCCTCCAACGGACCACGTATTTATATTACACGTATTTAAGTGTTGACATTTCACACTTTATCAAAAAAAAAAAAAAAAGAAAGAAAGAAAGAGAGAGAGAGAGAAGTTTGAATTCTATTTTCACAATCGATATAGCTGATTGAATGTACTACCCTGTTTCATGGCCCCTCTCATGTCTGATAGTCACACTCCTTCCAGTGTCTTTCCAGTGTTCTTCCCAATTATGAGACACAGGGGGTGAGGTCGGGGGGCTGGATCAGAAGCACACGACCACCTTTGCCACTCAGTGCTTCAGCCAGGAGATGTAGCGTGCTCTTACCAACAAACCAGACACTGTCCCCTGGTGTTTCATGGTGGCTTTATCTAGTTTCAAATTGATTAAAGGTATTTGTTTTTGTTTTAAATGAAAGGGAAAAGAATAAATGAGTAACAGCCAGTAGCCACACTAAATTGCTACCAGCTGTTCTGCAGTTAGGCAGAAGAGGCAAGCATTCTTTTCACAATCAGGCAGCTTTCTCACATTAAAGTTACTGTGTGTTTTAGAAGACAGCCAAAGTTTTACTGACTTTTCCAGATACTTTTAAGGACACTACACGTATTGATGACTGCTGGAAATTTCTGGAATCTTAAAAAATCTTGTTTTGAGATCAAAGCACTTGCTTATAATGGCAACATTCTTGGACCTTCCCCTGCTCCCCACCCTCCCTCCAAAAGGAAATGCGACTGGAGGAATTTCTGTAAGAAACACATGGAAGCCCTCTGATTCTCTTACTATTCTTGACACATCCAAGCACCCTTAAATTAGTTTCCTTTTTCTTTCCTTCCTCATCCTTGAAATAGAAGCCTATCTAAGCTTATTATCTCCTCCCAAATACTGTGGCTGGGTTCTCTTTGGCATTGGCAAGATCTTCAGGGCCTTGGGTCCTCCTTTCACAGCTTAAATTGAGGGCTCTTTCATATGCATAACCTTGGCCTTCCGGTATTTCAGCAGGGTTCTCTGCTCAGCTGCTATTAGAACCTGCCTTTGCCCCTCCAAATTACCATTTTCTCTAGAACAATTTCCTGATGTCTCCTTTTCCTTTTTCTAAAGATCTTATTTATTCATTCATGAGACAGAGAGAGAGAGAGAGAGGCAGAGACATAGGCAGAAGCAGACTTCCTATGGGGAGCCCGATGTGGAACTCCAGCCCAGGACCCCAAGATCATGACCTGAGCCAAAGGCAGATGTTCAACCACCGAGCCACCCAGGTGCCCCATGTCTCCTTTTCTATCTGTACGGTGGTAGAACTGTCTTGTGGCTTGGGTCCTGTAGGTGCTTTATAGAGGTTGGTTTCTCATCTTTAGGCTGGTTTTTGTAATACTGAGTCCCTTGGTGGCTAATGGAGGGGAATTTGGAGTGATGACTCTGCCTGGGCTGATGATGCCCTGGTGGTGGACCCAGAGTGAAAAGAATACAGCTCCTGGGACTCTCAGTTTTCTCTTAATTTCCTCCAAATCTGCCTGTTAATGCAGTGTCTGGCCTAATTGAAGAGAACTTTCCAGAAACTTAATGCTATCAAAGCTATCTCTTGCAAATCTTAAGATCAAAATGTACTAACTTTTGTTTCTTTTCCCCCCTTTTAATGTGATTTCCTGTGGGAACTTCCTCTCCTGTTAATAGAATGGAGGTAAGATATATCACTGTCACATCTATGTTTTGTTGTGGTTTTTGTTTGACCTGCTATTATTGCTATTTGCTGAGTACTTTAAACTTTCAGAATCCTTCTAATTTCTAATCCTTTTAATACTCTTATGAGATGATAATGAAAATGAAGATAGGTAACAACTATTGCATATTTAGTGTTTATCAGACACCGTGCTAAGAGCTTTACATGCATTATTTAGATTTATCCTCAGGACATCCTTATGAAACAGGTACTATTATTATCCTGATTGTACAGAAAAGAAACTAAGAGAATTTCTTTGAGCTGGAGAGCTCCAGTGACTTGCACAAACATTAAGTGATGGACTTAGAAATTACTATTATTATTTTTTAAAGAATACCTTTTTTTAAAGATTTTTTTTTTATTTATCCATGAGAGACACAGAGAGAGAGAAGCAGAGACACAGGCAGAAGGAGAAGCAGGACCCTGGGATCACAACCTGAAAGGCAGATGCCCAACCACTGAGCCACCCAGGCATCCATGGACTTGGAAATTAAACCCAGACCTGACTCCCCAATTCTCCCTCATAGCTTTATTTTGCAGATAAGAAAGTGTGACCTTGTAATATAACATTTTGCAATGTACAGTGTTTTATTTTCAGGAAAATTGACTTTCATAAAAATTCTATGAAGCTTCATACTGTTTTTTATCTAATTTTACAAATAACAAAACTAAGACTCAGAATGATTAATTAATAATAGTAATAATAATAACAGCTAAGTTCTGTGGTACATTTACGATCACCACTTTTCTCATATTAACATTACAATGACTTTATGGGGCCAGACCGATCATGATCCCTCTTTTTTAATATGAGGAACCTGATGCAATAGGAGTTGCCCAGACCACATAGCTTGCAAACTATAAACCTTCAATCTGAGCTCAGGTAGACAGACTCAAGAACTTAGGTTTGATAACTACTACACTAACCCAGATAGCATGATAACTCAGCAGGACCAAGAATTCCAACTACTAATTCTAATTCCGTGGAATTATTATATTCTTAATAATGCTTATTAAAATCATGCTAAATAAAAATGCAGGATACAAAAATGCTTTTACAGAATAATTCTAAATAAACTGTATATATAACCATATGTGTATGCACTATATTTAGTATATATGACACTGTATATATTATGCTTACATATAGACTGATTTAACTGACATGTGCACAAATATATACAGTGTTTATATATTTGGCTAATATAATTTTCAAATTTTTGAAATTAAAATTTTCTTCTTTACATCATTTTTTACATCTTTATTTTGCACAAAAACTAGGTGCTAATTTTAGTCAGAAGAACTACAAGAGGTGTTTTTCAGAGGAAACCATATCCTTGAAGACACAGGGTTTGGCATTTTAGAAAAATGACATTTGATCTATGTCTTAGAGTAGGGGTTAGCAAACCCTTTTTCTGTAAAGGGCCAGATATTAAATAGGTTTGGCTTCGTGGCCATACAGTCTCTGTTGCAACTGCTCAGCTCTGCTGTTGCAGGGCTAGAGCAACCACAGACACTTCATAAATGGTTGAACGTGGCTCTGTTCCAATAAAATGTTACTTATGGACACTGACATTTAAATTTCATATAATTTTCACTTCTTCTGATTTTTTTCAATCCCTTAAAAATGTAAACACCATTCTTAGCTTATGTGCAGTATAAAAAACAGGCCGAAGGCCTGTGGATTATATTTGCTGCCCACTGCCTTAGAAAACGAACGATCTACAAAGATACTAGGCATGAAAGAATAAAAACAATTCCAGTTTGCTCTAGAGAATGGAAGTGGTATAGAATCCTGTCATCACACTTGTTGGGAAAGTACAGTTGCTGTAGGCAGTTGCTATATAAGGAAAGTTCTCTCTGTAGAGTCCCTTTATCCACAGGTGATATGTTCCAAGACCCACGGTAGATACCTGAAACCCTGGGTGGTACTGAACTCTACATATATTATGGTTTTTTCCTATATATCCATATCTATGATAAACGTTTTTTAAAAGATTTTATTTATTTATTCATTCATGATAGACAGAGAGAGAGAGAGACAGGCAGAGGGCAGAGAAGCAGGCTCCATGCCGGAAGCCTGATGCGGGACTCGATTCCGGGACTCTAGGATCATGCCCTGGGCCAAAGGCAGTTGCTGAACCACAGAGCCACCCAGGGATCCCTTATGAAAAAGTTTAATTTATAAATTAGGCATAGTAAGAGATTGACGACAGTAATAATACAATAGAACGATGATAGTGATATACTGTAATAAAAGTTCTGAATGTGGTCTCTCAAAATATCCCTCTGTACTGTACTCACCCCTCTTGTCATGATTTGAGATGATCAAATGCTTATGAGATGACACAAAGCAAGGTGAGTGATGCAGGCGTTAAGACAGAGTGTGAGGCTACCTGTGATCTTCTGATGCTATGTCAGGAGGAGCATCTGCCTCTGGACTGTGGTTGACTGAGAACAACTGATACGAGAGAGAGGGAAACCATGGATAAGGAAGAAATTCTATGCCAGGAGACAGGAAGAGCTCTCAGGTGTGCCACCTCTCAGGAGGTTGGGAAAAGCTGTGGGAGTTTCCACTGGAGTGGGATTGCTTTAACCCAAACTAGCCTCAGCTGGTCGTCTAGATAAGTCCCTGTTTCTATGGGACAGCTCATAGAAACTGCAAGATCACATTTAAAAATCCTCTATCGGGGGGCACATGGGTGGGTCAGTGGTTGAGCATCTGCCTTTGGCTCAGGTCGTGATCCTGGGGTCCTGGGATTGAGTCCCTGCAGGAAGCCTGCTTCTCCCTCTGCCTGTGTCTCTGCCTCTCTCTGTGTCTCTCATGAATAAAGAAAATATTTAAAAAATAAAAAATAAAAATGCTTTATTGTATGTGGTTCATGTCTGTTAAAGCAGAGAGAAATAAGAGTAAAAGATATAGTGAGAATCCCTCAAATATTCAATTTGACCAAGGAGAATTGTCTGTTATACGTTAGAGGGACCTGAGATCATATATCCATTGTGCCTCTAAAGAGAAAAACTTTACAGAAAGGGAGGTCAGCCAGGTTTCATTTGTCAGGAGGCAAGAGAGGGACTGGCTCGATGCGCAATATGAACTAGCATTTTTGGAGCATGTCCGGCAGACCATTCCAAAATAACCAGCATTCTGTGAACAGATCCCTGTGACCTCTGCCCCACTGTTTCGAAGGACCAACAGGACCAGCTGCTTCTGGTGTTGCTCCAATGGCAGTTCCAAGAGCTGTGAGCAGAGGAACACAACTTCAGTTGGACAGGTCTCATTCAAAAGATAGCAAAAGACACCAGTGGAAATTCTTTGCATTCATCTTGTCTCCCCTATTTTTGCTGTGGGCCTCGTTTAAAATTTTTAAGGGATAAGGTTAGGAGGATGAGGCACAATGGCCTTACATGCCTCCATGTCTTGCCTCTAAAATTTGACCAGTCCAAAAAAAAAAAAAAATTAGAGGTGTATAAATCTGCAAAAGAGGAGAGGAAAGGGAAGTGGTTTAAACTCTGAAAGTGTGACTGGGCAGTCTGTATATATGTATATGTGTGTGTGTGTATATATGCGTGTGCGTACGTAATACGTATGTATTTGATCCTGTATCTCCTTTACCTTGTAGAGCTGATCTTAGCATAGCTACATTTCCAAAGCTAAGTCTTTTAAGGCTCCTAGGAACATCACAGAGGCATAGAAAATTAGTAAGAACCATACACTTTATGTTTTATGTCTTTTCTCAGCATGCAAAGGGTTTCCCCAGGCTACTTCTCTGCAGGCTGGCAGAAAGAACCAAAATTATAAGGTCTCATTTCTATTCAAAACCAATTCTGCTTTTTTTTTCTATTCTTTTTTTACATTATACAGCTAATAAATAAATGAGGACCCAGTACTAGCAGGCCGAAGATTGTTGTTGTTCCAAAGATTTTTCCTGGGCTCCTATTAAGAAAGGCAGTAGACATACACAGAGAGGGATTGATTATTAATTGTCAATAATCCTTATTTTTGAGGCTATTTTTATTAATTTTTCTTCTGTCTACCTTTTCTGGGTTTTCTTTTTTGCTTGTATAATTAAAGGAACAATCACAAATGCTGTTTGATTTTAAAAATACTTACGAAAAAATAAAGACAGAGTCAGTTGATGGTTGATACATGAGAGCAGAACCTGAGTGAGTAATTCTCAGCTCAGAGGCACTTGGGGAAACATTTAACTTACATGATGCGGTTTTTGTGTTAAGTGAAAAGAATCCTACCTGCTTTTATCTATCCCCCTTTTATATTAATATGTGAGACCATTTAGTACACCAGTTTGAAGTACTTCTTGTTATTAGGTATTATTCTTCAGTTTCTTAAAGCACAACATTCTTGCCTCTCTTGAACTTTCTTAATACTATCACAGACCAGGTTTCCCTGAGAAGCTGGAAAACTATTTTTCTGGGTGTTTGCTCAATCCTACCTGGCCCAAGTTTTCATGAGAGCTTTGTTTTTTCTTATTCAAGCCCTTCATTTTAAAAAATGAACTACAAACTATAAGTAATACAATAAAATCTCTTTTGGCTAACAGTAAAAGGCTAGTCTGAATTAGAGAAAGATTCTATATTATAAAACATTATTTCAAAGTCTGGTATTTCTTGGAAGTTCATGGATTCACTGGAATGAGCTGTATGTTGTTTAACAGATTTGCTTTGAACACCAGTCAGTCATGGTTTCTACTTCAGATATCAATTGTTCGAATTTAAATGGAGTCTCTTCACAATTTAAAAATTTCCCACAAATTCCAATTTGTTTAATTTTCTTACCTTATAAGTCCTTTACATAAAGATAATGAAATGTGAAATTCCAACAACTGTACAAATCTACATAAGAATACAACTTAGTTTTTTGTCATTGTTAACAATATAGATCTGATAGAAGGCATAAGAATATGTTGAGACCATCACAGTGACTACACATAATTAGTGCTCAATAAATAGTTGTCAGGTGAGCATAGGAGTTATTATAATTCCCAGCATTCCATTAGGGGACAGTGGATATGTGCAGAGAGTACCAGCAGTATTTTCCATTCTCCCTCTCATTCTCTTCAGTTGCTATAGCCGATAATCTTATTTTTGTGCTAGCACCACGCAATTTAGGTTTCTTCCTCATATAGTATCCATTAACACATAATCTGAGTTGAGATTAATTACTAACATCACTCAACAGATTAGGACCTCAGCACTCTGAGGGACCAGATGACTTGCCCCAAGCCATGTGATGAGAAAACAGTAAAGCTGAACATCTCTTTTGCTCCTCTGAGAGCCTGATCCCAAGCCTCCTCCTCCCTATGTGGCTTTCTCTTTAGTCTTTAATGAAATGCTGGGAAGATGTGTGAGTGAGAGAATCTGGGTATGGAAGGTATAGCAAAGATGTATGTGTTCTACAAAATTCAGGAACTTAACTATCACGACATATAAATAAACTACATCCGCCACGACTGTTATGCTCAGTCATTTGTTAATCGTCACCATGCGTATGTTCTTTACATGTACTTTACTTGCTGACATCAGCCCCATTCGTAAGGAGCAAATGAAGTGGCTTAACCAAGGATAGTTAAATTCTATTTATAATGTAAAATGATAAAAAAAAAAATACTCCAATCTATCCAGTCCTTGATTGTTCTCAAAGCTTTCCACATCCCTTATCCCATATGATGATCCTTCTAATAACCCTCCAGAGTAGCTGGAGGGTGATAGAATTATAGCTGGAAAGCTGGGAAGATTATAGCACAATCTTCTATTTCTGTGACACCACAGAGGTGGAAATCTAAAAAATAAAAAAATACAAGCCAGACTGAATGCTAAGGAATAGCATGGGATGGAGAACGCTGTTCATTTCTTGTTTCAGTAAGCTACAGAAAGACAACAAAGGCTACTGCGCCCAGTACAGAGGGGAGGTATGTAATGCTGTCCTGGCCAAAGACGCTCTTGTTTTCTTCAACAACTCCTACGCAGACCCTGAGGAGGCCCAAGAACTGCTGGTTCACACCGCCTGGAATGAACTGAAGGCAGTGAGCCCATTCTGCCGGCCGGCTGCTGAGGCTTTGCTGTGTAATCACATCTTCCAAGGCTGCAACCCTGGGGTAGTGCCCACGCCTACACCTATTTGCAGGTAAAATAAAAGAAGAAACAGATGGGAAAATTCTCTTGAAGGCAAACAGGAAGAGCTTTTCAAAAGAGGTTGTCATGTGCTACCATAAAGGCAAAAGGTGGCTTTTGTCCAAAACAGAAAGTAATTAATTGGACAGAATTCCTACCATGTAAATCACTGATGACATCCTATAATCCGAGGGCTCTGAGCTTCTAGAAAATGTCATAAAAGCTATCATACTCTACTCTACTTGTGATTGTTTGCATTATCATATTCATAAATATTCTAGCTTTCTAGGAAATTTTTTAAAAATCCTTAAAAAAAAAGACCTAAACAAATATGGACCTGAATAGTAAGCAAAAATAGAGAAAAAGCCCATTTCAAATGTTTTAGCACTATCTGCCCATGATTATGAGACCCTGGTGAGCATTTCAGAATATTACTTTCTATACTATGCATATTATTTTAAGATACATTCCACCTGATGTTCTAATTTAAATACTAACATTCTTTCTCACGGTGGTAGTGGTGGTGGTGGTAGTAAATAGTGATTTCCTTAAAACCCCCATACTCTTTAAACATGGAAATTCATAAATCAACGTTTGATAGAAGTATTTTGCCTTTATTTACTTCTTATGTAGGAAAGACAGGAATCAAACTGGTTTTTGAGCCAAGTAGAACAAAGTTGAAATACTATTTGTACTGCTTTCTAGATACATGTGATCTTGGCTAACCTTCAGTTTCCTCATCTGCAAAACAGAGAGGATTAAAGGATAAATTGTTCCCATGGAATATGTTAGAAACCAGACAGATACTGTTTTCTTCCGAAGAAAACACATGAACTCTACCAGCACAGCACATTTCCACCTCTGTTTTGATAAAACCAGAAACTATTTAAATATTGATATAATTGTAGGGCAGTGAGGTCATTAAAACAGAATGCTCTATTCCTCAACACACTGCAAATTTTGAGGGTTTGGAGAAATTGTAAGAGGAATATAGTTTGTTTGTTCCTTCACCCAAGAAGATTATATTTTTATCACACAGGACATCTAAGTATCTCTTGAGAAACAACCAGAATTAAAATTGATCGCAACTTTGTATACTAGCACAAAATAAATTTATTGAGTAACTTTCCAACATGTATATCCCTAGGCCAGTTTACATGCAAGAGCCACAGATGTTGTTTTTAAGATTGAGAATAATTTACCTCTTTTGGTCTTTTTAGGGAAAAAAATCCCTTTCAGTGAGATTTCAAATTTATTAGAATAGTATAATCATCTCCTAAATCTTTAAGTCAATGGTAGTATACTTAAAGAGATTTCTTTCCTAATTCCAATTGTTATTTCAATAGTACTTGTTATCTGAAAATTGTTTCTATTTTTTTAAATCCTTGTGGTTGAACATTTCATTCACACTGAAAATATATAGTCTAAAATATGGTCAGAAAAAAATAAAATAAAATATAGTCAGAAAATATGGTCTAAAAATTTTCACGTTAATATCATATTGAGGTCTTCTTCTGTCTGACATATAATTGTAAAACAAATTAGACACTTAAAAAAAGACTCTCTACTTTTAAGCTACAAAATTCAAATTTATTATGTAGATATTACTATAAACAGTAATTAAATTGTCCAATGCTTTCTGCCCCTAAGGAAGTTTCATCTATTTGATTCAATAATTTGGTAGTGATACAGTAAACCTTTTCACAGTAAGTGTTTATTCTAAGGATGCTTCCTTCCAGTTCTGGCATCTTCTGCTTTTTGCACCAACAGCATTCAACTAAAATTGAGCTTATTGTTAATAACTAGTAAGTCTGCTCTTCAGAGATTCTCATTTTATGCTTCCTTGCTATTTTGGTAATGGCTTTTATAATAGCTTTTGTTTGCCTTATCCTTCCAAGGGGTTCAAAGGTGTTCAACCAATTTGCATTTCTAGTTATTTCTAGTTTTTTGTGAGATTTTTAAAAGCATTTTATTATTCATGGTTTTCTCTCTCTGTCTTCTTCTTTTTTTGGTTTCAGAAGTAGAATTCTGTGATTCATTATTTACATACAACACTCATCACAAGTGCCCTCCTTAATCCCCATCACCCATCTAGCTCATCCCCCACCCACCTCCCTCCATCACCCCTCAGTTTGTTCTTGATCTTTTAAAGAGTCTCTTATGGTTTGTTTCACTCTATTTCCCCCCTCCCATATGTTCACCTGTTTCTTAAATTCCACAGACACTCATGGTTTTCTAATCATAAATAGTAATTAAATAATTTGTGCAACTTTCCATGAATGACAAAGAATTTCTTTTATTCAACAAATATTTATTGAGCTTCTACTGGTCTCCAAGCACTATGGTAGGGCATTTGTTCATGAGGCTTACATTCTAGCAGAAGAAGAAAATGAGCAAGAGATATAATAAATAAATAACTTCTATATTACCTTAGGAGGTATCTTATATGATCAGAAAAGAAAAAATGAACATTAGGTTAAGGGAGATCAAGAGTGCCAAGGATGGCAGATAAGTTGTGATTTTAAAAACATGGTGTTGAAGGTAGGCCTAATTAAGTATAATTTGACTGAATACACTTGATTTTTAAATTTTATCTGGAATTGTAAATCAGGCTAGTATTATTCAACTGTTTTCTCTGCCAATGTTCAATTTTTAGACCATCATTTTAGCTTGTATATTTGATAACATAATCATATATATAACTACCTGATACAGACCTCTTATGTATCCTTGATGCTCACTTTCATTCATATCATAGAAAATCTTTGTTTTTCTTAAATTCATCTCTTGTTCAGCTAGAGTAAGTATTTTTTTAGAAGATTGTATGTAAAAAACTTTTTACCATAATCTTGTGTGTTGGTGTTTTTCTTTTGTGTGTGTGGGGGGGGTTAACTATTTAAGTCTTGTGTTACATTCAGTTTTCCTCAAAATCTTATGCACTCTTAATTGTTTTTTGGCTGTGTTGCCATGAAGAACATATAGAGCAATCCCGAATCTTGTCCCTTTATAGGGAATATTTTTCTCTTGCCAAATGGTAGGGGGATTATTTTTTAATCTTTGAGATTCAAATATTTGTGAAATTCATCTGGGAGTAATTCTATTTTAATTATTTTCTTTCTTATCAATAATATAATGTGCCTTACTGATCAGGTTTACATCCTATCTGTCCTAAGAATGTTTTCTTTTAGTATATCTTCGAGTATTTTCTATTTTTTTTTTTACATGTTCTAGTTTTCTTATTGGGAAACATTATCTGTACTCTGAATTTCTTGCTGGCTCTTCCTCCTCAGCTGTCTCCTCACACAATAGTTTCACTGTTCCTTCTTTCTCTCTGCATTCAGTTCAGACTTGCCAACTTCTCCTCTGTTATTTGTCCAATGTCTTGCAGTGCCATTTCCTTACAAATTTTAATGACAATTTTAAGTCGTTTGGTGTCACTTTCACTTCTTTGTGGTCTTTATTTTCTTCGGTTACTACTATGTTCAAGTTAACTTAGTCTTCAGTTTATTTTCCATTTCATCCGTATTTTTTTTCCTTGTGAAAAACTCTTCTATAGAGGTCATCTTTAATACATGTCAATGAAACAAAGCAAAACAAATACAAATTTTTCTAATGTGTTCTTCTGTTTAGAGCAAAAAAAAATAACTCTCCAGGGTATTGGCTTCCTCCACATAATGTGGGCTACAAAATTTTTTTCACCTGCCACAAATTATTTTTTCCCAGTTTAACAGTGCTGTCTGAATGCAGAAAGCTGTGTTTGTGTGACCCATGGGTGGGACCCAGCATAAGAAGCAGCAAACTAAGCAATGCTCCTCTGGTTCTTCAAGTTCTCAGAAGCCTGGAAAGCCCCATTGCTCTCCTTTCCATTACAGACACATCAAGAATTCTAAATCCTATTGTTGTTCCCAGGACCTCATTGTATCCCATCACATTCATATGCACAGCCCTTTCATTCCACACATGTTCAGTTGGTGCACACTGACAGGTGGTTGCCCAGAAAAGTGGCAGTGTAGGCATGAGTATTTTAAAAAGACACCATTGTGACATATATATGTATATGTATACACACATATACATATACACACACACACATAATTTCCTCCTCTCTGAATCCTGTAGATACTGAAGGGGCAATATTGTTAGTAACTCTAATTTCTTTAATAATCTTTCATTTCCTTTTATTTTTAATCCCAAACATCTTAATTTGGAGTTAACCAGGTTTCTCCGATGTAGTCTATCCTATTTTCTATAGGATGAGCTTAAACAAAATATACAAAAAATATACACAAAATTCTAATTAGTCCAACTAGTCTTTCTTCAGCCTCTTCACTCATAATAAAACACATGGATGAACATAACATTTCATATTTAAATAGATTAAATTACTCTGGCTTTTTCAGATGGAAGCACACACAACAATGGGATAGCGGCAGCTTCCCCAAGGCTTAGGTGGGTAAGGACCCAAAAGCCCTCCTGTAACCTGCCAGAACGGTGGCGCTCTTCTGTTTTGGTGGACAACGCATGGAGAGGCACCAACTGTGCCCTTCAGTCCTTTGCCCAGTAGCCTTGGGATTATAGGGAAATCTCTCAGGCTGGAAACTGATTGACAATGATCTATGACTTTTATTATGTGTGTTTCTTAAACTCTATATATATACCTTGTTTCTGTCCCTCTGATTTATTTTAACATGAATTTGAGAGAATGCATACTAGGGATGCCTAATCTGTTACTTTTTGAACTTCAAAATTCTTTTCCCCCAGGAACATGAACTAGGCTTTCAAAACAAAACATGATAGCATTTCATCTCAGGGATAATATGCTATATTTCATAAAGTCTCACGTTATTTACAATAAAAGGATCCTTTCAAAAACACTTTTGCAAGAACAGACAACGTACTCTAATGATGTTTTGAAAATACAGAATCTAGGCTCTGCCACAAATTTGGCCTTAATATGCTATGATTCATCAAGTTTCGTTCTCCATAAAATATTTTAGAGAGTACTGCCTGGCAGTAAAGGAGCTTTTCTGTGCAAAAGAATGGCTGGCAATGGAAGAAAAGACTCACAGAGGACTCTACCGATCTGGGATGCACCTGCTCTCCATGCCAGAATGCAACAAGCTCCCCAGCATGCACTGGGACCCCACGGCCTGCACCAGACTGCCATATTTAGGTAACAGAGTTCTCTCAAGACTTCAGAGGTTAGAAGAAATATACTATTTTGAAGAAACTAAGTTGTGAACTTAAATCTCCTAATATTTCTAGGCATTTCTAAATTATTTTTTTGAGTTCTGCCCTTTTTAGATACCTAATCACAGAATCCTACCACCTATCCTAATTGCACAAATTAGCATTAGGGTTTAATTTCATTTGTTCAAAAAGAAATTAAGGAGCACTTTTAGCTGCTGCTTAAGATCTTATTTCATAAGGGGATCTGATGAGAGCTTGTAACATCTTTTGGAATGTGCAGAGAACTGGCTAAGAAACCTCCTATTATGTCAGATGAGTGGAATAAAAGAATAAAGTCCCCCTTCTTAGCCGACAAAGCAGATTTCCAAGCATGCAAAAATAAGCCACATGGTTGAAAATGCTGATCTCACAAAACAAAGCTGAGTTGCTGCATGTTGTTTAATGAACTTCATTTGTAAGGAACTATGTTGTTAGCCCTAACAGCTGGTTTAACTTCAATGACACAATCCTTTCTCATTCGAATGCAAAGAATGTTTTCCGGTTGTATATTGAAAAACTGAAAGAGAACTTGCATTTCTTAGCAGTCTCTCACAGAATATGTGAGGTATCTGGATGCTCATTTAAAACAAATTTTTATCCTTTCCCCCTCAGATTATAAAAAAGAAAACTTAACAAGTAAGTAATTTTGTTTGTGCCCTTCAACCCTTATGTGTATGTAATTGGATTCGTGCATGCGTATTTACACTCCTACTTCATGATGTCCAGAACAGGCTGTACGGCCCCTCTCAAAGGTTTTTTGCTATGCTTACTGGCGTAAAACGTGAGGAAGATCATCAGAGATCTCAGCTTACAGCTTCTAATTAGGCCATGAAGAGCACCATATTTACTGAACGAAACAAATATCCATTATCCCAAGGTTATAAGTTGTTTTCATGGCTACAAAATCAGCCAAACTGAAAATGTCCCCTTTTGATTTCACATTTTTTGTTTTTATATCATCTAATTATTTACAGATGAAAACAAATTTTATTTCTTCATTGAGCCAATTTGTGATCTTCACTTGTGACAACAGATCTTTCTTTTGGAAGATGGATGCTTTTAAGATAGCTAATTTCCAGTAGAAAGTTTACAGGGTCAAATCAAACGGTTTTATAAGCAGGTACCTCAAAATCCCTAGAAAAGAATTCAAGAAGGTTGCTTCCAAAGAGACATCCTAGACACAAAGTTGGATCAGATGATGCTTTAACCTACCAGAATGGAGAAATTCAGAATGAAATTAGGAAACCTTTCATTTCAATTAACTTCCTCTGATTTGAGTGTTCTAAGGCTTAAATCATAATCATTTCCTGTGATCTATCTTACGGGCCTAATTGCCTCAGCACCTGGATAAGAGCCAGGTCTTGATTTTACCAGCTTCCTTCAAGGACTAAGACTTACAGTATTAAAAAGAAAGAATGCTACTGGTCCCACTTGAATGGCTCAGTGTTAATAAACAAGAGAGGTATGGAAACCCTAAAAATCTATTATTTCGGAAGCCTGTCAAATTGTTATTTCCAAATTGAAGGAATGAAAAAGAAATGGTTCAATTCTTTGTCATATAAGCAGCCTAAGTTTAGTTTGATTGGACTTCTAACTGGTGACTGTGGTCTTTGTTATCCTTTGATCGTTTACTCATTCATCCATTCAAGCATTCACTAGGGGGTCTCCTGTGGAGAAGGTGCTGAACGTCAGTCCTACATTAGACAGGAACAGGAACACACACACACACACACACACACACACACACACACCAATTTCTGCCTTGTATACTGATTCTAAAACATGTGAGCAGCATAAATCAGCTACAATAAGCCAGTTTCCTGCCCTCAAAAACCTAGTTTTATGCAATCTTTGGTACCTGTAAGAAAATGAATAGCAAATGTCGTCAACGGATCATTGCACCTGACCATGTCATGGGGAATGCCTAAAAGTGTGCTCCCTGGTTAAATGCAATTATTATTGAAGAAACTGGCTTGAGTTTTTCAGATAGGCTAATATATTAAGCAAAGAAGGCATGGAGTGTATAAAGCCCTCAAGTATTTCCTAAAGAGTTTCTTGATTTCTGAGTAAACTCTAAAAGATATTACCAGTTCACTTTGAAGGGTGATGGAAGATTTTTTTTTCTTTTTTTTGCTTGAACATACACAGTAGAATTTCAGTAGTTTTCACTTTTATAACTTTTTTTGAAGTGAAATATCTTTTTGAGCTTGTAATGCCTTCATGCTATTTGTCTCTTTAGCAGGCATTTCACTATTCCTGAATTCAGTAGGGCTGTATACACTTTATGCTTGTCCTCAGACGTGTTTGTGGGTGACACAGTCTCTGTATCCCAGATCTTCAGATTAGCTTTCTTTCACCTGTGTAGTTGAAAGCTCTGTTAGCTGGATACATTCTTGAAAGACATTTCTCCTCTTTCAGGAATCTATAGATGTGACTTCACTCTTTTCTAGCTTCTAGTTTTGAAAATGACTGGTCATCTAGTATAAGCCAGATTGCTTTCTCCTATAAGCAATTTGTGGCTTCTGTTTAGAAAGAAACTGAGGTTTTTCTCTTTATATCCCTGTCACCTGCATGGTGGAAATCCTATAAAATGGTGTGTTACTGAACACCTATTTCCAACTCTGCATTCAGGACTTTGAAATCAGTCGTGGAAGTCAGGCTGCATGCAGATGATCTTTCTAAAGCAAAAAGCAGATCGTGCTACTCCAATGACGCTAATCCATCCGATGATTCTCTGCATTCACTGCAGGGCAAAGTCCAAATTACCTCCCGTGGCATGTAAGGCCTTTTATGACCCAGGCCTGATATCTGCAGCCTTGTCTATACACACTCCCCAAGTCAGCACTGAAACCTGTAGTTGCACTTTTAGGAAAGCACTACAACTGCTTGAGTTGGACCCTGATGAACGCTGGTCCTTCTTTGTGAAATACTACCTCCCTTCCCACCCTCAAACTCCCACTCCACCCACACACTTACACCTTCAACTGGTTATTCCCGACTCATCCCTTACATTTAACTTAAAATTATTTACTCTAAAAACCTACCTAGTAAGCCTTGACCTGGAGTTGAGCTGCCCCAGGATGTTCACAAGCTTATCAGTCTTCTAACACTTCTTACATTCTATGATAATTATGGGCTTCCTAATTGTTTCCCAGCTAAATACTTTAACACAAAGACTTGTCATGTCTACCACAGTATCCTTGATACCCAACACCAATATGAACTTAACGAATATATTAATGTATGGATGAATGAGTGAATAAAAATTCCCCTGGCAATCAAATGGAAAGGGTAGAGATAAAACTGATGACAGAAGAAAAAGACAAAAAGAAGGAGATCCAGATTGATCATTTGAGTTTAAAGAGATAGCCCATGTCGCTCTAGGGAAGGCCACGGCAAACAGATTAGAAGCAATAAACAAGGAATAACAAAGCTATCCAGAAAAGAAGGTATCATTAAATTCATAAAACAAAATTATTATTCAAACAATGCCAATTTTTTTGCATTTTGAAAATAAATCTTACTAAGTCATCATGGATTATTCTCTAAATATGTCTGATTTTTTCTTAAAAAGAAAGATTTATTTGTTTTGGGGAGGGGGCGGAGACAGAGAGGGAGAGAGAGAGAATCCCAAGCAGACCTCCCACCTAGCATGGAGCCCAACACAGGGCTCAATCTCATGACCTGAGCCACAATCTTGAGTCAGAAACTTAACCGACTGAGTCACCCAGGTGCCCCAGGTCTGATATTTTTGATTAAAATATTACCCTTATATTTACTAATGAGATTATACTACCAATTTCACAAATTACATTATATTCCCTCACGGGTAAATATGGTTTGAACTGCCCTGCAAAATCCAGATATAAAAACAGTCACCTCTTCCTGTCTTTCAATGATTGCTCCTATTTTATTATTAGCAGGAAGTTCAGCTTTCCAATTTAAGACCCCGCCCCACCCATCTTGGATTGATTAAAAAAAAAAAAACAAAAACAAACTTCAGATGACTCAGTCCAAAGAAAGTCTGTTCGGCTTTCAAGCCAAACGTAAAGGAACCTGTGAAGTCAAAGTCCACCGTTGCTGTGATACCTGATGAGATGTGCTACTATTACTCCTGTATGAAGGCACTGCTGTGCTTTCCTTCCAGTTTCAGTGCCTGAGCTGATGGTCTTCCTGCCACAGCAGTGACCAAACTTGGTCTCCACGGGCTCTGAAACCACGTGCTACCCACTGGTGCTCAGGCCACAGAAACTGTGTCCACCCCTACATTAAGAAGTCATATATGGGCACCCCCTGAAATGTCTGCTTTTACAAGTGCCCTATTTCAAACAGTTTTAGGCATCTACCGCAATACAAGTTTTCTTTTGACTTTGTGATCTATTAATATTCATATATTTCCCTTTTTTTAAATATATTTCCTTAAATCAACCACATAATTCCTTTACTATGTTGTAGCCAATTGTTAACATTTCATATAGGATTTTTGAAACCTACATTCCTTAACTAGGTATGCACTTTTCTTTTGTGCTAATATTGCCAGGTTTTGTTATTAATATTATAACTTTCTAAAATAGTTTGGTAGATTTTTCTCATATTGGAACATTTTATAAAATCTGGAAATTTTATCTCTTCTCAAGACCAAAAGAATGTATCCATAATTCTGTAAGAGTGACTTTTAAATTTCCTGGTTGACTACCTTCAGATTTTCTGATTTTTCAAATTTAGTAATACGGTCCTATCATTTTTCTAAAGATTAAAAAAATGTAACTGCATAATTACGTTACTGCATTTTTATTTCGATCTACTGTCGTAACTCCTTTACCATTCCTAATTTCGTATGTTTGTGCCTTTCTTGTCTTTTAAAAATTAAAATTCCACTGATTAGACCACTTTATAAATATAAGACCAACTATTGACCTATTTTTAAAATCTAGCATTTGTGGTATGTGTAATTCTAACTTATTAATTTCTGCTTGTACATGGCTGTTACTTTCTCATCTACTTTTCTGTTCTCTGTAGTTTTGTTTCTTTTTCAAAGTCTTGAGTTAAATGTCTAGCTCATTCACTTTCATCCTTTTTATCTATTGAAAAGAGATAATTCTATGAGTTTACCACTGAGCACGGCTTTGGCCAAAGTTCATATACTCTATCAGGAGGTCATTTTCTAATCCGTCACTCTGGCTACTTTTTACTCTTTGAGTGAAAAGTTATTGAATTTTTTCTTTTTTTGATGTCCTGTTGGATTTTACTTAGTCTATTGTTAATTGCATTTTAGTCAAAGAATAAATCAGTGTAATTTCTGCTTTTGAAATTACAGATTTACTTCCGTGCCATGACAAAAGATCGTGTCTGCCAATATTCCACAAATATTTGAAAACAGGGTTTATTCCCTCTGTGCAGGGTTCAAAGTACACTGTCTGCTATTAGAACATTCTTGTCAATTATATTATCAAGGTACTCTGTATCCATGTTTTTGTCTTTACTCAGTCAATTAAAAGAATATAAAATATAAATTAATAAGGTTGTTTTAATAGGTATACAGTGGACTTTGCACTCTACAGAGTGATATGAACATGGCATCTTTTGGTTTCCAGGGTAATGAAGATTTTACCTTGTTTTCATATTGCAGTGACCTTTTTAATAGGACTTTGGCACAGGAGTTCAATTTTTATTTTTACTTTATTTTTGTTTTTTTAAAGATTTTATCTATCTCTTCATGAGAGACAAAGAGAGAGCGAGGCAGAGACACAGGCAGAGGGAGAAGCAGGCTCCCCGTAGGGAGCCCGATGTGGAACTCGATCCCAGGACCCCGGGATCACGACCTGAGCCAAAGGCAGACGCTCAACCACTGAGTCACCTAGGCACCTCAGGGGTTCAATTTTTAGATGAACCAGCTTCTCATTTGTGTCCTAATATTTCCACTCTTCATCTTTTCTATTATTTTTGTTTTGTTTGTAAATCAACAGTAAATGTGTAAAAAGCTCAGCTTTAGACAATCCTGACTCCAAATACAATTTCATGAAATTATTTAATAAATTCATAGTGTCTGTAACTGTTGTCAGGTCATAAACAACATGATACAGTGTAAAGATCACTAGCCCAGGGTCTGCATTTGTCTTGGAAAGGAATAGTTCCTTTCTCTGGGCCTCATCCTTAAACTTCTGTAAGTTGCTTTTACTTACAACTGGATCTCTGGGTTCTTACACTTGGACTTTATAGATATATAGCCAGGGAGAACCTGACACATGAAACCATATTCTTAAAATTAAACTCAGTTGACTAAATTTGCTTGAGTTCAGCGAAGATTGCTTGAATGCAAAGATTGCTTCTTGAAAGTTTAAGAATGAATGAAAACTCTGGTTTACTTACAGCATTCCCACCCATGACGTCCTCAAAGCCGAGTGTGGACATTCCAGACTTGCCTTCCTCTTCTTCCTCCTCCTTCTCTGTCTCGCCTACGTACTCCATGACTGTAATAATCTCCATCATGTCCAGCTCTGCTATATTTGTGCTTCTTACTGTAACTACTTTTTATTGCTGCCGAAGACGAAAACAATGGAAAAATAAGAAAAGGTGAGATTCTCATTTAAGCTGACCACATGTAGTAAGTAGCATTTTAAAACCTACAAACTGAATATTGGGGACAGGAGGAGGAATTTTTAGAACACTGCTCATCTCTTTATGACATCGGTTACCATGCTTTAAGATTAAGTGCCCCACCACGATCTTTAAAAATATCAGTAACTTTTTGCCTGGATTACATGTCCTAAAGTTAATTTTTCACAGCAGATAACATCTAAACAGTAATTTGGAAGAATATGGCTATCCCTGTTCCCAGCTGCCCCCACCTCTTGGTCCTACTGCCATGCTAGATTGGATAGGAACACAATTCCTAAGAAAAGGTGACTTTTGATTCCCAGATCAAACGAAATATCTCTTGCTCTAAAACTGAAGGGTCTTTGGCTGCCTTAGAATAATTTGTTTTGTTTCCTCCTAACATCGTATCCCTGTAAAACCCAAGCCTGAGTACAAAGATCCCACCTGATTGGTGTTCCCTGTCTTACCATTGGTCTTCCCTGTCTTACCTACAGAGAATCGGCAGCAGTAACCCTCACGACTCTTCCTTCTGAGCTCTTGCTAGACAGACTTCATCCCAACCCCATGTACCAGAGGATGCCACTCCTTCTGAATCCCAAATTGCTCAGCCTGGAGTACCCAAGGAATAACATCGAATACGTGAGAGATATTGGAGAGGGAGCATTTGGAAGGGTCTTTCAAGCAAGGTAAAGTTACCCATGTGAAAAATCTTTCCACCGAAATACGTATTATCTGAAAAGTTACCAGACCACTACCTTGATGCCTTTGCTGTATGTATGATAATTATTATCAAATAATTCTTCACATCATTAACCCCAGTTTACTGGCCACTATACTTTGAATCTTAATAATTTTTCCTCCCTGATGAAAAATAGGGCTGGACAGAAGGAGAGAATCTTCGTTTGTGTAGTGTTCAAACTACATGCGATTAGCAACGTTTAAGAAGATTCCTTTTTCAGAAAATAATTTTATCATACATTTTAACCATAATTTTTTGCTTTGTTTTTGGCAAATAATTGTAAATTTTACTTCGCTTCCATTTTCTATGCTATATTCTCCACTTTGTTTAAAATTTACTTTGAACTAGGATTTCTACTGAAGAATTCAGAGCCTGACATGTGTAGATATGAAATAGATGCCCACAGAACGGCAGAACAGAAATGGGGGGAAAATAACACAAAAATGCCAGAAAACAAGGAGCTCCAGGAAAGAGTCATATAAGGGCCAATGCTAGCCTGTTTATTTCCTCTGTGTGAAGTGGAAGGAAATACCCTTTCTGCATGGATGTGGCTCACAGACACACAGCTGGGCCAGAGAACATGGACTTGGTTTTTAATCACCAACCATCACGCTGTCCTGGTGTTCTTGGGCAGGACACAACCTTACCACCACTCATAGTGGCCCTGGTATGGAGGTTACATGATTAATGAAAATCCTACACAAATATTTCTGGGGAACCAAATAAATATATGCAAGGCATCATTTTAGGCTTCAGAAGGAAATAAAGATGAGTAAGCCATGGTCCCTGCCTTCGAGGAATTTAGATTCTGGCCAGAGATTAAGGGTTTAGGACAGTAATGATCATCTCATTGGGTCTGTGTACTTTAGAATTCCTGAAATGTACGAAGAATGCATTTTTAAAACCATCTGTGTTGAAAATAGCCCCACTGATTTTGATTCACTGGAATCAAGGAGTTTTAAGTATAATCTGCTATTGGTATCTTTCTTTGATTCCATGGCTTTGGGAAAGGCTGCAGTAGTGGAGGGAATGTGTATGGATGTGGGTAGATTCATGTGGGTACATATGATGTTCTTGATCTTTGATTTCTTTCTAAATAAATGTATCTCTAGGGCTCCAGGCTTACTTCCCTATGAACCTTTCACCATGGTGGCAGTGAAGATGCTCAAAGAAGAAGCCTCAGCAGACATGCAAGCTGACTTCCAGAGGGAGGCAGCCCTCATGGCAGAATTTGATCACCCCAACATTGTGAAACTCTTAGGTATGGAACTAGAGGTGGCGAAATGTATTGCATCCCCAAAACAGTCTTTCCAAGTTTCCCTCCTTCCTCCCACTCTTGTGCTTTTTTCCCTTCACTTCTTCATCAGAAAGACACCTCTGTTCCTTCCCATGTAATATTTTCTGCACTGGGGAGTGGAACACTGCATGAAATAAGCTCAATTCAAAAATTTGGTTTTTAAAAAACTTCTCAGAAAAATATGCTGTCATTTCTTTAATCTTCTCTCTAGCATCTATACATACACTGATTGCCAAATCCCTGGAATTAAAAACCGACCCGCACACTTGATGCGATGAGCACTGGGTGTTATTCTATATGTTGGCAAATTGAACACCAATAAAAAATAAATTTAAAAATAAAAAACAAAAACAAAAAACCAGCCCCCAGATCAATAGGCCAAGATAATTAGCATTCACTATTTCTCTTCCTTTTTGAACCGAGACTTCTAATTTTTGCCTGAAACAACGATAACAGATCTGATCATCTATTTTCCCAGCACCGTGAAATTGTGCCCAAATGATCTAATCTTTCAAGGTATCCCATTTCCCTCTCGAAGATAGCAACAATCTAAGATTTGCAAATAGCAAGAATTTAAGATTCTCACGCCGGGATGTCCTCCTGGCACTAAATCCGAGACTCTATTCATAACTTTTTTTTTTTTTTTTTTTTTTGTCTTTCTGGAACGAACGTTGTAAATCCTAAATTTTGCAATGTTTTACCGAATGCTTCACCTAAGATCCTGGATTGTTTGTCGTGCTTTCCTTTTTTTTTTAATAATAAATTTATTTTTTATTGGTGCTCAATTTACCAACATACAGAATAACACCCAGTGCTCATCCTGTCAAGTGTCCCCCTCAGTGCCCGTCACCCAGTCACCCCCACCCCTCGCCCTCCTCCCCTTCCATCACCCCTAGTTCATTTCCCAGAGTTAGGAGTCTTTATGTTCTGTCTCCCTTTCTGATATTTCCCACACATTTCTTCTCCCTTCTCTTATATTCCCTTTCACTCTTATTTATATTCCCCAAATGAATGAGAACATACAATGTTTGTCCTTCTCCGATTGACTTACTGCACTCAGCATAATACCCTCCAGTTCCATCCACGTCAAAGCAAATGGTGGGTATTTGTCATCTCTAATGGCTGAGGAATATTCCATTGTATACATAGACCACATCTTCTTATCCATCATCTTTCGATGGACACCGAGGCTCTTTCTACAGTTTGGCTATTGTGGCCATTGCCTCTAGAAACATCGGGGTGCAGGTGTCCCGGCGTTTCACTGCATCTGAATCTTTGGGGTAAATCCCCAACAGTGCAATTGCTGGGTCGTAGGGCAGCTCTATTTTTAACTCTTTGAGGAACCTCCACACAGTTTTCCAGAGTGGCTGCACCAGTTCACATTCCCACCAACAGTGCAGGAGGGTTCCCCTTTCTCCGCATCCTCTCCAACATTTGTTGTTTCCTGCCTTGTTAATTTTCCCCATTCTCACTGGTGTGAGGTGGTATCTCATTGTGGTTTTGATTTGTATTTCCCTGATGGCCAGTGATGCAGAGCATTTTCTCATGTGCTTGTTGGCCATGTCCATGTCTTCCTCTGTGAGATTTCTCTTCATGTGTTTTGCCCATTTCGTGATTGGACTGTTTGTTTCTTTGCTGTTGAGTTTAATAAGTTCTTTATAGATCTTGGAAACTAGCCCTTTATCCGATACGTCATTTGCAAATATCTTCTCCCATTCTGGAGGTTGTCTTTTAGTTTTGTTGACTGTATCCGTTGCTGTGCAAAAGCTTCTTATCTTGATGAAGTCCCAATAGTTCATTTTTGCTTTTGTTTCTTTTGCCTTCATTGTCGTGCTTTCCGAGTTTCAGACCGCATCTTCCTTATCACCCTTCTCTGCAGAAACAGCAGAAACCCTGAGCATCGCAGGCTCAAGGCAGCCCCCCCCCCATTCTTAGATCGCTCCCCAAACCTTTCCTGAGCGCTGGCCAGTGCCAGACACCTGGTAGAGGGGAGGGGAGGGGATTTACAAAAGATTAAGACGCGATTTCTGCTTTCAAAGAGCTAACAGGTTGCAGGGGCGGTCGTCCCAGGCTGGCAGGTGGCAGGCCACGGAGAGGCGGGAAAGGCGGTGGGTGGTGGGGAGCGCAGGCATTCCACGCAGGAGGGGTGGGAGGCGGATGGGAGACGTCCCCCCCCCCCACCCGCCCCGGGACAAACGGGGTGAGGGCCGGGCTGCGTGCGATGCTGTCCGCAGAAATCCGGGCGCCCCCCCGCCCGGGTGGGGCTTCCTGACCCGGCCAGGTGCGGTCGGGGGGCCCCCGCCGGAGCGCCCGCGGCCCCCCGCCCCCCAACGAGGCCGTGCTCTCTCGGGTTGCAGGCGTGTGCGCCGTCGGGAAGCCCATGTGCCTGCTCTTCGAGTACATGGCCCACGGCGACCTCAACGAGTTCCTCCGCAGCCGGTCCCCGCACGCGGCGCCGCGCAGCCCCGGGCCCCCGCCCGCCCCGGGCCGCCCCCCGCCGCCGCCGCCGCTGTCGTGCGCGCAGCAGCTGGGCATCGCGCGGCAGGTGGCGGCCGGCATGGCCTACCTGGCCGAGCGCAAGTTCGTGCACCGCGACCTGGCCACGCGCAACTGCCTGGTGGGCGACGGCCTGGTGGTCAAGATCGCCGACTTCGGCCTGTCCAGGAACATCTACTCGGCCGACTACTACAAGGCCAACGAAAACGACGCCATCCCCATCCGCTGGATGCCGCCCGAGTCCATCTTCTACAACCGCTACACCACCGAGTCGGACGTGTGGGCCTACGGCGTGGTGCTCTGGGAGATCTTCTCCTACGGCCTGCAGCCCTACTACGGCCTGGCGCACGAGGAGGTCATCCGCTACGTGCGCGCCGGCCGCACCCTGGCCCGGCCCCCCCGCTGCCCGCTCGAGCTCTACAACCTCATGCGCCTGTGCTGGAGCCCGCTGCCCGCCGACAGGCCCGGCTTCCCCGGCATCCACCGCATCCTGCAGCGCATGTGCGACGGCGCCGAGGCCGGGGGCGCCGGGGGGGCCGGGGGCGCCGAGGGGGCCGGGGGCGCCGAGGACGCCGAGGGGAGCGCCTGAGGCCGGGGGAGGGGGGGCGCAGAAACTCGCAGAGCCCCACAGCCCTGTCCCCCACCCCCGCATCCCCCAGCACCACCCCCACTGCCCTGCCCCTCCACCCCGTCCCCATCACTCCACCCCCACATCCCTATCCCCCACCCCCACATTCCACCCCCACCCCCGCATCCCCCAGCACCACCCCCACAGCCCTGCCCCTCCACCCCCATATTCCACCCCCCACCTCCACATCCCTATACCCCACCCCCGCATCCCCCAACACCACCCCCACAGCCTTGCCCCTCCACCCCCATATTCCACCCCCACCCCCACATCCCTAGCCCTCCACCCCCACATCCCTAGCCCTCCACCCCCACATCCCTATCCCCCACCCCCACATCCCTATCCCCCACCCCCGCATTCCCCAGCACCACCCCCACAGCCCTGCCCCTCCACCCCGTCCCCATCACTCCACCCCCACATCCCTAGCCCTCCACCCCCACATCCCTATCCCCCACCCCCACATCCCTATCCCCCACCCCCGCATCCCCCAACACCACCTCCACAGCCCTGCCCCTCCACCCCATCACTCCACCCCCACATCCCTATCCCCCACCCCCACATCCCTATCCCCCACCCCCGCATCCCCCAACACCACCCTACAACCCCACCCCACATCCGTAGCCCTCCACCCCCACATCCCACCCCCACCTCCACATCCCTAGCCTTCCATCCCCACTCCCACCACCCCCCCCCCGCCATATTCACGACCACCACCTCATCCCCATCACTCCCCTCTACCCCTACATCCCTATCCCCCACCCCCGGATCTCCCAACACCACCCCTATATCCCCCCACCCCCCATCCCACATCCCAGCCCTCCACTCCCGCATCCCACCACCACCTCCTATTCCCCCCCCACCCCATCCCTCCCCTCCACCCCCACATCCCTGCCCCCCACCCCTGCATCCCCCGACACCACCCCTACAACCCCACCACCCCCACCCTCACAGCCCTACCCCTCCACCACCCCCATCCCTCCACCCCACATCCCCAACACCCCCATTCCTACCCTTCCACCCCCATCCCGTCCGCCATCCCCCCACTACTTCCCCCCACCCCCGGGGCCCCAGATGGGAAGCCACGTTAGCAGACACGCGAGCTCGCAGCCCCTGGTGTCCCCTCGACGGCACAGGCGGCGCAGACCGCCCCGGGGACCCACCCGGGACCCACCCACCCAAAGTTAAGCTCGGAAAGGCAGACGGAGGGTGCGGTTCCACCACGAATGCCACGCACCTGGGTCCCCGAACCCCGGGCTGCAGACCTCTGGGTCCCCGAACTGCGGCGTCGGATCCGGAGCTTCGTGTTTCGGTTACCTCCTGGCCGTGGTGAGAGCGTGTGACTTTCCGGAGACCTGCAGGGACAGTGCAGCGCTGCGAAGGGAAAACCATTCATTGTCTCCCCACCTGAAGACGGGTGCTGGGGTCTAGTTTTTTTTTTTTTTAATTGAATTTTAGAAACACATTTATGCATAATTTTATATTTGTTTGCATTCTACAGAGTTGTGCTTATACCCACAGATAGGGGGCTTCTAAGGAATAAAATGAGAAATCAGTAAGGCTATGTTCTTATTGTGATTCCAGTTTCCTTCCCTGTCTTGGTGCTGCTTCTCTTGTGGAAGTTTTTCCTTCGTGTGCGCTTGTCATAATTTAATCTGCTTCTTTTATTCCTACAGGTTTTCTGAAAAAAAAAAAAAATGTTTCTGTCTCACTGTTTTTTCTTTGAAATTTTTATTGGTATCTTTTCCTTCGCTTTAATTTTATCTCTTTCCCTTTCCAGGACTTTTTGTCCTTTTTTGGTTATGTAACTATTTTTTTTTCTTTTTACCTCATCTATACAACGAGGAACCTGGCAGACATAATTTTAGAGTAACATGTACACTGTTATGTATATAATCTTTGCAGAGTAATACCATTTTCTTCTATACTTGCTTCTGAAGCTACGCATATCAGATTTGTCATCCATTAATTTATTGCCACAGTCTATTAAATCTCTTAATCCACAGTTTACGAGATGTCACAAGTTGGTCTTGTGGCTCCGAGTTATTTAAAGCTTGATGTTTTTGTGCATTCTGACATTTTCTACTGCTAGAAACCAATTCCATGCGCAGTAGAGTTAATATAGTGTTGTTTGTTGACTTTTTGCAGGGCTATTAACCCAATCTTGTTACATTTTGATTCTTAAAAAAGAAAAAAAAACCTCTCTGGAACTCAGGTCCCTGGTGCACTATTTTTCAAAGGACCTCCACATGATATATCTTTTTCTAAGGTCAACGTGAATAATATGAATTTATTTCTGAAATGGCATGAACCCAAATTCTCCTGAAAAGCAAATAAACAGGGAAGGGAAAATTACAATCTACTGTAGACCAACTTACTTTAATCCAAAGTAATTGGTGGTTAGGACAATGGAGAAATGGTCTGAATTCCTAAAAGCAGATTTTCAACCGTCTGCTCGAAGAATCCACCTGAAATCTCCAAATGGGCCTTCATGCGACAACACCTCATCTTTGCTTGAAAACCTGCCATTTCTTGTTCCTAGTCCCTCCAGGCAACCAAGACAAAAACATAGGGATTATTCTGGACTTTGCCTTCTCCTTGCCCCCTGACATTCAATCCATTTCACTTTCTAAAACCCTCCTGCTCGTATCCTTTTGCTCTTAAGTCAACGGCCCATTATACTCAGACTCTATCACAACCTTCCTTCCATTTCGGGCCCCAGCAGATTCCATGGCTTCGACAATATGAGGACATGCTTATTCCCATTCATCCAGAGAAAAGTCACAATTTAGGACTGAGACCCAGAGAGGTGCTTTAGATGAAAAGTCTTGATTGTAAGTCCACAATTAAGACAGTCATGCAAAGGGCTCGTTGGAGAATAAGGTTGCAGCGTGTGCCCAAGACAAAAGGCTGAGAGGCCAACAGAGCAGAAAAGCGAGAGAGGGCCAGGATCCCGCGTGGATCTTTCGTGTCGATATCCATGGCATACTGTACGTGGTTCACACGTGTGTCATAGAGGCTCTGCAAACTTCTAAAATGTCTTTAGGTTTCCCCAGCTGTGAAAGTTTTATTATATGTATAAAAAAAGACACGTGGCTTGTGCTGCAGGAATCATGCTGCCCCTCACAGCCACGTGTCCATAGCCTTTCTACCATCTGCCAGTTTGAGCGCCTCTGGTTTTCTTCCTACCGCTGAAAAACTGCCCTTTACCTTTCCAGGCTCTTCCTCACGGCTTCCAGAGCCTCATGGATTCTCTGTCTGTGTGTTTTTTAGGCTCTGATAATCAAGATCACAAAGCAAATAAATCATAAAGATAGCAGGAAATTGAGTGAGTAAGCCAGTCAATATTATGGAAACCACTCAATCTTATGAAATACTTAGAGTAACTGAAAACTAAAACAAGCAGAAATCCCATTATAATATGGGAGGAAGAAAAATAATACTATCAGCCAGTATTGACTATTTACCATATATATTCTGAGGCCTCTAAACAGATTAATTGTAATTGTACACTATCCCTGTGATGTCAGTACTATCGCTATGCCCATTTTTAGGTGAAGACACAGGCAAAGGGAGATTGTGTAAGTGACCCAAGCACACAGAGCAACAGAGCCTAGTTCGTGACCAAAAGAGGCTGAGCTCGCAGTCACCATTCTGTGATGCTTCCGATGAGTATAGACGGCACAAGGGAATCTAGATGGCTCTGTGGAGGGGGTTTGTAATCTCCATGTGACGTGTATCAAAGCACACACTATACCCCTTATGCTGTTAACTTCCTCTCTAAGTCTTGAACAGCAAACAACAGAAGAATATTCTGGAGTTGCAGATTTAACCAAAAATGTAAAAAAAAAAAAATGGCATGTTTATTTTTTTGTTGTTGTTGGTTCTAAGTACGTTTTCAAGTTATGTAAGGTTATTTCCTCCACAGTCACAGTAAGGTTCTGTATCTCAGGAACAGACCCATTACTTACCAGTACCATTTTCTTTGTTAAATATAGATCCTTCCCACTATAAAAATCACTGTATAAATTCACAAGGAGAGACGAGAGAAACACAGTACCATTGTTACCAGGTGCTGGAACAGGCACCAACAAGCCATTTTGGGTGGTTCAATATCAAATGTGACAAGAGCACCAGAGCGTTCCATGTGGCACCAAAAGAACACATTCCCTTGGTTTGTGATAAAGCAGAAAAAGAGCACTTCTTTCCACATCGCAGTATTCTATAAACTGTTCCATGTCCTTAACTATTCTTCTAAAAGTCCAATTTAATTTCTGAATGATACTCCAATTTATGGCTATACCATAATGTAGTGAATTTAGTTTTGAACATTTGAGTTTTTTCTAATTTTCACTATTATGAACAATATTGTAATGGTCATCCTCATTTGCACATGTCCATAATTAACTCTTCATGGAAATTCTGAGAAAGGGAATGTCTAGGCCAAATGGCATGCATAGCATTAAGGCTTCTGTTATGTATTATCATATTATCTAGAAATATTGTTCCTATCTGCGTTGTACAAGTGATCTCATAGCCCTAAACATTTGCTGTCACAGAGAATTCTCTAATTTTTAGAAGACTTGTCTATTTGGTGATAGAAAAAGATTATCTCATTTTGATTTTATTTTTTAAATTACTAGTGAGGTTGAATTTTTCTTGCTCCTAGGTCATTTATGGTTTTTATTTTGGAAATCATCTATAGCCTGTTTTTCTGCTGTGTTGTTCATTTTTCTGATTGACTTGCAAGAGTCATTTTATGAAAGGAATATTAAACCTTTGTCATACTTTAAACAAAAGGGAAAATATATGCATACTTTTACCTTAAAATAACATTTACTTTTTGTATTGCAAAAGCAATACTTGTTTTTTTTCAATATTTGCTATTTTAAACAAAAAATAATAAGCACTATACACTGTAATATACAATGTAGAATAGAGAAAATGAAAAAAATACCAACCAGTGCTAACTAACTAACATCATGATAAATACTGTTCCAATTTTTTTCAGATAGGTGCATAGGTAGGTAGGTAAAAAGATAAATGATAGCTAGATAGATATGTAGGGATAGAGAATCATTTTTAAATTAAAACAAGATCATACTATTATTTTGAGCTTTGTTTTTTCACTGAATGTATCATAAACATCTTCCATTTCAACAAGTATTCATGTGCAACATCACTTTTGATGGCTGAATAATATTCTATCATATGGACCTATAATTTTTAATTATTATTCCATTGTTGGACATTTATTTTTTATTTTTCATTATAAATACAATATTTTAATTATTAATCTTATTGCTAAATTTTGTGAATATTTATCTCAAGTGATTAGCTCTAACTTCTAGAAGTATAATTTCTAGATCAAAGGATATATATGTATATACTTTTAATGCTTTTTAATATATTGACAAATTATCTTCCAGAACTGTTTTATCGATATATACATCTTCCAACTAGATGAGAAAGTGAGCCTGTTTCTTTCAAATTGTCCAGTATTAAGCATTTTAATAGTTGCCAATATAATAGCTTAAAATCTTTATTTTGTAGCTGATGCTTACATTTCTTTAAATGAAATAAGGTTGAATATTTTTTTAATGTTTTGGAGACAATTGATTTACTCTGTGACTTGCTTCCTATTATTTTTCTATTGGGTATATCTTTCTTGTTGCTTTGTAAAAGCACTTTATATATTAAGGAGTTTAATTTTGTCATACATGTTTCAACCACTCGTATCACATCAAAAATATATACCTCTATTTGTCTTTTACTATAAGAATTTATTAACTGGGAAAGAATGTTGAATTTTCAATCTATTGGGATGATTATGGCTTTTTCCTTCATTGGTCTGTTAATAAGTAGAAATGTATGAATTGATTTCCAAATGTTAAAATATCTCTAAGTTCTGGGAATAAACTCTCTTTGGATGTGTCACATCAATCTTTTAATTTACTACCAAGCCTGTTTTGTTGACATTTATTTGCATCAGTATTTATAAGCTCATAAAATCAAATGTTTATCATTTTCTTCCTTGTTAGAATTTGGTATCAGCATTATGATAGTTTCAAAAACTTATGAGTTTCTTCCTCTATGATCCTGGTTAATTTTTAAATAATGGTTACTTAGTAATAGCAATACACACACCTATTTTTTAAAAACACTCCTAAGAAGGGTACAAATAAAAAATAAAAGATCCCCTCTTCTGATTTATCTGTAGTCCTGGCCTAAGTGTAAACCACTTTACCCATTTCTGGTTTCAGTTCTTTTAGTGATTATCACTGCAGAATAAATATGCTTACTTTCTAACAAATAAGCTTTCTGAATCGATCAGTTGGAAAAGGAATGTAGTATCTCCCTTCATAAAAGATGGCCAGTTCAAAACACCTTTACTCAAACTCAAGTTTCTGAGATATGTTGATTAACTTATTATCAGTTATATTATTTTCATTTTACTTTTAAAAATACACTTAAAGATCCACCACTGATTCTGGACTATGTAAGAAACAGCCCCCACACTTCCACTGCTTTTTCCTTTCCTTCTGCACGCGGTCAGCTGTGCACCTGTTTCTATGCAGTCCAGTGTCTATAATATTTGCATTTGGGTCTGCAACAAATTAAGATTTAGTGTTGAAAATAGGTTGATTCGAATCATGAAAACAATAAAAGCAATATCTACAATAATGTGATTATGTGTAAATATGTGTTGCCAGAGAAATAATGATATTCAATTATTTTAATTTTATATTTCAATATCCATTAATTCTTCTCATTTCCTCTATCTACTGGATAAAATATTTAAATATCACAAAATTTTATGTGCTCTTTTGTCCTTTATATTTTTTTTTCCTCCTTTCTTCTAGCCTCTCCTCTCTCTCGTGGTTTTGCTTTCCACAAATGTCTGGTGATCATTGATTGAACACACATAATTACAAGTGGAGAGTTATTCTGATTCATATTGGTAGCAGGAGTGGGCTTCCTCTGCAGATCTGTTGGTCTGTTTATGCAGCAGGCCTCTCTTTAATGGGGTGGTCCCCTATGGGCCCTGAGGATGTGGCTCGTGGGGAGGCCACAAACAGGCCGAGTTACAGCTCCCACACTCGCCAATGTAAGTGATGAAAAGCCTCTACTCTGAGGAGAGAATATTTCAGTATATTTCATTTCTGGGGCCAGCTGGTTTCCCTTTACCCCTTTTATCCCCTGTGAGAGTCTAAGCTTCTTCCCATATTCTACTGTGCCTCTCTACCTAGATTCAAAACTCACACCAAGGGCCTCTCCCAGGCAAATCTTCCAATCTACTCAGAGAGCATTTCATGGGGCTCCAGCTGGTGGTGAAGCCTCTCAGTCCACCTGTTCTGTATGCAAGCCTCTCGCTCACCACCCTGATTGACAACCCACAGCCCATCCCTGCTCGCTGTATCTGCTGACTCAGAGCCTGGAGTCTTTACTCTAGTGATCTCACTTCCCACCTCCCCTGACAGCTGGCTCAACTGTACTGCACGCTGCGGTTTAATGCTTCCTGTGCTGCGTTATTTATGAATTAAGAATATGAGATACCTTCCCGCCTACCAAATATTTGTCAAAGTGATGGCACTTAGGTTGGTTTCAGCAGGTGCCTGCAGCTGTATTCATGTACATTTACTGTCACATCAGTGAAATTTGGGGATGAACGAAAAGGGTCCAGGTCTACCATTGCGATCAAGAAGCCTTTCTGGAATCCGGTTAATAGCTCAGAAATCACCTGCTCCTCCTTCATCTTTTTTGTTGGATTTTTCTTTCCTCCCTCTTTGCCCAGCCTCTCAATATTGGAACATGCCACAGCCCGATCCTTGGGCAGCATCTCTCCCTCATCTGTACTCTCCCCTAGTGATCTCATCCAGCCCTCACATGCGAGGCTATAAATACCACAATATGTTGAAATTTTTATCTTTAGTTCCATCCTCTCTCCCCAGCTTCATACTCCTATTTCTAACTACTTGTTATAAATGAGCTTTAAATCCTTGGTGTCCCTCCCTCCCTGCTCTGTCTCTGGGCCTGATCTAGGATCAAAGCTGAAAACTGCTCCACAGTCTGTGATACTGCCTTTCGTGTCAGGGAGGAGTCTCAGAGGCCCTCCAGAATGAGTGCACACTCAGTGTCCAAGTGCTGAGGATCTCAAGAGGGCGGACCTGGCCTGTTTTAATGATCTCCAACATCCTCACCTGTTCCCATTACGGCTGGCAGAAATGCACCAGTTTCTTGTATGAACCTGTCACCCATCCCTGATTTGCAGCACTGATGTGCAGCTTTCCTTTTTAAGTGGTGTGTGTGTGTCGGTCTGTGGGGATTCAGGAGGAGACCACTTGATGCTGTACTCAATTCACCTTTTTTTTTTTTTTTTCCAATTCACCTCTTTAGCCACAGACCACCTTCCTGTGGGAAGGATTTGCCTATGCTTGGCAATTCCCATCTTTACAGCAAATGTATTTCAGGCCACTATTCTTTTATTTATTTCAGATTTACTTAAGTAGCACTCTTCCCAAGATGCACTGATAAACCTTAACTTTGGTACAGATCACTGTAGACATAAGTAGTTTTTGGTATATTATTTCAGTATATTATGTAATTATAAACAGAAAACATTAGCGTCTAGATATTTGCCTTACCTTCTAAAAGATCATGTCATCTCAGTATAAAGCAAAAACAAAGGTGAAGGAAAATGATTGCATGACTTCTAAACCTTTACATGCCTTCCTTCGTGAGTCCCTCTTAATTAAAAACTTCTAAGAGATTCACAGAGGCTGCATTTTTTCTTATAAGCTTCGTCATCATACCTGTAATTACACAAGTCACCATCATTACTCTTCTCTCAAACCACAGCCTCTGGAAAGTATATGCCATATTTAGAGTTGTGCCCTTAAGAAGAGGAACCACCTGCACTATCTAAGGTTATGTCAGAGAGATGTTAACCACAAAAAAACCCTGGACTTAGACACTATCATTTTCTGGGTGTGCTCTTAACTATTTAGAGCTGTGATTAAAATTAGAAGTGTTGGCGTGACACCACTTTCTTTTTTAGTAATGTTAGCACCATGGTAGTGAGTATGATGCTCCTTATTTCAGTCGATGCTTTACGGAAGTGTGGACCAAACATATGATTTGATGTCAACTCCATTTTTGCTACCTTGCTTTTTAAAATTATTAAGATGTGTTACATTTGAGGATCTTAAGAGAGTCCGTTAAATGTCATGTATTCATTCACTTTATCTTTATTCTTTTAAGACACTCATTGAGTCACTTAATGATCTGAGAAGGAGACTCTCAAGATAATCCTGTCCTGTATCATTCTGTTCAGGTCACTTTGTTCATGGTAGCCTGAAAAAAAAAGAATCACCCCGATTTCAGTCTATTCCCCAAGTCTTTCGGAAGGGATAGGCAATGAAGAATAAAAACCACTGAAGAAGCAAGACCTACAAAGGAGTGACATTGAAAGAGCAAAGAATCATGAGTAAATTCAGTTTCTAAGAAGGCAAAGGAGACAAGAAATGCATAAGAAGTCACAGTTTTTTAAGATAATTTTTAATAATAAGCCTCTAATATTTTAAGGAAAACATACTTATCTCAGTTTCTATGGCTGACAAATCTAGTTTCCAATTATGAGATCAGTTTTGCAAAGCTTTATGGAAACAATTTTTAATATTAAAGTTCTTATGACAATTTTGGAAGGAAATATGTATTTACTCATCCAGTGTTAGAGAAATTTGGAGAAAATTCAGTTTTCCTGATGAAAGACCTCTTATTGCAGTAAATGTGAATTTATCTGGCACTTGCCCAGAACTTATCATTACTAGGTAAATCATTGCATCTGCAACACAATCAGCAAGTTGATTCCAAGGCACCACAGCGCTAAAGGAAAAATCATGTATCCTCTGCCGTGAATCTTTTACACTTAGATGCTGCACTTGAAAAATCCACATGTATAGGGGGACCCAGGTGGCTCAGTCAGTTAAACATCCTTCTCCTGGTTTCGGCCCAGGTCCTGATCTCAGGGTCATGAGATCAAGCCCCACATCAGGCTCCACACTCATTGTAGAGTCTACTTAAGATTCTCTCTCCCTTTCCCCGTCTTGCTCATGCTCTCTCAAATCTCTCTAAAATAAATAAATGAATCTTTTTAAAAAAAAATCTACACTTCTATTTTTCCTCCAAGATTGCCTTGTTATTTAGTAACTTGCCAGTGTTCCATTAATAATCAATTTGGGATATATTTTTATATTTTAAATATGAACATTCACAATATTTTAATGGCTGTATAATAAGCCATTGTATACATGTGACATAAGCATTATCTAGACAGTTGATAGAGTGGTGGGAACTGTGGACCCAGGCACTAATTCAAATCCCAGCAACTGACTGAATCCCTCTGTGCTTCAGTTGTCCTCATTTAGAAAATGAGAATGATAGTAACACTTCATTTAGGTTGTTGGAAGGATTAAATGGGTTAATATGTGGACAAAGGTTAGGAAATGCCTAATCCACAGTAACTCCTTCCAAGGATTTTGCTGTAAAATTGTCTAATTTTTACTATGATATAAAAAGCTGCCATAAACCAGCCTATAGCTAGATCATTGCTCATCTCTTTTCCTTATTTCCTAAGGAAACAATAATAGAACTAAAATATTGGGTCAGACTCAATAAAAATTTTTAGGAATTTTAATGTATATTGTAAAATTACTCTCCAGATATTTTGCAAGTTTATACAACCAATAGCACTGTGTGAAAGTATCCATTTCTCATACTCTGGCTAGCTGAGACTGCCATCAAATTTTAATATTTAGCCTGTTTGGTAAGGTAAAATTTGTGTCCTTGCTTTGATTTTTTTAAAAAAAAATTCCCAGAGATATCATGGATTTTTTCACATATTTAAAAAAATTTTTTTTGTCATTTTGTGAATTGTCAAGTATATTCCCCAATTTCTTTCCCACTGATTGTCCTTCATCTGTTCAGTTCTGGTTTTTTGGAATCCCTCTAAGAATGCGTGTCACCAGATGGCCCTTCATATTCAGTATCTTTACTATCACTATATTAATTTTATATAATTTCCCTCTGAGTTGGAATAAATGCCTTAATTGATTTTCTAATGCATTACGTCATTTATCTAAAGGATCCAATCCATTTTTTACTGTTTCCATTGCATTCATTTTTATTTAATTATTTTAATAGGTAATATAGTCACTTGAGTCAAAATCCAAAGGTTATAAAAATCTATACAGCAGACTTCCACTTCCAGGAAGATAGAGTAGATATGCTTTTCCCTGTACCTCCCACTAAATACCTCTAAAACTCATGAACATCGTGTACAAAACCTACATAAAGAGATTATAAAGGAGAGAAGAAGGCAGATCAGGTAGACGGACCCAAGGTCTAGGGGGGCCTAGTTTTGCTTTTTGCTACAAATAACTCAGACTTGGAGCTGAAAAAGTTGGCAGCCCAGAAACACTAACGGACATATACCAAAAAACAAAACAAAACAAAACAAAAAACAACCAAAATCCCTAAATAAAGCCTGTTCTTTTTATTAGCCAAAGGACCAGGAAAAAGGCAGCCTAGCAAGACAGAAAATGTTTAAACAAAAACTGTTCTACTTCAGCCAAACACCGCAGCAAAACTGACCTCACCCCTCCCCAGGCCAGCAAAACCTAAGTGGAGGCCCGAACTTGCACCTTCACCGGTTCATAAGGAGGCAATCCCGCCCTGTCCAAGTGGTGTCAGAAAAGTCTGAGTTGCTGGGAGCTAAGGCTTTCATCCCCACTGGGTTCTAAATGTATGTAGAGGAAGTAGTGAAGGGAATTATACTATAAACAGGGGAGGCTAGACAGATGGAGGAGGTGGCAAAGCTTCTACACTTCATTTGATCTGGTGGGCGGTTGGCACCAAGAGACTCTAAGTTGCATACATACAATGTCATACCTAGAGCAACGAGAGCGAAGCTATACGAAGAGGTATACTTAAGAACATTGTAAGAAAAAATAAAAAGTCATAATTAAAATTTTAAAAAAAGAATGTTATAGATCAATCAAAACGGGATTTTAGAAATTGTTCTGTTAGGGAAGTCAGGAAAAAGAAAACAGAAACAAACAAAAAAACCAACAAACGGAAAGCAACAAATGGCATGGAAGACTTGAGCCCTAACATATTAATAACTACACGAAGTGTTATTTTTTATTTTTTTTTATTACACGAAGTGTTATTATTGTGGAATCTTAAATGTTCTGATGAGCTTCCAGTTCAAGGTGAGAGAGGGAGCACATGGGTTTGCTTCACCACCCGGGCCTCAGATTTTGATACATTTCTGGAAGCCAGAAAGTAGATGGAGTCACATGGACAGAATATAGAACAGAGCAAACAAAAAATGACACAGCGGAAATAGAAAGCTATTTTCTTGGCTAAACCCTGAGAAGCTAAACAGAGACTATTCCCTGAGATCTACTAACTGAAATGTTACCAGCTGGCAGGAGGGGGACTCCACGCCCTACGGATGGTGATTGTGCGATTAGCAGGACCTGGGCCTTCTCAGTGACTATTTTGACCCCCACACCTAATAACCGATCTCCTTTTCAGCCATTCTTTCTTCCAACCCATCTATGAAAGTTTTACTCATTGATTTAGCCAATGGTCACTGACTAGCTACTAAATGCTGGGCACCGTTGTAGCTATGGGGAAACCAGAGTGAAGAAGATGGACAAGGTCTCAGATGTGGTGGACTTTTCGTTCTGGTGGAGAACAAGCAAAAGCATGAAAACAAAGATTTAAACAAGATAATTTCAAATAGCAATGGGTGCTGTGAGGCCAAGACGTTGCACAAACTAGTGCATTTGCTTCCACTTTCTCACCAGAAAGAAATTCATTAGCAATTCTGCTGCTACCATACCAAGGGCTGTCCATGCTGTGCCCACCCCCAAGGGACAGGGTCCTTGCTGCTGTCACTGAGGGACCTGAGCCCAGGATCCCGTCCTTAGAGGATGGACTCCAAGGTCACTGTTTGAAGCCAGGTTTCCTGGTAGCCAAGCCTGAGGTGAGGATGCCTGTGCCAGTGATTTGTTGAGGGGGTGTTCTTCGGGGAAGTCCTTAGGGAGGGAGGGAAGCAGGATTGGGCAAAGCGGTGGTTTCAGCTAAAGTGTAGCTCAGCTTGACCTCACTGGAAGTTCTTGAGCATGAATTATATCACACAGGTTGTCTTACCCGGAGGAAAAAGAGACTGAACTGGTAATGCCTGTGCTCTGGCCAGCCTCTGGCGAGGGGTCAGGGCAGGGGCAGTGGGGAGGGGGTTGTAGCAGGTAACTTTTCAGGCAGCACCATTTAAGACAGCTCCTGTCATTGGAGGACAGTCCCCTAGAGAAGGGTGTTGGGTTGCAGCTGGGGATGGATTTCTGGGCCTGGGAAAGCGGAGGTGAGTGGAGCTTTAAAGCATCTACTATACCACTATCATCTTCAGCTCTGCCATTCTGGGTTAAAGGAGTGCGCAGACTTCTGTGGGTTGAAGGCCTTTTTCTAACTGCTTCTTGAACAGTCTTCCATCATGAGCCATCAACCCAGATTCACCTACTCCTAGCTTACAAAAAAAAAAAATCCTCAAAGTTTATAACTTGTAGCTAATAACCTTCCCCAGTTTCCATTGCTAATACAGAGTTCCCTCTCACTGGATTTCTTTTTCAATGGGCTCCATCAAAATATGGAACAGGGGAAGGCATGAAGGGGCTAAACGGTATGCTGAAATCACTGTTTTGAATTCAACATCTGAGTTCCTTGACTCTCTGAAATTTTCACCTTCAAAATATTCCTCATTATCGGGTGTATTTTTTTGTGGCTGCAATCCACATCAGAACCATGGCACATCAGCCTTTTATGTGGACCACCTCCCATAGGACTGCTAGCATATATGACATAAATCCTGGTAACAGCATCCATCATTTTTGGTTGGTCCAGGACCCTGCCTCCCCCCCCCCCCTTTTTTTTTTTTGTCAAAGCAACAGCTGAACTTCAAGGAAAGAACAGACTCTCCAAATTCAATCTGAGCTGTCTACCAAAGAAATGAGATAGAAACCCCATGTTCCATCTTTTCTCTAGATGACACTAACAGCACACATTTATACATTTTTTCGTTAATTAAATCTTCCTCCCTGCAAGAAAGCTACTACTGATTCCTGGTCAGGGGGGCTGTACATTTTCCCAGGCTTTTGGAGCCCTTAAAGTGTCACAAATGCTGAGAAGAGACAAGGAAAGAGGAAGGAGAAGAGGCAGGGAGACAATCTTCTCTCTTCTTTACTATTTACAAACCATAGCGTGTCCCTGATTTCTATCATGGGTGCAGGCTGGGTTCTCAGCACTTATGAAATCAAGTTTTTCCCAGAGCTCTGATGAAGAATATTCCTGGAGGTCTATGCCTCCAATGTGCTGGAAATGAGAAAGGGAAATTATCCCATTGGAAATTTGGTAAACCATAATTCTTCCCGTTGTCAAGGATTTCACATCTTTGCTCACACTTGGGAAAGTTCTCAAAGCTGATCTGGATAGGGTGGGGGGAGCCAATTTGACAATATTTCACAAACACCACAAAAGGACTTGCTCAGCACGGAAAATTCTAAGCTTGCCATTGTAATGTAATGTAATCTATCAACTGGCACCAGTGAGACTCACTCATCATGAATAATCCATAGCACAGACCAGTACCAACAATAGACCTGGGCAGGAGGGGGCCCTGACTTAGGCCCCACAATTAAGAGGCCCTCACTCTGGTCCTTCTCCAGCAATAACTCTATTTATGTGATGAGAGGTCTCAAGGAGCCACAGAGACACGCCTACCTAGGGCCTGTCCAGCTCCTCGTAAACCATGTTAGAGTAGCAGGTACCCTGGAATTTCAGCACTGTCACGGACCCTGTCCTGAGTCCCTCTACCCCAGAGTGGACTGTTCTGGTATGCATACCTCTCTGCTGGGGGGCGGTTGGTCAAGGGGCACTGCAAAAGCATCTGAGGCAAAGGAAACAAAGCCCTTAAAACTAGGAACAAGATCGAGAGGGAAACTATCTTAAATATTTCTAAGTTTTCCAGCAGCAAAAAGAAAATAAGAAGTAATATTTCAATAAACCACCATGTGGGCAGTATTTGAGTTGTTATACCTTTCGCATTATTTGCATATTTTAAATTGCAATATAAAAAATTCATTGTATATGTGCCTCTCTTTCCTTGAGATGAATTTCAACTAGCAGCAACAGGAGATATCGCTTGCAGGGCCTGGCTTAGTTAAGCAAATGTAGAATGAGGTCATTCATTTCAAGGCTGAAAGGCAAAGGAGAACCTCTTGCCACTAGATGGAGTTTGCTTTTCCCAGAGACACCTTAATACATATACCCTGAAGTGGGCCAGACTAATTTCCAGAAAGCCAATGGTTTCCTGGAGGAAATTCAACTCCTGATGCTGAGATTCAAAGTTAGAGAACTTGTCAGAATGGATTGTGCTGGTCTGACCAAGTTCTGCTCACAAAGAATAGCACAGCCCCACAAAAGCACTAACCAGAAGAAAGGGGAAGCGTGTGGGATGTGCCAGAGCTCAACACAGGGGTATGAAATGCGGTAGGGGAGAGGCTGGTTCTTTAACAGCATGAGGGTGAAGTGACAAGCACCTCTGGACCAGTGACCCAATGCTAAGGCTTGTCAGTCTAAACCCACAGCACAGGGATGCATGTGGACTAGCAAAGACATCACCGCAACAGGGGACAAGCGGAATCAGATGTCTGACAGCAACAATTACAGCAGTAGGTCTGATGGACTGATTCATCCAGTTCCCGGATTCCTCTGGAAGGTTACGGCAGAGCCGGTCTCCTTTGACTGAGGTCCTTCCTTGGACAATTGAGGATATAGAAGGAGAGAACTCAAGAGGAAGACTTTGTGAGTGTTTAAATTGGCAACTGGAAAAATAAGAAACGTGAACACATTTGAATCTCAGTCTGGAGAAATAAGCCATTCGATACACTATCAGAGTCACGGATTTATCCACACCATAGTACAGAGTAGATGGAAGCTTTTTTACTGCTTCTTCATGTATTCCCACCTGCTGCATAGAGAGGAAACCTATGTTTTTGTTGACCACAATAAACTTGGTACCCTAACTTTATTTTATTCTATTTATTATTTATTTATTTATTTATTTATTTATTTATTTATTTATGTGAGATGGGGTGGCGGGAGGGGGCGGCAGAGACATGGGCAGAGGGAGAAGCAGGCTCCATTCAAGGAGCCCGACGTGGGACTCGATCCCGGGACTCCAGGACCATGCCCTGGGCTGAAGGCAGATGCCAAACCACTGAGCCACCCAGGGATCCCCAGTCCCCTAACATTATTTAAACAGTCCTTTAGGAACTCCATCATCTCATCTGAAATTCTCTGGCTCTCAGATGGATTCACTCATCCTCGGTCCCTTTCCAGGATGGGATCTGGGTAAGCGGCAAAGCATTCTGGCTTCATGGAAGTAAGTAAAGGGAGCCCAAGGTTACATACAGTGTCCCTAGATCCTTACTGGTCCCTACAGAAGAAAGCTTTTCTGTGGGTCTCCTGCACTGATGACCTCTGAGGCACACACAACTGGTTACATACTAGTGTATACAACTGAGACCATGGTGTAAGCTACATGGCCTCATCCCAGACTTTCTACCTTATACGAGTTGTAAACCAAAAACAAAACAACAACAAAACCCACAACTGAAATAAAAGAGTTCAATTGGAAATAGTTCAAATATTGGAAAATACTGAGGGTGTGAAATTATCCGCAGCTGTGTTACGAGAATGTACGTATATAAAGGATTAATTAGTGTCCTGTATGTTTTTTTTTTCCTCAGTGTGTACTGGTTCATTGGAGTTAATAAATTCCAAAACAAGCCAAAATGTTTCCTATTTAAGTTCTAGGAATTGCAATTATATGCCTTTCATGATTCAGTGGGCAAACAAAATTCCAGCCAGGGATAAATTGCCAGTGTTCTGGGGAAAGAAAGGCACACTATTACGAACACCATTAGCACCATTTACAAGGACATTGTAAGCAGTCAGGATTTTCTTCTCATTTGCCCAAGCCAAAAAAAAAGAAAAAACAAGGCTCCCACCAACACTTCAAGGCAAAGAGATGAAAGAATTGGTCATCCTCCCTAAGTCTTAAATCTTAAAGCTGGGGGTAAGTAACTAGAGGTTTGTGCTGTTGGATAACCTCTGGCTGCTGACCAGGGTGCAGGGTGGGCAAGCTGCCTGAAGTACTTGTGAGCCCAGAATCTCTTGGGCAGAATCACTGGCGTGAGAACAGTGTATCTTCAGGAAATTTCTTTGCTGGGGGCAGGTGGCTTGGTGGGGAGGAAGGAGTGGAGGGGGAGGGGGAGGCCAAAGGGTTTACTTGAGATTTTTTTTTTCAGCAGAGAGATTTCAAAATAATCGTTATTCATGTCTAAATGTGTCTTCCCCAGACAGATTAAAGACATTTCCAAGAGCCATAGAGCAGTTTTAAGGGAAAGACTGTTCAGTTTAAATTAGATTAAGCCTGAAACTGCTTTGCATGATCTGGCCCTGGAACAACTAGCACCAAAAGGCAACTGAGAGTGGGCTTTATGAGAATGTGCCTTTTGAAAAGAAATCCTTAAGATTAATATCCTTTTTTTTTTTTTGTGACAAAGGAAAAATTGAACCACAAAGTGCTATAAATGATAGAAAATGGACAATGGTAATATAAATCAGTTTGCTTATATCCTTTAACTTGAGGATTTCATGTTTGGATATCTTAATTTGGGAAGGGTTTATGGTGAGGTGGTAAAGGTTTAGGTGAGCTTCCAGTTCAAGACAAAAGAGGAAACACGTGTGTCTCTCTCACTATCCAGGGCCTCAGTGGATAAGAGATTTGATAAACTTCTGGAAGATAGAAAGGAGACAGCATCATGTTGACAGATAACCTGAGAGACAAGAGAATGACAGTGAGGATAGAAGCCACTCGCCTTGGCTAACCCCTTGAGAGGCTGTGGCTAGGCAGAGGCAGGTACAAAGAAAGGGAAAGAAAAATAGAAGTCTCTTTCAGCCAAGGCAACAGCTGCTCCTCTCAGCCATTTGCTCCTTCCCCAGATGCCTGGCCATGCAGAAGGATGGGTGGCACCAGCATGGAGCCTTCAACAAAAACTAGAGGCTATTCTCTAAAATAGCCACATCTAAATATGGATAGAATCAAGGTTGCCCGTGTGGATCCTGATACCGCAGAGTAAAGTGATCCTCATTTAGGTATTTGCCTGCTTTTATTCTCTAAATTAAAGTCTGCCAAGTACACCCAAACTGGCGGCAGCTCTCCCATGCAGGGGAGAGGCCAGTTGGAAGAAAGACGGATTGGAAAAGCTCACAGCTGTACCACCTGTTAATCAACCCAAACCTTCACAAGAGGGAACAGAGATCCAGGCATCAGCAGACATCTGAGACAAATCACAGCACCGGTGAGAGGGACCAAGATGAGCATATTCTAAAAAAATAATGACCTCTAAGAAAAAACCAAAACAAAGAAAAGCCACATTTCACAGAACTAAGAAAATCTAGGGGAAAAAAAATATTCCAATTTGTATCCTCCAAGAAGTTTAAGAAGATCCCAAGAGACTGCATCCGAAACTAGAAGAGCAGGTGGCTGTGCACATGGAGAGCGAAACAGCAAGTTTTTAAAAATGTGACTATCTTGGCTAAAAGAGAAAAGTTAAAGACAATATGGTTGACTGACTACAGTAATGAACCCATTTTTTATTTCACCTCTGACTTTATCCATCTCCTCCGCTGTTTAACAGTGTGGTACCTCCCCTCTTGGTCTCTGCGTTTGTCCACGCAAATTCCTTCACCAGTATTGCTAGCAAATGTGGCAAAATCTGGAAAAACGTGTTCCCTTCCATTCCACTTCCACCATCGCCAGAGAAGTGCCTGAGCCAGGATTCTGGAAGTACCTGGAGGAGAGCCCCAGCCTGCAGCGTGCCAGCCCTGAAACACACTGTGGGGCCCAGGAGACATCAAAATTGCCTATTAGCGTCTCAGCTAATGTTTCCCCTCAGGGAGGCTTCCCCTAACCCCCCCATCTAAGGAGCCCCTCCTTAGCAGTTAGAGCCACCCCCTTTATCCACAGGGGATGCATTCCAAGGACCCCATGGATGCTTGAACCGGGGATTGTACTGATCCCTACAAATAGTGTTTTTTCCTAAACATACATGCCTATGATAAAGCTGAATTTATAAAATAGGTGCAGTAAGGGATTGACAACAACAGCTAATAATAAAACAGAACAATTATAACAATATGCTTGTAGTAAAAGTTACGTGAATGCGTTCTCTCTCCCTCAAAATATCTTAGTGTCCTGTACTCACCCTTCCTAGGTGATGTGAGATGACATGTCCAGGAGAGGGGACCAAGGGAGGTGAACGATGCAGGTGTCCTGACGTACAGTTAGGCTGCTATTGGCCATCTGATCATTCGTCAGAAGCAAGTGTATCTGCTTCCCAGCCCCAGCTGACGTGGTAACTAAAACTGCTGAAAGGGAACCCACAGATAAGGGCGGGACCCCTGTACCTCATTAGGTTTATCCTGCCTTCACAGCACCCATCACTACTAAACCATCACGTCTACATCTTTGCGTTCATGGTGATGGTTTGTTCTCTCCACTTGAATGTAAATGCCACCAGACCAGTTGTCCATCATAGTCCATCAAAGTCACTCGTGTTTCTCTGGCGTCTACAACAATGCCTGCACTCAGCAGGACAGCGGTAAGTATTGGTTGAGTAAGTTTTAAAAATGAATGAATGGGTTGGCAGAATGAATGAATGAATGAATGAATGAATGAATTGGAAAGAAGACTGGTTATTAGGAGTGATCGTTAAAATATTTACCAACTGATGTGACCCAGGCACTGAGAGATTAGAAAGGTCGCCATCCAAGGAAGGCCTTCCTCTTGCTAGATGAGTAACACTTCAGTTAGTGCATCTGGGGAAGACGCGGAGGATCCTGGAAGTATTTTAATTTTTTAACAACTGGGTTGGCCCCTGGTGCCTACCATTTGAGGACCACTCTGCTGGTTAGGACAACCATGCAATGGGCAATAGTAACAGAGTCCCATAAACCAGACAAATCCAGCAAGTGACTCATTTTTGAGTGCTCAGTAGTACCACTTTAGTGCCCCCACACCACACATTGCTATGGTTGGACTTCATATCTGTGCATCCACGACTCTGTAAAAAGAGCTTGAATGTCAAACTCTCAGGCATCCTTCTGGCTTCATGGGATTGAAGTCATTTAAGGAAAAAGAATGAGATCACTTACACTTCTTAAAAACTCCGGGACTCTCTGAGCTTCCCACCAGCCCCACTCACATTTCTCTGAAGTCAGTGAGGCACCACTTCTGCTTGCCAACAAAGAGCTGCCCTCTCTTATTTCCCAATGCTCCCCTCCACCGCTCCCCCAGGCTTGGCCAAAATAATCTTTCCCAGACAGGGACATTCAGAAGGAATAGAAGTCTCCAGAAATGGGAGGAAGGGGTAGGGGCGGGGGGGGGGAATCCCACAGAAAAGGCCCTGGCTGTGCTTAGTTAATGAATTCCACATTTGGCTAGGAACCAGCAGCTGACACACATATGAGACGATCAGGAGAGAATGTGTACTGGAGAGTTCACCAAAACAAAAACAAAAATTTTTTTTTTTTTTAAATTTCGGGCTATGGAGAAGAACACCAGTTGAAAGAATAAAGCAGTTAATTTTCCCTACAAAATAATCTGTTCACTACAGATGGCAAGTTAACGACTGACCAAACTAATCGACGTCATAAAATTTCACTTGTTTGGTTGAAAAAAGGAGGCCTGCTAATCAGAGCCAATGTTTAAAGAGAGAAATGGGTTTATTTCTCTACATGGCCTTTTAGTGAACAAATAAGGGTAAGTACTAATAGTCCTCTGGAAAACCTATTGAGAATGCATGAGAACAGTTTTAATGACTTCAAATTGTTCTATCCAGTTGCTTCTAGCATACATAAAAATAGATTATTATCATGGTATTAAGTGTCCGGTCTGGTTTCTCAGAGATGTTTTCCCCCATACATGTTAACATTTAAGACATCAGCCCATGCCATGGTATGGTGATTAAAACCACAAATAAGTTGGACATCAATTAATGAATTTTTCCATTTTTAGAAAAACAGAAGCATTATCCCAGAAAGGCATGAAAGAGTTGCAAGTACACAGCTCTTAACCCTGCCTCCTGCTGCCAAGGAGCTGTTAAATATTTGTAAATAGAAAGCAACCACAGAAGAAAGGCTTTCGAATTAATGAGTTTCTCAGGAAACGTCCAACTTGAAAGATATTCTTCTCCCTGCCTAAAGCTGAAAAAGTCTCCAAACCCTCTCCCACTATAGTTTCGGGAATTTTTTAAATGGTTTTCCAGAACCACTAATAATTCAAGAGGTGACTAACAGGATATATCCCAGTGACATGGTGTCCTGAGAAGACCACTGTGGTAGTGATCACTCCACATTCAGAGTTTCACCTAATAATAAGAACTGGTAACTAACCATAGAGACATATCATAGATCATCCTATAGAGAGAAAGGGGAATGGAGTAGCCAGTGATGACTAAGGTTAGTTTTAAAAAAGTACTACTCTTCATTCTATAGTTTGGATGACTCATTGTTTTATAAACTCCCAAGCTGAGTCACTTCATTATCATAAGCCAAGAAAGATGAAATGAGAGACTAGGCTGGCTTGCGTCCTTACTATCTTAGGGCAGAGACTGGCAGCCCCAAACCAGAATGATGCCTGAACAGGTCCTATTTCTCTTTCAAGTAGACCCCACACCAAAAATGGCACAAAGTCACTTACACGCTTACCCAAATTATAGAGAGGGCCAGTAATTTTTGAGAGTCAATGTGCAATAAAAAAAATTATTTAAAAAATCCCTTATCTCCTTGTTGAAGTAGGAATTCAGGCAGTTTATCTAGTGATACAATGTCAGATATAGCTTATTACTAAGGCAGTTGGAACAAAGCTTGAGACCAAGGTCAGACCGAAAAAGACAGAATGTTGAAACATCAATGTTGAGTAAAAGAGGAGGACAGAGTCTAAAATTAAGAGGTCAGAACACCAAGTGGCCATTGAGGGAAGCTTAAACACCATGGGCAAAGAGGCACATTCAAGATCAAGAACATAGAATTTGGAGAAGTAGATAGGTGTCAGAAGCCCCACACAGTACCTCTGAGAGCCCAACTTCCTGGCAAGAACAAACATGAATGACAAGCAAGTGCAGGTAAGAGGAGGAAGAGATGCATGGAGCGGGGGGCAACAGGGGAGTCAAGACCTGAGTCCTTAATGCCCCATGTATCCTGGTTCTTACACTGTTTTGGGTTTTTTAAAGATTTTATTTATCTATTTGAGAAAGAGAGCACAAGTGGGAAGGATAGGGAGAAGCAGACTCCCCGCTGAGCAGGGAGCCCCATGTGGGGCTCTATCCCAGGACCCTGAGATCATGACCTGAGCCAAAGGCAGCTGCTTAAACGACTGAGACCAGGCACCCCAATTCTTATGCTGTTTTAAGGCCCAACTGCAACTCTACCTTCAAACTGCCTGTGATGATGCCATAGTCTTAAAAAAAAAAAAAAAAAGAAGATGAAGTTTCTTATAAGTCAATTCAAGTTGCTTCCTGTTAGTTACAACGGAGGAATTTTAATTAACATAGCACATGTGCATTATAAAGATCTCGAAGTATATTGCCAAATTGTTCTCCTGTGAGTTCGTAGGGACTCATTTATACAACAACAGGGTCTTGTTTTTCTCCACTCCTATTAACTCTGGATATTTCCATTCTTCCAAATCTTTACAGATTCTCTTTCATGTTCTAATGGCTGGCATAGTCAGAAATAGCTTCTGAACACCATGGCTTTGCCACAAAAATATAGAAGGAATGGATAGCAGGAAAAGATTCTGGACGCAGAAAACAAGTGCTCCCATTGATATAAATTTGTGTTCTCTTCCATTGGGAAGATCATGAGATCATCTGCGGCTAAATACAGGATAGTAAGATCATGCCAAGCAAGGGAATCTTGGAAGGAACGGCGGAAGCGTGGGTGAATGTGTGCTGCATCACAGTCTGGGAGGAATCAAACACAGAACACACCTCTTGATCTCAAGAAAACTGCCCAACCCATAAGGATTTCTTCTTCCCATGATCCCACCCAGATGATCCTTCAAAAGCATACCTAATCCACCATACTGTACTAATGATAACTACACAATAAGGCAAGATGTAGTGTAACTATTAGAAAGGAGGAAGCACCATCATTTTATAGATAAAACCAATAGCCTGAGTATGAGTAACTAAAGATTATAAGAATTTATGAAAGAGTTCAGGAAGGTAGTTAAAAATTAAACATGTACAAATCAATATATTCCAGATAAAGCTAGCTAAAATCTACAATGCAGATTATGTCACTCTCAACCACAAACAATAGAAAATATCTGGGGACTGTCATGAAAATAAATCTGTAAGATCAATATCAAGAGCAGCCACAACAAAAAGCTGGATATAAGGACTGCTTAAGGGGAGAGACATAGGTTTCAAGATGGGACTATTTAATACTCTAAGATGGAAGTTATCTCCTGAAATCAATCAAAATTCAATGAAGATATATTTAGAACTTAACAAAAACACTCATCTGGAAGAAAAATTCACGAGGTTTATAAAATGTTGGACTCAGGGGCACTTATCCAAAAACATATTAAAGATTATCCTCAAGCAGTAATCAAAAAAGGGTGGCATTGGCCATAGAATAGAATAGGGGGAAAAAATCAAAAATAACAATGTGAGGCAGAGACACATATGACCTGCCCACTGCCCTGGGTGTCCTAGAATCCTGCTATAGCCACAGATCAATAAAGACAGGAGACTAGGAAAAAATTTTTAAAAAAAATTTTTTTAAACAGACAAAGATATATATGAGTATTTGGCTTATGATAAAGGTTACATTTTAAATCAGTAGGAAGAGAATGGATTAATTAACGAACTATACTTGGGAAAAATAAAGTTAGAACCATTATGCATCTATCACATTCAGTTGCAAAAACCCAGTATCTTCTCCAACTAGTTGAAGCAGAAAGGAATTCATTGCATAGTACTAAGATGCTTACCGAATCACTAAGAGGACTGGAAAAAAATAGGCTATTGGCTGAATTTCCGGGAATGACTCCAAATTAATGGTCCAAATTGCTGAGTTGTTTCTACAGTTGCTGGATCTGAAAACATACTGCTTTCGCTAATTTCTGTATCACTGAAATGGAGGTTATATACTCCATCTCTCTCCCCATTCAACTTACTGGCAAAGTCAAGTCTTTTTTTTTTTTTTTTTTTCAAAGTCAAGTCTTGCATCATTACACTCAGTTCACAAAATCTAAATCACATCAGTAATGTTCTTTACCCGACTGTGTGGGAGCTGCAGGTTTTAGCTTTCCTGCATGTGCAACGCAAGAAGGTACATTAGATCAGTTCACACAAACCAAAATAACCCTCAGATAAATTATACATAGAGAGCTGAATTACAGAGTAGAACAAAATATCAATATTTGTAAGTATTCAGACTAATTTTAAATTATAGCCACATTTTGCGAATTATCCTTACAAATTGGGTTATATGCATTAATAGATATATTACATGTAATATACATATTTAATTTATAATACATAATGAAACACATATGTACACATATTTATCTGGGACAGAGAGAGAGAATGAGCCAGAAGCAAAAAGACTATGTCAAAATGATAGCAATGACTATCTCAGAACAATGGGATTGTGAGTTCATCTTATTTCTTTTTTCTTGCTTATAATTTCTTAAATGGATGAATAATAACATAATATCTCCTTTATTACAAGAGAAGGTTATTTTTAAAAAACAAAAAAAAACAGAAAACAACTATAATTCAGAATAAAGATTTTCAAAATCCTAAGTAAAATATTTGCTAACAAATATTTTAAATAAAAGTTAACCCTTCCTGGGAACTTTCTCCAAGATACCGTTCTTAGTGCTTTAATTGTATTGATATTCAGGTATTCTTTATAACATCCCAAGAGGTAAATACCATCGTTATTTTCATTTTACACCCGGGAAACCTAAGATGCAGGAAAGGTTAAGTGACCTGCCTGAGGTGGCGCAGCGGGGAGGTGGAGGAGCTGGGAAAGGCAATCCTACTAGAGAACCCAAGCTCTCACTTGCAACACGAAATACTGTTATAATTATTAATATTATCAGCTAACGTAAACTGGGTATCAACGTACCATACAATTCAGCCATTTAAAATATATTATTCAGGGCACCTGGGTGGCTCAGTTGGTTAAGCATCTGACTCTTGATTTCACCTCAGGTCATGATCTTGGGGTGGTGGGATCAAGCCCAGCATCAGACGCCTCACTCAGTGGGGAGTCTGGTTAGGATTTTCTCTCTCTCCCTCCCTCTGCTCCTTCCTGCCATTCATTCATTCTCTCTCTCTCTCTCTCTCTCTCTCTCTCTCTCTCTCTCTCTCATTCAAAATAAGTAAATAAATCTTTTAAAAAACAAAATGTACTACTCTGTGGCTTTGTAGTATATTCACAGAGGTGTGTATCCATCACAATTAATTTTGGAACATTTTCATCACCCCAAAAAGAAATTCCACTCCTCCTAGCTGTCACCACCCACCCCTCCCCAGGCATCCTAGGCATCATACAAATACTTCACTGGCATAATCTATCCTGATAATAGCCCTATAGGGTAGGGGCTCATATCCTCACTGTAAAGTGGCACAGGGAGGTTAAGAAATGTGTGTAAGTTTATACAGCTAGTAAATAGGGGAACCGAGACTTAAGTTCAGGCAGTCTGCCTCCAAAAACACTTCTCTTAACTACTGTGTTATCCCACCATCAATATGGTCTATCACAAAAAGGAAAACTTATGGGACACCTGGGTCGCTCAGTTGGTTAAATGTCTACTTTCGGCTCAGGTCATGATCTCAGGGTCCTGGGATCAAACCCTGTATTAGGCTCCCTGCTCAGGAGGGAGTCTGCTTCTCCTTCTATCCTCCCCCCCACAACCCAGCTCATGCTCTCTCACCCTCTTGCAAGCACGCTCTCAAATAAATAAATAAAACTCTTTAAAAAAGAATGAAAACGTATGGCCAAGTGAGAATTATTCCAGGAGTTTAAAAATGGTTCAATTTAAATAAATGTAGTAATTTGATATAGGTTTTTAATTATAGTTAAAAAAAATCATGTGTCAAAAGCATTCAGGAACATTCAATATCTATTTCTAGAGGGAAAAAAAGGTAGCAAAAAGACAGGTGAAAAGCCCTAAAGGATAGAAGGATGCTGACACACCTACCTCAAATAGCGATAGTATATGACAGGGACTCAGATGAAAGCTTACCTGAAAAACAAAGACAAAACATGCCTATTGTTGTTACCCTAACCTGATTTTACTCTGGCACTTTCAACCCATGCAATAAGTCAGTAAAAAGGAAGGAATAAATAAAGATTTTTTTTAAAAAAAAGAAAATGCAAAGTAATTATTTCTCTGTAATAGAGTACATAAATAGGAAAATACTAGAAGATCAGCTTCAAATCATTTTCAGCAATACAACGTTCCAGTAATCTAATAAATTGATTGAGAGACTGTGAAAAATAGAACAACAAGATAAAGGTGTGAGGGAGGAGCCAGGGGAGGGGGTGAGAGCCCAAACCCCTCTCTGAGGCCACACAGCCCCCATAAACTGGAAATCATTAAGTCTTGCTTCAGCTCCCAAGAATGCATACCCGTTAAGATTCTTTACATTCTTTTCCCTTGCCTATTTTGCCTGGAAAAATACTTGAAACCACAATGTTGGACAGATAGTTTATTTTTGTGTGTCAGTATTTTAACTGGCAGGAAAAAGGAGAGGACTTTTCATGGATCCTTAGGTTGCGGTGATTTGACACTTTATTACTTACAGGATTTACTGCCCACGTGGAAAAAGGAAGAACTTCCTCAAAAGGGAGGGTGGAAAAGCTAAGGACCAACATATTGTATCCCCTCCTTCCCTGACCGGGGCGTCAAAACCTCCAGTGGCATGGAATAAGAAGAAAGAGCCCCAGAGTCTTTTCATGTCCTCGAGGCTGTATGGAAATTACAGAGTGGCCATGTCGCAGAGCATGTCCCAGGCTGCTGGGGTCACCGGGGACCAAGGCCGAAGGGGATCCTCAGTTTTGCGGATGCAGGAGCCCAAGTGTATCTGCTCTACCAGGGTCTAAAGGGATATCTGAGAGCTGTAGCTTAACAAACTTACCAGGTACTTTTTTTCTACAACATTCTTTTATGCATCTTTACCCCCCTCCCACCCTCCAAGACTCTGGTGGTGAAGAAGTCCAGACATTAGTTTCTCTTTAGAATTGGATCAGTAGCTGAGAGGTACCAGAGGAAAACGGATGCGGGACAGAACCCCGGTCTGAACCCCGGATTACCCACGTAAGGACTGTGCCTGCCTGACCTTGGTTGAACCACGCAAACCATCATTCGCCTGAAGTCGGCCTCCCGATGTCACCTTTAACCTGCTGGTCCCAAGTCCAATAGACCTTTTTAGTTAAAACCTCACTTAACCTCTTTATGGCTTTGGTGCCTGCTGATTACCCTTCTTCGTTGGGCTTGCAGAACACGACCCTTCTGGGTTTCCTCCCACCTGGCAGGTGGATGATTCTTCTCCTTATTCTTTAGCTCACTCCTTGCATCTAGGCTCTGACTTCAGTACTCAATTATTTGGTACTTCAGTTTTTTGGGTTTAAATCCCTTTCCATGGGTGGCCTCATCCAAACCTAGAGTCAAGATCCAGACCTTTCTCCTGAGACCCAGAACTCTACACGGGCCCTCCTCCCTGGAACAAGCCATAGAGACCAAAGAGTGATAGACTCCAAACCGGGCTACACATCTATCTCACCCACCCTCACCCCCACCCCAACCAGAAAACGAGCTCCTCGTGTGAACTTGATGCTATTAGTCTGTGCATCACCCTTTGAGAAGCAAGGCTTCTTTTCAGTTCCAACAACTAGATCAAGTTTTGTGGATTCTACCTTTTACCCCCCCTTTGTTCTCACCTCTGCTGCTTTCATTCAAGATCTTGTGACATCACCTTCCACGGCCTCTCTACTCTCTCTACTGGTCTCCCTGACACCTTTCTGGACCATATCAGTATTTCCTACATTCTCTCCCGGAATGACCTTTATCAAAGACAAATCTGAGACTCTGGGCACTCCATGGCCCCAAATTGTGAAAGCTCCTTTGCTTTGTATGCAAGGCCCTTCGTGGCCTGGCCTCATGCAATTTGAGGCCTTCATCTTCAGTCACCTTCCCCCATTCCTCAATCAATTACTTCCATTTTCCCGCCAATACATCCTGCTGCTCCATGTATCCTTGCCTTCCCCCTTCCCTTCTTTCTGCTGGCACGTCCTTCCAAACCCCTAAGCTTACTCCCCCTCGGGCATCCAAGGAGCAGTTCATTGGTCACTTTCACAGGAAGTCTTCCTTTATCCTCAGTGTGACCAGGTGCATTAGTGGCCGCAATTCTTCGCCACTCTCTGCATTTCCATTTTTGCCATGGCCTATCCTGAGCAAAGTACACTCACCCACACTTTACCTTGAGGTTGGCCTTGTGCCTTGCTCTGGCCCCTAACACAGAAGCACAGAATGACAAGGTGCCAGTTCCAAGTCCCTTACATAAACTTCTGACATCACCATGAGAACACATGATCCTCCCCCACCGCTGCCGCCACCCACCCCCAGAAATAACATAAGACACTCACTGAGTACACCTTCTCCAGGGTTGAAGTTGATCCAGCTTTGACTGGCTCCCCCTTAGAAGACTCACAGGCATGTGGGATAAAGGCTTATTGGCTCCGTGGTTGCCTGGCAGGTGGCACACTGTCCATAAAGGATGCAGCCAACGTGGGTTATTTGTCCCTTCTCTGCCCTCCCGTTGCATCCCTGCATGTTGCCACCCAGTTTCTCTCCAAGGCAAATGAGAAAGCAAAGCTGGCGTGTGTTCCCGCTGCTAATAATACTAAGCAGATCACAAACTTCAGTCATGGGGGGTGGGTGGGGGGACTCTCCATTCTAATAAAGCGGTTTTTAATGGCAAGAACACTCTGCCCAGCACTATTCCCCCAAATAAATAAAGCTAGAGCACTTTCCTTTAGGTTACTCTCTAACCAAAACAAGTTTACCCTTGACTTTTACAAGACTGATGCCGACACATTTATGTGAACCTTTTTGTACAGATGGCCATCATGTGAAGAAACAGGTTTTTCTGCCAGGAACAAGCTAACCTAAGTTATTTGAGGAGCCCAGCTCTCTTGAAGTCTGGAGGGGCTTTAAAAACTTTGAGAAAAAAAAATACTTTTCTGTTTCCAATGCTTTTATCTGAGGTTTTCTTTGTCACCGGCAAAGGTGCTGGGCATTGGGCCCTGTTGGGGTTTCAATATTCCAAAAGCTGAGGTCTTGTGAGGGTGGTGGTAGGTCAGAGATGTGTCTGTGAGAGCAGAAACCTGCAAGGCACGGTCTTGGGCTATGGTCTAAGTTCATCACTGAAACTGGATGACCAGGCGGGTAGAAAAACCCCTTTGTGGCTCTGGAGAAAGGCAAGTTGGGTGCCCACGTCCTATATTCACGAAAAGTACCTCTGCACCTGCTCAGAGAGAGCTATGCGGCCCCAGGCACAGGGGAGGCCCCTGCTGGCCCCAACATCTATTGTAAAACGTTTCCCGTGGTCGCACAGAAATTCTGTATTTCATTCTTTTGTGTTGTATCTCTCGACAAGCCTTGTGATACTTGTGCAGAGATATTAAAAGTGCTGATTTTGTGTATGACTTAGGCGTGTGGGACATGCTTCTGATAGGATGGCAATCGAAAAACAGAAAACAAAATTGTTAAAAAAAAATTGTTTGCACACCTTTCTTATAATACATGTTCCTAGAAAAGCCTGGAAAAAAAAAAAAAGACCTGCCAAAAATGGTGGTTAAGTGAAATTGAGTGATTTTTTGAAGTGTTTCTATTTTTTAAAATACTCAGTGTAGAAATGGAGCTTTGAGACGAGGGCAATAAATGTCTCATATAAAATAACATCGACAAATAAAACCTGGAAGTTGAAAAAGAAAGGTTTCTCAGTGAGCACTGAACCAGAACAAAGCAGTACGTAAACCCCCCTGGTGTCTCCCCCAGAGAGATAATCCTATCTTGGGCTCCACTACTCATTCCAGTCTGCACGGCCCCTTCTCCAACTGGGCTGGAGATAAATGACTCACTCTTTGGCTCTCGGTTTCTAGACTCCACACAGACTACCGTCCTTCCACTACATTACAATTGAGAAAATTACTGTTTACTTCAATTATATGCCAGTTATATATTCATGCTTGGGTTTTCTGGATTAAACACGGGACGTACCTTGGTCTTTTGCTGAAGGCCTCGAAACAGTTCAGCAGCAGAGGTGTTCCACTTCTTTATGGAGTGTCTACATACATAAATACATTCATTTTCATTTCACCTTCAGAGGATAAATTCTGAGGCCTCATCTCCAAAGCCAAGGCCGCCTCTGCTTGATGGCCCCACACTCTACAGCCTGTTCCAGTGAGTGAAAGAAACTGGTCCCAATCCTGTTTATAGTAACCCTTCCCGTGCTTGAGGTTAAAACTGCTCGCCCACCAGCTTTTATTCAAAGGAACTCACCTGCTCTGTTTGACTTTACCTCTGAACTTCTGTTGTCCAGGAAAGAAGTGAATTTTTTCTGGATACTTGTGAAAATCTCTCCACTTGACTATCTCCCCACTGGAATTTAGTTGAAGGTTTCTAAAAAGGATTTGTGATGTTGGTGCAAATATCCCCAGCACTGCCTGTAACTGTAAAGCAAAAGGCAGGGTCGGGGGTGGGAGGAGGAAGCAAGCGAAGATGTGTTTTCTATCATCAATTTCTTGCATGAGGTGTCACAGGGGCACCTGGAGTGGCTCAGTCGGTTAAGCGTCTGACTTTGGATCAGGTCATGATCTTGGGGTCCTGGGATTGAACCCCGCATCTGACTTCCTGCTCAGTAGGGAGTCTGCTGCTCCCCCTGCCCCTTCCTCTCCACCCCTTCCCTGCTCATACACACACACTCTCTCTCTCAAATAAATAAATAATAAATAATTTTTTTTAAAGATTTTATTTATTCATGAGAGACAGAGAGAGAGAGAGAGAGAGAGAGACAGGCAGAGGGAGAAGCAGGCTCCATGCAGGGAGCCTGACATGGGACTCGATCCCAGGTCTCCAGGATCACACCCTGGGCTGAAGGCAGTGCTAAACCGCTGGGCCACCTGGGCTGCCCATAAAATCTTTTTAAAAATAAGAAATCACAAGGACATATGATGCTATGTAGTAAATATTAATACAGTTTCTTCCTACCATAGAGCCAGAGAGGCCAGAGTCAGATGTTCATGTGCTAAGGCTTGGAGACCCATTTTAAGAAAGAGCCAAAATTCTGAATTTTGGATTAAGAATAGGCAGTAATAGGGATATGGGAGCAAAGATGAAAGCTGTGACCATTATGAATCTTGGGCAGCAGTGCTTCTGGGTGATGTCACATTCAAAGACACGCAGTCAAAACAGCCAAAAATAATAATTTCTTTTGAAAAAAATCCATCTTAAACATGCAATTCAAAAACCATTAAACGGTACCCAATTTGAAACCCTTGTCTTCCCTCTGACTTACACGAAGAGCAGGTTTGTATCTTTTCCCCCCATCTCTTCTCCCCCTTCCTGCATCCTTTCACTGTTTCTAGGAGCAGTGGAGGTAGAGAAAAGTGCTCTCAGAGAGCAATGGAGGGGAATAACCAAGGCGGTAAAAGACCTTTCTCATGTGGAAGGAGGGATGCTAAAACGATTCCCGTAAATTAATCACTGTCAACTACGTCTCCCTGCCCCTCTGGTCAAAATTCGCCCCCCAACACACACACACACACACACACACACACACACACACACACACCACATTCCTATGTTACATGGGGATCCCAGAAGCTCTTTTTATTTACAATCTATATTCCCCCCTCTCTTCTACTGTGGTTATCTGAAGCCCTTGGATGTCTTTCAAGTCAGCAACTGTAGATCCCCTTTACTGAACTTAACTCTGACAGATGGACAAATTTCTTTTCTTTTTAAAGATTTTATTTATGTATTTGAGAGAGATGGATGGGGGGGTACAAGCAGTGGCAAAGGGAGAGGGGGAAGCAGACCCCCCCCGCCCCCGAGCAAGGAGCCCTTCATGGGCCTCCATCCCAGGACCCCAGGATAATGACCTGAGCCAAAGTCAGATGCTTTAACCAACTGAGTCAGCCAGGTACCCCTGGGTAGGAAATTCCTGAGAAGCAAACACAATCAATTGAGAATTTAATCAAATGTCACCCCCTGGAGCTCTGTCTCAGGTGTTTGGCATGGATGTTGTATCTCTGGTAACAATCCTCCTGGTTGCAGACTACCAGTAGATGGCCCCCTTCCCCTTGACCTGAACAAAGGTGTCTCGACCCCAGCTGGGGTCTGTGACCAGAGGGGGAATGAGTCTTAGTGTGGACAGAGCCTCTCCGTGAAGAATGAGAGGCAAATCAGAGTCAGAACTTGGCTGTCTTGAAGATTCCCACTGGCACCCCTCCAGCAGGTGCTCTGTTTTAAGGAGTGATCGTGTGTCTGCACACTCCATCCTCGCCTTAAGTTCTGAACGTCATGATGAAATCCTGTGCCCCCAAAGCTTTAGATGTTGACTCTTTTCCTCCTTATCCCTATGCTTCACCAAAAGTGAGATCCATACAAGGTCTTCAGAGTAACTGTGAAGTTGTGTTGTGTCATAATTCCTGATTGTAAATTGAAACTGCATGAGTTCCAGAATCTCCATCCATTTACCATACCCAGAGAAAAGCTTGTTCACAGACTCCTCCGGTCAATGGTAACTGGTCAGGTTGAGCCTTACTCGGGACACCAAAAAGTAGCACAAGTATTGCTAAAAGGCTCAGATGAGCTCCAATACTGATCAAGATGAAATAAATTTAAAATCTTTTTAAACTACATTAAATTTTTAAAAGATATCAAAAGTACTTTGCCATAGAGAGGATCACTAGCTTAGTACTGAGCTCTTCTTAGAAAAATAGAGTTGGCCAACATAGGAAAAGTATTTTTGAAAAATCACAGTGTGTATTGTCAAGGCAATTTAATTGACTTTAGGGATGCATAACACTTCCTTAGGGTGCTATGGGAAAACCTACAGTCAGAAAACAAAAAGGAGTTCCTGTGGGGGGGGGAAAAGGTGACTTATGTAATTTTTTTAAAAGATTTTATTTATTCATGAGAGACACACAGAGAGAGGCAGAGACATAGGCAGAGGGAGAAGCAGGCTCCGTGCAGGGAGCCCGATGCAGGACTCGATCCCAGGACCCTGGGATCACATCCTGAGCAGAAGGCAGATGCTCAACCACTGAGCCACCAGATGCCCCTGATTTATGTAATTTAAAAATAAATAATAGAAGCCAAAAATAGTAGGATGAACATTGGGCTGCTGAAAACAAGTTAGAGTAGCACCCCAAGAATTCACTTGCATGTTCAATAAATATTACCTAAGTCCCTCTTCTGCTGTCCATTCTTGCTCACATCAAGACACTGGGGACAAAACAAGAGGCAAATCAATCCCTGCTCACAATGGGCTTTCATTTTAGTGCAAATTATTCAAGAATTTGGAGCAAAAGAGACATTAATATAAATGATAAGAGGAATGGCCAGTAATATGTATAATCGATGAAGCTGATCCTACATCTTCATAATTAGATCTTCCAGAAAGAGACCAGAGAGCAAATGAAAAAAAAAGGTAATAGAAAATCTTTTCTCTGAACTGACTGAGGTTTACATTGCAAGAACTCACTGAGTCCTGATGAGAAAAATTAAAGAAGCATTGAACTATATTGATAGCAAATTTTAAGTATTTAAGTTTAAAAGCACTATTAGAGGTAACAAGGACCACTTTGCATTATGGTAGGAGATTTAAGTCACTAGGAAAACAATTTTAAACATAAGTACTCCAAATAAAATAGCCTCAAAATATGTGAAGTAGAAATTCATAGATCCTCCAAGGAAAAAATGACAAATGGCACCATCAAAGTAGATCTCAGGATGTCTGTCTCAGTTGTTAACAGGAAAAACAGAAAAACAGCAAAATAACAACAGGTGCCAAAATGCAATCAGTATGCTTGATCTAATGGAAACATCCAATTTTGCTTCCAGCCATTACTAAATATTAGGTCTTCTCAAGCATGCAAGAGACGTTTAGGGGAAAAATACCGAGTTAGAGACTTCTGATTTCTGAATTCCAAGATTAAATGCTACACTCTGAGAATGTGCCAGACTGGCACCATTTATCACTCCTGCAACATTCAACACTAGAGACAATTGAGCAATGTTAAAAATTTCTTAAGAAAAAGATTATTACCCAAGAACTATATACTGGGCCAAAAAATGTTCATGTGAGAGGAAAACTGAAACATGTTTCCCCACATATAAGCAGTCACAAAATATGCTTTTTAGACGAAAAAAATCATGCATGGAGGCCAAAAGAAAAATGATTCTGGGGGGCCTGGATGGCTCAGTCGGTAAAGCATCTGGGATGGAGCCCCTCGCATGGAGCTCCCTGCTCAGTGGGGAGTCTGTTTCTCCCTCTGCTCTTCCCCCCTGCTCAGATCTCTCTCACTCTCTCTGTCAAATAAATAAAATCCTTTAAAAAAAAAAAGAAAGAAAAATGATTCAGCATAAAGAGTAAAGAAAGAGGAAGAAATGGCATAAAAAATCCTAACTGGCAAAATAATCAGCAGAGCAATCTAAGGACTTACTGGCATATGTTAGTAAAGATCCTCCAAAGAGAAATTGCATTATGAAAAAAGGATCTGAAAATAAATACGCCAATTTTTAAGATATATGAAGAATTTTTTGGAGGAAAGGGTAGGAAGGAAGTAAAACTGATAAATTTCTGAACTTGAAAAAGGGAAATACACAGAGGTGTTCTTTTTTATTGATAGAAGCTAAGCTGTTTCTGGAAAATACTTCTTTAACTTAATTAATTTATTATTTTCAGGTGACAGCAGCGTGCTTCGTCTTGTGATGCTAATAAGGTAGCAGCCTCTCAGATGTACAACCAGGTTGGATTTCTCACATGTTTCTCACCTGGTTTCAAATCCTATCCCACCGGGTTCATTTCACTTAATTCCACCAATTCCGCTCTCCAGGAGCAAACACTCCCATTTTTCTAAATTCTTTTTCATAAGTTTCAAGTCTGCAGCAGGCAGTTCAAGAGCCCAGGATGCAGACTCAGCAGGAACCAGGTGCTGCGCAGGATGCAGACACCAACGTGCCCCTGAAAATATGTTTAAATGTGTATCTTGGAAGAAATTGAAAAAATAATTTCAAGATGGAAAATTAGGACAAAGAAATTAAAGATACACAAAGGCATAATAAAGGAAAAAAAAGAGAATAAACTTAGTAACTCTACCATACATATTGTGGAATAAATAGTAAAGCAAAATCAAGCTTTTGGCTGTTGATAAGCTACATAACTGAAACAAAATAATAGGGAACCAGAAGATGAAAACACAAAGACTTTCTTCTTCGAAAAAACAAAGGTACATCTCCACTTCTTATCATACTCAAATTGCAGTGAGATTGAATACTGAAACACTGAAAAAAAATAGAAACACAAAAAATAAATAGAACAAAAGTCAAATACATTTATAAAATGGAAGGGGACAAAGCATTTCTAATTTTGTCGTAAAATTCAGGAACCATAAATGAAAGTAATATAGAATTAGGGGAAAATGAAGAACTTTTATGTGGCCAAACACACTGTATTCAAAGCTAGGGAAAACATTCACCATATATAAGAAAAGCAAGGGGCCATTATAACAAATAAAAACATTCCAAATTAAAATGACCAAGAACTCATAAAAAAAAAATAGAAAAAGAGTATGCAAAGAAAAATAATACACTTATGAAAAAACTCTGAATCAAAAAAAATCAAAATTACATAAAGAGGAAGAATAAAGACATACCAGTTTGGCTAAGAATCAAAAGATTGCTCAGAACCAATAGTGATGAAAGCATAAGGAAATGGACTAATAACTAAAAATCTTCAAGGTCACCCAAGAAGTAGCATCAAAAATTGAACACGAAGAGTTGCTGTACAGGCAATTTCACTTCTAGAAATTTATCTTAGGGAAGTAATTAGACAAGTGCACAAAGATACATGATTCTTATCTCAGCATTTTTTTTGAGGGAAAATTATAAACACTTTAATGTTCACCCGGCTTTATTTTAATTACAGTACACGCATGCCTTGGAATATCATGCAGCAATTTAAAAGTTGAGATATATGTGTATACAAATGTCCAGAATAAGGGGAGAAAAAAACAAATTAAGACAGGATATGTATGCCAGGATCCAGTTTCTGCATGGTATAATTAAAATTTATAGTTACATCCTGGAGGGATAAAAAATGTGACTTTATTTTGTTATAACTGAATTCAATCTTTTGAGGTCTAGTTTCAATTATTTCAAAACATAGTTTATTGAAGTTTAATTCAGTCTCCTCTGGGAAATTCCTCCTTGTTCCATTTTTTTCCTTTATTTTATCTCAGAAACTTCTCCCTTGAGACATCTGGCTAGAGAAGGAAGCTCCAGGATACGCTGGACAGAAGAGGTGTGGTCTGAGAGTCACAAGGATTGCAGGCTGGTCCCACCTGGTGTCAGAGGACTGGACCTCGGGGTCTGCCCAGGGGTAGCGGGTCCTGTCTTGCTTTTGTGTGTTTGCAGCAGGCATAGCTGCTGTCTACAATTCCTGGCACGTCCTTATGCCACAAGCTCATGCACGTTCTACTTTCTCCATTCAAGATTCTCAGCCTCTTTCCACCACCAGGGCTTTCAGCATTTGTTCAAAACAACATGTTTTTTTTGTTGTTGTTGTTGTTGTTGTTTTAGGGGATGAGAGTGCTAGGTGGTCGTTATTTTTTTTTTTAGAAGAAATCTTAATTCTCATAGAGAAAGAAAATGAAAACACGGCAAAGATTTAGCTTCACTCATTAATTAATAAGGGAAGCAGTAATGTTGCAACCCAGTTCAAAGAATTCAAAGAACAGGATCTGGAATTCTTCCCATCAGTGTTGAACTGGAGTAAGACAACTGCCACCAGGAGGCTCCAAACTACAGTTGGGAGGGGATGGTGTTGGGCCCACGCAGGCAACCCCAGAAATCTCAGAAGGTCACTGCTTCCAGTTTGCCTTAATCATCTCATTGACCTTTAAATAATGTGCCACCGGGTTTAACGTGATTAAATCTACCAGACTTCACTGATTGTATTATTGGTGGGGTTTACTATATTTGGTTGAATAATTTCTTGTTTCTCTAAAATCTAAACTTATTCATCAAAACTAGTGCAAACAGGTGATGACTTTCTTTTCTGTAGTGCCTTTTTGTACATCATTTTATTGTAAATCAGTTTCCTTTTCTACATTTTCCATTATATTATGGCTACAGAATTACATAGGTTTTTTTTTTTTTAATTATGAATTAGGTGGATTGCATTATTTAAGAATCTCATTCCATGGTAATAATTTTTAAACAGAAAACTGCTAGTAAAGGTAGGTATTGGCTCTGGAGAGTCTTGAGTGCCACTGCATTGCATCATTCTGCTTCCTTCTTGAGACCTGTGCTATGGGCATTAAGGAGAGAAAATATCTCCAGTGGAGACGGTGACATTTGGGCTTCAGTTGGGTTTGTCTTCCCCATAATGGTGAGCCGTAGGAGTCTTCCCATAAATGGCCTGCTTGGGGCTGATGCCTCATTAAAATAGATGATACTTGAAGTTTATAGCCCATTTCTGTTCCAGTATATGTGTATAAATTAATGCAGTGAACACCGAGGGTACTTCTTAATGAGTATTATTTCCCACAGCACTTCCAAAACTAAAAATATGTTTAGTTATCTGCATAATTCTATACTCTGAATATATCATTCCTTTCATTATTATTCTGTATGAAAGGGTAATTTCAATTTTACATGACAGATTTTTAAAAATTTATTTTAGAGATAGAAGGAGCATGCATGAGCAGATGTTGGAGCAGAAGGAGAAAGAGAGAGAAAGACTCCCTACTGAGCCCGAGTTCAATGCAGGGCTGGATCCCAGGACCCTGGATCATGACCTGAGCTGAAATTAAGAACTAGCCTCTTAACTGACTGAGCCACCCAGGCGCCCCTACATGATGAATTAATCTTTAAATTAAAATTAAAATTAAAAGTTAAATTAAATTGAATAGGTGCTTCCAAATCTGAATTTAGGATTCAGGGTAAACTCACATCTTTAAAATGTTTTGTGGGGTGCCTGGGTGGCTCAGTTGATTGAGCCCCCAACTCTTGATTTTGGCTCAAGTCATGATCTCATGAGAATGAGCCCCACGTGAGGCTCCGCTATCAGTGGGGAGTCTGCTTGAGATTCTCTCCCTCTACTCATTCTCTCTTTCTCCTCTCAACTCTTAAAAAAAAATTTAAAGACTTAAAAAATAAAAATGTTTTGTATGTGAGGAGCATTTAACTCACATGTCACAAAATAAGGCCAGGCTATCAAATAAAATTAACAAAAATAGAATCAAGAATTAAATTCAAATAGAAGAAGGTAGTAGGATGAATAACACAACCCAATAGCTATTTCTTGGAAAATACTAATGACAACCTCTACCAAAGACATAAAGGAAATAGTAATGCAGCAATAGTAAGAAGGGAATATAATTAATACAAAAGTGGTATCTTTTACATTTTTAACAGATTTTTACTTTTTTTAAAAAAATGAAAGTTGCTAGTTCTGCTAGACCAGATGGAACAATCATTATTTTTTTAATATTATTGAGGATTTCAGAGGGATATCACCAATAAATGTCTAAAGTATATCAAGTATTGCCCCCAAAATGACATCTTTTAATGAGACAAACATTAACATACATTCAGTCCTGTGCTTCAGGAATAAACAGACCTCCTTGTAGAAATCCCAGACATAGCCACTACCAAACACATCTGCAAATGAACTCCTATTCTTCATCTTACCCTCACCCCAAATCTGTTCCTTCTCTAAGTTTTCCTATCTCAGTAAATGGCACCACTACCACGCAGTGGTTAAGTCGGAGACAAGAGAACATTATTATTCATTTCCCCTTGCAACACACAGTCCATCACATTACTAAATCCTGACTGCTTCCATCTCTTACGTACATCTAAAATATTCCCACTTTTGTCCATCTTTACTGCCAACAGCCTAGTCTAAGCGAATATCACTTTTCACATTAGTGCATCCTGCTGACCTCCTTCCATCCACATGTACCCCCCACCTCTCAACTATTACACAGTCAGTAAGCTTTTGAATCAACACAGCCCATCTCCCTGCCTTGAAACCCTTGGGTGGCTCCCTGCCCTTTACTCAAAAGAAAAACTCAGCACAAATTACAGGATTCCACTCGACATAGTTCCTGATAATCATCTTACTCTGCTCCCCTTTTTCATGCTCCATGTACATAATCTTTCAGGTTGAGGGCATGCCTTAAAACTTTTATGCATGATGTTCCATCAACCTTTCCTGCCCTCTTTTTCATAGATGATGTCTACAGTCCTCGGCTGTGAACTTTAAAGGGATTTTCTCAGGGAAACCTTGCTTGGGCTTCATCCCCACTCTCAGACAAGGTAAAGCCCCCTTCCCATCATATCCATCTCACTTGTAATCATCATTCTCCCAATGGCTTCTCTCCCTTCTGGATTATAAATTCTGTGAGGACGTGCTACATCCTCCCTGTTGACCACACTTTCTCAAATATGTGCCATAATGTTTAACCCAGCACATGCTTAATAGGTGCTTCCCTGGGAAGCAAAAAAAAAAAAAAAAAAAAAAAAAAAAAATTTAAAGGAATTTAGAGCATGTAAGATGAAGTATGATCCTATTTTTGAAATGTTCAACGTTAAGTAGAGATACTATGACATGATCCAATGAATACGTAACTAGAAATACATTCAGCTGTGAATAACAGAACCCTGAAAAACAAATTAGGGCTTTCATTTTTTTCTTACATCCTGAAAACCCTTAAGGTAGGGAGTTCAGAGCCTGTGCAGCAGTCACAGATAAAAATTTAAGAGCTGTCAGCTTACAGATGTTTTTAAGATCATGGAACTGGATGACAGTATCTAGTAAGAAAAGATAGGAAAGGAAGAGAAAAGGCACAGGACTGAGTTTTGGGGGATCCCAGCCGAAGAAATTATTCAATAATAGATTCCAGTAACACCAAAGAAGTGACAATGCGACATTTCCAAAGCTGGCATCATAAATGTGATGCCCCGCTGGTGAAGACTTAACAGCGAAAGAAAAACAGTATTGGAAATTGAAGGCAAAGGGATCCTTTTAAAACAGGAGCAGAACGTTTAGAAACACTGACACCTACATCACAGGAAGTAGAACACGGACCAGTGAACTGGGTGGTTTAAGAAAGACGTTTCCAGGTAAAGCGTTGGAGATTTTGCTTGTCTTCCTTTTGTCATTTATAGTAAATGACAACAAGGGACAGATGAGCTAAAGAAAGGACTGTTATATAGAAAGGAGCCAGAATTGTTTGAAACTGTCAATTTCTAAAAATGGCAAATGATGCCAGGCTTCCGGCATAGAAGAAATTGAGGACACAGTCAGGAGAACATGATCGAACAATGAAGCTCAGCTTGTGACATAAAATATTTTCCTCAGATATCAGAAAGATCTAAGTTGGTGCCCCCAAGGACCATCTGAACAGCAGGGCTTCTAAAAAAAAACAAAAAACAAAAAAACACTGAAAAAAGTGGTATCTCTGCTATAAACTTCCATCCACGTGCAGAGTTTTTATGTGGACAGTTTTCAGTTCCTTTGGGTGAGTATCAAGGAGAGTGACTGCTGGGTCGTATGCTGAGATTAAGTTTAGTTTTGTAAGAAACCACCAATTTGTCTTCCCAAGTGGCTGCACCATTTTGTGTTCCTGCCAGCAATGCGTGAGAGTTGTGATGACTCCATAGCCTCACCAGAATGTGATATTGTGGATTTTTGCCATTCTAATGGGTGTGTGGTGGTCTCTCATTTCTCTTTTACTGTGGAATTCCCTAATGGCAGAAAATCGTGAGTATCTTTTCATATGCTTGTGTGCTACCTACAGAACTTCTTTTGTGAGGTGCCAGTTCAGGTCTTTACCCCACTTTTAAATTGGACTAATTTATTGTTGAATTTTAGGAGTTCTTTGCATATTTTGGATGACAGTGCTTTATCAGATATATCTTTTGCAAATATTTTCTCCCAGTCTGTGGCTTATTTTTTCATGCTCTTGTGTCTTTTATAGAGCAGATGTTTTTAATATTAATGAGGGCGAGTTTACCCATTATTTCTTTCATGGATCATGCGTTTGGTATTGTGTCTAAAACACAACTTGGTGCTGCACCCAAGGTCATCTAGACTTACTTCTCTGCTAACGTCTAGGAGTTTAAGTTTTGTGTTTGACATTTAAATCTTTGATCCATTTTGAGTTCATTCTTAGGAGGGGTATAAAGTCTGCCTGTGTCTAGATTCAGGTTTTTGCCTGTGTATATACTGTTGGACTCTAAACTGGTATGATTTTTTTTTTTGGAATGTATTTTAGTATCCTCTACCAAAGTTAAAAAACCTTAAATGTATCTTCCTTATGACCTAGAAAAGATTAGAATCCTAATATTCATCAAAATTTAATACTATTTGTCAACGTAAGTTAGGTTACGTGGCAGTAACAAATGAACCGCAAAAGCCCACCGTAGACACAGCAAGTGTTTATTTCTTGATCATGCTGTACATTGGGTATGAATTGGCAGGGGTTTTTCTCTGCCTCATCAGTCAAGGTCTCAGGCTGATGGGGACCTCAGTCTCTTCATGTTCATGTCTCCATGTTTGGCTTTCGGCGAAAAGATCTGGAGAGTAGCACAAGGGCTTTTTAGTTTCTCGGCCTAGAAATGACATTTGTTGCATCCACTCATATAGTCCGCTGGCCATTAGTCACAAGGACTTGCCTAGCAGGCAGGTAGTTTTCCAAGAGCCTTGGAAGGAGGGGGAAATAAAATATAGATAAGCTCTAAAAATGTCTACTTCAATTACACGTTAAGGTAGATACATATTTACCAACCTTGGAGATTATATATATATATATATTAGAAATATATATATATATATATATATATATATATATATATATATATATATAATCTGTTACCAAGTAAAAACCCCAAATATGTTATAGATAGCTAACCTTATTTTGTTTACAAGAAACCTCTCCACTTATTCCTGGATAATATTTTCAGATATCAAGTTCTGCCCTTTTATTTCTCCCTATTTCCTTCCTTTTCTTTCTTTCTCTTAAACATATCAAAGACTCTGTGCTTCCTGGCTTGAGGAGGAATGTGGCTGGACGACAGCAGAAGACATCGGACTCTAAATCTGGATCTTCAGGCCAGCGGGGTACCCTGGGCTTCGTGTATCACATGGCCACTTTGCTACTGCATCGTTCTCCTTGGGCAGCTCATGGCTACCTCAAATTTTACTCATTATCGCTTTCCTGTAAACTTGCTCCTCATCTGTGTTCCTTACCTCACCACATCACATCCCCATCCATCTGGGGGCCAAGGTCATGGCTTAGGACCTTATCCGCACACTCTCCAGGTGCCAAGCCCTCACAAATCCAGCCACCTCCTCCTCTGCACCTCCATTACCACCTTCATCTTTCATCCCAGCCAGTGAGACAGCCATTGATCTTGTCTTTTGCCTCTGGGCTTCCTTGTCTTCAATTTATTCTGAAATGTAAACCGGACTGTGCCACTCCTTAAATCCTTTAACCCATTCCCCATAATTATCAGGACACAATGACTCTAAATTGCTCAAGACATCATGGCTGCCTCCTGCCTTTCAAGCCTCAGTCTCACAGTCTGTACTTGCTCTTCTTTCCAAAATGATATGCAATCTCCTACCAAGCATTTGTGCATCTTGCTGGGAATTCCTATCTACCTATGCTAGGTGGGTGCCCTTTTTCTAATGGGTGGTTTGGGTGTGCACAAGTTCCCAGAGTGGATTCAGGTTCAGGAGCTTCACAGAGTCACACCTTTGTGCAACTCAGGCCCAAGGTGAGGATTTTGAGGGGACAGTTCCTATACTAAGATGGAGCCTTTCTAGACTATTCTTTAAAAAGCAGTCTCTCTCCCCGCCGTCTTTATTCCTTTTATTTTCCTTTCATTTTTGTCATGCCAGAGTTTCCTTCACAACTCCATACAATTTGTAATTTTATTTTTAACTTGTGTCTCTCCATTTTCTCCCGCATTCCTACTAAATTCTAAGCTCCTTTTAAAGATCTTGCCTATCTCATTCACAGCCGTACCATACGTGCCTGGTATAGGGAGGGCTCTCAAAGAGGCCTTGTGAACAAGTAGAGAATGAGATCATATCAACTATCACGTCTAATTATGGTTTTATAGTTCTCAATAAAGAACCATTAAGTAAATGGCACCATCTTTGTAGTTTTGTTCCAGTAATTTGCATCATAAAAAGGCATAAAGTACAAGATGATCTCATTCTCAAAGAATTTATAATCTAGTTTGGGATACAGTCATACCTGAATGCCTATACAAGCCTAAGCACCGCACAGAACGAATCATGCACCTGTTTATGACCTGTTACCTTCTATAGCTTTTACTGTGCCAAGTTCTTTAAAAGATAAAAATAATGCAATACATCTCACCCCTCAAGGAACTCAAAATTTGTTTGGGGAGCCAAGATAAAGACGTACGAGGAATTACGGATTGCCACATAGAATAGATGCAATTATGTTGAAATAATTCTATAGACAACAAATATTAGGTCTCTGATTTTTCCTCTGAGACCCAGTTTCTTCATGTGGAAGAGGGGTTTTGCAAAGACCAAAATACAAATTATGTGTCTTCTGTAAGATCATTACAGATCACATTACAAATCCAACGTATACTAATATTAAAAATCTTCCCAAAGCATGTCAAGGTAAGCTAAACAAGACACACTCAGAAAGCACAAACTAATATTGATAAAACATTAATTTGAAAGCCCGGACCTTGGTACTTCATTGTTCCTACTTAATTTTAACTGCAGCATTCTTAAGTGGCAGGGAAAACCTTTATCAGGTTGTGGAAGGGGACACCTGGGTGGTTCAGGGGTTGAGCGTCTGCCTTTGGCCCAGGGTGTGACCCGGGATCAAGTCCCGCGTCGGGCTCCCTGCATGGAGCCTGCTTCTTCTTCTGCCTGTGTCTCTGCCTCTCTCTCTCTCTCTCTCTCTCTCTCTCTGTCTCTGTGTCTCTCATGAATAAATAAAATCTTTTTGAAAAAGAAAAAAAGATTCCTTTCCCGAAAGTTTCAAGAAATAAGATGCAAACCAGTTATAAACAATATTATATCAAAGCAAAATGAACTCTGGCTTCCCTGATGTCAATGAGAAGATACTGAAAGTTGTATAAAATGAAATATAAGATCCCTTTGTAAGGGTCTCTTTTTCTTAGGTAACACAACAGAGAACTGTCGTCTCGCTTCCACCCGTGAGGCAAGATTCTTACTTTCTACTTGATCCATTTCTGTATTCCTTGAAATAGTTATGTCTGTGTAATTTTTATAATCACAAAACTCTGTCTCTGAACAAGTACACACACACACAAGCTGTAGGGAAGTATCAGGCCCTCCAAGTTGCAACCATTGTTTTAAAAAAGTACTAGAAGTTTCAGTGTGAAAATGTTAAAATGTATTTGATGAACTGGAGAACAGATTAGCACTTGCTAGGGGTCAGGATGGGGGTCAGGGAAAGGACTGTGGCTATAAAAGTGTAACAGGAGGGATCTTTGTGGTAAGGGAACCACTCTATACATCGTTATCAATGTCAGTATCCTGGTTGTGCTTTACACTGGTTTGGCAAGATAGTACTATTGGTGGAAACTGGGTAAAGGATAAAAGGAATCTCTCCAGATTATTTCTTACCACTGCATGTGAATCTACAGTTACCTCAAAAAGAAAGCTTAATTTTAAAATGTTAGCAACATTATAACTACCTGAATAAAATTGGAATTATGAGCCCATATTGATATAAGTAAATAGGAGAGGACGAAACTTTTTCTTACAGTAGAAAGCTAACCTGAAATTCAGAGGAAAAAAAGAATTAGAAATTCATCATTTAGGGGCACCTGGGTGGCTCATAGTTGAGCCCTGCCTTCGGCTCAGGGGGTGACCCCAGGGTCCTGGGATCGAGTCCTGCATCGGGACTTCTCCCTCTGCCTGAGTCTCTGCCTCTCTCTCTGTGTCTCTCATGAGTAAGTAAAATCTTAAAAAAAAAAAAAATCATTTGGCAAACATCGCAGTAATGATTCATTCATCTAAGGAATACTGATGGATGCTAAGACTAGACATTAAAATTCCATGAGGAATAGAATATTTCTTACAAAATGCTATTATTATAAAGAATTTTAAAAGCAAAAAAAAAAATAAAAAGTAAAAAAGTAAAAAGAATGGTTTTCTTCACAGTGGAGAAATCTGACAGGCAACACCTGAATCAAGTAACCAAAGTTGATATCACCCGTAATGGAACAAATCAACGTCATGGGCTACTTGATAGGATGCAGTGAGAAGAACCACAGCAACACGTCTGTGTTATTTTTATCAAAGTAACATGAACTTAATCATAGAGAAATATTAAACCCAAATTCAGGGACATTCTACAAAATGACCAGTGATCTTGGGTCATGAAGGTCAAGGAAAGACTTGGGGATTTTTCAAGATTGAAGAAGCCTCAAGAGTTGTGGTAACTAAATACAACCAGTGATCCTAGACTCGATTCTTCTGCTACAAGGAACATTGGTGGAAAAATTGGTGAAAGTTAAACAGGGCTGTGAATTAAATGGTAGTTTATCAGTGTGAATTTCCTGATTTTGATGGCTGTATTCGGACTGTGAAAGAAAACGTCTGCAGGACTCACACAGCATTTGAGGATGATGGGGCATCATGTCAGCAACTTCCAAATGGTTCAAGAAAATGTTCTGTAAATTTGGCAAACTTTGAGATTGTTACAAAATAAAAATTATGTTTAGTATAAAAAACGCAATTGATAATCGTTTCTGCAGTCGAGAGCTCAAGAGATCATAGGATGCCCAACTTCTCCCTCCCCCTTCCAGTAAACAATACACTGTCAAATGAGGAGGGCAGCATGGGTGAAAATGAAATCTCTAAATCAGGGGTTGGCACAGTTTTTCTGTAAAGGGTCAGAGAGTAAGTATTTTAGACTTCAAGGGATGATCTCTGTTGCAACTATTCAGTTCTGCTATTGCAGTACAAAAAATAGCCAGAAACGATATACTGACGTGGGTGGCTGTATTCCAATATAACTATTTGACACTGAAGTTTGAATTTCACATAATCTCCATGTGTTACAAGATAGTCCTCCCCTGTTCCCCAATCATTTAAGAATGTAAAGCTCATCCTTAGTTCATACAAAAACTGGTAGTCTGGCCAATGGGTCTTAGTTTGCCCATCTCTGCTTTAGATTTTAAGATGGCCTTTAGATGTCACACCATTAAACAGATTTGTAAATAGTCTGTAAGTATTTACAAGAAGAACTAGAGAATTTTATGGGGGAGACTATCAAGGTACAGGTGAATGTTACAGAATGAACACACCGTGTTGGAAGATCGCTGACCCATTCTGGCTCTCAGTTATACACATTTCTTCTCTCAGGTGATGCCTACACCCAAGCCCACCCCAACACACATACAAACCCCCAGCCTTTGGAGGGTTTGGGGTCAGGTGAAGCTCACTTGATGCTAAAAGTAAGTAATTTGTTTCAAAAGTCTTGCCATAAAAATGTTCTTACCTTGGTGTAATGAAGGAACCTGATACAGATGCGTTTCTACAGTTTTAATCTAGCAAGAATCACCAGTTGGGTTTTTTAAAGAGGGCTAGAGGAGCTCAGTTAGTTAAGCATGTCCTTTTGGTTCAGATCATGGTCTCGGGGTCCTGGAATCAAGTTCTGCATCAGGCTCTCTGCTCAGCAGGGCATCTGCTTCTCTCTCTCCCTCTACTCCTGGCTCATGCTCTATCTCAAATAAATAAAATCTTTCAAAGAAAAAGGGCTAGAAACAATATCACAAAATTACATTTCAAAAGTTTAGGGACTAGTAGAATAAATTAGGAGGAAGACAGAGTGGAACCTAATAGTTAATTGGAAAAGAAAATGAAAAAATAAGACTCATTAATTGTATATCAGCTGAGGTTCTGAGTCTAGAAAATGATGGCTGCTAATTTAAAAAAGGCAATATGTGAGGGGTGGTTAATTTGTGAAGAAGAGTTCTAAGATACCTGATTTCTAACAATCTTAAAACCACCTAAATTTAAAGATTCAGAACTCTTCCAAATACTCATTGGGACATTTGAATAAATGTTTTATCTTCTCCAACATCTTAGCAATATATTTCAAAGAATATAATTGGCATATAATTGGAAAATACCTATGACTTTTGTTAGTAATTAAAATCAATAAGCATGAAGGGGTGCCTGGGTGGCTCAGTCAGTTAAGTGTCCAACTCTTGGTTTCGGCTCAGGTCATGATCTCATGGGTCATGAGGTCATGCCCCGCATGGGACTCTGCACTCAGCCAGGAGTCTGCTTGAGATTGTCTCCCTCTGCCCCTCTCCACCTCTCTAAAATAAATAAATAAATCTTTAAAAAAATCAATAAGCATGAAGATCACTGTTACTTTATAAACTCCGAGTGAGAGTTTTTCATGGAGTCACCATAAGGTTTTCATAAAAATCACTTTTTCCAAAAGAAACTCACACAAAGAATGAGACTTATTACTGACATTGGAAAGCAGCAGTTCTGAGGTGGGGAAGCACATGGTGGCTTCACCTCAAGAGTTCAGAAGCCCTGGTGGCAGGGAAATAAAGTCGTTCACAGAAGAAAGGCACCATGCAACACAAACTGGAAGACTCTTTGAGCAAGAGAAACAGCACTGACCACAACCACGCACTGCCAAACTCTGAAAATGAATTTATTAAGGTCCAATTAGTAAGTTTTTAATTTCAAAAAGTCCAGAATATACTCACATGAAAGTCCAAGTTCACTTCATTCACTTCCCACATAAAATGCTTTGTATTTTGTAAAAAGAATGTGCAAACACCTTTCTAACTGGCTCCCCATGTTCTTTTCACTGTGGGCACCTTACAAGTCTGCCCTCTGCTCAAATGCTGACTGAACGCACTTCTTCCTTCCTAGACAAAACAATTCTTCTGGACATCTTTCTCTTAAACATACTCCCAACGTTCCCATACCTGCTTCATGACTGGGACTTTACTGGTTACTTATTATAACAAATTGGTGCAATAACTAGTTCATCTGGACAATCCATTGAACAGATATCACCTACGATGGTGGCAGTCTATTGGAGGTGATTCCGAAGGAATACACAGTATCCAGTCACATACCAACACACTCAACCCGTTTGCTCCAGGAGGGTCTCGAGCCATTTAATATGAAGATCCTTTATTCACTTGGTATGTTTCATTTCTTTGCATTGTCTTCACCTCTACATTACAGTTGTGGCTACCAAGAGCTGGAAATTGGCTCCTTGGACGAAATTTGGGATTGCTAGACATATTAATTAGGGTGTCCTGGTTATTTGTGACAACTGTTTCCAGTCCATCTGTGATATAAAAAGAAGTCACTCTCAACTCAAGTGACCACTGCATTTCCTATGTAAAAAGGCAACTTAAGTAGCTTTCCTCTCAACTGCCACTCGTGTGGTGCAAAGCAGGAAATCCCTTTTTAGAAAAGGTAAGAGCATAAAAAGACATTTCACATTTAAAAAAGAAAATCCTTCATGGGAATATGTCCTAAGTAAATAATCAATTATATGGACAAAGTTTTATGTACACAGAATTTCTGCAACGTTATTTATAACAGCGAAAATTAGAAATGACCTAAGTAGCCAACAATGTGGGAACGGTTAAATAAACGGAGTTGCATCCATTAAGTGGAATATTGTATAGCCATTAAAATTTTGTTCTTATAAAATTTTTAATGCCATAGGAAATTGTGACAACTCTGCAGTGGAAGAAAAACACTGGTTATAAAATTGTTTACGTATGATGCCAATTATATAAAAAGGTATATAATATACATAGAGGCATACACAAGGGGAGAAGCTGTTAACGGTGGTTACTTCTGGGTTGTGATATTACCAGTAATTATTTTTTTCTCTTTTATACATTCCTGTATTTTTCAAGTTTTCTACAATGACTATGTATTATTTTATAATACAGAAAAACACAGGCTATTAAAACATTCCTCTGATGTACTGATAATTAGAATGCACTTGGATATTATAAATATGTAGGAACAATAGTACTGCATTTCATCTCTGGTAACTTTTTTTTTAGAGTACATATTCTTTTGGTAATAAATTTACATTCCCGGTTTTAGATGTGTTATAACACTTTGATAAAAGGTAATATTAGAGCACTGTTTCATAGCCTAAACAAATACTGGCTTTGACATCTAGTTTCTTCTATGTCCTAGAAGATTTAAAAATTTTAATACCCCTTTTATCTTTTTAAGTAAGGCATACTGCATACATACATTACATGCATGCTTTCTAAAAAATAATTCTAATTTACAGTTTCCCTACATAAGGAAAAAAATGGAGTTAATGATAGTTTAAAAACAGCCTATAGTCTTATCCATCACAAGCATGCTGACAGGCATAAACATGTTTATTAAATGAAATGTATCGTTTAGAAATAAAAAAAAGGGAAGCCTGTATGTAGAAGAAGTTGTGGATTCAATTAGTCAGAATTTATTCTGACTTGCACCAAACCACACAAAATCTTTTGAAGTCTAGTTAGTGTAGTCTAAATGGACACTCCAGAGTCTGTTTATGAATTCCATTGCAAGATCTTCACTTTCTACTTTCAAAAGGAAGGGGGATCAGGATGAGGGTGGTCACATAAGCTAATTTGCAACATCTCTCAAGTCTTGTTGGGTCTAGGAACAAATACTGCCATTGGTTAGTGTTTAAGTACACGAGTTTATTTTTCCTCTCTCTCTCACACCCCACACCTTGCCCTGGCATCTGGGTAGGGGGAGGCTGTTCATCCCTCAATCAAGGATGGCTGGCTTCTCATCTTAGTTGCCTTTCTAAACCACAGAGTGGTCATTGCTGTGAACTCCGGCCAAGATGGTGTGGTTGAGGGAGGAAGCTGAGCGGTCAGAGCCTTCCGTGGGGCCGCTGGTGCTGTCACTGCGCTGGCAGCAGAGGATCTGTCTGAAGGTGGCACTCATCTCCTTGTCGCGGTAGGAGTAGATGATGGGGTTCATGGCGGAGTTGAACTCAGCGAGCAGAAGGAAAAACTTCTCGTAGGCCAGGACATCACACTGAGGACAGCACACATCGAGAAGTAACAGGACCAACCCAGGAGTCCAGCAGATGATAAAGGCACCTACAAAGACAGGGATCAAGAAGATTTTCAAAAAGAAGAACAGAAAAAAATTCATAATTATGAAGCAAGCAACTGTAATGTGAAATGATTTCAGTTCAATATAAAAATGCTGAGATTCAAAGCCACCGGATCATCATCTGAAATGAAATGCTAATTTTCGGGGTGTGTGGGTGGGGGAAGAACAGAAGAAAGTTTTAATGTTAAAATAATTTATAAAATCTCACTGATTCAGACCCTACTAAAATTTGGGTATTTACAAGACAATGGTGATCATTACTTTGAGCAAAGCTTAGCAACTGAGATATGAATGACTGCATTGGGTATACACACCTCAACACGTACAAGGGTGGGGTTTTCAGCAGTATAATGTTGTTTTAGGGCAAAAAGTAAGCCTGTGACAAATGCCCCTTAATGTTTAATTAAGGCATATTTTCTGAATTCAGGTTGAATGGACCCAAATCCTTGCTTTGTTATTTTAAAAACTGGGTGATGGGGCACCTGGGTGGCTCAGTGGATGAGCGTCTACCTTTGGCTCAGGTCATGATCCTGGGATCCAGTCCCGCATTAGGCTCCCTAGAGGGAGCCTGCTTCTCCCTCTGCCTATGTCTCTGCCTCTCTATGTCTCTCATGAATAAATAAAATCTTAAAAAAAATAAAAATAAAAATAAAAAAATAACTGGGTGAATTTAGGCAATTATTTTCTTCCGTTTTCTGACGTGGAAAAAAGAGAACTTACATTTAGCTCATCAGGTTTGGTGTAAGGAGTAAAGGAGTGCTAAGAAAATAATTGTTAAGTATGTATTTTAGCAATGACAACAATAATACTGTTTTTATCTGCTCAGCATCATATTTCCAATGATATGACGGATGTTTACTTTTTATTCAACCATCCCTTAAAAGATGCTGTTCTGTATGCTTTAAAAATACTAACTCACTGAATCTGCACAACACCATATGAGAGAGAAACCATTATCCCTTCAAATGAAGGGACTGAGAAAACACTATATTGTATTTCTGCTTCCTGGACTTCATAAAACCTTATTTATTTATTTATTTAATTTATTTATTTATTTATTTATTTATAATAAATTTATTTTTTATTGGTGTTCAATTTGCCAACATACAGAATAAGACCCAGTGCTCATCCTGTCAAGTGCCCCCCTCAGTGCCCGTCACCCATTCACCCCCACCCCCCGCCCTCCTCCCCTTCCACCACCCCTAGTTCGTTTCCCAGAGTTAGGAGTCTTTATGTTCTGTCTCCCTTTCTGATATTTCCTACCCATTTCTTCTCCCTTCCCTTCTATTCCCTTTCACTATTATTTATATTCCCCAAATGAATGAGAACATATAATGTTTGTCCTTCTCTGATTGACTCATTTCAAACCTAAATAATTTAAACCAAATTTTATGCTTTAGCTGTTTCACTACTTTAGATCAACTTTTCCTTTCCTCCGAACCATACTGAATTGTTAAGATCTCACTAGAACTGTCCAAAAGCATGGAAATACAGACTATATTCTTAATTTCAGTTGACTTTGTTCCTAAAATCACTCATTTGGCTCCCAGGGAAAATGGAAATTGTGAAACAGCACTAAAATCTACCTTGTTATTCCAGGATCTGCTGTCGGCCAAGAGGACACGGGTCAGCAGAATCGGTGGGCACCATCACCTCCCCTTACAGCTTCACCCCATATATATAACCAGGCTCCACAGGGAACACACGGTGAACATGGATGACCACTGAAGTGCAACTGCATCTTCAGACTGCAATGGCATTGGCCTCGGTAGATTCAGGCTTGGACTGGGGTCGTGGATTTGGACTAGCCTCAAGGAGTGAGTTTTGTAAAATGTAAACACATGAGATTTAGTCTCCAAAAACAGCCCCGTTTTAAATGCGAGCTTTCTTCCTTGAACCTATTCCGCAGGGAAATGAAAATAAAGGAGGAAAGTACCCTCCTCAAGCTCTTTGTTCGAAAACACAAATGTGTATTGGTTTTCAACTGCTGTTCACTTTGAAGACTGTCCAAGGTGCTTCATTTTCTATTAAATACAATACCTTAGACTTGCCTTAGATAGAAAGAAAAAAATATTTCAAATATCAGGAGATAATAGCCAAGGACCTATTTGAACTTCAAGTAAAAATGTTAATAAAGCATTCATTCCAAGTCCTTGAATTTCCTTGCTTGAAAATCACTCAGAAAGCTAAACATAAAGGGAAGTCAAAGGAATGCCTCTTGGGTTTCAGAAATAATGCATTATTCATTGAGAAGCCAGGAAGGGAATGATTCTCAGGGTGGAAAATGCTTGGATGGAAAATGCATGGTCCCATTATTCCATTTACTTGGAAACTAAAAACACGCAGGCCCTTCATGAATGGGAGAGCATTCTTGCAAGTTTCCTTTCCCTTTCTTTTATCAAAGCTCTAATTGAACTCAAAATCAGAGCTTGATTAGATACCAGCAACATGCATCTCAACAGATTTATTTTCAATAAAATGATCTTTTTCTCCTCCCGGGCAGCAGAAGGGAACATCCTTATTCTCATAGACTTTAAGTGACTGCATTCAGCTATGGGTCATTTGTTGTTTAAGAATTTCTTCCAGTTTTTAAATTAAAAAAGAGCAAGATCTTTTCAATAAAAGCCAGAGTCTCAGAAACTAACCCTTGGGTCTTACTTTTAGACCAAAAAAAAAAAAAAAGAAAAAGAGGCAAGAAGACTTGCCTGATCAGAGACAGGAAGTGGGAAACACCAGGCTGATACAGGAGCTAATACATGCGGACACTTCATTGAGGAACTTGGAATCATCTCCTTTCTTCACTGAAAGGAACTATTTTTAGTACTGTGATCAAGCCCAAACCACAGTCCCAATACTCTGGTTCTTCAAGACTTGATTGAGTCATTTGAGGCTACTCACAGTACAGGCCTCAAAAATCAACATCTAAAACCAATCACACAGTTTTCCAGTATTTTCTCTTCCCTTCTCTTTCACGGAGGTGCCAAGAACCAAACTGATCAAAAGTGAAGATGGACTATGGAGATGGAACAAAGGTGCTGAGGCTTCTAAACAACAGTGAGTGGGGGTGCCTAGCTGGCTCGGTCAGTAGAGTGCGCAACTCTTGATTTTGGGATTGTAAGTTTGGGCCCCACGTTGGATACAGAGATTATTTAAAAATAAAATCTTTAAAAAAAATAGACAGTGAGTGAATGTTACGAAATCGAGTTTGCTCAAAGTATGGGTTTACCCCCAGGCTTCTAAAACCAAAAACTACACAAACCCAGGCCCCTATAAGTAACAAGTAGCCAACCATAATTCAACTGGGTGCTAGGACTTGAGACATGGATTATGGACCCTATCAACTTAATCTGTAGAGACTCAAGTGCATACCTGTAGCAGGTTAGTAAGAGTAAAAAGGATTTCCATCTCCGTGTTGGTAAAGTAGAAAAGTGACAGCACCCTGTCTACTCCACAGGGTGTGGTGAGAATCACATTAAGGCAAGACATGTAAAAGCTCTCTATACACTGTGCATCAACTTGACTATACTACCTATAGCCATTGTGGGTAGCACGAGAGAAGGCTGATGGAGAGCACACTACCAGAGCAGATTTCCTTCAAGGGCAGAATGTGGAAACACATTTTGGACTGTAGAAAACCTGGCATTACAAAAAGTTCTAATGACACCACCTCGACTCTAAGAGATTCCAAGGACTTGCTGTTGAGTATAAGGAGGATAAGAAGAAGAAAAAGAGAGGGAATGCAGAGAAGCATGGGAGCCCTAAATCACCTTGGAGGTTCTCATGTGTCAACTCAATGCCTATACCAAGATGGCAAATGAAATGATGTGATGCTCAGTGGGGACACTGCTTTCCAGAACATTTCTGATGGACATAGTCCCACAGACCAAGGCCTAAAACCAAGGTATCGTATGCAATAGTAGGAAAGTAAGAGGAAGTATAAGTAGTTTATGGTTATTGTAACGTCTGTCATGAAGGCCTGTGTATCTGGCTAAGACATTTGAAATTTCTCCAGGGTGGCACACTAGTTCTCAGGCCCGGCCACATTTTGCAACAACCCATGGGAGATTATAAGAACCATCTCCACCTACTTCCCCCATAAGATTTTAATGTCATTGGCCTCACTGCAGAACACAATAATAGAATGGAAGAAGAAAATAAACTGGATTAGAATCAAGACAGAAACACTGGATGTTTCCAAATTCGAGAAGGGAAATGATGAAAGCCTGAATCATGGCAATGGCAACGTGGATGAGTAGGAAAGGATCAGTAGAGTATTTAGGAGATGGAGTGCATGAAATGGGTAAGGTACAAAGAGTCCCAATTTCCCAGGGGGGGTGAAGGAAAAACAATGCTACCTTTCACTGAAGGAGGAACCACAGGAAAAAGGGCTGATCGGGGTTTCTGGGGGAAGATGAGGAGACTAGGGATGATGAGTGTGAGTTTCCCCCATCTGTGGTCTTGAGGCACCTGCCAGACTTCAGATGCAGATGCCTTAAGGGCATGGTAGGCTCATGGCAAGCTGAGTCCTGGAAAACTGTCTCCCAGCATGCTGAACAGGAGTGGTTACATTCTGCACTATTTGTCCAGGTTACAAGTAACTCGGGTAGATGGATACTCAAAAAATATCTGTGGGTTAGAATAAAATAGCTGAAGCTACTCTCCTCTTAGGACGAGCTTCATTCCTTTCTTACGCATCTGTCAAATCCATCTGTGAGGGCTCCGATGCCCACAAAGATGGAAGAAGAGGTGCTGGAATGTAGACGTGAAAGTCAGGGGGGAAGGAGGCTGTTTTGGAACAACAGGTCACAGCTGCAGAACCAGATCACATTACCACACCTTCCCTCAAATCTACACAACCTCACCGGCTGAATAATGCTTACCATCTGGTCCCACAATTAGAGTCTTTTTTTCCTAGAGTGACTTTTCCCTAACGAGCTGAACTTTGCTTACATATGGAACATAAGAATCAACGTAAAAGAGAGAAAACCTTTGACAGAGAAGGCGGCTAGGGAAAGAGCCCAAGTTTTGACAAAGGAAAACCAGAAAACATTTCCAGTCTGGCTGGCAAATTTTGTGTTTTTACCCCCAAAACCAGACATCCCACAGATCTAAAACAAGTCAAGGTTAACCCAGTTCCATATCAGGGTTGTGTTCAAGTCAACCTCTTCGTCGGCCTCTCTCTCCTTGTTTCTCCAAGGATCTAAGAAACGGTCTAATCTCAGAGGCTTGTGGTAGAGGCTGAAGGGGAAAATAAATGTTCAAATACATGCACTCCTTCCACTGCCACTAAATTGTGCATGGGCAGTATCTTGGGATCCCCAAATTCCATCCAATTTCTGTAGTTATGATTTCTGCTATTAAGGTACACATAAACAAAATGGTAAGAAATCCTTCTAAACTACGTATCATCTTAAAAGAGGCTGTTAGATAACAGACCACAGATAAAAAAGCTTATTCTTAGGTCTAGCAGTCGAGGGGGGTCACTGCAATTGAGATGTAAACGACTTTCTGAAATTAAAGTTTTTTTCTGAAAGAATAAACTCGGCCCTTTATAAAATCCATTTCCTAGAACACCGAGAAGATAAAATTAATACACTTCTGCTTCTTCATGGTCAAAGCAAATGCTTCATACATTTAAAGTTGCATGATTTCATTCATCGTGTGGGGTACTCCAATGTTTCCTTCACTCCCGAGAGCAACATTTATCCTTTAAGGAAGGATATGAGCAATATACAGATCTCGGGGTGCCTGGCTGGCTCAGTGCATGGAGCTTGCAACTCTTGATCTCTGGGTTATGAGTTCGAGCCCCACTCTGGGTGTAGAGGTTACACAAAAATAAAATCTTAAAAATAACAACAGCAACATATAGATCTCAAAGCAGAATGTATTATTCATTACGTTATCTTTTGAATATTTCTGGATAAAAATTTTAGCTAAACTGTCTTTAGCAACACAACACTGGCTCTCCCATACACAGAGAATGCCAACACTGCTTCGCTTGGAGTATTTTACACTCTCCTTCACGCTAAACTACCGAGTACCATACACATACCTACCCCCCCCCCCCCATCCTACAACAGACTGTCAATCTCATCCTGCAACTGGACATGGGAAAGCATATGCTGCAGCAGCTTGCATGCCAGTGTCACCTCTTACAGAAGAACATCTGTGCTGGACAACAGTGAGTAGAAACCACTTCTCCATGGCTACAATCCTAGCCAAGTAAGCAATACTTTTCATCTGCCTATTGCAACAGGCTCCTAACCAATTCCTCTTCCTCCATGCCTCTTCCCTAAAACTTGCACAGAAGAGCCAAAATGATCTTTCATAAGTGTAAGTCAATTCATATTACATCACTTTCCTGCTTAAAATCCTACGAAAGCTTTCTTCTTGAACCCCTTACCGTGATCCGTAACGCCCCATAGGACTGGCCGCTCATCCCTCATTGACTAGATTCTAATCAAACATGCCAAGCTCATTCCTGTCTCAGGGCCTCTGCACTGACGCCTCCTTTTCCTAGGAACACTCCTTCTGTAGATCCTCACATCTACTTACTTACTATTAAATATTGTTTCCTCAAAAGCTACCCCTGGTTATCCTAATGCTGCACACCTTCCCCACTACACTCTTTCCTATCTTGTCATCTCTGTATTGCTTATCTATAGACCCAAAATTCTCTTATTGATTTAACATGTTTATTTTCTATCTTCCTTCAATGAGAATGTCAGCCTTGTAAAGGAAGTAAATGCCGTCTCTGTCACGTCTGGATCTCTTGCACCTAGAACAGTAGCTGCCTACAGTGGACAATCAATGTGTCTGTCACACAAAAGTCACATGTAACTGCCCAATAGACATATCCAAAACAAGGAAAATTAATTAGCAATAAGGTCACTGAGTAAGGTTTGGAAAATAAACACTGATGCCAACAGGATGCAAGGTCTTTCTCTGATTGGGTTCTACAGTGCATTCAAGAGGGAATGAGGTGGACCTTGGAGGCAAAAGTCTTTACCACATATGCATGTGTTACTGTAGCATAAAACTAGTCTATTGCTACCAATCCTGATGGATACCAGATTATCTATGGAATCTTCTGAGTTCTGGGGAAACATGTTGGGTTTATGCATTGGGTTAATGCATTACCCATGTTGCTGCCGCATCAGACCCTGGATCCTGCAGGAGCTACCTAGAAAAAATCACTAATCAACCTGGCCTATCTTTGTGTTAATCCCTCAGGATTCAAAGTTCCATGTAGGGGCATAAGAGAGGCCATGATTAAGTCTCATACCCACACCCTAGCTATCAGGGAATAGGGAGAGAGAATATATTCTATCCCTTGGCATATAATGTCTTACTATCCGTCTTATACTTCTAATCACTTATCATCATAATCAGCATTCATGCATAATACTCAATGTGAATATTCACAACACTTTTCCAAGTGTCATACCTGTATTGGTGTGTTGTTTTCGTATGCTTGTGTCCTGATAATTTATAACAGGCTGCTTACCTCAAAGAAGATCCATAATTTATGAGAGGATAAGGATAATTCTCATTAACCTAATTTTTCTTCCCAGCATAGTATATCAGCTGCTTTCAGCGATTGACGTCTAAAGAATGGTCTGAAGCTAATTCCTTGAATTATTACATCTTTTTTTCCCTTTATGGAAAGTTTGAAAAATGTAGAAAAAATATAAATAAGAAATTTTAAAAATTACTTAGGAGTCCTGCAGTCTAGAGATACTTTAGTATGTGATCTTGTACTTTTATTAAAGTGTTGCTTCTTTTAAATTCTAAATGTGTGCCTTTTTTTCTGATTGCATAGGAAATTAACATGGAATGACTGTTTATTAGTGATGGGGAAGAGAACTAGATCTTTTATCTCTAGGAACATTATTTTGTTATCTGATTGGTGTTTATATATAGTGATGTGCCCTAATTTGGTCAGTACAATGTCCTCTTGAATCTGTGAGAACATTAACTATAATTTATTTGAAGCTGTTTTGTGTTTCCTGGAATACATCTGTTTCAATGTAAGATACTGCAATAAATGCAAAATCCACTGCAGGGACACCACACTTCAGGGAATGTGTATTTATGATGCAGAAGACTTTCCTGAATAGGGGACTCCCTTGGGAAGTAAACTGCCACCAAAGCCAGCTTTGTCCTAACCCTAAAATACCCAGTGATGCCATCTAATGGGTAGGCTAAATACCGTGTTAAACAATCACAAGGGGAGAAGTGTGCTTCTCTGAACGTTCTTATCTATGAACAGTGAATACGAGGTTGCAATAATGTTTAAATAATGCAGAAATAGCATGGCCATCTCGTTAGCTCCAAATTCTAAGAAATCAAGAGACAGCTAGCAAACTAAAAATGCACTGAGTTATATGTCCTTACACATCCAAGGCCATAGCCATAGCCATACCCCACTTCCAGCTATAGCTAATATTCTCTGAGAGTAGTATACGACCCATCAGCACACAAAACAGGAAATGGTTAAATTTACTTGAAATAAAACCAATACATATTAGACTATGTTAAAATGGATCACCATCTCTCCCTTTCCTCCCTAAACATGTTTTCTGATTTCTACCCAGCTCTTTTCTGGAGTGAATAAGCCGAGGATAAGACTGGCTCACCAGAGCATTACCATAAACAGTGCTCCTCCAAACGCCTACCAAAGCATTTTCTTGTGAGTGCTTACTATTATCAAATGACAGATTTTAAGCTTATACAAATATAATTTATAAATATGCACACATGTATACTATGAATGCATACATAACACATGTGTGTATATATATACGGGTGTGTATATATTATATATATATATATTCATACCCACATCCAGAACAGTCACTGCATTTTAGTGTCTTTAAAAAAAAAAAGAGAGATTTATTTTCTTTTACACACAGTAAACTTGAGACCCAAACAAAGAAGGATGCCACTTAACATATTCTTTACATTGAAAATAATTCACCATTCTCAGAACAGTGAAATCTGTTTTGCCTTCTGAACCTAATGGTTGCAATTTTTTTTAAAAAGCAAACTTCACCCCTTATTTTAAAAATAATAAATCTTAAATCTCACTGAAAATCAATGTTGTCAACTCCAGACCAACATCAACTAACTCAGAAAGTGATACTAAACATATCGCATGACTGTGGTCCAGCTGTTTCCAAGGTAATTTGAATAATATTTATTCCTTTAAAAAGATAAATAAAATCCACCCCCCAGAATCTTTCCCTAGCAAAAGTTCAACATAAACAAGGAATTTATAATTGGTTTTACAACATAAACAGGGATTTATAATTGGTTTTGCAACGTATTTAATTTTTAGCTATGAGTTAAGATTCTCCCAAAATGACGCAAGTCTGAAAAATGAGTACTAAAATCTGGTTGAAAATATTCACAGAATGTAGCTGATGATAGAATCCTATGGATTTTATTTCTTTACAGTTCATGAACTACTGGCACGGATCAGCAAGATATGTATTACTCAAGAGACAAACTCCGAGGACAAAGAAATGTAATAACAATTTCATTTATAATTCACTTCCTTACAAACAAAATGGGGGAAAATATTTAACCTAAAAGCAAATTCAGAAAATTTTGTGAAATATTCTTGCAACCCAAGATGTTTCAAAGTTATACATATATATGGGCAGCCCAGGTGGCTCAGCAGTTTAGCACCACCTTCGGCCCAGGGCGTGACCCTGGGGTCCAAGGATCGAGTCCCACGTCAGGCTCCCTGTATGGGGCCTGCTTCTCCCTCTGCCTGTGTCTCTGCCTCTCTCTGTCTCTCATGAATAAAGAGATAAAATCTTTTAAAAAAATTATACATGTATAAATATATATTGTAAATATACTTTTTAAAAAAAAAGTCAACATGAAAAGAAGAACAGCAGAGACAGTAAATATAATTGTTCTTTTTAATATTGGCTAGCCCTCCTACAGTGGCTGAATGTTCTGGATTGATATTTATGAAGCACAGATTCTTGGCAGAAGAGGAGGGAGACACAGTCTGTTCTGCTAGAATATGATAGCTGTGTGCCTATGATACCTCTCATTATCAAAAACTTTTAAGTCTTAAAAACAAGCTGTAAAAGCAATCACTCAATTGGGAAGCGGGTATTTAGGTTAAAGAGCTCCAGATTTAAAATCATAAGCATATTTTCCTACATGAATTTCAATTATTTTAACTACATATACAGAGCAAAACATTGGTTGCTCGAAACTAACAAAACTAAGATTAAATATCACAAAGCAAATTCTAAGACATAAATCCCAAACAAAAGTCTATCAGTTCTAAAGCATTCAAAATAAACTACAACAGGGATCCCTGGGTGGCGCAGCGGTTTGGCGCCTGCCTTTGGCCCAGGGCGCGATCCTGGAGACCCAGGATCGAATCCCACGTCGGGCTCCCTGCATGGAGCCTGCTTCTCCCTCTGCCTGTGTCTCTGCCTCTCTCTCTCTCTCTGTGACTATCATAAATAAATAAAAATTTAAAAAAAAGAAAATTTAAAAAATTCATAATAAACTACAACAATATCACTTCTGGGAATTTGTCGCACAGATAGACTTACACACAATTGCGCATGTGCAAGGAATTATTTGCAGCATTATTTTTCAGTTTAATTCCAGTATAGTTTGATTCCAATATAACATACAGTGTTACATTAGTTTCAGGTGTACATTATAGTGATTAAAAAATTCTATACCTGACCCAGTGCTCATCGTGGTAAGTGTCCTCTTAATTCCCATCATCTATTTCATCTGTCCACACCCCTACACCCCCTCTGGTAATCATCAGTTTGTTCCCTGTAATTAAGACTCTATTTCTTGGTTTGTCTTTTTATTTTTTTCTTCGTTCGTTTTTTAATTTCACCTACAGATAAAATCATATGGTATTTGTATTTCTCTGACTGACTTCACTTAGCATTATACCCTCCACCTCCATCCATGTTGTTACAAATGGCAAGATTTCATTCTCTTTCATGGCTAATAGTCTATTGTATATATACACACCACATCTTCTTCATCCATCAATAAACCGATGGTCATTTGGGGCTGCTTCCAAAATTTGGCTACTGTAAATAATGTTACAATAAACATAAGGGGGCATTCTCTTTTCAAATTAGTGTTTTCATATTCTTTGGGTTAATACCCAGTAGTTGAATTACTGGATTATGTGGTATTTTTAGTTTTTTGAGGAACCTCCATACTGTTTTCTGCAGTGGCCATATCAGTTTGCATTCCCACCAACAGTGCATGGGGGTTTCTTTTTCCCCAAATCATCACCAACACTTGTTGTTTTTCAGTGTTGTTTATTTTTAAAAATAAGAAATAGTCTAGGTCATCACAAGTAGAAAAGTAAATTATATTGTATTCATAAAGTGGAATCCTTTTCAACTTTTTAAAGTTATTAAGATATTCTATCCTGACTGATACCAAATGATCTCCAAGATATGTTGTCAAGTAAAAAAAAAAAGAAAGAAAAATATGTATAATATGCCATCAATTGTGCTTTAACAGCAACCAAAAAAGCATGGGCAAGCTCAAACACAGATACCCTATAATAAGACCCAATTAAAGCTACCAATAAATTTAAAAAGCATTTAGAACATGAAATTATAAAAATGATGCTTAAATGTTTTATTTGAACTCAAAATACCAATATGTATTCATTTGCCAATCCTTTAATATAGAGCCAAGACTTTATATGTGAATTTGGGTCTGCTAATTGGAGCTCTGTAACATCTTCCACACAAAGCCACACCAATAAAAGCATCACACATTACTTCCAAATTGGCTCCTTCAAAGTGGAGTCAGAACTTTAAAATTCTTGTAAAGCAGTTTGAGTACAAAAATCTTGCAGATTTTGTATGGTTTCTCCAAACTTAGAGTTGTTCTCATCAGCAAATCTAAAGCAATTTCTTTTTGCAACTTGCTGTCATTAAATATTAACAAAATATCCACCTCAGTTTTCCCAGAAACATCTTGTTGTATTCATTTTTATTCAATACTGTAATACTTAATTAGTTACATTATTATTAGAATTACTTGGCATAAACAGCATCAGGAGCAAAAATGAATTGGAGCTGAATTACTTGGTTTTGAGACTACAGTCTACTGGCTTTTTTATTCATCTAAGTATATGTGTGCGTACTCTATGCCAGGTACCATCCTTGGTACTGGGGATGCCACAGTGAATCCGGAAAAAAGAAATCTCTCCTCTCATTGAGCTTAGGTTCTAGAAGGGATGTGAAAGACAACAAAATACACAAAATCGCTTATAGAGGGGGATAGCATTTGTAGACTGGGGGAGCAGGTGTGGAAGCAAGGAGTGCAGCTGGAGGCTCATATAGAAATCTAGACAAGAGACAATGATGGCTTTGAACATGGGAAGGTGATCACGGATGTACGCTGATGGTAACGCTTATCTATGTTGCTAAGAGAATGGATGCTGGAGAGACAGACAGAGACAGAGAGAGAGAGGAGTCAGAAGCCTGCAAGCAACTGAAATAAAGGACTGAGTGCCAAGGAGGTCACTGATAATAGGTCAGTGGGTCTTGAGAATGGAAGACTGACTGGAGTAGTTTTGAGAGCAAACAGGAGAAATTGGATATTGCAGGCTTAGACAACACTTTTACACAGTTTTGTTGTGAATAGGAGAAAAGGGACTGTTGGCATTAATATGTTTTACAAAGTTTTTTGTTAACTATAATGTTGATTAAGATGGAGTTACTGGGTCTATACTGTGTGTGTGTATATATATGTGCATACCCACCCATACATATACATATATATACTCATATATATAAGCTCATATATATACAGAGTATTTTTAGAATGCTACATCAAGCATTGATTACTATCAATTATATATAAAGAGTATGTGCTTTAAATATGTGCAGTTTGTTATATGCTAATTAGCCTTCAGTAAGGGGAGAAAAATGGCTGGGAAGGAGGAGGAAAAGTGATTGAGATTGAGAAAGAGATTGACCAAGACTAGTACTGACCATCTTTAGTTTCTTTTTCCCATCCACTGGCAGGAAGCCTATGTCTGGCCTGCTCAAGACCATGCAGTCACCTTCGTGGCACAGGCTTCATCCCAGGGTGGCCCCTGGTGGTCCAGCACTGTCTGTGGCTCGGTGGGTGAGCTTTCTGATCCAGGAATGAAATGTTAGCAAGCCCTTCTGACTTCAGAACAAAAGCACATCAGTGTTAAATATGATGTTCTTATCTTAAAAAGAATAGCTAGCAGACTGGGGGAAGATTTAAAACCCTATTAAAGACGGGATGAGTAATAAATAAATGGGCACACCCATGCACTGTTGACAGGAAAGTCACTTGACAATCTTTTTGAAGGGCAATTTGGCAATGCCTAAATTTAAAATGTCCTCTTCTCTCTAACAAGTCCAAACTGTATCAACCAGAAATACTTGAAGCAGCAAATAAAACTGTGAATATTTGTGATGGTATAAAATCAGCAATTTCGACCTCCATCAATAGTATACATAAGTGGAGTAGTAAACAGCCATCACACAGGCATTGCTGCGTGTAGGTATTTATCCACATAGGGAGACAGGCCAACTATACACCCATAAAGTTCTAGCACACTCTGTTCCATTTAGCATAAAGTTCCAAGGGGTACTTACGTGCATTCATACTCTACACACATTACAAAAGGTCTAGAAAGACACACATTAAATTGTTAACAGTGGTTCCCTCGAAGGCTCAGGGTAGTGGTAGTGAAGATTTTAAATTTTAACGGAAATATTTTTGCAATTTTCAGGTTTTTTATAAGGAGCATATTTAATAATTTTTAAAAAGATCTTATTTATTGATTCATGAGAGACACAGAGACAGAGGCAGAGACACAGAGGGAGAAGCAGGCTCCCTGCAGGGAGCCCGACATGGGACTTGATCCCGAGACCCCAGGATCATGACCTGAGCAGAAGGCAGACACGCAACTGCTGAGCCACCCACGCATCCTGCATATTTAATAATTAAGGGAAGAGGCGCCAATATTCAGGCTTATTCCCCTGGAACTCAAGAAGTTAGCTCTTGGGCAGGAACACAGATTGAAGTTTCTTTGGGATAAAACTTTTTTCAATCTCCCAGGCTGTGTGACTTGGAGGACCTGAAGGGTAGATACCCATATTTCAGTGGACAAAAGAGATAGGCCTGAGGTCGCACAGGGTTTCTTTCCCTGACTAGTGGTGTGATGTTGGGACAGCTTCTCCAATTTTGCAGTCTTAATTTCCTTCTGTGTCAAATGGGGAAAACTACTTTCAGGAGAACTGTGAGATCTGAAGGAGCCTGCCCGCCGACCAATAGGCCATTCTTCCTCCCTCCTGCAGGAAAAACCCAAGAAATAAATCTACAAGAAATAGAGATATTTGCAGTGAACTATTATTGGTTCTCCAGGCCTAAAGTAGCAAAGTGGGGAGCTGCATTCCCTGTTACGTCTTCGCTGTAGCCAGAGAATGACCACCAGACCAGAAGACTATCCTCCTCCCTCCTGTTTGAGAAATTTCTGAAGGCACCACACCAGCATTTTTTTAAAAGGTTTATTTATAAAATAAATAAATAGTGTTCTCTCTCCCAAGAGCACAATTTTTTGAGAGAACACAAGCAGGGAGAGCAGCAGCAGACAGAAAGGGAGAAGCAGGCTCCCCATTGAGCAAGGAACCCAACTTGGGGCTCGATCCCAGGACCCTGAGGTCATGACCTGAGCTGAAGCCACCGACTGAGCCACCCAGGTTCCCCCCACCAGCATTTCTTGATAGGCTCTCAAATTTTAGGGCCAGTCCTCCTTCTACTTTAGGTTGAAAGTATTTTCTTTTAGTTTCTTACTTTTAGACCCTATCTCATTTGAAAAAGAATCTGAGCTAAGAGACAAACGACTACACATTAAAGGATCTTTGCTTTTACTGGGCTTCAGACAGAGAACAATGGCCATACAGTAAAAACAAAAAACAAAAAACAAAACAAAACAAAACAAAAAATCACCCCAGCCTGCTATGCTGTTCTAGGGTTCTGGAAAAAGATGAAATCCTGGCTCTGGAGAGCCTGAGAAGACAGTAAAAAAAAAAAAAAGTGCTGTTCTGCTCTGAGTATGCTCAGAGCTCTGGTGCAGGGGCAACTGCCTACAGCCCAGCCAGCGGAGCTTCTGAGCAGCTTGCTCCAAGTTTCTCTGGGGCAGACACTGGGGCCAGGTTACTTGACAGTGTGGGCCCACAGTCAAGACAAGCAGGACTGAGATGACCCCCTTTGTCACCCCCTCCACCCCCCACCCGCCCAGTTAAAGCCTAAGACAGAGGCCAGATTCCTAGCTGGGAAACTGGAGGAGACTGTTTTTTAATGACAGGGTCTGACCCAGCTGAGCGGTTTGAGGTAAACAGATAAGGCAGGGAGAGAACTTCTTTAGGGAGTGGACATAGGCCTCACATTTCTGTTTTCTCTCAGGTTACAGTTTGGGAGGGCATGGTGGGGACTTACCAGGCAGTATAAGCCAGGAGTGTGGTGCTTGGTGTAGGAGGTGCTCCAGCCTCCTCTGTGGGCTTGAACCCCACCCTCCTGAAACAGTTGGGGCGGCTGGCAGCGGGTGAATGCCCAGGGAATTCCAGCCCAGGCTAGTTTTGGCTAAGGGGGGGGGGAACAGATAAAAAATAATTTTCCTAAGAGAGCAGCAGCAGCATCCAACCAAATGAGGCTGAGAGGGGGTTCATGTTCACTTTGTTGGGAATGGAAGGGAACCTTTGAACCACCCTGGTGGACCCTCCTCTTGTTCTTCCCACATTTACCCACCTACTTCATAGACATTTCTCAAAGATCCTAATCAGATAGGCTCACAGAGAGAGTAATGCCATCAGAGAAGATACAAGCTGTGTCGATTCATTTGCCTACCTATAGCTCCAAAGAGTTATTAGTCAGATGTCTGCCTCCAGTTTACCCTGGAGAGAGTAATGGGTTTTTCCAATTTAATTCAGGGACAGGATGCTAATGAGGAGCCTCAAGTCCAATTTGTAATTCGTCTTGTTACCACTTAAGATTTAAAACCCTGCGGATACCTTCTAGGGCTCTCCTTCTTCATAAATGTTACCAATCGCTTCCTGTTAATAAACCTTTATTTTTCAGACACCTGCTATATTTTCCGGTCTTTTGTGGTCTTCTGAGCTTAACTACGTAAAATGTTTGAGGTGCAATTATACCTTTTAAATGTATTTTTACACGGGATCTTTTATAATGCCTGATTGAACTTATGAGGAGCAACCCATGCATGGAACATTATAAAGGTATCTCAGAATGCGAAATTAAGTATTTGATTTTTTTTTTAATTCCCCATCATGTACCATGGTACAATGTGGAAAGTAACTACATTTAGGCAGGGAAGAAAAACAAAGCAAAGTATCTGCAAGAATTGCACAGTAAGATGGAATAATACAAGACTAGAAAGTTCCAAATAGATGAAACTATAATAGTAAAACAAGAGTGAGGTTGGCAGATTGAAGGCTTCTAGAGTCTACATGAATATTTAACAAAGACATAATACATTTAAACATGGCTTAGAAGTTGGGGGTTGGGTTCAGTAACTTGTATATCAACATGCAACTTTTTAATCAGGAAGAAACATTTTTCCCTACATCCCACCTTCCCATCCTATAACACCCTTAGCATGTTTACAAAGCACCAATGGATCAGAATTGCAAACAGATCACAGAGGGAGAAAACTCTGCATCTGTGCCATCTGTTTGAGAACGGAAGGTCATTTAGTTCTCTCTTCCATGTTATGGGCACCTGTGTTCTTCAATGGAGAGCATTTCCATCACACTTTGTTTGAGAATCAGAAGACATAGGTAGAAGCAAAAGACAACTAGAGAATTAATTCTAGCAAGACAGAGACATTGAGGATACCTAGAAAGAAAAAGAACTTGGTATTCACTAAAAACAGCTTTTTTTCTTCTTCTTCTTCTTTAAGCAGATACCCACACTACACTCACCAATGATGCAATTTCTTTTTTTTTTTTTAAGATTTTATTTATTTATTCATGAGAGACAGGGGGGAGGGCAGAGACACAGGCAGAGGGAGAAACAGGTTCCATGTAGGGAGCCCAACGTGGAACTTGATCCCAGGTCTCCAGGATCACGCCCTAGGCTGAAGGTGGTGCTAAACCGCTGAGCCACCTGGACTGCCCAGTGATGCAATTTCTATACCACAATTGTTGAATTTGACAACTTTAGAATTATTTCATAAAGATAATATAGAATCTTCAATCACAAATTTTTTGAAGGGTGATTTAATGAGGAGAAACAAGAGATTCAAGAAATCCTAATCAGACTTGTAGTCTTAGACAAGCCATATCTCCCTGGCCTCACACATATATTTCAGAAGCTGAAATAACTGATAACTGATAACTCTTAATCACTTCTGTGACATCAACCCCTCAAGAGTCCGGTCAAAGCCATGGCCCCTATCCTCAGCAGGAATAATGTCCTAAAACAACATTTTGCTTATAAGTCTAGGCAATCCATACAAAAATCTCTGGACCAAATTATTTTTCCCAGTGCTAGTTACACTTTCAGGGATTAAAAAAAGGGGGAAGGGGTTTAGTTTTGTCTAGTAGCTGTCATTGCAGAACTATGACATCAAAGAATTAATATAATTTGGCCCCTGTATTCATCTACATTGAAAGTAAAAATTCTTTAAGTTGATATGTGCAAAGAAACATTAACTTAAATCTAACTTCAATACTAGTATTGTAGTAAGGGCTTCCACCTCTCCACCTATTTACTCCTTGCTTCCCTCATCCCACCCCTCCACAGACAGAAAGAGTCCACAAGAGAGGCAGTATAAAGCTATAAAAAGAATATTACATTTAAAATGAAAATAGCTGGATTTAAGAGGTTTTAAGAGTTATGAGGCACTCCAGGATCACCGCACACTTATGAGATAAAGATGATGAAGTCTCCAAGAGAGGTCTTCAGTGTTGCCCTTTCCATAAAATACAAGCCTAAGGGCCTCCTTCGTCTTACTCTTAACTTCTCTGAGTCTCCGTTTCTTTATTTGTAAAAGGAAGATCACTTACAGCCTGAATAGTCTAAGGCTAATTAAACTCAAAGTTTAATTTTCTCCTTTTCTATAGAATTCTTATTTATGCTATAAGCTACAATACTCATATCAGGCCTTCCATGTAGTGTATGTGACCTTAACTCCAAAACAACCTATGAATGTTTTCATTGCATTGGTGTAAAGAAAGAACAATTCCTTGTAGTCTTAACTGTCATAGAAAGTAACATATTTTGATTTATACCAAAAAACCTGATAACCCTCAGGTGACTCAGACAAATATTAGGCAATTTTTTTTAATGCAATACAAATCATTCCATCACAACAAATGATGATTCTGGAGATGTTTGCAATTAATATTAAGAATGGAAAAGGTTGAGGGGTACCTGGGCAGCTCAGTTTGTTGGGCATCTGGCTCTTGATTTTGACCTAGGTGATGATCTCAGAGTGTTGAGATCAAGCCCTGTGTCTGGCTTTGCACTGAGTGTGGTGCCTGCTTGAGATTCTCTCTCCCTCTTCTCTTTCTTCCCAACCCCTTCATGCACACTCTCTCTTAAAACAAAAAAAAAAAAGAAAAGAAAAGAAAAGAAAAAAAGGAAAACCAGACACCTGAGTAGCTCAGTGGCTGAGCATTTGCCTTTGGCTCAGGGCATGATCCCAGGGTCCAGGATCGAGTCCCACATCAGATCAGGCTCCCTGCGAGAAGCCTGCTTCTCCCTCTGCCTGTGTCTCTGCCTCTGTGTCTCTCATAAATAAATAACATCTTTAAAAAAAAGGAAAAAAAATGAAAAGGTTTGCTACATTTCATTACAGAGAAAAATCTGAATATGGGATACATACATACATATGCATTCTCTTCTTCACATCATGAAATCACTAGCAACCTTCAATTCACTATGAAATTTTCAGTGGTTTGAAAAGGCTATATTTTTTCATAGTTGAAACTCTAGGAAATGCCCAAATTAAATTATAAAGTAAAAGATGAAAATAGCCATTCTTCGGGTTGAAAGGAAAACAACCAACACTGTTTGGAAATTAGTTCAACAAAATTCAAGCCAGAAACAATAATACCAAGCAGCTATTTTGTGCAAGATGATGTGTTAAGTGTATTTGCAGTTGGAATGCAGAGATGAAATAAGACATAGTTCTGGCTTAAAGAGCTTAGAAACAGAGGTTGGAACATAGAAGGAGAAGAGAGAGGAAACAAGGAAGCAAGAGAAAGTCATGTAGCAGGGCACTTTTCAAATTTACACGTGCATATGAATCACCTGAGAATCTTATTAAAATACAGATTCTAATTTAATAGGTCTTGGGTGAAGCCTGGGAGTCTGCATTTCTAACACCTCCCAGATATTGTTAATCTTATTTGTCCACATATGATTCCTTGGGTAGCAAGGGACTAAGACCCTGGCACCCAACAGAACTTTCTGTGATAGACAAGTTCTACATCAGAGCTATCCAATATGGCAGCCACAAGGCAGTGTGACTAGTGAGCACTTGAAATATGACAAATATGACAGAGAAGCTATTTAAAATTTGTTTGATTTCAATGAATTTAAATAATCACATGCCTTAACAGACACCCTATTGGACAGTGCAGGTCTAGACTTGGCAGTTAATTAGAGCAAACTGCATGGTGCAGCCTGCTTTGAGTAGGTAAATCAACCTAATTCAGGATTTCTCTACCTGAGCTAATGATATTTTGGATGGATAATGCTTTCCTGGGCAGGGGGGCAGGGGAGTGTGGAGGTGGTCTTTCCATTGTAAGATGTTTACCAGCATCTCTGGACTCTACCCACTAGGTGCCAGTAGTATTCCCCAGTCATGAAAATAAAAAATCTTCAGACACTGTCAAATGTCCTCAGGGGGACAAAATCAGCGGTCTAGATAATGCTTTTATACAGAAATTTATAGAAGATGAACAGCAACATCCTTAAAAGTAACCCAGTATTTCTATTAATTTTTCTATTGCTGCCATGACAAATTACTGCAAACTCAGTGGTGCAAAATAACACAAATTTATTATATTATAGGTCTAGAGGTCAGAAGTCTGAGATGGGCTAAAATCAAATGGTTGGCAGGGCTGGCTATCTTTCTGGGACTCTAGGGGAGAAATGGTTTCCTTGACTCTTCCACCTTTCAGAGGCCACCTGTGTTCCTTGGCTCATAGACCCTTTCTCCATATCCAAACCAACAAACAATCTAGCATGATTGCTTCCTTTTAAGGTCCTTAACTTAATCACAACTGCAAAATCCCTTTTGCCATGTAAGGGGGACATGTTTACAGATTCTGTGAAGAAGGGTATGGATATTCTTGGTGGGACACTTTTCTTACTACTATAGAACTAAAATGAAAGCTGAGAACAGTAAAAAATCTCATACCTAAAATAATTTAAGATAAAGTCTTCCTCTAATGTCCTACAAAACTGTGACTGTATTCTGTGCTGAAAACACTTTCCTATCTAGAAATAGCATTTTCTATTTACATAAAGATTTGTCAAAGTATCAAAATTTTCCAATTTTGATGTTACAGTTCTCACATACTGCTTCATGCCTCCCTGACCCTGTTGAGAACATTAGTATAAAATTACATTTTTAATAACCAAATAAGTATCATTCACTTCTAAATCTTTGCATTATGTCTAGAACTTGAGAATTCTATTTGTGTATGTATATAGTTAGGTCTTAGTCCATTTGTGCTACTGTGACAAAATACCACAAGCTAGGTAGGTTATAAACAACAAAAAAATTATTTATCATGATTTTGGAGGCTGGAACTTCAAGATCAGGGCGCCAGCATGATTAGGTTTTGGTGAGAACCTTTTTCCAGGATGCAGATTGCCAACTTCTCAATTGTATTCTCATGTGGTAAGAGAGACTAGAGAGCTCAGTGCTCTTTTATAAGGGCACTAATCTCACCCATGGATGGAGGCTCCATCCTTATGGCCCAAGCACCTCCCAAAGACCCCACCTCCTAATACCATCACCTTGAGGTGGGGTGGATTTCAACACATCACTTTGAGAAGGGCACATTCAAATTATAGCAGTTATATTTCCTACCTCTTTACCCCTAAACTTGTCATTTCTCTTAAAAGGAAAAGGAATATTTGGTTATGTGAACCCTTATCCAAAATATCCATCAGCAACTTTATTTGTATTTTTTAGACTTTTGCTTATATGTGCCAAGGGCTGGGGCATCTTCACTTATAGAACTAGTGACTAAGGTAATTAGTTATCATTCATAAAAATTGTTAAACAAATCCTTTCTTCAATCTGTTCTTACAAATTGCTCTTCAGAGGAAAAGCCTATATCTGCTCAACTGTTTCTGAAATAGAGGAGTGGTGAGGAATAAACAAAGCCAGATGGCATTTACACTTAAAGTTTCTTTCCCTTCTTGAGTTTGATGTACAAGATTCAAGGAATTGTCTTTAAAAGCCCATTTTCCCAGGCTTGAGAAGTTAAGTGTGGTGAGGTCAACAAGAGGCGATTAGGAGGAAGGTAGAGGGAGAAGTGGTGGCCTAAGGATAGAGCATCTGCTGACTCACTTTCCCACCACAAAGAGTGGTCAAATGAAACTGAGGCTTCGATTTAACTGTTCTTCCACACTCTCAAAAGTATGAGAACTTCCATTCACAGAAGCCTATGATGGCAGCATGATTACAGAAGTGGAGGGGGGTGGGGAGAGGATAGATTGTGTTGTTTCATTTACAGGGAACCACGAGAGGCAGAAATGTAAAGAAATAAAGTACTTTGGCAGAAATGAAGCCGCTGACCAAATTCACTTTTTTCTATTACAAGTAGTCTTAATGGGTTCCTCCCAACCCCACAAAGTCCCCTAGTAAGACTTCTGGTCCGGACAAGGTGGCATACACAATTTTCTCCCTGTGGCTTCCAGCTAAGTATAAACACAAACCCTGGGGGGGAAAACCCTAAGAGGCAATAATTAAAAAAAAAAAAAAACCTAACTAACAACAACATCAATAAAAAAAAACACCTCTGAAATGCAGGAAAAGGAAAGTGAACTGGTTAGAGACCCTAAGATTGAATGGTCTTGCAACCTCCCACTTAACAGGAGAAAGCCAACCAAGTCCAGGTTTTCCACAGTCCCAACCTAGCAACAGAAGGCAGCCCAGCAAGGATTAAACAGAGTCCCAAGGCCACCAAGCTAACCAGCGGCCCTGGCGAGGGGATGAATCAGATGCTCCATGGACAATATGGCCAAAATGTCCATATACAATGAAAAAAAAAATCACCCATCATACCAAAAACTAGGAAAATCACTACATGATTGAGAAAAGAATCAATGGATACCAACAGAGATGAATCAGATGTTAGAATTATTGGCATCCTTGTCAAAGCAGTCATCAAAAAATGCTTCGATATACAGCTACAAATTCTTTAGAACAACTCTAAAAATAGAAACATCACAGCAAAGAACTAGAAGTTATAAGAAAGGACTGAATTGAAGTTATAAATATGTGATAACAAGAATAAACTTAATGGGTTCAATGGTAGAGATGACAGAGGACAGATATCAATGAGCCTGATAATCCATAGACTCTGCTGAATTTGAACAACAGAGAGAAAATAGACTAAACAAAATAAAACCAATGGCAGGAACTGGGATAATAAGATGCAACATTCTTCTATATCATGAGTCCCAGAAGGACAGGACAAAGAGAGTTTAAAAGACTATTAGAAGAATCAATGGGGACGCCTGGGTGGCTCAGTGGTTGAGCACCTGCCCCTGGCTCAGGGCGTGATCCATGGTCTCAGGATCGAGTCCCACATCAGACTCCCTGCCTGGAGCCTGCTTCTCCCTCTGCCTACATCTCTGCCTTTCTCTCTCTGTGTCTTTCATGAATAAATAAAATCTTTAAAAAAAAAAAAAAAGAAGAAGAAGAAAAACCAATGGTTTAAACTTTCCAAACTGCATGAAACTAAGAGAGAATAAACCCAAAGAAATACACCAAGACATTTCATCACTAAATTTTGAGAACTGAAAAAAACAAAACAGAACAAAAACATGTTGACAATATCCGCAGATAAATGACATATTATCAGTAAGGCAACACCAATTCACATTACAGTAAATTTCCCATCTAAAACTATGAAGGCCAGGAAAAGCCATACATTTTCCAACTCCTAGAAAAAAAAAATCATCTTCAAATTCTGTATCCAGCAGAACTATCCTTTGGAATGAAGAGAAAATAGAGACATCTTCAGATAGAGGAAAAGGAAAAGAATTTGATGCTAGCAGACCTACCCTTAAAGAATGGCTGAACAACAATTTTCAAACAGAATGGAAATGGCAAAAGAAGGAATCTTGGAACAGAAGAAGGAAGAAAAACAAAAGGAAGAGAAATACAGTCGCATAGACAATCCTCCTCCTGAGTTTTATGAAGCATAATTAGGTATTTGAAACATCAGCACACCATGTTAAGTCACACATGTAATAGCCAGACCAACCATTAAAAAACAACAACAAAAACCCAAAAAACAGACACATTCAAAAACACCACAAATAAATCAAGATGCAATCCTAAAGGCCCCGAATTTCTACTTGGGATTCTTTCTGCACATCAGATAAGTACATGTATATCAAAGTATAGAGTCATTCAGGGAAAAGTCCTGGGCTAGATGGATCTATATCTGAATCTAACTGGGAACGTAGATCACCAGAACTTACTGGGCCTCATTTTCCACACCCCTGAAAGGGAAGTGGCTGGAGAGGTACGTCTATTAAGACACATTGGGCCGTTTCCACTGATAAAATTTGATTACTCTATAAATTATGAATTCCCATTCTTCTCATTTACTCTGTGTTATTCCTTATGATTCAGATGTCTCTAAAAGTGCTCTGAAAACCAAAACAAACAAACAAAAGGTATTTGTGTGGAAAATGGTCTTAAAACATGTTTAAGAGGAAAAAATGGGAAAACCCCATTAGTCTGTCATTGGTTATTTCCCAAAAACAAATAAGCAAGGGACCACTGATGGGAGACTGAATTATTCAGAATAGGAAAAAAAGTTTAGCCTTTATCCACTGTAGTATAACTGTCTTAAAAGTCCATTTTAGCTTTTCCCTGAAATCAGAAAAGTGGTGTGTAAGGATAAGCCTTTCCCTTTTTTGATATGAAAATTTTAGAACAATTAAAGAGATACATGTAAATCAGAAATCTCAAATATTCTTTGAAGAGCAAGTCATTCTTCTACTCTCTGCATGAGTCCTGTTCTGCTTTAATCTCTGAATTATTATAATGTTGATTCCCTCCATTGTAAAGGAAATATATAATCAGCACCAATAACACAAATAACGCAGCTATTTGGCATGGATGGCCCAGGAGCCAATGGTGGGCAAGGGTGAGTGGTCTGGGGTGAACTTCCCTTCTCTCCTCTCCAGAGTCAGCCTTCTGGAGGTAGTCGGCATCTGCTCTCTGGGGTGATTAAGGGTTTAATCACTGCTTAGGATTCTCTCCCTTTCTCTAAAAAACAAAAAAAGTCATCTCCATAATTTTAGCCTGTAGTAGAGATGCAAGCTTATCTTCTCTTTTTCTAATACCAACCCCATATACGCCAAAATGGTCACCTCAAAAATATTATCTAATAAAAGCACACATTCCAATCATTCTGTGGTAAAATTTTTTTCATATTTAAATATTTTTCTTGGATTTGACTTTTATAGCCTTTAGAGTTGTTAACCTATTATCAAGTACTTAATAAGTTTTCTTCTAAAAAAAAAAGTTTTCTTCTAGGACAACAGTTTTCAAATTATAATGCTTTTCTACATATAATGTATAAATATATTCAGCAAATAAAAAACATAACAGATATGATATATAAATTATATAAGTAAGATCAAAGTTTCTGTAGTGGTATTGGAATCACTTTAAAGGCCAACTCAAGAATAAAGGAAGTTTCTAAAAATTATGATATGAGGAAATCTTTCACTGATGCAAAATAGATTTAGATTTCTATAATTTTGTAATTCAAGAAAATTAAGAATAAAACTTCTATAAATATCTATACAGTGTCTGTTACTACAATACAGACACCTAGTCACAACAGTGAATATGTTTGAAAATATTAAAAATGCACTGAACATCTCCCTCTCACAAAGGAGAGAAAAGGAGAATACTAATCTAATAACTCTTATAATCTAAGAGATTATAATATCATTTAAGAATTTGGTGGCAATGATGTCACAGACAACAACTGTTCTTGATAATACACTATCCAGTGAGTAACATCACAGAACTCAGGGAGTACTCCAGGGAGGGGTAGAGAGAAACTAAGACTAACAGACATGGGTGGAGAACCACCCAGAATGATTCACTGGAGACCTGGCAGGCATCAAGGCACTGACGGTTCTAACTCCCTTCACACTGAAAAAAGGTGAGGGGTGAAGGTCCAGGCTTCCAATGGAAAAGGCTCTCAGTTGGAAGAGAGTACAGAGAAAGGAGCATAAAGATAAAGAAAGACTCACACAACCACTAAGGCCAACAAAATAAATAGATTATCCATAAAGGGAGAATAATCCGGTTGACCTTAGACTCTTCTAAATCAGGGTTCTTGTAAGGTAACATCTGTAAGCGTTTGCAGGAAATATCTTGATCTCTTCTTTATTCTCTCCTGTCATTCACATGCCAGGACAACAAAGTCCTTCTCAGATAGAGAACATGATTGTCTGCATGATGGGACTGTAGATGACTCTTTTATTTCTTTTTCAGTATTTCCCAATTTATCTTACAATGTTATAATAATTCAGAGATTAGAGCAGAACAGGACCTACAGAAAACAGAATGGCTTGCTATTTAAAGAATATCTGAGATTTCCTATTTCTGTGTATCTGTGTAATTGTTTTAAAATGTTCATACGAGAAAAAAAAAGAAAGAATCATCCTTAAGATACACACACACACACCACTTTTCTGATTTCAGGGAAAAGCTAAAACGGATTTTTAAGGAAGTTATATTACAGTGGATAAAGACTAAACTCTTTTCTATTTGAGTAATTCAGCCTCCCATCAATAGTCCCTGATTTGTTTTGAGGGAAATAACAGATCTGTGTTTTTTTTTCCCATTTTTTTCTCCCTAAGCGTATTTTAAGAACATTTCCCATTTAAACTAGGAATTAAAGTACTACTTATTTAAAATATCTACCATTTAAATATTTAAGAAATACTTATTAAGCTATTTTTAAATCTTTTTATTATTATTTTAAAATATTTTAAGGCATTAAATCATTTCAGAGTGAAAGCTATTTTTACTATTACACTTTACTATTAAAGTCCCTTAATAGATTAATTTCAATTATTAAAGCTTTGAGTTAGAATCTTCCTAGATAAATTAATGCTTTGTTACATAATATCTTTGAAAGAAACCCAGAGGGAACTATAAAGCAGAATAATAAATAACCTAAGTGGATAAATACGTTTTAAGCAACTGCATTGAATAGAACATTCTAGTCTGTCACAGAGAGACTCATTGGGTAGTCAGGTTAACCAGACACTCTATCAGTCTAAGGAAAACCTCGAAGGCCTAAGAAAGCCCAGAGTGGGAGATGTAGATGGACGGATGAAAAGCAACGGGGTCTCTGTGGACTATGGAAGGAAGAGAGGAAAGCACAGAAGCAAGGCAGAAATGAAATTGTTAAGTCACGGGTTTTAAATACTTAAAAGACAGTGGAAGGAAAAACTCAACTTCTTTCCAAACACAGCCTGCTCTTGGCCACCCACAAGGCTGGGCTGCTCCCCTGTGCTCCTCTCCTCCTGAAGGTGAGTACAACTCCCCATCCCAGAACCAGCAGCTTGGAAGCTGGGACATTGCCAAGAAGCTCCCTCCTTCCAAGGCGATTCTTGACTTCCTCACAGATGCAAATGTCTGATCCTAACCCCAGAGAAAGAATATAAAACCCTGAAAAAGGAAAACTCTCGTCTTTTAACGACAGGTTACCAAAAAAAAAGGGGGGGGGGGGGGGGATTAATAGAGGTCGAAGGCCTTTCTTGGCTGCCAGCAGAGTTCTCCTTTGTTTTTATTTCTAAAAGCAGAGATAGAAGAGGCAAAATTAAATGAGCTTCTCCTTTCACAATGAAACTGTTTTCAGATATTTTTCATTCAGAGAGCCCTGAAGTCTTATTAATGGAGCTAATGCTTAGATGCTCAGGTTTTCATCAACTATAGGAACTGGAATAGTCCAAATGTGGACCAACTATTGCCATACAGCCGTAATGTCTCTCATGAGGACAGTGTCTCAACATCACAGTTGTTTTCATTATGCAGCCACCGTCCAGAGGAAAGGGCTGGAGATTCCATCCTAAATGCACCTGGATATTCCATCCTTCTTCCCCCTCCCCATGAAAGAGGGCTGCTTTCAATGCACAGAGCGCTAGGATTAGCACCCTCCTGCAGGTTGCCTCGACAAGTGAAACCGGACTGAGCAACTGGTCAAACTTGGCATCATCAGATTTTCAGCCTCCAGTAGTTCTGGCACAGAAACGAGGCAAGGGAGTTAACAAGCACTGGATGAGGCCTTCACAGCAGACATCGTGCCTTTACCCTTCAACACAGTGTGGGAAGTAGGATCCGTTTTCCTGTTTCCCAGATGAGGAACCTCAAGTTGATGTCAATGAACTTGTCAAGCCACCGCTCACACTGAAGTCTGTGTTCAAGTCCAGGTATACCATTATATTCCCAGACCCAGGAATTCATCTAGCATACAACAGGTGCTACCTGTCTTTTTATCTATCTGTATGGAAGTAATGAGGTAAACTATCTGACTCAAAGGTAGACCATGGTATATGGAAAATACAGACAGAGCAGCCACTACATTAAGCATAAGTTTGTACAAGCCGCCTTTACCACTATTCCACGTCAGTCCTAGAGCCAAATCAGAAAAGTCCATCCTAAGAAAGTCAGCACCAACTTGTCATCACACACATACACCCCCCACCCACACACACACACACTTGATTCTGTAAGTCTTTAAGTCCAAGTTTTTGCAAAAGTAGTGATGAAAGGTTTTTGTTAATATATTTTAAGCAAGTACATCCACTTTTAGCTTTAGCTATTACAAGCCCATGGAATCAGCAGACTGGAACAGCAGATAACAGCATGATCTGCCCAAGGATCAACAGCCCATTTTGGATGGAACACAGCAAGGAAAGGGGAATTATGGGGCCTGAGTCTCCAGAAGAGGCTGCAATATGATTCTGGAAGGATGAACATGTTAGGGTAAGAGATTTCAGCTTTCCTTCTTAGGCAGTGTGGATCCATATGAATCACTGACTAGGAAGGTCACTGTGACTATCTTGCAGGACAGAGAGGAAAGGTAAGATGCTACAAGTGGAAGGAGTGGCTCTGACGTTCAGCTGGGCGCCTGCTATACTCCTCCCCGGGGAAGGCAGGATGTTACTAGATTGTCTTAATGAGACATGTCCAGACTTGACGAGTATTAAGTCCTTTATCTTTGTCAGGAGATAAAGGACTAAAAGAAGTTCCCTGTTGCTTTTTCCTCTTGTTCCTGCCCACAGAAAATGCCATCATCTCACAAGTTGCCTCTTCCCAGGAGAAAGCAAGCGCCACACCCAAGATCTTACAAAGCTCTAGCCTTTTCCATCGCCACACCCAAGAATTTACAAAGTTCTAGTTCTAGCCTTTTAGAATTAGCCATTCTAATCACTTTTTCTTTTATTTTCTTATGCAGGTATCTCCCTAACTTTTCAACTGTTTTATCATTACATATAGAGTGTCTTTAACAACTGTGCTTCTACCGAGCTTCAAGAACAATCTTGTTTGTGAGATGGTTTCCTTCTTCTGAGAATAGCACTCCCACTGTGTGCTTTACAAAGGAGAAAATTGAGGTTGAGAGAGCTCTTTGAGCAATTCAGCTAACAAATGGTGGGGCAGAGGCCCTCACTCTGAGTCACAAAGCTAATGCTGCCATAGGAAAAAAACACACAGGATAGAAGTATGTCAAAATGGTGGTGGTCCAATTCAGGAGTTTTGTGTTCTTACTCAAACATTTCCATATGTTATAAAACATCCACACTAGAAGGGGTTTGTTTTGATAATCAGGAATAAATTAGGGATCCCTGGGTGGCTCAGAGGTTTGGCACCTGCTTTCGGCCCAGGGTGTGATTCTGGAGTCCCAGGATCGAGTCCCGCATTGGGCTCCCTGCATGGAACCTGCTTCTCTGCCTGTATCACTGCCTCTGTGTGTGTGTGTGTGTGTGTGTGTGTGTGTGTGTGTGTGTGTGTGATGAATAAATGAATAAAAAATTAAAAAGGAATAAATTAGTGGTTAATAAATAAATATAATACACAGTCCTTAGTCCCTTGTGCTACAAGACATCCTTCATTGTTATCCAGAGATCCTTGCCTTGGCCATGGGTTCTCCCTTTCCTTTCTTTGAAACTGAGTTGGAGCAGTTTCCAAAGGAGGCAGATGTCTCTTGAAGCTCCGCAGGTTTCTCTAGAGAATGTTAATTACCATCCCCGCCCACAATGCACACACATACACACAAAAAAAGTCCACCGACTTCAACCAATCTATACTTAACTAGAGAAAAAAAAAAGTGTCATATTGTGGAGAAATATAATCTGAAAAAAAGACTTTAAAAGGGCTATGAAATAATATGCATGGTGAACTGTCACTCAGTCCTCCACATAGCTAAGATTAAAGATTCTTAATGGCTGCTGGGAAAAAAATCTAGACCATGTAGGGCTATGTGTTCATTCTCAAGAGTGTAATGACTTTACAGTTGGAAGATAAACCAAACTCACTTCAAAACGTAATCCAAGGGATGGAAAGCAAAATTTTAAAGGTTTCTTAAACTTTTGGGTGCTGGGCAGTTAAGTGTTGAAGAGACTAAGACGTACTGTGCTACATTTCATTCCAAATTGAGTCAACCAGTATTTTAGAAAGTCAAGCACCCCACAGCAAGGCTTTCACTGAATTGCACTTTGGCAGCAGGCCACCAGCCTTCGTGGACAAATATTATAAGAAATGGCCTATGGGCCATGGCACTCCACGTGAACACCATAAATTGTCCGGCACATCACACCATGGCCAACGTGTCCATCTCAGATAATGACCCACAGGAGGAATGTCTCTTTGGGCTCATTATTCAGATGCACCATTTCTCCTGATTTTCCCTTACCACCACCAAATCCTGAAGCTTTTGTGTTTACGTCTGCATTAACTGCTAGAAAGTTCATCCTTACCCGACTCCACGTCACTTTCTGACATTGATTCGTCCCTATTTCTCCTTCTTGCTTATTTTAGGTTCAACTCTGTCCTCTGAACTGTATGTATCTTTTTAAGCTGCCTTAAATCCTTTTTCCCCCCCACAAAATATAAACAAACACAGGCAGCGACTCTGCACACGTCTCTAAGACTGTTTATATAATACCGCTATTAGAACATTAAAACCACCAACCAGCATGAATGAAACCAGCATGTCTCCTACAGACCAAAAAGGAGAAAATAAATTTTCATTTCTATTTTAATAGTGTGATCTAAACAAGCCTAAGGTCCAACCCCCCACCCCCACCCCCAAACCACCCCACCAGGCCTTTCGGCAGACACTCAGATTGCAACCTGACCCCAATGGAGCTGCTGGTTTAGCAGCAAGGTCACAATTACACTGTGATTATGTGTTTCTGCGCCGCTGCGCAAAGGAAGTGGTCAGGGTGTAAGACTCCCAGCCATCCTCGAGGTGGGCGGACAAAGGCAACTGTCAGGTTAGAGGTGTGACACTGCAGGAACAGAGTGCAAGGAAGAAGTACAAGTGAAGGACTGCACCAGGAGGCAAGAGAACCAGTGAGGAGTAATTTCTCAGCCACCGAGGGGAAAGGAAAATTCAGTTCATTGATGCACTCTGTAAGGATGTGTCCCTAACATGGATTCCTTCTAAAATGGTGCTTTTCAAAAGTCAGTTTTTCTTCCAACTCTAATCCTATAAAAACACATGGCACATCTCTGGTGGATACCCTCCCGAAGGGGTCCCCCAGTGCCCTCCCCCTATGTGTGGGAAGAGCCTGTGACTTGCTTCTGACAAACAGAATATGGCCAAGGTTATAGGAGTCACTCTTTTGATTAGGTTCTATCATATGGCAAAGGTGAAGGGATTTTCCAGACGTGATTAAGGTGACTTTAAGTTGATCGAAGGAGATTATCCTGGGTCAACTGCACCTGATCACGTAAGCTCTTTTAAAAAGAATCTAGAGAGACACCTGGGTGGCTCAGTGGTTGAGCGTCTGGCCTCAGCTCAGGTCATGATCCCAGTGTCCTGGGATCGAGGACCACATGGGGCTCCTCGCAGGGAGCCTGTTTCTCCCTCTGCCTATGTCTCTGCCTCTCTTTGTGTGTCTCTCATGAATAACTAAATAAGATCTAAACAAAATAATAAAAAATAAGAATCTAGAGGCCAGAGATTAGAAGGGAAGCAGCAGGGACTCCCTCTCTTCCTTGCTGATTTTGAAGAAGCTGCGGAGCACTCTACAGACACAGAGAGATGAGCTCTACTCAGAAGTAGACCCTCCCCTAGTCCAGCCTCCGGAGCAGAACAGAGCCCAGCCAACACGTTCATTTCAGCCTGGTGAGACCCTGAGCAGAGAACCCACGGAGGAGTGCCTGGAATTCTGATCAGCAGGAACTGTGAGTTAAGAAATGGGTGTTTTACCATCCAGTTTGTGGCAAGATGTTGCGAAGCATGGAAAACAGATCCATCATCTCAAGAGAGTCAGTTTGCCTGGCAATTGCTTATAGTATCAGCCAAACCAAAAAACAAGCAGAATGGAGACTTTAGACTCTTCTTCTCTCAAGAGTTTCTAGGTATATATCACTTATATTTTTTTGTAGCTTTAATGTTTTTTAAACCACTTTATTGAGGCACGACTGCCATCAGACTCTTAACTGTTCACACCATGTTCAGTCGAGCTCTTTCACATCAAATGCTGCTGATACTTAAACTAAAGCTGCTACCACCATGTCCATGACACTCGTCTGAAGACCACCACAGGGTGTCCCCCAAGAAACCTGCCACCAGCAGGCCAGGAAATGGTTAGCCTGGCCGACCTGCGACTTCCACAGTTTCCTAGGCAGCGACGCAGAGAATCAAGCTACGTTTTTATCTTACCATGATTCAGCACATTCAAGCCAATGCCTTCAAGCCTGAAGCTAGAAGACCATTTTTCCCTCCCTCATCTGCCATTTGGATGTGAAAACCACCAAACAAGCACAGAACCAGCAAAGTTTTTATACACCAGAGAGAGGGAGCCTGGGTTTTACTTCTACTTTAACACTGAAATCAAAACACAGCCTACCACCAAGCTATCCAGGGGAGACTTGGTTCCATAATAGCATGTTCTCTCTGCTGTGTGCAAAATTATACCCTGATGATGTATTTCCATACCACTGTGCCCAACAAGCGGTTAGGCAGCAATGGCTCTAGCATGGGTGAATGGGTTAGGCATGTGAACATTCGGGAAAAAAGAAAGATAGGGAGAGGGCAAAGTTTGTCTCTTTTTCCAAAGCATTTTTCTGTTGATCAGAAACTGAACTTAAATTTTTATAAAGATTTCATTTATTTATTTGAGAGAGAGAGAGAGCCCAAGCAGGCGGAGGACAGAGAGAGAAGACGACTCCCCACCGAGCAGGGAGCCCAATACGGGGCTTGACCCCATGACCTTGAGATCATGACCTGAGCTGAAGACAGCTGCTTAACCGAATGACCTACCCAGGCACCCCCTATATTATATATTTGTGTGTGGGGGGGGGGGGTGCAAATACACTATTTTTGGTATGCAGTTCAAAGGCCAAGCATTTTCTCTTCTGAAATTATTTCTAGCAACAAAGCATTGGTGATGTTCCCTCAAACTATTGTGACTCCTTTGCACTAATTAAAACCACTATCACCCAGAGATGTACTGGACACAGCAGAAATGGCAAATTTTCATTGCTTACAAAAATCATGAGTAACTATAACCTTTTCTTTTTCTTTCCTTCCCTCTTTTCTCCCTTCCTTTTCCATTTTTAACTTTTGAAATATTATCAAGAAGCAACAGGGGCACCTGCATGGCTTGGTCAGTGAGGTGTCTGCCTTCGACTCAGGTCGTGATCCCAGGGTCCTAGGATCAAGCCCCATGTTGCATTGGGCTCCCTGCTCAGTGGGAACCTGCTACTCCTTCTCATCCCTGCTCATGCTCGGTTTCTCTGACTCAAATAAATAATCTTTTTTTTTTTTTTAAAAAAAAAGCAATATAACAAGTATAGGGCACTAGTTCTGAAACTACAAATCCCGAGTGAGGGTGTGGACTCCAGCAAACAGTGAATTACCTTCAGCAATAATGAATGAATAATCTCTTAAGACTCCGTTTTATCACCTCTACAATGGGAACAATAATACTTGCACTGTCAAACCTATGACATATATATGTATAATGTCATGAGAATGTTTTTTTTAAAGATTTGAGAGAGAGAGAGAGAGAGAGAGGGAGGGAGAGAAGCAGACTCCATGCTGAGTGGGGAGCTGGAGAGGGAGCTCAATCCCCCAACCCTGAGATCATGACCTGAGCTGAAACAGAGTTGGACACTCTTTTTTTTTTTCTATAACACCTAGGCTTTGTTGTTTGTCTGTTTGTTTGTTTATTTTTTTAAATGAGAGTTCAATTTGCCAACAGGACACTCTTGAGACTCCTAAGAGCTTATACAGGTTTATGAAGATATTTTACAACATAAAAACCAAACGTTACAAGAATGCAAAGTGCTTCTTCATTTTAATGACTGATGCTTTCTCTCAGAAAGTGGCAAAAAAGACAGTCACTAAATTTAAAACATGAGTGGTTACTTCACCCCTAACAAAATCTGAAATATTTGGAAGTAAATTTTCACTGTCGGAAAAAAAATATCAGTACTGGTTAACATTTATTAAGCATTTTACTAACATTTATGAAATGTCAGGCATTGCAGTAAAAGCACCACACATTTTCTCACTTGATTCTCATATGAATTAAGACCTATTATCATCTTCATTTTATAGAGGAGGAATATGGAGTTTCGGGAAATGGAGCAGTAAGTAAACCTAGGACACAAAAGCAAGCAGTGTAATCCAGAGCCCACAAGTAACCACAAGCAACTGTTTCAAATACATTTTCTGGGTTGACAGGCCAAGAACAGCAGCAGCGAGATGTGGTCTGGGCAGTTCTTTGTTGCTATAGAGCAAAGACTGGCCCTGAGGAGCTGGGAGGTCTTGTGCGGAGGGCATGTCCACCCACACCAAGGGACAGTGCCACAGATGGACCCTGAATGATAAGCCACATCACTGGCCTGCATTTAGGCAGCCTACAGTGGAAAGGACGCTCCCCCGGGTTGCAAACTGAAACAGTCCTCTAAGGTTTAGAGCCCCATGACTGACCTCAGCCAGCGACCAAACCGATCAGGACCTCCAGGGCTGCATCTAGGGCCGCGCAGGGCCAGGAGCGACCACACAGACCCCTGCTGCCTGATGGGACACTAGACAGAGGATGGCCCTGTGCAAAGGGGAAGGAAATGAGGCAGCCAGAACCAAGAAATAAATAAAAACAGGAACTGGAGAACGAGAGGAGGCAACTAGCCAGAAACAAAACCGAAGTAAAAACCAGGAAACAGAAATACGGTATGGCCCTGGTTCCCAAACTGCACCCCCAAGGCACCTTAGGGTTCCACGGTTAATTTAAAAAGAGCACTGCCGGGGATCTTAAGTTTGAGAAAATCAGTGACACTCAACATCTGTCAGAAACCGAGTGAAAACTGCCAGCTTGAAGCAGTTCACAGTTTCAACATTAGATGGCATTAAATTGCTTTCTGTGACGTTTTTGCACTATTGTCTGCTAGAATAAAAATCCAATATTGCCTAAAATTCACTGTGGAACAGGAAATGAGGATGGCAGTATTAGATCCGAGTCCAGGTTTTGAGAAGTCGCACGGTGCCCAAAAGGTGCACACCGCCCTTAGTGGTTGCTGTTAAGAATTAGATAAAAATGATCTTTTTCTTTCAATTTATTCTTGCTGTTGTTGCTGTTTTACAAAATGGCTGCTAAGTTTATTGGGAACTGTGCACTTTTAAAAAAAGATTTATTTATTTGAGGGTCACCTGGGTGGCTCAGTGGTTGAGCATCTGCCCTTGGCTCAGGTCATGATCCCACAGTCGGGATCGAGTCCTGCATCCCCACAGGGAGCCTGCCTCTCCTTCTGCCTGTGTGTCTCCCATGAATAAATAAAATTTTAAAAAAAAGATTTATTTATTTGAAAGAGAGAGAGCACATACACACAAGCAGGGGGAGGGGGCAGAGGAGAGGGAGAGAATCCTCAAGCAGACCCCCTGCTAAGCATGGAGCCCGACACAGGGCTCAATCTCAGAACCTGGAGACCACAACCCAAGCCGAAATCAAGAGTCAGCCAGTTAACCGATAGTGCCACCCAGGCAATGTACACTTATTAAATTGACTTCACTGCTTAATAAATTAAACTCTTACATATTTATTTGGCACTGAAAAAAATAGGAATAAGGACACTGAGAAATTATGGGAACCTCTGCATTAGGGACTAAAGTCATTGAGGGATCTCAGAGCTGAGCTGTTTCCAGAGACTTTCAGGATCCCAGTCCAAGGGAAACCTATCCCACTGAGTCCCAAAAGCACAATGGGTCCTGATCCTTCTGCTCTGCTGCTTCTTCTCACAACATAATGAATAAAGATCCACCACCATAAGGATTAATCCAGGGACTTTAGGGTTCAACACACGGTATGATAATTCTATACAAACACCAAGTTATGTATTTTGTAAGAGTATCTACCACGTACATTCCTGGCATCTTATATAATCATCTTACTTAATCTTTTGAGCCTTTTTTATTTTTGCCCTACCTCCCATTATACAGACAAGGAAATGAAAGCATGGGGCAACTGGATCCATGACCCCAGTTGACACTGCTGTGTAGTAGGGTCAGGATGAGAATCCAGGTGGTAGGCCCTTTACAGGTAACTTCATTATCCCTGTGTTATACTGTTCAGTTATGCCTTCAGGTTCCTAGAGAAATATAATTAGACTTTTATGGGGAACAAGGTACTTCAAAGTGGTACAGATACCTAAATGGGACTAAATGCATTCCTATTTTTGTTTATTCTTAGTTTCTCAATCCTGGAAAGGCTTCCATTTCTTTTCCAGGCCTGCTAATGTCTGTGCTCGTGAATAAAAATAACATAAATTGTTCCAAGATGGCACCATTAAGAGGAAAAAACAAGTCGTCCAGATACTGGCATGAATGTAACAAAACAGTATCCTTTGTGTAAGAATGAAAATTGGTGCACCCTTTATGGAGAACACTAGTAATCAAGATTCATAAAGTCTCAGTGAGGAGAGTAAAGATTCACATTAGAATATATTTATCTCAACGTTATTTATCATAGCAAAAAGAGACAGATAAAACCTCAATGCCCACTGATCCATCATGGGATGTCTGAAGTCCGTGGAGAAAACTCAGGTTGTCATACAGATGACCCAAACACACGTGAAAAGATGCTCAACATCACTCATCATCAGGGAAACGCAAATCAAAACCACAATGAGATATTATCACCTCACATCTGTCAGAATGGCTAAAATGAAACACACAAGAAATAACAAGTGTTGGTGAGGATGTGAGGAAAAGGAACCCTTGTCCACTTTCGGTGGGAATGCACACTGGGGCAAGCCACTGTGGGAGGCAGTATGGAGGTTCTTCAAAAAATTAAAAACACAACTCCCATATGATCCAGGAATTCCAATACTGGGTATTTACCCAAAGAAAGCAACACCACTAATTTGAAAAACATATACAGACCCCCATGTTTACTGCAGCACTATTAACAATAGCCAAATTATGGAAGCTACTCGAATGCCCATGAATGAATGATGAATGGATAAAAGAGATGTGGTCTATGTGTACGCGCACACACACATACACGCACCCTCGAATATTACTGAGCCATAAAAAAAAAGAATGAATCTTGCCATTTGTGACAACATGGATGGACCTAGGGGGTATGATGCTAAGTGAAATAAGGTAGAAAGGCAAATACCACATGATTTTACTCATACATGGAACTTAAGAAACAAAACAAAGAAAAAAAGAAGACCAAGGAACAAGACCAATTTCACAAAACAAAAAACAAAACAAAACAAAAAACAGACTCTTAACTACAGAGAACCAACTAAACTGGTGGTTGCCAGAGGGGAAGTGGGTGTAGGGGTGGGGAGATAGATAAAGGGGATTAAGGGTATACTTCTCTTGATGAGTGCTGAATAATAAATAGAACAGTTGAATCACTATATTGTATACCGAAAAATAATAGAACACTGCATGTTAATTATACTTCAAATAGTAAGAAAAAGAAAACTCATGTTTTCAAAGATTACTTAATGGCATTAACAAGCACAGGGTAGTTTTTTCAATTGTGCAACAAAACTGTACCATATAATCACAACTGTAAAGTACTCATTAAAACAAAGAACTGGAAAGAAACTGTATTCATTTTAGTGTTTTGGTTTTCCTCTAAATGGTTTCGAATTCTAAATTTTCCTAATTTTGATTTTTTAATTTTCTTAGTCTTTCCTTCTTTCCCTCCTGATGAGTATGTTACTTCAGTAATCAAGAAAAAAGTCATAAATTTTACAAAGGGATTCAGGATCTAAAGAGGTAAATGCAGTCCGACAAATACCTCAGTCCTCCACCATCACCTACACTGGAACACACCCAAAAAGCTCATTTACGTAAAGTTCTCCTGATTATACTACTGATTGGATTTTCTCCTTTTGCTCAATTTTTAGATAGCTTTATCTGTACTCCTTTTTTTGGTATTTTTGTCACTTCCTGCCTTTTACAATTATCACCTATATACACACGGAATTTTTCCTATTGACTGTGGACTTTAGGATGGCAGGGCCATATTCGCTTCATAACTGCATTTGTCATCAACTTCACTGCCATCCTACCCTGTAGTTGGGTCATATTGGTAAATGAGTAAGGATTATACATCTTGGTATTTGTTATTCCAACACACAAAAGGCAACACAGGTCATTTGAACTGAATTGGTTTATGCCGAATTAGTTTGTAGTGTTCTTTATAGCACTAAGGGGAAATAACTAGATCCAGTGAGAGGTACCCCAGAAAACAGTTCCATCCCAGAGTGTGAACTAAATATCTGTAATAGTCCATCTATATCTGAGGACAGACTGGTCTCTATAGGGACAAAAGCCTTCTGTGCGTCTAAGATGTTTGAGCAGAGGCTGAAAGACCACGTGTCCTTCCAGCTTTGGAAGAGGATGTAGATACCATGATCCTGTATAAGTCTCATTCCACACCAAGATTTTAGGATTCCATATTCATTGGTTAAATGAATAATTAAGGGATGCCTGGGTAGATGAATGAACAAACTGATGGGCTGAATCCCTATATAAGGCTCTCAGCTCCATTTCTATGGGTAGACAGTAGGAAAATGATAATATAGGCCTATAAAAGCGGCTATGTGGCTCCAAGGAATGACCATGATGGGAAAACAGTTCAAAAGATTAACTGCTGCCACCTGTGGCACTTTCATGAATGCAGAACAATAGGTGGAACATGCTCTCTCGCAGAAGTGCCAGACAGCATTTCTAAGCACTTCATGTATCTCACTTTATTCTCAAAATAACCTCCCCATTTGAGGAGCGACAAATAATGCTCTCTCCCCAATATCACTATTGGGGAGAAGCTGTGAAAGGTCAAAAAATATTGCCCAGGGTCAAAGTTTTTATGTCAGCTGAACTGGAATTTGTAACCCATGGACAAATCAATCCTAATCCCACGCTCTTTATGCCATGCTGCCTCCAGAAGAAAACGAAGGAACAGCGGGCACAGAATATTCTTTACGTAGCCCATGAACAACTAAATGATCAATCTGTCCTTCTCTATAAAGGTCTCCATGTAGACACACACAAAACTGCATCAGGTTAACCGCCCAAAAAAGAATATGGCTGCCCTATTGCTTCTCTTGGGGGGATAAAAATTTTCTCCTTGGAACAGAAAATTGCACGCCTACCTGAAAAAAACATCTTAGACATGCCATGATTTCTCAAGGGACCTTTATAGTAAGTCAGTTGCATTTTCAGCCATAAATTAAAGGTGACAAATTTTCCTTGGGTGATAACAGTTAACTAGTGTGGATATTTCAAATATTTTGAGAGTAAAGTCTATTTAGTGCAAAAATACCAATCTTCTTTAGAGTGAGCTTTTCAAGAGCCAAGAGTCTTGTCTTGGGAATACCATTTTCTCCCTAACTCCAACTTCTATTACATTTCTCTCCTCATTCTATTGCTCGCTTTGCAATAGAGACAAACACATAATGTGGGGGCAATCACCAGTCTTAACCCACTGTGTAACTGGTACCCATAATGTGTCTGTTTTATGCAGGAAAGGTGAAAAATAGATTTTAGAAATGAGCAAGGACAGGTTTAAGGCCAGGTCTATGTGACTCAACTATGGATGACTGGATGCCACACAGAGATTCCTGCTTCAATAGGTCTGGGCTGGGACCCAGCCATCAGCCTGTTCAATAAGCAGCCCAAGTGATTTACATGCTGGTGGTCCTTGAGACACTGACACAGTGAGGCCCTTCATGGTACAGAGGAAGAAACGATCATAACGGTTAAGTGGCTTGCCCAAAGTAAGTGGCAAATTGGAAGTCAGAATATAGTTAATGCCTTTGCAACCACACTACATCGCATTTCTTGCTTAGCATTCCAAACTTTTTTTTTTGGTCACTGCTCTATATAAGCAGCAGCTGCAAAAACATTCATAACTTACATTTATGTGACACTTCCTATAAAAAGAGCTTTCACAATCATTATCACATATGATCTTCACAAAAATGTATTATACATATTTGCCAGATGAAGGAATTGAAATTCAGAGAGATTAAGATTATTGCTTGAGATTTTTATATCATATATATTTGGGGCAAAGTAGTAGGATTTCATGAGTCTTGATCTAGAAAGCCCTCAAATGTTAACCATTATTATCATTGTGGGGTTGTTTTTTTTTTTGTTTTATGGGCTTTTTTTTTTTTTTTTTAAGAAACAAAACCATAAATATTGACTCAGGAAAAGTTAAAATTGGTTAAAAAAAATTAAAAATAAAATTAACAGCCAAGTGTAATAACTTATTACTAATTAACCCCCTCCAAATATTTTTTTTTATAAAATTTAGCTATAAAGTAAGGCTGAGGATAAATCAATGTGAGAGCAAAAATGAAAACTTGAAATGGTAGACATTTTGTTACAATCTGATATGTTCAAAAAAACTGATAAATTAAGTCATTTTATAATCTATACAAAAACAATTGGTTGTCCTAAGAATTGAAGATTTTGAGGGATGCCTGGGTGGCTAGTGGTTTAGTGCCTGCCTTCGGCCCAGGGCATGATCCTGGAGACCGGGGATCGAGTCCCATGTCAGGCTCCCTGCATGGAGCCTGCTTCTCCCTCTGCCTATGGTCTCTGCCTATCTCTCTCTCTCTCTCTCTCTCTCTGTCTCTCATGAATAAGTAAATAAATTAACTTTTAAATTTTTTTTAAAAAATTGCAGATTTTTAAATCCGAAAAAAATGTAGCAAACTAGAAATGCTTTAACTGTGCTATACATTCAATTGTTGAAGGAATTAAAATGGACTAGCTGTATACACTCCAGAAAATACCTTCTCAACAAAAATGTTACTCAGATTTAAATATCTCTATTTTGAAAAACAGAACAAAAATGTCCTTGAGGTCTACACAAAACGATGGGTCAAAATATCCCATAATCTCACTAAGTTATGGAGTAATAAAGCCACCTCCAACACTATTATAAAAGCTGTTAAGTCTGAATGCTGAGGGACATGCAATGTATTACACTGTAATAGTTAGATCACTTATTATGTGATGTATTACAGACAGGTCAACATATAAATGAATGTACTTTCTAATTCTGTTTCTAATGTTTTCTGTTCCTGCTTCTAAATTTACGTAAGGCATTAGCCTTAAAAGAACCAAATCAGACTGAACTACGATATTAAGAAATTCCATTATAGAATTATAGCAGTCTTATTATCTTAGACTTACCACTCAAATTTAGTTTCCACAGCATTCTCTTGTGTTTTAAGTAAACTGTTGTGATGTATTGGTACTTGCAAATAATGCTAGAGTACAAGCATAATGATGTGTTGTTGCTGTTGTTGTTTTTTTTTTTAATGAAAATATCTTCGCATTTCCCTCCCCCCAACTAAGACATTACAATTTGCCAAATTAAATAAAGCTAGCGCTTCTAATCTCTACAACTTTTGTGTATTTGATCGTTACATGTGTACTCTGTAGAATGTCCAAACACAGACTCCTGTTTTTTTTCCAAAACTCACTAATTCCAGCTCCTCAATTTATAGCGCAGCTTTTCCTTTGGGGCTGGGGTAACACAGAAAGGAGCATTCCAGGGCACCACGTGCTCAGCAAGGTCACAAATCCCTGCAGCATAACACGGTGAATCACTTGCTGGCTGCAGCAAAGGCTTGTCAACTTTTCACTTCATTCAGTTTCCTGGGCAGGTCCTGCAAGGCTGGGCCCCTAAGTGTATCTTCCCTCTCCTTAAAGAAAGGAAAATAACTCGAGCAAATGAATTCATGCCGGGCCCATGAAGAGAAGCTTTTTGAAGTGCAGAAAAACCCATTCAGAATGAACTCATGGAAAACCCTGCTTAAAATGCAGTGTTCTTTGTGTCAACAAAGGTCTGCTTGGGCGGGATAAATAGGTGAAGCCATGAATTTCCAGTCTCCCGATGCCAGATTAAATCCCACTGCTTCAAAAAAGACCCTGTTATTGCTGTGTCACCCTAATAGAACTTCTTATTTGCTTTGGATCATCACAATAACTTCTCTATTGGCGGAGGAGACCTGCCAAGGTTTAAGTAAAGCCATGACCACACTCAGTCTAGACACTATCATCTTCACTAAAATACATGAATAAAATGTAGCTTCTCAGAGGCATAAGGCAGGCTGTAATTTAAACCTCAAAGAAAAAATACCAAAGGTACAAACACTAGAAAAAAAAATCCTTTGTTTATATGGGAAAACAAACTTCGTTAAAATACTTTTTTCAAAGAGCATGATGAAGAATGTGTAAAAAGAGAATAATTCGGTTTAGAACTGGATGTATGTAGTATACAGTATGTTCATAAACCCAAGTAACTTCTGAGGCACAAATATAAGATTCTATAAGCCAGACATGTCCCTTTATTTTAGACAACTCAAAATAAAACTCAGAGAAATTAAGTAAGTGAAACCCTTCATGTACTTAAATTGATCTCAGGATGATATGGAAACCCTTAAGACAGAGGAAGAAAATCTACATAGAGAGAGCTGATTGCCATCTAAAATGCTTTACTTCCCATCCACCACTGTGTGCCAGATAAAATAGATCGTGCCCAGTTGAATCTGACTTTCAGATGAACAATGAGTACTTTTATTAGTACGTCCCATAAAAATTATTTTTATTTGCTAAATCTGGCAATTCCCATGCACGTATGTGTGTTTATTGTAAGTGTAGGTGTCAATACTTCCTGGCAAGAATCTTTCGGGTCCTGAAACATACATGTCACTACAGAGCCCTTCTTATTTCCCCTGCAAGATGTTAATTTGCATATGTAGAATTTTTTTCTTTTTTGCATATGTAGAAATTCATCCGTTTCCTTATAGGTCAGTAACAAGTCAAACTCATTTATTTCACAATTTGATGTGAAACTGCTAATTGTGGCCAATTTAAAAAAAGTGTATTTTGTCAGTGCAAAAATGATGGCAAAAAAATGATAAGCACAATATTGTCTTAAAATTATGCAAGCCTTCTCTCCCACCTCCAGATTTGCAAGCCTAATGGGAGTTATTGTCATATCTAAGTGACATGTTAATTGCAAAACATGGAGGTGTTTTGAGGGACTGAATATTTAATTCAGAGTACCAAGACTTACTGAAATTATCTCTTTGCCAAGGTTCACATGACAACTCCTACAAATCATCTAAGATGTAATTCCTTATCATCATCATGAAGCCTTTCCTAATACTGCCCAATCAGAAGACAGCATCTTGCATATTTTATTTATCATACTATATTGCATTTATTTAATCTATCCTGATCCACTAAAGTGAGAGTTTCTTGAGAACAGGATCCATACTTTCACTGATCTTTGCATCCCTACTTCTTAACAAAGGGCCTATGAGACATTCAATACATGTTTGTTGAAAAAATAAACTATTATTAACAAGCTCACACTGGAACTCAGCCTAAAAAAATTGTCCTTGACAGGCAGGATGTGGAACTGCCTTATTATAACCACCTTATAACAAATACTCCTTTGAATGAGGCTCATTATTAAACTATGTTGAATTTCAAGCTCTATAGGTATATTTCTATTGTTACTAGAGAGCCTGTAAAATTCTATCCAGAACATTCATTCAACAAATATCTAGAGTTTGCTAAATGCTAGGCCCTATTCTAGGTGCTGGGAAATAAGACAAAGACCTGCCATTGTGGAATTCCTATAATGATATTCCAAGGAGACTGATGAAGTAGTAGGGAGAGATTAGAAGAGGACCTAAATATCCTTTATCCTTTTCTTTCCAGGTGAAGAGTGATGAGGCCTCAACCAAAGTAAGCAGAGTTGGTCACACTGTAAAGCTGGGACCAAACAGGGAACAGCAATAAGGTGTCATGACCCCATCCTCTGGCTATTTTTCCATTTATGACAAACATGGTCCTTCATTGTAGGTCAAAAGCAAACAGAATGGTGCCCTAAAAGGTGGTTGGGATGCCAGCAGTGCCCTAGAACAGTAGGTCCATTTGAAGGACCTGAGAAGCCTTCTGTAAGATTTGAGAAAGAGAGAGAGAGAACATACAAAAGCATGCAAGCAGGGTGGTAGGGGGGGGGGGAGGGTAGGGGTAGAGGGGGAAGGAGAGGGGAGGGGGAGAGATCCTTAAGTAGACTTTGCACTGAACTTGGAGCCTGACGCGGGGCTCAATCTCACCACCCTGAGATCATGACCTGAGCTGAAACCAAGAGTCAGATGCTTAACCGAGCCATTCAGGCACCCCCTGATGACTCTTTCTAATAGATATTGGCAGAGTCACCTGTTCCATTTCAAAATTCATTTTTTTCTAAGTTCATTTTAATGGTTAATGCCATTTAATCTTCAGAGAGTTACCAGGTCAGAACTGCCATTACTGGGATGCCTGAATGGCTCAGCAGTTGGGCATCTGCCTTTGGCTCAGGGCGTGATCCCAGGGTCCTAGGATCGAGTCCCACATCAGGCTCCATGGAGAGAGCCTGCTTCTCTCTCTGCCTGTGTCTCTCCCTCTCTCTCTCTCTCATGAATAAATAAATCTTTAAAAAAAACTGCCATTATTTTTGACACTAATGGGACTTTCAATACATAGAGCTGAGGCTCAAGAAGGAAGACGCAGGCCACTGTGCAGTACAGATGTATCTTTGGAAGAGAAAGGGCCACCCCGAATAGAAGGTACAGCCCCTTAATGGAGGAGCCAAAGCTGCTAAAACACAGTAGGAATTTTACACATCATAAAAAGGAAGCACTGCCTCAACCACTAAATCCACTGTTGTATGTATGCTCGTCTGTGGGCACATCAGGAGAGAAAGGAGGCAAGTGCACCTGCCGACAAGACCTAATAGTAACGGAAATTTGCTACCACGTAGCATTTTACATTAGCCAGACCCTGTGATACCTTTGCTTCACCTGAGTCAGCTCAGCAAGTGCTGCTGATCATTCGAGAAAGATCTTAACATCCTATTAACTCTGAAACTGAGGAGCCCCTGGGTGGCTCAGTGGTTGAGCATCTGCCTTGGGCTCAGGGCATGATCCCAGGGGTCCTGGGATCGAGTCCCGCATCGGGCTCCCCTCAAGGAGCCTGCTTCTCCCTCTGCCTGTGTCTCTGCCTCTGTGTCTCTCATAAATAAACAGAATCTTTAAAAAAAAATTCTGAAACTGAGGCTCAGAGAGATTAAATCATCCACCCATAGTTATGAAAGCAGTGAGAGTGGAGTCAGAACTTGAATTCTAAACTCTGGTCTATTGCATTCCAAATCTAAGCTCTCAGGCCCTAAGCAACAGTGATTCCCAGTGGTCACCACACACCATTCAAGGAATCTTTGCGATCTTTTAGGACCTTCAATGATAAGGACAAATGTCTGTGCAGCATTCACATGGGGTCCGACAGGAGTGTCAGGAATATAGTCTGAAGCAGACCTAAAATAAGAAAAAGCTTCATGTTCTGACTGTTCTGTTCACACCTCACAAGAAACTCTGTGAGGTTAATGCGGTATTTTTGTGTGTTTTTTTGTTTGTTTGTTTCTGTTTAAAAGTCTCTTCTGAGTAAAAATATTTGAATGAAGCTGGGCAACAAAAGGGCATAAAGAACTGGTATTTGAAAGTTGTTTTTGCTTTCGACCAGGGCCCCGGATTCGGAGTCTGGGCAGCACTGTGGGGTTCCTGTCGAGTGTCTCTCTTGACCACACCCATGGTGCCAAGCCAACCTCATGGCTGGCCAGACAATCAGGGCTCTCATGAATATTCTCTTAGGTTCCACCTCAAAGAGGTCTTAACAGGGATGCCACAGGGACCTTAGGAGACTTAGGGTGGCTCTGGTTCCTCCACAGAGCAACAGGATGTGCAGCTGGTCACCAGTGGCCAGGGAATAAGAGCCTCTTGTATCCACTCCTTTTTTTTCCAACAGTGGGGAAGCCTTCTCTTCCTGTCACTGAGCTCTCTATGGGAAAATAAAACAAAACAATTTATTTGAGATTATCTTCTATAAATGTGCCACTCCCTTTAGTGGGGAATATATATCTAAAGCTAGTCTTTAAAAAAGCTGATATGGAGAGAGCTCATAAGCCCTTGCTATTATTCCATTTCTATTTCTGTGTTTTCTACTAGAAAATTCTACATGGTTGACCCACAATGGTTATGTCCTTATCATTTTATTTATACAGAGTAATCAGCAGAACTATAATCTTGGAAATCATATTAGCCAACTTCCTCCTACAGATGAAAGTACAGAGAAATGAATGCATAGAGAAAGTAACTTGCCTAGAATCACCCAGATGGTTAATGGCTGAGTCAGAATAGATCCCAGAGGCATTTACCTTGATGAATATTAATTGAAAACACACACACACACACACACACACACACACACTCACTCACCCTATGGGTAAAATTAACTTGATAAAAACATGAAGACAAATGAGAAATTAATACAATTGCTGATAAGAAAGCTGACAGGATGCTAATATGTGTAAAAATTATATACTATGAAAAAAAAACACTACATACTGTGCAAGTAATTCAATTTCCAATGACTTTTGTCAAAGTTCATGACAGAGGTTACCAGGTGGTTATAGTTGAGGCCAAATTCAAGATGACCCCTTCTGTGGGTGCCAGGTACCTTTACAGCCACAATGTTTACACCTATCCAGGATAACCACATAAATACATGCTGATGTTCAAAAGGAAGAAAATGGTGGAAATTGTGGATGAGAATGAACAGGATAGAGACATATACAGGAAGAACAGACTCTTTCTGGAAGTCAGCAAACGCGACTTGGGCCACCAGATGACTCTGATGGCCTTGGCTTGGGCCACCAGATAACTCAGATCTAAATTTCTCAATGAGTGTGGGAGTTTCAGTCTCTTTCTTTGTAAGGAGAATGTTGAATGGTGTAATTTTTTTGGTCCTAGTTGTCATGTACAAGGACTCTTTTGGCTCTAAAATTCTAAACCTGGACAGACCCTTGCTTTAAAACAAAACAAAAACAAAAAAAGAAATTATCATCTATATAATGGATCAAATCCCATGTTGAAATGTGCTTTTAGAAAGCCAAAAGAAAATGTTAAAAGAATATAAACAAACCAACAAAAAGCAGAATCTAGAAGTAGATGACCACACAGCCTGCATTGACCAGACTTGGGTGCTGTCTGTTGCTCCTGTGTCCCAAGCAACCAGTGCCTGTTTTCACTACCAAAGCATCTTATTTTGAATGATAAATTATAGGGTAACTCCTATAAGGAGTTGGTGTTCTTTATCTGGGGGGAATCCCTCACCACCTTTGATCACCTACAGGCAGAAGCCTAAGTGCCTTGGTATATTAGGAAGGCTTTGACCCTCCAGTCAAAACTCTCCAGCATTGCCACCATATGCTAATCACACCTGCCTATTCCAGTTCCCCAAAGGTGAGGCACATTGCTCTGCTATTGCTTAGCTTCTCCACCCCCATCCTGCAGAATGGCGAGCTCCTCCACATGTATCAAGACATCAGCTCTGTATTGCCTTCTCTGGGAGGCCTCCCTGCCCTCCACCTAGGATCACTCTGCCCATATCTCTCCTGGCACATGGACCCAACTGTTTCCATAGCTCTTTATCTCCTCTACAACACCCTGAGCTCTGTAAAGATGGAGTTTACCATCTTTGTCTTTTTATCCCTTAGCATATCATTAGTGCCATATAAGTATTTGATGTGTTTGTTGAACTAAATTGAGAAGTATATAAAGATTTGCTAATGGGATATTAGCTGAATTATCTTCCATCGGAGTGAAAAACAATGGGCTTCTACTCATCTGGCCACCATCACTATTATTATCACCAGTAATAGTTTCTTGTATGGTATGTGGAGAGCCAGCGTCCTATGATGGTAGGTCATGGTCTGCAGCCGCCTTGCAGCTCAGTTCCACCTCTGCCACTTATAAAATGAGTTATCTTGAACAAGTTCCTTGCCCCATCTTAACCCTGTTCTCTCAGTATAAAACAGGGGAAACACAACTTTCCTTGGTGTAATACGGTGCATGAAGAGTGGCGTCAAGTATTGACCCTGGCACAGGGGACACAGGTAATAAGTAGTAATTTGGCTTCAGCGGTGATCACTTCCAACCAGAGCAAATGGAATTAGAAAAACCATGACTCCTCCTTGTTCCCCAAAGAGATAAGCCCCATCTGGATTTATTTTGCTTTCTGTCCCTTACTCTCTCCCAGGACTAAGAGGCAAAAGCCTCCACACAGTAAATATTATTCACTTTGCTTTTCTAATTGTCCCCAACACAAGTGTCAACACGAGGCATACAGCATGAAAGGCGTAGACTTAAAACTCAAGATAGACTGTGGTCAAATAAGGAAGAACTTCTTGACCGCCACTGATTCAACTATGGGACGCACTCAAAAGGAATTCTTGGCAAAAATGTCAAGTAAGGAGAGCTCAAGCCCAGGGAAGGATGACAGGGCTTCTTGTTGGAACCTCTACTCTTAAGTTAACTACACCTTAAGCAAAGCACTCCCTCAATCAGAAGCGCTCGGTGACTGGTACTCCCAACACCGAGCAGTGGAAAGGGGCTAGTGAAATGAAGGAAAAGGAGGAAAAGAATGTTCCCTTGGAGATTTCTTCATCACAGGAAACAAGGCACAGGCAGCTAGGCTGTATCAGCGGCAACAAATGGGATCACAATGTTTCAATTAAATACCAGAGCTGTTGGAACTTTTTAACAAAATACAGTTTATGCTGGTAGTTGTTTTTATTATGGAGAGGCAGGATTGCACCGGAGGTAACAGAACAAAACAAAAACAACCCCAGAAAACCACCAAAACACATGGGCTCTGGAACCAGAGGGCCTGAAATGTATTTTCTAGCTCCTGTCCTTAACTAGCTGTGTGACCTTGGGCAAGTTACCTAATCTCTCTGTTCCTCAGGTTTCACCTCTGGAAAACGAAGATAAATTGATAATTAGGTACCATTACTAGGTAATGAGTAGATACCTACTCCGTAGGGTATTGGTAATAGTATTTACAAATACTGATTTTTCAGGTAGAGTAGTGCTGGGGACATGATTAGTGCCATAGAAGTATTTGACAAATAAAAATATTAAGATCCAGGACTCAACTCAAAAGTAGCTTATAGACAACCTTGTGCTGAGAAATGGCTATGGGTATTGCCATGAGAAATCTCAAAGATGTCTTTACGTTGGCTCCTAGGAGTCTGACTTGTTGACCAGCACATCGTTTGCTGATCATGGGAACTGAACAGGTCTGAAGCACAGAGGTCATTCTGACATGGCAAAATGGAAACTGGAGGTTTTTAACAAAATTAATTAAACCTTAATCACCCCCACAGTAAATGAAAGTAAAACAAACATATTATTGAGGCATTTCCCAAAACTGTTGTATTTGATCAGAAGGCCCATAACATGACAGGAGTGTAGGTAGGTGTGGCTTCTGCCGCAGAGCTCAACACAGTGGCATTAACTTAGTGAATTCACTGTGGCTCTCTCTGCTCCCCAGTTTTGAAGGCTCAATGGCTTGGTTTGGTATCACTCATTCACTCAACAGTTACTCAATTAGCACCTACTTTGTGCCAGATACCAGGACAGGTAATGTGGACCAAACAGACAACAAGTCGCTACAGCCCCTGCCTGCCTCCACAAAGTCTGGCAAAAAAGGCCAATGTTAAAAACCAGATGTGCACCCACAAAACTTGACTGTCAATAAACTAATTTACAGCAAGAAGAGCTTCAAGTAGACTGCATTTGCTTCTCTAAGACCAAGCCACGGCTTTCATGCAATAGTTATGACTACCCAAGATTCCAGCAGAGGAATACATGGATGGTATCAGGCATCGTCTTTACAAACACTGAGCCATTCAGGATTGTGAATTCCCTATTCTAAGCTTTCCAACCACCCATGCCCTCACCTCACCCATTCTCCCATTCTTGCTGCTTTTCTAAAAAAGGCTACAATCCATTTATTTTATTTCTCCTTCCCCTATTCCAATTGCCCATGCGCGCGCGCACACACACACACAGACACACACACACACACACACACATATCTTGCTTCACTAAATTTCTTCATCTATTATTCTGATTGCAGTTTTCCATGTTCTAAAATTTCTTCCATCACACACATAGAGAAATAATGTTACTTATTCCAGAGATGGTTACACATATACAATCTTTACAGAGGCTACTAGTTTAAACCTCAGAGGGCAACATTATTTCTGTTATTTTCACATTTGGGGTTGGCATGGTGGGGTGGAAGGGGCTCTGAAGGGCAGATCTACCCTGAAACTGTTGCCCCATAAACCCTCAAAATAATTTTCATTTAACCTGTAAAATAATCCAATGAGGCACAAAAGTTAATTTTATAAAGATTACTAAAGCTTATTACATACCAGAATGTGCTAGGCTTTATACAAAGGGCAAAATTAAAACAAGAACTTGTTAGGTTCATAGTCCAAGGTCCGCAGTCATTCTTTACTGGTGTTTCTATGAACTGTAAGCAGCACTTGAGATAATAATAGAAGGTGCAACCATAAGACAAGTTTTAACCAACATTCAGAACATCACTAAATAAGCGAATATTTCAGTCAATGCAGAAGTAAAATAACTCACGTTATTTAATTTCACACAAACATAACATTCATGGTAAAGTAAGACAGGGCTTCCGTTGTGCAGCAATTTCAAGGTTTTGTTTTTACTCTTACAGGCCTACCACAGGGTCACAAGCAGGGTACTCAGGTATGATCTCTTTGATGCATTCAATCTAGCCAAAATGGATGAGACTGATGTATCAACCAGAATGTTAGCTTATTTAGCCATAATTAGGGCTCTCTTTCCAGTGACTCAGATTAATCTAAGTCCCAGAGTTTCTGAGGAACCACACAATCCAGGTTACATTCATTCAACACTACTCTACAAACTGATGCAAGGAACATTAGAGGAACTTTCCACTGAATTTCCCTGGGAAAAAGATGAAATGCTAAAGATTTTTAAAAATATTTTTAAATTGTGATCAAACCCTAGCCTGAATGTAGTCTACGGAGAAAATGTAATTAAATACAGTAATTATTTTAACAAATTTTCACTGGGTGAACTTTTATTTTTTTTAAAGATTATTTATAATTTGGGATACAAAGAGAGAGTGAGAGAGACCATGAGTGCGCGGGGGTGGTGGAATGGGGTGGGGGGAGGGACAGAGAGAGTCCCAAGCAGACTCCACACTAAGCATGGAACCCAACACAGGGCTCAATCTAATGCCCCCAAAAATCACACCCAAGCTGAAACCAAGAGTCAGATGTTTAACCAACTACACTATCCAGGTACCCACCCTGGGTGAACTTTTAAACAGGAACTCTAAGCTCAAAAAGAAATGTTCTGTGCCTGTCCTCTTCTTGGGTACCTCACCAGGAGTCAGCAGAAGGCCTGGAATGTATTAGATGCTCAGAACTATTTTCTGGGTACATAAATGAATAAATATCTTCCCCTGATTATTACCATGGGTTCACCTCTAAGAAAAATAACAAAGGCAAAAGTTATCTGAGTGTATATAAAATAAAATCTTGCTCTTCACCTTAAAATATGAATTTCCACCACTAAAAAACATAAAATTAATGAAAATATAAGTTTCCATAAAGATATTCATAGAATGCTATTAATTCCAATCCATTTTGCACAGCAAATCTATATAAAACCATGGTACTATACCATGGTTTTATATACCATGGGGGTACTATTACCTCCATGTATGTAGTAACAACTACAGAATGTGAAAGATAACTTATTTAGAAACAGTCTCATAAAAATAACTATAGATGAAAACATTCATATTATATAAAAGCACTTACTATCTGAAAATCTGTAATGAAGATTTATAAGGCAAAAGTAACACAATTTGGGCTGTAAGGAAACCTTTTGAAAGCTGGTATTTTCGATACTTGATAGCTAAATTCATTAATGACCTCTTTCACATCATCATCCTTTATAGTACATCACTGAGACATTTCTCCAAAACCAATCTATGATGGTAGGAAGACTTGCATGCTGACTTCTTCACAGACATTTGTTATGAAGTGCCTCATGCCCTTGAATTTCTGCATATTCATCGGTTGTCTACCACTATCATAAATGAATATGGTTTATATGAAGACACTGATAACCCATAAAGTAAGTTAACAGTCAAGACAAAACTTACCAAGCACAATGACCACAGTCTTCAGAAGACTCATCATGGTATCCCGATTCCGCCGGGGTCCAGAACTATGCCGAGACATCCTCATAGTCCTCTGGCGAACATAGCCAAAAATATGAGCATAGAGAACCACCATTACGACAAAGGTCACCAAGTTGAAAATGGCCCAGAAGACTAAGTAAGAGTCACTGTAGAGGGGTGCCATGTTGGAACAATTTTCGATATCACAGATGCAGTTCCAGCCCACACTGGGTATAGCACCCATAACGATGGCCATAGTCCAGATGACCACAATCACCACCACCACCCGCCGGTTGCTCATCCGTGTGTGGAGCTGCATGCGGAAAACTGTAATGTGCCTCTCGATTGCAATAGCCAGTAAGTTGGCCACAGATGCCGTCAAGCTGGTGTCAATGAGGCCCTGGCGGAGGAGCCACGTGCTGACAGTCAGCCTCCGAGTGTTGGGTCCTGTGTTGAACATTAGGTAGAAGTAAGCCAACCCAGCAAAGAAGTCTGCAGCAGCCAGATTAGCCATTAAGTAATAAATAGGGAAATGGAAGCGGCGGTTGACATAGATTGCTACCATGACCAGTAGGTTGGCCAACATGATGAAGATACAGACAGTGATTCCAAGTCCCATCACCAGCTTGCTCACTGTGTTCCATTCTGTGGCAAGATACTTTCCACTCCGGTTATAAAAGAAGGCAATGGACTCATTGTAGAAGCACTGTGGTTCATTCATGGCTGTGAACTAAAAGAGAAAGGAAGAAAGATGAAAAAGAAAGAAAAGAAACCCACAGATCCAAATTTAAAGACCTATAGTATGGTAAATGTGGCAAAAAAAAAAAAAGCAAAGAATCTGAAAATCTGATCCTGCATAACATTCTATTATTATGTTGAAACCCCAAGGCTTTACACTGTATTACTGTCCTCAAGATTAAAGACAGTTGGAGTTAAACAAATGACAAGGTCTGTGCTTGGTGGTTGCATGTCACTGAGGTCTACTAGAAAAGCCACATGGCCCAGAAATCTTGCTTAAAATACATGAGACAGATGAAAATTTTGCAGAGAATTGCAATTGGAATATTTACCATAGTGATACCTATTTTGACCTGTTATTTAGGGAATCCGTAAACATAGTTGGTTTATGGATGGGGTGTTATTGCTCCATTATTCTGCATTTCTGTTCTCACATAGTATGTTCGATCTGTGACAGTTTGTAGTGCAAATCCCCACAAGGACCATCAGTACCAACATTTCAAAGAGGTCACTATGCATCAAAGCTTCTTTGCCCAAAGCCAGCATTTGCTGTTCGACATTCCTGTGGTCAGCACTGTCTACCCCCATGACTCCTTATCCCCAGAATAGCATTTGTTAACCCATCTATGACGTTTGAGAACTTTTTTTCTCTTTGGAGGACATAAGAAATACGTTACCTAATGTAACCTCCGAAGAGCAGTTGACACTTTGGCACTGCTCTACCAAAAAAGTGAAGTGTACTTCAAGTTTTGCTATAATGTGAAGTGATAATGTTTTATTATGTGTTTTCTTATTTTTCGGCATTAATTAGGATATACTCATTTATTAATTATACTCACTTGAGTCCAAAAAGGACTGAGCAAGTTTACAACAGAATATAGGTGCTCAATAAAACTCTTTAAAATAAAATGAGGAAATAAAAATATATAGAAGAAATGAGAAAATTTCACATCAAAGAGAATAAAATCACTTTTCCCAAAGCCCTGAGTGTGTCTGAGAGACTCCTAAGTCAGAAATTTAAGACTGCTCAGATCCTTTTTCTTTTTATCTTGTATGTTTAAATCGATGACTTAGCAAATCTGAGTTTTAATCACTATTTTTGATCAAATGTTCTATTGAATATCCACAGGTTGTATGTAAATGTTTATCAAACACTGAACCTTCCCAAACAGTGTGAAATGTTTATTAAATGGTTAGTCTTCTGACTTGTCCAGACATCTAGTCTCTCCTCATTTAGACTCTAAGAGTTTTTAGATTATGTTTCTATCATTACACTTACCATGAGCATCATTATTTATCAGCTGTTCCTTAAGGTGATCATGGCCCAAGAAAAGAGTGAAGACCTTGTCTTACATATCTTGGTATCTTTCGTACCTTCCAAAAAGTCTCATTCTTTGGAGATCTGAGAACCTGGGTTGTTGCATCCCATTCCACCCCAAACCTTGCCAGTCATCTAATTTTCTTGCCTCTCAATTTCTTGACCTCATTTCTAATGACCTTCTATTCCATTACAATTCAGCTGCCCGCTCCCATGGTCACACCCTGAACTTCGTAACCACTCAGAACTGTCATCCTTGGAAATAAGTGAGACATTTTAATTACTCACCACACTTCCCATTTCTCCAATTTTCTCATTTGATCCCCAGTACATAAGTTCTTTGAAATCACCTACTTCCTTAAGCATCCTACTTTTCCCCCACTGGAGTGCTCTCCCCATCTTCCCCTTTTTCCTTATATAGCTTAGATTTCATAGTATTTGGTTCAACCTCTTTCTAATACAGGAACACATTCTCTCGAAGATTCTGAGGTCAGATCCTTCAGAATTCAATTTTTTTCTGGCCTTAAGGACAGTTACACAGTAGATAATCCTTGGAAAATGTAATATCTCCATCAAAATTTGGAGCCTTGTTCTATAACCATACACATTATTTTCTTTAGCAAAATATATTCATATATACACTAAATTTCATAAATTCATTCTGCACTGGTTTTGCCACTAAGTGAAATATGAAAAAATCTTCAGTTTTCAGAACTTGAATTTTTTAACTTCAGATAAGGAAGAGGGCACCTTCCTCTTTTCGTCTACTTGTCCCACTGTACTTCCATGACAGTTTCTTAGAATAACACCAGTTTTGGATGAATGCAATTTGTTACCAATTCCACACTGACACCAAGGCTAAATTCATGATGTCTAACCTCAACTTCAGGACTTCTGGAGCACAAGGGGTCTGGTTTTCCCATACTCTCCCTGCTAAGCATATACTCAACTGGTCTACTTTATTCCACCTTCGTGGCCACCAGCATTATTACTATGGTGGTTTCCTAAGTGTTCTCTCTACCCAGCACCAAGCTCCTCTCTCCAGTGATCTTTCCAAAAGACAAAGTTGACCAAGCTATTCTACTGAAAATGCTTCAATGGCTTACAAGTGCCCTTAAGATAAAAATCTATACTCTTCAACCACCTTATCAGGCCTCACCTGCCCTCCAGCCTCACCTCAAACTATTAATGACTTCCAACTCTCCGCTTCAGCCCTACACAACGTGTTGTGCTCTCCCTCATCTCTGGTTCTCAGAACAGTGGTTTCCTCTACCAGGATCACTTGAAGGGTTTCTAAAACACAGATTTCTGGCCACATCCTGAAAGCTTCTGGTTCAGGAGATGTAAAATGGGGATCCACGTGACACTGATGCTGCTGGTCCAAAGACCACACTTTGAGTCCCACTGGCCTAGAACAACCTTCCCTCGATTTTCACCTGGCTCCCCTGTTCTCATTCTTCATGCAGTTGAAAGGTTATTCTTTATAGTCAGTTTCATAGACATTCTCAAGTCTAAGCAAGGTGTTTTCTACTACAATTATCCCACAACAACACTTAGCACACTGTATAATAATTGCTTAATTAACACTTCTTATGAGAACAGAGAGTCTGACTTTCTTGTTCATTGTTGTATAGCATCCAATGGTTAGATTAGATGCTCACTATATATTGGCTACATTAATAAATTAATTTCCAGAAATGTTTAGACTTTACAAGTATCCTTTCTCCAAAGGATATACATACAGTATACCAAAAAAATGTATTACCTATAAATGTAAAACTCTCTTCTTTTAGTCCTTATAGCCATTTACTTTCTCTGAGCAAGTAGATCTTTAAATCAAATACCAAGCACATAGTTTTTCACAGCATTCCAACTTCCAAACATCAACTGCTAACAAAGTTAAGAGATGGCATGTGCAGCTTCTTCACTTTTACCAACACAGGAAAACTAACCAGTTATGGGTGAAAACATAAAAGGGGGAAAAAAAAAAGAAAACATAAAAGGGTAAATGGTCTTTTGAAGCCCCAATATACCAAGAAGAAGAAAACTGATGGATATTCCCTGGTGGTATCCCATATATTTCATCAGCAAGTGGCAAGTGTCCAAGCCCTCTGCCAATCTCTTATCTCTCAAAAATTTGAATAGTAAACACCATGCCACATTTAATGACCTAACTTACATGATTGTCTGAACTCCAGTTTTGTCATCTGTGAAATGAGAAAATTGAGCTAAATTGTACATAAGGTTAATCTCATTTAAAATTCTAAACTAAGAGAATTCTGGGTAAGGACGTTATACTTCATAAAAATTGCCAGTGCAATACTGAGACAGCACGAAATATGACCCTAATGAAAACAGTAAGGGTAGGATATGCCTCAGAAAAAGTCAGAGGGATGTCAACTAGATTGAGCGTTAACAGGACTGAACTGAAAGAAGAATAAAATCTCCTCTTTTTTATCTGCTAAAAGCAGCAGGCCTGGAATATAAGTGAAGGAGACCCAGGCAGAGCTGCCAACTACCCTTTCCTCACTTCTTCAGGCCCCAAGGGCCTTAGGCAGAAACCCCAATCAAGCTCTGGGAGACTCTAACTCAACTCTGATGGACTATAACATATTCAGACAGTCTTGCCTATAAGGATACAGCAACAGAAAAAAAAATCGAATACAGTAAGACAAACATGCAACCTCAAAAGGAGAGGACCATTCTGAAGAACAGGAAAACACCTCCCCTTGAGCAGATTTATGGGGGGGGGGGGGGGGGATAGAGGGGAATAAGGTAAAAAGAAAAAGATTAAATTATAGGATATTTCTGATTTGTATTTTCAAATGTACATTGTTAGGGTACTAGCAGTGAAAATAGAAAAAGCCATTATAAACAAGCAAACAAAAAATAGCCAGTAAAAGCTACATGGATATTGTAATAGTTTCCTAATGCTACTGTAGCAAATTACTACACAGCTTAAACATAAGTTTATTAATTTTTTTTGTCCTGGAGGTGAGAAGTCCACAAGGGGTCTCTCACTGAGCTAAAATCAAGGTGTTAGCAGAGCTGTGTTCCTTTCCGAAGGTTCTAGGGTGAATTTTTCTTGTGTTTTTCAATTTCCAGAGACTGTCCACATTCCTTGGTTCATGGGCCCCTTCCATCCTTAAAGCTGGCAATAGCCAATCAAGTCTTCCTCATATTGCACCATTCTAATACTGACCCTTCCTGCCTACTGCCCCCATTTCCACATTTAGGGACACTTGTGATTATACCTGAGCCCACCTGGATAACACAGGATAATCTCTTCACGTCAAAATCCTTAACTGACTCACACCTTACCCAGTAGAGCAGCATATTCATAGGTCCTAGAGGTTAAGTAATGAACATCTTTGAAAAACCACTCTTGTGCCCACCAAAGAGATAAAAATACAACTTATGACTTAAACATAGCAATTTAAGCAATGAAATAAAGTGTAAAAATTCCAGAAAGTTGAAATGGCAAGTCTAAGACATACTGAAGAAATTCACCCAGCACTCAGAAGAGGTCAGAGATGAGAAGGATAAAAGGAAAGGATGCACAGAGATGGAAACATCTAGGAAACCAAGAAAGATTAGGACAAAGCTTCAGCAAGATAGCTTGAAACGTAAGTTACTGCTTAAGAAGAAAGATCTCAGATTACTGGCTTGCGTTTATATAAATTACAAAACAGAGTTAATTAAAATTAAAATTTTACCTAAATTTTAGGTATATAGCTTGGTTAGATATTAATTTTACCTAAAGTTTAGGTATATAGCTTGGTTAGATTTTGGAATCTCAAGGGTGAAGATAAAAATTCTTTACGTATTAAAACAAAAACAAAACAAAACAAAAAAACAAAAAGCAAACAAATCAAATATCTAGAGAAAGAGAGACAACACAGGATATCACCAACCCCCCGCTATAGAATTCCAAAGGACAGAACACAAGCAATCAAAATCTCCATTAAAGGGACGCCTGGGTGGCTCAGTGGTTGAGCATCTGCCTTCAGCTCAGGGTATGATCCCGGGGTCCCAGGATCCAATCCCGCATCAGGCTCCTTGTATGGAGCCTGCTTCTCCCACTGCCTGTGTCTCTGCCTCTCTCTCTCTCTCTCTCTCTCTGTGTGTGTGTGTGTGTGTGTCTCTCATGAATAAATAGAATCTTTAAAACAAAACAATAGAGCAAAAACAGTGGCAACAAACATCAAAACCCCCAAAATACAGACATGTAAGTAACTGCTCTTCATATGGTTCTAAAACTTAAAGCAAATATCAAAAATTATTCTTGACAGTATACTTATAAAAATAACTTAATGGAATTAAAATCACCTTATCAACAAGATCTTGAAACGAGAAGTATGCAAATGTTCATTTTCTCTTATTACTCAAGAATCAAGACATATTACTTCAGTTATAACAATACTTCTCAAAAATTTTTAAAAACCACCTCATCGAATAATTATCATATTCATCATAAGAAATCTGGGGAAAACAAACATGTAATCAGACAAAATTCAACACTTTTTAGAGGTTTGTTATGCTTAAAATCCAAATCACTGTATTTTGAAATTTCTCTGTAATAAAAGAAGTTCCAGAATTCCGCACTGCCCGAGGAACAAAGATGTAAATAAAACAGAATTATTCCAAAAATATTGTCCCCGATGCTAAAAAGAGAGGTCCACATGCATGCCCTTTTCACATCCACCAATTACATCTCAGGATGATGGGGCGGAGGGAGGAGGCCTCTTGGCTGCTCTGCAGAGCAGATGTTCCCAATCTGCGAAGTTTACCTCACCCATCATGTGATCTCGGGAGAAGTCATAACAATTCCACCAAACCTGAACTCTAAAGAGGCACATACGGTGTTCATCTTCACTATGCACTTCATTTATTTGTGCATTCACAATTTACGGAATGCCAGGTAGGGGAGGGCATCGCACTACACCACATCTCGGAGGGCTCCCAAAATGATACCCCTGGTGCCTGCTGCAGATCCTCTCACAGTCTACCTGCTGTGAGTTTTGATCTCCTGAAAGACAATAATATAATTCACTGGCCAGGTGGAAAAGAGAACACTTGGCAAAAGCTCACAGCCTGGTAATTAAAGCTTTGTGATTTAGTAACTAGATTTAAAAAAAAATATATGTATGCAGCTGACATTCTAAAAGAGAGATTTTACTCTCTGCTGGATATAGGACCAGTAATATGATATAAATCAAGTGTAGTCATCCACTTCTGCTAAAGTCCAACAATGGAGTGAATGCGTCTTCCTGATTCTGGTGCTGGGGACAGCTAATTGGTCTTCAGGTAAGGCCCCTAACTGCTCGGGATGGTGATTTTCTTATTTGCGAGGTAAGGTATGAATGCTAAGGCCCCTGCAAATCAAGCTCCTCAACTTAAATAATCAGACCTTCTCCACATTTCTTCCCCCTTCCCCCCCGAAAAAAAAAAAAAAAAAACAGAATTCAATGCCACAAGTCTCTATTGAGAAAAAAATAGTTCTTATCCCATTTAGAGCCTTAAATGAGAAACAAAAAAACTGAAATGATCTTCTGCTAGAACTAGAAAATGGGTCACAATGCTGATAGAAACTACAAATGTTTGAAAGCTAGTATTCTTTTTCGGGGGAGAGGGGAAGGGACAGAGAGGGAGGGAGGAAGGGACAGAGAGTGACAGAGAAAGAATCTTCAACAGGTTCCATGCTCAGAGCAGAGCCTGATGCAGAGCTCCATCTCCCGACCCTAAGATCATGACCTGAGCCAAAATCAAGAGACAGATGCTTAACCAACTGAGCCACCAAGGTGCCCCTAAAAACTAGACATCTAACCATATGTGGAGAATAGGCAACTACAATATTTTCGAAAGTTCACCTGAAAAGGTACACAAGATGCTACTTCTTATACAGTAACAATGTTTGTGAATAGGATGTAGACACACGTAAAGAGAAACTATGAAAAGCAAATTGCACACCCGTGAAAATACTTTGTAGCTGCTACAGCCCCTGGCAAGGAGCAGAGATAAACTGGGCAACGTTATACTTATCAAATTTCCAAAGAGAAAATTTTGAGTTGGTCCTAAGAGGAAGGAATGAAAAAGAAAAAAGTCACTAAACGGATGAAGAGGTTATGAGAAAATGTAATCCTCTTCTTAATGCATTCTTGAGTTATAAGGGAACCCCAAGCCAAGGCAATGGGCTGCCCTGGAGGCACACTGTTAGATTATGGAGACAGGGCATTAAATATTACTGGGAAGAAGAGGAGCTCTGAGCCTTGATGGGGGCAGTGGGCTAGAGCTGAGAACAATCACTAAGCTAGAAGTCTTAAAGATCTCCTTATTAGTAAAAGAGGAGACCAAGAGAAAAAAAAAATCTATCCAGTTGCCCTGGGGAAAACAAGGAAGTCTGTCTCAGCTTAGGCTCCAGGCTAGGAAACAGATAAAAGTCTCCCTTCTGAGTCATGACCCCAAGCCTATAAATCATATACAGTTGCAATCTGAAGTTCAACTACCTGTCAAGTCTGTGAAGCCACAGAAGGGGAATGACCACAAACCATGGTCCTGAGCGTGTGATATCTGCATCCATTTCCTGCTCCACGTTGCCTAGCACTAAGGAGCAGCAGACCTCTCCAGAGAGCTGGACCTCTGTGCAGCCCCAACCAAACACAAACTCACTGCCTGAAAGAACAAGGGCACACCGAATACCGCAGGTGAGAACCAGCAGAACAGTTGGCAGCAGGAGCAGCCCCAGGGATATCAAAGATTACCAGAATGTGAGATTTAACATGCATACTTGACGTGAAGCCTCAAGGTGACTCTCTTTCCTTGATGCAAGCTTTCACTCCAATGTCTCCGCTCTCCTCTTAAATGCTACTGATCTTCAGCACTGTACCTTCCATTTGTTTCCAAACCTCCCTAAAATTACTTGATATTACTGTTTTGTTTTTCAGAAACTTGAGAGGGAGAGAGAATATGTGTACCTGCAGGCAGGAGAGACAGAGGGAGAGAAAGAATCTCGAGCAGACTCGGTGCTGAGCATGGCATCAGATGCGGGGCTTGATCTCATGACCCCAAGATCATGACCTGAGCAGAAACCAAGGGGTGGACGCTTAACCAAATGAGCCAGGTAGGCACCCCTACTCCTTCGGTTTTATATTTTCAAAGTTTATTTGGTTATCTTTGTTTGAAGGCAACATAATTATATTACAAGAACAAACAAGGAAATTAAGAACAAAAGAAATTAATAGCCAATTTTTTTTAGGAATATAAACAAGAGCTCCTGAATATATTACATATCCATAATATATTATACATTTATATATTTACATATTATAATTATATCGGAACACTTATAGAATCTACAAATATAATTTTATATAGTAAGACTAAATAGGGTTTAGTTCAGAATGCAAAGATGATCTAACACTTAAATATCTATTAATATAACTCACCACACAAACAAATTCAAGGAAAGAAAAAAGGCCAATGATCATCTCAACAGACATGAAAACTGTTTGGCAAATTGTAGTGTCCTTTCACGTTGATTTGGCAAACTAGATTTTGAAGAGAGCTTCTTTAACTTAATAAAAGATTGACAGCAAGTGTCATTGTTGATGGAAGTATTCCCTTTTAAAACAGAAATGAAACAAATTGCCAATTTTTTGGCATGCACTGGTGGTGATGGCCAAACAGTAAGAAAAACAAAAACACAAAAACAAAAAACAAAAAGAATTGGAAAAGAAAAAACGTATTGTTTTTCACAAATGAGATAATCAGTTACATAGAAAATACAAAGATGACTGTATGAATAGAGTTTAGCAAGTCTGCTCGATGAAATATCAAGTCACATGAATCAACTGTGTTCCTACAGAAATACCAAAAAAAAAAATTTTTAGGTCATTATTTTAAGAACAATTCATTTACAAGAACAAAATCTCTAATGTTCCTAAGTCTAAATAGTCAAAGCTTACAAGAAAACCCAGACAGAGAAAATATTTTAGGGGTAGAGAAAGATATTAAGATGCCAATATTCCCAATATTAATATATTAATTCACTGCAATAAAATCAAAAAGCCCAAAGGGTTCTTCATAGAGTTTTGACAGGTTCCCTGAACATTGATATGGAGGTATAAATGAGTCAGAATAACTAGAAGAACAAAGAACCAGATGCCCTATAGAATGCCACATTTTATTTTAAAATCATAGTAGTTAAGACATTGTGATACTGTCATGGAAATACTCGAGTGGCCCAAAGGAATAGAGAGCCAGAAACATGGTGAGAGACATGCTTTACCCAGCAACGGGGAAAATGGCTTAACTGTTCGTCTATATGAAAAAATAAATTGATTATCTATGCTACATACACAGAAATCAACTTTAGGTAATATAAAGACATGTGAAAAATAAATCTCTAAAACTTTTAGAAGAAAATATAGCATATATTTATAACCCATAGATTTTCTTTTTTTCCAAACAAGGCCAAAACAATGACTAATTAGAAAGTTGAGACTTTTATGCTGCAGAGAACTTAGTGAAAAGAAAAGCTGAAGACTCAAAGAAGTTTTGGCAATGCACACATAAAAAGGCTTACAGCAAAACGCAAAAAAGCAAAAAACTTCCTACGAGTCAAAAAAGGAAAAGCCCAACAATCCAACAGGCAAAGATAAGGATGGGTAATTCACAGAAGAGGAAACCTGAATGGCCAATAATCACATGAAAAGATAATTATCCTTAGAAGGAATCGGAGAGAGTTAAATATCAACTGCAGTCAGATACAACTTATCTCTACCAGGTTGGCAAAAATTAACACGTCTGAAAACATCAAGAGTTTGTGAGGACGGTCATTTGGTGTTTGGTGGGAGGAGAATTGAGTACAACTGCTTTGAAGAACAGTTTGGCCCAAACCACTAAAGTCGGACACGTCCATACATGGGATGGAGAGATTCTAACCCTAGAAAAACTCACACATGTGCCCAAGGAGGCATGAGCAAGACTTTTCATTGCTACTCTTCTACGACACTGAAATGTCAGAAGCAACATCATGATGATATTCACCAAGTAGAGAAAGGGAAAACTGCAACAAAAACAGGAAGGCACAGCAGTTAGAAGGAACAATGGAGAGCCTTCTGTGGGCTGATGGCTAAAGCAGTTTGTGCAGTGTGACACAGTACACCAATCTCGGGAATGTTAAAAACTTGCAGAAATACTAAATATTGTTTCTATATTCCCACGTATGTGTACATATCCACCAACACATGCAGGGACATGACAAATACCAACTTACAACCTGAGCCAAGAGGGAGGTGTCCAACACTGGCCAAGACTACAAGGGATGTCGGCTTTACCTGTAATTATTTGTTTCATTTATTAAAGGCCCAATGATTTTGAAATGATTACATCAAAATGGTCAAATTTTACAAAGCTGGGTAATAGATATTTCACTGTTTTATAACACTCTCTACACTTTTCTGTATGCTTGACATATTAACACACACACACACACAGCTAATTGAGTCCAAGTCATGGCCAATGGGTTGTGTTATCAATAAAAGAGGGAGTGGAAGGAGGGAGGGGGAAGGGTAGCAACAAACACTATTGCTAGACTTCACCAGGCCCAAGAAATGAATAAAGAATAAAATCTGGGGGACGCCTGCCTGGGTGGTTCAGTAGTTAGACATCTGCCTTGGGCTCAGGGCATGATCCTGGAGTCCCGGGATCAAGTCCCGCATTGGGCTCCCTGCAGGGAGCCTGCTGCTCCCTCTGCCTGTGTCTCTGCCTCTCTCTCTCTCTCTGTGTGTCTTTCATGAATAAATAAAAAAATAAAATCTTAAAAACAACAACCCTGGGTATGGATGGGCTGATACTTCATTTGCAATTTCCTATTTTCTGGGAGACAAGGGAGGGTATGAAAGGTGCCATCATAGATAAGTAGCAGCCATTGAGCTTATGAGGCCTTAGAAGTGGTGAGATCTGAGTTCAAATGCCAATTATTTAACACTCCCCTCTCAAGGCCTCAGTTTCCTCATCTATAAAATGGAGACAAAAACGTCACCCACTTTTAAGGATGGGGTGCTTATTACTCAGTCTCTGTAACATCTGTTCTCTTGAAACCTTTAATTCAATAACCCAGAGAGCTTGACCTTCGTAAACCAATGACCACCTTCCAAACACAAGTTTCTTGAACTCACAGATGAAAATAGGAAGTCATTCATCCATGAAAAAAATGAAAAATTCTTTTCCATTAGCCCCTTTTTTTGTAGTCTAACAGCAGAATGTTTCCATTCTTATCTTATTCCAATTAAATTTGTTCTTCTTACAGTGATATGGGTGTGGATTGGTATCTATTTCTTCTGATGCTTTATCTGTCCCTACACAAATTCCCTACTGCTTTAATTCAGTATAACTTTATAATAAATTGTGATATCTGGAAGAGCAGCTTTTCCTACCTTGTTCTTCTTTAAGATGAAATCATTTATTTTTGACCTTTCATTTTTTTATATAAGTGTTAGAACTAACTTGTGAGGTTCCCCCCCAAAAAATTAGGATTTTTATTGTGATCACATTCAATCTAGAAAATGCGTTTGCAGGGAACTGACATCAAATCAATGGATCTTACAACGCACTGACACGATGTCTATGTAAGTCTTCTCTAATATCTACTAAAGTTTGATAAATAATCTCAAAAAACTCTTACACCTATTTTATTATTATTCTTAGATGCTTGATACCTTTCATATACTTACACATTGCTCTTCTGGATAATTCTTTCACCTAACAGTCGTTTCTTTTTTTATTACTGAGATATAATTGATAATATTAGTTTCAGGTGTTCAGTTTTTAAAACTAGAATTATTTACCTATTTAAGTCTTTGCTATTTTCCACTACCTACACTTACATACTTTCATTCTTACAAAAAGTTTGCTCTTCTGTGTCTAGTTTTGAGAAAGGCAATAAAATGTGCAACCAACAAGGAGCATTTAATACTTTATTTTTAATAATTTTAAGGAAAATATGCAAAAAATTTCTAAGAATAAATAGATATTCCTGATACATCATCTGAAAATCTCCAACTATCATCCTCTGTTTAGCTCCAACTATCATCCTCACAGATTCCCCATCATACCACCTTGTTTCTTCCACCTTTTTGTGTTCTGCTGTCACAGAATTGAATCCCCATCTGCAAGTGCAGTGCTGCCCTAGTTTTTCAAGCTAATCCCAAATGAGACAATGGGTTGATGAGTAGCTGAGTCTCCTCCACCTTGATGTATCCCACAGAGGTAACAGGATCTTTGCCTGACCATGACTGCTGAATCCTGAGTTCCCACTGGTCACGCACATATAATCGAGAATGTCAGAGATAAGTCCAGAACACAAGCCACAGGGCTGGGATTCTTCTGGGTCCTCCCCTGCACTGTTTTTGCCAGATTTCTTTGGTCACCTGATCAAATACAATTAGGGTCATTCTAAATAGAGTTCCGGAGTGTGCAAAGCCCTTAAAGTTGAAGCTCAAAGCTGAATCCAGATGAATGGATCTTCTTTCCAGGCCTCCACTAAGGCTCCCAAACCTCCCCATGCTGACTGGTAGGCATTCCAACTAAGTGCAAATATTCTGACATCAGGCAGCTATCTAGTTCAATCAAATCTCTATCCCTCTTCCTGCAAGACTGGAGGGTTCTTGCTCCCCAAGGGGGGTCTGAATCTTTGAAAGTTACTTTATTGCAAACCCAGCCTTTCAAGATCTCATCTTCTCGATGACCCTTTCATTAACATCTTGTCTAACACTAAGAAGCAGGCAACAGTCCACTATCACTTCTCTCCCAGCCTGCGCCTGCCTAGGAATGCCATTTACGAAATGGGCTAAGTTTAACTGAGGGGCAGTTCCTAAGGGATGCCATGCAATTATGAAATAGCAGCATCATCACATGCAGCAGATGAAGGGCAGATTTTTAAATGACGGTCTTCTTATATATAGCAAGGTACGGTTCTCAAAAGACAGAATTCTCCTGGACTCTGTGATTATGTTCTCTTCCCACTGGGAAACACACTGGGCACCACCCCACCGTAGTGTTTATTCCAGAAAAGCTGCAATGAAGGTTCAAAGAAAAATAGCTGGAGAAGCTAGGCATGCAAAAAGGAAAGCAGGCAAATGGCATGAAAATGCACAGGAAAAGGGAGAAAATCACATCCCCTCTGAAGGATAAAGAAGTAGCTCCATTAATTACTAAAGACTAAGCTAATTAGAAAGAAAATATTGGAAAGAAAAAGAAGCAAATGTGAAAGGTCTGATGTTTGTCTTTGTACAATTTTGTTTTATGAACAGAAAATCCAAAAGGTGTCCTCATGTAAGTGAGTGGGTAAAGAAGATGTGGTACAAATCTACAATGGAATATTACTCAGCCATAAAAAAGAATGAAATCTTGTCATTTACAACAACGTGGACAGATGTAGAGGGTATGAGGCTGAGGTCAGTCAGTCCAAGAAAGACAAATACTATATGATCTTGCTTATATGTGGCATTCAAGAAACAAAACAAATGAGCAGAAGAAAAAGGAGAAAGAGACAAACCAAGAAATAGACTCTTAACCCTAGAGAACACACTGATGGTCACCGGGGAGGAGGGGTGAAATAGGTGATGGGGACCAAGGAGGGCACTTGTCATGATGAGCACTGAGTCATGTACTGAAATGCTGAATCACTGTTATCGTACACCTGAAACTAATATAACACCATATGCTAACTATAATGGAATTAAAATTAAAAACGTAATGACTATGTTGTTAAACATTTCCCAACCACCACTGCCTGGACCCGTTCTAAATAAAATCACATGGCCTTGGGGCGCCTGGCTGGCTTAGTCAGTACAGCACGGGACTCTTGATCTCCGGATTGTGAGTCTGAGCCCACACTGGATGTGGAGATCACTTAAAAAAAAAAAAAAAAAAAAAAAAAAACTTAAAAAAAAAAATCACATGACCTCTTGTCATGTGAGCTAATTAACTCCCTTATCCCTCCTCCCTCATCTTTATCTTACTTAAGTTAGTTTGGGGGGGAAAATGTGCCCTCATATTCTGAAATAAAATATCCTCTCAAGATTTATCTGAGCGTATAAACAAAGGGAGAACAGATGAATTTAAATTGCAATATGAGAACAAATTTTACCTCTAATAGAAACATGGTTCAAGATAGAGTAAGTCAGAAATCTCAGTGTTTATCTATGCATGCATTTATTCCTGGCAATACACTAGAGTTTTCCATAGACTGTTTATCTAACTCGGCTTTCCTCTGATGGATCTTCTGGCATCCTCCATAAGCACATCATATACACAGACCATATGCAGAGGTAACCACCTTCTCCCTGTAAAGAATGCTCAGAATAATGATGGCAGGAAAAGTAATAAACGTCACATATCTAACCGATAGAATCCTTAACAGATATTTTGCCATTTAAGCAGATAAAGGACTTCACAGATATGTTGACCTTTAAACTTGGGAGTGCAGTGTATATTATTTGAATTCTAGAGATTGAAAGAAATACAACTGAAAGAGATGACTATATTGAAACATGCCCTAGGTATGGGACTTGAAGCAAAATTCACTTACATCTAAGCCCAGGAATTCTCTTTTCTCGATTCCATGTTAGATGAAGCCAGACCACATTGTGTCTTCACTGCGTGGCACTGGAAACGTACTTCATATTCCAACTATTCACACTTTGGTCTAAAAGCACTCTCCAGCTATCTGCGATCCCTCACTTTAGAGACTGACAATTTAATAATTACAATCATTCTTTTACTTTGGAGCCTTCCGTGTAGGCCTCATTTTTTTTTTCTTTAATTCTTCAGTGATGAAATATTCTGGCTAATATGTCAATCTACCTCCCCCTTAAAGGGAGGAAATGGAACTGGCTTTTAATCCTTAAAAACTCATCGAATAGTCTTATAGAGAAGAGTAAACTGATCTGATCAATGTGTCTAAAGGAAAACATAACTGCAAAACGACTTTTTGGAAAAGCAGTTGGGGAAATCAAATATGGATGAGTATAAAATGATATTAAGGGATTGTTTTTAATTTTGTCAAGTGTGATCATAGTATTGTGGTTATTGAAGCAAGTTATTTTTAGAGATGCATATTGATGGACAAGGGTTGAGGTGAGGGGCCATGATGCCAAGCATTTGCTTTATAATGGTTCATCTCCCAAAATGGGAGGAAATAAAACAAGTATGACAAAATACGAATACCTGTTGAATCTGGGATTCATTACATTATTTCTTTTTATTTTTATTAATGCTTGAAAACCGCCATCATAAAAAGTTCTTTAAAAAACAAGTCTTTCAATCTCAAAATACACAACCCATTTAATACAGAATTCAACTCCTTTCATCCAACTGTATCCAGTCTCTAATATCAGAAATAAAACCTCTAAAACACACATTTTGGAAATACAGTAGATTTAGTTAGAGGAATCTAATGGTAATGATGTTCAAAAAGGCCTGTCTTCCAGCAGACAAGTAGAGACCTACTTGTGTTACGTCAGAGCAGTGGATAAGAACCAGAGGAGCAATCTGTTAAGACACTGAGTACTTACCTACCCCAATTCATATCTTTAATGAAAGCTACAGGAAATCACTTGGTGAGATCAAAATCTTTGTTTCCTGGGCTTAAAACCAAGATAGCAGCTTCACAAAAGACAGAATGAAACCTTGTCAAATACTGAGAGAACAGAGTCCTCTCTTGCTGGAATCCCAGGTGTGAGGCTCTGAATACCTTTGAAAGTCTCAACACCAGTCCTGCGTTTGAAAGAGGCCAAACCATTCATGCATGTAGTGAACTACTGACCCTTCCATTCAAAAGGAAAATGAAACTTGTAATCTACCGTCATTGGATGCAACATAATTCCAGAAATGCTAAACAGAGTTCTGGAAACAGAAAATTGGCCACGAAGAGTGGCGAGACTTTGATTTTTCTATCCCACCCTCCACCCCACCACCCTGTGCCCGTATCTGCGGGATACGAACACACAAATTTAACCTAATGGTGAACATGTTCCTGTCTGCAGACACATCCCTGAAGCTTCCCTTGGGCAAGGAACTTTCTATCCATGCCTGGATGAACAGGGCGGCAAATGAGCTGCATATGGTCTTCCTGCTGCTGCTTGTACAGTTTCACCTTGGTCTTCATCTAGCTTCGTAAGAACAAGGTGCTTTCTCAACATGAGAAAACAAAATCCACCCCACTGTCTGGTCAGGAGTAAAGCGGGGAATACAAACGTGTCCCACTTCAAAGCACAAGGCCTATCTTTCACTAACTAAGCAGCAACCCCAGCCGGGGTGACAATGGAAGCTTTCGTCCCTATTATTGTTTGAAACAATCGCAGGCTATTTGTTCATATTAATTAGCTTCTATCTAGTATTAGGCAGCCTTGATTAGAAAAGTGCTCTTTGTCACCAAATGAATAGAGGAAAGCAAAACCAAAAAGCTTTTTTTTTTAAGTTGTTGTTTTTGCCTTAGAAAAGGATGGTCAGGCCTCTCACACTCGAATGTGGGTTTATCTCTATGCAGGTCCCTGAATTCACTCTAAAAGAATGTGAGTGGACGTGCCAGAGCCAGGCTGAGGCTGATGGAGTGAACTGCTTAGTTCGCCTTGCCTGCGAGATGGTGGATTTAAACTATTTTTACCTTCTCTGAACCCGGAGAAACCTTGATAATAGGAGAGTAGACATCAATACAGTGTCGGAGGCAAGGCAAGGGCAAGTCAGCCTTGGGCTAAAATCTGACACCACAAATTACATGTGAAGAACTGACCTACAGATAATCAGGAGGCCCGTCACCGAGCAGAGATAGGGACCTAAGTGACCCAGGGGTCTGCACCTCTGCAGGAGAATCAGCTCCCTCTCCCTGGGGCCCAATGCCCTAGTTTACAGCTGACTCCTTCCTTCCAGGTGGGCTTGGGTTCCTCCCACAATCAGAGGCCACTGTTCCTCAGCGTAGGTGAATAATGGGACTTGCTACCCTCGTTGAGATGGATTAATGAACTAGTTCAACAAAACAGCCCAAAGTCAGGTTTGGAACCCAGCCCCCAGACTCCAAAGCTATGCGGGCTTCACGATTAATGTTAAATTCCTCAACGTAGTTGGAAAGGCACTGCGAGAACCTTCTCCAACCTTGTAACCTAACCCATCTAACCTCCTCTACAACCTGAAGCGTGCTGATAAATATCTAACAATGGGCCCTTTCGGAGTAAGGGACTGTGTTTGCCCAATTCCATGGTTAAATACTCCACCCTGGCTGACTGCAGGCTACAAACATGATGTCCACTGGCTCACACAATTCCTGGAAATTTAACATCAGATCTTGTGGGCTGGCAGGGCTGGCTCTAGCACATCTCTGCTTACGACCCCAGCCCCCAGTGGACTACAGCTCTCCTGAATGAACATCCGAATGTTATGGTCTCGCTCTCCCCTTGGGACATTCAACATTCACACATGCTGTTTCTCTTTCCTTGCCAAAGGAAGGACACATTAGCTCCCAGCCTGGTGGTCTTCCTTCTAGCAGCCTTCTCAGATCCTCTAAGTCTTTTCCTAGGTGCCCCACTTGACTCCTAAGGTCCCCATATTACTGTCCTAGCAGGTGTGACACAGCTCTCGAATTTTGTTTCCTCATCTGTATGTTTCCCACTACATTTCTTCCCCCTCCCCCCTCCACTACATTTCTAAACCCTGAAGGCCAAAAGCCTTGTTGATCTTATTTATCCTCAGGATGCTCACTGAACAATGTACTGAGCAGTACACGCCAGATTTTGTTCTAAGGTTTTTACATATTATCTCATTTCATCCTTAAAATGATCCCATGGAGTTGGCTCTATCATTTTTATGTTCGTCTGGCAGATGAGGAAACTGAGGCCCTGATGGGGTGGGTACCTTTCTCCCCAGGGCAGAGTAACTACAGAGCCCTTGTACATCCCGTCCAGTGTTTGACTTCTCTTCTTTCCATTGGCGATTCTCAATGAGAAAATTTTACTTACGTTTCAATTCTCCCTAATGAGAAAAATTAAATTATTAAGGAATAAGATGTTGTCAGGTAGGGTTAAACTTTAGAGGGACTTTTTTTTTTTTTTAAATCTCCCAAGATCCAATTTTTGCCCTCTTGGGGAAATCATCATTCCCACTGACAATGTATCTTCTAGACCTTTCACTATGTGCTTACATTAATGTACCATATGTTCATCCCTAAAAACTTATGGTCTTGTTTTATAGTTTGAATGACATCTTCCTGAATTAGTCTGCATTTTACTTTTTCCTCTACCAGGTATCTTAGAGCTTAGAGATAGAGCTGTGTTGAGATATGTATTTATCTTTTTTTTTAACCTGCTGCATGGTACTTAAATGATATCAACATGCCTGAATTTACTGTCATTCCACTATTGCATATCCTGGCCTCCAACTAATGCTTCAGTGAATATCTTTATGCATGTCTCTTGGGGCTCATGTACAAGTGTGTTTCTAATGTAGTTCCCGAGCTAGGAAGAGGGTATATGCAAAGGGATATAATTTCAATAGATATTATCAAATTACCCTCCAGAGTGCCTGAACCAATTTACCTTCCCACAGAGGATTTATAAGAGCACATACTTTCCCCAGGTGTTTATATTAAATACAATCTCTTTCTACCTTGGGCAGTGTTAAACATTTTAACTAAATGAGTCATTGAGAAATATTCCTCTTGCTTGCCAGCTGATAGTAGCTTATTTAAGAGGAAAGAAGCACACAGATAAAATGCTCCTACTGGAGATGCTGACAAATGTCAGCATTGTCAGGTGCTGAAATCCTTGCCCAGAAAACCTCTGCTAAGGCCTACCTCACTTCGCCAAAGGCTCAGAATGGCTGTCACATGGGGACAGCTGCAGAGGACTCTGACATGGTGACCTCAGTAATGGGCACTAAATCTCATTACCCACTTATGAAGTCTCTGCAGCACCAAAGACCTTGTTGAGGGGAATGGAAACCAAAGAGCCAAAATCAATGAAATACTGAAAAAGCAAGATCCATTTACCAGAAAGAGAAATACACATGATGGTGGTAACGCTAAACTTTCTGGAAAATATCAAACACTTTAAAATGTTGAATAATAGGAGGACTTGATCTATATGATCAAATTCCAAGGTCTTTTTTAGAAGAGACAAAAAAGCATTTAGATACACATGAAGTAAAAACGCTCTGTTCTCTCTCCCGCTCTTTCTCCCCCTGCCTCACATACGCCTAACTTGAAATACATACAGCATCTAGTAGCCTGAAAAATGATACAGGACCACAAAAAAGTGTGCAAAAACATTCTGCATCATCAATAGTTAAATTTCAAACAATATGGCTCTTTTTCAAAGGTATACTTTTTTCTTGAACCTTGACTTAAAAATTATCATGAATGAGATGGGGGGAGGTCACACTCTAAAAGGAGGGGGAGAAAATGAGGGAAGAGCAGATAGAAAGCTGTAATTTTTGTGCACCTACTATGTGCTCTGCATATTTCCTATCATCTACTCCATACAACCATCCCACGAAGTGTGGTGACATGAGGAGACACTGAAGCTGAGTGAGGTTAGCATGACTAAGGGCCATCCAACAATCAGGATGTGATTTCAGACCTAATGACTGCAAAGGCTGTTACCACACCATCTGCTAAAACTGAAAGAATCCAGTTAATACTCCAATAGATCAGACTGTAAAGTAATCTGAAGGCAACATTCTTGCCACGTAACTGCTCTTCACTGGACAGAAAAAGCAACTTATGACTATTGTTCACAAGTTTCTGGAGTTGCATCTTCTGTTCAAAGCTCCTAAAACAGGTCCAGGCAAAATAGTAATTATAGGAAGCAGACAATGAGACTACATTCAGAAAACGTGTAAGATTAGATCTGTTCTGAGATATTTCATTAAAACCCTAAAAAAGCCAAGAGAGGGAAAGCACAGGATTTACCTTTGTCTTAACTGGTAGTAACAGCCAGACATTCTAAACACTGAAAATCAAGACCCCCATGCACAGTGGCTGCTCCACTATCATTACTTTCTCATTGTTCCAGCTGCTTCTTAAACTAAATAAAAAGCACCTGCCTCACAAAAGCACTGTTATCCAAACGCCCACCAAATGATAACTAGAAGTTTACATATGCACCTTCTGAAACTCAGTGTAAATATCTGACAAAACTAAGATTACCCCAAACTTATACCAGGTTGAATCACTTACCTGGGGTTGTGAATTTACAGGGGTGGAAGTGGGGGCAGCAACCATGGCAGCTCTGTAGTTGTGGGCAGTGACCAGGCCCCAGCACAACAGCGCCAGACACAGGAGTCAAGTTACGTTAGCTATTGATCAGATCACGGTCATGCTAGGAGGAACTGTGTACCTGGAAAAGGATGAGAAAATACACATTTAGCCTGAAAGGACTAGTGCATGAGAGTGAAGTACCACTGGCCAAAGAAAGCAAAAATCGCCGTACAACATATCAACTAGAAGTTTAAAGAAAAGAAGAACCCAGAAGGGAGCATCTCGCATTTCTGAGCCAGGATTCCCATACCACTCACCCAAATCATGTTAGGTTGATATATTTTCAGAATAGCTTCTGAAAATCCAGCTATTCTTGCTAAGTTAGGTGTTTTGAGGAGGCATTTTCAAACTGTAAGGTTGGGGACAGTGGGCCCAGGGGAGACCCCATTCTATCATTCAACAATAAATGAATTAAATGACCCACAATCGATAACTGCCAGTTTAAATCCAAAGGGCAAAGAGAATAATACCAAAACATCAAGTGTCTTAAAGATCAGCCAGTTCAAGTGTACCCAGTTGCAGATGGATAACTAAGGTGTGGAGAAGAGAAGAAACTATAGTCACACATTTTGTTAATGACAGAACCAGAAGGAGAGCCACAATCAATTCCCAGTCTAGTATGGAACACAAGACAGTGAGAATGTTCCATGTTTACATTTCTTCAGGAAACTTAGTCACCACAAAGATTAAAGAAAGGCAAGGCAACCCATAGTTATAGGAGTCAGTTACAAGAATGAATCAAGGACTCCAACGGGTGGGGGGCAGAAGGAGGGTAGTTTCATTAGGCAGTCTTGCCTATGAGCCGGGAAGAGTCTTTTTCACATCCTCGGAGAGAGGATGCTGGATAGGCACAAAATATAAACGCACCTTCTGTTACTAGCATGTTCATTAAGAAAACTCAAAAAGATGAATTCTCTGCAGTAAAGTGTGGCCCAAGTTCTGTCCAAAGACTGATGTGATTGTTTCCACACTGCAATTTGATCCACAGGGAAATTTTTTCATTTTAAGAATTTATGAAAATTCTTCCCTTTTAAGAAAAGTTCTCATTTTTAGGTTGTTTTCAGACCACCTAATAATATCCTTTCATTTATTCAAAAGATATTTATTGAACATCTACAGTGAACCCAGGAGCATAATGGATAAAACTGAGCCAGCCCCTGACCTCAGGAAGCTTTTGTCTGGAAATATAATTTCAAGTTTCACCAGCATGCAAGATGATATCTGAACACTTTAACTACTGGAAAAAAAATACTTTTCATTATAGTAGCAATAAAGATTTAAGTCTTGAGCTGGACATTTTATCCAAGCCTTCTGAGCCCCGAATCCTCTGGCACTACTCTGCACTTGGCTGGATGATGCCAGGCAAATCACAAAACCTCACAACTGTTTCCTAAGAAATAATCTAGGTTTAGCAGCCACTTCTATGAACTTAAAGCTTTGATTTTTATCCTGTTTTTGCATATTCTCCTTCATACTATAGTTTCAATCACTTTAAGTTTTGTTTAGAATGATGGCTTCTTCCTACCTTCTTCCCTCTGTTAGAGTGATTCTAGTTATTAACAGCTAAGGAGTAAAGCTGTCAAACTATTTTGGCATAACATTCAATACTAAATTCCTTAGGTGCCCTGATGTTCTCATTAATCCTCACTTTGGGGAGGGGAGGGAAGGTTGGTTGTTTATCAATACCACAAATTTAAGTGAACAGCCTGGGAGAAAGGTATATGCATACGGGAGTGCCTTTTGCCTGAATGCCAAGCCTACACTGAGAAAATTATAAGATCCTCTTGCTGTACTGCTTTATACTGAATGTATTCCTGGCATCATTTTGTGCCCGCCCCTTTTTTATTTTTCCTTTTCCCTTCTCATGTATTTATAATTCACACTGTCTTACTCTATCATATGTAGGGTGGACAGATGAATATGTAAATAGCATGATAACCAAAAAACAAAACAAGCAGGCAAGTGAGATTCTATTCTTAGACTCACACTATGTGCTAGGATCCAATAACTAAGCTAAGTCATTAGACAATATAACCTTAAAAGATTTTCAAAATTCAGAGCACACAGAATTGCCTGAAAGGTGAATAGAGAGCAGCTAGCCTGTGAAGTGGATGTGACAGATGTTCCAGATGGTATCACTGCTAACAAGCAAAGGGGGAAGGTAGGAGACTGGGATTTAATAAAAGCCTACAAGATGCTGAGCAACTCATTTTGCATACAGTTTGAGGTGGATACTGTTAATTCATTTCATGGACAAAAACCCTGAGGCTTTAAAAATTTGTGGAGCGTACACAACCAAAGACACACAGCCCAAAAATTAGGGTGCTGACACCTGAACCAGGCCCCACTCCAAGGCTGTGCTCTTTCCACAGACTAGCCCCCTATGTGAACAGAAACTAAGGACAGAAAATGCTTAGGGTTTGAGAAAAAATTTCAGATCGTCCCAAAAAAAAAAGCAGGATGGCAGTCAAAGGTCCTGCAGGATAACTAATTTCCTCAAACTCTGAAACAAGAGAATCCTGTGCTGCTGCTCTCATCTGTAGAAAACTGTTATGTGTTCCCAGTTTTGATTTATGTTACACATCCTTGAGATACATAAGTGATAGCCCAGATTGTTAGTTTCCTATCTTCAAGAAGCAAGCAAGAAAATAAGGCAGAAAATAAACTGCCTTCTCCTAAAGCATTTCAGACTTACCTAATTAGGAGGCCTTTGTTGAATCTACTCTTACATTACAGGAGCCCTTTATGAAACGGCATATGGGTTCTTAACTCTAAAAATACAAGGGCTAAGCAATACTACCACAAAGGGTATAAATCAGCTCTCTTGTGGGAGTGAAGTCCTAAAATTACATTTATAAAACCAATTACATACATAAGTACATATGTACTTCCCAGCGTCTTTAACAAACTGCACAGATCATGGGGGAAGTAAACAAGATGACATCCTAAATATTGCCATTCAGTCCCTAACCAAGGAAGCCAGCTCACTGTGACATACCAGTCCCCTGCTTTCCCAGAGCCTCGTAATGTCAACCACAGGACTGCACCACATTTCTAAAGAAATGCATCCCTCTTCAAACTCTTCCAAGTATCTGGATGCCTGTCCCATAGTTCTTCCAACCCGCCATCAATCCAGCTCTCCATTTCCTTCTCTTGAGCTGGAAGACTGTGCTCCAGCTACAGGACCCACGGGTCAGCTGGCCCCGCTGACCCCAGCCACCCTTGGGTCATTACTGTTGCCCCTCCTCTCTCTCTGTACTTCTCTTCATTCTCCATTGTAGGCATCTCTTCTGATCCGTACCATTCTTCCCCAAACCACAAACCACCTCTCACGCCCCTCACTTGCAAAAGATCAGCCATCACTTATTTATTTACTGGCCCATTCATCTATTCCTCTATAGTCACTGAGTATGAATTAATTCATTATTCCCCCTACAATTCAAAACAGATGTACAAAATACAATCCACAAGTAAGAAAGCCACATAGACTCCTTCCTCTGTGCCAGATTACTAGAGAAATAACCAATTGAATATAAGAATAAGAAATACCCTGAATCAGCCCTAGGAGCCACAGATGGAATCCAGCTATTTCTAGTATACTTTTCTGAAAATTCAAACAAGAATCAATAAGGGAAAGATTGATAGAAGGACTAAGGTACAATATCCCCTTCATGCGAAACTGCACTACATGGGCAGAAAATAAGCAAATGAGACCCTAATAGATTCATGATAATACTCCTAGTTCAAAGGCATGAGGGGTGGACAATGAAGCCAAGAAGCACTGGAGTATAGTTAAAATACACTCACTCCTTAAAAGGGCTTCCTGGCTTCAACTAAGTAAGTCATTTCTGTCTGTATTTACTTCTGATTTACATGTGGCCGTGATGACTGCCCCAGAAAACATGTGGGGGAAAACTCTACCAGCTGGCTTCTGAGATGGGCAACCTTGCCAAGTGACAATGACCTTACTAATTACTGAGGACCACACCAAATACCTAAAAGAAAGTCTCTGGTTTTGAGGCAAACTCCCCTTCGTTTACTTCTCCAGCTGATGCTGGCTCCCTCCCTAGGTTGCAAACGAAGATGAATTTCTAATTGGCAAATTAGTCTACTATTAATATAACCATTTTCCTCTATCTAGACTTGAATCAAACAGTGACTCATTTTCAGTCTCTTGAAAGAACACAGGGCAATACTCGATACTGAATATGCATAGACTTCCCTCTCCACGGATAACAGAGAAAAATCCAAATCCACCAGGCAAATGAGAAATATTATAGCTCAAGAGAAGATTCTAGGATCAAAGCAAATATTTACATAAGAAATAGGTGTGCTACATTAAAAAAAACTTTAAAAATTATGAGGTCAGAATGAGTCTGCATTAACCAAAAAAACAGAATCTGAATTATGAACTTAAATGTAGTCGATAAAGCAGAAAACATAATAAAAAATAAAGCAAAAGATAGTTATCATAAAACAGTAGGAAAACTACAGCTTGGTGGGGGGAGGGGCTTACATGGGTAAAGATTTCAAAGCTGCATCCCCAAAATATAACAGATGAATGAACAGTACTAAAGGGGAAAAGAAGTCATCAATGCTAAAATGAGGAAAGAATAAATGTATCCTCAAAGCTTTAGAAAAGTATCACATATAGAGCCTTTTCAATGAAGTGGGAAAAAAATTCAGACCTGAAATCTGTGTATCCTTCTGCAGAGCTCTACAGTCTGGCAGAAACCAAGTAGGAAAAAAAAAAAAAAAAAAAAAAAAAACCTCTGAACCTCAAACCTGGAGGAACAAGAAGATGTGATATAGGAAAATCAGAGCTATGGCTTATTTCTTGTTTCTTAGTATTTATTCCCCCTACCAGTGCTGAACAGCATCTGAAGCCAGCCTGTATCATCTAAGGACTAAGAGGCTTCTCTTGAATCTAAGCAGATGAAAGCACTTAACCAGTAATGACACCAGAAAGATAACACTGCACCCCTTGAAACAAAAACAAAATACTTTGCAATGCTAATTCAAATGTCAAGTGAAAAAACTTGCCCCAAATGTAGAGGAAAGAAAAAAAGAAAAAAGGAAAACAGAACAGTAAGGAGAAAGGTAAGGCCTAGTCCAGGAGATCCAATGGCTCAAGAAAAGCAATTCCAGAAAGAAAGAATAAAGGAAATAGGGGAGAGGGGGTCCATTTCCTAAAATGTTAAAGTCATAAATTTGTTGGCTGTTAGGGTCCACTGGGTGCCTACCTGCCCACACCAAGCACATCATCATGAAAAATTTTTAAATGGTAGGCATAGACAAAAAATCCCGTAACCAATCAGAAATTGGGGGCAGTTGGGGGGGTGTGTGCGCATAAATAAAGAATTCATGATCAGAAAGTCTTTGGACTTCTCAACAGCAACCAGGAAGCCAGAAGATAATGAGGCAATGAAGCAAGTGATTTATAACCTAAAATTCTATTGGAGGATGTTCTTCAGCAAAACAGGGAGGAAAGTAAGGAGAGAGGCATATAATACAGGAATAGTTCAAAACAAGAGAAAACACAAGGAATTTCTGGCATAATTAGAAAAGAGATCCCTGGATGATGGGTAATGGGACTCAAAAAGTAGCCTTGATAGAATAATTCTGCATCTGGATCCATACATGGAGAGCAGACTTTTAGAACTGACAAGAGTTTGGGTTTGAATGAGTACACAGAAAACAAACATTAAAAAAATGATTAAAATTTCCTTTTTAAAGAATCTGCAGAAGAGCAAAAGGAGTCATGGAATTCTCGATAACTCCACTGTTAACCACATTAACAAGGTCATGATGGCATGAACACTGAATAACGAATGGCCTAATCGAAATCATGACCTAACCATATAAGGATGAAGAGGTACAGGATGGGAGTGTGTGTGTGTGGCGCATCTTTCCCCTTGGACATCTAGAAATATTTCAAACTGATATATCAAAAAGTATGAGTAAAGATCCCAAAGAGGCAATGAAAATACTGAACAAAGCAACTAAAACAACTGAAAATGTTGGCCATGGTGAGGGTAAAATGGTAGGGAGCAAAGAGCTCCCTTTCTTAAGAGAGCCACATACAGCTACTTGACACTATTTTTTTTTACTTACTTACTTGCTTATTTATTTATGAGAGAGTAAGTGAGGGGCTGAGGGAGAGGGAGAAGCAGACTCCCCTCTCAGCAGGGAGCCTAACTTGGGACCCCAGGATCATGACCCAACTCGAAGGCAAGACGCTTAATTAACTGAGCCACCCAAGTGCCCCTACTTGACACTTTAAATTACAAACATGTATAACTTAAAAAAATAAAATAAAAGCAAAAAAGAAAAAGAAGGAAAAAATAGTATCACCACTGACGCTAAAAATTTTAAACTACAGCAGGCAGGAGTGCCACTACAGAAAACCAAGTTGATGCCATGGAAGATGAGCTTGAGCAAATCCACACATACTTATACTAATGGAATTTACTAGACTGACTAGACATTATGGGTACAGAGCACAGAAAGTAGAGAGTCAGTATAAGAATAATTGGTATGTTTGAGGACTAATGGCACAATAGTTAACAAAAGTTAACTTTTCTTAAAAGACATTAAAGAAGACTGAAAGAGCTCACAACACAAACAACAACAACAACAACAAAAAACAGATAAGATGCACTAAATCAAAATTAAGAACTTCCATGCAAAGGATACACAATCAAAAGTGAAAATACAGTCCATGGAATGGGAGAAAATATGTGCAAATCCTAAATCTAAAAAGGAGTTAACATCCAGAATATATAAAGAACTCCTACAACTGAACCATGAAATCAAACAATCCAATTTAAAAATGGACAAAAGACTTGAATAAACATCTCTCCATATACAAATGGCCAAAAGCACATGACACAATAATGCAAGTCAAAACCACAATGAGTTGTGCAGAAGCTGTTCAGTAAGCCCTCAGTTCTTCAGGAGGAATTGTTCTATATATAGATGTGTAATTTGGTGTGTTCCATCAAGTAAGTGAGTTCAGGGTCTTTCTACATTAACCCCTTGGACCGGAATCAAATGCATAGAAATGTTGAATCATTATGTCACACATCTGAAGCTAATATAACAGTGTATGTTAATTATAATTTAAAAATATCTTCCATAATTCCATATATAAAAAAATAAAGATCATTCATTTAGCACATAGTTATTAAGCACTCAATTTATTGATTGAAACAATTAATTCTATAGTTATTGAGAGCCAATTATGTACCAAGCACTGACTCACTAGAGGGGATTAGGAAAGGATTAACAGTCTTATAGTTGGCTAATTCTTTCTAATTATTTACTGTATGATTACCAGGTGTTTAGTCCTCTAACTTGCAGTTCTTAAGGTAACTTGCAATTTTTAAAGGTAAAGTAAAAGTGTGTATGAATAAAGTGAATATAAAACAAACAAACAAAAAACAAAACAAAACCACAATGAGATACTATCTCACGTCCATTAGAATAATTGCCATCAATGGGACACCCGGGTGGCTCAGCAGTTGAGCGTCTGCCTTTGGCTCAGGGCGTGATCCCAGGTCTGGGGATCAAGTCCCACGTCGGGCTCCCTGCATGGAGCCTGTTTCTCCCTCTGCCTCTTCTGTCTCTGCCTCTCTCTCTCTCTGTGTGTGTCTCTCGTGAATAAATAAACAAAATCTTTAAAAATAAAAAAAAAGAATAATTTCCATCAAAAAGGAAGAAAAATGAGTATTGGCAAGGATGTGAAGAAACCGGAATCTTTATTTTACTGCTGGTGGTACTTTATGTACTACTGGTAAAATGGCTCAGTTGTTACAGACAAAAAGGATGGGGGTTCCTCAAAGTTAAGAATGGAATCATCATAGGACCCAGCAATTCCACTGCTGGATGTATAACCAAAAGAATTGAAAGCGGGGCCTCAGAAGACATATTTGTACACCCATGTTCACAGCAGCATTATTCATAATCACCAAAAAGTGGAAGCAACTCAAGTGCCCATCAACAAGTGAATGGATGAACAACGTGGTATATATAACTACAGTGGAATATTATGCAGCCTTAAAAAAAGAAGAAAATTCTGACACATATTACAACATGGATAAACCTTGGGGGCATTATGCTAAGTGAAATAAGTAACAAAAATATAAATACTTAGTGACTCCACTCATATGAGGCACCTAGAGTAGTCAAATGCACAGAAACAGAGACTAGAAGGGTGGTTGCCAGGGTCTGGGGGGAGGAGGACAGGGGGAGCTGTTGTTTCATGGGTACAACGTTTCAGTTTTATAAGATGAAGAGTTCCAGAGATCTGCTTACCAGCCATGCGAAGATATTTACCACTGCTTAAACCTGAAGATGGTTAAGACAGTACATTTTATGTTACATATATGTTACCACAATTAAAAGGGGGGAGAGACCTCGCCACATTCCAGGGAAAATATGAAATACTTGACCTGCAACCAAAACACGGGTCTGTTAAGTTGCTAAACCGCAAGAGTTAAAACAATCCCCATTAAATAAAAATCAAGTGAGGGGAAAAATAAGTCAAATATCAAGGGGAAAAAAATTGGGCTGGACATAGTCGCCATCCTGACCACAACAGATGAGAAGATAGGAGAAACTTTCATGATTTCATCAGAAATATGCAATGATTCAAAAAGCATACATTCATCCCAGCTGTCCTTTACGAGCAATAGCAAGAACAAAGTGCTTTTATTAGATATTATCAGGGTATATCTCACCCTCAAAAATCTACTCGATGGCATAATGCAACTGATTCTATGTTAAATAAAAATGAGGTGCTCAGGAGAGTGTCAGCATGAGTCGCTTGTAGCCTGTCAATGCAAACAATACCTATGATCATCACAGGACCAAAAATGCAGTTATTATAACTACTAAGAGAAAAACAACATAGCTGAAGTGCATATAGCTGTCATGAACTAAGATAAAAACTCCAGAAAATCAGGGCACCTGAGTGGTTCAGTTGGTTAAGCATTCAACACTTGGCGACTCAGGTCATGATCTCGGAGGTCATGAGATCGAGCCCTGAGTCGGGCTCTGTGAGAGTCTGCTTACCTCCTTCCCTTTGCGCCCCCTCCTCAACTCTCTCTAAAATAAATAAATCTTTAAAAAAAAAAAAACCCTGGGATCCCTGGGTGGCGCAGCGGTTTGGCGCCTGCCTTTGGCCCGGGGCGCGATCCTGGAGACCCGGGATCGAATCCCACATCGGGCTCCCGGTGCATGGAGCCTGCTTCTCCCTCTGCCTATGTCTCTGCTTCTCTCTCTCTCACTGTGTGCCTATCATAAATAAATAAAAAAAAAAAAATTAAAAAAAAAAAAAACCCTCCAGAAAGTCACAAGAAAAACATTCTTCACCTTTTGAGACTCAATCAATACTGTTCTATTTCTAAAGTCAATAAGAAGAGAATTTCAGGCTCAAAGAGCCTGAAAAGGAAAAGTAATGGGGGAAAAACGGGTGACTACAGACACATGCTACATTTTTTTATCTTAATTTCCTATGCTTACCACTGCTTCCCATAAAACTGGTGAGGCAAATGGTCCAGCTGGGATGAAGAAAGCTGTGATCACTCTCAGGGTCCATTTGCTTCACATGCAGAGTTGGAACAAAGAAATCAGAAAAGCACTTAAGAAACCAAATCATTTCCTCATGTTTTGTTATAAAACACCAGCTCTACCTGCGGCAGCAGAAACTTTCCTCTCTTCTTCAAAGCATCAGGCCCAAGATTTGCTTCAATATATTCACTGAAGACAATATATTTTGTGTTCTTAAATCTTTTCTTTTCCTACATATAGGATCAGTTTTTCCATTTGCTTCTCCAGCTTTTCAATCAGATCTTTCATTCTACATTTGGCCTAAAAGTCTTTCATTCTTTCCATATGGCACTCAGCTGACGCATTCCAAGGAAAGGAATACACGCTGCCTGCCCAGGGAGAAACAAAAGCACCACCATCGCCCTATTTAACACGTCCCTTATCTGTTCAGAGTCCAGTATTCTACAGGACTGAAGAAACTGGCCCCAAAATTATTTAAATAAACTCACTGTTCTGATTTAAAATAGTGCGTTGACAAGCATCCAGTTTTCACTTTTGAACGGCGCTCTTGACCAGGAGATACACTATCCTGAAATGTGGCAAAATTACCAGGAATTGTTAGAACACAATTGGCAGAAAAATCTCAGAACAGTTGTCATTACTAAAGGCAAAAGATATGTTGGCCATACTCTGTAGTCTCAAACTCAAGCTAGTTTGTGTTATACTGCTAAGAAAACGGGGGAGAGGGGTTGTGGTTTAGTAATAGTGGCTCAGGAATGAGCTAGAATTACAGATTTCAGAGTTAGAGAATGATGAACAAGGGAGTGTACTCAATCATGATGGGAGAGAGCAGGGGTGAAGGGATGGGAATGAAGGAAGAAAAGTCAAGTCAACTAAAAGGACTGAGAAAATCCTCCTGAAAGGTAGGACAAAGTTCTCTTTGGATAAAAGACAGATTTACTACTGCCCTGTTTCTTTCCACGGCCCATATCCATTGTCCAAGCTCTTGGGTGTTCTTGGTGTCTCACGCCATGACCCTAAGCTCTCTGCATAGGGACCCGGAGCAGTGCAAAGACTAATGGGACTTAGGATTTGCACCTAAGTGAAGAGGTACCCTGAAGCATAACATGGGTAAGTTTTACTGAGGGATGTTTAGGGAGGGAACCTCTGAGCCATGCTGGAGTATTTGCAGTCCCTTAGTTCCAAGATGAGGATAATTACTACAACCTCTGTAACCAAGCGACAGGCCAAGCTAGACTCTGCCAATCACAGTCAATGGAGGAGATGGAAGATGGTTCCTTCTAAGAGCAAGTGCATGTTTCCAAAGCCAGAATTCTCAAATGGCCTACAACCGAAGGAGTATGAACATGCATATTCATCCTAGTGGAGGTGAGGGAAGGGACAAGGAGAAGGAGAGAGAATAAATGGGAGTGGGAGCAAAGTATCCAAATAGATGGCCAGAATATGGAAGTCTATAACTGTGATAAGAAAATGATTCAGCCCAGTGTCCCATTAACAGAGGCATCTAGGAATTTAGGTAAAGAACTAATACTAAGGGCAACGATTTTGCTACAAGGATGCTTAATGCATTATCACACATGACTGGCAAATTTTAGAAACATTCTTAACATGTGATACTACAATACTTGCCAATTGAGTTATTAAAACTACGTTTACATACAACTGAATTTTATATAATAAAAACATACATTTTTTATACAATAAAATTGTATTGAAATTGTGTATCTCTATGTCCCCCCCACAGACACTTTGGAGAAGCATACAAAGACAATCCATACATATTTATTAAGCCCTGAGGTGGTACACAGTATCACTCAGAAAATCTTATTTTGCCAGAAAGACAGCACTCAAAGACTTATGGGGCCATGTTAAAAGAACAGGGAAATTAGTTGAAAGGCACCCCCTTGGCCAAGAATAAAAAGGTTTGAGTTTCAAAACAAATTACAGTAACAGCTTTATAACCCTTTAAATAAAACAGAAATCCAGGAGTTCGTTTTGAAATAAATAAATTAATAAAAGTTTGGCAAGAAATGGGATAGTTATATAAACCCAAATATTTTCCCACAAAATCCATATTCATTACAAAGGGAAAACAGTAACTTTACAGTGGAGAAGTCTGGAAGACACCACCTTAACTCAAGTCATCCAAGTAAACATCACAGGAAATTCGAACAAATTGATGTTGTGTGCCACCTGACAGAATGCAATGATAAGAACACAGCATCACTTCAGTGATATTCCTGTCAGGGTTCAAAACCTGAATTTAATCAAAAGGGACATGGGTTCAACCCAAATTGAAGGTCATTCTGCAAGACAACTTTCTTATAACCTTTAATTTTTTAAAGTTTCATTTATGTAAGTAATCTCTATACCCAACATGGGCTCAAACTCATGACCTTGAGATCAAGAGTCACGTGCTCTTCCAACAGAGCCCCCCAGGTGCCCATCCTATATATAACCTTTAAAAGATCAGGTCATACGAGGGGAAAAATACTGAGAAACTGTTCCATGTGAAAGGAGACAAGAGACATGACAAATTAATACAATGCAAGATTCTGGACTGGATCCTTTGCTATAAAGGAGATTATTGCAACAACTTGGGGAGAGTTCAGTAGGATCTGCAAATCAGACACAAGAATGATGCTCATCTCCTAATTCTGATGGTGGTTTTGTGGCCATGTGAAGAACGTCCTTGTATATAGGAAAGATACTCTAAACTATTTAAGGGTGTCAACACCATGTCAACAAGTCATTCCTAATTGGCTTGGTGAGATTAAAAAGTCCCTTCACACTTTTGTACTCTACTTACAACTTTTAAGTTCAAAAGGGGAGGGAGAGTAAGGGATGAGGAGAGAGGACGCAGGGGAGGCAGGAGCCCCACCATCTAAAGGAAAACACGTTTAGTTGGAGGGGAGTATTTGTGTGTCACCATTTAACATACGAATACACATGCCCGAGAATAAATTGAATTTTACAAAATTTAATCTGGTTAGGAGTTACTGTTACAAATTACATGACTACCCCAGACACACATGCGCCTGATTTTAGAGAAGACAGGAAAAGATGTCTCAGACAAATGGCTGAGTGTAAGAGGCATGTTGCCAAGAGTCAAATAGGTCTTTTGAAAAAGGAGAAGTCTGGACCACAGCACACAGTGCAGGCAGCCTCATACCACCAAGTTGTGCTTTATTTTCAAAGCTCAAGAAGCAGAATAGTGCCAGAAACATACATTTGCATGCGACACAAAACAAAGGAAAAGGCAGATGTCCCAGCAATGTGGCCTTAAGACGTCTTCTGTTTCCAGGAGATGGGGGAAATGGGACAAGGTACCACGTTCTTTGAAGATGGTGGATTATGAAATTTCTTCTGCCTACCAGTGAGAATAATTTCTTCCAGATGTTGTTTGGCCCACAATGTGCTATTCAAAAATATGAGCGTTTTATTTTTGCAGTTCAAGAGCCAAATAAGAAACCTGGTTTCCTTCACTAATCTCTAATTAAACTGGAGATAAGTTACCTTCCAAAAAAAAAAAAAAAAATCCTGTACTTCCTAAGTCTAGACGCAGGCATCTTATCCAATGTTTTGAGGAGGGAAAAAAAATAATAATAATACCTGTTGAATACAATTCTGGTAACCTTCCTTGCCATGGGAAAAATGGGGCGCTTAATTTAATTTCTTTCCCTGCTCTCAACATCCACCACTTTTCCTCGGTGAAGTCCCTCCTGGCAATAAAACCTCTTTAAAACAGACTTCTTTAGAACTGTAAGTAAGGAGAGAAATCTAAAGAACACAGTATTGTGCTACAGCATGAATTATTCCCAGCTGGGCGGAGGATATGTAAATACCATCGTTTCCTGAGAATTCACATACATGCTTTTGCCAACTTGAAAGGTCAGTAAGGAAAGGCTGGCCTCGTTCATTAATATAACAATTTCATGAGTAACATTTCAAACATTATCATCCCTGTTGAAGAAATTAGGAATGTGGAGCAAAGGGAATTAAATGACTCTCCTAGTTCACAGTGATTTAGTAACTATGAAAACAAACAAACAAAAGAAGGGCCCCTCCCTAACTTACTTGAATGGTATTCTAAGTCTTGTTTTTCTTTTATGAAAGGATTTTAAATGTGACAGTGGATATCTTTTTAAATGATTGTTGAAGCTGTTTATCAGGAAAGCAGCAGAAAATGGAAAGGCGGAGAAGCCTTTTTGCAAACTGCAAAGAGATAATAAAACCACAAAGTAGCCACAGAACCCCTAAGCTTGAGACAGGACCTAAAAACCAGCTGGAGACCTAAAAGCAGCTGTGAGACACCACTTTAAAGACTTCTGACCATCTAATCATCAGTCTGAAAAATGCTGTCCTACTTGTCCAGAAAAATCACAGGGGGAAATCCAAGTATGTAAAGAATGGAGAGTGTCCTACAGGAAAAACAGCTCAGTAGTGTGAAAAGATATGTGACTAAGGCAAAGAGGAGAGAAAGCATTATAAAATTAAAAAGGGAATTCTGGTATAAAAGGGAACCTGAAAAAGAAAAAAAAAAAAAAAAGTCTTGCCAAACCGATGTTACCTGAAAAATCTGGAAGGAGGAAAAACCACCAAACAGACTCAGTGGCAGCAGTTTCTACCTGACCGAGAATTTCCTGGGGCTTAAAAGGAAGGAGTGTGCTGTAGGGCTGGGGTTAGTGTGGTTGTCGTTTTAAGCCAAGTCATGCAGATAAAATAAGCAGGCAACAGATCTATAAATCCTTTGTGTTCCAAGATTTCTTCATTTTACACTACTACGGTTCTGGGTTCCAAGAAACTGAAGGTGGTGTGCTCAGTCCACTGCAGAGAAGTGGATCCAGAGGGAAGAGGAAACAGTCACCTCCCTGAAGAGCCATCCCAGCTTGAGTGGTGGCTGTGGAGGTGACCAGGATGACAAGCAAGGACTCTTCTCCTGCTGGGGACTGATGGTTTCATTTTGGAGCCTGATCTCAGATCCATGTTACATGAACTCCTCTCAGCTGGAGTTCATAGCACCACACTGATTTCTTTTGGCCCTAATCCTGCATTGCAGCTGTTTGTACTTATTTGAGGTATGGTGTATTTTGAAACAAAATGAACCAGATTTCCCCTACTGCCTATGTCAGTGCCTGGTAATGGAAAACATTAACTCTTTCACAACCAGGATACTGACAGTTGTAGTACGTCCATTATATACAGGAAGACACAAAGGAGACAGGGATCCAGAGCTGGGAGAGGTTCTCCAAATGAGCTTATTTCAAAGCAAAGGGCAGATATTTCACCTTCTGCATAGTTTCTAGACTCTGTCCATCTCCAAACAAGTTTCAGCCAGCTTACAGAAGGTTTTACAAGAACAAGATATCATGAGTTTGATATGCCAACAAACTGGACAATCTAAAAGAAATTAATAAATTCCTATAAGCATACAACTTACCAAGACTGAATCATAAAGAAATAGAAAATCTGAGCAACAGCCATTAAAAACGACAAATACCCACCATTTGCTCAACGTGGATGGAACTGGAGGGTATTATGCTGAGTGAAATAAGTCAATCGGAGAAGGACAAACATTATATATTCTCATTCATTTGGGGAATATAAATAATAGTGAAAGGGAATAGAAGGGAAGGGAGAAGAAATGGGTAGGAAATATCAGAAAGGGAGACAGAACATAAAGACTCCTAACTCTGGGAAATGAAGTAGGGGTGGTGGAAGGGGAGGAGGGTGGGGGGTGGAGGTGACTGGGTGACGGGCACTGAGGGGGGTACTTGATGGGATGAGCACTGGGTGTTATTCTGTATGTTGGCAAATTAAACACCAATAAAAAATAAATTTATTATTAAAAAAAAAGAAAATCTGAGTGATCAAACACAAGTAAGGAGACAGAAACAAGTAATCAAAAACCTCCCAATAAAGAAAAGGCCAGGACTAGATAGTTTTGCTGGTGAATGTACCAAACATTTAGAGAATTAATGCCAATCCTTATCAAATGTTTCCCCAAAAAACTGATGAGAAAGGAATACTCCCAAAACCATTTGTAACCTGATACAAAATCCAGATAAAGATACCTCAAGAAAACATAAGCCAATATCCCTGATAAACACATGTGCTAAGGGCCCCTGGGTGGATGGGTTGGTTAAGCATCTACCATAAGCTCAGGTCATAATCTTGGGGCCCTGGAGTTGAGCCCCACGTCAGGCTCCCTGCTCTGTGGGGAGTCTGCTTCTCTCTCTCTCCCTCTGCCCCTCCCCCCTGCTTGTGCTCACTATCTCTGTCAAATAAATCAATAAAATCTTAAAAAACAAAAACAAGCGCAAAAATTCTCAAAATTTTAGCAAACCAAATTCAATAGGACACTAAAAGGATAACAAACCATGATCAAGTGGGATTTAACACTGGGATGCAAGGATGGTTCAACACACAGTAAAATCAGTAAGCAAGATATGACCACATTAATCAGTAAGCAAGATATGACATTAATAAAGGATAAAAATCTTATGATTCTCTCCACAGATGTGGGAAAAGCACTTCACAACATTTGACATCTGTCATAATAAACACTTTCAACAAATTGGGAATAGAAGGAACATACCTCAAAATAATAAAGGCCACATATGACAAACTCAAAACTAACATGCTCAATCAATACTGAGAGGTTGAAAGCTTTCCCACTAAGATCAGGAATGAGGCAAGGATGTCCGCTCTCACCACTCCTACATACAGTATTTGAAGTTCTAACTAAAGCAATTAGGCAAAAAATAAATAAATAAAAGGCATCTAAACCAGAAAGGAAGAAAAGTCTGTTTGCCGATGATATGATCTTATTGATAGAAAATCTCAAAGACTCCACCAAAAAAACTGTTAGAATAAATTCAATGAAGTTACAAGATATAAAATCAAAATACAAAAATCATTTGTTTCTATATACTACCAACTATCTGAAAAAGAAATAAAACAATCCCATTTATAATGGCATAAAAAACAATAAAATACTTAAGAATAATTACTTGATGAAGGCAGTAAAGACAGATATGCTGAAAACTAGAAGACTGATGAAAAAAACTGAAAGTCACAAATGGAAGATACCCTGTGTTCATGCATAAGAATATTGTTAAAATGTCCATACTACCAAGAGCCATTCACCAATTCAGTGCATTCCCTATCAATATTCCAATGGCATTTTTCATAGCAACAGAAAAATCCTAAGATTCATATGCACCACAAAGTACCCCAAAGAGCCATTGTTCCTGAGAAAGAATAAACCTAGAAGCACCACAATTCCTGATTTCAAACTTTATTACAAGCTATAGTAATCAAAACTATATGGTATTGACATAAAAACAAACACGTGAACAACTAAAACAGAATTGAGTCTTGATAAGTAATACCAACATATATGACCAATATTTGACAAGGGAGCTAAGAATACTCAGTGCGGGAAAGGATAGTCTTTTCACTAATGGTGTTGAGAAAACTGGATCTCCATGTGCAAAAAGAATGAAACTGTATCCTATCTTCCACTACTCACAAAAATTAACTCAAAATGAATTAAAGACTTAAATACAAGACCAAAATTATAATACCACTGGAAGAAAACATGACAATGTCCTTGACAACAATTTTTTGACTATGACACTAAAAGTGCAAACAACAAAAGCAAAAAAAAAAAAAAAGTGGGACTGTATCATACTAAAAGTCTCTGCACAGAAAAATAATCAAGAAAATGAAAAGGCACCTACAGAACAGGAGAAAAACCATCTATCTGACAAGGGAATTAATTATATCTGAAAATATATAAGGAACTCATACAACTCAACAGCAAAAAAAAAAAAAAGTGATTTTAAAAATGGGCAAAGGTCTTGAATAGACATTTTTCCAAAGACACACAAATGGCCAATGGATACGTGAAAAGATGCTCAACATCACTAATCATCAGGAAAATGCAAATCAAAACCACAATGAGATGTCACCTCACACCTGTTAGAATGGCTATTATCAAAAAGACAAGAGATAATAAGTGTGTTGGTGAGGTGATGAAAAGGGAACCCTTGTACATTCTTGGTGGGAATGTAAATTAGTGCAGCTACTGTAGAAAACAACATAGAAAAAAAAAAGAAAACAACACGGAGGTTCCTCAAACAAAGACAGAAATACCCTATGATCTAGCAATCCCACATCTGGGCTTATATCTGAAGGAAATAAAGTCATTATCTCAAAGAAATATCTGCACTATTTTTATTGCAACATTAACAATAGAAAAGACATGGAAACAACCTAACTGTCCGTGGGCAGATGAACAGCTAAAGGAAATGTGTGTGTGTATATATATATATATACATACACACACACACATATATATATACAAAGGAATATTATTCAGCCATAAAAAGGGGAAATCCTGCCTTTTGTAACATGGACAGACCCTGAGGGCATGCTAAGTGTAGTAAGTCAGACAAAGAAAGACAAATATTGTATGCCCTCACTTGTATGTTAAATCTAAAAGAGCGCATTCATAGAAATAGTGAGTAGAACAGTGTTGCCAGGGGCTAGGGAGTGGGGGAAATGGGAAGATGTTGGTCAAAGGGTACAAAGTTCCAGCAATAAAATGAGTAAGTTCTGGGGATCTGTATAGCATGGTGACTATAACTAACATTCTGTATTCCACACTTCAAAGTTAAGAGATTAGATCTTAAATGTCATGATCATAAAAAAAAGGTAATTATAGGAGATAATGGTTCTGTTAATAAACCTTATTGTGATCATTTTGCAATATATACTGCAACTCATGTTGTACATCTTAAACTTAGACAATGTTATAGATCAGTAATATCTCAATAAAGCTGCAGCAAAAAGACTCATGGATTAAAGTGGACAAGGGAAATAGGGATTTCTAAGTTGAGTGCAAAATTTTACCAAGCTCTCTGGTAACTAAAGCAACAGAGAAAGTGAAGCGTTGCATATTAACTATCAGGAGAGAGAGAAACTATGTTCTTCTACTAAATGTAAGAGTCAACATGTAGTACAAACAGAAAGAAATGTTAATATGGCCATGTCTTCTCTACCAACCCTCAATGAAAGTAGACGACAAAAAGCCATAGTTCTTAAGAGATTTGCAAATGACGTATCTAATATAGGGTTAGTGCCCAAAACATAAAAAAACTTACACAATTCAACACCAAAACCCCCAAATAATCCAATTTAAAAATGGGCAGAAGACACAAACAGACATTTCTCCAAAGAAGATATACAGATGGCCAACAGACACATGAAATGATGCTCAACATCCCTCATCGGGGAAATGAGATATCACCTCACACCTATCAGAATGGCTAAAATCAAACACATAAGAAACAGTGTTGATGAGGATGTGAAGATAAAGGAACACTCTTGCACTGTTAGTAGGAATGCAAACTGGTACAGCCACTGTGGAAGACAGTTTGGAGGTTTCTCACAAAGTTAAAAATAGAACTACCCAGCAATCCAGCATCACACTACTGGGTGTCTACCCAAAAAATACAAAAACACTAATTCAAAGAGATACATGCACCCCTATATTTATAGCAGCATTAATCCTAATAGCCAAATTATGGAAGCAACCCAAATGTCCATTAATAAAGAAGATGTGGTGGGGGGAGATGCATGTGTGTGGATATACACATTAAAGAGTACACTTGTCATGAGCATCACCAAGTATATACAGAACTGTCCAATCAGATATTGTACACCTGAAACTAATGTAACACCATATGTTAACCATACTGGAATTAAAATTAACAACTTAATAAAAACAAAATTGTTTTAAAAAAAAATCCATGGCTCCCAGAGGGCTGAGAATCTTAAACCCAGAACATACACAAAAATGAATACCACTCCTCACCACTAACCAGAGCTTTTGATTTAGTAGCATCCAGTCACCTGTATTTTTAAAGTCTTCTTAAGTAAACCTCTGATTCTAAGCCACTGTCTTAAATCAGAGTTCTATAAAGACACCTGTGTAGGGATAAATGCATTATATTCCACATGTATACTATTGAGTGACCTAACAGCACACAAGGTGAGAGCAGAGGTTCCCAAAGCAGGTTTTGCCAACAAAATATAAAAACACTGATTCCAAAAAAAAAAAAAAAAAACATTGAAACATTGATTCCTGGGCCCTACCTGAGGCCCACTGAGTCAGATTCTGTATGGATGTGAACCAAGAATCTGTATTTTTTTTAAAGATTTTATTTATTTATTCATGAGACACACATGGAGAGAGGCAGAGGGAGAAGCAGGCTCCCTGCAAGGAGTCTGATACAGGACTCGATCCCAGGACCCCAGGATCACGACCTGAGCCAAAGGCAGATGCTCAACCACTGAACCACCCAGATGCCCCAAGAATCTGTATTTTAATGAGTGCCCCCAAGTGAACCGAGGTTGAAAGCCAGATGTGTTAACTAGTGCATTGGACTAGTGGTTCTCAAACTACAGCCTACAATACCCAGATGTCATTGGAGGGTTTGTTCAAACACCAGAAGGCTGACTGACGCCTATGGAGATTCTGATTCAGTAGGTCTGCAATGGGCTGACATTTTGCCCTTAGTAACAAGTTCTCAAGTGATACTGGTGGGGCTGCACCAGGGACTATACTTTGAGAACCACTCACTAGACTGTTCTTTTAATCCATCAGTTACCTCAAATGGCCTTTGATAAAACTAGAAAGTAGGTAACTCAGGACTGCAGCCCCTGGTAAGTGTCTAAGTGTTAATTGTGCAAGACTATTGAATAAAAACCAGTCTCATGTGCTTTTTTTGATAATGGCACATAAAAAGCAAATTTGGTCTTTTCTTTAAAAAACAGAAATATATTATATTGTAATCCAAATTGAAGGCAATCTTACCTATTCAATTATAAGGATTTCCAGAATTTTTCTTCGGAAGGAGGGTTAGAATTAGTCAATAAGGACCAATTGAAACTCACGGATGAGTGATGAAAAGATTTGAGGGCAGGTGCTGCCATTTATAAGTCCTGGACATGAACAAAAACATACTTAGTAAGACTGCCAAGAGCATTATTTTTGAATAGGACTCAATCGCAGTGTGCCTCCCCAAGAATAAGAGAGCTGAGAAATGTACCCGCCACACCATTATATGAATTGACCTATGGAATGAAGAGATTTAATGCTGTCCATCTGAATGGTGAAACGTGTCTGCCAAAAGCAACAGCTTTCATACAGATAAAGTCAAGAGCAAGCTCTCTTTTAAGAAAAGGATCAGCCAACAGGTCTGAGGCTTCTTAAATTCATTTCCTGGTCATGAGGATAAGATCATATCACTGTAAAGGAAATAGCTGGTTCATATAAAGGTTTAGGCTATTAATCATAAATTCAAAGGAAGGCAGAGGGATAGGCTTTAGACCACTTGGAAATGGAATTTGATTCATCTATCGATAATTCCTATATACTACAGATTCTCAGGGAGGCTGTATCCACCCTCTTAAATACTAAAGTCTGAAATCTTTGAGATCAGTCAGTTCAACTGAAGAACCATTTCATTAGGATCAAAAGCTTTGGTTCAAATCAATAAATCACGCAAATGGTCATAACCTGACTTCTGAATAAAGATGACATCAGCCCCAATTCCTTGATAGGTCTCCACCCAATTTCCTGTTAAAACACACATAAAGACAAGCAAAAACCTCAACATGGCTTGAAACCAAGAATAACAGCCTGCCATTAATAACTTTAAAAAAAAAACTGGCAGTCATATGTATTAAGTACAGTAGATTGTCTATGAAGTACAGTGAAGGTGGAGCAGAGTTAAAAGCAATGTCTCATGAATGCTTTGCTGAAAAAGAACAACTAAAACGGAGAAGGTTCAGACTTCCTCCACTCTACCTCCTCTTCCAGAATAAAAGTGGGTACCAAAGAGAACAGCAGGGAATAGCCCTGTACTGCACAGCTCTGCCTTCTGAAACAACCAGGTATCAATCCACTATTCAGCCCCTTTTTCCCATCACTCTCGGAAATTCTGTGCAAGGAACTTTTTATCATGAGTCAATAAGCATGATAAAAAAACAAACAAACAAAAAAAAAAAAAAAAAACACTGGCGGGCTCAGGGCCTCCTGAACATGAAGGAACACAAGACAAGTCTATTCTAAAGAGATCTGGGTACAGAAAGAATTCTAACACTTGTCTATCACTACACCTGAGTCTCTTAGTATTGATTTGTGACTCGCAATACAATAGGCCCCACTTTGAGTGGGGAGACTTCTTTGAAGCACAGGGCCAGGGTTTTATCCCATGTCAGCAGTCAGTGGTGCTGGGGGGGATCATCCTTGCCAATGGCGTCATTTGCTCACCACACAAGAACACGTGCTAAAGTGGGAGAGGCAAGGCTGGAATCCCAACAAGCACTGTACCACTCACTGTGGAGCTGGGCCTGCCCAAAAGAAAAAGCCTGCTGAAACCAGTGGAGCTATACAGCTAGTAACAGGGGATGGTTTTAAGTCCAAAGTCAGGGCCTGAGCTGTCCAAGATGACAGTCATAGTCATATGTGGATAGTGCAAAAACAGAACATCTCCATCACTGCAAGAACTTCTATTGGACAGTGCTGGGACGCTGTCCACCAAAACTGTGAAGTAGAGAAAAGTAACTTTGTCACTTTTTAATTAAAAGTGAAGTAGGATGGGATGCCTGGGTGGCTCAGCGGTTGAGCGTCTGCCTTTGGCTCAGGTCGTGATCCTGGTCCTGGGATCGAGTCCCATATCGGGCTCCCTGCATGGAGCCTGCTTCTCCCTCTGCCTGTGTCTCTGCTTCACTATATGTCTCTCATGAATAAATAAATAAAATCTTTTTTAAAAAAAGTGAAATAGGATTATTCCCTTCTACAAAAATGTAGTGTCCAGAGAGTTCTCTCATTTTGCAGTCAGAATGAAATCTAGCTAGAACAAAGTACACATTAAAGACAGTTAGTGATAATAAGCTCATAATTAACTATTTCTGTTGTGTTTCCTAATTTTTCCTGCATTAAAGTCAAATAGGTGGAAACACTGAGCTGCCCTAAGTAAATCCCTTAAAAGGAATGGGATTCAAATTACATATTCATTCATATTCCTCTAGTATGCTGTCCTTGTAAAATTCCCTTGAGAAATCAATTTTCGAACTTACTTCTAAGCCACCTCAGTCTGCACACGAAACAGTAAACCACTGTAATACTAGAATGTGTATTGTAGCTATTTTTAGGCAAAATAAATAAGCTTAATTTATCAGGCAGTATTCATTGTGTGTCAAAGTTAATCAAACAAAACCAGAACATATTTCAGAAAGAACTTATCTTTTAAAATGGAGAAAAGTGTCACACAGTGTCAACTAACAATGGGAGAAGAGTGAGGATAAATGCAAATCAATATCCATCAGCTTTTGAGAGCCAACTAAATGGGCATTCTCTTATCCCTAATTAAAGTTAAATAAACCAGAGGATCTAAAGACATAAATACAGATAGGATTTTTCCTGCCAAGGCTAACTGAACAAACTGAACAAACTACACAACTCAAACAGGTAGGAAAGAGGAATATGAGGGCCAGGCTCTAGAAAGGTGCATCCACCCAAAGTCTAAAGTATGAGGAGTGGCTGAGTTCTCTTTAAAATATTGGAGTGTTGGTTACACTGATTTGCACACCTAGATCAGAAACTCTGGAAATCCAAGGAGGTCATTGGGAGCCCATTTGTAAGTAGAATCCCTAGGTCTCATGGAATCAATAGATAAGTATTTAAACCACAGAGATTCATTCTTTTTTTTTTCTTTTGTTTTTCATGTCTATAATTTGTGTATTTTTTATTGGAGTTCGATTTGCCAACATATAGTATAACACCCAGTGCTCATCCCGTCAAGTGCCCCCCTCAGCACCTGTCACCAGTCACCCCATCCCCCCGCCCACCTCCCCTTCCACTACCCCTTGTTGGTTTCCCAGAGTTAAGAATCTCTCATGTTCTGTCATCCTCTCTGATATTTCCCACTCATTTTCTCTCCTTTCCCCTTTAATCCCTTTCACTATTTTTTATATTCCCCGTATGAGTGAAACCATTTAATGTTTGTCCTTCTCCGATTGACTTACTGCACTCAGCATAATACCCTCCAGTTCCATCCACATTGAAGCAAATAGTGGGTATTCGCTGATTCTAATGGCTGAGTAATATCCATTGCATACACAGACCACATCTTCTTTATCCATTCATCTTTCGATGGACACCGAAGCTCCTCCCACAGTTTGGCTATTGTGGACATTGCTGCTAGACACATCGGGGCACAGGTGTCCCGGCGTTTCATTGCATCTGTATCTTTGGGGTAAATCCCCAACAGTGCAATTGCTAGGTCGTAGGGTAGTTCTATTTTAAACTCATTGAGGAACCTCCACAAAATTTTCCAAAGTGGCTGTACCAGTTCACATTCCCACCAACAGTGCAAGAGGGTTCCCCTTTCTCCACATCTTCTCCAACATTTGTTGTTTCCTGTCTTGTTAATTTTCACCAAACTCTCTCTCTTCACAGATGATATGATACTGTACATAGAAAAACCAAAAGACTCCACCCCAGGATTGCTAGAACTCCTACAGCAATTCAGCAGTGTAGCAGAATACAAAATCAATGCCCATAAATCAGTGGCACTTCTAGACACTAACAATGAGACTGAAGAAAGAGAAATTAAGGAGTCAATCCCATTTACAATTGCACCCGAAAAGCATAAGATACCTAGGAATAAACCTAACCAAAGAGATAAAGAGATAAACCTATACCATAAAAACTATAGAACACTTCTGAAAGAAAGTGAGGAAGACACAAAGAGTGGAAAAATATTCCATGCTCCTGGATTGGAAGAATTAATATTGTGAAAATGTCAATGCTACCCAGGGCAATTTACACATTCAATGCAATCCCTATCAAAATACCATGGACTTTCTTCAGAGAGTCGGAACAAATCATCTTAAGATTTGTGTGGAATCAGGAAAGATCCCGAATAGCCAGGGGAATATTGAAAAAGAAAACCAGAGCCAGGGCATCACAATGTCAGATTTCAAGTTGTACTACAAAGCTGTGATCATCAAGACAGTGTACTACTGGCACAAAAACAGACACACAGATCAATGGAACAGAACGGAGAACCCAGAAATGGGTCTCTATGGTCAACTAATATTTGACAAAGCAGGAAAGACTATCCACTGGAAAAGGACAGTCTCTTCAATAAAGGGTGCTGGGAAAATTGGACAGCCACGTGCAGAAGAATGAAACTGGACCATTCTCTTTCACCATACACAAAGATAAACTCAAAATGGATGAAAGATCTAAATGTGAGACAAGATTCCATCAAAATCCTAGAGGAGAACACAGGCAACACCCTTTTTGAATTTGGCCACAGCAACTTCTTGCAAGATACATCTATGAAGGCAAGGGAAACAAAAGCAAAAATGAACTACTGGGACTTCATCAAGATAAAAAGCTTCTACACAGCAAAATAAACAGTCAACAAAACTAAAAGACAACCTACAGAATGGGAGAAGATATTTGCAAATGACCTATCAGATAAAGGGCTGGTATCCAAGATCTATAAAGAACTTATTAAATTCAACAGTAAAGAAACAAACAATCCAATCATGAAATGGGCAAAAGACTTGAACAGAAATTTCACCAAAGAAGACATAGACATGGCCAACAAGCACATGAGAAAATGCTCCGCATCACTTGCCCTCAGGGAGATTCATTCTCAAACAGAGAAGGACAGACTATGGCTGCCCCAATCTCTAGAGCTTAGTGGGCAAGCCAGATTACTCTAAGGTAGAAGAGAGTTCACAGGTACACATTCACATCTCAAGTACTTCAGAGAAAGGCTGGCCTAAGTGCAAAAAGGAGGATGGCACGCAAATCATTCTAGAACTCATCCTCTGGGGAAACCTAATATAAAATTTGCTTAGAGGATGCCTGAATGGCTCAGTTGTTGAGCATCTGCCTCAACAGAGTGTGATCTGGGGTCCTGGGATCGAGTTCCACATCGGGCTCCCTGCACGGAGCCTGCTTCTCCCTCTGCCTGTGTCTCTGCCTCTCCATCTGTGTCTCTCAGGAATAAATAAAATCTTTTTTTAAAAAATAAGCAAAATAAAAATTGCTTAGTTGTAAGTGCCTTTGAATGTGCAGGCACTTCTGAGAATGCCTCAAAGAGTTTTCCCACTGGGAAGAAAAAGTTCCTTCTGTTTTGTGGGGATGGAGTAAGGTGAACTATTATTTGGGATTCAGAGACTCAAAAATGGTGACAGCAATCATGGAATGAGCAGAGTTGCCCAGGTGTCCATGCAACGTGGTAGGATCAGGAGCCTCCTTCCTTCCCAAGAGTACCAACCAGCTGAAGGCATCCATCTGTGAGACGGAGTATGAAAACTAAACCAGTCTTTACGGGAGTGAAGGCAAGATGCTGGAGCCACAGATCTTCACTATCCCCCAACACCTCTAACTGTACCTTCAGGTCCTCCTGGCTCACAGAAATAAGAATGTAACGGAAACCAGCATTTAGGCTAAGCAATAATTCAAAAGTACCAATCTATTTACATGTACCTTTGAACACTGTGCCAACTATTGGTTTTATACAGCGTTCTTATATCATTAGCAGTGTCAAAGTCCCATTAATGACTCCAATAAAGTTTGTCCCAACAAGTCAGACCTAGGAGGAAACGGCCAACTCATCGTTCCATGAAGACATCATCAAGGCTCTGTCATACACCCAGTAAACGTAGCTCTTCGTGCCCATAAACATTTGTAAAGCCTCTGCCTTGAAAACCTCCACCTTCCCATGATAGAAAGAGTCACCAATTTTGGCCAACGCTGATTTTGCAAGACATTTTCCTCCATCCGTCCTAGTCCTCAACTGGCCATATCTAGTTTTGAACTAAAGTTTGTTTCATTCTTTTCTCTCTTCTGTACCTTCAGCTTTGTTCTCTTCACCATCCCCAGCCCTCAGAGTGAAAACATCCTATAATTCCTATTTTTAAAAGAAAACAGAGCAATACTCCCTTAACCCTAATGACTACTTCTTCCTCTCCCCCACCCAGTCCCCTCCACCACCCTAAGGCCAAGAATATTGAAGTAACTGTGTGTTCATTGCTTTTGCATCCTTATATGATGCACCATGGCTTCTGTTCTCAAAATTGTGAGAAAAGACCGCTTTCCTCTAAGTAAGGACATTTCTCTGTCCTTATCTTACTTGACCCTTCAATGGCGTTTTACATTGTTAACCACTGTCCTTCTAAATTAGCCCTACTCGCAACATCATGCTCCCTTGATTCTTAACCAACTTTCTGACAGCTCTTTCTCACGCATCTTGGCAAGACCCTCTTCCTCTACTCATCTGGAAATATTGGTGTACCCCTGAGTTCTTTGTTCAGTCCTTTTCTGTTCTCCTTTTGCTCACTCTTCCTAGGCCAGCTTATTCATACTGAATGGATCTCACAGACATCTGCAGCTGATGCTTCTTCAATATGCATCCCATTCCAGAATATTCTCCCACACTCCAACTGACCCATCAATAATTTAAAGACCTCCAATTTTAAAAATCCCAAATCCAACTTATTATTTTCCTACCTTGAGCATGCCACTAAATCCTGTTAGCAATACTTTCCAATAGATTCTAATCCATTCTCTCTCCTCTAGCGTCAGTCACTACTTAGTTCAGGTCATCTCCCCAGGACAATTGTAAGAATCTCTATCACTAATCTTATTGCACTTCTCTATCCCTCTCCAACTTAACCTGCCATAGTGATCTATCTGGGGAAAAAAAAACTGTAGAAATCTTTTCACTTGTTAAGAATTGGGAGGGAGGAGACAAAAGATTCATCTACATACTGCACAAGACCTCCCATAATCTGGCCTCTTCCTCATGCATGACCAAGTCTTCCATTACTTATCAACCAAATTACTTGAAGTTCCTAAAACATTAAACCATATTATTTTAAGCCTTTTCTTGTCTATTCTCATGGCTTAAAATACCTTCTTTCACAACCTTTCCACAAAGTAAACTCCTCTTTATCTTTCATTACCAAGTCTCAGGAGTCTCCTTCTTAGTCATAAGCACACACACCACCACCACCACCAAGTTCGTGTGCCCTCATATATGCCATCATCTCTGCACCTTGCACACAAGAGATAACATTCATCACAGTAAACTCTATTTATGACACAGCTGCTGGACTTTGTGCTGCCTGAGGACAAAGTCAGCACCATAATTATCTTTTTATACTAATGCCCAGTGTTCCTGACAGATAGTCCCCAATAAAGCCTTGTTGAGTAACAAGAGGAAAAATGAATGAGGACATGGCCACGAGAAACAAAGAATAAAGAACTGATCTACCCCAAAGTGCAAAGTATTTAAACACAACTATATTTCCTAACCAGGAATCTCCCTTATTCATTCATTCATGCAACAAATGTTTATTGAGCACCCACAACACACAAAAAGCCGCACCACACAAGAAACAAAGTGCTGGTAACAGAATCTTCTCAGCTTTTTCAAATCACTGCAAACCCTTGACAATACAAGAGTCTTCCTGGTCAATCCCACACATTCCCAGTGGTCACTAGGAAGATAAAGAAAAAATATATATACAAATTGGTAGAAAGATGACCCTATGATGGTTAAGCATGATACTTAACCTTCTTCAACACATCCCTTAGCTCATTCCTTCTTCCTTAACACACTCACCTGCTTTTTTCATCATGAATTTGGAGTCACCACTGTCTGCATAAATATCTACACTACCAATTCCACATTATGCCAATTCTATTTCCAATTCTATTTCCGAGTGGGTGGCTCAGTCAGTTAAGCATCTGCCTTAGGCTCAGGTCATGGTCTCAGGGTCCTGGGATCACAAGTTTCAATATGGAACAAGGACTCCATGCTCTGTAAAGAGTCTGCTTCTCCCTCTCCCTTTGCCCCTGCCCCCTGCCCATGTGCTCGCTTGCTTTTTCAAACAAATAAAAATTTTTTTAAATGTTTGATATGTTCCTAAGTGAAAAAAAAGAGGCAGTATATTATGCTCCATTTTTATTTCCTAAGAAGTGTGGGTTTACAGACGTGTACATACTTGAAAAAAACTGGTTTTTAAAATGGTTAGTATATGCTTATTTTTAAGTGGAAAAATTTCTGTCAATTTTTGATTTATGCTTTTTAATCTTTTCCAGTGATTCTGAATTGTATATGTATCACTTTTAAAATAAGAAAAGTTACTAAAACTTTTTAAAATAATGCTGAACATATCTGAGTATATGAAGACACATACCAAAATGTTAACAGCTAATAACAGCTAATATTTCTAGTTTGTAAGCATTTGAAGGATTTTTATCTATAGTTTCTAACCCATGATCAAACAAATTGTATGAATACAGAATGAAAGAGTTCGTATTTTAAAACACTAACAGTGGCTTTACTATATATCCTAAGTTACTACATGACCTATAATTTTTATATTTTACAAGTTTTCATTTGTTATTTATTGTTAATATTGTTCACATTTTCATTTGTTTCAAAAATCAGAAAAGATTAACATATTCATATGGATACATAGGTCAGTTGGTCTTAGAATTATGGGTAGAACTTTGTGCAAGAAAATCTCATTCTAAAGTCATCAAAATTCAGAACAAATACAGGACATACCCACATATCTACATACAATGTTTTCAGAGACTCATGATGTTATGGGAAAGCGTTCCCTTTAACTGTTAAAATTTTAAAGCACACAACAAAAATAAATGCAGATCCCATAAGCAATCTGCAGGAGGATAGCAGGCAGAAATAAGAGAATGCTAGCAGTGGCCGTCCCTGGTGGTGCAGTTTCCTTCTTGCATTAATATCAGGGGAGGGAGAGAACAAGAGGGCTAGTCAGGGTTTCTCAATGTTGACACACATCTGGCCCCAATTTTGAGTCTTGGGAATCAGAGCAGTGGAAACAAGAGAACCAGGAAAATAAGACAGGAACTAAAACCACCTATCTTAAAACACATTAAAATTTAGAATTATTGGCACTTAGAGGGGGAAAGTCAACATTTACTAGGGCCTTTCAACAGAAAGAGAAAAGACCAATGAAACCAAGAAAAGGGGCAAAGCTAATAATGCGTGGCGGCTGCCATTTCCCTTTAATGACATCAAAATCCACATCAGATATATGATTCGTGTGTTGGTATCTAGTATCCTCGAACTAGAAACCAGATTTTAATCTCTAATTTATTCAAGAATAAAAATTCAGGCCACAGGCAACATACTTTCATGAGACTCTAAATATGCATTATTATTAGCTAATGACAGGAAAACCTTGCATTGTCTAGTTGAGTTCACACAAAATTTCATGACTCCCCTCTCTTTCTACAAGCAGATCCCTAGCCAAAGAACAAGAATACAAAGTCTCAGAACAAAACTTTTAACTTATTCTAGTCTTCCTCTGATCTCTAAAGGAGTGATTCTGCAGTGCTTTCCAAATTCACAGCAGACCTGATGTATAAACATCAAATCATCAAAGACAGTTCAAGAGAGCACTTTGCTTCCAGAAACATTACAAGCGAAAACTAAGAGCTTCTACACCTGCAAATAATAAACTTCAAAGGCAACCCCAAACTAGCCTGGCATTTATCATCAGTGCACATAAGTGTGTGTGTGTATACTCAGTTGACCAACTATAGTTTACCTAGCCTTTAGCTTGGATTCTTGTATAGGGTCCTAAAACTTAACGGTGCTGTTCATAAAATTAATAGCATCTCCCAAATGGAAGGAAATTTCTAGTCTCGTTCTACCTCTTAACCAATGCTTTAATCTTGTCTACATTCGCCAGTAGCTGCTTGAAAACTTCCAATGATGGGAAGCTCACCACCTCCCAAGGCCAGCCATGAAGTCCTCAAGCAGATTACTCACTAGAAATTCTCAGATGTGGTTCAAGTCATACTGACTGAGAAGCCCAACCACGGGGCCCAACTGCTCTTCTGTAATTAAATAGAATCGCATCCTTCAAACACTTGAAGGTATAGTAGGCAGATGAAGGTAACCGTCAGGTCACCCATTTCTTTCTTCATTTCTCACATCCTTCAGAGAACTTTCCACCCTCCACTCAGAACACAGCTACTATTCTCAAAGAGTGGCACCTAAAACAACCGACAGTAGAATATCCTTGCCGGATGGTTCTGCTCAAGCGAAAATACTGTGGAACCAACCTCTCATTTGCATGCATGTTAATTTTCAAATATGAGGTGTGTAGAGAACACCCTGCAATGAAAGAGTTTACGATTCGGTGTAAAAGCCATTTCAAACAGGCCCAGCTTCAGAACATACTACGACAATGAAACTGAGAATTACAAAAATTCAAGTTCTGAAATCCACGGTTTCTCAAAGAGATGCTTAAAAATGCTAAGCCCTGGATCCTTCCCAAATTGCATCAATCAGAACCTGGGACCTTGCATTTTAAATATGCTCTCCGGCAACTGTGATGCAAAGTAACAGGTGAGCACCAGTGCCTCACCTCTTGATGGCTAAATTGTTGTTCCTTTACCACACACAAATCTCCCTTGCCCTCTCCCTCCAGCTCCTGGCAGTCCACCAAGACAGAAATGCGATGACCAGTACCATCGAACTTGGGTTTCAATTGATGGCTCAACTGGGATTAGAACCAATAATAGTAATCACATCTTTTGGTTCCAGTCCAAGCTTGTCCCTAAAAAGGAGAACAGTATCTGGGATGTAGCAGGAGGAGGAGAGGGATCGAGTATTAGAGGGAGCTAAATTTAGGGAAATAGCCTAAAGCAATTATTCACGCCGGCTCCTTGGAGGTAAGTGGTAAAAAGCTGAGAAACTGTTCATCGTGGAGGAATCTGCCAAAAGGAGGAGAGAAGGAAGGAAATCCCAGGCGACAGAGGAGAATTCCTACAGATGAACAGGACCCACCGGCTGGATTCAGCCCGTCGCTTTGTGAAGGTTCTGCTGTTTCACTCATAGAACTTCATCAAGTTCTCTTGTATTCAAACTAAGTTTTATGGGTTTTAGAACACATTCTTCCCCAGGTAAGCAAACTCAGGATCAGAGTCTATATTTGCTACAACAAGAACAAAAACCCAAGAGTCACTCTTTTATATGCAGGGATGAGCATCAGAGTGATTTCCTCAAATATCAAGAAGAAATCTTAACACTGAACACAAACTGGGCCCATACAATTCCCTGCTGCTTTGGTTCCTAGTTTTTAAAACGACACTTCGTTCTCTTGCCAAATACAGATGCAAACTGCAGACAAAACATCCTACCACAAAACTAAATCTGAGAATGCCCAGGACCAACAAATCCACAAGAAAGGGGGCTAAATTCCAAACCCAAAATGGTAAATGTAGTAACGATGACCCTTACCCTGTGGTCAAAGATGAATCCAATTAATGTTACCTTAAAAAGAATTTCAGTAACTCCTCTCTTCCTGTTGTAATTGCCCATGATAGGCCTCCAAAGCCAGCAGTTTGGTGGAGACACTTTCCGACCAGCATACTCCTTCACCCTGCGTGAACTCTACGAACCAAGCATTAATGGATCCCATAATCTGTCAAACATTTACAATTACAAGGGGATCAATAAAAGATGGAATTGTCATACAGTTGCCGTCTAGATTGCTCCAATTCCAAAGTGACAAAGAAAAAAGAAAAAAAACAGACGGTGACTCAAAAAACGACATCTGTTAAATCACGAGGGCTGGAAGGGACCTTAAAGGTTACTCTAGTAAATCCCTCTAACCTCTAGTCCCTCCTCCAGACAACCCAGTCATCAAGTAAATCATTATCAGAACAAGTGCAACGTATTCAAAAGTCTGACCTCTCTGCTTAGCCCCCTCATTAACCAGAATCGCCCTGTGCCACTTCAAAATCCCCCTTTCCAACTGGAACTGGAATCCATACGGCTGTTGTCACCCACATACAACATATCTGCCCCTGGATATCAGGTCGCCCGGCTCCCCATGCCTCCATCTCCCTGGCTCCCCGGCCTTGGCCAATCAAAATGCCACACAGTCCACCCCTGAGCTCTCCACACACCCATATGTTCCCACCCAGGCTCCTTTTTCACCTTAACACACCAATTCTGAGCAAACTCCAAACTGCCTGTTCTGCTCCCATTCACACAGCCTCCGGGGGTCCCGTGGAGAAAACTCAAGGACAAGATGAAGAGGCCACTGCTCATCCTTGTAGCCTCATCTCAGCAGAGCCCACAATGGCAGCCCTTAATGCCATCACTGCTCTCTTCCATTGCTCGGGGCATTTCTTCTAAGCGTACAATCCTTTCAAGGAAGCTCCATAACTTTCACATCCATCAAGGAAACATCAGTAGGCATGGGGCAAGAACCTCTAGGTGCCGCGCTACCCCTCCTGCTCACCCCTACTGTCCATCACTTGAATAATCTGGGCCATTTTTTTTCACCTGTCTTCTCTGGCTCACCCACCACACACAGCCTAGACCACTCCTTTCAAGCCTGGATGCTCACTAGAGTCCCCAGGTAGCTGTCCTGTTATGGGCTGAACCATGTCCCCCAAAGATTCATACATTGAAGTCCCAACCCTTCAAAGAAGGCCTTCAAAATCTGCCTTCTTTGGGCATACAGTCCTTTAAAGAGCTAATGAAGTCAAAATGAGGTCCTCAGGGTGGGCCCTCATGCAATATGACCAGTGTCCTTACAAGAAAAAGAAATTTGGACACAGACCTGCACACACAGAGGAAAGATGTGAAGATACAGGGAGAGGACCAGCTACAGGCCAAGAAGAGGGGCCTCAGAAGAAACCAACCCTCCAACACCTTGATCTTGGACTTCTAGCCTCCACAATTATGAGAAAAATTTCCATTGTTCAAGCCACCCAGGCTGTGGTATTTTGTTATGGCAGCCTTGGCAAACTCATACACCTCCCCCTGCCCACCTTATTCTCTCCAACTTCTCCGTCTTGGTGAATGTTTGGTGATTCCATTATTACTCCCCATCCTCCTAAATATCTTTCACCTCTGCCTCCTTCCCTCTAAATCCACGGCTACTGCCTTATCTCAGGGCCTCATTATCCCCCCTTTGGATATTCCAGTCACTTCCACTTACCATTTCTCTTTGCTGTGTGGAGAATCATCTTCCTGATGAGAATGTTACCATGCCAATTCCGTTTTTCAAGCCTTCCCACAGTTCTCTATTCCCTCCAGTCTTACCTCCTGGACAACAGCATACATAGTACCTTCCAGTTACTTCCTGCTTTGGCCATAACTTGTCTTGCTCCTTGAGCTCCCTCACTTTGGATCCACCTGGAACTTCCCTAACACATAATGCTGATCCATGCAACTAAACATCCATACTCATTCACTTGGCTCAAGGAGGAGAATAGCCTCTCTTGTCCAAACTCTATGCCTAGCGAACACCTATGCCATCCTTCCAGTCTTAGCCTCAGAATCACTCAGTGAAAACTTTTATGAACCTCCTCCCCACCCAGGTTAATTACTCCCTGTTCTGTGCTGCCTCTGATATCAGACTTACTTCACATTACACTGTGACCATACTTCGGCAGGTGTCACTGTCACAAATACCCACAGGACCGACCAGACATCATAAATCAATGAAGTATCTAGTGGAAACACGTCTTAAATTCGCATGATACAGAAAAACCATGCTTGTGCTAGAACCAACCATACTGCCATGGCTGTCTTATCGTTAAATAAAACCCTGCACTTAAATAAAATGCCTATGGAGCCAAGTTCATCTAGCCAGAGGCACACAATGGCAGGGCCTTCATTGCTCTTCCCTCTACTTCTTGAGGTGAAAAAGCTACAGAACACGCCTGTGGGTATTCTCATAGCCTGACTAGCTGTAGTTCACAGACTGACTCATGTTTGCACTACCCTCAACGGGACTGACACTGAAGGCACATGGATACACACTTCACTGGTTACAAGGAAAGGACTCAGTGTTGAGTTGAGCTCACTTGGCTCAATTTTTACCAAAAAGACTTTGTGAGAAGTAACATTCACAGGCAGTATCTCGAAAGGTACCACGCCCTTCATTCCACAAGCAATGTGGAAGGTCTATCCTTGGACAGAGCCATGCCAGCAAAGAGCCACTTGTCTGAACGATCTTTCTTTGATGCCCATAGAATTGCTTTCCTGAGATAAGCTTTGGCATTTTGCCCTTGACCCATACTGAGTAACATTATTTTTTTTTAACCCCACGGTTCTATTCATTATAAAAATTGTGCTTGGAGACACTGTTAATTATACTAACATATCTAATGTTTCAAGAACCACAGATGAAATCTGTTCTCCTCCCAGTGCCATGAAGAGCTGTACCCTCTCTTTAGTCCTTGTCCCCACAGCCATCTGGCTCATAGAGTGAATTGTGTCCCCTCTTGGTGTCAATTACTGGGAAGAACAGCGGAATGTGTGGTCCTTTCCATAATACACGCATGGGATCCTCAGGTGGGTGTCCTGTCTTGGTCTTTGGTTAAATTCACACTCTCTTTTTCTCTCCACATTTCCTTCTTGTGCTTATTACATTTCTTTTCCTTCAGGAGGAAAATGCACAAGTAACCAATGCACTATTTTCAGTGAGTCCCCACCTCTACAGTTTGTCAGTTTCTTAAAGACAAGACCTCCCTCTTAGACTCATTTTGTATCTCCAGTCAAATAAGCAATCATTTATTGTCAAATGTAGTTACATCATATGTGATTACTTCTAATTATGGATGAAATGGTAAACCACTCTTCTTAAGGAAGGTCACTTCGTTTCCCCAGAAGAATAAAGGTGCCCTCCCGCCCCCCCCCCCCCCCCCGTCCTTAATACCAATAGCATCTAGAAGGCATTATGGAGACCAGTTTCAGGAAATCACAGTTAAGTAAGTATGGTTATAAATATTACATAATTTTTCATTATTTGCTATCCATTTTTAGAATATTTGTTCCATCTGCTAGTAGTTAACTAATTCTTTTGTAGAAGCCTACTAACCAGGAATATTCCACAATCAGTTGATAGAGTGAATGGAGTTAAAACCAAAATATTTTATGGCATTCTAAAATCTGTGCGTTCAAAGAGTCCAGGACAAAGGAAAACCTCAGGAAGATGTTCTCTGTTAGAATACAAAACTGTGAGGCAGTGAAAAATACTACCACAAAGGAGAGAAACATATCCACCAGTGAGGTCAGATCAGTTCCAATCAGCATCATCCAGGACTGATTAGTAAAGCTCATTGCTCTAATCATTTTCCAAGTTCTATACATCTATACAAATTTCAATCTTCCAAATTTTTTTTGAAATTCAGCTGGTTAGTAGTGTGAGGTATTATCATTGTTTTGGAAATTGATTTAATAATTTCTCATCACTAGTCGTAAAAATCATCCCTACTTTTTGAGGCAGCAAATTCTGTAAGTAGGAACCTAAAGAAATCATCTGAGGGGTGCCTGGGTGTCACAGTCGGTCAAGCCTCTGACTCTTGGTTTATGCTCAGGTCTGATCTCAAGGTCTTGAGATGAACCCCCTGTGGGGCTCTGCACTCAGCAAGGAGCCTACTTCTTTCCCTCTTCCTGCGCCCCTCTCCCCTGTGCATGTGCTTGATCTCTCTCCGAAAAAAGAAATAAAATCTCCAAAAAAAAATCTCAAATGCAGAAAGAGCCGTGCACACAAAGGTGTTCACTGAAGTGAGAGGTAGAGCTACCGCTGGAATTAAGGTCACTTCTAATTATGATATACTATTATGACAAAGGACAGGATATTCATTATACCCAAAAAGATTTTGACCCTATAAAATATGTGAAGACATTAGAAGGTAATATCTCATAAAAAGTTGACAATTGGATCTCCAGGTGGTAACTGTAGCTAGTTTTTTCCTGTATACTTTTGATTTCTACAATAAACACATATTACTTGTGTAATTTTAAAAGTTTTTTTTAGAAAACCATTTTTAATATACTTGGAAGTCATATAATATTACTCTCTGATCCCGCTCTTTATTAGTCTCAGAAAATTAAGTAAGAAGCTATTGGGAGCAGTGTTCTTTTAAAATAGCAAAGAAATGAGAAAACTAAATGTCCAAAAATAGGACAATGGTCAAATGAACAGCAGTTTAACAACTTAATCCAAATGGACTACTATGGATATTAAAAATATAATGACTCAGACTATATTGCCACATCTAACAGTAAATAGAAAACCATCAGTAGAGGCACACAAGTAGACACATAGATCAAAATAACAAAACAGAGAGCCCAGAAATCAACCTATGCTCAAATGTCAATGAATTTATGACAAAGGAGACAAGAATGTACAATGGGGAAAAGATGGTCTCATCGACAAATGGTATTGGGAAAACTAGACAGCTACATGCAAAAGAAGGCAACTGGATCACTTTTTTTTTTTTTTTACAGCATATATAAAATAAACTTAAAATAAAGACCTAAACTGAAACCTGAAACCATGAAATTCCTAGAAGGAAACATGGGCAGTAAGCTCTTCAACATCAGTCATAGAAACATTTTTCTAGAGAGGTCTCCTGAGGCAAGGGAAACAAAAGCAAAGTTAAACTATTGGGACTTCATCAAAATACAAAAGCTTCTGCACAGCAAAGGAAATAATCAACAAAACAGTCTATTGAATGAGGAAGATATTCACAAATGACGTATCTGATAAAGAGTTAGTATCCAAACTATATAAAGAACTTATACAACTCAACACCAAAAAAAACAAGTAATTCAACTTAAAAATAGGCAGAAGATATGATTAGATATTTTCCCAAAGAATAAAGATGGCCAACAGACACATGACAGATGCGTAACGTCACTCTTCATCCAGGGAAATGCAAATCAAAAGTATAATGAAATAATCACATCTGTCCAAATAGCTAAAATTAAGAACACAAGAAATAACTGTTGGAAGACTCTGGAGAAAAAGGAACCCCCATGCACTGTTGCTGGGGATGCAAATTTGTACAGCCACTGTGGAAAACAATTTGACGTTCCTCAAAAAATTAAAAATAGAACTACCATATGATCTAGCAATTATACTGGGTATTTACCCAAAGGAAACAAAAATACAAATTCAAAAAGATATATGTATCCCTATGTTTATTGCATTTTTTTTACAACAGTCACAATATGGAAGCAACCCACGTGTCCATACATAGATGAATAAAGATGTGGTGTATATATACACACATACACACACATAGAATATCACTCAGTTACAAAAAAATTTTAAAAAAGAATGAAATCTTGGTGTTTTCAACAATATGCATCGATCTAGAGGGTATAATGCTAAGTGAAATAAGTCAGTTAGAGACAAATACCCCATGATTTCACTCATCTCATATATGGAATTTTAAATACAAAAAGAAAAAGACAAAACCAGACTCTTAAATATAGAGAACTGGTGGTTGCCTGAGTTGGGGGGCGGGGAGGGGGGGTTGCAATGGGTCAAACAGGTGAGGGGGATTAAGAGTCCACTTATTGTGATAAGCACTGAGTCATGCAGAAAAAGGTTGAATCATTATATCATACACCTGAAACTAATATAACATTGTATGTTTACTTGAATTTTAAAAATTAATTTTTTTAAAAAAGAAAATGGTCAGTAGAAACAAAAACACGTTTGTTAACTCTAGGTAGAAGTAGACCATAAAATAGACCACAGTGGAAATAGGCCATAAAATTAACATGATTAAATGAAAAATATACTACATTAGGGAACTGCAAACATGAGTGGGTTTGTTTATTTAAATATTGCCATAATGCAATGGTTTCATAATGTCTGGTTTCAGAAAATTTTTAAGCATTTTAAAGAATATTCAAATCAGTGTTTTTACATTAAAAACATTTTTTAAAGGAGTTGAAAAGTTGTAAATACTTTAAGATATGTTCATTGAAAGATTTTTATTAGCTGAGTTATTCCACCATTAAAATGGGACAGTTGAGCGTCGCCTTCGGCTCAGGTCGTGATCCTGGAGATCCAGGATCAAGTCCCACATCAGGCTCCCCACAGGGAGCCTGCTTCTCCCTCTGCCTGTGTCTCTGCCTCTCTCTCTGGGTCTCTCAGAATAAATAAATAAAATTTTAAAAAAACAAAAAACATAAATACTAAAAAAAAAAAAAGACCATAAATCTAAAAAATAAAAAAATAAAATAAAATGGGACGAAAAAGGAAAGGACCTTGGTAAGTAAATGATTAGGTCGGTGCTTTCTCCCTCAATCAGAATCAGCCCCAAATAGTCCACTAACCTCTGTCATCACAGCAATGGACACGCTTAAAACTTTTTTCTCAAAATTAATGGAATGTTAAGTATGTCTTACAGTAACTGTTACAGGAATAACATATTTAGACACGAAACCTGAGCTAATTCTTGCTCCTAGAGAAGGTATTCAATGATGTCCCTAATCCCTGAATCAGATAAGAATTTGTGGTTTGTGGTCCTCCACTTTGAGGTGGCCAAATGCTTGAAGAGTTGCCAAGACTGCATTTCCCAAGGTCATGGTGACAAAGCCCTGCTTGAGGGTTGGCATTCCCTCAAACAAGCAGAGATGTTCAAGTGATGCTCCTAACTCTGAAGATAAAATTCCTCCAGGGAGCTTTAGCTTTTTGTCTACACAACCTCTCTCCTAGAGCTATACAGAATGCCTTTCCTTAGAACATTAGGCAGTGCATGAGAACACCCTGTGCCTCTTCCTGGCTTTGTCTGCCTTGAACTTAATCTAATCCCATGACTCCCACCCTTCTGATTCACTTATGTCTAGTACTAGCCTGAAGCAATACCTGTGTCTCTGACCTGCCTGAACTTAGGCCCAACCTGGATCCCAAACACCAACTGTACGACCTGCCTCTGCCTTGTCCCAGATCAGGAGCCCTGAGGTCCTGGCCAGGTTTCCATATGGTGTCGGCTTAAGGAGAAGATAATTCAACAGCAAATAAAGGAATATGAGCTGATGAGTCAGCATCAAAACACACAAAGTAAAATACCCACAGCTACCTGAATGTCCTGAATAAATATTTATTATAAATGAGAAATCAGAGAAAGCTCCAACAGAAAAAGCATGCATCTTTTTTTCCCTTAAGTATATATCTTACTCAAAAATAAGAACAAGTGAAATAAAGCACTAAGTGAAATAGCGACTTAAAATTATTTTGAAATTACCAATATAAAAAAGTCCTTTAATCAATTGATTTAATGCTCGTGTAAGAAAAATGGAGTTGTCAAGTCCTTTCCATCTGTTCCACATAAGACCCATTCTTTATCAAATATTCCTTAAACTTGGAACAGTCATTAAAACTGAATTAGTCCTCCATGTGATTCCTTAGTCCTTTAAATCTCTTTGAAATAACATCGCTCACTGTTCAATGGGTTTTTATAAAATGTGGATTACATATAACTTAGATACTGTACATTTCCCCCAAAGCAAATACTCGGAAAATACAAAGGTAATGGTTTTTTCATCTTCGTGGACTCTCACAGGTTAAAAAAAAAAAAACAAATTTAATTTCAAGGTTGGGCAAACTGCAAGCCAGGATGGTAAAGCTGTAAGGATCTGCTCAGGAAAGTCCCTGTTACCAAGAGAAGCGTTAGCTGTGTCATCCACAGAGCCTTACAATACACACAAGGACGTAAATACCTGGAGTCTCCTGCATTTGGCTGGAGCCTGTCAGACAAAATTGTCTCAATGGCATGGGGTCATCATTTCTTTGAACATTCAACAGCCAGAGCAAAGTTGAAAATAAAAACTGTAGAGTCACTGAATACAGTAATGATTAGTGCAAACTGATTCCAAGTCCTTGATTTTTAAATTTTTTTTTTTTTTTTTTACTCCAGTACAGCAGACAAAGCTACATCAGTTTCAGTACAACAGAGTGATTCAATTTCTCTCTAGGTGACACTCTGCTTGCCAGGGTCACTACCACCTGGCACCATACAGTGCTATCACAGTATCATTGACTGTATTCCCTCGGCTGTGCCTTTTATTCCCGTGACATCTTCATTTCATAACTGGAAGCCTTTACTCAGTTTACCCATCCCTCCACCTCCTTCTCTCTGGCAACCATCAGATCCTTCTCTGTGTTTATAGGTCCAATTCCGCTTTTGTCTGTTCCTTTGTTATTTAGACTCTGCTTCTGAGTGAAATCAGATGGTATGTGTCTTTCTCAGTCTGACCAAGCCCTCTATTTTAAAACAAGGACCTAAAGGCCTGGAAAGTGTGGGTAGGCTGACAGGTCCCCACAGGCAACAGTGGCAAAACTGGCACTTGACTCCTGATCTCCCATCTGTCTCATTTAGTTACAAACTTATTTTATGAATTTCCGATTTAAAATATTTTTTAAAAATTCTTCACACACCTTTAAAAAAAAAGGCGAGGGGAGAACCCTAAAATCTTAGTATGGCAAAATAAGTTTAAAAAAAAAAAAAAAACAACACTGAGAAGCTATGAAACACTCACCTACTCACCTGGTCTTCACTTACCAAGACTTAATTTCAGTTTTTCCTTTCTTCCGAATTATGCATAGTTAATAACTTAGTAAAACACTATATGAGTATTTTTTTAATCCAACCGAAACTATATCTAGCTATCCATGCAGAATTTTGTACAGTTCCTAACACAGAGCAAGCCTTTAGTAAGTACTAGTTATTTTTAGCAATGCACAAAAATTGCTATAATGAACTGCTTCAACATATACCTACACCTATTTCCCAAAAATATCCTTTCTATTCCTACTTGAATTTCGTCAAGTGGGAGAAAAAAAAAGTCACAAATAGGAAGGCCCACTAAGTACCACAAAAAAAATTGCCAACTCATCAGACCAAAAGGCTCACCTTCCATCCGCCATTCATTTCTAGTCCTCTATTTTGCTTGTTACTCAATTCTTCCGTGACTCTATAGTCCCATGTGTACACAACCCACCTCGGCCTTGCAGAGTTAACCCCGTCTCATTCTGCAGATCTAGTCAAATGTCACTTTCCCAGGGAAATCCTGATTCACTCCTAAGTCAGATAAGGCTCCCCATTTTACCTCTTTTGAAACTCCCTGGGTTTTTTTTCCCCCCTTCTAGTACTCATCATATTTTACAAGTATATGTTTGAGTGATCATTCGGTCAACATCCTGCTTTCCACTAGATCCCATGTTTCATGCCTCCAGTGATAACAACTGCTTTATGCACTAGTCTATTCCCAGCTACCAGGATGTGGTATTGCACATAATAAAGACACGCTGAATAGTGAATGGCCCTAACTCCACACACAACAGCAAGAGACCAAAGTACTGTTTTCAAAATTTCTTAGTTATTATGAGCACTTTTTAATGAAAATAAACATAATAGAAAATATAGGAACAAAAAGTATTATAGTTTACTATTTAAAATTAAGCTACATGAAACTTGTTTTCTTCACGTATACAACCATTGCTAACCTTGGGGCATGGTCAAAGAAAAAAAAAGTTGGAAGCCACTAAGGCAGACGTCCGAATACACCTCCTCCCAACTTTCCATTAAAATGCTCAAGGAGGCATACAAAATGGCAAAAATCAGCAACGGTACTAGAGGGGAAAAAGCCAAAATCAAGCCGTTATTTCCACCACACTCTTTGAAAGATGGATAAGCAGTACATTCTTGGACCACATAAATCTGAAAGATGCACACTGCACCTTTTGAACTTCAACAAGACTCATGCTCTGATGAATGTAGGAAAAATCCTGAGTCTAACTCAGGAATGCAGAAGATGCCATTGTCCGGATAAATATGACCCGACTACACGGGAGACCTCTTCCAAGCCCGCTAAAGCAAGGGGCCTCTATGGCCCCCAGAGCTAATTAGGGTCAAAACAGACACATACAAAATATACTGGCAGATTTTATTGCAAATAGAAGACAAAAATCTGACATCTATGCTTTGACAATTTAGGAGGTAAAACATATAAATCTATGTATTAAATGTATAACGGAAATTGAGGCGGGGAAAGAGGACAAGAATAATTAAGGCATAGTAAATTCCTGGATGTGCAGAGGAGTGGGATCAAAAGTAATTTAGTTCTTTGATTCTGAGAACCAAAGAAATCCAGGATTTTGCCTCTGGAAAACAGAGGCCATCACTTGTAAAACTGAAAACTAGACTTGGTCATTTCAAAATACTAGTGGACTGAAACAAATCATACACAGAAAGCAAAAAGAAAGGCAGGAAGCATAATATTAGATTGGAAGCATACAAAACCTGCCACTTTGGAGGTCAAGAACAGTCAACTACCAACGATTTCACATGACTGAACCTAACAATGAAAATAGTAAAAGCTAACACATTCGGAGCATCAAGCATTTTTATACCATCAATTCAGGATTTGTGTGTGTGTGTGTGTGTGTGTGTGTGTGTATTGTTCTTTTACAAACAGAAATCTGTAGGGGTGGAATGCCTGGGTGGCTCAGTGGTGGAGCCTCTGCCTTAGGCTCAGGGCAGTGATCCCGGGGTCCTGGGATCAAGTCCCACATCGGGCTCCCCATGGGGAGCCTGTTTCTCCCTCTGCCTATGTCTCTGCCTCTCTCTGTGTGCTTCTCATGAATAAATAAAACCTTTAAAAAAAAATCTGTAGGCTTAAAGACATTATGTAATTTATGTAAGCCCACGTGGCTAAATATTGGCGAAAAAAGGCAAGCTAGTACGTTTTATTCAAGGCTATGGCACCTTTGATAACAAAGAGAAAACTTAAGGGTAAGAATGAAGTTCAAACGTGTTGGTTGTAACAATAAATGTAAAAGCCATACGTTTCCTGTGAGAGGTATGTTGAAACAAAATCCAATTAAATGTCATTTACAGGCAAAAATATATTAAACAAAATGACACCAAAAGTTTAAAAATCAGAAGGATGAGGGCAGCCCAGGTGGCTCAGCGGTTTAGTGCCGCCTTCAGCCCAGGGCCTGATCCTAGGGTCCCGGGATTGAGTCCCACATTGGGCTCCCTGCATGGAGCCTGCTTCTCCCTCTGCCTGGGTCTCTGCCTCTCTCTCTCCTCTCTGTGTATTCTCATGAATAAATAAATAAAATCTTTAAAAAAAAATAATTAAAAAAATAAAAATTAATTTAAAAAAATAAAAATTCAGAAGGATGAGCAAAGTCTTTTCAGACAAGACAAAAAAGATCGGCAACACTAATCTCAGGAAAACAGTAGGATGTGGTTCCAAATGCACAGAGGATTATTTTACATTAATAAATACATAATAGAGGCCCAACAGGAATCTTTAATATTTTGCTAACAAAGCGCTATAACCAAACTGACAAAAGCCCATTTGTAGACAGAGACTAAAAGACCATTATCAGGCTATGACAGCCCCAGTACAGAATCAGGGCACAGAAAATGTGAATCAGATTATAGTGGCTGACTTAATAAACATATCATCTGTACGTGTCACGGGGAGAAAATCCTGCCCCTCTCAAGCAGCACAACACACAACCCTCAATTGACCAGAAAGAGAAACTGTACAAATCTCACTTAGTTGCCATGATAGATAAAACGAAGTTTATGCAAAAGTTTAAGTGTGTACAATAACGCAATAATTGGCCGCATCATACTGACCCACCAGTAGCATTCCCAACAAAGTCAGGTATTCACAAGAATGTTTACTTTGCCTGGATTGACATTTTCACAACCTTTTTATTAGCACAAAACAGAATTTAAGCTAGTTCCATTTAAAACGTTGCTACTTTCAGGGCAGCCCGGGTGGCTCAGCGGTTTAGCGCCTGGCTTCTACCCAGGGCGTGATCCTGGGGACCCAGGTTCGAGTCCCACGTCGGGCTCCCCGCATGGAGCCTGCTTCTCCCTCTGCCTGAGTCTCTGCCTCTCTGTGTGTGTCTCTCATGAATAAATAAGTAAAATCTTTTAAAAAATAAAAAATAATAAAATGTTGCTACTTTCAGATTGAATATTCCTCCTCCCTCAATGACTGGCAAAATTAGCAACAAAATACTGTTTGATAATTCAGAATTATTGAAAATGAAGTACTATATATCAAAAAGGCCAAACAAAGCTGATCGATCTCCATCCTTACACAATTCCATCGTTTAAAAAAAAAATGACCTAATTTCAACCAAAGAAGACTCTGACTTTTGCTTATTTTCCTATTTTTTTTTCTAATCACATCAGCCCTTCCTTTTCTTTATTAATGTTTTTTTCTCCTTCTATCCTCACCTTTCAGTTTCACTGATTCAGCTCATCCTTCCAGCCTCAGTAAAAAATAAAAACCACTTTCTCAGAGAAACATTCCCCACCTGCCCTACCCCAAAGCTACCCTCCCTCTTACTCTCTTCCAGGACACTCTGCTTTTCTCAACAATTCCAATCACATGTTGAGTTACCTGTTCAAGGCTCCCTCCTTCCCTCAGTTGTAAATCCCGAGCACTCAATGCTACGTACTACAACATGCTCAGTATATTAATTTTTTTCATCCAAAAAAAGTCTGCTCAAAGAACTTTTTTATTCAGAAAATCGGAGTTCTACTATGTGCAAGGTACTGTACTAAGCACTGGGAATGTTAACAGCAGTAACTAGAACGAAAATTTTTAGACCACTTTCCCTCATTTCAGAAGTCAAAAGAAAATACAGCATAGGAAAAAAAAATCAGGCAAGCTGGATAAATGGGAAAAGTCATACAATTTTAAATGTCGTAGTTAGGGAAGGCTGCATGAAAGTGGTGGTGACATTTGAGTTGAGACCTGAAAATGGAAAGAGAGTCAGCATACAGGTACCAAGGGAACAGAGAACTCCAGGCAGCAGGGACAGTCCAGGCAAAGGCCTGGAAACCACAGTCCACTGTGTAGATAAGCTCATCCATGGAGACTGTTGGGAGAAGGCTGGAGCTCTGGAAACACCAGCACCTAAAGATGGCAGAGAAGCACACATCCTTAAAAAAAAAAAAAAAGAGAGAGAGAGAGAAAAGCAGAGACTAGAAATAATGAAACATGATCCATATTAAACACTGTGACTATCCTGTTGTCACTGGAAATTAAGAACCAAAGATTTTAAGGGCACCTGTACTTCTGACAGGACACAGAATGCTACCGAATATTCGGTGAGACCATTTAGTTTTTAAGACTGAGAGAAATTAAAATATAAAAATTAAAAAAAAAAAACCTGTGAGAAATTATCCCAAAATGGAATGAGGAAGTTATTCTTGAATGGCAGCACTATGGCTAAGTCTCCTGTACTTTCCAACTTCTAAAATGAGCGTGTACAGTTTTTACCACCAGATGGGAAAGAGTGTAATTTTAAAGAATCACAATGGCCTTGAGAGAAAATGACTAGGGATAGGTTTATCTTTGTTCTAGCTCATATGCAAGAAGCCATCTCAACATAATTATACAAAATGGAAATACATTGTTAATCAGAAAAGGGGTTTTGTTTTTGTTTTAACCAAGTAAACAGCAAAGTGACACCGTATCCTACTTTTACCTTAATCAGGCAGTGGCAACTTCCATGTCCTGGACCAGATTTTTATAAATCCCCATGACAAACCTGTTGGACTTTTGCATCTGGTCTTTAGGCAAGTGGGCCTTCCAGAGTTTTGCTGAGTGTCTCAGCTTGTCTTTTACTGTAGCAACGACAGCAATGGGACTTTCACTGCCATGAGCCCTGCAGTGAATTAAAACTGTATTTTGCAATTCTTCTCAGCCCCCAAACCACCACCAGTCTTCTAATTAGTTTCAGAACTGTCCTTTCCTTCGCCAGGATGGACGGTTTGCACCCCAAGGAACACTGAGCTGGAACTCCATCCTCTTTGTGGCATCCCAGGGCCAGCTCATCAAGAGAAGCCATCATGGGTGCTCAGTGAATGTTTGACAGCCTCTAAGACTATTTCAGTCATCTGCCAGGAAGAGAAGTAGCCCACAGAATCAAAATATGCCCTGTCCCTGTTAAAACACCAAGTATGCTGGGGGTGGGGGTCCCTTTTACAATATATATGTACATCAAATCATCACATTATACATTTCAAATATCTTACCATTTTATATGTCAAGTATACCTCAATGAGGCTGGGGGGGGTATATTTTTTAAAAAAGCACCAATTATATGCCATGCTTCCTTCTTACTCTGAAAGTTCTCTTCAGCTTATCCCATAAATTTCACTAGTATTCACTCTGACATACAGCACTTACTCCCCAATACTGCCAAGCTCTGACCTCTCAGCTAAGCTTCAGACTCAAATTCCAGCTACTAGCTGAAAACCTCTGCCTAAAGCCAACATGCCTCATTGGAAGAATTCTTATACTGTCATGTCCCATCTGTTAATGGCATCAACGTGCCCTTTTCTTTTCTCTTTTTGGTCCTCAGTGGCTTTGCACCCTTCTGTTGGCCCTGCAAGGTTGACCCAAAGCCTACCACCACTCTGCCACAAACCCTAACCTGTCACTCACACGCAGCACCTGGGCCTTCTAGTCTTCCGTATAGAATTAGCTTCTCAGCCAACTCATGCGCTGAGGCCAGAATCCAGCTGCAAATCCTTCCTCTACTCCGAGGCAGAGTTACTCTCTCCAGCCTCAGATGTTGAGTTGGGCACCTTGTCTAAACCTCCATTCAAAACATCTATCACTATCGGCCTGACCTTAGGCATTTGTTTCCATGGCTCTCTGAGTTTATGAGCTATTGAGAGCAGGGCCTATACTCTCCTGGTGGGTTGCTGTTGTTGTTGTTATTAATATTATTATTTATTGTAGTGTCCTGAGCCAAGCATAAGGACTTAATCGCAGAAGTGCTCCAAGATTTCAGCTGCGTGAAACCAAACCGACTGGGTCTCAGGGAAAGCAAGGAGGGGACAGATTCTACTGAACTTGGAAGGCAGTTATCCTTGCCCTCGCCTTTGAACCATTGGGTCTCTAGGTCTACTCCAAGGACAGCAAGCAGTTCTGTATGGAGCTACGATAAATCCTGAATACAGAATGAATGCCTCCTTTTCTTGACAGGACAATAACCCCTCTTCCAACACACCACGGCCCAAGATGGCAAAGCAGCCCCTTCACAAAAGGCAATTCTGTTTCAGCTGCGAGGCTCCCTTAGCAAGAACCCTCCACCCTCGCCATCTGATTACCAGCTTCGAAGGGGGTCCTCGCTCCATACTCGCCCCGTGACACCTGCCTAAGTCACCCCACCTGGCTCCTCTGTTCCAGTGCTCCCTGGGCCTACCACAGACACCTTGTTTCCCACCTAACAAAAGGTTTGCAGATGCCAAATGCCTGCCCTGCAAGGCCTCTCCTCCGCTCACCCAAGGCCCAGATGAAGCAGGGTCATTGTGAGGATCGCATTCTCTGCCATGAGATTTGTTGTCTTGGTTGGTGATGCAGTTTGTTCCCTGCTCCTAATGCCAGACGGTCATCTCTCTCTGATAGAAACTTCCCGAAGTCACACCCTAGCGCACGGATTCAAGAGCCACAAGGGCTGCCGGGGCTTCAAAGTGCTGAGCCACGGTGGCAGCCTTAGTTACAGACTCTCCAGGACAAGCAGGGGCAGGGGCGGGCGTGTGCACACACAGACACACAGACAGGTATCTGGGTGTGTGTGTACATATAAACATATCTGCACGCACACATATAAATACATACACACGTTTGTAGGTCTGTACAAGCAAAAGCACAAGTATGGAAGGCTACGTAAGTGCTGACAAGGTTGCTGAGGGAGGTCACTACGGTTACTTTAGACACATCTAGATTGTTTGAGTCATTACAAAATCCACGTCTTTTTAAGAAATGAATGCAGCTCCCTCGTTCTGGTTAGAACACTTTCTACCGTGTTCATTCCCTCAGTGATTGAAATAAGTAGAATGTGTTAACAGCAAAGTACTGTCATAGCGTGACCTCAAAAATAACTCTGACTCCCCCAGAAACACTAGATTTGGATCATTCTAGGGAGTCAAACTGAACATAGAAACTCAAACACAGGCTGGGTCAAAATGAAGAGTATCCAAATGAGGGTCCCTGGGTGGCTCAGTCAGTGAAGCTTCTGCCTTCAGCTCCGGTTGGGGCCTCAGGGTCCTGGGCTCAAGCCCCCTGCCCGGCTCCCTGCTCCGTGGGGAGTCTGCTCCTCTCTCGGCTCCTCCCCCCTGCTCATGTGCACACTCTTTCACTCTAATAAAATCTTGAAACAATAATAAAAAGGATATCCAAGATGAGATGGAAGCAAGCCAAGATTCCAGATAAGACACAGCTGCATCTGTCTCTAGACTTGACACAAACAGGTAAATCTTGGCTAAACATTTCCAAGTTTATAAAATGACAATGAGAATACCAGGCTCTGTCTCCTTCTTCTCCTGTTTATGAGGGAAAAGCTAACTTACCTGAAGCCACTGGGACTCAAGAGGAAGAAGAATTCAACATACTCCATATTTGAAGCATTTCAAAAGAACTCCCATTAAAATGATAGAATGAGAGCTCCCCGAAAAAGAACCTTACACATCTTGTTTCCTACCGTTTCCCAGTATACAGTAGGTGTACAACAAATATCTACTGACAATGGAACAGATCAATGAACAAATGAGAGATGAAATTAAGGGACAACTAAATGAAAACTAGCATTAGCAGGCAGACAATGTCAGTTCTTCGTCCCATTTTACAGATGCAAAAAGAGAGAAACTTTGATTTACCCAATAATAGCAAATCTGGAAATACAAAGCCTTTTGATGCCCTCTATCCTGATCCCCCCTTTTTTTTTTTCTATTTTAGGTTCCTAGCATCCTTCCAAATCCTAATCCTTTGGCAGTCTTCCCTGACCGCCACCACCAGGCCCCTCAGGGTCAGGTGAGCCGGTCCTCCCACACCTTATCTTGCTCATCACACTTCCTACACTGAAGCACTTGTTACACTGAGTCTGTTAACATGTCTGTACCTCCTGGAGGGTAGGAGGCCCACCCAGACTCCAAGCCCCGAGCACCTAGCACAATGCTTATTAAATGGCAGGCAATCAAGGGCTGCTAGAGTCCAGAGACTTGCCTCCTCTGCCCTTGAATCATTTCTCCTTCCAAAGAGCCAGACACATCCTTCTGTTGGGGCAGAATTTTAGAGTGAAAGCAGCTCTGAGATTGGTCAAGGAGAACCACTTAACCATAGAGTAAGAAAACTGAGGATGGCAGATGTACATGAAACCAAACCTAGCCTATTGCTTTCATATTTAAGAAAACGGACAAAGGGAAACTTGCTACAAAGAAAGGGTTCACAGTAGGTAGCACTCCCTGCAAAGTGAGTCCTGAAGCCTTCAGAAGCATAGGCAGCCGTGATGACCATAAGGAACAAAATTCCCTTTAACAAAAGTTTCAACCCGGGAAATCCCACCCCAAAGAGACCTAGGACCAGGTGTGATGGGTCAAACTTTCTTTTTCTCTTTCAGATAAAGAGGCTGGTTTCAAAATTCTTTTCCCTTATCTCCATATTAAATACAACAAACACAGCCTGGTCCACCTCCTTCAGGCTTGTACATGTTTCTTGTAGCACTGGGCTAAAGTTAAGAGCTGCCCTGTCACTCTAGTGCTTTTTAAAAGCAGTACTACAGAAATTTAATATATATATATATATATATATATATATAAAACCTAAATCCATGCACACAGTACAACAATCCTCTTTCATCTCTGAAAGAAATTCGAATTTTACATGAACTTCGAGGTTAAAGTTTCTATGGCACTGATGAGGAGACAGAAGCTAAGGTCAAAGCATTAGGACAGTCTTCTTTGCCTCATCCCCATAAGTCAGCATGAACCATGCTACTTTGAAATCATACTAAACTGCAGGGGGAAAAAATGTCAGGGCACTTAAATAAAATCACCAGCACCACCACCCTCTCTTACATCCCTCCCTAAAAACCAAAGAAACAAACAAACAAAAAAGTATCCTTCTAAGAAACAGAGTATACTAACCCTGGACTCTTTCAAATTAACTAATTAAACGTGCCAAACCCAAGTTCCCTTGCAAAAAAAAAAAAAAAAAAAAAAGATTAAACAAAGTGGTGGGAGGATCCTTCATTCAAATTGTATCCAGAAGATAGTAAAAAGCAGCTGACCTAACTAATCTCCTTTTATTAAGGCTCCTGAGTAGCCCAGCATCTCCAGGTTGAAGGTAATTAGAAGACTTGGCCAGACCAGCTCCACCTTTGACATACAGCTTAAAAGCCACCTATTCCCACCTGTGACACGGAGCTATTGTGGTACGAGAAGAAATTCAGGGGGCTGAATGCCTCTCTCTCAGATGGGCCCCACAGGGATCCTTCCTATCTGAGAGGTTACGAACTAGACACCTTAGCTCTCGAGATTTAGGGAGGAAAAAAAAGCAGATGATCAGAAAGGAGGTTCTCGAAGGATTTGTCTACACCATTAAGCTACTTCTATTAGAATTACATTTAAAGGCTTTTCAGGGTTGGGTCAGCCCTCCCTGCAGTACCCCACCCAACGTACTGCCCTCTCCCCACCTCCTCCCTGTTTCATTTCCGCCTACCCTTTACAAGGACATTAGCCCCATTTCAAAACTAATAATAATTCTTCCTCTTCTGTACTACAAATATTCAACCACTGTGGTTAAATACTCTGTATAAGATAAACAGGGTCAAGAATGTTGGTTGCTATTAGAGTCATGTTTAAATTAGCATTAACTAGCAGGCCCTTCCCTAAACAAAACAAAATGCTTTCTTGGTCAGCTCCGTGCCTGGAGAGTGACTTTAACTCACATGCTCAGAAGGCCTCCCAAGCATCATTAATTTTTGCTTAAAGACCACTATCAACTCGGGAGGATTATGCAGGAAGAAATGACATATCGTTTATGCCATAATTTTTATATAATCTGGATAAGCTGGAGGCAGTGCCCTAAAATTCACGAGCCATGAGTTACAACGAAATGTAAAGGAATCAAAGCTCAGTCTTTACAAACATTTCACCCCTCTCGATGCCCCAGTAGATGCCCCAGTAGACGTCACCATTGTCTTCCTGCATTTTGGAGGCTAATAGCCCTTCCCAACCCCACAGTAGCACAGCTTCTTAAAATAACACCCAAGCCCCCCTCCTAATTTACCACCTGGTACCTTTCCAGCCTTCATTACCCCAGACTCCAACTACATCATTCTCCACCATTCATCTTTTAAGAGATGCATCATTTTCACCCTTTAAGACCCTCCTGTGAAGCCTTCCCCAGAACGAGAAGTTCATTTTCCATTCCCTAGCATGCCAAGGGTTCTTGGATTCTACAGCTGCCACCTAGTTATGCAATCCAGCTACTATGCATTGAAGCTAGCTGCATGTTTTCCCTCCACACTGCAGCTCTTTCTAGAGCCTCATTTTTATCATCTTTGTGTCTGCCTCTCTAGGAGAAATTCAGTAATTGCTTATTCAATTAAAATTTTCTTTTCTCTCAACTTTTGTAAGACATCCGTAATAGTTCTCCATGAGATTTTTAAAGTAATAACACAATAGGGATTTGGGGAAGGGGTAATATGATACGTAAAAACCAGAAACCAAATAGTATGATGCTGAGTTAACAAGGCCAGAGCAAACTTTGAGACTTTAAACCAAGAGCTTATGTCTCACTTTTATTACATCACACTTCATTTTTTAAAATAAATCACGTTCCTCAAGTATGTATGCCTACAGGCACCAAGAAACAGTAAAGGAAGACATGCCACACATTAAGCACGAGCATTAAAATCTTGACCTCGGGATGACTGAGTGGCTCAGTGGTTAAACATCTGCCTTTGGCTCAGGGCATGATCCCGGAGTTCTGGGATCGAGTCCCATGTCGGGCTCCCTGCATGGAGCCTGCTTCTTCCTCTGCCTCTCTCTCTCTCTCTCTCTCTCTCTCTCTCTCACTCCGTGTGTGTGTGTGTGTGTGTATGTGACTATCGTAAATAAATAAAAATTTTAAAAAAAACTTTAAAAAAATAAAATCTTGACCTCAAACTACATTTTGTCTTGTTATTTGCTGAACACTTGGAGCTTCCCAGTGAAAATGATACAGTGTACTCTGCCCAGATTGCAACTTTCCTTACTAAGCATTTGAAATAAGATTCTTGGCCCTAAAAAAATCACTAACTTCAGACTCAATGTTATTATGCATCAAAAAGACCGAGCGAGTGAGAGATCCAGCGAGTGAGATTTTTACTTTGAATCTTCCAGTCCGTCAAACAGGACAGATTCAGTATAGCCTTGACAGATCTATGGTATAATTAAAAAGAAAAAGAAATTTCTGTTTGGTAAATATTAGCTTCAAACAAAAATAGAAGTTTCCAAACATCAGTTGTTGAAAGGGCTGCCCTTCCCACCTCGGTATTTTTCCTCCTCATTCACAGGGATACTGAGCTCCTCTGAGTGCCCACACAGCACTGGGCAGCTGGGGAGCCCAAGAGACACCCATGCAAAGGCGACTTCATCAGGTCCCACCACAGGGATCCCCCTCACTCCACATGGATTTTAAGGCTCAGCAGGCTCACTGTGATAGAATAATGGAAGATGAAAGGGTGGGGGTTGTATTGATGCCCCTGTGGAGGAGGAAAGAAAAAATAGAGGAAAATCAACCCCCAGATGCAGGTCCTTCCCCCCTCCAAGCATCTCCCTCTGACCCTCTTGCCCTCTCACCTCCCTTCTGGGATAACCCGCTCACAGGTGACTCTCCCTACTGCTCCAGCACGGGACAACCACACGCCGGGTTCTAACGACTCGGGGGGGAGCTGGGAAGAACAGAACAGCCAAGATCATCAAATCCGTCCATTTTCCAGATGAGTGCCCCGAGACGAAGGACAAGCTGCTGAGCTGATGGGCTAAGGTGGCACCGCTAGGGGACGCGGCGCGCGTGGGCTCGGATGATGCCAACCCCTCTTCCCGCCTGCGCCTCCCCCCTTCTCTTGTTTCTTTGCTTCTTTAGCCTCAAAGTAAACGGCGGGTAAAACCCAGCCTTAACACACTTAAAATGCTGATCGTCACTCTCAAGTTTGCACTGGAGGCAAATTTGCTCACTCCTGCCGGATTCGGAGAACCGAGGGCAGAAACAAGTGGATGCGAGTGTGTGTGTGTGTGTGTGTGTGTGCACGCGCGAATGCAGTTCACTCGGGTCCAGACAGCCCTAACTCCAGTTACACCCCTTTCCCTCCTCGGGGCTTAGGCTTCCGTCTGACCAGGGGATCGCTCCCTAGGGGAACCGAGCAGCTTTCCCAGCGCTGTCCCCCTTTAACCAGAATCGCAGGCTTTGCATCACGGACCACTCGCCTCCCAGTTGTGCTCACGCTGGACAAACCACACTTATGCAAATAGGTGAAAGACACGGACTGTTAGAGCCTGAAGGAATAGAGGATTCTACCCTGATAACTGCAGTTACCTGCTTCCCATATTCGGGTTTGCACACAACGCGCCCATCCCAGTGGGCAACGGTGCAACTTTAACAAGCGAGCGCTCGCTGAAGACCCACGTTTATGAAAAATCCACAGATTTCAACAAACGAGAAAAGAAAGAGCAGCAGGGACACAGAGCAAGAATCTCAGGCCCCAAAGTGAAGGCAGCAACAAGTCCTGGATGCCGTCATCCCTTACGCGTCAAAGGCCCAAATGGCAGCAAAGAAAAAAAAAAAAGAAGAAGCATAAAATTTAAATCCATTCACAACAAACTAGTCCGACACAAACCAAACGAGCCTGTCGGTTTCAAAACCACCGAGTCCCAGCCAGGTCCCTCCCTTGCCTTCAGAGCCCCAGTTACTTGCTAAGCGTGTTTGCTGGGCGGCCGCACCGACGCCGAGTTTAAAGTCCGCAGCCCGGGAGCGCGAGGAGTCGTCGGGGCACCCGGCTTCGCGGTCGCCTCGAGCCCCCACCCCCTGCAAGCCCTTCTCCGCTCCCACCCAGACCCAGGTAACCCGAGGCCACCTACGTGTCACTCGGGCGGGTCCGGGCCGCGGACGCGGCACAAAGCGCGGGCCCCGGGGCGCACCGACCTGGCCGGGGAGGGGGACGGAGGGGCCGGCGGCCCGGGCGGCTGCGGCAACTTCCCTCCCGCGGCGCGGGCGACTGGCTGGTGGCGGAGGCCGGGAGAGCCTCGCCTCCTGCAGGCCGGCTCGCGGCGCGCACGCCCACCCACAGCCGACACCGGCGAGCGCGCGCGCGCACACTTGCACCCGCTCGCACACTCGCACACTCGCACGCGCAGCCACAAAGCCCGTCTGCCCCGGGACGGCGCGAGCCGAGCGCGCCCAGCGGCTGCGCAGGCGGCGCGGCGGCCCCTGGCTCCGCGCCCAGGGGGCGCCGTCCCCCGCCCCCCGCCCCCCGCGCCCCGCGCCCGCCCCTTTACCTGCGCCCGCCGCTGCCCCCCCGCCCCCCCGGGCTGGCCTCCCGCCGCGCGGTCGCTCCCCCGCCCGCCCCCTCGACGGCCGCCCCCTACCCCCCCCCCCCCCGCCCCCGGGAAGCCGGAGCCGCGCTCGGGCCGCCGCGGCCGCCAGCCTCCGTCCTGCCCCTCCTTCTCGGCCCGCTCCACGTAGCACGGTCGGCGATCCCGCACCGCTGCTCCCTCCCCCCGGCTCGTTCGGCGCCTGGCGCGACGCCCCCCGGGGCCCCCCGCAGCCCGCGCGAGCCCCCCGCGGCGGGAGACCCGCGGGCTCGGATGCTCAGCGCCCCCCCCCCCCCGCGCTCACCTAGCGCCCGCCGGCTCGCCGCGCTGGGTGGGCTCCCCCAGACGGTGCCTTTTCCTTCGGTCGCTCTGCTCTTCCCACTCGGAAAGCCCGGGGAAGCATCGCGGGCCCGCACCCCTGCAGGGGGGCCTCTCCCGCAGGCAGCGGCTAAACCGGCGAGCACCCCGGGTTCCCCCGGGCACGGCCCGAGCTGGAGAGGTGCTCCCGCGTCCGCGTCCGCGCCCCCCCCCCCGCGCGGTCTGCAGCCCGAAGCCCGCGTGCCAGCGCGCCCGCAGCTCCCCAGGCGCAGGGCTGCGCGCTCCTCTTCCGCTTTCCCAGGGCAACTCTGCAAGTGCCAAGTCTCGGCGTCCGGAGGGTAATGAAGGGCGGGGAATGCACACCTGGAGGTGTGGGCGGGCGGCGCCGCGGGACCCGCGCCCGGGCAGCGTCCCCGGGAGGGTGGCCGCCGCCGCTGGGGTTGGCGCGGGCCCTGCGCGGCCGCCGGTCGGTCGGGGGCTCTCCGGCCGCGCCACCTCTCCGCCACCTCCCGCTTCCCACCCACCCCGGCTTCCCAGGATTTCCGGACTCGGGGCACTTCGCCGCCGCTCGCCGCGCTGCCAAAGCCGCCGCGCATCCCAGGCAGCTGCTGAGCAGGGGGGGAAGCGGGGCGAGCCCTTGCCGGGGGCACCCGGGAGGCCCGGGGAGGGGTGCGGCAGGGGGGGGCCGCGACCCGGGCGGGGGGGGGGGCGGGGGGGGCACGCGGCGGTCCTGGGCTGCTCGGAAGGGAGAGGTCCCTTTAAACCGCAGTGGGCGGGGAGGGGAAGACTTCTTGCAAGGGATGGAAACTTTTCCAGCTACCGGTTAGGGACGCGTTGGTAAGAGAACGCGCGACCCTGTCCGCCCGGCGCTGCTTAGAACTGCGCTGGCCTGTGGTTTCTCCGGGATGCTCAGGGCTCTGAAGCGGTTTCTTTTTGTAAATAATCTTTCAAATCCCTCTGGTTGGTTTTTGTTGGTTTTTTTTTTTTTTTTAAGTAATCTCTACATCCAATGTGAAGCTGGAACCTACAGCCCCGGAGATGGAGACCCAGGCTCTAGGGACAGAGCCAGCCAAGCGCCTCCCTTTTCAAGAAATCAACTTGAAGCCATTCCACTTTCCCTCCTTTCCTACCAAATTATGATTTATTTTTACAATAATCTACTTAGAATGTGAAAAAAAAAAGAAATGTTGATGCAGGCACAGCGCCTATTATATTCACGTACGCTACAGAGATGCGTGTGCATATGCTTATCTCAAATACTGAGAGCTGTTCACCTTAAACTCTTAAAAAAAAAGTTGGACAAATAGGAAAATATCCACCGTAAAGTCTAAAACAAAGTACATACTGATGAGAAGAGTACATGCTGAAAGGGTCTTGTTTTCAACCACAGCTCTACCCAACTCGAAAATCACTTAGCTTAAAAAATAATAATAAAAAAATTTAAAAAAAGTAAAAATTAAAAAAAAAGAAAAAAAGAAAATCACTTAGCTAATTTTCCTCTCTTTGTTACACACTCTTTATTTCCTGCTAGGTTTCCTAATGCCAAAAACTTGAATATCTAGTGAAAAGAACATTTTATATTTTTATTTAAAATAAAGTATTATCTTAATTTTATTAGTAAACATTATTAGATTATTTAATTTAAAAGTCATTTCGGTGTTTACCCCTTCCTCATAAGTCAGAAGCAAAGTGTCAATGAGTTTCTTGCCTACTACTCCCCTTGAATATTTTCGAATATATTGATTTTATCTCTTCCCATCTTAAGGAATATGGCTGCTTGTGCTTTGATTATACCTTAACTGCCTTAATATATAACCACCTACTCTGCGGTCCTCACATCAAATGGGGAGTTCTGTTCACAAGTATGTAGGCATATGTAGTTCTAAGTTATTTGCTGTACAACACTTTATTTCCTCCTTAGCTGGTCTACTGTGGCCTAAAATGAAATGGAGAACAAAATTCAAGGTCAGCCTGGACAGACCTGTCTTTCTGACAAGTGTGGACCTGTCTGCATGAGACTGCTCTGAAGCCAGCTTTAGGACAATAATTTGCAAGTCACGTGTAGGTTGGATGCCCAGTGTAAAAGAAGAGAGAAAATGAACTCTAAGACAGAATTCAGTTCACCAAAACTAGTACTTTGCTCCAAATGAGCCAGTTTCCTCCTCTGTAAAATGGGATAGTAATACCAGGATAGTCTATTTTATTGGGTTCTGAATTGTCTTTATCAAAGTAAGTAATACCCTTCAGCTTCTTAAAACACTGAAGTGGATAATGTTTCGATAGAGATGCAAGATACTGTGATATGCTTTCTTCAATTGTTTTTACCTGCCTGTGGCCTTCTTGCCATTCAGGCTCTTTTGTTTCCTGGATAGTCCTCCAAATGCTTTCTGCCCTAACCCTTCTCTCTTATCCGCTGCCAAGCAGTGTTTCTCTAGATTTGTTTCTTCTAATGACTTCAGCAGAGCCAAAGACTCAAAAGACAGCTAGTGCTGTCAAATATGAGGAAAAAAAATATTTTCAGCAAAATGAGGAGAATTCTAATGAGGAATATTTCAAATATAGTTTATATTATTATCTGAAAGGATACTATAGACTTTGTTAGATTGCGGATGTTATCCAGAGAGTGGTCCAAGAGCTATAATTTATGAAGCATTTAGGATAGAAAATTTGGCTGTCACTGCATTAGGCTCTATCATTTGTTCAGAAGGGTTTGCTGGTCGTGCCAGTTCTCTGCCTCCCCATGTTCCCTTCTGTCTGGCACAAAGGCTTTGAAATTTTCTACAAGAGAGTAATCAAAACTATCAACAGAAAGATCTGTTGGAAACTTTCCCTCTGGTCTGTTAATGTAGAGACTGATTCAGAAAATATATTTTGGTGAAACAATACCCTCAGAGAAAACAGCATGCCTGGGAAAGTTTTTCAGGTGCCTCCGGGGCACAGGTTTCTTCCTTCTTAAAATGGGGCATTTGTGCCTCTCTGGTGTTTTTCCCTTGGCTAGAAAGAAATCATTCTCCTTAGGAAACCTTTCTATTTTAAAAGGCCAGCAGCAGAGGTGGGTGAGGCAGCCCAATTTAGTTAAAACAAAAACAAAAATAGAAAACAAAACAAAACAAAATGCTCTTGAGGGTAGAAGTGCATAAGGAGACTCCAGGAATGGGGAGGAGACATTGGGATTGTGTGCACAGCAGCCTAGTGTGAGGGCTACCTTGCAGTGAAATGAAAACCCTTAATGTGGTGCCTCTGTGCTCACCTGCTTCTCACCACACATTTCTGCACAAATAATCTGGGTAGTGTGAAGCAATCAAGGCCTAGCAATTGCTTTCCCGTGGTCTTCCTCACCCAAGTAAAAAAGCCTTTGCTAGAAAACAAAAGGAGAAGAAAAAAGCAAATGAAGAAGAAAAAAAAACATGTGTTACATGTGTAATTTTAGAGCTAGCAATAGACCTTTATACAAAGAAGTCATAGGGTCATAAAACAAAAATAAAAATAGGTAAATTGCTAAAAAAAAACAGTGGAGGAAAAAATAAGACTATGAGATTATAATTATAGTTTCAGTAGAATTTTTTAATGCTAAGAGAATAGTATAGTAATACATCCTTTCTGAACATTAAAAACTTAGTGAAAATAAATATTTCTTACCAAAACATAAATTATAAAAACTATTGATTCAAAAAATTTAAAACATGAATATATTTATAACCATTAAATAAACTGAATTCCCATTTCTAAGTCTACCTATAAGAAAGCTCAAAGATTTAGTGAAATCTTCATAGACACTCTCAATTTCAAATGGTTCAAAGATAAGGAGGAAAGCGTCTCGATGATTTTATGAGCTAATAAAATCTTGATACTAAAATCAGAAAAAAAATGTAGAAAGGAAAATTATTAGCCAATCTCAAAAGGCATTAAAAAATGTTATTCTTAAATACAATGTTATCCAACCCAGTTCAGCATGGGTTTTAAAAATATATACGTCATAAGCACATCAGTTTGACACCATAATATAAGGACGATTTAATATTAGAAAATACAAAGGAATTTGCCATTCATTTATTTTTTTTAAAAAAATCTTAGCAAACTAGGAAAGGAAGAAATGTCCTAAATACAATAAAGAGTTGCTACCAATAACCTATTTCTAGAAACATTCTTAATCTTAATTTATTAAACATTAAGGACAGCTTTACCATCTTTACAATTTCTACTCAGCATTGTACTGAAGCCCCTTGCCAATAACACACACACACACACACACACACACACACACACACACACAAATGAGAAGCTATAAGGGTCAAAAAAAAACAAGAAAATATGATTTATTGATGATGTAGTTATCTGCTAAGAAATTCAAGCAAATCTAATGAATTAATAGAACAAATAAGAGAGTTTAGCAGCATTGTTGAATAAAAGATCAATATACAAAGAAGCCATAGCCCATTAGAGATTATAAATTCTTAAAGGTCTCATTCATAATAGCAACCAATCTTAGAACTTGAATAAAAACTCATAGTATCTGTGGTGAAAATTATAAAGCCTTATTGAAATACAAAGAAAAGCCTAAATAAATGGAGAGATACATCATGTTCATGGATGAGAAGACTCCATGACCCCAAAACAATTTACTCCAAATTATAATATAGGATCTTTCATAGACCCTGACAAAGTGATTCCAAAATTCATGAGGAATTGGAGGAGGCCAAGCATGACCAAGACGATTCTGGAGAAGCATAGGGAGGGAAAATTTTCCCTTTTGATATCAAAAGCTTCATATTGTAAGAGTGTAGTATTGGTACAGTGATTGGTCTATAATCCAATGAACAAAAAAAGCAGGTTCCAAAACAGAACCACGTAGACCTGCAAGGTCTATTATGTCATTCAATAATCTAGTGAAAGAAAATAGTAGGTTCAGAAACAGAACCATACATACAAATGACAGATAAGTCAATGCAAATTAATCAAAGATGATCTGTTTAACTAATGGTGCTGAGATAATTAGCACTCTCTTTTCTATATTTTTAAAAATGAGATCCCTACCTCACACTGTAAACAAAAGTACGTTCTTAATGATCTTAATAGCAAGGCAAAACCTCCAGATTTTCAGAATATCTTCATCATTTCAGGGTAGAGAAGAAGTCCTTACACAAAGCACAAAAACTACAAACCATAAACAGATGTCTTTTCTTTCAAAAAAATTTGACTGATTCCAATATGCTGGATCCTGTGAGTTCTGGTAGTCGATATGACGTCTGCTCCAAGCCCTGCAAAGGGTATTCCGAGGGATATGAACAGCCCTGGGCCACCCTGGGCAGAAGCGGGGCAGAGGGTTTTCCTAAGTCAGGCGTATTTTGTCATCTCTGTTGTTTTGACTTCATAGCCCTTATACCTTGTAGAGAGCAAGGTGAAAGCAGCAGTACTAGTGGTACAGGAGGCTCTGAAACATTTTTGGGTGTAGACCACTTTGAGAACCTAATCAGAGCCATGAAACTGCTCTACAAATAAATGTGGAGCATACATATTGTAGCAGAGGCCTCTGACTACAGTAATATCCCTTCTTGCCTTCTTGGGCACCAGCTAGACTAGATTTCCCAGCCTCTCTTATAGGTAGCTGAGGCCACATAGCTCAGTTCTCCCCAGTAGAATCTGAGCATAAGTGACTTCTGGCATGTCTGGGACTATCTATAAAATTCCCTCACAAGTGCTTCTTTATGGTCTTTGTCCCTTTTGGTTGACTGGGATGTTGTGATGCCCACACCAACCTTGGAGCCATGGGTTGAAGATGACGAAGTCCTGACGCCTTAGTGTCCATATGGAGGAGAGCCTATCTACTGATATGAACACCCTCTCTGGACTTTTACCTGAAAAAGAAATTTCTTGTTCTTCGAACCAATAAATGTGAGCAATCTATCAGTTAACTTGGCTTAACTAATTTATATACTCACACACATTTTGACTGTAATCTCAGCTGGTCAGTGACCTCTATGGATTGACCTGAGAAGAGAAGAAATTCTGATGTACTGCCTTCTGGAGTGGGCATTCTCCAATAGTGGGCAAGTTAGAGATGTTACACCTGTGCCCAAACTCTGCTTGATGAAGCACTGATTACATTGTACTGAATGCCTCTGCCAACATATACTCTGCCAGAAGCAGAGACACGGTAAATTCCAGAGGTCTAAAAAAAAAGCACATGCTTGGAAGATGAGTGAGTGACATCAAGAACAAACTCCTGATATACACAAAAATATGGATTAATGTCAAAAACATGCTGAACAAAAGAAGACACACACAAAACAGAATCATATTGTATGCTTTCATTTCTGTGAAGTTCTAGAACAGGCCAAATTCCTCTATAATGTTAGAAACAGAACAATGATTGCCTTGGGAATAGAGATTGAGTGAATTCCTGGGGTGAAGGAAATGTCCTATATCTTGCTTTGGGTGGTGGTAACACGGGTGTATTTAATTGCCCAGACTCATTGAACCGAACATTTAAGATCATTGTAATTTATTGTTTGTAGATTATGCCTAAATGCTATATTTTTACATGTACGTGAAATGATTTGAATCTATCCACACAATAATATTCCTAAAACAAACATGGAATAATGCTCAGCCATCACATCCTCTGGGAGTTATTGTTGTGATTAGACACATATAGGCACTACGACACCTGAGAGCAGAAAGCAATTATGCTCCCGTGTAAAACCAAAACACATAACAAACGTGTCCTAAGAAAAATTAACTTTATAATGTCAGTAGATTATTCCTATGTATAAAGCCTGTGATATTTCCACAGCTAGTATCTTAATTCTGTGTAACCATGGAATATATTTCTATAATTAATAGTGTATAGTTTCTTCTGCCCTTAGTGGGATATGCTAATTATATGACAGGACCACATTTTAAGGTTTTTATTCAATGTTTTCTTCTCTGTGCTCATTGCCCAGAAAGGTGTGCAGAACAGAGAACAAAAGAGCCAAAAATCTTTGCAGAGAGTCTAAGCTCTTAGGATAAAAAAATTTATAGGCATAGAGTGTTATGTATAGGCCTGAAAGAAAAACAGTTCTCTTGGAGTAGGAGAGTGACAGAGAAAGGTTTGTGTATCCCAAGAAGAGAAGGCACCTCTGCCCTTCTTCCTAGCAAATTTTCCAAGCAACACCCTTGAGAAGAAAAGACTTCAAGATGTGTCCAGGTAGATAAGATCTAGAACAGCTTAGTAACAGATGCTTGTGTCTCACGGGTGACACAGCAACAGGGGACTTTGGACAAAGGAAGTCTTAGAGGCAAGCTCTAAAACCAAATGGGCCTTAGGTAGATGAGTCCCTGCAACACACTGACATTATACAAAACTCTGGAAGGATGACTGAGCTGGATCCGTGTGTATAGTTCATTCCCTAAGAATGGAAGAAAACTCCAAAAGAACTGAGCTCATGCTTACCTGGCAACCCTGAAGAATGGGAGATCCAGAGTAAGAATTTAATCTGAAATATAGGAAAATACTTCTTGAACATCTAAGTTCATTGATTGAGATTCGCATCCACTATATCAGGTTGTTGGCGGTGCCAGAACAAAGTAGTATATAGTGTTTGTGGCTTAAACAACAATAACGTGTTGTTTCACTGATCTGGAGGCTAGAAGTTCAAGATCAAGGTGTTGGTATGGTTGTTTCTCTGAGGTCTCCCTCCTAAGCTTGCTGATGACAGTTTTTTCCGTATGTCTTCACTTGGTCTCCCCGTAGTCTGTGCGTGTCTGTGTCCTAATCCCTTTATGAGGACACTGGCCTTTTTGGGCCAGAACCCACCCATATGAACCTCATTTTACCTGAATTATCTTTTTAAAGGCCCTATCTCCAAATATAGTCACATTCTGCAGGGTTGGTACTTCAACATATAAATTTTGGGGAGACACAATTCCGCCCACAACACCAACTAAGGCTGGAGCCCTTATTCATAACTGCTAAGAATCCTTGGCCACCTCATGTGGGCACCATGGAAAGATTACAAACCTTAGAATAGGAACCAATTTGATATAAGATGTGGCCACAACCTTGGGAGGATTACTATGCAGACAAGAGGTAACCTCGCAGGAGTCACTGCTAGTTTGCACCATGCAGATGGACTATAAGGAGTTTGAAACAGTAACACAGAACACTTTAAAAACTCCTGAGACAGTGCAGTATGATCAGAAGGAAAGGCCATTGAGCCTTGATAGAATTTGCTGATGAGGCTGACTTATCTCTAATTCCCAAGAAAAGATCTAGAACAATACCTATGAAAAGTTATCTTTAAAACCCATTTCTTGGGGTAACTGGGTGATGGGGCACAGGGGAGGGCACTTGATGGGATGAGCACTGGGTGTTATACTATAGTTGGCAAATTGAATTCAAATTTAAAAATGTAAAAAAAATAAAAATAAAAGAAAGAAAGCCATGAGCAAGGGGGAAATAGAAGCATGAAACAAGACAAGAGTAATAGGCAGTTGCCAGATCTTGTAGGCTGGTAAGAATTTCAGTCTTTATTCTAAATAAATGAGAACCATTCAAATATTTTTTTTAAAAAAAATTAAATAATTAAATAATAAGGCCCATTTCTGAGACTTTAAGTTTCTGAAAGGTTAACAACAATAACTATAACTGGACTTCATCCCAGAACAAGATCAGGACTGACTTGTAGAAACTTAGACCTGACCCATTAGGGATAGGTTTTGGCAAGTGTAAATTACACTCAATATCATAATCTATTCCAAGATGAAGTTGAATGAACATGATCCTTCTCCTTCCATAATTCTTCTGACTGATAAAGGAGAGGGAAGAAGTAGAATTTCCACACTTCTCCACAAGCAGGAATGCTGAGCCAGCCTTTGTCAACAGCACAGTGGACACATGAATGAAGGGGCCACCATGGCAGAGAGGGAGGCTCTAGACTCCCACATACCAAAGCTGACTTTTCTGGTGCTGCTCCTAAATGTCCAAAATGCCAGCTACGGAGACCTCCTCCAAGCCCAAGTATGGACATAAGCATGGACCAACTCAGAGCTCCAGTACAGACCATTTCTTGAGGACACCAACTGGCAACTTAGTGGCAAGTTGACTAGGTTGAGCCTCTTCCAAGCTAGAAGGGCTGTGGCTCATATCCCAAGGAATAAACATCTATATGGCCATTGCCATTCCTGCCCTCAGGGCCTCAGCTAGCATCACTATCCGGGACTTATGGAATGCCTGAACCATAGGCACGGAGTCCCATACAACATTCAACTGAGGCATTTAGTTTACAGTGAAGAAGGTGCATCATGTGGTCTTGCCAGAAGCTCCTGTGAAGGGATGAAGAAGCTGCTGAAGAACACAGCTGAAGTACGAACTTGGAGACAGGACTCTGCAAGGATGGAGAACTCTCTCAGGATGCAGTCTCTGCATTGGAGCAGAGAACTTAATGTGATGCTTTATCACCAACAGGAAAAACACACAGGTTCCTGAAATTAGAGGGCACACAAAGTGACCCCACTTACCATCACTGTCAATGACCCACTGTGGGACTTTGTGCTTCCCTCCATACAATTCTGGGATCTCCAGCGTGGAAGAGGTTCTGTACTCTCACCAGGCTAAGGATCTGAGTCCCACCATGAGTTACGTTACCAAGACTGGTGGACATATTAGCTGAGGGTGAGGGGATTTAGAAGGTACAAGGGGGAGGAGCCAGAGGAGTGGAGGAGCAGCTGGGTACCATTTGTGGCCCTAAGACAAACTGTAGTGGTAACAGTTCTAGCCATCCCCCCTCATCTCCCTCTTCAGGAAAAGAGGCCCACCCAATACCTGGAGGTGCTGCTACCTCAACAAGTCTGCAGAAGAACCCACACAGAGCAGGTGCTCTACAGCACGAGTGAAGACGTGCCATCCAGATTTGCTTCAAGACAGAACTCACTGGCCACTTGCAAAGATAATCTGAGGCTTGTAGCACTTCCAGCGTCCTCTGTGGCTTTTGAGATGAGGCCACATTCTTCCTACGACATCCCCTTCAGCCAACCAAGGAGCAAAGTGTTAGTCAACAGTATGCTCGTCTCACAGTGGGCCATGGCCAATGACTGAGGAAGGAGGTGATACAAGTCCCAATGTGGATCTTCTCTAATGGACCGGCTTTGATCCCAAGACCCATGTAAGGCCTGCAAAAATTTTGTTGGTTCTGTATCATGGTCTGATGGCTCCCCTTGCCCTATCCTGCTTCTCCACCTTTTCTTTTCATAGATGTTCCTCCCCAGCAAACTCTTTGCACTCCCAGCTCAGCCCCAGCATCTACTTCCCAGAGAACTCAGCCTGTAACAAGTATATTTCATAGTTACTGTCTTTTTAAAATTAAGTTACTACTGATCTTTAAAAAATTGTCATGTAATAGTCACTTTGTTGAGATTTTAAAATTGCTTAGACTGGAATTGTGAGGGTATTTACCCCTTTGTTTATCCTAGTACTATAAATTAATATTTTAATTTTTTTAATGATTTGCTTTGCGAGACACCTGGGTGGCTCAGTGGTTGAGCATCTGCCCTTGGCTATCAGGTTGTGATCCTGGGGTCCTGGGATCGAGTCCCATATCAGGCTCCCTAAGGAGAGCCTGCTTCTCCCTCTGCTTATATCTCTGCCTCTCTCTCTGTGTCTCTCATGAATAAATAAAAACTTTTTTTAGAAAATGATTTGCTTTGCTAAAGCTTTTTTTTTTTTTTTTTTTTTTTTTTTTTTTTTTTTTTACTTTTCATTTAAAATAAAGATCCAGGATCTATTTATCAATGCTTTCATTTTCTGCTAAGTATCTCATTAAGTATTTTGTTTACAGTGAAACCCTTCCTACTGACTTCCTTCGGTTAATTTTATAATTCTCTTTAGTTTCTAGTGCTGAATGCTTAATTTATTTATTTTATTCTTTTCTTTTAATAATAATTTTTAAATGCTCCCAACTTGGTACAATACTCAGTCACTTGAACTAATTTTTACATTTCTCATCAAGGCTTTAAGGGTGGTATATGCTGTAGTCTTTGCATATCTTTGAATGTTTTCTGTTCCCTCCCCCAAAAGAAAAAAGAACTACATTATAACCTCAAAACCCCTTCATATCTACAAAAATAGATTTTTATGCAATAGGTTTACAAATAGGTTTTCAAATCTTTATAAAATAAGTTCAGGAAAGTTTTCTTCTACTACATAGTTAATTGTGCTTTTGCTGCTGCTGCTGCTGCTTTTTTTTTTTTTTTTTTTTGTCTCCTTCTCCCTATCCATACACTGGCTCTTTGTTTTCTATTCTCCATTCACTTGCTCTCTTATCATTTTTATCTCTTTGCCTTTTCTCCCTGCATCCTAGGAGAGCTTATAATGTGTGAAATTCATGTTATTGATTCCATTATCCATAGTACTTTTTTCTCTTTAATCACTCCAATATAAATTTTATTTACATTGAATTTTAAATTTTATTGCATATCTCTCTTGTCTTCCATCTTCTTTTTCATCTTACCTAATTATCTTTGGGAAAACAAACAAACAAACAACTCTCACTGTTAACATTTTATATCAACCTGCCCTTCTCATAACCCACCAGTTTCCATTTCAGAGAGAGAGAGGGAGAGAGAGAGAGAGAGAATGCCCATGCAGGGGCAGAGGGAGAGGGAGAAACAGACTCTGCTGAGCAGGGAGCCCAATGCGGGGCTCAATCCCAGGACTCTAGGATTATGACCAGAGCTGAAGGCAAATGCTTAACCGACTGAGCCACCCAGGTGCCCCCCGTTCCCATTCCTTAAAAACTCATCTTTTTACACTCTGTCACATGTATGCCTAACTCAGTATCTAACACTTAGTAAATACTTGTTGGATTAATTAAGTTTAAGTAAATGAATGAACCTTTGACTGTAGGTCAAGTTCCAAAGCAAAGGGGGGAAATAATACACTAACAAAATCGGCAGTTCACTCAAGTAAAAAATGAAATATCATTAATTTCTACTTCCAGTTTTATTCAAAATCAGTTTTTAAGGTACAGTAAGAGAATTATCCAATATTTAATTTCAATCTATTTGGAAGCGATAACTGATCATCTAGATTGTATCTAGTTTATGTAACTGGGCACCTCTTTTTTAAAAATTGCCTTGAAGAAAACTTTATTTCTGAGATGTTGAAATCTGCCCACCCTCTTGTGCTCTACAAATATATTTGCGGCTCCTTCTTTTTGTGTTCTCTCTCCAAAAAAAGTCTGAATTTGAAACATTAACAGTGGAACAGTTAAAAAAAAAAAAAAAAAAAAAAACCTCTTCTGGTAATATTAACCAGCCACAAATGGCCAGGGTAAACTTCCTTCATGAAAGCTTCTTGCCTAGGAGTGGGACTGGGTCATTATGTCTGCACAATAACCGCCCCTGCAAACAACATATGAATGCCAGATGGTTGGAACTGTTCCATTAAGAAACTGATGTTTTCATTGTTTGGAATTTGATTTTGTAGCTTTCTCCATATAGTGATTTGATTGCAGCATTTAGAAGCCTTGAGAGCTTTCCCATAAATTATTCCACCCCTTGAATATGAAACTAGGGGAGGCTTATTAGCCTGTTTTTCCATTAGTATGTCATTCCCACTTTCTTACTCAGATGTGGATAATTTAGGCAGGATTCATAAAACGAAAATGTGGGTTTTGTGCTTTGGTTGTTCTCTTCAAGGAACGTGCTACTGAATAATGCTTCCCTCACTTTGTTCCTTGAATATTTATAAGTGAATATTCATTAAAAAATTTAGTAATAATAGCAAACAAAGCTCTTACTGTGTACTTCCATGGCTCTTACATTACTTTTGCAGTTTTAACTATCCTATACATTTTATACATATTAACTCATATAAGCACCACATCAGCTCTGTGAAGTCAATATTATTATTATTTCCATATTATAGATGAAGAAATTAGGGAAAAGCGAATTCAAGTAAGTTACCTAAGGTCAAAAAAGGCAGTGGTAGAAGTAAGATGTCAACCTAGGGGAAAAAGTCTGAGTCTGTGCTCTGAACCACTTCACCCCACATCACATCATTTAAGTCCTAACTAATCTAGCTTGTTCCAAGAGAACAGTGACAAAACTAGATTCCTTGCTCCATATTTAGTCTTCACTAATGTAAACAGGGTCTTGCTATGATTGTGGCATATGTCTTATCTATTGCAAACCTTAGAGAATATGCCAGTGTGTATAACAACCTATCAACAGGACCAGTCAAACTATATTTGGAGAGATCTATTATTCTGTTTAAGAAATAAAGGAGGTTTTCTTTCCTGAAATCCCTTACATATTACTCTTGCTGTGAATGCTCCAGTCTTGATATTCCCCATTATCTTAAGGTAGGTCATGATTTTTTTAAGCCATTCATTTGCATTAGAAATAAAGCTCAGCATGAAGTTACAGAAAATGAAAATGGACTATAAAACCAAAACTACAAGGAGTTACAATTGCAAAATGGCAATTACTGTGATACAACTCATGATCGGTAGGTCCTGGTGAGAAAGCATATGCCTCCCCTCAGGGTGAAAGGACATGGACATGACAACGACAAACATTTGGAGTATGGCACTGTAAGAGGAAACCAAGGTACACTACAGGGAAACCAAGTAGTTCAAAGGGCTTTAGGAAAATATCCTCACTCACAGGCAAGTATTTAAAAATCATCCTAAGACTAGTTCTGATTCATCAATGCCATAGGAAAATGGATGCAGTAGTAGACATCTGTCCTCATTTTGTTGCCTTTACATCCACGCTCCCTTCTGCTAACAACACCTTGATATTCATTTCTACTGTTTTGTGTTGACTTAACCTTTTCCTATGATGTGGTCCCGGCCATTGAAAGAATTCAATTCCACAGTCACATTGATCAATTCAGAGATGAGCCAATGATCCTATCAGAGCCAATGATGTACAATCTTGGGTACTTTTGCTTGAGCTGATGAGAAAGGAATATATTCTCCTTTCCTGCTACAATTGGAGCAGTGAGACTGAATACCTAAAATATCGGAGGCCGCCACGAATGAGAACTTGCCAAAAGGGTAAGCCAACACTCAGAAAAGTAGCATACAGGGACAGAGAGGGAGTGAGATAATATCCTGCAGACATCATTTGAACCCCTGGATCAAGGTGTACCTACAGTCTGTCCCTCGATGTTTTAATTTACATAAGCCAATAAAGTCTAATCTGTATTTAAGCTTTTTGAGCTGCCCAAGGAGTTCTGACAGAAGGAAATCACTAAGGGTCCTGGGCCCCTTTGGAGAGTTTGCTTTGTGTTCCTTTGTGTGGGGAAACAATGGAGCCCTTGAAGAAGGCTCTGGAGAAAAACAAAAAGGTTGGGATTTAAGGATATCCCTGAGCAGAGCTAATCTTTCAGGGCATTAAAAGAGAGGGTCTAGATTGCCCTTCCTAGAAAGGCAAAGAAAATGTTCTGAACTTTGACACAGAATCCTTGGGGATAAAGTTGAAAAGAAAACAATTTCAAAAGGTAGTAGCTAAAAAGTTTCATTTATGTTATTGTGACAGATTTCAGAGACTTACCTTTCAGCCAGTAACGCACAAAGATGCTTTGTGCCTTAGGGAAAGGCACTGACCTGAGTTTCTCTACTTTCCACCAAATGTGTTCCCCATATAGGAATTAGCCTGGTGTGGCAGGTGACCAGTGGTCACCAGAAACCCTCAACTTTTCTCATTCCCAGGAGTGGCATTTTAGCTGGGTACAGGGATGTTCAGCTAGAGTCTCTGCTTCCAAGCCAACTTTGCGGTCAGTTACAGTCATGTGATTGGTTCACACTAACGGAGGTGGAAGAGTGTGCGTGGGAGAGATGTGGGCAATTTCTACATCATTTGCTTTAAAGGACATTGCTTGCTCTCCATCTTCTAGCTTGATTCGATTTCAAACAATCAGCAAGGACAACACCCTAGGGACCAGAGAACCAACAAGATGAAAGAAACAGTGTCTTTGAATGACTAACTGAAGACAGGAGAGCTGCCCCACCGACCCGGACCACTCAGCACTAGACTGTCACGTGACAGGGAAACGCAGTTCTGTTATTGAAGCTCCTATATTTTGGGTTCTCTTTTTTTTGTATAGCAGCTTAACCTCTACTCGAATATTTCTATTTTCTGAATCTTACTGTTTCCTCTTCCACTCTTTCATAACAGATCATTTCCAATCCATAATGTTTCCTCAATCACACTCCATCTGGCCAGGATCTTTGATCTTCAAGCTTCACCAACTAATGCAGCCATCACCTTAGTGCTTTGTCCTCTAACAACAAAGCTGAAACTTTTATCAAACAATATTGAGAAAATATCTCTGCTTAAATATGAAGAAGGAAGCCCATCAAGTATGAGAACTTCATTTTGGTTCATTTCTTGGACTTGACTGCTTAGATGTTATCAGGGGTAAGTCTGTGTCATTTGGGTTCATCAGGAGGATGGCACTCACTCTGCTAACAATTCTCCCAAATATTTCAGAACAGGACACCATATCTCTCCCTATAATTTTTAATATTTATTTATTTATTTATTTATTTATTTATTTATTTATTTATTTATTTAGAGGTGTGTGTGTGTGTGTGTGTGTGTGTGTACAAGCTGGCAGAGCAGCAAGCAGAGGGAGAGGGAGAAGCAGGCTCCCAGCTAAACAAGGAGCTGGATGTAATGACTTGAGTGGAAGGTAGATGTTTAACCAACTGAGCCACCCAGGCACTCCTCTCCCATGCATTTTAAGTGCATCAAGAAGAGGGGGGAAATGCAAGTTGAGAAATTTTTTCCCTTAAAATATCTAACACTTTTCTATTTTCCTACCTTTGGAAGTGTGTGTGGTTTGATGATTAAGAACCCAATCATTTTCCCCCAAAAGTCAGAGGCTACGATTGTCATAACCACACCTCAGTCCAGGTGCAGTCTGCAGCTGTGAGAGATCTCGTGAAGATGGAGCTGGATCTCTGGGAGCAGCAGGTTGGTAGATACTCTAAAGCACACCTTTAATGTGACTGAGTTGTTGTCACAATGTCTGCTCCTGCTGTGTCTTCTTGCTTTGCCTACAATCAACTAAATTCATCACCCTTGATGATAAGTCTTTTATTTAAGTGAAATGTTTTCTGCTTCTTTGTAACTTTAAGTTGATGATGTTCTCTGAACATCATCATTTCTTCTGTTCTTCCTGCCACTGCCTGATTCTCACCCTATTTCACTTGAATTCTTGAGAGTGAGAATCTGATTGGCCCAGCTAATCCCTATTTGGACAAACTTTTTGTTTCAGGCCTTCTTACAGGACTGGCTACCTTTGGGTTAGATAACCTCTGTCCTTCCTGACAACTAAAATGTAGTGAGATAAAGGGGAGGCTCCTAAGCTGTAAAACACACCTGGCTTTCCCCTTCATTTGTGGGGCATAATATAGGACAGAACAGTTTTTCTTAGATAGGGCTATGGAAGTGGTAAGCACTGTGATTAACCATTATACTACAGTAATGAATATAAAGTCCACTAAACTTGAGCCCCCCATACAGAGTGGCCAATTCTGGAGTGTATTTCCAGATTTCATGTGGTGAGGACAGCTCAAATAAATAAAATGGATAATTCTGTGTAGCAGGCTTCTAAAGTAGAGTGGAGTCAAAAATTCTGCTACATGAAAAGACAACCTACTGGGTGGGAGAAGATATTTGCAAATGACATATCCAATAAAGGGTTAGTATCTAAAATATATAAACAACCAATACAATTCAACAACACAAAAAAACAAATAATCTAATTAAAAATGGACAGCAGACATGAACAGACCTTTCTCCAAAGAAAACATACAGGTGGGCAGGAGACATGTGAAAAGGTGCTCAACATCACTCATCATCAGGGACACACAAATCAAACCCATAATGAGATGTCACCTCACACCCGTCAGAATAGCTAAAATCAAAACCTCAAGAAACACTAACTGTTGGTGAAGATGTAGAGAAAAAGGGACCCTCCTGCACTGTTGGTGGGAATGCAAACTGGTGCGGCCACCGTAGAAGAAAGTATAGAAGTTCCCCCCAAAATTAAAAATAGAACTACCCTATGATACAGTAATTGCACTAAGATATTCACTCCAAGATTACAAAAACACTAATTTGAAGGGATATATACACCCCTATGTTTATTGCGGCATTATTTACAAAACCAAATTTGGAAGCAGCCTAAGCATCTCCTGATAGATGAATGGATAAAGATATGGCAGATATAGATATAGGGACGCCTGGGTGGCTCAGCGGTTGGGCGTCTGCCTTTGGCTCAGGGCAAAATACTAGAGTTCTAGGATCGAGTCCCACATCGGGTTTCCTGCATGAAGACTGCTTCTCCCTCTGCCTATGTCTCTTCCTTTCTCTCTCTATGTGTCTCTCATGAATAAATAGAATCTTTAAAATATATATATAGATATATACACAGATATATAGGTATATATAATGGAATATTACTCAGCCATAACAAAGAATGAAATCTTGTCATTTACAATAACATGAATGGAACCAGAAAGTATAATGCTAAGCAAACTAAGTCAGTCAGAGAAAGATAAATATCATACAATTTCACTCATATGTGGAATTTAAGAAATAAAGCAAATAAAGGAAAAGAAAGAGAGACAAATCAAAAAACAGACTCTGGACTATAGAGAACAAACTGATGGGCACCAGAGGGGAGGTCGGTGGGGGGATGGGTGAAATAGGTGAAGGGGATTAAGAAGACACTATCTTGATGAGCACTGGGCAATATATGGAAGTGGTGAATTGCTATATCATATACCTGAAACTAATACAATGCTGTATGTTAACTATACCAGAATTAATTTTTTTAAAGATTTATTTATTTATGAGAGAGAAAGAGAGAGAGGCAGAGACACAGGCAGAGGGAGAAGCAGGCTCCATGCTGGGAGCCTGATGCGAGACTCGATCCCGGGACTCCAGGATCGCGCCCTGGGCCAAAGGCAGGTGCCAAACCGCTGAGCCACCAAGGGATCCCCTGGAATTAATTTTTTAAACTCTGCTAAATAAAATTTCCACCACAAAACTACATGGGGGTAGGGGTAGGGGGATAGCTCTGTATATCAGTAAAACCTCACTCATGCTTAGTCACCATGGTAACCCCTTCCTTCTTCCCAGCAGCAACTACATTTTTTAAAAAGATTTTTATTTATTCATGAGATACACACACATACACAGAGAGAGAGAGAGAGAGAGAGAGAGAGAGAGAAGGAGAAGCAGGCTCCATGCAGGAAGCCCGATGTGGGACTCGATCCCGGGACTCCAGGATCACTCCCTGGGCCGAAGGGAGCCACCCAGGCATCCCAGCAACTACATTTTTAACCAGATGTCAATGTCCCTGGGATCCCATGAACAAAGATTAGGTGAATAGGCAAACTGAGGATTAGTCAGTCACCAGAGAGCAAACCACAGAAGGTCGAAAGCATACCTGGAGTACCCTGTGTACCTCGTTTTACCTGAACTTTGCTTGGGGCAAGTAATAAAGTAAACTGGGTGGGGTTTGGGCACCCAAGAATTCACTAAAAGGGCAGTTCTGAGGGCATTCTTCAGGTCTGCTTATATCTTGAAAAGATGAAACTTTTCTAGCCCAGGCCAGCCAACTCCCTTCATCCAGGATCCCTACATTTACCTGCCCTACCCAAGGAGGGAAGCAGAGGGAAAAGAACTACCTAAGGACAGTAAACACGATCCAACAAGATCATTAACAAAACCCATGTGGCTATTGCTCATCAGTCTAACCCTCTTCATAATAAATGGAGAGTGAAAAATAACTAAATAAAAGAAAAGAAACTGCCACCCAAAAGAAGAGTGGCAAAAAGAGTTTTGAAAAATCAGAGAAAATGGCCTCGGGTAACAATAGTAATGGTGAAAACTAAACAGAACTTAAAAAAAAAAAAGTTCTAATTGATATCTTCAATGAGATGTAAAGGAGAATGCACAGATGAAATGAAAACAGACTACTGTTCAATTGCATTAGAAAGTAGCAAGTGGGGGGGGGGTGCTGGGTGGCTCAGTCAGTTGGGTGTCGGCCTTCAGCTCAGGTCATGATCCCGGGGTCCTGAGATTGAGCTTCATACCGGCCTCCCTGCTCAGTGGGGAGTCTGCTTGAGGTTCTCTCTCTCCTCTCACCCTGTCCCTCCCCCCACTGGGGCATTCTCGTTCTCTCTCTCTCTCTCTCAAATAACTAAATAAATCTTTTTTAAAAATGGTAATTCAGGTTGGCAGCTGAAAATAAAGAAATTCCATGTGCACACTTTCTAAAGAGAGACACTAACAAGTGGGGACAGACTTAATGATATAATAAAAGATGTCACAATGGCCCCTAGCCATTAACAGCACCCTTTTCCCCAACCCCAGGATATAACAGGTGAAAGTAGAAGGGTGAGGATTTTCAGGGAGTTGACATAAATGACTATATGTGATTCTCACTGATGATATGTACTATCTGGTGAAACCTCTATTAAGCAGTGAACATAATAGAAGCAGCAGGGACAGATAACCTGTTGCACCTGATTCAGTCCAGTATATTAAATGGAACCTGAGAAATGTCAAGTAAGTAGGAGGCTATCAGTGAAGAATACCATTCATTGTCAAGTCCAAAGGCTCTCTCTGACAACTTGGAGAAGCTTAAGTTGGGGGAATGGATTAAAAGATACAATAGTAAGGGCGCCTGGGTGGCTCCATCAGTTAAGTATCTGCCTTTGGCTCAGGCCATGATCCTGGGGTCCTGAGATCAAGTCCGAAGTTGGACTCTCTGCTTTGCAGGGAGCCTGGTTCTCCCTTTCCATCTGCCCCTCTTCCTCTCTCTCTCATTCTCTCTCTTTCAAATAACTAAATTAAACCTTTTTTTAAAAAAAAGATAAATTAGTAAGAAAAAAAACACAGGGGTAGAGGTAGATCTTTAGACTCAACAGAACTTAAGAGACATATTGACCCTTTGCAATGTACAAACCATAATTAGATTCTGATTCAAACAAATAAATTCTGCTTTAAAAAATTACACATTTGGGAAATTTGTACTGGGACTAGATATGGGGATATTAAGGAACTATTTTAAATTTTTAGGTGTGATAAAAGTATTGTGGTGTTATAAAGGGTTATTTCTTTTAGAAATATACACTGAAGTAGTTAAATATAAAATAAAATGTCTGAGAAGTGCTTCTAAATTATCAGAAAGCATGTATGGGTATAATTATGGATGAAAAAATTTAGAAGTTTTTTTTTTTAAGGTTGAGTGTTTGAGTAAAATAATAATCTGCTGTTTAAAATAAGCAGACCAAAACAAAAAGAAAATAGAAGTTTGGAAATAAGCAAAATGAGAGGACACTATGCAAATGATAGTTAAAAACTCAAGTAATATTCAAGGAAAAAATTAAGTGAGATTAAGATGGACAGTTCATATGGATAGATGGTATAATTTATAACAAGATGTAGCAATGAGACTTTGTGTTCAAACAATTTTGCATTAACTAAAGCAAAAATTATTAGCAGCACAGGGAGATTTTAATACAGTAAAAGAAAGAACAAATCAATTGGGCTTATAAATATAGATGAAAATATTCTTTTTTTTAGATGAAAATATTCTAAAAGCAACTATTATGAGACAGATGGCAATACTGTAAGTTTTAAAATAACTACCTAAAGTTAGTTCTAGGAGTTTAAAAATGATTTATAATTTCATTCATAACTCATCCCCAAATGAGGTCAAAGCAGAAAAATAAAATGCATCTTAATAAATGTGGAAGAGTCCCAAGCGAGGCCTTGGGGGACGCAATAGGGAACAAAACATAGCTCTCCCTCAAGGAGCTGACGTTCCAGTGGGAGGAGACAGAAAAATTAGCCAATAAATAAACTACACATCAGGTAGCAATAAGAGCTCTAAAGAAGATGAGAGAAAAGTCAATGCAGAGTTGTTACAGGAGCACCTAGCTGAGATAGAAGAGTCAGGAAAGATCTTTTGTAAAGGTGGCATTTGAACAGAGACTCGAGGAAAGCAGATAAGGGGGTGGGCAAGGGGCAGAAGTGCATGCTCCAAGTAGAAGGGAAGACCAGTCCAATGGTCCTGAGATGGCACTTTGCTCCCCTTATTCAAGAAGGGGGTTACATACCAATTGAAAAGGCCCACAAATAAAAACAAGCAACACTTAAAAAATGATAAACTGGGTATATATTGGTGAAATATGACAAATATTTTAATGTGGTTTTCCTTTTTTGAACATCCATCTAATCTGGATGACGGTCAGGGGTAATTAGCACTGTCAACAGCAGGAATGCAAGAGAAACAAAACTAAATGTTCAGCTTCTGACTGTCAAATGGCTTTGCTCAGGGAGAAAAGGATTTTCCACATTCTTTGAGGGCTCACTTAATTGCTGACTTGATCAGAGCTCTGCTACAAGTATAACACAGGAAGAACTCAGGAAGCAAAGGCCCTGCCACAGAGGAAGGAACGAAAGTCCATCCTTTCCTTTTGCAGTGGAGTTTGGAGAAAAAGAATAGGTACGATGAAATTAGGTGACGGGGATCTCACTCTTGTCCTTCTAGTGTAGAGGTCAGGAAAGATTGTGGACACTGAGGCTCCTGGAGCTAGTGGACTGCTTCCCTGGATGCAGGGAGGCCCCCTCGATACTTAGCTCAATGTTCCATAGTGTATGAGAGCTATGGTGCAGCACTGGTTACAGGGAAGTGTCTAGAAAGATGGCTTCCCACATCTTCATGTGGATGACCCAAGGACACTGAGTGGATTCAACAGTGAATGTCTGCTCTTGAGACAAAGAATCTACAGTGGCAGAGACGTGGCACTTTGCTTCATTTCAGGGTAGGGTACCCACAGGTTATTTCAAGGTCTTTATAGTCAACTGAGTCCCCTCCAGAATGTAGGCAATAGTTTATCAGCCTCTTTCAGACTTATGTTTTCATTCTCTTTGTGGTTTTATACATATTTTTGTGAGGCCTTATGTGAATCTGCTTCAGGGAGTAGCAGCTTATTACTGGCACACCAAAAAAGAGACTGGGATGGCTTTAGCCACCCCCAACCTACCACCAATAATCTCCAGCCCCCTTTATTCTTCAGATGAACGGTTGCCTTTCTCAAACTTACACGAAGTGCTACGCAAACCCAACTTTGGGCTTCCATCCAACACCATAATGGCCTCTAACTCGCTTATATGAAATTTTGTAATCATCAGTAGCAAACCAAACCATTTTGAACTCTCAACTCTTAAACTGGGCTCTTGAACTTTGAGGTTTTGAAGTGGTCTTTTCTGAAGCAAGGGATAGCAGGCTGCCATCTATCTGTGGTTTCAAATCCTATCTCTTCTAGATCGGACTTCCTTGCAGTTACTTTAAAATTCCATCTTCCTCTCTCATAAAAGGCAGGCACCAAAGCAGAACTTCTGGGAATAAAGGGCCACAGATTCAATCAGTCATTTATTCCTGACAGTAGTTTCTTATGATTTCCTTATTGGGCAATAAATATCTCAAAGAGAAATGTTGGGACATATGACTGACCAAGCAATCAAGGAACTTAGTTACAAGTTTTGGCTAATTTAATTGATGCAACTTGGTCCTCTTCTATTTATTCTCCTTTTCCTGTCTTGTGTTTCATCTCAAGAGGCAAATCTGGATGTTATAAGCTAAAAAGAATCTCTGTAACTACTCACCCCACCTTTGGAACCCCCTTCCCTCATATCTCATTAGTTTCATTTTTGTTTGACTCATTATTCACTTCCCTGCCACGTTCCCCCATTCCTTCTGAAATGTCCTTTCTTCCTCCTGCTTCTGTGGCTTGTCCACATAGCCCATCTTCCAGCAACATCTGCAGTCCCAGATACCTGAGAGGACCTGCCTTTCACCATTTTTGCTATTATTCCACATTATGGCCATTAAGCTGTGTCTTGTTAAAATGCAGATTCCTGGGCCTCTGCCAAGTCAGAAACTGTCAGCAAGTCTTGGGATTCTTTATTTTACAAGCTTTCTAGGTGATGATGATGAATGCTAAACCTTAGGAAGTTTAAAAAAAAAAACAGATAAAGCCTTCGGTCCTCTCAATTCTTCATTTTTTGGCTCCTTCCTTCCTTTTTTCTTTCTCTGGAACCGAATATAATACAGTCCACTCACTTTCTGGTTTTTAGTCTTCCTCCTTCCCTTTTATTCTTTCTTCATCCCTTCTTTCTCATTCTCGCTCTCTCTTTCTCTCCCCCCCCCCCCCCCCCCGGCCCCATACTGCCCCGTTTTGCTCTGGCATTTAAGTGTATCATGGCACTATGCTGAGCTATACAAGTATCTGTTATTCTTTACCAAAAACAGGGAAGGGGTTGGGAGGGGAGGAGACAAGAGGGGAGGGGAGGGGAGGGAGAGAGAGGAAAACCATGCTGGGCAAGAGCTGCTGGGCTGAAATCTCCCTTGAGCTTTGGACACGTAGACTACAAACTACAGAATGGTAAAAAGCCAGGAAACCCAAAAGTAAGCACAGCTGGGATCCATAAAGTCCCCTCCCTCTTTGATTTGGGGAGAGACATTTAAACAGCTGACCTATTGCTCCAGCATTTCTTTTCCATCCTATGGAATGTGTGATAAATAGATATTTAAAAGCCAACATTGTCCTGCCCTCCTTTATCCTTTACCACAATTTCACTAATTGCTTTTCAAGAAAGTTTCCATCCTATGGGCCTTATATAAAAAGGCTTCTTTCTTCCATATGCTTTTAGAGTTCTGTGTTAGTAGAACAGAAAAAAAAAAATCTCTTCAAGACCTGTTGCCTGCAGAAGTGAGTAATGCAGGCAGTCTGTGGTGGTTGTTTTAATAAAAACAAAAAGCTAAGAGAATACTGCTTAGAAATTTACTGGTTTTTATTGCAGTCAAGGTTCCTGAAGAGTTGCCTATTAATTAAATTATGGCTAAGAAACATGTATTTAAACTATACTATTCCTTGTATGTAATTCATTTTTAAAAATTTGTTTTCCTTGTATGCAATTTAAAGGAAATTTACAGGAATTTTTTGAATCAAATAATGACTTCTTTTTTGCTGTGCAAATATTCATCTTATTTTGCTCACTAAGGTCGATCACAAATCCATTTTCCTTAAAGCGGAGGCATTTCTGCCTCCCTGAGTGTTTTGCTTTAAATGTCAGGCGTAGCAGGAATGCTATACCCATGTTTACCTCACATAAGAAATGCTAATTATATGTAAGTTAGCTGGTTAGTAGAATTGTCTCAGATGACTAGGCTTTGTGTCCGGGAATGAGAAAAGCTCTTTCACTTGAAAAAAAGATCCATTTTATCGTCATGGGTTGGTTTTTAAAATAACAAATTCTGTTTTATTTGCAAAAGTCCACAAAGAGACCTATTTGATTTGCTGAATTTAAATAACTTACAGATAGCTTTCCTCGAGATAGGAAGGGGGCATGTAACAGCAGCGCCCACTGAGTATTATCTTCCAAATACCGCCTCTGAGTCTGGACTCCACATCAAGATCTGGTGGGGACAGTCCTCGAATTGTCAGCTCTCTGAAATAATCACAGCCTGCTGTCAGTCACAGATTTTGCCATTGAATTAATACACATTTCTCCCTTACACAGCAATCTCCCTTTAATTCTTCTTGTTCTCACTTATTTTTATAATAACTTGATGCATTGGTGCCTATACCTCGCTCGGCTGTACAGATTCCCAGCAGGAACCATCAGTCAAGGGATCCAGGCTGGTGGGGATAAAGACAAGGATCACTTCATAAGAAAATGAAGTGATGGAAAGAGAGGACCAAGCCCCAGCCCCCGAATGGCTTCAATATGCCCATCCCCAGTCCGATAAACATCTCTTTCACATTAAATATTGGCTGGAAGTACTTTTACATAAAGGAAAAAGAAGACCTTTTTTTTTTTTATAGCTTTGAAAGGTGAGCACAAGATCAAAGGAGCCAGGATCGGAGTTTCTTGACTGGAATTCCACCAACACAGATGGAAAACCCATTAAAAAAAAAAAAAAGTCAGATCTCTTCACAAATAAAAATTAGCCACTAGGTTTTAAGAGCTGTGGCCTGTTTTCTGTGGATCATTGGGAACGAATGAAATGGCTTTCCCCTTCTTGTTTATCCTAAATAATAGGGTCTTTTCCCTTCTCTGATTATACCACCTTCATGTCCCTGTGGCAGGGGTCTGCTCTTTCATTGCCGTTAAACTTCTTCCTCCACAGCACACAAGAATTGGTAAAAGCCTGCATTTTATCATACTGGGGTTGGGGGGTAGCGGGTAGGGGGTGGAGAGCTAAGCAACTATCTTATATCCTGTAGTATTTTCTTTTGCCCCCAAAAGACAGCTGCCAGTTGCTTAATAGCTGGGTGCATTTGTACGTCGAATCACAATATCCAACCATTGACAATGATTCTGTTTTTCATTCACTTAAACTTTTCACCTCCCTCCTAAGCTTATCATGGAACATATTCTTCATGTTCTGCTTTTAGATTTCCTTTTTTTTTTTTTTTTTTTTGGCTTGTGCACATGGTTCAGTTCTGAGAGGATAGAGAGGTAGGCTTAGTGCCTTATTGTGAAATATAGACTGTGACATGACATCAATCCTTCCAGTTACCGTCTGAGAACAGGCCACTCCGCGGGCCTGTTTCCCGTCTGCCCACCGAGACCACAGCCCCCAACAGAGGGTACGATGTCTCATGTCCACACATCAACAAATCTACATATCTGCTCCCAGGGTGTGTTCCTAGGAGCAGGGTGGGTATTACACATTGGAAAGAGCTACCAGTTAAGTTTGGAAAACCACAAGTCACATGGCTCTTAGCCTGTACGATATACAGACATGGTCATCCTTGTAGATTTTGCCATAGAAAACAAATGGGGAAAGAGAAGGAGCTTGGACTTGTGCCCTATTAAGTCTGTCCAGAGTGACTAAGACAACTGGGGAGGCTCAGAGTGCTTAGGTAGGAGCGGACAAGGACCTCACAGGGTTTTTGGAACTTCTGCTCCCTGCAAACCCCAATCAGTGAGTTCAAAGTTCAGTCATGTGTCTTGTTAATGTCCAGATAATTGTGCCAGGAAGTGACAGAGGAAATATTATCTCAAAGTTGAAAAATAGCTTTCATCTTCTGTCCACAAGAACCCAAAAGCTTTTCCTTACTAAATGCTTGCACTGTTCTGCTCGGACCTGCTGAGTGCCTGCCATCACTACTCTACAGTACCTCACAGTTCCTTTCTAACCCAACCACAGGATTCAAGTATGTACCTTCGGGGACAGTTGACTGGCCATCTGCCTTGCTGTCTCCACAACAGTGCTGCTTTTTATGCTTTTCTAGGAAACAGAAAGGAGTAGCTGCCTTCCTAGAAACTGCCTAGTGACCTGGCATCACCACATGCATCCAGGTTGCCTAGTAGAGGTCATTCAAATTTGAGTGGTGACCAAGTGTAACGGGAGGGAAAAATCAGACCAGGGAAAAGGAAACCTGATTTTGACCAACTCTCATTATCAAAGTTGACACCTAATCTCTAAGTCTCCGTGTGCCCCACTATCAATGGGATAGCAGAAAATAGACAGTCACGGAGGAGCCACAATATTCCATGCACTTCACTGAACTTTTTAATTTGTATTCACACAAAACCCTTCCAAAGGAAGACTTTCTCTCCCTGTGTTTTACATGAGGAAATCGGAGCTCAGGAAAGTTAATTAAGAGGCACCTGGGTGGTTCAGTGATTGAGCGTCTGCCTCCAGCTCAGGTCGTGATCCTGGGGTCCTGGGATCAAGTCCCTTGAGTCCCCCATTGGGGTCCCTGCAGGGAGCCTGCTTCTCCCTCCGCCTGTGTCTCTGCCTTTCTCTGTGTGTCTCTCAGGAATAAATAAATAAAATCTTTTAGAAAGAAAGAAAAGAAAAGAAAAAAGAAAAGAAAAAAGAAAAGAAAAAAGAAAAGAGTGAGTTAATCAATTTGCCCAGGATCACAAAGCAAAAAAGTGGCAGAGTCCAGATTTGAATCTACGACTAACTAGCTTCCGAGCTATCGCCGTCCCTGAAAATACACATATGAAAGCATTATGCTTGGCGCATCATTAGTGCTCTGTTCCCTTTCAAAGTCCCTTCTAGCTTTAAAATACAGATCCTGTCATAGATTCCAAGCTTTCGGCCTATTCATTTATGCAACTCACATAGCTCACTGCACACAGGGTCCAACACTATCTGCTTCGATCCCCCTTTTTAATTCCATCAGGCTACTTCCTTATGATATCTTCATTTCTTTCAGGCTAAACTTCTTGCTACCCTCTTATTCCAATGTCCCCACATTCCCATCTTTGATGTCCATCAGGTTATGCTCCACTCTCCAGTACCATTTGTCAACTTCTGACCCTTTTCTGTGTGCTAAGAGCTCTTGAAATCTCAGCCTTCATTAAAGGCTTTTTCAGAAAAAGTTAAAATAAGCATAGTAATTCCCTGACCCCTCGCTGACTTAGTGACAATTGAATTGCATTAAACAAATTGTTTTCAAGTGAAAATATACAGTATATTCAATATGTATATTTTATCCAAGGTACAAAGAGTATACTATATATTTTATATATATAATATATACTATATATAATATATATCAGGTATAAAATAATATATAATATATGTCATATTACATTATGTAGATATAACCTGTGGATAACTGTGAAAACACACACATACACACACACTTCATGAGAATAACAAATAGCTTTCAATAACAGTGCAGTCCAAGTCATATTTAGAAAAGCAGTATTTTCCTAAAGGAAATAAAATCTGCAAAGATTAAACTCTGCCCACAATGAAGTCAACCTTTTATAGGAATAGCAGAGGACTTTAGTTCCTGGCAACCACATGTTCCCTCTCCTTTCCAACCCAAAATAAGGTATTTGTGGTGGTCTTCCAAAAACAAAGGAATGTCTCCCCCACCTCACTCCACCCCCACCCACAAAAAATAAAAAATTGCTGAATTCTGAGCTGACAATGTTTTAGTTAGGAATCAAGCTCCAGAAGTATGAGATGCCCTTCCCTCGGCAGTCTTTCGGCAAGATAGAATTTTAGCCAAGCACTTGGCATGGGAAGGGGAGATGAAGGACCAGACGCCCTCCCTCTCCTTAGGTAGGAAACCCTGGAGGTCGTGATCTTTTCTCCTGTTTAAATTTATTCTCACACCAAGACATGTAGTTCCCCACAATTTTTGAACTTCTATATTTTTCCAAACCCATAGAATGTGTGAGAAAGGTAACTTTCTCAAATTTGACCTGAGTTATGCTGCTGTGCTATTTTGGGGTTTGTGTTTGAACAAATTGACTTTGAAATGTACCACTTATTAGAATGTGGGTTAAAAGAATTGGCAGGTGCAAGAGAAGGCAGGAAAGGAGTACTTCAGGTAGGATGGACAAGAAAGCCTACAAGTCTGTACTTCTGACAAATTGGAAGTTTCCAAAAGAGGTCTCCTTTTGGTTACTTTTAATTACTGTTAAGGATTCTGTATCTGTAGCCCAAAGGTAGTGATATGGGTAGACTCCTAAGATTATTATTTCCCACCCTGAGCCAAAGAAAGGAAAGGAAAGGAAAACAAAGGAAATCTGGGACCTGTCATTCTTTCTCCTCATCAGCTTTTTCTCTTACTCACTTCCTCTTCTAGCTCCCAGGGACCGCAGGGACTAGTCATTGGCTAAAAGAAACCACCTCAGTACTATGAGCAGAATCTCAATACTAGGGTCTCATTAAATTTTTAGAGTGACTTATAAAAGCCAAACACTGTTTTTAGTGTTAGGCCTCCTGTTTCCTGGTGGGGGAAAAATGCTACATTACACATGAGAATGAACCTAGTCCTAAACAGATCCTCAACATGCTTCCACAAAGCTCCTTGGCTGCAGGGAATCAGATCCCATCTTTCTCATCCCCAACTCTGTTCTCTCAGAGGCAGATGGTAGGGAAATCTGGCTCCAAAGCAGAAAATCAGGACACATCGAAATCCTACTGGTAGAAGACTTTGGTGGGGCGGCTGATTCTCTGGATATTTCCCAGCTTTGGATGAGTTGGGGATCAAGGGAAATGGTTTCTGGGAATGTGACCAATAGCATCCTACTGGAAGGGAACTACGACACTCTCTATCCCACATGTGTCCTTGCACTAACACCCTGATAGAGGGTGGGACGTTGTGATCATTAATGCCTTTGTCCAGTGACAAAGGAAGAAGCAAGAACTTCAGGGAATGCCAGACTATCAGTCACAGGAAAACTCTATTTAGGGATGGCTGGTAGACAGCAGTTACTGAGAAAGGTGTCCATCCAGAAATAAATGGTGCGGCTGTGGAACCCATCTCAGAGGGAAATCTTTCCTTGAAGAGAGCACTTAGTTACCTATCAGTTTAAGCATTTATGAAGAGATATAGATAAGCTAAAAAAGAAAAGAGCTAATTTAATGAGAGAGTGGTTCTGGAAACTGACCCAGGCAAAGGGCAGATGCTACAGAAATGGAAGATACAAACTTGGTTGTAGGGGTAGGGTAGCTTTGAAAAGCAAGCTGATTGTGTATTATTCATGGCCTGGAGGAAAGTAAAGAGGCAAACTTGATGTTTGCAGGTAAGAATTTTGTGAGATAAGATGAAAAATGCCTACTCCAAGGGACTTCTTTTCAGAGGGTGATGGCATGGGGGCCTGAATCCTGCTCTTGGGGGGATATTCTGCTGGCCTCCGGCCAATGCTGAGGTCACTTTGTCAGACTGGAAGTTATTTAGAGAAGGAACCAGTTAAAAGAAAAGCCTTCGGGGTCAAAGATCCCAACCCCCACCTTCCTAGAGCATATGGAGGCAGAGAACCTGAATGCCTTGGCCCACATCTCTCTCATTAGGCTAAATTTGTTGAGGTAGGAGGGTAGGAGTTGACTCCAAGGTAGGCCAAGTACCTCGATGGATTTTACAATTGGTATATACCCTTCACCTGTTCATGGTTGAAGCGGAGGAAAGAGACTGAGCTCACTGAGGCCACCATAATGTGACCAGCAGGAAGTCCTTGGGGTGTGGTGGGAAATTGTGGGAAATCTTCACTGAACTATATGGTTTCCTTAAGAGTCCTAAAAAACCACCTTAAACCTAGATTCATAAGAATCCAGATACGATAGGGAATACGCTCGTGTTGAGGGCAGGGGGGGAAGGGAAGAAGCATAAATTTTATATTAAAAATTATTTTACTACATGGGGAGATCATTTGAATCATCAAAAAATTTTAGACTGTTTCCAAGTTGGCATTTACAGTGCACGAATCCAAGCTTATCAATAATTGCTCCCATTACGCCAAATTTACATTCTCCATCTTGCTTTGTCCACCATACTTAGTCCCTTACTGAACTGATGTTTACTCGCTCATCTACCAAATCTTTGCTTATATAAATTTGCTGCCATCTCCAATGGAAATAGTCCACAGGTTTCACAGAAGGCAAGATAACTATGTTAAACAGGATGATACAAGATGGTTATTTCTAACATTCACTAGTCATGTGTCCTCACGTAGTTGCTGTGAGAATTTACTGACTTGGCAAGTATGTGACACTAAGTCGCCTAGAAGATCAGCTCAATGAATGGAGTTTCCTTCCACCATGTCTGGGAGGTAGGCCCTCTTGAGACTCTTCTGTTTCCCACTTAGCATCACAGTGGGCCACCATGGGACAGATGTGTTATCTGAGTCCCTTTACCCACTTCTCCATTCTCAGACCTAGAAATATGCCATTATTCCTCCCCTGAAACCTATAGTTCTTCTCACAGTTTCTTGAAACTTTTGCTCCTGGAGCACCTGGGTGATTCAGTGGTTGAGCATCTGCCTTTGGCTCACGGCATGATCCCAGGACCCTGGGATCGAGTTCCACATCTGGCTCCCTGCATGGAGCCTGCTTCTCCCTCTGGCTGTGCCTGTGCCTGTGCGTGTGTGTGTGTGTGTGTGTGTCTCATGAATAAATAAAATCCTTAAAAAAAAACAACCACCTTTGCTCCACACCATTGCACTGAACACTTTCCTCAAGTTCCTTCTGCCCCCCAACTCTATGCCTCTCACTTTCCTCTGCTGGCCACATTTTCTAACTCAGTATTTTTTTCCCATCCTCTTTTTAAGGGTTTACAGCTTCTGCCCAGAATCAGTCTGCCCTGTATAACATTCACCTGTTACACCTTCAGTAGCTTTCTCTGCAGTCTAGCTTCAAGGGATTGTCCAGCTCTTGAGAGATTAAAAATATAAATAAATAAAAATAATGAAAAAAGGTGACATAGGCATTTAGGAAAAGCTAATAAATAATTCTATGTGGTTGGGGAAAGCCTACATGTTGGGAATTAAATGCAGAATTCATGGAGAACCAGGACACCTGGGTGGCTCAGTGGTTGAGCATCTGCCCTTGGCTCAGGTTGTGATCCTGGGATTGAGTCCCACATCAGGTTCACCGCAGGGAGCCTGCTTCTCCCTCTGCCTATGTCTCTGCCTCTCTGTGTCTCTCATGAATGAATGAATGAATGAATGAATGAATGAATGAATAAATAAATAAATAAACAAACTTTAAGGAAAAAAAAGGAGTTCATGGGGAACCAGGAAATTATCTTCATTCTCTACCTCAGGTTCTTATCCAATTTGAGCAATATAAAACAGCACTTTTTGGGTTGTTGGTAGATGTTAGTCACAGAGTGTTTTATATAGGTCACCTCCTTCCATTTTTAAACATTTTATCTCTAAGACCTCTACACCCAATGTGGGACTTGCACGCACAACCCCAAGATCAAGAGTTGCATGCATGCTCTACTGAGCCAGCCAGGTGCCTCCTATCTCGTTTCATTTTTAACAATTTCTGTAAGTGGAAACATTTATTATCATCATCCTCATTGTATGGATGTTGAAATTGAAGCCTAGAAAGATATTCAAGGTCACATTCTGGCTCTAGGGCTCACTGCTCGACATGAAGGGGTTCAAGTCTACAATGGTTTCAGTCTAAGAGAAAGTAACCATTTCAGCCTAATCCATTTTAGGATTAAGACCTTGGACCCTGATTCTCTTCCTGATGGATTTGATAAGCCTGGAAGAAAGGATCTGACAAAGATACAAATGTTAATGTCCTGCTCTAGGAACTCCAGAATTTTCTATAATTCCGTATTTATAGCAATAATAATAGCTGTTATGGACCGTCACTGTATGATGGTGCTACATTATGAACCTTCCTTACTTTATTTAATTCTTAAAATGATCCTTCTAAGTATTTATTATTATCCCTATTTCATAACCAAGAAAACTGAGGCTTAAAATAGCTAAGTGACTAAGTAAGGAGGTAGGATTTAGTTCAGGTCTCCTAGATTCCAAAGCCCTTGTTCTTTCCAAGATACTGTCTTCCACTTGTTTTCTTTACTTTTAGAAAAAGCATGTACGGTGATCTTCTCGCCTGTAGTCTCTGACCTATGACCATCTTTAATTCTGCATGAAAAGATTAAAGTGATAAAGAGATTAAAATGATTCAAGTAATCAATTTCTGGTTATCTCAAGTTGCCAAACAAAGCGAACTTATCCCATGAGCCAAGACCTTTCACCAAGAAAAGGAATAAAACAAACACATTATTTTATCTTTCGTTATGTGGTTTGTGACTCCCAGTGAAAGGAACTCGGCTGTAAAATTAAGAAACAAAAACCAAATGGTCACAATGAAGTTCTGGAATCTATTCTCTTTAACAGGTAAGGGAAATGGAAAAAAACAAAAAACTGTGCTAAATAACTAAACGAATATTGGAATGATTGTATTCCATGGAAAGAACACGAGGCTGTGGGTAACAGTCCCTATTGTGCATAAGCCATGCATTTTTTAATTAGTCACTTTATTTCTTTGAGATACAGTTTCCTCATCTGTAAAATGGGGCCAATATCTGCCTTGCTTAACCCAATAGATTGATGGAAGAATTAAAATAAAAGAAGGTACATCAAAGTGCTATATAATTTATAAAATCTAATTACATTGCTCTGTCATCCTCATTGCCTTTGGAGTCAAATGAGTTAGGGTTTAAATCCTAATTCAATCCCTGACTATACCTGGGATGTCAGATCAGGTCACCTAACTTCTCTGTCCTTCCACTTATCATTTATAAAATGGATGTAGTGAATATTTGCTAATTGCCTACCCCAGAATCCAATCCCCACCTCTGTCACCCTAACATTATCCATAGTTTTCATTCTTGAATATACCCCTGCCCCATGGATTTCAAATACTCTAGAGGTCACCAGACTCCACCTTCAGTTTCAAGGGTGAGTCTTGATTGGACTAAGGAAATCAAGAACTAAGGCCACCTCGCCATAGCGATTGATTTGGAATTAATCATAATCTGATAACAAAAGAGACTGGTTCAGAAACAAGCAAATTTATTACCCCACTATGACTAATGAGAGGCATTGGAGGTTTGCAGGTGAACTGAGCTTTGGGAAAGAAGCTTCCTAGCTCTTATGAGATAGTACCTAAAAAAAAAAAAAAAAAAAAGTTATATTTCTACTTTCGGTAGAAAAAGTACCTTTTTCTGTACTGTAAACAACTAGCAAACTGGACAAAATATATAACAATTATTTCTAGACAACATACAATTGGCAGCACAGGATTGTGACACCTGATAGAAGAAAAATAAATGAGTTGAATCCTATGATCATCCCAGCTTCGTATATGGAGGCATTTACCAGACAGTTGACAGAAGGAGGAGGAATCTAAGCAGAGTACAGTGGTCTTAATAAGCTGAGAACCCAAAGACTAGAGTTCAGCGAGGCAAAACTGGCTAGAATTTTTATGGAGCACCAGAAAGGAATGGGTACATAGATAAATCACTCCATAAATCTGCATGTGGATTGTCTTGAATGTCTGACCAAATAATAAGCTGTGCCTTTAAAGCATAAGACTATACAAGAGTAATTACTAAGGAAAGATACTTATGTGAAGCTGTAAGCTGAACAACTACCAGAACCTTCACAGAGGTAAGCAACACTTCAATCTGACCAACCAAAGTGGAGAAACCTCACTGAACACTCAAGGCATTCATTAGAATCTGCAAAAGGCTGCACCTTAAGAACAGGGCTTAGCCTGGAAGCAAAGGCTACCTTACATATGCTCTAACGGAGCTTTTTTTTTTTTAAGATTTTATTTATTTATTCATGAGAGACACACAGAGAGAGGCAGAGACACAGGCAGAGGGAGAAGCAGGCTCCATGCAGGGAGTCTGATGCAGGACTCAATCCCAGGACCCCGGGATCATGACCTGAGCCAAAGGCAGACGCTCAACCACTGAGCCACCCCAATGCCCCTCTAACAGAGCTTTAAAAGTACCTTGAAAGGACCAAAAATATCTAGAAGTAAATTAATTACCTTCCAGAATAAAATCCAACACAGATTAAAGGAAGGCAACAAAATCTAGACACTCAACAAGGCAATCATCACAATGTCCAGAATCCAATAAAAATGATTGTACATGTGCAATGTTATTAGGAATTAGTAGATACAAATAAAAACTTTAATGAGATACTACTTCATACCTACTAGAATGTTCATAATACAAAAATATGGAAAATAACAAGGGCAAGGATATAGAGAAATTCTCAAGTTGCCAATGGAAATGTAAAATGGTACAGACATCATGAAAAAAGTGTTTGGTGGTTTTTGAATTAAACATGAATTAAACCATTAAACATGGTCCATGAATTAAACATTGAATTACTATATGACCTAGTAATTCCATTCTGAGGAATTGCATATACAAAAGAAAACAGATGTTCAAACAAAATTTGTACATGAATGCTCATAGCAACACTATACACAGTAGCCAAAAGGTGGAAATAACCCAATTGTCCATCAACTGATACATGGATAAACAAAATGTGGTATGTCCATTCAATGGACTATCACTCAGCCATAAAAAGGAATGACGTACTGATACATGCATGCTATGACATGAAAAATTGCAAACATTGTACTAAGCCAGACACAAAAGATCACATATTGTATGATTCCATTTATATGAAATATTCAGAATAAGCAAATCCATAAGGACAGAAAGTGGATTATTGGTGGCCAGGGGGTAGGGAAAGGAGGAAATCAGGAGTGACTGCTTAATGGATATATGTTCCCTTTTAGGGTAAAAAAATTGTTCTGACACTATATAGAGGTAACAGTTGTACAATACTGTGAAAACATTGCTACTGGATTATACACTTTAAAATAGTTAAAATGGTAAATTTCATGTTATGTATGCTTTATCACAATTTTTTAAAATTATTATTATATGTGTCAAGAAGTAGGAAAATTCTTGTGAGTTCCCCGCCCCCCTGTTTGGAACTTTTATTATAAAACAGGGAGAAAAATCAGACAATAGACGCAAATCCATGGATGAAAGATGAGAGGATAAGCAGAAAAGGACTTCATTATTATTTTTTTTTTTAAGTAGCATGGAACCCAATGCAGGGCTTGAACTCACAACCCCAAGATCAAGTCCTGAGCTGAAACCAAGAATCAAATGCTTAACCAACTGAGACACCCAGGTGCCCCCCCAGAAAGGAACTTTAAAACAGTGATTATAACTACATTAAATTATTGCATTAGCTATCTATTGCTGTGTAACAAATTAACCCAAAATTTAAGAGTGTAAATAGCAAGCATTTATTATCTCATATTTTCCAAGAATCAGAAATTCAGGAGTACATTAGTTGGTGCTTCTGACTGAGAACTTAATGATTCCTTATTCAAGCGATATGATAAATTTGGCAGTAGATATAAAAGACAACAAAATACAAAGGGCAGTAAAACTAAACATGGTAAATACAGAAGTAAAATGGCAACTGTAGCAGTAAATATTAAAAGGCCTTTTCTGTTTTTTAAAATTTCTTTAAAAGATAACTGGGAGAATTCCTCTTGTTGTGACAGAGTAAGTCCCTTCCCCGCTGCAGAGAACAACTATAAAACTTAAATAGGAATATAGTGCTGAGACCTTTATCCCAGGCAAAAACCTGGATGACTCAAAGAAAGCAGAAAGCTTATGTGCCACCTCCTATAGGAGACACAAAAGTCACCAGGTAAGGCTTCCCTGGTTATGTCACATGTTAGAATAATCTCAGGAGAAAAGCAATAGGGTTCACGTAAAGAACTTAGATGAGACCCATCTTAGCACACACTGGGGGAAAAAAATGAAGGTCCAATGAACTAGTGTTGGTATAGGACTTTATTTTTAGGTTTGTTTGCAAATCAAAAACTATTAGATCACCAAGAAAAAAAGTAAAATATCTGTCCCTATGGAGTTGAACATGGAGCAAAATTCTAAAATTCTCTATCTAGCAGCTCTTCTATGCCATCAAACTGATCTCCTTCCCGCCAGTTGGGATGCTCCCAGCAACTGATAACCAAGAGCCACTTGAGAGCTGTGGGAAGTCTCCCCAGACAACTTTCTTAGACAATGTCACTAAGCTTCTTGTTTCCATGAGCACCAATTATTTGTTTTAAAAAGATTTCCTGTGACCTCACATGTTTTTAAACTGGAAGGGCTTTTCATGTCTTACTTAGAAAGTCAGCACAGTCCATGTCTAACAGAATAACTGGGTGCGAAGCTCACCCCAGTCGTGCTGGGGACCAGGAAATTGCAGAAGCATGTGCTCACCATGAAGGTGGAACAAGGCAGGTGCATGGAGGTAAGTGTGGAAATCTTAAGGGAGAATAATTTTCCAATAAACCAAGGGAAACCAACTAAGATTTAAAAATTCAGTGATGCTAGATTGTGACAAAACCAAGTAAGGGTTAAACGTCTTCTGCTCTTGGGGGGTCAGTGTGGTTAAAACCTCCTGCCTTCTTTGGGATTTAGATGTATTTACTAACCCTCTCCTGCACTGATTCCCAGCCCTTGCTGTACAATGGAATCACCTGGGAAGTTTCAAAAACTACTCAGTCCTGGGACCCATTCCCAGAAATTCTGACTTAATTGCTCTAGAGTGAGCCTGGGCATCAGCTTATTGTAAAGTCCCCTGCGGATTCTCAAAATGCATCAAAGTTTGAGAACAAGGTCTCTACTGCTTTGTTACATACAGTGTGGTCCGAGGAGCTTGCTAGAAATGCAAATCTCAGGCAACATCTGGATCACAAAATCAGAATCTCCACTTTAATAAAAACCCCCACATGCCTCAAACACAAACTCAGTGTGAGACATCGCTCGACTTCTCTGATCCCCCTTCCATTCTTCAGAGCAGTAGTTGTCAACCTGGGCTTTACGTTAGAATCATCTGGAAAAGGCTTTTAAGAAACACTGATGCGGGATCCCTGGGTGGCGCAGCGGTTTAGCGCCTGCCTTTGGCCCAGGGCGCGATCCTGGAGACCCGGGATCGAATCCCATGTCGGGCTCCCGGTGCATGGAGCCTGCTTCTCCCTCTGCCTGTGTCTCTGCCTCTCTCTCTCTCTCTCTGTGTGACTATCATAAATAAATAAAAATTAAAAAAAAAAAAAAAAAAGAAACACTGATGCATGGGTCCTCCGTCCAGAGATTCTGATAGAGCATGGCCCAGGAATGGTCTTTTGGAGTTTTGGGTTTTTAATTTTCATTTAAAAACAAACAGAAAAACCTTCACACAGGATTTTAATATAAATTTAGGACTAAAAACATCAATATAGGGATTTTTTTCTTCTTTTAATTCAATAGCCTTTGCTGTAGTGACAATTTCTGTTAAAAAATTAAGTTCCCTGGAAGATGTAACACTATAGACTATTTTTCTATTATTTTTATTATTTTAAGATTTTATTTATTCATTCATGAGAGACACAGAGAGAGACAGAGACATAGGCAGAGGGAGAACCAGGGTCCCTGCAGGGAGCTTGATGCAGGACTTGATCTCAGGATCCTGGGGTCATGACCTGAGCCAACGGCATATGCTCAACCACTGAGCCACTCAGGCATCCTTAGACTATTTTTCAACATCGGTTATGAAATGTTAACGTGCAAAGACAACTACTCTATTCCTTATTAAATAAAAATGCAGATTCCCAGCATCCCAACTTCAGGAATGGGGCCCAGAATATGCAATTTTTACAAACCCTGGTTGGAATTCTGACACATGTACTCTATATCACAGTCTGAAAACCACTGCTTTAGTGTAGCAGAAGAATCAGAGAGTAGACTTTGATGGGGATAAGGAGAGAAAGAGGAGCATCTAAGTGCCCAGAGTACAGGGTGAGGGAGCAGAAAGAAGTAATGCAAGCAAAGCAAAAGATAGGGCCCCAAAGGTCACTAAGAGAAAGATGGAACTATATGGCACAATTCCCAGGAATGAGCTGGAAGATCAAGGCAGACTGTACAGTCTACTTCCTGTCTGAGCAACTCCGTGTTGCCCAAGGAACACCAGCATGCCTAACCAGAGTGAGCACCAGCTTGGAGGCCTCAAGGGATATATCAAATATATCCAATGATATTTTGAATCCCTATGCAATATCACTAATGATCAGAAAACTGCAAATCAAAACCAAAATCAGACACCAACTCATACCTGTGTTCTGTCATCAAGTTTTTATTTTTTATTTTATTTTATTTTTTGTCATCAAATTTTTTAAAAAATTTTAAAGTAATCTCTACATCCAATGTGGGGCTCAAACTCATGACTCTGAGATCAAGAATCACATGCCCTACCAACAGAGCCAACCAGGTACCCCTGGACATCTATTATCAAAAAGACAAGAGACAAATGTTGGTGAGGATGTAAAGAAAGGAGAACCCTTGTGTACTACTGTTAGTGGAAAAGTAAATTAGTACAGCCTTTATAAAAAATACTATGGAGCTTCCTTAAATAATTAAAAATGGAACTATCATATGAGCCAGCAATCTTACTTCTGAGTATATATCCTAAGGAAATGAAAAAAGGATCTCAAAAAAGATATCTGCTCTCTCACATTCATTGCAGCATTATTTACCATGACCAAGATATAGAAACAACCTAAGTGTCTATCAGTGAATACACGGATAAAGAAAATAGAATATTATATGGCCATAAAAAGGGATATCTCAAAAAAAAAGGCGGGGGAGGGATATCTCATCAATGACTGCAAATGCGGTCATTTGCAACCGCATGGATGAACCTGGAGGACCTTATGCTAAATGCAATAAGCCAGACAGAGAAAGACAGATACTCTACAATTTCACTTATATGTAGAATTTTAAAAAGTCAACTCCCAGAAACAGAGACTAGATGAGATTGCCAGGGACTAGGTAGGAATGGGAGAAATGGGGAGATGCTGGTCAAAGATAATAAACTAGTTCTAAGACGAATAAGTTCTGGGGATCTAATGTATAGCATCATGACTATAGTTAATAATACTGTACTATAGACTAGAAAGTTGCTAGGAGAGTAAATATTAAGTGTTTTCACCACCCCCACCCCCACACAAAGGTAACTTTGTAAGGTGATGGATGTATTAATTAGCTTGATTGTGGCAATCATTTCACAATGTATATGTATATCAAATTATCATATTGTATACCTTAAATACATATAATTTTTATTCGTCCACTATATCTCAGTAGAGCTGGTGGGAAAAATCACTACAGCAGGGGGAAAGGGCTTACAATTTTAAAGAACCCCTTGATAAATTCTGCTTATCTGATCTACTTAATAAAGGACATTTATTTAATATTGACAGTTCCTAGGGTTATTACTGGATTAAATGGGAAGCTTCATTTAAAACATTACGACAGTCCCTGGCACACAGAAATTTTAAAAAGATGTTAGATATTATGTTTACTATAACGATGGAATTTGTCTAACATATATCTCAGAAGACCGATCCGTACCTTTCCACGTCAGGGGTCATAATCAGTCCCAGGAGGCTTAATGAGACTTATGCCTATTATACAAGAACTTGCAGACAGGAATACAGTCAGGCAAAACCACAATCTGTCAATGATTGACCAAATGATAACTCCTTAGAGACGGTGAAAGTGAGTAGAACAACAGTGATTTCATCCTCCCTAACAAATCCATTCATAAACCAATTGGTCTCATTCAATGAGAGCTTACAACGAAAACACATGGGTTTAAATCTCATTAGATTCCTAATTGTTAGTCCACTTCACTGATGGGAACCGTCTAGAAAGGGACAATGCAACTACTAAAATCTGGGTCTGTCTCCCTAGACCAGATTGCAACCACTCTTTTACCTTCCCCTTCCTAACTGTCCCAACAAATGTCCACCGTGCCACACTATCAGAACAACCAAAGACAAGTTGTTTGTAAGGTGACACTCAACCATAAGAAAAATGAGACCTCTGTCCCCTGAAACAACCTCAGATTACAGAATGTAAAGCTCTTTTTCTTAAAAAAGTCAGATTCCAAACAAGAAGTTGGGAAGATAGCAACTATTCACTCAGGAGCTCGAGAGACCTCTCAATTCAGCTGACCTGATTTACCTGTTTATGGAGTAACCTTCCTCATGATGATTTGGGATGTCAGGCAGAGCCGGAAGATGCCAGCTCACCCACTGGAGGATTCCATTAACAGTCTGAGCCCTTGTCCTACCACCTTGAACTCACACCTACCTGCCATCCTTGCCCCTTGGCACAGCGTGAGCGTCTGCACACCTGTGGACTGCCCCAGTGCTTCTTCTATGAAGGGCACACAGCCACAGTGTGATGATGTGATGTGTGTATACATTGTCAAATGGTCACTAGAATCAAGCTAACTAACACATCCGCCACCTCACATAGTTACCTGTTTGTGTGTGTACATGTGTGGTTGAGAACATTTAAGATTTATTTTCTTAGCAACTTTCAAGGATATAATACAGTATCATTACCTATAGTCACCACCCTCTACATTAGATCCTCAGAACTTGTTCCTCTTGTCACTGGCAGGTTTTACCCCAGCCCCTGGCACCCACCATTCTAGTCTCTGTTTCTGCGACTTGACTTTTTTTATTTTTATTTATTTTATTTTTAAAGGTTGTATTTATTTATTTATTCATGAAAGACACACACAGAGAGAGGCAGAGACACAGGCAGAGGGAGAAGGAGGCTCCCTGCGGGGACCCAGATGTGGGAATCAATCCCAGGACCCCAGGATCACCTCTGAGCTGAAGGCAGATGCCCAACCACTGAGCCACCCATGCGTCCCAAGTTGACTTTTTTTAGATTCCACATATAAATGAGCTCACACAGTCCCTCCCTTCATTCTTAGTCATGGCACCCTATCTTGTATTTGCTGCATCCCAGATTTGAGGTTGGAGGCCCTCGTTGTCCTTACACTCATTGTCCTTGTGGGTGTTCTCAAATACAGGAGGCTGTCATTTGGTGGGGTCTGCACCCAGAGGAGGACCACAAAATGACATCAGCAGAGCCAAGTAAACCAGCCCATGATTGGAGCACTTAAGGAAATGAAATCCCAGCAGGAATCTGATTTTCCTCCTTAATTAGCTTCCTCCATTCCCTGAGGCATTTGCTCCCTTAGCAAGATCCTACCCGGTAAACTTTCCTTTGTCTTGGCTCCCGGGTGTGTTAAGTAAATACCTGGGAGCCATGGCCTGGAGCTTGAGAGGCTTTTTGCAGTCCACAGCAGGCTCCCTGCCCAGACAGCCTCTGCTAATGCTAATTGGACTGCTTGTGTCACACTTTCTGTCCCCAGGAGTGATGCTGCTCTGTCTGCCTGAGTTCTTGCCAAAGGAGCCCTAGAGTTCCTGCCCTAAGAACTCCCATACCTGTGCATTTACTCCCAGCCAGTCTCCAGAGGGGTCAGCAGGTGTTCATTTTAGCCTCATGAAAGGACATGTTTTCCCATGACCTCTAGGTGTTCTGAAATGGAAAGGTCAAAGGACAAACAGAATATACCCATAACTGTAATAATATTAATCCCATTTTTAAAAGTCAGATTAAGGCAACTCAAATTGTTAATCCAATGGAACCAATGTTAATTCGAGAAGTAAACATTATAAATCTCATCACCAGGTTAAAGTTAAAATCACACATAATAAGATAATAACACTGAAATCTAGTGATCCTTAGAATCTTTCTGTTTCTATCACAATAGCTTCTCCCTCTCCTGAACCTCGATGGCTCCATTGCTCTGTCAGGCTCTCGCTGTGTTAATTTTTTAAGGAAGAAAATGGGGCAAGTTCAGAGATAGGAGAAGAGAAATGAGGAGAGAAGAGGTATCTTTCTACTTTTTCTATATTAGGGAATCTGAATCTATTTCTTTGGCTGAATTATGCTTCCAGGTAAAACACTGCTGGATGATATAATGCAGAGTGCTGCAGTTGAAATGTCTATCTTTGTTTTCTTCATGTTGGATGAAGCTAGGAATTCATTCATTCATTCATTCATCAATACGTACTGAGGTTAGGATGCACATATATATGATTTATTGTCCAAACGAGGATAATCTAGAGAATGAAAGGGATGCTTTATTATTTCTACCCAGACAGAAGGACATACCAGGACTATTCTGAAACAAAATGGGAGGTATAATCACCCTAATAATTGAGCACTTCCCACATACATGGTGTAAAAGCAGAAAAGGTCCATGGAGTGGGTAAAGGTGCTATTTATTCTTCATTCCTACATTCAAAAATCAGTGCTAACTCCCACCTTTTCTCAAATTACCAAAAGGTTCTGGTAAAATGTATTGGTTCTTTCACATAAAATAAAAGTAGTACTCAGGTTTTTCAACCACGAAGTTTTCAAACTTGAAACAATTCTCTCGACTCAAATAAGACCCAATTTTTTCTGAGAACAGGTTGAATTTTGATAGGTCATTCTATATTTAATTACACTGACACACAATGAGCAGTTCACTGAGACTTAATCTTACCCAACAAAACCTACTGTTCTCCCTCAAAAATGAGGAAATTTCTGTCTCACCATTCGAGGGAAAATAGTCAAGGAAGACAAAGTACAAACACACACACACACACACACACGTGTATACAAATACAAATACATACATTCAGTTTTGGAAAGATTTGAGCACAACTGATATTAGTTCATAATTCATGTTTTCACAGAACAGTATTTATAGTTTAAAAATGAATTTTGCCCACCTGACCACAGTTGATTCTCACAACAGCTGGCTTAGATAGTATCACTATCCCCAATTTACAGTTGAGGAAATTAACTACTACAGATTGACACAGACTGGCACTTAAAGCTTCTGACCCTGGTTCCATCATTCTTCTTACAATTAAATAATAACTCATTACAGATGTTTAAGTGACAACGTTGTCAAAAATCTCTTCTACTTCCATCAAACTTAAAACTTTTCAAAGCATTTTCACATTGACTCAATATACTTAAAGGGACTACCACGTGCCATGTCCTGATGAGATGCTGGAGGCACAAAGGTGTATAAAACTGTCCCTGAGTATAAGGAACTGGAAATCTGATATATACGACAGACAAGGAAACTAGCCCAGTTCCGTTGATAAGTTAAATGAAGGAACTGCAAAATATGCAAAATATTGTAAAATATGCCAAGAGCCACACAGCAAAGAGTACCAAGGCCAGGCTGTGGGGACCACACAAGGCATCCCCAGGAGGTACTGCTTGCAAGAGAAATGGGAATTTGTCCTGTTCCCTGAGGCTCAGGATCTCAAGCCAGGGAACATTAGGTTATGTTAAAGCAACAGTAAGTTGTTTGTAAATAGTTGTAGCAAAGGATGTATTTCATCCTTTGATGAAGTATGCTGGATAATTGGCGAGGCACAGGATGGGAGCCTGGAATGTTTGGATAAGAAAGTTGAAATTCATGTTATAGGCCAATGAAAGAAAGAAATTATATGGGAGACAGTGAGACACCCAGGAAAGCAAATGCACAAGGCTTACTTGGGACCTAAAGTTAAGAGAGTGAAGAGGAAAGCAATGCCAGGATATAAATGTGTTTAAGACAGAAGTCAGTAGGATTTGGGGTCTGGATGTGGAAGATGAGGGGTGAGGATAAAGCAAATGTACCTCTAAATTCTTTAAGGAACTGGGTGGTTAAGTTTCATGAACCAAGACAGGGCACTAAGAGGGATGAGCAGATTTCTGAGGGATGCTAAGAGTTTTGGTTTTGTATATATTGAGTGTATATACTGAGTATAAGGCCCATGAAGCTGTCAAGTGGCAAGACCTAGGGGAAACTAAAGCTCAAGAGAAAATTCTAGACAGTAGTTTCAGCTTTGAAGGCCATAGGTGAGGCAGGTACAGAAGGCCATTCACTGAAGACAGAAGCAGAAGAATCTTTCCACTGGGGAGAGGGAAGAAGAGTTTAAACACTGGGGGGTTATTATAGTGTTTTGTGTTATTAGAAATGATTCAGTTGGAAATAGATGTTTTAATTAAAATGTTGCAAAAAACCTTCCCCCTCCCTTTGTTTTATTAAGAGATCTACACATACCTCCATAATATTTCCCCCTAAAAATCTTCTCCTCAAAAAAACCTTTGAACCACATATATGGAAAAACAAGATTGGAGAAAATCTTTCTTCCATGATGTCAAGTTGATGAATGTGTGATGACCTTTCAGAGGGAGAGATGCACTAGGGGAAAAGGGGGCATATTTCTAGAAGCCCCAGAGGACTGACCTTCAAAGTTTCCTGACAGTTCCAAGACACTCTCTGAGATCACAACATTTCATTCAGCTTCTCCATGTACTTGTATCTAAACAAATGGTTGCAACTTCCACCACCCATGTTCTCATCCCTTTCAAATATCAGATGTAGATTTCCCCATGGCCAGCAAGAAAGCCAAAGAATGACTGAAACCCCTAGTTAGCTCTGGGAAACAGGCCACACAGTAAGGAAGAGGGAGGTTATTTCCCTAAGCGTCCTATAGTGAAGTCACTTTTGGCTCCATTCTGATTGTACAAATGGCCTGTGAGATTGGATCCCATCATCTCAAGAAATGGCTTACTACAGTGTGAATATGGTTCTGACCTTGGCCAAATGACGTCCACTGCCACCCTCACCTCCAAAGTCATAGTTGAAGCCAAAGAATGTAACTGTATTTGGAGACAAAGGTCTTTAAAGAGGTAATTCAGTTAAAATAAGGTCTTTAGGCTGGACAGTCATCCAATATGACTGATGTCTTTATAAGAAGGGATTTGGACACAGATATACACAAAAGAAAGATTATGGAAGATCACAACAGGAAGGTGGCCACCTGCAAGATAAGAAAAGAGGCCTCAAAAGAAACCAAATCTGCCCACACCCTGACTGACCTTGGACTTCTAGCCTCCAGAACCTCGAGGGGGGGGGGAATTTCTGTTGTTTAAGGCACCTAGTCTGTGGTACTTTGTTATGCATGCCTAGAAACCAATACAGGCAATTATAAATGTGGTATAAAATGTGTGCCAAGGATTTCCCAGATGAAGTTAAGTGGGAAAAAAAATCAGGCTTATTTTACAATTAAGGGTATTGATGATGCACAACTGTCTTGTATAATAATGTGTTAATTGATTTATAAGTTCTAGAGAAGTCTAACCATTGAGGAGAGAAGCTAGCCTGTGGGTATTTGAGTTTTGAATTGTCATTGCTACAGAATTCACTGACAGGGTTTCATGGAATTACATCCTGTCTGTGGCTCAGACGGGATTTGACCTGTGTCTATTGTACCTTAAGATGTGGTAAACTGCTTTAGGTAGGCAGACTGTGTTAACTTGATTCTGCAAAACTCTTAATATTTGAAACAAAATCCTGAATATAATATGGCATTTCAAAAGCAGAAAGAAAAAATTGTGGATAATGTCTCTGCTTGTGTGACAAGTCACTTTTTTCCCCTTCAATTTGTTCCCAAGTCCGATGGACACAACATTTGAAATTGGCCTCTTGTTGGTTTTCCCACCCATACTGACTGTGACTGCCTTCATCCAAACCTGTATAATTTCTGGCCCATTCTATTTATCCACCTAACTAAACTTTTCGGAGGGGGTACAACATTGTGTAAAGGTTAAGGGGCATAGTCTCTCGAGTTAAGAGTCCCAGCTCTGCCCGTGACAAACTGTAATCTCACTCAAATCTAAGCTTCAAATTTTCATGATTGAAACAGAGGTAATAACCGTACTCTCCTCATAGGGCCGTTGGAGAATTTAGCGAAATAACAAGTAAAAAAGCATTTGGACTAGTACATATAGGATACTCAGAAAATATTAGATATACTAATATGAATCTTTTAAAATCCATCACCTTACAACATTTTGTCATGCTCTCTTCTGCATAATTCCACCAGCCAAGATTTTCTCATGCCTGGCTTTCTTGTGACTGATATTTTGAAAACAACAGACATGTTGAGTTTTCTGTTTCAAATATCACTAGTTTCTCCCACCCGAGTCTCCTCAATGAAGGCCCCTAAGTCTTCCAATGGGAAAACTCGTCCTCACTGACATTTTTCAAGTGTCCATTGTAACCCATTCTCCCTGTGACACCAAGCTCCTGAGTTCTTTTTTCCACAGCACAGAACTCATCTTTCTGATCCTTCAGTGGCTTATTCCGGTTTGTGAGCTGAAGCCCAGATGCTTCCACGTGGCCCACAGTGCCTTCCTCAAGCTGCCTGGGCCTCCATATTCTCCCCTCCAGCCCACAGAGCCTAATGAACAACAGGTGTTTAGTAAATGTTTGGCTAATGAGAGGAGTGCCTGAGCAACATGAGGGCTCCAAGGCTTGTTTCTTCTCCACCAGCATTAGCCTGTTGTAGAAGCTTCCTGGGGCTGACACCACAGACTACCACCAATTTTGAGGCTTAAAACATCAGAGTTATTGTCTCAGAGATCTGAAGGCCAGAATTCTGAGATCAAAGTTCTACCAGAGCCATGCTCCCCTGAAAAGCTCTAGGGGAGACTTCTTTGTTGCCTCCTCCACCTGGCGCCGTCTGGCCTGTGGCTGCATCCCTCCAGTCTCATCAGGCGTCTTCACATGGCCTTCCTCTCTGTGTCTCTTCTGTGTTTTTGTGTCTCAATTTCCCTCCCTTTTATCATATAAGGACACCAGTCAGTGGACTTAGGACTCACCTAAAACGAGGATGAGCTCATCTTCACATGCTTAACTTCACAAGCAACACAAAGTCCCTACTTCTTAATAAAGTAGGTGGGGTAAAGACTTGGACATCTCTTTTTGGGAAACACAACTACAAACAAATCGCAAACAGTCAAGTAACAACAACAGTCAAGAGTAAGAGAGGTCAAGAAGGGAAGAGAGATTAGAAAATGGAGAGTTTTGACCATACCTGGAAAGGAAATGGGATTTTCATCTGCAGTTCAGAGACCAGTGTGGCCTGAGTGCTGAGCATGCCATCTGGCTATAGTCCTCGAGCAAGCCCAGGGCAAGCAGCATGGGGACAGTGTTTCCTGCCCAGCTCTCTAGTTTCAGATCCACTTGTTAAAGGTTTATGTTTTTGTCCTATGAAAGATTATTTATTAATAAGGCAAATTAGAGAAAAGGAAAAAAAAATCACATGAATCCCATCACACTTGTGTCTCTTTCCCCATTTTTAGGTTTTAGCTTGGGTTTTGTTATTTTTTTTAATGAGTAAGCTTACACTAGATATACAATTTTTGTACCCTGCTTTTGTCTTATAACAAACTTCTTAAAATCAAAATTATTTCCATTATATTAATATACTCTATAAGTATTTTCTCTTAATGTATTTTAAATTTATTTCCATATTTTTCAAAATGATACCTACACAAAACTAAAAGTTTATAAAGCTTGTTATAAAGATAAAAATAAATCACAAACAAAAATAGCCATCCTCTGTATCATAGATCCCTCCCATGTCCTGCAGCCCAAAGGCAACCACTTTAAACAATTCTCAGCTGATTCTTTAAATGTTTACTTCCATATATCTCAATAGCAAGCTTACAGTAATATTTCTTGATTTCTCAAGAAAGTTTTAGATGTTATTATCTGGTTGGAACCTTTGTACTGCTCTGCATCTCGTTCCCACTTCCACCATCACTACTATCACTACCACACACACACACACACACACACATCACACATATCTTATCTCCTGTACTCTCAACATGTTTATATATTAACCGGAGTTAGATCAATAGGCAGTGTTCACATTACCTGCAGTTGAGCCAGGAAGTGTGCTATAATTACGTGTTCTATTCTTAAACAACTTTTGCCTTCGATAGTATTAATAATTGCATTTTTTGCTTTATTTTCTATATATTTATCACTAATACATTTTCAAATTCTTCTCCATTATCTAAATGTCCTTTTAAGACTCCATTAATTTCTTCTTTTGGAGCCTTATCTCCTGGAGCTAATTGGCGTGTTTTCACTAGTCTGATTGCTCCCTATGCCAGCTACCCAACTGCCACCTGGGGATCTCCCTTGGCCCTCACCTTGAGGATTCCCTTCACCTCCGTCTCCCATGGGATTTCCTGTTTCCCAAGTGCCATGTCTTCCTTTTTTGTTATTTACTCTCTCGTTGTGGTGGAGCATCTCCTTCAGTAAGTTCCTGAGAAATGATGTTGTGATGGTCAATTCCTAGAGACCCTACATGTCTGAAAACATCTTCAGTCTATTTCATATTTAACTGATATTCTCTGGGGAATAGAATCGAAGTTGAAAATCATTTTCATTCAGAGTTTGTAAGAAAAGTCTCCATGAATCTCCAGCTTCCTCTGTTGCTGTTAAGAAAATCAAAACCATTTACTGCCAACATCTTCACCCAACCCCCACCCCTCAACCCCCAAGCTTATAGGATTTTCTCTTTGTTGCCAGGATCCTATAGTTTCATGATTCTGAGTGTACCAGCCAAGGGCAGGAAACTCACCACATTCCCAAATGACTTTGTTTTTTTTTTTAGACTTTCTAATAAAAGAATTGGTCATGTAAGCCATGATGAAAGGAATCCAGGGATCCAAGGGCACTTGAGGACTAGCAAGTGTACCATTAGCTAACAGCACCACTTGATGTGAAGGGGCAGGGCAAAGAAAGAAATCGTATGTATCAGATTCTGCTTGTGTGCTGCAACCCTGCACAAAGAGTTGCACAACAGGAACTGTAACAGCAACAGGAGTAGTCACTACTACGTCTGTGCATGATCTGGTCATTCTCTGGTTCATCTGGTTGTGATAAGAGCAAAACCACATTTGTGTCCTCATTCACATGGTCTCCCAGTGAGTGCTTGGTGCTTGGCCACCGTGTCCTGGTCTCTGGCTGATCAGATACTCTTTCCTACGTTTACACAGAAAAAACAGCCTTCCTTTTGCTGAGTACAAGGGTATGTGTTAGATGTGGATACAGGAAGAAGATTAACTGGTAGAACTTAGCTGTTGCAACTTACTCAGTAGAAGGAAATAAGTGCAGCTCTCCAGCTGGGAGGAAGTATAGCTTTTGGCCCACTCCTCCAGGGCCCTATTCCTTTGGGCAAGAAGAACACAAACAATTGGGTTTGTATCTGGAAGGCCTTTACAGACAGCCTTTCCAAGCAAAACATACATGAACAGGTCATGAAGGAAAAACATCATCCAAAGGACCCAGGATGGGCCAGTGTGGGTCCCGATAGGGCCACTAACCTCTATAAAAGCATCTTTGTATGAATAGAGAAAGGCAACCCTTCTGTGGAGATATCAGAAAAAGATCCCCACTCTGGGCAGGTCTAGCCCTGTGGAAGCACAGCTCAATAAGCAGAGCCATGCTAGATGCCAACCATCACTTACTCCTGGGTCAGGCACCTTTGTCTGTCAGATGGACAAGCTTTACAACCATTTAAAGTGGCCCTGGGTCCTCATATACTGATTAAATACAAGGAATTTTTCAGGGTATGGACCATGACCAATTGTACATCATAACACCAGATAAAGGGGTCTATTGTCACCCTCCCAGAGCTGATTCAGATTTTTGCGAGCTAAAAACACAGGAGGACGAACAGTAACCAAGTTAGCAGACCAAAGAAAGGTGCATCCTAGACCAGAAACAAGAAAAGTCAAGACATCATCAGAATTACACTACAAATAGATCCTCGCCACAAACAGAATTCCCAAAATGCCATCAGAATTCCTATTCCAAAGGCGATGGGTCAGACATAACTTCTCCCATTTCCCTCATATGTCCTTTACTTTGAAGCAAGCTTCGTTTACGATCACGTTCTTCAAGGGAGACCACCAGTAGCCTGGAAGGGACCCTGCGAGCCTTCTGGAGCAGTATCTACAGAGCAGACTCAAAGAGCATAGAAAGCCCACCCAGCATGTAGCTCCCTCTGATCCCTTGAGCTGAGGTGGGACGGAGGGGAAGTTGTTTTGTAGGACTAGCAAACAGAGGGATGGGTTTGTAATCTCCAAATGGGGCTATAGAAGCCAGAAAGTCCTTGGTGGAAGAGTTCCAAGGCAAAGTAATCTCTGACATCTCTTCTCATCTGGGTTTTCAGAAGCACTGGAACGACACGGTCCATTATGCTTCCCAGGAAGCTCGTGGCTGCAGGGACTTTGGCAACCCACCAGTCCACACCTCTTCCTGCTCCTACCCCATCCTCCCAGGCCCTGAAGAAAGGTTTCATAACCTCGTAAGGAGCTCACTTGCCCATTCCTGACAATTTAGCTCAGCTAGGAAGAAGGTTCCTAGCCGAGTACAGGTTCTGAGCATGGTGGTATTGCGTTTAACCTCTTGCTGCAGCTCCATGTGGGCACTGGAGAGATTTCCAAGAACATGAACATCTTCCTCTTCCTCAATATTTCAGCATTAGAGTCCCTAGGAGATCCAGAGGTCAAAACTGTTTTCATAATACTAAGATACCATGTCTTGGCCACCGCATTCACATTTGGGCTGATGGGACGAAAGCAATGATAGGTAAAACCGTTGGCACAAATCAAGGCAGAAACAGTAAAATGTACAAGCAGGCTAGCTGTCACTGTACTCTTTCCTGCCACACATTCACCAGGGGAAAGCCAGCTTTCCTGTTAAATATCTTTGATGAAGCAGCTAAAAGCATAACTTTAACTCTTCTTTTTCATATTCTTTCTGATGGATTTGGCAGCCGTCATGAAAGCTTAACGCATAGCATGTTTGTCTCAAAGAAAAGCACTTGTGCAATTTTGAATTTCAAGCTGAACTAGCCACTTTTTTTTTTCCATGAAGCATTCGGTTTTACTTGAAAGAAATCGGAATGACAAGTATTCAGATTTTGGGTGTTTGACAGATACTTTTCTGAACGTTAAAAAGCGAATCTATCACTTTAATTAACAATGGACAGAATTTGTTGCCAATTACAAAGTTTGAGGTTTCAAGCAAAAATTACAATCTTGGAAAATTTGTACCTGTATCATGAAATTGACATCCTCCCAGTACTTAGAGATGTAGAAACATCTTTACATTGCTTAAATTATTTTTCTGAGACTGGTCCTGATATAAATAGTTGGGGTGTTTTGATGTTGTATAATAAAATATGTCAACATTTTAAAGATCTGTATAACTCAGTGACCCGATTCTATAACATCACGAATGGGCCAAAGATCCATTCAAAATACCAAGTAGACCAATGGGCTTTTCATGAAACCCAATATGAAAGTTCATTGATACAGTTTCAGATTTCACAGTGCAATTATTCTTTAAGAAACTACCACTTGTTGGGATACCTCGGTGGTTCATTTGGACATTTGTCTCTTGATTTCAGCTCAGGTCATGATCTCAGAGTCTTGAGATCCAGCCCAGTCACAAGCTCCAAGCTCAGGGCAGAGTTGGCCTGAAAGTCTCCCCCTCTACCCCTCCCCCCACTGAAGCACACGCACTCAAATAAATAAATAAATAAATAAATAAATAAATAAATAAATAGAATCTTTTAATTTTTTTTTTTTTTTAAGAAACTACCACTTGTCAAGGGGTAATTTCTGGAATAAAGGCTGTGTGTAGGCTGCAGAGCATGGGTGGATAGACTGCCTTGAGGATTGCAGACAATCCATTGCAATAGAAAGGACAGTGGAGTAAATGGAGACAAATAGAGGGAAGCGGGGAAATTTGGAAGAAGCATGAAGATCTGGGAGCTCTGTCCTGACTGCAATGTTCTCTGTGAAACGAGAGGCAAGAGCTCCAAAGAAGGGAGAAGGAACTGAGTGAAGGATGGAGGAGGATTGCTAGGCAGCCCCTAGGGCCCACTTGAGGTTTGTGGTTGTAAATTTAAAGCGAGACCAGCCAGCACATTTATGTAGAGCACAATAATAGGGTTTTCTGTTGAAATACATTTTCTTTATTGATTTCTAAGAAAGACAGAGAACCTACCACTTGTCATTTGGTGTAATATCAAAGGAGAATAAAATCTTCTGAAATGGCTGCTAAAACACTCCTCCCTTTTCCAACTACTAATCCGCATGAGGCTAACTTTTCTTCATATACTTCAACCAAAAGAACATATCAACAGATTGACTGCAGCAGCACATGTGAGAATCCAGCTGTCTTCTATTAAAGCAGCCACTAAAAGATCTGCAAAAATGTAAAATAATTACCCTCTTCTGACTAAACGTTTTGTCTTAGAAAATACAGTTCTTTTTAATTAAAATATTACTTAGAGTAACACGTACTAAATATAATTATTTTAAATATAGTAATACATAATTTAAGTGTCTATTGCAAAATACATTGTTCTCATAAAAGTGTACCATTTATGTGAATATGTGATAGGTTTATTATAGTTACTTTTAAATGACTGAATAATTTTTTTTTTAATTCTACTTTCTAAATGTGGTAAATTCACCCATACAAACAAACCCTAGTTTCAGAGTCTGAAGAGGTCCTGAGACCAAAACAGTTGAAAATTCCTGCTCTTGAGATGATCCAAGTCAGCATGGTTGAAGCTAGCTCACTGGGCAGATCCTTGGGAAGAGGGCAGAGAAGAAGCAGAGGAAAAGTGATTTGCTTAAACAGAGCCATTCCAGAAGCTGCGTGCACTATTCCTGCTCACAGCCTATTTGCCAACACTCAGTTCCATGGCCACACCCAACTGTCCAGAGGCCTGGAGACCCGGCCTCCATCCCGGTTACCAGAAGGGAGGCCTTAGAGGTCTCTGTCATAGTCCCAAAACTGGACCGTGGGGGCATTCAAAGAGACTTCTCTGAGTTGGTGTAAAGGTAGTTTTGTTACAGCAGCAAGCACCGCCGAGGCTGAGGCTAATGCCGGGGATGTCCGGACAATCCAGGAGACCAAGGGCTGGTAGTAGATCAATATTTTGATTCAATAGGCCCAGCTGAAGCTGGCTTGGGGAGCGGCATTTATAATGTCTGCTGGGGCATATGCCCATTCAGCTTTCCCCTTATATAACAGCTGAACTTCAGGGATGGCCAACCATACAAGGACAACAGGTACAAACATTGATTTTGTACAGGCAAAGCACTCAGGCTCCCATGATCCACCAGGCCTAGTTACTTTATCAGTAGCATCGAGGGAACATGAATGGACAGTGGACCTCACCACAGGTTTTGATGTGGTCTACCACCAAAAAGACTAGCTGCTTCAAAGAACTCTGGTCCTGATACAGGACAGTTGCCATCTCTAAGAGAAAACTCTTCCTCTCCTATTTACTCTAGGATGACCTCCTTAAGCAGCCTATTGGACCAGCCTCCAGAGAGCCTCTGTGGAAGGTGGGTGCAGGTGGTTTCCCCTGAGCCTAGTACACTGTAGGTGGGAACAGTCATTGTAGGACTGAGTGCCCAGCCTGTATGGTTAACACAGGACAGCTGACTGCCAAGCTCAGCAGATCCTCACCTCAATTCACACAAATCATTTCTTTTTATCTTCATCCGTTGGTCTTTAAAATAAAGAATAAGCCATGTGCTCATTCTCAGAGTTGTACGGAAATCAAGCAAGAATTAAGTTGCAAAATACTATGTACCACAAAGAAAAAAGACAAGTTTGAGCAGTTAACATGGTTATTACCTCTGCTTGACACAGTCAAGAGATCTTTAAGTCACTTAGGATTTTTTGGGTTCATATGTCCCCTTCCTGGGCAATCAAATTATTGTGGAATCAACCTCCAGAACTTTTTCATCTTGCAAACCTGAAACTCCACCTATTAAATAACCACTCCCCATTCCTCTCAAAATTGGTTTTGAAGTAATCTTTCCTCTCAAGCTTCCAGAGCGACGATCAGCAAAGGTGATGTGCCACACGGGGCAGGGGTGGGGGCCCAGGGGGCAGGACTTTTCTTCACCTACCCATTATCCACTCTTGAAGCATGGATTATATTGAGTGTACCATATGACAGGTTCTCTACAATGCTTGGAGTCTTAAAAAATACATTATTCTGAAAGATGTCAGTTTATTTTACAAGGCTGTCAGTAATTGAGTGTGATTCCGTGGTCATAAACATGCAATTAAGGTCTATACAAGGTGTGGAGATAGCACAAAAGAAGCCATCCATCCAACTGAAAGAGGGGTGCAAAGGAAGCATGTGGGGATGCTATTAAAGGCTTCATGGAGAAGGTCCTCAAGTTGGGATTTGAAGAATGGGGAGGCAAGAATTTATTAGAATTATTAGAGAATAGTGAAAAGATTCTGATATATAATCAGTTCAGTCTAATGTGAAGTATTTTTAGTCTGAGGTTTTCTCAGCAACCACCTAATTCCCCAAAGAGGTTTTAAGTGATAAGGATTCCAGGCAGGAACTTTAGTAGAGCTAGGGAGGGTGGTTATGACAGTGACAGGCCAATGAAGCAGATGATTTGTGCAGAGACTTGGAAATTCGGTCTGTGTAGGTGACACCTGTCTCTAATAGACAACAAATATTCAGGAAAAAAAATAAAAATTACTCCATTTGCGATGGAATATTACACAGCCACATAAAAGGATGAGGTCATGCCATTTGCGACAACACAGATGGGCATGTGCTAAGTGAAATAAGTCAGACTCAGGAAGATTATATGATTTCATTATATTATATGATTATATAATTATATGATTTCATTCATATGTGGAATCAAAAAAGCTCAGGTGAACAAACAAAAAGCAGAACCAAACCTATAAATAGAGAAGAAACTGATGGTTGCCAGAGAAAAATGGGAGGAAGGGATGGGCAAAATGGGTGAAGGAGATTGGAAGATCCCGGCTTCCAGTTATGGATCGAATGAGAATCCATATCCATGAGATTACAAGGCACAGCATAAGGAATAGTCAATGATATTGTAACAGCCTCCTATGGTGACAGATGGTAGCTACACCATGGTGAGCACAGCAGAACACATATTCTTGTTGAATCACTACGTTAGACACCTGAACCTAATGTAAATCTTTTCTGGTATATTTTTAGTTTCCTTGTTTGGTTTCAAAGCTTGAGATCTGTTTATATTGCCAAAAAGCCTACCAATTGTGCGGGGAGTTTTTTTTTTTCTTTTAAAGTCTATTCTTTCACTGTTCAAAACCATTTTTAAAAATCAATGTCTTTAGAAACCGTTCCTAAAGTCATATTTACTGAGAGCAATCTCAAACATATCTGTTGGACATATTCCAAGTTAAATATTGATAAGAGTTTAACAACTGATTTACTTCCTTTTGGCCTAAGTATCCTAAAATGGTCATAGGATTGTTCTACATTGTTTCAAACATTATATTTATAATAGAGTTATACAAATATTTATTTGAATATCAGTGCTTTATGGCTTCAGTATAGTTATTTCTACTACAAATCCTATAGGTGTTTTTAATAAACAATCAAAATATCTACAGACCTATAAATTTTAAGATCCCTTCCATTCTGCAATTGTAGTAATTGCTTCCACCTCACTTCAAAAGAAAGACCTGACAAGCTAAAGATAAGAGGACGTCAGGGCTGGGACCCATCATGGAGAATTAAGTCATCCCAGGGCTTTGGAAAAGCACTCCATCCTTGGCCTCAGAAGCCTAATAGCCTGGGGATGTCTTAACATCCAAGGAAGAATGCACCTGAGTTCCATTCTAATTTTCCTGGCTCCCAGGGGCTACGATTCAGAGGCCGCATGCCACAGAAGAATCCCAAACCCAAGTGAAATAAGCCTGAAATGCCATGGTCTTGGCATAGACCTGAAGCCAGGGTAAACACATGGCCCAGGTAAAAACATACAGGAATTGCAGGCGAGTTTAAACCATGCTTCCATTCATCTTGATTTTATTTTGCTATGTCTATGGCATCATTTTAGCAACAAATTAAAATTCAACAAAAGATCGAATAAGGGAAAATTCTGAAAACTACCTGGGAGACCATAGTGGTATTTGCTTTTTTCATGTATAGATACTTGGGAGGGGTAGGGCGGGGGAGATGGATGTTTCCCAGATGTTGTGGGCCAGGGGCAAACATCCAGGTGCTTTCAATTACTTGAGAAGCAGGAGAGTCTGTTTTAACAGAGCATCTCCACATATAATTTAAATTCCATGATTTAGGAAGTCTAATAAGACAAAGGAGAAATGCCCTGTACTAATTTGTTTCATCAGTAAGCTCTCCAATTATAGAGCTTTTAACTAACATGCCAGGAAATCTTGCAGTCCTCAGGATGCAAAGTGTATAAAAGCCTCGTTGGGTTTCTTTTTATTTCATTTCCTCCTTTAGGATCAATTTTTCCATACTTGATTAGTTTTAACCAAAGTAACTATTTTAACATATCTCCCTCCTGAAATATAAAGTAACACAAATTTTTTTGCAGTGACCATTTTTCCTTTTTCACCCCGTGATTTCAAAAATATTCTTTCCTTTGAATCAATTCAGATACTAGAGCATCTGTTTTAAATATAATGTTTTGGTAGATTTTTTTTCCTCCCACATTTTTGTTAGGTGATACATCAGCTTTATTGATTCATCTTGAAATGATGTCTGGCTTCTTTTAAATATGAAAACATATATGAGAAATTGGCTATATTCTTCATAATTAAATACTATATTTACGGATATGCATTTGTGGTAAAAGATTTAAGACATGCATGAAAACTCCAAGGTACTGGCTAGCTCCCGAGAGGGAGGGAGAGGAGAAGATGGGCTTCCACTGTATCGGTAACCTTTTATTTCTTTCACAGAAGAAATTATCTGAAGCAACAATGGCATATTATGAACCTCTATCAACTCCATTAATGGGGAATAGAGGTCATTGGCAGCTGCCACAAGAACAGCCACAGGAACCTTAAGAATAAAGCTACTGCTGAATTCATATGAACTGTAAAAGCATAAAACATGAGGAGTATCATCAGATAGAAGGTATCGTGGTTCTATGGGGGAAAACCTGGCTTTGTGTCCCAACTCTGTCACAGTGATGATCAACTTATCAATGAAGTCTGAAATTCACTTCTAAATTGACCTCTAGATTTATCAAACTTTTAAAAAATTTCCAACAAAAAAATTTCAACATTCTTCCTTGAAACACTACATTTTTAAATAATCCAAGCAGTGCGCTGCTAGTGTGGAATGGGGTAATATAATAAAGGATCGGAGTACATAGAAGAATTAAAATAGAATATGGAAAAGGAAACCCTGAGATGGTGCTACTGGGAAAAACCATCCCTTTAAATTTTTTTCATTTTTTGTGGAAAAATTAAAAAGAGGAAATCAATGGGACAACCTACGCAAGAGGGGACAGAAAAGGAAAATTAATCATTGCTTTCACAGATGTTGTCACATTTGCTACTCTTACCCCAGGCTACACAGCTAGCCAGTGGGAGAAGTAGGCTCCAACCCTAGATTTGGTTTCATTCTCAAATCCACACTTTACATTATTCTACAAAAGTTACTTCCTTTCTAGAACCTAATTCTGATCAATACAGAGGAATCTGTTGGCGGGGAGGGGGGCGGGTGACTCTTCTATACCACTTTCAGAGAGAACCTACTGATAAAATCTCTAAACCACTTCCATCTTTGAATTCTGGAAAATATAAACGTGAGAAAAACAGAATTCTAACACCAAAAAAGGTAGATTCCGTAAACTCTACACTGAGGAATTTTATTATCGACCCTTATCAAGAGGCCAACTTGTGACCATCGAAAACCAAATCAATGATCACTACAACCATTAAAGTTACATAAAATGAATCGTGGTAAACCGATCTTGTTTCTCTTCTAACAGATTTAGGATAGGCTGATGAGGAAAAAGGCAGTAGAAGACACTTATCTGGGCGTTAGCAGGGCACTTGACCAAATTTCTCATGCAGTCACTCAATACACGATTACTAAACCCTATACCTGGCGGATGCCCTCCTGACATTTAAACAGCCCAGGCCACCCATGCTTCATGCAGCACACTTGCCAGAATCTGTCCATGTATTTCCAACAGCGCCCATCCGTGAGTTTCCTCCATCCATTCCTTTGATGAACTGACCCCTGCTCATCCTTCGGGGTTCAGGAGTCACTGCCTCCAGGAAGCCTTACCAATGCCCCTTCCCCTGAAACGGTGCCTTACGTGCAGCAGCCCTGGATACAACCAAAGCTTCTTGTGCATAAATTTATCCAAGCACCTACCCCACGGATTTGCAACTATTTTGTTTATTTGCTTGTTTCACTCTCTGGATTGTAATTATCCTACTGGCAGGAGCTCTGTTCTATCTCTGTTGCCGGCAGAGAGTAAGCATCTGATAAATAATGCTTGGAAGAAGAAATGTATTGAGCAATATTGGAAGTGGAACCAGACTTGACATCTTAAATATGCATAAGCCTTCTTCCCTTTCAGTGGTCAATTTCCACATTTATTCAAGAGATTTTGTTTTATGCTTGTCTTGATGTGACTATCAGAGCTGGCTTTTGGGTGCTCCTTTCCGGTTCCCCTTCTAGGCCACCTTACCCACCTAAGTTATGGACAAACTTCTTTCTTCTTCAGATTGCCCAACAATTAACCGTTGAATAAGAACAAGCACATACATGCATTCCCACAAGACAAATAGTGAAGCTTAATCTATAGGAAGCAGTTTCCTAATTGTTTCCATAATTAGGTAAGAACATACTGTACATGCTTTACTTCTTTATTGATCCTTATATATTTTTTAAGATTTATTTATTTATTTATTTATTTATGAATGATAGACACAGAGAGAGAGAGAGAGCGAGGCACAGACACAGGCAGAGGGAGAAGCAGGCTCCATGCAGGGAGCCCGATGCAGGACTTGATCCTGAGACTCCAGGATCACACCCTGGGTCAAAGGCAGGCACCAAACTGCTGAGCCACCCAGGGATCTGCCCCCCCCCCCCTTTTAAAGATTGATTGATTTTTAAAGATTTTATTTATTCACGAGAGACACAGAGAGAGAGCAAGAGAGGCAGAGACACAGGCACAGGGAGAAGCAGGCTCCATGCCGGGAGCCCGATGTGGGACTCGATCCCGGGACTCCAGGATCGCTCCCCAGGCCAAAGGCAGGCGCCAAACCGCTGAGCCAACCAGGGATCCCCTATTGATCCTTATATTAATCAACACCAACCCATTTTGTTTTAGAGTTGAGAAAACAGAGGCAAAGGAAGGAGAAGAGAATTGGTATGTGCAGTTATTTAGGGGCAGGATCTGGAGCCCAGTGCTCTGGTCCTAGGCCAGGTTACATTCCACAGTGTGGTGCCTCTGAGCCACAATTTCTTCCCTGAGGCAGCATCCCAGCAGGGTTCCAGAAGTATCCCTATCACCTTCAGGTTATATCAGACTGTTTAAAATTTCAAAGCATTTTCAAGTATTAAGAGGGGGGGTGGATAGGGCTCGGGTCTCCACCTACAAACATTATGCCTTTCATGCCCTTCAACACAACTTGTTTGCTAAAATGCACAGAGGTTAAGGTAGCCCAGAGGGTTGAGATAGCTTTTTATTTATTTGCTTTCTTTCACTAGAAGGAAGTTATCTTTTCTGAGTCATTCATTGATGATCAGTAGCAACTGCTCTAGCTAAACACTCAAAACCTGGCTCCCTGGTCAGCAGACACAACTCCCATCCAGTGAATAGCATTTCAAATCTCAGAAGAACCATGACCGTTCCAGGATACTCGGTACCCAGGCCCTGTGAAGACTCGGATTTTAAAACCATTGACCCATGACTGTATGCCAATCTGCCTGAAAATCCTTGTGACAACTGACTCAAAAGGACCAAGATATCTAACATCAATTCAGACCAATATATACAAGGGCACACAGGAATTAGGGAAATTATATAAAAAGCAGATTTTTTTTTTCCATTCTCCTTGTCTCTTGCTGATTGTTCAATGTTGCAAAGAGAGTTTGAGTCTCATCCTATTAGAGTTCAGTGTCCCAAGCTTCTATTTTGAAATTGGCATCTGTGAAATGAAATAAGTACTTGCCATGGGACAGCATGAGACAGTAAAAGATCACCAACATCATTGGTTGGTGAGTAACATCCACTTAACAAGGAGCAATGGCTGTATCTGGGACAGTTAAGAGTTCAAAATAACTAAACCCTGCCTGATTTTTAAAAGTTCTGTAAAATATTTCTGGATTACAATGACATCTGGCCAGAAGTTTCCCATTTAGCTTGTCTGCTTCTTACTAGGAAGACTGGAAAGACACTGGGGAAAAGGTAGAAACTGATCATGAACCAAAATGAAATCAAGTAAGTACCTTCCCATTTAGATTACTTTTTGTCTGCCTAGAAATGCACAGGATTTTTGTCCTCAATCTTTATTATTAAAAGTGTTTCCAGAATGTGTTTGATGGTACTTCTTTCAGTGAATTTTGCTCAGGAACAATTTTCTTTCTTTTTTTTTTTTAAGATTTTATTTATTTATTAATGAGAGACACAGAGAGGAGAGAGAGAGAGAGAGAGAGAGAGACATAGGCAAAGGGAGAAGCAGGCTCCATGCAGAGAGCTTGACGTGGGACTCCATCCCGGTTCTCCAAGATCACGCCCCAGGGCTGAAGGCAGCGATAAACTGCTGAGCCACCGGGGCTGCCCCATCAGGAACAATTTTCTATCTAGCAGTTGAATTGTTTCCACCATTCCATTTGTTTAGGGTCTCTTCTGCAGGATCACAGGCTTTACCTGTGTGAAATCTTTGGTTCTGTCTTCCATGGCTTTTTTACTTTCATCATCATCCTTTTCTTGTACATCCTGCAGGAACATGTCCACTGTGTATTGAACTCTGTTGATGAGATTTTTCCATAGCCCCAATTCTCCCCCTTTCTCTTTATTTGTAGGATTTAAGATGTTTTTTGATTCTTTGTAGCCATTCTTTATCTTACCTGATAACTTTATATCTGCCCACCACTCACAAAAATGCCAGAGGACATACAGTGATTATGTCCAAATGATTAAAGCCAAATTGCCTATCCTGAGTGGCAGCAAGAAATTCACACTTCCAAATATATAAACAATTAGAAAATGTACCATCCATGTGCAGTTTTTAGAAAAATTCAGATTAATACCTACCTCCATGTGATTTTTGTACAAACAGCTAACACAAGGGAGAAAAAGAAGTAAAATATGGGAGGGCGCACATGGTTTCATACTCAACTCTCTGATAATCAGAGAAGAACAGGATAAAAAATTTCAGGATATCACTTGTAATATTCCACAGCACTGCAAAGTTGAAAGCAAAGAAAGCATAGTCCACAGAGCAAAAGATAGAAAATGAAGAAAACAAGACAAATGGGAAGGTATAGAAAATGCCAGAAATTAGAAAAAGTAAGTTAATTATAACCAGTGCACATCGAATCACTTTCCCTAGGAAATAAAAATCCTCTCAGATGTGTCAGAAAACAAAATCCAAAAATAATACAAAAATGGCTATAATAAAAATATGGTCAAAGATATAAAGCTAATATCTGGCAAAAATAAAGCAATGGTCACAATATTAATATCAGATAATTTGAATCAAAGACAAAAAGCATAAGTTGGGTCCAGGAAGGCAATTCATATTAAAGAAAGATTTATTTAAAATAAGAAAATAATATTCATGGCTGTTTTTATACATTTAATAAAACATAAAAAGAAATTAACAGTAACAATAGCACAACAGTATTGAAAAATGTTAACACTATTTTGGTCAGTCTACTAAAAACTTTTAACTGCTGCTATTGATTATGACCAAGATACGGCACTTGTGGTACTCTAGATATGTGATTTTTTTAGTCTACATGAATAAAAGTTCCTGAAGAATCCTCAAATCAGCTGAAGGAGTGGCCTTGAATAAGCTAAATCTTATGGTTTTGTGAGAAACAGTGACCAGATGTTTTAAAAAGCCTAAAGAAAAAAAAAAGCCTAAAGAGTTATGTGATCAAATATTCATGCTGATCTAAAGCATATGCTGCATCCTGTAGGAGAATATCCCAATCATGCAGGATTTCGTCTCCCAACTCCCTTCACTAGGTCATTCACTGCTTCTAGGATGTGGTACATACTACTACTAGTGAATTTCTTGGGCACATATCTTTGACACTTCTTTTATCATTCCTAGCCAGATGAAATGTTGCATGGAATACCATGACAATGGACAGGCCAGTCTATAAATCCACAGAGCAGTGCTATCAGGGTGAGGCACATCTCTGTCAGGAATTTGTATGTATTTTAAAAATAATTTGCTATACCCTCCATGATGGGGATGGCAGGTCACGCTGGAAATGGTGACATATCAGGTTTCCAGCACTGGAAAATACAAATACCTTCAAACTCTTTGGCTACTCTGTGAGGTCCATTACCTACCCTATTCTTTCTAAGTCCAGACCCACTGGCTGAACAGTCAGCATCTATTTCCCACCATTTGGCATGCATATATCTCACTATACACCATGGAATGTGTTCATTTTCTCCAGCAGGAATATCACATTTGGAATAGCAGCTGCAGAGATACCACTGATGGTAAGTTTAGTAATCCAGTTTAGTAAAGCCACTGCATTCAGCATCTCACCATTTCCTCATTCCCTCATACTCTCAAAGTGAGAGGTTATTTTCCTTAAGTAAGAAAGCAATCTTGCCCAAGAATTCCCATGCTACTGGGCCTAGTTTTTGTGCCAAATACAAGTCCTGACAATAAACAGAATTCTCCTGAGTAGCTCAAATTAAGAGACTTTAATGAAAATACCACTTACAAATATATGGGCTGTATTAATGAATGTCAAGGTACCCTAAGCATGAACAGGGAGCCAACACCACCCCTAGGCTTGGGAGACAAGGTGATAAAACAGTGTTACTGGAGCCCAGGGAGAGGAGAAGCACAAGTAGAGAGCTGTACTCATGGACAGTCACAGCAACTGCCAAAGATGTAGCACTGAAGCAGTAAGAGTCAGGGAATAAATATTCTGATACCCTTCATACCACCTTCTGATCTCCATCAGCTAAATCCTATTGAAAGTCAGTCAACAAAACTTGGCAATACACAGGGAAGAGATCAGGCTCCTAGGGTAAACAATAATGCAGAGAGGGTAGATAATGGGTATGGGGATAGGGAAACAATAATCAGCACAAAAATGCATAAACAAAAAAAGTTTATGTGACTGTGCATTCAGACAACAAGGACTAAACTAATGATCTACCTAGAATGTGTATCATTTATTGCATGAAGATACATCTACAAATTATTTTTATAATGATTTATAGGGAACATTTATATATATATAAATATGTATAGTATATATTTTTATATATACTGTTTGGTTAGCCCAACACATAGCTTTTCTAGGAATCCCACCCTCCTTTTTTAACCAGTCCATCTATGTGGTCTCAAGTGCTGAGTAAGCCAGTAAAGATAGGGTCAAGAATAATGTAGACGTGTAGTGAAAACATGGGAAAAAATGGAGAAAGAAGATGTATAAAGCAGTTCCTTCTCAGTCTATTCCTGAAACACAGCATTATATTGCCTTGAATCCCATAAGATTCCCTAGAATCCTTCAAACAATTTCATCTACAGTTGACCCATGAGCAATATGAGTTTGAACAGCACGGGTCCACTCATATGTGAATTTTTTTCAATAAACACTGTACAGTACTATAAATGTATTTTATCTTTCTTATGATTTTCTTAATAGCATTTTTTTTCTCCAGCTGTAAGACTACAGTACATAATACATACAACATCAAATATGTGTTGATTCCTTCTTCATGTTATCAGTAGGTTTCTGGTCAATAGTAGGCTATGAGTAGTTAGGTTTTGAAGGAGTCAAAAGTTATAGCTAGATTTTTTACCTCATGGGAGGGTCACCACACCTAACTCCACAGTATTCAAGGGTCAACTGCATTTTGCTTAAGTTTAATTAGAGTTTGGTTTTTGCTACTTAGACTCCTAACTAATAGATGATCAATCTAGTGCATAGTTTGGTTTAATACAACTTTATACATTAATCTTTCATGTCAATTTTTTTTTTAATTGCAAGCAACTTTATTAATTCTCAAGACTCTATCTCCTTATTGATAAAATGTGGGTATTTTATTAATTAAAAATTTAAAAATTAGAATTTAAAGTTCAAATTCAAGGTAATACATAAACATACCCTCAATAAAATGCAGCAATTACCATTGTTCATGCTGGTCTTAGTCAAATTAGTGCTTCACTTTGTTCTCTAATCTCTCAATTTCATGTCAATTTAAACTTGTGTCAATGTTTCCTTCTCAATCTCAGATGATTCTTTTTGAAAAGTATGAGAAATTAATGAAAAGAAAAATAAACATGTATTGATTGAATGGAGAAGAGTTAAAGAAAAGAAACTGGAGGATGTGTGTTATATAGTTTTTCTACTATAAAAGCAGAAAACCCATTAAATCTATATAATCAATTCTAGGAACAGATCACTGCAATTGCACATGAAATTTTGTGTGGAAGGTAGATAATCTTTGAATTATCTAAATTCCTAAATGTTTGCATGTTTGACTCGCAACCAGTTTGACTTCACTTTATCAAGGTACTCACATTTCACAAATTACTAGGGACCTTTTCCCTCCTCAAACCCCATGAACACCAGTGGCTTACAAAAGTCTATATAATCCCCACTGGGGGAACATAAATAAAATGGACATTCTTAAGGAAAAAAAGTTGTTGAGAAAATGACTTTTCAATGGAGTTTAAATCCACAAGTTTCCTCTGCTGAAATTCCCCATCTCAAATTTCTATACCAAGATCTTAGCCTAAACTCTTCTCTAGGAAAATAAATACCCTCAAGAAAATAACATAATTCTAATGTTCTCTCCTAAATCTAAGCTTGCTTCAGGAAAAGAAAATTTATGTCAGAATTAGTCATAGAAAATTCAGTTTGGGTATATGTTGAAAAACATTATTAGACTCCAATCCTGACCCAAGAAAGGTTAAAATGGTTCTGCTTGGTTGGTTGTGTTTAGTTAGTAGGGGAATGTTTGTTCTCCCTCTGTATTGCTATCATAAAACACATTGATCATTGTCTGCAGCCATTTGGTTTTACTGTTTATATTTGAGAGATGTTGCAATATTGAGCAGGGAAGTCTCTGTCATAGGAGGGAAATGATTTGGACCATAAATGGTTGTTTACAAATAAATCCAGCTTATTCATCTGTTTTCTGTTTATGTTGCTAATTATCAGAGCTAAATGAGTGTTTTCGTTTAGACATCTCCTGATTTTTGAGTCTCCTTCAGGCAGATTTTGAATACCAGGGGATTTATTTTTCACCAACCATCACAAGCAAATATTTAGCCTAATTTCCAAACTTATTATTGCATTGTGATTCCTGCTGCCTTATCTTTCCCTAATCTCATGGAATGAACATAAAAATAAGGACATTTTAAATCCAATGGAACAAACACCGGATATTTTCATGTGCTAAGACTGTGGTAGTCATTCAGAGTACAAAGAAATGAATACAGTTCCTGGTCATCTGGAGATGAAAGGAAAGCAGAAGATCCACAAGTGTTGGCTTCTATTCTACATAAAATCAAGACAGCTGTCAAGAGTAGAGATCAACAGGAAAGAAAAGCAGAAAAGCAGAAAGAAAGGACATAAAGAGAAGAGCAAAACTTGGGATTTGCCATTAAAACAAGGACAAGTATTAACTGAGTTCCAGCCAGTGGATAAATTGCTTATATTGTATAAGCAATTAAATAATTGCTTTAATTGTATATTGAAAACACAATATACATTGTGTTTTTAATCCTTAAAACAATCTTTTGACACAGGTACCACTGTCTTCATTTTTGAGATTAAGTAATGGAGAATCAGAGAGATTAAATCACTTACCCAAGGTCATACAACCTAGTGAATTGTAGAATCAAGGTACAACCTGCTATCTATAAAAGGAATTGACTAGAAATAACCAAAGAACTGCTGAATGGCAGTAAGTGCCATGTTCAGTTTAAGATCTAAGAATTTACAGTAATACGAACTTATAGAACTAGGCTATTTTTTCCACCAAGGCTTGGCAACTCAAGAAAAAGAATGCAGAAAGCTAATTGTTGAAGTCATTGAGGATTGGCTGAGTATTGACCTCGTTGCTGTGAGTAAAGCATAGTTGTGGCAAAGGAACTGAATGTGCTGAGGAGTCCTGTGGAAATGAATGTTAGGTCAAAAGAGAGGGGCACCTGGCTCTGAGTGCCAGTGATAGAGCAGGTGACTCTTGATCTCAAGGTCATCCTACACTGGGTATGGAGATTACTTTTTTTTCTTTAATAGCATAGAACAGGTCACCTATGCCATGATCATCCATAGGTAATGTGGAAAGATGGGAGGAACTGGGGTGAAGAAGATTAGCCAGTGCCAGTGTTTTAGATGGATGGCAGGGAAATGACTGGGTAAGTTGGTGTGTGACAGCAAGCAGTAGGGTGGAGGGTAATAAACTTAAATGGAAAAAGCCTCAGGTGGAGAGGGTTTTTACAAGATAGTGGAGAAGCAGAGATGGCAATAGTAAGCTGGGAAGACACCAGCCCTGGCCTCTGGTCCTAAGGTACATAGGCTGTATGGAAGTCAACAGCCACAGCCACTGATGGAGTGTCAGGTCTTCTCTGGAAAGACCCAGATTTCATTAAAGGTAAGGAAGCAGAGGGAGTACTCAGGCAAGAGGGTGAAAATAGGGGGGTGGGTGTTGCTGGTTATGTAGCAGCCATTGAAGAGAGAACAGCAAAAGCGTCTGGGATATAATATGGTGGCTAGGTCAAGAATAAGGAAGTAGCAAGCACAATAGGGATTTCACTTATACTTTGACTGATTAAAAAGAATGAGAAGCATGGAGGATCTGGTCTCAACAGTCTTTCTGGGAAAGGCAGTCATCAGACCCAGAAGCCAGAAGACTTAACTCATTTGGCTGAGTTGATGGTGGATCCAGAACCTGTAGATAAAACTAGCTAGTAAATGAGTTTGCATTTATTGAATGAAGATTATATATCAAGTATTGTGTGTATTTATGTCACTTAATCCTTACAAAAGTCTTCTGAGTTAAGTGTAATTATTCTAAATTTACAAATGGAAAACAGAGGCTTACAGACACTAACATGGCAAAGCCAGGACCCAACGTTCAACAGACATTGCTATCAGTGGCTCATGAACTGTAATAGGCTGGAAACATACTTTGAATGTTTTGTTTGGCCCTCACATTCTCAAAGGAAATACATAGAGCGCAGTAGCTAAAGGCGTTATATCTAGACCACCTTACTTATTTTTAATGTTACTGGATTACTCCTGTGGGCATCTAAATTTGTCAGCCTTATTTGAACTAAATGGGCCTGACTCCATATTTTACGTACTCTGCAGTATTGAATAAGAAAAGGCAGGTTTCACTTCCAGCCATGACAGAGTAACCACCCTAAACAACTCTAAGATTAGACAAACTGTATAAGGCAACTGCTTTCAGGTACTGAACCACAAGCAAAGCAGGATCATGATCCTTAAGAGAAGGAAAATGTAGCAGATGAACATCATGTATTTCCTAGATTGCTGCCTGGGGACAATTTCCAGCTGATTGAGTAGAGGGGTGAAATCCAAGCAGAGTACGACAGTGTCACTCAGCTAGTGAACTGGGAGCCAGAGTTTGGAACTACTGAGGCAACTGGAATGTGTGCATTATTGTTCAGGAGAAGAAGTAACTGCACAGAGGAGGGGTCCTGAAGTTGGCATGGGAAGTCCAGTGGGTTACTAGACCAAGCTAGGCTATATATTCACAGGATGAGATGCCACAAGGCCCAGCAAAGAGTAGATACTGCAGGACTGAGGGCTAACTAGAGGCAAGAAAGTTCATACAGAGCTACAGGATATGGGATTTCTAGTCCAGGCAGTATGGAGAGGCCTTGTTGAGAACTCCATAAATGTCTTAGGAACAAGGACCATAACCTTATGTAAAAGCTGCACTCTCAGAGTAGGGAGAGCAAGAGTCAAAAATACTCTAAAACATAATGACTAAAAATATCATAAGCCTACAGATCTAAGAAACCCAGCAAACCCCAAATAGCATAAACTAAGAGAAAATCAAAATCAAAATCATACCTAACACAGTTGAACTACTACAGAGAAAACTTTTAAAGGAGCTATAGGAGAAAAAAAAAAAAGGACATTGGAATAGACACACAGATGAACAGAATAGAGTCTAGAAATAAATTTATAGTTATGGCCAATTGATTTTCAATAAGTGCCAAGACAGTTCAATGTGAAAGAGTAGACTTTTCAATAAATATTGCTAAGAGAATTATCTATTCTCATACAAAAGAATGAATTTAGACCACTACTTCACACTGTATCAAAAATTAACTCAAAACAGATCAAAGACCTACATTAAAGACCTAAAACTACAAAACTCTTAGGAGAAAGCACAGCACAAGTCTTTAAGGCTTGGATTAAGCAATGATTTCTCAGGTATAACACTAAAGTCAAACAACAAAAGAAAAAACATAAACTACACTTTACAAAAATTTAAAACATATGTGCTTCTGGGGCACCTGGGCGGCTCAGTCAGTTAAGTATCTGCCTTTGGCTCAGGTCATGATCCTAGGGTTGGGGATGGAGCCCCATATCTCTGCTCAGCAGAGCCTACTTCTCCCTCTTGCTCTGTCTGCCTGCCACTCCCGCTGCTTGTGCAAGCTCTCTATGTCAGATAAATAAATAAATAAAATATCAAAACAAAACAAAACAAAAAAATATATGTGCTTCAGAAGACACTAGCAAGAAAGTGAAAAAATCCACAGAATGGAAGAAAACATTTGTGAATCATATACCTGATAGGGGACTTGTATCCAGGATATACAAAGCACTCTGACGACTCAGCAAATAATCCAATTAAAAAATGGACAAAGGATTTGAACAGATATTTCCCCAAAGATAACAAACAAATAGGCCAATAAGCACATGGTAATATGTTCAATGTCATTAGCCATCAGGAAATGCAAATAAAAACCATAATGAGATATCACCTCGCATTCAATAAGATAGCTATAATAAAAAGAAAACACAATAACAACTGAAGATAAGAAAAATTAGAACCCTTATACATTGTTGGTGGGATTTTAAAATGGCATAGCCACCTCAGAAAATACTTTGGCAATTCTTCAAAAAATTAATCATATGACCCAGCAATTTCACTCCGAGGCATATGACAAGAAAATTGAAAATGTATGTTCACACAAAAACTTTTGCTTACAATGTTTGTAGCAGAATTATTCATAAAAGCCAAAAAGTGTAAATCAACAAAAGTCCATCAACTGATGAATGGATTTTAAAAATGTGGTTTATATGCACAATGGAATATTATTCAGCCATAAAAAGAGAAGTGCTAATATATGCCTCAACATGGATGAACCTTGAAGACAGTATACTCAGTGAAGCAGACAGCTTCTTTTAGGGAAATGAAAATGTTTCAGAATTAATGGTGATGTTTGTACAACTCTCTGAATATATTTAAATCTACTGAATTATACACATTTTAATGGGGGTAAATTTAATGGTATTTGAATTATATCTCAGTTTTAAAATTGAAGAACTCTATAGAAATATGGAACTCTATAAAAAAATGTTTTATTTGGGACAGAAAAACTCCCTAAATTAATCCATAAATTCCAAACAGATTCAACCAAAATCTTAATAGAACTTTTTCTCACCTGACAAAATGATTATAAATTTTTTGGGAAAATAAACACAAAAGAATTCACCTTTAAAACTCTGCAAAATATTACAAAATATAAGTTAGTGGACATTGAATTAGCTCTCCTAAATATTATTTTCGTGTGTTAAAATACTACAGTGTCTAAAAGTATATGCAGTAAGATATTTTTCCATTTTAACTTTTAAAATAATGCAAATGTATTACTTTTATAATACTAAAACAAGTCAAGCAAAAAAAAAGGCAAAATAAAAAATAAATAATCCATGTATCTCCTTCTCCAATGTTAATTTATTCCATTTTAGGCTAAAAATCCCTCTTTGATACATCTTCATATGCATAATGTCAAGTTGCTTTTTCAGCCTTGTCGATTTTCTCTGCATGTAGATTAATTTATGAATAGCTTCCCTAGAGTTTGGCACCTAACCTGAATACATTGAATGTGGACTGATTGGCCCACAATAAAGGTTTATTGTCTTGGGCATTCTGGTTACTTCATTTACATGGATGCATCCTAAAATCCTATTAGCCCTTTGGGGCAGTTAGTGCACAAAGTTAACTCATACTGTGCCAAAATTAACTCAAAGACTAGTGCCAAAGACCCGAGATGTGTTCATAATCAGTGCTGCCAAGTCAAAATTATCTTTATCATCTTGTCCCTTGCGCAGTGACATTTGGAATAAAGTACATGACCTTACCTTCATTCCATCAAATTTCATCTTGATCTATTGTCCCAATTCTTTGCATCTGATGCAATCATTCAAGGCGTTCATTAACTCTCCCAGCTCTGTGGTATCTGAAATTTGTAAGGAACAATCCTTTGATCATCATCCGAGTCACTGATGAAAAGAATTATCAGGACATCTTAGGGGATACACTGCAGATAATATGAAAATTTTATGCATGAATTAATTCCCATTGGGTTTCTAGCATCTCATCCACAGATGCTCAGACCTTAGTGTACCCATGAGTCACCTGGGTAGCTTACAAATTCTCTGGACCCCCTGTAGGGATTCTGATTCAACAGGTCTAACACCCACAGAACTACACTGAGATTTATCTAAGACTACATTTCTCTTTATTGATGATAAGCATATTGGAGAGGTCATGTCATATGTGTTGGTGAAGACAAGATGCCGTGTCTACTGAATCTACTTCACCCACCACCCTAGCTTTATGTTTAATCAAGAGAATGGAATTAATGTGCAAGAAAGCCTATGTTGCCTTCTAATGAACAATGCTGCCTATATGTGTTCACAAAGCTTTTTCTAATAATCAGTCCTAGAGTTAACTTTCATAAATTTTCTTTCAATTACCAAATACCAGGGGAGGGGCTGATAAATGCCAAATATTCTAATTTATACTCTTACCTGTGGTAAGAACTTTTCATTGTACTCCTGTTCACACTGGGTCTTATAATTCTTCATTTACTTAGTGTGACAAGATAGAATAAATATAGTTGTGCTATTTTAATTTACATTTTTATTATCTTCAATAAAAGGTTTTTTTTCATATTTCTCTTGGCCATTGCAAATTCCCCACTGACTCCCATTTATCAATTGCCGTGTTTATTTTTTCTAATAGACATGTAAGTTACCACTGTTATTTTTACTGTTATTTGGGTCGCAGTTTTCTCATTTTCTTTGTTTCTCTATTCCCACTTTTTGTTGTCTTTTAACCTTTTATGATTTTTTACCTTTATAGCAAATATGTTTTATTTCTTATGCAAACAATCCTTGTATTGTGGTTTCTGCCATTGTTTGAAACCATGCTTTAAAAATCTTCCTCCAAGATTATGTAAATATTCAATCATATTATCTTTAGAATCTAATTTTTAAATATTTTTGTATATTTAAATTTTAGATATCTTTTTATCAGTTACATAGTCCCCTTATTCTTTAAAAATATCATCCTTCAAAAATCTGGATCAAGGATATTAATAGCAGTATTGTTTAAATACTAAAAATTGAGGAACTGCCTAAATGTATAATTAATAAGAAGAGATGAGTTGGTTATGCAGAACATCCATAAGATAGAACCTTGTGGCAAGTGAGATTTTGGTCTCAAAGGATATTTTCTGATATGAAAGTATTCATAATTTAATGTCAGGCAAAACAAAGTACTAATACAGACATACATACACATTCATGAAGTCTGAAGCTAAAACTGTGCACTGTGTTGAATTCTAGTAACTTTGAGCTGAATAGGAAAATATGGTAAAGTATAAACTATCTGGTTTTAGATGACCTACATAATACTTGGATGTTTTTTAGAAATTTTTGTTTTCAAATACAACTGTGCTGTCTTTGTGAATCATTGATATCCAAACCAAGTCAGTAATATACTTTCTATAAATGAGTATAAGTTTCACTAGTTCTATATAGTCATATGCAAATATAAATATACTATCACATTTTACTGATATGGCATCAGCATGCTTCTCCACTTAAATTCATTCCCACATTTCAATGATTTTTTTAAAAGATTTTATTTTATTTTATTAAAGAGAAAGAATACAAGCAGGGGGAGGGGCAAAGGGAGAAAGAAAGAGAATCTCAGCAGGCTCCCTGCTGAGCACAGAGCCCAATTGGGGGCTTGATCCCAGGACCCTGAGAGCACAACCTGAGCCAAACCAAGAGTGAGATGTTTAACCAACTGAGCCACCCAGGCACCCCTAAATGATGTTTTAATAGTCAATTAAAAACACGATTCTGGCATAAGAGTTTCAACAACATGTATCGAGGGTCCCCAAGCCCACCCGCAGTTTTGATGATCTGCTGGGAGGACTCCAAGACTCAACATAAAGCCATACTCATGGCTATGATTTATTACAGCAAAAATATCAAAGCAAAATCAAAGCAAAGACCAGAGGAAATCATGAAAGCTTCCAAGAGTGCTCTCCCGGTGGAGTCACAGGGGAAGCACTTAATTCCCCAGCAATACATTTGTGACAACATATGTAAAATGTCTACCGATGAAGTTTATTAAAAACTCAGCCTCCAGAGTTTTTACTGGGGGCTGGTCAAACAGGCACCCTTTGCCTAGCATGTTCCAAAATTCCAAATTCCCAAAATGAAAGCAGGTATTCAGCAGAAACCACATTGTGCGAACTGTCTAGACACAGTGAGCCACTCTTACCAGTTCTGCAAATGGTGGAAACCTTCTGGAAATCCAAGTTTCCAGATGCCAGTCAAGGGCCACCTTGCAAATGGATATTTCCAAAGAACAGTTTCTAGCCTGCTGTGTCAACTCTTTTCCACACACATGTTGCAAGTTATCAAGCCACCAGGTGTGGCAATCACACACACACACACACACACACACACACACACACACACGTTAGTCTCATTCATATCCAAATAAAGATAAAGAAAAGTGAATGAAGTTTACCTTAAAATTCACTCTTATTGAAGGGAGACAGAACATAAAGACTCCTAACTCGGGGAAACGAACTAGGGGTGGTGGAAGGGGGGAGGAGGGCGGGTGTTGGAGGGGAATGGGTGACGGGCACTGAGGTGGACACTTGACGGGATGAGCACTGGGTGTTTTTCTGTATGTTGGTAAATTGAACACCAATAAAAATTAATTAAAAAAAAAATTCACTCTTATTGAGTCCACAAATAAATTATTTCAGAAGTGACCAATTCAGAAGAGATCAGAAATTAAAATTAAAATATTACAATGGTTATTTTCCTCAAGTTGTAAGGTTAATGCACATTTGTTGTAGAAACTGTGGAAAACTCAGAAAAAGATTAAAGAAATAAGATTCGCTGAAGCCCTCAATCATAGATTTTACCATTGCTAACTTTTTCTACTCATGTACATCTATTAACATGGTTGATACCACACTTGCTATTAAACTTTACTTTAGTTATCTCCATTTTTCTATGCCATTAAACATTCCCAGTAAACATTTCTCATAATGAAAAGTATTTTATCCCTGGTTATAATATAATTTTTAAAGCCTTCTCCTTTCAGTTGGATAGATAGGTTGTTTCCTGTCATTAATATTTTTTAAGCCCTCATAAAACCTTTCAATGGCTTCCTATTGCTCTTGGAATAAAGGTCAAAATCTTTAATATGGTCAACAAGGCCCCCACGTGATCCCGGGTTTCCTTCTTTCTGCGGCTCCCATTCATTCTTTCCCATTCTTTCTCTGCCCTCAAGCACCATGGCCTTCCTGGAATTCCTCAAATGTGCCACTGTTTCCTACTTCATGGTTTACACACGTGTAGGTAGCCCCTACCTTATATACTGCAATCAGCACAGTTTTAACTAGTCATGTCATTAAAAGTATGCACATTTTAAAAATATATATTTCCCATAACAGGCAGTGATTCCATGAGGGCAGAGCATAGGTTTGTCTTGTTCACTGATGTACTGCTTCTCAGTGCTAAATGTTATCCCTGGAATATAGACAAAAAAAAAAAAATCATTGCGGAATTTAAGAACAGATGCATTAATAATAGGATTCTACCTTTAAGTCAATTTTTTAAACACTCAGGATATTTGAGAACTTTGTTAATTGGATTCCCACAAGAATTCCCTCAAGAAATGAGTTATGATTAAGTATTTTCTTTTTCTAAGATTCCATTTCCTCATTATACTTCTTCATGATCCATTATAGTAAATGGTTAAAACCATTTAATTCCGCACATGTTTTCTTTACAGACCCTTTACTTGTCTATTTTATTCTAGTAATTTTTTTTTTTAGATTTTATTTATTTATTTGAGAGAGTGAGCATAAGAAGGGGGAAGGGGCAGAGGCAGAGGGAGAAGTAGACTCCCCGCTGAGGAGCCCCACACAGGGCTGGATCTCAGGACCCTGGGATCACAACTGAGCCAAAGGCAGACACTTAACCATCTGAGTCACTCAGGCGTCCCTAATTCTACTAATTTTTAGATTTACTTTTTGGCATTTTCTCCAAATCACAATGACTATTGTTTATACTTTGAGTAGCACTATTTTATCACATATTCTTTTATTCATATTCATCCCTAGTAGTTGCCTTCCAATTTTGAATTAATACTGTCTCATATAGTATTTTTAAAATTTTCCTTATGAATGGGTGTTTTGCTTAATCTATTTTTTTTAAAAATCAATCTCTATCCTCTTTGGAATTTATGGAGGCTTCATTATTGATAAAGGTGTTTACCCTACAGATTTTGTTTTTCAGTTGGGATATTGGGCAAAAACTGAGTGGCAGCAGGGATGGATTTTCCCTTTGGTAGAGGAATTAAGAAGTCTGGATTCTTGTAGGGCACCACGTAAAAGACATGCCCCCATTTGGGGGGCATGAATGAAGTCCAACAACTTGGTGGTAGGATGGGTGTGTAACAAGACAGATGTTTCTGGAAATGGAAAATGGGTTTGCTTTATGAATCCTGAAAATTATCATATCTAATATCCAGTATTTTTCTTTTCTATGTTGTATCCAATATTATCCAGTTACCTAGCATTGTGAGTAGAGTTTTGTTTCAATGTTACAGCCTGATCTCAGCTAGCTCTGCCTACTTAATCGATGGGCTTCTGTCCCCATTTGGGTTACAGCTCTATAGGGTGAGAGCAGTGGCCTTAGAAATTCAGTTTGGAAAGAATAAGAAGTTATTATCCAAAGATTAGAGATGCAGGCCAGAGGGAGGTCACTGGCCCAAGGACATAGTAAAATCGAGGACTGATCTGGGAAACATTCGGGTATTCTATAGGGAGTCCCAGAGACCTTGGGGGGGGGGGCGGGGTGTAAAATGGGAAAGCCTAACTTTCCTGTGGTCAAACATAATGAGAGCTCAGATCCTTTCATTCAGAATTAGAGGGAAGTGCTAATTCTGACAACCATAGAGGTCAACAACCCCTAGGTTACAAATCAATAAATTCACTTCATAGGCGGTCAGTGAGACAGAAACTACTTTTCCAGATGCTTTTGTGTCCTCCTGCTACACGGCACTATGATTACTGTTCTAAAGTTCTAGTTCAAAATAAACAATATTAATTTTTTTTAAAAAACACAGAATGTAGATGAAGGTACAATAAATGTGGCATCCTCATATTTGGTACATGAATAAAGAGCCACAAACTATTTGTGTAATTAAACCCTGAAATTCTACTTAATGAAAACATCTTTAAAAAATAAATCAAAAATATAAGAGGAAGCACAAAAAGGTGTTAAAAAACAAAATAAACTGAAGGTTTACCAAAATGCCTTAAAGCTTTGGGATGAAAAGCAAAAAATATTGATTCATTGGCAGAGATAACACTGACTAATGACAACAAGGAGACACATTTATTATTTATACCACTGAGTATAAAAGTTTTGGAATCACATATAAAATTAGAGAAGTAAAAGAAGCAGCGGCATGAGTGTGAAATGGCGAATAATATGTTAAGCAGTTGAAAGATTTTCAATATTGAAAATATTGAGTTGTAAAAGGACAGCAGTGTATTCACGGCAAAATAGGCTCCCTGGCTTTGATTCCTGGTCGAATGGAGCACTGGCCAACCCTGGACAGGCAGTGGAGCACCCTAGCTAGCTTTGCTAGCTAGCTTGCTTTCTTTACCCTTCACTCTCTGTTCTTACATATGTGGAGGGTAGGGTACACATGTTCTTCAGCAAACCATAACAGCCTGCAGGAGTAACTTCCATTCATTCTCGTTCATAAGTGCCAAAGCATGGAAGAAATACTATGTACAAGAAGGCATCCAGAGGTGCCTGGGTGGCTCAGTCAGCTAAGTGTCTGCTCAGGTCATGATCCCAGGGTCCTGGAATGGAGCCCTGCATTGAGGCCCCCCGCTCAGTGGGGAGCCTGCTTCTCCTTCTCCCTCTGCCCCTCCCCCTCTCAAATAAATAAAATCTTAAAAAAAAAAAAACCATCCATCACAGTACTATTTATACCAGTAAAATATGGACACAACCTAAAATGACTAGAAAGTGGAAAATCATTGAATGTCCCATCATAAAAAAGCTCACTGAAATACTTCAGAAACCTCAGAAAATAATTTTCTAATCAAATTTTAAGTTAACACTATAAGATGTACCCTGGGAAACTTCTTATGATTGAATAATAAAGGTAAAAATAATATAAAATATACAAATATAATGAGCCTACATTGTGTTTATAAAACATACTGAGAGGAAACATAACAAAATGCTAGTAGCAGTTATTAAGGTGACAAGTCAAATTTTTCTCTCTACTTTTTTTTGAACAATGAAATTAACTTTATAAGAAAAATTGTATGTGAAAATATATGTGATGTCTGTTTGCTTCCATAGTTTTGGGACCATAACCAAAACACCTCAAGGTTATTTAGGGCTCTGGTAGCCAGTCAGCCAGAGATTCCCATTTTTCAGCCCTGGTTCCAGTGGGTCCTCCCAAAGGCATCCAGAGGTGCCTGCCCTGCATACCAGAACCCCCAGCCCTTCATACCATCTTGATTCAGCCATACTGAGTTTTTAAGGAGAGGTGCCAGAAAGAAGATGTTCCTGCATAACACTCTTCAGGTTCGTCCATGTTGTCACCGATGGCAGGATTTCCTTGGTTTTTTTTTTTTTCCTTGTTTTCTACGGCTGAATTATATTCCACTATGTGCATATACAACATTTTCTTTTTTAAGATTTTATTTATTTATTTGTGTGAGAGAGTGCATGTGAGAAAGAATACAAGCAGGGGCAGAGGGAGAAGGAGAAGCAGACTCCCCTGCTGAGCCTACGGCAGATGCTTCACCATCTGAACCACCCAGGAACTCCTAGCCCATCTTATTTTTGATGATGTAACTCAAGGTAAATCGCAAACTCTAGTATATTGATATCTGTATATTGTATTATACATGTCATTGACAGGAGTTGAATATTAACTTACATTTTTAATGTAAAACTTACATGCCATGAAATGCGCAAGTCTTAGGTATTAATTACCTGAGTTTTAACAAATGCATATACTTGTGTAGCCCATATTTCCTTCATCCTAGAAAGTTTCCCTTGTTCCTCTTCTTGGATAATCCCTGCCCCTGGTCCCTGCCTGCCAACATCAGCTACTCTGATTTTTCATCATGGCTCTGATTTCCTATATTAGGAAACAGGTATAAGCCAGCAAGATAGCTACCTGGGTTCCTAGTTATAGGGGGTACTAAAACATTACTGGAAATATAACTGTATGGAGAAAATGGTATTTAGCACAGCTACTCTCAGGGAGAGTTCTGTAGGTGGTTAAAGAATGTTTTGCCTAGACACTTGGGGTGGGAAGAATTGGCTTCTAGAAAGCAAGCTCTAGTCCCAGCCAATGGATTTCTGGTTCCAGGACAGTGTAGAGGAGCCTGATGTCCTCCTGACTGACACTCAGCTGGTTTCTCCTTTGAGTAAAAGATGCACACATACCTAAGTAACATCTGTGTGAAGGTATTCATATGGTTAGCTACCTGTAATGTGAAATTATCTCTATGAATCCTCAGATGTCTCTGGGCCTGAATTGAATGGAAAATGTGTGCTGAATAAATGTATGGCAATTCTGTTCATGTCATTTTAATTACTAACTAGGAGACACAGATTTTTAACTCCTGTGCATTTGCTACAGAATATTTGACTGAGAAGACTGGAAAGAGGGAGGAACAGAGGGTAGAGTTTTAAACTCATGGATGGTAGGCCCTGGACAATGGAAGGGAATGGACTAGAGTCTGGTGAGGACAGAATAAACTCCCTTTTCTCTTTTTTTCCTACAAAAGGCTCCATAATGGTCTGTGGTTGTCATGAATTGGTGAAACTCCAGATTGTGACATAGTCTCTCTACTTTTCTACTACGATTTCCTGCCATTGACAGAGGGAGTGATCTGATCACTTAGCGTAATTCAATTTTAAGCTTGACCTCAGAGGGACAGGCAGGCTCCTTAGTTCTCTCAAAGGGTTTTCTTCACCTACAAAGAAAAATGTAGGTGATGCCAGGAGATATCACCTCACATTGGTTAGGATGTTTCTTATGAAAAGGCCAAACGATAACAAATGTTGACTAAGACGTAGAGAAAAGGAAATCCTTATATGCTGTTGGTGGGAATGGAAAATGGTTATAGTCATTATGGAAAACAGTATAGAGGTTCCACAAAAAAGTTAAAAATAGAACTTCCATTCTACCATATGATCTACCATATGATCCAGTCATCCCTCTCCTGGATATATATCTGAAGGAAACAAAATCACTATCTTGAACAGATATTTGCACCCCCATATTCATTATAGTGTTATGCACAGTGGCTGAGATATGGAAACAACTTACATGTCTTTGGGGAGATAGGTAGATAAAAAAAATGTTGGGGCACCTGGGTGGCTCAATTGTTTAAGCTTCTGCCTTTGGCTCAGGTCATGTTCTCAGGATCCTGGGATCAAGCCCTCATTGGGCTCCCTGCTCAGTGGGAGTCTGCTTCCTCTCCCTCTGCCCTTCCCCCCACTGTACCCTCTTGCGCTCTCTATCTCAAATAAATGAGTAAAAATCTTTTTAAAAATAAGATGGATTAATAGATGTTTAAGAGGGATGGTTAGACAGATATGTGACAAAGCAAGTAGATGTGTTCTAGGGGTGTTCACTGTAAAATTTGTTCAACTTTGCTGTATGTTTAAAATTTTTCATAATAAAATGCTGGAGAGAAAAAGAAATCAACTCACATTCTCCCACCCAGGTCTAAATAAATTATGAACTAAATATATTACTTTGCTCTATCTGCCTTCCTTGATCACCAGACTGTATTTAATAGGAAGAAAGATTATTTTCAAAAGAAAACTCAGATACTGTTTCCAAAAGAAACTGGGACAGATGCTGAATAACCAAAAAACAAGACAAAGAAAACTAAACAAAACAGAGATGACAGTGTATTTATATTACTCTGTCACCCTCACCAGACACTGACACTATAGTATTTACTCGAACACCACTGTGTTTCCCATCCATCTCTTTCTCTTGTTGCATCACTCCAACTCTGTGGCCATCTTAAAATCTCCACCAAAATTTCCTAGGTCCTGTTTTTGCTCCCCTTCTCAGCCCAGATTCCAAAATTTCATAAAGAAGCATCATCTCCCTATACTCACTTCCAATGCTGGCTAAGGATTTAAGAATTTCCTGAGTCACCTTCCAGATCCCGTACTAGTGTATCTAAACCGAGATCAGCTTGTATGTTTGGGTCTATTTTGTGATTAGGAATTTGTCTCTGGATATTGGAGAAGATGGGACCTTGGTCCAACTTGCTTGTCCGACACAATATATCAGAACTTAAGGAAGCTCAAGGAACTAACCTGATCTGTCTACGTTCTACTCTCTCTAGAACAGGAATGCTCTGGGATGATTGCTTCTTAGGAGAGCTACTACTTAGACACAGGAGAGCAATGAAAGTCTGCAGAGCAGACTAAGCCATTTTAAGCAACTGGATTTGAAATAACTAACAATTTCAACAAAAATTTGTGAGTAGGGAATGGAGACTTGGCTTCAGAGCTGTACATTTGGGCCGTGTTTATGTGAGTCAGGAGAAAACCTGGCTCTGAAGCTGACACACTAGCACGGTTGTGGCTGGTGCCTCTCAGAGTAATCTGGAGTACATCCAGTAAGGATTGGCCTTCCGTGTGGGAGGCCAGAGGCCAGCTGGAATTATTTTCCATGGGTACCGCACCCCTGGATTTTCAGGGTGTCCTCACACCACTGGCTCCATTGTGAAAGAGCACACCCAACGTCAGACAGCAACCTAGGGGGTTCCCATCACCACCTGATTTTCCAAGTTCTGACTTCATTTTCTCCAAGGCATTTTCTCCTCATTTTTCTGGTTACGAGGGACTGCAGCTGCTTTATTTGGCTATGCTCGTCCTTAAAAATGGAATATTAACTGGTTTAAGAGTTTATAGCTGCCTATTCATACTCAGGGAAGTTTTCTCATTCTGGCTTCATAAGTTATTAATTGTCTGAGTTTGGAAAAATCACTCCCACTTTTCTAAATTGTAGTTTGTTTCTCTAAAAAAAAATAAAAGTCTATCCTATGTACTTTAGATTATTATGAGGATCAAGTGTTATAACTTTTTACCATTCCACAATAGGACTCCTATGTGTGTCTGATAAAACTACATAGGTTCTTTATATATTAAATATGTTAATCATATATAAAATTTGTAAGTCTGGCATTTGCCTATAATTCTCTTTTGGTTGCTTTTCAAATATAAAAAAAATCAAGCACAATGATTATGAAAAGAATGCATAGTGCTATAGTTCTTAAATAAAGAGATATCCAAAAAACTAAAACTTACAACTTCATGCACCAGTGTACAAGTTGGAATATAAATGTAAATTTTGACTATGCATATGTTTGCAAATATTTGTGAAGACATACATATTTTATAAGAAAATTATGATCAGAGATACATGCTATTTTGTAAATTCCATTTTTATTTCACAATATATTGCAAATATGGATATATGAGATAGTCTGTAAAATACAAAATATCTTGCAAACATTCTCCATTACTGTCATTATACTAATTTGTACCACTGACCCAGCAAAACTAATGTTTTCCTAGAATAATTATTAGTTTTAAGATTATATTTCTGGGGCACCTGGGTGGTTCAGTCAGGTAAGCCACCAACTCTTGTTTTTGGCTCAGGTCACAGTCCCAGGATCCTGGGATCCAGCCCCACATCGATTCCACATTCAGCAGGGAGTCTGCTTGAAATTCTCTCTCTCCCTCCCTCTCTCCCTGCTCCTGCCCCAACTTATTCTCTCCCTCTCCCTCTGTTTCTCTCAAACAAATCTTTAAAACAAAAAAGTTATATTTCCATTTTTTAAAGATTTTGTTTATTCATTCATGAGAGACACTGAGAGAAAGAGACACAGACAGAGGGAGATGTAGGCTCCTCACAGGGAGCCTGATGTGGGATTCAGTCCTCGGATCTGGGATCATGCCCTGAGCCGAAGGCAGACACTCAATTGCTGAGCCACCCAGCCATCCCTATATTTCCATTCTTAAAAAAATGTTGCTTAAAAAAAAAACAGCTAAAGGTACAAAATTCTGAGAGCTAAACAGTCTGTTTCTGAAAAGGACTTGCAGGGGTGAATGTGGTAAAGGACTATGACCAAAGAATGGAAATCTATGTATTGGAGTCATATATATCGTATTTGAATTCTAGTTCTGCCCCTTTAAGTCTTGCTTTTTCTGCCTATTAACAAAATAATATATAGTTCTTACCTTAGAACAATTTTTTCTTTAATACTTAGAATACATAGCAAAAATAATAAATATTATGTCATTAATATTATTACTATAATTAGTAATACTTACTCATAGATATTTAAGTTCTAAAAATAGGCCTTCAAAAATACTGAGGATGGAGTGCCTGGGTAGCTCAGTGGATTAAGTGTCCAATTCTCAATTTGGGCCCTGGTCATGATCTCGGGCTCATGAAATTGAGCCCCTCATCAGACTACACACTCAGCAAGGAGTCTGCTTGAGATTCTCTCTCTCCCTCTCCCCCTGCTCCTGCCACCACTGGTTCTCTCTCTCTCTCTCAAATAAATAAATAAATAAATACTTGAAGGAAATACTGAGGATCTTACAGCTTTCATGGTTTAATTTAGGGATATAACCTACCAGTCGACTGTTACAAAACTGTCTTTCCCCATTACCTAGGTAGAAAATTAAACCATTAATACTTTTCTTAGTACCAGCAGAATAAATGGAAATACATGATCAAAAGTTTCACAAAAGAAAGAGTATAATAATCATTGCTTCCAACAATTATAAATGTTCAACCTTCCTATTAAGGAAATGGTTACAACAATAATAAATATTTTCACCAATTATGTTATTAAAAGAAAACAAACACAAGAGCCTATTGATGGCAGCTGTCCACTAAAATAAGCATTCTCATTTGGTGGTGGGAAAAGTACTACAGCTTCTAGAAAGTAACTATATAGAATGTAGTATAGTTTGTAGTTTATTATGGTATATAATTTAAAAACTAATAGTAATTTACCAATAATCTCAGTTCTAGAATTCCCTTCTAACAAAAAAATTGATTATAGTAGGATATTTATCACAGATTTGGCTGTTACACCTTTATCTATGGTAGTGAAAAATAATAATACAAATAACACAAATAGCTAATATGATTAGTACACCCATTCAGTGTAATATATGGCCACTGAAATATATTTAAAGTAGTTTTCTAATAACTGTTAAATGCTTATAATAGTGTGAAAAATTCAAATTTAAGAACACTTCATAGGCTGCATTGTTATTTTTTGTTTTTCATGCTTAAGCAGACATCTATTCAGGTCTTGTTTTTGTCTACCACCAGAATAAGGAGATTCTCTTCTCTCTTCCATTTATTTGAATCCTGACTGGATCTCCACCTCAGACCCACTGATGTACTCCACCTTCTATTATCTGTGTGGCTCCAGGCCTCTGGCCACAAGAGGACATTGGTTACAGCCTCAGGTTTATTCTGCTCAGGTGTATACTACCCTGAAAGCCTTCCTAGCACCCTCCACATTCTTTTCATTTCTTCCCTGACCTGTAACCTCTCAGTTGAAGTAAATACACATCTTGGAAAATAAATAACACATCCCTGTACTCCTTCCTCTCTTTTAGTTTGTGCAACTGTCAGTTTGCTGCCATGAGTGGAAAAAAACAAAAAAGAGAGCACAGTTGATGAGGACTAGGAATTTGAGAAGGAGAGAGAAGAATACTTGGCACCCTTACCAAAAAATTCACATACATATATATATGGTGGTGAAGGAGGCTGCCTTTCTGCCCAGCAAAACTTCCACCTCTCAGAGCTAAAGCCAGAGAGTGGAGGTGAGTTAAAAATCTCCTTCTGCTTTATTTTCCCACCTGCCACAGGCTATGGCATTAGTAGGGGAGCGTATAGGTCATGATCTTTTAGTTTCAACCCAGCCTATGTGTCACTGCAGCAGATGGAATTTCCCTCTGTTCTCTAAAATGTGGTCTCCTAGTATCCATAGTTTCTAGGTGCTTCATTCATTTAGTTTTATTTGGTTTTAGGATCTTTATTTAGTTTTATAAAAAGTTGCCATTACCAAGAGTGTTTAAAACATCTTAATCACAGATTACTGTTTTAAATTAGTTGCAAAATAAATAAATAAATAAATTAGTTGCTGAGAATATCTGGTTGTAAATAGATTTTTATATTTCTTTGGAAATTAAATGTATATAACTTTGTAAATAACTTATTTACATAATTTATTTTAATAAAAACCTATTTGTGGTTCTTCTACCATCATTTTCATTTCAAAATCTGCCTTCCTTTCCCTAGATAATGGTCCTAAGGAAAATGCTTGAGATGATTTGAGAAACAAACAATGTAAAAAGGGGAAAAATAACTTTGTTTTATTTATGGACTTTTTTTTTTTGTTTTTTAAAGATGTATTTATTTATTTATTTATTTATTTATTTATTTATTTGAGAGAGAGAGAGAGAGAAAGAGAAGGGGGAGAAGAGGGAGAGGGAGAGAGAAAGAAAAGCAGACTCCCCATTGAGCACAAGAGTCCAATGTGGGGCTCGACCTCAGGACCCTGAGACCACACCCCAGCTGAAGTCAAGAGTCAGATGCTCAACCAACACAGCCACGTAGGTGCTCCTATCTAAGGACTTTTAAAAACTGATGGCATCAGATGAATTTGATTAAACTGCTTCAGGGACAAAATGTCCATTGAAAATATCAGAGACATCATCTTCTAGATGGAGACAAATGTAAATGGCAGCCAACTCTGCAATAATGAAATTTCAGGTCTATTTACTTACAGAAAGTCTAGGATTTAGCACTGCATGCAAATCTTCAAGCCACAAAAACACTGCAGAAAGATGAAACAATAAAAGTGGCATGCCAAAAGGTTTCAATTAAATGTAAAGCCATGAATGCAATTTAATTGGGATCTCCTTTCAGGGCCAGAAATGGGGCCTCCTGCTCTGTCAGGGTTGTGTCTTGCTGTGGCTTATGTGTGAACAGCTACATGCTGAGGGTCTTGCAGTCACTCTTTACATCAAAGCTGTAAGTCAGGCTTCTCCAGTGACTTTAAAGCAAGTTAAATAAACACCCATCAGGGAAGAGAGGAAAGCTGTGGTTGAGAAAAACAGAGAGAATTCAAAACAGCAAGAAGCAACAGATATGATAGAGAACCACTTTGTCCACCCCCATTTGGCAGGGCCAAGGATATGACCTCCTCAAGTTTCTCAGAACCGTGGTGAACACAGCAGTATGCTGTGGGGGTCCCCCTTCAAGAATGGACTCACTGCTCAGCTGAGAGGACTGGAGCCAGCAGTGGACAGAAATTTCAGGGTCAGCCTCCTCTATCTATAACTGCTTTCCCCAGGGTCATACCCTCCTTGGGGCAGCCTATATCCAAAGACCTTGCAAGCTGTGGGCATAAAGGTTCAGTCATTAATGTATGCAGTATGATTGATTCCAGGTGGCCCTCATGTATCAAAACCACACTAAAATAAATATAAAAAGAGGATGAAGTAGAGAATAAAATAATACCAGGTGATAGGATTAGAATACAAAGCACATTCTATAAAGTCCTATACACTCACTAGTGGTGGGCTGCAAATTTGAGTTTCATAAGAAATGTATCCTCTGGGACACCTGGGTAGCTCAGTTGGTTAAGTGTCTAATTTAATTTTGGCTCAGGTCATGAGATCAAGCCCCATGTGGGGCTCTGTGCTGGGCATGTAGCCTGCTTAAGATTCTCTCTCCCTGTCCCTCTGCCCCTCCTCCCCTGCCCATACTCTCTCTCCAGGAGGGAGGGAGGGAGGGAGGGGGGAGAGAGAGAGAGAAAGAGAGAGAGAGAGAGAGAGAGAGAGAGAGAAATGTGCTCTCTGGTTCCAGGGAAAATGGCAGAATAGGAGAACCCTGAGCTTACCTCCTCCCATGATACTAGATAACACATCATGTAAATAACCCAGGAAATGACCCACAGACTGGAAGAACAAGCTCCACAACTAAATGTAGAGAAGAGGCCACATCAGATTGGGTAGGAAGGGCAGAGACACGGTGAGGAGCTAGGCAGACACGTGAGACTGCCTGCAAGGAGGGAGGAAGCCTCTGGTGTGGAGAAGGGAGAGAAAAAGAGTATCACACTGGGGAGCCTGCACAGGGAAGACAAATCCTCACAATATTTGGCAAAAACTAGAGGGGCCAAATTTCATGAGTTCTCACAACCAGGGGGACTTGAAACCTGGAACTTTAACAATCAGTGGGCTCAGCTCTGGGGGAAAGAGGGTGATAGAAAGCCAAGTCCCCAGCCTTAAGGAGACAGTACAATAAATAGCCTGTAGAAATGCAGCATAGAAGCATCAGTTTGAAAAATGCCTGGGGCATGGGAGAGATAATTATTTGCTGTCCCAGAAGGACAGAGATCACTAGGAGATTTCAAAAACAAAGGAGCTGGCAGGCACCATTCCCACCTCTGCGTACCCCTCCCCCCAGAACAAACACACAGACAACTGTGAGAACCAGCATGGCACCAGCAGGCTTTGTGGGTCCCCTTCCCTAGAAGACCTGAGCAAACCTTGCCAACATCAAGTCTCTCAACCGCTTGCTTTGCTGTGCCTCAGTACTAGTGGCCACCAACCACCTCCCACAGAGGATGTACACACCTTGTTAAAACTGCACACCTTCCCCCACATGCTTTGTGGATGGGCCCAGCCAGCCTTGATTTCAGTAGTGGCTACAAGTCCCCTGTGGAAGAGAACCAGCTCACAAAACTTGCAGGCACTACACACCCCATCCACACATGCTTTGGAGATTGATCCCCACTGGCTATGTCTTGGCAGCAGAGGCATATCCCCTCTGGCAGAGGACCACTACCACCTGGTTAAGAGCTCATGCTCCATCCACTACTTTCAAGGGCAGGAGACTTAGCTGACTTTCTTAACACAGAAACAAACACAGAGAGTTAGACAAAATGATAAAACAGAAGAACATGTCCCAAATGACAAGATAGGACAAAAAATAGCAAGAGACCTAGCACAACAGAGATAAGTAATACACCTGTTAGAGAATTTAAAGTAATGATCATAAAGAGACACAATGGACTTGAGAAAAGAGTAGAGGACATTAGTCAGACCCTTCACAGAGATAAAAAAAAAAAAAAAAGAATCATTCAGAGATGAAAAGCACAATAATTGAAATTTAAAATATACCAAATGGAATAAATAGCAGGCTGGGGGAAGCAGAAAAGTGGAAGAACAAATCAGCAACCCAAAGGATAGAGTAATGTAAAGTAATCAAACTGAGTTGGTAAAGAAAAAAGAAATTACACAAAATGAAGATAGACTAAGGGAACTCAGTAACTCCATAAACTGTAATAACATTCACATATAGGGATCTCAGAAGAAGAGAAAAGGGGCATAAAATTTCTTTGAAGAAATAATAGCTGAAAATTTCCCTAATCTGAGGAAGGAAACAAAAATCTAGGAGGCATAGAAATACACCGACAAAATTAACTCAAGGATGCCCACAAAAAGAAAAGTAATAATTAAAATGGCAAAAAGTAGTGATAAAGAGATCATTTTAAAAGTAGCAAGAAAAAGAAAACAATTACATACAAGGGAAAACCCATAAGGCTATTTGTGGATTTTTCAGAAGAAACACTATAGGCAAGAAGAGAGTGATATGATATATTCAAAGTGCTGAAATGAAAAAAAAAAAAAATCTGCAGCCAAGAGTACTTTATCCAGCAAGGCTATCTATCATTCAGAATAGAAGGAGAGATAACAAGTTTCCCACGCAAATTAAAGTTAAGGGAATTCATGACCACAAAACCAGCCCTACAAGAAATGTTAAAGGGAACTCTCTGGGTGGAAAAGAAAGACCAAAACGAAAGAAAAAGTAGGAAGCACAAAAGCAGTAAAAATAAGTGTATCTATAAAAATCAGTCAAAAGACTCATAAAATAAAAGATGTAAAGTATGACACCATACACCTAAAATGTGGAGAGAAGAGGAGTAAAGAAAAGATTCAAATTTAAGTGACCATCAACTTAATATTAACTGTTGTACACCTAAAATGTTATTTATAAATCAAGTGGTAATCACATTCAAAAACCAGTAATAGATATGCAAAAAATAAAGAGAAAGGAATCCAATTGTATCACTAAAGAAAGCCAACTTATGGTGAGAAAAGGGAAAAAAAGAATAAAGGAACAGAAAAGATCTACAAAAACAACACAAAACAAATAACAAAATTGTAATAAATACATGCCTATCAATAATTATGTTGAATTTAAATGGACTAAATACTCCAATCAAAAAACATGGGGTGATAGAATGGATAAGAAAGAAAGAAAAAAGAAAGAGAGACAGAAAGAACAGAAAGACAAGACCCATCTATATGCTTCCCATCAAAGATTCATTTCAGACTTAAAGATACATGCAGATTGAAAGTGAGGGGATGAAATATTTACCATGCAAACAGATGCGAAAAGAAAGCCAGGATAGCAATACTTATATTGGACAAAACAGACTTTAAAACAAAGATTGGAACAAGAGACAAAGAAGGACATTATATAATCATTAAGAGGACATTCCAACAAAAAGACATAACAATTGTAAATATTTATGCACCCAATATGGGAGTACTCAAATACATAAAACAGTTAATAACAAACATAAAGGAACTAATCTATAGTAATATAATAATACTAGGGGATTTTAACACCCCATTTACATCAATGGACAAATCATCCAAACAGAAAATCAACATAAGAAACAGTGGCTTTGAATGACACACTGGAACAGATGGATTTAACAGATATATTCCAAACATTCCATCCTAAAACAGCAGTATACAAATTCTTTTCAAGTGCACATGAACATTCTCCAAAATAGATCATGTATTAACCCACAAAACATATCTCAACAAATTCAAAAAGATCAAAGTTATGCCATGCATCTTTTCTGAACACAAAGCAATGACACTAGAAATCAATCACAAGAAAAAATTTGGAAAGACCACAAATACCTGGAGGTTAAATAATATGCTACTAAACAATGAATAGGCCAACTATGAAATCAAGGAGAAAATAAGGACATGGAGACAAATGAAAATGAAAACACAATAATCCAAAATCTTTGGGATGCAACAAAGCAGTTATAAAATATAAAACAAAACAGGCCTACTTCAAGAAGCAAGAAAAATATCAAATAAATAACCTAACCTATACCTAATGGAGCTAGAAAAAGAACAAACAAAATGTAAAAGTAACAGAAGAAAGGAATAAAGATTAGAGAAGAAATAAATGATATAAAATAAAAACTACAAAAAAAATAGAACAAATCAATGAAACCAGGAGCTGGTTCTTTGAAAGGTTCAAAAAAATTGATAAACTTCTAGGCAGACTCATCAAAGAGAGAGAGAGAGAGAGAGAGAGAGAAAGAGAGAGAGAGAGAGACAGATGAGACACAAATTTAGAAATGAAAGAGGAGAAACTACAACCAGTACCTCAAAAATACAAAGGATCTTAAAAGAAAATTATGAAAAATTATATGCCAAGAAATTGGACAAGCTAGGAGGAATGGATCAATTCCTAGGAACATATAACCTACCAAAACTGAAGCAGAAATAAACAGAAAATTTGAACAGACTGATTAGCAGCAAGTAAACTGAATCAGTTATCAAAAAACTCCCAAGAAATAAAAGTCCAGGACCAGATGGCTTCACAGGTGAATTCTACCAAACATTTAAAAAACAGTTAAAGTTAATATCTATTCTCAAATTTTTCCATAAAATAGAAGAGGAAGAAAAAACTTCCAAAATCATTCTATGAGGCCAAAATTACCCTGATTCCAAAACCAGATAATCATGCCACAAAAAAGAGAAACACAGGCCTATATCTTTGATGAACATAGATTTTTTAAAAAATCTTCAACAAAACACTAGCAAACCAAATCCAACAATACATTACAAAAAATCATTCACCATGATCAAGTGGGACTTATTCCAGGGATGCAAGAGGGTTCAATATTCACAAATCAATCAATGTGATATATCACATCAATTGAGAGAAAGGATAAAAACCGTATGATCATTTCAATAGATCCAGGAAAAACATTAGACAAAGTACAAATTCCATTCATGATAAAAATCCTCACCAAAGTAGATTTAGAGAGAATATGCCTCAACATAATAAAGGCCTTATATGAAAAACCCACAGCAAACATCTGCACCGTGGGAAAAACTGAGAGCTTTTCTCCTAAAGTGAAGAACAAGACAAGGATTTCTATTCTCACCACTTTTATGCACAGTATAGTATAGTCTCAGCATAGTATTGGAAGTCCTAGCCACAGCAATAAGACAAGAAAAAGGAAGGAAAGGCATCCAAATTAGTGAGAAAGAAGTAAAACTTTCACTATTTGTGGATGACATGATACTATATACAGAAAACCCAAAAGACCACCTAAAAACTACTAGAACTGATAAAGGAATTCAGTAAGGTTGAAGGATATAAAATCAATATATAGAAATCTGTTGCATTTCTATACACTACTAATGAGGCAGCAGAAAGAGAAAAGTTTTTTAAATCTCATTTACAATTACACCAAAAATAATAAAATACCTAAGAATAGATTTAACCAAGGATGTGAAAGACCTGTCCTGTGAAAATGATAAAACATCAATAAAAGAAATTGAAGATGACAAAGAAATTGAAGATGCCACAAACACAGAAAGACATTCTGTGCTTATGGATCAGAAGAACAAATATTGTTAAAATGTCCATACTACCCAAAGCAATCTACATATTTAATGGAGTCTGTATCAAAATACCACCAGTATTTTCCACAGAATGACAACAAACAATCCTAAAATTTGAATGGAATAAAAAAAGACCCTCAGGAGCCAAAGAAATGTTGAAAAAGAAAAGCAACAATAGAGGTATCACAAGTCCAGATTTCAAGTTCTATTACAAAGCTACAGTAATCAAAACAGTATGGTACCAGCACAAAAACAGACACATAGATCAACAGAACAGAATAGAAGGCCCAGAAATAAACCCATGATTATATGGTCAATTAATCCTTGAGAAAGGAGGCAAGAACATGCCATGGGAAAAAGACAGCTTCTTCAACAAATGCTGTTGGGAAAACTGGACAGCAACATGCAAAAGAATGAAATTGGACCACTTTCTTACGTCATACACAAAAATAAATTCAAAATGATTAAGGGCCTACATGTCAGACCTGAAACCATAAAAATCCTAGAAGAGAGCACAGGCAGTAATTTCCCTGACATGGGCCATAACAACATCTTTTTAGATATGTCTCCTGAGGCAAGGGAAACAAAAGCAAAAATAAACTATTGGGACTATATCAAAATAGAAAGCTTCTGCACAGGAAAAGAAATAATCAACAAAACTAAAAGACAACCTACAGAATGGGAGAATATATTTGCAAATGACATATCCAATAAAAGATTAGTATTCAAAATATATAAAGAGCTTAAACAATTCAATACCAAAAAATCAAATAATCCAATTAAACAATGAGCAGAAGACACGAACAAACATTTCTCTAAAGAAGACATACAGATGGCCAACAGACACATGAAAGGATGTTTAATATCACTAATCATCAGAGAAATGTAAATCAAAACCACAGTGAAACATTACCTCGCATGTGTCAGAATGGCAAAAATCAAAAACACAAGACGCAAGTGTTGGCAAATATGTGGAGAAAAAGGAACTCTGGGCACTATCAGTGGGAATGCAAACAGGTGCAATCACTATGGAAGACAGTATGGAGGTTCCTCAAAAAACTAAAAATAGAATTACAATATGTCATAGTAATCATACTACTGTTTATTTACCCAAAGAATATGAAAATACTGAGTTGAAGGGTATATATACCCCAATATTTATTTTATAGTCAAATTATGGAAGCAGCCCAGGTATATACCAATAGATGAATGGGTAAGAAAATGTGGTGTACATTCATATATACACACATATATACATATATATAATAGAATATTATTCAGCCATAAAAAAGAATGATATCATGCCATTTGCAGCAAAATGGATGGATCTAGAGAGTAGAATACTAAATGAAATAAGTCAGTCAGAAAAATACCATATTTCACTCATTTGTGGAATTTAAGAAATAAATGATCAAAAGGGGGAAAAAGAGAGACAAACTAAAACCAATATAAAACAAATTTTAAAAACCCTAGACTCTTAACTATAGAGACAAACTGATGGTCACCAGAGGGGAGGTGGGTAGGGGGATGGGTGAAATAGGTGAAGGGATTAAGGAGGGCACTTATGACAAACACTAAGTCACGTAGAGAATTGTTGAATCCCTATATTGTATATCTGAAGCTAATGTAACACCATATGTTAACTATCCTGAAATTAAAACAATATTTTTTTTAAATGTGCCCTGTGAATTAGTAATGAATGAATGAGTCAATGAAAGGTTAAATTTAAAAAATGTAAATGACTACAAAAATTACTAAGGAATGTAAAAGTATTTGAAAAGATGAAAAGACAAATCGTGATTTAAGTTATAAAGATAATTGTGTAAATATTCTTCCCAAAACAACCATAACTTTAATGCAAGCCTAATGAAATTCCAAAGCGTGTAGGAAATTGACAAAAAGGGGCACCTGGTGGTTCTGTTGGTTAAAGCATCTGCCTTTGACTCAGGTCATGATCCTGGGGTCCTGGGATCGAGCCCCAGATCAGGCTCCCTCTCTCCAACCCCTGCTCATGCTCCTCTCTCACTATCTCTCTCTCTCTTTTAAATAAATAAATAAAATCTTTAAAAAAAAGAAATTGACAAAAATATTCTGCAGTTCACCTGAATGAAAAGATCAGGAATTTTTTTAATCCAGAATAAAAGGGGGAATTACACTACTAGATTAAAATATATAATGAAATAATATTAACAGCAATGTGAGAGATGGGCAGGAAAAAAACCTCAGATGATATTAATCCCCTAAATGATAAGAGACAGAAACAGACCCAAGTGTAACATTAGAATTTAGTACAAAAATCATGTATTGCTTTTCATGATTCTGAAATTTTGGTGGAGCTCCAATCAGACAGCTTATTTCCCCTCACATTGTGTGGACTATAGCCACTTAGCTGGGGCTGAAAGTTCCAAGGTGGCTTTCACCATGTGTCTGGTGCTTCAGCTGGGGTAGCAGGACTTGGATTGAGACTGGATGGACCTTCTTCCCTCTTCCCTACCCTTTCCCTTCCTTGACCTTCTTTCCTCTCTTCTGTCTCTGTCTCAGTCACACACCTCTCTCCCTTCCCTACCATCAATCTCTCTCTCTTCCCCTGGACTCTTATCTGTCAGTAATCTAGTGTGAGTTCTTTTACACGGTGGCTGATATGTTACGAGAGCAAGAACCCAAGCTGCCTGGTCTTTTAAGACCTACAGCTAGCACAGCGCAGTCATAGCTGCTTCCATTGGCCAAAGCAAGGGACACCAGCCCAGCCTCAACAAAAGGTAACTAACTCTTGACTGGAGGACTTTCATGTGCATACATTGTCCCATTGCTCATGTCTACATTAGCAGACAACCTACCAGAATAAATTTGTTACTATTATGAAATACGTCTGCACACGTGCATGCACACTTGGGCCCATTTGGTTTTGCAGACTAAGTCTATCAAATATTCTCTTCCAAAAGATAGAAAAATAAGGAATGCTCCCCCAGCTCACTTTATATTGCTTATATAATCTTGATTGCAAAAGCATACTGAAGTACTACTGCAGGAAAGGAAAATTCACTGGTCTTATTTAAAAATATAAATCAAAAAGTATTCTAATAAATCTTTAAAAAAAACAAAAAGTATCTAGATAAAATATTATCAAATCAAATCCAGCAATGTATAAAATAAATAATACATGGCATCCAAATGCAGATGGGTTCACATCTGAAGATCTAATATAATCCAATCACTCTAATGAAATAAAATAGTGGATGAGGGAATTGATTTTTTATCATTCAAAAATAATTCATGACTTTAAAGAACTCTTAGCAAATAAAAATAAAAGTGAGCTTCCTTAACCTGATAAACAGAATCTACTGAAAGCCAACAACAATCCCCCTGAACGGTGAGAAGCCATAGCATTCCTTTTGAACATGATAAGGATACCCACAATCAATACTTCCATTCAACATTGTACCAGACGCCCTAGCCAGAGGGGTAAGGAAAGAAGAAAAGATAAGTGGCATATAGGTTGGAGAGGAGAAACAAAACAATTATTTCCTGATGACATTTTTTAACACTTAGAAACTCCAAGAAGCCCATCAAATGAACTACCAAACATACAATTTAGCTAAGTTGTTGTATCAAAGGTGAATATATAAAATTGATGCATTCTCCTACATTAATAATCCAACAAAGCTGGTATGGGTTATTCAAAAAATGACCATAACATTAGCTATTATAAATTTAAAACAAAATATCCCGTAATCCCAAAGAAACTCTTACAAATTAATGTTAATTTTTTAAAATGAAATTATTGGACTTTCAGAAATTATAGATGAATGTCTATGTAAATGGAAAGAGATTTTCCAAGTGTGAAGGCCATGGAAAGACTCATAAAGCAAATAATTGATAAACTAAACTCCATAAAGTATGTTAAAGGATATAAAAAATAACACTTAAATGATGAACTGGAAAAATAGCCACTAATAAGGCAAATAAAGTGGCTACCCTTAAGATACAAAGCATACGTCTTAAAATCCATTGGAAAAACACTATTGCTGCCAATAAACATAGTAGCAAAGAAAATTCATGCAAGGAAGTATCACTTATAATCATGTGAAAAAAAGGTGAGCTTTACCATAACAAAATTACTTGCTTAGTAATATAACAGTGATGTGTTACTTTTTAGCCAGCAAATGGAAAATAACACCAAGAAAATGTAATTTGTGTGCTATGAGACAGGTCCTCTCCTACACTGCTGTTTGGAGTTGAAAGAGTACAACCAGCCCCCAGGCTGTGTTTATGTCATGAGCCTAATACAACACTCTGTGCCTGACCCGCTATCTGGGTCTGTATCTATTTATATATCCCAGAGAAATAATTATATATTTATATTTATATTATATGTATGCATATATTTTACACATAATCATATTTAATATATACTTATATTATGTAGTATGTGAATGCATATATGTATGTACAAAATTGCCCATGATATTACTCAAACTATAGAAAAACTGGCTATGCAACAAATGCCAAATGGTTAAATAAACTATGGCTCACCAGTAACTCATCTCAAATTCTGATATGCTTGGGAACCCTTCTTCAAGGAGAATTTTGTGCAGAAGCCCAATATACAAATTAGTTAAGTGTGGAGCTGCTCTTTGACAAGCACAAGGGGAGCCTTGGCCCAAATGAACTCAGTGGCTTCCCTCCCAATTCTTACTTCTTCCCAAGCCCTGTGGTGGCCCTCAAGACACCTTAATGAATCCCCATGACTACATGGAAAACTGAGGGAAAAAAAAATACCACTATACTATACCACTATATAGTATAAGACTACTAAAGTCACACTTTGACAAATTTGTAATAAGAGCAAAGGCTCAGGATACAATATCACATAAAAATTAATAAACACAAAACTGCATTCGGTATGATCACAACTAGATAAAGAGATATGACATGTATCTACAAATAGATATTTACATGTATGTAAATATCCAGTGATTTCTTTTTCTACTTTCTTTTTTTATAGTTATCTATAATTTTCAACTTTCTTACCAAAACCATAAATTCCTTTCGTAATTAAGGGGAAATGGAAAATTATTAACAAACATGTGTAGTTTGCAGTCAGGCCCACTAGTTCATGCTAGAATTATTATATGCATCTGTAGGGGAAAAAAATCTTGGAATTTTTAAGAAAGTTTTATTAGAAACAGCTAAAGAGCTCTCCAATAATCTACCTCTGGGACATTTATCTTCAGTGTTATTCAGAGCACATCTGAAATCAATTACAGCCCCCCAACTGGCTTCAGGAGCCTCTGTGTGCCTCGAGCCATCTCCACAGCAAATTGCCTCAGCCGTGGTCAAAGTCAGAATTTCTCAGTTGCCTTGGTTGACCTAGAAATGTTTTATGTAATTTGCCATTATCTGGAAGGAAAACAGTTGTTAGAAAATAAGCCTTTTTTTGGCTTTGTCTTGTTAAAGGGGTGCCAAGAAATATTCTTCATCGTTCAGACATACCAGAAGAAAAATAAGAAATATTCAGTAAAATAAATGGACTCTCCAAAGTAAATTCAAATAAAAATCACTGTTAATCTACCTCTAGAGTGACAACGTGTAGGGTGATTTGTTTTTTAACCTTTGACTATCAGAAGTAGGGCATCTATAAGGACTGAACATGGAAATAAGAGGCAGAATTTTAATTTTTCTTTGCTTCCTCCGTTCACTACATATTTGCCAAAAAAAAAAAAATCTTTAACAAGAAGATAATATAGTAGAGGCTGGGAATAGAAATTCGTGCATAGTGGAGGAGAGAGTGGAGGCAGAAATGTAAAGAAATGATTGCAGTTTATTGAAGAGTGCTATAATAGAGGTGTGTGTGTAGGCAATTTGGGAAGCGCAAAAGAAGACCACTCACTTTCCTAGGAGTGGAGGAACAAGGAAAAAACTGTGAAGGGGGAGATGGAAGGGAGGATGGAGACAGAACTCTCCAGTGTTTCTAATAACTCATGCAGCTTTACATTGATCACTAATCTGAAATGGTCCCTTAGAGCCTCTGGGCAATTCAACTGTATTTCAGTAGCTCATTACTCGCCTACTCTCCGCCACTGGTTTGTACCCTCTCCTGTCTCCTCAACCCTCCAACACTCCCTCCCCTCCCTCTATCTCAGATGCTGAGACTGCTTGCTTTCGATGTGCTCCCAACCCACATCCACCGACCTATTGGTACATGTACCCTCATTCTCCACCATCCCTCCTGTGGCTGTGGATAAACTCGTGGCCTCTGAGCTAAGGCCAACCCTCCACTTGTGTGGTAGATCTCATCCCTCTTGCCAACACAAGAACACTACTTCAACGATTGTTTCCTCTCTCCCCTGCATCTTCAATTTCCCTCTCTCTCTGAGTCATTCACATCAGCGCACAAAAATGCTAGATCTTAAAATAAAACCCTCACTTGACCCCATGTTCCCTCCCAACTACCACAACACGTCTCTGCCGTCCTCTACTGCAAAAATTCAGTTGAAAGGTTGACCTACAGAGTGTCTCAAATCCCACTCTTCCCATTCTCTCTTGCAAGCATTCCTGTCAGGCTTTCTTCCCAACCACTCCACTGAAACAGCTTTCATAAACATCCCCAAGCCTGTCTCCCTCACTCACACGCCATCCTTCCCCTCCCTTGCCCCATCACCATTTGACATATCATATATTTACTTGCTTGTTTGTTGCTTCTCTCCCCCACTAGTCTGTAGTCTCCAGAAACTCTACCCCCAAGGCCCCAGAACATCGCCTGGCACAAGTATTCAATAAATTTGTGTTATGTGGATAAGTGAGAAAAACAAATTACCATGCCTAAGATTATGCAATGATCCAGTTGGGGAGCAGAGATCTCAACCCAGCTGTACCTCACCTTCACATTGTGTACCCCAAAGCTTCATGGTACAACCTGGGACCCTGGTGAGGTGATTGAAACAGATGGCAGTATTGTTAGTGGCATAGGGTCTATGTCAGGAGGAAGATTTGCCATGGAGAGTTGTGAAATCATTTAATAGTTTGCAAAATAAGCATAACGTTAGAGAAATTGCCTACTTACTCAGAGGTGAGTAATCTGGCAATCTCATAGATCTACGACCCAATCCAGAATGAGAAATGGAACAACCACAGTCTCTAAATGACCTAAGCAGATGTCACAAAGCCCAAGCTTACACATGGGGAGCTTAGTGGGTTCTCTCAGGGCCGCAAGTTTAGGGTTAGGTATTCCAACCACAGAAGCGTAAAAGCAACCAACTCTGAGGTACTAGAGGGAGCACATCCCCATACACACACACACACACACACAATTTCCAGAAGCCTCTGCAAGAACTTAAATGACCTAGTGTGGTTTTGCTCAGCCTTACCACAGCCCTTCACACCTCACAGCCCCGTTACACCTCAGCAGTGATTCTCCTGCAAGATGAATCAAATGCAGGGAAGCTTAAGACAATAATTGTTTAAAACAATGATCTGAGGTTATGACTGAGTTGTATTTAGTATCTTCTATTTTTTAAAAATTTATTTTATTTATATTCAATTAATGTATCTTCTATTTTAAAAAGGCAGATAGAGAACCCATATATATTAGAGATATCCATAGAATCTGGCTGCAAGGTTTTTTTTTTTTTTTTTTTTTTTTTTTTTTTTTTTGCTGCAAGGTTTTAAAGCCTGAAGTTGAAGAGGCAACATCTCAGTGGGGGGTGGGGGTGGGGTCAAGAATCTATTTAATACAAGAGCCCAACCCCCAACCATTCTAAATAAACAGGACATTAGTGTACTGCTTCAAAGGCTAAAAAAGAGAATCAAAGTGGATTTAAGTGGATAAGTGGATTTGATTTTTATTTTTAATTTGCGTTTAAGTCATGCCAAAGGCATTTGAGAGGTGATAAATATATCACAACTTGCATCATGGAAGTAACATCTGAGATCAACAATCCAACACAAGTTGGTACTCACTGGTCCAGGGAATGGGAGGTTGCTGACATTAGGTCTAGATCTTCTATAGAAATATGATAGTCTTGTGGATAATTAAGTATACTTTTTCCAGGCAAGAGATTGAGTTTTCTAAGATTAGCAGTATAGTGTTTTCAAAACTGAAAACATATTAGCAGTACCAAAGAAATCTCCAATAATCAGGCTGTTAACTCTGCAGACCAAAAAGAGAGAGAAAAAAGAGCTTAATATCAAAATTTTCAAATTTTTTCCACCCTTATTAGCACTTCTGGTCTCAGATTTCCCTGCCAGCATTACCAATAGCATATGGAAGCTTGTTTTTGTCACATATGTGAAGATTTATTTAACTTGAAAGCCCTCCCCCATTCATGTGGATTGAAACCATAACCAAACACCTTGTCACATGTTTCCTATTGTGAATAGGCATACATGGCTTTCCAAAGAATAATTATATCCCAGTGTGCAGATTTTGCCCAGACTTTCAAAAGGTAGGTTATAGATCTTGAAAAACTAAAAAACTTATTTGTGATTTTTAATCAGGAAAAGACTATTCAAAATAAGACATGGAAAACAACTCATTCTCTGGAAAATAGGAAAATAAAGCTTTGGAAAACCAATTTCCCCTTTTCTTTGAGCCAGGTTGTAAAATCTATGGTAAAAAGATATTACATGAGGGGGAAAAAATCTTTTTTTCTGGATTCAGTAGTCCAAATATCATACGAGATACTTTAAAGATAGAATTTTTGCTTTTGGGGGGAGTGGAATGGCTTCTTAAATGTCATTAGGATCATCATTCTGCCTTGTGGCCAAATCTTTCTAAAGTCCCTATAATCTGATACACAAACATAAAATTCAAGGCAATAGAACAAAGGAATTAAGACTATTGGCTCTCAAATCAGACCTGTGTATGAATTCTCGATTGCACTTAATATCCTTGAGCTATTAACTTCTATGACCCTCATTTTTCTCATCTGAAAAATGGGGTAAAAGTATGGCCTGTTTCATACTTTCAGAGTTACTAAAAGAATTAATGAAATAACAAATGGAAACTACCTACCATAGAGTAAATGCTCAACCACTGTTATTAGTGATTTCAGTTATAAATGTGATTGTGAATCATGGTAAGTAGCATAGACGGCTGTGAGTCTTTAACCCTACTTGCCTGCCTGACACATAGTCACATAATGCTTCCTTCTTCAATATTTTATAACAGACTGCTGAAAGGATGAGTTTTAGCCTGGATCCATGCTCTTAAAAGTTGAGAAATGTAGTGACTCTTCTCTATTCCTTTTGATCTGCCCCCATTGTTCCTTCAACTTTCTTCCCTACTTCCAGAAACAACTAGAGAAGGAAAGAATGAGAAGACTTGATGACAAACAAGAGAGGATCTGGACACCGGACAGTATGAGGTTTACTCTTGAGAGAGTTGAAATGGGGTAACATAAGATGAAATATGAAGGACGGTGAGCCCACGTGAGAAAACAAATCCTGACACATAGATGTCAATCTGCGGTATGACTGAAAAGCAGTCTAGCAGCTAGTTTTTGCCCCCACACTCCATGATTGTGCCTTGAGCCTTTTCCATCTCCTTAAGACTAACTCCCTTCATGTGAAAACTGTATTTAAAAAGTACCAGTGGGGATGCCTGGGTGGCTCAGCGTTTGAGCGTCTGCCCTTGGCCCAGGGCCTGATCCTGGAGCCCCGGGATTGAGTTCCACGTTGGGCTCCCTGCATGGAGCCTGCTTCTCCCTCTGCCTGTGTCTCTGCCCACCCCCCACTCTCTGTCTCTCATGAATAAATAAATAAATCTTTAAAAAAAAAAAAAAGTACCAGTGAACAAAAAGCTAAATTAACCCAGTAAATTACAAACCAAGAAATGATGACAACAAAGAAGGTGTCAGCAACATTACTGGAAGAGTGACAAGGAGTGTTCAGGTAAATTCAGTGGGTCCCAGACTTACTTTGTAGTCTTCCCTCCAAATCCTATCCAAAAAATGAAAGTTCGGTCCCTTCTGTTTTCATACGGGGCTTGATGGGCATGTTTTGTCAATTACTCTCAATGACTGACCATGACATTAGAAAATGTTATTTCTTCAAACTAAAAAGAACCTGCGCTGCCCCTTCTCCGTTCTGCTTCCCCTTCCCCCCACGTAACTATGCCCCTTCACCTCTGGTGGGGTTTTTTTTCTTCTTCTTCTTTCTTCTTCTTCTTTTACTTCAGGATTTATAAAATCCTTTGAAACATGTTGTTTCCAGATGTAGGTCCCAAGTGCCCTGTCATTTACTTCCTGTCCAAGCACAGAGCAGATGGAATTACACAAGTTTGGCCGTCTGATTCCACCCTCCAATGCCTTCATTAAACTCCAGGATTTTAAAAGAGTCTGCCCAGTTCCTGGCAGGGACCTTTCCATACTTCCACCCCCAAAGCTGTAAATTACTACCTCATTAAACTCAATTGTAAATGATGAGGTGTCTGGAATGTACTTTCCCTACAGCCTCCGTGGACTAATTACTGCATCCCAGGTCTCCCTCCTTAACTTAGCACATTATTCAAGCGGTAGAGTGTTTGAGTAGCTCATCGAGGGAGATTTTATTTCTCTGAAGGTATTATAACTCTATCTTTCGGTTCCCAAAGTAGAAGATTTGTGATCTTTCAGTTCCCATGGAGCCGTCTCTCTTTTAACAAGAGAAAGCTGTAATCAACAGGCCTTTTTCAAGAATTCATTTTTCTTTCTACCACACAGGCAGTTGCAACTACAGAACTTTTGTTTTTTCCTGAGTATCAGTGAGAAACAACATTTTTAAAAGGCTGCTGTTACTGCCATTAATTTCCACAGGTAGAGGTCACCTGAAATATGTTTCAACATTTGTTGTTGTTGTTGTTGTTGTTATTTTGCTTTTGTTGTTTTTTTGTTTTGGTGGGGGGGCTGAGACAAAGAGATACAAAGGAAACTCAGGTAACCATTGCCTAGCCACCTAAGTCTGATTCTTTGATGCCCTTTGTTTTACAAAACCTTGAAGAGTCTGGAAAGGTCATGGGTAAAGAGTAGGAGGGGGAGAAAGAGGAGGAGGAGCTGTCACATTGAATAAATAATCTATCCCGTGTTCCCAGCCTGGTTGCCATCACGTTAGCAGAAAAGGTAAAACTAATATTCCCTGAGGGGCAAAAGCTCAGGAGGTCAGTCCTCTTTCTTACGGAGATTTTGCCTCTTTAGTTGATTCATTGGTGTAGAGTCAAGATTTTTCACTATGCCTGTCTTGGGTTTCTCTTGACACTTGTTTCACTATAGTCAACCAGTTGTGCTTCACTTTGTCACTGGAATATAGGTAAAGATAATGACTTGTCATATGGAGAAAGGAAATGAGGGCCATTGAACAAAATGCTTTAGCTGAGGTCAAACAAGTATTAGCAATATAGTCATTGCTGAAGTAGAATTTCCACCTTGTATGAAGGAAAATGCAAAAATTGATAATGGAATGGAGCATCATTCATTTCTAACTCAGCCTAAAAATATGTTCTTGGGTATTATAGATGATCCTAAAGGAGATTTGTTCAGATTTGGACATGACACATAAGGGGTGGACCAGGTAACGTAGGTGTTCATTTGTGTGTAGAGAAAGTTCAAATGAACTTTGCTCTTTACTCTCTAACTGGGAAGGAATAAAAGGATATAACTTAGTCTTGGTTCCTAGCCTAGGACCTTGGAGTAGACAGCAGGAAAGAGGTAAAGGAGCTATTTCCCCGAGGAAGGAAAAGAAGCATAGTGTTACACAGGTGACAAAGAGTAACATAGAGTCAGGAAGGGTACAGGCTCCTCCCTTCTGCCCACACACAGCATAGCTTTGGTGTGGTGAGGACTGAAGGAACTGCAGTGTTTGCCAGACACCGCCAGGGCCTGAGGATTTGGGAAACCATCTTTTGGCAATGTCATCAATGTTGTCATGGCGGACACCAGCAGCAGTGATGATGCTGAGTTACCATTCTCAGAAAATTTCATAAACCTCAGATATTCAAAAGGGTACAGGGTGTGGAACAACAGGAGCTAAAGGAAGACATCACAGAAATAACCAAGACTTGAAAAATAAGACTTGAAAAGGATGGACATCCTTTGTGTTACACAAGTGCCAGTAGAATTTATGACTATAGTCGCCTTATCCAGACCTATAGTCTGGTGAGTTCTGGGAACATCAATTTACACAAAGGAACACTATTTAAATTAGGACCACAAAATGGGCACAGAAAAAAATTAGCTATTGAAGTAGACCAAATGGAAGCAAAGCCGGCTTGAGAAATACTTCATGTTAACTATGTTTTAAGCGATTCACTCTGATTAATTTTTTATTGCTTTTATTGGATCATTTAAAAGGCGATTCCAATTTTAAGATTATTTTTCCCCCCACAGAGGAGAAGAAATAAAAAAGGATGTATGCCAAAAACCCTACTGTAGGGCTGCAGTTTTATGCAATTCAATTCCAGGCAAAACTAATCTATGACGAGAGATACCCCCAATGTAATTACTTCTGGATTGGGGCTATTGCCTGGGAAGGAACATAAGGAAACTTTCCAGGGATATGAAAATGTTCTAGGTCTTGTGTAGTGGTCATAAGGGATAAACACATTTATAGAAATTCATTGAGCTATAAAATCAAAATTTGAAAAAAAATCAAAATTTGTACATTTTACTATATTAATTACACTTCACTAAAAACAGTGTTAAAAAAAAAAAGGTTTACTGCATATGTATTGCACATTCTTGACTTCATATGCTTCCACAAAGAAAAAAGTGACATCCAAAATATCTATGTTGGTGTCTTGCTTAGAGTCATATTTTTTTTTTTTTTGAGAAAGAGAGAGAACGAAAAAGAATGCACAAAGAGGGGGGGCAGGGCAGAGGGAGAGAGAGAGAATCCTAAGCAGACTCCATGCCCAGTGCAGAGCCCAACAGGGGCCTCCATCTCACAACCCAGAGATCATGATCCACGTGGAAATCAAGAGTCAGATGCTTAACTGACTGAGCCACCCAGGTGCCCCTAGAGTCATATTAAATATCTAAGTTAACCTAAAAAGAATTGATAATATATTGGGTCAACCTATCAGAAACACATTATATCTTCATTTATTCCTTCTTATTTGAATACTCTCTAAATACATTGTTTTAAGCTTTTTCCTCAATTTAAAAATTACTTTTGTAGAAATTTTAATTCTGTATTTTTCCATCATACGTACCAGTGAGTTGTTTCTCATGTATAGGAAAATAATAGTATAGTTATTTTAACTGACTTCCTTATCTCCATTACTCTTTTCTTTCTAGAATGTGTTGTTTTTGTTTGCTTTCACTGAGCATATAACTAAGAAATAAGAACAGTACTGCCTTGTTCTTGGCTCGAACTACCGAAAAGGTATTTTTAAAAAGTGATGAAAAATATATATGTCAATTGTATATCAGTAAAACTGAAAGGAAAAAAAATGATAAAAGCTAGTATTCCTGTCCTCTGTGTAGTCTTGATAAAATGCCCTTAGCATTTACTACTAGGAGGATGCTGACGTTAAACTGAGAGAAAGATTTACTCTCATATTAAGATATTATCGTCTAGGGCCACCTTGGTGGCTCAGTGGTTGAGCGCCTGCCTTTGGCTCAGGGCATGACCCCAGGGTCCCGGAATCGAGTCCCACATCGGGCTCCCTGCATGGAGCCTGCTTCTCCCTCTGCCTGTGTCTCTGCCTCTCTCTCTGTCTTTCATGAATAAATAAATAAAATCTTTATTAAAAAAAGATATCATCTATCCTTAGTTTTCCTTCAATTTTTGTCATAGTAAAGTACAGAATTTTATATCTCCAGGTACAGAAAATAGGGATAGAAAATTCATCTCAACAGTTCATTAAAACATTCCAATGGTTTCCCTCCTTCGATCTAATAATGCCATGATCACATTGTGTTAATAGAGTTTCTAATATTAAATCATTCCAGATTCCTAGAAATCATATTTCTATGATTTTCAATGTAGTTCTACATGTGGTTTGTGAAGAATTTATGGTATTTTTTTCCCCGCTGGAGTTGTAAATATACAGCTTTATTTTTTATAAGCATTTTAGGTCCACTTCTTTTGCCCCCTATAAGTGTAAATGGCGAACTATTTTTCCTGTGGTAAGCATTTCAGGAAGTTTGGCCTCAGTGATAATTTTAATTTTAATTTTGTAAAAAAAAAGAAATTTTTTTTTAAATTTTGTATGTTTCGGTATGTGTGCTGCCGAAGCGAGCACAATTTTGTATGTTTTGGTACCAGCTCTTAGCCAGTTTTATACAATGAATTGGGGAACTTTCTTTCCTTTTGTGGACCCTAGAACGTTTCATGTATTGTGGCAATTACCAGTTATTGGAAGGTTTGAAAAAAGTCACATGTAAAAATGACTCAGGTCTTCATCCAGCTTGGAGAAAATTCATTTTGAAGGTTATTGGTGTATTCAATTTTTCTGTATCCTGACTCAATTTGAGCAATATATATTTTCCTAAAAAACTGCCAATATTCATATGCGTTAATTTTAAATATCATATTCTAACTTTTTATAACTTAAAGTTAGATCCCATTTTAGTTAATACACCATATGTTTTGTACAGGGTGACTTAACTTTGCTGGTGGTTTCTCTGTTTTATCTGTCTTGATTAATATGTCTGCTTTTACCTTTAATCCTTTTCTCTTGCTTGCCTCAGATTAATTTGATTGTTTTCCAACTCTTTGATGATGATAGGTTATTTTCATTCTTTCTGGTTTAATAGAAATGCACTGAAAGAACGCATTCTGGAGATACTTTTAGCTTCCGTTGTGTAAGATCTTATGCTCAGTGTCCTCATTACCATCTTTAATAACCTCAGCTTCAATTTTTTTTCCCACTTACTCAAGAAAAGAAACATACTAGTTAGAAATCAGGTCTGGCTTGTGAGAGGCCCTGACAGTGGCTGAAATCAGGTAAATGTCCATGTAGGAGCTTAGGGCTGAGGGCAGTGCAGTCTTTTTCTATATTGCTAGGATATATGCCGCCAGTCTCCACAGTATGCAGTTTCCACATCATGATTTCAGATCACTGAAGTAGTTCTTAACATCATAGCCACATTCTAGCCCAGAGAAGGAGCAGAAGAGGGTAGGAAAGGATTTACAAAACATATGTTGCACATATCATTAGAATTTAGTCACATGGCCACATCTAGAATCAAGGGATCCTGAGATATATGGTCTTTCCCTGGTTATCCAGGTGCTCAATTAAAAATTCTATTACTATGTAAAATGGGAGAACAGATAAACAGGGGGAAAGAATTGTACCCGCTTGACAGTTGTTGTTTTTTTTTCCTGCCAGAGTGTTTTAAAATTTTTCCAGTGAGCTGATTTGTTTAATTTCTAATTTTGTTTCAGTGGAGCAAACAATGGGATATGAATTATTCCTAGTTTTTAAATTTATTGACAATTGTTTTCACTGAAGTATACTTGACACACAGTGTTACCTTAGTCTCAGGTGTACAGCGCAGTGATTGGCCAAGGCTGTATGTTAACACTATGCTTGCCGGAAGTGGAGCTTCCATCAGTCACCATACAACACTATTATGATTCCATTGACTATATTCCCTGTGTTTTACCTTTTATTCCTACAACTTATTCTTTCCATAACTGGAACTCTGTACCTCCCACACCCCTTACCCATTTTGTGCATCCACCCACCCCTTCCTCCCACAAACCAATACTTCTGCTAGTTTCCTTTTACTTGCTTCCGAGTTTTCTCCAGCTTCTCTGAATAGATGCTTAGAAAAGGCAGAGTTAGAGGGAGATGACAGTTTTATATATCCCATTGTCATAATTCTGTTAAATGTAACTTATTTTAGAAATGGCTGGTTTGCTATTTTTCACTAATATTAATAAATATCTTGGACAAATATGCCTCTCTAATAAAGAATTAGGGGCTACATTTACTCAAATAATAATTTGGGCTTTTTTTCAAGTTGTAGTTTCACTATAAATTCTTGTTCCTAAAAAACATTTTTATTTTTTTATTTTTTTTCTAAAAAAAAACATTTTAAACTAATATAATTTGGGGTATTTTTAATTAAAAATTTAGACACTACTGTACCTTGTTGCCCAAATTTTTATACAGCTTTTCTATATTTTCCAGTGTTAATAAACATTATTCCATGACTATGGCATGTTTCCACTATTTTAGATTTTTAAAAAACTATACCAGCATTTATTTTATTAATTTTACAAATTATCATTTCAAATATTGCCGAAGACATTGTGTAATATTTTCTAACAAATCCAAAATTTTTCATTTTATAAAATAGAGCCTCTTGTAATTAAGGCAAAACTGGGAAGTTAATAATGAGATGTAGGTCTGCAGCTGATGAAGAAATATGCTAAAAACTCTGTAGAGTTAAAAATTATAAAGGCTGAATTGTTAGTCAGAAGATGTTTTCCCAATGTCAGGTTAATAATTTTGTGTGTCTGGCACTGTGGTTCAACTGTAAAAACAATAGAACTCCAACAAGATGGGATTGTTATGGGGGAGGGGAAGAAGAAAGCCAAGAAGGGCGAGGAGGATATGATTTTAACATCTGAAACTCAACTTTATAATGAGAAACAGAGGAGACATGATGTCATACTGTAGAAGGTAACTCCACTGTATTTTTTTTTCAAGCTGGCCTGACCTGAGGTTTTCAACAAAGTCCAGATGGAAAGAAGGGAGAAATACATATATTCCAAGTTTGAAACAAAGACTTAAAACATGGGGTTTCTCACTCATGAATTTAACATGCTTGCTTTTAATACGGACCAAATAAAGCCACCTCATTATTCCCTCTTCCTGGCCTCCTTACCCCAAATCTGTTAACCTCACGCTGAATTTGCAGGATGCTGTCTGGCCTGGGTAGTCTTCTAACCACTAAGTGAGGGAGGAGGTTCCTTCTTTCCCACTGATGGAAAAGTCATCTATTGTCCTTCATCAACTCTAAAGATTCAGGTTTGGTTTACTGTGTTTAGTTTTTGTCCTTGTTTGGTTTGGTTTTCATATTTTACCACTTCTGCAATCAGGATGGATCTAACAATCTATGATGCTTTGTGGTTTGACTGGCAAAGGATTTTTGTTGTTGTTGTTATTTGCTTGCCTGCTTGCTTTTCTATTTTCCTTAGTGAAATATAAAATAATGCTGCGCCCATCGTTAATGCCGTCTTAAAATTTACAAAATATAGTAACTCTAATGCAGTGACTGATGAGGCACAAGGGCTTTATTTGCTTTGTTTTGCTTGGCTTTCCTTTTATTCTGAGGTGACATATTTTTTAATTTATTTATTTCTGTATGTGTGTATATATGTATTTGAGAGAGAACAAGGGAGAGGGGAAGAGGGTAAAGGAGAGAGAGAGAACTCCAAGCAGACTCCCTATGGAGCATGGAGCCCTACACGGGGCTTAATCCCTTGACTCCTAGATCATGACCCAAGCGGAAACCAAGAGTTCAATGCTCAACTGACTGAACCACCCAGGCACCTCCTAGGGTGACATCTTAATTGAAGACACCCAGAAAGAAGCTCCCCATGAGCTGGTCTGTTCTGCGGCTGCTCTTGATTATGCAAATATAAAGCCAGCAGTTCTTTTTCACCTGGAGAAAGTCTGTCCATCTTCCCTGAAAGCTCAAGGTAGGAAGTGCATCAACTTGCTTAAGAAGCCCAGAGTCTACAAAGAAGAAAGGATAGAGACTGCAGCCCCTGTCCCCCTTAAACTCCAAAGTCAGGGAAATGAGGGATGAACCAGGGTGCCAATGAGCAAGAGATGCTGGAAGAAAGTGCAAGTACATGAAAGGAGAAATTGTTGAGAGAAAACGAAAAAGGTTTTTTTCTTGAGTAGGTGGTGCAGCCTCCAGACAAGCCTAGGTTTTAGGGAGAAAAGCAGTGGGTGGCTAGGACAATAAGCCCTGCAGACTTGACCACTCTAGCATACTGCTGAACTTCTTGAAGAATAGTGACCAAGCACAGGGCACAGCAGCCCTGCCAGGAACCACTGCTGCACTGGCAAGAATCCAGACCTTTAAGAGCATTTCCTCAACTGCAGACAGGCATCTATCTGGCTGAGCAGGACTAGCCTTATAATAGCAACAACACACTGCAGGAGCCAAAGCAATGGTCCAACAAACCATTCAACTGGCTAGTCCCCCTTCTTCCTCTGGCATTTGAAAGACTGACACCCTCTGGACTGGGTATGGCCCTGCATTCATGGAAAATTCATTGAAAATGAAGACACCTGCCAATCTTTGTATCCCAGCTGCTAGAGCAGACCATTCGCCTAACACGTACTTAGTACTTTTTTCAGATCAGACACCACAGAAGAAACTTCTAAAATGCTCCCCACAATGAATGACAAGTTGTGATTATTCTAAGGAAACAAAGTCACAAGGGTTTAAAAAAAAATGTTGTCCAAAGACACAAAGCTAGTAAGCACTGGATTAAAAATTCAAAGGAAGGCCAACCTGACTTGGAAAGTCATACTCTTTTCAAAATATCATACTGGCTATCTCCGGAGAGATGAGAATTCTCACAAGGTCAAGTTCCTCAGAGATCATCCACAATGCTTAACTGGTTGTTTTACTCTGGATTAGATAATATAACCTGGGTTTAGAATATGAGGAGGCAATAGCTAGGCCTAGAACCAGCCATCTCTTCCAGTGATGCAGAAGTCGCCAGTCAAACTTCCTTGGGTTCACTGTGAACTGAGGAATATGAACAATTGACAAATGTAGGAGTTCCTGAAAGTGTCTAAGGTTTTCTGAAAAACAAAGGAGACTGACTAAGCTTCCTCAGAAAGAAATACACAAGATGCTATAGAGAAGCCCTGAAAATCTGTCTTTCATAGTCTTGTTTCATATGTCAATAAGGAAAGGTAGAGAGGTCTGTCACGAATCTAAACTCCATTTACTTGGTTGCCTGAGGGGTGGGAGAGTGGGAGAATGGGCCACCCAGGTACAGGGGAGTGGGAAATATAGGCTTCCAGGTATGGGATGAATAAGTCAGGAAAATAAAAAGCACAGCGCAGGGAATATAATCAATGACATTGCAGTTGCCTTATATGGTGACAGACTATGCTATGCTCATGGTGAGCATAGAATAAGATAAATCACTTTGTTGCACACCTGAAAATGATGCAACATTGTACATCAACTACAGTAAAAAAATTTTTTTAATAAATAAAAATAAAATCCACCAACTAGAGGATTGATGGGGCACCTCTAGAACTTTCTGGACATTGAACTTCTTAAGGCAAAAGAGACCACTAGCATTTTTCGCATTATTTTTATATCCTTTTTCTGGTTATAAAATATGACATGACTTTGTGTAAATTGTGGGATGAAAACCATTTCCATGAATAAAAGGTATAACAATAGTTGATCCATAATCTTCCCATGAAGTGATAAGAAAAGTTACCAGTTCAAATTACTATTTCCAGTCATAGCTATTAAAAAAATCATAATTAGTACCACACATGGAAAGAGTTGTATATCCTTCTGCTTAATATTACATCATGAATTTTCCCTTAGCCATTACAAATTTCCAGAATGTGCCAAGCTTGTAATTTTGGGCATGGGCCATCAAGGATTCTAGTCAAAGAACACAGTGCCTGCCTGCTAATAGGTTCATAGAAAAAGGCAACCATAGTCAGCAAAGGTGAGGGCATGCCTGCAAGGCAATGGGAAACCTGAAGTATTTTAAAAGGCATGAGTAGAAAACAAAACAAAACAAAAAAATCAGAAAACCATCTGCTCCAAACAATAGGGAACATGGGTTAAACTAGGTAGGGATTTAAAACTCCATAGAGATTTACTGGGATAATGACACCCGGGGTGGGGGGGGGACCTTTTATACATACATAATTTATCACTCAACCTGGAACACTGTTGATAATTGCACTGCAACGACAATGGCAAACAGGACATTCCTAGGGAAACTGACACAAATAGTTGCCTTATTTATAGTTCCTTTAGAGCCAGTCAAGAAGATAGGAGGGTGAAGAGTCCTTAAGGGCTCCTAGACTGCTTGCATATTCTCACAATGGCAATAATTCCTTCACAATACTGTGTACTAACAATGGCATTAAGAATTCTTACTCTGGGGATCCCTGGGTGGCGCAGCGGTTTGGCGCCTGCCTTTGGCCCGGGGCGCGACCCTGGAGACCCGGGATCGAATCCCACGTCGGGCTCCCAGTGCATGGAGCCTGCTTCTCCCTCTGCCTGTGTCTCTGCTTCTCTCTCTCTCACTGTGTGCCTGTCATAAATGAATAAAATTAAAAAAAAAAATTAAAAAAAAAAAAAAGAATTCTTACTCTGATTCTGTTTCACTGTTTTCACTATTACATACTGTGCTACTCACAGATGGAAGCAATGCTTTAATGTGGTACACACACACACACACACACACACACACACACGGTCCAGTGGGATTCATGAGGGAGAAACTAGAAAGTTGCCTAGGGGTTGATAGTGCACAAGTGCCCATTGATTATGTAATGCTTTTTCATTATTTCATTATTCACTATTCTGTAATTACATAAATAACATTCAGGGCTTGCTGGGTGGCCCAGCGGTTTGGCGCCTGCCTTCAGCCCAGGGCATGATCCTGGGGTCCCAGGATCGAGTCCCGCGTCGGGCTCCCAGCATGGAGCCTGCTTCTCCCTCTGCCTATGTTTCTGCCTCTCTCTCTCTCTCTCTCTGGCTCTCATAAATAAATAAAAATAAAATCTTTTTAAAAAATAACATTCATTATACAGTATTGGTCTCTGCACTATTGTGTCAGTCCCCACAGTCATCCCAGAGCATCGTCATGATTCCAGGATTTCCCTATGTCTTTGGTCCATTCTCTGTCACAGGAACGCTAAGTGGAGAATGAGACTTTGGTGGGATAAATGAATGAGAAATAGGGAAAGATAGGGTGGATTTGTGTGGGAAAACCACCTGGATCCCAAAGGTTGTGGGATTGGCAACTCCCACTATGACTCCTTAGGGACACAGATAGCATGGAGCCATTGGCCAGCATGAGAAGCTAGTGTGTTGGAGGCAAAGAGATGGATTTTCTGGGGTCTGAGTTGGTTGGTGTACATTTTTGAACTGTCCTTTGCTCAATAGAGGATACCCAGAGGATTTTCCTATTACTTCAACATTCTAAGGAATTTTAATAAAGACTTTTTCTGCTTTAATCAGCCAAAGACATTTCTATTGCATACAACTAATCCCTCTGACTGATAAAGCTATTTAGACAGAGTGTGCCTTTCATCCCAACAACTCTCTACTAGCTGTATTAAATCCTTATGCCCTGAACACATAAAGTGGCTATCTTCCACATAGTTTCTATTGTCTTTCATATGCAGAGAAACGTATCTAGAAAGTAACTTCGAATTTGAAATAATTTTATACTTAAGAAGGTGCAGAGAGGCACAGGAATGGTGGTGGTCAGAGGAGACATGCCTTAAATCTGTAATGTTCTGATTTTTAATGAAAAGAATATATTACTATGTGTGCAACAAAAAATTCATTTAAAATGCAATTATAGGGGCAGCCTGGGTGGCTCAGTGGTTTAGCGCTGCCTTCAGCCCAGGGTGTGGTCCTGGAGACCTGGGATCAAGTACCCACGTCAGGCTCCCTGCATGGAATGGAGCCTGCTTCTCCCTCTGCCTGTGTCTATGCCTCTCTGTCTCTCATGAATATATAAGTTGACAATAAATAAATAAATAAATAAATAAATCAAAAGCAACTAGAATATCTAGCATAGATCTAGCACAGGTATACATTCAATAAGTACTTTCTGGGAGAATGGGCAAATATCGAATAATTGCAGACTGTTATTTTAGAGACAAAGCAGATGACACTGTAAACTGTGGCTAGTATACAGCACCACTGTGCTCGGTCTGGAATGTTAGGTGTCCATGTTTGGGTAATAAATAAAATGGAAGTTTGGTAGTAGGATGGACCTAAAATGTATGGAGACACGGTCATGTTACTTTTGGTTGGTTGTGGAGATTTATAGCCATTAGTTACATGCAAAAGGATAAATTATGGCTGAATTAAGTGATAAGAAGTTTATTAAAATTGCTGGGAAGTCTTTTCCTAGCAGAATGAGGGCAGGCTGAGCAACTTGACCCCAGCCAAGATCACATCAGAGGACCAGTCTGGCACACTGCTATCACCACTGAGAAAAGTTAAGCAACCCGCCCAAGATCTTACAGCTAAGAAATGGTAGAGCTGGGCAGCCGGATTCCAGACTCTTCACTACCCAATTTAGATATGTGGAATCTGTAAAATCTACTGCACCAAGAGGAATGGATGGTATCTTTAGGGTACTGTGAACAACTGCTTCAAACTCTCTTGCTGGCATTTTTGGTGACCTTGTATCTAATCTGAATGCTCTCTGAGCTACTGGGCCTCTAGGGTGTCTTGTCGCTCACAGGGCACAGCGAAGACATGGACAAGAACAATCCTCACCATATCTTGTCTAATGTGTATGACAATGCACTAACAAAAGAGAATGCAAGAGCATGTGGCAACATTCATCGGCAGTGAAAATTGAGAGAAATCTAGGGCATTAGATAAGAAAATGGTTTATTTGTTATCAAAATACAGAAGAAAAAAATTAATGACTTGATAATCTCATTAGTAACAAATGTTAATGCTTTAAATCAATCACACTCTAAAATTGTCCTACTCTAAGTAGTATTTGTGTCAACAATCTGTGTGTGTGTATGTGTCTCTCTCTTTCACTCAGCATCATTTCAAAGTAAAATATAGATGGTCCTTAGTTACAATGGCATGTTTCCTGTTCCTCAATAACTCAGCTCTTCGGAAGGAGTTAATGTCTACCATAAATTCTATTTTGTCTTGCTGGAGTAAAATTCCAACGGTAAATCACCTTTTTCTGTGGCAAAGCTTTCTGGCTGTTAACAAACTTTTTTTTTTTTTAATTTATTTATGCATGAGAGACATAGAGAGAGAGGCAGAGACACAGGCAGAGGGAAAAGCAGGCTCCACACAGGGAGCCCAACATAGGGGAAGCCTGGGTCCCCAGGATCTGGGGTCCCCAGGATCCCACCCCAGGCCAAAGGCGGTGCTAAACCGCTGAGCCACCAGGGCTGCCCAACAAACTTCTTTATAAAAGACAGAGACCAGGAACATGAAGAAGACCCAAGCTAAACATTGTGCACACAGTTATTGAGTATGAGAGAATCCAAAATATGTTTGACAGAAAAAATGTGCTCCAAAAAAAAAAAAAATGCTCCATTTGTTACATACACCATAGCAATACACGAACCTGAAACCTTAACTTCTCAAAAAATTTTCACTGAGATTCGTAACAGTCACATCAACTTTCACCACACTCATCTGTTATTTAGGGATGCCAGATTAAATATTTATAAAAGTAGAAGAAATTTTCAGCCTTATTTTCTTTTTAGGATAGAGAGTGCCTGATGGTGTGTGGAGCACATACATTTTAAGAAATAATCTATAGCCTTTCACATTCTCGAAGAATTCTGGGAAAAGACTATTTTATACAGAGAAGTGTCTGGAAATTTCCCTTAGTCTTGAAATGCTTTCTAAACAACTATTATACTATTGAGAATTTAGACATAATAAGATTTCACAGCAACTATGGCAGCACCCAAAATGTTGGTAGTGGAGTATAATGAGCACAGTATACTGCAATATTCAACTGATTGTGGGAGAGAACATCTTTGTTATTAGAACAGGACTATTTGGTGATAATGAGGCAGCATGACATGGAGAAAAAAACAGAATCTGGAGATAGTCAGATCTGGGCTAAAAAACATGTAGTTAAGAATGCCTGTATGGGGCAGCCCCAGTGGCTCAGGGGTTTAGCGCTGCCTTCAGCCCAGGGTGTGATCCTGGAGACCCAGGATCAAGTCCCAAGTCGGGCTCCCTGCATGGAGTCTGCTTCTCCCTCTGCCTGTGTCTCTGCCTCTCTCTCTCTCTCTCATGAATAAATAAATAAAATCTTAAAAAAAAAAAAAAAAGAATGCCTGTATGTCCATCTGTAAGCCCCCAACCACCCTTCCTCTACAGAGATAGAAACACTCCTGTCTTCAGGGACACTATTTCAGAATGGGTGAAAAGTCTGCAAATGGCCACGAGCTGCTTCAAAAAAAAGAGTGCAGTGTAAACATCAAATTATTAATTCTTCTACGGGTCACAGTTCATTCATTCTTGGCCCAGGGATAAATATGATAGTGTTTACCCAGGATGCTGAGTGGACCATTAGCCTAATAACATACAGAAGCATTCTGTGTTTGCAACCTGGCTTGGACATTCTGAGTATTATTACTTTTTGAAGTTTTATATTATTTTAGTCTTAGCGATTTGGCTACTTCTGTTAAAATAAAACCTCATCTCATGTATTCATTTATTATTGCTGCCCCTCCAAATTCCAAAGAGGATTTTAAGAGACTTAAAAAGAAATGAAAGGAAAGACTAACAGACATTGTATGAAAATGGTAGACTAAGTAATTATGGGAGAAAACTATGTTGAGGAAAAACTTTCTTTTTTTTAAGTAGGCTCCACACTTAGGATGGAGTCCAACATGGGGCTCGAACTCACAATCCTAAGATCCTGCGATGGAGACCTGAGCTGAATTCAAGAGTCGGACACTTACCCAACTGAGCCACCCAGGCACCTCAAGGAAAGATATTTCAGTTGAACACAAGACTTACATATTTCCACCAGGTAGAAGGAAATATAAGACTTTGGTATAAAATGGCATCTACTTAGCAACTTCTGTAGCAATTGTTCCTGAAAACATTCTGACACTGTGGTAAAGATTCCAAAAATGATGAGGGCAGCAATAACATTAATAGATGCTATAGTGGAAATGTGCGGAAGGAAAGGAATTGTCACTGACTAAAATGTCAATGGAGCTGGATTGAGAAAAAATAATCCAGAGCTTCTTAAGCCTCATCAAGTGAAAGAAAGTGCTCTGCTTAGTTGAAAAATGACAGTACAGACACTTCATCCTTCTGCTCTCTTTCTCTAGCTCCAAACAAGGAGAGCTGTATCGCAAAGGCAAAAATAGGGAGAGAGCCTTGATAAGAGGGTACAATGCTGGCTGTGATGTTTCACATGCCCTTTGGTTTACAGAGTGGAAATGGGAGAAAACCATGCCCTGTCCCAGCAATATGTATTCTGTAAGTGTATGGAACATGGTGCCATTTTGGCTATAAGACGCCTAATAAGATGGTGCCCAAAGTTCAAGGAGAATCCACTCACCTTGACTGATGAGATAAACATCAGGTTTGAGTAGGTCTTTCCATTTATTAAAAAGAAGAAGGGGCACGTGGGTGGCTCAGTCAGTTAAGTGTCTGCCTTTGGCTCAGGTCATGACCTCAGGGTCCTGGAATGGAGCCCTGCATCAGGCTCCCTGCTCAATGGGGAGTTTGCTTCTCCCTCTCCCTCTGCCCCGCCACTCCCTGCTCATACTCTTACTCTCTCAAATAAATAAAATCTTTTTTTAAAAAAAGATGTTTAATGTCAATTTCTTAATTTAAAATATTTTCATTTTAAAAATAAATAAAGTATTTTAATTTGGATATTTAAAATGGTTTTAATTTTGGGATGCCTGGGTGGCTCAGTGGTTGAGCACCTGCCTTTAGCTAAAGGTGTGATCCCAGGGTCCTGGGATTGAGTCCCACAGTCCCCTGTGGGGAGCCTGCTTCTCCCTCTGCCTATGTCTCTGCCTCTCTCTGTGCCTCTCATGAATAAATAAATAAAATCTTTTAAAAATATAAAAAGGTCTTAATTTTAAATTTTTTTATTTAAATTTTTGTCAAAATTTATAACTTCAGATTTCTTCCAAAACAGAAAAAAAAAAAAAAAAAGCAAATGGGCCCTGTGGAAAAAATAATGCATCACAAGGAAAACATATTATCAATCTGATGATCTAAAAGAGACTTTCCTATCTTTGAAAATGGTATTTGGGGATCCCTGGGTGGCGCAGCGGTTTAGCGCTTGCCTTTGGCCCAGGGCGCGATCCTGGAGACCCGGGATCGAATCCCACATCGGGCTCCCGGTGCATGGAGCCTGCTTCTCTCTCTGCCTATGTCTCTGCGCCTCTCTCTCTCTCTCTGTGTGACTATCATAAAATAATAAATTAAAAAAAAAAAAGAAAAGAAAATGGTATTTGGTGGGAACCAAAGGATAATTTCATACAACTTGGCATCTTCAATAGGGATGCAGGACAATGAGCAAATGTGAAAGAGGGAGAACAGGAACTGGTAAAACAGTGCAACAAATTGAGAAACCAGGATAGTAATTAGAAATAAACAGGGCTTGGAGTGAGAGAGAGAAGAACAAAAAGGAAACTGGTACGGAAATAGCAGAATTAAGATCTGCAAAGAGAAGAAATGATGTGGCAAAGAAACCAAACATGAAAAATAACTTGAAGAGTTATTTCGAAAACATAGTTGTAAAGGACAATGAACTGAGTATCATGTGGGAAGTTATAGATATTAAGGATTTATAGGACAGTCTAACCAAGGAATCAATGATGGTCACATCTCTAAGCCAGAACAATTTTAAGTCACATATCTTCTCTGAGCTTAAAAACACAAAGACTAGAATATCATATCAATAGTAATGAACACATTCTATGTGAAATTACCAAAAAGTGACCTATGCTGAAATTTCTGAATTACAAGGAAAAAGAAAATATCCTGTAAGATCGAGCCCCATGCTGGCTCCATGCAGGGCATGGAACCTGCTTAAGATACTCTCTCTCCCTCTCTTTTTGCTCCTTCCTCTGTTTACACACACACACACACACACACACACACACACACACACCTTTCAAGCTTTCATGGACACAAAGAAAATTTAAAAGACAACAGCAACAACCAAAAAAAAAAAAAAAACCCAAAATTATACTATACTATAATAATATAATATAATATAATACTATATTATACTACTGGCCTCAAGATTTTCTCCAATTTAAAAAAAATCAAAACAAAAGAGAAGTCTATAGGATTTTCTGGAGATAAAGTCCTAAAGTAAGAATATCATTTCCATGTAAGTTGTTACTCCTCTGTGAAAGAAAAAAATCTCATTCCAGATATATAAAAAAAAAAAAACAGAAAATATAGAATCCAAGTGCCTTTATTTTGTAGAATAAACTTTTCCTTTCTGATTATAAAATGTATATAACAAATGCATTATAAAAAATATTTGAATTAGCAATAGGTATGACAGCAATCACCCTAAGTCTACCACCCAGAGATGACCTTCTAGTTTCAGATTGCAATATGTCCCAAATTGTTGCCCATCTCATTAAAATTTTCCCATAGCATCATTTATAATGTTGGGATTAGAAGTTAAGGTTCATTCCAATATGAAAAATAATAAATTATGAGTGTGCCACCATTTATCTAATCTATTCCCTGTGCCCCAAATGTCCACTTGGTCAAAAGTCCAGTGCCTTCTCCCAAGATTTTGCATATTTCTAGGGAAATTAAATTCCAATGTTACCCCTGGCTTTCAGCTCTAGCTCTCCACTGAGTTCATTTAGAACATGATTGCTTTGGCATATGCTATATTTGAGCCTGTCACTTCTCTGCTACAAACCTTATAATAAATACTTTTCCATTGCCCTTGCAATAAAGTGTAAATTACACAGCCTGACTTACAAACCCTGCCTGTGACTCCAGCCTCATTTCCAGACACTGCCCCTTCCCACTACCTATTCTCCTCCTTTCCCCTCTGTTCCAACCGCATGAACAATTTTAGCTTCCCAAATAAGTCAAATTCTCTCTTACCTCCAGACCTCTGGCAAGTTGTTCAAAAAATATTTACTAATCTGTTTTCTAGGCACTCTGCTAGAGACCTAAAGGCCCTGGTCCAAAACAGACAAATCAGAATATGTAGCAAGAACAGATTTTCTTATGTATAAGAATGTAACACATAACATATATAATATGTTACAAAGTGTCACACACCAGTGGAAACATAATTATCTAACAAATATTGTGGGAGAACCTTGGCTTCCATCCAGAAAAAAAATTCAAGAATAATAAAGATGAAAGCCCCACCTAATACTACATATAATAATTAACAAGCGAGATTTAAGAAGGTAATGTAGATGGGAAACCCTTAAAAATGGAAGATTTTACAATCGGTTATTTAATTGATCTTGAGGTGTGGAAGGAATCTCTAAGCATATAGTAACAGAGGTATCTTTAAAGGAAAAATTTAACAGATTGGATAACATAAAAATTAAGAACTTTGGCAATTAGGGAAAACAAAGAGCAAATAACAAACTGAACAATGGAGTTTTAGTTGTAATGAATGCTTTATATTTTAGGGGACTCCCAGCTCACTCAGAGAGAAGGTCCCAGTCCACATAACCCAGCAGTTCCATGGCCTCATTTCCCCCCTGCCAACCCCCTTGACTCAAAGCCACATGAACTCCTTCCTGTCCTTCAACTCACCCCGCATGCTTCTACCTCAATGCCTTAGTCCTTGCTACACTTTCCTCTGGGCTTCCTTTTTCTCCACTTACCTATAAGCCTTTGCTTCTTTCCTATTGCTGCTGTAACAAATTACCATAAGTTTAGTGGCTTAAAAACAATCTAAATTTATTATCTTCCACTTCTGGAGGTCAGAAATCTTAAAATCCAGGTGCCAGCAGGGCTGCATTCCCTTTTGGACACTCTAGGGAGAATCTGTTTGTATGACATTTTCAACTTCTAGGAGCTGCCTGCATTCTTCGCTACATGGCCCCTTCCTCCATCTTCTAGCCAAGAGCACAGCATCTTCAAATCTCCCTTACTTTACTTCCCCCATGTTGTATCTCCTTCTCTGGTTGACCCTCTCACCACCCTCTTATAAAGACCCTCAGGCCTTGTAACAATCCCTTACATTGGGCCTAACCTTCCCATCTTAATATCATTAACTTAATCACATCTGCAAGTTCCCTTCACTTGTAAGGTAACATATGTACAGGTTTCAAAGATTCAGACATAGAAATCTTTGGAGGGGGGCATTATTCTGTCTACAAAATTTCCTTCTGATCTTTCCTCAAATGTTACTTTATCAGAAAGACTATGCTGCACCTAAATAAAACAGAACGAGCTTCTGTTCCACCCCTAAACCTATGCTTCTCACTGTATTTTATTCTTCTGTGTAGTACTTTTGCCAACTAACTTATGCAATCTCCATCAGGCCACGGATTTTTATATTACCTACCCATGTATTCTCATAGTTAGAAGAATGGGAAGCACATGGTAGGTGCTCCATACATGTTTGCTGAATGAATAAATGAACCAGAAAAAATAAAAATGGCTTGTTTCTAGGGCAAACAAGAAAAATACCAGAGGGACACCTGGGTGGTTCAGTCCATTGAGCATCTGCCTTTGGCTCAGGTCATGATCCCAGAGTCTTGGGACTTGAGCTCCCTGCTCGGTGCGGAGCCTACTTCTCCCCACTCACACTCTCACCCATTATCTCTCTCACTATCTCTGTCTCTGTCTCTCAAATAAATAAAATCTTTTTTAAAGGAAAGAAAGAAAAATACCAGAAATGATAAATTTTCTCTTGTATCAAGAAAGAAAAAAAAGAAAAGAAAAAATAACAAAAAGAAAGGAAGAAAGGATGGACTGCCTCTTCTTGAATAGCTGTTGAATCATGGAAGTTCCCTATTATGGGTCCATAAAACTTTCCCTAAATCATGCATTAGATTTTCTTTAAATTTGGGCCAGCACAGGATAATTCACTGTAATGATGGCAAGATGTGAAAAGTCTATACGTTTCCCAAGGAAAGTCTCAATTCTTAAATGTTCTTCTTGCCTCCATGGTAACCTAAGGAAGGTAACTCTAAGCAAAATCAAAAAGGGAGAAGGAATGTTGGGCCCACATGGCCAGTTCACAACAAAAGTCTGTTCCACTGTGATTTGTAGTCTGTTATTCAGCAGGAAAGAATCTTGGAAAAACAAGCATCTCGTTCTTGGAATGTCAGAGAGAATCAAAATAATTCAAAATCCAATCAGTGGCTTTGAGAAAAACACATATTCTTTCCTCCTGCTAGATCTGGACAATAATTCCTCACACAGGAGATTTTATAGAGCTTGAGACTCTACTGCAATAATGAACAAGTCTAGGGAAACTTTGAACCACACTGGCTTGCTAAGAGTTGGGGTTGGTGCAGGGTTCTACTGGGAGACCAAGGGAGGGAATGGAAGAGGGAGCAAAGTGTGAGATGCAAGAGTGGATTCTGGCGAAGGAATTGCCTGCTCTGGGATTTGCATAGCAGAATGACACTTGAAACCTTTGCTTTTATTTTTCCTTAAAATGTATGAAGCCACATGATTGCTACAGTCACTCTTGCTGTATAAAATGTATCCCATGGTTTAGTGGTATAAACTTCAATCATTTGATTTTGCTCACAATTTTGAGAGTCAGGAATTTGGGAAAGTCTTTGCTAAGTCTCTCTTTGGGGTCTCTCATGCCATTGCATTCAGATGTCAACTGAGGCTGCAGTCACCCAAAGATTTGCTTGGCTACACATCCAAGTTCGCTCAGTCACATGGTTGGCAAAGTGAGGTCTTTATTTTATCCAGTACATAATTATTGAACATATATCACCTGCTAAGCACTGTGCTAAGTAATTAGAATTATTACTCACTGAAGTAGGAAAAAGGAAGGAGGGAAGAATTTATTTCAGTTTGTCACATTTCACCTTAAAAATAATGTTCTTCTTGGCATGCAGATAAACTGTAGTTCACTTGGGCTTTTGTCCTCCAAAATTCCAAGCATTTAAAGGGAGACCTTAAAGGATTAAGTTCATAAATCAATGTTTGGGAATAGCAGAAAGAAGAGTGTGGGGCTTCCACTTGCTCTCCACCCAATATCAGAATCATGTTCCCCTGGATAGAGTGAAGAACACAGGAAGCAGGAATTGGAAGCGGTCTGCATGGGACTTATCTCCAAAGTGGGGCCCAGGAGTAGCAGAGAGAGCCATGTGGCTCCCCCTGTATGGCAATAAAGCAGGGGTCTCCTGTTTGGGAGAGGCTTTGCAGAAGACACAGGGCTTTCAGTACCGGCCTCAGTGACCCAATGACCAAGGAGGAGAGAGGCCTCCCACGCATACCTTAGTTCAGTGTAAGCCCTCTTGAACTTCAACACAACCCCAGGAGAATTGGCACAGAACCCACAAAAGCTAAAAATAGATTTTCTATCTGCCAGACATGATAGGACTAGAAATAGAAATCTATTTAAGTCATTAAAAGTAAAGCACAGCTCTTCTTCCTCCTCCTCCTCCCTTTCACTATGCTCTCTGCCTCTGTGGTCACACTGCTTCCTCCACTTCAGTCTGTGTGTCTGTCTAACCTCACTTTGCCTCTCTCTTGTAAGGACTTTTGGAGCCTAGCTGGATAATAGAGAATAATCTCTCCAGGTCAAAATCCTGAACTTATTCATGTAAAGGTCCTTTCTCCCTATGTAACATCTACAAGTTCCAGAGAGGAGAACCTGGTACCTTGAGGGCTATCATTCTGCCCATCTCACCCACTAAAGTATTTGGCAGTAATGAAGCATCAAGTTGACAAATTTTCCTTAAATATTGAGACTGTTTTTCCTGTGCTTCCAACTTTTTAATGACTTTGTTTTTAAAAAAAAAAAAAAAAAAAAAAAAAAACAAGAAAATGCAGTTCAGTTGTGGTCTGAGACTCTACCAGCTGCATTATATCTACTTGTACATAGTTACTACACACACCTACATATTTACATACACAAACTATTAAACTATTTACCTACACAAACCTAAGAAGTTTAGGTCATGTACCCAAAGACACAGAGCCTCTTCCGATCTACTTACTAACTTGGGAGGCAAGAGAATTTTTCTACTGCTTTTGTGGAAGATTTTAAAGGAATGCCCGCCCCCGCCAAAAAAAAAAAAAAAAAAAAAAAACTCTCTTCCATCTCTCTCTATTTTTTTTTTCTTTTTTTTTTTTCTTTTGGAGAGAGATAGATTGTGGGCACATGAGCAGTAGGGGAGGGGTGGAGGGAAAGAGAGAGAGAACCTCAAGCAGGCTCCACACTGAGCACAGAGCCCTACCCGGGGCTCAAACCCACAACCTGAGCCGAAACCAAAAGTTGGCCACTCAACCAACTGCACCACTCAGGCTCCCTTCTTCTCTCTTTTTAAAGTACTGATGTGTACGTTATAATAAAATGTTTAGCTATTCAGTGTACACTTCACTGAATTTGATACATGTATGCAACTGTGTAACTACTACCCCAGTCAAGATATAGAAAATCTCTATTAACCCAGAAAGTTCCTTTGTGCTCTTTCCCAGCCCTTTTTCAGGATATGACAAATTAAATTTACATGAATGTTCATGTCAAAGTTTTTATGTACATGGCTTTTCATTTCTCTTGGGTAAATACTTAAAGTAGAATTGCTAGGTCATAGGGTACATGTACATTTTTAATCCATGCTCTCTTTTTTGCCAATACATTATTCACGGGGGGTTCTTATTCTCTACATTTTCTTCAGTAATAAGTTGATAATAATCTTTAACCTGTTTGACTATCCATTCCTTTCTTCCTTGGTATGTCTTTAGTCTTTAGTCAGTTTAACTGTTCCTTTCTTCCTTTTTTTTTTTTCACTTTCAAAAATCTGATTTTATTTTTTCTGAATCAAAAGGAAGTGTATTCACGTTAAATGTAGAATGTTTACTGTCCATTGATCTCTCAAAAACGCTTTCCAGATATTGTTAACAGTGCTTAGAACTGTGTAAAAAGTCAACATCCAATACTATGTTTTAAAGAAAAAAAGTTTAAATGTAGGACTCATTTCTAAGAAACCCTTCTCAAAGGTCAAGGCATTGGCAATTCCAATTTAAAAAGAATTTTAATCATTATTGGAAATTTAAGTGACAATGGTTTAGCTAAAAATCAGATCTCTTTTAAAACAGAAAAAATTTTAATTTCTGAGGGACTTGGTATATCTCACTTTGAACAATGCTCCACTTGTTTTATGCTGGTACATTTACTTCTTACTTCATGGAATGTATTGCTGATTCTTAGTGGTTATCTTTGCAATTTATTTGCTGCTTAAGGGGGAATTTGCTTCCCTCCAAAATTTGTCATACAATGCAGATTAAGCCTATGCAATGCTGCAGCTCCCTGTGTCTCTATCCTGAACTGATTCTGCCTTTTTTCATAGGCAACTCTGTCTTTCTAACCCAATGATCATCCTTTGGGGAAATGGAAAAAAAGAATATAAATGCTCCGTTTGGTTCCTCAATATGTGCTTGAAAGATGTCATGAGGCTTCCTTTGTAACCCCAATCATCATTTTCCTAGGTAAGTATGCCACTCATATTGCCATATAGTCACTTCCTACACAATACTAGGTAGGGTACAATTACTATGCCAACTGAAGCTGTTTGCACTTAATTCCATCAAAAAAGTATCTCATGATATGAAAATACTATGAAGAATTACTCACAAAGGAAAACAGATGTGGAAAAAAAAACTAAACATGTCCTTGAACTAAGCCTAACTCATCTCTCAGATTTATATGCTGAGTATGACTCTCTCCATATACCCCTGAAGTCATCAAGATTATTAGAATGTCACCAATGGCATAAGTGATTAAAAGATCAGCATAAAAAGATCTTGAACTATGCTGTAGGTACATCTTCCATATTTTTAATAAATAAGCTGAATTGCTTTATTGGATTATCCATTACCTTCTTCAGTATTAATTTTACAAGAAAAAAATGAAGATCCTTAAAAGAAATCTTGAAGGTGTGCCTGGATGGCACAGTCAGTTAAGCACCCAACTCTTAGGTTTTATCTCAGGTTGTGATCTCAGTGTTGTGAGATTGAGCCCCATATCAAGCTCTGCACTCAGGGCAGAGTATGCTTAAGTTATTCTCTCTCTCTCTTCCTCTGCTCCTCCCCACCCCATAATGTTCATTCAACACTCTCTCTTTCAAGTAAATAAATAAATAAAAGAAAGAAAGAAGAAAGAAAGAAAGAAAGAAAGAAAGAAAGAAAGAAAGAAAGAAAGAAAGAAAAAGAAAGAAAGAAAGAAAAGAATCGAAGCCTTGAAGATTTCATTTGTAGCAGCCTTTGTCTTTGTCTTTAAGGGAAAAAAATCATTTTTATACTATATTGTTTCACAAAGTGGTTTATGATAATGTCTAAACTATTTAGATTGCTTTGGGGACACATTTTAAGCCTTCATTAAAAAAAAAAAAAAGCAGCTGAACCTTGCATTACAGTAACTCAGTGATCCCTGGTCCTGTGTGTTGTGGGCTTACAAATGGTTTCTTTTGCATTACCATTGTGAAAATTTTTCCAATGAACTCTGTGCAACATAATGAATATCCACATTTGGGATATAAGAAGTCACTCTGGCCTCTAAACTCCATTATGTGAACACCCATTATTTCTTAAATATGGATTTTAACGTTCACAATGAAAACATGCATGATTGTGTGGCATGACAGACCACCAGCCTAAGGTAAGACCATCCTCTGGATCTAGATAGAACAAAATCAATGTTCTATGTCTGTGACCTTGTAAGACTAGCTGATAGAGCTTCATTCCTGCTTCCTCCCACCTCCTCTTCCTCAGCTCTTGGAGTTTCCAGAAAAATTCCTGATGGCTCCAGAAGTCTCTGCTGTGACCAAGTTACTTCCTCACAGCTTGTCTCATTCAGCCATGGCTGCTTCCTCTCTCATCCCTGCCATTCCTGCTGCTCTGCAGTCCTAAGCAGCTGTAAGAGCAAAAGGGAATGAGGCATTCCCATCCCAAAATGGGTTGTACTATTGCCAAAACCCTGAGACCCCAGAAGCATCTGGGTATAACTGTATGTTCATGAAGAGCTTTCTCTTACTTCTACTTCCTAGGATGTGGCATATCAGAAATCCATAAAGAATAAAGGAGAACTTTCCACATTTTTTCAAGGCTAAGAAATAACATCACATAATGACTTAAATATTGAAGCAGAAATGGAAAAACAAATTATATGAGCTAAAGACATGGATAAACTATAAACATTATAGTGGTTGATCTGCTAATTCCTTCTACTGCTCTTTCTATTCCACTAGATGAAAAGATTAATAACAACTGGAAACTTTCAAGGATGATGTTCAAATGCCTGGTAGTTTGAGAGATTTTCTTACTGTAAATAATTTTTGGAAAAATTCACCTCTGGCATGCAATGATCTGGGAATACTTTCTGCGAAAAACAAAATAAGAATGCCTTTTATTGGTATTGGTACTGGTTTTTAAAAATTACAAATAACAGGAACATATATTATTCCATTTGATCCTCAAAGCAACTCCACAAAGTATACAGGAAATTCATACTATGGTCACCATTTTAAGATAAGGAAACTAAGGACCAAAAAATCATAAAGCTCCTGATCAAGATCTTATAAATAGTAAATGGCAATATTTGGCCTTGATCTCAAGTTCGGTGTATTTCCCATTTAGCCATAATGCCCCTTCATCTAACTCTTTTTTTCTTTCTGGAAAAATCAAGGCACTCCTGTTTTTTAAATTAAAAACTTGTTGAATTTAAAGGAAAAAAAGTTTCTCCTTTTTAAAATTACATGAACAACAGATCATTACAGAAAAAAAAACTTTGAAAGGCAAAAGGGGTAGAAATCTTTGAGTTATCACCTAGAGACAGCAATAACACATAGAATTAATAACTTGGTCTAATTCCTTTCAGAATATTTCCTGCAAGTTTTTCATGTAAATAACTATGTATTTGCTTACAAAAATGGTACCATCTTTACAGACTGCTTTCATGCATTGCCTTTTACATTGAATATATGTGGAACAACTTTTTATATCAATATTTAAGTATCTGTAATTATCATTTTGATGACTACATACTATCTCATATTATGTTAACTTATTTAATCAAACCCTTAAGATGCCAGAGTTAGATTGTTTCCAAATTTTCTCTATTATAAGTAAGTAATGTGACTGTTTCCTTAAGAAACATCAGACAAATCTAAATGGAAGAACATTCTAGAAAATAATTGTCTTCAATCTCCAAAAAATCAAGGTCAGGAAACATAAATAAAAAAATGGGGATCCCTGGGTGGCGCAGTGGTTTGGCGCCTGCCTTTGGCCCAGGGCACGATCCTGGAGACCCGGGATCGAATCCCACGTCGGGCTCCCGGTGCATGGAGCCTGCTTCTCCCTCTGCCTGTGTCTCTGCCTCTGTGTGTGTGTGTGTGTGTGTGTGTGTGTGTGTGTGTGTATGTGACTATCATAAATAAATAAAAATAAAAATAAATTAAAAAAAATGAACTGCTCCAGATAAAGAGATGAAAGAGAACAAGAGGTAAATGGCTATAAAAGACATAATTGGATGTCAACAAATTGGACAACCTAGAAGAAATGGATAAGTACCTAATAACCTACCAAAACTGAAGCAGTAAGAAAATTTGAACAGACCAGTTACCAATGAAACTGAATCAGTAATTTAAAAACTCCAACTAAAACACTCCAGGACTAGATGGCTTCACAGATAAATTCTATCAAACATTTAAAAACCATTAATATGTATTCTTCTCAAACTTTTCCATAAAATAAAGGAGGAAGGAAAACTTCCAAATCCATTCTATGAAGCCAGTGTTACTCAGATACCAAAACCAGATAATTGTACGAGAGACAGAGAGAGAGAGAGAGACAGAGAGAGACAGAGAGAAGTACAGGCCAATACCTCTGATGAACATAGATGAAAAAAAACTTCAATAAAATATTAGCAAACCAAACTCAACAATACATTTAAAAAATCATTTACCATAATCAAGTGAGACTTATTCCAGGGATGCCAGGGTGGTTCAATATTCACAAATCAATCAATGTGATACATCATGCCACTAAAAGAAAGAATAAAAATCATATGATCATTTCAATAGATCCAGAAAAAGCACTCAACAAAGTACAAATTCCATTCATGGTAAAAATCCTCACCAAAGTTGATTTAGAGAGAATATAGCTCAACACAATAAAGCCCTTATATGAAAAATGCACAGCAAACATCATACTCAATAGGAAAAACAGAGCTTTTCTCCTAAGGTCAAGAATAAGACAAGGATTTCTATTCTCACCATTTTTATTCATCATAGTATTAGAAATCTTAGCCACAGCTAGGAAAAGGAATAAAAGGTATCCAAATTGGTAAGGAAGAAGTAAAATTTTCACTATTTGCAGGTGAAAGTTTACTATTTCCATATACAGAGAATCTGAAAGACCCTACTAGAGTGCTGGGTGGCTCAGTGGTTGAGGATCTGCCTCTGGATCGTAATCCCAGGGTCCTGGGATGGAGACCCACATCAGGCTCCCGACAAGGAGCCTGCTTCTTCCTCTGCTTATGTCTCTGCCTCTCTGTGTGTGTCTTTCATGAATAAATAAAATCTTAAAAAAAAAAAAACTCTTAAAAATAAATAAATAAATAAAAAATAAATAAATAAAAACTCCACCAAAAAACTACTAGAACTGATAAAGGAATTCAGTAAAGTTGTAGGACACAAAATCAATGTATGGAAATCCATTACATTTCTATACACTAATGAAGCAGCAGAAAGAAATTTTTTAAAAATCTCATTTAAAATTGCACCAAAAAAAAAATAAAATAAAATAAAATAAAATTGCACCAAAAATAATAAAATGCCTAGGAATAAATTTAACCAAGGACGGGAAAGACCTGTCCTGTGAAAACTATAAAACATCAATAAAAGAAATTGAAGACGACACAAATGACTGCAAAGACACTCCATGCTCATGGATCAGAAGAACAAATATTGTTAAAACGTCCATACTACCTAAAGCAATCTACAGATTTAATGCAATTTGCATAAAAACACCATCAGCATTTTCCACAGAATGAAAACAATCTTAAAATTTGAATGGAATCAAAAAAGACCCCCAGGAGCCAAAGAAATCTTGAAAAAGAAAAGCAACAGTAGAGGTATCACAATTCCAGATTTCAAGTTCTATTACAAAGCTACAGTAATCAAAACAGTATGGTACTTGCACAAAAACAGACACATAGATCAACAGAATAGAAGGCCCAGAAATAAACCCATGATCAATTAATATTGAGAAAGGAGGCAAGAACATGCCACGGGAAAAAGACTGTTTCTTCTTCAACAAATGCTGCTGGGAAAACTGGACAGTAACATGCAAAAGAAATGAAACTGGATCACTTTCTTACACCAAACACAAAAATAAATTCAAAAATGGATTAGGACCTAAATGCTTGACCTAAAACCATAAAAATCCTAGAAGAGAGCACAGGTAATAATTTCCCCGACATTGGCCATAACAACGTCTTTTTAGATATGTCTCCTGAGGCAAGGGAAACAAAAGCAAAAATAAACTATTGGGACTATATCAAAATAGAAAGTTTCTGCACGGTAAAGGAAATAACAAAACTACAAGACAACCCACAGAATGGGAGAATAGATTTCCAAATGACATATCCAATAAGAGATTAGTATCCAAAATATATGAAGAACTTAAACAATTCAATACCAAAAAATCAAATAATCCAATTAAACAATGGGCAGAAGACATGAACAGACATTTCTCCAAAGACGACATACAGATGGACAACAGACACATAAAGGTGACACATGAAAAGATGTTCAATATCACTAATCATCAGGGAAATGCAAATCAAAACCACAATGAAACATCACCTGAATGGCTAAAATTGAAAGCACAAGAAACCAGTGTTGGCGAGGACGTGGAGAAAAAGGAACCTTCTTCTACTATTGGTAGGTATGCAACTGGTGCGGCCACTGTGGAAGGCAGTATAGAGGTTCCTCAAAAAATTGAAAATATAGTTACCATATGATCCAGTAATCACACTACTGGGTATTTACCCAACGAATATGAAAACACCAAGTTGAAGAGTATATGCGTCCCTATATTTACTGCAGCATTATTTATAATAGCCAAATTCATGGAAGCAGCCCAAGTATCTGTCAATAGATGAATGGATAAAGAAGATGTGAGATATATATATAGATAGAGATAGATATATAATGGAATATTATTCAGTCATAAAAAAGAATGAAATATTGCCCTTTGCAATAACATGGAAGGATGTAGAGAGTATAATGCTCAGTGAAATAAGTCAGAGAAAAACAGATACCATATAACTGATTTCACTCATAGGTGGAATTTTAGAAACAAAACTAATGAACAACAACAAAAAGAAAAACCAAAATAATGAGACTCTTAACTATAGAGAATAAACAGATGGTCACCAGAGGGAGGTGGGGTGGAGGGAATATGTGAAATAGGTAAAGGGGATTGAGAGTACACTTATGTTGATGAGCCCTGAGTAACATATGGAATTGCCGAATCACTATGCTGTACACTTGAAACTAAAATAACACCATATTCTAACTGTACCGGAATTAAAATTTTTTAAAAGACATAATTAGAACAATTAAAATTTGAATATAAACTGTGGATTAGATAATAGTATTATATCAATGTTTCTGATGTTGTTATTTGCTGTATAAAAGAATGTTCCTACTCTTGGGAAATATACATTGAAGTATTTGAAGGTAAGAAAGCATGGTTACTTCCATTTAGTCTCAAGTGGCTCAAAAAGTTTACCCACCCACATACCCACACGCTCCACAGAGGGAATGGGAAAGCAGATAGGACAGTAATGTAAAATATTGGTGATCTCAGTAAAGAGATAAGGTAGTTGTTTGTCAACTTACCTTTAAGTTTGAAATTATATCAAAATAAAAAGTTACCCCCAAGCAACCATGAAGAAATCTATACAAAAAGAAATCTATACACAAAAACTTGATATAAATAAATTAAGATGGAATTCCAGAAAATGTTCAAGTAACCCACAGGAAGGGGAAAAAAGAGAAATAGAAGAAAGAGAGATGGAGGAAACAATCAGAAGCAAACAAAACACAGACTTACGCCCTAATATATCAATTATGACCTCCTGATGTATGTTAACTAGGCTTATTGTCATTATTTCACAATATGTACAAATATTGAAACATTATGTTGTACACCTGAAACCAAAGTCAATTATTTCTCATTTTAAAAATCACCTTCAACGTACATTATCTGGGGATCCCTGGGTGGCTCAGCAGTTTGGCGCCTCCCTTTGGCCCAGGGCGTGATCCTGGAGTCCCGGGATCGAGTTCCGCATCCGGCTCCCTGCATGGAGCCTGCTTCTCCTTCCTCCTGTGTCTCTGCCCCGCCCCCATCATAAATAAATAAATAAATAAATAAATAAATAAATAAATAAATAAATAAAGAATCTATCTTTTTAAAAAATGTACATTATCAAAAAAAATGTACATTATCTAAAAATACCAATTAAAAGGCTGAAATCGCCATGGTAGATTTCTTTTAAATGATCTATCAATATGAGGTCTATAAGAAACTCACTTCAAGTATAACTGCATAGATATGTTGAAAGTAAAAGCATGAAAAAAAAATGGATCACATAAACATGAATCCAAAAGTTGCCCCCACCCCCAAGAAAGTCAACTGATGTTTAAAGCACAAAGAATGACAACAATGGTGGAGCTTAAATATAGGACAGTAACATCACAAGGAAAATGAGAGGGTCACATCTCCTGAAGAACGTCAGAGGCTCCCCATTTCACCAAGAGTTAAAGCTGAAGTCTTAACAAAGTCCTACAAGCCCCCATGCCATCTATCCCTGTTAATTCTCTCACTTCCTCTCCTACTATTCTCCCCTCTTGCTCACTATGCTCCAATCACACTAACCTATGGGCTGTTTTTAGGACATTCTGGACAAAGTCCCAACTTCGGACCTGAGACTGGTGGCTATCTCTGCTCAGAAGACTCTCCCACCAAGATGACCAGTGGCTAACACACTTCTAAATGTGGACCACCTGGAAGAATCTAGGTACAGATGTACCCACACAACTCATCCCTAGTCCCATGCCCTACTCTAATTTTTTTCATAGTGCTTATCATCTTTTAACATACTATATAATTTCCTTGTTTCCTGAGTTTATTATTCATTTTCTGTTTCTCCCTGCTAGGATGTAATAGAGTATGAATTTTGTGTGTGTTTTTTGATAAATGTATTCCAAGGCCATATACCAGTGGCTGGTATATAACAGTTGCTTTAATATATGTTTATTTGTTGAATGAATGAATATTTTCTGGAGGAGGGAGAGAGGGAAATATGTTAGTGATACAGTATAAATATTAGTGATACAGTATTAAATATTACACAGAGCACCAAAAGAGAGGACATGGCTACTAAAGTGGGCAGTTCAAACTCATTTTAGCGTTTTGTATAAAGGAGTGTCCTGATGAAAATGGTATTTTACGAATATCAGTTTAGCAGAAGTTAAACGAGTTTAACCTCAGGTACAAGTCTATTTTTTACAAAGAGGATACCACGTAAGTGAGAAGCCACACGGTTCAACTGCATTCAACTACATTCAAACCGCATATCCTACGCTTAAGAGTCACCTGACGTAAGAATAACATGTTTGCACATAGCACCTGGATGTGTGTGTCCTTCATTCTCTATTCCTTTTATTCATTAAAAAAAAACTCATTGCACATAAAATGCTAAAAGCTAAGGGATTTGCAGAACATCCATTAGAGATAAGAAACCTCTAGTTGCTGTTTGTTCATTTTCAACTAGCAGACATCACTAGGCATAGGTGTCACCCGGAGTAGTAATGTAAATAGGTCATTTAAACAAGGAATTCAGGTAGAAAATGGAAATCATCGAAGTACCATTAGTGCCCACGCTGGCTTGCTTCAGCTAGAAACAAAGAGGAAATATGCACCCACCATGTGAGCTGATGGTCACAGGGCACATAAAATTGTCCTATCCTTCTACAAGCCTGCTAGCACCTGGGTAGCACCTACCCAAATGAAAATGTAGTCAGTCTTCAAGAACCAGCTCAAATGTTCTCTCCTTCATGAAGATTAGGTGATTCCCAAAAATGAATGGTATACTGGCTTCTGTTGGACCCTAGCACCACACTGATATCAACTTGTGGCACTTACCTTATCTCTTAGATATATAGGTATGGGTATTCGATATTATTACCACCATGAGGGCAGGAATCCTGGGTTTTTCATCTTTTATATGTCCTTTGGCACTTCACACATATATCCAACATTCCTCATTGAACCAAATCAAAGGCTTCTAATATGATCTCCCATTCCAGTAGGCCAGCAAAGATCTTTGTATATAGTAGGTATCTGCTGAATTAATTTGGATGGAATCACAAGGAGATTTATATTTCTGGAAACTCTTTTTCTACTAGTTCTGAGCCCAAGTAGACTACTAGTAACAAGGCCAGCAGCTTTCACTTGGTCTTATTCTTTCAATTAACCAAAATTTTTCTCTTTAGCCAAATTTTATTGATTTCTAATATAAAATGGCATATGGTCTGAATGGTTGCCTAAATCATTCAAATGTAGACTCCATGAAGACAGCAGAGTTTTTTGACTCTTGGTTTACTGCTGTTACAATGATTAAAACAGTCCCTCGGGGCGCCTGGGTGGCACGGTTAGTTAAGCATCAGACTCATGGTTTTGGCGCAGGTCATGACCTTAGGGTCATGAGATTGAGCCTCGTGCTGGGCTCTGCACTCAACATGGAGTCTGTTTGAGACTCTCTTTCTCTCTCCCTCTCCTCCACCCTCAAATAAATAAATAAGTCTTAAAAAGAAACCATCCCTGACACATAGTAGATATTCAATAATAATTATTGAATGCAGTTGTTCAGGAAACCATGAAAACCCCAGCTTTCTACCAACAGACTATGAAAAGCAGACTTACGACAAACACAGTGGCAGACCATTTCCTAGGAGCCTCCAACTAGTCCTCCATCCCTGTAGGCACATATCTCTCTGCACATTAAGAGGGAGAGTTTCCTTTCCCCTTGAGTCTTAGCTGGCCTTGTGACTTGCTTGGAACAAGAGAATACATGGAAGGGATGTTCTGGGACTTACACACCCAGATTTTAAAACACTTGTAGCCTCTGCTTTCTCCTTCTTGGGATCCACAGAATAATAAGAACCCATGGAAAAAGAGAAGTCTAGCCAGTAGGCTCTGAGCCACCCGAGCCATCCTAGCAGAAGTTCCTAACATGGAAGTGATCTTAGATGTTCCAACCTCACCCAAGTTCCCAGCTGAATGCAACTACATGAGCAACTCCAGCCAACATGTGGAGTGAAGACAGGCAACCTACCAAGCGCTGCTCCACTGCCGAATCAAGGGTAAATAACTGAACTTTGTTGCCATAGTCACAAAGTTTAGAGATGGTTTGTTATACATACTACATAATTGGGGCAATCCTAATGTATTTGTCGATGTGTCTGTCCTGTTTATATGCATAAAAGATACTGTGAAATGATTGTCACTTAATATGTGTTTCTGGGTGGTAACATATTTGGTGGGGCTTTTATTTTATTGTCTTTAGTTTTTTGCTTAGTACTTCATATTGCTAGAATTGCATGAATAAAATATATTTCAGAAAAACAGTAACTATTCTATAATCATTTAAAACATTTATAGATATAAAAAGAATGTTTATAAAATATACAGAGAATATAAACAATTTTTTAAATACCTGTATACCCACCACCCCGTTTAAGAAATAGAACGCTATATTTAAAGCTTTCTTGTGTGCTCCTCCCATGACCCCACCTTCCCTCAACTTCTGCTTCATCAACTTTGCCTTGCTTGCCTATGAAAATTTCCCCAAATAGGATTATGTATCCAACTATAAAATCATATGGTCTCACGTTTGTGAATAGAAGGAATTCTATTTTATTGCTGTATTGTATTCCATTTCGTTAACACAGTATCCATCTCCGTCCAGGCTGCAGAAACACAACACCACACAGTGGGTGGCTTGCAAACAGCAGCAGTTTATTTCTCACAGTTCTGGAGTTTGGGTAGTGCAAGATCAAGGTGCCAGAAGACCTGAGGTCTGATAAGGATGTCCTCCAATGGCAGCAGGGGGGACAAAGCTCCCCTGGGTCTCTTTTCTTTTTTAATATTTTATTTATTTATTCATGAGACACACACACACACAGAGAGAAAGAGAGAGAGAGAGAGAGAGAGAGAGGCAAAGACACAGGAGAGGGAGAAGCAGGCTCTATGCAGGGAGCCCAATGCAGGACTCAATCCCGGGACTCCAAGATCACACCCCAGGCCGAAGGCAGGCGCTAAACCGCTGAGCCACCCTGGGATCCCCCCAGGCCTCTTTTATAAAAACATTCATTTTATTCATGGGAGCTCCACCTTCATGACCTAATCACTACTCCTGCTACCATCATATCGAGGATCAGGACTCTAACACACGAATTTGGAGTGCGGGGGGCGGGGGGGGGGGGGAGGGTGGACACAGACATTCAATCTTAGAACACGCCACAGTTTATTTATCCATTCTGCTGTGGTTGAACACTTCTATCTGTTTCTAGATTCCACCCATCACAAAAAGAGCTGCTATGAATATTCTTATACAAGTGCCCCTGGTACAAGAATTATCGGGTACATGCCCAGGAGTGGGAAATACTCTGAGTGGCCATATAGTTAGAGACGTTAAGATGAGACTCTAAAATCTAAGAACGCTGGATTCCAACCCCTACTCTATCACTCCATCAGCCCCAGGCCCTTGCACTGGTTACTTAACCACTCTAACGGTATTTCTAACCTTCAGTGCACTTGGTAACCACCTGGGGAGCTCTAAAAAATTACAGAAGCCCAGGTCCCACCTTCAGAGGTCCTGATTTAATTGGTCCAGGTGGATGGTAGCCTAAGCACTGACCGTTTTTAGAGCCCACCCCCACCCCCACCCACACAAATGGGCAGCCCCAGCCGAGAACCAACCACTTCTCGAAGGCCTGGTTTCCCCATCTGTGAAACCCGGCTGAGAAGGCTAAAAAGGGTTGCCAGAAGGAGGAGACACAGTGCGCATGACAGGGCCTGGTAGTCAACAGCTTTAACTCTTATGGTTAAACCCATCGCTCTATTTCGTTTTCAAGTTTGAGTACAAGTGATATTGAAGTATCATAAGAAATAGGATTTGAGGGGCACCTGAGTGGCTCAGTCGGTTAAGCATCCAACCCTTGATTTTGGCTCAAGTCATGATCTCAGGGTTGTGAGATCGAGCCCTGGGTCGGGTTCTGTGCTGGGTGGGGAACCTGCTTAAGATTCATTCTCTCTCTCTCTCTTTCTTTCTTTCTCTCTCTCTCTCTCTCTCTCCCCCTGCTCCTACCCCTGCTCTAAAAGAAGAAGAAGAAAAGGGGGGAGGAGGAGGGGGAGGAGGAGGGGGAGGAGGAGAAGAAGGAGGAGGAGGAGGAGGAAGACGAAGAGGAAGAGGAAGAGGAAGAGGAAGAGGAAGAGGAAGAGGAAGAGGAGGAGGAGGAGGAAGAGGAAGAGGAAGAGGAAGAGGAAGAGGAAGAGGAGGAGGAAGAGGAAGAGGAAGAGGAGGAGGAAGAGGAAGAGGAAGAGGAAGAGGAAGAGGAAGAGGAAGAGGAAGAGGAAGAAGAAGAAGAAGAAAATAGGATTTGATGACAAGCTTGATACAGAGAAATAAAAGACAGGAACTCTGGTAGGTGTGCTCCAACAGAGTAAGAAACAGAAAAGGGAGATCAGTCTTTTTTTTTTTTTTTTTTGGGGGGGGGGAGATCAGTCTTTTGACTCGAACTATCTAAACACGATCTTGCAGTTACTCTTTGTTATAATTCTCTAAATTTATGTGAGGGATTCAAAACCCAGCTAAAGGCTTGGCTTTATTGTTTGCTGGCCTTACTGTGGGTGGAATCTTAGAAATGCTAGTGTCTTACAGAGATAATGTTCTCTTTGTTGGAAAATTTTGTTTTCCAACCAAGGAAATAATTAATTAAGCTTAAATTCTCCCATCCCCCCTCGATGCTCTTCTAAACAGCTGGTACTTATTTGGGACAGAATATTAATTTTATTTGGAATCCATGGTGACAGTATTTGTTTCTTGCCATGAACATATTACAAGGTAGATTCATGATTTTCTAAACCAATCAGTAATCATTCATTGCACTAGGAAGCTTCCTCCATGTAGACAAAATTAAAAATTCACCTCAATCTCAGACATCAAAATTATTTGATGTCTGAGATTGAGGTGAATTTTATATATATATATATATATATATATATATATATATATATATAATTCAGTTAATGAATTAGTTAGGCTTCCAAGTGAAAAAAAAAAAGCATTAAATCTCTGAAATTCATAGCAACATGAAATTTTAAGTAAACTGATTTGTCACTTTTAAAAAACCACTTCAGTTGAAGAGGTTATTATGCTTATTCCCTTAAACTGTCGGTTAGCAAATAAACACTGAAGTAGAATGTCCACCAAAAGGGACAAAAATGTGATGAGATGCCTTAAAAAGGGAGAAACTTATGGGGATGGCGAGTTAAGGGAATCTGTGAACTGGCTGGGCTGGGCTCCCAGCTAGATTTCATCTCGTCCACCTGTCAGATGCCAAGAAAAATAAGTGCATTTTGCAGAGGCTGATATCTCTAGCTCTCCCCCTTTGACCTCCTTCCTTCCTGACCCTTTGACCTTCCCTGTAGGAGCTGCTCTGAGCAACTGTGCCCAGCACCTGGGAGGCTAAGCACTCTGCAGAGGCCAACAAGTCAACATTCCACTGGGAACACTGGGGCTGGGTAATTCAACAGATTCAGCTGTTAGCCTCACCACACCCTCAGTCGAGGCTTCCACCCAAGCCTCCTCCTTCTTCACTTATGAAAATCATAAGCCAAGGCCCCCCAGGCTCTTTCCTCACCCCTTCCAGCCCACTGCCCCCCTGCTTCCTACCCCCATGCCTCGCTGTCTGCAAGCCTCCCCACGGTGCCTTGTGAAACCTCAACTCTATAAGGAACGAACTCCCTTTGATCTACAGACATTTCCTTGAGCGCTCCCCCAATGTTACCAATAAGTGGTTTTATTAGCTTCCCTCTCAAACCTGTCATTCCATTAGGCACAGTCACCCCCTTCGTCACGAAGACACTAACCATTAGAGTGAACGTGATTTTCTGCCATCTGCCTCCTGTATCCAGTCTCTGGCTGTGTCTTGACAACTGTAACTCCAGTGACTTCATGAAGCAGGGAACTAGTTGGGCCCATGTTCAGTTATTAGCCCTCCTATTATTTAAAAGATCTTTTTGTTATGAAAATTTTTAAACATACTTAAACATGGTGAATGGCACAAAAATCCCACATCCCCACCACCCAACTTCCTCAGATCATAACATTTTACAACACTGTATTTGATTCCATTTCCATTCAATGCTTTTTCTTCTAATAGATGATGCTCAAAAACATTGAATGACTTTCCCCAGATCGACAGCCCACAGCCAGCACACTAAGACACATATGCAAAGCATCATTCGCTCAATAGCACTTGCCTAATTTATGAGCCTCCTTGAGTCCCTTGGGTCCTTTCTCTCCCTATCTCCCTTGCCAATCTGCTTCCTTTGAATATATATATTTCCGTCTGCCTTGTCTCTCAGTATTTTCCTTGTAATATCTCAATATTTTCTATGTATGGTATCTCCCTATTTCCTCTTATTTTTTTCTCCCCATGCCATTCATTAATTTGAGAACTATGTCATAAGCACCTACTATGTACCAGGCACTATGCTAAGCCCTTTGGATATGCATCTGCCCACCTATGCATCCCTTTTTTCTAGGGAGCTTTCTCTTTGCTGAGAAAGAGATTTTCAGACCGTCTGTCAACATGAATTTCTTCTCCTTTTTCCTTTCGTTGTCTCTACCTTCATCAGCTCTTCCCACACTTTTCTCACCTCGCTGATTACAAAACAGAACCATTATTTTACTTATTGCATTCTTACACTAGAATGATGCGTTCTCTGTATCCTGATGTTTAACGATTAAAAAGATAATATCCTATTGAATAATATTCAGATATTTGACAGCAGCACCAGGTCTTCAAAGAAACTTTAATTTCCCACCAAGCAACCTGTATCCCAACCATACCTGGATATCCTCCATGCTACAGATTCATCCCCAGGCCTTTCCTTATGCTGGTCCTCATTATATGGGATGCTCTCAACCTGGATTTGTCAAGGTTCTCGTGAGACTTGGCTGCACTGTCTGCTTTTTTTGGCCATGTCTCCGTCTCCAGCATTTAGCACAATGCCTGGTGCACAGGAATTGCTCAAGGAATGCTCGTTGTAGTTTTTAACAATTAGGATTAAAATTAAGTTACTCATTACTTGGGACAGCATATTTTCTTTTAGCTGCTGGGCCACCTCAGAAACAAATCTTTCAGCTTGAACGGACCAGCCAAGATGGAGAAAGAGAAGGTAAGAACAGACAAGGAAGAGAAACATGTCACTCTGAGGAGGACTGAGAAACTCAGAGGTTGTTCTTTCTCATGGGGTTAAAGAACTGTCAGAGGTGGGGCAGGAACAACTGCAAATAGTTTGCCTCCCTCTTAATCCTTCAGGGGAGGGAAACCTGTTCTAAGTAGAAGATGTAACAGCTGCACTACTACCAGCACATTCCACAAAAGTCACAAGAAAATTGATGAGAATTCAAATACTCCGATAGCAGCAAGAAGAAGCCTCCGAAGGAAAACACCAGGGAAAGGGACTTGGAGACTTTTCTCCCTTGGAGAGGTGAATGGCTAAACCACATGCATCTGGTAGACCGCCAGGAATCAGAGGTCACAGAGCGGCCTCGGATGCCCCAGTGAAGGCTGACGCCAAGGGGCACAGCACTGGTGCGAAATCAGACAGCCAGAACTTTAAGAACTATAATAATCTCCCCTCTCTAGACCCCACCCTGGTCCACGCTGGTTTAGAGCACCGGGGGTGAGGTCATTCACCTGTACCAAGAGATAAAGCCCTTTGCGGATCATTCCCTTAAGAGCTTGGCAATTAAGATCATTTAGAAAATGAGTAAGAGCTGTTGGAGAAGACAGGCATTCCTGGTCAAGCAGGGCTGCAGACTCCTGGAGCAGCTGGCTCTTTGCCGGGGTTGCGGGGGGCAGTGCTGAGTAAACCACATCCTTAGAAAAGAACGATATCTTGCAGCACCTACCTGCAGTGAAAGCGCCCAGGGTGTTTGTTAAGAGCTCAGATCTGGGGGGCTGGGGGGCAACTCTTTTGAATATCTAGGGAGTTTAGAACAAAGCAAAACAAATCTCTCCTGTCTCCGCCTCACTCAGATCTAAACTGCTTTATGACACTTCTGTGAGATCTTTCATTTCCACACACAGAGAGAGATACCGTTTGTGAGGGTCAAATGTGTGTCAGCAAGTTTCCCTGGTGGTTAACACCCACTAAAGTGTGAGAAGAGCCCCAGAGGTCTGAAGACCATTAACATGGCACATGTAAAGGGCACCAGCCTTTCATGTGAGCCAAAAAGCCACCTGCCCTGAGGTTGCTCTGGGACCATCCTCCCCGGACCTCAGGCCTGGAACTGTGGTCAGGAAACCCTTCCTGTGTTTCAGAGCCTCTATGTCCTTGCTTTTTTTTTTTTCTGAATTTTTATTTATTTATGAGAGACAGAGAGAGGCAGAGCACAGGCAGAGGGAGAAGTAGGCTCCCTGCAAGATCCTGATGCAGGATTCGATCCCAGGACCCTGGCATCACGACCTGAGCTGAAGGCAGACGCTCAACCACTGAGCCACCCAGGTGTCCCTATGTCTTTGCTCTTGCATAGAATTGTTACATTGAGCTTTATACTCCTAACAGCTGCTTATATCTGTCACATTATCCTATTTAGTTTTCTCTTTCAGCAGATTCATGTACTTTTTTGATATTACTATTTCATTATTCTAATGTACTCTTCTTGCTAAACTCGGATTTCTTACTAAATTGTAAAAATAATTCATCATCCTTGCTGTTTAAGTGATATAGCAAATCATTACAGCATCTAGGTAGTGAATTTATTGCTTTTCACTGAACAGTTCTTTAAACTTTCTGTATGTTTAAAATTTTGCATAATATAACACTGGGGAGGAGGAATTCTGAAAGTACAGAAAGTGAGAGAATGAAAAGTAAACTCCTCCCCTCTCCTTATGCTCTCTTCAATCTAATTCCCAGAAAATAGTCACTGTCAGCAATTTTTTAAATGATATGTTTCAGAGGTACAGCTTTATAATTTGACATCTGTACATGCTACAAAGTGATTACCACTACAAGTCTAGTTACTATCCATCCCCATACAGTTGAACCCCTTCAACGTTTTCTTATATATTCTTCCAGAAGTTGTCTCTGGATAAAGAAGCATATTTTTTTCTACTTGATAGCATACATATGACATAAGTGCCTAACAGCAAGTCCGAACTTGCTTTTGTCAATAACTGGCATATCAGGAACTTCTTTTCAAATAAATATAAAGAGACCAGTCCATTTTCTCTAGTTTCTATATAAAATTTCACTTTATGAATATACATAATTTGAGCAATACCATGGTGAGAGATATACAGGCCATGCAGACAGTTCACAGTTTGGTTATTCGCTTTGTAGATACATATACATAAAAATACAAATGTCACAAGGAACAACCTCATGCTATCCTTTTACATTCAAGTATTTGTACAAGATAATATCCTAGAAGTGAAAATGATGGGCCATATTTGCATTGAAATGTTTTAAAATATTGCAAAATTGAATCCTAAAAAGTCACACCAATTTATACGCCTATAAAGAATTTGTTTCCCTACATCCTCAAATATGTTTAATATTTTCAAATTTTTTCCTCTTTACTAATCCGATAAGTGAAAAAAACTCAGATTTTAATTTCATTGATTTAACTAAACAAAATGAGCATCTTTTCTCATATTTGCCATTTGTATTTTTTCCATAAGCTGCTGACTCATGCTCTTCACCTAAATTATATTAGGGTTTTCAACTTCTTTGTTGATTTATTTAAAAGCTCTTTGTATATTAAGAAAGTTAACCTATTTGCCATATATGCTGTAAAAAAGACATTGCCAGTTGGTCCTTTGCCATCTTATTTGCAGTATTTTTTGCATTGCAGAAGTTGGGAATGAGGCTTTACCCCAAGAAAAGTTTTTCACAATCACACAAATAAGTGATCATTACAATGAATTGGAACAATGCATAAAGTATCAGGTGGCCGACCTATATGTGGAATTTAAAAACAAACAGCAGCAACAACAACAAAACTATATCCATAGTTACAAAGAACAGACTGATGGTTGCCAGAGGTGGAAGCTATATAGCTGGGGAATTGGATGAAGGTGGTCAAAAGATAAAAATTTCCAGTTATAGAATAAATTCTGGTGATATAACATATAGCATGGCAACTACAGCTAGCAATATTGTATTATATATTCAAAAGTTTCTAAGAAAGTATATGTATATATAGAGATGGATGGATGGATGGATGGATGGATGGATGGATACATAGATACAGAAAACAACCTAAACCATTTATATGGTATAATTACTTCTATAGGTCATTCCTATAAATGGAATATCATGCATCCAATTAAGAAGTGTATTGTAGTTTGTCACATGAAAAAGCAGTTTACAAAAGCATACACACTCACACACACATACAATGCTTTGCTATTTACAACCTACATCCCACCATGTGATACATCCAACAACTCTGAAATATGCCGCTGTCGCCATCCTATAGGTGATAAAGCAGAGTCATATAACCAAGTGATTTCTCTGAATTGACATAATTAATAAATGTGAGATCCAGAACTTATGCTTAGAACTTCTAACTCTACATCACCTGGTTTGTTTGTTTTTCACTTTATCATGCTACCTCAGCGGGGAGAGCAAGAATGCCGCATAGTATTTATACGGAGTGATGTTTCTATAGGTATGTAGGAGTCTTTTGAATTATCATGGTAGTAGCATATATCCCAAATCACACATTTATTTTCAAAATTCAAATTTTCTTTCTTTTTTTAAGATTTTATTTACTTATTCATGAGAGACACAGAGAGAGAGAGAGAGAGAGAGAGGCAGAGACACAGGCAGAGGGAGAAGCAGGCTCCATGCAGGGAGCCTGACGTGGGACTCGATCCTGGGTCTCCAGGATCCTGCCCTGGGCCGAAGGCAGCGCTAAACCGCTGAGCCACCCAGGCTGCCCCAAATTTTCAACATAATTCTAATGTACACAAATTACTGAATATTTATTAGGCTCACTTAAAACTTATCTTAAATGTTTCCCAAAAAAAAAGTGCTCCATAGGGAATGTGTCTAGTGACACACACCATAATGATCCCCCACTCCCTCATATTTCTCGTGAAGCAATATCTTTTATTAAAACCATCAATGACTAATATAACAGGCAGTCCTCCCTTGTTTTCTACGTTAAATTAGAATTGCATTTCCTCCTCTGTCAATTCAATTTTGTTTTCCATAGAAAGTCAAGAAGGAACATTTGGTGCTAAATGTCCCATTAGCATTCTCTGACCTTCTGCACAGTTGGGCTGCAACTGTGAACCCGCTGTGGCCACTGAGACACACAAAAGAAGTGGAAAAAGCCACTTAATGTCTAGAGTGATCCAAAATGCCAAGGAGCAACTAAATCATACCCGGTAAAGGAAAGAAAAGAACTAAGTAGGCCCTTCTGGGCTACTAGAAATAAAAGAGGCAGGAATCCTCAGGATCTGGGGCCCAAAATCATCTTCATCCAAAAAGAAACCCCCCAAAAAACAAAAATAGAACGACAAGGACACCTTTGCAGAAGCTGGTAACATAAACACATATTTTAAAATCTCCTGTTCATAAAATGGACTATATTTTTTTTAAAAAAGGAAGCATAATTATTAAATGTAATCCATGTAAAATCCAAAGAAAAGTTCCAACCTCATAATGCCAATGTCAACAAATATTGAATCCACTTATCACTGTTCTTGAATAACTGTGCAGTGTGGTATGATAATGCGGAAGAAACTCGGGGGTAAATGCTAAGATCCTCTAATTTAGAGGGACAGAGGCTTGAAGGCAGTAGATGCAGAAAAGAAAACCCACTTAGAGCCACACCCCCTCCAAGCAAATTTTTCTCCTCTGCATAAAAACAGTATTCTGAGGCCACGAATTCTCCTATTCTGGGCTAGGAGAGTTTTCTCTAACCAACAGATGTTGGGAACAAAGAAAGTGGCAGATACCAGAATTTAGCTGACCTACCTCCTTTTCTAATTCCTTTCTTCTTTGCCTGCCTCTCCAACAGAGTCTGTAAAAGATAAAGACTCAATCTACCTTGCTCCAGTGAGCTAGGAGTGGCAATGAGACACACTCCTAACCAAAGAACTGCAGGCAGAAGTTTCTTGGTGTTGCCTCTTCCTCTCCTTCCTTCTCCCTCCTGGAACCCATGCACAGCCTGGAGGTGCAGCAGACTCCATAAAAATGGAAGGGCAGAAAGGTAGAAAGAACCCACACGTGATGGCATCATTGAGTCACCCAACAAGTCCTAGACTGACCACCTCTGTCTTCTTGTTTCCTGCTCAAGCTACCATAGAATGTTTTAGACTATTTGAAATTGAACACAATTCTAATACAACAAAATATCTCCTGGAGCCAAGCCACTATTCAACTGGATGTCAACACCGTAAGAGCAGTACCGAAAATAGAGGCAGGAAGATCCAGCAGGGGACCCCTGCAATAAAGAGTTAAACACGATGGGATACAAGATAAGGCAGTAACAGTGAGGGCGGAATAAAAGGGATAGACTTAAGAGATACTTGGGAAAACAGGGCTCAACTTTCCTCTTTTCCCCCTGAGCCCCATGGAAATGGGAAAAGGAATATAAAACTGGGAGAAAACTTGCATCAGTGCTAAAAATTGAGACAGATGTTTTGTACAACTTCTGAATGGTTCTAATAAAACCAGATGGAAAGACAACACCTAGAGACAACATTTATGATCTGCTAATGAGAAAAAAAGTGAATAGACAACTTCCTGGCAAAACCCTACTAACACTAGCAAATGTTCAGGAACGAGGGCTGGGAGGAAGGTAGCGGTGGATAAAAGGGAAGCACCGCCTAGAATTATATGTGTAGCCATGGGTGGGTACCACTCCAAGCTATTCAAGGAGATCCCCAGCAGCATGTTGTTATTCCAGCAAGCAGGAAGCTGGCACTGTGGCAAAACTTCTCTGAAGCAGTGTCATTTCTCCCCAGCGAGGCAAGGCTTCTTTTTGAGGCGTTGGCCAGCAGAGCAAGGACGGAGGACAAAGCCATGCCACATGGAAAGCCCCACACAAATCGTTTGCAGCCAGCACAAAGGAAGAAGATAAACACTAAACTCTTGCCCAGGTGTTAGTCCAGGATCCTGCTCCTTCTCCACATAACTTAATCTGCTGGTAATATAAATATATGCCAGTCAGTCTTCAAGCTTAAAATCTAAAACAAATAATTACTATTATAGCCATTTCTATTATTTTAATAGTAATCAGATATGCAGGGAGAAGATCCAAAGATAATTCAACCACCCTGTTGAAACAGGTAAACACCAAAGGTAAATAGACCTCTCTTTATTCAAGAAGACGCAAACAGCAGAAAAAAGGAGCCTATAAAACATATGAGCTTATGAATATGAACAAATTCTGCAGAGGAAGCATATGCATTTGAAAAAGACTTGTAACAGGAAAAAATTTGCTTTCCAGAAATTTGAGAAAATATAGACTCATGATTACAGACTTACAGGCAGAGGCTAAGAAATAGGAAGAATTCTTAAAATACACCTGAATTTTGTAACAGCATTGATGGAGGGGGAAGACAATATAATAATAGGAAGCAAAATGTCATTAGAAGAGGTAAGGACCAGAATATACAATGTCAAAAATCAAATTAAGGACAAAGGGGACAAACACTGGAGGTTTTCTCAGACGACAGAGAAAAAGATCAACATGCTGAAATTTCAAGAAATGAAAAATACAGATCATTGGTCTTAAATATATATTCAACATAGGGGGGAAAACAGAACAAAAGTGGTATTAAGAGATATAAAAGAAACAAGCTCTTTTTTACAGATTCAGGCAAACCTATGAAAGAGATACATCAACTTAACCATATTCTGCAGGCATTTTTGAACTTCATGGATGAGAAAAAAAATCTTACAAATACTCAAAGGAGACAAAGTGGATTCATTACTACTGGTTAAAAGCCCCTTGAGTATAGGCGAAAAAAACTCAAATTAGCTTAAGAACAAGAAATTAGCGGAAGCAAAACAAAACACACACAACAACAACAAAAGTGCTGTTTGGGTTATGTATTCTGGGAAGTTCTGGGAAGTGTAGGATGAATTTGGTTTCAGAACTCAGTTCCAAATGACACCTTCAAGGCTCTCACTCTCTTTCCATTTTGCAGTTCTGCATGCATCTATCTGCCTACCTTCATACCCATATTCATTCTCTCAATTTCTCTCTCTACCTCTTTCTATATCTGTCAGTGTCTGTATCGATCTACCTATGAGTCTAGATATATCTGTATAAGAAGTTAGGAGCAATCATTGTTTCTGCTTGATCTGGTAAGTAAGCAATGAGTCTGGGGCTATGGGGGTTACTGGTAACTATCTACCTTTCTTATCATCTTATCTAGATGTACTTATTATATCTAATATAGAGATATTATATATTGACAGATAAATATGTAATTATATCTGTAGATAGGTAAATAGGCAGGTAGATGGATGGATAATAGCTAGGTAGGTAAGTGATAAACAAATAGATAGAACAAGGTACCAGTAACCCCAGTAACTCCAGACTCATATTGCTTACTTACCAAACCTAGCAGAAACAGTTATTTCTCCCAACAACTATATTGGAGTTCCAATTGGTCCTGATTGAGTCAGGATCCCATCTAGAAGCAATTACCATCTCCAGTGATCGTAGCACTCTGCTGATTAGCCTGTATATGAGGTGTGGGGTGGGACCTGAATCACATCATTATTAATAGACTCAGAACCATGTGGATTTTCCCAAAGGAAACATTAACTACCACAGTCTACTAGATACGGTAAGAGAAAACTCAGTCTGGCCCCAGATACTGCTCCGCAACAATAAGTGCTATGCAGCAACGTTTTTCTGAGTTTTGGGCGGGTGAGGACACAATAAAAAGAAATCAGGTATTATATGAGGGCCCCAGACTGATGCCTCCTGAAAATAACTCAAAAAAAAAGCATTGTAAATAACAGAGATGAGAAAAATTAAGACAGCTAATGAACAATAAATGTAGGCTTAAAACCAGCAAAACATAACCAAAGCCTCACCTTGCCCACTATTGTAGACCTCTGGCTGAGACAAAGTAGGTCCACAGCAAGATGAAAGAACAGGCATAGAACACATAAGAGAGGGAGAAGGCTGAGTAGGAGAGTATGGCAAACAGTGAGCTGTGGGAATAGAAGATGTAAGGGATGCACACACTGGGTGTGGGGGTGGAGCTAAGGTGTAGTCCTGGAAGCAAGTGTCTGAGACACATTAGACTTTAAAATGTCAAAGAACTATGAAGATAGGGTCCTGGGCCACTGTCCACACGGACACTGTAGTTTCTCAGATAATGCAAGGACTGAGCCGAGGCCCACCTCCATGGACAGGAGAGCAGCAGTCACGGATGACATGAGCCATCTGGAGCTGGAGGGTGGCTTAGCTGGATGGTATGAACTTCACTAGAGGGAAAATTTCCAATGGACCTGGAAGAGGAATGGGGGGGGGAGGACCCTTAAAAAAGAGAGTGAAGATAAGCAAAGTTTGATTAGTAAGGGATGAAGTTCCAGAAGGCACACGGGAAAGGGGTGGGAAGGGGAAAGGAGTCGTGTGAACGTGGATCAAGCAAGAGAACCCTACAATGTTATCAGAATTCGAGCACCTAAAGGAATGAGTAAGGGACCAGAAGGGTCTGTATTTTGAGAGGTGGCCGAGGCTGGTAAGAATGCGAGGCCTGGCAGGATTAGACCTCTCCTGTCAATGATGACTCTGGGCAGGCGGACAATAAGCAGCCTCCGAGGTCGGCAGGTTCGTCACCCGTTCCTGCCGCCGGTTGGTACCTGCAGTACAAGATGGTCCACCCGGGACAGAGCGTGCCTCTTAAATCCAACGCTAGCAATACAGAGCTCTCTTGTTCTCATGTCCTAAGCCAGAGGTCATTATTCAGTTTTGGAATCAGGAGCCAGACCTGCTCTCAATCCTGGTGCTTTTCCTCATTCCTGCCAATCACATTTTTCATTTTTCAAGAGGAAGCCTTTTGAGAGGCTGTGTTGACCTCCTGTATTCACCCATGGGGACCAGACAAACAACCGCAAGGATCTGGCTCATGCTTCACTGAACAGCCTTGGTTCTCAGAATGCTGGGAGCTTGCTGTGCCAGAGGTCTCTTGTTCTCGTATGAATTAATTTTCACTCGTGGGGTTCATTTGAAGTTGATAGATCCCACACAGTCTACCTTTGTTCGGCTGCAAGGGTTCTCATACTGCATTTTACTTCATAAAGACTAAAACAGCACAAGATAAAATTGTCCACTGAAACAACACAATTTCAAAGTAAGCGACTTTCCATACTGTCATCTGTAAAGCGAATTGTGGGAACCCAAAGGGTTGTAAACGCCATACACTGAGGTCATTCAAAGTAGCAACATTTAGGGTGTCTACAATCAAAAAGATAACAAGCGTTAGCAAAGATTAGAGGAATTAGAACCCTTGTTCATTGCTGCTGGGAATATAAAGTAATACAGCCACTTTGGAAAAAGGTTTGGTAGCTTCTCAACATGAAGCTAAACTTAGAGTTTACATATGACAAAGCAATTCTACTCCTTGCTATCTACCCAGAAGAAACTTGTGCGTGAATGTTCACAGCAGCATTTATAACAGCCGAAAAGGAACAATCCACCTGTTCACCAACAAATGGGTAGATAAAATGAAATGCAATATATCTATAAAATGGAATGGAAATTGGCAATAAAAAGTAATGAAGTATTGACACATGCTATATGACATGAGGGAACCTTGCAAACATTATGCTAGGAGAAAGAAACCAGACATGAAAGACCATTTCTTGTGATTCCATTTATATTAAATATCCAGAATAGGCAAATCTATAGGCAAATTTCCAGAATAAGTAAATCATATAAACTGTAAACTTTACATGGGTGAATTTTATGGTGTATGAATTATATCTTGGTAAAGATATTTTTTAAGTGGCAAAAATGAATTCTACGAATTTTATATCCTAGGCCTAGCATATGACAGGCACCAATAAGTGTTTGCTGGATGAAGAAATGAAGGAATCAGTGGGCTTAAATTCACAGGGGCTGCAAACTGTGTGCCTTAGTAAAACTTCACTGAAGCATCATTTTCACTATATTAATTTGAAATCCGCAACAACTGAGGCAGAGACAAGATTGATGTTCACACAAGCAATATCAGTACTTTTGGAGTGTGTCAAGCCATTCAAAGTAGCCCTGAGAATGTCTCTTTTAGTGTCCATCATCTCAGCCGCCAGTAAATAGTATTTTCCATAGAGACATCTAGCCCGATAATATGAAAACAGAGTTAGAATCACTTATCACTACCTCCAGAATTCTCCAGAACTACTTCACATTCACTCATTCAGATCTATGCACCTGTCATTTTTCCTAGCTCACTAACTCTGGGTGGTCACAAAGTTGGGATCCAAGTTGAACTGTATGGAGGCTTCTAAATCTAGCCTCATGCCAGCTTCTTGCTCTTATTGCCAGTCTTAGCCATGCTTCTCAGTCTCAAACGGGGCATTGTCCCTCAGAATTCTGGCCCTATACACAACAGCTAGGAGAAGGAGATACTATGACCCAAGCTAGCCTCCACTACAGGGCAATGTGAATCAGGCATTATTCCAGAAATCCTCAACCTATCACTCTGTCCGAAGATAGTAGGTGATATGACACCTTTAAATCCCTGCCTGTGGGGATCAGAAACAGAAGAGGACTTGGCATCTCTGAGATACTGTGTAGATTTAAACCTATCATAGAAATTCCAGCCCTAGAATAAAAAGAAAAGTCTATCAGTCCTTCTCCAATTTAATATTGAGAATAGATACCCAGACACCCCATAAAAGTCAACTTATAAGTAACTGTAATCAGAGGCCCAATTCTTAGAAAAGACTCTGCTGTACTAATACTGCTAGCTGCTAGTCTGCATAATATTGAAGGTGAAGGGCTGAAAGAGCCATATTCATGAGCTACTGCTGCTGGAGAAATGTTGAGTAGAGCTACACAGGAAGTATCCCTGCACTATAGAATCAGACGAGTAATTACTTTTGGCATCCAACAAAGACGCGAATTCCTACCAAAAGAAATAGCCTAAAAAGTTCCCCCTTTAACTCTAGAGTAATATTTCTCAAACTAGGCTGTGCACTTTAGAGTCACTTTGGAAAATATACTGATGTTCAAGTCTCATCCCTACAGAGTACGATTAGTTTTAAAAGATCCCCCCAAGTGAGTCCAGTGGGCATCCAGGGTTCAGAAACACTGTTACAGATTGTCGGATAGCGAAAACCCAGCAGAGAGAATTAAAAACAGGACGGAGCACCAGAGGTTCAGACCTTTAGACCCAGCAAACAGACTAATATCTACCCCCAAAGTTAACATCAAACATATGGTGAGCATTTTACTGCACAAATCGTAGAGGATCAAAACTCTGTTCAGAAAGGGAACTCTGAACATTCGTAGATGCAAAACTTAAGAACTGTGTGCAAATCCTGATGTGACACCTGAAACAGGCAAGGAACATCCTAAAACAGATATGAAGAAACACAAGTTCGGATGCCAGGCTGGATCAGAACCAAATCATTCAGCTTCTACGGGATATCTCCACATACTAAGCAAAGAAAACTTGAACTGATATAGGAATCCCATTTAATAACGTTTCCATGTAGTTATATGTGGATTTTCCCGATTTAGGGCACATAGTTCTTACTTCAGCATGTGAATTCTTGACAAATTATGCCATCATCCTCAAAAGGTCCCGTAAAAATTATGACCAATTGTAAAGCACTTGGACACTGCTTGACTCTTAGAACCAAGAGTTGGCGCTCAAGTGGATAAACCAGGTAAGAAGCCTATTTTACCAACACCTTATCCTTCCTATGTCCCTCCCCTAAATTACACACAGAGAAGGTATCTTGGGAGGTCCTTTGAGTCTTGCGCCCTCCACAAACGCTCAAGATTTTGACCCTTGAAAATCATCAAGTCTGGTTTCTCTGCTTTTTAAAAATATTTTGGAACTTCATCTTTAGCAGAAGCCAGGATAAATTACAGGTTTGATCTGAAAACTGGAAAAGCTCATCCTAAGTCAAAGGACAGCATAACCTCTTTGTCAGGAACTCCTCAAAGGTGGATTGAGGCACTCTGGTGAAATGAGCCTTTTGTTTTAACATTGTCCAGTCAAGTTGATTTGGAAAGTTGGGAAGATTCTAAATACGATCATTTTATTTTTAAATGCTTTGAGGTTCAGGGAGGAAGCAAGATCCAACCTGGCACTCTGCAAGACAAACAACAAAACAAAACAAAATAAAACATCTCTGGGTTCTGAAGGAGAGTGAGACCAATACGAAAAGACAATTACTCTCTTGTACTAAAATCTGCTAAACAGGAAGCATACTAGGGGTTACTTCTCACACTCTCCTGCCTGATCAGCTTTCAGAGGAGAGAGAGAAAGCAGAAAGGTTGCCAGAATATTGTACCAGAACTTGCTGGAAGCTCTGACCCATCTGACAACAGCTTACATCTTCCTGACTCTGCATAATAAAGATAATGGACTTTCTCCTTTATTTTTTTCTGAGCTTAGAGATCATCTACACTTTAGAGCTTGGAGACATGTTCACCCTACTTTCTTGTGTGGTTTATTTATGCTCAGTGTTTTATTTCTTATTATTATTACTAATGTTCACCTTACTTTTGGTAGTCATGAATCTAATTTTTCAAGTTGCCAACTATTAGTAAATGCTATATTTTAAATATTTTTATTACAAAATACTCATAAACACTGAATCCATACAAAGTGGTTTTTTTTAAGATTTTATTTATTTATTCATGAGAGACACAGAGTGGGAGAGACAGAGGGAGAAGCAGACTTCATGCAGGGAGCCTGATGTGGGACTTGATCCCGTGACTCCAGGATCGCACCCTGGGCCAAAGGCAGGCGCTAAACCACTGAGCCACCCAGGGACCCCCTGAATCCATACAAAGTTTAAGAAAATATTATTAACATCTCTCTACTTTCATTCTCACTATCTTAAGGCAAACACAACCACAAAGCATTATTTTTCCATAATCTCTATGAGAAATGAATATATAAATATATTCATCCACAAATATATATAGTTTTATTTTTGTTTTTATAAAAGGAGTATTAAATATACTCAAATCTGGGGGCACCTGTGTAGAGCTGGTTAAGCATCCAACTTTTGATTTTGGCTGAGGTCATGATCTCAGGGTCATGAGATCAAGCCCAGCATCAGGCTCCATGCTCAGCACGCAGTCTGCTTGAGATTCTTTCTCTCCCTCTGCCTAGGCCCCTCCCCTAGTCACATGCTCTCCCTCAAAATAAAGTCTTTTTAAAAAGATAATTTTAGGGGATCCCTGGGTAGCTCAGTGGTTTGGTGCCTGCCTTTGGCCTAGGGCGCGACCCTGGAGTCCCAGGATTGAGTCCCGCGTCGGGCTCCCCGCATGGAACCTGCTTCTCCCTCCTCCTGTGTTTCTGCCTCTCTCTCTCCCTCTCACTATGTCTATCATAAAATAAGTAAATAAATCTTTAAAAAGTAAAAATAAAAGAGGTTTTAAATTTAATTAAATTTAAATAATTTAATAATTTTAATAATTTTAAATAATGTTAAAAATCTTTAAAAGTCAAAAAATATACACAAATCTGGCACGCGCACATGCACACACACACACACACACACACACACACAATGCGCCCTAAATTCACAATAACACGATCTGACTGACTCTTTCCTCTTGTTGCCACCTATTCAATTCTCAATCTCAGTAAGATCGCTAATGACCTCCCAACTGGCAAATCCAATGGCCACTTTTCAATCTTTGTCACATTTTAGCATCTTATCCTTGGCACTTGCCAACCTCAACCCCACCTTCTTGCAGCTCCTTTAACACTCTTTCTGTACCATTCTCATATTCCTTCCCTTCTTCCTTTGTTGCTCCTCTGACTTCACATATCCCCTCTCCTGAATCTTTTTAGGCCCCTTTTCTCTCACTCTGGCCTATCTCATCATTGCCCACGACCTCAGCTAGCATACAAGTGAAGGAGACTCCAAATTTGCAATTCCCATGGTCTCTCTGTTCCCAATGGTCAACTAGAGGTCTCATATGTCTCAGACCCTAGGTCCCCCACAAAAACCTTTCTCTACTCTGTCACTCCCTATCTCAACAGTCTCCCCATCCATAATACCACAGTAGCCTGAAACTTTCAAGTAGCTTTGTCACTTCACTTTCCTAGCCCTTCTTACCCACCACCACTAACTTCACTGCCACTTTTGCCCTTTTTTAGCCATCCCACAACCTGAACCTAGTACGAATCCTTCTCATTTATTATCTGAATTACTGCAAATCATCTGTCTCTAGTCACTTCCAAAGCATCTTTTATGACACCCTAAGAGTGGATTTTCTTTTTTTTTTTTTTAAGATTTATGGACTTATTCATGAGAGACAGAGAGAAAGAGTCAGACATAGGCAGAGGGAGAAGCAGACCCCATGCAGGGAGCCCGAATAAGAGTGGATTTTCTAAAATGGCTAGTCTCACCTTGTCAGTCCTCTCAAGATTCCCCTTGATCTCATGGGTAAGTCCCTTTACCTATCAAACAATATTTAAACTCCTTCAGGTAATTCAATATAGTTTCAGTCAGCTCTCCAAATTAGTCTGCAGACACTCCTCTGGTGTAAACTCTTCGTGTGCGAAAACCAGCTCCTAGTCCGTCAAACAAGTTATCTTTGTTTTGTTCTCCCCAGAAAATAAGTAACAGGGATAACTTATGTTTATTGAGTGTGAGCTATGACCTATGTATCTGTCCTTTGTTACTCTTTTAGCCTTCATAAAATCCCTGTAAGATAACCACTCTTATTATCTCCACACTTCGGGTAAGGAAACTTGCCCCTGAATGAGAACTCCCAATCTACTCACCCAGTAATAACCTACTTATCCCTCCAGGTGTGGCTCAGATTTTACCTCCTTCCTCTCCTAGTCTTCTTCCAGTCAGAAGTCAAAACATAAAGGATGCTCCATTTGCTGAATGGAATAAGGACAGAGTGGCTGGAAGGTAACTTATCATTAAGTCTTGCATGGAATTCTGAGTGAAATATTCACTGGTGTTTGGGGTTGTGTGAAGCCTTCTTCCATGAGAATTCAAATATCACATATGTGATATTTGAATTCTCATCTGTGCTTGCCATTTTAGTCCCTGGCACTCTTTAGAAACAACTTGTCATATCATGTATGTACCTAAAGAACCAGAGATGATGAGATTCCCTCAATGTTCATTGCCTTCTAAGAAGTAGGTCAGAAACATCATATTTGACATCTTTTCACCGTCTTGAACATATAGAGAACCATTATCTCCCTACTGCCCGAATGGTCCCTATGAAGATGAAGAGCCTGGATAAACTGGCATATAGTGCCAGCATTCCCACAGAAGAAGATTGGCTCAATCCTTCACCATTAAACCCTTAAACTTGGGCAGCCCCGGTGGCGCAGCGGTTTACCGCCACCTGCAGCCTGGGGTGTGATCCTGGAGACCCAGGATCGAGTCCCACGTTGGGCTCCCTGCATAGGGCCTGCTTCTCCCTCCGCCTCTCTCCCCTCCCCCCCACCCCGTGTGTCTCTATGAATAAATAAATAAAATCTTTTTTAAAAAATAAAATTAAATTAAAAAAAAATAAACCCTTAAACTTGAGAATCCCTGGCCTTTTGTGACCATGTTCTTTCTCACAGAGCAAGGCTTTCCTGGAGCCAGGGGTACATGGTCCTAAACAGCCTGCATTTCTCCCTCAAGACCATGCTTTTCATACCTGGAACCCTGAATGCCTTGCCAAAATGGCCCTGAGCCTACTTTCAGGCCAGAGCTGGCCTCTTCCCTCAGCCCCATCTCCTGAGTGCAGACTACATCAATGAAGAAAATATTTCTAAGCCCAAAGGGTGGCCAAGAGAGGCCTGTTTGTGAATGTGGATGGCACTTATACCTATAGGCTGGGGTCTCCACACACATGCACATGATCCACAGAGCAAGAGTGAGAAGAGAAGAGAAGAGAAGAGAAGAGAAGAGAAGAGAAGAGAAGAGAAGAGAAGAGAAGAGAAAGAAGAGAAGAGAGAGTCAAAGTATGCACTGGGGGTGCAGGTTCCCTCATGTTGCCATGTTCAGGAGTGGAACTCTTAAAAGTCTAAGAAACTTGACCTTCCAACTCATCATGAAGATATCTAAGTTAAGGTAGGTGGACAGAAGATATTTTATGTAATGATGTGTTAGCTTAAAATATAAGTTATAAATATTAGTCATCATACTATGTGGGCACTCATTTGCATCTTTGCACTATAAGCTTGGCAATTTGAGGCAATGGGCCTGCTCTTATACTACAAAGAACTGTTAAGTGGTTCTTTGGTGGCACTCAATAGAGAAAGCTAGAAGAGGCAGGATCAGGAGTCAGGCAAGCAAGGGGTGAAGAGTACTGAGAGCACTTGCACACACACAGAGCATATGCAGGAATTAATTCTCTGTGCTAAACATCTGAGAAAAATAAATCCAGAGGTCTGTAGAGCTAAGTTCTGAATCTGAAACTCCTAGAGAAGGCATAAGGAAACGTCTATGAGTCCTAAGAGTTCTAAGAAAGAAGTCTGGGCCAGCGTCCAGGAGTATACACCAAGCAGGAAGAAACAGGCAGGAAGCCAAGTCCACCCCAGGAGTCAGAGACACTTCATTGTTTGCCCCCGGGAGAGCCATTTGTGATGCTCACTATGTGAGGGGTACCCTGGTGTTTGTACAATGCTGCAGCCCTGCATGGAGCTAGGAATAGCATTTCCATGTTTCCACAAATATAGATGATCCCTGCAAGTGCCAGCAACACCAGTTATTCCTCCTTTACTCATAATGTCTGCTAAATACTAAGAGCCAGGACCAGCAATATGAGGCTCCAGAGGTGGTAGGAGCTATTGACTGGGCTCGTGGGGCTAGAATAATGTCACACTAAGCACATGTAATTGTCACAAGACAACTGTAAATCCTCAGAGTGCTTCTCGATGATAGGAGAGCCAATTGAGCAAAAGTTAATTTGGTATTCCATCCAGCCTGCTACATATTCCCAGAAGAAATGAAACACGGTCCATCCTTTCTAAGTCATGCTCCATATCAAGAGACACAGATGGTTCAATGTCTTACTCTGTCTAGATTCAGAAAAAAAAAAATCAAATCAGAATATGTGTGGTTAAAAAAATAAAATTCCCTGGAACAATCTCTCAGGAATTCCCATCTCTCGGGATGGACAAGTTTCAGTGATTCTCAGTGCTTTGTTTTCTTTATACAGGAATTTGGATTTCATGAAAAAAAAGCACTCAACTGGCCTAGTCAATCAGCCTACTCAAGGTGAGGCACATGACTAGGCTTGATAACAGGACACCCTGACTAACCGTACTACAAAACAATATCAAATCGGGAAAGTAGCAAATTTTCCCCAAAAGATTACCAACAGAAGGTAAAGTGGACACAATGTAGTCAAAAATTAGTAAAAGTCACTGCAACTTATCATCTATGTGAATATAAGCAAATCACCTACTGCTATGGACTGAGTGTGTGTGTCCCCCCGAAAAATTCATATACTGAAACCCAACGCTCGATGTGATGATATCTGGAGGTGGGGCCTTCGGGAGGTGATTAGGTCATGGGGGGGGGGGGGGCTTTTATGGATGAGATTAGTGCCCTTATAAAAGCCCCACAGTGTCCACTCAAAGGGAAAGCCCCTCACCCCTCCTGCCATCTGAGGACCCAGGGGAAAGACAGCTGTCTATGAATCAGGGAGCAGGCCCTCACCAGATGTCAGATCTGCTAGCGCCTTGATCTTGGACTTCCCGCCTCCAAAACTGTGAGAATCCAATTTCTGTTGTTTATAAACAACCCAGGCTCTGGTACACTGTTATAGCAGCTCAAACTAACTGAGATACTCACCCACTTTTACTTTCTGCTAAAATGTGACTTCACAGGTCAGGGGTCTTTGTCCTGGTTTATTCATTGATGTATCCCAATTTCCTCAAATGAAACCTGACACATAAAGAGCACTTAGTAAGGGGATCCCTGGGTGGTGCAGTGGTTTAGCGCCTGCCTTTGGCCCAGGGCGCGATCCTGGAGACCCGGGATCGAATCCCACGTTGGGCTCCCGGTGCATGGAGCCTGCTTCTCCCTCTGCCTATGTCTCTGCCTCTCTCTCTCCCTCTGTGACTATCATAAATAAATAAAAAAAATTTTAAAAAAAAAAGAGCACTTAGTAAATATTTGCCAGAACAGCGAATCTCTCCAAGACTCAGTTCCCACATTTGAAACTGAGCGGCCTTGTAGACACATGTAAAGTGTCTGTTACAGCGCTATAACGTAATAGTTCTCCAGAAATTCTGGTTTAGTCCTTGCTTTTCTTGGAATAAATACTGCTAGAGTTATTTACTATAAACAAGTAGAAAACTTCTTCGTGACTAGGACAGCTTACCCCGTGACACCACTACACAGAAGTTATTCGTGATTGATTCAACGAAGCCTGTTACTGAATTTCAGAACAAAGTAAATCATTTGACCAATGATGTAAGGATATGAAAGGAAATGGAAAAGTGAATTTTAAAAAGCTAGCATGTCCTCGGGGGAGTCTGGCAGCCTAAGAGTGGCACCAATCTATCATGAGCTCCAGACCCAAAATGTAATAGCCTGACGATCTCTGGGCCCTCGGTGATGCTCTATCATTCTTTGCATCCATTCTCAGTTGATTTCATTTTCCTTACCCCATACCGGCTACTCCAACAGTATTTGTCCGTCTCTGGGAGCCTCTATTACAATCCATTCCTGCCTCCCTCCCTCTCCAGGGTTGGCCTTTCCATTTCTCTTTTAAAACTAGAAGGCATTAAACCAAATAAGAAAGAAGAGAGGGGAAACTGGGCAGGAACATCCATGACATTCAGCCACATATTCCCCCCGCCTTTCTTTCTGGTTCCATGGAAAGAAGTTTTTCTTCTCCTTTCCAAGGCCTAGCTTTTCCACCCAGACTCCCAATCGTAGTTCCCTCTGCTTTTTCCTGGGTGTTATTTCAGAAATCATCTTCCCTCCTTCCTCTGAATATAATCCAGCTCGCCATTCCCCTTCCTAACACTTCTTCATGACCCTTCTCTCTTGCCATCACTGAGCTTTTTCTCTCTTGCCATCACCAAGCTTTTTTTTTTTTTTTTTTTTTTTTGCCTTTGCCTTTGCCTTTGCCTTCACTGACAAACTGCTTACAAAGCTCTCTCTACACTCACGAGCGCTCCTTCCCACTGACTCCTCAGCCCACGGATGCAGTCTGCTGCCCCCACCACTCCACTGACACTGGCGACAAATGTCTGCAGTGACCTGCCAACTGCCATCCCAGGGCCCACGTTTAACCATCCTCCAGTTCCACACAGCAGATACTTCCATGGGTCCCACTCTGGATCCCCTCCCAGGTATCTGACTGCAAAATTCTAGTTGTTTTCTCTGGTTTGGTCTCTCAGCAAACACAAACTAAGCACGTATCAGGCATGACCCAGAGTGCCAGGAAATAAAAGTAAGACCTAAAAGCAATCAGTATCCTGAATTGAATTATGAAATAGTGAAAGGACAGCAGTGGAAAAACTGATAAAATCTCAAGCAAGTCTGTAGTTTAGTTAATAGGATTGTGCTAATGTTACTTTCTTAGTCTTAAAAAAAAAAAATGTACCATAGGGACCTCCTGGACAGCTCGGGCGGTTAAGCATCCAATTCTTGATTTCAGGTCAGGTCATGGTCTCAGGACTATAAGATTGAGCCCAGTGTGGAGCCTGCTTAGGTCTCTCTCTCTCTCTCTCTCTCTCTCTCTCTCAAAAATGAAAACCAAGAAAAAAATGCACCATAGTTTTAACATCAGGGGAAACTGTGTAAAGGATATACAGGAATTCTCTATAATATCTTTGCAACTTTTCCACATATCTAAAACTATCCCAAAATAGAAAGTTTTTTTTTTCCAAAATAGAAAGTTTTTAAAGGTAATAAAATACGGCCTCTGCCTTCAGAGATGACCCACAGCCTCAGTATAAAAGAGGGAGATAGTCAAATAATCTATGAACCACAGAATCTTCTTTCAGGATTACGTACAGAAACCAATCTGCTTCCCCAGCATTTTTCCTCATCATGAGTGGTATGATTTTGCATGCACCCGTGCCCTGTGCTCTAAGCATTTCACGAGAATGGGATGAAGGTGTATGTGTATCCAAGGGCGAATTTTTACATTCCTAGTAAATTCTGAGGCTTTGGGAGAGCTCTAACTGATTGAAGCCAACTCTAGCTAAATCATTCCACTTTCTAAGAAGCTGAATTTAAATATGTTACCTACATTCTTTCTTTATTCTTCTCAAGGCAAATAGTTCAAGTTTTGAGGGAGTAGCAGGCCAAATAGAGGTGATTTTTCAGCCTTCTAATTGTCTGGCTGCCAGGGTTCCTGGAAGTGGCAATTTTTAATGAGCTCTTTTTCTTCTGGAGGAGACTTTGATGTGGTTGAAAACTTATTTTCCTCTTGAGTGTAGGCAGGGCACCAATTAATCCACACAGAGCACCCTTGCTGTCCTCCCAGCTTGGAGTTTATTACACTTACTATGCAGTGTATAAAACCCATTATCTCACCTCCTGTTATGCTTCCCTCCTGTGGACTTAAAACAATTTCTAAAGCAGCTTTTGGCTTTCTTGGTCTTTTAAATATCTCCATTTTGCCTTTTCCCACAAATAAACGTATTATAGCAATGGAGATGGAGAGAGGGGAAAGATGACATAGGAAAGCTGCTGCTCTGACCCGCCAGTTGGGTCAGCAATAGTCTAATCACCTCAAGATACATCTGTACGGAACCTACAGCCTGTAAGTCAATCGGAGAAAGACAATCATCATATGGTTTCACTCATATGTGGAATATAAGAAATAGTGAAGGGGTGTAAGAGAAAGGAGGGAAACTGAGTAGGGAAAAATGAAAGAGGAAAACAAACCATGAGAGACTCCTAACTCTGGAAAACAAACAAAAGGTTGCAGAAGAGGAGGTGGATGGAGGGATGGGGTAACTGGATGATGGGCAGTAAGGAGGGCACTTGATGGGATGAGCACTGGATGTTATACCGTATGTTGGCAAATTGAATTTAAATTTGAAAAAAAAAAAAGAAAGAAAAGAACCTGTGGCATGACAGACATAAAGGTATAAAAATGAATGAAGTAGATATGGGCCAAAGACTCAAAGTTTAATGATAGAAGCTGTCACAATTTCATGTATAACTGTAGTATAAAGCAGAAGGAAAAGAAGGCTGGAATTATTTCCCTAAAATAATTAAATGTAAATAACAGTTAACATTTAAAAATTGTTTTATACAAAACGACATTGCCCTTGGTTAAATGGGAATTATGTAATTCCATGAATTTAAGACTCTTTTCAATCTGGTGGTTGGAAACGAACTAAGACAGTTGAAGAAATGTAATTTAAATGTGAAAGTTAGAGGCATCAGACCAAACTGTGCAAGGCCTTGATTTGTCAATATTCTCTCCTCCCCTACGGCTCCAGCATGTTGACTCAGGCTCTCTCTTCTTGTTCCATTTAGGGTCCCAGGAAACTAAAAAAAAAAAAAAAAATTTTTTTTTCATTAAAAAGTCCAGGGGCACCTGGGAAGCTCAATTCATTGAGCATCTGACTCTTGATTTCGGCCCCGATCATGATCTTAGGGTCATGAGATCAAGCCCATGCTCCATGCAGAGTCGACTTAAGATTCTCTCTCTCTCTCTCTCTCTCTCTCCCTCCCTCTGCCCCTCCCTACTCACACTCTCTCTCTTTAAAAAAAAAAAAAAAAAAAAAAAGATTTTAAAAATAGTCCATTCCTTCATCACATGACATTTATCTGCAAGAGAAACTGATAAGTAATTTCCAGCTAAGCAGCCACTTGGCTTTCCAAAATTCCTATTACTAATAGGAAGATGAAAAGAATGACTACTTGGGGAGAATTAGCAGTCTCTGCCACCACAGAAGAATGAAAAGAGTTAATGTTCCCTAAATACAAATTCCTTACCTTCAGTTCAGACCTCGTTTCTGATCTAGGCCTATAAATTTCAAATATATACTGGACGTTTCCATTTGAAAATCAACATACATATGTCAAGTACTGCTGGTTGTTCTCCACTATCCATTCTCCCCTTATTCCTTTAATAATAGAAGACGATCAGGATGCCTGGCCTAGTCAGAAGAGCACACGACTCCAGATCTCCTGATCTCAGGGTTGTGAGTTGAAAGCCCATGTTGAGTGTAGAGATTACATACATACATACATACATACATACATACACAAACTTTAAAAAACATAATAGAACATAACGGCCACAGAGCCACCCAAACTAAGACTTTGCCCAGCCTCCTTCACATCTAACTATAGTCCTGTGATTCAGATTGGTCAATGGATGTGAGCAGAATGGATGTAAGCAAAAATGACAAGTTCATCTTCTGAATCATGCCTTTGAAGGAAAGGTGTGTGAACAATATGTATCCACAATGGCAAAGATGGCCCAGCCGTCTTAGATCTTGACATGGAAACCACATGTTGAGAATGACAGCAACAAAAAAAGAGAGAGAGAGAGAGAGAGAGAGAGAATGACAGCAACAAGAGAGAAGGAGACTAGGTCTCCAAAAGTTTTGAGTTCACTAGACCACCTGTCCTGACATTTACAGGAGAGAAAAATAAACTTTATCTTTTTTTTAAGCCACTGTGTTTTGACGTCTCTATCAAAGGAGCCTAATCTAGAATCCTATTGCAAAGTCTTTACTTCTTTACTGCCTCTCTCTGGGTGTATGGCCACAAAAGTCACTGAGCTTCCCAAGCCAGAGGCAAGAAGTAACCCTTGACTATTCCCTTCACTTTCTCACTTCCAATACCAAAAATATCCATTTATGTCAGATTTACCTCCTAAATATTTTTTTAAATCTGTCTCAGCTCTCCATCCCAACTGATAATGCCTATATCCATCTTCTATGGCTTGGACATCTTCATAGCTGCTCTCCATACCTCATGCCTTGCCTACTGTCAATACAGCCTCCTAAGGAACAAAAAAAAAAAAGATCATATCACCCTCTGCTTGACACCTTTCGATTGCTCCCCATTCTCAGAAATGTCAAATCCAAGCTCTTTAGCAAGACACCCAAAGCTCTTTATGATACAATTCCTGTTCCCCCAACTGACCTCCCCTTATGACTCTAACACCCCACATTCTTTTATACCTCTGTGCTTTTGCATATACTATTTCCTCTGCCTAGAATTTCTCTGTGTTCCCTTGTCTTCCTGAGGGAAAAATATATTATTTTATATCTTTAAAACTTAGCTCACCTACTATTCTCTCCAAAGTTTTTCCTGTAATTAGCCAATCTCTCTAATATGCTGCCCTTCATTTTGTACATGATTTTGTTATGTTTATCACATTAAACAATAAACTATGAGAGACTCTAGACCAAGACGGTGACATATGGGGCTCCCCAATTCCCTCCTCCCATAGACATACCCACAGCTACATATGGAGCAATTCATTTTTTTTAATAAATTAATTTTTTATTGGTGTTCAATTTATCAACATACAGAATAACACCCAGTGCTCATCCCGTCAAGTGCCCCCCTCAGTGCCCGTCACCCATTCACCCCCACCCCCCGCCCTCCTCCCCTTTCACCACCGCTAGTTCATTTCCCAGAGTTAGGAGTCTTTATGTTCTGTCTCCCTTTCTGATATTTCCCACACATTTCTTCTCCCTTCCCTTATATTCCCTTTCACTATTATTTATATTCCCCAAATGAGTGAGAACATACACTGTTTGTCCTTCTCCGATTGACTTACTTCACTCAGCATATTACCCTCCAGTTCCATCCATGTTGAAGCAAATGGTGGGTATTTGTCATTTCTAATGGCTGAGGAATATTCCATTGTATACATAGACCACATCTTCTTTATCCATTCATCTTTCGATGGACACCGAGGCTCATATGGAGCAATTCATATGGAGCAATTCAATTAATTTCTCTGAAAGAAATCCAGAAGCTAGCTGAGTGACCCCTACACATCCAGCAAATGAGAAAAAAATCCACACAGAAATGAGTAGGAAAGACTAAGACACAATCTCTCCATAAGCTACCCTGCTAGCACACTGAAGTTGGGAGGGAATCCCTAACTCCCAGCTTCTCCCTGAGAAATGAAGGCTTTGGACCATACTTTTAGTGCCCCAACTCTTACAGTTCTAGAAACAAAACCAAAGAGTAGGCAAGAATACCTACTCTTGCCACTTTTTTTCAACATAGTACTAGAAGTCCTACCTAGAGTATTGAGGCAAGAAAAAGGAAGAAAAGGCATCCAAATCAGAAAGGAATAAGTAAGACTCCTTCTATTTGCAGATGATGTGATAATATATATAGAAAACCTAAAGACTCCACCAAAAAACTGTTAGAACTAATAAGTTCAGTAAAGTTGCAGGATACAAATTCAATATAGAAAAATCAGGAGGGCAGCCCGGGTGGCTCAGCAGTTTAGCGCCACCTTCAGTCCAGGGCCTGATCCTGGAGACCAGGGATCGAGTCCCACGTCAGGCTCCCTGCATGTGTCTCTGCCTCTCTCTGTGTGTGTGTGTGTGTGTGTGTGTGTGTGTGTGTGTGTGTCTCATGAATAAATAAATAAATAAAATATTTTCCAGAAAAAGGTCATGAGGAAAAATCAGTAGTATGTCTATACACTAACAATGGACTATCAGAATGAGAAATTAAGAAAGCAATGTCTTTTGCAATAACATCAAAAGAATAAAATACTTAGGAATAAATTTAACCCAGGAAGTAAAAGATCTACACACTGAAAACTATAAAATATTGATGAAAGAAATTGAAGACACAAATAAATAGAAAAATATTCCATGTTCAGATTAAATTTGTTAAAATGTCCATACTACCCAAAGTGATCTACAGATTCAATACAATCTCTATCAAAATTCCAATGGCATTTTCACAGAAGTGGAAAAACAATCCTAAGTTTATACAGAACCACAAAAGATCCCAAATAGCTGAAGTAATCCTGAGAGAGAACATCAAAACTGGAGGTATCATGCTTCATGATTTCAAACTATATTACAAAGCTATAGTAATTAAAGTAGTATGGTACTGGCATGAAAATAGATGCATAGATCAATGGAACAAAATGGAGAGCCCAGAACAAGCCCATGCATATATGGTCAATTAATTATGCCAAAGGAGCCAAGAATGTATGATGGGGAGAGGAAAGTTCTCTTCAATAAATGGTGTTGGGAAAACACCAATATCCACATGCAAGAATATTAAATTGGACCCCTCTCTTACACCATATATAAAATCAACTCAAAGCGGATTATTGATTTGAATATAAGACCTGAAATTGTAAATCTCCTAGAAGAAAATGTAGAGGGTAAGTTCCTTGGCATTGATCTTAGCAATGAATTTTTGGATGTTCACTGTAGCATGATCTACAATAGCAAGGCATGGAAACAACCGAAGGTGACAGATGGATAAAGAAAATGTGATATTAGATATATAAACACACACAGATATATAATATGATGGAATACTATTCAGCCTTTAAAAAGAAGGAAATGTTACCATTTGCCTGGAGGGTATTATGCTAAGTAAAATAAGCCAGAGAGAGAGAAACACAAATACTGTATGGTATCACTTATATGTGAGTCTTAAAAAAAAAAAAGTTGAACTCACAGAAACAGAGAGTAGAGAAAGGTGGTTGCCAGAGAATAGAATGGTGGAGAAAACAGGAAGAGGCTGGTAAAGAATACAAACTTTTAGTTATAGAATGAATCAAGACTGAGGATCTATATATGACATGGTGACTATAATCTATAATGCTGTATTGCATAACTAAAATTTACAAATACAGCAGAACTTAAGTATTTCACCAAAAAAAACTTGAAAAGGTAAATACTGAGGTGGTGAATGTGTTAATTTACTCAATGGTGAATGCTTTCACTATATATACCTATTATCAAATCATCACATTGTATACTTTAAATATATCACAATTTTATTTGTCAATTACTTCTCAATAAAGCTGAAAAAAAGGAATCTAGTAAAAAATAAAATAACATAAATGGATGAATGGATGGAATATGGACAGATAGATCTATACAATAAATGAAAATAATACATTTAAGATTAGAACACAGATTGAAAATTCCATCAGATCTGGCAATAGTAGTAGCTCAGTAGCTTGCCCTGAAACTGGGTCATCTAAAAGTAACTTTCAGCGCCATCTTAAAGACATTTCCAGCTGTTTCGTTAAAAGGAAACTTGGGAAATGTAGATCAGGAACAGAACTATGACTTTTTAACTTTCTGGAGTGTTACTTGAGCTATACCCTGTCTTCTTACAACAGTAAAACTCAAAGCCGTAAAGACAAAATTGCCTCCTTTCAGCACACACACAAAAAATAGGACCTGAAAATAATAGGGCACCTGGGTGGTTCAGTGACTGAGCCTCTGCCTTTGGTTCAGGTCATGATCCCGGGGTCCTGGGATCGAGTCCCGCATTGGGCTTGCCGCAGGGAGCCTGCTTCTCCCTCTGCTATGTCTCTGCCTCTCATGAATAAATAATTTTTTAAAGGATCTGAAAATACTGAAGTTTATGCCAAAAAAAAAAAATCTGAGAGTTCTATAAGCACAACAGAGACATTTGGAATACAGCTGAGTGCCCTGGGACCTGAAAGGAAGATTAAAGACTCCTGGGAAGCTTACCTTGAACACCCAGAGTTTTCTGATGTGAGTCTTAAAAAAAATATCAATGCCCACCTGCTCTTTTCACCAATTCAGAACTCAAAGTGAAAACTCAGTTTTCCCAAGTTTATACTATTCAGTAGCAGAACTAGACCTAGATCATATAAGAAACGATAAATGTATCCAGGGAAAACCATCCTGTAAGCTACCAAACTAATTCATGGGAAGAAAAAAAAGTGTCAAGATTTTACATAATCATATCGTCTATTCAAAGTTCACCATATGCTACACCAATACCTCCCAAAAGTTTGTGTGAGGGATGAGGGAGTGCAAGTGGTATCGGTATAACAGCATTTAGAATGTGCTCAATCTAAACTGAGATGGGTTGGGGCGTGACTAGATGTTTGGTGGAGGGGCCCATCCAGCGCTGTCTACTCTTAAAAAGTGAGAAGCTTCTTTGTTAAAACCCATTGTAAGAACAGGGAACAAGGAGCATACACGTTTGGGACCAGAAGTCAGTGCCACCTCCCAGACAGTGTCGTGTGTGCTACTCAGATTTGTCCCAGCACCATCCCTCTCCCCTAAGGCTCTGTGTTGAGGCTCTATGGACAGTGAATGGTAAAACAGAAAAGGGCTGAGTCTAGAAATCTCTTAGGTCACTGAGACACTAGGCAAACTTGCTTCCTAAAGAATTAATCAAGGCGGAATGACGTGTGGTCCAAAGGAATGGGAGAGATGGCAAACGGTATTTTCTGTAAGCAGCAAGCAGACTTTAGGAGGAGGAATGGGGACTCAAGGGAGGCCATTGGCCACAAGATCTGAGGATGTAACAACGGGAGAAATGAGCCACCTCCATAGGAGACAGAAGGGACATTCTCAAATCTTGCCACTTGCTATCATAGCATGCATTCTTCTTTTACGTTTTTCCTTTCTCCCTAAAAGTTTATCATTACCAATTTTTCAAGTACTTCACGGTCTTGATTTTTCGCTGGCTTCCTTACATTTGTTGAATATTTCTTCACCATAAAATTTGTGGAACTATCCCCAGGATTTAAACATTTAAGCTGTTTCCAATATTGTGAAGAAAATGTTCAGGCTTTTCCTGACTCAAGGCATTCTAAATTCTCAGAAGGGGTTGGTTAGTAAATCAAAGTGATGAATCAATTTTGAGTCTTGATAGATAGTGTTTCAATTTGACTTTTTTTTTTCTCTGCAAAATGTACTCATCAAAAACAAAAACAGGGGCACCTGAGTGGCTCAGTGGTTGAGTGCCTGCCTTTGGCTCAGGGTGTAATCCCAGGGTCCTGGGATTGAGTCCCATATTGAGCTCCCCACAGGAATCCTGCTTCTTCCTCTGCTTCTCTCTCTGTGTCTCTCATGAATAAATAAATAAAATCTTTTTTAAAAAATAAAAAATATATATTATCATTTTCATTACTCCCACTTCAAATTTGGGATGTTGCCATTTAAAAGCATTCAAGTTCTAGGTGACAATTTTCCTTCTTTCCTTTGTTATTTCACTAAATGTGAGGTGGTATCTATTAGCTCCTTTCCTTTCATTTCAAACAGAGATTTTTTTGCCACAATTATTTAACTTCATTATCTTTCTAAATTATTTTTTCTTTTCCTTTGTCCATTAAAATTCTATTTCACTGCCCTCTCCGGTAATTTTTTTTTATTTTATTTATTTATTCATGAGAGACACAGAGAGAGAGCCAGAGACATAGGCAGAGGGAGAAGCAGTCTCCCTGCAGGGAGCCCGATGTGGGACTTGATCCCAGGACCCCAGGATCACAACCTGAGCCAAAGGCAGATGTTCAACCACTGAGCCACCCAGGAGTCCCTCCAATAATTTTTGATAGGTTTTAGATGACTCTTAATCCAATATTTAGACCTTATGCCCAAGTAGAAAAAGAATCATAGATGCAGGTTATAAATTAATATAAAATGGTATCTACATAAATAATTTGTAAGTTACAGATTTATAATCTTATACTCTTTAATTGTATAAGATGTTTTTGTTATTGACAAAATAAATTGCCAAGGCTAATATAATGCATGCCATTTCTGAAAAAGATGGCAAAAGATGCAAGAATCTGTTTTAAAATTATGTAAGAACCCAAAAGTATGTAATAAAAGTACAATTCATGAACAAAAAACATGCATATTAATAATAGCATTAAGTGAACACTGCTAGGTGCCTAGAATTTTATTTAAAAGACTTATAACAGGGATCCCTGGGTGGCGCAGCGGTTTGGCGCCTGCCTTTGGCCCAGGGCGTGATCCCGGAGACCTGGGATCGAGTCCCACATCAGGCTCTTTGCGCAGAGCCTGCTTCTCCCTCTGCCTGTGTCTCTGCCTCTCTCTCTATCTCTGTGACTATCATAAATAAATAAAAAATAAATAAAAACGCGTATGTCAAGCGCTTTGTGTATAAAAAAAAAAAAAAGACTTATAACAAGGACGCCTGGGTGGCTCAGCAGTTGGGCTCCTGCCTTGGCTCGGGTCGTGATCCCAGGATCCGGGATCAAGTCCCACATTGGGGTCTCTGCGAGGAGCCTGCTTCTCCCTCTACCTGTGTCTCTGCGTCTCTCTCAGTCTGTGTCTCTCATGAATAAATAAATAAATCTTTGAAAATAATAAAATAACAGGCTTATAACAAAGTGGATTTTATGCATAAGGAAACTGAGGCTCAAGGTTACATTAAAAAACAATTAAAATCTTGGGGATCCCTGGGTGGCGCAGCGGTTTAGCGCCTGCCTTTGGCCCAGGGCGCGATCCTGGAGACCCAGGATCGAATCCCACGTCGGGCTCCCGGTGCATGGAGCCTGCTTCTCCCTCTGCCATTCTCTCTCTCTCTCTCTCTCTCTCTCTCTCTGTGTGTGTGTGTGTGTGTGTGACTATCATAAATAAATAAAAATTTAAAAAATTAAAAAAAAATCTTGATTGGCATGATTTCATGGTCTTTTCATATGATGCTCTTCTTACCATTGGGTAGCAAATTAAGTCATATGAGTTAAAAGGTCATAAAGCTCCTATGTCCTCTCTAGTCAAACAGTCATAATTTAATGCCTTTTTAAAAACTGTGTGTTAGTTTGGGAATGCGTGCAATTAAATAAGATTCTAATTAGACAAACACAATGCAAATACTAAGACCCTGGAATTGTAACTATTGTTTATACCTACCAAAGTACATCCCAGATATATTTCTTAATCCAAAACAAGTCAAAATTCCTTTTTCAGATAAAGAACACTGACTGACCAGAAATTGTTAGGATGAGCTCTCTCTGTCCCAAGGAGAGAAAAGATCTGCCCAAAGTCTCCTAGGAGTCACCAGTTGTTGCATAATATATTATGCAATAATTTCTAGATCAAATGTAATAATAAAAACATGAGCATTCTCTAATATTGGAAGCTGATTTCCTGACTTTCCAGTTTTAAGGAAAATCCCATAGAATTAGTATTGTGCAATGGATACTTTCCTGTTTTAGCAGCTTAGGACAGAAAACAAAGTCACATTTTTTTAATACTTTATCTCTCTCCACATACCACTGCCACATCCAAGATAAGCCAACCAACACCAGGAATTGACTCCTCAGTTCAAGACCTCAGTACTGGTTATAAGTCCCTTTTAGAGACAAAATTTCATCTGCCAGACAATTCTGTTCTCTACCACCACTGGGCCTGACATTGCTACATGGTGTCCCTGTTGAAGCCCAAATGGTGCTACCACTTAGGCATGATCCAGATTTATGGTAAAATGGCACATACTTCCACCAAAAATCTTTCAACCACTGCCAGGGATAGTTCCCTCAGCTCAGGCTTTCCTACCAATGGGAATCAGACTTATCTGACTGAAGTTTATTCAATTAGCTTGTAGAGTACAAAAGACTGAAAGATAAGCAACCCATGTAGGGAGACTGAGAATTTGGACATCATGAACCAAATAAATGACCACTTGTTCAATCATTGCTTTCATTAAAATAAAACTCCAGGAGCAAAATAAAGGAGGGGGCGGTAAACACAGCCCACATGCTATACTGTCTGGGTTCATGTCACTTGGGCTCATGGGCTTCTGGACCTCTCAACACACTGTTCAAATTCAATTCAGCCTCTTAGTTATTTCAGGCTTATCCATATGTCCAAGCAGCCATCTTCTCCAAGGACATACTCAGGACCAAATGACGAGATCCAAGATTTCAGATCTCAGCATCTGAAGAATTATTATAGTCTCTCTACTTCTTTCTCTCTTTCTCCCTCTCCTTTCCTCTCTGCTCCCTCTCTCCACCTCTCTCTCTTCCCCTGTCCTCCTCTTTCCCATTCTGTCTGTCCCTAAAATCCCTACCGCCTGAGAGCAGAATACTTTGTATCTTCTCATTCTCAAGATCTGTCCTCCTTTTCTATCTCCAGGGGGTTTTGTTTTTGTTTTTGCTTTTTCAGGAAAAATCCAATCATGTTATAATTGAAAAAGTCTCTTTCAGAGTCTTTTTTGTTTGCAAAGAAATTGTGTCGAGTTGCAAATCTAGCAATGAGCAAATAAATTCATATTGTACATAAGTCCATCCATGGAATAGGTTCAAGAGTTTGGGATGTGATGAATGAAATATGCTTTGGGGCACAAGAATTTCTAAACCTTACAAGAAGATAGTCTAACCTATGAATGTGTATTAAAATAACACACTTGGGGATCCCTGGGTGGCTCAGCAGTTTAGTGCCTGCCTTCGGCCCCGGGTATGATCCTGGAGTCCCAGGATCAAGTCCCATGTCAGGCTCCCCGCATGGACCCTACTTCTCTCTCTCTCTCTCTCTCTCTCTCTCTCTCTCATAAATAAATAAATAAAACCTTTTTAAAAAAATAAAATAACGCACTTTGGGCATAGCTGTCTGCTTATGTTAAGAACCTGAATGAACATATTAAATCACCTATTAAACACAGAGCTCTCCAAGGAACTGTCTCTAACATTAAACACTGCTTTCTCCATAACAAGAAAAAAAGCATTAGTACCTCTAAAGAAGGGTCTCAGAGTACACACAAACTCTAGAAAGTTCAGAAAGTGATTATCAAGGGACCTTGATTTTTTATTCTCTAAGTAAATAATGCACAACAGTTAGAAATGTTTGGTGACATATTAATGAAAGTCAGCCTGCATAACTCTAATTGGGTACTGGAAACTGTTCCTTGCATTGCCAACAAAAACAGATGGAGAATATCATTTCAAAGAAAGAGGTAATGAAACTTCCCTTAAAGAAATTGCTTAAAAAAAATGGTAACACTTGACAATAGAATTAGCTTTATGAACACACACCATATGACATTTAAATGGAAAAAAAAAAGAAAAGAAATAAGAGTAAACCAGCTAACTTCATTCCTAACATGTATCAATCTGATGGCTCGAGAGTGCCAGCTTCTTACCCAGCAACTATCTTGTCATTGTACCTCTCATGATATTGCCAGTTACAAGGAAGAGAATGTTCTGGCCATCTGCTTCCTCTGAGGTTTATTCACACAAGTGGTAGAGAACCCAAGTCTAAAAGATAAGGAACACATGTAGGCAGATTATGAGAATCTGGACATCATGAACCAAATAACTTACCAATTGCTTAATCCCTGGCTTCATCAAAATAAAACTCCAGTGGAAAGAAGACTCCCATGACTCATGGGGAAGGGAAATTTTCTCATTCCAGTAAATGAATTTCTGACACATATCCACAGCTGCTAGATAGCCGTAATTAAGACTGGGAATTAGACAATTCAATTTGTGTAGATAATCTATCATCAATCATTCAAAAACAAATAGATACTCCCAACAAAACATATCTTCGTGTGACATTTTAGAATAGCTAGCATAACAAATGCTACTGACTCCTTCAAGTCCCCAGCCAACCTCTTGTGACAAAGCATCACTCTTTCCTACACCCTAGTTCATGTTGTTTTCTCTTATTGTCCACTATCAGCAATGTCTCTGATTCTACTCTTCCATCCTATCCTTGAGCTCCTGGCATCATGTCCACCACAGATGGCCAATTGATCAACTTGTGCTTGATTCACCACTGAACAGTTGAAAACTCATTCTAACTCTAGTCCCTAACATCGGGAATACTGTCTCTAAGCTGATTCTGCTTCTACCTGCCTTTATGGCCTTCAGTGAGTCATGACACTTTCTGGGTTGTAATTTCCCCACTGTTAAAGTGAAGGGTAAGACTTGATAACTGTAAGACTCCCTCCAACAGTCACACTCTCATTCTAGAACTCATAGTAACATCAGACTGGTTTCTAATTCTTAAACTCACTTTCAGTAAATTCATCGTGAATTTGGCCTTCATACAGCCCCTTGAGATAGGTAAGGTGAGTGCTACTAGTCCCATTTTGGAATGAGGGAGATGGGGCTCAGCATTTTAAACAGTTTATTGAAGGGCCACCTGGGTGGCTCAGTCAGTTAACCAGGAGACTCTTGATTTCAGCTCAGGTTGTGATCTCAGGGTTGTGGGATCCAGCCCTGTGTCGAGCACTGCACTGGGCATACAGCCTGCTTGGGATTCTTTCTCCCCCTCTTCCTCTGCCTCTCCCCTGCTCCCACTCGCATACTCTCTCTAAAGAAATTTTTTTAATGAAAAGAAAAAAAAACAATTTAAAAAGTTTATTGAATCCACACCACTTGCTGGTGACAGAAGTCTTCTGAGTCCTAATTTAGTGCTTGCTCCATTCCACTGTGCTATTCCATGATATACGAAGATGAATGGAGGCTTCCAGTAGACATGCGTGGGGACAAGGATGATCAGGATTGGGTTTTCATTTGGCTCACTGCCTTCAGGTGGCCCTTTTCTTGATGGGTGCCTGAATGATATATGCTGGTAGAGTTCTATGAGGGATGAAAAAGGAGATGAAGAGCTTTTTGCTTAAAAGCAAACAGTGAGGAAGAATAAGAGAAAAGGGAGAAATATAGGAGCCACCATATGGAATGAAACTTGAGAACTTTTCAAAAGTTTTTTCTAAGGCGTGCATTGAAACTTCATCTTCCTTATGCACAAAAAAACAACAGCAAAAATCAACCTCATCTTTTAATGTTTTTTGAGTTAGAGATGTGTTTTCTTCTGATTTTTTAGATGTATGAATTTCTCAGATGGGTCCTAACATTTGAGTTATAATAAAAAATAAAAGGAAGAACAGTTTTACATATCATCAGTCTCACTGAGCAAAATTAGACAAACAAGAAGTTCCCCCACCTCTCTCTCTCCCAATCTCTCTCTCAACCTCTCTCTCTCCCTCTCCCTCACACTCACACAAAAAGAAGGTGTTGTTAGTCATTATTTTGACCTGACAATATGTAAACCTCTATTTACCTTTTTACTGAAGGAAATAGCAAACTATGAGCCCATTAACTATCTGATGCACCTGGGAGAAGTTGGGCCATAGAAGATTACAGATAAAATAGGAGGATGTGAAATTGCCCTTCCATCTGACTCCAACTTAATGCTGAACTTTCAGGGTGGTAAAACTGGTGCCCATTATCCAAATGTTGAGGATTCGTCTGGACTTTAGGGAAACACAGTGTCCTGAAAAAATAAATCAGCATAAAGCCAATGGAAAGATTTGAGTTCCTGATCTAAATAAGACTCTTTCAATGCTAAAAATGTCTCTCAAAGGGCAGTATTTCCCGATCTGAGAGATCTGAAACTGGAGGGCTGCAAACTGTCTGCAAGGAGTCTACAAATTGATAAGGCATATGCATCTTTTCAACAGATACCTAAAATACAACTAAGGTGGGGAAAATGACATAGCAAACTCAAGAAGTTTATAAACTACTGACATAAGAAGAAGCACAGTGAAGTCCAACTTAATTTCAGATCAACTTACAGGGACTTTTTTGTACTTCACAGCTTCAATCTATCTTCCAAAGCTACTCTTAAAATTGGCCATGCACAAAAGACAACAATAAGTATTTAGCTAATTTGTTTGGCAGTTGAGAGTCTTTTACTCTTTCACCTTGGGAAACCATTTTAAAAAAAAAGCACATTCAAAGGAATAATTTTCATAGGCTAATGGGAGTAAAACAGAGTATCTCAAATTTCTTACTAGAAATGGCTGAATATTTAGAAAGCATTCAAATTTAGCATAAACGATGTAGTTACAGTGAAACTCCGGAGATCTATTTCTTTGGATCCACACAGAAAGCAGAAACTTAGACTTTCTGGGTTCCTTCGACATGGCAAGTCCTTCAAGTGTACTACTTATCACTACAAGCTTAAGAGCTAGGTATTATTATTCCCATTTTCAGAAGAAATAAGTAAAGTAAAGCTTAGGTAAAATGCCCAGGGCAACTCAACTATTAAATGATAAAGTGCTATTTACACTTAGGTTTCTCTGATTAGTCTCGGGTGCTATCTCACTATACCATAATCCCACTCCCAACGTGGTCTTTTCCCTCTATTGTAACAATTCCTTCACAGAGTGAGTTGTGCGTACCACAAAGTACAAATATATACCCAGTTTATGCCTCACATTTAGCTCATATTCTTTTGCATTAGAAAAAGCTCATTAAGTGTATAGAGGAAGATGTGGATTTGCACTCCAACTGCATAAGGCATTAGGATTTTAAATTACTTTAAGCTATTAGAAAAGCTGCCTTCATATATTAGAGAATTGAGAAAGATTGAGGGAACCCAATTATATGGCATGACTCTTTCTGCCTGAATTCTGAACCTACTGAAAGAGACAGAAAAAGTGAGCAGAGGAGTGCCAAAATAGCTCCTTTATTTTGGATAAAGGCTGGAGGGAAGGACATGGCTTTTGGTCTATATACCAAGTGGACTTTCTAATATAATATGTAACCCCAGAATCAGGCAGCTTGTCTCCCCACTCCAGACCAACTGGACAATGTCAGCCCTTTCCTCATTAGGGGCCTGTACTTGTAGAGCGCACCACAGAGGAGCCAGTCAGGACTTGGGCTCCCTCAGATAGGCTGTTCCTAAGAAAGGGAAGGAAATAAGAGGCTGAGTTGTGCATGCCCCACTTCTTTCTCAAAATTTTAAATCAGGGGTGCCTGGATGGCTCAGTCGGTTAAGCACCTACCTTCATCTCAAGTCATGACCCAAAAGTCCTGGGATTGAGTTCCACATGAGCCTGCTTCTCACTCTCCCTCTGCCTGCCGCTCCTTCTGCTTGTTCTTTCTGTCTCTCTCTATCTCTGTCAAATAAATAAATAAAATCTTTAAAAAAAAAAAAAAACTTAAATCAGGTAATTTACTCCACCCATGACTGTGTGAGAAGGGTCTAAGGAAAGAATCTAAGAGGAGCATGTAGGAAAAAATCTCATTAAAACCAGGAATATGGAGGATACATTACCTACCTAAGTCGTTTCAATGCCTAAATACGATTTGCTTATAGGGAGGTTGGGCAGCAGAGATGCTAAGGGGCAAAAGCTGGCTGAGCATGTCCTCTACCAAGAACTATACTCAAGCATCCAGACACAGAGACAGCAGGAGACCAGAGAAGGGGAGCTTGAATGGATCAAAACAAGGGGTGGTCAGAAGCCAGTATCTGAAGCTAAAGGATGAAAATCAGAGAAATGGGTACAGAAGGAAAGGGTGAAGCAATGAACAGTAATAGGTGAACACCTGACACAGGCACTATTGTCTATGCCTGTGTTTTACAAGCTCACTGCAGCATGCTACATCAGAAAGGTGCCTACAGTCATAAATCTAAAAATGTGCTGACATGAGAAAATGCTCCGCATCACTGGCCATCAGGGAAATACAAATCAAAACCACAATGAGACACCACCTCACACCAGTGAGAATAGGGAAAATTAACAAGGCAGGAAACAACAAATGTTGGAGAGGATGCGGAGAAAAGGGAATCCTCCTGCACTGTTGGTGGGAATGTGAACTGGTGCAGCCACTCTGGAAAACTGTGTGGAGGTTCCTCAAAGAGTTAAAAATAGACCTGCCCTACGACCCAGCAATTGCACTGCTGGGGATTTACCCCAAAGATACAGATGCAGTGAAACGGCAGGACACCTGCACCCCGATGTTGATAGCAGCAATGTCCACAATAGCCAAACTGTGGAAGGAGCCTCGGTATCCATCGAAAGATGAATGGATCAAGAAGATGTGGTCTACGTATACAATGGAATATTCCTCAGCCATTAGAAACGACAAATACCCACCATTTGCTTCGACATGGATGGAACTGGAGGGTATTAAGCTGAGTGAAATAAGAGAAGGACAAACATTATATGGTCTCATTCATTTGGGGAATATAAAAAATAGTGAAAGGGAATAAAGGGGAAAGGAGAAAAAAATATGTGGGAAATATCAGAACGGGAGACAGAACATGAAAGACTCCTAACTCTGGGAAACAAACTAGGGGAGGTGGGCAGGGGGTGGGGGTGACTGAGTGGCAGGCACTGAGGGGGGCACTTGATGGGATGAGCACTGGGTGTTATTCTGTATGTTGACAAATTGAACACCAATAAAAAATAAACTTATTTTAAATAAATAAATAAATAAATAATAAAAATGTGCTGAAACCCACCCTTCCCTCACCGATTAAAGTCAAGGTTTCCTTGGGTTTACCTAGTCAGAAGCTTTTAAATATAGAGGGACATCCTTGAGGTGGGATAGAGTTCCATCCATGAGTGTCACTCTTTTTAGCCAGGGCCCCAGGTTCTCAGATTTCCCACAGCACCTGGGGTTTCCCATCATAAGGCATCAGGGCTGGGTGTTCAAGCTTAAAAGTAGAGAGGCGCACTGGGTATGAATGGAGAGCTAGAAGCTGCGATCGGAGCTGAAAGGCCGTGGGCTTGGTGATCTCTATTGGTCTGACAGGTGGTGGCCCTTCGGTTTGGAGCACAAATTAATGGGACATGCATGTCTTAGAGATTCTTTAGAATGTCCTGAAGCTCCCCCAGAAATTAGGTAAATATTGATATAATGTAGATATTATGAAATTTTAACTGTTTAACCATTAAAGTTAGGAATTAGTTTAGTGATTATGAGTAGAAAACTGAAAACAATGGGTTAATCATATTATAAGTTTATTTTTTCTGCTACATAACTGACATCCTAAGGTAAGGAAACCAAAGCTATTTTGGCAGTTCCATGAAGCCCAAAGACTTCACGTAGCACCACTCCAGAGACCCTTTATTATGCCATAATCCCTCAGGTAATATCCTCATATTCATGCTTTTCACGTGGCTACTGACACCCTAGCCTAGCAGATGTCTGCTCTTTTAAGAAACTTTTCAGTAAGCCCCATCTGACAATTTCTGCTTCTATCTCACTGGGTAGAATTATGTCAAGGGCTATCCCATGATAGAGGAAAGTGGCGATTTGCATTGTTTCAGGTGGGCACATCACTAACCCCAATAAAATCAGGTCTGTTGGCAAGGAAGCCAGAGAAGAATAGTACTCAAACGGCAACCCACTATCTCTTACACAGAGGTACAGGGAAAAGGGATGAGGTGGCCCAAAACTCATTATTGCTACCTATGTGGACATTCTGGGTAAAGGATTACAGTGACTTACTAATACTACGCAGATTCTATGGGGGTGCCCCAGGGAAGTTCATGTCTCAAGAATGCGTAGAGCTACTTAGTTCATAAATTTCTAGGCCTGTCCTTTCTGCAGATGCAATATCACAGTTGTCTTGCACTAAATCAGTGGTTCTAAACTGTATCTTTTACAAGAGCACTGGTCTCTCTATAGCAAATCACCATAATACTTAAACTTACACTCCTAGATCTTGCTGCACAGACACAGTTTAGGCACCATGTTCTATGTGGTACCAAATCAGAAAAGGCTACTAAATGCCATCATGCACTGTGGGGAGGTTTTACTGCAGGGTGTAAATGACTCCAGCTGCAAAGGTCCTCCTGGGCAGTTTGGGCTACCTTTGGAGACAGTGGCAGTATTCTCTGCTGAGAGAGAGAGGTTCTTAAGATGGGACAGCCTCACTTTCCTCCTAATGATGCAGCCTGAGGGACAGAGGCCTTGGCGGGCTTTAGAGCCTTCACAGCCTTCATAGCATTCTTTCAGGAGAGAAGTCAGACCTCTCAAAGAGGAAAGCTCACAATCCCAGGTATTTTGCTGATCCTCCCCCTGCCCCAGCCTCTGCCTCAACTACTTCATGCTGGGAGCACTGGAATGCATCAACACATCAACCAGGATCTTCTTGGAAAAGGTTTTCCCTGCCTCAAAAGTAATCTCCTGCAGCTAGCTAAATCATTTCTCACCTCTTAGCCTCCACACACCTTAAAATCCATAATCTCTCTACAGATAAATAGTGTCCCAGCACACTGACAGGTACTTACATACATACACACATAGGTACATACATAGAGGTTTAAAAGTCTTATGTTAAATTATTCTTTCCTTTAAAAAAAATCGTCCTTTGCATAGAAAGGAAAAGGCTTTTTTTTTTTTTTTACATTTATTTTTTTTTATTTATTTTTTTTTAATTAATTTTTATTGGTGTTCAATTTACCAACATACAGAAAAACACCCAGTGCTCAAGGCTTTTAAAACAAAAACATTTTAAAGGTATATGATCGTATCTAGAAGATAAAACATGAGATGATGGGAAAACACAGAGAAGACGGGGGAGGAGATGCAATATGTGCTATTTACTCCCACATATCAAACTGATCCCAGCAGAAGCTAATTACAAGATCTAAGCAGGAAATGATCAAGCTCCCAAAACTACACTCCTGTCTACATCTTCTACCATGTTTCCAAACCCTATACTAATTCTAGGCCCTTCCTCAAATTCTATTCTTGTATTTTTACTCCATTCAATCACCATCACATAATAAGCACACTGGTATGAAAACCTCTGTTCTTAGTGGTCCGGATATCCCTTAAGCATAATCTCCCATCTTGAGACTTCAATCTCACTAAAGTCCAGTCATGTCCCTACCGTAGACATTCTCCAGTCATCTGCCCTCCTTGCAGCCAATTAATGCCCTTGTGTACCCTTAACAGAAATTATCAACATGCTTGTGCATTCAGTGGAGGAACAATGACATTTTAGAGACTGTCACAAAGGAGTGGAAACAAAGGAGCTGCCATTTTATCATCCCCTAGGCTGACCTACTCATGATCTCAGAGTTCACCTGCAAGTCATATTTCATTTTAGTGAAGCACTTATTCATGGTAGCTGACTAGTTTTTGTAAAAAGTAATTTACATCCATTTCCTCTTATTAGGTCATGTGCCCCACCTATCAGTCCGTCAGGCAGTTATTAATCCATTGTTTTCTCTTGAGACACATTTCCTTCAGCTTTCATAATTTTCATAATTTTTGGTATCCTAATATCCTAAACAGTAAAGCTTCTAAAAGTGACTTAGCCTAAGATGTTACTCATACATCAAAACAGCAGTTTTTTAAGAAATATCTTAAACAGGTAGCTCCTTTCCTCAGATGATTTCTAATGCAGAAATTTGATGTGTAAGTGGCTCTGTTTTCAGGGGAGAACCCAGATAGGTGGGCTTGGGCTCATTCTTGACCTCTGAGGCTTCCCAGAAGAACCTTTCCAGAAATGTGAATCTGTAGACCACATCTTGAAAACACTTGTGCTAAAGGAATCTGAATTCTTTAAATACCTTATAAATATTGACAACTTTTACCCTGATTTGGAGACCATATCCTGCTTGGATAGATTTCAATATTAAAAAGCATATGAATAGCAAATAAGTCAATATAGAATCAAAGAAAATATACTGCAACAAAGAAGGGAGCCAAACATATGGCATGAAACCCCAGTAAAGAAGTGCTATTAAAAATAACAAAATCATTTCTATAAGAACCAGAAAAAATTCTGGCAACTAGTGTTTCCAAAGATACAGAAGATATGACCTTTGTAAAACAGAAATAGCAAGCTATAATGAAGAAAATAATTGAGTGAGGAAAGATACTGAAGAAACTAGAAGGGCAGGAAAATCCAATATATCATAAGAAAATTAAAAATTCATTGAAGGAGGTCAAAAAGTCAAAAGAAAAAGTGATACTGAATGTACCTGGAACAATAATATTAAAGATAAAGTTGAGAAGATATTACTGCACAGAGAGGAAATGAGAACAAAAATTTTGATAGTGACAAGAAAAAAAGTAATTTTTAAGAACATGGAATTGGCTAGATCACTAAAGAAAATCACTAAAGAATCACCAGCCTTAAACAACACATTAGACCAGATGAACTTAATAGATATCTACACAAGAATAAGGAATAAAATCCAACCTAAGACTGATAGTGTTTTGAACAAAGAAGTCAGAAACAGTAGGACCCTAAAACAAACAAACAAAAAAAGATAGAAAGAAGAAAAAGAAGAAAAATTTTCTGGATCTTAAAAGGGGGGTAAGGCTGAATCTATTTTAAAAAAAAACAAGGTTCATCGTGTTCCAGGAACAGTTATTGAAATAGAAACCTTTCCTAGACACAAAAGGAAAAACTATTTTAGTTATGTGGATAAAGAAAAGTACTATAAGATTTAAGAAGAAAAGCTTACCTAGAAAGGAAAAAATTCAAGTTTGCCTCAGTCTTCATCACATGTTTAAATTCCACAAGAAAATGGAGGTGTGTCTGCAAAACGTTGAGGGGGAAAATCCTAGTGAGCCAAAATCCCAAACTTAGTCAACTTCTCCTTCACAAACAAAACCAACAGAGAGAACTTCTCATGCGAGGATTCAGCACAAATACCACAAATGTACCCTTCATAGAAATGTCCAGAACATTCTACAGCTGACAAAGTTGAAAGAGCCTTTGAGAAGTCAAAAGTCAAACTATAAAGGCACTGCTGTTGGAACATATAGAAAACCATTTAATGTGGAAAATAACTACAAAGCTTATTGCAAATATAATTTCAAAATTTCATTCAAAGCTAAAAAAAAAAACTTGCAAGGAAACTTTCACTGGTTAAAATAAAATGCTGTTTAACTAATATCATCCTCAATGGAGAAATACTGAGAGCAGGGGTACAACAGTGTCTGCTCTCACCACATGGTTCAGCATAGTACTAGAAGTCCTAGCCTCAGAAATCAGGCAACAAAAAGAAATAAAAGGCATCCAAATCACCAAGGAAGAAGTCAAACTCTCACTCTTTGCAGATAACATGATACTTTATGTAGAAAACCTGAAAGACTCCACCAAAAAATTGCTATAACTGATAGAGGAATTCAGCAGAGTCATGGGATATAAAATCAACATACAAAAATCTGTTGCATTTCTACACACTATTAATGAAGCAGCAGAAAGAGAAATCAAGAAATTAATCCCATTTACAATTGCACCAAAAACCATAAGATACTTAGGAATAAATCAATCCAAAGAGGTAAAATATCTATATGCTGTAAACTGTAGAATGCTTACAAAAGAAATTGAAGACACAAAGAAATGGAAAAACATTCCATGCTCTTGGATTGGAAGAACACTGTTTAAATGTCTATGCTACCCAAAGCAATCTACACATTCAATGCAGTCCCTATAAAAATAACATCAGAATTTTTGACAGAGCTAGAAAAAAACAAGTCTAAAATGTATATGGAACCACAAAAGACCTCAAATAGCCAAAGTAATGTTGAAGAAGAAAAACAAAGCTGGTGGGATCACAATTTCAAGCTTCAAGCTGTATTACAAAGCTGTAATCATCAAGACAGTATGGTGTTGGCATAGAAACAGACACATAGATCAATGGAACAGAATAGAGAATTCAGAAATGGACCACAGTTGTATGGCCAAGTAATCTTTGACAAAGCAGGACAGAATATCCAAAGGAAAAAAGTCTCTTCAACAAATGTTATTAGGAAAACTGGACAGCAACATACAATAAAATAAAACTGGACCACTTTCTTAAATCATACAGGAAAATAAATTCAAAATGGATGGAAGACCTAAATATAAGACAGGAAATCATCAAAATCCTAGAAGGAAAAATAGGCAGTAATTTCTTTGACCTTGGCCACAGCAACTTCATACTAGACACATCTCTAGTATGTGGCAGGAGAAACAAAAGGAAAAACCAACTATTGGGACCTCATCAAAATAAAAGCTTCTGCACACCAAAGGAAACAATCAACAAAACTAAAAGGCAACTGACAGAATGGGTGAAGATATTTACAAATGACATATCACATAAAAGGCTAATATCTGAAATCTACAAAGAACTTACCACACTCAACATCCAAAACACAAATAATCCAGTTAAGAAATGGGCAAAAAGGGATGCCTGGGTGGCTCAGTGGTTGGGTGTCTGCCTTTGGCTCAGAGCATGATCCTGCAATCCAGGATCAAGTCCCACATCGGGCTCCTTGCAGAGAGCCTGTTTCTCCTTCTGCCTGTATCTCTGCCTCTCTCTGTGTGTCTCTCATGAATAAATAAATAAAATCTTAAAAAAAAAAAGAAATGGGCAAAAGCCATGAACAGACACTTTTCTAAGGAAGGCATCCAGATGGCTAACAGACACATGAAAAGATTCTCAACATCACTCATCATCAGGGAAATACAAATCAAAACCACAGTGAGATACCACCTCACACTGGTCAGAATGGCTAAAATGAACAACTCAGGAAATAACAGATGTTGGTGAGGATGCAGAGAAAGGGGAACTCTTTTTTACTGTTGGTTGGAATGCAAACTGGTGCAGCCACTCTGGAAAAGGAGTACAGAGCTTCCTCAAAAAGTTAAAAATAGAACTATGCTACAACCCAGCAATTGCACTACTAGGTATTTATCTAAAGATATAAAAGTGCTCATTTGAAGGGGCACATGCACCCCAATGTTTATAGCAATACTATCAACAACAACCAAATTATGGAAAAAGCCCAAATGCCCATCAACTGACAATGAACAGGTAAAGAAGATGTGGTATATACACACAATGGAATATTACTCAGCCATAAAAAACAATGAAATCTTGTCATTTGCAACAACATGGTTGGAACTTGAGTATATTATGCTAAGTGAAATAAGTCAGTCAGAGAAAGACAAATATATGATTTCACTCCTATGTGAAAGTTAAGAAACAAAACAGATAAACATAGGGAAAAGGAGGGGAAAATAAGATAAAAACCAGAGAGGGAGGCAAACCATAAGAGTCTCTTAACTACAGAGAACAAACTGAGGGTTGCTGGAGGGGAAGGCATGGGGGATGGGCTAGATGGGTGATGGGCATTAAGGAGGGCACTTGTTGGGATAAGCATTGGATGTTGCATGTAAGTGATGAGTCACTAAGTTCTACTTCTGAAATCAATACTACACAATGTTAACTAACTCAAATTTAAATTGAAAAAATAAGAAATTTTTAATAATAAATAAATAAATAAATAAATAAATAAATAAATAAAATGCTGCCTAGAAAGAACTCCATAATAAATCACAGAAAGGACAGGGGATGCCAAAGCTAAGTAAAATTTCTCACCATGAATCAAAAGGAGCTGGAAAGTAACTTTTGAACTTGATTTTTATCTTTAAGGAACCATAAGACTCCCATTTATGATATTCTAATAAAGTCAAAAGAAAACTCATTCTACAAGTGGACCCCTACAGGAATCTGAAATTTTGAGGAAATGAATTGTCTGACAACCCGAAACTGAAATTTTAAAGTTGTCCCACTGAATTATTAGTGCCCCCAGGCTCCTCAGAGAAGGAAACAGATATCCTTTTGGAATGAACCAACCCTCAACACAGGCCTCAAAGAATTTTACCTCCCCCCCAAGTATATTCCAAGGATGATGAACAGCATACAGGCAGAAATCACAAAATATACAAGGTGCCATAAGAGACAGTCTACAGTAATAATAGAGAGCAAAAGCAGACTTTCAAAGAGTTCAGATATTATAATTATTAGACATAGAATATGGAAATGTACACTGGATTAAGATATTTAAAGAAATAAGGAAGTGGCTTTTTAAATATTTATTTATTTATGATAGACACATAGAGAGAGAGAGAGAGACACAGAGAGAGAGAGGCAGAGACACAGGCAGAGGGAGAAGCAAGCTCCATGCTGGGAGCCCGACGTGGGACTCAATCCCGGGACTCCAGGATCAAGCCCTGGGCCAAAGGCAGGTGCCAAACCACTGAGCCACCCAGGGATCCCCTAAAGAAGTGTTTAAAATATGATTAAAGAGGAAGTGGAGAGACTCCTGGGTGGCTCAATTGGTTAAGCATCCAATTCTTGGTTTTCGGCTCAGGTCACTATCTCAGGGTCGTAGGATGGAGCCCTGCATGGGGTTCCATGCTCAGCACACAGTCTGCTTAAGATTCTTTCCCTCTGCCCCTCCTTCCACTTGTACTCACTTGTGCTCACTCTCTCTCTTTCTCTCAAATAAATAAATAAATCTTATAGAAAAAAAAAAAAGAGGGGGCATATTGGCAAATGGCCTACAGAACAACATGCCTAAGTTTTATTGTGACTCCTATGACACACACCTCACCCATGACTCTCCCTCTGTGACGAAGACACACTGCAGTGGTAGAAAACACAAAGAGAGGGGATCCCTGGGTGGCTCAGCAGTTTAGCGCCTGCCTTCGGCCCAGGGCATGATCCTGGGGCCCCGGGATCAAGTCCCACATCAGGCTTCTTGCATGGAGCCTGCTTCTCCCTCTGCCTGTGTCTCTACCTCTCTCTCTCTCTCTCTCTCTCTCTCTGTGTGTGTGCGTGTGTCTCATGAAGAAATAAATAAAATCTTTAAAAAAAAAAAGAAAACACAAAGAGAATGTGCAAGACTACTATCAGAAGTGGATGAAAGAGTAGGCTCAGAGCTGCATATCAACAAGGAAAGATACCTCCTATTCCATTCTCTGCTCTTCCTCCTGCAGGGACAATGATCCCACCTCTTTCTAGTCTCCCAAGTATGATGTCAGTACTCCACGTGGGGAGCCTTTCCATGATGCCAATGATGGGCCCCCTCCTCCTCTTGGATGACACCAGTGAGACGTGCTCCTGGAATGAGGCCACCTATGGGAGGCTACATGCCAAAGATGCCTGGGATCCCAATGATGAGACCTCCTACCCTTCCCACGATGGTGCCTTTTCAGTCAGAATGAATCCACCAAAGAGATAAGGAGAGAGGGGAACCTCCATATCCAATTTAATTACTTGTTCTACTTCACCAGGAGATCATGGTGCTGTGACTCTGAGTGTTTTCTAACAGCATAACAGGGAAGACTTGCTCCCCCTTCCTATCAAAGAGAAAATAGTTTTGGCAAGTGACTAATGGGACCCCCCCAAAAAAAGCAATTTTCATTTGTATGGAATGTGGAAATAAAATTGTCAACTGTTTAATTTACTATTAGATAAATAATAATAAATAATAATAAAATATGATTAAAATAAATAATAAAATATGATTAATAAAATAAAAATAAAATATGATTAAAGAATAAAATATGATTAAATAAAATATGATTAAAATAATAAATAACAGTAAAATATGATAAAATAATAATAAGTAATAATAAAATATGGAAATTTCAATTTCAGGCAAAATATATCCAGTAAAAAAGAGATTTCAAAACACTAGACTGAATGCTTGTGTCCCTTCAAAATTCATATGTTGAAACCTGACCCCAATGTGACGGTATTAGAAGTTGGAGTCTTTGGGAATTAGTTAGATCATGAGGATTGAGCCCTTATGAATGGATTAGTGACCTTAAAAAAGAGACTCCAGAGGACTCCTTCACCCCTTCTGCCATGTGAGGACATAGTGAGAAGATGGCTGTCTATGAACCAGGAAGCAGGCTCTCACCAATGCAAACCTTCCAGCACCTTGATCTTAGACTTCCCAGCCTCCAGAGCTGTGAGAAATAAATGTCTGTTATTTAAACCACTCAATCTATGGTATTTTTATTATGGCAGCCTGAAGAGACTAAGACAAAAATAAGCAGATCTGAAAAGAATAAATTGTATTCCTAGTAAAAAAAAAAAATTAATAGTAAAGTCATTGAAACTAACAAATTCCATGGAAGAGTTGAACCAGAAGATTATGCACAAATAATAGTATTAGCAAAATGTTAGGTAGTTATGAAGAATTAATTCAGTATGCACCTTACAGAGACAAAAATATGGAAAACATAATAGGTAGGTGAAAAAAAAGAAGATAAAGTAAATGTCTAACATAGGTCTAATTGGAGTTTCAGAAGAAAGGGAGAAATAGAATGGAGATGAGGTAATATCTAAAGAGATAATAACTAGTAATTTCTCAGAAGAAACCATACACAGTTTCAGGAAATCCAGCAAATTCCAAAGAGGATAAATAAAAAGAAATCCATACTTAGATTTCATCATAATGAAATATTAGATTATTTAAAAGCAGAAGAAGATTTTTCAAATAGCAACCAGATGGGAAAGACAAATCAGTGTCAAAGAAGTGACAATGTTAACTAATGACCTATCAGCAAAAATGGAAATCAGAAGCAGTGAAACAGTATATTCAATGTGATGAGAAAAAATTTAGCAAAATATATCCAGTAAAAAAGAGATTTCAAGAGCAAGTGTAAAATAAATTTTCAGACAAAATTTAAGAATTTGCCACCATTAGAGCATCATTAATGAAAATTCTAAAGCTAAGTTGACCATTAGAAATATAATGAGCAATATGTAAATCTAAATGCTCTAGTATAGAGCCACATTTTTAAATGCAAAAAAAGGTAAAATTAATCTTAATAACAATCTATTTAAAAAAATAAAAATAAAAAAATAAAAATAACAATCTATTTAATCTAATAGACCAAGAATAATTTCAATCATTAATGAGATATTTTACCCTTTTTTGTACTTGGTGTTTGAAATCTAGTATACTCCTTATACTAACAGCAAATCTCAATTCAGACTAGTTATTATATTTCAGGTGCTCAATATCCACAAGACTGGTGGTTTACCATATTGGTCAGCGCAGCGCTAAAAGATAGAAGGAAAATTATTCCTGGTGAAATGGTAGAGATGCAAGAAGAGAGGATGAGCAAAACAAGTGGGAAAAGGGTGGGCAAACCCAATGTTCCCAAGGAACACTGACTGTATAAAACAATAATATTTATATTGTGCACCAGAAATTAGGGAAAGTTTTGATCAGATTCTGTTTGAATCGTTTCAGGCAAGAATACTTCACAAGGATGTTGTATGCCTCATATTACATCACATTAAGAGGTACACAACATCTCATCACTGATGGCAAGACTGGATCAGAGTGAAACATCAAAATCCCTCTATCACGAAGTCATTTTTTTTCTCACTTTTTTTACCAAAAATCAATCCGTGGGAAGGCAGAAGAATCAAGGAAGTACAAAGTCTGCGAGACAAAGTACAATTTGGTGTGTTTGAGAAATAATAAGGAGAAAGACTCCCTATACTGTAGCCCTTGGCTAAGCCAATACCAAGATCAGGATCATGTACCTATTGACAATTCTTTTAAAAAGGAATATATCAGAATCATTAAATGAACTGTTTAATGACTGAGAATCATTTAGTCAGAATTAATAAGTGATCTCTATAGCTATTGATATTGGACCCAGATCCCATTGAAAGCCTTGGGCCATTTCTCTGTACCCACTCCCAGCCCCAGCTTCCTTCTGCTTTTGCCTCTATGGAACCCATCTGTGACTATCTTCAGAAGATTGCCCTCAGCCACAGACACCATTTTGACTGCCTGCTTGTGCAAAAGGCCAAAAGCATTTAAGAGACAGGGTACCCCTTAGCTTTGTTTGGGTGGCTCTGGGCCATTGAATGACTTCTGAAAGCCCAGATCTTTCAAGTTGGGACAAAATCTGAGCTATAATTTGCTCTCCAAAGCTTTCGGTACAATCCAGCTGAGGCTAGAACTGTGCCAGAAATCGTACCCTTGCTTGGATTCCTTCTTGTCACTGATCCGTTTCTCCTACTCCCTTACCAGTTTCCCCTGAGAGCAATTCCCTAATAAGTCACTGGCACATAAATACTCGATTCAGGGTTGGCATCTGCAGAACCTGACACAAGGCAATCCCTAACTTTGTATGCCACGTTACATCTGGGATACATATAAGAAATACAATCTAATTTTATATACACGTGTGCAAAATGGAACACAAATAGGAATCCTTTCTACTTCCATTTCAAGTGATTGGTTTCTGTTAATACACACTGTAAATAATACATTGTGACTGATCAGTGCAAGGCTGATCCATGAGTGGCAACTACCAGCCAGGGTACAACACTGTACACACCACAGTGTTAACTTGCACTCATGCACACAGTATTAGCATTATTGAAAACTCAGCTGTGCATCACTTTTCTGGATGTGTAAAACTTCTTTGGTTCTTGAATACAAGCAAATCACTCACCATTCCTAAAGACTGAATGTGGTGCTTATTGTTTCAGAGACAATGAGTCTAGTGTTTGGCGCTCAGACTACATGTTTCAAAGGGAATCTTTGTCTGCTTAACATGAAATAAATCAGACTCTATATTTATTGGGCAAAGAGCAATCCAGCAAGCTTCACTCAAATCAGCCCTGGCGGCCTTAAGTTACAACTGTTGGGTAAAGCCATAGGTAGCCGTTTAGTAACACAAGACAGAGCCCTCTAAGGGGGGTTGAGAAGAAACCAGTAAATAGAACCTACTCCTCACCTTTCTCTAGCCATTTTTAATCACTGAGAATTTTTTTTTGCAATTATGTAAATTATTTTCAAGTACATTTCTACAGGAACTTTTTACAAACCAAAATTTCTCCCAATGACACTATTTAAATATTTACAAATATAAGCACATGACTGTCTGAAGTTCCACAAATAATGTAGAAAAACTTCATCAGGTTAGGTTCTAGTGGCTTATAAGAAATATTTTGGAGATTATCTGCTGAGGTTCATTATTATCCTTTAAGGGACATACATACATACATATATCAATAATGAAACAAGGTCATTAAAAAACATTTTACTATATATAACCTTGCATTAAGGTTATATTATATAATAACCTAAACTTATATTAAGGTTATATATGATATAATAACCTTATATTAAGAGTGTAACTTTGGGGGGTACCTGGGTGGCTCAGTCAGTTAAGCATCTGCCTTCAGCTCAGGTCATGATCCCAGGGTCCTGGGATCGAGCCCCATGTTGCCCTCCTTGTTCAACAGCAAGTCTGCTTCTCCCTCTCCCTGCTCATGTGTTCTCTTTCTCTCAAATCAATAAATAAAATCTTTTTAAAAAATACATATTTGGGAGGGAGGAGTTTAGATGGCAGAGTGGTAGGGGGTCCTTGGGCTTGCTTCCTCCCTCTAACACAGCAAGATTAACACCAAATCATTTTGAACTAGGAAATCAATCTGAGGATTAAGAAAACAATCTGTACAATTGGAAAGAGAGAACATGGCAGATGCAAGGTTCAGAGACGTGAACTAAGGGAAAGCACCACGGTGCTGCAGAAGGTGAGGAGCCCTTTTCATGGAGGTAAGTCAGAGAGAGCAGGAAAGAGCAGGAGAGAGAGCAATGTGTAAGGTAAGGTTGGCACAAGGCGTCTTGGTGTAGGGTGTAGAGATCCCCTGGGAGAAAACATTCTCCTTCCTGGAGGACATAGGGATTGCTTTAAACGTGGCTCTCCTCCTGGGAGTGGGTCCACACCTTGCCAGGTCCTTTAAGATTTGTAGTTTTGGGAGCACCTGGGTGGCTCAGTGGTTGAGTATCTGCCTTTGGCTCAGGTCATGATCCCAGGGTCCTGGGATTGAGTTCCACATGGGGCTCCCCACAGGAAGCTTGCTTCTCCTTCTGCCTATGTCTCTGCCTTCCTCTCTGGGTCTCTCGTGAATAAATAAATAAAATCTTAAAATTAAAAAAAAGAAGGAAGTATACAGCAATACAGGCCTCCATCAAGAAGCAAGAAAGTTTCAAATCCACAACTTAACCTTACACCTAAAGGAGCTGGGGAAAATAAATAAATAAATAAATAAAGCCAAAAATCAGCAATAGAAGGGAAATAATTAAGATCAGAGCAGAAATAAAAGTTACAGAAACAAACAAAAAACAGTAGAAAAGATCAACAAAACTAGGAAAGGTTCTTTGAAAGAATTAACAAAACTGATAAACCCCTAGCCAGCCTTATCAAAAAAAAGGGGGGGGGAGGGAGGGAGAGAGAGAGAGAGAAAGGACACAAATAAATAAAATCACAAATGAAAGAGGAGAAATCACAACCAACACCAAAGAAATACAAACGATTATAAGAGGATATTATTAGCAATTATATGCTAACAAATTGGGCAATCAGGAAAAAATGAATAAATTCCTAGAAACATATAAACTACCAAAACTGAAATAGGAAGAAATACAAAATTTGAACAGACCCATTACCAGCAAAGAAATCGCATCAGTAATCAAAAATCTCCCAACGAACAAGAGTCCAGGGCTGGATGGCTTCCCGGGGGCATTCTACCAAACATTTAAAGATGAATTAATATCTATTCTTCTGAAGCTGTACCAAAAAATAGAAATGGGGCGGGGGGAAACTTCCAAACTCATTCTATGAAAACAGCATTACCCTGATTCCAAACCCAAAGACCCCACTTAAAAGGAGAATTATAGACCAATATCCTGGATGAACGTGGATACAAAAACTCTCGACAAGATACTAGCTAAAAACTACAGAACACCTATGAAAGAAACTGAAGAAGACACAAAGAAATGGAAAAACATTCCATGCTCTTGGATTGGAAGAACAAATATTAAAATGTCTATACTACCCAAAGCAATCTACACATTCAATGCAATCCCTATTAAAATAACACCAGCATTTTTCACACAGCTAGAAAAAAACAAACCCAAAATTTGCATGTAATCAGAAAAGACTGCAAATAGCCAAGGTAATGTTGAAATAGAAAAGCAAAGTGGGAGGCATCACAATCCCAGACTTTAAGCTGTGTTTCAAAGCTGTGGTCATCAAGACGGTATGGTACTGGCATGAAAAGAGACACATAGATCAATGGAACAAAACAGACTACTCAGAAATGGATCCGCAACTATGTGGTCAGTCTTCAACAGAGCAGGATAAAATATCAAATGGAGGTGCTCATGGGTGGCTCAGTCAGCTAAATGTCCAGCTCTCGATTTGGGCTCAGGTCATGATCTCAGGGTTGTGGGATCGAGCCCCCGGTTAGGCTCCACACTGGGCATGGAGCCTACTTAAGAGTCTCTCTCTCTCTCCTTCTGCCTCTCCCCCCTACTCTCTCCCTCTCTGAAAAAAGAAAAGAATTTCCAATGGAAGGAAGAGTCTCTTCAACAGTATTGAGAAAACTAGACAGCAACATGCAAAAAAATGAAACTGGACCACTTTCTTACGCCATACACAAAAATAAATTCAAAATGGGACAAAGGCCTAAATGTAAGACAGGAACCCATCAAAATCCTAGAAGGAATAATAAGCCACATCTCTTTGACCTCAGCCACAGCAACATCTTATCAGACACATCTCTGGAGGCAAGAGAAACAAATGCAAAAATGAACTACTGGGACCTCATCAAGATAAAAAGATTCTGGAAAAAAAAAAAAAAAAGCTTCTGCACAGCAAAGGAAAAAAATCAACAAAACTAAAAGGCAACTCATGGAATGGGAGAAGATGCTTGCAAATAACATATTGGATAAAGGATTGGTATCCAAAATCTATAAAGAACTTATCAGGGTACCTGGGTGGCTCAGTCAGTTAAGTGTCTGCCTTCAGCTCAGGTTGGGATCCCAGGGTCCTGGGATCAAGCCCTGCATCAGGCTCCCTGCTCAACTAGGAGTCTGTTTCTCCCTCTCCCTTACCCCTTCCCTTCTCCCCTCCTCCACTCATGCTCTTTTTCTCAAATAAAGGAAAATCTTTAAAAAAAAAAAAACTCATCAAAGTCAACACCTGAAAAATAAATAATCCAGTTAAGAAATGGGCAGAGGATATAAATAGACACTTTTCCAAAGAAGACATACAAATGGCTAACAGATACATGAAAAGATGCTCAACATCACTCATCATCAGGGAAATACAAATCAAAACCACAATGAGATTACCACCTCACACCTGTCAGAATGGCCAAAATTAACAACTCAGGTAACATTCGAAGGGGCATATGTACCCCAATGTTTTTTTTTTAGTTTTTTTTTTACCCCAATGTTTATAGCACTTTAGCCAAATTATGGAAAGAGCCTAAATGTCCATCAACTGATAGCGAATGGATAAAGAAAATGTGGTATGTACATACACTGGAATATTACTCAGCCATCAAAAACAATGAAATCTTGCCATTTGCAACAACATGAATGAACTAGAGGGTGTTATGCTAAGTGAAATAAGTCAGTCAGAGAAAGACTAGTATATTATTTCACTCCTATGTGGAATTTAAGAAACAAAACAGATGAACAGAGGGGATGTAAAGGAAAAATAAGATAAAAACAAAGAGGAAGGCAAACCATAAGAGTCTCTTAACTATAGAGAACAAGCTGAGGGTTGCTGGAGAGGAAAGTGGTGGGAGGATGGGCTAGATGGGGATGGGCATTAAGGAGGGCAATTGTTGGGATGACCTCGGGTGTTGTATGTAAGTGATGAGTCACTAAGTTCTACTCCTAAAACCAATACTACACTATATGCTAACTCACTTGAATTTAAATAAAATAATAATAATAACAATTAAATAAAAGAGTGTAACTTTGTACTGTTGGAAAAGACAAGATATGCCCATCATCTATGACAGACATGCCCAGGAATGCTAAAAAGTAATTGTCCATGCAAACAGGATATGTCTAAAGCCAGTGCCAGAGTACCTCACAGAGGTTCTCACCAAACTAAAGTTGTCCTAAAGGAACCAATTAAGAGAAAAACTAGTTTTAGGCTTTTAGAAGCATTCATTTACAGGCAAAAACTAATGTGCCAATTAAAATCATTCATCTCTATTCACCAGGCAAGGCCTCCAAAGATATCAAATGAGCTCTGATGCCTTACACTAGTCTTCAATACTCTGTGATCTTTAATACAATCCATTTCTATAACCCCTACTGGTTGCCTCCAACATTTTTAGGATATTTTCATTGTATTTCTTTAGCATAAAAGAGAAAAAGAAAGAAAAAAAGAAAAAGAAAAAGGAAATCCAGGAAAAAGAAAGAAAATCTTATCTTAAAATGCAATTTTCTAAATACAGCAAATAAAAATGGGAATCCAATATATGACAAATTCTATGTTTTTATAATCTTGAAGTGATTTGGTTACAGAAAAATGTAAAGTGCCTGCATATGAAAATTCACGTAAGAAAAGCCAAAAGATAAACATAAAGCTGGAAAAAATTTCACAACTCAAATTACAAAGGTCTTGTTTTCTTAATATATTTTTTAAAAATGTTTTTAAGATTTTATTTCTTTATTCGTGAGAGACACAGAGAGAGGCAGAGACATAGGCAGAGGGAGAAGCAGGCTCCATGCGAGAAGCCCGATGTGGGACTCAATTCCAAGACCCCGGGATCATGACCTGAGCCAAAGGCAGATGCTCAACCACTGAGCCACCCAGGTGCCCCTATTTTTAAATATCCTAAAACAAGACTACGAGTCCAATTTCATGTATGTAAAGGATATGAAAAGACTGTTCACAGGAAAAAAAAAACAAAAATGAATCCTAAAACATAACTAATATCACTCATAATAAAAGTGCTTCATTGAAACTGCGCTGAAATATCATTTTTACCTATCAAATTATTATCCAAAATGTAATAAATAGTACTGCTAAAGAATATAGGCATTGTTGAGGCTATTATGGTAAGTGAAGTAAGTCAGAAACTGTATGATTTCACTTATATGTGGAATTTTAGAAACAAAACAAAACTCAAAGATACAGAGAATATATCAGTGGTTAACAGTGGGGAAGGGGGCTGGAGGGTGTGCGAAAAGCATGAAGTGGGCCAACTGTATGGTAACTAGACTTACTGCTGTCACCAATCCGTAGTATGTACAAAGATCAAATTACTATGTTGTACATTGAAACTAATACAATGTTATATACCAATTTTTCCTCAGTTAAGAACAAAAATTAAACAAAAAAAGAATATAGGCATTAATGATAAAAATATATATATATTTATATGGGGGGAGGATATAAATATCCTCTACAGAGGGCAGTTTGTTGGTATAAAAATTATAAATGCACATCGCCTTTCATGTGGCAATTCCTTTTCTAGTAATTTATCCTAAATCTATATCCCAATGAGTGAAAAGATTATATCTACATCTATAGCTATGTCCATATCCACATCCATTTATCTATCTATCCACTCTCAATAGAAAGGTACTCAAGAATGTAGCAGAAGCTGACTTTAGGAAGGGCTGTGAGTAGTAGAGTGCTTTATATCTACTTATATTCATTTGCACTTACTTCTCGGGCTTTGAGCCCTATTATCTTTTCAAAAAAAAAATTTTAACAGAAATTTTCAAAAATGCCATGTTGTAAGCATGAATATGAGGCACTAACGAAATAGAGGCTCTAGTTCTGTTGGCTATTTGGTTTATTTCTTTGATTCAAAGTCATTCACAAGACTGATTAAAATACTCTAGAGTGCAGCATGTATTATAAATAGCTCAAATTTATCCTAGGTCTGGGATAGTAGTTATACTTTTTCTTTGACACTGTAGTGCAAGAAATGTGCATACTGTTTTGTATTATTTTCTTCACCCTTGTGAGATTTCTCCGGGGTGATATGGGAACGTATTGTTGTATGTCATCTACTTAAGACGATGAAAAAGGCAGCATGCTGGATTCCACTGAATACTTTGCTACCTTGACCACTTGACATTAGCGCATTATTTAATCTCTACAAAGCCATTATCATCTGATGAAAGTATTTTTATCCTCATCAGTCTGAGATTCAGAGAATCAAACAAGTGGCCCGAGAGAGCCAGAGGACTAGCAACCCACTGGGGTGGGAAGCAAATTTAGATATATTGGGTGCCTCAGTAGAGTGTAGACAACAGGGGAACAAGAATCATAAATAACTAGCTGCACTTGGTAACTACATAAACAAAGGTGTATTTTTAATAAATGCTTTACAATGCAAATTAATGAGAGCTCATCATTCCTAAAATATTTGTGAACTGGTAAAAATGTATTAACTGCACATAGGAAAAAAACAGACAGATCTGATTCTGTTAACATACACAAAAAAAATCAAACATAAATTTAAGAATCGTCTGAGGTTCAACTGGGATAATACTGAAAACAGTTTAAATGCTCACACAACTAGCTTAGCTTTACCAATGAGAAAACTCAAATTGCCCCTAATCAGTTGTTGTTTTTTTTTTTATTGTGTAATGGTATATCATGATACTGGTCAAATATTTGTGGCTTATTTTATCCCAAATCTGCCCATTGAAGTCTCAGTCGAAAGGATTTGGGTTTTTAGGTTTACTTTGCAGCGTCTGGTTGAAAAGGAAAAAGGACTCAACGTTACAGCAGGCACCAAACGAGAGAAATAGCAGGAAGGACTGAGAACATGAATTCTTTCTCAGTCCCAAAGAGACGCTGTTCCAACAGGACTCAGGTCAGAGGGCTGGGCACTGCTGGGGCAGGTCACATGGCTGATCTGGGCAAACTTGTTTTGTGAAGAAACAGATGATTTCTAGCTACGAGGCTGTTGTTCCTATAACTTTTTAGTAACAGTTAAATCCATTAAATCCAGCAGTTAAATCCATTCCAAAATGACAAGCGAAAGAAAAGAACATTCTGAATAAACTGCAGATGAATGGAGTTCTCTCCTGCCTCCTTGGGAATATTATGAGCATCTTACAAAAGGGGCCATATCCTGTTTCCTTCTCTGGTTGCTACAACTGTGGTTTGTATATTGGCTGTATCGCTAATGTGAATTTATAACCCCAAAACTCCAAAAGAAAAAAAATCAGTACTCCTTCACAAGTATGCATTTTTCTTTCTCTAACTTTCAACAAGCACTGTTTTAAATCATCATTATTTTTTTTTTCTGCGCTGGAAGCAAATCTACACGTCTTTTTCATATCCTACTGCTAGCACAGAAGGCGAAATACTGACATAAATGAAAGGAGTTGCAAGTTCAGCATTAATACACACCAGGCAAACTTTACTGGGATATTTAAGACTCAACAGTGCCTCCTAGCGCACCTATAAAAATTAGCAGGAGCCTAAGATGCAAAATACATCCGGCTGGGGGGAAAAAAAGTAAATTAGAAGGCATTAATGAATTTATCCTTTTAAATAATCCAGGAATTGGTCTTCGGGGATGAACTTATTTATGTTAACAAGATACGAAAATTACTTTCAACTAAAAAGAGGGTGTTAAGAAAGATCCATATTCAGGCAGGAGGAACTGGCATGAGGGCATGTGGAAAGAGATAATGCAAAATATAAATACGTGTTTTGAAAGAAAGAGAGAGAAAGAAGGGGAAGGAGGAGGAGGAGGAGATGGAAAGAGATTCCTACTGCTCCCCAGAGCAAACCAACTAGAAGAAATACCAAGAACTTGGATTATGATAACATGGCATTTTGCTCTGAGCCAATACCCAGCTTTTTCCTCTTAAGAGAACTCCTATTCTCAATGTTCTTCTTGCACATCTGTTAGCATCGGTAACCTCTGGGCACCAGAGCTCTTCACACCGCTATGCAATTACTGGTGCTTTTTTTCCCACCACAGCCCCTGAAGTGGGAAGGTCGTTTTTTTCTATTTAAATGATCATAGCTTTTTCCAGAAGCTTCTGATATCTGTGGGTCATCTGGGGATCATGAAAACAAATAATGCCATGAAACCCAACAAGAAATTATCCGGATGACCAAGGGGCACTTGGTTAACAACCCTAGAATGCCATGCTCAAAAGAATTTCCCCTTGCTGGACCCAACTGATGTCCCCAGGTCCATCCAACATTTCTACTCTCATATCTTCATTCTCTCCTTGTTTCACCAAAAGTTTATGTGGAGTTCTGATCCCTTCTTTGTTTGGATTCTATTGTCCTTCACATTCCATTCACTGTTTTGAAGAAATCTTCCTTCACTGGTACTTTATCTCAATGTCTTCAAAAACGTCATGCAAATTAAACTTCTTCATGACCACTATATAGAAAAGCATCAACAGAACCTAAATTACTTGGGAAGAGAAATCTAAGCCCAATAGAATAAAGAAAGCACTCATAATTACACGTCAGCTGTAAATATGGATATGTTTGTAGTATATAATTCTCCTTAAGTTGACCATTGAAGAGATTATGTGCATTTCTTTTCCCATTTTGCCATTTTCAAAAGGTTCAAAGTAAAGGCTCCCTCCATGTAATGATTTGGAAATATATTTTGATGGAGCCAGTCACACTTGACTATTCTATTCAACATTCCATTTTCCAAAATGCAGGGAGGAAAGGTGAGCAGCCCCATCTGTCTTAACAGAATTAATTCTTACTGCTGTGCATATTCTCTGTATTGTAAAAAACCACAAGGCACAATAGTGAATCTGTACCATTTTCACACCAACTCAAAATTCTCATTGAAAGAGTCTGCATGTTTTAAGGAAGTAAGAAACATTTATATATTATTTACATATATCCTATTCCTGAGAGAATGCTCTCAAATTGATGAACTTTCCTTTCCTCTACCTTAAATCTGGATCCTCTCCTCTTGATCAGGGACACTCAAAACCCAACCCCATGTTCTCCTAGCTTTTGCTGGAACATGCTAGCTAAATACTACAGGTCCTTTGAGATTATGTTGCTTTTCTGTCTCCAGTACATCCCCTGTGGGTAATGTTGTAACTTAATCCTAATTATTGGCTTTGGGTAGTGAAGGGAAATGGGGGTACACCCTGATGGAGGTAAGGGAGAGTCATCCTTGCATCATCCTCAAGCAAGGAAGGAATTCTAGCCTTTATAAGTAAAGCAGGTCACTTCTGCAGGCTCAAAGACTCAGAAACGTCTGACAATTCACAATTTTTAGGAGGCGTCAATATCACTGTCCCCATCCAAGATGTTGGGGTTCTATTCTTTCCCAACCCTAGTATTAAAGACCTGCTTTGGTTTAGAACTCAACTATTCACAATTAATCTGTGACCCTGGTCCTTTGTTTTCTCTGCCTTCTAGCTATAGGCTATGAGAACATTTGCCTATGATACCAAATAGGCCCTCTGGCTTCACATTAGCTTGTAATTTCAATTATTCTTTCTTAACTTTTCATTATCTTTTTCCAAGGGTCGATTGAGTTTAGCAATAAACATTCAATTTTATTACCCTTATGGCTGCTTTTTCTCTCATTTTTATCACCTGCTTCACACTTCGTACCTGCTAATGCATTACTTTCCACTGATCCATTGTCCCAATTACCCAACAATGGATGTTTTCCACTGCTTATACTGCTTATATTTGTCAGAGGCTCACCTATACGATTAATAGTCCTCTTTGCCAGTCAGGTAATGCGTGATTCTGCTCCAGGATCTTAAGCCCAGCATGTGTTTTTTGTTTGGGTCTGGTTTGGGATTTTTTTTTTGGACCACCCACATCAACTCCCATGGATAGGTTCTCTGGCAAGTTATCTTTGAAAGTTTAATTGGGAGTGCTCTGAGAATCAACACATGGGGAAGGAAAGGGAGGATGAGGGAGTAAGATTAAGCAGAAACTGAGCAGTGATACCCTATCAACAGAAGTCTTAGCTGATCTGCTGAAGAGTTCCAAAACTTGGATTACACTTGAGAACTATCCATCCAAAAGGACTGGACTTTGACACCCTCATACGAACAGTCATTGGAGGAGACCACCTGGGAAGAGGGCATGGCCTTGGCAAGGCAGCTGACTTGAGTCAAGGCCATCCCGGATGGCATCTGAGAGTTGCGAATGGTTGGCGGGCAGCACCTCCACAGCTGAGAGTCCTTCACTCCTCATGGGGATTCTGATCAGCGCATCACAGCACTGCCTGCAGAAACTCAGATCCATGCAGCCCCCTGGATGTTCTTATCTCAAAAAGTATACATCTTTTTAATTAAAAATAATGACTATCAAATAACAAAAATCTCAAATATCAACATACGAGATGAGAGAGAGGAAAAAAGGAGGGATTGTATGAATTTTTTTTTAAAGTTCATCTTGTTAAAGGGAAGAACATCCTGGTAAACTGGATCATTATTCTAACTGTTCTCTTTCCTTAGTAATAGGATCATACACCACACTCTTTGTCATGTAATTTTGCAATGTTCTCATGTTGTCTTCGAGTATATTCCTTATCCTTTTATTCTGTGCTAGGACATGTGACTTGTTAGCAGCTACGAATCAACCAGAGTCTTAAAATGGGCTTCACAGTTAAGCTTACCCTCTTGTGCCTACACCATTGCTATTAAAACATAACCCAGCCTGGTGTTCCAAGGAGAGGATGAGAGACACATGGAGCACAGCCACCCAGCCTCTAGAGTCTGAAACAAAGTCATTCCAATCAACCGACAGAGCTACAATGAGTAGCAGAGCTATGTTGCCAAGCCCAACCTAGATCAACTGAACCTCAGCCACTGCACAAATACATGAATGGTGAAAAAGACTGCTATTATTTGGGTTTCTTTGGGGGATAGCCTATTACACAACATCATAATAGCATTAACTAACTTATACAGATGTAGGTATTAATTGATAGACGTTAGAAAACATAAGCTTAAATATGTGTATGGCATTACTTCTAATATATCAGCAGGAGAAAATAAAGAAATAATCAATTCAATAAACTATAGCGTGGGGATGGGGAGAGAAGTAAAAAAAAAAAAAAAAGAATAGAAAGAATGGGCAAATAAGGGTTACAAACAGGCCTAACTATAAAATAACAATAAATATGAGTAAGTAATATTGATTTTAGAAGACAGACTCACAGATTGGGGGAGGTTAAAATTAAATTCTATTCTATTTAAGAGACAGGCTTAAAAATAACAAAGAAGGAAGGAAGAAGATAACAAATCAGGAACTGGAAAAAACAACTTGAGTCAGAGGGAAAAGCAATCCCCAAGCCAATGATAAAGACCATAGTTCTATACCAAGTCTAGAGAGTGGCCAGTAAAGACTATAGTAAGTTAGAGGTCTCTGGAGAAGTTTCTGAGGAAAGATTTGTTCAAAAGATGAAACTAATATAATAATTAATGTGGGTGAATATATTAACAAAAGACATATACTCTCTGGCTGATGCTTGGGTTTGAGTTAATAAAAAGAACATTAAGAACTAAACATTAAACCAACAAGTATCAACACAAATAGTTATGCAAGAAAAAAAATCCTAATAAATTATAGTAAGCACCCAATAAATTAGAAGAATATACATGATATTCTGTAGGAGCTTAAAAGAAGATGATAGACCCATATGTACTGCCATGATGCTGTTTCCAAGACACATTATTAATTTTTAAAAGCAAATTACAAACAGTACAACATTTGCATAACACCATATACATAAAGTTACACTAAATATTTCTACACCACTTCCATACCATATGCCAAAAGTAAAATGTGGTCTGTGGGCCAGCAACATCAGCATAATTTAAGATCTAATTAGAAAAACATATTCTCATTTCCCACCCAAACCTACTGAACCAGAATTTCTAAAGTAGGGCTGAGGAATCAGGCCATTTGCTTACCACTTGCTTTTCAGGTAAAAAAAAAGCAAGTGTCTTTTTTTTAGACACAGCAAAGTTTGAGATCTCCTAGAGTATTGCCTAAGAAAGGTCTGATTAGAGGAATTAACTCTGAGGGTGGTACTGGGATGGAAAGTGGATATATTCAAGGGAGAAGTCTGCTAAAGCATTTTGCTTTAATGGTTTTTACAAGGATGTATTTATTCGTTGACTCTGCAACTTAAAAATATAATAGAAGATAAAGTAATTTTTCAAGGAAAATGTACTTGGGAAAAGATGTGCATAAAATAGGACATAGCCCCTGTTTATCAATGTCTCTCTTAAATTGGAAATGCTGTTCTCCAGATGTAAATTCCATCGTGCTAACTTCTGCCTGTGGCTGCAAGACAGCAAATGCTAGAAAGGAAATTAAAAAGAATTTTGATGAGCTACTAAAACTCTTCCCCTTGAAGCACAGCTGGCGGGCAATGTGATAGTGGAAGGAGCCTCCCAGGACTGCTCAGAATATTCGAGTAGGTGGTACATTTCCTTTAAAACTAACAAACATCGCAGGCAAAGCTCTCTGACCCAGATGGAGTAGAACGAGACCAGCCTTAATTGGTTCTGGGCACCATTCACACAAAGTCAAGGAAGTGGTCTTCCTGTATGATGGGTCATGAGGAAAAACAGGAAGGGAGCAGAGGGACAGAGAGGAGGTGGTGTGCTGATACTACACTGTGGGCTTGGAAGCTGGGGCCAGAACCTAGCAGTGATGGATACAGGCGGCCCCTAGAAGCTGGAAAGGGTGAGGTACTTGATCCTCCCTGGCCTCCAGAGAGAACCAGCCCTGCTGACATCTTGATTTTAGCTCTTGAAACTGATGTAGGACCTCTGACTCCCAGGATGTTGGTCGCCTGCATCTCTGGTGATAACCGGTCAGCAGAAATGATGGGACGCCTCAAGCAGACAAATGGCACACCCCCACTTGTGCAAGAATGCACGGTCCCACGCGGAGATGGCTGCACCTTCACAGCTTGGTCCAAGTTTACACCCTGCACCACGAATTGTGAAGCAACCCCAAGGCTGTGGTAACAGCTCACAGGGGAAAACAGGAAGGAGAAATGCCAGGATTTCTGACCTGTACCCTCTTGTGGAAACGGAACTATGCCCTTGTGATATATTTACTTCTCAACCTTATAGAAACTGGTCAGATTGCATTCTTCTAGAAGGCAGAAGGGCTGTCTCAACGAGGATTTCGGGTACAAGGAGACTATAAAGAATGTGCAAAAAGCATGAGCTTTGGAGTAGCAGCTGCTCTGATTAAAAATGGCAGACTTAAAAAAAAAAAATAAAATAAAATAAAATAAAATAAAATAAAATAAAATAAAATAAAATAAAATAAAATAAAAATGGCAGACTTGTTGACCCCTCCCACTGCTGCCCCTCTGATCCCGCAGGGAGATGGATGAGGAGCAGTAGATGAGAACGTACATACACAGCCCAGGAGGTGTATCCCTGGTCTAGAATTAGTAGCTTTGTTCTTCAATATTTGTTTGAATATTGAAACAATATTTGTTTTAGCTCTGCTTTGTCAGTAACACGCTGCCTTTCATAAAATATAGGCATTTGGAAGGCTCACATCTGTATCTCATTGATTATTTGGAATGTGATTATTTTGGATTCTTGACTCACTTGACTCTACACTTCACCACTGGCCACTTGTTTCACTGTGGATGAGTGCAGTTGCCCTACTTCACTGAAAAAGCCATGTCTAATATGAACTATTAGAATTCTGTGTTATATTTTTAGTGCTCTGATCATACATACGGAAGGCATCCAGCCTTGAATTTCTCCTCAGTTAGTTGACAAAATACCAATGAAAAAGCTCATTTAAAATGTCTCACCAAAAAAAAAAAAAATGTCTCACAATAGGCAGCCCCGGTGGCCCAGTGGTTTAGTGCCACCTTCAGCCTGGGGTGTGATCCTGGAGACCCGGGATGGAGTCCCACGTTGGGCTCCCTACATGGAGCCTGCTTCTCCCTCTGCCTGTGTCTCTGCCTCTCTCTCTCTCTCTGTGTGTGTGTGTGTGTGTGTGTGTCTCATGAATAAATAATAAAATCTTTAAAAAATAAAATGTCTCACAATATAATACATAAGCATACCCAAATGAATAAAATAAAAGTGTTGGGGGGAAAGTAGGCAATTTGGGAGAGTTTTATGAGCTGTTAATTAGAGAGAAGACTGTATTTTTTGAACTTTGGGGAGAATTTGAAAGGTATGGGTGAATGGAGAAAAGAACGAAAAATAGATACAAGTGGGGTAAATGTTGATGTGGGAGGCTGAGACTAATAATTACAGTGGAACTTATGAATTTCATACTCTAGTTTGTGGCTTTTTTTTTCTTTTTTTTTAAGACTAAAAGCATTAGGAATTTTACAGATAGTATGAAAGAGAATTCACGTTTGACTTGTTAACTATGGTGGAAAAAAAGATTTGTTTTTGTGTGTGTGTGTGTTTTGTTTTGTTTTGTTTTTATTGGAGTTCAATTTGCCAACATATAGCATAACACCCAGTGCTCATCCCATCAAGTGCCCCCCCTCAGTGCCCGTCACCCAGTCACCTCCACCCCCCGCCCACCTCCCTTTCCACCATCCCTTGTTCGTTTCCCAGAGTTAGGAGTCTCTCATGTTCTGTCTCCCTCTCTGATATTTCCCACTCATTTTTTCTCCTTTCCCTTTTATTCCCTTTCACTATTTTTTATATTCCCCAAATGAATGAGACCATATAATGTTTGTCCTTCTCCAATTGACTTACTTCACTCAGCATAATACCCTCCAGTTCCATCCCCATTGAAGCAAATGGTGGGTATTTGTCGTTTCTAACGGCTGAGTAATATTCCATTGTATACAGAGACCACAGCTTCTTTATCCATTCAGTCTCTGCCATGAAAGTCTTATGTTCTAATAAGCTCTTACAATATTAGAAATAGTAAATTGAATTCAGTTCTAACATAGAAGTCAAATAAATGACAGTTTGTCTTCATTGCCAATGGATTAGCTATTCTTTAAGATATGCTCTTATTATTATATAATGCAACTTAAGATTTAATAACTTTTTAATGGATGACATCATGGCTCTGCTTCCTGGGTTACTCTATAAAGTTGTTTTCAGTGACTTGACTTGGAGAAACATTAAACACATCACAAGCAAGTAGTGGACCCATTTGTGGAAGGCAAAGGCATTTGACTCTAGACTTTGTTTCTCTGGGTTTTTTTTAATATGTTTAGGTTTATTTCCTAAAGACTGCTTTTCCTTCTTCCTATTAAAATATCTTTGACTTACAATGTTGTGTAAATTTACAGTGTACAACATGTTAATCTGATAGATTTCTGTATGGTACTGATTCTAGCGTAGTGATAATTAGCACCTCTATCACATCACATAATGTGGTTGGAATAATTAAGTTCTAGCCTCTTAGCAAGCTTGATTATAATGCACTATTGGTTTGCATATTCACTATACTGTGCATTAAATCTCTAGGACTTATTTATTATTTTTTTTTAAAAAAAGAGGGAAACATAGGGAAAATTTAAATTTTTAAAAAGTAGGGAAAGTTGTATTGGTTAATCTGGAGGTAAAAAAAAAAAGAAAAAAAGAAAAGAGCTACACTGGGAAGATACTTCTTTGCTCAAGGGGCAGTAAAATGCATGCACACCACTCTACTTTTCTTATTCCATATTCTCCACCACCCCTCTGAGATCTTCCCATGGGCCTTTGGGAGAAGCAGCTACTTAACTCTTCAAGTAGTGCAAGAGCATGCCTTTGTTGACAAAACCTACCTAACCAAGACAGTCGTAATGCTTTTCTTTCTCTGCGCCATCTCAGTTCTTCATTATGACACTATTCCCACTACACACGTACAAGTCACAAACTAGTTCTCACTGCCCTAGAGGGAACTGTGTTTTAACCAAGATTCATTACAGTTTAGAACCCGAGGGGTGTTCATGCCCTGGAAGTGCACGCAGTTAAATAAGACGCTGTGGGACTCAGCCCCATGGGTTAGGCAGTAGGTTAGGAGCAAAGTTGGAAAAATCCAACTAAGACTTATTAATAAGAGACCCTTTCTTCTCAGAAGTTTCTCCTAAGGGAAGTCTGAAGTGCCTTCAAAGTGAAATAATCTAAAAAAAAAAAGTGAAATAATCTCTACTTATGAGTAACAGTGAAATATTGAAAGGTGGAGGTGATTCAAAGTACTCATAAAAGGATCCAAAGATAATATCACTCTCAAGCTTAAGAAATTTCCTCTATTTTATACATTGCAAATACCATGAAGTCTCATACTCTGAATGATGCCATAGTGATGGCTATAGGTCACTATATATTTGTACACACTCACAGAATATACAACATCATGAGTAAACTATAATGTAAACTATGGATGGTGGGTGATTGTGATATGTCAATGTAGTTTCATCAACTGAATAACAAATGTACCCCTCCACTGTGGGGTATTGATAATGGTGGAAGTTGTGGGGACAGAAGCAGGGAGTATATGGGAAATCTCTGTACCTTCCTCTCAGTTCTGCTGTGAACCTAAAACTACTCTAGAAAATAAGGCCTAATGAAAAAAGAATTTTAAGAGAGCCAAGGTACCATGTTAAAGAACTTACCATTTAATCAAGGACATAATAGAGACCATAAAATAAAATGAAATCGGCAAAAAACTTTAATAAACATTTCTATAGATATACAAATGTCCAAAATGTATATGAAAAGATGCTCAGCATCTAATCATTAGAAAAATGAAAGTCCATACCTTACATCAATTAGAATGGTTAATGTATTAAAAAAAAAAGAAAAGAAAAGAAAAAAACAGAAAGTCACAAGTGTTGATGAGGACGTGGGCGAACTGGAAACCTTGTGCACTGTTGGTGGGAATGTAAAGTAGTGCAGCCACTATGGAAAATAATATGGAAGTTCCTCAAAAAAATTGAAAATAGAATTGTCTCATGATCCAGCAATCTCACTTGCAGTTACATATCCAAAAGAACTGAAAACAGAGTCTCAAAGACATATCTGCACACCCATGTTCACTGCAGCATTATTCACAATAGCCAGGAGGTGGAAGCAGCCCAAATGTCCATCGATGGACGGTGGATAAAGAGAATGTGTCATCTACATACATGGCAAAGGAGATCAAGGTTGCAGATGGAATTAAGGTTGCTAATCAGCTGACCTTACAAAGAGAGGTTACCTGCCCTGGCCCAGTGTCATCACAAGGGTCCTTGGAAGTGGAAAGAGAGAGAAGTTCGAAAAAGACATGATGACCCAAGCAGGGTCAGAGCGATGCAATATGAGAAAGACTTAACTCATTTGCTGGCTTTGGAGATGGAGGAAGGGGCCATGCGGTATCTACTGAGGCTACCACTACGACTACCAAAGACCGGGTGACATAAGCAAAGTAAAGAAATTTACTTTTGTACAGTTCTAGAAGCTGGAAGTCTCAGCTTCAGGCACCAAACGGTGAGAGGACAGAGAGAGAAGAGAGGCAATAAGGACTCCTCCCATGCTCTTGGGAGCCACCGTCCCTCCGGTCAGGAAGAAGTGTTCTTTCCTAAGGATTCCAGCTGCCTACCCAGCCACCACTGCTGGTGCTGCCACTGTCACCATGGTACTGGGGATTTGGGCAAGAGGCATAAAAAAAAATCAGGGAATGTACTTCACTCTTTCTGATGTACAGGAGCCCCATTTCTCTCTTTCCAGACCAAAAAGGAAAAGAGAATGTCTCCAGGAGAGCTCTCTGTCTTTCTGTCTGAACTCAGTGTATGGGTTTGGGTTTCAGCCTTCCCTTCAGTCAAGGCCAAGAGATACTGGGGGAGAAGAGGAGACAAGACAGAAAGTCGCCATGGGTTCATTGGTAGCTTGCAAGGTAGTTTCCTTCCTGGGTCAGCTTGCTATCTTACTTTTCAGAGTCCTCAGGTAGCTGCTCCACACATTCCATCTAGAGGATGGATGGATGGATGGATGGATGGATGGATGGATGGATGGATTTATGTTTATTTTCTTTTAATCCCAGTGTAGTTAACATACAGTGGAACATTAGTTTCAGGTGTACAATATCGTGATTCAACACCTCCAGAAATCACCCAGGGCACATCGTGACAACTGCCCTCCTTAATCCTCATCAGCTGTTTCATCCATCATCCCACCCACCTCCCCTCTGGTGACCATCAGTGTGTTCTCTATTGTTAAGGAATTGTTTCGTGATTTCTCTCTCTCTCTCTCTCTCCCTTTGCTTATGTGTTTTGTTTCTTAAATATCACCCAAGTGAAATCACATAGTATTTCTCTTTCTCTGACTTATTTCATTTAGCATGATACTCTCTAGCTCCACCCATGTCACTGCAAATGCCAAGACTTCATTCTTTCTTACGGCTGAATAATATTCTATTGTATATATTGCATATATACACCACATCTTCTTTGTCCATTCATCAGTCGATGGACACTTGGGTGCTTAGAGTCTTTAACTGCACTCAGCGGGAGGAACAGGATGGGTGCGCTTACTTCATCTTGATCAATACTGGAAGCTGAGTCCTGGCTTTTGCCCTCTTCCTACTTAGAGTTCGCTCCCTTTCAATGCCCCTTTGTTGGTTTTTCCTATTTGATGGGCTTTAAATAGGAGTGTTTCTCTAGTTTCTTCTTAGGCAATTTGCTCACTCTATACTCTCTCCCTCAGTTCATGCCAACCACGTTCATCACGTAGCTACAAATGTGCAAATATGTCACGAGTTTGTATCTCCAGGCTGATCTTTCTCATCAATTACAACTGACTGCTTGATATTTCTACTTATATATCTCAAAATCATGGCAAATTCAACATGTCTAAAACGCAATTCATGATTTACCCTTCAACCCACCACCAGCTTTATTTGACACCTAGAAGTCACCTTTGACACTTTCAGGAATGATCGAGTACCTCATTGAATAGCCATCAAAAGTTTATTACATGCATATTTTTATTCTTCAGACGTTTACTGGGCAATTGGTCCTTCACAAAAAGTACACACTAAATAAATGCCTTCTCTGTGCCTGACCTTGTGCTAATTCCTAGGTATACAAAGTTAATGAAATTGATACTGCACACTAGTGCAACCGGTATTAAACAAGCAAACCCATAAATTATTATCAAGTTACAAATTATGATAACTGTTCCTAATAAAAGCAGCAGCAAGATATAACACAAAACTTTCATGAAACTAAAAGGAGTTGTGTGTTCCTAGAGCAAAGGATGTAAGTGGCGGATAATTAGATTAAGAATGTCCTTAAATGTCATCGTAAGGACTTCAACTTTTAAGGCAATAAAAGCCACTAAGGGATTTAAGCAGGGAAGTAACATGGTCAGATTGTTCTACAGCGTATATCTGGTTATGTAATCATTCAGGAACTGGTTCTCTCTCAAATGTCATTTTACCTTCTCTGTCAAATATATTCCTCTTTTTAACAATATCTGAAAAGGATCCCTTACCTGAGACTCCAAAAGTTATGACTGCAATTAGCACTGGTTGAGATGGAATCTAATCCAAATGAAGGAATGCATCATTTACCAATAACTAACTTTAGTATCGCCTATAATATATAAAGCATATTTATATTCACTTTGCTTTTCTTTATTTTTCACTTGTTTTTCATAGCAACTTTACGTACCATATGGCTGTCACTACTGTAACTCCTAATATCTTGGGCAACAATTGCTACAGAGAGATCTGCCCGGGTCCCATCGTGAGTCCTCTTCTGACATCTGGGTCACTTCTAATCTGTTTTGGTCCCACTTGGGTCCGTATCCCATTCTGAAATTCTTGTTTCCATGACAATTTGCTCCGTCCCTTGTGTCAAAGTTGGTTACTAATTACAGAGGTTGCTAAGTTGTTGTGTCTTTCAGTTTTCATAATTCACTCTTCAAAGTAAAATTTTCAGCTATCTCTATAACTCTGGTTATTCCTGTTTATATTTGGTACCACAGATACTACAACTAATTGCGGGAGGCAGATAATCCGTTCTACTCCAACATAAATCCAGCTCTACCGTAACAAAACTCTACCACAGAATGCCACTTGACGATGACTCTGAAATGACCAGGAAATGAATGTGGTATCTAGTTGTGAAGGTTGAGGTATCTTGGCAGAAAAATAATTACTTCTGAGATGAAAGCTTCCTGGTCAGCTCTCCTCTGCTACCCCAAAGCCGTTTACTCAAGTCTTTGTTTTCATCCTCCACTATTAAACATCTCTTGGCATCAATATCCTCCACTATCAAATATCTCTTGGGCATCAATTTTGTCCCCTTGCTGCATCACCAGAATTTTTTTAGAGGGAGGGAAGGGCAGAGGGAGAGGAAGAGAAAGAATCTGAAGCAGGCTCCACACCCAGCACAGCCCCTGACTCGGGGCTTGATCCTATGACTCTGAGATCATGACCTGAGCTGAAATCAAGAGTCAGATACTTCACCGACTGAGCTGCCCAGGTGCCCCAGCATTGCCAGAGTTTTGCTGTGTGATTACTTCACATCTCTTGTTGTGTGGGTTACACACTCCTGAACATGTAACAGAAGCCCTGGATCCAAGGAAATGGTCCACGAGTGAAATAATCCAGAACTCAACATCCAATACTAAAAATTTTTAGGTCTTTCATATGTCAAAATATGTCAAGTGAGTTACCCTTCCCCCACTCAAAACCCTCTCCTCCTCCCTACCCTAGAAGTAGAAGTAGGCAAATGAGAAGGTACACAGGGAGGCACGAACGATGGAAGGAAAAACAAAATTAAAAGGCAAAAGGGGAGAAAGGAGAACTAATCCTACTTTTATTTTGGAATGGTAGATTTTTGCTGGAAACAACATTTCCCCAAGGATGGTCATCTCAAAATCTCTACCAGAATTTCTCCGGATCTATTTTAAATGCAGACTATCAGGGCCCTACCCCCAGAGCTACTAAATCAGAATATCAGAGAGTAGAGGCCGAGGGTCTACATTTTTAACAAGCAATATTTTTATACGAATAAAAGTCTTAAAGCAATGAATATAAATCTCATCTTCTGTAGCCATTGGATAGACACCTCATTGCCCTCTGTTGTTCCTTCATTGTTGTCACAGGTGGTACTTACTTCTCAGCCTTAGTTTAAGGCTGGTAAATGTTGTTAGTTTATCAGATGGCTGCTGGAAGCATGAAAGATATGATATAACGGGTTTCCTTGCCCTTGTAAAGTCAATCATCTAATAAGGAAAACAGAGACTTGGCATATGGGTGGTATACAGGCAAAGAAACAGATACAATTTATGCAAGTACCTATGTGCTTAGAAAAACAAGGTTGGCAGGTGAGCAACTCAAATAGGTACTAGATGCTTCAGTCCAGAAAGCCAGGAGCTTGACTCAGGAGTTTTGAATGAGGAAGGATAATCAGGGAACCACCACAGTGAGGCAAGTCCCACAAAGACACAAGGGTGAGAGTTGCGGTTCCAGTTCTGCAACTGTGTGATGGGTCAGCGAGTCTTTTCATTTTTCTTGAATGTTCTCTATTATGCATAATCAAGGCCAATCTTTATTATGTGTTCCTTTGTTCCTTATGCTCCCACCTCATTCTAGAAACGACCAAAGGCAGGGAACATACACAAATTTCCTCTGGAGCCAACATTCACTGACTAAGTTCAGCCAAGTTTCCTTCAGGGCCAAGTGGGTGAGGATGCTACAGCCCAAAACTTCTCCAACCATGGAACGCAAAAGACAGGAAATATCACCAAATGCAAACTGGAACCTACTATTGTCCATGGGCAATCACTTCGGTGTTCACATATCTCACAATTGTAAAATTATACGGCTAAGGGTGAAACCAGTGTGCGAAGGATGGGGACACTGTGTAGACTTTCTGTGGTGAATTGGGTCAGGAGCACACCTCTGACAAAACTGCTGGCATCTGGTCAGAGATTTTCATGTGTTTGATACAATGGTGTCTGGCCCAGTACTTTTCTCACGGCACCTTTGACTTCTTTGTTTCTTAAACTGTAAATTATGGGGTTCAACATTGGGGTCAGCACTCCATAAAGCAGCGAGATGATCTTATCTACTTCTTGTGAACTTGATGAAGAAGGCTTTAGGTACATAGACAGGGCGGCCCCAAAATACAAGATCACCACAGTCAGGTGGGCACCACAGGTGGAAAAAGCTTTGTTTCTTCCCTCTGCTGAGCTGATTCTCAGAATAGTGGAAAGGATGAAGACATAAGAGATGCAAATCAAGAGCATCGGAATAGGCAGGAGGAGCACGCTGACCACCAGCATGATCATGTCCATGAGCAGTGAACTTGTGCAAGCTAACTTCAGCACGGCCAGGATTTCACACGTGAAGTGATCGATGAGATTCCTACAGAGGGGCACCCGCAGGGCGAAACTGGTTTCCAGCAGGGCGGTCACACACCCCGTCACCCAGGAGACAGTGGCCATCTGCACACAGACCTGCCTGTTCATGATGATGGGGTATCTCAGTGGGTGGCAAATGGCCACGTAACGGTCATATGCCATCACAGCCAGGAGCACGCACTCTGTGGAGCCCATGGCGAGGGACAAATACATCTGTACCATGCACCCAGAAAAGACAATGGTTTTCTGGGATGAGAGCAAGTTCACCAGCAAAGTGGGAATCGATGCAGATGTGTAACAGATATCCATGAAAGACAGATTTCCAAGGAAAAAGTACATGGGGGTTTGGAGGCGTGAATCTAGGACAGTGATCAAGATCAGAGTGCTGTTGCCCAAGAGAGTTATCAGATACATCACAAGGCTGAAGACGAAGAGAACAATCTCTAACTTCGGGTATCTAGAAAAACCCTCCAGGAAAAAAAAGCTCCAAACGGTGAGGTTTCCTCCTTTCATTTCCCTTTTCTTTTTTTTGCACCTGTAGTTATTCTAATATTATAATTGTGTTCAATTCATCTGAGGACATAAAGAAATGGATCGAGCATCGTGTTCAGTTAGGAAAAGACTTTCAAACTTATTTTCACTATTATAAACACAATTTTGCTACAAGTGATCACAAGCCTTATCTATGGTTCTAAAGGGAGGGGGAACAGGCTTGATCTACATAAAAAGGTGATTATTCCACAACGAAATTTAGAAAAGAGTGAAATTGAAAACAAGATAAACGTATTTCATACCTGAATTTCAGTTCGTTCTCCTATGCTTGGCATAGAAGTTTTTCAGTACAGATTTGAAAGTACTGCGCAACGAAAAATATGAGTGAACACTGACTAAATGGGGCATAGATTAAAAAGTAAACCAGATAAGTGAAGCAAAGAAAACATGTCTAGGGCAGCCCTGGTGGCTCAGCAGTTTAGCGTCGCCTTCAGCCTGGCGTGATCCCAGGGTCCCGGGATCGAGTCCCACATCGGGCTCCCTGCATGGAGCCTGCTTCTCTCTCTGCCTGTGTCTCTGCCTCTCTTTCTCTCTTTCTCTCTCCCCACCCCCCATGAATAAATAAGTAATCTTAAAAAAAAAAAGAAAGAAAGAAAACATGCTTGTACAATAAAAACCAGTAATGATCTTCAGTGTAAGAAGAGGAGGGATATTGAAAGAAGCAAATAAATGACTTTGTTCTGGGTCTAAATAAACTCCTTCCTTTCCAGCGAATAGCATGGAGGTCCATACACTTGTCTCAAAAAAATGATGACACTGTTGAAAGCATTGGAAGTACCCATTCTGATTATATTTAAGTACCAGTTTACAAGTCACACAAAATGAGCCACCTTATTTAAACACCTGCACAGCATGCACAGCACAGTCTCACTCCTCATTGAGACCCCTACCTTCGTGAGTACGTAAATGTTGCTAAATATTATTCCCAGGCGAAACTCTTCTCATATATTAAAGCCCATGAAGATCTGGAAGATGCAGAAATTAAGCTCCCTTTTTAAGCTCTCTTAAAGTCTCTTGGAAAAGATTATAGATCATCTAGGTATAAACAAGACGCTGAATGTTTGGGTTTTTTTTACATTCCAGTCCATTCTATCTGGGTTTTACATGACACTTCACATTAATAAAAAGAAAAGACAAAAAAGTACCTTGCCTCTGCACTGATACCGCTCTTTATCACCCTTGATCGTTTCCCTTTCCCTACTAGTCCTTTCCTTCCTGTTTTCAGATATCCTGGCTCTGCACCATCCCGGCTGGCCGTGTTCCCTGTGCACACTGCCATCCTACCTTTGCTCTTTCTCTCATAGGCAAAGTCCTCCGTGACATGGTTCACCTTACGGTGTTTTGCTCCTCACTTTCTCATCGCCGGGGTTCCTTCGTGGTTTCTCCCTTTCTGCAGTGTTACCCTTCATCTCCCCATTCCCCATATTTCAAAAGTGGGTAAGTGGGGTGATGGTGGAAACAATCTCGTCCTGGGGGTGATATCTTGTATCATGTCCCTAGAGCAGGAGCATAGGATTTTCCCCAATAGTTTCCATCATAGGATGTTATTCTCTGTGACTTCTGCTCCACCGTATCTCATTCCTAGCCTATTAGCAAGCCCTTCCGTTGTTTCCTGTCTTAGTCATCAGTCCCCAAGCAGCTTGCATGGGGACTAAGTCCAAACATTATCTGCTCCAGCCCAGTAGGCTGTTGGTTTTCTAGGGAATGCCTATCAGTTTGCCTTTCCTCTGCGGTACTCGAGTGGAGTTTGTACTTCTCCTTCTACGAGTTCCATTTTTCCTACATCACAGTAGATAATTCTCATTCATTTCTTAGATAACAGGTCCTTTCATAGGGATTTCTCTGCCAGATTTTATATTTAACAAATTCTGTACAAAAAATTGTATTATATTATCATAGAGATTATTTTAAAGAAACTGAGCATGTGTGTGTATGTGCATGTGTGTGTTACTCTTAAGACTAGCCAAAAAGACACAATTTTTTTTTTTTTAAGAATGAAAAATCAGCCCAGTTGCCTGAGACATGATATTTTCCTACTGTTTCAAAAGGGTGCCTGCCTGGCTGGCTGAGTCAGTAGAGCATTAAGACCCTTGATTTCAGGGTTGTGAGCTTGAGCCCCACACTGGGTGCAGACATTACTTTAAAAAAAATTTTTTTTTAATCTTTAATAAAAAAAATAGTAACCAGGAAAAATTTGTCGTCCCATCTGAATTCCCTGTTGCCAACTCCAAATAAAATATTGTTTTAGGATGAACTTCATAAAGTTAGCTACGTGCAAGAAAGAATGAATGTATCCATGTTAAAAATGCTAAACATATTATGTAAAAATCAACATTGCAATTCATTTCTTTCAGAAGTATTTACTGTCACCTCCATAACTAAAAGTGCCAAAGGACAGCAACTGACATACTACATAAATTTAAATCATCTGTTGTGTGGGGGGAATACCTGTTGTCCCTGAGCAATTTAAATTTCAGCAGCTATAATATGCACAGGTTTGAAACTGCAGATCCTTGAGGGATGATGTCCCAATGATCCAATTATATCAAACTTTTAAAAATTGAGACAGAGTGAGCCATAGTTCTCCAAAATAATTTCAAGGAACTCATAAAAATAAAGTCTTCTATTCCTCCCAGTCCATCCTTGCTTTATCAATATTTTTTTTCTTGAATGACTACAGTGTATATTGAACAGTATTTAACAGTCTCTGTATTTAACAGAGAGAGAGAGTCTACAAAAAAAAATCCCTAGAATTCTAAGATATATATTTTTTTCATTTGTGGGACTACTTCCTAGTTTTCAGGGCTTAAGGAATCAAAATTTACTCTTTAAGGCACTTGTGCTAAATAAGTGATCAGAAATTTTACTCAATGCACATATATTGAAGAGGCCCTTAAAACAATGAACCCTCAGGAGCTAAAGACAGACCTAGCACCCAGATCTTGGTTCTAAATACAATTCTCACCTAAAAAGAGATGTAGTTTTAAGGCTGGAGCAGGAAAAGGACAAGACAAGCTACGAGAGTAGCTTACTGCACTGGAATACCAGAAAGTATGCCAAGAATGACAGGAATATTTCAAAAGGCGGTACGAACCCGTCCGATGAGGCTCCCATTGGCCAAATCTGAGACAAATCATTTTGAGCATCAAAATAAAAAATGGTTAAAATAGATTATAATCCAGAGAATAAAATAAGAAAGCATGAGTTCTTCTGAAAGTAAGGAAAGTTCTTCCTTACAGGAGGATGCCAAAAAATAAATATGAAAGAATGATGTCATTAGAAAATCATTACGGGTTGTTGTAGTAATAGATTAGAACGGGTAAAATGTTATAGGAGGGAAATGTAAGCTTCATAGTTGTCCAAAGTCAAAGTTGGATGAGAAACAGGGTATTTTACAGGGTGTCGGAGTATCACTGCACAAACTACGAATTAATTTCAAAAATAAGACACTAACAGCTTTACAGCGAGGAGCTCTGGAGGACAAGCACCTTCGCATCACCAACCACGGGACAAACTGACTCCATGTGCCTTCTGACACGATGGGCATAGTATCACGTCTACCGTATTCCCACCAAAAATACACGACCCGGGGCAGCCCGGGTGGCTCAGGGGTTTAGCGCCGCCTTCAGCCCAGGGCCTGATCCTGGAGACCCGGGATCGAGTCCCACGTCGGGCTTCCTGCATGGAGCCTGCTTCTCCCTCTGCCTGTGTCTCTCTGTGTCTCTCACGAATAAATAAATAAAATTTTTAAAAAAATACACGACCCGAATCTGAGTACGAGGGAAAACCAGACAAAATTAAATTAAGGGACATTTAAAAATGAGCAGCCTATACTCATCAACACTGTCAAGGTCAGGAAACAAAGAAGAAGCCTAAGAAATGTTCCAGGAGATTAGAGAAAGTGGACAACCAAATGCAATGCATGACCCCGCCAGCACTCAGTATCAGAGCGGGGGGGGGGGGGGGGGGGGCTGGCTCTAAAGCGTATTAACAGGGCAAGGGGCGAACCTGGAATATGGGCTGTAGAGTAGATCGCAGCTTGTATCATAGTGCAACTGCCTGATCTCCCTAACTACAGCGCGTGGGAGGCAGGAGAACATCCTTGTTCTAGAACACTTCCCTAGCTGGGGTTCCGGGGGCAAAACGTCTCCGACTTACTGTCAGAGTCCACAGGAAACACGCGCGTCAAAAGTGGGCTCCCGAGGGGCTGGCCCTGCACGTGGGGCCTGGGCTCCCGGAGCAAAGTCCTGGGGGGCGGCGGTGGGCGGTGGGGTCACAGGCCCCGGGCGGTCCCCGCGGCCCAGGGGGCGACGACGCGGTCGCCCCCGGAGGGCAGGCAGGCGGGCAGGCGGCAGGGGGGCAAAGCCGGGGCGTGGGGCCTGTCCTGCGGCCTCTGGGACCCCCACCGCCCCCCCGGCCCGGCCCCCACCGCCTGCGGTGCATGCCCGGCCCCGCCCCGCCCCGCCCTCGCCCCGCCCCCGCCCCAGGCCCCGCCCTCGCCCCGCCCCACCGCCGGCAGTTCCTGCCCGGCCCCGGCCCCGCCCCCGGCCCCGCCCCTGCCCCGGGCCCCGCCCCCACCGCCCTTGGCCCATCCCCGGCCCCGCCCTCTCCCCGCCCCAGGCCCCGCCCTCTCCCCGCCCCAGGCCCCGCCCCACCAGGCTCCGCCCGTGGCCCCGCCCCCACCGCCTGCAGTTCGTGCCCGGCTCCGCCCCCGCCCCGCCCAGGCCCCGCCCCCACCCCAGGCCCGCTCCCCCACGGCCCCGCCCAGGCCCCGCCCCCGCCAGCCGCGATTCATGCCCGGCCCCGCCCAGGCCCCGCCCCCACCCCAGGCCCGCTCCCCCACGGCCCTGCCCAGGCCCCGCCCCCGCCAGCCGCGATTCATGCCCGGCCCCGCCCCTGGCCCCGCCCCCGCCCCCTCCGCCGGCGCCCTCGGCTAGCACGTGCGGGGCGCGAGGACCCAGGCGCGCAGGGGGGCCGCGCCCCACCCCGACCACCGAGGCCCAGCGCCCCGCGACCTGCCAACCTGCCGCGCCCACCGCGGAGTGCAGGGGAGCCTCGGTGGGGAGACTGTGCGGGGAAACGAGGGCCTCGCGGCCCCCCTGCCAGGGCAGGGACACCGGCCCCTCCGGCGGTTCTTCCTCGCGCTCCCCCCGCGCCGCTGCTCCCGACGGGCGCCCGCGTCCGCCCCGCCGCCCGGTCGGGTGAGCGCGGCCCCGGAGGCCGTGGTCCCGAGCTCCCCGCTGGTGACCCGCCCAGCGCCCCTCTCCTCGCCGACCCGGGCCCTTCGGGTGCGTCTGCTCCTGCAGCCCCGTGTCCCTGCCGGCTGCAGGCGCCACCGTAGCGCCCGCGTCCCGCCGACCTGGGGTCCCTCTGGCCCGCGGCTCTGGGCACACCGTCCCGTGCGGCACGTGGCTGGTGTCGTATCTCGTGTGACCCCTGGGGGTCCCCCTGGGGGTCCCCGCGGCCCGGTCCCCGTCCCCGCCGGGGCTCGTCACCCTGGGCTGCGAGGCTCAGCGCATCCCGGGGCTGCATCCCTGCTGCCCCCTGCGCCTCCCACCCCTGGGCTGGACCGGCCTGGCCTTCCCAGGGCGCAGTGACCCCGAGCCTGTTGCGGGGGGGAGAGTTTACTGCAGTCGTGGGTGAAGAGCAGGTACGTTCATTACCACATTCCTTCGGCGAGGTACGCAGTTCCCCATCCATCCTGTGTCCCTGTGACGGTCCCCACGCTCCGGATCGCCAAGGGTGAATGGACACTCCAGATAAAGAATGAGCAGGGGAACTTGGTCATACCACATGAATAAGCAGATGTTTTCCTTCTTAGGAAAAGAAGTAAGAAATAGATGGAATAATGTGAGAATTAAAAATAGAGGGCACCTGGGTGGCTCAGTGGTTGAGCATCTGCCTTTGGCTCAGGTCGTGATCCCGGGGTCGGAGGATCGAGTCCCACGTCGGGCTCCCCGCATCTCTCTCTCTCTGTGTCTCTGCCTCTCTCTCTCTCTGTGTCTCTCATGGATAGATAAATAAAATCTTTTTTAAAAAAAGAATTAAAAATAGAAATAATTAGTTTGAAGAATGACATTTTGGGGATAATGGACTTGAGTGCCTATTCATGATAAGCTTGAAATGGTTAAACCTGCTACATACACCCCATTGGCTTGTCTGACTGTAGAAAACAGGAAACAACACGGAGTTAATGACTTCACAGTGTTAATAAGATGGATCTCGAAATTCTACTTTCCTAAACATCAGTGCTCGCAGTAAATCTATCACCAGGCAACAGCGCAACAATAATTTCTCTAGAAGATTGACAATGGGATATTAAGTGGAAATAACAGGCATTGATATTGGAGAAAAGGAGATAAAATTATCACTTGCAAACTGTATGATTGTATGTCTAAAAAGAAGAGATCCAACTAAAACTGTTCCCTAGCAATCGTTTATTAAACTAATAACAGAAATAAATAAAAATCAGTAATTTGCCTGTGGCCAAGTTGGAAAACTTAGAGACCAGAAAAAATTGCTATTATCAATTATATTAAAATTGTGAGGAATCTTAGAATGACTCCAACAGGAACAGTGCAGAAGTTACATGAAGGGAAAAATAACATTTTTAATAACAGTAGTGACATAAGCAGTAAACTAAATGAATTCTGATGCAAAATCTAGAGTCCACCTGTGTTATTTTGATCAATAAATAAAGATAATTCTTTTCTGAGGGGCGCCTGGATGGCTCAGTTGGTTAAGTGTCTGACCCTTGATTCTGACTCAGGTCATGATCTCAGGATCATGAGATCAAGCCCTGTGTTGGGGTCAGCACTGGGTATGGAGCCTGCTTAAGATTATCCTTCTCCCTGCACCCCTCCCCACTCCTCCCTCAAAAAAATAAATAGTTCTTTTCTAGTAAAAACACAAAATTACTATATTAAAATCATACCTTCAAAATTGAAGCAGAAGTTTCTAAACAAGATGGTACAGGTGAAAGAGACTTACAGAACCATTTCCCACAAACCAAACAAAAGAACTTAAAGGAAAAACTACTATTTAATAGTAAAACTGACTCTAGCTAATTCAGCTTTCCGAAGAGTAGCGTCATTATGTCATCTCCTGGTTGTGTGGTTCTTTTATTTAGAAAAATACCTCTGGGGGCTGTTTGATTGTGAAAGCAGGACCCCGGCTCATGCAAATGGAAAAGACTATGATAAAGGTAATTAAATTATTCTATTTAAAAACGAAGTTATAGGATTGTAAAATTCAATCCTGGCTTCTTCAGAAGGGATTTGAAACACTGGACGAGAGGAGACTGGAGAGAGTCTTAGGAAGAGAGCCTAGAAACCTTGGAGACTTACAGGAATCAAGAGAAACTAGCCAATGAGAAATGTCTAGTTGCAGGGAAGGCTAAGGATATATTTAAATACTGATATGTCATATTGAATTTTAGATTGTTGGCTGGTCTTAGCTATTTTCTACTTCCTCTATTACTCCCAAAATTTCCACTAAAGTCATAAAAACACAACAGTCTTGGGTGACAGAGCTTTGGGTAATGGAAAAATAAGAGTAGCTACCCGAATGGAGAACTTAGGCGTGTAATCACTAGCCAACCACGAAGCTAACTGAGCAGAGCCTTCAGTGATCACATACAATAAAGAACGGAGACCTTACAGAATTAGTTCAGGAAATCACTAAAAAAGAAAACAGCAATAACAACAACTCTTGAATGAGGGGAATCGATTTCCTGAGTTGCCACATAACATTATTTAAATGTCTGATCCTCAACAAAAAAATAAGACAAGGAAACAGGAAAATGTATGCCTGTGTTTAGTAATGATGTTAGGGTTGATCTATCAAGAAGACATAACAATTGTAAAAAAAAAATATATATATATATATATATATATATATATATATATATACTTAAAAAACAGAGCCCCCCGGGCACCTGGGTGGCTCAATCGTTTGAGCGTCCAACTCTTGATTTTTGGCTCGGATCTCAATCTCAGGGTTGCAGGATTGCGGCTTGTATCAGGTTCCCCACCCGGAGTCTGCTTGTCCCTCTCTCTCTGCTCCTCCCCCTGCTCATGCTCTCTTGCTCTGTCAAATAAATAAATAAAATCTTAAAAAAAAAAAAAAAAAAAACAGAGCTTCGAAAGACTTGAAACAAACTGACAGAATTAGAGGGAGAAGTAGACAATTCAACAGTAATAGTTGAAGACTTTTAACATACTCAGCTCTCATAACTAGACACCTCTCAAGGATAGAGAAGACTGGAACACTAAACCAAGTAGACTGAACACCGTTTCCAGAACACCCCACCCAACATCAGGCACATGCATAACAAAGTAACCAAAACTTAGTGCCTTTGAACAATAGCCATTTTCTTTTATCTCATGGTTGTCTGGGTCAGGAATTCAGACTACTTAAGGGTAATGTTTGTGACAAGCTATGTCCTCCCCTAACCATGTTTCCCTCTCTGCTGTTTCAGTTACCCACAGGCAACTGAGGTCCAGAAGCAGAAGATCCTCCTCCTAATGTAGCATCAGAAAGTCAATAGTAGCTTAACACTAAATAGATTTAATTAAACATTAGTAACATTTCATTAATTTATTAATAATTATGTCATTATTAATATTCCTAGAATGGTAGTCATTAAATTATTAACAGATACTGGGTGCCTGGGTGGCTCAGTCAGTTAAGAGTCCAACTCTTGATTTTGGCTCAGGTCATGATCTCAAGGTTGTGAGATCAAGCCCCTTGCCAGGCTCCATGGAGCCTGCTTAAGATTCTCTCCTTTCTTCTGTCCCTCCCTCTCCCTCTCTAAAATTTAAAAAAATAATAATAATTATAAACAAAAGATAGTAATCTTTGGATAGTTGCATATAGGTGATCTTTCTTTTTTTTAAGATTTTATTTATTCATGAGAGACACAGAGAAAGAGAGGCAGAGACACAGGCAGAGGGAGAATCAGGCTCCTAACGGGGAGCCCGATGTGGGACTCAATCCCAGGATCACGCCCTGAGCCAAAGGCAGATGCTCAACCACTGAGCCACCCAGGTACCCTGTGATCTTTCTTTTTCATCTTTAAAAAGTTTTATGTGTGCAAAAAGCATTACCTTTGTAATCCAAAATAAACCTGTAAAATCTTGTCCTTAGATTTATCTAAAGTGTAATTTATTTTTTATTTTTTAGAGCAGTGTTAGCTTCAGAGCAAAGTTGAGCAGAAAGTACAGAGATTTGCCATATCTTATCTGCCCCCAAACATGAACAAATTCCCCCACTATCAACATTTGTCATATATTTGTTACATTCAGTGAACCTAAAAGGATGCATCATTATCACCCAAAGTCCATAGTTTAACAGTAGGATTTACTATGGCATCACACACCATCGTTGTAGTATTATAAAGAAGTTTCACCACCTAAAACTTCTCTGCCTTATTCATCCTCCCTCTTCACTCCTCCCTGGTCACCACTGATCTTTTTTGCTATCTGCATAGTTTTGCCTTTTCCAGAACATCATATAGTTGGAATCATAGAGTATTTTAGTCTTTCAGATCTCTTTGACTCAGTAATATGCATTTAAGTTCCTCCATGTCTCTTTTAGGCTTGATAGCTCGTTTATTTTTAGTGCTGGATACTATTCCATTGGATATTCCAGTTAACATATCCATTACCTACTGAAGGATATCTTGGTTGCTTTCAAGTGTTGGAAATTATGGATAAAGCTGCTATAAACATCCAGGTTTTTATGCGGACACAAGTTTACAATTCACATGGGTAAATACCAAGGAGTATGACTGCTGGATCATATGGTAGGAGTATAATTATTTTTAATGTAATTTATAAACTTCCCAGAAGACTGACCCTCTTACATAACACCTATAATCTCTAGACAGACTACAGAAACTAATTCTCTTAGGACTCCACAGAGTCAACAAAGGTAGATTTTGGAAAAGAGCTAAAATATGAAAGGGATCAACACACGGTGAGCTTCCTGGATTTGGGGGCTTTGTCTGAAGCGAAACAGCCAAAATGGGGCCAAGAGTTGCTGACATTCTCATTGAAAACCACTTCTTTCTGGCCTGAGGGAGGCAGAGCCCAAGAAGGGAAGTGAAGGGAAAACTCAGGAAAGAATAAAGAGAGGGGAGTTCCACATTTTATGTGTCAACTCTGCCCCAGTCTCTGGCTGACCTCTAAAACCACACATGTTGCAGAGGAGATTGAAAACAGCTCTGAGGGGGGGGAAAAAAAAGAACTGACATCTGAACTGCCACCCACCAAAGGTAAGATAGTTTGCAGTTTGAGTCTAAGCCTGTTAATTTCCTGCTAAAAGAAAAGCAACTCATTGGAGGAATATGTTTAATAGAGTCCAGATTCTCTATAACATGACATTCACAACGTCCAGGATATAACCTCAGAACACTGGACATATGGAGAGTCAGGAAAAGGTGGGGCAGTGGGGGGAGGAGGAGTGGCGACCAATAGAGACCAAATCCAAGATGACCCAGATTTGTCACAATCAGACAAGAACTTAAAACCTGTTATTAATATTATAAGTATGTTTTGTGGGATCCCTGGGTGACACAGCGGTTTAGCGGCCTGCCTTTGGCCCAGGGCGCAATCCTGGAGACTCAGGATCGAATCCCACATTGGGCTCCCTGTGCATGCTTTTCCCTCTGCCTGTGTCTCTGCCTCTCTCACTGTGTGCCTATCATAAATAAATAAAAATTTAAAAAAATAAAATACCCTGGGAATTTAAAAAAAAATAAGTATGTTTTGTGAACTTTAAGTTTGTAATGAATGAAAAGATTGGAAATATTAGGAAAAGAATATAAAAAAGAATCCGGGGTGCCTGTGTGGCTCAGGTCATGATCTCAGGGTCCTGGGATTGAGCCTTGCATCCGGGCTCCCTGCTCAGCAGAGAGCCTGCTTCTCTCTCTCTCCCCCTCACACTCCTACTCATGCTTTCTCCCATGTCTCTCTCTGTCTCAAATAAATAAATAAAAATCTTTAAAAAAATAAAAATAAAAAAGAACCAAGTGGAAATTTTAAAACTGAAAACAATTGCTGAAATAAAAATTCACAGGATGGTATTTAATACCAGAATGGACATAGCAAACAAAATGTCAGTGAATTTAAAGACAGATATTTTTTAAAATGCCTCAGAGATCTTTAGAGCAGTATCAAATGTTTTCTCTAAAGATTTATTTTATTTTATTTTTTTAGAGAAAGAGCACAAGCAGGGGGAGGATCAGAAGGAGAAGGAAGAGAATCCTCAAGTGGACTCTCCACTGAGCGCAGAGCCTGATGCAGGGCTTGATCCCAGGACCCTGAGATTATGACCTGAGTCAAAAATCAAGAGATAGCCGCTCAACTGAGCCACCCAGATGCCCCTAGAACAGTATCAAATGACTTAACATAGCTTTAGTTGGAGTCCCAAGAAGAGAGGAGGGAGCAAATGGCACAGAAAAAAAAACAAACAAAACTTTTGAGTAAATAATGGCCCCAAATATCCCAAATTTGGTGAAGCACAAAAATTTAGAAATTTAAAAACCTAAGCAAACCTCAAATAGAATAAATACAAAGAAAAGTACACCTTGGCATATCATAGTTAAAGTGCTGAAATCCAAAAATAAAATCTTGGAAGAAGCCAGGAAAAAAGGACACATCCAGGGAAACAACAATTTGAATGACCAGTTATCACACTGGAAATCATGGAGGCTAAAAACAGTGAAAATCTCATTTGACAAAGTACAGCATCCTTTCTTGATTGAGGTAGAGGGAACATAAGTCATAAAACCCATCTACAAAAAGTCCATAGTGAATATCATTCCCAATGGGGAAAAACTGAGAGCTTTTCCCCTAAGGCCAGGAACATAGCAGAAATGTTCACTATTATTACCACTGATGTTCAACATAGTACTAGAAGTCCTAGCCTCAGCAATCAGACAACAAAAAGAAATAAAAGGCATCTGAATCAGCAAAGAAGTCACACTGTCACTCTTTGCAGATGACATGATATTCTATATGGAAAACCCAAAAGACTCTACCACGAAATTGCTAGAACTCATATGGGAATTCACCAAAGTGGCTGGATATAAAATCAATGCATAGAAATCAGTTGAAAAAAAAAAAAAGAAAGAAAAGAAAAGAAAAAGAAAAAGAAAAAAAGAAATCAGTTGCATTTCTATATACTAACAATGAGATGGAAGAAAGAGAAATTAAGGAGTCAATATCATTTACAGTTGCACCCAAAACCATAAGATACCTAGGAATAAACCTAACCAGAGAAGCAAGGAATTTGTACTCCTGAAAAAAATACAGGAAGACACAAAGAAATGGAAAAACGTTCCATGTTCATGGATTGGAAGAACAAATATCATTAAAATGCCTATGCTACCGGGAGCAATCTATACATTCAACGCAATCCCTATCAAAATACCATGTTTTTCAGAGTTGGAATAAATAATCCTAAAATTTGTGTGGAACCAGAAAAGATCCCAAATAGCCAGAGGAATTTCGAAAAAGAAAAGCAAAACTAGTGGCATCACAATTCCAGACTTCAAGCTGTATTACAAAGCTGTAATCATCAAGACAGTATGGTACTGGCACAAAAACAGACACATAGATCAATGGAATAGAGAACCCAGAAATAGACCCTCAACTCTATGATCAGCTCATCTTCAACCAAGAAGGAAAAAATATCCAATGGAAAAAAGGCAGTCTCTTCACAGTGTTGGGAAAACTGGATAGCTATATGCAGAAGAATGAAACTGGGCCATTTCCTCACACCATACACAAAAATAGACTCAAAATGGATGAAAGACTGAAATATGAGACAAGAATCCATCAAAATCCTAGAGAACACAGGCAGCAACCTTTGTAACCTCAGCCACAGCAATTCCTTCCTAGACACATCTCCAAAAGCAAGGGAAACAAAGACAAAAGTGAACTATTGGTACTTTATCAAGATAAAAAGCTTTTGCACAGCAAAGGAAACAGTTGACAAAACTAAAACACAATCAACAGAATGGGAGAAGATATGTATCAGATAAAGGGCTGGTATCCAAAATCTATAAAGAACTCATCAAAGCCAACACCCAAAGAAAAAATAATCCAATCAAGAAATGGGCAGAAGATATGAACAGACATGTCTCCAAAGAGGACATACACATGGCCAATAGACACATGAAAAAGTGCTCCACATCACTTGCCATCAGGGAAATACAAATCAAAACCACAATGAGATACCACTTCACACCAGTGAGAATAGCTAAAATTAACAAGTCAGGAAATGACAGATGTTGGAGAGGATGTGGAGAGAGGGAAACCTTTGTACACGGTTGGTGGAAATGCAAGCTGGTGCAGCCACTCTGGAAAACAGTATGAAGGTTCTTCAAAAAGTTGAACATAGAGCTTCCCTATGACCCAGTGATTGCACTACTAGGTATTTACCCCAAAGATACAGATGGAATGATTCAAAGGGGCACCTGCACCCCAATGTTTCTAGCAACAATGTCCACAAAAGCCAAACTATGGAAAGAGCCCAGATGTGTATTAGCTGTTGAATAAAGATGTGGTGCACACAATGAGATGCCACCTCACACCAATGAGAATGGTGAAAATTAACAAGACAGGAAAAAACAAATGTTGGAGAGGATATGGAGAAAGGGGAACCTTCTTGCACTGTTGATGGGAATGTGAACTGGTGCAGCCGGGACACCTGCACCCCAGTGTTTCTAGCAGCAATGTCCACAATAGCCAAACTGTGGAAGGAGCCTCGGTGTCCATCAAAAGATGAGTGGATAAAGAAGCTGTGGTCTATGTATACAATGGAATATTCCTCACCCATTAGAAACGACAAATACCCACCGTTTGCTTCGATGTGGATGGAACTGGAGGGCATTATGCTGAGTGAAGGAAGTCAATCGGAGGACAAACATTATATGGTTTCACTCATATGGGGAATACAAAAAATAGTGAAAGGGATTAAAGGGGAAAGGAGAGAAAATGAGTGGGAAATATCAGTGAGGGTGACAAAACATGAGAGACTCCTAACTCTGGGAAACCAATAAGGGGTAGTGGGAAGGGAGGTGGGCAGGGGGATGTGGTGACTGCGTGACAGGCGCTGAGGGGGGGACTTGACGGGATGAGCACTGGGTGATATGCTATATGTTGGCAAATCAAACTCCAATTAAAAAAATATACAAAAATAAAGATGTGGTATGTATACAATGGAATACTACTCAGCCATCACAAAGTGCAATCTTGCCATTTGCAACGATGTGGATAGAACTAGAGGATACTACACTAAGTGAAATAAGTCAATTAGAGAAAGACAATGATCTCACTCATATGTGGAATTTAAGAAACAAAACAGAATTATAGAAGAGGAAAAAATAAAACAAAAGAAAGTCAGAAAGGGAGACAAACCATAAGAGACTCTTAATCATAGAAAACAAACTGAGGGTCGCTGGAGGGGGGATGGACAAATGGGGTAACATTGTGATGAAAAAAAAAAGATCACATTCACAGGTTCTATGTACATAAGTTTTGGGGAGCCACTATACAACTCTATACTGGAATGGTGACATTTTTAAAGTAACTCTTTTGAGCTTTTGAGGTATATAATCATATCATTAGAAAATAATTATAATTTGTTACTGTATTTCATTTTATGCCTTACAGACTGCCTAGACCAGAAAAAGTTTTAATAATGTAAATATTCTTAATATAATCTTGATTTTAATGAAAATATTTTGTTCCCTTCAATTTGTTCAATCATCTATGAGATGTTAAAGTTCTACCATTCTATATATTACAGAAATGGGTGTTAAATATTTTCAGCACCTAAGAAAATATTTAAAAAATAAAAAAAAAATAAACATAAACCTGTCACTAAAAACAGTAAAAATCTTTATAGTGTTGAAATAAAACAAACCCTTAAAAAAAGTATTTGCTTCATCTGACGTTTAGGAGAGATTTTGTATTTGAAGATAGGTCTAGAATCAAAAATTACATAATAGAATTATGTATCTAACTGCTAATACCCAAAACTGGTTTTAAAATACTCTTTTCAGGAATGCCCAAACAAAAATTAAGTGTCCTTCAACCACCATCTGTTTTCTCCCTGTACTTTTTAAAGGCAACTTTATCAATGGTCCATAAATGTAAAAGTAATGTGTCATTTCTTAAGATAAACTTACATTTTTAAGTAAGCATTGTTGAAAAGGCTGATTATTTCCAATTTTTGTAGATTATTTTCCACTTTTTAAAAACCAGTTGTTAACCCAAGCAATCAATCTGGAACCTTTTAGGGAAAAAGAAAGCAGAAGGGAATGACGTAGGCTTGTTAGCTGCTACTACAGGTAAAGCAAGGTAACTTGCACCTTTTAAGCCTATGTTCCACAGGGTCAAGGTTTGCCTGGCAGTGTATAGTACAGGACGTGCCTGTACCTCTGACATTTTATGTTCATAGCCATGACCATGTATATCTTGGTCAAAAGTAGAACTGTCTATTGTCTGTGTGTTGATCTGGATTACTTTCCTGAAAAAACAAAAACCCACACAAAGAAGACTTCCAGTGATTACTTTTCTCCAAGTATTTGACATTTCAAGCGTCCTGCCTTTGTTTCTGCTTTGACCTTGGAACTTCCAGTTAAACCAACAATGTCTGCTCAGTCGAGAGAGCTCAGGATACGACAGGCAATAGGGCCCCTTTCGGTTTTTGAAGTGTAACTAGTCAATTCCCTGAAGTTGAACTCTTTTCCTAGAGAACCAGTAAAAATTAATGTGCTACTTCCAAAGCACTGATCATGCAGCCTTTATTTACCACTTAGTATCTTCTCAGGCACGAGAAGGATTCTCCTTTCAAATAACATAATCCCATGCATCACTCTCTCAGCACATATTGCAAAGGATTCTATGAAGATCTTACATATAAAATACAAAAATCTGTTACATATACATCCAGTTAACAACGGTTTGTACATGACAATGAGTTCCAACGTCCAAATGACTCCCTGCACTTCACAAGCAGCGTGAATGTATTGTGGCAGCAGCCGCAGAAACACCCCTCATAGGCCAGCGTTCAGTGTAGTCGCTACTACAACATAGATCAACAAGGTCACATCTTTTTTCTCTTGTGGGTGCACACACAAGACAGAAGGGGAGCGCAGGGGGGATTTGGTGGCAGTCCGTTTCACTGGCAGGTAGACTGTCACAGGCAGACCCAGCGGCACTTGTAAACTGGACACAAACGTTCATTAAAGAAACTGCTGCTCTTTATCACCAAAAACACAGTTTTATACTTTCATTGTTCTGGCTCCCAGTTGCCAAACTTCGGGTCCCTCCTCACACACCGATACACCTGTGACACTCTAGCTGGTACCCTGAATTCCAGGAATAAGGCATTCAGTAATTCGGCTCTCTGAATCCGAGGCCTGTAGGACAAGTAGCACTGAATGTTCTAGGAAGAAGTAACAGGTATCAGTTCCAGATAGCTGTGGGAAACGAGAGCCAGATCTAAACACACATGGGTCCTTTGGCCACACATCTGCCAGTATGAACATCCCACAAATTCCCGGTGATGAATCCTTTTAATAAATACGTGTACACCCGACACAAGCTGCATTGGGAGACCATGATTTCGCACTACTAGTTGTGCAAATGACTCGGCTGGTCAAGATGATGGCATTAAGAGTGTAAATCAGACTTGTGCTTATGGAAGGTGACAATAAATGAACTAAAACAGCACTGCGCCCAACGGTTCCGGTGTCAGCACCACTCTGAGCACCATGGGAAATTCCCAGCAGTAAATAACAAAAAGTTTGAAAAGCCTAAAACTCGATGAGGTGTAACAGTCCGTATGGGCCTAGAGCACAATTCTTGCCCTGATCTTCTTAACTTTCTGACAACAGCCGGCCGGCGTGGCCTTCTCACCTCGGAGGCGTGTCCCAGGTCCTGTAAATCAAAGTCAGAGGGCACTCAGCAGAGCGGGAAATACTGATCTGGAAAACCCCAAAATTCTATGAAGCCACACGCTTTCTGAAAAACACCCAAAGTTGATTCCTCCCTGCCCCCAAGCAAAAGCCATTCTTGGTGGAAGTCCATGAGAAGCTCCTTTCAATTCATAAGCCTACTCAAACCCACAATCATATTTCGTACCCGCTAGGAGGATGTTTTGATAATAAACACCTGGATTTTCATTCGTAAACCCCCTTCCCAAATCAGAAGTGAACCCAGAACACAGTACACCCAGCCAAAGCCTAAGTCCTATTTATGGCAGGGTTTTTCAAACTGTGCACTGCAACCAATTTCAAAGTCAGGATATGAATGTAGAGGGTCTGAAGAACATTTAAAATGGTGTTGGGGAGGAGGGATCAAAATATATTACACATAGTTAAGAGCTGTGTATTGTTTCACATAACATTTATTTCAGTTAAAGATTTTATATTCACACACACACACACACACACACACACACACAATTATTCTGGGTTAGGATGTAAGAAGTCATTTTTATTACAGTCACAGTCAATATAATGTCTGTAGAGATCACCAAAAATAATAACCATGGACTTTTCCATCCTGGTATTAATGTCAGTAAGGGGTCAGTCTTGACTGTAAAACCAATTTTGTGCTTGGAATCCAAGGTGAGCTAGAGTTCTATTTACCATAAGTACTTGTCTTAGATTTAGTTTGTCCCCTGACCCTACGCCCTTAGGCAGGGGAATGAGCAGTGCAAAAAAATAAAAAAATAAAGAAACCCTAGCTGCAATTGTTTACTTTGAGTGATATGTTATTCCCAAATGGTTAATTAAGATGCTTGCCTTCCTCCTCTATAGTCATACTGTCAGCACAAAAATGGGTGGAAAATTTTAAATGGTCTTTACAGCTTTGAGATTATAAATGGTCTAAACCAAAGCAGTCATGATTCTGTTGTCGATCTGGCTTTGGCAAAATATGCAACCACACATAGATCCAGACAAACAAGCAATCTTGTCCTAATCTGCTTTCACCTGCCTGTGAAAGGACGATCAGAATTATCACATGGAGGCCAAAGTCTCTCTCAACCTGCGAAGATGCTAAACAATCACTTTCTAAAAACTGATCATCTAAACAAATGACAGTGTTCAGCTTCTCAATTGCGAGAACCCAGTGGTACTTAGACATGGGTCAGTCCGACTGCAGCTCAAGGACTGTGTGCACCTCATCTTGGGAGGTACCCGGGCAGCCCAAGGGCAACGCTGATTGACAGCAGCTTATAAACAAAGTGCACTGGGCAGGGCATCTATACCTGGCTCCCAGCCTCTGCACAGGCCTCAGATGGGAAGCCAGGTCATCTCCTAGTCTATTTCTACAGGCGTAAAGCAAGGGACTGAGTTACAGAGTCCCCTCCTGAAAGAACTTTATTTAACTTGGATGTACTTCTAAGACTTTAATCCAGCTTGCTCTGCAACTCTACTGCTTTAATAACAGCTTTAATTCTTTTCCTATTTCTGTCAGTTTCACCAATAACCAACTCTCAAACATCCGAGGTCCCATTAAGCTCACTTGGCCAAGACACTTTTTAAAAAATCAAGAAAAATAAAGCTAATAAGGAACAAAACTTAAGGCATTTTTTTTTTTATTTCAGCCAAGGAATGATGCATGCTACAGATTAAACTTTACTTTTCCCCACTTGGTTTTTCAAAGAATACCACCATTTCAACCCCCAATGAACATGGCACTTGTTTCTTTCTTCCCCTTCTAATTTATTCCAGATTTTCAAGTGTTTTCTTCAGTAACGATGCTTTCTCCTGCAGCTCGGGTCTGCTGTCTGTCTCCATAGTAGCTAATGACTCGATCAGGAGCACTCTGCACTCAGATGTCAAACTTTCCCACTGTTTAGATTCTGAATAGAAAAAGAAGAAAAGCAGAATCCTTACAGAATGAGCAAACACAAAAACTAAAGCTATTCTTTCTGCTTTTCCTTCATACAACCTATCCCCCAAATAAATGCAATAAATGATAAAAGTCCTGTATGTGATAATCAGTTCGGTGGTTGTCTCAAAACCTAATTATTGACAATAATCTGAGAGCACGTCAGGGGTTACTGGTGGGCAAAGACAATCTAGGGATGCTGGAGCACACAGTAACTAAAAAGCCATTAACAACACAAAAAAAACTCTTTATAAAATATGCTCAGTAAAAAATAATCTTCAATAGATTTCCCGATTGGGGCACCTGGTTGGCTCAGTGGTTGAGCACCTGCCTTTGGCTCAGGGATCCCGGGGTCCCAGGATCGAGTCCCACATTGGGCTCCCCACAGGGAACCTGCTTCTCCCTTTGCCTGTGTCTCTGCCTCTCTCTCTCTCTGTGTCTCTCATGAATGAATAAATAAAAAATTTTTTTTAATTTCCCAATTGCAAAGTCAGTCTGAACAGATGACTTTATTACGATGCTCTTTAAAGCACCAGAGATCTATACACATACTGAAAATTTTAGAAACTCAGAAAGTATACCAGATCCTAAATCTTGTCTATGAGGTTCTGCTACTTTCTACTGATATGGTTTCAAGCAAGTTGTCTTGCTGCTTGGCCTCATTTTCCTCATCTACAATACATTCATACATATCTGGCTGTGAAAATTCAGTGATGTGACTCGGTGCCTAGCTTTTATTTCAACAAGGAAAAGGAGATAATAAGATGTGTAGCATTACTGAGTCTAAAAGGCCTGCTTCATGGAAGCTTACAAGAGGTCTTTTAATTGCTAAGCAAAGAGAGCAGTAGAAATAGCAAACATACAAGACTCTAGAAAAAACTGTTCCATCTTCTCCTAGTCTATCTCTTCAGGAGTAAAGCCAGATCTATGGGCTTAGAATAATTAAAAAACAAGAGAGAGAGAGAAAAGCGGCCTCCTTTGGAATACACTGCTGGAGAAAATGAGAGCAGTTTTCTTTTACCACTAGAAGAAATCTGCTTATTGATAAAAGATTAAAAAAAAAAAAAAGGAAAACAGGAAAAACAAAACAAAACCTAAGATTAAGAAAACTGCTGTCAAATTTGATGACCTGTATAGATAAGCATTAAAAATGTTTTCCCAACTGCACTCTTCACTGTCACTCTTTGCTCACATGTGTACAGTTAGCTCCACTTGGCCACTGTCAACTACACACCGTAAGTAACCCAGATTAAATCAGGAGTCATGGTAGAAACAAAACTTGATTATTTTAAGATAACTATAGCTTCATAATACATTACAGGCATATAAAAAAAAAAGAGTATCAAATTTAAACACTTAATAAAATGTAAAGGTTCTAGCTTTGTATATTTCCTCAAAGGTACATATACTAATGTGTATTTCAGAATATATGCTTATTAAAAATAAAAACAGAAAAACATTCCTAGAACATTTGCCATAAAGGATTCTGGCTTTCTGATCCTCCAATAAGAAGAATCAAGAACTCACCTTCAAGTTTTTTAAGCAGTAATTCTATCACAGATAAAGCTTCTGTTCTCACAGATGAGTAGGTCTTATTTTCTAAGAAGAAAATCAAATAGCTCACATTATTTTATATGCCTTACAAACTGAACCTCCAAGATTAAGCTAGTGTTGCTGCAAGAAAGATATTTAGAAATTACAAATTCAGGGAGAGATAACATCTGTTCTTAAGTAAGCTTCACTTTGCTCATTACCATCAAATACTTAAAATGTGTTATATGTCCATATTTCTTCTTTAAAAAAACTGTCACACAAATATACCAATCATCACAACAAATGGCAATATTAAAGAACCCATTTTAGAAGAGAGAAATCAAAGGACACTACCTTTGAGGACACTACCTCAAACACAGAGTTGTCTTCACATGATGCCTAAGAAAGGTCTTTAGGTTTCCATGACTTGCGCATTTTATCAGAGAACATCACACAACCCCGGACGGTTAAGGGCAATCAGGGACACGACAAAGACTAGTGTCTTAGCTGCCGGTTTTTTATTCAAAAGAATGCTACTTCCAAGAGGTGCAACTGAAACAGGCTTCCCTGGTGTCTATTCTAGTCACAGCATCTAGTTCAGAGTGAAACTGTCTACCAAAAAAATTAATACACAACCATACCTGAGGCAAGGAAAGCACAATATGAGCTTATAACATCCTTTTTATGCTACTAAGTACAGAGGTGCCTAAAGGGATGACAGTGACCTGCCAATAAGACATAGGAGTCAGTTTAAAGGAGCCAAATCTGGAACAATCTGAGCAAAGTTAATTATAAACCAGGGGAGGGGGCACAAATCAGTACTGCTAACAGATTATAAAGAGGTAAGTAGAGGTGGGATCTTTTTACAAGAGGATGCCAACTGCCAAGTGGCAGATAGTGAAGAAACTGCCAGAGTTGGAAAATCACACTAGTAAAAATTGGTTCAGGGAAAAACCATCGATGCATGCTAAGTCTAAAGAGGGTATTTTGAAGAGAAGCAGTGTATCTGCATGGTCTTCGGGTAACTGCTCTCTCTGCTGGTTAGACACAGTTTAGAAGAGGAGTGGAGCATCTGGTCTTAAAGAGTCTTCCCACAGACAGCTAATCAGACACAAGGGAGAAAAATAGTAACTATATAATAAAGAAAACTGAGTAGTACCTTAACCAGGTAATCAAAATTAACATCGCCAAGCAGGGCAGATGAACACTATGTGCCTCTTGAGGAGAGAGGACACAGCATCACTTTCAGAGTATCCCAGCTGGGAACTCCTAACCTGGATCTAATCATGAGGAAACATCAAACAAACACCAAATGAGAAACATTCTAGTTAAAAACAGGAGGAAGGGCTTTTCTTCAAAATTGTCCATGTCATGGGAGATAAAGGAAGGCTGAGGAAGTGTTCTAGATTCAAGGAAACTTGAAAAAGACAGGACAGCTAAATTCAATAAATGATCTTGGATGCCTTGCTGAAGGGGAGAGGGGAAAGTCTACAAAAGATCATTGTTGAATCAAACGGAAACCTGAAATATGAATGGTAAAAATCTGATTAAACTCACTGCATCAGTGTTATCCTACCTACAGCTGTTACCTGTACTGTGGTTGTAACAGGAGGGCACACTGAAGAACCCAGGAGTAAAGGGTGTGACATCAGCAATATACTGTCAAATGGTTCAAGTAAAAAAGATATGTATACAGAGGTACAAATGATGAAGTAAATGGGACAAAATATTAACAGGTGATTTCGGGTAAAAGATATACAGGTATTATATGTACTATTACTGCAACTTCTCTGTAAGTTTGAAATTATTTCCAAATAAAAGTCAAAAAAATTCTTATCACAAATATATTCCTAATCTAGGGGTTAAAAATCCTAAATTACAGTTCTAGATTAATATACCACAGTGTCGGCCGCCCAGGTGGCTCAGCAGTTTAGCGCCACCTTCAGCCCAGTGTGTAATTGTAGAGACCGGAGTCCCACGCTGGGCTCCCTGCATGGAGCCTGCTTCTCCCTCTGCCTGTGTCTCTGCCTCTCATGATTAAATAAAGAAAATCTTTTCAAAAAAAAAAAAGGATTAAAAAAAGAATATATATATATATATATATATATATATACATACACACACACACACACACACACACACACATATACATACACCACAGTCTGGGGACACATGTCAAGTATATGAAGTAGTTCATCAGCTGTTCCATAAATCTAGCTCCTAGCAGAAGGGAGGGAGTATCTGAAGCTTCACTTCTTGAGGTTTAAAATTAGGACAAGTTCTTAACAATCTCAGTTCACCACACTCACCTAAAGAATATGTGATTGATTTACAAGTTTCAAGGAGAATTTCAGCCAAAGCCTCAGGATCTGCATGTTCTTCTTCCAAAAGCATTAATCTATAGAAATCAAAAAGCAAGATACAAATTGGAAGCTACTCAGAAACACTCCAAAACCTGTCTGGCACAAACAATTTCTATCTGCATGCATCACTTTATAATGTCACTTCAGTTTTTCAGTTCTAAGATTTAAAAGAATTCCACTGATCAGCCATAAAATGCTAGGGGGGGAGGGAGGGAGGGAGGGAGGGCCAAACAGAGGACTGAACTATGAAGAAAATTACCCCTGAAAAAAGGCATTCATTGACTGCAGGACTCCGAGCTGCACTTGCCACGTGCTCAGTTTTAGCCGTTCACACATCAGCTTGCACAGCTCCCGACGGTAACACCCTGGGGAAAACAGACAGAATGGTCCAGAGCGGGACAGCAAGTGTGCAGGAACAAGGGACAGAGCAGGTGAGGGACACAGGAAGGGAGGACAGAGAGAAATTGGAGCAGAAAAGGAAATAGGGACAGAGAAAGGAGAGCGGGAAAAAAATAAAATTACAAATGCCTTTAATTAAAGCCATGAAACCTCAAAAAAACTTGAGCATGACTTTGCACCCAATTCCCAAGTTTCCCTGATGAGGATCATCCCCCACCACCCCCTTAAAGGGTCCTACATAACAGTTCATAAATGTTCCTTCTCCAAGGAACTAACACAGAATCTTAATGACACTACCTGTCAGGTACCCCAAGTGATCGCCAAAGAAAGCAGAACTCTGGAGGCAGAGAACACAACTCTGGACACTCACAAGCTTCTGCACAGGGCAGGCTTATCATGAGGCAAAACACTTTATTCCAAACATGTTATACCAACTGTACTTGTTATAATTATATAATTAATATTATGCTAACTGATGAAAAGGAGTATAAAACTCAACAAAGCACTCATTCCTTAAATGCTGCAAAATTTAGTAAGGTTCACAAATGTAAAATTGCATGGTGGTAAAAGTCAAGAGCTTTGCACTTATTTCCTAAGAGACTGTAAGTTCTTTTTCTGCTCTAAAGAAACAGAACCCAGAAATTATAGATGCCATGTTACAAGTAAGATATACACAAGAAGCCAATACGGAACAGTTAACCTCTCAAAGGCCATGGCCCGCCCCTCAATGCATATGAGTGGGCATTCCTACACCTTATATGAAAATAAACCACTTTGTGTGTGTATGTCTGCTGGCGTTTCCATAGAAGTCCCTACTTTATTTAATCTTTCTACCTATCAAGAAAAGTCAGGAGTCCTAATGGTATCAAATAAAGTGGGCTTCAGCTGTAGTCCTCAACATGATACCAAGAAATAAGACCATTTAACAAATCTCCGTCTTTCAGAAAGTCCTTCCAATACAGAGCAAATACTGGATAACGCTCACACAAAAACCAGCAAGGCTCAGAGACAGCCTTAAATCTGAGTTTAGACATATCCAATCCCGAAGGACCAGCAATGCTCTGGATAATGTTTGAGAATACAGATGTTCAGCAGGGTACACAGCCAGCCCGAGGTGAACTTAGGAGCTGCATCGTCCCGAGTCTAAGGCCCTCAGAACTAACTACAACCTAAATCAATAACCAAGGTTTAGTAGTTATTTACTTAATCCTTTGGAAATATACATTCAATTTAAAAATCTCTCAGATGGGATCCCTGGGTGGCGCAGCGGTTTGGCGCCTGCCTTTGGCCCAGGGCGCGATCCTGGAGACCGGGGATCAAATCCCACGTCGGGCTCCCGGTGCATGGAGCCTGCTTCTCCCTCTGCCTGTGTCTCTGCCTCTCTCTCTCTCTCTGTGTGACTATCATAAATAATAAATAAAAATTAAAAAAAAAAATAAAAAAATAAAAAAATAAAAAAAATAAAATAAAAATCTCTCAGAAAGTTTCTTCGTGAAATACAGATTTCACTTGTTTACTGAAGATCTGGAAACAAAGGTCTTTAATTTCAAGATAAAAAGAACCCACTCATACAGATTCCTCACAACAGAGCATTTAGAGCAACAGAATTCTTTTAGTGGCCAAACTACATAAAATTTACCATGATTGTTATAGGTTGAACTGTGTCCCCCAAATTCACAGGTCGAAGTCTCAATGCCAGCGTACATCAGAATGTGACTGTACCGAAAGCCAGGCATGGGGTCTTTATTTTATTTTATTTTATTTTTAAATTTTATTTTATTTATTTATGATAGGCACACAGTGAGAGAGAGAGAGAGGCAGAGACACAGGCAGAGGGAGAAACAGGCTCCATGCACCGGGAGCCTGACGTGGGATTCGATCCCGAGTCTCCAGGATCGCGCCCTGGGCCAAAGGCAGGCGCCAAACCGCTGCGCCACCCAGGGATCCCCGGCATGGGGTCTTTAAAGAGGTCATCAGGGTGGGCCCTAATCCAGTCTGACTGGTGTCCTTCTAAGAAGGGATTAGGTCACAGACACTGACAGCCATTTACAAGCCAGAGAGAGAGGTTTCAGGAAGAAGCCAACACTGCCAACACCTTAATCTCAGGCTCCCAGCCTCCAGAACCATGAAAAAAATCATTTTTGTTGCTGAAGCCACCCAGTCAGTGGTGCTCTGTTATAGGAACAGCCCTCACCAACCAGACACAGTAGTCAGAGATCACCTGCTAAGATAGGAGTGCAATTTACACTGGATTCGTACTACTCATCAGTCAAGCTCTATAAGAAATAGTAATTATAATCTGTCGCAAAGAACATCCTCTCCCACTCAGTAACCTATGGTTACAGCACTTCTTCAAATGTAGTTTCTGTGCTTACGTTGGGTCTCCACATTTCGGGGCCAGGCTTTGCCCAGGCTCTCAAAGGCTCCCAGCAGACACTCCAGCTGCAGCTCCTTTTCCTTCTCATTCTCATCTTCATTTTTGGTTGTCCGAACACCAGTGCTTTCAGGTGAATTCTAGGACGTATTATTAAAGCAAAGGAAAGCAAAATTTATTTTCCCTCAAAATTACAGGTATACTACAAAACAATCACGGTGCCAGAGGAGGAGATGTTAACCAAGAATTAAATGCGAAATTCTCTAGCATGGGTTTTCCTGTTTGTAAAAGGAATTTGTTACAGAAATACTATACCTCTCTAATGAATTTGGAAAATCCTTTAAAGGAATCTGTTAGGAAAGGTGACCCCCCCCCCAAAAAAAATACCATAAGTACACTTATTTTAAGTATAACATAAAAAGTATAACATTTAGGTAGAACATAAAAAGTCTTGCATTAGAATCATGGGATTAAAGATCCAAGAATTTGGTAATCATCTAAATCCAAACTCTTTCTTAATAAGAAAGGAAAATGAGCTGAGAAGTGACTCATCCAACTAGCTGGTGATATCATCAATTTAAAACACAAGTCTCCCAAATCCACATACAATCATTATGTAACAGAAATAATTTAAACAGCCTTTTTAGTGAAACAAAACTGCAGATTAGCAGCAATACAAGAAATAAAAGTTATAAAGTATTTCATGTTTCACAAAAAAATAAATGATAAACCACAACCTTCTTTCCCTGACCAAGTGCCTAACCTTTAAAAATGAGGATTTCATTTTCCAAATGAAACCAAAGTATTTTTTTTTTTTGAAACCAAAGTATTTTTGATCAAAGTCCCTCAATATATGACAGAGACAATTAGCAGTGACACACCGAGCCCTGTGTACTCACTCTAGGATGCCTGGGGTGCCTTCTGCACACGCTTAAAAGGCAAAGCACATCATCACTACATCAGAGACTGTTCATTCGCTCCAGCATTCACTCCTGGAGCTCACTCACAGCCCCCACAGCCTCGAGCTTCCCGGCATGCAGGTTGAAACCCGTGCAATAAACTCCTCTTTCGGCTCTGTTTACAAAAACCACTCACTCTGTCCTCCTGCCACAGAGGGCAAATGGAAGCCTAGAGGACGCCTTCCCTAGCCTCCCACACAGCAGGGTGCGGCTACCTGGCTGGGGACTGGCCAACGGAACAGAAGGGAGAGTGCCACGCAGCTCCAAGAATGTCTAAGAATTCTCCCCGAGAGAGAACAGACGTGCCTACTTGGACCATTCATCCTTTCTTCACGCCTCTGCCATCACTGCTTGGAAGACAGTTACACCACGGACCACCGCGACAGTGGCCTGTTGCCCACACTGCAGGGACTAGCAGCTGTGAAGAGCCAGAACCCCTAAACTATTACCTGGCAGACAAACGTATATCTTGTTTGAGGCCACGATATTTTGGGATTTTCTGCTATTTGCAGCCACACTAATCCTAGTAAAATTTGTAAACAGAATACCAGGAAAACCTTCCTACCTTTTCTTTCCTTTTTAAATTTTAGTTCTTAAGTATAAAGGAGACCTGAGAGGATACGGGCAGGTGATCATTACCTTCTTGATGAGAGGTATGACAATGTCAGAAAACTCCTGGAATCTGTCTTCTTTGGTGGCCTTCAAGACATCTGCCGCACAGCTGATTGCTACGATCTTGTACTTAAGATTCTCTTTGCAACACTCCTTCAGAACAGCCTGGAGAATTTCATTTGTGCTGGGTTGATTGGGCACAGGCTTTTCCAGCTCTGCACTACAGGATCCACAAAAACATCAGGACAGTTAATAAAGACTTCAGCTTTCAGGTTCAGTTTAAGAAATGCCATCTTCACTGAAAGAACATTTACCTGCACGCTGTCACCACACAGGCAACGGCTTTCAACAGCTCTTCCTACAGGGTTGAAAGATGAGGGAATGCTGTTAAGAACACGTGTGTCATTTACATTCTATGCACTCTGACTACATTACCACAGGAATACTTAATAACCATGATGACAAAAATTAACCAGTCATTTTACTATTTAACGAGCACGTCCACAGAGTTTTACTCCAAACCACAAAAGCAGGACAAGTGTCTTCATCTCCATTTCATAAAGCCTAGAGACCTGACTTGCCCAACGTCAACAGGTGGACGTTTCATTCACGGAATTCTGATTCCCAGTCCAACACTTCCTCTACAGCACTGTGCTGGCCACTACTGACTGTGACATCAAGCAGATCATGATATACTACCACAATCTCACCTTCCCACTGAGTGTTCACTTATAGTTATCCCACCGCCACCTCTGTGTATAATGTGACTAATTCATAGGCTTCAGAAATGGGCACCCTCAGCTCCAAATTTAGACACAGCTAGCTAGCCTTGCTACTCAATTTCACATGTGTCCAACCCTGATCTGTTTATAAGGTCAACAGGGACAAAATGGCGACCAAGTGATTAAGACTTCTCTTAGAAAGCTGAACATGATACATAAAAATCAATCCCCAGCATTACTATTACAATCCCCGTGTATTCAAAAACACACGGGTTACACTCTGATGACATAGCATATGTAAGCAGGCAAAGTTTACCCAAAGCTTCCCACTGGCTAGGAAATCTGGTTCACAAAAACAATCCATCTGACATCCCACAAAACCAGATTCTACTTTTTAAAGAAAATGAAAGATGAAATCATAATCCTTTAAAGGATACCTTAAATTTAACTGGGCATGAATGGTTCCTTTACCTTTCCTGCCCATGTTCTTCCAGCTAGGCCTTGCAGTAATGCGGTCAGTATCATTCCCAGATATGGAGGTACTAGGGAGCTGGTTTGTTTTGCAATTGATGCCATGGCAATTGCACCCTGGGCTTTCATTTTCCAGGACTGAGACTGCAAAGCCTTCTGGGTAATGGTAATCAACTCCTGCAGGTATAACCGAATGCCACCAAAGGAACCTAGGTTATGGAAAGCAAAATTAAAGCAACTTTTAAGTGACAAAAAAAATTAATCAGCTTTTCTTTTCCAAATCTGAAAAAAAAGTCAGTGACCATCAGCGGTAATTCCCAATGGTTAGATCACACCACTCTCTGAAAGAGGGTAGTGCTGTGATACATCTTTACAGCAGCAGAACTTTACAAACTTGAATATGTCACAGAAGGGTGTCATGGTCGTCATCTGTTTATACATGTGAAGGTAAAGTATGGAATGAAGAAGCATCACTCTAAAATAATACCCTAAGACAACATAAAATCACCACTCATTCATTCCCAACTCAAGTCAGTAAAGCTCTTCTTTGCTTGGGCAGAGGTTCTGCTCTGTCACATGGGCAGCAATGAGGGAGGAGAGAGAAGAGCCGAGTATCAACCTTGAGAATGCAGCAATTTGGATAGGCTTAAAACCAGACAAGACACATGCTGTTAAGGTCCTGGGAAAGTAACTATCGGAGTTTTATAAATGAAAAATAGGAGTAGAAACTCCAGCTGTGGTTGAATTCACAGGCGCTGTTTACTAACCAGGTACGTTTTCCTGCCACACTTCAGTCCATAAGTCACACTCTTCTTTCTCTGACTTCTCCTCATCAGCGATTTCATGCATGCCCAGAAATGCCAAAGGCAGCACTTCTTTGGCATGGTTCTTCAGTACATCAGGGCTGTACCGTCCAATAGCATGGACGGTCAAAGCACAAGAGGTCTTATAGACAGGTTCTAAAAAGGAGCAGAAATACAATAATCTTTATGATACTTACTGTTGTTAGGATAACTGATCTAAACAGATTGCTCAGCTTGCACCACAGTAAAACAAATCAGTAAAATCAATCAAATTCTCCTAGAAAAAGCACATAATATCACAGAAGGCAAGAGCTGATTTGTATCGTTTTACTATATTGTTAACAACTAAATTAAAAATAATAAAAGGGCGCCTGGGTGGCTCAGTCCAATTCTTGATTTCAGTTCAGGTCATGATCTCAGGGTCATGAGATGGAGCCCCACCCTGCATCCGGCTCCTCACTCAGCATGGAGTATGCTTCTCTCCCTCTCCCCTATGCTTCCTCCCACTCACACACTCTCTCGAGCATGCTCTCTCTCTAAAACAAATAAATCTTAAAAAGAGAGAAGAGAAGAGAAGAGAAGAGAAGAGAAGAGAAGAGAAGAGAAGAGAAGAGAAGAGATCAGTGAAGCATCTGCCTGTGGCTTGGGCTGTGATCCCAGAGTCCTGGGATCAAGCCCTGCATTGGGCTCCCTGCTCAGAGCGGAGTCTGCTTCTCCCTCTTCTCCCCACTCATGCTCTCTCTCGCTAACTCTCTCTCTCAAATAAAATAAATAAAATCTTTTAAAAAAATAATAGAAAATAAAAGGGTACCTTCTTTCTCCATGTACCAGCCATTGAGCTTCTGCAGGAGTTTCTCAGTGCTGCTATCCCGCGAGGTCTGAAAACAAAAACAATCCCTATTTATTTCTTTATAGTTATCAAAGTATAATTACTTTATTAAATATGAAATTCAACTCACCCGAACTAAATGGCCCATGGCAAACGCACAAGATTTCTGAATTACACTGTTCCGATCTGTCAAGCCACTAAGCAAAGCACTCATAAGTTTACCTATCAGAAATAATGAAGAAAAACCCGATACTTGGTTGACCAAATGTTCTTCTCTAGTTCCAGGATCCAAACAAACTTAACTCTGCAACTTAACTTATTCCACGCTAGTTTAGAACCCTTGTATGTCACATGTGTAATATTCACTTATTCCTTTCACCCGATATAAAATTAAACACTAATCTGTGTCTAGAATATTCTGGGCTAAGTTGTAAAAATTAAGAGGTAAGTATATAAAGTTCATTAGCCTTATATGGGAGTCAATCCAAAAAGAGAAAAATACTGACATAAAGTTAGGTATAAATGGTAAACAAATCCTACAAAATGGCAGATACATTCACCTCCCTATAACCAGTAAGAATTAATCCAATATTTTTAAAATAGGAACACTTGCTAAACTTGATCATCCCTGCACCTCCTGCATGTGACAAAGAAACAAAGGTAGAAGGGGGAGTTTAAAGGGAGAAAAACCATACGGAAGATCACAAGTGTGTCTGAATGATATTTAATTTTTTTAAAAACCTTGTCACACAAGACATGGCCATACCAAAGTATCACCACACATGATTTTGACAAACTCACCTGAGTAAGGTGTTAGGTCCTGAGGACACTGAGTAGTTAATGACACAATGACACTGGCACAGCCTCCCTACAGGGTTACAAAGGCAAAGGTCTAAATTTGATGGTTACAATGGTCTCTCAAACCCTTTGTCTTATGTGTCAATGATTTAAAGATGAGAAATATAAGAAGCCTAACAGTCCCTGCAGGATTCAATCTCGAAAGAGGAAGGTCCTTATTTTAAATTAGCAATGCAAAGATTTTCTTTCAAGGCTTCCAGCAGAAAGATGTGTGCTCTCAGACATGCTACAGGTAAGAAAGAAAACTGAATCTTTTGGGATGGTCACATAGGCCATCTTAGCCATCCTTGTTCTAACATTTCCAATTCTAAAAATTTAATCAAAGGAAATAGCTTCAGATGTGTCCAAAGACATTCAGCACAATGCTTTAATATCGAAACAGCTGAAAACCAATCAGATGTTCCTTGATGGACTAAAATAAATGATGCTACAGCCACACGACAGAGTACCCGATAGCCATTAAAAAGGATGGTGTAGCAGACACATACGTGCACAGAAAAGAGACTGGAAGAAAACACTGTGGAATAGAAACAGCAATTACATCTGGGTGCTAAACTTAATGGACAATCTTTAACTTTTTCCTGATCTATAAATGCTAAATTTTTAAATACAAGTATTAATTTTGTCAGGAGAAAAACTAAGAGTTGGCTTTTAAAGTGTGGAGACAGAGTTTGACCCTTGAAAGATCTTGGAGAGGAAGACATTTTTCTAGCCAAATACCTGTTGGCCTCTGTGAAAATGCTAATCACCACCTAAAACCACCGGTTCCTAATACCTACATGAGCATTTCCGTTAATAACTGATTGTGGCGAGGACCCAAAGGGCATGTACGTGGCAACCAGGGGACAGAAATGAACCCAGTAAAAAAGTCAGACACTATTTATTGAATAAGTCACAGGTTTTCTATTCTGAGTGAGTTACATATTTTAAGTTATTAGTGCAACCAGAGAAACAAAATGGTTAATGTAAAATATTATTAATTTTAGAGAGAAATATGAATTTCAAACATGATGGCAGTTATATTTTTATGGCCCCAACTAAAGGAGATGCAAATTCCTCTTGTGAAAAATACACTTACTTACCTTAGTTCCAAGACCCACACCACTTCTGATCAATTCACATAATCTAGGAACGAGCTCACCCAGCACCGACACGTCAAGATATTGCAGGCACTTTGGGAAAAGAATAAACATAAGGTTAACCTTAGAAACCTTAGAAAATGATGAAGTCAACTACTACATCATCAATTAAAAGCTGCCATGTCAAGTATGTACACACTGGATTTGACATGAAAAACTGCTGGTTTCATTTTGCACTGATTTCAACATAAAAAACATCATTTTACTACAAAGAGAAAAACCATTCGTCAGTAGTTCAACATTAAAAACAAAACAAAAATTGGGGCACCGGGGTGGCTCAGTTGGGAAGCGCCCAACTTAATTCTTGCTCAGGTTATGATCTCAGGGTCGTGAGACCGAGCCCTGAGTCTGGCTGGCTCTGTGCTCTACATGAAGTCTGCATGTCCCTTCTCCGTCCCCTCTGTACCTCCCCCAGCTCACATGCTCTCAAAAAAATAAAAATCTTTTTTAAAAAAAATCATGAAAACACTGACTTACTAAAGAAGAAAATACATTATGACTCCCTAAGAAGAAAGGATTTCTCTGGGCCTATTCTTCCCCTTTACTAATCTCTGTTTTTTAAACCAGACTAAAGAAGATTAGTCTACCAGAGACTAATCACTACCAGAGATTGGTGTAAAAAACAGAGATTAGGGATCCCTGGGTGGCGCAGCGGTTTGGCGCCTGCCTTTGGCCCAGGGCGCGATCCTGGAGACCGGGGATCGAATCCCACATCAGGCTCCCGGTGCATGGAGCCTGCTTCTCCCTCCGCCTGTGTCTCTGCCTCTCTCTCTCTCTCTCTCTGTGACTATCATAAATAAATAAAAATTTAAAAAAAATTAAAAAAAAAAAAAAAAAAAACAGAGATTAAAACTGACCTTCCACGGGCCTGCTCTACCAAACCATCTTAGTAAAGTCAACTTCTTAGTTGAATTTGCTATACTATGTTTTTAAAAAATGCAATGACATCTATTCTATTATTAATGAGCATATCTGTAAGGTGTTTGCTAATCATTCCTATTTAAGATTTCTTTTCCCCTCAATAATCCTTAGACCAAATTTTGGTGACAATCAAGGCACTAAAAAATATCTTCTTGGGGTGGCTCAGCAGGTTAGCGCAGCCTTCAGCCCAGGGTATGATCCTGGAGACCCGGGATCGAGTCCCATGTAGAGCTCCCTGCATGGAGCCTGCTCCTCCCTCTGCCTGTGTCTCTGCCTCTTTCTCTCTCTCTCTCTCTCTCTCTCTCTCTGTGTGTGTGTGTGTGTGTGTCTTTCATGAATAAATAAATAAAATCTTTAAAAAAAAAATCTCTTGTCCAGCCTTACGATCTGCTTAAGAAAACAATTTCCAATTAACTCATGAGTTGTCAGTTATACTCCAGGGTATGCACAGCAGAGCTGGCTCTAGACTTTAGAGACCCCTAGTCCCAGACTCCAGGATGTTTAGAATTTAGAACCTTAGTGCCAAGCAGCTCTTTTCTACAAATCCCTTCTTACTACTTCTTACTACCTCAACATTTCAACATTGCTCAGCTCTCTTTCCCTATTTTTTATGCTGCCTACCCTCACTGAATATCTCCAGCTTACACCTTCCTAAGTCCTCCCAAAGACATGCTCAGGCAGAGACAACTATGTGAACCTTTCTAAACAGGTAGGCCAAAGGCATATAAATAGATTTACAGAGAAATCTTTTAATACACTGTTCTTCTATGTAACACAAATCTGGACTAATAGATTCTAGTATTTGAAAAATGATTTATTCCATTTAGTAATCTAGAAGAAAAAAAGAATTACACTAAGAAAAAAGTGGAGTCCGTAGCAGCTTGACTCATCCCGTAAATCTCTATTTCACGTAACTGGCTGTGAAGAGAGAAAAACTGTACCCTAAGATAAGAAAATAAACAAACTTTCTTATTACATTAGGCACTGACCATGTTGATTGTTTCCATCATGGGAGAGGACTTGGCAGCACTGAGTCGAGCACTATCCATCGCAGCCTGAGGACACAAATTCACGTCACTCAGCATCAATTAAGAAGAACCCCCACACACACCCAAAATGGGGCTTTACTTCTAGAAGAAAAATTTTTTAATAATATATATAATAAAGCAAGGTCAAATATAAGTCCAAGTCTAACTTCTTTTGAACTGCATTCAACAATTACCTATAGAGGCAGCACCTCACTGCAGGTGAGAAGTTCAGACAATAGTTAGAAATTAACTGCAGTTAGAAATTAACACAGTATGGCGCTGTCATCGGCCTTCCTGAACCTCATGTTCTCCATCCACTAAATTAGGAACAGGCTAAATAAATTTCCATCTAAGGTTTTGAAAAATTGTATCTAAGCAATAAAAAAATACATTTATTGCTTTAACTTTGTAAAGAGTCTTCATATCTACAAAGGTATGTCAGTCTAACAATGGCGCTAGCAAGAGAGGCAAACTAACCATACATAGTAATGAGCAAAGGCTGGCCTAGAGAAGTGACTAGCTGAAGGCTGCAAGTTTGGGCTAGACCTTGTTTCCTAATTCTGAGCACAGGTTAACACTTGTGGGAACCTAGGAAGGACAAGTCCACTGTTGAAAAGGAAAGAATGATGAATAAGAAGAAACAGCAACATGAGAGGCAAAGGGAAAGAGCCAGTTTAGCCAAAGTAAAAACCAAACAGCAAACTGAGAGAAAGCATTGGCAATGTACATGACAGAGGTGTGACGGTCCTAATAAACAGAGACCTACGTAAAAACATCAACAAGTACCAAAAGAGGCATGGAGTAAAACAAACCATTCACACAATGTAAGTGACTAACACAGTACGGTAAGACGATGGGCAGCACTAGTACCAGGAAGGTGCAAATCAGAACAATGAGATTCCTGCTTATCAGACTGATGCTATTCAATGCTGGCAAAGGGGTGGAGGAAACAGAAGAGGAACAACCCTTGATGGTGCATAATCTAACAAAAATCTTAAACGACCTCACTGTAGAATACTATTAAAAGGAATGGAACAGCTCTACCTACAGATATGATATACTGTTAATAACAAAAAGCAAATTGCAGAACATTCATAGTCTATTTTTAAACCAGTGTGTGTGTTTGGGTTTGTAGCCTAGGACTACACAGGAGTTTCAAAACAGATCTCGAAGACTGATGATGGTGGGTACCTTCCAGAAATGATACCACACCAGTAGCGGAGAGGGGACTCCTGGGGGATTACTTTCTATCCTTCTGCATTATTTTTTCACAGTAAATGTTTCATCTACAATTTTTTAAAAGAACTTTGATCAGTTGAGGCAACTACAGTATATATGAAAAGCGGAATAATTCTGGACGCTGCTAAAGTCTAGATACAAATCCTCTTTACTTGTAGAGCAGGAGTGGTCTACTTTGAAAGCGTAAAACCAACCCCTAAAAAAATAAACAAATATGTACAAAAAACTGGAAATGCATTTTTGGAATGGAAGTGTTAATTTTTATCCAATTCACAAAACAGGATGCAAACCTTCCTCGTGCTCTCTCCTACCCCTAGAAAAATACATTTCATGTAGTCATGGGAGCCGAGTTATTTCAAGCATGGTGAAACTATCATTCGAGTCACGGCGTTTGTCTGAGGACACTGGAAAGCTTGTTCCAATGGAACTCAGTACCTTAGCAAGGCTTTTCCTCCTTGATACTCACCAAGATGTCTGTGCTACCAACTCACCTTTTCTTGGTCTGTAGCCCGAAGGCTCAAATAATTGAGAACTTGGGGTTCCAGTACACTTAGGGATTCCAACAGAGCTGGGATGAGTTTCGGTGCATGTGGTTTCAGCATGGCTCCTGCACTTTTGCTAATCTTCACAAGGGTGTTAATGCTACAGACACAGAGAACACAACTCCTAAGTCCTTTTGACAAAAGCTAGAAGCTCTACAAATCTAATCATGAGGACCTTTTGTAGTTTATTGTATTAGGAATACATTCACATGGATGCAATATCTGGTCTTAGCGCTATTTTTTTCTTTACTTTGTATTATAGAAATTTTTGAGCATATGTGAAAGAAGAGAAAATCACAAATTAAATTCTATATATTCTCTACTCAGTTCAGCTATTTGCAACTTTTGACCAATTTTGTTTCATTTTATCTCCTCCATACATACAAGGACACTTCCCCCCTACATATCACATTATCTTGAAGTACCCCCTAACTAAACTTCAGTATATGCCACTAAGAGGTGAGAATTATTTACTATAATCAAAATACCATTTTTATGCCTAGAAAATACTAATTTTTTTCATATAATCTGATATTCAAAATTCCTTGTTTCACAAATGTCTTCAAGAGTTGATTTGTTTTAAACTCAACACCCAAGAAACAAACAATCCAATCATGAAATGGGCAAAAGACATGAAGAGAAATCTCACAGAGGAAGACATAGACATGGCCAACACGCACATGAGAAAATGCTCTGCATCACTTGCCATCAGGGAAATACAAATCAAAACCACAATGAGACACCACCTCACACCAGTGAGAATGGGGAAAATTAACAAGGCAGGAAACAACAAATGTTGGAGAGGATGTGGAGAAAAGGGAACCTCTTACACTGTTGGTGGGAATGGGAACTGGTGCAGCCACTCTGGAAAACTGTGTGGAGGTTCCTCAAAGAGTTAAAAATAGACCTGCCCTATGACCCAGCAATTGCACTGTTGGGGATTTACCCCAAAGATTCAGAGGCAATGAAACACCGAGACACCTGCACCCCGATGTTTCTAGCAGCAATGTCCACAATAGCCAAACTGTGGAAGGAGCCTCGGTGTCCATCGAAAGATGAATGGATAAAGATGTGGTTTATGTATACAATGGAATATTACTCAGCCATTAGAAATGACAAATACCCACCATTTGCTTCAACGTGGATGGAATTGGAGGGTATTATGCTGAGTGAAGTAAGTCAATCGAAGAAGGACAAACAGTGTATGTTCTCATTCATTTGGGGAATATAAATAATAGTGAAAGGGAATATAAGTGAAGGGAGAAGAAATGTGTGGGAAACATCAGAAAGGGAGACAGAACATAAAGACTCCTAACTCTGGGAAATGAACTAGGGGTGGTAGAAGGGGAGGAGGGTGGGGGGTGGGGGTGAATGGGTGACAGGCACTGAGGGGGACACTTGACGGGATGAGCACTGGGTGTTATTCTGTATGTTGGTAAATTGAACACCAATAAAAAATTAATTTATTAAAAAAACAAAAAATAAAAAATAAATAAATAAATAAAGAGTTGATTTGTTGGGGGGTGCCTGGGTGGCTCAGTCAGTTAAGTGTCCAACTCTTAATTTTGGCTCCGGTCATGATCTCTCGGGGTTGTGAAATTGAGCCCTGCATCAGGCTCCTCACTGGGCTTGAAGCTCACTTAAGATTCTCTCTCTCCCTCTCCATCTGCTCCCCCCTCAAAAAAAAAATAAGAAATGAAAAAATAATAATACGTTGGTTTGTTAGAATCGGATCCAGAGTCCACCTACATATCGCACATTGCAATTTACTGTGTTTCTTAAATCCTTTTTAACAATGTCATCCCTCCTCTTTTTTCTCATAATTTATTTGTCCTCAATAACTATTCCAATGGTGTCATTTAACATGTTCCTCTATCTCTTATACAGAACTTCAGGCTAAATCAGATTCAGGTTCAATTTTTTTTTTTAACATGAATTTTTTCTAGGTGGTGGTGTATATCATCACATTAGGATGCATGTAATGTTTGCTTATTCGTTTTTGTGCTATTAAGAATGATTAGTGAATTCAAGTTTGGTTGGCTTGACCATCCATTTAAAGTTTCCCAACAACCTCTGAGCAGTGGATTTAGAAGCCACTAATGATCTTTACTTAATATTATTTTATGGAGAACAGCAAATCAGTAATATCCTTTTTATTATTCCTTTGCCTTTGTTATGTGAATTCTTAAAAAATAAAAAATTAAAAAAAAAAAACAAGGTAGCCCAGGTGGCTCAGTGGTTTAGCGCTGCCTTCATCTCAGGGCCTGATCCTGGAGACTCGGGATTGAGTCCCACATTGGGCTCCCTACATGGAGCCTGCTTCTCCCTCTGCCTGTGTCTCTGCCTCTGTGTGTGTGTGTGTGTGTGTGTGTGTGTGTGTGTGTGTGTGTCTCATGAATAAATAAATAAAATCCTTAAAAAAAATAAAAATAAATTTAAAAATAAAAAATAAGAAAATACAAAACAAAAACAACCTTTGGGGCACCTGGGTGACTCAGTCAATTGAGTAGCCAGCTCTTGGTTTCAGCTCAGTCATGATCTCAGGGTCCTGCGATCCAGCCCTGGACTCTGCACTGAGTGGGGAGTCTGTTTTAGGATTCTCTTTTCCTCTGCCCCTCTCCCTGCTTGTAAGCTCTCTCCCTAAAATTAATTAATTTAAACAAAACACCTTTCCTCATCAACTATTAGTAGTATGAAATAGTTACTATTAGTATGAAATACTGGTGGTACTACTAACTGACCTAATTTTAAGAGTGAAATAAAATGATGGATAAAATTCCTAGCTAGGACTCTAGTTTAAAAACAAACAAACAAAAAATATAAACTAGAATCCCTCACTGTTGAATTTTACAAAATAGCCATATATGCCTAAACATGTAAGTGTATTTTTTAATATTCCATTGTTGCAGGTGGTACAGTTTATTTTTAACTTAGTAACTGGTGAAATATTACTAAATGATAAAACCAATAATAAACCTCCCAAAGACCTGTGGCATAACAGAAAGATGTGCTTGCTGGGGGCAGAGGCTGATGGCACCACAACAACACACCTTACACAAAGTCAAGGCCGAACAGCAGGATGCGGTCCAAAGCAACGTCCCCATGATAATGTTTCTGTGAAAATGTTCTGCCTCAGAGCTTTTCACCAAATGCTCCTGAGTCACTTCAATGGATTCCCCTCAACTCATTCTTTCCATATTTCCAAGAATCTAACACTCAGAGAAACACCATTTCTGCTGAATGGCTACGAACTAAGGAAATCCATTCATTTTATCAGCTGATTCAAACCTGAGAGCTCGAACTTCTGTCACAGGACTCATCATTCCTTTGTCCAGAAGGCAAGGTAGAAGGACAGCAATGGTTCTCTGGCCAGCTGCTCCTTTGGCAGGGTCACACATTTTCACACAAACCTGACATACACAGAGCATGGAAATTAGTAAAACTGACCTCTTCTTATCCAATAAAGCATTCATCAAACACAATACTTTCTACTTCCCACAGCCATAGAAAAGAATAAGTAAATCAACTTTCTATGACACTTCAGGGAAAAACAGAAAAAGAGTTCTCTGCCAATAACAGGGAATTGGATAATGCCTTCTACTATCTACAGTTCGGTCTTCTCATTTGTAAGACATGGAATGGTTGAAAATAAAGTGAGAAAATGCACTTCTGGACTCTGCAGAAGCATTAAGGTATTATCACCATCATTAACTTTGGGTGGCAGCATAACACAGTGATTAGGAACACATATCAAGAATAAGAAACACTTGGATTTAAAATCTGTTTTTACTACTTACTAATGATGTGATCTATGGCAAGTTATATAGTTAGAATGTAGAAGTCCCTGAAATACCACAAAATCAAGTTCAAGTAAAAAACTAGTTGTAAAAAGCTTGCCAACCCCATCTGCAAGGCAGATGAATATGAAACCACAGCAACAGTAAGAGGTGAGGTAGATGTGGCTTGAACTAAATGAGTAATGTGTTCTTCAGGGTCAAGTGAAAGTCATACTTTATGCAAAGGCCCAAAGAAGCTGACCATATAAAGAGACCAGACACGCACTATGCTAAAAATACTAGTATTCTAGCATAATGGCACCCAGTTCCCCATTCACTGTAAGAACACTGAACCATAACATGAAACCCATTACTTCATGTTGCTGCAACTCAATGTCTATTTATATGAGAAAAAAATAAGTCATTGCTGTCCTGATCACAGGACAAAGCCCTGCCCCACTTCACTCCCAATATAAGATAAGAGTTTTCACCTTGCTCAGAGTTTTCAGAGCTAGTTCTGCAGCTTTCCGTACAGATTCCTAAAAATGAGGAAAGTATGGCATGATACCGATTACTTTTATTCCCATCCACCCCTCAATGTACATTTAAATGCCTCTGACTCTACACAGTTTAGTGAAAAAAAAAATCCTACTTTCCATACCAGGTAAAAAAAATAGTGTTTTATTAGGTTCCCTGCCCATTAAGGAACATTTTATAATGGCAAATATTTTTTTCAGTATGACCTATTTTGACCTTACGAAAATATAGCTATCAAGTATAATAGCTTAGAGTGGGTGGAATAGTTGGTTAAGTGTCCAACTCTTAGTTTTGGTTCAAGTCATGATCTCACAGTTCTGAGATCGAGCCCCACTTGGGGCTCTGAGCTCAGCACAGTATGCTTGGGACCCTTGCTCCCTCCCCCTCTGCCCCTCCTTTTCCTTTTCTCTAAAAAACTAAATCTTAAAAAAAAAAAAGCAATACAGTTTAGAAACGAAATGTATTATAAATGCAAATATATAAATATCTCTGTGAGGATTCCAAAAGACTTTTAAAAATTTCTAATAAAGAAAAAAAAAAGTAAAATTAAAGTGCCTAATTCTGATGGTGAGATATCAAAATATCTAAAATTTAGATTGCCCAGGAAAAAAAAAATCAAAAGACTTGGTCCCATTATTTGGAAATAACTGACCCAATTCATAAAACTCATCAGATAGAAGTTGTCTGAATTATTTCCAAACTGTTATCTGTCCTAATCAATAGCATCATGAAATAGCTAGTGAAAGAAAGGCTGTAGCGACCTTTAAGAAAAAGTCAATTCAGTTTAGATCTAAGGATACCCAACCTCACGAACACATCAAGACTGAAACTTTAGGAGAAAACTGTAGTCTCTTAAAATTGTCTAGAGAGTGAATTTTGAAACACCTCACATACATATTTCAACAATCCCAGTTAAAGTTATTCTATGAATGAAGGCAGACTTATGTCTATAATACCTTGATATCATCTTGCACCCGAAAAAGAGTTTCCCAAATTTCTGGAAGTTTATCAATGATGTCATCTAGGGGTCTTCCTCTCAATAAATCATTCAGCGCTAAACAGCTGAAAAATAAACAATTTGATTTTCAAGTTTATGATCAAGAAAGCTCAATCTTCTACTATGAAATATTCACACCAAATAAGAATATGGATTCTACCTACATTTCCAGTTCTTGGCACCTCACTCCTGGAGAGCAACGCCCATTCTCTCCTTGGTGCCTTAAATGCACCACAGGTATATAGCATTTACACTCATCAAATGTCTGTGACCCACAACTCTAACACAGCCTCTTAGAGAAACCATCATTTTTTATTTACTGGTGTACCCCCACATAGCACACTGACAAGTATGTAACAGGCAATGAAAAAATTACATATAAATATAGAAAAAAATGATACCCTACAAAGTCATGACAGTATCTATCTTGACGTCTACTAACTTAACAAGTGATCTTTTATGTCATATAAATTAAGACAATTTACATTAACCACTGCCTCGGGTTGGTTTTTTTTTTTTTTTTTAGAACCTTAAAGATAACTGTCTAACCCAACTAAAAATATGTTTTTTAGTAACGCTAATTTATTTCTTTTGCATAAAGTATAAAGCTTGGAAACTTGAAGAAAAAAAAAACCAGTTGCATTTGACTAGTCTTGTATTTCCAAAAACAGTACCTGGATTCTCGAACTCGCCACATATTGCTGGTAAGGTTCTTAACCAAATCTTGAAGAATTTCCTTCAAATATTTATCCACCTAATGAAAGAAAAGGATAACATTTAAAATGTGAAATTTGGGGGTGCCTGGTGGCTCAGTTGGTTAGGTATCTGTCTTCAGCTCAGGTCATAACCTCAGGACCACAGGGAGCCTGCTTCTCCCTTTGCCACTCCCCTCACTTGTGTGCTCTTTTGCTCTCTCAAATAAATAAAAATTTTTAAAAATGTATCAGCAGTCAAGTTATTAATCTCTCAACTTTACTGACCATGTCTCTGTAGGTAACAGACTAAGCATCTCTAGACATCTTAGCCCACAAGTCTCTTCACACTCTGCTTGCTGACAGCTGCCAGAAAGATCATTCTAAAATGCAAACTGGATTCTCTTGTCTTCCTCAGTACATGAGAATAAAATCCAACCACCCAACATAGATAAAAAAAAAACCCGCTGTGATTGATCTAGCTGCAAAGTTATTATGTACGCTCTTGCCTTTATGCCTTCATATATACTACCTCTCCCTATAATCCCCTTCCATCTCTTGCTTGCCTGGCTAATTCCTACTTGTCCTTCAAGATTCAAATCAGCCATCACCTCTGCAGAGAAGACTGGCCTACTCTCCCCTGTGTTCCCACAGCACCTTCTTAAGCATGTCATATCAGAATGTACATAACCACTCTGCTCCATCACACTGAGACCTCAACCAAGGACAGGGATAGCATTTCACTTATCTTCAAATCCCTGGTAACATGCAGTCTGGCACATCAAGAAGTATTACGACTGTTCAGAATGAAAGAGGATTGAATCTTTTAGCCTGTTTCATTTGAATACACACTTAACAGTTTGGTAACAACAAATACCTTATGGTAGGCTCAGTTTTTACACTGATCTTGGGGCGCCTGGGTGATTAAGTTGGTTAAGCATCTGACTTTGGTCAGATGATCTCAGGGTCTTGGGATCGAGCCTCATCGGGCTCTGCACTCAACAGGGAGTCTGCTTCCCTCCCTCTCCTTACCCCTTACTATGCCTGCTTGTGACTTCTCACTCTCTCTCTTATAAATAAATAAAATCTTTAAAACAAACAAACAAACAAAAAAACCAAACTTAAGGCTTTTCCACTTTTACTCTTGTAAGTAGGAAAAGTTTTCTGATCTTCACTTATATGGAAGAAAACCAAGACAGGAAAGTAAATAACCCACCTAAGATTTAACAATAGTGATCTCATCCATACCATCTCATCTCTCCAGTGAGACAGACTGATCTCATCTATCACCTTTCACTCATAAGGAGATGATACATCTCGAGAGCGTCGGCCTGTGCACTGGACTCAATCTGTAAAGCCAACTGGCCTATTAGATCTTGACTGACCCAGTGGTACCAAATACTCTCCTCCTAGAGCCTTCAAAGCTCAATTCTCAAATGCCTATCACCAGAACAGGAGCACACTCAACCTGACACCAAACTGAAGAAGTGGAAAAGGCCACATTATGGAGAGACTGCAAAGATAAGGTAAGGATCAATTTACCTAAAGTGAACTATGAAGCCACTAAAGGATTTTAACCCAAAATGGCACAATCCAATTTTTTTTTTTAATCACTCTTACTACTGATTAAATGAAGTAAGGCAAAGAGAAGAGAAAGATGACACACTGTTCACCAGGTAAGAATTACAGAAAGAAGAGAGTAGGTTCAAGAGATATTCTGGAAACAGAATCAACAGAATTTGCTACTAGATTCAATGGAAAGTAGGGACACAACAAACAAAATTCAAGATGACACCAAGTTTCCTGGCATGGGTAAATGGACGAATGCTGAGAAGAGAAGGGAAAGGCTGTTTTTTTTAAGTCCTGTCCTGGACATGTTAAGTCTAAGGTATTGTGAAACAACACCCAAGTGAAGATATCAAGCAGGCAAGTAGGTGTGCAAGTTAGGAACAAAAGTCATGTCTGAGCCAAAAGCATAAGAATGGAAACATCACAATTAACATGACATTTATATTCACTGGAATGGATGAGCTCAAAAGATAACACTGAGACAGTAAAAGGTACTCAGAGGCAAGCCCTGAGAAATCCCAATACCTCAAAGTGGAATCAAGTATGAGAAGCAGCCAGATAAGAGAAAACCACATATGGTAATTGCCTGTTTCCTTGTCTGTCTCAACAAAGTGATCTCCTTGAAGGCAGAAATATGACCTGGTCTCCACGGTCTCGATAGTAACCTATCGACTCAGTGTTCTAATTGTGTGAATACACTGCCACTTCCTTAGCCAGCCATCCCATGGACATTTAGATTATTTCTATTTTTGAGATTTTAATAAATGTTGCCACAAGCATCTTTGACATCTTAAAAGAAGGGAGAAAGCAAAGAATGAAAGCAAGCTTGTTTGTTTAAACAAGTAAGTATACAAAGTAGAAAGGACGATGCGCACTGGGTTTAAATCCCATGTGTAATTTTGGACAAGGGTTCACAGATACTCACAGTTGATTTGTCAGTGACCAATGCATTCCAAATACTTGTCATGGCCTGTCTAATCCCCAGGTTAGGATCAAACTGATAACGATAAAGACGAGGAACTAGCTGAGGCAGAAAAGGAGCCAGCTGTTCTCCGGCTCTGGTGGCAATCACATTAAAACCAAAAGCAGCACCCTAAAAAGGTAAGAAGATAAAGTGACTCAGATACATCTACTGTGTTAAAATGTTAACATATTAAATATATAAAGATCACAAAGTTCTCTCTCCCAAACTTGTCCCTGAATAGAATCTGATATATTAGGTGTCCCAGCTTTACCAGACATGTGGTAGTCTGGCTCTCTCTAATCCCAGGCTTCTGAAAACACACTGCGTTATCAGTTAGTTGCCACTCTCTGCCAAAGCATCAGGCTTGATTTCAGAAGTAAAAAATAAAAACCGGGATCCCTGGGTGGCTCAGCGGTTTAGGGCCTGCCTTTGGCCCAGGGCATGATCCTGGAGACCAGGGATCGAGTCCCACATCAGGCTCCCTGCATGGAGCCTGCTTCTCCCTCTGCCTGTGTCTCTGCCTCTCTTTCTGAGTCTCTCATGAATAAATAAATAAAATCTTTTAAAAAAAATTAAAAATAAAAATAATAAAATAAAAACCATCCAGTGATAGCAACTTACCTTCCTAGAGTTCCACATTGCATGATGGTTGGCTAAATTCATAAATTTATATACCAGATCTGGCTGACTAAGATCACTTGCCAGAGAACAGAGCTCCTTGTAAGTAGAGAGGCCCTGGCTTGGAAACAAACAAAAAAGCATACAATTATTATTTCTTTGCCCCCAGCCTAGTGAAAGTTACACCATCAATATTACCAGAACATTTTAAAATTATGTTTGCAATCTTATCACCACACAGGAAAAGAATGAGGTTGAGAGGAATATAAAAAGTCACCTAGTTCAATTATGGATAATGCCAAGTAAATGATCCAGAGGCCTCTGTGATTCCCATGAAGATGGAACCCTCACCATCTGGGAAGCAGCTCAGTAACTCATTACATTGTACACTAATTTCTCTCAGAATTAGGAGATCCCTTAAAGAAAATTCTTTTATTTTCTTTCTCTTTCTTTTTTTTCTTTTAAGTAAAGGGATAGAAGTTTATTTAGTAAAGATACAGAGAAAGCTCTCGGATATGAGAGGGGTCCCGACAGGGTTGCTCCCTTAAAGAAAATTCTAAGTCTTTTCTAAGCGACAGCACCCTGATTGTTTTTTAAGTTTTTATTTTAATTCCAGTTAGTTAACACAGTGTTATATTAGCTTCAGGTGTACAATACCATGATTCAACACTTCCATAAATCACACTCTGCACATCACAAGTGCCCTCCTTGATCCCCATCACCTATTTCACCCATTCTCCCCCTCGGCCTCCTCTCTGGTAACCATCAATCTGTTCTCTAGAGTTAAGGGTCTGTTTCTTGGTTTTCTTCTCTATTTTCCCCCATGATCATTTGTTTTGTTACTTAAATTCCACATTAGTGAAATTATACAGAATTTGTCTCTGACTTATTTCACTTAGCATTATGCTCTACCTCCATTCATTGGAAATGGCAAAATTTCACTTTTATGATGGCTGAGTAATACTCCATTGAGAGAGAGAGAGAGAGAGAGAGAGAGAGAGAGTGTGTGTATCACTACTTCTTTATCCATTCATCTTATCTCAATGGACATTTGGGCTGCTTTCATATCTTGACTATAGAAACTAAGGCTACTATAAACAAAAAGGTGCATGTATCCCTTTGAATTAGTATTTTTGTATTCCTTGGGTTAATACCCATAGTGTGATTACTGGATCATAGGGTAGTTCTATTTTTAACTTTTTTAGGAACCCCTATTCTGTTTTTCACAGTGATTGCACCAGATTGCATTCCCACTGATAGTATAAGAGGGGTTCTTTTTCTCCACATCCTTGCCAGCATCTGTTGTTTGTGTTGTTGATTTTAGCCATTCTGATGGGTGTGAGATGATATCTCATTATAGTTCTGATTTGCATTTCCCTGATGGTGAATGATGTTGAGCATCTTTTCAGATGTCTATGTCTGTTGGCCATCTATATGTCTTCTTTGGAGAAATGTCTGTTCATGTCTTCTGCCCATCTCTTGACTGGATTATTTGTTCTTTGGGTGTTGAGTTTGATAAATTCTTTATATATGTTAGATACTAACCCTTTATCAGATATGTTATTTGCAAATATCTTCTCCCACTCTGTCAGGTGCCTTTTAGTTTTGCTGTTTCCTTTACTGTGCAATAACATTTTATTTTGATGTAGTACCAATAGTTTATTTTTGGTTTTGTTTCCCTTGCCTTAGGAGACAAATCTAGAAAGAAGTTGCTTTGGCCAATGTCAAGGAGCTTACTACCTATGCTCTCTTCCAGGATTTTTATGGTTTCAGGTCTCACATTTAGGTCTTTACTCCATTTTAACTTTATTTCTGTGTATGGTTTAGGAAAGTGGCCCAGTTTCTTTCTTTTACATGTAGCTTTCCAGTTTTCCTAACACCATTTGTTGAAGAGACTGTCTTTTTCCTACTGGACCTGAGGGTTTTTAGAGGAAAAGCATTAGCATAAAACCACAATGGAATACTGATTAAAGGAGGGAGATAGGCTCCAGGAATTAATTTGAAATGGTAAATTGGTGGACCCCAAAATACCAGAGTCCCCCCCCCAAAAAAAACAAGGTGTAGTGGATGCCCAGGTGTGCTGCCAGATTGTCCCACAGGACTCAGCTGGCTGGAAGCTACCAGAACTGCCCTCAGTTCAAGGTCAGGTCCTTCCCCAGGGCAGCCCATCACCAACAGCTAGTCATTAAGGAGATGTAAAGGCAAATGAGGGGACATAAAGTTCTGGCCCCTCAAAGCAGGACAACTCTGAAGGGCCAACCCAGCCCAGTTCCAGAGGTCAGGGTCTTCTTAAGTGCTGGCGGCAGGTCAGTTCCTCATTGGGCCACAGGCCCTCTCTCCTGCCTCCTCACTCCTCCAGGTGATAAGCCTGGGGCACTCATCAGCTGGCTTCCAGCTGACAAACCTCCACCTCAGAGTCTATTTCCCAAGAACCCCAATCTGAGCCTTCTCCCCAGAAGTTTCCTTCTTCCCTAAAACATAACATTTTCCAGGAGGGTGGAAATCAGTGTCGTGAGAGTTCTATTCACCAGACTAAAGGTATGTATGATGACTGATCAATGGATTTGGCACACTTACCCATCGGGTGTTTTGCCAAGGCTTCCCCCTTGAAATACCACTGTCTCTCCAGAAACTTCATGTTTAGCTCTAAAGCAAAACAATAAGACTTTAAATTAGCCTCAAAATTTTCAGACCAGTATTCAACTAATTGATTCATTTCTTTGATAAACTGATAAAAATAAAATTCCATAGCAAGATCTACCATGTGTAAGATGTAAAAGTCAACTAAATCCTTTCCCATCAGCCTGAGAATTCTGTAGAACTAACTTTAGGGTGAACAAAGAGATATAAAAGACCTTCCACATGAAATTAAACTGCATTACAGGGGATCCCTGGGTGGCGCAGCGGTTTGGCGCCTGCCTTTGGCCCAGGGCGCGATCCTGGAGACCCGGGATCGAATCCCACATCGGGCTCCCGGTGCATGGAGCCTGCTTCTCCCTCTGCCTATGTCTCTGCCTCTCTCTCTCTCTCTCTCTCTGTGTGACTATCATAAAAAAACAAAAAAAAAACAAACAAAAAAATAAATAAACTGCATTACATGTGGTCACCCATTAAAAACTATCCTCCCTGCAAGGAAGGTTGCTGGAAGGAAGGTTGGTGACATAAAGCAGTAACCAATTATAATGTTGCCCTTCTCATACTCTTCACAGATCAGACTATGAAAGACATGTGAGCTTCCCCTCTGCGTCTTCATTTTCATTTAGCTAATGGCAATTACGGTATTTTTGTAATCCAATGCTTTGACTATCATAAGATCATTCAACCTTCAAAGCTTGACCTACTGGCATGTTTCTGAACAGTAGTTTAGTTTACTTTACTGTCTAAACAGTATCCACTGAATAATTAAACTGCTATCCACCGCATAACAATCACTGACTTCTAATTTAAAGACTTAACAAACAGGAACATCACCTGGATGTTTTCCCTCTTCTAGTGCATATGCTCAGTATGTGCAAAGCTTGCTGTACATGTTTAAATCTGAAATGTACAACTCCAACTGTACCTTTTGCCAGTCATAAGTGTCTCTACAAGTGTAGAAACCAATTCCTGTTGATCTTGTTCATTGCCCAGTTCGTATACCAACCCAAGGCCTTTTGAGGCAACATCTTGGCTAAGTTCTGCACAAAAGTCAGACAAAACAGTATTACTTTAAGGAAAATCTGTCTTCTGGACATCGTCAAATTTTTTTAAAAGCTGTAACAGAAAACCAAAATGGGGACACTTGGGTGGCTCAGCAGTGGAGTGTCTGCCTTTGGCTCTGGGCGTGATCCCAGGATCCAGGATCAGGTCCCACATAGGGCCTGCTTCTTCCTCTGCCTATGTCTCTGCCTCTCTCTTTCTGTGTCTCTCATGAATAAATTAATAAATCTTTTTTAAAAAAATGTTTTAAAAAAAGAAATCCAAAGTGATTTCAAAGTAAAGACAAAAAAACATAATCTGGGATACCTGGGTGGCTCAGCAGTTTACCACCTGCCTTCAGCACAGGGCATGATCCTGGAGTCCCAGGATCAAGTCCTGCATCAGGTTCCCTGCATGGAGCCTGCTTCTCCCCCTGCCTGTGTCTCTGCCTCTCTCTCTGTGTCTCTCATGAATAAATAAAATCTTAAAAAAAAAAAAAAACATAATCTGCCTATTTTGTTAAAACATTAAATCGTCTCGGGTGACAGTACCAAAGGTCCCCGTAAAAGAAAACTACATGCACAAAAGATCCAACCCATAAACCAAGTGAACACTGCTGGGCCTCAGTGTGCAGTGCAAGTGACAGAGGATCCATACACTGCCAATCACACACATGAAAAGTATAGCAGCCTCATGGGATTCCAAAATAACCACATCCCATTTTTTTAAAAATAAAAAGTCAATACAAAACCGTATGTTTAAAACAATTTATAAAACAAAGCTACCCTTTAAATGTCTAACACATTTGCTCTCTCCGGGCTTAGGTCACATAGAGAAAAGAAACCAGAGATAGAAAAAGGCTATTACTTAGAAGTACTGATGTTAAAGGCAGCCTTGGCTTTAACAAATGTAAAATTGAAGAACATGATCTAATTAATCAAATCAATCAAAAAGAATCTACTTTCCTGTGCCCTTCTTTTTTGTTCCTTAATCTAGATTTTTCAAAACTTAAAAATACAAGCTTAATGAAGTTTGGAAATCAAATATTTACCAATAACTTACCATCATTTTCCGACAAAATGGAAACAAATGCACTCTGAATTTCTTTCAGGTGAGACTGAAAGAAGAAAATAGGCATTTAGAACACAAACTCTACCTCCTAGAAGATAAGGGAGGGCACACACACCTCATTAGATTCTTCAGACCTGAGGCAGCCACAAACCCTCTTGTGCTGTCTCTGAAGGCAGCCAAACTACCTCAAGGCTGTAAGTTTAGAGATAGTCTAATGCACACTCTCAGCCTCCCATCCTGACCACCTGACTTTATGCCTTCAAGATTCAAATCATCTTCCAGTCAATATACATCAGGCTGCCTTCCTTTATGCACAGCTTCTTCCAAAATATCTGTTACTGGTTAATGGCCTTCACTACCAGCACTGGCCCTCACCTTCAAACACTTTCCTTCCTACCACCTTTTCATTATAATATTTCAAAACTGATTTCCAGCAGTGCTGAGCACATTTCTAGCATGGCTTACCTTCACTTCTTTATGGGTACTTAGCTTCCTCACAAGGGAAAGGAGCCAGATGCAGGCCGCTTGCCTCACATGTGGGTTCGGGCTGATGATATGTTTATTTAAAATCACATCCAACACCCAGGGGACCACATCATTCACTTTGGCTCCTGGGGGGAAGAAAGGAATGATAAGCAACAATTAAATGACTAAAATATCCTGAAATATTAAATTTTCCTCTATATTTACTCAATACAACAATGGAGATCATATTCAAATCTAAATGACTACAGTGTTTATGTTGCTGAAGGACAGATAATCATCCATTTCAAAACCACAAGACCTGTGAAATCCCAGGATCTCTAACAAGGGGCCTGAAGCCACACACTCCCTCACCCGTTGGGTCGCTAAGAACCAGTGCACCTGCAGTGCAGAGGTATAAGGAGCACGAGCAAAACATCCCAAGGTTTCACTATGTGATAAAGGACTGAGGGACACATAACGTGGAAATGTAACTCTGCCTTGACTTCCGAAACTGGCTAAATATACCAGTCCTCCAGAAAAGAGTACAAGTTTGAAGATAATACCTAGAACTCCCTCTTTGCTTCCGAAGAACTAAAAAAAAAAAGTTCTCATTCATTATTCTATGTTCACTCTCCTTAAACCAACTATTTCGCTTGGCTGAACCAAACTGATAAGGCATGTACAAATATTCGAAAAAGAGTTAAAATGGAACACATAAATTTTGTTTTTTGCTTCAAATGTGGTACCAAGATCTGAAAGGGCTACTTGAGGATTATGAAAGGATTAGCTGAGCATGTGGTACCAGCAGGGGGCGTATATTCTTCTTCAGTCACCAGCCAGGCATCCCGGGCAGCCACGGAGCTGGTTCCTATTGCAGCGCTGGTAATGGCTTCGCCAATAGTGAACTGCAGTTCTATCTGCTTGGCCTGCAACAACGGAAACAGAAGCCATGAATTGAAGAGAACATTTCCCAAAAACAGCCATTTCCACAAAAAAAGCTGTTTAAGATCCTGTCTGTCAACATGCTGTGTTTTTTGACTCTTGTCTAGATTGTTTTCCCCTAAGGTGGTGGCTCAGAGGGCAGGCGAGGGGTGGAAATAAGAATCTTCTTCCCACCCCACGTTGCCCTCTTCACCCTCAGCAGAGAACCACGGAGCAGGGATTTTTAATCTCTGGAGGAAAAAGTCATGGACTGGGAAGCCACACAGATCTCAGGGCAAATTCTAATCTGTCACCAGCTACATACACTTTATTAAATAGCCTCAACTCTGTAAGGTAAGCATGACACCACAGCCCACCTCGTCAGGCCATAAGAAGGAAATGAGGTAAAGCTTCTACATAAAGCTTCTAGCGGACATGAGGTGTGCAGTCACAGTACAGTAAACAGCAGGCACTATGACTTATTACCACCTCCTCTGTGCACTGTGAAATTACACAGTGTCTGCAAGTTACTCTACACTGGTTTCAAAAAGAGAGAGAATATGGTAAAATGGTAAAATCTGGCATCTCTGGATTAAAGAGTGTAGAAGTACAGAGATAAATGGAGAGCTAGATAGCTTCAATACAAGTTAATAATCCAAACAAGAACAGGAGCTCGGATTATTCTCACAACTGCACTGTAAGTTTGAAACTGTTTCAAAAATCAAACATTAAGAAAATTCTATATAGTACAGAATATAGTATATATACTATATACTATATTATCAAATTTTTAATAATTTTTTTTAAAGAGAGAGAGAAAGCGAGCAAGCTGGGGAGGAGAGAGGCAGAAGGAGAAAGAGAATCTTAAGCAGGCTCCACACCCAGCACAGAGCCTGACACGGGACCTCAATCTCACGACCCTGAGATCATGACCTGAGCCAAAATCAAGAGTTGGTGCCATCCAGGCGCCCCTCAATTTTTTTAATTTGGTTTAGAAATTTTGACACATTGGGGTGCCTGGGTGGCTCAGTCAAACATCTGCCTTCAGCTCAGGTCATGACCCAGGGTCCTGGGATGCAGCCCCAGGTTGGGCTCCCTGCTCAGCGAGGAATCTGCTGCTCCCACCCAATTCATGAGCTCTCTCAAATACATAAAATCTTCTAAAAAGAAAAGAAAAGAGAAAAGAGAAAAAAAGAGAAAAGAAAAGAGAAAAGAGAAAAAAGAAAGAAAGAAAGAAAGAAAGAAAGAAAGAAAGAAAGAAAGAAAAAAGAAAAGAAAAGAAAAATTTTAACACATTTCAAAAGCATGAATCACTGACTCAACGTGGAATTGGACCGGTTTTAGTTCCCTTTGGCCTCGTTCTCTGTTTACTATAAACTGGAAAACAACCAAGAATATGGGGAGTAAGAAGAGACTGAAGATCAGAGAGTCCCCACGAGGAGCATGGGAAGAGTGACCTCTGGGAGAATCTACCAAGCACCGACCATGGTGTAGCCAGCCATTCCTAAGCTCAATCAACCAAATGTTCTCATCTCGATGAGGTGTCACATGCTGATACCAGATGCTTCCTACTCTGAGGAAATAGAATTTCAGGGCTTCTTCAGTACTACAGTTTCCCTGGTCAAAAGCTTCTTTGGCAACTCTAAGCAGAGAAAAGGTGTGTCTACATAGAGGATCCTATACTAAGGAATCAATCAACGTGCCTATTTTCAAAAGTTTCCCATTGTTACTAATAACATAACTGGCATTATAAACAAAAACAAAACTCCATTTCTGAATGACATGATACCTAGACTTTGCTTCAAATATTCCAAAAATAAAGGATCAACAGATGAAATAAAAACAGGTAACTGAGGGATTATATTACTATTATGTCTACTTTTGTGAATATTTGAAATTTTCCATGATAATTTGTCCTAGATTACTGTGAATACATTTTGCTTCTGATTCCTTTTTCCCATTTTTATCCTTTAATCTCTCCATCATGTTTCTAGGTCTTCATGGATCTCTGTACTTCCAAACTCTTAAAAAACAGCTTCAACAGCAACTTAACAATACAAACTACTCATTCATTCATTCATTCATTCATTTTTTTAGAGAGAGAGAGACTGCTGAGCATGGAGCCTGCTTAATATTCTCTTTCTCCCTCATTGCGTGCACACACATGCATTCTCTTTCTAAGAAAGAAAGAAAGAGGGATCCCTGGGTGACGCAGAGGTTTGGCACCTGCCTTTGGCCCAGGGCGCGATCCTGGAGACCCGGGATCGAATCCCATGTTGGGCTCCCGGTGCATGGAGCCTGCTTCTCCCTCTGCCTGTGTCTCTGCCTCTCTCTCTCTCTCTATGTGTGTGTGTGTGACTATCATAAATAAATAAAAATTAAAAAAGGAAGAAAGAAAGAAAGAAAGAAAGAAAGAAAGAAAGAAAGAAAGAAAGAAAGAAAGAAAAGAAAAGAAAAGAAAGCAGACACCTTAAGCTTTTCCCCAAGTGGTTACGATGCCAATGACACTGGGGAGAACCTTATGTGGGTATAGTTTATTCTTTTAAAAATTCACATTAAAAAAATAATAATAATAAAAAATTTTAATTCACATTAAAAATACTAGATTAGGATCCTTAAGACCTGGATCCTAACATTGGCTCTGTCACTCAGAGGCCTTAGTTCTCAAGCCCAACCTGCTTCCTGCCTCCTGCCCATCCTTGCAGGCCCAGTAGCAACCTTGCCTCCAAAAACCTGTATACCAAGCCTCCCAGACAGCAGCACTCACACCCTCCTCTGTGAGCCTACTCCCTTACATGTAAATGTCTTTTCCTTCAGTTATTCTTCCCACATTTACTAAGGTCTTCCTACTACCAATCACACTGCAAGGCACTTGCTTCATAGTGAAGATCAAAACAGACTTTGCCTTCAGTCTAGTGGGCAATTAGAAACTGTGACAAATGCTGTGAAGAAAAAGTATGGAGAATCATGAGAGTTCAATATCTAAAGAGTCTACTCTAGTTCAAAGGGATCAATAGCAACCCCAAAAATGAAGTATTCATCTTTCAAAATCTCAAAGCAAAGAAGGACAAAGAGGCTGGTGTACAAAAATGTGAGCAAGTAATGAGAATCAAGCCTAGATGAGGGGCTACATCAGGTCATGTTAAGACTTATGACACAAAGCTAGCAATTGCCTGCTTGTAGGTCTTCCCAACTACTATAAAAATTTTCCAGATGACAGAAGCTTGGCCACCTGACTCAAGAACAACTGGAATACCAGCACCCACTTCCCACACTTAGCTGACGAGGTGAGTCTCCACTTCTACCCATATTGCACTGGGTTTTACTCAAAAACTAAAAGGCAAGGACTTTCCCACATACATGATTTAGTCAATGCTCTGCCTACCAAAGTAGTATAAGCCCAAGGCTGGTACTCAGTAAGTACATGGTGAATAAATGCATAAAGGCTTAATTTAAAATCTCACAGCATGAAGGGGCGCCTGGGTTGGTTAAGCAGTTAAGCGTCTGCCTTTGGCTCAGGTTGTGATCTCAGGGTCCTGGGATCAAGTTCTCCATCAGGCTCCCTGCTCAGTGACGAGTCTGCTTCTCCCTCTCTTTCTCCTGCCCACCCCCACTCCTGCTCTCTTCTTCCCTCAAATAGATGAAAATATCTTTTAAAAATAAAATATAAAATAAAATCTCACAGCATCCAAAACTCCAGCTAAAAAATATCTTTTATTTGAATAACTAACAATCAGATAGCAATATAAATACCTCCACAGAATCCATCAGACCTTGCAAGAGGAGTTTCTGGTGAGGAAAATCTCCATCCCCAACTGGAAAATATCCCAATGTTTGGATTGCTCGTTCTTTCATCTAGAAAACCAGTAATTTTTTTTTAAACAAAGTATGTAACAGTTTTATCCCAGAACAGTGTTTCCAAAATGAGATGACAGGGAGGGCAGTCTGTCTAAAGCACTTATGCATGTAAGTTTTTTTTTAAAGGATCTAATTTTACAGAATTACATCTCTAAGACATTAGAGGTAAAAAGACATAAAACTGAGTTCACTAAAGATCCGTGGTTGCAAAAGAAGAAAGAAGAAAGCCTTTAACCAGGTTTATTACCCTTCAAACTATTTATAAATGTAGATTCTGGGCCAGAGGACAGGACCTAAGATCAAATCAGACCTTAACCATGTTAGCAGCCTTTAAAGGTATATGACCTTAGGCAATTTTCTCCACCTCTCTGTGACTGTGTTTCCTCCTCCAGGAAAACAGAGATGACAACTGTACCTACTTCACTAGTCCTGGAGAATTCAATAAATGTATGGGAAGCATCTAGCATACACCTGACACATTACAAGTGCTCAACAATGGTTGGTAATCACTAATTAATTAATAATAGCTAACAAAAACTACAGTGTGATATTCCTTAGAAATTTAAAATATTTGCTAGATCAAAAATAAGATTATGTGTTTATTAACCTTACAGTAAACTGACTTATCTGCTCATTAAATCATGTTATAATTCAACACTGAGGTACTCTGATCACAAATATGTCTTAGTTTACAAAAATGTTTACTGGAAACTAAAAACTGATAAATGTCCTTCTCAGGTATTACTCACACAGCTTACTAACACCCAGACTTCTTAAAACCAAATTCACTATCAGAGGTTAAGATTTAGATTTGGTCTAAAATTACAAAAGTGGTAAAAACTATTTAACACTTTACTATCCATTTTTCGCATGAAAGAAGAATTAATTACCTCATGCAGCTAGTTCCTTACCAAATCCTAACGCTGTGGGCCTAAACTGGAGCCACTGGCCCAAATGCTGCATGTGCAGAAGTCGTACAAATCACCCCTAAATCGGGACACCTGGGTGGCTCAGCAGTTGAACATCTGCCTTTGGGTCTGGGTGTGATTCCGGAATCTGGGATTGAGTCCCATATCGGGCTCCCGGCGAAGAGCCTGCTTCTCCCTCTGCCTGTGTCTCGGCCTCCCTCTCTCTGTGTCTCTCGTGAATAAATAAATAAATCTAAAAAAAAAAAATCACCCCTAACTCAAAACTAAATAGTCGCCTAGACTCTCTCAGTCTTTTTTTTACATTAAGCCCTTCTTCCAGCTGCACTGTCATGTGTCCTCATTACGACTGTGTATTTGTTCATTTATGTATCTATGAAGCACAAGAATTTCAGAAAGAAAGGGGAAAGAAGAGAGACCTACCTTATTTGTCTCTTTACTGGAAGGTATTCTATTCAGTAAACTTTCTACAAGATGCAATTTGGTGAAGCCAGATCCCTCACTGGGGATCGGGAGGGGGCCGTTTCTGCCGATTTCACCCAGGGCTGTACAGGCAGCAATTGCCAGGAGGGGCGACGTACTGTCCAAAAACGAGCCTGTGAGCACAGTGAGACAAAACTGAGAGGAATACACTATTGTTCTTGGGGCCCAGGGCTAAGGGCAAGGAACTCCAGACTGTTTTCAAGGTGGTAAAATGAAATCAAAGTCTACATTTCCTTCTAGTTGATAATTTGTTAACATTCCACTCAGTAATAAAACATGGAAACAAGGCATACAGCACTGTCCGCTTGTAAACGTTTATGTTTTTTCCCATAATGCGATCATCTGCTGTACCAGAACCCACAGGAAAAAAACGTACAGAAAAACTAGAGTACTTCCACTGTTATTAAAAACACACATCCACCATCAAGCAAGGTTTTCTGCAAAGACTTGTGCCTTTAAAGTGTAATGCTGTCAAAAGAAACTGAAACGCTGTAATAAATTTTAACCTAACTCAGAAACTATGGCATCCAAGTCAGCATGAGCACGTGACACATGACATACCTATCGTTTCCGTGGCATTCTGAATGAGCGCCTCTTGTTCCGGCAGGAAATCGGCATCTGTCTCCAGGTCTTGTTGCTCTGCCATTCTCATTTTCTTTTTGGCCAAGTATCTTCCTACCGTGAATCCCAATGCAAGCAAGGATCCGTGCTGTATCTCTGGGCTCTGAATTTAACCACAAGATAGCTGTCACTCTCTCACATATGCAAGAATGCACTGAAATAACTGTTTATTACAGCCATCTCGCCAATAAAACGTAAGGCCAGAGAACAAAACGATCATTTGAGGTTCTACTGAATGTTAACAAACCTGGAGTTTCTAACACTCAAGAATTCCGAGAAGGCAAGTAGAGTCTTGATTCGCTTCCAGTCATCCCCTAACCCGACACCCACTGCACGTCTGGGTGAAGTGACTCTTCTGCGTGCTCCCTGTAGCACCCCATGCTTTCTTCTAGCTTGGAGCACTTATGTAACTACACTACCATAATTTTCAAGCATAATTTCTCCCCACTGCCAGTGAAATACAATGAGCAGATACGATTTCTTTTAAATTTTTTTTTTTAATTTTTTATTTATTTATGATAGTCACAGAGAGAGAGAGAGAGGCAGAGACACAGGCGGAGGGAGAAGCAGGCTCCATGCACCGGGAGCCTGATGTGGGATTCGATCCCGGGTCTCCAGGATCGCGCCCTGGGCCAAAGGCAGGCGCCAAACCGCTGCGCCACCCAGGGATCCCCAGATACGATTTCTAATTGTTAAAACCTCAAAACACAAAGAGGAAGTTTGAATACTTGAAAGCACGGGTTTCCTGACAGAACAGGCACGATGATAGGTGGAAGGAAATGGGGAAGGAGGAAGGAACTAGGATTTCAGCACCTGGGAGTACTGGGTATGTGCTCCCTGCTGTACTCCTAGCACCCGCCACAGTGCCTGTCAGATACAAGGCACTCAAATTTGTTTACTGGACTGAACGAATCCATGTATTATCAATCTCACTTATTCTTCACAATCGGGATCCCTGGGTGGCGCAGCGGTTTGGCGCCTGCCTTTGGCCCAGGGCGCGATCCTGGAGACCCGGGATCGAATCCCACATCAGGCTCCCGGTGCATGGAGCCTGCTTCTCCCTCCGCCTGTGTCTCTGCCTCTCTCTCTCTCTCTCTGTGACTATCATAAATAAATAAAAAATTAAAAAAAAAATTAAAAAAAAATATTCTTCACAATCATAGAAGCTCCTTTTAGAAATGAGAACACGTATCAGATGCTTTTTGGGAAAGCTCTACCATCTCCCATAAAAAAGAATGAAGACAAAACTGATAACATACATGATTGTCTTTTGTGGTCTTTATAAGCTGTTCTATCATTGACTTCAGCTCATTTCCCGACACCGTAGATACCACCACAGAATAAAACAAGGCTGCCAGTTCACGCATCTCTTCTTTACTGCTATTCATCAGACTCTGAGTGGTGTAGAGAAATAAATATACACGTGATCTACAATCATCTTCCTACTGACAACATCTGACATTTAAAATTAAAAGAATAAATGATACACTGTATTGTTCAATCTATTGATATCTGTGAAAAAGGAGCACAATAAGTGATTTCAAAATAAAATAAAAGCTGAATTATACGCCAAAAGCTTCTATGCATTTTCATCAAAAACACAAAACACAGGACAGAATTAATACAGATGACTAAAACAGAGGTTAATAAATGTTTTCTGTAAACGGCTAACCAGGCTTTGTAGGCCACACAGTCTCTGCTGCAACAACTCCATTCTGCCACTGTAGTGCAAAAGCAGCCACAGACAATCCAGAAATAAAGGGAGTTATCTGTGTTCCAATTTGGAACTATCATTCTTTTGTCAGATAATGTTATTCATCTTTTGATTTTTTTTTCAACCATTTAAAAAACGTGAAAACCATTCTTAGCTTGCAGGCCCTACAAAAACAGGAGGCAAAGCAAATTCAGTACAGGGACCATAGTTTGATGACCCCTGATCTACATGATCAAAAGTCAAAAATTCTCAGATCATTTTACACTCAGCAAATACTCATAAGGAATAAAAAATCCTTTTGAAACCAGAAGCAATTGCATGAGACTAGATATTCCAGAAAAGCACAAAACTCACACCTCTGGATATATTACATTTATGCTTTCACACTAAGAGATAATCTGTACATTTTACCATAATTCAAGTTCCATTTTCCAAAAAGAACTGCTTTATACAGCCCAAGAGGTATATGAAACTGTATGAGCCATGTTGGTACTAAAAAAATTTTTCATTGTTTATGTGAAATTCAAATTTAACTGAGAACCTTGTATTTTTATTTGCTAAACCTGGCAATGCTTTTGGTGTGACCACGAGACAAGAACACTCTCCTATGTGGCTGGTGGGAGTGTAAATTGGTACTGGAGGATGTGTACTATCTATCAAAATTGCAAAAGTCTATGTCCTCAATTCCACTTCTGGGGAATCCATCTAAAAAATATACCTCCTTATATTCAAAATGATAGATTGTTCATTGCAGCAGAGTGAAGGCACCCTAAATGACCATCACTAAGGTTCTAGAATAAATTATGGCATATTAATACAATGGAAAAAAATGAAGTTGTAAAAGAGGATGTTCTTTCTATAGTTCTATAAAATACCTCCACATTCTCATATTAAGTGAAAGTACAAAACAGTGTGAGAAGCTAAATTAAAACATGAAACATTAAAATAATAAAATTACAACTATATGTTAACCAACTAGAATTTTTTTAACCAACTAGAATTTTAAAAAAAACTTGAAACAATAAAACTTGAAAAAATAAATAAAACTGAAAACTATGCACTTTCATGTAAAAGAAGGAAGAAAAATTTTAAAATGCTTATTTTAGTTTGTGTGTATATGCATAAATAAACTCTACAAAGTACACCATCTATAAATAAGTGATGACTTACATGTTTGTCAAGTGAGAGAGGAAGGGGTAGGAAGTTGGGAGATTTGGATAGGTGGGTGACAGTTTACATATTTTTTTTACACAAACCTATTTTTATAACTCTAACAGAATATATATTTTTTTTCCCTTATGTGATTCTCAGTGCATCTCTCCCTGTCATGTAGATGGATCACTGAGATACACTGACCTACATGTTTCCAGGAAGTATTTGAGAAGAGTTTTCAAGATGACCTAAAGGCAGGAAAGGTCATAGCAACACTAGTAGAGAAACAAATTATAAGGCTAAAGTAAAATACACAGAATCAAAGAGAAATATACATGCATAGGATGTACCTTTATCCATTCTGTTTTGTCTACAAATTTCGCAGCCAGTTTTTCTGGATACACAGAGACAGCTTCCAATAGACAGTACATGACTGGCAAACCTAAGTAAGAAAGAATTCACAACCATTTTTGCTTCAAGACAAGTGATAAACACAGAGCTCACTAAATTCCTTTAAAGTATAAGAATACTGCTTTATGAGGCATTCCCCAGTTCCACAAAACAAAAATCAACTTAAATGTAGTATGTGATCCAATACAGCAAATTTACGGACTCAGTATCTATAAAAAGATGCCCTGTTCTTCCCACCCATTTCCAAAGTAAAACATTCTCTATTGTTAGCATTTCTTTCCAAGAAGAGTAATAGAGTCTATCAAGAATGAAGCAAATAAGTTTAGAAAAGAAACAAAGACTAATAACGTTCAGTTACAGTAGTGAAGGTAGACAATAATTTTGCTATAAACTCTTAGCTGAGTTTAAAATTAGATTTTTGCTTAAGTGCTTTAACATCTGTCCTCAGCAGCAGGACCTCCTACCTCCAACACCTGCCAGCAGCTGCTGAAGCAGGCCAATGTAGATCTGAACAGGGTTGGTTTCTCCACTCTTGGAAGAGGATGATGAGGATGTCACCTGGCTGCCTGACATCAAAGTCCGTATGTAGCGACCAATGGCTGGGGCGTGGTCTTGCATGTCAGCCAAACTCTGGGAGGTGGGCACCACTCCTGCACTGTGCGCTAGGCACATGCGCAAGTACAGGACTATCTGAAAGCAGAAGGAAGATACCAGACAAGCTCCTAAAGAAATCAGTGTGGGAGGGTGCTCTTTAACGTGACGGTCTCCCATTTTCATTCCCCCGTCCTCCCTCATAAAGCTATTCAACAAATTCTCACAAAAGCTGGAAAATATGACTCAGGATGTTAACTGAAATTACCATAATGGAGCACGATTTACATAACAAGCTTTTATAAATCCAGAGTGTTTTTAGTGGAGTTTAATGGAGTTAAAATGCAAACTCAACTTTTAAAGTCTAAACAATTACAGGGACGCCTGAGTGGCTCAGCCTATTCAGCCTCCAACTCATTTCAGATCAAGTCGTGATCTCAGGGCCATGAGATGGAGCCAGGCGTCGGGCTACATGTTCAGGGAGGTAGTCTGCTGAAGACTCTCTCCCTCTGCCCCCCACCCCTGCACTCACATACACGCACACACACAGAATCCTGGAGCCAATCATCTGTTCCTGTGAAATTCCAGTCATATTTAATATCCACCAACATAAGGATTTGAGAAAATGGATTCAAATCATCTAAAGAAGAGTCAAGACAACACCATAAAAACCTCTGATATAAACTGGCTACCAAGCAGTCCTCTTGAAGCTCCTTCTTGACAGTTAAAATAGGTAGTAATTCCATTGCAGGTACTCTTACTCACTCTGAACAAGATTACCTCTTGTCATTTGAGTAGTACAAGTCAACCACCTAAACAACAGATAATCCAAACAACTTCAACATAGCATTGGCTTTAAATCTAAAAAAAGGGGGACCTCTGGGTGGCTCAGCGGGTTTAGCGCCTGCCTTCAGCTCAGCAGGTTTAGCGCCTGCCTTCAGCATGATCCTGGAGTCCCGGGATCGAGCTCCGTGTCAGGCTCCCTGCATGGAGCCTGCTTCTCCCTCTGCCTGTGTCTCTGCCTCTCTTGCTCTCTCTCTGTGTCTCTCGTGAATAAATAAAATCTTTAAAAATCAATCAATCAATCAATCTTTAAAGGGGGGGGGGACGGATCCCTGGGTGGCTCAGCAGTTTGGTGCCTGCCTTTGACCCAGGGTGTGATCCTGGAGTCTCAGGATTGAGTCCTGCATCAGGCTCCCTGCATGGAGCCTGCTTCTCCCTCTGCCTGTGTCTCTGCCTATCTCTCTCTCTGTCTCTCATGAATAAATAAATAAAATCTTAAAAAAAAAAATTCAAATCTAATTTGCTATAAAATCACAATAGTAATCAATGCGGAACACCCAGTTCTTCCACAAAGAGAATCTCACTGAGACAAATACATTTACAGACTTCACTACAAATTAAAATAATAGCAATTACCAACAACTGTTTTTCTAATAAACAATCTGGTGAAGGACAATGACATCACAATATGGGTTTACTGAGAACACAAAAAAAATTCAGACATCTCTTTGGATGTAACATTATCTTTTACAATGTTTAGAGAGCAAAACAGGAATAGGTCCAAGTCCTACCTCTCCAAAGGCTGCTGGGTTAAATGGAAGGACAGTGGTCCCAGTCATGTACTTAGCTGGAGTTTTCATTCGATGGGAAGCCTAATAAAAATAAGCCGAAAACAAACACATTACTAAAAGAAAGAGCATGTGTGCCCTTCCTCAATTCAAAAATAACTGCATTTCTAACGATATTACTGTTTGCTACTGTTTTTTTTTTTCTAATCAAAATATTTTTCCACCAATCATACTGATTGCATATGTCCCTCAAACCCTAAATGACAGGTATGGTGCTTTTTCCCCTTCCTGTTTTTACTGGCTTGTTTAAAAAAAATAAGGGACATCTGAGTGGCTCAGTTGGTTTGGCATCTACTTTCAGCTCAGGTCATGATCCCAGAGTCCTAGGATGGAGCCCTGCACTGGGCTCCCTACTCACTGGGGAACCTGTTTCTCCCTCCCCTCCCCGTTCATGGTCTCTCTTGCTATTTCTGTCACTATTTCTCAAATAAATAAAATCTTAAAAAAAAAAAAAAAAAAGAATAAACCTGATTGGCTCAGGGGGTTGAGAGTCAGTTGAACCAAGAATCCGACTCTTGGTTTCAACTCAGGTCATGATCTCATGGACATGAGACTGAGCCCTGAGTCACATTCTACGCTCAGAGGAAGTCCACTTGAGATTCTCTCTCTCCCTCTCCCACTGCCCCCTCGCCCTGGGCACACATACACCTTTGCACTCTCTCTCTCTCTCTCTCCAATAAATAAATAAATCTTAAAAATAAATAAGCCTGCTCTAGGCATCTACTACTAACACAGTCACCTCAGGCCACTGCATGCCAGTTATTTTCATTACAACAGAGGCAAAAGGAAAACAGGAGCACAGAAGCATCTTCTGACCACAAACATGACTATGCCTCAGAGAAAAAAAGCACAGCTACTTAGTCCTGACCTCCAAATCCCTCAAGATGCCTATCTAAATGAAAAGCTAGGACCACCAGCATACTAAAAAAAAAACACTGACATAAAAAGTGGGACAGAAAAAAAAAAAAAGTGGGACAGGATCAGGACTGGGGGGTCAGGGCAGTCTGTCTGACCTACCAGCAGAGAGAACTGCACAGACACAGGATGCTTCAAAATAGCAGATGCGATGTTTCTTGTGATCACAATGGAAAAAATCTAAACTGTTCCCTCAAGCATCCTTAAACTTATAGGTTCTAAACAATATCCTTAAAAATATGTGTTTTTTAAAAAAGCAGGCATTTTTCAGCATGCCATACCATGGAGAAAATCTTTAAACCCATTTTAAACCCAACCAAAATGTTGAGGAGCATAAAGGGAATTTAAGTAATTCAGCTTGGGGCAAAACAGATCGATTTTGAGAATTACATTTTTCTCTTCGTTTTGTATTTTCTTCCTCTCACTTAGTATAAATACTACCGTGGTTAGAAACCTTACTACAACTCAACATTGTGATAACATTTTAAAGGTGTCACCTAAAAACATTCATGTTTATTTTCATCATTCGTTATATGACCCAAACTAATTACCTGAGGTTGAATGCCATACCTTTTCTTGGATATAATACACCATTTCTGGGAAAGAAGGCATCTGCTTAGAAGCACTTTCTTTTTTGTTTCTACCAGGAAGACACCTTAATACTCGCTGTGCTTCTCCATGAACTTCTTCCCGTCTTACAGAAAGACAAATCAGAATAAAAAATAAATCACAATAACGGCAGAAAGATTGTTTGATGATTAAGAACAGTCATTTTATTTGACAGCTTGGAATCTGAGAAAATGTCTTAATCATATTCTTGGCTATCGAAGCAGAGAGTCATAAAATATATTATAAGAGACAACTTCTTTTTGGAAATGTCTTGAGATTGGAAGTGACGTGGCTTGCATCTTTAAAATTTACCCACAGAAATAAACAAGATAGGGTATAACTACAGCTCTGTGCCATGTCAAGGGTCATATTTTTTTGACTCTTGAACAAACTGCTTCTAAATTCCATAGAGTGATAATGAAAGCAATACAAATTTTAGTAATTTTCAAATAATTTAAAATGAGCCCAAGTTCAAACAAAGAGCTTTTGAAACTTACGGATCCCCTGCAGCTAGTAAGAGCAAGTATCTGGAAGGTATGTGATCTGAGGGAAACACCGTACTAGCAAACTTCACAGCCACCTGTCGAACTTGAACCTCAGGCTATTTGACACATAAACAACACACACAAACACATACAGATGTTAAAAAAAGGAGAAGAATCCAATTACTAACAGTTCATTCCAGTCAAGTATGCCATCTTAGTTGTAAACAATCAAAACTGAAGCCGTTATTTTTAAGAAGTATATTGAAGTAAATAAAATCAAGACAAATCACTTGGAAATCTTTACTCAAGTTGTTTAAAAGTCTCTGGGACAGTGACTTTTAAAAAGTACTTTTCTGAGCTAAAAGGCCCTTCTGAGTAAAGCAGGAAGACCCACAAAGGCCACAGCCAGAGAGTCTCTATACGCGCACATCCTCAGCCCAGCTTTGGGGCCATGGTCATTGTGAACAGCATCTGGTTCCCCAACTCTCAAACCGTCAGTCATGTGAATGAAATGAAGATATGAGGCAGGGAACACAAACAGGTTACTTGGAATCTCTACACATTGGAAGCAACCTATCTCCACGCTTTTCAAATTAGCTCTAGTTTAAACTGACTCCAAAGGAGTTTCAACTACATGAGTATATTCAGTTCACCTAAACAGATTAATAAACTAATCTATGAATACAAAGTTCAACCAAAGAAGCAGCTGAAGAATCTTTATTCTGAAAAGCCTTTTTCTCATGCACCTTCCCCTCGAGTCATTCCCCTAGTCACAAACCTAACACAGTGAGAGGAGAGGGATATTAAATAATAGATACTGTGCTATTCACTGAGGTATTCCTGCTCTTTAAGCATTCCTTGAGTTGTAATAAAGAGCAATGATACTAAGGACTAGTTAATGTGATTTAGCCTAGAGTCTAGTTGCTTTAAATGTAGTCTGAGAAAAGGGATGCCTGGGTGGCTCAACAGTTGGGCGCCTGCCTTTGGCTCAGGTCATGATCCCGGGATCTGGGACTGAGTCCCACATTGGGCTCCCTGCATGGAGCCTGCTTCTCCCTCTGCCTGTCTCTGCCGTTCTCTCTCTCTCTCTCTCTTTGTGTGTCTCTCATGAATAAATAAATAAATCTTTTTAAAAAAAATGTAGTCTGAGAAAAGACAAATTAGCTTTGGTTTAATAATATTGCTACATGATTAGATCTGCATATGTATAACCAGCACCCACATGCAATATACAAGCATCACATCTCCTTGTACCTAGGGAAAAAAATTAGGTATTCTATTCTAATGAGCTTCCAAATAACCCTACACTTCTTTGCCCATGGTATAGGACAATGAACCATGTGCACTGGATGCTATATGACTATGAACCACATACAGGAACTTCTGACAATGGAACTCATCTATTTAACAATTTTCCTGAGTGTACACAGTAATCCTGTCATATTTCAATAGAAACCAGATACCCTTTTGAACCTTTAGTAATTCCCTTGATATCAGTGTAATAAATACATCAGCCAAATTTCAGTAGGACAACTAAATATTAATTGTACCAATACTTTTCGACATCATTCCTTCTTCTAATCTCTCTCTTCCTACTCCTAGAAATGGAAGACAAAGAACTGACTATAGCAAATACATATTACTTTATACTGTACATTACATACTATATATACAGATGTATATATAGATACTCAAAATTTTCTACAAACTCCCATGATAGGCAATAAAAAGATCTAGAAGGAAGAAGACTACATATGATAGTGCTGGCTTACTTCCTACGGACTCCATTTTAAGGTATAAAATTTGTCTTTTTTTTCCTTTTGCTTTTCCCCTGGTGTTGGCTGGAGAACACCACCCTAATGGACTGTGGTGTTCAGCTACCAGGTTAAGACAAAAGACTTCCAACTTGAAGGACACAACATCAAGAACACTTCCCAACATGAAAGGCTTTAGACATAAAACCTCAGAATATCACCACTCCTTGTAATGAGCGCTGGGTATTATATAAGACTGATGAATCATTGATTGACCTCTACCTCTGAAACCAATAATACATTACATGTTAACTGAATTTAAGTAAAATTAAAAAAAAAAAAGAATATCATCTCTCTTCTATCCCTAAGCCAGATTCTCATCATTAAGAATTAAAAATCAATCATAAATCACAGTCCAAGTGAAAGCAAATATTCCTCTTGTCAAGATAGTTAAGAAGAAAAGTAATTCAAATTTTGTTCTTAAAAATGTACAATATCTCTATCACCAACCATCACAGTTCACACAAATGGACCTACCTTTATTAAGTACGAAGCCACAAGTGCCTCCATGAGAGTTCGCTGTGCTCCCTCCAAAGTACTATAAGCTCCAACCATCATAGATAATGCTTCTTGAATAGCAAGCCGAGTCTCAGGCTCTTCCTATAAATATGATAAAAAATAGTGTTTCCCTCCCTGTCAGGTTTCCAGGTCAGGATCCAAATGGAAAGCATAAACTAGCTGGGTGTTTCCCTACCTTACATAGGGCTTCAAAAAGCTGCTGCACAAGAGCTATATCCTTAGTGAATAAATGGGGCATTCGACTGTAAGAGAATATAAGACCACTGCTACAATCATAAATTTTCAAGAGGCTAGAAGAAAATGTAACTCAACACAAATTTTCTTGAATTGCATTTTCATCTCTAAACATGTCAACATCATTAGATTACCTCCCCAAAGAGCCAAATATTTTTAAAAGTAAATATTAATTCTTCAACTGTCTAACATAAGTAACTCATGATTAAAATACACACTATCCAGATATTCCCTTTAGAATATTCCATGCATTCAGTTAACATTTCTGATTTTAATATAAGAAAAATAGACAAGGCCAAACCACTATTTAAACTAAAGGCTGTCATGTAAGTGCTGTATCAGGTGATCTAGGGTGGCTTTTTTCTGAGCCCCAAACATCTGTTCCCTGCACAGACAGAAGAAGAGCAAGAGCTAGTCTACAGGCCAATCCAGGACCTGTGTCATGGCTGGAAGTACTATATAGTGCCACTGAGGGCGCTGTACCTCTATCTCCTTGCTTTGAAATCTACTGAAGGAAGAGGAAACCAGGAGGAAGTGGGAAGGAGGAAATCATACTATAAGCAGAAGAAAAAAAATTCACCTCTACAGGACCACCCAGAATCATAATATAGCACTATCAGAAAAGAGAGTCAAGAGATAAACCTTGATGATTGTGATAAAGACTAGTAGTAAACAGCAACAAGAAAACTTAAGGTCAATCAAATGTCTCCAGGGTATAAGAAAAAGTAACCCATTAAGACACAATCCAGTTCAAAATCTCATTTCAAGACTACCATTTAATATAGAAACATATCTTCAAATGTAGTGTCTCACATCATTTTTCCTCTATAAGGAAAACATTCCTAAACAACCTATGGCCGTTAAATACATTTCCTTTCAAAATCACAACAAATTTATTCTCCATTCATTATTAAATACCATGTAATTTTTCTTAGTTTACCCGCAGGATATCTCTCACTGAAGAAGAGTTTACTCACCTGGAGAGTTTTCCAACAGCTGAATATGCCATTGACAGTAGCTTAGGGTCCTTGAAATTAGGAAGAAAAAAAAAAAAAAGAACAAAAAACAGACAAAACAAAAAATACAGTAAACGGCAAAACCTTTTTGCTGCAATTACATGCATTATTTTACTCCTTATTAAACCTGGTCTCACTCTGCCTAACTACATGATATTGGCATGTGAACAAGACAAACAAACAAAAGTCCAAACCCAGAATCACCACACTACTAAAAGGAAAAACAAAAAAAACCTGCTTCTCCAGCTCACTTCAAAAGGAAAAATGCAGAGGTTATATATGAAAGAATTCTCTTAGCTGGTGCTAAATTCAGGATATCTTCAACACTATAACCTGCAAACACCAAAATTCATCTTCAACACACTGGGGAAAGTTTAACTTAGAAAATCCACCACTGCTCACACAGACTAGGATCCTCCATCTCTCTCCCCCCAAAATTGCAAAAAGCTGGGGAACAATTACCTAAAAATCTACATGATAATAAAGCTTCCACTCATATCTTCCATTATGAAAAACTAAAGGATCATAGTCATCAAGTGAGTGAGGTTCCCTCCTCAAATAGACAGAATTTTACACTGCTTTATGAAAACCAATAGTCTGATTACTCAAAACAACCTAACAGCTCTGTGAGTTGAATTTCATACAATTAACATTAAGACTCACTCTTCCACACCCGGATGGGCACTCTTAAGGATTCATCTGTTGGGGAAACATGCAGGTACCTCCAGGAGGTACACAGATTAGGGCCCTACAGGTTATCTGGCCTCTCTAATTTATTTTAAATATACAGATTCTCCCCTAAAAGCCCAAAAGCACTTTTATTTCTACCAACCATCCCAAGCATCTATCTATGCCATAAAAATAATCTGAAAGGTTCCACAGGCCTCAAAAACCATGCAGGCACTATTCAAGAAGACAGGAGAGCCAGGCCTAACGATACCCCCAAAGCACAACTGCACATGAATGAACAGCTTTTCACTAAAAATATCTACTAGAGGGATCCCTGGGTGGCGCAGCGGTTTGGCGCCTGCCTTTGGCCCAGGGCGCGATCCTGGAGACCCGGGATCGAATCCCACATCAGGCTCCCAGTGCATGGAGCCTGCTTCTCCCTCTGCCTGTGTCTCTGTGCCTCTCTCTCTCTCTCTCTGTGACTATCATAAATAAATAAAAATTAAAAAAAAAAAAATATCTACTAGAGTGCATTCGGTGCACTGAATAACTTTTGTGTATTATCTCATTTAATCTTCACACTAATCCCAACGAAGAGATACTTTCATTTATCTAATAAAGAACAGAGCTCCAAAGAACTTAACTCATCAAAGAACAAAACCAGGATTCAAACTCAATTCTAACTCCAAATGGCAGAATGTTAATTACTATACTACTACAAACATGCATTCATGTTTAGTTAAGATTTAGGAAAATAATGCTAACTACAGTTCTTGAAACATTACTTCCTTTAGCAAATTCACCTGAACTAATGAAGATGGTAAGAGTGACACAGCAAGGACAAACAGGATTCAAAAACCTACATTCCAGAGATTCCTCATCCCACTTAGCTTAAGGAATCAAAAACTTACTGAATGCATGTTTTTATAGAATTCTGAATTGGTAAAAACTCAGCCCTTAAGAACTAACACTATTTCTAAATATAAGCAAATCCAAATAAAGATCCATATGGAAACAAATCATAAAATAAAATGTAATTTTTTCCATTCCATTTTTGCACAGTGCCTAAAAGCAGAATAAAATGCAATTGCTTTAAAAGATGTTATTTAAAGAAGCGATAAGACCCTTCAAAATTTGTATCACATTTTTAACTTCTTTCCAAAAACAAAACAGCAAAAGTTGGCAATAATTTCTAAAATTCACACCACTTCAAGTAAAAATGTTAAGAAATGATGGAACAATTAGCAAACTGTAACTAACTAAACAAACATGTAGACCAGAAAGATAAATAACAGAAAATATTTTAAAATATAAAATGTTAACAGTGTTTAAAAAACAAGTCACTTACTTCTTTATATTCATTGATTAGCTTGGTGAGGCCATTCAAAAGCATTGGACCTAATGGCTTAATCTTGATTTCTGGACAACTTTAAAAAAAAAAAAATAGCACACATATACAAAGCAAGATAAGAATCTCATTACTAATGTATCTTTTCAGATGATGATTTAAAATAATTAGAGACACAACTGAAATAAGTTAAAATAATCTATTAAAACCTAAAATTATTTTAAGATGAGTAAACATGGTTTCTTTCTGGGTAAGAAAGAAATACTTGAATTATTTGGTCACTCCCAACAGCTTGAAATTTTACAGTCAAATAATTTTAAAAACTTACGTTATACAAATGTGATGCACAAACTGCAGGGATAATGTTCTCAATTTTGAATTTGTATTTGTACCAAAAAGTCCATCATACACCACCTATGAGAAACGGACAATGTCAAGAACACCAGTTAATAATAGCAGTTTGCTATTCTCAAATATGATTCAACAGCCAATCTTGGGCACTACCTCTCATTATTTAAAATTAATGCAGTTCTTTTTAATACAGATAATCATTTTAGCTGACCAACTTAGGAAGCCCATCTGTAGCTCCAATCAGTAGTCTGAGGCATAACAAACACAATGGTTGATCTTAAAGTCCATAAAACTTGTGGGTCTACCAGCAGAAAGCCCTTTGGTCTGCCACTCTGTATCACACAGGGGACTTTAGCAGATAAAGCCACTTTGGGAATATTAGGTTCCTTCAGTACATACGAAGTTAGCCACTCCAAACAAATTATAATAAAAGCTTCACAGAAAATGTCAAGATTCAAGCAGTCTACAAGCGTACAGTCAGGATACAGGCATTCCCTGTATTGTTTAGCCAGGTCTAGGTGGCAAAAGATCACATAGGTGAGTCCTGTATAGCAATGACAAAGAAATCTAAACTCCTCAAATTCCTACTTTTTAAGATAGTCTTACACTTAGGGAAAAAAAATCTCCTCACACTGGCTCCTAAAACTACTAGCAATATTCTGATCTCACTTAACAATGATGTGTGACTGAACAGGACTGAGCCTCTGCTAGGTAACCGACACAATGCCGGGTACTGCGAGATACAAAGAGACAAGTATTGCTTCCAAGGCACTTGATCTGGCTGAGGGATCAAAATCTACATACATTAAAAATGGTACAGGACAATATAAATCACATGCTACCTTATTCTGGAAAAGACTTCTGGAAAATTTATCCGACCATGCTATATTATACAGAATAAAATGGTAAGATAAAAGAAGCAAAAAGATTAATCAGAACACTAAAGATTTATTAGAAAAAATAGAATTCATGGTGCACATATTACATACAAAGACTTATGCTGGGTGCTTTCATATGTTCAAAATCAAGGTGAGGTAACACATCCCTAGTTAAAGTCATTGGTATCAGGAAAAAAAAGGCTCATCTGAATGATACCTTGAAGGATTTCTACTATTAACAGGGGGAAAATATAGGGAGTAGGGCCAATTAGGTAGGAAAATAGTAATACAATAATTAAAGACAGGAAAATAACCAAGAATATGTGTGAAGGACAGTGAATTTGTCTTTGTTGAGTTTGTCTTTCAATATACCAAGTTTTAGCCAGATTTATTTTGAAAACATATAAATAACTACAAATAAAGCACACACCTATAGGATGTCTATGAATATCTTGTCATCAAATTCTAGCTGCTTAGTATGTAATGTAGTGTTACTATCACCAAATTTTATGACCCAAAATTATCAAGACATTACCTGGGAAACAGTGCTGGCAAACACCAATTACAAAACACCAATCACGAAAAAGAAAGGAAAGAAGCTCTACAATAATTTTATATTTATGGAGACACAGAAGAGAATACTTTAAGGTAGTCAAGTACTAGAGTGCCAGATATGGGGAATAAAAGTTTTATCATCTAGGAGAAAGAAGCAATCACTTCAACAACATAAGCCTTAAGAGAGAGAGGTGTTAAGACAGGAATCTATGTCCACCATACAGCAAACACAATGGAGAGTGTCCTCACTTTAGGACTGAAAAAGAAGAGTGGCAGGAAATGGGAACATTTCAGATGGGAGGTGGCACACTGGAGTGAATCCTGAAACATGAGTAGATGTTTACCAGGCTAAAGGGGGAAGGGGAGCTCTGCCAAGCAAAGGGAGCATCATGAGTGGAGACACAGAGCCATGAAAACAGTGTATTTAAAAGACGAACAATCTTCTGTTGGAGCATAAGCACAGGGTAAGGGGGTGGTGAGACAGGAGACCAAAGATAAGTAACTGCTAACTTTTCAGCAATTACCAGGAACTTAATAACAGAGTGAGGCCTAACCACTGTGATCTACCCTTTCTATTAATCCATTCAGTCTTTACATTACAATGAGGTAGCTGCTATTATTATACCCGTTTCACAGATTTAAAAAAAAAAAAATTTTTTTAAACACGCAGAAGCTTATTTAAGATCAACAGCAAGTAACTGACAAAATTTAACTCAAATCTATCTGCCACCTCAGCTGAGCTGGTCACCACTCAGATAAAAGGCAGGAGCTTTTGCAGAGGGACTCATATCCCACACCAACAGAGACTACAAGGATTTCCAACTATAAAAACAACAACAACAACAAAACACCTCTGCTGGCAATAGAGAAAATACTGTCTTTAAGGCCAGAGGAAGGGAAACAAGATAGAAGAGTACTATCATAACCCAAATGAGAAGTGACAGTCTCATGTATCAACAGCATGAGAGATATAGGGAGGTGAAGACATTAAAGCAGAATCAAGAGAATCTGGCCACTGCCATCGCATAGAGGTTCAGTTAAGGCGGACACATTTTCCACTTAACGGACCCACCCAGAAACTTGGTTGCTTAAGAAAAACATTTCTGGAGAAAAGCCACCCAGCAAAGCACTAGTTTGAAAGGACAGTCATCACATTTAAGTCAAATGTTAACTATATATAGTATATATTCTATAATAAAAAAATCTTTAACCACATCTGCAGCTAAACTGGAGATAGAAAAAAAATCTGGAATCTCATTAATCTTGCTACATACATCAACATACCTCCTGAATATCCATTAATGCAGTTCTTTCTGTAATTAAACAGACACAAAAGTTGTAAACAGGCCATGTCTCTTTGGAAAGAATGAATTACCTGAATGTTAGCTGGGAACGTTTCTGCAGCTTGTCTAGAACGAAGGAGATGGGGGACAATCTTTAACTTAACCCTTGTACTGACGGGGTCCCTCTTCAGCTCTGGTTTCAGAACTGCTCCCTGTTAAAAATATGTTTAATTATAACTTAGCAGTTCAAAATTACTGTGCACTGAAACATTCTTGAGAGGTCATCTAAATCAGTGGTCTTTCAAACTTTTGTTTCAAGATTCCTTCTTAAAAACTAAGAAATACTCCAAAGAGCTTTTTGCTTATACTAGAACACCTATCAATATTTGCTATATTAGAAATTACAGCTGAGAAATTTTTTAAATATTCACTTAAGATTATATTAATAAATCCATTATATAATTTTGTAAATAACATATTCTTAAGAAAATTAACTACAATTTCCGAAACAAAAAACTGTACTGAGTGGCACTATTTCATATTTTCTATAAATATCTTAATTGTCTCCCTTAATACAAGAGAGTTGGAATCTTTTATCTTCTTTTGCATTCATTCTGTTGTGGCACGTTGTTTGGTTAAATTACATTTAAAAAAACTAGCACTGAGTGGGAGCCAAAAAAAATAAAACCCAGTTTCATAAAGACAGGTAGTTGGAAAAGTGGGGATGATTTTAACTTTTCAGGTAATTGTAGATATTCTTTGATCCTACACCAAAACTTAATAAATGATAGTTTCTTTATGGTTAGTTACAATTTGGATTTGAAACTATCACAGAACTTTTGCATACTGTGTTATACTAAATTCCAATGATCTATCCTGCCCACTGAATAGTCCCCTTACCCTTGTAATGCTTCTGTAACATCACTGGTCATTTGGAAAATACTGGCTCATTGAGTTAAGCATTTCATTACAAAACATTTGTTAAAATCCCATGTTATTATTACCACCAATCTCATCAGAAAAATTGTAGGTACTGACAAAATGTCAGGCTCATTTTGATGGATACAAGTTTCCCTAAATTCTAATTTTTGCTTGAAAGTCCAACTTTTACCATTGCCAATAAACCACGTGAATTGTTTTTCTTGGAACCTCATTTCTTCATTTTAGAGAACATGTCTGCCAAATACCATCTCAATATCTACAGTTTCCCTGTCTACAGGTAAGATAATTTTAGTGCTTCATCAAAGATATATTCTCTTTTAAGATTTACTTCAGAGAGAGAAGAGTGAGACAGAGAACAAGCACAAGCAGGAAAGGGAAAGAGAATCTGAAGCAGACTCCATGCTGAGCACACAGCCTGATGGGGGCTCGATCTCATGACCCTGAGCAGAAACCAAGAGTCAGCCACTCAAGTGCCTCATCAAAGATATTCTTAAGCTGAGCTTTCATCTCTCTCTTTTAATTTTTTACATGAGTGCTGACAGTTTAAAAAACACAATAACTACTAGTACTATTTAGTGACACAGTTTTGGTTTGTGCTAGGACCCCAGCAGTTACACCCATCACTGTTTGTGCACATCAATGCAAATATCAATACAGTTAAAAAAAAAAATCTCCCTATGACCCAACAAGGGTGCATAGACTACATTCTAGGAACCACTGATCTAATCAAAACCCTTTGGTTTTCTCCATGAAGAATATGAGGCCAAGAAAAGCTCTGTGATTAACCAACTCTCTCCTCCCCAGTACATTTATGTGCAGCCATTCAGGACTAGGATCCAGAGGGAGGCTCCCAATTCCCAATTCATTGTTCTTTCTACCACATCACATTCAATCTAATTGGAAAACAGTATGATGGGGGAGGGGGAATTATGATTTTTAAAACAACTATTTATAGTTTAAAAAGCAAGCAAGCAAACTAATTAGTCCTTGTATGTCTGCATTTGGACTTGAGAACACTTTCAAATACAGTGAACTAAACAGAACTTAGCTTATTAAGCAAACACCTTACTTGGAGGCTTCAGAAGAACCCATCTACTGTCCTAGATTTTAGACCAGAGGTCAACAGACTGGAGCCAATGGGCCAAATCTAGCCCACCATCTGTCTTGATAAAGCCTATGAGTTAAGAATAGTGTTTATGTTTTCAAATGATTTTTTTTAAATCAAAAAAATAATATTTCATTATATGTGAATATCACATGAAATTCAAATTTCAGTAATCATGAAGTCATACTGGCATACAGCCATGCACCTTCATGTGCTGCTGTTGCCTATGGCTGCTTTCATGTGAGAACAGAGTTGAATAGTTGCTGCCTCAGAACCACAGGGGCAGCAAAGCCTCAAAAACCGACAGATAAAGTATGTGGATCCCTAATCTAGACAGCGTACCATCATTTTTTAAGCACAGAAATTAAAACCATTAGCTCAAATTAACTAAGTTACCAAGAAATTTTAATCCACCCAGACTTACATGGCTTAAAATTAGTATTTCCTACAGGATAGGTTCAGTTTAAGCCAAAATAACTAGGAGAAAAAGTTCAAATATATGGAGCTCATGTCAACCAAATGCTTTTTATGATGATGTGAGAATAAACCAAAACAACCTACCTCTTTTGTCTTCAGTGGTATATCTCCAAGGTATACTTTGTACATCTTATTAATGATGGCAGGATTATTCCAGTCAATCAAGCTACAGAAGGTTTCAACACAGCTTGTTAAAATTATTTTTTCTGTCTCACTTCAATGATTTCAAATAAATACACAGCCCCAATATTTGTTACCAAAGGAAAATGTTAGAAGAAATACACAAATGAACTGGGCAACTGACATTGTAGAAGAGAAGGAAAGGCATTAAGTTATAAGTTAGATCAAAGTTAGTTTTTAAACAGAAATACAGGAAGTCACTTATCCCACCCTGATTCAATAGATCATTACATCTATGCCCTAACTTGCCACCACACAAAAAACCTGGATTATAATTCACTCTCAACGCCAATGCCTTGGAGCAGCTCTGACAGGGCAGAGCTACAGTACACTTGTTCAGAGAGAACTGAGGCAAGCATCATTCTTCTGTTTAACTAGTTGGAAATTCAACAGTGATAAAGAAAGTGACCAAAAAAAAAAAAAAAATTTATCCATTAAAGTCACAGCCCTAAGAAGCTGGTAGCACATCCCATTTCTCTTACATTGTGTCACTATGATCCCCAGCCTCCCTCTCTTCCTTATCTGCCAACACAGATTTGCAGCTTTATCACCTAATTCTACACAGCAGGCATGATGCCATTAGTCACTGAGACTTGCTCCTACTTGGGCCCCACTGTCAGGTAAATCAGAATACAGCACTGACTGATGACTGGCACCCAGCCTCTCTCTCCAGCGGCCCCTCCCAGTCATTTTATAAACCTAGCAACACAGCAATCCTGCATTTCACTCAATCAGTGAGATTTCACCATCCTATCTTCTGCCTTTTGACATTGGTTCTGCTTCAAGCTATGCTCTATCTGTGCAAACACAATTTATGATGCTGCTTTGACAGTGTTTCTAATCCATCTTCCTTTCATAGTTTAACAATCTGCCTCTTCCTCAGATATCCACAATTCCACTATTCTCAAAGATGTTCATTCCATGATTCTATTTTAGTTATTACTCACTTTTCTCAGATGACTGCTACTAACTAATCCTCAAGCTCTATCTTTGTTTCTCTTCTATAAATATGCCGGGTGTAGAGATTATTGACAACATATACACATTTCAGTAAAACAAAGGAAAACTTAATAGTAAAAACAACTAAAAACTAATAAGGATAATTTTCACTGTCTTCTACTTTTCCTCTTGCTAGCTTTCTAGTTTTTTTGATTACATGTTTGTTGTGTAAATTCAGAAATGTATAGAAATTTATAATCTGTACCATACCCCCTTCTCTATTCCTTTTCAGTAACCACAAACTTTGGTGTATCTTTTCCTAGTCTTCTTTCTTATGCATGTAAAATAGGTGGATGGTATAGCAGGTAAGTAGATCAATAAAGAGAAGCATCACTTGAAAAGAGACTTCAGGATTTTTCTTTTAACAAAAGCGGAAAATATCTACATGTTGTTCTCAACTTACTCTTTACCTCTTAACAATGTTACACTCTTTATATATGAAAAAAATGTACACTTGTTTTAACAGACAAAATCAAAACGATTTGGAATACTGCTGCACCATATTTACATTTCCAACAAACCAATGCACTACATGGTGTAAAGAGTGGGGCCAGCTCAAACACAATGAGAAGTTTTAAAGAAAGTTTTTTTGATACTCCAAATCCACATAAATTCTTTGAAAGGGATACCAGGAGGATGCAGTGATAAGCAGCATGAAGGAATTTTAGACCTGAGGGAAATGTTAAAGTACATTCTAGTCCTTATTCCACAGAGTGTAAGCCCTGGCAGATTACAAGAGTCTTCCAAACTCCACCAGCGAGGGGCATGACCAGAATTAATTCCAAAACAACGCAGTCTTCCTCTAGGCTGCCTCACCTGACCTACAGGGGTACACCACTCCCAGCTGCCACCACATGTGCTGTCTGCTTACTGACATGTAACCACACAACCAAAGACACAACGAACTTAACTTCCTTACTTTGTTCCACCCCCTTTATTGGTTTCTTTGAAGAGGAAAAATGCAATATATGCACTCCACTGCCTCTCAGCATGTTACTATATTAAGCATTAAAACAAATGAAGAACATAACTATTCCATAATTGGGATTTTTTTCAACCAGGTAACTTCAACTTCTCATGCTGTTTCTCAGGCTTCACACATCTCATGTTTTAAATCAATACACATATTATTTTATATTCTGATGTGTTCATTTGCCATTACTTGGGGATAATTTACATGTTGCTTTATAACTTTCATAATTATTTTGGCAGATATATAATATCCCATATAGAGACACATAGTTAATTTACTACCATTTCCATATAATAGTGGAAATTTGAATTTTTTTCCATTTTTCTTAAAATTACAGGAAATGGTATAATGAGTAAATCTATAACATGTTTCTATATAAAACCTTTTTCTTCTTTTGAACGACTGTCTTAGGATAAATTCCCAGAAGATTTACATAAAAGATTATAAATATTTTTGTGATTCATTACATACTGCAAAGTGCCTTCCAAAAATTATTTCGGTTTATAATGCCAATCAACAGACTACAAAAATAGCAGTTTCAATAGAAACTTAAATGGAGTTTCAACTGTTACACAATTTTATTTACCAATAGGTACAAATTGGTACACCAGTGTTTTATTTTGTATTGATTTTATTGCTCGCACAAAATATTTTCTCTGAGCCTATTAGAATTTGTATTTTCCTCCTGTGTGACATAAGATTATTCAGCACCTCTTTTCATGGGACCTGATTTTTACCATATTAGTCTTGAAACCTACATATCCTTTATTAAAAACAATCTTAAACGTTTTAACTAAGAGGGAGAATAAAAAATGAACCATCTCTGGGTTTGGGCATTCTTCTTAACATTAGTTCTTTAAGTCCATTTACCTCGCTGACAAAGGTCTCACTTCTTATGGTAATAGTTCTAATCCATTCAAGTTTAAAACTGCTTCTCCAAACAGCTTTTCTTCTTTGTCTAACACAGAATCCTGCTCCTAATAAGCAAACTGTCTTTATTACAAATTAGGTACATTTCATAATCTCAGAAATTGAATGTCTCATTACAGAAAATCCTGAAAGGATAAATATGTGTCAAGTGAGCATCTAGAAATATAGCCTCTTTTTATTTTTTAAAGGTGAAAAGGGATGTAGTTTACCTTTGCTTGCTTTTCAATTCTAGGTCCGCTGCTGTCGCTACACTGTGGCGTGTGTCACTAGAAGCAATCACCAGGTGGAGAACAGCTTCGAGTTCAGGCACCTGTTCAGCTTCTATGAATTTCACTATCCCCAGTTTGCACTGCAGATAAACGAAGGGAGGGAAAAACTGTAATCAAAGAAACAAATACCACCAACCAAACATTAACAGTAGCAACAGGAGCAGCTCCTGTTTAGGCTTAAATGTGCCAGGAACTGTATGTAATGTACATTCATGATTTCATTTAACCCTCACAGTCTATGACATAAGTAAGATTATACTCATTCTTCTTACAAGGAAACTGAGGCAAGGCTTAAGAGACTCAGACACATAGTAAGTGATGAAAACAAGATTCAAAGCCAAGTCTCTCCAACTCAAAGACCATTATGACACCCAGCCTTCCTACTTAGGTTACAGTCTCTCTGGAATGATAAAGCCTTGAAATGAAGTCCAAATTTGGAGCCTAAAGGTAGGAGTGTGGTACATTATGAACAGAGTAGTTCGTGGACTGTTCAGACAGTTCAAAAAAAACTAAACCACATTCCACAGAGGTTCACCCTATTGTTAACATGTTCATTCTGTCCTCAACATTCTTATAGACTGAAAACAACAGGATGTTAGACACACTCCAGTCAAGGCAAGTGAAACTTTAACCAAACAGTATTCAATCCAACTGAAATGAAACACAGACTGAAGAGGGATTCTAATTAGAACTTCACGGGATGTGAAGGCACTATGAATTCACAACAAAGAACTCTAGGGCAAATAGATCTTAAAACTACCTTTATCTTTAAAAATCAATTACATAATAGTTCTTATGTATATGAGTCAAGATTGAATTTATAATTATTAAATGACAACGGATGCAATTTAAAAAGGTATATAAACAGATCATAAAATGCTTGTCTATCCTCCCCTTGTCAACACAACTTACTTGTCGCAAGAGCTACAATAGAAAAGACAAACACTTACTGAAGCCACAGAAATACAGTTATGGACATTAACTACATAAAGATATAAACAAAAAAAAAGTGCAAAGAAAACAGAAAACTGTTTTCTGATGCTAATGTCCATCAAGAGACAAGTTAAAATCTTATGTGGTTTACACATAATTTTATATAAAACATTTAAAAAGATGATTTTTTTAAAAAACCTTATATATTGTTAAATGAAAAAAGTAAACCACAAATACTGTATTATATGTAAATGTATGTAAGTGTACAATGTACAATATATAAAGTGTACAATACATAAAAATGCATTAAAATGTATCATGTAAAACTGTACTTGCATATATATATATACACACACACACACACACACAGACACACACACACAGTAGGCTGTAGAATGACACACTAGGGTGGCAGGATTCCAGGTCATTTTTCATTCTCTTTGTGGTGTTCTGTACTACTTGAATCTTTATATTATCATTTTGTCATGAGAAAAAAATAAAAACCATTTTATTTAAATAAAAACTATTTTATTCCATCCTTGAAACTAAATAGTTCATTTCCACACTAGATTATGAAACTGACAAAAAACACGGATAGGCCCTTGAAAATTAGCAAATAATTACCAACACAAGACTATAATTTCGTATTAACAATTATTCTCTAGCACGTAGAGCTTTAGTCCTCAGGAGACCTAAATTCAAAGCCTAGCACTTGAAGTGAGATGGTGATACATCTCAAAACCTCAGTTCCTTTTACAAAATGAAACGATTTCTCTTATCTCAGCTGGGTTTAGGTTGTTTTAAGGATTAAACAAGACAATTGTATTCCACGTGCTCAGCATAGTACCGGTCACATAGCTCAAACCTAATAAAGAGAAGCTGCTACTACCATTTACCTTTCTTACTTATATCATGGTTTGAGGAGGGAGAAAAAAAAAATCTATAAAATATAAATCTAATCAAGCATAACCCTCACTGAACAAATCATTCTGTAAATCTGTGAGTGGCTGCAATGCCCCACCTGCCTTTTCCCTCTCCTGGGGAACACTTTTTTTGATCAGCAGTCACTTACATTCCCAAAAAGAAAAAATATCCAATCATTTAGACTGCCACGGAGAGAGAAAGGGAGGACTGGAAGACTGACCCACGTTGCTTGAATTCCAAAATAATTACATACTGAGCTCATCTGTTCTTCCCTGAGGTGCCTGGTGACACAGACACACTGAGGCAACTTCTCTGGAGAGCACCAGTCTTTTATAAAAGCTGCTCAGAGAACATCTGTGTCCTGTTTAAATTCAGAATACAATGCTTAATGCCAATTTTTCAATTCCCAGGAAGAAAGAGAAAAGGGAATCATGCTTTTCTCCCATATTGTCACATGTGAGTATAGGAGTTCTTCACTTTACATAAAATACACAGTCCTAAAAAGCTGAACCATCTAAGATAAACTGCATTTTAACTGTACCAAAATAGCCCGGGTGACTATTAAACCCATAATTAAAAGCTAAAATGAAAGAAGTTAAACATACTCAGTTTCTAAGTGAGCTGTATTTCACCCTTGAACTATGTACGTAATGGTGGATAAACTAAAGAGCACTTCCCACTCCTCCCTTTCTCTGGGGCTGTACCAAATAACTGACACAATGAAGAGAGCACATTAGGTCATCAGTCCTTGCCAAGATGTTTCTTTAGAGAGACTGAAGGCATGGGAATTATGTTACACATGCTTCCATGGACCTCCTAGGGGCGAGCATGTGGGGTGAAGTTCCATTATGAACAAGAAGTGATACCTGTTCCAATTGTTCAGGTGTCCACGGGTTATCACCAATAACTCGCTTAGCTGCATAAAAACTCATTCCTGGGGGAGGTTGTGGTATTCCAGAACCTCCCCCACTATTTGAAGAAGAACCCTGTCCTGAAGATGAATTTTGGCGACTCTGGGATTCATTTAACACATATCTGAAAAGGAAAGAGACATTTAATCTCCTTATTAAAACACCTACATAAACATGTACATGCACATTTAATATATTCAATCGTATACTTTTCCCCCAGAGAATTTTTCTAGAATACCTGAAATTAAAATTTCACCATAAAGAAAAATTCTGAAGGTATCTAAAAAAAGGTATTTACACCTTTGGCAAATTAACCATAACAGTCCATCTGTTCAACTTGGTTACAAATGAACTATTACAGTTACCAACAATGAATATAAATATTTTGCTTTCGGGAATCCCTGGGTGGCTCAGCAGTTTAGCACCTGCCTTCGGCCCAGGGTGTGATCCTGGAGACCCAGGATTGAGTCCCACATCGGGCTCCCTGCATGGAGCCTGCTTCTCCCTCTGCCTGTGTCTCTGCTTCTCTGTGTGTGTCCCTCATGAATAAATAAATACAATCTTTTAAAAAAATATATTTTGCTTTCAATTTATAAACAACTTTTCAAGAGCTACTATGGACCTACTGCATTTTGAGTTTTGGGTTGACAGATACAGAGAAAGGTTAGTTGATGATAAGAAGGATTTAAAAAAAAAAAAAAACAAGCATTATTCTGTACCTGAAGCACAGAACATTTTTAGTCATTCCCATTTCTGTTAAGTTGCAATTCACCTTTAGTTCTCCTTCTATCCCTGCATTAGAAAATCCACTGAAACCTCCAAACCACTTACTACACAAGCACAAAATGCCCCCAAAAGGAAAAAAAATTCAAAAGTACTAGAAGAGGAAAAGCCATAACAATTAGATTTTCCCACTGTATGCTCAAAGCCCTTTGCAGCCACTTGTTTATTAATTTACCATTCTATTTTCATTTTTGGCTTCTATGGATTAAAAATAAGATTTCTGGTAAATTTGTTTTGATTCAGTTAAACTGGTATTTCTCATCTACAAAAGGAAAACTTTGAAAAAAATTTTAATTCAAGTCCCTTCAAACCCTAATAAATTTCTATGCTGATGAATTATCAGACTGGATGTTAAAATGAAGTATCTGCTATAATAAAAATTAAAACACTTATTAGATCCTGATAGTATAGTAAATTATTCCACATTACTTATATGCTATATCCATTCAATCCTAAGTCTATTTTTAAAAAAACGTGTTAAGGAATCATTTTAATATTTTTATAAAAACAAGGCAAATTCCCACTGTAAGAAAAACTGGATTGAATACATTATATGCCTAAGTTAAATTTGGATTTGTTAAGAAAAACTGGATTGAGGACATTGTGTGCCTAAGTTAAATTTGGATTTCAAAGTTTATTTACCAAAGCCATCATCACCTGCCAATTCTGGCTGCCTCCTGATTTAACAACTATAAAAAGGAGGTTTTCATTTATTTCTCAGTTAAACCAAGACTGGTGGCAGTAAGTAAATGAATCAGTAATTACTGAACAGCTAACATTATGCAAAATACCATTCTAAGCACGAGACAGAAGAATACCAGGAAGGGTAAGATTGAATCTCTGCCATCTGGAGCAGGTTGGGATAATAGCAATACATATGACAGCTTTCACATGTTATCACATGACAAACAAATTACCAAGAAATAAGAAATGATATGACACGTACTAAAAGTGAACAGGTAGAGGTAGTGGAAGTGTTTTAAGGTCTGGAAAATAAAGCCACCACACTAGAGGTATAAGGGGAGCAAACCAGAAAGGAAAGAAATTATACAGCATGAGCCCTCCTGTGTCTGGATGGGGGTACAGAGGATATGAGGCTCCACACGCTAAGCTTATAGTACATAGTACACTTATGACTAGGGAAGAAACATAATGAAAGCAGCATTTTAGATAAATATCTCTTCAAGCAAAACAACCTAGAAAATCAGTAGCCTAGAAGCAGATCACAACCTGGGCCACTGAAGGGACCAGAGCTCTGACTTCAAGGAGTCCCCAAGTATATTAGGGAAGATGGACTTGTCAGCAATACGATACAAACACAACACGAGGGGATTCCTGGGTGGCTCAGTGGTTTAGCACCTGCCTTCAGCCCGGGGTGTGATCTTAGAGTCCCAGGATCGAGTCCCACGTCCAGCTTCTGCATGGAGCCTGCTTTTCCCTTTGCCTGTGTCTCTGCCTCTCTCCCTTTCTCCCCCTTTCTCTCTCTCTCTCTCTCTCTCTCTCTCTCCCTCTCTGTCTCTCATAAATAAGTAAAATCTTAAAAAAACAAAAAAAAACAAAAAAACATGGCAATACAGATGTATGGTTAGTGTAAAAAGGACCCGGAATATAGCATCCTCTGCCCAGGACAGGAAATTTATGACAGAGACACACACACCTGACACCTCTAAGCTAGTCTGAGATGCTTTTACAAAGTGGTTGTTCTGGCTGTTGTTTTCTTTCTTTCTTCCCTTCTTTTCTGATGGGCATTCTAAGCAGAGAACTGTATTCTCTTAAAACATGAAAGGGGGATCCCGGGGTGGCGCAGCGGTTTGGCGCCTGCCTTTGGCCCAGGGCGCGATCCTGGAGACCCGGGATCGAATCCCACGTCAGGCTCCCGGTGCATGGAGCCTGCTTCTCCCTCTGCCTGTGTCTCTGCCTCTCTCTCTCTCTCTCTCTCTCTCTGTGTGACTCTCATAAATGAATAAAAATTTAAAAAAAAAAAAAAGAAAAAAAAAAAAACATGAAAGGCAAGGACACAGGAGAATACATGAACTGCATGCATGTATATAACGACTGGAAAATAATACCCCAAGGATTTTAAAGGTATGATCTGGTAAGATGTGTGTTTTAAAAATCAGGGATCCCTAGCAATTTCTGCTCAAGTCCTAATCTCAGGGTCATGAGATAGAGCCCCACCCCCTAGAGGAGTCTGTCCCTCTCCCTCTACCCCTCTCTCCCACTCAAGCATGAGTAGGCTCTCTCTCTCTCAAATAAATCATCTTTACAAAAATAAAAAATAAAGTCAGGGATCCCTTTGGCAGGAATAGAGTTTTAGAGAAAAGCAGCTGGTGAGAAAGTCATGAAGAGAGCTGAGCAGAAATGAAGCTAGCCCGCAATGGGCAGTGATGAGAGTGGTTCTGGGACGAGTCAGTTAGCAGGGAGGGGGTATCAGGGGGCTGGTATTAGCAACAAGAAAAAGGAGGGCTGGAGGCGTTTTTTAACTGCACACCAACGAGGCTAAGAGAACCATCGCAGCACTGACAGCAATTAAAGAAAAGGAACTTTTTTTAAGGGGAAACACTGATTTAGCTGGGACAGGTTGAGTCTGAAATCCTAAAGCAGCTCCACACCTATAAGGTCAACAAGTGGTGAGGCTGGGGTTTAGAAGAGGTGAGGGCTACAGCAAAAATGAAAACCTGGGATCCCTGGGTGGCGCAGCAGTTTGGCGCCTGCCTTTGGCCCAGGGCACGATCCTGGAGACCCGGGATCAAATCCCACGTCAGGCTCCCTATATGAAGCCTGCTTCTCCCTCTGCCCATGTCTCTGCCCCCCTCTCTCTGTGTGACTATCATGAATAAATAAATAAATAAATAAAATTTAAAAAAAAATGAAAACCTGAGACACAGACATTTTCAAGTGAAAGCTGAACCATTTAAAATAGTACTTAACCCTACACAGTGAAAGCAGTCAATAACAAGGTTGCTATGTTTTTCTTTTTTAACCTACCCATAAGGCATCAGAAGGACATCTAGCATGAAGTCCAAAAGCAGCTGCACAGTCTTTGGTTTCTCAGCAAGATTAAACGGAGAAGCTGATTTTGATGATTCAACAGGGTATTTCATGTGAAAAAGGGTTGGTATTAAAAGATGCATTAAGCTGAAAAAACAATTACATTTATTGCAACTACTTTAAAAATAAGTCTTTTATACATGCACATAACAGACAAAACAAAAATCACTAACAAAAAGTGGCAAGTGTAAGGGCCCTGCACTTTCAAAACCACCAACTTACAAAGTCCTAATTTAGGAGCTGGCCTAGCTTTGTTTCTTTGCCATTTTACCAATCTGGGTCATCACCAAAAACACTGGGAAAAAATGTTTATAATATGCCCTCAGTGTTAGTATCTAAAGTTACCAAAAGAGATTTTCTATTAAACTTTAGGTATAGTTCAACTTATAATATGTTCCTTCAATAAATTTTTTCTTTTCTACAGTTAATTTAAAAAGTTATTCTAGGGATCCCTGGGTGGCGCAGCGGTTTGGCACCAGCCTTTGGCCCAGGGCGTGATCCTGGACCCGGGATCGAGTCCCACGTCGGGCTCCTGGTGCACGGAGCCTGCTTCTCCCTCTGCCTCTCTCTCTCTCTGTGTGTGACTATCATAAATAAATAAAAATTAAAAAAAAAAAAGTTATTCTAAATCTAAAGAAATTAAAAACCGATCATGGTACTATTTTGAATATGGGGGATCCCTGGGTGGCGCAGCGGTTTGGCGCCTGCCTTTGGCCCAGGGCGCGATCCTGGAGACCCGGGATCGAATCCCACATCAGGCTCCCGGTGCATGGAGCCTGCTTCTCCCTCTGCCTGTGTCTCTGCCTCTCTCTCTCTCTCTGTGACTATCATAAATAAATAAAAAATTTAAAAAAAAAAAAAAATTTAGAATATGAAAATTTCCAACGTGTGAACTTATATAACAGAAATTCTTTCTTTCATTACACATGAAAACTTCAAAGAGTGCTTGTACTGTTTATTAATTTTATTTGTAAATATCCGTATTACAGTCTCTCTTTTAAAAATACATGTGCTCTAAAAGGCAAAGTAAACCATCATTTAACTCCACTTTGCCTCCAGTTTCTGTGCTCTTCCTGATGATGCTGACCAAGCTACACTACAGTACTTAGAGCCAAATCTGAAACTAAGAGTGTTATGCAAATCTTTTCACCCCTCCAATTCCCATATTAATAGAAACAAGTGATCTGTTCCTTTAAGAAAACTGCTCTAAAACTTCATATACTCCAAGATAGAAATGTTTTGATGAAAAGCACTTTATAACTAATTTGTGCAATCACATGAAATTAGCTTCTTCAAAATAATTGGCAAAATAAATGCATCTAGACTGAGAAACATGTTGTTAGTTCCGCATACTTTTCAATATGCTCACATCAATAAATTTGATAATTACCAAAACAGTAATGTTGAGGTAACACAAAAAATTCAATCAGGGCAGCCTGGGTGGCTCAGTGGTTTAGCGCCACCTTCAGCCCAGGGTGTGATCCTGGAGACCCGGGATCCAGTCCCACGTCAGGCTCCCTGCATGGAGCCTGCTTCTCCCTCTGCCTGTGTCTCTGCCTCTCTCTCTCTCTCTCTCTCTCATGAATAGATAAATAAAATCTTTAAAAAAAAAAAAAATTCAATCATTTGTCAGCTGAAAGAGCTCAAGCCTTCACACTGGCCCAAGTAAAACCAAATGTGTGACTCTATGAAAGGTAGCTGTTGACTCATGCAGGTGGGAGATAAGATAACTGAGGAAACCATACCTATCCTGCTGTGGCTGAGGCTTCCCTTCCATGGCAGTAAGAAGCGTAGGGGCCAGTTCACATTGTTTTTCCACTGGTAGGCGAGGATAGCCCATCTTAACATAAATTATCGTAAAATTCTAATGCAATGAGAGAAAAGCAAGTGAGTGTGAAGGAAATGCTCTAGGATTTCAATGAAAACACAAGGTTGATAACTCAGGGAGTTATAGCAAAGAAATCACCTCTCTCCGTATGCTTATCACATGTTTATTACAGCTTGATCAACTATTACATCTCAGGAAGAATGCTAGCCCTACTTACTAAAAACGCTTGCTTTAAGATGTGCTCATGTAAGGGAGCACGACCTAATCTAAACCACTCACACATGTATCAAGCATCATGTTTTTTCATTTTAAATACATACAATTTTGTCAATTATGCCTCAAAGTTGGGGGGAGGATAAAGCATGCAAATACGCAATTTTCACTGAGAAGAAAAAGTAAGCATTTGGCCTATCTGCACCTATATACCACATGTTAGCACCAGAGCTCCCGGCATGTTGCATTAATCCTTCCAAGCAAAGGGGAGACCCCCTGTGAAAGCCTTGGCCGCTGTTTCCCAACTGGTCAGTCACTACAGCCACCTTGGTACAAGGCAGCACTCTGGTTCCTCACTGATAACTGAACAATGGATGATGAACCAAGGGAAACTGAGTGCTGTAGGTATGTTTGTATCCCTAGAATCCATATGAACACTGCATTTTAAGCAAACTCATAAATGTATATCTGGATCTATGCATACGATAAAGATTTGCTTTTCTGAAGGGCTCTTCACTTTAGAACAGCCTTCATAAGGTTATTCTTTGGAAGACATTCTATTTGGCAGTTTTACTGACACACAATGTTTCTATTTGCTTGAAGAAAGGAACATCTGTAATGAAGCTTTATGTCCAGAGTAGGCAAAGAGAGATGTCTGGACCAGTAGGTGGCTCCAAAGGTTTGGAATCCAGATGTCAGATAGAACTCGATAGATTCAGCCTCAATGCTAGGGCCACAAAAAGATCATCTGACTTCACACGGCATCAACATCTTTATACATTTACTTTTCATGAACACGACAATTCAATGGGAACATTTACCAGCCTCAGTCTACTTCACTTTTAAAAAGGATATCTTTCTAAATATATGAGAAACAGATAGAAATTTTAACAGATTTTAAAATTCAGCTTCCTATCCTTGCCACTTACCCTTTCTTTTCCTTCTTCTATTATTGCTTATCCATGCCTAAGCTGCACAACCCTTTCTTCTCTCTCCTCATACAACCTTTGACTAAGAATCAAATCACTCCTTTGTATATCTCCATACCTGACAAGTCATTTCACCAACCTTCCTTTGGCCAGCAGAAACGTCCATGCCTTATATCCTGCTCCTACCACTTCAGTGGAAAAACAGTGTGTCATTTGAAGAAAAACCTCTCATGTTTCATTTAGAATTAGTCTAAAGTGAAATCCTAAACTTGCCCATGTATTGATGACATCTAATAAATGTTAGGAGAGAAAATTCACTGTAAGTCAGAAAGTAGTCCAAAAGAACACTCACTGTGACAAAGGAAACTGCAGCAGGGTCCTGGTATTGAACCAGTAGTGTCTCTACCGGGAGCTGTATCTTAGGGCGGCTTTTTATACGCTTATTCAGATGGACCAGCAGTTCCATTACCTAAGATACAAAAAGATATGCACTGAAATTATTGATACCTTTAAAACAAATTCATTTCTCAACTGTGACTTAATGTGATAAGAAGCGGCTACTTTGTGCTTTTCAAGGACATAAATGTGACATCCCAGAAAGGGAATTTAAAAAATCAGGGTCTTACTCCAAAATGCTGTGTTCCCCAAAGCCAGGATCCTGTATGAGCTTATACTGAGGCACAGCCCCCAGAGCCCCTGTGAATAAACAACTGCAGCACACCGGGGCCACAGGTGGAATGTTTGTGTCTCCCCAAAACTCATCTGTTGAAGCCCTAACCTCCAGTTTGATGGCTTTAGGAGGTACTTAGCTTTGGCTAACATCATGGGAGTAGACCCCCCATGATGAGATTGATGTCCTAGTAAGGGGATGACAGGATCAGAGTCCTGTCTCTCTTCCTCTTGTGAGAAAGCAGCAAGAAGGCCCCCCTCTAGCAACCAGGAAGGTCCCCCCACTAGGAATGCAACGTGCTGGCACCCTGACCTTGGACTCCCAGCCTCCGAAACTACGAGAAATCAAGTGCTGTTTAAGTCACCCAGTCTGTGGCCTTCTGTTACAGCAGCCCAAACAGGCTAAGGTACACTGTGAACGCAACAAAAAGGGAAACATACAAGACTCTGTGGGTTTCCAGAACAGAAAGACTGCCAGATCAAGGAGGACTTAGGAAGTGACAGGAACACTAAATCCTGACAACCAGATGAATTTCCAAGCAGAGAATCGGTTACAAGAAGGAATGAGTTCTAATGTGACACACTGCATGTGACTGACACGCAGAGTGATAAGAGATAACAGCAGCGCCCAGGTTACAAAAGGACGCAGGTAAAATGCTAGAGAAGTTTTACTTTATGCTGAAGATCATCTGATTCTACTAAAGAGCTTTAAGTAATAACAAGCTTCCTGTCTTTCAAGTGGGAAGAGAGAACAGAAAGAGAGATCTGCAAGTCAGTAATTCCTGTGGGTGGAAAGCAAAATCCAGAGGCTTATGTCAGATGGCCCCGCTCTTACTCTAAGAGTGAGATTATCTTGCTCAAAGAGAAGAAATGGAGCACTGAAAAATAACATTTGTAGAAAGCCTCACCTGAGAAAGTCTCAGATTTGAGGTATCTGCTCTGGAGGGCCAGGTCTACACTATTTTCCATCATTTCCGAAATGTACACTCTACCCTCAAAGGAAGTACTAAAGAGAGTTGTAGTGGGGCGCCCAGGTGGCTCAGCTGGTTAAGCGTCCAACTCTTGATTTCTGCTCAGGTCATGATCTCAGGGCCATGGGATTAAGCCCCATGTGGGGCTCTGCCCTCAGCCAGGACTCCTCTCATCCCATTCCCTTTGCCCCTCCTCCCCACTCACATGTATGCTCAAGGTCTCTCGGTCTCTCTAAAATAAATAAATAAATAAATAAATCTTTAAAAAATAAAGATAGTAAGTTGTAAGACAATTTCTGACAACAGAAGTTCAAATGAACCTAGAACAATAATGAAATGTGAATTTTAAGAATAACAAATCTATAATCTGTCTGTTTAATGAATCATAATGAAATTGCTGACATTTATCAACAGTTTCTGTGCAGAACACACTTCTGCATAGCATTCTGTATTTCCTATCTGATTCTCACAACAACCAGAGAGGTAGAACAGCATTCCCATTTCATAGGTAAGGAAACAGAGGCCCAGAGAACTGAAGTAACCTGTCCGAGGACACTGAGCCACTAGGTAGCATAGCCAAGATCTGACATCAGAGCCCATCCTTTAAACCTTTCCAACACTGATAGTTGAGTTCAATTCATCTGAAGTGTCTGTCTGTCACCATTAGACGTTCTCGGAACCACTGATACCTTACAGAGACCTAGAAACTTGCATTAAAACTTACACACATATTTTCATCTCAACTTCCTCACTGTCCAGACCTAAGATCCAGCTGACTGACAGGGAAAGAATGAGGAAGAACGAGGCTCAAGGAAACAGTCCTCTTCTGATAATCTATCTAATCGAGGCTGAGTCCTAGAAGGACTCAATGGGAAATCATTATTAATAAGACAATCATGCTCATAGTCATACACTTTTTTTAATCTTTTTTTTTACTTTAAATAAATGAGTAACTTAGTTTTCTTCGAACAATATTATATTAAATATTAATTTCCTAAGTTTGGTTATCCACCTTCTGAAACCCTCTATAAACCCATAAATATAAAAAAATTTTTTCAACTTGGGATGCCTGGGTGGTTCAGCAGTTGAACGCCTCCCTTCAGCCCAGTGCATGATCCTGGAGTGTCCTAGGATCAAGTGCCATGTCAGGCTCCCTGCATGGAGCCTGCTTCTCCCTCTGCCTGTGTCTCTGCCTCTATCTCTATGTCTCTCATAAATAAATAAAATAAATAAAAAAAATTTTTTTTCAACTGAACCAACCTCCTCCATGGACAACTAGGAAACTATTAACCTATCAGTAAACTACAGAATCACTAGCCTTGGGTATATAGTATCTTGTCCATATCAGTTCTTAATACTCATGCATTTATATTCATTTATTCATTAATACGCTTTTTGAATTGAAAGTATAACACATAGCTAAAGTGCACAATTCAGTGTATGGCTCAATAAATTTTCATAAAGTAAATACACTAGAACCACAAAAGCCCTGCACCTCATGCCCCCCCCCAACTCACTATATTTCTTTGCCAAAGTAACTACTATCCTGACTTCGAACACCATGTTTAAATTTTTGTAACTTATATCTGAACATTTTCCTCAACATAACTGAGATTCATCCATGTTGTTGCTCATAGCTGGCAGTTCACTTTCACTGCTCTAGTAAGAAAATACCACAATTTATCCACTCTCCTACTGATAGACATGAGATTATTTCCAGTTTGGGCTATTACCAATAATGCTGCTATGAACATTCTTAGGTAGGCTTTTAGTGCACACATATACAGTATTTGTTTTATATAAACTCAGGACTGGATGTGCTTCGTCATGGAGTATGCATATGATACACTTTAGAGTATTTCCAAGAAGTTTTCCAAAGTGGTTATGCTAATTTACACTCCTAACCAGCAGTCTGTGAGAGTTCCAGTCCAACCTTGTTAGTACTTGGTATGGTCAGTCTTTAATTTTTAGCTATTCTAATGACAGCCTAAATTTAAAGTTGGCTATAAGGTAGAATTATACATAACAAACCTCATTTTCCTTGAAACAGCAAATGTACTCTAATGATATGTCATGAGAAATCTGAAACTTTTATTTCTTTCACTCAATTTATCCACAAATCACCAGCTACCTTGAGGGATATCTTGGTTAAGTCTAATGAACATCATGACATTAATAGTTAGGAACCCAACATTACACAACTGAAAATCAATGCAAATTTTCATCACTCACAAAATTTCACATCTTGAAATTATTTACATGTGAGTTTTCAAATAGCTGCCCACTGGAATCCCTATTTCTTCTGCCCAATGTCTGACCTATCACTCCTATCACTGAGTGCACGTCTGCCCTTCAGCTCCGTGAAGGCGTCACCAGCTGTTCCAACTCAAAACATCTGCATGGGGCCTTCTGTGTCTTCTATGGTCTCTGCATGTCTCTGTCTGGCTACTTCCTACACACCACAGAGGCCTTCCTTATGCCCCACATTCAGTTTAAAGCAAGTCCTCAAATATATTCTTTCATAGAATTGTTTTCTATCTTGGCATTTATTACAATTTATATCTGGATACTATTTGCCTGATTTCTTTAATACCAGTCTTCCCAACTAGATGTTTCTTTCATTCACCAGCATATCCCTAACACCTGGCAAATACAGTAGAAAACACTGTCCCTAACACCTGGAATACAGTAGAAAGCACTGTCCCTAACACCTGGAATACAGTAGAAAGCATTTAGTATTTGCCAAACGAGTGATGAGACTGAAGAAGCTAAATAAGTAACCAGAAACCAACATGGCTCTTTATTATACCTTGCTCTCCTGAGGGTAATGGAAGGCCACAGAAGAGTTTTAAATAGGACAGTGACAAGATCAAATACATATGTATTCAGCAAGGCAGTGTTAACAACCCGGCATGTCAAATACCGGACAAGAATGTCCTGTCTCTTCCTGCAAACATAACAGACATTCTTAAGGATGTTTTTTGTCCAATGAACCCAAATTGGGCTTCAGAATCCCTCTCAGGGCAGACCTCCAAGGAGCCATTGTCAACCAATCAGGGTGGCCCAAGGGATGAAACATGATGACAGCTCTAAGACCTGAAGGTCTAGTATAAATACACCAGAAGACTAATGAACGATTTTAAAAATGAAGGGGACAAATGTTCCCTGTAGAACATTTAGATTAAAAAGAAAATCTTGAGGAGTGCCTAGCTGGCTCAGTTGGCAAAGCACACAACTCTTGTCAGGATTCTAAGTTCGAGCCCCAGAGTGGTTGTAAAAATTACTTAAAAATAAAATCCAAAGAAAAGGAAAGGGAGAGGAAAGATCCTGGGGCGCCTGAGTGGCTCAGTCAGTTAAGCATGTGCCTTCGGGATCCCAGAGTCCTGGGATAGAACCCTCCCTGCTCAGCAGGGAGTCTGCTTGTCCCTCTCTCTCTCTGTCCTTCCTCTCTACTTGGTGCTCTCTCTCTCTCAAATACACAAAAAAGAAAGGGAAGGGGAAGGGAAGGGAAAGGGAAGGGGAAGGGAAGGGAAAGGGAAGGGGAAGGGGAAGGAAAGGGGAAGGAAAGGGGAGGGAAAGGGGAGGGAAAGGGGAGGGAAAGGGGAGGGGAAGGGGAAGGGGGGGAAGGGGAGGGGAAAGGGAAAGGGAAAGGGAAAGGGAAAGGGAAAGGGAAAAGGGAAAGGAAAGGAAAAAGGAAAGGAAAGGAAAAAGGAAAGGAAAGGAAAGGAAAGGAAAGGAAAGGAAAGGAAAGGAAAGGAAAGGAAAGGAAAGGAAAAAGGAAAGGAAAGGAAAGGAAAGGAAAGGAAAGGAAAGGAAAGGAAAGGAAAGGAAAGGAAAGGAAAGGAAAGGAGGAAAGGAAAAGAAGGAAAGGAAAGGAAAGGAAAGGAAAGGAAAGGAAAGGAAAGGAAAGGAAAGGAAAGGAAAAAGGAAAAAGGAAAAAGGAAAAAGGAAAAAGGAAAAAGGAGGATCGATCTTGATGTGACAGTTATCTAACTTTTGGTGACAGTACTTTACAGAATCCTAAGACAAGAGCTGTACAATATCTTGCTTTAAAAATATATATATTTTGCTTAATTTTAATGAAGGTTGTATTCACAGTCATCTAATGCTAAAGAATAATTTTGCCCCATTACCACCTGACTTTCACACTGGAATCAAGGGCATGGATTTTTGATCAAGCCTCCACATATTCAGAATAATTACCTCAATTATATCATCTGGCACTGATGCCAAGTGTACAGTTGGTACTAAATGCAGCTGTGATAAGCATACAAAAGCTACTTTTAAATCATGTAAGCTGGTCCCAGACTTACTCTCCATTTTGAAAGGCCATAATGAGATCATAAACCTAGATTTCAATAATGAGAAGAGAAAACTCACTTCATAATATATATCCATTTACTCTCACCATTTAATTCCCTCAACTGTCCCAACATGCTTACCTTTTTGCGTACTCCTTCTTGGGTGCTGGACAGCTTGAGCAAAACAGGAGGAAGGAATTTAGATATAATATTCTGTAACTGTTCATCTGTTTCAGCATGGCCAAGTCGTAAAAAGACCCGTTCAAGCTGATCTATAATATAAGAAGAAAAAAAGAAGAACTTAACAAATCAAACACAACCAAAACTAAGTATTTTTATAGCATAATCCTTTTTCTGTACTGCAGATCTGTCATGATTAACCACAACTAGCCCTGTAGGCAGATGACTCTGACACACTAGGTAATAACACTAAAAAGGTTTACTAGCTAACTATACTTTCTTACAACTGTCCTGGTCAATTAGCCCCTAGAAGAGAGGAAAAGAAAGCCAAAAATATCAAAATTCTCTCCTACATATAGTTATTTCTTTCTTCCAAAGGATTTGTATACTGAAAAGAATACAAAGTTTTGGAAGAAATCTAGATCTAGATAGCAGAGGAAGGAGAACTTTAATCAGACACCAGGGACAATATATACTTGGTGAGGCCATCCTACTGAAGAAGTTTCTCCAAAGACAGAACCACTGCCCACTAACCATACTGGGATTACCTAAGCAAAATGTGAGAGACCAGTCTCAACCAAGAAAGCCACTATGAGAGAAACACGTTCACCACCACCACCATGATGTTCTCTGTAAAACCCAGACTGTGACAAAGTACAAAACAAGTAACCAGGACATTATGAGGGACGGGAGGGGTAGTGACAGGGGAACCTACCAATTGCAAACAACTGGGCCTTTTCTTTTAAGGAATTACTGTTAATTTTTTAGGTATAATAATGGTATTGTGGTTTATGTTTGTTTTTAAAGGTGATTATCACAGGTGATTAAGAAGACTTCTAGGGGGCTAGATAAGACCTGTATCTTGTTCTGGGTGATGGTTACAGAGATATATATCTTGATAAAAATTCATCAAGCTCTACACTTTCATACTTTCTATCCAGTTATACCTCAATTTAAAATTTTATTTAAGAGAGTCTTTATTTTTCAGAGATCAAGACTGAAATATCTAAAGGTGAAATAATTCGGTTCCTGGGATTTACTTGAAATAACCAAAAGTGTACTAGAAATTAGCTAAGAGAGTAAATTTTGGATGTTCTCACCACATATACAAAAGGTAACTATGTGAGAAGATATGTTAATTAGCTTGACTACAGTAATAATCCCACATGTACATGTACATCAAATCATCACACTGTACACCTTAAATATGTACAATTTTTATTTTTTTAATATAAGTAAATAAGGAGACTCATGTCGGTCCTCATAAAAAATAATAATCAGGTGCAGAAGGGTGAGGAATGGGAAGAGGCCGTATAAATGAAACTAAGATTGGCCACCAATGGATAAATATTCAAGCTGCATGTTAGATACAAAGAATTTATACTTCTGTATATACTTGAAATTTTCCATAATTTTTTAAAGACACACACAGGCACACGCGCACATACACACACACACACACACAAACACACACACACACAAACACACACACACTGCAAGAACATAGAGGCAAGACATTCTGGTAGCAACAAGCACACCCTGCACCCAAATCTTGGTTTTGAAATACCACTTTCCAATGGTACTGACTTGAAAAAAATGACTGATTCTGGAGCTGGGGCAGTGAAAATAAGCAAGATGAATCTGAAGGATCTGGTAATGCTAAAAGAAAATGGGGCCTGGAACATGTCAAAGGTCTACAGGAGCCACCTGAAAGAGTCCCAACATGGACAAGACCAGAATAATCTGAAGGAGAAAATAAATAACGCAGAATTGAATTATAACCCAAAGTATACAATATATCTACATGAATCCATGCTGATGTAAATAAGTGATTAAATGATTAAATTCCCTGGGGAAAAACATTCTCTTATAAAAGAATTTCAAATAATATATGTAGATACCTCCCCCTCCTGGAGGTACAGCTTCATTTCTACCTCCACCCTCTTAGAGAAAGTAGACTAGATTTAGTGACTTGCCTCCAAAGATAAAAAGAGGAAAATGTTAACCCTACATTGGAGACATTTGATAAATACTATTTCTTAACCAGGTGATCAAAGCTAACACCATGACTGATGTCACATGGATATCACGATCCCTGATAGGATGTGACAAGAAGGGCACTGCACCTCTATGGTGTTTTTTCATAAAGCCCCACACCCCCTATCTAATTATCAGTAAAACAACTAGAAAAATCCAAATTGGAAGACCTTCTACAGGATACTCGGCCAGTACCGTTCAAGACTTTCAAGATCAGGGGATCCCTGGGTGGCGCAGCGGTTTGGCGCCTGCCTTTGGCCCAGGGCGCGATCCTGGAGACCCGGGATCGAATCCCACATCAGGCTCCCGGTGCATGGAGCCTGCTTCTCCCTCCGCCTGTGTCTCTGCCTCTCTCTCTCTCTCTGTGACTATCATAAATAAATTTTTAAAAAAATAAAAATAAAAAGACTTTCAAGATCATTAAAAACAAGGAAAGGCTAAGAAACTGTCACAGACCAGAAGAGATGGGGGAAACCGGACAACTAACCGTAGCATGGTGCCCTGGGTTGGATTCTGGAACAAAAAGAGGACGTTAATGGGAAAAAGTGGTGAAATCCAAATAAAGTTTAGCTTTTAAAATCAATAATGAAGAAAAGAAGGAGGAAGAGGAAAGGCAGGCAAGATGGCTGTGAGATTAGCAGACCAGATGATTCTACGTGGTCGCTAAGAAATCAATCCACAATATCTGTGCCAGTTACAGGAGGCTCTGCCCTAGTGCCTCACAGATCTTCGGCAGTAAAAACTGCCCAAGGATTTTAGCTACAGACACTATGGAAGGGAGCGCCTGGGTGGCTCAGTTGGTTAAGCACTGGCCTTGGGCTCAGGTCCTGATCTCTGGGTCCTGGGATTGAACTCTGCATTGGGCTTCCTGCTCAGTGGGAGTCCACTTCTCTCTCCCTCTCTCTTTCTCTCTCCCTCTACCCCTCCCCACTGCTCATTCTCTCTCAAATAAAAAATAATAAAATCTTTAGGGGAAAGAAAAGAAACTACGGAAGAATTGTTCTGTGGAAGACAGCAGAAAGTTAAATTCTTCATAACAAACTGACCTAGAGTTTGTACTAAAGGCTTAAAAAACCAAGTGAAGCATGTCTCTTTCATTTTTCATACAACCATTCGGTTTCTTCCCATGTATCCCCAGTATAGTGCTAAACTTTCTCACTCTCTAGAAAAGAAAATGTAGCATTCTAAATCCAATAAAATTATTTATGATGGGAATATGGGAATGCCAAAAGGGCACCAAACATCAGGTGGGGTCCCTCCAAAACAAATCAATTGTACCTGAGGAAGAGTTCAAGCTTGCTACACTTTTTGAGGATCAGTGTAACACTCTAATGCCATCTTAAGATACACATCATATTTTAAATAAAAGGTAATTAATCATGTTCAAGCTTTATGAAAAGAAATGTAAATAAGTGCTGATATAATCAAGTGCTAAATTTATCAACCTGTCAAAGCTAACAAAATAAAAAGTAAAGATTTAGCCAAGTATAGTCCCTGAATCTTGTTTTTTAGAGGCACAGAAAGAATCTCAACTCTGGGGCGCCTGGGTGGCTCAGTCAGTTAAGTGGCTGCCTTCAACTCAGGTCATGAGCTCATGGGTTCTGGGATTGAGCCCTAAACTGCCTCCCTCCTCAGTGGGGAGTCTGTTTCTCCCTCTGCCTCCCCCACCCCACCCCCACTTAAGCTCTTGCTCTCTCTCGAAATAATAAATAAAATCTTAAAAAAAAGAATCTGGGACGCCTGGGCGGCTCAGCAGTTGAGTGTCTGCCTTTAGCTCAGCACATGATCTTGGGATCCTGGGGTCGGGGCCCGTGTTGGGCTCCCTGCAGGAAACCTACTTCTCCCTCTGCCTGTGTGTCTCTGCCTCTCTCTGTGTGTGTCTCTCATGAATAAATAAATAAAATCTTTTTAAAAAATAATCTAAATCTGAACTCTATGCCCTTACCCAACCCAGGAAACAACCTCATCAAAGTGACAAGGCAACTTAGGCCTAGGACCCCAAAAGTGTATAGTCAGAAAAAGGACTGTATCCAAAAGTTCTGAAAATTCAAAAAAAAAATCCAACACTCAAATTCATCTTTCACACAGACTCCGTTTTTAGTTGTAGGAAGTGAGATCCTCCAGATACTGTTGTGATGACAAACACTACTTCAGAGTCAGAAGCAAGTTTCATCCTCTCTACAATTCTGACCTTTATCGTATATAAACTCTTATCAAGTTATTTTCACTTACGAAAAAAGACATTGCAATAACCTCAGACAATTACTGTTATATGTGGAGAATATATTCTGAGCTATGATTTCCTGTTCATAAAACTAACATTATTTTAACCTAAAAACTGGAATATGACATAGAGTATTTTACAGTTTGCCTTTCTTTTTTCCTTTGAACACAAATCCTTTATCGGAAACCTTTGGAGCAATATATGTCTCAGAATGTTTTAAATTTTAGAATGATAACATGGTGTATATACTGTGTATTTCAAATAACCCTATCCATCCAATTGGTTCTAGAGTAGTACCTGTAATCAAATACATTCCTATTTCTGTAATAAAACATATGGACACTCACACTAAGTGGGACAATCAAAGATTATAAAGAACCACATATCCATTCAGGTCAGGTTTTAAATACCAAATAAAGAACACTAAAATGTCTGGGTACATATAAAATCTTAAATATATTCCCATAGTACTAAATAAAAATCCAATCGTTAATGGCTACCTGGAAACTTTGTCTATCCTAATCCTCTATTCCTGTTATTACTAGTTTTATAGTACCACAAACAATGCTTCAAAGAACATTCTTATCCATGCACCCGTGCACTTACATGGGTTTCTGTAAGTTAAAACCCTAGAAATGGAACTGCTGAGTCAAAGGGTAGTTGTGTCATCAAGTTTAACAGATTTTGGAAAAATACCTCAAAAAGTCTCTGCTACTGAATAATGTACAGAGTGCTGAATCACTATACTGTATACCTGAAATCAGTATAATACCGTATGTTAACTATACTGGAGTTAAAATTAAAAACTTAATTAAAAAAGAAAAGTCTGTGCTAATTCATACCACCAGCAGTGTATGTAAGTAGCAATTTCCCCATACCCACTCCTACTCTGAGTAATCAATTTTATAAAGATTGTAAGCAATCAATCTTAGCTGAATATGATAGATGAAAAGGGATCACACTGTTGTCTTACTTTATACCTATCACTGAGGTAAAGTACTTTCTCAAATATTTATTGGTTCTTTGAAATATCTTCTTCAGCAAATTACTCATTATTCTTTTGAATTGCTGACTTGTAAGAGTTTTTAAATATTGGGGAAAAATATCTGCCTCTCTTCTCCCACACATCATAAATACTTTTTTCCTAGTATGCCTTGTGACTACAGCACTTTCTTTTCATATTAAGTTTTTAAAATATAAATTTACCCTTCCTTCCTTTTATGGCTTCAGAGCTTCTAGTCATGCTTAAAAATGCCTTTCTTACTCTAAGATTACAAAAACAAAACAAAAAACAAAACAAAACAAAAAAACAGTATATTCTACAGAAAAGAGTTATTAACATAGCAGGCCTGAGACTGCTATCCTTAGAAATGTCTGCCTGTCAGGCTGGCCGTTGGCTGGCATATGGAGATGGATTTCAGGAGAGATCCCCCCCACTCTCAGAACTGGTAATAGTGGCACTGTGCCTGAGCCCTTCGTCCAATAATATGGTTTATGCTGAACACCTGCTTTCCTTCTCAGAACCTGGAATTTTGGCGCATGTTATACAGAAGATGCCAACATGACCGGCACTGATTGAAAGCCCTCAGCAGAGTCTCTAATGAGCATCTCTGGTAGACAAGATGTCACACATGTTGTCAGAGCTCATTGCTAGAGGAATTAAGCATGCTCTGTGTGACTCCACTGGGAGAAGACTTTTGGAAGCTTGTACCTGGTTTCCTCTGGACTTTGCTCCATGTGCCTTTTCCCTTTGCTGATTTTGCTCTTTATCCTTTCGTGATAATAAATCTTGGACATGAGTACAAATATATGTTGAGTCCTGTAAATTCTCCTAACAAATCACTGAACCTGGGGGTGGGCCCTGGAGATCCCTGTCATTATCTACTGATCTATAGATTTCTCTTTCTTCTTGCTCTTATGATTTTGCTTTCTGCATTCAAGTCTTTAATCTAGTTGGAATTTCAGGGAATGGAAGGGGGTGTGCCATGTAGATGTAAGAAACCCAGTCTTGTGGGTTTTAAAAATCTTTTTCAAAAAAATAAAATAAAATAAAATAAGTCTTTTTCATTCTGAAATAAAACATTTCCAAAAGTGCACAAAATATAAGTGTGCAGTTTCATGAATTATTATAAACACCCATGAACCTACTACCCAAGAAAATAATTTTTGAAACCTGTACTACAAAGACTTCTACTGAACTCACAGCTGGAAAGGACTGAAAGACTGTTCAACATAAAAAACAGTGCATTTCAGGGACCCGCCTAAGTTCAAAGAGGTAATTAGCAGCAGTGCAAGAACTAGAACGGAGCCTTCTGACCTTCAGTCTAAGAAACCTTGCCTACCCTACGCAACTGTCCGCAACAATCATAGGGCACTATGCTACCCATACAACATCACACACAGGAGCCCTGTTTGAGAGCATCACCAAAAGATCACGTGACTTTGTCTCATTCAAGGGACAGCTAAGACAAATCCAGAGCTAACACCAAATGTGTCAAGTTGCAACTCATCCTTCCACCTCCTCCCTGTTCATCTAAATTCTCTCCTCCTGCAAGGCCAGGTACCCTCCTACTTCCACTGTGAAGCAGTAACTTCCCTAGCTGGGTCACTCATGTACTCATTCAGGTATTTACTGAAACCTCACTGTGTCAGAGCTTGGTGGTCACAGATTACAGAGTGAAGAAGGAAGAGGCAAGGATGTGGCACAGGTTTGCAGCACTTGTATATGCTAGTCGTATGCTGAAAGAAAGTAACAGAAGGCCAGAGACAGACTGCTCAAGACAACAGCATTTAAGGATAAAGGAAGAAGAATTCAAAAAAGGAAATGATAGTGTACAAAAAATAGGAAGAAAAACTGAGTATGAGGTCAGAAGAACTAGGGAAAGAAAAAACGAACTAGTCAAAACTGGAAAAAAAATTTATTACCCCACATAGAAAAGAAATACCTAAAAATCCCTTGCAAGTAGGTTAATGACATATGTAAAAAGCAGAATTTTAAAGATTTTAAAATAAAACTGAGAAAGGAAAATTAAAACTCAAGCACAAAACATAAAAGACTAATGGGTTAAGAGTTAAAAATATCATAAAACACACCATAAAATAAAAAGTTATAAATAGCAATAATGCTTTTATTGAAAGACTTGAACACAGGATACTTTAAACATTTCTGCAAATCAAGTTTTTCTTGATTAATTAATCCAAAATTTTAATTAAAAAGGCCAGAAGCAAGCAATTCAAAGATGAGACTCATATAGTAAATAACACATAAAAAGATGCTCAATCACACTGGTCAAGAGTATGCAAAATTAACACGATAAGCTACAATATTGCACCTTTCACATCAGAAAAACTTTGCAAATCTAACTACCAATTGTTGGCAAAGACTGGAAACAAACCAAGAGATTACCTGAGTTCACTGCTGATGGAGTGCAAACCCATACAATCTCTGAAAACAAATCTGAAGCAATGCTACTCCAGGGTAACATACCCTAAAAGCAGTGCTGTTCAAAGTAACCCAGCTGCAAACTAGCACCAGTCAGAAAAAGATAAGGAACACTCTTCCTTCGTTGAAAAAGTCTTACTAGGGTAAGAAAAGTTAAATTAACAATGATTCTTTCACAGTTCCCCCAATTTGCAAAAAATAATTCTCCCGTCCTCAGACCACGTTTCATGTAACCTTGTCCTGGAGAAAAACTCTCCTAGGGAATGACAAGCAGCACAAGAACACCTGTAAGAAACTGATCATAGCAAAAAGCAAAATCATGGAAACAACCTAAATGTCAGTCAACGGGACACCTAGGTGGCTCAGTGGCTGAGCGTCTGCCTGAGGCTCAGGGCGTGATCCTGGGGTCCTGGGGTCGAGTCCCTGCAGGGAGCCTGCTTCTCCCTCTGCCTGGGTCTCTGCCTCTCTTTCTGTGTCTCTCATCAAAAAATAAATAACAAACTCTTTTATTTTTTTTTTTTAAGATTTTATTTATTCATTCATGAGAGACAGAGAGAGAGGCAGAGACACAGGCAGAGGGAGAAGCAGGCTCCACGCACGGGGAGCCCGATGTGGGATTCGATCCCGGGTCTCCAGGATCGCGCCCTGGGCCAAAGGCAGGTGCTAAACTGCTGAGCCACCCAGGGATTCCCTATGTGAAGTTTTTAAATGCAATGTAAATATGTCGTATAGAATATACATACAACACAGAAATGACAACCTCTGAGCTAGAAGGAAGGAAGGAAGAAGTAAAAGGGGAGAGAAGAAAAAAAAAGAGAATGAAAAAAACATTTGTAAGGGGTAGCACAGGGGGCTTGAACGGTATATATATCTCTAATATATATTTCTTTTAAGAAAAAAGTTTTTTGCTAAGAGCAAAAAAAATAAAGATTTTACAAAGATGGGTGGGACATACAGAAGTGTTTCTAAGATTAATCTCTATATTTTCTTCATACTTGAAAGATTTCATTATTTTAAAAAAGAATATATACACCATACTAATTTTGTTTTATGATACAACTATATAAAAGGAGGAAGAAAATATAGCAGTAATTTTTCTTCTTTATACTTTCTTGTACTTTTCAAATATTCTTCAGTAAAAATACATTTCTTTTTTTTACAAAAAAAATTTTGAAAGAAGTTATGTTTCAAGGATAAAGAAATAAATTTAAATCACAGAATTTTATAGCTGAAGAGGAGCCTTAAAGAATATGGAAGAACAAAAATAAGAATATTACTGGTGGGGATGCAAAATGGCATAGTCTTTGGAAGACAGTTTGGAGGTCCCTTACAAAACTAAAAAGTTTCACCATATGATCCAGCAATTGCACTTCTTGGTATTTACCCAAAGGAGCTGAAAACTTATGTCCACACCAGGACCTGGACAGGGATGTTTAGAGCAACTTTATTCATAATTGCCAATTCTTGGAAGCAACCAAGATACCCTTCAGTAGGTGAGCGGATAAATAAACTGGCACATACAAACAACAGAATATTTTTCAGTGCCAAATAGAAATGAGCTTTCAAGTCATAGAAAGACATGAAGGAACCTTAAAGGCAAAAGTGAGAGAGGCCAATCTGAAAAGGCTACATACCGTCTGATTCCAAATGTGTAATATTCTAGAGAAGGCGTAACTGTGGAGACAGTAAAAAGATCAGTGGTTGCCAGAAAGGAATGGGGAAGGAGGGATGAACAAAGAGGAGAACACAGGATTTCCAGGCCAGTGAAAATACTCTGTATATTATAAAGATGGGTATAAGTCCAAACCCATACAATATAGAACACCAAGAGTGAATTGTAATATAAACTATGGATTTCAGGGACTACTGTTGGCTCAGCAGTTGAGCATCCACCTTCGGCAGCTCAGGGCGTGATCCCGGGGTCCTGGGATCAAGTCCTGCATTGGGCTTCCCGCAGGGAGCCTGCTTCTCCCTCTGTCTCTGTCTCTGCCTCTCTGTGTCTCTCATGATAAAATAAATAAAATCTTAAAAAAAAAAAAAAAAAAAAAACCTATGGACTTCAGGTGATTATATGTCAGTGTATTTTATCCTCAGTTAAAAAAGGTTCCATGCTGGTGAGTGATGTTAGATGGGGGATTCCGTGCAGTGGTAGGGAGTTGCGGGAGTGAAGCAGAGGATTACATGGGAAATCTCTGTGCCGTCTCAATTTTGTTGTAAATCTAAAACCGCTCTTAAAAAAGATAGTCTGGGGATCACTGGGTGGCTCAGCGGTTTAGGCCTGCCTTTGGCCCAGGACGTGATCCTGGAGTCCTGGGATCGAGTCCCATGTTGGGCTCAGAGCATGGAGCCTGCTTCTCCCTCCTCCTGTGTCTCTGCCTCTTTCTCTCTCTCTCTCTCTCTCATAAATAAATAAATATTAAAAAAAAAAAAAAAGCAAAGTCTTAAAAAAAAAAAAAAAAAAACCTTAGTCTCAGGGGCACCTGGTGGCTCAGTTTGTTGAACATCCAACTCTTGATTTCAGCTCAGATCATGATCTCAGAATCATGAGATGAGCCCTGCATTGGGCTCTGCACTGGGCATGGAGTCTGCTTAAGATTCTCTCTCTCCCCCTCTCCTTCTGTACCCTCCCCACTCCTGTGTGCACGCACTCTCTAAAATAAATAAATCTTAAAAAAAAACAAAACTTAGGTCTCAAAAAAATATATCAAAACACTGAAATTCTTCAATCCCCAAAACAAAAAGAAATTTCCCGTTTAACTATGTCAACTATTATATTTACATAGGAAAAAAATCCTACTAAAAATAAATATATTCATTTACTTCCATTAAGTATTTCTATAATTCATATTATTCACCTGTCTTTAATTTCTCTATGTAAAGACAAAGAAGGGACCTTCCTTTCCTCTACCCCTCACAAGGAAGAAATAACCAGTAAAGGTTCAAGGACTTCACTCACTTCAGCGTTATCCATTAACCACTGATATTTCTGAAAACATGTAACTATTCCTGACAAATAAAACTGTCCACATAAATCACTCATCCTTCAGATCACTCCAAGAAAATACAACTTTGACTTCTGAGGTAATTACGGAGGAAAGGCTATTTTTTCACAGTATTAGAAAAAGCAAACTCTGGTTTTTCACTCACATCATCACTTCTACAGAAAAGTTAGAAAGAAAGAAAGAAAGAAAGAAAGAAAGAAAGAAAGAAAGAAAGAAAGAAAGAAAGAAAGAAAGAAAAAAAGCAATATATCCATTTCATCAGATGTATCATCTTTTCATAACAACTTGAACATAAAAACATTCCTTACAAAAAAGAAAAAAAAAACATTCCTTACAAAGCATGCAATGCAAAGATATACCATCAAAAAAAAAAAAAAAAAAGGAAAAGTCACTAAATTTAAGGTACTGGTTATCTCCGTGTGGTAGATTTTCAGAGGATTATTTTTTGGCTTGTTTAATTTTAGGTCATTACTAATTTGCTTCATGAGCATGAATTACTTGTTTTAATTAAAAAGAGAAAATAGGGGATCCCTGGGTGGCTCAGCGGTTTAGCACCTGCCTTTGGCCCAGAGCACAATCCTGGAGTCCCAGGATCGAGTCCCACATCGGTCTCCCTGCATGGAGCCTGCTTCTCCCTCTGCCTGTGACACACTCTGCCTGCCTCTCTCTCTCTCTCTCTCTCTCACTCTGTCTATCATAAATAAATAAACAATTCTTTTAAAAAAAGAGAGAGAGAGAAAACAGTTATTTCAGGGTAACAGGTTTAGGAAAGTTTTTAAGGCTGCTTAAGTTTTCTACAAAGAACATTATTTTTTCTGAATATTTTAAATTATAAATTGTAAATTGCAAATCAGGTTAGAGCTTAAGTGGAAGCTGAGACTGAAATGGAAAGCTGAAAATACCTAGACCGACCCACTGCATCATAAATCAATTAATAATCTAAAGCTGCAAGATATTTTGAGAAAGATCTGTCAAGTTACCATAGAAATACACTAAACTAGAATGGAATAACATCACAAGGAAATACTCTCCCTCATGGTATTTACTTTCTTCTGATTCATACATACATACACACTATAGTCATAAAGCAGTTTCATATGGTCTTTTGAGCCTCAAAACACATCAAGGGGGCAACTAACTGTCTGCATTTATAGATGAAAAACAGGCCAGAGATCTGATTTGCCAAAGGTCACCAAGCTAGTAAGACTAATTTTAAGTTGAGCCAAGAACACATTAGAATGCAGTACCTCCTTCAAAAATAGTATTTATGGAAGTCGGGTAATATTAGCTCCAACTTACAGATGAAGAAACAGACCTAGAATTAAGAATGAAAAACAAACAAACAAACAAACAAGAATGTTGATCAAGACTACAAGGTAGAAAGTGTCAGGGCTAGGGTTCAAACTCCAGGCCAGTTCAACCCCAAACCCAATGCTCTCCTTCCAGCATGCTAAATTGCAGTACTGTGGAAGCAGAGAAAGGGAGTGGCAATGATATGAAGGCTTGCTGGACAACAACATACAACATGACTCTGTACCCTGGCCACAGTCAATGGGTCAGGATGGGTCCTGACTCAATTCATACCTTCCTCAGCAATTCAGAAGTGGGACCAGAAAGTCAAGCCCCCCTGAGTGCCCGGACCCAGAAGAATAAAGCCAGTGGATAGGACATGGTCATCTTTAGCCTACTCTAGGGAACACAAAATCAGAAGAAGCTGGCCTGAAGAAAGAATGGGCACAAAAGCAAAGAGAACAGCTAGAAAAACTGGATGATTTCTAGTTCTTTAAGGCCCCTCCTGCTTCCATAAAACTCCCCAAAATAAGTGCCCTGTTTTTGCTTAAGCCGGCTTACAAGTGGGTCCAAATACAAACAGACGGTCTTGGCCAAAGGGGATAAAAAAAGAAGGACCTCTATAAAAGTACATTAAAAAAAAACATAAGCAGCTAGCACATGCCTAGGGTGAATTATGAGATCAGAGAAAGAGTCCTTCCTAAGTATGGACCAATCTAGCCCCAAAGGAATCTTCTCAACCAAGGCCCCCCATTACTCCGGCAACAGTGATCCAAACTGTAATCACTTAAGCATGCCATGTTTTCCCTGCTCAATTATTTAGTCAGCCAAGTATCCCAACAGGGAATACTCTCCCAAGCTCTCCTACCTCTCCATCTCCACACAGCCAAGTCCTCCCACCCAAGATCCAGCTCAGATATTACCTGCGGCACACTTACACATCCCATCTGGGCCTTACAAACTCCCATAGACCTCTTCTGCATCTCTCCTGGCACTCACTGTGTTTTGCTACACATTATGTAACTGCCCGATCTTCTCTTCCTAGACCAAAGCAATTCTCTGAGGTGTGATCTCAATCTGATTCCACCTAACTACCCACTTGTACACTCCATCCTTCTAAAAGACCTCTTGGTTGAGAAACTGTGACTTAAGTCTCTTGGTATCCCAGCACTTAATTCAGTCCCATGCAGAGAGTAGTTGCTCAAGTACCTGTTGAATATATGAAATATTAATTTCCTGTATTAGAAAAGTTACTTAGAAGTTTATACACTTAACATCTATAGCAAGGGAAAGGAGGGGCCTGGCAACAATTTATAATACCTGACATCAGAATCTCTTGGAAAAGGGTCTACAACATGTATTTTATTACTGTGACAAATACTTAGGGTTAAAAAAAAAAAAGTGGGAGGAATTCTAGAAGGTCTGATTGTGTGGCAGAACCAGTCTGCTTCAAATCAGAAGGGATACAGTGGTTACTACAAAGTGCAGAGGAGAAAACAAAAAGATGGAGAAAGAGGATAGACCAGTGAAAGAATAGAAAGTCAAACACTCTATACCAAGCCCTTCCTCATGACTCACATCTTCCAGAGTTAACTAAATTACTGAAACGCTTGAAAGTGGAGTGTGTACGTATTTAAACCAGTGAAACAAGTGGGTTTTCATGTCCAAACTGACATGAGTGGCACCAAAATATCATTTTCAGAAATGGGAACCTAACACCTAAGAAAAGCATAAACTAAATTCTAGGAAATTCACAAAAACAAGATGTGATGGGGGAGGGAGAGTGATGGAGAGATGACCACCTCTGGACTTTGACTATCTCTGTGATTAGGAGTGTGAGGCTGAAACTACAAAGAGTAAGGAAGGCCTCGCTGCCATCTAGACTTTTTTTTTAAGATTTTATTTATTTATTCATGAGAGACACAGAGAGAGAGAGAGAGAGAGAGAGAGAGAGAGAGGCAGAGACACAGGCAGAGGGAGAAGCAGGCTCCACACAGGGAGCCCGACATGGGACTCAATCCCAAGTCCCTAGGATCACACCCTGGGCCAAAGGCAGCGCTAAACCACTGAGCGACCTGGACTGCCCACCATCTAGATTTTATACATAATAATCCTTCCTGGTAGATCAATCCTGTGAACTATCAATCTAACCAGATACTAACCAATGTTAAAGTAAAGTCCACATTATCTTTTGAGTTCTATATGCCATTTAGATTCATTAAATGCCAGTCTAATACCTAACAAAAATCCAAATGAGGCCAGCAAGATACTTCTTCAGGAATTGATGCTTTCAATTTTGATCTCTATTCCCAGGTTTTTAAACAGATGTTTGCTCCCACTCCCCACCTTAAAAAAATAAAGTATTAAGTACAAACATACTCAAAAAGAGAACATCAAGGAGTACCTGGGTGACTCTGTTAAGTGTCTGCCTTCAGCTCAGGTCATGGCTGCAGGATCATAGGATCAAGCAGCACCAGCTCCCTCAGTGGGGAGTCTGCTTGTCCCTTTCCTTCTGCCCCTCCCACAGCTTGTGCTCTGGTGCTCCCTCGCTCTCTCTCTCAAATAAATAAATAAAATCATAAATAAATAAATAAATAAATAAATAAAGTCAGCAAGTCCAGTAGTAAACATCAACATAGGCCAGGGGTGAGGAGAGGATCCATTCCATCATGGCTCTGCAGGAGCTGCCTCCCCCCAGCCAGGGCTGCCCAGAGGGGAGACAGATAAGAACCTCTGCAAGAAATGAGATTTGGAGCAGGAGGCTCTTGCTGACACAGTCGCTGCTGGTACCCCTTACTCCCAAAATTAAGGCAACCAGACAGACCAACTTCCTGTCCTCTAGCTCACCATCTTACCCCCAGGACCCAGGCAGATACTCCAATATGGAAACCTCTGCACCAGGATGCGCTCTTGACTCTGAGCAGGGAGGAGGAAAGGAGTGTTTCTTCTCCTGCCACTTCCAAAGTCCTAGCCACCTGGATATGAGGTCAGGCTACTTTAAGCCCTCTCCCAACCCAGCCTAGCCCCAAGCAAGACTACCCTCTCTCTCCTGCTCACACACACACCCCACTGCCCCCTTCCACACACACACACACACACACACACACACACGCACGCACAAGCAGGGAGGAAAGGGAGAAGTCATAGGGTTAGCTTGGCAGGGCTGGGCAAAGTGGTGAGACAGAAAGGCCTCATCTGTACCCTAGATATAATGAATAAGTGCCAGACTCCAGATGCACTGAGTGCCACAAACACTCCCACCTCCCAAGGAAGCCCTTTCCCCCAGAGACAGCAGCTGGCAGGTGCCAGTTAGAAATCAGTGTTAATAAACTGATGAGCAGAAAGATTAGTTCAGCTTATGAAAGCCAGCTTAGAGGAGACAATACATACTATGCAAGAGTTCACACTGCATAAAAGTCAAACGTGTGATAGTTAAGATGCGCTCAAAGCAGCTAATTACTTAGGACAATGCTCATTTCAATGTGTAACCTCTAGAAAATTCTTTATTTAACTCACTATTTAAATTCCAGCATTTGTGGTTTGACCTGCTTGCCATCAGTATATCAAAATTTCATTAACACATCTGTCACAGGCCCAAAAGCACTGAGAAAGAATCTAGGAGCAAATAAACAATGTTCTCATTTCTCTTCTAAACAATTCCTCCAACCTCCCAGTTTTCCATTTCTCTATAATGGAATGAAGATATGCGAGATAGTAAAAATAAACCAAAGTTTATGCTAAAGTTGAGCTTTGATTTATAAAATATTCCATTCATTCTATCCCTCAAAATTCCACCTGAGTTAAGCAATCACACCATCATCAGCAATATACGCACTGAAAAACAGAATGCACTGGGGGAAGGGGAAAGCAATAATTAAATTAGAAGAAAGCAACAGATGCACCTTTGGATTGAAGCCACAACATCCCAGGTACTCACTGGATATTGAGTTCATGGTATCAGAGAATTGCGATCTGAATTTACAGAGTTTCAATCAAAGGACCATCCAATATCACCCAAGAATGACACTAACACCAGTCTTATTCAGCCCCAGAATGAAGTAGAATTTAGTGGCTTTTCTATCATAGTACATGTCAAAAAGGCAAAATGAGGAATACCCAATTACTATGATGATGCCTCTTTCAATGCTTTTTTTTTTTAATTTTTACAAATAAAACAACTCCAAGATGACATTCCTGGAGCATGTAAAATCTTTTTTTGTGGTTGTAGCAAACAATAATACTACTTGTAAACTAACACTCGCAGTCTTTTCCTTGTGCACACTGGTAAGTAATGTCTTCAAGTTTTATCTTTTTCTCTCTCTTGCTAATTTTTTAGAATTATGTTTATGCAAAGACAGAGAATAGAGGCTTCAGGAATATATACACTAACATGCACTTCACTAACTCTCTTGGGATAGCTAGAAAAGGAGAAAAACCCATGAAGATCTTGGTTGAAAATCACTTGCTACTTGATAACCTATGCATTTTTAAATGCTACTACAAAAAAAATGCACACATCCTAAGGAACTAAGGAACTACTAACCTCTACAATCAATGTGATACATGGTTTATCCAGTCTTGACAAAAATCCTCTGGATCACCAATGGTAGGTTCATCCACTCGTACATATGCAATTGTATAAAGAATCTATTATTTAGAACACCAGGAAAAAAAAACAATTAAAAGATTTATACTCATTGCTACCATTAAGAAATCAAAAAAAGCACTTTTCATTTCTATGCTAAGCTCTAATTTGATGCCCTGCTTTTTGCAAATTCAGAATGAGGAGGAAAAAATTAGAGTGATTATCATATTGGAGAAAGAGTAAGGAGTATGCCCACAAATAAAATTTACTATATAGAAGTAACAGGCTAATACTTTAAAATTATTCACCAAGGACTAAAAAACTGAAATACCAATACAACATAGATTTTATCATATATGTATATGTGTACATATACATATAAATCATAAACATACAAAGCCTTACATGAAAATTAGGAGGAAGCATAATTACATAACAGTTTTAATAAGAGTATTAGTAGGTGGGTACATGTTATCGTACATTACAACTGAGAACGCAAATGGTTAACATTCATAACCCTGGGAACCTGTGTCCTCTCTCAACACTCCTGACCTTCCCTGATTCTTCTTGGTCTTCTTCTCACCCCACATATGCACAGCCCCCAGACAGCTGTCCCCTGAACGATCTGCCCATTCCCCTGACTCTACCATCACCCCCACGCTCTCCCAAGTTTCAGAACAAGTTCCCACACCCAGAAAGCCACACATCTAGCATTATGCCAAGTTTTTAATATGCATTATCTCTTCCCACTCTTATAACAACTCTGTGAAATAGGTTTGGTTATTATCCCACTTAACAGAAGAGAAAACCAAAGCCCAGAAGTTAGGTCCCTCATTCAAGGATATTAACCAAAAAGCAGCAGGACCAGGATTCAAAACCATTTCTGACTCCACAGGACATTGCAGCTACTATTCCAGTCTCCCTAAACAACACAACTTGGGTGCCTCAATAATTCAACTCACTCACTCAACAATTTATTTGTTGAACATAAACCTGTTTTCACTCTACTTCCACCTCCCTAAATCTGTCTAGAGACTACACTCTCTACCACCACCACCACTACTACCACTACTACCACCACCACCACCACCACCACCACCACCCTCCTACCCCCCGACTAACCTCTCAGTGAGATTCCTGGGATCATCTCTTAACTCCTCCCTCTCTTGAACAACACTCATCTACTTGGCCAATAATTTCTGCCTATTTTAGGGACTCTAAGTTATATCATCACCTCCTTGACAAATCCACTTCCACTGTCCCACTTCAGACCCTAGGTTTCTTTCACTTGGCCTCCCAATTAGTATTGCTGCTCTTGGTCTCTGGATCCACACAATCAGTGTTACACCACTGCCACCTGTTATCCTCATAAAACAGATCTACTCATGTTACACTCCAGCTTAAAAGCCTTTGATGGTCCTCTTCTGTCTACAGAACAAAGTCCAAACTGGTTGTGTTGGCATTCCCACACAAGTTGGTCCCAACCTATCTTCCCAGCTTCATCTCCTACTGCACCCCCCAACTACATAATAATAATAACTTACATAGAGCTTAATTGTTTATACAGTGCTTTTTCACATACACTAATCATAACAACACTGAATATTTTGTATTATCCTAATTTTATGAGAAAGAAACCAAGACCTAGAAATGTAAAATAATTTGCTAAAGATCCCAAATTATAAATAGAACATAAAAGGCAGAAAGGGTCAAGTATCAAACTCCAAATTTTATCTCCTTTCCCAATATTTCTCACAGCCATAGCACCCTTATTCCAGCATATCAGACTGAAATTTACCCTTAAAATGCAGGATACTTTCCAACCTCTATATCTTAGCTCAAGCTATTCTCACTTGAAATGTCCAAAGAACAGTGGGAGGCATTTTTCATTATTATGTTTCATATTAGTTCTTCCTATTTGTGTAGAAACCTGTATCTACTGTGAATTATAAGCCCTGTGAGGATGGGATCAAAAGTTAGTCACTCAACTTTTGGAAAGTGTGTAGGGAAATAAGCCATATAAGACAGCAAGCATCAAGGCAGAGACTGGCCAGGCCTGAAACCAGAGACCAGAAACGTGGATCAGACCATCTGAGTACACTGGCGGTGCCAGTAATTTTAACATCTATCTTCCGAACAAGGTCGAGTGCCCCAGTGCCAACTATTCTCACTGACACTGGCCTTTATTAAATATTTCAGTTTATTGAAAGCATAATTCAAAACAGAATGGGGTAAAAGTGAAGAATTAGAAGTTGATAAAAAGCAGAAATATTATTTCCCATTTTAACTTTCCGTTTTGACTAAGTAACCAAAATTTGAACGGTACATGCTTGATTTAGCCTTCCTACAAAGATCGGCTCAGCTGCACGGGTAGCTGTCTCTGGGGCTATTTCAGTAGGCCGCAGAATCACGTTCACCTACACCGCTTCCCACATCTCACCCTCCAGAGGAGCCGCTCGGCTTCCTGGCACTGGCAGAGAGTCTCTCAGAAGGTATTTGACATGTTGATGTTCTGGCCAACTTTTACAAGTGAAGTTCCCCATGGTTATGTCAAACTGAACAGTGTCAATGTGCTTGAAGATTACAGGCCGTACTCCTTCCTGGCTTGTCTCTATCCCAATAAAGATCAGATGCTAAGGATGCCTTATAATTATAAAGCCCAGAATATGAAACCACTGAACAGCTGACCAGGTGAAAAGTCTCAAATGCTTCCTTCCCTCTGTCAGAAATCTCCCTGTCCACTGCTGAAACATAACCACAATGTCAACTTTTCCATGAACTGGCAGAGGATAATATTAGAAGAAAAACTAGCCCACATGCCCTGCACTGAATTCCATTCCATTCCAAACAGTTATAGCACCCTAAATATAAAGGAAGAAAACTACAGACTTATGAGCTTAAGCAACTTACAAACCCAGATTTCAGAATTATCTTTGACGGAACTAACTGGTCTCTAATGTGGCATCTCACCCAAAAATCTAATTCTACTTCTATTCGATGAATAGCAGAATACTGCCACTTTCTGTACACTACAGGAGATTTCTTCTGGAGGCCAGTAAGACATGGGGGGGGGGGGACATGCTGCTCTTGTTATAAACTGTACATTTTCTCTTTCAGAGATAGTAATACAACAGCATTAATATTAACATCGACCGTGGAATCAGAGAATCTGAATTCAAGCCCTAACTCCGTAACATCAAGAAAGTTCCACCGCCGAGACAGTGAGAGTACCACACTCACTGGGGCGTTGTAAGGATTTGGTCAGTAACACGTCCTGAGTGACTAGAACACACAGACAGCTTTCAAGAAACATTAGCTTTATAAATCACCTGACCCAAAGCGACAATTACATGAGATTTGTGAAAGGATAACAAATTCTAAAAAATCCCACCCCAAGACTTTCCTGCTTACCTTCTGGCAACTTCCCTGTGTCGACGATACTAATCAATCAGTCAACCAATAAAAAATGAAATACAAGAGAAACCTAACGGCTCTGCCCCTCGGGGCTCCCACAAGGCGGGGTGGCACACACCAGTGACAGCAACTGCAGATTTAACTTAAATGTATGGCATGTGTATCCCCTCAAATACAAAGATCTGAAATCGACAGAAACCCAGTGTTACCAGCTATACATCCCTAAACAGCAAATGTGGGAACCACAGATAATATTATTTTAGCATTACCTCTGTTACATAATCACACACTTTGGTCCTACATATTTGTTTACACATATGCTTCCTCTTTCCTCTCAGCAGTATTACAATTCTGTTGCTGGACTATGGTGTTTCTTTTGCACCTCACAGCATGTTAGACAGCAATCAAATAGCTGGACTAAGGTAACATCTAGTTAAGAAGTCAGCAGCCTCTCTGACTAGATCTTTCCATGAGCACGAACCCCTTGACTTTGGTACTCAGAGGTAACAGCCCAAAGCCTGGCTGAGTGCACGCCAGAGTCTGAGACACCTGGGATCTGACTCCACCACTCACTTGCTGCAGGACCTTGGCCACCAAAAAAGTCTTTTCCATTCCATAAAACGGCAAACATAATTTTACCTACCTCTTAGGATTACTTTGACAAATAAAATATATGCAAAACACTTAATGCTAGTCCTGAAATAGCGAGGGGAACATTTACAGAAGTCTCCAATTTACTTTGAAATGCATCAAAAAAGGATGGGTTTTGAGTACTTAGTGCCACTGAACCATGATTAAAAAATCATTAAGACGAGGAGTTTCAATATGTATATTTTACTAGTTTTTTTTTAATTAAAAAATAAAATAAAATTGTAAAAGATGGGTTGAAAGATGGACAGATATGTGATAAAGCTGGTAAAATATCAAATGCAGGATCTAAGTAATGGGCATATGAATAATCACTTTCAACTTTTCTGTATTTTTGAAGATTTTTACAAAAAAATATTAGGGAATGGGACCCCTGGGTGGCTCAGCAGTTGTGCGTCTGCGTTTGGCTCAGGGCATGATCCCCAGTTCCTGGGATCGAGTCCCGCATCGGGCTCCCCACATGGAGCCTGCTTCTCCCTCTGCCTATGTCTCTGCCTCTGTGTCTCTCTCATGAATAAATAAATAAAATATTTTAAAATATATACATATTAGGGAAAAAAACAATGCTGGCATCCAGTAGTTTGTTTTTATTACCACTACTTGTGAAAAGCAATAGCCAGCAAATATTCAGATTCTTGGCTTCTTTTTTAAAAATTTTTATAAAGCAAAAAAAAATTTTTTTATAAAGCATTTTTTTATCAGCCATCTCTCCTTTTATTATAGCCATTCTAAAACTAAAAGTGGCTTCTTTGAAACTTCTTAGCCAGTACTTATGTAGGTGATTTCAAGTTAAATTACTCTAAGGTATCAGCTGCCAAGCATTTAATCTCTTCTGAAGAAACACAGAAACCAAGTCAAGAGATATTTGTGGTCGATGATTGATGACTTGACCAACCAAAACAATGGAAAAGCAAGGATTGGAATTACTTGTTCCTAACTTTTTCAGTAGCTGCTGAAGCCGTATGTTCCAGAAGTACTACTGAAGTATTACCAGGGATCCCTGGGTGGCTCAGTGGTTTAGCACCTGCCTTTGGCCCAGGGCGCGATCCTGGAGTCCCGGGATCGAGTCCCGCGTCAGGCTCCCTGCATGGAGCCTGCTTCTCCCTCTGCCTGTGTCTCTGCCTCTCTCTCTCTGTCTCTCTCTCATGAATAAATAAATAAATCTTAAAAAATAAAAAAATAAAAATAAAGTATTACCATAAGTACTACCAGCACTTTACCAGGTACCTGATGTACAGGCTGCATATACACAAATACGTCAGCCACTTTAGAACGATACCCAATTTGGGATGCCTGGGTGGCTCAGTTAATCATCTGTCTTGGGCTCAGGTCATGATCCTGGGGTGCTAGGATGGAGCCCCTGTTAGCCTGGCGCCATGCTCAGCGGGGAGTCTGCTTCTCCCTCAGCCCCTCCCTGTGCTCATGCTCTAATAAATACATAATAAAATCTTTTAAAAAAATGATTAATGATATCCAATTTTCCTCTAGTTTTTTTCACCATTCCAACTGGTAATTCAGACTTTAAAGTGCTTAGTGGCACTACAAGAATTCAGGTATCATACAGTACAACAATTTAAACAGACCACCTCAAACCCATTGCGATGGCTACTTTCAAAAATACAGAAAAGAACCAGTGTTGGTGAGAACGTGGAAAAACTGGAACCCTTGTGTACTGTTGGCAGGAACACAAAACCATATAGCCACTGTGGAAAACAGTATGGTGGTCTCCCAAAAAATTAAAAACAGAATTACCATATGACTACACAATCCCACTTCTGCATATATACCCAAAAGGACTGGAAGCAAGAGATACTTGTACACCCATGTTCATAGCAGCATTACTCACAACAGGTAAGATGTGCAAACAACCCAAGTGTCCATCAACAGACAAATGGATGAGAAAATGCGATATAGACACACAATGGAATATCATTCAGCCTTAAAAACAAAGAAAATACTGTCGCATGCTACAACACGGATGAACTCTGAAAGCATTAGGCCAAGTAAAATAAGGCAGTCACAGAAAGACAAACCAGGTATGATTCCACTTCTATGAGATACCTAGAACAGTCAAAATCATAGAGCAGGATGGTGGTTGCCAAGTGCTGGAGGGGGAGGGGGCTGGGAGAGGGAGTTCAGGTTTAATGGGTATAGAGTTCCACTTGTGCAAGATGAAGAGTTCTGGAAATGGGTGGTGGTGGTGGTGGTGGTGGTGGTGGTTGCACAACAGGTACTTACCACCACTGAACCATATACACTTAAAAATGGCTATGAGAGTAAGTCATGTTATGTGTATTTTACAGTAACCAAAAAAAATGCAACAAATGAGGGAACGGATCTCCCCAGAAGGCCTGGTAGGGTGCTCCAGCTTGGGCCTGACAGAGAAGCAATCAACTCTGGGGCCCTCACACCAGGTCTCTCTCTCTCAACACACCATGGGCCCGGCGTCCACTCAGACTCTCCATCCCGCCCAGGGTCACACTGTTTATTTCAGCTCCAAAATGAGCAAACACTACTCTTGCCACACCAGTTTTATGTCGAAGCAGCGAGGAGCTTCACCTCTCTAAACCCGCCTCCTCTTTAAAACAAGGATAATTCCTACCTACCTACCTGCCTTACAAGGTTACGAGGGCGCAAGAGTGAGATCACAGATACATAAAAGCAGCTTCAAACTGCCAAACACCAAAGTAAAGCAGAAATTTTACTACGTTTAAAACTACTTTCGTATGGAAATTCGGGAGGGATTACACCAACAACAACTTCACAAGGCTTGCGACACCTCACCCCTGCTTCGTTCCACTTACAAACTCCCATCGTCTCTAACACCGTTTTTTTTGTTGTTTTTTTGTTTTGTTTTGTTTTTTTTTTTGAGGGAGGTGTTTTGTGGAGAACCGAAGGGCAGCCCCTGAGGAAACAAGCAAACAAAAGCTTTAAGCTGAGCATGGGCGTCTAACCACCCAGACGCGATCAGAAGTCATCCCACACGTCCTACACAAAAATCCCATTTCTCCAGGACCCCAGCGCGGGCCTGCGGCGCCCCGGAACTACACTTCCCACAAAGCATCGAGGTGAACCGGGGCGGCGGGCGCGGCGGCCGGGCACTCGGGGCGCCCACCGCTGTCCCCCGAAAGGCTGCGGCGCGGACGGGCGAGGGTGCGCGGGCGCTGTCAGCCCCCCCCCCGCCCCGCCTGGCTCGGCGACCCGCGCCCGGCCCTCCCGCCCTTCCTCCTCCACCTGAGGGTCACCGCCTGGGCTTGACCTTTCCGCTCGGTTCCGGGGGGTCACCTTCTCCCCTGCCCCCAGAGCTCCGTTTCCAGAACTGCCCCCCCCCGCCCGCCCCTCACACGGTCGGGACCCGGGGCCACCGCGGGGTCGGCGGGACGGGCCGGCGCAGCCCGTCACCCTCGGGGGGGAGGGGGGAGGCCCCCGGCCCGGCCGCCACCCGAGCGCCACGGGGCCCCCGCCGCCGGCCCGGGGCGGATCGCGGCCAGAGGTGGCTCCGCCCGGGGCTCCGGTTTCAATTTCGCAACGTGACGGTGCAAACCTGAGGCCTACAGGCGCCGGCGCCCCGCCCGCCAGGCCCGAGCGCCTCAGCCCCCCGCCCGCCGCCGCCGCCGCCGCCCGCCCGCCCGGCCCCGGCCGCCGCCCCGGGCCCCTGCGCGGCGCCGGCTCCGACTCGCGGCCGCGGCTGCCGGTGGCACTTACTCAGCTCGTCCTGGGAGGCGGAGGCGGCGGCCGCAGCCATGTTGCGCCAGGGAGGGAGGGAGGGGCCGAGCGGGAGGGCGCGGACGGGCGGCGCGGGGGGCTCGCCGCTCGCGGTGCGGCAGGGGCCGGGAGCCGCCTCCGGTCGCGCGGCGCCCACGAGGCCCGCCCGCCGCCGCCGCCGCCGCCGCCTGCGTCCCCCTCGCCGCGCGCGGCGCTCCCGCGGTCCCCCGCGAGCCCGCGGCCCGGGCGCTCCCACCGCCGCGCGCCTCTGCGGGGCCGCCGCCGCCGTCTGTCGGCCGAGTCCCGGGGCGCCCGGCCCGCGCGGCGGCTCTGCGGCTCCGCGCCGCGCTCGCCCAACTCACGCCGCTTTTATATTTAGAAAGAGCTGAGCCATCCTCCCAGCGGCCCCCCCGCCGGGCCCCTCGCGCGCCCGCCCGCCCGCGCTCGCTCGCTCGCGGCTCGTCCTGCCCACCTGCCGCCGCCCGCCCCGCGAGCGCTCCCCGCGCGGACCCGGCACGCGGCGGCCTGCGCGGGCGGCCCGGCCTGGCCTCCCCGCCCCGCCGCGCCGCGCCGCGCCGGAGCAGCCTGCGGCGGCCGTGCGGCCACAGGGACGCGCGGGCCTCTGACCTGAGTCCGAGCCGGTCTCCATGCCGGGGATGCTGCGCGCGGCGCCGCGAGGTGGGCGCGGGAGGCGAGGCGGCGGGCGGCGGGCGGCCCGGGGGGGGCGGGGGCGGGCGGGGCCGGGCGATCGCCCCGGAGGGCCCGGCCGGCCGGCGCGCGCTGCCCCGAGCCGGGCGCGGTGTCCAGGCGGGGCCCGAGGCCCGTGTCACGTCGGCCGCCGCCGACCTGAGGGAACACGCCTGTCCGGAGGAAGAGACGTGGACTCGGAGAAGTCGAGCCGCGCTCGCGGGCGGCGGGAGGAAGCCCCGCCCTGCGCCTCCCGCGAACTTCTCGGCCCCGCGCGCCCGACGCCGCGACCCGGCGGCCCGGCTCCCGGCCTCGCTGGCGGCCGCGGCCCAGCCTGGTCCCCGCGCTCGCCCGAGCGGGCCTGCCGGGCGCGGAGAGCCCCGAAGCCCTCCCGGAAAGTCGCGGGAACCCAGAGACCTAAAGTCCAAATTCGAGTATATATGCACATTTATGTATATGCCCTCGAATTTCAATATGTTTGGATATATATACGCATGTATGTATGCTTCTATGGGCTTTTTTATTATTATCATTATTTTTATCGTAGTGCCCACGCTCTTTCCGGTCACCCCGACCGATTCGTTTTCAAGGTACCGATTTAACTTTACGCCTTAAGTGTGTCCATGAGGTCGCGTCCCTGAGAAGCCCTTGCAAAATGGGATTCAAATTAAGGGGTTGCATCATGCTGTACTTTTAAGGGATGGCACCGTCACAACAAATTAGATAGATCAGATGCCTTTTTCGTTTTTTCTGTTGTTTTTTGTTTTTTTTGTTTTTGTTTTTTGGTATAAGAGCAAGAAATCAAGGCCCTACATGGATTGAAATTGCATTTATTCCTAAAAGAGCTCGGTAAAGCCCCGGTTAATGTCTCACAAAATGAATATATTGTTATTCCAGATGTAACTTGACGGGCGAGGCACTTGCATTTTCCTTTATTGCTTTAATATGGAAGTTATACGTGATTTTTGGGAAATTTTTCGAATGATTCAGGATACCGCAGAATTAAAAGCGAAAGGCCTTCCACTCTCACCACCCCACTCCCCAGAGACAAATGTGGTGGACAGGTCCTGCTGAGTGTGTATTCTCTGAGGCCTTGTCCGCACACATATCTACACCCACCCACCCTCCCCCAGAAGTGACTAGGATGGAGAGAGGCTCCTACAATAAAGTTCTGTATCCTTGTTTTCCCCTACAAACGTTCTCCCCCATTAATTCAAAAAGGTCTACACCGCCAGTCTTTTTATTAATGACCTCGTACCACATTAGGTCAACCAATTCCTATTTTGAGGATATTTTGACTCTAGTTTGATATTGACATAAAGTCAGTGCATGACAAACTATTTGCAAAGACTACAGTACAGAAGTGTATAAAAGTAAAGGTTGTCCCCCTCCTCCCTGACCACCATCCCCTCATCTTACTCCCTGGAAATAATCCTGTTAACAATTTGGTGCATCCACCCTTTCCTGACTGTGAATTTATAAGGTAGCTGCACCAAGGATTGGTTTGAGGAAGCCTTGACTTCCCACAACCTCAAATAGATCCTTCTAAAGCTACCAAAAAAAAATGCAGAGAGAATATAAGTTTATTAAAAAAAAAAAAAGTTTGTTAGGCAATATTAACTTCCAGACAAGACTAGTTAGCATCTCTTAAATTCATCCTACTAGAAATTTCAGAGTCCATACATATGCAAATCATGGATATATGGGTATGCACAGATTTGTGTTTGCTTTAACAAAAATGGAATCCTACTACACATATTATTATGTAACTATCTTTTCACCAAACAATATATCAGAGGTGTTTTTCCGTACCAGTAATGATAATAACAGCTAATACTAATTGTGCCAGGCCGCGTTTAAAGTGTCCTATATGGAGGAATTCATTTAGTCCTCACAACAATCTTATAAAGCAGGGATTTCCTTTTTTTAAAAGATTTTATTTATTTATTCATGAGAGACACGGAAAGGCAGAGACATCGGCAGAGAAAGAAACAGGCTCCCCACAGGGAGCCCAATCCATGACTCTATGCCAGGACCCCGACACATTGACCTGAGCCAAAGGCAGATGCTCAATCACTGAGCCACCCAGGCTCCCCAAAGTAGGGATTTCTATGACACCAGAGCATGGAGGGAAAAAAATCTAAAATGCCACAAACTAGAAAGCAGTGGAGCGGGGATTTAAACCAAAACAGTGTGGATCATTCTTCACCACTATGATCTATATGTACAAAACTACCTCATTCTTTCAAATGGCTGCATGGTAAGCACATGACGAAGTTTATTTAATCATTTCCCTACTAATGAACATTTAGGTTATCAACAATTTTTTCTACTAGCAGAAGTAAATGCTACTGTAAACTCATATCAACCGAGTTACATACTGCATATACAGAGAGAAATAGGTAGAGGTGGTATTGTTAGGTTAAAAAAAAAGAAGCCTTTAGGGGTACCTGGGTGGTGCAGTCAGTTAAGGGCCCAATCTTGGTTTCGGCTCAGTTCCTGATTTCAGGGTCCTGGGATCAAGCCCCACATCGTGAGCTTGCTGAGGCTCTGCACTCAGCACGGAGTCTGCTTGAGGTTCTCTCTCTCTCCCTCTGCCCCTCCTGCGTATGCTGTCTCTCTCAAATAAATAAATAATTTTTTAAGATTTTATTTATTCATGAGAGACACAGAGATATAGGCAGAGGAAGAAGCAGGCTCCATGCAGAAAGCCCTATGCGGGACTCGATCCCAGGACTCCAGGATCACACTCTGAGTCAAAGGCAGATGCTCAACCGCTGAGCCACCCAGATGTCCCAATAAAGGCTTTTTTTTTTTTTAAAGATGTCTTTCACATCTCACCATATACAGCAGCTTATAGCAGTTTCCAGTGCTGCCTCTAATCACTAAGGTTTAAAGCTCTAATGTTTTTTTATACTTGCTTCTTCCTTCAAACTACTTGTAGTTTATTTTCCCACTAAATAGCTTTATAGTCTTACTAGACAATTTGGTTTTTAATAGTGGCCTGGAGATACTTTCTTCTTTTTTTAATATTTTATTTATTTATTTATGAGAGACATGGAGAGAGCGAGAGGCAGAGACACACGCAGAGGGAGAAGCAGGCTCCATGCAGGGAACCTGATGCGGGACTTGATCCCGGGTCTCCAGGATCCCACCCCAGGCTGAAGGCCGGTGGCGCTAAACTCCTGAGCCACTGGGGCTGCCCCTGGAGATACTTTCTATCTAGAATTTACTTCAATTTCCGAAAACAGACAAGAAGAAATCGTGGGCAGGGATGAACAGGGGACAAAAAAGAGGCCACCGAGAAGCCAAAATAATGTATCACAAAATCTAAGAACTAAAAACTTACATCTTTTACTCTTTCAAAGTCCCCTTTCCCATCTCATAGGCCCTAATCACACTAAATGTATGTACAGTTCTAACAAAGTAGTCTTGTTTCCACAGTAAAAGCAAATTAGAAGCAAATATTAGAGAGCACTCTCCTGGGCAGGTGCTTGGATGACAGAAGAGCTAATGGACACCCTAAAAACGAAGGAAGAAGTAGAAACACTAGGAAAAGAAGCTGTAAGAACTCAAACAGCAAAACATTCTAGGGTTATTTATAAAGTACAAAAAGCACTACCCACCCCAGAGTCCCTGAAGTCATTTCATTTGAATGACTGATGTCCATGGTGATAATCCTGACATCAAGAAATAGCACAAGGACGCCTGGGTGGCTCAGTCAGTTAAGCATTTGCCTTTGGCTCAGGTCATGATCCTGGGGGTCCTGAGATCGAGCCCCACATTGGGCTCCCTACCTAGAGGGGAGTCCACTTCTCCCCCTCCCTCTGTTCTTCCCCCTGTTAGTGCTCTTTGTCTTTCAAATAAATAGATTTTTTAAATCTTTTAAGAGAAAAAGAAAACACAGTATGATTATGTTTACTATATCAGCATCAAAAATCAAGGAAATACAAAATATTTTATCAAGCTTTTAACTCAAAATGATAACTATTTTATTTATTTTATTTTATTTTTAGAGAGAGAGAGCAGCAGGGGAGGGTCAGAGGGAGAGAAAACAAATCTTAAGCTGGCTCCACGTCCAGCATGGAACCCGTCAGGGGGCTAGACCCCACAACACTGGGACCAGAACTCTGAGATCACAACCTGAGCCAAAATCAAGAATCCGGCTCTTAACTGACTGAGCCACCCCGGCATCCCTCTAATAGGCAATGTTAGATGCCTAAAAGGACTAATTCTAAACTATCTAGAAAATCCAACTATCCCAAATGATTCAATTATCCATTCCCAAGGAGCTACAGACAAGCCAAATTCTACAGAAATAAGTCTCATACAGTACTCATTGTGGTTGCTGAAGAAGTCAGGAACTGGATCCCGGGTGCCAACAGAGTCCACAGCACTCATGGTCTTCATCTCTGCTCTTTTCACTAAGTTATTAATTAAAAACATGTTTCACTACACATAAAACCGTGTCATGACTCAAAATATTCCACTTCTAAAAATCAAACCCGGAAATATCAGTCTCTAACCACCATATACAATCCTTCCACTCTTTTACTCCCTAATTCCTGTAGACTTAGAGTACATTTGGATTGTCCTCATCCCCTGGAACATGTCCACTGCCTTCTGGTCTGTGTTTCCTCTAAGTACCACGTGCTCTGTTCTTAGCCTGAACCCCAAAGATGGCAATGAAATCAAGCCTTTCCTTCCTCGGTTTCTGTCTTAAAGACAGTGCCAATCAATTCCCAACTTTTGGCAAAACCTATCAGTCACTTTATTTTTCCCTCCCAAATATCATTGGGAAAAGGCAGAAAGCTGACCTGGTCCAATACAATACACTGGCCTGCACCTTAGAGGATAAGGCAGGATTTCCTCTCTGGATGAAATCTACCTCTATACCAGAAGAGATATCTCCTCTGATTTCCTTTAGACAGCGGCTTCAGAGTTTTTGGTTTACATTCTTCCCACCACCACCACCCAAATTTTTGAAAACCAATGTAATCCATTCACACATTTTTAGATTGGCATCTAAAATTTTCCCTTATAAATAATTGAAAGAGGGGGACCCCTGGGTGGCTCAGCGTTTGAGCATCTCCCTTCAGCTCAGGGTGTGATCCCAGTCCAGCGATCGAGTCCCACAACAGGCTCCTTGCGAGGAGCCTGCTTCTCCCTCTATGTCTCTGCCTCTTTCTCTCTGAGTCTCTCATGAATAAGTAAATAAATAAAATCCTTTAAATAAATAAATAAATAAATAAATAAATAAATAAATAAATAAATAAATAATTGAAAGAGGGAAATTTTGACAATAAATTCTATCATAAACATTAGCATTTTAAAATAAAAACTGAGGGATTCCTGGGTGGCACAGCGGTTTGGCGCCTGCCTTTGGCCCAGGGCGTGATCCTGGAGACCTGGGATCGAATCCCATGTCAGGCTTCCGGTGCATGGAGCCTGCTTCTCCCTCTGCCTATGTCTCTGCCTCTCTCTCTCTGTCTGTGACTATCATAAATAAATAAAAATTAAAAAATAAAATAAAAACTGAGAAACCTGGTGGCACAGTCAGTTAAGGATCCAACTCTTGGTTTTGCTCAGATTGTGTTTTCAGGGTCATGAGATCAAGCCACCAAGTCAGGCTCCCTGCTCAGCGTGGAGTCGGCCTAAGATTCTCTGTCCCTCCCCCTCCACCCACCCCTCCAGCTCATGCTCTCTCTCTCTCTAAAATAAATAAATAAATTTGTAAAAAAATATATAATAACAATAAAATAAAATGAAAACCCTTCTGTTACTTCTTTATATATATGGCACTAAATTCTATCCCTGAAACTAATAATACAGTATATGTTAACGAAATTGAATTTAAGTAAAAAATTTGGGACACTTGGGTGACTCAGTGGTTGGGGTCTGCCTTTGACTCAGGTCCTGATCCCTGAGTCCAGGGATAAAGTCCCACATCGGGTTGCCTGTGGGGAGACTGCTTCTCCCTCTGCTTATGTCTCTGTCTCATTCTGTGTGTTCCATGAATAAACAAAATCTTTAAAAAAAAAAAAAAGAATTTAAGTAAAAATTTTAAAAACATGCATATATAAGTAAAATTTCTTTTAAATATTTTATTTATTTATTCATGAGAGATACAGAAAGAGAGAGAGGCAGAGACACAGGCAGAGGGAAAAGCAGGCTCCATGCAGGGAGCCCGATGTGGGACTCGATCCTGGGTCTCCAGGATCACACTCTGGGCTGAAGGCGGCGCTGCACTGCTGAGCCACCGGGGCTGCCCCCTAAGTAAGATTTTTTAAATGAGATATTGATTTGATGCCTACTATCATCTATTTAAAAATAGAGGCAGGGATCCCTGGGTGGCGCAGCGGTTTGGCGCCTGCCTTTGGCCCAGGGCGCGATCCTGGAGACCCGGGATCGAATCCCACGTCGGGCTCCCGGTGCATGGAGCCTGCTTCTCCCTCTGCCTGTGTCTCTGCCTCTCTCTCTATCTCTCTGTGACTATCATAAATAAATAAAAATTAAAAAAAAAAAAATAGAGGCAGCCTAGGTGACTCAGCGGTTTAGCACTGCCTTCAGCCCAGGGCCTGATCCTGGAGACCCGGGATCAAGTCCCACGTCAGGCTCCCTGTATAGAGCCTGCTTCTCCCTCTGCCTGTGTCTCTGCCTCTCTCTCTCTGTGTCTTTCATGAATAAATAAATCTTTAAAAATATATATAAATACATGAACAATTTCTTTAAAAATCAAAAATTTCATATAATTGCATTTTCTCCTCGAATTTGTATGTCGGTTTTACTTCCCCCTCAATAATTTAAAATAATACAATATGAAAAAAAATAAATAAATAAAAAATAAAATAATACAATATGGTTTTATTTTTTTATTTTTTATTTTTTGCAATATAGTTTTAAACTTGAAAGCCTTATTGTTCATTTTATCAATCTTTTCTTCAACAAAAATATATATGTAAATTAAAATATTTAAATGTTTTCTGTGGGCTTTTAAAAAATTATTATGATGAATCATAATTAGCAGTAGTGCCAACTTATCAGAACAACATAAGTATATTACAACTTTTTTAAAGGTTTCAATTATTAGTTATTAGCATATTTTTGTTACAACTTTTGAGAGAGTTGAAATAAATATATCTCTTAATGAAAGAGACAGGGGCTTTATGGGAAAAAAAAAGAGAGAGAGAGAGAGAGATCCAGGTGTTGTTATTCACTTCCTTGTTATCTAATTTGGTATATCACATTGTCCCTTCAAAGTCACTTGAAGTTCTCCCCTGAGGGTAATCAACCATAGTTAGACTTGAGGTGGCTAAGAGGTGTGGCTTGCTTATGTAAGGTGAGAGAAGGGCCATTGTGAGATAGGACACCTTGACTTTATTTCTTTTTTTAAGGTTTTATTTTTAAGTAACCTCTACACCCAACGTGAGGCTCAAACTCACAACCCGGAGATCAAGAGTCGCACGCTCTACTGACTGAGCCAGCCAGGCGTCCCATGGACACCTTGAACCTAGAGTGTTCTTAGGCAAAGCAATTTAAAGGAAGAATGGGGGCACCTGGGTGGCTTAGTCCATTAAGCTTGGACTCTTGGGACACCTGGGCAGCTCACTGGTTGAGTGTCTGCCTTCAGCTCAGGTCATGATCCCAGGGTCCTGGAATTTAGTCCCATATCAGGCCCCCTGCAGGGAGCCTGCTTCTCCCTTTGCCTATATCTCTGCCTCTGTGTGTGTCTCTCATGAGTAAATAAATAAAATCTTTAAAAAAAAAAAATAGACTCTTGAATTTGACTGAGGTTGTGATCTCAGGGTCTTAAGATCAAGCCCCACATTGTCAGGCTTTGTGCTGAGCATGCAACCTCCTTAAGATTCTTTCTCTCAAAAAAAAAAAAATTCTCTCTCTCAAAAATAAATAAATAAGTAAATAAAATAAAGGAAGAATGTATGTGACCTAGGGATTGGTTCTCTTAACACTACCTAAGAGTTCTTTAGTTTCTTTGTATCCTAAGAAATCCTTCACTACTCCCAGAGGTCCCTAGCTTCAGGATAGGGCATCTTGAGTGTTTTGTTCTTATCCTATTCTATCCCTAGTCTCTCTTAAAATATATTTTTATTATATATTATTATATTATATTATATATAATATAATATAATATTATTATATTATTTATTATTATATTATTATATTATATTATTATTTATTTTATTATTATATTATTATATATTATTATTATATTATACTATATTATTATATATAATATATAATATATAATATATAATAATATAATATATTATATATTATATATATATAAAACCTACCCTATCCTTCTCTTTCCATTCTCATATTCAAGCCACACCTTTACTCTTTCCTCAACCCACTGGACTCCCCTGAAACCAATCACATGAAGATCAATCAACAGCACACTCTGATGGATGCTTTCCTCTTGATCTCATTTGAACTACGGACTCCATTCTCCCTTTCAAAACTCCTCTACCAGGTCTTCCCTACACAATTTTCTCCTGATTCTTTTCTACTTATCAGTTACCTTTACTGTCTTCTCATTCTCTGCCAACCCTTTGAAGTCAGCGCTTCATTGGCTTTTAGTCCCAGACCACTTGTCACTCTACGTGCTCTTTCTTTGCATTCCCCACTCATTCATCTTCAATTACTAAATAACTAATTTCTCTCTCTGGTTAAGTTCTCTTGGACATTTCCACCTAAATGTCCTACATGTGCTTCATAGTTGATACACCTCCAACTGAATGTATTTTCGCTCTCAAACTACCTCCCATACCCCTCAGAGTGTGTGGAACCAGCATCCAGTTGACCAAAACAGAGAATGGTAGCCCACCATTCTCAGTTTTACTCACTATCTGCAGATTGTCACTGAGTATCAGTTACGGGTTTTCTGGTTCCCAGCAGAGAAACCACTCGTCTAAATACAACAATATTTGAAGAGGAGGACTGAAGTAGTTCACAGAAACAAAGAAAAATGAAAGAACTAGACTTCAAAAGGGTAAGAAGTAGGTACAACTAGGATCTCTGCCACAGGAACTGGAGGATCGTCCCTCAGGGAATTACACCCAGATGATCCAGCAACAACACAGCCTTTCATTTCTGGATGTTGTGGAATAAGAATTATAAACCCCAAACCGTTAAGTGAACTTTTTTTTTAAGGTTTTTATTTATTATTATTATTATTTTAAATTTATGATAGTCACAGAGAGAGAGAGAGAGAGAGAGAGAGAGAGAGGCAGAGACACAGGAGGAGGGAGAAGCAGGCTCCATGCACCGGGAGCCTGACGTGGGATTCGATCCCGGGTCTCCAGGATCGCACCCTGGGCCAAAGGCAGGCACCAAACCGCTGTGCCACCCAGGGATCCCCTGAACTTTTTTTTTTTAAGATTTTATTTATTTATTCATGAGACACACACACACACACACACACACACACACACACACACACAGAAGCAGAGACACAGGTAGAGGGAGAAGCAGGCTCCATGCAGGCAGCCCGATGTGGGACTCGATCCTGGGTCTCCAGGATCAGGCCCTGGGCTGAAGGCGGCGCTAAACCGTTGAGCTACCTGGGCTGCCCCCTTTAAGTGAACTTGATTAAAAATAAAAGAAACCATAGGTGCAAATGCTAATAGATGAAAGGTGGACAACCCTTGACTCTAATTCTTCGGGAACCCAAAGTATTCTGTTGGTCTAACATTTCTCAACAAGAAAAAGAGTTGATTTTTAAAAATTTACATTCTGATGACAAAAGGAGCACAATAAATAAGAGACCAACTCATAAATGGCAAAGATCACGTTTAAATTTCAAATCTAGGGCAGCCCCAGTGGCTCAGCGGTTTGGCACTGCCTTCAGCCCAGAGTGGGATCCTGGAGATCCGGGATCAAGTCCCATGTCAGGCTCCCTGCATGGAGCCTGCTTCTCCCTCTGCCTGTGTCTCTGCCTCTCTCTCTCACTCTGTCTCTCAAGAATAAATAAATAAAATCTTTATAAAAATAAAATAAAATAAAATAAAATAAAATAAAATAAAATAAAATAAAATCTTTATAAAAAAATTCAAATCTAGGGGAGCCTGGCTATTCTCAGTTGGTAGAACATGAGACTTTTGATATCGGGGTTGTAGGTTTGAGCCCCATGTGGGGTGTAGAGATTACTTAAAAATAAGATTTTTTTAAAAATTCAAATTTAAATGTGTTTTATATCTTGTTATTATGGTTATAGCTTCTTTAATGTTTAATAAGGAACACGACACTATGCTTATGTAATTGAATTATCTCATTCATGCTATAAGTGAATTCACTGGTCTTAGGTGTACTACACACACTGCGTGGGTCCTTCTGTCAAATCAGGAGTATTTTGGTTTTTATTACTTTTTTTTTATTTTTTATTTTATTTATGATAGTCACACACAGAGAGAGAGAGAGGCAGAGCACAGGCAGAGGGAGAAGCAGGCTCCATGCACCGGGAGCCCGACGTGGGATTCAATCCCGGGTCTCCATGATCGGGCCGTGGGTCAAAGGCAGGCGCCAAACCGCTGCGCCACCCAGGGATCCCAAATCAGGAGTATTTTCAATGACTTTCTCCCAGACCTATAAGAATTAAAGTCACCTCTCAAATAACTGATCCAAATACAAACGAAGTCTGATTTCTCCAACAGTGTCAAGTTTAAAATCCTGGGATGGGAAAGTTGATTGATCTGGTTTGGATCACTTGTCCACGTTGGTGGGGATTTGGGACTATTAATAGAAGGGGAATGGGAACCTTGAATAGTTAGACAAACAAGAGCAAGCACTTCCCACTAGTCTAAATAGCAAATATTCATTTTCCTTAAAATGGCTCCACTCTGCCACTTCCTCTCTATACCTTGGCTTAATCCACTTTCTTGGGATGCCCAGGTGACTCACTGGTTTAGCACCTGCCTTCGGCCCAGGGCATGATCCTGGAGCTCCCAGTTCGAGTCCTGCATTCAGGCTCCTCGCATGGAGCCTGCTTCTCCCTCTGCCTGTGCCTGTGCCTCTCTCTGTGTCTCTCATGAATAAATAAAATCTTTTTTAAAAATCTTCTTTCTTTTGTTTCTTTTTTAAAGATTTTATTATTTATTTATTCATGAGAGACACAGAAAAGAGGCAGAGACGTAGCTGGAGGGAGAAGCAGGCTCCCCCCAGGGAGCCTGATGCAGGACTTGATCCCAGGACCCCAGGATCACACCTTGAGCCAAAGGCAAATGCTCAACCACTGAGCCACCTAGGTGCCCCAATCTACTTTCTTTAAGCCATCTTTTGGTAAAAAAGAAGTACTCGATCTTTAATCCTTTGTATTCTAGCTTCTAGCTTCTTCACTTTACCTTGATAAAGATCATCACTGTTACTCTGAAAGTGTATCATGATTTCTCTATTTTTTTTAAAGATTTTTCTTATTTATTCATGAGAGTCAGAGAGAGAGAGAGAGAGAGAGAGAGAGAGAGAGGCAGAGACACAGGCAGAAGGAGAAGCAGGCTTCATGCAGGGAGCCTGTTGTGGGACTCGATCCCGGGACTCCAGGATCACGCCCTGGGCTGAAGGTGGCACTAAACCGCTGAGCCACCCAGAGATCCCGATTTCTCTATGTTTTAATGTAATTTTAAAAATATATACATATATGCTTTACGCATATATTTTTATATCTTGTATATTTTATTATAAACAAAAAATGTAATTTATAGAACTTAAAACATACAAATGTATTTTTAAAATTTAAAAATTAACTACAATTGACATATGACATTGTATTCCTTCTAGGTGTACAACACAATTTACCATATGTATGTATTATTAAATGATCACTACAATAAATGTAATTAATATCCATCACCACACATAGTTTAAGAGTTTTCTTGTGATGAGATTTTTAAAAATCATCTCTCTTAGCAACTTCTAAACCGTAAGATTTTGTTAACTAGAGTCACCGTGCTGTACATTATTTCCCTAGGACATTATTATCTTGTCACTGGAAGTTTGTACCTTTTCCCCATCTTCACTCATTTTGCACACCCCCATATTATATTATATTTAGTGGTTTTTCAAGACAGCTTAGGCTCCCTGACATCTCTCAAACATCAAACATTTCTTGCAACTCCATCCTCTCTTGTCACCCTTGCCTCATTTTTCTTCTACCTTTTTTTTTTTTTTAAGAGTTTATTTATTTGAGAGAGTACACATGAGCATGAAGGGGAAGGGCAGAGGGAAGGGCAGAGGAAGGACAGACCCTCTGCCCAGCGTGGAGCTCAAGAAAGAGCCTGAGCGTGGACACCCCCCCCCCCCCCGATCATAACCCCGGACCCAGTCAGATGCTCACTTAACTGTTAGGCACCCAGGCACCCTCTTCTACCTTTCTAAAGTACCCCTGATTGCATTATCATCTCCCCTCCCTACTCCATTATGTACCTCGTCAGCAAACCTTTTCTATAAGGGCTAGCTAGTATACAGTTTAGGCTTTGTGGGCCACACAGTTTCTGTCACAACTACTCAACTCTGCCATTGTATCACGAGAGCAGTCATGAATACTACAGAAACAAAGGAGCATGATCATGTTCCAATAAAACTTTATTTACAAAAACAGTGGGCTGATTTGGACTAAGGACCATGGTCTGCTGATCTCTCATCTAGGAGCTTCCTGAGAGATGAATGTTGGGGACTTGTATGTCTCAAAATGTCTCCAATCTCCACCTGAAATACCCAGGATGCCTGGGATAGAATTCTAGGTTGGAAATAAGGACTCCTCAGAATTTTGAAGGTACGGTCAGTTTCTTCTACCCTCCCCAATGCCTTGTTTGCTTTAGCTGTTAGCTCCACTAGCCTGCAGAGGTAGAGCTCTGCCTTAAGATTTTACTCAGGCTCACTGAGCTATCTTATGTCATTAATAACTTTTTTTTTTTACATTTCTAAAAAATAAACTCGATTTGAAGAAGTTACTATGTTTTCCAGTTTCCTGTATCCAAGGAATAGCTTTTCCTAGAAATTTGGTACTAGGAAAATGTTTGAATCTCACGGAAACTTCTATGCTGTCTTTTATGAGACAATAGGCATTAAGTAATCCATTGTGAGTCACTTTTTGTCTTGATTGTTAGTGTCCAATTGCATTAAATTCCCATACCATATTCAATTCATTTGTATCCTCAGATGTTTAATAAAAGTGAATAAATGTGAAAGAACAGACAATGGGAAGGCAGTTATCTTGTCAGCTGTTTCAGTACTCAGGACTGAAGGGAAAGAAACAGTTATCTCCTTTCATTGGAAGGATATCAATAATATATATCTAGATGGGACATATACCAGTACAGCCATCTTTACAAAATATAATCTGCCATAGAGTGCATAATTTTGATCATTTCTTTGTTCTCACCCACCAATATTTACAGTAAGTCACCAAATCCTACTACTACTATGTCTTGAATCTTTTTTAGCTCATCATCATTTAGACCACCTTCATCATCCCACCTGGATTATTGCACAACTTCCTATCAAGACTAGTCTTTTTGCCTCCTACCTTACCTTTCTAATCTCTTCTCCATCCTGAAGCCAAAACAGCTAAAAAACAAACAAAAAGCCCACTTATTTGATTAAGTATTCCTTAGCATGCTTATCTTGACTAGAAATCCCACCAGATTGCTTACAAGTGAAACTAATTTGTGGTTTTTCTTTACTGCTGTATAATAACGCACCACTCTTTTTACCATGATGGTTGCATTTAATCAAAAGTTACAGTTTGGTTACCAGTTACAAGAAGGAGTCATTTTTTCCTCTGGAGATTTATTCGTATATAGCATACCGCTCACGGAATATTTCAACTAGTGTTTTTTTTTAATAATAAATTTATTTTTTATTGGTGTTCAACTTGCCAACATATAGAGTAACACCCAGTGCTCATTCCGTTGAGTGCCCCCCTCAGTGCCCGTCACCCATTCACCCCCACCCCTCTCCTCCTCCCCTTCCACCACCCCTAGTTCGTTTCCCAGAGTTAGGAGTCAACTAGTGTTAATGTTTCTCAAAGTGTAGTCCAAGGATCACCCACCATGGGCTTTGGAGGGGAAAGTCCCACATTCGTATTCAAATGAAGAATGCCATGTGATTCCAAGGCACATACAGTTTGAGAGTCACTACTTAAAGTTTCTCTGACTTGCCCTGTTAAAGCTATGAGTCAATTTTATTTCATGTCTCTCTGTTTTATCCAGCTTCTCCTTGATGTCTAATTTTCAGCCTGACAAGGAGAGGTGGGTAGAGGAGAAGCATATGTACTCAGACCTGGGACTGGGATGGCTTCTTCTTGACTGTGGGCAGTTTCTTCAGCCTACCTCCTGCCTGTGAAATGAACCCAGTGGTTCATCTGGTTGAGCTTGCTCTGTCCTTTTAAAGTCTCAGGGCCTTGGGATGCCTGGGTGGCTCAGCAGTTGAGCGTCTGTCTGCCTTTGGCTCAGGGTGTGATCCTAGATTCCTGGGATTGAGTCCCACATCAGGCTCCCTGCACGGAGTCTGCTTCTCCCTCTACCTGTGTCTCTGCCTCTCTTTCTGTGTCTCTCATGAAAAAATAAATAAAATCTTTGAAAAAAAATTTTTTTTAAGTCTCAGAGCCTTGACTCACTGTGGTCTTTCCATCTAGAATGTTTTTCTTTTTTCTTTTTAAGATTTTATTTATTTATTCATGAGAGACATAGAGAGAGACAGAGGCAGAGGGAGAAGCAGGCTCTGTGCGGGGAACCTGATGCGGGATTCAGTCCCAGGACCCCAGGATCACGACCTGAGCCAAAGGCAGACACTTCACCACTTAGCCACCCAGGTGCTCCTAGAATGTTTTTCTCTCCCAACACCAACTCTCCAAAAGTCATCTAGTTATTAGTACCCTCCAAACAATCCTTCTGGAGTTTTTCAGCCCTTTTTGCTATGCCCCCAGGAATCCAGGCAAGCGTCCATTCATAAATTCAACAAATCTACTGAGCTCTACTATGCACCAGGTACTGTTCTAAGGCCTGGAGATTGTTTGTCATGGAACAAACCAGATAAAGATCCTTACTCTTATGGAATCAGTATTCTAGTGATCAAGACAGACAAAAAAAAAAAAAAAAAAAAAAAAAAAAACAAGATAAGACAGTAAGTAGTAAACAAGAAAATTGTGTTAGAAAGGGAAACAGGAGTAGAGAGGGGTGCAGTTCCAATTTAAGCAGTGTGGTGGGAGAGCTTCATGGAGAAGATCCGGAAGGCAGGGAGAGTGAGCCATATGGCTACCCGGGGAGGAGCATGTAGCCAGAAATGCCGGGAGGTTGGAAGGAGAAGGAGAGCAAACAGACCATTGTGACTGGATCAGTTAGGTCCAGGAAGATGCGAGGCAGGTTGCGGATGACCAGATTCTATCAAGCTTTGCCACTGTTTAAATTCGGGTTTTTCTCTGAGGGGAATGGGAAGCCTTTGCAGGGTTTTAAGCAAAAGACGGACATAATTTGTCTTTACGTTTTTAACCGTCTCTCCAGTTGGCAGTGTAAAAAAATAAAAGAAAAAAGTGCATTCAATAGGCTATTGCAATATTGCATCCAGGGGAGGCAGGATGGGGTCTTGGACCATGGTGGCAGGTGTAAAAGTCACAAATTTAGTCTGTGTTCAAATTCAAAGCGGCGGCGTTCGTTATGGCTCGCATAGAACGCATCCCTGGTCTTCTGCAGTGGGGTTTTCCAGGCTGGATTTCAGGGAAGGGCAGGGAGAGGGGGGAGGGGGATGGTTTGAGGTTACCAAGGAAACCCAGCATCGCACATCTGAGAACCTGAGCCGGCTCCGGGCCTCTAGGCCTCTGGCGCAGCAAGAATTCTGCGGCCGAGCCCACCGCCCTTCCCCACTGACCATGCGCAGCCCGCCAGGTGGGAGCCTATGGAGAACACAGGACTCTCGCCGAGCGGGACGAGCGCATTCCGGGAGTCGTAGTTCCGCGCCCTTGCGCAGGCGCAGTGCCCCCTCCCCGCCCCCCCCCCCCCGCCGGCTTGCGCGCGCAGCTCCTGCAGGACCAGTTTCTAGAAGCTCATTGCGGTGGCGTTGGTCCTGACTGCGGGTGCGGATGCAGGTAGCGGTCGTCCCGGGCCCCTGGTGTGGGGGCCTCGGCCAGGTCGCGCGGCCCCGGGGCGCACCCGGGGGGCGGGCGGGCGCGCAGGGAGCCGGGCGAGCTCACCGTGCACCCGGGGCCGCAGCCTCGGCGGGGAGGTGGGCAGGGTCCTGGATGACGGAGCTTTTCTCCATCCCCTCCCTGCGCCTACGGTCCGGCGAGTTGGGTCCGCGGACGTTTTGGGCGGGAAAATGCCTTGATGTGGGTGCAGGTGGGGGGAGCCCCGCGGTGAGTGCAGGGTGTTGAGCAGCATCCCCGGCTGCCCCCACTGGGTAGGTACAGTCGCCCCCTCCTCTCCGGGCGTGATAACCAAAACGTCTTCGGCGCCCCCCTCCCTTGAGCATCTCCACCTGCGTCACATTTTCCGCGGAGCCTCCCTGGTAGGCTCCCTGGAGACCGAGAGCAGGTCTCGGTCCCCGCGCAGCCCCAGGTGCTCAGCGCGGCGCCAGGTACGTGGTGGGCGCCTAACATTTGGCGAAGGAATAAGTGACGTCATGCATGCATGTGTGCCGGGCTGTGTGCTGCTGGGAGGTGGGCAGTTACGGGTATAATAGTTGCAGGAGGTGGAGAGTGTGCTTTCACCTGCCGCATTGTAGCACATCTCAGGTTGTACGGTCCCTTCCTGCGTGCCGTCTGCGGGTGGGGACCCTGCCTCATCGGCCCCCGCGTGTGCCCACAGTGTCCTGATGTTCAGTTATTTGCAGAGTGGAAGAACGCGTGTAACACAGCATAGGCTCTGTGCAGAAGAGCACTGGGGGATCAGAGGAAGCTTTGTACAAGAGGTGACGGTTGAAAGGAGTCAAGTTTTGAAAGATGAGGGAGAGTTTGGTAGGAGAGGGGAAGATCTCAGGTTCCAAGGAGAGGGAACCGCTCAGTGCAGAGGATGGAAGGGGGTGGAGGGTGTGTGGGATTGGAGAGAGACTTCTTTATGACTGTGGCATCCCTCAGAGGCAGCTAGAGCTCAAGGGGTGAGGTTCCTCTGAGCAGGGTCTCTAGATCATCCAGCATGGCCTTTGCATTTGAATTTTACCTTGGGACTGATGGGGAGTGATAGGACCCAGTTTTGCATATTAGAAAGAATCCTTAGGCTGCAGTGTGAGACTGGATCGAAGAAACCTGTGCTTAGGTGGATGAAGTGAATGGACAGGTTCTTAGGAAATAAAACTGCCAGAACTTGGTTATTGATTATGTGAGAAATTTGAGGGGGCAAATATGAAATCAGGCTTCTGAGTTGGGCACCTGGGTGGGAAATGTGTGGCTCTTCACTGTGGTATGTCAGGAGCAGTTGAATAAATTTGGGACTGGATTCTCTTGGAGCAGTGACCCTTTTCTCATGCCTTTTGCTTATGAGGAGTATTTAGTCTGGAGAAATTTTTCTTGGAGGGTATCTTTAGTTACTCATAAATAACTCCTCAGCTTTTCACCTACAAAAGAAAATTATTCCTTTTAATGTAGAGGTTGGGCAGGGTTGTTCTAGGCCTCTGGGTATGTTGATACATATCTGAACCAAACAACAACAATGTTTTTAGGAGTAATAATTTGTTTTATTTACCTAACATCTCCTATTTTTTTTTTTTGACAGTTTCTGCAAAACCAGAAGCTGAATGAATGCTTGGAGCCTTTGATATTTTGCTGTCTCTAGTGCCTATTGGTGGACTGTCCTGGTATTCAACTAGAGTCTACAGGGATTGGATTCCTGCTGCTGATACACACTGCAAGCTGTAGTACCCTTGAATAAGATGACCACCATCTCTCCAGATCCTCAGACTCTGGTCTCAAGTGAACCAAATAAGGTCCTAGGGATGGAAACTCCTGGGGATCAAGAAGCTATCCCGAGAGGAGACAGTACTGACCCAGAGACTTTCAGACAGAGATTCAGGTGGTTCTGTTACTCAGAAGTGGCTGGACCCAGAAAAGCCCTAAATCAGCTCTGGGATCTCTGCATTCAGTGGCTGAGACCAGACATCCACACGAAAGAACAGATTCTAGAGCTTTTGGTGTTTGAGCAGTTCCTGACCATTTTGCCTGGGGAGATCAGGATTTGGGTAAAGTCCCAACATCCTGAGAATAGTGAGGAGGTGGTGACCCTAATAGAGGATTTGACCCAAATGCTTGAAGAGAAGGAAGGTGAGATTTATAGATGGCAGGACTAAGAGGGAGAGATCGCCTCAAGGTGTGAAAGGAAACTCCCCCAAAGAAAGCAGTTGATTGCTGAAAATGAGTCTGAGTTTGGGGTTGGGAATGGCATAGGATCAGCCCTGCCTCTTACTGTGTAATCTCAGAACCTTTTTTTTTTTTTTTTAACCTGGTGAAATGGGGTTCCAATCTGCTTAGTTTCTTGTGAGGGTTAAACATGATAAGGTATAATCCTAATTTCTTTCCTTTCTGCCTTGAGTAAGAGGGATTCTTAGAACATAGAAGGAGATCATCTGAAATTATTTGGAGTCGCAAGCATATCAACCACTCCAGGCCTCAACTTCTGCCTCCAGTGGGCAGGAGCAAGTTTCTAGGTTGGGGTGCCCATATTTGTGATGATGGAAATGGTTCTGCACTATTTTGCACTTTGTGACTAGGGCAAATAAGAAATTGAATCTTAAATAGCCATATGTGGTGATCGGCTACCCTATTGAATAGTGCAGTTCCACAGCATTAGAGGAGGAATAGTTCACTTGAATTTTTTTCACTTGTATTTTTTAAATTACATTATTATACATATACAAATGTATAGGATATAAACTGAGTTGTAACATATCATTGAAAAATATTGATAAAAAGATTTGTAGGGTTGATAGCCCTTTAGGGGCATGTGGTCAACTTTGTTAAACTCCCTCTAATATGCTATAGATGTTCCAAATGTGTGTAGCGTGTGAGTTACCATAAAGTTCTCAATACATATGTGGGACAGTTTGTATTCTGCAAGAAGTTCCAAGGTGGGGAAATGCATTTACCTCCGCAGAGTTAAATTGTGGTCACAAAGCTAATCGGTATGTTCAACATTTGGGTTTCCTGACTTCTCTGACTTGTCTGTCCTTGCAACATGGTGCTTCTCCAAAATTAGAGCCTCTCTGTGGAAGGCTTTGCAATAAAGAAGTTCATGAATTGATTGCTTTAGCATTCGGTAAGAACAGTTTCCTTAAAAGCGTCCCTTCTTTCTCTCTGATTACATAATTTTGCTTCTTAATTTCTGTTGGTTGTCTAATCAAGAAGCTTGCCTAGAATTCTTTTCATAAGACAGTAAAGGATGATTTAAAAAGCACTTTATTATTATTGGAAGAAGAGCTGTTGACATCTCAGGGTATGTCATTTTTTTGGTATGTTCAGATTCCTCATTTCTGTCTTTAGGCAATTGCTGGTGACCTCAGAAGAGAAGTCTATTCCTGAGACCAGCTTGGTGCTTCCATTCAATAAGCAGTTCTCTGCAAGGCATTATGCTAGGCCTATGAAGAAAACAAATGAATTCATAAAGCAAATATGCTGTTTTACCTTAGTACATCCTTTGAATATTTTAAAAACCATCCTGTAAATTAAACACATTAAAACTGTAGGTGTGTGGATTGAATGAAATCACTTATGGTGAGCTTAGGAATTGAAAGGGTATTTTATGGAGCAGGGGAGAAGCTTGGATTTTTAAAAAAGTGTATCTGTGGCTTTTATCTCAGTTTTATTTATTTATTTTATTTATTTATTTTAATCTATCTCAGTTTTAGAAAGAGTGGGAAAAAATTTTTGTTTCTTCTGTACTTTTTCTCCAGAGAGACATGTATAAGAATTTCTAGTCTGAGGAATGCATCTGAAAGACTAGAGTGTTCTTTTCCCCTTCCCAGATCCAGTCTCTCAAGAGTCTGTTATTTCCCAAGAGGAGAACCCTGAAGAAAATAAAATAGTTTCTGTCCTTCCGAGAACTGAGTCCCCGGTAAGCTTCCTTTCACTGGTTTTCATTCTTAAGCGAATACTTAACTGAGCTCCTACTGAGCTCCTACGGAGTGGTATAAAGATACCAGAATAATGAAGACAGTTTCCTTCACATTCTTCACATTCTTTGAGCTCATTCTTCAGATGGTGTTTTACTTCACTTACCAGAATTTGTCATACGTCTGATTCTAAGAAAAACAAAAAATTTATTAAAATTCTACAGTTATTCTTGATAAAATTAGTCAAGTGAGAATAGAATTATATTTCCTTAATATAATAAAAAAATCCCTAGCTGAACGGTATTGGAAAAATAAAAAGCAGCTCTCACAATGCCTGTAAAGATAAAGATGTCTAATCATGCTGCAGTTGATGAGCTTTTGAATATTCTAGCCAATGCAGTAAGATAAGAAGGAAATGAGGTAAGTATTGGTATGTAAGAGACAGATGTGTGTTATTTGCAGATAAATGGTCTGTTTGGAAAACCTCTGAGAATCAACTGAACAACTACTAAAACTCACAGTAGTTGAGAAAAGGGGCTGGTTACAAATCAAAGAATAATTTGTAATCGATGAATTACAAATCAGAAAAAAAATTTTTATTTTTTTTTAAAGATTTTATTTATTTATTCATGAGATACACAGAAGCAGAGACACAGGCAGAGGGAGAAACAGGCTCCCCACAGGGAGCCCCATGTGGGACTCTCTCCAGGGACCCTGGGATCACTCCCCAGGCCGAAGGCAAGTGCTCAACCACTGAGCCACCCAGGAGTCCCCCAAAATTCTTTTTTTTAAAGATTTTATTTATTAGTGTGCATATGCATGCATAGGGGGCAAAGGGGAAGGATAAGCAGGCACCCCACTGAGCAGGGAGCCCAACCCAGGGCTCAGTTCCAGAACCCTGGGATCATGACCTGAGCCAAAAACAGACGCTTTTAACGGACTGAGCCACCTAGGTGCCCCGAAAAAGAAAATCTTGTTCACGATAGTAATTCATACCTCTTTAGTAGACTGATACTAGCTTCCCAAAATATGTCCAGTTCCTAATCCCTGGAACCTGTGGATGTTAATCCAGTGCTGAAAGACTGTATTTCTTGTGTCTGTTAGGAATCTGTGACATTCAAGGATGTGGCAGTGAACTTTTCCAGAGGAGAGTGGAGGAGGCTGGAGCCTTTTCAGAAGGAGCTCTATAAGGAAGTGCTCCTGGAGAACTTGAAGAACCTAGAGTTTCTGGGTAAAGCTGTCTCTTAATGATCTAATTATAAACTGTGTATCTTTTCATCCACTATTACTGAAAGATGAGTGCTATTAACTGTATTGACCAGGCATGCAGGGATAATACGACTAATCCTAAAAGTGGGTTCTGAAAATGTACTTTTCTGCAGTGTTTTTTCCAAAAAAGAGTTTCTGCTTCATTGAGCTGGAAGTGTTGAGTATCACTGTGCTGTCATCCAGGGCACACCTTCCCCAGTTCCTCCTCATATACCAGGATTGATGTCAATATTTGATAGCATCTTCTCTTGGGGAGCCGGAGGCTGTGTGTGAATGCTGGACCACCTTTGCCCTATGCAGAAACAGTTATTTTTTATTCTTTTCTCTGAGCAGGCTTTCCAGTTTCCAAATTAGATTTGATTTCCCAGTTTAAGTGGGTTGAACTGCCGTGGCTGCTGGAAAAAGAAGTTTCAAAAGGCTCCAGATCAGGTGAGTTGGTGAAAAGCAGACAAATTAAAATAGTTGCTTCACCAAATTGTTTATGAGAAGCTTTTGAAATGCCGCGTGGGCTAGATGCTAAAACAGGAAGGTGATTAGGATATACCCCCTTGCTTCCTGGAATATTCATTTTAGTGGAGAGACCATTAGTTTACTCCTCTACTAGTTTACTACTCTACTAGTTTTCTCCTCTGAGAAGTAGATGCCAAGGCATGATTAGCTCTGCCAGGGACTTCTGGGGGAGACTTGCCATGAATGAAAATGGGGAGGGCTCTCAGAGCATAATGTGGGTATAACACACCTGTGAATGAGATAGGGAAGGAAGGAAGGTTGGGGAGGAAGCATCTTAGACTGATGCGCAGTTTAAGAAAATTTTGGCAAGGCCAAAGAAAAGTTCCCCAGCCGGAGTGGCCCATGAGGAGTGGCCCATCACGAGTCCTGTGTCTCACAGAAATGGGCCTGCCCAAGGGTTCCTACTCTACTTGCCATTGACTGGGAGCAGCCTGTGGGAAAGTGGCCTTGGCGTGAATGCTGGGGTGGGCATCAGAGAGCAGCCCCTGGGGCCGTTACATGAGCACCCCAGAGCTGGAGATCAGAGAAGCGCGTTTCTGTGGACGCCAGCATACAGATACCAAAACACAAGGTGTTATGGGATGTGTGCTATACTAACACCTGTATGAGGGGCAGTGGGAAATGCAGGAGTGATGGCTTAATTAACACGTAAGTTGAATCTTGAAGGATAAGTGGGAATTCGTCCAGCAGACAGCATGGAGAGTGTGATCTAATTTTTGTTAAAAGGAAAACAACTTATATATACATGTATATATCTCAATATACATAGAGATTGTTTTTTTAATGTCTCAAGAACATTCATGTTAACCCTGGTTATCTTTGAAGGATTATATTTTTTCTTCATCTTTTATCTTAAAATTTAACAATAAGCATATTAAAATTTGTTTAAAAAATAAATTATTGCTTATATATCAATACCTTACTATTTTTTTAATTTTAAAGAAAAAAAAAATCCCTAATTTCACTTCACTTTATTCCATCTTAACCGGGATCCCTGGGTGGCGCAGCGGTTTGGCGCCTGCCTTTGGCCCAGGGCGCGATCCTGGAGACCCAGGATCGAATCCCACGTCGGGCTCCCGGTGCATGGAGCCTGCTTCTCCCTCTGCCTGTGTCTCTGCCTCTCTCTCTCTCTCTGTGTGACTATCATAAATAATAAATAAAAATTTAAAAAAAAATATATATATATATTTATTCCATCTTAACCAAAGTCAACCTGTTGGCTGTTTTCAGTATAAATATGTGCCCCTCTTTCCTTGAAGCATCATGTAGATGTACAACTTGTTTAAAAAGTTATTCACAGGGACGTCTGGGTGGCTCAGCAGTTGAGCACCTGCCTTCGTTAGGCTCAGGTTGTGACCCAGGGTCCTGGTATCAAGTCCCACATCGGGCTCCCTACAAGGAGCCTACTTCTCCTTCTGCCTGTGTCTCTGCCTCTCTCTTCGTGTCTCTCATGAATACATAAATAAAATCTTAAAAAATAAGTAAATCTTTAAAATAAATAAATAAATACAGAATTATTTACAGCAGACTGGAGAAGAAGCTCTTGACAGACAAAGCAGAATCGGTAGCTATAATTTATAAAATACTTAAGCAAACGGTAAGGAGCGCAGTCTATTAAAAAAATGGGTGAAGACCTTGAGCAGATAGCTGACAAAAATAACTGACAAAACTAAAATTGCTGTAATCTTGAAATAAAAGTTCTAAGTCACTGGTCAACAATGAAATACACACTTAAAGCAGCTGTACTGAGGTCATGATCTCGAGGTCAGGAGATTGAGCCCTTCATTGGGCTCCACACTCATCTTGAAGTCTGCTTGAGGTTCTCTCACCTTCTCCGTCTGCCCCTCCCCTCTGCTCACACCTGCATGCGCGTGTTCTTTCTCAAATAAATATTTTAAAAATGCACCGAATTTTTAATAATGGTTAATTTCTGGGGAATTGAATTTTGGGTTTCATAGTTAACTCTTTAAAAAATAGTTTTGTGACAGTGATGGTGTGATCTCATGATGAAGAGCCAAGATGAACGACGTGGTTGTTAAGTGAGTTCAGAGTTCTGAGAAGAGTGTAAATAGAGTATGGTAGTAGAGAAGGCTAGGATTTGAACCCGAGGCCCTAGGTATTTGTGTTTGTGAAGGTGCTATGGGATTGCATTTGAGGTAGAGCAGACACTGAAAGAATAGGATTAAAAACACTGTAGTGTGGTAGGGACAGTGAACGGATGCTTGAATAGAGTGTATCCATAAGGTTGATAGGGCCAGACGGTGGTAACCTTTGAAAGTCTAGTGTATGCAATGCTGTAGGTCTGTAAGGTGATGAACATCTTCTGTAAACTTGGTGCTGTTCGGCTGCTTTGAAAAGCAGTGTGGTATAGCGATCAAAAGTAGGGGCTTTGTTGTCAGACTAGATTAAAATCTGGCTCTGTCGCTTACAATACATGTGACTTTGGACAAGCTATTTACACTCTGTGTGCCTAGTTGTCACATCCACAAAACAGGGATGATATCAGGACCTACTTTATAGGGTTGTTAGGAAGATTAAGGGAAAATACAAATACAGTGCTTGATATGGGGCCTGGATTCAGTAAACATTTGCACTGTCATTTTTATTTGGAAAGAGAATAGATTGGATCTAGAGAGAGCAATAATGAACCTATTGCAGAAATTTGAAAGGAAGGTGAGAACTTGCATTTTATTTTTTTTTATTTTTTTTTTTAAACTTTTTTTTTTTAAGATTTATTTTTATTTATTTATGATAGACATAGAGAGAGAGAGAGAGAGGCAGAGACACAGGCAGAGGGAGAAGCAGGCTCCATGCCAGGAGCCTGACGTGGGACTCGATCCCGGGACTCCAGGATCGCGCTCTGGGCCAAAGGCAGGTGCGAAACCGCTGAGCCACCCAGGGATCCCCAGAACTTGCATTTTAATCTAACTGTAAGGCATTAACTTTTCGTTTTCCCCCATATTTTTCTTTTTTTTAAAGATTATTATTAATAAGAGACACAGAGGCAGAGACATAGGCAGAGAGAGAGAAGCAGGCTTCCCACAAGAAGCCTAATGTGGGATTTGACCCCAGGATTACAACCTGAGCCAAAGGCAGACACTCAACCACTGAGCCACCCAGGCGCCTCTCCCCAATATTTTTCTTAACCACTATACCTCGTTTCTCTCTGTTACTTTTTCTTTCTCTGTTTCATAAGATTCTGAAAACCACCCAAGCCATATTCATATAATTCATAGTCCTTGCTATCTCTCTTCCTGTCTGAGTCCCAAATAGGACAGCTTCCTTTATTGCAAACAGAACACATTCTATTTGTTGTTTCTTTTAGAGTGTGAACCTACAGGTGAATTGAAGGAATCCTTTCGAAATCAAGATGTTCTTCTGGATGAATCAACTTTAGATAAAATAATAGAAAGATGCCTAATGAGTGGTAATTATGGCTCAATGGGAGAGTCCCGGAAGCGTGGTAGTAAGGAATATTCACAACTCGCAGTCACACAAAAGAAATCTCATGGGAGAGGCAGTAAGGGTGAGGAATTTGACCCAGAAAAGAGCCCCTTTGGAAGTAATTTCAGGCAAACCTCGGACATAATTAAACATCTGAGAGTCTACTTAAAGAAGAAATCTCGGAGGTATAATGAAGGCAAGAAGCCCTTTAGTTTTCACTCAGACCTTATTCTGAACCGGAAAGAACACACTGGAGAAAAGCCACGGAAATGTAATGAAGGCAGGAAAGTCTTAGGTCACTCTTCATCCCTCACTGAACATCAGAAACATCAGAAACATCAGAAAGTACATTTTGCGGGGAAGGCCCGGAAGTGCACTAACTGTGGGATAGCCTTTACACACAGCTCATCCTTTAAGAAAAAAAAGTCCTCTATGTGTGAAAAATGTTGGAAAATTTTAAATCGAGAAACAACCTCAGATAAAGATGAGGGAGCTGAGATAGGAGAGAAAACCCATAAATGCAGTAAATGCGGAAAAGCCTTCGGCTATAGTGCCTCACTGACCAAACACCGGAGAATTCACACAGGGGAGAAACCCTACATGTGCAATGAGTGTGGAAAAGCTTTCAGTGACAGTTCATCCCTCACGCCACATCACAGAACTCATAGTGGAGAGAAACCCTACAAATGTGATGACTGTGGAAAAGCTTTCACCCTGAGTGCCCACCTCATCAAACACCAGAGAGTTCATACTGGAGAAAAACCCTATAAATGTAAAGAATGTGGGAGACCCTTCAGTGACAGTTCATCTCTTATCCAACATCAGCGAATTCATACTGGAGAAAAACCCTACACATGTAACAACTGTGGGAAATCCTTCAGTCACAGCTCGTCCCTTTCCAAACACCAGAGGATTCATACTGGAGAGAAACCCTATAAATGTGGGGAGTGTGGAAAAGCCTTCAGACAGAATTCTTGCCTTACTCGACATCAGAGGATCCACACTGGAGAAAAACCCTACTTGTGTAACGACTGCGGGATGACCTTTAGCCATTTTACATCCGTCATTTATCACCAGAGACTTCATTCGGGAGAAAAGCCCTACAAGTGTAACCAGTGTGAGAAAGCCTTCCCTACCCACTCACTCCTCAGTCGGCATCAGAGAATTCATACTGGCGTAAAACCTTACAAATGTAAAGAATGCGGGAAATCTTTCAGTCAGAGTTCATCGCTTAATGAGCACCACCGTATTCACACCGGAGAGAAGCCCTATGAATGTAGCTACTGTGGAGCAAGCTTCAGCCGGAGCTCGATCCTTGTAGAACACCTCAAAATCCATACTGGGAGGAGAGAGTATGAATGTAATGAATGTGAAAAGACATTTAAGAGTAACTCAGGCCTCATCAGACATCGGGGATTTCACTCTGGAGAGTAATTCTTGAAATACAGGAAGGTGGGGGGTGGGGTGGGGTGGAATCTCATCAAATGGTCCCTTATTAAAACCCTGGGGTGGAAACTACCACAGCGTCGATTAGTAGCTACAACTTTGATGGGTTGGCAGCTGGCGAAAAACACTTTCTGCCATTCACCACTCTTCAGCAGATCATAATTAAGGTTGGTAAAGTCATGTGGAAAGTGAAGAAAGCAGGATGAGATGTGCAATGATTCTGAAAGGCCAAATGCAAATTTAAAAAGCAAGAGGAGGCTCACGGGACCCACCCAAGAACCTCTACTTCCGGAGAAGCGGCCTTCATATAATCCTTGCTTCTAGCAAGAACTGGGCTCGAGTCATAACCTGGGTTCTGGGTTCTGTCCCCAGTCTGCCAGCCAACTCACTATATAACCTTGGGCACATCATTTGATGTTTCTAAATTTGAGTTTCTTTACTTGTGGAATGAAGGGGGTGGGGCTCACGATTTCTAAGTTTACCTCTGATCCCCTCTGAAGCTGTGGGAATAAGCTAAACACGTTTGGTTCATTGGAAGTTTCAAGTTTCTCTAGTAGGAAAGTACTCATTTAAGATTCTGGACTTCTAGCTTAGTGAGAATGCAGTATACTCTGAATGCCTGATGCTGGAATCCCAGAATATCAACAGGAAGGAGTCGGAGGAGCTCACACGAGTGTGTCTTCAGGGAATGTTCTCACTGGACAAAGTCCCCCAACCTATTTTTCCCTCTGGGCTGTGACTGAGGGGATTAGGAATCTAGAGGACACACATTAGGGCCATCTCAGCCATGAGGGTACCAGTCCTGGGAAAGTAGGTTGGGGGCTGGGGAGGGGGGTTGTGGGGGAGGAAACGGGTGCTGAAAGCAGAGCTATTCTGGATGGATTATCTTTTACAAAATAGAATTCTATTTTTTTAAGAGTTTGCGTATCCCAAGCACAGCTCCCCCGTAATCAGAGTGGAAACGTGTATGGTGACAAAGCTCACAAGTTAAGACTGGGCAGTTGGATATGTGTTGGTTGGTCTGCATGGTAAGGGGTGTGTGTGTGTGTGTGTGTGTGTGTGTGTGTGTGTGTGTGTGTGTAACTAGTTGTCACTATTTAAAAATTAGGAGATTTCATACCAAATAAAAAAAAAGGCTTGCCTTGAAAAATTGTAAGGGCTGACACCCCTGGCCCATATTTTTAGTGGAGTAGTCAGCTGGTTTGGGTTAGCAGCTGCTACCTTTACACAGGGAATCTAATCTACTCTTCTACTGGCCTAGTTCTCTAATTTATAGGACCTGACTTGCCCCATTTCGGAAACCTGATACTATGATCCCCTGCCATCTGGAGAGTACGCAGTCTAAGGTCTAAGGAGACTCCATTGATAATAAAAATCAGAAGACTGTACAAATCCTACAAAATTACTTTGTCAGTTAAATGTTTTGTTGTGAAAGTAGACCTGAAAAGGAGAGTGAGCAGATATTTGTGGATTATTTCTTCTGAATCCCATTGGTGGGGTGTGAATACTTACTCTGACTGAAAAAAGGAATGAAAACCCTGAGTCAGGTTTAGGTCTCAAGTCTTTGGGTTCTGGAGGCACCATACAATATGGTACCAAAAAGTTCCCAAAGTTGAAACTTGAGGGAGCTCCTAGATAAATGAGAAGGAAAACAGAGAACTTGGGGCTTATGGAAGGGAAGAGATCCTTAATGCTGATCGGAGACTCAGCAATATTTGCTGTGATTTAATGGGTATATTTTTGCGATGATAATGCTTTTGGTTTCTTCCCAATACCCCAACTCCCTAACCCTCACCCCCCATCCAAAAGCTTGTGGTTCAGACACTGCTGTGTGGTAAACAGATCTGCGTAGTTACTGCTAAACGGACCAACCAGAGACATTCTAGCCATGAAAGGAATGTGGCTTATGAGAATCATTCATCCTGGTCTGTGTTTTTTTCTGAGGAGATATAAACCCTGGTGGGTTTTTTTTTTCCAAAAAGATACAATTTATAGAGAGAAATGTGTAAAATTCTTGAGGCATGTTCCATGATGTTTACTGATTACGTCCTCCAGCATTCATAAGAGGATGTTTTATATCAGTATCAGTTGGGTATCTGGAACATAGGGGTTTTCCTTAACAAGTTTATCTGGGTGTAAATTACCTATAAAAGTCATTTCAAGTGTACAATTCAGTGAGTGTTGGCAGATCCACTGAGTTATACAGTCATCATCATAATCCATTTTCGGAACATTTTACCACCTCAGTAAGATCCCCATTCCCACACCTAGTCTCAGGCAACCACTCACCAGTTTACACTCTTGTTTCTGTAGAGTTGCCGTTTCTGGACGTTTTATACAAATGGGATCATATGTGGTCTTTTGTTTTTCATTTATGTATTTTCTAAATGCGTGTTGTAGCAAATCAGTCCTTTATTTTTATTATTAAATGATACCCTATTTTAGGGGTACACCATATTTTGTCCGTTCACCAGTTGAAGGACATTTGGGTTGTTTACAGTTTTTGGCTGTTAAAAATAATGCTGCTTTGAACATTGACGTGTATGTCTTTCTGTAGACACATCTTCATTTTTCTTAGGTAGACGCCTGAGTGCCTGGCTCTTATGGTAAGTTTTTGTTTAACTTTTTAAGAAATTGCCAAATTGTTTTCCAAGTGAGTACATCGTTTTTCATTCTGAACAGCGCTGTATGATCCCCTACAATCTGGGAAATACATATCTTGAAATCTAAAGAGACTCCATTGATAATAAGTAAAATTCAGGAAAAGAACATTAAAAAATCCTACAGAGTGACTTTTCAGTTCAGTTTTCTTTGTGAAATTAGACCTCAGAGGAATACAGTGTGCAGACATTAGAGGATTATTTCTTGAGAATTTCATTGGCAGAGTCTAAATGATTTCTAAATGAAAAGGGTACTAAAGCCCTGAGTCCAGTTTCTCTGCATCCTTACCAGCCCTTGTTATATTGTCTTTCTTGTTAGTGTCCCAAGGGTTGAAATGGTATCTCTTTCTGGTTTTAATTTGCATTTCCCTGATGGCTAATAATGTGGAGAATCTTTTCGTGTCGTATTTTTTTTATTCTATGTAAAAGTCCTTTCTCCAGTAAACTCTAAGTACTAGCCACAGGAGAGCATCCTCAAACCCGGCTTCACGATATTTATCAAAAGCTCAATAACTGCTTATGTATGCTTGCCAAAAGGATATTTGATGTGGGCCATCACCTAATACTTAAATTCATTTTTTATATCCTATCAGATCATCAAGAGATTCTAAACTTCTTTTGATCCCTTACAGAATTGTTTGTATTAACCAGTATTTGACTTAATGCCGTGTATGTACATTGACAGGTGTTAAAGTCAGCCCTCTAGCACATTCTACTTTAAAATGAAGACTTTGCTTTTAAAAATGTTTCTTCTTAATGAGTTTCTACTGAAGAAACTTCTTTCAGGTCACAGGACAAGATAAAGCTTCTCCTGTCAGTGAATCTACTTTTATTTTACTTATTTATGAATTCATTTTTAATGTGGTAAAACATACAAAAAATGTACATTTTAACTCTTTTGGGATTCCAGCTCTGTGGCCTGAAGTATATTCATGTTGTGTGATCATCCCTACTGTGTATCTCCAGAACTTTCTGTCATCCCAAACTAAAACTCATTAAACACTAAGCCCTCATGCTGTCCTGCCCCCCACCCCTGGAGACGACTATTCTTTCTCTTTCTCTGAACTTGAATATTCTAGGTACCTCATATGAATGGAATCATTGAATATATTTGTCCTTTTTGCGTCTGGCTTCTTTCACTTAGCAGAATGTTTTTAAGGTTCATGTTGTAGCAAAAGTCAGGATTTCATTCCTTTTTTAAGGCTGAGTAGTATCCATTGTATGCGTACACCATGATTCGTTCGTTCATCCATCAGCAGACATTTGGGTTATTTCCACCATCTCAGCTACTCTTAGTGGTGTAAAACAGCAAGAGTCCCTGTTTTCACTTCTTCACAGATGTTACTGGCATCTAGAATGGAGGGTTTTCCAGAAGGTTTTCCGCTTACTTTCCCAAGATCCCGTAGACAACAATATGGCAGCAATAGTCTTACGAAATGTATTTCTTAGAAGACGTAGAAGTTGAAATCAGTCCTTGATGCAGGGGCTGCAGAGTGGATACCAGTGACGAAAACCAGTCTTGTTCATCTTCATCAGAGCCCTTGGGTGACCAGGTAAATTACTGTGAGCAGTAATATTTTGAAAGGAATTTTTTTTTTTTTTTTTTTTGGAGCAGTAGGTCTCCATAGCAGGCTCACGAAATTTAGTAAAAACCATGTTGTAAACAGATGTGTTGTCATCCAGGTTTTGCTCCGTGTGTAGAGCACGAGCAGAGATTTGGCACAAGCCTTGAGGGCCCGGGGGTTTTCAGAGTGGTAAGTTAGCTTTGGTTGCAATTTAAAGTCACCAAGCGCATTAGTCCCCAGCAAGACAGCCTTTCCTTTGAGGCCAGGCGCTGGCGTCTCTCTGGTGAGGAAAGTCCTAGATGACGTTTTCTTAGAAGGCTCTTCTGTCTACACTGAAAATCTGTTGTTTGGTGCAGCCACCTTCGTTAAGTAACTAGATCCGCTGGGTGGGTAACTTGCAGCTTCTACATCAGCACTGGTTGCTTTAGTGTTTTATGTTAGGAAGGCGCCTTCTTTCCTTCAATTTCAACGAACCAACCCCTGCGATCTTCGAATTTTTCTTCACAGCTTCCTCACGTCTCTCCGCCTTCACAGAATTCAGGAGAGTTAGGGCCTCACTCTGGATTAGGCTTTGGCTTAAAGGGACTTTAATGATCGGTTTGATCTTCTCTCCAGACTCTCTCCCTGTCACCAGCAGGGGTGTCTTGCTTTCCTAGCATTCGTGTGTTCATTGGAGCAGCACTTTTAATTTCCTTCGGAAACGTTTCGTTCTGCGTTCACGACTTGGCTGACTCCTAGCCTCTGGCCCGTCAGCTTTTGACCTGCCTTCCTAAGACGGGTCGATTTGGGTTTTGGATTTAAGTGAGGCGTGTGACTCTTCCTTTCACTTGAACACTGGGGGGGCCATTGTCGGGTTAGGAACTGGCCTCGTTTCAGTATTGTTGTTTCTCAGGGAATAAGGACGCCCGAGGATCCAGAGCGACCCTGGAGGCGGGCTGGGGGTGTCGGTGGAGAGTCAGGACGTGCCCATTTATCGGTTAGGCTCGCTGTCTTCCGCAGTGTGCTTGGTGGTGCCCCAAAGCGCTAGTCGTAGCGTCAGGGCTCCCGGATCACAGGACACCGTAGCAGGTGGAGTGGAGGCTGAAAAGCTTGAAATCCTGTGAGAATTCCCAGAACGTGACCCACAAAGGGAGCAGATGCTGTTGGGGAAAATGATGCCAGCGGACTTGCCCAACACAAGGTTGCCACAAACCTTCAACTTGTGCGTTTGGAAAAAAAAAAAAAAAACACCACACGCACAGTATCTGTGAAGCACAAGGACAGCAGATCTGCCTCGCTCCATTTTTGCAAATGCCCCCCCCCACCCCCCGCCACGTTAACGCTTAGTGGTGCGTGCCCCAGAGACCGGGACGGCGGGCCACGCTGTAGAAGCGCAGGCAGGGCGGGCGGTGCGAGTCCCGGGGGGATGGCAGCTAGTCCCCCGCCCCGGGCCTGGTCGGTGCTGCCGGGAGGGGAAACCTCGTGGAGCGCCCAGGCACGGCCTGAAGCCTGGGGGTAGGGGTCCGCTGCCCGCCTTCCCGCCGCAGGTCAGGTCCCCCGGGCGGCGGAGAGCCGCGGGCGGTTGTGTGTGCACGAGCTACCTGCGAGCACGCGTGCGTGTGTGCACGCGCTACGTGAGAGGGACGCTACCTGTGAGCGCGTGTGCGTGTGTGCATGTGCTGCTGAGAGGGACGCTACCTGTGAGCGCGTGTGCGAGCATGTGTACGCGCTACCGGAGAGGGACGCTGAGACACGACCTGTGAGCGCGCATGCGTGGGTGCGTGTGTGCACCCGCTACCTGAGAGGGGCGCTACCTGAGAGGGACGCCACCTGTGAGCGCATGTGCGTGCGTGTGAGCACGCGCTACCTGTGAGCACGCGTGCGTGTGTGCATGTGCTGCCTGAGAGAGACGCTACCTGTGAGCGCGTGTGCGTGTGTGCATGTGCTGCCTGAGAGAGACGCTACCTGTGAGCGCGTGTGCGAGCATGTGTGTACGCGCTACCTGAGAGGGGCGCTCGCTGAGACACTACCTGTGAGCGCGCATGCGTGGGTGCGTGTGTGCCCCCGCTACCTGAGAGGGGCGCTACCTGAGAGACCTCTGCTTCCGTTGTTTTTGTTCCGTGTCTTCCTCCGAGTTGTTCCTCTGACGTGGAGGAGCCGCTTGATGAAACATTCGAAGGTCTTGAAAATTCGCCGTCAGAAACCTGTAGTCCGCCGTGCGGCGCGCCGAGGGGTCTCCTTCAGGGGGCGGCGTGGACGTCCCCAAAGGCCTGCCCCAAGGAAGCCTCCCCCAAACCCGGGCCCTCGCGGGGCGCCCCCCCCTCCAGTCCGTCTGCCGCGCAGGAAGTCGCAAGTCCCTAAGCGAAGTATTTTCCAGGCTGAGAACATGCGTGGGATCTGCCCGCCGCACCCGCTCGGGTTCTAAGGTCGTGGTTCCCGGCTGGAGAGCTCCGGTGCCTCCGCGCGCACCCGTCGGGCTCTCCTGGGGCCGGTGGTCGTCGGGGCTCGAGACGCGCCGTAGTGTCTGTGGGGCGGCGCCAGCAAGAGCAGCCGCTCTGCAGCGGCGATTACCGGGCGCGTGGTCCCTGGTTTTCCCTGCTTCCAAGTATCTTCGTTTTCTCGCTTGATCCGCCCGCCTCACCAGAAGCTTCCTTTCGCTCTCGAAGCCTCTTCAAGACCCTCGGTTTGAAGGTTTTGTTGGGCAGGTGCGACCCCCTGGGCTTCCCAAGCTGCGTTCTCGCTTGGTTGGTTTTATTCCTCTGGCTGGGCCTTAACTTTTCTGTTTCTTCCTACGCCTTGTGATTTTTTTTTCATTGAAAACTTGACATTTGAATCTTCTAGTTTGGTAGCTCTGGAGATGAGGCTTTCCCTCTACTCAGAGTTTATGGTCTTGTTGATTTTTAGGGTGTCTCTGCTGGGGAGCAGTCTGTGGCGAATGCTTAGATTTTTCCAGCTCGATTTCCCTGGGCAGAGGCCGTGGTTTTCTAAATTCTCCCATACGTGAATTTTTATTATTATTTTTTCAATGTCCAGAAAAACCAGGTGCTGTCCCTTAAATCCTCTGGAAGCTACTTCAGCCGGTGGGGGTGGGAAGAGTGGCGGCTGCCTTCTGTGTCTGCTCTTCCTTCAAGATCCGAAGCAGCCAGTCAGAACCCAGAACTCCAGCGCTTAGAGGCAAAGGTTTTATTTTATTTTATTTATTTTTAAAGATTTCATTCATGAAAGACACACAGAGAGAGGCAGAGACCCAGGCAGAGGGAGAAGCAGGCTCCCCGCAGGGACCCCGACGTGGGACTCGATCCCGGGTCTCCAGGATCAAGCCCTGGGCTGAAGGTGGCGCTAAACCACTGAGCCACCCGGGGATCCCGAGGCAAAGGCTTTAATTCCTACTCTATGCTCCAGCAAGTAGACTAGGGCCGTGGGCTCCATCTGGGCGCCAGTAGAGGCTGGGTGGCTCCTGGCGGCCTGGAGGCTGACGTCTACCGCCGATCAGTCAGGGTCTTCGCTGGGATCTAGAACTCTGACTCCAGAGTAATCTCTAGATAGACACCTGCTTCCAGTACAGCTGTTGTCTAGCTGGAGAGATGGATCCTGGCGCTACTTACTCCCCCATCTTCCCTGACATCACTTCCTCCACGTCTTTGGAATTTATCTTGCTTTCTGGAAAATTTTTTCAGTTTTATCCCCTGACTCTACTACTAAATGTTTTTATTGTTGTTGTCACAGTAATTCTAAGTGTATTTTCTGATTCTCTGTTCTCTTTTTATAATCTCTTTTATTTCATGGGTGATTTTTTTCCCCACTCTGAGGATGCTAAAACAGTGTCTTTCTGTGTTTTTCTGCTCCCTGCATTATCTGTCTTTCCTTTGAGTTGTTTTTCACCTGTTTTCTCTCTTTCACATTGGAGGCTTTCCTCAAATTTCTGGCAATCTTTCTTCACTTTTAAGAACACGGCTCTAAAAAGCTGACTGGAAGGTGTTTTCATTACTGCAGCACTATCCAAGGAGCATACTGTGAGCCACATACGTAATTTCAGATTTTCTAGCAGCTACTTTTAAAAAGCAAAGCAGATGAAGTTAACAATACATTTTGTTTTACCCAAGAGAGACAAAATATTATTTCAACATATTTTAACCAGTGTAAGAATTATTGGTGAGGCATTTTATGTTACATTTTGCATTGTCTTCAAAACCCAGTGTGTATTTTATAAAAGTTGTAGCAGTTCATACACTGAATTACTTGATCCATAGTTAGATTTATAAAACTTAGTGTTTAAAAGTAGGTTCACATGGTTCTTCCAAACATATCTTGTTATTCTAAATATGCTTAAAGTTTTCCAGTAACTGGACCAAATATCAAAGGAATTACTTTACTCCGATACTTGCATCCACATTGACAAAACAGTTCATCTTTCTTATTAGAAGAATTGATTTTGAAGCAAAAGCATATCATTTTGAAAACTGTTTGTTCAAGTAAATTCACTAACTCCTATGTCACCTCAGTATTATTAACAGCAAATTTGGCATAAAGTAGTGCATAAAATGGAAACAAAACTAAATTTATCCATATCAACAAACCAGTCCTTTCATTTGTCTTGTTTTGTTTTTTGCAGCTAACTTATGTAAGATGCTGCTGATTACATTTAAAATTTGTATATTGACCCAATGTTAGAAAAGTGTGTACAATTGTCATTTTTTATTTGTATCATGAAATATTTCAGTTTTAACTAAAGTATTTCACCTAAGTAGGTACAAGTTTTTCCTGTTCTAAGGAGCTTCAAAATTAGCATATTCATATGCAGTGTATGTTAAGGAGAATTCTTGCTCTGCCACTTTTTGTCTTTGGTTTTTGAATATATGGCAGGCATTCCTTTATTTTAAGAAAACCTTGAATTGGAATTTCTTTCTTTCTTTCTTTCTTTTTTTGAATTGGAATTTCTAGTACAGGGAATATTTGTAAAAATTCTTTTATAACTCAACCAAGGAACATTAATAAAAACACAAGATCACTAAAAAATATTATCTTCACCAGTTCCCTAACCTGGCAATGAATATTTTATAGCATTTGCACATACATACTGAAGAATTTTAACATCTGTATTCATGACTCTTTCTAGAGTCTGCTTTAGAAAACCGAACACAAATATTTTCAATAGTTACCAGACAGTGGAACAAAAGAATGAGGGAAACATCATTCTCTTGCTTTAAAATTCCAGTACTTTTGGTCTTTTGACAACATAGTTGGAGTCTCATCATAGAAACTAATTTTTCTATGTCTAGCTGAAATTCTTCCAACAGATGAGAAAATGTCAAAAACACCTGTCATGAGTTTGAGTTTTTAGGCAATGAATTGACATTTCTTCGTAAATTTGGATGTTCTTTGAAACAGAATGTACCAAAATTTTCAATGGGAGCTGTCTTATATTATGTGACTCATCTAAAAGTAAATACTTGCAACTTTTCAATTTGTGAGTCAATTAATCTTTATTAGTATTAGAAACTTCTTGTATTCTATGAACAACATTGTTTAGAGGGTTAATTGAAAAGTTCGATTTTTGTAAATGTCTTCAAGTCTTATAATTTTCTAACGAAATTACCATAACTAAAATGATAATTTCATCATCTCTCCGCCTAAGATTCTTTGTTATGTGTGTGTTCAAGAATTCAAGTATTGTAGAGTTGGCCAAATTTACAAGCTCAACAATGCTGTTAAATTTTTTTTTTGATGGAAATTGCTCATTTCATGTGACCGTTTTGTTGGGTTTTTTTGACTGTTAGAATACTTATCGAACTAACTAGATTGTTGCTGAAAATGACAAATACTAGCTGTTGTCTTAAATATTGTCTACAGTATTGAACACTTTTGTATACAACAAACAGCTTTTTCATTTTGCTGTGCCTGCAGTAAGTTGCAATCGCCATTCATCATCGAATGTGCACTCTACCCCCGCCCCCTTTTCTCTTGATTGTACTAGTTGTAGTACTGGCTTCTGTAGTGAACTGAATTCTGCCTCAGTAATATGCCTTCGTTTAAAATTTAGATATTTTCCCGTATTTTTTTAATCTAGAAAATAATTATAATTAAAATAGCATCTCAGTTGATGATTATGATTTGCATAGGTATCACTGTAACTTGTGCTGTCTACCTTGGTATACTTGAACTTGTGCTAACCACATAAAATATCCAAGTAAACACATCGTGATGTTATCTCAGTGCATAGAAGAAAATCATCTGAACCAAATCAATCTGTTGATACTGCCTAGATTGGTGAAGTGTTTATCTGTAATACTAGAACTAATGCACGTTCCTGTACAAGCATTACAGTACAGCAACATCCTATGCGATGCAACAGTTTAAAGTGAATTGTAGTTCTATGAAAACAATAAAGTTGTGTTGAATGGGAAAATGTTGACTCTGCTTCTGTTTTTTAAATCTCAAAATGTGGCACCCTTCATGCCTGCGGTTCTCAGCAGCCTTATGTAGCTGCCACATTGGACAACACAGAGTCAGAGTAAGCAGTGCTGCTAGCCAGGGAGCCCAGCAGATCAAAGGGGGCTTAACTGAGTAACAGTTAATTTCCCAGACTGGCTTCCTGCATTTTGTTGCATTCCTGCATTTTGTTGCATTCCAACATTTTTGTAGGTATGCCATCTGGAGGCCTCAGAGGCAAAGAAAGAAGAAACGAAAGCATTTTACAATGTAAATTTTACTTAAACACTAACCTGGAAACAGCTTAGAACCGTGGGTCCCCACTGGGTGCCAACGTGTCCCAGGTTACTGTAGAGAACTCGTGAGAGTTTTCCTAGGACATTTTAAATTTAGGAAAACACAGCTATTGCTAATGGGCAAAGCCCCAACTCCTATCGTTTGGGCCTATTTAGCAAATGGGACAATTAGGTATTTCTTAGCTAACTGTGCCTAGAGGCACTGTGAAAAGATGATTATGGTGCTAAGAATGCTCTAACCAAGAAACTGGGAATGTGGCTTAGAAATCCCTTCTCTCTTCTTCCACTGGCCAGAATTGAGTTCCCCCTCATTGTGAGCATGGATTGCTCCAGCCACAACTTGTAATCACTCTGTCCTTTCCTTCCACCACCCCCTCCCCTCCACCCCACGTACCTTCTATTCCTAAGGGAGACAATCCAAAGTCTGTTGATCAGTGTTTCCACCTGGAAGTCCAGGGTCTCTGGGTTAGAAGCCTGAGAACATGGGAGCAGCAGGTTAACTTGTGGGCTTCACAGGATGATTGGGTGTTCACTGAGTTTTCATTTTGAGGACCCCAGAGTCAGTGTCATTTATCCTTGGAGCAGTGTAATTTCTCCAGAAGGATCTGTAGTTTTTCAGAGAGGGAGCTCATCTGCCAGGGGCTATACATGTGGCTGTCGTGGACGAGGTGGAAGAAAGCGTCATGGCACGATGGGAGTTGGAGTTCACCCCACCTTATACAGACTTCCACTTAACCTGTTTTCAGCCTGACCCCTCATTTCCGCCTTCCTCCAGGGCAAGGGGACCCAAGTTAACCTCTCAGGTTCCACTTGGTGAAAGACTATTTCAGTTTTCTGTGGGGGGTAATGGAGGGAAGGGTAGGAGTGCCATTGTGGGCCAAACTGCTCTTTACACATATTTTCAAGCGCTGTCTTTTTAGCTCCGCAATTTTTTCCCCACTTGCAGAGTATCTGATGCCTCCACCTCCCAAATCTTTGTAGGTGTCCTCGGTACCCTTTGAAGGAAAGCAGTTGTGCCTTTTTCCCCCTGTGCTGTCAATAAAAGTTCCTTTAAATGATAGGTGCCTTCATACAATGTTCTTTGGGGTTACATGTATTTCTTAATTTTTTATAACAGATTTACTGAGATATAATTCACATCACAAAATTTCACCTCTTTTTTTTCAGCTTTATAGAGGTAAAATCGACAACATTGTAAGACATTTAAAGCATACATAGTGGGATCCCTGGGTGGCGCAGTGGTTTAGCGCCTGCCTTTGGCGCAGGGCGTGATCCCGGAGATCCCGGAGACTCGGGATCGAATCCCACATTGGGCTCCCGGTGCATGGAGCCTGCTTCTCCCTCTGCCTGTGTCTCTGCCTCTCTCTCTGTGTGTGACTATCATAAATTAAAAAAAAATAAAAAATAAAGCATACAAAGTGATGATTCGACATACATTGTGAAATGATTCCCCCCTCCATAGAGTTAACTCACACATCCTAAACTTTACATACTTACCTTTTTTTGATGGGAACATTTAAGTTCTACTAGCAAACTTTAATTATACAATACGGTGTTATCAACTATATTCATCATGTTATACACTGGGTCCTCAGAACCTTTTTTTTTAAGGATTTTATTTATTTATTCATGAGAGACACAGAGTGAGGCAGAGACATAGGCAGAGGGAGAAGCAGGCTCCCTGTGGAGGGCCTAATGATGCGGGACTCGATCCCAGGACCCTGGGATCACCACCTGAGCCAAAGGCAGATGCTCAACCACTGAGCCACCCAGGCGTCCCCCTCAACTTACTTATCTTATAACTGAGTTTGTATCCTTTTATCAACCTCTCCCTATTTTCCCCACCCCCAATCCCTGGCAACTAGTTTTCTACTCTGTTTCTATGAATTTGACTTTTTTCTTTCTTTTTAGATTCCACATATAAATGATACCACACCACACAGTATTTGTCTTTTTCTAACTGACTTATTTCACTTAGCATAATGTTCTTGTTTCATCCAATGTGCAAATGGCAATTTCCTTTCCTAAGGCTGAAAGATATTTGTGTGTGTTTTCTTTATCTGTTCATCCACTGATGGACGCTTAGGTTGTTTTCATACCTTGGCTATCATGAATAATGCTGCAAAATTTCATTTATTTCAATTGTACAATTTAGTGGTTTTTGCATAGTCACAAAGATGTGCAACTATCACCACTATATTTCAAGAATATTTTTCTCTCCCCCAAAATAAATTCCATACCTTGTAGCCCTCACTTCCTACTCCTCCCTGCCCCATCCATCCAACCACTAATCTACTATGTCTAAATTTGCCTGTTTGTTCTGGACATTGCACATAAATAGAATCATACAGGGGCACCTGGGTGGCTCAGTGGTTGAGCATCTACCTTTGGCTCAGGCTGTGATCCCAGGGTCCTGGGATCGAGTCCCACATCAGGTTTGCTGCAGGGAGCCTGTCTCTCTGCCTCTCTCTCTCTGTGTCTCTCATGAATAAATAAATAAAAACAAACAAAAACACCAGAGGCACACATCTTGGGTGGGGGCACCCTCACACTTGCCTGAGTTTTATCTCACACATGTTTTACTTTCCCCATATGGAATGGGGATTCAGGAGGGCAGGAGCTTTTATTTTTTTAATTGTATTTTTTAATAGCAGATAAATAATTTGTAATGTTTAGAATTCAAAAGGTACAAAAAGTCATATAGTATAAAGTGTCTTTCTTATCCTTGCCCTTCAGGCACTTCCCAGTTCTTTACCCTGGAGACAAATCGTATTATCAGTAGTTTATTACATCCTTCCAGAGGGTTCTCTCTCTCTCTCTCTCTCTCTCTCACACACACACACACACACACACACACACACACACTCACATACTCACATACTTCTCCCATTTTTTCACTGTAGTCTGACTTAACCCCTGCTCTATTTGGAGGCAGAAATGATCAATGGAATTGACAGCTAAAATTCTGAATCTTCCTGTCCAAAAGCATGGTACCCTCCCAAATGTGCCAAGTCTTTTGTGTTCCTCAGTAATGTTTTAGTGTTTGTGGGAGAGGCTCCTGAGTGGCTCAGTGGTTGAGCTTCTGCCTTAGGCTCAGGGCATGATCCGGGGTCCTGGGATCAAGTCCCACATTGGGCTCCCCAAGGGAGCCTGCTTCTCTACCTGTGTCTCTGCCTCTCTCATGAATAAATAATAAGTCTCACACATTTTTATAGGCTTATAATCCCATGTGCTACCTTTTTGTAGCTTTTGTGTCCCTTCCTTGGTCTGTCATGTTAGACTCCACTGCGGAGGAGCAGTGTGGGCTGCCCTGAGACCCCCACACATTAACAATGTTTATTTCTTCTCATGTAATAAGCAATAGGGTGGTAACCTGATGGCTTCAAATTCAGTGATTTCTGCAGGGAGGTGGCTAATACTGTGTACCTAATACAGGCCAGGCATTATGCTGGTGTTTTGTTTTGTCTTGAGGAATTATTATTTATTTTATTTTTTATTTTTTAAAACCTATTTTTTAATTTTATTTATTTATTCATGACAGAGAGAGAGAGAAAGATAGAGAGGCAGAGGGAGAAGCAGGCCCCATGCAGGGAGCCCAACGTGGGACTCGATCCCAGGTCTCCAGGATCACACCCCGGGCTAAAGGCGGCACCAAACCACTGGGCCACCAGGGCTGCCCATTTATTTTATTTTATTATTATTTTCTTTGAGAGCTTGTGCAGTGAGGTGGAAAGGGCAGAGGGAGAGAGAATCCTCAAGCAGACTCCCTGCTGAGCATGGATCCTGACATGGGGCTTCATCCTACAACCCTGAGATCATGACCTGAGTGGGAGTCAAGAGTTGGACACTTAATGGCAGCCCCCCAGGCACACCCATGCTGGTATTTGGAGTAAATTATAATACGTATATAGAGCAGATGTTACTATCCTCACTTTACAGATCAGAGAAAAAAAAATCAGAACTCTAAAGTCACAGAAGCAGTTAACTTTTGACTCTAAACCATTATTTTGTACCATAACCCAGAAGGAGCGTAGCAGGGGGTGAGGTGACTGGTTGTTGCTCACTACGTAATTTTCACCTGTTCTAATTACATTCCACTTAAATGTGTTTCATAAGGTAGATCAAACTCATTACAATGACTATTTCTTAGATAATGAAGGTAGTATACATTTTTTATTAAATGGTTAGAAAGAAATTAAGTCATCATCCAAATGATTTCTAGATTCCATGTGTCATTTTTTTCATGCTTTCACTATTGTTTTTCCCAAATTATCTCCTTTCAGCATTCCCATAAATGCAGCCGGCATGTTTTCAAATCCTTCAATGACGTATTCGTGGTACTGGACTTTACCCTGTATCAAAACAACAACAAATATCACAGATTTATTTCATATTCTGATACACTCTTCCCATCATAGCAACACACTTACTGGGTTACACCACAGGCAGGTTGGAAATCTCAGATGGAGGCCCTGTCCTCCGTGACCTTAGAGTCAGTCTGGGGGCGTGATCCACAGAGTACACCGAACAATTTAATAATAGGCGTTAGGTCACAGTATAATAAGAATGTCCCAGGAAATGATTAAGCAATTTCTAAGTAAATTATATGGAAAAACTTAGTAATGCAGTGATCTCAGAAGATGTGGAAGATGGAGAAAGGGGCCCCATTCCAGGGGATTATCTGCTTTAATTCTTCCAATAGCTTCAGGACGTAGCATCCTTACCTCTTTGACCCCTGAAGAGGAAGAGCCTGTTCAGCAAATGTAAATACCATGGCAGTCTAATAATCTGTCCTCCCGTCAAGCCCAGATTCTTTCAATATATGTTGAACATTCACTTTGGAGTGTGGGAGGGAAGGGTTCATTTAGTGACGGTTTTTCATTTTCCTTTCTACTACAAGACAGTCTACTAAGTGGGACTAATTTATGTTTTCAAGGGTTTTTGTTTTGTTTCTAAGGGATCTTATGTGGAGACTGGAGTTAGCCGATATCATTTACTTTCCTAATGTATTCCAGTGATGGCCTACCCCTCGTGATGGATTTATGGAGGCGCTATTGGCCTGGGGTTACTCCACTAATTAATACGTATGGAGGGCAGGGATTTGAACTCTTGACTAGAAAGCGCCAGTTCGTTCCTGTTCTAAAGGGGCAAAGAGGGGCACTTGGGTGGCTCAGTGGTTGAGCATCTGCCTTTGCTTCAGGTCATGATCCTTGGGTCCCAGGACGGAGTCCCGCATGGGGCTCCCTGCATGGAGCCTGCTTCTCCCTCTGCCTGTGTGTCTCTGCCTCTCTCTGTGTCTCTCATGAATATATAAATAAATAAAATCTTTAAAAAAGTAAAATAAAGGAGGCAAAGAACCTGAAAGGAGTTAAAAGCTATAACCGAAAGTTTAAAAGTTAAAAGTAGAGCGTTAATAATACAGTAGATTAAGGTACAGAACACAGGGCATATGGAAAGTCTTTGTACTAATTTTGTGATTTTTTTCCTTAAAACTGTTCTAAAAGAAAAGTATATTTTTCAGAAGGGGAAGAGATGAGAAAAAAAAATAAGTAGATGGGAGAGAAATTAGGCCAAGTCACTAGTTACTGAAAACAAAACTACCGTTGGCCCACTCTGTTAGAAGGAGGCATTAGGAACACCAGCGTGGTGGCTTCTTGTGTCAGCTGTGATCATGGGAGGGCTAGATCAGATTTCACCAAGAGGGACAAAGAGGCTCCACACTGGGGACTTAAAAATCATTCAGCTCTTCTCAGCTTCCTGGAAAGAGCCCAGCTCAGCACTCCAAGCGTTAGCCTGGGAAAAACACCAATCTCCAGCGGCTTCCCCGGGGAGCAATCTATTTCTGTGAATTGGGAAACGATGACACAGCCAGGAGTTTAGAGGTGTAATACCACCTTTCCCCTCTAAAACTAGAATAATGCCCCTTGGTTATTCAGAGTTCTGGGAGAGTATATCACAGCACAGGACAAGGGGATGGGCCTCTTCCTGTGGCTCTGAAGCCATGGCTACAAGAAGACACCGATCTTGGACCTGGACGAGCTGCGGCACAAAGATATGCCCCTCCAACATTTATTCAACAATATTCGTCTAGTGTTGACACTGAACCAGACACTATTCTGGATGCTGCAGTACGTCAGAAAACAAAATGCACGAGGGAGATTCCCTGGGTGGCTCAGCGGTTTAGCACCTGCCTTTGGCCCAGGGTGTGATCCTGGAGTCCTGGGATCGAGTCCCACTTCAGGCTCCCTGCGTGGAGCCTGCTTCTCCCTCTGCCTGTGTCTCTGCCTCTCTCTCTCTGTGTCTCTCGTGAGTAAATGAATAAAATCTTAAAAAAAAAAAAAAAAGAAAGAAAGAAAGAAAGAAAGAAAACAAAATGCACGAATGTTACTGCTTTCGTGGAGGTTACATTCTCACAAGAGGGAGATGGGCAATAAATGTAAGTGAATTATAGTATGCGTCATGCTAAAAGATGATAATGGCTAAGGGTAAAAGTAAGCTAAGGAGGATCAAGAATGAAGGGAGATTGCAGGGATGCCTGGGGAGGGGGGGGCAGCTGGTTAAGCATCTGACTCTTGGTTTCCACTCAGGTCATGATCTTGGGGTTGTGATCTTAGGATCCTGGGATCCTGCCCCTCAATGGGCTGGCTCTTGCCTGAGCGGGAGTCTGCTTGTCCCTCCCCCTCTGCCTCTCCCCACCCCCCACCCCGGCTCGCATGCACGCACACTCAAACGCACACACACTCATGTGCGCGTGCTCTCAAAAAAATAAAACTTTAAATCTTAAAAAAAAAAATGAGAGAGGATTTCAATTTAAAATAGGGCCATAAATAAACAAACAAATAGATAGGTAGATAAATAAATAAATAAATAAATAAATAAATAAATAAATAAATAAATAAAATAGGGCCATTTTTCAGCCCGGGTGGCTCAGTGCTTAGTGCCTGCCTTCAGCCCAGGGCCTGATCCTGCGGACCCAGGATTGAGTCCCACGTCAGGCTCTCTGCATGGAGCCTGCTTCTCCCTCTGCCTGTGTCTCTGCCTCTCTCTCTCTCTCTGTGTCTCTCATGAATAAATAGGTAAAATCTTTAAAAAAAATAAATAAAATAAAATCGGACCATTTTAAAAGTTGCCTCATTAAGAAGGTAGTTTTTAGCAATGACCTGAGGGAAATGATCAAATTAGGGAAGCAGTTAGAGGGACAGAGGGCAGTGGGGAGGGGTTGGGCAGAGCAAGCGAGGGGGTGAACACTAAGAAATGAAATCAGAGAGGTAACGGAGGTCACATCCTGTACAGCCCTGTAGGTTTGATTCTAAGTGAAATGGAGCACTTTGCAGGGTTTGGAGCCTAAGAATGACAGGGCTTGATTTATGCTTTAAAAGATCACCCTGGCAGCTGCTGGGGCAGAATCGGGAGGTCGGACAGAGGCTCTTGTAACATCCAGGCCAGAGCAGATGGTGGCCTGGGCCAGGGCGGCAGCAGGGGACGTGGGAGAGCTGGTCAGATCCTGCGGGTAGCTTGAAGGTTGAGCCACCCAGAATTTCCCAACAGATGAGATGTGGGCATGAGAGAAAGAAAAGAATCAAAGATGATTTCAAGGTTTTTGGATTGAGCAACTAGGAGGATAGAATTGCCGTAACTGAGATGGTGAGGTCTGTATATGGAATGGCTCTGGCAGGAAAGATCAAGACATATTTAGTTTTTGACGTATTAAGTGGAAGATGTGTCTTACACATTCAAGTGCAGCTGTTGAGCGGCTGAGAGCCCAGGGGAGAGATCCAGGCTGGAGACAGACATTTAGAAGCTGTCAGCACACTGATGATATTTAAAGCCAAGAGCCTGGCTGAGCTAAGTAAGGGATGGGCAGACTGTGGGTGGAGAAGAAAAGAAGCCCAGTCCCAGCCCTTGGGACACTCTACTATTAATATGGAGAGAAAAAAAGAAGCTAACAGAGGAGGAGGTCCTCTGGGGAGGACGAATCTGTGAGGAAAACCAAGAGCCAGGGGAAGAAAAGTGCCCAAGGAGAGCAGGATCACCTCTGTCAAGCACTCCCCACAGCCAAGTGATGCTAAGAACTGACCGCTGCAGTTCACAGTGTGAGGACACTGTCAATGTTGACAAAAGCAATTTTGGTTGAATGGCAAGAGTGTAAAAGCCTGATTATGTGGGTTTAAGAAAGAATGGAAAGAGAGGAACTGCAGACAGTGAGTGTGAACAACACTCTGGGATTTTGTTCTAAAGGGGGAAACCAGGAAGCTCGGGTGGCTCAGTGGTTTAGCGCTGCCTTCAGCCCAGGGCCTGATCCTAGGGTCCCGGGATTGAGTCCCACGTCGGGCTCCCTGCATGGAGCCTGCTTCTCCCTCTGCCTGTGTCTCTGCCTCTCTCTCTCTGAGCGTGTCTCTCATGAATAAATAAATAAAATCTTTAAAAAAAATAATCTTAGAAAAAAAATAAAGGGGGAAACCGAGAGACTTGTGTCTGCGGTGGAGATGGAACCTATCGTGTAGAAAGGGAATGAGAGAGAGAGAAAAAAAAAGAAAGAAAGGGAATGAGATCTAGTGTACAACCAAGACAGTGTCTCTGGAGCCCGTTACCTCTATGACCCATGTCAGCAAGTCTTTCAGAGCCTTCTGGCGGACATCTCCTTGCCAGCGAGTAACGAGGAACCCTTCCATGCGGAGCTGCTGATAGATAATATTCTCCGGGGGTGGGCCTGTGAACAGGAGGACACATTTAGATGACAGGGTCCAGGAAGGTGGCCCTGGTGAAAACACAAGCAGTACAAATCACGTCACTGTTCTCCTAGATTTCTCCACTCTTTTCTGATCCCCGTGGATCAGACACAGGGGCCTCTGTGGTAGGCAAAGTAATGGTCCCCAAGGACGGCCGTATCTTCGCTCCCAGAACCTGTGAATGCCTTTCCTTACATGGCAAAAGGGACTTTGCAGGTATGATCAAGTCAAGAGCCTGTAGATGAAGAGACGATTTTGTATTATCCAGAGGAGCCCAATATAATCACAAGGGTCCTTGTAAGGGATGCAGAAAAGTCAGAAGTAGGAAAAAATACGGATGATGGAAACACAGATCAGAGTGAAAGAGAGAGAGAGAGACACTGGAAGATTCTGTGTTGCTGGCTTTGAAGATGGAGGAAGGGACCATGACCCAGGAAATAAAGGCAACCTCTGGAAGCTGGAAAAGGCAAGGAAACAGCTTCTCCTCCTGAGCCCTCAGAAAGAATTCAGCCCTGCTGACCATTTTAGACTTTTGATCTCCAGAACTATATGACAATAAATCTGTGTTGTTGTAGAGCCCGTAAAGCTGAGCTAATTCGTGACTGACACACCCTCAGAGTCCTTACACAGGGAAGGTGGCCGGGGAACGTCCAGCCTTCACATGCCAGGAGCAAGGCCCACCGAAAACTTCCCAAACAGTTCTGCAGGACAGAAGGAGGCCCCAAAGGAGAACCTGTGAAAATGTGTGACTCAAGCCTAAATACCCTGATATTCCCGATGCTCAGTGGCTTACTGTTGTCCTGTGGCATAGACCTATCTCCTGTTCTCTTCTCAAAGCAGATATAAAAAAAAATCTAGTGTCCACCATGGCCTAAGAGCCAAGAAAGAAGAGGTGAAGGGGCTCAGTATTTCTAACCACCCGTGCCCTTGCCGTTCTGAGATACCAAGAGTAGAGCAAAAGGAGGCTCACAACGTAGTGTGCGTGGGAATCACACAGAGGGCTTCTGGAAAGAGGTCTCTAGCCCTCCCCCGAAATTTCTGATTGTGGATATGGAGTAGATCCCAAGAATCTGTATTTCTAACAAGTTTTCAGGAGATGGTGACGTTGCTGGTCCTGGGCGCACACTTTGGGAACCACCAGCCTGGAAGAAGCACCAGGCTACCCTGTGAGTGAGACGTGAGGGTGACACAAGAGAGCGGCATGTCCAAATGCTAGGTTGCTCTTGCAGAAGGAGTGCTTCTTCAGAAGATCCACGCCAACTGTACTTTTTCTGGGGTTAAGGACTGGAAGCCTCAATTCCTCATCTTGGAAGAGGATGAAATACTATTTCTGGGCTTACCCATCCTGATGGGAATATAGTTTCTTTATTGGAAGCAAGGAGCAAGGAGCAAGGAGAATGTGACATTTTAGCAGAGAGGAAGGGAGGGAAAAAGTAAAACAAGACAAAATCAGAGAGAGAGAGAGAGACAAACCACGAGAGACTCTTAATCATAGGAAACACATTGAGGGGTGCTGGGGAGGAGGGGGCTGGGTGGATGGGCTGGGTGATGAGCTTTAAGGAGGGCACATGATGGAATGAGCCCTGGGTGTTATATAAGACGATGAATCACTGAACTCCACCTCTGAAACTAATAATACACTATATGCTAATTAACTGAATTTAAATCTTAAAAAAAGCTAAAACCCATCAATCAAAGAGAAAAAAAGAATGTGGCCTTTTAATGTGGCATTAAAGCCAGGGAAATAATTAATTACCCCCTGGGCTATCCTAACAATGTAATATGTTAGAATTTCTGGAGATCAGAGGCAGCGCAGGATCTCATCTAAAACGGATGGACAAGGCCAGCTGATGCCCCAAAGACCTATCTGAGCAGCTGAACTTCCAAACTCTAATTGCTAAAAAGACTAGATCAAGTTACTGGACCCAAAATATTTGGCTGTACCTAATTGGACTATGGTCAAGAAAATGCATCCTGGAGCTTTGCTCAAGTGGGCAGGCAGCAGATTTCCCATGATTCTAGCTTAGCATCAGTTAGAAAAATATAGGGGAAAAAAAAGTCCCTAACAATAAGACTGCCAACTGCACCTGGAGTCTTCTTCTTAGAGAAGGTAGTGTCTTTGATTTTTCACAACCAAGAGGGAATCTACAAGCTGTCCTTTCCCAGCTCCTTCCACTCTTGCTCACTTGTCTGAATGCAGTTGTGGGTCGTTAACTAGCAGGGCTGTAGGGTTTCATTCGCATGAGTGAAGCCTATCACAGAACGAATACCCAATTTATTTATGGTTATCATCCCAGATCCCGATGACACGCTCCAAAATTCCTTTTTGCTCTGTTTTCCTCCTTTTTTTGGACCACAGGTAAATCTGTAATCTCACCAACAGCACAGAATTGTGGAGGGGTGCCTGGGTGCCTCAGTGGATTGAATGACCCACTCTTGGTTTCCACTCAGGTCTTGATCTCAGGGTCGTGGGATTGGGCCCCATGCACTTGGCATGGAGTCTGCTGGAGATTCTCTAGCCTGGCCACTGCCCTCCCCCTTCCCACACCAGCTCCCTCCCTCCCTCCCTCCCTCCCTCTCTCTCTCTCAAATAAAATAAAATAAAAATCTTTTAAAAAATTGTAGTAATAGAGAAGGACTCAGTATGAAGAGTTTAGAAGACCTGACTTTGAGACTCTGGTGAATAGGACTTAAAGAGCCCCTGGTCCTCTTGGCCATTCATCTCCCATCCATATAATAAGAGGCCTGTACAACATCTCTCAGAGAATTAGGACTCAAGGAATATAGCTCTTTAGCTGACACTGCTTTTGGACCTCTGTGGAGATGGGTGAGAGGAGAGGGCAGTCTAAAGGCAGCGCTAAACCGCTGAGCCACCTGGGCTGCCCTGTCTCCAATATCTTAAAGAACCCTAATATTGCACCAGCCAGACCAAGGTGTTCTGTTTCTACATCAGATCATGACTGTCTTTTTACAACTTTACCCAAAACAACAGGTAAAAAACGAAAACTTTTAAAATTATCAACATTTGTCTGTTTTCAGATTGTTATTTTTATATATCAAAAAATGTAATATAAGCTATTTAGTACAAATATATGAAACTACATATTTTTAGTTTAATAAAGACGATTTCGGGATCCCTGGGTGGCGCAGCGGTTTAGCGCCTGCCTTTGGCCCAGGGCGCGATCCCGGAGATCCGGGATCGAATCCCACGTCGGGCTCCCGGTGCACGGAGCCTGCCTCTCCCTCTGCCTGTGTCTCTGCCTCTCTCTCTCTCTCTCTCTCTCTGTGACTATCATAAATAAATAAAAATAAAAAAATATATATATTAAAAAAAAAAAAAGACGATTTCATCAAGAATTATCAGGAAGTCACTGGCCTATGCCATGTCTATAAATCTTCTCCTTGTCTAGTCTTTCTACATCTGTGATCATGTGCATGAGCTCATTACCTGGGGGAAGTGGGCGAGTACTATTATATGTCGAGATGGCCCCACAAATAGCAATTCTTCCAAATTTCTTCATCTGGGGAATAACAATGTTTGAAAACTCTCCACCTACCTAAACAGAGAGGAAGAAAAAAAAATCACTGACTTTAAGTAATCTAAGCACTAGAAGATTCAGAAGTATCAGTAAGTCACAACCATCATTTCACAAATTTATTTTAGAAGTAAAAAAACACCTAATTGAATTAGCACAGCAGTGCAGAAAATTGCAGTTGGAAAAAGATAGGAGAGGCTGGGATTTCTCTTTGACGGTGGAACATACTCTGATCAATTCAATAATCTCATTGCTCCTACCTAAAAGCATGGAATAAATACTCAAAAGCCACATCAAGAACAAAGTTGGAAGACTCACATTTTCCAATTTCAAAACTTACTACAAAGCTGTATTAAGAAAGTGTGGGAACAGAAATATAGATCCGTAGAACTGAGTTGAGAGTCCAGAAATAAACTGTTACTTTATGGTCAATTGATTTTTGACAAGAGTGCCAAAACAATGCAATAAGAGGAAAAAATAGTCTTTCAACAAATGGTGCAGAATAACTGGATATGGAAAAGAATGAAATTGGACCCCTTCTTACACAATACACAAAAATTAACTTAAAATGCATCATGGGCCTACGTTTAAGAGTTAAAACCATACAACTCTTAGAAGAAAACATAGGAGTAAATCTTTGTGACCTTGGATAAGGCAAGGCCTTCTTAGACAGGACACCAAAAGCCTAGGCAACAACAGGAGAAAAAAATTGGGCTTCATTAAAATTTAAAGCTTTTGTGCTTCAAAGGATACTTTTCTTTCACTATCTAGAAAATGAAAGAAAAGAAAAAAAGTGAAAGGCAACTCACAGAACAGAAGAATTGCAAACCATATAGAGTCAATCCTCCTTATTAGTGTATTCCATATTTGAGAATGGGACTACTTACTTGCTAACATTTATTTATAACCCCAAAATCAACACAAGCTTGCCTGTCCATTTGGAGACATGCCTAGAGGCAGTGAAAGAGACACAAAGTTCCCAGCTAAGGTCAAAGAAAGGCCAAGGCTCTGTTTTCTTTTTTCAGCTCTCCCGAGGGATTACCAGGGAGGGAAGGCAATAGGGGGCAGTGCAGAGTAGTTCAAAAAGCTCCAGCTCTGGGGCTGGTTGGATGGGGTGTGAATCCCAACTCCGGAAGAATGGGTTTCTGGGTAAGCCTCAGGCAAGCTTCTTTCCACTTCTGAACTCCTTTCTCTTTTGAAAAATGAAGAAAATAGAAGCTGTAGGAAGAGTTGTTTTTAGGATTTAAGATTGTAATCAAGGTGAAACATGTATGTATATGTACATACTTCCCCTAGAAGCAATGGCTCTGGGTTTGTGGTGACTTGATAAAAAAAAAAAAAACTACCAGGAATATTGAGAATTGAGTATATGTGATAAGGGACTTCTCAGAATCTTTACGAAAAACTCTTAAAACTCAATAAGCCAATTGAAAAAATGGGCAAAAGATTTGAAGACATTTCTCAAAAAATATACAAATGGCCATAAGCACACAAAAAGATGTCCAATATCATGAACAATTAGGGAAATAAAGATCAAAACCACAGTGAAATACTACCTCAAACCTACGAGGATAGCCACAATAAAAATGAGAGATAGTAAGTGTTGGTGAGGATGTAGGGACATTGGAACCATCATATATTGCTGGTGAGAATGTAAAATAGTGCAGCCATTTTGCAAAAATTTTTGTCAGTTCCTCAAAATGTTAAATATGGAGTTACCACGTGACCCAACAATTCCACTTATAGGTTTATACCCAAGAAAAATGAAATCACACAAAAACTTGATCGTGCATGCTCATAGCAACATTATGTATAATAGCCAAAAAGTGAAAATTACTCAGATGCTCATCAATTCATGGATGGATAAATAAAACGTAATATATCCATACAATGGAATATATCTTGGCCACAAAAAGGAATGAAGCACTGATACACATTACCACACGGATGAACCTGAAAACATGCTACAGTATACTGTAAGAAGCCAGTCACAAAAGACCACTCTTTGGGGGAAATGAGGAGTCACTATAATGAGTACAGGATTTTTTGGGGGGGGATAATGAAAATATCCTAAAATTAAGGTGATGGTTGTATAATTCTATGAATATACTAAAAAAACCACTAAATTCAACACTTTAAAAATGGGCGAGTTATATCTCAATAAAGCTGTTTTTTTTTTTTAAAGACACCCATACTTTCTTCATATATTTTAGGTGGAAACTCTAGAAGTATATTCTGTTGTATAGTACTTTATTAGTAAATAAGATATTAAGCCCAATTTGCACTCACATTATCAAAGTAACAATCATAACCATCAGGAGAGGCTTTTTTCAAAGTTTCTTCCAAAGACTTTATGGTTTTGTAGTTAAAGGCAACATCATATCCAAGCTTTTTAAGGTAGGCAACCTTTTCGTCAGACCCTGCTGCTCCAACAACTTTGCAGCCCTAAATGGGGAGAAAAAAATGGAAACCATTTATAAGCCAAAAGCATGGACCAACCTCCCCCCTTCCCAGTCTAGTATGGTCAGCTTCCCCAGGAACACCCTTCTATGAGCTGAGCCACATCTATGAAGATATCCTAATGGGCCAATAGGCTCTTAGGTGAAATTAGTCCCTGAATCAGCTTATACCCAACTGTAGCTTCAGCTCGCCTCTGACCAACCAATAGATCCCAGGCTACGGTTATGTGCTTTGCTGTTCGTTTTAACTTGTTGGCTTGACAATCTATTTATTTGACTCTCTTGTTTATTTTGGGGCTTCTCTTGCAGTGACTTCCATGCTATCTTTAGGGACAGTGGTCCTTTAGACTATAATTTGGCTCCAGCTCTGGGAATCTCAGCCCTCTTGTCAGCTCTCCCAGTGACTGTCCCCTTATTATTCGATTTGGGCTAAAGTACTGGACTTGATCCTGTCTAATCAGAGGAACTAGAGAGCATTCCGAAAATCACTTTCAGGATGAGTCTAGAGACTGTATTGGTACAATGAGAGTGACTCTTCAGAAATCTCTCTTATATTGTCAATGTATCTCTGACTTCTAAACAAGACCCACCAAACTAAACTCCCTGACACTAGGGAAGGTCTGCTGTGCTCACTGTTGTATTCTCAGTGCACACCCTGGGTATTGAGTCAATGTTTGGTACCAGAAGAAGACACTTACCTTGAGCTTAGCAATCTGCCCCACCACAGAGCCCACTGCCCCTGCTGCTGCATTAACCATCACTGTTTCTCCACCCTTCACACCACAGATGTCAAGGAGGCCAAAGTAGGCTGTTAGTCTGAGGGAAGAGAATTAAAGATACGTGGATAGATTTGTTGCTTTCCCCTATAACTCATTAACTGAGGCTCTGTTTTACTACACAAGCCAAGGTGCAGCCTTGAGATAGGATGAGTAGTAGAAAAATGTTAAGTTATGTCTTAGCACCCCGAGTCTGAGCCAGTGAAATCTATATCCACTATGGCGATTGCCAAGCCACTTGCAAAATTTCAGACAAGTTCATGTAAAATTATTTCTATATGAGACAGAAACTATATATCTGCTTTTGAGTATGTCTGGGGACCCATTAGAGTTGAACATTGAAGGTGAGGCAGTGAAAGGCACAGAAATGTGCACTTCTTCTGAGGACCCCAAAGCTAATATTCCCACAGTGTTTTTTGAAAGTTGGGTGGAGCACCACCTGCCTCAGAATCACTTGGAGTTTTATTAAAATTTAAATTCCCAGGCCCCACCTCAGACCCACTGATTCAGAAATACTGGGACATGAAGACCTGAACGTTATATGACGAGGTGATTCTTATGAATGTAAGCAACTGAGAACCATCGGCTTAATGAATGCTGAAGCCAGACGGTGCCTGGCAAGTTTGCATAACCTCAGACGAAAAGGAGAAGGTGCATTTCTGATTGTGACATTCCACCCATGACCACCCTCCCAACCCCAATCTCTGTCCTAGAACATTCTAAAACCAGCTTTTAATTAGACACACTGACCTAGGATACACAAGGCCTTTCCGAAACATCACATCCTTCTAAAAATGGAAAGGAGGTAAGGTGGAAAAGTCAACAGTAAAGAAATCTTAGAGGAAAAAGTAAAGGCACACTTTGGTCTGAGGGAGACGACTTATTATTATTATTATTTTTAGATTTTATTTATTTATTCATGAGAGACAGAGAGAGAGAGAGGCAGAGACACAAGCAGAGGGAGGAGCAGGCTCCCTGCCGGAAGCCCGACGTGGGATTCGAACCGGGACTCAGGATCACACCCTGGACCAAAGGCAGGCGCTTAACTGCTGAGCCATCCAGGGATCCCTGAGGGAGATTTAAATAACAAAATTGCTTTGTTGGAGAGCAAAACACATGAACCCCTCCAGCTTCACGGAGAAAACAGGGGTCCAATGAAGGAAATAATGTAACCTTCGGGGGGAATGTTAAATCTCTGGAACCCCGACAGCTATAAGACACCCTAGGTTTCAGAGTTCAATTTCTTTTATAGTCTACAGCAGAAGTTCCAGTGTTCTTGAGGCGTTGACCCATCCCACTGGTAAGTCGTCCACAGTGGCAGGCATGCTCAAGAAATGGGCGGTGTGTCATAGGAGGTGAGAAACAAGGCATAACTCCTCCTCCCCCATCAGTGAGAACCGCCGGAATAAAGGTGATTGTTTGGAGTAAAAGTGCAGTCCTCAGGGGCTTGGAACAGGTGAATGAGACGCACACGCAAACGAATAAATTATGCTCTGTTTTAGGATTCAAACCTCCTACTACTTTACAGATTACTCTCTCCCCAACGAAGTCATGGGAGACTGGCTTCAAGGTTTCCTCATGTCTCCCTTCACCCCTGCATTCCTCCACCTGGCTCATTTTAGAGAGAAAGACGGGTGGGATAATACGGTGGGAGGAAGAGCTCACTAGTGGAGGGTACAAGGCAGGCAGGCAGGACCCAGAACCACTATAATTCTGTTGAAGACCCTCTTATTAAAGTAAGAAGCTATTGAGCATCCTCCAATCTCACAATATTGTCTCTTGGCCACAGCAGTTCTGAGGAAATCATATTCCGAGTGCAATATGAATTTGGGGTGTCAGGGACTGGTTTGGCTAGAGGCTGATCGTTTGGGGTATGAACTTCCATTTCATTCTTTAGAAGTCCTCTGAAGGTTGAAAAAGAAGGGAGGGAGGGAGGGAATGAGGGAAACAGTGAGAGAGGGAAGAAGGAAGGAAAAGATCATACAACTTAAAGAAAGAAATTCATGAATTCCAGGCTAAAAAAGTTTTTTTGGGGGGGAAACTCCAACAAAAAGAATTCAATTGACCTTGCTTCTCCAGGCCATAAGAGGAAACTTGAGGTCCTAAGTGCAGCTGCGACAGGATGAACTGATCAGGAGTCTTCTTGAGGGATAAGGCTAAGGAACTCCTGAGTAGTTCAAGTCTGTGTCAAGCTAAGTGACTGTTCAAAACCATATTTATGATTCATTTCTGTCATTTAAACTTCGGATCCCTTTATACCTCAGGAAATTCAGATGTGCGTAAGGAAAGGTGGGGAATGAGACAGTATAGAAAAGCCAAGCTAGAATGAGTTCCTTTCCCCTCTTTAAACTCTGAAATGGAGGCAGAGATGAGTGAAGAATGAAGCCAAGATGCTTCCAGGGACAGGAGTTGTTGGTTCCACTGTGTTACCATTTGCCAGCTGCTAGAGAAGGATCATGCCCCATGCTGCTCCTCACTGCTGCTCTCTGGACTAGGGGGTCTCTAGCCTCATTTTCCTTCTCTTTCCTTCAGTCCAAGGCTAACTCTAGCCCATCCTCTTCCCTTCTTGGTCCTATCATCTACTCTAACCAGTCCCTGAGCCTAGAATGACTCAAGTCTCTTCCTGTTGACCATATTCTGGACAAGCTATTTTGGAAAACCAGAATGTCAGGTATTTAAACAAATGAAATATACACCCATGAAACTCACCCTGTCATGCCAATTGTTCCCAAAGCCAAAGACACTGGTACCGTGTCTGGCCACTCTGCAGGCAGCTTTTCCAGATCTTTCCCATCAGAAATAGAGTGCGATGTCCAGCCTGAAAAAGCCACTACCACAGTTCCTGCTGGGAAGGCTGAGTTTTTACTTTCCACGACTCTGAAAGATAAAGCACATTAAGACATGGGAAACCTCTTTCAAGGGATGTGATGCTACATGGCTGGTGTTCCTAAAAGGGACTGAAGTGAACCCCATGGGCTGAAGAAACTATAGGGGTCTGGGACGCCTGGGTGGCTCAGTGGTTGAGCATCTGCCTTCAGTTCAGGGCGTGATCCCAGAGTCCTGGGATCGAGTCCTGTATCGGACTCCCCATGGGAATCTTGCTTCTCCCTCTGCCTGTGTCTCTCTGTGTCTCTCATGAATAAATAAATAAATAAAAATTTTTAAAGATTTTATTTATTTATTCATGAGAGACACAGAGAGAGAGGCAGAGATACAGGCAGAGGGAGAAGCAGGCTCCAAGCAGGGAGCCCGACGCAGGACTCCATCCCGGGTCTCCAGGATCATGCCCTGGGCCGAAGGCAGACGCTCAACCACTGAGCCACCTGGGCTGTCCAAATAAAATCTTTAAAAAAGAAAAAAAGAAAGAAAGAAACTGTAGGAGTCATAGACAGAGACCCCAGCAAGATAGAGGACAGACATATTTTTCAAGCACGGAGACACACAAATACCTGGCCACTTGTTGCCCCATCATCATATCACCCTCCTTCAATCTTTTGGCCGCCACTCTGAAAAAAAAAAAGTTCTTAATACATAAGAGCATCTGGGGAGGGGCGGCTGGGTGGTTTAGACGGTTGCGTGTCCCACTTGATTCTGGCTGGGGTCAGGATCTGGGGGTCGTGAGATCGAGCATGGCCTGGGGCTCCATGCTGACCGTGGAGCCTGCTTTGGATTCTCTCCTTCTCCCTCTGCCCCCTCCCCATCCCCCACTCGTGCGTGTATTCTCTCTCTCTTTAAAAAAATAAAAGAGCATCTGGACAAAACCATCTTGAATTCAGGCCACATGAAAAATCAACAAGAAAGTGTGTGCTGAGACGTGAAGGCAATAAAACCTGGTGAAATGCAGGAGGAGAGCTGTTAGTGGTAGTTCTGCTCTGTGACCCCAAAGAGGCATTTTGAGCATTTTCCAGTGAAAGGAACATGAGAATCTTACCATCATGCTCCACTATGGATGAGTTTCTACCAATAACTTTTAAAACATAACCCAGGGCAGCCTGGGTGGCTCAGCAGTTTAGCGTCGCCTTCAGCCCAGGGCGTGATCCTGGAGATACTGTGATTTAGAGTAAGAATTAATATAGTCTGTCTATATCCTATTTTTGGCAGAAAGCTCCTAAAACTCCTGGGATTTCCTAAGTGATGAGGTTGAGAAAGTTATCTTTTTTTATGTTAACGAGGTGACTTTTGCGAAGCACCTAAGGAGGGGGGCTGGTTGCCAGAAGCCAACTCGAACTCCGGATTAGAGGGGCTGTAATTCTCACTGCCCCCTCCCCAGACCTCTGGGAAGTAGGGAAGGGCTGGAGGCTTACTCAGTTGCCAATGGTCAATGATTTAACCAACCAAGCCTATGTGATGAGCCTCCATAAAATCCCAAAAAGACATCTTTTTGCTGGCAAAGATGAGCATCCATGAATCTTATCGTTGAATCATACTGGGACAACAAGGGGAAATGACAATCAGTTGGATATTTTAAAAGATGGACTATTTCAAAACAGGGTCCAAAACACAACACATGAATTTTTAGAAGGAAAATCATACCTCATGTAAGGATCCACGGTAAGGAACAAAGCTTCCAGCAGGACCTCTGTAAAATAAAGCATTCCACAGGCAATTAGCAACTCAAGGCTCAGGGCACCTGGGTGGCTCAGTGGTTGAGCGTCTGCCTTTGGTTCGGGTCGTGATCCTGGGGTCCTGGGATCAAGTCCCACATGAGGCTCCTTGTGGGGAGCCTGCTTCTCCCTCTGCCTGTGTCTCTGCCTCTCTGTGTGTGTGTCTCTCATGAATAAATACATAAAATCTTAAAAAAAAAAGAGAGAGAGACTCAAGGCTTGATGCCTTCCTTGACTTTGACATTCTAAATAAACACAGATCATCCTTCCGCTGCAGGGTTGCCCTTCTTCCATCTGTGCTTGCTGTTGAAGAGACGAGAGGGTGCCAGCCCAGATCATTATCATCATCCTATTATTTACTTAGCACTCACTCCATGCTTTACATGGGTTATTTTCCAGGAGATTCCCAGCTATTATAGTTTTGTTTTATTCAGGCTTAGGTTAAGGAACCTGCATGCTTACACAGTAAGCATGTAGTCAACTGCCATGACGTGACTGGATTATTATGACTTCCTAGCCTCGGCCTTGAAGCCAGACGGCAGGGTCTAGTCACCATGAACTTCTCTGCATTATCATTTGCACTAGGTTGCAGCGCTCCTATGAGGTTTCACTGACAGCCCCCATTAGGATTAAAGAATATATATTTTGCTGGAGTGACCCTCATGCACATTCTCTGGAATTCTGAATCTGAGTCCTGCCCATCTATCCCAACTTAGATAGGACTGAACTTTGGCGTGCTATTTGATTGTGTGTGCCTTCCTCAAAGCCTGCCTACCTGCCTGCAAACACCCCTTGCTGTCTCTCTACAAGGCTAATCTCCAAACTCGTTACAGAGTGTGCTACTGTTTCTCTCCCCTTTGCCTTGTCCTTCCACTTCCCCCAATGGGATGGGAGACTCCTCAATGAAGGAGGAGAGTTTTTCTCTCCTGTCTGTGCACAGGGTAAGTCTGAGCTCTGCACATGGCTGCTAGGCCCTGCTTACCCCACTCGCTCACCCAATCATCAGGCTTGCCAGGACCAAGAGGAAATCCTCCCCAAGGTCTGCTCAAAGTCATGAACAATGTACCTTTTCAATGATGAAGGAAATCAGAGGGATCCTCCCACATGACCTCAAGGCTTCACCCAGAAAACCTTGAAAAGTCTCTGTGATAGAGTGCAAAATTGCTCCAATCGGTGTGTGGGGCCTCCTCGCCACTCCTCCCATCAAGAAGTCTATGTGTCACTCCTTGAATCGGGACTTGGCTGTGCAACGTACTTCGCGTATTAGTGAACATGGTATAAGGAGAGGCTTGAAAGGTACTTGCCAACACTGTGAAGACAAAGAGCTCACAGCCTACTAGAAACCAGCAGGACTGAGGCCCACACCTCTGCATAAAGCTTGCCAACCACCAGACAGAGAAGTGAGGTCCATCCTGAGATTAGATATCCTGATGTCACTAAATTTTGAGGTAGTTTGTTATGCAGCAAAGGCTAACTGAAAGTCTTTTCCAGCTCAAATCTTATGACTTACCTCCATTTTTTAAGGACGGGAGTTCAACCGTCTTTAACTCAAAGTTACTATGAGTAGGGCTGCCTTCAAAGTGCTTCTTCAGAGTCCAGCTCTTAGCATGAACCATCTTGAAGTTCCTGGAACACAGTAAGCATGTAGTCAACTGCCATGATGTGACTGCATTTTTTTTAAAAGATTTTATTTATTCATGAGAGACACAGAGGGGAGAGAGAGAGAGAGAGAGAGAGAGAGGCAAAGGGAGATGCAGTCTCCATGCAAGGAGCCCGACGTGGGACTCGATCCCGGGTCTCCAGGATCATGTCCCGGGCAGAAGGCGGTGCTAAACCGCTGAGTCACTTGGGCTGCCTGATGTGACTGGATTATTAGGACTTCCTAGCCACCGCCTTGAAGCCAGATGGCAGGGTCTACTCATCATCTACTTCTCTTCATTATCACTTAACACCAACCACATTTATTAAGTATTTGTTGCATTTCTATTCCTGTGCTAAGCACTTCACACTCATCATCTCATTTTATCTTCATAAACTCCCTTTAAGATAGGCATTCTTATCATTGCCAGGGTACAAATGAGGAAACCGAGGCTTCCCCAGAAATTTCCAAGGAAAAATGTTAACCAACACAGAAATTCTTCCCAGCCGGGATGCCTGATGGCTCAGTGGTTGAGCCTCTGTCTTTGGCTCAGGTGGGATCCCAGGGTCCTGGGGTCAGGTCCCACCCACATCAGGCTCTCCACAGGGAGCCTGCTTCTCCATCTGCCTGTGTCTCTGCCTCTCTCTCTCTCTTTGTGTGTCTCTCATGAATAAATGAAAGAAAGAAAGAAAGAAAGAAAGAAAGAAAGAAAGAAAGAAAGAAAGAAAAAGAAATTCTTTCCAGTCACCTATTGGGTTTCACGAGGGCCCTGGACAACTACCTGGTGTGCGAATGTTCTGTTCCTCACTTCACATAAAACGAATCCTGAGACTCAAACACAAAGAACCTAAGAGAGGTCCATGCTCCCCGGTGAGATGGATGGAGCAAGTTTCTAAGGCCCGCAGACAGTCTGATCCTCCCGAACACCACCGCGGGGCGCTGCTGCTCCGCTCGGGGGCGAGTTTACTTTGGCACCAAAAGGGAAATCCAGGGTTTAAACTTGCCTCCGCAGGAAACCAAAAGAGATGATTCAGGCCGCCCTGAGCTGGGCGAGCAGGACACTTTGCTGGGACCCACCTGCCCCGCAGCACCTGCGCCCCCCACCCCCCAGGCCTGCGCTCGCTGGCAGTGTAAGCTGCAAAGAGGGAGGGGGGGTCCCCGGAAAAGGGAACCCGACACAGCTTTCCCGCCACAGGAGAGAAGTTCATTCTAGGCCTTCGGCTATTCTTGGCACCTTGCCCTGCTGACTCTACGTACCCTCGCCCTCCGCCGCAAGAGCTTCCTAGGAGGAGTTAGATTTACCAAGGAATGCAAGAAACCTCCGTCGTTCAGGATTTTCTGGAAAGAAAGGGAATGCAAGAACTCACGCCTTTACCTGGCCTGGGCACAGCCCAAGCAAATCAGAGGCCACGAATCGGTGATCAGACCCCTTTGCTCCCCAACCTCGCTGTGTCAAAGCGAAGGCTGATCGCCGCCGCTCGCGGAGTCGGAGGGTGACCCCGGGCCGCCCGAGGCCTCCAGCAACCAGGACCCGGGCTCCGCCCACCTCGGGCGCCTTCGCCCCCGCCCCACACGGAACTTTCTTTTCTTTTCTTTCTTCTTTTCTTTTCTTTTCTTTTCTTTTCTTTTCTTTTCTTTTCTTTTCTTTTCTTTCCTTTTCTTTTCTTTCTTTCTTTCTTTCTTTCTTTTTCTTTCTTTCCTTCCTTCCTTCCTTTTCTTTCTTTCTTTCTTTCTTTCTTTCCTTCCTTCCTTTTCTTTCTTTCTTTCCTTCCTTCCTTTTCTTTCTTTCTTTCTTTCTTTCCTTCCTTTTCTTTCTTTCTTTCCTTCCTTCTCTTTCTTTCTTTCCTTCCTTCCTTTTCTTTCTTTCTTTCCTTCCTTTTCTTTCTTTCTTTCCTTCCTTCCCTTTCTTTCTTTCTTTCTTTCTTTCTTTCTTTCTTTCTTTCTTTCTTTCTTTCTTTCTTTTTTTCCTCTAAGATTTTATTTATTTATTCATGAGAAACAGAGAGAGCAAGAGGCAGAGACACAGGCCGAGGGAGAAGCAGGGCCCCTGCAGGGAGCCCGACGCGGGACTCGATCCCGAGACCCCGGGGTCACGCCCTAGGCCACCTGAGCTCCCTGGGCGTCCCCGGAACTTTCTTTTTCGCCCAGTCCCCGCATGAATACGCAGGCACCCTTGGCTTAGAACCTCCCCTACTTTGTTTTTCGGGGTGACACGACTTGGCGAAGTAGCCCTGCTGTGCTCCTTTGCTCTTGCAAGTGAAACCCTTCCTTTTCCTATTCGTTGGCTTGGTTGTGTCTTTGGGCCCGACACGCACCGAGGCGCGACCCCCGTGGGGGCCGGGGCGGTCGCGGGGGGGGGAGCCGCAGCCCGGCTCTTCCACTTGCCTCCTTTCCCGCAGAGGCAGCCCCTGGGGACGGGTGGCCTCGCGGCGGGTCCGGGAGCCCCCGGGGCGGACGAAGTTCGGGGAGAGTCCCACCCGCCAGCCCAAGGGGTCGGGGCGCAGGGCCCCCGGGACCACCCCCGCACCCGTCCGTGCCCGCCCCCCGGGCCCCCCCCCACCCCGCCCCCCTCCGTGCCCGTCCCCCGGGCCCCCCCCACCCCGCACCCATCCGTGCCCACCCCCCGGGACGCCCCCGCCCCGCACCCATCCGTGCCCGTCCCCCGGGACCCCCCACCCTGCACGCGTCCATGCCCCCCCGGGCCCCTGCCTTACACCCACCCGTGCCCTCCCCCCCGCCCCGCACCCGTCCGTGCCCACTCCCGGGACCCCCCCACCCCGCACCCGTCCATGCCCCCCCGGGCCCCCTGCCTTGCACCCACCCGTGCCCTCCCCCCCGCCCCGCACCCATCCGTGCCCACCCCCCGGGACGCCCCCGCCCCGCACCCATCCGTGCCCGTCCCCCGGGACCCCCCACCCTGCACGCGTCCATGCCCCCCCGGGCCCCTGCCTTACACCCACCCGTGCCCTCCCCCCCGCCCCGCACCCGTCCGTGCCCACTCCCGGGACCCCCCCACCCCGCACCCGTCCATGCCCCCCCGGGCCCCCTGCCTTGCACCCACCCGTGCCCTCCCCCCCGCCCCGCACCCGTCCGTGCCCACCCCCCGGGACCCCCCGCCCCGCACCCATCCGTGCCCGTCCCCCGGGGCCCCCCACCCCGCACGCGTCCATGCCCCCCCGGGCCCCCTGCCTTGCACCCACCCGTGCCCTCCCCCCCGCCCGCACCCGTCCGTGCCCACCCCCTGGGACCCCCCCGCCCCGCACCCATCCGTGCCCGTCCCCCGGGACCCCCCACCCCGCCCCCGTCCGTGCCTGTCCCCCGGGACCCCCCACCCCGCACCCGTCCATGCCCCCCCGGGCCCCCTGCCTTGCACCCACCCGTGCCCTCCCCCCCGCCCCGCACCCGTCCGTGCCCACCCCCCGGGACCCCCCGCCCCGCACCCATCCGTGCCCGTCCCCCGGGGCCCCCCACCCCGCACGCGTCCATGCCCCCCCGGGCCCCCTGCCTTGCACCCACCCGTGCCCTCCCCCCCGCCCGCACCCGTCCGTGCCCACCCCCTGGGACCCCCCCGCCCCGCACCCATCCGTGCCCGTCCCCCGGGACCCCCCACCCCGCCCCCGTCCGTGCCTGTCCCCCGGGACCCCCCACCCCGCACCCGTCCATGCCCCCCGGGCCCCCTGCCTTGCACCCACCCGTGCCCTCCCCCCGCCCCGCACCCCCCGTGCCCTCCCCCCGCCCTGCCCCCATCGCGCCCGCTAACCGAATTCCGACCCCACCCTCCTCCTTCCTCGCGTCCCCGCTCCGCAGGCGCCGAGGTTCCGGGCCGCCGCCGCCCCCGGCTCGCAGGCAGGCCCCGTCGGTCCGTCCGTCCGTCCGTCCGTCCGTCCGTGCGGGCGCGTCTCACCTCTCGGGGAGCACGCAGGGCCTCGCTCCCACTCTGCTCGCAGCGCAGGACTCGCCAGTTACTAGGCGGGAGCAGCGGGGGAGCGACGCGCGAACGGTCCGCAGCTCTGGAAACTCAGCGAGAAGAATAGCGGGGCGGGGCCGTGCACCCCGGAGTCCGCAGCTCCGCGTCCCGAGACCCGCAGGAGGTCGGGGCTCTGCAGCCCGGCGCCCACCCCCTGGACTTGTGGCGGCCCCGGGGGTGGGGCTTCCCGGGGGCGGTGCTGCTCCTCCCCGCGGGTAGATCGCGGGTGTGTGTGTGTGTGTGTGTGTGTGTGTGTGTGTGTGTGTGGAGGGGGTGCGCCCCAGAGCACAGGCCTCCACCGGAGCCCCACCCGGTGGAGCTGTACCTGCACCAGCCTCCTAACTGGGACCCCGGGGCAAAGCTGCTGTGCGGGAGAACCAGCCAAGACTTCCCTGCTCAGGCGGGGAGGAGACACAGGGTCACAGTGCGGAGCTTTCCACTTTTTATTAATTTGTTAGAGAGAGAGAGAGAGAGAGAGAGATGAAGGGCAGGGGAGGGAGAGAAAGAACCTCAAGCAGACTTTGCGCTGAGCTCCATTCGAGCCTGGGGCTAATAAGCCTAGGATATTACCACATTGTTTTCCAAAAATATAGCAGCAATTTACATTCCTGCCATTAATCTCTGTGCGTTTCTGTTACCTAAAGCCAACACCAGAACTTGTCATTGTCGTATTCACTTTTTGCTCCTCCGATCAGTGCAAATGAATGTATGCCCCCCCCCCAAGGGATGAGATCCGACTTTATTCATATTTGTACCCTTGCACCTACCTGTATTATTTAGAAAATTTGTTGTTGTTGTTTTGCAAGTTACAGATGACTCCTATTGGCTTAAAAAATAAGAGATTTACTGGCTCATGTGACTGGAAAGTCCAGAAGTAGGATGGGCTTCAGGGTGTGTCTGAATCATGACTTGGCATATTTCATCCTTACACACTACTTTCTGTGGTATCAGCAGAATCCTAAGGCTTGCTTCCCTCCTGGTGTCGCAATGGCTGCAGAAGCTCTACTAACCTAAGGGAAAGAAAAATAACCATGTTACAAAATTCCTAGCAAGAGTCGTCTTCCTCTCCTTGGTTGAGATGTCTCTAAACCAACCTCAGACCACTTGCAGACTGAACAGTGTGAGCCTGGGTTACCTAGACCACTCAGGTGTCACCAGGGATAGGATTGCTTCCTTCTCTCTGCTGGGCTTAACAAGGCACTGCGTGAAAGATTCAAGAGACAGACTTCCCAGTTTTCAACATAAAATAGCATTAAGTAATAATCAGATGTTAGTTCTACAGTATTGTCAGTTTTGCAGGAAAGCTGGTTTGTTTCTTGGCTTGAAGAGTTTTCAACAGAAGAGTTGAAAGAAATCTGGGTGTCTCTGAGAGTGTATATTGGCTTGTTAGGGCTGCCATAACAAAATACCTAAGGGTAGCTTAAACAAAGAAATTTCAGTTTTTTTCATGGTTATGGAGGCTAGAGCTCCAAGATCAAAGTGTTGGCAAGTGTAGCTTCTTCTGAGCCCACGTTTCTTGGCTTGCCACCTTCCTTCTGTGTCCTCACATGGCTTTCCTGTGTGCACACATATCCTTGGTGTGTCTCTCTTCTGTAAGGACACCAGTCATATTGGATTAGGGCCCCACCTAACAGCCTCTGTTGAATTTAACCATCTCTTTGAAGGTCCTATTTCCAAATACAATCATGTAAATCAGAGGTCATCCATTTATGACCAGATTTAACTTCAATTACCTCTTTAAAGGTCCTCTCTCCAAATATGATTACATTCTTGGGTACTGGGGTTGGGCTTCAATATATGAATTTATGAATTTTAGGGGAACACAATTCAGCCAATCACAGAATGTATGGATGAAAAGTGGTGAATACACACGGTGAGGTATAATGTAGTGATAAGAAGCACTGGGTTAGATGCACAAAAAAGCAATGTGGATGGATCCTAAAAACCCAATGCTGCCTGAGAAAAGAACAGAACAGAATGAGGCATGTAACTCAATATCAGTTCAAATTAAACTCAAATTAAAAGTATATGCCCAGGATCCCTGGGTGGCGCAGTGGTTTGGCGCTTGCCTTTGGCCCAGGGCGCGATCCTGGAGACCCGGGATCGAATCCCACATCGGGCTCCTGGTGCATGGAGCCTGCTTCTCCCTCTGCCTGTGTCTCTGCCTGCCTCTCTCTCTCTCTCTCTCTCTCTGTGACTATAATAAATAAAAATTAAAAAAAAAAAAGTATATGCCCAGTCAATGTCTCAGTCAGTGAAACATGCAACTCTTGATCTTGGAATTGTGAGTTTGAGCCCCATGTTAGGTGTAGGAATTACTTAAAAGTAAAATCTTAAAATAAATAAATAAATACATAAACACATAAACGTATATCCCCCCAATGCACTTTATGCAGGAACATTTACAAAAAAGGCAAACTATACATTAAACACATCATAATAGTTGCCTATAGAAGGAGGAGAGTAGAGAATGGGGCTTTTTTTTTTTTTTTTTTACAGCACATAAGGGTTTTTTTTTTTTTAAGATTTTATTTATTTATTCATGAGACACAGAGAGAGAGAGAGAGGCAGAGACACAGGCAGAGAGAGAAGCAGGCTCCATGCAGGGAGCCCAACGTGGGACTCGATCCCTGGTCTCCAGGATCATGCCCTGGGCTGAAGGCGGCGCTAAACGCTGAGCCACCCAGGTTGCCCTACAGCACATCAGTTATTGGCAGAATTTTTGGCAGACTAGTGGTTATAATACACCATAAACTACGAAGAGTATGAAAAACTCAACTCTCTAGCCCTGAGGTCTGAAATTAAATATGAACAGTGAAGAAACTATAACAATCTCTTTTTAGCAGGGTGACAGAAAGCTTTTGCCGTGGTCCAGATCCAAGGACACAAGACAACTTAATATCTCTCTTCTTTTTAATCTGAGGTATTTGATCCACATGGTCACATCCAATGGCAACATTTCCTTTCCTATTTGGGGCATAGAGAATTTATGGTTTTCTCTGTTAGCCAGTGGAAATATCACAAAGTAACCAAAGTAACAAGCATGTACAATTAATGGTGGAGAGCCAGATAAAAATATTTTTTTATAAAAAGATTTTGAAAAAGATTTCATGCTTGGTATATCCAGAGGCAGACCATGCTGATTGCCTTTCCAATATCTACTTTCTGCTTCATCTTTGCTACACACATATCCCAGTTTTGTTCAGGGTAACGGTGTGCCCAGTTTTTTGTTTTTGTTTTTGTTTTTGTTTTTTTACGGTGTGCCCAGTTAAAGAACGCTGCTTTCCAGACTCCTCTGCAGATGGGGTTTTGACACAGTTCTGGTCCTCTAGATACAGGCAGAAATCTAATGGGTAGGGCCTTTAGGAAAGTTATTGTTTTTCTGATTAAAATGAAAAGGTGCAAACTTAATAGACATGCACCTTTTTGTTTTGTTAAACTCTCAGCCCAATGTGGGGCTTGAACTTACAACCCCAAGATCAAGACTCACATGCTCTACCACCTGAGCCAGCTGGGCACCCCTAGACATGTCTCTTTTGTCCTTTGTCTTTCTTCCTGTCTGCACTGTGGAGATGCTGCCCAGTGGTACAATAAACATTCTGTGACCATGGAAGGCCTTTCACTACAGATGGCAGGAGGAGAGAAAAGGTGTCTCGTTTCCTGAGCAGTTGCATGAACCTTGGATTTTCTTCTTTGGATTCCTTGTTACATGAAAAAAAAATGTTTTTTAAGCCATTGTGATTTTGGTTTCTGGAACCACTGAATGAAGCCCTCACGTCCTTGGAATGGAACAGGCTAAGCCTGTGCCACCATCTTCCCTGGTGAGAATTTATCAAGGCTATCTTTCTTCTAGATGAAGAGAGGACAGTCATGACAATTGGTCAAGAAGCCCCTTCTGCCTCTGGGATGAGAATTTCTCCATTGAGTAGATTTAGAGGAAGCATCTGCAGTGTTCACTACTAAACAGGATTGTTGTAAAGATTAAGTGTGACATGGTATATAAAGTACCAGCAAGTAGCCAGCCCCCCAAACATCTTCATTTCTCTTCCCTCTTCTCTATCTTGTTTAAAAAAATTAAAAATAGTTATTGAGGGATGCCTGGGTGGCTCAGCGGTTGAGCGCCTGCCTTCGGCCCAGAGCGTGATCCTGGAGTCCCAGGATCGAGTCCCACATCAGGCTCCCTGCATGGAGCCTGCTTCTCTCTCTGCCTATGTCTCTGCCTCTCTTTCTCTGTGTCTCTCACAAATAAATAAGCAAAATCTTAAAAAAAATACTTATTGGTACCTGTTAGAATGGCTGAAATAAAAAAGACAAGAAACAACAAGTGTGGATGTGGAGAAAATGGAAACTTCGTGCACTGTTGGTAAGAATGTAAACTGGTGCGGCTACCGTGGAAAACAGTATGGAGGGTCCTCAAAAAAATTAAAAATAGAAATACCCTATGATTCAATAATTCCACTACTGGGCATTATGACAATAAAGGCACTAGCTTGAAAAGATATAGGCATCGCTGTGTTTACTGCAGCATTATTTATAACCGCTAAGACATAAAAGCAACCTAAGTGTCCATCAATAGACGAATGTATAAGGAAAAATGTCACACACACACACACACACACACACACACCAGAATATTACATAGTCATGTATTGTGATTGTGCCATTTGAGACAACATGGATGGACCTAGAGGGTATTATACTAAGTGAAGTACTCCTCAGACTAAGAAAGACAAATATCATATGTTTCTACTCATAAATGGAATCTTAAAAAAATGAATAAACAAAAAGCATAAATAGACCTATAAATACAGAGAACAAACTGATGGTTACTAGAGGGGAGGTGGGGTTGGGCAAAAAGGGTGAAGGGCAGTGGGAGATACAGGCCTCCTGTTAGGGAATGAACAAGTCACAGGAATAAAAAGCCTAAGGAATAGAGTCAGTGATGCTGTAATACTGATGTAATGGGGCAGATGGTAGCTACACTTGTGAACATAACACAGTGTAGAAACTTGTCAAATCACTAAGTTTTTCACCTGAAACGAATGTAACATAGTGTGTCAAATATACTCAAATTAAAAAAAATTACTTATTGAGCTCCTATTGTGAACAAAGCATGTTTCAAGCACATCAGAATTCAAAAATGAGCTCTATACTCTGCGATCGAATATTGGAAGAGCTATTAAAATCACAGATATGAAAAGTCTTTGCGAAGCAAATAAGAGTTATAGATAGAAAGTACCAGGAACAAAGTCTCCCTAGAACACTTACTCACTTATCTCAAATGGAAGGTACAGGATAAGATGTGACCACTCCAGGGGCACTGGGGTGGCTCAGTAGGTTAAGTGTCTGCCTTCCACTCAGGTCATGATCTCAGGGTCCTGGGACTCCCTGCAAGGTGGGGAGCCTGCTTTTCTCTCTCCCTCTGCCCCTCGCCTCTGCTCATGCTCTCTCTTTCTCTCTCTCTCTTCTCTGCGCATGCACTCTCTCTCTAATAAATAAACAAAACCTTAAAAAAAAAAAGCCAACCACTCTGGGTCAACCAGGATCTGTTTCCCAGGCATCACTGTGACTCAGCTTAATGACTAAAATGAGCAGTCATGGTGATAAAGCTCAATCTTGACTATTGCATCATCACACAGAGTTGGTTAGAATATGAAAGGATCAAGGAAGAAGATTTTCCTTTGCTTTCCTCTAAGAAGAAATCTTACTCAATTCAGTGCTCCGACCTTAGGTTTCAAAGAGCTCTGGTCTAGCGAGCGAAGGGAACACTTCACTTGACGCAGTACAATCATGCAAGTAGTAAGGGAATGTATCTCGTCAAATATTCAGGTAATACAGATGTGTACGGTGTAAAAAGCAAAAGTCACTGTTACCTGTTTGGTGGAAATTACCTCTGAAACTTTTGTATGGCAATGCACTTTAAAAGTACACAGATCTGTCTTCCGTTTCTTTTCTACAGCTTCCATTGCATTGGTTTGGCGAGATAATGCTTGTGAAAGAATTATAAAACTGGATAGTAATATTACTCTCATAATTGAAAAAAATCCCTTCCTACCTGTAAGACACTACATTTGGAGAGAGAATGATTATGCCTCTTCCCACAGCGCAATGAAATGTGGCCGATACAACACCAACTAGGAGCCCTTGGTATCTAATTTCTAAGCCTCCCAACAGTCCAGGGAAGAAAATATTATCATTATCTTCCTCAGAGCCTCAGGGGCCAGTTCAAGAGGTGAAATCCATTAGACAAGATCACAGAGTTAGTCAGAAGGAGGGTTGGGATTTGAATCCCAGTTAACCTGCTCCAAAGCCCTGCACTTTGCACTATTCCATTTGATCTCCTGGTATAGGTGAGATGGTTCCCCCTTGTAGGGAAGGACAAATTTAGGAAAGGCCACACTTATGGGATCACTGTAAACCCCTTTTAGTAATGCTATTTTGGACATACAAATATACTGAATGTCTTAGAATGTCACTCTCTCATCCTGGTTTCCCTCTTAGCCCCTCTTTCCACCCTCCCAGCCACATGGCTGGTGTTTGATAGAATTCTGTGGCAGCACTTCTCTCTGTCTCGTGATGGCTGTGGCTGGGACTGGGGCAGAGAAAATATCAGATGAACCCGAAATAACTTTTTGTACCACCAGTAAGGAAGAAAACACATAAAATAGGACGGGACAAAAAATGACAAGGGACATGTCCAAAGGACCCAGAAGCCATCTTAAATGAGCTTCCATTGTCAAATCTAAGACAACTCGAGCAGGAAAATAAGTAATGAAATTAACAGATCAGTACTCATGTGAGTAACGATAGCAGCTAATACATTAACGGAATTAATATATTTTATCACCCATAAAGTAAGTTATCATGAGTTTATAAACGTAAAGATAAAGATCTTCCTTATAGCAGAATGCCAATTAATCAATGTGGATGGAAGGACAGAATTAGAATGTCACCATTCTCTCACCATTGCATTAATAATCGGTTCAGGCAAAAATCATGGAAGCTAAAATAAATAGGGGAAAGTCTGATGCAGAACCGTATACATCTAAAAGCACCTTCACACGTTATTTATGAAATAATCGACTGAAAAACCTGGCAGACAAGTGACCAAAGGCCACATTACCAATAATGGGACAATCTGATGTTATCTTCTGCTTTCTGATATTCTGCATGGAGGACGAGAAATGCATACTTGGATTTAATGATGAGGAAACATCAGAAAACTCAAATGGAAAGACTTTCTACAAAATAAATAGCTTGTAATCATCAAAAGTGTCCAGGTCACGGAAGTCAAGGAAAGCCTGAGATTCCTTTTCTAGATTAAAGTAGATTAAGAGACAGGACCATTAAATGCAGTGCAGGAAATTGGGCAGGATTGGCGATGAGAGGACAGCCGTGTACTTGCATGACTGAAACAGCTGGTGAGATTGGATATGGACTGTAGGTTAGACCAGGAGTTGGCGAACTCTTGTCAAATCCAGCCTGCAATTTTACCTGGCAAGCTAAGAACGGGTTTTACCTTTTAAAAAAATTGTGGTAAAAGCCACAAAACATAAAGTTTATCATCTTAACCATTTTTTAAAAGATTCGGAGCCAGACGTGGGGCTCTATACCAGGACCCTGGGATCACAACCTCAGCTGAAGGCAGACACAACCCACTGAGCCACCCAGGAAGCGTCTCATCTCAACCACTTTTAAGTGTACCGTTCCACAGTGTTAACTGTATTCACATTATCATGCAACAGAACTCTGGAACATTTTTTGGAAAACCAAAACTCTATACCCATCAAACATCGCCACCCCATTCCCATTTCCGCCTGGCCCCTGGTAATCATAATCCTATTTTTTTATTTCTATGAATTTGACTTCTTTCGATGTCTTATATAAGTGAATCATACAGTATTTGTCTTTTTGTGACTAGTTTATTTCACTTAGCATAATTTTCTCAAGGTTTTTCTGTGCTGTAGCGTGTAACAGAATTTCCTTTTTTAAAAGGCTGAATAATATATCATTTATATGAATATACTACCTTTTCTTTATCCATTCATCTATCTATTGACTTCTGCTGTCCTTCCGTCTCTTGGTTATTGTAAATAATGCTTCAATGAACAGGAGTGAACAAATATCTCTTTGGGATCCTGCCTTCAATTCTTTTGGATACATACCTAAAAGTGGGATTGCTGGATCATGTGGTAATTCTATTTTTAATTTTTTGAGGAAACTACACACTGATTTCCATAGTGGCTGCATCATTTTATACTCTCTTGGTGCACAAGGATTCCAATATCCCCGTGCCCTCACCAACACTTACTTTATTTTATTTTATTTTATTTTATTTTATTTTATTTTATTTTATTTTATTTATTTTATTTTATTTTATTTTATTTTATTTTATTTTATTTTATTTTATTTTATTTTTATAGAAGTCTTCCTAATGGATGTGAGCTGATATCTCTTTGTAGTTGTGATTTGCATTTCCCCAGTGATAGAGATATTGAGCATTCATACACTTGATGGCCATCTGTATATATTTTTTTTTTCAGAGAAATGTCTATTCAAGTCCTTTGCCCATTTGTTAATTGGGTTTCTGTTTCTTTAAAATTTATTGTCAGAGTTCTTATATATTCTGGATATTAACCCTTTATCATATGTATGATTTGCAAGTGTTTCTCCCATTCCATAGGTTGCTTTGTCACTGTGTTATTTCCTTTTTTTGTGATTTTTATATTTGTAATGATTGAAAAAAAATCAAAAGAAGAATAATGTTTCATGGGCAGCCCCGATGGCCCAGTGGTTTGGCACTGCCTTCAGTCTGGGTTATGATCCTAGAGACCCGGGATCAAGTCCCATGTCGGGCTCCCTGCATGGAGCCTGCTTCTCCCTCTGCCTGTGTCTCTGCCTCTCTCTCTCTCTCTCTCCTCTCTCTCTCTGTCATGAATAAATAAATAAAATCTTTTTAAAAAAAAAATTAAAAAAAAATAATAAATAAATAAAATCTTAAAAAAAATAATGTTTCATGACACGTGATAATTGTATTAAATTCAAATTTCCATTAAGTTTAAGTTTAATTGAAATAGTTACATTTTTTCATCTACATCTTGTCTATGCCTGCTTTAGAACTAAAATGGCAAAATTAAGTAGTTGAGTCAGAGACCGCCTGGCAAAGCCTAAAATGTTTACTCTTTGATTCTTCAGAGAAACATTTGCTGACTCCTCAATCAGAAAATAGCATAATGTCTGTGTTAAATATTCTGATTCTGTTAATCACATCGTGGTTATAAGGGAGAATATTAGTGGTTATTAGAGAGAATATTAGTAAATATTGAGGTATGGGGACGGGGTGATTGCAACTTACTTTTAAGTGACCCAGAGGGAAAAAAAATGTCTGTGTACATGCATGCACGCACACACACACACACACACACACACAAAGAAAGAAGAGAAACGATAAGCAAAGGATAAAATATTAATAACTGGGGAATCTAAGTAAAATGTGTCTGAGTTCTTTGTACTATCCTTGTAACTTCTGAAAGTTCACAATTATATCATAGTTAAAAATTATAAAAAATAATGACAAGTGTTAAAACCCATTTACAGAGGACTGATAATGAAATCTTCCAATTGATGGGCTTTTATGGAGCTTTCATAAGATCTTAACTGAAAATGATGTCCTCCCAAGCAGTGCATTTTTTATTTGGCTCCATCAAAGTTTGTCTCTGCAAAGTTATCTGTTGTTCTTTTTTCTTTTAGGGGGGAGATGGGTGGATAAGAAAATGAAAAACAAAACAATACATATATGGTTACATATTTGCATATAAAACCTGGCAAAATTTCCTGCTTTATATTATAGCTGAGAAACTTAAAGATCTAAGTACTCAGCCCAACAGATGTCTAGTCACATTTTTTCTTCTTCCTATATGTCTCTTTCTCTCTTTTTAAAAATTATCGATTGTTCACACTGTGTTTAGTGGATATGTTTCAAATCCTTTTTTAGAACAGGTAGTACTTTGAGTTTGAAATTTAAAAAATTCTTCCTATAGGAACACCTGGGTGGCTCAGCGGTTTAGTGCTTGCTTTCGGCTCAGGGCGTGATCCTGGGGTCCTAGGATTGAGTCCCACATCCAGCTCCCTGCATGGAGCCTGCTTCTCCCTCTGCCTGTGTCTCTGCCTCTCTCTCTCTCTGTGTCTCTCTTGAGTAAATAAATAAAATCTTTTAAAAATATTATGAGAGCAGCAGGACAATAGCAAACCCAAGTTTCAAATTTTCATTCAAGTAGAAAATACATGTTATAGATTACTACTACTATATAGATCACTATGGACACTTTTTAATGAGAATTTTCAAAGTATGCACCGGGCTCATAGGAGAACTTGTGTCCCCCTCAGGGTTATTATAAAAAAAGAAGGAAGGAACTGAAGAAAGGGAGGAAGTCAAAAAAGAGGAAAGAAAAAAGAAAAGAAATTACATTTTGGAAGGTAAGGAGGCAGGATTCAGACACATTCTTTTTTTTTTTTTTTTTTTTAGATTTTATTTATTTATTTGAGGGAGAGAGAGAGTACACATGAGCAGGGGGAGAGCCAGAAGGAGAGGGAGAAGCAGGCTCCCCGCTGGACCTAGGGCTCCATCCCAGGACCCCTGGATCATGACCTGAGCAGAAGGCAGAGACTTAACCGACCGAGCCACCCAGCCACCCCTGGGGGTGGAGTCAGAGACATTTCGAGTCTGTTTTAAGTTCTCATTATCTAGAATAAAATCTGACTCCAAGCTTCTTTAGTTTGCTTTAAACCAAAAGAATGTTGGGCGAGGGCAAATCATTTTTTACAATATTGTTGCTATTCAAGTCAAAGTTACTGGTGATATAGAACTCATGAGTTATGTGGGGACAATTTGGGGTTTTTTTCTTATCACAACACTGAAAATAATATGAGCAGGTGCAGTATTTTTGTGACAAGGTGTTTGCAGAATGTAAAGGAAGGTAGGTTCACCTTGGGAGGCACCTGCTGTTGCCTTCATGTTGGGGGTAGGGGGACCTGGTGCTCTCTGACGCAGCCTCTCTGACTTGGCAATTTTCTGTGAAAGAAAAACTCATCTAGGGGAGTGAATCAGGAATTCGTTGGTTATTATTTGGTTAACCCTAACCAGAGGTGTTTTTTTTTTTTTTTTCAAACACCTCGCCTTCTTCATTTGCTTATGTTAAATTGCTCCATTTGTATCACAGGATGATGCATGTTTATGTGCCTGACATAAGGACCTTGAGAGCAATCTCCAGCCTCAGATGACTCTACAGGTAAGGGTTACAATCACTACTAGGGGGGCCAACGTGCTCTGTGATAGGAACAAGCAATTGAAAACACCAACTTCTAAAGAGAGACAGGAGCAACTCTCTTTGGGTTTTTCCCCTTGCCTTGCACACCCACTCTCCACTCTGCTTTTACAAATCCAGCCCTTTCCTCAAATTTCTGCTTGGTTTCCGTGGGTCTGCTGTTGAGTCTCCCTGTTGGGTTACTTTGGATTGGCGATTTGTTAAAAGAGGTGTCTTCCCAGGCACCACTGATTTCCTTTTCCCCTGCACACTGCCCTTGGGTGGGTGTGCCCTCTTGTCTCCTGCCAGGAGACTGCTCAGTCTAGTTAACCTATGTAATCACTGTTAAAAAAAAAAAAAAAAAGATACAAAAGTACATCAACTTTGAAAGAGAAAATAAGTTTAAAAGGAATCTTAGACAAATGGATTAAATTAATAAAAATTGGAAAAAGGACACACACACTCCTTGTGTCATTGGGAGCAAATGATACCTTGCCCTGTCACCACTGCGGGTCACACATGCATATCAAACCTCTTGGTCATGTAGAGAAAGCTTTGCACTCTAAAATGTAAACAAAAAGAAAACAGAAAAAAAGAACACGGCCATCACTCTACATACTTTTTTTTAACCCTGCATGCTTCTAGTCCCCCCAAATGAATGAAACTTGAATTTTTTCCTGTAAGTCACTTACCAACATAATTCCAACCCTAATATTTTCAATGCTGATCTTTTGCGAATTAGCAACATTTATGGCTATGGCAATCATGTGAGAAAATAGGCTTTTCCACTAAGAACTTGGAAATGTTGGCAATTTTGTGATTTTCTTTTCTTTTAAAATAGACATTGTATTTTAAATTTATGAGCAAGTCTTTTTATTTTATTTTATTTTATTTTATTTTATTTTATTTTATTTTATTTTATTTTATTTATTCATGGAAGAGAGAGACAGAGACACAGGCTCCATGCAGGGAGCCTGATGTGGGACTCGATCCCAGGACTCCAGGATCATGCCCTGAGCTGAAGGCAGACAGTAAACCGCTGAGCCACCCAGAGATCCCCTGAGCAAATCTTTTTAAAGTCTATTCTTTCTCTAAACATCTTCATTGGAAATTGGTTTCCTTTCTTTCAGACAGGTGTGATGCTTATGCTTTAAATTGGTGATTCTCTGGGGATCCCTGGGTGGCTCAGTGGTTTGGCGCCTGCCTTCGGCCCAGGGCATGATCCTGAGGTCCTGGGATCAAGTCCCGCATCAGGCTCCCCATGAGGAGCCTGCTTCTCCCTCTACCTGTGTCTCTGCCTCTCTTTTTCTCTCTGTGTCTCTCATGAATAAATAAAATCTTAAAAAAACAAACAAACAAAAAAACTAAACATCATGTTGGGGCCACCTGGGTGGCTCAGTCTCTTGTTCTCAGCTCATGTCCCAGTGTCAGGGCCATGAGTTCAAGCTCCACACTGGAGGGGGAGCCTCCTTTATAAACTAACAAGCAGCCCTTTCAGACCTTAGGAGGTCAGAGTCTCCAGTGATCTAAATCGTTATAGACACTCTATCATTCTGCATTATTATAAAATTCCATTTTCTCATTTGTGAAGTAAGGATAACCTCATAGAACTATTGTGAGGATTAAGTGGCATAATGTGTATAAGGCACCAAGGCACTTAGAACCATTCCTAATGCACAGTAAGCACTCTATGAGTGAGGCTATATTTCTTTTGTCAGGAGATAATTCTACTTGTTTCTTCATGCTTGTGAGCAAGAACACTGACCACTGGTGTCCTGGACTATTTTCTTCAGGGCATTTGCACAGCAAACAGCCTGGGAAGACATAGGGTCTCCCTCCAGAGCAGAGAGCGGGTTTGTTTTCTGTCTAGCGTAATAATGTAAAAATGCCCCCTTTGGTGTAAGTGTCTATTTTAAAAGATTTGGGTTCCCTAAGCTCAGAGTTCCTCAGCTGTGATGCAAATCCACTCCATGCACAACATTCACCTGGGCTCCCCTATGTTGCCTCCTGTGGGCTGGGGGGTGCAGGTGGGGAGCCAAAGTGGACATGAACCTCATGCTGCTTGCTGTGCCATAAATAATAAAGTCCTGCGTCTCTGACCCAGGAGTCTGTGTTTTCTGCTAGCATCTGTGAAACTGTGGCAGGCTAACTTGCTAGCTTGCAAAGGAAGATAAAAACCTCTGCCCCTTCACAGTTCTTGACGATTATAAAGTACAAAAGCATGTAGTCATGGGGCACTTGGGTGGCTCAGTGGTTGAGGGTTTCAAAGGCTCAGGTCATAATCCCGGGGTCCTGGGATCAATTCAGGCTCCCTGTGGGGAGCCAGCTTCTCCCTCAGCTTATGTCTCTGCCTCTATCTCTGTGTCTCTTATGAATACATAAATAAAATCTTAAAAAAAAAAGAGGACTGACTTTCAAAACCCACCTCCTCATTTTATGAGGTTACTAATACTGATTCCAAAACCAGATAAGAGCAATACAAGAACATAATAACAGCGCGTTGACCCCGACAGGGTATGTGGACAGTTTTGCATCTTGATCCAGCAGGGCTGGATGTACTCCTAACTGCAGCTGCAGGGCTATGTCGTTTATAATAGTCTCCTCATAATCCTTGCCCTCAGAGCAGAACTTCTTCCTCCTTGGCGTTCTTTCCCTAGGCTGTAAGGGAAGGAGTGGGTGGGAGCTTATCTATCATTCACTGGTTTATTTCATGCTAGAACCCAGGGGTGAGGGTTGAGGCTGTTACCACCTATGGCTCAACTGCTTAAGTCTGTCTATGTCTCTGCCCCTCTCTCTGTATCTCTCATGAATAAGTAAAAATAAAAATATTTATAAACAAAAACAAACAAAAAAGCATGCAGTCCTGCATAAAGAAGCACAATTTGGTAACCAGAAGTGATTCAGAAACAATTTCATTTTTCACTTCTATCTTTAAATGAATATTTAGGGGATCCCTGGGTGGCGCAGCCGTTTGGCGCCTGCCTTTGGCCCAGGGCGCGATCCTGGAGACCCGGGATCGAATCCCACATCGGGCTCCCGGTGCATGGAGCCTGCTTCTCCCTCTGCCTATGTCTCTGCCTCTCTCTCTCTCTCTGTGACTATCATAAATAAATAAAAATTTAAAAAAAAATAAATGAATATTTAAAGGATTCAATTCATCATTACCTTATTGCACAACCATGGCACCATCTAGGCCCTCTCACACAGTTATGGTCCCCATCTTATCTCCTGGTCTGAAGGATACTATTAATGGCCTTTGGAATCTAAATCTATCTGGCCACTGTCCAAAACCACTGATCATTGGCCAAGAGGTAGAGCTGCAGTGTGTTGGCATTTCTGAATTCCCTCCAATATCTCAATTGACCCCTCCCTCCGCGTCCTAGCATGTGATGCACAGTTCCCAGCATTTTCTACCTAAACACCCAATTTCATAGCAACCACATAGTTTTGTCCCTGTCACTTCCTTAGTCCACTTAGAACCACTGACATCCTGATGGCTGACCCATTCCCGATAGAAATACAGGCCACCAAGAATGACATCCAGGAAACTCAATTTTTATAACCTATAGACCTTTTATTGATGTGCTCTTCTTTCCCTGCTTTCATTTCATTATCATAGTGGGTATGAATTTTAGTCCAATTTAGTTTATATAAAATTCCAAAGATCTTCATTGTAATTACTGCCTGGCAAATGCCTTCATCTTCCTCGCTTCTCTCTTCCTTTATCAGTCAACTTGGTGTAATACTAACCCCGAATAAAACCAACTATTTCCTTTTCCCTGCCTTCCTGTGAGCAGCTGAACATTACTGGAGAAAATCATGCAACCAGACTGACTGGTTTTACCTGAATGATCACAAACAACACATTGGCATGCTCAACCCCACCCAGCAATCCCAGTCATTCTCCAACAAATTTGCTTTCTCACACAGTGTGATAACAATTTTGTACTTTTACTTCTGGTCTCAAACCTTGGTTCTTGGGCACGTGGGTGGCTCAGTGGTTGAACATCTGACTCGGGCTCAAGTCATGGTCCTGGGATCCTGGGACTGAGTCCCACATCAGGCTCCCTGCAGGGAGTCTGCTTCTCCCTCTGCCTATGTCTCTGCCTCTCTCTGTGTCTCTCATGAACGAATATATAAATAAATAAATCTTTAAAAAATCCCCAAAAACAAAAAACCTCAGCTCTCAAGAGATAATCTTACCTTAGGCTTCATTGAGAAAATAGAAACCATTAGGTCAGAGACCTTGTCTTTTCATGGTCTTTTCAAACTTCTCTGCCTCTGTACCCATCTTCCCTTTTCTCCCCCTGATGATGGAGGGAAGTTCTCTCCTACTCAAGGTTAATGAACACAGAGTGTATCTCTTCTAACTTTCTTAGGCTACTTGGGTTATTTCTTTTCTCCTGCATAATCAGCCTCTTCTGTATCAACTAGAATGTTTTCCATTACAAATAAAAAGACAAAAGCCACGTACAGACTAAAGGTTCTCAAATTTATATCCTCCACCCACACTCAGGAGCCAGACAGATCTGAGTGGGCATTTTGCTAATTAGTAGATGCACATGTCCTTAAACTTCTCATGTAAAACCTTATCGTAGGGAATATTTCTGAAATGACTGTTTACCTAATTACACACATTATTTAGGCAAAAAAGATCTATGTTTGCATATTAGAGATTTTTCTTTGTAAATGTCTTTCCTCCCTTTATTTTTTAAAGATTTTATTTATTTATTTGAGAGAGAGAGTGAGAGAGAGAGGGAGATCACAAGCAGGGGGAAGGGTAGAGGGAGAAGCAGGCTCCCCACTGAGCAGGGAGCCCAACACAGGACTCCATTCCAGGACCCCAGGATCATGACCTGAGCCGAAGGCAGACATTTGACTGACTGAGTCTCCCAGGTGCCCCTTTTCCCCCCTTTAAAAACAGAGCCAAATGCCACTGTTTAAATTACATGGCTGTTGAAAAATCCTTGTAACTACCATCCTGTTATGAGTGTGAGTGGGCATTGGAGCTATGTTTAGCTTTCCTCTTTTGTCTATGCAATCAATCAGGTTTATTTTCCCTTCTTAGATCCTTGGTTTTAAAAAGTGCTTCATTCAAGAATTCTTTGGGGAGGCTAAGAAAAAGTGAAGCTGTTGTAAATTGTGAAATTTAGCGGTCAGACATCTGTAACAGACTGTGCAGGAATGGGTATACCCTCTGGTGGACTATTTGGAACGGGCATAGTCTCTGGCCCACCCGCTGGAACCAGTTAGAGGTACAGGGCCGGGATGGGTTGTCTCCAGAATTTCTGCTCAACAAGATTTTACCTGTGGCTCTTTAGTGGCCAGCAAGTAAACAACTGGTTTCTGTCTCCCTGATGACCTAATGGGTCCAGAATATAAACCCAGGAAGAGGAGGGTATGTGAGTTGTGATTTTTCTTCTTGCCTTGAAAAAGAATGCCAGATGAGAAGAGAATTGCAAAATGAGTTTCTTGGGCAGAAGTGATTGAGTGGGCCAAACAGTTAAAAGGCAAATGGATGTGAAAGACAACAAGAACAAATATAGTTAGAAACTTCCTCTCCCCCATTCTTCGAATGGATGGCTGTTAGAAGAGATAGGCAAGAAACAGATATTACTTCCTCTAAAAGAGTAGACATATATCAAAAAGCAGAAGAGAAGTTACAATCTTAGAAGTCTAACAAAATTTAAAAATGAGTTTGGCAGGGGTGCCTGGGTGGCTTAGTTAAGTGTCTGACTCTTGATGTGGGCTCAGGTCAGGATCTCAGGGTTGTGAGATGGAGCCCCACACGTCAGGCTCTGCATAGGTATGGAGGCTGCTTAAGATTCTCTCTCTCCCTCTCTCCTCCTAAAAAGAACCTGTTTGGCAATGACATTGGTGGTGTTCCAATTCCATAAACCACCTCATTCACACTAGGAGACCTCTGCGCTAGTAGATTTGACCAAAAGAAAGAACAAAAGCAATGCTGGTTTTGAATTCGCTGTTTTTTTTTTTTCCTTCCTAGTTTTGTAATATCCTTCAATTAAAAAAAAAAAAAAAAAAGATCTTGTAGTACTGATTCCTTACCTTCTAAGTATAGAGAACTTTAAAATACCGTAATACCCCAAGTTGTATATGGAATGGTGGTTTTTCGACCATTTATTTTTATTTTTTAAAGATTTTTATTTTTTCATGAGAGACACACACACATACACACAGAGAGGCAGAGACACAAGCAGAGGGAGAAGCAGGTTCCCTGCGGGGAGCCTGATGTGGGACTCGATCCTGGGTCCTGGGATCACACCTGAGCTGAAGGCAGACGCTCAACCGCTGAGCCACCCAGGCCTCCCTCAACTATTTATTGATTTGTGGGTATGTAGGTGTAACTTTTGTTCACTTAATTCAAATCAACTTTCGAGCCCAGCAAGTCAATGTAAGTAGGAAAAAAGTATGTTCAAAAAAAAAAAAAAAAAAGAAAAGTATGTTCAATTTGAATAGAAACAACCTTTTAAAAGTCTTATACTCAGAGTGGGCGCCTGGGTGGTTCAGTCCATTAAGCAGCTGTCTGCAGCTCAGGTCATGATCCCAGAGTTCTGGGATGAACCTGAGCTGGGCTCCCTGGTCAGTGGCGAGTCCACTTCTCCCTCTCCCTCTGTTCCTCTGCCACTGTGCTCTCTCTCTCTCTCTCTCTCTCTCTCTCTCCCTTAAATAAATAAAATAATGGGACGCCTGGGTGGCTCAGTGGTTGAGCATCTGCCTTTGGCTCAGGGCATGATCCTGGGGTCCTGGGATCAAGTCCCACATCAGGTTCCCCATGAGGAGCCTGCTTCTCCCTCTGCCTATGTCTCTGCCTCTCTCTCTCTCTCTCTCTCTCTGTGCATCTCTCGTGAATAAATAAATAAAACCTTAAAATAAATAAAATCTTTTTTTAAGCCTTATACTCAGAAATTATAATGAGGTTTTCTCTAGTTTCAGGCGAATGGAGATTGTAGGTACCTTTTCACTTTCGGTCAGACTGATCAGTAGGCATCCAGCATTGTGGGTGAATGCCAGCTATCTGGGTGTTTGAAATTATGACACCCACTGCTCTAGTTGGACAATGTAGATCCACTAGACTAAAACCCACGGTTAGCATAGTTTCTTATCTTTACTGTTTCACCATCGCATATGTAGTAAAAGCCAACGAACTCCAAATTATTTTACCCAGATTACTCATCTGGTAGATGAGTCAATTTGTTCATCAGTTGGAAAATACTGAATGCTAATTACATAAAGACACTATAAGAAAACAAAGAGTTACAAAGTATGGCCTTAGTATTTTGTTTTGTTGTTGTTTACATACAGACTTTTTAAAGAGCAGTTTTAGGTTCACAGCAAGACGGAGGGGAAGGTACAGAGATATCCCATATGCCCCTTGCCGCACACAGGCACAACTTCCCCTATTATCAATATTATATCAATTCGCTACATTTGCTACAATTAATGAACCTACATTGACACATCATAATCACTCCAAATCCAAAGTTTATATTAGTGTCATTCTTGGTGTTGTACATTGTATTCGTTTGGACAAAGGTATAGTGACATGTGTCATGTGTCACATGTCATACAGAGTATTTTTACCACCCTAAAAATTCTCTGTTCTGTCTTTTCATCCCTTCCTCTAATCCCTGGCAACCGCTGCTATTTTTACTGTCTCCATAGTTTTGCCTTTTCCAGAACGTCATATAGTTGGAGTCATACAGTATACAGCCTTTTCAGATTGGCTTTTTTCACTTAGTGACATGCATTTAAGCTTCCTCTAGTCTTTTAATGGCTTGATAGCTCATTTCTTTATAGTGCTGAGTGATACGCCATCGTCTGGACGTACCACAGTTTATCCATTCATCTGCTGAAGGACAGCTTGGTGCTTCCAGGTTTTGGCAAGTATGAATAAAGCTGCTCTCCACATTTACGTGCAGGTGTTTGTGTGGACATACATTTCCAACTCCTTTGGGTAAATACCAAGGAGTTCAATTACTGGATCATATGGTAAGAGTTTTTTTCTTTTCCATATATTTTTTAAAGATTTTATTTATTTATTCATGAGAGACAGAGAGAGAGAGAGAGAGGCAGAGACACAGGCAGAGGGAGAAGCAGGCTCCATGCAGGGAGCCCGAAGTGGGACTCGATCCCGGGACTCCAGGGTCAGGCCCTGGGTTGAAGGCAGGTGCTAAACTGCTGAGCCACCTGGGCTGCCCAGTTTTTTTCTTTTTTAAGTAATCTCTACACCCAATGTGGGGCTTGAACTCACAGGATCAAGGGTCACACACCCTACCTACTGTACCAGCCAGACGCCCCAGAGTATGTTAAGTTTTATAAGAAAATGCAAAACGTCTTCCAAAGGGACTGTACCATTTTACGTTTCCAGCAACAATGAATGAGAGCTCCTGTTGCTCCCTATCTCTGCTGACATTTGGTGTTGGCAGTGTTCCAGATTTTTGGTATTCTAATAGGTACGTGGTGATATTTCATTGTTGTTTTAATTTTCATTTCCCTGCTGACATACCGTGTGGAGCATCTTTTCATATGCGAAGTTTCCATCTATACACCTTCTCTGGCAAAGTGTCAAGATCTTTGGCCCACCTTTTAATTAGGTTATCTGTTTTTTCACTGTTGAGTTTTAAGAGTTCTTTGTATATTTTGGATAATGTCCTTGATCAGATGTGTCTTGTGCAAATATTTTCTCTCAGTTTGTGACTTGTCTGTCCATTCTCTTAATGTTGTTTTTCACAGAGCAGAAGGATTTAATATTTTTTTTAAAGATTTTTAATTTTCTTAATGTAATCTTTACATCCAACATGAGGCTCAAATTCACAACCCCAAGACAAGGGTCACATGCTCTACTGACTGAGCCAGCCAAGTTTCCCAAGTTTTTTTTTTAATTAATTTTAATTTTCAAAAATTTTTTTAAGATTTATTTATTTATTCATTCAGAGAGACAGAGAGGCAGAGAGAAGCGGGCTCCATGCAGGGAGCCCGACGTGGGACTCGATCCCCGGTCTCCAGGCTCACACCCTGGGCTGCAGGCGGCGCTAAACCGCTGCGCCACTGAGGCTGCCCAATTTTTTAATTTTTTAAAAAAAGATTTATTTATTCATGAGAGAGAGAGAGAGAGAGAGATTGAGAGAGGCAAAGACATAGGTAGAGGGAGAAACTGGCTCTTCGCAGGAGCCCAATGTGGGACTCAATCCTGGATCCCGGGATCACGACCTGAGCTGAAGGCAGACGCTCAACCTCTGAGCCACCCAGGCATCCGCCAAGTTTTTTTTTTTTTTTTTTTTTTTAATGAAGTCTACTTTATCAATTACGTCTTTCATGGATTCTGCCTTTGGTATTGTATCTTTAAAGTCACCACCATATTCCAGTTGAATTAACCTTTTAAACTGTAATTTCAGGGTGCCTGGATGGCTCAGTTGGTTAAACATCTATCTCTGGCTCAGGTCATGATCCCAGGGTCCTGGGCTCCAGCCCTACATCCTTCTCCCTCTCCCTCTGCAGCTCCCCCTGCTTGTGCTCTTTCTCTCTGTCAAATGAATAAATTAGATCTTAATAAAACCCCAACAATTTAGAAATGTTGTAGAGATCAATCCCAATTACCAGAATCCTAAATACAGTTGTCATCAAGTTGCTAATCACAAACTCAGCCTGTGAATCTACTAATTCATTGATTGGAGTCATTTGGTGAAAAGTTATCTGTGAAGAAATGATTATTTACTAGACTTATTGTTTCTCCTTTCCTATACTTTATTTTTTTTTAATTTTTATTTATTTATGATAGTCACAGAGAGAGAAAGAGAGGCAGAGAACAGGCAGAGGGAGAAGCAGGCTCCATGCACCGGGAGCCCGACGTGGGATTCCATCCTGGGTCTCCAGGATCGCGCCCTGAGCCAAAGGCAGGCGCTAAACCGCTGCGCCACCCAGGGATCCCTCCTTTCCTATACTTTATGAAGAAATTCAGGGTACAGATAATTTTGGAATGGAATGTAGAGAGTCTCTCAAACTTCCAAGGTTATCTAATCTTGAACTTCAGACTAAAAGAAATGGAATCAAGGGCAGCTGTGTGGCCCTCTCAGTTGAGTGTCTGACTCTTGGTTTTGGCTGGGGTGGTGATCTCGGGGGTCATGGGATTGAATCCCACATCAGGCTCCGTGCTCAGTGCAGAGCCTGCCTGAGACTCTCCCTCTCCCTCTGCCCCTCCCTCACCTCAAATAGATAAATAAATCTTTAAAAACAGTAATAGAAGAAATAGAATCAAAGACCAGAGTTTAAGTAACAAGGATGTTTTGGCTTAAGATGTTATTACTCAGATAATTTATACTGGTCAACACAACCTACTCAGAAGATGGTTCTGATTTATTGAACATGTTTTTACCTAAGCAGTTGAGCCATAGATGGCAACAGCCTCAAGGAGGGGCTTCTAGCATGAGATAAACCAGTGAATGATAGATAAGCTCCCACCTACTCCTATTACAGCCTAGGGAAAGAACGCCAGGAAGGAAGAAGTTCTGCTCTGAGGGCAAGGATTGATTATGAGGAGACTATTATAAACGACATAGCCCTGCAGCTGCAGTTAGGAGTACATCCAGCCCTGCTGGATCAAGATGCAAAACTGTCCACATACCCTGTCGGGGTCAACGCGCTGTTATTATGTTCTTGTATTGCTCTTATCTGGTTTTGGAATCAGTATTAGTAACCTCATAAAATGAGGAGGTGGGTTTTGAAAGTCAGTCTTCTCTTTTTTTTTTTTTTTTTTTAAGATTTTATTTATGTATTCATAAGAGACACAGAGATAGAGGCAGAGACATAGGCCGAGGGAGAGGCAGGCTCCCTACAGGGAGCCCGATGCAGGACTCGATCCCAGGACCCCGGGATCACGCCCTGAGCTGAAGGCAGACGCTCAACCGCTGAGCCCCCCAGGTGCCCAAAAGTCAGTCTTCTATCGTTTTGTAACAACTTGTTCTTTTCAGGAGAGACAGTCTGAGGACTTTTTGCCTCCCTAATACTTACACAATCGCCAATATTGGCATTTTCTATATTTCTAGGATTGTTTGCATCTCATCCAAATTTTCCAATTTACTATCCATAGAGTAGTTTTCCTAATATTTTATTCCAGATCCTGTTTCATGGAGTTGCCCACAATGAGAGAGGGGAAGTGAGACGTGAGTGGGTCCACACTGTTCAAGCACCTTGTCCACCTCCCTGAGCCGGGTAATTCTTCCCAGGATGCAGTGTCCTGTGACTAGTCTAGCATCGACCCTGGCCTGGCCTTTTGTGGTCCTCCCTGGCGGCCCTGTAGTTTGTCTTATCTTCCCTTGGAGTTCTACCCTTGGGTTAGGCATGCTCCTTCATGGTGCTGGCTACAGTTAGCGACTGAGAGGGGCAAAAGAGAGCTCTAAGGGGTACAGAGCAAAAAGGAGTAGTAAATGCCTGCTTAACCAATACAACAGTTCTTTTTAGGGTGATGAAAAGTTCTGGAACTAGATCGTGGAAATGGCTGCATGACATTGCAAAGGTTCTTAACACCATCGAACTCTACACTTTAAAAATGGTTTAGATGGTAAATTTTACATATATTTTAACCACAAGAAAACAAATTAATCTCGGGATCCCTGGGTGGTTCAGCGGTTGAGCGTCTGCCTTCGGCTCAGGACATGACCCCGGGGTCCTGGGATCGAGTCCCGCATCGGGCTCCCCGCACGGAGCCTGCTTCTCCCTCTGCCTGTGTTTTTGCCTCTCTCTGTGTCTCTCATAAATAAATAAATAAATAAATAAATAAATAAATAAATAAATAAATAAATAAAATAAAATAAAATAAAATAAAATAAAATAAAATAAAATCTTAAAAAAAGTTAATCTGAGACTTGGGGCAAGAGCCTCCTCTGCGTTTCTGAGTTCCTTGTTTACTTTTCCCTCAGCCCTACGGGTAGTAGCTGCCCTTTGCATTTACTTTTTTTTTTTTTTTAAATAAAATCAGGCATCTTAGCCATTTTGCACAACCACTACCATGATCTAGTTCCAGAATTTTTCATCGCCCCCAAATCCTGTACTCATTACGCATGCCTTGACTGTATATTAATTCTTTTGCTCTGAGGAGAGAGTGTGGTCGTCACCGAAGCATGTTGCCTGCTGCTGTGAAGAAATTGGCTTCTGCTGAAAGCTAACACCTGGCACTCCTGTGGTGACAAAGGTCTTGACCGGAGATGCATGAGTTTTCTAGGGCTGGCTGGCTGAAAACCACATTTATTGTCTCATAGTTCTTGAAATTGTAATTCTGAAAGCAAGATATTGGCAGGGTTGGTTCCTTCTGGGGCCCCTGAGAATCTATCCTTGTCTTTCTCTTAGCTTCTGGCAGTTGTTGGCAATCCTTGGCATTCTCTGGTCGTTAAGGATATTAAGTACCTTCACCGTGTCATGTAGTCATTTCCACGATCTAGTTCCAGAACTTTTTATCACCCCAAAAAGAAATGCTGCGGCACACCTTCAAGTTCTGCCTCTGCCTTTCCATGGTCATTTCCCCTGTGTGTATGGCTGTTTTCTCTTCTTAGAAGGGCATGAGTCATTGGATTAGAACTCATCTGTATCCTGTGCAATTTCATTTTTAAAAAATATTTTATTTATTCATGAGAAACAGAGAGAGAGAGAGAGAGAGAGAGAGAGAGGGGCAGAGACACAGGCAGAGGGAGAAGCAGGCTCCATTCAGGGAGCCCGACGTGGGACTTGATCCCAGGTCTCCAGGATCAGGCCCTGGGCTGAAGGCAGTGCTAAACCGCTGAGTCATCTGGGCTGCCCTGCGATTTCATTTTAACTAATTATATCTGTAAAGCCTTTAAAAAAAAAAAAAAAAAAAAAGCCACATTCACAGGTCCCAGAGTTTAGGACTTGAATGTGTCTTTTTGGGGAGGCCCAATTCAATCCTCAATAGGAGCCATCACCAATGTGGTGACGTGGAAACCAGCACTGAACAGGGAACACTGTCCTGTCTATTCATCTGTTTGAGAGGGAAAAACAAAACAAGAAACAAAACAAGCCCGTTTTCTTTTCCAGCCTTGCAGTGTGCCTCAAGCACCCTCTACAGGCAGAGTTTAGGTCCGCCAGCTGGCAACAGGGGACGTGCAGTCTGCAGAGAACTGCTCCCCAGGGCAAAGAATGCAAAGTGTGGAGCTCAGAGACAGTTTATTAATAATGGCCACAGGTCAAGGTGCTGTCTGCTTCGAAGTGAGCCAAACTCACTTTGAACTCACTTCAATCTGTGCTAGTTCAATCTTGACGACCAAGCTCTAAACCAGCTGTGGGACTATGACCTGACAAGGGAAGAGGCCAAATAGAAGAGAACTTAGGCCAAGTCCTGCAGGATATAGGGGGTTGCAGGGTATTGCAGTGGGCGAGGAACAATGTTTTAGGCAGAGAGACCAGTATGAGCAAAAGCAAAGCATATGAGACCCTGGAATGTCACAGAATCCTGAAAGCCTGCTGAAGTATCTCAACTCTAATCTGAGGGTCAAGTTGGGGGAGAGTAACATGATCAGATTTGTAGTGTAGAAAATGTCCTTTAACTCAAGATAGCATGGGAACTTCTTCCATCGGGGAAGGAGAGCCCTGAACAGGTACCAGTGAGCTCCTCCAAGAAGAGCTTGCGTGGAGGAAGTGGATTGGGAAACCCGTATATCTGAAGAGCCCCATGGGAGGCAAGGTTCAACAAGAATCATTAAGTGTTTCAAATACGTACATGACATACGCTGACGTGGACATGGCCATGATTTCAAACACAACATGTCTCAAATGGATGCATCATCTTACACCATAAGCCGACTTTCCTTCTATGATCCTTATTTTAGAGATGGCACCTGGTTGCCCAATCCAGAAACCTGGGCATTATCATGACGTATTCCTCTCCTTCACTCCTCCAGAACCAATGACCCCAAACTTCCCATTTTGCTTCATAAAAGTGTCTCAGCTTTTCACTGGTCTTTTCTCCATTCTCAGTGCTTCTGTCTTGAAACAGGTAATATCTCTTCCTTGGACCCTTAAAACTGTCTCATAATGGTGGTCCTGACATCGCCCAACTCATTTTCTCAGCAGAGTAATTGTTCTGAAATGCAAAATTGAAGGTGTCACTTTACTACTTAAAATTCCACACTGGCTCTCCATTGCTCTTAGGGTAAAGAGCAACTTCTTCAACACGGCTTCCTCCAGTTTCATGGCCTCCACCCCTCATCCCCATTCCTAGGCATATGGCTGTCTTTTATTTCTTTTTTTGTTTTAAAGATTTACTTATTTATTTATTCATTATATATATATATATATATATATATATATATATATATATATATATGAGAGAGAGAGAGAGGCAGAGACACAGGCAGAGGGAGAAGCAGGCTCCAAGCAGGGAGCCTGATGTCAGACTTGATCTGGGGACTGCAGGATCACGTCCTGAGCCAAAGGCAGACGCTCAACCACTGAGCCACTCGGGCGTCCCTCTTTTCCCTTCTCTTATCCCAAAACTCCTAACACTCATCCTTCAAGTCATCTTCTATTTGCCCTTCGAGTCCATTTAGATGTCCTGGAATGGACTCTAATGATTGTACCTGACTCTGTTAACTTCAGCATGGGTGATCCTCCTATGTGTTTGCATTAATTCTCTCTCTCTCTCTCTATACATAGAAAGTATGCTTTATGTCATGTATATCTTTGTTTCCTTTTCTTAAGAGAATTTATTATATCTTGAAGTTTATTTGCTTGTTTATTGTCTGTCATCCACCAGAATATACGTCCCCTGAGGTCAAGAATCTTGTCTACCTTACTCACCACTATATCCCCAGAGCCTACAACAGTGCCCAGCTCATATCAGCGACTTAATACATACTGAGTGAATGATAGAAACACTTTTTTTTTTAGAGACACATTTTTTTGAGGCAAGATCCTTCATGCTGTTGCAGAGTCCTATGCAATATCTGGGGCATAATTACACTAAGAAATAATTTATTGGTGCCAGAAATTCAAATTTAGGTGCGTGACCTGCGTTTGTCCTGGCGACCGTGCACGCGGAACACCTTTAGCGCCATCTGGAGACGTTCTGCATGGTCAGGACTGGAGCGTGACCCAGTGCGCAGAGGCCAGAGACGCTGCTAACCACCCTACAATGCACAGGACAGTCCTTCCTTGGCAAATGATCACCGGGTCAGGATGTCAACAGTGCGGAGGTTGAGAATCGCTCAACTAGATGGTTGTGGTTGCAGACAGGCAGCTCCCGGAATCTCTGAATTCATCTTCCTTTCGGAAAGACGGCACCGGGTCAGTGAGAGGAAGGCGTCCGGGGCGGGGGCCTCGGCTTTAAAATTCTGCGCACGCATCTTCACGTGGATCATCCGACCGCAAGAGGGCCAGACTACGCAATGCCGCGGGCGAAGGAACCACGTAGAAGAGAGCGCTCGGGGCGCCGGGGGCTCAGGGGTGGGGCGTCTGCCTGCAGCCCAGGCCGTGACCCCGGGGTCCCGGGATCGAGTCCCGCGTCGGGCTCCCTGCACGGAGCCTGCTTCTCCCTCTGCCTGTCTCTCTCTCTCTCTCTGTGCCTCTCATGAATAAATAAGTGAAATCTTAAAAAAAAGAAAGAAAGGCAAGCCCGCTTGCGGAGGCCGCGGCGGACGGGACACGGCGGCCCGCGCGCCTGCGCCCTGAGCCCCGCTCCGGACCCGCGCGAGAACCGACCCCGGCCGCCGCAGCCGGAAGGCAGGCAGCCCCACGCCGGAAGCGGCCGGCGGCGGGGGCGTCCCGCTCCCCTAGCAACGGTCGTGAAGGAAGTGGTTGCGGTGCGCATGCGCGGAGGCGCCGCCTGCTGACGTGGACCTGGGTCCCGGCGGCCGAGGCCGGCGCGCCGCGGAGTGCGGGAGGGCGGCTGGGCCGGCGGAGCCGGAGCCGCGGCCGAGGCCGGGATGGCGGCGCCGCTCGCTCGGCGCCGGGCCGCCGGCGCTGCGGGCCGCTGCTGGTTGGCGCTGCTGCCGCCGCTGCTGCTGGCGCTGCTGCTGGCGCGGCCCGCGGGCGCCCTGGTGGAGGGGCTGTACTGCGGCCCGCGGGACTGCTACGAGGTGCTGGGCGTGAGCCGCGCGGCGGGCAAGGCGGAGATCGCGCGGGCCTACCGCCAGCTGGCCCGGCGCTACCACCCCGACCGCTACCGGCCTGAGCCCGGCGACCAGGGCCCCGGGCGGACGCCGCAGAGCGCCGAGGAGGCCTTCCTGCTGGTGGCGACCGCCTACGAGACTCTGAAGGTGAGGTCCGGGGCCGCGGGAGGGCGGCGGGGACAGGTTCTCGGAGACCCGGCTCCGGGCGCGGCCGCCGCCGCCGCCCCCCCTGGGATGTTCGCGACGCCCCGCGTGGCCCTGCGACGGAACCGAGGTGGGAGCCCCCTCCGGGCGTGGAGGACCCCACGGCCCTCTCCTTTTTGCGGCACTTTTTGTTACGCAAAGCTTTGGGCATCGTACAATTTCGCGAAAGCAGCGTAAGAAACGTGCAGCTCACGCTTGGAAAGCGGGGTGATTGGCAAGGCCGCCGATACCGAATGCCGCGGTGGCGCCAACTTGACAAGAACTTGATTTCTGGGGATGGTATTAAGTGTGACATTTAGGGGCGTCTGGGTGGCCGCGTGGGGGGGCGTCGGACTCTTGATTTTGGCCTGGGGCTCAATGTCAGTGTGGGGAGACCGGCTGGTGCTCAGCGGGGAGTCTACTTGGGATTCTCTCTCTCCCCTCACCCTGTTTCTCTCTCTCTCTAAATAAATAAGTTAAATCTTTTTAAAAAGTAAAAATAAATGTGACATTTAGCTCGGGTTTAAGGACCTGGAAAAACACTAAGAAGAACAATGAACAAGCAGTCAGAAGACCGGATGTTTCACTCTTGGCTCCTACACCCCAGTGTGACCTTGGATAGTGACTTAATATGTCACAGTAGCGGTTTCTTCATATGCAGAATTAAAGCCCTGATACCCCCTCACAGGGTTATCATGAGAATTGAATACATGTGAGAAATCCCCCATATAAGACCTGGAAATAGGTGCTTAATGACTTGGGGTTCAAGGCTCAGACTTTCTGCCAGGAAGAAATGTTGTGAATATAGGTGTAGTCATTTGACAGAAGTTTTATCGAGCTCTTTGGGGATGGGGAGACGTAGCCTGTTCCGTTTTCTTGGGCTACTGCAAAAATCAAGCCGTATAAGAAATCACAAGGTACAAATCATATTTCATGTGTTACTGCTTGATGGGCCCCATCATGCTAATGTGACAGCGATTGTCATTGTTTCTTTCCACCACCACCCCCCGTTTTTTTTTTTTTTCCAGGCAAAGTTTTTCATGTTGCTGTGTAATCTGTTTTTAAGGACTACTTTGAATGGGTATACTATAATTTAACCATGGATTGTTTGTCCAGATTAGTTTTCCAGAGCTGAAAATACTGAATTAAAAGAGTTAAAGGCTCTTCACCCATGCTTTCCAGAGCACTTTATTTTATTTTTTTCTTTTTTTTTCAGAGCACTTTATATAACATGGAGTCCTATTAATGGATATGCCAAGTTCACTGTATTCTCCCTATTGTTGGTGAGACTGTATTTCTTCTTGGCAGCTGACTGAAGAATGGGTGGGGGCTGGGCTGCCAGAGGGTTTATTACTTGCTTATTATTTAGGATACAGAGTGATTGAGGAAAGACTTCAGAAAAATGAGAAAGAACTTCTCCATCCAGGGCAACTCAGCATTTAAAGTCCCAACCTTTGTTCTTCTGCAGTAGGGAAAGGTAGTGGGCCAGACAAGCAGCCAGAAGGCTCTGGTGGCACATAAGGAAGCCCTGGGAGGCTGGAGAACTTCCAGAAGAGAGGGCAGAAGAAACCTTGGCAACTGTTGCCTTCTCCTGGGGCTGGAGGTGGGTAGGTTTGGCAGACAGTGGTGAGTGTGTTAGTAAGACATGAACCAAGAAAGAGAGACAATAGAGAAATTCTCGGTGGGAGGAACCCTAAGACTCTATTCTTGCCATTTTCTTGAAGAGACAAATTTGGAGGCTGATTTGATGAATGGTTGCCTCTAAAAGTTTCTGCCCCTAAAGTTTTAGTGCTGATTTGTCAGCTAATAAAAGCTCGGTAAAATAATTTGTCCACTTTTGGGCAGTTAAAAACTGGGATGCCTGGAGAAAGTAATTTTTTAATTTTGATTCCAGCAAGAGGTTTATGGTACTACAAATGTCTCCAAACAGGAAACAAGAATTGGAGTTACACCGATGGAGGGGGGAGCAAGAGAATGTGCTTGTGGTTTCCTCACCCCATGCGGTGTAACTGTCAAAGCAAAGGGATGTCCGGGGATGGTTTGGACCCTTGAAAATCAGACCTAGCTGTGCTCCATGAACGCTATTTAAAAGTTACAGAGATGGATTTCTAGGTGGAAGACTTCCAGAAACTTCCCTTTTTGGACTTCATTGCATTCTCCTGGAATAAGGAAAAGGACTTTGATTTGCTATATGTGGAAGTTATTAAAAACAGGGTGGTCAGATTTTATTTCTGTCATAATGGAAAACTGGGAGTAAGCTTCCAGAGATTTCATTTCTGGGTAATGCAAAGATTTAATGAACTGGGGTCATCCAATTTGGACAGCCTCAGCCTTCCAAATTATCCCCTTGAGGCAATGAGAATGTAATCACTGCTTTACTTGAATTATATCTGCAGGCTGGAATGAGGGCAAGAGGCCCACATGGCCTTGGCTGAGAGCAGGTCACATAGAATAGTGGGAGAGGTTGATGAGCTCCAGTGGCTCTGGAATAAAGAGGAGATGCAGAAGCCTAGATAGAATTCCACACACCGTCTCATGGAGGTAGCAGATGCCTACATAGGTCCACTTCATTTGTTTGCTATTTTTGTTACACACTATATCTTTCTCCATAAAGAATAACAGTAAACCCTATGAAAGGTGTACTTCTCTCTCTCTCTCTCTCTCTCTCTCTTTTTTTTTCTAAGGTTCTGGGTTTTATTTATTTATTCATGAGACACACACATAGAGAGAGAGAGGCAGAGACACAGGCAGAGGGAGAAGTAGGCTTCCTGCAAGGACCCCGACGTGGGACTCGATCCCCAGATCCTGGGATCACGCCCTGGGCTGAAGGCAGACGCTCCACCGCTGAGTCACTCAGGCGTCCCAGAAAGGTGTACTTCTCTACAGAGCCAGCCAAAAAGGAGGGATGGACTTGGGAAGACTGTCCTCCTTATTGCTGGCATATGGAAGAAGTAGCTGATTTTGTTTGTTTCCTAAAATGCACAGGTTCCATCTCTGAAACAGTGTATCTAACGGAAATTGTTCCTGTTTTGAAATCTGAAATAATTTAACTGTAAGTGCACCGAGCTAGGAGTCTTTTTTTTCCTTCCCTCATTAATTTTTTAAAAAAGATTTATTTATTTATTTTAGAGATGGAGATAACAGCATGCCCGTGCCCACGTGTGGGGTAGGGAGGGACAGAGGGACAGGGAGAGAAAGAATCTCCAGCACTCCACCCTGAGCACAGAGCCCAACACGGGGCTCGATCTCACCACCCTGAGATCACAGCCTGAGCCAAAACCAAGAGTAGCGGCTCAACCGACTGTGCCACCGAGGTCCCCCCTCCCCCCATAATTTTTTGATGACCTCTTAATTTCTCTTATTAGTTTAAGTCTCAATATTTTTAATGTATGTGATTAAGAATAAGAAGCTGTATTAACCTTATAGTGGTGTTCATGAAAACCTCTAATAACCAAGGAGCTCTGAATGTTGGTAATATGTACATCACCAAAATGGGAATTTATATTTGTGAAATATAGTAGATTTATGAGTCTGAGGTTGTCTTGGTCAAATAAATGCCTCTTGGGGGGGTGGGGGGTTGATGGTGGTTGTTAAGAAATAAGTACCCTAACGACTTAAATACAGTTGGTAAGACTAGAAGATACTGTCACAGATCCTACCTGCCTACCTGCTTTGAGAGATTGAGGAAGACTAGAGGAAGAAGGATGGGTAATAATGGAAGGCGAAGGCCATGGTCAGATGCTTTCATCCAGTCATGCTTAGTTTATATTCTCGAATAACTTAAAATTACAGTTCTCAGCAGGACTTCAGACCATTATGATTTCACACACTGTTACATTGGCTTCATAATACAAGCAAAGTTAAGACAATGAAATAGTATTTATTATATTTGACTACTGGGGATTCAGGGAATTCATGGACTTTGGAAGTTAAATAAATGGACTCATTTGCTGTGTCAACATTGGATCTTTTTATGTGGATATAGCACTTATCACACTGCACTGTAAATACTGAGTGGCCTCCCCTCTCCACTAAACCATCTCCTTGCCTTCTTGTTTGTATATCCATGGCACCTAGCCCAGTGTCTGGCACATCAGATAATGAATGTTTGTTAAATGAAAACTGGTATCTGGAGATAGATTCAGTGGATTTCTGACATTTTGACATCGTTATGGGAAGCCTATTTTGGCATTTTACTCTACATTAATTGTAAGTTTAAAGAGTGGCACAGATAAAGTAGATTGGATGGCTATCAATGAAAAATTCCCACATGAGAGAAAAGTTGCACTTCTATTTTTTAAGGAGAAATTCTGTTTTTTTTTTTTTTTTAAGTGAGAATACTAATATAGATAAGAGTTGCATGAAGTAGATGAAATAAGGATGGCATAGAAATAAACAGATGAGGGAACAGATGCGGGAGCAGGTGGAAAGAATGCACTTTGAACATTTGAGCATGGGAAAATAGAATTTGACAGCATTTTGCAAAATCACAAAAGGAGAACACAAAAGGTCTTGCAGTATTACTGGCATGAAGGTTATCTGATAGGGTAAGAGATACGTGGCAAGAGCCTTTTACTACTCTAGCCTTGTCTTGGCAGGGGAAGTCAGTCACAAGAACACTTCAGTTTCTTTTCATCAGTCTGATTGATGTGTAGCAGGGCTTTAGGACTTATGAAGAATTTGGCATAAGGGGGGCATTCTGAATAACCTGCCCTTTTATGTTACTGTTCATTATTCTTTTCTAGTTTATTCTATTCAATTCAATCCTTTTTGTAACTGGTACTGAGGTAGGTGCTGGGGAGGAAGCCATAACAATGAAGAAGGCACAGTTCTTGCCTTTAACATAAACAAGGAGACAGATACTTACTGTTTGGTTATTATTTATTTAAGTTATACAATAAAGATATGTGTAGATTATATTACAGCACTGAGAGGATACAATTATTTCTTTTCTGGGTTTGGAGAAGAATGTACTCTTTGATCTGGATTTAGAACAGTTGCCAAAATGTTGACAATGAAGGGACATTTCTGGTAGAGGGAAAAGTTGATCAACAAAAACATGGAGTCGTGAATAGGCAAGACTTGTTCTGGGAACGAGATGTAGTTTTGTTAGGTATTATAATAGTGAGTGTTTTTTCCACCAGTGATCACTTTTATTATGTTTCTCTGAAGGACTCTTTGTTTTGGAGAAAAACAATTAACTGTGGCTTCTTAGTATTATTTTTCTTTTTCAGCATCTATTCAGATTAATCAGTCGTTCATAATAATTGGGCATTTATAAAAAGAATAAAAAACGTAAATTTTTATTACAGATGGGATGCCAATAAATAGTGAAACTAAGTAAGCTTGATGGCAGATAGTTTTCATTTCACTGTCAACTCTGATTGTCATGACTCCCTGGAACACTTGTACAGGTTTTGAGGTCTTGTCTGAGTTTAGTGGGAAAGATGAGGTGTTTGATAGTGATTTCTCCCACAGGCCCAGAATAAGGGTGTGGTACTTTATGTACCACATTCACTATTTCTGCTGTGAATCCACAAGTGTTACTTATTTTTTTACCTTAATTTCAGCTGTTATTCCCCACTTAAGGCAAAGGTTGGCTGTACACTAAATGTGTTCAATTTTAATTCTGTGATGTCCTGACACACGATGTTATCAACAACCAATCAGAGCTTCTGATTAACATAAAAACTACTGAGTTGATATAATTCTGGCCAGAAACGGAGCACTTGAGATTTTAATTTAGCTTGTGTGGATTTATCACAGATAAAAGAAAATTTTGAGATATTCACAGCACAAACACCCTATTACATTCTTCACAGATATTAGGGGATCTACTACTAGGTTAGAAACCTGTCAGATGCATGGTAGGGAGAATGTTTCAGGAGACTAGAACATAGTTTGGGATTTGATGATGAACAACCCTTTAATCTGTGTTCAGGAATTTGAACTTTATGTATTGAATAGTGACCAGATGTTTTAAAGTGGAGAAATAATGCAATCAGATGTTTCAGAAGGAAAATTTTGGGAACAATATTGAGAATGGTTTGGGGAAGGCAGGGAGGTTCTTGACTGAATTCATTTCCTTCCGCCATTTTTTGGAATCCCATCATTCCTCTTTGGTAACTTGAAAACCTCTTAGTTGGTGTATTTTACAGTATAGTTTGCTTAATTTTGCTTCTTTTAAGGCTATAGTCAAAATTTTCTTCCTTTTTTTTTTTTTTTTTAAACTGTTGGCCGTCTTCGCCTCATCTCCTTTTCTTTCAAGCTGTTGTAGTCTGACAGGTCAGATTTAATTGCTGCTCTTTATTTCTCCCTCCTGGCACTATTTGTGGCATTTGATGTTGTTGATCATGTAGCTGTTTAAGCTGCCCTCCCTTAACTCCCTCAGTGTTATTCTCTCCTTTTTCTCGTATCTTTCTACTCATTTCCTTTCAGTCTTTATAATCTTCTTTTCTTCTGCCTACACCTTAAACATTCCTTTTCCTTAGAGTTCTCTCCTTTGGGTGGGTACTCTTTTCTTTTTGTTTTCTAAGCTCTTCCTGATGAAATTCCTATCTGTGACAACTCAAATCTGTGTGTTCCCTAGGTTCATATTTTCAGTTGTGTTTCATTTGTAGCACAGTTACCCTAAATTAAACATTTTGGAAATCACTCTTGCTATGTTTATTAAAGCATACTTTTTTTTTTTAAGCATACTTTTTTTTTTAATGTTTATTTATTTACTTGAGAGAGAGTGTGCACCCATGGGGTGGGGAAGGGGCAGAGAGTGAGGAAGGAGAGAAGCAGATTCCATGTTGTGCACAGAGCATGGTGTGGGGCTGACCTCACCACTCTTAGGTCATGACCTGAGCCAAAATCAAGAGTAGGACGCTTAATGAACTGAGCCACCCAGGTACCCCAAGGCATATGCTTTGAAAAAGGATATAATCATGACTCTTGCACAAGCACAAAATGAACATCTGTCAGGTTTTATTTAATTAATTAATGAAGGAACCAGTAAGATATTAAAACCAATTCAAAAGAGAAAAAGTGTCACACATTCATAGTCCAACAGGGAACACTAACATGCCTGTAAAACTGGCTAATATGATAAGGCAATAATCAGTTGTATTCCAATGGACACGATTTGTCTTTCTGTAAACAAGAATTATTTGTATTCCAGTTTTCTACAAATTACTTCAATTTCTAGAGAGGCACACCCCTCCTACAGGAATAGACAATCTTAGAGGCTCCAAGAATTAAAAAGATTCCAGTAATTTTGTTCACCCTATTTCAGAATCTTCCACCATGCTCTCAGCATCTTCTCAAAACTTGATGCCCTGTTCCTTAATTCTTTATGTCAGAGTACATGGTCCACACAGGGACTATAATTAGAAACTTCACTGTTAATCCTCTACATGATTGGTTCTTAAACTCCTAATTATTCTACTTCTTAGTCTTTAAAATCTTTCTCTGTCATTCCATTCTTTACAATATTGTCAGAGTTAACTTTCAAAAATAAACACATTTACTCAGTGTTATTGTTCTCATACTTCAAAACATTTTGTTTTTGAGTAGCACAGACAACAACACTGTCACTTTAGCAGGCTTATAAGATCCTCTCTATAGTTCTTATCCAAACCAGTCTTCCTGACTTAGACCTGTCTTCTTAAATTTCCCTAGTGCTCAAGTTCCAATGAATCCATCCTATTCGTTGATGCTTCTGTATCTTAACACTTGCTGTTACCTTTGCTTGGAATAAGTTTTACTACATCCTACTTTTTAAGATCCAGTACTCCTGTCTTCTCTGCTCTGGATCCCATTACCTTGATCTCAGGCAGTTAGTCCTTTTTCCCCAGCACATCAAATTCCATTTTTCTTGCTTGCTAGATTCATCTAGAAGGGAGAGTTCTTGAGACCAGAACATTATCTTATTCATCTTTTTATCCTCCTTTGAGTCCAGCAGAAGGCTTAATGCCCTGCATAATTATTCGCTGAATTGGAAATAACTAAGGTTTCTAAAAATTCAAGTAACCGAGTAGACGGTGATACAATACTATTAACTGAGATACGGATGGATAGATTTGGATTTTGAGCATGTTTACTCTGGGATGTTTATGTTACATTTAGGAAATGATTAGGACCTATTTGAAAATAGGAGGACACAGGAAAAGCAAATCTGTGTGTCACTAGTATTTAGGTGACACTGCAAATCATGGAAGTTGTTGAGGCCACATGTAGACAGAAGACATATGAGAAGACAATTGTACTAGTGACTAGGGGGCAAGGAACAAGAAGAGAAATAAAACTGATAGTTAATTTTCTTCCTCTTTTAGTAGGATGTAGTGGGTTAGAAAAAAATTTAGGGAAACAAATGTTATTTTATGTTTTTTTTTTTTTAAGATTTTATTTATTTATTCATAGACACAGAGAGAGAGAGGCAGAGACACAGAGAGAGGGAGAAGGAGGCTCTGTGCAGGGAGCCCGATGTGGGACTCGATCCCGGGTCTCCAGGATCATACCCCAGGCTGCAGGTGGCGCCAAACTGCTGCGCCACTGGGGCTGCCCTACGTTTTTTTTTTTTTTTAAGGATTATTTGTATATGTATATTTCTTTTAAAATAGGATATATATAAAAAAAATAAAGATTTTTTTTTTTGATAGGGAGAGGGAAAGAGAATCCCAAGCAGACTCTGTACTGAGCCCGACATGGGGCCTGATCCCACAATCCTGAGATCATGACCTGAGCCAAAACCACTCAACTGGCTGTGCCACCCAGGTGCCCCAATGGATTAATACATATTTTTAAGAATGAACAAAATAGAATTAAGAGAGCAGAGGATTAGGGGACCCCAAGTTTGTCTACTCCCTCAAATATAGCTAGATATCAAATCATCCTGAACATCTGCAAAATCAGTTGGGAGATCTGAGAAAAGAAATGCTGCAATTCTGCAAATAGAAAAGCCACCACTTTTTGGAAGGTAGGAGGTGAAGATACTTGAATCTGGGATATATCACGGGATACAGCGTAGGGGAGGGAGCCTGCTTAAGGAGGCCACCACAAAGTATTATAAGCAGCAGAGCACAAAATCAGAACTTCTAGAAGTCTGCTACAGTGGGGTACATCTCTGGCTTAAAGGTGCACAGGTGGCGAAGTGGGCTGGAATCCCAGATGGGACAGCTTGGTATCGGGATCCCTGGGATCATAAAAGGAACAGGGGTGCCCAAGTATGGCAGACTTCCCAGACACAAGAGTGGAGAAGCTGGCTGAAAACAGTGAGTCTAGGCACCAGCTTTGTGCTCTGGGTTGCCATAAACTAGGAACTGCTGCAGAGTCACGTGACCACTCCTCTGGCAGGGGTCTAGCAAAAGGCAGAAGCGTGGTGGGAGGAAAGCACAGGCCTATTCAGCAGGAGTCTGTAAAATTTGAGTTCTGAAACTCAGTGGTGTGCCTGAGATAAAAACGCTTGGTCACAGCCTGGGTGAACACAGAGTTTAGACAGAAACAAGGGAGAAAAGAGTGATTAGACTGCTTTTCTGTGAGAGTTCACTGGTGCGAACTTTAAACTCCAGGGCTAGAGAGAGGGCATTGCCAGTTTTTTTCCACTGATTGGTGCTGAAATCCTTCAGGGAGCAAAACACCACCACATAGTGGGACGCAGAGTGGCTTACACTGAGCCCTGCCCCCGGCAACAGATGCATTTCCACTATGGAAGAGTACTTGAGAATCAGTGCAACAGGCCTGTCCCCCAGAAGACTAGCAGGAACAAGTGGCTTGCACCCAGTTTACTGATCATAGAGGGCTACAAAGCTTCAGCTCTTGGAGAAAACAGTATATAGCATTCATGTTTTTTATTTTTTATTCTTTAGTCTTTTCCAGTATTATTTTTTTCAGTTATTTTCTAATTTTTTCTTTTTTAATTCATTTTTTATATGTATTATATATATATTTCTTTTCATTGTTTTTTTGTATATATATGTGTGTGTGTACATATATGTTTTCTTTCTTATATTGGGATCTAGTTTCTTTTCACAAGCAGACCAAAACACACCTAGGATCTAGTGTTTTGTTTCTTGTTTTGTTTTTGTTTTTTTCTGGTTTATTTATTTATTTTTTCTGTTGTTATTTTTTCTCTTTCTTCTTTTCTTTTCTGGACAAAAATGATAAAATGGAGAAATTCACCCCAAAAGAAAGGACAGGAGGTAGTACTTACTGCTAGGGATTTAATCAATATGGATATAAGTAAGATGTCTGAACTAGAATTTAAAACAACGATTATAAAGATACTAGTGGGCTTGGAAAAAGCATAGAAGACACTAGAGAATCCCTTACTATAGAAATAAAAGAACTAAAGTCTAGTCAGGCTGCAATGAAAAATGCTATTACTGAGATGCAGTCCCAAATGGAGGCTATAAAAAGGATGAATGAGGCAGAAGAGAAAGTGAGTGATATAGAAGGTAAAATGATGGAAAATAAGGAAGCTAAAAAGAAAGACAACTACTGGATCATGAAGGGAGACTTAAGAGAACTCACCAATTCTGTAAAGCAAAACAATATCCGGATAATAGGATCTCAGAATTTGAAGAGTGGAAGAGAAGGGCAAAGGTTTATTTGAATAAATTATAGCAGAGAACTTCCATAATCTTGGTAAGGAAACACACTTAAGTCCAGGAGGCACAGAGAACCCCCCCCCACCAAGTCAATAAAAATAGGTCAACACCTCAACATAAAATAGTAAGTTTGCAAATTTCAAAGATAAAGAGAAAATTCTGAAAGTACCTCAGGACAAGAGGTTGTTACCCTGCAAGGATAGAAACATAAGGCAGGCAGCAGACCTGTCCACAGAGACATGGCAGGCCAGAAAGGACTGGCATGATCTGTTCAACAGGCTAAATGGGAAAAATGTGCAGCCAAGAATACTTTATCCAGCAAGGCTGTCATTCAGAATAGAAGGAGAGATAAAGAGTTTCCAAGACAAAAACTTAAAGGAATTTGTGAACACTAAACCAGCCCCACAAGAAATATTAAAGGGGATCTTTTAAGTGAAGAGAGACCCCGAAAGTAACAAAGACCAGAAAGGAATGGAGACAGTCTACAGGAACATCAACTTTACGGGGAATACAATGGCACTAAATTCATATCTTTCAATATTTATTTTGAAGGTAAATAGACTAAATGCTCCAATCAAAAGACATAGGGTATCAGAAGGGATTAAAAAACAAGACCCATTGATAAGCTGTTTACAAGAGACACATTTCATACCCTAAAGACACCTCCAGATTGAAAGTGAAGAAGTGGAAAAAAAAAAAGTGAAGAAGTGAAGAACCATTTATCATGCCAGTGGACATCAAAAGAAAGCTGGAGTAATCATCATTATCTCAGACAAACTAGATTTTAAACCAAAGACTAATGAGAGATGAAGAAGGGCACTGTATTAAAATAAAGGGGTCTACCAGGCAAGAAGATTAACAGTTGTACATATGTATGCCCCTAACTTGGGAGCAGCCAAATATATAAACCAGTTAATAACAAAATTAAAGAAACTTGTTGATAATAACAAGGGTTTTGAATGACACACTGGACCAGATATATGACACACTGGACCAGATATATTCAGAATATCCCATCCTAAAGCAACAGAATACACATTCCTTTTAAGTACATATGGAACATTCTCCAGAATAGATCACATACTGGGCCATACATAAGGTCTCAACTAGTACAAAAAGATCGAGATTATACCATGCATATTTTCAGACCACAATGCTTTAAAACTAGAAGTCATCCACAAGAAAAATTTGGAAGGACTACAAATACATGGAGGTTAAGGAGCATCCTACTTAAAGATGAATGGGTTAACCAGGAAATTAAAGAATTTAAAAAATACATGGAAGCAAATTAAAGTGAAAACACTTTGAGAAAACAGTTTAGAACCTTTGAGATGCAGCAAAAGTGGTCCAAGAAGGAGATATATAACAGTAAAGGCCTTTCTTAAGAAACAAGAAAAGTCTCAAATACACCACCTGAAAAAGGAGCTGAAGAAAGAACAGTAAATAAGGCACTGGGTGGCTCAATCAGCTAAGCAGCTGATTCTTGATCTCAGCTTAGGTCATGATCTGGGTCCTGGGGTCAAACATCAGGCTTACCACTCAGGGATGAGTCTGCTACTCTCCCCCTTCTTTCTGTGCCCCTCCCCCTGCTCACATGGTTGTTCTCTTTCTGTCTAAAATAAAAAACCTTAAAGAAAAAAGAACAGCAAATAAAGCCTAAATCCAACAGAAGAGAAATAATAAAGATTAGAGCAGAAATCAATAGAAATAGAAACCAAAAGAACAGTAGAACAGATCAACAAAACTAGGACCTGGTTCCCTGAAAGAATAAGATTGATAAACCGCTAGCCAGACTTACCAAAAAGAAAAGAAAAAGGACCCAAATAAATAAAATCATAAATGAAAGAGGAGAGATCATAACCAACACCTAAGAAATACAATTATCAGAGAATATTATGAGCAAGTTGGCATATAGTATGCTAACAAAGTAGGCAATCTGGAAAAAATGGATGCATTCCTAAGAAACATAAAAACTACCAAAACTGAATCAGGAAGAAATAGAAAATCTGAACATACCCATAACCAGCAAAGAAATTGAAGTAGTAATCAGAAATCTCCCAACAAGTAAGAGTCCAGGGCTGGATGGTCTCCCAGCAGAATTCTGTCAAACATTTAAAGAAAAATTTAATAGCTGTTCTTCTGAAACTTTCAAAAAATAGAAATGGAACGAAAACCTCCAAACTCATTCTGTTGAGGCCAGCATTATTTTAATCCCAAAACAAGACAAGGACCCCACTGAAAAGGAGAATAACAGACCAATATCCCTGGTGAACATGGATGCAAAAATTCTCACCCTGGTATCAGCTAATAGGGTCCAACAGTATATTATTATTATTATTTTTTCCAACAGTACATTAAAAGGATTATTTGGGATGCCTGGGTGGCTCAGTGGTTGAGTGTCTACCTGCAGCTCAGGTCATGATCCCAGGGTCCTGGGATTGAGTCCCATATCAGGCTTCTCCCAGGCAGCCTGTTTCTCCCTCTGCCTATCTCACTGCTTCTCTCTAAGTCTCTCTTATGAATAAATAAATAAAATCTTTAAGAAAAAAAAAGGATTATTCAATATGACCAGGTGAGATTTATTCCTGAAGTTCAATGGTGGTTCAACGTTCACAAATCAATCAGTGTGATAACACCACATCAATAAAATAAAGAACAAGAACTGTATGATTCTCTCAATAGATGGAGAAGAAGCATTTGACAAAATACAGCTTCCTTTCTTGTTAAAAACTCTCCACTGTGTAGTGGGATAGAGGGAACATATCTCAGTATCATAAAAGCCATATACAAAAAACTAACACGAAATATCATCCTTAACAGAGAAAAACTGAGAGCTTCTCCCATAAGGTCACAGGAACATGACAAGGATGTCCGGTCTTGCCACTGGTGTTCAACATTGTACTGGAAATCTGTTTTTTTGTACAGAAAACAAAAATAAATAAAAGGCATCCAAATCAGCAAAGAGGAAGTCAAACAGTCACTCTTCATAGATGACATGGTATTCTATGTGGAAAACCCAAGACTCCACCCAAAAATTATTAGAACTCATACAGGAATTCATCAAAATTGCAGGATATAAAAATCAATGTACAGAAATCAGTTGCATTTCTATACACTGAGGCAGAAAAAAAGAGAAATCAAGGGATCAGTCCCATTTACAATTGTACCAAAACCCGTAAGATACCTAGGGATTAGCCTAACCAAAGAGGCAAAGGATCTATACTCAGAAAACTATAGAATACTCGTGAAAGAGGGATCCCTGGGTGGCTTAGTAGTTTAGTGCCTGCCTTCAGCCCAAGGCCGTGATCCTGGAGTCCCGGGATCGAGTCCCATATCGGGCTCCCTGCCTGGAGCCTGCTTCTTCTCCCTCTGCCTGTGTCTCTGCCTCTCTGTGTGTGTGTGTCTCTCATGAATAAATGGATAAAGTCTTTAAAAAAAAATACTCATGAAAGAAATTGAAGAGAACACAGAGAAATGGAAAACCTTTCCACACTCATGGATTGGAAAGACAAATATTGTTAAAATGTCTGTGCTATCCAGAACAGTCTATACATTCAGTGCAATCCCCATCAAAACACCATCAACATTTTTCACAGAACTGGAACAAACAATCCTAAAATATTTAGGGAACCAGAAAAGACCCCAAATAGCCAAAGTAATGCTGAGAAAGAAAAGCAAAGCAGGAGGCATCACATTCTGGACTTCAAGGTGTATTACAAAGCTGTAATCATCAAGACAGTATGGTACTGGCATAAAAACAGATACATAGATCAATAGAATAGAGAACCCTCAGCTCTATGGTCAACTAATCTTTGACAAAGCAGGAAAAAAATATCCAATGGAAAAAAGTTTAACAAATGGTTTTGGGACAAATGGGCCATTTTCTTACACAAAAATAGACTCAAAATGGATGAAAGACCTAAATATGAGATAGGAATCCATTAGAATCCTAGAGGAGAATGCAGGCAGTGACCTCTTTGACCTTGGCCACAGCAGCTTATTACTAGACACATCTCCAAAGGCAAGAGAAACAAAAGGAAAATGAACTATTGAGACTTTATCAAGATAAAAAGCTTTTGTACAGCAAAGGAATTTGTCAACAAAACTAAAAGGCATCCTTTGGAATGGGAGAAGATACTTGCAAATGTCTTACCCGATAAAGGGCTAGTATCCAAAATCTATAAAGAACTTGTCAAACTCAATACCCCAAAAAACAAAAAAATCCAGTCAAGAAATGGGCAGAAGAAATGAGCAGACATTTTTCCAAAGGAAACATACAAATGGACAATAGACACATGAAAAACATGCTCAACATCACTCAGCATCTGAGAAATACAAATCAAAACCACAATGAGATACCACTCATACCAGTCAGCATGGCTAAAATTAACAACTTAGGAAACAACAGATGTTGGTGAGGATGCAAAGGGGTACAACCCTCATGCTATTGGTGAGAATGCAAACTGGTATAACCACTTTGGAAAACAGTACATAGGTTCTTCAAAAAGTTCAATATAGAGCTACGTTACAGCCCAGCCATTGCACTACTAGGTATTTATCCAAAGGATATAGTGATTTGAAGGGGCACCTGCACCTCAATGTTTATAGTATCAATTGTCCACAATAGCCAAAATATGGAAAAAGCCCAGATGTTCATCAACAAATGAATGGATAAAGAAAACGTGTGTGTACACACACATACAAACACACATACACACACAATGGAATATTACTTAACCATCAAAAAGAATGAAATCTTGCCATTCGCAGTGATGGAACTAGAGGGTATTGTGCTAAGCGGAATAAGTCCGAGAAAGACAAATACCATGTGATTTCACTTGTATGTAGAATTAAAAAAACAAAACAGAGGAACATAGGGGAAGGGAAGGAAAAATAAAATAATATAAAAACAGAGAGGGAGGCAAACCATAAGAGACTCTTAAGTATAGGAAACAAACCCTCTAGGGTTGCTAAAGGAGAGGTGGGGGGGGGGGGATGAGGTAATTGGATGATGGGCATTAAGGAAGGCACTAGATATAATGAGCACTGGGTGTTATATGCAACTGATGAATCACTAAATTCTACCCCTGAAACTAATAATACAGTATATGCTAACTAAATTGAATTTAAATAAAGAATTTAAAAAAGAAAATGAACAAAATATTATTACGTTTTCATATATTATTGATTCCTGGCTTTTAACATCCTAAAACCGTTGGTTTCTACTATCTGTGTAACTAAAAATTTTTAATGTAAAAGTGGCTGCAATATCAAATTATTGCAACTTATGTATATTGAGATCAAACAATTCATTATTTCTTTCAAGGGCAAGAACAGAATATATTTTTGCCTCTGGGGAGGGGGGAGAATGATCATTTTCATAAGAGAAGGAAGGATTCAGTGCTTTCTTTGCTTGTGGGTTTCCTCTTGTTCACTTTTGATCTAGATATTGGTGGTTATGTTCCAGTCCTCCTGCATGTGCCCAAGAGGATTGGGAATGGAATGGACACCAGCAGAAGCACCATTTTTTCCTGTAGAGATTAGAAACAAGGAGCTTATTGCCCTGCTTGTCAAGGCTCAGGACAGAGAGGAGGAAGAAACAAGTATAAAGGTTTTGGTTTTGGAAAGAAGTTGGAATCTCCTGACCCTGGGACCTTAAGATCCACAAAATTGCTGAAAGAAAAAGTACTACCTTATTGAAAGGTAAGACATTAAACTGTTTTAAGGTTTAAGCCGTTTTAGCCACAGTAGCATGTTTTCATAAGCCATGAAATCAAATAGTCATTTCTGCTAAACCGAAGGTTTTGTAAACTAATCACCCATCCAGCCTTCCTGATGAGATTAGAGACCCGTAGGGCACAAGGGATGTTTATAGCAAGGGAGAACCTTTACAAAATTTTACTCATTTTTAAAATGACATTTACTGAATGCCAGGCACTGTGGTAGGCCTTGGATATACAGAGATTAATGTGTCAGTTACCCTACCTACTTCCAGAAGTTCTCATTCAAGGAAATGAAAAAACATGATTACAATGTGATAAGTGCTATAATAAATAGGTACATGTGTAGTAAGAGTGGTCTAACTCTGGAGCAGTAATATTTGTGTCCTAAAGGATGAATTGTGGGTTTGGAAGAAAGGGATGGGTATTTGAGGTAGAGAGAATTAATTATATGTTCAGACATAGGTATGAAAGAGTGTGCTGTACCAGAAGAACACACCAAATTGCAAAAATTACTATCTGATGTTTGCTATGGGGCAAAAGAGGGGAAAGTAATGAGATGTTGCTAGTTAAGAGTGGACTAGTTATGAAGGTCTTGTTTCATGCCAAAGAAATTTTAACTTCCTGTATTAGCCATGGGGAAGCATTGAAGATGAAGAAAAAATTGTGGGAGTACCTGAGTTCAAGATGGGTAGAAGAAAAAATAAGTATAATGGTTTTCAAATAAGTATATACCTGTAGCTCTCAATTGGGTCCAGTTCTCTGGTCTTTTCTTTTTTGCTAATATTCCTGGTATCCTTGTGTTCTTACTAGGTTAATTCTTAATTTTGTATGTTACCAGAGAGTATGATTTTGATTTAGACTGTTGAGAACTAACTCTCCAATTTGTACCAACCCTGAACACCTTCCAAAGAGTATTATGCATGCCTCAACTTAAAATAATTTTCTTCATTCTGTAGAGAAAGCTGTATACCTGAGTAAAGATTAAATGCTATAACAGGAGGTGGCCATACTTTCTTGTCTTTAATCATGACAGGAACTTAAATTTATTGTGACCCCAAGGAAAAGAAAACCACCCTAAGAGAAGTCAGACTTGATCCTGAAACCTTCTGTGAGAATTATTTAATTTGAGGACTCCTTAGAGGACCCTGGTTGCAGTAGAGAGGCCAGACACAAGGTACAGATTTTGGAGTGGCTGGTTGCTGGAACATCTGCCACTATGGTCAACATAGTTGACCATCCTGTTAGAGGAGCTTAAGACTCAATGAAGTAAGTCACACCTGTAGGGACCAGTGAGAAGATGGTGACCCTGGTGGAAGATCTGGGTGAAATGTTTGAATAGGGATATCTGGATTCTATGGACTGTGACCTTCACTTAGAGAAGAGAAAAAGAAGGAAGGATAATAGCTATTGGATCCATGACATTCACATAGCAGATTTCAATGACACTCAAAGATTTTGCTGTATACTTTAACCAGGAGTACAGTCAGGCTGGCACAGGGCTCTGTATACATAATGATGCTGGAGGTTTTAGGAATCTGATCTCAGTATGGCAGTTAGCTTCAAAATTACCTGTAATCTAGTTGGAGCAAGGAGAAGAATCATATTTGAAGAAATACATTTCAAAGGGCATCTGCAAGATTGGGAGGCCAAATTAAAAGTCAGAGATTTCAGGCCAAAGGCAGAACATTTCTATAAAATTAGTCCAGGGCAGCCTGGTGGTTCAGTGGTGTAGCGCTGCCGTGGGTCCAGGCCGTGATCCTGGAGACCCAGGATCGAGTCCCACGTCAGGCTCCCTGCATCCCTGCATGGAGCCTGCTTCTCCCTCTGCCTGTGTCTCTGCCTCCCTCTCTCTCTGTGTCTCTCATGAATAAATAAATAAAATCTTTAAAAAAATAAAATAAAATTAGTCCAAAAGGCAAAAACTGGAGGGGGAATAGAAAAAAATCTTAAAAGATGTCTTGAAGTACCCAAAATGAGATACAGCAAAAGATGGAGCTTTAGTCTTCAAGTCTTCAGAACTCTATATGACCTATAAAGTTTTACCATCTTTAGGTTAGAGCTCTAAAATATGATAATGGCTTATAGAAAGAATAATGGATTGGCAATTGAGGTGTTTGGCAATTGCCCCAAGAAAATTTTTTTTGACAGAAAAAGACATTCAGGGAGTAAATTTGAAAATGATGAGAGCCTGAACTCGGCCCTCCTTTATAACAGTTCTCATAGTGGCCCTCCATATAGTGCTATGGAATAGACTTTAAATATATTTACATCTAATTCTACTAGATACTAGTTTATCTAGTTTCAAATTCTAGTTAGAGTTTAAAAATATTTTGAATGTACTAAATCTAAGAGAATTTGTCACTGAGAGTGTGCTCAGATTCAGAATTATTTTTTTTTAAGATTATTTATTTATGAGAGAGTAAGCACGCAGGGGAAGGAACAGAAAGAGAGGAACAAGCAGACTCCATGCTGAGTGCGGAGCCTGACGTAGAGCTCCATATTAGGTCCCTGAGATCATGACTTGAGCCGAAACCGAGTCAGGTGCTTAACCGACTGCGCCACCCCACAAATTCAGATTTCTTAATAGAAAATATATGATTTAATGGGTACAGAGGAAATTTTATCATTAACAAACCTATTTTAAATCTAAGAAACTGCATATTGGAGGACTCCGGGGGTCCTGAATAGGCCCCAGAGTCTCCTTGTGCAGTAGGAAAGCACTAGCTGTAGATTTTGAAATGCCTTTAGTTAAGAATTTGCAACTTTAGGCTCAGAGCAGTTTTTCAAAATGCCGAGATTTTTCTTCAACATGTTTGTATGATTAAGAAAGATGTGTATGTTACATTATTTATGAACTGGGCTGTAACAGTATGTTATAATAGTTTTATAATATGTATTATATATTTGTAATATGTTTTTGTATAATGTCATTTGATAGTCAAAACACTGTAAAATTAGAGCAGATATTATCTCGTTTTACAAAAGAGGAAGAATGAGGCTCAGAGAGGCTAAAAATATCACTTGAAGTCACAGAGTAAACTTTCTTTGTTATACTGCATCAGTAGTTTTTTGAGATAAGCATAATTCAGTTTTATAGACACAGACTGGCTTCGTCTGCTTTTTATTGTCTTAATCATTGCTTTCAACAGAAAACTTTCTGCACAAGGCTGGAAAATGATTGTGAATATCTGTAATAGAGATAAACATTTGTTCTTTCAACAATTATCAAGAGAAGGTATAACATGTTCTGAAGTTACAAGAACACAGTATCCTCATTAGCACCATAACACTGGCTAAAATGGCCTGGTTGTTATTAAAATGTTTTTCTTTTTCCAGGAGGACTAACACACTTAAGAATTTGGGGAGATTACTTTTATTATGCTTATACCTTATATTAAAGTTCTAGAAACAAATTTATGTGTGCTTTTGAAGAGTGGTGGGGAATTTTTTTATTTTGATAGTTTCATTTCTTTTATTCACATTAATCTTACATGGTTATAAAATTGTTTGACTTAAGTTATAAACTAAGGCCATTTTATGAACTATCCTATGAAATTGGGTATCTTATTTTACAGGATGAAGAAACACGAAAAGATTATGACTACATGCTGGATCACCCAGAAGAGTACTATAGCCATTACTACCATTACTACAGCAGGCGCTTAGCCCCTAAAGTGGATGTTAGAATTGTGATTTTGGTCAGTGTATGTGCTATTTCAGTGTTTCAGGTGTGTATTGATGGAGGTGTGTGTCTGTCTACATGTGTGTGCTTAAGTGCACATTGCCTAGTGCTGGTCACTAAAACTGAATTAGAAGTACCTTTTTATAAAATTTTACCTGTAGTTGAGACTAATTTTTTTAGAGTAGAAAAATATTCAACCAACTTCATTAACATTGGAATCTTAGTGGGAAATCCAAGAAATTGATGATAAATGTCATTATATAATAAGAAAACCCAACAACAGATATTTTTCTCATTGCTCCTATTAGAGTATTTCTCTTCTAACCAGATATTATCATTACTTTTGCAGGACTTTTCAATGATTTCCCATTAAATTTGGGGAAAACCTGAACTTTTTTTTTTTTTTTTTAAGATTTTATTTATTCATTAATGAGACACACACACACACACACACACACACACACAGAGCATGGCAGAGACACAGAGAGAGAGAGAGAGCGTGGCAGAGACAGAGGCAAGGGAGAAGCAGGTTCCATGCAGGGAACCCGACGTGGGACTCGATCCCGGGTCTCTAGGATCCCACCCTGGGCTGACGGCAGCGCTAAACCGCTGACGGGGCCGCCCTCATGTCTTTTTTTTTAGAGGAAAAGAACATGTCAAGTGACTAGAATGAAGCAATTTGCTAGAATGAAAAGTGCTTCTTCAGTTTAATTCCCAGAAATGACATTTACTTTATAAGGCCAAAAAAATTATTATTGAAAACTAAGGTTGTGGACTTTAAAGGAATTTGCTTTTGCAGAAGTATTTTCCTTTCAAAGGGGAAAGCAAGGATAATTTTACCTTTCTGTTTTAGATAATGTAATACCCTGGTAACATTCTCTCCCCTAGTTGTAATAGATTGCTACTATAATATTTCATAATATTATTGTGTAACTGCAATATTCATTCAGTAAAATAGCAAATGAAATGTGTGGAAATGTAAGGAATAGGACTTTTTTCTGACAATTAGCAAAACTGTATATTTGTGAAATAAGTTATGTGTTTTCTAGTCAAATAAGAGTCAAATATATTGGAATCTTTTACTTCAGAAGATGATTGAGCATTACTGTGATATATTGAGACTGTTTAAGAAAGAGATGGAATGAATATAATTGCCTGAGTCTGTATCCTGTAATTTTTTTTTTTTTTTTTAAGATTTTATTTATTTATTCATGAAAGACAGAGAGAGCCTGTGCAGAGGGAGAAGGAGGCCCCATACAGGGAGCCTGATATGGGACTCAATCCCGGGTCTCCAGGATCAGGCCCTGGGCCAAAGGCAGCGCTAAACGGCTGAGCCACCCAGGCTGCCCGATTTTTCTTTTTTCTTTTTTTTTAAGATTTTATTTATTTATTTAGGAGAGACACAGAGAGAGAGGCAGAGACACAGGCAGAGAGAGAGGCAGAGACACAGGCAGAGGGAGAAGCAGGCCCCATGCAGGGAGCCCTTTGTGGGATCCGATCCTGGGACTCCAAGATCATGCCTGGGCTGAAGGCAGGCACTAAACTGCTGAGCCACCCAGGGATCCCCAGATTTTTCTTTTTTTAAACAAGTTTCTCACTGGCTAGTTTTGCCATTTAGCTCTTCCCCCAGAATGTAGATCACAGTCTCACAGTCTTAAAAAAAAAAAAAAAAAGAGGAAGAGATTTCTTAATAGTGATCTAGGGAAAGCCAAATGGTAGCTGTGAATTCACAGGTATGGTATGATTCCATTTATCCCTTAATCTTGGGTATCTCCTGTCTGAATTAATGGCTTTCTGGAGCAGCTCAGGGCTTACCTGATTTATCCATCCAGCCTTAGGTCCCATGTACATGTGGGTATTGTTTAACTTTATCTTTTACTTACAGAGAATGATTAAGATACCTATTTTATTTATTTTTTTAAAGTAAGCTCTGTGCTGAATATGGCACTTAAATTCATGACCCCAAGATCAAGAGTTGCATGCTCTACTGACTGAGTCAGCCAGGTACCCCTGAGGTCCCTATTTTTAATCAGAATGATTTTGGGTGCGGTGGGGGGATGCTGTTCATCAAGACGCATTTTGATAGTGAAAATGATCTATTTTTCTTTGTTAAATATTTCAGTTTTTCAGCTGGTGGAACAGCTATGACAAGGCAATCAGCTACCTAGCCACAGTGCCCAAATACCGCATCCAAGCCATGGAGATTGCCAAGCAGCAGGGGTTACTCAGAAAAGCCAAAGAGAAGGGCAGAAACAAAAAGTCCAAAGAGGAAATTCGTGACGAGGAGGAGAACATCATAAAAAACATTATAAAAAGTAAAATAGATATAAAAGGAGGCTATCAGAAACCCCAGATATGTGATCTTCTCCTATTTCAAATTCTCTTAGCACCTTTTCACCTGTGCTCATATATAGTCTGGTATTGCCGGTGGATTTATAATTTTAACATCAAAGGCAAAGAATATGGGGAAGAAGAAAGACTATATATCATACGTAAATCCATGAAGATGTCGAAGTCTCAGTTTGATAGTCTAGAAGACCATCAAAAAGAAACTTTTCTTAAACGAGAGCTCTGGATAAAGGAGAATTATGAGGTGAGTAATTACTGGGATTTTTGTGTCATCTTACCTATGAAGTTAAAATTTGGTGTATGAGAAGGGATCAGATCACAGAAGTGCACTCCAGTTTCTGAAATCCAAGATTTAAGTAATGAGTAAAGATACTATTTTTACTGAAAGTGTGACTGTATTTGGTAGTGGGACAGTGGGTTTTTAACCTGTAATTTCTCTTAAAAGATAAACTTCAAATACGTTGACTCATGTTGAAAATCTTAAGATTGGTCTAATTTGTTGTGTTAAACTGCAGTGGGATAGTATATATGTTTGCAGGGGTGTCAACAACTTTCTGTTAATTGCTTTAAGTAAGATTTGTTCTCCGAATTTTCTTTCAGTCATGTAAACTTAGCTACAGAGATTAAAAAAACAAAACAGGGAGGGAATAAGACATGGAAATTTTGTTGAAATAACTTCATTTCAAAATATATGAGGATAGAATCTTCTGTATAATAACATATGTATGAAAAGTTACTTTGTTTTTTAATGTCTCTAAATTTTGGGCAGTTTAATAAATGTTATATTCTGTAATTGTCAGCTACACTAGTTACCTTGAGGTGATCAGCTGCTTAGCTAACTTAAAGGAACCATTAATCTCATCATAATAGTATTATTTCAGGTTTGAGGTAAAATTAATAGGCGAATATATTAAATATAAGAATAAAATACAGTGATGGGGTATCTGGCTGGCTCAGTCGGTAGAGCATATGACTCTTGATCTCGGGGGTCATGAGTTTGAGCCCCACATCAGGGTAGAGTTTATTTTAAAGAAACAAAACAAAAAGAATATAGCACAGTAAAATCTTAAGGAATCTTAATATATTTATTTTTTTAGTTTCATAGACATTCCTTTTTATATATGGTGGTATATATAGGTTTATATATTTAGGATACCTAAATAGATTTTACTGAAAGTAGAGTTCCAGTCTGAATTATATTTAAGTAACTTACTATGAATTGCAAGAATATTTTTACAAGTAGATATAGTTAGCCTGCTTGTAAATAACATAAACATTTAAGGTAACATACTATTTTGCTTCTAAATTACTTGAAAAGTTTTCTTTTTTAAGTAGGGTAAGCAGCCCAGCTCACAAAACTGTATCTTTCATGGGCTAACCTGGACTGAATTGTCTGTTATTATATGAGGTGATCTTTGTCGTTACTTCCTAAAATTTGGAAGTAAGGTCATTTCTGCCTAAAATTTGATGAAACTGGTTATGAAAACTTGTCAATTTAGCTTCACCTGAAATTTTAAGATGTTACAGAGAGAATTTTCTTTGTCCTTAACCTACATTGTTTAACTCTCTTCAGGAACCTTGATGAAATATTTTGAAAAACTGATAATTATCTTTGAATTTGGAGACATATTATATATAGGGTCATTTTGTTCCTTGGTTAGGATCAACAAATACTGCAAGTCATCAGTTAAATTTTCAGAGTACCATATTAAAGAAATGAAGTGTGATTCTTTAAGATTGGACATTAGTTGTAGAGAGAGAATGTTAAAACCCTTGAAACTCAGCTGATATATGATTTCAGTGAGGAAAAGAATGTATTCCCAAGTATAGAAATCAGTGACAAAAATTAACTAAATTCTTGTACATGATTTTTTGGTTTTTGTTTTTTTAATTTAACACCAAGTGTTAAAGTGCTTAACTGCTTAGTATCCTTAGATGTATGGTCTTCAGAGGACAAACCACTACATTCATAGGAAACTTTTACTAAAGTTATATTTGAAAAATGTAAATATGCCATAAAGGTAATAACAAATATTTCCTTTTGGGTGGCAAAGTCATTTAATGTGATTTATACTTACAGGTTTATAAACAGGAACAAGAGGAAGAACTAAAGAAAAAATTGGCAAATGATCCCAGATGGAAGAGATACAGGAGATGGATGAAGAATGAAGGGCCTGGACGGTTAACATTTGTGGATGATTGAGGATTGCAGAATGCTAATATGCCAAACTTTAATTGTGATATTTTCATAACTGAATTATTTTAGAAATATATCAACTGCTTCTCAGCAGTACTTAAAATTCCTCAAATATTTGATTAAACAAAATAATGTAGAAATTTAAACTTTCCCTTAAAACTTTATACATAAGACATTTATGATTGTTCAATTTTTATAATCTATTTGTGGATTTTGTTAAATGATCTGACATGAAGATTTATTCATTGCCATTTAAAATTTTTATATGTTTAGTTAAAAGATTTGACATGAAAATTTATTAGATACCATTTAAAATTTTTACGTGTTAAGTGTTTATTCTTTATAAGTGTTTCCTTATTCTTTGTTATAGTACTACATTTTTCTGCTTTCATGGCCTCTAATATTTTCACAAAACATAAAAAATTATAACAGCATTTAATTACATTGTGTCTTCAGACACAAGCTTCTTTAGCAAAATGATTTCAGTTGTCATGTCATCTTCATTACAGTCATTCTAGGATTGAAATATGTTCAAAATATCTCTCTAGGAGAGTCTGCTGCCAGGATGTGTTTATACTATTTTTTCCCCTTGTGATATTCTTAATAAGATCAGAAACTCTCCAGGAGAGTGAATCTACCTTCATGTCCTTGTAGGATGATCTTGATTACAGTCATTATAGGACTAAAACTGTATTCTCAAACATTTTTCCAGAAGAGACCTTGTAAAAAGGTCTTTTCTACCACAGTATCGCTTTCCCCACCCCGTTCAGTTAAAAAAAAAAGAAATGAAGAAATGACGGAGCAGAAATAGTGTACTGAAAAGTTGTTCATGTATTATGAAGTCCTTGAGCCATGAAAATTCCAACGTACATGAAGGTATTCACATGCATTTTAAACCAGAAAGAGGAGGTGCATGGCTGTGTGCTGTTCTTTCAAACAGTGAAATATATATGTTTTATACATGTGGAAGTGAAAGTAATTCACACATAATTTCAAGCAAGTCTGATACTGCATCAAAGTATCAATCTACAGTCATGGTAGTCAATCAGTATTCCTGTTAAAGGATTTATCTCGTTGCTTCATATTAATAAAATGGTTGCAATATATCATAAGTTTGTTGGTATGACATTTTAAATCAAGGATTAACATAATTGATTTTGTATTACATACTTTTAAAAGATTAGTGTAGATAATAGATATGCAGAGTCTTTTTCTAGCTAAAACAAATGAGTTCTTTCAGGAGCTCAGCCCAAATATGTGATATATACAAAGAGGCTTGAGGAAAGTTTTGTCCTTGTGAGTCATTTAGTCTGTGAGTGAAGGCCTCAGATGCCTCATTAGATAGAAAACTGGGGAAGGACTTTAACTAGATTATCAGTAGGATCCCTCTGCTGTTCTAAAATTCTGAAATAGTTCTATTTTTCTAAGGCACTTGCCCATCTGTTAAAATTTCAAACTTTTGGTATTCTAGGTTTTTTTTTTAAATCTAGTAATATGGGAGTATGTTAGCATTCATGAAGATTGGCTGATAAAAACAAAGTAAAAGTAAAGTTGGATATTATTTTGCATATCTGCTAGATTGTTGTATATTTTCCTGGCTGTATAGAAACCTCATTTCTGGAATCAGCCCCAGCAGCCTGCTCACTTGGTAAAAGTTTGGTCATTCTTTTAGAATCAGGGTCATTGCATGGGTCAAGATAAATGGACTCTCCTTAACCGAATGCCTATGATTCTTCTCTTTCCTTCCCTCAACAAAATATGCTTCAAAATCCTAGAATGAAGGAAGAGCAATTAGTTGTTACAAGTGTAATCTTTATTGTCTCCATACTCTGCCCATCCCCCACCAAAAAACCCAAAAGTTTCTCAATTTTAGAACCATCTGGAGAAGAATCTTGGGCAGAGGATCCGACAACCTCACTAGTTAGACATTTTTTCTTGTGCTTTTTTTTTTTTAAGGCTATCCTATCACCATTTCCTTTTGCTTGACATCTAAATGGTTTATGGTTTATGGTGCATAGCTGTTCATTGCTATCATCACTCCATATAATTATGTGCTAAAATTACTCTTAGGATCATATTCATGTCAAATGTCTTCAGAACAGACAGATTCCACTACTAACCCTTTCCTCAGTCTTCTTTCTTTTATTTTTTATTTATTTTTATTTTTATTTATTTACTCATGATAGTCACAGAGAGAGATAGAGAGGCAGAGACATAGGCAGAGGGAGAAGCGGGCTCCATGCACCGGGAGCCCGACGTGGGATTCGATCCCGGGTCTCCAGGATCGCGCCCTGGGCCAAAGGCAGGAGCCAAACCGCTGCGCCACCCAGGGATCCCAGTCTTATTTCTTTACAAATTCTCCAAGTTCTGCAAATTAGGTTGGTGTTTCACAGCACATCTATTAGGTAGGAACCATGCAGATAATCTTAAAAACTACAGTTAGTAGACAGGATTTAAGTGTTAGGTGAAAAAATAGTTGAGATTAGAGAATTAAATATTTTAGTACTATTGAATTTGTTTAGAAAATCCTAGTTCGTTTTCTTTGAGGGTTTATTTGTTTGTTTTTGTGGACTTTGACCAGGGCAATAAACTTTGACGCCCAAACCTTGGAGATACTTTGAGTGAAGGCCATTGCTAAGCTAAGCTAACATTCAGCTAGTATTATGAATCGGTCTGCTGGCCCCAAACTGAAAGTTTTGTGGAAAGTAAAGAGAAATGGCTTTTATTATGCGTTATAAATAGATCTAGCTACTTTAAGACATTAAGTCAGACATGATCTCTGTTGAGTTCTAATTGTGCATTTGAGGGAGATAATAGAACAGTAGGAAGATGGCTGAAGAGTAGGGGTCCTCTACTCTTGACATCTAAATGGTTTGATAACTTCAGAATCATCTATGGCATATTTTACTTAGGTCGTGGTTGATATTTTTGACTCAGCTCATTCATACAGCCACTGTGCACGTACAAAATGACTAGAAGGAAGAATTCACCACAAAAGAAACTCCTCTGGTCCCACAAACTGACCTAGATAACTTTCAGAACATCATGAAAACCTACGAATTTGACCTGAGATGTAAAGGAGAACAGCTGGAATGTTAGAGAGAGAGAAGTGTTGGCTTCTAACAAGGTAGGAAGGTGGAGAAAAACAAGTCGGGGAGGGGAACTGCCACCAGCCGGGCGAAAGCGGAGCCAGGAAAGCCTCCCGGGCAGGAAAGCCCGGCCCTGGACAAGCGGGAACCTTAAAAATCCAAGCCGGAGTCTTCCCTGACGGGAAGTGCTTGTCAGGGAAATCGGGCAGAACCACAAGGTTCCCGCAGACACTGGGAGAGGAGGAGCGCCCGGGAGAAGGCTCGCGGCAAACCGCAGTCCCGCCTCGGTGAAGGGCGGGAGCGCCGCCGCCCTCGGGGCATCTGGGAGAAGCCAGCCCCCAGGGCCGGGCGACAGGTGCAGGGCCCCCATCCGGGCACAATGAGGCGGACAAAACTGGCTGTCCTCCGCCCCCCCCACGGCGGGCACAGGCGGGGAGGCACACGGCGGGGCGCCCCGGGCTGTGCGGATCAGCGCACCCCAGCGCAACCCCAGGGGCATCCGGGCCTGCGGACTGGGAGACTACTCACTCTCGGGAGCCCGACTCCAGAGCTGGAAATCTGACCATTTTTTTCCCTCTTCTTTTCACCTTGGACCTGGCAGAGGTGGGGCCGCTAGGGAGCAAAGGCCTCACCCGATCAACAGCTCGAGCTGAGCCCTGCACCTGGCAAGGGGCCGGCATCTCCGCCCAGGTACAGACACCTGAAAATCAGGGCAGCAGGTCCCTCCCCCAGAACTGCTGGAAGAACAGGGGAAAAGCAAGTTTACTGAATAAGCAGCACTAGAAAGCTCCAGGACTGAGGGAAAATATGTAGAGCTAGAGGTCTTTTTTTTTTTTTTCATTTCTTTCTCTTTTCATTATGACTTGTTTTTATATAAAAATTTCCATTGTTTTCTTTTTTCCCGCCTTAACTACACTATTTTACCAACTCATTTTTAAGCTTTTTCCTTTTTGACTTTCATACTTCTGCAATTACATGTCTTAGATATATTTTTCACTTCTGGATTTCCTTCAATGTACTCAATTTAACTTTGGTAGATACATGAAATATGGGTTTTTGTTTTTTGTCTCATTTTGTTTTACAACGGTGAAAGTCAGTACCTTCTAACACACGAGGGTTGTTTCATTCTGTGAGACTATATTCTCTCTTCCCTCCCATTCTGCCCCCCTTTTATCTTGTTTATGTTTTTGTGGTTGATGTTGGGTCTTTATATTAAGTATTGCTGGTTTATATAAATCTGGGATTGAGCATCTTCTAACATACAGAACAAAATATACTCAGAACTGAGAGGATCCCCCTCTATCAAGGAGGCTATATTCTCTCTCCACCATCACTTCCACACTACCACGATCCCCCTCCTTTTTCTTTCTTCTTCTTTGTTTTTGTTTTTTTATTTTTACTATTTTGTTTTAAAATTTGTTTTTCACTTCAGCAGTCCTTTTGTTTTCTTTTGTTCTGTTCTTTTTCTTTTATTTTCTAGACTCCAATCTCTTCAGAATCATCTATGGCATATTTTACTTAGGTCGTGGTTGATATTTTTGACTCAGCTCATTCATACAGCCACTGTGCACGGACAAAATGACTAGAAGGAAGAATTCACCACAAAAGAAAGAACCGGAAGCAATACTCTTCCAGAGTTACTGAATGTGGATTTAAATACGATGTCAGAAATTCAACTCAGAAATACAATTATAAAGTTCCTAGTGGCTCTGGAAGAAAGTATAGAGGACTCTAGAGGCTCCATTACTGCAGAATTGAGATCTAATCAGGCCAAAATTAAAAATACTTTAACTGAGATGCAATCCAAACTGGATGCTCTAACTGCTAGGGTTAATGAGGTGGAAGAGAGAGTAAGTGACATAGAAGACAAGTTGGTGGAAAGGAAGGAAGCTGAGGAAAAAAAGAAAAAAGCCCACAAGGAAATGTTTAGGGAAATAAATGATAACTTGAGAAGGAAGAATATATGTCTAACTGGGATTCCAGAAGAGGCTGAGAGAGATAGAGGACCATGAAGTATATTTGAACAAATCATAGCTGAAAACTTCTCTCATCTGGGGAAGGAAACAGGCATTCAGATCCAAGAGATACAGAGAGGACCCCCCCAAAAGGCCAATGAGGGAGATAAATATTGGTACTGACACAAATGAGTGTATGGATGAAACATAATTAATCTTATTTGAAAAACATGATACTCTTCACATTTAAGTATGGGTTAAGGCCAAATCTAGAACCTAATAATGAAATCAATCAAATTTGCTAAACAATAAGCAATTCCAGAGTGCATCAGTTTGCACTTCCACCAGCAGTGTAAGAGAGTCCCTCTTTCTCTGTATCCTCACCAACATCTGTTGTTTCCAGAGTTGTTAATTTTAGCCATTCTGACAGGTGTGAGGTGGTATCTCATTGTGGTTTGGATCTGTATTATAAATTCTTATTTTAACCATGAAAAAATATAACAAACTTCTAAGATAATATATTGGTAATCTGTACCTTTTAGCTGAGGTAAGGAGGAAAGGATTCTTTGTCCATGGGCCTCACCTACTTTTAGAGCTCTAGAAATAACTACATCTGTGGGAACAGACTGTACTCAAGATGAGCAGTGACATCTCTTGGAAGCTAAAATGAAAGTTCTTTTCCCTACTCCTACTTTATGAGGTACTCTGTAAGTCACTTTCCTCAGTAGCTATTAGTTTCCTCATCTCTAAAATTGGGATGGACTACATTATATAAAGGTCTCCTCACTCTGAAGTTCCATGATGCAAAAACTTGATGAGAAGACATTTTGGTAAAGTATAAAGCAAAACACAGATGGTCAGTGGCACCAAGCTTGCTTGTCCATGGATCACTGTGGAAGGCTCTATGCAGAACCTTGCTGTTTATTTCCAAGCCAGATGACTCCTCTCCAAGAGTAGCACAATCAGTTATACAGAGGTGGGCAGAAATGGTGGGTGTATACAGCATGAAAGAGATGGAAGACACCTCCAAACATTTTCTGCTACTTATGGCTGACACACAAGTACTACATTATGTGTCTCCTCACAGCCCCAAAGTGGCCTCTTCTAATTAGAGATAATCTCCGTTTCAGCTACCATTGTGCTGAGCAGATGTCTCCCATATCAACATCTTGCCACTTAACATCTCCAACAGCTTAGAGGCACATAGCATTATAGCTGAAGACCTGGTTTCTCCTAAGCCAAACATCTTTGTCCTTTACTCCTCTCTTCAAACCTAGGCCTGTTTCCTAACATCTGTTACAGGTACCAGTTCTAGCCAGGTCTCTGCTCAGATCCCTTTATCCCCCCCACCCCCTTCCTTTACATTTTATTTATTTTAAGATTTTATTTATTTATTCATGAGAGAGTGAGTGAGAGAGGCAGAGACACAGGCAGAAGAAGAAGCAGACTCCACGCAAGGAGCCCAACGTGGGACTCGATCCCGGGACTCCGGGATCACACCCTGAGCCCAAGGCAGACGCTCAACTGCTGAGCCACACAGGCATCCCTTCCTTTACATTTTATAACCACCACGGAGTATGCCTGACTTAGTCCTTTGGATTTGTTCTCCATCCCATCTTCATAGTCCAACCTAGGGCCTCATTCAGCCACCCTCTCCACCAAAAAGACAAAAAGCTATCACTGAAGTCATTTTGTTTCCTCACTTTCAGTTCGTTTCGTATCCTCATCCCAGATTAATATTCCTAAAATGTGTTACCATGTGGCTACGCCATTACTTGCCACAAACTTTTCCTTTTCTTTTGAGGTTTTCTGTAACTTTGAGTCTTAACAACTTTGTATCTTTATTGCTCACTAGAGCCTTCTCCATCCATCCATCCATCCATCCATCCATCCATCCATCCATTCATCCATCCAATTCATCCATTCATTCCTGCGTGCATGGCCTGCTCTCTCCTCGTTGGAATGCTTTCGCCCTTCCTCTGTGCCACGTGCAGGACTCATATTTTCAAAATCTCAGATCTGCCATTTTTGAGGAGCTTTCTACAGCCCTTCCAGTCTGTACCATTGCTTGGAGTTCTCTGCCACGCCTTTTTGACATGTGACCATTCTATTCCGTCTTCCTCAGCAATCTAGTAATGTTTCCAACATGTATTTTCATCCTTTGACTAGGATATGATTGAAGTTCTTTGTGGTGAGAGAACTTGTTACTAGTGAGGGGTTTAACATTTGCAAATCTGCTCTTGTCATAAGAAAAACTTTAACAGACCAAAGACTGAACACATAGCTCACAAAATAAAAAGGAATGTTCAGTGTCAAGATACTTAAAAGATCTGAGATGCGATATTTCATCTATTAGGCTGATAAAGAATCACAATCTAGAATGGTGAGGGTGCAGAGAAATAAGTAGTCTTCTGGTGGGACTAGCAATCGCTACAACCTTCTGGAGGATAAAGTAGGGAAAAGTTCAAGAAATTTTTTTAGTGCAACAATTCCACTTTTAGGAATGCATGCATGCATCCACCCACCCACCCACCCCTGCCCCAAGCTCAGACATGCACAAAGCTGTATGTTAAGGTGATCTTCCTAGTGTTAAGTAAGAGGGCAGCAGGTAGATTATGATCCGGTTGTACAACGGAGTATCATGCAGTCATTAAAAGTAACAGATGTAGGGTATATCTTTTCTGACTGCTCCTGGCCCCCTTCTGGTTTCAGCACCCCAGTTTTCCTTTGGGGAATCACTCTTCCCCTACCCTCCTCAGTCCATGTAGTTTGCGTGTCTCAGCTTGGTTCCTCAGAGATAAGGACTGTAAGATAGAGATTTTCATGCAGAAAGTTTACTGGGGAGTGTCAAAATCAACACCTGTGGGGGAGTCTAGGGAGTGTGGATTGTGCAGAAGGAGCTGAACTGTGAAATAGCTGCCATAAAGGCCTCAGATGATCCCAGCAAAGAACTGTGGAGCTGGGACCATCTTTCATTGTTGTTCTAACCTGAGGCAAAGGGTTTGGGGTTTAGGTCTTACATATCCCACATCAATCTGGATAGGTGCTGACACTGGGAGGGATGGCTATCAGCTAAGGGCAGTTCCCAGAGAGGGACTTAGTTGAGGCATCAGCTGCAGCTACTCCCATCAGCCGGGGGAATGAGTGCCTCAGTCCCAAAAAGGGGAAGCTGGTGTTTCATCCCTCCTCCTGCTGTCCAGGCACACCTAACCTGGACATTCCAATTCTATATACTCTATATACCGCTTGCTTTCCAATAATGATTGGTTCAAGGTGGGCACAGGACTGAATAAGGTTGGTGAGATCCAGTATGGGAGTTTTTGTTGGAATAATGAGAAAGGAAAGAAATACTAGGCTGGGACAGTGAAAGCATGGAATGAACATTCCTTCACAGCACCTCTTAGAGTCTATTTACCCCTGAAGAAAATGAGGTCAACCTAGAAAAAGCAGAGCCAAAAGACAGAGAGCCCTGAAGCTATTATTTGGGCAATTAAATCCATTACTCTAAAGTTCCTGGGTTTTTCAGTTATATAAGCCAATATGTTACCTTTTTGCATTACTCAAAACATTCTGACGAATATAGTTGACCCTTGAATAACATGGGGGTTAGGGACACTGACCTCATGCAGTCAAAAATCCACATACTGACTCCCTCAAAACTTAACTACTAATAGTCTGCCGTTGGCTGGAAGCATTACCAATAACAGTTGACTGACACTTATCTTGTATGCTGTATGTAATATCTACTGTATTCTTCCAATAAAGCTAGAGAATAGAAAATATTAAGAATATCAAAAGGAAGGGGCTCCTCAGTAGCTCAGTCAGTTGAGCTACTGATTCTTGGTTTTGGCTCTCATCATGATCTCAGGGTGCTGGGATCCAGCCCGGAGTCCAGCCCGGAGATGCGGGGACTCCATGTTCCATAGGGAGTCTGCTTCTCTCCTTCGCCTTCTCCCTCTGCCCCTCCACTCTCTCTCTCAAATCAATCAATCTTAAAAAAAAAAAGAAAAGAAAATCATAAGAAAATATTTTCAGTACTGCATTGAAAAAAAAAAAAACCCCACATAAGTGGACCCACATAGTTCAAACCTGTGTTGCTCAAGGATCTACTACCTACAATGGTGACCAATACTAAAGGCAATACTTATGATACATAAGTAAAAAAAATTAACACAAAACATACATTTTACATACAGTAATAATGATGCCAGCTTTGTAAAACTAATGTACCCAATTAAAACAAATAATGCAGGGGCGCCTGTGTGGCTCAGTCGGTTGAGGCTCAGATACTTGGTTTCCACTGAGGTCATGATCTCAGGGATCCGGGATCCAACCCCTGTCCCAGGGGAGAGAATCTCTCTTCTGCCCGTCACCCTGCTCTGCCTCTTTTCCAGTAAAATAAACACAATCTTTTTTTTTTTTAAATAACTTTATTTATTCATGAAAGACATAGAAAGACGTAGAGACACAGAGAGAGAAGCAGGCTCCATGCGGGGAGCCCGATGCGGGGACTCGATCCCGGGACCCGGGGTCAGGACCTGAGCCAAAGGCAGACGCTCAACCGCTGAGCCACCCAGACGCCCCCAAATAAATAAAATCTTAAAAAAAAAAAAAAAAAAAAGAATGCAGCACCACAGAAACAATGGTTAGAGTTAAACGGTGAGGTGGGAGGGGCCGGGGGTGGCTGAATGGAAGTTTCTTCTCTTGCCTCCGCCTTGGGCCCTGCTTACCTTACCTGCCGACTCACCTGGCGACCCCCGGAAGCAGCAACGGGGCTCACAGCCCCGCCACGGTTTCCCGGGGCTCCTGCCATCCGTCCTTCCTCTCCCCAGACCCTGGCGAGGCACCCGAGCCCTCACGAGCTCACGGCGACGCCTTCGCCCCCGGCTCGGGCCACACGGCGTCCCGGTTCCGATCCCTCAGGAGGGCGTCTCCGTCCGCCCGGCCCCGGAGCCCCGGAGCGCCGGCCCCGCAGGTGGCGCCCGCTCCTCCTCAAGCCCCGCGGCGCTCAGGAGACGGGCGGCCCGCGTCCGGGCGCAGCGGCGGGCATCTCCGCGCTTGCGGAGCAGACACGGGCCCGGCCACTCGGGGCCCCGCGCGGTGGCTCACCTGCGGCTCGGCTGGCGCGAGGGGCGGCCGCGACGGGATTGGGGGCGGGGCGGGATTGGGGGCGGGGCGGGGCGGGGCGGGCGGCGAGGCGGGCGCAGAGGCCTCCCCGCCCCCGGGGCGGCGCTCCGGCTCCCGGCCTCGCGGCTCCCGCAGCGTCGCTCCGCCGCCCTCGGAGCCCAGCGCCGCCGCCATGTCTTCCGGCGCCAGCGTGAACGCCCTGCAGCGCCTGGTGGAGCAGCTCAAGTTGGAGGCCGGCGTGGAGAGGATCAAGGTGAGGCGGCCGGCGGCGCCCGGTCCCCGGGGCGCGGTGAGACGTGGGAGGCGAGGCCGGTGCCCCTCGCCGCCGCTGGTCTCGGTGGGCGGCGGCTCGCCGGCCGGCCTCGGCGGGGACGCGGGCCCGTGTGGAGGAGGCCGGGCCCGGCGGGGCGGGGGAGGGCGAGACCCCCGGAGGCGGCCCGGGCCGAGCGCCCTGGGGGCGTGTCCGGGCCGGGGTGGGGGCGGGGCGGGGCGCACGCGCAGACCGGGGCCGCGGGCCCGCGGGGGCGCTGAGGATGCGCTGAGGATGCGCTGGGGGCGCGCGGCGGCGACGAGCACCCGCCTTGGCGAAGGGTCGGGGGCGCGAGCGGGGCGGAGACGGGGCGCAGGGCGAGGAGGGAGCGCGGAGTGGGGGACGTGGGTCCCGCCGCCACACCCGGTGTCTGGCCGCGCGGCTGCAGGCTCAGGGAACAAGGCTGAGGGGGTCAGAGGGAGGGAAAAGTGTTGACGAAAGGACCAGAGTGTGGCGACGGGAGCAGCCGAAAGGTGGCTGAGGCGAGGAGAAGCGGGCGAAGGCGGGGGAGGAGCGGCTTTCGTTACGTGGGGCGTAGTCACTGTCCGATGTGCAGTCCCTTGACTGAAAAGCGTGTTGTGTAGTGTGTTGAGCAGCTAGGGTAGCGTTCTGTGTAGACGGATGTTCGTGGTGTTCCAGGGCCTTCACGGCGCCCGTCTAGGTACTGAGACTGCGGCGATGACAGTGGCGAAGGCCATCGGCAAACACATCAACCAGTAAGTAAAGTAACTTCACCCTCAGTGAGGATCGTAAGACAAGGGAGGGAGAGGCCATGGGAGGTGTGTGGAAGGAGCAGAATCTAGACTGTGATAGGGTACGTAGGCTTTTTTTTTGTTTTTTTAGCATTTAAAAAAAAATTATTTATTCAGAGAGAGAGAGACTGAGAGGCAGAGACACAGGCAGAGGGAGAAGCAGGCCCCATGCAGGGAGCCCGACGCGGGACTCGATCCTGGGTCTCCAGGATCACACCCTGGGCTGCAGGCGGCGCTAAACCGCTGCGCCACCGACGGTGCCCACGTAGGCTTTTTTAAAAGAGAAATCTGGTTTTAAAGAGGAAACTTTTTTTTTTTTTTTTTTTTAGAAAGCGAAAAGCCTTATTTCGAGGTTGAGGGAAAGGAACAAACTAGTTTTAGGTTGAGGGGGAACAAATAGAGGAGAATTGAAGGTAGAGGAGACACTGCGTGGGGACATGGGATTGGAGGGGCACCTTCTGAGATAGGAAGAAAGGAGAGCAGGTGTGTGAAGATAGCTGTTTCTGGACGTATGGATTTAAGGACTTGTATGACGACAGTTTTCTTTGTGACGGAGAAGGCCAAGTTTTCTTTTTATTTATTTATTTTTTTAAGATTTTATTTATTTATTCATGAGAGAGAGAGAGAGAGAGAGGCAGAGACAGGCAGAGGGAGAAGCAGGCTCCATCCCTGGACTCCAGGATCACACCCTTAGCCAAAGCCAGATGCTCAACCACTGAGCCACCCCGGTGTCCCAGAAGGCCAGGTTTTCTTCTAGGGCAGAGGAGAGTCCCAAGAGTGGGGGTGGAGGACAGTGCTGTTGGGAATGGGAGAGGAGTCCCTACCAGGTAATCCATAGACACCTGTGACTCAGAAGACCCAGCTACTTTGAGATTGGAGACTGATTGTCCTACTTACGGATATTTTTTTTTTCTTCTCCAGTAGCATTTGGCCACCCAGAAATCTGAGTGTCCAAGGTGAATGGTGGTTGATCCAAGTAGTGGGTGAGCAGAGGAAATGCAGGAGAAAGATGGAAGGAGGGGGCAAAGGGCAAGGCAGTTGAGGGGTTAGCCAGAAGGGCTAAAACACTGGCTGGATAGAGAAGGAACTGCACCAGCCTCCTGGTGATAAGACGCCGCAAAAGGGGAGGAGGTGTTCTCCCAGAGGTCAAAGAACAGACATAGTGTGATAAGGAAGCAGCGTTCAGAATGGGTAGGAGAGATTGTGATCAGAAAGTAGGAAGTTGAAGCGAAAAATTTCAGATGTGGAGCGGTTACAGGTGTTGGCTGTAACTGTTGCAATTGAGAAAGCTATTGGAGGAAAGAGGTCAGGGAACTGAAACTAGGGTTGTTGAAACTGGGATGATGTTGGCATCTGAGGGGGAAAGGAGAGCTGTGGGCCAGATGCCTGCCTACCCTGTGGAGTAGCTAGGCAAGATAGTTTCTACATTTAAGAATAAATTATGGGTGATGTGACAGACCCAGAGAATTCAAGTAAACTGCCCAAGGTCACACAGATAATACCTTATTTGTTCTAACGGTAGTATGGTTTCAAGTGTTTGGTAGGCTTCTCAGGCAGCACCTTAGGGTGTCACGACTTTTCGGTGTCTAGTTTGCCTCATTTCAGGGCTCAGTGATGAATGGATGCTCTCAGCAGACTTGCTGACCAGTAAATACGCCAGGACACTGGTTTCCTAGCATTTAGTGAAGAGCATCCCTTCCCAGGGATTGTAGTGCTTGATATCCTTCCAAGGGTCCCTTCTCTGTTTTGGAGAAGTCTCTGCGAAGTTGCTGGGTGAGCATGGACTCAAACCAAGGCAATGGCAAATGACAGCTTCTACGTGTTTGGGCTTGTACACCACTCCACCCCTGGCCCCCAAAGTCTTTTTCCTGTAAAAGTGCTAGAGAAATGCTGACCACTTTTATTCTTCTCTTATTTTCTCAGCATATCCATTCAGCTTAACTTTTTTATCATGTTCTTTAGGCTAGGGTCTAGTTAGTCCCATTTTTCCAGGGATCCTGGAAGATAGTCTCCTTCTATCCATCATGTGTGGAATTCATCTGTTCCTCTGATGGAGAAATAGTAAGCATTAGTATAGTTGGTTCTAAAATTCCTTGTGAATTACTGTTGAATATAACCAGTAATTCCAATTATAATTAATATGAAAATGTCAGAACTTCTTTTGAGGGAAAAGAAAGCTTAACCATTAGCTTGATAATATTTTTATATTTATATAATAATACTGTTCTTACATGAATGAATAAATGAATGAAACCAAAATCCCTAAAGCATTCTAGAAACTAGGTGGTAAACATAATGAGTTCACTTTGCAGTTATTTAGAAGCTTGGGAAAGTAAACACAATCTAGTAGTAATACTTGAACAGCAATTGGAACCATTTTTGTACAATAGGAGTGAGATTTTATACAAAACACCTTCTCAGTGCACATAAAATGGAATGTGAGGAAAGCCTCGATGTACAAAAAGGCATCAAATGGAGGCTAAGAAGAAAGGTAGAATAATATTTATCGGTGCTGCCTACTAAACTTCTCCAAAACTTTGTGATTTAAAGCAGCATTTGCTAACTTGGAATTCTTAGGTCAACAATTTGAGCTGAGCTCGCCTGTTTGATCAATTCTCCTGATCTTTGCTGGGCTCTTCCATGCATCTGCAATCAGATGGAGGGTGGCTTCACTTACACGTCTGGAGGTTAGTAGGCAGGTGGTGGGAGCTGGCTCACTGATTCTTCTCCACAAGACCTCCAGTAGGCTAGCCTGGGCTCATTGGGTGGTGGTCTTACAGTTCTAACCACAGCAAGAGAGGCAGCTGCAAAGGCTCTTGAGGCCTAGGCCTTAGAACTTGCCCATTATTTCTGCCACATTTTCCTGGTCCAAGCAAGTCACAAGGCCAACCCAGATTCAAGGGGTGGGTAAAGACTCTACTTCTTGGTGAGAGGAGCTGCAAAATACTGTGACTGTTTCTGCAGTCTGCCACAGATGTATTGCTATTATGTCAGCACTATTCCAAGTATTTTAAATGCATGTAACTCATTTGATTGTCTCATCAACTCACCGAGTCAGGTACTATTGCAAAATATGTTTCACAGATGAGAAAACAAAAACTGAGAAATTAAGCTAACTTTACCCAAGATCATACAGGTAATGATGGAGCTGAACCTGAGTCTAGGCATCCTGATTCCAGAAGCTGCACTCTTAACCAATAAGATATCCTGCTTTAAAAGCTTGGTAGAGAAAACTTGTCACTTGTTTTGGGCAGACTGGTAAGGCTCCAGCCTCGTAAACATTAAAACAGTTTGCTCACATGGCAAACCTGACTGTATCAGTGCACACTTTTTACGTGAAAATGTGTAAAGGAAGCACTAGAATGTGCTATTTCTTTAGCAATTCAGTCTCAAGACTAGGATTCTAAATGGATCAAAGATACAGCTTTATTTTTCCTTTATTTAAGAAGCAACTAAATAAAAATATACCCTGAATCATGGAAATTGTAACATTTTCTCTTTGACTTCGGTTATTAGAACTTTCAGCAAAAAAGAGACTTTAGGAAATCACAAGATGTGGGACCTTTATCAGGCTGTAGCATCATTTTTCAGAGTATCAGATGGCTGCTGGGTGGCTCTGGCTGTGCGCAGCAGGTCAAGCTGTTGTCCCTTTGTTTCAGGTCTCGCAGGCAGCTGCAGAGCTTCAACAGTACTGCATGCAGAATGCCTGTAAGGATGCCCTGCTGGTAGGTGTTCCAGCTGGAAGCAACCCCTTCCGGGAGCCCAGATCCTGTGCTTTATTCTAAAGGCAGGTGAGTAATGATACACCATGCTAAACTGGGGCCATGCCATTATCACAGGTCTTCCCAAGGGGTTGGGCAACTGGGTTTTGAATATCTACTATTGTTGGGGAAATTAAGAAACAGCAAAATGTATCTGAAGAAACAGCAGAACGCATGCCTGTGGAATACATCTCATTGAGAGAATCTCAATCCTCTTGGGCACTAACTCATAAGATGTTAATATCCTTATGTACTTGAGCTCTTTAAATGAGTTGGCTAATAGTTATTTCATGACCTTAATCCCACCGTCTTCTGTCCTAACACCATCCCAGAGTTGTGATCTGCTGCTTGGCGCTATCAGCATGCTTGCTGCTCTTGGGACTACGGACCCTCCAGAGGACACTTGTTCCTACCACCAGCTGTGATTTCTTTTCTTGGAGGCTTTCAGACTATATCTGTTTTAATAGAGGAAAAAATGTAGCTATTAGGGGATAACGTGGATAGTTAAAAGAGGTTTAAAAATTGATTACTGAAATGAAAACACCTTTTTGGTGGCATATTAGAAATTTCATGAGTCTTAATGTGTTTCATCCACATTCTCACTTTTTTCCTTTTCTGGGAAGAAATCAGGGCATAGATTACTGGAATCTTTTTCATAGATTTGCAAAAGAAAATTGTTCATATTAGAAGGAAGTAATCATGCTATCAGGTACTATTGTACCTTTTAATGGAAAATGTCTACATCTACGGTATTAAAATAATAGTCTTATGCTGGCATAGCATTTTCCTTTTTATGAAGCACTTTAATGGGTACTCATTCAGTGATGTAGCTTGGATGTTTTTTATATTGTTACTTTCTACTTTGAGAACACTAAAGTGACCTGAAATGATGACTAGTTAATTTTATGTATAAATCTTACTAATGTGAAAATCTACATAATTCTCTTTGCAGTAAGGAAGGAGCTCACTGAGGAATGCTTTCAGGCGCAAAGTGATGAATAACTAACTGCCTCCAAGTCTCAAGAAAACACTTTTCTCCAGCCAAACAACTTTTAGATATTTCAGACCTTTCCTTGGCCTGGTCCTATAGCCAAAATTCTATAGAAATTGATGAGTTTCTACTCAGATAAGGAAACGGAGTGAGGGGAAGACTTTAGATAATAATGGCCAGACTTTTGGTAAAATGCTTTTATATTTAAGACAAAAATGTTACCACCAAATACACCTCTTTCATAAGTGAATTACTGGTGTTTCTATACCTGGAATATTATGTTTGTTTTATTTACTGGATGTTTACATTTTGGGAAGGCAAACATTTTTGTTAAAAAATTGAGTATTTGTTGTTCCTAAGATTTTTATACCATAACAAAACTTGTTCTTTTCTCATGAATTTACAGTTTCTAAATAAGCAAGTATAAAACTGGGGGAGAACAGACTTTATTAATTAAATTATGTCTTGATTTTTCTAAACGAGAAGACTATTTGTAACACTAAATATGGGAGCTGTTTCTTAACAAACTTGTTTGGAAAGATTCATGTTATGTTGTGTATTAGATTGCTCCATCCTGTGTATGAAGCAGATTTGGTCTTTGTCTTAAGTTCCTCTACTTTATAGTTGTGGATGTACTTTGTTAAAAAAACCAACAACACACACAAGAAACCTACATTTCATGTCTTTAAAAAAATGTTTAAATGTTATCTTCGGAACATTGCAAATGATTAAAAACAAAATAATGTGAAAATACTACGTCCTAACTGAATTCTTAATGTCACAAGTGTTTTACTTTGGTAATGTGCCTTTGATTTAATTTGGGACACTTTTAAAAGGATACTTTATTTGTGTTTGTAATAATCTTGGGATGAGCTTGGAAATAAAATTTCTGCTTAATTCATCATTTTCTTTTTTTTTTTTTTAAAGATTTTATTTATTTATTCATGAGAGACCACAGAGAGGGGCAGAGAAATAGTTAGAGGGAGAAACAGGCTCCGTGCAGGGAGCCTGATATGGGACTCAATCCCAGGACTCCGGGATCATGCCCTGAGCCGAAGGCAGACACTCAACCACTGAGGCACCCAGGCATTCCAATTCATCATTTTCTAGGGAGCAACATTTTGTGTCTGATTTTGTTGTAAGGCTTCATGAATTTTTGTTTCCTTGTGAAATTGAGTGTTGGAAGTGGGAAATGAAATTTTTGCTTATGAGTCCTTGTAGAACTTTGAAAAAAAATATAATTTGCAGAAACAGCTCAATTTCTGGTGACATCTGCACTTTGAAATAGTTATGTATAAACCCATAAATAAATGAATATATCTTTTAGCATAATTAGTGTTACTATTTAGAAAAAATAAGCCATCATATGGAAACTCCCTTAACTTCTGGCCACTAAACTTCCAAGTCTAAGAGATCTGAATCTCTTCCATTCAGTCAGAATTCAGGTGTCTCTTTTCTGCTATTTGTTCTCTGGATCTTTTTTATCTTCTCTGAAATTACACTATCAATTTTCCTTCTTCCTTTATCTTCAACTATTGGATCCCTTCTGTCAACATTGAAACGTTCCATTCTCCATTTTGACAATAATAAGCATTTTAAAAAATCTCCATTAAAAAACACATTTTCACTTATACAAGTCCTAGAGATCTACTCCACAGCATAGTGGCCATGGTTAGCATATTGTATTATATACTGAAAAATTTACTAAGAAGGTAGATTTTATGTTAGGTGAGAATAATAGGATGGGAGGAAGATTTTGAACATGATAAGTTTGTGGCATAGATTGTTATAATGGTTTCAGAGGAATATTCTTCAAACTCATTAAGTTGTATACATTATTATGTACAGACTTCTGTATATAAAAAATCTTTTCTTGATTCTAATTTCTTCTTTGGCAAAAACTTGGAAAGACAGTACAAGAAACTATAGATGTCGCATTTAAAATAGATACGTGTCCTAAATATAAACAAATTCACTAGTATATCAAGAGAACATACAACATGACCAAGGTAGTCTGATAAAAGGAAATCTGCCAGTGTAATTCATTACATGAATGGTTTAAAGAGAATCTATGCCAAGTCATTTGACAAAATTGAACCGTTCTGAATAAGAACTAAGTGGCTAAGTGAAATTGGAAGAGAACGATAATTATCAAAAGCAACAGATTTCATACTACGTGGTGAAATGTGGACGCATTCAGCATGTTAGGAACAAAACAGGCATACTTTTTTATCACTATTATTGTTCAGCATTGCTTCCTTTTTTAAAAAAGATTTATTGAGATTGAGTGTGAGCTGGGGGAGGGGAAGAAGGAGAGAAGCAGACTCCCTGCTGAGTGCAGAGCCTGACAAGGTGCTCCATCCCAGGACCCTGAGATCATGACCTGAACAGAAATCAAGTCAGATGTTTAGCCAACTGCACCACCCAGGCACCCCAATACCCCAATACAGCATTGCTTTGGAGGTGCTAACTAATGCAGTAAGATGAAAAAAATGAAAGGGGGCTAACATTTTAGAAGCAATGTATTTATAGATTATATAATAGTACACTTTGAAAACTGATGAAAAGAAATACTCAAATTTGTAATAGATTTTGAGGGGCTCACTGGATACAAAGTATGTAGAAAAATACTGGCAAGAGCTAATTAAAAATGGAAATGGGAAAAAAAATGGAAATGGAAATTATATGCCATTTTTACTTTAATGACAATTAAAAAATTCTTAAGATATGTTTAGGTGCCCCTCCCCCAAGAATAATTTTTAAAACTGTGTGTGTGTGTGTGTGTATAAAATATGCAAGAGTGAAACATGTCTTACTGGATATTAAAACTTACTTTGAATATGGGGCACCTGGGTGGCTTAATGTCTGACTCTCGGTTTCAGTTTAGGCTGATCTCAGGGTCATAAGATCAAGCTCCATGGGCTCCATGCCCAGCACAGAGTCTCCTTGAGATTCCCTATCCCTCTCTTTCTGCCCCTCCCTGCCCTTCACATGCACTCTCTCTAAAATAAATAAATAAAATCTTAAAAAAAAAAACACCAACCCTACTTTGAAGATGCTGAATCAAAACTATGATTTTCTAAAAAAAAAAATTAAAAACAAAATTATTGTGATATAGGAATAGACAAATGATTGGATCATAACAGTTCAGAAATAGACTTAACTTTTCCTATTCAGTAGGAAAATACAGTTTACTAACAAACGGTGCTGGCATTACTGGCCATCCATTTGAAAGGAAGTAAATTGGGCTTGCATTATGTAAAGAAAAAATAACATGGGTTAAAGAAAGGTAATACAAAAGCATTAGAAGAAAAACTAGGGGAACAGTTGTATAACTAAGTTAAAAAATTAAAAGGTCTTCCTAAGCAAGGCAGGAAACCCAGAAATCAAAAAAGAAAAGATGTGTATACTGGACTATATAAAATCTAATTTAAATAATTCTATTTAAGTATTGTTAAAAACTTGTATGATTATGGGCAGCCCGGGTGGTTCAGCGGTTTAGTGCTGCCTTCAGCCCAGGGTGATCCTGGAGTCCCAGGATCGAGTCCCACATCTGGCTATCTGCATGGAGCCTGTTTCTCCCTCTGCCTGTATCTCTCTCTGCCTCTCTCTCTCTCTGTGTATGTCTCTCATGAATAAATAAAATCTTAAAAAAAAAACTTGTATGATTAAATCATAAACTAGATAAAAAGACAGGAAAATGTACTTTTTCAGTTCTCATTTTGGATTGCTCTTTGCATTCCCCACCTCCTCTAACCCTTGTTTCAGGGCAGGCTTATTATGTCAGGGAGCATAACCAAGTTATTAGTGTGGGAGGCAAGGAGTGGGACGCCTGGTGTTGATTCCCATTTGTGCCCTGAGTCTCAATGGCAAGGGAAGGAGAATCTATGTCGATCTGTTGGAAGAGACTGCTGATGTTCTGGTGAGGCCTACAAACTTAGGGCTGGACCTAGAAACTTAGAGTAAGATCTCTAAAAAGGCCTCAAAAGTGAGTAGCACTATCACCAACAATGGATCTAAAGGCAAGTAACTCTCTTTTTTTGTTTTTGTTTAAGATTTCATTTCTTTGAGGGGGATCCCTGGGTGTCTCAGCAGTCTAGCGCCTGCCTTCGGCCCAGGACATGATCCTGAAGTCCCGGGATCAAGTCCCACATCAGGCTCCCTGCATGGAGCCTGCTGCCTCTCTCTCTCTCTGTGTGTCTCTCATGAATAAATAAATAAAATCTTAAAAAAACAAAAAAGATTTATTTGACAGAGGGCTAGCAAGAGCGCAAGCAGGTGGGAGGGGCAAAAGGAGAAGGAGAAGCAGACTCCCCACTGAGCACGGAGCCCCATGCTGGACTCCATTCCAGGGCTCTGGGATCATGACCTGAGCTGAAGGAAGACACTAATCACCCAGGAGCCCCTACAAGTATCTCTTTGGAACATGAAAAACTTCACAGGGAAATGCTCTCAGAGGGGGGGAAAAAAAAAAGGTCCCATTGCAAGAGGCAACCTGAGAAGTTGGGGCTGTTTCAAACAATTCCTTGTGATGGGGAGTTTGGAAGAGGATCTTGGGGGCTAGATCCACCCTTTTGGACCCCTAACAAGGGCCCAACTAGGCCCTTCGGGCTTCTATGGATCAACCAACCTCATATGACAATGACTCCAAGGTAGTGCTCTGCTAAAGCAGAACTCTTACTATAATCCACTGTTCCCAGACTCCTAACATAAGACTTGCTTTCCAATACCTCTGACAGAGACTGTTCCAGTTCCAGGCAGAATGTGTCCTTAAACAGCAGGTGCCATTGAGAGGACTCAGATACTTCCACTCCATTTGGTGAGGAAGCAGGGCCATGAGTGTTGATAGCCTAGCCTCAAGGCTTGCTGCAGTCTATGGTCTATGAAGAAACTCCTCTCCTCTGGAAGCTGATTAAAGGCAGGATAAAGGAGATCTGCAAGCTGAGAAGCCTTAGCCTTACCTTAGTTTAGAAGCAATCCTGCCACAACTTTAAGAGACTAGAACAGAAATTGCAATTAGATTTCCAGAAATAGTTTCTCTTTAAAGTCTCCACCCACTAATCAAGCAAAACCAAACATCCTATAAATAAAAGTATAATAGCAAGAAGACAGTAGGAGGAGGAAGTTAAGAGGTGGTGTTGAGCCCTTTTCAAAAAGGAGGACACGATTAACAGTATCAAACACTGAAGAGATGTCAATTAAGGTGATATCTGAGTGTCTCTTGGATCTAAGAAGGAAGAGGTCAATTTTAGTAGTAATAGGGTGATAATTTCAGAAGCCAGGAAAATTTCAGAAGCCAATTTTCTGATAGATTTTTCTTCATCTATCACACTTTCTTCATAGTGTGCTTGTGATCTTTAAACATTTTTGGTGGTGTACCACCTATAATAATGTCAAAAACCCATTACCTACATTTTAGACATGACATACAAAAGTTTTGTTAATAACCAAATAGTTGCAAAGAGTATAACTTTATTAAAAATTCTGACATTTTAAAATAAAATTATTACATCTTTTTAAAAAATGTACTCAAGGGAATATAAATACCATAGTAACAGAAACCTACAATCAGCCATGAAAAAATATACAAACTATCCTCTAAAAATGTTGTACCAAGAGTATAGGAAACTGTTCTTTCTCCAATAATGTGGACATTAAATACAATTAATTTTCAAAAATTTTGCCCATCTGATAGGTGATTTGTTTTCCTTTGCATTTGTCTGATGAGTAATGAAGGTACAGATAAATGTTTATTGGCTATTTTTGTTTCTTCAGTGTAATATCTATTCATATATTTTGCTCATTCTTCTATTAGGTTATCTTTTTCCTATCAATTTGTAAGATTCTTTGTATATTTGGAATATAAATCTTTTTTTATTACGTAGGTTGCAAATATTTTCTTAGTGACTTGTTTTAAATTTTTATTTAGGAAGGCAACACTTTATTTTTTTAAGCATTTATTTATTTATGTAAGTAGTCTCTAGACCTAATGTGGGGCTCCAGCTAATAATGCTCCAAAGATCAAGAGTTGCACAGTCCTCTGACTGAGCCAGTCAGGTGCACCCCTGGAGGGAACACTTTAAATGGGAAGTTCTCCAACTTTGCCTAGATTTTAACTTTCTTAGTGATGGAGGGTTGACTCTGGTGATCTTCACTTCTTGACTTAAAGGGTCAGACTGAGATGGAGGCTCATTTCTAAAAAGGCTTGCTGGAGGGAAGGTGGGAAGCAGTGAGCTCTTCAGAAGACAACTAGACAATATATATTGCTATTGCTCTAAATGTATATATCATATCAACTGCTCTAAAAAAAAGGCTTACAATGTTCAGGTGAATCTGGAAGATATTTGGATCTTATGACATTTATGCCAATTAGAATATTTTACTTACAAAGATGCAACCTATAGGACAGAATGTAGATTCTGAAAATTTAATATAAAAACACTGAGAACATCTAACAACTGCATTTTCTTTAATGAATGAGCAAATCTAAATCATTTTGTTACTAGATTTTCATCAAAAACAAAGAAATGTAGCACAGAATACTATCCTTTCTTTCAAAAAAACCTCAGACGAGTTTGTCCATCAGCTCTACCAGGGACTTTTTCATACACTAGCCGCCGTTTTTTGAATTGTGGTAGTTGTGAGCACATGAAATCTGTCAAAAGGAGAAAAAGGAAAACAATTTTATTCCTGATGATAAAAAAGTGTAGCTATTTTTTCCAGCTATTCTGGTGCATCCTATTTCTTCATCTATCTACAAAGTGTTAAAATTTCCAAACTGAGATGACTATAAAAATTACATTTTTAGCATAAATGCACCTGTACCTAATGGCCCAATACTAATTAATGTCATCTACACATATTTGCATGCTCATGCTTTGCACAAATAATTAAATCTCCCTGAATTTAAGACTCTTTCATTTAAGTTTTCCCTCATTAAACCTGTTCCTTACCTCCTATCTGTAATGTTGTGGAATTTATCCTGAGCTCTGATATTTGATAGGTGGTAATGGATGGACTCACTTTCTATGACTGTATTATCTATGACACATTAGCCTGAAATGTCCTAGATTTGAATTCTTTTAGAGGTTGGTTAATTAAATCAGTAAAAAAGGAGGATAAAATATTTTAAATTGTTTTAGTAATTATTCCTGGGAATATAATCTCATAATTATAAAAGCTGGATGCCATTACAAACAAATTTAAAAATCAGTGTAGTAGGTATTTTCATCATAGAGATCACAGATACACATCTATAAGACAAATGGAAAATTATTTTGAGATTATGCCAATAATCTTTGGAATAAACTATCTAGGGCTGCATTAATATGAATTTTAAAACTGTTGTATCTTAAACAATGTATTTGAAGGTAATAAAGTGCTACAGGAAACCACAGTAAAAAAGTAGAAAATTTCCATAGTGATAATGAATCTAGTATCAAAGATTCACGTGAACTATTTGAATAAAATTATTTATTTATTTATTTATTTATTTATAAATATTTATTAATGAGAGGGACAGACTGAGACAGAGACGCAGAGACAGGTTTGGCACCTGCCTTTGCCCCAGGGCGTGATCCTGGAGTCCTGGGATCGAGTCCCACATTGAGCTCTTTGCATGGAGCTTCCTTCTCCCTCTGCCTATGTCTCTTTTTCTCTGTGTCTCTCATAAATAAATAAATTAATTAAATATTAAAAAAATATTTATAACTAAGTTAATGATTAAATGTAAGTAGACATTTGAGTAATCCATCTATATCTCCAACAGCTTAAATATTAAAATTTATTAGAAATAACTTCTGAGAACTTCTCATTGAGAAAATGGGAGGATTATCTTATATATTGGGATGTTCTGCTCAAGAACATATAGCAATTCATATGCTTGATTTGGTTCACGCTGGAGAAAAAAATGGAATTTTCTTTTTTTTTTTTTAAAGATGTATTTATTCATTCATTCAGAGAGAGCGAAGAGAGAGGCAGAGACACAGGCAGAGGGAGAAGCAGGCTCCATGCAGGAAGCTCGATGTGGGACTCGATCCCGGGTCTCCAGGATCACACCCCAGGCTGCAGGCAGCGCTAAACCACTGTGCCACCGGGGCTGCCCAAAAATGGAATTTTCATTCAGTTCATTTATGAAGCTGTGATAAACTTCATGACAAAATGTGACAAAGCACAAATAAAGGATACAATAGATTAATTGCATTATGAAAATAGATATCAAAATCATAAATATTAGTTACCATATTCAACAGCATACTAAAAGAATCACTCTTCAAAAACCAATTATTACAGAATGATAAGGATGATTTAAATATTAGTAAACCTGTTAATATAACCTTGACATTAATGAGTCAATGGAGAAAACATGTTTAATTTTCCCAACAGGTTCCAAAAAAGTTTGGAAGTTTCAGCATCTATTTTTTTAAAAGATTTAAAAATATTTTAAAAGATTTAAAAGATTTAAAAGATTTAAAATCTTTTAAAAGATTTTATTTATTTATTCATGAGAGACACACAGAGAGAGGCAGAGACACAGGCAGAGGGAGAAGGAGGCTTCATTCAGGAAGCCCGATGTGGGACTCAATCCCAGAAGCCTGGGATCACACCCTGAACCAAAGACAGATGCTCAGCTGAGCCACCCAGGCATCCCTTCAGTGTTTATTCCTCACAAAAGTTCCTACAAAACTAGGGATAGAATACTTCCCATTAAAATTATGAACAAAACAAATTGTGACTATTAAATTAAACAGGACCAAATCCAAGTTTTGTGAGTCCTGAGGGGTTTATACAGTTGATCCTTGAATAACGTGGGTGTTAGGAATGCTGACTCTCTATTCAAACATCTATATATAACATATAACATATATATATATATATGTATGTATGTATGTGTGTGTGTGTATATATATATATATCTTTTAAAAAAATAATCTCTGTGCCCAACATGGGGCTTAAACTCCTGACCCTGAGATTAAGAGTCACATGCTCAGGCAGCCCCGGTGGCTCAGTGGTTTAGCACCACCTTTGGCCTAGGGCGGGATCCTGGAGTCTCAGAATCAAGTCCCATGTCGGGCTCCCTGCATGGAGCCTGCTTCTCCTTCTGCCTGTGTCTCTGCCTCTCTCTCTATGTCTTTTGTGAATAAATTTCACAATAAATAAATCATTTGTTTTGTTTCTTAAATTCCACTTATGGGTGAGATCATATGGTATTAGGGGAAGTCTTCTTTTAACAAAACAAAGAACAGGAGATTTTCTGGGCCTCTCTCAATCCTCACAAAAGGGCCTATGCATAAAAGAAGCTTTGAAGCTTAAGCTTCTCTCTTTTTTATTTATTTATTTATTTATTATTATTATTATTATTATTATTATTATTGTTATTATTTTCCCTATCATGGTAAGGCCACATCTGCAGGGCCATTAGAACTTAATATTTTATTCTAGATGTTTAGGCCAATGTAATACGAAATGATACAGAAAATAAAGGTTTAAGAGGTAGATTACAAGAAATGAGAAAATAAAATTGTCCTTTTAAAAATTGGTATGATTAAATGTTCAGAAACATCAATTGCAAAGAAGAGCTAACTAATAGTGATATCTACTTAGCAGGATTGTCAGAATTCAATAATTCACATAAAAGGGCTGGAAGGGCACCTGGCCCATCATAAGCTCTCAATAAATGTTAGCCTATTAAATATTCCTGCCTGATAAAGAAGCTAATTTTCTAATTCACTGACTTCTCTGTTTAGCCTTTGTTAATTTTAGTCTTCGGCTTTAGACTTGTTCTGATTTTTTTTTAAAGATTTTATTTATTTATTCATGACAGAGAGAGAGAGAGGCAGAGACACAGGCAGAGGGAGAGGGAGAGAAGCAGGCTCCATGCCCGATGGGGGACTCGATCCCCGGTCTCCAGGATCACACCCCCGGGGCTGAAGGCGGTGCCAAACCGCTGGGTCATCGGGCTGTCCTGTTCTGAGTTATTTTTAACTTAAGTTGAACACTTAGTTCATCTAAAGCTACAATAATTTTTTTTAAAATTTTATTTATTTATTCATGAGAGACACACACAGAGAGGCAGAGACCTAGGCAGAGTGAGAAGCAGGCTTCCTGCAGGGAGCCCGACGTGGGACTCGATCCCAGAACCCTGGGATCACAACCTGATCTGAAGGCAGACGCTCAACCACTGAGGTGCCCCCAAAGCTACAAGAATTTGACATATTTTGTTTGCATTTATTTTCTTAGATGTCTATAATTAGAATTTTGATTTTCTTTTTGACCCCACAGCTATTGAAAATTCTTTTAGTAATGAATGCAAACAATTTTTTAAAATTTAGAAATGGTTCTTTTAAAATTACATATCTGCAAGAGGTGGCTGGCTCATGTTGGAAGGGCATGTGACTTGATCTTGGGGTCATAAGTCTGAGCCCCACACGAGATGTAGAGACTACTAAAATAATAAACTTAAAAAAAAATTACATCTGTGAGTAGTTTTAATAACTTAAGATAGTGTTACCTGGTAATGATTTCTTGTCTCCTGAGTTAGATGAGGATTCAGAGTGCCTTTTCTGTCCTAAACATTTTCCAGCTCCTTGGTGGAAATAAAGACTGCTGAATTCTTTTTGATTTACATTAGGATCAGCAGCACAAAAGAAATCCAAACTAGGGACAGATGGTAATTCTTTCGAGAAAGTCTTTTTAGTCTCATCATTTGAACTTTCATATATGAAGCCTTCTAACTCATCCGATGGATATTTTTGCTGATTAGTGAATAAATTATCTTTCTGAAAGAACCATTTGTCACATGTAGTCTGATCTGCACCATAGTCTAAGTTGAATGAGTGATTCTGTTGTTTCCATACATTTTTCTTAAAGTTCCAGGGAAGAGGAGATTGAGCGCCTTCTACAGAAAAGTTAGAGGCATATGCTCCTTTTTTTATAGGCCCTTTGGCATCATGTGTTCCCTTTTCCTGATAACTTATAAAATTAGGGGCAACTCTCTTCTGAGTGTCAATTGGTGATGTTATGTTTTCACAGCTCATTTGTGTTAGATCCAAATAAAAGACATCTGACTCTGAATCATTCTGGTTTTGAAAGGAGTTACCAGTCACAGTTCTTGATTCTGTATTAATCAGGAAAGGATTATGTACTATGTTAGCATTACAACTGGAATCTTTCCAGTAACTGGCTTGACTGTAAGAAGTCATAGTTGGTAAAACGCATGGCATTTCTCTTAGTTCCATAAGGGAAGACTTAGAGTTTGAAGTGCTGTTTGTATCTTCGTACATTGTCTCTCCTATGTCTGAATAGTGGTAAAATTCATTATGTTCTTGAAAGACAGAGTTTGAAGAGCCAGAAGCTGAACTCTGGGAGGTAAAGGTATTAGTCTGATTCCCATTTTCCTGAGGTGATGGACTTTGAGGTGAGTTTGTTATGGACGAAGAACTAATCTTGAATAAGGAAGTGATGCTGCAAAAATGCTAAAAAATTTTAAGTTAATTAATATAATACACATATAATATAAACATCAGTCAAGTAATATAAACAGATACAATATAAACATCACTCAAGTAAATATAAATAACAATGCTTATCTATATGTAAAGAAAGCAAAATATAAATCAGTAGGGTATTACAGAGCTCCATGTCATAGGAACATAACATAATTGGCTCCATTACAAAAAAAACTTATTATAATTAGAAAATACATTTTCTAATCACTTGTAATAGAATTTTTAGTTGCAGGTTATACATGATTACCATCTGCTTGATAAAAATTTAAAATTTTAACAGTAAGGCTTAAGTTCTCTTTACTACTATAATGAAGGGCTCCAGGATTGTAAGCACATATGTATAGTGTGTGTGATCACATACTTGTGGGTGTAATAACATTTCAAAATAATCTAAAGTGATAAACTGGCTGTACTGAATTATTTATATAAGATAGCTTTAAAATGTATAATGAGAATTCAATATGAATTCAATTGAATTCAATATGAAATTGAACCAATGAGGATTCAATATGAAATTTCGTTCAAGTAAATTATTTGTTACGTGAAGTCCAAAACAATTAAACTTGGATGCCTTCATTTTGAAAAGTGTTATGGTAAAAATCAGTACCAAAATGGAAAGGAAACAAACTCATATAAGGCTATGGAATACAAGTAACTAACCTTTAACACTTTTTCTGGAACTTCAGGTAAAAGCTCCTGAAGTTGACCCAGAGTTGCTAATAATATCCAGTGCAGTGAAGGTCCTTTATTTAACATGAGCTGAGCCACCAGTGGGTTAATAGATGGAAAATCAAGTAAGTACATTTCCTCCTAGAAAAGAGTTTAAAGGAATAATCAGCCAATACTTCGCTCAACCTAGCAGATTAAAATTGTTGTCATTGCACTTATTGCTCAATCTGAGATGCCTGGAAAAAAGTATGGCTAGTAGGGAAAGAAGCTTTGGCAGTTAAGATTCATATGCTCTCAGAATTGAGAAAAATCTTAAAGTTTGTTCATTTTAGTCACTTATCCAAAAAAATTTGTTACAGTTCATCTCCTTCAAACAACAATTGTTTTACCTAATGGTAGATTCTCTAATGAGAAAATCTAGGGGACTTTAAGATACCTCAAGATTTCTTTAGCTCTCCCTTTGTAGGCCATGTACTACTATCATTGTTTAACATGAACCATGTTTATGATACTTTCAGGAAAACCTTGCTGTGAAGAGTATAGGAAGAACTTCTATCAACCAGAACCGACCTTGATGGTCTAAAATGTGTGTTTTCAGAGAGATCTCATAACAGTCTAGAAATACAGCAACCATGTTTTACTATTACCATATTCCCTTTTCTTTCTGGATTGTGCTGGTTTTTTGCACCCTCTTTGATTTATCAAATGACAGACATGTGAGTAGATTAGACATGCCTTGGTAAGAGAGAAACTGCACAGACATACATACATCTCATAATTAATTATCCCCATACTTGCCAATAGTACTATGTTCTGTTTAGGCATATTTAATATCTGTGATTAAATATATACAAATATATGAATGTTTGATCAATGTATATGAATACATTAATATTTTATTTGTTGTATAATTTTATTTTTTGAATAGGTAAAATAGTCACATGGTTCAAAATTAAAAAAGGTACTAAAAGGTGTGCAGTAAAAACTCTTATCCTTACCCCATTATCCCAGTTCTCCCCTCTGCAGATAACTAATGTTATTATTTCTTGGTATCCTTCCAGAGATATTTTCTTCATTTACAAACACATATAAACATTAATTTCCCCTTGTTTTACACAAGTGGTAGTATACAATCTCTATACTGCAACTTCATTTTTCATGTAATATATCTTAAGTATCATTCCATGTTAGTATATAAAAAGCTTCATTATTCTTTTTTTATGGTTTCATGATTTGACTATATTAAAAAAATAAAGGTAACAGATACTAGGTTGGTATGAGAACTTGAAAATATGCTTAAACAAAAGAAATTTCTAAAATTTAACTACTCAATCTTATAAATATTTTACAACTCTATTTCAGTCGTAATTATGTAACCAAATTACTGGCAAATGGAATGCTAGAATTTTGCTATTCTTATACTTACTACTCTTAAATATTTAAATTTAGGAATTAGAAAAAGTTATGTTTTAAAAATATTAGGCATTGAAGTCATTAGATCACCCTATAATATGCTTGTTTTGGAAGTTCATTATAAAAGATCTCATTAAAATACTTCTGTGAAGTTGAAAAATACCCATGATTCTGGAAAATTATCTAAATAAATGCTGTATATTATGGTTACTGCTAAATATGCTCATGCAAACATTATAGGACAAAAATATGCTACCAAAAAGAGAATTCAAGTACATGTATTTATATTTGCTTTGCAAATATCTAATTTATATATTGGGAGATGAACCTTTGATGGTGAAACTTCAACCCAGGATTTATCCAACCATTCTTGAGGATCTCTCTTCGAGGTCATTAAATTGTGATCAGCAATTTGTCGAATTATCAGTGCAGCCTCTTCCACTCCTGGAGCAATTATAAGCTAAAATATATTTTTTATATATTAGATTATGGGAAACATTAAGGAAGCAAAATATATCATTCAAAAATTGTTTGTAATTAGAAGAAAAAAAAGATATGATTATTTAGGGCAGTGTTCCCTAACCATATTAACCTGCTAACCCATGGACTGGGTTACCTGGGTGGTACAGTTGGTTGAGCCACTGATTCTTAGTTTGGGCTCAGTCCTGATCTCAGGGAATTGAGACTGAGCCCCCTGTCGGGATCCTCACTTAGCACAGAGTCTGCTAAGGACTCTCTCTCCATCTCCCCTTTTCCTACCCCTTTCTCTCTCTAAAATAAATAATTAAAAAAAAAACACAACTCTGCTGACCCATGGACCATATTTCCTTCAAATGAATCTAAAAGATGAAGAAGATAAAAACAGAACTGAAAGCAGAAGAAAAAGCCTGGCATTTCAAAAGAGCCAGAAGAGCATGGAGGAAAACACAAGTGACAGGAAGTAAGAAATATTAAGAAACATTTTTTTTTAAGAAACATTTTTTTGGAGTTAAGTTTAATACATACACACACAGAGCTTAGCATCAAATAAGCCAGTATTGGATGAACAATTCCCAAAATACTCTAAATCAAAATTTTTCTTCTGGGCAGCCCAGGTGGCTCAGCGGTTCAGCGCCACCTTCAGCCCAGGGTGTGATCCTGGAGACCCAGGATCAAGTCCCACGTTGGGCTCCCTGCATGGAGCCTGCTTCTCCCTCTGCCTGTGTCTCTGCCTCTCTCTTTCTCTCTCTCTTTGTGTCGCTCATGAATAAATCAAATCTTAAAACAAAACAAAAAAAACTTTTCTTCTTTTTGAATATAGAATCAAATACATCTATAAAAATTCTTTATCTTTTAATGTCATTTTGAAAAATCTTGCACTATATTTTTAAAATTCTTATTTTTGAGAACTATTAGATTTAACTTGAAAAAGCAAAATATTAAATATTATTGACATCTAAATTTCAAATAAATTTATTAATAAATGCTGAATGGAAGTGAAGAAATTTAGTTCTAAAAATTGGAAAACTATAATATCATATTATTTTTTTTAAAGATTTTATTTACTTATTCATGAGAGACATTGAGAGAGAGAGAGAGGCAGAGACACAGGCAGAGGGAGAAGCAGGCTCCATGCAGGGAGCCCGATGTGGGACTCGATCCCAGGACTCTAGGATCATGCCCTGAGCCGAAGGCAGGTGCTAAACCCCTAAGCTACCCAGGTATAAGGATATCGTATTAAAAGAAGGAAAGACAATTGCTTATCCTTATAAGATATGCTAGATTTCACATGGACATTTTAATAAATTATATCTAAAATTATACTCAAATATTAAAATCTGCCGCCCCAAGATCATGACTGGAGTCAAAACCAAGAGTCAGTGGCTCAACCCAGCTGTACACTCAGGCACCCCAGTCCATGGGTTAGCAGTTTAATATGTATAGGGAACACTGCCCGAAATAATCGTATCTTAGAAATATAAATGTCCTGTCCTGTAGTGAAAATTCAGGAAACAAAGATTGTACAAACCTCATAAAATAAATATGGCAATTTTTTTCTTTCATAAGATAACAAATACAAAACTGTTAGCACATATCTGGGGAGTACATGTATCCTAAAGAAGGACTTTCTTTAAATTATATTAAATATGTATAGATATTTTTTTGAGAGAACAAGTATGTGAGCAGTGTGGGGAGGGGCAAAGTGAGAGGGAGAGAGAGAAAGAATCTTAAGCAGTCTCCACCCCCAGTGGAGTGGAAAGCCTGGCTGGGGCTCAACTCAGGCTCAGTCTCATGACCCTGAGATCATGATCTGAGCCAAAATCAAGAGTCGGTCACTTAACTGGCTGAGTCACCCAGGCACCCCAAATATGTATAGAGAGCACAGAAGTAACACTGATTCCTAATTAATTTTATTGCAGTTTTGGATGTTTTGAGAAGATTTGACACTTTTATTTAAATATAAAAAGGCACAATTTTATGGTGATGGTAATGAACATTACCTTAATTTATTAGGGCAAGGATTCTGGAGCTCATGGCTAGACCTTGGGAGATTCAGGACTCCCCTAACATTGTTTTCAAAATTTTGCATATATGTTTATCTGAATTCTGCATTGTTTTCAAAATTTTGCATATATGTTTATATGAATTCTGAATTCATAACAATTTATAGAACTTTTTTTGACATTAGAATAAAATATAGCATAACACTACAAGCAGTATTTTCTTTTAGTTTAAGAAAATGTACTTAAGCTTCCTAATGCTTCCTTGATCACTAGACTCATCAGATGCCTGAAAAAAATTTTTTTACATCCATACTGATGTGCTCTAAAAGGCCAAAAGCCATATTACTAAATACAGTAAAGTAAAGCAACAATATACTCTAAAATAATGAGGGGCAGCCCCAGTGGCTCAGCAGTTTAGTGCCACCATCAGTCTAGGGCGTGATCCTAGAGACCCGGGATTGAGTCCCACATCAGGCTCCCTACATGGAGCCTGCTTCTCCCTCTGCCTCTGTCTCTGTGTGTGTGTGTCTCTCACGAATAATTAAATAAAATCTTTAAAAATAAAATAAAATAATGAGTCTAGGGAACCCCCTTTAAGGTGGTAGTGTCATCAAGTCAGAAGAAGAGGAGGCTTGAGTATTGGTATATTGATAATAGAGCAAGTTGATAGTTGTTTCTCAAATTCAATGAAAAACTGACCTCCTTTAAGATTTTTATGTAAAACTTGAAAAGCTTTTGGAATAGTTTGATCCAGGTGGGAAGCCGACTTTTGTTTGGAATGAATTGTGCCTCAGCAGTACTTCCTGTTCCATCCCAAAATGCCTTCCTTGGAACATGTCCTCTACGGGCCATGTCACTGTACCTGAATATAGTATTACTCACTGTATCATATAAGCCAGGGATAGAGGAGTAAAATGATTCTCTGAAGTATATTTTGCATAAAACAGCTTACCATTAGCTGAAAAGAGGCTGTTTAAGAGGTGAAACCACACTTGAATGGATAAATGAGACAAACTTATATTTGTCATTCAGTGATAACTTTTCTAAGAATTTTCTTTCAATATTTAATATGCATCATATAATCAAAATGATTGGGATTCTATTTCAAATAAATCATTTGTTAATTTTCCTAACAGATTGTGCTCTGATTTAATTCTATTCAGTAGATATTTGTTGAACATTTTCATTGCGTACAAAGCACCATGTTGGATGCTATACATTTTACAAAAAAGGGTCTGGTTCTTACCCTCCAGGGTGGATGGTATAAGAGTGAATATCTCATGCTATAATAAAGGTATAAAGTGCTCTTGGGAGAATGGGAGGAGAGATTTATCCTGAGAGGATATACCTGGGGAACATTTCTTAAAGATAGTATTTGAGCTGGGCAACAAAAGACAACTCTGAAGGCTGGCAGTAAGGGGAAGTGGGAGACAGGCTGGTATGACATGTTTGTCCACTAGCTGTATGGTGATAGTGTGGACATATTCAGGAAATGGTGGGTAGAATTATGCTAAAGGAAGGATAACTAGGGGCCAAATCATGAAGTGTGAATCTAGCTGAGTTTGATCTCTATTTTGAATGAAGTAGGAAGCTATGGAAGGTCTTTTGAGCAAGAAAATTCAATTTAACAACATATTTATGAAGAGTCTACTACATATTTGACACTGTGCTGGGTGCGAGGGACCGGGAAAACAAATACACATTTTCCTTTCCTTTAGGAGCTTACAGTTGAGGAAGTGAAATGTTCGCAGCTGTATTTCAGAAATGTAATTGGTGTCAATGATGCACCAGAGGAGAATAATTAGAAATAAAGATATTAGTCAGGGAGTTGCTTTGAAACTCCAAGTGAGAGGTGAAGGCCTGAACTTGAGAAAAAGCAGGGAGAGTAGGATGAAGAGACGTACTCTAGACACACTGCAGCTACTGATTACAGTAGTAATGTCATTAATTAAGTTTGAGGAGGATGAGAAGTTGTGTTTTGGACATGTAGGGTTGGCGGCACCTGTGGGATAATCATGTGGAGACTTCCAGTAGAATGCTAGAATATAGGTGCAGATCTTAAGAAAAGTCAAGAAAAATTTAAGGATTATACTCAGAAATGAAAGCTAAGTTTGTGGGAATGTCTGAATTTATTAAGGAAAGGGTATAAGGTGATAACAGAAGAGGACTGAGCCTTGCATTTGGGGGAGTGTCTAAATTTCAGTGGGACATTGAAAAAAGAACCAAGAAAGGATACTGGTTAGAGATCACTACAGCAGATACAAAGAGTATGTTTCACAAGTCAACATTTTTAATCAATGCATATTTATTTATTCATATCCTGCCAAGTAATAATTAAGAGATAAAATATGAATTTAAATTCATTAAAGGCTTTTAATTTCTTAATTTTATTTATTTTATGACTTTAAACTCATTAAAGGCTTTTAATTTCTTAATTTTCTTTATTTTATGACTTTAAATTCATTAAAGGCTTTTAATTTCTTAAATTTTATTTATTTTGGAAAAAGCACAAGCAGGGGGAGCAGCAAAGGGAGAGTGAGAAGCAGTCTCCCTACTGAGCAGCGAGCCCGACATGGGGCTCTGGGATCCCAGGACTCTGGGATCTTTTTTTTTTTAATGCATAATCTTTTAATTTTTTTGAAGGTTCTGCTCTGGAAAAAAGGACTCTGGGATCTTAACCTGAACCAAAGGCAGATGTTTAACTGACTAAGCCACCCAACCCCCTCATTAAAAGCTTTTAGACCAGAAGTTTAAGTGGAAAGAATATTTATTAACTTGAAAACTATTCTTTAAAGAGCTTTAAGGCATTTTTTTTTTTAGTTTACTAATTTAATGTTTCTTTGCACTGGGCACTTGAGTTTGAGTATAGTTTTGGTTTATGAAAAATACTTATAAACAAACATTTAAGAAAAGAATACCTTTACAACCAGTTCTTCTGATTTTAGCCCATATGATACCAAAGCTGCATAAATCAGTGCTAGATGATGAAGTGTTTTTTCTGTAAGATGGTACCTAAAAAAAAAATTGTAATACTATACTTGTACTCATTCGATGTGTGATTGTACCTATTAGTTCATTTCATTTCCACATTTCAGGTTATGAGAATAATCTGGCTAAGATAATGCTGTGTGGCAGATTCAGCACTCTGTTGAGAAGATGGTTCCACCTCCATTCTTTAAGAATCCAGTTAAATCTAGGGGATACTGAGAATATATTTTTGAGGAGAGAAGTTTAACTCATACCTTTAGTGGCTCCAGGGATGGCTATCTGACTGGTGCCAACTAAAATACTCTATCCCCCTGGCCAAAGTAACAGGTTCAGATATGAACAAACACATGACCAAACTCAGGATAACTAGAATCCTCCCTGGGTCTTTTTCTTGAGCTGTTAGAAAAAACACTAAAAATAATCGTTATGTAATGTGATGGAGGTGTTAGCTAACCCTACAGTGGTAATCATATTGCGATATACAAACAATCAGCATGTTGTAGACCTTAAACATACACTATCTAGTATGCCAATTATATTTCAATTAAAAGAACACTCTTTTTTCTTCTATGGTTATTAAGCAGTTCAGATGTGAATCTTGAGCTATAGCCAGATATTTCTATTATCTTTATCCACTTTAAGCACCAAAAATTTATTGCTTTATATTAGTAAGAAGTCGGGGGATAAGGCATCATTGGGTTCAGGTACTGAAGCCATTTCATTGAGACAAGGGCTCTCTCAATTTCTTGGTTTTTCTTTCTTGGCCTTGCTAGTTTTTTTCCCAGGCAAACTCTTTCCATAAAAGTGGCTGAAAAGAGTGGCTTGCTGTGCCTAAATTGTACAAACAAGGTGGTTTCTGCTGAACCCTGCTTTTCTTCTTGAGGAGAATGTAGAATTTTGATATGTGCTAGGTAGAGGGTGCCTACGTGACCAATCTTTAGTGAGAGCCTTGGGCACTGAGTCTTTAGTGAGTTTTCCTGGTACACAACATTTTACAAGTGTTGTCACAACTCTTTCCTGTGGAAATTAAACACATTCTGTGTGATTCTATTAGGAGAAGACTCCTGCCATCGAAAGATGAATGGATAAAGCCATCGAAAGAAGAAGGGATAAAGAAGATGTGGTTTATGTATACAATGGAATATTACTCAGCCATTAGAAACGACAAATACCCACCATTTGCTTTGACGTGGATGGAACTCGAAGGTATTATGCTGAGTGAAATAAGCCAATCGGAGAAGGACAAACATTATATGGTCTCATTCATTTGGGGAATATAAATAATAGTGAAAGGGAATAAAGGGGAAAGGAGAGAAAATGAGTGGGAAATATCAGAGAGGGAGACAGAACATAAGAGACTCTTAACTCTGGGAAATGAACAAGGGGTGGTGGAAAGGGAGGTGGGCGGGGGGAAGGGAGGTGGGCGGGGGGATAATTAGTTTTTCTTTTCATGAAAATCTGGGTGATCAACGTGAGTCTCCTCTTTTTTTTTTTTTTTTTGCTGTACATCGATTACACCTCTGAAACATAGGTGAATAGCAATCTAAAAAACAACTTAAAATTTTTTCCAAAACAGTTTTATCTATAGGATACTTCCAAGATCTTAAAGCTTAAATGCTTTACAAGCAAGTTCCAAGCTTAAAATGCTGTACAGCCTTTACTAATACTCAAAATGAAGATTTTAGACCTAAATTATGATTTTTATTTCTCAATTTTGGAAGAAAGGAAAAACAAGGTTAAATGACTTGCTGGAGTTTAATGGAAAAAGAAACAAGAGCCAAGGTGTTTGGACTCTTACATTTTAACTTATACTTATCCTCACATAATAACAATTGTATGCAAAGAACTTGGTATAGTACATAAACAAAAATGGAATCAAACAGGGAAGTCAGTAAAGAAAAAAAATCACATATGCAATGTCAAGTATGGAAAGACCTCTATACCTTCTATAATAACTAAATAATATATTTCTAAGGTTTTTATTTATTTATTTGAGAGAGAGAGAGACAGCCTATGAGTGGGAGGAGGGGCAGAGGGAGAGGGACAAGGAGACTCCGAGCTGAGCAGGGAGCCTGACACAGTTCAAAGGATGGAGAGGTCACAATTAACTATATGTGTGCATGAATTAAAGGATATTAAGGAAAGATTGAAAAGAAAAAGTGATATTTGGGGATAGTATTTGAAAAATGGGCACAATTTCACCAGATCAAATAGTTGGAGGAAGTAGGGAATATTGTAGGAAGAGAGAAATGTATCAGCAAAAGTAGTAGTGGGAAAGTAAGGACCATGTTTGCCAACCAATAAGCAATCCTTCTGGCTAAAATGGAAGGCAGTGAAAATTAAGCATGAAAATATAGGTTGGGATTATATCCTGAAGACTTTAAGTATTAGGGTGAATAGTATGAATGTATTCAGTAGATAATAGGGAAGTCAGTGAAGGCTTTTTATCAGAGAGAAACAGTAAGAGACTGGTTTTTGGTTTATTAATTGAATGTATGACAGATGATAGAAAGTAACACGGAGACCATCTGGAGGTGGGAAAACAGTTGGTAGTCTATTTTAGCAGTCCACATAAAATAGTAAGATCTGAACTAAAATGCTGGTAATATAAATGGAGACAGGCGATAAATAAAAAAGAGACTAGTGGTTAAATCCATAAGATTTGTTTTCTAATTTCAGTGACTAAAAGAAAGGCAGTGGTCATAAATAGCTAAATGGCAGAAGAGAGGAGATACTTTTGGAGGGAATAGAGAATATAGTGAATTCACCCTGGAACATGTTAAATTTGAGAGCCTATAAAATATCAGGGTGGAAAAATTTAACACAACATTAGAGATGCATGTCAGGAATTTCAAAGTGACTGCACCTGTGGATATAAATAAAATAATTATATACCAGAAAGATGATGATTGATGCTATGGCAGAGGGTAAGGTTTCTAATGGATCCAACAGAAGAAAGTAGAGAATTCAGATGTATTGAGACTGGGACAAGACAGAAGAAGAGGTAAAGACAGAGAAAGAGCAGTTAGAGAGATAGAAGATCAGAACTATGAAGTGTCATGGGACTGAAGAGCTTCCAGTAAGGAAGCACTGGCAACGGTTTCAAAACTTAAGAGCAATCGGAGAAGGACAAACATTATATGTTCTTATTCATTTGGGGAATATAAATAATAGTGAAAGGGAATAGAAGGGAAGGGAGAAGAAATGGGTAGGAAATATCAGAAAGGGAGACAGAACATAAAGACTCCTAACTCTAGTAAACGAACTAGGGGTGGTGGAAGGGGAGGAGGGCGGGGGGTGGGGGTGACTGGGTGGCGGGCACTGAGGGGGGCACTTGACGGGATAAACACTGGGTGTTATTCTGTATGTTGGCAAATTGAACACCAATAAAAAATAAATTTATTACTAAAAAAAAAAAAAACTTAAGAGCAGTGGGGATCCTTGGGTGGCTCAGCAGTTTAGCGCCTGCCTTTGGCCCAGGGCGCAATCCTGGAGTCCCGGGATCGAGTCCCACGTCGGGCTCCTGGCATGGAGCCTGCTTCTCCCTCCTCCTGTGTCTCTGCCTCTCTCTCTCTATCATAAATAAATAAATCTTTAAAAATAAATAAATAAATAAATAAATAAATAAATAAATAAATAAATAAATAAATAAATACTTTAGAACAGTGAAAGATAAAAATACTCTTGGAGGTTGGGTGATTCTGAGAGACAGGGATCAGTACAGATGTAGGAAGAGAAGCCAGACTGCAGAGAATAAAAAAAGGAAGTGGCAGCTTCCTTTTATGTGGGTTCATAAAATTTTGAGATGAAGGAAAGGAAGGACATATAATGATAACTTGAGCCTGTGTCTTGGCATGGATTTTTTATAATTTTTAAGTTAACCATATCAATGGAACAAAGTAGAACAAGAAGCTATTTAGTTGGTAAATTTAATAAGCTTTTAGAGAGAAGTGACTGAGATGGCATCTTTTAACAGACAAGTCCAGAAACTAAAAAGTAGTAAAAAGTGAAGCATTTGAAGCAGCATTTCTTAGTGAAGTAGAGGATGATTTGCAAAGAATATCCAGTGGAAATATAACATCTCTAAAATTCAGACTTGTTTTCTTATGGGCATGCCTCCCCCTTGAGGATCCGTGGGCTCAAAGCAAACTAGATGAGCAAATGGAAAATTTGCATAGCTACTTTTACTCAAAGAAGAGGACCAAATAACTTAATAAATATAAACGTGACTTTGGATGAAGAAATGCTTACTTACTCTGAGTTTAATGTTTTTTTGGTATATAAGATTATCCAACAATAGCTGTACTGGAATGATAATGCCAACAGTCTCATAATGATATTGTCTGATGCCTTCTCACAATTCAATTCTTCTAGGTCCTACCAGAAAATAGATAAAATAAAATAAAAAGATTCACTAGGTTGAACAGTTGTTATGAAATTATTGTTATCATATGTCAAGAATCTATGACATATATAAATTATAATGTGAGAAGAGGCATGGGTATGGGCTCCATTTTGTGGAAAATTTAAAATCTCACTGGAAGTAGTTGGGGAAAAACTATAGATGCCAACCAGCGAATGATAGCTTCAGCAAGGAGGGCTCATGAATCTCTTCAACTGTAGATATAAAGAAAGCAGCCTACAGAGTGCCCCAATTTGGGCAAAATCCTTTATCGATAGGGATCTGGCTCTCCTAAGGGCAATACAAAATATGTTCAAAAACCTATGGGATAATCTGCACTGAATGCTGATTTAAGGAAGATGACATAGAAGCCATCAATGGATTTTCAGGAATCGCTCTCAAATGGTCTAGAATTGTCTTTTTCCTCTAATGCAATTAATTTCTGATAGAGTGAATGATTCAGGAAGTGTTTCACTCTAAGTTATGTAACTATGAATTAAGATTAAAACAGTTCCCCAAATGGTATTTCCCCCTAAAAAACTTTTTAAACTTTAAATATGTAAGACATAGTAGCTCTTAAGAACCCCTCTAACAGAGGTTTGTGTTTCCATCACATAATTCTTACACTGTTAATATTTGCTCATCAGATTAGATTTCTACTTTACCATAATATTTGCCATTAATTTATACTACATATCACCAAACCTGGTTTCCCCTTCTTATTTCCACTCTACCGAATTATTTTCTTTGTAATTTGTACTTCAATCAAGCAAACATATCAGAGAGATTCAGTCAAGAATTTGTACATCTTAAATTCCAAACTATAGGGAATTTTTTTTTTTTTTTTTTTTTTTAGGGAATTTTTTAAAGAGAAATTTTCTTTTTTTTTTAATATCGGCTTACTTACAGGCAGTCCCCACTTACCTTAGAGGAAATCCATGTTACTAATCATGGATTAATATACTACCCCCTCTTTTTAAAATTTTTTTTAAAATTTTAATCTTTTTTTTAAAGATTTTACCTATTTACCAGAGGGAAAGGGAGGGAGGGAGGGAGGGAGGGAGGGAGAGAGAGAGAGAGAGAGAGAGAGAGAGAAAGCACAAACAGGGGGGAGGAGGCAGAAAGAAAGGCAGACTCCCCCTGAGCAGGGAGACCCATGCAGGGCTTGATTCCAGGACCCCAAAATCACAACCTGAGCAGAAGGCAGATGCTTAAGCAACTGAGCCACCCATGTACCCCTAATATACTACCACCTTTCAAGAAACATGGTGGCTACTATTTTATTTTTAAGGTTTTCAACAATGTAATTATTCTGTAAATATATTTTGAAATAGGTCAATATATAACATTAGAGATTCCATATATGCTTTGTCTTCTTAAAGTATGTTAAAAGTTAGAAGGCATTGAAGAAGCTTGGTAATAGTCATTTTCCATAGTGGTAATTTTGATACTTATTGTCCATTTGCAAAGTTTCGGAAGATACCACTAATGGATTATAGTTAAGCTCTCTGAGGTAAAGCTAATAATAAATTACACGGTTATACATATATTTTAATATATTTGATTTATGTTTTTTACTATACAGTTTTACCTGCAACATTACGGCAGTGTGTTCATCAATTGTCACCACCACATAACACTCTGTACCTCCAAAGAGTTTCAATGACTCACTGCAGCATCTTTCCACTAGTGTGATATTATATCTGTAAAATATCATATTTTGGGGTGATGAAATGGCCAAGAAAAAAATTTTAAGAAAAGCTGTATTGTTCTCCTGCATATTAAATTATTTGAACTACCATGCCTTTTCTTTCATACATCAATTTATTTTACTTTATAAATTTGAGGAATGAAATTATGATTTTATTCAGTATATATGACTAATTAATTGAGATGTGCATTGCCTTAGGTATTTATTTTTTTTTAAAGATTTATTTGTTTATTCACGAGAGACCCAGAGAGTCAGAGACATAAGCAGAGGGAGAAGCAGGCTCCGTGCAGAAATCCTGATGGCAGGACTTGATCGGGGAATCCAGGATCACGCCCTGAGCTGAAGGCAGAGGCTCAACCACTGAGCCACCCAGATGTCTCATTTAGAACTTAGGTATTTCATTTAGAACTTCACAGTCCTGTTTCCCATGCCGTATTTAAAGCCCTCTAAGAACACTCATTCTCAATATTATCAATGACCCAAAGATATGACCATAAAATTCACAGTAAAAAAGAATCATAAATTGCTCATATTTCCAGATAACAAAAGAAATGAAAGTAAAATATAAATATAAACAATAATCAAATATGCTTTCTCCATAAGACTGATATGTCTTACCAAAAAAGATAGTATTCAGTAATTATTATGGTGTACTACAGGGAGAGACGTGTAACTTGACATAAACTCTCTGGAAAACTATTCCTATGTGATATAATTGCATGCTTGAATCAGAGAAAAATAGTGCCACATATATAGCATAATGTTTAGCCATTTAGGATATATTTACCTTTGCTAACGTTATGAAATCAATAACTTACTTGGATTCTAGCAACTGAAGTATTTCTGGAGTATTAAGAAGTCCTTCAGATGCAAAAAACACATATGGAACCTGAATTTCCAGAAGAAAACCACCAAAACTATCCAGCAAGGTACTTCCTAAATAAGAGAAAGTTTATAAATATTTCTCTTTTTTCCTAACCATGAGAATAGCAATTGTATGTTCAAAGAGTAGTATAAAAATAAAACATATCCATTATAAAAAATCAGAAGTCAGAAAAAAGAAAGGTCTGAAGAATAAAATAAAAACTATGTTATCCTACTACCTAAAAATAAAACAGCATTAACAGAATTTACTAAAAGTACTATATGATACATTATTAGAAAAATAGTAAATACGTCAATAGATAAATGGACAAAGAACATTAATAGGCAATTTACAAAAGAATGGCTATACAAGATCAATTCACTTCTGAAAAGATACATATAATCAAAGACATTATCTGTAATTAATTAACTATAACTATAAAATATTTTCTGCCTGTAATTCTGCCAAATATTTAAGGGAATAATAACACCTACTACAGTAAAGATATTGGGGAAGGGATTCTCATACTTTCTGCACAAATACTGAGATAGCATTTCTGGAAGGATATTGGCAATATATAAATGTGTGTATACCTTTGACTCAGGAATTCATTTTAATTCTTAGAACAAGTATATAAAAATAAAAAAGATACATAAGGTACTATAAATCTTATAGTACAATAGTGTAAAATTGAAGCATTGTAAATGCTCCAAATAAGGAATTGGCTCAGTCAATTAAGTTCATCTTCAAAAGAATGGAAGAAGCCTCTACATATAAACTAGGATGCTTATCTTTTATGTTTTTTTTGGGGGGGGCCATGTTTCAATTATTTAATCAATTTAACATTTAATTCTCTATATCAAAGATTCCAAAGTAATAGTTATGGTGACTGTATTTTTTAGAATTGAATTGGAATGTCTTAGAATTCAAACTTCCCAGATTAGAGGTGGACAGAAAGTAATTTATAGCAAGTATTGAAAGGGATGCACTGGGACTAGAAACGTATGGGCTTTTTAATTTAATGGATGTGAGAATTCACAACTTGAGTCACATGCAGTGTTGCTGAGAAATACAAAGAAACTAAAATGATATACAAAGTGGTTTTATTAGACTCTTTCAGAAGGGTTTGTGTGTAATTTTTTGTTGCACATTAAGTTTTCTGAATCAGTCAATATACTACAATAGAATTTTCCCCTAAAATTCAATAAAAAATACTATTGCTGAAGTATCCGGTGAAGATTAGACATAATTATAATAAATTGTCCTATTATAAGTAAAAATTAGAAGGTAAGGGATGAAGACAAATATAGCCAGTAAAGCTTACTTTACAAATGAGGAATATGAGATAAGGGATAAAGAACCTGCCCAAGGTCACCCAGAGCACTGGGGTTCAAGCTTGAACGCAAATCCTCTAATGCCATGGCTCATTCTCTTTCCACAGATCAGATGCAGAAAACAGACAATTTCCATTCTACCACAACCACAAAAGGATTTTAGTATATATTCTTACTCTTTAAAACTGTGTCTGGAAGAATCACTTTGAAGGCCCTGTGAGGAATATTCAATTTCTTGCAGTGTTCGGTCCAACAGGAGTTCTCTCCAAAATTGTATTCCACCACAAATGAAAAGTTAGTCCATGGGAAATCTGCTCCAATATGCTGATTATGTACAATTATGCAGGAACTTGTACTGAAGACAAAAGAAAACCAAGAAAATGGAATTATATTTGTGTCATTATTTACTTGGAAGGCCAAAGTAAATCATGACTGTTTTTGGCTATTTTATTCTTCTCTAGTTTGTGCCTGCTTATCTTGGAAAGGCACTGTTGTATTTTCTGTTAACTTACTCTCCAATTGTGCTAATTCCTTTTTATCTTTCTTTTTGATGGTCATACATTTTTTTTAAGTGTTTAAGATTTTTAAAAAAGATTTTACTTATTTGAGAGAGAGAGAGCCAGCACAAGTGAGGGGAGGGGCAGAGGGAGAAGCAGGCTCCCCAGTGAGCACGGAGCCCAGTCAACACTTAGGGCTGGATCCCAGGATCATGACCTGAGCCAAAGGCAGACATTTAACCTACTGAGCCACCCAAGTGCCCCTTTTAGATTTCATTTTTAAGTAATCTCTACACTCAATGTGGGGTTCAAACTCACGACCCTGAGAAGAGTAGTGTGTTCTTTTGACTGAGCCAGCCAGGTGAGCTGATGGTCATACATTTTTCTAAAAAACAAAATCTAAAAAACTGGACTACTTCACATCCTCAAATGCAAGGGATCCTAATTTTATTAACTGAATCCTATCAATAACAGACAAGTCACCATGAGAATTCAATCTCATTTTCTTACACATGTGAGGTTTTCATCTTTGAGGATCTACACAACAGATTATCTGACAACTTTGAAATGATTTTTCTTTTTCTCAATGAACTTCATAGATGATTTAGCAACAATAAAAATCAGGGATACTTAAATATCGTAAGTTTATCATTTCCATCTTTAAATTCCATATAATAGCACTTATTATACTGAAAATTCTCTACTGCTGCTTTCTCTCTAGAGCAATCTAGATAGATAATAGACATAAGTTAAATGCTTTGTGGGGTTCTATTTGATTTACAACTTTTTACTATTTGGAACTCAATATTAGACATAAAAATTTCTAAATAAAATAAGGCAAAATAAAAACATTTTTAGACAAGTCAACACCAATTTTATTATTAGCATGCTCTCATCAAAAGAATTTCTAAGGGATACTTCAGGAAGAATGAAAACTCAAAAGAAAGAAGATACAAGAATCAATAAAACTCCCAAAACTGGTATAAACAAGGATAAATCTAAATGGGCACTTCCTCTGCTAACAATAACAATGATCATGATAATTTGGGAATATTAAAAAGCAAGACTGAATGAAAATTTTGGACAACAATAATATAGAATATATGACCTGAGTTAAGTATTCTTTTTTTTTTTTGAGTTAAGTATTCTAATGTAAAACACTTTTCAGAAAGAGGAGAGTGACATTGATTCATCTCAGTATTTACTAAACCTTTTTTAAAAATCAAATTCCAGGAGAAATTATGCTTTTCCTGTGAAACTAGTAGCTTATTCCTCCCAGGTGAAGAAATACATATTTTTACCCATTTAAAAGACCTTCAGATTCCAGAACATCTTTCCTTTTGTTTGAATGTATGACAGTCAATGTTAAACCTGTTGGGAAAAAAAGAATAATACAAAAAAATGTTTTCCGGTGTTTTCTTCATATATAATTTTTAGGTGTTCATATATTTCACTACCATAAAAATGAATTAAAGATCTGTGAACAAGGTAACTGTTTAAAATGCAATTTGCTGGATTATTTTTCTATCTGTGGGTATCAGAAAGTTTGAAGTATGGGTAATATTTCTGGTGTGTGAGTATATATGTTTTGTATGTATAAGCATGGAAATTCTGAATTTATGTAAAATAATAAAATGGATCAAAATATTAATTTTTAAAAAAGATTTTATTTATTTATTCATGAGGGATACAGAGAGAGAGAGAGAAAGAGAGGCAGAGACACAGGCAGAGGGAGAAGCAGGCTCTGTGCAGGGAGCCTGATTTGGGCCTTGATCCCGGGACTCCAGGATCACGACCTGAGCCAAAGGCAGGCGCTAAACCGCTGAGCCACCCAGGGATCCCAAAATATTAATTTGGAAGTAGCTAAATTAATCACTCATCAATTCTGTGCAGTTTTTTAAAAAAATATTTTTATTTATTTATTCATGAGAGACACAGAGAGAGAGGCAGAGACATAGGCAGAGGGAGAAGCAGGCTCCCTATGGGGAGCCCGTGTGGGACTCGATCCCAGGACCCCAGGATCATGACCTGAGCCAAAGGCAGATGCTCAACCACTGAGCCACTCAGGTGCCCCTGTGCATTTAATTTTACTTTGCTAAAAATCATGGTTGATTTTACCTTTTTTCTTTAGTCAAAAACGTTGAGTACATAACTAAATAACTAGAGACTACATTTTGATGTCGTTTTTTCCTTTCTATGGGCTGTATATGAAGTGGACCTATTGGGTGCCATCTACTTCTTAATTCACTTCTGCTTCCTAATCATAATTTAAGTTTCTTATGTTACTGATATTTTAACAAAATAAAATAAATTTCAAAAATTCTGTAGCCACACATAGTTTATTTTTGGTAGGCACTATTGGTTTAAGAATAGCTACTTCTAGTCAAAATAAATTTTACACTTTATTAGTGTACTTTTGTCAGTTGTTAAGTTCACAAAGGCATGATATGATAATGAGTAATGCTTAATAATTCAATGTTTACTTGGCTTGATATGACAATAGTTTGGGTACCAATAAGAAGAGGATAAGCAGTATTTCTCTTCTTATATAAATTTATAAGGTCATATTATTATTTTTAAAAGTTTTATTTTGGGCACCTGGGTGGCTCAGTGGTTGAGCCTTTGGCTCAGGTTGTGATCTCAGGGTCCTGGGATTTAGTCCCGCATCAGGTTCCTGCAGGGAGCCTGCTTCTCCCTCTGCCTGTGTCTCTTCCTCTCTGTCTCACATGAATAAATAAATAAAATATTTTTTAAAAAGGTTTTATTTTGAAGTAATCTCTACACCAAAAGTGGGATTCAACTCACAATGCTGAGATCAAGAGTCACATGATCTACTGACTGAGCCCACCAGGCACCCCACGGTCATACTATTTAAAACCTAATCTCTTTAGCTGTTTTGCCTTAACTGTGGTTTCAAAGCAGATTACTTGCTAAGTGCATTATGAGGATCTTGCAAGCCCAGAGACGATGAAATCACAATTCCTACTTTCTAATACTAGACAGGAAAAAAAAAAAGACTTCACTCCTAGACACAGAGGAGAGCTGCTAGTTAGAGAGGAAAAACATTTTCTCAACTTAGTCAAATATTTTGTGTCAATAGAACTTACTGAAATGAAATAGAGTAATGATGATATAATCCCCAAAGCTAAAAGAAACAGAATGTTCAGCATGAAGCCTAGAAAACAAGTGATATATCCAGTAATAATTTGCCCGTGTGTCTTAAGTACATCAAAGGAAAAGTTGCCCCATTAAGTGGGTTTAAGTATTCTTTTCTGTGGGGCAGAAATATTTCCTAAACCTCTTCATAAAAGTATTACATCAGTTACCCAAATCCTTTTGTTTCATAATATTACATTGCTCAGCACTTTCCTAATTTAAAAAAATGTTTTCAGTTACCCTAAATCCAGACAGGTGTGGCAGTGGTTCAGGCTCACAATTGTTAACTACTGCTTTAACATTTTGGTACTAGTAAAGCTTGTGAATTTGGTGGATAAGACCTCATCTTCCCAAGACTGGAAAACTGGATGAAATAATAAGATCCAAGCTTGCAAATTTGGATTCTAAATACATGATGTCTAGAAATAGCACCTTATAAAGTTCTGCTTGAAAGAGTCTTCCATTCTATTACTATAATTTAATAGTTAATTTTGCTAACTGCACTGATAAGCAGACATTTTCAATATTTGTACATAGTTCAATTTAATCTTTTTCACTAGTCTCAGTCCACTAGGTAAGTAGAGAGGCATTCACTAGTTCAGTTATTCGTTCGTTTTTATTAAGTTCCTTCTATATTCCAGGCATTTTAGGGGGTGCTGGGAATACAAATTAGGGCATGGTCCTTACCCTCCAGAAGGTGATATGCTGGTGATGAAAACAGACAAGAGAATCAGTTGTTACAGCCTAAGATGGTAAGTACTGCCTTAGAAGTATGCGCATAATACACTGAGAGTACAAGTGAAAGCCTTTATTTATTATTATTTTTTTATAAATTTTTATTTATTTATGATAGTCACACACAGAGAGAGAGAGAGAGAGAGAGAGAGAGAGAGAGAGAGAGGGGCAGAGACACAGGCAGAGGGAAAGCAGGCTCCATGCACCGGGAGCCCGACGTGGGATTCGATCCCGGGTCTCCAGGATCGCGCCCTGGGCCAAAGGCAGGCGCCAAACTGCTGCGCCACCCAGGGATCCCTAGTGAAAGCCTTTAAATTAAAGCTTCCTGAACAAACGTTTTAACTGATTTTTAAAGGATGTATAGAAGTTAGCTGCTAAAGAAGGGGAGAAGAGTACCATGACAGCAGGAACAGGAGGTGTAAGGGCATGGAGATAGGACACAGCATGATAAATAACTGGGTAGGGTTACAGCAAAGAAATATATTTGGAGGTGGCCAAAGATGCAATTTATGGAAGGAAGAGAAATAGTAAACAAAGGGTAACATAGGTTGAGGGTGGTATTTTATTTTTTAAGACTGAAGGACTTAAAGATTAAGGGAGAGTCATTAGAGAGGAAGGTTGGGTGAGGAGATAACTGATGGGAACACACTGATGTATGAAGAGATAGGATCCAAAGCAGAAGTGAAAAGTTGGTTTTCTAAGGGAAGAGGTTCACCTCCTTTATAAAGAAAGGGTGAAAAGATAAAAGAATAGAAAAGTGAAGGTAAGTTTGCAGATGATAAGGTTGTAAGATGAAAGGTTGTGAAGAGGTATTAAGAGCCCATATAAGGTCAGAGAAGGTAAGTTTGTAGTGGTACCAAACTATCTGATTTTCTTTAATAATACTCAGGAGCTCAGGTAGAGGAACAGAGGGATTAAATGTCTTGACGGATTTAGAGCTGAGGTTTAAATGTAAGGTACAGCAGAAGGACAAGACTGATTTTTTTATATCTTTTTTTAAAGATTTTATTCATTTATTCAGGAGAGAGAGAGAGAGAGAGAGAGAGAGAGAGAGAGAGAGAGAGAGAGAGAGAGAGAAGCACAGAGACAGGCAGAGGGAGAAGCAGGCTCCATGCAGGGGGTCTCCAGGATCATGCCCTGGGCTGAAGGTGACGCTAAACCGCTGAGCCACTGGGGCTGCCTAACAAGACTGATTAAAGTCATGGGCACATCACCAACTTTGGAAAGAGAAAAATGTGAAACAAATAAGGAGCTGACTGATTACAGATCTCTTAGATGCTGAACATCATGGAGGAGGTCAGATGGCTGTGGACAGAGAACAATGTAATAGAATTTAAAGTTCATAAGGAGCACAGTTCTGCATTATTACAAGGTCAATGGCATATCCAAGAAGTGAATATCATTTCTGCTGTGGAAGCCAATGAGACTGTAGAATCCGGGTGTTGAATGAGTCGTTCACATTAATGACACCTAGGATAATTGCAGGACTAGGAGTGAAAAGAATACCATGAAGCAGGTCCACAGCTATCCATGGATGATGGGGAATGCTTGGGGGGTTACTAAATGATGGCAATACAGAGTGGTAGAGAAGGGTGTGGCAATATGGCAAAGCCTCAGAGGACAGAGGAATAATGTTTTAGTAAGGATAATAGAAAGCAAGAAATGGCCCTTTCAACTCTACGAAATAAATACATCACACACACACACACACACACACACACACATATATATATATATATACATATATATATATATATGAGAGAGAATTATCAGCTACCCTATGAAAGGGATACAGGGGAGCTGTATCATCAGGGGAAAGCTGGGTTCACTTAACACCAGAAGATAAAAAAGGAGAAGAGTTTCCATATAAGCAACAGGTTCCATGGCACAAGGTGGAAAGGGTTGGCAGAGGGGGCAACAGTAGGTAGAAGAGTTGAAGAATGACACTAGAACAAGAAAGACCTTGGTTCAAATCCTGATTTCCTCATTTACTACCTGTGAGATGTGGCATGTTATACCCTTATGAACCCTAGTTTCCTTATTCGTAAAACTGATTTATAGAGTAAGTATACAGAATCATTTAGCAACTAGTAGACAATAAAAGGTGTCAACTTAATAATACACACAAAGGTACATATAATGTACACATAAGTACCTTATAATATTTATATTGCAGACTTAGTCAAGATTTATTTAAAAACTGATTAGATTCCACTGAGTTATGTACTTTTATTTATTTTTTTAAAGATTTTATTTATTTATTCATGAGAGACACAGAGAGAGAAGCAGAGACACAGGCAGAGAGAGAAGCAGGCTCCATGCAGGGAGCCTGATGTAGGACTTGATCCCCGGACTCCAGGACCACGCCCTGGGCTGAAGGCAGGCACTAAACCGCTGAGCCACCCGGGATCCCCAGTTATGTACTTTTAAAGAATGAATTTTATGGTATGTTATTATATCTTAATTTAAAAACTTAGATCGCTACATTTTTATATGTTCCAAATATTTGCTACCAAAAGAAGTATAATTTAAAACTCCCTACCTTCCATTTTGTTAAGAATTTTTATGAGTAAATGTTTTTCACCATCTGAGTCCATTCTTATTATAATCAGCACCTGATCAAAAATAAGAATTTCATATATCTCTGAATAATTATTTTTTCATAGTTTTGCTACTGTGACAAAATAACAAGCTTAATTGGTTACATGAAACTATTGACAAATAAGATTACCAAGTAGATATTTGTTTTTTTGTTTTTGTTTTTTTTTTTAATTTTTTTTATTTATTTATGATAGTCACAGAGAGAGAGAGAGAGAGAGGCAGAGACACAGGCGGAGGGAGAAGCAGGCTCCATGCACCAGGAGCCCGATGTGGGATTCGATCCCGGGTCTCCAGGATCGCGCCCTGGGCCAAAGGCAGGCGCCAAACCGCTGCGCCACCCAGGGATCCCCACCAAGTAGATATTTGTGCTGTAAAAGATGTCAGTGCTTAAACACAAAGGAATAAATTCTGGTAAGATCAAACAAACATCAATGAGGAAAATATTTTGGAGTAGAGCATTTTTAGCATCCATGTACTCTCATATAGGTAAGTGTATACACAAATTGCCTCTATCTGCACTGTTAGTGCTAAATTCAACCCAGATAAGTTTGAATTGGTTGGAGAAAACCAATGATTTGTTGCTATATTTTCCTAGTTATTATTACAGCTTTTTCTTGTGATGGTGGGGGACAACAAATAAATTTCAATTTCTTACTGATTATTTTACTTTAATGACAAGTAAGCTATCTAAGTAACCAGAGTTGGAGATAGAGACAGGAGGGACAAAGAAGAAAAAGGCCAAATTTGTATCCAGATTTAGCATAAAGCATTTGAAATGTTTTTTGGCTTGAAAACATTTAAGAACGTATTTCCTCTTAAGTCTTTATCAATGCAACCTTCATATGCTTGAGGCAGGGGTGGGCAAAAATTTCCAGTGTAATCCAAAGCTAAATGCTTTTTTTTAAAATCATGTAAGATCATGTAAGATGAGATTCATGTAAGAATGTAAGAATGTACATCATGTAAGAATGATTCATGTAAGATGAAATCACGTAAGAATCATGTAAGATGAGATTCTGGCTCAAAATCTAAAAATAAATTATTCTGGTTCTGTTATTTGGTATATGTTCATGAACATACCGTGCCAGACAATAATTTTGAGCTTTGGAAAGCCAATCCATAGAAAACTGTATATAATAAAAATTAAAGTTTTTAAAAATTCAATATATATGAACAATGGCGCAACTCACCCTTTCTCTCAGTCCGATTCTTTTTGTTAACTTACTCAAGAAGAAAACTATCAAGGAACCAAATAGTCTAGCCTATTTCAAAATTTCAGTGTTAAATGCAAAAACTGATCTTACATCCAATTCTTATTTAAGCTAATTACCGTTATCTGCTTTATTCCAGCACTTACCTTAATCTGTTGTTCACTTTGCATCCAATTTAGTATCTGACATTGCAGTTCTTGTATCTTGTAGTTGGTTTCAGGATTTTTTTCCCTAATAAACTGTACAATCTCCAATTGTCTCCAAATGTCATCCAAATAGGAGCCTAAAATGTTTCTGTAGATATCTTTTGCAGTTGACAAATATCCTGTTAAAAACAAAAGTGGAGGAGGGGTGGGGGAAGCATGCCTTTTTGTTCTTTGAGAAATTCCATGGTAAAAACTTGAAAGAAAACAAGAGTCATAAATTTCCTTTAATCCTTTTCTGATTTTGATCAAAGATATCGACTAATGAAAACCTCAAAACTGAATGAAGCTGAAAAATATGTATCAAATGTCTCCTTTTTTAGGAACGCCTGGTTGAGCATCTGCCTTCCGCTCAGGTTGTGATCCCAGGGTCCTGGGATCAAGTCCCGCAGGGAGCCGGCTTCTGCTTCTGCCTGTGTCTCTGCCTCTCTCTGTGTCTCTCATGAATAAATAAATAAATAAAAATCCTTTAAAAAAATGTCTCCTTTTAAGTTACATAACAACATAGTCTATATATCCTCTGAATATATCCCATCGTTTCCTGCCTCCTGCCTTGGTCTACACTTACATGCAAGTCCTATGGAAATACCACTTCATTGGAATTTTCTTGGCTTTTATACTTGATTTCTTATTCATGTATATAACAATCTCATTAGTCTATAAGCTCTTGGTAAATAATCCATGATATTTATGCATAATTTATTTGTATAGCTGCTAAAACAGCAGAGCCTAAATTCAGACTCACTAAAGCAGTTTTTAAACACAGAATCCTGAGACCCATCTTTGAAAGTTCATAGTAAATCCAGACTCTCCCAGGAATTTCTCTTAAAAGCTCTTCCTGATTCTCTAACCTTCTGAAAGAGAAGCCTAATCCAGTAGCATCCCTGTTTCAATGGCTCCCTATCATCTACAGAAAAAGATCTCAACTCTTTTGTGCAGCTTAAAAGGCTATTCATGATTTGGTTCTTTGTTATGTCTTCAGGCTTAGTTCCTACTCCTTTCTACCTTATACTCTTCAGTTTAGCTACATAGAACCATATGCAGCATACCCACTGGGTCATTCTTCTGGGCTCTTAATGCTGCCTATAATACCCTTTCATACTTTACTTACTTGTCAAGCTCCTACTTATTTTTAAACAAATGTTCAGCTTTAAGGGTAACAGTCTCCATCCTTTATGCCATTAGTACATATCACTGCCATAATATGCATTACACAATACTGAATTTATTTCTGGGTTAAAGCCCAGAAGTGAAACTCTATACTTTAATCTTGAAACTCATTAGCTTCCTAGCTTGGGAAACGTAGCAAGCTGGAAACTGGTAGAAAAATACAGAATTCTGGAAGGCACCAAGACAGACTGCCAGATCCCTATGGACCAAATTTCTTTCTCAGCCACTATGCAGAGAAAAAGAAAACTGAACAATCTAATTCACTCTTTGATTTTTAGAGGTTTAGAGGAGTGAGAGATCTCTCCACTAAAAATGTTAGTTGTTAAAAGCTTGGTACAGAGCTTAAGTTTGTTTTCCAATAAGTATTTTTACTTTCATAGTATGCCTCAAGGTAACCAAATAGCAATGCCCAACTTTGATTTAGTAAAAGTATTTCTTCGAGGAGCAAAAATAATTCAGCCCAAGTATACAGTATATAGTTCTTCATGGTCACACTTAATCCTAGGGTAGATTTTAAGAGTACTTAAAGGTGAACATACCTCAAGCAATCCTCCATAAATATTTCTCTAAAACTATTAAGTATCGAGCAGCAGAGTCACAAGACTCTCTACAGCACTGGGGGCTCAGATATTCTAGATTCTGACATTCTGCCTTACGTTATGCTTTTGGTAGAACTGATGATCTTTTATGGAAAAAGCAAAGTATAATGAAGACAGATGACTAAATAGAAGGAGATGTGATACTATATCCTTATACCAGTTTCAGGTACTGTAAACTAGGGTGAGAGCCCCCAGTCCATACTCGTCTGGGGATGGAAGGAAAACAACCCAATCCAGCATCAATACCCAAGTGGTTTAATTGGAGAGGAAAGGAAAAGGACCATGTTGGGCTTTCTATTTTTTTTTTATTTTTTATTTTATTTTTTTTTATTTTTATTTATTTTTTTTTTCATGTTGGGCTTTCTAAATGTAGCTATAACTTAGTTATAATACTTTACCAGAAAATACTAATATAGTACTTGGCAAATATTAACTCCCAGTGCTGTAGAGGGAGTACAGTTGTAATTCAATGCTGCTCAGTACTTATCAAACCTCGGATTAGAGAAATACTTGTCTGGGTCAGATAAAACAAAACCTTTTGGTCATAGAGCAGAGAAAAATTATTTTCATTTTATATTTTAAATGGGTTTCATTCTAAATTATAAAACAATTCTATAAGCATACCATTACTAAACAAGTCTACATATCCTTGCAATAAGCCTAGAACAGTAATGTATTGAGACAAATATTTTTTTGAGACAAATATTTTAATGAATTTGATAGTTTAGAAAAAATTTCTAAAATCTTTAAAATTTTCCAATGTATTCAAAATATCTTGATTTTTATTCTTCTGGTAATTCATACCCTAATTTACAGGCAAAACTAAAAAAGAAATTGTACAATATCCTACTACTATTAATTTGCTTATATTAATTATATATATTCAGCTAGCAAAGATTCAAAGCCACAAACATTCAATGAAGACCTATAATGTACATGGCAAAATATCATCTTACATTAAAAAGTAGTGCATGACAATGATTATACAATCAAATCTGCCTAAGGCCATTACGACTCTGTAATTCAGGCCTAGATTAAAGAATCTTAAACCTATTCTTCTAAGTGATGAAATTTGTTACAAATGATTTCTTTTAAAGGATACAGGCAGAATAAAAATACATATTCTATTATAATTATGCCAAAATGTATATAACATTTAATGTGGAAGTAAAAGAGGTTACATAATTTCTCATAAGGTGCCTCTTTTTCAAAAAAGTAAGTTATTTCAGATGAAATATTTTAATAGGAGCAAAAGGAGAAGTAAAAATTTCTCTCACTAACCCAATGCTGTGTCCAAACCGCACGTTAAAAGGACATCTCTAATTGTTACCAGAAGATGTAAGAGAGCAGCATGTTTAAATGTCATTTCTTTTTCATGGTTTGTACCTAAGCAAGAAGAAACATATTTAAAAACATAAGATACACATAAGAATTTTAGAATATGTATCAGAATGCTTAACAACACTAGGTAACATTCATTATCAGGTGCTTACTATGTGCCAGGCTGTTTAGAAGTTGGTTATTTCACTGAATCTATAATGATAACCCTGTCAGACAAGTTTATTATGATCCTCATTTTTTGGATGAGGAAATAGTCTGAATAAGGTTAAGTAACTGTCCAAGGTCAATTTGTGAATAAATGGCGGACCTGGCATTCAAATCCAGACAGCTATCCTTAGTGTTCCTACTCTTGAAGAAAATTAAACTTATAGCTTGCCAACTGGTGAAGATAAAGATGAGTGATTATAACATAAAGCAATACCTTGAAATGGAGGTAGAGACATCTGGGAATATTTGTCCAAAGATATGACTCAAACCAGAGATGTATTTACAAGGACAGACCAACTGTCTACTTAATGTTTTCCATGTAGCTCCAGAGCTTTTTGAAGATGATAGATTGGATTTTTGCACTGTGTGCAAAAGTGAAATCAAGGAGATAGGAATCTAAGCCTGCTGCCCCAATTCAACCAGAAAAGCTCTAATTTTATCCATTTTATATAATGGGAGCCCATGAAATATTTATTTGTACCAAAAGTTCTGCTAAAAATTTTGAAAACTGCTCATCAAATCAATAAAGATCAAGGCAAATATGAAGTCGTCACTGGAAAACAAGAAGCAACAGGAGAATCATTTATGGGTTGTATATCCAGCCCCTGTAAGGACTTGTGGAAACAAGTCAGTCATGGCCTGGAAGGGATGAGAACAGAGCAGAGAAACTAGATTTGGTACCATTTTTCTTCTTTCTTTAGGGGAACATCTCTTAAAGTGCAGGTCTGCAGCTGACAAATTCTTTCAGCTTTTGTATGTATGAAAATATCTTTATTTCACCTTTGCTCTCATAGTATATTTTTGCCTAGTATAGAAAACTAGGATTTTTTTCAGTATTTCATTTTATTTTTTAAATATTTATTTGGGAGAGAGGGAGAGGAAGGGGGGTAAAGGGAGGGGAGTTTATTCTCAAGTAGACTCCCAGCTCAATCCCAGGACCCTGAGATTATGACCTGAGCCCAAATCAAGAGTCAGTCGCTCAACCTACTGAGCCCCCCAGGCACCCATTCTTTCAGTATTTTATTTATTATTTTTAAAATATTTTATTTATTTATTCACAGACACACACACACACACACACACACACACACACACACACACAGAGGCAGAGACACAGGCAGAGGGAGAAGCAGGCTCCATGCAGGGAGCCCGATGTGGGCCTTGATCCAGGGTCTCCAGGATCATGCCCTGGGCTGCAGACAGCACCAAACGCTGCGCCACCGGGGCTGCCCTTCTTTCAGTATTTTAAAGATTTTACTCCACTGTCTTTTTACTTGTACTACTTCTGATAAGAAATTATGTCATCTTTATCTTTGCTTTCCTTCTGCAACTTTTTTTTTTTTATTCTCTGGCTGCTCCTACAATTTTCTGTACTACTAGTTTTGAGCAATTTGATAATGATATGCCTTGATGTAGCTTCATTATGCTTCTTGTGCTTGGGGTTCACTGAGTTTCTTGGACCTCTGGGTTTGTAGTTCTTAACTAAGTTTGGAAAGCTTCCAGTCATTATCTCTTCAAATACTTTTTCTATTTACCCCCTTTGCCTCTCCTTTGAGGACTTCAGTTACTATTATGTCAGGCTATTTGAAATTATTTCACAGCACACTGATGCTCTTTTTTTTCTTTTTAAAGATTCTTTTATCTACCTGTGTTTTATTTTGTTAATAGTTTCCATTGCTATGTCTTCAAATTTACTAATCTTTTCTTCTGCAATATTTACCCTGCCATTAATCCAGTGCATTTTTTCATTTCATACATTGTATTTTCATTTCTAGAAGCCTGATTTGTGTCCTTTTTACATCTCTAACTTATTAAACATACGGAACACAGTTATAAGAGGTTTCAGTGTCCTTCCCTAATAATGCTAACATCTTTGTCAGTTTTGAGCTTGCTCTGATGGATTATTCTCATTATGGATTGTGGTTTCCTATCTCTTGTTATGCCTGGTAATCTTTGACTGGATGCCAGACATTGTGAATTTTACCATGTTGGGTGCCCAACAAATTATGAATTTTTCTCATCTAGCTGATGGGAGCAGGCATTACTCCCTGCCCTGCGTGAGTGCAGAGTACTACTTACTCTAATCCTTTCCCAAACTCAGGTGGTTTCCTCACATACACATACACCCTTTGATCAGTACTCTGTTCAATCCTCTGTATGAAGCTCTCCACTCTCTCATATCCTATCCTCTGAACTCTAGCTGCCTTGGCCTCCCTGGACTCTCAGTTCTGTTTCCTCAACACGGATTCTCCACTGGGCTCTGCCTCTAGTATCTCTCCCTGTGGTATGGCTTGGTGACTCTTTCAATGCAGTAAGCTAGGGCAATGATAGGGCTCACCTTACTTGTTTCTCATCTCTCGGGTATCACTGTGCTTCACTCATGTCTAGGGTCTTAAAAATTGGTTTCATGTATTTTGTCTTTGTCTTTTCTTTTTTTCCTGAATGGAGGGTAAACTCATCCCTGTTACTCCATCTTGATTGACCAGAAGGAAAGTCCCAGGATTGACTTTAATTAATCTATTTTTCAACCTCCCCCCATCTTGGGAGGCAATTAGGTGGTTCAGATGTTAACAATAATAGGGTTAACTTGATTTTTGCAATAGGAATCTGTCAAGTAATATATGTCAATTAGGAGCATCACTGAGAAGCAATGCCAGATGATGTTTGTTACATTTTTCTCCTTACTTAGCTGACCCTGCAGTATTAGCTTATGGGTGTCATATTCTGAATTAAAGTTATGCCTTCATTCATGACTCATTTCTATACCTTCTATATTCAACTTTTACTCATTTGATACAATAATACATAAATTTTTATCCTTTTAAATAATTGACTTTTATTTGTCCTCACCTTGCTGAATAGCATCACTTATTACTTTTTCTTGCTCCTTTAAGAAGAACCTTGTTTGGTCAAAAATGACAGTGGCAAATGTCCAATCAGCAGCAGGGAGAGTACAGAGGCATTCAAGCTTTTTTAAGATAGGAGTAGCTGCTGCTTCTAGGAGACAGAATGCTTGGCACTGGCTATCTGTGAAAATAAAAGCATTAAAGATAGCGTTTTATAAGGATAGTATGCTCTTTTTGACAAACCAATTAAATATGTCACTTCACAGAAAACTGAACTACATCCAAATTCTTTTCTTTTTTTTTTTTAATTTTTATTTATTTATGATAGTCACAGAGAGAGAGAGAGAGGCAGAGACACAGGCAGAGGGAGAAGCAGGCTCCATGCACCGGGAGCCCGACGTGGGATTCGATCCCGGGTCTCCAGGATCGCGCCCTGAGCCAAAGGCAGGCGCCAAACCGCTGCGCCACCCAGGGATCCCTTCTTTTCTGAGTTAAAAATCATGAGTTTATGTAGAGGTTCATTTTAGGATATTTGTTCTAAGTAAACTAATTAACAATGAAACAAACAAAGACCCCTCTATGGAATTAGTATAATTTTATGGTATTTATTCAGTAACTAATTTGGCATGACAAGTGTGAAGAGCCATATAAAGAGAATCACATAATTTTTTTCTTTTCCCTCCGCAATCAGCTTACAACCTTAAGCTGAACGAATTTACAACAATGACAAATTGTTTCTAGTTTTCACTTAGAGTATCAATACTTAAAGATGAGCATTATCACCGTAAGCTCATAAATAAAACTAAACCAAAACAATGAAAAGATATTAAAAGCTAGTGTCATATTTCCTTATTGATTCTAATAATGAGCATGATGTTCTTAAGCAGGCTATTCTTTAAGAGTCAACCAGTATTCTTCATAGCAGAAGCAAAAATTTTAGTCAGTATTGGAAACAATAATAGCTTTTTAAAATATCACCCTGACAGTGGGTAAGAGAACACAGGGAATAAGCTTCAGATTTTTCATTTTTCCAGACTGGGCAGAAGAGCCTGAGCAGCTGCAGTGTGCTGTTGTCTAATGAATGTAGGGAAGCAGCTGTTTAAATGAAGGAAGACATAATACTGAGTGCCCTGGAGTAGAGCAATGAACAGGGCAGAGGCAGTGAATAGGGTGTTCCAGGTGTGGGAATATCTTGAAAGTAGGAATGGGATGAAGAAACATCTGAAACAAGTGAAGAAAATTGCATGGAAAATCAGGTATGTCCTACTCAGGAAAGTACATTCAAATTTACTTAATTTGAATGTATTTTAAAAAGCATACATCATACCTGATGCTTGAATTTCAATGACATTATCTGCTCTCCTTTCCTGATTTATTTTCTCTAGAGCTTTATGAGTACAAACAATAGGACTTGCTTCCTGAAGAGTCAAAGAAGGTTCTTCTTTATCTTGATCTAATAAAAAAATATTATTTTGCATTACTCAGGAAAACTTAATGCTGCTTTACTTAAAATGCTTTCATGTAATATGATCACAGTTGTTAAAGTTCTTCCTTGAAACATGTCAGTATTAAAGTGAACAACTATTCAGGTTAATGGATGTGACACAGTGCTGAATGGCAGTAGCATAAAGAATCTTGGCATCAACAGATCACTGTTTCGATCTCAGTTCTGATCTAGGTTCAGTGTCCTCATATATAAAATATAGATAAATATGCCTATTTTGAATATTGTTATAAAGATTAAACATCAAATACAGTTCCTGACACCTAAAAGGCACATATAGCTCAACTGCATTTCTCTGTGGCTTTTCATATACTCTACCTGTTACTAATTCTCTCCTATGCCCCAAGTCCTCCCCGTCTCCATCCTTTATTTCTTTATTTAAGATTTTATTTACTTATTCACGAGAGACACAGAAAGAGAGGCAGAGACATAGGCAGAGGGAGAAGCAGGCTCCTCACAGGGAGCCCAATATGGGACTCGATCCCAGGACCCTGAAGGCAGACACTCAACTACTGAGCCACCCAGGCATCCCTCCATCCTTTCTTAATTAGGACAATTCTTACCACTCACCCCCTTCAGCTCTCAGGCATTTTCTATAAGCCTTACTCTACTATGTTGTTAGCTTCTCAGGGTGAGCAATAATATCGTATTTATCTCCAACATGTAATTTAGTGCTGGCATTCCATGTTCAAAAATGTCAGTTTCCTTTCTTCTTTCCCAAGCATTGTAGAGGATTACAAATATACATATAACTAACTTATTTATAGTTACTTATGTTAATTAGATAGCAATGTTATCTATTAATAATATGATTACAAGATAATTTTGGAAATGTAATACCATTTTAACCTATTAGCTTTAAATGCATGTGAAAAATCATGGAGTAAAATATCCTAAAATAGATTGTAAGTACACTTTTAATTAACTATAAATAATTGGAATAACTAGGATTAAATATACCAATTACTAGAGTTTTTGAGGGGGCCTAATAAGTTGTACCATTCTTTCTTTTTCTTGAATTAACTATAAAATAAGGCAAGAAGTAAAATATACACCAAAATATTACCTCTGTTGCTAATCAAGTCTAACTTGGAGAAAGTCTAACTTGGAGTCTAACTCTCTTAGTTTGAGAGTCAAATGGGCTTACTAACTAAACAGTGGAATTGTATGTTAATACGAGACTATAAGACCTAAGTATACTGTAATTCTCACACAAAAATATTTTTGTACTTAATTCTTCTGGGTAATTTATGTCAAATATATTCTAGAATACCTATTGTTTCTTTACCAGAAGTGAAATGACATGACACACACTCCCTTTGATATAGTTATAAGCAGTGAATGTAAAACAGTTACAACTAACACAGAAACTCTTTAGCAAAGTTAAAAAGAGTAGAACAACCAAATGGGCAAAGTATTCTTAAGTATACATTAAAATATAAGTCATAATACTGAGGACTGTCAGCTAAAGGAGAAAAAAGAATGGTAGAATGATCAATAAAAGTTAGAAATACTATGACCCTGTATAGCCAAGTTGCAGAAAGCAAGTTTTACAAATAGTGGCTTTTTTTTACAAGTTGAAATGCACTTTTAAATTTTTTGGAAAATATGTATCTATATCTATATTTTAAATAGCCACATCTATCTCCATAGTCAGTATCATCATGAATGAATGCCATTTCCTTTGACTTTGAAAAAGAATATATTCTATTTGAAAGAGCTATATTTCCTTACTTTCTGTAATGAATTATACATTTAGCCCTTAAAGCTATCATATCTATGCCAAAATATTACTACTAAATTACCCACCATCATTTTCTTTATTGCCTGTGACTTCAGTCTTGGAGGTACAAGTCTTATATTTATTTCTCAGCATAATAAAGTCACTCAAAAGATCCAAATCATCCTCCCATTTTTTACCATGTTTAAAAGATGCTTTTTCAATTTTTGGAGAGGAAGATAATTCATCAGATGGTACTGTGCAGTCAAGTTCCAAGTAATCTTCGTTTTCTTTATTTTGGCTTATTCTATAAACTGGTTCTAGATCATTCTTTGGGTTTTCTTCTTTTGTTGGTTGCTTAACAGATAAATTATCATCAGAAAAACACAAGTCTGGTACTTCTTTTGCTGGAGATGAAATATTTTGTGAAAGTAATAAATGATCATTTGTAGATTTCTCATCAATAAGTTCAATAGGTGAGGAACAACTTTTATGTTCTAATGATGCTGAAAACAGAAAGTAAAAATATCCAAATGACTTCCAAGCATAAATGAGTGTACTACTTGGGTATTAGGATAATTTTTGTAAGTTCTTATTACTATAATTTGATCCTAAGAAGTACTTTATTTACTACTTTGAAAATCAATTTTGGGGGCACATGGGTGGCCCAGTGGTTGAGCGTTTGCCTTTGGCTCAGGTCGTGATCCCGGGGTCCTGGGATCAAGTTCCATATGAAACTCCCTGCAGGGAGCCTGCTTCTCCCTCTGCCTATGTCTCTGCCTCTCTCTGTGTCTCTCATGATTAAATAAATAAATAAATAAGTAAAATCAATTTTGGCCTGAATAAAATAAATTTCTAAAAAGGGCAATAATTCAGCACCTCTTTTTCTTATTTCTGGAGCTAGGTTACCAGGCAAAGAATTTCAGAGAAGTCCTATTGCCAATAGGCTTGCAATTAAGTCTGAAGGTCAAAACCTTAGGTATCAAGCAATCCACGGACCAGAAGAATATATCTGCAATACATATACTTGAAAAAGGACAATATCCAAAATATACAAAGAACTCTTATAGCTTAATATTTAAAAAGAAAGCCAATTTAAAATTGGACAGGGTATTTGAACAATACTTCATATATGTATGCTACAGCAAGGATTAATTGTGAAAATATGCTAAATGAAAGAAGCCAATCACAAAAATCCACATATTGTATGATTCCATTTATATGAAACAACCAGGGTCAACAAATCTATACAGAGAATAAATTAGTAGTTCCACGGCTGGGAAAATGGGGAGTGACTGCTAAGGGGTATGAGATATCTTTTAGGTGATGAGAAAAATGTTCTAGAATTAGTGGCGATTACAACTCCACGGATATAGTAAAAACCACTGAATGGTTTTTATACTTTAAATGGATGAGTTGCATGGTATGTGTATTATATTTCTTTTTTTAAAAGATTTTATTTATTTATTCATAAATGTGAGCCCGATGTGGGACTTGATGCGGGGACTCCAGGATCACACCCTGGGCCAAAAGTGCTTAACTGCTGAGCCACCCATGCATACCAATGAATTATATTTCAATAAATCCATTATATATATTTTTTTAAGATTTATTTATTTATTTGAGAGAATACAAGTAGAGAGAGGAGTAGAGGGAGAGAATCTTCAGGCAGACTCCCCACTGAGCATGGAGCCTGCCCCAGGGCTCCATCTCATTACCAATGAGATCTTGACCTGAGCTAAACCAAGAGTCAGACACTTAAACAAGTGAGCCACCCAGGCTCCCTTCTAATATATTTTTAAAGGAAGGTATACAAATGGCCAGTGACCATGTAAAGTGATGTTCATCATCATTAGTCATCAGGAAATACAAATTAAAACCACAGTGAGATACCACAACACACCCATAAGAATGGCTAAAATCAAAGACTGTCAATACTAATTGTTGACAAAGATATAGAGTAACTGGAACTCTCACACATTGCTAGTATGAATACATAATGATACAATGACTTTGGTAAACAATTTAGTAGTTTCTTATGAAGTTAAATATATACCTACTGTAAGACTGAGTAATTATAGATTTTCACTTAAATGATAACATATATTCACTTAAAAGAAATGATAACATATGTCCACAAAAAGACTTCTTTAATAACACTATAGAAGTTTTTCCTAATAGTAAAAATCTGGCAATAAATCCAGGAGAGTTTCATATATCCATATGAAAAATTCCTCAATAATAAGAAATGAACTAGTCAAACACATAAGATCATAAATGAATCTCAAAAATGTTATGCTGAGTGGAAGAAGCCAGACACAAAAGAATTACTATATAATTCCATAAATGAAATTCTAGAAAAAGGGAAACTACTACCTAGTGGCAGAAAGTAGATCAGAGGTTACCTGGGGTCAGTAGTGAAGTTTGTAAGAAGAGAGGGATGGGAATGACTACAGAATGCAAAGGGGCTCAGGGAACTTTTCTAGTGATAGAAATATTCTATATCTTAGTTATGATGAGTAGTTTCATTGGTATGCACATTTGTCAAAATACATAAAACTGTACAGTTAGAATGGGTACATTTTATTATTATAAATTATACCTTACAAAGTTTATTTGAGAAAAACTTAAATGTCTATAGGACCAGATAAATAAGCTATGTAAATGAATGAAGTATATGGCCCGTGCTTAAATCATAATCTTTAGGAAGACAGATTTTGAGTTTTTTTCTTCCAAAAGTAGTCTGTATTTTTTTGTTTTTGCTTTTATTAGAGATAATGGTATAAGAAACATTTTTATTTTCCTCTTAACTATATTAAATGTAAGGCAAAAGTGCAAGAGTAATGCTAAATGCCAACTAACACCTGGTCTCAATTTATGAGTGCTGGGAACTGTGGGGAATTGGAGGTGGGTGAGCTATTACTGGCATGTCTAAAGTGATGAGCTGCTAGTGGCTCCAACCAATTGTTGCTATATAGGAATATAGGTCTGGTATTTGGAATTTTTAAGGACAAAATACAGATCATTTATCTGCAACTCTTGAAACTGTACATATTGGTAGTTAATTAAAACATTAATATGGGTCAATAATATGTGGGCTAAGACCAGAGTGTCACCAATTTGCAACTTCTGAGATATTTTCTAGAGATATCCTGGTATGTTTAGCAGGCAAATATGAACTGTCATTACTTCCTTTTCTGATTATTTTCTTCTACTTCTCTCTGTTTGATCACTGCTATCTTGACAACTTGACAATGCACCAGCACTAATACAGTTATTGCTATTTATTTATTTTTATTACTTTTTCAGTTGTAGTTTTTTAAACTTTAGAATTAAACTATCATAATTCTGTTGATGTAAAGGTGAATTACATGTTTTATTTTAACCTCAAAATAGTTACATATACTAGTAAAGATTTTACATAGTCTTATAGATTTAATACATTATTTTGGATATTTGAAGACCCCATAAAATCTTCCTCTCCCTTTTCTTTGTCCGTCAATCAACTTAATCTCTTTTAAAATTCTTTTTCCACCCTGAGTAACCATCTAGGCCTTAGGATAGGTGTACATTTCCTTGACATAGTCTATTTTCCTTTTTACCAAAGCCTTCTGTCTTCTGTCTTTGAAACATCTCTTGCTGATACCCATTCTTGCCCCAGTTTTTATCTCCTTGAGCAGTCTCCAACATACACATAAAATTGTATTAAAATATATAAATATTTATATAAATATAATAAACTAAAAGTGAACTTTCCCAATTTCTTAAGATTTAAATTTACTATTGCACAAACTAATTTAAAAACAATCCATACACTTGACGGGATGAGCACTGGGTGTTTTTCTGTATGTTGGTAAATTGAACACCAATAAAAATTAATTAAAAAAAAACAATCCATATACTTCAAAAAGGTATAATTCAGGCAAAGTATGTTATATTTATAATAGTGGCATATATAACAAAATAACTCGAAAGATAGATACTCAAAAGACATTTTTGCTGCCTTAAACTGTATAAGTAAAAAATGTTAGTTAAGTGAGTAAATACTTTGGATACAAAGATAGATTATCTATTGTTAAAGAAAGGTTACTAGATATTATTATTGAACACCCAGAGTTCACCTGTCAGATTTAAAAATAACTGTGCTGGTTTGAGTCTAGTCTGATGTAAAATAAACGCTAGGCTAGCAATTAATCATTTATAAAAAGAAACAAAGTCACTTTAATTGAAAATGGCTAGAAATTTAAAAACAGACTATAGAATTTTAGGACAACAAAGGATTTTAGGAGGAGCTAGCCAAACTTCTCATTTTTTTCAAGGAAGAAAATGGGGCTTAATCGGGCTCAAAGTTATAAATTCTGGCAGAGCCAGAGGTAATACTGAATGCTGGAATTTAGTTTTATTTTCCCAATCACCTAGTGGAAAGCCAGCATCTAACATTTTCTCATTCTGAAAAATTCACACAAGTGATATTTACTATTATGTACTCACATTCTAATTGAAGTAGTTTTGTTGGCAAAAATATCTCCATTGTAGTATCACTAGAAGATAAATCATTACCAGACAAATATGTATTCAGAAGTTCCAAAGTTTCTGTTTCTATCAGATTTAGTCCTCCCTCTTTCCACCGCTCTGTGCTTATAGGATTAACTACAAGGCTTTCTTCTTCAATAGAAAATATCTTTTTCAAATCTGTAACTGAACATTGGCTGCGGGGCTCTTCAGTTCTTGGCACTTAAAAAACAATAACAAACCAAAAACAAATAGAAACAGTTCACAGGGCAAAAGAGATGAAAAATACAATAAATAAAATCATACTGAACATTCCTTATGAAATAGCTTTTCACACATTGGGGAAAAAAGTGAAATGTGAAGTTATATAACTGGCATCTTCAAAATGCTAATACTTATAATATAAGTCCAGAGTATTATAGCAATAGAAGTCATTTAGGGATTTATTTCAATCTGTGGAAGTATCATGAAGTTAAAATTATTCTAGTATTTACTAGGAGATAGAACCATTATTTTGTTTGACCATTTTAGCAATTACTAAATTAATACATTTGATAGCATTTTGAAGAATTAAAGTAAGATTTACTAAATTTGAAATTCTATTTTATTGTAATGAACCTAAACTAGAAGATATATTTGATCAGATTTTATGACTATCATCTTAGATATTGTGGCATAGAGTTTTCTACCTTATTACTTCTAACCTAAATAATGACAAATCACAATATATGGAGGAACTGAAGCAGCACAACTACTTAAATCATTATCTGCATTATAAGCATCAACACAAAATTATGATGAAAAATTTTGAAATCCTAATTTTGGAACTGTGTTTTTTTTTTAAGATTTTATTTATTTATTCATGAGAGACACACACACACAGAGAGAGAGAGAGGCAGAGACACTGAGGCTGAGGGAGAAGCAGGCTCCCAATGTGGGACTCGATCCCAGAACCCCAGGATCATGCCTTGAGCCAAAGGTTCAACCGCTGACCCACCCAGGTGTCCTTGGAACTGTGTTTTTTATAACAACAGTAACAGTAATAAAAAATAAGAATACTGACAATACATTTCTACTAATTATACCTTTTCACATTTACTTTTTGTTTAGCATTCAAAAATCAATTAATCTCTACCTGTAAACAAAAATGGGTTCAAAGAGCTTCTGCAGCTTTCTAACTGCCACATCATCCAGTACTTGTGAGCTGATTCTTCAGCAGAAAGCAAATTACTGAGAATGAAGAGTTAAAGCTTAATGTATTAATAATATTGAGCCTTTTTACATACTAAAATTTTAAGAAAATTATTGTTCTAAGTATTTTTTTTTTTTTACATTCAAAAGCAAGTGAAAAATTTACTCTATAAATGTGTGGACTGAAGTAGCGTGTTCTATAGACCAAGTTTCAAATACTTACTTTTCCTCCCCTTGGAAGGTTTGGGAATTTGTTAGCCTCTGAATTGCTCCTGTTTTGCCTATATCTCAACTCCTACCTCCACATCCCTCAAGGGAATCTGGAGCTAGAGGAGGCTGACTTAGGAGGGTTTTAGCACTTCCTTCCATGAAGTGTGCTGGCACCAACTCTACAAGCCACCCAAAATAAAAATATACATATAAAACAATAGCTTTAATACAAATTTTTATGAAATTGCTGTCCCCAAGTCCGTTCTAAACAAATTCTGGAGCCACTCCTGGTTGAGGGTCATTGTGAAAAAGTTGTCCCCTGTAACTTCTTAGGAAGGTAAAAGTTTAGTGCTAAAGTTTATTTCAGGTTCTTCAATCTCAGTGGGTGTGTGAGTGATGTATGTCTGTTTGCATGTCTTGGGGTGCCAGGAAGAGAAAGGAAGAAAGACGCATGACAATTAGTGTAAATCACAGTTTATCAGTAGCTATGAAGTTATGGTGTTGGTAGGGAAAATAACACTAATCCACAAACCCTTTAATCTATGCCCCCAAACCTCTCACTCCAAGGCAAGAATTTTTTAAAAAGATTTTATTTATTTATTTGAGAGAGAGAGAGTGAGCACAAGCAGGGGAAGCAGCAGAGGGAGAGGGAGAAGCAGGCTCCCCGTGGGGCAGGGAGCCCAATGCAGAGCTCAATGTGGGGCTTGATCCCAGGACCCTGGGATCATGACCTGAGCCAAAGGTGGACACTTAACCCACGGAACCACCCAGGTGTCCCAACCCCCTGCAAAGAAAGAATTGATTGTATTCTGTTTCTTTGTTCATATGGGACATATATGGGCACGCTAATTATAAGTACTGCTAGTTAAGTTGACAGTCTCAGGTAGTAGAAAGCTAGGTTTTATGTCTAAGCTATCCAGTTTACCAACATAATCCAAAATCTATCATGAGGTGGCAAAATGTGAGATTCTAGATAATCCTTGAACCTTACACCAAGATCTCTTTGACAAGCAGACTCCTCAGATTATAGGTAATTACTTTAAAGCAAAAGGAAGGCAAGCCAAGAACAACAGGAGACCATAAAATAAACAAATATTCTTACTTTTAATATAACTTTCTGAAGACATGTCTGAATTTGATATATTGTTTAGTCATACATAAAAATAAGTTCATAATTCAGTAATCAGCATGGAAATAAAGTCTGATGCTACACAGACTTTTCAGCTTCAGAAAATCTAGCATAGAGTTTGACATGTGGTAAGCACTCAAAATATTTGTTAATTGGTTATATTTCCAGCCAAAATCTTGTGTTATGAAATAGAAGTAACTGGGGACATAAAATCAAGTTAAAGGTACAGTAACACTACATTTTATTTTTCCCTTCTTTTTTTTATTTTAACACTTTTTTCTTTGTTTTTAGGTTCACAGTTGAGGTGAAAATCCATTTTTTAAACAGGAATTTTAAGGTTTTTATATTCATAAACCAAATTGAAGTGATTTACCTCTTGCTAATGAATGTAGCATGATGAGACGACCTCTTTAAGTTGTTTCCAATGGCCCTAGAACCTATGGCTAATTTTAAAAAGCCTTTTTTGTTCTAATTTATGCAAATAATAATACATAGAAAAGACTTAAGTTTTGTAAGTTCTAGTTAGTTAAGTTATAACAGTAAGTAGATATATAGCTTGTGTGATTAAAAGTTTATGATAATTAAGTAAATACTTTTAATATCCGATTGAAATTCAAGATTGTACTAATCTCTGCTAGTTTCTGTTTTTGATTATCAATCTGCCCTAATAGATGGATTAGGGTATGTGAAGTAAAAGAGCACTAAAAAAGATAGTACATGCCCTGCAAATAAACATCTGCACCTCAGCCAAGGAACTAAAAGTATTTAAAAAAATTATAAGTAGTTTCTGTACTTGTTCTGTGAGATTATTTTTAGAGTTAGAATCTGATGGGGCAGTTCTGATTCATGGTAGATTCTATATATCATAGGCTTATTCCCCAAATGACACAATCCTTTGCCAGATGAAGGTAGTTGGGGCCCTCAATACCAGACTCCTTCATTGTGTGCTGTGACACCTTCCTGAGACCATTAAATAGAAACCTGAGCAGCTAGTGATAAGTTGCTCCAGTTGCTCCCAAAAACCCAACAGAATTCTCCTCTGACAGATTAGCCAATCAGAGCTAAGAACTCAAAACTCAGCTCCCACAGCATCCATTCTGCGAATAATTCGTCAGACACTTGTAGACTTTCCTGTAATTTTCCAGAAAATATATTATTTTAGGACTCATTAAGTTTCAAGGTTACAGTGGGGATAAAAGGGGATGGACTGGTTATGCTCCTAGTTTTGTAACTGGCATAAGAGAAAGGAAATGCAGCGACAATTCCGGATAGCAGACTGATCTAATTTAGAAAACATTAAGATACACGATGCCACATGGTAGAAGATAGCAACAAAAGCTATCTCAGACTCCACTGGAGGGCAAATTCATATATTGAAGCTCTAATTCTCAGTACCTCAGAATGTGACTGTATTTGGAGACAAGGCCTTTAAAGAGATAATTAAGTTAAAATGGGGTGGTTAAGATAGAAGCTAATCCAATATGAATAGGAATTTAGGACATAGACATGCATGGAGGAAAGATTGTAAGAAGAGAAAGCTAGACAGGGCACCTGGGTGGTTGAGTTGGTTAAGTGGCTGACTTCAGCTCAGGATATGATCTTGGGATTCAGGGGCCCAGTGTCAGCCCTCACATGATGCTCCATGCTCAGCGGGGAGTCTGCTTCTCTCTCTCCCTGTGCCCCTCCCCCCTGCTCATGCTTTCTCTCTCTCAAATAAATATATAAATAAAATCTTTTTTTAAAAAAAGAAGATAGAAGACAGTTACCTAAGATGAAGCCAAGAAAAGACATCTCATAATTAATCCAGTCCTGCTTAATCTTAGACTTCTAGCCTCCAAACTAAATAAATTTAAATTAATTTACCATAGTCTGGGTGTTTAAGCCATTCATCTATTGTATTTGTTAAGGCAGCCTGAGCAAATAAATATACAACTACACTGTCTTTCATAGCAGTGAGTGCCAATAGTGGGAGCTCCATTGGCAGGTATCCAGTGGCAATATCCTAAGCAAATTGTTCTAGTGCCAGAATCTTTAAAATTTTTCAAGTTATTTATTTTATTTTATTTTATTTATTTATTTTTTTAAGAAACATTTTTATTATTATTATTATTATTATTTTTTATGATAGGAACACAGTGAGAGAGAGAGGCAGAGACACAGGCAGAGAGAGAAGCAGGCTCCATGCACCGGGAGCCTGATGTGGGATTCGATCCCGGATCTCCAGGATCGCGCCCTGGGCCAAAGGCAGGCGCCAAACCACTGCGCCACCCAGGGATCCCCAAGTTATTTATTTTAAATGGTAATATGTTCACATTCAAAATACTAAAAATATGAAAGAACCTGGCTCTATCACTTACTAGTTCCCATATTGCCAGGCTACCCAGTTCCCTCCCAGACATAACCAAAGTGGCTTGATTCTTGCATCTTTTTAAAGATATTCTATACGTATAAAAATAAGTATGTACATATATATTCATATATTCTATTTGCTTACTATAAACACTGTTTTTGTTTACATTCTTTCACAGAGGAATCTTGGAAATTGCTTTTATATGAAGGGATTTAATTAAAGACTGTTTTTTTTTTTTTTTTTAAGATTTTATTTTATTTATCCATGACAGACACAGAGAGATGCAGAGAGAGAGGCAGAGACACGAGCAGAGGGAGAAGCAGGTTCCATGCAGGGAGCCCAACGTGGGACCTGATCCTGGGTCTCCAGGATCACACCCTGGGCTGAAGGCAGCACTAAACCGCTGAACCACCCAGGAAGCCCAAGACTGGTTATTTTGAATTGTAATTTGAGTTCTAGCTATAATCTTTACTTACATTTTACAAACAGGAGAAAATGGAAATGTCTGAAGTCTTGTACATAATGAAGTCACAGAAGAAGGTTGGTTTTTTAGACGTAGATGAGTTAATGGCATTTCTAACTCCACTAGAATAAAAAAAGTTTAAAAAATAATTAATTACATAAACATTGAATAAAATTTAGTTTAGAACTCTTTGTAAGTGACTATTATATTGATCATTCTACTACAACACAAAGTTTTATTTTACTTATTTTTAAAAATATTTTTATTTATTTATTCATGAGAGACACAGAGAGAGAGGCAGAGACACAGGCACAGGGAGAAACAGGCCCCCTGCAGGGAGCCCGACGTGGGACTCGATCCCTGGACTCCAGGAACACACCCTGGACCAAACGCAGGTGCTTAACTGCTGAGCCACCCAGACATCCCCAACACAAAGTTTTAATAAAAAGACATTTGGGCTACTTGAAATACAAAATAATAGTTTTAAATTTCCATCTATAAGAAATTACACATATATCACATGCTGTCTCAACAGTGATAGTAGTGATTTAAAAAATACACTGACAACTAAACTTTATTGAGTTTACTGTATGAGAGAAATTCTAAGAGTCTTATGTATAATTATGCTTTCAATTCTGACAACTTAAGTTGTCAGTACTTAGGAGACAGTACTATTTTTGTCTTCATACTAAATATTGGTGATGTTAAGTAAATAGTATTAATGGAGACTAATTCTTTGCCTTAATAAGTCTGGAGTCTGGGTGGCCCAGCACAGAATTACATATTTATAGGGTGGGCTTCAGAAACTGAAACTCCCATGGACTTTCTTCAGAGAGTTAGAACAAATTATTTTAATATTTATGTGGAATCAGAAAAGACCCCGAATAGCCAGGGGAATTTTAAAAAAGAAAACCATATCTGGGGGCATCACAATGCCAGATTTCAGGTTGTACTACAAAGCTGTGGTCATCAAGACAGTGTGGTACTGGCACAAAAACAGACACATAGATCAATGGAACAGAATAGAGAACCCAGAAGTGGACCCTCAACTTTATGGTCAACTAATATTCGATAAAGGAGGAAAGACTATCCATTGGAAGAAAGACAGTCTCTTCAATAAATGGTGCTGGGAAAATTGGACATCCACATGCAGAAGAATGAAACTAGACCACTCTCTTTCACCATACACAAAGATAAACTCAAAATGGATGAAAGATCTAAATGGAGACAAGAATCCATCAAAATCCTAGAGGAGAACACAGGCAACACCCTTTTTGAACTCAGCCACAGTAACTTCTTGCAAGATACATCCACGAAGGCAAAAGAAACAAAAGCAAAAATGAACTATTGGTACTTCATCAAGATAAGAGCTTTTGCACAGCAAAGGATACAGTCAACAAAACTAAAAAACAACCTACAGAATGGGAGAAGATATTTGCAAATGATGTATCAGATAAAGGGCTAGTATCCAAGATCTATAAAGAACTTATTAAACTCAACACCAAAGAAACAAACAATCCAATCATAAAATGGGCAAAAGACATGAAGAGAAATCTCACAGAGGAAGACATAGACATGGCCAACACGCACATGAGAAAATGCTCTGCATCACTTGCCATCAGGGAAATACAAATCAAAACCACAATGAGATACCACCTCACACCAGTGAGAATGGGGAAATTAACAAGGCAGGAAACCACAAATGTTGGAGCGGATGCGAAGAAAAGGGAACCCTCTTACACTGTTGGTGGGAATGGGAACTGGTGCAGCCACTCTGGAAAACTGTGTGGAGGTTCCTCAAAGAGTTAAAAATAGACCTGCCCTACGACCCAGCAATTGCACTGTTGGGGATTTACCCCAAAGATACAGATGCAGTGAAACGCCAGGACACCTGCACCCCGATGTTTATAGCAGCAATGTCCACAATAGCCAAACTGTGGAAGGAGCCTCGGTGTCCAACGAAAGATGAATGGATAAAGAAGATGTGGTTTATGTATACAATGGAATATTACTCAGCCATTAGAAATGACAAATACCCACCATTTGCTTCAACGTGGATGGAACTGGAGGGTATTATATGCTGAGTGAAGTAAGTCAATCGGAGAAGGACAGTGTATGTTCTCATTCATTTGGGGAATATAAATAGTAGTGAAAGGGAATATAAGGGAAGGGAGAAGAAATGTGTGGGAAATATCAGAAAGGGAGACAGAACATAAAGACTCCTAACTCTGGGAAACGAACTAGGGGTGGTGGAAGGGGAGGAGGGCGGGGGGTGGAGGTGACTGGGTGACCGGCACTGAGGGGGGCACTTGATGGGATGAGCACTGGGTATTATGCTGTATGTTGGTAAATTGAACATCAATAAAAAATAAATTTATTAAAAAAAAAGAAACTGAAACTCATTTTTTCATAAGCAGTCAGTGTGTTTCTAACACTTTCATAAATAAAGCAGTAAACTTCCAAATAGATGATTAATATGATTTAATTATAAATGTAACTACAGGAGCACCTGGGTGGCTCAGTCAGTTAAGTATCTGACTCTTGATTTTGGCTCACATCGTGATCTCAGGGTTGTAATATTAGGCTCCACACTGGGTATAGAGCCTGTGTAAGATTCTCTCTCTCCCCCTACCTCTGCCTACCTCCCTCCACCCCAGCTAAAATAAATAAATAAAAAAATAAAATAGATGTAACTAAATAATAGTATCATCAAAACAGCTACCCAATTTTTAAAATATTTTATTTATTAGAGAAAGAGAAAGAGAGAGAGAAAGAGAGTACATGAGCAGAGGGAAGGGCAGAGGGAGAGGGAGAAGCAGACCAGGGAGCCCGATGCAGGGCTTGAGCCCAGGCCTCTGGGATCATGACCTAAGCCAAAGGCAGATGCTTAATCAACTGAACCACCCAGGTGCCCCTCATCAACATAGTTAAGAAGCAACACAACTTGATATTACAGTGGAACAAAAGAAGATTCAGAGTCCAAATCTGGTATGATAATAAGAGTAACAATAATGATAGGATTGTTTTAATTTTTTTAAAGATTTTATTTATTTATTCATGAGACACACACACACACACACACAGAGAGAGGCAGAGACACAGGCAGAGGGAGAAGCAGGCTCCATGCAGGGACTCAATCCTGGGTGCCTAGGATCAGGCCCTGGGCTGAAGGTGGCGCTAAACTGCTGAGCCACCCGGGCTGCCCAGGACTGTTTTAATTGATTAAAAAGTTATATTTACAGAAGCACAAAGGTCAGCAAGATTACTAATAATGAGGTAAAATATAAAATTTTATTTACTGAACTATAATAAGATTTCTGATTTAAATATTAATGCTATTTCCTCTGTTCCTCTTCCTCAGTCTTTGTAACTCTCTGTATATTATGCAGTTTTGATGCTAGAAGGATAATTGGTTAATGATAGTAACAAATGTAAATGGACAGATAAGAGAAAAAATGACAACTTGGATTGCAATAATAAAATTTTAAACATGAAAACTGTCTCATAGTAGACCTTACATGTGAGTGTATTAAACTTTTATATCACATATAACCGCTGATAAACTCAATGATTGATCCAAAATTTCTACCTGGTTCACTATACTCTGGTTCACAATGGCTTTGAATGGCCAAAATTTCTGTGGAGCTGCATTTTATATCCTCAATGTCACTTCCATGCTTGGCAGTAAGATCTGAAAAGAAAAGTAAGAAAGACTACTATTAGCATAAGTACTACCACATCAGATTTTTTTGTAATGTTGTTCGTTCCTCTGTGGCAATGACACCGTCTTACTTAGTATACTATCAGAGCCAACTGAAGGCTGGGAGTGGAACCCAACAGTCAGTCAGTAAAGTCACTTGTCCTTTACGTTAGCACTCATGGATTTGTGTCCTGCTAATAAGCCAATGGGCCACCCTGCAGTTTTAAGCCCTGCTAAATTTTCAAGTTCTGGTATGAATTTGATTAACTTACTCAGGTTGATTTTTCATTCCCTTGCTTTGATTTGTAGGCTGATACTTGATCTAGTCTTGTCTGTAAGAATTCCTTCAAGTCTGTGGTCTAGTAATGGGAAGCATCTCTGTTCTCAATGGATATCATAAATCTCCCTTCCCTCCTCCCTAATATTATATATCTTTAATGATTTCAATTGGAATTTATAAAAGAGTAGTTAAATATCTGGGCTTAAATTGTCATCAGAAAAACTCAACAATATTGACTAAGTCTAACTGGCATAAAAAAAAATCTACATTTTAGGTTATGATTCTCCTAGTTACCTGATTCCATGAATCAGGACCTTACTCTGAGCTTCTCCATATCTAACTAAAGTCAGCATAGAAGTTGTTAGTACTTTGTCATTGTTTATTAGAAAACAACTTTAAGGGATCCCTGGGTGGCGCAGCGGTTTAGCGCCTGCCTTTGGCCCAGGGCGCGATCCTGGAGACCCAGGATCGAATCCCACATCGGACTCCCGGTGCATGGAGCCTGCTTCTCCCTCTGCCTATGTCTCTGCCTCTCTATCTCTCTCTCTATGACTATCATAAGTAAATAAATAAAAAAAAAAGAAAAAAAAGAAAACAACTTTAAAAAGTTAGTATAGTCATAGGTGATTTAGCTTTACTTGTATAATTATATTGAAATGGTTAATTTCAGAGATGTTTTAAGTTTGCAAGTGTATAAAGAGAAAGACAATGAAAAAAGAGTCTTACCAACAATAATTCTAAGATTTACCTGCAGAACACTTTTTAAAAATCTGGGAGTTCAAAATAAATAAATAAAAATCTGGAGGTTTTTAAAAGAGAAAACAGTTTAGTCAAGTGCTTTTATAGCAAACACTATTAAATAGTTTTTACAAGTAATGGATTTTTAAATTTATTCTCACCTCTTTTGAAAAGTTCATTTTCATCTGCATAATTTATTATTTCTGGAACTAAGTTTAATGATTCCTTCAGTTCGGAGAGTGATGGAATATCAGCTTCTTGTTTGGAGCTTGTAGATATTAAGAGTTCACACTCAGACAAAATTGATGGCTGAAATAGTATAAGTAAAACAAGCTTTTAGGGAGGTTTTCCAGGTAAGTATTTCTGGACTCACAAACAGATATAATTTGTTTAATTGGTGTATCAAATTTTAGACTAAATATTCAAAAATTTTAATGTTATTAAAACATTTTTTTAAAAAATAGAGTTATAGTAGCCAAAAATATACTAAAAGCAATGTTCTGAGTAATGTCTTTTATGGCCACTGATTATACTAGTGATGTACAGTATTCTAGATGCAGAAATATCTTCTTTTGGCCTAATAACAAATTTCTAAACTTCTGAATTAAAAATAATCACTGTAGTAGATGAGAAATAGTGAATGGAGAGAAGTTAAAAGGGTAGATGAAATGGAATGGATCTTTGCTACATGTCATTAAATACACTTCTTTTTCATTCCTACAGAACAGGATTCTATGTGCACAATTCTCAGAGCTAATAGGTGAGGGATGGGAGGACTACAAAAGAAGCTAATAGGTAAATTAATATTTTCACCATGTATATTAACATTTTTAATTGTAAGGAAACCCTTTAAATGCCTTATGATATCTGTATCTGTATCTATATTTACATTTCTATCTATATTCTTTGAATGTCTTAAGAAAAGCCCCAAATATGAAACATTTTCAGTTGTTTCAAAAAAATGTTTAAAGTAATTTGTAAATGCATTGAATCTATATGGGCCTAGTTTTCTGAGTTTGTTAAATTGTAAAAAATTCTTTGCACTCTCAACTGCTAAAATTCTTTAATAATAATATCATAGTAACAATTTTGTGTCTATCAGAACTGTATGCTAAAAAAGAAGGGATGCCTTTGAGGAATTTGATCTTTAATATGTAATGATGCTATCTTCCTTATTAACCACAGGCAGCACCTAAAATGAAATCTCAGACCATCTTTATTCTTACTACTTCAATGAGAAACTTCTCTGACATAGTGCTGTTTTGTGTGTAACTCACAAATCAAAATCAACATTTCTAGCTCTGGTTTCCAATTTTTTAATTAGAATATGACCACTTAATGTTCTATACCAGGTAGATTTATTAAAATCACTAAGAGATATTTTTAAATTCACTATACCTCGGCTGCACAGTATCAACCAAAATTCATCTGAGTAGGACCCAGGCTCCAGGATTTTATTAAAACTCTCCAAGTAATTCCAATGTGCAACCATAGTTTAGAACCACTATCTTAAAGTAAATTTGACTCCGTTACTGGTATATTTAACCTATTGCCAAGTCTTTTTTAACTTGACAATAGTAGATAGTCAATGCATATTACTGAAATTTATAAAAGTGTGCTTTACCAACTTTTATAAAAATATTACTGAAAGCAAGTATTACAGTTTCATTTAAACCTACTGTATCTTCTAGCTTTTCCTGACAAAAGTTCTCTTTATGCATGTAAAAATCTTCTTTCACAAGACTTTTCAAATCTCCTTGAAATGAGAAATGTTCCCTTAACAAAAAATAAAACATTAAATTAGTGTCTACTAAAAAAAAGCAAGGTACATACTAAGTAGCCAACCAAATTAAATAATAATTTAACACAATGATTGAAATTGGAATTGAAAAAAAAGAGAAAAACCTGGAATTGAGATAAATGATAAATATTATTATTGATAACATCTAGACTTGTGAGCATACAAAGATATTTTCTCCCTTAAAAATATTTGCATCAGACAATTAAGTACCTGAAGAAATTAGCTTCTGTGAAGACCTGTTCTTTGAAATCTAAAATGGGGTCCTTTATCAAAAATGGTTTTAGCCTACTCAACAGAGTATGCACAGTTGGTAGCTGACTTTTATATGACATCAAGTTATTTACAAAAAGTATTTCTTCATCAATATATAAATCTGAAAAAAAAAAGAAATGTAAAGGAATAAGAAAAAATCTAAAAGTTACACAAAGGGATTTAGTTAGTTACTGCAATTAGCCATTTAAACATCCTTTAAATTCTTTAATTCTTTATTGTATTATATAAAGCATGCATCATAGGATTGGCATATAGGCAAAAGCTCAGTAAATTTTAGCATTACTTAGTACACTGACTAGTAACCAAACATCCTGAAAGAGTTGTAATGGCTTTTCTTTTCAACAAAGATTAATAATTGGTGGAAAATATCTTGCAGCCATATCCTCCAAAATAACCAGGGGTAGCCTAATCAGAGTTGTAAAGAAATAAAAGCATTAGACTTTTGTGGAACCTAGTCTTTTCTCTGCATCATTTTACCTCTTAAAGTCTTGAATTCATCCCTAGAGGCTCAGATATGTAGGGAAAGGAGATGGTCTACAAAACCTACAAATGAGATCAATTCAGATTCTATCACTGTAATGATTAAAAAAATTGTTTCTGGTATAAAATAGAAATAAGATTTTCATTGGCAAGTTGATTATAATGAAAGTAATATGGCAAAGTACTTGACAAGTGTGATACATCATATATTAGGAAACACTAATGCTAAAACAGTTAATTACTGGAATAAATTTCTCCCTTCGATCTCCACTCTATTATGTTCAGGTTACTTTAGAATCTTAGCCAACTACGTCAGTGCTTTAACACTTTCTGAGCCAAAGGAAGGAATGTAAAACCTGTTCCCATTCTACTATAAGCTCCTGAGTGGAAGGAAGAAAGGGAAAATATAAGTTTAGATGAAGAGCTATTCAGAAAGCCAAACTCCCCAAAGCCAAAGCTACAAGGAAGCAGGAGCAACAATCTCTTGTTCTGGGTAGTAACCTTTCAGTTAAGTAAATTTAAAATGTCATGAAAGAGGAATAGCATGGAGTGATGACTCCCATGACCAACTACATCATTGGCATGCATGTGTCTAATAAATATGTGGTGTTAAGCAGGCAGCCAGGAAACATCCTTTTGCCTGGTGTTACCTTGAAGTGCCAAAAGAGAATTTGTTCCATAAACTAGCCTCTTAAGAGATTACTTATCTGAACCTGCCAAGTTTCTGATAATTTCATGGCCAAGAGCTTCCCATAACAAATTTGGCATAGTTCTTTTATATACCAAAGAGAGCTAGCCAATCAATTCCGTATCTAAACAGGGCTTATGTTTGACAATTAAACATAGTTCATTTGGGTTTTTTTGGTTTTTTTTTTTAATTTTTTTTATTATTTATTCATGATAGAGAGAGAGAGAGAGAGAGAGAGACACAGGCAGAAGGAGAAGCAGGCTCCATGCACCGGGAGCCCGACGTGGGACTCGATCCCTCCCGGGTCTACCAGGATCGCGCCCTGGGCCAAAGGCAGGCGCCAAACCACTGCGCCACCCAGGGATCCCAAACATAGTTCATTTGTATTTCCATTCTGATTACTGAAGTCGTATTAGTAGTAAAAATCCAAACAGCATTTGTTTATATCCCCAACAGGTCCTCTAGCCATTTTCTCTTTCTAGATGAGTAGGCTCATTCTACTATTTCTGCAAATCTATGGAAAGAAACATCTACCAGTTATGAGGTCTTATTTTCCAACCATCCATTTTTGATAGAGCCACTTGAGGGCAGCAACACACTACAACCAATGTTCTTTGTAACCACACAAAAGTTGTTTTACGAAGGGTGCTACTTCCGTATATTCTTAAGGTTATACAACACTTCCTGGAGTCCTTACTTTATTATAGCTCTTCTATACAGATATGAGGAGACTGTTTTCCTCTATTGTAAAGAAGTGTTGAATTGTTATAAAGAAGCAAATATTTTGCTAGTTAACTATGAAAAGAAACAGTAGAGATCTACTTGACAGGACAGACAAGTTTATTCTTGCAGAAGATTCCTTTATCTACCTAGAAAACCCAAGATTACTAAACGAAAACAAATAAAGGAGTTCACTAGGTGCCTGATTAAAAAAAAAAATTAGAAAATCTCCGGTTTTCAAACATATATAACCCTCCCCCCAATTAATGGAAAATTCATTCATAATGATGACAAGTATACAAACATCAAGAAATCAACATAACAAAAATGTGCAGAAAGTATATGAAAGAAACTATAAAAGTTTAATGAGGACCATTTAAAACATTGAATAAAAGGCAAGATAAATCATTTTCCTGGTTAGTAAGACTAATGGTAAAAAAAAGAAGTAAAAAATTTCAATGGCATTACAATTTCTCAAGAGATCTCTTTTGGAAATTAAAAAACTGATTTACTGAAAGTAAATCTAGAAGAATACATGAGAGTAGGAAAAAAATTTAATAACAAAAAATAAGATACTATTAATACATGTTATTATTATATATTAAATGGTTAAAACTGTATGGTACAATAATAGACAAATTAATAGAACATAATATCCAGAAACACTCTAATGTGGGCAAGGATTTAGCATATTTTGTAAGTGGCATATCTAATCAGTAAAGAAAGGAAAGACTACGCCATAAATGATACCAAAATCTTAAGGAAAATCTTAAAGAAAACATGAATACATATTTTTCTAATTTTAGGAAGAATTTTCTAAGTATAAAAGCAATGAAAGAAACCTTAAAGGAAAACACTGATGTCCTGGTTAGTTTTAAATTAAATATACATTAAATATATCTTTGACACATACAGATAAAATGTAAGAAGAGAAAAATAGATAAGCAAATCATTTCACAAAATAAATATATGCAAATGTCCAGTAAAAATGAAAAATTTTTGTAGATTTTATTTATTATTTAGAGAGAGAATGAGACAGTGAGTGTGTGGGTGCATATGAGCTCAAGTAGGGGGAGTGGCAGAGGGAGAGGAAAGGGAGAGAATCTTGCAGACTCCCTGCCCAGCATGGAGCCCCATGCGGGGCTTGGTCTCAGGACTCTGAGATCATGACCCTAGCGAAAATCAAGAATTGCGCTCTCAACCTACTGAGCCACCTAGGTACCCCAAACATAAATAATTTTTTAAATCCAAGTAAAATATAATTCTGCCCATCACATTGATTAAAATGTATTAACACAATATCAGTAGTAAATATACCCAATGATGATAAGGCTAGTATGAATAGGATATTCTCATATCATGCTAGTGAATGTATAGTTTAAAAAAAATACTTATATTAAATAATTCCACTTCCATGAATTTACTCTACAGAAAGAATGGGAAATAGAAGCATACATTTATGTACATATTTGAAATTAAAAACAACATTAGTGTTCTCAAATTGGGGAATGTATGATACATAAGATTTAGAACTGCAGTCATGGGATCCCTGGGTGGCGCAGTGGTTTAGTGCCTGCCTTTGGCCCAGGGCGCAATCCTGGAGACCCGGGATCGAATCCCACGTCAGGCTCCCGGTGCATGGAGCCTGCTTCTCCCTCTGCCTGTGTCTCTGCCTCTCTCTCTCTCTCTCTCTCTCTCTCTCTCACTGTGTGCCTATCATAAATAAATAAAATAAAATAAAAAATTAGAACTGCAGTCATTAAAAGAACAAAGAATGCTTTTGAAGACAAGTGCATGGTGAAATGTTCTCAAGATAATGTTAACAATTAAAAATAATATAATGCAGACACAATATGATCCCAATAGAAAAACGATTTATGTTTAGATTAAAGGTTTGGAAGTTTTTAATAAGGGACATTCTTCATATTTAGGATGTAGCTATCTTAACAGATGTAGGAAACATTAATAAAATTCAGTCCTCTTTCATGATCAAAAACTCTTAGCAAACTCAATACAGAAAGAGCTTCTTCAACCCAATAAAGTAAATTCTTCCAACATTTAACCATTAAAACTGACATAGGCATTGTAAATGATTCACCACTGAGATGATATTTACATCATTTTTAATGATGAAACTTTAAAGTATTTCCTTTACTGTCAAGAACGAGATGAGGATGGTAACATCACTGTTTCTATTAAACAATGTCCTGGAGGTCCTAGTCAGCACAATAAGACAAAAAAAAAAAAAAAAAAAAGATAAATGTTGTAAAGGAAGACACAGATGGGCAACAAAATCACTGTCTTAGAGGTATCTGTACTCCCATAGCAGCATTATTTACAACAGCCAAGGTGTGGAAACCATATGAGTGTCTGTCCACAGATAAGTGGATAAAGAAAATGTGTTTTAAAGAAAACAATTGATAAAGAAAATATTGTTTTCTTTAAAATGTGTTTTATACACACAGATTTAAGAAAATACTGTTCAATCTTAAAAAAGAAGGAAAACCTGAAATTTGCATTATGGATGAACATGGAGGATATTTTGCTAAGTGGAACAAGCCAGGCAGAGAATAGCAAATACTGCATGATATCACTTGTATGTGGAATAAAAAAGAAAAGAAGAACTCATGAAAACAGAGTAGAATTGTGGTTGCCAAGGCCTGGGACTGGGCTGTGGGGAAATAGGAAAGGTTAGTAAAACAGTATAAACTTCTAGTTATAAGATGAATAAAGTGTGAGGATCTGATGTATAAAACAGTAACTATAGTTGATACTATGCAGTGTATAACTGAAATTTGCTAAGAAAATAGAACTTAAGTGTTCTTACAAAAAAAAAAAAAGAAAGTAAATATGTGAAGTGATGGATGTGTTAATTCAATGATGGGAATCTTTTATGATGTATATATATATTATCACATTCTACACTTTAAATACATTTAAAAAAAAGGAAAAAAACGTGGGTAGTTGATGAAGTCAGAGGACTGCTGCTTTTTATTACAAATTTTGAGTAACTATTTGATTCTCTAAACTGTCTGCATGTACAATTTTTTTTAAATAAAAAATAGAGATGCCTGGGTGGTGCAGTTAGTTAAGGATCTGATTCTTGGTTTCAGCTTAAGTTATGATCTCAGGGTGGTGGGATTGAGCCTTGCCACGGGCTCCACGCTCAGCCCAGAATCTGCCTGATTCTCTCTGCCCCTCTCCTCTTTCTCTCTCAGTCTCTCTGTTAAATAAATAAGGAAATCTTTAAAAAAAATAATAAAAATTAAATTAAATTTAAAATAAAGCTACATTTGCATTTGCTTATATATTGCTAGGACATCTGAAATGATATTCATAAAATAATTACATTTATTGACAAATAATATGTGAGTGTTGTAGGAATATTAGTATATATCAACAAACGAAAAAATAAAAGAAAATTACCCACTGTTTTTGTCTTAAAGAAACATATGTTTTGACATTAACGTATTATTTGGTAATTAACTACATTTAAGACAAAATTTACAGTATCAGTTGAATTTCAAAACATAATGCATTCCTTTTGATTTAAACATTGAGACCAAAATATCTATAAATCTGGCAGCAATCAATATAGCTGCAAAGATAATAAACGAAATTGGCAAATCTAAATTTATAAAATGATGTCTAATGACACAGGACCCCTAAGGCAATATAGGATATGGATAATTTATATGTATTTGGAAACCCAAGCATATTTTCATTCACTGAATAGTAGTTTAGGAAGTTTCTGACTCTAGTTCATGACAGATATCATGAAGTTTACTAATAATGGCTTCTAGTTTTCCACATTAATAATAATAGCTATGTTTGGATATCTGTCATTTTTTTTTACAAACTATCTCATTACGTGTACAAATATACTAGTTGAACTCCACAAACATTTTTATAAGAAATTAGAAGAATAAGTTAAAAGATATTATAGAAGAAATTTGAAAACCATACAATTTTTTAAAAGATTTTATTTATTTATTCATGCGAGACACTGAGAGAGGTAGAGACACAGACAGAAGGAGGAGGAGGCTCACTGCAGGGAGCCCAATGTGGGACTCCATCCCACAATTCTGGGATCATGCCCTGAGCCAAAGGCAGACACTCAACTGCTGAGCCACCCAGGCGTCCCCAAAACCATAAAATTTTTCATAGCTGTCTTCAAATTACACCACTTTTAAAGTGGAGATTTAGACTATGATCAAATCTTTTGACTCTAAATTCAGATTATTCCTAAAATATCATGTTCTAAAGTTTAGTGTTTATTCTTTTTGAAAGATTTTATTTTGAGAGAGAGAGAGAGAGAGACTGTATGCATGAATGAGTGGAGGGGAGCGAGGGAAGAGGAAGAGGAAGAGGGAGAGAAGCAAACTCCCTGTTGAGCACAGAGCCAGACCTAGGGCTCCATCTCACAACCTCAAGATCGAGAGTTGGATGCTCAACCAACTGAGCTACCTGGGTGCCCCTCAAGTTTAGTCTTGAATGCAAATCTCTCACACTCTTTCATCTTTAACTAACAGGGATCTAACTAAATCATCACATACCTATTTGCCAGCAGTAAAAATTTTATACACAACTTATGTATTTACATAAAAACAGCAGTAAAAGAACCGTTATTATATATATCATCTATTAAGTTATTGTAGCTCACGCTATAGCATATCTTAAACTTTAAGTCTTAAAGGTAGTTCTCGCAAGTTTTACACTATTGGAAGAATTCAGCACCCTCAAGGAAGATGAAAATTTGGAATATAGTTTGGATAAAATGTACTTTAATTATTAATTATGGTAAACTTGTAAAAACGAGGTAAATTTCCTGATCTAATACTGCAACTAATGCATCTCTACTTTGAATTATGGTTTCATATCAATTAGATGAGACTGAAAATCTTGAGCATATTTTAGAAAATAAAATACAGCCATCATGTGGCGCAGCGGTTTGGCGCCTGCCTTTGGCCCAGGGCGCGATCCTGGAGACCCGGGATTGAATCCCACGTCAGGCTCCCGGTGTATGGAGCTTGCTTCTCCCTCTGCCTGTGTCTCTGCCTCTCTCTCTCTCTGTATGACTATCATAAATAAATAAAAAAATTAAAAAAAAAAGTGATGATGAGAAAGTGTTATTATTAAAAAAAAATCTATTTTAATGTTATAACAGATTGCTGTCATCAGATCTGGTTATAGTAATATGGTGTGAGCACAGTATGATCAAATCTCTGAGGCTATTTTGATGTCCAGGACACAGAAACTCCAAAAACAATCAAATTCACACACACAAAAATATTTTCCTAATGTGGCAAAGCTTAGAATTATAATTTTGCAGGTGGATACCCTTAAAAAATAGAAAAATTAAAAATCCAATAAAACAAAAACACTCATCAAAATGAAAATCTGTATGTTAGTAAGAAATGTTTTATAACAATAGAAATAACAAATGTCTCACCTTTGTCCTGTGTTTGAAGTGTTGAACATTTTTCTAAACCGCCAATAGGTGTAAAGACTTCATTATAGTCCGTATCAGTATATAAACTGGCTTCCTCTATTTCGATTGGAGAGTTTGGGTTTGAACTTGGAACAATTTCCTCAAACCCATAGTCAGTCTCGGTCATCATTCCTGTAACTGTTTTTCTATGACATTATAAAATTACTGATATTATGATGTCCCATTTTAAAATATCTCTATTAACAAATAGTATATGTTCATTGTAGAAAAATTACAATATTCCAACAGATACAGAGAAAAGTTAGCCCCAACACTTAAGACAAATTAAAAAAATATGCACTTTCTCAATTAGTTTTGGATATTTTTAAACAAAAATGGATTCATGTACATAGTATTATAAAACCTGCCATTTCTGGTAAACAATAAAACATGAGTACATTTATATGTTAATCAATGTACATTCACTTCATTTTTGATGGATGAACAAGATCCCACTGTATCGGTAAGCCATAATTCACTCAAACAGTTCCCTATTGTTGGCAATTTAAATTTGTTGTAATTGCTTGCCATTATACTGCAAGGGATATCTTTGTGCCTTTGCCTGTTTTCTCAAAATATGTTTCCTAAAAACAGAAATGAAGAGGTTAAAGGTATACAGATTTTTAGACTTTGCCATGCATTGTCAAGTTTTCCTTATGTTGGATTATCAATGTTTGCTTTTCCACATCATTATCCAACCTTTTATATTCTGTCTTCAACCTGGGATGTCGTCTTCATGCCTGAACTAAGCTCCCTTGCTCTCTGCTTCTGGTTGGGTTCAGCCAATAGGAAGTATTGGCAGGAGATCAAAGGTGGGAAGAGAGACAAGTTGGGATATTATTGTTCCCAAATCCTTTTCTCCTGGCCCACAATTTGGAAGTGGCTGCATTCTTGTACCAACAATTACATCTCATGTCAGATAGCCCCTCTCCTACAGCTAGCCATAGTTCTTACTGAGTTGATTACTGCTCAGTCCCCTTGCTCCTTCAAGCTTAGAGTGTTAACAACATCCTGGTGTTGCTGATCATGGGCAATTTTTTGGCTCCCTTGACCTTGCCCATTCCTTGCCTGTTTCCTGATTCATCCAGGTATATCCGCCACTGTCTGTAACATTGGGATATTTGGACTTATAAGAGATCTTTTAAATGAATTTTCTAACAAATAAATATATTACTTGCAATTTAACTACACATTCTAGTATGCCTTTTTCCTCCTGATATCCTAGAATATTTTAGCCTCAATAATTCCCTACACAGACTGAAAGAACCAAAATCAATGCAATTCCCCAATGTAACTGGAGAAAAGTATGTTGTATCTTCAAATTATTGATAGAAAAAAAATCTCTGAATTTCTCCTTTACTCTTTAACACAATATAAGGAACAAGCTCACCCAGGTCCATATTATTCATAAGACCATTGATTCCTGTGTGAATATTTATAGACTTTTAAATTGTAACATTTAGATTGCAATTATCTTTTTTTTGTTTTAAATGCTACTAATAGGATCAGTAATTTGTATCAATAATCATTGATACTACATTTTTAAGAAAATCCAGTCAGTTCTCTCCTCTTAGATATAAATGTTCTATGAAGAAAAGTTATTTCCTGGATTTCCTCCTACCTCCATGTCCAATATCATCTGTTCTTTGTTCACTGACATCTCCTCCTCTGCCTACACTGTAGATACTGATATTTCACCGGCTTCTAATCTAAATGATGTTTGCTTTCTTTCTATATCATTCTATTTGGGTAAATTCATCCACTCCAGGGATCCCTGGGTGGCGCAGTGGTTTAGTGCCTGCCTTTGGCCCAGGGCGTGATCCTGGAGACCCGGGATCGAGTCCCACGTCGGGCTCCCGGTGCATGGAGCCTGCTTCTCCCTCTGCCTATGTCTCTGCCTCTCTCTCTCTCTGTGTGTGACTATCATAAATAAATTTAAAAAATTTTAAAAAATATTAAAAAAATTCATCCACTCCAATTCACTAATTCCTTAACTTAAAAGAAATATTAACTGAGTATCCACAGTGTGCTAATACCATTTTAGGCACTGAGAATGGAGTAGTAGAACTCCAAATAAAATTCTTACCCTCATGAAGCTAACCTGTTAATGGGATGAGAGACAAACAAACAAATAACATAATGTCAGGTGGTGAACACTGTTATGAATAAAATAAAATATTATGGCATCAAGTAAGAACCAGATTGTTGGTAAGAGGTCTATTAGAGGGTAGTTAGTGAACGGGCAGCTGAGGAGCTGATAATTCCACAGCTACCTGAATAATGGCAGGGAATAAGCTATACAAAGGCCTAAAGTGGAGTAATAAGGTTGGCATAGTCTAAGAAAAGCAGAAAGGTCAGGGTGACTGAAACAGAGTAAATTTAGATAGGTAGGCAGGGACTACATCATGTTGGGCATTATAATACTGGTAAGAACTTTAGATTTTATTCAATGTGCAACGGGATACTTTCAGTAGGTTATAACAGAGAGACAGTTCATGATCTGATTTGTGTCTAAAAAAAAAAAAATTCCAGGTAAACTCTTAAAAGAAAATAGAGGAATAAATCCTCATGACTTAGGCAAAGCCTCTTAGATATGATGCTAAAAGCTGAAGTGACAAAAGAAAAAACATAAATTGGACTTCATCAAAATTTTTAAAAAATTGTGCTTCAAAAAAATTGTGCTTCAAATGATACTAAGTGAAAAGACAGTCCACAGAAAATATTTGTAAATCATGTATCTAATAAGGGACTTGTATCTAGACTATATAATAAACTCTTAAAATTCAATTATAAAAAGACACATAAGCCAATTGGAAAATGGGCAAAGGATATGAATAAACATGTTCTTGAAAAAGATAAACTAAAAGTCAATAATTACATAAAAAGATGCTAAACATCATTAGCCATGAGGGAAATGCAAATCAAAACTATAATGACATATAATGAGCCACCCATTAGGATGGCTATAATAAAAAAGACAGAAAATAACAAGTGTTGGCAAGGATGTAAATAAATTATAACCTTCATACACTGCCTGTGGAAATGCAAGATGGTACAGCTGCTTAGAAAATAATTTGGCAATTCCTCAAACAGTTAAATACTGAGTTACCAATATGATCTAGTAATTCTACTACTAGAGAAATGAAATCGTATGTATGCACAAAAACTTACCCACAAATATTTATAGCAGCATTACTCATACTAGCCAAAAACTGAAAACAACCTAAATGTCCATCAACTAATGAATGGATAAATAAAATATGCTATGTCCACACAATGGAATATTATTTGGCCATTAAAAAAACCTAAAGTGTTGATACATGCTATAACACAGATGAACCTTGAAAACATTATGCTAAGTGAAAGAAACCAGTCAAAAGAGATTCCACATTGTAAGCGTCATGTTGTGTTTTATAATAAGAAATATATATATGGTCTTCATCCCAATTTCTGGCAAGGAACTCCTAAAGCCCTTGGAATTTCCTAACGGTGTATTTGGTTATGTTAATGAGGTGACTTTTGGAAAACCTCTCTGTTGCCCAGAGAACCAACCATGTGATCAGAGGGCTGGAATTTCAGCCCCATCCGTCTGACTTCCAGAGAGGAGAGAAAGGCTGGAGTCTGAATCAACTGTCAATGGCCTATGACTGAATCAATCATGTGCATGTAATGAAGCCTTCATTAGAACACAAAGGGATGGGGTTCAGAGAGCTTCTGGGTTGGTGAACATAGGGAAATGCTGAGAGAGTGGTGTGAAGACAAAGGGTATAGAAACTCCATGCCTCTTTCCCATACCTTGCCCTATGCATCTCTTCCATCTGGTTGTTCCTGAGTTATATACTTTTAAAATCATCTGGCAATCCAGTAAATAAAATATTTCTGTGAATTCTGTGAGTCTGTCTAGCAAATTGATCAAATCTAAGGAGTTATTACTGGAACCTCCAATCTATAGCAGGTGGGTCATAACCTGCTTGCAAGTGGATTCTAAAGTAGGGTGAAAGGGGAGGCAGTCTTGTAGGACTGAGACCTTAACAGATGGTATCTGATGGTATCTCTGGGTAGATAGTGTCAGAATTGGGTTAACTGTAGGATAACCAGTCGACATCAGACCATTGCTTGTTGTTTGGGGAAACTACACTCCCTCCCTATGCTAGAACTGGTGTATGATTTTAATTCAATTCCATTTATATGAAATGTCCAGAAGAGGCAAATCTAGAGAAGCAGAAAGTAGACTGGTAGTTGCCTATCCGGAGGAGGAGAAAAAATTGCTGAGTGGATGTTAATAAGTATAAGATTTCTTTTTGTGTTGATGAAAATGCACTAAAATTGATTGTGGTGATAATTGCACAACTCTATCAATAAACTAAAAACCACTGAATTGGACATTTTAAATGGGTGAATTATATGGTTATGAATCATATTTCAATAAATCTGAAACATAAACCAAACATAGAGTAAGTATAGGGTTTGAAGCCAGACAGACTAGGATTTGAGTATTTTTTGGGGGGAGGGGTTGTTTTTAAAGAGCTCCAACTATTGATTGTGGGCAAGTTATTTAATGAGTCTCAGTTTCTCCTATTTCTCATATTACTGTTGGGATAGTAATATCCACCTCACATAATAGTTACAAGGTGTACAGAAAATAAATATATGTGCAATTCTCTGCATTCAATTGCATTCATCTGAATACAACAAGACAAGGAATAGGGAATATTGTTACACAGTTTTCCTCTTACTCTACTTGGCTATGTGCTCTCTCCTGGAAGCTAGGAAGTTTATTGCATGGTTCTCCCTGATGTTTTTGCATTTTGCCCTTGTCTCCATAGTTTGATAGCCTCAACCCCTTCTTTATCCTGTCCATCAAGCTAAAAAGAGTACTATATTTATTCTAATATGTATTTATTAGGAATTTAACATGTCTTTAAACTATGCTGGTGAAGGTTTTTTTGTTTATTTTTCCTTTGCTGGTGCTTTTTAAAAAATTCGAATAGTTATTTTCATTGGTGCTTTGTTGCAAGTTTTGCAACTTTGACTACAGCAGCTAATTTTCTTGTATGTCCTGTTATTTTTAGTGTGTAATTTTGCAGAACATAAGCTTTCTTAGGAAGAAATGGCAGTAAATGCCCATATATGTTAAAACATAGTACACCAACAAATTAATAAAAGAATTGAGGCCTTCTAATCAATATTAAGTAACAAAAATAGAAACAAGGAACGAAGAGAAGTGAGAATGAGAGGAAAAGCAAAATTTAGGAACTCTAGTTAGTGTTAATGATCGGAATGTTTATTCCTAAAATCCATTAGGTAACAAAACTGCAGTAGCAGAATTATTTCAAATTAAATTTTAACATGAGGAATCTCTGTATTTTCTGCTCAATTTTGCTGTGAACCAAAATTTCTTTAAAAATAAAGTCTATTAAAAATTAAATCTTACTGGGATCCCTGGGTGGCGCAGCGGTTTGGCGCCTGCCTTTGGCCCAGGGCGCGATCCTGGAGACCCGGGATCGAATCCCACGTCGGGCTCCCGGTGCATGGAGCCTGCTTCTCCCTCTGCCTGTGTCTCTGCCTCTCTCTCTCTCTCTCTGTATGACTATCATAAAATAAATAATAAAAAAAAATTAAATCTTACTGCATGAGACAAAGTTAAAATTAATAATAGCTTAAACATACATACAAAGTGGAGTTGAGAAGTCCATGGCTAGTAAAGCAGTTTGCAGTGTGTTAGAGACTAAAGCTCCTTTGTCCCATTCTTTGACTCCTAAATTTAGTTCTTGTTAGTATAGTCCAAGCTGATTGCTGGAGTCAGTCATCTCTAGTCCAGTGTTGGGAAGGAGAAAAGTGAAGGAGAAAAACATGCTGCTTCCTTTAAGGACGTTCCCCAGAAATTGCATAAGCTTCTTTTGCTTAAATATGCCGTTGGGAAGAATTTAGTTGCCTGGCTATGCTTAGTTATAGGGAAGCTGAGAAATGTAAATGTGATCTAGGTGGTGCCACAGGTCCACCTTCTTTGCCAGGGGCTCTATCTTGGTACTCCAAAATGAAGGGAAGGTCAGATAAGATCAGGTGTCCATTCTTTCAAGACCTCCCATTTCTCCTATACATGAATCTTGTGTGAGTCAGTAGCTAGATCATTGCCTTCTTGAGGACTTACTGCGTATTCTTGCTCTATACCTTCAGACATGCTGTTTCCTTTGCCTAAAATATTTTCTTTCAAGCTAGTTTCTCCTTCAATGTCCAATTTGATTGAAAAGCTCAATTTCTACCTTTTTTTTTTTTTTTAAAGATTTTATTTATTTGAGAGAAAGAGAGGGAGAGATACAACACAACACAAATGCATAGAGAGAAACCAGAGGGAGGGGTAGATGGAGAAGCAGACTCCTCACTGGGCAAGAAGCCAAGGCTCGGGGCTCAATCCCAGGACCCTGGAATCATGACCTGAGCCAAAGGCAGACGCTTAACCTTTTACTGAGCCACCCAGGGGCCCCTCAATTCCTACTTCTTGATAAAGCTGATCTTTCCTGCTTATAAATGCACAGTCCTACCAATCTAATTCATGGGGTAAAGAGATCTTAGAAATCATCTTTTTTCTTGTTTATTTAGGTAGGTTCCTGGGCCAGCAGTATCAGCACGTCTAGGAGCATATAACAAGAGCAGATTCTGGGGTGCCTGGTTGGCTTAGCCAGTTAAGCATCTAACTCTTGATCTCAGCTCAGGTTATGATCTCAAGCCCTGTGTTGGGTTCCATGCTGGTCATGAAGACTACTTAATTAAAAAAAAAAAAAAGTACACAATCTCAGGCCCCAACACAGGCCAACTGAATCAGGATCTCCATTTTTAATATGATCATCAGGTGATTCATATGCCCATTAAAGTTTGAGGAACACTGATCCAGTATCATTATACTGATAGAGTGAAGTTAGAGAGAGAAAATTACTTGTCAAGTAGATACTACTTGACATTTCAAATCAAGACCTGAAATCCACATTTTTTAATTAATGGAGCAGAACTCTTTACAGTATGCCTTCCTGCTTCCTCATCGCTCAGTTTAGTTATGCAATAAATACTTTGTGTTGGCCTAATGCCTTGTGATTAGACTTTATGATAGTCATCTTATCATTCAATTCTTAAATGATTAATTTTTTATGTCTATATATTATCTTCCTAACCTGACCTTTAAATTCCTAGATGTTGGAAACGGTATATTAGGCTTCTTTGTATTTTGAATTGGGACACATTTAAATTGGTTATTTGCTTCTTTCCAGCACAACTAAGGACAGCTTAAATTACTAAAACCTGGAAATGTGAATAATACCTAAATCATTCTTGGGTCTTGACACTCTTTGTACAAAGTGAAGCAACAGAGTAAATTACCTTTGTACTGAAATCTCTAATTTATATCTATATTAACAATGTAGACTGGGTTAGATATTCTTCCTTATATTATGCTGTGTTCCTATCTCTGTCATTGTATTTTCTTGTAATTATTTATTTATAAATCTCTACTCCCTATTTTCTTCTGTTCTTTGAGAGTAGAGACTGTGTCTTATTTATTTGTGTATCCTGTATCCAGCATACAGGATTGTATATAATAAATATTTGGTGAATGACTGAACTAATAATAATCTTCTGACAAAGTATGTTAGCAAATAGCCTTGAAATTGCACTTATACTCAGGAAAAAAGACTGATTTTAGTATGAAGTATCCTATAGACACATTCTACAAGAAGTATAATAACATATTTGCTTTGTTTCTGTGTGTGTTTTATAACACAAATGCATAGAGAACAGTTAATATGTGATAAATGAGGGAAAAATAAAAAGGGTATAAATCACTTATATTAACCTATTTTTTGTGTTCAGATTATGGCTTTTTCTTCAGCTGAAAGAATAAAATAAAAAAAATTAAAGAACAAAATCTGTGAGGATACAAAGGAAAGGATCTTCTCTCTTTAGATGTCTGGAGAACTTACTATTTCCCTCCTAAATGTAAAGAGGAAATTGAGGTTAAGGACACATACTTCTCTAGGAACTCCTCCACAAAGAGACTTGCTTTCCATTGATCCAAGACAGAGGTATCTGTCATTCCCCACACTGAAACAGCTGAAACTAGAAAGAAGAATGGTAAACATTAGCTTCTAGAATTTTCTTTTGCACTTAATACCAGGAAGCCAAACATGAACCTTTTACATTATCTTTATTTGCTCACAAATGTAGCTTTTCCCAAAATTATACCAGATTCCAAATATTTAAATAATCTTTCTCATTATCACAATTCACCCTTGTCAAAACTCCTTAACTATAGTCAGAACAATATTATCTGAACATATCATCCTCATTTTTACAGCCTCTCTTTTGCTTATACAGCACTACCATCTAGATAGTCCTGTTCAACAGCTCATATTATTCCTGATAAAGCTTTTATTCTCATTCTTTAAGACAATGATATAACACTTTCACCTCTCAAATTTTCAATACTCCTCCCCCTACCCATTCTCAGTCCAGGGCCTTGACTTCACATAGAAAATTGATACAGAGAGTTACCTCATCTTCTACCACCAATTTTACCGTTTCACTGGCCTAATTACCTACAAACCCTGCCTTCCTATCTATTGTAATGGAAAAAATATTCTGGCTTTTATTTATACCAAGGCCTCCAGTTGTGCTCTTGATACTATCTCCTTTTACTGTTCTCCTTTTTCTTTCCTACATCATCATTTTCTCTCTTTATATCAAGATGATTTCCACTGGCAAACATTTTATAGTCTCTTTCCTTATCACACATTTTTTAAAATCACACATCTGAAAAAAGAAAACTTTTATTGCATTTCTCTCTTCAGCTAGTACCTCATTTTCTATTTTCATAGCAAAATTGCTCAAAAGAGTTGCCTATATTCACCATCTCACACCTGACATCTCATTTTTTTTTAGCTCAACACATTCTAATTAGGCCTCCATACCAAATATTCCAGTGAAACGTCTCCTACCAAGGTCATTAATGACCTACATTTAGTCAAGTTAATTAATGGTCAACTCACTATTCTCATCTTACTTGATATTTTAACAGGGACTAATGCTTTTGACCATTTTTTCTTTGCAACACTTTTTTCTTTAGAATTCTACAATACTACACTCATCTGTTTTTTCTGTCTCACTTGTCTTCTTATCTGGAGTGTTCTAGGGCTCTGTCCTAGGCTCTCTGCCCTATACATACTCATGCTCTTAGTTACTTCATCCACTTCCATAAGTTTATGTGTAATCCATATATGATTACTTCAATTTGAAACTCCAGTTGTGCTCAAGATTTATATAGTAAATTGCCTCCTTGATGTCTTCATTCAGATGCCTAAATAAGCATTTTGACTTGGCCAAAGCAGAGCTATTGACTCTAGCCACAAATTGGCTTTCCATGAGCCTTTCCTTATCTTAGAAAATAGCACTGAGGGCAGCCCGGGTGGCTCAGTGGTTTAGCACCGCCTTGGGCCCAGGGTGTGATCCTGGAGACCTGGGATTAAGTCCCGCGTGGGGCTCCCTGCATGGAGCCTGCTTCTCCCTCTGCCTGTGTCTCTGCCCCTCTCTCTCTCTCTCTCCCTGTGTCTCTCATGAATAAATAAATAAAATCTTAAAAAAAAAATAAAGAAAGAAAATAGCACTGCCATCCACCCAGTTGCTCAGGTCCAAAACCTAGAAGAAATTCTTTATTGTTCTATTTTTTCTTTAACTCTCTCACTGTTGGCTGGACCTCTAAAATAATCGCAATTCAACCACTCCTTACGCCTCCATTAATATAAACCTAATTCAAGCTTCTATCATCTTTTATGTAAAGTGTAGATTCACTTAGCAATCTAGATTCTGAATCAATACATAGCTTTCTGATTGATTTTACCATCTCTACTCTTGTCTCCCAATCCCACCCCTTCTATACTCCAGACAACCAGAATGATTTTTCCAAAGCATATATCAGGTTATGTCACTCCCCCTCTAAAAACTGTCCAATGATTTGTCACATTAGCTATAATATAGACAAACAAATAAACTCCATATTATGGCATTCAGTACCTCATATCTTTCAGAAGCTGCCTACTTCTTAGATATCCTGTTTTCATTAATCTGTCTGATGGCCTAATTTTCTGGTCCTTACACTCATCAAGTTTATTCCTGAGTCAGAAACTTTGCATTTGCTTAAAAGGCTTTACCCCCATATTGTTTTATGGTTGTTGCCTTCTCCTCATCCAGATCTTTACTTAAATGTCCACCTCCTTCTCTAAGCATCTTAGGAATCAGTGCTCCTTACTAAATTTCGTATCACAACCCTACTGTCTTTTCTACACATTTATTAATACCAGACATTAGCTTCTATATTTAATGGTTTTATTGCTATATCCTTCTTTCAGTCTGAAAACCCACTGAGGGAAGGAACTACTTCTGTCTTTTTAGTAACTGTCCTTAGCACCTATAACATGCCTGGTACATAATACATGCTAAATAAATGTTGCTAACTAACTTGACTCCTCTACGGAAGCTACTTCTTTCTTAAATCCATGACATGATAAGAGCAAAACATATATTTTGTACATATGCATTTAAAAATAGTTTTATGTGCAGTGTATCATAACATTTTAAAGTAGCTCTCCTATAGTTGAGTAAGATCCTACAATACTATAAATGTTTACACTGCTAGAATATTTTAAGACTTCATCATCTACATATATTTTATTTGTTCTATTCATATCTAGTATAAAAGCTTCCCAATTCCCTACTTTGTCACCTATATTCTGTCATAAAAATATTAATTTGTAACCTTCTTAGAGTTCTGATATGAATAAACACAACGCAATTTATTAAGAAGAAAATCATACTTTCTTAATAATTTACTGTGCTAAACTCTGACATCACTTTTTAAAAAAATTTATTTACTTATTCATAGAGACACAGAGAGAGAGAGAGAGAGAGGCAGGCAGAGACACAGGCAGAGAGAGAAGCAGGCTCCATGCAGGGAGCCTGACATGGGACTCGATCCTGGGTCTCCAGGATCACGCCCTGGACCAAAGGCAGCACTAAACCGCTGAGCCACCCAGGCTGCTCTGACATCACTTTTAAAAAGCTTCTGCACAGCAAAAGAAACAGTCAACAAAACTAAAAGACAACCTACAGAATGGGAGAAGATATTTGCAAATGACATATCAGATAAAGGGCTAGTATCCAAGATCTATAAAGAATTTATTAAGCTCAACAGCAAAGAAACAAACAATCCAATCATGAAATGGGCAAAAGACATGAACAGAAATTTCACCAAAGAAGACACAGACATGGCCAACAAGCACATGAGAAAATGCTCTGCGTCACTAGCCATCAGGGAAATACAAATCAAAACCACAAGGGGATGCCACCTCACACCAGTGAGAATGGGGAAAATTAACAAGGCAGGAAACAACAAATGTTGGAGAGGATGTGGAGAAAGGGGAACCCTCTTGCACTGTTGGTGGGAATGTAAACCGGTGCAGCCACTCTGGAAAACTGTGTGGAGGTTCCTCAAAGAGTTAAAAATAGAGCTACCCTATGACCCAGCAATTGCACTGCTGGGGATTTACCCCAAAGATACAGATGCAGTGAAATGCCGGGACACCTGTACCCCAATGTTTATAGCAGCAATGTCCACAATAGCCAAACTGTGGAAGGAGCCTCGGTGTCCATCGAAACATGGATGGATAAAGAAGATGTGGTCTGTGTATACAATGGAATATCACTCAGCCATTATAGACGACAAATACCCACCATTTGCTTCAACGTGGATGGAACTGGAGGGTATTATGCTGAGTGAAGTAAGTCAATCAGCGAAGGACAAACATTATATGGTCTCCCTCATACACGGAATATAAAAAATAGTAAAAGGGATTAAAGGGGAAAGGAGAGAAAATGAGTGGGAAATATCAGAGACGGTGACAGAACATGAGAGACACCTAACTCTGGGAAACGAACAAGTGGTGGTGGAAGGGGTGATGGGTGGGGAGACGGGGTGACTGGGTGATGGGCACTGAGGGGGACACTTGATGGGATGGGCACTGGGTGTTGTACTATACGTTGGCAAACTGAACTCCAATAAAAAAGTATACAAAAAAATAAAAATACATATTTGAAAAATAAAATTAAATACATTTTTTGAGAAATAAAAAATAAAACTTACCTCTCGTCCATGGCCTCCTAAACTTGTCATCAATAACTTCTCCATAATAATTTCCGTCTTGATATAAACATGAAGGGATTCGAAGCAGTAAGGCATCTCTGTGAAACTTCTTTCTAACTACAGTCTGTGTAAGAAAGTAAGATTATAAAATCTTTTAATACATTCACCAGCTTTAACTATCAATATTCAGAATATTAAAATTCTGTTCTTTTAAATTTATATTATTTTTATCTGAAGGTAATACCTACTTATTACAAAATATAAAATAACACAGAATATGTAACTGAGAAAGTCAAGGTCCCTAGTAATATCGGTAATAGTTTGGCCTATTTTCCACTGGCTTTTTTTCTAGGCTAGGCTAAAATGTGTGTGTGTGTGTGTGTGTGTGTGTGTGTGTGTGCGCGTTTGATGAAAGTGAGATCACACCATTTATATAGTATGCCATTTAGCAATATGCTTTTTTTCATTTAACAGTATAATACAGCTGTCTTAATTTTGTTTTCTATGTCTTTGCATTATTAAACTTGTGACAACCAGCAAATAATTTTCTAGCTTAAAAAAAATCAACAAATAGAACTATTTCTTCAAGCTCATCATCTATGATGTGCCTCTGAAAAATGCCCTGCTATTCTTCTCAGATTATCAAAACCTTATTTATCAAGAAAAAAAATCCTATTTAATCTTTCAAGGTCCATCTTAAGCAATATCTCCTCTAATGAAGCTTTTCCTCAGTGACTCTCAACTTCCCATAAAATTCGTTATTCTATATATTTTGACAAATGATAGTTTCTTGGGAAACTAGTTTATGTTTGCTGAAGCTGTTATACATATTAAATAAGAGGTCTTAACTATCCAAGAATAAATTGTACAAAGAAAGAAAAGTTAAAGTAATTTATATAAAATGAGGACCAAAGATTCATAGCAAAAAGGGGAAAAAAGTTTGATTAATACTTTATCTAGGGCAGCCCTGGTGGCGCAGCGGTTTGGCGCTGCCTGCAGCCCAGGGCGTGATCCTGGAGACCCGGGATTGAGTCCCGCATCGGGCTCCCTGCGTGGTGCCTGCTTCTCCCTCTGCCTGTGTCTCTGCCTCTCTCTCTGTAGCTGTGTCTCTATGAATAAATAAATAAAATCTTTTTTAAAAAAATACTTTATCTAAAAAAATGAAGTAGTTATAAGAACTCAGTTTTATATCTAACAAATTTTGTTTATAATTGGCTTGTAACCATACTGTTTTTTAATCAAAATTTTCCTACAAACTGTATTATATAATGATATGCATGAGAAGAGTTATTACTTCACCTTTGATTATAAAGAAGATATTTTATTTTATTTATTTATTTTAATATTTTATTTATTTATTCATGAGAGACACAGAGAGAGAGACAGGCAGAGACACAGGCAGAGGGAGAAGCAGGCTCCATGCAGGAAGCCTGACGTGGGACTTGATCCCGGGTCTCCAGGATCACGCCCTGAGCCAAAGGCAGATGCTCAACCACTGAGCCACCCAGGGAAGATATTTTAAAAATCTATTTAACCGAAATATTCCCAAGGCATTTCTAACTCCTTTAATATTCAAACCATTCTCTTCCTCTTACCTGTAACTAATCTAATATTGCAAGGTCTTCATTTGACAATAGCTTTACCTGTTATTTGAGTGGTTCCTCAACATTGTTTTCATGAGCCTTACAAAATTCTACAACTTTTACAAGATTTGCCATCAACTAGTATCACATTTGTACTATATCATGGGGTGTGATCTATGAACAAGAAACTAAGATACCATGGACAAGGATAAAAGTTTAAGGATGTTTGAATTTTGAAGTGGCCAATATATTCATAAGTATATTTGTTTAACAATGACATCTGATTCCCTACCATGTATATGTTATAATAACACATTTACCTCCCACAGTTGGGAAGAAATAATAAAACCTGAAGATATATAAATGTCTTTCTTATTTTCTATAAAATGTAACAGAGTTTTAGTTACATTGGAGAAACTTTTCTTCCCAGTAATGAGGTCAAGATTATAAAGAAAATCAAAATTTAACCTGTCAATTAAGATCATAAGAACAATGAATTGTTGTATGACAATTACCCCAATTAGTTTCTTAACAATGTACTGGAGTTTCAGCTTTTTATAAGCTGTTTAAGTTCTCTAGACAGGAGTTTCCTAACCTGTAAAACTGTAAGACCTGTGTAACAATGGCATCTTACTCTTGCAGTAGTTATGATGATCAAGTGACACAATCCATCAAAAGAGCAATGTATCTCACTCATAGTAAGTGGTCAATATATGCTGTTACTGTTATTTCCTCATGAAGATCCCTCCCTCCCCACTCTTTTCAAGGAAGATCACTCAAGAATGTTCATAAAAGCAGCCCAAATATGCCAAGAATTTCCTTTTTTTCTGCTGACAACTTCAAATGCATGTTGCATTATCAATAATTACCTTCTAAAAATGGCATTTTTAAGGTATAGAAGTGGGAAGAAAGTTTAAATAAATGTCAAAGTAATTAATTAAACTAAGGATTAATCTAAGAACTACTGCAATTATCATAATCTTATAGTGAATGCAGATATTTTTATATCATAATTCTTAGTAGTTAGCGATCCAGTAACACTCTACCTCATATAAATAGTCTATTGCACAATATTTGAATGCTGAAAACATGTCTTCTTTCTTTGAAAGTGGTACAAGTTTCAGTATCTGGAAATATAAAAATTAAAATTAAATGTTGGCAAAATAGCAAAGCAAGGAGTAGAAAACCATTCTTAATCACAAAACTTTGGTTCATTTATTTTTAAAAAGGCACTAAATGATAAAAAAGTTAACTTTAAAAATAACATTAGTTACTATGATTTAAATCTAATATGAAAATAATGTATGTTGATATAAAATTGTTAATCTATTTTTGATATAAGTTCATATATTGTTTAATCCATATAACTTCTGGTTGGTGGATTGAAATATATACATACTGTGATCATTTTGTTGCAAAAGAGGCAGGAATTTGCAAGACTGGTACAGTGGTTTTCTCAGGGCAACCATATTTCTTAAGGGGTCTTTAAATAGCATGACCATAGATAAAACTGTGCTGAAGCAGGGGAGAAGAATTTGGGAAATTCTAGTATTTTACTTAAAAAATAAAAAGGCCAGGAGTGGCTAAGTAGGAAGAACACGTGATTCTTGATTTTGGGGTCATGAGTTCAAATGCCATGTTGGGAGTAGAGATTACTGAAAAATAAAATAATAAAAACTTTAAAAAAGTAATATTAAAAATAATTCAGTAATATTAAAAAAAGAAAAAAGGCTGAAGTTAGAATTCCCTAATACTTAGCTCAGAAAGCCACAATGACATATTATTCTTAGATAAATGGGTAACTATTGTAAATAAACATTTTTTTTAAATTTAGCAATAAGTAAAATTTAAAATGCTGAAAGAGTCCAAGATGGTTCTCATTTATGTGAGAACTGGAGCAATTACAGCTTCTAAGAGTCACTGTAGGACAGAGTCCAGTGTATCAGATAGTTCTTAGTATTCTGATCAGTTATTTAAAATGTTTTGGGGGATTCAGAAGTAAACCAGAAGTCTTCACATAGTAGTTTGTCAATAAGTTCTTAGCGAGTGAAACAAACATTTTAATCCAAATGTTTTGCCTTAGTTCCATTATTATTTTATTATTTAAAAAATTTTTTTAAAGATTTTATTTATTTATTCATGAGAGACACAGAGAGAGGCAGAGACGCATGCAGAGGGAGAAGCAGGCTTTTTGGAAGGAGCCTGATGTGGGACTCGATCCCAGGACCCGGGATCATGCCCTGAGCCAAAGGCAGATGCTCAATCGCTGAGCCACCCAGGGGTCCCTCATGATTTTATATTTGTTTGAAGTTTACCTGTTCCCTTGTCTATGGTGAAGGTACTGCACCAGAAGACCTTAAGAGCTCATCTACATTAATTAGCTATGAATCTATTCCTATTTTCAGTCATCATCGCCTGAACATTCTTAACTACTCAACTACTGTCTTAAAATACTAAGAGCAAAACGGTTATGGAATACAATTACTTTGATTAATGAATCAGAAGACATTTTGGATATTGCATAAGCTTTCCAGTGAAAAACCCAATAAGCTATCTGAATTATTTTTAATATTACTAGGTTCTGTGGTATCAACAGATGTGGGGAATACACCAATATAGTGTTGGTGACCTTGTTCAATCTTAATTAAAGATTAACATAGCATTTTCTTACTGGTGATTACTTCTCTGGAAATATTTTATTTTTTTTTAATTTTTTTTTTTTTAAGATTGTATTTATTTATCCATGAGAGACACACAGAGAGGCAGAGACAGAGGCAGAGGCAGAGGGAGAAGCAGGCTCCAGCAGTGAGCCCGACGTGGGACTTGATTCCAAGACCCCGGGATCACGCCTTGGGCTGAAGGCAGATGTCCAACCGCTGAGCCACCCAGGGATCCCACTGGAAATATTTCCTAATCACTGTACCTCCATACCTTCTCCATACGGTGTATCAATAATCTTTGAGGTAAATATTAATTTAGAATTTCCATTTTTTGATACTGTGCTTTCCTAAAACATCATCTGATTGTGCCTCATTCTAAAAGTCATTTCAAAAAGTTTAAAATAACTCTACTTAATCCATTCGGTTATTGTCAGCAGTGTTTATCTTAAATTTTCCTTTCTTGGGAAGCCTAACATTTCCATTCACTTCAGATTTGTCACTCTCATCAACTACTTTGAACAATAATTACTGTTGTGTTGAAGTTAATCATTTAAATTCATGCTGAACCTATAATAGTAAAATAAGATATTATACATCATATATATTCATAGAATTCCTTTCACCTATCAGGTTTACTTCATTGATTACCGGTATTTGAACCATCTTATAATAGTGGATGGACAGGAAGAGAGATAAGTCGGCCTTATTTCTAAAATCAAAGGGAGTGGACAAGCAAAATCATGGCTAAAGAGAAAAGTCTTTTAAAAATAATCAACTTTTGAATTGCAGCAATTCCTGAAATATTTTTCCTTATCTGCTTCTAGAGATTTTATTTATCCTGTGCTACCTCCTGATCAGGGTCAAAATGGAAATGCATATAAATAATTAGGTTAGAGGGCAGCCCGGTGGCTCAGTCTGCCTTTGGCCCAGGGTGTGACCCCAGGGTCCTGGGATCGAGTCTCACGTCGGGCTCCCCTCAGGGAGCGTGCTTCTGCCTGTGTCTGTCCCTCTCTGTGTGTCTCTCATGAATGAATAAATAAAATCTTAACCAAAAAATAAAAATAAAAAATAAAAATAAAGAAAGAAACTTGGGATGTAACTTCTAGAAGAAACCACTAAAATAATTTAAAGTAGTTGCCCCTTTGGAGTGAAGTAGGGGACTGCCTCTCTCTCTGTCTCTCATGAATAAATAAAGTCTTTTAAAAATAAAAATTAAAAAAAAAAAATTAGGTTAGGCCCTTATGCAGAAGGCCAGAGAAGTTAAGGTACAGATTTTTTTTTTCCCACCCAGTTTTACTGACACATAATTTAGTTAAAAACTTTTACATATTTAAAGTGTACGTATCCATAATGGAACATTATTTCCAAGATTATTTAAGACACATAGGAGCGAATGAATTTTGGGGGCTGGCTTCCCTTAAGGAGATTTCTCCCCTTCCTCACTCCTTTGCCTAAAAACCACACTTGAGCCATGTAAACACCGCAGAGGAGGCCAGGCTCACACATTTCCTCACATCGTTTGTTCCATACAACTCGGCGTTAGTGGGTTGAGATCCCCGGGCCATTCTGCGCCCCGCACTCTCCCTATTCCCGCCTCATCAGGTTACGCGGACCCGGGCGCTGGGGTCTCAGCCCCACAGAGAGCCACATAAGCCGCCCTCACAAATCTGTTTTCCAGAAACTCTGGAGCTGCCATCCTCTACGCCAGCCTGATCTCTTCTTCCCGTCTGCTCATAGAACACCCCCCCTCCCCTCATCCCCTCAGCACCTCAGGACGGCTCCCCCGGGATCAAATCGCCACCTACCGGTCGGCGCCTGAGAAAATTCCCGCCTACTGCTCACGTGATCTCCGGCGCAGGGGGGGCGGGCTCAGCTCTCCCATTGGCCACGCAGGCCAGGCCCCGCCCCTCGAGCTCCCGGCATTTCCGCCTGCGGTGGCTCAGCGCCGGGGGCGTTCGGCGTCCTCGCGTGGCCGACGCGCGAAGCCTCGGTGGCCCTGAGGGGACAGTGACAGTGGGGAAGGTGGCGGGAAGCCAGAAGGAACCGGTATGAAAGGCTGGGCCGGCCGGGCAAGGGGGCCTGGGCTTCTAATGTTGGTTATTAGCTTAATCCTGGCGGAACGGGACGGGGCCAGCGGGGAAGCAGGGGCGGAAGCGTTCCGGGAGGCAAACGGGGGAACCCGCCCCCAGGTGCAGGGACTCGGGGAAGCGAGAGGGAGGGGGAGGCCGGTTTCAGGTGTTGGTCTTGCCGGCGGAAGGGCGTTAGAGGAGGGCGGCGAGATAGCTGGAGTTGGGACATGCGTACTGTACGCCTTGACCCGTGGCCGCCCCTTCGCAAACACGCTCGTGTGAGAATCGGGAAGAAGGGTTGTCTCTGTGTTTCTTAACTGCCGCCTTCCTTTACGTGACGTAACTCGGCATCGAATTTCTTCCCACGATCTTGCAAGAAGTGACATGCATTATTTATTTTACCAGCGTAGGGGTGTCTTTCCAGTTAATTATTAACAAAATACTAATTATGAAGCATCAGTGGAGGCTCAGCGGTTTAGTGCCTGCCTTTGGCCCAGGGCGTGATCCTGGAGACCTGGGATCGAGTCCCGCGTCGGGCTCCCTGTGTGGAGCCTGCTTCTCCCTCTGCCTCTGTGTGTGTGTGTGTGTGTGTGTGTCTCATAAATAAATAAATAAAATCTTTAAAAGAAAGAAAGATCAGTGGATGAGCGATAGTATTCTCCCAAGTTACTGACTTCATTCTATTTTGTACAGGTTTGTGCAGTTGGCTGCATTTAATGTTTGGCAGTAATCAATAGGATGATGTTCGTCTGGCCTTGAGGTACCTGACTGCGTGTTCTTGGATTAAAACTAATTCGAAATTGGGGATCCCTGGGTGGCGCAGCGGTTTGGCGCCTGCCTTTGGCCCAGGGCGCGATCCTGGAGACCCGGGATCGAATCCCACGTCGGGCTCCCGGTGCATGGAGCCTGCTTCTCCCTCTGCCCCCCCCCCCCCCCCCCCCGTGTGTGTGACTATCATAAATAAATAAAAAAATTTAAAAAAACTAATTCGAAATTAAATGATTTTGTAAAAATTAACAGAAGTTAACACATTTAGACTCCCTGTAACCAGTAAAACCATTCCTAAAATGAACGCAGGAAACGTAATCTCTATTACTAAGCTTATTCCCACATAACCAGTGTTAACAATCTGGGGTGTGTCTTTGTAAAATTTAATTTTTAAACTTTAAGGTCAATTAATTAACATATTGTGGTGTTAGTTTCAGAGGTAGAGCTTAGTGATTCTTCAGTTGCATGTAATACCCGGTGTTCATTACATTAAGTGCCCTCCTTGATGCCCATCATCCAGTTACCCCATCCCCCACCCAGGGGTATTGTCTTTTCATACCTCCTTATATGTTCATACAAATTTATATGGACATGCACATACAAAAGGGTTTGGCCAGTTACATAAAAATGAGTGATTTATTTTCTACAGTAAACAATACATCATGAACAACCTTCCAGATAAACATATATAGATTTAACTCATTTTTAACAGCTGCATAATATTTCATAGTAAAGATATGCCGTAACTTACTCAAAAAATTCTGCTACTGATAGATTTAATAGATTGTTTTCAGGTTTTTTTTTTTTACCTTGACAAATAATATGACAACAAGAATTCTCATAGAGTTTTGAATATTATTGCTGTTATTCCTATGGTATGAATGTGTTGCTTTGCTGCCTTAAATAGTAAGAGCTTTTCAAATTTAATAGCGCCGATTTACCTTCCAAAAGTTTATAGCAAGTTATGTTAAAAATGCCTGAGAGATCATTTTCCAGAATACTCAACAGAAATGAATGTTTTGCTCTTTAAAAATGTTTGCTAGTCTGACAAGAAAAATGCTCTCATTATTGTTTTCAATTGCATTTTTCTGATTACTGCTGAGATTAAACACTTTTTAGATGTTCATAAGCCCTTTGGATTTCTTCTTCTGTGAATCCTATTAATTGCCTAATTTGTGTGTGTGTGTATGTGTGTGTACAAGATCAGGGGATTTTTCCATTCATTAGGTTGTCTTGTGGAGATCTTGTGTATAGGTACGTTAGTTAATATCAGATTTGACTATTTAAATAACAGAAAATTTCCAAGCACATAAAGTTTATTTCTCTGTCACACAAAGGAGGTACAGAACTAAAAGGTTCAGGTCTGATATGGCAGCTGTGCCCAACAAAGTCCTCAGGGACTTAACTATCCAGCTCATTGCTCTCATATTCGTGTATTGTGGCCCTCTGTCTCATGGTCCTCCGTCTCATGGTCTCAGTATTTATGTTTCAGGCAGCAAGACAGAGCAAGGAATGAAAAAGAGGAGAGGCCAAGGGCACAATGCTTCTTTATATATCTGGAATTAAAATTATGAAATATAATGTTCATATAGAAAAATGCATAAGACAATTTATAGCTTAAAAAATGACTTTAAAGAAACATCCATGCAACCTCCACTCAAAGTAAAGAAAGCAGCATTGCAAGAATTTCAGAAGCTGTGTTCCCTTTTCTAATCACAACTCTCCCTTGAGGAATTCTCCCCCTAGACCTAGAGATTACTATAATCCTGACTTTATGGTAATCACTGCTTTGCTTTTCTTTAGTTTCACCCAAGTATGCATTTCTAAATGATACAGTTTTGCTTATTTTTAAATGTTACTGTTTGTGTTAGTTTGGTTTTTGTTTCTATTCACTGGATGCCAGTTGTATGTATGTTAATTTCATTGCTGACTATACCATCATATAAATATATCTCAATTGATTTATCCATTCTATTGTTGATGGACCTTTGGATTATTCCAAATGATATAATGCTGCTATCAATATCCTTGTACATATGTCCTACTTATACATATACATTTTTCTGCAATATAATTTTAGGAATGAATTTCTAGATTATTGAGTATGCATATCATCACACTTATTCAATAATAGCAAACTGTTTTCCAAAGTGATTATACCAATTTACACTCCTACCAGCACTGTTTGAGAGTTCCTGTTGCTTTGTGTCCTTACCAACCATTAGCAGCTTCATTATTAATTAATTTTGAATATCTGGTAAGTATCTAGTTGACTCTCAAGGAAGGTTCCCTTAAGTTGCCACATGACACTTCTGCTTGCTTATATCTCGTTGGTTATGCCGTAGTCACCTGGTCACTCTTAGCTGTAGTAAAGGCTAGAAGATTCATTGTTTATTCTGAATAGTCAAGTGCATAGTTACAACTTGGATATTCTATTATTAAAATAAGAAGGAAAGAACAGATTTTGAGAAATATATAATAGTTTCTAGGGGATCCTTGGGTGGCGCAGCGGTTTGGCGCCTGCCTTTGGCCCAGGGCGCGATCCTGGAGACCCGGGATCGAATCCCACATGGGGCTCCCGGTGCATGGAGCCTGCTTCTCCCTCTGCCTGTGTCTCTGCCTCTCTCTGTGTGTGTCTGGCTATCATAAATAAATAAAAATTTTAAAAAAAGTTTCTTCCATGCAAGAATAATAATTTAAAAATAGCTAACTTTTATTGAGCACTTACTATGTGCCAAGCACTATTCTAAACACTTTACAACTACTTATAAACTGGATACTATATTACAGGTAAGAAAACTGAAACATTGAGAACTTAAATGTCTTGCCCAAGATTAAACAACTAGAAAGTATGGAACAGAATTGTAGACCCAGGTAGTCTGGCTCAGAGTCCATGCTTTTAGGGTGGCCATAGATTCTTTAAAAGGAATATTTACTCTTAGCCATATATTTAACAAAGATTTTCCTCCTGCTTCTCTTTGGAAATTTCTAAAAGTAGCTTTCTTTATATGTCTATAAATTTTAATTCACCATTACTTACATTATTATTTTGTATCTAGGTGGAAGTCAATTTAAACACACTTGAATATAAAGATTTTATTTATTTATTTTAGAGAATGAGAGAGAGAGGGAAAGAGAGGACACACGAGGAGCAGCAGAGGGAGAAAGACAATCCCATGGAGACTCCACACTGAGTGTATAGCCTGGTGTGAGCCTCCATCTTACAACACAGATCACGAGCAAGCTGAAATCAAGAATCAGACACTTAACTGCCTGAGCTGAGCCACCCAGGTTCCCTTAACACACTTGAATATAAACGAAGCTGAAGAGCCATAAAGGAAACTGGAAAAACCCTCTGATATCCAGATCAATTCCATACATTCATGGAAATCTCTTCTAATAATAATAAGCTTCATTATTGTATTCACATGCTGTACTGTAGAGGACAGAGTAATAATGCTTAATATTTACTGAGAACATACTTTGTGCCAAACACAATATTAGGCATTGAAAATGCAAAAATAATGGAAACAGATCTTAGCCTTTGAGAAGCTCATGAATTCTTGTCTGATGTTCTGATTTTTTTTTTTCTTTTCTTCAAACAATTCTGTATACTGATGCCAGGACGATATTTCCAAAACAACTAATTGAGAATATCACTCCCCTGCTCAAACTTTGTAATTTATCACATACAGGATAAAATCTGAAATTCTTAGCATGTAACAATTATTCCACCCCATTTACTTTGGAACCCTGCACCATTAGCCATTCTTTGAACATCTCCCAGATTCTTCGACTTGCAAGTCTTTGTTCCTGCTGTTTTATGTATATCCTGATCACATGTTCAGAACCTGTTTATTCTACAGGGTTCAGTTCAAATGTTTACTCCTCCCACTGATAATCTTAGAATTAGTTGTTACCTGTTTGGCACTCTTACAACTTTTCTCAGTGTCCCACTTTGGACAGTTTTCGTGCTTTATAATTGTTTTATTCATGCCTGCTTCTACCAGATTGCTGTCTTATTAAGAAGGTGGGCTATGCACCATGTCTTAATTATCTTTATATGCTTTGTATACACTAGCACAATGTTTTATCTCTAAACATTTAGAGTAATCTCTCAAATAGATATTTAATTCACTACTTGAAATTTGGCACTAGGTCATTCTGAAATAATCAAATATTTTTTTGCATTTTCTGTTAAATGTAGATGTTCAGTGTTTTTGCAGGACCATTAATGTGTATAAAATATTACACACACCAACACACATCAGCCAAAGCAAACATGGCATAAATACGGCTTATAGTCAATTTGAGATGGAGTTGCAGATTGGTCTGAACCAGATTATGCAGAAAATCTGGATATATGGAATGAAATAATATTGCGCAAATGTGTTGCATAAGTAACTTGTGTTGTGGTTGTTAATTTACGGGTGTAGTCACATACTATCTTTTGATCAGTAAGGAATGATTCTACATCAGTAGATTGAGAGCAAACATTTTGGCACAACATAATTAATCTAATTAAACTAGATAATAACACTAGAAACAAGCTGTGGTAGCATCAGCATGTAAAGAAATTTTCACCAGTATACAAGGAAAACCTAATATTTCATATTCATGTAGTTTACCTTTTCTTCAAATACAGAAGCCAAATGTTTCGTACCCTATTTTTGCAACATTTGTCCCTAAAAACACTATCAGTTTTCTCTTTTCCACATGTTGAACCCCTAAACATTTTTCTGATTATGAGTCATCTCATACCTTAAATGTTTATTGTATCTTATACACACGTTAAAAAAATGTACCTAAGCTAAGCTTCTGGCTAGGATAAAAACATTATCTGTGTTTGGACTTGACTCTGTTCCCCTAAAGAAGCCTTAGGCTGGAATGAACAGTTATACTTGAGTGTCCATTTCCTTCTGAAAAATGGAAGGGCTAACTACACTTTAATAAAAAATTTCTCTGAGTAACATTCACTCTAAAGCTTCTCATATTTTATGCTCCAGTGAAATTAAGGCATTTGTAAAAAAAATTACATAGGTGAGATAAGAATATAGGTCTTTCGACTTCCACCCAGTGAGGTGTAATTGTTCACTCATTGGTTTAATCTATCAGTTTTTTAGCAAGGGAGGAGCAGAGGGAGAGAGAATTTTAAGCAGGCTCCACACTCAGCACAAAGCGCAGCACCCAGGGCTCGATCTCATGACTCTGAGATCATGACTTAGGCTGAAATCAAGAGTTGGATGCTTAATCGGCTAATCCTGCAGTTGCCCCTATCTATCAATTATTTTTAGCACATATTATGTGCAAGGAATTACACTATTTGGGGAGAGCATATGATTCTATTCTGTCAATGTGGCAGGAGAAATAAGACATTCATATAAAAAACTAGTTGTTCCCTGAGGAAATTGATGTCATAAGAGTTACAGGAGCTTAAAAAGGAAATAATTCTTTATTGTTTTAACAAATAAATTGTAGAGATAAAGAATAATTGAATAGATATCTCACCAGATTAGTTATTTCACCAGATTAACCATACCTATGGGAAATCTAGCTGTTTGAATCGCAAAAGCATAACAGAACCACTGTGTACCGAATGGAAAATGAACCAACTTATAAAATAAATAACTTCCTAAGGTCTAAACTGCAAATTGAAGCTATAATAAGTTATAAAAAATCACAAATATCCATGGGAGCCAATATCATCCTTATACAAGACGGGACAACTATTTCTCTTTTTCTCTCCAAAAGAAGTCTTAATGTTGCTTTATAAACAGCAATTCTGACAACTTCATATTTTGAATTTAGACCCAATCTTGTACCTCATAATGTAAACTAATTTAACAAATAACTTTTGAACACCTACTATGGTATGTACAAACATAGTAGGTTAGCAACTTGTATTGTTTCTTACAGGAAAAAAAAAAGAAAGTAGCCAGAAGCAATAATATCTAACACTATTGAGCACCTTCCTTCTCTTTTAAATATCTTTTTCTTTAGCTTCTAGCTTCCTGATCTCTCCCACCTATTCTACACCTGGATTCTCTGTAATTTGGGGGGGGGAAATAATAAAACCATAAAAGGTTTATTGGTTCCACTACAAATATATGCTATGCAGCTTCAGCTGGTCCTTCAATGCTAATTATCTATATATATATATTTCATATGTATATACGTATGAATATTCACATATGTATTAAATATATATATATATATATATGAATGAGAGAGTCTGTATGTGCCAGCAATGTTCTGAATATTAGAAATAAGAGTCTTGGGAAGCCCGGGTGGCTCAGCGGTTTAGCACCACCTTCACCGCAGGGTGTGATCCTGGAGACCTGGGATCGAGTCCCATGTCTGGCTCCCTGCATGGAGCCTGCTTCTCCCTCTGCCTCTCTCTGCCTCTCTCTGCCTCTCTCTCTCTCTCTCTCTCTCTCTCTCCCCCTGTGTCTCTCATGAATAAATAAGTAAAATCTTTAAAAAAAAAAAGAAATAAGAGTCTCAAGACAATGTCTTTAGGCCCCTTGTGATATTCCAACAGCTTGACCAGTGGTTCTCATTTGAAGTGTTTTGCCTCCCAGAGGGCATTTGGGATATCTGGAGACATTTTTGGTTGTTGTAATTGGGGGACGGGTTGCTACTGGCATCTAATTAGCAGAAGCCAGGATCCCGGTATGAACATCCTAAAATTAAGAGGAAAGTCTACCGCCACCCTTAAATAAGAATTATCAGCCCAAAATATCAATAGTACCAAGGTTGAGAAATCTTGATCTTAAGGTTAAAGACTAAACTATATCCACACTCTCCTAGTCATACATATATAACTTGCCCCATTCCCTGGAAATAACTTCACTTTCTTGAGTGAGAAGTTGTGTTCCCTCACTTTTCTCTTTTTATATCAAAATGTCCATATAGTCTTATTTGGCATTTTTTCCCTTCTTTTTGTGGAAAAATGTTCTTCTTTCTTTCCAAGACTAACCTCTTCCAATATTTATGCCCTACCCTATTTTCCAAACTATTTAAGATGCTGACAATAATGCATTCTGTATCACAGAATAACACAGATAAGAAATCAGGCAAAGGGTACTGTTCTCTCTGGATTTTTTATCTCATCCCCACTTACCACCTCCAGAATTTAGTTCACAGGTTATTTCCTCCCATGGATCTTCATTCTATCCCCTACAACAGGTTCTCTCTGTGTCTAAAAGGCACTTAATTATATTGTCTTAAAATATTCTTTAAAAGGATTCCTGGGTGGCTCAGCAGTTGAGCATTTGCCTTTGGCTCAGGGTGTAATCCAGCAGTCCCGGGATGAAGTCTTACATCATACTCCCTGCATGGAGCCTGCTTCTCCCTCTGCCTATGTCTCTAACTCTCTCTGTCACTCATGAATAAATAAATAAAATCTTTTAAAAATAAATAAATAAAATATTCTTTAAAACTCTTATTTTGATCCTTCTGTTTTTTAACTTATCTGTATCCCCTAGGACTCCTATAATTTTCTCCTAACTAATCTCCCAGCCTCTAATCTAGTCTGCATTGTGCTGTAGAATTTAGGTTATGTCAACTACTCTCATCAAAGTTCTTTAGTAATCAACCATTGCCTATACATAATAACTATGCCACATCAAGCATATTTTGTTTACAAGATACTATGCTTGGAACTTGACTTAGGTTAGGAACTTGCTTAGGAACTTGATTAGTATCTCCATCATATAGATGAGAAACTCAGGCTTACAGAGGTTAAGTGTGTTGCTCAAAACTATAGCTAGGATGTGAGGAGCAGATTCAAATCCAGGGGGATCCCTGGGTGGCACAGCGGTTTGGCGCCTGCCTTTGGCCCAGGGCGCGATCCTGGAGACCCGGGATCGAATCCCACATCCGGCTCCCGGTGCATGGAGCCTGCTTCTCCCTCTGCCTATGTCTCTGCCTCTCTCTCTCTCTGTGACTATCATAAAATTAAAAAAAAAAAAAAAACAAACAAACAAAAAAAAACAAATCCAGGTCAGTCTTATGCCAAAGTTTTGGCATACATTTTGCACAACTCTTCATTACTTAAGGTATCAAGTCCAGACAGACGAGTTTGGCCTTTAGGTCTCTTTGTGATCTGGCTCCAGACTTTTTCAGCTCCTGCCGACCTTCATCTACTCTATACTCCTGTTAAAGTACTACTGTTCTTTGCATACTCTCTTTGCTCTCTTTTCTTCTCTTTGCTCCCATTCATATCATAACCACTGTCTATGTACCCTTCTCTAGAGGTCATTTCTAGAGGTCCAAATACCCACCCACTTTCAAGCCCAACTCAAGCTTCCCAGCCAAGTTCCTTAATCTCTGATCTTTTCCTTTTTTTTATGATGAAATTTTTCTCACAAATTTTAATATTATAAACTAGGTATATGCTTTTTTGCCCTTTATCTTTACCTCCTTTATTTTTAAAAAAGATTTTATTAATTAATTCATGAGAGACACACACAGAGGCAGAGATATAGGAAGAAGGAAAAGCAGGCTCCCTGAGAGGAGCCCGATGCAGGACTCGATCCCAGGACCTCAGGATCACGACCTGAGCCAAAGGCAGCTGCTCAACCACTGAGCCAAAGGTGCCCCATATTTTTACCTCCTTGATAGTAACATATTTTTGTGTAGAATTTTATAAACTCTCCTTCAAATATGTTAAGAACTTGGCAAAGAGCAAGAGCTCAATAAATGTTTCTTTGCTTGTTTGGTTCTAATCTTCATCATAACAATTCTCTGAGGTATTATTATGCTTTAATAACAGATAGGAAAACTCAGGCTCAGAGAGATCAAGTGACCTGCCACAGGGCAGAAATATTCCACTATGACCCAAGCTCTAACTCAAGAGATCTGTCTCTAATTGAGAGTTCTTTCTACTATACTACGTAGGGCTTCAGAATTTTGGTCCCCAGTATATCCTAGCCCTATACCTTGGTCATAGTAGTTATCAAATATGAGCTGAATGAGTGAGTAAATGTCTGTTAAGAACATATTCTTTGAGGTCGAAAGTCATGAGAGGTTTATTGGCCACCAAGAATAACAACACTTTAGGATGTGACTCATCCTCACACATAGCATTTAGGCAGAAGGAAAACAAACCCTCCCATTCTGATAAAATATCTTAGGCAACATTAGGTTCGAGTCTGTATTATTATCCACCTAAGAACACCCATGCCACACACCTTTAACAAACAAGTTTTTGTGTTATTTAAAATCAGTGGGTAGGAAGAAAATTGAGAGTAATTTTTCAATTTTTGTTTTTCATTTTTCTGCAGCCAAATTGGTCATTCTGTCTCCTTATTGTCTGCTTTTTGGGGCATGTTTAGAAAGGTCACCTCTATTGCAAAAATTATACAGATGTTCAAATATATTTTCTACTGTTTTTATCATGTTATCCTTTACATTTAGAAACTCTGGGATTGTGTGTCCATGCATGTGTGTGTTTCTATGCATGTATGTAAGGCATGAAATAGGTTTATAATTTAATATTTCTCTATCTCAAATAAATAAAATATTTTTTAAAATTAAAAAAAGAAGGGGGCACTTGGGTTGCTCATTCAGTTAAGTGTCTGCCTTCAGGTCAGGTCATTATCCCAGGGTCCTGGGATTGAGCCCCGTATTGGGCTCCCTGCTGAGCAGGGAGCCTGCTCCTCCCTCTTCCTTTGCCTGCCACTCCCCTGCTTGGTCTCTCTCTCTCTCTTTCTCTGTCTCAAAAAAATATATATTTTTAAAATTTTAAAATAATATTCTTATATAGCTTAATGAATTATTTATTGATTTCCATTCTAATTTAAATTACATCTTTATCATATATTTCCATATACAAATTATTATACATGTAAACTAAACTTTCCAGATTTTTAATTTATTTCTATTGATGATTTACTGCTGAGCTCTTTTTATTTATGTATTTACACTGTTTTAACTATTAAAGTTTTAATTTCTGGGCAGCAATCTCATATGCTATTTTTTTTTTTAAGATTTACTTATGTATTTATTTATTTATTTGAGAGAGAGAACAAGTAGGAGGAGGGGCAGAGAGAAACAAGCAGACTCCACACTGAGCATGGAGCCGGTCCTGGAGCTTGATCTCATGCCCCCGAGATCATGACCTAAGCCAAAATGAAGAGTTGGATGCTTAACCAACTGAGCCACCCAGGTGCTCCCACTACTGTTCTTTTAAAAAAAAAAAATTCTGGCTACCATTTAAGGCTTATTTTTTAAGGTTTATTTATATATTTATTTAATTTCTACACCCAATATTGGGCTTGAACTCATGACTTAAGGACCAAGAGCTGCATGCTCCTCTGACTGAGCCAGCCAGGCACCCTTCTAAGGTTTATTCTTTTTTAAAAAAATATTTTATTTATTTACTTGAGAGACAGAGACAGAGAAAGCATGAGCAGGGGAATGGAGCAGAGGAAGAAGCCGACTCCATACCAAGCAGGGAGCCCAATGGAGGACTCCATCCCAGGACCCTGAGATCTTGACCTGAGCTGAAGGCTGACACTTAACTGACTGAGCCGTCCAGGCATCCTCTAAGGTTTATTCTTAAAAAAATAAAAAGCATAAGAAATATTTTGTCAAGATCCTATATTTTCTTTTGCTGAGATTCTGATTAAGATGAAATAAGGGGATCCCTGGGTGGCGCAGCGGTTTGGCGCCTGCCTTTGGCCCAGGGCGCGATCCTGGAGACCCGGGATCGAATCCCACGTCAGGCTCCCGGTGCATGGAGCCTGCTTCTCCCTCTGCCTGTATCTCTGCCTCTCTCTCTCTCTCTGTGACTATCATAAATAAATAAAAAAATTAAAAAAAAAAAAGATGAAATGAAAGTGATAGATTAATTTGGAGAATTGAATCATTTTAGTATACAGTCTTCAGAATCCGAGAACCTAATATGGTTTTCTATTTACTCAAGTCTTCTGTCATTTTTCCCAATGATTTTATAATTTTACAATTTCTGTGTATTTGTGTGTGCGTGTGTGTGCGCGTGCCACTTTAATAAAGCATAGTGCTTTATGTCATATATTCAAGAATCAACTACTTGGTTTCCAAACTCAGCTATGCCATTTACTAGCCATGTAACCTATTCTTTCACCTTTGTGTACTTGTTCTTTATTTCTTCCTCCTGTAATATGGGCGATAATAATAATAATGCATCCTAGATTTATCATGAAGATTAAATGGGTTAATATATCTAAAGTGCTTAAAACAATACCTAGCACACAGTAAGTACCCTATAAATACTATGATTACATGATTATGTAGTATATATACACATTTCATGTTTCTTGTTAAATTTATTTGTTTTATGTACTATTGTTAAAAATGAAATTTTTTTCTCTTCTCTTATGAATGGCCATTTTATTAATTTTGATTATGGAGTGCAATCTCAATAAACACTAAGCTTTGAAATTTCAGCCTCCAGAGGGCTCTCCTTTCCTGTGAATTGCTATCATTTCCCATAACTTTTTTTTTAATAATAAATTTATTTTTTATTGGTGTTCAATTTGCCAACATACAGAATAACACCCAGTGCTCATCCCGCCAAGTGCCCCCCTCAGTGCCCGCCACCCAGTCACCCCCACCCCCCGCCCTCCTCCCCTTCCACCACCCCTAGTTCGTTTCCCAGAGTTAGGAGTCTTCCATGTTCTCCAAGACAATTACTCTTAAACAAGTTCCTTGCTTAGTGCCTTGCACACAGTAGGTAATCAGTAAATACTTGTTAAGTGAATCATCTTAGAAATCACTGCCTCACAGAAATGTTAGAAATAATAGTTGATTTTCTAGGCACCCACCCCATAAAAGCTTACTTATTTCAAGGATGTAATTTATCCATGACTCTCGGATTAGCAGCTTGAGTTATGGGTTCTATGGGTTCATAGACGGGGTTATGAAGTGGGATTCAGGAAAAGTAGGGATAATTTGCTCTCATTTTCTTACATACAGATCTGGCTGTAGGCAAAGTATGAAACTGAGAATGTTTGTTTTCAGCATTTCCCAGAACTTTTTAAAGAATTTTAGGTCAAAAAAAAAAAAAAAAAAAAGAATTTTAGGTCACTTAGAGCAAAGTGATGAAAAGGAAAATGTGTCTGATCCATTTGAAAAGTCAAGTAAGATAAATAAGATCAACAGCTAGCCCATTGAAAGTATTAACAGGACAAGCAATCCTCTTGTAAAACTGAAAATGAAAAAAAATAGAATTAACAACCACATATAAATATCCAAGAAATTTTTTAAAAATTACAAGAATACTCAAGGTTTAACTATCAATAAAGTGAAATTTTTGACAACATACAATATTATGTATGAAATATAAATTATGAAAATTGATACAAGGAGAGGCAGAAAACTTGAATTGATCAACAACAGAAGAAAAAATGGAAAATGTTACCAATGTTCTACCTCTGAAAAAGGCACTAGGTCAAGATTTTTTATTTTTATTTTTAAAGATTTATTTATTCATTTATGATAGAGAGAGAGAGAGAGAGAGGCAGAGACAAAGGAGGAGGGAGAAGCAGGCTCCATGAAGGAAGCCCAACACGGGACTCGATCCTGGGACTCCAGGATCACGCCCTGGGCCAAAGGCAAGTGCTAAACTGCTGAGCCACCCAGGGATCCCGAAGATTTTTTAAAAAATATTTTATTTATTTATTTGAAAGAGAATGAGTGAACAGCAGGAGGGGCAGAGGGAAAGGGAAAGAGAAGATCTTGAGCAGACTCTACACTGAACGTGGAACCCAGTGCAGGGCTCTATCTCACGACCTTGAGATCATGACCTAAGTGGAAATCCAGAGACTGACACTTAACCTACTGAGCTCCCCAGGCACCCCAAAAATTTTAGGAACAGTGTTATTTACAGAACATTGAAAAAGATGGAAAACTTTATAAACAAATTAAGAAGCCAAAAAGTTTATAAAACAAATTAGGAAGCCAAATTAGTGAGGAATAGCAGATGAAAAGAAAAAGCAATAGGCAAATTAATAATGAAATAAATGCAGAAATTCTAAATAAAACATTAACAAATTGAATACAACAATATATTAAAAGTTGAACATACCATGATCCAAATAGATTTTATTTCAGGAATGTAAAGTTAGTTCAACATATTAAGACATGAACTTTTTTTTTTTTTTAAGACATGAACTTTTGATTTATAGTTAAATAATAAGTAAATCTAAATATTTCATGGCATTTTTCTCCTAATATCCTACTTTGCTACTTTGTTTGGTCATCTCTTCCTAGAACATTTTCTTCTCCATCCAGGAAACTCTTACTTCTCTTTAAAGACTCAACTCGGGTCGCCTCTGGTTTTTCTTCTCTCACTCCTCCCTATCTGAGCTAAGAAACTGCTGCTCTTGTATACTTCCACAGTATCTTGTATTTACTTCTGTTACAGACTTATCATACAGTTCTGTAAATGCTAGTTAACTTATTTGTCTCCCCCACCAAACTGTGAACTCTTGAGAGTCAATTTATTTCTAAATAAATTTATATATATATACAAATATGTATATTATAGATTATATACTGTACATTTTATATATTATATATATGTATATCAGGAAGGCTGATATATAAAAATTTGGCAGACTCCACTGAGAAATATATACAGATCAAAACTGGAAATCAAAAGTGTTCGCTAGTTACTGTAAAAACTATATTGGAGGACAAGATTTTGATGTCTAGACTGGACTTCTTGATACTTCACCTTAAAAATCAAACTTCCTTATCCTGTTATAGGCAAAGTTCGGCAACCTCAGGCCTATCTGGAAGGCACTAGTTACTTACTACATGGCAAGAACTGACTAGTGTTAACCTTCTCTGTACGGAGCCTTGTAGATGCTAATATGTTTATTAATGTACTAATCAAGTCAGTTGTTGTTTCTATGGTTAAGTGAGAGGTGAAGAGAAAGGCCAGAAGTATTATTCTAGCTGAAATACTGCATGGGGACATGAAGCCAGAGAAATAGAGGATACCTCCCTGTAATGGCTACCTAACTTAGAATATTTTCCTTTAGGATTTAGCTGCCTACAATTTCAGAGAAAAAAATGTCAATTGCAGTAACTATATTTAGCCTGAGTGCTCTCATTTAACTTAGGACTTTTTTTTCTTTAATTTATAATTTGATTTGTATGCTTCCTCAAATTTCCATCAGAATATGTGGGGTAAAAAAAAAGTAACCAAGACATGTAAAATTTCCTCATAAATCTATGCATTCTATTACGTTCTCTGTACTTTTTTCTGGTATCCTGGATCTATTCAACCTCATAAATAGCATGCTCTGCTAACACTGTCAGATGAGGAGAGGGCCAGCAAAAGTCAGAGAGTGAGGACAATCTTAGAATAGGAGTCCAGAGCAGCCCTGGTGGCTCAGCGGTTTAGCACCACCTTCAGCCCAGGCTGTGATCCTGGAGACCTGGGATCGAGTCCCACGTTGGGCTTCTTGCATTGAGCCTGCTTCTCCCTCTGCCTGTGTCTCTGCCTCTCATTCTCTCTCTCTGTCTCTCATGAATAAATAAATAAGATCTTAAAAAAAGATCTTAAAAGAATATGAGTCCATTCACTTAGCATTTATTTCACTAGCTTTTTTCCTCTGCTACCAATATAACTAGTAGATAAATTCTGGAGATCTAATGCACAGCATAGTGATTATAGTCAACAATACTGTATTATATACTTCAGAATTGCTAACAGACTAGATCTTAAATGTTCTCACCACAAAAAAGAAATGGTAATTATGTGATGTGATGGAGGTATTAGCTAAAGCTATGGTGTTAATCATGTTGCAATTTAGATATATCAAATCAACACATTGTACAGCTAAAACTTACACAATATTACATGTCAATTATATCAATAAGAAATAAAAGATATATCATAATTTGTTCTTACCTGTTGATGGACACTTAGGTCATTTAGCAACTATCCCAAGTAAAGCTTCTGTTAATGTTTGTGTACAAGTCTTGGTGTGGATGTGTTTTCATTTCTCTTGGATAAACATCTAGGAGTGAATGGCTGGGTATTATGGTTTGTGTATGTATAATTTTTTATTGTGCTATAAATGACATGTAACAAATTAGTTTCAGGTATATAGCATAATGATTCAATATTTGTATTTATTATGAAATAATCACCTCAATAAGTCTAGTTAGCATCGGTCACAACACAAATTTTTTTGTGTGTGGTAAAAACTTTTTTTTTAAAAGATTTTATTTACTTTTTTGAATGAGAGAGAGAGAGAGAGAGAGAGAGAGAGCATGCATGGGGGGAGGGGCAGAGGGAGAAGCAGGCTCCCTGCTGAGCGGCAGCCTGACTTGGGGCTTGATCCCAGGACCCTGGAGCATGACCTAAGCAGAAGGCAGGCACCAGGCACTTAACTGACTGAGCCACCCAGGTGCCCCATTGTGGTGAGAACTTTTAAAATCTATTCTCTTAACTTTCAAATACACAGTACGGTATTATTAACTGTGGTCAACATGCTACATGTTGTATCTCTTAGGACTTCTATAACTGGAAGTTTGTTCCTTTTGACTACCTTTACCCATTTCACTCACCCCACAATCCCTGCTCTGTCAACAGTATTCTTTGTATCTGGGAGTTTGTTTTTGTTTGTTTTGTTTTTCAGATTTCACATATAAGTGAGTCATACATTCATACCTACATATATATGATTTTGTATTTGTCTTTCTCTGTCAAACCTATTTCATTTAGCGTAATGCCCTCAAAGTCCATTCATGTTATTGTAAATGGCAAGATTTCCTTCTTTTTAATGGCTGAATAATATTCCTGTGTGTATATGTGTGTGTGTGTATGAGAGAGAGAGAGAGACAGAAATCACATTTTCTTAGGCACTTAGGTAGTTTCTATGTCTTGGCTATTATAAATAATGCTGAAATGAACATGGAGGTGTAGATATCTTTGTGATTTAGTGTTTTTGTTTCCTTCAGATAAATACCCAGAAGTGGAATTGCTGGATCATATGGTAATTCTATTTTTTATCTTTTGAGGATCCTCCACACTGTTTCCCATAGTGGCTGCACCAATTTCCATTCTCACCAACAGAGCACAAGGGTTTGCTTTTTCCCACATCAACACTTGCTATTTCCTATGTTTTTGACAGTCACCATTCTAACAGGTAATATGTTAATATTAATATTAACTTAACAGGTGATATCTCATTGTGATTTTGATGTGCATTTCCCTGATGATGATTGATGTTGAGCACTTTTTCATGTACCTGTTGACCGTCTGTATGTTTTTTTGGAAAAATGTCTATTCAGATGCTCTGCCCATTTTTTAATTGGATTGGTTTTTTTTTTTTTGGTATTGAGTTGTATGAGTTCTTTATTTATTGGATATTAACCTGTTATCAGATGATTTACAAATATTTTCTATTTGGCAAGGTTATCTCTTCATCTTCCTTCTTTTGACTTTCCCTTTCATATTCATTTCTTTTTTACATTTATTTAATACAAATTATGGGTTGCTTCTAATTTAAGTGGCAAAGTGAGAGTATTGCCCCTGAGGGAAATTATCAATGGTACCAGGGTACAGAGTGTAGGGAGAGTATTGAAAAACGCAACAGAAAAATCAGTTGGATTGTCAGCACATATAATGGTGCCTGAGGTAAGAGGAAGTTGGGAAAAGTCTAGCTCTCCTCAAAGGTAATATATATTAAATATCTGTGCAAAATATCACAGAAAGAATGAAGCTGTGATATTGTGATTTATAATAAGAAATAAATATTTGGTCTTCATTCTGGTTCCAGGCATAGGGCTTCTTTTTTTGTTTTTGTTTTCTAAAGATTTTACTTACTTATTTTAGAGAGAGAGCACAAGCAGGGAGGAGTGGCAGAGGGAGAGAGAGAAGCAGACGACTCATTGAGGAGGGAGCCTGAGGTAGGACTCAATCCCAGGACCCTGAGATCATGACCTGAGTTGAAAGCAGACACTTAACCCACTGAGCCACCCAGGTGCCCATGGCATAGGGCTCCATAAACCATTGGAATTAACTGTAGAGAAAGAGATCTTTTATTATGTTAATGATGCAACTTTTGGAAAGCACCTAAGGCTAAGGCTGGTTGCCTGTGCTGGTTGCCAACCTGATTTGAGGGTTGGAGCTTTTAGACTAGTCCTTCCCCACCTATGTGGAAGGGAGAGGAGCTGGCAGTGAAGTTCAGTCACTAGCAGCTGATGATTTAATCAATCATGGCTATGTAATGAAGCCTCCATAAAAGCCCCAAAGGACAGGGTTCAGATAGCTTCCAGGTTGGTGAACACATGGAGATTGTGGGAGAGTGGTGTGTTTGGAGAGAGGATGGAAACTTAGCATCCTTTTTCCCGTACCTTGCCTATGCATCTCTTCAGTTTGGCTGTTGTGGGCTTATATGTTTTTATAATACACTGGTAATGTAGTAAGTAAAATGTTTCTCTGACTTCTGTGAGCCACTCTAGTAAATTAATGGAAACTAAGGACAGGTCTTTGGAATCTCCAATCTATACCCTGTTGGTCAGAAACATAGATGACTACCTGTACTTGAGATTGGTATCTGAAATGTGTATGTGGTGGGGGATGAGGGCAAGGTGGGGTATAGTCTTGTAGGACTGAGCCCTTAACTTGTGGGATCTGATGCTATCTTTGGGTAGATATGAGTCAGATTTGGGTTAGAATTGAGTTAAGTTGTAGGACACCCAGCTAGTGTCAGAAAATTTGCTAGGTGTGGGGGAAAAACCCACACATTAGAATTCAGTGTAGAATCTTAGCAGCATACTCACCCTTTGAGTATTCTGAGAAAATAATCCAAAACCCTGATTAGAAAGAGAACAATGCTTCTATAGATGTAGGTGGCCTGTTAACTGATTTACTATAATTATGGAGACTTCCACTAAATCCAGAATTGAGGGAATTTAAAGGACATTGTAATATAATCACCCCCGGACTTTTGATATGTGCTGAGATTCCTATTAGCCAACAGTAATTTGATCTGGCTATTTTTTTTTTAAGATTTTATTATTTTTTCATAAGAGACACAGAAAGAAAGAGAGACAGAGACACAGGCAGAGGGAGAAGCAGGCCTCCCTCAAGGAGCCCGATGTGGGACTTGATCCTGGATCCCAGGATCACACCCTGAGCTGAAGGCAGATGCTCAACTGATGAGCCACCCAGGCATCCCTGATCTGGCTATTTGGTAAGAATACCTTGGATTAAAGTATGAATGCTGAAAGATTTAGCTAATTGCTTTGTGAGGACCACCTAACAGTAAGAGGGTGATACCAGGCCAGGCAGATGGGCTTTGTCTAATAAGGATTGCCAAACCAGTCTGTCTACTACTACTCAGGTTTTTTTGTTGCTGAGCTTTTGTGTGGTTGAGCTCTGATCCAGTACGACTTTATTCTAAAAAATACATCTATTTTTACAGAATAGGACTACTTATTCTCAACTCTTACATACACCATCCTATCTCAACCAGTCAGATGTGACACTTTAGAGAATATAGAAGGACATTAATACCATGGCAAAAGGAACAAACGGAGGCTGTCTCAGGCAAACCAGGGAATATAGTTACCCTAATTATAAATGACATTTTGTGTAAACATATTCAGGATTTTGCACGTAAAGGATGGAGTTCTGGAGAATTTCTCTCTCTGAATCTTTCTCACTTTCCTTCCTCAACCCACTTTCCCTAAGGTTTTCTAGTGTTTCCTTCAATATCCCAGCCACTATTTCTCATACTTATCTATAAGAATCTGAAGTGAATAAAACATTAAAACTAGTATCATACATACTTGAATTTCAGCTGCTCTCTATACTTAGCAGCAAAACAGATGTAGTTTTGTGGGAACTTCAGAATGGCTTCCAGTATGGCTGCTGCAGGTACAGCACTTATGTCAAAGGTTAGTCCGTATTTCCTACTTTCCTTTAGAGAAGGAACTTTATGCCCCTTGTCTGATGTGTAAAAAATAAACAGTATTAGAATGTTAATCTGAAATTGCATGAAGTTTTATGTGGAATAGCTTGTGGATTAATAAAGTATTCTTGTTTCTTTTTTATTGAGATATAGTTAACATAGTATGTTTAAGGTGAACAACATGCTGATTTGATATATTTCTGTACCGCAGTATGATTAACACTGAAGCATTAGCTAATACCTCCCACAAGTGTTTTTCTCCATATCCTCTCCAACACTTGTTGTCCCTTGTGTTTTGGTCTTAACCATTCTAACACGTATATGGTGATATCTCATTGTAGTTTTGATTTGTATTTCCCTGATGTTGAGTGATACTGAGTATCTTTTCATAGGTCTGTTGGCCATCTGTAAATATTCTTACCTCCTTCCCTTTCTTCCTTTCTTTCCTGTCTTCTTCCTTATCCTCCTCTTTACACAAACATTTACTGAGCACTTACAACGTGCCAGGTCCTATGTTAAGTATGATTAGTATTTAATATTGATTTAGTGATGAACAATAATCAGTTCCTATCTTTAATATTATCTAGTAGGAAAAAGAGAGAACATGTTACTACATCCAGGAGACTAGGCAGGACTTCTATAATTCCGTAACTCAAATAAGTAAAGGAAATATTTCTAGGGAGGTTATACTTGATACTCACCCTTTAAAGGGTGAGTATCAAGTAGCCAAACAGGCAAAGGGGAACAGGGATTCCCAACAGATCGAGCTCACATAATTACCATTACTTTTTTGTGGTGAAAGTACTCTTGATTCTGTCCTATGTGGCACTCACATGGCTTTTTATATCTCCCCCAAGCAAAGCGAGAACAATTCTGCCTTATTCATAAATTTGTGTATCCATGCTGAATGCTTTAGATGTATGCACCGTGCATGTCACAAGACATAATCATGTCTTCATAAGGTTGAAGAAAGAGGTAAACCTGTGACAGCCAGCCTAACTCTGGGCCTTCAAAAAATGTCATCGTCATCGACATCACAACTGACAGAAAGGTCAGAGGGAGGGCAAATGATGGGAGGAAGATGTACTTCCAAACAACTTTTGAAAACTGGCTTTTTAAGTGGTAAACAGGGTGTCCTCACCTACAAATTGGACAAATACTTGCTCTTAAGTTCCTGGCATGAATGGAATCTGGGAATTCAAGGGAGGCAGAATGTGCCACAAAATAATCAAAACATGGATTATTTTGAGCTGAAGTCAATTATGACCCAGAAGACTCAAGAAAAACTTTTACCTCTTTCCTTACATACCTAAAAGAATTTAGTTAAGGGACCTGACCCAGAAAAAGAACTATTATCAGAGATAACTTTTTTCCCCTTTTTTAAATTGAAGCATATTTGATATGATATGTTACATTAGTTTTAAGTGTACATGGTGATTCAACAACTATATACATTATGCTTGCAAGTATAGCTACTCTCTGTCCCCACACAACACTATTACAATACCATCAACCATATTCCCTATTGCTGTACCTTCCATATCTGTGACTTACTCATTCTGAAATTGGAAGCTTGTATCTCTCACTTCCCTTTAACGCATTTTGCCCATCCCCCCCACCCCTCTGGCAAACACCATTCTTTGTTTTTTGTATTTATGGGCTGCCTTTTTGTTTGTTTATTAATTTGTTGGTTTTTTAGATTCCACCTATAACTGAAAAGTGGTATTTGTCTTTCTTTGTCTGACTTATTTCACTTAACATAATACCCTCTGTGTCCATCCATGTTGTTGCAAATAGTAAGATCTCATTCTCCCCCACATCTTCTTTATCCATTCATCTGTCCATGGACCCTTAGGTTACTTCCATATCTTGGCTATTGTAAATAATGCTTCAATAAGCAGAGGGTACATATATTTTTTTAATTAGTATTTTCATTTTCTTTGAGTAAATAGTGGAAAATTATTGGATTATATGGTATTTCTATTTTTAATTTTTAAAAAATCTTGTATAGGGTCCATGTCCAAAATGAGGCTTGAACCCATGAACCTGAAATTGAGAGTTGCATAATCTACTGACTGAGCCAGTCAGGCATGAAGATCTTATTTTTAAGTGATGTCTACACCCAACATGGGGCTCAAACCCACAACCCTAAGAACAAGAGTGACATCCACTGACTTAGCCAGGTGCCCCTATTCTTTTAATTTAAATTTATTTAAATTCCATTAGTCAACATATAATGTATTATTGGTTTCAGAGATAGAGGTCAGGAGTCTTATATAAAACCAGTGCTCATTACATCACATGCCCTCCTTGCTGTCCATCATCCAGTTACCCCATCCCTTACCCTCTCCTCTCTGGCAACCCTCAGTTTGTTATCTGTGATTAAAGGTCTTTTATGGTTTGTCTCCCTCTTTGATTTCATCCTGTTTTATTTTTTCCCCTTCTATAATTCTCTGTTTTGTTTCTTAAATTCCACATATGAGTGAGATCATATGATAATTGTCTTTCTCTAATTGACTTATTTCACTTAGTGTAATAAGTCATTGCAAATGGCAAGATTTCGTTTTTTTGATGGCTGAGTAGTATTCCATGGTATATATACCATATCTTTATCCATTCATCCACCGATACACATCTGGGCTCTTTCCATAGTTTGGCTATAGTGACATTGCTGCTATAAACATTGGGGTGCAGGTGCCCCTTTGAATCATTCCATTTGTATCTTTGGGGTAAATACGTAGTAGTGCAATTGCTGGGTTATAGGTAGCTCTATGTTCAACTTTTTGAGGAACCTCCAAACTGTTTTCCAGAGTAGCTGTACTGGCTTGCATTCTCACTAACAGTATTCGAGGGTTCCCCTCTCTCCACATCCTCACCAACATCTGTCATTTCCTGACTTAATTTCAGCCATTCTGACCGGGGTGAGGTGGCATCTCATTGTGGTTTTGATTTGTATTTCCCTAATGATGAGTGATGTTGAACTTTTTTTTTTTTATGTGTCTCTTGGCCATGTGTATGTCTTCTTTGGAGGAATGTCTGTTCATATCTTCTGCGCATTTCTTGATTGGATTATTTTTCTTTTAGGATTATTTGTTCCAACTCTGTAAAAAACATTGATAGTATTTTGATAGGGATTGTGTTGAATGTATAGATTGCTCCAGGTAGCATCGACATTTTAACGATATTATTCCAATTCATGAGCATGGAACATTTTTCCATTTCTTTTATTTTGTAAAGATTTTATTTATTTATTCATGAGAGACACAGAGAGAAGGCAGAGACATGGGCAGAAGGAGAAGCAGGCTCCATACAGAGAGTCCGATATGGGACTTGATCCTGGAACTCCAGGATCATGCCCTGAGCCAAAGGCAGATGCTCAACCACTGAGCCACCCAGGCATCCCCATTTTTCCATTTCTTTGTGTCTTCCTCAGTTTCTTTCATGAGTACAGATTCCTTGCCTCTCTGGTTAGGTTTATCCTAGGTATCTTATGGTTTGGGGTGCAACTGTAAATGATACTCCTTAATTTCTTTCTTCTGTCTCATTGTTAGTGTATAGAAATGCAACTGATTTCTATGCATTGATTTTATATCCTGCCACTTTGGTGAATTCCCGTATGAGTTCTTGCAATTTTGGGGTAGAGTCTTTTGGGTTTTCTGTATAGAATCATGTCTTCTGCAAAGAGTGACAGTGTGACTTTTTCTTTGCCTATTCAGATGCCTTTTATTTCTTTTTGTTGTCTGATTACTGAGGCTAGAACTTCTAGTACTATGTTGAACATCAGTGATAATAGTGGACATCTGTGCTATGTTCCTGACCTTAGGGGAAAAGCTCTCAGTTTTTCCCCATTGAGAATGATATTCACTGTGGGCTTTTCATACATGGCTTTTTTGATATTAAGGTATCTCTCTTTTCCTACACTGTGAAGAGTTTTAATCAAGAAAGGATGGTATACTTTGTCAGATGCCTTTTCTGCATCTATTAAAAGAATCATAGGGTACTTGTCCTTTTATTAATGGAGTATATCACATTGATCTGTGGATGTTGAACCACCCTTGCAGCCCAAGAATAAATCCCACTTGGTTATGGTGAATAATCCTTCCTTCCTTCCTTCCTTCCTTCCTTCCTTCCTTCCTTCCTTCCTTCCTTCCTTCCTTCCTTCCTTCCTTCCTTTTTTTTTCTTTTGTAAATAATCTTTTTAATGTACTTTTGGATCCCATTGGCTAGTGTTTGGGTCATTATTTCCGCATCCATGTTCATCAGAGATATGGTCTGTAATTCTTTTTGGTGGGAACTTTGGTTTTGGAATCAAGGTAATGTTGGCCTCACAGAAAGAGTTTGGAAGTTTTCCTTCTATTTATATATTTTAAAACAGCTTCAGAAGAATAGGTATTAATTCTTTAAATGTTTGATAGAATTCCCCTGGGAAGCCACTGGGCCCTGAACCTTGTTTGTTGGGAGATTTTTGGCTACTGCTTCAATTTCCTTGCTGATTATGGTTTGTTCAGGCTTTCTATTTCTTCCTGTTTCAGTTTTGGTAGTTTATACATCTCTAGGAATGCATCCATTTCTTCCAGATTGCCTCATTTATTGGCATATGGTTGCTCATAATATGTTCTTATAATTGTTTATATTTCTCCAATGTTGGTTGTGATCTCTCCTTTTTCATTCATGATTTTATTTATTTGGGTCCTTTCTCTTTTATTTTTGATAAATCTGGCCAGGGGTTTTATTAATCTTATTAATTCTTTCAACAATCCAGCTAGCTATTAGTTTCATTGATATTTTGCACTGTTCTTTTGTTTTCTATTTCATTGATTTCTGCTCTCATCTTTATTATTTCTCTTCTCCTGCTGGGTTTAGGTTTATTTGCTGTTCTTTCTCTAGCCCCTTTAGGTGTAAGGTTAGATTTGTATTTGAGACCTTTCTTGTTTCTTGAGAAAGGCTTGTATTGCTATATATTTCCTCTTAAGACTGCCTTTGCTGCATACCAAAGGTTTTGTACAGTTGTGTTTTCATTTTCATTTGTTTCCATGAATTAAAAAAATTTTTTCTTTACTTTTCTGTTTGACCCATTCATTTTTTAGTAAGATGCTCTTTAGCCTCTATGTATTTGATTGAGTTCTTTCCAAATTTTCTCTTGTGATTGAATTACAGTTTCAAAACATTGTGATCCAAAAATATGAAGGGAATGATCCCAGTCTTCGGGACCAGTTGAGACCTGATTTGTGACCTATTATGTGATCTATTCTGGAGAATATTCCATGTGCACTTGAGAAGAATGATGGAAGGATGGAAAATCCTGAATATATCTGTGATGTCCATCTAGTCCAATGTGTCATTTAACACCCCTGTTTCCTTGTTGATCTTCTGCTTAGATGATTTGTCCATTGCAGTGATTGGGGTAGTAAAGTCCCCTACTATTGTTATATTATTATTGATGTGTTTCTTTGTTATTAATTGGCTTATATAATTGCCATATTAGTGGCATAAATATTTATAATTGTTAGATCTTCTTGTTGGATACCCTTTGATTATGATATAGTATCGTTCCTCGTTTTTTTATTGTAGTCTTTGTTTTAAAATCTAATTTGCCTGATATAAGGATTGCCATCCCAGCTTTCTTTTGATGTCCATTAGTATAGTTTTCTACTCCCTTACTTTAAATTTGGAGGTGTCTTTGGTCGAAAAAGTCTCTTGCAGATAGCATATTGATAGATTTGCTTTTTTATTCAATCTGATACCCTGTATCTTTTAATTGGGGCACTTAGCCCATTTACATTCAGAGTAACTATAGAAAGGTATTAATTTAGTGTCATTGTATTACCTGTAAAGTCACTGTTTCTGTATATTGTTTCTATTCCTTTCTGATCTATATTACTTTTGGGCTCTCTCTTTTCTTAAAGGATCCCTTTTAATATTTCTTTTGGGGCTGGTTTGATGATCACAAATTCTTTTAGTTTCTGTTTGTCCTGGAAGTTTTTTTTATCTCTCCTTCTATTTTGAATGACATTCTAACTAGATAAAGTATTGTTGGCTGCATATTTTTCTCATTTAGTACCTCAAATATATTATGCCAGTCCTTTCTGGCCTGCCAGGTCTCTGTGGGTAGAACTGCTGCCAGTCTAATGTTTTTACTCTTGTAGGCTACAGACCTCTTGTCCTGAGCTACTTTCAGGATTTTCTATTTGTCTTTGAGATTTGCAAGTTTCACTGATATATGCTGGGATGTTGACCTATTTTTATTGATTTTGAGAGGGGTTCTATGGTTCTCGTGGACTTGGATGCCTGTTTCCTTCCCCAGATTAGGGAAGTTCTCTGCTCTAATTTGCTCCAATATACCTTTTGCCCCACTGTCTTTTCTATTCTTCTGGGATCCCAGTTATTCTAATATTTGTTTCACTTTATATTATTACTTACCTCTCAAATTCTCCCCTCGTGATCCAGTAGTTTATCTCTCCTTTTCTCAGCTTTATTCTCCATCATTTTATCTTTTAGATCACTAATTTTCTCTTTTGCTTCATTTATCCTAGTGGTTAGAGCCTGCATTTTTTTTATTGTATCTTATTAATAGCCTTTTTTATTTTGACTTGATTAGATTTTCATTCTCTTATTTCTCTAGTAGATTCTCTAGTGACTTCTTTGCTTTTTTTCAAGCCCAGCTAGTATCGTTATTATGAACTCTAGTTCTGACATCTTCCTTAGGTCTATACTGAGTAGATAGATACCTGGCAGATAGTACTGCCTCTTGCTCTCTTTTTTTGAGGTGAGTTTTTTCACCTTGTCATTCTGTCAAGAGAGGGATAGATGAATGAGAGAACAAAATACTAAAATGGCAACAATGACCCCAGATAAATATACGTTAAACAAATCAGAAGAGACTCAGAATTGAATCTTTTTTAAAAAGAGAATATAATCAGACAGGTGAACAAATAGAGCAGTACACTGTATCCTGTGTGTATTTTGGTCTGCTTGTTAGAAAACTAGATCCCAAAATTGTAATGAAACAAAAACTTATATATATGCAAAAATAAATTAAATACAATGAAAAGATAGATATAACTGTAACAATGAAAATTAAAAGACAAAAAATAAAAAAGAATACAGACAGACAGATGAACAGAACAGAGCAATATACCATATCCTGAATGCATTTTGGTCAGTTTGTTAGAAGAAACTACATCTCAAAATTGCAAAGAAAGAAAAACATGTATATACAAAAATAAAATTAAATACATTGAAAGGATAGAATATAACATAAAGATGAAAACTTAAAAAGACTTTAACAAAGCAGAAAAAAAAAAAAAAACAAAAGACCAGAAGAAGAAGAGAAAAGGGGGCAAGGGGAGTGAATATAGTCAGACAGATGAAGAGCACAGAGCTGTACACTAGATTCTGGGTGTATTTTGGTCTGTTTGTATTTTTTTCTTTTTTTTTTAAGATTTTATTTATTTATTCATGAAAGACAGAGAGAGAGAGAGGGAGGCAGTGACACAGGCAGAGGGAGAAGCAGGCTCCATGCCGGGAGCCCAACGCGGGACTCGATCCTGGACTCCAGGATCCTACCCTGGGCCAAAGGCAGGAGCTGAACTGCTAAGCCATCCAGGGATCCCCGGTCTGTTTTTAATTTTTTGAAGAACCTCCATACTGTCTTCCATAGTGGCTACACCAATTTACATTCCCACTGACAGTGTATGAGGGTTCCTTTTTATCATATATAACTTTTTATCTAAAAGACCTATCTGTAGGGTAGGGCAAACATCTAATTACCAAACATCTCTTCTTATAGTCCTGTGAATTACCCACATTCCCTTTGAAGCCCCGGGTCCTTATCCCATTCCTTAGCTCAGGACAGCATATAAGCCTTAACTTCTCTACTCCTATCTTTGGGGCTTCTGTATATACAAAATTATATTTTTCTCCTATTAATCTGTATTATATCAATTTAATTATTAGACCATCCAAAGAACCTAGAAAGGAGGAAGGAAAAATCTTTCTTCCCCTACAGAATGAAGTCATCTTCAAATAGTGTCTCCACATTTGTCCCAGGCCATGGGAATCATTGTCAGAAGAAAGAGGGTGCACTCTTGAGAAACACTGTAATGTATAATAATGATTTAAAGAATATCAAGCATTTATATGGGACTTTCTATATAAATTAGAGACTGTTACGAATACTTTTCACTTGTTACCTTGGGAAAAACCTAGACTTGGAGTCATACAGGTTCTAAATGCTGGTTTTGTCGTTTTATAGTTGTGTGGTCATAGGAAGAAAGTTCTTAAACTCTAATATTAAATTTCTTCAAGTGCAAAATATTCCTAGAATTGTGGAAATAAATGAGATCAGGCACGCACAAGCTCTAGTAGCGTGCTGGTACATAATCATCCTTTCCCTCTGTGTTCGTTACCCTGCGAGCCTTCAGATGACCAAAAATTGGTGCAAAGTGAACATTGTCTGAAGGCCAGGGAGTAGTTAACCATTCTGATATCACATGATATGGAGCATTCACATGAGTGCCCATTAACTTTTAAAAGGTTATGTGTTTCCATCTGCTTGGGAAAAATCCTGTTTCTATGACATATTTTCACAAACATGGAGAAGTTTGGAAACAAAGAGCCTGGTAGGATTCCCCCAAACCATAGGAGACATCACAAGAATGGCAAAGACTAAAATTATGAAGGTGATGAACTTAATTTGCATTTCCTTTTAGGGTCCTGAGAGTTAAGATTTTTATTTTCCCAAAAGGGCATTCATGGAGAGATATCTAAGTGTCTGCAATATACCAACAGAAACATATTATTTCTTGTGAACTGGCACTTGTTGAAGGAGGGTGACCCTCACATGGTTTCTTTCTGTCAAAATCTTCAGATATGTGCTATTTGCATCCCCACCCATACAATTACTAGTAAAGAATATAGATGGTTCATATTGATAATTCTTAGTACCAAAAGACTTGCTAATTAAAATAGTCAACAACCACAAACCACTTTGGTAGTGAGGCTGGTCTAAATAATTAACCTCATTTTGCAAGCAAAGGAACATAAGCACCGAAACAATGTAACCAAGCCAAAGCCACAACAAGTGAACAGCAAGGATAAAGACTAGAATTCAATAAACCCCGAAAATCAAATCACAATTGCCTTGTACAATCAACCTTTGTTAACCTTCAGCAATTTTATGGTTCTTTTCTGTGGTTGTGCTTGTGGGATTCAGAATTGGGTTTAATTGGACTGTATTGTTCCTTGGTATGTATCATAGATAAGCAAAGCAAATTGTGCCTAGAATCAATCACTCTCTCTCTCTCTCTTACACACACACACACACACACACACACACACAAATATACACACAATCTATTGAGAAAATTCCTTCCTAAATAGTGATCTACTAATTAATAAATACTTTTAAATAATCAGAGAATAAATGCATCAAAAGTGTGTCCTGCTGAGTCCCTTTAGGGGGACTTTCAGGCTAAAATGTTATAGACAGAGGTACCAGGGACACTTTAGGATATAAGGTAGTTCACTTCCATGCTGCGTGTTACCCTATTTCTGGCTCTTGTGATTTACCCAACCTATAGAGAGTATGTCAAAGTCACTCGCCAGTACCAGCTCTCAATGCCCAGGGTATTTGCCTAGGATCCTGGAATTTACCTAGCTAAGATTACCATCCCAGGATGCATGAATATCCTATTATTCTGAGTTTTCAGGTTTCAGAGCTCTCTGATGTTCTGTTGTATGCTGGTTTTGAGAAACTGTCTCAGGCTCTTCTCTGGCTAACTGGTTTCATACTCCTAGTAACTATGTAAGACACTTTGTATCCATGATCTGTGGTGCAGCCAAGGGAACAGCTGGAAAATATTTTGAGATATTGAAGATTGTTTTCTTTTTGACCCTTGTGCTTTCTTGAACAAGCTATCCTCTTCCTAGCTTTCTTAAACAAGCTATTGGGTGGAAGCAATAGCTTCTAAAGATACTGATCTGGAGGGGTGGGCCTATACAGTCAAGAACAAAAAGTCAAATTCTTGGCTTTGAATTCTAAATTAGGCTGTTGAAATTGATAGCAGAGAAAACAGGTTTACAAGCACAGACTTTTAAATTGCAATAGTTGGGCAGTTTGAGAGTGAAAGTATTTTTTAAGTTCAGAAGCTTGTCTTTGAAAACCAAGAGCCAAAATCCAAATATAAAGTTTATACCATAATTATCAGATTTTGGAACAATATAGGATGCTGGAAGAGCAGTTTTCCTAGCCAAAAGAAAGTAAGATTTCTAGGAGTTGGCAGGAGAAACAGAATCGGAGAGGACATGAAAGGAACTTGTCTTTATGGGTGAAGTTTCTATCCTTAACAGTTTTTAGGCTGAGTCCCAAGAGGAATATTGAAGAAACTCGTCAGCTAGCTATTCCGTTGAGGTTTAGGGGGCTGTCAGAGCAGAACCATCATCAAACTCCCCAGAATATTGCCCTGACGAGATAGCACACCTTACAGTGAAGGCTTACTTTCTAGGAGAGAATCTGAACTGAGGAGGGGCAGTTGCTAAATGAGGTCACCGGGTAGCTGGGCCTAAGGCAGCTTCTTGGTGTTCTGCACACCTTGCATGGTGTGAGAGAACCTTCAGAAGTTCCTATGCCACAGTATGATAGTTCCCCCCAAAAATCAAACACAATTATCATATGATCCAGCAATTTCATTTGTAGCTATACACTCAAAACAGTTAAAAGCAGAAACTCAAACGTACATTTTTGTAATTATGTTCACAGCAGCATTATTCACAGCAGCCAGAAGATAGAAACAACCCAAATATCCATTGCCAAGTGACCAGATAAGTGAAATGTGTTATATATATACACACACAATAAAAAGGAATGAAATTCTGGTGGACGCTATAATAGGATTGAACCTATAAAACATGATGCTAAGTGAAATAAGACAGATGCAAAAGGACAAATACTGTATGATTCCATTTATATGGCATATATTTAGAATAGGCAAATTCAGAGACAGTGGAATAATGGTGACTAGGGACTTGAGGGAGGGAGAATGGAAAGTTGTATAGGTATTGGGTTTTAGTTGAGATGATGAAAAAGTTGTCAAGCTGAGTAGTGGTGATAGTCGCACAAAATGAGAATATGAGGGGCGTCTGGGTGGCTCAGTTGGTTAAGCATCCAACCTTGATTTCAGCTCAGGTCATGATCTCAGGGTCCTGAGATTGAGCCCCATGTCAGGCTCTGCACTCAGCGTAGAATCTGCTTGAGATTCTCTGTCTCCCTCTCCCTCTGCCCCTCCTCCCCCTCGCACACACACTAAGTAAGTAAATAAATAAATAAATAAATAAATAAATAAATAAATACATTCTCTTAAAAAATAAGAATATGAACAATAATGCCAATGAACTGTACACTTAAAATGGAAAAAATGGTTAAAATAGAAGTATTTATGTGATGTATATTTTACCACAATTTTTAAAAATTGGGGGAAAAGTTCCCATGCCCCCAGTAGGAAGATAGAAATGACTAGAATGTAAAGACAGGGGGTGTGGAGTGACTTGTGAAGCCCTGATGACTGATATGCTAAGAGGACACACAGTTTGGCATGGTTAGAGTGGCAATTGACAGCCATTACACAGGAAATGAATTTTTCCTCTCAGCAGAAGCCAGGGGTGGTTTGCTAATGACCGCAAAATGTATTTCTCTCCCTTAAAGTCAAGGTGATAGACTACCCAGGACACGGATCATCCAGATCTTAGGTGACTACTAAAAAGTGACAGAAAGGGATCCCTGGGTGGCGCAGCGGTTTGGCGCCTGCCTTTGGCCCAGGGCGCAATCCTGGAGACCCGGGATTGAATCCCATATCGGACTCCCGGTGCATGGAGCCTGCTTCTCCCTCTGCCTGTGTCTCTGCCTGCCTCTCTCTCTCTCTCTCTCTCTCTCTCTCTCTGTGACTATCATAAATAAATAAATTTAAAAAAAAAAGTGACAGAAAAAGGTGAAGGGAAAAAAATTTCAATTAGACCATTTATCCAAAAAGGATTGAATTTAAAACAGAAGTTACCAAGATTACTTTGGATTACAGGGTTAGGTTTTCCATTATCAATGAAATAAGGACTCCAGAGCTAAAAGTTAAATTATAGGTAACTCATTTCCATTTTGCATGTATGAAAGTGTATTACAGTGAAACATATTCCCGTGACATGGCTGTATGCCTTTTCCAAACTTAAAACTAAGGAGCTTCTCAAATCTATGGCAATTTTGGAGCTTTTCTGTGAGGAACAGGGAATTTCTTCTGGTGCAAGATGAGTTCAGCTTCCTTGGGCTTATCATTGGAGATGGCTATGCAGTATCACTGATGGCCAACCTTGAGACTAACCCCAGAACATGGGTGTTCACGAAGCTGGATCTTTGCGGTACTTACAGTTAAAGCAGTGAACAGACCTGGCTCTTCAGGTCCTGTGATATGCATTGGCCTTTGAGAACACTCTTGGACTACTGAGATTATTGGATAACCTTCCTGCCTTCACCTTCCAGTGGTTAGTGATAAGAATACAGAAGGGCCTCCTAAAGCAATAGCTATTGATAACTGCTAATCTGTATTATATACGTATTCTGTGCTGGCATTATGCGGGGTACTTTATGATTATCCCATTTAGGCCTAACCATACATCTGTAGGATTAAGTACTAGTTTTGATCACATTTTGCAGAAAAGGAAACTGAAGTTTAATAATGGCCCATAACTTGTTCTAGGTCACCTAGGTTACTTACTACCTAACAGAGAGAGGAAGGAAGGACCCAGAAACCTAACTTGATTGCCCAAGTGCTAACCGTGACAGTACACTGCTTATTGTTTGGGGACATCCTCCTACTCTGAAAAATCTAGCTTGACATGGATATTCCTGGCTATGGTATAGTAAACAATGGCTTAAGTGTTAGATTTGTGTTTAAGGACTCACAGGTTGATTACTGGTCCACATAAACAAAGGCTTCCATGTGATACCTAATAATTTAACAATGGCTTTGAAATAGGACTTTTTCAAAAGTATTTAGCATATCTTGGGGTTTACTAGTTTTATGAGGAATTCATCACCCCAATTTTATCCAAACCACCTCAGAAAAGAGAACATGTTGCATCGTTAAGTGGTGGAAAACCCCATTGTCCCAAGCCTACCCTGCCTCCATACTGTTGGAAGCTTTACTTTTATCCATGGTACAGGGTTATCATATTCACAGAGGCACAGATAACTGGCTGCCACGACTACTTCCTGTGGTTAGTGAGAACAAATGGTTTTAAATGATCACAAATCAGGTCTTAACCAATACCAAGAGATTGGGATTGTCCCTGCATATTGTCAGACCATAATGCTTTAAAACTAGAACTAAATCACAAGAAGAAATTTGGAAGGAATTCAAACACGTGGAAGTTAAAGACTATCCTGCTAAAAGATGAAAGGGTCAAGTGGGAAATTAGAGAAGAATTTTAAAAATTAATGGAAACTAATGAGAATGAAGTTACACAACCGTTCAAAATCTTTGGGATACAGCAAAAGCAGTCCTGAGGGGTAAATACATCACAATACAAGCATCCATCCAAAAACTGGAAAGAACCCAAATACAAAAGCTAACCTTGCACCTAAAGGAGCTGGAGAAAGAACAGCTAATAAAACCTACACCCAGCAGAAGAAGAGAGTTAATAAAGATTCAAGCAGAACTCAATGAAATAGAGACCAGAAGAACTGTGGAACAGATAAACAAAACCAGGAGTTGATTCTTTGAAAGAATTAATAAGATAGATAAACCTTTAGCAAGGTTTATTAAAAAGAAGAGAGATAAGACTCAAATTAATAAAATCAAGAATGAAAAAGGAGAGATCTCCACCAATACCAAGGAGATACAAACGATTTTAAAAACTTATTATGAGGGTAGCCCCGGTGGCACAGTGGTTTAACGCTGCCTGCAGCCCAGGGTGTGATCCTGGAGACCTGGGATCGAGCCCCACGTCGGCTCTCTGCATGGAGCCTGCTTCTCCCTCTGCCTGTGTCTCTGCCTCTCTCTCTCTCTCTGTCTCTATGAATAAATAAATAAAATCTTTAAAACAATAAAATAAAAACTTATTATGAGCAGCTATATGCCAATAAATTAGGCAATCCAGAAGAAATGGACGCATTTCTTGAAAACCACAAACTACCAAAACTGGAACAGGAAGAAATAGAAAACCTGAACAGGCCAATAATCAGGGAGGAAATTGAAGCAGTCATCAGAAACCTCCCAAGACACAAAAGTCCAGGGCCAGATGGCTTCCCAGGGGAATTCTATCAACAGTCTAAAGAAGAAACAATACCTATTCTACTAAAGCTGTTTGGAAAGATAGATGGAATACTTCCAAACTCATTCTGTGAGGCCAGCATCACCCTAATTCCAAAACCAGACAAAGACCCCACCAAAAAGGAGAATTGTAGACCAATATCCCTGATGAACCCAGATGCAAAAATTCTCAACAAGATACTAGCCAATAGGATCCAACAGCACATTAAGATTATTCACCATGACCAAGTGGGATTTATCCCCAGTATGCAAGGCTGGTTCAACACTCCTAAAGCAATCAGTGTGATTGATCATATCAGCAAGAGAAAAAACAAGAACCATATGATCCTCTCAATAGATGCAGAGAAAGCATTTGACAAAATACAGCATCCATTCCTGATCAAAACTCTTCAGGGTATAGGGATAGAGGGAACATTCCTCAGCATCTTAAAAGCCATCTACCAAAAGCCCACAGCAAATATCATTCTCAGTGGGGAAACACTGGGAGCCTTTCCCCTAAGATCAGAAACACAACAAAGATGTTCACTTTCACCACTGCTATTCAACATAGTACTAGAAGTCCTAGCCTCAGCAATCAGGCAACAAAAAGAAATAAAAGGCATTCAAATTGGCAAAGAAGAAGTCAAACTCTCCCTCTTTGCAGATGACATGATACTGTATATAGAAAACCCAAAAGACTCCACCCCAAGATAGCTAGAACTCATACAGCAATTCGGCAGTGCAGCAGGATACAAAATCAATGCCCAGAAATCAGTGGCATTTCTATACACTAACAATGAGACTGAAGAAAGAGAAATAAAGGAGTCAATCCCATTTACAATTGCACCCAAAAGCATAAGATACCTAGGAATAAACCTAACCAAAGAGGTAAAGGATCTATACCCTAAAAACTACTGAACACTTCTGAAAGAAACTGAGGAAGACACAAAGAGATGGAAAAATATCCCATGCTCATGGATTGGAAGAATTAATATTGTGAAAATGTCAATGTTACCCAGGGCAATTTACACATTTAATGCACTCCCTATCAAAATACCATGGACTTTCTTCAGAGAGTTGGAACAAATCATCTTAAGATTTGTGTGGAATCAGGAAAGACCCCGAATAGCCAGGGGAATATTAAAAAAAGAAAACCATAGCTGGGGGCATCACAATGCCAGATTTCAGGTTGTACTACAAAGCTGTGGTCATCAAGACAGTGTGGTACTGGCACAAAAACAGACACATAGATAAATTGAACAGAATAGAGAATCCAGAAATGGACCCTCAACTCTGTGGTCAACTAATATTCGACAAAGCAGGAAAGACTATCCACTGGAAAAAAGACAGTCTCTTCAATAAATGGTGCTGGGAGAATTGGACAGCTACATGCAGAAGAATGAAACTAGACCATTCTCTTACATCATACACAAAGATAAACTCAAAATGGGTGAAAGATCTAAATGGAGACAAGAATCCATCAGAATCCTAGAGGAGAACACAGGCCACACCCTTTTTGAACTTGGCCACAGCAACTTTTTGCAAGATACATCCATAAAGGCAAGGGAAACAAAAGCAAAAATGAATTATTCGGACTTAATCAAGATAAAAAGCTTCTGCACAGCAAAAGAAACCGTCAACAAAACTAAAAGACAACCTACAGAATGGAAGAAGATATTTGCAAATGACATATCAGATAAAGGACTAGTATCCAAGATCTGTAAAGAGCTTATTAAACTCAGTAGCAAAGAAACAAACAATCCAATTATGAAATGGGAAAAAGACATGAACAGAAATTTCACCAAAGAAGACACAGACATGGCCAACAAGCACATGAGAAAATGCCCCGCATCACTGGCCATCAGGGAAATACAAATCAAAACCACAATGAGATGCCACCTCACACCAGTGAAAATGGTGAAAATTAACAAGACAGGAAACCACAAATGTTGGAGAGGATGTGGAGAAGGGGGAACCCTCTTGCACTGTTGGTGGGAATATGAACTGGTGCAGCCACTCTGGAAAACTGTGTGGAGGTTCCTCAAAGAGTTAAAAATAGAACTGTCCTATGACCCTGCAATTGCACTACTGGGGATTTACCACAAAGATACAGATGCAGTGAAACGCCGGGACACCTGCACCCCGATGTTTATAGCAGCAATGTCCACAATAGCCAAACTGTGGAAGGAGCCTCGGTGTCCATTGAAAGATGGATGGATAAAGATGTGGTGTATGTATACAGTGGGATATTACTCAGCCATTAGAGACAACAAATACCCACCATTTGCTTCGACTTGGATGGAACTGGAGGGTATTATGCTGAGTGAGGTAAGTCAATTGGAGAAGGACAAACATTATATGGTCTCATTCATTTGGGGAATATAAAAATTAGTGAAAGGGAATAAAGGGGGAAGGAGAGAAAATGAGTGAAATTATCAGTGAGGATGACAAAACATGAGAGACTCCTAACTCTGGGAAACGAACAAGGGGTAGTGGAAAGGGAGGTGGGCAGGGGGTTGGGGTGACTGGGTGATGGGCACTGAGGGGGGCACTTGGTGAGATGAGCACTGGGTGTTATGCTATATGTTGGCAAATTGAACTCCAATTAAAAAAAAAAAAAATAAATAAAGTCTGCCTTAGAAGCATGAGGGGTAATCTCAGGGAGTAAGCTTGAAGCAACTGAGATAGACCTAGAGGCTTACCTCATGCCCTACAGGATAGTCCTGTATGCACTGGGCAAGCAGGTAGATAATGCCTTATCTCACAAACCAGGGAAATAATAGTATAAACATTTCTCCACTTCTTATTCCTTCTGTCCTGTGATATCTCAGCAATTCAGCCCCAGTGATGACTGGGCACTGTTTGGTACAGGAAGCATGCAGATGCTCTGTACCTGAGCTTGATTATGACCACCCAACCATCCAGAGCTTGCCTGTGGAAATGAGGAATTCAGGGGGGGAGCTGCTCTGACCAGGAACAGTTAAGCATGAAATAAAATTCAGACGAGAGAAGCCCATTTCTCGGTGTTTTATATTTGTCCTAAAAAGAATTTAGCTAACCTCCAGATTATCCAAAGTGCTTAATATGCCCTACAGAGACATCTGATAGCTTGATATATACCCCTTTCTAATGTCCTCACACTTAAAGCACCTTAACCAGTTGTAAAGACAGACCTCTAGAGGCTGAAGGGACTACTTACCTATTTCTGATTATTAATGTCCCTGAGACAACTTCCAGAATGTGTCCCTCCATATACAGTCCTTCCAGAATTTTACAGTTCTAAGGAAAGATTATTTTCAAAATATACTCCAACACTAAAACAATCAGAAAAGAAAACATATCTTTTCATCTCTTTTTGTGTGAAAAGAGCTAAAGCTAAAATTTTACCTTCCAAGTAACCCCAGCAAATTTAGAGAACAGACCAAGAAAGATGAGATATGGAATCCAGAAAACAGTGCACAAATCTAACTCAAGCACAGAGAAAGGAAATTCCTGGACAAAGCTAATCAGTAGGTCTATAGAGCAGATATTCCAGATTGAAACTGGAAGGTTAAGGGCTCTCAGACAAAATTTACATAAATAAAGGGAACTCAGTATTTAAAAAAATATTTTTGACAACTTGGAAACGTTAGGAAACCATAAATATAAATAAATCAAGAAGAAAGAAAAGCCATTAGAAATACCGAGGAAAAGAAATCTAGAAAAAAGTCATGACTCAAATGTGAAGCAAAAGACTTTCAGATAAAGATAATACAGTGGATTTATATCATGAGATCCCATTTTGCTCCATAGACATAGCAAAAATAAAAATATAAAGAAAAAAACCCAAAAGGTATAAGTAGGTTCAAATACCAGATAAATGCAAAAATCCAAAATGGAACAGAAACTCAAACCAGTAAAAAGAACTAAAGCTGGGGCAGCTCAAAGTTTGCCTTTTATAAAGTGAAGGGGATTAAAAATGTGCCTGTGAGACAGGAGACTGGAGCCAGACACATAGCTCAGAACCCTGAGCAGTAGTGGGCATTCTCAACACTGTGAAAATGGAGTGAAAATTAGCTACTGCTAACTGCTGCCTGGGACCATAACTTCTGATGAACTGCAGACCAAAGAAGGCCAAGGCCAAGATCATAGCCTTGCAACCAGGATATAAGCCAAGACACCCAATGGTACATGACTAGATCTGTCTTATCCTTAATATCGCCTCTGATCCACGATTATGAAATCTCTGAATTAGGGACCAAGAGGGCTGAGTAGAGATAAAAAACTAATAGGCAAGGAAGAGTAAGAAGAGAGGTTGAGAGAGAGAGCGCGCCATAAAATAAATGACAAATTCTCACTTAAGACAAAACAAAATTTCAAGACACAAATTTATTGCTGATAAAGATGGCTACTAAGCAGAGGGTGGATTGGAGGATGTGGAGTGTTGGTGGGGTGCAAAAAAATGGTGGCTCCTAAAATCCAAGGGAGACTTACTTTTCTTAGTCTACACTTTGGTACCTTTCAAATTTGGGGAGTGAATTTTCTTTTTTATCTAGCGTCTATGGAAACCTACCTGCTTCAGTTTGTAAATCTTAAATTGATAATATTACCTATTTTTAAGACTCTCTGGAAGTTTTTTTTTTTTTTTTAAGAGAAGGTCCCTTAGAACCTTTGCCCAAAGATCCTATTGACAGTTGTACAGAAAAAGCACCCAATAAATATTTGTTGACATTGGTATTGTTGACAATGATTATGATAGTGCCAGTGATGAGATGAACAAGAGCTCATTTCATCACTACCCAAACCAGAGCACTGGAGCTTTGTGAAGAGTCAACATCGTGAAGGGCATGTCAACAATGTCATTGACCATTTTCTTCAGGGCTGGGTACTGCCCTTAACACGATTTCTACTCGCTATAAGGAGTCTCTCCTCTGTACTCTCTTAGCATATCATTCTGCCCCCAAAATAGGTTTTTGGATATCTTATCATAAGATCTGGTAGCCCTGACTCTCATAATTCCCTCCATTCAGTGGATAATGCTGTGGTTGAGAGTGACCTGTCCATTGGGGAGGAACCCACATCAGGAAGCTGAGCATGCTCACTAGCCAAGCGAAGAATCTCAGAAAGCATATTATTAAGGGATGGGTTCTTATCTCTCAAGAGCCAAACACACCCACTTCAGCATTGTCTAGCAATTGCAGACAAACAGACGAGGGGTAGGGGGAAAGACATGGAGTCATTACCACGTAGCAGACCATTTAGCCCAATTAATTCTGCATCAGCTCTGAATAGAGCGTGGCCCAAGGCATCTCCTGGAATTTTATATTCTTCATCACATAGACATGATCTTTGTCATGGAGGATTCTCTATCCTTGCTCCTCCCCTCACACCTTCCTCTTGCCTTTTTTCCTTCCTTACTCACTAGGCATGCTTTCAGCTGTGTGTGTCAGACACTACAATAAGAAGGTGGTAAGAATCACATGGCAACTTTGTTTTTTTTTAAGATTTTATTTACTATTTTCTTAGTGAGAGTGAGGGAGAGAGTACAGAGGGAGAGGGAGAAGCAGACGCCCCGCTGAGCAGTGACACCCCCCCTGCCCCCCCGCCCCCGCCTGTCCTGTCCACACAGGGCTCTATCCCAGGAGCCTGAGATCACGAACTGAGCCATAGCTAACAGCCACCCAAGCATCCCACATGCCAACTTTAAATTAGGAGAGTCTTTTAGAGCCCAGCATCAGGAGCTGAAGTGGGTTTTATCAGACTCTAAAGAATAAGTGGAGCAAAGTCCAATTAAAACTGAGCAGTTCCCATCAGAGTTGTGTATGCATGAGTAACGCCCTTTCCTATACCCACACCTGATTTGGTTAATCAGATTCTGTGGGCTGTTGTAGGTAGGATGGTTAGAAAGATTCCTGAGTTATCTGGGCTCTTTGAAGGAGGAACAGAAAGAGCCACTGCCCAGTATTGTTGTGTAAATTGCTATGCAAAGGAGTGCCTAAAGGGGGAGAGTTGGGGCAGAAATCAGGCCTGTGCTCTGTGCCCTAACCTGTGAGGTGAGGGGTAACAGAGCATGGGCACATTTTTCTCATTCCCACAAAAGTAGTGTATATTGTAGGAAGCAGATCTATATATGTTCTCTGATTGTAATTCTCTGATGGGACGGTCAAGGAGTTGTAAATCAGAGCAGGAATACTGGCTGTGTGGAGAGGCACAGGCTTTACAAGGCAAGGTGCAGCATAGATATCCCTATCCACATCAGGTCTGCTTTGAAACAGCTTAGAGCCAGGGTTTTTCTGAAGATCTACTTCTGACTTAGAATTCAGACTTCATAATGGATCTTCTGGTTTCTAGCCAGTCACTCCTCACATTAGCCTATTGTTATTTATCTCTCTGGAATGTGAATATGTGCACTTTATCCTCACTGGCATCCTTGTATAGGGAATTTCTAGAGAATCCCCAAGAAGATGCATCTGAACTTGAACACTAAGCTTTTGAGGAGCTATGTCATAGAACTGCTGGTTTCCCAGGGCTAGCCTTGTTGTCACCTAAAAAGCCTGCCTGGAAAACACTAGATTACAGTTGTGGTTTTGATCCTGAATTCTGTGCCTGCTCTTAAATAAGACCTTTCCTCTCTTTGGGCTTCAGTTTCTTGGTCTATACAGTAAGAGGATTTGGTCTTTATTGTTCTGTCAGGCTGTGGTTATACCCTGCTTGGCTTTCAGAGGTTGGAAGCGTAAAAGTGACTTGGCAGCAAGGGCTGGTTTGTAGTCCCGCGGAGCCCACATCTAGGACAAAAGGAATGATATGGTTGGAAAGCACAGAGCCCTGTGCTTCTCTCCCTATTCAGTTCATGCCAAGTGAATCAAGGATATAATTGCCCTCAGCATACCAAACATTACTATACTTCAGTTCAGCTTCTCCTTTCATTCGTTAAGCCCTTGTGGAAGTTGCCATCGCTCCCACCTGTACATGAGTATGCAAGTTGCTACAGTAAAAACCCAGGAGCTTTGAAGTCCTGGTTTCACTCCTTAATAATTAGGTGACTGATTCCCAGTTTCCTAATCTGTAAAGTGGAGATAATAATGTTTATGTCATGGAGTTGCTGCGAGGATTAAATGAGATTCTGTCTAAAAAGCATATGGCACAGGGCCTGGCTGATACATGATAATTTCCTTTCCTCTCTCACCTATGCACTCCCCTCACCCTGCCCCACCGCCAGTGTGCACATGTCAGTAAAGACTTAAAATTTTGTACCCTGGAGCGGTGAATTGACTGTCTAATGACACAAGTTCAGGCGTGAAACAAGTATGCACTTGGCTATTTGCAGCTTGAAATCTCACTCCTGCCATTTTTTCACTACAGTTTCATCTGAAGAGACGTCTCATTAGAATGATTTTTTTTTTTAATGTATGTTTTTCCCTCTGAAGTGATAGTTTCCTCCAGTTGTGCTGGCCCTGATAATTTTGTGTATGTATGGAAGAGGTTAGCATCCAATAAATAGGTCCACTTAAATGGCATTGGGAAGTCCCCTTAAATTTCATCCTCAACGCTCCCTGGTAAGTTGACTGTCTCCCAACATCCATCTTTGATTTTAACCCCCATTGTGTTGTTACTGATACCCAGAATTGAAGAATTCTTCAGGAATTTCACTCCCTCCATTATTCAGCCCATTCCAATCTGTGAAGTACTATTTGCAGCAATCACACACTGTTCCTATCTGTGTAAAACAAGCAAGTTAGTATAATGTACTAGTGAAGAGCAAGGTCTCCATATACAGACTGTTTGATTTTTTTTTTAAGATTTTATTTATTTATTTGAGAGAGAGAGCACAAATCAGAGGGAGATGTAGAGGGACAAGCCAACTCTCCACCAAGCAGGGAGCCTGACATGGAGCTCAATCCCAGGACCCCGGGACCATGACCTGAGCCGCCGAAGGCAGATGCCCAAGCGACTGAGCCACCCAGGTGCCCCCCAGACTGTTTGATTTCGAAGACTAACTTTGCTACTTTCTAGCTTTGTGACTTCGGGTATAGTTAATTTTTTAATTTCCTTATCTAAAAAAAAAAAAAAGGAGCCAACCTGATAAGATTGTTGGGAAGATTAAAAGAAGGTACCTGGGTGGTCAGTCAGGTAAGTAGCTGCCTTTGAGGATGGAGCCCCAAGTCAGCCTCTTGCTCAGCAAGGAATTTGCTTCTCCCTCTCCCTCCGTGTTCTCTCTCTCACTCTCTCTCAAGTAAATAACATCTTTAAAAAAGAAGAAAATATGAAATGAGTCAATATATATAAAGTGTCTGATACATAAAATGTTTTCGTAAATGTCTATTGTTGATAATAATAGCAAAGATCTCTTCTCCACATCAAAAGTTGTCATATCCTAGAATGCAGCTGAGAATGGCCCAGTTAACTGCACTAGAACTGGGTGAGAGGAGCTGGTACCTAGAACCCGAACCATCTGTTTCAGAGATATGCCCAGCTGCAGGTCTTAGAAACCTTGAGACAGACCATTGTAACTGGAAGGAAAGACAATAGATAGCAGATGGTCGATTGCAATGTTTAGAGCAGTTTTCTGCTTGATCTCCTGCCTGATCATAAAAGAGAGCTCAAGTCCCTCTCTCTACCAGGTGGGACATCTGAGCACAGTAAAGTCAGAAAGGCTGTGAATTCCTGATCATCAGCCATCTTTGCATTGTTGGTTTGATGGCCATGAACTTCGAGGCCGTGTCCTTGACCTCAGTCTGCTCCTAGGAACAGTATATGCAATTTGTGTGAGTTACCAAATGGCTGCACCAGGACTTGGCGCATCTGATTAAGAGAATTTCTTGGGAGAAAAGGAAAAGGAGGTGCCCCTGGCTCTGACTTCATGCCTAAATCCTAAGCGTATGCTTGCTTTGGGTGCTGAAGGCCTGAGTTTTTAGAAAGAACACAAAGCATCTCTTGGTAAAGGTTTATATGCCTTTTGGTTTACCCTGCAATGTAAAAAAAGGGAGGCGGGCAGGAATCAGGATATGCTAGTATTACTAGGGCTTCTTGGTAGTCAGAGCATGCAATAACCACCCACACCTGATCATTCTCAACTTGCTGGACCAGTTGAGGAAAGCTGCAATAGTCATAAAGTCTTAACTCAGATTTGTAACATCAGAATCTAGTAAGATGCCTGGAAGGCAACATTCTACAATGACTCAGGCAGTCTGAATACTGAGGGATGCCCTTCAGTTTCTGCACTTGAAGACATTAATTTTTAGAAGTGCAGAGAATAAAGGATAAATAACTGGATTGGTGGGGGAAAGCTCCCTATGGGAAGTGAACCACCTTCTCCAATTCACTTCCAAGACCAGCTGCCCCACTTACCCCTCACTTCCACCCCAGATCATGGTCCTCTACTCTTCCTCTTGACCTAACAGACACAGGTTCTCCCCACAGGAGACCACTTCCCCTACTGCCCTTTCCATATTGTGTCTACCAGAAGGACCAAAAGAAGGAGCATCATTCTTACATCCCAGTGTCACTTGTAGGCTATTACTCCTGTACCCTCAAGTAGAACATTTTACTCTGTTGAATTTCAGGTCACTAGGTTATTCCACAGTTCCCTTCCTTGACTCAAACTACCATCTTTCTAGTCCTTCCCCCACTTTTACTTCTGGCCCCTGATCCATGTCCAGTACCTTAATAACCATGGGTGACCACAATGTCTGTGGGGATGATCTATGCAATAACTTTTTGACCTTCTCAATGTCATGATCTCCATGTAATTTTAGTCACACACACACCCCCCTCCCCCCCCTAGTCACAGACAAATCTTGGATCTTATCAGTTGCCCCAAACTACACCTAACTCTAGTACCCTCTGGCTTCGGTATTCCACTTCTCTTACTCCTTGCTCTTTCTAAACCTGCTCTTTGATCTTAACAAGACCTCCAGTATTTGATTCTTCTATTTTCTTCCAGTCTATTTGTCTTCCCCTATCTAACCTAAATTCTTAACTCCTCAGATCATTACTGATTAGCAAAAACTTTCTGTTCTTTTGTCTCCTTAAAATTTTATCTAACCCACCTGGAAGAACAACTGGACCTTCCATGCTGCATCGCTGATAAACTGTTCTATTCCTCATCAAAGTGTGAATTATTTTTAATTATTCTCTGCGAACTCTCTGCCCCTTCCGTGTCCCACCCTACCTCATCACTCTTACAAGATGTCCACAGAAAATAAAAAGTGTTAAAAAGCAATTACCTTAAGTCTCTGTCCCTCATCTCCAGTATGCTGAATTACCTTCATCTCCCTCCTCTGGTCTAAAGCTAATCCTCTAACATAAAGCTAATTTAAAGACAAAGCTACCTGTGGTCTGAATTTTATCCCTCTCTACTTCATGGACCTTACTGCATCAGTTAACTCTCTGGTATCATTAGTGTCTCCCTTTTGTCTTGCTCTCAGAAGCTTCTATAACAGGTAGGTCTCTATTCCCTAGGCTTTTGACTCATCTGGGAAATATCCACTCTGAGCCTCACTTAAGGGCTGCCATTAACAGAAATAAGAAAGTCAGAAAGGGGGAAATATTTTTAGGAGCAGGAATTAGGAATTGGGACTTTAGGGTTTTTTGTTTTGTTTTGTTTTGTTTTGTTTTGTTTAAGACTTTATGTGAGAGAAAGACAGAGAGCAGGAGCCAGGGGGAGGAGCAGAGGAGGAGGGAGAAGGACAAGCAGACTCCCTGTTGAACATGGAGCCCAATATAGAGCTCGATCCCAGGACCCCGAGATCATGACCTGAGCTGAAGTCAGATGCTTAACAGACTGAGCGACCCAGGTGCCCCTGGGACTTTAGTTTTTTAAATACAGAGTTTGATGGGCTATTCCAGTAGAAATGCAAAGTAGGAGGTTTGCAGGTGCACACAGGTATCTTTAGGAGACAGAGCAATCCTAGATGTTCAACTTTCTTCCTTGCTCTGACACATCAAGGGCATATATAACACTATCCATTAACTTGGATAGGACAGGGTTGGAGTTTATCCCTAAGTATTTTTTTCCCTAGATAGGTCCTTGGTGTTGAAAACCCAGATATTACAGCTTTGAATTTCATCTCAGTCTCTAGATGTGGAATCCAGAAAAATTTCTCTAGTCTTAAAGCAGAAAGTGACAGTATAATTCTGGATCCTTATTAGGAATTCTTTTATTTTTTTATAATTGAGGAAACAGTCAATGTGTAGCCATATTTATTAAAAGAAGGGCTCCTCAAACTCTTGTTAGAGAATGACTTTACTAGGGCACCTAGCTAGCTCAGTCTATAGAACATGCAACTCTTGATCTCAGGGTTGTGAATTTAAGCCGCACATTGAGTGTGGAGTATACTTAAAGAATAATAATAAAGCAGGGTTTCTTTTATTTATTTAGAGCTTGCTTTATTTTTTTTTTAAGATTTAAGCATTTTTTATAGTTTTTTAAAATTAAATTCAGTCAATTAACATGTAATGTATTATTGGTTTCAGAGGTAGAGAAGAGTGACTCATCTGTCTTATATAATACCCAGTGCTCATTACATCACGTGTAGTAGGGCTTGCTTTAACAAAAAGAAAGAAAAAGAAAATGACTTTACTGTTTCTCTGGGAGTCAAGGTGCATTATTCTCCAGGTGCTTCAGCTCCCTACCCCTGCAGGGTACCACCTCCTAGCAGAATTTCTACTACATTTAGATTAGAAACAGACGGAAGCTGAGAAATGCTGATGAACTTTTGGGTAGCGTGCCTTTAGCCTTTGGTAGAACTACTCCTCAGAAGTTTACCATAGTCCAAATTCCCTTTGATAAAGTTGAGCTTTATTTCTCTGATGGATAATTAATTGCTGGTTGTCTTAATTACCTCATTACATATTTAAAAATTATCCTATGTTGCTTTGAACTGCTGTAATCAACAGACTTTTTTGATAATAACTAGTTATAAATATCATCACAAAGTGTACTTGAACATTCATCAGAAACAAGGATTTCTGTGCACTAACAGGATGACATTTATCAGTGTGCTTGAATATCTGCAGTGCAGCTCTGCTAAATGGTCATTTGTCTTCTTTTTGAATCATAGGTCATTATACAGGATTTGGATAGATGAAAACTTAGAAACAAAAAAGATTGGAATTATAAGACTAGAATTATAAGACTATAAGAGTCTTTTAAAGGTCACCTACTGTTTGCAGCTACTGGACCGGACCGTAAGATTTTATATATATTCTTTTTTAAATTAAAAATAAATAAATAAAATTCTTAAATCCCAGTATAATTAACATACAGTGTTATCTTAGTCTCAGGTATACAATATAGGTGATTCAACAATTCTCTACATTACTCAGTGCTCATCGCGATAAGTGTACTCTATAATCGCCATCACTTATTTCACCCATTCTCCCCACCCACCTCGCCTAAGAGTATGTTTCTTGGTTTGTCTCTCCTTATTTTTCCCCTTTGTTCATATGTTTTGTTTCTTAAATTCCACATATGAGTGAAATCATATGGAATTTGTCTTTCTCTGACTTATTTCACTTAGCATACTCTCAGGTTCCATCCATGTTATTACAAATGGCAAGATTTCATTTTTCATGGCCAAAAAATGTTTGGCCAAATTTTTATGGCCTCCTTTATTCCTTATACATTTCAGGGGAATATTGCACACACACACATACACACACACACGCCACATCTTTATCTTTCATCAGTCGATGAACACTTGGGCTCCTTCCATAACTTAGCTATTGTAAAAATGCTGCTATAAACATAGAGATACATATATCCCGTTGAATTACTATTCTTGTATTCTTTGGGTAAATACCCTGGGACCCGATTGCTGGATCTGAGGGTAGTTCTATTTTTAACTTTTTGAAGAACCTCCATACTGTTTTGCCAGTTTGCACTTCTACCAACGGTGCACAAGTGTTTTTCTCCATATCCTCTCCAACACTTGTTGTCCCTTGTGTTTTGGTCTTAACCATTCTAACACGTATATGGTGATATCTCATTGTAGTTTTGATTTGTATTTCCCTGATGTTGAGTGATACTGAGTATCTTTTCATAGGTCTGTTGGCCGTCTGTAAATATTCTTACCTCCTTCCCTTTCTTCCTTTCTTTCCTGTCTTCTTCCTTATCCTCCTCTTTACACAAACATTTACTGAGCACTTACAACGTGCCAGGTCCTATGTTAAGTATGATTAGTATTTAATATTGATTTAGTGATGAACAATAATCAGTTCCTATCTTTAATACTATCTAGTAGGAAAAAGAGAGAACATGTTACTACATCCAGGAGACTAGGCAGGACTTCTATAATTCCGTAACTCAAATAAGTAAAGGAAATATTTCTAGGGAGGTTATACTTGATACTCACCCTTTAAAGGGTGAGTATCAAGTAGCCAAACAGGCAAAGGGGAACAGGGATTCCCAACAGAAAAGAGATGATGAGCAACATCATGGAAGAGTGAGAGCACATGGTGAAATGTAAATGAGCATATTGTACAAATGTGGATAAAGGAGAATCTGGTCACCTATTCTGATGATACTTCATTAAAAATAAAAATTAGGCCTTAATTTTAACTCTTTTCTTTAGCAGAATTCTTTAAAAATTGACAAGAATAAAGTCTGATTCTATATTATTTAATTAGAAGTCCCTTAGTATCAAATATAGGAGGAAGAAACTCAAAGGAAATTTTTCATCTCTTTAACTCTTTTAAGAGTTACTATTTGCTAAGGGCATGATTATTAATAGTAATAGTTAAGGGAATAATTTCTCAGTTATTCTCAGCCAGTCTTCCTGGCAGTATTTTATTCAAATCAGAAGGATGTTAATTCTAGTTTTCATTAGATAGAGGAGTACATCCAGTTGTAGCAAATAGACTCCCAACCTCAAAGAGTCAGTTGGATTAGCCTCAGGAAATCCTGGTTTTTATTCCATTGTGGCCCATATACTCAATTATTATATTCATGAGAGAAGTTCTTTAAGGACTGGCTATTAGCTTCGTTTTGCATTCAAAAGCAGGAAGTGATAAACCCTAAAACAGGGTCACATGGCTTTTAGAGTTGATGTCACTGAGGTCTCTCTCTTCTTTCTCTCTTGAGCTCTGTCCTTTTATCCTCATCCTTCCTCTTCGCCTATTCTCTTTTTCTTTTGTCTAATTTTTTTTTAAAGATTTTATTTATTTATTCATGAGAGACACAGAGAGAGAGAGGCAGAGACACAGGCAGAGGGAGAAGCAGGCTCCATTCAGGGAACCCAACGTGGGACTCAATCCCGGGTCTCCAGGATCACGACCTAGGCCAAACGCGGTGCTAAACCGTTGAGCCACCCGGGCTGCCCTCTTTTGTCTAAATTCCTTATTAATTTATGTCTAATACCTGCCAGTATCTCTTTGGGCATTTACATTTTTCTGCTAGTGATTTGGGCTTCTAACACTGTACCTGAAAAAAGATTTCAAGCTACTCTTCAGACTGCTCACTTCTCAAGGAATGTCCAAGTTCCTCTTACGATCCCTCACATATTCCCACACTTGACAACCACCCTAGAAGAGTGGGATCATTATTGTCTCTGTGTCACTCAGGAGCAAGTCTCTTTTGGAGGATCCTATCTGTCCTTGGCCCTGCCCTGTTAGGCACTTTTAACAGGGATGTGTACAAAGGCATAGATGACAGATTCAGTTTCCAAAATGATCTCAATTGGCTGGAATGCTGGCATGAAATCAGCAAGCTGAAATTTAAATCAGACAGATGTAAAGTCCAACGTGTTAAATGTAAAGAGAACCGGCAAAAACTCAAGTTCTGACTAGGATTAGTTAATGTGGACTAGATTGAAGGTTTTAATTGAAAATTAGCTTAATATAAGCCCAAAGCATGAAGCAGCTGTTGAAAAGGCTAACATATTATTAGACTGTGAATTAAAAGTAGGGTCCAGATCAAAGGAATGAATTATCATACCATACTGTGTGTTATCATATCTGAAACATGATTTTCTATGGGGAGGCAAACAGGTAAGGTGGATGGAGGGAGAAGGACATTGAGAGGTCAGCAAACTAGAAGAGGGTCTAGACACCATGTCAGATGAAAGTGGTGAAAAAAACTTGGAAAATAACAACTAGGAAGAGTCTTGCTATCCCAAGGTCAGTATGAGCCAGACAAGAACTCAAGAGGAATGTAGCAATAGCTAGTCAATCCCCATGTCTGTCCTCCCTGTGCTCCCTATCTCTGCACAGTTTATTTTTATCCCTGTGAGTTCTTTTTTTTTTAAGCTTTCTTTCTTTTTTTTAAGATTTTATTTCTTTATTCATGAGAGACACAAAGAGGCAGAGACACAGGCAGAGGGAGAAGCAGGCTCCATGCAGGAAGCCCAACATGGGACTTGATCCCAGGTCTCCAGGATCACACCCCGGGCCAAAGGTGGTGCTAAACCGCTGGGCCACTGGGGCTGCCCTATCCCTGTGAATTAAAATGAGTTCAGATTTCTTACATCCCAGACCTTTGCTCCACTACACAGATTTTATCTTTCTATTGTAACTAAGGTATGGAAGGGGTTGACTTCATGGGTATATACAGGGCCCTGCCCTTAGGTGGACCTGTACTTGGTTTAATGTTTCCTTGAAATTCGTAAGTTTTCTTTTTTTTTTTCCTTTTTTTTTCATAAGTTTTAAATAAGGGGCCTGGCATTTCCATTTTCTACTGAGACCCACAAATTATGTAGCTCATCCTGGGTATAGAAAACATCCTTTTCTTCTTAGACCAGTTGGAGTTTTCTAAAAGGAAGATTTGCTGTGAAAATGAGCTAGCAAACAATGTCACTATATTGATAGCTAGAAAAAAAGAATAAAATTTCAGATTACAGGTTAATCCCAAAGTGAACTAGAACTCAGCCCAAAAATGTGATAGGACAGTTAAGGGGGTCTATAGCTTCTGGTTCCCTTCCACCTCATTTTTAGCTGCCCCAAATGTTAAGATATGTACATGATCTGAAATGGATTTTGGTTTGACAATAAAACAAGTTGTGTGATCTATAATATGGGCTCCATGCCAGGAATGGGCCTTAGGGTCACTGGCTTTAGCTTCATTGCCACTTGTCACTCCCCTGTGTCTTACCTCCTCCTGTTTCTTTCTATTCAGTGGTTATTGAGGCTCTGGGTTCTTCAGTTTGACTCCATTTACTTCCTGTTTACTAGTGAATCGAAAAGGCAAGTTACACAAATTGGAGAATCTTGTCTTCCTCACCTCTTATTGGCATCATGTAAAGTTGCCAGATTTAGAAATAAAAGTACAGGATGCCCAGTTAAATTAGAATTTTATTTTATTTTTAAATATTTATTTATTTATGATAGACATAGAGAGAGAGAGGGGCAGAGACACAAGAGGAGGGAGAAGCAGGCTCCATGCCGGGAGCCTAACGTGGGACTCCATCCCGGGACTCCAGGATCGTGCCCTGAGCCAAAGGCAGGCGCTAAACCGCTGAGCCACCCAGGGATCCCCTAAATTAGAATTTTAGATAAACAATGGGTAGTATTTTTATTTTATTTTATTTTATTTATTTATGATAGGCACACAGTGAGAGAGAGAGAGAGGCAGAGACACAGCCAGAGGGAGAAGCAGCCTCCATGCACCGGGAGCCCGACGCGGGACTCGATCCCGAGTCTCCAGGATCGTGCCCTGGGCCAAAGGCAGGCGCCAAACCGCTGCGCCACCCAGGGATCCCAACAATGGGTAGTATTTTAGTGTGTGTTCCAATATTGCATGACATATACTAAAAAATTATTTGTTGTCTAGCTGAAATTAAAATTTATTTGAATATCCTGGTTTTTTTTTAATATCCTGTATTTTATCTTGCAACCCCACCATCATTGACACCTGTGGACCTTGGGCTGCCCCAGACATTTATGATATGCCTACCATCAATTTCCTTGGAATCCACTGGCATGTCTTCAGGGTTTTTTTGTCTTCTGGTCTTGCCTAATTTCAAATCCTGGCTCCTGCAGTTTCTGTCTCTGCTCTAATTCCCATGTCAACAAGAGAGCAGAAATGACTAACAGATGTATCCTGAGTTTATTAAGCAATCACTTATCTTTCCCAATTCATGTTAGCAATTCTTCCCATTTATTCAAGTTCTCCTTCATTTCCATCTCCAAGTACCCTAGAGAAGTCACAGTTACTAAATTTTGCAATAGAGATTGTGATTGGTTTTCTCACCATTATTTCCCCAGTAGCTACTGGATTGTATGACACCCAGTGGAGTTTACTAGGTATTTGTTGAATCAGTTAAATAAAGAATAAATTTCCTATAGACTGTTAGAATAAAGTGTCCTATTTTATTCTGGGAGGAGTAGGACCAATAGTATTAATGCTTAGGAAAATAATTTTAGCTTCAACAACTCGTCAAATTTTCTACCATCAGAATTGGAGTGGTAGTATGAGAAGTCAAGAGCTGCCCAACCCTGGCAGTGTTCAGGAGGAGGCTGATTCCCACTTAGTAAGAAGCTGTTGCCACAGACAAAATTCCTGGACTGCAGTGAGAATTGTTAGATTGCTTCTAGCCCTAAGATTTAAGGATGCTAATGACTCTCTCCACACACCTTTTTTTTTTTCTTTTGCAGCTTGAAATTTGCCTATGGTATTGAATGCTGCCCTGCTGAGACCTAGGATGTGTAATGGTTGCATGCACATATTAATGATGTGACAACTACTTTTGATTTCAGATCTTGTAGGATATAAAGACAAAGTGATTCCTGTTCATAGAACTTAAAAAGGTCTTAAGTTTTCAGTTTATCTTTGACTTATATGTTTCTGTTTCTGTATGGGTAGACTCTCCTTGGCTTTTTGAAAAAGGAACACGGTATAACAGTTGAAAATAAGTGACTACATGTCCATGGGGGAAATGTTCTGAGTGTCACCCAAAAGTACAGTTACTCATGGAAACCCAAACTAGTCCTTCAACATGAAAGAGAATGTTTGTGGGTGTGGTAAACATAACCGTTCCCCGCCAACAACCCTGGAATCCTTATATGTCCCTCCACTCTTTTATGTTGTAGCGTGAGGGAAAGAATGAGATAGGCGGTGGGGAGTAGCAGAGAGATAAAGAGGTATAGGAGAGTGGAGGCAAGATGAGTGATGGGGCATCTGGGTAGGGCAGTCAGTTGAACATCAGACTCTTGGTTTTGGCTCAGGTCATGATCTCAGGGTTGTGAGATCAAGGCCCCTACCTCCCCTACAAAGACCTGCATCAGGCTCCACACTGAGCATGAAGTCTGCTTGAGATTCTCTCTCCCTCTCCCTCTGCCCCTGCTCAACACATGGGCCTGTCTCTCTCTCACTCTCTCTCTTTCTCGCAAATAAATAAATAAGTAAATTCTTAAAAAAAAAAAAAAATAAAGATGAGTGATATCCCTGGGGCCAGGATGGGGAGTATGTGATAGCTCCAGATATGTGTGTCAGATATGAAAGCTGAGTAGAGGCAGTGGGTATATATTATACACTCAGTAATATTTAATATAATTTATTTCTTTAAATAAAAATTAATGTTTTGGGTGATGGATATGTTTTAAAGTCAGATAATGATGGGGCACCTGGATGGCTCAGTAGGTTGAGCGACTGCCTCTTGGTTTTCACTTGGGTCATGATCTTAGCCTCTTGGGATCATCCCAAGTTGGGCTCTGTGCTTAGCACAGAGTCGGCTGGAGATTATCTCCCTCTCCCTCTGGTCCTCCGCTGCTCATGCTCTCTTACTCTCTCTAAAATAGAAGTAAATAAAATCTTTAAGAAAATAAAATAAAATTAGATAATGATGGTAGCACAGCTCTATGAATATAATGAAAACCACTGGATTGTACATTTTAAAAGGATGAATGTTATGCTATGTGAATTATATCTCAATAAAGCTGTTATAAAAATTAATACAAAAAAACCCCACCCAACTTCATGCTGAACAAAATACCAAAATATTAATGAAAGTCAGGATCAGGCTGGAACACCCAAACCTAAGGACTACCAGTACTGCCTGAGAGAGATGGGAGAAGGAAAGAAAGGGGCCCACATACAGCAAAGAGGAACAAATACTTTCGGTCTCCCTTTTGTGTTCCAATTTTTCTTTCCTAAGCTACAGACACTAACTTCCCCCCAAATTCCTCTTTGAAAAGTCCTGTCTCCACTTGTTCCTTCCCTTTCCTCTCTGCTCCACAGTTCATAGTAGAGTGCAGGGGAGGTAGAGAGAGAAGCAAGCCAGGAGCTAAGTTTCTTTTATTTTTTTTTTAAGATTTTATTGATTTATTCACCAGAGACAGATAGAGGCAGAGGGAGAAGCAGGCTCCCTGCAAGGAGCCTGATGTGGGACTCGATCCCAGGACCCTGGGATCACAACCTGAGCCAAAGGCAGATGCTCAACTGAGCCATCTAGGTGCTCCAGGAGCTAAGTTTAGAAGTAGTAAGGAAAGTAGGTCAGGGCCAATTCTGGCAAATGTTTGTAATAAAGTGAGGAAAATACTAATTTAACAACTGGCACACAAATTTCTAAAGGAGGAAGTTTAAGGAGGGAAAAATGCCTTGAAATTTTTGGGGGTAGAAGATGGGAAAATTAACAAGGCAGGAAACAACAAATGTTGGAGAGGATGCAGAGAAAAGGGAACCCTCTTACACTGTTGGTGGGAATGTGAACTGGTCCAGCCACTCTGGAAAACTGTGTGGAGGTTCCTCAAAGAGTTAAAAATAGACCTGCCCTACAACCCAGCAATTGCACTGTTGGGGATTTACCCCAAAGATTCAGATGCAATAAAACGTCGGGACACCTGCACCCCGATGTTTCTATCAGCAATGGCCACAATAGCCAAACCGTGGAAGGAGCCTCGGTGTCCATCGAAAGATGAATGGATAAAGAAGATGTGGTTTATGTATACAATGGAATATTACTCAGCCATTAGAAACGACAAATACCCACCATTTGCTTCAACGTGGATGGAACTGGAGGGTATTATGCTGAGTGAAATAAGTCAATCGGAGAAGGACAAACAGTGTATGTTCTCATTCATTTGGGGAATATAAATAATAGTGAAAGGGAATATAAAGGAAGGGAAAAGAAATGTTGGGAAATATCAGGAAGGGAGACAGAACATAAAGACTCCTAACTCGGGGAAACGAACTAGGGGTGGTGGAAGGGGAGAAGGGCGGGTGTTGGAGGGGAATGGGTGACAGGCACTGAGGTGGACACTTGATGGGATGAGCACTGGGTGTTTTTCTGTATGTTGGTAAATTGAACACCAATAAAAATTAATTAAAAAAAAAAAAAAGAACATGTGTGTCAGCCTGATGACCAAGCTAATGAGGCCAGCCTTGCTACCTAAGTCAAAAAGAGGAATTTGTTTATCAGGAGTTGTGGGCTCAATGGAGGAGTGGGGAGACTCTTGCCAGTACATTCTACTTATATCTAAAAGGGCCTTTAGAAGAAAGAAGAATTGACACCAATATTTCCTCAATAGACTCAGTTTAAATATTTGGGGTCCAATTCTCTACGGCTCATACTTTATTACTTGACACATTTCACAGGGTTATTCACACTCAAAATATTAGAATCTATATTAACATTATATATACCAGCCAGATAGCCACATTTCTTATTTTCTTAACAGATGTTCCAATTTAAGAGCAGTTGTTTACAATATCACCTTATCATATATATATACATATATGTATATATGTACATATATATATATATATATATAAAATTCTCTTCTTTCCACATTACAGGAGGTTTCCCATTGAAAATGATAGTTTAATGTGAAACATGACAAACCCTATAGTTTCACAGCTCAAGAAGCATAAAGATAACTGTCTACTGGCTTTTCTATACTCATTTCTTGTCAATTATCACTTTTCCCAGAACTTTCTGACTGTAGCCCTATTTTGTTTTACCTTGAGCAAGCCTCAAAAAGACTTACTTTGGCCCAAATCAGAAACTCCAGAGTTGGGTCTCCAGGTATCAGTATTTTTTGAAAGCTTTCCAGATTTTTTCCAATATTTTGCCTTGGTTGAGAATTGCAAGAACTGAATCTTTGGAGGCATGTGTATTTTGAAAAATTTTCATCCCCTCCTGTCAGTTGAGATTGATTTAATTTGATGGATTAAATAATGAATTAAGACTTACTATGTTTTTTCCCTCACTATCACTTGTCAAAAGTGCAACCTAAGGAATTAGAATTTAGAAACCTATATATATAGATTTTTAAATTTATTTAGAACTTATTAGTGATTTTTTTAAAAGATTTTATTTATTTATTCATAAGAGATGCAGAGAGAGAGAGAGAGAGAGGCAGAAATACAGGCAGAGGAGAAGCATACTCCATGCAGGGCGCCCGATGTGGGACTCGATCCCAGGACTCTGGGGCCACACCCTAAGCCAAAGGCAGACGCTCAACCACTGAGCCACCTAGGTGTCCCAGAAACCAATATATTAATCCCAAAGTAGCCTCATAATTTAGTTCCTAATAATAATATTTTGAATTACTCCATTGATACTCAGTTGATTAATTCACTAATTTGTTCATTAACTCACATATTGTTGAGTACCTATTGTGTGCCCATATTCTTCTAAGCACTGTGATATAAAAGTAAACAAGATACAGTCCTTCTCCTTAGGAAAAATTGACAAGTTGACAGGCAGTTACAATGTAGTGTGATGCATATTAATAAAAGAGTAAATACGTGGAACCCTGGGCATGCTTTAAAGGGCATTTTAGTGAATCTTGAAGGTTGTAAAGTTTAGAACATAGTGACTAAGCTGAGACTCAGTGGATGACAAGGACTCAATCTGAATGTAAAGTCACAAGAGATGAATAGTGTGGAGGCCAGGAGAAAAATAGAATGAACTCAACCAAAGAACTCTCAAAGATCCACAAGTAGTTGAACTTAAAATTCAGGGAGGATAGTGATTAGACATAAGGCTGGACAGGTAAGCAAAAGTTAGATTATGAAGACTCCATCTATCACATTATGGAGTTTAGATTTTATCTAGGTGGGGTGTCATAGAAAAAAATTTTGGAAAGTCAGAATGAGTAAAATTGAAAAATTGACAATACCAAGAGTTGATAAGGATATGGAGTGACTACAATTCTCATATACAATACCTACTAATGTTTTATGACCCAGCAGTTCCACCCTAGGTTATGTAACAACAGAAGTGAGGCATGCGTCAAACAACTTATATACACAAAAATGTTGAAACGTTGTATTCATAATATCTAAAACCTAGAGATGATCCAGGGCAGTTGGTTGGCCCAGTGGTTGAGCATCTGCCTTTGGTTAAGGTCATGATCCTGGGGTCCTGGGATCGAGTCCCACTTCGGGCTCCCGGCATGGAGCCTGCTTCTCCCTCTGCTGGTGTCTCTGCCTCTCTCTCTCTCTCTCTCTCTCTCTGTGTCTCTCATGAATAAATAAATAAAATCTTAAAAAAAAAACAAAACCAAAAACCTACAGATGATCAAAATACCTATCAACAGTAAAAAGAAGTAAACAAATTGAGGTGTATTCATAGGGTGAAATACTACATAGCAATAAAGAAGAATGAATTACTTATATATGCTACATACTGGGTGAATATCACAGACATTGAGTAAAAGGGTCATTCATACACAATAAAGAACCTCTATTGTATGATTCCATTTATATGAATTTTTAAAGTGGGCAAAACTAATCTGTGGTGACAGCAGTCAGAATAGTAGTTACCTTGGAGGTGGAGTATGACCCAGGTGGGGACATGAGTGAGCCTTCTAGCATGCCAGAGTGTTTTACATCTTGATCTGGTATACATAATTGAAAATATATTAAGTCATATATTTAAGATTTGGGCACTTTACTAAGTTACACCTCCATTTGGGTACTTTAGTAACATCTTTTTAAGTTATATCTCAATAAAAATTAAAAAGGGGAGTGATATAACATGATTTGCATTTTGGAGTGACCACTCTAAGTCATGGAATGGACTGGAAGCAAGAAGAAAAATTAGCAATAATATAATTGAGAGACTGGTGGCCTGAAATAGGAGATGGATTAATTTTACACCTAAAAGGTAAGGAAGGAGGAGTTTTGTATTTCTTGTATGTGGTGGATGAGAGACAAAGAAGTGTTAAGAATGGTTCAGAAGATTCTGGCTTAGGCAACAGGATGGATGGTGATGACATTCACTGAGTGAGAGCAGAGAGGTGGAGCAAACTTGAGGTCATATTTAGTAAATGAGAAAAGGTCTGGGAAGGAAAACTGGGTGTGGCTAAGGCAGGCCATCCACTCTCTTGGGCTGGTTTGATGAGAGGGTCATAATCTCAGTTTGAGTCACCTGCATTTGGTTAGCACTGGAAGGACAGGCTCCAGCCAGTCAGAGTGGTTGGGGGAGATAGTAGGAACCTCTGTCACCTTGTGAATAGGAAACTGTGGTTTGAAAACAAGACCTGTAAAAAATAAAGATGGATTTAGAGCAATGGGCCTCAAGTTTCCAAAATATCAGAAAATTTAAAAAGTAAAGGCAGTATGCCAAAGGAAATAAATATGTAGACCATCTTCAGACATGTGATGAGGAACACAGATCTTGGGCCTTTGAGAATGCGTTTCTGTAGTTGGTTGTGTGGAATGAGGAGTCGGGAGGCATGAGGGCTCTGGGGCCCAAAAGACAGAGGTTCAAACCCCAACTCCATTATTTATACACACTATGACTGAGGGCAAGCCAAGTAAACATCTATAAGCCTCGATTTCTTTATTTGAAAATGTAGCAAATAATACCCACTATCCCAGGTGTGAGGTTTAATTAAATTCATGTATGTGGAAGAAGTTAACTCATTATAGGTATTAAATATATATAGATTTCCCTTTCTTCTTACTATGGACAAAGTGTCTCCTGTTAAATTCATATAAAAAAGTCCAAAGGGTAAAATGGTCCACTCAGACCACTTTATCAGATATTACTGTGCCTTTTGTTAATTGGTTTTCAAAATCTTATTCTGCAACCATTTCTAACTCTGTGAGGCAATCATCTTCTCCCTGTAATGCATGGTATAAAAAAGTAACCCTTAAGCACTACAAGAGGTGTCTTTATTCTTGTCCATTCCTTCTCTGATCTCCCATCTTTCTCCTACTATAATGCTGTTGAAGATTCTTGTACATGACTCAGAGATTGAATAATTGGCCTTATTACTATAGTTTAAAATATAAATTTGACAAGTGTCTTTAATTAGGATTAGTTGGGCAGCATGTAACTAAATGCCCTAAAACAATGATGACTCAAAAACACACAAATGTATTTCTCCTGCAGAAGAGATCTGGAGGTAAACGTTCGTGGGGTTGGCGCAGCGGCAATCTGATAACATATGGGCTTCAAGCTACTGTATTTCTTCTGTCTGCCATATTAGCACATGTTTGCCATCCTTAAGGTATCTCATGATTCAAGATGGCAACTGTAGGCATCTTGTCTTAGCTGCTGGCCTAAGAGGGAGGAGAAAAGGCATAAGGACAATAAAGAGCCACTTGCAGATGGGGCAGTTTTCTTATGTGGGCTTCTCTTTTTAAAGAAAGCTGTGACTAGTTGGCATTGAACACTAGTTGTTCAATCCAGAAACCTGGACATCATTTCTGACTCTTTCCACTATTTCATGTCATCATATATAATAAATTAGTCCTTTTCTTTGAGCCTTCTAAATATTCCTAGAATTTGTCAGCTTATTTCCATCTCCATCGTCACATTTCCAAATTCATGGCATTATCATGTTTCTGTGTAATTCAGTGTCTGTATATATGGTGTCCCTATCTCCAATCAAGCCCTTTTGAGTCCATTCTCCACACTGTAGCCTGGGGATTTAATAACCACAGCTGATCACATTACCCCTTGTTAAAATCCTTCAATGATTCCACTTTATCCTCAGAATAATGTCCAGACTCCTAACCTGACTTATACAGTCTTTAAATTTCAAAGCAGGCTGAAAGACTGTTGTGGGTTGGGTCCCCCCAGGAAGCTGACTCAGAGATTAGCATGCAGGAGTTTTATTAGGGAGTCCTCTTGCATGTCGTGCCACATCTATGAAGGAGAAGGAGAGAATTAAGATTGGATAGAGGAGGAAGTTAGCCTGTGATGTGGTCACATTAGAGACCTCAGTTACCAGTATGTCTCCATCTAAAGCTGGGATGACCCATCAGAATTGTCCCAAGTTGAAATGAGAGGGGTAGGTCTTTATATCCACATATTGATCATCCATTTGGCTATGGGTTGCCCTGGGAAAGGGACATGACCTTAGATGAGGCCATCCACACATTCTACATCCTCTTATGCTAACACCAAGCCCTTTTTAGAACGTGGACTCAAACTCAGGACTTCCATGTGCCACACCCTGAAGTATTCAGGACCTCTCACCTAATTTCCTCAGCTTACTAATTAATCATGTTCTCCCTTTCATCCCTTTTACATTTGGCTCCTATGACACTGAAATCTTCTAATTTTCCTCCCACTTCATGGTTATTCTGTCTCACCTTTCTGTGTTGGATAAATTCAGTTTGCAAACTTCTAAACATCTGAGCCTGAGTGTCTTGGAGTTCAGTTCTTAGACCTCTTCTTTATCAGTGCTGATGACTTTGTCAATCTATTTCAGGATAATTGGCTTCTTTGTAATACTATAGATTTTATATTTTACATCTTAAAAAATTATTTTTGTGGAAGGATCCATAGAAATCTCTAGATTACCAAAGTGTTCTATGGCATACAAAAGGCTAAGAATACCTACATAATAATTGCACTCATGCCCTTAAAGTTTATTTGCATGTAGATAACCCTCATATTTATATTTTTAATCCTTTATCCCAGTTATTTACTGTTGTGTAACAAATTGCCAAAAATCGTCGTGGCATAAAACAACAACTGCTCTATTATATTTCAGTATTTTATAGATGAGGAATTTGGCATTGACTGGGATCACTCATTAGCATTCAACTGGCAGATGGCCAGGTCTGGAGAGTCAAAACTGCTTCACTTTGATAGTGAGGGCTAGAAAGCTGAGCCTATGTGGGATCATTGACTGAAATACTACTGTGTCTTCTCTAGCATGGTGGTCTAAGTGGTAAGATTTTTTTTACGTGGAGGATCAGGCCTGGCACCCTAGAGTACATTCCAACAGTCCTCACTAGAAATTGCAAGACTTCTCATGGCCTAACCCTGGGTGTTCCAAAATGTCACTTTCACCACTGTTTGTGGGTCAAGCAAGTCTCTATTGCAGCCTGGATTCAATAGGAGGGGAATTAGACTGCACTCAAAGGGAAGGGAAGCAGAGAATCCATGGCCATCTTTAATCTACCACAGATGCCTAATAGGTATCTCACTTGTAATACATTCAAACAAGACTCTTAATTTCCTCTTCAAATCTATTCCTTTAGGTGATCACCGTCCCAGTAAATTGGACCAGTGTTCACCCACTCAGGCTCCATCTCTTAGAGCTATCTATGACTGCCCTCTTTCTTTCATATTCTGTATTCTATTTATTAGCAAATCCTGCTGATACTACCTTCAAAGTTTATTACTCTCTTCACTTCCATTGTTTCTGTTCTCATGGAATCTATATTTTAATGGAGCAGACAATAAAATATATACATATTTATATGTACAATCCACATCATCCTTTTCCTACTTTAATAGTCTCCTAACTGGATTATTAGCTTCCACTCTTGTTCTCATGGACTCTTCACTATGCAACAGTCAGAGAGATCCTATTAAAGTCCTATCAAAATCATGCCACAAAAAAAAAAACAAAAAACAAAATCATGCCACCCATGTGCTTGCTCATAATGTTCCAGTGGCTTTAAATCTCAAAGTAAAATCCAAAATCTTTACTATGACCATCAGAGCTTTATATTTTCTAGACCCTGGCCCTTACTCTGACCAATTTCCTACTTTTCTTCCTTTTCCTCACTATACTCCACCCCCTGGCTTATGTGCTCTCCCTCCAAGAAGCCAAATGTGCTCCTCTGGGGACCTTTGCACTTAAACTTTGCACTAAATGGAACTCTCCCTCCCTACATATTTACATGGCTTACTCCCCCTCTTTGTTCAACTCTTTACTCAAATGTCATCAGAGAAGACTTTCTATTACTGCAGAGATATTTACTCTGTTCCCTCTATGACATTATACTATGCATATATTTGTATTGCCTGCATGCTCTATTAGGATTCAGACTCCATGAGAACAGGAACTTAGTTTTGTTCATTGCTATTTCCTCATCACTCAGGACAGTGTCTATTATATAATAGGTGCTCAATAAATATTTGTTAAATGAGTAAATAGATAGATTTGCATAGTCTGCTTGTTGAGTGATCCAACACTTGGAGGCAGAAAAGGATGTTCAGTAAAATCTTGGGAGTAATTTGGCTCAGTGTGGAGCAACACTTCTCCTAAAATTAATAATGAGGAGATTTCATTTCAAATCTAAGAAAGGTATAAAATTTGTGAATCTGCTTCTCTTCATTCTCTTTAGAGATCTAACAATAGTCCCCATTAGAAGAATTATGAATTGCCAACATTGACACAGTACTTTCCTTTTATTCTTTCTTTAGAATATTAGATTATATCCTGTCTCTTTCCAGCCTATACATTTTATAGTCCTCTGACAAGATTCCACTTCTACTGATAAATCTATGTACCCTAGCTGAGGTTAGTTGCTAATATACACCATGGAACAAATCATCAAGGTCCTGTACAAGATGAGCTGGTCAAGGTGATAGGAAGACATAAACATAAGAAGAGATTGGGAGAGTTATTATAATATAGGAGATTATAAATGCTAGTAAAAATTTCCCTTTCCTAACCTTCTTAAAAGATAATCTAACTTCCATTTTACCCTATATGCTAAGTGGTGAAATATCCCAATTAACATAAAAATATTAAATTCTATCTTTTTGAAACACTAAAAGCAATGTAAATACTAGCAGAAAGTGTCAAAATTTTTTCAGAACTCCCTAAATTAACCCTAGCTACAATCATCTGAGGAGACTTTATTTAAGAAAAATGGCTGAATCTGAGTAAGAACAGTTGGTTTTTTGACATTTTCATGTGCCCTATTTGCATACTTTGAAGTGAATGGAAACAAAACTACAGTATCCCAAAACTTATGGGATACAGCTAAGCCACTGCAGAGAGAAATTTATAGCAATAAACACTTATATTAAAAAAGAAAGATCTCAAATCAAAAATCTAAACTTCCACCTTAAGAAACTGGAAAAAAAAACTAAACTCAATGTAAACAGAAGTAGGAAAATAATAAACATCAAAGTGGAAATAAATGAAATAGAGAAAAAGAAAACAATAGAGAAAACCCATGGAATGAGAAGTTAGTACTTGGAAAAGATGAATAAAATAGACAACATTTAGCTAGACTGGCCGAGAGAAAAGGAAGAGGAGTCAATTACTAAAGGCAGCTGTGAAAGAGGGGATTTTACTACCGAGTTTACAGAATAAAATAAGGATTACAGGGGAATAACATGAACAACTGTTTGTCAACAAAGCAGATAACCTAGATAAAATAGAAAAATTCCTAGAAAGACACAAACTATTGAAACTGATTCAAGAAGAAATAGAATATCTGAATAGACCTACAACAAATAAAGACGTCAAAATTATAATAATTAAAAAACAAGAACAAAAGAAAAACCCAAGCCCAGATGACTTCACTAGTGATTCTACCAAACATTTAAGGAAGAATTAACACAAATCCCTCAAAAACTTTCCAAAACTTAGAGAGAAGGGAATACTTCGCAGCTATTCCATGAGGGCAGTATTATCAACCAAAGACATTGTAAGAAAATACAGACCAATATCCCCTATGAATATAGGCATAAAAATCTTCAACAAAATACTAACAAACTGAATCCAGCAATATACAGAAAGGATTATACAACGTGACCAAGTGGGATTTGTTCCACGAATACAAGGTTGGTTTAACATCTGAAAATCAGGGAGTGGCTCAGTGGTTGAATGTTCGGTTCAGCCCCTTATCCCGAGCTCCCTATGGGGAGCCTACTTCTCCCTCTGCCTATGTCTCTGCCTCTCTCTGTGTGTCTCTCATGAATAAATAAAACAAAATCTTAAACAAACAAAAATATCAGAAAATCAGTGTAGATGCAAACAATATATGTTACAAAATTCAGCACCCTTTTACAATAAAATTATTTAACAATCTGGGAATATAAAGGAGCTTCCTCATTATGATAAAACCCACAGCCAACATCATAATTAGTGGTGAAGTACTGAAAGCTCCCTCCCCCCCATAATCGGGAACAAATAAAGATTTCTGATTTTGCTGTTTCTATTCATATTATACTAGAGGTTCTAACCGGCACTTAGGCAAGGAGAAGAAATAAAAGGCACTCAGACTGAAAAGAATTAAGTAAAAATATTTTTCTTTTGAAGTAAAGGTATTTCTATTAGAAGAACATGATCTATCATAAGATAGAAAATCTTATGAACCCATAAAAAAGCCATTAAAACTAATAAGTTCAGTAAGGCTTCAAGATATAAGATCAATATATAAAAATCAACTCTATTTCTGTACACTGGCAATGAGCAATTCGCAAATGAAAACAATTCCATTTACAATAGCATCAAAGAGAATAAAATACTTGGGAAATAAATTTCAGAAAGAATATGTAAGATCTGTGCACTAAAAAGTAGAAAACTAAAACTAAAAAATATTAAAAAAATAAAATTAAAAGTAGAAAACACTGTTGAATGAAATTAAAGAAGACCTAAGTAAATAGAAAGTCATCCCATATTCATGGATCAGAAGACTTACTATTATCAAGATGGCAATACTACCCAAATTGCTCTATAGAGCAGTGCAACCCCTATCAATATCTCAGCTGTCTTCTTTGCAGAAATTGACAGGCTGATCCTAAAATTCATATTGAAACTCATGAGCCAAAGCAATCTTCAAAAGGAACAAATTTGGAGAACTCACACATCCCAAATTTAAACTTCCTGCAAATCTACAGTGATGAAGACCATATGGTATTAGCAATAGAATTGAGAGTCTAAAAATAAATCCACACACTGATGGTCAACTGATTTTCAATATGCATGCCAAGACCATTCAAGGGGGGAAATCATCTTTTAAATAATTGGTGCCAGGACAACTAGATGTCCATGTACAAAAGAATGAAGTTAGACTTCTATGTCACAACATATAAAAATTAACTTTAAAAAACTAAATAAAATTAGATCAAAGGCCTAAAAATAAGAGCTGAGGCTATAAAACTCTTAAAAGAAAATAGGAGTATAAATTTTGTGACCTTGAATTAGGAAATGTTATCTTTGATATGATACTAAAGCACAAGTGACAAAAGAAAAAACAGATGAATTGGACCATTAAAATGAAAAACTTTGTGTTTCAAAGGATGTCATCAAGAAAGGAAAGAGACACCTGGGTGGCGCAGTGATTGAGTGTCTGCCTTTGGCTCAGGGTGTGATCCTGGGATCTGGGATTGAGTCCCACATCAGCTCCTTGCCTGGAGCCTGCTTCTCCCTCTGCCTATGTCTCTGCCTTCTCTCTCTGTGTCTCTTATGAATAAATAAATAAAATCTTAAAAAAAAAAAAAGAAAAAAGACAACCCACAAAATGCCATAAATGTTTACAAATCATGTATCTGATAAGGGATTTGTATCCAGAATATATAAAGGATTCTTTTTATATATATATATATATAAAGGATTCTTACAACTCAATAATAAAACGAAACAGACCCAATTAAGAATCACCAAGGGATTTTAATAGATATTCTTCCAAGAAAATATATAAATAGCCAATAAACACATGAAAACATTTTCACCATCTTAGTCCATTCAGGCCGCCAAAACAAAATACACAGACTGGGTGACTTATACACAACAGAAAATTATTCCTCATCGTTCTGGAGGCTAGGAAGTCCAAGTTCACAATGCCAGCATGGTCTTGTTCTTTTGAGAACCCTCTTTATGGTTCATAGCCAACATCTTTGGAGTGTGCCCTCACATGGTGGAAGAGGTTGGGGACCATTGTAGGATCTCTTTAATAAGAGCAGTAATCCTATTCATGAAGGCTTCATCTTCATGCCCTATTCACCTCCCAAAGGCTCCACTTCTTAGTTACGTCATCTTTGGGGACTAGGATTTCAACATATGAATTTTAGGGGGTCACATTCAGGTTAAAAGATTTTTCGTGTAGACATTTTTATTTCTCTTGGATACAAACTTAGGAGTACTGAGTTGTGTGGTAACTAACTTTTTAAGGAACTGATACTTGTTTCTAAAGTGGCTCTACCATTTTACAATCTCACCAGCAATATATGTGGGTTTCCATTTTCCCAAACCTTCACCAAAACTTGTTATAGCCAGCCATATTAGTAAGTGTGAAATGGTGTTTCATTATAGTTCTGATTTGCATCTCCTTAATGGCTAATTGTTTCTGTGGTCTGAATGTGTTTTCAATTCAGTGATTTTTAGTGTATTCACAGAGCCATCATTATGGAATCATAATGATTCACAGCCATCATTACCTAACTTCAGGACATTTTCATCACTGCAAAAAGAAACCCCAAGCCCGTTAGAAGTCGCTCCTCCTTTCCCCTCCCTCTAGCCCATGGTAACCACTAATTTAATTTCCATCTCCATAGATTTTCCTATTCTGGCTATTTCATTAAAATAAAAGTATGCAGTTTGTGACTACCTTCTTTAACAGCATATTTTCAAGGTTTATCCACGTTGTAGTATTTAAAAGTAATTTGTTCCTTTTTATAGCTTACATAATATTCCATTGTGTGGATATACTACATTTTATTTATCCTTTTATCAGTTGAGTTGGATTTGGTTTTGAATAATGCTTTTCTTTTTTCTTTTTGGCTTATGAATAATGTTATAATCTTTGAAAGTGAATTTTATGGTATGTGACTATATCTCAAAAAGGTATAACAAATAACAAAAGCTGAAAGAGGTTAAATGGAATCTTTCATATTTAGAACTTTCTAGAAATTTTCCATTGTTTTACAAAAACTCAGTATAGTGGGTATGGTGGTTATCTGTCCAATTATATTTTCCCCCATTCATTACATAGCTGCTATGTAGTTTGGGTGTGATTATCCCTACTACCAGCTTCAGTGGGTCCTGATTTGACCGTTCTAGGCTTCCTGCCATAGCCTAAGTCAGTTAACAAGTGGCATCAAGGGGTTTTGTTAGGTGGATAGGAATAACTCACACATTTTCTTTCTTCTTTCATATGAAGGGAAAACTATGAGGTACAGGTATCCGTTAGCAGCCATCTTAACCATGAGAGAAGTCAGCTGGCAGATAAAACTGAGACAATAAGGAGAAAGCCAAGACTATCACAGAAGAATGGAACAAGAGCCCTAATGGAGCCTTGGCTGACTTCTGTGTCTTTTAAATTGTGTGTGGCCACATGACTAATTTGCCTAAAACAGTCTCAGTTTACACCAGTTCTCCTAGCCTGATTGATAATAGTGCCCCCTTGCTTTCTCAAAAGGGTCCTGATTTAGACAATCATTTATATGGTCACATTCCCTATAACTAGATTTTCAATTGCATATCAATTATTAGTTAACCAAGGTCAGCTGTTTCTCAGATTGTGTCCATTCAGACTGTTTTCTGGCTCTCAGCATGCTCCCTTCGATTATTCAGTTGTTTTAGAAGACTTGGAGTCCCAAAGGAAACACAAGCAAGACATCTTGCTTTCCTCTCACTTACCTGGTACTCCCTTACTCTTTCATTAGGACCCAGGACTTCTCCAGGAAGTCTTTCTACACTTTACTGAATAAAAGAAATCATTCCCAATCCCATACAATTTTCCTCATACCTCTTTTTTTTTTTTTTTTTTTAATTTTTTTTTTTTAATTTTTTATTTATTTATGATAGTCACAGAGAGAGAGAGAGAGGCAGAAACACAGGCGGAGGGAGAAGCAGGCTCCATGCACCGGGAGCCTGATATGGGATTCGATCCCGGGTCTCCAGGATCGCGCCCTGGGCCAAAGGCAGGCGCCAAACCGCTGCGCCACCCAGGGATCCCTCCTCATACCTCTTTATCAACACTTCAAACATTGCATTACAATGATCTGTTTTCATGTTTATCTTCCATAGTCAACTGGGAACTTATGAAAAAAACTGTTACATCAATTTTAACTTTGTATCTAAAGCATGAGAACAATGTACTCCTGGAACATAGTTTCTTTTGAAATTTGTTGAGGAATAAAGGAAAAGATATAACTGAATAGGAAAGCCATTTGTTTACCTTGTTATCCTAACAGTCTTGTTCATATAATTTTGCTCAATATTTTCCACTGTACAGCGACAGCCCTTAATGATGTCCCCCAAACCCAAATGATTACAAAATACAATTAATTACAATGGGCAGTTGAATTCTAGGGAGGAGCTTAGTACAGAAAAGGCCCCAAAGGGCTGTTTCATGCTTCTTCACACTTGAGATAACACTTCAAATTTATGCCCGCAATAAAAATAAAGCTCTAGGGGCACCTGGGTGGCTCAATTGGTTGGGTGTCTGCCTTTGGCTCAGGTCATGATCCTGGGTCCTGGGATGGAGTCCCGCAGCAGGCTCCCTGCTCAACGGGGAGCCCACTTCCTCCCTCTTCCTCTTCTCCCCACCCACCCTGCTTGTGCTCTCTCACTATCTCTCTCTCTCAAATACATAAAATCTTTTAAAAATAAAATAAAGGTTTAAAAATAATCTGATAGGGTTTTTGAATCATAAGATTGCTAGACTAGGTGGAGGGCTCATCTTCTTCACAAATTCATTCTTAGTTTGGTGCTATGCAAATGTAATCCTTTTTTAAAAATCTCAAATCTGAGCTAAGAAACCCCCCCAAGTGTATATATTGTCATGCAAAGTAGACTCTGAAGTCTTTGCCTTCTGTTAAACCTGATCGCCTTATGCATTTTATTTTGAGTATTTTTAAGGTACTTATTACCCCAAATAACATTTTTAAAGATTATTTTATTTACTTAAGACAGAGCGAGAATATGAGGTGGGTGGGGCAAAAGGAGTGGGGAAGGGAGAAGCAGACTCCCCACTCATCAGGGAGCCTGATGCGGGGCTGGATGCCAGGACCCTGGGATCATGACCTGAGCTGAAACCAGATGCTTAACCAAGGAAGCCACCCAGGTACCCCAGCCCCAAAGAATATTAACACTTATTCAATATCACTGTTTCTTACATGTTAGAAGGCCCCATATGTATCTAAATACTTTTTAAATCTTATTCTTTGTTTGGCATAATATTATATTTCAAGGCCTGAAATGAATTTATTCATCAAATAAAAATATCTTTGTTTGCTCTTAACTATTTAATTATATTTTTTCCTATTCCATACAATTGTCATCTAATTGCCCTTGTTTCTGATTGACTAAAACAGTTATGTTGGCAAGAAAATGAGATTTATAAGATATCCTTATTTGTGTAAAAAGCAAGAATTGTGGAATGTTACATGCTTTTATTATAGATAGACTGATTTGCTAAAAAAAAATCCTTATAAGTATAGTTAATTTTATTTTTTTATAGGTAAAAACAGTAGAGGGAGAAATGGAGAAAGTGATCTAGATGAAATTAGAATGAATGAACTCATTAAGGAATAATACTAAAACTTTCATAGAATTTACATGTGCTTGGAACTGTTCTAAATATTTAAAATGTTAACTTTTTTTTTTTAAGATTTTATTTATTTATTCATGAGAGAGGCAGAGACATAAGCAGAGGAAGAAGCAGGCTCCACATGGGGGGCCCAATGTGGGACTCAATCCCGGAACCCCAGGATCATGCCCTGAGCCAAAGACAGACGCTCAACTGCTGAGCCACCCAGGCATCCTTAAAATATGTTAACTTTAATCCCCACAACACAGGTCCATATAGCTAGTAAATGGTAGAACTGGGATTCAAACCCAGTCATTTTGACATTCACAGTGGACGTGCTTAACTGATAGTCTACCCTGAATCCTAAAACAAAGCATTCTTAAGATAAAAGGTATTTTATAGAGATCCTAAACTCAGGTGGTACAGCTTCTCTCAACAGCCTTTGCTCCTTAGTCAAAAAATTCACACTTGAATTAAATTTTTAATACTATGAAATAATACCAGAATAAGCAGATTTTATTGGCATTTCCTTGAATTATTTTACAGGAAGAAAGCACTTATGAAAAAGACAGTTCTTTTTAATTCTTCTACTTGTTGTTTACTCTTAGATGAATTGTTCTGAAATGACAGCTTTATGAAATTCCTCTTAACTGAAGCAAAAGATGTGTTAAAATAGCAAGATTTTTAAATTGCCAGTATATCAGCATAAAATATATGATTTATTCTTAATATATTTTCCTAACATCTCTGATGGTGAAATTGACTTATATAGAACATTTGTTTCCAAACTAAATAATACTAAACAAAAATCTGCTTTGCAATCTCAACTGTGAGGATTGATCATCTACCATATATTGTTTAAAAAACTTAATATTTTACTTATATGAAGAGTATTGGCTTTGACAATCAGTCTGACAGACTGAGGTCCAAACTCCAGCTCTCTCACTTATCAGGTGTGTCACCTGGATAGCTAACTTAATCTTTTGACTTCTAGTTATACATTTCATGACTTTTGTGAAAATCAAGTTAGTATTTCAAAAACTTGCTGGTATATAACTTATGTTCTTATGTTCAGTAAATATTAAAGTCTCAGCCTCTCTCTGTCTTTGTCTCTTTCTTTCAATATACTACCAAGTTTGTTTATACACATACACAACTTAGGTGAAGTTTTTAATATTGTAAGCTTTAATAAATAAATAGAGTTGAGTCTATCTAAAAAGAAAGCCATTTTCAGGGCACCTGGCTGGCTTAGCCAGTAGAGCATCCAATTCTTGATCTCAGTGTTGTGAGTTCAAGTCTCACATTGGGGGTAGAGATCACTTTAAAAAAAAAAAGTCTAAGGAAAATAAATAATTTTATAAGATTTTTAAAATTTTTAAAGCAATTTAAAAAATATTTGAAAAAGAAAATAGTTGACATTTACATGAGACATATTTGGAAATAGTTTAAATTTAGCTTCCTTTAAGAATAAACATTAGTACTTCCCACTAGCACACTGTGGATTAAAGTAAAACCAAATATGAAATTTGAAAAGAAAAATGAGTATGAAGTAAATCTTTTTAATTAGTTGTTTGGATATGAGCACAACAGCTGTGAATGAAATGAACTCTAGTGAACTCCAGGCACTTCACTGGACCACACCCACACGTACAAACATACTACCTGTGGATTGTCAGGATCAGGCCCTGAACTGACAATTTGCCCAGAACCTTTGTGCATTTGAAGGCTATTCACTGTAATATATAGTATCTTAGGATTTATTCCTATCCATTTTATGGGTAACAAAACCAGCGAAAGTTAAGCACCTGAGCTAATAAGTAGATAAGGCATTTTTCTAACTAATTGCAAACATGCTTAGGGGGGAAAAAAAGAGAAGAATTGAATTGTTTCTTTTGGCATTAGCACCACAAATTTCAGATCAATTGATTCTTTGTTTTTAAAATTTCAGATTTACCCAGTTTCTGGAGGATCACCTTTAAAAAAAAAAATCTTTCAAGAGGGCTGAAAATTTACAGTAAACCTATCTTAAAAATAACACATTAACCATAGGGAACTGAATTGTGATTTTTAAAATGTTTATATGAAAGACTTTTTATAATAATGACAAAGATGGAAAATATATCCAATGCGGACATAAAAATCATGCTGTTGACGGTCAAGTATGGGCGTTGGAGCAGGTCTTCAGGTTGTGATTAGGCAAACTAATATGTAGTTACTCTCAGTCTGTGATCTAATTGTATAATATGAAGGAGGGGTTATGATAGTTAATGTGTATCTTTTTCCACAAAGAAAAAATACATTTTTTAAAGATTTTATTTATTTATTCATGAGAGACAGAGAGAGGCAGAGGCATAGGCAGAGGGAGAAGCAGGCTCCCCACAGAAAGCCCGATGCTGGGCTCAATCCCAGGACCCCAGGATCACGCCCTGAGCCAAAGGCAGATGCTCAACCACTGAGCCACCCAGATGCCCCAAGAAAAAGTATTTTTAAAGTATTTGCCAACAAAGGAGAAGGGTGAGCAATTTTTCCAGTGACTTCTCTCAATGTAGATTATTCATTCATTCAACAAATAATTGAGTGCCTAGAAGGTGCAAAGCCCTAGTATCTGATGACAAACTAGTTTATCTCACTTATTCAGACACATTTTCAACGTATATATTTTTTTGAGTGGAGTATTATTAATTTTTAAAAAATAGACTTTATTTTCTGGAGCAGTTTTAGGCTTGAAGCAAAATTGAGCAGAAATTACTCACAGTTCTCATATACTCCCTGCCCTAATACATGCACAGTCTCCCCTACTATCAATATCACCAGAATGGTGCATTTGTTACAGCTGATGAACCTCCACTGACACATCATTATCACCCAAAGTCCACAGTTTATATTAGAATTGACTCTTGGTGTTGTAGATTCTATGGGTTTTGACAAATGTAGAATACATGTATCTACCATTATTGTATTGTACAGAATAGTTTCACTGCTCTAAAAATCCTCTGTGATTTGCCTATTCATCCCTCACTTCTCCCTCTGACAACCACTGATCTTTTTACCATCTCCATAGTTTTGCCTTTCCCAGAAGGTCATATAGTTGGAAAGATTTTTTTCACTTAATCCTACACATTTAAGCTTCCTCCATGTCTTCCATGGCTTGATAAGCTCATTTCTTCTTGGTGCTAAATAATATTCCATTGTTCAGATGTACCACAGTTCATTTATCCATTCATCTGCTGAAGGACCTGGTTGCTTCCAAGTTTTGTCAATTATGATTAAAGTTGTTATAAACATCTGTGTGCAGGTTTTTGTGTGGACATGTTTTTAACTCTTTGGGTAAATAACAAGGATGCAATTGCTGGATCATATGGTAAGAGTATGTTTAGTTTTGTAAGTAACTGCCAAACTATCTTCCAAAGTGACTATACCACTCATAATTTGAAAAAATAAATTATGAAAAATTTCTCTTTGGTTTTTATCAACTTCTTTGTAAAATAGAAAAATGACCATTTTCCACCATAAAAACTGTAATGCTCATTACAGTAAATCAACAACATAAAAAGGCAGGTAAATAATATCAGCACATTTCATTCTTCAAAGACAAATACTTAAAAAGAAAGACAAGTACTTACAATTGTCTGGTGTAATTTCTTTGTCTTTTTTTCTGTGCATAGCCTTTCAGTGCCACATTTTAAGCTTGATTTATCTAGAATCTCACCAAAGATAATGTTTTTCATAGATACAACCCAAATCAGGAATTCTGATTGTTGAAAATGTAACTTTAAAAAATGTAACACCAACTTTTTAAATATAGGCAGTTGGGGGCATAATGTAACCAAGAGTTATCAACTTTCCAAAGATAAATTATTTTGTTTCTCTTTAGTAACTTATGTACCTGTGTTTTCCCAGCCTTCTGACCTGTCTTTTCTGGGACATGCGGCTAGAACCAATATAATTTCATTTCAGTTTCAGTTTCAAGTCAGCTAAATATTTTGGTTTGGGTTTGGTTTAAGGCAAAAATGTGTTCTAACTACTTGGTTTGAACCAGCTATTTTTTAATTCTTTTCTTGCTAAAGTTTTATAATCTAAAATATCTAGGACCATTAAGTGACAGTCATATTTGGATTTTGTTTGTCTCTGAAAATATTACTCCTTAAACTGTATGAATTCTAATATATACTAATACTACTGGATTGTCCCTGGAAAGATTCAGAAGCCCTGACCTCGGTGAAATTGGTTTTCTAAAAGAGAAGGCCTTTTAGACAACCAAAAAAATGTTAACTGTCAAAAAGTAAGATCAGTGGGCAGGGTCTTTGCTAGACTCCTATGCTGCTTGCTACATGGAAGAAATGGACACTTTTACAGTATCTATAGAATGTTAGGATTATGTATTCTAGTGTTAGGATTGCATATTCACCCGTATTCATTTTAGAATATGTAATCCTAATATTTTATAGTTACTACAGAATGGTTTGGACAAAACCAAGTTTAACTAGGCCTAAGTACAACATAGCTGATCTTTAATCTACTGATTATATTCAATTATACCAATTCTGTTAATTTTTAATATGTGCTTCTTTCATCTTTCTTGGCCTTATTTCCATGTTATTGATCGTACTATATAAAAGCTTTCATGGTAAGTTCCACCCCCCCCCAAAAAAAACACATTTTAGAGAAAAGCAGAATATAACACAATGCTTTAACTGACCAATTGATATAGTTTACTAAATCTAAGAGGACATGAATTGTAAGATGCACTTCTATTTACATATGATTAACAAAAAATCTACCAGGTAGTGTTAAGGTGGTACTAACTGGGGCAGCCCCAGTGGCTTCACTGTTTAGCGCTGCCTTCGACCCAGGGCATGATCCTGGAGACTGGGGATTGAGTCCCATGTCAGGCTCCCTGTATGGAACCTGCTTCTCCCTCTGCCTGTGTCTCTGCCTCTCTCTCTCGTGAATAAATAAATAAAAATCTTAAAAAAAAAATGATGGTACTGACTGTGAGATGCGTTTCCATCTCAGAAAGGTTAAAACGTGTGTAAGTTTTTTTTTTTGTTTTTTTTTAAGAGGGGTGAGAGGCAGAGGAAGTGAGAGAATCTTAAGGAGGTGGAGCTCAGTCCCCACAACCCTAAGATCAGGAGCTGAGCTAAAACCAAGAGTGGGACTCAACCCAATGAACCACGCAGGTGCCCCATGTTAAAGTATTTTTAAAAGTGAGTCCTAGGGGTCCTGGGTGGCTCAGTGGGTTAAGCACAGGATTCTTGGTTCTGGCTCAGGTCATGATCTTAGTGAGATCAAGGCCCCAGGTGGGACTCTTAGGTCAGCATGGCATCTGCTGGAGATTCTCTCTCCCCCCCTCAGTCCCTGCCCCACTGCCTGGGCACACTCTACTTCAAATAAATAATAAAGTATCTTTTTTTAAAAAAGGTGAATCCTGGAATTAACTACAACAGTGATATTCTAAAATTCCCATTTATATTTTGCTGGTAGTACACTATCCCGCTATAACTTTAATTCATTAACCAGCGACTGAACAAGGGAAGTTTCATTTGTAAACATGGTTCTTACTCACTTTATCCCATTTCCCATAGTGAATGCAGAATTGGTTGTCAGACATTAAACTCTTTGATTGTAGTTTACCATTTAATTGTAGACTAAGGTAGTTCATTTAATCAATATCAAACATAATAAATCGCCAACGACAAAATAACCAGCTTCTTTCCAAAACTGAATTCAATTCTGAAATCTCTCAAGGGAGGTCGCGGATTATTTAAAAGGAAATCACTTGAAATAATAAACATTGTCTAAAGATGAAACAATCGAGAAACAATATAAACTCATCTAGGCTAAAGAAACAAACATTTAGTATTGGCTTAAAACATCTCCCTGAACTGATTTAAAGTTAAGATAAAGGCTAAATTACCTGACTCCCCAAGGTGCGCCACCCCCTTACATCTGAGACCATTGCTATCCACATGTGTGATGTCACACTTTCTGGTATAGCTGGCCACATTTGAGAAGTAAAACAGCCAAAAAACAGTGGCATTAAATAATTTTCCATGTAACCCAACGTATCACAAACATTGTCTTGACACGTAATCAGAATAAAGTTCATCAAGGAGCTGGTCTTCCACGGTGCCTGTGGGCCACATCGGAGTAGCTCCATCGCCGCAGACAAGGAGTCTCAGGGTCTTCAGACTCATTGACCTCTTAGGTCCCGAGGTTGAGTTTCTTGCCTATTGCAGGCTGCCTCGGCGCCCACGGATCCGGGGAGGATCGGGCGGGGAGCGACCCAGGACCGTACGGCGGTGAAGGCGGGGGGGGGGGGCGGGGGCGGGGGGGGGGGGGCGGGGGCGGGGGGGGGGGGCGGGGGCGGGGGCCGGGCCTCTCGGGGCCGCCTGGACCTGCGCGTCTCGCTGCGAGGGTCCGGCGCGGCCCGGCCGAGCCTCCGGGGGGCGCGCTCCCGCCCGCCAGGGTGACGCAGCGGGCGCCAGGCCGGCGGGGGGGTCGGGGGACGGGGACGGGGACGGGGACGGGGACGGGGACGGGGACGGGGACGGGGACGGGGACGGGGGGCGGGCGGCAGCGGCGCGCCCCGCCCCTCGCAGGGCGGGCGCCGCGGTTCCGGAGGGCGGGGCGGGGCGCGCCGGGGACTCGCAGCGCGGCCGCCGGTTTCGATTAGTGCGCGGAGCCGCGGCGGCGGAGCAGGCTGCGGAGTGGAGCGGCCGGGCCGGGCCGGACGGCGGCGGCGGCGGCGGCGGCGGCGGCGGCGGCGGCGGGGCGGGGGCGGCGCGGGGAGCCCGAGCGCGGGGCCCGCACCCCGCAGCGCCCGCACCGCGAGCGCGCCCGGGCCGGAGCGCGGACGAGGACGAGCGCGCGGGCGGGGCGCGCAGGCCCTGCCCGCCCCTTCCGTCCCCACCCCCCCGCCCCTTCCTCTCCCCACCTTCCTCCGGCTCCCGCGCCCCCGCGCCGGGCGCCCACCCTGTGCTGCTGCGGGAGCGCGGTCCGCGGCGGCGGCCGGAGCGGGCCGGGCCGGGCCGGGCCGGGGGATGGCGCTGCTGGACCTGGCCCTGGAGGGAATGGCCGTCTTCGGGTTCGTGCTCTTCGTGGTGCTGTGGCTGATGCACTTCATGGCCATCATCTACACGTGAGTGAGGGGCTGCGGGCGCGGGGTCGGGCCTCGGGGCCTCGGGGCCTCGGCCGGGAGGGCGGGAGGGCGCGAGGCCGTGCGCTTTGGAGACGAGCGGGCTCGGGTGGGGGTGGAGGAGGCGCTGCCCGTCCGGCTCGCGCCGTCCCCGCTCCCCCCGGGCCGGCTGGGGCGGGGGTCCTTGGGCGGGGGAAGGGGCGAGTGGGGGCGGTGGGGGCGCGGGCGGCCGCTCGGCCCGGGGAGGCGGCGGTGCTCTCCCTGCTGTCGGGCGGAAGGCGCTTGCTTGCTTTCATTGTGTCGGGCATTCCTCTGGCTTTTCGTCTGGGCCAAGATGCATGTAGTGTGTTGCTGCTGCTGCTGCTGCTCTCTCGACCTGGACGACATTTCTGTGATGATGATGATGGTTTGCACCCTCCCGGGAGCTGCACACAGCCACCCGGAGACCTCCCTGTGGATTTGCTCCTTCCTGGAACAAGCTCTATGCTTTTACCTAGGTGTGGAGCACCTGTCCACCAACCCTCCGGGCTGACGTTAGAGCCTTGAGTCATGTCAGCTACCACATTTCATTGTGGTTTGCTTTCCTTCCTCCCCCCCCCCCCCCCCCCCCAGTTCCTGATGTATATAGTCTCATTTTGATTTGTCCCCTCCACACACCTCTTTTTTTTTTTTTTTTTTCATTATGAATTCAACAAATACTTCTTGAGGCCTGCTGGATGCCATTCAGGGGGGACACAGTGCCGAGGAGGGTGGGATTCCTGTCCTCAGAGAGCTTACATTCTGGAAGGGAGAGACATAATAAAAATTCGAATAGGGCTGTCTCAGATAGTGATAAAACCTATGGATGACATAAAACAGGGTGGTGGGATGAATCATGACAGAAGGTATGTGGCTGGTTCTGAGATTGCAATTTTTTAAAATATCTTTAAAATAGGATCTACCTTTTTAAAGAAATGAAAGAATTGCAATAGAGCACATTTCTCATACGGACTCACTGGCATTTTAGCCTGAAAGAAAAATGACTATACATACTAATCTTTATCACCAACTAGAAGAGGACATGTCTTAATGGAAGAGATGGGAGGACTTTTAAGAAATTCGTTGCTGCTCTCCCCCCCCCCCCCCTTTTACTACGGAAAAACTGTTTTCCCTCTTGGAAATTCTGCATTTTATTAGTATAGGGTGGCAGTTTCCTGGCACTGGAGAATGATGCTACATTGTAGAAGACATACTGATATTTCTTTGCAGATGAAAGAAAACATGCCACTTGGGGATTGCTGATCTTAGTTTTTGTAGTTTGTGAGCTGTCATCGCCGAACACTTTCTGAAGTTCATTTTAAATATATGAGTTCTTAAAAATCAATTTTGTTACTTTCTTTTCCAATCATAAAATTTTTTAGAAAATGCTTCCTATATAAGGAATTTAGCACAGAAGAGAACTAAAGAAAGTTAAATACACATTAAAACTCCTTTACCTTGTTAACCTTTTGTGACTGTCTTTGCAGTTGTGTGTGTGTGTGTGTATGTGGGTGTGTAGAGAGAGATAGAAGAGAGAAGGGAGAGAGAGACGGAAGGGGGTTGGACATTATGGTTATTCTGTAGCCTGCTTTTAAAATTAATCTATTTAGTAAGTGCTTTCTGGGAAGCTCTTTTGTACAAGGCACTATTCTAAGTGCTGGAAATAAGGTTGGAGAACAAGATGTCCAGGGTTTGCCCAATCCACTCACACGGAGTTTCCATGTAAAGTGTCATGACCGTTTTTCCCCATGTCAATAAATATATGATCTCTGCATCATTTAAAATAGATGCATGGCATTTTCATTTATGAGGTACTAATATGTATTGTTATTAATTGGCATTTAGGTGTTCACTTCATCAAGATTACAAACAATACTGTGGTGAATTCATCCGGGTACATCTTTGAGAGAGGATTTCCTTAGTTTACATTCCTGAAAGAAGAATTATTGGGCCAGAAGCCTGCACATTTTAAACTTTGATACAGGGGCGCCTGGGTGGCTCAGTTAAGGTTGAGTGTCTGCCTTCAGCTCGGGTCATGATCTAGGGGTCATGGGATGGAGCTCAGCGTCCCTGCTGAACAGGGAGTCCTCTTCTCTGCCCCTGCCCCTCCCATCCCTGCTTTTGTGATCGTGCTCTCTCAAATAAAAAAATAAAAACCATAAAAAAAAAAACAACCCACCAACTTTGATACATATTGCCCTATAAAAAGTTGTATCTATTTATAGTCCTGGTAACACTGTTTGATGGTGCCCACTTCCCCTTACTAAGTATTGGGCTCTTCGCTGTTCTGTTTTTTATTTTCATTCCTTTAATTACTGGTTCCATTGAACATTTTTTTGTATATGGGTATGCTAGTTTTATCTAGTTGTAAATTACATACTCATAATCTTTTGTGCTGCAGTTTATTCCTCTGTTAATCATCTTTGATATGAAATTGTTTTTCTGTGATAGGTTGCAGTTTTTTTCCCCACAGTGTGTTTTCTTGTTTTGTTTTGTTTTTCAACTATGTTCATATATTTAACTTGGAGAAAAGTATATGTGCCTGTGTTTTGGGTTGTCAGGACTTTTTTTTTTTTAATGTTTCTAACTTGTATACACATATAGTTAATGTCTGTTTTCCTTTAGTAATTTGAATTTTCTTTTTTTTTTTTTTACCTTTTATCCTTTAATGTACTCATTATCTTACCTTGTTATGAGAGCTAGGTAGAGCCTTAATTTTAGATTCACCTAAATATTTAGCCCCTTGTCCCTGAATCACTTTGTAAATTATTATTTGATTATTCCACATTTCTGAAATACTGTCTTTATAATGGACTACATTCTTCTGTATACTTGTATATGTTTAAAGATTCCCAGTGCTGTTTCATTGATCTATTCTTGTACTAGTATTCACTGTTTTAATTAATGAAGTTTTATGACCTTATTATTGGTAAGGAAAGCCCCTCATTCTTTTGCAAACTTTATTGCCTTTACACATTTTCTTTTAAAGATTTAATTTATTAATTAGAGAGGCAGAGACTCAGGCAGAGGAAGAAGCAGGGTCCGTGCAGGGAGCCCGATGTGGGACTTGATCTTGGGAACCAGGGACTTGGTCCCAGGACCCTAGAATCACGCCCTGAGCCAAAGGCAGACGCTCAACCGCTGAGCCACCCGGATGTCTCTTTAATTGCAATTTTTAAATCTTGTTTTTAAATTGGATTTATTAAATTTACAGGAGAAATTTGACTTCTTTCAACATAGGACTATGATATATCCCCTCAATTATATAAAGTCACACTTGTGACTTTATCATTATATATATATTATATTAATATATATTAGGCTGCATTGCTACAATTATATATAAATATATGTAATTGTGTATATATTATATGTTATATAGTATAATATAATATATAATTATAGCGATGTGGCCTAATATTCCAAGTAACCTGTGCTGTTAGACTTGAGACAACTCCACAGTTGTTTTAGGTTATTTATTTTGTGTTTAATGATGAACAGCAAAATTTTCTCTAAATACTTTTTAGTGTTTGAGAATAGTGCAAACATTTAGCTTAGTTGAAGTACAATGGAGAGGCTTTGTATTTTTTTTTTTAAGATTTTATTTATTTATTTATGAGAGACAGAGAGAGGCAGAGACATAGGCAGACAGAGAAGCAGGCTCCATGCAAGGAGCCTGATGTGGCACTTAAGGATCCATCGGGACCCTCCTGTGGGACCCCAGGATCATGCCCTGGGCCAAAGGCAGATTCTCAACCACTGAGCCACCTAAGCATCCCAAAATAAAGATATTTCTCAGTTTAATGAGTTATTTTCAGCAGAGAACTGGGGTTTGTGCCTCTCCCCCTCACTGTATAAATGAAATTGCAAACTTGATATCTCAGCATTTTGACGAGGAAAGCTAAAGGACACTGGCAACAATATTTTAGTTAAAATAGTGTGCTAACATTCTGTATTTTATTGAAGAATGTTTTTTTTTTTCTAAACACATGTTCTGTGTCCTCGAATCTTTTTTTGAAATAAGGTAAAGTATACGTAAAATAAGCAGATATTGAAACTCTCCTTCTAAAACTTTGTGCTTGCAACTGGAAGAAATGGAGCCTATTTCTAAAACTCATATGGCTCCATTATCTGGTTGTCACATTAAAGAGATGAATCTTAGACATCTAATTGTTAAAAACAGGTTAGTCATGCAAATATTATAGTAAATGGTTAAGAAAAGCTATAAAACTTTTAAAAACCAATTGGTTATTGTTTAAAATTAAATAGAGTGTGTAATGACATCCAGTTAGATTCAATGTTCTACTGAATTGTGTCCCCTTAGAAAGAGACAGAGCTAAGTATTGGCCTGTATTAAAAAAGGGAGCTCAGGGACGCCTGGCTGGCTCAGTTGGCTGAGCATGCAGCTCTTGATGTCAGGGTTGTGAAGTTGAGCCTCACGTAGGATGTAAAGATTACTAAAAAAAAAAATAAATAAACTTAAAAAAAAGGTAGCTCAGTGTGATTAATACAATGAACAGTTCTTTCTCAAATTATTCAGATTTCACAAGTGTCTCACAATTCCTATAAGTCTACAATTTAAAAAAAAATTGAGATAATTTATAAACTAGAAAGCCATTTCTTTTTTTAAAAAATATTTTATTTTTCTGAGAGACAGAGCAAGCATGAGGGGAGAGGGGCAGAGAGAGAGAGAAGCAGAGTCCCTGCTGAGCAGAGAGCCTGATGTGGGGCTTGACCCCACTACCCTGAGATCATGACCTGAGCCAAAATCAAGACTGGGACACCCAATCGACTTAGCCACCGAAGCACCCCAGTTTCCAATTTTAATATTGAAGTGATGTTTAGTCATTTTGTAATATATTCTAGATGGCGGACGTTTGTGCCTATAACGTTCTCAAGATCATATTCAGATTAGAGTATTGAAATTCAGAGCTCTTAATTCTCAAGTTTTTTGTTTTTTTTTTTTGTAATCTCCTAAAAATAACTACTGGTTCTAACCTCAGTGGGCAGAATTGGTTAAGTGATCTTCATGAGTTTTTCCTTTTTGAGAGCTAGTGTAGTTTGGTAGCTTGGGAGCTGTGGTGAAATCCTGCAGAAGTCTAGAACCAGTCATTTTCTTCTCTTTTTAGGTCTTGGCAGCCATATTACTGGATGATAAGGGTATCTGAGCCACGCACCTTGCCTTCTTTCCCTCCATCTCCCTTCTTTTTCTTCGCTTTCCTCTCATTTCTCCCTCTCCTTGGATTATTGTTTTTTGCCCTCTGTTTGTAGTGTTCAGTGCTAGGCTTTTATCTTTTAATTGACTGGAGGTGCCAGGCTAGTGTGGAAATACTTCTTGTATCTGTAAATATTAACTGCCCTCTAGTAAAGCAGAGGTCTTTCCCTGGAATTTTAAGTTCATTCTACTTTTTCTAACCTTTTTGGCACAGCCACATGTATACGTGCTGCATGGCTTTTGAGTGAAAAGTAACACCGTATCTGGAGGTCTGTGAACATCCTGTCAGAAACAAATTGTTTTTAATGTAAATTTTAGTATTTCGTATGTTATTTTTAGCAAATATGATCTTTGCCTTAAATTCATTAATACTTTGGTGTTCTGAGCCATAGCAGAATGTAAATTGAGAGCTGCTTTTCTGGGTTCAGTTCTGAGGATCTTCTGGACTGTGGTCACCTGTTGATCAGTCAGGGTTATTGCTGCCTGGACCACTTTTTGGGTGAATGAATGAGGCAGTTGAGCCCCTTTAACCTGAACCTGGAAGATACCAAATTAATTGGATGTTAGTGTGATAGCTTTAAAAAGCGAACTGACCATTGTAATCTAGTGTTAACATTCGGTGATGCCTGTGAACTCCTCATCCCACCCTTTTCCTACATCATGATCTTCTCTGTACTCTAGATTATCGAAACTATCTCCACTCACTGGTATCTCTACCAACAGCCTTGCTCCCTTTCTTCTTTATTTTTCTAACTGTAGCCTTACCCTCCTGGAGCACTAATCTTAGATCATGTGCTTATAATTTTACCATGGTTCCCCCAGTGCCTTCAGGTTAACATGCAAGCTCCTCAACAAGACATGCACAGTTCTTCAGGAGCTGAGCCGTTGTACCTAATTCTTCAGCAGCATTGAATTACTGACATTCCTCTGAATATGCTGTGTATTTTCTTTAGAATTATCTTTCCTTCCTTTTTTCCCCCTCCTCCCTCTCTTCATTTTTCTTTAACTTCTACTCACCCAGGTCTATTTAGACTTTAGCTTTTTCCTATATAAAGCCCTTCTTATAATTTAGTGCCTTGAATTTACCCTTCTGAATTATAAATGTGTGCTCAGCTGTCTCTTTTCCCAATTAGACTGTAAGCTCTTGAGGGTTGGATAGTGTCTTATTTACTGTTCTATCTCCAGTGTGTACTAGGCACTCAGTTGTTGCTGGCTGAATGAATGAATTTTGAGTTTTTTCCAGTAGTAATGGTGGATTTTTTTCAGTGTCATTAGTTCAGCGTCATTTGGCCATTGTGATCTGAGGTAGATGATCCGATTTGGGGATGCTTTCAGTGGTGATGGACTTTAATGAAATTTATTGGACCAAATGGAATCTTTATTTCACTATTTCTAATTCATTGCAGACTAAAATAGAAACAGAGTTCTATTAATAACATGCTTACCTACAAGTCTGAATCCCCTCCCCAAGGTTTCCCTATGGGAATGCCTGTCATGTCATAAATAATTTTTACACTAAGATCTGACTTGGCAGGGGATGCAAAGCCCAGTGTTCTCCTGAGTTGGTTGAGATGCAAATCCACAGAATTTTATTTTATACACAGAATAGTTGAAATGTCACATTCTGCTGTAGGGAATTTTATAGCAGAACATTAGGATAGTCCCATTAGTTCCTTTTGATTTGAAAAGAGTTTGAGCGTGTGGTTATGTTTGAGGGTCTCCTGTGTTTTTGAGCACTATGTGCTCAGTCCATGTCTTCTGCTGAGTGCCTGTTGCTGTTAGCCAAACACCATGCTCTATCCATATCCCATACACTAGGTCCAGCTGTGTTGTCATCAAAGGGTCAGTGAATTGGGATGGGGGGGGTAAAATTAATAAAGATCTCCAACTTGTTTTCAGTGGCAGTGGAATCTTTTGTACTCTGTAGTGTGTAAGTCCACTGCCCAGTGGAAATAGTTGTTGTTTTCCCATAAGGCTAAGTCACTATTGGCTATTATGTGTTCTGTGGGGAATCTTGTGTCTGCAGAATTCAGGTTGTACCAGAAGGTGTTCCTTTCTGTTGCTGAAGGAGCCCTACTGTTTTTGAAAAGATAAGTGCAACATGGAAGTGGCATTAATCATGACATACTCCGATCATAAACACACAGCAACAGCCTTCCAGGGCAGAGTCACAAGTAATAACAACAGAAGCCTTTTATCATGGGAAATGGCAGGCATGGACTCTGTGAAGCAGGGGCCTGCTGATATAACACTCAGCCTAATTTTACACGATGTATTAACAAGCTTGGTGGCATAGAGCAGAGGAGATAAATTCCAAGAGTCAGATAAATTGGTTCAACTGAGCCCCGTAGCAGAACTGTAAAAAAGCGCACTATCTGGGGCTTAACGTTAAGCAAGGTGACCTTTGCCGGCCTGGAATCTTTATTCTCCCTTCGGGGCTTTGTGTGAGGTTCTTGTGCTGCACTTCTGGGAGGTATGGCTTTGCATTAAGATTGCTGCAGAGCTGCTGCCAGCCCCCCTTCAGTCGAGGTCTCCCTTCATACCAGCTTCCCTCCTGCTCAGAATGAAATTAGAATGTGAACCGGTAGCCACACCTGGGTGGCTCAGTGATTGAGCGTTTGCCTTTGGCTCAGGTAAAGATCCCAGGGTTCTGAGATTGAGTCCCACGTCGGGGGGATTGCTTCTTTCTCTGCCTGTGTCTCTGCCTGTGTGTGTGTGTGTGTGTGTGTGTGTGTGTGTGTGTGTGTGTGTGTCTTGTGAATAAATAAATCTAAAAAAATGAATGTATGAACCAGTAAAATAAGTCATTTAAAGTGGCACACACCATCAAATCAACAACTTGTGAGAAAGGCAGAGAGAAAGCAGGGAGAGGAACTACAAGATTAGAAGAAAACCCTAAGCCAAAACGATGAAGAAGAGTCAACAATTCTAGAGACTGAGCTATCAGGAAATAAAAATCACCCATGATGAAACCGTTCCATCAGCTCAGAAGTTGAAAACCCTTGTGCCAAGAGCCGATTAGGACCCGTCAAGCTAAAGCTGCTATAAAGTCCAGCAGGGCCCCTGAATAGTTCTTACCAGACGCTTGGGGCTCTTTGAAATGTTCCCTGAATAGATGTCCTTCTAGGCCCCAGTGGAAAGCAGGACCCTGAAGGCCTGTCTCTCCCCTGCTCCCCATCCCGCAGCTGGCAGGTCCAGCCCCGCAGGTGCGCCAGCGCCTCCTCCCCGCTGCCCCGCGGGCACTGGGCTCCATTCTGTGATTTCGAGCTTTGCAACAGAGAGTGACTAGCTTCTGATTGAGAATTTAACTTTTCTAAGTTAAATCATTCCTCGGGAATAACACATGGAAGTTGTCCTGTGCTTTCTGTCTCTCCAACATTGGTTACTCACGTTCCAGGATCATTTTATTCTTTAAAAATGAAACTAATCAAAACCATCGACCGGACATAGCGAAGGTACATTCCTTTTGTATCCAGTGTGTTCCTGAAAGTGTCATAAAATCAAATTCTGAAAATCAAATGGATGTAGGTGATAGAAGGGGGAGATTCTTTCTTTCTTTCTTTCTTTCTTTCTTTCTTTCTTTCTTTCTTTCTTTTCTTTCTTTCTTTTTTTTTAAGATTTTATTTATTTATTCATGAGAGAGAGAGAGAGAGAGAGAAAGGCAGACATGGGCAGAGGGAGAAGCAGGCTCCATGCAGGGAGCCCGTTCATAGAGAACTAAGGTGATTATTAAAATCCCAAATGATGGTTCTGCTGGGCTCAAGGCCTGAGGCGTGCTGCCACTGGATTGGGGCTTTCCAGGTGGTAGGGGTTGTTCAGAGAGTCCCCCTTCCCGGCCTCCTCCTGGCCTGGACTGGGGTGAGAAGGCTGCTTTGTAGCATTTACTCTGGGGACTGCACTGGGAATGGTGATTTAATGGTCAACAAAACAGTCTCTTCTGGAATCCCTCAACACATCTCCATCCTAGAAGGCAGTGTGCTTGGATTACATAGTAACTGGGAGTTACTTTGCTCATTGTGTCTGCCCTCGGCTCTCAGCTCTGAGTGTGGGAGCTCTCCCGGTAGCGGAGCCAAAGGAAGGAAGGGTTTTTGTGGCAGTAGAATCCCACATTTTGAGTGAGGCTGAGGGTAGAGGAATTCAGAGAAGCCAGGAGTATGCAGCACCTCTGCCCAACTGAGAACCTCTCCAGTGATTTAAAAGGAGAGCTCAAGCCACTTTCAGTGGATCACTGGTGATATTTAATGTTCCTCACTGTCATGCTTCTGTTGCCTCTATGTTTTTAGATGAGCTCTTACAACTATAAAATAGTTCCTAAATATTGGGTGTAGTTTTAACTTTGCATATAATTTAAGTTTTGCACTAAATATGTTTTATGCTGTGTTTTGACTTCCTGTTTTGATCATGATTTGGGACTTTTGATGATTCCTCTTTCCCCTTTTAATCTTTCTTAATACACCAGGGTGGTTTTATATTTAAAAAAAAACCCCGAGTGCTTGGGTGGCTCAGTTGGTTAAGCATCTAACTCTTGATTTCAGCTCAGGTCATGATCTCAGGGCTGCAAGATTGAGCCCCATGTCGGGCTCTGTGCTGAGCGTGGAGCCTGCTTAAGACTGTCTCTCCCTCTCTCCATCTGCCCCCTCACCCGCACCCCAAGTGCTCATACTCTTGCGCTCTCCAAAAAAAACCACCCCAAAACAACAACATGGGCGCCTGGCTGACTCAGTCAGTGGAGCATGTGACTCTTGATCTTGGGTTTGTGAATTTGAGCCCCACATTGGGTAAAGAGATTAATCAAAAACAAAATCTTAAAAAAAACCTTAAAAAAATAAAAAGACCCATCATAATGGTTTAATATTTAAATATTTATGAAAGAATCTTTAAGCATATGAATTTCTAGTTCTTCCATTCTGGTGTATAAGGCTTATCAACATTTGCCATTTCTAAATCTCTTACTAGAACTATAGTAATTTGGAGAAGTGGAAAATGTCCTTAAAATTAGTTTTTAAAAAATTATCAATAACAGCTGTCATTGAATGTTAACTTTGTGGCTCAATCTCATCTGTTTCTCACTGCTTTATGAGGTAGGTACTAATCATCCCCCCTTTTAAAAAAAGAGTTAAAGAAGTAATTTACCCAAGGATACTCAGTTCACTGTGAAGCTGGTATAAAAATCCAGGTGATCTGCTCCAGCCCAAGCTCTTAAACCAGCATGTGGCTCTATACAGCCAGTGATAACCTAAAAATAACCCCGGAAGTAGTCCACAGGGATAGAGTATCTGTATGGGACTTTCTCCAGTTGCTGTGACTCTTTCATTTCTGATAACTGGCAACACTGAGAATACTGTGGAGGGAGCCCCTACTTCTTGTCTGCACCTCTCCCCCATTCTCATACCACTTGACCTGCCCCTTCTCGGCCTTCTTGTTTTTAGCCATCCAAGAACTGCGATCCTCCTGAGCTTCCACCTCTTCTCACATTCTTCTCTTCTTACAGTGATCTAGTCTTCCTTAGGTCCATGGTTCTCAGCTTTGACTGCACTTCGGAGTCACCATGGGAGTCCTTAAAAAAACAAAAAACAAAAAACTCCTTGCCTGTGTCTCAGCCCTAGACATTCTGGTTTAATTGGTCTGAGCGTCAGGATTTTTTAAACTCCCCAGGTGATTTTCTTGTGCAGTCAAGGTTGAGAATAACTGCCCTAGGCTGTGTATCCACAGTTGTGGCATCCATCCACCTGTTATCTCTTGGTTTCTTGGAACCGGCCATCTAGCCAGAACTCAGAGTTCATCGCTGCCTCATCTTGTCCCTCGCCTTCCCTCCTATCAGTCTGCCTTGTTATCCGGAACCCATCTCATAATTTATAGCGTCTCAGCTTTCCACGTCGCGCAGAGGGTGACCGCTCAGCCATGTGGGTTAGTACTACTACACATTCATGGTCTCAGGTCTCCGCCGAGCCTCGGTGCTGCCTGGCAGTGCTTTTGTTTCTTTATTTAGCCTCCGTCACCCATTATTGGCAGAACCTCTTTCCAACCCTTCACCCTTCTTACCTTTGGTCTTGTCAGATTTTCCTAATTCCTGCTTCACACTGGGCCCTATCATGCCATTAATTATTTTAACTTTTCTCTCTCTCACTCTATATACTCAAGTATTAAAAAAAAAAAAATCCCCCCTCCAAAATTACACTGAAAAACCTTTCCGCATCTTAGTTGTTCAGGCCAGAGTAACTTTTATTCAGGTCAGATGTCCCTGTTATCCCGTTGCACTTCTCATTCATTTCCTTCTTAGCCTGTTTTCCTTTACCCCTGCCCGCAGAGTTCAAGGGCGTCAAGTCCACACAATCAGGTGGGCATTTCATTTCTTTTCTTGACCTCTCAGCTGCATTCAGTGTTGCTCTTCCTTGACCACTTTCAAAAAGAAAACAGCTTCACCAGATAAAGCCTTTTTTAGTAAATCCTTTCTTCCTGCCTTTCTTTCTGCTTCTTGGGCGACTCACACATAGTCCTCTTCGTGCACTACTGGCCCTGTACGACCGTCAGCTCCCAGGTAGAGCTTATGTATTTAACAAACGCTGGATGGCTCTGTATTTTTACCTCTAGACTAACCTTACCTTCTGAGTTCTGTATGTGTTTATTTACTCTTATTTAGTCAATTTTTTTAATTGAGATAAATGTACTATTTATCATTATTTTGCTGGAGCCTGGAGAATTTATAGTCTACTGTAGTGTGGTTCACTGCGAGCCTGCATCAGAATCATTTGAGATGCTTGTAAAAATACAGCTTCATAAGCTCTGCAACTGATCCATTACGTTGTGATTTTTACCTGTGGGCATCGTGTATATAAGTGTTGAGAAACACTGGTCTCCTGGTCTGGAAATTGTCTCAGAGCGGTGAGCTGGGGCAATTGGAGCACTGACTTCATCTGTTTTCCATGTCGCAGGAGTCACTGTCCTCCTTTATCTCATGTCCAGTATCTTAAAAGCCACCGTTTCCCATTTGTTTCCCACATCTTGTCTGATTTTTTAAAAAATTGCTTCAGGTAGACAAGCAGATCCAACCTCTATCTCTTCATCTTGTCTGAAAGTGTAAGTCCGGGGGGGTGGGGTGGGGTTTAGGCCAGGGTTTTTGATACTTTTGTAAGGACAGAGACAAGGCTGCAGACTAAATGTATTAGCCGCAAATTGGAAATAACCCAAATGCCCATCAACAGAAAGTAGCTAAATAAAGTGTGGTGTATTAATACAAGGAATATAGGCTGCAATAAGAATGAAGAACTAGGCGCAGCTGGATGGGACAGTCGGTTGAGTGTCCCACTCTTGGTTTGGGCTCATCATGATCTCAGGGTCGCGAGATCCAGCCCTGCATTGGATCAGTGCAGAGTCTGCTTGAGGTTCTCTCTTCCACCCCCTTTGCCACTCCTGCTTGTGCATGTCCACTTGCTCTTTCACTCTCTCTCTCTCTCAAAATAAATGACTCTTTTAAAGAAATGAATGAACTATAACTAAATGTAACAGCAAAGATGAATCTCACAAACACATGAAGTCAAAGAAACCAGATATAATTGAGTACATCCTATGGGATTCCCTTGAGATAAAATTCTAATGTTGGCAGAATTGGTGTGTTGTAAGTCATTACCCTTGAGGAGGAGGGTAGTTAGCAGATGGGGATGCACAAGGGCTTGTGGGATTCCAGTAATATTCTGCTTCTCGATCTGGGTCCTGCTTATGGGTGTTTCACTCTGAGAAGATTCACTGAGCTGTATACACACATGTGACTTTATGTGTTACATATCAATAAAAAGTACTCTTCCCCGCCCTCTAAAAGAAAGACGAGGCCCTGCAAGCCAGATGCATGATGGGAAGGTAGAACTGGATTTCTGGTGTAGAACCTCCAACTGAGAAAGGACTGTACAAAGGATCCTGACAGAAAGTGAGTCACCTGCTCTAAGTCAAGGGTGGAAATGGGCACCCATGATAAATCCAGTGCAATGGGTGGATGCAGTGGGCTCAAGTTCAGTTCTTAGTCCTACAGATCCCCTGCTCTGAGATACCAGAGGTAAACCGGTTTGAAACCAGTAAACCCTGTAGACCCTGTCAGAGCCACCTCACTTGGAGGACTCACTCAGGCCATTTTTGAGACTCTGGGCAAATGGGCTGTTGATCATATTTTGAAAAATATAGATTGGCTTACAAAACACTAGCCATGGCCAAGGCATCCGCCAGCATCCTTTCTCTGTGTGGCGGGCAAAGTTATATTAAAGCTCTCGCTTTAGAATATAGTTTGGTTGACTATAAAAGTTTTGTGTAGAGAAGAGCTTCTGTACACGTGTAACTCTTCCATTAGACTGCAGCTCCGTGGCAGTAGGGAATCCCCCTGTTCATTTTATCTCCAGTGTGCAGGATGATGCCTAGTGTACATCTGGGGTTCAGAAATGATTGTTCAGGGAGGGAATGGCAAGTAGTCGTGGAGCACCACTGTGTGCTCACTGTAGTGCCATGTGATTCGGTGTGTGATGTAATGGATGTTTTACTGTTTTTGATAAACATTTCAGGGATCCCTGGGTGGTGCAGCGGTTTGGCGCCTGCCTTTGGCCCAGGGCGCGATCCTGGAGACCCGGGATTGAATCCCACATCGGGCTCCCGGTGCATGGAGCCTGCTTCTCCCTCTGCCTGTGTCTCTGCCTCTCTCTCTCTCTCTCTTTGAGTATCATAAATAAATAAAAATTTTAAAAAATTTTTAAAAAAACATTTCACATAATTTGTAACAAGGGGCTTTGTCAGTTATGTTACATAAATCAAAACAATATGCTCCAAAGTAGGATTCTTGTATCCTAGGGGGTACTTCACAAGATGACTCCTTAGCGGGTATGGAATGAAAATTTGGGAGGTTGAGGGGGGAGAGAGAGAGATAGGAGAAAGACAGATGGGATTTTTTTTTTTAAAGATCCTGTGACATAGTTTGGTTATAATTATTTTGAGTAGAAATTTCAGATTTAGTATTAACCAGAAAGGGCTTCATTGTTGTTTGGTGAGTCAGAAATGAGTCTGATAAAATACTACATTCTTGATACAAAAAGCTTTCCGAAGGACAGGAGGTATATCTCTATTAGCATTTAAAGTAAAATGTCTTAATAAAGAGGAAGGGAAGAGGGGGACGTAGGATCAGTCCTGGACTATTTAACGCTGTTTAAGTTATCCTTGTTTTTAATTTAAAGATTTGCCAAATTCAGTGAGCTAGTGGGCTGGGTTTCTCTGTATTGGTCGACCTTGTGCGTGATTCAATAAGTTTAATAGCACTTAATGATCATGCAGTGGGAAAATATGAAAAAATTCCTGGGATTCCAGGCCTTCTTATTTTGTCTTCCATGTCTCAAACTGTTCCAGGATTTCAGTGCCTTGCCTCCCATTCTCTCTGCCATATTCTGGATAATTTCTTCAAATCTAGATTCCAGTTGTCTAGTTCTCTTTTAAGCTGTACATGCATTCTTCTGTCTATTGCGTTTCAAATGTGAATGATTATATTTTTTATTTCTAGACATTGAGTGTTTTCTTCACCTAGGATGGTCTCTCATCCTTTCTCTTGGGTTTTGTTCAAGCAGCACAGGTAATTTGTGCTATGGGTTCCAAACCCATGTGTTGGGTGTTCTCTTGGAAGACTTTTTCCTTTTATTCACTTCATTCAGGAGTGAATCCAAGAAGGCAGCATCCCCATCTTTGCTCTCTGGGCCAGCATTTTTCTATTTTGCCTTTCAGGGATTCTGTATTTATACAAGATGGACAGAACAGAGGTCCCATCATTCTTGTCTCAGGCTTGTCTCCATCTCTAGATCATCAGGGACTAACAGATGGCCCTGGGGCAAGCATCCAGCACTCCCTCATAGATTTCTCCACATTTCTGACCTGGGAGGTTTTCTCTATTTTCCTAACAGTTCACTCCTGTATTTTAAAACATGCTTTTAATGCATCTCTATTAAACATTATAAATATTATGTTAGATTTGTACGTGTGTGTGTTGGCTTGTATATGCATTTTTTAAAAGTCTCTGGAAAGATGGGCAAGAAACTAATAATGCTGAGAATGAGGGACAGGGGTGACAGACTTCTCTTATGTGACTGAGCCATTTAGGCACCCCTTATTTTATTTTTTGAGAGAGAAAGCTTGGTGTACCCACGGGGCAGGGAGGGATTGAGGGAGAGAGAAAATCCTAAGCAGACTCCACACTTATTGAGGGCTCGATCCCATGACCCTGAGATCATGACCTGAGCCAAAATCAAGAGTCGAATGCTTAACCAACTGAGCCACCCAGGCACCCCAGTGGTTGTATAAGTTTTAGATCATGGTTTTACCTCTGTCCATCCTCTAGATGAACTTGCTAGATGAATATTTTCCTAACTATCTATGGCAGAAGATCAGCTCTTTAAAATTTTTTCCAGTCTGGCATAGACTGATACTTTGGTAAACTACAATAAAAATAAATACTGATCACGTGCTTGGATGGCATGGAAATGTCAAATTGCTGTAAATGTTTCTAAATGCTTTCTCTTCATTTCTTCTCATCGCAGACCAGTAAAAATGCAACTTATCCGCGAACCACAATGAGCAGCACTGCTGGAAATGATACCCTATTATTTTTCTGGCATTTGGAAGTTGTATATCAGAAATTGATACTATCTTATTTTCTAAAAAATCTCTTACTGGTTTAAATTTTTTTTTCCATTGTAGGTAACCCATTTTTCTTTCTGTAAAATGTTTTATGGCCTTATCTGAAATGTTGGATATTCGCTATGGCCTTTAATTAACTGAGCATGAGCCCAGGGCTAACTGCTGTGGATGATGTTAGTGGTGTACTTTCAGAAGTCATTCATAGATTAATGGTGTATTTCATCAAATCAAAGATGCATTGATTATGGTGTTTTCTTGATCTTCTAGAAGGTTTCATTGGCTGGTTTTCATGCTACTAATTTAGGACTGCCATCTGGCTGCCACCAATTGTTAAGATGCCATCGATTTCAGAGATGTTAAAATGTGGAAGAACGTGTGTCTTAAAATATCTTGCACATGGTCCCGTGATCGTTCTAACCTCTAATTACTGTTGAGTGCTTGGAGACTTGCTTATGAGGAGGAGGAAAGATTTCAGTGACTTCCTTTAGAAACATCACCACTCTGCTGAAAGGCATCTCTTCTCTTTGTTGTCCCACCATGAGCATTAACTGGGGCAAATTCTTTCATTAATTCGCATGGCTTCCCTCCTTAGGAGCCTTTTGCTGTGGCACCCTTGGGATGGACCAGCGCTGAGAACCTTGGCCAACTTATCTGTGTAGTGGTGGCACTGGTATATTTTCCAATGTCATTAATAGACATTTTTTTTTCATCACAGAGATTTTTTTTCATACTTTCAAATTCCCTCTGTTCCACCCCTGCCATTCTGAGCTTGTGAATATTAGAAGTTCTGCTACTTACCCATTTTCTTGCTTGCTGTGCCAATAGCATAATACTTCTTTCAGTTGTGTGTTATGTAGGCTGCTTGTTATAGAAATTTCTCAGATTTTTCTGGTTATACTTCTCTGGTTTTCTGGGGAAGATAGGAACTCCTCTCCCCACCCCCCCACCCCCCACTGTTTATATAGTTCTTGGTCCACTTTGATGGCAGTTTGGGAGGAAGGGCAGTTAATATGTGGGCTAACACTATAATTCATTTCTTCACCATGTATTTATTGAATGCCTACTCTCTGCTAGGCATAGTTCTCTAAGCACTGAGAGTACAACCATAAACAACAGTCTTAAACTCCAGCCTTCATTGGAACATTCAATCTGCTTCGTTCTGGTTTTCCTAAACTGGGCACTTCTCTGGTTACTTTGCTCATTTTTAGATATCTGAGTGTTGTACTCTATGTTGGCAAATTGAATTTAAATAAAAATTAAAAAATAAAAGTTAAAAAAAACAAGTAAACAAATAAAACAGAATTTAGTAATTTCTCTTTTTTTTTAAATTTTTTTTTTTATTTTTTTTATGATAGAGAGAGAGAGAGGCAGAGACACAGGCAGAGGGAGAAGCAGGCTCCATGCAGGGAGCCCGATGTGGGTTTCGATCCCGAGTCTCCAGGATCGCGCCCTGGGCCAATGACAGGCGCTAAACCACTGCGCCACCCAGGGATCCCAGAATTTAGTAATTTCTCAATAGCCTCACACATACTTTATCCAGAAATAATGTATATATCATTTGCTTTTTAGCCGATTACACCTCAACAAGAAGGCAACGGACAAACAGCCATATAGCAAGCTCCCGGGTGTGTCTCTTCTGAAGCCACTGAAAGGCGTAGATCCTAACTTAATCAACAACTTGGAGACATTCTTCGAATTGGATTACCCCAAAGTAAGTACAACCTTGAACTCATTAGAAATGGGTGAGATACCCCCTTGTGCTTTTCTCTCATGTTTCTCTCATAAAGAGCCATGTTGACTGTAAAAGGTGAAGGTATTAAAAATGCATGACAATGTCAGTCTCATACAATTTATGCTGTGATAGCAGTAGTCACAGGACAGAAATGGAGTTGAGGAAGGAGACAGATTTCCTTTTGTAATCTTGTAACCACCTGCATGTCCATCTGAATTAGAAATCCCAGAGTAGACCTCCTGGAACTCAGACATTGTTAAGTGCTTGGCAGTTTGAATAAAAAAATCTTGTTCCATGAGAGGCATATGTGAATGACGAGAAGAAGAGGCAGTGAGAGAGAAAAAGCAGCATTTAGTGATCTGAGATGGGATGCAAGATAGCTAGAAGTAAACGTAAATTCCCTTGAGAATCTGCCTTTTGAGCCAAGAACAGGTTACAATTAGCGGTAAGATGGGGCTTCCTCATACCTAATTTCTAATTTCTTTATCTTTCTGGGTTTTAATGCCATATGTATTGTTTGTTGTTTTTAAAAAATTATTTTTATTTAAATTCAATTAACATATAATGTATTATTGGTTTCAGAGATAGAAGTCAGTGATCTGTCAGTCTTATATAATACCCAGTGCTCGTTACATGTTGTGCCCTCTTAAATGCGCATCACCCAGTTACCTTTCCCCCCATGCCCTCCCCTCTAGCAAACCTCAGTTTGTTTCCTGTAATTAAGAGTCTCTTATGGTTCATCTCATCTTTTTTTTTCCTTTCCTTTTTTCCCCTATGATCCTCTGTTTTGTTTCTTAAATTCCACATATGAATGAGATCATATGATAATTGTCTTTCTCTGATTGACTTATTTTGCTCAGCATAATATCCACTAGTTCCATGCATGTCTTGCAAATGGCAAGATTTCATTCCTTTTGATGGCTGAGTAGTAGTCTACTGTTTGTTGTGTTGTTTGTATCATTCATCTATACAATCTGTAGATCTATGAACTCAACATATTCCTTCATTGGCGAACTCCCAGTTTTCTTGAGGTGACAGTATTCTTTTTATCTCTTCCCTTTGATATTCCACCTGTAGTTTCTTAGGAGAATTGACTGTTTCTTGATTTATGTAGGCAGCTTGATTGCCGCTTTTTAAGCTGCCTTTTTGAAACACTGCTTTTGAATGTGTCTTTACATTTCTAGCTGCTTGATTTGAATTTTCCTCCAAGGTCCCCGTTCACTTGTGTCACGTTTTACCCTTACTGTCTCAGTTTCTCCATAGTTTTTGCCCTTTGGAGACTCTTGCCCTATTTCCTTAGAACAGTGTATCCCAACTAGTGAGGAGGAAGATAATATATCCACCACACTTCTCATGGTGACTGTTTTTCACACCCTTATTTCTTTTCTTTTAGCTCTTATTTTTCTTGGTAGCATCAATGAAAAGAATAGAGAAGACACAGATGTGATAGCCTTAATGCAGCTCTTATTAAGTATGTAGACACAAGTATAATTCAGTTATTTTTTAGTGTTGTTTTTATATTAGTGCTTTTAAAGTTTGGAAGTCTAGGTATTTGAAGCTAAGTTGAAGCAAAACAATTATGTGTTTTTCTTCTAGTTTATGTGTGTGTTTAATAATTTTAGAGATGTGAAGCATGCATGCAATATCTATCCAATAAATGTAATATGTAATTTTTAAAAAATCACTTGATTTTCTTCAAATGTGAAAGTGTAAGAAGTATTCTTTTGTAATTTAGAAAGAATGATACAAGTAAAATTAACTGTAAAATAAGCTTTGCAATAAGAAAAATGGAAGGTTTTCAAGTCCTACATTATGTAGGTAAATGCAAAGAATTTTTTTAATGAAGAATATTTTCATTGATATTAAATCTCAGAATAGCTTAGAATCATGCATTTATCCTTGTTGAAATTTAATGTCACATTTCAGTTGTTTCATCATCATCCTGCCCTTTTGCCATCACTCACTCTCAGAGCTTACTTATGGAACTTTTATGTTGGGTCCTCAGGAAATGATAGTTATGGAATTGAATTGGTTGCGGAAGTTAGTGTGGGTTTTAGTTGCAGAAAGGGTTTTTAAAAATAACCCAAGAACATATGTATCCATTAATTCTGAACATTTGGGATAAGTCCATGATTGATTTTTCCTTCTGAATGAAGATTTTTTTAATTACAATTTGAGATTATCTTAAGAGCTCTAGTTTTTGCTTCTTTTTCCACTTATGCCATTGGGATCTTTAAATTGGTTGTGGAGAAAGCTGTTTTGATACTTATTATAAAATGAGGAACTGCATATGTAAGAGATTGTTTTTATTCTTTTTTCAAAGTGTTATTTACTAAAACTTTGTACAGTACTAAAAGTACTGTTTGTTAGCTGTGTAAATAGAAAATACAGAAAGCAGAGGGAAAGTCTAAGGATCTGCAATCTAAAGGAAAATTTGGACCTTGCTACATTTTATTGACTTTTTAAAAAAATTTTATTGACTTTTTAAAAAACCAAGCCCGATGACAAATGTTCCCCAAGAAACTAAAGTTAAACCACTGAAATCCCACAAATCTGAGAATGAACAGACAACTTGCTTGTGTCACCAAGGAGACCCGTAGTCCTGAAACGAACATTTGTGTGACTGCCAGGCCCAGCAAACTTTACTATTGGCTTTTTGTCGACTTGAAGATTGTTTTCTAGAAATATGTCTTATTTCATTCCGGACTTAAGTTTTTCCTCCTCATTTGATTTGGAACATTATAGACCATTCTGGAAAAAGAACATGTTGAAATTCAGAAATTTTACTTAATTTTGGACACGTGCAAGAAGATTTACTACGTACTTGTTCTGAATTTCTGGGTTTAAACTTTGGTGAGAATTGTTACTATACTAATTGCCCTGAAATATTTCGGTGCTTTACATATCTTGTCAATCCACTTGGTTTTGGTTTTGGTTTTTTAAAAGATTTTATTTATTTGAGAGAGAGAACACATGGCATTGGGAGGGGCAGAGGGAGAGGAAGAAAGAGTCTTAAGCAGACTCTGTGCTGAGCCTGAGGTGGGGACTGGTGCCAGGACCCCAAGATCATGACCTGAGCCGAAGCCAAGAGTCAGAAACTTAACTGACTATGGCACCCAGGAGCCCCAGTCCACTTATTTTATTATTTATTCCTTGAGGGGAAAAAACACATAAGAATGAAAAAGCCATACAATTCATTTTCTGCAAAATTGAGCACTCAGCTTGGCGTCAGCATAGACAGCCCTTTAGGGAGAGATTTAGCCGCAGAAGGAGGATGCGGTAATCAGTTTCAAATGGTTTGACAGCTTTACGTTAGTAAATCCTGGCCATATGAAGAGATTTTAAATTAAATGATTGGAGGGGATCCCTGGGTGGCTCAGTGATTTAGCGCCTACCTTCGGCCCAGGGCGTGATCCTGGAGGCCCACGTCGGGCTCCCTGCATGGAGCCTGCTTCTCCCTCTGCCTGTGTCTCTGTCTCTCTCTGTCTCTGTCTCTCTCTCTCTGTCTCATAAATAAAGAAGTAAAAATCTTAAAAAAAAAAAAAAGAATAGCTTAAATGATTGGAGCATGAAGCTGTGGTAATATTGGTGGGTTTTTTTTTTTTTTTTTTTTTTTTTTTTTTTTTTTTTTTTTTTTTTTGCCTTTTTTGCAAATAGAGAATTGGTGTAAGATGTTACAGGTCCGGTGCCACATGTGGACTCTTTCTTGCCAGTGGTGTAGTTATCCGTAACAGGACTTGTTTTCTTACTGAATGGTCTTCTAAACAAAGAATTAGAGAAGACAGAAAACTGAATCCATTACCAAAAGACCAAGCACAACATATGTGGTGAAACTACTAAATCTGCAAGACTAGGAATTTGCCACGTAAATTTAGAAAACCGTATAAACAATTTCTTGAAAATAGAGAAGCAGAGCTGTCCAGACTTCAAATTCAGAGCTGTGTTCTTATGAAACATTTCCTTCCTGGCATCTTTCTTTCACTCAAAAGTTATCCTAAGGACAAATGCATTAACTTAATAAGTGTTATTAATCTCCATGCTGCAAGAATGTTCTAGGTATTTGGGGTCTAAATCTATTCTGTCATAGAAAATTTCTATTCTGTTGTCATCCAGTATCATCATAAAATTTTCTGTAGAGATGATGTATAGTTATTTATAGACCAGGATATTCCTATTTGATATGCCGTATAACTGATAATATCGTTAAAACAGTTTTCTATTTTGAGAGGATGTTTTATCTTGTTTGCTATAGTGCAAAGTTTATATTCCTAATATCTACAGGGCCAAATCAGCAAAGTTTTTCTAATGCTATTCACATCCCTAAATTTAATATTTTATATGCATCTGAATTTATTTATAAAAGCTAAAAAGTAGCATTCATGATTATTGCCATTTCAGATATTCTGTTTTTAAAATATCAAAGGCTGAATCCCACTTTGTGGATTTCTGACACACACACACACACACACACACACACACACACACACCCCTTGTTCTCAGCCTTTTAGCCATTGCACTGTTTGAAAAGGAAAAGGGAAAATTAGCCAGTTCTAGCTATTAGTATGTAACCTTACTAAAGACTAACCTTCTCATATGAACTACTCTGGGGTTTATTTCTGGATTTTATGTATTCATACTATATCACTTTATAATGGAATTCACTATATCTTAAAGCCCTTTCTGAATTATTAAATGTTTTCTTGAAATATTTTTAAAGTGTAATATTTTTAATAGACACTATGTTTTTGAACATATATTCTTATGCCTAATCCTTTACATAGTATAAAAATATCCAGGGGTGCTTGGGTGGCTCAGTCCGTTAAGCCCTCCGCCTCTTGATTTCAACGCAGGTTGTGAGATCAAGCCCACATTGGGTTCTGCGTGGAGTCTGCTTGTCCCTCTCCCCCTGCTCTTCCTCCCTGCACCCCTGTCACTCACGCACATACTCTCTCTCCAATAAATAAATAAAATCTTTTTTTAAAAAGAATCCAGAGAATTTTTTTGTATTAGCTAAGAGAGTCTTTAACCAGTTTGGTGTGTTGTGTTTTGCCAGTTTCAGGGTAGTTGGAAGTGATTTAACTATTCTAATACAGAGGTTTCTAGCAAATAAAATGCTTGATCAAACTGAAGGACGTGGGTCATTATCATAGCTTAAAACGAAGACTACTGGTTAAAATCTAATAGTTCAGAGAATACTTGGAATGCTTACCTCCTATTTGGTATGATTTTCAATATCCAAAACAAGTGAAAGTTATGTGTTTAATAAGAATCTGAACATTTTTTAATGTGACTTGAGTTTTGTTCGCACTCTGGGTAATCAGGATGTTTTTAATTTTCCTTTGAAATTAAGTTTAAGGGATATAATCAGTAAAAAAAAAACTTTAATTTTTTAAAAAGATTTATTTATTTTAGAGAGAGAGGGTGCAAAGGGGTGAGGGGCAGAGGGAAAGGAGGAGAGGAGAACTCAAGTGAACTCCCCACTGAGCACAGAGTCCCATGTGGAGCTCCATCTCAGGACCCTAAGATCACGCACTGAGCCAAAATCAAGAGTTGAACACTTAGCCAGCTGAGCCACCCAGGCGCCGAAAATAAAAACTTTAAATCTTGCGTTTGAAGAAAGGTAAACTCTGCGTTCTCTGAGTGCATTTCTAGAACTATATTTTGCAAAGATTTCTCTTGCTAGGGAAAAAAGCTAAGACTAACTTTTTGATTATATTTTATGGAATTCTATCACTTATGAACATTTCCTTTCACTGTTCTTGCTTATACCTGTAAAACAACCTGAATTCTAAAAGCATTAAAGAAACTCTGTGGTGTTTGGAAGAATGAGGAATTTTTTACCGCAAGCCTGGCTGAGCAGCATGCTCTAGTAGGGAAGCCAGTTGTTACCTTTACCCTTTGGAAGGTCACTTAATCTTTCTGATCTTCATTGCGAAGGTCAATTCCTTTTAGCTGGTTCAACCAAACATTGTTTTGAGAGCCATTTGGGAGGATGACTGATGCTTTATAGGATGTAGGAGTCAACCCTTTGGGAAGTTCAAGGGTGTGGGCTAGAGTGGTGTCCTTCCAATTCTCAGATTTTTTTATCTGGTCCCTGGAGACGAGGCAGCTGTAAAGTTGGTTTCGATACCTCCTGAGTGGCAATTTTGGTCAGTTATCATTGGAAGTAGATGATAGAATGTATAAGAATAGTAGGTAGAAAGTATGAGGAAAGTATACATCGTTTCCCCCTCTGCCTAATTATTGAGAAAACTTTCCCTGTAGCTCAGATACTTATAAAGTTATATCCTTAGCTCTTTTTATTTTTTAGGACCCATAGATTTGGGGGTTTTTTCGTGAACATAATTAACCTCCCTCTTTTGCTTAAACATGCCCACCCCATTTTAGAAAGGATTGGTAGGAAATTTGTCACTGAGTCAGCATGAATTGAACAGCATTTTTGAAAACAACAACAACAACAACAACAAAAAAAAAAAAACTAAGAATACTTACCCTATAAAATAATATAGTAGCATTTTTGTATGTGAAAGCAAATACTTTTTAAAAAATTTAGTCATTTACTCAATGATAACTTAAAGATTTAGCTCAAGATTTTATAAATCTGGTTATATGTCAGAATCACCCCCAGATTTCTAATTCAAAAGTAAGAGTGGGGCCACGATTCTCTTCTTTAAATAAATGTCCCAGGGTAATGGACCAGCCAGTCAAATGCAATGAAATGACATCCCTAACCTACTGAGCAAAATAAAGCCCTGGGTATTTTCAGTGTTAAAAGGCTAACCATGCTTTTCAGGATGATAGATTTTCAATCAATTTTTTTTTAATTTTATTTTTTTATTTATGATAGTCACAGAGAGAGAGAGAGAGAGAGAGAGGCAGAGACATAGGCAGAGGGAGAAGCAGGCTCCATGCACCGGGAGCCCGACGTGGGATTCGATCCAGGGTCTCCAGGATTGCGCCCTGGGCCAAAGGCAGGCGCCAAACCGCTGCGCCACCCAGGGATCCCTAATCAAATTTTATTTCAAAAACTATTATACAGCAAAAGTCTAATCTCATTTTGTCCCTTTCATGTAAAGAATTTGGGAACACCCTTTAAATGGATCATTATGGAATTTGACATATAATTTATTGCACCTTCGTGAAATAATAAATTCAGAGAGAGCTTCTAGAGAGCAGAGTGGGTGCTTATTTTGCTTGCTTTTACATTGCTGGGCACCCTGTATTTAGTAAATCTTCAGTGAGGAAGGCCCTAGAGAAGCTTGAGATCCCATTTAATTACCAGGCCATGCCTATCTGGGAATGGCAAGACATCAGCAGTGAGGGCTGCCAGTGTCTTCATTATCTCTTCTGCTTGCAAATAGGCCCCCTGTTCTGGGAGAAGCTGCTCTCGATTAAAGCAACACTTGATATCATAAGTGTTTGCATCCATTATGAGTACTCTCTTAACTTTTAAACTGTGTGTGTACAATTGCTTGTTTTTCTTAATGCCTTTTTATCAGTAAATACTAATAATGTGCTTATTTTTATAAGAGATTAATTTACATAAAATGTGTTCTTTGACTAGTATGAAGTACTCCTTTGTGTACAAGATCATGATGATCCAGCCATTGATGTATGTAAGAAGCTTCTTGGAAAATATCCAAATGTTGATGCTAGATTGTTTATTGGTAGGTAACAAATTAATTCTCCAATAATCCTTTTTGCTTTAATAGTATTAAGTATCAGTAATCTTTGTATTAAACTATAGTGAAGTTATTAGGATGTTTGCTTTATCATGTTGGAATAGTGATAGGGTATGTTTGTATCCTTTCAAGAAAACTTAAGTTCTAAAAACACATGTTTTTTTCCTATCTGGGATTAACAAAATAACCAAAAAACCCCTACTCCCTCCCCATTACCCTATCATGTTTTTCTCAGTCAGACATAAGAGTTTGTTGTTTTTGTTTCTTTAATATTTTCAGTCTCTGGGATTTCCTATATCTCATTCACTGTAATTGGGAGTTGAGCAATAAAATTTGCTTTTATGATATTTCAAAAATAATATATTTTTTAAAAAATGAATGTTTTTCAAAAGCCTAGGGGCTTAGTCTGAAGACTTGTAGAGAGATATTTGCCATTAAACATTGATTCATAGTTAACTATTGATGCATTAACTTAAGAATTAAAAAAGTGAAACTAACACATTTTCAAAGAAATTATCTTTGAGAATGAACAATTTTTTCCTGAATATATTATGAATACTAAGGAATGTGAAGCATAATGTTAAAGTATGTTTGCTTAAATTATTACATATGAAAGTACTTTTCACTTCTCTCTACCCTATATCTGAATTTTAGAAAATACTTCCAATGTTACACGAATCTTTGACTGTTGCACCTTTACATTTTTAGGTGGCAAAAAAGTTGGCATTAATCCTAAAATTAATAATTTAATGCCAGGATATGAAGTTGCAAAGTATGATCTGATATGGATTTGTGATAGTGGAATAAGAGGTGAGCTTCTTTTTATTTATTTTACAAAACTATTCATTGGATGATAAAATGCCAAAAGCAATCTGAAAATATATTTATCAATCCTTTTTGTTTGCTTAATAAAGTAATTTATTTCATTTTTTCATGGTAAAATGTCAAGTTATACTTAGTAAGATTTGGAATTTTTTAATGCTAACCTAGAATGTTACATGTATAAAAATATTATTACATTGAACAGAAAATTCCAACTATTAATAAAATAGTCATGGTCCGTTATATAGGATTTTTCATAGTTGCAAATTTTCCTTTGTTCATGTAAGCTTATCTTTTAACTTGAGTCTGTTTGTGGCACCAATAATAGACTATCTCACACAAAGGGACAAAAATGAATAGGTTAGTATCTTACCAAAGTATATATATGGCTTTTAGATTATTTTAGGAAGAAGGCATTTATATACTGGAATTATAATTCACATTTGGCATTTTTAAACATTTATATTCCAATTACCACAAGTTTCTCGACTTCAGCATTTTGGGCTGGATCATTCTTTGTTGTTGAGGCTGCCCTGAGGGATGATTAGCGAGGATCCCTGCTACACACTCCATGCCAGTAGCACCTCTTTCTCCGTTGTGACAACTGAAAACTGTCTCTAGACATTGTTAAATGTCCCTTGCAGAGCAGCAGTTGAGAACCACTGCTCTCAAATATGTGTATTTAAGACCCAAATACACTCAGAGCAGATTTCGTTCATAAAGACTTGAAGGAAATAAAAATAAGGTCATGTAAAATGATAGGAGATGTTTGCTATTTGAAGAGGGGACAATGATTTAAATTTTTTTATTAGCCTAAAATGCAGATTGGAAAATTAAGAGAAGTGTGGCAGGCCTAATTAATCAGGATCATTACAGATCTATTAGTTTGTGGTCAGAGATTATGTTCATTCTTCGTGTTTTCTATCTTATTTTCTATCATATATTTGTTATGTTTTTGTAACACATGTACACATCTCTGTCGAGTATCATCTCATTCAATTCTCAGCAGTTTTATGAGAGAGACCCTCTAAGACCCTCTAAGAAAGAGGAGGCTCATTTTCCTATGGTTAGAGAATGCAGAAGCCAGCATAAGGACTGAGGTCCTTTGACCTCTGCTCCTGTACCGTGTCAGTTAGGCCATATTGTCTTTAGGACAGCTTGGAGGTTCTGAAATAGGAGGAGTAACATTTTCAAGGTATATCTTGTTTCTGGTACTGGTACATAGTAGGTGTATATTAGCCTGAAAATGTATAGCATAAATTAGCTTATCATAAATTATGCCTTTTTTGGAGATTTTGTATTCTACTTAGAAAAGTGATTGAGAATTTTATTAGATCCAAATGTAAAAAAAAAAAAAAAAAAAGAATTTAATGATAGTTTACAAAATGTATTTTGCATTAATGGGCATTTTACTAAAAAGATTTTCTTTTCCTCTCTCCCTTGCCACCTTTTTGTCTTTTTTATTGTAGTAATTCCAGACACACTCACTGACATGGTTAACCAAATGACAGAGAAAGTAGGCCTGGTTCATGGTCTGCCTTATGTAGCAGACAGACAAGGCTTTGCTGCCACATTAGAACAGGTAAGTATGGTGGTCATAAATAATGTTCTTACTGTCAGTCACATCCCTGATCCGCCAGAAACTTGAGAGTTGGGATGAACTACCCAATGTGAACTGTAATTAAGTCTGTTTTAACATGCTAAGTACTGGTATCCAACATGAGATTAGTGTTTTATGAGTGAAGACATTTTTGGGCCCCTGCAATCACTGACAGCTGAACTTACTACACTCCAGCAGTGAATGGATTTACGGAGGAAACACCTTGCAATCTCATTACCAGCTGAACACACCATAGTCTTTATCCTTATAACCCTCGCTTTCAGTTCTAGAGTTAGGTTCTAGACTATAGACTTAACATAAAAGCACATGGCATATAGTTCTTTCAGAGACCTAATCTGAAAAGAATCTTTTTAAAATATCAGAGTATTTAAATACATAAAATGGAAAATTATTTATACAAGTCATTATAAAATCCATTTGACTTTCCTTTTTTTAAAGATTTTTTTATTATATATGTGAGGAGAGAATAACCCTACCAATGAGAGAAAGTTTGTATTTTTTTTTCCCATGTGCCTTTTTAAAAAGCTGAGATGGTACTCTAAAAACAATTTGTATCTGATTTTTGTCACTTCATTATCTTTTCTCCATATTTTTAACTTTATATAAAAGTGATTTTTTTTTATAAAAGTGATTTTTATTGGCTATATCACAGTCTATCACATGCATGTTCTATACCTGATTTAACCATTTCTGTGCTATTAAACATTAAGGAAGAAAAACTTGCTTTAATGTCATCAGGGAAGGATATACACTTGTAGTCTTTTAAACATATCAACTTGCTTTTAAGCATATCTGCACTTACATTATTTTGAATTGCAGTCTTGGGATTACCACAGATCTGAGGGGGTAAAGGTATGTTGTGAGTGGAATTTAACCTTTGGCAGTTTGAGCCATGAACTCTTATTATTGCCCATGAATATATTTGTCCGATTTCAAGAAATCATTAAGCCTTTAAATATCAGAGTTTTTGTTTAGTAAGAGAAACTCTGAGTAGTTACTTGAAAAGAAAATACTTTTTTTTTTTTAAGATTTTATTTATTCATGATAGATACAAAGAGAGAGGCAGAGACATAAGCAGAGGAAGAAGCAGGCTCCCTGTGGGAAGCCTGATGCGGGACTCGATCCCAGGACCCCAGGATCACTCCCTGGGCCGAAGGCAGGTGTGCTAAACTGCTGAGCCACTCAGGGATCCCCAAGAAAATACTTTTTTATTCCTATATGCCACCTTGTATTTTTGTTTTAGAAACATTCAAGTTGTGGGGCATCTAGGTGGCTCAGTCAGTTAGGCATCTGCCTCTGGCTCAAGTCATGATCCCAGGGTCCTGGGATTGAGCCCCACATTGGGCTCCCTGCTCACTAGGAGTATGCTTCTCTCTCTGCCCCTCCCCCCTGTTCATGCATATGTGCATGCTCATTCAATCTCTCTCAGATAAGTAAATAAAATATTTTAAAAATAAAGAAAAATAACATTGGGGAAATAGGGAAGAAGCTCAGAGACTCAGGAAGCAACTAGCTATGAAAGGATGCACAAAAGGAATTAAAATAGGATTGTCCTATAGGTTGATATACCTATAAGTGCTGTTTGTATGTGGAAATATATACACAATGTACATACACATGTAACATGCATTCACATACGTACGCCTGTATGTGTAGATGTAGTTACACAAACATTTTGAAAGTAGGCTATATAACATATTTGTTAATATTTGACATCAGTGAGTGATATTTTTACCTGACTTATTTTATATCCAAATTAAGTTTTATTTGGATAAATCTTTGAATCTTGTAGCTTTAGGGAAGACAGTATTTATTTGAAAATAGAATTACTTTTTCCTAGAAGTATATTTTTCTTTGTAATGGTGATAACAAGAATAGTCAATCTAGGGGCACCTGGATGGTGCGGTTGATTGAGTGTCTAACTCTTGATTTTGGCTTAGGTCATGATAATCAGCATCATGGGATTGAGCCCTATATGGGACTCCTCACTCAGCAAGGAGTCTGCTTGAGATTCCCTCTCCCTCTCCCTTTGCCGCTCCTCCTGCTCTCACTCACATGCTCTCTTTTTCTCTCTCTCTCTAAAATAAATAATTCTTAAAAAAAAAAAGAATAGTCAAATAAACTACTGATTGCCTGCCACATGTAAACAGTGTTTTGTAATGATTTTTATTCTGGTAGTTTATGTAAGAATAAGAAGATATTCACTCAGTTATACTTAAAGTTCATTAAGAAAAAAATGTTTTAGATACCATACTTTTAACATAACATTCTAATTATACATATATGTTTTTGCTCTTTTTGGGGACAGGTATATTTTGGAACTTCCCATCCAAGGTCCTATATCTCTGCCAATGTCACTGGCTTCAAATGTGTGACAGGAATGTCTTGTTTAATGAGAAAGGATGTGTTAGATCAAGCAGGAGGGCTTATAGCTTTTGCTCAGTACATTGCTGAAGATTATTTTATGGCCAAAGCAATAGCTGACCGGTAAGCAAACTAAATTACATGAGGCTTATAGTACTTGTAGTACCTGACTTCTGTTGGTATATTATATTTGTTAAGCCCATGGGTTAAGGAGCTATTTTATTTTATTTCTTGCTAGTGAGTACAGGATAGATTAATATTTCTTTAAAGTAATTCCTATTATTTATAGATATGTTATAAAAGAAATAAATGAAGAAAATAAGTGTTCTGATTCTTTTACATTCTTTAACATAGTTTGGCATTAAAAGGAAGCTTCTCTGTGATTATAAATTTACATTATTATGGATGTAAATTTCTGTGTGTTTCAGAAGATTAGAAATATTAGTGCAGTCTTAAGCCAGCAGGTGAAAATTTAAAGAATATGATTGCACATTTTGGGATTTCTCAGATTATTTGATGCCTGCTAAGAAGCCACCTAACGGTTCACAGAATGAATTCACATTTCTCTGTCAAAACACGTGTTTGCTTTTAAAGGGGTTCATTGCCCCTTTGTGATAATTTACTAAAGATAGGATTTTAAAAATTGACGAAGGTTTTTAAAACTCTTTCATGATGGTATTCATGTACTCATATTTTTCATAGTGTTTCCCATGAGATACATAATGCTTTTTGTTTGCATTTCTTGTGAATATCCACACATAAATCACACATCCCTCCTCTACACCCAGCCTCCTCCCATTTGAGTTAGTGGTTTTTTTTGGTTTTAGTTTTGGTTTTGCTTATTAGTGATCAGGGACTAAACTGTAATACAGAACCCGCTGCACTTAGTACTTTCAAAATGTCTGCATTTTAAGTGTCTTAAACTGTAAACTGAAGGGTTGCAGTCTCTCTCAGCTGTAGATGGTACTTCATGGGCCTGTGTATTGCTCAAAGATCCAAGAGTCTGATATACCCCAAGTAGGGTGCTGATCCTGAGAACGAGGCTCACCCTGAACACCAGCAGTTGCTTACTCTGTATAGTGATGAGTAAACGTATAATCAGTCGTGGCTGCATGTGTTCATCATCATCATAGTTCATTTTATAATTGTCTTAATTTTCAGAGGCTGGAGGTTTGCAATGTCCACTCAGGTTGCAATGCAGAACTCTGGCTCTTACTCAATTTCCCAGTTTCAATCCAGAATGATCAGGTAAGCCAGCTGTTCTTCTTTTTATACTGGATGAAAAGAGAAAGGTTGAGGGGAGTAATTTTTACATGGTCTAATGTGGTATTCAAAATACTGAAAAGTCAAGTCTTGCTTAGTTCCAGAAAAGAGAGGTTAGCGACCTTATTAAAATAGATTTTTAAATTTTTTAAAGTGTAAAGTCAATTAATTAATATATAACATGCTGTTGGTTTCAGAGGTCAGTGATTTGCCAGTCTCATATGCCACCCAGTGCTCCCTCCATCGCGTGCCCTCCTTAATGCCCATCACCAGTTACCCTATCCCCCACACCTCTTACTAAAATAAATTTAACGTTTAAACATATTTTCTTTGCTGTGTAGCCCTGAAAGCCTTCAATAAATATGAGATGCTGAAGTGGGGGAGGGTGGGATGGCGTAACTGGGCACATGATGGAATGAGCTCTGGGTGTTTTCTGCAGCTGATGAATCACTAAATTCTGCCCCTGAAACCAGTGATACAGTATATGTTAACTAAATTGAATTTGACTAATTTTTTTTTTTTTGAATTTGACTAATTTTTAAAAAGAAAGATGTTGAGACTTTGATTTCTTTAATATGCTTATCTCTGTTTTCTTAACTTTCTATACTTTGAATTTTATAATCTTTATTCGTTAGAGTGTAGGCCATACAAATGAATTTATAGACTTTTTTCTTTGATATACTAAATAAAAATAGAAAAGAGATTCATTAAATACTCTTTAAAGAGGAGGGCCTTCATATCACAGAATAAAGAGCTGGTCATTTGGTGGAAAGATTGGTTAGTCTTGTAGTCAGGCTGTTGTTTAAAAAAGGTATTAAAAAAAAAAAATAAATAAATAAAAATAAAAAAGGTCTTTTTTCTTTTAGGTGGACCAAATTACGAATTAACATGCTTCCTGCTACAATAATTTGTGAGCCAATTTCAGAATGCTTTGTTGCCAGTTTAATTATTGGATGGGCAGCTCACCATGTATTCAGATGGGATATTATGGTATTTTTCATGTGTCATTGCCTGGCATGGTTTATATTTGACTACATTCAACTCAGGGGTGTCCAGGTATGTGGATAGGCATGAAAAGATTGGCAGTCATTTGGTGGAACTAAAACTATTTTTATTTTAGAAAGGGTTGATGAAATCTATCTGAGCCATTCTTTAGCTTCCTTTTGAAGGTTAATATCAGGTTTAAACATTACTTTCTTTAGTAGAATGTGGATGCAAAACTTAACTTGATTTTCAACTTTCAGTTGGTAGCTAGACTAGGACTTTTATTAAGGCTCCAAAAAAAAATGATGTTAAGCAAATCAAGTATTCAAACTAAAATATGTTAGGATTAGCCATTATTTTAATGCTTTTTCTATTCATAATTAACATTTTTTAAACTGATACAGCACAGCAGTTCAGTTATATAAAGAAACAGGCTTGATTTTATATAGTATATTTAAAAGGGTGATATTGAAGAATTTCATTTTTTAACTATGTTTAGTTCAACAGCCAGTAAATCCGTCTTTTTTGTTTTTTAATTCCTAGGGCGGCACACTGTGTTTTTCAAAACTTGATTATGCAGTAGCCTGGTTCATCCGTGAATCCATGACAATATACATTTTTTTATCGGCATTATGGGACCCTACTATAAGCTGGAGAACTGGTCGCTACAGATTGCGCTGTGGAGGCACAGCAGAGGAAATTCTAGATGTATAACTACAGCTTTGTGACTGTACATAAAGGAAAAAAGAGAAGTATTATAAATTATGTTTGTATAAATGCTTTTAAAGATCTACCTTCAGTAGTTTTATCACATGTATGTTTGATATCTGTTCTTTAATTTATTTTGCATGGCACTTGCATCTGTGAAGAAAAAAAAAAAAAACACATCTGTAGTCTTGGCCAAATGGTACACTTTATTTTGTGGAAGTAGTGAATCAAGAGAATTGGTTCTAGGAACCTGGGTTTGGTTTTCGTTGTTTGTTTATTTTTTAAAAATAAATATATATATATATATAAATATATGAATGCTCTGCAACAAACACTATGACAGTATCCTTCAGTAGAGAAAGTTTCTTATCTGTGAGTACACTCTTACAACATTTATGGGATGGCAGCAGCTTTGTTTTGGAGTTTAGGAAAGACTAGAAAGGAATCACTTTACACATCTAAAGTGAATGGTATTGTATGGTGAACAGCCCACACTGAGGTACTAACTAAGAAACTTTTTCATGCTCTATGCCTACCTCTTGTAGTTGTTGCAGAGCCAATATAAATTGAAATAAGGTAGCTAGGCCTTGCAAAAACAAATGGAAAAACTTTAAAAATAATAATAGTAAAAGAGCTGGAGTCTAGTATTTATATGAATCTGTGAGAGATATTTTTTTTGGTCTCACTGCAATGAACCAAAAGTGGTTGAGTTTGGTTTTTAATTGTAGCCATGTATTGAAGGCATCCTTTTGACCAACTCTTGTTGGTTCTGTCTTGAACCATTGTTAATCACTGTGCTGGTAAACCTTTCCTTCCCTGCTCCCTTACCCGACCCCACCCCATCTTTCCTTAACTTTTTTTTCGGGGGTGGGGGGGGATTGGGGGTGGTTTTGTTTTAGTGTGAGTGGATGTTTTGATAGTTGTGAGGAAAAATGCATTTCAGACACATTTCACACATGAGCTATTTTCTTACTCAGTATGTCTTATTGTTAAAAAGAATGTAATTTCATGATACAGGTATTTAATATCTTTTTTAAGTAAGTAAATATTCTAGCCATCAAATAAATTGCAGTAGAGTATTAAGTGAGGACAGGATGAGTTTTACTCTTAAAATCAATCAGTATCAAACTAAGTCTACTGTGTGTGTGTTTTTTTTTTTTTTTTACTCTTACAGTTAGTCTAGTCTTATTTAAATTGGATTTTTGTATTCCAGTTTGTATGACAGAGTAGACTAGATCAGTGCTAGTTGTAAATGCATGCTGTCTTTCACTCTTCTCTCCCGTCCTGCCGCTAGACTTGCTTGTCACGTTATGCTTAACTTGTGGTGAACTGGACTTGTTTTTGTTTAAAAAAAAAAAAAAATAGGCAAAATGTAAGGGATAGTGCATAAGCCTTTTTTTCCCCCTGTAGTGGAATTTTTGCTTTTTCTCTGGGATTGGATGGCATGTTGTCTACATGAACGCCTGCTGCAGGGCTGACGCTGGCAATATGGCAGCTTTCAATTCTAAGTTACTACAGTTTCCATGTCAGAGCATAATGTGTAGCATATCAGCAATAATTACATATTTATAGAAAACGGACACATTTTCACCTCACTGAGCCAATTCATTTAATTGTCTAATGACTAACATACATGGTTTCAAGTGTAATATACCTATTAATGTGTATATACTATGGATACACATTATGTATAAGCTTTTCTCTGGGCCAAACTGCTTCAATCAAAAAAATTTTTTTTCTTTTTTTTTTTTTTTTGCGCCTTATGACGAATTTGTTTGAAGGGCATTTTCTTCATGAACAAAGGCTTTGATGCATATTCCTTTCCATGTGAAATGGGTAGTATTGCTCCCTGAGGAAAGTTGCACAGTGAAAACCAGTCTAGTTGTGACCCACTTTGTGTTTGTTTTTTTTTTTAATCTCGATTACAAAAGTTGAATTTTGCGAATATGTTTGTAATTTGTTGGTTTGTTTAATGAAGTTTGGTTGACGCCATCCTTTGCACCGCTGAAGTGAAATTTTGCTTATTACTTAGCTTTTTGCTAATCTCAGTGTGGGCAATGTAACAACAAATCCAAATGGCTGGACAGACTTCTTGTGTTTTGTAAATATAAAAAAATGACTGTTCTGTATGTGTGTTTTATGTGGTAACAGAGTATTTCCTTCAAGTGAAACTTCATTTAAGCAGAGTGATTCTTTGTTTAGCAAGTTTAGAGTGGTGATAATATGGTAAGAAATAATATAAATGTTGAAGAAAGCATCACAACAGAACTGTAGGAGTCCAAATTTAATAAACCATTAAAAAAAAAAGTGTCTAGAATATACCACATTTTATTATTTAAAATCATTGTATCAAGTTTTTTGTTGAAAATAAAAATTTGAATACAATCAAAACATTAACAATAATGTATTTTTGTTTACTGCCTTTTCCTTTTTTTATCTTTTTATAAGTCACATGTTGTGCTGATCACATCAGAATTACTGGGAGAATTCTCTCAAGCGTTAATTTTGACATCTTCCTTTTTACAAAACTGTGCTACAGTCAGGCTTACGGCTTAACATTGGGCTTTTCTACATTGGTTGCACATTAGAAACACCGAGAGAGCTTCAAAAGAAGAAATAACACATGCCTGTGCCCTGCCCACAGAGATTCTGGTTCGGGTACTCTGGGACGCGGCCTGAGCTCTGCTGGTTCTGTGCAGGCAGACCTGTGAAGCAGTGGCCTGTCATCACCTGGAGAAGAGACCCATTGGCCCCTTGGGCTCCCTCCCACCCCGGCTCCCAGCCTCACTTGGCTTCTTAGGTGGTATCACTCCAGTGGCGGGCAAGGCCCAACCAAGGAGAGGAAAGGAATGGCTCTAGGCCTCCCATGCAGAGACCAGCTAGACCCAGTGGCCCACACACTGGCCAGGGCCAGGCTCCTCCCACGCTGGAGGCCTCTCCACGTGTATTTCACCATCAGCCTGTGAGGGAAGAAAACTTTTAACTGGAGAGTAGATCCCAGGGGAGGAAGGGTCTAAAAAGAATTTGAAGTGATGAAAATGTTTTACTGTTAAATAGTAGTGATGGTTGCACAATCTTGTGAATATATTAAAAACCGCTCTGAATTGTACCCTTTAAAAGGCAAATTTTATGGTCTGTTAATTATTATACCTGGATTTTTTTAAATAAAGGAAATATTAAAATCACCGTTAACGTATCATTTCCTTCCAGTCTTCTGACACCCGTTACTGAAATGGGTTTGAGAGAACACATAGAACTGCTTGTTTGGCCATTTTCGAAATCTTTCTCGATTTGACAGATGAAAATATTGGAGCTCATAGTTTAAAGATGGATCTTTTTTTTTTTTTTTTCCTTTAAGTAGGCTCCACACCCAGCGTGGAGCTGAGCACGGGGCTTGAACTCACAGCCCTGAGATCAAGAATCAGATGCTCAACCCACTGAGCCATCTAGGCGCCCCTCAACATATGAATTTTTTTAATGGCTAACAAGATTGTGTATTTTTATACGTATGATTTATAACCACTGGAATTTCTTCCATTTCTTGATCTTATTTAAATGAGGGTCTTAATGTTTCCTTAATGTGTATTCCATGTGTCTCTTCTTCTTTACCATAATAAACAGTTTACCAGACAGAACACTGCTAAAGTCTTTGCATTTAGGATAATGTTTTCCCAAGGCAAGGTGGGGAGGGCATGGAAATAATTGATGAACGTTTGTGCAGCTGTATGGCCCGCACCAGTATCCTGAAAAAAGACCAGTGTTCCCAAATGTGGTTTCCCTCCCTGTCTTAGAACCATTTTCAGCATTGAAGTGACAATATTTTCACAGTCTGTGTATTCCCATTTCTGACATGAAGCTTACTGGCCTTTGGGTACTGTTTTTTTCAATACGTTTCTGAACTTTATTTGCTAGTATTTAGAGAAATATTTTCTAGGCTTTAGAGCGAGGATATGCTAACTGCAAAGTCAGTTGGGCTTTCCCCCTTCTGTACTCCAGCAATTATTTATTTAGCCAGGAAATGATCTGTTCTTTGAAAGTTTGAAAGAATTTATCCATAAAACGTTATGGGCCTGGCACTTCAATAACCTTTTCCAGCTTATTTTGTTGATAATAGTTCACATTTTCTATGTCTTTTTAAATCAATTTTAGTCACTTAAACCATCGAGATTTTGACAGCATTTGACAAATTCTCTTCAAACTTTTGCTAGCTACATAGGCTGTTGGGCGGGAGGCTTGCAGCCCCTGTGCGGATTGAACTTGGACCTCTGGTCTGAGAACAGCCGCAGGCAAGGCCATCCCTCCCGAGGCCACCGATACCCTCTTCACCCGGGCGGCCTGGGTGGCTCAGTGGTTGAGCATCTGCCTTTGGCTCAGGATGTGATCCCAGGGTCCTGGGATCGAGTCCCACAGCATCAGAGCCTGCTTCTCCCTCTGCCTGTGTCTCTGCCTCTCTCTGTGTCTCTCATGAATAAATGAATACAATCTTAAAAGGAAAAAGAAAACCTGGCCCCATTACTCCTTAAAACACTTTAATGGCTTGACGTTACCTTCAGGATAAAGCCCAAGCTCTACTCTTGGCAGAAAGGCTATTTGAGATCACATCCTGGGGGCACCTCCAGACTCCCCTCTTGCCTTTTTTTTTTTTTTTTTTTTTTTTGCCAAACCCACTCACGTTAACCTCATCGTAAACTTCCTGCAGTTTCCCTGACGGCTGCTCTTTCCTGCTCTGGGCCTTTGTGTGTGTTGCTTCCTCAAACAATTCCTCCAACCTCCACAGTGGGACTCTACTCAGGGGCCAGCTTCTCCATGGCTTCCCTTCCCGAGTTCTGTGTCCTGTGCCTGTGCCTCTAGCCTCACCCTACACTTCTGCCCTAGCACCTACCACTGGTTATTTTAATTGGCCCTATAGTTGTTCGTGTTCATCATTAAATTGGATATACCAAGGGCAGGGAGGGCCAGTAACTTAGCTGGACTTTGTGTCCCAAGCTCCTGGCTTAGGGACCTGATACAAAGTCCATTCTGCTGAATGAATGAATGAACAAATAAAGATAAGCATGCCTGTGCCACTAATCTGGTGCCTCTAGCTAATCACACCCCAGGAATGCAGTCTGTGGAGCCAGACCGGATCCACTCTCCAGCGTTACCATGTGCTTCCCGCACGCCCTCTCTGTGCCTCAGTGGACACCAGCGCGATCTCCTTCGCAGGGGTCGGTGTGAGAATGAAAGGAAGTAGCTGCATTTGACGAGCCACATTCTCGGTAAAGGCTGGTGTTCCGATAAGGATCTCAAGCCACTAAGTGAAAATGAAAGCTTAGTTACACAGTCGACAAAGTAGCTCTTCTAACTCCAGGGCTCGAGGGAAAGGATTGTTCACAATCTGATGGGAGAGAGTTGCTGGATCTTTTTGTAGGGCGACTGACCCCTCAGCCCGGCTGGTTCAGGGGACGTATCCTAGCATTCCAGATGAAAATCCATCGGGTTTATTTAAACTATTACAAACAATGCTGTGTCGCCCGCATGATCCTGTCCCGAATGTCAGAGTCAGTGGCTGGAGCTGCGAGGCCCGGCAGAAAACCCCAAGAGTCGCCGCGCAGACCTGCTCCCTGCAGCGAGAGCGCGCGGAACCTGGAGGCCGAGAGGCAGGTGCTCACGGCCCGGCGTGGCCACACGCTGCGTGGAGGGAGGTGCTCCCGGGCCCGGGCGGCATTCAAGGAATTGAACCTGGCTGGAATGTCGCCAGCTCCTCTCCTTGTAGAAGGACAGCTGGCCCCGTGTAATCCCGAGAGTTTCCTGGGTGCTCTGGGACTCCGAGCCCTGAGGGCAGGGAGCGTGGAGGCCGAGTCCCCAGACCCGGCCATCAGAATTCCCTGCCACGCGGCGTGGCAGCCACCAGGTTCCCAAAGGGCAGCTTCAAGTGCCAACTGCAGTGCTCCACTCCCACGTCCGAAAGCCAAAAACCCTGCACCTTTATAAGCTTTCCTCAGATTCTGCTGCGGGCCTTGCCAGGACCCTTCAAGGAACATTCCAGTAGATCTAGCTTTCCGCGGGAATGCATTTTACGCAAGGACGGTGGGGTGAGGGTGATGGCCTTGTGGCCAGAAGAGTCGAGGCTCAGCCCCTAGGACATACTTATTTTGATCTCTGAGTGAAGTGGCTGAGATACTGTGGTTTATAATAAGAAACATAGGGGTGGCTCAATCGGTTGAGCATCTGACTCTTGGTCTTGGCTCAGGTCTTGATCTCAGGGTTGTAAGTTAGAGCCCTGAGCTGGGCTCTGCGCTGGGCGTGGAGCCTACTTTTAAAAAAATAATATTAAATATATATTTGATCTTCATTCCCATTTCTGGCACAGAACTCCTAAAACCCTTATGTAATTTTCCTGTGTGACAGGAGGTCTTTTGTTGTGTTAATGAGGTGACTTTGGGGCTGCTCCTGGGGCTGGCATAGTTGCCTGGTTGCCGGGAGAACCCAACCTGGGACTGGAGGGTGGAACATGCAGTCCCACCGGCCCCCCAACCCCAACACTCAGGGAAGGGAGAGAGGCCAGAAGTTGAATCAATGACCAGAGGCCAATGATTTAATCAATCGTGCCTATGTAATGAAGCCTCCCTAAAAACCCAAAGGATGGGGTTCAGAGGACTTCCAGGGTGGTGAACATGTGCAGATTGGTGGGCGATCCATGTGCCACGGAAGCTGCAAGCCTTTCCTCATGCCACGGCCTCCGCGTCCTCTCCCTCTGACTGTCCCAGAGTTGTTCCCTGCGGTGACCAGCTAATCTCGTAAGTGAAATGTTCCTGAGCCGCTCTAGCAAGTCAGTGGAACCCAAGGCCGGGGTCGGGGGTTGGGGGGTGGGAGGGTGGGGGGGGCGCGTGGAAACTCCAATCTAGAGGCGGTTGGTCAGAAGCACAGGTGACAACCTGGACAGGCTTCTGAAGTGGCAGGGGCAGGTTGGGGAACAGTCCTCTAGAACTGAGGCCTCGGCCTGTGAGACCTGGGTACAGAGTGTCACAGCGGAGCTAAACCTGGAGACACCCGGCTGGTGTCCTGAGCACTGCTCGGCGGACGGGGAGCCTCCCCACCGCACGTGGGGGCTGTGCCTGGGGCACATGGTGGCCCAGTGGAAGCGTAATCACCGGAGGGCCCGCCACGCTCGGGACTCCACGAGGCGGATCATCTGAAGGGCAGACGTTGACTGGCAAACAAGAGGTCTGGGATCTCTTGGAGAGGAAAACACCATGAAAAGTTAACCAAGTTTTCAAACATTTGCTTCTTAGGAACTGTAATTTTGGGGCCCCTGGGTGGCTCAGTAGGTGAAGCATCTTCCTTCGGCTCAGGTCATGATCTCAGGGTCCTGGGATTGAGCCCCACATCGGGCTCCCTGCTCAGTGAAGTCTGCTTCTCCTCCCTCTGTGCTCTCTCTCTCTCTCTCTCTCAAATAAATACAATAAACATTAAAAAAAAAAAAAAAGAAGAAGAAGAAACTGTAATTTTGAACTTTGTGACCAGGGTAGCTGGAACTTTAAATTTTTACTTTGTTTTCACAGAGCAGCGCAAAGGGGAAAATGGTGTGGAAGGGGCTCCATTGGTGCGTCTGAAGACATTGGACCAAAGGTGCTGAGTGATGGTGGGAAGCATCTGTCCTGCAGGGTCCCGGTGATGAGGACCAGCAGTTGCTGTACTAGGGAATTCTGGGAAAAGGACAACCTGTCATAGTCACTTCTCTCTGGTCTCTGTCCCTTCCAGCCTGGCCACAGAATGAAGAGTCCAGACACAGCTAAGAACTCGTTTGACATCTGGGCCCTAGGATCCCACTCTAGCTGCTCTACGTCCTTGCTGTGATCTTGTCTGGGAGAAACTGGTGTGATTCCACCCACAGCAGGGGAGCTCAAAAGAAGATTGAGCTTTCTTCCACCTGAGAACAGAGCCCCCCACCCCCACCCTCCTGCCAAGCCTCAGCAGAAATGTCAGGCTTCCTCTCCCTGTCACAGCTGCCCATAGTACAGGGGCAGTCAGTCCACCATGGCTTGAGGGATTCCCACAACCCACTTGCCAAATTCTCAGGCAAGAGAAATTGCCAACGAAGAGAACATGTCATTTGCAGGAAAGAGACCAAGCGGGACAGAAGATGTGGGTAAGTGGAGGTGGAATATAATGGGGGAAACAGAGGGGAAATTCAATTAAAAAACATAATGAGTGGGAAAACATAATGAGAACTTTCAAGAAGACGGAATTAGAGCATAACAAATGAAATTATAGAAGTAAAAGGCAAGATTTCTAAATTTAGTACTTTGCTGTAGAAACAGGGTGATTCCATCTAAAAACCAAATCTGTGTTGGGGGGTGGGGGTGTCTCAGTAATCCAGAGCCAAACAACATAAAACAAAGCATACTAAATGTGAAAATGCACAGATCCAAGACATAAAGGACGGAGGGGAGACTTAACAGTCTAGCAGTTGGAGTCCTGGGAGAAAGGGGTATGAGAGAAGAAATCTGAAGACATGATTTCTATTTAAAGGGCCCAGGTGAGTTTATTGAAAAGACACACCCACAGAGAAGCATCCTGGTGAAAGTTCTGAGCTTCAAGGATGAACTTTACCCTCATTAGCCAGAAGGAATGAGTTACTGACAAAGGAAAGAGAGTGAGGCCATCCAGCAATGAACTATCAACAATACTGAAGGCTCTGGAAGGCACATGGATATCTACAGGCTAGTAGGAGGAAAGGTGGGTTATGACCAGGAAATCTTGCTTCCAGTCAAAACATTATTAGAGGAGGGGTGGGGGGGAAGACATTTTTGGACATGCAGGGCCTCAGAAAGTACACCAGCCACGTGTTCTGTCTGAAGAAAGGGGTCAAGAAAACTCCAGAAAATAACCCCCATCGGAAATCTCCGCATGAGAGAATTGAAAGAATTCAAGGAAACAGTGGTGAATAAGGGACCTTGTGTGAGTCATGGTCTGAATGGATGACGCTAGTGTGGCATGGAAAAATGAGAGTTTTTGAATCAGATAAGACTTTTTAGAGGGGGAATTTCAATAGCCTTGGCTAAAATTAGAACTTATCTCAAAACCTAGGTGTAAGGACGTGAAAGCAAATGGGGAAGGAAAAGTGGTTTTAAGCTTTGTTGAGGTCCACCAAGGCACAGGGAAGGGCCGCAGAGCCATTTCAAGGCACGCAACCAACAACTTCAAGTTGCCTCCTAGACATGAAAAGTCTTTGGTTCCGTTCTTCCACTGAGGAAATCTTAATGGTAGTAGTAATATCCCTTCAATCTCTCTCTCTTGTCTCTCTCTCTCTCTGCCTGTGTGTGTGTCTCTCTCTTTCTCACCCAGTGGTGTCCTTTCTTTGCCCTCTCATTTCCCCACCCGTTCTTGTTCCTGCCCATGTTCATCTTACTCTTTACACCGGGCAGGTTAGCAACAGATTGCAAACTTAGCTCCTGGCCCACCTGCTCAATGCCCATCAGGATGCCCATCAGGATGCCCATCAGGATGTCCAGTTGGACAAAAGGAAGAATTTCTCCCTTAAAAATAAAAAGAACTAGCAGAAACCTTGTGATGATGGTTACAATATATGTTATATTATTTATATATTATATAATATATAGTCCACCCATTAGAAGGCTGTGCACTTTTTTTAAAGATTTTATTTATTTATTTATTTATTTATTTATTTATTTATTTATTTGAGAGAGAGAGAGAGTAAAAGCATGAGTGGTGGGGATAGGCAGAAGGAGAAGCAAACTCCCCATTGAGCAGGGAGCCGGATGTGGGGCTCAATCCCAGGACTCCAGGATCATGGCCTGAGCTGAAGGCAGATGCTCAGCCACTGAGCCACCCAGGTGCCCCAACATCAAAGGACTTGTAAATCTTTGCTAATTTTTATCAGCAAAATCCTGGCGAATGTGTGAGATTAGGGGCTTGACCAAGGAGAGAGGGACATGAATAAAAATTAGGCAGCATTTTTCTTTTCTTTTTTTTTTTTTTATAAAGATTTTATTTAGTTATTTGACAGAGAAAGAGAGAACACAAGAAGGAGGAGCAGCAGAGGGAGAGGGAGAAGCAGACCCCTCACTGACCAGGGAGCCCAATGTGGGGCTGCATCTCAGGACCCTGAGATCATGACCTGATCCAAAGGTAGATGCTTAACTGATTGAGCCACCCAGGCACCCCTAGGCTACATTTTTTGATATGGTATTCTTTCCAGGGATCTTGGGGGAAAATACTAGTTCCAGTAGCTGGGAAGACATCTGACTGCTTTTCTCAATAGGCTGGCTGGAAACCGTCAGAGATGGACCACATCAAATGAAGCCAAAACGTTAGCCTGGGCCAAGAGCAAAGAAGAAATAGAGAGACTTAGGAAGACAGGGATTTTGGAATGCATTTATCATGCATGATTCAGTTTATCTCCCAGTAAAGATCAAGAATGTCCTCCTATCGTCAAACCATTGAGAAACACATTTGTTCAGGGAGAGCAAGGATCTTTGTGAAGGTATTTGGACAAAGAGGCCGATAGGAGGAACAGGCTGTGCTACAATAGTCTTCCTGATGTCAGGAGGGATGGTAGGATCAGGGAAGGATGATGGCCTCTTGAGCAAGGCCAAACATTGCACTTAACCACCAGAGGCCCGGTATCTATAATTAATGTAATTGGCAAAGGTACTACAGTGGTAATCGGAATGGTCTGACTCTTTGATGGTATCTAATTAATAAGTAAAAGATCCAGAAACCAATGGGAAGCCTCCTACAAGGTTGTACCTGATTTCTGGAACAAAAACCCTCCAGTCTGGTGGAAAGAGATCTCACTCAAGCCACTTCAATGGACAACCCCATGTCCTCACTCAATTCGCAGGCCTGATTTATTTCAGAAACTCTGAGCCCTTGAATGAAAGGAAGGGTGCATATCCCTGCAAAAAAAAAAGCATCTGCGATAACATGTCAGGTTTATACTGTGCCTCTTTCTCCTCATTTTCTCCAAAGAGACAGCTATTTATCAGCATCAATGTATACTTAGGGAAAGAAAAATCTCCAAACCTTTGGCTTTGAAATCATGGCAAACTAGAATGCCTCCGTGGATTCCCAGTGAGTGGCAGCTTCATAATGATCGAATTCTAAATATTTTATTCTAATCAGCCTCACATTGGGCCCTGTGAAACCCTGCACCTACCTATCTTGTGGTTGAGCGTAGCTGGAACAGATAAATTTAGAAACGAACATAATTTTCAAGTCTGCTTCCTGACCCCTGACATGAGGGCTATTGTGGTAAGAGAAGCAAATTTAAGCCTCCAGGGAGTACCGTCCACTAGAAACATAATGTGAGCATGCATCTAATTTTAAGTTTCAAGTGGCCATAATTTTAAAAGGTAAAGAGAAACAGGTAACCTTACTTTTAGTAATTTATTTTATTTATGCCACTACATTCAAAATAGTATCATTTCAACATATAATCAATACACAACTTATTAATACACTTATTTTTGTCTGAAGCTACACTTACAGGACATCTTATTACGGACTAACCGCATGCCGAGTGCCCATGCTGCCAGTGGCTATGGTATCGGCTGGCCCAGCTCTAGAGCTTCTCCCTCCTACTCTGAGAGCAAGCCAGAAGCAACGACACGTTCCTGGAAGATTCTCAGAAATGCATATGCAATGCAAAAAAAAAATTTCATTGTGGTTGTGGTTGTTTGGGAATGGCTCCCTCCATATCCCTTTTTAACATGCCTGTTTTACCTGCGCAGCTGTCAGATAAACTCAGACACATTCCGTGTTCTTCTAGACTTAATTAGGTAGTGACTCAGATCGTCTCTGCTGTTCCAGATGTGCTCTCCTCACCAGAGCAAACAAGCGCAGTTCCGAACAATCTGGGGTGCAACAAAGGGCACCCAACGATGGGCGTGGTGCCCGGTTCTGTCCATCCAGATAAGAAGGCAGTAGTTGCGCTTTGCTTTCACCTGCAGGCACCTGCGCACCTGCCACCCTGTCCCGGGATTACAGGGGCTGCCTCTGTGCCACTATGTAGCCTGGCCTTTCTCCCTGTTCCACAGGACGTGATGCTGGACGTGATGCTGGCCCATCCCGTGGATGACATCAAGCTAATAGAACCTAGAGGCCAGGATGCGGCAGGTGCTTTTGGGACCTTGGGGAAGATATAGATAGGACTAAAGTGAGAGATGCATGCCATGAAAATATAGGGGGCTGCCCCCCCCCGTTAAGTATAAAGCTCTTGTAGAGTACAAGACGGGATAACCACTCTCTTTTCTTTAAGATATTTTATTATTTATTTGAGAGAGAAAGCACAAGAGAGCACAGCAGAGAGAGCTGCAGAGGGACAGGGAGAAGCAGACTCCCCGCTAAGAGGGTGTCTGATGTGGGGACCCCAGGCCCCCAGGACCCCGGGGTCATGATCTGAGCTGAAGGCAGATGCCTAACCGAGTGAGCCACCCAGGCACCCAAGGCTTGGGATACCACTTTCGAAGGAAGAGGTAGGTGGGCCTTGCAACCTCTACCATTAAGGAAGAGGCACAGCGCTCAGCAGACCTCTTTAGATTTGGGGGACACTGTAGACCACATTTAAGCACACCGTTTTGACCGTTTTACTGTGACCAATCCTTCTAGGATTGAGCAGGATCCAGAGCAAGGAAAACTTGTCCAGCTTGTCACCTGTGCTTCTGATCCATCAGCTATAAATAAATCTGAGGTTCCCATGGCCCCCCTCCTCCGGTTCAATTAATTTGCTAGAATGGCTCTCAGAACTCAGAGAAACCTTTACTCATAGTTTACCAGTTTATTAAAGGATATGATAAAGAATACAGATGAACAGCTGAGGGAAGAGACACAACAGGTGAGCTCTGGAAGGATGCCAAGTAGGGAACCTAATGCGGGACTCAATCCCAGGACCCCAGGATCACCTGGGCCAAAGGCAGATGCTCAAGCACTGAGCTGCTCAGGCATCCCAAATTAAAACCTTTAAAAAAAATAAAAGTCACTACTAATCATTTTTCTGGATGCTTGAAAAAATTAGTATGTCCAGATGTCTGTATGGATTCAAGTTTTTGTTTTTGTTTTTTTTTTTTTTGGATTCAAGTTTAAACTTGACATTCTGTGAGCTTTCTTTGTTGTGTGGTCCTCAAAAGTCACATTTCGGCAAAGCAAGTTATATCTATTAGAAACATTTCTCAGGAGTAGCAACTTACTCCGTGTTTAATGGAAAGAAGAGAAGTAACATTTGATTATCTCATCACGCACCAGATCTCTGAGCCTATTTGTCCCCCCCTCCCAAGAACTTTATGAGGCTGGAATGATTATATTCACTTTACAGATGATAAGAGTAACCAAGGGTTCTGGCAAATGAATATCCCACTGTTTTCAGAATTCCCACCTGCCAGACTAATTTAGGCTAAGGCCTCAGTTCTCCTTTTGCGCCATATGAAGGGGCTCACAGAGAACTCAGCAATGCTATAGTCATCAGAAAACTACTGCATCTTTTTCATTTCCAGCTTGGGGCCACCAGAACTCAATAGGAAAAGCAGAGGGAGGTGGGTGGGTGAGAAGAGCACAGTGCACTCATTCTCAGCGGGGTTGTTGGCAACCACTCCCATCCACAGAGTTGACAAACGTGTTCCCACTGATTTCCTTACTGACTGAGATCTTCACAAGGACTGAGTAGGCATCATGAGGTTCATCTTAAAGATGGAGAAACGGAGTAGACCTACACGAGTAGACCTACATGTATGTATAATTGTGCAATTAGTAACGAGCAGAGCTGAGGTTTGAGTTCAAATCCTCTGACACCAAACCCACCACATTGTCCACTGCGTCGAGCCACAGAAGAATATGAAGGATGGGGCATCTTTCTGGATAGAGCCAGGGGTCTGGGGTTCCCTGGTAGGAGGCCAGCATCCCTGCAGGGTGTGCTTCTTTCCTCAGGTTCCTTTGGGACCCTTGAGGCAAATCACTCAGTGCTGTATCAATGCTGGCGTGGCATGCTTTCTCTAGCACCCAGGCCCAAAGATGACCATATATTGGGAAACAAGGTGCTCAGTAACCCTCCTCCTCCCTCCTAAGCCACCTTCCAAAGTGACTGAGACATAATTATAAGATTTTACAAAGACAAAGATAAAAAATACTAGCTTTATGGCTGCAAAGGAGACCATGGCTTCACCTCCCCAGACTTCCTACTATTTATCTGCCAAATAACAGTCTTTTCTCTCTGAGGAGCAGAATGTGTTCTGGTAAGTCCACTTCATGGAGAAGCAGAGAACTTGAGTTTTCAGAGAGTAGGATGCTCCAAAAGAGAATTTTCCAGTTGCTCACTCCTCCTCCCTTGGAGAGCACTATATGAAGGAGAGACAGGCTGAACGTGTCTGCCCATGATTTCTGGGCAGTGTCAGGAAAGGGGAACAAGCATTCCTTCCTCTCAACACTGTGCTTCCCATATTGCAACATCCTGAGTCTACGAGGGACCATCAGCAGATGCAAAATGTAATCCATTGTGATGAAGAAAGAAAGACAATGGTCTTTGATGTCTTATCTCAAATGGTAGGTAAATGGGACAATCATATAGGAGGAAGGACTGGTAACCAGGAAAAGCAGATGTGTTATTTGTGGACTGGTATAACCACCAAATTAGATTGTCAGGGCTGTAAAGAACCTTGGAGATCATGTACAACAAATCCTTCCCTACCTGACGGCTTGTTTGTCAAGGTCATATGGGAATTCACTGGGCTGGGATGTGAGTCCAGACATTTAGTCTGGTTGTCCTGAAGAAGTCTACTAACCTCAGCCCCATGCTCATGACCCCCTTCTAAGGAAGGCTTTCTCCCCTTAGGTCCTAGGCTGCCCCTGTTGATCCCTACAGCATGGGCATCTGATGGAACAGCAGCCAACCTAGATGCTGGTCTATAAACTGGGCAGAAGGGATTCCAATGACTAATTGAACCCACCAGATTCTGTCTTTTGAGGATTTTTGAATATGAGACATTGGGCATTGAGCAACTGATAGAAAGAACAAAAGCAATAGAACACAGGCCGTAGGAAGACATGAGCTGAAACTATGAGTGAGCAGAGTGTGAGGTCAGGTGCAGTAAAGACCATTTCATGGAGGAGATGTGGACAGCAGAAGAAAGGATAGAGGGGCAGGATCCAAACGATGGTGAAGCTCTAGGGCAGCAATTAGCTCGTCCTGCTGCTGAGGGAGGTGTAGACATCACCCAGTTACCAGACCCACGTTGGACCCTGTACTACCTTCCAATTGTCAAACTATGTCCTAGGCCCTGTGGAGGTTAGCTATTGAGCTATTTATAGTCACCAGGGACCTGGTTATGAGGCCAAGATGTCATTCTTTTTTTTATATATATTTTATTTATTTATTTATTTATTTATGAGAGACACAGAGAGAAGGCAGAGACATAGGGAGAGAGAAAAAAGCAGGTGCCTCACGGGGAGCCTGATGTGGGACTCAACCCCGGAACTCTGGGATCACATCCTGAGCCAAAGACAGACGCTCAACTGCTGAGCCACCCAGGAGTCCCGATGTCATTCTTTCTTAAAACATGTAGCTTCATAAACCACCAACACTCATGGTAAACTGGCTAGGCCTCTTTGTATGCTACAACCCAAACAGGCGAACACATTAGCTTTTCCCCTGGTGACTGCACCTGTACAAACCGTACACCTTAGTATGAAAAGTTTTGATCCAATGTCTTATCTTCCCTGGCAGGAGGACCTAAGGTCTTTAATTAGCCCAGAACTCACCTGTGATCATTTCCCCCATCCCAAATAATCACCTCCTGGCACAACCTAAATGACTCCTTTTTTCCTGGCACACTAAGCAGTGACTCCTTGGGCAGTAGGTACCTCCACGCCGAGTGTCCGTTCTGAGGTCCAAGAATGGCGTGAGCAGTCAGGATGACTAGGTCCCTAGAGCATGACTACCTATTCATGGACATGGAGCAGCTGAGTATGAGTGTATGTGTTGAATGTGTGTATTGGATGGAGGGAGGTAAGTCAGGTGGGGAGAGAAGAGGAATGCACCTGATAGCGAGGAATTGTCATCTCTAGCTTCGCTTGGCTATGCCCCAACCTACTCCTACTTGATTCCCTCACCCTCTTCAGTCTTTTTTTTTTGAGGGGGGGGGGGCTCTGTATCACTCTTCTCTACTCCTTTCCCCAACCTGTCTATAGGACCCTGCGGTGATATGAGTAAATCTTAAAGAAGCTGCTACAGAATCCAGGTCTCCTTCTGCCAAAGAGTCTCCAGTGATAAAAGCATGGATTTTTCACAACTGGATGCAAACTTTATTTTATTGTCTCACCCATAAAATTGAGGGAGTTTAAAAGCTCACTTTATTTACAAAGGTGTAGGATAACAAGCACTCTCACACATCTCTGGTAGGTGTATAAATTGGCACAATTCTCAGTATGAAAATTACAGATCACATGCCTTTTGACCTAATAGTTCCACTTCTAGGAGTTTATTCTAAAGATATACACACAGCAGGGCAGCCTGGGGGGCTCAGCAGTTTAGCGCTGCCTTCAGCCCAGTACTTGATCCTGGAGACCCAGGATCGAGTCCCACATCGGGGTCCCTGCAGGGAGCCTGCTTCTCCCTCTGCCTGTGTCTCTGCCTCTCTCTGTGTGTCTCTCATGAATAAATAAATAAAATCTTAAAAAAAAAAAAAGAAAAGAAAAGGATGGCTCCAATGAGGAAGAAGCAATCTTTGGAAGTCTCTGCAGCCTGTGATATGGGGTGAGCACCGTGGTAGAGCAGTTTGTCTGGATTAAGAATGGAGATAGGTGGCATCTCCTTCCATCAAGTCTTGCCCGATTTTTCCAGTAAAATGACACAGAGAGCACTTCGCTCATCTCTGACAGATTGCAGCTGAAGAAAGACTATTCACCAACTCTTCTCCCTTTCTGATGAATGAAAGAGCACAAGAGGGTTGTGACTATGTAATAGGAAATACGGGGCAAAAAACGACGACACTGTTGCATAGGAAAGGCCAGAGTGCTGTGTAAGTGGGGAAGTCATCTTTCAGTTCTGACCTCAAGCAGGAAGAGACTCCTCTGGCCAGAGAGCCCTTAAAACCCCTGATTGCCACCACAATTTATGATGAGTACAGCCACCAGAAAAGAAGAGTCCCAGCAGAGCGTACACTCGGTGTCCTTGGGGATGAGAAAGCACCAGCTACACTCAGCAATTCCCAGACTAGGCATCCACTGTACCTTCAAGCCTGTGCAGAAAGATGATGTAGAGCAGTTGGATCCTATGAAAAGAGGCAGACCTTGGGGCACCTGGGTGGCTCAGGCGGTTCAGGGTCTGACTCTTGGTTTCTGCTCAGGTCATGATCTCGGGGTGGTGAGCTCAAGGCCTGCATCGGGCTCCACACTCAGCACCAGAGTCTGCTTGAGATTCTCTCTCTGTGTCCTGCTTGCATGCTCTCTCTCTCATAAATAAATAAATAAATAAAATCTTTAAGAAAGAAAGAAGGGAAGGAAGGAAGGAAGAAGAAGGAAGGAAGGAAGAAAGAAAGAAAGAAAGAAAGAAAGAAAGAAAGAAAGAAAGAAAGAAAGAAAAAGGCAGACCTCCCAGCAGGGCACACTGTGTGATGGGGACATAGCAGCTGCCTACAGAGAATTAGACCCAACCTGCCCCTCTGCTTTAGGGTCATCACCAGAACTATCCAAAGAGGAGCCAGACCTGGGGTTCAGAACTCACCATGGGCTGTTACCCCCATGTACTATAGCCCCACTTCAGTTGTCCTTAACATTTCACTTTGCCATTTCCATAAAGCTCTGAGCTTGGTGAATTCCAAGGCAACACCAGAGTCCTCTAGAAAAATTAGGATATGTATCACCCTTCCTATCATTCCTGTCACACATTACAATGGTTCTTCATTTGAGGGGGCATGATAATTGGGTGGAAAGACCGTTTCACTTGCTACTTTATGTAGAACAAGCCTTCCTGTGCTTTATTTCCTTATCTGCAGCATTAGCTTCTACAATCCTGAGATAAATTTTCTGACATGGAAAGAATGGGGAGGGAGTTGAACAGAATAATGGTGGGATCTAGAGTGTCTGGATGGCAGGGAGTTACTTCAGACAGAAAAAGAGCAAGGCCCCAAATAAACCCTGACTGTAATGTTGGTCGTGTTCATTGTGAGGACAGGTGTTTGCCCTCTGATAATAAGCAGACTTTAAACTTAGGTGTGAGTACAAGTCATGTCAACAGGGGTGGTTCCAGAGAAATCCACAGTAATTGCCTAAGACACAACATGAGCCCGCAACCAAACTCTCACACTGAAAAACTACTGGCAAGTCGGAATGCCAGTCTTGATGTGGCTCATTAGGTAATAGAAAAGGTACTGATTCTTCCAAGTCAACAAACATCTTCTGATGCTTCAAAGGCTAGCCAGGCAAGCTATTCCAGCAATGGAGAGGTGTGGCTCCGGTGTGTGGTGACACATGGTGAACACCCAAACTCTGTATGCTGATTAGTTGTGTAATGGGTGGATGAGTCAAAGATCATGTTTCCGAGTTTGTCAACTACTTGGTAGTTCCCAGAAACTTGCTCCAGACTTCGAGTGGCTCCATCCATGCAAGCAATCCCGGGGCTGATTATGATGAGCCCAAAGAGTCACCATCAAGACTCAAATTTCAGTGTCTTGAGCACTGAAGCAAAATACTCCTGACTCACATCCTTGATCCAAAGAGGGAGCTTTTGGTCAGAGATCATGTTTCTGTGAGCATCTTCATTTTCATCAAGGCCTTGTGAATTTATGTTGACAGTGCAAGAGCAGGGAGAAAGGAAGAGTCGGGTACAGCAAAGTCAGCTCTTGCAGGTATGAAATCTTACCTACAAGACACAACCCCACTGGCCAGTCAATAGCACCCACAGTTGTGGTTCTATAGTCTCTCCAGTGAGCTTCCTCCCACAAGTCCCCTGACTATAATACTGATATCAACACTGGTCGCCCTGCTACCCAGTAGTCACGGAGTGGGTGGGATGGTTAGCTCTCCTTCCAATCCTCAGGGCTGCAGGAAGAACCAAGGAGTCATACACTCCCAGGGATGATCCCTGGCTAAGCTACTTAATAACTGGATGACCAAGGACAAATAACCTGAGTCTCAATTTCTTCATCTGTATCTTAAAAACAATAACATCTATTTTGAAAAAAAAAAACCAACAATAACACATCTATTTTGTAGGGTGGTTATGAAGATCAAATCAAATCAGGTGTATAAAGTACCTAACACAATGCCTACCACAAGTAGAAGCTCCATAAATGGTAGTTTTCTTATTTATTTATATATATTTTTAAAGATTTATTTATTTATTTATTTATTTATTTATTTATTTATTTATTTATGAAAGAGAGAGACAGAATTCATGAGTAGCAAGGGGAGGCAGAGGGAGACGGAGAAGCAGACTCCCCAGCACAAGGTTCAATCCCAGGAACCTGAGATCGTGACCTGACCCGAAGGCAGATGCTTAACCGACTGAGCCACCCTTATTTTTATTTTTTAGAAGTTTTATTTATATATTTATCTTAGAGAGAGAGCATGCTCCAGCAGGAGGGGTAGAGGCAGAGGCAGAGAATCCCAAGCAGACTGTGCGCTGAGTTCAGAGCCCAACACAAGGCTCGATTCACTACCCTGAGATCATAACATGAACTAAAACCAAGAGTCGGACACTCAACCCACTACACCCAGGCGCCCTGATAAATTATAATTTTCATCTCTGGATTAGTGAGTCTCAGAATTGGAAAAATGTTAAAGGTCACCCATTAAAACCCTCCTTCTGCTATTCCATTGACCCCCAAGACATGTGGCCATCCAGCCTCTGCTTTGAGTCTCTCCAAGGCAAGAGACAATACTCTAGGAATGTTGAGGTTCTTGCTGAAATTGAGCTGAAATACCCCTGTCAGGGGCTTCAGCTATTTGGAATAGCAACCCATTGCCCACGTGCAAGAGTAGCACTTCTGGCTGTGCAGACTCATTGCTGTTCACATAGACCACAACGTAAGGAGTCGGGCGGGGTGGTGCCCCTGTCTAGGGAACAGTCATCTAAATATTTGGTGTCAATCTCCTATTCCTTTGAGTCTTTTCTTCTCCAACCAAAACTTCCAAATTCCTCCTGTCATGTCTCACATGAAAAATTTTGTATCTCTCATCACTTTAGTCACTTCTCCCAGTGCTCAACCATGTTCTGCCCAGATCTGGGCACAACGCTCCAGTCATCATCTGCAGATGATGTTGGGAGAAATGAGATCCACTTTTCACATTTCGTGCTGCTAAGCTATGTTCTCCCACTACTCCATCCTGACTGGCATGACCTGTTTTATTATTTTAGTTCTCATTTAATCCTTACGCTTGCCCTGCGAAATTTTATCCTGCTAGGCACAGCTCACCATTCCAGATGATGAAGACATCTTTGTATCATGCACATACTCGTTCTCTCATATTGGTACAAAGATTACTCAAGCCTCAGAACAAAGGGCAGAGCTCTTTATTCCACTCTTAAGAAAATTTCCTCCAACCTGACATAAATTCTTTCTTTCTTTCTTTTTTTCTTTCTTTTTCTTTCTTTCTTTCTTTCTTTCTTTCTTTCTTTCTTTCTTTCTTTCTTTTTCTTCTTCTTCTTCTTCTTCTTCTTCTTCTTCTTCTTCTTCTTCTTCTCCTTCCTTCCTTCCTTCCTTCCTTCCTTCCTTCCTTCCTTCCTTCCTTCCTCTATTTCCCTTTTGGTATTTGTTGTACTAGCATCCAGTTAAGATGTCTCTTTATTGACCACAACCTAACTATGGGAGACTTTGTTGAGTTTCTTGTTCAAGTTATTTATTCCTTCACACAACAGTATTGGGCACCTGCTGGGTCTTGGAAGTAGTAGGTACCCAGAGTATAGGCAGCATTGTGCTGGAAAATGTTTAACATTGACTATCCGCCCCGCCAAAAAAATCCCTGGTTTGTAGCATTTGCTGATTTCCATGACATAAGTACCTCCCAAATGGCAGATTTCTAACTATTAATGTGATGTCACAAAACATGGAGCTGAGAGGGTATGTGTACAATCAGCTCTCATGAGCCAGCATGAGTCAACTCCAGCACAGCAATGATGATGTACCCATGAACCATAGATGGTTTCTTTCTTTTTTTTTTAAGACTTTATTTATTTATTTTGAGAGAAAGAAAGAGAGAGAGAGCACAGTGGGAGGGGCAGAGGGAGAGGGAGAGAGAGAATCCCAAGCAGACTGCACACTGAGGGCAAGGCTGGTTGTAGATGGTGAGCTCATGACCTGAGCCAAAATCAAGAGTTGGATGCTTAACTGACTGAGCCACCCAGGTTCCCATAGGAAAGCTCCAAGAGGTTCTTTTAGTCTGGTGATGCACAATGGCAGTCTTCCCTCTAGATGTGCCATGGAGAAACCATGTCAGTGGAGGAATTAAGATTTAGCTGATGTGATTTGCTCTCAGGGAACCCATGTCATTTCATAATTGCAGTGGAGTCTTTTAGGCACTTGTGGACCTAAATGTTTCATCTGAAGTTACTTCCAGAAGCAACGTTGGACTTATTTATCTATAGTTTAAGGAATCTATCTTCTCTCTTTTAAAAACTAGAGCATTTCTAATCTTTTAACATGTTGACTATTCTCCATGAGTCCTTCAAATTCTCCCTGAGCAATTTGGAAATCTCATCCCTAAATTCTCAGAATCTTGGAGTGAATTCCATTCCAATCTGAGAGCCCAGAGCACATACTGCCGCTTCACCCACCTTGAGCTTTGGTTCCGATCAATGTTTATTCTTCGCTTTTGGATCCAAAGACCTTTCTATTTGATGAGAATGATAAAAGGAAAATAAGGAAAAGGATCCTTTTCCATGTTTTTGTGACAGATAATCTTTGCTAAACTCCCCATCCCCAAGTTGTCCTAATCCCTGGATCAGGAAGGATGTGTTATCTTACATGTGAACATGTTGTTGTTTTTAATTTTATTTTGTTTTTGCAAAGAGCAATTAATGTTGTGCCTGGAATGAGGCTTGCCAAGCAGCAGATCTTAAAATGAGAAGATTGTTCTAGATTAACCAGATGATCCCAGTGTAATTACCAAAGTTTTTAAAATATGGACGAGAGAGGCAGAAAAGATTTAAAGACGCTACACTGTGGGCTTTAAAGATGGAGGAAGGGGCCATGAGCCGGAGGATGCAGGTGGCCCTTAGAACTGGCAAAGGCAGGAAATGGATTCTCCTTTACAGCTTCCAGAAGGAAAACCGCCCTGCCTACTCTTTGATTTCAGTCTCGTGAGACCCATGCTGGACTCTGACCTCCAGAATTGTAAGACAATAACTTTGTGTTTTTAAACTCCCCACTTTGTGGTAAACTTACCACAGCAGCCATAGAAAACTCCTACACGAGGGGCACCTGGGTTGCTCGGTCTGTTAAGCATCTGAATCTTGATTTTGGCTCATGTCATGATCTCCGGGTTGTGGGATCTGAGTCCTGCATCTCCTGCATCTCCTGGGGCTGGCTCCATTCTGAATCACGAGTGTTATTTTTTTCTAGAGGATAAGAACTTTAATACAGTCAAAGGGTATCGTCGCTTCCTAATCCCTCTGAGGAATCCACGTGTTCACGGTCTTGTGATTCTCATAAATTTGACTTCACTTTTTGATCAGTATTGCTTCTCTACCTTTGCTTCTTGACAGATTTGTCCCCCATCCCCACCCCCACTTCCATTTCCTCTGCACATGAAACCATTAGGAAAGCAAAGCAAGAACTTGGCCACATTTTTGGTGTAGGGGCCACTTTTAAGCAGGAGGCTTGAGCAATGGAAGCTTGAGGAAGGCAGAAGGGCCCGAAGGGACCACCAGGCTGAATGCAAACAGGCCACCTGGCATAGCCAGAGACCCTAACTGACCAATTACAACTGGGCACAGTTCCTAAGATTACTCCAAATGGGAAAACTCCCTATGTTCCTATAATCCCTCACTCCACCCTGTAGCTGCTGTGGCCCCTCACACCACCTCATGGCACACAGCCTTTCCTTTGCTGTCCTGCCCGTGTCTCCCCTGCGATGTATTCAATAAACTCATATCTCTTTTGTTCTGCTTTGTATGAATTCTTTCACTGCCTGAGCTACCAGCCCCCACCCCATATTTGGTGGACCCCTCATCTAATTGGATGACCCCACATTTGGGTCTTACATGAATGAGATTTTCAGGAGAGGGTGGAGAGCTCATGTATTAAGGATATCTTGCCCTTGACTTCCCTTCAGCTGGGTGGGCAGGATGCAATTCTTTCCCACAACCAAGGTTCTTATATATTCTCCCCCCCTTTTTAAGATTTTATTTATTTATTTATGAGAGACACAGAGAGGGAGACAGAGACACAGGCAGAGGGAGAAGCAGGCTCCATGCAGGGAGCCTGATGTGGGACTCGATCCCGGGACCCCAGGATCACGCCCTGGGCTGAAGGCTGCGCTAAACTGCTGAGCCACCCCGGCTGCCCCTATTCTCCCTTTTTATCCTCCCTTACCTATGTGCCCTCCACTGAGTCTCTAGCCTAAGGCAATTGATTTCTACACTACCATGAATGTTCCCTTGAGTAACTCTGTTCTCTTTTATCTCTGTGGCCCAACCTTACATTTCATGCTCTAGAGTCTCTGGAACTGTGTTTGATGAGTTTATTGCTCATGCTCTGTACTCAAGTACCCTGAGTTCATCAATAATTAATATGTCCTAGATGCTGTGGGACACAAAAGATGCTCCGTGTGACTCAAATCCTGCCTTGTAGTTGAAACATTATCAGACAACTATGCTGTGAGGTAGGAAGTGCTGTGTGCTCTAAGAAAAGAATTGATAGGGGATCTCTGGGTGGCTCAGTGGTTTAGTGCCTGCCTTTGGCTCAGGACATGATCCTGGAGTCCCAGGATTAAATCCCACATCGGGCTCCCTGCATGGAGCCTGCTTCTCCCTCTGCTTCTCTCTCTTTCTCTCTCTCTGTGTCTCTCATGAATAAATAAATAAAATATTTTTTAAAAAGAAAAGAACTGATAAGGTTCAGTGGGAGCCCTTAAGTGGGCAATAGGTCACCTCCAACTTGAAGACAGACTTCAAGGAAAAGGGACTTTCAAGCTGCGTCCCTTGAAAAGTACAAACAATTTCAAAGTGAAGGTTTTGGTGTGCATTGGAGAGATGTTTCCTCGCCCTGAAGAAAACCAGCTACAACCCTTCCTCCAAGGAAGGCCTGCACCAGAGTACTGTGAGAAAGTGGCTTTTAGGAAAAGCATGGCTCAATAGAGTTAAAGAGGTCATGCAAAATTGTGAAGCGTCTTGTAGGGTTGGGATGATAGTCAGGTCTTAGATGGGGAGTAGCACTGGAAAATAGCCCATTAAGAGGGGTTCTAGACTTGAGATTCTTCGGCCCTGATACCTAGAATTGCAGGTTGGCCTGGGAAGATGTATCCGATTGGTCTGGAAGTGCAGCTGTCAATATTTGGGCATCAGCTGTCTCCTCTGAGGGGCAGGGCCGTGCTGAGAAGATAGCCATAGAGAGTTAGAATGGAGGCAAAAATAGGGATAGGAAAGGAAGAGGAGGCACACAGGATCCTAAAAGCTCCCCAAGATCTTACAGCATAGCCTGGCTCTGAGTGAGTCATATCCCCGGGTAGGTCTTGCAAAAAAGATATCACATCTTCCCTGGCAACAGCTTCCTTTCTTTGGAGATAGGTAGGTGCCTTCTCAAAGCCAAGCCAAGGCCTCATCTGTTGGTGAACTCTTCCATCTAGACCACTCACCAAAAAAGATGGCATGGCTAAGCTTAAAGGCTCCTGGAGGGTACCTAAGTGAAGATCTCTCTCTACAAGGAGGAAAATTAGACTTAAAGACAGGAAAGGATTTGCCAAAGTCATTCATTTAGCAAGTAGCTGCATTAGAACTTGACACCAGGCCTTCTTATACTAGGTGTAGCGATTGAGAGAACGCCAGCCTCAGAGCCACACACACACAATCAAATCCTGCCTCCTCTCCTAGCTGAGAGATTTGACTACTTTAACCTCTTTCAGGCCCAGCTGTCCCCTTTATCAAGATGGAGACGGTAATATAATCTATCTCTGAGGGTTGTTGTAAGGCTTAAATGAAATAAAAAATGATACACGCTTAACATAACTGACTCACACAGAGCAAGTGTTCAGGACGTGTTGGGGAGCAAAGTACAGTCCTCTTTATCTACACCCTGGAATAAACACCTCCTACCTCCAATTCTTGTGCCCAGACCAAACAACTAGGTAGTCGATATTGAGTTTTCCACAGCTGGTCATAGGCATCACTCCCTTGGTTTTGCTCAAAGCATGGCTCAGGGAGATGAAGAAGAGGGTCTAATTCCACAAGCCCCGCTTCTAACCCTACTCTCTCTGTTTACACTGGGGCTGCAATTTGAAATATCCACAGAGAACAGACAGGTATATAAACAAGTACAACAGGCCAGGTGAGATGTGTGACAAATTGGAGAGTACAATTTGTTCCTGGCCTCATAAAATTGCCTTTGCTTCACTCCTGGCGGTACTGAGGGCTAGTAGCTAGCCACTGGGGAACAAGCCATAATTTGAATTATAAGAATGCTTACAATGTCACCTTTGTGAGGCCCGTGAGTCAATTCTTGACTGATAACACTATCAACATTAGGTGGGTACCTGTGACCACTGACCTGAGCTTTATCTCCTAAACATAGTGAACTGTACCCAACCATCTGTACTTGTAGGAATTGCATTACTGACAGCTCAGAGGAGAACTTGTGGCTGCACACAGAGGTGTGCTGGTTACTGTGCATTTTAGAGTTTTTTTTCTTTTATCCTGCCTAATTTTTAATTATTTATTTGTTTGTTTATTTATTTACTTATTTAGACTTTATTTATTTCTTCGAGAGAAAGAAAGAGAGAGCAAGAGAGAGTATGAACAGCAGTAGGGGAGAGGGAGAAGCAAACTCAATGCTGAGCAGGGACCCCCCCCCACCCATGGGGCTCAATTCCAGGACCCTAGATCATGTCCTGAAGGCAGATGCTCAACTGACTGAGCTACCCAGGCATCCCTAATTTTTAAAAAAATTCCTTATTTCCATTAAGAAAGAAATTGTGCTTCGTGTAATATGTTCCAATAAAAGTGTATAGAGTAAAATGTATACTTAGGGGCACCTGGGTGGCTTGGTAGTTGAACATCTGCCTTCGGCTCGGGTCATGATCCTGGGATCCTGGGATCGAGTCTCGCATCAGACTCACTGTAGGAACCCTGTTCCTCTCTCTGCCTATGTCTCTGTCTCTCTCTCTCTCTCTCTGCTTCTCATGAATAAATAAATAAAATCTTTTAAAAATAAATAAAATAAAATCCCTTATAGAACCACCTCTTCAGGGATAACCTTAGCAAGAGTTTGATAGTTTTTTTTCCGGGTTTATTTTATACACAAAAATCACACCCTGTATTAGTTTGCTAGGCTAGGGCTGCCAGAACAAAGTACCACAGACTGGGTGACTTAAACAACAGAAATTAATCTTCTCACAGTTTTGGAAGCTAGACGTCTGAGATAAAGGGGTCAGCAGGGTTGGGTTTCCTTTTTTTTTTTTTTTTTTCAAGTTTGGTTTTTTTTTTAAGATTTTATTTATTCATTCATGAGAGACACAGAGAGAGGGAGAGAGAGAGGCAGAGAGAGAAGCAGGCTCCATGCAGGGAGCCTGATGTGGGACTTGATCCCTGGTCTCCGGGATCAGGCCCTGGGCCAAAGGCAGGGGCTCAACCGCTGAGCCACCCGGGGATCCCCAGGGTTGGGTTTCTCCTGAGACCTCTCTCCTTGGCTTGAAGCTGGCCACCTTCTACCTCTGTCTTCACATGGTCTTACTCAGTGCGTGTCTGTGTCCTAACTTCCTTTTCTTATAAGGACACTAGTCATATTGGAGTAGAATCCATCCTAAAGACCTCATTTAGCTTCAATTACCTCTTTAAAGAGCTTTTCTCTAAATACAGTCACATCCTGAAATACCCAGGATTAAGGCTCTAGCATATGAATTGGGGGGTTACGTATGAACTCAGCCTCACAACACACATGTACGATTTTTCTTGTCCTGAACAGTTCTGCAACTTGTTTTTTCTTCACTTAAAGTAATTTCAACACGTTTCCAAATCAGAAGATTGTGTATCTTCCTGAGGAGGCTGAGATACTCAGTAGTTAGCTTCCTCATCGCCTGTGTATAGCAAGAGAGAAGAGGTTGGGAATGGCCATTTGAATCAACAGCCAATGGCGTCCCTCAAAAGGCTATGCCGGCTGGTCACCGCCTCTCTTCCTCCTCCTTCTTATTGCTTTTATCACTTTGTGTTTTTGCCTAAAGTTCATGTGATTTTCTAAGACTTTTTCTTCATACATCAAGTTGGCTCCTGCATAAACCATGCTCTGTCTGCTATTTCTATGATGTGTAGTCATTGAAAAATGCTATGATGTCCTTGCTTACTTTTCTTAGCTCTTCTGGCTTCCTTCTTTTATCTCATTCAGTTGATTTATTACTCTATCTTTTATCTCTTGTTTTCCACAGAGGTCACATGCTCTATCTTTTCTGTGGAGAGTGCAAGGCATGTGTTATCTGAAAGCCTCTGCTGTTCCCTGGGATATATTCTCCAAGTCTCCTGTTTGACTGTCAATAGTGGGAGGCTTTCTCCTTTACTCCTCTCCTTTGTGTCTTTGGATTCCCTGTGCATTCTGCCCCTGGGACTTAAAAATGCACATCGATACCCTCTTGTTTGGCCTTTCAGCAATCTGTGCATGCATGCATGCATTTACGCATTTTGTCTCAGCTCTTTCGTGACCCTGTCAGGGCCCGTCATGTGGGCCTACCTTAAATCTTCAGACTGTTCCCAATCTGAGGTGAAGCTCATTCCCTTTGCAGATTTCTGAAGGCCCCTTGAGCATTGCTTTGATGGGGCAGTCAAATCTACTGCAGTGGCTTTATTGTCATCATTAGGAAAGATTTTCTTACTTCAAGATTACGTAAATGTTCATCCATCTCTGGAAGTATATTTCTTGCTATTTTTTCCAAATGGCTAGCCAACTTTTCCAATACCATTTTTGAAATTATCCAAATCTGTCCTACCTCTGTAATTTGCTGGACAGTGTTTATACACATAGTGTATATACAATATCCTGCACAATGTAAAGACATAGGACTTTTCTGGGCTTTTCTTTCAGCCTTGCTAATGTAGCTCTTCCAGTTAGCTATTTTCGGAACACAAATGTATATTCATAAACACGTTATATTGCACTGTATTATATTTTATACAGAATATATATGAAATTTTAGGCTTATAATACAGGAACTTGAGAGTTGCATAAATTAAAGCTTGCACTGCTCTCATCTTGTACTTAGACCCCATGGGCAAGGTCTAGTCATCGCACTGATTAGACTAGATTAGAACACAAGAGATATGCCCTAAACAAGAGAATTTAGGGATGACCTTTATTGCCTGTGGGTGAGGCTGCTAGAACAAGGCCCATGCTGTGACTCAACAGTGAGAAATTTGTCTGAAGTTATCAAACTTTTATTTTCATATAATGGACAGGGCAAGTCTTATTTTTCAAATGATCAAAACAAGTGGCCCGAAGATTTATCTTAGGGAGGGAGCACTCTGTATACAAAACATTTCATAGTCCTCTTAGACACACAAAGTTGGTTCTCAGGTCAAAAAGCCTAGTCATAAGGTGTAAAAAGGGAGTTCAATGCCTTATGAGAATGAAAGGAATTATTTTACAATTCCATGAGGAGATGACAGAAACAAGGAAGGCAGACAGAAAAAGCAAAAGCCAGTGATACAGTGAAATCCCCAGGGCTGAGAGAGCTAAACAGACTTTTAGGAGGATACCCAATATTCAGAGTTGAGTTGTTGGTATTGTTTTTTTAGGATTTTACTTATTTATTTGAGAAAGAGTGCACGAGCAAGTGGGGGAGGGGGTGTTAGGGGGGTGGAGGGAAGAGGGAAAAGGAGAAGCAGACTCCCTGCTGAGCAGGGAGCCCCACATGAGGCTTGATCCCAGGACTCTGAGATTATGACCTGAGCTGAAGGCAAATGCTTTACCTCAAAAGCCACCCAGATGGCCCTGTTGGTATTGTTTTGACATTCGCCATCTCTCCAAGTTCTCTGCATCCTTCACTCCTCAAATGAAAAGCCTGGTAGTGGGGATGGGGAGGGGAGTAGAGGGCAGTAGCTGCATCCATATCTGGGTCTATGTGCTGTCATGGATGGTCCATAATCTAAACTTATTTAGCAGAAACATGAACCAGAACAGAGGTAATCGTGAGCAGGTCAGTTCCTCAAACTATTGTTAAAACTTGGGAAAGATCATTGATTTCTATACATTATAAAATGAAGACTTCAGGTTACACTAGATCTTGCAAAGCAGGGTGATCTCAGCTGATGTCTTGCAGTTATCCAAAAGTTCACTGACTATGCAAAAGAACTGGCATCACTCAGCGATTTGGGAAAATGCATTGCTGTATGGCTCAGTTTACCTCCTAGAAACAAGTGAGGAGAGAGAAGAAATAAACAAAATTTCAAAACCTCTGTTAGTTTTTCTTTTTTAAAGATTTTATTTATTTATTCGTGAGAGAGGCAGACACGGGCAGAGGGAGAAGCAGGCTCTCTGCGGGGATACCGATGTAGGACTCGATCCCAGGACTCCGGGATCGTGCCCTGAGCCAAAGGGCTCAACCACCAAGCCACCTGGGTGTCCCTTTATTAGCTTTATTAGCTTTTCTAATGGTCAATTTTTTAAGCAGCGCAGATTGTATATGATTTTTTTTTTCAAAACGTGGCTAATCATAATAGCTTCTTCCTATGATTACCTGATTAATGCTGTGAGTATAGTGCTTTGGAAGTGTCTGGCACACAGTAAATTCTGCATATGTTTACTATTAAGACTACAAATATAGCTGTCATTATCATGCTTATTAGAATAAGGGGAATTGAGATGGAGGGCTTCTAAGAGGAAAGGTGCTGGAGTCTTCAGGAGCAGGGAGAGGAGTGCCTGCTCCCAGTTCACCCCTTCACCTCAAACAAGTGGATCGTATACAAAAACCAAATACCTGTGTGAAGTTTCGGTCGGGGGTACAGTTGTGGGGCAAAGGATCACAGAAAAGTAGCTGAGTCATGGAGCAGGGAAGAGAGAATGGCTTCAGGAAGTGGGATATAAATAAAACCAAGAGTGTGAGGGAATTGCAACTTAAAACCAGAAATGACTGGGGGTCAATAAACTCACCGGGAATCTGCAAACATAACTAACAAGGACATTGGACTTCCCATTGAATTTGGGGTTAAAGAAATCGTGCCAATCAAAACTAAATAAATAAAAAGCCAAAACTACATTTAAGTGATGATCTCAGTTCATATTGAAAATAGAATGTACAAGAAAGTTGAGAGATAACTCATTGAAAATCTATCGGATGAACATTTCTGGGAAAGTGGTCATTTCAATGCAAACTTGCAAATTCCTTTCCAGCCTAGACTCATGAAAATAAGCAAAAAATGTCCCCAAATAGAGAAGGACCCAAAGTCATACATATTAGGCAAATTAGCTAGCTATGATTCAATTCATACCAAATTGAAAACTGGTGCTGGTAAAGAAAGCATTAACATTTGAGTTGGTGAGCATTGGTGGTACGGGAAGAGGACAAAATTCTGAGAATTTCACCATTACTACCCAACAGAGAGGGTGGGTTGTGGATCGTACATTCGAGACCCATTCCTCTGTAAGATATTAATAAAGTTACAGAGAACGCTGGATAAGTAGCTCTTCTTGTTGACTTGACACTCCTGAACAGGTTAGGTCTTTAGGGGAGCTGCAGAACAGGAGTGACTGGGTAGAGTGTGGGTGAAGATATGCCAACCACCAAAGCCAAGCACTAGCATCTCCCTAGACAGATCTCCATCAAAATGGCTGCCTTTCCCCAAAGTCAGGATCAGACAGAGGTACGGAGACCCTCCCCACTGTTCCCCCACCAGAAAGACAAGATCCGAAATCAGTGAACAACAGTGAAGTTGCTCACAGTTATGGGATTTTTAACAACTCTTGAAAGGAAATGTGGCTTCCCAGCAGATTACCAAAAACAAACAAACAAACAAACAAAAAAAACCCAAAAAAACCTCACAAAAAACAAAAAACAAAAAAACCCTGAACAATAAATAAAATAATGGACTACAAGAGAGAGTCCAGAAGTAGAATTTTACATATATCTAGTCAATTGATCTTGATAAAGGTGCCAAGGTAAAGCAAATAAGGAAAGAATAGGCTTTTTCAATAAATTGTGTTGTTGAAATCCCTACTTCACATTATTATATACATCAACATTGATGTCTCACTATACACAAAAATGAACACAAAAGAGATCACAGACTTAAATGTAAAAGCCAAAACTATAAATCTTCTGAAAGAAAACATAGGAGAAAATTTTTGCAATCTTTGCCTAGACAAAAAAAAAATTTTTTTTAAAGATTTTATTTTCAAGTAATCTTTGGGCCCAAATATGGGGCTCAAACTCACAAACCCCAGATCAAAAATTGCATGCTCCAATGACTGAGTGAGCCAGGTGCCCCCTAGGCAAAGATTTCTGAGATAAAACATCAAAAGCATGAGCCATAAAAAGAGAGAGAGATAAATTAGACTTCATCGAAATGTAAAACTCTATTCTTCTAAAGATGCTGTTAAGAAAGCAATGGATTGGGAGAAAATATTCACAGTTTGTCTATTTGCCAAAGCAGCCATATCCAGAATATATAAAGCAGTTCTGTAGCTCATAATAAATAATGAGGCAATTTCTTGTCTGGGTGAGGGAGGGAAATGGGCTTTGGAAGCCTGATAGTAATACAAGTAATATAAAGTGTTTATTGTTTGCCAGGTGCTCTTCTAAGTCCCATATACATATTATTAGCTCATTTAATCCCCTGAACAATTCTGGGAGGTAGGAATTCCTATCTCCATTTTACAGATGAGCAAACTGAGGCAGGGTGGCAAGAGCCACGGGTGAGAGAATAGCTGAAAGAGCACACTCTCCCCCCCCCCCCCCCCCCATACCACCGTCCCTGGGTGAATGGCAGGAGAATGGCAATGCCCACAGGAGGTCAATTGGAGAGGGCCCCTCTGTCCAACACAGCATCTTCTGGTAATGACAGGTGGGGCAGGTGTTTGGCCCCCAATCATCACCTTGCTTCACCCCCCCAATCTGTGACTAGGAAATGATAAACGAGGATGTCACCCTGCAAAAGACCTCTGCCGGGATAAACTGGTTTAGAGATTGCCCAAAGAGTGGGATTGCCTGGGGTCCTTGGGGGTGTGCTAAGGTGGAGTGGTTGGGCCTCCCCGGCCTCCCTCCCTGGCCCACTCATCTGGAAAGGAAGACAGCACTTGTGTCTTCATGTCTTCATCCCTCCCCAGGAGGCACCTGGGCAGCCAGAGCACACATGGCCACAGCAGGCACAGGGAATATGAGCTCACGAGGAAAAAAAACAATGAGACATCCGAGGAACACAAACACCATAAAATAAAGATGACAAATTGAAAAGCTGACAGCAGAGGAAGCAGAGTTAAAGGCCCAGCAAAATAAATATCAAATAAAAATTACAGATGTCCTCGGAAACGCAGGGGAGGAATTAGAAATGGGACAGTACCGAAAGAATACTGGGTGTGATGAGGAGGGAGCAATGTCATGGGAGACATAAGGTAAGTAAATCACTTTGACTTTATTGCCACTTAAAATAATGGCAAAAATTAAAAGACAAAAATGTGTGTTCATGACCATGAGGAATTCCAACATTCTGGGAGAGAAGGCCGCGTCACAGGGTCGTGAAATTGCGCTGAGAGACTTGACTCATTTGGGGAGAAGACACAGAGAATTTTAAGAGGTATAAGACAAGGTGAGAAGGAATAACACATCAGAAGAGAAGAGCTGGAGAAAGCTGGAATCGAGGTTTAATTTGAGGCAAAACAGATTTCAAACTCTTCATTCCTTTTCCACCCTGCCCCCCCAAAAACAGACTATGGGGAAAAATAATGATGTCATGTAATGGTACAAGTATAGTAGACCCCAAAAGACATAATGATTACGAGCATGTGTACATCCGACTATTTAGCCTTAAAATAGATAAAGGAAACTAGGGAGAAACCGATAAAGCCACCATTTTTAGAAGAAGTTTTAACACTTCTTCTTACTTACTCAGAAACTGTTAGATCACACAGATTTTAAAAATTAACTGCAGTAGAGAAGATTTAATTAATAGAGGATTGGACATTTTTAAACCAGGACTCAGCTACATATTTTTTCTCGGCCCGTCTGAAGGAAGGGGCCCACGATAGCAGTGATTCTTAAAAGCAGGAAGTCTTGTTGGGAAAGACAGTACTAATTCATAAAATTGGTCGTGATAAGGGAAATTTATAGGATCAGAAAAATTAAAGCGAGTCTAAAAGTTTAAAAATTTAGCTGCATTGAAAGAGATAAAATTCTAGGACAGTTGGCTAAACAAGAATGAGACTCTGACAGAAATATGGAAAATCGATCTAGACTCGGGCTAACGCTAACTCATCTCCTTCAATTCTTAGAACTAATATTCAGTCAGCAACCACTGGGTGCCAAGCACTCTTTCACATGGCATCCCATCTCACCCCATCTTTTTTTTTTTTAAGATTTTATTTTTTATTCATCAGAGACACAGAGAGAGAGGTAGAGGCACAAGCAGAGGGAGAAGCAGACGCCCTGTGGGGAGCCCGATGCGGCACTCGATCCCAGGACCCAGGGATCACACCCTGAGCCAACCCAGGTGCCCCTCACCCCGTCTTTAAAACAACTCTATGAGCTAAGTACCACTATTATCCCCCATTTTACAGGAAAGGAAACTGAGGCATGGAAAACTTAAGTATCTTGCTCAAGGTTACCCAACTTCTAAGTGTGCCATAAGAAAGCAATTAAAATAAACTACATATTAGAATATGAGAGGGAATATTATCATCGTTATACCTATCATGTTTTGAGAGAGAGAGAAAGCACCCATGCATGTGTGTGCATGTGAGGGGGGAGGAGCACAGAGAGGGAGAAAGAGAGAGAGAATCCCAAGCAGGCTCTGCTGTGACTGAGCCACCCACGCATCCCCATTATATCTATTTTTTTAAAATTGAGGAATCTGACTTAGGGAGGGTTCATTAATTTTCCCAAGGTCACAGAGGCAGCAAGTGATGGAGCAGGTACTTGAATCCAGTTAATCTTCCTCTAAGAGCCGAAGCATGTGACCACTAACATGTCTCTCATCAGTGAGATCAGAAGAAGCTCTCTATAGACTCCTTTTGAAATTGCTCAAGACAGGGCGCCTGGGGGGCTCAGTGGTTGAGCATCTGCCTTGGGCTCAGGTCGTGACCCCGGGGTCCTGGGATCGAGTCCCACTTCGGGCTCCCCGCAGGGAGCCTGCTTCTCCCTCTGCCTGTGTCTCTGCCTCTCTCTATGTGTGTCTTGTGAATAAAAAATAAAATCTTTAAAAAAATTTGCTCAAGACACACTGTTAGGTGGAGGAGAGAATTTGGCTCCAAAAATAGTATGTAAAATATTTCCTTCAAAAACATAACATACACTAATATATATGCACACATGTTATCATATGATACACAATAATAGTATTTTATTCATATTAATTTATATTTATTGTATGGACATTTATTTTTTAATATAATATTTAGAATAAGTACATAAGAAAGTTATATATTACATATAGAGAGGGAGAAACAGAGACAAAGAGAGAGACAGAGAGAGATTGAATAGCCTGGGAAGAGCTTTGGAGTCACATCACATATACTGGATCCCAGCTCTACCATTTACACACTGGGTGGCCTCTGGCAAGATTTAATCTCCCCTTGCCCCCTCCCTTCCTGTAAAATGCGGCTAATACTGATACTTAACTCAGGGCTGTACTGATGAAACCAGTCGCTACATGGAAGGGTGGCCCACCAAGGGCAACTGCTTACTAAGCATTAGTTACTTTGGTTGTTAAAAATGGCCATTTCTGGAGACTATTACCCCATTCTTACTTTAGTAATCAAGGAAGATTAATAAATTGGGAATAAATTACTATATACAGAGTGATATGTAATATCTAGGTGATACTGATGCAGAAATAGGTAGATCAATGAACTAGATTGGAGACGTCAGAGAAGTCCCCATTATACTGGGATATTAATAGGTAATAAGAATGTGGAACCAGTGGGGAAAGTGTGTCTCTTTCATCTCACCATTGGGGTAAAATGCGCGGCTACTCTGGGGAAGAAACCAAAGCTGAAGTCAACAAAGCTTCTCCATTCCTTCTGCAGACGTGTGGGGCTAATTGAGCCATCCTGCCTATCCCCGGTGGGTCAGTGAGCTGGTTTAATTTAATGCCACTAGTATTGCTTTTTCTCTTCTTTTCTGAATTAGAGTATCTGGCCGAGCTGGGAATCGGGTGGAAAGAGTCCACTTAGGACACTGCTCTCAGCCCTGGTGCCTAGCAGGCGCCCTGCACCCCGGGCCCCACCCTGTGCCTTTAAATCATCCCTGGAAGAGGGCCCATACATCAGCATTTTTCAGAGACTCTCCCAGATGATTCTAGCATGCGGTCAGGATTAATAATCACTACTTTACAGGGTATTATTTTACCAAAATGACATATTAAAGGTTAATTTCCTAGGAACAAAAGTTCACACAAGCTGTTTGTTAAGAGATTCCCGCATTCCTCCCCTCGGGGGATCCTAGTTGGCAGGTACACTCTGCATTTAGATTTTCCTTCGGGAATGTTAATTGCTTGAGCTATCATAACAGAATGGAATTTTTACTTTTCCCCGATATGAGAGAGAGAAGAATCTGTACAGCACGGTTGAACTCTGACCTCTACGTCTATTTGGATAGCACCCCCAAAACCAGCAATGCAAGTTGGCCTGTTTATTTATTTCTTTTTAAAAAAGATTTTGTTTATTTATTTGACAGAGAGAGCACAAGCAGGGGGAGCTTCAGGCAGAGGGAGAGAGGGAGAAGCAGGCTCCCTGCTGAGCTGGGAGCCAGAGGAGGGACTCGATCCCAGGACTCTGGGATCATCACCAGATGCTTAACTGACTGAGCCCCCCCCAGGTGCCCCAGTGATCCTGTTTAACTGCCAGACTTGTGCACCACAAAAAATGCAGGATTGAGCCACTTCACAGCACCGAGAAATCACCAGGCCGCCCTGTAGAGCCCGAGGTAATGAGGAAAAAGTCAGAAAGCTCTGCTGTATCTCCAGGCCTTCCTCCTGGTTTCCAAGCAGCCAGCCACCTGCTCTTAGCTTCCACCAAGAACTAAACAATTTAAGGAAGGAAAAAGATTATTCTGGGCCAAAAAGTTTCTGGGAAACTTGAAGTAACCTTGCCGAGGGAGAGGACGTCTCTTGGCCTCATTCCCCTGTCAGGCATGACCATCTTCTGGGCAGGGGAGGAGAAGAAAGCCCTTTATCTTTTCCTAGTCACGATCTTTTTCCAGGCCTCACCGCCCGAGCTCCTGCTGAAGGAGACCTGTTAACCACTGCTGCGGGGGTAGAGGGGCAGCTTGAGATTAGGTCACCAAAGTTAAGGTTGAGCAGGATCAGCTGCTAGAGTCGCTCTGCCATCTATGATGCTCGCGGTGCAGTGACACACACAAATGCGCTACTGAGCCAGAAATTACAACACATGTCAGCTCTTTCTGGAAACCTGTCCTTTGGGAGGTGAAGGCAAGTTGCAAATGGGAATGGTTTGATGGATGGGCTTATTTATTTTTATTTTTTTAAAGATTTTATTTATTTATTCATGATAGACCTGGGTGGGGGGGAGCAGAGACACAGGCAGAGGGAGAAGCAGGCTCCAGGTAGGGAGCCCAATGCGGGACTCGATCCCAGGGGCCCGGGATCACTCCCTGAGCCAAAGGTAGGCGCTAAACTGCTGAGCCACCCAGGGATCCCCCAGATGGATGGGCTTACAGAAGTATTTGACTGCTCGGGGTGGACACAGCCCACGCTTCCAGTGCCCATCCCGGCTTCTGGAGCAATGTTAGAAAACCAATGCTGTGCAGACCAAGCTTTACACATAAAAGGAGAGTTGGCGCAGGAAGCACACAAAGAGAAAGTCTAAAAGCTCATGCTGGTCCCAGCCAGGTCCAGACTTGTCCCTCCTGCAGCCCAACCACCCCAGGGCAGTAGACTAGGGGTGAGGCCAGGGCTGGCAGGAGTTGTTGCTCTGGCCTTGGCTTTTAGGCAGCACACCTCCTCAGAGTGCCATCCGCCCAACACCCCCCAGCAAATCCCTCTCCTTTGATGTCACACACCTGCTTTCCTTTCCCTTTAGAGGTTTTCTGGTCCCCCAGAGAGATCTTTCTTGGGAAGTAAAAGGAGAAGAAAGAGCATGAGTCAGACCATGAGAAGACCAGAGCTTTGGGACCATGTGACCAAGCACACTACTTTTTCTTCCTCTGAGCCTCATTTCCATATTTTAAAAGAATGAGAGTCTAGATTTCTCCCCCTCCCTGTTGTGGACGTGGGAGGCACCCCATACCTCCCTCATCATGGCAACTCTATTGCAATTGCTTTTTCTGTCTCCCTGACCAGACTGAGAGCTCACTATGCCAGGGCCGTATCTGTCTTACTTATTCTTGTGTCCTCACTACAAGGGCACGGGGACAGGCAATCAGAAAATGCATCTGTTGGATTAGAGAGAGGAAGGAGGGAGGGAGGGTGAGCTACCCCAGCAGGCCCCTGGGTGCCTGTTTGCATAAAGGTTGCCCCGAGCCCTAAAAATTGCCTAAGCCAGGACAGAAGGAAGCTGCTTCTCTCCAATCCCGAGGCAAGGGAAAATAAATGAGGCCAGATGCAAAACCAAGCCGTGGCTCAGATCTCCAACGTGAGGCTCTGGAAACGTGAAAGAAGCAAAGCTACCTGTGGGGGCCAGGGTTTCGTGAATACCCCAAGCGGGCCCTGCAGGGCTTTGGCAGAGCAGAGGGTGGGAAGGGTTTCTTCCAATGGCACCGGAGAGGCCCAAGGCCTTGCAAGAGCCAGCAGAAGAGACTTTGCCAGAGCTTTGTCATTATGTGCATTTTCTAAATCTGAAAGGAATGCTGCAGACTGGGGAGGGCACTGGGGGGGCTGGGGGGGCCTGGAGAAGAATGCTGGCGTTAGCATGGGGCTGGGCCTGGGACAACCCGGGAAGGGCCCCACAGCTGGCAGCCCCAGAACTTGACACTGTCTGGAGTGATCTAGGGAAGGCTCTGGTGTGCCCTGTTGACAAATGTGGCGGAGGAGGGAGAGGGCACGTGGATGGACTTGGAATCAGGGGGTTTGAGAATAATCTGGCAAACACGTCATCGGAGCATCATCCAGGGTCTTAATTTTTCTGAAAAGAGGAAAACAGAGAAGTGGTTATCATTAGATTATTTTTGCGGTAATCCTGACCTCACACTCAGATCACAGAATCATGGAATCAGGGGCGCCTGGGGGGCTCAGTGGCTTAAGCATCCGACTCTTGATTTCAGCTCAGGTCACGATCTCAGGGTCGTGAGATTGAGCCCCACATCAGGCCCTACACTCAGCGAGGAGTCTGTCTGAGATCTCTCCTCTCCCTCTCCACCCCCCGCCCCCTGCTCGCACACCCTTTCTCTAAATAAATAAATAAAATTTTTAAAAAATCACAGAATAAGAGGCGTTGTCCAGAGTTCCATTCCAACATTTATTTTTATTTTTTTAAAGATATTATTTATCTATTCATGATAGACAGAGAGAGAGAGAGACGGGCAGAGACGGGCAGAGGGAGAAACAGGCTCCATGCAGGGAGCCTGATGTGGGACTCGATCCCAGGACCCCGGGATCACACCCTGAGCCGAAAGCAGACGCTCAACCACTGAGCCCCCCAGGTGCTCCTGTTTTACTTCTTTTCAAACACTCCTCAGGATGAAATGATGCTGCTCTGTATTTGCCGATGTCTCTCCAGTCCCTGACACGGAGTATAAGCCCACGATACATCATTACGTGAATAAAGTACATGAATGGAGCACTTGCCGATGAGATACCTTGCGAAGTGCTTTACATGCGTGATTTTAACTACAGTCGTACAGATAAGGAAGTGGGCTGAGGGGCGTTAAGAGGCAATTGCACTTCATGTGGCATAAGGTCACGTAGCTAGTGAGTGAAAGAAGGCTAAAATCTTCCAGAATCCAGTAACCCATGTCATTACCTCTACTGCTACCACTCGGGCTTTGGGTTCCTCATTTCTCTCTTCCAAGGAAAGATTTAACTCTATTCCCAAAGTCACTCCGGGCCTTCTCCACCGAACCATTATTGAGGAAACAGCAAAATGCCAATCCTTTCCTTAATTACAAGCATGGCCATCAGTAGGTTTTGCACGTCCAGAAGGCTCTGGTGTGCCCCATTCATGGATGGGGCGGTTCTCCCCTATCTGGCTGAGGTTGGGGCGGCCTCCTTCGTGCAAGTCCGGCCTATAATCACGTAGAGTTTACCCTCATCTTCCTTCGAGGCTGCGAACTGTTCAACTGTCCAATCAGGTTTGATGAGATAGTAGCCGCTCCGGGACACAGATCCTATCTGTACTTGAGCTTCTGGCTGACACCGCCCCTACTTGTACTCTCTCCCTCTCCCTCTCGTTCTTTCTTTCTGACAAATAAATAAAATCTTTAAAAAAACAAAATAGACAAGTTTGGATACCATAAAATTCACCAGTAATTTTACCGACTTGTGTAACTAGCACCACAACCCAGTGATAAACACTCCCATCATCCACTAAGATCTCTCTTCCCCATTTACAGTTAATCCCCATTTCTACCCACAACCCCGGGCCACCACTAATCTACTGTCTCTATGGATGGGCCTTTCCTGGACATTTTATGTTGATAGAATCATTCAGTTGTGTGTCTGGCTTCTTTCGGGGAGTGTGATGATTCTGAGTTGGTCTCTGTTGTAGTGTGCATCGATTTTGTCCCTTCTTAGTAGTGAATACGATTCCAGATGTGTGATTTGAATGGGACTGAACGAGCAGCTCTGGCCATTGGCTCCTTCCCCTGAGCCTCTTTCCTGGAGACCCACCCACAGGCCCCCCGCAACCCCAGCTCTGAGTACCCTTCTCCCCAGGTTGTCTCCGTGGGACAGCAAATCTGAGCACCTCGTTTGCACTTGGAAACAGGTGGCTTTTCCCGTCCTCAACCCAATGTCCTGTGGTGGTCCTGGGTCCCCTTTATCAGACAGCAAGCTCTCTGCAGGGAGAATTGGGTCCTGGGCTGCTTCTACATGGTCTCAGCACTCTGAGAGCAGTGTGAGCAGAGAGCAAGCGCCTGAGAAGTATGTGTGAAGGATGCTAGTGTGCAAAGCAAGGCTGCCACAGAGAGTGTGGACAGGCCTGGTGTTCTTTCCATCCCTTCGGCCCCAGCGGCCTGGTGCTCAGTGTGTGCTCAGCGCCCCAACCCTGAGTCCAGAGAGACACAGAGTGAGAGCTTGGCTGTGTCAGCTCCCCTGAGGCCATGGGCCCAGATGTCCCTCCAGTGAGTTCTACAGAATATACTGGAAAGAGCAAAAGCTCTGGCTCTGAGTGACCTCAGGAAAGGTTTCTCCTCTGGAAAACAGGAAAAGTATCCATGCTATGAGATTAAATGAGATAAAGTATCAATAAAATAGGCCCAGAGTACAGTGGTGGCCTTCTTCTCCTTTCCCCTCCCCCTCTGTGGCTTTTCTTACCCCTCCCACTTCTCCCAAAGTCCATAGATAATGGAAATTCAAAGCCACTTTAGAATTTGGCAAAAGCAGTATCACCATCCTAAAGGTATTACTCTATCCGTGGAAGGATTGAACATGTCATGGGAAGGGGTTCCAAGGACTGACTCAGTTTTGACATTGCTGAGATGCTGCCAGGCACAGTGGCTAATGGACAGCTCTCTGCTGTGTTTCATTTGATGCCTACTCTAGAAGTTCCAGAGAGGTATTGGCAACATTTGTCAAGGTAGAGGTTTCATATTATAATCTGGATTTCTGTCTTCTCTTGAAAACAAAAACAAAAACAAAAGGTCTGACCGTTGGGCTTCATGCCTTGAAGGGCAAGCACCCCCCAGATGGCCACGGATCTTCTCTGGCTCTGAAGACTAGGGTCCATTTTCTCCGCCCACATTCATTTCCATCTCCTGCCTGGCCCCTGACCCACTGGAACCTGTGCTTCTGTAAAGGGTGATGCCCAAAGGGAATCATTCCTGGGATTGACAACGGTTTAGGAAAGAGCTGAGTGGCTCAGAGATGATCATTGTCCACTTGGGGTAAGGCCACTTTTATTCTGCCTTTATTTTATTTTATTATTTTATTTTTTTTATAGGTTTTAATTATTTATTCATGAGAGACAGAGAGAGAGGCAGAGACACAGGCAGAGGGAGAAGCAGGCTCCCTGCAGGGACCCCGACGTGGGACTTGATCCTGGGTCTCCAGGATCAGGCCCTGAGCCGAAGGCAGGCGCTCAACCACCGAGCCACCCGGTGCCCCCCACTTAATTTTACCTTAATACCCACTGCAACATATAGATGATAGTAAGAGCTGAAAGTGGGGAGTGGGGGTGTCGGGAGGGAAAGCTCAGCTCGGCCTTCACTCTTGGCCAGGGTCTAGGAAGGGGAAGTTTCGTGAATTCCTTTCTATGCCTCAGAGCAGAATTCCTGCCCAGCCCTTCACGTCTTCACGTGAGACTGTGTGTAGCCTGCCTAGCCTGGTGGCTGGCGCAGATGCTCTGAGCACTCCGTACACACTTAACGGCGAGTGTTATTATCGCTTTTGTCGTTACCATGATTAAACACTTGATTTCCTGCCACTTAGCCAGCTCCCAGCAAGGTGAGTTCCTAATACCCGTGCCTTTTAACAGCCACCTCCCCTGGCTTCTGTCTCCTGACCTCTCCCAAAAGCCTGGACTCACTTGGCAGCCCTGCACCCACCCCGTAGACCCACCATGGCACTACCGCTTGGGCCCTGATTTCTGCCTTTCCTCCTCCACCACTAGCACATCTATCCCTGGTTGCACTGCTTCTATTTTTTTTTTTTAAAGATGTTATTTATTTATTCGTGAGAGACACAGAGAGAGGCAGAGACACAGGCAGAGGGAGAAGCAGGCTCCCTGCAGGGAGCCCGACGTGGGACTCGATCCCGGGACCCTGAGATCATGCCCTGGGCCGAAGGCAGACGCTCAACCACTGAGCTACCCAGGCGTCCCTTGGTGGCCCTGCTTCTAGCTGTTTCAGGTCAACAGCTCAGGCTGCCTGCCTCTGGCCTAAAATGCGGGCTCTTTGAGGCAGTGCCTCCCAGTGGGAATTCTAGACAGCAGAGGACACAGAGGCATAGGCTCCTGTGACTCTCAGCGGAGTGAGGACTTTCATGCATGAGAGCAGGGACATGCTGTAGCCCCAATGCCTAGGCCAGTCCCTGGTACACAGCAGGTGCTCAGTAAATGCTTGTGGAATGGATAAATAACTTAAAAGACAAATGAATGAAGGAGTGTATGAAACGGATCAGAGGCCTGAGTGGTAAAAACCTTATGCATTCTGTAACTCTCCTCGATGGGTTGGCTTTGCAGTGCTGCTTATTTCTCTTTCGTGAGTAGGGATAAGATCAGCAAAGGGAAGACAGCCTGTGTGCTGTTCTTCTAGGGGAAGAGGCAAGGAGATTCCCTTCTCCGCTGCGGTCCAGCCCTGGTCAGTGGTGGTGACCTCTAAATGAGCTGGGAGGGAAAGGGGAAGGGAGTGAGGGAAGCAGCCGCAGCACAGGAAGGCCAGACAGCTTGGAGAGCCAGCTGGGGGCTGAGACGGCACCGAGGGCCGAGCAGGACAGAGGCCTGCTGGGAGTTTCCTCCTGTGGGCACCACTCCTGAAACACCTGCTCCACAAACCCCAACCCTGATTTGCTACCGACCTTATGCAAGGTCCTCACTCCAGCTAGGGGTGAGTCCACTGGGGGGTCTGTTCTAGGGTTATCAACACACAGGGACCCCATAAAGGCAGCTGGGTAGTAGCCTGATGATGTAGAACCAACAGCATCACCACCACAGCACATGGCCTCCCCCACCCCCCCGCCCCATTTCCCTGTTCTGCTTCTCTTCCTGCCTGTTTTCTGTGCTAAGGGGAGAGTTGAGGCCGCTTGGGTTTACCAAGCCCCAGACCGATGAAGCAGCTCCCCTTCCCTCGGAGCGGTCCCAGCATCGTGAGCCCAGATGTGGACTCTCCACCTTCTGCTCCCCTGCCCCCACCTGCCCATTTGTCCCCAGGGATGAGCCATGGACCCCTTTGGGCAGTGGGAGCCAGGGTGAAAGAACCAGGCCCCTCGCCCTGGATGGCGGATCGCTACTTCTCTTTCTTCTGGCCACGTATCTCTCTCTTTGAGCAAAAAGTTCATTTTCTCCAGCCTCGGTCCACTTCCTGGGGTTGATTTTCTTTCACCATGCTTTTTGGGGAAATTTGAGCTTTTCTCTTTCTGGTGCACAGCAAACCTGGGGGTGCTCTGCGGGCTGGGATGGAGGCAGAGTCTAAGCAGACTTAGGCCTCTGGGATGCTGCTCCTTCTGCATCCCTGCCTCATCCTGGGGCACCATTCCCTACCACCACGATGACGCTCTGGTTGGGGGGCACCAGGGGAGGCCCCGTGCAGCATATGTACCACTATCCTACCTTGGAACTCTTCCGTCTCAGGGCACCTGGCTGGCTCTGTCGATGGAGCATGCAGCTCTGGATCTTGGGGTTGTGAGTTTGAGCCCCACGTTGGGCAAGGAGCCTACTTAATTTTTTTTTTAATTTTAAAAATCAAAAATTGGGATCCCTGGGTGGCGCAGCGGTTTAGCGCCTGCCTTTGGCCCAGGGCGCGATCCTGGAGACCCGGGATCGAATCCCACATCGGGCTCCCGGTGCATGGATCCTGCTTCTCCCTCTGCCTATGTCTCTGCCTCTCTCTCTCTCTCTCTCTCTCTGTGTGACTATCATAAATAAATAAATAAATAAAAATTAAAAATCAAAAATTAAAAAAAAGAGAACTCTTCCCTTTCATTTGTTACAGATGCTCTTGCCTTTCCCACCTCCTTGTGACGGTGATAATCACACCTAAAATTTATTTTGTTTGACCAGGTATTAGGCCAAGCCCTTTATCGCATCTGATGTTCATAACAAATCTACAAGGCTTGTGACATTATTTCCTTCATTCTTCAAATGAAAAAACAGGCTTAGAGAGAGGATGTAATTTGCCTAAACTCACCCACCAATGAGTGGTAGAGCCGCAAATTTGAACCCAGGAAGTGAGGCTCTAAAGTCTTATGTCTTGCCACCGGTTCCATATCCTCTCACAGGGCGGAGGGGTGGAGGGAGGAGGGGAGGTCCTCCTCACGAGGGTTTCCTTCTAGGGCAGCTAGTAAGCAAATCTCTAGGGGTGGAAACATCTGTGAGGAACTTGAAGCAGCTCTCTGGTCTCCCCAGTTCCCAGCTGGTGGGGAGTATGTTGGTGCCCGTTAGAATCTGGCACCTGGCAGGCATGCTTTCAGGGCACCTCTTCGTGCTGCTGGATACACCCCAGTTTTCAGGACGCCTGGGTGACTCGGCGGTTGAGCATCTGCCTTTGGCTCAGGGTGTGACCCCGGGGTCCTGGGATCGAGTCCTACGTCGGGCTCCCCTCAGGGAACCTGCTTCTCCCTCTGCCTGTGTCTCTGCCTCTCTCTGTGGGTCTCTCATGAGTGAATAAATTTTAAAAAATTTAAAAAAGTTTAAAAATTAAAAAAAAAAAAGATTACCTCAGCCTTCAGACCAGAAAGAAGACCCTTCTCACTGGACCCTCTAGAGAGGCAGCCTCTGACCAGCTCCGGGGGCTCATGGTCCCATGGAGCCAACACACGGCCGGTGTTCCCTGCCCTCCTCCGGAAAGGCCGCCTCCTGGGCCTGGCCTGGAAGAGTCCCTGCCTGAGGGAGCCTCAGACACGGAGCACGGCAGGCCTGGGCGGCCCCTGGCACTACCCTGTCTCCAGGGAAACTGCCAGCATCCCTGGGAATAGCCGAGCCCGCCACTTCCGGGCCTCTGGGAGCCCTGACCCAGCTGCGGCCAAATCTTCAGCAATAAACACGGGAAGTGCGTCCCACGGGGACCACACGCTCTCAGGAGCTTCCCTGTGGCAGAGGAGGAGGGGACAGTATTTATCCCTCAGCTTTTTCCATCCTTTCTCCAAACCTCAGCTGTTGTTCTCACTCTGTCAAACCCTGGACCTCCACCCCCTGCCCTCTCTGGCCCTTGTTCACAGAAAACCGCCCATAATCAGCTCCGGGCCCACACCCACATGTTTATTTTTTTCTCCTCACAGAAGCGAAATATGTCCGCTGCCGCCTGAGGGGCCTCAGGAAGACGAGAACTGCAGGGCCTTGCTGAGGGGCTGGGGGGGGGGGGGGGTCCGAGAAAGAGAGGAATCCGGACCGAGGCTGAGATTTCTGGCCTGAGCGCGTGGCCGTAGAGGGTAAGGGAAGGAAGCTTCCAGTAGGCCACTCGCAGTCCCACTCTCTGGAACGGGGGTGGTCGAGCCAAGCCAGCGTGAAGACCTTTGGGAAGCGCGTCCCGTCCTCTGAGATGGAGCAGGGGGTCCATCTCTCTTTGCTCTCTTTGAGCAAAAAGTTCATTTTCTCCAGCCTCGGTCCACTTCCTGCGGTTGATTTTCTTTCACCATGATTTTTGGGGAAATTTGAGCTTTTCTCTTTCTGGTGCTCTGCGGGCTGGGATGGGGGCAGAGTCTAAGCAGACTTAGGCCTCTGGGATGCTGCTCCTTCTGCATCCCTGCCTCATCCTGGGGCACCATTCCCTACCACCACGATGACGCTCTGGTTGGGGGGCACCAGGGGAGGAGGGAGCAAGGCTGGCCATGGGGCGGGGGGCCCCACGGTGTTTCTGTCAACCGGGCTCTGTGGATCAGCCACGGTCGGCGCAGCGTCTCCGAGAAGACTCCGGGCAGCGAGAGGAGGCAGGGGCCCCAGGGAGGAGGCCGAGCCCCGTGTGCCTCGAGTGGCCGTTGAGCCAAGGAGAAGACACACAGGAGAACTGCGCCCCGGTGGAGCTGTGACGCCAGATGGGAAACGACACGGAGCCAGGCTCCCCTGTTAGGCCTGCCCTGGCCCTGCTCTCTGCAGGCCGCTCTGTCCGTGGGGCAGCCGGTGGTCCCGCCGTCCTCTTCTTGCAGAAATACCTCTGCGACAGGAGTAATGCTAATGCCTAAAATGCCAGGCCCAGATGAGGTGGCCGGGAGGCTACTCCGGGGCAGCGGGGACCCTCCTGGCAAACTCGACCGCAAAGTGCCCCCTTCTGAACACGGGCAGTTTGAGGAAGTCAGGATAGCTCCTGGGAGTCTCACAGCCTCACACTCAGACGTGAGAAATGGCACGTTTCTTTGTTCCTATAAACACGAGGACTTTCTCAGGGCCCGCACACACCCGCCGAGGGGTAGCCCACGTCGGTCCCAGTTCAGACGGCCCCTCTCAGCATCCCCCGCCACACACTCGCACCTACACGCAGAACATGCTGCGAAAGTCCTGAGATGGCCTGTGAGCGAAAGCCGGGGGTGGGAGGCAAGTTGGTCCGGGAGAGGTGCATCGAGGAAGCCCATCGAGATGGGAGCCACTGGCTGTGGAAACTGTGAAACATCTCAGGGCCCCCGGGGGGGGGGGGGGGAGCCGGTCTGATTTCCGCAAGGGGTACAGCAAACGGCGTGGCAAGAAGGGCCCGTTGTGCTGCAGGATGCTTTTGCCCACAGGCAGCTGAGTGGGCCCAGGAAGCTGCAGGCCTAAACGTTGGGTCGCACAGCAGGCGGGAGGAGGCATGCCCGGGGGACTCCCCATTGCCTCAGTGGCCCTAAGAGGGCTCCTCCTGATGGGGGGCTCTGGAGGCAGCCCTCTCCAGAGTGTTCCCTTCTGCTGTGTACTTCTCAGACAGTCCGCCTCAACCCACTGGTTCTTGTCTTGCCTGTGATCTCTCCCCTTCGGACCTTGGCTCTGTATCTGGTTTCAGTTCTCCACTCTATTATTATTTTTTTTTTTTTGGAGAGAAAGAGAGAGAGAGAGAGAGAGAGAGAGAGAGTGAGCAGGGGGAGCCGCAGGCAGAGGGAGAGGGAGAATCAGGCTCGTCGCTGATCAGGGAGCCTGATGCGGGACTCGATCCCAGGATCCCGGGATCATGACCTGAGCCCAAGGCAGATGCTTAACCCACTGAGCCACCCAGGCTCCCTGTCAGTTCTCCACTTCAACGCAGGATTCAAGCAGGATTCATTCGTGATTCTCTTTCCTCACTCTGAAGCTGCGAGTCCTTCCTACTGACTCAGTTGCCCTGGCTGCTTCGGGGAGCATAGGTGCGAATCCATGGGCGCTACTCTCCCCAAAGCCAAAGTTCAACAGTCACCCTCGTTGCCCTGGGGGGGGTCCACATTTATCCCAGTCCCCAGCTCCGGCTTCATAGGACACCTCCTGCTTGCTGGGCCTTCTGTGGCCTGGCCTCACCCGGCCATTATCGTACCCCATGGTCAGTTGATTCTTCAACAATCACTAATTCCTCTTCTTACTCAAATGACAGAGAGAGCAGGAGCTTTTTCATTGCTGAGTTCCTGCGCCAGGAAATCCTGTTCCCCTCAAGGGGAACTATGGTGCCCCTAAGGTTAGCAGCTCCCCCTAGTGGCAGTGATGCAACTACAGCCGAGGGCGCCGAGCAATTGCAAACACTGTTCCTTGGCACACTTTATTTATTTATTTAAAAAAATTTTGTTTTCCTTGGCACAGTTTAATGTATTCTACAGAGATTGGTAATTTAAAATTCACATCCAGGATCCCTGGGTGGCGCAGCGGTTTGGCGCCTGCCTTTGGCCCAGGGCGCGATCCTGGAGACCCGGGATCAAATCCCACATCGGGCTCCCAGTGCATGGAGCCTGCTTCTCCCTCTGTCTCTCTCTCTCTCTCTCTCTGTGACTATCATAAATAAATAAAAAAAATTAAAAAAAAATTAAAAAAAAATAAAATTCACATCCATCCACCAAAAGAGGCATTATTATTATTATTATTATTATTATTATTATTATTTTGTGGGTAAGGAGATGGGCACAGAGAGATTAAATAACTAGCCCAAGGTCACAGAGCCAGTAAGGAGCAAAGCCCTAGGCTTTAAGCCCAAGAAGTCTGGTTCCAAAGTTGGTGATTTAATCTCTGTACTACACGGACTCGCAAAACAAAACACAGGACCCACTCACTCCACTAAAACCCTCACACACACCTCCAACCCCCTCCCCCAGAGATTCCTTTTCCAGCAGACAGGCTACAGACTTACAGGTAGCGTGAGCCCCCTTCCTCATCTAACTCTTAGCAGGTAAGGTGGGAGAAGGATGGTACTTCTCTGACCAGGCAAGCCACTGCTCAAAGTTCCTTCTGGTTCTGGAGCCCAAGATGCCTAGTCAATGGCCTTATCGAGCATAAAGATAGCCACTATTTTAAGCCGCAGTTTCGGGCTTTTTTCAGTTCTCTTTTTGCCATGTGGCTCTGGCTCTTAGGCACAAGACTGGAATGATTTTGGACTACGGACTCGGTTCTAGAAAGAACTTGTCTGCTCCATTTCAGCAGGTGGGCTGCTCCACCTCCCTATGAAGACAGAAGCAATCCCAACATCTCAGGGGCCACCCCAGGCTGGAAGCCAGCACCTGGAAGCCTGGAGGAGCCACCAGACTGCTCAGCAACTGGAAGAGATGTCCAACTTCTGGTCAAGGAGCCCTGTACGCACAGGAGGGGCGATCTTGGCCTCAGCACATTACTCCACTGGGACTTGTCCCCAGCAGTGGGACAAATGTGAAGGGTCTCATGAGATGTTTCCTATTGACCTTCACGCGGGAGAGCTTGTGGTCCTGGTGCTTTGAGGATGGGCTCATAGGTATGAAGTCATAGTTTAAAAAGCACAGTCCACAAGCTAAAAGGATTTATAAACGGAAGCCAAGTCTTGAATTTGCGTCTGTATTGTACTAGAAGGGATTTAATTTTTAATTTCTAACGAGGTTACACGAGACAGAGCCTTTGACAGGATGACTGCCAAAAGAGCAGACTTTGAAATTTGTAAATGAGGCCTTCTTGAGAATCTTCTCTTCCTTTTTTCTGTTATGCCGTCTGTAAAGTTAACTGCCCAGCCTTCCCAGGAGCTGTTGATGGCAAAAGAAGTCTTGATGGAGAGTTTGGCCTCTCACCAAAGGAAAAACAGGGGCACAATAATAGGGTGACCGTCTATTCCTGCTGAAGCCCCAAAATATAAAAGAATCCCCCACAAGGGGACATCAGACCTTCTCTATCTCAATGGTCCCCAGACTGGGGTTCACAAAGGTAGCACGTTTTGAGCTGTTGGAATCAAATCCAAGACATCATTAACGTGAATGCAGCACAATTTTATGTACCACCGAGAAAGGAAAAAAAAAATGTTATCAGCTACACCAAGCATTGTATTTGTTATAAGATGCATCTGGGTTTTAGAGACGTTAAAATGTGAAAATGAATTCCCAGAACCAATGAAACATGGTTGATTCAGTGTGGTTGGGATGAAAGGGGCCACTCCTCACAGAGCGCCAAGGGCGGCGTTTGACACACCTTCTAGGTGTAGAGCTCAATGGTGAACTTTAATTGTTGAAATATCTTGGCTGTTCCGATATTCAGGAATTTAATCCTAAGAAAGGTAGGAGGCCGTATTCAGGGAGAATAATTCTCCTCCCACGCAGAATGGAGAAGTATAGGTTGAGTTGGTGAGGAGAAAGGTCACAAGGAGGCTGCCAGAGGATACGCCAGAAAGATGGATGGCACGGAGCTGAGGTGAGCACACCCTGTCTGTGCCCGAGGGGGGGACTGTAAGTCTAGCCTCTGTCTAGATCCAGCCTAGAGAAGGGGAGCCACTGTCTACCAGAAGCAAAGTCACAGCAGGGAAATCTTGTGACAAGGTCTAAAAACATGTATTGTCACCACAAAAATGAGGCCACGAAGTAAAACCATGTCTGCCAGGCGAGGGTGCCTCACCACCCAAGGGTAATTGCATTCTTGAAGGCATTGGGCGTGAAGGAGTGTTATACCCCCAAGAGAAGGAAGCATAAGGCCACCACATGACACCTCTCCACCCACCACAAAGTTCTGTGTCATTCGGGGGGAGACCAACACAAGACCATGACGGAAGGGCCATCTGACTCAGGCCTACTTCCTCATTGCCACCAAATGTGCCCACATTTGGCAGTGACCATTTGGCAACACCAAATCCACTGCACATCATTTCTGGGTCCCAGCTAAGTCCTGTTACCCCTACTTTTACCTCTCCTTTTCCACTGCCATGAGTCAATATGACCTATAAGATTTTTGCTTTGAGGAATGTATGATCGTTGCCTGTCTGACCAAATAAGTGGTGTTAGGATTCCATGAGCAAGGGATTCCAATTAAACAAGGCAAAGTGAACACATTAAAAACCCACTCAAGGGACAGTAAAAGGAGTGATTTTCAACAGCCATAAAACCGACAAAGAGAATTGGAGAGGAAATAATAGTCGACTCAGGTGTCAGAACTACTTTTGTAAAATTGAGAGCAGATGGAAGAGATAAAAGATGGGAGGAAAGTAGGGAGCCTGTCAGAGGAAACCAGGAAGAAGCAAGATGGCCCCCACTCAGGAAAGGCTTCGGGCTTGGACTTAAGACCAGTATGTCTCACAGCAGCATAAGAAGCCAGGAGACAATTAAACAAAAACAGCCCTGACTGCAACAAATATCACTTTTTTTAAAGAAAAAAAAAAACAAAAAACAGTTGCCTCCCTCAACTTAAGGGGGAAAAAATAAGCATCCTTCACCCAAACCCTGTCCTCATTAAGATACATCCCTCTTTTCCTTCTCTTCTGTAGTCATACCAGTGTTCAATATTGTCTTCTTTCCCTGTCCTCGTGTCCTCCCCTCTGTCCCATTCCTTCAGGAACTTCCATCTGCTTTCTCTCCCATCACTTGACTAAAGCCCAATGGGCACTTTGGTGTCCTTATAAGATTTGAGATCTCTTCAGTGTTAAGGTGATGTTGTTCATCTTTCTCTCTCTTTAAAATTTTTTTAAATCTTTTTATTATGAGAGACACAGAAAGAGAGGCAGAGACACAGGCAGAGGGAGAAGCAGGTTCCCTGCGGGAAGCCCGGTGCAGGACTCGATCCCAGGACCCCAGGATCATGACCTGAGCCAAAGAGAGATGCTCAACCATTGAGTCACTCAGGTGCCCCTCTTTCTCTCCTTCTTAAGATTCTTTTCTGCCCTTGGTTTCTGAATCTTCATACTCTTTTAAAGTCTGGCTTCTCCTTCATGACCTTCCTAACTCGCTCCTCCTTTTCCACTCCTTTATGTTGGTTTCCTGGGGATCCTATATTGTTCTTGATTCACTCTAGCCGCTGTGCCAACTCTTGCTAGAATCTACTGGAAACTCCACAAGGCTTTCTCGTCGATGAATTACACTCAAATGAGTTTATCATCTTCCCAACCGTCTTCTAGCTCAGAAAAAGGCACCACCATAAGCCCGGCATTCCTATCCCATTTCCCCCTCTCCCTCCCTGTTTCTGTTATCCATTGCTGTGTAAAAAATTACTCCCAAAGCATCGTGATTAAAAACGGGTATTTATTTTACTCATGATTTTGTGAGTCAGAATTCATGAAGGGCTTGGCTAGGCAATTCATCCCTGATCTATGTGGTATCTGCTGAAACATCTCGGGGTGGAAGGTCTACTGCCAAGACGTCTTCTTCACTCACATGCTGTGACACCTCAGGAATCCATCTCTTTCTCTTCACATGGCATCTCATTCTCCAGGATCTCTCTGAAGCCTTGGGCTTTTCACAGCTTGTTCTCTGGGTAGTCATATTTCCCACCCAGAGGTTCTAAGAGACAGGAAGTGGAAGATACCAGGCTGGCCGGGCACTGACTTGGAACTGACACAGGGTTACGTCTCCTACATTGTATTGATCAGAGTAGTCTCAGGACACACCCAGAGTTAAGAGGGTGGAGAAAGGCTCCATCTCTTGATATGGATGGGAAATACCGTTGTGACCATCTCTGGAAATACAGTCTATCATGATTACCCATACAACCAATCACCAGATCTTATTTGTTCCACTTTCAAACTCTACTTTCCAACTGCCTCTCAAATGCAGTCACTTCTTTCCATTTCCACCACCTTACCCAAGCCACCATCTTTTCCTTCCTGGACCCATCTTAGCTTCCTAACTGGCTTTCACGGTCCTTCTGGATCTCCTTTATTCTCTGTATGACTGATAGCACGATCCTTTTAAAAAGCAAATTTAATTATGTTTCTTCCTGTACTTAAAACTTTTATGTAGCTCCCATTGCTTTTAAAAGGAAAGATCTAAAAACAATAAAAATAAATAAAAGGAAAGACCTAACATAGTTTACAAGTCCATTCATGACCTTACCTCTGCTTATATTTCCACCCTCAACCCAGACAGTTTGACAGATTAATGTATAGTTCTACATATTTAGAAGCATTTTAAAATAAGTTTTTAACTTTATACAAAATTGTTTGTGTATTTATGTGAATGCTTCATCTATGCCTTCTGGGTGATTTAATTTTGATTATGAACTTCTGGTGCCTATAAAATAGCTATCACCTGAAAGGTGCTTAGAGGTGAAGGTCCTGTTTCCAAAAATGTATCACCGTGACACTTTTCTATCTTCGTACTTTCAATCTTATCGCCTCTGTTCTTTTTGGATGCAATTTAAATGATTCGTTATTCACAATGACTAAAACTTCACTCTGTGTTCATGGCTTGTGATCTTTAAACAGTAGCTCTCTTTGAATGGCCTGTTTTACAAAAATAAAATGTATTTATGTGATATTAAGTATAAGTTAATAGAATTTTAAAAAATTATTACAGATGTTTTTGTCTTTTAATAGGATAGTTTTACTCATTTACATTTCTTGTCATGACTGATAAATTTGGCCTCTTGTCTTGAATTTTATGTTTTGCATTTTTTCTTATGCTTCCTCTTGTTCCCCTTTGTTTTCTGTCCTCCGATATTTAGCTTAAAGTTTTTTGGTTTTGTTTTTTAAAGATTTTATTTATTTATTCATGAGAGACACACAGAGAGAGGCAGAGACACAGGCAGAGGGAGAAGCAGGTTCCATGCAGGGAGCCTGATGTGGGACTTGATCCCGGGACCCTGGGATCACGCCCTGAGCCAAAGACAGACGCTCAACCACTGAGCCACCCAGGCATCCCAGCTTAAAGTTTTTATGACAGATCTTTGATAGTGTTTTGGAAAATTAATCAATGTTTCTAATTCTATTCATACTTATCTTTATATCTTTGCATGATGAACATTTTTTTAAATTTTGACTAGACCACTTTCTTTTCCTGACTATTCAGTATTGGTTCCTGACCACCTAATATGCAGAAGACACAGATGGCACAATGGTAAAGAAACAACCTCTTCCCTCACAGAGCCTATACTTTAGCAAAGAAGACTGAACATAACATAAAAAAAGTAAAATAAGGCCAGATACAGGTTTTACAGCCAGATTATTGTTATACATGTTTAACTATATGATCAATTGCAAGAATGAGCTTTGGTTTTTGTAGTCCCTTCGGAACTGAGTTTACCTTTATTATATATAGTAAGTGATTTATTAGGCTACCATGATGGTCCTATTATCAGGTGCTTTATTTATCTCCTGTTGGCTATAACATGTCATTCAAGTATCTAGGTAAAGGGATTCCTTTATGGGCCCTTCAAAAGCCAGCCAGCAAAGGGCAAAGGGCACTCAATACCATGAAAAATTGACACATTCATGATTTTTCACCATCAGGGGACCATGAGACATGAGGTAAGCCTGCAGTAGAAAAAATAAAACTAGAAAAAAAAAAAAAAAAAGGAAAACTTCCTGGCAAAGTTACAGAGACCCCTGCTCAGTTTTGAAAGATATTTTTCTAAGACTTTCAGAACTTGAGTAGCCTTTATGCATTTATTGCTCAAGGAACAATGACCATTTCAAGGTTCACTGTACCCGTAATGAGAGCTCATATCTAGCCATGCAAAAGTTGAGGTATGTCTGGTAATAGTAGCATGGAGAAGTCAGGAAACCAGAAAGGAACTGAAATGAAATGTGGGCTCTGATCCCACAGAGTGCAGATTGAGATGGCACTTGTTTTCTCTTTCATACCAAACATCTGGGACCTGCCACAGGCTGGTGGGTAAGGGAAAGGACTAGCCACTTGCATAATGACTGCTTTTATGAACAGATACTTAATCTAGACAAATATAAGCAGGAGGTAACTCTGAAACTGTAGAACCCAGAGACTGGGGAAACAAAATTAGTCTGAGAGTCAAGAGAGCATGTAAAGAGATTCATGTCAGGAAACCAGCCCAAGTTCCATGCCAACATTGTGCGCCCTTGCTCATATGTCAAAGACAACTGCTTACTCTTTGGTTATTCAATGCATATTCGTGGTCTTTCTGACCCTGGGAACATTCTGCCTCTTGTCCATGTGGGTCAGCCTCCTGATGGTGGTAGAAGAGAAAAGAAGCTGGTGGGAGAAAGAGGATAAACCACCCAATATCCAGGCCTACTCTAGAGATCCTTGAAAGGTCTAGAGAAGTTATTAGCTGCCACCAAACCCTTAACTTCTCAAATAGGAGTTAGTCCTAGAAAAGAAAAGGGTGAGGTATTTGGGGCAGAGCCTCATATCCCATACTCTTGGGAAAGGCAGTAGAGATTAAGTAAATTTTCTATGTGGGATCACACGGATTTAGTAAAAGGAGGTGTATAGGACAATGGTTTGTAATATAAACTACGTATTTATTTCCACCAGCATTTCACTCCTCCCCTCTCTGTCATTTCTCCTCATCAAACATAGACTATGTATTCACGAGTGATTTTCAGTAAAAGGTATTTCCTTAGATCTATACCCATCATCCATCGGTCTACCTATCTATGTATCTATCACCATCTATCTATCTGTATACATATATGTGTAGTTATTTATATATTTAGAGCTCCTTATATATAAAGTTCATTTAATGCATTCTATTAACTACTTATATATTTCCCCGTCATTTTTTAGAAATTGAAAACCAGCATTTTTGCATGGTATATAATACAGAAGCAAGTTTAATTTTAAAATGATTTATTTTAGAGCGATATCTTATCAGTGTACTACACGTTCATTTTAATATAGTCTGATAATATGTAAAAGCTTTCTCTTATTTGACAAATAACATACTCTGATTTTCTTTGATTAAAAATAGAAATAATCATTTTTAAGAGAGAGAGAGAGTGTGTGTGTGTGCACAAGTGGGGGAAGGGGGAGGCACAGAGAGAGAGAGAAAGAGAGAGAGAGAGAGAATCCCAAGCAAGCTCCATGCTTAGTGTGGAACCCAAGGTGGGGCTCAATCCCATGACCCTGAGATCATGACCTGAGGTGAAGTCAAGAGTAAGATGCTCAATTGCCCAGGCACCCCCCAAAATCACAATTTTAAATAAAAAATTTAAATGACATGTTATGTTGAGTTTAGTTGAGGATCAAGCATATACGAAAATGAAGAACTAAAACACCAATAGACAAAACCCATTGTTCATAACTTTGACATTTTTGGATATTAAAAAATTAATTGAAAATTTAAGAAACAACACAGAGGATCATAGGGGAAGAAAGGAAAAAATAAAACAAGACAAAATCAGAGAGGGAGACAAATCATAAGCGACTCTTAATCATAGGAAACAAACAGGGTTGCTGGAAGGGAAGAGGTGGGAGGATGGGGTAACTGGGTGATGGACATTAGGGAGGTCATGTGATGTAATGAGCACTGGGTGTTACATAAAACTGATGAATCACTGACCTCTACCTCTGAAACTAATAATACATTATATGTTAATTAATCGAATTTAAATTTTAAAATATATTTTTTTAAAAGGAAAAAAATCAATTGATTCACTGTTTTGATTTTTGCATTTTACTTCTGACCAATAAGATTAGAAAGTTCCAGGCAGCTAACAGGAGGCTTTCTCTGCAAATGAAAGAATCTAGGTATAGATAATTTTTATTCCCAATAAGAAAAAAAGGTAATGGAAAACACATGTTACCATAGTTTCTTTTTTTATATTAATTTTTTAAGTATTAGACGCTCTTTATTAGGCTATATGAGAATCTGATTTGGATAAGTGCAACATACGATAGAATGAAGATTAGTTTGAGGCCAATTTATAGAATTATTCCTACATATCCTTCAAGACTTTGTGGCATTTATCACAATCAATTGTGAAGATAAATCAAATAATATAAGTGATAAGTAATAAAAACAGCTGTTTAACCAAGCAATACAACCTCTAGATAATTCATTCTCCAGAACATTTGTCTGACTCCCATTAAGTATTGTATATGCTCACTCCATGTGCACCTAGAGGCTCCCAAATGTTCCAAATCACAGGGACAAATATTGCTTAAAAAAACAGAAATTGAACCAGATGCCATTAGCCACCTTTAATGGTATGAATCCCCAGAGACGTCACTTGGAAAATGTTAAAGCACTGATGTTCAAGACAGCAAGCTAATAGAACACAATTTAGAGCTGCCTGACTTACAGCTCTAAAACCGACCTTTTCTTCCTTATAAATAAATATTTCTGCAAATCATTATGTATAATAATAGCCGTAGGAAGAAAGGCCCCACAAAATTGCTGGAGAGATGCAAATTTTTAAAAATGCATTTATAAATTTACTTAGATACATGCGAGTTGATTTGAATTTAAAATGCAGTTACTGGAGAAGGCCCAGCCCCCTTCCAAACTCAGTGTTTTCCACTGAGAAAGTAGCCTTCTGAATATGTAATTATTTTTCATGCCACCATATATTGTTATTTGCACTGGGTTACTGAGCATATTCGAAAACTGCTCTTTCTTATCCACACCTTCAGGATAAGCAGGGCCTGGTCTCTCCCCCAGGAAGACACCTCTGAGCAACCGATAGAACTGATAGGCAATAGAGTTTTTGGAAAAATCACCTCAAGTATATTCAAGGACACTGTCACTATATTTTTGCCGCAGAGATAGTTATCCTTCCAGCTCGTAAGGAAATCCATTCAACTTGTCTTTACTAATTGCCCTAGGGCCCGAAACAGAAGACTTAAGAAATAAATTTTGGCCTAACTTTCATTTTGTTTGTTTGTTTTAACCCCCTTCCTCTCTGAGGAATTATATTTGTTCTTCTAACACCTGTCATAACTAACCTCAGTAGCAATGACATTGAGTGTAGTAACTTCCCAAGATGCCTGACAAAGCCAGCCCCAAAACCGAATCTGGCCTCTAAAAGAATTCGTTCTGCAACAGTGTGCTGCCTCAGTAAACCACAGGACTGACTCTGGGACAGCCATGAAGCAGAGATGAGTGGTGGTTATCAGAATTGCAAGTGTTCTCTTTTTGGGCTAACTCATATAATCAAATAAATCACAAAGATTACTCTTGCAAGCTCAGTTGGAAAGCACCGTTCATTCCTTCCAGGAAAAAAAGAAAAGCTAGAGAAAGTCATCCCCAAGAGTGATGCTATTTCATATTGCCTTTTTAAATTTCCTAAATCAGCCAGTGTAACCATTTCTCTCCTCACTTCAATCCAGACCTGGAATGTGGAAAGGGCTAGAAAGACTTTCCTCAAGGCCCAAGGAAGCGCTGTAAGGAAATGAGACCAGAGTGTTCCCACCTCATTAGAAGGCCCGAAACAAAGTCACCATCCACATGAGATTAAGCTAAGTCTCCTTCTCCCATCTCTTTGCTCCTGCTCCTGCCATATTGACATAAGTCAAAGGGAGGTGTTTACTGCTGAGTTAGGCACATCTCTTCTGTTTTGATTTCACGGGAATAACAAGAATTGCAATCATTAAAATACTATCTAAAGGAACTGGAACCCTCATATACTGCTGATGGGAAAATAAACTGGTACACGTTATTTCTTAAAACATTGAACATGCCATGCTAAGTGAAAGACGCCAGACGCAAAGGCCACGTACTGTATGATTCCATATTTCTGACATTTCCAGGATAGGCAAATCTGTAGAGCTCGAAAGTAGGTTAGTATGGTTTTCAAGGGACAGGGGAAGGGAGGAATTGGGACTGACTGCTAATAGGTATGGGGTCTCTTTTGGGGGATGATGGAAATCTTCTGGAATTAGATAATGGTGATGGTTGCACAACATAGTGAATATACCCAAAACCACACAACTGTATACTTCAAAATGGTAAATTTTATGTTATATGAATTACATTTCAGGTAAAATAAATTAAAACTAAAAACATTGGGGTCCCACATTCCAAAAGGTCTGAATTAAAGCAACAACTTCATATGGATATATTCCATCACATAAAGGATAGCTTTTGCAACTTAGAAAAAAAAGGGGGGGGGGGGAATGGAGAGAAATAAGAAGACCAGTTGTGTCTGATAAAAATGATCTGTTGATCTACTTGTATTTTCATAAGCAAAAAATAAGGTCAGATAGAATCTGACCATAAATCGTACCATAGATTCCACTCTTGGGAATCTACCCAAGGGAAATGAAAATATGGTCACACAAGTAATTGTACGAGAATAGTCACAGTTGCATTATTGATGATAGCCAAAAACTGGTCCACCCAGTGGTGAGTTGAACAGTAAAATGTGGTGTATCCACATAATGGAATACTCTTCAGCAATTACAGGAACAAAATAATGCTCTGTGAAAAGATATACACAAAATACTTCAAAAACATAATGCTAAGTGCAAAAAAAGCCAGAGACAAAAGACTACATATTTTATGATTTCACTTGTGTGAATTTCACAGAAAAGGAGAATGATGAGAAAGTTCTAAAATTGGACTGTGGTGACGGTCGCACAGCTCTATGAATGTACTAAAAATTACTGAAGTGTATATTTAAGTTAGTGAAATGGAAGGGTGGTGCCAGAGGAGGGTAGGAGGGAAAGAAGAAGAAAAGAATTGAAACAGAAAGAAATATTTTTTAAGACAAAAAAGTATAAAACAATGGGACAGAAGTAACACAATAGTTTCAGATTCAGACACAATTAATACAAAATACTCAGAAAAGCTTAAATAAGATGTGGGTGAAGGTATATCAAGCAAACACAGAAAACCCTGACAATATTCATGGCAGAAAAGTGGAGTTCAAGGGCTAAGGCTTCAGCGAGACAAAGGGAATCATTTTATATGAATAAAAGTTAAAAGATTCAGGGAAGAAATATTAAAGCTGATCATGTTCGATTTTGTTCCTAAATACACTATTGTATCTGTCCCCACTGGTCTCTTCCAATCAAACGGACAACGAATAAATTTATTAAAATGTTAAGTAATACATACAAGCTTAACACATAGATACATTAAATATGTATAAAATAGTTTCTTTTTTAAATACCCAAGAAAAATTTGCACAGAAAAACAGCCCAGGAAGAAAATCTCAGGTTCTGAAACAAAGAACTTTTTCAGATCATATTCTTTGACCACAGAGCATAAGGCAACATTAATAACAAAACTACAACACAAAAATAAAACCTCTACTACAGAGGAAGGGAAATTTTAGTTCTCCCCAAGCCACATGCTTCTCTGCCCACCCTCTTCCTCTCTTACACTCTTCCCCTAAGCCAGGTGGCTTCAGAGCTCTGCCCACTTCTTTGTCCCTTTCTAGTTCTGCATGCCTGGGGAACGCTGATGTCCAGATGGGGACCATCAGAACACCTCTCAGAGCCCAGCCAGCTCTCCCAGCATGATACCTGAGTATTTGCTCCCAGGATTTAGAGCAGGGTCTCTGTTGGGCTTGACCCTAAGTTCTGTGCTCCATTCTAGCTTCTCCAGAGCTTCTCGATGAATGTTATTATGAACTGGCCTGGCTCAGCTATTAATAAAATGGTGCTTTGATTCCCATTTGATTCATGTTTCTTGTATAAAGCTTTGCAGGAATCTCTAAGGAGAAGTACAGAGTGACGGGATGAGGATGATTTATGCATTTCTGCAATCCTAGATATAAATATTACTGGTAAGTTTCACTAACATTCCATTTTGATTTTTAATATCTACCAACTGGAAACTAGAAAAGACTTCTGTGCTGCCCAACATTAAAATACTATTACAAACTATTTATAAAATAGAACTTATAAAATGAGATGCTTCCCAAAAAATGAACTGTTGGGACTTCATCAAGATAAAAATATTCTGCACGGTGAAGGAAGCAGTCAACAAAACTAAAAGGCAACCTGCATAATGGGAGAAGATAGTTGCAAATGTCTTACCAGGTAAAGGGCTAGTATTCGAAATCTATAATGAAGTTCTGAAACTCAGCATTCAAAAAATAAACAATCCAATCAAGAAATGGGCACAAGACATGAACAGACATTTCTACAAAGACAAAATATACATGGCTAGTAGACACATGAAAAAATGCTCAACATCACTCATCATCAGGAAATACAAATCAAAACCACAATGAGATACCACCTCACACCGGTCAGAATGGCTAAAACGAACAACTTAGGAAACAATATGTTGGTGAAGATGTGGAATAAAAGGAACCCCTTTGCATTGTTGGTAGCAATCCAAACTGGGGCAACCACTCTGGAAAAGGAGTATGGAGATTCTTCAAAAAGTTAAAAAATAGAACTACCCTACAACCTAGCAAGTGCATTACTGGGTATTTATCCAAAGAATACAAATATAGTGATTGAAGGGGCACATGCACCGAAATGTTTATAGCACTTATTAACAATAGTCAAATTATGGAAAGAACCCCAAGGTCCATCAACTGATGACTGGATAAAGAAGATACGGTGCACGTGTGTGCGCACACACACACTGGAATATTACTCAGCCATCAAAAAGAATGAAATCTTGCCATTTGCAATGACGTGGATGGAACTAGAGGATATTATGCTAAGTGAAATAAAAGAGTCAGAGAAAAACATATACCATATGACTTCACTCATATATGGAATTTAAGAAACAAAACTGATGAATATAGGGGAAGGGAACGAAAAATAAAATAAGATAAAAGCAGAGAGGGAGGCAAACCATAAGAGACTCTTAACTATAGACAACAGACTGAGGGTTGCTGGAAGGGAGGTGGGCAGAGGGGATGTGCTAGATGGGCGATGGGCATTAAGGAGGGCTCTTGTGATGAGCACTGGTGTTATATGTAAGTGATGAATCACTAAATTCTCTTCTTAAAGCCAATACTACAGTGTATGTCAAATAAGTTGAATTTAAATAAAATCTTGGAAGAAAAAAATAGGCCTTTAGAGAGACAACTAAATTAAAATAAGATCATTGGGGTGGTTTCTAATCCAACATGATGACTGTCCTTATAAAAAGGAGCCATTTGGACATAGAGCCAGACCTGCACAGAGGGAAGATGATGTGAAGACAGGGAGAATGCCATGTGAAAGCGAAGACAGCTATTGAAGTGATGCATCTCCAAGCCAAAGAATTCTAAAATTCTAAAATTTGCTGGCAAACCACCAGAAGTTAGGAGAGGAGCATGGAGCAGATTCTCTCTCACAGCCCACAAAGCAATAGTTGCAAATGTCTTACCAGGTAAAGGGCTAGTATTCGAAATCTATAATGAAGTTCTGAAACTCAGCATTCAAAAAATAAACAATCCAATCAAGAAATGGACACCTTGATATTGGACTTCTAGCCTCCAGGACCGTGAGATCATAAATTCCTGTTGTTTGAGCTAATTTGTGGGACTTCATTAAGGCAACCAGGAAACTAAGGCATCATTAAAAATGCTAGCTCTTCTGCAGGGCAGGTCTTTTGAAAGCCCTACAAAAAGTTGTCCCCCTGCTTGTTCTGTGACATGAGCCTTCTGGCCTGGGTGTGACCTCTTCTACCATTCCCTAACCCCCCTAGGACAGCTCCCATCTCCTGGGATTCCTTGTCTGGGTGATGCCCTATTGGTAGGGTACCTTGCTGTTGAAAGAATCAGTGGTTCCTTCTTCCTCAAAGGGGTGTGAGGATAGAGGAAGTAGAGGAGCACTCCTTTCTCAAAAAGGTGTCAACCTTGTACTTCTCAGTCCTCCCCTTGTACTGACCTGGGGTTGGGAAACTGTGGTTCGGGTCAGAAAGTCATCTGTGAGGTGTCTGACCCCAACTTCTGGATGCTTTTGAACTTTGAATACATGGTGTTTAGCTCCATTTATTCTCCTTATTAGCCAGAGTTCCAAAAACAATCAGAAAAATGCCACTTGGTACCTTGTTATGTAAGGATGATGATTCTATTAAATTAAAATATATCTTGTATAAAAGAGATGCTTTCATTTAATAATACTTTTAAATTTAATTTTATTTATTTTATTATTTTAAAGATTTTATTTATTTATTCATGAGAGACACACACAGAGAGAGAGGCACAGACACAGGCAGAGGGAGAGGGAGAAACAGGCTCCAATGCAGGGAGCCCGATGGGGGACTCGATCCCGGGTCTCCAGGATCATGCCCTGGGCCGAAGGCGGCGCTAAACTGCTGAGCCACCCAGGCTGCCCAATAATACTTTTTATAAACAAAGAATAATAATAATGTGTTAATGTTTAATGACAGAGATTTAAATAAAACCCACCCCAAAGAAATCAAGACGATCAAAATAATAAAGATCAAGGTGGAAACTAATTAAGAAACAAAATTGGACAGAACAGATGAGTAAATCCTTGAGCTGTTTCTTTGGGTTATCTAGTTATTTAAAAATAATACTAAGGCAACACAAATAATAAGATTTACCCTGAATTTTAAAGAGGATTTGTTTAGTGACATGAAGATTTAGAAATCATCAACGAATGCCCTAAATTTCTGTGTGCTGATGAATATGAAGACCCCAGTGAAATACATAATCCACACTCTGCCAAGCTCCCTGCCACCCCCTGCACCCCATCACACCCCAAGGCCTCACTCCTCACTTCAACAGCCCTGAAGCAGTGGAGTTTCCTTAGAACAAGGTCATTGGCCCTTAAGGCTTGGCAAGACTTTCCAACCCCTTTCTCCAATAATGCAAAACAATTGAGTCACATTAGAAAGCTCAAGGCACCACACCCATTCCTTTCAAGTAGTGTTGACCTTGTCTCTTTGCAGGCTGACCCACAGCCCCCTGGTTAGCATTGCAAAAAAGCCTGACTACAAAATAAGCTGGGAGATCCTGGAGACTAAAGGGCATAGAGTCCACTGTTTGACTTGGAAAATACTGAACTAAAGACTGTTAAAGCAAATGGGGGTGGGGTGGGGGTTGGGAAGATCATAAATATTCCGTGGGAAAAAGTTAAACAATTTTGCACCAGGCTTTTTAGTTCAATGCCTTACCTAGCCCCATCTTTTCTGGTTTAGTTGTATAAATGTCTGATGTTGTCTTTTCTGTAAATTGGATGTAATCACTTCTCTCACAGAATTGTTAGAAGGAATAAGGCTGAATATGCAGAAGTACTTTGCAAAGAACAATACTTGATATGATGATAGTGCATGGAGAGGAGTTTCACTGCTCAGTAAGGGATGAGAGAGGACAACACACACTTCGAATCTGTTCTAGGGCGGTCGTGACAGTCAGCTTTCAAATGCAGCTGTCTGTCTTGGTGTCTTCCAACCCGCTTGGAGCTGCCAGTGGGCTGCTATGAGGTTAAAGACCCTTTATAAGTCAGAAGGTCCAGCTGCCCCAGCCAAGGAGGGGAAGTAGCATGCTTTCAGACCCCAGTAGTCCCACCAGGGTTAGGGCAACCCTAGACCCTATCTCCTCCTCTTAAGCACCCAAATTTCTTGATCACCAAGGCCTTTGGGTAAGAGCTAGAGTGGGAGTACAGATCTAGAGAACTGACTTTTCACTGTGAAATAAGTATTTGAAAACCCCACCAGGACCCAGACCCATGTGGAGAAACATAGAGTAGATGAGGCCATTGGAGATGGCTCAGCCCAAATGGGACTAGGGGCTCTTTGATTGGTCTGTATGTGGGTGTGTGATGGAAACACACTCCTCTGTCTTTCCTAGCAAATATTTAGTAAAATCCACATTGATCATGAATGTTTTGTTAAATGGATCTTCTTTAGGAAAGAGTGCAAAGAGACCTTGAGTCTGGTGTTGTGAGTAGCAAGATCAGAGACTGCACTTGGAAGATAGAAATTCCTGAAATAGACCGTAATATACATCTTAATAGTCCAAATGAAAAATTTTAAGAGTTTCTGACTGGCCCAACTTGGGGCAGAAATGACTGTTTGGATTAATAAACTATGGCCAAGTGGGTACAGCCAAGTAGTATTGACATAATAACTAGAGGTCTTGTGAATCGGGCTATGGCCAGGAAGAGACGCTTTGCGAGCTGGGCAGGTGCTACAAGAGGAGCTGCCACGAGAATGCACACCACAATGTGAAAACAGCGTATCTCTGGGGGTGAGATTGTGGGTGTCTTTTAGTTTCAGTTTGTATCATTCAAGGATGGGTTAGCTGCAAGAAATAGAAACACAAGGGGCACCTGGGTGGCCCAGTGGTGATCCCGGGGTCCTGGGATCGAGTCCCGCATTGGGCTCCCCACAGGGAGCCTACTTCTCCCTCTGCCTGTCTCTGCCTCTCTTTGTGTCTCTCATGAGTAAATAAATAAAATCTTTAAAAAAGAAATAGAAACACAACTCTAACCTTCTGAGGGAGAAAGTGAAAAATCATGAAAAGGCTAACATAAGTGCAGTGAGAATAGGGTACGAATGGTCTCAAGAACAGCCAGAAACAGAATCTTGGACACATTGCCAGAACCATCTCTCACTTCCAGTCCTCTCTGAACGTCAGTTTATTTCCCTCCAGATTTTTCCACACAACGGGATACATGGCTGCAGGAGGCTCCCCAGCCTGGCCCAGGCTGGCTCCCCAGCCTCTTTCTCTACAAGATGAGACTGATATTTACTCCGTCTGGTTCCAAATTTTAAAATCCCAGAGAAGATGAACTTAACTCAGGCAGGAATCTTTTTTTTTTTTTTTTTTTCAGGCAGGAATCTTGACCGCCTTGTTCCCCATTCTATCCACACTCCCTGGCACATGGGAGAGCCCAAGTCCATGTGTTAAACAAATAGCAGAGGTGAGGGAAATGGAGGGAGCCTTGTGAAAGATGACTCCGGAGCTTGGTGACCAATGGGGAGGTGATACCATCAACTCAACCAGGCTTTAGAAGAGTAACAGCCAGAGCACTGCTTAGCAGTGAAGACTGTGAACATCAGATTTAGACGGTCTGGATTGGAAATCCAGCTCCACCACTGACCAGCTGTGTGACTGGGCAAGTTATTTCCACCTTCAGAACCTCACCCGCTCCATCCCACAAAAATGGAGCTTATTTTAACACCCAGTTTCCAGGGCTCCTTGTGAAAGTTAAATAAAGTGCACTGTACAGGGTGCTCAATATGTCTAATATTATTATATTCTTCTTTCAACCCCACTGCATTATGCTTTTATTTTATTTTTTAAATTTTTATTTATTTATTATAGTCACAGAGAGAGAGAGAGAGGCAGAGACAGGCAGAGGGAGAAGCAGGCTCCATGCACCGGGAGCCTGATGTGGGATTCGATTCCGGGTCTCCAGGATCGCGCCCTGGGCCAAAGGCAGGCGCCAAACCGCTGCGCCACCCAGGGATCCCTGCATTATGTTTTTAAATTGACTTTCACTATCTTCATGGTTGGAACTGATTATTCTCTAATAGGAGCATTAAGTTTCACGTTTCAACATTCATGCCCCTTGATCAGACTGTTTCTCCAGTCAACAGACAGGGATGTGTGCTCCACCATACATATCTCAATGGGAAAAAAAACCACTGGCGCCCCCACTTTTGTTAGGGTCCTGGTCATAACAGAGCCTATGCCGTAAGAAGTGTTTGTATGTTGCAGAAGAGTGTCACCAGGAATGCTCTTGGCAGCTTGCCAGGCAGCAGTATCCAGAAGCAGGTGACAGTCGTGTTCAGAGAGCGCAGGCCTCGCCCAGCAAAATCTGAGACAGCGTGAGGACAACCACATGGCCGTGCTCACTCATTATTGCTACCACACCTAAACGTGGGGAAATCCAAAGGCTTTGACCTCTCTCTATAAACCTTACGGTTGAAAGACTTTTCCCCTCTTGGTTTTTAGGTATCAATTAAGGATTGGAATACATCCTTCACCTGAACACTTAAGTTTATGTGGTCTTCTGATACGGTCTTTTAAATTTCTCCATATATAAGGACTATGGCTTTGGGGTCACCCCCACCCTTTAGATAGGTAATGCTTTGAAGGTAAGTAAGTAGAACCCAGAATAAGAAGGAAATTTTGTGGGTTTTACTTTTTATTAGTAGAAGACATTTTAATATTTTATGTAAAGGTCTTAATTTTTATAACATCCTCAAATATGTTGGGGCAAATTATATTTTCCAAAGATGGCTACTTCGATATATACCCCAACTCACATTCTCTGATTATAAAGAAAAGTCCAAATAACTAGTTTCATTCAAAAGATACTGATTGTGTCCCAGTAACTACTGACGCCTATGTCCTGACCCCAAATTCAGACCTCAACACTTGACTTAAAGTCATGTTAGATCCTACTCTGCATTCGTGTAATGTTAAAAGCCCAGGATGTAGAATTAGATTTCCTGGGCTTGATTCTTCATTTACTACTAATTATATGACCTTGGATGAGGGACTTAACTTTCCCATGCCTCTATTTCTTTATCCAGAAATGGGAATAATAACTGTTCCTAACTCATAGAGTTGTCGCTAGTAAGTTAATACACATAAATATCTTAGAATCGTTTTTGAAAACGAATCATACACTTATATATGTCAGCTGATATTATTATTCTGGGTGTTCTTACTCAAGTGGCTGATATAGAAGGAAGGAAAAGGAAGAAATAGAGAAGTATTGTGATCCAAGCCCCAACTTTACTTCTTCTATCAGGTTAATAAATGAAGGCAAGGAGTCATCTGTTGACTCTACTGTTGGCTGCTCTGTTGGGCACTTCTTGGGCAACTATGTCCTAACATGCTGTGACGGGACTGGGCTGGGGCTGACTTGACCCACATACTTTCTGGAAGTTGAGGTTTGGGGGTAGATGTGTGTGTGTGTGTGTGTGTGTGTGTGTGTGTGTGTGTAGGGGAAGATGGAGACAACCGGGCACTGCAATGAAAGCCAACCTTAAGGAGAGAAAGGACCAAATTCAGGATATTGGCTGCCCCAGGAACTAAGTACATGTTTTATCATCTCCCCCAAGTCTGGGCCCCACCTGCCCTCAGTCTTAACACTGGAGGGAGGAGGGAAAGAGTAAGGCAAAGCCTGTAGAGTAACTTGTGCTAACTGAGGCCCAAGCTGAGGCCTGATCCTGGGCAGGGAGTGCACTTTGGAGGAGAGGAAAGAAAAGGCGGAATGTGCTTTGAGCTCTGCAACCTTCCTGCTCCAATCAGTGAGGGAGAGCCGGGGTGGGGGTGGGGGGCTGCCTCCTCCGTGTCCAGCTGAGTTGTGTTCTTCATGACTTACGAAACTTACCATGCTTATCCTGCTCCCTCCACTCTGAGCACCGTGACATACAGAGACCGTCCCATGGTCTAATGCTCAGGCTGGGTCCTGTGCTAAAACTAAAACAGTTGGGGGTGCAATAGGGGGCAAAGGGGTGTGGGGAAGAGAAGCAAGATAATTCCTTGAATGCTTACTAAAAGTCAGGAAAAAGAGCTGGGCCCTTTCCTGTGATCTCATATAACCTTCAAAAATGACTCTGAGGGGTCCCTGGGTGGCCCCTGTCAGTTAAACGTCAGGTTCTTGATCTTGACACTCAGGTCTTGATCTTGGGGTCATGAGTTCAAGACCCACATCCCAAAAAGACCCAAAAAGAAAAAGACTCTGAGCTTAATATTTCTATTTATTTTCAGGCAAAATGGAAACTGAAGTTCAGTTGTTAGAACTAGAATTTGAATCCAGTGCTGATTCCAAGGTTCAGGATCTTCTGAGTCAGCCAGAAAAAAAAAAAAAAAAAAAAAAAGAGGGAAAACAGGACAGCCGATGCCAAAGCAGGACTTGAGATTCACAATAACAGGATACGCTGAGCACAGCAGAGCTCGCTGGTTATCAAACTCATCAGTCACCTGCTCTCATCCCGCCTGTTTACAAGTCAGGAAATGAAGTGGGGATGGCAAATGTGAGGAGAAACTTGACAAGCCAGCCAACTCTAGAGCTTTCCCTCAGCAGCATGGTTCTCTCGTTTTGTTATCTGCAGGAAAGATGAAATGTCAAGGCTGAAGAAGGTTGCTCACTGAGGGCGTAGGCCACGTCTCCCGCACAGACTGTAGGCACAGTGAGAGAAATCACAGATGTTGGCTGAGCTATGGTAAGCAGAACCCCTGGGGCACCAGCAGCTTCCTGCCCCAGCCAGCCAGCCCCTCCCTTTCTGATTCAAGGGCTCCCATGGGCTCACAGGCGCAGTAGGATTTAGCAGACTCTACAGGTTCAAACCTTGGTTCCACTGGGTCCCCTCATAGGGTTGTTGTGAGAAATACAATAAGACAACATCTGGAGGGTCATGTTCACTCACTTCTCTTGCCAAGGGTAATTCTAGACAATCCAAATGGTTACAGGGTCCTGCTAGCTCAAAGCCTTAAATATTGCCAAGTCAGCCTCCTTCCGCAGCCTCAGTTCAAGCTACCAGAATGCTCCACCAAAACATCCAATCTGACTTCATCACAGTCACAGAGAAATGGATTTGAAGGGGGGGAAATGTATCATTTAGTTTCCTATGTTCTACTCTAGAGGTATGTGTGCTGCAGGGTACCGTTAGCTCACACAGTTTAGAAATCTTCTGGTTATCTTGCGAAATAGCACATTCTGTACACTATCTTAGAGGCCTGGGTGGTTTCCAGTCACTTTGGTGGGAAGAGTCCTTTCCATTTTACAGTTCCTTATCTAGTAGTCACAACTGACCATGAAAGCATCTGTGGCCTACGTGGCTCGGCTCAGTAGCAGTGCTTCCTCTTCTGGAGAAAAACCCAGATATATATATATATATTTTTAAGACCATTAATGACAGTAGTACACTTGCAGTGTTGTGCAACCTCCACTACTGTCTAGTTGTTGAATATTTTTATCATCCCAATAGGAAACTTCAAATCCATTAAGCAGCCACTCCTCATTCTCCCCTCCTCCTAGACTGGCAACCACCAATCTACTTTCTGACTTCATGGATTTACCTATTCTGGATATCATAGAAATGGAATTATACAGATAATGTATCTTTAAGAGCTAAGGCTAACCTAGCAGACTGAGGGGTACTGGACTGGGAGGCCTTCAGGCCAATCAGAGATTCCCCAGGCTCACTGATGCATTGAGGTCTGATTCACCTTGACCAACCCAATGAGTGACTTTCTTAGATGAGGAAAGATATTTGACTAGGCTGATTTTTTAGTGATTCTATGGGTTGAAATTCCATCTTCCCTCTTCTCTGGGCCTATCCTGACCCAACTTGGTCTTGCACATCAAAGCCAAAAGCTCCAATACTGTGGTGGGGCCATTCTGCTATAAGGACTGAGCTCTCTTATGCTATTTTTTAAATAAAGTTTTTATTTATTAATTATTTATTTGAGAGAGCGAGATAGTGTGCACAAGAGAGCACCAGGTGGTGGGGACAGAAAGAGAAGCCAATCCACTGAGCAGGAGACCCAACATGAGGCTCCATCCCAGGACCCCAGTATCATGACCTGACCTGAAAGCAGATGCTTCACTTCACCACCCAAGGGCTCCTCTCCGAGGCTATTTGAAGCCAAAGAAGTAGATGCAACTTGTTGAGAAATGAGTATTAGATGAGAAAAGGTTATAGGACAGAGCTCTAAAGAACTCCAACAGAACCGACTGGATGGAGGAGTCATTGACAAGAAGGCTAAGAAAAAGTGATCAGAAACTTAAGAAAAAACCCGGGATTGTGAGACATCACAGAAGCCAGTGAAAGCATGTTTCAAGAAAAGGAGAGGCGCCAACAGAGATCAAACAAGCTGAGTGTGAATAGGCCAGCTTCACGAGAGCAGCTCCAGTGGAGGCTAGGTTGCTGGGGGTTGCAGGTAGAATGGAATGGAGGTGAGGGGGTGGAGACATGAGGGTACTCAATGTCAAGAAGTCCAATTAAAAGAAGAGAAGAGAAGTGGGTTGATTCTAAAGAAGGCCATGGAGTCTTAGGAGGGTTGTTTGGGGGGTTTGTTTTGGGGCATGGAGAAAAAGAGCATATTTTAAGGCTGATAGGGAGTCTCCCATCAAGGAGAGATTTGATGGGCTGGAGGGGGGACAACCACGTATTATGGTCCTTCAGAAGGCAGAGGATGGAGCAGAACAAAGTTTTCCTGAGAGTAGATTTGCCTCAGCCATGAGAGTCTGGGCAGAAGACCACCAGGCACACAGTCTGTCAAACACGTAAGAAGCAGGGAGACCCGGGTAGTGACAGTGCGGGCACAGAAAATGGAAGGCTCCTCCCTGGACTGGTCTGTCCTCACATCAAAATGACTTCCCATAAGTGGTCTTAGACCAGGAACTGGTGCCGAGCCGGCCTGGCTCCTGTCAACATACCTCCCTCAGGACTCCCTCCCAGCTGTCCCACAGGCAGACAAAGCCTCTATTTGAGAGTCCTTCATTGTGTAAAGGGATAGTAATGAGTGGAAAAGGTGGATTAGAGCAGGAGCCAGAGAACAGGATTCCTGATTCCCCAAACTCTGATTCCCACCCCCTTTTGACAGATGCAATGCCCCTTAGCTGGAGCAGGCTCTGAGGAGTAGACCAACCACATGGTTGAAGGAAATGATCAAAATAAGTACACAGAGCATGTTTCACAGGAAGAAGTACAAACAATATCTTGGTTATTTAAAATAAATAAATCAAGAGGATTTGGAATCCTTAATTATCCTATCTCTGCAGGATGTACATCCTGAGATTTGTTTGTCCTCTCCGGGACAGTTGGCTCCATTTCCAATGAGATTACAAAAGCCCCAAAAGCCAGGGCCCAACTGGAGCAGAGAAGTCTCCTGTGAAGTCACATGATCATCCATGGCACTGGTGACCAGGCATCCGAGGCCAGATCCCCATCCTCCAGAAAGCCCCAAGGATTGGGCTGCACATCAGCCTGCAGCACCAGGGAAGCATTGGGGAGGGGGGGGCTCTGCCCTCCACCTTACCCTGGCATTCCGGTCCCACACATCAAATCCAATCCAAGCTCTCCTGCTCTCCTCTCCTCCCCTCCTGGGCATTCCCAGCACAACAATGATCATGTGAGGGATGAGGTGGGGATCAAAGGAATACTACCAATTCTCAGGATGAGTCACAACTCTCCTGAAGAAAGAGGAAATGTTGGTGTCAAGTGCCTGTTTCCTAAACCAGGGCCTTATCTTGCCCCCAGGGTGATCGCCACAGATAATGCAAGTCAGTGATTTCACCTCCTGCACTCCAGGCTCAGAGTTGGACTGCAGAGGGTACTGAGAGCACGGATTCCTAAAAAGCACTTTTATGGCATGATCATATTTAATCCTCACATCTCTGGAGGCACAGACGGGATTACTAGAATATTTTGGATGATGATGATGATATGTCTGTGGTTGTACAGGCTAGTGGAGGAGTCAGAATTTGAACCCAGATCAAGCTGATTTCTGTCCGATCTGGTTTAGCTGCCTAAGACTCAGCCCCTGGACTCAAGGAAACGAACAAGGAATGTAGGCAAATTACCATGATGTGATTGTGCATCAGAACCCAGTAGGGAGGGGTTCTGGGTGGCTCAGATGGTTAAGTGTCTGCCTTCAGCTCAGGCCATGGTTTCCAGGTCTTGGGATCAAGGCCCACATTAGGTTTCCTGTTCATCTGGGAGTCTGCTTCTCCCTCTCCCTCTGCCCCTCTTCCCTGCTCATGTGCTCTCTCTCTTTGTCTCTCTTTCTCTCAAATAAATAAAATCTAGAAGAAGAAGAAGGAGGAGGAGGAGGAGGAGGAAGAGGAGGAGGAGAGGAGGAGGAGAAAAAGAAAGAAAGAAAGAGAAAGAAAGAAAGAAGAAAGAAAGAAAGAAAGAAAGAAAGAAAGAAAGAAAGAAGAAAAGAAGAATTATGCCGTTGGAATTGAGAGAATGGAGAAAACCACAATCTTAACTTTTTAATCTAAGAAATATGGTCCAACTGTCTAAGGAGAAACCAATCAGGATACCTGGAAGCAAATTTGTTTTGAAAAATCTTTTCGGGTGGATTTGTAAGTTGAAAAAACAAAGTAAGACTTCCAGGAGTGGAGGGGAAGTCAAATATATAGGTTGGGACCTAATGGGAAGCTTTGGATATGCAGAGATAGGGGAGACCCAGGGATGTTACTTCCAGAACACATTCGATAAAACAAAAGCTACAATTATCAAACAGAAGGCCTAGAAGCTGAAGCATGATAGGAATGAATCTGTAACTCAAACCTGGATGTGCAAGAAAGGGCAACATTGCTGTATTTGCTTTATATAAAATCAGGGTATGTATGACGCTGAGCCCCCGTTCCCTTTAGCTGGCAGGATTTAATTTTTTTTGTTGTTGTTGTTGTTTTTTGTTTGTTTGTTTGTTTTTTAGGATTTAATTTAATTTCAAAGATTGAGAGGGTTCTCTTCACCTCTCACCTCCCACTGCCTTCGCCACTCCAAGAGTTAATGATAGGGAGTTGGGATGTGAAGCCAAACACTCAGGAGGCATCTCTGTCATCGAGGGCCAGCAACCTTTTTTTCTGCAAAGGACCAGGTAGTAAATATTTCAGGTTTGGTTGGCCCGTTTGGTCTCTGTCCCAACTACTCAACTCCACCATTATTACTTGAAAGCAGCCGCAGACAATAATAGGCAACCATTCTTAGCTAACAGGTCACAGATGGTGGGCCAGATTTAGATGCCTGGGCCAACCCCTTATCAACATGATGTCCAGCAAGATCCCCATAGGCCGACCTTACATAGGTCCTTGAAGTTGGGTGGCTCTTTGCCAGGGCTGAGAGCCCTGGTCCCCAGAATCCAGGAGGACTTTCCTGTACTTACCATGGAGTTGGTGCCTCTGGGCGGCCTGTCATCTTCCTGAGGTTCTGTGGAGGATGGACCCCAGAGCACCGTGACAGGTATCCTCTGCTTTTTGAAAGGTCATATTAGGCCATTTTGCTTTTATGAAAGACCTCCCTTAGGACCTTTTTATCTAAAGCAGGACCTTCAAATTTCGTGCAAAAAGGCAAAAAGCAAAAATAGTGTTCAGTGTTTGTGTTGCAGGGGAGCCTGTATAGAGGCAGCGCACACTCTGAGCAGTGAGTGGCCTGGCCAAGCTCCTTCCCGGGGAGGAACATGCAGGATCTCAGCATGGGGGGGGGGGGGGGCGGGCAGAGCTCTGGGCTGCGGCTGGGAGCAACTGTTCTTGGTCTCCATTTACTCTGTGCATCCATTAGCAAGAGGGGCCTCAGGTATCAGAAAAGCCTAAGAGTGATTATTTTGGGGGTCCGGGAATGCTCAAAAGTGTTTTCCTATAAATTCACGGTAATACTTCTTCCCTTTACCCCATTTCAGCTTTGGAAAGTTTTCATGGGAACGCCCTACTTTTGGATAGCGGGGGAACCTGTACTTACAAAAACTGCAGACATCTGTTCCTTCTCTTGGGGAAAAATCTTTGCTCTTTCACTCCTAGAAACTTTACCCCTCAAACCCACTCTCAGTTCCTTTCCCTCAAATCATATATACTCAAATCCCCCAGGAGAAAGGGGAGAAAGTCAGGAAGGGAGATGGCCTGCCCTTCTTCTCTAGGCCCTGGGGCAAGGGAGCTTGAAGACTTGGCCACCTGCTGGAATGCTGAGTAATATACAAGGAAAACAAAGACAACCACTTCCTTCAATAGATTATCTTGTCCAGTACCAGAACTTTCTACCCCAGAGCAAGTTCAGGCTTCAACATTCCAAACTTACGAGTTCAGACTGTCCCTTCACACCTCAATGGGTCCTGGTGTCGGATGTCCTCAGAAAACCTCCAAAGGGAGGTCAGAGTTCTGGTGACAAGGAAGGGAAGTACATGATTCAGTCTTTTCTGGGACACCAGGCTCCAATGAGGATGACTCACAGTCTTGGCTTGTAAGCAACTTTGCTAATCACTTTGACAAACCACTGTTCCCTACCAGCTGCCACTCCAGGAGGACTCCCAGCATATCTGTGGTATGAAGAACACCTACCAGCCACTTTCCACTTTCCCCAAAAAAAGCCTGTTTTGCTTCTGCTTTGGGTGAATTGCTTAAGTCTGTGGACCGTGAGCCGTAACTCCTAGAATGGGAGAACAGATGCCACTTTAGTTGTGAACTTGTCTCCAATCCAGCCTCAAAAGGCCTCATCCCTCCTGAATTCAAAGCATACACTCAACAGTGCCTGCTATTCATGTCATCGTTGTACCCTTGGCCTATCTCGGGCCCCCGTTTAGCACTGGCTTCAAGCATGGTTCCTGTGCCACCTGCTCCCCAGTAGGTTGTCCAGGCTTACTGGAAGAGAATGTTCTCTACACAAGGCAATTTGAGATAGGAAAAGTCATCCTGGGAAGGTAGAGATTGGGTGGACACAGTTGTGCTGGGAAATTGCTCTTATAGAGTCCATGGGAGGCAGGTGTCTATTTCCCAGATTTATTCGCTCAAGTGGAAAATAGAGACCATCATACGGGTTGATTTCTGGCTCCTTTCTGTGCACTGCACCCATCAACCTTAGACAATAAGATCACTTTTTAAAAGTTATTTATGTGAGTAATCTCTATACCCAATGTAGGGCTCGAACTCATGACTGTGAGATCAATAGTCACATGTTCTTCTGACCAAGCCAGCCAGTCACCCTAAAGACATCATTTTTTGTACCCACAAACACCACGCAAGAAAGACTCAACCAAGCCTTGTAAAGTGGATGAGTTAATGAAACTCACTCTCTGGAGTTTGGCCACATTTTGCCTAATCCTCCCCCACAGCTCTAGAGAAAAAAAAAATCTAAAATATCTCAGGGGTGCCTGGTTGGCTCATTTGATAGAGCATGTGACTCTTGATCTCGGGGTTGTGAGTCCAAGCCCTACAGTGGGTGTAGAGATTACTTAAAGATAAAAAATCTTTTAAAAAGAAATAGCCCTCTCCTTCCACAGAGCTGTACAAAGGCCTTGCTTAACTGTACTTCTTGACAAAATGATGCTTACAGTCAAAATGGCTGCCGCACATCTGCTCTCAAGAGAAGAAGAAAGGGAAAGGAGAGGCAATGGTCCCAGTTGTACCCTTTATCAGCAAAGTAAAAGATTTCCCAGAAAGTCCCATAGGAGACCTCATTTCAGCCTGATTAACTAGAACTGTTTGCTCTGTCCACCCGGAGCAACAAAGGAGGTTGGGAACCTGAGTGCTTTGCCTCTCTAGAGTCTCATGCAGAGAAGAAGGATCTAGATAAGTATAGGAAGGGTTAAGCTGAAATTCTCCCATAAATAGCTGCACAATTTGGAAAAACAAAAGCACTGAAGAGGAAAGTAGCTCTATTCTCTACTGATATATATTATAAAGCTACAGGAATATCATCAGGGATATACTCAAGGGAGAGAGAAAGAATTAGCCCAGAAACAGATCATGATTTTTTTAATTAAAAAGTTTGCTAACCCTTGGGCTAGATGAATAAAGTACCTTTGCTGCTTAGAGAACTGCGACTCCGAATGAGCCGTGGCTCTTGTTGGAGGGAAGTTAATCCAAGAAGATGGGAGATCACCATCCACTGCCCTGATAGGCCAGACCCCCTCCTCCCTTAGAAGCCGGCAAAGCATGAGCAGAGGATGCCCGCCCTAGCATCTAGGTGATGCCACAGGGGCACTTTGAAGATCCTCAGGGCTATGACTTCTATCTCTCCTGAAACGAGGTTGAATTTTCCAAGAAAACTGAATGGGGACTAGGAACTGTGGGGACCTCCCAGAGACTATAGAGGGAAGGAGGAAGAACAAAGCGTTCTTTAAGGAAAGGAGGACTCTGTGTGGAAGACCTTCTTTGTGGAGGTGGTAAGGACTTGCCCCTTATGTTATATAAGAGGAATGAGTCAACTGAAGAAAGTCTCAGTTCGTCCTCTGTGACAGCAAATCTACTCTTTATTAATAGATCTGTGATTACCCCCTTATGAGCCAGCATGTGTTTGGTCTGTAGGAAAATCATGAGCAGAAAGTTCTCAAGAAGGAGAGAGCAACCATTGTTATGCTACTTTGTTGAGTGCTGGCAGAAATGATCCTGAAAGTTCATCAGTCCTCTTTCATGGATGATGATGATGATGATGAAAAATTAATACAGTATCTGGCATTTCATGAGCATTTAGTATATGCCAGAAGTAGGGATTGTATGATTTAATCCTCAAAACCACCCTTTGGAGCTCTGCTGTTGCCATCCCCCTACCTTTTATCTTTCGGATGAGGGAATTAAATATAAGTTAATCATCCAAGGCCAGCCAGCCAGCAAGTGGGTAGAGAGAACCCAGAGCTCAAGCCTCTAAACCTTACTTGACCCACCTCCCTTGGCAGAGCCCTTGATCTACCAGCCCAACTGCCAGTAGAGAGACCCCCCCCCCCCCCCCCACTAACAGCAGGAGAGAAGGTCCTTCCTGGAATGAGAGAGCCTGAGGCTAAATAGCCTAATTTCCTGACTCCTTTCAGCTCCTGGTTAATAAGAAACACCTGCATTGTATAAACATGAGGACACCCCTACATACCAGATGCACCCAGAATTGCAGCACTTCGAGTGCTCTGTCGAGAACAGGAGGAATCGGGTGTTTTCTGAATTCCTCATTTTCAGTAAGAAAAGCCAATCTCAGTGAATAATGGTTATCTCCTAATTGCATTAATTTGTGTTACTCTATCTTCCACATTTATTGGATATTTCATTGCCTCTTCTATGAATTGCCTCGTTGTGTCCTTTCCCATCTAAAATTTGACTTGGTTCTTTTCTATCAATCTGTAGGCGCTCTTTATATATGGGGACATTAAATCTCTATCACGTATTACTAGTATTTTTCCCAATCTGCCATGAGTCTTTTGACTTTGACCTCATAAAAAAAAATTTTAATGTAGCCAACCATATCTATGTTTTCCTTTATAAATTCTGAGTATTCTGATTTGCTTAAGAATGCTCCCTTCTTCCGGTTTACGCTATATTCTCCTAAATTTGCTTTTTATCACATGTAAAACTAATCCAAGATACACTTTTTATATGTGATACATGAGGAATATGTCCACCCTCTTTCCTCATGATGCACAGCCAGACCACTAACGAAATAGATGGATTCTCTTTTTGCTTAATTTGACGTCCAGCTTTGTCCTATATTTACTATCCACACACTCTCAAGTTTATTTCTGGACTCAAGTATGTTTCTCTGATCCATGTATAGATTTTTGGGTCAAGTTCAGTATTTTCATCACCACTGCTTCTTAGAATTTTAAAAAGTGTTAAGTAGGGGCACCTGGATGGCTCAGTCAGTTGAGCTTCTGACTCTTGATTTTGGCTGAGGTCATGATCGCAGGGTCAAGCTCTGTCCAGCTCCATGCTCAGCGCAATCTGCTTGAGATTCTCTCTCTCTCCTTCTGCCCCTCCTCCTGCTCAAGTTATCCCTCTCTCTCTCTCAAAATAAATTTAAAAAAATAAAAATTAAAGCTAAGAGGTGTTAAGACACTATAAATCAAGCAAAATGAAGAATGAGAAGCTACTGGATTTGGATTTGAGTCCCCAAACCTTGATCACCTTTCTGAGTGCAGTTCCATGCTAGGTTTACCGATGTTTGGAAAAGAGTGGAAAGTATAGGTTGTGCTCTTGAAGAATTCAGCAGTGAGAGGATGCGAGAAAGCGGTATGGTGGATTGAAAAAGAAGCAAAGGGAAATGTTTTAAAGCCCAGGGAAGATTTGCACGTTTGTGACCCAGAATGAAAGTGCCAGTGAAGGGGATACACATCTACCAAAGAGTTATAATCATCCATAAACTTCTTCCCCCAAGAACTAAAATACCTTGATTATCATAAAACAGTGTGAATTAGTTTCAGGCTCTGTATAATATGTATTGCCATGAAGGCTTCCTGGACTCTCAATCCAACATTAAGTGTTATATTTAAAAACAGGTGAAAAAAAAACAGATGGAGGAGATTAAGCGGGACAAACTTCCTGTTACAAGAAGTAATAGGGAAAAAAAAAAAGAAGTAATGGGGGTGAAAAGTACAGCATGGGGAATACAGTCCAACAATATTGTTGTAATTTTGTATGGTGACAGGTGGTAGCTACACTTAGTGTGGTATTTAGTAATGCATATAAATGTCAAATCACTATGCTGCACCCTGAAACTAATGTAGTATTTCATGTCAACTACACTTCAATTATAAATAGATAGATAAATAGATAATAAATATCAGCTATATCCTCCCTATTGGTGAAAACAGATGAAGTTCATTTTTTCCTCTGTAAAATACAATTCTGAGACAGATGCTAGGGGAGGAGGCCAATGGAAGGCACTGGATTCTGAGGCATCACAGGGACTCTGCTTCCTCAGAACTAAAGTAGCAGCAGTGGTTTTTACCTGGTTTTTCTTCTGCTCCAAACAAGGAAATAGCTAAAGCTGTGCTCCTACACCCGAGGGCAAAATTCTCCAAACACAGCTGCGCAGTAGAATTAGCTGAGGAGCTTTAAAATAAAGTCAATGCCCAAGTGGCACCCTAGGCCAATTAAATCCATCATGTGAGACCTGAGCATGAGTATTTTATTTTAAAGATTTATTTATTTATCTGAGAGAGAGGGAGCATGCAGGAGTGGTGGGAGGGTACAGAGGGAGAAGGAGAAGCAGGCTCCCTGCTGAGCAGGGAGCCCAACATGGGGCTCTATCCCAGGACCCCGGGGTCTCCTGGGATCATGACCTGAGCTAAAGGCAGATGCTTAACTAATTGAGCCCCCCAGGAGCTCCTGAGCAAAAGTATTTTTTAAAGCTTCCCAGATGATTTCAATGTATAGCAAAGATTGTGACCCACTGATCTGAAGTTTCTGAATCGGCCGACAAGGCAATGCTGTTTTCTGAAACCAGTACATGTGAGACTTGGCAGGGTCCAGTGTGAAAAAATAGTAGAGACAGACAACGAACACTCCCTCGTGTGACAGGGCACACCGCTTTACTCAGGCTGTCCTTCAAGGAGAATGCTGGTGATACCCTGAATTGGGGTGCTTTCCAGGGTATTTCTAACATAGGCAAGACTCAGAAAGGCACAACAGTATTTGCATATTGGGGTGCTTTGGTCAGTGTGCGGGGGTGGGGAAGGTTAAAATATCACAGGAAATGAAAGAGAAGCTACTCCTGAGATGAAGTTGAATGTGAGAATTTAATTCCTAAGAGCAAGAAAAGAGTCGTTCACTGAGTTTTCTAGGAGGTAAACTCATTTCTTTGTCAACTCTCCAGCCGGCTGGCATGCTGTTTAAACCGATGGCCCAGAGGAATTTAAAAATTACCTGTACTATAAATTGTTCTGACATACAAGCACCTAGAACAAACACATATTCACACCCACCCTAAGATCAGAGCAAAACTAAAAATATATTAACTGGGAAACAAAAGGAATCATATTGAAATTTAGAAAGTAGAACACACTAGAGTGTCACCCTGACATCTGAGAAGCAAAAAGAAGTATTTGCTAGTGTTTGATTTTTATTCCCAGGGGTCGTCTGTTTGTGGTCTCTTAACTGGGGAACAGGAAGTTGAGTTTATCATCCAGAAATTCCTCTCAGCATGAGACAAATGTCTGCACTTATGTAACTTTATATTCAAAAAAATTTCCAAGCTCAAGTTGAGAGTACAGAGCCCTGGTGAGAACCCCAGCTCTGGATCCTAGGTGACCTTGGATAATGACTTTAACCACATTAAGTCTCAGTTTTGTCATCTTTAAAATAGGGATCATGATGATGATGAGACAGTTGGACACCTACAGCATAAGCTGTTTACAAAGAGCTTAGCTCCATGCCCAGCACGGGGTAAGCATTTGATAGGTCTTGATCATTCTAGTCATATTCTATTTAAAAACTAAAAGACTGAGAAGTGTCCCTGTCTGTCATTATCTGAAATGTAAAGATCACATAGAAATAGCTGAAATGTTCTGGCCTTAATAAGGGACACATGGTTTCATTTAGAGATGCACTATTCTGAATCTGAATTCTTGATTCTGGTCCCTCAGCTGGGACCACTCTCCCTTCTGAAGTAGTCCTCCTGTCTCTTAGCTACCCCAGTGCCCTCTCCAAGTGAGAAACTAAAAATACACTGAGTAAACATAGTACAAACTATCGGTTTATTTTTAAGTTTTCTAGATTCCCTTGGAAATCTAACCATCTCCCATTGGCACATCAACTCACTCTGAGGAACGCAGCCAGATAGAATGCCATCTGGAAGTAATCAAGAGTTCCATGATCTACCACCAGTCTCTAGCTCATGACCTCAGGGCAGTACTGAGGTCACAAGTGAAGGAAATTCCATAGGTTCCCACCAGTGTGAGTTCTGGAGGCATGGACAAACTTCTGGAAGAATAAGAAAACACTCCCCCACAAGCACATTGGCCCACCACTGATTGCTAAGGTATGTGGTGTTGCAAGAGAGACTGCCCTGTCAAACACTCCATTTCTTCATTGTTTCCTTTCACATTGGGGCAATGTCTGGAGGCGAAGCCTACTTCACAATCACAGAGAACCCTGAATAATCCTGTATGACATAACTGGAACCCAGACGGAAAGAGATTCCTATGTGATCTAAAATGTTCTAGGTTAGAGAAAGAAGAAATTCTTGTCAGTTAACAAATACCAATATACTCCTGTTCTAAACAGATAATGCACAAGAGAAAACTAGAGATATCAGAACTGATTTTTAAAGTATTCTAGGGGCACCTGGGTGATGCAGTCGGTTGAGTGCTCAGATTGTGATCTTGGGGTCGTGGGATCAAGACCCACATTGGGCTCTATGCTCAGTGCAGAGTCTGCTTTGGATTCTCTCTCCTTTTCCTTCTGCCCTTCCTGCTTGTGCTCCCCCCCCTCTCTAAAATAGATAAATAAGTCTTTCTAAAAATTAAAAAACTAAAAAGTTCTAAATAAAGTACTAGTAAATAAAATCTAGGAGTAGACTTAAATAGCAATATACCATGAGTATGAGTGTGTATTCCAATAATGCAAAAATAGCTAAATATTAGGAAATCTACACCAATATTGACCAAAGGGGGAAAAAACATATGATCCTAAGGTAGATATTAACATAACATTTAGTGTCCACCCCTGATCATTGCTCTTTGTGAAATGGGATTCAGTGAATGATTTCCTTAATATCAAGACATATCTTAAACCAAGAGCCGATATCATCCTTGGTGATAATGTCTATGACATTACTTTTATGTGATAGATATTGCAATTAGACAAGAGAATAAAATAAGAGTTTTAAATATTAGAATGAAGAAGACAGAATTATCATTATTTGCAGATAATACAAAGATTCAGCAGAAAATTATTGAAAAATAAAAGCAAAAGAGAGTCCAAAAAGTTTTCATGATATCTTGATATTCAAAAATCACAAATCTTATAGTGTATTAAAATATAATCCCAAATCAATCATTTATAAAAATATAAAAACATAAAACTACACAAATAAACTTGAATTATATGAAGAAGCAGAAAATGACCAAGAAATATAAAATAATAGGTGACTAAGTGAAAAGGCATACCCTGGAATAATATTCAGTATGGTTGTAAAAATACAAATTCTTCCAAAATAATCTAGAAAATCATCTTATTTCTGGTCAAAATCCCAGCATGCTACTTGTGGGAGAGAGCATTTTAAAAAGTATCCCAACTGCATAATAAAATGGTGATATTTCAAAACCATGATTGGCAAAAGATAATCACATCAATAATTGTGCTATTATAACTCTGATGAATAGTAGGAGAGACAAATACAGGTTTGGTATGAAGTGTTTTAAGTAAAATGTGGGTTCTTGTTTCATTCATTACTCAAAGTAAATTCCAAATACAACAAACATTGTAAAGTAAAAACTAAAATTATATATATAAAACCTAGAACAAAGACTGCACAAGTATTTCTGTAATCTTGGGTGGAAGATATTTCTAAATACATCCTAAAAACCAGCAATCACAAGATTGATAACCTCGACTGTGACAACGAAAAGTTTCCAATGGCAAAAACAAACAATAGCCTAAAAATAAAGCTGAAAGACAAAGAACAAATGTGGGGAAATATGTGTAATATGAATGACAGACAACCTGCTGCTACCCTAATATAAAGAGCTGGGCAGTTAAGAATAAATCACTCCTCCTTCCAAATAAAACAAAGAACCAATAGTTTCTTCAAAAGAAAGAAAACGAATGTGGTGACTCAAAAACACACACAGACCCCTATGTTTATGGCAGGATTATTTACACTAGTCAAGCTATGGAAGCTGCTCAAGTGTCCGTTCCCAGATGACTGGATAAAGAAGATGTGGTGTAGACACACAGTGAAATATTACTGCCATAAAAAGAAGAATGAAATCTTGCCATCTGCAACGATATACCTGGAACTAGTGAGTATTGCACTAAGTGAAATAAGAGAAAAACAAATACGATGTGGGGTTTAAGAAACAAAATGAATGAACAAAGCAAACAAAGTATAGGTTCTGCAGCTGATAAATTTTCTCCTGTCTCTACTGACCTCTGAAGAAGGGAGGAAATACAACCAATGGCAGTTCTTACCACTCACTCCTATCACACACCTCCCAAACGCCCATCACACACATACACACACACACCACATATGCACACACACCACATATGCACACATGCAACATACACACCATGCACACATGCAACACACATATGTAACACACACGCACGCACACCTTGGGCAGTTCATTGAGGAATCACACCTGTGTCCCTGTAGTGTGTTCCTTCTTAGTGTACTGTTCAGCTCTTTCTAAGCTTTTTGTTCTTTCTGAATCCAGAATACTGCCTATGAATGTGCTTGTGGAGGAGACACGTTCAACCTCCCCTCCAAAGTGGAATCACTACACAGAGAAGCATCGCTGCCCATTTCCTGGTTCAAGTCATGGGAAGGACTTTCTTCCCTTTGCACCTTTTTTGTGAAACAAAGCCCGAGTGTGCAATGAGCTGATTCCACCAGTAGGTTGCCTGTCTTCGGTTTTGATGGTACTAGGAAACCCCTCACCTTCCCCAGTTGTGTCAGTCTTCAGGGGTGATTTAGCAAGAGGTTCTAATTGTGAGTGACTGCATTAGAGGCTACCATGGACCATAAACTGGCACATAATGACTTGTCTACTCACAACAACAAAAATCCCACAGAACACGGTCCGTGGGTCAGCAGACACTGTGGAAGCCAGCACGGACTCCAGGGCGGTGGCTGCTCCAACATATTGCCAGTCTCTCCTCGGGGATTGCCATCAGAGCCGGCAGCACATTCTTCTGGTCTTCTGAGCCCACAAGTGAAATCCTTTGTGCATTGCATTCGGTTTTTGGAAATAGGCAAAAGCCACTTGCCACACTCTCCATTTTATAAAAGAATGTGCAGCTGGTTAAGTTCTAACGATCTGTATCATATGCATACGGAATGTTTCCATCATAGATAGAGGCACACAGAGACAGAGAAACCCGTAAGGTAGCAAGACTAGTTGATGCTCTGCTGTAGGTCAGTAACACATTCTGAAGGCAATTAATTCTTGAAGGGGATTTCTAAGGCCTTCTTTAAACACTAGTAGCATCACAAGTAAATAATCTGATTTGTTTTGGGGGAAAACCATGAATATCTGGTTTGTTTTGTGGGGGAAGAGCCACAAAAGACTTAGCTAGATAATTTATCTAGCTGATATTCTCTGCTTTCTAAATGTTATTTTGAAAGGCTTGATAAGCAGCTCTTCCCCTTCCTACACGTACCTCCCTGCATCCTCCAGCACCAGCCAATCCAGCACACCACCACTTCCTTCATTTTTTCTTTCCTAAGGTCTCCCTTACATTGGACCTTCCCCTCTGGCTCCTCCACTGTGATGTGTAACATCTTTCTTGCTGAAATGTCATGCCCCCATTTATTTATTCACGTGCCCCCATTACTGGAGGTTCCCCCTGACAAAACCCTCCGAGTCCTTCAAGGTCCAGCCCCAAATCCACCTGAGTATAGACTTGCTGGCCTCCTGCTTTGCTCCCTGCCGTTCTGCTTGTCACTCTGAACCACTGTGTAGTGGAGGGTTTCCATCGGGTGGCACTCAGTCAGGTATCTGCTGGGTGTTGTGAAACGAAGATTGGACCGATTTCTTAACCACAGGGAAGGTTCAGGGTCAAAATGAAAGGGGGGAAAAAACCACATCACTTTCAGTTGGGCTAACATCCATTTTGCAAGAATGAATAATCAATTAACAACAGATGGGACTGAATTTTGTACTCCCAGTCTCATGCCTTTGAATCTGTATGGGGAAGCTTCCCAGGCACACTCCATATGAGGGACACCCATCAAGTCCTCTTTCGGGTTTAAGAAAGTTGAGTTATATGATCAATTGGAAGCCATCAATTAGAGAAGACTAGTAGCAGGTAAGAAAATAATAATAGTATTAGGGGCACCTCGGTGACTCAGTGATTGAGTGTCTGCCTTCAGCTCAGGTCGTGATGCCGGGGTCCTGGAACTGAGTCCCTCATTGAGTTTCCTGCAGGGAGCATGCTTCTCCCTCTGCCTGTGTCTCTGTGTCTCTCATGAATAAATAAATAAAATCTTTAAAAAATAATAATAATATCAGGGAATACACAAATTGAAGATACACACTGTGTGAGCCAGGATAGAAACCACACCTCACCTTTAGATAGTGAAAAGCTCGGTCAGCCGTCTGATGTTCACCTGGCTTCCTATTCCAGTGTTCTCAGGTTCTTCATTGGTGGCTCTGTTTTTGGAAGTGCGAGAAAAACTAAAATACATGTATGACCTCCAGAGAAAAACATCAGCAGGCTTATGAACCATCTGATCATTTTTCCCCTTGTAGGAGGAGCTTGCAGGTTTTCTTACTGATGATTTTTGCCCACACGGTTAGACATTTATTCCCCCCCTTCCCTAATAACCCATCACTCCCCAGTAATTTGAAACAGCCACCACAGCTTTATACTTAGCAGGGAGGAGATCGCCAGTATGCATGCCTCCAAATGCCACACGGGCTGTAAAGGTGGGCTTGAGGGTGGACCCAGAGCACTCCAAGCCAACTGGACAATGACATTCAGGAAGCTAAAAACCAACCAACCAACCAACCAACCAACCAACCAAAAACCTATGGTGACTCAGCAAGTTTATTCCTGGGAGTAAAAAAAAAAAAATTATCATAATCTCCACACTTTGGTCTTAGAGTATGTGGCCTTACTATTTGGAGCATTCCCAAAATACAGGCTTAGACTAACTTAAGCTATGATTTCTTTCACTATGCACCAAACCCCATCCCTTTGTGTAATGTTTTTTAAAAAGGTTTAAAAAGTTTCTTTTCACAATAAGCATTCCCTGTAAGTCTTATAAAAATAGATATAAATGACTCCAGGGACCTATCCCCACTCCCTTAGAATGTCGGGCGAGGAGCCTCCTCAGGATTAGCTGGGAATTCACCGAGATCAGGGAATTTTGGAGCTTCTCTGGTGAAACGCTTGGAAGGGGCAGAGCTGGTCACCCTCTCCTTCCGACTCAAGTCTCAGGCTCTCATCTCACTCGCTAAGCTTCTGCTCAAGACGAGTTCTTGTCCCTGCTGCTCCTTTCAAACAACTTTCTTTACTTCGGGTTTATTCCCATGCAGCATGGTGCTTGACCAAGCAAGTGATTATGCAAAGCAGAAGCCCTACAGGAAAAAACAAACAAAAAAGTCCGTTTGGAAACGTTATCAGAGGTTCCTAAAATGCAGGCTCACTCGCAGTGGAGACAAGAGGTACTATGAGCCCTGTGTTCTTGGGAAACCAGTCAAGTCCCAGGGATTAAGGGTGATGGCCGGGGTGACCAAGCTGATGCCAGCTGCACGGGGAACAAGGGGCCAGCTGGCGCCCCACGATGGGGGATCTGGTCAACCTTAGAGAGCCAAGCCAGCGGTACGGTGCATACAGACTGCTGCATACAGGCCAGTGCATACAGACCGCTGCATACAGACCGGTGCATACAGACTGCTGCATACAGGCTGGTGCATACAGACCGGTGCATACAGGCCGGTGCATACAGACTGCTGCATACAGGCCAGTGCATACAGACCGCTGCACACAGACCGGTGCATACAGGCCGGTGCATACAGACCGGTGCATACAGACTGCTGCATACAGACCGGGGCATACAGACCGCTGCACACAGACCGGTGCATACAGGCCGGTGCATACAGACCGCTGCACACAGACTGCTGCATACGGACCGCACTCCAGGCCAAGCCCCGAGGCTGTTCAGCTGTGGGCGGCCTTCAGGAAGGCAGACTGCTTCCTGCCCCCCAAAAGTCCTCTCTCTCCGTGATAGGCCTTGTCCTTTCTGGGCTCGGCTCTCATGGGGACCGTCCCACCCGTCTCTCCACTGTGGGCTCCAGCTCCGCGGCCCACCCCAGGCGCCTCAAGGGGCGCCCCCGGGAGCTGCAGGGGTGAGCAGCAGCAGCCTGCAGGCGGAGGGCGAGGGAGCCCCAGAAATGGGGCTGCAGAAATGCGGGGGGATGGAGGCAAGTGGCTGTTACTGCCGGAGGCGGACACGCAGTCTCAGGACATCAACGTTGGCAGGTCCTTTACCTCCGCCGAGGTCCTGCAGTCCCCATGTGATCCAGCAAATGGTTTCTTCCTTCCTTCCTTCCTTTCTTTCTTCCTTTCTTTCTTTCTTTCTTTCTTCTTTCTTTCTTTCTTTTTCTTTCTTTCTTTCTTTTTCTTTCTTTCTTTCTTTCTTTCTTTCTTTCTTTCTTTCTTTCTCTTTCTCTCTTTCTTTTTCTTTCTTTCCTTTCCTTTCCTCTTTCTTTCTTTCTTTCTTTCTTTCTTTCTTTCTTTCTTTCCTTCTTTCTTTTCTTTCTCTTTTTTAAAGATTTTATTTATTTATTCCTAAGAGACACAGAGACACAGGCAGAGGGAGAAGCAGGCTCCCCGTGGGGAACCTGATGCAGGACTCGATCCCAGGACCCCGGGGTCACGCCCTGAGCTAAAGGCAAACGCTCCACCGCTGCACCCCCAGGTGCCAGCAAACTGCTGCAGATGCACCAAACTCAGACGCCTAGGCAGCCCCGATGGCGACATATTAACCTTCCAAGAGCAATCCAGCGAGGACGTGGATGAAGGCAGGTCCCAGGCGGCCACGCGGACAGAGCCCAGCCTCGGCCCTGGGCCACGCTGGAGGGGTGCCCCCCCCCCCCCCCCCCGCGCGACATGCAGTTTTCATGGTTCGGGGCTCGCAACCGCCGGGCCGCTGCCCCTTCTCAGGCTGCGTAACAACCACCCTGGCTCGGCGCTGCCCTCCTAAACCAGAAGGCGCCCGGTGGCGAGCCTCCCGGCGTCCCTGACCGCCACCCACACGCCAGAGCCCCTGCCCACGGAGGACCCTGGATGCCCCGGTGCTCATCTCTGCAAGACCCCAAGCCACAGTTATTCCCCTCCCCCGCCCTGCAAGGATGCTAAGTTCCCTTGGCTCCTAGAACCTGGGCCTCTTTCAGGTTCTTGGGTCCACTCTTCCCTGGGAGGCACTTTGAACACAGGGAGTCACGGCTGGTGGCTAATAGCTGTCACTGCTTTCCCCTCGGCCCCAGCCACTCTGGGCCGCACACTCCTACTGCCAAGTCCTTGGCCAGGGGAAGGGCTGGGCGCTGGGGATGACCCTTGTGCCCTCCAGCTCTGCTCCCTAGAGCTCTCACCACCCTCTGGAAGGCTTGGGTCTGGTCAGTGTTGCCTTACCTTGCCTGCCCACCAAGACTCAGGATGGCCACTTCCAGGGACTATAGGAGAGGCCTAACGCTCGGGCCACACACTACCTCTCTCAAGTTTGGCAGAAATAGACTTTTTCAGGCCAAGCTCACAAACCCTGAATCCTGCTAACCCAAAGGCTAGGAGATGCGACACCTGCCCATGGGCCCAGAGAAATGGTGCCCTTTCCCTCCGCCAAAGCTCTGTGCTTCACTCAAGTGAGTGCATTCAGGCACAGGTGAGAAAGCAGCCATATAGGCCCAGCTGCTTTCTTCCCCTGGGCCATTGGTCCTTTCTACTACTGGCAGCCTTGGCACCTCCACCTAGAGAAAACAGAATTATGCCCCAAGGTTTTGCCATAAAGCCAAATAGCCTCATCAGAAGGTCCCAGGAAATACTGTGGTGAAGTTTAAAGTTCATAATTGATCTTTTTTGTTAGCAACTAGCGGTTCGCAGAATTCCAAGATGGCAGGTAATCCCTGCCCCCTAGTGTTCACAGCCTCTACAATCTTCCCCTCCTCTACCCCCACCTCCTCCACCCCATGGGACTTCCTTCTAAACCGTAGAACACAGCAAAGGTGAAAGGATTTTGCAGATGTAATTAAGGTTCCCAATTAGTTGATTTTCAGTTGATTTTCAGTTGTCCTGGGTTGGCCTCCCTTAGATGAAAGCCCTTTAAAAGAGAGACTGTGCCCTCCCTGCAGTCATAGATGCTCCTTGCTGGCTTGACGAATTAGGCAGTGTGTCCAGGAAGCCCACAAGGTAGACAAATGCAGTTGGCCTGGAGGAACTGTAGCTGGCATCCAGGACCTGAGCCACCAGCCAGCAAAGTGTTGGGACCCCCTGCCATACAACCCCAAGGAAATGAACACTGCCAACAATCTAAATAAGCACAGAAGAGAAATCCTCCTCAGTCGAAACTCCAGATGAAAATGCACCCTAGCCAATAGCTCCACTGTGGACTTGGGATACCCTGAGCAGAGAATCCAACTAAACTAACCCCAGATCCTGACCCATAGAAACCGGGGGGCGGGAGGGCAGCCTGGGTGGCTCAGTGGTTTAGAGCCGCCTTTGGCTCAGGGCGTGATCCTGGAGACCCGGGATCGAGTCCCACGTCGGGCTCCCTGCATGGAGCCTGCTTCTCCCTCTGCCTGTGTCTCTGTCTCTGTTTCTCATGAATAAATAAATAAAATCTTTTTTTAAAAAAGAAAGAAACAAGGAGGGAATAAATGTGGACTGTTTTAAGCCACTACGTTTGTGGTCATTTGTTACAGAGAAAATAGAAAACTCATACATGGCTAAAGGCGTATGTGGTCTTTGTTATACTTCTCTCACAAATAGTTCACCATCTAGTTCCTAGTTGTCTCCCACAATCACGGGATCAAAGAGTCACAAAAAAACTTGTAAGAAAAAATCACTGCATCCCTACTGTGTAACAAGGAAAAATACACTCAGTAATAAGAAGCTTTGTGAAATTTCCAGAAGGCCAAAAATATCAAATTTAGTTAACAGCTTGCAACAGAATGAAGTAGGAAAAAATATTTTTTAAAAAATAATACTCTGGTGGGGCACCTGGGTGACTCAGTTGGTTAAGCCCAACTCTTGGTTTTGCCTCCAGTCATGATCTGAGGATCGTGAGCTCAAGCCCCACATTGGGCTCCGTGGTCAGTAGGAGTCTGCTTGAGGTTCTCTCCCTCTCTCTTTGCCCCTCCCCCTCAACATTCTCTCTAAAATAAATAAATCAATCTTTAAAAAATTAAATAATACTTTGGCAACAACAACAGTTTGGTAAACTATTTGGGTAAAGGTGGATGCTTACAGCATAGATGAGCCAAAAAAAAAAAAAAAAAAGACACAGGTAAATTGTTCTGTATTTCAGGAATTTAGGAAGTTCAATAAAGAGTGAAGATGGGAAAGGAAGAGAACTCTGAAGAACAGGGATAACTAATATCCACTTGTAATTGTCGGCATATCTGAAATATAATACTCTCTGTTGTGGAAAGAATAAGGGTTACCAAAGATGTCCACGTACCAGAAGCTGTGACTATGGTACCTTCCACAGCAAAAGAAACATTATAGATGCAATTAAGAATCTTGAGGTAGGGAGGGGTGCCTGGGTGGCTCAGTCGATTAAACATCATCTGCCTTCGGCTCAGGTCATGATCCCGGGGTCCTGGGATCAAACCCTGCATCAGGCTCCCTCTCCCTCTGTGGCTTCCCCTACTTGTACTAGCTGTCTCTCTCTTTCTCTGTCAAATAAAATAAGTAAAAATTAAAAAAAAAAATCTTGAGGTCAGGAGATAGTCCTGGATTTTCCAGGCAGGCCCAATATAATCACAAGGATCCTTATATGTGAAAGAATGGATGGGTAGACAGAGTCAGAACGTGATGGGAAGATGCCACCGGCTTTGAAGATGACGGAGAGGCCACATCTAAGGAATGTAGGCAGCTTCTAGGAGCTGGAAAAGGCAAAGAAATGTATTCTCTCAAGAGCTTCCAGAAGCATCACAGTTCTGCCAATATGTTGACGTTAGCCCAGAGAGACTCATGACAGACTTGTGACTCCCAGAACTGTAAAATAATAAATGTGTGTGGCTGTAAGCCACCAAGTTTGTGGAGGTTGGTTATAACATCAACTGGAAAGTGATACACTCTCTATTCACATTATCTAAACGCCCAAATTCCTTACCGAGACTTTGAGTGGGAATCATGGAAAGGAGCCAAGTTCTACAGGTGGGTGAGTGGGGGTGGAACAGGGACCCCATACAGGAGAGTGAGATGATCCATCCACCGAACCAGTTCAGAGGAAGCAGAAACTAGGATTCTAGTTTCTAGGCCCTAGGGTCCCAGGAATATAACCCATGTGCTGTTCCTCCCTCACAGAATTTGCAGAAATTGTAAAAGACAGCACTGGATGCTCTACCAATTTTGGAATAAGGAGCTAAATTAATCCTACCCAAACTCTAAGTGTCTTGGATTAGGCTGAGAAGGAAGCCAGGCCGTACCCATCAGGTTTTGCCTTGACACGTGTAACTGGATATTAAAGAGAACACTTTTTCTTATGAAACTTTATTTTTATGCCTTTGAATACACTCACAGGTTTAAAATTAAAAAATGAGAAGCTGAACATCCGAAAGACTCACCTTCACCATGTCCACCCCCACCCCATTCTCCCTTGCTCTATTTGTAACCATTTGCATTAATTCATTATTATTCCAGTGTTTCTTCACGTAAAATTGAATATGTATTTTCATTCCCCCTCTTTCTTACACAAAATATAGAATATCATCTACCCAAAACAACACATCTTAGGATCTCTCCACATCGGTGCCCAGAGCGCTTCCTCATTCCTTTTTCATGGCTGCATGGTATTCCGCGGTTACATGGAAGTTATCATAGTTCATTTAGTTTCCTCCTGAGGGGCATTTGGGTTGTCTCTCAGCTTTTGTGACTATAAAACTATGCCACGGTGGATAACCCTGTACGTGGGTCATTTTGAACACGTGCAGGTGAACCCACAGGGAACAGGACAGCTGGGGTTGTAGCCCAAGGGCACCCAGGCAAAGGCAATGTAAGTATCGCCAGGTTCTCTAACTTTCCACAGAGATTGTACTATTCTGTACCCTCACTAGCAGGCTTGGGTGCCCGCTTCCCCCCAGCCTCATAAGAGAGTGTGTTGTTAAACCTCTGGATTTCCCTCAAATTGACAGGTGAGAAATGATACCTTACTAATTTGCATTTTTCTTAAAAGTGAGGTTGAGCATCTTTTTTTCAATGTTGAAGAGCCATTTGCATTTCTTTCTCTATGAGCTACATTTTCATATCCCTTGACCCCAAACCGTTCTGTTTTGACCAAAGTTCCAAACACCTGAAAATAGTAGGTTGCAAGGACTTCCATCTTCTAAAAATGAGGTTTTTCCAATAGTCTTGTGGCCCTTAGCCCCATATCCAGGATATAAAGTGGGAAAGGTCAAAAGAAAGAAATTCTTTGGAGAAAGCCATTGGTGCGCTGAGCATTTTCTATCCCCCACCACAGTGGCAGGGAGTGAGGGGGCTTTCCTCGGGGCAAGCCTGGAAAGAGAAGCTTCAAGGGAACCCCAAACTCAGAGAATCTGACTTGCGTACCCTAAAGCTTTGGGAAGACTGGCCTGGCAGTTGATTCCAAGGAGAAGAAACTCAAGAGTCCAGAAGCTGAGGCTGTTGGGCCAGACAGCAGGACAAGAGTGGGAGCCATGCTGGAAGCAAGCTACGCTTTCACTGGCGGGAGGAGAGGGTCAAATGAGTAAGAAAGAGAGTCTGTGGCTGGAGCTAGCTGTGAGGCCAGGCAGTCCTCCATTTGGCATGGCAAGGATCTGTGAGTTTCCACAAGCCCAGTAGAGACCTTGGAAAGTAATTATGTTGGAGGAACCACCTTGATGTGACTTTTCCCAAAAAAGGACAGATATCCAGGGCAAGAGGACTCCAGTAATGCCAGCAGTGGGAGGGTGTGGGAGGCACTTTCAGGGGTAGGAGCTGGGGTCGTGACTCAAGAGTCCAGGAGAATAAAATATAAAATACCTAGACATGGGGTTCCTGGGTGCTCAGTGGTTGAGCATCCCCCTTCAGCTCAGGTCGTGACCCCACGGCTCCCACGGGGAGCCTGCTTCTCCCTCTGCCTATGTCTCTGCCTCTCTCTGTGTCTCTCGTGAATAAATAAATAAAATCTAAAAAAATACCTAGACATAATAAAAATAAGCATATGCTACCTTGTAAGTTGAAAACTAGAATATTCTGAGAGGGACATACACAAAAAAATGAAATGGAGATGCATACTGTATTGCGGGATGGGAGCACTCTTTGTTTAACACATCCTCCACCCTCACCCCAAAATATTAAGATCTGAGGGAGAGACTGATCAAATAATTCTTTAGCTTATGTACAATAAATAAGTATCCATGAATAAGTATATAATAAAAGCTGAGAATAATCAAAATTAACAGAAAGAGTGGTAACTTACTTTTACTTGTTAGGAAAAACCCTATTTTAAAGTTAAAGCAGGTGGTATTGGCACAGAAATAGATCAGTAGAACAAAGGAGAATGTTCAGAAATAGACTTTGGTATATGATTCAGTATATAACTCAAATCACAGGGGGGGAAAGTCAATGAATATTAATAGGAAAATTGGCTAACCGATTTAGCAACTTACAAAAAAAAAATTCCCTGAACCCCACACCTTATACTAAAATAAATTTCAGATGGATTAAAGATTCGAATGTTTTTTTAAATTGCTGAATTATGTTACCTTGAGATTGGAAGGTCCCTCTAAGCATGGCACCAAAGGCAAAATATATACGGAAAAGATGGATAAATTTGACTATATAAAGTTTTTCTGTGGCAATGTATGAACACAAACAAGGTCAAAAGGGAAATGATAAACTGGAAAATTTGTTTACAAAATATACCACAGCTAGGGAAAAAAAAATTACTATGAAACAAAGAGCTTTTCATATTTGTAAAAGACAAGCCAAGTACTGAGAAAAAAGGCAGTTTGCCAAGACAGAATTACAAATGGTCAATCCACGTGCAAAAATAGAGATATGCAGATAAAACACTGAATCCTCATTTTTCACCCATCAGATTAGTCAAGATGAAACACGGCAACAGTGCCCAGCGGTGCTGAGGCTTTCCGCTGGGGAGAGTGTAAACTGGTGTAAACCTCCTGTTGAGGTTCCTCTGACGATAGGTAGTAAACACAAAATGTATATCATTTTCAATTTCACTCCTAGGAATTTAGTCTAAATGACAATTACATACAATTACACACATTACATAAGGATAGGAAACATCTGGAAATATTCTAAATGTGCAATGCCCAGAAGAGTACTGGTTAAAAAAAAATCTATGGCACAAACTTGTAATTTAGTCACTACTGACATTAAAAAAAAAATGTGCCCAGGAAGGAAAGAAACAATCATTTACAAAATGACACGTGTAGTTTGACCCCCTTTTGGCAACCCTGAGTGGTGCCCAAAAAGTATGGGTATGGATACAGGTGCATGCAAACGCATCACCAAAATGATTCATTCATTCTCTTCCTCTCTCTCCGACAATGAGCACACTGTTTTTTTAATTGACTTGCTTCAATGAATCACCCGCCCACGAACCTGGGTACAGAAAAAGCCACACCCCCTCTCCTTTCCCAAATCCTGCACTTCAGTTCAGAGACAATGGTCGTGGTAGGCAAAAGGCCCCTAGAACACTATTTGATTGACTAGTGCTACTAATACTGGTTTTCTCCTAGATGAAAAGAATGGAAAAATAGAAGGCTTAGAAAATCCGAATGTGGGACATCGGGGTGGCTCAGCGGTTGAGCGTCTGCCTTTGGCTCAGGGCGTGATCCTGGGATCTGGGATCGAGTCCTGCATCAGGCTCCCTTGCATGGAGCCTGCTTCTCCCTCCCTCTGCCTGTGTCTCTGCCTCTCTCTCTGTATCTCTCATGGATAAATAAATAAATATTTAAAAAGAAAAAAAGAAAATCCGAATGTGAGGTCAGCAATAAAAAGGGGGGATCTGAGGATTCTTTTTTACTTCCTTTAAAATCAATTTAAACATTAACTTGATCCCAAGCTAATGTGGAACTGCAGGATAGTCACTTTTGCTCTGGTCTTGGTTAAGTGCCCGGCTACAATTTCAGGTCTTGAGTCAGAGACCGACTACTACCTATTTCCCCTAATTAACCTCTGTCTGTTTGGTCGTTTGTGTCTCCTTCTAAAAGTGATGGGGGCGGGGTGAGTGGGGAGATACCTTATAGTGAAAAGATAGATATAAAAAGGCCTGTGCTATAGTAGCTAAGTTATAGTTAGTAGTTAAGGTTAAAATATATATTATATATATATATATATTTGGTTAAAATATAATAAAATATATATATATATATATTTGGAAATGCAAAGACCTGACTCTCCCCAAAACCAAAAGAGCTGTTGTCCAAAGGTTAGCTCAAGGCCTGTCCAATCCCAGGAATGGACTAGACTGCAGCGAGAAGGCTCAGCCCCACAGTTCAGGTCACACAGCTGTCTGAACCCATTTCTCCATTCTAAAGCGGAAAAAAATGGTAACCCCTGACCTTCCCTACCATACACAAGTATTTTGAGGATGGAATGGAAGAATGTATATAAACAAAAACTCCAGTGGAGATAAATCAAAACTACAGGAGCTCACGTGGGCACACACACACACACACACACACACACACACACACACACACACACTCCAGCCACAGAACAGTCTGCTCCATAGCTGGGCAAGCCCAATTTTGATTCCTTATCTAGAAGGGGACTCACAACTGGGTCGCAGTGCTCACCTCTACACACTGTCTCCAAGACAGTTAATAAGAGAAAGATCCTTCCTCCATCCCCAGCCTGGACCCAGATTTCTTTAGTGACACTCAGACCCAACTCTGAGTTGACCTGACCGGTCCTTGGACAGCCAGACCCTGCGTCCCCCCCGGAAGGCCCACTACCGGCCTCCTGAGATGCCCTCCCCACCTTAACCAGAGTCTGCTTGGGACACAAAGAACAGTATGGTGGCAAAGCTACTAGGGGAACTTAGAGAACTTCTAGCTGCCCTCATGCTTATCAGAAAATGATGAGAGCCGCAGGCAGATGGTACATCCTTTCCGCCAATGCTCAGCGCCTGCTTCTGTTAATACTCCGAGCAACTCTGGCCTATTGTCTGGAACATTTAGAGGCAGGGAAAAAGTCCATGGGTGTTTTTTGGTTATTTTATTCTTCTTTCATAAACTGTTTTACACTTCTGTACTGTACCCAGAAGTACATTTTACCTAATATTTTACTTAATATTTAGTCAGTTGTTTTAACCAGAAACTTCTGATACTAAGCAAGTGGGATTTCTTCCTTTGAGTGACAATTTTTGCCGGGCTCCCCTGTGGACCACAGTCACTTCTTTGGCAGCTTGGTCTGGAGCTGGAAATTAAGGGGGCTGCAGAAACATCTTGTGTTTACAGAACCAGGAAAATAAGAATAATAATGGGAGTTCAGATTCTCTCTTTGCATAGAGGAGGCTTTCGGGGAAATCCTTGCTCATCAGGGACCCTACCCTACACTAACCACGGTAATTTGTAATGATGCCAAATGTCATTCAAAGTCTGTGAAACAGTTTGAATAGTTGCACGTAAAAATTAGAAGTGGAAAACTATTTGTATTAGTCTTTCGACAGCTCTTCTCTGTCAGCCACCTCAGATGAGAGCCCGAAAGGTTCTAAATGCTGATCCTAGGTTGTAGTCCAAGGTAGTACTTCAGAGGACAAAGGACAATTATTCCTAATACTGCTTAGTGCTGACAGGACCAGGGCCGGCAGCTGTCACTGACACCCAAGTGGCAGGACATCACTTCCCTCTCTCTCACTCTTCCCAGTTGAGGGGATAGACTTTGAGCCTGGTCTCCCAGGGCAAGGCAGCCTCATAGTTCCCACCAGTTTCCATAATTCCTCTTCTTTCCACATCTGCCCAGATCACTCGGATGTGACACCCAGGAATTTAGGGGAGAGAGGACACACCAGCCCAACCCGTCAGGAACATCACCCCTTTCCCTTGGGACCGCAACCCTACATAATTCCAGAGCCACGTTCACATATACTGGGCCCCAAGGCTGTAAAATATAACTGTGCCCCATTCTCCTCCCCCGTGCTTTTCATTCTCCAGGCCTAGAAAAAGAGGGAAGGGAGGAGAATACCATTGTCACTTAGGAAAGCCACATGCCTCTGCTCCATTCGTTTTTTACTGGGCCTTGGAGTTATGCCATCAGTTAGGGAAGAAAGGTAAAGAACACTGACTGAGGCTTTAAAAATCAAATCTAATTCACTGCATCTGTAAATTGAGCAAGTTGACAGTGGCCCCAGGGCTCCTTACATCTAACATGTCATGGTTCCTGAAAAAGTAACAGTCATCGTTACTGCAGTTGTAGGTAAAGGGGGAGATCAGGTCACTCACATTCTTCCCCCTTCCCTGTGAACACACAGACTCTGGCCTTGGGCTTGACGGTGTTTCAATCCACCGTAACATGAACATCCCATCTAAAGGGAAGACACGGGGCGTTTTTAAGAGACGGTTATAAAAAAAAAGTTAGCCAAGACTGCTATAAACGGTGGTGTGGAAGAGAGAAACCACCTAAATTAACAGAATATTTTTATTGGAATGAAAACTTACGGCTTTTGAATACCTGTCAGACCAAAGGATCCGTATCAAAGCCATGCTGCCTAACAGGCATTGCAGGGAACTTACTGGAGTGGCCAGCTTAGCATACTGTCTGTTAGGATGTCAATTAATTGTAGGAAAGGGGTTGCTTCTAAAACGTTGGGCAAGGTGCCTACGTCAATGATCTCTATCCTTTTTCAATGACCTCCTTTATAAAGGCAAATTCTAGCTCAAACTTAAGTCCATCTCATTGCTCATCGTAAAAGGACGGATTCCAAATTAGCTCAGAGATGCTGTAAAGGAAGTTGCAGAGACTCTCTTGCACTCAAAAGTCCACAAGAGCAGACAATCAGGACCCACTCAGAGGAAGACAAAGCTCCCGCCCATATGATCCGTAGCCTGGGGTCAATGTTACGTTGTGTCTCAAGGGTCCCAAGTTCACAGACACAGAACTGCTTGTGTAGCAGGCAGAGAAGATGTCAGCGATTCCAGAGTTTCCTCCTCTTGAGAGGGGTGGTTCCACAGGGATAGTCAGCATCTTGAATCCAGAACTGGAGCTAGGCTGGGAATGGAAAAAGTTGCAGACCCACGCACACCTGGATGGAAGCCACGTGGGGCCTCTGTGTAGGCGGGCACCTGAGAAGCTGTCATAACATCTGCCCCAGCAGCAGCGCATCCTGCTCACGTAGCACCCGTCTGTGATCTAGACGTGGGGGAGGAAAAGAGATCATTGACACACTTTGGTTTTGCCTTGGTGCCTCTGTACGTGCAGCTCACGTACCTTCATGGGAAACAGCATGGGCCATCAGAGCACCTATTACTGATCCTGCTTGTTTTCTGCACCAGAAGGGCACCCCCCGCCCCCCCGCCCTGAGGTGTAGGACCACCTCCCCTCACCTTCCCCTTGACCCTCCTCAATCCCAGCTGTTCTTCAGGACTCTAACCCCATCCTTCCACCGTTCCACTCATTTCTCAAAAATGTCAGTCTCACATACCACACGGCTGAGAAGGAGAGGAATGCGAGAATAATCACAACAGCCATGGATCCCAGCCCGACGCCCACCATCTGCTGCAGCAAGAATGACGAGTCTGCGGGACAAAAGCACACACTGAGCCCACGGCACGCAATCACAGCACACGTGCACCTGTGCTCACTCCGTTTTAACCCAAGGCTTGGCCCCATTTCACAAACCATCCCAAGAATGCCCAGAGTGCCTCTGTGTCCTCCGAGTCGGCCCTGAGGGTGCAGGGCGTAAGGAAAGCACAGTCCCAGGTATTTCTGAAAAGGAAATGGAAAACCAGGCCACACTCAAGTTACAAGGGATAAAATAGCTCATCTTGTTGTGCATGTAAGTACAGCAGACTGTGCTGCTTGTACTGGTCCTCTCCCAGTTAACTGCTCCTCAAAGTGTTTATGGGAAGCTTTCTTTTGCATTGAGGAAGAACTCTTGACATTTGGATTTTTGCTCTGAAAATGATTAGGGAGCGCCAGTGGTCAAACACAGCAAATAGATCCTCTCTGACGGATAGGATATGTCATTTTCCCGACACACCAACAAGGAGGGGACCTCCCTACTCCGCTTGGCAGGTTGCCATGAGGATGAAGTAAGAAAACTGATGGAGAAGCTCTCTAAAATACATGTGTTCTAATTTGGGGTGTATCATAGGCCAACCCCAGGGAGATCCTTTGTTATAAACCAAAAAACACCCACACTTGAGTTGCTATAAACCAAAAAATAGCCAAGTGACTGAATCAGAGCATCATGTTCTCTACCAAAGGTCTCGTTTTAATTTGCAATCAACTTATTTAGCACTTACAATATGCCAAACTGTTCTTGTGACTTCTCCTAGCCACCTAGTGAGTACTATAAGAATAGAACCAGGTATTACAATCATAGTGCCCAGCGTAATAACAATACACTGAGTGCTGCTATTATTCCCATTTTACAGATGAGGGACCGAGGCATGGAGTGGTTCAGCAACTTATCCAAGGTCACAAGCTGAGAACCAAGAGAGTCAAGATCCAAACCCATGTTGTCTGGTTCCAGCATCTTTGCTTTTAACCACAACACCATGCTTTCCCAGGGCAGATCTGAGCCCAGTTCTGTCTCCAGCAGAGCAGGTCATCAGAAGTTAGGGGGGCAGGCCCTGCCCTTTCCTGCATAGGCCGATGATGATGGAGCTTGGACCGTAGCTGTTCAAGCTCCTCTTTAAAAGAACAAAAGTCTGTGTGCAATGGTGCCATCAGACCCTGCAAAGACCGTGGGGGCTGATGCTGCACGTATAGAATTAAAAACAAACAAAACGCCGCCAAGCCATGGAAGAATGGTAAGGAAGTGCAACGAAGTCCAAATTTTGCCAGATGATTTGTTGTGATTGTCACTGTCGGAATATCAAATCATTTCATTTTCGGTGCCCTCCTTTTACTGATGCCCCAGGCACACGTTAGTCTGCCCTCTGGGCCATCCAGTACTGCCTGGGAAGAGCTGAAACAGTAAACGAGCAAAGATCTGTTAGGTAAGGAGGAGGGGCTTGAGAGAAAAAATAGTAGCCCCTGGGCTTGAGAGCCTTGAAACACAGTTGACTCTCATCCCTGGCTGCCGAGGCACATCTGAGAAGGGGGCTGGCAGGGGAGCCTGCTGCTACCTAAGTCTTTCATCACCCAATCTGCACTAACACAGTAGCCACTAGCCACAGTGTGGCTGTTAAATCTAAATCAGTTCCAGTTAGGGCGCCTGGGTGGCTCAGTGGTTGCGCGTCTGTCTTCAGCTCAGGGTGTGATCCTGGGGTCCTGGCGTCAAGTCCCACATCGGGCTCCCTGTGAGGAGCCTGCTTATCCCTCTGCCTGTGTCTCTGTGTGTCTCTCATGAATAAATAAATAAAATCTTTTTTAAAAAAATTAAAAATAAATCAGTTCCAATTAAATTAAAAATTCAGTTTCTCAATCATACCAGTTCAAGTGCTCGATTTCAAGTCCACATTTCAAATGCCCAGTAGCCACATGTGGCTTGTTGCTACCATTCTGGACAACACAGCTTTAAAATCTTTCCATCATTGCAGAAAGTTGTATTGATTGGCACTGCTCCATCTCCACGACGGGGGTAGGAGCAGTTTGGTTCTATTCTCCAACAGGGTAGTTGGCACCAGCAAAAGCAGCCATGGAACACAGTTCTTGCTAAAAACCTCTGCAAAACCCATTACCTCAGAAAGTGTTGTCAAGAGACTTTCTAGAAAAAACATGGCTTGTATTGTTTGGCTACCTTTAGTAACCAGAAGAAAGAAGCCACACTACAAGATGGAAGGAGCAGCTGTGGGTAAACTAGAAATTAGCAGAGAAAAAAATTAGAGGAGTGACTTAAATTACCGCATATTAAAACAGTGTAGAATCAGCATAGGGATGAATACATGGGAACAAAATAGCATAGGAACAAACGCATGTATATCAAATAACTTCCAAGCTTAAATATTGAAGTCAGGTGGTCCAAGTCTGTATTTGAACACCCTGACTGTGGACTCTGGACAAGTGATTCAGCCATTCTGTGCCTCAGTTTCCTCATTGAGGACTGATTTAGCAACACGGGAATGATAATAATAGTCCCCACTTTATAGGGTTATTGTGAGAAATAAATGAGGTAAGTTGTGTCAGGACTGTGCCCAGGACACAGCAGGCAGCTGGCAAGTGCTGGCTATGTATGGTTCATTATTGTTGCTTTGCTACTGCTTCAAGCCATTAGGAGAAATGATATATTTTTCATAATTCATGTTGAGAAAACTGACCATTTAGAATAAAGTGATGTTGACCATTAGAGCTTAAACTGTATATGCCAAAATAAAATCCAGACAGATTAAATTGAAACCTAAAAGAATTAGATCAAAGGGTAAGTGAATACTTATCTAAAATATTTATCTCAAACAGGTAAGAACTGCCTTAAGCATATTTATTAATGCAGAAACCATGATGCTCACCGCTGGGATCTGCTGCTGCTTCTACCACAGAGCCACCTCTTAAAAGATCTTGCCTGGCCTTGACCTCAAGTTATCCTCAACCACGCTTTGCAAACTCTTATTTTCCTCACCCAAAGTTCCATGTTCTTTGCTCCTCTCTGGTCTACTTAGGTTTGCTCTTCAAGATATCTTAAAGATCAGCTGCTGTGGCTCACCATCTCATTTGCAAATTGTATGAAGCTGCTAGAATGTGCTGCATCTGGGTCAAAAGGCTTTAATTTATGTGAAGCAGTGAGCTCTTCTCTTGCTTTTAAATGTCCCCTCACAAACAGGACAGAGGCAAAGTAGGAGTTGATAGACTGGACTTTCTCTTGACCACCCACCAGCAGAACATCATTTACCCTAAGCAACAGGCCCACCCAGCTATTCCTTACTCTGGATGTAAATATTGGAAAATCATCTTTTTTTTTTTTTAATTATTCTGCAAAACATGACTTGGGGTTTGGCTGCAGGCATGGTTCTTGCTGGTACATGTCTCTTGGTCTACCTTGTGTATGTACTCTGTGAGAATCTGAGTCCATCCACCCAGAGCACTCACAGTGTAGCCGCACAAGATTTCTGTAGGGACTTTCCCAATTAATTCCTCGCTGAGAAAATTTACAGCTGGCTAATTCGAATTACATTTTTTAGAGCTTTGCCGTCTTCTGGTTTCCCTCCCTTTCACGGTTTTATGCTATAAAATCATGCTTCCTTTTCCTCCGAATTACTTGTAGAATATTTTTTCAGAAACTGGAGTGAATCATGTGTTATAGCACAGATTTGCAGTGACTCATTCTTGGAGAGAGTAAAACCATTAGGTTAAAATACTGTCATTCTCTTCAGGGTGGCTCCCTGAGGAGGTAGAGTGCTCAGGAGGCGTGACAGGGCTTCTCTGGGCGTATCTTTTAACTCTTCCACTAATGCAAATATCACAGGTGCTGAAGAACAAGTTAGAAAGACTCTATGCCTACTCTCAAGCTCTGTCACAGCTTGAGGACTTCCTGTGGCTGTGGACATTTTTTTCATGAATTTACACTAGCAGGGCCACTTCCTGAAAGCAACAAGTCCACTCTCCAAAAGGTACACAAAATTACCACTGTGACTTCTACTTAGTGTGTTAAACTCCTCTCTGCTATTTTAGGGTCTCCTTACTTGAATCCCATGCAGAGGACAAAGGAGATCAAAGTAGATTAATTTAGAGATAAGTATCACCTGATGAATCGGCAACATTTTTGAACTCGTTTTCTATTGCAGCTTAACAAATCACCATAAACTTAGCAGCCAGCCCCCATTCATAGCTCGCGGTTCTGGGAACCAGAAGTTGAGGTGCATTGTGACTGGGTCCTCTGCTCAGTGTCTTCTAAGGCTGAAATCAATGTGTCAGGTGGGCTGTATTTCGCTCTGGAGCCTCTGGGGAAGAATCTGCTTCCAAGTTCATAGCAGTTGTAGGACTAAGGTTCCCATATGCTTACTGGCTGTCAGCCACTGGCCACCCACATTGCTGCCATGTGGTTCCTTCCATCTCCAAAGGCAGCAAGAGAAACCCTGATTGATGTCAGATCCATCTCTCCCTTTGAATCTCCAATCTCCCATTTCTGACTTCTAGATCCAGATTTAAAGGGTTCATGTGAAGGTCAGGTGCATCTGGATAATCTCCCTATTCGGGACCTTAATTACATCCTCAAATCCTTTCGCAGCAACACTCAGAATAGCCTTTGATTGAGTAACTGAGAGATGGTGCGTGTACACCAGGAATCTGTGAGGCTGTATAATAACTCTGCCAACCACAGTGAGGAAGGTGGAAGGTATGCTTGTGTGTGTTTGTGTGTGTGTATACATACATGTGCACAGCATATACAAACACATATGTACACACTAGGCTTATATATTGATGTAAATCTTCTCTGGCTTAAGTATTGTACCTACTGTGCTATGCTTTTCATCAGGCTCTACTGCTGGTTGACCGTAATCATCTAACCCAATTCACTAAATTCTGATGAGGCACCAATGTGTACCAGGCACTGCTCCAGTTCTTCATATGCTCTTCCCCAGGGGTATGAAATCTAGTAAGAAAAGACAAATGCACCAGTTGCTCTAAACTGTGGCAGATATCTTTAAAAGGGGGGGTTGGAATCCCTGGGTGGCAGTTTAGTGCCTGCCTTCAGCCCAGGGCGTGATCCTGGAGTCTCAGGATCGAGTCCCACATTGGGCTCCCTGCATGGAGCCTGCTTCTCCCTCTGCCTGTGTCTCTGCCTGTGTCTCTGCCTGTGTGTGTGTGTGTGTGTGTGTGTGTGTGTGTCTCATGAATAAGTGAAATCTTAAAAAAAAAAAATAAAGTGTGGCAGAAAGCCTATGTGGAGGGAGTGGGGAGGGAGCAAGGGGGATGGGGAGAGAGGGAGATGGGGGGGAGAGAGGTAGGTCCTACCCCATTGAGGAAATAAAGCTTCAGGAAGGACATAGCATTTGATTGTAATCTTGACGAACAGATGGGATTGTAGTAAGCTAATAAACAGAGATTACAGGAAGGTTATAGGGCAATCCAGGTGGAAATAAGCAAGTAATCGTATGAGTAAAGACATTAAGGAAAGTAGGCAAGGGCCATAGCCAGAAAAGAGCTAGTACATCACTTCAAACGGAGAAGGAGAGAGGTCACTAGAAGGGTATGCCACTGTCAAACTGATGTCTTGGAAATCAGTCTAAAACATAATAGAGAACTCTGGAAGGGGAAATAGTCAAATTGGCACCGCAGTTTAGAAATATGAGTCAGGCATGTAGGCTGGAGTGAAGAAGGAACCCCTGAACACCATGGTGGGCGAGGAAAAAAAGAGGCTTTGCCAGTTGTCTATGCTGCAGATATAAAGGCCTACGCTGGGGGAATTAGGGGGTGTGGTGAACCCAGACATGAGATGGGCATACCCTACGTATAAAATGTGGGCTGAAAGGCAAAGGGGAGTGGTCACTAATGACCCAGGGGTTACTCCTATCACTCAAGAATGTTCTATGAATACCGTTTGTGAACATCTCACATATATCAAATGACTTGTTTTGTGACTCAAGAAATCAAAGAGTCACTACTTTGTGGCTGGGAGAGATCTGAGAGATCTCGGTAAGAGGAAATTGAGAAGCAGCCAACTTAAATATAATTTCAAAGACACTCAGCTGATAAGTAGCAAGGCTCAAGCAAGGAAGCCCAGGCCTCTGCATTTCCCCCTCAAACCAACTGCTGGTTCCCTGGTAATCATCACAAAACTCTTTTAGGGGTGATCTGCATAAGGTAAATAGCATACTTTGTCACTGGGCAAAGGTCAGAATGGGGCTATTGATTGGCACAGTGAACTAGAACAAGTTCAGGACTAATCTGGATCCTAGCTCTCTCCAAATTACTTTCTGAGATGGCAGTCGTCCACATTTTTGCAAAAGGAGACTATCAGAGGTACTTTACACAGGTCAAGTTTATACACAGATTCAGAATTGCCTTCAGCATTTCAATATAACAGTGGGTTCTTCTATTATCACTAGAGCCTTCTAATAGTTTTATTTTCAAGGTTTGAACTCTCAACACTGGTTCTTAAGTTGAGGGGGAAAAAAAGGTACTACCAAACCACTTAGATATTTCCAAAGCGAAATCCTTCCCGTGAGCTTAATCACAGTAGAATGACTGTAGCCAGCTCCTTGGCCATTTCTGCCACCCAGTTTGAGTGTCTGCTAACCATATCAAACAGCTGCTGAAGGCTGTGGATTCTGGGAGCTTCTGTGCTTGTCCAGGATGATTGCACATCTCCATTCTTTTGATAAAGCACTTATTTTCTTTGAGTGAACTGCATTCACACCCCCAGAGCCTCAGGGAATGGACTGGCTGAAAAACTTCCATTTGTTGGAGCATGTGGTTGTTTCTTGTGGCCTTCACTGAAATTCTAGGACAGGAAGCTTAGCCTATCTACACGCATTAGTGCAACAGCACCCATCTCTGTGAAGGGAGACTCACTAATTATGCTAAGTAAAATAAGTCAGAGACAAATACTATATGATCCCATTTATATGTGGAATCTACAAAGGCTAAACTCATTGAAATAGAAGACTGGTAGTTGCCAGAGTCTGGGGTTGGGGGGTAGGGAGAAATGGGGAGGTGTTGGCCAAAGGGCACAAACTTCCAGCTATAAAATGAGTAAGTACCGGGCAACTAATAATGTACAACATGGTAACTATAATTAATACTGTATCATATGCTTGAAAGTTGCTAGGAGAGTAAATCTTAAATGTTCACACATACACAAATATATACACATGGTAATTATGTGGGCGATGGGGCTGGTAACCCTATTTTGGTAATCATTTTGCAATAGAGATCCAATCATCACATTGTACACCTTAAACTCAATGCTGCATAAATTATATCTCAAGAAAGTGGAGGGGTGTGGGGGAGACCCTTGCTGCCTGGCAAACACAATCCAAGATAGCAGATGGTCAGGTAATGTGCTTTGCCCAGGAGAAAGGCCATGTCCTCTTGCTCTCGTTGAAGTAGGTGTGAATAGAGATAAAAAAGATGGGAAATAACATTAGAAGATAAGCAGACAAATGAAGGAAGCCTAATTCTCCAGGTCCCTCCCAATCATTTCCTGTTAAGCACCTTCTACTGACAAGGTACCAGATCCCCCATTGTAAAGTGCCCCTAGCTGGAATCCTTCTGGAAGCAGGGTTATATGGGCACTTCCTCACCACCCCAGCCTATTGTTTCACGCTGCTCTGAGGTAAGGGGCAGGATGTAAGGGGTTAAACTGATACTCCAAGCTAAGAGCAAAATTCCTCAGGCTGTTGCTAGGACTCCTAGACCACAAAGAAAAGGTCCAGATTCAAAGGTCATAAACTTGACAAGGTTTCTGGTATTAGCTACAAACTAATGGAATTCCTGGGAATCAAATCCACTGGCTGGCTGCCTGTTGGTTTAAAGAGATGTACTGCCAGGGAAATCCCACGTCTGGCAAACACCGAGCTGCGATTGCTCAATGCCCGAGGCCAGTCTCCCACCTGGACAGCTGCCCGCCCGAGGAAGGCATGTGAAGCTATACAGCCCTCGGCAGAGCTCCTTCCTGCTGCATCTTATGTACAAACAGCTCTGGAGGAAACGGCCGAGGGTACTTTCCCATCAGGCAGAGCCAGGAAAAGACTGAGGCGGCCCAACTAAGTGACCATGTGACTCCCTCTGCTTCCAGGCCAAGGGAAGCTTGCTTTTCCCATCCAGCAGGATGTGGTCATTGTCATGGGCCCCCTGTCCACGGCACAGCACTCTATCTTTTCTTCCTTTCTAAGTGAAAGTGCTTACTGAGCTTACCCAGGCTCCCCTTTCATGTTAAATGCTGTGGTTTGAAGATGCTTACTTACATTCTGCATTCAGTCACAGACTGCTAAGGGACCATGAGAAGTCCACCTGGATTTGATCAAGAGGCATGGACCGGCCCCAGGGAGGCCGGTCTTGGAGCTGGATGCAATAACAGACCCACCCTCGAGCTGTCTTCCACTTGAGCTCCACTTTTGGCTGTATAGAGTATTATTCTTCCATAATGGAGGATGTTTTTCTTAAAAGTACACCTGGGGCGCAGGTGGTGCAGGTCGGTTGGGCATCTGACTCTTGGTTTCGGCTGGGGTTGTGATCTTGGGGTCAGGGGATCGAGCCCCACGTCAGGCTCTCAGCTCAGTGTGGAGTCTGCTTAGGACTCTCTCTTCCTCTGCCCCCCCCCCCCACGCTCTCTTGCTCTCTTCCCTCTCCCTAAAATAAATAAATAAAATCTTTTTTTAAAAAAGTGTACGTGTGTGTGTGTGCACATGCAAAGCAGCTAAATGGCCAAAATGCTGCAGCTCTTTGTACTGATCTGCCAACATGTTTTTCTGTGCCTCTTTTCCTGATGGGGATCAGGTCCGCCTCTCGGTACAATCCTGGTATGGCTATCAATGACACTGATCTACCCCCAACCAGCCATATGAGTAAGCCCCAAATCCCAGGGCGGCTGTTCATAGCGCATAGTTCCCTAGGAGGGGCACTAGTCATCCCATAGCCAGTCCCTTAATCTAGGAGAAAAGATTCTTTCCCGGAACTGAAAAACCTTCTGTTCCCACTGAAGTTGCTAAACTGCACAGCTGGTGCCCAGCCCTCTCCATCACATGGCTTATTATAGAAGAAAAAGAAGCCAACTCAGAAACAGAGAGCAGAGACAAAGACAGACTGTCCCTCTCATGGAGTCAAGTCCCAAGTGTCAGTTCCTGGAATCCTCATGATGCCCCTTTGGGTCGAGGTCCATAAGCTCCCCACCCCATCCTTTGCAGCTGTGGCTTTTTGCTTAAACTAGTATGAGATGGGTTTCTGTCCCCTGTGGCAATTGTAAAAGAAATCTCATCAATATAAACTTGATGCTGCAGACTGGAGAGGAGAAAGGAGGACCGGAGGCTTAGGCAGAAAATGGTTTTTACCTTTCACTTGAGCCCAAACTGCACAGGAGCATCTTCTCACCTATAAAGAGAAATGCAGCAACACATTTAATGAGGCAGCACATAACATCAATTTAAAGAATACATTTTGGCCCAAAAAGTTTAGTGGGTTTTTTTTTCTTCTTAATCTGGATTAAAATATCCTCATCTAGCTTGAACATCTAATAATTTAGCCATATGATCACTAAGTATTTGAGGGACTGGCATGGAACCCTAGGGATCAGTTCTGTGGCTTCTCAATAGATCTCAAAAAGCATGCCCTATGGGTAAACAACAGAAATGGCAATGAGTTTCATTCTCCTTCCCAGCAATGAGCAACTGGCACCAACTTCTGAAAAAGATTCTGAGGTCCCATCCATTTGACAGTGATAGGACAGTGACAGTGATACATGGGACAGGCAAGACTATGAGAACTCTTGGTAAGTAATAACACCTCACTGGTCTAGATGATACTTATCTGGCCAAGACCCACAAACACACTGGAATGAGATACCTTCTCTTCTCTTCCAGTTATTACATGCATATTTGTCTGTTAGGAATACTGGGATTACTCAGCAAAATGTTCCCCAGAGGAAACTAAATAGCAGGGGTTAGAGAAAGATCCCTCCAACTTCAAAAGGAGATTCTCTTTCAAGTGACAAAATGGGCAGTCTGGTTTTATTGAAAAATTTAAATATATATATATATATATATATATATATATATATTTTGTACTGAAAAATGCTGGTGAATGCTTGAAATGGCCCTAAGTTCTTGAATGTGACTAAACTTTGGATTGATGCTAAGTGTATCAAGGGCATCGAGTGGAAAATCATATTCAAGAATAACCAGTGAAAGGGACCTCAAGTAGTAAGGCAGGTACTAGGGAATTGAGTGTATTAAAGGAGAGAAATGGGTGGGGCCAAGGGAAGAAGGGAGCTCATTAAAATAGAGTGTCATGGCCAGATTTACAATTTATAAACTTCATTCTGGCAGTTGTTTGGAGCAAAGAGATAAGAAGATGAATTAGAAAATTGATGTTCAGGGGCGCCTAGGAGGCTAAGTGGGTTAAGCATCTGCCTTTGGCTCAGGTCATGACCCCAGGGTCCTGGGATCGAGCTCCACATTGAGCTCCCTGCTCTGCGTGGAGTCGGCTTCTGCCCTTCCCCGCTGCTGTGCTCGCTCTCTCTCTCTCTCTCTCAAATAAATAAAATCTTTAAAAAAGGGAAAAAAAGACATTTGGTGTTTAGGCAAGAGATGCCAAAGGCTAAACATTGTTAAGGGAGCAGAGGAAAGGATGATTTTATACAGCTTTAATGTGAAAGAATTGACAGAATTTGATGATGTACTAGACAAAAAGATAAAGAGGAAGAAGACAGGAATTATTCCTTGATTTCTGTCTTAGCAAATGGGAGCATGGTGATGCTATTTACTGGAACGGATACACAGAAGGAAAAACAAACTGGAAGAATTGGAAAACAAACTTCCTGGTGTCAAATTTTACTGCACAGCTACAGTAATCAAAACAATGTGGTGCTGGCATAGAGACAGATATATAGACCAATACAGTGGAATAGAGAGCCCAGAGATTAAACTCTTGCATATATGTCAAATAATTTTTGACAAGGGTTGCCAAGAACATTCAATGGGTAAAGGAAATCTTTTCAATAAATGATGCCAGGAAAACTAGATATTCACATGCAAAAGAATGAAGTGGGACCCTGACCTAACACCACATACAAAAATTAACTCAGAATGGATCATCCAAATGTAGGACCCAGAAAAAAAGAAAACATAGAGAGTAAGCTTCAGCAGATTGGATTTAGCAATGATTTCTTGGATATGACATCAAAGGCATAGACAACAAAAGAAAAAATGGACAAACTTGACTTCCTCAAAATTAAGAACTTTTGAGGATGTGAAGAAAAAAGAACCCTTGTGCACTGTTAGTGGGATGCAAACTGGTACAGCCACTGTGGAAACAGTATGGAGGGCCCTCAAAAAATTAAAAATAGAACTAACCAGGATCCAATAATGCCACTACTGGGTGCTTACCCAAAGAAGAGATACATGCACCCCTATGTTTACTGCAGCATTATTTTCAATAGCCAAGATACGAAATCAAGGGTCCCTGGAGAGATGAATGGATAGAGAAGATAGAGAAGATGTGATACACACACACACAAATGGAATATCACTCAGCCATTAAAAAGAATGACATCGTGCCACTGCAACAACATGGATGGAACTAGAGGGTATAACACTAAGTGAAGTAAGTCAGCCAGACAAAGACAAATACCATATGACTTCACTCATATGTGGAATTTAAGAAACAAAACAAATTATAAATAGAGACAAACAAAAAACCAGATTCCTAAATATAGAGAACAAATTGGTGGTTGCCAGAGGGGAGCTGGGTGGGAGATGGGCGAAATAAATGAAGGAGATTAAAGGGACATGTATCACAATGAGCACTGAGTACTACATAGAATTGTTAAATCCCTCTATTGTACGCTTGAAACTAATATAACATTGTATATTAATTATACTGGAGTTAAAAACAAAGAAAGATGGAATGTTAAAAAAATTAACTTTTGTACATCAAAGGACACTTAATGACAGAGCAAAAAAGGCAACTCATGGAATGAAAATATTTGCACATTGCAAATCTCATAAAGCATTAATATCCAGAATATATACAGAACTCCTAATACCCAACAACAAAGAAATAACTCAATTCAAAAGTGGGCAAAGGACTTGAATCACCGTTTCCCCAAAGAGGACACACAAGTTGTCAAAAGCATATGAAAAGATGCTCAACATCGCTAATCATTAGAGAAATGGAAGCCAAAACCACAATGAGATTCCATCTCACATCCATTAGGGAGGGCCATTACCAACACAGAAAACAGCAGGTCTTGGGGAGGATGTGGAGAAAATGGAACCTTTGTGCACTGTCAGTGAGAATGTGATATGGTGCCGCCACTGTGGAAAATAGTGTTACAGTTCTTCAAAAAAATACAAAGAGAATGAACATATGATCCAACAATTCCAACTCTTGGTAAATGCCCCCAAAGAACTGCGAGCAGGGACTCAAAGAAATATTTATACACCCATGTTCATAGCAGTCTTATTCAGAATAGCCCAAAGATGAAAGCAACCCAAGTGTCCATCCACAGATAAATGGCTAAACAAAATGTGGTGCGTACATACAATGGAATATGCCAAAGGGAAGAAATTCTGACACAATGCTACACCATGAGTGAACTTTAAGGACATGTGGCTAAGTGAAATAAGACAAATAATGTATGATTCTACTCATATGAGGTACCAGGAGTGGTCAAATTCATAGAAACAGAAAGTAGCAGAGTAGTTGCCAGGGTTTGGGGAAGGCAGGAAGGAGAAAGTTTCTGTTTGATGGGGACAGTCTTTCAGTTTGGCAAGATGAAAAGAGTTCTGGAGACTGGATGCATAACAACTTAAGTGAACTTAATACTAATAAACTGTGCACTTAAAAATTATTTACGTGGTAAGTTTTGTTATATGTATTTTCCCACCATGAAAAAATAAATATTCAACATACACCACTACTAAATGTTCTGGAATTAAATGGTGGTAATGGTTTGTACCACCTTGTGAATACACTAAAGATCACTGAATTGTATGCTTTATTTATTTTTTTCACCATCTTAACTATTTTTACTTTTAAGAATTTCTTATTTGAGTATAGTTGACACATAATGTTGTATTTGTTTCAGGTGTACAGCTTAGTAATTTGACAAGTTTATAAGATGCCATGTTCGCCACTAATGTAACTATCATCTGTGCCATTACATCACTATTACTGGGGCACCTGGGTGGCTCAGTGGCTGAGCATCTGTCTTTGGCTCCAGTTGTGATCCCGGGGTCCTGGGATCGAGTCCTGAATCCCACATGGGGCTCCGCAGGGAGCCTGCTTCTCCCTCTGCCTCTGTCTCTGCCTCTGTCTCTCATGAATAAATAAAATCTTTAAAAATATAAATATAAAAAAAATATATAAATATCACTATTACCATATCACTATGTTCCTTATGCTATAAACGATATACTTTAAATGGATGATTAATGTGGTATGTGAATTATCTCTCCGTAAAGCTGTTTAAAAAAGAAAAATAAATAGATCACTACTCATCTGAATAGGACTGTAACACTAACAGATTTGGAACCCCTTAGGGGAAGTAATTGCAATTCAAAAATGCAAGTCCCAATATAAATGTTTTCAAAACCCCTTCGTCTCCTTAACCATCCTAAAGCCTAAGCACGTGTTCTGCTAAGCTATATGAGAAAAGAGATATCAATGACATTACAGAAAAGTTCCCTATACTATAAACTAGGATTCTTATCCTAAGCTCTCACTTCACTGCCTGTGTTATGGCTTGAATGTCTGGGTCACCTAAAGTTCACATCTTGAAGCCCTAGCCCCACAGATGGTGGGACTTGAGATTAGGGCCTTTGGAAGGTAATTAGGTTTAGATGAGGTCATGAAGGTGGGGACTCCATGATGGGATTAGTGTTCCCCTAAGATGAAGATGATGGCCCAGGGCTAGATTGCATGCTTTCTACCAGGTGAGGACACAGCAAGAAGGCAGCTGTCTGAAAGCCAAGAGGAGGGCCCTTACCAAGGAACCAGGTCAGCTGGGACCTTAATCTTGGACTTCCCGATTTCCAAAGCTGTGAGAAATGCATTTCTGTGATTGAGACCACCCAGCCTACGGCATTGTATCATGGCAGCCCATGTGTACTAATGTTCCTCTTAGGCCAAAGTCTCAATCTGGGACAGCAGCTCTGTGAGCAGGCTCTAAACTGCAGTCACATTGTACTGCTAGTGCTATGTCTGTGGCGAGAAATGCCAAGGCAGGCTCTCCAGGCAATCTTCTAGCAAGGAGGCCTGTCTACGTCATAAACACCTTTTAAACAAGTTCAGGGAAATATAGTGTGGGCTTTAGCCTGCCAATTCTTAATTCCTACATTATTGTCACAAAATGCTACCGAATCTCTTTGCCACTTGTACATACTCTTAAAAGTAACCACTGCTGGGGCACCTGGGTGGCTCAGTCGGTTGAGCATCTGCCTTCATTCAGCTCAGGTCATGATTGCGGGTTCTGGAACTGAGCCCCACGTCAGGCTCCCTGCTCAGTGGGGAGCCTGCTCCTCCCTCTCCCTCCCCTGCTCGTGTTTGTGCTCTCTTTCTGTCAAATAAATAAAATCTTAAGAGAAAAAAAGTAATCGCTGGTTTAGTATCAAGCATGATAGAGGTACATTAGATTTGTGTCCTACTCAGAATTTAATAGAGTACGTCTCAGTTTTAAATATGTGAGGCAGGCACCTGGCTGGCTCAGTCAGCTAAGCATCTGACTCTTAATCTCAGCTCAGTCGGGTCTTGATCTTAGGGTTGTGAGGTCAAGCCCTGTGCTGGGCTCCTCACCCAGTGTGGAGCCCACGCTAAAAAAAAATAAACATAAATAAATAAATAAACAAGCAAGCAAATTTACACTAAAGATGGCTCAAATTCATCAGTCAAAAGATGTTTCTATTATTAGTAATATAATCTGGGGGCAGCCCGGGTGGCTCAGTGGTTTAGCACTGCCTTCAGCCCAGGGCCTGATCCTGGAGTGCCAGGATCGAGTCCCACGTCGGGCTCCCTGCATGGGGCCTGCTTCTCCCTCTGCCTGTGTCTCTGCCTGTCTCTGTCTCTCTCTCTTTCTCTCTCTCTCTCTCTCTCATGAATAAATAAATAAAATAAAAAGTTAAAAAAAAGTAATATAATCTGTTTCTAGTTTCCATTACCAATCCATACGAATTTATCTCATACTCTGAGTTCTCCTGGGGCAACCATCACAACGGTCCTTCCAGATCTTCCACCCCTGACTCACTGATTCAGCTCTTGCCATTCTGCCTGTCCAGCTCACTATATCTACTCATTATGCAATGAATATATGGTCCTATGTCTCATGAAAGAACCACTGGGATAATGTAGGCTTCTAAGGATCAGGAGAGGTGGGTGTGGCCGAGCAAGACACAGAAGCCGAAAATAGGGCAGTGCTGACGTTCATCTGCCTCCCCTTCCTGCTTCCGAGAGAGTGAGGGGAGGCAGCATGCTGGCAGGAGCGACATCTAGACGTTCCTCTCCAACTCAGACGTCAGCAGGGCAATAGGATGAGGGCGTTTGTGAAGCTTAAGAGGAAGAACCAACGCTAGGTCAGTCCAAGCACAGATCTAACCAGGTTCCATGGGAAGTTCAGACCATCAACCTCCTTAAAGGTCTCACCTGCCCAACGTTTAGAAAGGCAATGGTGTGTGACACATTTTAGTGGTTAGCCCATGCAGTGTCCGTCTCAAATACCACAGAAACACATGTTCAAACATTTACATTTCACACGAAGAAGGAAATAGAGAATTCACGACTTCTTAAAGAAGAATACCTTATTCCATTCACTTGTGATTCGTAATATAATGCAGTAATCTTTCCCTTTTCTCAAAGGTGCGTTATAGTACTTCCCATAGTACAGCCTGTCTCCAATAGGTATCTCCATGGCATCATCTGGAACATCTTTGGCCAGTAGTTCTGCAGCCACATATCCCTCAGCATCAGAAGTGTTGCTAAAGAATGAGGTGGCCCCTTCAGAATCACAAAAAAATGTACTTTGGAGGGCCAGGGGAAGCACCAACACTTGATATGAACTAGAAAAAAGAAAAGAAAATGTCTATTAGACCCTTGCTTGGGAGATTCGTTCATTCAATTATTCATATTTACTGAGCACCTGCTATAAGATAAACACTTTTCTGGACACTGGAGATATATAACACTGGACAAGAAAAAGTCCTGCCCCCCCCCCCCAGGGGATTTACAGTCTGACAGCTCCAACAGCTTCTGGAACTCCAGTTTGGACCTACGGCGCTAATGCCCCATGACACGACGTGAGGGATCTCAACTTCCAGCTGCTGCGGATGCCAAGCAAATCCTCTTTATCTGGGAGAAGTTGTTACACGTATGGCTGCCCTGGGTGTCCATGGCCTAAAGCCGAACTCATCACTGGTTTTCACGTGGGCGAATAAAGCCCAGCTGGGGAAAGGGTTTAGCAGTCACATGGAGGCTGCTGCTGAGAAGCATTAATGTCCTAAGTCTGAAAAAAAAAAAAAAAAAAAGGCTCCAATCACATGGTAACCTGAAACAGAACTCATGTGATCGCCCTCCAGTTCACACATCAAAGTTCATGTGAAATAAATGAGAAGCAAGGAGTGCCAAGTCACCATGCATTAATCCAGTCTGACGATATCCTAAAATAGCCAGGGGGGTAAAATGTCATGGGGATGAGGTGAAACTCTTGCCTAAACGTGGACGAAGAAGCACACCAGCCATCAAGTAGCCCTTTGTGCACGTGCTGGGTTATTGTTTATCCTGCCAAATACAAAGACTGGCAGTGAAAGGAGCTGTAAGAGCAAAAAACAAAAAACAAACAAACAAAAACAACAACCCCCCCCCCCCCCTCAGAGGATGACCCATGCCTTCTTTTTCAACCCCTCCCTTCCATCCTTTCCCTCCTGCCTCTGGAACAGCACGTGTCTGAACATCTGCTTTCTCTATCAGGCTTGATAGCAGGGATTTAAGTGACTTACTCTTGTATCCTTGCAAATCCTTACCCAGTTCTCTGGCTGTGACGGCCTCCCCACTAATGTTTTTTGAGTTGACATTTCAGTGAAGAGGGAAAAACATGCATCAGTATCAATATGATTAGGGTAATTTCCAAACCAGGAGGCCACATAATCTATTTTACTAGTAAATATACACTTCCTGTTCCAGGTTCCGAATGCCCCATCTCCTGCTTCTTTTTTTTTTTTTTTAAGATTTTATTTATTTATCCACAAGAGGCAGAGAGAGAGAGAGAGAGAGAGAGAGAGAGAGAGAGAGAGAGGCAGAGGGAGAAGCAGGCTCCGTACAGAAGTCTGATGTGGGACTTGAACCCAGGTCTCCAGGATCACACCCCAGGCCAAAGGCAGCACTAAACCACTGAGCCACTCAGGGTGCCCCCATCTCCTGCTTCCTAAAAGTCCACGAGTCACTAGGTGCAGAAAAGGGAGCCCCCCACCACAGTAGGTATCGGACTTGGAAAGTCTCCATCCCAAACATCCTGTGTGTCCCCAGGGCCCTGGTTTCCACAAAGTCTGGGCTCACTTTTGAGCAAAGAGCTTTCTACAAAAGGTACAAGGTAAAGCCTGCAGGTGGTGAGCTGCCGCCGCTGCCACCAAGAGACATTTACTAAGCGTCCACTGCCTACAAGGGAACACCTGTGACAACACGCTTTCCTGGCGACGTGAGGACATCTCCGTGAATCATGGCTGCAGGGAAGAGAGTAAATGCTGTCCACGAGCTCCTCTTCAAAGCCATCTCGCCTTTCCACGTAGACGGTGGTATTCCAGTGCAAGATCAAGGCCCAGCTTTGGTTCTGGACATTCAGGGGCACCATCCTTGGGGCATAAAGCAGTCTCCCCCAGTTAGTGTGATCATAATCACCTGAGTTGCTTGATAATTATACAGACTTCCAGCCCCCATCGCAGACCTACTGAACCAAAATCTCCAGGAGCTGAGTTGAAGAATTTGTACCACTGATGAGGCACTCTGGATGATTTCTAGAAGTTGGCAAGTATGGGAGACACTAGCATTAAGACAGCCCAGGATCAGGTTGCATCATTCACCCGAGATCACCAGGCTAAGGATGGGAGCTTTGGTCCCAGGGCCCCATCCCACCATGGGCCCCAAGCCACTGCCTCACCCCCAACAATGCGCAACAAAGACTCAGGCCTGTCTTACACGGCAGCAAAGCTGCTCCCTCAGCTCAAACCAGGTAGTCAGGGAGAGGAAACCGCCCCGTGTGCCTGTTGGCAATTAACCCTGATGACGTTAGGGAAGCAGTTGTGGCTGTTTGGAACATGAGTGTTCTGGAAAGACTTCTCCCCTCTTTCTCACCGCCACCCTCCCTCGAATGACTCACAGATCTCCACTTCCTGTTTTGGAGGCACTAGAGGGCACATTAGCCACAAGGATAGATTGTCATTTGGCTTTTCTTTTTGCCTTACGTAATGATGTGGCCTACATATCACATTTGCTCTTGCAAATTCTCTCGGGCGGTGATATCATACCTTCTGTTCTCCTCATAGCAACAGAATTACAGCACCTTCCAGTAACTGGTCAGGAATCGAGAAGCAGAACAATGTAGGCAATGTCCATGCCTGGAAAGACCTTTGAGAACTTACTGCACTTAAACTAATGGAAAGACAGGAAAAGCCTAAGTTTCATTATAAAGGGACACATAGGGATGCTTGGGTGGCTCGGATGGTTAAGTGTCTGACCCTGATCTTAGCTCAGGTCTTGATCTCACAGTCATAGGCTCAAGCCCCATGTTGGGCTCTATGCAGGCATGGAGCCTACTTAAAAATTTTTTTAAAGGGGAGGGCAGGTGGGTGGGGACCCACAGATAATATAGCCAGACTTTCTTTTTTATAATTTTGTAATATCTCACATTTATTTTCACCCTGAATGTACTGAAGGGTCATTAGACTGACAGGTCAAGAATGACGTAAGGCAATGAAGGTCAGGACAAGGAAGGCAAGGTTATTGTCGTGTCCTTGCTTTATTCCTGTGAGCAAGTTGCTTATCTCTCCAGGGAAACTTCCACGTTCCTTTCTAAAAAAGGGGGTAATTCTGCTTTCCTAATCCAAGCATGACCCTGTAAATAAAAATGCTTAAGGGAACACAGTGTAGTTCTTCAACTCAGGTGAATTAATTCCATCCTAACACTATCTGGAATCCCAGAAGCAGTCATTAACTACACAGTATCTTGCCCATAGCTCAATATGTGATCAAATTAAGAGAATTATCCAAATGGCCCTTTTGGAAGCCACTACAGCTGCCCAAAGACCATCTTTAAAGAAAGAAAAAGATATTCTGCCTTTGGTAAATGAAATGATGTTTCCAATCCACCATCACTGAGAGATGTACATGAAGATGTTAGCGCAAAGGATGATACTTGACAAGTCACATGCAATCAACACTTGTCTGGTGACCAAAGGAATAGATTTAATTTATTGATCTAAGCTGCCTAAATGCTTGTCTTTACCCCTGAGAAGTCTCTCTATCATTTGGAAGGATGCTGGTTGGAATTAAAGGCCCAGTCTGAGGGCAGCCCGGGTGGCTCAGCGATTTAGCGCTGCCTTCGCCCAGGGCGTGATCTTGGAGACCCGGGATCGAGTCTCATGTCGGGCTCCCTGCATGGAGCCTGCTTCTCCCTTTGCCTCTCTCTCTCTCTCTCTCTCTCTCTCTCTCCCCCTTCTGTGTCTCTCATGAATAAATAAATAAATAACATCTTAAAAAAAAAAAAGGCGCAGCATCTAGGGAGAAGTCCCCTCCTCGATCAAACCAAAGTTCCCAAAACTCTCCATGAGGACCACTGGACATCCACAGAAAAGGGGCCACTACCCACCTGATAGGTCCATTCTTCTCCTTGGCCTTCCTCAGTCTCAGCCGTGGTAGAGGCCCTCCATGCACCGTGACAAAGTCTACTTCCGGAAGTGGAGGCTCTGAAAACAGGTTGAAAAGAGGAAAAGGGTGTGATTAGAAACAATGGAAGCATAATGAAAGTGGTCCTCATGGGGCCATCAAGAGGAAGTGTTCGTGTAAGACCCGATGAGCATTTTCTGACTGTGCTACCACATGGATGAATCTTGAAAACATTACGCTAAGTGAAATAGGCCAGACTTAAAAGGACAAATATTGTATGACCCCTCTGATATGCAATATCTAGAATAGACAAATTCATGGAAACCGAAGTAGGTTAGAGGTTTCTCAGGACTGAGGGGTGGGTAGGCAAGGGGGAGTTAGTTGCTTAATGATCAACAGAGTTTCTGTTTGGTGTGATGAAAAGTTTCCAGAAATAGACAGTGATGATGGTTTACAACATTGTGAATGGACTTCATGCCAATAAATTTGGTGCCAGGAAATGGTTAAAATGTACATTTTACGTTATATATTGGACCACAATAAACTTTTTGTAAGAAAAGTAAGGGATGCCCCTATGCTGACAGAGGGTACACAGAGCAAGCCTTACAGCTAACTTGCTGGACAGGTTCCTATTTGGTGGGGAAGACCAGCATATCAGACTTCTAGATCTTTTCCCATCACAGACTGTTCTGTCCTCCTTTTGTTCTCCCCAGCACCCAGATCTCCCACATAGACTCTCCACTGGGAGGTGACTGGTTGACACCAAGTGTTCTAGTGCAACTTTGTATGAATGCAACTGGTAGTTACATTCATGGTATGAATGCACAGGCTGGCATTCTGGTTGGTGGTGGCACTAACCAAATGCACTAGCTGTGTCTTGCATGGGCCTCATCTCATATAATCTTTTCAATGTTGCTATCAAGTGAATGAGATCTACAGAGGGAGAAAGGAAGAGAAAAAGACAATATAATATGAATGCCCTCCCCTCGGGTATCATATAAGACTGATAAATCACTGAGCTCTACCTCTGAAACTAATAATATACTATATGTTCATTGAATTTAAATTAAATAAATAAGTAAATAAATAAGAATGAACCCCCCCCCCCTCCCGACCCAACCGTAGCCTTGAAATCTGCTACAGTAAAATTAAGGACTAGGAGACCAAAAGAAACACTCAGTACTTTAGCTTGTGGGGGGCACCTAGGTGGCTTAGTTGGTTAAGCATCTGCCTTTGGCTCAGGACATGATCCCATAAGTCCTGGGAAGGAGCTCCACACTTCAGGCTCCCTGCTCAGGGGAGAACCTACTTCTCCCTCTCCCTCTGCCCCTCCCCCTGCTTGTGCTCTTCCTTCCTTCTCTCTCTCTCTCTCTCTCTCAAATAAAAATGTTTTTTAAATTTTTGAAAAATAAGAAAATAGACTTGGGGTAGAAATTCCCAATCCAAATTATAATAAATAAAAACCTATACCTTCCTAGATAGTTTTTTGGGGGCGGTTGGTGGGAGGAGGGACAGAGGGAGAAGGAAAGAGAAAATCTTAAGCAGGCTCCAGGCCCAGTACAGAGCCTGATGCAGGGCTCAATCTCACGACATGAGCTGAAATCAAAAGTCAGACACTTAACCGACTGAGCCACCCCTAATGGCCTAGTTTATGTATTTATTTATTTATTTATTTATTTGCCTAGATAGTTTTTAAAACACTATCGAATATGATGCTTGTCAAAGGGAAGGGCGGTAGGCAAAATAAGAGAAAGGGATTAAGAGCTAAATCTCGTTACAAAATAAATAAGACACGGGGATATAACACACAGCATAGAGAATACAGTCAATAGTATTTTAACAACTCTGCGTGGTGACAGATGGTAACTGGACTTATCGTGTGCCCATTTCATAATGTATATAAATATCAAATTATCATGTCATATACCTAAAACTAATACAATTTGTATGTCAATTATTCTTCAATGAAAAAGCTCTATCGAATATGTTAATCATACATCACCAAGCAACAACATTTATTAGCCACCTTTATACACCATGTACCATGGCAGGCTGGGAGAAGCAGCCACGGAAGGCACAGTTTCTGCTTTCCAGGAGTTCAAAGTCTCATAGTGGAGACGGTTTTATAAACACGTGGCGCTTAGAGCTATGATCAAGTTAAACACAGGGCGTCGTGGGAGCGCAGAGGAAGAACACCTGACCAAGGGCAGGGGCTGGTGAGACCATTGAATGCAGAGATACACGTATGCAGGGCCAGGAGGTGGAGGGCCAGCAGAGACAGAACTGCGGCCATACCTGGCTGAAAGGTGGAGTCCCAGTCTGGGAGAGGCACGCACCAAACTGGGAAGTGTGGGTACAGGTCGGATCGGACGTCCTGGAACTAAGTCATTTACAGATTCTCAGCTGACGTGTATTGTAGAAATACAATTCAGACAGCTGGTTGGAGGACCGACTAAGAACAAGAGGACAGGTTGCCCAAAGTCTAGGTATCTGAGGTCTGAAGCAAGTGATGGCATTGAGAATGGAGCAGAGGTCGCCAGATGGGAGAGACACGTGGGGGGAGAGAGAACAGGATGTGGTGGCAGACAAGGAAGGGGGAAGAATCTGGGCTTTGGTGTTGGTGGCTCAGTCGTGACATCAGTCATCAAGGTTTGGGGGAGAAGTTCAGAAGCAGCTCACTTCTAGGCCTGATTATGTTCGACATGCTTGTGGAATTATCCGGCAGGCAGCAGGAGACGGGTCCACGCAGGAGCCAACTGGCGGTGACATGGAGTCAGTCCCCAGCAGGAGAGGCACTGCTGCCCAGGGGGACCGCACAAATGCCCCCAAGCTGAGCGGAGGGCTCGGGGCCGACCACTGGAAGCCCAGGCATCTAATACCGGATGGAAGAGAGACAACCCCCAGTAGCTTTCTCAAATGGTACCAAGTCTAGAATTTCTTCCAAAGTCAGCCAGATCGGGTCACATAAATTCTGGCCTCCACAGGCCTGTGGGGTTGCCAGGGACCCCCGGAGGTGGCGGAATGGCCCTGCTTGCAGTCCACATCTTACAAGAGGTGCTGGAGGTCTAGGCTGTTCCCGAGAGGTGTGGTTCCCAAGAGGAAGCCCCCGGGTTCCTGCAGCGGTGAGGGGGACAGGGCAGTGAAGTTTGAAAAGCCCCTACCAGGTCCCCCAGGGGGACAGGCCCCTCCCTTCTAGTCGGAGAATTTCTGCCCCCAGCCCTCCGCGCTAACACTGAAATGCCTTCTCGCTTGTGATGTTTTGCTGTGGCAGTAAAGTAAGTGGTTTTTATCACACGCTTCCTGTTTTCAGCCCAGAGGGAGATTCACTGTTCACTGTGTGTGTGATAACCCCTCCTCGGGTGCTTTTTAAATTTTTCCTTTCTTTGCTCTTCTCCGAGATGAATAATTCTAGTTCCTCTAATCTCTTGGCTAACCTTTTAAAACCACCCCGCTTCTCATTGCCCTTGGTATAAGCAGAACAAAGTGCTCCCCTCAGCATGCAGAAGGCAGGCCCATGGAGGGGGGCGGGCAGGAAGGCCACCCCGGCCTGTGGCTAGTGTCATGCCTGCCGTCCTAAATGTGCCACTGCCATCCAGCTGATGCCATCAACATGTGACTTCCAGACTGCTTTCTGCTTTCGGACCTCCCCCCACCTTATATTTTAAACAGGGCACCTTTTTCTCTCTCATGTAAAAGCCTGAACTTCAGCAGGCTGGTTCTTAAACACATTTCAAGGTTAAATAACTTTAACTTCCAGCCATCTCTTTCCAAGGTTGTGTTCCTCATTCCCCAAAATGGTATCCTGGGCGGATGCGCTCTCCTTTCCATTAGCCTCATTACTGATTTAAGCCAGATCAGACCCAAGGCCAGAAATGGGTTGTGTCTGAGCTGGAGAGTGAAGCTCTTCCACCCTGGATATTCGAAGTGGGGAAGATGCAGAAGGGAGACTCTCATTACCATTCCTCTACTAGAAGCAAATGACAAAGGAATATATAGGGGCTGCCAAGTGTGAAAACCCTGCAGAGTAAGGAGAAAAGCACTGAAGGAGAACGTGCCCTACAAAATATTTTAATATAGTATGAAGTTAAAAAAATATAGAGTATAAAGTTACAATAATTGAAATGGTAAGGTGCAAGCATAGGACAGGCAAAGCAATGGAAAAAGCTAGAGAGCCTAGAAAGAGACCCAAACAAACAAATGAGAAGATAGTGTATGACATGGACAGTCGTTCCAAATGTGGTGGGAAACTGGCTTATCATGTAGGGGGAAAAAATTACCATGTAAATTTATACCATACATCAAGATGAATTCCAAATGGGTCTAAATTTAAAGGTGAAAAGCAAAATTATGAGGAAGCATTAGAGGGGCACATGGCTAGCTCAGTCAGTAGAGTGTGTGACTCTTGATTTGGGGGACCTGAGTTCAAGCCCCACATTGGGCACAGAGCTAACATTAAAAAGAAGAAGAAGAAGAAGAAGCAGCATTAGAAAATATGAAAGAATAAGAATTGATCTAATTTCAGGGTGGGGAAGGCTTTTCTTAGCATGACCAGAGGCAGAAACTATAAAACAATCAATAGAATTGATTACATGAAAATTTAAAATGTCTAAATGTAAGAAGAATATCGGCAAGGAAACTAAACAGTAAATAGCCTGGGGGGGGGGATTATAATAGGTACAGCCAAAGATTAATATCATTAGTGTAGGCAAACTATTAAAATCAATAAGAGAAAGGAGGTAATACAAATGAAAACATGCTAAAATCCCCTAAAACGTACCAAAATGAACAAAAGAGAACCCAAAGTAGGAAATCGTATCTGCACTAAAACTAACAGAAGTCCCAATTTTACTATCAACTTCGAGTTAAATGCAAGGAATTAACCCCCACACAAAAATACACGTAAAGACACTGTGATGTTTCTTTTCTAATCCCTGGCACCGCCCCAGAGGGACCGTGCCACAGCTGAAGGCATGGCCAGTCGAAATTGACAGCAGTAGAAAAAAAATGGCAGCTGACCCCATAAAGGGGGGTCATCATCAGCTATCACAAGGCTGGCCACGTCTCCCCTGTCACCAAAGTTATGGACTCGGCCTTCCCAAGGAGAAGGGGCAATGTTCCTTTCATCTTTAAGTCCCCTCTTCAGCACTTAGCAAGGTCTTTGTGCGTAGCCAGTCAATAAATATTTGCTGGGTTAAGTTATTACGTCATGCCCCTCCCAATCCCAACACACACAGAAACTCTGGCTCTCAGGCTTATGATGTAAAGAAACGGTCCCATTCATATTTTGGCAAACCAACCCTAATACAAGCAAATAACAGTATCCAGCCCATTTTCTCCTGTGGCGCATCATCTCGTCTCCTGGGGCCCAGGCCCAGATGTGGCTGCTTTCGGGGAGGGGAGCTGGGATCCATCCATCCATCCAATCCCCGAGAGCCATTCACTTGGGGGTTTGGGGTTCGATTTGCTGCTAGAAAGCCGTTGGGAGATGGCTGAGGATCAGAGCACCAGGTGGCCCATGGAGGCTTGGAAGGGCGGGTGTGCCTCCCTGCTGGCCTATGCAGGTGTCAAAAAACCTGTGACCCTGAAAGACTCTGAGAGAGTCCCGACGAAGAGGGAACAGCTGGGACGAGAAGGTCAGTCCCTGTCCCAACTCTACCGCAGCTTCTGCCCCTGGGAGTCAGGGACTCCCTGCGACCAGCCTAAGGAGACGGGGGCTGGGAGGACACATGAGGGCACGATCTTTGGATGGTGTGCGGGCCGCCAGCCCCGGAGGGGAAGCCTCCTGCAGAAGATCTCAACAGATGTGGGCCTGCACGGTCCTTCCCGGGGGGGGGGGGGGGGGGGGGGCATCCAACGGCAAGGGGGTCCTCAGGGGGAGGCTGTGGCTCCCGGTTCTTGGGGGAGTCGCAGGCACCTGACTGGGCCCATCTCCACTAGGAGGCTCGGGACACACGTGTGTTTTCAACCGCTCTCCTGAGCATCTGAAAAAGTACATTCTCCTTCCCTTCTGGAGAATGGGGGCAGAGATGGGGAGGTGCCCCGCGGCAGCAGCCAGGGCTCGGCGTGGAAGGCGAACGTGGGGAAGGGCTGGTTTCCTTGATATTTTTTCTTCCCTCTTCCCCTCCGGCATTCTTGGCTCTATCGTAAATACCCAACCACGAATGATGACTGTGTTGTGTACACAAGCGGTTTAGCTTGACAGTTCTGCACACATTTGCTTTGTCTCTCTGCACCCCCCAAACACACACACACACACACACACTTTCCCCTCCCTGGTCCTCTCCTGCTCCCTGTAGGAAGACAATTTTGCCAACCAGCTTCCTGCCTTGGCTAGGAAATGGCATAAGCCCACGTGTGAAAGCTCTTCTGACCCTGGATCTACACCAAGGATGAAAGTTTGCTCTTCCCTCTGCCCTCGAGGGCGTAGAAGTGGTGGCCTTCTTTGGAAGGAGTCAGAAGTCAGCTCCCTGGGCCCTACCTGAGGAAGCCTGTCAGCCCTGGGGTAGAAATTCTGGGAGAAGGATCTGGCCTCCCCCTCGCCTCTGAGCTGCTCCGCTCCCCATCTCACTGCAACACTTGCCTCTGTCCTTCAACATGCCTCGAACTTGCGTCCTCCTCTGAGGTCAGCGACATATTTAAAGCACTTGCCTTCATCCTGTTCCCATCAGTAAGTTTTAGTTTAATGTTAAGACATTCGGGAGGGAAATTCCATTCACATTTCTTCTGGGAAATCAGCTGCTGTGTTTTCCAGACCCAAATCCCTTGCCTCACATTTCTGGTAAAATTCAAAAGTTCATGATTTTACTGAAACAAAGCCATTTCTTAGGCAATCAGGCATGCCTCCTTCTTTTTTTCTTTTTTATTGGAGTTCGATTTGCCAACATATAGCAGATCACCCAGTGCTCATCCTGCAAGGCGTCCCCCATCAGTGCCCGTCATCCAGTCACCCCCAACCCTCCTCAAACCTCCCTTTCCACCACCCCTTGTTCGTTTCCCAGAGTTAGGAGTCTCTCATGTGCTGTCACCCTCTCTGATATTTCCCACTCATTTTCTCTCTTTTGCCCTTTAATCCCTTTCACTATTTTTTATATTCCTCAAATGAATACCTCCTCCTATCAACACTCAAGGCTCTCTTTTTCTCCCCTCTTAATGAAAGAGAGGGCTTGGGTGGTTTTGTTGATTAGTTGGTTGGTTTTTACCCTTTTGGAAGACCCGCTTGATCTTTCAACTTGAATTTTCACACTTTTTTTAAAATTTCAAAATCTTTAAAGTAGGGTTGAGTTGGAACATAAGCAGCCATCGTCTCATAGCTTAGCTAAGGGTCTCAATGGACTTAAACGGCTCAACAGTGCCCCCTGGTGGCCATGAGCACACGGCTCTTGGGCTACTAGGCTACATTTAGCCTGCAAAACAAGGTAGAAATTTGTGTCTCAAGAAGAAATTCCCCTCCCCAACTCAAGAAATACGATATACTAATTTGAATCAGCAATGCAGACCATCCAAGATACAGCAAGGACCAAAGGGCAGGAAACTAAACAGCTTTTCATCTGAATAAGTCGCACCAGAGGGAGGAACACCCAATCGAACATTACTTCTCTTTCCAGCCCGAAAGTTGAATTTTTTTCGTTTGAAAGCTTTCCTTAACTAACCAGGCATCCCCTCGATACCAATACCATCCGGGGGCCATTCAGGGTTTGTTGTGCTACATGCCAGCACTGTCTTTACATCTCTGCCTTTGAGAACCTCCTATTTTCACAGGGGTGAAAGAAAATAAACAAGTAAAGTAAAAAAACAAACAAACAAACAAACAAAACAAGTTCTGAAAGCAAGTTCTGTGATGAAATCCAGGCAGGATAAGTGGATAGAGAGTGGTGGTGGGAGATGGAGGTTATTTGAAAGGACTGGCAGGGAGAGCTCCTCCAAGGTAATGACATCTGAGCAGAGACCTGGATGATTATTAAGAAGCCACGTGCATGATATTCCCCAGAAAAGGTAAAGGGTGGATGGAAAGGCATCGATGCGCAAACAGGTTTGACCCCTCTGAGGAACAGCAAGGAGGGTACAGAGGACAGATGCTTAGCGAGAAAAGAGGAGAGTAGAGATGAAGTCAGTGAGGAAGGTGGGGGTGAGGAAACTGAATCCTATTCTAAGACCAATGCAGACTCACTGGACAGTTTTCAGCTGGGGATGACATGTTCTCCAATGCATTTTTTAAAAAATCACTCTGAGGGGACACCTGGGTGGTTCAGGGGTTGAGTGTCTGCCTTCGGCTCAGGGCCTGATCCTGGGATCAGGGATCGAGTCTTGCATTGGGCTCCCCGCAGGGAGCCTGTTTCTTCCTCTGCCTGTGTCTCTGCTTCTCTCTCTCTCTGTGTCTCTGATGAATAAATAAATAAATCTTTTTTAAAAATAATAAAAAATCACTCTGAGTCCTGAGTGATCTTTTTAAAGTTATGGTCTTCATCGTAATATAGAGGTGGGGATGCGGAGCAGGAGACCGACAGGCACTCGTGAAAGCAGAAAGACCAGTAAGAAAGCTACTGTAGAAGTCCAAGCCAGAGGTGGCTGGCTTGGATAAGGCTGCTTTGTGGTGAAGGTGAGGGTGGGGAGTAGCTGAGTTCAGGATACATTTTAGAAAGCAGCCAACGGGGCTTATTGATGGATTAGGAGTCGGTGGGGAGGGGTAGACTCTTTCTGGCCTGGGCAACTAGTGAAGAGGAATGCCGATAACCAGGGCAGAGAAGCCTGGGTGGGAAATGGCTTTGGAGGTGAGAGAAGAGTTGAGAAATCAAAATCCTCTTGGACTTGACTATTGAGTGGTCAAGAGATGATTAAGAGATGTTTAAAAGATGACCGCATATATGAGCGTGGAACTCAGGGGAGAGTGGATATCCTCCGGGTGGAGGATATCACCTGCCAAAGCTGTAAACAGACTAGATGCTCCTGCACAGTAAAACTCCGCCACGTTGACCCCAAAAGGCCCCATCATCAAGATTTGTGTGGGAGATGCAAAGGCAAACGCCTATCCTGTGACAGCACTTTCAGCTTCAAATATATCATTTAAATGAATGTTAAAAAAAAAAAAAAAAAAACCCGAACGTGAGCTAGTAGAGCAGACACGTTAGCTTTCTCCCATGCTCCTCCTTTCTGCCTCTCCCTTCTCAGAATACTTCGTGAAAGGCTGTAGTTTTGACAAAGCCTTCAAATAAAAGTACTGCAAGAAAAAAAAAAAAAAAAAAAGTCTGGGACCAGGATCCATCGTTGGGAATCCTCAGCAGAAAGGCAATGTTTACAGCCACGAGAGTGGTACAGGAGGAAGGGGTACATAACGATAAAGGAACAGGAGCAGGCAGAGAGGGCATTACTAAAAGTGGATGGAGCCAGCAAAGAGGCCTGAGAAGGAGTAGCAAGGCAGGAGGCCCAAAAGCCAAGAGAAAAAGTGTCTGGCGAAGGAGGGGATGTCAGATGATGTGGGGGGAAAACTCAGATACACTGAGACACTTTCAGGAGAGCAGTGTGGACAGGACAACTGCCTCCGGATTGGAACCAGTGAAAGGGGAAGCAGGAAGTTGGCATGTGGAGCCTACATAACAGACGCTTCTTTTAAGAAGTTTTACTGTAAAAGGGATGCCATGGAAGTAGCTGGAGGGAATGTGGGATCAAAGGAAGTTTCTGGTTTCTTTGTTTTCATTTTCAAAAAGGAGACTACAACATGCTCATGCAGTGTTGGGACCCTTTCTCCATTGGGGGGGAGGGGCACGATGAATAGGGAGGAAAGGATGGGATCCAATGCCCCTGAGGGTGGTGGTCACCTTAGAAGTGGGGACAGGAGCGAAGACAGAAGACGCAGCCCTGTGTGTGGGTAGCCTTGGGAGACGTGGGAGAGGCAAATCCCTCCCCACCCCCCATTACTTCTAATTGTTCTGTGAAGTGAGAAACAAGAAGCTAATACTCAGAGTATTAGCTCAGAGTGTGGGGGGAGGGTCAGGGCGGGGGGAATATCCCAGATGTGAGGAGAGACAGAAAATGAGTGGGGGGGTGAATTCACTGGGGGACCGAAGCACGACTGCCAATCACTCTTCCCTGAGAATAACCGACTCTTGAGGCCCCTGTGACAAAATGCCAATGACACAAGACTGTCAAACAGTAATGTGGAAAAATTCCTTTCAGGTATGAAATATTTCAAAGATCCCAAAGGACTGTAACCAGCGCTCCTGTACACGCTAGCCAGATTTAATTCGTGTTAATATTTTGTCTCAACTATCTTTTTAGTGGGGGCACCTGGGTGGCGGCTCAGTGGTTGAGCATCTGCCTTTGGCTCAGGTCATGATCCCAGGGTCCTGGGACTGAGTCCCACATTGGGCTTGCCACGGGAAGCCTGTGTCTCTCTCTACATATGTCTCTGCCTCTCTCTCTGTGTCTCTCATAAATAAAATCTTTAAAAAAAAAAAAGGCAAAAACAAAAAACTATCTTTTTAGAAAGGAAAACATGCCAGTCATAACTACAGCACCTTTAGGGTCCTTCCCCAGTTCCATGACCTTCTTCTCTTGCTCTTAAAGTCCACTCTATAACCATAGGAAGCAAACCTGTTCCTCTTGATCCGGGCCCGTCTATGGCTCTCTGGTGACTTTGTTCATACAAATGCTGCCATTCAAGATTTACCTGAAATCTGGGTTGTCAGAAAGAGGACCACAGGACGTTCGGAAGACAAAGCCTGGATGCTGACACTGTAGTTGGTGCCCGGACATAGGTCCAAGCACATCTCAGGAGTCTGGCTGCTGGCAGTGATATTAAAGGTCATTTCCTGGGCAAATTCCTTCTGATACCATCTCTGGCCTTGAATGTGGAACTGAAACACAGGAAAGTTCACTAGGTGAATGGCTGGCTCGGAAGGAGCTTTCTCATGAGCAAACTTGCTCTCAACTCTCAAGTTCCTTCGAAAAGTGAAAAAAGAACAGTGAGCAAATATTAGAGTTGTAATACCATCCACACTGTCATTACGATCTATGAGGATAATAAAAATGTCTTTAAATCAAAATGTCCAAAAGGCTGAGGCCCCAGTACAAACAATTTTCTCCTTCTTGTTCTCACATGTACAATTAACAATGTCAAAGTCTCTTGGCAAAGCTGCAAGAGCACAAGGCCACAGAACATTTTCCTAGAGAGAAGACGAAGAATCTGAACTAAGGCTTCTCCAAAGCAGGACCTGAATGAGGGCACTCCGAGCTGGCCTGGTAGAATCTCGGCAGGGCTTTTCTCCTCTGCTGCTCCCGTCTGACATTCCCGACACTTCCCTGTAACATCCCAGCACCTGAGCCAATAGACATACTTTTCTGCCCACTTAATTTTTTCTAATACCAGCTCATCCCATGGCCTTTTCCTTTCTTACTCACAACCACAATAGCTACAAAAGTTCTCCTTGACTCTCTAGACAACATGTCCAGACCCTGGTCAGAGACACTGGTGTGAGGAGACACACACAGGCAAAAGCCATGGGTTCCTCCCATGGGTACTGTGTGAGCATCAACTCTGCATAGGCCATGTGCACAAAGAAACTCTCACAGCTTACTCAGCCATCCCCAAGGTCTTTCTTCAAATATGTAGGATGAAAAAAAAAAATATGTAGGACGAGTGTCCATTCTCTTGCTTTGTCTTGCAATTCTTGCTATCAATCTGCCATTGATAATAACAGCTATGTAAGTAGATGTTTAAGTTTGCTGATGTATTTTTAAACCTCCCACACTAGACAACATCTATACATAGAATAACTTAGTAACTTACTGAATACATCTCCTCTATATCAGCTGTCTTTGTACTTCTCCATCTCAAGCAGGTTTCATTAAATATTGAAATGTTACTGATGATCTGTTTTACTGCAGGGGGGAAAGAAAGAGAAATCAACTTACACTGTACATGAAAATATTACCATCTATAGAGCATGCAATTCTTGATTTTGGGATTGTGAGTCAGAGGCCCATGTTGGGTATAGGGATTACTTTAAAAATAAAATATTTTTTAAGAAAAGGGTAGTGGAAAGGGAGGTGGGCAGGGGGATGGGATAACTGGGTGGTGGGCACTGAGGAGGACACTTGATGGGATGAGCACTGGGTGTTATACTATATGTTGGCAAATTGAACTTCAATTAAAAAAAAGAAAAAATACTACCTTAAATAAAATTTATTTATTTGAAAGAGGGAGAGAGAACTTGTGTGGGTGGAGGGTGGGCAGAAGGAGAGGGAGAGAGAGTCTTTTAGGCAGACTCCACACTGAGCACAGAGCCCAATAAGGGGCTAGATCCCAGGCCCCTGAGATCATGACCTGAGCCAAAACCAAGAGTTGGATGCTTAACCAACTATGCCACCCAGATGCTGCCCCAAAATATTATGTTTTAATCAAGTTATATATTAGGATGATTTCAGCATTACTTTAATTTAGAAATTAGTGGTAGCAGCACTTTTATATTTATGTAAACTCAACCATGATTAAATTAAAAGATGCTCAGAGGATCCATCTTAAATTCAATCACTGCAAACTCCCCTAGTTTATTAACCTAAGACTGCAGCTTGGCTTTGGGCCTCATTTATACAAATAAGTATCAGTTTCAAATTCTGAGCTGGGAGTAATACCTCAGCAGAGAATTGAGAAGTGCTCTTTGAAGAACTGAAAAAGATTTGCTTCTCAGAGTTTCACAGGAGGGGTGCCTGGGTAGGTCAGTCAGTTGAGCATCTGACTCTTGATTTCCACTCAGGTTATGATTTCAGGGTTGTGAGATCAAGCCCCACATCAGGCTCCACACTCAGTAGAGAGGCTGCTAGAAATTCTCTCCTTCTGCTCCTCCTCCCACTCAACTTCTCTCTCTCTCTCCAATAAGTAAGTAAATAAATAAATAAAATCTTTCAAAAAAAAAAAAAGAGTTTCATAGCAACATGGCAATGATTAATAAGTGAAAAAGACAACTCCCAAAGCACATGAAAAAAGAAAGTCTCATAGGAGCCAAGCCTTTATTGTGTAAGCCCCTGGCCTGACAGGTTCCTGTGAATGAAGCCACATTGGTAGACGTGACCTTTCTTTATGGATTGGGCAGCTTTGCCAGAGGAAACCTGTTCCACAGGTCACAAGCTATAACTTCAAATGCTGTAAGACAGAGTAGATAAGAAAGTACAGGTGATTCAGAAGAATGCAACTCACTATTGGATATAGAAGGTTTTAGAGATAAGTAGCAGTGGTCCAAAGACCCTTATGTTTATGAAATTTTCAAAAACCAATAACCTCAATACTATTTAAATAGTTCCAGGGGAGGGGTGGTGGAAAATAAATAAATAGATAGATAAGCAGATAGATAAATAAAATAAACAGTTACAGACCATATGAAAAGGTAGAGAATTGCCCAATTTATTCAAGATGACTAGATAAACCACAATGCCCAAACTATGCAAGGACAGAATGAGCAATTACTAAATACACTATGCCAAACTAATCATGGGTAGTAAAACAATGAGGCAATTTCTAATAAAGTTGAGAACAATACAATGATGCATGGTCTCACAGCTATTATTTAGCATTAACTAGAAGATTCTAGACAACATGGAAAGAGACAAGAACAAAAGAACTATAAGTACCAGGAAGAAAGGGAACAAATGATGCCACTGTCAGTAAATCTAATGGAATCTACTGGAAAAAAAAAATAGTTTGTAAACAACAGAAAAACAAATACAAATAATAGGACTTTGGCAAAGTATACCCAAATACAAGAACATAGAAAAATTAGTACTTGTTGATGTATCTGCAAGAACAAGTATGGTATACTGAAAACAGACCCCCCAAAATGTCCATATCCATCTGTGACCATGTTACCTTATATGGCAGAAGGACTTTGTATTGTGATGAAGGCAGGGAGATTATCCAGAATTATCTAGATGAGCCTAATGTAGAGATCACACTCCTTATAAGAGACAAAAAGATCAGAGTTAGAGAGCGATTTAAGGACAAAAGGGGCAATTAAGTCAAGGAGCTTCAGAAATGGAGGATAGGTCCCACAAGCCAAGAAATGTAGGTAAGATCTAGAAATTGGAAAGGACAACAAAATGGATTCCCTTCTCTAGCCTCCGGAATAAATACAGGCCTGCTGCCACCATACTTTTAACACAACAGAACTGATTCAGATTTCTGACCTCCAGAAATATAATGAATTCACATTATTTTTAAGTCACTAAATTTGCAGTAATTTGTCATACTAGCAATAGGAAACTAAAACAACAAATAAATTACAATAAAAAGGTGCAGCACCCAGCTGCCATGCATGGCCCAACTACTACAGAGCACCATGCACAGCTGCCTTCACATGCTCCACCCAACCACTGATGCATGCTACACCCAGCCTCCTGCCCCCAGCTACCACAGCACTTCAGAAAATCCAGTATAGGATAACAATGCATAACAAATTTGCTACCACCACCACCCACTTTCAAGTTCCCTGGCAGGCATGCTTACCCTGCCTGGGTCCCTCTAACACTACAGAGAACAAACACAGCCCACAACAGGCAGAGAGTCAGTGTAGACAACTGCACTAAAAGGAAAAGTGACTCAGACACAACAGCAATCTACACACATAGCAACACACATAGGATACTCTCCTGTAGTGCCAGGTCTTGGTGAACAGGGGACATGGCACTGTAGGGTACTCCAAGACTTCTTCATAAAGTCACTATTTTCAAGAATAGATGACATAGCTGACTTTCTTAAAACAAAGATACAAACACAGAGAGGCAGACAAAATGAGGAGATAGAGAAATTTACCCCCAACAAAGGACAGGACAAGGCCACAGCGAGATATCTAAGCAAAACAGATATAAGTAACATGCCTTATAGAGAATTTAAAGCAATGATCATAAGGATACTCACTGGACCTGAGAAGAGTGGAAGACATGAGTGAGACGCTAAGATGGAGATAAGGAATAACATAGCAGAGATAAAGGGCTCAATAAACAAAATGAGAGACACACTTGAAATGAGGAGCAGAATGGAAGAAACAAAGGGATGAATTAGTGACCTAGAAGACAGAGTAATGGGAAGTAATCAAACTGAACAAAAGATAGAAAAAAGAATTATGCAAAACGGGAACAGACTTAGGGAACTCAATAACTCCATCATACATAATGACATTTGTGTTATAGAAGTTCCAAGAAAAGAAAAAAGAAAAGAGGACAGAGAATTTATTTGAAGAAATAATAACTGGGGGTGCCTGGGTAGCTCACTCAGTCAAGTGTCTGCCTTTGGCTTGGGTCATGATCCCAGGGTCCTGGGACTGAGTCCTGCATTGAGCTCCCTGCTCAGCAGGGAGTCTGCTTCTCCTTCTGTCCCTTATGCTCTCTCTCTTGCTTACTCTACCTCTCTCACATAAATAAATGTTAAAATCTTTTAAGAAAAAGAAAAGGGAAGAGGAAAGAAAAAAGAAAAGAAAAGAACTAATAACTGAAAAATTCCCTATACTGGGGAAGGAAACAAATATCCAGATCCAGGAGGCACAGAGAACTCCAGTTGACACCAACAAAGGCAGACCCACACCAAGACATATTGTAATTAAAAGACAAAATATAGTGAAAAAGAAAAAAAAAATTTAAGGCAGCAAGAAAAAAGTAGACAGTAACTTAGAAGGGAAAACTCATAAGGCTGAAGGAGATTTTTCAACAGAAATTTTAAAAGGCAGCAGAAAATGGCATGATATATTCAAAATTCTGAGTGAGAAAAGTCTGCAGCAAAAAACACTCTATCCAGCAAGGCTATCATTCAAAACAGAAAGAGAGATAAAGAGGTTCCCAGACAAACAAAACTAAAGGAGTTTGTGAACACTAAGCCAGCCCTGCAAGAAATATTAAAGGGGATTCTCCGAGTGGAAAGGAGACCAAAAGTGATAGTATAAAGGTAGGAAACATAAAAGCAGTAAAAATGAATATTTCTATTAAAAAATCAGTCAAGGAACTCACAAAATAAAGAATATGATATATAATAACATATATCTAAAACACGGGAGGAAAGAAGACTGGGCTCAAACTTAAGCAACCATCAAGTTAATATAGACTGTTATATGCAGAAGACATTATGTACAAACTGAATGGTAACCATATATCAAAAAACCATAATAAACATGAAAAGAATACAGAGAAAGAAATCCAAATATATTACTAAAGAAAACCAGCAGAGAGAGAGAGAGAAGAAAGTTATCAAAGAAAAACTTCAGAAACAACAAAAATAATAAAATGGCAATAAATACATATCTATCAATAATTTCTTTGAATGTAAATGAACTACACAATCCAATCAAAAGATACAGGGTGACAGAATTATTTTTTAAAAATCCCATCTATATGCTGCCTACAAGATATTCATTTCAGACCTAAAGACACCTGCAGATTGAAAGCAAAAGGATGGAGAAACATCATGCAAATGGATGTCAAAAGAAAGCCAGAGTATATCAGACAAAATGGACTTTTAAAACAAAGATTATATCAGACAGACTTATATCAGACAAAATGGACTTTTAAAACAAAGATTATAATATGAGACAAAGAAGGACACTATATAATAATAAAAGGGACAATCCAACAAGACAATTAAAAATTATATTTATGAACCCGACATAAGAGCACCCAAATACATGAAACAGTTACTAACAGACATAAAAGAACTAGTCAATAATAATACAATAATAGTAAAGAACTTTAACATCCCACTTACATCAATGGACAGATCCTCTATCCAGAAAATCAACAAGGAAACAGTGGTTTTGATTGACACAATGGAACAGAAGTATTTGACAGATATATTCAGAACATTCCATCCTAAAAACAACAGAATACACATTCTTTGCAAGTGCACAGTAACATTCTCCAGAATAAATGACATATTAGGCCACATAACCTGCCTCAACAAATTTAAAAACATTGAAGTCATACCATGCATCTTTTCTGACCACAATGCAATGAAACTAGAAGCCAATCATAAGAAAAAATCTGGAAAGAACATAAATGCATGGAGGTTAAATAACATACTGCTAAACAATAAATGGGCCAACGAAGAAATAAAAGAAAAATTAAATAGTACATGGAAACAAGTGAAAATAAAAGCACAAAGGTCCAAAACCTTTGGGATGCAGCCAAAGCAATTCTGAGAGTTTATAGCAATACAGACCTACTTCAAAAAGCAAGAAAAACCTCACATAAACAACGTAACCTTACATCTAAAAGAGCTAGAAAAAGAAAAATGAAACTTGAAACCAGCAGAAGGAATGAAGTAAAGATGAGCGCACATGGCGCCTGGGTGGCTCAGTTGGTGAAGTGTCTGACTCTTGCTTTTGGCTCAGATCATGATCTTAAGGTGTGAGACTGAAACCCTTGTTGGGCTCCATGCTCAGCATGGATCCTGCTTAAGATTCTCTCTCCTCCTCTTCCTCTGCCCCTCCTGCTGCTCATGCACGCTCTTTCTCTCTCTCTCTCTCTCTCTCTCTCTCTCTCTTTCTCTCTCTCTCTCACTCTCTTGCTCTATCTCTCTAAAAAATACTTTTTAAATTAAAGCAATAAAGATGAGAGTGGAGATAAATGATATAGAAATGAAAATAAAAACAATAAGACAGGGGATCCCTGGGTGGTTCAGCGGTTTAGCGCTTGCCTTCGTCCCAGGGTGTGATCCTGGAGACCCGGGATCGAGTACCACGTCAGGCTTCCTACGTGGAGCCTGCTTCTCCCTCTGCCTGTGTCTCTGCCTCTCTCTCTCTGTCTCTCATGAATAAATAAATAAAATCTTTAAAAAAAATAGGACAGATCAATGAAACCAGGAGCTGATTCTCTGAAAACAAAACAAAACTGATAAACCTCTAGCCAGATTTCTCAACATAAAAAAGAGAGAGATAACTTAAATAAAATCACAAATGAGAGAGGAGAAATATCAACCAACACTACAGAAACACAAATAGTTGGAAGAGAATATCATGAAAAACTATACACCAATAAACTGGACAACTTAAAAGAAATTATAAATTCCTAGAAATATGTAAACTACCACATCTTGAAGCAAGAATAAAAAGAAAATTTGAACAGACCAATAACCACCCAAAAAAATTGAATCAGTAATCAAAAAGCTCCCAAAAAACAAAAGTCCTGGACCAGATGGCTTTATAGACAAATTCTACCAAACATTTATTTATTTTTTTACTTCTACCAAACATTTAAAGACAAAGTAATGCCTATTCTTTTCTAACTCTTCCAAAAAGTAGAAAAGGAAGGAAAAGTTCTAAATTCATTCTAGGAGGCTAGCATTATCCTGATACCAAAACTGGATAAAGAGACTACTAAAAAAAGAAAAATATAGGCCAATATCTCTGATGAACATGGATGCAAAAATCCTCAACCAAATACTAGCAAACTGAATCCAACAGTTCATTAAAAAAATAATTCATCACGATTAAGTGGGATTTATTTCCAGGGTACAAGCGTGGTTCAATATTCACAAATCAATCAATGAGATACATCACATTAAAAAGAGAAAGGATAAGAATCATATGATCATTTCAACAGATGTAGGAAAAGCATATGACAAATACAACATCCATTCATGATAAAAATCCTCAACAATGGTCTAGAGGGAACATACCTCAACATAATAAAGGCCTTATATGAAAAACTCACAGCTAATATTACCCTTAACAGGGAAACATTGAGAGCCTATCTACTGAGGTTAGGAACAGGACAAGGATAATCTACTCTCAACACTTTTATTCAACAAAATGCTGGAAGTCCTAGCCACAGCAATCAGACAACAAAAAGAAATATTTTTAAGGTGTCCAAACTGGTAGAAAAGAAGTAAAACTTTCGCTATCTGCAGATGGCATAATACTATATATATAAAATCCTAAAGACTTCACAGACAAACTGCTAGAACTGATAAATGAATCAGTAAAGTTGCAGGATTCAAAATCAACATACGGAAATCAGTTTCACTTTTATACACCAATAATGAAGCAGCAGAAAAAGAAATTAAGAAACCAGTCCTATTTATAATTGCACCAAAAATAACCAGATACCTAGGAATAAATCTAGCCAAAGAAGTGAAAGACTTATACTCTGAAAACTATAAAACACTGATGAAAAAAATGGAAGATGACACAAAGAAATGAAAAAACATTCCATGCTCATGAATTGGAAGAACAAATATTGTTAAAATGTCCACACCACCCAAAGCAAACTACAGATTTAATGTAACCCCTATCAAAATACCAACAGCAGTTTTCACAGAACTAGGACAAACAGTTCTAAAATTTGGTGTGGAACCACAAAAAAGACTCTGAATAGCCAAAGCAGTCTTGAAAAAGAAAAGCAAAGCTGGAGACATCAAAATTCCAGACTTCAAGTTTTATTACAAAACTGTAGTAATCAAAACACTATGGTATTGGCCAAAAGTGGACACAGAGATCAATGTAACAGAATAGAAAACTCAGAATTAAACCTGCAATTATGTGGTCAATTAATCTTTGACAAAGGTGGAAAGAATATACAATGGGAAAAGGACAGTCTTTTCAATAAACTGTGTTGGAAAAACTGGACAGCAACATGTAAAAGAAAAAAAACTGGACCACTTTATTACACCACACACAAATATAAATTCAAAATGATGAAAGGGGGCAGGCACCAGATGCTCAGTGGTTGAGCATCTGCCTTTGGTTCAGGGCATGATCCCAGGGTTCTGGGATCGAGTGCCACATTGGGCTCCCCTCAGGGAGTCTGCCTCTCCCTCTGCCTATGTCTCTTCCTCTCTCTGTATCTCTCATGAATAAATGAATATACTCTTACAAAATGGATAAAAGACCTAAATATGAGACATGAAACCATCAAAATCCCACAGGAGAACACAGGCAGCAACCTTTTTGACATTGGCTGTAGCAACTTTTTTTTCTAAATATCTTTCCAGGGATCCCTGGGTGGCGCAGCGGTTTAGCGCCTGCCTTTGGCCCAGGGCACGATCCTGGAGACCCAGGATCGAATCCCACGTCAGGCTCCCGGTGCATGGAGCCTGCTTCTCCCTCTGCCTGTGTCTCTGCCTCTCTCTCTCTCTCTGTGACTATCATAAATAAATAAAAAATTAAAAATAAATAAATAAATAAATATCTTTCCAGACACAAGAGAAACAAAAGCAAAAAATAAACTACTGAGACAACATCAAAATTAAAAGCCTCTTCACAGAGAAGGAAACAATCAACAAAACTAAAAGGCAACCTTTGCAAATGACATATCCAGTAAAAGGTTAGTATCCAAAATATGTAAAGACCTTATAAAACTTAACACCCCAAAACCAAATAATCCAAATAAAAAATGGGCAGAAGACACGAACAGACATTTCTACAAAGAAGACATACAGATGGCCAACAGACACATAAAAAGATGTGCATCATCACTTATCATCAGGGAAATGCAAATCAAAACTACAATGAGATATCACATCACATCTGTCAGATTGACTAAAATCAACAACACAAGAAATAACAGGTGTCGGTGAGGATGTGAAGAAAAAGGAATGCACACTGGTGCAGCTACTATGGAAAACAATATGGAGGTTCCTCAAAAAGTAAAAAATGGACTACTCATGATCCAGTAATCATACTACTGGGTATTTACCCAAAAAATACAAAAACACTAATTCAAAGGGATACATGCATCCCTATGTTTATTGCATTATTTATAATAGCCGAACTATGGAAGCAGCCTAAGTGTCCATCAACTGATGAATGGATAAAGAAGATGTGGTGTGCATGTGCACACACACACACACACACACACACACTGGAATATTACTCGGCCATAAAAAAGAATGAAATCTTGCCATTTGTCACGACTTGGATGGAGCTAGAGAGTATAATGCTAAGTGAAATAGGTCAGTCAGAGAAAGACAAATACCATATGATTTCACTCATATGTGGAATTTAAGAAACAAAACATGAGCAAAGGGGGGGAAAAGAGAGAGAAAGGGATACAAACCAAGAAACAGACTCGTAACTATACAGAACAAACTGATGGTTATCAGAGGGGAGGTGCCAGGGTGGGGGAGGGAGGCTGAAATAGCTGATGGGGATTGAAGAGTGCACTTCTTATGATAAGCACTGAGTAATGCAGAGAATGGTTGATCACTGTATGTTTATAGCAGCATTATCTACAATAGCCAAATTATGGAAGCAGCCCAAGTGTCCATCCACTGATGACTAGATAAAGAAGATATGGCATGAGGATCCTGAGTGGCTCAGTTACTTAAGAGTATGCCTTCAGCTCAGGTTATGATCCCAGGGTCCTGGGATTGAGCCCCACATCAAGCTCCTTATTCAGCAGTGAGTCTGCTTCTCCCTCTTCCTCTGCCTCTTCCCCAGCTTGTGTGCGTGCATGCTCTCTCTCTCAAATAAATAAATAAAAGCCAAAAAAAAAAAAAAGAATATCTCTCTCAAATAAATAAATAAAAGCCAAAAAAAAGAAAAAACAGAACATATATTTACAATGGAATATTACTCAGCCATACAAAGAATGAAATCTTGCCATTTGCAAAGACATGGATAGAGCTAGAGATTATAATGCTAAGTGAAATAAGTCAGTCAGAGAAAGACAAATACCATGATTTCACTCATATGTGGAATTTAAGGAACAGAACAAACGAGCAAGGGGGACAAAAAAAAGAGAGAAAGAGACAAATGAAGAAACAAACTCTTAACTAGATAGAACAAACTGATGGTCATCAGAGGGGAGGTGGGTGGAGGAAGGGTGAAATAAGTGATGGGGATCAAGGAGAGCACTTGTCGTGATGAGCACCGGCTATTGTATGGAAGTGTTGGATCACTATACTGTACACCTGAAATAATATTATATGGTATGCTGAATTAAAATCAAACTTTAAAAAAATGAAATAAAATAATTAAAAGATCCCTATCCACAAAAGAAGAAACCACAAACTTCAAATGACTAGAATAGAAATAGATCTCTTAGAAAATAAATCTACCTAGAAATGTCTAAGACTTAAGAAGATTTTTTTCTTCCTGAAGGACAGAAAGGAAAACAACAGAGAAATACCACATCCCTGAATGGAAAGACTGAAGAGTAAACCTTCTTGGAATGTGTTAAGTTTGCACATTTATTCAACGACTATTTAGGAAGTTCTTACCATGTACAGGCATGCTTTAGGTGCTAAGGATACAGTGGGGGGAAACGTCCCTGCATCTCAGGGAATTCATTCCAGTGAAAATGGCAGAAAAGAAAGAAGTAAACAAATAAATAAAAAATATAATCATATGTGCCAGTAAAGACTGGAGAAAGGCATGGCAAGAGGAAAGAAAGCATGGCCAGGGAAGGCCCTCTGTGCAGATTGTTTGGGAGTAGAGTACTGAGGGTTGTGAGTGAGTCACCAGGAATGGAGGAAGAGGGGTCAGAAGGAGGCCCAAGGTCAACATCCCAGATGTAGGAATCAGCTTGGCATACCACAGAACAGAAAGCAATTACTGCTAAAATTCTTCTAAAAGATGAAAGAGAATAGCATTAAAAAAAAACTGAATTAAAAATATTGGAAGAAGCCATAAGCAAGTATCAGTACCTATTATAAAGGTACAACAGTGTTTCTTTTTTTAAAGATTTTATTTATTTATTTATTAGAGACAGAGAGAGAGAGAGAGAGAGGCAGAGACACAGGCAGAGGGAGAAGCAGGCTCCATGCAGGGAGCCCGACGTGGGACTCTATCCCCGGTCTCCAGGATCATGCCCTGGGCTGAAGGTGGCGCTAAACCACTGAGCCACCAGGGCTGCCCAACAGTGTTTCTCAAACCTTTTATCATTACAGTCCCACAAGGAGACTTTTAAAACATTTCCCCCCAATCTCTCACCTTCTATACAATCTTAATACCCTCAATATGCTATATGTTTCTTGTGTACTGTATCCTTATCTAAGGTTCATATATGAAAAAGAGTAGTATTTTCTTGCCCCTCAAGAACCAATTTTTGCACCTTTGTGAGTGATCCTGCCTCCTGGGGTGACACCAACCCCGCTGAGAATATGCTAGAGCAATTAAATAAAACTGTCTCACTGGTTAAATTCAGTTTGTTCTTGGTCAGAGAGCGACTCTCACCCTAGGTCTCCTTCCCTCCACTCAGGAGGCTTATGGTTTGGACCACAGGCAGGTTGAACCCCTGATGTGTTCACAGGGGAGAAAAGGATCCCCGGCAGAGCTAGTCCTGAATCCCTTCCTACCCTGCTCTCTGGCCCTTGGCTACAGAAAGTACATGCCCTGTCCCTCATACAAATATTCCTTCCCTGGCTCATTTTTAGTGGCCACTCTGCCTTCTCTGTCTTTCCTTTCCCCGCCCAGCAGGCCGATCAAATCTAGAATCCTGAAGGTGAAAAACCAGCCCTGCAAGAATATCTCAAAGAAGAGAAAAGCTGGCTCTTAGTTCATCAGCTTCTGTGAAACTTGGTTTCTGCTTCACTCGTGTGAGGGAGCACCTCGGAGTAAAGTCCATCATTACTTCCTCGGTGTTCCCATAATACCTTCAAATACTTCAATTACACGTTATGCACTGTATTATTATTGATCCTATCACCCCACTGAACCGAGAGCTCCTTGAGGGGAGAGATTAAGTCTCCTTCATCTTTGAACTCCTTATGCCCCAGACAGTGGCAGGCCCAGCATTCCTGGTTGCTTAAGTGTAAACAATCAGCAGTAAGGAGAAAGCTAAGCAACTGATATCATATTAAGCCAATGAAATACAGCCTCTGTATGAGGCATGGTTTCTGCCCTTAGTATGTATCTAACCTAGAAGAGGAGTTACACCTAATATCAATAAAACAAAAATACAAGGGCATATATAACATCATAAAGTAAATTTAAATAACAGCATTTCATAGATGCTAATTGTGCATCAGGTATTGTTCTGATTCCTCATAACCCGCTTAGTTTCACAATAAACCCATGATACAGGTATTTCTATTCCCATTTTAACAGTTAAAGCAACTCAGGCACATAAGGGTTAAGTAATTTGCCCAAAGGCATGCAGATAGTAAGAGATCTGAGATTTGAATTAGATAGCCTGACTCCAGAGTAACTGTGCCAAGCTATTACCTATACTTCCTCCTGAAGCAGAGTATAGGCATTCAGAAAGAAGACATACTTTCTGTTGGGGAGATTGTAAAAGAAGGGATGAACTAAAGAAAAGGAACTAAAGAAAAATGGGGAGGGTATTCCAGGTAGAAGACACTGCATGTGCAAAGATAGGGGGGTGGGAAAGTTAGCACTTGCAAAGTTATTCTAGATGAGTGTTGCAATTTGTTCAAGGATAATAGTGGCCAGTTAAATCCAAATCTCTGAACACATTTCCCAAAATACTCTTCAGATCAACAAGTAGAACAAGTACACCAATGCTGTCATCATATCCAGAAGACAGAGAAGATATGAAATTTTAAATCTCCTTTTAATAGAAGAATAAATACCAAATTCTAGCAAAGCTGTTTCTCAACCTCCCACAAGTTACTGCAGAAGAGTGAGAGGTCTTGAGAAGAGCATGGGAAAGAGAAGAGGAAAACAAAGGTCTGCACATGAGCCAAATTAACTCCCAGAAAGAGACATGCCACCTTCAGTGTGAAAATGCTATAAAGAAGACCTGGTGTATCAGAGTTCAGACTACAGCAAAGGATGAAAGTCCAGGAGGCTTCTGGTAGTCATATGAGAAAGGCATTGCTTCTGGGAAAGAAGATAACTAAATGGAAAGAACTGGTGTTCGGTGGAGACTAAGTAGTGGTGGGAAAAAGAGGCAAGGGGGGGAATGCAAGATCCTACAAGGCAAAAGAGAACACCCAAATAAAAGAATATACCATTCATCCCCACTCACACCAAAAAACAAAAATATCCTTGAAAGGAATTGCACTTCATCAAATGACAGAAGAGGGCACTCTTGACCTAGAAATATTATTAACCATTGTAAACTACCAATTCTACAGAATATACAAAAGCAGTGTTCACTAAAAAAAAAGAGGAGCACCTGGGTGATTCAGTAAGTTAAGTGGCTGCCTTCAGCTCAGGGCATGATCCCAGGGTCCTGAGGATACAGCCCAGTATCAGGCTCCCTGGTCAGTGGGGAGTCTGCTTCTCCCTCTCCCCGCTATTCATTCTCTCTCTCAAATAAATAAAATAAACATCTTTAAAAAGAAAGAAAGCCATCCAGAAGCTGATCATCAAAATATGTCATTTTGTGAAAAAACTCCACATTTTTTAAATAACATCCAAACAAGGATTTTTTAATAATACAAAACAAATGATAACTCTGTAACATAATAACCTGAAGTAAATATCCTTAAAAAAAGCATTGTGGGGTATGAGGAAAACACCTTGAGTCAGAAATTCAAACCCTAAGAACAGAAATGGACACAAAGCAGAGGTGAAAGGAAATGAAACAAAAGGGACTGAATTCAGGAAACAAACAAAAGGAAAAGACAAACTCATATCAGAAATAAAGTCAAAATGTCATAGTACCCAAAGAATAAGTTAGAATAAAAAATTAATGAGGAAAATTGAAGAAATGCAGGAAAGCATCCCAAAAGAATAAAAATGATATTAAAAAGAAGTAAAAAGGAGCAAAAGTCAAATGGCTGAAATGGAATAAAAGCAAAGATCCAACATATGTATAATAAAAGTCTCTAAGGAAGAAAAACATTAAAACAGAATTAATATTTAAAACTATAATCCAGGGTAACTTAACAAAAATAAAAATATCTGAATATAAATACTGAAAGGGCCCACTGTATACCTGAGAAAACCCATCCAGCACAGTCAAACCTAAGATTTGGCCAAGTAAAACTACTATACTGTAAAGATAAAAAAAAAAAAAAATCTCAGCATCTCCACTCAAAGAAATAAATAAGATCCAAAAGCAAAAGAATTAAGTGGCATCAGATTCTCCAAAGCTAAAAAATAAAGCAAGGCAACAAAAGAATGGAATTTTAAGAAAACTCAAATCAAGAAATGTGAACCAAGACTTGCATATCCAGCTAAGATTATCTTTCAAGTATCAAGGCCATGGAGACTTTTAAAAATTTATATATGTATGCTACTCAGCATATGCAAGATCTAACTGTGTTCTGTGTGCTAGAGGGACACCTAAAATAAAGTGCTTCAGAGAGACTAAATATAAAGTGATGGACAGCAGACAAATGGAAACCATAAGAAAGCAGGGGTTGTAATCCTCACATAAGTAGAAGTCAAGCCAGAAAGCTTTAAATATGACAAAGAACACTTTTTAATACAAAAAGCCATAATTCACAATGAAGATAAAATGCAACCACCTTTATAAAGTAAAAGAAAAAATAAAAAAGAATTTAAGAGGAATACCAGCGTAGCTCAGTTGGTTAAGTGTTTGTCTTTGGCTCAGATCATGATCTCAGGGTCCTGGGGTCTAGCCCCACTTTGGGATCCCTGCTCAGCAGGGAGTCTGCTTCCCCCTCTCTCTCTACCCCTCCCCCTGCTTGTGTTCTCATTCTCTAATAAATAGATAAAATCTTTTTTAAAAAAAGGAATATAATAAATATGAAAGCAGAAATTAATGATAGAGTTGAAGAAGAGTCACCAACTTTTTCTTTTCTTTTCTTTTCTTTTTTTCTTTTCTTTTCTTTCTTTCTTTCTTTCTTTTTTTTCTTTTTTTTTTTTTGCCAACTTTTTCTATAAAGAGTCAGAGAGTAACTATTTTAGTAAAAATTTTCTGGGCCAGGTCAGTCACAACTACTCGACTCCATCTTTGTAGCACAAAAGCAGTCACAGACATTATATAAATAAACAGCTTAGCTTTTAGTGTCCAATAAAACTTTATTATAGAAACAGGCGACAGGCCAGATGTGGCCCCGATGCAAAGGGGGAAGGAAACAGTAGATCCAATTAAGAGAACAAAACCTTGACTTTTTGAAAGTAATAATAAAACAGATGAACTGCTGGCTAACTTAATCTGGGAGAAAGGAAGAAAATACAAATAAAGGGAGAAATAATCATTGAAATAGAGGAAAATTCAAAAAGTTAAAGAAATGTACTCTGCAGACCACTCTGTAGATAAATTTGAAAACACAGAGAAAATGTGTAATTCCAAGGAAAAAGCTTGCTAAAATTGACCCCATTAAACATAAAAAGTTTCAACAGACCATTGTCCATGGGGGGAAAAAGGGGGGGGGGGTTAAAAAGTTACCAAGGAACTACCCTGCGGAAAAGCTGCCTGCCCAGGGTGTTTTGTGGGGAAATTCTACCTCACTGCTGGAGACCAGATAGTCCAAATGCTATGTGAATTATAATAATGAATGAAATCTTTCAGATAATGAAGCGCTTAATGATGAAGGAAACCTTTCAGATTATTTTTATAAAACAAGGAAAATATTAATGCCTAAGCCTGATAAAGATGATACAAAATAGAAAACTATAAACCAATCACTTATGAATATTGATACAAAATATGAAAGAAAATATTAGTGAACAGAACCCAAAACCATAGAAGAAACAAATACCCCATAGCCAAGTGCGATGTATTTCAGGAAGAGAGAGAGAGAATGGGGGAGAAGTGGAATATGAGAGAGAGAGAGAAATTTGAAATATCAAAATTTTAAAGATACAAGGGAATGAAATAAAAAAGAATATACTGTAGCTAGTTTTCCTTTGCACATGTTAATGGACATTTTTGACTAAGGAGTTAGGGGATCCTAAAATAGCTATTCTCTGACTCTTTATAGAAAAAAGGTTGGTGACTTTTGTCTCTTTGGGTACACATGACTAGAATATGGGGTAGTCCTGAAAAGAATAAGATGAATCTACTGCCTCCAAACCCATTTAAGGTCCAATTCTAAATAACTTATTCATATTTATTTACCCCACAAGCACAATATTACCTCCCTGGATCTACAATATCATTATGTTATCTTAAAAAGAAACAACCATTTACTGCTCCTCCACCCCCCATTTTTAGCATATTGCAAATGCTCAGATATTCCATGAAAAATAAATGTCTTTTTTTTGGCTTGACCAACCCCAAGTATGAGTTTCTCAGGCTGATGGTTTATAAAAGAAGCAGAAAGACTTCAGCTGTAACTCTTCCACCACAGAATACTGTTATAATATTTATCATTTTGTAGGAAACTATCAGGCACAATGTTAAATTTTTTTACTGTCTTTACTATCTTTTCTTTGGACTTCATTTCTGTAAACAGGAATCAGTTAGGAGGAGGAGTTTTATAAGGTCAACACAGATCTCAAATTATGCTGCTGCCAGAAAACTTGCATCATAAACCACCTTAACAGTCAGTTTTCTACCAGGCAACAGAAGACTACTCTGTTTCCCTTTTCTTTTGATTAAAAAAAAAAAATGTACCAACACTATTTTAGAAGTAAATGCATATAATCCTCTGCTAAAGATTAACAAAGAAATTAGAAATCTCATATTCATAAATGACAGGATTTTTAAAACTCTAATTAGGAGCAGTCTAAGTAGACAGTTGACTTTGCAAGGGAAACAGTGTCAGAAAAAATGGCTAAGAATCAACTATTTTGAAAACAAAGTCACTATTTTTATAACTTTTCTATAAACAGTGGTATCATTTTATTATCCTTTAGTTGTCCTTGATGTACACCTGGCAAACAGTTGATCTTAGAAGGAACAAGAAGATATAACACTGCTCAAAGTTGAGAGTTTTACTGTTACTTTGTTGAAATTTTTCTTAAGAAGATTTGGTATCTGGTTATAACTGTCATGAAATTTGCTTGCTAAAAGTATGTGATCATATTATATGGAGAGAAATTCAGGGCGGGGGTGGGGTTCAATCTCTCATTCAACTGTGCAGGGCAAATTCAAACAATTTCCTTGGTTTAGATCCACAGGCTCAATCTTCTAACAGAGGTGGGCAGCCTTCTATTAAGGCACAAGTCCTTGTATTCAACCCAGAACAGCTGCTCCCTGGGTATTGGTGAGAGAGGATAATCTCAAGCTCAGTGACATATACCACTTAACATATCTGGGTTGAGAGAAACAGTATTTAGGAAACATGGACTCCAGTCATTCCTCCAAATAATCTAACCCTGAATCAAGCCCAATCAGCAGAGTACAGGTATTTTTAAAGCATCTTTCCTTGTCTACCGTACACTGAATTGTGCTTTCCTATAATGCAATAAGTCACACTGAGGGGCAATAAAAGAAACAGCCACATAAAATTCTCGTAAAATGCTGCTCATACATTGTACTCTCTATGAAACACCCCTGGAATAAAAAAATTCCTATCTAACCACACTGTGGGGAAAAAAAAATTGTACTTCCCCTGGAAAGCACTGCTTTGTTGTAACATTAAAGACAATATAGGGCATCTGAGTGGCTCAGTCAGTTAAAGCATCCACCTTTGGCTCAGGTCATGATCCTAGGGTCCTGGGATTGAGACCCACATCCAGCTCCCTGCTCAGCAGGGAGTCGGCTTGAGAGTCTCTCCCTCTGACTCTCTCCCCATGCTCTCACACACATGCTCTCTCTCAAATAAATAAATCTTTAAAAAAAATAAGTACAATGTAATGATGCCTAGACGGGTCAAAAACTAAACCCAAATTTGTGAGCCACTGATAAAAAAAATAAGTAAGTAATAAGAATTGGATTATTCTTAACCTTACTTCTACATCTTTTTTTTTTTTTTTAACGTCCCTGACTTTGTTTTTGTTCTTCTTCAGCTCACATATCTAACCTATTTTCTTTTCTTTTCTTTTTTTTTCCTATTTTATTTTCTATACCCATGCAGGTCACTTAAAGTTTTTCCTAGAAAAAAAAAAAGATGGGATATAAATAAATACTCTTTTGTTTTAAAATTCTATATTTCATATTGATGTAAAAATCACAAGGGAAAAGATCAATAGTATTGACTGCATAATATCTAAAACTTTTATATGTCAAAAATACCCTAAACAAAATTAAAAGAAACTATTAATGAAGACAAAATATTTCACATAAATAGTGAAACTCTTACTATATGAATAAGTTGCATTTATCAATAAGAATACAAAATTGGATAGATGAAATAATGATGGTAAATATATTGGTCAAGAAATTTCAATGTTGAAATAAATGCATTTGAAGGAACCTAAAATTGCTTTCCTAATATAGACTCCTAGAACTATAATAGAACTTTCCTGTTCAACCCCCTAACACTGCAGAGGCTAATTAACCTTGCTCAAGTGTGTTAAAGGTTGCTATTTACCTGTCTTCCCATTTCCACAAAGGAAAACACAATTGTGGCCTCTCTCTACTGCCTACTCACTAATCCTCAAGGAAGGAACAGTAAATATATAATCTGACTGGAAGGAGACTACCATTTCTTAGGTCACATTTCCTAGTGGGTAGAGTTCACATATTGTAGATCACTGCCCCAAAAAAGATGCAGATTCTTGCTTTCTGGGAGCTGCACATTGGACAAGATTAGGAGAGAATGAAATGAAGTGAGGGGAAACATACCAAGGAGAAGAAATTTTGAAATCCTATTTGTCCAGTGAGAAAAATATAAGGAAAAGGAAATACATCCAAATGTAACTACTCTAAAGAACCTAGAAAAAATAGGGATATTTACTAGTTCAGGGAAAGTGACTCAAAACCATCAAACAGAAGAACAAACGGACTATTTTTGAGGACAGACTAAAATGACAATTACATGTCATAAATATATTCATTTTTTGCTTCCTCTCAGTGTATTCAATTTAATTTTTGTAGATATATAAGTTTTGGAGGGTTTTTTGTTCTTTGTTCTATTTTGTTTTTGTAATTTTGAAATTTAGTACCTTCTAACATATGAACCAAAACACATTCAGAACCAAGTGGAGCACCATGTTGGTCCACTCTGTGAGATTATATTCTCTCTTCCTTCCCATTCTGCCCGCCTCTTTTGTCTTCGTGGGTTTTTGTTGTTGTTGTTGTCGTTGCTATTGTTTCTCTATATAAGTTTTCCTTGTTTATATAAATTTGGAATTTAGCACTTTCCAACCTACAGACCAAAATACAAGAGGTGAACCAAGAGGATCACCATCTTAGTCTACTCTGTGAGACTATATTCTCTATCCCCCACCACTTTTAAAAATTTTTACTGTTTTTAAAATTTGTTTTTCACTTTTGTGGTCTTTTTCTTTTTCTTTTATTTTCTGGTCCCTGACCTCTTCGGAATTGTCTAGGGTATATTTTACTTAGGTCATGGTTGATATTTTTGACTCTGCTCACACAAAGCCATTCTGCACTGGGCAAAATGGCTAGAAGGCAGAATTTACCACAAAAAAAAAAAAAAAAAAAAAAAGGACCAGAAGTAATGCTCTGCCACAGATCTAATGGATACAGATTTAAGTAAGATGTCAAAGATACAAGTCAGAGGTATGATTATAAAATTATTGGTGGCTCTTGAAAAAAAAGCATAAAAGACTCTAGAGAAGCTGAGAACTTCCCTACTCTGGGGAAGGAAACAGGCATTCATATCCATGAGATAGAGACAACAGCCCCCCAAAATCAACAAAAAACAATCAACACCCTGACATATAATAGTGAAGCTTGCAGGCAGCCCCAGTGGCTCAGCGGTTTAGAGCCGCCTTTAGCCCAGGGTGTGATCCTGGAGACCCGGGGTCAAGTCCCATGTCAGGCTCCCTGCATGGAGCCTGCTTCTCCCTCTGCTTGTGTCTCTGTCTCTCTCTCTCTCTCGTAAATAAATAAAATATTTAAAAATAATAATAATAATATAGTGAAGCTTGCAAATTTCAGAGATAAAGAGAAAATCCTAAAAGCAGCTCAAGACAAGAGATTGCTAACTTATATGGGGAGAAATATCAGATTAACAGCAGACCTATCCACAGAGACCTGGCAGGCCAGAAATGAACGGAATGATATATTCAGAGTACTAAACAAGAAAAACATGCAGCCAAGAAAAGTTCATCCAGCAAGGCTGTCATTCAGCATAGAAGGAGAGATAAAGAGCTTCCAGGATAGATAGAAACTGAAAGACTATGTGACCACCAAACCAGTTCTGCAAAACACATTAAGGGGGACCCTGTAAGTGAAGAGGGAGTCCAAAGAAACAATCTGCAGAAATGGAGACTGTATAGGTAATACTATGTATGACACTAAATTCCTATCTTTCAATAGTTACTCTGAATGTGAATGGGCTAAATGATCCAATCAAAAGACAAAGGGTATCAGACTGGGTAAAAAAGCAAGACCCACCGATATGCTGTCTATAACAGACTCATTTTAGACCTAAGGACCCTTTCAGACTGAAAATAAGGGGTTGGGGAACCATTTACCATGCAAATGGTCCTCAAAAGAAAGCTGGGGTAGCAATCCTCATATCCAACAAATTAGATTTTAAACCAAAGACTGTAATAAGAGATGAAGAGGGACACTATATCATACTTAAAGGGTTTATCCAACAAGAATATCTAACAATTATGAATATTTATGAATATTTTAATTGAATAAGTATTCAATTATGAATATTTGTTTATGTGGGAGCAGCCAATTATATCAATCAATTAATAATCAAAGAAAAAAATAATCAAAGAGATACATAGATTGTATACATTAATAGGAGACTTCAATATGGCACTCTCAGCAAAGGGCAGATCTTCTAAGCAGATTACCAAAGAAACAAGGGCCTTGAATGACACACTGGACCAAATAGATTTCACAGATATATACAGAACATTCTATCCTTATGCAACTGAATACACATTCTTCTCAAGTGCACACAGAACTTCTTCCAGAATAGACCACACACTGGGTCACAAAGCAGGTCTCAACTGATACCAAAAGACAGGATTATCCCCCGCATATTTTCAGACCACAATGTTTTGAAACTAGAACTCAATCACAAGAAGAAATTTGGAAGGAACTCAAACACTTGGAGGTTAAAGAGCATCCTATGAAAAGATGAATGGGTCAACCAGGAAATTAGAGAATAATTAAAAAGATTCATGGCAAATAACAAAATAAATAAATGAAAATGAAACCACACTGTTCAAAATCTTTGGGATACAGCAAAGGCAGCCCTAAGAGGGAACTACATCTCAATACAAGCCTCCCTCAAAAAATTGGAAAAATCTCAAATATACAAGCTAACCTTACATCTAAAGGAACTGGAGAAAGAACAGCAAATAAAGCCTAAGCCAAGCAGCAGAAGAGAAATAATAAAGATTAGAGCACAACTCAATGAAATAGAGACCAGAAGAACTGTGGAACAGATCAACGAAACCAGGAGCTGGTTCTTTGAAAAAATTAATAAGACAGATAAATCCCTATCCAGACTTATTAAAAAGAAAAATGACTCAAATTAATAAAATCATGAGAAAAGAGAGATTACAACCAATACCAAGGAAATACAAACAATTTCAAAAACAAATTATGAGGGACGCCTGGGTAACTCAGCAGTTGAGCGTCTGGCTTCAGCTCAGGATGTGATCCCAGATCCAGGGATCGAGTTCTGCATCAGGCTCCCTGCGAGGACCCTGCTTCTGTGTCTCTGTCTCTGTCTCTGTCTCTGTCTCTGTCTCTGTCTCTGTGTCTCTCATGAATAAATAAAATCTTCAAAAAAATAAAAAATAAAAACATATTATGAGCAACCATATGCCAACAAATTAGGCAATCTGGAAGAAATGGATGCATTCCTGGAAACCTACAAAATACCAAAACCAAACAGGAAGAAATAGAAAACCTGAACAGGCCAATAACCAGCAAGGAAATTGAAGCAGTCCTCAAAAACCTCCCAACAAACAAAAGTCCAGGGCCAAATGGCTTCCCAGGGGAATTCTACCAAACATTTAGAGAAGAAATAATACTTATTCTACTAAAGCTGTTTCAAAGGATAAAAATGGAAGGAATACATCCAAACTCTGTGAGGCCAGCATTACCTTGATCCCAAAACCAAAGGCCCCACCAAATAGGAAAATTACTGATATCCCTGATGAACATGGATGCAAAAATTCTCAACAAGATAACTAGCCAATAAGATCCAATAATACATTAAGAAGATTATTCACCATGACCAAATGGGATTTATCCCTGGGATGCAAGAGTGGTTCAACATTCGTAAAACAATCGACATGATGGATCACGTCAATAAAAGAAAAGACAAGAACCATATGATCCTCTCAACAGATGCAGAGAAAGCATTAGACAAAATTCAGCATCCAATCCTGATGAAAACTCTTCAAAGTGTAAGGATAGAGGGAACCTATCTCAGTACCATAAAAGCCAGCTATCAAAAGCCCACAGTGAATATCATTCTCACTGGGGAAAAACTGAGAGCTTTTCCCCTAAGATCAGAAGCATGACAGGGATGCCCACTCTCACCACTTTTGTTCAACATAGTACTAGAATCCCTAGCCTCACTAATCAGATAACAAAAAGAAATAGAAGGCATTCAAATTGGCAAAGAAGAAGTCAAGCTCTCCCTCTTTGCAGATGACATGATACTGTATAGGGAAAACCCAAAACACTCCACCCCAAAATTGCCAGAACTCATACAGGAATTCAGCATTGTGGCAGGATCCAAAAATCAATGCACAGGAATCAGCTGTATTTCTATACACTAACAATGAGGCTGAAGAAAGAGAAATCAAGGAATCAACCCCATTTACAATTGCACCCAAAACCATAAGATACTTAGGAATAAATCTAACCAAAGGGGTAAAGGATCTGTACTCTAAAAACTACAGGACACTTATGAAAGAAATCAAGGAAGACACAAAGAGATGGAAAAACATTCCATGCTCATGGATTGGAAGAATAAATATTGTGAAAATGTCTAGCTACCCAGATCAATTTACACATTCAATGCAATCCCTATCAAAATACCATGGACTTTCTTCACAGAGTTGGAACAAATAATCCTAAGATTTGTATGGAACTAGAAAAGACCCCACATATCCAGAGGAATGTTGAAAAAGAAAAACAAAGCTGTGGCATCATAATTCCTGACTTCAAGCTGTATTATAAAGTTGTGATCATCAAGACAATATGGTACTGGCACAAAAACAGACGCATAGATCAATGGAACAGAATGGAGAACCCAGAAATGGATTCTCAACTCTATATGGTCATCTTTCACAAAGCAGGAAAGAATATCCACTGGAAAAAAGTCTTCAATAAATGGTTTTGGGAAAATTAGACAGCCACATGCAGAAGAATGAAACTGGACCATTCTCTTACACCAGACACAAAGATAAACTCAAAATGATTGTAAGATCTAAATATGAGGCAAGAAGCCATCAAAATGTTAGAGGAAAACACAGGCAACACCCTTTTTGAACTTGGCCACAGCAACTTCTTGCAAGACACATCTATGAAGGCAAAGGAAGCAAAATCAAAAATGAACTACTGGGACTTTATCAAGATAAAAAGCTTCTGCACAACAAAGGAAACAGTTGACAAGAGTAAAAGACAACCTACAGAATGGGAGAAGATATTTGCAAATGACATATCAGATAAAGGGCTAGTATCCAAGATCTATAAAGAACTTATCAAACCCAACACCCAAGAAACAAACAATCCAGTCATTAAATGGGCAGAAGACGTGAACAGACATTTCTCCAAAGACGCCATACACATGGCCAACAGACACATGAAAAAATGCTCCGCATCACTTGCCATCAGGGAAATACAAATCAAAACCACAAAGAGATGCCACCTCACACCAGTGAGAATGGTGAAAATTAACAAGACAGGAAACAACAAATGTTGGAGAGGATGTGGAGAAAGGGGAACCCTCTTGCACTGTTGGTGGGAATGGGAACTGGTGCAGCCACTCTGGAAAACTGTGTGGAGGTTCCTTAAGAGGTTAAAAATAGAGCTACCCTATGACCCAGCAATTACACTACTGGGTATTTACCCCCAACGATACAGATGTAGTGACACGACAGGACACTTATGCTCCAATTCATGACAGCAATGTCCACAATAGCCAAACTGTGGGAAGAAGCCATGATGTCCTTTGACAAACGAATGGATAAAGATGTGGTGTGTATATAATGGAATATTACTCAGCCACCAGAAAGGACAAACACCCACCATTTGCTTTGACGTGGATGGAACTGGAGGGTATTATGCTGAGTGAAATAAGTCAATCGGAGAAGGATAATCATATGGTTTCACCCATATGTGAAATAGGGAAAAGAACTATAAGGGGAAGGAGGGGAACTGAGTGGGAAAAAATTAGAGAGGAAGACAAACCATGAGAGATTCCTAACTCTGGGAAACAAACAAAGGGTTGTGGAAGGGGAGGTGGATGGGGGATGGAGTAACTGGGTAATGGGCATTAAGGAGGGCACATGGTGAGATGAGCACTGAGTGTTATACTATATGTTAGCAAATTGATTTCAATAAAATATTTTTTAAATAATAAAGAATAAAAAGTAAAAAAATAAAAGTACATGAAAACAAAGAAATCAGAAGGGAGACAAAATGTAAGAGACTCTTAACTATAGAAAACTAAGGGTTACTGGAGGGAAGATGAGTGGTGGGATGGGGCAACTGGGTGATGGGCATTAAGGAGGGCACGTGATGTGATAAGCACTGGGTGTTATATGCAACTGATGCATCACTAAATTCCACCTCTGAAACTAATAATATACTATATGTTAATTAAATTAATTTTAATAAAAATAAATAAATATAAAAATACATATGTATTTATATGTAATAAATATATATATAAAATAAAGCCCTTGCCTGACCGTCAATTGTCACCCCATTTTGCCTTGCTTTATTCCCCACCTAAGATGTGATTTATTTTCTTACTTGTTTAACTCTCTCCACCATGACCCCCCCAACAACTTCCAACTCCATGACAGCTGGGACTGTTTTATTGCTGCCACAATGTCAGCTATCAAACCCTGCTTGACACAGAGTAGGAAAGAAATAAACATGCATTTATGCATCCATGGCATTTGACATTTTTGCTCAGGGTGCAAGGTTGACAAAAGCAAGGTGGGTCTGGACAGATTATGCACTGGATTCTGAGAACATAATTTTGCTTCTTTCTTTTGAATAACTAACTAGTGAGAAGCAGCAGAAGTACATTAAGAATGAGGGCCGTGGAGCTGGGATCAAATCAGCCTGTGTTTAAATCACTAGGTGTGTGTGATCCTAGGCAAACTGTTTAATTTCTCTGTGCCTCATGATCTTTGTCTATAAAATGGTAATAATGACAACGCCTTCCTCAGAAGGTTTGGTAGGTTTGAGTTGATTCAAAGAGGACACACTGTTGTGTTTTTTGCCGTGTTTTTTGTTTTGTTTTAAAGATTTTATTTTATTCATGAGAGGCACAGAAAGAAAGGCAGAGACACAGTGAGGCAGAGGGAGGGGCAGGCTCCTTGCAGGGAGCCCGATGCAGGACCCGATCCCAGGACTCCAGGATCATGCCCTGAGCTGAAGGCAGACACCTAACCACCGAGCCACCCAGGCATCCCTTTTGTTTTGTTTCTTGCTCACTCCAATTTTTTTTCTTTTTTAAAGTTTATTTGAATTCCAGTTAGTTAACATACAGTATAATATTAGTTTCAGCTGGGGGTACCCCATCATATATATATGCCATATCTTATCTATTCCTCAAATCGATGGACACTTGGGCTACTTTCATAATTTGACTATTGTAAATAATGCTAAAAAACATCAGGGTCCATGCAATCCCTTTGAATTAGTGTTTCTGTATTCTTGGGGTAAATACCTAGTAGTGCAATTGCTGGATTGTAGGGTAGTTCCATTTTTAACTTTGTGAGGACTTCCAGGCTGTTTTCCAAACTGGCTGCACTAGTTTGTGTTCCCACCAACAGTGCAAGAAGGTTTCCCTTTCTCTACATCCTCTCCAACACTTGTTTTTTGTGTTGTTGGTTTTAGCCATTCTGACAGTATGAGGTGGTATCTCATTGTGGTTCTGATTTGCATCTCCCTGATGATGAATGATGTTGAGCCTGCATCCATGTGTCTGTTGGCCATCTGTATGTCTTCTTTGGAAAAATGTCTGTTTGTGTCTTCTGTCATTTTTTTTTCTTCTGTCATTTTTAATTAGATTGTTTGGGGTTTGGGTGTTGCGTTTTATAGGTTCTTTATGTATTTCGGATACTAACCCAAGGAGGGCACTTTAAACAGTGCCTGGCACTTGATTAGTACTTGATAAACAGAGCTATTATTGTCATCATCATTATTATGTGCTGGGAACCATTCTAAACATTTCACTTGTATTATGTCATGTAAGATCAGTCACAAGGTACCTGAGGCCCGGGAGCAAGAAGAACATAGCTAATTCATTGGCTGTTTTTAAAAACGGAGGTGAAGTTCACACAACATCAAATAAACCACTTTTGTGTACAATTTAGTGACATTTCGTAAGCTCACAGTGTTGGGCAACCATCACATGATTCTGCTTTTCTTTTCCCAGAACAATGGTGAATATAGGAGAGAAGCATCAGGAAGACAGGAGCAGGACCCAACCTATCCAACTGCCTTTCTTTAAAGGTGGCAACCCCTCCACCCAGTTGCCCATAAATTTGTCTGTTAAATCCAATGGATTAAAGAACAACAACGACAAAACCCTGTGTCCCTTTCTCCTAGAGAGAGCTGTAGAGTTGGCACAGCTTGGCATCTATCTGGCTTGCTCACAGGACCTCAGGCCCTTTCTAGGAAGCCTGATCTTCATTAGGTGCCTGGGTCTCTATGTCAGGGTTATGTGCTCAAACGTGGTCCAGTCATAAGGCCTCTTTCTCTCACCACTGCCAGCACAGTGTGGCTCACATGACTGATCTCCAGGAACTTGGTTCTAGTTGTCCAAAATGCCCACCCTTGGGGCTCAGCTATCTTAAAGCTGGGGCTAGAGCATTTTTCAATCGTCACTATCAGGAAGCCCTGAATAAAACACTCCATCCTTGGTCTATACCCTCCATGACCAGAACTCTTGTGGGGAAGGAGATAGGCAGTTAGATTCAGGCACCCTGAAGCCCAGAAAAAAGTTGGTAGTCGTTAGAATGAGAACACAAGTCTCTTGACTCCCAGATGAGCATTCTTTACGCTCCCCCACATTGTGCAATTCATGTACCTCACTTGTCCTGAGAGACAAAACAGAGAGACACATACACCCACCTGCTGGTGCGGTTGCCATCATTATTTGCACTGAGTGGTGCTCAGAAGATCCCAGGAGAGTGACATTCACTGTGTAATCAGTTGCCGGGTACAGGTCTAAACACACCACTGGAGCTTGTTCCCTCGTTGTGAAGTTAAATGATGCGGCATGATAAAAATTACTCAGATACCACCTTTGACCCAGAACTGTAAACTGTCATGAGATTAAAAGAAATGGGGCATTAAATTTTCTGTTGGTTAGCAGATCTAAAGCAAAATGGAGATCTCTTTGGGGGCACCTGGGTGGCTCAATGGTTGAGCATCTGCCTTCGGCTCAGGTTGTGATCCCAAACAAGGTTGTAGGATCGAGTCCCACATCCGGCAACTTCAGGGAGCCTGCTTCTCCCTCTGCCTGTGTTTCTGCCTCACTCTGTATGTCTCTCATAAATAAATAAATAAAATATTAATAATAAAAATTTTGGGGCAGCCCAGGTGGCTCAGCGGTTTAGCGCCACTTCAGCCCAGGGTATGGTCCTGGGGACCCAGGATCAAGTCTTGCATCGGGCTCACAGCATGGAATGGAGCCTGCTTCTCCCTCTGCCTGTGTCTGTGCCTGCCTCTCTCTCTCTCTCTCTCTCTCTCTGCATCTCTCATGAATAAATAAATAAAATATTTAAAAAATAATAATAATAATTAAAAAATAATAAAAATGTTTTTAAAACCTCACAGGCTGCATTTCTACAAATTCAGTCTCATGCTAAACTCCACGTGATTTAGACTACAAACAAAAAATAACTTTCTGGTTACAAACTGGAAATCACCCTGTATGCATGATTTTATAGTAAAGTCATTTTATTTAATAATACATTGTGAAGTTTTTTTCTCTGCCATTAATTCGTTTTATCAAATAGATATATATACAGAGTAGGGTAAGGGAAGGAAGGGCGCTGCTGGTAGGAGAGTCACATATGTGAAGACCCAGTGCAAAGAGAACACAAGAAGTTAATCAGAGAGTATGGGGCCGAGAGCTTATAGAAGAGGGTAGGCCTGGAGAAACAGATTTAGGACTTACCAGCTTGGAGACAGTGAAGGAAGTAAAGAGACTGGATAAGATGGCCCAGAGAAGGGTACAGAATGACGAAAGAATGCGCAACACACAACCTGAGGGTAATCAGATTTAAGGGACAGGCAGAGGAAGGGAGCCCTAGGAAGCAGAGACAGAGAGGGGTCAAAATAATAGAAGAAACAGAGACCATTTCAATGGGAATATTGGCCAACGGTAGCAAACACTATTCAGTGTGATATAGAACGTACTTCACATCCGTGTGGGGTTCTCTCCAATCTATGTTTAACTGTTTATTTAGCCAGATGTCTGCTGTTGAACGTTTCAGTTGTTCCCAATTCCCCCTACCATAAACGAAGCTTCAGGGAACAGCGTAACCTTTCTGTATACACCTGCTTAGTTAATGACAGCCCATGTCCAAAAACTTACTGATAGAGGCTAAGATATAACTCTTCCACAAAAGTCTTGCCAGTTTAAGTGGCCAGCAGCCTGTGTAACAGTACTCTATGCTTGGGGCGCCTGGGTGGCTCAGGCAGTTACATGTCTGACTCTTGATTTCGGCTCAGGTCACCATCTCAGGGTGGTGAGATCGAGTCCTGCGTTGGGCTCCATACTATGCATAGAGTCTGCCTAAGATTCTCTCTCCTCCTCTGCCCTTCCCCCCAACCTCGCACATGCACTCTCTAAAAAAAACAGTACTCTATGTTATAGAAGAATCATGGTATCTCGTCATATAATTTTTTCTTACCAGTGAGGTATAACATGTTCATATGTGTTTGGGCCATATATATATATATGTATATATATATATATACACATATATACATATATATCTCCTCCTTTGCAAACTGCCTTGAATGTTAATGTTTTCCATGAATTTGTTAAGTATTTTACATGTTACTTAAATGAATCTTTGTTTAACATATTTAAAAACTTTTAAAATCTTTTTTAAATCTTTCTTTAATCTTTTACTTAAATGAATATCATTTAACATATTTTAAAAATCTTTTTTTTAACAAATAAATCTTTGTTTAGCATATTTAAAACTTTTTTTCCAGCTTAACTCTTTAATCATTTTAGTGTAAATGCTAAGAATCATTTTCTTAACCAAGTAGCTAACCAACTGTCCCAGGGCCATTTATTTCCATACTTATTATTTATAATCATCTGTATCTTATATTAATATTAACTTTATTTGGGTACTGGAACATGTTTCTAGCTCCTGTGTTCCTTCTAAATATGAAAATTTGAATATTTTGCTCATCTGCTTAAAATCCTTCAGGGGCTCCACAGAAATATCAAAATAAGATGCAAACTCACAATTACAGGGCTTTTCATGATCTAGTCACTACTTAGGTTTTTGCCTCATCTCTTCCTCTTCTCCCATCCTTCCTTTTTCCCTCAGAGAACCACATTTCATAATATTCAATATGCTCTTCTCCTTGTCCACAGGGCCCTTCTTTACCATCACCCCACATCTTTTATCTGATTGATTCCTATTCATTCTCTATGATATAGGATTCTATATGATATAGAAGTCCTTGCTTCTTGCTAAAACAAAAACAAAAACAACAAAAAAACCTCCTTGGACATACACACAATCCCCCATTTATTTACCTTTCATTAAAGCACTCATACCACATTGTCATTTACTTGTGTGTTTATATTAGTGGGAATTGAAAGTTACACATCCTAATACACGATATTCTTTTGGTAAATGGCTAATGAATGAATGAACTTTAATTTAATGCTTAATCTACTTTGCCAAATGTTTGCTAGGCACTAAAAGTGACAAAAAATGATGAATTTCAGCTCCTGCCTGAATTTACTAGTAATTTTACTTGAGATGTGTGACTTTTAAGAAGTTGTTAAATGAGGACAAGTAGCCATGCAATGAGTTTCTGAAAAATCTAGAAGCAAATGTAAAGTTGATGACAAAACAAGTCAATAGTGCATTATAAAATGCACTAAATAAAATATAATCCACATATGTGAAGTATCAGACAGGGAAACTAATAGCAAGTTACTCTCTAGAATACCTTCCTCCAACTTAGTCCCCCACTGACCATCCACCACACATCCATCTCTAGAGATGAAAGTCAAGCTGCCTAGAAGTTCATTCCATTAGTGTTTTTAAATACTTTGGATCCTCACTTGGAGAGCACTCAAATTTTTAAGTGACACAAGACTTTGACAGATAACATGAGAGATCTTCTTACTTGATACATTTGTTCTGATCCAACTTTCCGGGGGTGCCTGTTCAGTTTCAAACAAGCTTCACTGAATACTGAAATATTGAAAATTCCATAATCTTCTAGGAGATCATCTTCTAAAAGATAAAACATACAGAAAGGTTGCATATCTTAGCAAAACATATCTTGGCTAAGTACAATTGAAACTCTGACATCTTACAAGAGCCAACGGGTGTTTAAGACGCAAGAGCATCTCATTTGGCTTCAAGTCTGGGCTTTACGACTTGTTAATTGCATGACCTTAAACAAGTCACTTAACCATTATGAACCTCAGTGTCCTTCTTTGTGAAATCAAGTAATCTGGTTTGCTTTTCTTACCTCACGGGTTATTGAGAGAATCAGATGAAATAATTCATATTTAAAAATCACCATAAACTAATAGAGCTTTAAGATTTTTAGAAAGTTCATCCTATCTCTTGTACTTGGAGACTCCATAGGTTAAATGTCCTGAAGGTAAACATGTCAATAGCTAGAAAGTCTGAAAATAAGGAAAAGGTGAATAAAAGTCAAAAACCATGGGTGAGAACTCTCAGAGTTGGTGTTTCCAACCTAGAAGATGAACAGAAACGAGATGGCCAGGCAAGATGTTTGCTTCACAGCAGATAGTACTTCAAGAGCTATTCAGATAAGGACAAAGGCAGTAAAATAATCAAGGAGTAGATTTATTTCAACCACTAGAGTTTTTTTTAAAAAGTCATTTCATACCTCCTGCAGTCAAATTTATTCCTTCAATGTTCTATTTTCTTCACGCAGTCATAAAGAAAGAAGAGGTTTGTCACTAACGAGTAAAAAACTCACAGAGTGTCCAGGAATACCATGGCTAATTTTCAAGGAAGAGCAAATTTCCCAACAAGCTGGTACATTTTCCACAAAAGAGAAAAAGTTTAAATGTCTATCAGAGAGAAACTTCTTATAACTACCTAGAAAACTACATTTCTCCCATGGGAGTCTCTGCTATCCTAGAAGTAAGAATGACAACTAACTATTCTATTCAAAATCAAAACTACCCAGCATATTAAATCTCTCTCACACATGCAACATAAGGCAATTTGCCAGGAGAAAATATTCTTGGCTATAATTGGAAAAATGTAAAAATATGGTTATGAGAGAGAACTTGAAGACCTATCACACGTACTCCCCTTTATCTTCACAACTTTTAAAGATTTCATAAGGACACCGGAGACAAAAATTGCTAGGTGTCTGCATATGATTTTGAGGCACACAAAGTACATATATGTAAGAAATATCACAAACAGCACGTCTGTTCACAAACAGACATAAAGCAGAACACAGCTCCCATCTCAGTACGATTTTCTCACTCACAGCCATGATAGTCTGAACTAAGGGGAAGATGGCGATGTGAACAAAAGCATCTGGTTCCCACGTCCCACCCCCAATCCTGATAGCAGTGACTGAGTATAGTAAAAATGGGTCAAAATTTGCATCTAGGCTGGAAGGGAGGGTTGTGCTTGACATACACAAGACATAGACATGAAGATGTTTCTGCTCAGCACCAGGTGGAAAAGACCAGACAGCAGAAAGACTCTGAGAGGTACTAGGTACAACATGCCCTCAAGCAAAGGAGCACGGTCTCAAACCCTTCAAGGAAGGGAAGGACTGATGCCCACAGAGGTGGGGGCTAAAAGTAAGGGTGGGAACAGGACAAATAAGTTATGAATTTGCCATCTGGAACAATTTAGCCTGGTAGTTCTCAATCCTATCTGCATATCAGCTGAGGAACAAATACACATCTGTATTTTGTTTTAATTCACTAAGCAATGCTGATAGGCAAGAAGTATATATACCACTAATTACTACTATTACTACTACTACTACTACTAGTAATAATAGTCCCTAGTCCCTCCTTAGCACACTGGAGATCAGTAACATGGAGGGACTTCTATGGGGAGGCTTAGGGACCTAGAGGTTCCACCTGACAGAGAGCCTGGGATAGTAGGAGGGACTTGGTTCTCTCCTGCCCCTGTAGACCATAGCATCATAATGAAGTCAGACAACAAAATGCTGTCCAAGAGCAACAGTTCCATTAATCAAGATAGTAAAGTGCTCAGGGGTGCCTGCGTGGCTCAGTTGGTTAAGCATCAGACTTTTGGTTTCTGCTCAGGTCACGATCTCATGGATGGTGAGATCCAGCCCTGAGATGGGCGCTGTGCTCAGCAGGAGTCTGCTTGAAGATTCTCCCCCACTGCCCCTCCCCCCCCCCCCACTCTCTCTTGTTCTTTCTCTCTCTTTTAAATAAATGAATCATTTTTTAAAAAAGATAGCCAAGGGATCCCTGTGTGGCTCAGCGGTTTGGCGCCTGCCTTTGGCCCAGGGCACGATCCTGGAGTCCCTGGATCGAGTCCCGCATCGGGCTCCAGGCATGGAGCCTGCTTCTCCCTCTGCCTGTGTCTCTGCCTGGCCCCCCTCTATCATAAATAAATAAATAAATCTTAAAAAATAAAAAGATAGCCAAGTACTCAGAAATAGGGGCCACCTGGGCGGCTCAGTCAGTTAAGTGTCTGACTCTTGATACTGGCTCAGGTCTTGATCTCAGGGTTGTGAGTTCATGCCCCATGTTGGGCTCCACACTGGGTGTGGAGCCTACTTTTAAAAAAAAAAGCGTTCAGAAATAAAACTCACAGCAGTAAGCTTTCCTACCACTAGCTGCCCCTGGAAAGACAGGAAAAGAAAGGACAGAAGGATGCTGGATTATCCAATAAACAGTAAATCCTTCAAGATGAGATCTGAGATAAGCACACTAATATCATCCAACATCCAATAAAAAGTAATATCAAAGAGAATGTCATCTATTCATTATGAGAGAAATATCAGACCTAAATAAAACTTCTAACTTCTAACAATAAGTAACCTAAAAGCAAAAAAGAAAGAAAGAAAGAAAGAAAGAAAGAAAGAAAGAAAGAAAGAAAGAAAGAAAGAAAAGAAAAGGAAGGAAGAGCGAGCCTATGAAATGATTCTACCAAGAAGACTGCTTAAGAGGCAAAGAATGATTTTCTTTTGAAAAAAAAATATTGAGCAAAGTAATAGTAAAATTAGGCAACATCTGTTTTGTACTTTCAGTAAAAAAATTTAAAGATGGATTAAAACAGATAAAGGATGAGTTAATAAGAGAATGCAAGAGCAGAGAGGAAACTAGTTGAGAAGGGCAGAAATAAAAAGGGAACTAGATGAGGGGTGACTGGCTGGCTTAATTCGTTGAGCATGTGACTCTTGATCTTGGGGTCATGAGTTCAAGCCCCACACTGGGCCTAGAGCTTACTTAAAAAAAAAAAAGGAACTAGATGAGACAAGAAAACAAAAGGAAATGTAAGTGCAACAACAAAATATAACATGTATTAGAAATAGTGAAGGTCAGAAAGGTTGATGAACATATGAATAAATGCCTGTATGAACAAACCTGCTCCACTCTCACAGAAGGCAGAGGGAAAAGGCAGGTATATAAAAAGGGAGAGAGTGAAAACCAGCGCCGACAAACAAGGAATTCTACGTAGGAGTATTTGATGAGCCAAAACACCAAATGAAATAAAAAAGCAATAATCAGAGATTGCATGAAAGAAACTATTTCTAATGTGTAAATGTGATGTGGGAAACAAAGGCAAAAGAAAGAATTAAATTTCCTTACTGCCACAATCATTATATGGTTCACTCATATGGGGAATATAAAAAATAGTGAAAGGGATTATAGGGGAAAGGAGAGAAAATGAGTGGGAAAAATCAGAGAGGGTGACACAGCATGAGAGACTTGTAACTCTGGGAAACTAACAGGGGGTAGTGGAAGGGGAGGTGGGTGGGGGGATAGGGTGACTGTGTGACAGGCACTGAGTGGGACACTTGATGGGATGAGCATTGGGTATTATACTATATGTTGGCAAATCAAACTCCAATAAGAAAATTTAAAAAAAAACGAAAATAAATAAATACATAAATAAATTTCCTTACTGCCTAGAGCCACTGACAAATCCTTGAAACAGGCAGAGTGACCTTCCTCTGAGAGAGCTGCCTGGATGCTGACACTTTGCTAAGGGCAAAAGACAATTTTAGCCTGACCCTTCCCCCTCCCCACATCCTAAGAGTCTACTTTAACATATAAATTCCTTTGGAAACTTCTTCTAACTCGACCCCACCAAGACACATGTTAGCAATCATGCTCCAAGCATATGGCCCACTGATAAACATCTGAAGGGTCTCATGACTTAGAGTTTACCAGATAATAATAAATAACCTTCTCCTAACAATTATTAGTCCCCTCAGGATCCTGGGAACCTTGTTTCCAAAATACCTTGGAGGCCTGTTCGATCCCTACCCCCTCCCAACTTGAAAGTATATAATTAATCACCTGTCACAATCCTAATGCAGCTCTTTGTGCCCACAGGTCCTGTTCTCATGCTTTAATAAAACCTTCGATGGGGCAGCCCCGGTGGCTCAACGGTTTAGCCCCTGCCTTCAGCCCAGGGTGTGATTCTGGAGACCCGGGATCGAGTCCCACGTTGGGCTCCCTGCATGGAGCCTGCTTCTCCCTCTGCCTGTGTCTCTGCCTCTCTCTGTCTCTCATGAATAAATTTTTTAAAATCTTAAAGAAAAAAAACTACTGTCGGCTCTGAACCCCACCACCACTTCAAACTACATCAAATGGACCAAAATTTGAAGGTCCAAAAACTCTCAGAGTACTAGGAAAACTTAGTGAAAAACAATAACATTTATATCATGCCTGGCCAGTTGTCAGGAGGGAAGGGATTTATGCCTCATTCACTACTGAATTCCCAATGCCTAAAATAATGTCAAACACACAGTAGGTGGTCAATAAACACTTACTATGTGCATGAATAATTAGTCTTGAATTTCACACGTAAAAAAAGCCTCTGATATCAAGACTTAAAAATTAGATTATCTACAATAGGATTTTTTTCTAAAAAAACATATCTTCAACTTTCTCTTTCAAAACTTTAAATTCCCCAAATCAATATGAAATGCCTCAAGAATTCTACCAACAGAAGTTATGGACCAAGAATTTTATCTTCAGGATCCCTAGGTGGCTCAGCGGCTTAGTGCTTGCCTTTGGCCCACGGTGTTGTCCTGGAGACCCGGGATCGAGTCCCACGTCGGGCTCCCTGCCTGGAGCCTGCTTCTCCCTCTGCCTGTGTCTCTGCCTCCCTCCCTCTCTTCTCTCTCTGTGTGTCTCTCATGAATAAATAAATAAAATCTTTAAATTAAAAAAAAAAAGAATTTTATCTTCAATCGACCTCTCATTTACTCGTGAAGACAGCAAAAAGACACTCTCACATAATCATGGGCTCAGAAAGTATCCCATTCCTTGGTAAGGAGAAGATAGAAATCATTGTGCAATGAAATAAAAACAGAAAAAAACAGAGAATGGCTGTATGAAATGGCTGGTAGTAAGCACTGAAACTGTTAAAACGCATACCTTTTAAAATAAGTGTTATAAGTATTGCTATAAATATAAAAATGAATTCTTTAAAGATGCAATACATGTTAAAAATAAGTTAAAGTAAGAAGCTGGCAATAAAATGCTGTATTAAACCAATAACATAAAGGAAGCAAGAGAGGAAGGAAAAAAAGGAAGTGGAGAATGGTAACTTCCTTGTCTTATTCAGGAAGACATAAACATTATTTCAGTCTTAACACCGGTAATCAGAGAAATATACATTCAAATAGGGTTTTGTTTGTTTTTTAATCTGTAACATAGAATAAAAACAAAATCTATACTGTCTGAATTACTGAAAAAGAAAAATCTGTGTAGCAAAAAGAAAACAATGGATATAGCAAAACAACATGAAAAAGAAAAAAAAATAAGATGACAGAAGAAAGTCATATTACAAAGAACACTAAATGTAAATTGCTTATTTACTTAAAAACAAAACTTCTCTCAAAAGGGTTCACAACATGCTACCTCCAAAGCATTGTTATTCAGGTAGCTTTTAAGAAGAAAAAAAGTGTTTGGGGGAGGTGGGGGGAACAGGGGAAAGGGATTAGGTACACTAATCGTGATGAGCACTGAGTAATATACAGAAGTGCTGTACACTATCTTGTACACCTGAAACTGATATAACACTGCACGTTAACTACACTGAAATTAAATTTTTTTAATTTAAAAAAGAACAAAAGTAGGCAAAGGCATATTATCCAAATAGATGTACCAAGAAATCAAGAAAACCAATATTGCTATCAAACTATAAGGCAAAAAACATTCAACAGAACAAAGTGAGCCATTTGTTACCAATGAAAGTGAGAAGCTACAATTAAGACATCAGTCATGAACATAAACATCATAACGCAAAATGTGTGAACCCAAACAACTGGAATTTCTGAGAGAAATTGAGAAAAATGGCAATCCATGTAACTAAAAAGCAACAATAACAACAACAAAAACCAGAAGTCCTGAATACCTTTATTAGGAAAATTGACTGAAGACTAGATCTTACCCTACTCACAAGCAAACGTACTACATTATCACAAAACTTTCCCAAATAATAAGCCCCCAGAAATATGCTAAAATGTAATAAATCTAGAAATTAACCACAAAGTTAAATGTCAAAAAAAAGGAAACCTGCCATTTGTATAATTTACTTGTAATTAATTCAATGGGGAAATCAAATAGCAATTATGTAATGCTTTGAAATTAAACAGAAAGAGAACATATATGAACACAGGCATAAGTAGTTCTTCCATCGGAGAGAAAATAAGAGCAGTTATATCATGCCTTGAAAGTAGGGATAAAGAGAATATGTATCAATGCCTAAGGCATTCCGCCAATAGACAAGTCCAGAAGCATTAAAGACTTATTATCAACTCGAGAATTTAGTAATAGAATAATATAACCAATTTAAGGGAATGGAGGAGGAAAAAAGTAATAAAACTAAGGGGACAAATTAATGAGATAGAAAAAGAAAAACACTTAAAAACCCCAGAGTTTATTCTTTGGGGAAAGAAACAGTAATAAAACAGAAAACTCAAGCTAAGCTAATCAATTTTTAAAAGAAATAAAACCAAAATTAGGAATCAGAATAACCTGGGGTTATATAACCTGTAACCCCACGGTAGTTGTAAGCAAATATTCCATAGGACATTCAGCTGAAATATTTAAAAACCCAACCAATAGAACACTTTTTTAGGAAAATATAATTATAAAAATTGACTGAAGAAATTGTAGGAAACATAAACAGATCAAAAGAAAATCACAAAGGATGTTAACAAAGTTATCAAAGAACTATCTCCCAAAAGGGGTGAAACTTAATGATCTTATGAACAAATGTGTCCAACTTTAAAAGGAAGGCAATAATTCCAAAGCGATACAAACTTTTCCAGAGCATAAAAATATGGAAATTAATTAATTAATGGAAAATTAATTATGGAAAATTTTCCAATTCATTTTAAGAGAACTAGTATAAAGCTTAAATGATATCAGATCACCAAACATGCAGACTCTAGAAGAAGAGAATAGTAAATTTTTACCACAGTGCATATATAAACAGAAAAGATAAAACTTACGTACATACTGAGTAAATGTAGAAAAGTGCTTTACTCCCAATTGGGACGGTTCCATATAAACCCCAGTTCTCACTAAATTAACTTCTAAATTGAATCCAATTCCACTTAAAATTTCAGAAAGAGGAAAGCTCTGGAGACATTTAAAAACTCAGCCATGGTCACTTAACTCTTCAATGCAGAGTTAAGATGCAAAACCAGGTCTGTCTGACCCTAAAGATAATCCTTTTCCCAGAGGAAAATACCTTGCAGAGATAACTGGATATTAGTAAAAACAGCTGACACTGAATAGCAAACTGTCATTCTGACTAAATAATGGCATATGAGTTTAAAGTCTTAAAAAGACATATTTCGGGAGGCCTGAGTGGCTCAGTGGTTGAGCATCTGCCTTAGGCTCAGGGCGTGATCCCAGGTCCAGGGATGGAGGCCCGCATCAGGCTCACCTGTGGGGACTCTGCTTCTCCCTTTGTCTATGTCTCTGCCTCTCTTTCTGTGTCTCTCATGAATAAATAAAATCTTTAAAAAAAAAAAAAAAGACGTATTCCCAGAAAAACTAAAAAAGAACCATAAAACAAGTAACAAGATGGCAATAAATACATACCCATCAATAATTACTTTTTTTTAAAGATTTTATTTGTTTATTAGAGAGAGAACACAAGTAGGGGGAGCAGCAGGCAGAGGGAAAGGGAGAAGCAGGCTCCCCACTGAGCAGGAAGCCTAACACAGGGCTCAATCCCAGGACTCTGGGATCATGACCTGAGCCAAAGGCAGGTGCTTAACCAATTGAGCCATCCAGGTGCCCCTCAATAATTACTCTGAATGTAAATGGACTAAACCTCCCAATCAAAAGACAGGGGGTCAAAATGGATTAAAAAACAAGACCGATGGGCAGCCCTGGTGGCCCAGCAGTTTAGTGCTGCCTTCGGCCCAGGGTGTGATCCTGGAGACCCGGGATCGAGTCCCACATTGGGCTCCCTGCATGGAGCCTGTTTCTCTCCCTCTCCTTGTGTCTCTCTCTCTCTCTCTCTCTCTCATGAATAAATAAATAAAATCTTAAAAAAAAAAAGACCCATCTATATGCTACCTACAAGTAGATTTCAGACCTATGGACACCTGCAGACTGAAAGTGGGGGGATGGAGAAACATCTATCATGCAAATGGATGTAAAAAGAAAGCTGAAGTAGCAATACTTACGTGGGACAGAATAGACTATTTTTAAAAATTGATTTATTTATTTTAGAGAGAGAGAGAGGGTGAGAGAACACATGAACAGGGTGTGGGGGGACAGGCAGAGAATCCCAAGTAGACTCCTGCTGAGTGTGAAGCCCCATGCAGTTCTCTGTCCCATGACCTGAGCTGGAATCAAGGGTCAGATGCTCAACTGACTGAGCCGTGTAGGTGCCCTGGGACAAAAGAGACTTTAAAACAAAGACTGTAATAAGAGACAAAGAAGGACACTATAGAATAATAAAAGGGACAATCCAACAAGACAATTTAAAAAGTTTAAATATTTACGTACCCAACTTGAGATCACCCAATACAGAAAGCAACTAATAACAAACATAAAGGAACTAATCAATAGTTTTACAATAACAGTAGGGAATTTTTTTTAAAATCTTTATTTATGATAGTCACACACAGAGAGAGAGAGGCAGAGACATAGGCAGAGGGAGAAGCAGATTTTTGTTAATCTTTCCATGCACGGGAGCCCAACGTGGGATTCAATCCCGGGTCTTCAGGATCGCGCCCTGGGCCAAAGGCAGGCGGCAAACCACTGCACCACCCAGGGATCCCAATAGTAGGGAATTTTAACATCCCTTACATCAATGGACGGATCATCTATGCAGAAAATCAACAAGGAAACAGTGGCTTTGAATGACACACTGGAACAGAAGGATTTAACAGATATATTCAGAACATTCCATCCTAAAACAGCAGAATATATATGCTTTGCAAATGCACATGGAATAGTCTCCAGAATGGACCACATATTAGGCCATGAAACAAATCTCAACAAATTCAAAAAGATCAAAGTCATACTATGCTGCTTTTCTGACCACAATGGAATAAAACTAGAAGTGAATCACAAGAAAAAAAATCTGGAAAGACCACAAATACGTGGAGGTTAAGTAACATACTACTAAACAATGAGTGGGTCAACCAAGAAATCAAAGTAGAAACTAAAAATTACATGAGAATGAAAACACAACAATCCAACACAACAATCCAAAATCTTTTGGGATGCAGCAAAAATGATTCTAAGAGGTAAGTTTATGATAGTACAGGCCTACCTCAAGAAGCAAATAAATCTCACATAAAAACCTAACCTTACACCTATAGAAGCTATAGAAAAAGAACAAGAAACAAAACCTAAACCCAGCTAAAGGAAGGAAATAATAAAGATTAGAGTAGAAATAAATGATATGGAAACCAAACAACAATAGAACAGATCAATGAAACCAGGAACTGGTTCTTTGAAAAGATTAACAAAATTGATAAACCTCTAGCCAGACTCAGGAAAAAAAAAGAGAGAGAGAGAGAGAGAGGACTCAAATTAAAAAAAAAATCAAAATGAAACTCAAATAAACAAAATCAAACAAAAATGAGAGAAGAGGGATAGCAACCAATATCACAGAAATACAAACAGTTGGAAGAAAATATATGCCAACAAATAGACAACCTAGAAAAAAATGGGTAAATTTCTAGAAACATATAATCTACGAAAACTGAAATAGGAAGAAATAGGAAATGTGAATAGACCAATAACCACCCAAGAAATTGAACCAGTAATCAAAAAGCTCCCAACAAACAAAAGTCCAGGACCAGATGGCTTCACAGGCAAATTCCACCAAACGTTTAAAGAATTAATATCTCTTCTTCTCAAACTACTCCAAAAACAGAAGAGGAAGGAAAACTTTCAAATTCATTCTATGAGGCCAGTATCATCCTGATACCAAAGCAAGATAAAGATGCCACAAAAGAAAGAGAAACTCTAGGCCAACATCTCTGATGAATATGGATGCAAAAATCTTCAATGAAATACTGCAAACTGAATCCAACAATACATAAAAAAAAAGATTCACTACAATTAACTGGGATTTATTCCCAGGATGCAAGCATGGTTCAATATTCACAAATCAATCAACGTGATACATCACATCAATAAGAGAAAGGATAAGAACCATATGATCACTTCAATCAATACAGAAAAAGCATATGACAAATACAACATCCATTCATGACAAAAATTAGGATACTGGAAGTCCTGGCCACAGCAATCAGACAACAAAAAGAAATAAAAGGCATCCAAATTGGTAAAGAAGATATGCAGATTTTACTATTTGCAGATGACATGACACTATATATAGAAAATCCTAAAGACTCCACCAAACCACTACTAAAACTGATAAATGAATTCAGTAAGGTCACAGGATACAAAATCAACATACAAAAATCTATTGCATTTCTATATGCTAATAATGAAGCAGCAGAAAGAGAAATTAAAACTATCCCATTTATAATTGTATCAAAACCAATAAAATACCTAGGAATAAATCTAACCAAAGAGGTGAAAGACTTGTACCCTGAAAACTATAAAACACTCATGTAAGAAAATGAAAACAACACAAAGAAATGGAAAGACATTCCATGCTCATGGATTGGAATAATATTGTTAAAAGTCCATACCACCCAAAGCGATGTACAGACTTAGTGTAACCCCTATCAAAATGCCAACAGCATTTCTCAGAGAATTACAGCAAATGATCCTAAAATTTGTATGGCACCACAAAAGACCTCAAATAGCCAAAGCAATCTTGAAAAATAAAATAAAACTGGAGGCATCATGATTCCAGACTTCAAGTTTTATTACAAAGTTGTAACAATCAAAATAGTATGGCACTAGTGCAAAAACAGACACAAAGATCAATGGAACAGAAGAGAAAACCCAGAAATAAACCCACAATTATGCGGTCAATTAATCTTCAACAAAGCAGGAAACAATATGCTATGAGGAAAAGATAGTCTATGCAACAAATAGTGTTGGGAAAACTGGACAGCAACATGCAAAAGAATGAAACTAGACCACTCTCTCTCATCAAACACAAAAATAAACTCAAAATGGATTAAAGACCTGAATGTGAGGCCTGAAACCATAAAAATCCTAGAAGAGAGCAAAGATAGTAATTTCTCTGACATTGGATAGAAACATTTTTCTAGGCATGTTTCCTAAGGCAAGGGAAACAAAAGCAAAAAATATGCTGTTGGGACTACATCAAAATGAAAAGCTTTTGCACAGTGAAGGAAACCATCAACAAAACTAAAAGGTAACCTACAGGAGAAGATACTTGCAAATAATATATCTAATAAAGCATTAGTAACAAAATATATAAAGAACTCAACACTCAAAAAACAAATAACTCGATTTTAAAATGAGCAAAAGAGGGCAGCCCAGGTGGCTCAGCGGTTTAGCGCTGCCTTCAGCCCGGGGCGTGATCCTGGAGTCTCAGGATCGAGTCCCGTGTCCGGCTCCCTGCAGGGAGCCTGCTTCTCCCTCTGCCTGTGTCTCTGCCTCTCTTTCTGTGTCTCTCATGAATAAATAAATAAAATATTTTTTTAAAAAAGAGCAAAAGACATGAACAGGTATTGCTCCAGAGAAGACATCCAGATGGGCAAAAAACACACTGAAAGATGTTCAACATCACTCATCATCAGGAAATGCAAATGAAAACCACAATGACATATCACCTCACACCTGTCAGAACACTAAAATGAACAACACAAGAAACAACAAGTGTTACTGAGGATGTGGAGTAAAAGGGACTCTCATGCACTGTTGTTGGGAATACACACTAGTACAACCACTGTGGAAAACAGTATGGAGGTTCCTCAAAAAATAAAAAATGGAACTCTCCTATGATTTAGTAATCACATACTAAGTTCTTACCCAAAGAATACAAGAACACTAATTCAAAGAGATACATGCATCCCTATGTTTATTGCAGCTATTATTTACAATAGCTGAACTATGGAAGCAGTCTAAGTGTCCATCAATTGATGTGGTGTGCATGCGCACATGCACGCGCGCACGCACACACACACACACACACACACACACACACACACACACTGGAATATTAGTCATAAAAAAGAATGAAATCTTGCCCTTTGCCATGACATGGATGGAGCTAGAGAGTATAATGCTAAGTGAAATAAATCAGTCAGAGAAAGAGAAATGCCATATGATTTCACTTATATGTGAAATTTAAGAAACAAAACATGAGCAAAGGGGAAAAAAAGAGAGAAATGGATACAAGCCAAGAAACAGTCTCTAAATTACAGAGAAATAACTGATGGTTATCAGAGGGGAGGTGCTGGGGGGGCGGCTGAAATAGCTGATGGGGATTGAGGAGTACACTTAATATGATAAGCACTGAGTAATGTAGAGAATGGTTGATCACTCTATTGTACACCTGAAACTCATATAACACTGTATGTTAACTGTACTGGAATTAAAATTAAAAACTTGTAAGCAAAAGAGGAAGAAGATGACATATTCCTGACAAATCCATAGCAGTTTATCGTTAATTCTGAACAAGACCCTCTAGTTATATTAATTCTACAATATCTTTCCCTACATATTATTTACTTAGAAATGTTTTATTTATATACAAGTACCCCGGGGACCTAATTTGTATAATTTTGTGGTTGGCTTTCCATTGTGAAGATTGGCAGACTATTTAATTATTTCTGACAAATCCATGTCACTTCCCAGCTCCTGGTGTCAGCAGTACCTGGAGGCTGGGACACATTTTAAGTGGGACATCAAGCAGCTAGGTGAGAACTACCTCACTTCATCCAAAATAATAAATGACACAAATGGCTTCTCAAAATTTGCTTATAAGGTATTTAATTAGTCCTGACACCCCATAACCAGAATTATGAAAAAAATATTAGAATTTTCACAATATTATAAAAGTCTATGAGATACCTATGTGTAATGAGGTTTATTACTACTTGTTGAAACTCCTTCCTGTACACTTCTCTTTTCACCCAACATCTCCCTTTCTGCATCCAGGGCTGCCTCTCCCCATCTGCTCGCTCGCTGTCAACTTGATTCGAACCCCCAACGAGTTCCGAGGTCAGTTTCCAACCCAGATGTAAAGCCACTGGGTCACCTCCCTGGCTTCTCCTCTCTCAAAGCCAAGAGTAAAAAGGGACTGTTGTGTTCCCTACCAGTAATAAGTTGCATGGCTACCCTCTAGTGCCTTGGATAATTGAGAACTGACTGCCTCATCACCTAATGTTCTCTTTTAAATGCCTTATTACCTCCCATTTCAACCAAGGACCCAGCTGAGAAATAGTACATCAGGTACTCATTCAGCCTGGCATCAACAGGACAGGAATCTCTCCTACTAGACCTACTCTGGCTCTGACCTCTGGAGTAACTGCATCCTCCTGGCTACAGAACTCGGAAAGCAACTATGAACTCTCGTGTCCAGCTGATTCTGAAGTACGTTTCCCCACATCCTGTGCTTAGCATTTTCTAGGAGGCAATGAGACTTCACCTCCACCTACCAGCTGTCTGGAACCCAATGATGGCTGGCACAGAGCGTGTGGGAGGGGCGGTGGAAATGCTCACGGTGTAGTTGGTGCCTTGGTACAGATCGAGGCACACTTCTGGGGTCCTGCTGTCTGAGGTCACATTGACTGTCTCCTCATGAACTGATTCCACGGGGTGCAACCGTTGTCCTTTTATGTAGATCTTCAGGAGGGGAAAAGAAAAAAGAACTCACCATGACTCTGGTTAAAGCAGCTGAGAGAGACTTTGTGGTGCTGAATCCCATTTTCCTACTATTCCCTCTTCTACCACACTGTGCACCCAGGAGAGATGAATAAGGTAAGCCTCCGCAATCAGATGTCTGATGATGAAGGCCTATCAGCCCAGTAAACAATAAACCCTAGGAAGTGACATAAAATGAGGAGTCCCTCTAGGGAGGGCTAGCCTGCACACAAATGACAGCCAACGATGGAGGCAGTCACAACCTGAGGACCACTCGCTGCATCCCGTCACCAAGTCAGCAGATGCTTCCAGGCCTCCTCTGGGCAAGTGAAATACAAGTGCTGGGAAACAAGCGATCACGATGATGCCAAATAGAAGCATATCCCCCACACATACAACCCTGCTGAATGACACACATATTAAACATAGAATGTAAAATAAAATGAACCAGGTATATCTTTGAAAATCTGATCACTTTTTAAAAGAACAATCAGACAATTAGATGGAGAAGCCCTTATGAAAGGAAGTGTCTCCAAGTCTTGTTCCTGTAGGATACCACTTCTGCTCTAGCAGGAAAGAGTGGATCACTTTACTTACCACGTAGACAATCTTGAAGATGATGCTTCCTGGGTTTATTTGCCACTTCACACAGGTGTTATTAAACACCGATACATCACTAATTTCTGGAATTATTTCTAAAACAGAAAAAGAGAATCCACTCACAAAATGCATCAATAGCCTTTAGAAAATAGGATTTTTCCAAAATGGAACCAGAGTAGAGGGCATGACTTAGTTTACCTGTGTGGCTGATACCTCTGCTAATCACTGTATGCTCTGATTCAGAAATCGGGCAATTCAAGCTGCCCCAGGCCAAACACCCAATTTAGCTTCATCAAAAATGAGCCTGGCCCATGACCTGACTAGGAGGGAAAAGACACATACCCACTTGAGAATGGCTAAGAACTCCAACCTGTGATTGGCCTGGCAGGCCACTGGATGCCACTGGCGTTCCACTCATGTGGAATGGAACGAAATCCGGAGCTGAGCCCTGAATTTTCCCTGCAGCTGCCCAGGTAAGATCTGTTTCTGGCTTCATCCCACCTGGCTGACAAAACACTCTTATTTCCAGGTCACTGCTATTCCCAAGAGGGAAATGACATGCATCACCACACAGGACCATTCTTCAGAAGCAGCTTGGAGTCAACTAAATAAATTCTCCACAAGGTCCCTGGATATTCTGGGGCTCCTCTACCTGAAGCTATTAGTTCTGATTTATCAGAAAGTCATAATTTCTTCAAGTTGTCCTGCTTCTTTCAAATATTCTGTGTGAATTCCATGTAAAAAAAAAAAATTGGCAATATGGGAAACTGTCTTAGGGCCTTGGTTCTGAGGTCACAGATTCCAATGAGTTGTGTTGGCTCTCTCTCCTCCCCTGCTTTACTCACCGTACCCCTCACTCCTGCTTCCTGGGGTGTCATTCCCTGTTGTGTAATAGAGATAAGCTTTTTGCCTCAGGCTCTGCTTTCCAGGAAACCCAAGGTAAGACTCCCATTAAGAAGGATGGGAAAGATAATTCTCCATCTCAGAAGATGCCTCCTTTCAACTCAGCCACCTCTCTCCCTTCTCAGCATCCAACATGGGAAAGAGAGCTTGTACCTCAGGCACCTGTGGTATTGACTCACCTCCCCTGTACCCAGAACCAATGCTACCCTGAGACCCTGGTCTACTGATGATCTCTTTACCAAGATTTTACACCTGATGGATGATTTACTAAATCATCCATCAGCAGCATTACTGGGTCTTGGGTAAGCCCAGGTCAGGCTGTCAGTAAGTAAGAGCAAATACAGACAGACTGGAAAACAGGAAAATTCCTGGACAGACATCAGAGGATCCCCTGTGGCTGTCTAAAGCATTCCCGGGTCTCTACACTAATACTTCTCCCAGAGCACAGACAAAATGAAATCAAAGAAATCCTCGAGTTGTGGACATAGGTACCCTAACAGATGTAAAGATCCTATCTGTTCACCCCCTTGGGGAGCATGAACATGACATTGGTGCCAGTCTTTCAACAGCTTGTACGAGCCTCAAATACTCTGGCCCCTTCCCTCCCTATCACCCTTCAAAGGCCCTAGAGCTTTGGACTCCTCTGCTCACTCACACATCCCTTTGATATTAACTTACCCCCTGGTCTAGAAGGAAAAGGAAACAGCCCACTCCTCATTTTGTCTCTGACTGCCAGTAAAGCAAATTTCCTTCTCACTGGGGACCCTTTTGCCACCCAGGCAGAGATTAGAAAGGAGACATGAAAGATTCCCTTCTTGTCCTTCCTTTTTGTTCATTCACTATGACAACAGCAAATGACATCTCAAAATTGCCATCTGCCTCCTGCCTGTGCCATGCTCTCTTGCACAGATGGGACCAAGATCTGATTACTGAGATGTCAGATATCTCATCCCAAGGAGCAGTTTAACAAAATGCAGTTGCTTTTCCCTCCAGTTGTCTCCAAATCAGCTGGAAAGACTTCTTTATAAACCCATCAGATATTAAACATCCACATAAATGCTGCCCTTTTAAAAGAGATACCCTAATTCTAATGGTATCTGTTACTGAAGACATTTCTGAGAGTTCTCTCTGGAACTGACTCCAAGACTCTATGCACCATTCACTGAATGATTACCGAGTGCCAAGCATCCTCCCATGCCAGGCACTGGGCTGTGACAATGATCAGAACATAAGTCCTTCCTTCAGGAACATGTTGTCTAACGGAGCAAACATATAAGCAGGTATATTACAACTCAATAAATTTTAGAACAAAGTTATACACAAGTACCGTGGGGTCTAGAGAAAGAAGCCATCCACTCTTACTGGAGGGCCTGGGGAAGCCGGCTTTGTGGAGGGCATGACCTTGATGGATGCATGGCTGAAGGGTGGGGAAGACACTTGAGCAAACAGACAGCAGGTCTAATGCCTGGAATCATAAGAGGCTGTGGCATATTCAGAGTGCTGAGGAGGAGGCAAGACGGGATCAGACTGGGAACAACCTCCTTTGCCACACTAAGTGCACACTTACTCCTATGGGTAACTAAAAGGAAAATAATGGCAATAATGGCAATTTTTCTTTCTGTAGGAAGATAACTCTGGTGTTTTGTGAAGTAGACAGTGGAGCAGAATTGGAGCTCATAAGAGCAGAATATGCTTTACTCAGCAACTACAGTATCTCAGACACTGACAGATCCTTAAAGACCAGATCTCTCCTGAAGAGCAGTCATAAGAAGCAACAGTGAACATTTATTGAGTTATTACTAGGGAACTGATACTATATAAAATACTATAGTATTTTAAGTCATTTATTTGTTTTTGAAGATTTTATTTATTTATTTGTTTATTTAGTTATTTATTTGAGAGAGAGAGCACAAACTGGGGAAGGGGCAAAGGGAGAGGAAGAAGCAGCTCCTGGCTGTGCAGGGAGCCTGATGCAGGACTCAATCCCAGGACCCAGGGATCATGACCTAAGCCGAAGGCAGATGCCTAACCAACTAAACCACCCAGGACTCCAAAAGTGTCATTACCTTAGTCTTCAAAATAACCCCATGATAATCATTTCATGATACATGTAAGACCATCACGCTGTATGCCTTCAACTTATGCAGTTGATGTATGTCAATTATTTCTCAAAAAAACTAGGGGGAAAACATATTAAAAATCAATTTAATTTAAAATAAGCCCATGGGAATATAAAAAATAGTGAAAGGGAATAAAGGGGAAAGGAGAAAAAATGAGTGGGAAATATCAGAAAGGGAGACAGAACATGAAAGACTCCTAACTGGGAACCGAACTAGAGGTGGTGGAAGGGGAGGCGGGTAGGGGGTGGGGGTGACTGGGTGATGGGCACTGAAGGGGGCACTTGATGGGATGAGCACTGGGGGTTATGCTATATGTTGGCAAATTGAACCAATAAAAAATAAATTTATAAAAAAAAATAAATAAATAATAAAATAAAATAAGCCCATGAGCTTGATATTATTGTGTCCATTTTCTAGACCAGAGGCCTAGAGAAGTTACGTAACCCGCCAAAGGTCATGCGGGTTGTAAGCAGTCAAGTCAGGATTCAAAACTAGAATTGCCAGGCTCCAAGACCAAGAACTGGGGCATTGTGGCAGTTGTTCAGCAAAGAAGTGAGGAGGTGACCTCAGGGCCAGGTATTAAAGCCAGGAGACAACTCTGAAGGAGAAACACTAGGAGGTGAGTGATAAGGAACAGCCGGGAGTGTAGGCTGACTGCCAGCCTCTTGAGTTTGAGAGTCCAGTGGATTGTCTTTTATTGTTCTCCTGAGAAACAGAGAAGGAAGCGCCCCAAGTTGGTGAGAAAAGACTAATAAACTGTGTTTAGAACATGCTTGATAGGAGTTATCTACAGACTATCCAGATGAAAAAACGATCTTGAAAGTCAGCAAGGATGGTCACGGAAGCTGTGGGTGCTGGTAAAACATCCAGGTAGGACACGGAGAGCAGCCCAATGGCAGGACATGGGAAACATGGAACCCAAGGAGAAACTAGCAGACACACAGCAGCAGAGAGGGAGGAGAGTGGCTGGTGGGATGCCTGGAAGTCAAGGAAAGATGTGAAAGAGTGTCTGATTTCTCAAAAGTTCTCTTTTCCTTCCCACCAATTCCCCACAACCTTCTCACCTCCGATCCAAGAAGGACAAGAGCAGGTCATCATGGTATCAAGGAAAGCCTCCACCTCTTTCTTCTCTCACACAGTCCTTTATCCCCTGACAAAGTGTCCAAAATGTCATGACAAGTTTGACTTCAGCCAGAGATAGGTAGAGCAGGGCTGTGCCTTGTCCAGTTATAGGACACTTAGGCCTCACTGGATTTAAAAAAAAAAAAAAAAAAAAAGGAGGCACCAACCCCATCCAATTGAACTCCCCATTAGATTTGGGGAATCAAAGGGAGGCCTGGGTGGCTCAGGGCATGATCCCAGGATCCTGGGATTGATTCTCACATTGGGCTCCTACGGGGAGCCTGATTCTTCCTCTGCCTGTGTCTCTACCTCTCTCTCTCTCTCTCTCTCTCTCTCTCTCATGAATGAATAAATAAATAAAATTTAAAAAAAAGATTTGGGGAACCAAAGCTTCAGTGGGTAATAAAGTACCTCTGCTTTGCTTTGGATTCTTTATGTGGTACACACATGTATATAAATGTACGTATATAATAGGTATATATTTTAGTATTCAACCAGCATCCAGTATTTCTCTGCAGTATTTATCATATTTATAACTAAAGAATTTTGTAATTGGTTATTTAGTGCCTATCTCTCCTGGATGCAAGCTCTATGATAGCAAAGACTAGGTTTGTCTTTCTATCCCCAGCACCTAATAAAGTACCTTAGTTATTTTAATACTTATTATTTGGTTGATTGAGTGGATGAATGAATGAACGTACGGATATGTGATCAATAGTGCTAAATGTCATGGAAAGGTGAAGAGGAATGAAGATTGAAACTAGAACATGAATTTGACAGGTGGTCAGCAGGGACCTTGGGAGAGAGCTACCGTGGAGCGAAGGCGCTGGATGCCTGACTCTCCTTCCATAGGCTGGGAAGAGAAAGAGAGGCTTCAGAAGTCCCACTGTGGGCAGGAACTGATCCAGCAGACTCTGTTGGTTTCCAATTTTATATCCATTTTCTCTATTTTTGGAAACAGTAAAAGATCATAGAGAATAAATTCAGGTGACCCAAGCAGATGGTCAAGCTCAACATCATTTCTAGTCAAAAATAGTATCTGATTTCAAAATTTAATGACTGATCTTCTACTAGGACCCACAAACTACTTCCAAAGCCCATTCCCAAACAGAGATTACAAAACGGACACATTCTGATAATGGCAGCATCAACTGAAATCAAAGTGACTACTTTGAATAAGTGCATGCTTAGCTATAAGAGTTCTGCTATATTTCTTTTCCTTTCTTTTTTAAGTCTTTAGAGTCACATACAATAGGTAGAAGTAGCATGGCTTAGAGGAGTGCTTTTCTAAAATGCATTATCCACCTTAGGATGATTTTTTTATGGCACATGAATAAATGTATATATGTTGGATTGTATTGACTTTTGTGTATATTAGAAAAAATACACAATTCATCCAGCTCATAATATCACATACACTACGGAGTATCTTTGGTCAATGAATTTATATTATAATTTAAAATTTAAAATTAAAAGGAACTTATTAAATAAATGTATTATTAATTTAATAACTTAACATTGCATTATTATTAAATACTTTTGTTATGGCAAACATTATCAGGGGAGTATACAAATAATTTGAGCTTGGGAAACACTGGTAGGAGAGAGATCGTGGGCTTTCTGGGCTTCCAGACCGAAGTTCAAATCCCATCCCTGCCATTTGCTAGTTACTGAAGGGCTCTGTGAAAGTTTGCCTAACTTCTATGAGTCTCAGGTTACTCATCTATGAAATGAAAAATAACAATACTCACTTCACAGGGTTTTTCAGAGGACAAAGGAAACCAAGCATTAAGACCCCCAGCAGAGCCCTAGGCATATAAGTCGGTACACAGTCCACGGTAGCTACAATGCTTGACAGTCCAAACATTATACACATATTCAAACAAATCCCAGCCATGTGGCTATTTATATAAATGTGTCCATTTATTCCAGCTGACCTTTGTTTCCCATCTGAATTGCATTATCACTGCAAGTGAAAGCTTACCAGGCTGAAAAGGAAGATGAACAACAAAACAGGAGGGCCAGAGGCTAACAGGAGGCCCAGAGGCATTTGGACTCATGGCCTGAGTCAGGGTAGGGAGCTCAGAATCGCTCCCAGCTGGTCAACAGTCTGTGTTTCAACAGAGATGTTACCCTTCTACGAGTGTGGCATGAGTGAGCATCAACCTTATAATTATTAACTCAGATTCTAAACATGAAAAGCCAAATGACCTGAGCAGAATGAAAGCCAGGGACAGTCTTATCAAGAATGAATCAGCCTCTTTGATCTTGAGGTAAACCAACCCACTAAACATCAAGCTTCCACCTGGGGTTTTTCCAGACACTAAAATGGTTGCCTAATTCTCAGCTGTCTGGAGGTTCCAGTCCAAACTGGCCTTAAAGGAAAAAAAAAAAGGAGGGGGGCAGGGAGTCCCTCCACCCTGCCAGAGTTCACACTCCATTAAAAACATATACAGATCCATGCTGCTAATCCAAAGAAGCAGGGCCTCCAAAAATATTCTTAACGAAAAACAATCCAAGTAACGTGAAGATAAATTATTCTACCCAATTTGGAACTCAACATTCAAGTATAAAAAGAGGGGTAAACAATGAAAACACAGAGCAGAGGTAGAAGGCATTCAGACGTTAGGCAGAAAAGCAGAAAATGGGAGGAAAATCCAGAAGTGGACATCAAAGAAGGTAAACACAAAATACCCAAAGGGAGGTGGTATAGGAGAGGCGTGCAGAAATGGGTGAAAAACAGGGAAAAGAAGGCAGAAGGGGGTTCAGCTGGGCAAGAGCCATGGTAATCAGCATCTCTCACTACATTTCCAGAAGCCTCTCCTACCTACCCACCCAGATCGTGTGCACTGCACGGTGAATTAATCAGCATGCAAATCACTCCCTTTATCTGCGGAAATTGAATTTAGCTGCCAATCTTGATTGAGGGCATAGAGGCCTCCTCCCAGAAAGATCACAGCTCTCAGGGAAAATGCCTTTTCTCTCCTTAAATCAAAGCTTGTATAAACCCAAGGAAACAGCTGCAGCTGGAACCACAGACTTTGTGAAAGGTGGCAGGCTGAGGACGGTAATTATAATTAGCAGTTACATAACATGTTTGTTCTTCAAAGTGCTCTACAAGCATCAGCTAATTAATAGCTTACTATGCCCCATGCAGATCCACTGGTTTTTCATGTAGTGGCTAATCCCTGTACCCCCACTGAACTCTGAATGGTGGAAGGAGAACAGCTTGAGCAATGAAGCAAATGGCTGAGGGTCCAGAAGCTCTCTGCCCAGCTCCCTTAACCAAGTGCCTCCCTGAGTATCTCAGGGCCAGGAACATTGCCCCAAATGTTTTATTCAGCATCACATGAGACGGCTGCCTCACTTCCTCCAAACAGTTCTTAGAAGTGCCACTAGAGATACACTAATAGGGTGGAATGACCATCACTCTGGTCCAACATGGCATTAGCTCTTCTCGATTTCCCTAATTAGACTGGGACTCTGGAGTCCTTGGTGGTAGTTACAGGTCTGCCCTTGTTTCTCTGTGCGAGTAGGGTTAAGTCAACGAGACCTCTCTATGAACAGGCTGGACTAGATCTCTGGGTTCTCACCCATGTCTACCCTTCTTTGTCCCTACGTTTGCAGTCTCTAGCCTACATCCTCTTCCAATCGTAGTAGAGATGAGAGAATGTGGGAACTGCATGGCACAGATGGCTCTAGCAGCAGAGCTGAATTCTTCGTCTATTCCAGGGATGCTTTACCCAAGAATTTCGGAAGCCCCAGACATCCTGAGTTTGTAAGACATTATATGTATATGTGTATGTAGGTTTCTTTGGAGAAAAGCCCGTTTACCCTGCTGCCCCATAAATTCCAGGAAGGTAGTGTCTAGCAAAGTACCTCTACACATAGTGTAAGCTAAATAGGTATCTATTAAGTCAATTTGATAGATTTCACCAAATTCCTAGCCCCAAAATGGTTACGAACCACTGCTCTCTGGACAAATAATCACCAGCAGTCCTCATGTTTTGCTTGCTCTGGCTAGACTTTCCTATGGAAAACTTTGACCCAAAACATGCTTACCACAATCCTGCCTCAGGTCAAATCAGAGACCCAGACCAAAGATACGTCGAGATTTCCCTCTTTAGAGATTTGTCATTAGAGCCAAGCAAGTCAACATCTAGAATTCAACACATTCAATACTAGGAGACAACTGCCTATCACACCTTCTGCCCAACCGTCATAAACGGAGTCACTGCCTTCTCCCACCTTGTTACTTGGAGGCAGTGGTGTGAAATAAAACATGTAGAAGTGTGTACTTGTGAGTCATGAGAAGACCTTCTTCAAGATAGGCCAATAATTTCAGTAAAAGACCTAACATGTACGTAGGCTTTAACCTTTTCAAAATGTTCTCCACAGATGATCTCATTTGATTTTTTCTCAATAACCCTTTGAAATAAGAAAAGCAGCCTTTATTTTCCCCCTTTTATAAATGAAGAAACTAAGCAAATAATGCCTTACCCGGTGACACACCACTCATATATGACACTGTTAGAATTTGAACGGATGTCTCCAAACCCCTTTCACCAGTAATTCCGTTATGGGGTATATACCCAAAAGAATTGAAAGCAGGCTCTCAGAGATATTTGTATGCCCATGCTCACAGCAGCACTATTCACAATCGCCAAAAGGCGGATGCAACACAAGTGCCCACCAGTAGATGAATGGATCAACAAAATGTGGTAAATACATATAATGGAATATTATTCAGTGTTTAAAAAGAAGGAAATCCCATCATCTGCAACAACATGGATGAGCCTGCAGAATATGATGCTAAGTGAAGTAAGCCATTCACAGAAGGACAAAAACTACATAATTCTGTTTATAGGAGGTATCTAAATTAGTCAAATCCACAGAAACAGAAAGTAGAATGGTGGTGCTGCCGGGAGGAGGAAATGGGGAGGTAACGTTTAATGAGTGCACGGTTTCATTTTTGCAATATGACAAGGGTCTGGAGATTGGTTGCACAATAATGTGAGTATACTTAATACTTAAAAATGGTTAAGGTGGTAAATTTTGTTGTGTGTATTTAACACAACATAAAAAATAAAAAATTTTAATTAAAAAATTTTAAATAAAAATAAACACTAAAACCTCTTTATCCATTACACCACCTTTTCTCTGAAAAGCTGCCAACGTGTGCTAAGTTAGGACTTTTGAGTATGCCAACCCCCCTAAGAAAATGGTCCATGGAGAAAAATTTCTCAGCCAGCCAAGTAGAGGAGATAGAAATCACTGTGATTTCAGGTGAGTTGCAAAGATATATGTGTGAAATTTTCTGTGCACTTTATTTTCCCAATCCATCCTCAAAATCTTCAGGATTTAGCTGGCAAACCTCAAGCCAGGTGCCCAGTCAGGTAAATGGCACAGCCAGGCAGAGTACACAGAGGGAGCAACGGGGCAGCTGGAGGTCCCACCACTCCTGCTGGGTGTCACTTCCAGGAAACAAAAGCCCCACCAAATGGAGTCCATACCTGTGCATGTCAAAGTACTTTCTCTCCAAGTGCCTTTCTCTGTGCAAACAGAAGTGATCTTTCCTCCCAGGCTCTCAAAGCCCTCTTGACAGACATAGTGAGCCACACTGCCCAGGCTGGAGCTGTGATTCCCCACCAGGACCGCATGCTGCACTTCCGGAGGATGGCCACAGTTGATTTCTGCAATGGGAAGTAGCACAGCACTAGTTATGACCCCCCATTTCTTTCCTTATAATTCATATTATAGAAATAAACACTTAGTAATGATAGAGTCCAGTCATAAGGGAAAAGAGAAAACATGAACCCCATAAAAAAATCCAGTTGCAGATATAGAAGACTGCTCAGAAGTAAAGAGATATGCCTGACGTCAATGAAATTTACTCACACATAGAAAATATTCTAATTATAAGATTCTAATTATAAGATTAAATAAATATTCTAATTATAAGATTATTTACATTATGAAGAATTCCTTGGTCAATGAAATAATCCATCCCAGGGTTCTTTTAAATATTAAGATTTTCAGGTACCTTCTACTATGTATCATGAGATCACAAACTCCTAAAGTAGATGATAACGCAATTGTAGTTTTGTTGCCAACTGATTATTAAATGAAATATATACAAAATCTTTGAACTTTTTAAGGCAAATTAATAGGGAAAGTACATACAGTCTCAACCTTCACTTTATGTTTCTATAAAAGAAAATAATCAATTGCATAGAGGAAGACAAGCCTAGAATTACAAAATTGACATGAAATTTCTTCTCTGCAACTCTGACAACTAGAACACACTAGAATATTTACAGAAACTATCTGAAAGAACTGGAGTATGATGCTACTATTTTAGACTTACCCAAATTCTATTTCACGTAAGACTAAAAGTCTTTTTCAGATATTTTACAATTTTTAAAAATTCGTATGTGTATTGTTTCTGGAAAAAAAAAAACTCCTGCCCAACAACAACAATAAATGAACCAGAATAAATATCCTCAGAAAAGTGGAGGACAGGTTTTAGAAGAAACACTAGCAAAGCAATGAAATCAGCATGATGTGCAGATAAGATACATCTAGTAGTAAAGGATCCTACAACGAAAAGTTGAACAATGTAAAAAAAAAAAATCAATAATTTGAAAATATTTCAAATATTCCAAATTATTTCAAAAACTCTGAGCAATGAGGGAAAGAAACAAAGGGAAGAAACAGACATGCTAATTCCTCCTGCAGTCGTGGGAAGTTCATAGACACAATTTTATTCAAGAAAGCATAATAAATCTAAAATAAGGAGGCCATAATCATTCCAAATGTAGCCAAGAGTCCCAGTTAGACCCAAATGCAGAGAAAAAAATATATGTAACATTTGATATTCATTCTGATTTTTAGTTTTCTCCCAAGTCTGTAGAAAGGCAAGAAAATTAGGCACTTTTGACATGTAGGCTTTTAAAATGTAAGTGCGAGGTGCCCAGGTGGTACAGTGGGTTAAGTGTTTGACTCTTGGTTTCAGCTCAGGCTGTGATCTTAGGGTCGTGAGAGGAATTCTTCATAATGTAAATAATCTTATAATTGGAATATTTTCTAGCTCTGGGCTTAGCAAGGAGTCTGCTTGAGATTCTCTCTCCCTCCCCTTCTGCCCCTCCTGCTCATGCTCACTCACACTCTTTTTCCCTCCCTTTCAAGTAAATAACTATTTTTAAAAAAAATAAAATATAAGTGCATTTATTGAGATAAAGAATTCAAGATAGATAAAATGGTATCATTTTCCCAAATCCCCATCAACCACTCTTGGCCTTAGAAAAAGATAGCTTCTCTTAAATGAATTACCAGTACAGAACTGGTGGGTTTAATGGAACTGCACATGCCTCCATCCCAGTGTGAACGCCTGGTCTGTTGAAGAACCCAGAGTTCTTTCCCTGAGGGAGGCCTCCCAGAGCAGGCTTTCATCTGTTGTCATGAACACTCTCATGAGAACATCAATACAACAGCTCAACCCACCTGACCAGTCACTCGCCTCCGAGATTTTAAAAGAAGAGTGAGTCTCTGATCAGTGCAGACTGACATCATGAGCAGTTATGGGACCAGAACCAGGTGCTCATTTCATAAATCCTCCAACCCTGCCCGCCTTGCAAGTCCCATATTGCTCACAGGGATTTGGTTTCTTTTCATACACATTTACTAGACACCAGGCTTCTTGGCCCTCATTAGGCTTTTCCCAGCATCAAACCTTTAGACATATCAACCGTCCCAAAACACTGCAAGACATGAGTATATTTGTGTGTACATAAGCAACCAACCGAACAGGTGGTTAATGTTTCATAAGGCTGCCCAGTCATTGTTGACATCTAAAATATCTTCTAGTTAAAGCCAGGGTTCAGTTATAGCAGGAAATAGAGGGAACAGCAGTGAAGAGATTGAGGGTATAGGTTTATGTAGGTTTATGGACCTTGAAACTAGAATTCTAAATAATACATTGGAGAGGTTTGGGAACCCAGTGATAGGTAATCAGATTAAGGGAGAAGCAGAGATTCTAAAGGTATAAGAGTACAGAAGATATCTAAATTGGCTTCCATCCTTGGACATGACCAAGAATAATGGAAGGCACATAAAAATACAAGATTTTTTAAGATTAATTACCACAAATATTAATTTGGGAGTTGATGAGAGAGTAGTAGCTTGGTCTCTAGGGACTAAGGTTCAGCAACTCAAGGCGATGCCCAGTGGCAGGCAACGAGGACTCTCTGAGATCCCATGCTATAGCTACTCAAGTTGGATAGTCTCTTGCGGAGAGATATTTAGAGAAGATTCTAGCATGGCTTGGATTAAACACATGGTTCTAAACAGCTGCTGTACATCTGAATTGCCTAGGGACCTTTGGAAAAACACCCATGCTGGTGGCTCACAGCCTCTCCCCTCACCCAGAGATAATTCTTCTGAATCAGTGGCACTGAGTTGGGTTCTTGGCATCCACATTTCTACAAGGTTCCAAGTTTGATTTTTATGCACACGCTCAACTCAGAACCTAAATTAAATACTAATATGAATAGCTACCATTTATCATCACATGCTTGAGGGCTTAATGTCTTTCTATGAATATATTATGTCTCCCCAAATATATGGCCAGTTTGTAACGGACAGAATCTTTATTTAATCATCTCTTGTACCCCCCCATGCCTGCTTAAATAGTATGTTTTGCATAGTAAATACTCAATAAATAATTGTTCATTGATAGCTTGCTACTGCTTTATCATTGTTCAAGATGCAGTAAATGTTACTTTGAAATGAATAACAGCCCCTGAGGAAGGAAAGAGGCATCAGTAAATTGTAAGTACAAATAACAAGTATACATTACCTTTATATTTGTAACCCAACAGCAGTAACACACACCTTCCAAACGCCAAGTAAATGAAAGCAGAGTAACAGACTCACAAAAAACTAATCTCAGTTTTCTACCAGGGAATCCTGGGAATGTTGTTCAGACTTCAATCATTTTAATCATAATAGCATTCATCAAAATTCTCCTAAACATAAGCCTATTAGATATATATTATCTTATTTATTCCTCACAAAAAACCTTGCAAGGTAGATGGTTTTTTCTCATGTCGTTTATAGATATGAATATGGAGCTTAAGAGCCCCTAAGAGCTCGTAAGGGCTTAAGTCTCATTCAAAAGTCACACCACTAGTGAAAGATAGAGCTAGTATTCAAGCCGTGGGATGTATGGCCCCAAAGTCCAGGTCCATTAAATCTGAGGAGCCTCACAATAAAGGGGTTCAGTGTAGACCCTGATTAGGACTGAGCTTAGAAGTTAGCTCAGGAGAAAAAGTTGCATAAAGGAGCATTCAAATCAGTATGGAATGGTTCTACAACAACTTCCTCTGCCAAATCTTGTTTCCAACAGCTTTCCCAGAGCAAGACAGCTGCTGGAAATAGACTTACCCCTACATCTGTGAGATACCCTAAAGCTGCCTTAGTACTGTTGTTTAACCCCATAACACAGGGGACAGAACCAGGCCTGGGTCTGTCCTGGCACATGGCCCTGTCACAGATATTCCGATCATGCTTAAGAGAGATCGCAGCCACTGCCACTTCTACTCAGACCAAATGGTACCCAAGAAAGCAGGTGACTACTCTTAAGAAATACTTCAAAACCAATCAACAGAGGCTGCAATAGGTGGTAATAAAAATATGGTTCTGGGATCCCTGGGTGGCGCAGCGGTTTGGCGCCTGCCTTTGGCCCAGGGCGCGATCCTGGAGATCCGGGATCGAGTCCCACGTCGGGCTTCCGGTGCATGGAGCCTGCTTCTCCCTCTGCCTGTGTCTCTGCCTCTCTCTCTCTCTCTCTGTGACTATCATAAATAAATAAAAATTAAAAAAAAAATAAAATAAAATAAAAAAAATAAAAATATGGTTCTACACAAAATGCCCAAAGTTCTCAATATCACAAGGAAATAGTCCATTTAAAAACAGTTTTATATTCAAAGGAAAGGGAAAAATAAGGAGCACAAATCTGCATTAGATATGCATTAGGGGTGTTCATTTAAGCACACATTTCTCTAGCTAATTATATTATGAGGGAACAACATTTGGCTATGTATCAGCAATACAGTCAACTAATTATGAACATGGCTGGAAATTTTTTTAAGATTTACTTATTTATTTGAGAGAAAGAGAGAAAGCACACAAGTGGGGGGAGGGGAAGATGGAGAGAATCCCCAGGCGGACTCCCTGATGAGCACAGAGCCCCATGGAGGGCTTGATCTCAGGACCCTGGGAACATGACCTGAGCTGAAACTGAGAGTCAGACACTTAACCGACTAAGCTACCCAGGTGACCCCATGGCTGGGAATTTGTCTTTACTATCCTACTATCTGTGATTTTATTCAAATAATCAGCTTCAAAACAAGTCTCCTTAGGGGAGGGGGGATGTGCTGTGCCAGTTTCAAGGACCACATTCAGACTATAACTCTATTTCATATCTTGAAGGTAAAAATGTTTATCCACACTACTAGCTTTAATATTCTACCCAAGAAAATATTCCAGAAGGAAATCTATTTGATGAAAGGTATTGGCAATCTGTGGCATCTAAATCAACAACTGGCTGTGTGGCCAATGTCATCCTCATTGGCTGCTTCTCATTATAAACATCAGCACAATAATGTGATTGATTTCAGAAATAACAGAATAATATAAGCACCATCTAAAACTGTTTTAGAGACCAATAAATACCAAGCTGAGAAAGAAAAAAACAGACCAATAGTGTCCATAAATTGAGGCAGATGTTTTGCCAACTGCCAGGAGAATGAATGATAGACCTATTCCACATGCTGATAATTGACTCAAAAAAAGTCTTCCCAGAGAAATAAACTACTAGCCGGGGAGCTTTGGCAGAGGAGCAGAAACAAGTATGAAAACTAAAGAAAATCATATTAAAATCAGCTTTCATCTACACAACAATAACAGAAATGTCACTCTTGCACCTTAGAGTCAAAGCAGATTTACATATCACCTAGAGATCAGTGGGCTGTGGCAGGTTGTAAGGGTCCAAACAGTCTAGTGGATTAACACCAGAGTCTCCACTATATGTGTGTTCTAGATCAGATAATTCAGCACGTAGACCTGTATTTGCTTCATTTGTAAAAATGTCCCTTTTCCCTCTTAATGGTAAGCTCTTCGTGCACTATATCTACATCCCATATTTTGAGAATATCCCCTGCAATCATGTGTTATTAATATGATTATGAACATGAGTCCTTGTGATGTATACACATAAGAATTATGGCCTAAGGAATGGGCTGAAAAATGTAACCGTAAGACAGTTTCACACACTTTCTGGCATGCTCCTAAATTTGGCCACATGTAGTTAGAGCCTCATTCCAGGATCATTTGAGTCCTAAATTCCACATATCATCAATGTGGGGGGCTGGAATCCAGCATCTCGGTATGTGGCAACTTGCATTTAGAAAATGTTATTATGATCATCAAAGGAAAATAGGAGGGTTATACTATCCATGAAGCACATTCTCAAGGGTAGCTTATTAACTGCTGTAACTAAGCTAATGAGCTCATTAGTACCAAAAAGTCCACTCGCCCTTAAGGCAGCAGAAAAAAATAATAATAACTTTTTGATGTATTTGTAGTCTAGAGTCTTCTATGAACTTTAGCCTCGATGAACAATACATTTCCTTCAGATCGTATTCATAGAGGAAGCTCACCTGGAAGAAGAAAAAACTTTCCATTTCACATAACAACACTTATTGCCAACAACTGGTGTCTAGTACGAAAACAGCTAGAATCCGAAGACTTCAGAAACTGCAGGGCTGACAGGCTAGGGGGAAAAAAATGAGTGCTGGGAAGAAAGAGTTTATCAGTGTATCTCTCATAAGGATCTTCCATTTGTAGAAGTGATAATGGTTGTTGAGACGCTTTGAGCTGCACATGGATCTTTCTTTTCTCAAAAAATAACATTAAAACTCTTCATCTTAATGCTCTACTTGTAAACAGAATATTTAAAATGAAAACTAATAAATTAGGTAACATGAAAGCTGGAGAATTTTAGACCTTCTCCCCCTATGGTAGGAAGTTTCACAAAGATCTTACATTTTTGTCAGAAATACTACCTGCCACTACCCACTAGATTATGACCCTCTTATTATGATGGTGAATACGTTTCTTGCTGATTCTCAAGCTCCCACTTCACCACCCTGTGGTAGTCTCATAACCAGCAACCTCATTCATTCTGCACACTCAAATGACTCCAACCATTTATTTTTATTTAAAGATTTTATTTATTTATTCATGAGAGACACAGAGAAAGAGGCAGAGACACAGGCAGAGGGAGAAGTGGGCTCCTCACAGGGAGCCTGATGTGGGACTCGATCCTGGACCCCAGGATTATGCCCTGAGCTGAAGGCATATGCTCAACCACTGAGCCACCCAGGCAACCCGACTCCAACCATTTGTAAGTGACATGTGGTAATGGCACTTACTTGGCAAAAAGGATAACACAAGAGATTTGTTGCACGCACCCAGGAAGTCAATATGGTTCTCCTTAATGTTTTAAAAGATCAGTATGTGGTGTGGTACCAAAAAAAAAAAAAATCTATTTCAAATAATTACCTGGAACACAAAAGATAAAAACACAAGATCGGTGTGCTGCCACTGTGTCGTCCTCTCTCACCCACAGCAGACAGCACGAGTCAATCACAGCACTCTTTGCGGCCAGGTCTAGATGTGAATCTTCTCCACACACCCCCTCCCCACACCCCTGACAAAACTTCAGAGAAAGCAACACAACAAAATTTGTCTGCCACCCGCTCACCTGAATTTGTGTTCCAACTTACATCAAAACTTTTTCAAACGCTGCCAACTTTGCAGAGATGAGATTGAGCTCTACCACGAGAATCTCAAAAGATGAAGAGTTGACTCCAACATGGTACCACACCGTGTACTTCCACGCCCTTCTGCTTTTCCTCATCACCTCCCATTTCCAGCACTCACAAGGGTCGCTTCAACATGGAATTTGCCTTCTAGAAAGTGCCTTGGGTTCTCATCTTAATACATAAACTAGCGACACTAGCTAATTCATTTCCTATCTCTGGTTCTTAATGGGATATGATACCCACCATTAGCTGTAAATACAATATATGTGAAATGAGAAATAAGCTAATAAATCACCTCACAAGGCATTTCTAAAGATCAGATGAGACAATGTTTATAGAAAACCACCTTAAAGGGTTGACCCTCTTTAGAGAATCAGGCTCTACTATTAGACTTTAGAAACCATGTCTCATTCTTATCAACCAACTCAAAGGAGAAACTCTGCCTCTGCAATCAGCCCACAGTGCTGGGCTACCCACCTTTTGAGGGCCATATGTACAGATATAGGGAAAACCAGGAGTCAGCCGCAAGGCCTCACTCCTGGTTCATTAAAGCACAGAGATGTCATGCCAAGTGAGAAGCAAACGTGGAGATACAGAAGACAAAGTAAGAAGATGCGGAATCAGGAAAAGACATGAAGCTCGAGGGCTGAAACAAAAGAGGAGGCCAGGGTTTCAGCAGGGCTTGGCCACATGATGAGTTGGGATGGCAGTTGAGGAGCTAACTCCATAATGCCTGCCTTGGTCTGTGCCGCCTTTTGGAGGGGATTCAGGGTGCTTCCACAGGCCTTCAGTATGCTCTCAGGAATGCTAGGCACTGTGCCAGGGAGTGAGAGATCGTGCTGAGGAGGACGCCATGCTTGCGGGGCTTCTAGATTCACAGTCCAGTAGGAGTGATATAAACCATACAAAGAATCATAAATCAAGTACTTACATATTGGGTACTAAGTAAGAGAACACTGTCACTCCTGACACTTTCAAGCTGAAACTTGAAATATGAAAAGGAGCTTGCTATGCCCAAAACAGGGAGACTCCATCAACAAATGAGTGAATAAGCAAAATGTGGTGCATACACAGGATGGAATATTACTCAGCCTTAAAAAGGAATGGAGTTCTCACTCTTGCTACAACATGGGTGAGCCCTGAAGACATTACATACGCCAAGTGAAATAAGCCAGACATATAAAGACAAATATCATACAAGCCCACACATATGAGGCACCTAGAACACAAATTTTCAGTGACAGAAAGTAGAATGAGGGTGGGCGGCTGGGGGACACAGGAGCGGGGAGTTATTGTTTAATGGCTCCAGAGTTTCTGTTTGGGGTGATGAAAATATTCTGGACTTAGATAAGCGTGATGACTGGGCAACACTGTGAATGTACTTAATGCCATTGAATTGTGTACTTGGTGAAAATGATAAATTTTATATTACATATATTTTGCCACAATATAAAAAAAAAATTTTAAGCTGGTTGGCAAGTAATGTAAGTAATGGGAGAAGCATATGCAAAGGCCCTGAAGCTGACAAAAGCCTGACATGTTGGTTGGGAGAGAATGATAGCAGATGTAACCTACAGAAAAGCCAAAAAGGCCTATTGGCTTCAGAGGCCATGGTTAGAAGTTTGGACTTTATCCTGAAAGACATATTTATTTTCTCCCCAGAACCCTCTACCCGGCCTACCTATCCTACAAAGCACTCCTCACCGCTCTCTCACACAGCAAGCAAACCTTGCAAAGGGAAGAGTACCCAAGTAGCCTCTTCCCTGGAAACCACCCTATTTCCCATCTTATCCATTCTTATCCATTCTTCTCACATAATATGTAGGAGTTCGTGATGTACCTGTGCTTTCTCTTCTCCCAGACCCCAGTTGTTCTTAGTCACAAGATCTACAGGATATCTAGCATCAACCCTGGACTTTGGATTAATTGTTGATGACAACACAGTTGGAAGTGTTTCCTTCACTTTGCTTCTGGCTCGGATGAATTTTAAAAATTTAAAATAAAATTTTTTTTAAAATTTTCTTTAAGCTTCCACATACATTGTGCACCTTTTCTGAAAATTAAAAAAAATCATAATAGAATAATAGGAAACACAAACTCGAGGATGATTCCGACTTTTCCAGAGAGCTGATGGAAGGGTGGGATTGATGCTTCCATCTGCCCCTACCTAAGTCAGAACAGGGAGCCACAGAAGTCCTGGCATTAGAAGCTTTCCTTCTTGCTTCTGGCTCTCACCCCTGAGGCCTGCTTAGATGGGGGCACATGTCACAGGGTCCTGGCCACGGCAACTGAGCCTCCAGGGTCACAGTAATGGGAAGAAGGCAAACAATGGGATCCACCAATGGTACCTTCTCTGATGGGGAAGTCTGGTAATTCGGCCACCAAAGGTGCATCTATAACACACAGCTGCTCCCTCCCTGAGTATCTGCTCCTCAGCAACATCCAAGTTCACAGTTTGCCAGTGTTTTTAGTGGAAGTCCCAATTCCTGTGGCTTTATACCTCTGAGCTGAAAATACAGTGCCGGCTGGCATGCAGCCCAGATTCTGAAGCCCGAGGGATGATGAAGGATAAATAAGAAGGGGTGTGCTCAGAGGAGCAGACACAGCCTGGAGGAGCCAGTGGCCATGTGGGGAGGAGGTGGAGGGTGTCAGCAGGCAGACGGAGCAGTTATTAGACGAGGGAAAAAGGAAGTGAAGATCTTCCAAATAACAGTTCTTTGGGGAATGTAACAAGTACTCTTCTCTAAATTAACTTTCCCCATTCTCAGTCCAATAATCCAGATGACTACTAGTTCTCAAAGTCCCACAAACTCTATTATTGGGGTTTTCCTATATAAATCCTTAGGGGGTTCTTTGATATGCATTATGGCACATTTTAATTGAAGTTCTGCATTTAATTGATCCATTGAAAGATAATGTTAGAACTAAAATGTACTTTTAGAATTTCCTAGCCCCCCAGGATGATAATTAACTATTAAAATGTGTTTAGAGCCTGAATCGCAAATCAGAACAGCGTTAAGAATTAACTTAGCCAAGCATATCACTGAGATTTCCCGGCTACCCAGAAAATTCAATGAAAACTGTTTTCTTTTTTCCAAAATGGAAACAGCTTTGTTTCTTTGTCTAATACATTTAAAACTCTTTGACTACAGAAAGAATATCAAAATTGAAAATCATCCAGGATCCCCCCAAGGGAGTTACCACTGTTTATATTTTGCTGTATAACCTTCTAAACTTCTGTAAACATATACATACATGAGTTTTTAAAAATTTTTTTTTATTTATTTATGATAGTCACAGAGAGAGAGAGAGAGAGAGGCAGAGACACAGGAAGAGGGAGAAGCAGGCTCCATGCACCAGGAGCCCGACGTGGGATTCGATCCTGGGTCTCCAGGATCGCGCCCTGGGCCAAAGGCAGGCGCTAAACCACTGCGCCACCCAGAGATCCCCGAGTTTTTTAAAATTAATGTCATGTTATTCATATAGTTGATAACTCAATAATAGACTGTTAGGACTAATTTATATCAATAAATATAATTTTCCAATGTAATTTTTTTTCCTTTTTTTCCAATGTAATTTTTATTGGCTGCATAATATTCCATTTCATTATATGTCATGATTTATTTAACCAGCCTCCTATTGATAGATATTTGGGATTGTTTCTAATTTTTCACTTACAAACAACTATAATTACAAAAAATTATAAAGATGAGTGTTTTTTGCTTCTCTCTACAAAACAGTTTAAAAATCTAGGTAAAATGGATGATTTTCTAGGAATATGTAAATTACCAAAATGGATACCAAAAAAGGATAGGAAACTTAGACCAGTTAGTACAGGATTTTTAAAGATAACCCAAGGACTACCTCTCCAAAAAAGCCACATGCAGATAATTTGCAAGTGAAATCTCCCAAAGCTTTTAAAAGTCTATTTATAGTCCAGAGAATGAAGAAAGAAATTCTTTCACATCCTTTTTTTAAAATTTAGAATAATACTGACACCAAACCCAACAAAGATAGCATAGAAAAAAATAAACCAATCTCGCTTCTGAATATCAATGTAAAATTTCTAAAGAAAATTTAGCAAAAATAATCCAGATGAAAAGAATAAAAAAATCCAAAGACCCAGAATCCATTCCAGATACTAGTATGTAAGACCATTATCTGCAAATAATATAACCTACCATATGACTTATTTAAAGCAGTAACATAGGGATCCCTGGGTGGCGCAGCGGTTTGGCGCCTGCCTTTGGCCCAGGGCGCGATCCTGGAGACCCAGGATCGAATCCCACATCAGGCTCCCGGTGCATGGAGCCTGCTTCTCCCTCCGCCTGTGTCTCTGCCTCTCTCTCTCTCTCTGTGACTATCATAAATAAAATAAAAATAAAAAAAAAATAAAGCAGTAACATAGATGGCCACTTTAACACGTGTCTAAGAGAATGCATCAATATATAAAGTGCTTAAGAGCACTTGGCACATAGAACTGGATCAGTGTACATAAGAATATAAGTAGATATCCATAACATCAAAAGAGCCAAGACCACAAATGAACAATGAAAACTAAAACCACTGCCATGAAAGTCATAAATAAGAAGACTCAAAATCAATACTACTATTTAAATTTTTGCTCTGAAAATACTAACCAAGTGGGTCAATCAAGAGAAACATGATTTTTATAAATATAGAAAAATAAAAGATGTTATTATTATTTGCAGAGGATAACTATTCCTAAAAATACCAAGAGAATACTAGAGACAAGGAACTCATCAGATCTCTTTAATGCATTCAGTACCCGAAAGAGAAAAATCAGAGAGAAATATGAAAACAATCTCAAAATGATAGAAGCTGGGAACCTGAACCTTTTGAAAACTCACCTTGACAATTTAATTTTGGGGACTCCCATGTGCCCGAGGCTGTGCAGCTTGAAACTGTATCTTCTGGACCACTGAAAAATCCTTCTTTGCAAGCATAACGAACCTGGCTGCCAAGCCTAGAAGTATAATTTCCTATGATCAAGCCATCTGGGACCTCAGGAGGGGTGCCGCAGTCTATTTCTGAAAATAAATTAACGTCAAATTCATTACTACTTGAATATGAATTTTCAAAATTCATCCTCTCTCTCTACCTCTACCCCATCATTCCCCTACCCCCCTACACACACCTGAGAGGTATTTTACATAGACTGATTCATTTCCATTTGACTTCTGGGCATGTTTCCAACTACTGTCCCTATTCAATCTTCTGGCCTTCCATAGGGAATAGCATCTATACAAGCACAAAGCTGATGGAATTTGGCAATCAACCTTCACTAATTCACACTAGTTAAAAAGAAGTCTAGCCCAGTAAAGTAGAAAATTTGAACTGCAAAATACCTTCCTATATATGGCTTTGTCATTTCCAGAGTCACTTTTCTGAGGCTGGTCCTTACCAGATCGGCTATGTTTACTACCTAAAATCACGTTTTAATAGGAGACTATCTATTAACTGCTAACAATCCTGAAGGCTACTAATTGTAGCTTTCAAAAAAAAAAAATGTAAGATAGCCAACCCCTTCTACCTTTGTTATTGGATTTCACAAGTTGTACAGACATGCAAAGGAATAGATAATCTCCACTCACATCCCCAACACAGACGCTGTAGACCCAGGCTCAGAGCAGGAGAAAGTCCTCTGAGACCAGAATCCCAGTTTCAAAAAGCCTCCTTCTCTGGCAGAAACCCACCTGTGCATGATGTGGCGTCTCTGGTCGGGTGGAAAGGCTCGGGCCCATTCTTTGGCAGGTATCCATCCATACAGTAGCATTTGAAGCTTCCATGAGTATTCACACACCGTCCTCCACGCCTGCACAGGCCGGAAACCTCACACTCATCTATGTCTTGAGACCCAGATATAAGAAGGGAGAGAAAAACAGAAAAAAGGGAAACACAGGGGCAGGGGGGAGCATTGGAACAGCCAGTTCTCACATTCTCAATCTACCCTTACAAAAATGGATGCGTTTGTTTGCAACGGCATCATGAATTTTATTTCATTCCTCAAAGGTTCTTTTCATATACCCTTTATACCATCGGCACTAAAAGGTTTTCAATAAATTCTTACCAGGATATTTTGGAAATTTACAAAAACCAATGACCATCACCAACTCTCTGACACCCAACAAAACGAGCCCAAAAAAACAATGCTGAAAAAAATTCAATCACTACAAAGTAAGGATGGCCTCCACCTCATATTAAAATACCTGAAGGATGGGGTGCCTGGGTGGCTTAGCCTGTCAAGCATCAGGCTCTTGGTTTCAGCTCAGGTCATGATCCCAGAGTTGTGAGATCAAGCCCCTCCTCGGGCTCCATGCTGGGCATGGAGCCTGGTTAAGATTTTCTCTGTCTCTCTCCCTCTCCCTCTGCCCCTCCTTTGTCCTTCTCTTAAAAAAAAAAAAAAATAGCTGAAGTAGAACTCCAAATATAAAACAATTTAAACCAGAGTGAAAAATTCTTTCTAGCTCCTGGGCACGGAATGGTGAGGCAGGTAGTATAAGAGGAAACTCCAGAAGGGTCTCATTATTTTTACCGAGATTATAAGAATTTATGATAAACTTCAATAAGAAAAAGACTATGCCACTTGGCAGACTTTTCCCCTAAATTAAAGATTACCAAAAGCACTAGGTACAGGGGTAAAAACCACACAGTAATTCAGAGACTGGATTACTCACTCTGCCAGTTAGCAGATTTTTTCCCCCAGGAATGGCTTAGAGAACAACACTAAAATTTCAGGAACTCCATCAGAGCTACACACACACGAATTTCACCTAAAGGAAAAAATACCTTAAGTGAAATGGGACTTATCCCAGGACACTTGCAAGAACCATGGTGGGGGGTTAGGAGGCAGGGGAGCAAGAGATGAGCAAGACTGAAGAAAACCTGGTGGTTACCAGGCTCTGGGATTTTAAAGGCCAGTTATTTAGGAAGGACCAGTATAAAGTGGCCAATATTCTATTTTGCCAGGAAAGAGTGTTTTGTTTTGTCTTTTATTTTCTAAAACCTACACTAACACCATAATTTTACAAAAAAAGGAAGAATATAATATCAGAACTCTTTTAAATGTGTTTCTGCCTTTATTAAAATTCACTATATTCTCCTGTTTGTTTGTTTGTGGTCGTGGCCCAATGGACTCCTCATCACTCACTAATCATTGTTTAGGAGCCAGTAATTCATTTAAATCCTGAAAGAGACCCTACAAGCTACCAATTCTGATCAACCTACATCTTACTGCAGCAAATTTGGGGGAAAATCTGAGAGATCATCACTATAGATAGTGGCCACTTCTTAGGGAGTCAATAGTGGAATCCATCTCTTCTCCCCTTGGGTTGGTCTGGAGACTTGCTTAAGACAATAAAATGTGAAAGTTAACCCTGTGCCTGCTCTGAACTTAACCGTGGAGATGACTGGTAGCTTCCTCTATCCCCCTGTTGGAACACAGTGGCCATGCTGTAAGGAAATCCACACTATCATGCTTGGGAGAGAAGCCATTCAGGGGACACCCTCAAATTGAGACACCACATGGAAAACTAAGGTGCCCTGGCCAACAGTCAGCATCAAGGCCCTGGGATGTAGAAGCGGCCTTCTTTTACCTACCAGCCCAGCCCAGCCGCCAGCTGAATGTTTCCACATGAGTGAGACAAGCACCTAGCCATGGAACTGTGAGTAATAATAAAGTGCTGTTTTAAGCCATTCAGTGGAGCCGAGCAGGGGGTGGGGCAGGGAGTACCATTATAATAGATGACCAAAACACTCTGGACATATGAAGAGATGCGGAAGTCCAAATGAGTTTAAGAGGATACTGTAATCAAGGTGCCTGGCTGGCTCAGTCAGGACAGTGTGACTCTTGATCTCAGGGTTGTGAGTTCAAGTCCCATATTGGGTATAGAGATTACTTAAAAATAATTTTTTTTTTTAAAAAAGAAGATATTGTAATCAATACAAAAAGAGGGGAACTCCTGAAGAAACAATGAGATTCTGGAAATTAAAAATAAAATATGAATGTCAAAAATAAAAACCCAATAGAGGCATTGAACCCAATAGAGGTTGGTCACTGCTGAAAACTAAATTTGCAAATTCCAACTTGGCAAACTCTCCAGAGCACCTGGGTGGCTCAGTGGTTGAGCATCTGCCTTCAGCTCAGGGTGTGTTCCCAGGGTCCTGGGATCAGGTCCCACATTGGGCTCCCTGAGGGGAACCTGCTTCTCCCTCTTCCTGTCTCTGCCTCTCTCTCTGTATCTCTCATGGGTAAATAAATAAAATCTTAAAAAAAATTCTCCAGAAACATATAGAAAAAGAAATTATATGAGACAGAAGCTATAGGACAATAAACAATATAAGAACAGATCCAAAAGATGTAAAATTCCTTTTAGCGGAATTGTAGGGGGTACCTAGGTGGCTCAGTCGGGTAAGTGTCCAACTCTTGGTTTTGGCTCAGGTCATGATCTCAGGGTCATGGGACTGAGCCCTGAGTCAGGCTCTGTGCTCAGTGCAGTCTGCTTGAAATTCTCTCTAGCTCTGCCCCTCCCGCTCATGCTCTCTCTCTCTCTCAATCTCTTAAATAAATAAATAAATCCTTTAAAAAGCTAATATCAAAGGAAAAATTTCCTCTGCTTATGTATTCACATCCAAACAGCCTTTTGAGGGGATCTCGGGGTGACTCAGTGGTTTAGCACCTGCCTTCAGCCCAGGGCGTGATCCTGGGGTCCTGGGATCAAGTCCTGCATCGGGCTCCCTGCATGGAGCCTGCTTCTCCCTCTGCCTGTGTCTCTGCCTCTCTCTCTCTGTCTCTCATGAATCAATAAATAAAATCTTAAAAAGAAAAAAACAGCCTTTTGAGGCAACAGACATTAATGTTGAAAAGTGAAAATCATTCTGAATTTCATGGATTAAAAGAAAAATCTCTGAAAACAGGAGAGGAAGAAATGATAATCTATAATGAAGAGAAAACCAACCTGACCTAGGACTTTTTGTCTGAAACACCAAATAGGAATGGAATAATATTTACAGAGTTCTAAGGAAAAGGAAGCAAGACATAGTACTATATTTAAGTCAAGGAATGACACTTTAGAACATGAAGGATCTCAGAAATTATATTATTGACATTTCTTTTTTTTTAATCTTTTTTTAACCTGTTTTCTTAATCTTTTTTTTTTTTTTTTTTTTTAAGTTGGCTGCACAGCCAGCACGGAGTCCAATGCAAGGCCTGAACTCAGAACAGTGAGATCAAGACCTGAGCCGAGATCAAGAGTCGAATGATCAACCAACTGAGCCACCCAGGCAACCCCTGACATTTCTTTTCTGAAAAAGATTTTTTAAAGTATTCAAGCCAGTGAAAAACATCAGGATAAATCATGTCAAGAAAGGGGGAAACATAAGTAAAAAAACAACAACAATAACACAACAAAATGAAATGAAACCAACAAAAACTCAGTTAAACAATTGTTGCTAATAGAATCATGGAGTTTGGGGTATTGTTTAACAGAGGATTCTTAAAATATATTTTTAGATTCATCTCCTAGCCTGCCCATCTGCCTCAGACTCCTCAAAAGACAGTGAGTGAATAAATGGATTTTTCGGTAGACTTCTGGTACTGGCAGTGCCAATCCTACAGGGCAAAAATGTGGTTAGGTAGTGATGGTATGGAAAAGACTTAGAGTTTCTAGATACTGATCAGCTCTGTATGAGTCACTGAAGTCATTAATCAGTTTGCTTTGTGTCCAGTCATTCAACAACCTAATAACAATGATTGTTATAATGAGAGCTAATCACAATGACTCCTGTATGACATCCTGTGCATGCCAGCCACTGTTCTAACACTTCACCACTTATTACTAATTATTTTCAACTCATTCCTCACAATAACCCCATGAGGAAGATGCTATTATTATTCCCATTTTACAGAGGAAGTAAGTGAAGCAGAGAGTGGGTTAGTAGCTGCACTAAAGTCACCCAGGTCAAGGGGTGGGAAAGTCAGAGCTTGAAACCAGATACCTGGCTCCAGGACCATACCCTTAACCACTAGCCACACTGTGGCTCCCATTACAATCGGACTGGACCATCATCCAACCAATAATTCCATCCTGGCCACAGGCATTGTCGAAGATGTCAATTGTCTTAATGAAGTCTGGAAGTACCTATCACCTATCCCTGAGATGAGCATGACGTGATTTTTTTACTTTTAATGAACCTCTCAATGTTCACAAGCCATCACTCTTCTAACCTATTCTAGAATCTTGGCTGGGTAAACATGTTTAGTTCATTAGAATAACTTCTCCAAGTGGTGGATTCCATGGGGGCTCCAAGGTCATAACATGTTTGCTTGTGAACGAGAAACACTCTGAGCAACTGAGCAACCGGATTAACATATTTAACTAATCAAGGGGGAAATTCTCTTTTGTCCTATTGTATATACAGGACTATTTAACTTTATCCACAGCCAGAACAATTCCTTACCAGAAAGTAGCAAAACTGAGCAGGACACGATGACCTGATCCCAGAGCCCCGGTGTTCTGTATTTACTCCTTTCATCTAACAGCCTCAGTTTGAAAGTCAAACAGACCCAGGTTTGAGAACTGATTCGGCTACTTGCTAGATATATTAAGGTTCCTTAACCTTTCTAAAGCCCTTTTGTAAAATGAAGCTAATTAGGTCTTCAATACATGTTGGCTAATACATGAATGGGCCTTGCCTTTCTATGGACTCAGTTCTCCCTGGAGCACAAGCCACTCCCCCAGAGCCTGCACTTGCCCCTCAGTGTGACCATGAGCAATGCTCTCTCTCTCTCTTTCTCTCTCTCTCTCTCTCTCTCTCTCTCTCTCTCTCTCTCACACACACACACACACACACACACACATACTCTCAGGGCTTTCCTGGCTTCGGTCTGGGGAGTGGCCACCTGGTTTGCCCCACTGGATGTGATGCTCTAGGGCAGAATCAGAAGACCCATCTGGAGGACCCTGAGCTAGAACAGGAGTGTCAAAGAGGTAAGAGTTTAGCTTTGGCAGGCGAGCCAGAGAGGCAAGGCTGAGAACGTGCAAGCCCTTGCCTGGAGAAGCCTTGAAAATCTGAAAAATCAGAATGGACTCGGTGAGAAAAGTGCACTGAAGAAATTTCACATTTATTCAAAAGCTCTCACAGTCTACGCTTCTCCATATACCCAACTAAGAATCAGTTCCTTCCAACTCCATGCAGGTGAGACGAAAATTATTTCCTCACATCTTGGAAAGTCACATCACTGGGTTTTTTCCTGCCATCTTGCCTTCCTCAAATGGCAAGTTCAGCCAAGAAGCCTACTTCTTAAGAAGCCACATTTAGAGGGACACAAACACCCATTTAAAATCAAGACTGGGGCAACCAGGTGACTCAGCAGTTTAGCACTGCCTTCAGCCCAGGGCGTGATCCTGGAGACCTGGGATTGAGTCCTGCGTCGGGCTCCCTGCCTGGGGCCTGCTTCTCCCTCTGCCTGTGTCTCTGCCTCTCTCTCTCTCTGTCTCTCATGAATAAATAAATCAAATCTTTAAAAAATAAATAAATAAATAAATAAATAAATAAATAAAATAAAATAAAATAAAAAAGACTGGTAAACTCACATCATTCATTGCTCATATCCAGTGCTGGCAAGGATGTGAAGAAATAAAGACCTTCATGAAATGATTAGTGAGAGAGAATACTGGTGTGAACTTGTTGGAAGACATTCTGTACTGCAAAGTAACAATGCAAAGGTAGACCTTTGACACAGAAATTATTTTCCAGAATTTATAACAAAGAGATAATTATCTATAAGGACGTAGGTAAAAGGATGTTCATTATAGCATTTCTTATGATAGAAAAAAACACACGCCCAAAACAAAAAAAAAAAAAAAGAGAGAGAAAAACCATGGTAGGGGAAAAAATAATCAGTTAAGTAACATAGTACAGCCACATAATAAATTCCATGTAGTTAATGGTAAAGGTATTATATATCAATCTCTATATTAACTTTCACGTGTTATAATTTATATTTTAAAAGTACTGATCTAAAAAAAAATAAATAAATAAATAAATAAATAAATAAATGTACTGATTTTTTTTTTTTTTAAGATTGATTTATTTGAGAGAGAGAGAATGGGGAGGAGGGGCAGAGGGAGAGAATCAGTCAGATCCCTGCAGAGTGTGGAGCCCAACTCAGGGCTCAATGTCACAGCCCATGAGATCAGGACCTAAGCTGAAATCACGAGTCAGGGATCCCTGGGTGGCTCAGTGGTTTAGCACCGCCTTCAGCACAGGGCGTGATCCTGGGGACCCAGGATCGAGTCTCACATCAGGCTCCCTGCATGGAGCCTACTTCTCCCTCTGCCTGTGCCTCTGCCTCTGTGTGTGTGTGTGTGTCTGTCTGTCATGAATAAATAAATAAAATCTTTTTAAAAATTATGAAATCACAAATCAGACACTTAACCAACTGAGCCACCCATGCATCCCCCAAAAATGTACTGATCTTAAGTGTATATAGTTCGTGAGTTGTGAAAATCTCATACAACCATGGGGCCAACATCCAAAACAAGAGATAAAACATTTCGATCATCCAGCAAGTTTCCTCACGTTTCTTCCCAGCCAATCCTCCCCTCCCCTTAAACAATCACCTTTATTTAAAAAAAAAAAAAAAAAAAAAAAAAGAAAGGAAGAAAGATTTTACTTTTAAGTAAAACCTCTATACCCAACATGGGGCTCGAACTCACAACTCTAAGCATCACACACTCCACCAACTGACCCAACCAGGTGCCCCAAAAAAACACCTTCTAATTTCTATCACTATAACTTATTTTTGCCTGTATTTCATATAAATGGACTCTCATAGTGCACATTTTTGTGAAGACCATCTTCTATACAACATAATGTCTTTGAGATTCCTCCTTGTTGTGCGTGTATCAATAGAGAGTTCCTCTCCTTGGTGAGTAGTACTCCACTCCAGGAATGCACCAAACTTGTTTATCCATCCTCCCGTTGATTGGACATTTGGGGTCTTTCCAGTTTAGATATTATGAACATTGTTTTTGTTTTGTTTTATTTTTTAAAGATTTATGTATTTATTAATGAGAGACAGAGAGAGAGAGAGGCAGAGACATAGGCAGAGGGAGAAGCAGGCTCCTCACAGGGAGCCCGATATGGGACTCAATCCCAGATCCTGGGATCACGCCCTGAGCTGAAGGCAAACGCTCAACTGCTGAGCCACCCAGGTGTTCCTATCACGAACATTTGTGTGCAAGTCTTTGTGAACATATATTTTCATTTCTCTTGAGCTATATAGAGTTTCTTAAAGATTTTTTAAAGATTTCCTTATTTATTTGAGAGAGAGAGCTAGAGTGAGTGGGTCTAAGAGGGACAGAGGGAGAGAATCTTCATGCAGACTCCCCACTGAGTGTGGAACCCAACGCAGGGCTCAGTCTCACAACTCATGAGATCATGACCTGGGCCAAAACCAAGAGTTGGATGTTTAACCAACTGAGCCATTCAGGTGCCCCTTTAAGATTTTAATTTTAAGTAATCTCTACTCCCAGCATAGGGCTTGAACTCACAACCCTAAGATCAAGAGTCACATGCTCTACCAACTGAGTCAGGCAAGTGCCCCCTGTATTTATTCTTACTGAAATGGAAAGATCATGTGCTGTGACTAAAATAACTTCCGTCTTCTCTTCATGGAGTTACATGTAGAGAAAACAGTATCACGTGTTACGGAAATAAAATATCATATAGTGGGACAATGTATGTTTACATGTTATTAATCTAAAATTATGATTGCAGGGGCACCTGGGAGGCTCAGCCAGTTGAGGGTCTGACTCTTGATCTTGACTCAGGTTGTGATCTCTGGGTCGTGGGATCAAGCTCCACATCAGGCTCCAAGCTCAGCATGGAGTCTGCTTGTTCCTTTCCCTCCTCCTCTGCCCCTCCACTCACTCCCTGCCCCTATATAAAATAAATAAATAAAATCTTTAACTATATATAAATAAATAAAAATATAAATATGATTGCAGTACATATGCATAGAGGCATCTTAAAAGAGATTTACTGGGCACCTGGGTGGCTCAGTCAATTAAGTGTCCGCCTCCTGATTTCTGGTCAGGTCATGATCTCAGGGTTGTGAGATCAAATCCCACAAGGGGCTCGGGCTGGGCACAGAGCCTGCTTAGGATTCTCTCTCTCCCTCTATCTCTCTCTCTCTGCCCTCCCCCAACCCTCTTAAAAAAAAAAAAAAAGAACTTTCCCAAAATATTAAGCATTGCAACCTCTGAATTAATATGATTTTTTTGTCCTTTATGCTTTTGCATAACTGCTTGACCACTCTACGTGAGTACGTGATTTTTTTTAATAAATGGAAGAAACAAAGCTATACTCTTAGGGGGAAAAACACTGACTTATTCTTCTGTCTTGTTTTAGGAAGAACAATCATAGATCATCACAATCAGAATTTTATGACCCAATTATTTTTACTCTATCCCAGAGCTCTATCCTAGGGTAACAACTCTATTCTTCTTGACACATAACCTTTTAAAAAATTTTTTAGATTTTATTTATTTATTCATGAGAGACACATAGAGAGGTGCAGAGACACAGGCAGAGAGAGAAGCAGACTCCCCAAGGGGAGCCTGATGCAGGACCTGATCCCAGGACCCCAGGATCACCACCCAAGCCAAAGGCAGATGCTCAACCACTGAGCCACCCAGGTGTCCCTTGACATAGAACCTTTGCTAAAGCAATAGCTGAATACATGGAGAGCCATTTCCAAGGTCATGCTCATAGAGGCACTGGTCATGAGCAAAGAGCCTGAAGACAAAGGGCTACCCACTTCCTTCACAATCTTGCCAATATTGATAGGTTGCTTAGGAAAACCTGTTTTATAGATGCTTCAAAGCTCTTGTCCCAATTACCCCTCCCAAAACTTTAAATTAGTGGAGCGAAAAAGAACGATGTGTCCATATTTTACTACACTCAACAGGGCCTTGGGAAGCGAGAGACAAGAGTGAAGTGTGGGCGGCATGCTTCTCCACTCCCCAAGAAAAACAACAGTGCCTTAGTCAAGGCCTCTAGCATTTAAGGGAAGGGTGCTTTGCTTTAAATATCTTCTAATTCGGAGTCTTTGGCCTCTCTTTCCTTCCTAAGAACTGGAGCAGTAGCGAGGGCCTGAAGCCATCACCCACCACCATGAGAGACCTAAGCAGGTGTTAGGGGAATCCCACAGGGAAAGTAATCAAGAAGCCACTGGTTATGAGCAGAGCTCTGGAGAGGCGGAGAATAAGGACTCCCCAGTGCACTCTTCCTTAGGTTTATCTTTCCCTGTTCCCTCCTTCCTTCAAAGTAGTAAAACATGACACTTTGGAATAAAACCCAGCTAAAACAAAGGATCGGGATTTGGGGAACAGAATCCCATATGGAGAGAGCACTGGAGAAACCTCAGGACAGCTGCAAGCCCATTGAGCAATACCCCACACAGAGCCGGCGGAACCTCAGTGGGACCACACATCGTGTCGGAGTCCACAGCAGGCTGCTCCAGGACCTGAAACAACTGGGCAGCTGAGAAGCTTGTGAGCCAAGGCTCACATGGAAAACAGGTTCCTGACCTGGGAGAGAAACCAACAGGCCGGTCTTGGCAGGGGTAGGGATTCACACCTAGGAATGAAGGTGTTTACTTCACCGCAGACAGATCTATGTGAAGCAGGCTCTCAGTAGAAGGTTCCAGAAACTGATGAATGGCAAGGCATTCACTGCCTCTAGGTCCTCTTTTTTTTTTCCCCTTCCCATTTCCCCATATCCTAGTCAAGGCTGAAATACCGTTACATTTCCCTAGAAGAAATGGCATCAGGCCCCTGATGCAGGAAATGAGCTGACGAAAAAGAAGGTTGTAGCTGACATCTGAGTCGAGATGGATTCCCAAGACTTGGGGAATTCAAAGGCATTTTGCAGTTTCCTTTTTTTTTTTTTTTTTCTATTTTTTTCTGTCTTTTTCTTTCTTTTTTTTTAAATTTTGCAGTTTTCAGCAGACACGGTAGGGCCATGGTCCTTGGGGCCACACTGGTAGGGAGATGACAGCCCCAGGCCTAGTCCCACATCAGTTCCCTTTCTCCCCAACCACCCTCACACTGCAAGTGCCACAGAGCTTCTTCATCTGCAAAGTTTCCGTGATCTCCAGAATTTGTTTGGGGACAGCCCTGGGGGCCGGGACATCTGCCCCTAAAACTCATTCCTCATCTCTCGTTGGTGACATCCAAAGAGGCCTACGTGCAACCAGCTCCTGAATTTGGCTTGAACTCTGCAAAGTACAATCCACACCCGGTTGCAGGAGTGCTTGGAATTCATGGAACTAGGACTCATATCCTGTGATTCCAGACAAACACTGGATAACTGCTGATACCCCAAAACTTGCTAAAGCCTCTGCCCCAGCTAAAAAGTCCACTGATGTTTCTGTGGCAACTGTAATGCTGATAGAAACTCAGTATCCTTGAGAGAAGTCCATCAGCTTTTACAAAGTGATAACTGGAAACCTCAAAAGGAAAGGTCATGAGGATGATTGACAACAGATGTTGGGGCTTCTTTTGAGGTGACGGAGATATTCTAAAATTAGATAGTGGTGATTATTCCACAACTTTGTGTATACTATAAAACACTGAATTGTATACCTTCAAAGAGCGAATTTGATGGTATGTGAATTATATCTCATTAAAAAAAAGTCACTAAATAATTACAAGAAGTAGAAGAAATAGAAGCAGAGCCAAGATTAGGATTTTGTTCCAGGAAGACTGGTTCTTACTAGGCTGACATCTATTTGGCTCTTGCATAAAATATTTCTCACTTCTCCTCCTCCTTCTTATTTTTTTAAAGTCAAACACATCCTTGGGAACTAGAGTGATATACGCAGTTATAGAAGTTTTTCCCAGCAAACTCTCATAGCCTCTGAAAACACAATTTCGGGTATCATGTCCTCCAGAAAGTTCCCTTCCCAGCTTCCAAGATAAGGGCTCTTATAGATTCCAGGTGCCCTAAGTGGCCTTTGCTTTATATTTTACACTGAAATTAGCTGTCTGCCATCACCTCCCACTGGCACAGCCTTGGCACACAGTAGGTACAGGAGAAATGTGTACTGAATGAACACCATCTCATCATCTTGTAAGGGTTTTTTAAAAAATTGGTATGTTATTTTTTTTAACACATCTAATTTAATTCGGCAGCACCGCACTTCCGCAACCATACGACAAGCAATTTGCTGCCTAAAACAACAGTATATCATAACACGTTCTCTCTGAGGGAATGCAGTTCATTCATGCCAAAAATAAATCAAATGTACCCCCTGCAGGATTTTTACCTCGGTACAGGTCAAGAGGGAGAATGAATCAGAGCATCAGAATCTGTGCCTCCTTGCGGGTAAGGAGATAAAACATGTTCTCTCCCTTCCTTTTCCCCGAAAACCTTTAAATATCACAAAGCTTTTAAGCAGAGTCATTAAGTCTATGCAAAACCATCGTAGAACCAGGAGTCTTTTCCTGCCTTTCCTCTACTTTATTGTTTATAGGTTTTTCTTAGAAAACCAAAGAGCTATAATGTCATGACATGCTGTAACATAGAGTCCAGCCAATAGTTGCAGGGCCCACTGAAAATTAGGATTTCGCCCACCCACTGTATTCAACTACCACATGCCCAAAGCTTCAAAGCTACTGAGATTCAAAACAATGCACCCCTCACCCAGCTCAGTCCTCTGAGAGGAAATCCCAACTCTAACAGGGCACCTCGCTGTTAGAGACGTCTCGGGAGCCATCATCACCATGTCCACACCCTGGGTCCTAGTGGGCAGTGTGCACAGTGGTGGGTGCCAGAGCCACCCCAAGAACACCCCACCTGGGGTTACAGAAGCTTGCAGCTGGCACATCATCTCTGAGAGTCCCTCCTTGTTTGGTAGAAAAACGTTCAAACGCACAGAATATTCTAGAGAAAGAATATTACAGTGACCTCGCATCATAGACCGCACCCCCCCCAAGATTCAACAACTGTTCAGTTTGTCATTTAAGATATCTTCTAGATCACAGTAACACTAGGTACTTCATAATACCCCTAGATACTCCAGCATGCATCTCTGGAAATAAGAATATTACGCCCAATATCACGATGCTGTTACGCCGGCGAGCAAAGCTGACAATAATTTCCTCTTACTAACTAACACTCAGTCCACGTGCAAATTTTCCTCTAGGCCTTCTCAAAGGAGAGTCCCTCCCTTCGATCACACCCTGTCCCGGCCCTGCCCTCTCCCTCCTCCACACGCCAGACACTGTCCTGCCATCACCGCAGCCGCCCCTGCCCCGCCACCCCCCCTTGAGTACCTGTGCAAAAGGTGCCATCATTGGGAATGAATGTTTTGTTGTTGTTCGTGGCTCGATATCCTTCGAGGCAAATGCAGTAAAAGCCCCCGAGTGTGTTGTGGCAAGAGGTGTGGTTTCCACAGACCACAGTGGCTCCAAACTGGCACTCATTTTTATCTGTTGATACATTGAGACAAGGCAAGGAAAGAGCTATCAGTCCATACCATGTTCAACAACCCAGACTGTTCTCCTGTGCTACAGACTCAGGAGTTGCCATTCTGTGACAACATCCCCATGGTCTATTTGGCCAGCCTCTGCTCGGGGTGCTTCTCAGACTACAAGGCACAGGCCCCTTGTGGTCATGGGCTAGGTGTATCTATAACCCCGAGGGGGGGGGGCCGGGGGGGCTCAGTCGGTTAAGAAGGTGGGTCTTGACTTCAACTCGGGTCGTGATCTCAGAGCAGAGTCTGCTTGTGATTCTCTCCCTCCCTCTCCCTCTGCCACCCCTTGCCCCATCGGAGCATGTTCTCTCTCTGTCTCTCTCTGTCTCTCTCTGTCTCTCAATAAATAAAATCGTAAAAACAAAACCACAAGAGAAACCCAACATCTTGATCTGAACGTTCATCTTATTTGAGGACTGGGAGAAGGGGATCCTTTTTCAATGTCTCCATACTCAAGAAGCCCTTGTCAGAGAAACAAATCCAGCAGCATCCCATTTTTTCCAGCCCAGTGAGCCACTCTCTTGCTTCCTTCATAAAAGGCAGAGGAGGATGATTTTTGCATCCAGTGATTAACTGGAAAATTTGTTACTTCTGAGTTACCAGGAAACACAATGGAATTAGTGCTTAAGCCTCATCCGGGAGCAGAGCTAATATTGTGGCAGGAACAGCTCCTGCTAATCGTCAATGACCCATGTGAATAATATTAGTCACCCAGGGAGAAGGAGCTGAAGTATAGGACACTGGATGAGTCCACACAAGCCTGGGTATTTTTAATTCAGCCACTTGTCACGATGTCAGATGAAAGTAAATCTCTCTCCTGTCTCTGTCCTGTAGCCCAGGGGTTCGAAAACTTTTTCTGTGAAGGGCCAGCCACAGGTGCCTGGTTGCAACTGCTCACCCATGCAGCCACAGACAATAAGCAAACAAATGAGCAACGTTGTGTTCTAATAAAACTCTGTTTACAAAAACAGGCAGCGGCCAAATCTGGCCTGCAGGCCAGACTTTGCTGACTGTGCCCTGGCTGCTACCATCAGAAGAACTTCTGTGGCCAATTTCTTATGCATTCTTTCAGGGCCAATCTATCCTGCTAGTTGGGTTGGGTTGGGTTGGGTTGGGTTGGGTTGGTTTGGTTTGGTTTGGCTTGGCTTGGCTTGGCTTGGTTTGGTTTGGTTTGGTTTGGTTTGGCTTGGCTTGGTTTGGTTTGGTTTGGTTTGGTTTGGTTTGACTTGGTTTGGTTTGACTTGGTTTGGTTTGACTTGGTTTGGTTTGACTTGGTTTGGCGAGGCGGGGGGAGCAGTGCCATCAATTGATGAACCAGAGTTTTTCCTGATTGTTATTTCATGTTTTGTGACAGCACTGGTTCCCTCAGAGCATGTCAATGGCCTCTCACAATTGCACTGCCAACTCAAAAGTACCCTTTCCAAAATCCAGTGTTCCTTTTTTTTTTTTCTCCCATTTTCCTTACAGGTAATATATTTTTTGAAAATGTACCTGAACGTGGAGCACAGTCCATTTGCTAACACCATCTACGGTGAGATCTGCATGGGGGACCAGAGAAACAACACTCAGGCCTGGGCCTGGCCACGTGTCCAGCCCAGCCCAGGAGCCCTGCACTGGTGGCCATGTCCTGCCACCCATAAAAAGGCCCATTCCTGTCCTTTGCTATTGTTTCTGAGACAGGTCTCCCCCGCAGACTTTACCAGAAGGGACAGTGGGTTTGGGGAAAATCCTAAACTTCTGAGGTCCCTGGCCTGGATGCCACGTTAGGGCACAGGCCAAGTGCTAGGATGTGCTGCGTCTAGTGTCTGAGAGCAAGGTCCACTTAAGTTAATGAGGCCTTCCTCCCAGGAAGAGAAGTTTCTATTGGCAAGCCAAAGAGCAATCCAGAGTTATGGGGGCGCTTCCGTGGGAAGGGAGCTGCACTCGGGGAGGGAGCACAAAAGGCTTGTCTGCTCCAGTCCAACTTCATTTCCAAGCCCCTGCTAGCAAGCCGTGGGGGGTGAGGGGGACAAGGGGGGGCCAGAAATGCCTCAGGGGCCTCAGGCTGCCGGGCAGCCACAAGTCTCAGGGGCAGAGTCCTGAAGAAAGAAGTCCGGCCCGCAGGAACGGGCAGTGGTGTGTGACTAAGAGCCTGACTCTGTGAAGTTGAAATATGATTTTGGGAACTTGGAATTATTTGGGTTTTTTTTTTAAGATTTTATTTATTGATTCATAAGAAACACAGAGAGAGAGAGAGGCAGAGACACAAGTAGAGGGAGAAGCAGGATCCCCTCGGGGAGCCCAATGCCAGACTCGATCCCAGGACTCTGGGGTCACAACCTGAACCGAAGGCAGATGCTCAACCACTGAGCCACCCAGGGGTCCCAGGAATTTAGAATTGTTATTTTTTCTTTAGGAAGAAAAGAGCCCAAAGATACCACAAGGTTGTGTACCGTGTGCCAGTGCACAACCCCAAGGCAGACTATCAACTGTGCCCTGCACATCACAAGGCTGCTGGGAGAAAACTGCTTCTCCTAGCATTCATTGTTATAACCGGGCTGTGAGATTCTCCTTCTCTCTGAATTGGGCTTGAACTGGATACTGGGCGACCCTCAGGGCACGGGGGAGGCTTTGAAGCAAAAAACAACCTTGGAGAGTTCCTGGTAGTCTTTGTATTCCTTTAAGCCACCCAAGATCCCAAAGGGCTACAACTCCAAAAAAATGGAGGATGGACTGTGATAGGCCTAGAATCCAAAGCAACAGTATTTCACCAGTTAGCCAAAAAAGTCCAACAGGCAATTGTGTTTTCTTTTTCCTCCAGGCACTAATGCAAATCATCTTGCATCAAAACCACCAGGAGAAATTAAGAAAGCAAAATTCACTCAAGTTGTTAAATTAGACTCAAGACTCTGAAACAGATTCCAAATTTGTGTGAGGTCAGTGAGTTTTCCAGAGATTCAAGTTCAGTGACCCTCTAACACGAAAGATACTTGCCTGGAAACTTTAAAGAAAGGCTATATTCAAACCCTGAAACAAAGGCATGGACAACCCCTCTTGTAACAAAAGCATGTGAACAAAACAAAACATCTTCCCCACAAGGTCATTAGCTCTTTAACTTTAGGGCATCTTGTTACTGACTCACCTTTCCAATTCACCCAGGATTCAGAACTTACCAACACAGTGAGTCCTCCCGTTGCCCACAAATCCATATTTGCAAACACACATCTTCATGCCTTCCATCTGCTTGCAGGTAGCATGCTCATGGCAAGTGGCACAGACATCTATAGCAGAAGCATACATCGTGTATTACAGGAAAAGAAAAATTCAATCACCTCCTCTGGACAAGTCACATTTTGGGTAGTGGACATTTAAAATGGAGAACCAAAGTTTGAATAGCAGAATTATAAAAGGTAGATCTGATCCCATCCTTCGAAACCTGCAGTGGCTGCTCATTTTCCACAGAGTAAAGGGCAAATGCCTCTACCTGGCAGTCAAAGCTCTGACCATTTCGACTCTAAGCTCATCCCTCCAAGCCTCACTGTTCCCAAACCCAAACCACACATAATACTCTCTATGCAGGAGGCTGACGACTCTTTCCCACATATGTTATCCCATCCTACTTCATGCCATACTTACCATGTTCCCTCCAAGCAGAATGCCTATCCCTCCTCTCCTGTCCAGCTAGCACCCATTCCTACTTTTTTTTTTCCATTCCTACTTTTAGACTCACCTTGAATATCACATTATCCCTGGTATCTTCCCCATTCCTCTATTCTTGTGAAAAATTAAATGTATCTACCTCTGTGCTCCACTAACACCTGCACATTCCCACATCAACCACGTTAATGTGTCATTATATACTGTTCCAGCTCTGTCTTCCAAGCTGCGGAGCATGAATGAGCTTCTCCTCCAGGACACGGATTATTATGTCATCCGCCCATATGCCATCACAGTGCAGTAGAAACATTCAATAGACTTTTACTGACCGACTGGATAAAGGAACTTGCAATCCTACTTGCTACAACTCAAAAAGCAAGTGGAAGGGAGAAGAACCCATCTGTCTATTACCCTATCCAGTTTGCTTGGGGGAAAAAACTTAATGTGCTTAAGATGTCAGTGAGAGGAACAGCTGGGTCCCCAGCCAGGTGACCAGATCCTAATCACATAGACAGGCAGCAAAAAGGCATGAGGCTGACACACACGAACCTACTAGATGGTGATTGATACATGGCCCAAGGTCAAACAAGAATTTCTACCTGAGGCCATGTGAGATATCATGTTGTCCTTTTGGGGTCTGTAATTTCAGGAGTGGCCTGGTCAGGAGAGTCAGCACGGAATTCCATCTTAGTCTAGGCCCCACTACCACCCAGGTAATAAAGACTTAGCCCTCGGGGTTGCTCTAGGCAACTGACGCAGGGAGATTTCCAAACACAGACCGCCCCTGACTTACAATGGTTCAACTTACAATCTTTCAACTTTACAGGGGTACAAAGGCAATACACGTTCAGTAGAAAGCATACTTCAAATTTTTAATTTTGTTCTTTCCTCCAGGCTAGGGATATGCAGCGTGATCCTCTCTCATGGCAGCCAGCCGCAGCTCCGGCCAGCCATGCGATCAGATGGGCAAACAACCGATAAACTCTACCGGTCTGCACCTACACGACCATTCTGTTTATGGCTTTTAGTATAGTGCTCGATACATGACATGAGATAGTCAATACTTCATTATAAAATAGGCTGCAAAAAAAATAAAATAGGCTGGGTGTGAGATGATGTTTGCCCAACTGTAGGTGAACAGAAGTGTCTTATGCACATTTAGTAGGCTAGGCTAAGCTACAATGGTTAATAGGTTAGGACTATTAAATGCATTTTCGACTTAGGAGATTTCCAAGTTCTGATGTAACCGGATCGGTAAATTCAGAGGATCAGTACTGATCATTAACCACGCCTGCTTTTTCTTTTAAAACAAATATGACACAGAAATAAGACAAACCACTGCTTTATCACTAAGTAATACAAAATTAACCATGGAATATTCACAAATTTTAATATATCCCAAACCATTAAAAAAAATGCAACAAAGTGCAAAAAAAGTAGAAATTGTAGAAGCCATACTATAGGACTACCTCGTAATAATGTAGTAAGACTACAAAATAAAACACAAGACCCCAAAAGAAACCTACTTGGAAACTTCAGAACATTCTCCTAAATAATTCTTGGGACAAAGAGGATAGCAAAACTGAAATGTTTAAGGGAACCTGGCTGGCTCAGTCAGTAGATCGTGCAACTCTTGATCTCAGGGTTGAGTTTTAGCCCCATATTGGGTGTGGAGATTACTTAAATAAATAAATTAAAAAAAAAATTGAAGTATTTAATACTAGATACAAAGATGTATCTACTCCAGCAAATTTGAGTTTTTCATGTTTTTGTACTTTAAAAGATCCAGTTAAACACTGCAGATTTAGCAAACTCTCAAAGCTCCTCCTCCCCCAAATGGGATCAAAGGCCAGAAAGGTATAAACTCTGGCAGACAAGATGAGAGCAGATGAGGATGTCAACAATATTTCAGAAGATGGAAGAGATGGACATAGGCGAATGGCCTGAGAGGAGGAACTAAAAGGCTGTCCCAAAGGCTCAGGAATTGGGGCCACTGAGTGCTGCAGAAGGCAGGTATAAGGGACAGGACTCAGAGTTCAAGGAACTAGGTACAAATATGGATAAGAAGTAGGTGGACACCCAGTTCTCATCGCTAGCCCTGGCAAAAGATATAATTTACAACCTGGAGGAAAGACTAGAGAGGCTCTTGCTCATGGGGGCAACAGGCAAGTGAGAATGGGTCCCTGCACCTAAACGTCCATCAGGGTGGAGTAAATTTAACACACAACATTTTTAAATGGTGCCATAGGACATTGTCTATTCATAATCACATGCACCCAAAATCCTGGAAGTACCTTTTAAATAACAGATCCTGGGTCAAGCCCCTAAATCCAGTATCGATCGACCAGATAACGATGAACACTCTCCCTAGTGTGTGCGCATAGTGCAATAACAAAAAATAAATACCATAGTAATGAAATCAACAAAATGGTAAAATGTTTAATTTTTTTTCTTATATGGAATATTTGTTTTTATAAAGAGGGCAGCATTTATGTACCTACAGTTCCAGAAACTTACATCAGATGGGAAAAAAGGATTATTTCATTCAACTGTTGGGTGAATCTAATAAACACACACACAAAATAAACACACACAAGAAATAAAGTCATGCCACCCACTCAGGTAGATTAACAGAAGTCCAGTCTGAATTAGTGAAGGACAGAATGTAAAGTTGTTTTTTTTTAAATAAATCAAATTAAGTCCAAGTTCATTCAATAAACAGATCCAAACAAAATAAGGCCTTGTAGGAAGGCAGCCAGATACAGGGGGAAAGCATGCCCTGGAGCTGAGTATCAGAACTAGATCCTAAATCTAGCTGAGTCTCAATCACTGGAGGACCCTTAACAAATCACTGAACCTCTCTGGATCCCAGTTTTTTCATCTATAAAACAAGGGTCTTGAGCTTCTCACGTTTTAAAGGGCATTCAGGGGCACCTGCGTGGCTCAGGTCATGATCTCAGGGCCCTGATCTCAGGGTCTCAGGAATCTGCTGGTCTCCCTCTCTCTGCCCCTCCCAACATATATTCTAAGATAAATAAATACATCTTTTAAAAAAAAATGCAAAGGGCATTCAAATCACCTGGGGATAGCGCTAAACCACAGGCTCTGATGGTTGGGGGGGGCACATTTTGCATTTCTAACAAGCTCCCAGGGGAACCACATTTTGAGCAGCAGGGATTAAGTGGCCTCCAAAGTCCTTGTCCCCTAATCAGCTGATACATCATCCTTAGGGTTCCTGTTTTAATGACCCACTAAGAATTATTTAGCAAAGTGTAACCCCAAAAGGACAGTACTTGGCATGTCTGGCTCAATAAATGTCTGTTCCCCACATTGGTGAAAAAGTCAACACGTCTCCCAGGCCACCAAAGGCTTCTGAGCCCACCTGCAGAAGGAAAGCCATTTCCAGAGGAAGAAGCTCCTCAACTAAAGCTTCTTATTCAGTCATAATTATTCTCGTCTGCAGGGCCTTATATGGCAGCTTCTGAGTTCTAATTGCTTGAGGGACTAAGTAGCTTCTTGGGGGGGGCGACACAAGTTATCCTAAGGGAAGTGGCAGGAAGCACAACCCTAATACAAAAAGAGACAGGGTGGGGAGGGTCGCTTCTAACTACACCCCTGTTTCCACTGTTCACGAGCCCCTAGCTCAGTTAAGAATCACCTCTAGAAAAAAAAAAAAAAGAATCACCTCTAGGAGAGGGGGACCACCTCATCCCAGTTTTAATACTAAATGTCCTTCGACCCACTAAAGCCCTCACTATGGCACAAACCGAGCAGCTGGTCCCCCGACCTGGAGTGCTTGTTAAAACAGAATCCCCAGAGATTCTGACTCGGTAGGTGTAGGGTGAGGCCTGAGAATGCATTTCTAAGGAAGCTCCCAGGTGCACCCCACTTCTAGTAGCAGGGCAAGTCTAGTTCAACCTCAAGGGCTTGGGTCAGAATCCTGGCGAAAGACAAGGGAACAGTGAGGATGTTTGTCACCAAGTCTAGACTGATGCATAGCGTGGCTGGACCACGGTGACAGAGGTAAGAACCCAAGGAATGGAAATTCTCCGGGCGGATGGAATGACCCCCACACCTTTGCTGTACAACCCATGGGTGGGGGTGCAGCTTCACATCTGGATCAAGGATGACTTAATTTTGTCATCAGCAGACTGTTGAGAAGAGCAGAGAGGCGGCCGCCATGTAGTGACGGAGAGCACTGCTGCAGATGTGAGGGGCCTCCACCACCCAGAACAACTGGCAGAGAAACAGGACAGTGGGCATTCCGAAGTCTAGACGGACAAAATGGCTAAGGACTCTTTGTAACTATTCATTGCACCCCCGGCGAGGATGACCTAGATTCACTTCCCTTCGGCACTGTATCGGCCAAGCCAGCTAAAACCACATCCAACGGTGAGAGGGCGACACAGGTCTTGGTGGTCCACCCAGGCTGGGAGACTTCTCTCTTGCTCCCTGGGTTAGGGATCCTAGGCAAGTGACACAGCCAGTCCTCCAATGTTCATCTGGGAGGTGGAATCGTGTTGTGAGGATTCAAGGAGAAATAGAAACGCTGCCCGAGCTCGAAAGCACTCGGCAAAGAGTGATTTATGTGAATATTTGTGCCTCTCTCCATAGATATTGTTATTACAGCTGGAAAGAGGTCGTGCGAGAGGCAGCACCTGCCACTTGGCACAGCGGTTACCAGCAGGGGTGAGAGGGATGAGGGGTACCATCCTAGCTCCGCCACTTGCTGGCTGCGTAGTCCTAGATCGGGCTCTGGGCCTCGGCTTCCTATGAATCTGAATATGAGGATAATAAAAACCCACCTCATAGGCTGCTGTGAGGAATACAGAACAAATGAGTTAATATACATAAAGCAATTAGAATATCTCAGATGCCACTGTAACAACCACGCGACAACCCCGTTAGGGAATAAATGAAGGTACTGGTAGCCGGCCGCCCCCCAGTTACACTAATGAGGAGGGTGATGGAGAGCTGCGTTAGTGCAAACACCCAAAGCAGTACCTCTGTGTAGACACATGCCTACCTGTTGGTGGGGCTGAGAGTCCAGGATCCAGGACACCCTAATTTACATAATCACCCCCTGCCTTCCCCACGGCCTCCCAGCTTTCTGAGTAACACCTGACTCAGACCTTGGAGCTCAGCATCCTCAGCCCTCACCCTCTCGGCCCTGGCCTCGGCCCCCTCCTCGCCTCCACGCACAGGTGGGCCTGGACCTCAGCACCAGCTGGCGGTTCAATGTGCAAGCGGCAATTTAAGGGCAGTGACAGCACGTGGACTTCGACGCTACAATGAAGAGGTCCGAGCCCGGCCAACGGAAGAAGGTGGTTTGAATGCACAAATGGAGCGTTTGCGTTTGGATTTTAATCTGATCCCCAGCTAGTCTCAGTGGACCAAGCAAATGCCCTGCACTTCCTTCACGAGAGCCTTGTCTCTCGGGAAAACTGTGTGCAGATTTGTGGGAAGGGAGCGAATGACCTGAGGGAATAAGGAAAGGGGGCCTAGAACTCAGGAAGAGAAGGCATCCCCAAGTCTCCCACCTTCCAGAAAACTGTATTGCTCTTAAGGGATCGCATCAAATTCCAGAAATGGAAGGAACTTGAGAAACCTCAAATTCTCTCCTCTCCTCATCCCTGACAAACAAAACAAAACAGAACCATAGCCCCTGCTTTAAAATACCCCCTCCCCAAATCCCTCAAGACAGAGAGCATTCTACTCTCTCAGGCAAGACGATCCCTGCAGGGTAGTGGGATCCACCATGTATTTCTCTTCCCCACAGCAACCCAAGACCAACATTCCCCATCAAGAACCTGAGACCTTGGGTAGCCCTGGTGGCGCAGTGGTTTAGCACTGCCTGCAGCCCAGGGTGTGATCTTGGAGACCCGGGATCGAGTCCCACGTCGGGCTTCCTGCATGGAGCCTGCTTCTCCCTCTGCCTCTCTCTTGCTCTCTCTGAATGAATAAATAAATAAATCTTAAAAAAAAAAAAAAAAAAAAAAAAAGAACCTGAGACCTTGGTGCAAAATGGTTATATAGGGCCCTTGGCTTTCTTTTGTCCTCCTGTGTCCACGCTGCTGCTGAATCAAGACCAGCGGACAGTGGGGACCCGCACACATGGCCTCCAGACCTGGAACCAAGCCTCACTAAGTGCCCCAATTTCAAAGCTTTTGAGTTTGGAGTTGAGCAGCCTTTCACGTAGGCCACACCCTCGGTTCACATCTGGCAGGTCACCCGCTCACGCGTTCTCTCAAGCAGGGGGAAGACTTCTCTAGGTAATCCATGCAATTAATTCCCACTGTCTCCCCCACAGAGTGAAGGCCAAGAGGCCACACGTGGTACCCGGGGCCTCAGAGACAGAGGAACCCATTTTAGGATCTGACTAGAAGGCTGAGGAGGTGCCCAGGGAAGTCCCCAGAGGCCGAAGACAGGCAAAGGGACGATCTTCTTCATCTGCTTGAATCCCCCTCCCTTACTTTGAGCAACTGTCACTCACTCCAAAATAACTCACCCCACCAGCACCCCCCACCCCTCCCACCCCCCCGCCATTTCTCCTCCTTCCCACCCTGACTCAGGATGCAAGAGTGAAGAGAGGGCCTGTGTGAAACGCATGACTGTGACGTGCCTACGCTTTCTACAGCAACAACAATCTCCCCAGGCCTCTCCACCATCACTCCCCCCAAGATTCTCAAGGCCTCTGTCTGTCCTCTGGCCTTCCCAACCCAGCCAGTCCTGAGCCAACAAGTCCCCAGCCACTCCCAACTCTGCTGCCAAGCCAGAGAAGGTGAAGAAACAGGAATGACTGGTTCCACCCCTCCTCACCCATTCCTAGGCTTCCATTCCCCTGGGCTGGGCACCCCACCCACCTCTCAACACCCTTCCGCTCTATCAACTATGTGTCTCACACTTCCCTCACACTCAGCAACTCCACTCTCTCCTCCCTGCAACATCTTTGATGACAGGTCAACGAAATTCAGTGCACGTTACCAGCGAGACACTGAAGGGACAAACAGACAATGGCCAGGCCGTGTATGAAAATAGCTGACCCACGTGGATCTGTGGGTCACCAGCCACCAGCCCAGGAAGCCAAACCACGAGCTCTGTAGTGGTAAGACCCCAACGGCTCGGGTCAACAGCAGCTGGCTTCCCTAATTGTGGCCCTCACTTTCACACTCAGGATAAACCCGAGAAGGCCCAGTACACTCCCCAGCCAATCACGTAGAACGGCTGCAGTGGGTAAGCCACCTCCAGCCTCTCCCTGCCCACAGCCTGGGCCCAGGGCACCCAGGAAGCCTTCCCCTTTGACCCACTATCAGCTCTTACATTCGTCTGCCTGCCTTTGAGTCGGATAAATGTCGGTAATGCTGACAGGCTGTCCCGCCAGAGCCGGCTCTGTATCACCAGCCCTTGCCTGCTCCCACCTCGGTGGCCTTCACTTACTCTCACACCCAATTCCTCATACAAGCCACCGGCCCCCACCCACGTGAAGCTCTTGGCCCAGTAAACAACTGCACTGCGACATGGCATGGAAGTGTGTGGGGTGAGTGTGCCATACAAGTACGTGGGGCCCCTACAAGATCCCGGGCCCCGGATCCCTGGGGCTGCAAGGGAACTAACTGGACAGCTTCCCGGGAGGAGGGAGGAGGGAGAGGGAGGATGACGGGGCTGGTTTTGAAATATGAATAGCCCTTGGACGCCTGGGTGGCCCAGCGGTTGAGCGTCTGCCTTCGGCTCAGGGCGTGATCCCGGGGTCCTGGAATCGAGTCCCGCATGGGGCCCCCTGTAGGGAGCCTGCTTCTCCCTCTGCCTGTGTCTCCGCCTCTCTCTCTGTATCTCTCATGAATACATAGATAAAATCTTTAAAAAAAGAGAAATGAAGAGCCCTCACTAAGTGGACATCAGTGGGGGAGGGAAGAGCAGTCCTTCTCCATTCTTCCTCCCTCCCCTCGCAGAGACTAAGCTTTCCCCCTTGCAGGCCAATTTCACTTTTGGACATGCTCCATTAAATACCTCATTTATTTCTGCATTTTCAAAGTCTCCTTCTCCTGAATAATGCCCTTCATGCTACAGTATGCTTGTGTCTGCTACCACCCCACCCCCCCAAAAAAAAAAAAAAATTCTTGCACTGACCTGGCCAGCCCAGCTCAATACGATCTTCCCTTTCCTTCTAACTTCTTTAGAGAGTCCCTTTAAGAGCCAACCAACACCTCTGCACTCCCTAGGGCCCCTGCACCTGGCTCTCGCCCTCACTCTCTGCTAGCCCTGGCCTACAAAGACCAGAGCCACCAAATTCAAAGCTTTTTTTCCCAGTCTCCTCTCCCATAGCTCCCTGTCCGCTGGTTTCCTTGGAACTGGACCAGCCCAGTCTTCCTCCCACCTGTGTGGCCACTGCTCTTTCTCTTCCATTTGCACCTGCCATCTAAAATGAGCCTTCCCCCACAATCTGGCCTTGGTCTTCTTCTTCTCATCAACCTCAAGGCTTCAAGGGACCACCAAGTCTCCACCACTGTCACACACCTCTTGTCCACAGTCTTAACTCCTCATTGAGTTCACCTCTTCAAGAAGCCCTAACATCACCTCAAATTCTGGATATCCAAAATAACTTCTCCTTCTTCCCAAATCTTATTCCTCCTCCTACAGAACCGTATATCCAAGTCACCCAGTCCCCAAATCTCTTTGTCCCCTTTCTCTTCTGTCCACCATAATGTCTGTTGTCAAGTCCCGCGGTTCCATTTCTACCTTACTGTCTACATCCAATCCCCTTCTCCTGCTATCTTTCTGGTGGAGCCAGTCCTCAGAACTTCTAGGCCTGCTGTTTCAACTTCCTCAATGGTTCTAAGCCTCCACTCATTTCCCACATCATTCCCTGGAAGGAAATCTGCCCTTAATAGAACCAGATACTTTAAGGTTGTAAATGAAGAAGGAATGCTACCTTTGTTTCACCATCTAATCCCAGTAGTTCAGTGGGACCATGGTGACCGTTTCCTAGGCTAGAGAGCTTTACCACAGATTCTGAAATAGGCCCCACACATCTACAGGTTTTTATACACACTGCCGTGGGAGACCACGTCAGGGAAGGAAGTCAGGAAGCCTACCAGAGCATCTGATGCACAAAAATGGCCACCCCAGAAGGTTGAGCCATCAAGAGAAACACCCACCAGTGATGGCAAAAGTGATGGCAAAAGTCCAAAGATGAAAATAATTTGGGGGAACAGGAGTCTGAGCTAGGAACCCTCCCCCCATATCTTCCTACATGGAAGTTCCCTCCCTCTTCACGATGAATGGTTTTACTAAGAAAGCTGGGGGGGGGGGGGGGTTTCCTATGCCCGCTCTGTATATCACTCCTTGTACAAAAGCCTGTGGTGACTTCCAGGGGCTTCTCACCAGCCGGATACCTTGCTCTGCCAACCAGGGCCTTCTGCCTTCTGGTTAATCCAACGTGCCCTTCCAACTCCATTTGCCACCTGTCTCCTAGGTGCCACGGGCCCCATGCTTTTATACCTCCGTGTGCTTCCTCACATTGTCCCTTCCATGTGGCATTCGGGCTTTGCGCACAGTTAGGGGGAGGTGCCTCTGCCCTCTGCCCTGGGCTGGGATGCCTTTTCCTCATCTTCCCATCCCCAGTATCACCAAACCTACTGGCTCAGTTCAAGAGTCCCTCATCCACACTGAGTCCCTCATCCCCGTGCTACCAGGCGCCCGACCTAGAATGAATCCTGCCCTCCTCTGACCCCGCGGCCTTCTCAGAGCACTTGGGGCCTTCTGCCTTCCACTCCAGTTACTTGGGTAGATGGGCAAACGCCACTTGCCCTACGTGTTTGACTTTGTCCCACCACACGTGACACAGCGCTCCAGTTCCCTGGAAAAGGATGATTTGTCGCCTCCAGACCCCGAGCTGGACAAGGGCCAGCGCGGCGACCTCGCGGCCTGCCCGGGCAGCAGCTGGACCAATGACTGGATTCGGGGATGCTTCACTCCCGGGATCTTCCGGGCACTTCTCGCTCACCACGTTAGCATCTGGCTCTTCGTTTCGGTGGAAGAAAAGTTAAAAAGTAGGAGGAAAATTGCTTCGGGTCAAGAACGGGTGGTGCAAAAGCCACAGCAGGGCCGGAAGCGTGACAGTGCGGCGGGACCGCCCTTGCACGCCCTTGCACGCCCTTGCACGCCCTTGCCCGCCGGCGCGGCTGAGCCCCGGGGCTCGGGCTGCGCCCCCCGCCTCGCCCCCGCCCCCCGCCTCGCCCCCGCCCCCGCCCGCACTCACCGTGGGCGCCCCGCGCCAGGCCGAGCAGCAGCACGAGCGGCAGCAGGCGGCGGGGCGGGCGGCCTGCACCCCGGGGGCCCCGGCCCATGCCGCCGCGTCCTGCCGCGCCCGCCTCCTCCCGCCGCCCCGGGCGCCGAGATAAGGCGGCGGGCTCCGCGGGGAGGGGGCCGGCCGGGCCGCTTCCGGCGCCGCGCGGGGTCCCGGGGAGGCGGGGGCCGGTGCACCTGCTGCGCGCCCCGGGGACGCGGCGGGCACAGCCACGGGCCCGGCCCCTCCTGGGGACCGACGTCCGCGCGCTGCAGGCTCGAGACCCGAACGCGGGATCGGAGCCCGCCTGGGGCTGGGGGGGGGCGGGGGGGCACCCCGGGGGGGGGGACAGGAGGAGCGGGAGTCCCGGAGGAGGCAAGGGGCTCCAGGGGCGCAGGGGGAGGGCAGGAAGCCAAGGGCGCCCGGGAGCGGGTGACAGGTGGCGCGGGGCGGCGCAGCTGACCGGGGCCCCCGTGCACGAGGACGCGGGGCCTGGGGCGTCGGGAGCTGCTTGAGGAAGTGAGCTAAGCCCCGGGGCCTGGAAAGGATGTGGGAGGGGAACCCAGGCCGCGGGAAGGGCTTCTGCAGAGGCCCGGGAGCCCCAGCGCTTTCTAGAAATGGGGAGGACCTCCTTGGGGGGGACCGATGGCCGGAGAGAGCCATTAGCTGTGCAGCTAAGGTCGACCTCATAAACCGAGGGCAGGGGGTGCTCAGAAGCTGCAACAGGGCTATAAGCAGCGTGACCTCATCCAGAAGGGCTCCAGGCCCGCCCCGTGGGACTGCGGCTGGGGCGGCTGCAGGAACCCGGGCAAGAGAGGACACGTCCGGGAGCGGGGCCTTGGCAGGAGAGTGGCGTTGGGTGGAAGCCGCTGGGGTTTATGACCAGTAGAGTGTGGGGGAAAGGAAGGAGAAATTACAGGCGTCACCTCAATTTCTGGTTTGGGCAGCTCGGTGGGTGATGATGGTGATGGGAGTCACTGAGATGCAGACTCAAGGGACCGTCTGCAAGTTGGGGTAGGGAGAGGCTGCAAGGGAGGGGAGGGGAGGGGGGAAGAAAAGAAGTTCCAGTTTCAAGGCTTTGACCTCCGCAGGTCTGGCCAGGAGCAGGGCTCCCCACTACTTCACCCATATCCTCACTTTGCTTTCTCTTTCCACCATGAGCCTGCTCTAAATCTAACCACCCGTGAACACACCCATATAAGGGCCAAACTTGTTGTGCAGCCTTAAAAAGACGTAGTTAAAAATAAACTGCCTGGCGTCTTTTGCAGTGGGCTTTCTTGCTAATTAATTTTTGTTCAGCAAAGATAAGAGGCTGCTTTGGGGGGGGGAGTAGATGGGCAGTGGGGTTACAGTGGTCTATCCTCTATAATTTAGATGAAGGTTTTGTTAAGCTCAACTCTTCCTGAACTTTGAAACCATGTAATTGTTTCAACAAAAATACATTCGTGTAGGGCCCAAAATACATTCATGTAGGTTATTTTTTTTTTATTTATGATAGTCACAGAGAGAGAGAGAGGCAGAGGGAGAAGCAGGCTCCATGCACCAGGAGCCTGACGTGGGATTTGATCCCGGGTCTCCAGGATCGCGCCCTGGGCCAAAGGCAGGCGCCAAACCACTGGGCCACCCAGGGATCCCTCATGTAGGTTATTTTTAAACCAACCTATACTTCTCCTTCACCATCGTGTCCCCTGCAGAGTAAATAAATAAATTTAAATATATTTGTGTACACGTGTGCGTCTATATACACGTATTTTTTTAAAACTGGGGATACAGGGGGAAATAGTCTAAAACTTGGAAATGGGCAAGTATACCAGGTCTTTTCAGTGGGGTGCTGGGTGTTGTCTGGTAACCCTCCTGGGGATTATCTAATTCTACAGAGTTGTGCACTTTGATAGACTTTGTATTGACAAGACTATTTGATAACTCTTATAGGTATGGATAGAAATTCACTTGCAAAAAAAAAAAAAAAAAAGAAAAGAAATTCACTTGCAGAAAACTGATAATGCAAAAGATTCTTGTCCATAGCAATGCAAATTAATTTTTCCAGTAGAGCTAGAAGAGATTCTTGTCAGGTGAAAATAAGATAAATCTAATAATAAAATCTTGTCTTTTTTTTGTTGTTGTTATTTCTTTTTTTTTTAATTTTTTTAAATTTTTATTTATTTATGATAGTCACAGAGAGAGAGAGAGAGGCAGAGACACAGGCAGAGGGAGAAGCAGGCTCCATGCATCGGGAGCCCGATGTGGGATTCGATCCCAGGTCTCCAGGATCGCGCCCTGGGCCAAAGGCAGGTGCCAAACCGCTGCGCCACCCAGGGATCCCAAGATCTTGTCTTATATGATGGCAACCGATTTTGCATTTAGCAAATTTATTTTATCACACCTAACAGAAATATATGTATATGTACAGTATATTCTTCAAATTCTCCTTTGAACCTTGACATCTTACTAGTATCCTTTGAAGTCAACATCTTGCTGAGTCTCTCATGAATTTATTAGTTGAATAAAATCTTAGGTTTTCTTTTTGTCTTTGCATGAATCATGTTTTTAATATTTTCAAATTTTTTTATTTTTTTATTTATTTATGATAGTCACACACACAGAGAGAGAGAGAGAGGCAGAGAGAGAAGCAGGCTCCATGCACCGGGAGCCCGACGTGGGACTCCATCCCGGATCTCCAGGATCGCGCCCCAGGCCAAAGGCAGGCGCTGAACTGCTGCGCCACCCAGGGATCCCTATTTTCAAAATTTTATGTTACAATCCATGTACTCATATTCTACTTTAGATCATGTGACTCTCATCAGTTCTTTTTATTGGCTCATTTTGTTGCTTTCAAACAAATAGGGTTATTTTTTGTTTGGTTGGTTGTTGTTTTTTTTTGTAAAAATACTTCTTACCAATGGTGAGCTCATGGAATCACAGAATGAAAAATTATCTCCTGGTCGGTATGTGTCACTAGAATTAAAACAGAGTATTAAACCAGTGTTATATTTGCAGCAGTGGGATTATTGCTGAGAAAATCTTTAGCTTAAGAAAAATGTTCCTCTTTTAAGAGAGCATGACCAATACAGCAACATCTTCTTAAAGAGAATTTAGAGCTCTTTTTGTCCATATCTAGATTTCAATGGCTTCATCAAAAACTTTTGACTTTTGGTTTCAAGATGACATTGTAACTCCTGAAAATTCTCTTTCAGTAAAGTGGCCAAAGATACACACACATACACACACACACACAATTAAATATGCAACAGTGCTTTCAAACCAGAAAGGATGACATCAATGAACCAGATAGCTTTGAGGAATGTATTAGGTTACATTTGCCACATGTCCTCCACAAAAACATCCACCAAAAGAGACAGGAAGTTGAGCAAAAAATATAAAAACATGCAGTTTAAATTTTTTAAAAATTATATGTGTACTTCGTTATTATTTGTACATATTAATATAATGTGCAGATTTTATCATGTTTTAAAATGTAATTCAGAACCACTATATAGGAATTACTGAAAAAAATGCAAGGTACACTTCTTACCAATTCAAAGTATTTTATTTTGCTCATCTGTGTACATATTGTGCATTGCCATCAGCTCCTTCTTCAGGCCTCAGGCTTCCCAAATAACAGTTTCCCGGCTCTCCAAAAAGCCTGTCAGTTTCCACATTTTTTTAGATCATTTTAGGGGGCATCTGGGTGGCTCTGGCATTTAAAGCATCCAACTTTTGATTTTGGCTCAGGTCATGATCTCTGGGTTGTGAGATCAAGCCCTGTGTAGGACTCTGAGCCAGGCAGGGAGCCTGCTTAATATTCTCTCTCTCTCTCTCCCTCCCTCTGCCCTCGCCCCTGCTTGTGCCTGCTCGTTCTCTCAAAATAAATAAATAAATAAAATAAAAATAAAAATTTTAAAATCATTTTATTATTTATTTTCTAAAAATTTTAAGTAATCTCTATTCCCAGTGTGGGGCTTGAACTTACAACCCTGAGATCAAGAGTCACATGCTCTACTGATTGAGCCAGTCAGGTGCCTCTAAAAAATATCATTTTAAGCTTCGTTTTTTAAAAAGTTTTTTATAGGGGCTCCTGATGGCTTAGTCAGTTGAGGATCCTAATTCTTGATTTTGGCTCAGGTCGTGATCCCAGGGTCCTGAGATCAAGCCCTATGTTGGGCTCCACAGTGGGCATGGAGTATGCTTGAGATTGTCTCCCTCTGCCCCTCCCACTCACTCCCACACACATGGGCACACACTCACTCTCTCTCTCTCTCTCAAAATAAATAAAGTCTTTTTTTTTTAAGTTTTTTATAGTAATTTAGTCATCAGAGGGTCTTTGTATAACTGGACAAAATGCTTAAATCACAACTAAAATATTGAGATTACTGACCAATATCTCAAGTGTTCTTAAGGGACCTCAAACAGGTATACAAGATGAAAAGAGCTTCTCAAAGTGACCCCTTCCACAACAAAATCATCCTACTTTTTGAAAGCACAGAGAAGTTTCTGATAGTTCTAGGATTGCTGATTTGTTCCTGTCTCTTTTATCAACATTAAGAAATACTGAAGTCTATCTTCATATATGTTGCCATCCAATTGAAACGTTCAACGACAACTTGTACATTTGACAACTTACAAGTTCATAGCATCATCATTCACAATAGCCAAAGGGTTGAAACAAGCCAAATATCCATGACAGCACAAATGGAGAAACAAAATGTGGTATATCCATACAAGGGAATATTGTTCAGCCATAAAAAGGAAGAAAATTCTGACTTATGCCTCAATGTGGATGAACCTTGATGGCATTACGCTAAGTGAAATAGGCCACTTTTAAAAGGACAAATATGGTATGATTCTGCTCATATGAGGTAGTTAGGATAGTCAAATTCATAGATACTGAAAGTAAAAGGGTTGATGGTACAGGGGTACTGGGAGTTAGTATTTATTGGGTAAAGAGTTTTGCCTTTACAAGATGAAAAAAGTTCTGTGGACGGATGGTAGTGATGGTTGCACAACAATGTGAATGTACTTAATGCCACTGAACTCTACATTTAAAAATCTTTTTTTTTTTTTTTTAGGTTAATGATGGGGCACCTGAATAATACTTAGTTAAACATCTGACTCTTGTTGTTTTTTTTTTTTGAGTTTTCATTTTATTGAGGTATAATTGACATGTAACATTATAATAGTTTCAGATATATAATGTATTTGTGCATATCAGCAAAATGATCACTGCAATAAGTCTACTTAATGTTCATGTTTTTCTTGTGATGAACGGTTTTAAGATCTATACTCTTAGCAGATTTATGGTAGCAACTTAGTATAAATAATATATTTTTTTAAATTTTACTGTATTTAAATTCAATTTGCCAACATAGAGTATAACACCCCGTGCTTGGAGACTTTGTGGGGTTTTTGGTTGTTTTTTGTTTGGGGGGGGGATTCTTTTCAAAGATTTTATTTATTCATGAGAGAGGCAGAGACATAGGCAGAGGGAGAAGCAGGCTCCTCACAGGGAGCCCGACGTGGGACTCGATCCTGGACCGCGGGATCAAGCCCTGAGCTGAAGGCAGATGCTCAACTGTTGAGCCACCCAGGTATCCCATTGGGGACTTTGTTAAAAAGAAAACCAAATGCCCAAAATGGTGTCACTCAGGCCAAATTCCCAAATGGGGGCTTAATACCAAATCTAACTGCAGTTTCAAACTCCCCTAGCAATGTAGTTGTAACCGGACAGTCAAGAATTTCCCCAGAAAAGCCAAAGTCTGTCGCCTGAGCCCTCTCTACCCCCAAAGGAAGGTGAGATAATCTGCATGATAAGACCCTTTGCCCTTCCCCCTAAGGGAAAGCTACCTTGACCTGGAACAATCCTGTCCTTCTGCTAATACCCCTCTTGCCCCATTCTCCTTCCCATAAAATCCTCCCATTTTGTGCAACTCTTCAGAGTTCTTCTCAACTTGCTAGATGGGATGCCGCCCAATTCATGAACCTTTTAACAAAGCCAATTAAAGGGGCGCCTGGGGAAAGGAGAAAAAATGAGTGGGAAATATCAGAAAGGGAGACAGAACATAAAGACTCCTAACTCTGGGAAACGAACTAGGGGTGGTGGAAGGGGAGGAGGGCGGGGGGTGGGGGTGACTGGGTGATGGGCACTGAGGGGGGCACTTGACGGGATGAGCCCTGGGTGTTATTCTGTATGTTGGTAAATTGAACACCAATAAAAAATATATTTATAAAAAATGAATAAATAAAGGGGCGCCTGGGTAACATTTGATCAGAAGGATAAAGGGTTCAAGGCAGGGGCACCTGGGTGGCTCAGTCGGTGAAGTGGCTGCCTTTGCCTCAGGTCATGATCTCAGGGTCTTGGGATCGAGCCCTGTGTCAGGCTCCACGCTCAGTGGAGAACATGCTTCTCCCTCTGCTACTCCCCCTGCTTGTGCTCTCTCTCTCTCTCCCTCTCCGTCAAATAAATAAATACTCTTTTTTTTAAAGAGGCCAATTAAATCTTCAAATTTACTTGGTTGTATTTTAACACTTACAATTACGCCGAACGAAAAACTGTGTCTGAAACAGATAAAAACGAGTCCCTTCGTAGCCCCCACGGCGTGTTCACACACAGCCAGCCCTCCCGGGCTGCCACGACATCCGCCTGCGAGGAGCCACACCGGGCAGCGGTGTCACCCCAGGCCTATTTGTCAAGACTGGGAACAGGGACACGTGTCTGTGGAGCAACGCCTTGCTGCTGACGCTCTAAGTCAGGCAGAGTTCGACTCCCCACTCTTGGACACCCAGAGACTCCCAGAACCCCCGTGGCCCTGTGAGGCACAGTGGGATCCCCCTGCCTCCTCTCACACCTGAGGCGCACAGGTGAGCCCTGGACCTTGAGCAGCAAATACAGCACGTGGCTGTGCTGGGGCCAGTGGCCACGACGGGAGGCCAGACCCACATGGGCGAGAGCAGGGGAGGCCCCAAGCGCAGCCAGGCCCTTCCTCCTCAGGTCCCCCTGGCCTGAGCACCCTGGTGGGACCCACACCCCCGGGACACCCCCCAGCAGGACCTGGAGGGGCAGCTGTGGATTCGGATACAAACTCCAGACACCTGAGAGACCGAGCTTCAGCTGGCACAGGGCCACCCGTCCAGCCCCCCTTGACCTCAAGAGGTGAGGCAATCCCCAGTGAGACTGGGGCTGTCACACACACACACACACACACACACACACACACACAGTCACTGCCTCCCTAGAGGAAGTCTCAGCCGGGGGGTCTGTTTGTTCCACAGACTCTGAAAGGAAGCCTGCTCCGGCCCCTTTCCGGACGCAGCGCCCACAGCCCACAGGCCCGAGGACAACGGGCACACCCAGCCGCCCCGCCACAGCACACTGTGTGATAAAGACCAGCTGACGCACACCCGAGGCCCTGACCCTGGCCAACAGGCCCATCGTCCAAGCAGGAACACTCCAGTCGATTATTGTGCTGCTAGTCGTGCCGGTTTCCTTGCTCACTGCTGTCTTCCGGGCCTGTGTCTTCCTCTTTTTCCTCCACCATCCCCTCCCGAAACTCCTTCTGGAAAATATCTTTGAGCATTTCTTGTTTTCTTCCTTTGGGTGTTTCTTTCTTTCTTTTTTTTTTTCTTTGAGTATTTCTTTTTTTTTTCTTTCGGTATTTTTTCTTTGAGTATTTCTTTTTTTCCCCTTTGAGTCTTTCTTTCTTTCTTTCTTTTTCTTTTTTTTTTTTGAGTACTTCTTTCTTTTCCCCCCTTTGTGTATTTCTTTCTTTTTTTTTCTTTCAGTATTTTTTCTTTGAGTATTTCTTTTCTTTTCTTTTCTTTTTTTTTTTTGAGTATTTCTTTCTTTTTCCCCCCATTGAACATTTCTTTCACAAAGTTTGCCTGGATGGTAAACTTGCTGAATCTTTGTGTGTCTAAGTAAACAGGTCCTGATTTTCTTTCATAATTTGATTATAGATCTAAGTGGTGTAGTATTCTGAATTCTTTTCTTTTTAAAGATTTTATGTATTTATTCGTGAGAGACATACAGAGAGAGGCAGAGACACAGGCCGAGGGAGAAGCAGGCTCTGTGCAGGGACCCCAATGCGGGACTCGATCCTGATACCCCGGGATCCCACCCTGAGCTGAAGGCAGGCACTCAACCGCTGGGCCACCCAGGGATCCCTAGAATTCTAAATTCTAAAAAACAGTTAAAAGATAGTTTAACGGGGTCTGGGATTTTTCCCTGGAAATTTAGTCCTCTCGCGATAGTGCTGCAGAGGAGAGCTGCAGGCTAATTTGGTTATCACCTCCTTCCAGGTGGTGTGTCTCCCTGGCCTCCCCACCACCACCCCCAGCACCACCAGCACCACCACAAGCTTTGGGGATTTTCTCTTTCCCCTTGGAATTCAGAAATTTCATGAGGATATAGTTTTCCATTATTCTTGCCCAGCACTCATTGGACCCTTTCAATTTGGAGATTTGAGCCTTTCTTTGACAGAGACGTTATTTTTTTGATTCTTTGATTATCTCATCCTCTCAATTCTTTCTATGTCTATCCCTTCTGGAATTTATGGTAGGTAATTTCTAAAAGTGTGCCTGTAGCCTCCGTGACCCAGTATTTATCTTCTTCTCTTCCTCTTCTTCAGGTTTATCCACTGAATGTGGGAGACCACCCTAATTCACTAATTCCACCTGAGACTACCCTGATTCACCCTGTTCACTAATGCGACCTTCATCCAAACCTATGCTACTCTTCAGTCCGTCTGTCAAATTTTTTAAAAAATAGGCTCCACACTCAGTGTGGGACTCGAACTCACAACCCTGAGATCAGAAGTCAGGCACTCCACCAACTGAGCCACCCAGGTGCCCCTGTTTCATGATTTTTGACTTTCAAATTTGAAACATTTGGAAAAAATGTTTCATTATTTTTTTCCATGGAAGTCTTATCTATTTAGAACTAGAAGTTTGGATATATTTCCACTGCCTAGGTGAGAATCTCTGCTTTCTTTCTTCCTTTCTTTCAAAGATTTTACTTATTTATTCACAAGAGACACACAGAGAGAGACAGAGACACAGGCAGAGAGAGAAGCAGGATCCCTGTGGGGAGTGCAATGTGGGACTCGATTCCAGGACCCTGGGATCATGCCCTGAGCCAAAGGCAGACACTCAACCACTGACCCACCCAGGTGCCCCTCTTTTTTTCTTCTTAAGAGCTTTATTTTGGGACAGGGTGGGAGGAAATGGGGAGCACCTGAGTGGCTCAATCAGTTCAACATCTGACTCTTGACTTCTACTCAGGTCATGATCACAGGGTCGTTGGATGGAGCCCCATTTTGGGCGCTACACTCAGCAGGGAGTCTGCTTGAGATTCTCTTCCTCTCCTTCTCCCTCAGTTCCTCCCCCCACTCAAGCTCGCTCTCTAAAATAAATGAATAAATCTTTTTTCTTTTTTTAAGTATGCTCCACATCCAATGTGGGGCTTGAACTCACAACCCAAAGACCAAGAGTCACAGACTTGACCAACTGAGCCCGCTGAGCCCCTGAGAAGCTCTGCTTTCTTAGCAGTGAGTGAGGTTCGGTTACAGTGGTCTTAGCTCCAATGGTCTTGGGGGTGGGAGGGAGAAACCAGGCAGTGGCTACCTTCTCTGGCTCCAGTGCTTTCTCTGGGAGCCTCTTGTATCATGACTCTCACTTATTTGGGAAGCAATAAGCTTTACTTCAAATTTTCACTTGGGGGAAAAAATTCAAAGCTAGCCATTTCTAAAGCAGAAAATGTGTGCAGATGTTTGCAGTTCATGAATTAATTACCACCTCATCATCACACCAGTTCCTTCTCCCTGTCCCTGCTGTCTCTGCACTTGGAGTTATTCTGGAGTTCTAATTAGAAAGTTCACTTTTTTTGGAGATCCTCTCTTTCTGCTTTCATGGGGTTGCAGGTGCATTGGCTCTTTTACATTTTTATTAATCTGATCGCATGTGCTTCATATCTTCCAGAAATCATCTCTATGTTGGTGCTCTGATAGCTCCCTGCCTGAATTTTCAGTACTGTTTTTCAGCGATTCCCTTTTCCCCCTGCTTTAAAAAATTGTAGTTTAACTGACATTCACTGAAATATACAAATATTAAGTTTACATTTCTACTTCTCAAGTCCCCCTCTAAGTTACTTTTAGCACTTTCTTGTGTGTCTTTCCCACTAGACATTTTTTTAAAGATTTTCTTATTTATTTGAGAGAGAGAGAGAGCACAAGCAGGCAGAGTTGGAGAGGAAGAAACAGGCTCCCCACTGAGCAAGGATCTCGATGCAGGGCTTGATCCCAGGACCCTGAGATCATGACCTGAACCGAAGGCAGACGCTTAACCCACTGAGCCACCCAGGCGCCCCCCTACTAGACTTGAAGTTGCTCAAGGGCAGGGCAAGTACCACGTTAACCAGCTCGGCCTGCATTGGCAAACTCCTGGTACCTAGTAAGTATTCCACGTATTTGGGGAAGGGAGGAAAGAAGGAGTGCAGCCAATCACTGTCAGTCCTCCGCTGCCAGTGGGTGTAATATTCGCTCAGCTGCGCATCCTTGGAGCAAGCCAGTGCGGAAAAGCTTCAGATTACTCATCTCCCGACATGTCTAATTTCCTGTTCATTCAAGGGCTCGATGGTTCCTAGATGATATATCCCCAGGTGGCTGTCTCCCGAACTGTCTCCAGGACTCTGTTGACACCTCGCATTGTACTGACTTGCTCGTACAGTCGTTTTTTAAATGGATATGAGCAAGAAACCTTGAATCTGTGCCAGAGCGGGTAATGGAAAAGAAAGCATGTATTAGCCAGTTCAAAAGACTTCTTCTGCTTTGATTTTTCCTGGCAGGTTTTTGGAATCAACCCCATGCACTCATAGGTAATTTTCAAATCAAATTATTCCTTCTCATCGTGGTAGCTGCTTCTTAAACTCAATTTGCCAATATCAGCCACAATGTTGGGCTGACAGGCCAGAAATCTCAGACCCTCACATGTCACGGGAGGTGGTCACATGCTTTGTAAATCGCACCCGCTGCACCTGCCCTAACAGGCTCGCTTACCAACTCACCAGCTGCTGTCACAGTTCCTCTTTCCTGGGCCCCTCTCTTTCATAGGGCCCTTTCATAGGGCTTCTGTATACAATCTAGGAGACTTTGAGTCCAAGTGCCTTAAAATGATCCAAAATGTTGAAAGCAGGGAAGCCTGGGAGGCTCAGATGGTTGAGTGCCCATCTTGGGCTCAGGTCATGATCTCAGGGGTCCTGGGATCAACCCCCACGTCGGGCTCCCTGCTCAGTGGGGAGTCTGCTTCACCCTCTGCCTCTGCCCCTCCCCCTGCTTGTGTGCACCCTCTCTCTCTCTCAAATGAATAAAATATTTAAAAATATTAAAAACAAGCAAACAAAATGTCGAAAGCAGAGCTGGAGTCTATGGCTCCCATCACCTGGAAGATTCATTGACAGAGTTGACACAAGGTGGGACTTGGCTGAACTCAACCGGTGCCCCAGGAATCCAATTTTTCCTCTTGGCTCAGCTCACTCCTGCCTCAGTCCCGCATCAGGATCCCTGCTCAGCGGGGAGCCTGCTTCTCCCTCTCCCTCAACCCCTCCCCACCTCTCTTTCTTTCTCTCTCAAATAAATAAATAAATAAATAAATAAATAAATAAATAAATAAATCTTTTGAAAAGAAATATTTCCATCTGGCTTAAAGAAAGGCCTATGGGGCCTCAACAAAGGGGCTTCTGCCAGGTTAGGAAAGATATTAAGAAGGAGGCCTTCAAGCAAGACCTTACTAGTGAGCCAGCCATCTGCCCCCAAGATTAGATTTATTAATGTACAAAATGGTGTTTTACCATCTGATCATAAAATTAATGCAGGTGAATTATGGGACTTTTTGGTACATACCCTGAGGAATAAACAGTGTTTATTAGGCTCAGACCAGGAATCTGAGAGCTGAGGACTTCTGTGTATTTGTTAATTTTCTTGCCAACATTCTTTTAGGACTGTTTCTCTAGACTTGCAAGCTGTTCTTCCTTCAGGTAGTGAATCTTGGCCTTCTTCCTCTCTTGGTGGGTAGCTGTCACTGCCTGGTTCTTGCAGCCAGCCTCAGAGCCAGGTGATGGGTTTAGGCAAACTTTCCTGTAGGCTACCTATGTACAACCTTCAGGGCAGCAGGAACCGTCCTCTGCTGCTTCTTGTCACAGGGAGTGGAGCCCACTGAACACCTTGAGGTGCTGAGGGCAGCCTGCCTCACACCTTCACAAAAAATGGCTGGGGGCCAAGAAGTGGTGGCGGCCACATTGACCTCTGCCATCTTCCGTGGCCTCCTAGGAAATTGGAATGTTTCACTACAGAAAAATTGTAAGGAAGAAAAGAAAGATTTGTCATAAAGATTAAAATTAATTTATTCACAGTCACACAAGTGTCCTCTCACACTAAGGATCCTACTTTTAGCATTGGGATAAGCACCCTGGAAGTCTAAACATCCATCTATGATCAACCCCATCCGGACTCAGGAAATGTTCTCTACTTCTCTTGCCCCACATTCTTGAAACAAGTGGCAGCAGCGTCCAAATGCCCTGAAAGTTTCTCACTGTATCACTAACATAAGAGGTAGGTTTTTTTAAAAAAAGATTTTATGTATTTATTCACGAGAGACACAGAGAGGCAAGACACAGGCAGAGGGAGAAGCAGGCTCCCTGTGGGGGGCCCGATGTGGGACTCGATCCTGGGACCCCGGGAGCACACCCTGAGCCCAAGGCAGACGCTCAACCACTGAGCCACCCAGGGGCCCCAAGAGGTAGATACTTTAAATTATAGGAAGGATTGAAAACTGAAAGTACATAAAAAAAAAAAAAGACAGATTAATTAACTTATTAAATCCCTTCTCTGGGATGGCACAAATGCAACAGATTCTGGAATGATGAAGTACCATTTCTCAGTATTGCCGACTGTCCATATTCTGTTTTTCTCCATGTTTTAGCCAATTCATGGTTCTAAAGGTACTCACACACACACACACAAGTACTCACAAATTTGCACAATTTTTGCAACAATTGCTCATGACAGCTGAGAAACATTTTGCAACATGAACAGTTCACACTGTGACTTTTAAATTTGCAAATATACAGGTCTAGTTCTAATGCACACGAAGCATGAAGCCAGTTCTTTATGCTGGTGACAAAATGAATATTGAAGGCTAGAGTCCTGAATAGTTTTATTTTATTTAATAAGATTTTTGTCAAATCTTTAAAAGTTAAAAGTCAGTTTTAAGTGATTTTGACTTAAAATATTGATACTGACTAATCATAAATTGAATTTACTCTTAATTTTAACAGGATTAAAAAAAATTTTTAACAGGATTTTGACTTTTTTAGATGACAACTTATTGAAAATGTGTAAAAAATGTTAAGACTTTCATTTTAATTATGATCTACTGTTTTTGATAAAATATATTCAAATCTTGTGCCCTGTGAACACAATTAAAATCGATTTTTAATCCTGCAGGATTAGATCTGGCCCACCCACCTGTTTTTGTTTTGTAAATAAAGTTTTACTGGAACACAGCTATGCTGCTCATCACTTACATGTTGTCTGTGGCTGCTTTCACGCTACAGTGACAGAACTGAGAGTTTTCACAGAAACCATATGGCCCACAAAACCTAAAATTTTTACTATCTAGTCTTTCATAGAGAAAGTGTGCCAGCCTCTGCTTTGGAAGATTACCGCCAAAGGAATACAAACTATGTGAAACTCTTTAATATATCAATGTAATTCTGCTGAGATAAATTTTAAAAATTTATGGAATATCTGTCTATATATAAATTATAAATCATGAATGTCTTTATTACTTAACCAAACATCACTGGCTTCTCAACGGAACACTCCAAAGTGTGCCGGAACTGGTAAAGTCATCTTTAACAGCCTGCCAACTCTCAGCCATATAAAAGTGAGAGCTTTTCACATATTTTTCAATTTGGTATTTAGGAAGGTATGTTTTTCAATATGAGGAATGTTTATTCTTGCCCTGGGCTCTGCAGATACAGGGGGTAGGCCTGCCAGCGTGTGCTCTGAAACATGCCCATGTTCTCTGCTGAGCCTGGCTGCTGGGGCTTGGGAGATGGACCCCTGTGCCTTTGATGGGAGTTTTTACAGAGGGCACAATCCCAGAACACTAACACACCCTGCGCTGTGCCCTGCTTCGGGTGGGTGGCCACTAAGACATTTGGACACACTCGTGCCCAGAAGGCCTCTTCCCTCTGCATTGGCTGGATGGGACCAGCTTTGACCCTAGAAGCCCATGTGAGTTTTTCCAGGCCAGGTGTGTGGGAGGCTCTGGCTTGGGGAAGAGGGCATGGATGGCTGTCCCCCCGTCACAGGCAGCCCTGCATTTCCCCCAGCAGCTGTGAAGAGTCTTCTGGCCACTGCCCAAGCTCCCCTCTGCCTGCCCAGCGGAGCCTACACACCAGCAAGGACTCTTGGTGTCTGCGGCGGCTGCGTGGCTCAAAATGGGAGGCTGATGCTTAGGGCCCATCCGTCCCTGCTGCTGGGAGAGGCAACCATTCACAAAATGTTGGCAGACTTTTATCTTAACGACTGCCAGATTTAGCAAATAAAAATGCAGGACGCCCAGTTTGATTTGCATTTCAGATAAATGACAAACGCTGTTTCAGGATAAGTATATCCCACGCAATAACATTGTGTATTATAAGTATGGTCCATGTGTCACTTCTCAGACGAGGCGTCTAAGAACTGGGCTGTGGAAGTCATTGCTCTTCTGCTGCTGAGGAAACTTCGCAGGTTGTGTGTTTAGATGATGAGAGAGAAGATGCAGCCCAGCTCGGAGAAATGAACTCCTATTCATAGTTGGGAAGTCATGAATTTTTAGGGTTTATCTGTTCCCACGGCATCACCTAGACCTTCCTGAGTATTATATTACTCAAGACCCTGCCCAGACATCACTCGGGCTCCGTCCTCTTCCATTGTGCGTGTCCTATCTTTGATGAGCCCCTCTCTTGCAATGCTTAATAAATGCCTGCTCAGTCCTCTCTCCCTCACCAGGGCACGAGAGCCTTGCCTTGTTGGACTTTCTGACCACAGGATCTCACACACGGAGTACCTCAGTGTGTGCTGAAGGAATGAATGGCCAAGCATCTCCCAACTTTAGAGCTAGGAGTTGTCTTCAAATTTGCCTTGGGATCACCAAGGACGGTACCTCTTTAGGTTTTATTTCCCTTATTCCTTAAATAAAGGGCTGCTTCTCTTTAAATAGGTCTGCAATCTTGGGAAATTCAATTACATGTAGCTGTGTTATTCATACAGTGACCGGTAATCAGAAGAGCAAGAGATTGTGGGTGACGACATTCATTCTTAGTCACAAGTTAAAAGAGAAACATGACAATGACATTTCCACTGCGAGAGAAAAGGTCACCTGGCATTCAGAAGCCCTAATTGCAAAGCTGTGTTTGCATCTTCATCATCTATACTTTCTGGGGATGTCATTGCGACGGATACAGAAAGGCTAGGGTCACTTGTTATTACCCTAAATATTTAATATCTCTAGGTCAGTGATTCCCCACCAGGAAGAGGGAAGGGCGCATGCATATCAGAATCTCAGAATGGGGAAAGACAACAAATGTTTTGATTCTATTTCAAACACTCATTTTTTAATACAGAATATAGAGATTCAAGTGTGACATTCTAGGCTGTTAGGCATGTGGAGAAAATGGAATGGGAAAGCAGTCAGAACAAGCTGCAGGACTGAGGTGGTGCTCAGTACATATTTGTTAGCCAAAGGGTGTTATTTGTGTGGCATGTTTGGTACCATCTGTGCTACAGCTCCCACTGCAAACACAAAGTAAGTTTTCTTTGTTTTAAGGGGAGTGGAAGTTTTAATTTTAAAGCAAATTCTGATTTGCAGTTCTTAGGATGGGGCAAAAAATAGAGGGGGCTTTGAGGAGTACCGAAAGATAAAGACCCAGAGGCAATTATGTTTGAAAGTTTGCCTGGAAAGGGGAAGATGAAAAATACATGGGTAAGCAAAGGAGCTTTGGGAGTTTTATTTCCTCGTTTTAGATTGGAGAGGCTCGAGCATTTTTAAAAGGAAAACCCAATACAGCAGATGAGGTGGAAGAAGCAGGAGAGAACAGATGATGGGTACAGATAACGTGTTGTGGATAGAGCGAGATCTCTGGGGGGGGGGGGGGGCACGAGAGGCTGAACAGACAAGGGAAAGGGGATAAAAGGAGCAAAGAATCCACGTGACTGCATTGAGTTTGAGGGTCCCTGGCAGGCTGCTGGGGACTTCAGGCCATCACGGTAATCAGGCAGTAGGTAGAAAACTGGATTTATTTGTGTATTTTTATGAATATCTGAATGCCAATGCTAAATTTGTGCAAATTTCTGCAGTTTCATACTGAAGTTTGTGGGTGGCCAAAGAAATTCACTTGGCTAAATTTAGAGACTATTATCTTCCTTCGGGGTGAGGCTAACATTTTCAAACTTTTCACAAAAGGCTAACTTGCAATCGAGCTTGTTTTGTTTGGAATATAGAATTGAAGCCCTGAAGACTTTGCATCTGAGATAGAAAGGCTCAAATACCAACCTCGTTTGCTCCTTGAAGCATTTATAACAAAAATCCATTAGTAGATTATTCAAGCTGATATTAGAATGTCTTTTCATTTTCTCATCTTCATGATGTTCTAAAGGACAAGAATTTTGAAACTGGTTTCCAAGAAAAACAAATTCCAACCTCATTCTAATCCAGCTGCAGGATACGCTCAGGCTAACTTTTCCTTGTGTGTGGGGAGGTAGAACCAAATTTCCTTGTGAAATTTGATGGAGGGGGAGCGTGGCCAGAAAAAAGCTTCAAGAAGGGTTTAAGGGATGCAACTTAGAGTTAGTTGCATAAGAAAACATTTAGAATAGCTCACTGGAGAATTTAGGGATAAAGTAGTTCCTTGTTTATCATAAGGAAAACCGATTTTGGGGGATCCCTGGGTGGCTCAACGGTTTAGCGCCTGCCTTTGGCCCAGGGCGTGATCCTGGAGTCCCGGGATCGAATCCTGCGTTAGGCTCCCATCATGGAGCCTGCTTCTCCCTCTGCCTGTGTCTCTGCCTCTCTCTCTCTCTCCCTCTCTCTGTGTCTCTCATGAATAAATAAATAAAATCTTAAAAAAAAAAAACAAAGGAGAACCGATTTTGTATGCCATTGTGTCATTTCCGTCAGTGTATGATGCCAAGCTGATTTGTCTGCACTCTGGCTTTGTACACCAAGCAGGGGCAGGCTGTGCCTTCCATCAATCACGTAAGATGCCAAGGCTTGTTACACCCAGTGCTCACACTGATAGCACCTTACTAAGATTAAGAACACAAATTTTTAATTTTTTTTAATTTAAAAAATTTTTAAAAACGTTTTTATTTGAGAGACTGACAGCACAAGCGTGAGAGAGAGCAAGCATGAGAGAGAGCACAAGCAGGGGGGAGGAGTAGAGGCAGAGGGAGAAGCAGACTCCCCACTGAGCAGGGAGCCCGACGTGGGACTTGATCAGGACCTGAGCCAAAGATAGATGCCCAACCGACTGAGCCACCCAGGTTCCCCAAGGGCACAAATTTTTTAAATACCAAAAATATACTTGTTCTCAAAAATTGCTGTTGCCTTATTTTTAGCCACAACGGTTACATTAGTATAAACCTAATGATCCTAAAAGGAAGGTAGGGGAGTGAAATTTGTAAGTTTACCAAAGAGCTGAGAAAAACTAATCTAAATAGAAAAAGTAGTGCTGGGAATGAACATGGGTAGAAGGATAAGGAATAGCTGTCCAAAGAGGCTCCAATTCAAATTCCTGGGACCTCTGAGTGCCTCAGTGGTTGAGCATCTGCCTTTGGCTCAGGGCGTGATCCCGGAATCCTGGGATCGAGTCCCACATTGGGCTCCCTACATGGAGCCTGCTCCTCCCACTGCCTGTGTCTCTGCCTCTCTCTGTGTGTCTCTCATGAATAAATAAATAAAACTTGAAAAAAAAATTCTGGCTTAAGTTGGAGGCCCTATCTGGTTCCATGAAGAGGGTGACTTTAGGATAAGAACATTTTAATATGAATGCAATTTAGATTTCTAGCTTTGGGTTTGAAATGGATGGGCAAGATTTCCCTTGTCCACTTGACCCGTTTATACCCACTGAGGTCATTAATTCCAGATGACTCCCCAGAACTCTTGTGGATTGCCTGGTGTTAGAGTAGGAACATGGAAAATCATGAAGCTTCCTCTAGCTTTATGCTAATTTCCATCATTTTCTGGCTAAACCACTGTTTACCTGACACTTCTCTAAAATGATGGTATAATATTATAGGACTTATCCCCCCTTGTTTAAGACATCTTTGGGGATCCCTGGGTGGCTCAGCGGTTTAGCGCCTGCCTTTGGCCAAGGACGCAATCCTGGAGTCCCGGGATCGAGTCCTGCGTTGGGCTCCCTGTATGGAGCCTGCTTCTCCCTCTGCCTGTGTCTCTGCCTCTCTCTATATATCTATCATGAATAAATAAATAAAATCTTTAAAAAAAATAAAAGGCATCTTTGAGCTCTTCCTAACATGCAGCAAAGGAACAATCTTTCTCCCCAACTGGATTTTCTAGCTTCATCCTTGTATCAGGGCTACACCCTTAGGACCTGAGGGAAAAAGGAAATATCTACTCACTGGAGGCAAATCTAGAACTTATGGATCATTTCCCAGACTGTTGGATGACTGTTCAATAACAGATGACTTTGGATAACATTTATTATATTGCAGGCACTATCTTAAGTACTTTATATGTAGTAATTCATTATTACCTCACAATAACTATATGAGAAAGGGATTATTACCATCTTCATTTTTTTTTAATTAAGGTCCTTGCCTAATGTGGTGTTTGAATTCATAACCCTGAGATTAGGAGTCTCACACTCTACCAAGCAAGTCAGCCAGGCCCCCTCTACTCTATCATTCTCATTTTTAGAGAGGCAACCAAAGCACCAAGTGCTATGGGCTGAATTGTGTCCCTTCAAATCATATGTTGAAACCCTAACCTCCAATGTGACTGTATTTGGAGATATGGCCTTTAAAGAGTAATTAAGGTTAAATGAGGTTGTAAGTGTGGGGCCCTAATCCAATAGGACTGGTGTCCTTATAAAAGAAATGAGGAAAAGACCAGGGAAAAACGACACAGAGCAAAGGCCATGTGAGGACATAGCAAGAAGATGGCTGTCTGCAAGCCAAGGGGAGAGGTCTCAGGAGAGACTAAACATCCTGACAACTTGATCTTGGATTTCCAGCCTCTTCCAGAACTGTAAGGAAATAAATTTCTGTTGTTTGTTTATTTATTTATGAGACACACAGAGAGAGGCACAGACACAGGCAGAGGGGGAAGCAAGCGCCATGCAGGGAGCCTGATGTGGGACTCGATTCCGGACCTCCAGGATCTCACCCTGGGCCAAAGGTGGTGCCAAACCGCTGAGCCACATGGGCTGCCCAAATTTCTGTTGTTTAAACCACCTAGTCTGGGGCACCTGGGTGGCTCAGTCGGTTAAACATCCGACTCTTGATTTTGACTCAGATCATGCTCTCAGGATTGTGAGATCAAGCCCCAAGCCAGGCTCTGGGCCAGACATGGAACCTGCTTAAGATTCTCTTTCCCTCTCCCTCTGCCCGTCCTCGCTCCCCAAAAATGAAATGTCAAACCACCTAGTCTATGGTATTTTGTTGTGGCAGCTAGCTAACTAATACACCGACACTAAGAAATCTCCCCAGGATCACACAGCTAAGTGGTAGAGCTAAGTTTTGAACCCAGGTAGTCTGGCTTCAGAAATCACACTCTCAGCCTTCTTCTGTCTTCACCAATGAATGAAAGTCACACTTCCCAATAGAAATAGAATGTAAGCCACAAATTTGAGCCTCATATGTAATTCACAATTTTCTAGCAGTCACATTTTAAAAAACAGATGAAATTGATTTTAATAATGTATTTTATTTAACCCAGTACACTGACATTACTTCAGCAAGTAACCAATATGACGTTATTGATGAGACATTTAATACTTGGTACTTTTGTACCAAGTCTCCAGAATTGGGGGTTTATTTTATATTTACAGAGCATCTCAATTTGGACTAGCCACATTTCAAGTGCTCAATAAATAAGCCACACATGGCTAGTGGCTGCCATATCGGGCAGCACAGGTTTAAAGCACTTTCATGGCTCTCCACTAGGCAGTAGAGAAAGCCAAGACTTCACCCACGTTTCTAGCTTCAGCTCATGCCCGGCCTAGCTTCACACTTCTTAAACTCCTTAACTTGGCAATACTTAAATGTTAGCCTTCCACTCAGAGCATGCTGCTTTTCAGCTTGGCATCTTTGTTCATGCTCTCCCCATTGTCTGGATGCTCTTCCTCTCATTCATCTGGCCTCCTCCCACCCTTTGTATGATCCTCAGACTTCTCTCCTCCAGGAAGCATTCTCTACAGCCTACAGCAAATTGGATACCTCTTCTACATGTTTCCTCATAACATTTCATCCTAATTCATCCAGACATTTAGCTCCTTTTATTACACTTATTTGTATATGTGTCTGTCTTCCTGATTATAGCAGAAGAAAAATACTTTATCTCTGTGCCCAGCAGAGAATCTGACACATAACAGGTGCCAGTAAACATGTGTGGAGTTAAACTGAACTTGGTACACATGCTTTGGTATACAAGATTCTTCATCTTGGTAAACCAGATTTTTCCTCAAATCATGAGGAAACCAGGCACAGTCCTCTTGCAGGGGAAATATGGGTAGACCCCAGAGCTACCAAGGGGTAAATGTGTATGCGGGGGTGCAGTTAATGTCTCTACAGTCTCCACCAGACTCCCGAAATAAACATAAAATCAAAGCAAAATCAAACTTTCTATGCAAAAGCAGTGTCAAAAGTCGGCTCTCCAAATATCACCAACATCATCTGTTGGGAAGACAAAGCTAGTTTATTGCTTACCTCCTAAGCTTTGAAAAAGCTTTGGCAGTATCTCAGATGGCCTCAGGTGGGGGAAGTAAGGTCAGAATTAAGTGGAAATTTGATTTAAGGCAGGTTTTTCAAAGAAAGGGTGGGAGAGGATCTTAGGATTGGGTAAAAGTCACAACTTCACAGATAAGGATTGGTTGGAAAATAGTAAGGTAAGCATCTTAAGGGGAAGGACTCAAGGAATTGGCAGAAATGATTGCTTTCTGCTGCAAACTTGATGAGTATTTCTATAAGATCTTATATGAAAAATCAAACCATTTACCTACACAGGAGATCCTAGAAAAATAAGTCACCCTAATGAAGACGAAAGAATAACAAAGCCATGCTAACGAAGACAAAAGATCCTCACTACACTGACTTAAGAGGCTTCTGGCTAAAATTGGGCTGGTGAGGACTGGCCCAAGAATAAGACCTACTCAAGCAAAGAGCTTAAAAGAGCCTGGCTAAAGTTTGGTCAATGGGGAGCATCCCAGGGTCCTCTTGGCTTGCCCTTCCCAGCATGGAACCATTGCTTCACAAGCCAGGGCAAAAGTGACAGGGTCCCAGTACTCAATGTGCCACACCTGAAGAAGAGCCTCCATCCCATGAGGGACTGAGTGGAAGAAGAAAGCCTCCACCTCTTGATCACACTGGACTTAGCCTCAGTGGCTGTAGGCAGGATGAGAAAAGGTATTGTTCTGCTTCGGGGGGATGTTTTTGCTTTCAGCAGTGTGGGAGCTGGGAGTGGAGAGAGAGCCATTTTGGTTCAAATATCACAGACTCTCACCTTTCTTATCAAGTTTTTCACCTAGATGCTCTTCCATAAATATTTCCTTATGTGCTGTCTGCCTTTAGAACCATTTCTGGAGTCTTTAATTTTTATTTTATTTATTTATTTATTTATTGTAGCTTTCAGGATCCCTGGGTGGCGCAGCGGTTTGGGGCCTGCCTTTGGCCCAGGGCGCGATCCTGGAGACCCAGGATCGAATCCCACATCAGGCTCCCGGTGCATGGAGCCTGCTTCTCCCTCTGCCTATGTCTTTGCCTCTCTCTCTCTCTCTCTGTGACTATCATAATTAAATAAAAAAAAAAATGTGTTTATTTATTGTAGCTTTCACTTTTCCTGAGGGGCAGGTAAGTGGAGTTCCTCATGCCATGGTGCCACAAGTCAACCTTCAGAACTATTTAAGATCCTGGGCTGGCAAAGCTGTTCAAAGAGACTTAGGATGAAGGACAATATATATTAGATTCTAAATGGTTTTTATTTATGCAAGGAAAGTACCTAAAACTTTGATATAATACATAATTGATGATTATATGATAAACAATCGTGTTAAGTTAGAGGTTAACTTGGAGAAGACCACTAAGGGTGTGATTTAATAAAAACATATCCAGCAGAGAAGAGAACCGCAAATGTTATGGCTTAATTGCCTGAAGATTAACTGGTTTTATACTCAAATTAGAAATCTCACTTCAGAATTCGTTTTCCTCATTACATGAAACACAGCTTGTCATCCTGCCAGCTCCTTCATTAATGAGTTAAATAAGACTTAAACTCACAGCACTATTTTTGTGTAAGAATTAGGTTTTAACAATTTAAGAATTTTATTTTCAAACCTTTGCAGTCTTAATTCTGGTATTTTTTTTTTTCCTACACAAATAGCACAGATCCCAGTCAGTAAGATTAAAGAATAGTTTTTCTGAGACCCCGGCTCCTAAAGTCCTGAAGATTCCCTAAGCAGGGTCAGGAGCTCCTAGGGAAAAATGGTTATGGGCTGGATTGTGCCCCCTCCCCTTGACCACCATATATATTAAAGTCCTAACCCCCAGCACCTCAGAATGCGATTGTATTTGCAGACAGGGCCTTTAAAGGCTAATTCAGGTAAAATGAGGTCAAATGGGTAGACCCTAATCCAATATGAGTGGTGTGTTTATAAAGAAATTAGGACACACACACACAAACTGTGAGGACACAGAAGGCAGCCATCTATAAGCCAAGGGGAAAAGAAACTGAAAACTACCAAAATTTTCATCTCAGACACCTAATTTTCAGAGCTTTGAGGAAATAAATTTCTGTTGTTTAAGCCAGACAGTTTGTGGTACTTTGTTATGGCAGCCCTAGCAAATGAATACATTGGGCAGGAGAATATTTTGGCTTCCGTAGGATTGACCACATGTAAGAAATCCTAAGCTTTTGGGGGAGATCATGGAAGAAGTTATGGCTACCCCAAAAATGTGTATGTCTGAACCAACAGTTTCAGTAAGGTTGGGATCCGCAAATATATACACTGTAAAAGATAGTTGTGCTGTTGGGAGTTTATCATCAAATTCCCAAACCCCTGAAATAGAGATGTTCTTGTAGGTTGAGGTAGGGCCCCCACTTCTTCTTTTTTTTTTTTTACGATTTTATTTGAGAGAGTGAGAGAATGAGCAAGGGAAGGGCAGGGGGAGAAGCAGACTCCCCGCTGAGCAGGAAGCCAGATGTGGGACTAGATCTGAGGACTCTGGGATCATGACCTGAGCCGAAGGCAGATGCTTAGTGGACTGAGCCACCTAGGCGCCCCCTCTCCATTTCCTTGAGTATTCACTCAGCTTTCTGTACATTTCACTGATCAGCTGGCAGCTTGGTTTAGACAAGGTATTGGCCTGTAGTAACCAGTTTGCTGTCCAGCAAGTCACCAGACACACCAGTTCTATCTACAATGGTCTTAGCAGTTTTATTTCAGGGATGGAGGATGGGGACTGCCAAGAGAAAGGATTTAGGCTGGTTCTACCATAAACTCCTACCAACTGCAAAGAAATGGCAAGTCTTAATAATCTACTGTATGGTGATCTCTGTACGGGTGCTTTGCTTAGGGAAAACCTGCTCCTTACTGAACAGGGGCTATTAGAGTCCTACAATCTCTTTAATCTTCATTGCTTTATTTGTAGAATTCAGGGTAATTAATCTAAAAGTAAGCTAACATGACATACATCAAGCACAAAAGCAAAGAGGTAATTCTGTAGCTCTTTTTGAAAAAAAGAAGGCTTCCCCTGGAAGCCATGTTCTGAAAATACAGATACTGTGCCTATTTTGGAAAATCTGAGCTGATAGTCACTGCTCTTGGACCATATTGAGATTTTTAAAACACCAGATTTCAATAAATCAGATAGATTCTTTTATATATGTATATTCACTTGTTCAACCAACACTTATTGAGTATATAGGGCAGTGTAGTGGTTTCTGGACACATAATGAATTTTAAAACAGCACCATGTCCTTGCCTTCATGGAGCTTATGGTCTAGTGCAAAAAATGGCTACTAACCAAATGATCATGCAAGGACAGTAATAACCAACTATCGTTTTATCAACCTAATGTTCTAGTATCAAAAAGGGGCCCTTACTTTGACCTGAAAGTGGATGCAGACTAGCTTTCTGTCAACACAAAGGACACAGACTTGGAAGTCATACAAATCACATTTTTCACATCTGAGAACCAGCCAGCCACGCAGGGACAAGGCTGACCTGATACTGAGATTTAAAGAAAAAAATTCCTGTTACCCAAAGAAGGAAGAAGGGGAGAAGCAAAAACCAGATAGATTCTTTAGAACTAGTTTGTAAGCCAGTATCATGCTACAAAAAGACACACCAGTGCTTTATACCTTTACTATGTTCCTTGATGACATGGCTGGAGTAACTTTTTTAACTTTGTACTGTCCTAAACAAACATGTATCTATGAAACAGTCTACATGAAAGTATAGCAATAAAAGGCATGAGGGTGAGAGAATCATTGAAACAATCCTAAACCTTTTTTTAAAAATAAGCTTTCATTCCTAGTTTCATTTCTCTCATATTTATAAGGACATGCAGGAAATCTGTAGGCTAAACAAGGCAACTATGATTAATATATCAAAAATCTTTTGCAAAAGAATCACAAAATAAATTCAAAGATAGTATAAAAATAATAAAACTAATACACTGAAAAACTTATTTGGGGGATCAAAACAACTGAAAAGCAAGTTCTTTGAAAATACTTTTGGTGAGGATGGAGGATAAAAAAGAGAAAAGGCACAACAGAAAAAAATGGAGATTAAGAAATACTATAGTTGGGGTGAATAGGCGGCTCAGTCAGGTAAGCATCAGACTTTTGCTTTTGGCACAGGTCATGATCTCAGGGTTATGAGATCGAGCTCCACTTTGGGCTCTGTACTTGGTGTGGAACCTGCTTGGGACTCTGTCCCTTCCCTCTCTTAAACAACAAAAAAAAGATTTCTATAAACAACTTTTTACCAATCAGTTTGAAAAGTATTATATAAAGTGGTTTAACAGCTAATAATCTTCCAAGTGGAAGCAGAGAATGAGGAGGGACGCATACACAAAGCACTGAATATGAATTGTATGAGTTAGGTGACCGCAACACGAAGTTTCTTATACTAGTCTACAAATGTTTGAAATTTTCCATAAAGCACAGTCTTAAAAAGCAACAAAGTTTTGGAGGAGAGAAAATAAATCATTTCAAAAAAAGGGAAGTAAAGGGAAAGAATCAAGTGTTTATTTTGTCTTTCCCACAGAAATTGTACCTCAGAATAAGCAAACAGTTGATAAGGGAAGTTTCTCTTATTATATGAAAGTAATCTAAATAATATATGCATAAGGCATGATAGAACTTTGACATTTTGTTACCCTTAAAAATTAATGCATTTGCATAATCATGATTAATGGCTACTAATCACATTATTTAAGTGTCCAATGCCATGGATGAAGTACTCTTACCTTCCTTGAAAAAAAGGAGGGAGTCAGGAATGAGGTAAACAAATTAGCAGCTGCCAATTTACAGAAAACTGGAGGTGGGGAAACATATTAAAGAAATAACATCATGGGGACATTGGCGAAATCCAGACTGAATTTTGAGAGAAAATAGCTCAGTTTCCTCAACGAATAAGTTGTAAGGGAACAACAAAACAATGAAAAGGAAAGCTATGTACTGAAAGACTATCAGCAACTACAACATACGGACTTACACATACTTAAGTATTTACAGATGAAATCACAGGGTGACTGGGATGTTTCAAAATCATCCAAGGAATAGGATGGTGAAACGAGATCGGCCACTAGTTGCAGCGGGTATTAGGTACATAGGAACTCATGACACTAATTAGTATATATTGAAGAATCTTCTTTCTGGCTTTTTTTTTTTTTAAGATTTTATTTATTTATTCATGAGAGACACAGACAGAGAGAGAGGCAGACACACAGGCAGAGGGAGAAGGAGGCTCCATGCGGGGAGCCCAACGGGGGACGCGGGACTTGATCCTGGGTCTCCCGGATCACACCCTGGGCCACAGGTGGTGCTAAACCGCTGCGCCACCGGGGCTGCCCTCTTTCTGGCTTTTCTTGATGGAAATACTTAAGGGGCAGCCCGGGTGGCTCAGTGGTTTAGCACCGCCTTCGGCCCGGGCGGGTCCCAGGATTGAGTTCCGTGTCGGGCTCCCTTGCATGAAGCCTGCTTCTCCCTCTGCCTGTGTCTCTGCCTCTCTCTCTGTGTCTCTCTCATGAATGAATAAATAAAATCTTTAAAAAAAATACATTAAGGGATTGGATATTAAATAGCCCACATGATCAGGTTTAGAGTTGCAAAAACAAAACTATTAACGAAATCTTCTGAGTTAGGTGTAAAACTTCAAAACTGTAAAATTTACTTGCGAACAGTTTGTGCTTTTTGTTGTTTCAGTTTTGTGTAATATTTCTCCTATAGGTATGCCATGGTCAGAGAAAGGCCATACATATGTGGGAGGTTTGCACTGTGAAACCCAGTTCATGGTATCTTGAATACTTCATAACAAGATCTTACTTACTGGGTAGAATTATCAGCTGATTTAAGTCACAAGGAGGATGGTTTATAGCTCCTTGTTCAATTACAATTATTTTCCAAAATGCTTTTAATTGAAGTATATAACACATAAGTGTACAAATCCAAAGTGGACAAGCTCAATGAATAATCAGAAAGTAAATTCTCCTGGATAACTGGCACAAAGGTTAAGAAACTAAACATTAACCAGACACTAGAAGCTCTCACATCTTCAACTACCTCCTTCCCAAAGGTAACTGCTATCCTGTCTTTGGACATGATGTAAATACAATTATATATTATGTATTTTTTGTGTGTACAACATGATGTTGAACTTGGTGAGCTGAATGAATAATCTTTATTAAATATTGCTATGGGCTGAATTGTGTCCCTCTCAAATCCTTGTGTTGAAATCCTAAACCCCAATATCTCAGAAGGTGACTTAACTTGGAGACAGGCAGAGCCTTTAAAATGGTAATTAAGGCAGGGGATCCCTGGGTGGCTCAGCGGTTAAACTCCTGCCTTCCGCAGAGGGTGTGATCCTGGAGTCCCGGGATCGAGTCCCACATCAGGCTCCCTGCATGGAGCCTGCTTGTGTCTCTGTCTCTCTCATGAATACATAAAAACTTAAATAAAATAAAAAGGTAATTAAGGCAAAATGAGGTCAGATAAGTGGGCCTAATCCAATTATGACTGGTACACTTATAAAAAGAGATTAGGACAAAGAAACAAGAGGAAAGACCCTGTCAAGGTATAGGAAGAGAATGGCCAATTTATAAGCCGAGGAAAGAGATCAGGACACCTTAATCTTGGACTTCTCATTTCTAGAACAGTGAGGAAATAAATTTCTGTTGTTTAAGCCATCTACTTTGTGGTACTTTGTTACATGAGCCCTAGCAAGCTAGTATGATTAGCAACTATATTTTTAAAGAGCTCTTAAATTTGCAACTTGAAATCACATTTTTAGCTTAAAAAGTTTTCAGAAGCAGGTGGGCATTTTTTACCCTTTGGCAAAAATAAAGGCCAGAGCTTTTTTTTTTAAATGACATCAAAAATAACTATTTAAATATTTGTTAATACACTACTACATAGATTCGAACAGCACTATGCATTGTTTTCAAATTGGTTTGGTAGTTTTCAGAAGAGTATATAAGTACCTCAATTCTGTGTACAGACGTTCAAGATCACAATCCTCATAATAGTTACTAGGCAGGACTAGGAGCAATGCTGTGTACTGGGTAATATCAAGGAGACCTGGGTCCTTGTCCAGACTCTGCAATTAACTGTACATAGCCTTGGGTCAGTCACTTCCTTCTCTGCCCTGATCTTTAAAAAGTGGAGATTGACATAGGTGGTCTCTTAGATCCATTTATTTCAAACCTGCATGACTCAATGATGGTTAGAAGTCCTCTGCTATGTAAATCAGTATGTCTAAGTTTTCAGCTGCAATATCTGGCTGCCGGTAACTACCTTTTAACTAAAAAGAACACAAATCTGATCCGATATCACATCTCACATTTCAAATTTATGTATATTAATCGATAGGGAATCCAAAAACTTAATTGGAAAAAGTGTTCCAACTCTTGTTTGGCAGGTGAGTTTATATGAATGCAAGTTGCATGTGTGGATGGGGGGTGGGGGAAGACAGATACACAGAATGGGGGAGAGAGAACACTCACACAGCGTGTCACTGTGTACTTGTACTAAAGGGAGAGCGCCACAGAAGTCGCATTGCAGGGAAGATTAGAAGAGCACTTTGCTTCTAAAATAAAATCATTCCTTAATTAAAAGAGAAGGGGTTAGCAGACTTAGGGCTTATCAGTTTTTAAAGTATGAATATGTGCTATTGCTATTCCCTCTAACTATGACAAGTTTAGATGGATGGCTATGAAAAAGAAAAGAAAGTATGACATCATTAGGATTACAGGTAAGACAAGAGGAAATCCAAAGTACAGACACAAGAACACAGAAAAATTTTAAGAGAGTACAGATGTCATGACATTTATTAAAAGGCATGCTACAATGCTATACTTGTTAGGAAAAGAGATTAGAGATATCAAGTAAGTCAGCAAATATACAAACTGAACGAAAATGGAATATATTGTAGAGTACAGAAGCTTGAATTAACCATGCACTACGCATTTAGAAAATATGTTTTTTAATATTTTATCTTCTCTTTGCATTTATAACATAATTCACTTAAACAATCACAGAATCCTTTTCTTCCAACGCCACAAACTGTGTTACAAATGAAAGCTGGTACTGCTGCTTATCAAAATATACAAGACAATTGATGTTTTATATAAAACCACTTTATATGTTAACTTGTTCCCAAAAACCTTTTTTTTTTCTTTTTAGGCCTGGTTAAAAAAAATGTTGTTACAAATATTTACAGCATCTTCTTCTTTTAGATGAACATTCTTATAAACTGAAAAAGGGAATTTTATGAACAGACCACATAAAACACAAGACAATGTCAGAGGCTCCTAGCTGTGCTATTTTTTTTTCTTAAATACAGTACTGAAAATGCCCATCAAACCCTTGTCATCCTAATCCATTCTGTTCACATTTATACTCCCATTTTCTCTAAGTAGTCTATTCACCAATAGGAAATAGAAAGTAAAGGCCGCTTTGCACTGGGTCTTCTTTCAGAAAGGAGCTTGGGAAAAAATGCTTAACGAGAGGAGTTAAAACCAGAACAGTAAGTCTTTGGTCAGAGCAATGAGGTGACATTTTGATGCAAAACTTTGCTTGGTCAGCAATCTATAATTAGTACTTTCTGGATGTGGGATGAATTTTTAAAAGATCTGGGTAACAATGGTTAAGGGGAAAAAAGGCCAGAGCATTTTTTTTAAATGACATCAAAAATATCTATTTAAATATTTGTTAATACAACTACTACATAGATTCAAAAACTGAAAACAACACAACAAAATCTGTTTACAGTGCTGACTTAAGCTTGCTATAAGCAGCTTTCAATCATGACTATTATCACCAAGGTCACTGGACCAGACAAATATCCCTGTTCTCTGGAACATATGCCTCAGGTTACAAAAACTAAAACGACTACCACAAAGATGTAGAGCAGCTCATTCTTGGACCTGCACAATGCTATAGAATGAATATTATGTGATAAAGGCAAAAGTGTAACTGAGACTTCATTTATACAGTTACAGTTCTTTGCTTGTATGAATAGTCTGTGGGATAACATTCTTTTAAAACGATATAGTACATATTTCCTGAAAACCAGAATACTGATACTACCTTAGTCTCAAATAGGAAGAAAAGGTCAATTAAGACTACTGAAGAAGGCACATAAACTTTGGTCCTGTTTTGTTTTCCTCCCTCTATAAAACCCCCAAAATGTTTTAGTAATTTTCTACTTTTTAAACCATTCATAACTGTTAAAATTTGCTGTGAAAAAAGACTGCAAATAGTCTTACAGATAACTCTTCTGAAGGACAGCTGAGTTCTATTTTCTTTAAAGGAAAACTTCTGTGCAACCTAAACTGTATTTCTTTTAGCACAATAGAATATTTTAAGTCTGGCAGTTTTATTCTTGTTAACAACTGATCAAGACAAAGGAAAGACTAAGAAAAATGCTTTTACGCATAGTCATGCTGTCTTTTTGGTTTTAAAAATAGCAGTACACATTAGGTTTTCGAAAAGATAGACTGCAGTTTGGCAAACTTCGGTTTTTAAGTGAATCACTGGGGGGAAAACACATACTTTTGAGTTTGTCCAAAAATATTTAGTGGGAACAGAAATTATATTATAATATATTCACAATATAAATTTCATTGCCTAATGACATGGAAGCTTTGAAAAGTTTGTATGAAGATGAACAAAGACATTTATTAGTTAACTTTTTATCCTCTGAAACAGAACCAATCATAACCATCCTAGGTGCAGACAAAAAAGGCACTGCTCCCATAAGGAATTAAGCAGGCAGAAATTGTGTCTCTAAATATTGTGAGATCTGCAACTTTTAATAACAGAGTCAGAAATATTAATAAAAATAACTGATTACAATATCTAGTCTTAAAGAATTTATGGCATTATGCAGGAGCTACTGGGAATTCTGAAACTCTGCAGTAAAGTTATCGATTAAGAAAAAAAAGTTATCATTAAGATACTAAGATACTGGGTCATTTTTCTATTTGTACCTCACACAAAACACATTCTATTGTTATGCAAGTTATTTAAATTCCAAAGTAAAACTTTTTGGCATAAACTGCTACTGCTGAATGTGTACTGCTATTTTTTGAAGACCTGAATATATATACTTTGTGTAAAAGTCAAGACACTTCAAAAAAGTGATACAATACTCCTTAAAATAAAGTAAATAAACTTAAAAATAGGATACTATGACAGCTCAACAGCAAAATTAAACATTGTTCAGAAGATATCGAATAAATGCATGCCAAAACAAAAGTATAAAGATCTAGTTTTTCCACTACCCTGATATTTTTAAAATCTTTCTACAGAAACTATGCCAAAACAAATACTGTAGACCTCTATAATTCAAACAGCAAATAACCCAATATGGACAATATCCATGCACTACAGCTAATTTCAGACACAAATTGATGATTTCAAGCATACTATTTTAGATAAGAATATCTCACTTTTCCAAATCTTAATTTGATTTTGTCAATAAATTAAAATGTATGTACTGTGCATATGTATGTACAACATTAGAAGAGTGCATGTATGTATATATACTTATCTACACACATACACACACACACACACACACACACTCTCTCTCTCTCTCTCTCTCCCTGAAAAAGTTTCAAATGTTCTCAGATTTAAAGGCCATTCCCTACTTCAAAATTACATTCAATGCTATTATGATCTCCCTTCTGCTACATTGACACTGAATGTTATGAAAATCATCAATTGAAATCACACAGTAATTCCTAACTCAAAGCAAACAAAACAATCCAACTTAATGTATCACTGACAATTATAATAGTGCCTATAGGCTAGGATAAAAGAATCAAATTTTGGGAGATTTCTCAAAAAAAAAAAAATTTTTTTTTTTTTTTGGTTTTCTTCCTCCTCCCCTTACTCAAGTGTTTCAGTAAAATCACATTAAGTGAAAAAATAAAAACTATATAAATGATTACCTATCTATTCAGTCAATGCTAAAATGGATTCATCTGAAAGGTTTCAATTTAGTGTCCTCCTTCTTATCCTATCTACAAACTATATCTGTTGCTCAGTATTGAGTAAATTCTGCTTTTTAATAACCTATTGTATCTTCTGTAGTCTCCAACTTTTTATAAAAATCTTCCAACGTTCAAATTAATGGCTGGAACATAGCAAAGAGATTGAGATATTCTTTTTAAAGGTGAGATGAGCTACTCTGAGAATCTGAAAAGTGTAAAAGGGATGGACAAAAGTGACCCCTTTGACAAATTCTTTAAAAAATCTGCTCAACCATTGAAAAAATAATTAACAAATGCAAAGTTTCTCATTAAAAAAAAATAATTTTACATTATAGAATCACTGAAGCAACATTAAAACGTATTCTCACACTCAAACATAGAGAGGGACAAAGTATGAAAAAGGACCCCACCTAGTCATACTCCCTGTATGTGAGCACTCAGTAACGAAGTTATATTAACAAAGAAAAGTATCTCACTTGAGTATTGAGAAAAACCAAGTAATCCTGAGACAAGTTCTAATGGGTGATAAAGGTTAGACAAGATCCAGAAATTGAGATTGCATCTTATAGTCCCAAACTGGTATGCTTTAACTAATTGTCAATGACTGCAGGACCGCTATTGGTCACAACGTGAAGAGGCCGACAGGTGTGCACTGAGTTATTCCCAAATCATTCACCCTCCCCCACCCCATCTCTGCACCAAAGCACCAAAAATTTGAATAAAAACTATTACTTATTGAAAACCACTTAAAATTGCAATGAAAAAACTTTAAAATCCTTACCAAAACAGGGAAAGAAAAAACAAAATGCTTACCAAGCCCACAATATAGCTTTCAAAATACTCAGATAAAATTCTAACCTATTGTATCATAAGCACATAATAAGGCACATAATAAGAAATTAAGTAAATACACAGTAATTCTGAATAGGTATTAGAGATTATAGTGGTACAAAAAACCCTTGAGATTAATTTTTTCTAAAAGAAGACCTTACCAAAAATAACTTTTAAAAAATCTGTCAAACCATATGATAGACCTGAATATTTTCCTTAAGACTGTAAACTTTTTTTCTGAAAACTATAAAAAAGTAGTTTATAAGTAAGATTATTTTTCTTTTTAAATTTCCAAGATCATATTACTCAGCAAATAGTGTCATTTTGAAATTGAAACCATGATGTTTACTAATAAAATGAATAATTATTTTGACACCTCAATAGATCTTGGATTCCATTTAATTTCTTTGGGGACAATTGAGACACTTCATTTCTCCAAATACTCTTAAAAAATTAAAGGTACGTATTATTCAAAGGAGTGTCGCAGTGAAAAAAAGAAACCATTGAAGGAAAACATGCATGTTTATAAATTTTCTTCCAATTCAACCCAATTTGTTTATATATAATACCTATCAATATATGCCAAATAATCAATATAATTTATAAGTGAACATAATTTCCTACAGGGGTTGAACTTCTAAATCATAAAGTTAAAAATCTGGTTATAGGTAATTTTAAAAGTCTATATGTTTAAATTTTTCCAAAGTACAAAGGATTTTAGAAATGTTGTATAAGGCTGATCTGGACCCAAACTAAGAGTCTGTCCTCTTGAAATCCAATTTAATATAGGGAATTAAATTATTGAAAAAGAAAATTCTTTTCCTGATTTTTTTTTTCCTGAAGGTTATTTTCATAGAAACTATGGTACAAAGGAAAAACAAACCTTTGATCACATACTGGCAAGGGGAAAAAATGGAAAAAAGAACATCCCTTGATTTTCTGAATATACTTGAATATCAAACCAGAGTTACTTTTGTGAAAGAGGCAGAATTGGTCTTGAGCTGCTTCAGTCTATGTCTGAAGGTTTTACTGAAATTATGGTCCAGTCTTAGGAGAAAAATTCACAGAAAAAAATCAGATTGTAGATTTTGAGAAGGAAACTCTGAGGTGGTGATTTTCTCCAAGGTCATGGTTATGAAGCTCAATGAGGGCCTGGATTGCTTCTTCCACAGAACCCAACTGAATGAGTGCCATTTTGCGATCTTTCCTGAAAATAATATAAGAAATAAAAAGTATTCAGAATTAATTTTGCCTGTAATTCTCCCCGACCCTGTAAGACTTCATTGAATTCTCTTAAAAATTTGCATACCACATTAAATAATGTCAATGTATTTCTTGAAAGCATGGACTTACTGAAAGAATTTAAAAGCCTTCACTGAACATCCCGCTTCTGTGAAAAGGTTCTTCAGATCATCCACTGTAACAGAAGGGCTGTGAAAACATCACAGTGTCAACTATCTTAGCCCCAATTCTCACATGAACCAACGATTAACTGTTGAAACTATCAAATCTCCAGAGTATTTCACATTTCAAAGACAATAAGGTCATACATGAAGACATGATTTGGAAGGAAGTGCCCTGAAAGATGTTCAAGGTTCACACATATTTGTCCTCAAACAATGTAATTTGGTCTCAATTCTTCTGCATAAGATATGAGCAGGCATATAAAGAACAAGAAAATCTATCTGTATTTCCCATGCCACTAGCTTCAGTAATTAACTCTGGCATTTCCAAAGCTACTTCTATTTTTTTTTTTTTAAGATTTTATTTATTCATGAGAGACACACACAGAGAGGCAGAGACACAGGCAGAAGGAGAAGCAGGCTCCATGTGGGGAGCTCGATGTGGGACTCAATCCCAGGACTCTGGGATCACACCCTGCGAGCCAAAGGCAGACACTCAACTGCTGAGCCACCCAGGCGTCCCTAAAATTACTTCTAATATTACCAAAGTCACTTCCCAGTTCTGACTTGTTGGTTGGCTATTGACCAGAGTTCCACATTTTCAATGGCATTTAGGGTAATCCCGAATACACATATGTGGGAGCCAGACTCTAAGATGGCCCCCTATTATTCAGCCCCTTAGATACATACTCCTCTCTCATAATGAAGAAATGTCCTCTGTAACCTTTAGGGTATACTATAGAAATGATACGTTTGACTTCTAAGGCTGAGAGACATTGCAATTCCCACTCTGCCCTCTCTTCAGTCATTAGCTTTGGAAGAAACCAGCTACTATTTCACAAAGATGATCAAGTAGCCATATGGCAAAAACCTTGTGGCAAGGAACTGAGGCTGCCTGTCAGCAACTAGGCACATAAATAAGTTAACTATTTGAAACTGGGTCCTCTCGCCCCAGTTAAGTCTTCAAACTTATAAGAGACTCTGAGTCAAAACTAGCCAGTAACAGTACGAAATAATAAGCATTTATGGGCAGCTGGGGTGGCTCACCAGTTTAGCGATGCCTTCATCTGAGGGCCTGATCCTGGAGACCCAGGATCGAGTCCCACGTCAGGCTCCCTGGGTGGAGCCTGCTTCTCCCTCTGCCTGTGTCTCTCATGAATAAATAAGTAAAATCTTAAAAAAAAAAAAAAGCATTTACTATTTTGTTACGCTGTTAAGTTTTGGGGTGATCTATTATGTAGCAGGAGATAACTAATACAGTGGCCTATCAGATAAGAGTCAACTGACTAAATTATCCTAACATAGCAGTTGTTCTATTTCACTAATTTCTTATGAGATAATTTAATTGCCATAATGTCTTAAGAAGACTGTATTTCATCTCATGATGGCTAGAAAGGATGGTGTAGAAGAACAATGACTGGATCTGCAGGGAGACAGATCTGTGTTCAAATTCCATTTCTCATTCATTGGTATATGACTCTGAGTAAGGTACTTAACCTGAGACTCTCAGTTTCACTGATAAAGGATACTAATGACTTTACTTCAAAGGTTACTACACATGAATTAGAGACAGAAAAATGGTTACCAAGGATTTCAAAAATTAGAACAAGGATTGCACGATATTTTTTACAAAGGGTTGCAGCACAGTAAATAACTTAAGCTCTGATGGTCACAGAGTCTCTGTTTCAACTATTCAGCTTTGCTGTTGTAGCTCAAAAGCAGCCAGACACTATATAAATGAATAAGTGTAGCTGTGTTCCATGAAACTACTAATAGAAGGTGAAATTTGTATTTTATATCATTTTCCTCAAATCACCAAATACTTCTTTTGCTTTTCTCCCCCTTGACCATTTAAAAATGTTAAAAATCAATTTTAGCTCACAGGCCATACAAAAACAGATGGGTTTGGCTCATGGGCTATTGTTTGTCAATCCCTGAGTTAGAAGATGATTCAAGAACAAGTCTACTACAACACTGCTTAACACAGAGTGGTCACAATAAAGTAATTTTTAGCTTTTAAGTAATTAGCATATATATATGGCTTTGCAGCTTGTAAAGACTAGAGAATTCATTTTTACCATATTTTGAGATACAAAGTATTTGTTTTTGCTATGTTGGTTAATTCTTCTATATAAAGGGATGAACAAGTATGTACCAATGGAATATTTCTGCACAAACTTCTATTTCAAAAAGATTAGCTAGGTGCTAATCTCTATATGGAAAGAAATTATTACCTTTCACTTTTGGAGTGTATACTAGAGATACAACCTTAAGACATGGTGGCAAATAAATTATCTCACAAGAAATTAGTGACTAGGACAACTGCTACATGAGAATAATTTCAGTTTCTATCTCTCTCAAACCATAATTAATCATCTAAATAAATAATAAATAATTAGGTACATACGGGATGTTGGAAAGATGCAGAGTAGCTGATGGTGGAAAGATATTCTGGAAGTTTTTAGAGCCAGGTTTTTTAAAGCGATGCAAAGGACTATTGCTAAAATCCTTAGTCAGACCTTGATCTTCTTGTCCCTCTCGAGGAAGCTGAACTGCCTGATGTTTGGACAGTGTAGCACGAAGTACTTTTCCATAAAGTCTCTGACCACTCAGGTGGTTCATTGCTGGCACACAGGAAGAAAATAAGAAAAGTTGAAGTATTAAGAGAGAGTCATTGTAAAATCTGTTTAAATTATCACAAATTCCTTTTGTTTAGTCATTTAAATTATATTGTCAGTTCTGAGGGTTAAAATAGTTTTAAATCCAAAAACTCCTACAAACAGAAATATATTAAATGACTTTACTGGACTATAATGAAAGAGAGGTAATCTTAAACAAAAAAATAACTATCTTCTTAGAATGTCAGAAAGTTCCACAGAGCATGGAACATAACAAGTGCTCGGGAAACAGCTATTGAATAAAGGTAGTTGGTTTAATTTTAAGTGACACATTTTTTCCCCTCTTTTTTAAGCTCCCAATAAGGGGCTTGAACTCACAACCTTAAGATCAAGAGTTGCATGTTCTACTAACAAAGCCAGCCAGGTGTCCCTTGGCAACACATTTTTTTAATTAAAAAATCTGAGTAGTAATATTTTTAATAGCCACTGAAACAATGAGCAATAGGTCATAGAATGCCATTTCTTGTGCCATCATTATGAAGTTTGCCCAAATTTTTAAGACATGAAATAGTTCTGGAAAACTTAAGTTGGAAGAAAAGCAAACAAAAAAATTAAATGAAACAAGTCACATTAATTTGTTTATATTTAATGGAAAAACCCTAGTTAAAGCTCTTAAACATCAACAATATGTTTAAATAGATGAATGAACTTCAGACTTCAGAGTAATAAATATTTTAAAATCTTAAACTATAAGCGGGTCCAAATAATGAAAAATTTGCATAAGGAGGTACTCTTCAGTAAAATTATATTCCTACTACCTATAAACTTATTTTATAGGAAAATTTACACAAAAAAGGGCAGATTATCATTACTGTTATTAATCATTAGTACCTAGCTGAGCTTGACTTGCATCTGCCATCTGAACCAAGGCATTTTCTTTCTTATTAAACATAATCTTCACTCGATGTACATCACCATAGACTCCTAATTGAAAAGACAAAACAACTTTATTAAATTAGTATGTCCCAAAGAGATTCATCTCCCCTTCCCCCTCTCTGCTTCCAGTGTTCACTAATTCTGCTAATAAATATTACCATCATGCACATATTTGCTCCAGTCAGACACTTAAACCTTTATATCCAATCAATCACCAGCACCCACTGATTTTATGACCTAAATTATCTTTTGCATTTGTCTACTTCTTCCCACCCTCATTACCATCAAAGCTGCCATCATCATTTCCTACCTGGACTATCCAAAGAGCCTCCTAAATGACCTCAATACAACCAATTTTCTATTCCTGTCTTTCCCAAAGTGGATCCCAAATCCCAAAGGACTGGCAAAATGATTCACTGGGGCGTAGGGGGAAAATAATCAAGCTCATATTTATATTGATTTGTTTATATAAGCCAATATGAAAAGCTACATTCTTACTAATTTTTAATATATACATGAAATTATAGGCAGAATTTTCTACCTAGTAAGTAGAAAGAGTATTCTCCTTTTAAAATTCAGTATATCAAAATACTGCAGTTTGTATGCTAGAGGGTTATCACCAATGTAATAAAAATAAGACCCTTAAATTAGCAGCACCATGACCATATTTCGTAATATGATGAAAGAATGACTATGAAAATCTTTAAGGTACATAAAGGAGTACCGGTTATCTTGTGGGCAAGCTCCTAAGAGCAAGTGAACTTAGAGATGAATGGTACTTCTTCTTTTTTTTTTTTTTTTTTAAGGATTTTATTTATTTATTCACAAAAGACACAGAGTGAGAAACAGAGGCAGAGACAGAGGCAGAGGGAGAAGCAGGCTCCATGCAGGGAGCTCGATGTGAGACTCAATCCTGGATCCCGGGATCACGGCCTGAACCGAAGACAGGCGCCCTACCGTTGAGCCACCCAGGCGTCCCTGAATGGTACTTTTAAAATTTAAAACAAAAAGATAAGTATTTCAAATTTGCTGTCCTTCTCAGAAATGATGAGTGACTAAAATAGATATTCTTTAAAAAAAATAACACATACAATTTGTTCTCCAAGCTGAAGGTGATAGATGTAAGAAATTAGCCACTTTTAGAAAGAAATGTACTTCAGCTACTAAAGAGACATGTGAAAACTTATCATTGATACTAATTTTGTTATTGATAATTACATGAATGTGTCATGAATAAAAACTTTCACAGTAACTCCATATGAGTATGAAGGATCTCTGTGGGGTGACAGAAATGTTCTAAAACTGGACTGGTATAAATGACTGTACAACAACGTAAATTGACTAAAAATCAATGATTTATATACTAAAAGCAGGTAAACTGTACGACTAAATTATATCTCAAAAAGACTGTTTAAAAAAACCTATTATCCACTCAAAATTTGAAACAATTTTCTAACCTATTCAGACTTCCAAATAAAGAGTACCGGTGAGTTTTAACCTCATTTGTTAAAGAAATATTCTAATGTAACAGTTTTTAACATCAACTGGTTTAATGATGAAAATGGAACTTTTCGGGCAGCCCGGGTGGCTCAGCGGTTTAGCACCGCCTTCAGTCCAGGTCGAGATCCTGGAGACCCAGGATCGAGTCCCATGTCGGGCTTCCTGCGTGGAGCCTATTTCTCCCTCTACCTGTGTCTCTACCTCTCTCTCTCTCTGTGTCTCTCATGAATAAATAAATAAAATCTTTAGAAAAAAAGAAAAAGAAAAATGGAACTTTTCTAGATAAAGTACAAAATATTAGTGAATTAGACTGAAAGATTAATATCAGAATTAATTAGGCTAAGTGACAATGAAACATTTCCACTTAAATCACTTATCTTCATGAGCTATCTTTTTCAGTTATGACAACCATTAAGATCAAGTATTAAAAACGAATTTGGAATCAGATCTGGGAATACTAAATCAAAATGGAAAGATTTTTGAAAATAATGAAGCATATTAAATCATAATTCCTACTAAATGTTAAGTAAGTTTTTATGAAATTTTTCATCAATAAAAACTTTTACAATGCAGAATATTACTTATCCCACTGCTCTTATATTTGTACATACTATACTGTACATGAGTACAGTAAAAGATGGACAAAGTTTATAAATGATCATATATGAATTAAGAGTATATGCTAAAAAATTTTTTTTAACTGAGAGAAGAACAGTATTAGAAGGTCTGGAGACCTTTCAAAACCTGAATCTCATTATTTAAAACCTGAATTTCATCAGGCCTCTTCCCGGCTTAAAACTATTCAATGGTTTCCCACTGTTCCTAGATCAAAAAACAAGCTCCTTAATTTAGTTTACAAACTTTGTTATGACCTTGCCCATATTCATCTGTTCAGCTTCAACATGTTTCTCCCCTACACTTTCACGGGGTGGGGAGAGGCTCAACCACTTCTTCCTTCATTTTCCATGTTCCAAGAATTTCTCGCCCATTGCTATTATCTGTGAAAGGACATTTGCCCTTCCTTTCTGTCTGGCTAATGCTTACATATTTTTCACAAGTCAGTTTAACTATCATTTCTACTGGTACACCACCTTTGATTCCCTAAGCTAGGTTAGGTTTCCCAGCTCCATGTTCCCATTACAATCTCTCCTTCCCTTTTATAAGACTTTATTTTAACTGTAATAACTTACTAAGTTTTATTTTCTACTCCATCCTCAGTGTCAAACACAGTACTTGGCACAGACAAATAATCGATAAACATTACTGAAAGATGAAATATGTTTAACCCACATCAGACATTAAAACAGCAAAGAAGAACTTACCAAATAGGATAAAAAGCCCATGTGGTGTGATAAGCTGTTTGAAAAGGATAATACAAAATATAAGTGTCTAATTTAAGTAAAAATTTAAAATAAATTCATTTGTATATAGCAGCTGACTTTGTTTAAAGCACTGATTTTATGAGATTCTTCTACATATGCTAGTGATGAACTTTAATAAAACTTCTTAAGACAAACATCAACATTTTCATTTGAATACAACTCTAGACCAGAAACTACTATACCGTCTCCTGAAAGACTACAATTAAATAATACTTTTCAACTCACATCAGGATTCAGATTGGTGACAAGCAGAACAGAATTTCCTGGTAAACCACCAGCCCCAGGAATGGCCATCCTTCCAGTGACAGCAGAAGAGGTGATTGTGAGAGGGCCCAGAGCTCCAGGAACAGCTGGGACTGATATTCCTTTTTAAAACATCAAAAGCATTTCATGTACTGGTTATCTGGGGAATTACAACACTGGATATAACTTAAGTAAATAAATGAAGATGAAAGTAAAAATATAGAAGAAAACGTGTCAAAGCTACCATAAGGATATCAAAGGCCAGTTCCCTGCTCTACACAGTTAATCTAGAAGTCAAGTTCCTTATTCTTTGACATCATCATACTCAATACTCTATTATTTCTAACACAGTATTTTGCAGAGCAATGAATTCACTGGTGTTACAGCCGAGGCTTTTGGAAGGTGTATCAACTATAAGTATCCGTTTCTTGAGAGAGATATATTCCAGCACATCCCTATAAGGCAGATGTAATTTTTCATTTGTTTCAAAAAAAAAAAAAGCCCTTCAGCAAAAGTTGTATTTGTGACTAGAAGTATTACATGTTCTACAAGTGGACTGTGGCAATGGCTGCACAATTCTGTAAACTTAATAAAAATTACTGAATTGTACACCTATAACAAGCATGCAGAATATATAACATTCTATATAAGAAAAGCATTTTGTAACTTTATAAAGTGTTATATGAATATTACAACCATCAACAATTGATTTAGAGAGTTCAATATTCTTCTGTAGCAAGAATTTTCAGAGCTCTCTATTCTCTTAGGTATCCCAGAATTATTTCAAGTTCTGTAATACCAGAATACTGACACTACATACTATGCTTAAAACAGTACACTCTTTCGGAAGGTACCATTATTTATGTTCTCAGTTTAGTTAAGGTAAAATCTCTAGCTTATGTAAAATGAACCAGCTTCTTAATGATATTTATTGATTCTTTAAGCTCAAAGTTCCTTATAATAGGGTCTAGCCACTTTGCCACAAATCACATAATTAAAAGCAATATAGTTTATTCAGACCAGTCTATCTGATGATCTTGGAAGGTCACTACTACCAACGTCCTGATGAGTTTAAAACTCTGCAGTCTACTTTCTCAGGCTGGATACTTTTCTATGAAATTTATATTTTCTTCATGACAGACAGAGAGAGAGAGAGAGAGAGGCAGAGACACAGGCAGAGGGAGAAGCAGGCTCAATGCGGGGAGCCCGACGTGGGACTCGGTCCTGAAGCCAAGGGCAGACGCTTAACCACTAAGCCACCCAGGCGTCCCGTGAAATTTATTCGATGGCCCTTCATAAGGCCTCTTCCCATGTCCCTTCAATCCAACTCTGTAACTTCTGAATGACTTCAGTAGGTTTATTACGTATCAATAGTACAACTTTGTTACCCTGCGGGGTTTGTAGCACCTGTGTGTATAGGTCTGTGTGTGTACCCATCCTGCTCAGGGGTGCCCTCTGGGTACGTTCTTCTCTTCCCTACCATCTACAGTGATTTACACATAGTGTGTGACAAAAAGAACTAGTATCTAAATGAAAGAAACCATATATCACTACTTCCAAATGTTTATCAGTTAAACTCTGGGGAGTTTCAAACAAACAAAAATTATATATAATGCCTTCATTTTAGTGGAATAGGGAGAATATTCATTTAATTAAACATAGATTTAAAAGGTCGTAAAACCACCAAAAACATAAAACTTTCAACCTTATTACTCTTTCCTTTTTACTGGGGCACCCCGGTGGTTCAGTCAGTTGGGCGTCTGCCTTTGGTTCAAGTCATGGTCTCAACATCCTGGGATTGAGCCCTGAGTCATCCTCTCCACCAAAGAAAGAAGAATTAAAATTCCCCAAACTGGAGGGACAGAAGATACAGAGTACTGACAGAAAGCAGCTGGGCTGCAATGTGAAATACAGTTACACTCCTGAATCGGTGGAAACGGGAAATGTACTATGTGTAGCAGGCTGCACACTATGTCACTCTTCTAAACACCACCCTCAGTGTTTCTTTAGGCGCTAGAGAGAAAAACCACAAAGTAATTTTTTTCTTTTCCTTAAATCATGATCAAATTCATTTTGTTGACTATTTGGAAAAGAGTGAGAAAGTCATTATCAAACTATTAACTAACTGCTATCTCTTAATTATTTCTATTAGCTAAAAAGTATATATCCCCTAAAATAAACAGCATGTATACACTGTGGCAATCCTCTGGACCTATTAGTGACATAAGAAAGTTGCATAGTAAAAAAAAAAAAAAAAAAAAAAGAAAAAGAAAAAAAAAAGAAAGTTGCATAGTAAGTATTTATTAATTCAAATATTTACTGGGGCACCTTGGTGGTTCAGTCAGTTGGGCGTCTGCCTTTGGTTCAAGTCATGGTCTCAACACCCTGGGATTGAGCCCTGAGTCAGACTCCTTGCTCAATGAGGAGTGAGCTTCTCCCTCTCCCCCAGCCCCTCCTCCTACTCATGCTCTTTCTCTTTCAAATAAATGAATAAAATTTTTAAAAAAATAATTTGGGGTGCCTGGGTGGCTCAGGCAGTTAAGTGTCTGCCTTCAGCTCAGGTCATGATCTCAGGGTCCTTAGATAGAGTCCTGAATCCAGCTCCCTGCTTAATGGGGAGTTTGCTTCTCCATCTCCTTCTACCCCTCCCCCACTTCCGCTCTCTCTGTCTCAAATAAATAGAATCTTTAAAAAATAATTCAAGTATTTACTGACTGCATTGTATGTACTGAATGCCATCAAAAGCATTAAGAACAGAAATGTAAGTAAGACCCAGGTCTGTTCAACATGCAATTAATTGATAAGGTTATCAGCAAAGACAAAAGCAGTCCATACATTTTCTACAGGAATCTAAAAGACAAATACGAGGTTACTTAATATAGCAACCTATAGTAATCTGTGCCAATAAGAAGTATAAATGATGCAGAACATATACTGGAACCTGGGGGTTCAGAATGAAACCACAGGGAATTATTTGTAAGGACAAGGAAGCTGTGCATCACACAATGAGCCACTTCTATGGCTAATACACATAATGCTTTTACTGTAAATTCTTCTTTTTTTTTTTTTTTTTTTTGTAAATTCTTCTAATATGGCACTATTTTTCATCTTGATAAGTTACTAGAACATACAGATATTACAAAACTGTTTCAAATTCAACTTTAAAAACTTACCTGTAGCTTGATGAAATCCAATGGCTGGGGCAAATCCAGCAGCCCCTGCATAGGGTGAAGAAATTATACCTGGTGCACCTAATGGGGAAGAGAAGCTAAAGTAAATAATTCTATCTTCCATAAATATGGTTATCAAAGCAATATAAAAAGGCTTTATGACGATATATTATTGACAAAGAGACATTGTTATGGAGTAAAGATTTGTTTAACAGGTGATCCTTAATGTAGAAGTAAAGAGCCTCTGCCCCTTTCAACTAGGTTCAAGAGTCTAGCTTAGCTGCTATTTAGTTTTGAGTTATTAGTTATTTCATTTTCATTGATTTAGTTTTGTTACTGAGGTTGAGATTCATGCCCTTATTGAGAGCACTGTTTCTCTGTGAAAACTGTCAAATACTTATGAAAATGTACTGTCCCTAGAGGGTACAGTGCTGATGAAAAGAAGTATGAAATAAAAATCCTTATTTTTGAAAGGCTTACAAACAAAAACTATGAATTATAGGAGATTTATATACTGAGGATCTAGTAGCTTAAACAGAAATGTACTGTTAAGTAGTCAGGGAGGCATCATAGAGGATCCTCTGTGATTGTCTGAAGGTTTCTCAGAAGGTAAAACTTGAGGTAGACATTACGTAATTGAAAAGCACAATTCTTGCTGTATACTAGATGCTAAACAAGTGCTGGTACTCTTCCTTTTCCATTCAAAAGCCTGGTGACTGAACCAGCAACAAAAACAGGAGTTAACTCCAACAGGAGGAATCAATACTAATAGGAAACAATTTGTTTTTTTGTACATATCAAGGTTGAGATGATGGCAGGACACAAGTGGAAATAAGGCAAACTCAGAAAAACTAGTGTTAAGACACAGATTTGTAAATCATCTATATAGAAACAAATGTGAAAATCGTATGGAATGAGAGTTCCACTAAAAATGACAAAAGATGGGGCACCTGGGTGGCTCAGTTATTTAAGGGTCCAACTTGTGATTTAGTTCAGGGTCCAGAGATCCAGCCCTGTATCAGGGCTCTGTGCTGGGCATGGAACCTGCTTAAGATTCTCTCTCTCCCTCTCCCTCTGGCTCCCTCCCTCTGGCTCCTCCTCCCTGCCCCCACTTCCACTTTTTTTCTCTAAAAAATAAATACATACAACAGAAGACAAGAAATGGTGAGAGTTAAAAATAGAACCTGGGAATATGAATATACTTAAGTGGTAGAGGAAGGAAGAAGAAAATTCTAAGAAAGACAACAGCCTTAGAAAGAAAAAACAAAACAGTGAATTATTACCCTCCGGGATCTAGAGGAATAGCATTTAAAAGGGGTAGGGGATCAAAGGAGGCAAAAGAGAATGAGAAATATAAAAAGTAAAGCAGTTTTAGAACAATAGTAAGAAGAGTCAAAGGGAGGGTTGTTTTTTTCTTTTTAATGAGAGAGTGATGAACATTTCATGGAAAGAAATACGTAGGCTATAATCTCCAGAGGAGTTAAAAACTCAAAAAACTTATTCTCTTCATTAAAAAGAGTTAACAGAATTTGTCAAATATGTAGTTGTGATTTATTAAAATAATTCAAGAAAATATAGTCATTAAGAAACTTTAGGGAGTTTACAGAAAAAACAATGGATGAAGATACAAAAAAATGAGGTAAGTGACAGAATAAATGATGAAATAAGAAGGGAAACATTTGCTGAAAGCACATTGTGAATCAAGCATTTTTCTAGTGCTGAGGAAACAATGAACAAAGCAGACAAGAACGTAATGGTAACTTACATGCAAGTGTGTCAAAATCACAGGTAAAATGATTCTTTTTTTTAATGATCCATTATTAAAACAAATAACTATATTTAAGGCATAAAGGATGACTTCACAAAGAGGCTTCAATATGGATAGGAATAATTATGAAAATTTATGCCAGTAAGTTAAACATAAGAGATATAATAGATTATATTATTGTTGACAAGAATTTACTTGTCCCTTCCACAACATAATGCTGGCTAGTATTGTGACTTGTAGTGCCACATTTTTTTTTTTTTTTTTAAAGAGAAAGAGAGATGGGGAGAAAATCCTAAGCAGGCTCCAGCCCCATGCAGAGCTTGATGTCACAATCCTGAGATCATGACCTGAGTTGAAAATCAAGAGTTGGATGCCTAACCGACTGAGCCACCAAGGCGTCCCCATTGCCATATTTTAAGCAATTCCCACTGCACTTAATCATGAGTACACAAACAGACATATACCACCTCTCTATATAGAAGCTTCAAGAGGCACTATGGGTTTATACCAACTCTCCTATTTTTTTACTCTTTGCCACAAGAATGTCACTTCTCAAATAGATTAACACTTTCAGCCTAGGCCTGGAGCACATCACACGTGAAAGTGTGTTGCAAGAACTGAATCACAGCTGCATAAATATCAGTGGTATGAAAGAAATAAATGTTAAGTGTTGTAAACCACTGAGATGGGGGAAGGGCAAAGGAGGTATTTTTAAAACACAAAAAAACTAATACAGATGGCTATGGGGGGACTTGTGAGGTTATTAGGCAGAAGACTAGTAGTACTAAGTTTTAGAGAAATAAGGAAAAATCTTGAGGTAAGTATCACAGAACGCTAAATAGTGATGAATAAAAGAACTGGCAAACAATTAACAAGGATAAATTTTAGTAATTTCTTCCAAGTAAAATATGATAAGAACATCTGTTAAACTTTTACAAAGAATCACTGATAGTTTCCAATATACACTCCTCAAATAAACAGAAACAATTATTTTAGCAAAGTAACCTTTAGACAATGAGTTAGTATCCTTATGAAAAGACTATACAGCTCAAGATTTGAATGACCAAAAGATATTTTACATTTGGAAAATGTATCAACAAAAAGAAACAAAGGCAATAAAAACTGTTAACATTTTTACCAATGAAATCAGTTTGTCAGTAATATTTATAATAGCAAAACCCTGAAGAATAAAGCTTAATATCTAAATTGAAGAATAATTAAATAACTCACGAGTCACTGTCCAATCTACAGAGCCATTTAAAATATTACAAAGGGTATATGCTACAAAAAAAAAAGCACCAACATAATGTTTTTTAAAAATGTGAATACAGTAGTGGATTAAAGAATACAGACCAACTTGAATGCAGATAATGCCTGATGAAAGAGTGAAAAGATCTTTAAAAAAAAAAAATCAAACAGCTGACAAGATGATAAAGAATAACCAGGTCAAAAACCTAACCCCTAAAAAACTGAGCTTTGGTTTTGTTAAGTCTCATGGGGTAGTAGACAAGATGAAAATTCCAGGATTGGCCCAAGGAAGTCAACAGGTGACCTTTATGGCATTAATCTAGAAGTGTATGCTCAAATAACCTACCCTTCTCACCCTCAGAGAAGATTGCAAGAAAAGGTGCCTTGTGCCTAGCAGAGAAGGGACAAAAAAGTTTCTGAAAAGTTCTAACCAAAAGAAAGCTCTGCCAATTTATAGCTCAAATTTAGGAGTCCAAAATAAAATTAATAAAGTTGTGAATCTAGACTGAAATGGTCCTAAACATAGACCCTTGAACGCTGCAGATAAGCAAATTCTCTCTGGAGAAGCATACCATGATCTCAAGCCTCAAATAACACATGTAATTCATTCTCTAGGTAAAATGAATACATGACTTAAAAAAAAAAAAAGAATGAAAGAAAAGAAAGAAAAGTCTGAGAGAGACAAATAACAAATGCTATGATTTCAGACACAGGTATTATCAGATGAAAATTTTAAACAGTATGTTTTTAAATTTTTTGTTTGTTTGTTTTACAATTTATTTATTTATTCATGAGAGACAGAAAGAAGAGAGAGGGAGGCAGAGACAGATGGAGAAACAGGTTCCCCAAGGAGCAGGGAGCCTGGCGTGGGACTTAATTCTAGGACTCTGGGATCATGACCTGAGCAGAAGGCAGACACTTAACTGACTGAGCTACCCAGGCATCCTTTAAAATAGTACACTTGAAGAAATAAAAGATATGCGAAAAAATATCTATTGAGCAAGAGATAACTTAAAAAAAAAATTTCTCGAAACAAAAGACACAATTATTAAACTCTAAATTACTGGACCAATTTAACAACAGATTAGAGACCATTTGTAAAATCAAAGTTAGGCCCTAAGGAATTAATCAGAATGTAGCTTACAGAGATAAAGAAATAGAAAATATGAAAAAAAGTTTGAGACACTCAGAATAGAGTAAGAGGGTATAATAGGTCAAATTGAAGCTCTACAAAATAAGAAAAGAATAAAAACAGTAAGAAAGGGAAATATATGGAAAGATAATTTCTAGAATCATTGGAAGGCAACAATCCACTGAATCAAGAAGCCCAAGGAAGCTCCAATCAGAATAAATAATTCTTAAACAGATACATTACACTGAAACTACAGGATATCAAAGACGAAGAAAATATCTGAAGAATAGCCAGAGAGAAAAAATCAGTAGTTAGGCTGATACACCTGACTTCCTAAGAACAAAAAAGAAAACCAGAATATCATCAAATGATTTAATATACTAAATGAAGATAATAGACATATATATATTTATATTTATATTTATATATTCCTAGAACTCTATGGAAGGCAAAGTATCTTTTAAAACTGAACAGCCGGGGGGACGCCTGGGTGGCTCAGCAGTTGAGGCTCAGGTCATGATCCCGGGTCCAGGGATCGAGTCTCGCATCAGGCTCCCCACAGGGAGCCTGCTTCTTCCTCTATGTCTCTGCCTCTTTCTGTGTGTCTCTCATGAATAAATAAATAAAATCTTAAAAAAAAAAAAAAAAAAAACAACTGACAGCAGGGGCGCCTGGCCAGCTCAGTCAGGAGAGCAGGTGACTCTTGATCTCAGGGTCATGATTTTGAGTCCCACATTGGGTGCAGAGATTACTTTTTAGTAATCTAAACTTAAAAAAAATAAAGAAAAATAAAATAAAACTGACAACATAATAAAGATATATTTGAGCAGATGAAAACTTCAAATATGTTATCATGGACTTCCCTAAGTGAGTACTAGAGGATATCCTTCAGGCAGAAGGTAAGTGAACCCAGAAGCATATCTGAGTTGTAAGGATTAAGAGTTTACAGTTACGTATGGTTTGATCTAAATGAATATTACATAAAACAATACTAACAAATTGCCAGATTAAAATAAAAAGTTTTAGAACATAACAATGGTATCATGAGTTAGGAGGTAAAAGAGGATAAAAGGAAGGAATTAAAGTGCCCTAAGTTCTTATATATGTAAGGAAAGGGGACAGTTCAGTTTACATTAGATTTTGATAAAATAAGTATGAAAGTTAAAAAATCCTAGATGAAAATACAAAACAATATTAAGCTTCAAAAATAGCAGGAAAAACAATAATAAACAAACACTAACAAACATTTTTTAAAAAGATTTATTTTGGGCAGCCCAGGTGGCTCAGTGGTTTAGCGCCGCCTTCAGCCTAGGGTGTGATCTTGGGGGCCGGGGATCAAGTCCCATGTTGGGCTCCCTGCATGGAGCCTGCTTCTCCCTCTGCCTGTGTCTCTGCCTCTCTCTCTCTGTGTCTGTCATGAATAAATAAATAAATCTTTAAAAAACATTTTTATTTTAATGAGGGGCAGGATGTGTGAGAGGGGGAGAGACAGCGAGAGAAGCAGACCCTTCAGAGCAAGGTGCTGGATGTGGGGTTCAATCCCATGACCTTGAGATAATGACCTGAGCTGAAACCAAGAGTTGGATGCTTACCCAACTGAGCCACCTAGGCATCCTAATAATTTAACAAATATTCGTGAATGTCTATTTTCTGTCAGGCACAAACATAAGTAAACTAAACAGAAGACAAAAACCCCTACCTGGCTGAAGCTTACTTCTAGTGATTAAAACAGAATAAACACAAACTACAGTAAATACGTTAACTGCAGAAGAGAAGGTGATAAATACTACAGAAAACAGAACAGGAAAAATCAGGAGTACTGAGGGAGGGCTGGTTGGGGTAGGTCCAAGAAGGCAGGGTGAAGAAAACGGAGGGTATCTGAGAGAAAAGTTCCCAAGGCAGAGGGAATTATGTATTGGATAATCTAGTAGTAGGAACATACCTAACATGTTTTATAAGTTGGAGGAACTATCAGTTTGGTGAGCAGAAAGATGGGGTGGGGGGCAAGCATCAAAAAAGATACTCAAAAAGTAAAGCTGGAGTGGATGGTACAGGGCCTTGTAATCCAATGGAAGGATGTGAGCATTTACTCTGGAAGAAACAGGAACTTCTGGAGGATTTTCAGTCAGCATTACCCTGAAATTGATAGGAGTTATTTTTCTATTTTACATACAAATAAATTGTACATACATAAAAGTTGTTTGTTATATGAAGTTCTGACCTAATGTATTTTTAAATTTTTATTTAAATTCTATTTAGTTGAGGATACCTGGGTGACTCAGTGGTTGAACATCTCTGCCTTTGGCTCAGGTTGTGATCCTTAAGTCCTGGGATCAAGTCCCACATGAAGGCTCCCTGCCTCTCTGCGTATATCTCTGCCTCTCTGTCTCTCATGAATAAATAAAATATTTTTTAAAATTCAATTTAGTTAACATATACTATATTATTAGTTTCAGGAGAATTTTTTTAAAAAAAAGATTTATTTATTCATGAGAGACACAGGGAGTGGCAGAGACATAGGCAGAGGGAAAGCAGGCTCCTCGCAGGGAACCCGATGTGGGACTTGATCCCGGATCCTGGGATCACACCCTGGGCTGAATGACAGACTCAACCACTGAGCCTCCCAGGCATCCCTCAGGGATAGAATTTAGTGATTCTTCAGTAGCACAGAATACCTACAGCTCACTCCATTGGTGCCTTCCTTAATGCCCATCAGTTACCCCATCTCCCCATCGTCTCCCCTCCAGTAACCCTGTTTGTTTCCTATGGTTAAAAGTCTCTTGTAGTTTACCTTCCTGTTTTTCTTTTCTTTCTTTCTTTTTTTTTTTTTTTTTAAGATTTACTTATTTATTCATGAGAGACACAGAGAAAGAGGCAGAGACACAGGCAGAGGGAGAAGCAGGCTCCATGCAAGGAGCCCAATGTGGGACTCGATCCTGGGACTCTGGGATCACACACTGAGCGCAAGGCAGACACTCAACCAAGCCACCCAAGCATCCCAACCTTCCGGTCTTTATCTTATTTTTTCTCCCCTTCCCCTATATTCGTCTCTTTTCTTTTTTTTTTTTTTTTTAACTTTTGAAGATTTTATTCATTTGAGAGAAAGAGAGAGCGAGCACACACATGAGCACAGGCCAGGAGGGCAAGTGGAGAAAGAGAGGGGCAAGCAGATGACCTGCTGAGCACAGAGCCTGATTCAGGGCTTGATCCCTGGACCCTGAGATTGTGACCTGAGCTTAAGGCAAATGCTTAACTGACTGGGCCACCTAGGTGTCCCTTTCTGTTTTGTTTCTTAAATTCCACATGAACGAAATCCTATAGCATTTGTCTTTCTCTGACTTATTTCACTTAGCACAATACCCTTTGGTTCCATCTATATCACTGCAAATGGCAAGATTTCATTCTTTTTGATGGTTGAGTAATATTCCAGTGTGTATATATACATCTTCTTTATCCATTCATCTGTTGATGGACATCTGTGCTCTTTTCATATTTTGTCTGTTGTAGACTCTGCTGCTATAAACACTGGGGTGCATGTGCCCCTCTGAATCACTGTTTGTGTCCTCTGGATAAATACCTTATAGTGCAATTGTCGGGTGGTAGGGTAGGTTTATTTTTAACTTTCTAAGCAATCTCCATACTGTCTTGCAGAGTGGCTGTACCAGTTTGTATTCCCAGCAACAGTGTAAGAGAATTCCCCTTTGTCCGCATCCTTGGCAACATCTGTTGCTTCCTGACTTGTTAACTTTAGTCATTCTGACTGGTATGAGGTGGTATCTCATTGTGGTTTTTTCATTTAAATATATGCCGGGTGATGTTGAACATTTTTTCACGTGTCTGTTAGCCATTTGTAGGTCATGTTTGGAGAAACATCTGCTCATGTCTTCTGCCCATTTCTTGACTGGGTTATTTCTTTTTTGGGTGTTGAGTTTGATAAGTTCTGTATAGATTTTTCATACTAGCCCTTTATCTGTCATTTGCAAATATCTTCTCCCATTCTGTAGGTTGTCTTTTGGTTTTGTCAACTGTTTCCTTTGCTGTGCAAAAGCTTTTTATCTTGATGAAGTCCCAATGTTCATATGTTTCCCTTGCCTTTGGAGATGTGTCTAGCAAGAAGTTGCTGCAGCCAAGCTCAGAGGTTGCTGCCTGTGTTCTCCTCTAGGACTGTCATGCATTCCTATCTCACATTTAGGTCTTTCATCCATTTTTAAAAATATTTTATTTATTTATATTCATGAGAGACACAGAAGGACAAAGAGGCAGAGACACAGGCAGAAGAAGCAGGCTCCATGCAGGGAGCCCGACGTGGGACTCGATCCCGAGTCTCCAGGATCATGCCCAGGATGAAGGCAGTGCTAAACTGCTGAGCCACCGGGGCTCTCCTCTTTCATCCATTTTAAGTCTATGTTTGTGTATGGTGTGAGAAAATGGCCCAGTTTCATTCTTCTGGATGTGGCTGTCCAATTTTCCAAACACCATTTGTTGAAGAGACCGACTTTCTTCCATTGTATATTCTTTCCTGCTTCATCAAAGATTAGTTGACCATAGGTCCATTGCTGGGTTTTCTATTTTGTTCCATTGAATAAAATGTGTCTGTTTTTGTGCCAGTACCATACTGTCTTTACAATTATAGCTTTGTAATACAGCCTACAGCCTGAAGTCTGAAATTGTGATGCCTCCAACTTTGGTCTTCTGTTTGAATATTCCTTTGGTTATTTCAGGGTCTTTTCTGGTTCCATACACATTTTACAGTTGTTTGTTCCAGCTCTATAAAAATGTTATTTTGATAGGGATTGCACCAAATGTGTAGATTGCTTTGAGTAGCATAGAGATTTTCACAATATTTGTTCTTTCTATCCATGGGCATGGAACATTTTTCCATTTCTTTGTGTCTTCCTCAATTGCTTTCATGAGTATTCTATAGTTTTTGGAGTACAGATTCTTTGCCTCTTTAGTTAGGTTTATTCCTAGCTATATTACAGTTGGGATTGATTCCTTGATTTCTTCTGCTTCATTTTTAGTATATAGAAATGCAACGGACTTCTGTGTGTTGATTTTCTAACCTGCCACTCTGCTGAATTCCTCTATCAGTTCTAGCAATTTTGCAGGGGAGTCTTTTGGGTTTCCTAGAGTATCATGTCATCTGTGAAGAATGAAAATTTGACTTCTTTGCCATTTGGATGTCTTTTTTCTTTTTGTTGTCAGACTACTACTAGACTTCCAGTACTACGCTGAACAATAGTGAGAATGGACATCTCTGTCCGTGTTCCTGACCTTAATGGAAAAGCTCTTTTCCCCACTGAGGATGATATTTGCAGTGGGTCTTTTGCACATGGCTTTTATGATATTGAGGTATGTTCCTTCTATCCCTACATGGCAGAGAGTTTTTATCAAGAAAGGAGGCTGTATTTTGTCAAATGCTTTTTCTGCATCTATTGGTCCTTGTTCTTTCTTTTATTAATGTGGTATATAACAATAATTGATGTTGACTACCCTTGCAGCCCAGGAATAAATCCCACTTGGTCATGATGAATAATCCTTTTAATGTACTGCTGGATTCTATTACTAGTATCTTGGTGAAAATTTTTGCATCCAAGTTTATCACGGATATTGGTCAGTAACTGTCCTTTTTAGTGGGGTCTATGAGTTTTGACATATATTTAAAACTTGTGAAACTATCATCACAATCTAGGTAACAAATATTTCATCATTTCAAAATTTCCTTGTGCTCCTTTGAAATCCATCTCTCTCCAAACCCTGTCCCCAGGCAACCACTGATCTGCTTTCTGTCACCATAGACTGATTTTCATTTTTCAGATTTACACATAAATAGAATCATACAATAGGTGTTCTAAAAATCTGGTTTCTTTCAGTCACTGTAATGTTTCGTCTGGCTTCTTTCATTAAAAAATCCTCTTTTCCTTATTGATTTATTCTTCTGTATTTAAATAGTATTTCATCGTGGAGATAAACTGTACTTTATTCGCTTGTAACAGAATATTTCTAGATTTCAGTCATTACAAATAAAATTGCTATGAATATTTCTGCACAAATATTTGTGTGGATATGAACTTTGATTCCTCTTGGGTAAATGGTCAGGTAGAATGAATGGGTCGTAATGTAGGCACAGATTAAAATTTTAAAGAAACTGCCCAACTCTTCTCCAAAGTATCATACCTAAATTTTACATAGCCCCCACTGTACACCAGTGAAGGATGGTCCACAGCCTTGGTACAGTAAACTTTATAAAATTTAGCCTGGGCATGTAGTATTATCCTATAGTGATTTTAATTTCCATTTCCCTGATGACTAGAGACAATGAGCATCTTTCCATATGCTTGTGGCCCTTCTTTCACCATCTTATAAAGGAGCTCTTCAAATCTTCTGTGAACTGTTTCTTAGTTTATTGAGCTGTAAGTGGTCCTCATACAACCTGATATAACTAATCTGTCTGATACATGTGTTGCAAAGGTTTTTCTTCAAGTCTGTAGTCTGCCTTTCCTGATGGTATCTTTCAAGCCCTGAAATTTTTAAGCTTCTATTTTAATTCCAATTAGTTAACATTCAGGTGTACAATATAGTAATTCAAAGCTTCCATACATCACCCAGGGCTCATCACAAGTGTTCTCCTTAATCCCCATCACCTAGTAAACCCATCCCCCCATCCCCCCACACTCTGGTAACTATCAGTTTGCTATGTATAATTAAGAGTCCAGGGCACCTGGTTGGCTCATTTGGAAGAGCATGTAACTAGATTGATCTTGGAGTTGTGAGTTTGAGCCCCACACTGGGTGGACAGATTGCTAAAAAAATAAAATAACCTTAAAAAAAAAAGAATCTGTTTTTTGATGTCTTATTTTTCCCCTTTGCTCATTTGTTTCTTAAATTCCATGAGTAAAATCATGTGGTAGTTGCCTTTCCCTGACTTATTTCACTTAGCACTATACTCTCTAGCTCCAACCATGTTGTTACAAATGGCAGGATTTCATTCGTTTCCATGGCTGAATAATATTCCATTGTGTGCATGTGCGCACACGCACACACAGGTATCAGATCTTTATCCATTCATCAGTCGATGGACAAGAGCTGCTTCCATACCTTGACAATTGTAAATAATGCTGCTGTAAACTTAGTGATGCATGTGTCTGTCTCTTTGAATTAGTGTTCTTGCATTCTTTGGGTAAATACCCAGGTAAGGTGATTACTGGATCATAGGGTAGGTTGCATTTTTATTTTTAATTCCTTTATTATTATTAAAGATTTTATTTACTCATTCATGAGAAACACAGAGAGAGAAAGAGGCAGAGGGAGAAGTAGGTGCCCTGCAGGGAACCTGATGCAGGACCGGACCCCAGGACCCCAGGATCACGCCCTGAGCTGGAGGCAGATGCTCAACCACTGAGCCACCCAGGAGTCCCAGTAGTTCCATCTTTACATTTTTGAGGGGCCTCCATACTCTTTTCCACCGTAGCTGCACCAGTCTGCATTCCCACCAATAGTGCATGAGGGTCCCCAATTCTCCATATTCCCGACATCACCTGTTCTTTCTTGTTACTGATTTTAGCCATTCTGATAGGTGTCAGTGGTATCTCATTATAGTTTTGATTTGTATTTCCCTGACGATGACTGATGCAGAGCATCTTTCATGTGTCTGTTGGCCATCTGTCTTCTTTGTAGAAATGTCTGTTTATGTCTTCTACCCATTTTTTAATTGGATTATTCTTTTTTGGGTGTTGAGTTTTAAAGATTTGAGAGAGAAAGGCACACATGCACATACACAGGAAGAGAGGGACAAAGCAGAGGGAGAGACAACCAGATCCTGCTGAGCTGGGAGCCCGAGGCCGGGCTCAACCACATGACCCTAAAATCATGACCTGAGCTGAAATCAAGAATCAGAGGTTTATTGGACTGTACCTTCTAGGCACCCCTAAAACATTTTATTTTTAAAGATTTTAGTTGGGTATTGAATTTTATAGGTTCTTTATATATTTTGGATAGTAAGTCTTTATCAGATATGTCTTTGACAATATCTTCTCCCATTCTGTATGTTGCCTTTTAGTTTTGTTGATTGTTTCCTTTGCTGTGAGGAAGCTTTTTATTTTGATGTAGTCTCAGTAGTTTCTTTTTGCTTTTGTTTCCCTTGCCTCAGGAGATATAACTAGAAAGAAACTGTGACAGCCAATATCAAAGAAGCTGCTGTCCATATTATCTTCTAGGATTTTTCTGGTTTTAGGTCTCACATTTTGGTCTTTAACCTATTATGAATTTATTTTTATGGTGTAAGAAAGAGGTCCAGTTTTCCCAACACCATAAGTTGAAGAGGCTTTTTCGCACAGGATATTCTTTCCTACTTTAGGGATCCCTGGGTGGCACAGCGGTTTGGCGCCTGCCTTTGGCCCAGGGCACGATCCTGGAGATCCGGGATCGAATCCCACGTCGGGCTCCCCGTGCATGGAGCCTGCTTCTCCCTCTGCCTGTGTCTCTGCCTCTCTCTCTCACTGTGTTCCTATCATAAATAAATAAAAATTAAAAAAAAAAAAGATATTCTTTCCTACTTTAAGATTAATTGACCATATAATTGTGCATTTACTTCTGGGTTTTCTATTCTGTTCCATTGATCTATGTGTCTACTTTTGTGCCAGGATATTAGGGTTTTGATTACTACAGCTTGGTAATATAACCTTTAGTCTGGAATTGTGATGTGTCCAGTTTTGCTTCCCGCCCCCCCCCCCCCCAGACTGCTTTAGGTGTATAGGGTTTTTTTGTGGTTCTGTACAAATTTTAGGTTAGTTCTCATTCTGTGGAAACTGCTGTTGGTATTTTGATAGGAACTGCCTTAAATATGTAAACTGCTTTGGATAGTACAGAGATTTTAAAATAATTGTTCTTCCAATCCCAGAGCATGGAATGTCTTTCCATTTCTTTGTGTTGTCTTCAATTTCTTTCATCAGTGTTTTGTAGTTTCCAGTATATAGGTCTTTCACCTCTTCAGTTTATTGTAGGTTTATTCCTAAGTACTGTATTATTTTTAGTACAATTATAAACGGGATTATTTTCTTAATTTCTTTCTGCTGCTCCATTATTGATGTATAGAAAGGCAATAGATTTCTGTATATCGAATTTGTATCCTACAACATTACTGAATTCATTTATCAGTTCTAGTATTTTGTTGGTGGAGTCTTTAGGCTTTTCTATAAATAGTATTATGCCATCTGCAAATAGCAGAAGTTTTACTTCTTCCTTACCAATTTGGAGGTCTTTTATTTCTCTCTGTTTCATTGCTGTGGCTAGGACTTGTTGAATAATAAGTCCATGTTGAATAAAAGTGTTCAGAGTAGACATCCTTGTTCTTGACCGTTGGGGAAAAAGTTGTCAGTGTTTCCCCCATTAATGATGATGTTGGCTATGAGTTTTTCATACATGGTCTTATGTTGAGTGAGGTATATTCCCTTTAAACCTAGTTTGTTGACGACTTTTCTCACGAATGGATGTGCTTTTGTCAAATGCGTTTCCTGCATCTACTGAAATTATAATATGGTTCTTATTCTTTCTCTTATTGATGTATCAAGTTGATTGATTCATGAATACTGAACCATCCTTTCAAACCATGAGTAAATCCCACTTGATTGGGGTGAATGATTATTTTAATGGATTGCTGAAACTGGTTTGTCAGGATTTAATGATTTTTAAAGATTTTATTTTTTTAGAGAGAGAAGAGCACGAGCAGGGGAAAGGGGAAGATGGAGAGGGACAAGCAGGCTCCCTGCTAAGTAGAGAGCCTGACACTGGGCTCAATCCCAGGACCCTGGGATCATGACCTGAGCCCAAAGGCAGAAGCTTAATGGACTGAGCTATCCAGGCACCCTTACTGAGGATTTTTTTTTTAAAGATTTATTTATTTTAGAGAGAGAGTGTGCACAAGCAGGAAGGGCAGAGAGAATCCCAAGAAGAATCCTCACTGTGCACAAAACCTGACGCAGAGCTTGATCTCACAATCCTGAGATCATAACCTAAGCTGAAGTCAAGAGTTGGATAGGTAACTAGATGTGCCACCCAGGTGCCACTAGTATTTTGTTGAGGATTTTTGCATCTGTGTTCATGGGGGCATATTAGCCCCCATGTATCTCTTTTTTAGTGGTGTCTTTAACTGGTTTTGGTATTAGGATGATATTGGTCTCACAGAATGAATACAGAAGTTTTCCTTCCTCTTTTATTTTTTGGAATAGTTTGAGAAAGATAGGTATTAACTCTTCTTTAAATGTTGGGTAGAAATTACCTGTGAAGCCATCTAATCTTGGACTTCTGTTTGTTGCCAGTTTTTATTACTGAATCAATTCCTTGGCTGGTTTTCAGTCTGTTCAAACTTTCTATTTCTTTCTGTTTAAGGTTTGATAGTTTATATTTCTAGGAATTTACCCATTTCTTCTAAGTTGTCCAGTTTTTTGGCATATAGTTTTTCATAATATTCTCTTATAATTGGTTTTGTGTGTGTGTGTGTGTGTGTGTGTGTTGGTTATTCCTCCTCTCTCATATGTGATCTTACTTGAGTCCTTTCTCTTTTTTTCTTGACAAGTCCGGCTAGAGGGTTATCAATTTTATCCTTTTTTTTTTTTTCCAAAGAATCAGCTCCTGGTTTCATTGATCTGTTCTGCTGTTTGTTTTTAGTTTCAATATCACATATGTCTGCTCTCATCTTTTATGATTTCCTCCCTTTGCTGGTTTTAGGTTTTTTTTTTGTTTGCTTGTTTGTTTTTTTTGTTCTTTTCTAGCTTCTTTAGGTGTAAGATTAGGTTTATGTGAAATTTTCCTTGCTTCCCAGGTAGGCCTGTATTACTAAAAACGTCACTCTTAGAACCACTTTGGCTGCATCCCATAGGTTTTGGGCTGTTGTGTTTTCATTATAGTTTTTTCCATGTACTTTAAAAATTTATTTCCTTGTTGACCCATTCATAACTTACTACATGTTATTTAACCTCCATATATTTGTGATCTTTCCAGATTTTTTCTTGTGGTTGACTTGTTTCATAGCATTATAGTCAGAAAAGATGCAAGGTATGACTTTGATCTTCTTCAATTTGTCGGTTTTGTGACCTCATATATGTTCTGTTCTGGAGAATGTTCCATGTCCACTTGAAAAGAATGTGTATTCTGCTGATTCATGGTGGAATATTCGAAATATATCTGTTAAATTCAACTGTTTTAATGTGTCCTACAAGGCCACTGTTTCCTTGTTCTCTGTTTAGATTATCTGTCCATTGGTGTAAGTGGGGTGCTAAACTCCCCTACTATTGTATAACTATCAATTAGTTCCTTTATGTTTGTTACTATTTTATAGATTTGGGTGCCTTTATGTTGGGTGCATAAGTATTTATAATTTTTGTATCTTCTTGGACTGTCCCCTTTTTAAATATATAGTGTTCTCGTTTGTCTCCTGTTACAGTCTGTTTTCAAAGTCTATTTTGTATAAATACTGCTACTCTGGCTTTCTTTTGACATCCATTTGCATGACAGATGTTTCTCTATCCCCTTACTTTCAATCTGCAGGTGTCTTTAGGTCTGAAATGAGTCTCCTGTGGGCAGTATGTAGATGGGTCTTGTTTTTGCTTTTTTTTTTTCTTTAAGATTTTATTTATTTATTCATGAGAGAGAGAGAAGAGACATAGGCAGAGGGAAAAGCAGGCTCACCGTGTCAGGAGCCAAATGCAGGACTCGATCCCAGGACTCTGGGACCATGCCCTGAGCGGAAGGCAGATGCTCAACCACTGAGCCACCCAGGTGCCCCAAGATGGGTCTTGTTTTTAAATATATCCTGTGGCCCATGTTGTGATTGAAGCATTTACTCCAATTACATTCAAAGTAATTATTATTATTTTTTAAGGATTTTATTTATTTATTCATGAGAGACACACAGAGAGGCAGAGACTCAGGCAGAGGGAGAAGCAGGCTCCATTCAGGGAGCCCGACGTGGACTCGATCCCAGGTCTCCAGGATCAGGCCCTGGGCTGAAGGCAGCGCGAAACCACTGAGCCACCCAGGCTGCCCCATTCAAAGGAATTACTGACAGATGTGTTTAATGCCATTTATAACCTTTTTAATGATTATTTCTGAAAATTTTCCCTGATCCTTTGTTTTTCTCTTTTCTGTTTTGCTGATTTTCTTTACTGATATACTTGGATTTCACTTTACTCTTTCCATATTTATTAGTTTTTTGATTATATGGATTTTAGGTTTTATATGGGATTACGTTTTTGATAATATGGTTACCAGTTACCATTAGGTTTGTATATACCTCTCTTGCATAGCAGTATATATTTGACAGTTCAAGTTTGAACCCATTCATTCCTCCTCTCCTCCCCATGTTTTAGATATGTTAATTTATATTACATCCTTTTTTGCATGTCATTTCCTTGACTATTTCTTTAAAGAAATATTTATTTTTACTGCGTTTGTGTTTCCTACATTTATATGGTCACTTTTGGTATTTCCACTCAAAAGTCCCCTTTAATATTTCTTGCAGGAGTGGTTTAGTGGTCATGAACTCCTTTAGTTTTTGTTTGTCTGAGAAACTCTTTATCTTTCCTTCTATTCTGAATGACAACTTTCCTGGGTATTCTTTGCTGCAGATTTTTTCCTATTCAGCACTTTGAATATATCACAAGTACTGAAACTTTTAATGCTTGATAAACAATACATAAATTATTTCCTTTTTTGATTTGTGTTTTTTGTGTCCTAATAAACCTTTGTCTATCCCAAATTGCAAAGATTTTTCTCCTACTTTTTCTCCTAGAAGTTGTATAGGTTTAAATGTTACATTAAAGGCCTATGGATCCATTTTAAGGCAATTAGTATAGTATAAAATATGGGGGAAAGCGTTTATTTTTTCGAATATGAATTTCTGGGGATCCCTGGGTGGCGCAGCGGTTTGGCGCCTGCCTTTGGCCCAGGGCGCGATCCTGGAGACCCGGGATCGAATCCCACATCAGGCTCCCGGTACATGGAGCCTGCTTCTCCCTCCGCCTGTGTCTCTGCCTCTCTCTCTCTCTATGACTATCATAAATAAATAAAAAATTAAAAAAAAAAAAAAAAGAATTCGAATATGAATTTCTACCTGTCCAAAAACTTGAGAAATTTTCTTTCCCTATGGAATTCTACGCTGTTGAAAAATCAACAAATTAGATATGTATGGGTCTATTTCTAGACTCTGCAATCTACTCTATTAATGTAAATCTGTATTACCTATCCTTTTTACACTACCAAACTGCTTGATTTCTGCAGCTTTACATTAAATCTTGCATTAAAAAAATTCTTTTAAATTATTTAACCATTCTAAATAGCTTCTTTTCCTATTTCTATATACATTTTAGAAGTTCAGTGCATTTTCCTCAAGTAGGGAAAAAGAAAATAAGAGCTTAGAAAAAGAAATAAGGAATTACTATGATTTTATCAGGGTTGCTAAATATAAAATCAAGAAACAAGTCTGTATTTCTATATTAGTAACAGTGAAATAACAATGATTGCTGAAACTTAGATTGCATTTATTCCAGGCAGCATTCTAAACTCTTTATGTACATTAGCACATTTAATATTTATTACAAGCCTACCAGTTGAGTACTATTATTCTGCTCATTTCACATATGAAGAAAAGAAAGTGGAGAGCAGTTAAGCAATTTGTCCAAAATCACACAGATTATAAATAGTAGGTCTAGAATTATAATCTAAAAGGTACGGTTGAAAACCCAAAGCCTCCACCCCAAGATTGCTAGAACTCATACAGCAATTTGGTAGCGTGGCAGGATACAAAATCAATGCCCAGAAATCAATGGCATTTCTATACACTAACAATGAGACTGAAGAAAGAGAAATTAAGGAGTCAATCCCATTTACAATTGCACCCAAAAGCATAAGATACCTAGAAATAAACCTAACCAAAGAGGTAAAAGATCTATACCCTAAAAACTATAGAACACTTCTGAAAGAAACTGAGGAAGACACAAAGAGATGGAAAAATATTCCATGCTCATGGATTGGCAGAATTAATATTGTAAAAATGTCAATGTTACCCAGGGCAATTTACACGTTTAATGCAATCCCTATCAAAATACCATGGACTTTCTTCAGAGAGTTAGAACAAATTATTTTAAGATTTGTGTGGAATCAGAAAAGACCCCGAATAGCCAGGGGAATTTTAAAAAAGAAAACCATAGCTGGGGGCATCACAATGCCAGATTTCAGGTTGTACTACAAAGCTGTGGTCATCAAGACAGTGTGGTACTGGCACAAAAACAGACACATAGATCAATGGAACAGAATAGAGAATCCAGAAGTGGACCCTGAAATGTATGGTCAACTAATATTCGATAAAGGAGGAAAGACTATCCATTGGAAGAAAGACAGTCTCTTCAATAAATGGTGTTGGGAAAATTGGACATCCACATGCAGAAGAATGAAACTGGACCACTCTCTTTCACCATACACAAAGATAAACTCAAAAAGGATGAGAGATCTAAATGTGAGACAAGAGTCCATCAAAATCATAGAAGAGAACACAGGCAACACCCTTTTTGAACTCGGCCACAGTAACTTCTTGCAAGATACATCCACAAAGGCAAAAGAAACAAAAGCAAAAATGAACTATTGGGACTTCATCAAGATAAGAAGCTTTTGCACAGCAAAGGATACAGTCAACAAAACTAAAAGACAACCTACAGAATGGGAGAAGATATTTGCAAATGATGTATCAGATAAAGGGCTAGTATCCAAGATCTATAAAGAAACTATTAAACTCAACATCAAAGAAACAAACAATCCAATCATGAAATGGGCAAAAGACATGAAGAGAAATCTCACAGAGGAAGACATGGACATGGCCAACATGCACATGAGAAAATGCTCTGCATCATTTGCCATCAGGGAAATACAAATCAAAACCACAATGAGATACCATACCATACCATAGCTGGGGGCATCACAATGCCAGATTTCAGGTTGTACTACAAAGCTGTGGTCATCAAGACAGTGTGGTACTGGGGAAACACCAGTGAGAATGGGGAAAATTAACAAGGCAGGAAACAACAAATGTTGGAGAGGATGCAGAGAAAAGGGAACCCTCTTACACTGTTGGTGGGAATGGGAACTGGTGCAGCCACTCTGGAAAACTGTGTGGAGGTTCCTCAAAGAGTTAAAAATAGACCTGCCCTATGACCCAGCAATTGCACTGTTGGGGATTTACCCCAAAGATTCAGAGGCAATGAAACGCCGGGACACCTGCACCCCGATGTTTCTAGCAGCAATGTCCACAATAGCCAAACTGTGGAAGGAGCCTCGGTGTCCATCGAAAGATTAAATGGATAAAGAAGATGTGGTTTATGTATACAATGGAATATTACTCAGCCATTAGAAACGACAAATACCCACCATTTGCTTCGACGTGGATGGAACTGGAGGGTATTATGCTGAGTGCAGTAAGTCAATCGGAGAAGGACAAACAGTGTATGTCCTCATTCATTTGGGGAATATAAATAATAGTGAAAGGGAATATAAAGGAAGGGAGAAGAAATGTGTGGGAAATATCAGAAAGGGAGACAGAACATAAAGACTCCTAACTCTGGGAAACGAACTAGGGGTGGTGGAAGGGGAGGAGGGCGGGGGGTAGGGGAGAATGGGTGACGGGCACTGAGGGGGACACTTGACGGGATGAGCACTGGGTGTTATTCTGTATGTTGGTAAATTGAACAACAATAAAAATTAATTTATTAAAAAAAAAAAAAGGTATGGTTCTGGGGATCCCTGGGTGGCTTAGCGGTTTAGTGCCTGCCTTTGGCCCAGGGCACGATCCTGGAGTCCCAGGATCGAGTCCTGCATCAGGATCCTGGCATGGAGCCTGCTTCTCCCTCCGCCTGTGTCTCTGCCTCTCTCTATCATGAATAAATAAATACATAAATCTTTAAAAAAAATAAATAAAAGGTATGGTTCTGAGGAATAAATCTAACAAAGCTTGTTAATATTTATGGAGAAAAGTTGCCAAACTCTCTGGAAAGATATTAATGAACATTCAAAAAAATGGAGGGATGCACAATGCTCAAAGACTGGAGAACTCTATTGTAAAGATGTCAATGATCTAAGAGATTTAAAAAGTCAATTTAATCCAATTGAAACTCCAACAGCTTTTTTTTTTTTTTGAGGACTTGACAAGCTCATCCTAAATTTCATAGGTAAGATGATCAAGAATTGCTAAGATACTCTTAAAGAATAAGGTAAAAATATTTATTCTATCAGATATTGAGTCCTGTGGTGATGACAAAAGGGAAGACTAGTAAACAGACCCATGCAACCAGGCTCAGGAAACTATTTAAGCAAATATTCAGCTGAAGTTAGTAGGTATTAAGCCTGAGACCATTTTTTGTGTACTACAGGATTGAGCAAATAAGTAAACATGTTGAGACTAATAGAAACTAAATAACTCATCTTGAAGAAGAAAGAACAGCATGAAAAGCATGCTGGGTTGGAATTGGAGGTATTAGCTAAAATTTGTGGGTTTTTAACCGCACAGAGGCATATGTTTATGAAGCACACAAACAGAAATATACTTACGAAGTACATACATACACACATATTCCAGTAATGTTCATTCAAAATGCATAGAAGTAATGATGCTCCTATTAACAATGAGCACATGCAATACCTGGATTTTTATTTCAAAATACCATTTCACACTAAAAGGAACCAGGCCTCACTGGAGAAGAAGCCAATTACAGCACTAAGACAGGGAAAGTAAAAAAGATCTGAAATATTTCAGCCAGAAAGTCAAAGTGTTCCAGTGGTGATGGGGATATGTCAAGGGGCCACAAAAGCCAGCGTGAAAGGGCTCCTACTGCCCAAATCTGGGAGAGGTTGAACATAATATGAAAAATAACAGTACACAATGCATAGAATAAAATAATCCCTAAGACCATACTGACATGAAAAAACAAATTAGTAAATAAGCCATACAAAACTAATACAGAGTATAATGAATATAGACATTATTACTATCATTTTAAAGATTTTATTATTTGTTAATTCATGAGAGACACACACAGGGGCAGAGACACAGGCAGAGGGAGAAGTAGACTCCCCACCAGGAACCCGATGTAGAAGTTACAATCCTTGAGCCAAAGGCAGATGCTCAATCACTGAGCCACCCAGGCATCCCTAGACAACACTATTATACTATAATTATATAATGTGATATACATGCCTACATCACCAATCATAATATATAAATGTATCTAAGTGACATGTTATACACCTTAAATTCATACATTGTTATGTATCAAATTTATTTGGAAGGAAGGAAGGGTTGGGTAAGAAAAAGTTCTTCAAAATAAAATCCCAGCTAATGCACATGGAAGGAAAGACAGAATTAACAAATCCCCAATAAGGTAGCCATCACAGTAACAAATTTTGGCAATGGATGATAAAATTAAAGAGTGAAAAGTGATAAAGAACAGGCTATTTATATAGTCTCAATGTATGACCCTACAAATTAATTACAGAGAAAAAGAGTAATTTTAATGGGAAGAAACTTGGCAGAAACCAACTTAAGAAGTGATCAAAGTTATTTATCACCAAGAACTAGAAAACTAGCATGTTCCCTTGATGTAACCAGTGGAAAAAGAGGCAACACTGTTTCAGCCAAAACACCAGACACTCTTATTGAGACATTCTATGAAACACCCAAACTGAAATCTTCACAAATTCAAGGATCATGAAAAACAAAGAATGAGGAAATATTCCAAATTAAAGGAAATGACATGGCAAATAAATTAGCCTGATACTAGTTTGGATCTTTACCAGAAAAAAATTCTCTTATAAAGAACACTACTTTTGCAGTAGGTGAAAGTTTTAAAAGGTTTATGGATCAGATAATAGAATTGTATGAATGCTAATTTCATGGTTTTGATTAACTGAACTGTTTCAAGGTAAGAATGTCCTTGTTCTTAGAAAATACACACTGAGTTTTCATAAAGGGGCATCATGCCTGCAACTTACTCTCCAATATTCAGGGGAAAAAGAAAAATCAACTATTCATCCCCTCAATGTAATCAGAGAGATGATGAAGTAAATGTGGTATGATGTGAACTAAGGAATCTGAATAATTCTGGGTATAAGGGAATTCTTTGTACTATTTTTACAACTTAAATTACTTCAAAACAGAATTACTAAAATACTATAAACTTTAGAATATAAGTATATGTCTTTATGATGTCAGGAAAACAAAAGATTAAACAAGACAAAAAATATAAAGGAAATGGCAAATAAATTTGACTAGATAAAAATACCACAACAAGAATATACCAATAAGCCCAAAATTGGAACAATTTGCAATACATATAACCAACAAAGGATTAGTAGGTAGGACATAGATTTAAAAATTATATATTTTTATTATATAAAAATTAAAGAAGAAACTAAACACAAAAGTTGGCAAAAAAAATTAAAAATTTCATAAGGGAGAATGGCCAATAAATAAAAATATGTTCAACTTCATGGGTGATCAGGAAAATCTCATAGCAGCACTGTCCATAATAGCCTCAAGCTAAAACAACCCAAATGTCTATCAACAGAATGAATAAACTGTGGTATATTCATACAATGGATATCTATATATTTGACAGTACTGAGAATGAATAAGCAATAGCCACATATATACATATATAAATATGGATGAATCACAAGTCACAAAAGAAGATGAAGAGCATGATGCCATTTACATAAAATTCTAAATAAAGGAGGGAAAAATGTTTAAATTATCACTTAGTGCTGCATAATGCGTGTTAAGAAAATCACAAGGAAAAAGCAGAAAAGCAAAGGAATGATTACCATCAAATTTCAGACCGATCATCTTGGGGCAGAGAGGGAAGGAACATAATCAATGAGAGGGCTACAAAGAATGCTTCTTCAGGATGTATAAATTATTTCTTAACCTGAGTGATAACTACGTGAGTGTTAAAAAACATACTTGCATATTTTAGAAGCCATTCTGATGGTATAATGTGTATTACTAAAAATGGGTAGAGTACTTACAACTTAACCCTAGGAACTATAAAGAATCTTAAAAAAAAAAAAAAAAAAAAAGAACTGATAGTGAGGTAGGAAAAAGGAAAAGGTCAGGAGAATGGTACACAGAAGCCAAGAGAAAGGAATAGTGAACTGTGTCAAATATTAGCAAGAGGCACAATAAACTTTTACACAATACACAAGAAAATGTTATTACTGTTGATGAATCAGTTATCTTAAGATACAGACATTACTTTGCAAGGAGATTTACTAAAACAATGAAAAAGGATGTAAATATCCTGGTATTTTATATTCAGAAACCAAAACTTTTGACTATTTTTTTTTTAAGATTTTATTTATTTATCATGAGAGACACACAGAAAGAGGCAGAGACATATGAAAAAAGAGAAGCAGGCTCCTCACAGGGAGCCTGACTCAGAACTTGATCCCGGGACCAGGATCATGCCCTGAGCTGAAGGCAGATACTCAATCGCTGAGCCATCCAGGCGTCCCCTCTTGATTGTAATTTTTAAATGTCCTCCCTCCCACAATGTCTGACATTAATTACATCAACCGTATAAAATTATTGGACTAAATATAGTTCTGCAGTTGATTGCCAAGTTTTGGTAAACTTGAATGATAACCTCAATTCCTATGATGTATTACTGAAATTGTGATTACAAAGAACTTTGGGCTCTGCCAAATTGGACATGTTAAGTAGAGGCTGGTAACAAATACTATATGACACAAAAAATTTAGTTAGCCCAAGACAGAAACTTTAACAATTTAGGAACACGAACTGAACAACTCACTTGGCTTTTCCAGTTACAAATAACAAAAGCTTTTACTTTAAAATAAAGCTACAAACTATTTTCCAGAAAATGTTGGGACATTTGGGCTAAAGATTCATTTTTTTTTCACCTATAAAATAAAGATGGACTAAATACTACTTAAGGTCTTATGGTGTCATTTGGAAAAGGAAAACCAATCACAAAGGGTAATAATATTTAATACTTTACCTAAATAATAAACCACGCTTTTGAGGGCTGCAAAACCAGTAAGTAGCATATATTAACCTAGTGATATACCCAACTGAGGTATCCACTGCTGCTTCTTGCTTTTTTGTTTTAAAAGTATAAATCTATTAATAACTAATTTTAAATAAAAGAAAAAAAGCTCTTTAAAGCAATAGAGACAATTCAGAAGGCTATATTTTTATTAATGAACTGTAACTTTACATAAATTTAAGATAAAGACAAAAGTTCTGATATTTAAAAAAACCAAACAAAATAAAATAAATCCTCTTCTTTGACCAGAGGAAAAACATACCACTAATTCAGGGCCTTATTTTAAAATACCAATACTTCAAAAGAGAAAAGTATTTTTCTTAAGAGAGATTATACCAATATTCCGTGGCTATAAGTCAACACATTTAAAGCAATGTTAATATGTAAGATTATTAATTTGAAGCAAATGGTTGTGTGGCTTATAAAACAATGAGTAAGATTAATGTCAGAAAATAAATTTTTAACTCATTTTCAGATATTCATTTGTTTTGCCAACAGAAGAATCTACTAATATTAAGATTTAATTAATGGACACATTTTGTTCCAAGACTTTTTTTGTTTTCTTTAGAAATCCTTTAAGAATCCAAGAAGAAAAAGGCTGATATACATAGATTAATAAATAACTTCAGAAAACTTGCTTTGTGACCCAAAATGGAACTACTCACCAAAAGCAGCAGCCATAGGGGGTTCAAGGGATGGCTGGCCATCACCAGTAGGAAGGTCTAAACGAGTGAAGTCTCTGCTTTTGTCATTATTATATTTCACATTAAGGCTGGTGAGCTTGGAGAAGTCAATACGCAGAGTGCAGCATGCATTATAGATATTCTGGCCATCCAGAGCCTAAAGCATGTAAGAAAGGGACTGATATTTTGCAAGAAAACAACACTGATACATCAAGTAGCCTCTATTTTGACACAGAATTGCAATCAGGTATAAAGCAGAAAGCAATAGACTAAAAGCTGTGTTTACTTTTACCTCTGTTACTATGTGAATGTAAGAGAAAAAAATCTCAGGTTTTCCACAATGTCATAATAATCTCTATTTTGTCTGTGGTAAGATCAAATGAAAGAAGAGAAATATAAAAGATTGGGAAAATATTATACATTACTGAGCACTGTCCTAGCTATCACTATGATTATTTTGTCCACAACAAATGTTTAAAAATGATTTGATTTTGTATTTCATCTTAATTTTTTAGTATACTTTGTATAGGTAAAGATGAAATAAAGCCTTTCTAAATGGAACTTGTCAGAACTACAACATACAAAATATTATGATCTCTTGTTTTATTCTCTTGTAAATTTATTTTATAATAGTTTGAATAATAATGAGAGAAAATTTGCAGTTGGTTCCGATATAAGACCAAAGATCAGCAATTCCTCCTTTCACAATAAATGAAAATTTATCACAGGGTTATTTGTAGCCACTTGACTTCTGCAAATGCTCAAATTTATAAAAATAGATACCAGAAACCAAAATACATTAAAAAATGCAAATATACAAAAACCACTTCCTTATAATAACAGCTACTCATGAGTACATCAGAAAGGTACAAAATAATATATACAGGCAAAGGGTATAGCAAATATGAAGTCTATATTCCTAATCAAGAGGCAGACAGTACACACAAAACTACTAAAAACCTTAGTCCCTTTTAAACCTTATCTTTGAAAAGAAATTAGAAATAATTCAGATACTGATAAAAGAATTAGGGTTAGGAATAGACTTCAGTAGATGAAACCAAATGAATATGAAATTTCATATCTTGTCAAAAGTCAAGCACTCATGAACTTAAAAAAAAAAAGAAAATATAAACCAAAAGCAACAAACTTCCTAAAATATAGTATCTTCACCAATTCAGAGCTCAACAACAACAAAAAAAAATCAACCAATCTTTGGCTGATTTAATAGAAGAAAATGAAGACACAGGACAAAGATAATTCTACTTTATTAGTCAGATTGTATCAGGAATACTGTGCTCCTCTCTAAGTATCACAGAAATGAGGCCCAAAGATCCAAGAAGTAATAAATGATTTGAAACCATTTCATACGAAGAAAGTAATTTTTAGCTTATTATTTTAAAAAGCATAAGGAACAGTGCATTTAAAAACAGTAAATTTTATATTATGTATATTTTACAATTAAAAACACATGGTGAACTGCAACAAGGGAGAAGACACGATGGCGTTCTTTGATTATCACTGAAGTGACTGATTAACAAACGAAAAATGAAAAAGATCATAATTACCATTTTGGCATAATGTGCATTCACTGGGTCAGCATACTGAAGCAAGGCTTGAAACTGATTATTCTTTGTAAAGGTGATAATCTTCAAGACTGTGCCAAATTTAGAAAATATCTGGAAAAAGTTCACATCAGGTTAAATCTAAGGGAAATATTAGGCTAATATACGTTTCTAAATACCATGTTTTAATTGAAGTAAATTCCATTTTTAAATGAAAACCATTTCCTCTATTAAAACTATTGGTACAAAATGACTTAAATCAAGCCCAACATGTTAATGCTTCAACACTCATACAGGGCTTAAAATAGTGCCTGACAACTATTTATGCAACAGGCACTCAAATATTTAACCCATTTTATATTATGTCATAAATGGCACAATAGTAAAAACATGACACTACAATAGGAATTAATTAGTGTTATGAGGGATCCCTGGGTGGCGCAGCGGTTTGGCGCCTGCCTTTGGCCCAGGGCGCGATCCTGGAGACCCGGGATCGAATCCCACGTCGGGCTCCCGGTGCATGGAGCCTGCTTCTCCCTCTGCCTGTGTCTCTGCCTCTCTCTCTCTCTCTCTGTGTGACTATCATAAATAAATTTAAAAAAAAATTAAAAATTAAAAAAAATTTAGTGTTATGAGATAATGGTGTTATAAAGCATTTGAATGGAAGTGGGATAGTCCTGTGAATCAACTATTTCACTTTGAGAATCAGCATCTATTTCTTGAGATTTTTATAGGCAGAGAAACTACAAAATTTTCTTCTAGAGGCTGTTCTATTAATTCATTCAATATTCACAAAGGGCTGTCCTAAGCTCTGGGAAATCAGCAGTGAATAACAAGAGTCTCTGCCCTGAGGAAGGATAGACCATAAATAACAGGATGTTTCATCACAAAAAAGTGTTAGGAATAAAAATAAAAGGAAAAGGGATGAGAGTGGATTGGCACGTAAGCTGGGAAGGTCAAGAATGGTTGAAGGCCTTTCTGAAGTCTTCGGAGAAGAGTGAATAAACAGTGTGAGGAAAATATTGATAGATCCCTGGTTACCAATGATCTTAAAAAACTTGCTCTATTCCACCACCACAAAGGTTCCTGGCCAAGGTTACTATAGTGCGTTTTGTTTTCCTCTGACATCCGTCTTAAATTTGGATCTTAATAGCCAGAAACCTATCTTTCTGCTTCTAAAATAAAAAAATAAGTATTCTGTACACTGGTAAGAACTTGCTATTATCACATACTATGTATGACTGTCCTTAATAGCCAAATGGTCCTCCCTTTTCATTATCACAAAGAATAATCAATAATAAATAACCTAGGGGTGCCTGGATGGCTGAGTCAGTTAAGCATCCAAACTCTTGACTTTGGTGACTTTGGTGTTAGGTCATGATCTCAAGGCGGCGAGATTGAGTTCCTCACAGGGCTCTGCACTCAGTGGGTAGTCTGCTTGGGATTCTCTCTCATATATGATATATATAGATCAATCTTTAAAAAATTTTTTTAAATAGTAATTACCCTAAAGCATAGGCAACAAAAAGAAAACAAAATGGTAAATTCTACTACATCAAAATGTAAAACTTTTGTGCTCAAAAGACACTATCAACAGAGCAAAACAGCAACCCACAAAATGGGAAGTTATATCTGCAAATCATATACTCCATAAAGGATTAAAATCCAGAATGTATAAAGAATTCTTATAATTGAACAACAAAAATCCAATTTAATAATCAGTAAAAAAAATAAATATTCCTCCAAAGAAAACAATAAAATAGCCAATAAACACTTGAAAAGATATTGAACATCACTAATCAAAAACTCAATGAGATACTACTTCATACTCATTAGGACAGCTATTATGAAAAACACAAAAAAACATCAGTAGTAAAAAACATGATGTCTCATCATAAAAAAGTATTATGAATAAAAATAAAAGGAAAAGGGATGAGAAATATCAAGTGTTGGGGAGGATGTGGAGAAAATAGAACCTTTGTGCACAGTTGGTGGGAATGCAAAATGGTATAGCTGCTATGGAAAACACTATGGTGGTTCTTCAAAGAAATTAAAAATAAAATTACCATATGATCCAACAATTCCATTTCTGAGTATAAACCCAAAAGAACTGAAAGCAGTGACTCAAAGAGCTATTTGTACATCCGCATTCACAAAAGGCTTATTTGTAAAAGATGGAAGCAACTTAAATGTCCATCCACAAAAATGTGGTAAATATATACAATGGAATATTATTCAGCCTTTAAAAGGAAGGACATTCTGACACATGCTACAACATGGATGAACCTTGAACACATTTAAGTGAAATAAGCCAGTCACAAAATAAAAAAATTATGCACAATTCCAATTTTAAGAGTAACCTAGAGTAGTCAAATTCACAGAGACAGTGAGTAGAATGGTGGTTACCAGGGGACGAGACAGGATGAGACAAAAGGGGAAGGGGGCATTATTGTTTAACGGGTTTCAGTTTAGGAAGACAAAAAAAGTTTCGGAGATATATTTGGGGATAACTACAAAACAATGTGTACTTAATGTCACTAAACCATACGGTTAAAAGTGGTTAAAATGGTAAAATTTATATATTTATATTAAACCCCTCAAAATAAACTATCCTAAAGTCCAAATACTCATTTTTGGCAGAATATTCTTCTTTAACATATACTCAGCTCAGAGTCACACTTCTTGGAGGAGATAACACCATTCAACAAGATTTGTGGAACCAGTCTGTCTTAGAAGGGCTGACCAAAAAATATTATTACTTAAAATTAGGTAGTCTAAGCGTTCTTTATTGAAATTCCTTTAAAATGTAGCTAATTAAATTATGGTCATACTTAAAACTTTGGGATCTTAATCTCTCATTTAACTATTTTGAAAAACATAAGGAATTTGTTTTTGTACTTTTAATGAAACTTTTGGTTCCGTCACAGCATTTCCTCAGTACACTTGTGTGTCCTAGATAATATTCTTAGAATTTATAAAAGAATACCAAAGTGGAGTGCCTGAGTGGCTCAGTCAGTTAAGCATCTGCTTTTGGCTCATGTCATGATCTCAATGTTCTGGGATCGAACCTTGTGTTGGGCTCCCTGCTTAGTGGAGTCTGCTTCTCTCCACTCTCCACCCCATCCGAACTCATGCTATCTCTCTCTTCCTCTCTCAAATAAATAGATAAAATCTTCAAAAAAGGATACCAAATTTGCCATATTCTCAGCTGTCAAAGAATATAGACTTTATGTTGTATCTTTCTTTAAGATATAAGCATTCTTGAGCAAAGATCTTATATTTTCTTCATTTCTACCTTTGGTGATACTGTGGTCACACACACACTACCCCGATCTAAATATTTTAAGTGCATCAACTGAGTGTTGGCTAAAGGAGAAGTAATAGATTTTTTACTGCACCCACACACAGTATTCTAAAGTACAACATTATATCACATATAATTTTGCCCTGGTGTATCTCTCTGACCACATTTCCTGATACTTTTTATAACAGACTATTTACACCAACAATGTGCAGTTGTCCATAGTTCTCTAAATACACCAAGTGGTGTCAGACTTCTAAGCCTTTTCTTAGAACTCTGTCTAATACCTAGTGTATTTTATCTTTTCTAAAACTCAGCTCAGGAAGTAAGCCACCAGAAAATTCTCTGCCTCTCCCAAATATCAACAGAATTAATTCTCTTTTCTGAGTATTACCCCCTTCTTAGTTTCATTTATAAATATTTGTTTTACTTACATTGTACTATACATTTATTTACATATCTATCTCCTTTAATTAGACTGAAAGCTCCTCGAAGAGGACTACCTTACCTTAATCATTACTACATCACTGAGTACAATTCTTGGCAAAGAAGTAGGTACACAGTAAATGCTTATTATTAATTGATAAAGAATTATACGAAGATTTGATTGAAGAATTATGGCAACATGCAGTTTTTCAAAAATAATAAACTTTTTATGTAAAATAGCTCATTAATGAAATAGAACATAAAATTTATTCTCAAATTTGGAATTAATTTTACACTAAATTATGCATAGAACCTAGTTAATTTTCACTTAACTTTCAGATGTTGTTAATGTTTACATTCTTTCTCTCATTTAACTTGAACACCACCAGGCTATACATCCTCACTGACTGCTGTGGTTGGGCTCTGTGATTTTTTAACTGAATATGGTAACAGATATAAATGGACTGAACTGGCTAAGCATGGATACTTATCTAGAGTCTTCTGGACTGTATTTACTGAGAGGAACTATAAAGATCAACCTGATACTTTTGAATAAATTAAGTGTGGACCAACATAAGGGAATCCAAGCTAATGCCTCAAATGTGATTTTTAAGATCTTTTCATAATTACCAAAATAATAAATTGTAAACAAATTTGGTCTCATAAGATTAACATTCAGGAAAACTTAATATATATGGATTTATTAATACCGATTACAATAATTTAACTCTTTGACTCTATTTCCTTAATATATATTTATTTTGCTGTCATGAACATAAACACATAGACTCAATTCTTGATGTCTCCTGTGCATTTTAATTTTTTCAGACTTGAAAATGGGATGAAGAGAATACTAAAGATCAAAGTCAGGTAAAATTAATCTTCATAGATTTTTGTAAATGTAGCACTTACCAGAAACTAAAAAGTTCATTTGTAGTCACCTGTAAAAAATGTACTGGCCAGTATTTCTTTGCAACATTTTTTTGTGCGCAACAAAACAATGACTTAAGAACCAGAATTTTATATTACTAGCACTGACTCTTTTAATACCATAATAATTGCTTTTTGCAAGCTCTTTTTCTTTGCTCTGCAATTCAAAAAGATCAGTCCTTTTCTCCAAAGACATTCATCTATTGGACATTCATGAAAGAGGCCCATAAATAACAGTAGAAGTAATGGATTACATGAGAACATTGGTTTTTTTGGCTTTGTTTTAAAGATTTTATTTATTCACAAGAGACACACAGAGAGAAGCAGAGACACAGGCAGAAGGAAAAGCAGGCTCCTTGCAGGTATTCAATCCCAGGGCCCCAAGATCACACCCTGAGCGGAAGGCAGATGCTCAACCACTGAGCCACCTAGGCATCCCAAGAACATTGTTTTGAACTATTTCAGTGCATGAAGAAATTTTTTAGTATGCAGGGTTGAATTTACATGATAGATTAGCTAATCAATGCCTTCTTTATCTAAAAATACTCTCTAGGTGATGTCATCCAATCCAATGGCTTAAATTACCACCCACTCATACGCTGATAATAACCAAATCTCCAGCCCCGAATTCTTAATGCCCAGTCTAGACTTATTTCCCAACTATCTATTCAACATCTACCACTTAGACGCCTAATAGGAAACTTAACATGAACAAAACACTACCTCTAACCCCTGTCCCATTTTTTCCCTTCATTCAGTCTTTACTTAGTACAAGATCACTGTATTTTACCAGAGGCTCACACCCAAATCCTGGAAGCCATTCTTGATCACTCTTCTTTTTCTTCATAATCCGTATCTACTCAACCTATCAGCAAATCATTCCAAATACATCCATAATCATCACTACTGTGACCATGTCTTCACGTGGGTCACCACCATCTCTCATCTGGACTATGCCAACATCCTCCACTTTTGCCTACAGTTTATTCTCAACATAGCAACAAGAGTGATTCCACTGAAACATAAATCTATCATTTTCCTCCTCCACTCAAAATCCTCTAATGGCTTCCCATCAGCTAAATCCTAACTCCTTTTCTGACTCTATCATTATTATGGCTTTCTGACTTTTTACACTGCAATAACATAGCCTCATTTCCGATATTTCAACACATTAAGCATATTTCCACTTTAGGGACTTTGTACTTGCTGTTCTGACTAGATCATTATTTTACCATATGTACACATAACTTATACCCTCATATACTTCAAGTCTCTGCTCAAATGTCATCATATTGAAAAGCTCCCTGAACTTTCTTCATCTGAAATATCACTGCTCCCATCTCAGTCACTCGATCCCCTTACCATGAGATGAGCTAAAGGAAAAACACTAGCTTTAATAGATGTTACAGAACAGTTTAGCTAATGCCAACTATTCAGCAAATAGTATAAAATAATCTGCTAATTAATAACAGGAGAAGCAAAACGCACACTTCCATGTATTTCTCCATCACAATATTCGTCACATTTTATGCTATTACTTATGAAAATATATCTTACCTACAAGACAATAAGAGCAAAGATCAGCTTCTTACAATGCAATTTGCTAGTATCTGATAATTACAGCTAACATTTCTTGAGCACTTAATATGTACCTTTCAAATATATACCTTAATATGTACACTCTTCTGGGGGCTTTAAATGCCCCCACTGCACTTCATATTAAGAGGGATATTCATGTAATCTTCACAATAAAGGTATAAAACAGACACCATCTTCAGCCCCATTATATAAATAAGAAAAATATACAGAGAGGGCAGGTTACTTGCCCAAGATTATAGAGATAGTTAAGTGATAGAGCCAGGATTCAAACCAGCTCCAGATCTTGTATCCTTAATTATGCTATACTATACTTCAGCTGGCTAATGATATAGAGTGCCAGAGGAGAGGGCTTAGTTAACGTAATTAGAGGAAGACTGAGGAAGTAAATTTGACCTGAAAATTGAATGTGCAGATTCAACTAAGTGACTGTCTCAGTGAAGAGTGTTCAAGGCCTAAGAAATAGAAGATAGAAATAGCCTAAGACAGGAATTAATGTGGGGGTGGGGATGGTCAAAGGGCCAGAAAAGCCAGGGGCTAAATAAGCAGAAGAGTATTAGGAAATGAGGTTAAAGTGATGGAGAGAGGTCTGCATGTTGGAACCTGAAGGTAAGGACTTTGATTTTATTCCACCAGCAATAGGAAGGAGAATTTAACGAGAGAGTACAATCGCTCAAAGGCTGAGAATCCTACCCCAATGGTTACTACTAAGGACTCTCAGAATCACTCCTCTTCACCCTGAAGGACCCCCATCATCTTTTGGTAGAGGAACAAGGTTTGTTACTGCTCTAGGGGAAACAGTAACTGGAATGATGGGATAGGACCACATGATGGGTAGCTAAGCTCAAGGCTGTTTGATGTCCATGTTGAGACATAGGTGTAAGAACACCCTTTGTAAAACAGCATTAAAGTAGCAGTAGCTTCAATGTTAAGGCTATAAAAGCAAACAAACACTGCTGATGGATCACAAAGTATTAATGACACTCAGAAATAAACAGAAGAAAATCCACCAGAACAAAGAAGCCAATCTCTTAAGCAATTGCTGAACCCTTTAAAGGAATGAGGGTAGCTATGGATAAATAACACTGTTACAGCCCTCCCTAAGACACACTTCACAAAACCATATATTCAGAAAATGGTTTGCAAGATGCTATTAAAGGGAATACAGAAGACCTAATAAATGGTATATTTTGATATTTACATGCATGGTACAGGAAGTATTTTGGGAAATGTATCTGAGCTTTATTGACAATTAGGAAAATGACTGTGGGAAAGTAACTTAAATTTTAAGAACCCCCGTTTCCTTATTTATAAAATATGAGACTAGGATGAAATGTACTTCAATTCTTAAATACATGTGTACATATACACCCCTATGACTCTTAGTAGTACAAATCCATAGGTTTGGAAGACAGTTAAATGACTCAGAACTGGGGATGCCTGGGTGGTGGTTCAGGGGTTAAGCGTCTGACTTTCGCTCAGGGACTGATCCTGGGGAGACTGAGCCCCACATCGGGCTCCCCATAGGGAGCCTGCTTTTCCCTCTGCCTATGTCTCTGCCTCTGTGTGTCTCTCATGAAGAAATATATTAAAATCTTAAAAAATAAAAAAAAAATGACTCTGGACTGACTTGGTATCATGCTATGCAATATATATTGAGATATAAATATGAAAATAACCATATATTCTAGTGTTTTAACATTTTAATATATGGGTTGACAAGTATAATGAAATGGAATCAGTAAGTAGCAAAAGAGGACAAAAACTAACAAGTTTCTGGGCTAGATGCAAATGTTCATGCATTCAGATTACCAAGTTAACTGTATATTTTGAAGATATGTATAGATGGAATACTAGTTTAAAATATAATGAGCATACAAAACAAAACACTGCACTTCATATTAGGAGGCATGAGTTCTAAAAGGCTCTTCAATTACTCTCTATAATATTCAGTTAATCAACTACTGGAATCTATTTTATTCACTACAAAATTATGTAACTAAGAGTTTCCAGTTCTTAAATTTGATGTAGGCCATAGTAGGCCATGATCTGGTGGAGTGCCTTGTATCACAACAGTTTGGACATTTTACCAGATAGTCTATGAAAACTATATTGCCCATCAGTCAGTATTTAATATGATATTTCCATTTTACATATCCAGAGTTATCGTATACCTTTCTTTGAAAGTTTTTTAAATGAATACTCAAATGTAAGAAGGAGTCAAGAGAAATTAATTGTTTTCTATATTGATTTTGCTTTCCAGGAATAACTATTATCAGAGCTTTTTATAGGATTCTATGCTTTGTTCATTTTCATTTTTAGGTATTCAAAAAAGTAATTTCTTATATACACCTTTAAATCAAGTTAGAAAAAGGAAGCTATCAAAAAATTATCTCTAATTGATACTATTTTTTACATAGAACAGGATGTTGAGGGCTTTTTTAAAAATTATTATTATTATTATTTTTTTAAACTGAGCACCTTTTCTTTTTTTTTTTTTTTAAGATTTATTTTTATTTATTTATGATAGAGAGAGAGGGCGGGGGGCAGAGACACAGGCAGATGGAGAAGCAGGCTCCATGCCGGGAGCCCGATGTGGGACTCGATCCCGGGACTCCAGGGTCGCGCCCTGGGCCAAAGGCAGGCACGAAACCGCTGAGCCACCCAGGGATTCCCTAAAAATTATTATTTAAATAAATATACTAAGCAAAACCAACAACCAAAAAAACCCTAAAGATAATAAAACATTAAAAGTTATGGAGGTCACATTTGCCTCTTTTCTTAAGAGTGTTGTTCCACTTTACCTGATGAAGAACTTCCAGAGTAACAGGGTAAAAGAGGTTTTCAATAATTATTCGGAGCACAGGGCTCTGCCCAGGTAGGATTGTGCCTTCATTGGTAGGAGCTCCAGGAAGGGCCAGACTTCCCGACTGGACAGCACTGACAGCCTGCAGTGCAGCTTGGGCTCTCTATAAAACAATCCAAAATGAGAACTTCTGGTTAAACCAAAGCATTCTATGATTCCTAAAAATCAATTGATGCAAAGTACTATGAAGTAATATAGTTAAATAAAAATATTCATACCTACTTTCTCTAGATGTACATCCTAAATCTGTAATCAGTTAAGATTCAGAATACTTGCTTTCTTATAACAATAACATAATATTTAAGAAAGGTGTTTAAATTTATTTGAAAAAATGAAAAAAACGCATGGCCAAAAAAGGGAATATTTAGACATGATTTTTATTTCCTAATTTTTTAAAAAAGATTTAACTATTTGAAAGGGAGAGGAAGTGCACCCAGGAATAAGGGGCAGGGGCCAGAGGCAGAGGGAGAGAAAGAATCCCAGCAAGACTCCACAATGAGCACAAAGCCAACATGGGGCTTGATCCCATGACCCTGGTATCATGACCAAAACCAAAATCAAGAGCCAGATGCTCAACAGACTGAGTCACCCAGGAGTCACTTTATTTCTTAATTTTTAAATGACAGTAAGAAAAAAAATGTAAAAGTAACATTAAAGATGACTTAAAAACCACTCAAATCCCTCTTCTTTTTTACCTCCCTGAACAACTGAGTTCTAAAACCTTTGGGTGGCATATGATAGATGCAAATATGAAAGAGAGGAGCTATGGTGGTTCAGAGGGGGTTAGGAATGTATCCCTATAGAAAGACATCCTGCCATAAGCGTCAGAGCCTGAGCAATATTAGGAGAACATCTATGTGGTAGGGCTGCCTGGCAAGAGGAATCTGAGCCCAAACAAGGTATAAAAGGTATCTATGTGTGGGGGTGGCTCACTGCTAGACATCAGAACCTGAGGAATATGAGGTGGATAAGAAAGACAACCAGAGGAGAACAGCCTGAGTAGGAGTGTCAGAGCCCACAGAGAGTCCGGAAAGGGTACACATGGTGTGGACTAATATAGTGAAGACAGTCCAAGCAGAATGAAGAGCAGGTCCATGAGGGCCTGAATGGGGGTAAAGAGGTAAATTAATAGCAGGGAAGCCCAGCATGGGCTGTAAGAGCCCAAGCAGGGGTAGGCAGACAAGCTTCTTTTCTTTTCTTTAGCAAAAAGATATTTAAACATTTACAGAGCACTATGTGCAGGCACCATTCCAAGTACTATCTATACAAATAATCTCTTCAGTTCTCACAACCTGTAAGATATGAACTTTTTTTAAAGATTTAATTTATTTGAGAGAGAGAGAGAGAGAGTGTGTGTGTGTGTGTGCAGGATCAGGGGTAGAGGGAGAAGCAGACTTCCTCTTGAGCAGGGAGCCCAACATGGGGCTTGATCCCAGGACCCCAACATGATGACATGAACCCAAGTCAGGCACTTAACCAACTAAGCCACCCAAGTGCCCCAAGGTATATACTATTATTATTCCCATTATTTAGATGAGAAAACACTCTCAGGCTACATGATTTCTCTGGAGTCACACAGAAGAGTGTGAACAGTGCACTTGAACACAATCTGCTTGACGAAATCTGAAAATGTCTCAGAAACAATTCTGAACCCTGCTTCTGTCAGACTCCTGAAAAGGTCTACTCTTTTTATTTTTGTTATTTTTGTTGTTGTTCAAGTCTAGCCGACATACAAAATACTGTATTAATTTCAGATGGCTTACCACAAGTGTAGTCACCATACAGCACTAGTACAGTATTATTGACTATATTCCCTATGCTGTACTTTTCATCTACATGACTTATTTATTTTATAACTGGGAGTTTGTACTTCTTAACCCCCTTCACCTATTTTACCAACTCCCTTATCTACCTCCCGCTGGGGTAACCAGCAGTTTGCTCTCTGTATTTAAGAGTTTGTTTTTTGTTTTTCATGTTTTATTTTTTAACAGTCCCCATGTAAGTAAATAATATATTTGTCTTTCTCTGACTTATTTCACTTAGCATAATATCCTCTAGATCCATCCAAGTTGTTGCAAATGGCAAGATATCATTTAGCAGACAAGTTTCTAAATAGCATGCTCCACTAAAAGGAACTAGAGTACCCTAAAAAATAATTAGTTCTAGAGCTGGAGTATGTAAACTTTTTTGTTTCTGTAGGTTTTTTCTTTTTTATCAGAATGCAAAGATGTATTCGAAGAATTATGAAAACATGCCAGAAGGACATAGAAGACAGCCTGAAGGGGCTCCCAATGGCCAAATACAGGACAGTTTGAGAATCAAAATAGTGATTGTTAACAAGTAATAATCCATCAAACAAAATAAGAAACCTTAAGTCCATACTGATACAAATTGACAGTTGACAAGGAGTAACATATTTATACTGCTTTAAAGAACCTTCTCCCCAAATATTCCTCTTTCCCCCTTTGTAAGTTATAACTTTACAGTGAAGAAGCCAAACATGACTCTAATCGTGGAATCCAAGAGCACATCAGTAATGGAACAAATTGATACTATGTGCCACCTGATAGGATGCAATGAGAAAAAAAGAACATTACTTCTATTATGTTCCTATCAAAGCTATATACACTAAATGCAATCACAAGGAAATACCAGATGAACTCAAACTGAGGGAAGTCTTAGAAGACAGGTTGCCCATAATTATCAAAAGTATCAAATCAAGGTCACAAAAGTCAAAGAGAAACTGAAGAACTGTTTCAGAGTAAAGAATACTAAGACAGGACTTCTAAACAGAACATGTGATTCTAAATGTTTTGCTCTAACAAACATTATTGAGATGATGGGCAAAACTTGACGGGGGACTGAGGCCTGAAGGGAAATAATATATCAATGCCAATTTCCTAATTTTGACCCCTATATTTTGGTTGTATAGGAGAATGTCCTTGACTATAGGAAATGCACACAAAGTATTACACAATGAAGACAGACCAGATTAGCAACCTATTCATAAATGCCAGAAGAAATAAAAAACTTACATTATATCTACCAACTCTTTTCTAATATTGTATCTCAAAATTTAAAACAATTATTTAAGAAATGAAGTGGGTGAAAAAAGGAATAATTAAAGGGGAAAAGGCATGGTTAATGAATTAAGCATTTTAATGAAGTTAAAAGCAAGTTTTCATCAATCTCTTGTTCCATTAAACTCATTGTTTAAGAATGATGATAGTCAAATGCTTGTGCCACAAAATGAAAAATTAAAAAAAAAAACCCACAAGAAACAAATCCTTTTTTATATACTGTATTCACTTCCAATTTTAAAGATCAGAGTACTCTGTATATTATTTTAAATTAACATTTCTTGTGCTGTTTTCATGATTTAAATTTTTACTTTATTATATCATCCCTCTAATAGAGTTAGTTTTCCAACATTATGCTATGATAAATAACATGAAAATAAGTATCTTTCTGAAAACTGCTAGCTTTTACTTTCTGTAAAATAACTTTTACAGTTATTTAACTTCCATTTTTATACTTATATACCTTTTTTAAGATTATACTTATTTATTAGAGAGAAAGTGCATACACATGAATGGGGGGTCAGGGTGAGAGGGAGAAACAAACTCCTTGCTGACCAGGGAGCCTGATTTGGGGCTCAATCTCAGGACCCCAGGATCATGACCGGAGCCAAAGGCAGAGACTTTAACCAACTGAGCCACCCAGACACCCCTGTACAACTCTTTTTTAATACCTTTTAACAGCATTTTTAGGCCATATAGATTTTTAAATAGCAGGTAATATACAAACTGCCCAACATCCAGTTTCCAAAGAATCATCATCTTTGAGAACAGTATATGAATAATAATTTGAAATTTTTATACCATTGGTTTTCAAAATTATACTCTTTATAAAACAGTCATGTATATGGAATACTGAGCACTCTAATCTTGTTTCAAACACAGCAGTTTATCTCATCTATTTTGTACCAGAATCCCAGGAAGAGTTTATTTGGAAAAAGGGTTCTATGCTTTCAAGTTTGAAAACTGATCCAGAACTGATACAGAAGTTAGAACTAGCAGCCAAGAATATTAAAGTAGTCTTTATAACTCTCTGTCCCTCACACATATATACACACAACAAAGGTAATTACAGACATGGAAGATAAACAAATAGTGCTGCCCAACAGTTTCCTCTGAAGATGGAAATGTTCAATATCTACACTGTCCTATAAGACAATGACTAGCCACATGTGGCTAATAAGCACTTAAAAAGGGCCGGGATCCCTGGGTGGCGCAGAGGTTTGGCGCCTGCCTTTGGCCCAGGGCGCGATCCTGGAGACCCAGGATCGAATCCCACATCGGGCTCCTGGTGCATGGAGCCTGCTTCTCCCTCTGCCTGTGTCTCTGCCCCTCTCTCTCTCTCTGTGACTATCATAAATTTAAAAAAAAAAAAAAAAAAAGGGCCATGTACAACTGAGGCACCGAATTTTTCTTTTTTTAAGGTTTATTTGTTTTTAGTAAGCTCCACACCCTATATGTGTGACTTGAACTCACAATCCTGAGATCAAGAGTCACATGCTCTTCGGACTGAGCCAGCCAGGTAACCTACATGTTTTATTTTTTAAATGTATTTAAACTTAGCTACAGGTAGCTAGCAGCTACCCTACTGAACACAACTCTAAATTGTCTAGGGAAAAACAGCACCACAGAGAGGTTCTAAGTGGAATAACAGTTCTTTTTTCTCTTAGATTAGGATGATTAAATCTTTATAAAAGTAAGCCTGTATAACCAAAAATAAACTTAACTTCACTGACTTAACTTCATTATGCCATCAATCATTCTACTAATCATTTTTATTATACAATTCTACATATCTGCTAATTGCTACCAGTATTACTATTCTTGTTGTAGTTTCTCTTCCTTCACTCTTCCCCTTTGGCATGTGGGATACCACAGTGGAGAAATATAAGTGGTTTATACTGCCCTAATCATTCTAGAGTTCTCAATATATTCTGCATTAGTACTTCACAGAGCACTGAGTACAAAAGTCTCGGGTAGGAGGCATGCAAGAAATGCTTTTGACAACAAAAATTTGAGAAAATAATACCTGGAAAGAAGACAGAGTTTTAAGTAACTCTGCAGTTTCAATGTCTAAAAAAAAAAAAAAAAAAAAAAAGACTTCATTTATTTGACAGAGGGAGTACAAGCAGGGGGAGCAGCAGAAGGAGAGGGAGAAGCAGGCTCCCTGCTCAGTGGTGCCCCTAATTTGTAAGTATTTTGCAAACAGTCTTTCTGGAATAGTTGTAATAATTATTAACAAAGGAAACAGCAGTAGCATGATTGGAAAAATCAACCAATATTTTATCGTGGTCAGGGAGGCCAAATATACTTCATATGAAATTTAAATATGCCTGGATAATGTGAAACAGTTCTAAAACTGAGATGGAGGGGCACCTGGGTGGCTCAGTTGGCTAAGCGTCTGCCTTTGGCTCAGGTCAAGATCCCTAGGTCCTGGGATTGAGCCCCACATTGGGCTCCCTGCTCAATGGGGAGACTGCTTCCCACTCTGCTCCTGCTCTCCTGTGTGCATGGCACAGGTACTCTCTTTTACAAATAAATAAAATCTTTAAAAGATTAAAAAAATAAAATTGAGATGGAAATGAACATACGATAAAATGCACAATTCTTAAGTGTACAGTTTGATGATATTTTAGTACAGCCTTTTTAAGGAAAATACTTCTATGGTTATTTCTTTGCAGATTTATAAATGTCCAACCACAAGATTAAAAAAAAAAAACTGTCTAGGGATCCCTGGGTGGCGCAGCGGTTTGGCGCCTGCCTTTGGCCCAGGGCGCGATCCTGGAGACCCGGGATCGAATCCCACGTCGGGCTCCCGGTGCATGGAGCCTGCTTCTCCCTCTGCCTGTGTCTCTGCCTCTCTCTCTATCTCTCTGTGACTATCGTAAATAAATAAAAATTAAAAAAAAAAAAAAAAAAAAAAAAAAAAACTGTCTATACCGTAACGACTATAATTAATACAACCATTTCTCAAATGGTGTCCCTCAAAATATGATCTAAATCTTTTAGCTCTAATTTTAGTTTAAATAAAAGGATAAAAATATTTGGTATTCATCTGACCCTCTGCCAAGTATGTCTATAGGCTGGAAAAGAAGTTATGTGCATGTTTTGGGTTATCTTGCTATTGAGAGAACAAAAGATAATGAAACAGTAATTTATCAGTTTCCTGGACCTATCAGAAAAAAAGACATTTGATATATTTTATATATGCAAACAGGTACTTTCAATTCTGACTTCAGTTTTGGTGTAGCACTTTTAAAATAAAAATTATATTTATCAAACATCAGTACATGTAAAAACTGCACAAAAGTAACAAAATGGAAAGGGCACTGGGAAGAAATCAAGGCTATCTAAGAATAAACTAGGTCATTTCAGCTGGCTCTGGTTGCCAAGCAACTGGGATTTCTCACAGTTTCCCTTCAGAATAATCCATTTCTTTAAGAGTTTTATTAAATTATTTATTTCTTCTTCAAGACTTATACTAACATATTTAGGAATCAAACTAACAAGAAAACTTCCATGACTTATATGAAAGAAAATTTAAAACTCTAATGAAAGACAGGAAACAAAATATAACTTTTTCCTCCAAAGAATCAGACAGCAACATAAATATGTTAATTATCTTCAAATTAATCTATAAAAACCCAATTCAGTTACTGGGGTGGGGAGGAGTTATCAAAAAAGTTCTATTCTATATGGAACTAGTTGGGGGTGCCTGGATGGTTCAGTTGGTTAAATGTTCAATTCTTGATTTTGGCTCAGGTTTTGATCTCAACTCTGAGTTCAAGACCTGCATTAGGTTCCATGCTAAGTGTATAGCCTACTTAAAAAAATAAACAAATGAATAAATAAATTTTAAAAATATAGTAACTATTTAATGGCTGAAAAGAAAGAGTAAAGAATAGGGCTTTGCCCTCCCTATTCAATATATCAGTACTGGAGACATTTGTCCTACAGACATGGAAACAAGAATGGAACAGAATGGAATCCAAAAAGTAGTCTGTATTAGACGCAGAGTGAGAAGCCCACCCATGAGGGTATATCAGGGCCATGCAAGCAGAATGTGAACGTCTGTCTAGAAAGTGTATATATGCATATTGTAAGTAGGGAAAAGCAAGTGTATGGAAAACTACAACATGACAAAGGATAGTTTCCCATGTGTGGATAATAAATGAGTTATTAAAAAATAAATAAAAACAGTAAGGGAGAAACTGGTCACTGGGAGTTAGAAAAAAAAGACCAAATCCTATCCTCACTCTCCAACTCCAAAATATTTCTAATAAAACCAAAAATTTAAATTAAAATAAAAACAGCTAAAACATAAAAGTATGAGAAGAAATAGGTGAAAAAAGTTTTTAAATATTGCTATGCTAGCTTTTTACGAGCATGGTATCAAAATCAGAAATCATAACATAATCTTGAGACTTGACTATTGTATAAAAACAGTTTTAAAAGTGTATTAGCAAACAAAACTCACAGTGACAGAAAGCAGAATGAATGCCAGAGGCTAGAGGAGTGAGGGAATAAGAAATTAGCATTTAGGGTACAGAGTTTCAGTTGGAGAAGTTGAGGGAATTCTGGATATAGATACTAGTGATGGATTACACAATGTGAACGTACTTAATGCTGCTGAACCACACTTATCAATGGTTAAAATGGTAAGTTTTATGTTATATATATTTTACCACAGTTTTAAAAATGGGGGAAAATTGTATTAACAATTAATACAAAGTTGTATTAATTTTATTTAACCTGATAAAATTTTAATCAGATTAAAATCCTGATCTGTAAGTTATTAAATAAATATTGAGTAAGTGGTAAAATGTACTTTCTCACCTAGAATATTAACAAAGATGACAAGAAAACTGTTTGCTCACATATTATCAGTGGCAATCTAATAAGTAAAACATATTCTTAAAAAAAGCAATCATATATCAAAATATAAAATATGCATATGCTTAGTCTCAGCAATTTTGAGGCCACAAATGTAAACTAATAAGAAAACATTGCAAGTGTGCTAAGATATAAGAATGTTGCTACAATCTTATTTGTAAAAGAATAAAATTGGAAACAACTTCAGTGTCTATTAACAAGACATTGATAGATTATGGCTATTTTATAGAAAGGAGTATTACTCATTCATTTAAAAATCATGAAGTTATTCTACTTTTGCTGCCACGAAACAACATCTATGATATATTATACAGAAAAAATAACAGCTTCCAAAACATTAGGATTCCACTGATGTAAAATTATATACATAGACAATAATACACCTGAATAGAAAGAAGGGCTACACACCAAACAATTAGCAAAATGTTAATTAGCTATCTCTGGATAACTGTTTTGTTATTCAATGTTGTTTTTGTTATTATTTTTACTGTTCTGGATTGTTTGAATGCTTTACTATAAGAGTGTATGCTATTTAGAATTTCTAAGTCAGTTTTTCATTTTAAAAAGTCTAATATCTAAAAAATTAAATATCTATCATCGCATTTACTAAGTTTATATAAGCTATTATATACCATTAATATCTCTTAGAACAAGTTAAGGATTTTGCACAGGAAAAGTTATTGTTTTAAAAATGTGGAAAACTATAATTTACATTCAGTAGCTTGCATCATAATGACTTTCAACAGAATCAAAGAGTTGAAAGAGTTCTTTTGCCTAGGGCAAGAGCAAAGGGGCCAAACTTGCTCTTAACATAATAAGAAAACCTCTTTCCTGCTTTGTGGATCAATTTTTCTATCCTTAAGTAACTTCAAATTACTATTTTAGCTACTACACATCAACCTGGAGAAACACAAAAACAGCCAACATGAATTCTATCAAAATAAAAACTGAAAAAATGAGGTTAGAGATGTTGATATTTTACATTTCACATTCATCTAGAAGAGTCAAAAATCATTTAATGAATGTACCTATACAAATTCTTATTAACATCTTAAATGTTAGGTTCAGTTATTTAACATTACAATAGAAGCCTCATTCAAATTATTTTTTTCTCATTCAAATTATTAATGTCTTTCTTATGTATCTGTAAAAAGTTCCTTTTAGATCTGAAATTTTAAGAGATAGATAAGAACATAATTTTTTCTTTCCTTTTACTCATGAAGTTTCAAGGGAAAACTAACTCCATAATGTCAAACATATTTCTAAATGGCACTACGTAAGCCTTCAGGTAAGATTTTACATACACAATCTTTACTAATAAGGCATCCTAACATGAAGGAAATCACATTCCACCCCCCGCCAAAAAACAGAAAATTATTTTTAAGGTATTATACCATGTGTTCTTGTAACTAATTTTTAAAATGCCTTTAATACTTACAGCTTAAAAAAAATACTTACAGCTTGATTAGGTAGATTGTCAGTCTTAAGTTCTCTGTGATTGGAATACTGAATAAAAACAGGCTGGCTTCGAAGGTGAGGAGTAACAGGAGTGTAATAATTCACCATAGTAACAGCAGCTTCCTCAGAAGCCATTTCTAAGAAAGCCTGCAATAAACACAAGAAAGAAAAGTGAAAGCTCATGTTTTTGAAAGACAGCTAAGAACTATGAAAAGACTTTTGCTTCAAAGTGTATCATTGATGTTAACTGAAAACACATTTGAAAAGTTGGGTTCAATAAAGGATTTGGGACTGGGAAATTGCCAGCTAAATGATTTCATGTGGCTTTTGATTTTCCTCTTTTTTCTGTTTCTTCTAAAGCCTAGAAATAATTAAAAAGGCAAAAATAAAGGTGAACATCAGCATTGTAAATGGATGCTTTCAGGGGTTGGGATTTAACAGTTCTTTCCTAAATAAAAACTTCTCTAAAGATGGGGGGCATAATGATTTGCTCTCCTTCACCTTTTACTGAACAGCTGTTTATGATACAATTAAGTTTATGATAGAATTGGGAACGCCTGGGTGGCTCAGAGGTTGAGCATCGGCCTTTGGCTCAGGGCGTGGTCCCAGAGTCCTGGGATGGAGTCCTGCATTGGGCTCCCCAAAGGAAGCCTGCTTCTCCCTCTGCCTGTGTCTATGTCTCTCATGAATAAAATGAGATAAATAAAATCTTTAAAAAAAAAAAAAGTTTATCATAGAATTAAACAGAGCATTCAGGTGCAAAGGCTCAACTGTTCATATTAGGGAAATGGAAGAACTTCCTACATTAAGTCAGTATTAAGTCCTTCAAGTGACTTTTTTTGAGATCTGTGTTAAAAAATAGAGACACATCAGGCCCCAAATGAAGTTACCTGTACTAAGCCAAAGTCACCAAACCAAGACTTAATATCTAACAGTTACAGTTTCAAACTCTCCCAAGATTGCAATCTTAAACCAGTCCATCTGGAATCACCTGGCCAGCACTAGTGAGGTCATCTGCCTGACAGACGCCCACTATTCCCTAAAGGAAGGTGACTTGCCTGAAACAATTCACTCTACTAGTAACTTCCTTGTCCCACCCTATTCTGCCTATAAAAGTCTTTCGTTTTGCACTGCTCTCACAGCTCCTTTCTATCTGCTAGATGAGATGCTGCCCAATTCATGAGTTGCTGAATAAAGTCAGCCAATAAAACTGAATTTCAACTGAATTTCATCTTTAACATCTATAATCAGTGTACTAATATCAGGTATTTGAAAAATAATATAGGAAGAGCTGAGATAGAAGTTGTTCCTTGGGACTTGTGTCTTACTCTATAAATATGGCTTCTTCTGACTGTCAAAACTCTACTAACAACCACTCTGACCTCTCAAAACTACTGTAAGGACATCTCAAATTTAAAATGCAAGAAGAACCCCTGATACAAATCAATCAAATTTCTAGACAATTCAATTCTTTTTCACTACAAAAAGTATGCAATTAACAAGTGTACAGTAACCACTTCAAATTATCCATAAAACATTTAGAATTTACTTATAAAAATATGTATTTATTAACAACAAATTTCCTGAACACAGCATATGTGAAATATCTATAAAACAAACTATTTGTTTATAATTATATTACTTGCTAAGTGTTTCTATTTGGCAAATACTCCAATAATGAATATTAACTTGACAAATGTTAAGTATGATGCTAAACTACATCAATCAAGTGTCACAACTGAACCAATTAAATGCTTTAACAGAACAATATTCTATGAAGTAGTAATGTTAGCCACATGACAGTGATCAAATATCATTAATTAATCCACAAGAGATAAAATTCCACTATTTTCAAGGAATAAATATCCACAATGCAATTTAAAACCACCATCCAAGTGTATTAGTAATATACTTTTACTAGTTTTTCTACGAGGATAAAAATGATCAAGGTAACCAAAACAGCTATAGCAATACTTCTTCCTATTTGGTTTTTAATCATCTTTTCAACAAAGAACTTGTATACTGTTTACTAATAATATTCACTATATGGTGGGAAGAGTATCTTTCTGAAAACTTCTTCATAAATGCAAAGAACTAAACTCAATGTCTAACAGTCACACAAAGGAAAAGCCAAACATCTTTGGAATACATGATTCCTGTTATAGAAAATTTTTCCTCAAAGTATTATATATGACCTAAAAATTCATACATAAAAATAACTTTCTCCACATAGACCCCAGTAAAGGAATTATTTAGGTTTTCCCAAAGTATCCAGAGAAATCTATTTTCATTATAAGGGTTGGAGAAAAAAACAAAAGTCACTGCCCAGAGAACGGCTGGTGAAAATATCCCTATGCTGCCCTCAACACTCTACCTCTAAGTACCATAGGAAAGATCACACCTACAAGTAGTCCTAATGATTCACATGACACTCTCTCATTAAAGTATATTACTATCAAAATATTTTCTAAGCAGGATTTATGATCCAAAGACAAGCAATTAACATAACAACACTACAAATAAATAAATTATAAATTCAGAACCAATAGTAGAGACAAAGACAAAGTGTGATGTTGTCCGCTGCCCTTCATAACCATTTGACAGTATGTACAGGATACAATACATGAAACATGATAATGCACATGATACATCTGACAGCCTTTAGACTTGCCCACCTTGACTCTTTTAAAACCACGCAAAGCATACTAGTCTCAATAGTGACAACTGAGTTAAAATAAAGATCCAAGTACATGTACTATCTCCAAAAGATGTAAGATAAATGTGTAAACACAACGAAAGCTGAATAGTAAGACCTGTTATTTTACCTCTCCAGATTTAAATAACTTCATCTAAATTAAATGGGAATTTTACTTAGTTTACTGAAGGGCCAAAATCAGACATCATCCAGTCTTTTTCATGTCCAACACATATCCATCTATTTATAAGTGCATTTATGTTTCTTAAACTTATTTATGAAAATTTTAAGTAAGAACATGGAACTTATCACAATGTACTACACAAGGTCTAGGGCCTAAATTTGTTGTCCTCTTCTTACCAGCAATGTTCAGTATAAAAGATTTTTAGGACAATCAAAAACTGGGGAAGAAATAATAAAGAATTCATCCTAGTAGGGTCTGAGCTGGAACAAGAAAGCAGGCAACTGTTCAACACAATTCCTTATTCATCTTAAGAAAAGCATATTAACTTCTGAAATGAAAAATTTCTAGCAGTCCCTTTCGAATTATTAAAGAAGCTATATATTAATTCTACAACTAAAATATACTACATATTTCTATATAAATTTTGGAAAACTTAAATATTCCTTAATTGCCAAATAAGGTATAATTTATATCCCCTCTCTGATAATTAAAGGGTATTTTCATGAACTCTATTATAATTAAGAATATAAAAGGTTTTTTGTTAAGGAAGAAAAGGACAAGTCACTGAATTAATATTTTTGTTGTTTCCTGTCACACATAAAAAAATTCTATTTAAAAAACTATGTAAAGAAAATGAAATTTAGGAAATACAGAACAGTTCAAGAAAATAAGTCATCTTTAACACTAATACCCAGAGAAATCACTGTGGTTCGATTTTTAAATATTACATACCTGGCTTTTTCCTTTCAACATCAAAAGATTAGTGACTTTGCCAAATGGTAGACCTAATGATATGACCTCTGCTTCGGTGACATCACTTGGAATTTTGCGAAGATGAAGAACACGGGAAGGCGAACAGGGAGGTCTATCTCCTTTAAATTTCTTGTTGTCATTCCCATTAGCTAAAAAATAAGATTTTGTGAAGTTACAGAAACTAATTTAGGTTGACATATTACATTAACCCTATTGTCATGTTTCATCTTCATTAGTTTTAGTTTCTGAAATTCAGGAAACTATGAGGTTGATCAGGGAAGAGAAGGACAGTGGAAAACCAACCACCGACCTTCAATAAATGGGTGTTTTGGTTTTTCTTTTCTTTCTTTTTTTTTTTTTTGTTTTGGTTTTTCAATGCAAGTATTAAATTTGTTCAAACCTGAAGTCTGATTTTTAACTTCAAGGAAAAGTATTGGATAAATTACTATTTTTTTTTTTGTGAATAGAGAATGTTTATATGTCTCTAATGTATTTTTTAAAGATATTTTTCTAATTTGTTCTAGTGCTAAATAAATAAGAACAATAACTTTTAGTAAGGATTATAAAAGAAATTTTGTATTTACCACATCCTGAGGGGATTTGGATTTGAGCTGTATCACTGTGAAAATAAGTTTATTTCTTAGGCATTACGTATTTTTTACTAATTTTTTAACGAAGTGTTTTTTAGAAGCTAAATTATGGTTTCCTAAGATAATCTTATTCCTTATTACATAATAGTAGGTCTTAACGTAAGCATTATCTTGTTAGAAATGCAAATTTTCAGCCCTACCCCATATCTACTAAATCATAACCTAGGGGTGGGGCCCAATAACTCATATTTTAATAAGCCCTCCAGATGATTTTGACACAGTCTGAAGTTTGAGAACCACTGCTGCACAATAAAGAAATCCACTAGCCCAGTTTACAGCTAAATCTTATTTAAATCCTTTTGTTTTAACACTGACAATAACTAGAACTGACAAGCCTGTAATGAATACTCAAATTTATATACATAAGATTCAGAAATGTTTTTTGCCAAATACAGCACCATGTAAGACTAAATGCAAATTATTTGAAAGCCCTAAATTTCATTACACTTTTTTTTAATGCTAAATAGTACCATACTTAGTACTATTAGGAAAATACAATCTTTCCAAATGCCCAAAATTATCATTTTTCCAAATATTAATGGAACCTTGCAAACAAATAACATGAACACCATAAAAAAATTATATGGCAATACTTTGTAATCAAATCTTCTGTGGCACAGAACTCAACTTGCTTACAAGCGTGTAGGTTGACTTAATACCCAAACCAGCACTCCCAAATTCTCTGTTCATGAATGCAGGCAGCATCCTACTCAGACCCCAAAGATTATCAATTCCTATAGGTCGGTCCTTACTGGCTTGCTGTCCTGTATATAGCAAATGCTAGCAAGACTGTGAATAACAGGCAGTTAAATACTTATTGCAAATTAATCTGGGAGGCAAGAGATTCTTTTTCCTCCTCTCAATCACCCAGAAACACTGATTTTTCCCTCCAAAATGACTCATTACATTTTTTATGCCCACTCTCAGTGTCCCTAAATTCACCTATGATCTTTTCCCCTTCTACTTCCTCTAGCCTCACTCCCCTCCCATTCCAACTCAGATCCAACATCTTATTAACCAAACTAAAATAATGTATCACATCATTATCCTGCTTTAAACACCTTGTCCCTTAGATTCTAGCTTTCACATTGTTTTCACTTATACTGCCTCATACAAAAATATATCTGAGATAAAACTTACTAATTTTAATAGATGAAGAGACAGAGGTTCAGAGAATAAATGATTTTTGTACAAAGCCAGCAAGTGTTAAAAGTGTCATTTAAACTTAAATTTAAGGATACTATTTTTTAGCACAAAAAATCTCAAAATGTCTTACCATTTCTGGAAAAAAGCAAAGCAACTTGACACTGACATACATTTTCAAAGTATGTACAGATTTATGCAGATTATAATGATAATAATATCACTAAATTAGAACACCATACACTATATTCTAGATAGTAGTGAAAGCGGCATACAGGGTGTACCCTCCCAGTATGCCTAGATGTCCAGACAATAGTACCACCATCTTGTGCTTTCGTAACCAGCCCAAGGTGTTAAAAAACTGGAAAATCTCCTAAAAGCAAGAGCATTTTATCAGCTTACCCAGAATACTCCAAAATAAATGAAAGAACATTTAGAAGGCTTTTAACAGAGATTTTAATCACCTGTAGGAGTAAAAATAAATGCCTACGCATGCTATTTAAGCTTGTTGTTATACTATCAAATAAAGATTTATGGCAACAATTTTTTATCAAGAAATATGCAATTATAGGGGATCCCCAGTGGCTCAGCTGTTTAGAGCTTGCCTTCGGCCCAGGGCATGATCCTGGATTCCCATGATCAAATCTGCACCGGGCTCCCTGCATGGAGCCTGCTTCTCCCTCTGCCTCTCTCTCTGTGTCTCTCATGAATAAATAAATAAAATCTTAAAAAAAAAAAGAAATACGCAATTATAGAAACCCACCATTTTAGGTTGTTAATTGTTCGGAATTATAAAACTGCCTGAGCTATGTTAAGAGCATGAACTAATACATCAGACATCCAGTCCTAAGAAAGTTACCTGACATAACTGAGCCTCAAATTCTTTTCCAGTAAAATGAGAATAACAGGGCTATTTTCAAAATGAAATTAGAGAACATATTTAAATACTAGGTGTAGGGGCACCTGGGTGGCTGAGTCAGTTAAGTGTCTGCCTACCACTCAGGTCTGATCCTGGGGTCCTAGGATCGAATCCCCCATCAGGCACTCTGCTCAGCGGTGAGTTTGCTTCTCCTTCTCCCTCTGATCCTTCCCCTGCTTGTGCTCTCACTAGCACTCTAACTCTCTCAAATGAATAAATAAAAAATCTTTAAAACTAGGTGTAATGCTTAGCATAGTCTCGATTTTCTTGGGAAGGACTGTTTAACCTCAGGTAATGTCTTTCTACCTTTCTGGTATTAAAATGATGACTGTAGGTGACAGTGGCTTTTTTCTCTTGATGTGCTTAACTTTCCTAAATTTAAGACATTGCTCAAAATTAAAATTTTATTATTCTATGAAATCTAAAAATCTAAGAATTACTCATCTAGATGACCCCAGAAAAGGTTATAGCCAAAGACTTGATGAATATAATAATCTGAAAATGGAAAATATATAAGCAGTCATATGGCCAAAATTTACTAAAGTCAACAGGAAACAAGGAAATTCTAATGTATTTAATACATAACTTTGAGGAATTACTCTCTGCACAAAAAAATACATTACAGATTTTCCAAGGGAACCCTGGGTGGCGCAGCATTTTAGCGCCTGCCTTTGGCCCAAGGCGCGATCCTGGAGACCCGGGATTGAATCCCACGTTGGGCTCCCGGGGCATGGAGCCTGCTTCTCCCTCTGCCTATGTCTCTGCCTCTCTCTCTCTCTCTCTCTCTCTCTCTCTGTGTGACTATCATAAATAAATAAAAATTAAAAAAAAAAATTTAGAGATTTTCCAAAATTGTTACTGTGAAAATCAACACTCAAAATACTTAGTTTGTAAAAGTCTTGCATTTTATTGAATATACTTAAAATTACTGAATGCCTGCTACATATTAGGTTCCAAAGAAAATAAGTAGAAGAGGCTTTATAAAATGCATTTTTCCCATCTCAAAAATGGAGAAACAACCAGGAAAACTATCCTAGAAATACGGGTCTTTTAAAAAATGTAACTTTATTAGGGTATACTTTAGACATAATAATATCCACCTACATTTTAAATGCAATCTGACAATTTTTGACAAATATATATACCCACATGACCTCAAAAATCAAGATCTAGAACATTTCCATCTTCAAAAGTTTCCTAGTACTTCTTTGTCAGTCCTCCCTGCAAACACTCACCTCCTCAAGCTAAACATGTACCATTTGACACTACTATACTATCTTGATCACTATAGGTTTAGAGCAATTTTTTTAAATTTATTATTATTTTTTTAGTAATCTATACACCCAAAGTGGAGCTTTAACTCACAACCCTGAGAGCATGAGCTGCATGCTTTGCCGCTGGAGCCAGCCAGTAATGTGTTTATAGCAATTCTTGAAATTAAGTACTTATGTGGGGGAGAATTCACATCCTAACAGTTTTGAGTCATGCAAAACATATGCTTTATGACTTCTCTCTACCTTTACTTAGGTCTTCTTTAATTTCCCTTAACATCGTTGTATGGTTTTCAGTGTAATGGTCTTGCACATATTCCTGACCCTGTATCCTGCAACCTTACTAAATTCTTTAGAATTTTCTACATACACAGTTTTATTTTTTACTCTCCAACATGTATGCCTTTTATTTCTTATTCTACTTTTATTGAACTGGCTAGGACTCCTTGTATAAAGTTGAATAGAAATAATGAGACTGGACATACTTGCATCATTGTGGATTTCAAAGGGCAGGACTCTCTTATACCATTAAGTATGATGTTGGAGTTTCACACCTTTATCGGGGTAAACAGGTTCCCTCTATTCCTAGGTAGTTTAGGGTCTTGTTTATCAGGAATAAAAACTGAATTTTTCAAATGCCATCCCAGGATATATTAAGATGATCATTAAAATTCTTCTCTTTGTTCTGTTAATAGAGTATATTGCACTAATTTTCAAAAGCTAAACCACTTTGTATTCTTGGAATAATTCTGACTTGGTCATAATATATGATCTCCTCTCCATAGATACATAGCTGAATTTAATGTCTTCTAAGTATTGTTTTTGGGTCCATTTTCATGAGGAATATTAATCTGTAGTTTTCCTTCCTGTATCAAAGACAATATTAACCTCATAAAATAAATTAGGAAGTGTTCTTCTATATTCTGAAAGAGTTTGCATAGCATTGGTGTTATCACTTCCTTAAATAAAGGCATAGGGTCTTAACTTTTTTTTTTTTTAAGATTTTATCCATTTGAAACAGAAAACATGCACAAGTGCACTCAAGAGAAATTGCGCAGGGCAGGAGAGGTAGAAGCAGGCTCCCTGCTGACCTGGGAGCCCAATGTGGGTCTCAATCCCAGGACTGAGAGATCATGACCTGAGCCAAAGGCAGACGCTTAACCAACTGAGCCACCCAGGCACCCCAGGTCTTAAACTTTTTAATTCTCAACTTGATTTAAAATAAGTATAGAGTTATTTGGGTTTTCTAGACATTTTCTATCAATTGTGGTATTTTATATTTTTCAAGGAATTTGTCCACTTCATCTAAATTGAATGAATACCTGTTCGTTCATTTTAATGACTTACAACTCTTCATAATATTTGCTTAATATCAGTCTTAGCCTGCTTAGGATACTATAACAAAATACGACAGACAGGATGATTTAACAATAAAAATTTACTTTTTCATAGTTCTGGAGACTGGAAGTCCAAAATTAAGGTGCCAGCATATCACTTTCTAATGAGGACTCTTTTCCTGGCTTATAGACAAGGCACCCTTCCAAGGGTCCTCACATGGCAGGGGTGGAAGCTAGAGCAAGCTCTCTGATATCTCTTTATAAGGATTCTAATCCCATTGTGAGGGCTCCACCTCCAAGGCCCAGTCTCCACATACCATCACATTGAGGTTTGGTCCTTTACACACATGAATTTGGGGGATACACAAACATTCAGTCCATAACATCATCCTTTTAACATTTGGAGCATTCTTGATATTGGTAATTCCTCTCAGTTTCTGTTCTACCTAGAGATTTATCAATTTTACTGACCTATTAAAAACTATTGGTTTTATTAATTTTTCTCTACTGCTTGTTTTCTATGGCCTTAATTCATGCTTCTCATATTTTTTTTAAAGATTTTATTTATTTATTCATGAGAGACAGAGAGAGAGAAGCAGAGACATGGGCAGAGGAAGAAGCAGGTTCCATGCAGGGAGCCTGACAAGGGACTCAATCCTGGGACCCCAAGATCACGACCTGAGCTGAAGGCAGCACTAAACCGCTGAGCCACCCAGGCTGCCCTATGCTCCTCATATTTAATATTTTCTTCCTTCTATTTACTTGGGAGTTTAACTTGCTTTTCTCTGCTATGCTTAGCAGCATAGGTGATTCATTTTATATTTTTTCTTTTCTAATAAACAAAACTATAAATTTCCTTCTAAGAATAGTTCTGGCTGCACCCTTCAAAGTTTAGTAAATTGTGTTTTCATTTTAATTCAGTTCAAAATATTTTCTAATTTCCTTTGTGACGTATTTGATCATAGGTTAAGTGTTACTTTAAAAAGATTAATTGGGAAAATTTTCCCCATATACTTGAGGATTATGCTTTTTTGATTTCTAATATAATTTTAATGAAGAGAACTAATTCTATATAATTTTAATGCATTCACCTTTTATTGAGACTTGTTTTACTTGGTAACTATTTCATGTGAACTTGAAAAAATGTGTATTCTGGTGGTATTGCAGAAACTGGTCCACTGTCAATTAAAACAAGCTGGTTGTTAGTGTTGAAAACATCTATATTAAGGGATCTACAAACTTCTTAAATGACTATATAAGTATTTTAGACTTTGTGAGCTATATAATCTCTGTTGCATCCATTCAACTTTACAGTGGTCGGATAAAAGCACCCACAAGTATGTAAAATAAAGGAGTGTGCCTAGGTTCAAATAAAGTTTTATACATGAACACTGAAATTTCTATTTCATATAAGCTTCATGTATCTCAGAATACTGTTATTTTTTTCAATTTAAAAATGTAATAATCAGTCTTAGGTCACAGGAAATACAAAAATGGGCAAATAAGACAGATTTGGTTTACAAGTCAGAGTCTGTTAACCTCTGTGTCCTGATTTTCTGTTTACTATGCTGTCAATTACTGAGAGACGTTTTGAAATCTCCAATTATAACTGAATTTATCTACTTCTCTATTTAGTTCTATTAGCTTTCATTTTATGTATTTTGAAGCTCTGTAACAAGAAATACAAATAAATACAATGGAACACAAAATGATAAATAATGAATAAAATGAAACCAAAAAAAGTGGTCTACAGAAAGCTAAGGAAACAAAGGAAGAAAACAACAAAGAATAAATGGGACAAATAGAAAACAAATAGCAAGATGGTAGACTTAAAACCAACCATGTCAAATAATTAAGTAGAAATGGCAAAAGATTCCAGTTAAAAGGCAGTTTATCAGTGTGATAAAAGCAAGACTCAATTATATGATGTGAAGAAGAAATCCATTTTTTTAAACTTTATTTTTAAGTAATCTCTATACCCATTGTGGAGTTTGAACTCACAACCCCAAGACCAAGAGTTACATGCTCTACTGACTGAGCCAGCCAGATGCCCCAGAAGAAATTAATTTTAAGTATAAAATCTCAGGTTCAAAGTAAAAGGAATGGAAAAAGATAAATATGTAAACAGTAATCATAATAAAGCTGAGTGGGCTGTACTAACAGACAAAGTAGACTTCAGGAAAAGGAGTTCACAGATTAGAAGAATAAATACTGTTAAAATGTCTACACTACCCAAAGCAATCTACACATTTAATGCAATCCCCATCAAATACCAACAGCAGTCTTCACAGAACTAGAACAAATAATCCTAAATTTTGGTATGGAACCACCAAAGATCTCAAACAACCAAAGCAATCTTGAAAAGGATAAGTAAAGCTAGAGACATCACAATTCCAGACTTTAAGCTGAAATCATCAAACAGTATGGTACTGGTACAAAAACAGGGTCATAGATCAATGCAACAGAAGAGAAAACCCAGAAATAAACCCATAATTATATGATCAATTAATCTTTGACAAAGCAGGAAAGAATATCCAATGGGGGGAAAAAAGTCTTTTTAACAAATGGTGTTGGGAAAATGGAACAGCAACATACAAAAGGATGACTTTCTTTCACCACTCACAAAAATAAAGTCAAAATGGACTAAAGACCTAAATATATTTAATATCCTCAAGTTATAACAGTCTAATCTGAATTTATGCCAGTTTATCTTCAGTAACACACAAAAATTCTGTACCTTTACACTTCTATCCCCACCTCTTTCTGTTGTGTCACAATACTATATCTTTGTACATGTGTCCCCCAAAACATGAACTAATAATTCTTTTAAATTCATTAGTCTCCTACATTGCATGGAGCAAAAATGTGGAGCTTACAAACAAGTCACACGCTAGCTTTTAGATTAGCAATACTTTAAAAAATGCAGTTCTTTTGTGAAAGACCTGTACTTTGAAAACTATAAAACACTAATGAAAGAAATGGAAGGCAGCACAAAGAAATGGAAAGACATTCCATGTTCACAGGTTAGACAAATAAATACTGTTAAAATGTCTACACTACCCAAAGCAATCTACACATTTAATGCAATCTCCAGCAAATGAACCATAAAAATCCTAGAAGAGAACACAGACAGTAACTTCTTTGATACCAGCTGTAACAACTTCTTTCTAGATATATCTACTGAAGCACGGGAAACAAAAGAAAAAATAAACTATTAGTACTAGAGCAAAATCAAGCTTATGCACAGTAAACCATCTAATCAACAAAACTAAAAGATAATCTAAGGAATGGGAGAAGATATTTGCAAATAACATATTTGATAAAGGGTTAGTATCCAAAATATATGAAGAACTTATAAAACCCCCAAAATGAATAATCCAATTAAAAATGAGTAGAAGACATGAACAGACATTTCTCCAAGGAAGACATGCAGATGGCCAAGAGAAAGATGAAAAGATGCTCATTATCACTTACTATCAGGGAAATGCAAATCAAAACTACAATAAGATATCACCTCACCTGTGAGAATGGCTAAAATCAGTAACACAAGGAAGAACAGGTGTTGGTGAGGATGTAGAGAAAAGGGAACCCTCATGCACTATTGGTGGGATATCATATGGTATGTCATTCTCTATTTCGCTTAGCATATTACTCTCTAGTTCCATCCATGTCACTGCAAATGGAAAGATTTTATCATTTTTATAGCTGAATAATATTCCATTTAAATGGGAAAAATACACACCACATCTTTTTTAAGATTTTATTTATTTGAGTGAGAAAGAGAACATGAATGGGGGAGGGGCAAGGAGAAAGTGGGGAGGGGCAGAGGGAGAGGGAGAAGCAGACTTCCCACTTAGCCGGGAGCCCAATTAAAGATTAACCCCAGGGCTTAATCCCAGGATCATGACTTGAGCAGAAGGCACATGCTTAACCACATAAGCCACCCAGGTGCCCCTTAAGATTTTTTTTTTTTAATAATCTCTACATCCAACATGAGGCTTGACTCACAACCCCGAGATCAAGAGTCACACATTCCACCGATCGAGAAAGCCAGGCGCCCTTCTCTTTTTTCTCTTTTTAAAGATTTTATTTATTTATTCATGAGAGACACAGAGAGAGAGAGAGAGAGAGAGAGAGAGAGAGAGAGAGAGAGAGAGGCAGAGACACAGGCAGAGGGAGAAGCAGGTTCCATGCAGGGAGCCTGACATGGGAATCGATCCTGGGACTCCAGGATCACACTCTGGGCTGCAGGTGGTGCTAAACCACTGTGCCACCAGGGCTGCCCCTTTTTTTCTTAATCTGCGACTGGACTTTAGAGTCAGGTGTGTTACACATAAATAATCTTATTTTGGGCAGCCTGGGTGGCTCAGCGGTTTAGCACTGCCTCTGGCCCAGGGCCTGATCCTGGAGACCCGGGATCGAGTACTGCATCAGGATCCCCGCATGGAGCCTGCTTCTCCCTCTGCCTGTGTCTCTGACTCTCTCTCTCTGTGTGTGTCTCTCATGAATAAATCAATAAAATCTTTTAAAAAAAAATCTTATTTCTTTTTTAAAATCCAATTTAACTAAAAAAAACATCTTTTTTAAAGATTTTATTTATTATGAGAGACACAGAGAAAGAGAGCCAGAGACACAGGCAGGCTCCATGCCGGGAGCCCAATGTGGGACTGAATCCCAGGACTCCAGGATCATGCCCTGGGCCGAAAGCAGGCACTTAAGCCCCATGTTGGGTGGAGAGATTACTTAAAACTGCAGACTTTGTAGGGGTACCTGGGTGGTTCAGTTGGCTAAGCATCTGACTCTTGGTTTTGGCTCAGGCATGGGTCATAGGAATGAGCCCCCACAAGGGGCTCCACTTTCATGGAGAGTCTGCTTGAAGATTCTATCCCTCCACTTCTCCCCACACTTAGCACACACTCTCTAAAAGAAATACGTAAATCTTTAAAATGAAATAACAATCTTTATTAAAAAATAATTGGGGGCTATGGAAATCAGATTCTTCCCCTTCCTCGGGGTCTTCTAGTTTCTGTCACTGTTTTTCTTTTTTTGATTGTTGTAAGCTATCTCTGTACCAAGAATCAGCCTTAGGTTTACATAAAACTGAAAGGTCTTCTTCTCTGGTTTCTTCTGAGCCTTTTACCAGGATGTACTGTCACTTTCTAATTTTCCCTATAGATGCAGTTGTTTTTTAATATGTTAGTCTTTAATATCTCACTCCCAAAAAGGGTAAAAGTGGAAAAATGAAGGGAGAGGGAAAGAATACCAGCCCTTTAAAATCACTAGAAGTCACTGGGAGAGAGAGGAGTTTGCTACAATGGGGGGGGGGGGGGGGGGGAGATGCAAAGACAATGGTTGCCTGCCTCTGTCTGCAACTCTGTGATCAGAAGCAGCAATTAATAATTAGAACCCAGATTCCTGAAAAGAAAATTAATAAGACACTATCCTTTACCCATGCTGGCTCTCTCAAGCTATTTGTAAGCTGCTCCTGAAACATGTACATAGCTACCTGCCATGTGACTTAAGTGCAGAGGATGGGGGAGCACCTGGGTGGCTCAGTCAATTAAGCATCTGCCTTAGTCTCAGGTCATGATCCCCAGGAGCTGAAATCAAGGCCTGAATCAGGCTCCCTGCTCAGTGGGGAGCCTGCTTTGCCCTCTCCCTTCCACCTCCCCTGCTCATGCTTTCTCTCACTTTCTCTAATAAATATAATCTTTAAAAAGGGGGGAGGGGGGTAGAGGATGGGTAGCTGCTAATGTGCTAAGAGCTGAAATTGACCAAAATTAAACACAATTTACCTTCTAAGTCTTCCTCTGGAACAACTTGCAAGCTTTCAATAAACTCCAGAGTTCCAAATTACAGAAAGAGTCTGTCAGTGCAATTGTTGTCTATGTAGGGAGTCAGATTCCTGGTGCTTCTTACTCCACTATTCCCAGAATCCTCCTTCAATTATCTTAAATTAACAAAACAAAACAAACCAAAAGGGGGGGGGAAAAAAAAAAGGAGGGAGAAGAGTCATATATCCACTTTGTGGATATTCACCATTTTGTACAGACCCAAGTTTCCACCTGGTATCATTTTCCTCGAGTCTGATGAACTTCTTTTACCATTTCATGAAACAGACATCTGTTACTAACCAATGCTTTCAGCTCTTGTGTGCCTCAAAGAAAGTTTGATTTTAACTTCATCTTTGAAATTTTAAATGGATATAGATGACTGTATTTATTTTCAGCACTTTAAAGATGTTACTACTTCACTGTCTTCTGACTTAAAGTTCAGAGGAAAAAATTTTTATCATTCTTACCTTTGTTCCACTTGAAAACAATGGGACATTTTTGTCCTCTGGCTACTTTTAAGATTTGTTCTGCATTCCTGGTTTTCAACAATTTGATTATGATGAGCCTTGGTGTGGTTTTCACTGTATTTATCCCGCTGTAGTTCACTGAACTCCTTAGTTATGTGGCTTTATAGTTTCCACTATATTTGGAATATTTTCAAGGTATATCTGCTTCCCTGCCCCTATCTTTCTTTCTGGAACCTGAATTACATATATGGTTAGACCATCTGATTTTTGTTCTATCGTTTACTAAAGACCCTGTTCATTTCTTTCTTAATCTTTTTTTGTTCTATGTGCTTTAGTTTCTATTGCTTGTTTTGTTTTGTTCTAAGATTTTATTTTTAAGCAATCTCTACACTCAATGTGGGGCTTGAAGAACTCAACCCAGAGATCAAGAGTCAGGTGTTCTACCAACTAAGTTAGCCAGGCACCCCTCTACTGCTATCTTCAAATTCACTGATCATTTATTCTGTATAACATGTGCTATTAATGCCATGCCATGTGTGTTTTAGACATAGTCTTATCTTTAAAAATTCCATTTTTTCTCATTATGCTAATAGTTTCCTTTTAAATCCTTAAACATACTTTTAATAATCACTTCAAAGTCCAAATCTGCTAATTTTATTACCTGTTGCCATTCTCTAGGTCGGTTTCTTTTTTTTTTTTTAAGGTTTTATTTATTTAATTAGTGGGAAATGGGGAGAGAGCATGCACATGTGAGTGCAAGAACAGAGGGAGACACTGAGGGAGAGGAAGAAGGAAAGACTCTGAGTGAGGAGCCCACTATGAGGCTTGATCTCTGGACTCTGAGACCATGACCTGAACCAAAACCAAGAGTTGGATGCTGAACTGAGCCACTCAGGTGCCCCATCCAGGTCTCTTTCTGTTTACTGACTTTCCTACTGGTTATGGGTCACAGTTTTTGTGGTTCTTTCCATGTTTGGCAATTTTTGATTGAACAGTCAACATTGTAAGCACTAGAATTTATTTATTCCTTTAATATATTCTTTTCTGGAGAAAATGGTACTTTCAGATCAGGCAACTGTTTTGGAGCTTGTTTTTAAGCTTTATTAGAGTGCGTTTAGAGAAGGCTTTATGCTAGAGCTGGTGTACTCTTATTGGTAAGGCACGTGTGGCTTACTATTTAGCAACAGATTCAAAGAGAGATTCCGGAGCACTTTTCTCACAGAGCACTCTTCTCTCCCATACACTGCTTAGCCCCCAGTTGCCTCAGCCTTCCCAAACTTGGATCTCTGTCCCTTTAACTTAGCAATTCTAATATGTTTACTTGGGTTCCCTTACAGAGAGTCCAGAAAAAAGGCCAGCATGATTATAAGGCTGACTTCATTTGTTAACGTTTATCTGAAATCATAGTCCTATAATAATAATAATATATTTCAAATAATAGCTGCTTTTTAAAAATCACTGCTCACATAAAGTCTAAATGTAGAAATTCCAAATCTGGAATGGTGACATATAGTTATCAGTGACTCAGCTCTACTTGTTTTTCTGTTAGGGTATAGCCTTCATCCTCCTCATCTAACATGGAAACTGAAACTCCTGCAGGCAGTAGGATAAAAGAGGAAAAAGTGTACCCATGTAGAAATGCTCCAGAAGTAACTTCTATAACTTGCACTTACATCTCATTAGCCAGGACTTAATCACATGATCTATAAGGAAGCTATAAGGAAGAATGAAAAGTAGCTGTTTAATTTAGGAGGCAACATGCCCAGATAAAAATTAGGGTTCTATCACTAAAGAAAACAGAAAAGTATTACACAACAGTCTCTGTCATAATTCCTAAGATTAAATTTATTTTTTCCCTAAGATTAAATTTAAAAACAGAAGTATACAATTCATGAAGAAATGTGCAAGACATTTTCATAACTACCAAAGGACATAAAATAAGACCCACAAACACGAAATCACAGATCAGGATCCCAGAAGGAAAGGCACAATTTTGCTTATCACCAATTCTATTTCATATCTTGCAGTAAAACCACAAATTTGTAATTGTGAATTAATTTAATTTGTGAAGTTTCTTCTCCTTGGGTAAAGTAACAGGTGTTAATATGTTGACCTCATTAATAGAACTTTGGCAACAGCTAAATTATGTCCGTTTTATCATCTTTTGCTAACAATGAAAAATCAGTTATTACCCAATAATGATTCAATGTTCAATCATTTTGATGGGATCAAAATAAAGCTTTTGGAAAGTCATTCTACCAAAAGTAAAATATCTAATACTAATGAAAATTGAGTTTTAAAAGTTCTATATTAAAGAGGAACCTGGGTGGCTTAGTTAAGTGTCTGACTCTTGATTTTGACTCAGGTCATGATCACAGGGTCATGAGATTGAGCCCCAACTTGGGCTCCATGCTGGGCATGAAGCCTGCTTAAGGTTCTCTATCTCTCCTTCCCCCTCTACCCTCTTTCCTCCCTCTCTCTCTCTCTCTCAAAAAAAAAAAAAAAAAAATAGAAAGAAAGAAAGAAAAAAAGTTCTGCATTAAAGATCGATTTTTTTTGAGATAATAAGACAAATATAAGTATTGTGCAATAGTGTCATGATAAAAATACTGTTCTGACAGTCCTATAAGGCAGACATGGACTTGCAACTGGATTGGAACTCCTTTACCATACAAGCAATATTCTACTAATAGAGAGATACTATAGTATCAAATTTTAGAAATTATTTTAAATCCACATGTAGATTAAATGAACCACAAAAATTTTGTGATAAGGTTATAATGAATACCAAAAGGTCCTTCAATACGGCAGTATACCTGATCTCTTACCTACCCATTATCAATGCGATTTTTAAAATTCTTGTATCTTTGAAAAACTACTTTACACAGGGATTAAAACCTCTTTTATAAATGAGCCCTAAAAACCTTTCTCTCCAAATTTGTTCAAAGCCAATTAGGATTCTTTATTATAGTCAAGGAATACAGCACCAAAATCATGAAATATTAAAGCTTTTAGAAATCTGCAAATATTAGATGAAATATCACAAAAATATCTTTGCTAAGTGACCTCACAGCCCCCGCAAAAGTGAAATTTCTGGGTGTCATGTCAATAGCCATACCCCTCAGTGAAAGCAAACTAAAATTAGAAATCTCCCATCAGGGGATCCCTGGGTGGCGCAGCGGTTTGGCGCCTGCCTTTGGCCCAGGACGCGATCCTGGAGACCCAGGATCGAATCCCACGTCGGGTTCCCGGTGCATGGAGCCTGCTTCTCCCTCTGCCTATGTCTCTGCCTCTCTCTCATCTTTCTCTGTGTGACTATCATAAATAAATAAATTAAAAAAAAAAAAAAAAAAGAAATCTCCCATCAGGGATCCCTGGGTGTCTCAGCAGTTTAGCGCTACCTTTGGCCCAGGGCGTGATCCTGGAGTTCCGGAATGGAGTCTCACATTGCGCTACCTGCAGGGAGCCTGCTTCTCCCTCTGTGTCTCTGCCTCTCTCTGTGTGTCTCTCATGAATGAATAAAAAAAAAATCAATCTTAAAAAAAAAAGAAAGAAAGAAAGAAAGAAATTTCCCATCAAGGAAGGAAGCAAGCAAGCAAGGATTTAAAAAGGAAGCCTATCTCTTATCTCTTTCAGATTCTGATGGGGAAATGCAAATGTTTAGATTTTGAATTTTCTCTTCCTCCCTGGTATAAGAGTCTCCAAGACAATAAATTGACATATACATTAGAACATGTTAGGGGCTGGTGATACCTTAGAAAGTCTAGCAGAGCAAGCACAAAACACCTTAGAGATTCTCAACAGAAGAAAAAACAACTTAGCTAAAAATTATGACTCACACAAGGAAAAGCTCTAGACAATAAGCTAATATTTAATGGAAGGATTAAAAAGCACATTAGACAGCTGAATAGAGAACGAGTGAATCAGAAAACGATTTTAAGGAAATTATCTAAAATACAAGACCTTAAAGAGAAAGACATGACAATGAATGTAAGAGGTTAAAACAAATGCAGGACTGAATCAAGTGGTCCTATACATGTCTAACTGGAGTTCTAAGAAGAGGCAGTTCTGGGAAGAGCTGGGTCACTTCCTAAGTAGGATAAATGAAGTAGTGAACCTTAGATTATCACCTAAGAAGCTTTAAAATTAACAAAAAACAGTGCCTAGACCTCCACACCCATCCACTCCACCCTAAGATTTTAGAATTGTTGTGTGGTGGGTCAAGGTATCTATGTTTTCCTCAAAGCTTCCTAAGCTCTTTTAGTGAGCATCCAGGGTTGAAAAGCTGTGATGCATACCTACAAATAGCTAGTTAAACCACTGAACAAAAATAAAGAGAAAAATGTTTAAAAATAGCCATAGAAGGGCACTTGGGTGGCTCAGTTGGTTGTCTACCTTTGGCTCAGGTCGTGATCCCAGGGTCCTGGGACTGAGTTCTGCATCAGGCACCCTGCTCCACAGGGAGCCTGCCTCTCTTTCCTCTATGTCTCTCATGAATACATAAAATCTTTAAAAAAAAACAAAAAACAAAAAAAAAACAGGGCAGCCCCAGTGGCTCAGCGGTTTAGTACCGCCTTCAGTCCATGGCGTGATCCTGGAGACCTGGGATGGAGTCCCACATCAGGCTCCCTACATGGAGCCTACTCCTCCCTCTGCCTGTGTCTGTGCCCCTCTGTGTGTGTGTGTCTCATGAATTAAAAAAAAAAAAAAAAAAAAAACAGAGAAGTAATTTTACCTACAAATAACCAAGACTGAAAGACTGACAACAGACTTCTCAAAAGAAGCCAAAAGAATAAAACAGTGCCTTCAAAGTGTTGAGAAAAAAATAACTGCCAACCTAAACTTCTAGATAGCTTGCAATTGTGATAATGAAATAGACATTTTTAGTCAAAATCTGAGAGGTTACCATTTATAAAGCTTTGTGGAAATAGCTACAAAAGAGGGTATGCTTCAAGAAGAGCAACACTAAATACAGAATGGAATGGGATACAAGAAGAAATTCAAAACATAAAAGCAAAACACAACAAACCGCTGCTGCCAGCTACACTCCCATTTCATATTTCTTTCCTTTCCTAAGTAATCAGTATGAAATCTTTCTGGTCATCCATCCTGGTAGTTCATAAACGTGACCAAAGTGACCTGTTTTTAAAATAAGAACAAACAAGATGGGCCCCACCCTACATATACTATAATTCTAGGAATATGGACTTTTACAGTAGGCTCCACACTGGGTGAGACTTAAACTCACGATCCTGAGATCAAAGTATGAGCTAAGATCAAGAGTCAGGGGCTTAACCAACTGAGCCACCCAGGCACCCTAAGGGCAGACAGTTTTTTACAAGCCTACTACACCAAGAAGATAATCAGATTTAGAGATGTTAGATTCTAGCATTTTCTTCATAAACCAGTTCTCAAAGTATGGTTCCTTAAATGGCAGCATCACCACTACCTGGGAACTTGGCGGAAATACAAATTCTCAGGACCCACCTCAGATCTGCTTTATTAGAAAATCTGGGTATGGACTCAGCAACCATGCTTGAACAGGCCCTCCAGGTGATTCTGATGTCAGCTCAAGTTTGCGAAAGCTGCTTTAGTTTCATGCTCATATTATTCTGTTCACACTTTTACATGAACAAATTCTCTGCTGCTGTCTTACCCATAAAATCTTTCCATTTAGTACTATAGAGCAATGTTCTGTGGTTAAGCAATTCCCATATATTCTTAATCTTTTCAATGAATTTTCTTTGCATCTTTTGCCTTAACTGAACCTAGTCCACTTCTCTTATACAGTCCTCACATAAAAGCTATTCACTCTCTCAAACCATGTAGCTCAGGCTCTGGCAAGTGAGGTCCACTCATTCCCTAGTAACTCAAAAACATTTGGATAAAGATCTGGCCTTTTCTGAAACTCTCTAATCTTCATGCCTTTTCAACTGTGGATGACACTAACTTCCAAATTTCTCATGATGTTCAGACCAGAGAACCCAATGATTACCCAACATTCCCATTTGGATGATGCAAAGAAACCACAAACTCAATACATAAAAATCTAAACCTGTCATGTTGTCCAACTCTGTTCTTCCTACATTTTCTATATGAATATTTCTATATTTCTATATTAGATTAGAAAATATTTCATATTTTCTATATGAATGGACCACCACTTATCTATCCAATTATCCAAGTCCAAAACCTGAAAATAAATCATCGATGAAATCCCTTATTAAACATTGAATTAAACACCCACTATTATCAATTTCACCTTGTACAAATAAATTATCATCCCTAACTAGACACCCTATACATCAATAACCTCTTAACTGCTCACTAGCCCCTCCAGTACTGCACTCCTCCAGTTCATTTTACAATCCCGAAATTTCAAAAACATTTTTAAACCATGTGGTAACTTATGGAATGTAAATTATGTTCCAGTTTTTAAAAATCATGTGATCTTACAGTTTTAATACTTCTATTATTCTAAATCATCTTTAAATACAAGCTTTTACAACCAGCTCTTTAACTCTATTGTTCTGGGTCACCAACTTATTGACAGTTTATCATAACTATGTAACACAAAGAACATCAATCAAAAAAGTATTAAATTAAATTGAACACCAATAAAAATTAATTTAAAAAAGTATCAAATTAAATACAAATTAATTCTTAAAACTTAAGAGCTGTAACTGGTAATTTCATTTATGTAAACTTTACTGCAATAAATTTTTTGTTACAGACATTTGTTGAAGTGCCATTATTTATAAGATGAGCAAACTAAGAACACTGTAAATTTTTTTTTAACTCAAGGAAAGTAAACATTTTAGATTTTGAGAAGATGAAAACTCACCATACACACCTGTAGGAGTAGAATTGTTCATGGTAAAAGGTCCGTTAATAACACCAGAAGAAAGAAGCTCATCAGATCCCCGCTGGAAAGCAAGGGCAATATTATATTAATAAAGCAAGCCTTGGATAATGGTCTACATTTACTACCAGAACTATCAAAAGTTAATATTACTTTGTCTGAATGTCAAGGCATTTAAGGAGAAGTCCTTAAGAATCACAAAACCTAAAGGTTGGAAGTAAATTTTACAGAAGAAAAATTATTGCATACCCACAGGTTATTAAAAAAATTTCTATCACATAAATGGGGACATAATCCTGCAACCCTTTTTGAACACACCCTATCTTCAGATGTTATATTTGAAGTACCAAAAATCATATTTAGGGGCTTCACAAAACTGTTTTTCTAACTTATTTTAAAGTAGATTTAGTATATTAAAATGTTAAGTTTTTGTAGTATATTTATTTCTAAGTACTCATGTGAAAATAATTTGTGTAGTACCCACTAAGAATCCCCATTTCTTCATATCTATGCATTTTTTTAAGTTGAACACAAAGATGCAATTTATTTCTATGCTGACCAAATCCTTTAAAATCTGTGATTTTTTAAAAAAGATTTTATTTATTTGAGAAAGCCAGCATACACAAGTAGTGAAGAGCAGAAGGGGAGAGGAAAGACTCTCAAGCCACTAAGCGGAGATATATCTCAGGACCCTGAGATCATGACCTGAGCCAAAACCAAGAGTCGGAAGCTTAACAGACTGAGCCACTCAGTTTTATATCTAGAACTTACTAAGAAAAAGAAAAAAGGAAGAAAAAAATTCTCATTATTAATCCTAAGAAAAATTTAAGATAAAAAGAAAATGACAAAAGGGGTATCTGGATAGCTCAGTGGGTTAAGTGTCTGCCTTTGGCTTAGGTCATGATCTTAGAGTCCTGGGCTCAAGCCCTGCATCAGGCTCTATGATCACCATACTGTCTGCTTCTCCTTACTCTCCCTCTATTCGCACGCACTCTCTCTCTCTCAAATAAATAAATAAAATCTTTTAAAAATGACAAAAGAGTTCAACAGGCATCTAACAAAGTGGTAGACTTAATTTTTGTTCCAAAGTATTTGCACTTTCTCCTTTTCCTGTGAAAGGATTTTTCACCCCCATCCATGGTCATGTGACTTTAATGCCTCCTGTGAGAGAATACTTCCCTCACCCACTGACACTGAGCATGGTTTTGTGATATGCTTGGCCTGTGGAATATGAATAACATGACCTATACTAAACCCAAGCAGAAGCTTCGAAAGATATTAGTAGTTTCTGTAAATCCTTTCCTCTTTTCCTCTGAAATAAGAGCATATTCCAAATAGAGGATGCTCTTTCAGCTTGATTTTCAGAATAAGAACACATAGCTTCATAACAGCCACCAACACTGTAAGTGAGCCAGGAATAAACATTTTTTTCTAACCAATATCTAAGTGACCAATATCATATCCAATAAACATATGAAAAGATGATTAATCTCACTGGTTATTAGAGAAATGAGAGTTAAATCCACAATAAAACTACATATTAAAAAAGACTGACAATATCAAGAGTTGATGATATTGTGAAGCATCAGAACTAGTAAGTTGTTAGTTGAAGTGCAAGTTAGCACAACTCTGGAAAACTGACCTAATATACTGAAGTTGAATATATGACTATCCTACAATCCTTATGTATTTTACTTCAACGGATATACTCAAGAGATTGCATGCTTATGTGAACCTAAACATATAAAAATGTTCTCAGCAGCATTATTTCTACTCATCAAATTGCAAAAAATCAAATGTTATCAACGACAGAATGGACAGATTTTTTTCCTAAGTAAATGAAAACATTTTTATTTAAATTCAATTAATTAACATATAGTGTACTATTAGTTTCAGAGGTACAGTTCAGTGATTTACCAGTCTTATATAACACCCAGTGCTCATTATATCACATGCTCTCTTTAATGTCCACTACCTTGTTATCCCACCCCCACCCCCACTCCCCTCAGCCAACCCTGTTTGTTTCCTATGATTAAGAGTCTCTTGGGACACCTGGGTGGCTCCATGGCTGAGCATCTGCCTTTGGCTCAGGTCATGATCCCAGGGTCCTGTGACGGAGACCTGCCATCAGGCTCCCCGTGGCAAGCCTGCTTCTCTGTCAGCCTAGGTCTCTGCCTCTGTCTCTCATGAATAAATAAATAAAATCTTTTTTTTTTTTTTAAGTCTCTTATGATTTGTTTCCCTCTGTGATTTAGTCTTATTTTTCCCTCCCTTCCCCTATGATCCTGTTTTGTTTCTTAAATTCCACGTAAGTGAAATTGCAAATTGTCTTTCTCTGATTGACTTATTTCACTTAGCATAATTATCCTCTAGTTCCATCCATGTCATTGCAAATGACAAAATTTCCTATTTTTTGATGGCTGAGTAATAATCCATTGTGTGTGTGTGTGTGTGTACACACACACACACACACATCTTTATTCATCTGTCGACAGACACCTGGGCTCTTTCCATAGCTTGTGTATTGTAGACATTGCTGCTATAAACGTTGGGGTGCAGGTGCCCCTTCAGATCGCTACATCTGCATCTTTGGGGAAAATATCTAGTAGTGCAATTGCTTGGTCATAGGGTAGCTCTATTTTCAATTTTTTGAGGAACCTCTGTGCTGTTTTCCAGAGTGGCTGTACCAGCTATGCATTCCCATCAACAGTGTGAGAATACAGAGATTTTTGTAATTCGTGATTTATAGTATTAAGAATGAACTACTGCTCCATGTAATAATATAGATGAATCTCACAAGAAGTCAGTCACCAAAGAATATATACTATACTGCTGCATTTATCTTGAGTTCAAAACTATGGTCAAAACTAAATTACACATTAGACAACAATGAACCTGGACCACTTTCTTATACCATATACAAAAATAAAGTCAAAATGGATTAAAGACCTAAATTTGAGATCTGAAAAAAATAAAATCATAAAACTGTAAAAGTCCTAAATTCTTTGACATCGACCATAGCAACTTCTTTCTAAATATGTCTCCTGAATCAAGGGAGACAAAAAAATAAACTACTGGAACTATATCAAAATAAAAAGCTTCTGTACACCAAAGGAAACAACACAATTAAAAGGCATTCTACGGAACAGGAGAAGATATTTGCAAATGATATATCAAGTAAAGGGTTAGTATCCAAATATATAAAGAAATGATACTACTCAACACCCCAAAAACAAATAATACAATTAAAACATGGACAGAAGACATGAACATTTTCTCAAGAAAACACAGAGAGCTAACAGACACATGAAAACATCACTCATCATGAGAGAAATGCAAATCAAAACTACAATGAGTTATCATCTCACACTTGTCAGATCTTACCAACAGGTGGAGAAACAAAAGGTGTTGGCAAGGATGTGGAGAAAGGGGAATCCTTGCACTGTCAGGGGGAATGCAAACTGGTGCAATCACTGTGAAACACATTGTAGAGGTTCCTTTAAAAAGTTAAAAATAGTACCCTACAATCCAGCAACAGCACTATTTGCCCAAAGAATACAAAAATACTAATTAAAGGAATACATGCACCCCAATATTTACAGTAGTGTTAATCTACAACAGCCAAATTATGGAAACTGCCCAAGTGTCCACCAAGTAATGAAGGGACAAAGATGTGTGTGGTGTGTGTACACACACACACAATGGAATATTATTCAGCCATAAAAAGAAGGAAATCTTGTCATTTGCAACGACATGGATGGAGCTAGAAACTATTATGCAAAGCAAAGTAAGTCATAGAAAGACAAATATAATGATTTTACTCATATGTGGACTTTAAGAAACAAATGAGCAAAGGGAAAAAAGAGAGGCAAACAAAGAAACAGATTCTTATTATAGAGAACAAAAGGATGGCTACAGAACAAAAGGAAGTGGGTGGAGGGGAATATTTAATAAATAGGTGATAGAGATTAACACTGCACTTGTGATTGAGCACAGGGTGATATATGAAAGTAGAGAATCACTATGCTGTATACCTGAAACTAGTATTATACTGTATGTTAACTGGAATTTTTTTTTTTAAGATTTATTTATTTGAAAGAAAGACAGGTAGATCAGGAGAGGGAGAAGGAGGAACGGAGGGAGAGGGAGAAGCAGACTCCCCGCTGAGCAGGGAGTCTGCAGGGCTCAATCCCAGGACCCTGCGATCATGACCTGAGCCTAAGGCAGATGTTTAACCTAACCGTTTAAGCCACCCAGGTGCCCCTGTTAATTGGAATTTAAATAAAAGCTTTAAAAGCAAAAAAAAAAAAAAAACTATTATACTTCAAGGGACATCATCAAAAAATGAAAACACAAGCTGGAGGATGGGAGAAAATATCTGCAAAAGCTAAGTAATAAAAAGACAACCCAATTAAAAAATAGGCAAGGGATGCCTGGGTGGCTCAGTGTCTGACTCTCCCTTTGGCTCAGATCGTGATCCCAGGGTCCTGGAATTGAGTGCCCCATCTGGCTCACCATATAGAGTCTGCTTCTCCCTCTACCTATGTCTCTGCCTCTCTCATGAATAAATATTTAAAATCTTTAAAAAATAGGCAAAAAGCATTTGAAAAGACATTTCTCCAAAGATGGACAAAATGGCCTACAAACACATGAAAAGATACTCAACATCATTAGACATTAAGGAAATGCAAATTTTAAAACCACAGAGAACACTTCAAATAAAATTTAAGACTGTGACATCACCACATACCTATCAGAACAATTAGAATAAGGAACAGTGACAATATCAAATGTAGGTGGAGATATGCAAGAAAGTGGATCTCTCATACATTGCTGACAGGAATGGTACAGCCACTTGGAACAGCTTGATGATTTCTTTATAAAAATGAAATATACACAGTAATCTCAAACGACTGTATTCTCAAAATGAAAATTCACATATTCTATGATTTTAACATTCTCAAAATGACAAAATTATAGAGATGGAAGAGACTAATGGTTGCAAGGGAGCAGAAATGGTTGGGGGGAGGTAATGGGCATGATTGTAAAAGGGTACCAGAAGGGAGATCTTTGTGATGACTGATCAATTCTGTATCTTGATGGTGTTAACTTGACACATGCAATAAAATGAAACAATTATAAATAGGCATTGTATCAATGTCAAGTCTTTGTTTTGATAGTGTACTATACTTAAAATGTAACCACTGGAGGAAACTGTGAAGGGTACACAAGACCCCTCCACAGTATCTTTACATCTCTAAATTTTTTCCAAATATACAGTTAAAAAAACAAAAACAAAACAATGAGAGGGGTGTATCATTCTGAGCCAGAGGATTCCTATTGACTTGAGACTTGCCAGCCTAAAATAGTCCTTACCAATACCTATGCTGAATCAATCCTCAAGGGATAAGAAAAGATTGATCAAGCTGCCAACTAACTACAGTTCATTCTCAAGAGTTCATGCCTATACAGTGGTGATCCAAAAGGCCTACCTTCAAAGGCAGACAACATTCAAAAAAACATAAAACAAAACAAACAGAAAACCCCACAAAGATCAATCAAAAGGCAACACACAGTAGAAAAATTACAAAACTCTAAATTATGAGTAAATAAGAGTGTTGTAAAATGAAAAAAAATTAAGAAAATGTAACAGCTGCTCTTAAATAAAATGTAAAAGGATACAACAGCTCAAAGGAATGGAAAGTAAGAATTCTACCAAAGGATTTAACAGATAGATTGATGAAAAAAAGAATAAAGCAGTGTCATGAAAGTCAGCCACTACAAAGGGAAGTGAGCTAAAAGGGAAGTGAGCTAAAAGTACAACACACCTTTCTGCCACCCAAAGAAGAATCAACCTCCCCTGTGAGGAACCAACTCTTACTCTAAAATTTCAATATGAAAAAACTAACAAAGGACAAATTTTCAGGAAAGAACTCCCTTGAAGCGCATGAGATGACTTAAAATGCGTCTAGCGAAGGTGTCAAACTGTTAACACAGACCCCACGGTGCTTGACAGCTAAGATCCAAAAGAATTATCTGCAGTCTTCTTAATGCACACATGCCATGTCAGTTTCCATCTGGGGAGAGAACGGAGTTACTCATGGTTCTGTTTCTATCTCATTCAATAAACTGTTAACTCATTTCCTAACCAGGAAATCATCAATCAACCACTAACATGAAATTGTCTGCTGCTTATTGAATCAAGTCTAAACTTACTGCAGTGGTTATTAAAAGCTCAAACCAGGACCTCCTACTCACAGTTGCTGTCTTATCATTCGCCCCAGACACATCATCTTTATTCTTGCCTCTTTATGCTATTCTTCACCTCAAACACTACCCCTCCACTATACATCCATTCCTGCCTCCTGATCACAGATAAATAATATCACATCCTTGAAAATTTTCCTATCCCCAAATGAAGAGGTTGAACTTAATTTTATTGTCTTGTGGCATTAAAATGTATGTTTTAGGATTTTAGCACACTTGCATAATATATTCTTCCTATATGTATAACCATCAGTATCACACATTTTGTCAAATATGTAAACAAAGTTTATTTTCATCCACTTTGAAGTCAATTATTGCATCTTACAATTGATTATATTTCCCCATAGTCTACAGCATATCGTCAGGTACATTACATGTAATGGCTCTCTGCCATAGTTATGCATTATAATCATATAACTAGTTTAAAATAAATACTAAGAAAATAAATAAATAAAATAAAATAAATACTATTTGGGGCGCCTGGATGGCTCAGCGGTTGAGCATCTGCCTTCGGCTCAGGGCGTGATCCCAGAGTACCCAGGATCGAGTCCCACGCTAGACTCCCTGCAGAAAGCCTGCTTCTCCCTCTGCCTGTGTCTCTGCCTCTCTCTGTGTCTCTCTCATGAATAAATAAATCTTTAAAATAAAATAAAATAAATAAAATAAAATAAAATAAAATAAAATAAATAAAATAAAATAAATAAAATAAAATAAAATAAAATAAAATAAAATAAAATAAAATAAAATAAAACTATTTATCAGGTCCCACTCCAAAGATTCTTAACCAATAGGTCTAGGCTGAGGCAGAACCTGTATATTTCCAAAGCTCTGATGTGTACCCAACTGCAAACTACTATAAACAAAGTTGTGATAAATAAAGAAACCTAATAGTAAAGTGGTTTAAAATATAGTCTTGGGGATCCCTGGGTGGCGCAGTGGTTTGGCGCTTGCCTTTGGCCCAGGGCGCGATCCTGGAGACCCGGGATCGAGTCCCACATCGGGCTCCCGCTGCATGGAGCCTGTTTCTCCCTCTGCCTGTGTCTCTGCCTCTCTCTCTCTGTGACTATCATAAATAAATAAAAATTAAAAAAAAATTAAAATATAGTCTTATAGACCATATTTAGGTTTGAACAGCTTCCACAACCTTAAATTTACCGTTGTATGATACTACGTATTATTTAACCTAAGGCTCAGTTTGCTCAACTATAAAAAAAGGATCATAATGGTACCCATCCTCACAGGTCACTGAAGATTAATATTTCTAACACATAGGTATCCTTAAACACTGGCAATAAACACAAATGATTAATTACCCAGTCTACCCAGTCATTTTCCAAAGTTACATGTATTCACTGTAATTAGTATTATATAACAATCTCCAAAAGGTGAAAGGCATCATTGTTTCAATAAAGAAAACTTTCTAGAGTTTTAAAAAGAAATGTCACCTACCATTCTAAAAAAAAACAACACAAAGATTAAAAAACCCTGATGACTTTTTTTTAATAGGTTTTATTTATTTATTCATGAGAGACACACAGAGAGAGGCAGAGACATAGGCAGAGGGAGAAGCAGACTCCATGCAGGGAGCCCAACGTAGGACTCCAACCTGAGGTCCCAGGATCACGCCCTGGGCTAAAGGCAGGTGCTCAGGCATCCAGATGACTTGATTTTGATAAAATAGGCTTAAAAACTGAAAGCAATGCTTTCCGCATTTTACGTAACAAACTCTTATATAATATATATCCATTGCTAATAAATAAAATTGAAACCCTCTTTGTATAGGATTACATAGGAGATCTAATAAGGTCCCATATGATTGACCTCTGGGAATGAGAGGTGTATGTCGGCCTGGGCATTAGGACTTTTCCTGCAGTGCTCTGTTAAGATTAAGAGGAAAAACAAAAAACAAAAAAGAGTAAAAATTTTCACGATAACCACCCTTGTTTACGCAACTTTGCATACTTATTCAATTATCTCAGAATAAATCTATAGATGTTAAATAGCCAGATTTTTATAATTCATTTTAAGTGCATTTTGCAAAGTTATAATATGAATCTATGCACCTCTCTGTAATCCTTTTATAACTGATAAGCTTTTGCTACATTTTTATTCTTCATAATTATTTCTAATGGATTCTTAAAACTTTATAATGGCATATTTAACTATCCCATTATTAAATATTAGTGTTACTATAATTTATTGATACCATAAATTATGCTACATTACTTCATTTAGAATGTAGTATTTTCTGTATCTTGTATTCTATTCAAAATAAATATTCAGGGGATCCCTGGGTGGCTCAGGGGTTTGGGGCCTGCCTTTGGCCCCGCGCATGATCCTGAGGACTCGGGATCAAGCCCCACGTCGGGCTCCCTGCATGGAGTCTGCTTCTCCCTCTGCCTGTGGCTCTGCTTCTCCCTTTGCCTGGGTCTCTGCCTCTCTCTGTGTGTCTCTCATGAACAAATAAATAAGATCTTTAAAAAAATAAATAATAAATATTCAGAAGTGAAATATTTTTCCTTTGTGAGCATAAAATTAAGACTGCAAGAAATCTCTGGTTCCTACTCAACAATGTAGAGTAACTTCAAGTTATTACTACACTCCAAATGACTAGTAAGAAGTGTTTTTATTTCTATATGGGTCTTTCAAATATTATTAGAATTAGCACATAACCACTTCCTTTTATATTACTCAGAGTTTGATTCACTGTTCCTGTACTAAAGAATTTAATCTTGCCAATGAGAGGTCTGGCTTTTGCCTTCTCCTCCTGGGGGGTAATCTCTAAACCCCAGGAAAGTCATGCCTAAAAGAAGGGTCTTTTTTTTTTCTTTTTAAACTTGGAGGATTTAGGTCACTGCCAGTCTTAGGGTAGGGACAGACCCCCCCCCAAAAAAATCAACATGTGATTTAGGGTGGATGTTGGCTTTCGGTCATGCCTGAAGACTGAGATTAGCTTCAAAGGCAATCAATAATAATGACTATTTGAAGGAGCTTCTAGACAAAAAATATACTTAATCACTAAAGCGCAAGTGAACTTCTGTATTTGACAATACTACTTAAGGGCTGCCACACACTGATGCTGGAAAAATAATGTGTCCTGATGCCATAAAGAGAGGACAAAGGATGCTCTGTGTTTAGTACTTCCCCAGTCTTGGCCATATGTTCTTCTCTCGGCTTCAATCTATATCCTTTCCCTGTAATAACCAGTAACCATGACTGCAACAGCTTTCGGTGAGCTGCATAAATCCTTCTAGCAAATTATGGGACCTCACCACAGGGCTTTGGAAATCCTCGAGACTTAAAACTGGTGTCAAAAGTGAGGGTAGTCCTCTATGGACTATGTTCCCTAACTTCGCAGTTGGCCTAATTCCTCTCATGGTTAAATGATGAATCAATCAAATATAATAAAACTCTTCATTTAACAGATTTTTTAAAACTTTATTCTTAACCTCTCAATGACCATTTGGATTTCTAACTTATAAGAGAAAAATTTAGCCTAAAATGTAATCAAGGGGCACTTGGGTGGCTCAGTTGGTTAAGGATCTGCCTTCGGCAGGGTCCTGTGATGGAGCCCGGTATCCAGCTCCCTACTCATCAAGGAGTCTGCTTCTCTCTCTGCCTCTGCCCCTCCTCCTCCCCACTCATGCTCGCTCTCTAAAAATAAAATATCTTGGGATGCCTATGTGGCTCAGCGGTTGAGCATCTGCCTTTGGCTCAGGGCGTGATTCTGGGATCCAGGATTGAGTCCCACATTGGGCTCCCTGTGGGGAGCCTGCTTCCCGCTCTGCCTGTGTCTCTGCCTCTCTCTGTCTCTCATGAATAAATAAATAAATCTTTTTTAAAAATCCTTAAAATAAATACATAAATAAACACATGATGGTGGGATTCCTGGGTGGCTCAGCAGTTGAGCGTCTGCCTTCAGCTCAGGGTGTGATCCTAAGATCCGGGATCAAGTCCCACATCGGGCTCCTCACAGGGAGCCTGCTTCTCCCTCAGCCTATGTCTCTGCCTCTCTATGTCTCTCATGAATAAATAAAATCTTTTTTAAAAATAAAATAAATACATGATCAAATATTCAAGTATAGAAAAACCAGAATAATTTAAATTCATGACATTTTAAATAAATTAATATAACATCTGAACTGTCACATTCAATGCTTCCACAGGAAATATAAACTGTCATAATAAGAAATTAATGAACACTGCAGAGGCTGCAAAATAAAAACATTTAAATCTGATAATTCTACTAGATCTTTCAAGAGTAACAGGAGATGCTTTTAAAAGAAAGTATGTCCAAAATTACACATAAGTAAAACAAACACTATCGAGTAAAGTGTTAGAATGACTTTTATTTTTTATACTTAATACACAAGAAAAAAGATTTGATCCTAAAATTTCATACCTAAAAATTCTGTTTTATATCAGAAAAAGGGCTATTCATTATAAAAAATAAATCATATTTATCAAATAATATGTATTTTGACCCTAATAATTTCAGGATTGATAAAAAAAAAAGGCAAGTCGAGCAAAAGGGGCTTACATTTGAAAATGCAGTCACAGGAAAAGCATTCTGATAATCAAAATTTACTGGCTAAGCTTCCCCCCCAAGAATTCATTTTCAAGTTATAGAAAACAAAGGTTTAATATTACAAAGCTCAAATCCCAAAATTCTTATTACTTTGTAAAAGCTCTGTAAAAGATGAGAAAAGCTCAATTAGTTCTCTATTACTTTAAACATTCCCTTCTTTTAAAAAGCAACTTTTCTTCCCTAGACATAATTCTTTCTCTTGAAAACACATCACCACCTATAATTACAGACTACTTCAGTACAAAAAGAAATTTCTGAAAACTACTTAATATTTATATCTTAAGTGTCTGAAAAGCAATTTTCCAATATAGTAAGTAAAGAGCAATGCAGAACTAGGTAAATTGAGTATCTCTCACAAGGGCTGACTACTATGACATTATAGATTAAGAGATGGGTGGAAAATAAGCAGGATAAAGACTCCTGTGTTACCAATAAACAAATTAACATTATAGAAAAAGGCTCAAACAAGCCAAATAAAGAAGACATCATGGGAAGTGGGCTGTATGAAAACACTGGATCAACAGTCTCCTTAGAAACATGCAGTAAATTTACGTAAATGCAGCAGTTGCTCTGTGGACTTATTAGCTCTCTGGCTAAGTCAACACACCAATCAGCTTCACAGCCTCAACTATCAATTACTGAAGTTCTCTCCTGTTCAAGAATAATGAAATACAAAGGAGCAACAAAGGAAAGGAATATTGTAATTAAGCAGCACAAATAAAATGTGTCATTATCAAATTTGATGGGAAGTGGTTTTAGTTAGCATTATAGAAACATTACTAATGTGATAGAAGGCAATCCACACAACTGAGAAATAGTAACATGTAAAAAAAAAAAAAGAGAGAAATAGTAACATGTAAGGAAGATTCTGAAAATAAACCATTAATTACAGGTTAAATTTCAGACTATACCTAAAATGCATATGAAATTCAGACTAGTATATCATTTGTTTTACCCTATTAAGACACATACATTTTATGGTATGACCATAAAAAATAGACTATCAAAATTACCTCAGAATTGTCTATAATCCTAGTACTTTTTTAAATAAAAGAATCTTAAATATTGAAAATTAATATCCAAGTTCTCCCATAAAGCCAAAGTAGCCCCCTCTATTAAATTTCTAGCAGTCTTAGACTTTGTGAACACTTTCCAGAACAGAAAACACATGTTAATCATGCTCTATTAACTGTTTCTCCACACAGAAATAAAAGTGATATGTAAAAGTCTCACCATATTTTATATACTTGTTGATTATGATCTCTGATTACTCACCTTTATATCCTTTTCCACAGAACCTACTATAACATTTTACATGGCATCTATGTTCAAAACTTTTTTGCTTAAAATATGAATTGAAAAAAATGAATAAAAATTACACAGAGAAGGGAATAAACTAAATATTCAGTGAGGCTTTCAGATTAACCATGAGGCAGTAACTCGAATCATTTTTTTTTTAATTCAGTCTTTTGTTAATATTCATCCTTTCACAGCCTCCTGTTACCCAAAGCACATCCAGAACCCAAAGGCACTAGCTATTACTGGTAACTCTATCTCTACAAATGACTTGGAGATCATATTCCCACAAACACTGTGGCCCCATTAACACTCTCCATCTACTAAATGTGTGATTGTGCCTAAACATATTTCTTTAAAAAGTTACCACCACCACCACTCCAAAATAGTTACCACATTGTTCATTTATGATATTTTCCTTTCCAAGGCTGCCACTGCTGAGATTTTAGGACAGTGAGAATTTTAAAAGGCAACAATGGGGCAAATTCTTCAAACATGCAGCTGTGGTGACCTTCAAAATCTCATTTATGAACCAGTTTCAGTAAAATGATCTTGAATACCTTCATTTTATATGGGCATATCAGCAATAAAATATTAACTTTTTTAAAAAAGATTTTATTTATTTATTTGAAAGAGTGAGCAAGTCAGTGAGAGACTGCACGAGGGCACCAGCAAGCACAAGTGGGGGGAGGAGCAGAGGGATGCAGACTCCCTGCTGAACAGGGAGCTGGATGTGAGGCTCCATCCCAGGACCTTGGGATCATGAACTGAGCCACCTAGGCACCCCAAAAGTTAACTTTCTAAATGACTAAATTATTCCTCCAAAAGCCTAACTCATAACATGCAACCAAATACCATTCATTTGAATATTTAGTTCCTACTATACAGCACAGCTCATACATCTTGAATTCAATATGTATGATGATTGCCTTAACAAGAAAATTCTTTCATTTAACAAATCCAATAAATATTTACTGAGCACCCAACTATGAAAGCTAGGTCTTTTTTTTTTTTTTTTTTTTTTTTGAAAGCTAGGTCGTTAACCGCTGGGAAAAATCTCAGTGAATGAGAGGGGAAAAAAAAAAAAAAAAACACCTTCCCGTAATGTACGGAGCTTACAATCTTGCAGAAGGAAACAAATAATAAGAAAAAAAATTTATATTATGTACTATGTTTTAAAGTCATAAGTGCTTTTTTAAAAGTAGGATAAGGAACAGCCACAGGTGAAGAGGAGAATTACAATTTTAAACAGGCAGTGAGGGCAGCCCAGGTGGCTCAGCGGTTTAGCGCCGCCTTCAGCCCAAGGCCTGATCCTGGGGTCCCAGGATCAGGTCCGCGTCAGGCTCCCTGCATGGAGCCTGCTTCTCCCTCTGCCTGTGTCTCTACGCCTCTCTCTCTCTGTCTCTCATGAATGAATGAATGAATGAATGAATGAATAAATAAATAAAATCTTTAAAAAGAATAAAAGTAAGAATAAACAGGCGGTGAAGGAAAGACTTAAAGTGACATTTAGGCAAAGTCTTTTTTTTTTTTTAAGATTTTATTTATTTATTCATGAGAGACACAAAGAGAGAGAAAGGCAGAGACACAGGCAGAGGGAGAAGCAGGCTCCAGGCAGGGAGCCTGATGTGGGACTCGATCCAGGGACTCCAGGATCATGCCCTGGGCCAAAGGCAAGTGCTAAACTGCTGAGCCACCCAGGGATCCCCCAGGCAAAGTCTTAAAGAAAGTAAGGAGAAAACTATGTAGCTGAGGGAAGAATGTTGGAGGCAGAGAAAATTGATATAGAATGCCTTACATGTTCTAGAAAAGTCTGAGAAGGCAACTGTTACTGGGAGTGAGCAAGGGGAAAACAGAAATAAAGAGATTAGAGGGCATGTAATAGCATGTGTGGCACTGAAGGCCATTCTAAAAAATGCTATTGTGTGACATGAGGAACACAGAGTTTTGAACAGAGGAGTAACATGATCCGATTTACTTTTTAAAGGATCTCTCTGGCTACTGTATTGAGAATAGTCTGTAATAACACAGAGAGAGAAGCAGAGACTCTAACTCCAGTTAGGGAACTATAATGATAATCCAGATGAGGAGCCACAAGACCAGCAGTTACTGTGGAGAATGGCTGGACTCTCAATATACATAGAAAGATTCACTAATGAATTAGATATGGAGTGGGAGGGATCCCTGGGTGGGCAGCGGTTTAGTGCCTGCCTTTGGCCCAGGGCGCGATCCTGGAGACCCGGGATCGAATCCCACGTCAGGCTCCCGGTGCATGGAGCCTGCTTCTCCCTCTGCCTGTGTCTCTGCCTCTCTCTCTCACTGTGTGCCTATCATGAATAAATAAAAATTAAAAAAAAAAGATATGGAGTGGGAAAAGAAAAAAAGAACTCAAAGATATCCTGGGTGTCCCAAATAGGCATCACAGGAAAATATTCTTGTCCTATAGTCAGTTCACAGACATTTTTAGGATTACACACGTATCTCTAATTCTCATCCTTCAAAAAAACTAAGAATCGGAGAGGTTAAACGGTACAATTAAAATCCAGGCCTGGTTTAATTTTCATCCTATATGCCTGTCCCTCTAGAGTCTACCAAACAAATCTCCCCTCAGTATATTATGCCAATCCTATGATCCATTTATTCCACAACTAGACCTCATTTTATATTAGAACTATATATAGAAATATGTATACAGATCTTCCTAAACTTATAAATGGGGTTACATCCTGGTAAACACATCATAAACTGAAAATACCCTAAATTAAAAATGCATTTAATATACTTAACCTACTTACCAGCCTAGCTTATTAGCCTAGCCTCCCCTAAACATGCTTAGAACGCTTATAGTAGCCCACAGTTGAACAAAATCATCTAACACAAAGCCTATTTTATAATAAAGAGTTGAACAACTTATGTAATTTATTGAATACTATACTGAAAATGAAAATCAGAATGTACAAAAAAAAAAAAAGAAAATCAAAATGCTATGGGTACAGAATAGTTTTAACTATACTGGCTGTTTAACCTTGTGATTGAATGGCTGACTGGGAGCTGCAGCTCTCCTGCTGCAGCTACAAAGCATCCTAAGAATATCACACTGCTTATCACTTACCAAAGAAAAGATCAAAATTCAAGGTGTAGTTTCTACAGAATGCATATTGTTTTTGCATAATCATAAAGCTGAAAAATCTTAAACCATCATAAGTTGGGGACCTGTAATCATCCTTTACAAGAGCAAAATAAAAACAAGGATATTTACGGATTACTTAATAAATACTAGGTACTGTTCCATGCACTCTATCATACATATTTCATGTAATCTAAGAAGCCTTCAAATTTTAAGACCTATAATTTTATTCAATATCTAGAAAGAAAAATTGCTGGCAATAAAAACTGGCACTATCGACTAACACACTATTGACTTAAGGACGCACCCCTGATGTCAGAAATGTTAATATTTAAAAGGTGTGCCTGAGAATCAATGAAATATCAAATCCTCACAAAATTGTATCATTCAGTATTATTATGGTGACCAACTGGTTCAAAATATTATATCTTACATATTATTGGTTAAAAACACTATTTCTGGGGCACCTGAGTGGCTCTGTGCTTGAGTGTCTGCCTTTGGCTTAGGTCATGATCCTGGGGTCCTAAGAAAGAGTCTCACATTGGGATCCCCAAGGGAGTCTGTTTCTCCCTCTGCCATTGTCTCTGCCTCTGTCTCTCATGAATAAATATCTTAAAAAAAAAAAATACTAGCTCTGGAGTGCTTGGCTGGCTCAGTGGGTAGAGCGACTCTTGGTTTTGGGGTCATAAGTTTGAGCCCCACACTGGATGTTGAGTTTACTTACTAAAAACAAACAAACAAACAAACAAACAAACAAAACCTAGTTCTATTCTTTTCCTTTTTGCATTTTAACTATTTTTTCTTTGGGGAGAAAGAACACAAATGTGCATACACAGGGGCTCCATGTCAGCACAGAGCAGAATCAGTCCTTGATCTCTTGACCATGAGACTGTGACCTGAGTAGAAATCAAGAATTAAATACTTAACTGACTGAGGTATCCAGGTATCCCCCACATTTGAACTTTTGAGCCTCTTTCAATTACCTTTTTTCCCCTCAAAGTGATAACTAAAGGAGTATTAGTGCGTAACTTTGAAACCACAAGCCTTTATAAACACATGTAAAATAAATCATTGCCAGGCAAGGAGAAAATGTTCTTTCTTTCATTATAGTTACAGAAAAAGAAACACCTCTGGTCATGAAACTGCTTACAAATGTTATTTCTAACAAGGGACTCATAAAAGTTACAAAGGTCTGCGTTTTGGTTAGTTGTCACATTTTACTGCCCTACTAGTAACACTTATATTGATACCTATTTTCTGAAATATATATGCACTTTTAAGTTTTTTATTAAGTCAACCACTGCAACTTCCCTCTTCTCATATTCATAAACAAAACCTAACAATTTCTTAGGTTTCTCATAACAAAGTGTTGGAAAGATAACGCCAGTATAGCAATGAAAAAACTAAGGCACAAATGAGTTATATAACTTAGACAAATCATACTACAAATAGAGCACAAATAAAGTACAAATTAGGATTTAAACCCATGTCGGGCAATTTCAGAGTCTATGCTTTTAATCATTACACTGAACTGCCAAAACATTAACTCATACTATGTTCATAATAAGAGATTAGTTAAATAAATTACAATATATCCAAGCAATGAAATTCTAGGTAGGTTATTAAAATAATGAAACACAATACTTATCAATCTGAATATAAATTCACATAATACTGTTCGTTTTGAAAGCCACATGTTAGTTATTATATGTAGTTTCCATTTTTGTAAAAATAAAATAATAATAAGATGTACATTTACCATTAGCATAATGTAAAAGTCTAAAAGCAAATTCACCTACATATTAGCAGGAATTATTATATCTGGCTTTTCTATTTGTTGTGTGTAAATATTAATCAGAGAGAAAGGGGTTATTTTTATTTTGAAAAATAATGAACTTAAAAATTTTGCGAACATGTGTCTCAAGCTCCATACTGGATCTTTCAATCAGATACATTTCATGAGGATTTTTGGCCAATTCTATTACTGACCATTATGATATTACCATCTCAAAAATGTAACAAATATTTATTTAATTTCTTAAAATAAAATTTCTTTAAAAAAAATAAAATTTCTCGGGATCCCTGGGTGGCGCAGCGGTTTGGCGCCTGCCTTTGGCCCAGGGCGCGATCCTGGAGACCCAGGATCGAATCCCACATCGGGCTCCCAGTGCATGGAGCCTGCTTCTCCCTCTGCCTGTGTCTCTGCCTCTCTCTCTCTCTCTCTCTCTCTCTCTCTCTGTGACTATCATAAATAAATAAAAATTAAAAAAAAAATAAATAAAAAAATAAAATTTCTCTTTCCATCATTAGTGACCTAACAAGCACCTCTAAATTTTTTAAGAGCCATACTATATGGACTTAAGCTAGTCTTCATGTTTTCCTAGATTAAAAACAAACATTAAGAAATCAGAGTGAATGGTAATGAGCCCTAACATATGGAATTCCAAAGCATCACAAAAAATAGGGCAATGTTCCAACCTCCTTCTGATCTTAGTGAAATTATAAATATACTTTATTACTTAGCAGACTGGAAACTATGCTTAAGTGACTGCTTAAATAGTAATATGCTTAAAATGATACTATTTATTTGTCCTAGAACAAACCAAGTTCCAATTGCTTATAAACCAAATGCTATATGGAATATTAACTTCCTTAAAACCAATACAAGCACGAGGGTATAAAAAAGAGAGCATATGCTTTGCCAACAAACCTCTTTGAATCTAGCCCCTGTCACTTACCGCCTGTTTGATCTAAGGTATTAGGTTACAGTAACATCACAGGTTTGGTATCCTCTTCTGTAAAACTGGTCTAATTTTACAATAATTACGCAAAGTTCCTTTTAAAAAAAATGATTTGGGGGTAGCTCAGCGGTTTAGCGCTGCATTCGGCTCGGGGCATGGTCCTGGAATTCCAGGATTGAGTCCCACGTCGGGCTGCCTGCAGGGAGCCTGCTTCTCCCTCTGCCTGTGTCTCTGCTTCTCTCTCTCTGTCTCTCATGAATAAATAAATAAAATCTTTACCAAAAAAAAAAAAAAAAAGATTTTATTATTTATTCATGAGAGACAGAGAGACAGGCAGAGACACAGGTAGAGGGAGAAACAGGCTCCCTGCAGTGAGCCCGACGTGGGACTCAATCCCAGGATCATGAGATCATGACCTGAGCCAAAGGCTCAACCACTGAACCACCTAGGTGCCCCGCAAAGTTCCTTTTTTTATAAAAGACTTCTTATGGGCAGCCTGGGTGGCTCAGCGGTTTAGCGCCACCTTCAACCCAGGTCGTGATCCTGGAGACCCAGGATCGAGTCCCTCCTCGGCTCCCTGCATGGAGCCTGCTTCTCCCTCTGCCTGTGTCTCTGCCTCTCTCTCTCAATCCTCTCTGCGTGTTCTCATGAATAAATAAATAAAATCTTTAAAAAAAAAAAAAAAGGACTTCTTATATAGAGATACCTAGCAAGATAGGAATAATATGCATTTTTTTTATAATCTGGGAGAGAGGGCCATAAGCAGTACTTGTAAATAGAATGCTGATGTTATGTCTGTTTATTCTAGCGATAATTGAGAAAAATCATAGGTTTTAACATCTCCTCAATTATTGCTCCTTGGTTGTTGATGCTATTGCTCCAAATGTCATCATTAGCAATAAAGCCACTGAATGAAGTTCTGTCTGCAGTAATAATGGAACAAAAACCACTGTTAATCTGCCAGTAGTATTCCCTCGTATGTAAAGAGGAAACTCTCCTCTGGCGTTAGTCTCAGCTACCGCCGCTGCTAACCTTCTTAAATTATAAAAATCTTAAATTCTATATACATTCATTTTCTCCCTCTCTCCAATTCCCACTCTCACATATACACACATACCCCTATTACTCAAAACATTTTATTTTTTTTTCAAAACAACATTTTAACGTCAATGCCTAGAATTAGCCTCAAGACCAACACCAGGTTCAATAATTCTCTAAAAAGACTCACAGGACTTGGCATAAAGTTGTGTTCACAGCTAAGACTCATTACAACGGAAGGATACAAACCAAATAAGTAAATGAGAAAGAAAAATGGGGCAAACTCCAGGTACACCAAGTGCAAGCTTCCAAGAGTTCTCTCCTAGTGGAGCCACACACACTTAACTCCTCCATCGATGAACAGTGGTAATACATGTGGAATATTATCTACCAAGGAAGGTCATTAGAGATTCACTGCTCAGGGTTAAGTATTGAAAGCTGGTCACACAGATACCCTCTGCCTAGCATGTGCCAAAATTCCAGACTCCCAGATAGAAAGTATAAACCATATCATTTATACAAACACTCATGAACAATAAGACACTCTTATCATTTAAAGACAAGTCATATCAACGTAAAAAACTATTTACCACCCAGGATTCCGGCCAAGGGCCAACCTTACAAACGGCTGGCTACATTTTCTGTATACTAGCCAATCTCAAATGGCCACACAAATCTTAACTTTTCTTGCAGCTCTCTGGTAAGGCTGGAACCCAGACATACTTCTTTAGTTCAGGTTCTAGTTCCATAGCCATTGCTGCTACAGCAGCATTAGCAATGAATTTGAAAGGGGGAGAAACTGGAGGTTTCTGTGCTGCTTCCACTAATCAGAGACAGGACACAGTGTTGTTGTAGGGTTAAATGTGTTAAACAACAGAGGCCTATGGAATCACTCTCTGGATCCAAATCCTAATTCCACTACTTTGTAAGTAAAGGATCAATTATTCTCTCTGTTCTGGTTTCCATTATCTGAGATAAGGAAAATAAAAACATCTTCCTCACAGTGTTGTGACAATTACACACAAAAATACAAATAAAGGACTGAGTAGCAATTATCATTTATAAGGAAGTTTCCCTCCCCTTCTGCCTACTGTTCTCTCTCAGGTTAACTGACAATTAGAATAACCAGGGTCATATACGATCATATTACATTTGCAACAGCTAAAGTACCAAAGTATCATCAATTTACAGTAGAGAAAATGTACTTCATAATAAATCGTATCAAGACAACTGGATAGCCATTTGGAAAAAGATAAAGTTGACCCTGTATCTCACACCACCTCATAAACTCCAAATGAATAAAAATCTAAATGTGAAAAATAATCTTACTAGTATTTAAAAAAATGGATAAATGAATTCCTCTATAAGCACTGAACAGGGAGAGCCTAGTCCTAGGATTTAAAATCCAGAGTTACACTAAAGATAAGCAAACAAATAAATACATAAAATTCAATTATTCAAAAGTCAAAAGCCTCCATAGGCAAAAAAAGTTCCATAAGCAGGTCAAATGACATACTGGGAGTAAATATTTGCAATTCAATTATTTGTAATTTACAAAAAGCTTCTAAATTGAAAAGAAAGATTGAGCCAACAGAAAAGTAAAGGACAAGAACACCCAAAAGAAAGGGGAAGGGTTGGGCAGCCTGGGCTCAGCAGTGTAGCACCACCTGCAGCCCAAGGCATGATCCTCGAGACCCGGGATCAAGTCCCACATCAGGCTCCTTGCATGGAGCCTGCTTCTCCCCTCTTCCTGTGTCTCTGCCTCTCTCTCTCTCTCTCTCTCTCTCTCTCATGAATAAATAAATAAAATCTTAAAATAAAAAAGTAAAAGAAAGAGGAAGGGCACCAGGGTGGCTCAGTTGGTTAAGTGTCTGCTTTCAGCTCAGGTCATGGTCCCAGAGCCCTGGGATCCAGCCCCCGGTCAGGTTCCCTACTCAGTGAAGAGCCTGCTTCTCCCTCTCCCTCTGCTCCTTCCCTACCCCTGCCTGTGCTCACGTGCACGTGCGTGCTCTCTCTGCACCCTCTCTTAATATATAAAATATTAACGAGGGGGAGGGTGTGCGGGGATCCAACAACCCTTAAAGAGATTAAAACTAGGCTCTACCTCACTCATAGTAAAATTTAAAAATTTTAAAAACCTAAACTGAGATAATGTTTCTCACCAGTAAGGCAAAAACCCAAGAGTTCAACAGCACAATCTCACCAAGAACTGGGTCATGCAAAATAGTACTACCCCAATGGAGTTTCTGGTCCTGTTTACCTGCAACACATTTAAACTCTGATATAGCAATCCCATGTCTAGACTCTACTTCACAGATACACCTGCATATACATGAAATATCTAAAGATTATTCATGAGGAACTGTTTATTATAGTATAATATTGTTAAAAAAAAAAAAAACACAAGAGTCCACCAATAGAGAACTTAATGAATTAACTTCTATATCCACAAAATATTTTGCAACTGTTAAAAAATTAGAATTGGAGCAGGGAGCACCTGGCTGGCTCAGTATGTAAAGCATGTGACTCTTGATCCTGGGGTTATGAGTTCAAGCCCCATGCTGGATATAGAGATTACTTTAAAAAATAAAAATATTGGGATGCCTAGGTGGCTCAGCTGTTGAGCATCCGCCTTTAGCTCAGGCGTGATCCTGGGTCTGGGGATCAAGTCCCCCATCGCACTCCCTGCATGGAGCCTGCTTCTCCCTCTGCCTACATCTCTGCCTCTCTCTCTCATGAATAAATAAATAAAATATTTAAATAAACAAATCTTTTAAAAAAAATATTAATGGGGGGAGGAAACCTCTGAGAAGATCCCTGTTTTGTTGAGAAAATCAAAGTGTAGAATAGTGGACATAAATATGCTACCTTTTTATTAGAAGAGGAAGAAAAAAATATGTACACCTGCATAAAAGATACTGGAAAGGTAAATAAAAACTAATATAATTGCTACCTTTAGGGAAAGATTAGGACAACACTGCAAATGACACTTCTCTCTCTCTCTCTCTCTCTCTCTATATATATATATATATACAGTTGAATTTATTTTATGTTCAATTACTTATGTTCTTTAAACATTTATGAATTACTTTCATCAAATACATACTCTATATCAACTATTAGAGAAGTTTATATGATAAAGCAAATCTCTCTACCCCAATCCTAATCTTTAAACAGTCCTCAGTCTAATAGTTGTCCCCATAACACTAGATAATGTGGTTATACCACTACTTTTGAGTCATCAACTTTAAAAATAAACAAGCTTAACTCTAATATGAAAACTTAAAAATTTAGCATTTAAACTTTTCCATTTTCTTGCCCTCTTAATGTTTGAAATATATCCTATTAATTTTAATTTTTAAATAAATTACCTTTAAATCTTAAACACTATAGTTTTATTGTTTGTCAATCTGACAACCTCTTAATTCTCCATTTTAAAGACAAAGCTGTTAAGCCAAGTAGCTGTTTTCTCCTTCCCTTCCTCTGCCAGCTTCATATATTTTTTTATTCTTAGAGTTGTGACATTCTGCCCTGCAACAAAAGCATTCTAGGCTTCCTTGACTCATGTCCTGTCCAAAGTTTGACTCAAAGCTAAAAAATCAATAAACAGTATTTGCATCTTTATAACTATGTAAATATTGTTCAAGGACACATAATCCTTACCACATTTCACTTTTTACTCTACAGTCTAATATCATAACCTTAGGACCACTTAAAAAAAAAAACTATTCCTAGAATCAAGATCAAGTGGTTTCTTTATTACATTCCATCTCTTAATATCACACCACATTCTAATTTGGTTCAGAGTTAGATCATGATTTCCTTTCTTTTTGTTGCTTCCTCCTGCTTTAACCAAGAATGCTTTCTAGGCCTTCTGAACAGCTGTTAGCCCAAGTCGTCTTTTTACTCTTCTGGGTTGGCTTAACTTTTTTTTTTTTTTTTGAACTTGTGTCTTCATTGTCCTAGTTTACTTTATCATTTTGCCAGGGTATATCCTTAACCACTTAAATGATGGTAAACTTCTAAGGCAAACTCTGGATCCATGCATGTCTGAAAATTCTTATCTTCACAGCTGAACCCTCATAATTAATCATTTGACTTAGTAAAAAAAACAAAATTTCTGGGTTAAAAATTGTCCTAAGAAAATTATAAACACTATTCCATTTTCATTTAGCACATAGTGTGGCTGATAAGATGTCTGACATTTCTTTGAAGATGACTTGTTTTTTCCCACCTGAAAACTTTCACAGTCATGTCTTCATGGAATTCTAAAATTTTACAGTAACTATCTTAGGTGATGGTCCCTTTGTACTCATCGTACTTGGTAATAAACAAGTTAGTCTAAGACCTGAAATTAGCATGAATTATTAACTCCCGTCTCCAAAACCAACATGGAGAAACTACAGATGTGTGGATTTCAGGAATCAAAATAATGAGAGAAACCCTGAGAAAGTTGAAGACCAATCTGAACTGGTGCATAGGGGAGGGATAATGCAGATGAGTAGCTACAGACTGCAGCTGAGAATCCAAAGGTCTCAGTGTGAGGACAAGTTGGAGGAAAGCTTTCTGAATTCTGTTCTTGCCTAAAAACACTCTCAGAGATACAAAGCCTCACCAAATTTGTCACACAGAGATACAAAATGTTATAATTTTTTTGGAAAAAAAGCACTCAAATCGATTGAAAAGCAAAACTAAGAGATGATGTAAGAGATATAAAAAATAAAACTGATCAGGTATCTTGCTGAAGTTTATATTGTTAGAAAAAAAAAAAAAAAGTCGAGAGGCACCTGGGTGGTTCAGTTGGTTTGGGCCTCTGACTCTTTTTTGGCTCTGGTCATGATCTCAGGGTCACACTGACTCTGCTGGGAGTCAGATTCCAATCTCTTACTCCCTCTGCCCCTCCCACTCCACCCCCAGCTCATACATGCTCTGTAAAATAAACAGATCCTTAAACAAAAAAAAGCTGAGTCCTAGAGAAAATGAGAAGCATGTATAATCCAAAACTAAAATTCTGGATCATCATCATTATGATGAAATATAATAAGGGAAAAAAAAAACAACAGTTGAGTTGAAATGTCAAAATACATGCCTCTTACAAACCAATAGAACATACAAAATATGACCAGAAAAAAACAATACAATCAATAACCTGAGTTAATAGAAACACTGACTGCTAAAACAGACATCCAGCTAAGAATATACACTTACAAAAAGATACTGTACCAGGTTGGCAAACTTTACTTGTAAAGGGCCAAATATTTAAGTATTTCAGGCTTTGCAGGTCATAGGGTCTCTAATGCAACTAACTACACAAAAGCAACCACAGACAATAGAAAAATGAATGAGCGTGACTGTGTTCCATAAAACATCATTTACAGACACTGAAACTCAAATCTCATCTATTTTTTTCACCTGTCACAAGACACAGTAATCTTTCAATGTCTTTTCTTTTCTTTTTTTTTTTTTTTTTTTACTCTTTGGAAGTGTAAAAAACACTTTAGCATTTAGCTTTCAGGATGTATAAAAACAGATGGCAATGAACTCTAACCCTTGGGTCATAGTTTGCCAATTCCTGAGTTAGTTCATAAAAGAAATCTCAATATATATATAATTCAAAAGATATATTGAACAGAGGCTCTACATAAAATTAGAAACATTAACAGAAGAGTAGCTAATGTTTGGAAACTAAAATTTTAACATACATTATCTTGAGTTAAAAAGAACATTTTTTTAAATCATAGGAAAAATGTAAAAATACTTAAGATACAATGAAAACACAAACTTGCAGTTTCCAGTTTTAATACTTTAAGATAAATTTACGGCTGAAACAGGAAATTTAAAAATAAGTGGGTTAAACATCCAATTCAAAAACGTAAAAAAAAAGAGCAAGAGAATGAACCCAAACAAACATGAAAGAAAAAATTTTAAAGAACAGAAAACAAAATCAAGAACTGAAAAATAACTTAAAGATTAATAAAAACCCAAAGCTGGTTCTTTCATAAGAATACCTGAGCCTCTGGCATAAAAGATCAAGGGCAAAAGAAGCAATTCAGAACAAAAAAATAAATAACTGAAGACTACAGCTTAAAAATTGACGTATTATAAACCGCAGAATAATAAACTTATGAAATGAATAATCAAATGAATGCATTCCTAGAAAAATATAAAATTCCAAAATTAGTGTTGAGAGGAAACAGAGAGTTTGAGTTAAACCATATGAATTAAAGATATTGAATTAATAAAGACCTCCCATCTTCTACTCTCAACCCAGACCCAGATTTACAAATGAGATCAACCAAACTTTCAAGGGAAAAACAATAGATTTACAGTAGAAACCCTGGCAAACACAACCTTAAACAAGTGATCAAAATTAACATTACAAGTAACAGGACAAATCAACATCCTTTACCTTCTGATACAATACACTGAGAAGATCATAACATCATTTCTGTGGTATTCCTGCCAAAAATACACAACCTAAATCTAGCTACAAAAGGAATAGGTAAACTTAAATACAGAAAGCAAAAATTGACACAACTACAAAGAAACAAAAAACTCATATTTACGGATGGAAATGCCAACATTCTCTCCTCTTTCAGTAATTAACAGTTCAAAAAGAAAGAAAATCAGTAAGTCTATCAGAAAACTTGCATTTTATTTTCTTTTAAAAGTAATCTGTATACCAAACACAGGGTTCAAACTCACAACCCTGAAATCAAAAGCTGGATGCTCTACTGACTGAGCCAACAAGGCACCCCAGAAGACTTGAATTTTCAACCAACTTATCTTACTGACATTTATAAGGCAATACGCTCAACAAACGTAAACTATATAGTCTCTACAAATGAATATAGACCATTCATACAGACCATAAGCTTGACATTAAATTTCAGGAAACCTAAAAAGACTGAAATGATACAGGGGTACCTGGGTGGCTCAGTTGGTTAAGCATCTACCTTCCATTCAGGTCATGATCCCCTAGTCCTGGGATGGAGCCCTGAATTGGGCTCCCTGCTCAGCAGGCAGTCTACTTTTTCCCCTCCCTCTGTCATCCTCCTCCTCTGCTTGTGCTCTAATTAAAAAAAAATGGGGGGGGGGGGATTAAAATGATATAAAGTAACATTAAAAAACAGTAACATGGAGACGCCATGCTCAGTGGTTGAGCGTCTGCCTTTGGCCCAGTGCATGATCCTGGAAGTCCTTGGATGAGTCCCACATCAGGCTCCCTGCAGGGAGCCTGTTTCTCCTCTCTCTGCCTGTGTCTCTGCCTCTCTCTCTCTGTCTCTCATTAATCAATGAATAAATAAATCTTAAAAAACAAAACAGTAACATGAAGATATCTGGAAAAACTCAAAATATTTAGAAATTAAACCACACATTTAGAAACAATCATGGATCACAGGAAAAGTCATAATAGAAAATATTTAAAAAATAAATAAAATAAATAAATTTTTATAAAAGAAAGAAAGAAAGAAAGAAAGAAAGAAAGAAAGAAAGAAAGAAAGAAAGAAAAAAAGAAAAAAGAAAGAAAAAAATATTTTAAAGTGAGTGAAAATAAAAACCCAGTATATCAGGGGCGCCTGGCGGCTCAGTCAGTTACGTGTCCAACTCTTGGTTTTGGCATGGGTGGTGATCTCATGGGTTGTGGGATCAAGCCCCTTCTTGGGTTCCCTGCTCAGCAGAGAGTCTACTTGGAGATTCTTTCCCTCTATCCCTCCCCCTACTAAAGCACACCAGTATGTTGGGACGCCTCGGTAGCTCAGGGGCTGAGTGTCTGTCTGCCTTTGGCTCAGGGCAAGATTCTGGGCTGGGGATCAAGTCCCACCTTGGACTCCCTGCAAGGAGCCTACCTCTCTCTGTGTGTCTCTCACGAATAAATAAATAAAATCTTTAAAAAAAAAAACAAAAAACACCAGTTTGACAAAATATGTAGGATACAGCAAAAGAAACTTAACAACTGAATTAACACAGGATCTATTTTTAAAAACTGAACTCATAATTAAAAACTTTACGACACACACAAAAATGCACCCATAAATAGCTGCACTGAATTTTGTCAAAGATTAAGGAATAAATAATATTTTATACAAACTTTTTATGAAAAGGAGTATTTTCTAACTCACGTCAGCTTTGGTCATCTGATATTTTCTATCCTTCAAGGAATTTGAACATTCAAGTTACTTATCTCCTACTTCCTTGCAGTTTTATTTACTCTCAATAAAAATGAAAACAGAACAAAGCAAACTCAAGATGTGGCTAAAGCTGTGCTTAGAGGAAAATTTATAGCAGTAAACTGATTACATTTAAAAATCTCAGGTGAAAATATCAAGTGTTGGTGAGAATTTGTAACAACAGTAACACTCAAACACTGCCATTACTAATCTAGAACTATCTAATAAAGCTGAACATGTGCATTATCCCTACACCACTCTACTTTTTCTCTTCTGAAGTAGTAAACAAACCTCTGGTCCCCACTGCCTAGTGTTCACATCCAGGTGTTAATATCCTACCCTCCAGTGTAGGCTACGCTACACCTAGTGACATAACTCTAAGAAGAGAATACTTTAGCAAAAGTAAATAGGTTGCCCCCTCCCAGATGAAGTCTCAAAAGACTGACTCCTGCTTTACTTGGTTACTTGAGAGAAAGAAATTGCTGAGGCAAGCTGCACTACAGAGACACCCACATGGCAAGGAATTGAGGGCAGCCTTTAGCCAACAACAAATGAGAAAGTGAGGCCCTCAAGTCAACAGCACAGGAGAAACTGACTCCTGTCAAACATGTGAGTAAGCCTGGAAGAAGATTCTTCCACAGAAGATGACTGCAGCATCTACCAACACCTAGATAAGTCACATGCAAGAGCCCCAAAGTTAGAGTACTCAGCTAAGCCACACCCAGATTCCTGACCCACAGAAAATATGAGAATAAATCTTAATAATAAAGAGTGAAAGTGATGAAATAGGCCAAACAAGGAAAAAATAAATGAAACCCAAAATTGCCTTTTGAAAAAAATTGGTAATATTGGAAACCTCTACCTACATCAATCAGCAAACAGAACGAAAGAAAGAAAGAAAGAAAGAAAAAGAAAGAAAGAAAGAAAGAAAGAAAGAAAGAAAGAAAGAAAGAAAACATCAATTACTAATATTAAAAGCGAAAAGAGGGCAGCACGGGTGGCTGAGCCATTTAGTGCCGCTTTCACTCCAGGGCCTGATCCTGGAGTCCCGGGATCAAGTCCCATGTCAGGCTCCCTCCATACAGCCTGCTTCTCCCTCTGCCTGTGTCTCTGCCTCTCTCTCTCTCTGGGTCTCTCATGAATAGATGAATAAATCTTAAAAAAAAAAAAAAAAAAACGAAAATATGGAAATCATTACAGGTCCTAGAGATTAACAAAATAAGGAAAGATGAACAATTTTATGCCCATAAACAATTTAGCTGCAATGTATAAATTCCTTCAAAGATCCAAATCCAACATGCATTCATGTTAATAAAAAACAGCAATGAACAGAAAAAAATTTTAACATGAGAAAGGCATCTAAGAAAAACCTACAGCTAACAAAAATGGACTGCTTTCCCTTATAAGCAGGAATAAGATTTTTTTTTTTTAATTTTTATTTATTTATGATAGGAACACAGTGAGAGAGAGAGGCAGAGACACAGGCAGAGGGAGAAGCAGGCTCCATGCACCGGGAGCCCGACGTGGGATTCGATCCCGGATCTCCAGGATCACGCCCTGGGCCAAAGGCAGGCGCCAAACCGCTGCGCCACCCAGGGATCCCAGCAGGAATAAGATTAAGGAATGTTGTCACCTCTACTTAGCATTATACTAAGGTCTCAAATTTTGGATTACGGGAAGAAAAAAAGTCATCCAGATTGGAAAGGGAGAAATAAAACTATAATCACAGATGACATGATCCTGTACATAAAAAAAAAAAAATCCTAAGCAATTTAAAAAAATACAGTAACAGCAATGTCATAAGTAACAAAGTAAATGTGCAAAGTATTTCTATATATCAACAAGAATACACAATTTACCATACTAAAATAAGAGGCAACATTTAAAATATACATGTAAACCTGTACAGTGAAAACTACAAAACATAACTAGAATTACAGAAGACCTAAAAAACTGAGATACTCTGTTCCACAGAATACAAGACTCAGAATGGTTGAAATGTCAACTTTTCCCTAACTGACCTATGTAGTCTGTGTAATCCCAGTCATTATCCCAGCTTCTAAATAGAAACTGACAAGCTGACTGTAAATTCTTAAGTAAAATGCAAATGACTTAGTATAGCTAAAACAATATTGATAAACAAAAACAAAGTTGAAGGACTTACAGTACTTGATTTTAAGATGCACTATAAATCAATTGTTAACAAGACAGTGTGATATTAACATAATAAATAGATAATGGATTAAAAAAAATCAGTGTGACTCACAGAGAGTGAGCTGATTTTCAAGTAATGGTACCACACAACTCATTACAAAATGGAAAATCTTTTCAACAAAAGGGGTCCAACTAACTTAAGATAACCACATGGAAACAAGTCAATCTCCACATCTACCACACACCACGCACAAAAAGCATATATGAGATTCATCTCAGATCTAGCCTTTTTTAAAAAGATCATTTATTTATTTATTCATGAGAGACATAGAGGCAGAGACATAGGCAGAGGGAGAAGCTGGCTCCCTGCGGGGAGCCCGATGTGGGACTCAATCCCAGGACCCCAGGGATCACGCCCTAGGCCAAAGGCAGATGCTCAACCGCTGAGCCACCCAGTGGCCCCTCAGACCTAATCTTTTATAAATGTTCAAAGTACAGGGCAGCCTCGGTTGTGGTTTAGCGCCACCTTCAGCCCAGGGCCTGATCCTGGAGTCCTCACTCTGCCTGTCTCTCTCTCTCTCTCTCTCTCTTTCTCTGCGTCTCTCATGAATAAATAAATTTTTTAAATCTTTAAATTCAAAAAAAAGTTCAAAGTACGGGCTTCTTAAAGCAAACAGAGTATCTTTATATCCTTGGGATGAGCAGATTTCTCAGACTAGAACAGAAAGCTATAACCAAAAAAAGAGAAATTTTTCAAAATTAAATTTTTCTATTTATCAAAACATTAAGAAATCAGCAGCTTGGGATCCCTGGGTGGCGCAGCGGTTTGGCGCCTGCCTTTAGCCCAGGGCGCGATCCTGGAGACCCGGGATCGAATCCCACATCGGGCTCCCGGTGCATGGAGCCTGCTTCTTCCTCCGCCTGTGTCTCTGCCTCTCTGTCTCTCTCTGTGACTATCATAAATAAATAAAAAATTAAAAAAAAAAAAAAAAGAAATCAGCAGCTAAGCAACAAAGAAAAAATATTCACAACACATATATCTGAAAGAGGACTTATACCTAGAATATAGGTATATATTCAAAGAATATATCTCTCTTCAAATAGAGTTCAAATAAAGAAAATATTGAAGATCCCAGGGAAAAAACAGAGGGGAAAGTCACCTTACAGACATAAAGAGGAATAAAGGTAAGAATTACAGGTTTTTTTCTCATCAGAAACAATGCAAGCTTCAAGAAAGTAGAATGAAATATTTAAAGTATCAGGGAAGGAAAAAAAAAAACCACCACTAACCTAGATTTCTACATGAAAAACATCCTCAAAAGTAAAGGAGGGGGCACCTGGGTTGCTTATTCAGTTAAGTTTCTGACTCTTGGTGTCAGCTGAGGTCTAGATGTAAGTTCAAGCCCTGTGCTGGGCTCCACGCCGGGCATGGAGCCTACTTTGAAAAGGAAAAAGTAAAGGAGAAATAAAGACTTTCTCAAACAAAAACAAAGAATTGATTGTCAGTAGACCTGTTCTACAATAAATGTTAAAAGAAGTTCTTTGGAGGGGCACCTGGGTGGCTCAGATAGTTAAGTGGCTGCCTTCTGCTCAGGTCCTGTTCTCAGGGCCCTGAGATCAAGGACTGCATCTGGCTCCCTCCTAAAGCTCCCCTGCTCAAAAAAAAGTTCTTTGGAGAGAAGGAAAATTACACACATCAGAAACTCAGACCCACATAAGCAAAGGAAGACTGTGGAAGAAGAGATTAAGGTAAAATAAAATATTTTATACATCTTATTCCTAATTGATCTAAAAACAAGTGTCATAACAGTAACAATGTATTGAATGATTATTCCACTTGGTTAAGTGAAATGAAGGATAATAATGTCATAAGAGACAGGAAGGAATAAATGAAAATGCTGCCATAAAGGAACTGCACACTGAAGCAGTGTAGTGTTAAAGGTGGATTTTGAGGAGTTGTAAATGTATATGGCATGCACTCGAATGTATAGGGCAACCACTAAAAAAAGGTTTAAAGTAAAATTAATATGCTAAGAGGAGATAAATGAAATCATACAAATTGTTCAATTAAAACCAAAGACGGTGGGCAGCCTGGGTGGCTCAGTGGTTTAGCGCTGTCTTCAGCCCAGGGCGTGATCCTGGAGACCGGGGATGGAGTCCCATGTCAGGCTCCCTGCGTGGAGCCTGCTCCTACCTCTCTGCCTGTGTCTCTGCCTCTTTTCTCTCTGTGTCTCTCATGAATAAATAAATAAAATCCTTTTTTAAAAATTTTAAAAAATAAATACAACCAAAGAAGGCAAAAAATGAGAGGAAGAAAATAAAAACAAAGAACAAGTCAATGAACAGTATTAAAAAGAAAATCGCAGCCCCCAAATGGCATCACTTAAGACAAATCACCAAATCTTGACTTAATACCTAACCTAATGGCAGTTTCAACCTCCCCCAGAATTGTCTTAACCCGGTCAGTCAGGAATTTTCTGATCAGCATCAACGAGGTAATCCTTCCCACAGCCCTCTCAATCTCCCAAAGGAAGACGAGGTAATCTGCATAATAAGACCCCAATAAAGAAGGTGATCTTGCCTAAACAATCCTTTCTTTTGCTAATAACTTCTTGCCCCACCTTCCTTCCTATGAAAACCTTCCTTCTATGTTGTACAACACCTTAAAGCTCCCCTCTAATTAGTTGGGATACTGCCTGATTCATCAATCACTTATTAATAAATCCAACAGATCTTCAAATTTACCAGATTGATTTTGTGTAACAACAGAAAACAGTTATGAACAAGGTAGATATTAGTCCAAGTAAATCATCCCTTGACGTGTGAATGGTCTATGTACGCCAATTAAAAGAAAGACTGTCAGAAAGGATTAAACAAAGACCCTGCTAGGGGCACCTCTGTGGCTCAGCCTATTAAATATCTACTTTCAGCTCAGGTCATGGTCCCAGAGTTCTGGGATCCAGCCCAGCACTGGCTCCCCTGCTCAGCGAGGGAGCTTACTTTCCCTCTCCCCTTCACCTCAAATGCAGTCATCCTTGTTTGCTTGCTTACCTTCTCAAATAAATAAAATCTTTTTTTTTTTAAGGCCTTACCATAATGCTGTCTTCAGAAACCACTTTTTTTTTTTTCAGTTTTTCATCTATTTATTTAAGTAACCTCTACACCCAATGTAGAGCTGGAACTCACAATCCCGAGATCAACCAAGAGTTGCAGGCTTTTCTGACAAAGCCAGCCATGCACCACAACAAAGAAATCTATTTTTAAAAAAATAGGTAGGGGCGCCTGGGTCACTCAGTCTGTTAAGCTCAGGTCATGATTTCAGGGTCCTGGGATGGAGCCCTAGCTCGGGCTCCCTAATTAGCAGGATATCTGCTTCTCCCTCTGCCCCTCCCAATTGCTGGTGTGCTGCTCTCTCCGCTACCTCTCTCAAATAAATAAATAAGACCTCTTAAATATAATAATAATTTTTTTTTAATTGGAAAAAGGGGCTTCTGGGTGATATAATCGGTTAAGCAGCCCACTCTTGGTTTCAGTTCGGGTCAGGTCATGATCTCAGGGTCCTGAGATCAAGCCCTAGGTGGGGCTCTGTGCCAAAGCGGAGTCTTCCTAAGACTCTTTCTCCCTCTACCCCTCCCTCCATGCCCTCTCTCACCCCCCCCCCCGCAAAATAAATAAATAAATAAATAAATAAATAAATAAATAAATAAATCTTTTAAAAAAATATATAAAAGCATTAACAGACACTGATAAAAAGATAAGTGAATGGCTAAAAACACATGAAAAAGGTAGAAAAAAACCAAAAAGGTTCGTTAGCCATTTTGGTTACACCCGCTAGAATGGATAAAAGTGAAGACCGGCAATATCATGTGTAAACAAGGATGTGGGCAAACTAAACTCTAATACGAAGCTAGTTAGAGTATAAAGCGGTATAACATTTAACAAAATAGTCTGACAGTTTCTTTCAAATTTAAACATACACATTATCTAATTCTACTCCCAGATATGGTGTAGAATTAAACATACATCTATCCAGACACAAATGCTTATAGCCACTTTATTCATAATAGCCCAAATCTGTAAAGAACCCAAACCTCTACCAACAGGAGAATAGATTTTTAAATACTGTAACATATTTACATAATAGAATACTCTCAGAAGGGCAGCCCCGGTGGCGCAGCGGTTTGGCGCAGCCTGCAGCCTGGGGTGTGATCCTGGAGACCAGGGATCGAGCCCCATGTCAGGCTCCCTGCATGGAGCCTGCTTCTCCCTCTGCCTGTGTCTCTGCCTCTCTCTTTGCTCTCTCTGAATGAATGAATAAATAAATCTTAAAAAAAAAAAAAAAAAAAAAAAAAGAATACTCTCAGAAATTTAAAAAAAAAGAACTACTAATACAGGTAACATGGCCGAATCTAAAAATCATTTTGTAAAAAATAAATAAATAAATAAATAAAAATCATTTTGTTAAGAGGCACCTAGTTGGTTCAGTCAGTTGAGCTACCACTTGAGCAAGGGGACTCTTGGTTTCGGCTCAGGTGGTGGTGATCTCAAGGTCCTGAGATGGGGCCAAGACAGTGCAAAGTCTGCAGAGAACTCTCTCTACCTCTCCACCCACCCTGTCTCCCTCTAAAATAAAATACATCTATAAATAAATACATACATACTAAAAATCATTTTGCTGAGTAAAACAAGCCAGACATCAAAGAGCTTACACTGTATATATGATGTGCAAATGTTTTATTCCATTTACATTAAGTTCAAAAAGAAAATTAATCTATGATGATAGAAATCAGGACAGTTGTCTAGAAAGAGTCTGTAAAAAGACAACAACGAACATTCTGGAGTGATGTTCTATTGCCTTGACTGGGGAGTAGGAAACTCAGGTAGATACATTTGTCAAAATGTATTGCACTATATCCTTGAGAACTGTGCATTTCACTCTATGTAAATTAAAACTCAATTTTAAAAAATGTCCAGCAAAGGCTTTCTATACTTTGTATATATATCAAACAAAGCTTTTTCTGAAAAGGGCCAGAAAGTAAATATTTTAGGCTTTGTGGTTATATGATCTCTGCTACAATTATTCAACTCTATCATTCTAATCGTGAAAATCATCAGACAATATGGAATTAGCATGGCTGTGTTCCAACAAAACTATTTACAAAACAGGTGGCAAGCTGGATTTGGTCCACAGGCTGTACTTTGCTAAGCTCTACTCAAGCAAATAAAAAATTGATCTTCAAAATTAATTTAAATACGCTATATTGGGATCCCTGGGTGGCGCAGCGGTTTGGCGCCTGCCTTTGGCCCAGGGCGCGATCCTGGAGACCCGGGATCGAATCCCACATCAGGCTCCCGGTGCATGGAGCCTGCTTCTCCCTCCGCCTGTGTCTCTGCCTCTCTCTCTCTCTCTCTCTGTGACTATCATAAATAAATAAAAAAATTAAAAAAAATAAATAAATAAATACGCTATATTGTTTTCTCCTTTATATTGACAGGCATGCTAATTATTAGAAGCCAATTTCAGTCCTTACTAAAGATGAGTTTTTATATATTCATCTAATCATTTAAAATAGGAACACTACACAGAAAATGCATGGAATATCATTTTAAAAAATAATGTTTTAGGGGCGCCTGGGTGACTCTGTTGGTTAACAGGCCAGATTCTTGATTTCAGCTCAGGTCATGATCTCGACGTCATGAGACTCAGCAGCATCAGGCTCCTGGACTCAATAGGGAGTCTGCTTCTCTCCCTCAGCCCCTTCCTCCACTCATATGAGAGAAACAGAAAGAATATGAACGGGGGAAGGGGCACAGGAAGAGGGACAAGCAGACTCACTGCAGAGTAGGGAGTCCGACAGGGACTCTGAGATCATAACCTGAAACAAAGTTGGACTCAACGGACTGAGCCACCCAGGTGCCCAAAAATCATTTGTTTTAATAACTACTATCATATTTTGGAAAAATAACCATAAATATGGGAAATATTTGAGTTTGGCATAAACTAGTTAGTAAAATAAGCTGGAAATTTAAAATACACTTAGGTATACACACAAAAAGCTATGCTACCCACAATGCTGAAAGTTTGTTTTATCTGCTATAATAAAGTTCTGGACACATGTTCATTATCAGTCATCTCTAAAAACAATTCAGCTTTCTTTTCCTAAAATAAAGGATTTCATATTTAAGGGTATTTTTAATTCTTTAAAAGCTGGTTTTAAAAGTGAAATTCATATTATTTTTCTGAATCTGGGAAAGCCAACTTTATGGAGCATAACCTGAAATCCACTCTTCCCACTGGCTAAAACTATTTGTTGTATCATATTCAAATAGCAAACAGAGGAAGGTAAGTGACATTCTTAAGGGACTCATTTAATTTGCTAATTTTGGTTTATATAATCTAGATGAATTACGAGCCTTCTTACTAGCCTATTACCTGGTAACTAAACTCTTTGGATGGGATCCAAAAGAAGTAGAAAATCTTAGGACAAATTCTCCATATAATGAGTAATTTTACAGACATTTCCAGTATTTAACTCTACAAAAATATAGGTTGCCTAAATCAGCTTATCTTTTCTGAGTAGGATCTATGTTTTCAAAGTGCTTGCTGCTAAACAGGTAGTCAGAAATCCAAATCATGTATTCAAATCTGAATGCCATGCCTAATCTTTTTATCAAGATATATTTTCCCCACAATAAAAAAGACATAATACCCCAAGCATAATTTCTCAACTCAAAAATGGTAAATTTTTTTTTAATGTTTCCTGTATTCATTTTTGCCAGATAAACTCTAGAATCACAAATTACATTTTGGATAAGACCAAACATTCACTTTAAATATCCTTTCCCTCGCAGGTACCTACAGACACCGAAAGTGATCCTAGATAGGAGCCTGCAGTTTCTAATCTCTTAGTGTCATTCCCAAAAGAGAAACTGACCTAAACGTCTGTGTGGGGAGGAGGAAGAGGAGGAGGAGGAGGAGGAGAAGGCGGCCAGCATCTCACTAAAGAAGTTCCTCCATTTATTTTCAATTCATGAAATATGTTCAAAGTTTGCCAAAACAAGCTAACTCCACCCTACTTCAAAAGACAGTAAAAGCAGTAGTTCCCAATTATGTTAATCTCAGAATCCTATTGTTAGTTTCATATGCTATTATGTTTATTTTTTAAGGTATTTTAAGAATACGGGCATCACCACCAGATCCAGTAACTGCAAATGTGGAAGGGCTGAAATTGCTAGCAAGAAGAGATGATGAAGAGATGGAAGACAGAAAGTGGTCAAACAACTTCACATAAAGTACTTATAAACATGAATTATTTATTTTTGTTCCTTTTAGTAATCCAAACTATAAGTGACCTCTAGAACTAGATTCTCTACTCAGCTATATATTAAATACCAAATTACTAAAGGAAACTTTAAAACACTCATTTATATTTTAAAAGCCTCATAGTGATTAAACATTGTTTACTTGATTTATATTTTAGAATTCAATAAATAAGACTGATAAAACTTAAGTGACTTAACTTAGAAGAATTATTACTGTAAGATATTAATTTTCCAGCTCTCCTGTTCACTTTCTTTCTAGACAGACCAGACCCCTTATTATTAGCAGCTAGTTATTACACACAAAAAAAAAAAGAAAAAAAAAAAAAGGTCAGGCTTTGGAACCAGGAAGACATGGGTTTGAACTCTGGTGCACCACACCCTGAAAACAAACTTTCTGAAACTATCTTTACATCTCTAAAATGGGAATTTATTAATACCTACCTTGAAGGACTGTTATAATTAGTGAAATATGTGTAAAGCAGTTGGCACATACTAGGAACTGAAGAAACTTTAGCTGCTATTATTATTTTACTACTCATAAGTACATCCAAGAAGAGATATAAGAACAAACATGATAGGGTTTGTTCTAGGCTAGGCTACACTTAACTGCTACATTTAACTGCCGCAGTTAAACTGCTACATTTAACTGATAAAACAAAACAAAACAAAATCAAATAAACACAACTCTGATAGTTCATGTAAAATTTGGAGCTGAACTTTTTTTGTTCACAATTTAAGTATATAATATTGTATAGCCCCTCTTTATAAATATGTAAAATCTAAATCAGCTACAGATCCACTTATTTTGAAACTAAATAAAAATGAAAGGTTATTGTCACACAATAAAACAGAATAACTTTATGAACAGGTTAGATGATATAATCACTGGGGGGGGGGGGGCGGGGGAATGCGGAAACTAAAATTTTAAAAGGCTTATGAAAGGATAGTAAAAGAGTCCTACCTTTAAACCGACTGCTATAAGATCTGTAACAACACTGTATGGAAAAAGTAAAAAGAGAAAATGGAAAACAAAGTTAGAGAACAAGTTTTTAAAAGACAGAGATAATAAAATTAAAGAAAAGAGAAAAGCATTATAATAATAAAAATTAATAAAAATAAGAATGTGATGGGTTGTGAAATGTTAATGCAAGAAAAGTGATGGGACAGTCTAGCAACAGCAGAGTGTAAAAGCAAAGCTTTCACTACGAGGAGCAAATAGCAAATCAAATTATTTTAGAATTTATTAAAGTATAGCTGTGTGTCAATAAGTAATACGTGTTTATCCATTTACCTCTATTTAACAAATCCAAATCAAAACTCAAAATCGCCAAAGTTCATTATTTTAAATCACTGGCCTCAATTACCATGTTTAAGATTTTAAGTGAAATTTTAAGCTAGTGAGTGCCTTTTAAAGAAATAGAAGGTATCTTGCAAATTTGCATCTACCACCCAAAACAGCTCACCAAAATATAGCTAATACAGTCTCTCAAAACTAAAATAAATGCAAATATCAAATTTCAGACATGAAAATTTTCAAAGATCTGCTTTTTGAAAAAACTCCACCACATCAAAACCGTGTTTAAGTATAAATTATCTCAGGAGGAAATCAACACGTTACACACACACACACACAAAAGACAGTTGGGATTTGAGGAAGAACTAGAAAGACAGACTGGACTGGTGGTTTGTTGTTTCTTTTTTAACTATCCAAAATAATGAAAACGGGTCTTTTCAGGTTGTGGGAAAATGCAGAAAGTTAACGAGCCTCCTGAAAGCAAACATTCACTGTGTTCAAAACCACATCCCTTAACCCCAAGGTGTATAAACTCCTACAAACTTCTTTCCAAACAAAAATCTATCTTTTCTCATCCCAAAGAAATCATCTGCAGTAACAGTGTACCTATCTCCTAAGAGAAAGCTCCAACTATATTCTATATATTGTTAATAACCTATAATGCCATTACTTAATAAAAGTAAACAAATTTATGACGCTAGATTGTTCAATGATGCAAATTGCTTTGAAAAATAACCATGTCGATTTTTTATTTTTCCTTACAGACTTCTGAAACTTGAAATTCATTTATCTGAAACTTAAATGTAACAAATAACCCGTTTGTGCAGAGAAAATAAGATGGTATCGGTCCTGAACCTACCTTCCAGAATGTCTTACTGCCCCACATACTTAAACCAACAAACTCATTCTTAGCTTTAAAACCATATATAGGATGAAGAGAGTTATTACACCATCTGAAAGAGCAGGTTTGCGCTTCTCAGTTACCCAAGAATTTAACAGCCGAGACGCAGAACTCGAGTCCTCTTTGTCATCACTATAAATTGTCCAACACAAAAAGCTACACTGCTTCCACAGCTCGAGTCCAACCGTCTAACGACAATGCCTTCGACACAGGGAGACACTAATTTCACAGCCTCCCTGAACTGAAATATCGGCGTCATCACACAAATAAGGAAAACACCCAACTTTGCACACCTCTGAGCTGTAACTGAATGAGGTGACGTGAAATGAAAGAGTTTTCGACAAACGCTCTCGGAAAAGTTTCAACTAAAGAATGAAAATAGCTTCAATTAGCTTAAAACGAAACACAGAACATCACCACCCTCAATGAAATCTGCAATCGCATTCTAACGCCCGCAGCCGCGTGCAATTAGCATTCAAATGAGTTGATCTAAATACCACACGGATTTAATGTCACAAAAGTAGATAAATGAGGTCTAACGAAGGCGAAAACTGTTGGAAGATCCCATTGTCTTTGCACAGACAGGAGGGCAACAGTCATCAACTGGATGGTAACACGCACGCGGCTCTTACCGTTTACGCAAGTTCCACGTATCCTACGACCTAGGGATTTGCAGATATCTTGTCCTCAAAAAGCAAGTAAAAGGCCAGACAAAACCTCAAATACGTAAGGAGAATAAGTTAAGTGGACGTGCAAGCTCTAATAGAACTGGAGAGGTCTTAAAAACCTTGAGATACATATGCCACCTTCAATCCACCAAGACCCTAATCCAGCCGTTTCTTGGAACGCGAAACGATATGCCAGGTCCCACGCCATATCCCTGGGTCCTCGGAAATGTTTCTATCAGTGATCCCGTATCTGTTTTGATCACGGACCTCGGTAACTTTTAGAGCGCCTGAAAGCTGCCCGAATATTGCAGAAATTCAAGAAGTTTCTTTGGGGGGGGAGGGGGCCGTGGGGGGGGGGGCGGAGTCCACGGTCGCCAGGTCCAGACGCCCGGTGTACAGAGGTCGTGCGCACAGCGCGCAGCCCGGGTCCGAGACCGCGGCGGGCGGGACCCCCCCCGAAGCCCCCCCCCGCAGCCCCGCCCCGCCCGTCGCCCCCCCCCGCGGGGGGCCCCCCGGCTTCGCGACCAGGTCGCCGCCCAGACGTGCCCCGACGCGTGCGCTCGCCTCCCCGCCAGGGGAAGCTCCGGCGCTCGCCCCACCTCACCGGTAAACAGCAACTCCCCGAGCGGGAGCACGCCCGCCCCGAGCGCCGCCTCCGCCTCCCCCAGCGCAGCGCACCATTTTCTGAGAGGAAGTGCCGGCAGGCCGGGCCGGGCTCCCCGGACCCCGCGCGCCGAGGGCGGACCCCGGCGCCCGGCGGCGGCACCCGGCTGTCCTCCGCTTCCGGGTGCGAGGCTGTGAAGGGGCGGACATTGCGGGGGCGCCTCGGGGGGCGGGCGGCAGGAGAGGCGGCGGCGGCGGACCGCCCCTGCGATGCGGGGCGCCCGGAAGCCCCGCCGTCGGGCTCGGCCGGGGGTCGCGCGTCCGGCCGCGGAGCCGAAAGGAAGCGGGGCAGGCGCAGCCGCTGCGCCTCCGAGGACTTACCCATCCATGGCCCAGACGGAGGAGCGCACGGCGCGGGGACTGACGGGCTCACCGCGAGCGGAGGGCGGAGGCGGCGGCAGCCGGGCGGCTCCGGGGACGGGCGAGCGGCGCCTCTCCGGAGCCCCGCCGGCTGGGAGGTGGAGGAGAGTGGGAAACAGGGGCGGAGACCAGGGACGCTCCCGCCACCGCCGCGCCCCCGCGTCCCCACCCCGCAGGCGCGTCCCCGCCTCGCCTCGCCCCGCCCCCGTGCGTCGACGCCCTCCCTCCGCCCCGCCCCCCGGCGGCCTCGGGCTCGGCCCCAGGGCGCCCTCTCCAGGCCGCCGCCCGAAGGCCCCGCCTCCCGGCCTGTGTCCCCCGCGCGCACGCGCGCCTCGCCCCCGCCTCCCGCCTGCGTCCACGGGAGCGCGCGCCTTGTGCTGCCCGCTTCGCCGCCCCGCCCGCGGGCCCCGCCGGCCTCCCCGCGCAGCAGACCCGGCCCTGGAGCGTAGGTAGGCGTGTGCCGCCGGGACCCCCGAACCGCGGCGGGCTGGTGGGCGGGGCTGGCGGGGGCGGGGCCGCGCGCACCCGGGGCCCTGCAACCCCCGGGGGGGCTCGGGTTCGGGACCCGGGCGGGGCCGTCGGGGGTTCCCCCCCCCCCGGATCCTGGGAGTCGGCTGCTGGGACCGCACCGGCCCGATGGCTGTGGCTGGATTGAAAGGAACGAGACCGCCGGAACTTGAGGACCTCTCGGGGGTGTACAGCCTTACAGCCGCTGGCTACTGGGTTTGAATTCATCTGGAACACTCTTTGCACAATGTGCAATGCCCACTATGTTGCCAGCATTTTATATAGTTTTGTATGTTCCTCCGTATAAAGCAACAAACAGGGCGGCCCGGGTGGCTCAGCGGTTTAGCGCGGCCTTCAGCCCGGGGCGTGACCCTGGAGCCCCGGGATCGAGTCCCCCGTCGGGCTCCCTGCATGGAGCCTGCTTCTCCCTCTGCCTGTCTCTGCCCCCCACCCCTCTCTGTGTCTCTCATGAATAAATAAATAAAATCTTTACTAAAATAAAGAAAGAAAAGCAAATCCCACGAGGGAGAGTATTCCTTTCTTTTTTTTTTTCAGATGAAAATGTAGACACTGATTGAGGTGCCCACAACTTCACAGCCATTAGAGCCCCTTCCTCTCGTCTGAGCAAAATTATGCTTATAACTAGTGGCAACTCGCTTGTTTTCCCTTTCATAGTTTGTCTAGTTCTAAAATTCCGTGATTTTTCAATTCACAGATCATCAAAACTTGAGCCACTAAACGCTGTCCTCGACCAAATTCCTAACCTGGGTATTAAGAAGGGGGAGCTCCCTCTCAGCCTCCTCATTTGAAAAGTAACAAGAGGCTCCATCCTTTATCCTTGCTAATATATCCTGCTTTTAAATAAGTAGGTGCTACTAAGACGACTTAAAACTGTCGGTTCATCCATCATGAAGTCATTATTTATTGAGTGTTTACTATGTGCCAAGCACTGCAAGTATAACCAAGAAAATCAGCTTCTAGCTTTTATGGTTGAATGGATTCCTGGATCGCTTTATTCTTGGCCCCCCCCCCCAAAAATTTTTTTTTTCAAATAGCTCAGGTCTCTGGGACCTTATTTTTAAAAAACTGTATCTTACTCCAATCACTCTTTCCAAAAGACGAAATGTATTTTGTATGTTAAATCCAAGTATTAAGTTGCAGTTGTAAACATTGCCACCCCACATTGCCAGATGGTTGTTAAAAATATGAGCAAGACCAGTCCTTGATGCAATCTTGATATTGTTGTTTTGGAGATATAGTCTGTTGATGAAATGTCTTTAATATTTTTTTAGCTACACAAGTAACATAAACATACATGCTCCTTTTGCAAAATTGAAATAGTATTAAATATTAAAAATGTATGGTTATATTTCCTCACAACCTACCCCCTACCCATGATAACCAGTGCAAAAATTCTGTGAGCATGCTCCTAGACCCTCACCGTTTTTATTTGTTCTTTTTCCTTAAAAATTCTAGAGATTTTTTCATAGCAGTACTTTTCATCTACTCAATTTGAGTTTTTTACATTTCTTTTTATTTTCTCTTTGTAAGTAAATTTTTTTCAAATTTTTATTTTAATTATCATTAGTTAACATACAGTGCAATATTGGTTTAAGGAGCAGAATTCAGTGATTCATCACTTAAATACAACATCCAGTGCTCATCATAACAAGTCCCCTCCTTAATACCCGTCACCCATCTAGCGTAGCCCATCTCTCACCCACCTCCAACCGTCAACCCTCAGTTTGTTCTCGACCACTAAAAGTCTCTTTGGGGGGCTTTTAAGGGGTCAGTTGGTAGCCTGCCTTTGGCTCAGGTCATGATCTCAGGGTCCTGGGATCAAGCCTCAAAGCAACCTCACAACATTAGCATCAGGCTCCCTACTCAGCAGGGAGTTGTCTTCTCCCTCTCCCTCTGTGCCTCCACCCTGCTTACTCTCTTGCTCTCTCTCCCAGTTAAATAAATAAAATCTTAAAAAAAAAAAGTCTCCTATGGTTTGTTTCCTTCCCTCTTTTTTCTCTCTGATATGTTCATCTGTTTATTTATTAAATTCCACATATGAGTGAAATCATATGATATTTGTCTTTGTCTGATTTATTTTGCTTAGCATAATACACCCTAGCTCCATCCACATCATTGCAACTTAATTCATTTTAATACTGCATAGTATATCATAATTTCATGTACTGTAATTTATTTAACCTTTTGCAAAATAATGGAAGTTTACATTGTTTCTAATTATTTGAAATAACAATATTGCAAAGATCATTGTATATGTATGAGCATCTTTGCACACATGATTATTTCCTGGAAGAAATTCCTAGAAGTAGAATTGCAGAACAAAGGGTATAAACATTTTCAAATTTGATAAATATTGCCAAAATGATTCCGAAAAAACTACCACTTTACATTTCCTTTATTCAAAGAACAGAGTTGTCTTTTTCTTAGTCCCATGCCTTAAGATAGTTGACAAATACCAGTAGTAAAAAATAAATGTGAAGTCAATCTGAAACTCCTATTACTAACAATAACTGCAGTCTCCCATGTAAAAATAGTGTCCCTGACTAAAATGAACAACTGATGTTTCCTAAAAACTTAACATCCCATTTTACAACAGAAGCCTAGATAGAAGAAAACAGCTCACAACACAAGCAAGGTAAACCTTGCTGTTTCCCTTGCCGCTTGGTCATAAATTCAAAAGACTTTTTTGCTGATTAAGCTCCCTAAATTGGTAAATCCCTCTGATTCAGAACAGTGGACAGAATGGAATTTAGGTGGTCTTAGACCACTTTTAGAATCCTCGCTATTCCCGTAGTCAATATGGCATGGGAAAATTACAGCCTTCTATAATCTCAGCAAAAGTTTCTGAGTTTGCAGAATGTTGGGATATCATCCACATGACCTATCTTGTCAAGAGAACTTGATGTTCTACATAGCAGCTTTTTGATAGTGAAGAGAGTAACATGTTATCTATTTGCTGAATGTGCCTTACTTTTGAACAGTAACATAGTTATGATAACTTAGTTTATATATTTTCTAAGGTTTTACTTCTTTGTGTTTTTGTTCTAATTTGTCTAAGAAATTCCCCTGAAACACCTTCACTGAGAAGAGAGGCCACCCCACACACACCCAGTTATGTTTGGACAAAATGTAACCTTCGAACATTTGCTTTATGGCATTCCAGTAAGCAGTGACAGTTAACATTTAACTAATATTACCCTATTCGTATTTACAGGTAAGGCTTCTTAAGACATCCATGTAATAGATGCTAGTATAGGTCAAAAATAAGATCAGCCATTAGGTGAATCTGGAAAGTGGACATTATAATATTTTATCTCATGATAAATACAAAAAGTATAATCATTAACATGTGTTCCTTAAAATAGAAATATCTGGAATTGTACTGAGGGGAAAAAAGCTAAATTCAAAAGGTTACATTATTATATGATACCATTCATACATAATATTCTCAAAATGAAAAAACTACAGAGATGGAGAACAGATTAGTGGTTGCCAGGGTTTAGGAACCGGGGTGGGAGGGTATAGAAAGACAAGAGGGTGGATGTGACTGTAACAGAGTAGCAAGGAGATGTTTGTGGCAATAGAATAGTTCTGCATCCTGATTGTGGGACTGGTTATACAAGTGTACACCTGACGAAATTGCATAGAATTTTAGACACATAAGTGCATATAAAACTAGCAAAATCTGAATAAGATTTGTGGATGTTGGGATGCCTGGGTGTTTCAGTGGTTGAGCATCTGCCTTCGGCCCAGGGCGTGACACTGGGGTCCTGGGATCAGATCCCATGTCAGGCTCCCTGCATAGAGCCTGTGTCTCCACCACTCTCTCTCTCACTCTGTGTCTCTCATGAATAAATAAATAAAATCTTTTTAAAAATATAAAAATAAAAAAAAAAGATTTGTGGATGTTACTGATGTCAATGTCCTGGTTTTGTTACAGATAAGATGTTACCATTGGAGGAAACTGGGTGAGAGTACACAGGACCTCTTTGTACTGACTTTTCAACTTAATGTGAATCTACAGTTATTTCAAAATAAAAGAAATCTTGCAGAATGTTCCCTTAACACTTGTTATTTGTTCAATAGTTAAGCAAAGCAAACTTCAAAGGCTTAAGAAAAATGTGTGGGAGTATAATTCATATTTTTCAGAATACATCACCTTAGTAGTCAAACTGAGTTATAATAGCTTACATAAACACACACAAAAAAATAGCTTACACACACGGAGTCTAACAGACTGCCCGATCTATTGAACTGTGAGCCTGAATTTAAAGTCCTTTCTAAGGGCATCTGGGAGGCTCAGCAGTAGAGCATCTGCCCTTGGCTCAGGTCATGATCCCGGGGTCCCAGGATCGAATCTCACATCAGGCTCCCCACAGGGAGCCTGCTTCTCCCTCTGCCTGTGTCTTTCCCTCTCTCTGTGTGTCTCTCATGAATAAATAAATAAAACCTCAAAAATAAATAAGTAAAGTCCTTTCTAACTGAGGAGGCTTGAAAATGTCTCCTACTGACTGACGTCTCCTACCAGGTGTCATGTCCATTTTCCTTGACCTGTGCCTGACCCTGACATAATCATCTCCACATGAAAGTCTGCTATGACCAATGCCTGGTTCAGGGGACTCCAAAGTTTGCATGAAAGGTGCAACATGTCACCTATCACTGTCCCAGAGTAGGAACTGCCAACCCATGTCAAAGTTGCATTGGATTTTCCAGAGCACTTTTCTGAAAGGCGGAATTCCTTTCCCCTATTTGTCATACTCTATCACCTAGGTCCCACTGTCCCTCAAAGTTTTTATTTTTTTATCTTTTTTAATATTTTTTTGTAAATTTATTTTTTATTGGTGTTCAATTTGCCAACATATAGAATAACACCCAGTGCTCATCCCATCAAGTGGCCCCCTCAGTGCCCGTCACCCAGTCCCCTTTCACCCCCGCCCACCTCCCCTTTCACCACCCCTAGTTCGTTTCCCAGAGTTAGGAGTCTCTCATGTTATGTCTCCCTTTCTGATATTTCCCACTCATTTTTTCTCCTTTCCCCTTTATTCCCTGTCACTATTTTTTATATTCCCCCAAATGAATGTTCCCCCATATAATGTTTGTCCTTCTCTGATTGACTTATTTCACTCAGCATAATACCCTCCAGTTCCATCCACGTCGAAGCAAATGGTGGGTATTTGTCGTTTCTAATGGCTAAGGGATATTCCATTGTATACATGGACCACAGCTTCTTTGTCCATTCATCTTTCGATGGACACCAAGGCTCCTTCCACAGTTTGGCTATTGTGGACATTGCTGCTATCAACATCGGGGTGCAGGTGTCCCAGCGTTTCATTGCATCTGTATCTTTGGGGTAAATCCCCAGGAGTGCAATTGCTGGGTCATAGGGCAGATCTATTTTTAACTCTTTGAGGAACCTCCACAGTTTTCCAGAGTGGGTGCATCAGTTCACATTCCCACCAACAGTGCAGGAGGGTTCCCCTTTCTCCACATCCTCTCCAACATTTGTGGTTTCCTGCCTTGTTAATTTTCCCCATTCTCACTGGTGTGAGGTGGTATCTCATTGTGGTTTTGATTTGTATTTCCCTGATGGCCAGTGATGCGGAGCATTTTCTCATGTGCGTGTTGGCCACGTCTATGTCTTCCTCTGTGAGATTTCTGTTCATGTCTTTTGCCCATTTCATTATTGGATTGTTTATTTCTTTGCTGTTGTTTAATAAGTTCTAGACCACTCTCTTGCACCATACACAAAGATAAACTCAAAATGGATGAAAGATCTAAATGTGAGACAAGATTCCATCAAAATCCTAGAGGAGAACACAGGCAACACCCTTTTTGAACTTGGCCACAGTAACTTCTTGCAAGATACATCCATGAAGGCAAGAGAAACAAAAGCAAAAATGAACTATTGGGACTTCATCAAGATCAGAAGCTTTTGCACAGCAAAAGATACAGTCAACAAAACTAAAAGACAACCTACAGAATGGGAGAAGATATTTGCAAATGACATATCAGATAAAGGGCTAGTATCCAAGATCTACAAAGTTTTTAATAAAACAGCATTTTTCCATTTTTAGTCACAGAAAATCATTTAGGATTTAGACCTGGGTTTATGGGGCTAAGTTAGAGAACCACCTGAGTGATGATCACCACAGTGTTCCAAGTGTCATGATTCCCCAAAGCACCAACATTTTGTCCTTAAAACTCATGGGCACCACTCTCTACCCTGAAGGTGCATTCTTAACCTAGGAGATTCCTTGACCCCACTTAGAAGTCCATCTTCTGGAAACAGAGGTCGGCACTCCTCTTCAGATATGCTCAAGTATATTTCCTCCCATTTATTTCCAAGCTGAGATGCCTAGTGCCACAAAAAGAATTCCATTCACCAACTTTAATTATCAAAGAACTAGAAAAGGGACATTGTTTAAGTAAAGGAACACCTCTGCCTATGTAATCAAATGAACAACAGTGTGCAATGGTTAAGAATGTGATCTAGAGCCAGCCTACCTCATTTAGAATCTTAGATCTTCATGAAGTCTGTGTAGCATTGCATTGCACTGGCCCAGTTCCTCATGAAGCAGAATTTCCCAACCATTGCCATCTGCTGTGGAATGCTTTGGGAGGAGAAACTTTCTTAGGACCAGCAGTTTAAAGATGTTCAGTGATGAATTCTTGTGACTACGAACCTATTTGGCTCAGGCATGGACATTAACCTACTGAATATTGCTTTTTTTTTTTTGAATATTGCTTTTTTTTAAGACTTTATTTTTTCGTGAGAGATACAGAGAGAATGGCAGAGACATAGACAGGCTCCCTACAGGGAGCCTGATGTGGGACTTGATCCCAGGACCCCGGGATCACAACCTGAGCCAAAGGCAGATGCTCAACCACTGAGCCACCCAGGTTCCCCTGAACATTGCCTTTAACAATGACATGCCTGAGGATTCTAACACCTGCCTGTATTATGTGGTCAGAGCAGGCCTCTTTGGCACTATGGGCTTGACCATCATGTTTGTGTCAGATGAGAACGAGGCCAAGATCCTCAAGGCCTTGCAGGATCGCTTTGGGATCAGCATTAGCAAGCTGCCTGCCATGATAGACATTTCATCATACATCGAATAGATGCAGTAGAGGAAGCCCACCCATTCTGGAATGTGCCTGTCTCTCTCTCTTTGGGAGACAAAACCAGGTGTGGGAGTGAAGGTGACACTACTACCACCCATCCCCAACCCCCACCCCATGGCTTCCCTCTTTTGCATTACCACCACTCCTAAACAGTCATCTCCTGATTTGTGTATTAAGTTTTTAAGAGTTTATAGACCAGGGATGCCTGGGTGGCTCAGTGGTTGAGCATCTGCCTTCAACTCAGGTCGTGATCCTGGGGTCCTGGAATCGAGGCCCATATTGGGCTCCCTGCAGGGAGCCTGCTTCTCCCTCTGCCTATGTCTCTGCCTCTCTCTGTGTGTCTCTTATGAATAAATAAAATCTCTTAAAAAATTTTTTTAAAAAGGAGTTTTAGACCAGCACTTGCTAAAAGTATAAGCTGGGACAAGTTACTTAACCTCTCTGCTTCAGCTTCTTGAACTGTAAAGAGGGGATAGTAATAGTATTTATAACTTTTGGGAAGGTTTAAATGAATACAAGAAAAGTGCTTAACATGGTATTTAGCATCTGGTAATGCCCCATATGTTTACAGTCATTAATCATCATTACTTTGTATTACTATTACAAGCTTACAAAGCAACAGAATTCCTGGAGAGTGTAATATGAGAATCATTTATTTATCATTTTATCAGTTAGCGTCAACAGTGGAATGCTGCTGCTCTGTAAACTGTTACTAGTCCCTAACAAGAAAAGAATGGAATAAGAAAAAGTGTCTGGGAACTCATAGAAGTTTGACAGAGAAATATTATTTCTGTTGAATCTAATAAAAAATTGGATTAATATTCTTTGTTTTTTTATTTCAATTCTTAGTTATTTTTATCATGGTTTTACAAAAGTATTACTCCGCAAAGGATTGGAAGTTTTTTGAAAAAATGCTCCTTCACCACAATTTAAGAGGCACTAATCTACTATTTCTCAAGATATATGGATCTCTCTCTCTCTCTCTTTTTTTTTTAATATTTTATTTATTTATTTAACAGAGAGAGAGCACCAAACAAGTGGAGCAGAGGCAGAGGGAGAAGCAGACTCCCCTCTGAGCAGGGAGCCTGATGTGAGGCTCAGTTCCAGAATCCCAAGATCATGACCTGAGCCAAAGGCAGACACTTCACTGCCTGAGCCACCCAGGTGCCCCAATGGATCCTTTAAAAAAAAAAAATCAGTTTTTTATTTTCTTATTTTATGAATGACATCTGAGTAATATAATGAATATATGAATATGCTATTTGAGAGTTGTTCTTTAAATTTTACTGTGGAAATTTTCAAACATACAAATAAATGGTAGTTTAATGACCTCCAACTACCAATCACTGATAATTTTAAATCACTGATAATCTGTAAAACTAAAAACTATCAGTGTAGATCAGTGATTCTCAAACTTAAATGTGCATCAGAATCATTTGGAGGGCTTGTTAAACAGAAATTGGTTGTTCCTGATTCAGAGGTGGGGACCAAACGTGCATTTCTAGCAGATTCCCACACGTTACTGACACTGCTGATAGCCTGAGAAGCAAACTTTAAGAATCCTTGATGTAAAGGGTTGAGATTTTCTGTAATCCCTACCTCAGGTATTGGACCCTTAGCCTAAAGCATGAGTTTCTTGCTAGTCACATATAGGTAGAATATTCCCAGGAACCTTTTTTCTTTTTTTTTATTTTTATTTTTTTTATTTTTTATTTTTTTATTTTTTTTTAGGAACCTTTTTTCTAACCTGAGCTCACAGGACATGCGTTTTCAGACTTACCCTTGGGCTATCCACTTCTTGAGAATGGATAACTGATTTCTGCCCTTGTCTCCCTCTTCATATTCTGGCTTCTTTTTTTTCTTTTTCTCATGAACAACCCAAGTGTCTATAAGGTTTGTTTCACTTGGTGATCACTTTCTTTCACTTAGGCGATACTCAGAATATTTAGTAACTGGTACTAAATGGGTATCTCTCATTCAAAATAGATGGCCTTGCAGCTGAAAACTTTTGGGACGCCTGGGTGGCTCAGGGCGGGATCCTGGTCCAGGGATTGAGTCCCTCATCTGGCTGTCTGTGAGGAGCCTGCTTCTCCCTCTGCCTATGTCTCTGCCTCTCTCTGTGTCTCTCATGAATAAATAAATAAAATCTTAAAAAATATATATGTCCTTAAAGAAAAAGTAAGGCCAAACTTTTGTATATTAGCTGAATACTTACATGGATATAACTTCACTACAATGGGCTATGACAATGACTCAATTGTATCATATAACTTTTTGTTTGTTTTTTAAGATTTTATTTATTTATTCATGAGAGACAGACAGACAGACAGAGAAGCAGAGACACAGGCAGAGGGAGAAGCATGCTCCCTGCAGGGAGCCCGAAGTGGGACTCGATCCCTGGACTCCAGGATCACGCCCTGAGCCTAAGGCAGACGCTTAACTGCTGAGCCACCCAGGCATCCCTGTATCATATAACTTTCTATATACCTTCATTTTTTTTAACATGCCATGATATCATTTGTCCTCTATCTGGATCAAATTCATCACATATACCAAGCCTCTCTATTCTTTTCATATTAGCCCAACACAATTAAAGTGACACTAATGGATGAGGAAGCAAACGTTAATTACAAATGTAAACACTAGATTTACATGACAGCACTTTGTTATAAAATAGTTATCCACATGACCTAGAGTATACTTATATAACATTTAAGATATATAAACAACAAATGTGAAAAACTGAAACATTCTTGCAGAAAACGCTCAGACTTCCACGAATGTGTTCATAGGCCCATTTAAGAAACATTTGCCTGGAGCAGTTTCTCAAACTTGAGTCATTCCAATACCTGGTCAATGATTCTCTATCCATGAACCATCTTTACTTTTGTTTACTTAACATTCTTTTTTGAATCACCTCACTCTTTTTACTTATTTCTTATTTTTTTTTAAGATTTTATTTATTTATTCATGAGAGACACACAGAGAGGCAGAGACATAGGCAGAGGGAGAAGCAGGCTGCCTGCAGGGAGCTGGATGCGGATCTCCATCCCAGGACCCTGGGATCACACCCTGAGCCGAAGGCAAATGCTCAACTGCTGAGCCACTCAGGTATCCCTTACTTAATTTTTTAAAAGGAAATTTTGTTACCATTGTCATAAATGGAAAATCAGTATCATTTGCCATAAGAGCCATCATAAATAAGAAGAGATACAATAAAAACAGAAAATGTTATTAAGTTCTAGCTAGCTATTATTAATTGGAATTGGCCCTTGGCCAAAGGCCTATCTCTCTTTTGGTTAAAAATTTTAACAAGTATTGGTGTAAAAGGCATACTAGCACCAAAACGAAAATGTTCTTCTATTTCCAGCTTTCTAAAAAATTCCTCAGGTAGATATTAAGTTTAATATACAAGTAGATGTTGCATTTTGGCTTTTGAGATTATCTAGATGGCTAATATATGATTGTAAGATTATCGTATAGTTTTTTTTTCCTTTTTCCTTTTATTTATTTATTTTAAGATTTATTTATTTATTATTTTGGAGAGCAAGAAAGAGCACAAGGAGGAAGGGCAAAGGGGAAGGTGAGAGAATCTCAAGCAGACTTCTCACTGAGTGCTGAGCCTGATGTAGGGCTCAATCTCTTGACCCTGAGATCAAGACCTGAGCTGAAATCAAGAGTTGGACATTTAACTGACCATGCCACCCAGGTGCCCCTCTCCTTTCTTCTTTTAATGTAGACAATTATCATAGATTTTTCTCCTGTCAATATATTCTTGCATTCACAGAATAAAATGTACTTTGTTGAGGTATGTATTTTTAAATACATTAGTTCATTTGTTAATACTTTTATTACACCTTTAATATCTCTATTAATAAATGAAATTGCTTTAGAGTTTTTGTTGTCTGTTCAGTTTTAGTATCAGAATTATGGCAACTTCTGCTGGTAAATTAGAAGATCTAGTTTTAGTTCCACTAGTGGTTATCTTTAAACTTTAAATAATATACTTAAATCATCATCCTCAGAAGCAAAAATGTTATTTATTGACTCCACTCTGAGAAATGAAAAAGTTAGCCCTCATACTAAGTCTCATGACTCTTTCATTATGGTCAGCCTCATCAGAGTATTACTATTTTCACATTCTGTAAATTTTCTGTTAAGAATTATAACTATCCTGGGGCACCTGGGTGGCTCAGTCAGTTAAGCATCTGCCTTGTATTGAGGTCATGATCCTAGAGTCCTGGGATCAAGCCCTGTGTCAGGCTCCCCGCTCAGAAGGAGTCTGTTTCTCCCTCTGCCCCTCACCCTGCTCATGCTCTATCTCTCTCTCAAATAAATAAATAAAAATTTAAAAAAAGAATAACTATTACATTAAACTATATATTCACATCTAGGTGGATTAATGTTCATTGATATTTGTGTTTTTTGTTTTGTTTTGTTTTATTTATTTATGAGAGACACAGAGACACAGGCAGAGGGAAAAGCAGGTTCCATGCAAGGAGCCTGACATGGGACTCGATCCTGGGTCCCCAGGATCAGGCCCTGGGCTGAAGATGGAGCTAAACCACTGAGCCACCCAGGTTGCCCAATATTTGTGTTTTTTAAATTTTTAAAAAAGATTTTATTTATTTATTCATGAGAGACACAGAGAGAGGCACAGACATAGGTAGAGGGAGAAGCAGGCTCCCCCCGGGGAGCCTGATGTGGGGCTGGACCCCATGACCCCAGGACCCCCACCTGAGCCAAAGGCAGACACTCAACCACTGAGCCACCCAGGCGTCCTGATAGTTATGTTTTTTCTTAATTCGTCTTTCAGTTAGCAGAATTAGATCTTCAACAATCTTTTTGAAAAAGACATCATGTGTTATCTGTTTCCTGTGTCCTTATGATTCTATTAACTTCTCTACATTAAAACTTCAGTGAAGAAATATTGAGTCACTGACCTCTCCCAGAAAACGCTGTGGCTATAACCCTACCGTATTCTAGCATTTAAAACTATGATGGAAAAGATTCAAGCCAGTGTTTTCCTTCTAAAGTTGTTGGGTTGGTTTTTTTTCTTAAGATTTTATTTTTAAGTAATCTCTACACCCATCCTCAGGCTCAAAACCACAACCCCGAGATCAAGAGTCACATGCTCCATGGCCTGAGCCAGCTGGGCACCCCCAAGCCAGTCTTCTATATGAACTATTTCTTTAGGCAGATGCATAAAGAAACCTTTCTTCATCTTTGAGATTTAGATAATTATTTATTTATTTATTTTAAATTTTTTATTTATTTATGATAGTCACACACAGAGAGAGAGAGAGAGGCAGAGACACAAGCAGAGGGAGAAGCAGGCTCCATGTACCGGGAGCCCGACGTGGGATTCGATCCCGGGTCTCCAGGATCGTGCCCTGGGTCAAAGGCAGGCGCCAAACCGCTGCGCCACCCAGGGATCCCTAGATAATTATTTAGAATATGCCTTATTTTTCTCTCTCTGTCTCTCTGCCTCTCTGTGTGTCTATCATAAATAAATTAACAAACAAACAAATAAATAAAAACATAAAACCTTAAAAAAAAAAAAAAAGAGGCAGATGCCTGGGTGCCTCACTGGTTGAGCGTCTGTCTTCAGCTCAGGGTGAGATCCTGGTTCAGGGATCGAGTCCTGCATCAGGCTCCCTGAAAGGAGCCTGCTTCTCCCTCTGGCTGTCTCTCTGCCTCTCTCTCTGTGTCCCTCATGAATAAATAAATAAAATCTTTAAAAAGAAAAAAGAAATATGCCTTATTTTGCATATGTTAATTTTTCTAGAAACAATCTTTTTTAAAAAAGATTATTTGTTCATGAGAGACACACACACAGAGAGAGAGAGGCAAAGACATAGGCAGAGGGAGAGGCAGGCTCCCTATGGGGAGCCAGACATGGGACTCGATCCCAAGACCCTGGGATCACGACCTGAAGGCAGATGCCCAACCACTGAGCCACCCAGGTGTCCCTCTAGAAACAATCTTATAGACAATTCTCTGATTATATACCCATTTTTTCCCTGTTTGACTATTACTATTTATCTACTGGTTTGCAGGTACCTGAATTGAACTTACGTGAGTTCGCTCCTTGGTGAGTCAGATAGAAACTACATCAGGTGGAGTTGGCACACAAAGGAAACTTCATTTGCAGCAAATAAGGAGATCCCAGGGAACAATTTCCAAAGCTGAGACTCCCCAAGCAAGGGTTAGAGTTCCTTTTAATTAGAGTTAGAATGAATATTTAGATAGGAGAGCCTTGTCACCTATGAAGAGGCAGGCCTGAAGGAAACATGCCTAAACATACATTGTATATGTTATGTGAATGCAACTTGTGCTCCTCCTTGAACAGAGATTTTAGTATTATAATGAGGTAAAGGTAATTGTCCGTCATTCTATGGGTCACTCCATTGTCCATCTGCACTGACGTGAGTCTGTGGTTAAGATCAAACTGATCTGGGCATTCTGGTCCTGCTGGAATTCTTTGTCAGGACAGTCATTGCTTGAGGGGTAGTTTGTGTTTCCATCATGGGATGCTATACCCCTCAGATCTTTTGCCTGACTTAAGAGATAAGCTGTAAATAAGAGCTTAAGAAAAAAAACATGGGACAAAGGTCAGTAGGTACAAGCAGGTGAGCGATGCTTGTCAGTTCTTGGGTTTAGCTGGTGACAGTGTCCCTAGCATCTGCAGTAGGTGTCTTCTTCCAGAATCTGTCTTCTCTCTTCATTTTCTTTATGGTGTTTTTTTTAAATTTTATTTGTTTAAGTAATATCTACACTCAGTGTGGAGCTTGAACTCAAGACCCTGAGATCAAGAGTCTCATACTCTTCCCACTGAGCCAGCTAGGCGTCCCTTAATGGTGTCTTTTGATGAACAGAAACTCTTAATTTTAACAAAGTAAAATTTATTGATTTTTTTTTTGTTTATAGTTTGGGGCTTCAGCTCAAGTTTCTATTCAGTATTATACTGTAGTTCCCTGTGAAGTAAAGATAAGAAACAGAAACAAAGGATAGGAATATTGGAAAGGAGAAAATAAATCGCCATTATTTGCAGTTGAAATAATTATGTAGAAAGTCTAAAAGTATGTTAAAATTATTAAAATTAATGAGAGTTTAATAAGAGTCTAGGTATAAGATGAATATGTAAAAATCAATCGTATTTGTATATACTAGCAACAACAGTTAGAAAATATCATTTATTTTTTAAAAGATTTATTTATTCATTTGAGAGAGAGAGAATGAGCAAGGGGGGGAAGGGCAGAGGGAGAGGGAGAGAGAATCTGAAGCAGTTTCTGTGTGGAGCAGGGAACCTGATGCAGGGCTCGATCCCAGGACCCCAAGATCATGACCAGAGCCAAGATCAAGAGTCGGCTTTCCAACCAACTGAGCCACACAGGTGCCTCAGAAACATCCTTCAGAAATGGCAATACTGGGCAGCCCGGGTGGCTCAGCAGTTTAGTGCTGCCTTTAGCCCAGGGTGTGATCCTGGAGACCCGGGATCGAGCCCCATGTCAGGCTCCCTGCATGGAGCCTGCTTCTCCCTCTGCCTATGTCTCTGCCTCTCTCTCTCTCTCTCTCTCTCTCTCTCTCTGTGTGCATCTATCATGAATAAATAAAATTAAAAAAAAAAAAAGAAATGGCAATACCATTGCCACAGAACTATAGAACTATAACGGTTAAAATGACAAATTTTATCTTAGGTATATTTTACCATCAAAAAAATGCAAAAAAATATGCCATTACATTTTGTTACAGTAATAAAAAGGGGCACCTAGATGGCTCAGTGGATTGAGTGTCTGACTGTGGCTTAGGTCATGAGGTCAGGGTTCCATGACCCTGGAATTGAGCCCTGCATCAGGTTCCATGCTCAATGGGGAGTCTGCTTCTTCTCTCCTTCTGCCCCTCCCCCTGCTCATGCTCTGTCTCTCAAAATAAATAAATAAAATCTTTAAAATAATAATAATAAAAATAAAGGTAAGATACTGAGGAATATGTCCAACCAAATATCTGTAATTCCTTATGGAAAGAAAAAATGAAACTGTATTAGGAAAGACTCAGTTTAACCCACGTGACATATCATGTTTATAGACTAGAGGATAGTAAATTGTAAAGATATAATTTCCCAAAAGGATCTATAAATTAAAAAAAATATCTCAAAAGATTTTCCTAGGAATTTGGTGAAATGATTTCTAGAATAGCCAAGACAATCTTGAGGAATAACATGTAAGAGGACTTGCTTCACCAAGTATTAAGACGCATATTATAAAATTAATCCAGAAAAAATGTGTTGCCATAAGGGATAGGCAAGTTGTCTAGTGGAACAGATCTGGCTGTATATGAAAATTTGATGTAGGATAAAGGAAGCATTTATTTTTTTAATTTTTGATTTTTTAAAAAGATTTTATTTATCCATTTGAGAGAGAGTGTGTGAGCAAGGGGAGGGGCAAAGGGAAAGGGAGAAGCAGACTTCCTGCTGAGTGCAGAGCCCAACCTAAGGCTCAAACCCAGGACCCTGAGCTCATGATGAGCCAAAGTCAGATGCTTAACTGATTAAGCCACCCAGGTGCCCATCACAAGAAGCATTTACTTCAATTGGAGGGAAAAAGTGGAAAGTTGATACCTATCTCATTCCAAATACAGTATCAACCTCATACATACAATAAGTAGCTCCAGATGACTAAATATTGAGAGGCAAAACTTTCAAGCTTCTAGAAGAATATTTAGGAGACCATCTTTATGACTTTATGATAGAAAGAGAGTTCTTGGGACACCTGGGTGGCTGAGTGGTTGAGCACCTGCCTTTGGCCCAGGGCGTGATCCTGGAGTCCCAGGATTGAGTCCCACAATGGGCTCCCCACAAGGAGCCTGCTTCTCCCTCTGCCTATGTCTCTGCCTCTCTCTCTGTCTCTCATGAATAAATGAATAAAATCTTTAAAAACAAACAAAAAGTTATATGATACAATTGAGTCATTGTCATAGCCCATTGTAGTGAAGTTATATCATTTATACCATTTGTTTAAAGTTAAAAAGCAAGCACAAACAAAGCTAACCAATGTATCATATACACACACAATTTTATAAAAGATGACAAGAGTGGGATGCCTGGGTGGCTCAGTTAATTAAGCATCTTGAATCTTGGTTTTGGCTCAGGTCATGATCTGGGGTCATGGGATCTAGCCCTACATCATGTTCTCTATTTGGCGCAAAGTCTGCTCCAGATTCCCTCTCATTCTCCCTCTTCTTCTTCCCCTGCTAGTGCGCTCTCTCTAAAATACATAAATAAAATCTCTTAAAAAAAAAAGATGACAAGGAAAAGATAAAAATAAAGCTCAGCATAGTGGTTACTTCTGGGGAGGAGGTAGTGATGTAGGATCAAGAGAAGCACATGATTCATTTCTAGTCCTTTAACTGGGTTACAGTTTTACAAATATTTATTATTATCTCATAATTTATATATAATTTATAATTTATATATATATTACACATATTTTGGATGTATTGAATTATTCTACCCACACATATACACAAAATCTAGCCCATTTTTGTCAGCAGTGATATATGTCCCTACACCTCATTCCTTAGGGCAAAGTTTCTCAACCTCAGCACAATTAATATTTTGGATCTGGTAGTTTTTGAGAAGGGAGTTGTACTATCTTGTATATTGTGGAATGATTAGCAGAAACCCAGACTAGATGCTAGTACCACTCCCCTCCCAAATGTGAATGTGACAACTGAAAATGATATTCACAAATGTCTTCTGGTTAGCAAAATCCATTTAGAACCATTGCCTTGGAGATTTATCCTTATGTTCAATCATTTAAAATGATGGGTTTTTTAAAAAACAAATTATGTCATGTTGTAAGATTTTAAGATTTATTTATTTATTTATTTATTTATTTATTTATTTATTTATTTATTTGAGAGAGAGAGCACCATTGGAGAGGAGGGGCATAGTAAATGGGAGAAGACTCTGTGTTGAGCTGGGAGCCCAACATGGGATTTGATCCCAGGACTCGAGGATCATGACCTGAGCCAAAGGCAGTCACTTACCTGAGACACCAGGTGCCCCTAAGATTTTTTTTGAAAGATTTTATTTATTTATTCATGAGAGACACACACAGAGACAGAGAGGCAGAGACACAAGCAGAGAGAGAAGCAGGCTCCATGCAGGGACCCTGATGTGGGACTCGATCCCGGGTCTCCAGGATCAGGCCCTGGGCTGAAGACAGCTGAACTACCCAGGCTGCCCCCCCTAAGATTTTAAAACTTTTTAAAGAAATTTTATTTTTCAGAGCAGTTTTAGATTTACAGAAAAATTGTGAAGATAGTGCAGAATTTTTACACGTCCTACACCTAATTTTTGATGTTATTAACATCTTACAGTGTAGGGTAGATTAGTCATAATTAATGAACCTATATTGAATAACACTGTTATTAACTAAAGACACTATTTTATTAAGATTTCCTTAGTTGGGCAGCCCGGGTGGCTCAGTGGTTTAGGCCACTGCTTTCCGGCCAGCGGTTTAGCACTGCTTCTCTCTATCTGTTTCTCGAATAAATAAATAAAATATTTTTTAAAATTTTCCTTAGTTTTTTACTGAATGTTGTTTTTCTGCTTCAGGATTTCATCTAAGACACCACATTACATTTAGGCATCATGTCCCTTGAGGACCCTCTTGGCTGTGACAGTCTCTCAGACTTTCCTTTTTTTTTTTTGATGACCTTGCTAGTTTTTTTTTTTTTTTTAAGATTTTATTTATTTATTCATGAGACACAGAGACAGAGAGAGGCAGAGACACAGGCAGAGGGAGAAGCAGACTCCACGTAGGAAGTCTGACGTGGGACTTGATCCCAGGACTCCAGGATCATGCCCTGGGCTGAAGGCGGCACTAAACCGCTGAGCCACCCGGGCTGCCCTGACCTTGATAGTTTTGAGGAGTATTGCTCAGGTGTTTTGTGCAATGTTCTTCAACTGGGACTTGTATGGTGTGTGTGTGTGGGGGGGGGGGGTTGATGGTTAGACCAGGGTTTTAGGTTTTTAAGGGAGAGACCACAAAGATAAAGTGCCATTTTCATCATGCTATATCAAAAGCATGTATTATTGGGCCACCTGACTGGCTTAGTCGGTGGAGCGTGCAACTCTTGATCTCAGAGCTGTAAGCTTGAGCCCCACGTTTGATGTAGAGATTACTTAAAAATAAACCTTTAGGGGCACATGGGGGCTCAGTTGGTTAAGTGTCTGACTCTTGGTTTCAGCTCAGGTCATGATCTCAAGGTTGTGGGATCGAGCCCCGTGTCAGGCTCTGCACTCTGTGCAGAGTCTGCTTGGGATTCTCTCCCTTTCTGTGTGTGTGTGTGTGTGTGTGTGTGTGTGTGTGCTTGCTCTCTCTCTCTCAAATAAATAAAATATTAAAAAAATAAAATCCTTAAAACAAAAGGGCAAGTATCATCAACATGACTTATCACAGTTGATACTGACTTCAATCATCTAGAAGAGGTCATGTTTCTCAGCTCCCTTCATTGTAAAATCATTTCCCCCCCTTTTCCTTTTTCCTACTGTACTATTTTCCTACTGTACTCTTTGGGAGATGTCATTTTATTACAGCCCATACTTAAGGATGGGGAGTTATTCTCCATCTTCTTAAGGCAGCAGAATTAACTATTTGGAATTAAACTATTTGGACAATGTAACACACAGTTTGGAATTAAACTATTTGGAATTCTTCTACACAGGAAATTTGTTATTTCTCCCCACTTATTTATTTATTCAATCATATAATTATATCAGTATGGACTCAAAATATGTATTTTATACTTTGGTTGCAATTCAATACCACTTTATTTTGTTGCCCAAATTGTTCCAGCTTTGACCATTGGGAGGTCTTTCAGTTGACTTCTATGCTCCTTTGACATACTTCCTCCAATGTGGGTTTTTTGTTGTTTGTTTTCATTTTTCAGCAACTCCTAATTTTCTGCCACTACAGAATGTTTCAGACTCATCTTGCATATTTTCTGCTCTAGCTCTAGGATTGGTCATTTCTCTTAGTAACATTCATTCTTTTCACTGGAGTATAATATTAGAAATCACATCTAAGGGATAGCTGGCTGGCTCAGTCAGAAGAGCATACAACTGTTAATATTGGGGTTGTAAGTTTGAACCCCCACATTGGGTGTAGAGATTACTTAAAAATCTTAAAAATAGAAAGAGAAAAAGATATCAAATCTGATTTCTAGGGCAGCGTGGGTGGCTCAGCGGTTTAGCGCTGCCTTCGGCCCAGGGCCTGATCCTGGAGACCTGGGATTGAGTCCCATGTCAGGCTCCCTGCATGGAGCCTGCTTCTTCCTCTGCCTCTCTCTCATTCTCTGTCTCTGTCTCTCTCTCTTTCGTGAATAAATAAAATCTTTTTAAAAACTCTGATTTCTAGGTGTTCTCATTTCTATTGGAATTAAGATTGATTTTTTTAGTTTGAGAGTTTCACTTTAGGATGTTATAGGATTTTTATCTTATAGTCAGCGTTTATTTACTCTGCTCAGTTTACTTTGATCAACAGTTGCAGATCTGTCTTGTACATCACTTTTAATCTTTTAACTGCCCCTCACTTTCCAGTTTCAATTATAAGTCAGGAAACTGAATTCCGGAAAATTAAAATGTGTGTTACATTGTCTCTTCCTCAATTCTACCTTCCTTGCCATCTGAGAATGGATGCCAAGGTGGCCTTAATTTTTCCATGGTCCACTCATGTCCCTCATGCTTTCAGGTTACTGTTGGACCTTTATGGCCATCTCATTTACTTTCTAAAAATGGCACTGAATTACTATTTAGAGGAAATGTTTATCAAATCTCATTGCTTTCCTTAATTTGGGTACAAATTGGAAGGTATTCTTCATAGTCTAAATGGTAGGATTATGGTAGTTCCCTAGTTTCGTTATACTTGAAATTTTCTTCTCTGGCTTTGGTTCATTTCTGTTCACTTTCCCAGACTTCCATCTTCCCTGGAAGTTATATAATTATTAATGACTTTCATTAAAATATTTCTACTTTTCCTTTCACCAGCCCTTAACATGTTGTCCCTTACTTTTTCTACCCCTCACTGGTTAGTTCACATGTGATTCACCTCAGTTTTCAAAGAAGGGAGGGTGAGAGGGGTAGCAGAGAAAAAGAGGCAACTCCCTTTTTTTTTTTCTTCTTTTCCATTTAACCAGGTACTTACCAACTCTTCCTCCCTGAAATGAAATTAGTCTGCTATATTGAGTTGATTTACTTTTCCTGCCTTGTTATTCCATTTGTCTATCGACATGTGAAGTTGATACATATTTTAGATGCCTACAATATTGTAAAAGTTCTATACAGGACAAAATAGTCCCATCTTAGGCATCTGAGAACATATCGCAATCAGAAATATAAATTTTATTTTGCAACTAGAACAAGCCCTTTAGTCTGGCCACTAATTCAAACCTTCTCTAGATTTTTTGACATAACTCTTTAACAAAGAGCCAAATAGATTGGTTAGAGTATATTTTCTTTTTCCTCATTTGCCTTTTATTGAAATATTAGCCTGTGCAAAAAGCAGATCATAGTTCATAAGGTCAGTGGAAAGGTTCATGGGATGCCAGACAACTGAATAGAGCTGTTGTTCTCCCTCCCCAATATATTTCTAAAAAAATGTTTAACTGCAGATAATCCCATGGGGTGCACCAGGCAAATGTTCAACCTTGAACAGGCAAACAAACAAAAGGTCAATAGCAGAAAAACAAAAGAACAATCTGGAACACTTCTCTATGAAGATATGTTATTTAGGTAACTGGAAAAGCAAATGTCTCCACCCCCTTCCCCATCCATGAGGGTTGAGGATCACTTCTATCAGAGGATAATAAGTCCTCATATAACTTTTCTTCTCCTAGGGAAGTGGGAGTGTGAGACCCTAATCAAAAATTTAATTTAGCAGAGGGAGGTAGGATGACACTGACAAGAATTTCATTTGGCACAGAGTTAAGACATGCAGTTAATTCCCAAGCTTGATATTTGTGTATTAAAGTTGTGGCCATTAATGATAGATGGCTCAATTATGGGCCTGATTTTTATGCTAACTTTGAATGGTTTTATTTGTTTTTTTAGTGTCTATAGGGCACGGTTTGAAAGCTAGATTTAAAAAAAAAAAAGAACTGACGTTATTCTGCAAAATAAAATGCTGTATTTATAGTGAGCAGGGATGAAGCCATGTTGATTATAGAAGAGTCAAGTGTTTCTTTCTCAGCTTGCTAAGAATACCTATACTAGCAGTAGAGTGCTGTGTCACAGAATTAATGCATGACTTTGGGAGACGTGGCTGTGTTTGGCAGAACAGTTGTATACTGGATACCAGGAGAAATTCAGCGGAAATATCTCCACGGGAACTGGACTTGGAAAACCCACACCCAACCCAGACTCTCTTGCTTAAGTTATATTCAAAACAGAATGAATAATTCAGACTTGAGAAAATGTATAGCCTATGAAAAGAGGTTGGATCCTGATATAAGACCAACTCCTAGGGGTGCTTGGATGGCTCAGCAGTTGAGCATCTGCCTTTGGTTCAGGGCATGATCCCAGGCTCCTCGCAGGGAGCCTGCTTCTCCCTCTGCCTATGTCTCTGCCTCTCTCTATATATCTCTTATGAGTAAATAAATAAAATCTTTAAAAAGAATAAGACGAACTCCTGTGAGCAGGGCATGGGATTTCCTAAAAGGGGATGGAAATACTAAAAGCAATTTTTAAGAACTTATGATCCTGAGATCAAGACCTGAGCTGAGATCAAGAGCCAAACACTTAACTGAATGAGCCACCCAGGAGCCCCTAAAAGCAGTTTTGAAGGAGGAAATTTGAACAATATTGATGCCCTTAGAGAGAAAAGCAGATATGAAGGCAAGGAGCAAAGCTAGGGATTTGGATATGCTCAAGAGGGAATCCCCTTTGCAATGGTTTGCATTCTTTTGGTACTTTTGCCTTGAGATAGGGTATCATTTAAGCATTAGGTACAGATGCACATAACAGTAAACAAAAAATAAGTATCTTAAACTAGATAAAGATTAATTTCTCCTGCAAAAGGAGTCTAGAAGTAGTAGTTTCGGGACTATTATGGCATTCCATGTTCATTAGTGACCCAGTCTCCCTTTTTTTTTTTTTTTTTAAATTTTTTTTATTTATTTATGATAGTCACAGAGAGAGAGAGAGAGAGAGAGGCAGAGACATAGGCAGAGGGAGAAGCAGGCTCCATGCACCGGGAGCCCGATGTGGGATTCGATCCCGGGTCTCCAGGATCGCGCCCTGGGCCAAAGGCAGGCGCCAAACCGCTGCGCCACCCAGGGATCCCCCCAGTCTCCCTTTTATTACGTGAGCATGTGGTTTTCATTCTTGAGATCACAAAATGGCTGGAAGCTCCTTAAGGAAGCTTTCTCAGAAGTCCATTGCAATATCTCCCACTTATGCCCATATATTACCATATAATATGGTAACATGGCCACTCCTAGTTACAAGGCAGGCTGAGAGATGCAGGGTTTTTTTCTGGGCATATTGATACCTCCAATAATAGATACTATTGGGGGATACCTGGGTGGCTCAGTCAGTTAAGCATCTGCTTTCAGCTCAGGTCATGATCCTAGGGTCCTGGGATCCAGCCCCATGTTGAGCTCCCTGCTCAGCAGGGAGTCTGCTTCTCTGTCTCCCTCTGTGTGCCCTCTCTCTCTCAAATAAATAGATAAAATCTTTTTAAAAAAGATACTGTTGGGCAGCCCCGGTGGCTCAGCGGTTTAGCGCTGCCTTCAGCCCAGGGCATGATCCTGGAGACCCGGGATCAAGTCCCACGTCTTGGGAGCCTGCTTCTCCCTCTACCTGTGCCTCTCTGTGTCTTTCATGATTAAATAAATAAAATCTTTAAAAAAACTGTTGGTAAAAAAAAAGTGGATAATTTTTGGATACTGTTCATAAAAAAGTGGATAATTCATAATAGGTATTGGAAATATCTCTGACATGGCAGTTGTCCCATAAAACATAAAGTTAATTGTTTTATACATGTAATTATATATATGTAATTCCCTCGTGTAAGCCTCAACTCTTTGGTTGAGAGTCATGTGCAGATGGTACAGTAAATAAATGAACAGGCAAAAAAGTAACATAAGGCATGATCCACACATCTACATACCCATTCTACTCACTACTTGCATTCATGCAAGTGAGCACTTGTCTACTGAGGGAACTGTTTCCTGGAATTCTAAGAGATGGCAGCTGTAAAGTGAGGAAAACCCACAGTGTGCCAGTAGACTATCAGAAGGCCAGGTGGAAAGCTCAGGAGGGTACTGAGACAACTGCTCCCCATCCTACCTTTCTTCATTGAATCTTATAGGAGAAAGCTTACCTTTGAAGGAGTCACGGGAAAGGGGAAGACTAATCCCTACTATGATGCAATATAGATAGAGCTATTCCAAATATCACATCCAGAAATAACATCTAGAAGAAAAGAGACAACCTATTCTGTAGTTTCCCTTCCTTCCTTCTTTCCTTCCTTCCTTCCTTCCTTCCTTCCCTCCCTCCCTCCCTCCCTCCTTCCTTCCTTCCTTCCTTCCTTCCTTCCTTCCTTCCAAGATCTATTTATTTGAGAGAGAGAGAGAAAGAGAGAGAGAGAGCATGAGTGGGGGAGGAGCAGAGGGTGAGGGAGAGAGAGAATCTCAAGCAGACTCCCCACTGAGGGCAGAGCCCAACATAGGGCTCGATCTCATGAGATTGAGATCATGACCTGGGCCAAAATCAAGAGACTGGGCCACCCAGGTGCTCCTGTGGTCTCTTTCTTAAAATAAGAAAATCTTTCCCAGCAGACCTCACATTTGCCAGAACTAGATAACATGTCTACTTCTAAAGGCATGGGCAAGGGGAATGGGATTACACTGACTCTAATTGAGAGTAATTAGAGTTACTCTCAATCTTGGCTGCATATTTGAATCACTCGAGGTGAGGAGCTTTAAAATAAATACCACCTATGTATACTCTATACCAACTTAATTAGAATCTCTGGCAGTAAGACCCAGACATCAGATTTTTAAAAAGATCCCCAAGTGATTTCAATTTGCAAACAAGGTTGAGAACTACCAGCCTACACCTTTTCGTGCTCCAGTAAGCATTAGCCTTACCTGGAAACTTGTGAGAACTACAAATTCTTCAACTCTGTCTAAGACCTAGTTAATTAGAAACTCTGGAGGTTGGGCTTATTAATCTGTGTTTTACAAAACTCTTCTGTTGATTTCAGTGCACATTAAAGTTTAAGAACCCTTGACTTAGACTAATCAAGATTTTATTCTAAACTGTAGTTACAGTTACCTTTTCTGAAGCATGGATGAGTAAAATTAGCAAGGACAACTAATTGAAAAGCATGGGCAGGCAATAAATAATCTCATCTCTAAGCATTTTCTTTCACTTAAAACATAAAACTTTTTAGTTTGAATTGATTTCAAGCTTATAAGAAAGTTGTAACAAAGAGAGAAAGGAATTCTCGTACATCTTTACTCCAAATCACCAATTTTTAACATTTTCCTACATTTGTTTCACCATAACCACTTCTCCATTACACACACACACATACACACTTAAGAGTTGATGAATATTAATTTCCTCTTATTCCTTAATACTTCATACTAGGAACACAGACAGTCTCTTACATTACCCCAGTAGTTATCAAGTTCAGGAAATTTATCATTGATGCAATACTTTACTCTGTAATACACATTCCAATTTGTCGACTGTGCTAGAGCAAATCTTTTTTGTATAGAATCCAGTCTAGGATCGTGTGTTGCATTAGTTGTAATGTCTTTTTTAGTCTAATTTAATCTTTTTTTTAAGATTTTATTTATTTATTCATGAGAGACACACAGAGAGAGGCAGAGAGACACAGGCAGAGGGAGAAGCAGGCTCCATTCAGGGAGTCTGATGTGGGACTCTTATCTGGGGACCCAAGGATCACGCCCTGAGCCAAAGGCAAATGCTCAATTGCTGAGCCACCCAGGTTTCCCAGTCTTGTTTAATCTATTACAGCTCTTCAGCCTCTCATTTTTCTCTTAATGACATTGACATTTTTTATTTCTCATCTACCTCTGTGATGATGTAGACAATCAGGGAAATTTCGTCCTCCAGAGGACATTCAGCAATTTCTGGAGTGTCAAAATTGGAAGGGCTAGGATGGTGGTATTGATTGCACAACAATGTGAAGTACTCAAGTCACTGAACTATACACTTGAAAATGGTTAACATGGTAAATTTAAGTTATGCATCTAAACATACATACATGGGAATATGGGCTATAGCATCCAGGGGGTAAAGGCCAGTAATGTTGCTAAACATTCTGCAATACACATGACAAACTTCTACAACAAAGGATTATCCAGCCCAAGGGGTCAATAGCCCCAAGGTTGAGAAATCCTGGTCTAAGTTGTAGTTGACCCTTGAACAATGCAGGGGTTAGGGGCACTGATGCCCACATAATCAAAAATCCATGTGTAACTTATGACTCCCCAGAAACTTAACTACTAACAGTCTACTATTGACCAGAAGACTTGCCAATAGCATCAACAGTCTATTAACACATATTTTCTATGTTCCATGTACTATATACTGTATTCTTTTTTTTTTTAAGATTTTATTTATTCATGAGAGACACAGAGAGAGAGGCAGAGGGAGAGGTAGGCTCCCCATGGGGAGCCTGATGTGGGACTCCATCCCGGGACCCGGGATCACGCCCTGAGCCAAAGGCAGATGCTTTGGGCCTTTGGCTGGGCCACCCACATGTCCCTATATACTGTATTCTTATAAAGTAAACCAGAGAAAATAAAATGTTAAAATCATAAGAGAAAATACATTTACAGGACTATACTGCATTTATCGAAAAAAATCCATGTAGATGTGGACTTACACAGTTCAAATCAGTTAATACAGTCAACTGTATTAACACAACCTTGCTAAACTGTATTGTGTATATCCATTGAACAAACAGTCTCACTTCTAGGAATGTATTCTGAGGAAAAATGAGTAGTGAACAATGATGCATGCACGAATGTTTTTATTGGAGACAATGTGGAAACAACTAAAATGTCCATCACAAATGAAAATGGTAAAATTAATTTCAGTATATTCATATAAAAGAAAACTATGCATTTGTTTTTTTTAAAAAGTCAAGGTATAGGTGCCTGGGTGGCTTAGTCAGTTAAGCATAAGACTTGATTTCAGCTCAGGTCATGATCTTGGGGTCCTGGGGTCCAGCCCCTTGTCAGGCTCTATGTTCAGTGGGGAGTCTGCTTGAGATTCTTTCTCCCTCTCCTACTGCCCCTCACCTGGCTCACACTCGCTGTCTCCAAATTAAAAAAAAAAAAATTTAAAATAAATAGTCAAGGTAAACTTTTAGGTGTAAACTTGGAAAAATGTCTATGATACATTAAGTAAAACAAAAAGTTTCCAAAACAATATAGTATATATATAATCTCCCCTATGATTTATAAATGATCAAAACCTATATAAAAATTTCAGATTTGCTTTTTCTCTTCTGGTCCATAGGCTCTTGGGGAGGCGTGGACTTTGATGCAGACATGGCCAAGTCCAAGAACCACACCATGCACAACCATCACAAAAATGGCACAGAAATGGCATCCAGAAACCCCGGTCACAAAGATATGAATCTCTTAAGGGGTTAGACCCCAAGTTCCTGAGGGACATGCGCTTTGCCAAGAAGCACAACAAGAAGGGCCAGAAGAAGATGCAGGCCAGCAATGCCAAGGCCATGACTGTACGTGCCGAGGCTATCGAGGCCCTTGTCAAGCCCAAGGAGGTCAAGCCCAAGATCCTAAAGGGCGGCAGCCGCAAGCTCAACCGACTTGCCTACATAGCTCATCCCAAGCTCGGAAACGTGCTTGAGCCCGCATTGCCAAAGGTCTCAGGCTCCGCCGGCCAAAGTCCAAGGCCAAGGCTCAAACCAAGGCCCAGGCTGCAGCTATGGCCCTGGCTCTGGCTCCTGCTCCTACTCCTGCAGCGCAGGCCCCCAAAGGTGCCCAGGCCCCCACAAAGGCTCCAGTGTAGAGTCTTCTGCCTGCCAGTGTGAGGACGCAAGGACTGGTATGACCCCTGGGCTTCTGTCTACATGGGCCTGGTGTCCTCTTGTGCTATTTGTACAAATCAACCTGCGGCAGGATCTGTCCAAAAAAAATTTTTTTTTTCAGACTTAAAGGATACATACTAAAATGTTAATAATTATCTCTGAAGGATGGTATTAAGATGGAAATTTTCACTTTCTATAGATTGTTGTAGTCCTGTATTATCAGAAAGATAAAGACATTTAAATACAGCTTGGAGGTTAATAACAGTTACTAATAAAATAGTGACTGGGAATAATTCTTTGAGAAACAAAAGGTACTGCTAGCAGGTCTATGGGGAAGATTTGGTACATTTTCAGAAAGAACTGCCATACACAAAACCCCAAGGATTTCCCCATTTAACCTGGACCAGGGTGAGCTGTCTTGTGGGTGAAGAAAATGGAAAGTTTCAAGAGCCCCCTGACTTTTCTAAAGCGATTAAAAGCATGTGCATTGTATTGTTGGCCTCTAACTATCATTAATTAGTAATTTTATATTTGGAGAAGCCCAGGATATCTTAAAAGTCAAGTTGAAAAATCACAATGGTAAATAACACACTAAAGCAGTGTTTTCCAAATAGTAAGCTATAATCCATTAATGAATCATCCAAATAATTTAGTATATTATGATCAACTTGATAGAATATAATAGATTCAATAAAATAGAAAACTGTGTGTCTTGGGTCTGGATGAAAAATTTCTTTATGGGGGTACCTGGATGGCTCAGTTGGTTGAGCATCTGACTCTTAGTTTTAGCTCAGGTCATGACCTCAGGGTCATGAGATAAAGCCCCGCATCAGTCTCCACACTAGGTAGGGAGTCTGCTTGAGATTCTCTCTCCCTCTGTTCCTCCCTCCCTCTCTCTCAAATAAATAATCTTTAAAAAATTTCTTTCTTTATGTGGCTGCGGCCAACACATTTGAATGTTACTGCATTATATACTCAAAAATATATTCTTAGGGTGCCTGGGTGACTTATTTGGTTAAGGATCTAGCTTTTGGTTTCAGCTCAGGTCATGATCAGGTTTCTGGGATTAAGCCCTGTGTCAGGTTCCCCACTCAGCAGGGAGTCTGCTTCAGGATTCTTTCCCTCTTCTTCTGCCCCTCCCCCTGCTTACACTCTTTCTCTAAAAAAATTAATCTTTTAAAAAATATATATATTCTTATGCAAGATAGAGTTAGAAGAGACCTTATTTGATAATTTAAGGTTAAAGTTCTCAATGTTATACCGTTTTAAAAGTTTTTTATTTAACTAATCTCTACACCCAACATTGGGCTTGAACTCTTAACCCTGAGGTCAAGAGTCACATGCTCTTCTGACTGAGCCAGCCAGGTGCTCCTCAACGTCATATCTTCTGATATTTCAACTTAATTCTGCATTCTTAATTTCTCATGCATTTGGAAATTACTTTTTAGTATTGGCAGTATTAATTTAAATAATAATATAAAAGAATTAAGGTATCACATCCTGTTTTTAAGGATTTTTTTAAAAAAGATTTTATTTATTTATTCATGAGAGACACAGAGAGAGAGGCAGAGTTGTAGGCAGAAGGAGAAGTAGACTCTGCTGAGCAGGGAGCCCACTGTGGGACTCAAACCCTGGACCCCAGGAATCACGCCCTGAAAAGGAAGATGCTCAACCATTGAGTCACTCAGGCACCCCTTCTTTAAGGAATTTACAATTTAAAATATGCCTCCTCTTATTTCCCAGTTATGAGAATTCTGTAGAGAATTTCATGCTATTTTTGCCTTAATCCAACTAAGATTATAATAGTATGTCACAATATTGTTAATTAACGTTTTGCTTATACCATTTTGAATTTTAAAATAACAGTGCCATCTGGTGGTTCTTCTGAACATGTTTATATTTCTCTTGGGGATATATCAAAAAGTGAATTGCTCTTTTGCATGTGGATATCCAGTAGGTGGCAATTTTAACTTTTTGAGGAGCTGCAAAACTGTTTCCCAAAGTGGCTATATGCCTTTTGACATTCCCAACAATGAATGAGGGTTCCAATTTCTCCACATCCTGGCTTACTTATTTTCCATATTTTCTATTATAACTATTCTAGTATGCATAAAGTGGAATCTCATTGTAGTTTTGATTTGCAGCTCCCTAGTAACTAATGCTGTGGGCATCTTTTCATGTGCTTGCTGACCACTTGCATATATTCTTTGGAAAAATATCTATCCAGATCCTTTGTTCATTTTTTTTAAAAAAAGATTTTATTTATTTATTTTAGCGTGAGCTAGAGAGAGGGCACATGTGTGCATCCGCAGGAAGAGGGGCAGAGGCAAAGGGATAGAATCCCCAGCGGACTCTGAGCTTGCCTGAAGAGCCCTACCTAGGGCTCCATCTCATCATCTTGAGATCATGACCTGAGCCAAAATCATAAGTCAGATGCTTAACCAACCAGGCCACCCAGGAGCCCGTGTTCACTTTTTAGTCGGGTTGTTCACCTTTTTGTTGCTGAGTTGTAAGAATTCTCTATATATTCTGGATACCAGACCTTATTGGATATATGTTTGTATTTTATCCCATTCTGTAGGTTGTCTTTTCTTTTTTAAAAGGAGTTATTTACTTATTCATGAGAGACACACAGAGAGAGGCAGAGACATAGGCAAAGGGACAAGCAAGCTCCCCGCAGGGAGCTTGATGGGAGACTCAAACCCCGATCCTGGGGTCACACCTGGAGCTGAAGGCAGATGCTCAACCACTGAGACCCCCAGGAGTCCCTGTGGGTTGTTTTCACTTTCTTAAGTGCAAGGTAAGTTTTGCATTGAATGGTCCCTATCAACACTCTTCTTGAAACATCTAATACCTACAACAGTCTGAATAACACCTTGGCGTTTCCTCATTCCTCCCACACAGGCAGACCTCCTCTTTTTTGTCCTGCTGTATCTCCAGTGACCAGCATGAACTAGGTGCTACCACTTGTTGAATAAACAAATTCTGTAATTTCTAAGGACAATATCAAGGATGGCCAATTCAAATGCCTATAGGAAGCTGGCAACACACATGAATTAACAGAACCATTTAGGGCTTGCAGTAAGCGGAGGCATACGAACCCTATTTCCAAACTAGTTCAACTAGTCCTCATTTAACAACCTCATCATCCTGTTCTACCCTCTCAAAATACACTATCTCGGGAGGCCTGGGTGGCTCAGCGGTGGAGAGTCTGCCTTTGGCTCGAGGCGTGATCCCAGGACCCGGAACCGAGTCCCACATCGGGCTCCTTGCGGGGAGCCTGCTTCTCCTCTGCCTGTGTCTCTGACTCTCTGTGTCTGTCATGAATAAATAAATAAAATCTTTAAAAATTTTTAATTAAAAAAACACACTAGGGTCCGCTTGTGATGAGCGCTAGGTGTTGCATGGAAGTGTTCAATCACTACATTGTACCCTTGAAACTATTATCACACTGTATGTTAACTGGAATTTAAATAAACACTTAAAAAAAAAAAAAACCCGCAATACTAGATCCCAGAATTCACCTTATTCCTGCACTGAGTTTGGGAGTTTCTTCCGGAAGACCATTGCTAACTATGCATGCTCCCCCCAGACTGCTGCAAAGCGCTCAGCCCCAGAAGCTGCGGCTCATCACTGGGCGATGCGCGGACAGGCGAGGGCCGCCAGCCGTGGGCCGCAGCCCGGGGGAGGATGCGACCGTGGCCGGCTTCGGGAGCAAGCGAGGACGACGGCGCCCTCGGTGCTGCGCGCGCAGGAGCCAGGCACCGGGTTCGGGCGGGGGAGGGAGCCCGCAGGTCAGCCTCTGCAGAGAAGCGGCCCCGCGCCCTCCACGAGGTCCCGAGGGCGCGACTGCAACCGCCACCCCACGCGCGGGCAAAGCGCACGCAGATAGCGGCTGACGCGCGCACTACGCCCGCGGCGGGCGGGACGCCGATTGTCCCCGCAGAGCCCCGCGACGCGCGCGGGGCGGAGCCGCCTTTCTTCCTCAGCGCCTGCGCAGAGAGAGCGCGTCCAGGGGCCGGGCGGGGGCGGGGAAGGCGGAAACTAGCGCCGAGCGCCGGGAGCCCGCTGCGTGCGCAGGCGCACTCCGAGGGCCGCCGCTCCTGGGAGCGCCCGCTCGCCGCCGGCCTCCGGGCGGGGCCTCGAGGGACTGGGGCTAAATGAGGAGAGGAGGCCCGCGTCTCCGGGTCCGCTCGCCGCCGCCGCCGCCGCCGCCGCCTCTGCTCTGAGGAAACCATGTTACCCAACACCGGGTAAGGGCACGACGGGAGGCGCGGCCGGGCGGAGCGGGCGGCTCGGGGGTCGCGCGGCCCGGGCCCGGGGGAGCGCGCGACCCCCGCTGTGTGTGGAGAGCGGGGCCTCGCGAGGGGGAAGCCGGAGCCGTGTGCTTCGGGGTGGCGGCCGCGGGCGGGCCTCTGGCTCCCCGAGGGACGGGGTCTGGAGCTCGAGGTGAAAGGTCGCCGAGGGACGGGGTCTGGAGCTCGAGGTGAAAGGTCGCCGAGGGACGGGGTCTGGAGCTCGAGGTGAAAGGTCGCCGGAAGGCTCGCGGGGCTGGCGCCTCGCTTGTCCCCGACGCTCCCCCCGAATATCCACGTCACAAAGGGCTGTTTGAAGAGGTGATCTTCAAGTTCGTGACACGTGAAACTCGTCCTTCATAGGGGCGTCCTTTTCGCGGGGGCGCTTCACTGAAGTCTTCAAAAAATGCTGGTAAAACACACGTACACAACGTCTACCATCCTGACCATTTTTTAAAAAAAATATTTTATTTACTCATGAGAGACACTGGCAGAGGGAGAAACAGGCTCCACGCAGGGAGCCCGACGTGGGACTCGATCCTGGGACTCCAGGATCACGCCCTGGGCCGAAGGCAGATGCTAAACCACTGAGCCCCCCGGGCTGCCTCATCTTAACCATTTTTAAGCTCTTAACCATTTTTAGGCATAGTTAGTGTATTCACATTGCCCGCAGCCGTTCTCCAGAACTTTCTCAACTTGCAAAAGAAACTCTATAGGCGGGGCACCTGGGTGGCTCAGTGGTTGAGAAGTCAGCCTTCAGCTCAGGGCGTGATCCTGGGGTCCGGGGATCGAGTCCCCCACGGGGAGCCTGCTTCTCCCTCTGTGTCTCTGCCTCTCTCTCTGTCTCTCTCATGAATAAAGAAATAAAATTGCAAAAAGAAAGAAACTCTATACCCATTAAACAACTCCCCCTTTCCCTCCAGCTGCTGGCAAACCACCATTCTACTTTCTGTTTTTGCAAAGTGTACCGGTCTTCAGGGCAGCGATTTGTGTGTTTTGTAATTTGCTTGAAGCAAACAGGCACGTGGCCAAAAGACTTACAAAAGCTCAAAAGGGTATAGAGTAAAAAGTGAGTTTCTCCATCCTTCACATTCAGTTTCTCAGTGACTCTCTGGTATGTTTTCAGAGATAGGCTATGCATATACACATTTGTACACCACCCTAAACATGCACAGGCACACATAGTCACGCACTCCGCCTTTTTTTTTTTTTTTTTTAAGATTTTAGTTATTTATTCATGAGAGACACAGAGAGAGAGGCAGAGACACAGGCAGAGGGAGAAGCAGGCTCCATGCAGGGAGCCGCATGCTGGACTCCAATAGGTTTCCAGGATCACACCCTGAGCTGAAGGCAGACACTCAACCACTGAACCACCCAGGTGTCCCGGCATCACTTTTACAAATAGTAGAAAACTCCCTTTTGGGCTTTGCCATTTTTACTTAGTATGTCCTGGGATACACATACATTTTAGGTATGCAGATCTTCTTTCTCTTTTAGTGGTAACATGGTATTTTGTCGATGTTCCATAATTTACTTAAAACAGTCACCCATCCCTGGATACCAGATCATTTCTAGTTTTTTTGTTACTGCATGTTTGCTGCAGTGATTAACCTTGTATCCACTGCTTGCACGTTTTTGAGTGTATCTCTATAACAAATTCCTGGAGGTGAAGTTCCTGGATAAAAAAGTATATGAACAGGGATCCCCGGGTGGTTCAGTGGTTTCACACCTGCCTTCAGCCAGGGCATGATCCTGGGGTCCTGGGATCCACGAGTCCCACATAGGGCTCCCTGCATGAAGCCTGCCTCTCCCTTTGCCTGAGTCTCTGCCTGCCTCTCTGTCTCTCTCTCTCTGTTTCTCATGAATAAATAAATAAAATCTTAGAAAAATAAATAAAAAAAATGTATGAATGTTACACTGGCTAATATCCTCGGCGCTCCAAAGAGGTTGAATATCCAAAAGGATGAATGAAGTTTCTTAATCCAGCAGGTTGGCAGACAACAAAATGCTTGATAATAAAAGTATTTGTTTTGATTTGCTTTTCTTTTTAAAAACTGTTAACAAAAATTTTTATCACATTTACTCTGATTTTGAGGTACCAGAGAAGTTTGGTAAATTGTAGTGTAGATTAACTCCACATTAGCAAGTTTTAGCTGTCCGCCAGTGGTACTGACAAATTTGGACTCTTTCTTGCCCCCTTTGGTTCTAATGCTTTTGAGCTGGAGAGGCTTCCTTGTAGCACAGCCCCTGGGTTTCAGGCTAAAGGTAAAAACCGTCTTTGCCTTTATTTCTGCCACTGCCTGAGACTGTGTAAGGAAAAAAATGTCCTTTACCCTACTGGGAATCAATCCAGCTAGACCAAAGGCAAAGGGATAAGGCTTTTAAAGCAATAGTGGACACATTTTCCTCTCAATACTTCCATTAAAAAAAAAAACTTTATTATTTTTTTAAGATTTTTATTTATTTATTCATGAGAGACACAGAGAGAGGCAGAGACACATAGGCAGAGGGAGAAGCAGGCTACCTGCGGGGAGCCCAATATGGGACTTGATCCCAGGACCCCGGGATCATGACCTGAGCCAAAGACAGACATTCAACCACTGAGCCACCCAGGTGCCCTATTATTTTTTAAATATTTTATTTATTTATTTGAGAGAGGGGGGCAGAGGGACAGGGAGAAGCAGGCTCCTGTCTAAGCAGGGAGCCTCATGCGGGACTCCATCCCAGGACCCCAGGGTATCAGCATCTTGACCTGAGCCAAAGGCAGATGCTTAATCATCTGAGCCACCCAGGCACTCCAAGGTATAGGATTTCTATTTTTCACATTTAATGTAGGAATTTTAATGTGTAAATACCTTACAATGTGAAGTGAAAAAAATTTTACCATTCCCTCAAATAATATAAGAACCTAGAAGAATGGGACACCTGGGTAGCTCATGATTACAATTCAAAAAATTAACAGTAATTCCTCAATATCATCTACTACCTATCCATTTTCAAAGTCTTATAACTATCTCAAAGATGTCTTTTTAAGTTGGTTTTATCAAATCGGGATCCTGTAAGGACCTCACATTGCATTTAGTTGCTAGATCTTATAAGTCTCTCTTGATCTGTAACAGCTTCCCTTCCACTTTCTTTTCTTTTTTCTTTTTTTTAAGACTTTATTTTTTTATTCGTAGAGACACACACACACACACACACACACAGAGAGAGAGGGGCAGAGACACAGGCAGAGGGAGAAGCAGGCACCATGCAGAGAGCCTGAAGTGGGACTGGATCCAGGGTTTCCAGGATCAAGCCCTGGGCTGCAGGCGGCGCTAAACTGCTGCGCCACCAGGGCTGCCCCCCTTCCACTTTCTTTATGCCATTTATTTGCTGAAGAATATAGATCATTTGTCCTGTGGGAGAGTCCATATTCTGGATTTGGGACTTCTCATTTTCGTTGCTATTATACTGTATTACTTGCAGATTTTTGCCTATGTATAGAAATATAATTTTCTTCATTGACTTTTCATTGAGTTTGAAAATTTGTCAAACTCTTATTAAATCTAGTAATTTAATTACACATTATTTTGGTTTTCTATGTAATCATGTAAACTACAAATAATAATATTAGCATTATTTCTTTCACTTCAATCCAAAGTGTTTCTTTCTTTCTCATGCCTTATTTATTCAAAGAAGAAATGTTCCCAGATGGAAGGTTTGATGTACAAGAATACATAAAAAATACTAAAATAAAAGAAACAAAAAATAGAAATAAAAAGTTATGGTAAATTAAGTACAGAAATCTAAAGTGTATTTATAATAATAATTAGTAAAACATAAAGAATAATAAATAATATTTGTACAAAGAATTAAAACATATTACAATAATAGAAATTAAAAACCAGACTGATTTGAGTTTTACTTTTCTAGTTTTTTTTTTAAAGCTAGTTGTTTGTAAAGCTATTAGTTAAGACAGTGAAATCCATGTAGACCAGTGGAACAGAAGAGAAAGCCTTAGAAATGGCTCTTTATTTATGGAGACTCATCTTGACAAAGCTAGAATTGAAGATCTATGGGAAAGTTGGGTTTTTTAGACTGGGACAGTTGGTTGTCCACATTGAAAAGAATGTAATTGGATCCCTACCTCAACTCATACATAAAAGTTAATTCTAGGTAGGTTTAAGACTAGTATTTAAAAAATAAACCCTAAATTGTTTGAAAGACAAATTAATACAGTTGTGGTTAGGGAAGGATTTTTTGTTTTAAACGCAAAGCATTGGCTATAAAAGAAAAGATTCATAAATTCTACATGAAAATGAAGAATTTCTACTTATCAAAAGATATAGGGGCACCTGAGTGGCTCAGTTAGTTAAGCATCTGACTTTGGCTCAGGTCATGATCTCAGGGTTGTGAAATGGAATGCTGAGTCATCATCCTGGTCATTGGGCTCCCTTTTCAGTGGGGAGTCTGCTCTCCCTCTGCCCCTTCCCCCGCTCATTCATTCATTCTCTCTCTCTCAATAAATAAATAAAATCTTTAAAAAAAAAAAAAAGGGACACCTGAGTGGCTCAGCATTTGAGCATCTGCCTTGGCTCATGGGATCCAGGATCGAGTTCCTCATCGGGCTTCCTGCAGGGAGCGTGCTTCTCCCTCTGCCTGTGTCTCTGCCTCTATCGGTGTCTTATGAATAAATAAATCTTTTTTAAAAAAAAATCTTAAAAAAAAAAAGGACACTATCAAGGTGTAGTGAAAAGGCAAGCCACAAATGAGGAGATTTTTAAAGTACATAGAATTTATAAATACATGTACTATACATATTTAAATATGTAGATATATATGACTTTGCATTTACATATATGAATACATTTTTGGTAAAGTTTATTTTTAGTAATCTCTATACCCAGTGTGGGGCTTGAGTGAGCCAGCCAACTGCCCCAGTATATGAATATTTACATAGTTTTATAATTTACATTTAAATATTTATAATTAATCTATACAATTTATTTTAAATATAATTTATGAATCGTTTGTAATTTTAAGATGAACAAAACTGATAGGAATTACAAAGAAGAACATGACTGTTAACATATAAAAATTAGCCTTCTTAGTAATCAGGGAAATGTAATTAAAACAACACTGAGATACCATTTCCATTTCATATCTATCAAATTGGCAAAAAATTTTTTTGGCAAAAATTTTAAATATCTGACATTAAATGTTGGGGAAATGTGGAGCTTTGGAAACTTTCATATATTGCTGCTAGTAGGAATATTAACTGCTTTGGAAAGAGGTTTGGCATTACTTGGGAAAGTTGAACTTCAGTGTTTCAATTATCTGTTGCTGTTTAGCAAATACTCCAAAACGTAATGGTTTATTTTTATTTGTTTTTTAGAAGATTTTTATTCATCCATTCATGAGAGACACAAAGAGAGAGAGAGGCAGAGACACAGGCAGAGGGAGAAGCAGGCTCCCCAAACCTGATGTGGGACTCAGTCCAGGGGAGACACAGAGAGACAGATAAGATATAGGCAGAGGAAGAAGCAGGCTCCCTCCAGGGAGCCTGATGTGGGACTTGATCCCAAGACCCCAGGATCACGTTCTGAGTCAAAGGCAGACGTTCAACCGCTGAGCCACCCAGGCACCCCATAAAACGTAATGTTTTAAAACAACAGTGATTTTTTTTTTTTATTATTATCCACAGTTCTTGAGTTAACTGGGTTTTTCTGCTCTGTATACTTTAAATTGAGGTCACTGATACAGTTGCATTTAGCTGAGTCCTTAGCTGGGGCTGAAACATCCTAAAACAGCCTCTCACCCTCCAGGGCCTCTCTCACTTGACCTGTCATCATTTGGTAATTTGTTCCACTTTGTATCATAGCATCTCGCTACCGAGAGAGACAGTGGAGACTGCCAGCCACCTTACAGTGTGGGGTTGGAAATCAGAATATCACTTTCATTACATTCTATTGCTCAAGAAAAGTCAAAAAGCTAACCCAGACTCAAGGGGAAGGGAAAAATACATTCTTCCTCTTGATGAAAGGAATGCCAAAGAACTTGTGACGATGCTTGATCTACAACAGTAGCCTGTAATCCAGCAGCTTCACCAATAGGTTGATATGCCCTAGAGAAACTCTTGCACATGTGACTGGAAAAAGTGAACAATAATATTTTTAGCAACATTGTTCATAATAGACAAAAAAAGAAAACTGGAAACCATCACCCAAATCTATAAATAGTAGAACGAATAAACAATTTGTAGTATGTTCATATGGAGATACTATGTATTAATTAAAATAATATAGTTATCTGCACCAACATGGATAAATCTCCACACAATGTTTTGTGAAAGAAGTAAATCCTACAGTTCCATACTGTATGAATCCATTATATAAAGTTCAGTTAAAATTAAATAGTGTATTGGGACGCCTGGATGGCTCAGTAGTTGAGCATCTGACTTGCTCAGGTGGTGATCCTGGGGTCTCGGGACCCACATCAGGCTTCCCGAAGGGAGCCTGCTTCTCCCTCTGCCTATATCATATCTGCCTCTTTGTGTCTCTCATGAATAAATAAATAAAATCTTAAAAAAAAAAAGACACTTGTTTTTTTTTATTTTTTTATTTTTTTATTTATTTTTATTTATTTTTTATTTATTTATGATAGTCACAGAGAGAGAGAGAGAGAGAGAGAGGCAGAGACACAGGCAGAGGGAGAAGCAGGCTCCATGCACTGGGAGCCCGACGTGGGATTCGATCTCGGGTCTCCAGGATCGCACCCTGGGCCAAAGGCAGGCGCCAAACCTCTGCGCCACCCAGGGATCCCCCTTTTTTTTTTTTTTTTAATTAAAGTATGTTACTTAGACATTGGTTAGGCAAGCATTTTTTTTTTAAAGTGATCTCTGCCCAATATGGGGCTTGAACTCCCGACCCCAAGATCAAGAGTTACAATGCTGTACTGATTGAACCAGCCAGGCACCCCAGGCAAGCTTTTCCTGAAAAGGGCCAGATAGTAAATATTTTAGGCTTCATAGGTGAAAGGCAAAATTGGAGGTAGTATGTAGGCAATGAAATGTGTATGTAACGTATGTATAAGTGTATCTATATATATATATCTAAGACAATGCATAATGAGAAAACCAATTTCCACAATATTTTTTATTAGTGAAATTCAAAAGAAGAACAGTTTTTTTGGCAATACAATGAGAAGAATGAAATTCTTTTTGCGGAGGAAGAGAGGGTTTATTAGTGTCCTAGGGCTGCCATAACAATGTACAAGTTGAGTGGCTGCAAACAAATTAATTCTCTCACAGTTCCAGAGGCTAGATGTCTGAAATCTAAAATCAGGGTGTCAGCCAGGATATTCTCCCCTGAAATTCTGGGTAGAACTCTTCCTTGCCTCTTCCACAGTGTGAGAGAGCTTCTGGTGACAGCCAGCAATTCTTTGCATTCTTACCTTGCATCACTCCAATCTCTCCCTCCTTCATCAGATGATATTCTTATATGTGGATCTTTACATAGTCTTCTCTCCTCGTTTCCAGTCATACTGAATTAAAGGCCCACCCGAATCCAATATGTCCTCATCTTATCTAATTATATCTGCAACAATTCTCTTTCTAAATAAGGTCGCATCCTGGGGTACTAGAGGTTAGCACTTCAGAATATCCTTTTGGGTAGGTACAACTCAAGACACAGCAGGGAGGTAATGTTTGGCTTCATCGGGGTTCAAAATTAGTGTTCCTTATCAAATTGATCATAAATGTTCATCTGTAAAAGCTATTCTTAGCTTTAGGACTATATACAAACAGATGGAGGGTCAGATTTGGCCCTTAGGTTAGGCATAGAGGTGTTGGTATAAGAAATAGTAAAAAACAAAACAAAAAACGGGAATAAAGGAATAGACTAGTGGCTTCTGGAGTATTGGTAATATTCCTGTTTCTCTTTCTTGCAACTCATTTTATTCTATATATATATTAGTTTACATGCTTTTTGTATGTTTGCTGTATTTCACTAATAATAGTCACCACCTCTTGGTCTCTTCCCTTCTCCACTCCCCAGCTTTCCTACCAAAACATTTATTTCTTACTTTAAAACCCTTCCCCATGTTTCCCTCTGATCTTTTCTGAGGTGTAAATCCTATAGATCTTGGCAGGAACCTTATGTTCTTATTGGTTAACGAGTCTGTGTAGTTATACTCCCCTATCTCTTTGTGATTGTCACTTTCACCGTATTTACCCTCCTCAGAGAAGGTTTTGTTTTTGTTTTTTAAGTAGGCTCCTTGCCCAGCATGAAGCCCAACAGGGGCTTAAACTTAGGACCCTGAGATCAAGAACTGAGCTGAGATAAAAAGTCAGATGCTTAACGACTGAGCCACCCAGGTGCCCCATCACAATCAATTTTAAAACCTTTTCATCATCTTCGAAAAAGGCCCTACACTCCTTAGCTATCAACTCCAAACCCCTCCACCCCTAGTCCTCAGCAGCCACCATCCCTGTGACTCAGATTACCTTTTCTGGACATTTCATATAAATGGAATTGTACAGTCTATGGTCCTTTGTGACTGGCTTCTCTCACTTAGCGTAATGTTTTCAGGGTTCATCCATGTAGCATGGATCAGTACTTCCTTTCTTTTTATTGTTGAATATATTCCTTTGTGGATATACTGCAATTAATTAAGTAATTAACTTAATCAGGGAATTAAGTAATTAACTTAATAAATAAATAAAGCTTTTATTTATTTATTCATGAGAGACACAGAGAGAGGCAGAGACATAGGCAGAGGGAGAAGCAGGCTCCATGCAGGGAGCCTGACGTGGGACTCGATCCTGGAACTCCAGGATCACGCCCTGGGTCAAAGGCAGGTGCCAAACCGTTGAGCCATCCAGGGATCCCCTCAGTTATAATAATTTATAAATCATTGTGCAGTGGCAGTATTACAGAGCTATTTGCTGTCAGGGAGGGAGGGTGGTTTAGAGAAAGTTTTAGAGGAGAAAACACATAATGTGAAAAGATGCAGAAGTTTCCTCTTAATAATAATAAGTAAATAAAACTTGAGGTTTCTTATGAGGTCATATTTGTTCTGTTGTAGGAAGCTAGCAGGATGTACAGTTTTTATCACAGGTGCAAGCCGTGGCATTGGCAAAGCTATTGCGTTGAAAGCAGCAAAGGATGGAGCAAACATTGTCATTGCTGCAAAGACTACCCACGCACACCCCAAGCTTCCAGGCACAATCTTTACTGCTGCTGAAGAAAGTGAGTGAATGTGACCATGCCATTTCGTGACATGTCCTAACCATGGTTTCAATACATAGAGAATTTGCGGGAGAGTTTAATTTTAGCTATTTGAAAGCTGCTCTGAAAATAATTTTGTCTGGTTAAAGAAGTATTTTGTTACCTTAGAGCACTGATTCAGGAACTTTTTTCCCAGCACTTTTTTTTTTTTTTAAAGATTTTATTTATTTATTTGAGAGAGAGAGAGAGAGAGAAAAGAAAGCACAGAGGGAGAGAGAGGAGAAGCAGATTCCCCACCAAGCAGGGAGCTCAACGCGGGGCTCTATCCCAGGACCCCCGGTATCATGACATGAACTGAAGGTAGACACTTAACTAACTGAGCCACCCAGGCTCCCCCAGCATTTTTGAATGATGTGAGAGACTCCCCTTAAAAATTATGTCTCTTGAGGGCAGTGATTCTTGTATCTGTGCAGAGAATAGGGAATAGGGGGAGTGGAAATGAGAAGCGGGTGATGTAAACACTTTGAAAAAGCTCTCCATTCTATTTATACTGTGCCATTTGAAACTCATTGTCTTAATACTTTTGGTTCACAAATAATTATCAAGTGCTTATATTCAAGGCATTGTGCACTAGGCATAGTATCAGGAAGGAGGGCTTAAAATTCAACTTCAAGGGCAGCCCGGGTGGCACAGCGGTTTAGCGCCGCCTGCAGCCCTGGGTGTGGATTCTGGAGACCCAGGATCGAGTCCAACGTCAGGCTCCCTGCATGGAGCCTGCTTCTCCTTCTGCCTGTGTCTCTGCCTCTCTCTCTCTTTCTCTGTGTCTCTTATGAATAAATAGATAAAATCTTAAAAAAAAAAATTCAACTTCAGTTAATATTGCTAGTTTTGTTAGTCATGTTAATAGCCTCATGGTTATGTTAGGGGAACACATATGAGGTATTTATAAATAAGATGATACCTGGGATTTATTTTAAAATACACACCAGCCAAAAACAGGATTGGGGGTAAAAAAAAATTAAACAAGGGGCCCCTGGGTGGCTCAGTTGGTTGAGCATTTGCTTTTGGCTTGGGTCATGGTCCAGAGGTCCTGGGATCAAGTCTCACATTAGGTTTCCTGCTCAGCAGGGAGTCTGCTTCTCCCTCTCCCCCTCCCCTTGCTCATTCTTGTGCACTCTCTCTCTCTCTCTGAAATGAATAAATAGGGGATCCCTGGGTGGCTCAGCAGTTTGGTGCCTGCCTTTGGCCCAGGGCGTGATCCTGAAGTCCTAGGATCGAGTCCCACATCAGGCTCCCTGTGTGGAGCCTGCTTCTCCCTCTGCCTATGTCTCTGCCTCTCTCTCTGTGTGTCTCTCATGAATAAATAAATAAAATCTTTAAAAAAATGAAATGAATAAATCTTTTAAAAACTTAACTGTCAGAGCATTGACAATCATTGAAGATAGGTGATAGATTAATGGTAATTTATTATACTCTTATTTATGTTTTTGCATATTTCTTGAAATTTCATGATAAAGGTTTTTATTTTTTTTTTATTTTATTTTATTTTTTAAAGATTTATTTATTCATGATAGACAGAGAGAGAGAGAGAGAGGCAGAGATACAGGAGGAGGCGTAAGCAGGCCCATGCCGGGAGCCTGACATGGGACTCGATCCCGGGACTCCAGGATCGCGCCCTGGGCCAAAGGCAGACGCGAAACCGCTGAGCCACCCAGGGATCCCCCATGATAAAGGTTTTTAAAATTAACTTCCTTTTTTCTTTTTTCAATTAATTTTTTTTTAAGATTTTACTTATTTATTCATGAGACACACACACACACACACACACAGAGGCAGAGACACAGGCAGAGGGAAAAGCAGGCTCCATGCAGGGAGCCCGATGTGAGACTCCATCCTGGGATTCCAGGGTCATGCCCTGAGCTGAAGGCAGACTCTCAACCACTGAGCCACCCAGGTGGGCATCCCAACTTCCTTTTTTTCTTAGCTTTTAATAGAATTTTTTTTATTACCTTTTTATTTTTTATTTTTTGTTTTTTTAAAGATTTATTTATTTATTTTAGGGAAAGAGCTCATGAGAGTGGGGAAGAGGTAGAGAGAGAATCCTCAAACAGACTCCCTGCTGAGCATTGATTCCGAGCAGGGCTTGTTCCATGACCCATGACATCATGACCCAAGCTGAAACCAAGAGCCACCCTGACACTCCCCTCCCTTTTTCTCATTTTTTAAATAGAGTTGGTCTCTGTAGTCTGAGGCTAGATATGGATTAGTCTGTTCTGTGGAGTGGAGTCACTAGTAGTTATAAGAACATAGTTATTTTTATTGGTTTTCTGAAAATAAGGTGCTTACTTGATTCATATTAAAATGAAAAGTTTAAAAAAAATAAATAAAATGAAAAGTTTAGTATTTGAATGCCTCAGTGCTTTTTTGTTTGTTTATCCTTTGTAGTTGAAGCAGCTGGAGGAAAGGCCTTGCCATGTGCTGTTGATGTGAGAGATGAACAGCAAATCAGTAATGCAGTGGAGAAAGCAGTGGAGCGATTTGGAGGTAATGCCTTAATTCTGAAATAATTATTGAATATTGTAACTATACATTTTTTTTTTGTAACTATACATTTTAAAAAATTGTCTTAATCTCCTTAGTCTTTGGAGTATAACCAGATAATGAGTATTTGCTTATGTAGAGATGCAGCTTAAAACCATCTGATGACTTTGTTGTTGATAAAAATTATTTTGAATAATATAACACATCTACCATTCAAAATAAGGTTAGGCCCTTGACAATAAGATATCTAACCAACTAGTTTGGTTAGATCACATCCTCTTGCCTCTCTTTAATTAATGTAACCATCATTTGATAACTTTCTGAGATTTATTGGATAAAGTGTAGATAACCTACTGGTATTCAAGATATTTTATGTTCTGATCTCAACACTTTTTGGTCCCCTCTTTTTTCTCTGCCCCTGTATAAACACTTTATTCTTCCCTAAATAGTTTACTTCCTTATCCTTGCCTTGAAGTTTTTGCCTCTTAACTTTTTCTCTTCCCCATCCTGAGTCTTCTTTAGTGCCCATCTCTGCATCTCCAGTCCTGCCTGAAATGTTCCCTTCTCTGTCTTTTGAAATCCCACCTTTCTGTAGTTAAATCTCATCTCCTTCATGAAGCCAATTTCCTCACCATGCCAACTAATCAGAAGTGTATTTTTCGGCGGGGGGTGGGGTGAATGGGTGGCAGGCAGTGAGGGGGACACTTGACGGGATGAGCACTGGGTGTTATTCTGTATGTTGGTAAATTGAACACCAATAAAAAATTAATTTATTAAAAAATTTATTAAAAAAGTGTATTTTTCTTTCTCTGAATTCTTAAAACATGCCTTTGATCCTTGTACTATTTTATTTTTTTTAAAGATTTGTTTTATTTTAGAGAGGGGGAGGGGCAGACAGAGAGAGAGAGAGAGAGAGAGAATCTCAGACAGACTTCCCACTGAGGGTGGAGCCTGATGTGGGGTTTGATCTCACAACCATGAAATTCTGGCCTGAGCTAAAATCAAAAGTAGGATGCTTGGCTGACTGAGCCACCCAGGCGCCCCTGTTAAACTACTTTAGATCTTAGTATTTTTTGTCCTCAATTAGTTCATAAACTTTTACAAGGCAGGTGTTGGGGGTTGAGCTAAAGCTTTAATGGTATTATAGCAAGGTACCTGGCTGTGTCCAAATCCTGCCCAAACTATTGCCACTTTTCCCTCTGCCTCCCATAATATTGCAGAGACTATATGTACATGTGAAAGATAGTGACCAGTGGGGAAAAAGAGATATTTTTTTTTCAAGATTTACTCATTTATTTATGATAGACATAGAGAGAGAGAGGGGCAGAGACACAGGAGGAGGGAGAAGCAGGCTCCATGCCGGGAGCCCAACGCGGGACTCGATCCCGGGACTCCAGGATCGCGCCCTGGGCCAAAGGCAAGCGCCAAACCACTGAGCCACCCAGGGATCCCGGAAAAGAGATATTTTATTGTTAGCATGGCTTGTGCTTATAATCTTTGGTGCAGAGTGCTGTGTTATAAATGACTGGGAAAAATAAATGAATGAATGAATGAATGACTGACTGGAGCACAGAGTTTTGCCTCAAGTGGGGCCACTATCTTTAAATCCAAAGTCTTAGAGTGCCTGGGTGGCTCAGGTGGGCTCAGGTCAAGCCCCATATTGGTTCCTGGCTCAGTGGGGAGTCTATTTCTCCCTCTCTTTCTGTGCCCCCTCCCTCCGTGCCCCTCCCCCCCGCCCCACTTCTGCAAGTATGTGCAGGTGTTTCTCTGTCTCTCAAATAAAAATCTTTAAAAAAAATCCAAAGTCTTACCCCTAGCTGACAAAGTAATGTGAATGCCCATGTGAGAAGAGGAGAGAGAATGTAAAATTGCTTTTTTCTTACTGATGGGACCACAAGTGTGGAAGAGAAGGAGAGGAAGCCACATTCATGTGCAGGACCTTTTATCTAAAATGACTTCACCTGCTAGTAAAAGTGACCAATTAGTGTTAATTAAGATTTGACCTTATTTAAACATTTCTAGGGAAGAATTAAGGGAGAAAGAAGATGGGGTAGATAGGGGCTTTACCTTTCTCTATAATCATTCAGCGTTATTTTTTTCTGTTGATCCATTGTGTGCATCAACTGAGGGTAAGTTTATCCTTCCAGGAGAATGAGATCATCAGTTATGGGGGAAGGGGCTGCCACCACCTTTGTCTAAGCCCTACTATCCTTCCTTCTGTCCTATAATTCTGGAGAATGTGAGCAGTTCAAATATTGTCAGGACTGTCCCAAGAAACCTCTGAATTGGGTCAAGACAGGATATAAAAGATACTCAAAAAAGTTATACAGGCCTAGAATTCACCCCCTGTTTGACTTCCCATCTTGAATTCTAGCTGTACTGTCTATCCTGGGTTACCAGAAAGTTATACATTATATAGTACATGATGGCAAAGCCGAGTAACATGCTAGAGTGTCCAAATGGAAAGTACCTCCACTTGCCAGTATTGGGCTCTTACAGAGAGATTGAAGTCTCAAAAATTATTATTTTTTAAAGATTTTATTTATTTATTCACGAGAAACAGAGAGGCAGAGACATAGGTAGACAAAGAAGTAGGCTCCGTGCAGGGAGCCCAGTGTGGGACTCGATCCTGGGACTCCAGATCACACCCTGGGCCGAAGGCAGGCGCTAAACTGCTGAGCCACCCAGGTGTCCTGAAATCTCAAAAATTAATTTCTTCTTGTTACCACAGAGAACTTAAGGACCCAAATTGAAATATCTTGGAAGAATTAAAGCCCAGAAATTTCTGCTTTCCAATTTTCTTTCTCTGTTTTATGCCAGCCAAAGAGCTTTCATTCAGAAACATGGGTAGTCTGGATTTAAAAATTATTTTCACAGGTCTTTGCTACTTGGGAAGGTAACTTTCATTATGTTCATTCTAAAAAGTTGGTAGTCACAGGATTTAGAACTCATCTCAGATATACAGGTGATTTACTTGAGTTTTGTTATAACAAAGCTGTACAATGTAATATAGTTGATTGAATCCAAAGTTATTCAGAGGACACATTTTAAAATATTAGCAACACAGACTTTATACAAAAGAATATAGAAATTGGGGATTGAAAATGTGATGAAGATTTTAAAATACTACATATGAAGAAAGGGTACTTATGACTTAAATGTTATAGTGAGTATAACAGCCTTATTTATATGATTATCTACATATTGTGAGAGAGAGGCATGGCAAAGTTAAGAGGATAACTAAAAATGTTTATTGCAATGGTGTAACCCCAGCAGAAGTTGTCATATTTTTATTTGATGGAATATTAAATGCTATTTATTTATTTTAAATATTTTATTTATTAGAGACAGAGAGAGAGAGAGGCAGAGACACAGGGAGAGGGAGAAGCAAGCTCCATGCAGGGAGCCTGATGTGGACTCCATCCCAGGTCTCCAGGATCATGCCCTGGGCTGAAGGCGGCGCTAAACCACTAAGCCACCCGGCTGCCCTTAAGTGCCCTTTAAAAAGAATTATGAATCATGTAGAAATAGATGTGTTTAAGATACTTTTGTATTTTACTATATTCATTTAACATTTTTTAACAAAACTTGTAACCAAACTTTTAAACAAAATATGTTACATATAGAGAGACTATAACAGAATATGCATAAATAGTGATTATTCTAGATTAATTTTATTTTGTGTATGAATTACTTAAACTTTGATGATTTGCTAGAATTGAAAATTCACTCTAGGTCTTTTCTCTTTTCCCAGTTCCTAAGGCCAGGAAGGACCCCTTTTATTTAAATAAGTGTCTTAGAGAGAAGGGAGACCTTGGAAGTAAGCTTGGAAGGAGAGAAGGCCTTGGAAAGATGCTAGGGAGGAGGGAAGGTTTTAAGGCAATTAACTTAAGGTTCTTGGAGGCAAGGAGGGAAGACCAGAAGGTAAGAGAACAAATAGAAATGGAAGCTACAAACTACCAAGGATTAATCCTCCTCGTATTTTCACATGGAGTTCTGGTAGTTGGCTTTCTCCATTTTGTTAGTGAAAATCATCAGGTCTTGCATTGGTGAGTTAGTCTTATTATCTAAAAGAAGTATTTGCGAACCAGCTTAGAGGTCAACTATATAGAATAAATGTTCTTCTGTTATAAAGTTTAAATTATGTTAACAGGAAATTTATTATTTGAAAACAGGAATTGATATTTTGGTGAATAATGCCAGTGCTATTAGCTTGACCAACACATTGGAAACTCCTACGAAGAGAGTCGATTTGATGATGAATGTCAACACCAGAGGCACCTATCTGACGTAAGTTAGAGTGGTTGGGGAGAACCTTATAGTGTGTTCTCAGAGCACTAGTTGTAAACAGATTTGCACCAGAATAATAATACAGCTTAAAACCTAGTCATTTATGGAGCACCTGGATGGTAAGGTCGGTTAAGTGTCCCGACTCTTAGTTTCCGCTCAGGTCCTGATCTCAGGGTCATGAGATCAAGTATGATGGACTCTGTGCTCAGCATGGAGACTGCTTCAGACTCTCACTTCTCCCTCTACTCCTCCCTGCTGGGTACGCAAGCTCATGCTCTCACACATACATGCATTCTCTCTCTCAAATAAATAAATATTTAAAAATAAATGAATGAATGAATAAAACCTAGTCAGTTATTATAAAGGACTAAAAGTGCTCCAAATCAGTAAATGGTATTTTATTTTGTTTTTAAGATTTTTTAAAAAATTTATACATTAGAGAGCGAGAGCAGGGAGGGGTTGGGAGAGAGGGAGAAGCAGACTCCCCGCTGAGCAGGGAGCCCATTTTGGGGCTCCATTCCAGGACCCAGGGATTATGACGTAAGCTGAAGGCAGATGCTTAACCAACTGAGCCACTCAGGTGCCCCAGTAAATGGTATTTTAAATAGTTTGATTCAGAGGCACCTAGGTGGCTCAGTGGTTGAGCATCTCTCTGCATTTGGCTCAGGTTGTGATCCCGGGGTCCTGGGATTGAGTCCCACATCAGGCTTCCCATGGGCAGCCTGCTTCTCCCTCTGTCTATGTCTCTGCCTGTCTTTTTGTATCTCTCATGAATAAATAAATAAAATCTTAAAATAAATAGTTTTATTCAGAGCCCTTTTTCTCTATGAATTTAATAAAGCTTATAGCTCAAGCATTTCCAAACATTTGCATGAATCAATATATACATACATAACAACTCTTCTGATTATTCAAATCAGCAGTAGTCTTTCCTTCCTCTGAAAAACACTGGTTGTAGTTATGTAAATAACAGGAACCTCATTATGAATCACATTTTTTTTTCATTTTTACTATTTTTAATTTTAATTCCTGTATAGTTAACATATAGTATTATGTTAGTTTCAAGTGTTTGTGAATCATATTTTAATGTAACAAAAGGCTAATGCTGTCTTCAGGAATATCAGGAAATAGAGAATACAGAATGAGACCAAATGTAGTCTCAATCTGTTCTGGATTGATCAGACAATCTACTTGTTTTGTTTGTTTGTTTTTTAAGATTTTATTTATTCATGAGAGACAGAGTGAGAGAGGCAGAGGGAGAAGGAGAAGCAGGCTCCCCGCTGAGCAGGGAGCTCCATGCCGGGCTCATCCCAGGACCCCAGAATTGTGACCTGAGCTAAAGACAGATGCTTAACTGACTGAGCCACCCTTATGCCTCCAGACAGCCCACTCTTTTTTGTCCATTTTTAAAATTTTTGTTTTAAGATTTTATTTATTTATTCATAGAGACAGAGAGAGGGAGAGACACAGGCAGAGGGAGAAGCAGGCTCCACGCAGGAAGCCCAACATGGGACTCCATCTTCGGGTCTCCACGATCACGCTCTGGGCTGAAGATGGCGCTAAACCTCTGAGCCACCTGGGCTGCCCCTTTTTTGTCCATTTTTTATCTGTTTATTTACCCTCAGGTTCTGTCATATTTTTCATGTGGATGTAAGGAAAGATTAGCATAGAACTTGTTTGCTTTGTTTGTATCTTCTATGTATTTGCTTCACATGTATACATAGAATCGGTGGTTAAAGGACCTTGGGCTTTGGAGTTAGACTCCTTTGAGTATGTGTTATCTATGACTTTGTGCAGGTAACTTCTTGCAGATTCTGTTTCCTCATTTGTTAAAATGGGATGATGAAGTAAGTCATAAGGTTGGCCATGAGGATTAAATGTAAAATTTGTTGTTAGTCTGGAAATCTATTTTGTTGGGTCTGCAAAACTGGGCCCTCACAATGTGAAACAATGTGTTTTTACTAGCTCCTTTATTAGTTCAGAATTTTATTAGTTGCCCATATGAAAATGATCAGATTTATACAAAAATCTGGAATTGTGGCTTTCTTGAAATGTTGGAAAACCTGGCTGCAGCACACCCACGTGGCAGCAGTTAGCTGCTATAGCTGAGTGGCAGAGTATCAACTGCCTCATTACAGGCATTAGCATTAATTAGCCTTTTGTTACATTACAGTGTGATTAATAGACACCTGAAGCTGAGGACAGACCATTTTCATCTTCTTGTGTGCTTGTCCTTCTGTTTTTCTTAAAGAGGGAAGTAAAATATTTCTCATACCCATGTGTCTGAAGTGAGAAAATGAGACATATGCCAAGAGGGCCATATGTTCAAGTAAAATGAGGGAGAGCTTACTTCTTTATAGATGTGAGGCATGTTTTTCTAAATTCGTTATGTAAAGTATATATCGTTTTTGAATGGAAACCACAGTGAATCAAACCACAGTTAGGAACTATGGCAAACATACAGAAAAGATTGTGGTGAAAAACTTAAGTAGAAAAAGGACTAACACTTCAATAGGATTTGTGTTTATTTTCAAATAAAATAAGCAGTGCTGCTCTGTGATGCAGTCATGTGTTACATGAAGAAACTGTCTGGGCCTCAAAATCTTTTACAGATGGTAACTTTGTGAAAGAATTTTGATTAAATATAAACACTCATTTAGACAAGCATTTAAAAATATAAACCTAACCTAACTGTTGCTCAGCATGTTGAATTAAGGCTTAGAAGGACATGATTTGTGAAAGTTAAATCATTTGAGGTAATTTCGATTTTAAATGATGGAGCCACAGATCTAAATATTCTACTCACCAAGTTTTATTTATTTAAGGTATCGGCAGAATTTTGATGTGATTAAAAACACTTTTAGACTAGTATTCATGACATGAGCATGGAAGTGACTTCTTAAATGTTGAGAAATGTCTTAGGATGTTTAATGTAGGGGATCCCTGGGTGGCGCAGCGGTTTAGCGCCTGCCTTTGGCCCAGGGCGTGATCCTGGAGACCCGGGATCGAATCCCACATCGGGCTCCCGGTGCATGGAGCTTGCTTCTCCCTCTGCCTGTGTCTCTGCCTCTCTCTCTCTCTCTCTGTGACTATCATAAATAAATTAAAAATAAATAAATAAAAAAATAGGATGTTTAATGTAGATTTGTCAAAATTATGGTAACATAACTATAGACAGCGCTCTTGCAATGGTCAGTGTTAACTTTAAGCTCTAATGGTCGGTGTTAGCTTTAAACTTACTAAACTAATGTAGAAATGTTTCACAGAGATGCAGAAATAATTTTGTTCATCATATTGTTCATTGGGAATTGCTCTTGATAAAAAGTTAAAAATGGACTATGTTATGAATTTTAAGGACTAAATGCATTTCTTTGGTTTGAACCACAGTTAAATGCTTTACTGATAAGGACTACAAACATGATCATCTGCTCTGTTATAAGATTATGTGGCTATGATATATTGTTGAAGAGATTTTAGTTTTAATTTGAAAGAAATCAACTCTCTTTTTGTCACCCATGAGAGAATTTCCAACTCAATTCCCATACAAAGATTGGATCAAAGACTTAACTTTTTCAGTTGACATTATGACTAACATAAACACAAATGTCGGATTCTCATTGCTCATTCCTTGTGAAATTCTGTCTTTGGAAAGCCTGTTTGGCAAGAACAACCTGGCCCCTTTCCTGTACCATGATCGTTTTCCAAGAATGAAACTGATGGCTTAAACTACATTTCTGCAGTTGTCAAGTTTGAAGGTTCAGTTCAAAACAAAGCCAAAAAAAACTCCTGATTTCAAACTATGAGCAAATGAACTAACCTTGTTCAGGTACCTTTCTCAATGAATACTGCTTGTGTAGATGGAGAATTATAGATGGAACATATGAGCCATAGGGCATTCATATACTAAAAACTAAATATGAGTACATTGAAGTAGCAGGTCTACAAATATCTCTGGAGTAGTTACCCTAAAATTAAAACTCTTTTTAAAAGCAAAAATTCTATTCATTGTTGAAAGCTCCTATATTTAGGAACAGTTTTGTTTTGTTTTTTAATTTTAGGAGTTTTTTTTTTTAAAGATTTTATTTATTCATGAGGGATGCAGAGAGAGAGAGAGAGAGAGGCAGACACAGGCAGAGGGAGAAGCAGTCTCCACATAGGGAGCCCGATGCGGGACTTGATCCCAGGTCTCCAGGATCACACCCTGGGCTGAAGGCGGCGCTAAACCGCTGAGCCATAAGGGCTGCCCCCTGTTGTTGTTGTTGTTGTTTTTTAAGTTTTTTTTTTTAATTTTATTTATTTATTCATAGAGACACACACACACACACACACACACAGAGGCAGAGACACTGGCAGAGGGAGAAGCAGGCTCCATGTAGGCAGCCTGACATGGGACTCGATCCAGGGTCTCCATGATCACGCCCTGGGCTGCAGGCGGCGCTAAACTGCTGCACCACCAGGGCTGCCCCCTGTTGTTGTTTTTAAAGTAGGCTCACACCCAACATAGGGCTTGAACTCATGACCCTGAGATCAAGAGTCACATGCTCTACCAACTGAGACAGCCAGTTACCCTGGAACTAAATATTTTTCCCAGTTAAAGGCATATTGCAATGCCAAAAGAAAGACCTGCTGTTGACCTTTGTTTTTTATTTTTTTATTTTTTTAAATTTATTTTTATTTATTTATTTATTTATTTATGATAGTCACAGAGAGAGAGAGAGAGAGGCAGAGACACAGGCGGAGGAAGAAGCAGGCTCCATGCACCGGGAGCCCGACGTGGGATTCGATCCCGGGTCTCCAGGATCGCGCCCTGGGCCAAAGGCAGGCGCCAAACCGCTGCGCCACCCAGGGATCCCTGCTGTTGACCTTTGGATCAAAGAAAAAGTGGCCGGTTTTTGGTTCTTTTTTTTTTTTTTTTTTTTTTTTTTTAATTTATTTATGATAGTCATACACAGGCAGAGGGAGAAGCAGGCTCCATGCACCGGGAGCCTGATGTGGGATTCGATCCCGGGTCTCCAGGATCGCGCCCTGGGCCAAAGGCAGGCGCCAAACCGCTGCGCCACCCAGGGATCCCCGGTTTTTGGTTCTATGTGAAAGTTATAAGGTATTAAAGAGTGAATTGAGGGGCGTCTGCCCTTGGGCCCTGCTCATGCTGTCTCTGAAATAAATAAATAAGTACATACATACATACATACATACCTTTAAAAATAAAAGAAAATTGATAAACATTTTGTTTTTATTTGGTGACACCCATATAGTCATGGAGGGAAGCATAGATTGTTTTCTCAGGCAAGCTTGAGGAGTACCGTCAGGGAGAGCATGGGGGAAAGGCCCAAAGAACTACCTTTTGGGAGGTTTCAGCAAGGATCTAGAGCTATTTCCTGATTCCTGGCACCCAGGGCCCTGTGACTTGTGTCACAGGTTTAGAGAAACAGGGTTGGAAGGCAGAGATGAGGTAGAAGGCAAACCCTTAGTTTGTGTTTTTAAGTTTTAATTAAATACAGAACCTCTAGTGTTATATGTGTTTGTATCATGTTAAATACTTACAGAAATTCAGTAATAAACTTTAATTGTATTTCTGAACAGTTTTTTTTCCTGTACCCAGCTCACTTTATTCATTTACTCAAATGTCCCATAGGCATTTGAGCTTATAACTCTAATTAAGTAAAATAATTATGTAATAGAAATAAGTGCAGTGCCTAGCCCTCAGTAAATTTTCAGTAAGTTTAACTATTTAGCTGAAACTATTAGTATTTAAGTGTGGTGCTAATGGTCTTTAAAATGTAAAATTGGCCATGATGCTATTAAAAATGCAGCTGATTTAGGATTAGTAATGCTGAAGGTCAGGCAGGCAGAGTGCAGGTAGAAAGTTAAAGGTTTTGTCAGATAGATCAAAGGAGAAGCCCATGTTTATAATGTAAATGAAATGAGCTTTTTCCTTGGATGTAAAATGTAGTCATGGTCTTTTTGCCTGGAATAGATTTGATTTTTCCTGTTGAAATTTTGAGGTGCAGCTTCATTGTTTTAATGAATGTCAGCTGTAATGTTTGCCTCTCCCCAGCTCACCCCCATGAAAGTGAAACACTTTTGGAAAGAAAAAACAATATATATAAAACCCTTTAGTGATGTTGATTGTATTTCGTTTCTAGACCTGAAAAGACCTTGCAGATGGTAGCAAGAATGTTGTACATTAGTTAATAAAAAAAACTGACAGGAGAAGAATCAACTAGTTCAAAGTCCTAGAAATAGGGGATCCCTGGGTGGCGCAGTGGTTTAGTGCCTGCCTTTGGCCCAGGGCGCGATCCTGGAGACCCGGGATCGAGTCCCACATCGGGCTCCCGGTGCATGGAGCTTGCTTCTCCCTCTGCCTGTGTCTCTGCCTCTCTCTCTCTCACTGTGTGCCTATCATGAATTAAAAAAAAAAAAAAAAAAAAAAAAAAAGTCCTAGAAATAATTGAATGTGAAATAAAACTAAAAGCTAGTATTTTTTTTCCTTTTTTTCTCTTTCTACTTCAAATACTTCAAGGCTATACAAATTTTAAGGTACAATATGCTCTAGTTTAATAACACAGTGTAGTTTAATCATTAATAAATTAAAAATAGGGGATCCCTGGGTGGCTCAGCAGTTTGACGCCTGCCTTTGGCCCAGGGCGCGATCCTGGAGTCCCGGGATCTAGTCCCACATCGGGCTCCCGGCATGGAGCCTGCTTCTCCCTCCTCCTGTGTTTCTGCCTCTCTCTCTCTCTCTGTCTATCATAAATAAATAAATAAAATCTTTAAAATTAATTAATTAATTAAAAATATTGAACCTGAGTTTAAAAAAATTAATTACCTGCTTTTTTGAACAGTTTCTTAAAAAAACATATAAAAGCTAAGTTTTTATATGCGGTATGCCCAAAGGCATACTGTATTGCATATTGGTACAAGTTAAATTTGGGAATGTATTAGGAGTTGTGTTATTAAATTACAGTCCCAGCATAGTAGGAATACCAACCACACCTACTAAGATGAGATAAGCCAGCATATGTAATACTAATAATAGCAGTTTATTTCATGTTTAACATGTGTACTCTTTTAAGTAGTTCCTGTTTACCATCTCATTTTAATCCTTTGGTCAGTCCTACATGGTAGCAGGTATTACCAACATTTACTGATGAGAAAACTGAGAATTAGAATAGAATATATGCTGCCTAAGATCACCCAATGAAGAGGAAGAAAGAGGATTTGAACCCATAGTACTGCCCATGCTATTGGCAGGGACATTAACTCACTGAAAATTATGAGTGCACATGCACACACGTTTTGTCTCTTGGGAGGAGAATTGGAAACATGTAGTTGAAAGTAACCTCAGTTGAATTTAAGGCTGATATGCCAAGGATTTGAGTATTTTTATTCATCAGATCATTTTGTCAGGCCATTAAGCAGAATTTCAAAGAATGAAAATTATTGCTTTTCCTACCTTCATTCTAGAAAAGTAAACACAAAAGTACCCTACAGATTCCTGACCACGTTTAGTTGCTTTGTAGAAGTACTTTAAAATATAATTTTAGGGGCACCTGGGTCGCTCAGTTGGTTAAGCATCTGACTTCTGGTTTTGGCTCTGGTCATGATCTTGGAGTTCTGAGATGGAGCCCCTGCATCAGGCTCTGTGCTCAGCAGGGAGTCTACTTGAGATTCTCCCTCTCCCTCTGCCCTTCCACTCATGCATACTCCCTCTCAAATAAAATCTTTGAAAATAAAAATAGAATATAATTTTGAAGTGGGGAAGTTGTTAGAAAGCTACTAACTTGATGTGTTTTCTTTTGCTTTTAGATCTAAAGCATGCATTCCTTATTTGAAAAAGAGTAAAATTGCTCATATCCTCAATCTCAGCCCACCACTGAACCTAAATCCAATGTGGTTCAAACAGCACTGTGGTAGGTGGTATGTTGAGGGGATGATTTGTTTGGTTAATTTGTTTTGTGTTAAATCAGTGTATCTATAATGTAATCCCATTTTTACATAGCATTCAACATTAAATTTTCTGTGCAGAATCAGCACATTGGAAACTAGATTCTTAATCTTTTACCTATAATTTAAAATACTGAGGTTATAACTTACATTCAATAGCATGCACCGATATTAATGGTTAAATTTGGTAAGTTTTGACAAATGAATATACCTGTATAACCAATACCCAAATCAAGTTACGGATTTCCATCATTCCAGAAAGCTCCCTCAAGTCCCAATGGGTGTGTTTTATTGTATTTAACTTATTCTCCAATGAAGTTGGTTAGAAACTATGAAGTACTTTTTCTTTCACCACAAACTAATGATTTGAGGTGAGTATGCATTAAATTGCAAGATTTATAGAGGTGCCTCCTTTAAAATAGTTACATCAGATATTCCTCCTTTGTACATAATTCACTAAAATTTGGACAGGTAATTGGAATAGAAAGCCACAGGGCAAAACCGAAAGTTCTGTTTTGATTAGGTTAAACAAATTTTCAACTTTTTGTTCTTATTTTACTAGCAGTATAGCCATAGAAAGTGGTTATTGATACTCACAAATTAGTTTCTTAATTAAGTACTATTCTTTGTGGTTTCTTTCAGCTTATACCATTGCTAAGTATGGTATGTCTATGTGTGTGCTTGGGATGGCAGAAGAATTTAAGGGTGAAATTGCAGTCAATGCATTATGGCCTAAAACAGGTATGTACTTAAAAAATTCAGTTACTGGATTCTCATTTATTGCCCTTGACACTTTTGAGGTACATCTTGGATAAAGGGGAAATAAGTTAAACAAGTTTTTTAAAAGGTTAAACTTTTTTGAGAGAACGAGCTTGTGGGGGCATGTACACAAGAGCATGAATGCCTGCATGAGTGTGGTGGGGAGACGGGGGCAGAAGGAGAGGAAGAGAGAATCTTAAGCAGGCTCCTTGCCCAGCAGGGAGCCTGACTTGGGGCTAAATCTCACAACCCTGAGATCATGACCTGGGCAAAATCAAGAACTAGACACTCAACTGACTGTACCACCCAGGTGCCCCCGAAACTCTCTTTTTAAAACTTAGAAGTTGGAGGAGGGTGAAATATGGAAGTAATTGAATTCTGAAGGGCTAATACAAGCATAAGAAAATAGGGGAAGGAAAAGTATTCTAATAATTTTAAAAGTCTCATCTTGGGGCAACCATCAACAATTCTAGATGGTATGTTTTTTTAAAAATTATATTTTCTGTTGGTGGCTAGGGTATAGAAGTGCTTTTGGATATTAAAGTTATAGACAACTACTATACTTACCTATTTGTTTTACTTTAAATTAAGTTTTTTAATTTTATTTCCAGTATAGTTAACATTTATTACATTAGTTTCAGGTGTTCACTTTAGTAACTAAACAATTCTCTACAGTACTCAGTGCTCATCAAAATAAGTGTACTCTTGGGGCACCTGTGTGGCTCAGTCGGCAAAGCATCTGCCTTCTGCTCAGGTCATGATCCTGGAGTCCTGGGATCAAGTCCCAAGTCCCCCTGAGCAGGGAGCCAGCTTCTCCTTCTTCTCCCCCACTTGTGCTCCCTGTCACTATCTCTGTCTCTCTCAAATAAATAAAATCTTTTTAAAAATTAGATTCATGTACTTTTAATCTGCTTCACTTTTCACCCATCCCATTACCAAGATCTCCCTTTATTAACAATCAGTTTGTTCTGTATACCTGAAAGTCTGTTTCTTGGGCACTTGGGTGCCTCAGATGGTTAAGCATCTGCCTTGGGCTCAGGTCATGAGCCCAGGGTCCTGGGACCAAGCTCCACATCGAGCTCCCTGCTCAGTGGGGAGTCTGCTTCTCCCTCTCCCTCTCTCTTGTGTTCTGTCAAATAAATAAATAAAATTGGGATGCCTGGGTGGCTCAGCGGTTGGGCATCTGCCTTCAGCTCAGGGCGTGATCCTGGGATGCCTGGATCAAGTCCTACATGGGGCTCCTTGCACGGAGCCTGCTTCTCTCTCTGCCTATTCTCTGCCTCTCTCTGTGCATCTTTTATGAGTAAATAAAATTTTTTAAAAAATCTTTTTTTTTTTAAAGAGTGTTTCTTGGTTTGTCTCTTTTTTCCCCATGTTTTACTCATTTGTTTTCTTTAATTCCACTTGAGTGAAATGATATGGTATTTGTCTTTATTTGACTGACTTATTTCACTTAGCATTATATTCTCCAGCTCCATCCATGTGATCAGATATTTTTTCTGCAGTTGGTTATTCAAATCAGGATATAAACAAGTTTAACACAGTACGTCTGTTTGGTATGTTTTTTCACTTATAGTAGTTACACTTTTAATTTTCTTTCCTTGCCACTGATTTCTTGAAAAGCCAGGTCATTTATAGAATTTCCAACATTCTGGTTTTCCAGATCTCTTCCCTCTTGTGTCTTTTAACATGTTTCTTTATTGTTTAAGGATGTTTATGTTGTTTATTCCTATTTTTCCTTCTGGAATATTGTTTATTCATTTGTTGCTCAACAGATATTTATTGGACAGTTACCATGTGGCAGACATTGTGCAGGGCATTGTGGATACTTTTTTAGCCTTTTCAACAAATAGATGACTAGGTTGGTAAGAGTTGACCATGAAACCCATTTAATCCAGCATTTTATAGTGTTAGGGGTACTCTTGAACTGAGTTGTGACATATAACAGTGTGAAACTAACCCAGAGTTCTACTTTAGGGACATTTGAGGGATTTCTTTTTATCTTATTCCCATCTGCTGTCTGCGGGGTGAAGGGGTTTCGTCAGCTTCAAACAGAAGTGAAAGGGCCAATGACCTGTAGTATTGATGGCAGGGAAATGAGGGGCTGTGGGTGAGAATGTATGGAGCATGGGGGCGTGTTGCTAATGTAACTTTTAGGAGAATATAGCTGTTGCAACCACCTCTGTAGTCCCCACTTTTCTTCTAAGGGCTCCAATAATCAATTTTTTTTTTTAAAGATTTTATTTATTCATGAGAGACCCAGAGAGACAGGCAGAGGAAGAAGCAGGCTCCATACAGGGAGCCTGATGTGGGACTCGATCCTGGGACTCCAGAATCACACCCTGGGCCGAAGGCAGGCGCTTAACCATTGAGCCACCCAGGGATCCCCTCCAAGAATAAATTTTTAAAAATTGTTTTCTTCTGCTATTTGAGATTTCTTTCTTCCCTGGCCCACTGTGGAATTAGAACCATGTTTTATTGCTTTTTCATTTCCTTTATGTTTCCATGGTAGACACAGTTCTTTAAAGATTTTCTGGAGTGATAATCTTTGCAGTGGGGCAAAAGGTGAAAGTGAAAAAGTGCTTCTATGCTGTTTTCCAAAGTACACGTCAAGACTCATTGGCGAGTCATGAAATCAATTTTGTGGATTGTGAAATTGAGTTAGAAGGTAGCAGCCAGAATTTTGTTGTTTTATTTCTAATGGAATAAGATAGAAAATATCAGGGGGCATTGCTGATAGAATTGTTTCATATACAAACGAACATATATGTATTTGTGAGTGTTTATGTAGGTATTATGTACTCTTAGTAATATTGGTAAAAAGTATTACTGATTATGGATCACAGTTAAAAACTTTAAAAAGCTCACGCTTTACTGTGCTGTTCTTCTTCAACTTACTTTGCTTCTTCCCTTCTCAGCCTCCTCCTCCTCCCACTGCAGACTTTGCTGTTGTCGGTAGTGAGACTCAGGCAGGCAGTTAGAAAGGGAGGTCTCCCAGATACAAAGTCCTAACAGTATTTTCCCATTTTTTTGTACCTCTGTTATGTTACTTGTTGTTTCTGTTCATTCATCTTCCAAACATCTTTATATGCCAGGCACAATTCTCTGCACTATTTACTCATTGTGCTTCCAAGGGTAATTTATTGTCTACCTGAGTATAAGATATTAAGGGGTACTAACATGAATGAAAGTTTACTATTTAGAGTGGTTACCGTCATCTGCACTTAGTCTTTCCCTCCTCAGCTCTACTCCCCTAACCTTTTGGTCTTTGGGATCCTGGGTTAACAAAGTTAGAAACAGCCTAGTCTGACTCTTAAGAATTTTAGATTTTATTCATACAACAGGTAATTATTAGACACCTATTATGTGCCAGGCTCTGTTCTAGTTGTTTAATATACATCAGAGAACAAAACAGACAAGCTGTATCCTTTTGGAACTTAGAGTTTAATTGGGAGAGATACAATAGATGGCTAACATAATAGTAAAGTATGTAGACAGTGGTAATCTAATAGGAAAAAAATGGAACAAAGTAAGGGGAATTGGGAGTCTCAGGTACTGGAAGGACAGATTGCAGGGAGTTTTTTTTTTTGTAAAATTTTTTTTTTTTAAGATTTTATTTATTTATTCATGAGAGAGAGAAAGAGAGGCAGAGACACAGGCAGAGGGAGAAGCAGGCTTCCTGCAGGGAGCCCGACGTGGAACTCGATCCTGGGTCTCCAGGATCAGGCCCTGGGCTGAAGGCGGTGCTAAACCACTGAGCCACCCTGGCTGCCCTGCTGCTGATAGTTCTTATAAGATGGGGACTGACCCCTGGATTTAATAGTCTGTATATCTCCCTCACATAACTTAACAACATTTGTAATTAAACTATTGATTTTATAACTTAGTTCAATGTCTTTCTTGCTAGAATATTTTCTTGAAGGCAGAGACAGTATCTGCTTTGTTCACTTTATTATAGTCACTGTAAACATTCAGTAACTATTTGATGAATTCGTGAATGTACAGTAAAATTACCTCCTGCCTAGCTCCAAAATAGACCTTTTGAGCAGAACATTGCATGAAAGGGAATGTGGAGGACACTACCAGCATTGACATGAGAAATCAGCTCGCTGCCAGCATCTTTGCTTTAGCTCTGAGATAATCATTTTAGAAGTTTTACTATACATCTTGGAACCATTGATATTACTTGGGGCCTAGACTTAATGGCATTGTAAATTGAATTTACAGTCCTATTCCTTGAAATACATGACATTATGAATTATGTACAGGATACTTTTGAAAGAGCAAGAGAGGACACCTGGGTGCCTCAGCGGTTGAGCATCTGCCTTCGGCTTAGGGTGTGATCTCGGGATCTGGGATTTAGTCCCACATCAGGCTCCCCACAGGGAGCCTGCTTCTCCCTCTGCCTATGTCTCTGCCTCTCTCTGTCTCTCATGAATAAATAAATAAATCTTAAAAAAAAATAAATAAAAGAACAAGAGGGCCATGTAGTTGTGGTTAAAGGTTATGAAAGAAGATTTTCTGATAAAGGTAAACAATTGAAAATGAAGGAGATTTTGTAATCAGCAAGAATTGGACAAGGTGTTCCTGGTAGGGGGTGCAACAAAGGCCATGGTATGAGAAAATACTGTGGTGGAACTGTCAAGGAATTTGATACTGGTGTATGTATGTATGTATGATAGATGGGCTGTGGGTTTTTTCCCACTGAACTTGAGCAGTTGTCTGGAATGTTGGGTAGGTGTGAGGTTGAGGGGTGCTGGCTGGGCAGGGGGTGCTGAATGAGCTAAGCCCCAGGTCTTGATTGCCAAGTTTAGGAGCTTGAATTTTACCTTGTATTCAGGACAGAGCCACTTCAGAATTTTAGAAGCAGGAGAGCAGAGGAAAAATGGAGTGATAGGGTTGCTGATGAGTTTAAGGAGTTTAATTTGGGGCAGCCTGGGTGGCTCAGCTTAGTGTCACCTTCAGCCCAGGGTGTGATCCTGGAGACCCGGGATCGAGTCTCATGTTGGGCTCCCTTGCATGGAGCCTGCTTCTCCCTCTGCCTGTGTCTCTGCCTCTCTCTGTGTGTCTCTCATGAATAAATAAATAAAATCTTTTTAAAAAAAAGTTTAATTTGGCATCTAAATGGATGGTTTAGAAGATCATAGAGGAGGCAGAAATGCTAGCTAGGATATTGAGTTATTCATGACTGAGACAATGAAAATGGATTTGAGAGGGTGTCCAGGCCTCAGGCTGTTTGTGAGGCCTCTATTTAAAAAAGCATGTTTTCTCTTCCAAGGCTGTGTAGAGCAGTCCTCTCTATGCTTACTGGGACCAGAAATAATGCAGCCCTCTCTATGCTTACTGGGACCAGAAATAATCTCCCAACATTATTCCCATCATGGAAAAGGAGATTTATTGCACTTAATGGAATGGACACAGTGTAACCTCTGTTAACTATAATCAGAACAGTGCCCTAGTCCACTCTTTGTCCTTTCTGGCTTCATGTTCCTTCTGTTCACTGGCCACATTTTCCCTTCTGAATTTAGAACTTCTCACCCCATTGAATTCAACACATCCAGAGGAGTCAGAGAACAGGCCTTAGTAGTTTAATAACAGGAGGCTCTCAAGCCCCAGCTAGGTCAGCTTAAGAAGTATAAAAGTATAACTTTTAGGAGTTTTGGGACGCCTGGGTGGCTCAGCAGTTGAGCGTCTGCCTTCGGCTCAGGGCGTGATCCTGGAATTCTGGGATCCAGTCCCACATCGGGCTCCATTTGGGGAGCCTGCTTCTCCCTCTGCCTATGTCTCTGTCTTCTCCCTGTGTCTCTTAGAGATTTTTTAAATCTTTTTTAAAAAGTATTACTTGTTCTTTTTACAAGACTGACTTCATAGTTTGTGTCAAAATGGAGGGTGAGGTGGGGAGAAGGCAAGTGGGCTGCTATTCAAAATGCCTGCTGCCTCTTACCTCTTGAGTGGTCAGAATGAGTGTGACAGAAGAGGAAAGTACACTTTGAAATAGACCTCACATGGGCTAGGGTGAGGAGCCAGGGAATCCAGCTGTTGATCACAGAACTGACAGCAGAGAGGAAGATTAAGAGAAGTATCAGAGGAATCCCTGGGTGGCTCAGCGGTTTGGCGCCTGCCTTTGGCCCGGGGAGCGATCCTGAGGTCCCGGGATCGAGTCCTGAGTTGGGCTCCCGGCATGGAGCCTGCTTCTCCCTCTGCCTGTGTCTCTGCCTCCCTCTCTCTCTCTCTGTGCCTATCATGAATAAATAAATAAATCTTAAAAAAAAAAAAAAAGTATCAGAACAGCTGCAGTCCTCTGTCACCTGGACCGCATTATAAATAGACGTGGGAACTCAGCTAACCAGGGAGGTCAGGACAATAAGATAATAGCTGGCCTCCATGGTGCTGGAAATCAAAACTAGTTTCCTGGTTTTTTAAGGGACTTGGTTACCAACTTGTTTAAATAGCAGTTTATATATATTTCATTGATCCTGAGATGCCCATGTTTTCACATTTTTACATCTTTGATAGCAGGATGCTCTTACTATTAATGATGTACTGTAGTTTAATTGCAGGTGTTCTTTTTTCTTAGCGGTACACTTTATGATCAATGATATCTTTGGTTCAGGAGTACACAAAGAATATGTGTATGCCTTTGGGGGCTGGCAGGTGTTAAAGAGGTGAGACAAGCTCTCTTTCCAGTGGAGGAGTCAAAGGCAATGCTGATGTTTTAAGTCTGCTATGCTCTCTCTATGTTTATGTGAAAGAACATCTTTGGTCAATATTTTTTTTAAGGTTTTATTTATTTATTTGAGAAGAGATGGAGCATGAGGAGAGGCAGAAGAAGAAGGAGAAGCAGACTCCTTGTTGAGCAGGAAGCCTGATGCAGGGCTCTATCCCAGGACCCTGGGATCATGACCTGAGCCAAAGGCAGACGCTTAACCAACTGAGCCACTCAGGTGCCCCTCTTTGGTTGATATTAAGGCTGTTGTTACTCTGTGCTTTGAGCAGCTTGCAATCAGGAGAATCAATTGAAACTATTAGATACTTCTCCAATTATTTCTTAATAATAATTAAGTTCTAGGGTCATCTTGAGGATTCTTGTGATCCAAGGCATAACAGGTTTCATGAAAATTTTTGCTTATTTTCTTTTCAGAAGTTTCATTTGATGTATCCTACTGAGAACTTGCTTCTGTTACCAGTTTTATAACTTATTAGGGCAGCCTACGACATTGCAAAATGTTTCTTGAAAATAACTCTGGCTTATTTCCTGATTTTTGAGCATCTCTGCCTTCTTTGGTATCTTCTGTAGAAAGATTACTGAAGTAAAGATAGGTTGTTTGGGAAAATCATTCATTGTTCTTAAGTTGTGTACATATTTGTACACATGAATATGCAGGACACATGTATACATCCATGACATATTCTTAATTTAGAGTTTCTAAGAATTCTTATTCATATGGTCTACACTGAGATTAAAGTGTAAGCATATGCATACAGTTATAAGGTACACTATATTGACATTTTTTAAAGTTTATTTATTTTAAGTAACCTCTACATCCAGTGTGGGGCTTAAACTCATGGCCCAGAGCCCAAGAGTCCCATGCTATCCTGGCCAGGCACTTATATTGATTTTTTTTTTTATTGAAATATTTTTAGAAAAATTCTACAGTTAGGGTGCCTGGGTGACTCAGTTGGTTACATGTCTGACTCTTTTTTTTTTTTTTTTTTTAGTTTTTTTTAAATTTTTTTATTTATTTATGATAGTCACACAGGGAGAGAGAGAGAGAGAGAGAGGCAGAGACATAGGCAGAGGGAGAAGCAGGCTCCATGCACCAGGAGCCCAACGTGGGACTCGATCCCAGGTCTCCAGGATCGCGCCCTGGGCCAAAGGCAGGCACCAAACCGCTGTGGCACCCAGGGATCCCACGTGTCTGACTCTTGATTTCAGCTTGGGTCATGATCTCATGGTCTGGAGATCAGACCCTGTGTTGGGCTCTGCATTCAGCATGGAGCCTCCTTGGGATTCTCTCTTCCTCCTTCCATCCTTCCCCACTGCCTGCATGCTCATTTCTTCGTGGTCTCTCAAAAAGAAAAAACAAATTCTGCAGTTTATGGGAGTGAGATAACTGAAGTCTAAGAATGTTGGTTAATATTGATCATATGACCCTTTAGATTCATGGTGGTTAAGATCCTGGCTCTGAAGTCAAGCTGTTAGGTGTTTGAATTTTAGCTCCTGTAACCTTGGACAGGTTACTTAACTCCTCTGTGTGAGTGCTCTCCTCTGTAAAACAGGAATAATAACAGTACCTACCTCATAGAATTCATTCGGATAACTAATGTAGCATACATATGTAGCAGCATGCCTAGCATAAGATGCACTTGATAAATATTAGCAGCCATTTTTTATTGATAAAGTATCACATCAAGAGCGAGACCAGAGCTCTTGAACTATTGGTTAAATAAAAAATTTCTTCCTAGTAAAGGAACTATAGTTAAAATGTAGGGACATATTTTCTAACTCGGTGCTTTTAGGATATTCCCCAAGTTAATTGTGCTGTCTTTGAAGTAGGGATGTGTGCTAGAATGTGATCACCATGAGGGTATCTGTTTTGTCTGTTCTATCAACTCATTTGTCCCCAATCCCTGCAATAGTGCCTGACTCCATCACTATATGTTGAATAAATGAAAGGAGATCAGTGGCTATTAAAGCTATAAACTTCATCTTGTGGACTGAATTATGTAAATTATTCCATTATGTAATGATTTAAAATGATGGTTTAACAGTGGTATGGAGAGAACTTTTAAATTACTAGAAACTGGGGGCTCCTGAGTGGCTCAGTGGTTGAACATTTGCCTTGGGCTCGGGGCGTGATCCCAGGGTCCTGGAATCAAGTCCCACATCAGGCTTCCCTGCAGGGAGCCTGCTTCTCCCTCTGCCTATGTCTCTGCCTCTTTCTCTATCTCTCATGAGCAAATAAAATCTTTAAAAAATTACTAGAAACTGAAACCTAAGGTACATTTAAACAAGCTGATTTCATTGTTCGAAATATAAGCTAAAATATATTTAAGTAAATTGAGATAAGTTACTGTTCACAATTTTGAGTATGTATAATTAATAGTGTGCTATGAAGGGTAGAATTTCAAGTTACCTCATAAAAAAACATAGAATTTAAAAATTGCACCTAAAACAAGGGGGCACCTCGGTGGCTCAGTTGGTTAAGTAGAGTCTGCCTTCAACGTAGGTCATGATTGCTGGGTCCTAGGATCAGGTACTACGTTAGGCTCCTTGCTCAGCAGGAAGTCTGCTTCTCCCTCTGCCCCTCCCACTCCCCCCTGCTCATGCTTACTCGCTCTCTCAAATAAATAAAATCTTTTAAAAAAATTATATGCACCTAAAACAGTAAATATTATATGCACATATTAATAGTAATTATCTCTGAGTAGGGGGATTATAGATAATTTTTAAATACTTCCTTTGCTTCTCGTTATTTTCTGGTATTTCCTGTATTAAAGTAGTACCCGATGGGCAGCCCTGGTGGCGCAGTGGTTTAGCGCAGTGGTTTAGCGCCGCCTTCGGCCCAGGGCATGATCCTGGAGACCCGGGATCGAGTCCCACATCGGGCTCCCTGCATGGAGCCTGCTTCTCCCTCTGCCTGTGTCTCTGCCTCTCTCTCTCTCTGTGTCTCTATGATTGATTGATTGATAGATAGATAGATAGATAGATAAATAAATAAAATAAAATAAAAAAATAAAATAGTACCTGAGCTTAAAAGGGACCACAAAAAAAATCCAGCTAGTATTTATTGAGTGCTTATGATACATTTGTCATTGCTTTAGCCACTAGGCATACAGTGATGAACAAGAAAAACAAAGACTCTATATTCTTTTTTTAAATAATTTTTTAGTTTTTAATTTAAAAAATTTTTTAAAGATATTATTTGAGAGAGAATGTGGGAGAGAACACAAATAAGGAGGAGGGGCAGAGGGAGAGGCAGAAGCAGAAGTAGACTTCCTGATGAGCAGGGAGCCTGACTCAGGGCTGGATCTCAGGAACCAGGGAGCATGACCTGAGCTGAAGGCAGACACTTAACCGACTGAGCCACCCAGGTGCCCCTAGAAAAAAAATTTTTTTTATTAGTTTTTTATTTAAATCAAAGCCTCTATATTCTAATAGAGGGGTGAGACAGTAAACTTAGGAAATGAGCTCTATATTTAGAGACAGGAAACCGAGGCCCATAGAGGTTCGAGTGACTTGCCAAAAACCACAACATAGTTGGCCTAACAGTCCTGCTCACCTGACTGACTTCTCGGTGCTTTTTCTGTTATACCTTCTTGGCTTTCTTAACATTCAAGAATCAAATGCAAATTCTAGAGCATTCTAAATCTGAAGTCTAATTGAATTTTGCTGTGAGTCTCACAAAGGCGTTTTGTTTTATGAGGTAGTGTTGTGTAGAGTAAGGATTGTGTGTTTTCTACCCACTTCTGTCAGCAGAAAATCCCTTAAGCTCTCTGGACCTTGTTTTCATCACCTGTGAAATAAAGAGATCAGCTGTCTTGTTACTTCTACAGTCCTGTTATTTGATTTGGAGTTCTGTATGTGTGTTCTCTCTGCAGCCATCCACACCGCTGCTATGGATATGCTGGGAGGATCTGGTATTGAAAGCCAGTGTAGAAAAGTTGATATCATTGCCGATGCTGCCTATTCCATTTTTAAAAAGCCAAAAAGTTTTACTGGAAACTTTATTATTGATGAAAATATCTTAAGAGAAGAAGGAATAAAAAATTTTGACATCTATGCAATTAAACCAGGTAATGCTTACAGTTTCTAAAAGTAGTGATGTATTTTTCTACATTGCCTTCAGGAAACACTTACCTGTTTTGTATGCACGTTTGTGTGATTACAAAACTACTATGTTCTTTTAAAAGCCAACCTCCTAATGAAGAAGACCATACTAACTTCAAAAAGAAAGGAAAAATAGAAGTGAATTGAGAGCTTTTTAAGTGATGTACAGATACAGAAGGCACATCAGCTAATAGCCATTTCCAGATCTTGAAACTGAAACTGAAAATTGGTTTTTAACGTTGGTCTTAAAATCACAAAGTAAAGACTTTATTCAAAGATGTGGTAATAGGTGATACGAGAGTGAGTCTCCTATGAAAACTTTTTAGGAATATGGACTCTTTCAAATATTTTTCTCTTAAGGGCAGTCTCTTAAGAGCAGCTAGCTTACTGGATGGTGAGATGAGTGAACAGTCTGCCCTTTGTACAGTCTGCCCTATGATTTGAGAAGTTCTCAGTAGGCCCCCTTGTTCAAAAATCATTCTTCCTCTCTGAAATTGAAGGTGATGATGGTGATAATGAGATCTTTATGTATAAAACATAATCTGTATTAAATGAGACAATATAGCTGTGAGAGATATTTATTTGTGCTGAAGTGTATTTTAAATATTATTCATTAGGTTGCACTTCCACATGTGTATATTTGTGTCCCCCCGTCTGTCTCTTCAGTTTAACTGAATTAGATTAAATAGCTCTTTATGGTTTTACAAAGCAGTTGTGTGGGGTTTTGTTTTGTTTTTACATTTTATTTATTCACAAGAGACACAGAGAGGCAGAGACATAAGTGGTGGGAGAAGCAGGTTCCCTGCGGGGAGCCTGATGTGGGGACTTAATCCCAGGACCAGGGGATCATGACCTGAGCCAAAGGCAGACAGTCAACCACTGAGCCACCCAGGTGTCCCGCAGAGCAATTTAATATACATTATCTATTTGCCCTTCACAGCAATCCTGTGAGGGAAGCAGTATTTTTAGGGATTAAGAGCATAGAGTTTGAGAGAAGACGACCTAGGTTCAGATTCTAGTTCAGCTGCTCACTAGCTGTGTGACTTCAGGCATGTCACCCACTTACTCTGAGCTTCACTTTCCTTATTCGTCAAGTTAAGGGAATAACAACTTCCACGCAGGATGTTTGTAAGAAAAAAATGCAGTAATGTGTATAATGTGCTTGGCACAGTGCCTGGCATATGATACAATCACAGTATCCAGCAGTTAATATTTACGGTAGAAAAATAGGCCCGAAGAAATTAATCTTTGCCTTGGAGCAGTCGTCTAATAAGGGACAGAACTTAAACCAGATCCAGGTCTTCTGGGTCCTGGTACAATGTAATTATTACTTTAGGTTTTAAAAACACAGTGTCATTGTGCACAAAGTCTTAAATTTAAGATTAAAAATATTATCAAGTGTTGAGAACTTAAGATGGGTATTTTGATAAATGTTAGGATATAACAAAGACCAGTGCATTCCTGCAGTTTTTTTAATATTCTGAGAGGGACAGAGATGGGAAACAAGTCCTTCTCAATGAGGAACCCCCTTCTCCCAGGAGGCCAGGTGAGTCCGGGGCACTCTGGAGAGATGTAGGACAGAAGGGTTGGATAGAATGGATGGTGAGAAGGGGGCACAGCCTCCTGGGAGAGCAGCTGTGAGGCACAACATAATTTGGTTGGATCTTAGAGATGAAATTTGCCATAGTAAAGGAGAATAACTTGGTTATGGGAAAAGTATTTTAGCTTTGTGAATGTCAAGTGGTTTGACGGTTCTCATGGGAGTCTTTTCCATTGCACTAGGATGATCATTACAATAAAAACATACAATGTTCACTAAACAGGTGTTAAAATCTTAATATATTGGAGTTGTCATAGTAACCTGATTTTTTTTTTGGGGGGGGTCAATTTCCAGGCCATCCCTTGTTACCAGATTTCTTCTTAGATGAACACCCGGATATAATTACCAAGAAAGTGGAATCACGTGGTAGGTATAGACCATATTTTATGTAGGAAAATAAACATGCTGTTTTATTTCTTTCAGAATATTTTTATTTTATTTTATTTATGTATTCATAGAAAGAGAGAGAGGCAGAGACACAGGCAGAGGGAGAAGCAGGCTCCATGCAGGGAGCCTGATGTGGGATTCGATCCTGGGTCTCCAGGATCATGCCCTGGACTGAAGGCGGCGCTAAACCACTGAGCCACCTGGGCTGCCCATCTTTCAGAATATTAAATTGGACATTCTTGCCTTATGCTTTTAAGCTATTTTGTAATTTAAACTAGACAAGTAATATATGGTCTTTGTTAATTCAAGCAAAGATTATCTTTTCCTTCTACGAGTAAGAAGTTCTTAATACATTCTTTTCATTTGTTTTTTTTTTTTAAAGTCTAAAAAGAAAACAAACCCTTTTAAAGGCTTTAGTTCTTTTTCTTGGCACTGTCTTTAGGTATTTCATGTTCATGTGTTATTTTATTTTGAAGAAAAATATGTCGATGAGAGTACACCAAATATTCTCAGAGTTCATGCTGTATGGAAGAAATTAACTTCAGAGGAGGTTTTGGTTTTACCTTATTTTGTTTTTGTAATTTAGGAACAATAGCTTCCTTTGATTGGTCCAGAGTTTACATTTTAGTCCTTGTGTTCTGACTTTATGCCACTAGCTTACTGAAAGATGTCAGAAGACACACTTTAACAAATAGCCATGAGAAGAAGTTCTCTCATGGTTTATTAACAAGAATCGCTTCTCCTGGGCTCTTACCTTATTTTTATCTTATAGATACAGTGACTCTCCTAAGTGATCACAGATTCTTTAGATGGCTACAAAGAAATTTAAGAACAAATTTCCTGTATACTTCCGTAGCAAATTTATAGAACCTTATACCACAGTGCATTTCAGTGCCAACCTTTTTTCTGGCTTCCTCTTTTCTATCTTTTTCTTTTCTTTGTCCAAATTTTTGGAGATAGTTTAAAAAACTACTTATAAATGGCAACTTTGGGGATCCCTGGGTGGCTCAATGGTTTGGCACCTGCCTTCGGCCCGGGGCATTATCCTGGAGTCCCGGGAACAAGTCCCACATTGGCTCCCTGCATGGAGCCTGCTTCTCCCTCTGCCTATGTCTCTGCTTCTCTCTTTGTCTTTCATGAAGAAATAAAAATCTTTTTTTTTAAAGGCAACTTTTCTATCATAAAAAACTTGAAAAATATACAGCTTATGAAAGTCTAAAAGAGTCTAGACTTCAGGGTAGGTAGGCAAGAGCAAAATGCTGGTTGTTTTGTTTTGTTTTGTTTTGTTTATCACCCTGATAATGGATCTGCACTCATTTAGATTCCAAATTTAAATTAATAAGAACTACTTATTGATCACATATATTCATTTTGTTTTTCAACATATTTATTGAGCACTACTATGTTTCAAACACTATGCTAAGTCCTTTGCATTCACTATCTCATTGAACACTTATGAGCCTACAAGGCAAGTATTATTATCTTCGTTTTACATCCGAAATCATGCATGTGGCAGAACCAGGATTTAATTTGTAGTTTCTGATTGCAAAGCCCATAGCCATAAACAGTAAACTTAAATTGCTTTTCTAACTCCCAAATATTTAATGTCCTTTAAATTAGCATATTTCCCTGCAGTAATCCAATTTATTAATTTATGATGAGGAGTTGCCATCTCATGGACTAAATGCGTAGTTGGTATAATCAGCCCATTCTCTCCCTTGGGTCATAATGACATAGGGAACAGAATTGTAATCAGAAGGTTGTTTCATGACTGTAGAATCAGAATGAGAGAGGTTAGATAAGTAAAGTATAAGATACACTTCTCTTGAAATTTGATGTTTGTTAGCATCAAATTTTGATAGAAGCAATTTTGCCTGTGGAATCAGAATATATCAGGTGTATTGACTGCATTCCATATATCCATCTCCGCATGAGGGATGCCCTCATCCTTGAGGTCACAATACTCCCATTCCCTTGGCTAAAGCTTCTCTTCCCCATATGTTGCTGGACAGAGCATTTGCTGCTGTAGCTCTTTTCTCTATTCTTCCTTGTTCATGCAATTCTATTCAATAGTTTTTTAGGTACATTAATATATTCACATAGGTAATCATCCAGTATATCTGGCCTGAAATCTAACATCTCTTTCAGGTGATGTTTTTTTTTTAGTCCATATCCACATCCACTGTATGTTGACTTCACACTTTCTCTTTCATTGTGTAATCCCTCCGTCATCAACTGGGGGAATGGCTCACCTTTTAGGTTAATAATCCTATTAACATTTGATTGTACCTTTTTTGGTTATTTGTGCTGTGTATGTTTGTTTTATATATAATGTATTTGTAGCTTATGAAGTATATTGTAAACTATGCACATAATTTTAAATGTGTGTCTTTTCTCATATTAAAAACAGTACTTCTTCATTGATCTCCCCTCCTCCCTGCTCCACCTCATTGCAACACAGGGAGCCCCGTTTGTTCAGTTTATTGTTGGCTTTTCTTTATAGTTTTAACTGCTTCTGTTCCAGTTATTTTGGATTCTCCCCAGAAACACTTACTCTTAGCCTAGCTGCCCTTCTCCTTTCCCTTGTATTTGTCACCACCTTTTATTATTTCTATCTTATTGTTCTTTCCTTCTGCATCCTGGGAGACCTTTCTAAGTTTGTACTGTATATCGCTGATAAGACTTTTGACGGGGTGCCTGCCTGGCTCATTGAGTAAAACGTACAACTCTTGATCTTGAGGTTATGAATTGAAGCCCACGTTGGGTGTGGAGTCTACATTGAAAAAAAAAAAAAGATCTTTGACACTTTTCATCTCTTCCCTATGGCCTATAGTGTTTCTTTTATTTTTGCTGTCGTACTTTTTGTTTCTCATGTGCTCTGTTTCCTTTTTCATTTTTTTCTATTATCTTTTCATCCCAGCCAGTTATATATGACTTTGTGCCCCTGTCTCATAGAGTTTTCATGTGGAGGAATCCTTGTGGATTTCATAGTGAATTATTTTTATAGATGGATTTTTTTTTTCTCTTCAATGGTACACTGTTTTTCATAGGCATCAGGTTACTCCCCCCACCCCGCCCCGTTAAATCATTTCCAGATTGGGAGCTATCTCTAGAGCTAGTACAATCAAATGACAGAGGTGCATGGATTGCTTTTGGCTCCACTCCCTGTCCATCTGGTGGAATTCCCTTCCAAAGCTGTAGCTTCTGTTGTAGTACCTGTTAGGCATATAGCTGGTGCCAGTGTGCAGGATTGACATGGGACTTTCTTTTACCTCCTACTGTTTCCTGCATGCCCTGCTCCCAAGGTTCTTCCTCTCCCCATTTTTATCAGTAACCCTTTGGGACTTGTACTCCCTAGGATGAATCACTTCAAGGCTCCCCCTACTGTCTGCTCCTCTGATATTTGGGAACTACAAGCTTTGAAATTGGATTTGAAAGATGGAGGTGGGGACACCTGAGTGGCTCAGTGGTTGAGCGTCTGCCTTTGGCTCAGGTGTAATCCCAGGACCCGGGACCGGGTCCCACATGGGGCTCCCTGCATGTGTCTCTCCCTCTGCCTGTGTCTCTGCCTCTCTATCTCTCATGAATAAATAAATAAAATCTTAAAAAAATAAAAAGAAGAAAGATGGAGGCGTTCTTAAAAGGCTGCATTATAGAACAGCTAGTCTTCTAGCTGATACAAGCCCAGAGTCTGGTCCAGAGGTTTAAAAATATGGAAAGCTATCTTCTTTGTTTAGGTGAGTAGAGCAATTCTTTCTCTGAGCTCTTTCATGAAGCAAAGCACAGGCAGTCCTATGTTCTTAGGCTGACTCTGTCTACTTTAGAGTTACTGAACATTTCTTCCTAGATTCTGACAGTAGATTGTAAGTCTAAGTGATATTTAGTATTTTGTTCACATGTTTATATTTAAGTGTAAAGTTAGGAGAGGGTATGACAGCGGCTGCTTTTTTTTTTTTTTTTGGTTACTGAAATGCTCTTTCTCATTAAAGCTTACATATTTGTACCTTTCAAGAAAATTACTTTTTTAATATTGTATTTATTTATTCATGAAAAACACAGAGAGATAAGCAGAGACATGGGCAGAGGGAGAAGCAGGCTCCTTGCAGGGAGCCTGATGCAAGACTAGATCCCCAGACCCTGGGATCAAACCCTGAGCCAAAGGCAGACACTCAACTGCTGAGCCACCCAGGTGTCCCACTACTGACTTGTTTTGTTTTGTGGTTTGTTTGTTTGTTTGTTTTGGTCTCCTGTAGTTTTATTCTCTTGTGCAAAGTCATTATGCCATGTCTTAATATTCCCAATGATAAATTATGCAATTTACATAAAAGAAACCTTACACTAAAGTTTTTGCTGCAATCTCTTTGGCACCACAGGCTCCTGGGGGACTTATTGGTAACCTTTTATGTTTATTTATTTATTTATTTTTATTTATTTATGATAGAGAGAGAGAGGCAGAGACACAGGCAGAGGGAGAAGCAGGCTCCATGCACCGGGAGCCCGACGTGGGATTCGATCCCAGGTCTCCAGGATCGTGCCCTGGGCCAAAGGCAGGCGCCAAACCGCTGCGCCACCCAGGGATCCCCTGATAACCTTTTAAAAAGTTTACTGAGTATAGTTTACACAGAATATTACATTAGTTTTAGGTGTACACATGGTGATTTGACACCTCTATACATTATGCTATGTTCACCACGAGTAGCTACCACGTGTCATCATACAGTGTTATTACAATACCACTGATTATATTCCCTATGTCATACCTTTTTTTTTTTTTTTATGTTGTACCTTTTATCCCTGTGACTTAATCATTCCATAACTGAAAGCCTATACCTCTCACTCTCCTTTACCCTTTCTACCATCCAATTCTTCTGATAACGTTTTGAGCTGTATACTTATGGTCATCATTTATACATATTGTCCCATCAATAAAAAGCAATGCCATGCCAAAGGCAGGGCAGTTGGAGTTGTTTACCCTGGGTGTAGGCAGTAAAGGGGTACATTATCTGTATGAATTTTAGAATAATAAACTGCAAGTTTTTTAAAAAGTGTGTTTCTTCTTTGCTCCGTTGGATCTTGAGGATTTCATCTTTAAGATCTGTTTGGATTTTACCTTGTAAGTAGATAAGGATTTTATCGTTGTTTTTGTTTGTCTCTGGAATCATCATAATGGAAGGTAATTTATACCCAGCAAATCTGGGATACTTTTATATTGCTTCTGTTGTATGATGGAGTATATTTATGCTATCAATTAGATTTTGTTTAATAACCTTTGATGAGTTACATTGGACAATATGGCTGGGTGTAATTTGAGTTGGAAAGTAAATGGAGATTTAAATTTTAGCCTAAAGCACATATTGGCCTTGGAGTTAATTTAATTAATGAATTGTTCTCACTTGTTTCTGGGGGCAACTGCCAAACTACCCACAAGTGATTCCCGGAGGATAAATATGAAAGGAACAGAGGTTGATAGTGAGAGACAGCTTCATGCTCTGGGAATTGTCTTATGGACTGTAGTTCCCCTGGCTCATTATATGCTGGATGGTTATGGCCAGTGGGTTAAGTGGATAACCTCCATTCCCCTGGCCTTCTGTTTCTAGACGGAGGGAGCAGGGAGGGGGCTTTCATGAGGCAATAGCCTGACCTCCCTTTTCATCTGGTGGGAGGGACACCAATCTGATGAAACTGGAAGAGGAAACGACTTTCTATGGTTTAGAGCCCTGTGAAGGTTTTCTGAGAAGGTTGTCCCTGGTTTTCACACAATCTTTATTATCAGAGGCATTTCTAAGCCCTGATGGGAGGAGGCAAATTCAATCCAGGAATGAAAGAACTAAGTTCAATATAGAGGCAAAGTTATTAGGAAGTCACTTGGCTATTGATTCAAGCTATAATCTCCATTTCAGCTCCACTGATTTCATGGTTTATATTCTGATTTTGACTCTAGTGTCTTCTTTTCTCATTTGGTTTTAGAACTCGGTGGGAGTGACAGAGGAATAACTAATTATTACTCCTAAAAGTCTGTTTAAGCCTGTTTTTTTTAAAAAAAAAAAAAAAAAGCCACTATAGTTTAGTAGTGGTTTGGGTTTTTTTTTAACCTAATCTGACAGTAAGCCTTTTATTTGAAGTGTATAAACCATTTACATGTATAATCATAACTGATGTGTTTGGATGTTATCCTATTAATTTGACTTATGCTTTTTGATGTCACCAAATGTATTTAAGGTCATTTTTGTCAAACACGTCTCATTGGTGGCAAGTCTTTTCTGTTAATTAATTAGTTCTGTGTATAGCCTTACACTGCGTAGGCTTTCAAGCCGTTATAACAATAATATTTTACAGATGTTATTCCGGAATTGAAAGAAGAAAAGCCACAGCCACCACCAAAACAACGTTCTGGAGCTGTGGAAGAAACATTTAGAATTGTTAAGGACTCTCTTAGTGATGATGTTGTTAAAGCCACTCAAGCAGTTTATCAGTTTGAACTATCAGGTAAGGATGGTATTTGCTAATTTGATGCTTTTATGAAACAGAGTAGGCTATTTCCCTTGGAAGAAAATCAGCCTCTAGTAGCAATCACCTTGATAGTTGGATGTATCCAGAACCCTTAACCCTAGAATGTAGACATTCAAGAATAGCAAATAACTGCTGATTTGTATTCTTGAGTACATCTGGACACATGTAATATAAAATCTCATTACATAGACTTCCAGGTTTTTTTGTTGTTGTTGTTTTTTGTTTGTTTGTTTTTGTTTTTCGGAGTTTTATACCTTTATTTGACAATCAGCGATTAGTTCTCATCCACATTAACAGTCTGTAGATTTTTGAAAGTGGTGACAGGTACATAGGTAACCAGCGTGTAGAGCTTGTTTGGTGAATCTTCATCCTCGTTATGTTTTCTGGACAACCACACACGGATACGGTATGGAACATTCCTTATTCCTTTGGCCCAGACAGCTTTGTTGAGCCTGGTGTCAATGCTCACATCTGGAGTTCCCATCTCCTTCATGGCAAATTTCCGGATCTCTTTGAGTGCCCGAGGGGCACGCTTCTTGAAACCCACTCCATGGATACGTTTGTGAATGTCGATGGTGTATTCTCGGGTCACTACCTCGTTGATGGCAGAACGGCCCTTCTTCTTCTCGCCACCCTTCCTTGCGGGAGCCATTCTGCCGGACCCTAGTTGGAAAGGAAGAGGCTTCCAGTGTTAAATAAATTCTTGGCATAAGTAGGTGAGAGGAAATGCTATGTAGGAGGGCATATGGATCATGACAGGCAGTGTTAATACAGTAATGTATCATCATCCACAGCACCTTGCCCTTTTTATCTTTGAAATTATTCAAGTCTGTCTGCACGTAGGCAGTGTTTTCAAACCCCTCAATACTTTTTTTCTCAACATTTTTCTTCTCAGCATTTTTCTTCTCAACTCATATTAATGACAGTTTTAAGAATGAACTACTTCAGTCCCATTGAATGCAAACTTTGACATTATCAGTTCTTTTATCCTTTGTCTCCACTGTTTCCCCTCTCCTTCCTTTTTTCACCTTAGAGCCCATGGTCCATTCCTTTAACCACTCTCTTACCTGTATCCTAAATTTCCTGGACCTTTTGTGCTTATGTCACCACCTGTCAGAAGCCTCATCTTGGTTGAATCACACTATCTGGCTGCCCTGCAGTTGCATCCAGGCTGCTCAGTCCTCCTGGGAAAATGGAAAAAACCAGTCACACCACCCAGAGGATCTGTAGCAGTAGAAATTCATCATCACCCTTCTTCAGCTGGAATCTCAGTGGTACCTCAGAATTCTGTATTTCTGTGGTCAGCTTACTGCATTTTCCACAGTGACTATTTTAAAGCTTCTCAGTGTTGCACAAATCTCCCATCTCTCCCGTCACCACTTTCCTACCGGTTTCAGCAGATAACCCCACCTCTTCTTTCACAGTGATCATAGAAACTTGTAGACAAAGTGCTTTAGCTTCCCGTCATCTGATACCAAATCAGCCATTATGAGTATCATTCTTTCTTCCTTCCCAGTAGAACAAAGCTCAGCTCTAGATTTATGCATCTCATGCTTTATTGTTCGTACTGATCATCTGGGATCATGCTAAAATGCATAATCTGATTCAGCATGTCTCAGGGTCTGAATTCTGCATTTCTGACAGGACTGTAGTCCACAGATCTCACTTAGAGTGGCAAAGTCCTAGATCTCATTTCCTGTGGCCTCCTCAGGGACTTTTTGCTTTTAATTATGCCCTTTATTTCGCCTGCATATCCTACCTCCCCAGTGATATTTTAACTTTCTCAAAGTCTATTCCATCTTTAAAACAAAACACAATGCCCCTAACCCAGCTTCTACCCCCACCATTCTTCTCCCTTTAAAAAAAAGCCAAACTTCTTTTCTTTTCTTTTCTTTTCTTTTCTTTTCTTTTCTTTTCTTTTTTTAAAGATTTTTTATTTATTTATTCATGAGAGAGACACAGAGTGAGAGAGACAGAGACACAGGGAGAGGGAGAAGCAGCCTCCATGGAGGGAGCCTGACATGGAACTCGATCCCAGGACTCCAGGATCAGGCTCTGGGCTGAAGGCAGCACTAAGCCGCTGAGCCACCTGGGCTGCCCAGAGCCAAACATGTTTTCATCTGCAGTTCACTCTCCTCTCATACCATATTTCTCCATTCTGCTGAATTTGCTGTCACCAAGGTCCTCAGTGACCTATACCATCAGTGGGCCTTTGTCATTACCTTGTCACCTCTCTACAGCATTTGAAGCTGTTGACTGTGCTTGCCTTCTGGGAGAGCTCCCTTCCTTGGCTTCCCTGACAGCAGCTCTCCTTGCTTTCCTCCTCTGTCTGAAATCATCCTTGTCAGTTACAGACTTGCCCTAGGAAACCTCAAATCACTCACCTGGCTTAAATGGCCATAGGAAATGATTACTTATATATTTTTTTAAGGCTTTATTTATTTATTCATGAGAGACAGAGAGAGGTAGAGACCTAGGCAGAGGGAGAAGCAGGCTCCTCGCAGGGAGCCCAATGCGGTACTCAATCCCAGGACCCCAAGATCACTCCCTGAGCTGAAGGCAGATGCTCAACCGCTGAGCTACCCAGGCATCCCTATGTATCTATATTTCTAGCCTAGTCAGACTTCATTTGACATTTTCACTTGGTTGTCACAAAGATGCCTCAATCTGAACATATCTAAAACAGTTTCCCATTCCCAGCACCTGCCTCAGACACTCCCTATTCAATCTGCTCTTCTTCAGTAGTCCTCTCAGTACAAAATACATCAGTACTTACCCAAAGCCAAAAACTAGCAAATAATTTTTATTATTTTATTTTCTTTTAAAGATTTTATTTATTTATTCATGAGAGAGACACAGAGAGAAAGAGGTAGAGACACAGGCAGAGAGAGAAGCAGGCTCCATGCAGGGAAGCCAATGGTGGGACTCGATCCTGGGACTCCAGGATCACGCCCTGGGCTGAAGGCGGCGCTAAACCGCTGAGCCACCCAGTCTGCCCGCAAATCATTTTTAATGCACTCTCTATACCTTTTCCTCAGCATATTCATTTACCCAGGCTTGGGTTTCTGCTTTGAAATTATCTCTCAGGGGCACCTGAGTGGCTCACATGGTTAAGTGTCTGCCTTTGGCTCAGGTCATGATCTCCAGGTTCTGTGATTGAGCCCCACATTGGGCTCCCTGCTCAGTGGAGGGTTTACCTCTCCCCTCTGCCTGTGCTCTGTCTCTCTGTCTCACTCAAATGAATAAACTCTTTAAAAAGAAAGAAAGGAAAACAAAACAGAAGAAAGAAATTATCTCTCAAGTACACCTACTTTTCCCTATTCTCACTGCTACAATCTTGATCCAGGCACACATCAAGTTCCCAAACTACCCCAGCATCATCCTAACCTGCCTTTTTGCATCCTCTCCAGTATATTCTCCACAGCTATTAGGGTGATCTATTTAAAATACTAACCTATACCATTCTCCTTCCGTGGCATATCCCTTAGGATGAAGTCAGTGAATCTTTCACATGGCCACTACCCCCTGCCTCTGGACTGCTTCATGAGCTCATCTCATGCCACTCTTCATTCTCTTTCTGCCTTCAGTCCTAAATCACTTTTTTTGGTTCTTCTCAAAATCTAGTAATTCTTATCTGATTTTTAAATCTCACCTTCCACTGGACTTGCCTGACTCCACCTTACCCTCCACTTCATCTTGTGTGAGAACCATGTTATTGCTGGACCTTCAGCTCCTAGCCCAGTGTCTGGCTTGTAAAAACTTGATAAATATCTACTGAATTTGATAGAGGCATGAGGTCTTAGCCTAGAAAAGAGCATTATTTAAAATTATTTTAACTGTAGCAGCTATTAAGTTTAAGTAGAACAGGGGGGCATTGGGGCGGCCCGGGTGGCCCAGCGGTTTAGCGCCTGCCTTGGGCCCAGGGCATGGTCCTGGAGTCCCGGGATTGAGTCCTGTGTCAGGCTCCCCACGTGGAGCCTGTTTTTCCCTCTGCCTGTGTCTCTGCCCCCCTCTCTCTCTGTGTGTCTCATGAATAAATAAAATCTTAAAAAAAAAAAAAGAACAGGGCTTCTTTGGCTTTTTTTTCCTATATCTTTGCATTTTGCATAGGTGAAGATGGTGGAACGTGGTTTCTTGATCTTAAAAGCAAAGGTGGGAATGTTGGATATGGAGAGCCCTCCAGTCAGGCGGATGTGGTGATGAGTATGTCTACTGATGATTTTGTAAAAATGTTTTCAGGTGAGTTTTCAATTTTATTAATTTACTGATTGTTCAAGAAAAATTTAGTTCTAACTTTATTCCTTTCCAGATAATCAAGACTTGTGTTTACAGCAGTAGAATCTAGCGGCTCTTGATGTTAAAGAGCACGTAGTCTTCAGAAGGTTGTTCTTACTGTTTGGTACCTGATCTTACGGTTCCCTCTCCTGCCCCTTCTACTTCAGCTAACAAGTGGGAAGTAGAAGTCAGGATTACCTTTTTGCAGGACTCAGAGACCCATAAGATAATGTTGGGAATAGAGAGGTAATTCAGAAGGACTCCTAGGTGGATTTATTTCTACTAGCTGGACTAAGATTGCCTTTCCAGTAGTGCCTGGGACATAGGAGGTGCTGGACTCAGCTGCACCTCATTTACTGAGAGTTATGTCATGCTTTGATCTTGCTGCAACTGTAATGGGAAACAGAGGCCCTCTCCTGCGGCCCCGTGATGCTCCTTTCTGTGGAGTCTCTAGCCAAGAGAATTTTTGCATACTTTTCTATTCTGTCCATATACCTCTAACTGTGCTAGAGAATTTTAAGGGTAATTTTTTCTACTTTCTACTCTTAGAACACTACAAATGGTAATTGTGACATGCATTTATTAGAAATGACACTTTAAAGCATTATAATATTTTAAAAAGGTTCGCTTAATCTATAAATGCTATTCGTTCTTTGTTCCGTTTTAATTTTCATAAATTCAAGAAAACAGTGTGTACTCTGTGTCCTATAGATCTTGCTTTCCAGTTGTAATCCAGGATGTTAGTGGCCTATCTGAGCCAGTCTGTGTATGTTACTAATGATTGAAGTCTTCAACTTTTCCTTTTTTTTTTTTTTAAAGATTTATTTATTTTAGAGTGAGAGTCCGTGAGTGGGGTGTAGGGGTAGAGGGACAGAATCTTCAACCAGACTCCCCACTGAGCGCAGAGCCCAAAACAGGTCTCAGTGTCACAGCCCATGAGATCATGACCTGAGCTGAAACTAAGAGCCGGATGCTTAACCGAATTAGCCACCCAAGCACCTGTTTTTTTTGTTTTTTTTTTTTTACAGTAGTATTAAATAATTCATGGTACAAAATCAGAAAGCATGCTTAAGAAATAGCAAAATAAAGATACTTCTCTTTTTTTTTTAAGATTTATTTATTTTCTAAGAGAATGAGCGCATGAGCAGCAGGAGGGACAGAGAGAATCTCTAGCAGACTCCACACTAAGTGCGGAACCTGACATAGGACTGTATCCCAGGACCCCGAGATCATGACCTGAGCTGAAATCAGGTCATGCCACCTAACTGACAAAGCCACCCAAGCACCCCTAATCAAAATAAAGATACTTCTTTATCACACTACCGAGATATCAACCATCACTTGATTTTGGTGTAGAGTCATATATATTTCTGCGAATATATATACATACACACATATGCTTATAAAAATAGGATTATAGCATTACTATTGTTTGGTAATCTTTTTCACACACATTATAACATCTTACAGTGTTAATAGTTAATCTTTCTAGTCATTTCTTTTTAAGATTTTATTTATTCCTATGACAGAGCACAAGCAGGGGGAGTGGTAGGCAGAAGGAAAGAGAGAAGCAGGCTCCCAGTTGAGCAGGGAGCCCAGCATGGGGTCTGATCCCAGGACCTGAGGTAAAGGCTGATGCTCAACTGACTGAGCCACCCAGATACCCTCTCTAGTCATTTTCAATATTGTCTTTAGTGTGTTAGTATTCCAACAACTCTGGCTTCATAAAACTTAAAGTGCTTTGGACATACTAGATGCTCAGTAAATGTTGGCAAATTCACATTTTATAAATAAGTAATATTTTGAATTTAAAGATCATTTAAAATAAAAATTGTCAATTTCTAAACTGACATAATAATTATAGCTAATATGCATTGTATGATTACTATGAGTTGATACTCCATGTAATGCTTTGAGAGGAAAAAAAATTTTAAGATTTATTTATTTATTCATGAGAGACACACAGAGAGAGAGGGGGGTAGAGACATAGACAGAGGGAGAAGCAGGCTCCTTGTAGGGAGCCCAATGCAGGACTTGATCCCGGATCCTGGGATCACGCCCTGAGTGGAGGTAGCCACTCAACCACTGAGCCACCCAGGCATCCCTATCTTTTCCATTTTAAAAAAATGGAGACTGAGGCATTGATAGATTAAGTAATTAACCCAAGGTCACATAGTGAAGAAATGTTGAAGCCAAAATTTGAGTCCAGGCTCTTAGGCTCTACTCTTTTAATCATTATGCTACTCTGCCATCTAAAGGTGAGTCAGATGACTTCTTTAATTTACATTTTATTTATGTAACATAAACCTATAATAATGGGCTTTCTATTTATGTCTTTCTGTGAATGTGCTCCTGGATTGATTAGGGGAAGTCAGATAAATGAGTAGCTAAAAGAAAAAAAGTATTCTTACAGCAACAGTGAGTGTGCGTCTGCTTTTTATGTCCTTTTGTTCCTACTCTTTATCCCATCTGCTTTCCTTTGAAGGGGCACAATTTAAACCTTATATCCTAGTATGATTTCTCTCTTAAGAAACTATAGCCATTTCTGACCTAATTTCTATAATGGATACTTTATAAATATAAAAACTTTAAGCAACTAGTGATCATCTAAATCAAAATCTCCTTTTGGCCAGTAGAGGCCACTGTATGGTAAAGCATTATAATAGAAAGGAAATATATTGTATAAGATTACCTGTTTAGGAACATAAAGACTCCTAACTCGGGGAAACGAGCTAGGGGTGGTAGAAGGGGAGGAGGGCGGGTGTTGGAGGGGAATGGGTGACGGGCACTGAGGTGGACACTTGACGGGATGAGCACTGGGTGTTTTTCTGTATGTTGGTAAATTGAACACCAATAAAAATTAATTAAAAAAAAAAAAAAGATTACCTGTTTAGGGATGCCTGTGGCTTAGTGATTGAGTGTCCACCTTTGGCTCAGGGCGTGATCCCGGGTTCCTGGGATCGAGTCCCACATTGGGCTCCCGGCATGGGGCCTGCTTCTCTGCTGCCTGTGTCTCTGCCTCTTTCTCTCTCATGAATTAAAAAAACAAAAAAGGTTACCTGTTTAATATATTGGGAGGAGAGATTATATATAGGTTATTGTGCTTACTAGCTATTTTTTAAACAATAATATTGAGGTATAATTTACATAGCATAAAATCTATCCAGTATAAGTATGCATGATTTATATATAGAGTTGTACAGCCATCACTTACAGTGCATTTCTGTCACCCCAGAAAATTCTCTCATGTCTCTTTGTAATCATTCCCCATTTTTAACCCTTGGCTAACCAAACACTATTTTGTTTCCTGTCTCTATAGATTTCTCGTTATGTAAATGAAATCAAGCAGTATATAGTCCTTTGTATCTGGCTCCTTTCACTTACCATAAGGCTTTGAGATTCATCCATTCATGTTGTAGCATGTATTAATAGTTCAGTTCCTTTTTATTGCTGAATAATATTCTGTATGGGTATACTACATATTATTTATCCACTCACCAGCTGGTGGACATTTGCATTATTTCATGTTTTTGGCTGTTATGAATAATGCTGCTTTGAGTATTGTCATAGGTGTATTTGGGTGGATGTATATTTTCATTTCTCTCAGATTCCTAAGAGTGGAATTGGTGGGTCATATGGTGAGATATATATATCTTATATATACCATATGTATATATACCATATGTGTATTGTATATATACACATACACCATATATTTGGAGAAACTACCAAACCATTTGCTAAAGTGGCTGTACTGATTTTACATTCTCATTAGTAATATATGAAGGTTTTAATTTCTCCAGATTCTCACCAAAACTTATTAGTGTTTTTTTTACAGCTTTATTGACATATAGAACAGAATGACATATAAAACAATGATTTGATTCATGTATATACATTGTTAAATGCATAATGTTAATCAAGCTAATGTGTCAATGAATTAATACATTTATCCTACATAGTTACCTTTTTTATTTTTGTAGTGAGAACATTTTAAGATCTACTCCTAGCAAATTTCAAATATACAATACAGTATTATTAAATATAGTCATCATTCTGTACATTATATCCCCAGGAATTATTCATCTTATAACTGAGAGTTTATACCCTTTGACCAACGTCTCATTTCTCTCTCCTAACCCATGGCAGCCACCATTTTACTCTCTGCTTCTGGATTCCACTATAAGTGAGATCACACATCTTTGTCTTTCTGCATTCATCCATATTATCACAAATGGCAGGCAGCGTGTTTGATGTTATAACCATTCTAGTGAGTGTGTGGTGGTATCTCATTGTGACTTCCGTTTGTATTTCCTTAATGTTGAGCATCTTCCCATGTGTTTAATAGCTATTTGCATTTGATGAACTATTCATAACTTTTGCTTGTCTTTAAATTGACTTATTCTTTTATTATTAAATTGCAAGATTCTTTATAAATTCTAGGTGCATGTGATTTGCAAATATTTTCTCTCAGTCTGTCACTTCTCTTTTCATTTTCTTAATGGTGTCTTTTGAGTTAACAAAAGTTTTTTAGATTTGATAAAGTCAGATCCATCAGTTCTTTCTTTTATAGTTTGTGCTTTTTCCCCTAAGTATTTCATTCTTCTTTATGCTATTGTGAATGGAATTATTGTCCTTAATTTTATTTTTGAATTATCTGTTCCTAGTATACATAAATACAATTAGTTTTTGTGTATTGATTTTATATCCTGCAAAAAACCAGTGAAGCCATTTGAGCTTGGGATTTTTTGTGGGAAAAATGTTAAATTATTAATTCAACTTATTATGTGTAACAATAGCTTTTATTTTTAACAGCTTTATTGAGGAATAATTCACATACCCTGCAATTCATCCATTTAAAGGGTACAGTTAAATAGTTGTTAGCATATTCACAGATATTTGCAACCAGCACCACAGTTGCTTTTAGAATGTTTTCATCACCTCAGAAAGAAACTCCATACCCATTAGCTGTTAACCCCATATCTCCCATCTGCATTCAGCTCTGAGCAACCACTGATCTACTTTTTTTTTTTTTTTTAATTTTTTTTATTATTATTTATTTATGATAGTCATACAGAGAGAGAGAGAGAGAGGCAGAGACATAGGCAGAGGGAGAAGCAGGCTCCATACACCGGGAGCCCGACGTGGGATTCGATCCCGGGTCTCCAGGATCGCGCCCTGGGCCAAAGGCAGGCGCCAAACCGCTGCGCCACCCAGGGATCCCTGATCTACTTTTTGTGTCTAGATTTCCCTACTCTGGACTTTAATATGAACAGAATAGTATAATACGCGATTTTTTGTGACTAGCTTCTTTTGGCAAGTTTTTTTTCTTTTAGCGTGTTTTGAAGTTTCATTTATTTATTTATTTATTTATTTATTTATTTTAAGATTTTATTTATTTGAGAGAGAGACACAGAGAGCCAGCACAAGAGGGACACAGAGAGGGGCGGAGAGAGAGGGAGAAGCAGACTCTCGCTGAGCAAGGAGCCCGACACAGGGCTTGATCCCAGGACCCTGAGATCATGACCTGGGCCAAAGGCAGACGCTTAACCGACTGAACCACCCAGGCGCTCCAGGGGAGAATCTTAAGCAGACTCCATGCCCAGGCAGACCCTGACTTGGGAATCAATCTTAAAACCCTGAAGATCATGACCTGGAGTCAAAATCAAGAGTCAGACACTTAACCAACTGAAACACCCAGGCACCCCAGAGGGTTGGGTTTGTTTTTTTTTTTTTTTTAAGGTTTATTTATTTATTTTAGAAAAAGAATGTAGTGGAGAGGGGCAGAGGCAGAAGGGGAAAGAAACTCAAGCAGACTCCGCTGAGCATGGAGCCCAATGTGGGGCTTGATCTCATAACCCCAAGATCACAACCGAAGCTGACACCAAGAGTTGGACGCTTAACTGACTTCACCACCTAGGTGTCCCTGTTTTTATTTTTTTAAGGTTTTATTTTTTAAGTAATCTGAATATCCAGTGTGGGGCTCAAACTTATAACCTTGATATCAGAAATCACATGCTCATGCTCTTCTGATTGAACCAGCCTGGTGCCCCTTTTTTTGAGAGTTTTTAGATTTAGCTCACGTATTTAGGCCTCTGACCCATTTTAAGCTAATATTTGTGTATGGTGTGAAGTAGAAGCCCAACGTAATTTGTTTGTCTGTGGATATCAGTTATCCCAGCACCATTTGTTAAATAGATTATTCTTTTCCCATTGAATGGTCTTGTCCACCTTGTTAAAGATCAGTTGACCATAGATGTTTGGGTTTGTTAAACCCATAAATAAACAGGTAAAGTTAATATAGAATTACCACATGACCAAGCATTTCCACTCCTATATTCAAAAGAAAATAGATACTCAAATATGTGTATATACATGCTCATAGCAGCACTATTCACAGTAGCCAAAAGGTAGAAACAACCCAGATGTCCATCAACAAATGGATAAACAAATTGTGTGTGTGTGTAATGAAATATTATTCAGCCATAGAAAGAAATGAGGTACTGATTCATCATATAATGTGAATGAACCTGGAAAACTTAATGAGTGAAAGGAGTCAGACCCAAAAGATGCCATATTGTATGAATCCTTTCATATGAAACACTAGAATAGTAAATCCATAGACACAGAAAGCGGTTGGTAGTAGCCAGGGCCTAGAAGGAAGGGGAATTGTTAATGCATCATGGGTACAGGGTTTCCTTTTAGCAGGGATGGAAATATTTTGGGACTAGATAGAGGTGATAGTTGTATGACATTGTGACTTCACTTAAGTGCTACGGAATTGTTCACTTTATTTTTTTTTAAGATTTATTTATTTATTTATTCATGATAGACATAGAGAGAGAGAGGCAGAGACACAGGCAGAGGAAGAAGCAGGCTCCATGCCGGGAACCCAACGTGGAACTCGATCCCGGGTCTCCAGGATCGTGCCCTGGGCCAAAGGCAGGCACCAAACCACTGAGCCACCCAGGGATCCCCAATTGTTCACTTTAAAATGGTTAATTTTATGTCATAAATTTCCCTTCATATTTTAGAGTACATATTTTTATTTTATTGAAAAAAATTTTAAGTAATCTCTATACCCAACGTGGAGTTCGAAATCTCGACCCCAAGATCAAGAGTTACACACTCCACTGACTGAGCCAGCCAATTGTTCAGAGTATATGTCCTTTGGTCTTTCCCACTTCCACTTCACAGAGGTGTGAAGTCCTTCAGGTCCTTCAGGTCTTTTTGGTATTTCTTTCATTATTTAACTCCACATTTTCCAATGTGATCACATTTCTCAATGTTAGATGTTTACTTACACTGTTTTGTTTAGATTCACTAAAGACTGATAGATAAGATTTAAGTTCTCTTATAGCACCTTGATTTTACTTTACTTACCCCTTTCCCATCCTTCCAATATAATTATATCACCTTTTTTTTTTTTTAAGATTTTATTTATTTATTCATGAGAGAGACACAGAAGAGAGAGGCAGAGACACAGGCAGAGGGAGAAGCAGGCTCCCTGCAGGGAACCTGACGTGAGACTCGATCCCGGGACCCTGGGATCGCGACCTGAGCCAAAGGCAGACACTCAACCACTGAGCCATCCAGGCGCCCCATCACAGACTTCATGCCCAGGCAGACCCATCACCATTTTGTTTAAATCAATACTCTATGTTTAAATAATCATGATTCTGCTGTAGTTTTACCACTGAGTCAAATAGTAGACTATTACTAGGTTTTCTCTCAGAGAACTTTTCTTTTTCCTGGATATAAATAAATGTCCTATGCCCCCCCCCCCACCTCCGCTAAAATAGGTACAAAGAAACCAAGGAGAATCTTCCCATACTCTTCCCACAATTTTTTGATACAATCTTCCACTCTGCCAAATGTGTCAGATTACTTGTCAATCTACTTTTTTTCCTGGAGCTCTTTGTCTTGTTATAATAGATAAGCTTATTAAGCTTGCTATGCAGCTGTGATCCTAGAAATTTTTAACTCTCTCTATGCTGAGTCTCTTAGTTCTTGTATCCCGTGTTCATTCTTGGTTTATTCTCTTTTGGTGGCACACATTCTCTCACATTCTTTAGTAGCTTCATGAGAAAGGATACATAAAAGGTTGTATAAAACTGTATTCAACCAACACATTGTTTGGCTGGGTAGAGATTTCTAGGTTGAAAGTTACTGTTCTTCAGAATTGTGGAGCCAAGGGGTGCCTGGGTGGCTTTGTTGGTTAAGTGTCCGATTCTTGATTTCGGCTCAGTTCACAATCTCAGGATTGTGGGATCAAGCCCCTTTCCCTGTTCACATGCGTGTGTGCGCTCTCGCTCTCTCTCTCAAACAAATAAATAGAATCTTTAAAAAAAAATCGTGAAGTCATTGCTCCATCTTCTAAAATTACTATTGAGATTTTGATACTATTGTTTTTCTTAATCCAAAAGCTTTAGAATCAGAATGTTCCCTTTCTCTATAGTGGTGTGAATTTTCACAATGATGCAAGGTAGTGTGGTCTTTTTTTTCTTTCATTTTCCTGGGTACTTGACGGGTTCCTTGGGAATACATCCTATATTATTTCTTTGAAAGTTCTCTTAGTTCTCACTTTCTGGAGAAAACATTCAACCTTTGATTCAATCTTTGATCACCTCTTTCTGCTATTGCATATCTCTCTATATTAAACTTTTTTACTGGGATCCCTGGGTGGCGCAGCGGTTTGGCGCCTGCCTTTGGCCCAGGGCGCGATCCTGGAGACCTGGGATCGAATCCCACGTCGGGCTCCCGGTGCATGGAGCCTGCTTCTCCCTCCGCCTGTGTCTCTGCCTCTCTCTCTCTCTCTGTGACTATCATAAATAAATAAAAAATTAAAAAAAAAAATTTAAAAAAAAAAATAAATAAACTTTTTTACTTTTTGAGAGATTGATTCACCTTATTTTTACCTTTTTTTTTTTCTTTTTTTAATAGTAAGGAGAAACTTTATTTGAAAAGGGTATTATGGGGCAGCCCCGGTGGCTCAGTGCTTTAGCCCCGCCTTCAGCCCAGGGCGTGATCCTGGAGACCTGGGATCAAGTCCCATGTCAGGCTCCCTGCATGGAGCCTGCTTCTCCCTCTGCCTGTGTCTCTTCCCCCCCCCCCCCCCCCTGCCCAAAATAGATAGAAGATAGATAGATGATAGATAGATAGATAGATAGATAGATAGATAGATAGATAGATGATAGATATTTCTGGACGGTGGTGTATAGAGAAAGACTTTTGCAGTAGTGGAAGAGGGGCAGTAGCAATAGAGAAGATTGATTTCTGTGACCTGAAGATCTACAAGTGACTCTTTCCTATTGTATTTTAATATTATCTCTCAAATTTTTAATTTCCAGGAGTTCACTGTTGTAGTCATTGTTTCTTCTCTTACCTGCCCCTTTCCCACTCACTGGATCCCATTCCATTCCCCTTCTCCTACAACTTTTCTCCCTTCCTGTCGTTTCCTTGCCCCTGCCCCTTTAAGTCTTCTCTGTTTCTCCCTCTTCCCTGTGCTTCTGTTCTTCCTTCTTTCTCTAGCATTCTGTTCTTGATACATTGCTTTTCTGTCTTCTCTTATCGATAAGGACATGAACTATGGAATTCTTTTTTTTTTTCATTCACTTTGTTTTAGCGTTCTTCAGTACCTGCATTTGTTTCCTCCAAATAGCTTTTATGCTTTTGGTTTTTTTGTCTCCATTTAATGTGCATTCGTCTTTATAGGGAAGGCTCCATAAAGCTGGTGGAAGCTGTGTATGTGTGAGTAGGGCTTAGGGTTTGTGGACTGGTGGGTTTCACTGTAGGGTGAAGGACAGAATGCCAGTTTTCCAGCAAAAGGGCACCCAGATGTCAGTGTTTTATCCATTTCTGGAGGAGCTATTCTGTTCCTTTAAAGAACAAAGATTTTCCAGTATCTTCTATGTAAATGAAAATTATCCCTTAATTTATTATTTGTAAACTTGGGTATTAATATCACATTTCCATGAAATAATGTGCAGCTCAGTTTATGCGTTAAAGAATTGGGCTTGATTCTTTCTATCCCTAAGCAATCTATAATGCTTTGTTACAACTCCTACATAGAATAATTTAAAAGTGTTTAATATCTCAACATATATAAATATGTTAACCCACACTTTTTTTTTTTCCTGTGTGGCCGGGTAGAAGATTACTAATGTACCAGACAAATATTGTGCATGCTGGACATATGATCTGTCTATAAATTGGCATCATATAGCTCAGAAAACTATAAATATGAATTAAGGGCACCTGAGTGGCTCAGCTGGTTAAGTGTCCCACTCTTGGTCATGATCTCAGGGTTATGATCTCAGGGTTATAGGATCAAGCCCTCTATTGGGCTCCAGCTCCATGACCAGCACAGAGTTTGCTGGAAACTCTTTCCTTCTCCTTTACCCTCTGTCCCTTCCCCCACTCACATGTGTGCTCTCTCTCTAAAATAAATAAATAAAATCTTTTTTAAAAGAGGGGGAGGGCAGCCCCCGTGGCTTAGTGGTTTAGCACCGCCTTCAGCCCAGGGCGTGATCCTGGAGACCCGGGATCAAGTCCCACATTGGGCTCCCCCTACAGAGTCTGCTTCTCCCTCTGCTTGTGTATCTGCCTCTCTCTCTCTCTCTCTCTCTCTCTCTCTCTCTCTCTCTGTCTCTAATAAATAAATAAAATCTTAAAAAAAAAAAAAAAAAAAGATTCAGACACACCTGGCTTTGAATTGCAGCACGGCCATATATAAGCTGTGTGACATTGGGCAAGTCAGAATCCTGTCTGAGCCTCGGTTTCCTCATTAATTCCACCATGTGCCAGACCCTGTATTAGCACTAGAATAGGAGTAGCAAATAAAGTTTCCTCCTTCCATGGAGCTTCTTTTATCTTTTATTAACTGCAATTCTGTTTTAATACTCATATTTTATATCCTGGCATTTCTGTGGTTAAAATGCTGCTAACACATACTTTTGTCCATACACTATGTTTTTTAACTCTTTGAGGAACCTCCACACAGTTTTCCAGAGTGGCTGCACCATTTCACACTGTTTTTAATGATAATTTCTTAAGAATATTATATGCATTTACACCTTTTGATTTTTTTAATCTAAACCTGAAATGTTAGAAGTTTAATGAACTATAACAGATTGAAAAAATTAAGATAGTATTTGTTTACTATAATTCATCCAAGGGCCATGTATCCTTTATTTTTTTTCCCATGTATCCTTTAATGTGCTATAACTAGTATATGAATGTCCCATTTTCAGCTCTCTGGTATAATCTTTTGCTGATTGTTGTTTTTACATTTTTTAGTATTATAAGATATTGTTAACATCTAAGTCTAGGAATTGGGATTCCCAAGTTACTGATAAAAAAATGGAATAGAAATTTGTGTGCTTCAGAGGTTTATAAAACTCAAGGAAATTCTTTTTATAATGCATCTTCTTGAAGTGGTATTTCCGAAAGGACATTAATGGATGCTTCTCCTTCCCTCATTTTCTCATTTTAGGAAAACTAAAACCAACAATGGCATTCATGTCAGGAAAATTGAAGATTAAAGGAAACATGGCCCTAGCAATCAAATTGGAGAAGCTAATGAATCAGATGAATGCCAGGCTGTGAAGGAAAAAGAAAAAAAAAAAATGTCGATCACTAAGCTCAAAAAATAAAAGGACTCAACAGTTAAAATCTGTTTGTTTTCTTTCCTCTCGTAAGGATATGCATGTTGGTTTTGGGAAAAAAATACAATTTTTGTATCTGTAAGACTTGAAATTGTAATTAAAACAGCTAATTAATCAAACACAAGCTTCATTAAGTGGAATTCTAAGACAGTCTGCCTATCGTATTTTGTGAGTTTTGCTCTCTGAGCATAGATTTCATTCATTGTGGGAAAGGTATGATGAGCAATATATCAGGTTCAAGCAGTAAAATTAGCTCTTTTCAACACTTCGCATATAAAAGGAGGTCAACCAGTTTTAATTTTTCTGTTTGGGATTATATGCTAGTGAAATCTTAAATGGTATTTTAGAGTTTTATATAGTTTTAAAAAAAGATCTTCTACAATGCATTGTCAATCACATAAACGACTTAATAAATACTGTTTGTGAAGACTAATGAAACAAAAACTTTTTCATTCTAACGAGCTTTACAAATATGTTACCTATAGTAAAAATGTTATTAATGTAATTCAGCTAATTACAGTATGTATTGTCATGTTAAAGTGTGTAAAAATATCCTAAAATAAAATAACTTCTCCCCAGAAGTATGCACTTGGTCACAGTGTTTATTTATTTTTTTTAAAGATTTTATTTATTTACTCATGAGAGACAGGGAGAAGGAGAAGCAGGCTCCATGCAGGGAGCCCCGCGTGGGACTCCATCCCAGGTCTCCAGGATCGCCGCCTGGACAGAAGGGGGCGCTAAACCGCTGAGCCACCCGGGCTGCCTGGTCACAGTGTTTAAAAAAAGAGAACATCAGGGGAATCCCTGGGTGGCTCAGCGACTTAGCGCCTGCTTCAGGCCCAGGGCATGATCCTGGATTCCTGAGATCGAGTCCCATGTCAGGCTCCCTGCATGGATCCTGCTTCTCCCTCTGCCTATATCTCTGCCTCTCTCTCTCTCTCATAAATAAATAAAATCTTTTGTTTTTAAAGAACATCAGAATAGATGGTTGTTAAGCACTGAATTGTACACCTCCCAAACTCATTTGATGAAATCCTAACACCCCCCCCCCCCCCAGACTTTCCTTATTTAGAGATAAGGCCTTGAAAGAAGTGGTTAAGTTAGAATGAGGCTTTTAGGGTGTGCTCTAATCCAGTCTGACTGGGATCCTTCTAAGGAGGAAATTTGGAGATAAAACACAAGGGATGCACACACAAAGGAATGACCATGTGAGAACCAGTGGGGAGGCAGTCCATCTGGAAAGCAAGGAGAGAGGCCTCAGAAGAAACCAAATCTACCAAGACTACTCTTCTCCAGAACTGGAAGATTTCTGTTGGTTTAGCCACTCAATCTGTATGGTATTTTGTTTTGGCAGCCGCAGCAAACTCGTGCAATGGTTTGTCTTCTTACGCTAAAGTTTAAAAAAAGTCATTTCCTTTCATTTTAATGTTAAAAATACTTGCTCACGGGACACCTGGGTGGCTCAGTGGTTGAGCGTCTGCCTTCAGCTCAGGTCGTGATCCCAGGGTCCTGGGATCAAGTCCTACATCGGGCTCCCTGCATGGAGCCTGCTTCTCCCTCTGCCTATGTCTGCCTCTCTCTCTGTGTCTCTCATGAATAAATAAAGTCTTAAAAAAAAAACTTGCTCATTGTAATTCCTTTACTTCTCATCTTCCATTCTCTAATATTACTGCGCTTAATTCTGACATTTCCTACAATCATAATATTAGAACATTTAATGTCTGTTTTACAAATGAAACAGGATCAGAGAATGGGAAAAGACTAGCCCAAGGCCAAAATTAATAAAATCCCTATCCAACAAAAACCTCCCAGGATGTTAGCCTTGAATAGAACCCATAAAGACATTACCTCTCCATCCAAGAAGCCCAGATGGATTGCTTTTGGGGTGTCAGCCTTACAACTCCTTTTGCAGCTGCCAGTCACTTCTAGCTCTGAAGATCCTGGTCAGGTGTTGCCAGCAGGCTTGTTTTCTACTGAAGTTTATTAAAGCTCTCTCTCTCTCTCTCTTTAAGATTTTATTTATTCATGAGAAAGAGAGACACAGGCAGAGAAGCAGGCTCCATGCCAGGAGCCGATGCAGAACTTGAACCCTGGACCCAGGGATTACACCCTGGGCCGAAGGCAGGTGGTAAACTGCTGAGCCACCCAGGGATCCCCAGAGCTTCTCTCTTTTCTCTGCATTCTCCAAATGGTCTCAAAGCTTTGGGAAAACAAACTATTACGAGACAGGAATTATGGGTTCTAGTAACTAAAACGAACTTGCTGGGGTACCTGGGTGGCTCAAGGGTTGAGTGTCTGCCTTTGGCTCAGGTCTTGATTCTGGGGTCCTGGGATCAAGTCCTGCATCAGGTTCTCTGCAGGGATCCGGCATCTCCCTCTGTGTCTCTGCCTCTCTTTGTGTCTCATGAATAAAAAAAAAAACTTAAAAAAAAAATAAAACATGAACTTGCTTACTAAGAGGCCTTGGGATATTGGGAAAAAATATTTTCACAGGGCCCTAGTTTTCCCATCTGTAATTGAGGGAGTTGGAATAGGTCATCCACAGCCCCTTTGCGCTCAATATTACTAGGAAGTACCAGTTTGGAGTGTTCTGTCAAAGGTAGCCACACCTAGATTCCTGAAGCCTTTTGCTACACCTCCCAGATGCCTTAATGAATTCACGTGTTCCCTTTCCATGGATCTTGCTCATTAACTGCACTGGAGTTGTAGAACTTGCCAGAAGTTTTGAAAGGCTATTTTGTGTGTTGTTCAGCAGCCAATTGAGCCCTAACTCTGAAATTAAATGGTTATGGAGAGAAATCAAGGCCCTTGGTCGTTTTAGTGATTGAAGTTATTTAGACATTTTTAAGGTGGTTTGTTGCTAGTAATTCTATATTTCAACAAATCCTCTTATATAGTACCTTTTACATAAGCCTCTTAAGTAGAAGGAAAAAAGTTCTTTTTCCCTCTACCTATGAAGCTTCCAGCTGGGGTCCTGTAAATTAGATTAGCAAAAGATAGCTTAACAAGCAAAGAAGAAATAGAAGTTTACTAACATGTGCGTCACAAATATAGGGTATTCAGGTCTGAATATCTCAAAGGAGTGGTTAGAACTTGAGTTATATAACATCTTAACAAAAGAACAATATATTTTTAGAGAATACAAAAGAAAAGGACTCTGAGTTTCTAAAGTGACAAATCGTGCAAAGGAAAATATATGGTAGTAAGTTTAGTTTTCTAAGAAGCTTCCAGGGGCACCTGGGTGGCTCAGATGGTTAAGGGTCTGCCTTCAGCTTGGGTCATGACCCCAGGGGTCCTAGGCTCAGGCCTCATATTGGGCTCCCTGCTCAGTGGGGAGTCTGCTTCTGCTTCTCCCTCTATGCACCCCCCAGCTTGTGCTCTCTCTCCGTCAAATAAATAAATTTTGCATTTCCCCCAGCAATGAATTAGTGTTCCTGATTTTCTACATCCTCTTCAGTATTTGGTATTGTCGGTGGTGTGGATTTTGGCCATTTTAACAGGTGTGTAGTGGTATCTCTTTTTAGTTTGCAATGTTGAATATCTTTTCACACGCTTACTTGCCTCTATATCTTCTTTAGTAAGGTGTCTGTTAGGTCTTTGGTCCATTTTTAAATAGTTATTTTCTTATTGTTGCAATTTAAAAGTACTTTGTGTATTTTGGAAAACAGTCCTTTATCATTTGTCTTTTGCAAATATTTTCTTCCCAGTCTGTGACTTGTTCTTTTGACATCGCCTTTTGCAGAGCAGAATGTTTTCATTTTTTTTAAGTCTTTTTAAGTAATCGCTACACCCAGTGTGGGGCTCGAACTCATGACCTCGACTGAGATCAAGAATCGCATAGTCTTCCAACTAAGCCAGCCTAGGCACCCCAAATTTTTTCATTTTGATGAAGTCTGGCTTGTCAATCATTTCTTTCATAGATTGTGCTTTTGGTGTTGTATCTAAAAAGTCATTGCTAATAAATAAATCTTTAAAAAAAAAAAGTTGTTACCATACCCGAGGTCATCTAGGTTTTCTCCTGTTATTTTCTAGGAGTTTTATAGTTTTGCATTTTTACGTTTAGATCTGTGATCCATTTTGAGTTAATTTTTGTGGAAGGAATAAACTATTAAGATTCTTTGTTTTTGTTTTTGCATGTGGATATCCAGTCCCAGCACCATTTGTTGAAAAAACTGTCTTCTTTGTCAAAGATCGGTTGACTATATGTGGGACTATTTCTGGGCTCTCTATTCTGTTCTACTGATCTATTTGTTTATTCCTTCACCAGTACCACACTGCTTGGTTACTATGCTGTATAGTAAGTCTTGGGAGTCAGGTAGTGTCAGTCCTCCAACTTTGTTCTTCTTCAATATTGAGTTGGCTATTCTGGGTCTTTCACCTCTCCGTATAAGCTTTAGAATCAGGGTCACCTGGCTGGCTCAGATGGTGGAGCTTGTGACTCTTGATCTTAGAGTTGTGAGTTCAACCCCTACAGTGGATGTAGAGCTTACTTAAATGAAAAAAAAAAAAAAGTACAAGTATTTCTCAATTTAAAAAAAAAAAAAAACCCTTAGAATTAATTTGTTGATAACCAGAAAATAATTTACTGGGATTTTGATTGGCATTACATTGAATCCATATATTAGTTTAGGATAAACTGAGGTCTTGACAATATTGAGTCTTCTTATCAATGAATATGAACTATCTTTTCATTTATTAAGTTGTTCTAGGATCTTTCATTAGAGTTTTGTAGGTTTTCTCATACAGATCTTGTTAGATTTTGTTAGTTGTACCTCAGTATTTTGGGGGGTGCTGTGGTTTTTCTTTTTTTTGTGTGTGTGTGTGTGTGTTTTAAATTTCAAATTTTAGTTCTTCATTACTGGTATTTGGAAAGTGATTGACTTTTATATATTAGCCTTGTATCCTACGACCTTTCTATAATCATTTATTAGTTCCCGAGAGGGGTTTTTTTTTTTGTCAAATTTTTTTTCAGATTTTCTACACAGACAATTATGTCATCAATGAACATGGTTTTATTTCTTCCTTCATAATCTCCATACCTTTTATTTCCTGCATTAGGTGTTACTGCATTAGCTAGGACTTCCAGTATGATCGTGAAAAGCATTAATGAGAGGGGACATCCTTGCCTTGTTCATGATCTTAGTGAGAAAGTATCTAGTTTCTCACCATTAGCTGTAGGGTTTTTATAGATATTCCTCCTTAAGTTGAGGAAATTCTCTCTATTCCTTATTTACTGAGAGATTTTATCATGAGCCGGTGCTAGAGTCTGTGAAACGCTTTTTCCGTGTCTATTAATATGATCTTTAGCCTGTTGACATGGTAGGTTACATTAAGTATTTTTGAATATTGAACCAGCCTTGCATACATGAAATAAATCCCATGGGGTTGTTGTTATATGAATGTTCATGCCTCCTCCCCCTACATTTCATATGTAGAAATCCTAGCCCCCAAAATGATAGTATTAGGAAGCAGGGCCTTTGGGAGGTGATTAGATCCCAAGGGTGAGGGCCTCATGATTGGGATTCATGTCATTATAAAATAGACCCCAGAGAGCTAGCCAGACCCTTCTACAAAGTGAGGACAGAGTGACACGGTGCCATCTATGGACCAGAAATCAAGCCCTTACCATACACTGACTCTATCTGTGCCTTGATCTTGGACTTACTAGCTTCCAGGACTATGGGAAATAAAGTTTATTGTTTACAGGCTACCCAATCTCTGGTACAGAGGGTACCTGATTTAATGATGGTTCGACTCACAATTTTTCAGCTTTATGATGATGTGAAAGCACTACACATTAATTAGAAACCACACTTTGAAATTTGGATTTTAATGTTTTCCTAGGCTAGTGAGTTGTGGTGTGATACTCTCTCATGATGCTGGTCCGTGGCAGTTAACCACAGCTCCCAGGCAGCCACTTGATCATAAGGGTAAATAACTGATACACTTAACAACCATTGTCTGTCCCCTCACAACCATTCTGGTTTTCACTTTCAGTATAGTATTCAATCAATTACATGAAATATTCAACACTGTATTTTCATAAAATAGACTTTGTGTTAGATGACTTTGCCCAACTGTAGGCTAATATAAGTGTTCTAGAGCATGTTTAACATAGGCGAGGCTAAGCTAGGGTGTTTGGTAGGTTATGTGTATTGAATGCACTTTAAATTTATGATATTTTCAATTTACAATGGGTTTATTGCGACAACTCCATGGTAAGTTGAGGAAGATCTGTATTTTATGGGATACCCGGGTGGCTCAGTGGTTGAGCGTCTGCCTTCAGCTGAGGGCGTGATCTCTGGGCCCAGGGATTGAATCCTGCATCGGGCTCCCTGTAAAGAGCCTGCTTCTCCCTCTGCCTTTGTCTCTGCCTCTCTCTGTGTCTCATGAAGGAAGAAAGAAAAAAGAAAGAAAGCAAGAAAGAAAGCAAGAAAGAAAGAAAGAAAGAAAGAAAGAAAGAAAGAAAGAAAGAAAGAAAGAAAGAAAGAAAAAGAAAGTAAGTTAAAAAAAATCTGTATTTTGTTATGGCAGCCTGAACAGGCTATGACAGTTGTGGCATATAGTTCTTTTTATTCATCATTGGATTCAATCTACTAATATTTTGTTGAGGATTTTTGTATGTATGTTCCTGAGAGATGCTGGCCTATAATTTTCTTGTAATGTCTTTCTGGTTTTGGATTAGGGTAATGCTGGCTTCATAGATTGAATTAGGAATATTTTCTCTGTATCTGTCTTCAGAAAGGGACTAGAGAGAAGTAGTGTAGTTTCTTCATTTAAATGTTTGTTAGAATTCACCAGTGAACACTTTTTGACCTGGTGCTTTCTGTTTTGGAAGCTTATTAATTATCATCTTGCTTTTCCTCCATCTCTTCTTTGTTCTTCTATTCTGGCTTCCTGCTACTTCATTCTGCCCTTCATGTATTGCAAGAATCTCACAAGGTATTTCCTTTACCCATTTCCATTCTGTCTACTATTTTTGTTACACATTTTATTTCCTATGTTACAAACTGTACAACATATTGGTTAATTCCATTCAACAAGTAAATTATCTTTTTAAAAATTAAAAAATGAGAGGGGTGCCTGGGTGGCTCCATCAGTTAAGCATCTGCCTTCAGCTCAGGTCATGATCCCTGCATTGGGCTCCCTGCTCAGCGGGCAATCTGCTTCTCCCTCTCCCTCTGCCCACCACTCTGCCTACTTAGGCTTTATCTCTGTCAAATAAATCTTTAAAACAATTTTTTTAAATGAGAAATGTCTTTTAAATTTACCCATGTATTTACTATTTGCACTGGAAATATATCTATCACCAATTATCCAAAAATAAACATATCCAAAAGTTTTCCTCCTGTCCCTTTCCAGTCATTTATGCTTATCCTCCACCCATTCCCAGCAACTACTGACCTTACTATAGATTCGTTTGCATTTGCCTGGAAAAATCCATTTATATAAATGGATTTGTACAGTATATACTCTTCATCATTCTAGCTTTCAATATGCATAATTATTTTGAGAATTATTCATGTTGTTCTATATATCAATAGTGCATTCCTTTTTATTATCACTCAGTAGTTTCCCATTGTATGGATATACTAAATATCTTTATCCATTTACCTGTTTATAGACATTCAGGTTATTTCTAGCTTTTGGCTATTAGAATAAAGCTGCTGTGAACATTCATGAACAAATCCTTTTTTCCTCTTGGGTATGGAATGGGTGTTATGGTAGGTGTATATTTAACTTAAGAAATTTCCAAACTTTATTCCCAAAGTGGTTGTACTATATTACATTCCATCAGCAATGTATAGGATTTCATTTCTCCACATTCTTATCAACACTTGAAATGTTTAGTCTTTTAATTTTTAGTCATTCTAATAAGTATGTAGTGGTATCTCTATTGTATTTTATTTTTTTAAAGATTTAAAATCCTTCTTTAAAAAAAGGGGGGAGGGTAGGCTGAGTGGCTCAGCGGTTTAGCGCCGCCCTTGGCCCAGGGCCTGATCCTGGAGACCCGGAATCGAGTCCTGCGTCGGGCTCTCTGCGTGGAACCTGCTTCTCCCTCTGCCCTCTCTCTCTGCCTCTCTCTGTGTCTCTCATGAATAAATAAATAAAATCTTAAAAAAATTAAAATCTTTAAAGAATAAAATCCTTTTTTTTTAGAATAAAATCTTTTTAAAAAATTATCAATTTTTTAAAGTGGATCATGATTTGGGTGTCATTAAATCTTTGCCTGATTGAAAACCTTCTCTGGAAGTTTTATAGTTTGCATTTAGCCTATTATACATATCAAGTTAATTTTTGTATATGTTGCAAGGTATAGACCAAATTTCATTTTTCTAATTAGGGATTATTCAATTATTCTAGCATCATTTGTTGAAAAACATAGCAAATTTTATTTATTTATTCATGAGAGACACAGAGAGAGAGGCAGAGACAAAGGCAGAGGGAGAAGCAGGCTCCCTGCAGGGAGCCTGATGCAGAACTCGATCCCACGACCCCGGGATCACACCCTGAGCTGAAGGCAGATGCTCAACCGCTGAGCCACCCAGGAGCACCCACATGACAGGTTTTAAAAAGAGCCTAATAGGAGCTTCTGGGCTGATGAACACATGGAGAGTGGCACACCTGGAGAGGGAATGGAAGCCCACACCCTTTCCCCATGCCTTCGATCTCCTCCATCTGGCTGTTCCAGACTTATATAGCCTTTCATAATAAACTAGTAATCTAGTAAAAATAAATTACTTAATTAAAAATTTTATTTAAAAAAGAATCTAATAAAACTTTAAAGTGTAAAATATAACATAAAACTTTGCCATAATATAACTTGAGGTTTTCATTATTGTAAGGTTAATGCAAAACATTGTTTAATTGCAAAAAAAAAAAAACCATAAAAACAATGTTAAACTTAAAAGTTTACACAGTTGACTATGTATTTACCTGAGAAAGCACCAAATTACTTCCTAGCCACTCCCTACCCCTCTAGAAGAAGAGAACTTTGATTCCCCCCAGTTAGAGAATAGAAGCTGGGCCGAGGGTGGGGAAGCTAGAATCAAGTGGCATTATATCTGAATTTGAATTATGATAAGGTGTTTTTTTAAAAAAGATTTTATTTATTCATGAGAATAACAGAGAGAGAGAGGGAGGGAGGGAGGGAGATAAGCAGGCTCCATGCAGGGAGCTGGATGTGGGACTCGATGTGGGACTCGATCCTGTGACTCCAGGATCACGCCCTGGGCTGAAGGCAGGTGCCAAAGCACTAAGCCACCCAGGGATCCCCTATTATAAGGTGTTTTATAGCAGTTTACTAATTTTCATATATCCTGTATCCAATCTACTGTTAAACCTATCTATTTATTGGATTTAGAATTTTAGTGCACTTCCTAGTTCTGAAATTTCTTTTTCATACTTTGTAACAGCTTTTTGGAGGTATAAGTTAACATACCATATAACTCACCCATTTAAAGTGTATAATCCAGTGGTTTTTCATATATTCACAGAGTTTTGAAATGATCATCACTATCAAGTTTAGAAAAATTTTCATCACCCCAGGAATAAACCCTTTATTTTTTAGCAGTTACCCCATATCTTCCCCAAGACCTCTCAGGTCTAGGCAACCACTAATCTACTTTCTGTCTCTAGATTTGCCTATCTGGACATTTCATATAACTGGAACCATAGAATATATGGTCTTTTGCATCTTTCTTCACATGTTCTCAAGGTTGATCCATGTGGTAGCATGTAGCAGTAGTTCATTCCTTTTTTTGGTTGAATAATATTCCATTGTATGAATATACCACTTTTTACTTATCCATTCATGGGTTGGTGAACATTTGGGATGTTTCTGGTTTTTTTTAGTCATTATGAATAATATTGTTATGATCACCCATGTACAAGTTCTCTGTGTGGACATGTTTTCATTTCTCTTGGGTGTATACCTAGAAGAATTGCTGAGTTATATGGGAACTTTAACCTTTGAAGAAATGGCCATCTGTTTTCCAAAGTGCCTGCACCATTTTACAATATCACTTAGCAGTGTGTGAGGGGTTCAGTTCTCCACATCCTTACCAACACTTGTTATTGTCTTTTTCATTGTAACCATCTTAGTGGGGGTGTAGTGACATCACTGTGGTTCTGATTTGTGTCCCTCTGATGGCTCTATTTCATTTTTTTTAAAGAGTCTAGCTCTCTAGTGAAATTCTCCATTTTTTCATCGATGTTCTTGAACATAATTAACCATAATTATTCTAAAGGCTGTATATAATAACTACAGTATCTGGATCATGTGTGCATCTGTTCCTAAAGCCTTTTTTTCTTCTTGGCTTTGTGCAGTTAGTTTTTTCTTGGTGTATTGGTAATTTTTTTAAAGATTTTATTTATTTATTTATGAGAGACACAGAGAGAGGTAGAAACATATGCAGAGGGAGAAGCAGGCTCCCTGCGGGAAGCCGGATGCAGGACTCCGTCCCAGGATCCCAGATCATATGAGCTGAGCCAAAGGCAGACGCTCAACCACTGAGCTCCAGGTGTACCTATTGGTAATTGTTGACAGAATGTTAGACATTGCATATGAAATGTTATGAAGTCTCTTTAAAGAAGATTTGCTTTTTTCCTTTTTTTTTTTTTTTAAGATTTATTGTATTTATTTCAGAGACAGCACAAGCAGGGGGAGGGCGAAGGGCAGAAGGAGAAGCAGATTCCCCACTGAGCAGGGGGCCTGACACGAGCTCCATCCCAGGACTCTGAGATCATGACCTCAGTGAGCTGAAGACAGAGCCTTAACTGACTGAGCCACCCAGGTGCACCAGATTTCCTTTTTTTTCTTGCAGGCAGATAGAATATGGAAAGATCACCTTGATCCACCTAGTCATCAAAACAGTTCAGGCTGTTTTAGGCATTGTTAGTGCTATTTCTGATTTGCTTTTTCTCTCTGGATATAGTTCCTCAAGGGTCTCAACGGAGACTGTCCTTCCTGTTTAAATTCTTTCTAGCTCTATGAGATAGCTAAGTGTTACTGCTCAGTGGTTTTTTTTTTTTTTTTTTGTCTTAGCGGTTGGTTTCCTTGTGTGTACAGATTAGGGATTACCAGATACTTTGAGGATAAATGGCATGTAGAATGACTGGCTCCTCTTGCTGTGATTACCTTTTCTCTGGGATCTTGGGCTTTCAAATCCTGGCTGTCTTGATAGACTTGACCTCCAATTTTTGTATCTGTAGTCCAGTCAGACTGTCAAAAATTCTAGGATGTTTCTCAGTGTTCGGTTTCTATACTCTCAGGTATAAATCAACAGTGCCCTAAGAAAGAAATGTAGGACTCACTTCGTGTTTCCCTGTGTGGTGAGCTCTTGGACTCTCAAGGCGTGGTTGCTCCACAATAGTTTTAAAGAGCCTTTGTTGTTTTATCGTTTTAAATAAAACTTTTAGAGTTTTAGTTCTTAGTGGGAGAGGTAGTTTATTCAACAAGGTATCCCATCATTGCTGGAAGCCTGCATCATTAAAGAAAGTGATCATGATGGATATATCCTTTAAATGGGATTTCATTTTCAGCGGTTCAGCGTCACCTTCAGCCCAGGGCGTGATCCTGGAGACCCAGGATCGAGTCCCATGTCGGGCTCCCTGCATGGAGCCTGCTTCTCCCTCTGCCCGTGTCTCTGCCTCTGTCTCTGTGTCTCAAATAAATAAATAAATAAATAAATAAATAAATAAATAAATAGATAAATAAATAAAATCTTTAAAAAAAGTTATTTGTAGTAAAAAGCACAATATAAAATTTGTCCTCCTAACCACTTTTAAATATATAGTTTAGCGGTGTTAACTGTATTTACACTATTGTGTGACAGATCTCTAGAACTTTTTCATTGTGCTGAACTAGAATTCTAAACTCATGGAGCAACTCCCCATATTTCCTTCCTCCATTCCTGGCAACCACCATAATACTTTGTTTCCATGATTTTGACAACTCTAGGTATTTCATGTAAGTGGAATCATACAGTATTCCTTTTGTGACTGGTTTGCTTTACTCAGCAGAATGTCCTCAAGATTCATCCATGTTGTAGCATATGATAAGATTTCTTTAAGAAAGAAATTTAAGTCTGAATAATATTCTCTTATATGTATATGCCATGTTTTGTTTATCCATTCATCCATCTGATGAAGTTTTGGAACACAAGTGAGGTTTGGTGGGGTGAGGTCTGGAGCCGATGACCAGGAAGGAATTCTCGAGGCATCTTTGGTGCAAAACGGTGGTTTTATTAAAAGTCGGGGCCAGGACCCCTGGGCAGGGAGAGCTGCTGCCCCGGGCCTGTGAGGGGAGGCTGGTTATGTACCTGGGAGTCGGGAGGGGTTTGGGGAGCTGCTCTCTAAGGGATTCTGGAAGCAAGGTTTCCAGGACCTTGAGGGGCTTGGTATTGTTGGGAAAAGGTCACTCCCTACGGTCTAACAAAGCCTGAGTCATGAGCCCCTCAGATGTGTATCCGTGGGCCACGTGCTTGGGGGATGATCGCCCACAAGTGTCTTGGGGGGTTTAGAGATAAAGGGAAATTTCTAAAGGAATTTTTACATGTTAAAGTAGACTCATGGGGTCCTGAGGATCGGGGTCCTGAGGATCGGGCTGAGATTGCCTTTTGTCCTGAGGAAAGTATGACCCTCGAGGCAGCTGAGTCTGTCCAGGAAGGTCCCTCTGCCTGTTTCAAGGGCTTGTCATGTGCTTTGTCCTCAGCTAGCCCCCTGTTCTCCATCACATCTATGGACATTTGGGCAGCTTCCACCTCTTGGCCATTGTGAATATGCTGCAGTGAACATGGGTGTGCAGATTTCTCTTCAAATTCCTGCTTCAATTGCTAGATATATACCCAGAAGTGGGATTTCTGAATCATAATCATATTATTTTTGATAGACCCCCCCATACTGTTTTCTATGGCAGCTGCACCATTTACATTTCCACCAACTTGCTGAGGGTTCCACTTTTCTCTGAAGGATTATATATTTGAAATATATGGCAATTAACTTTTTTTTGGACAATAATTATTTTGTCAAAAATGTTTAGTTTTTTTTTTTTTTTTTAAATTCAGCCTAGACCAGGAGGAGTGTTGACAGAGCAAGGTGTTAAGAATCCTTTTTTTAATTTATTTTTTTTATTGGAGTTCAATTTGCCAACATATAGCATAACACCCAGTGCTCACCCCATCAAGTGCCCCCCTCAGTGCCCGTCACCCAGTCACCCCCTCCCCCCGCCCACCTCCCCTTCCACCACCCCTTGTTCGTTTCCCAGAGTTAGGAGTCTCTCATGTTCTGTCTCCCTCTCTGATATTTCCCACTCATTTTCAATCCTTTTTTTGTTCAGAAGTCAGTAGTCTCTTTCTCTTCTTATTCTTCTCTCTCTCCTGATATACCCCAAGGGCAAGAGGGGCTGAGGTTCCCTGGTCACAGTGGGGTGAGGCCAGGCTGTGAGCACCACATATGGCTAATCAGATGTGCTTTAAATATTATTTACTTGCCATTATTATTATTATTTTGGAGCTACCTATTACCGTAAATAGAAAGGAAGTTAAGAGCATGGAATCTGGCGCCAAACTGCCTGGGACGAATCCGGGTTCCTCCAGCTACTCTGTGATCCTGGGCAGGTGTCTTAAGTCCTCTCCGCTTCAGTTTCCTCATCCATAATCGGGCAGTGCTAACACCCACTGCATAGAGTTCTTAGGATTAAGCAGCTGCATAGTCCCTAAGCACCTAGAGACGCTCACATACAGTAAGTGCTGCGTTTGCTACGTAAAATAAAGGTGGGGGGCGCCAGCCTTGCCCCTTGTGGTCCCGAGGTGCGTAGGGGGGCGGGGAATCAGTGCCTGCCTCGGTGGTCCTCGTGTGTTTTGGGTGTCATGCCCCCCCCGCCCCCATGGGATGGACGCGAGTGCGGTAGTTGGTCTGGGAACTTCCACTGGGCAGCGGTGACTGGGTTGCCCGCGAGCAGGAGGTGTTCCCGCACCTGGATGTAGACGTGCCGGTGCTCCGCGCCTTAGGACAGGTGCTACAGCAAAGGGTCCGGCCGGGGCTGCAGCTGGCGCCTGGGGGACGCTCCCCGGGGCTCGGGGGGGCGGGGGTCACCGGCCGGGGCTGCAGCTGGCGCCCGGTGAACGGTCCCCGGGGCTCGGGGGGGGGGGCGTGGGGTCACCGGCCGGGGCTGCAGCTGGCGCCTGGGGGACGCTCCCCGGGGCTCGGGGGGGGGGGGCGTGGGGTCACCGGCCGGGGCTGCACCTGGCGTCTGGGGGACGCTCCCCGGGGCTCGGGGGGGGGGCGTGGGGTCACCGGCCGGGGCTGCAGCTGGCGCCTGGGGGACGGTCCCCGGGGCTCGGGGGGGGGGGCGGGGGTCACCGGCCGGGGCTGCAGCTGGCGCCCGGTGAACGGTCCCCGGGGCTCGGGGGGGGGGGGCGTGGGGTCACCGGCCGGGGCTGCAGCTGGCGCCTGGGGGACGCTCCCCGGGGCTCGGGGGGGCGGGGGTCACCGGCCGGCCCCCCCCCCCCCCGCACGCGGCGCCGGCCGCACCTGCCTGGGCGCGGAGGGCGAGCCCGTGCGCGCCGGCGCGGCGGGGAAGGTCGGGGCGCACCTCCGCGGGCAGCGGCGGCCGCGAGCTCGGAGCGCTCCGCGGGCGGTGTCGTTACACACTTCCTGTGGGTCTCGCGGCCCGCGGCGCGCTTCCGGTGCCGGCTGGAGCCCGGGTCCGAGCCCCCGCCCCGCCCGCCCGCCGGCCCCGCCCCGCCCGCGCCCCGCCCCCCGCCCGCCGCGCTCCGCGCTCCGAGCTCCGAGCCGGGCGCGCGGAGCCCGGGGCGCACGGAGCGGCGCGCGCCGGTCGCAGAGCCAGGCTGGCGCCCCGGCCCCCGCCCCCGGCCCGCGCCCCCGCCCCCGCCCGCCGCCCGCCCGGCGCCCTCCCGCGCTCCCTGCCTCCGCGCCCGGCCCTCCGGCCGCCTTCCCTCCCTCCCGCCCCTCGGTCCCGCCCCGTCCAGCCCGGGCCCCCCGGCCCCCCCGCCGCCGCCCGCGTTCCTATGGACAGACGCACAGACACCTGCAGGTGGGTGAGAGCCGCGGGGCGGGGACGAGCGCGCCGACGCTGCGCCCTGGGCCGGGAGCCCCTTTGTGTGGGGGGCGGCCGCGCTGGGGTCCGCGCTGCCTGCGCCGCGGCGCCGAGCGCTGACCCGGCTGAACCCTCTTTTGTCTCCTGGCGGGGGGGGGGGGGGAGGCCGGGAGCGCGTCAGGGCAGCGGCGGGGCGCGGGGCGCGGGGCGCGGGGGGGAGGGAGCTCCGGGCTCCGAGCGGGGCCGGCCCCGCGCAGCATCCCCCGCCGCCGCCGCCGCCGCCGCGCTGCGTGGTCCGGCTCCCCCGCGGCCGCCCCGGGTCTGTCCGGAGGGGGCAGGAGGGCGGGAAGGAGAAGGAGCCGTCGGCCCTCGTAGTTTCCAAGTGTTGAGGCGCAGGCGGGAGGCGGGAGGCGGGAGGCGGCTCGGGGCTCTGCCCGACTTGTGCCGCCGGCGGGAGGCGCGGCCGTGCAGGGGCGAGCGGCGCTCCGGCCCCTTATTTATTGTCTCTAACGGAGGCGGCGTCCCCGGGAGGCCCCCGCGCCCCCCGCGCCCCCCCCACCCCCGCCGAGGCCGCGGCCCACGCGTGCGGGTTCCGGGCCCCGCGACCCCACCGGGCTGCGAGCAGCCTGGCCCCCGGCCCCCGGCCCCCGGCCCCCCGGCCCCAGCCGCGCTCGCGGGCCGAGTCGGTGTTCAGGTGCTGCCTCTCCTCCTCCCCCTCCTCCCCCTCCTCCCCCTCCCCCTCCTCCCCCTCCTCCCCCTCCCCCTCCTCCCCCTTCCCCTCCTCCCCCTCTTCCCCCTCCCCCTCCTCCTCCTCCTCTTCTTTCTAAGGTTAGGCAGGGACTTACAGGCAAATCGAAGATGAGCCTGGCTGGGATTTTTACCTTTTGGTTTTCTTTTTACATATACACATATATATATGTACATGCACAAATTTAAAGTTTGATGATAAAGTTTTGTTATTTCCCAGACTCCTTAGGATTAGCAAGACAGTCTCCTACCTGTTAGGTAAACAGTTACCAAGCGAGTCAGGTGCGGGCTGACAGCCTCCACGGTGGAGGTTAAGTGCAAGTGCAATGAATATCCAGCTTCCCGTGCAGGCTAAAACCTTTATTTTTTGCTGGTTTAGAGCCTGAGGTCTTCCACAGCACAGGGAGGAGAACATAAATGTTAGAACTGATCCCCCCCCCGCCCCCGTGATTGTGCTTTCCTTCTTTTATTCTGTGTGTCTATTCCCCCCCCTCTCTCTCTATAAAACCCCACGATTGGGTCGTACATGGTGGAAATAGTTTTTTGCAAAGTAGCGTAGGTGATATTTCCGACTTCTGTTATTCATCTGGTTGAGTTTCTTGTGAAGAGCTGATGTGTATTGGTAGGTATCCAAATTGTAAATGAAGTTGAATGAGCACCCAGAAACTTGATTTTACAGATTCACATTTTTAATGCAGGCACAAATTTATATCTTTGTATGAATCTCAGTCTAGGGCTCACTTCTGGAGACCTTCTTTTTTTTTTTCTCTCTCTCTCTCTCTTTCCTGTCGTGTGAGAATCCACATGGACAAATTTAAATCTGATGGTTATCAAGGAGACTGAAAAAATAGTTTTGGGTGCACTCAGGTCATATAGGTGGAGTTGTATGTAGAAAACAGAAGCTTTCTTAAACATCTGAAAAACATTGCGGTGGAAAAGAATTTATTTAAATCTTCATCAAGTAGGATACAGAAATTCATCAGAAAGCAATATACAATGTTAATACAGTTTTGATTAGGCAAAATGATTTTTGTCATTATGAAGAGGAGACAGCTTCAGTGTGCCAAAAAGAGTCATTTTTTTTCCAGAAGAAAAAATTAGCCTAGATGTTTGTCCTAGTTACATTAACAGATTATTATTATTATTGCATGCCCAACGTTGTAAGTATCTGGGCTGTACATTTTTGTACACTTAAAACTTAGAAGACGCTACATCTAATCTAACAATCCTACCAGTCCCTTTGAACTGATCAAATTTTATTCATGTTTTGACTTCCTTTCTAGATTAGCTGAATGAATGTAGAGGGCATATAGGTTTCAGTGCAAGGCACTAGTAGGCCCTTGAGCAAGATTCCACTTTCTTTTTCTGGTAAGGATGGCCCAAAGAGCATAGGTATTGAAATTTGTTCAGGCTTTATTAGGAATGGTGGGATGGAGTCGGAAAACACTCCCGGAGTTCCAGCTATTTGATTACACACACTCTTTATCAGTTGTTAGGAATTTTTTTTTTAAAGATTTTATTTATTTATGAAAGACAGCGAGAGAGGCAGAGACACAGGCAGAGGGAGAAGCAGGCTCCATGCCGGGAGCCCGATGTGGGACTCGATGCCGAGTCCCCAGGATCACACCCCGGGCTGTGGGCCGCGCTAAACCGCTGGGCCACCGGGGCTGCCCAGTGCTTAGGAATTTTTAAAAAGATAAGCTAATAACTTGAATTGTTTATGTATTTATCTGTAGGTCTGTCAATCAGAGGGATGAGGTTTAACAAAGAGTCACCGTGTAAATTAAATATTAAGAGAGTGTGGTCTGTGTTGAGAATTGCTTGGCAACTTGTAGTTATGCCTAACAGTTTTCTGGGATTGGCAGTGTAGTGTCTTCCCATGGGCTGGCTAAGAGGTAACACCTAGTTTGTTTTTGTTTTTGTCTCTGATATATGGGTATTCATTTTTTTGTTTTTGTATAATAAACAGTATTTTTTTGTGTAGCCCGAAGCAGTCCAGAGAACCTTACATATTTTCAGCTGATTTCTCTTCTTGTATGTTGGTGGTTAGGAAGGGGTATACATTATTTTTCACTCTTCATGGTTGAGACTTTTTTCTGATACCTTTGATATGACAAATGTTACTTCCAGAAATTCTGAATTAGTAGAGTTGGATTTTGAGTATAGATGAGCAATATAAACTGACATTTGCTGGTTTCTTTTTTTAAAACAACACTAAGCTGTCCAGTTACGTTTGATAGACTTGAAAATCTGCAGACTTTTCCTGCTTGTTATCAATGTGGTACCATTAAAGGAAACTCAAAATGGCCATTTTAGGTTAACCTGGAACCCTCAGAGGACTAGTATTATTAGTCATAACCAAATGGAAAGCTGAAAAGTAACAATTTTATTCTTTGTAATAGATCGGTGAGTTTCAAATCCTTCTTTTTCATGAAGTTTTTTTTTTTATAGTCTGCTGTGGAAGCAGATGGGACTGTGAGAAGTGTGGACAGTGACCTCTCTTCCAGCCTTTATCATCCTGCATTGTTTAAGAGCAGCATAAACTCACGCTGCTCTTGGAAAATGTGGCATTCATTCTTGGATTAATATTCTACTACCAGATGTACGAGGCTGGCTCTGAAGAAGCTTTTTCTCTTAAATACTGTCAAAAATAGAGAAGCTGTAGATTGGAGAGAAGCCATTTATTTTGAACAGTTTATTTTCTGACAGTTTGTGTTTGTAAAGAAACCTGCTCATAATATTTACTTAAGAGATCTACATAGTTGCCCGAAGAAGCCCCACAGGTTTCTTTTTTTCCTTTAAAAAAGTTTCCATAGAGCTTAACTCTTCTGTGATGCTTCTTGACTTTGCTTCTGATTAGTTGATTTATGGACTTTATTTACCAGCATGATTGGAGAATTCTTTTGCTATACAGAAATTGCACTCTGCCTGTGCTCTGGTCTGTTTCCTAGGTAACAGATGTACTGCATAGATTCCATAATGAGGACTGTGGTTGGCTAGTTACAGTGTAAATTCTGTTGTTTGGTAAAGCTTAGTCTCAAATTCAAATAAAGGTCAAGAAACCAAAAGTACTCGAGATGCGAATTTTTGAATTTTATTTTGTATCCAATGTCAACACAGTTTAATATGCTTTTCTGGGGAAAGACAAATTATGCAGCAATATTCAAGCGTGTTTTGTAAAGTCTTAAGTAGTTGGAGAGCTTTTTTACTATTCCATATTGGTAATACCGATGGTTCTAGTGACAAAGAAGATGTGTCTCAGAACACTTCATCATACTTTAATAAAGAAAGCAAAGAGATGTTGTCTAGGATGTCAGTAACTGGATCTTCTGTATTGAAAGAAAAGTAACATCATATATGTTGCTAAAGATAAATTGTGCAACTTCATGTGAAACACAGCTTTTAGGGGTGCTTGGGTAGCTCGGTCAGTTGAGAGTTGGACTCTTGATTTTATCTCGGCTTGATCTGAGGGTCGTGGGTCTGGGCCCTGTGTTGGGCTCTGTGCTGGGTTTGGAGCCTACTTAAAAAAAAAAGTGGTAAAAAAAAGAAACAACTTTTAAAAGCTTTAAAAAGACATTAAAATATTTAAGCAACTTTTAAAAACCTTAAAAGTCTTACTGTAAAATGATGCATTTGTCTAGCTATTTTCTCTCTGATCTGCCTGACTTTTGGCCTGCTCAGCACCAGGGAGCAAGTCTCTCTTACGTAGCAACAAATTGGAGAATAGCTTTCCCCTCCATCTGACTCTCCTCTGGAAATCTATGGCCTCTATAGCTCTAGGTGCAGGACAAGAAATAATATATGTGCAATTGCTAGTAATTATTACCTGTTTGTTAAAAAATTTACAGTGAACCAGAATTCCATTAATTCCCATTGAAAATATTTTTTCATTTGATGCATGAAAATGTTTTTGTTTGTTGATCATCAGGAATTCTGTTAAATTTTTAAAGAAAGATTTATCTATTTCACAGAGAGATCATGGAGAGAGAGAGATCGTGTGTGCAGGCGGAAGGGCAGAGGGAGAGAATCTTCAGGTGGACTGTCTCCTGAGTGCCGAGCCTGAGGTGGGACTCCATCCCAGGTCCCTGAGATCATGACCCCCGTGGAAATCAAGAGTTGGACGCTCAGCCAACTGAGCCACTCAGGTGTCCCTAAAAAAAATTTTAGGTTAATTTGAGGGGCAGCTGGCTGGGTTAGTTGGTAGAACGTGTGGCTCTTGCTCTCAGGGTCATGAGCTGGAGCCACATGTTGCGCATAGAGCTTACTTAAAAAAAAAAAAAAAGTTAATTTGAATTCTAAAGATTATCCAGAGTTGCTTCCATTACTTTCCCTTGCTTAGCAGGATTGTTTTTGGATTATTTATTTACCCTTTTAGTTAATTTTACTAAAATTAGGAATAGAATATATCTTGTTTAGGTTTTCTTCTTGGTTTTTCTCAAAACTGACACTACTTTAAACTTTTCTGGCCTTTTCAAGTTGCAAATATTGTGCCCCTTCAGTTTTCTCTTGTAAGTATTTACTCTTAAATTTTTTTTAAAATTTTGCCTTTTTTTTTTAAAGGCTCCATGCCCAACATGGGGCTTGTACTCACGACCCTTATTTATGACCCTGAGATCAAGAGTCATGTGCTCTCCTGACTGAGCCAGCCAGGCACCCGTATTTAAAATTTTTAAATCATTACATAATTTAAGGCATAACCACCACATATCAAAAGCTCTACTTTTCTGAGACTTTATACTTCTGGGGCAGAATTAACAGTGTTTGTGACCTCCGCCTCAGCCAGAACAACTTCCTCTCCCCAGCCTGTATAGTTAACAAGGGCTGTCATAACAAAGTATGACAGACTGGGTAGCTTAAACAACAAAATTTTCTCACAGTCTGGAGCCTAGAAGTCCCAGTTCAGGATGTTGGCAGAGTTGGGTTCTTCTAAGGCCTCTCTTCTTGACTTTCGATTTCAGTCTTCCTCAGATATTTTCACTCTGTGCCTGTCTGCGTCCTAATCTCTTCTTATAACATATCTATCCATAGCCTTAGAACTCACCCAAAACATCTTGTTTTACCTTAATTACCTCTTTAAAGGCCCTGTCTCCAAGTATTGTCTCATTTTGAAGTACTGGGTATTATTAGGACTTAAGTGTATGAATTTGGAGGGAAAACGATTTGGCTTCTAAGTGCAGAGCCTGAAGTGGGACTCCATCCCAGGTCCCTGAGATCATGACCCCAGTGGAAATCAGGAGTTGGATGTTCAACCAACTGAGCCACCCAGGTGTCCCTGAAAAAACCTTTTCCTCCACTCCTTGTCTTTTATACATAACATACATACTTACTTCATCCCATATGTGTGATACAATGAAGGCCCTACACTACTTTATTCCTACTTCCTAAGATTTCTCAGTTCTGTTCGCCTCCATACAAATCACATACTGTCACCTACACCTATGGTCTTGGTTCTATAGTTGAATTTACTCAAAGCACAACACAAGTCCTTATGCTAAGGCTTCTGTAATAATCCTTTTGATACTCTGAAGCTCTTTTGAATCCTCATAAATGGCTCATGTGAATAATGTATCCTGTCTTTCATGCTTAAAACTGTTTATCTGTGGTTTTATACTTGGAGGCCAGTGTTGCTGAATTTAAGTACTTGGCTCACATTTTCTTTCTTCAGATCTCTTAAATATGTTACTCTGTTGTAGGGTTTGGCAGACCTTTTCTGTGAAAGGCCAAATGGTAATTATTTTAGGCTTTGTGGAACATGGGTCACTGTCACAATTATGTAACTGTGCCACTTCAGTCCAAAGCAGCCATGTAGAGTATGTAAATGAACAAGCATGACTGTGCTTAGTAAAACTTGATTTACAGAACCAGACAGTGGGCTGGATTTGGTGCACAAGGCGTAGTTTGCTGAGTCCTACTCTATTGTATTCTGATAAAAAGTGTTGTCATCAGAGTCTAACACCACTATGATGTTCTTTTTTTAAAGTGACTCCATCTTTCTCTTAGATGCCCAAAGGGCTTTTTTCTTCATCTTTAAAGCCTAGTAATTTTCCTAGAGTATGTATCGACTATTTTCTATTAATTTTTTCCAGATAATACAAGGTGGATTTTATAATGTTGGCTTAAATATTTTTTCATAAATATTTTCATCAATGAAAGGTTTTAGTATTTAATCTGTTTTAGTGCTTTCATTTTCTTTTTTGAGGGTCTCCTGTTGCATGTATGTTGGATCTTCTTTGCCTTTTATATCTATACCTTTCTTCAAATTATTTTTATCTTTTTTAATATTTCTTTTATTTTTCTTTTTTTTCCCTTTTATCCTTTATCAAGCAGTTTCTGTGGTATCTATTAAGTCCAGTTTTGTCTTCCTTTCTGAATTTTTTTTCTTTCCTAGTCTGTCCTGAATTCTATCATTTCTCTTTGTAAAAGTTCTTGTATGGCTCTTGTCTTTCTCTCTCTCTCTCTCTCTTTTTTTTTTTTTTTTGCTTTTCTGTTTTTGATATATACTTTTATTTTATAGCTCTCTCATTTTCTTAATTTCTTTATTTTTTTTACAAGATGTTATTTATTCATGAGACACACACACACACACACACACACACACACACACACACACACACACAGAGGCAGAGAGAGAAGCAGGCTCCATGCAGGGAACCTGATGTGGGATTTGATCCCGAGACTCCAGGACTATGCCCTGGGCCGAAGGCAGGCGCTAAATTGCTGAGCCATCCAGGGATTCCCCCCTTAATTTCTTTTAATATTGAAATATTGTGCTACTGTTCTCATCTACTTTATGGCCATATTTTTGATGTGCCTTCATTGACTATTGGTACCTTATTTGGTTCTTTCCATCTTTTTCTCACAGTCCCTCACATAGGATTAGATTGCATTCTTTACTCTTGTTCATGTTTAAATTAGATGGATTCTTAAAAAGATTTTATTTATTTAATCATGAAAGACACAGAGGGAGAGGCAGAGATGTAGGCAGAGGGAGAAGCAGGCTCCGCGAGGGGAACCTGATGCAGGACTTGTTTCTGAGACTCCAGGACCATGCCCTGAGCTGGAGGCAGATGCTCAACCACTGAGCCACCCAGGTGTCCCTAAATTAGAAGGATTTACTTATACTTTAGGAGAAGGTTTCTGTGATGGAGGTGGAAGTAGATCAAGGTAGTTTTTTTAGTTTCTTGGTTTGAAATTTTTTCCTTTGTTGCTTATGTGAAATATTAAAAATATTGCCACTCAGTTAAAATTAGAGTGAGATACCATTACATACCCACTAGAAGGGCTAAATGAAAAAGATGAAAAATATCAGGTGTTGGTGAGAATGTATTGTAACTGGAGTTCTCAAGCACTGCTATTGGAAGTGCAAATGGAGAAAGAAATATAAATGGAGGGGCATTTGGGTGACTTGGTTGAGCATCCAGTTCATGGTTTGGGCTCAGGTCATGGTCTCAGGGTTGTGAGATTGAGCCCTGCATTGGGCTTGGCACTCAGTGCAGAGTCTGTTTGAGATTCCTTCCCTCTCCCTGTCTGTTTCTCCTCTCTCCCTGCTTGCTCTCCATTTCTCAAACAAACAGATAAATAAAATATTAAAAAAAAATGGATACAAGCAATTTGGAAAGCTGTTTGGCAGTATTTACTAAAGCTATGCATTTGCATATTTTATGGCCCAGTAATTCCACTCAAAGATACGTGCTTACCAAAATAAATGTACTAGAATGTTCATAGTACTGCTTATAATAGCGCCAAAACTGAAGTCTGCCCAAATGACCATCAGTATGATATGTAGTAGATGTTACATGGATGGCCTCAAGTAAATGACATCTCATGGTGTCTGTGCCTTGTGTTGTCCCTTTGTACAATGATTCTGATTTTCACCATGTACCTTACTTGGGCCAGTAGGACATTAGGCAGGTGTGATGCAGCAGATAAGAAGCTTGATAAATGCATACACATTGGAGAGAAATACTGCCTTGAGACAATAACAGAAAGAAGAACTCAAGTAGGAGAGGTCAGGTGGAAAAAAATTGAGGCACCCCCGCTAATGATCAGCACTTATTGCCAGGTAGGTAAGACCATTTTGACCTCCAAGCTCACTTGATCCTGCAGCTAAAAGTAGCCACATAAACAAGTCCAGGTAAAGCCAGGAGAAAAACTGGGCAGATAACCCACAGAATTGTGAGAAATGAGAAATTATTTTAAGTAACAAAATTTTAGGGTTGTTACACAACAGTAGGAAACTGAATCAGAATGGATAAATTGTTCTATATTCATACAGTGGAATACTGTGGAGCAATGAGAATAAACAATCTGTAACTACATGCAATAGTATATATGAATCTCACAGACCAATGTGGAGCTAAAGAAGCCAGGTGCATGAGTTTGAACTGTGTGCCTCCACGTATATAAAATCTCCAAGCAGGCAAAATCAGTTATTTCTGTTAGAAGCCAGAACCTTGAGGAAATAGTGACTAGAAGGAGAAAGTAGAGGCTTCTGGGGTGCTGATAATGCTCTGTTCCTTGATCTGGTTGCTGGTTACATATATGTGTCCTGTTTGTGAAATTGTGAAATATCAACAAGTTGTTCACTTATTATTTCTCTTTTTTTTGATAGTATGTTATATATAAATATACATATATATTTTAAGATTTATTTATTTTAGAGGGCAGGAGAAAGCAAGCACAAGTAGGAGGGGCAGAGGGACAAGGAGAGAGAATCTCACACAGACTCTGAGCTGACCATGGAGCCTAACTGGGAGTTCAGTCTCAGGCCCTGAGATCATGACCTGAGCTAAAACCAAGAATTGGTTGCTCAGCTGATAGTGCCATATTAGGTGTGTGCATGTCTGTCTTTCTTTCTTTCTTTCTTTCTTTCTTTCTTTCTTTCTTTCTTCACACTATCTAGGTGTCTTTCTTTCTCATTCATTCATTCATTCATTCATTCATTCATTTATTTTAGAGCACATGTAAGCAGGCAGAAAGGCAGAGAGAGAGAGAATCCTCAAGCAGGCTCCTTGTTGAGTGTGGAGCCTGGTGGGACTCAATCCCAGAACACTGAGATCATGATCTGAGCTGAAATCAAGAAACACTTAACCGACCCCTGATTGTATATCGTATTTCAACATAAAGGAAGAAAAATGTCTTTTTTAGTTTAGTCTCCTTTTTGTTATTCTCTGAGATTGACTTCCTTTGGGTCTCTCATTTATCCCTATTAATGCCTCTCTGTTTGATTTGTATTTTATTTTATTTATTTATTTTTAAAAAGATTTTATCCATTTATTTGTGTGAGAGAGAGAGAGGGCAAGAGAGAGCGAGTGACCATTAGAGCAGGGAGGGGCAGAGGGAGAAGCAGACTCCCCACTGAGCAGAGAGCCTGATGTGGGGCTTGATCCCAGGATCCTGGGTTCATGACCTGAGCTGAAGGCAGACATTTGACTGACTGAGGCACCCAGGCACCCTTCAAGATTTTATTTTTAAAGTAATCTTTATACCCAATGTAGGGCTTAAATTTACACCCCCAAGATCAAGAGTTATATACTCTACCAGCTGAGCCAGCTGATTTCGATATTAATTCCAACAGTTTTCTTACCAGGTCTTGTCTTCCCTAGAAGCCAAACTTTACTTTTCTGGATCCAGTTTCACCCCAGTGGGTCTTCTCTTTTTGAGAGTGATTGTTGGTAATTTCTTGTTCACCATCTTCACATCAGAAGCCTCTTCTTTCTCCTCTCATCTGCCCAGTTGCTGATCCGGAGTTCTGTTTTTTTGGTGTGTGTGTTTTAGTTTTGCCCACTCATCTGGGGTTCAGGGGGTTACCTCATCACCTAATTTTGTTGAACATCTTGTCTTTTGTTATCCTATTGTTCTCATCCATGTGTTTGTTTTTCCATTGGAATAATTGTAGATTTGCTTGCAGTTACAAGAAAGAATAGATTTTTTGCCTACTTGCCCAGTTTCCTCAAATGGGAAGATTTTGTAAAACTATATTAACAGCATCACAACAGGATATTAATTGTTCTGGACTGAATTGTATTACCCCCAGATTCATATGTTGAAGTCTGAACCCCCAGTACCTCAGAATATGACTGTATTTGGTGGTAGGGCCTTTGAAGAGCTTATTAAGTTAAGGCTTTTAGGGTGGTCCTAATCCAATCTGACTGCTGTACTTGTAAGAGGAGGACGTTTGGATGCAGAAAGAGACACCAGAGATGTTATGTATAGAGGAAAGACCATGTGAGGACACAGCGAGAACTTGGCTATCTGGAAGCCAGGGGGAGGCTGCAGAAGAAACCAAACCTGCTGACACCTTCATCTTGGGATTTCTAGCCTCCAGACTTGAGAAAATGAATTTCTGTTATTTAAGTCACCCAATCTAGTATTTTGTTATGGTAGCCCTAATAAATGAATACATTGGTTTTGGTACAATCCACTACAGATATTCAGATTGTCAGGTGTATTAGTGTACATTTGTGTGTATTAGGATCAGCACAGTACATTTTATCACCTATGTATGTTCCTGTTTCTACCAGCCGTTCTAGTCTGCTTGCATCCTGCCAGCATATTTTTTTTTTTTTTTAGATTTTATTTATTTATTCATGAAAGACAGAGAGAGAGAGAGGCAGAGACACAGGCAGAGGGAGAAGCAGGCTCCATCCTGGGAGCCTGATGTGGGACTCGATCCTGGGACTCCAGGATCATGCCCTGGGCCGAAGGCAGGTGGTAAACCGCTGAGCCACTCAGGGATCCCTCTTTTTTTTTTTTTTCTTTTTGCCAGCATATTTCTAACCTTTGACAGCCATTAATGGGTCTTCCATTTCTGAAATTTTGTTATTTAAAAGATACTATATAAATGGAATCATTATATGTAACCTTTGCAATAGACTTTTTTCTTTGAGAAAATTTTTAAAAAATATCTATTTGTTTGAGAGAGAACACAAGCAGGGAGGAGGGGCAGAGGGCAGGGGAGAAGTAGACCCACCCCCACCCCCCCACAGAGCAGGGAGCCCAACGTGGGCTTGATCTCAGGACCCTGGGATCGTGACCCGAGCTAAAGACAGATACCTAACCAAATGAGCCACCCAGGAGCCTGAGATTGGTTTTTTCTTAAATATTTTTTTTTAATTTTTTTATTTATTTATGATAGTCACAGAGAGAGAGAGAGGCAGAGACATAGGCAGAGGGAGAAGCAGGCTCCATGCACCGGGAGCCCGACATGGGACTCGATCCTGGGTCTCCAGGATCGCGCCCTGGGCCAAAGGCAGGCACCAAACCGCTGCGCCACCCAGGGATCCCGAGATTGGTTTTTTCCAATAAGCATGGAGATTCATCTAGGTTGTTTCATATAACAGGAGTAATCTGTGAGTATATCCTAGTTTATTTAACTTCATCTGTTGAAGCACATCTGAGCTGATTCCATTTCTTGACCTTTACAAATAAAGCTGTTATGAAAGTAATTTGTAATCTCTCTGGGATACATAACAAGGAGCGTCACTGCAGTATTTTATGGTAATTATGTGTCTAGTTTTTAAGTAACTGCCAAACTTTTCCAGAGTGATTGTACCATTTTATATTCCTACGAACAATATATAAGTGATCTAGTTCCTCCACATCCTTGCTAGCGTTTACTGTCATCATTTCTTATATTAGCCATTCCAATGTATGTGTAGTAATATTGTGGGGTTTTTAAAAAGATTTTATTTATTCATGAGAGGCCCAGAGAGGTAGAGACATAGGCAGAAGGAGAAACAGGCTCCCTGCAGGCAGCCTGATGTGGGACTTGATTCCAGGACCCCGGGATCACGCACGCTCTGAGCCCAAGGCAGACGCTCAACCACTGAGCCACCCAGGCGTCCCGATATTGTGGTTTTAATTTGCATTTCCCTGATGGCTAATATAGCACAACTTTTCATATGCTTGTTTACCATCTGTATATCCTCTTCTGAGAAATGTGTGTCATTTGCCTATTTTCTAATTGGATTTTTAATTTTTTTACTGTTTTGAGAGTTCTTTATATATTCTAGTTACTAATCCTTTGTTCTTTGTCAGTTAGGGCTTGCAAATGTTTTTTTCAGTATGTACCTTGTCTTAATCTTCTTCACATGGGCTTTCACATTGCAAAAGATTTTAATTTCAGTTTTACCAATTTGTCCTTTTATGGATTATGCTTTGGTATCAAATCTAAGAACTCTTTGCCTAACCCCAGATCTCAGAGATTTTTTTCTTATGTTTTCTCCATGTTTTTAAGTTCTACATTTAATTTTTTAAAAAGATTTTAGTATTTATTTGATGGGGGGAAGTCCCCAGGGTGGGAGGTAGGAACAGAGGGAATGGGAGAAACAGACTCCCTGTTGAGCAAGAGAATCTGATATGAGGCTCGATTCCAGGACCCCAAGATCATGACCTCAGCTGAAGGCAGAAGCCTAACCCAGCTGAGCAACCCAGGTGCTCCACCTTCTACATTTTTTTTTAATTTTTATTTATTTTTATTTATTTATGATAGTCACAGAGAGAGAGAGAGAGGCAGAGACATAGGCAGAGGGAGAAGCAGGCTCCATGCACTGGGAACCCGACGTGGGATTCGATCCCGGGTCTCCAGGATCGCGCCCTGGGCCAAAGGCAGGCGCCAAACCGCTGCGCCACACAGGGATCCCCACCTTCTACATTTTATAGTTAACTCTGATTTATTTTGCATTAATTTTTATTTAAGGTGTGAAGTTTAGGTTGAGGTTCATATTTTGCCTATGAATGTCCAGTTGCTCCAGCACCATTTGATGAGAAAGCTATCCTTCCACCATTGAATTGCTTTTGCATCTTTGCAAAAGAAAAAAAGCAGGTTGAGCATATGTATGCATCTATTTCTTGGTTTACTTCATCTGTTTTTGTGAATAGATTTGAGGAGAGTCCAAAACTAAGCCTTTGCTACTGTTCAGCTTGCTTAGAACTCCTTGTTCATTCATTCATTCATTCATTGATTCATTGATTCATTCATTCATGAGAGACACAGAGAGAGAGGCAGAGACACAGACAGAGGAAGAAGCAGGCCCCACACTGAGAGCCTGACATGGGACTCCATCCTGGGTCTCCAGGATCATGCCCTGGGCTGAAGGCGGCGCTAAACCGCTGAATCACCCAGGCTGCCCTCTCCTTGTTCATTCTTTTTTTTTTTTTTTTTTTAAAGATTTTATTTATTTATTCATGAGAGACACAGAAAGAGAGGCAGAGAAACAAGCAGAGAGAGAAGCAGGCTCCATGCAGGGAGCCTGAGTGGGACTCAATCCAGGGTCTCCAGGGTCACACCCTGGGCTAAAGGCGGTGCTAAACTGCTGAGCCACCCGGGCTGCCCTCCTTGTTCATTCTTTTTTTTTTTTTCCTCCTTGTTCATTCTTAAGCATGATCTTTTTGTCCTTATCTTGGAAAACTTCTTTTTTTTTCCTATTGATCAAAGTGGACAAATATCTAATTAGGAAAAAAAAAAAGGTAAGATATGCAGTAATTTGATTACTAAACAGTTTTTTCAGTTTATCTTCTTTATAATGTAGTGATAAGTCGACATGTATTTGTTTCAGAGAATTCAGTTTTTTTCTAAATTACTTGCATTAACATTTTCATGACAATTATGGCTCAATAATAATAAGTATACTTTATCTGGCATCTTGAGAAAACAGGGTTCTACATTAATGGATTTTTGTATAAAGTTTATCTCTTTGATGAAACTTAAAATTTTAATTATTTTTAGGGAAAATGTTTCCCACATTTGGTTAAATTTAAATAAAGGGTGGCAATTCAGTTACTTCTGGAAATCTGCCAAGAATTCTTTTCTGGCATCTGGATGAACACAAACAGAGACAAATTTGTTTCTTGCCCTAGAAAATTCACTTAAGCTATTCTGGCTCTGAAGTTTTGCAACATTAGACTGGTTTCCTACAACCAATGCAAGGAAGTTTCCATCCCCCAACTGACAAATCCATCAAATTCATGGATTTACCAAAACCTTGTTTCAATAGCCTTTGAAGATTTCCATGAAATTTTAGTTGAAAGTATTCCCATTCTACTTTCAGAGCAGCATTTTAAGGAATGTCCCCCCCTTTTTTTTTTTAAGATTTTATTTATTTATTCATAAGAGACACAGAGAGAGGCAAAGATATAGGCAGAGAGAGAAGTAGGCTCCCTGCTGGGAGACTGATGTGGAACTCCATCCCAGGACCCTAAACATTTTAGGCAATTACTTTATTAATGGAAAATATAGATTTTATAACTTAACAGTATATAAACACATCATTAGAGAAATATTAGGTATATAGGTAAGACTTTCATCTGTCAGAAAGAAGCCAGCCAGTTAGCAAAAAAACAAACCCCCCCAATTTATGAGTATTACATATCAAGACTATATTCACATATACTAAATATATTCATAACAATATATTCATAGACAAATTATTTATAATCATATATATTGTTTATTGAATATATTTACTTGCATTACATATATTCAAAAAGAAAATATTTACAAGACTAGATCACCATACAACTTTTAGCTTTCAAAAAATGTTTAGGGTTTTTTTTCTTTTTTAAATAAACTCTATCTCACCAATACCCTCCTTGTTGGCCCCCCTCCCCCATGTGGGGCTCAGATTCATGATCCTGAGATGAAGAGTTGCATGGTCTACTGACAGAGCCATCCAGTTACTCCTAGGATTTTTCTTATTTAAAAATTATTTTGAGTCAAAATTCATCCTATAGATTTGCCTTAATATGTTTTTAGTTGATGCCTTCCTATTAATCATTCAAATAGATAATTGTGTTTCTAAGAGCAAACTATTGTCCTGAGAAGTAAAGATATCCTTATATATTATGTAATAAGAAACAATATTTTTGTTAATAATGGAAGAATGTAATTCTGTATAATGTTTTTTGAGAAAAGTATACATAGGTGAAAGGTCAGCCAATTTGGCTATGTGAAAACTTAAACTTTTAAAGTTTTTATTAAAGTAAAGTGAAAAGGGAAGGCAACAGTTTGGAGAAAATGCAGCAATGTGACAGTTGAGGTCTTCATGGCACTGTAATATTTTAATGATTTACAAAAGAATTAATTAAACTTCAGGGAAAAATAGGTAGAATGAAGAGCAGTTATTTGCCTCATTAGTAATTAAGCATAAAATAATACAGCAATCCATTTACTTTTAATTTTCTTTCTTTCTTTCTTTATTTTTTTAATTTAATTACTTATTTTAGAGAGAGAGACAGAGGGTGTGTGCATGAGGGGGAGGGGCAGAGGGAGATAGAATCCAGGGAGAGAGAATCCCAGGCAGACTCTGGGCTGAGTGTGGAGCCTGTCTCAGGCTTGTTCTCATGACCCTGAGATCACAACCACCAAAACCCAGAGTTGGGGGCTTAACAGACTTGTGCCTCAAAAGAGCCTCTGCCTGCCTGCCTGCCTGCCTTCATGTAAAATTACTGTACAGTGTTATATAGTTTCAGGTATACATTAGTTTTGGCAATTCTGTGTTACTCAGTGCTCATTACCAAAAGTGTACTCTTAATTCCCTTCATCTGTTTCACCCATTCCCCCCACCCACCTCCTCACTGGTAATCACCAGTTCTCTATATTTAAGAGTCTAGTTTTTTTGTCTCTTTTTTCCCTATTCTTTGTTTTGTTTCTTAATCCATTTACTTTTTTAAAAAATCTATCAAAGTAGCAAAAATATAATATGAAATATTGCCCATTGCTGGTGAGGGGAAAGGAAGAGAGGAAGTTATTCTCCTATGTATTGCTGATGGGTCTAGAGAATTCTTTTTTTGTTTGTTTGTTTTTTGAAACTTTGAAGGTGTAAGGGAGGAAAAACCGCCCCTTACTCTCCTAGATTCTGTGACTTGGCCTAAGTAATAAACAGATTAATAGGGGAAAAGCATACAGTGTTCTTTAATATTTTTGTGTGCACACAGGAGTCTTCATAAGGCAAATGAAGTCCCAAAGAAGCAGTTAGAAATGAAAGTTTATATATATTTTAAACAAAGAATTTATATATTTGTGGAGAAGTGACTAGACAAAGTTTCAGCCAGCAGCCATAAATTGTGAGACAGTAACTAGAAAATATATGGGAGAAACTAATGGAAGATAAGGGTTATTTTAGTAAGTGTATTTGTACAGATCCATTTTGGCATCATCTCCCAGTCTCTAGTGCTAAGAATGTTCTTCCCTTTCTGCTATAAGGAGGGCATCTACCTCATGGGAAATTTTGTGACCTGGTTTTAGGTAGAAAGAGAGAGGTCAGAGAGAACTTCCTGCATTAGCTGTTTCTCGTGTGCTTTCCGCCTGAAATAGTATGCCAAAGTGCCATATTTTGGGATGGCACCTTATGAACCCCTCCAAAATACAATATGCGTGCCAGTAATGAGCATATTGTATATACAGTTGATGAATTATTACAAGGTGGATAAATATGACTAGCATTCATAGCAATAAGCTGGACTTTATCAGCACGTTAGAGGAGCCCCTTATACTCCCTCCCATATCTAACCCAATCTTCCTGAATGATTGCTGAGTCATAGGGTATATATGCTCAGCCTTAGTAGAGACTGCCAGTTTTCCAGAGTGATTGTATCAGTTTATACTGCCAGCAGTAGTGTGTCAGGGTCCCAGTTGCTCCACTTCTTCATGATTATCATTTTGGAAAGCATTTTGACAGAATGTATCAAGAGCCATAGATCTGTCTATACCCATTTATCTGGTAATTCTACTAATAGAAAAGATGGGGAAAGATATGCACAAAAACTTGAGCAAAGCAGAGATCAGAGATCACAAGCTAAATCTGGCCAGCTGCACCCCAAATCCAGTTACAACCATTTGTTGTTTGTGGCTGCTTTTGTGCTACAGTGGGAAAGTTTAGTAGTTATTTCAGAAACCTTGCAAAACAAAGTATTTACTATCTGACCCTCTCCAGAAAAAGTTTGCTGACCTCTACATTAGAGCACTATTTAGAGTAGTAAAAGATTAGCAATAACTAGTATCCACCAGTTGGGGAATTACTAGTTATATCCTGGTGTAAGCACTTGATGGAATCGAATATAGCCATTTAAAATGATGGTGATACAGATTATTCATCCAGTACATATTTATTGGGCATTTGGTATATGTTAGGTACTTTTCTAAATGCTGGCAAATCAGTAAAGACTAGAATTCATGCCTTCATAGAACTTAAATTTTAGTGGAGGAGATAGGAAATAAACAAGCCAAGTACATAAAATAACATGTAAGAGGTTAGTGGTAAGATGGAAGAAGAAAGGGAAGGGAGATACGAAAAATTTCAGGGTGAGGGCTTGATGTTTTTAGATTGCCTTCTTTCTCTGAGAAAATGACTTTTGAGTAAGAACTTGAAATAAGTGAAAGGGCTTGACATACAGGTAGCTGGAGAAAGAGCATTTGAGGCAGAGGGAGAAGCAAGTACAAAGGGACAAAGTTGGAACTGTGCCTGATGTGTTGTTCTAGGAACAGCAGTAAGATGAAGGGCTGTGATAGAGTGAAGGACAGGGAGAGTAGCAGGGGGTGAGGTTGGAGGTAATGGAGGTGGGGTGGCAGTGAGGGCCCATCATGGTCAACCTCTAGCAACATGAAAAATCCCTATCATAAATTGTTCAAGTAAAAATAGTGCTCTTTCTCACTTCCATTTTCCCTCCCTCTCTGCTCAGTAATGACAGTCATGTAAAGCAATGCATAATAAGGAAAAGACTGGAAGAAAATACCTTGGAATACCAACATTTTTAATGTCCTGGGATTATGAATTATGCTTCTTGCCAACACTTGCTATAATTTGGCTGTCTTCTATAATAAAATGGATATTTAGAAACTTGAAGGAATTTGCATACCTTAGAAATCAGTTACTTTTAGTTGATTGTAGCCTGCCAGTGGATAGCACTGTCTTTTTTTTTTTTTTTAGGATTTATTTATTTGAGAGGGAAAGGAAGAGTGCGCAAGGGTGAAGGCAGGACGGAGGGGCAGAAGGAAAGGGAGAAGGAGAGAGAGAATCTCAAGCAGACTCCCCACTGAGCACAGGGCACGACATAGGGCTTGATCTCAAGACCCTGAGATCATGACCTGAGCCAAAACCAAAAGTTGATGCTCAACCTACTGAGCCACCCAGGTGCCCCAGATGGCGTTGTCTTAAATCATCTAAGGAGTTGCTGGTTTTTAAATTATTTTTTCAGTGTTTGAGTCAGAAGGAACTGTGGAGCTTATGTACTTAAACTCCTTCATTTTATGTTTTATAGGTTAGGAAATGATTTGGAGAAGTGAAGGAACTCAGGCTTTCAGTTCTTTTTCTTAGATGTTTGTCCCATCACTATTTAATCTGAGGTTATTTTGCACTTTAATGATTTTTGTGATTAATGACTTACCTAATCTCTAACATAAAAAGAAAATCTTTGATAGTAATGAAATCTAAATCTGTGTTGTCCAAATCTTCTTAGTGGGAAAACCACTGTAGCAGATATGTGTTAATAATGAATTCTTTTGGCGAGCATCCTGGTTAAGACCATGGATGTAATAGAGCTCAGACTGCCTGGGTTTGTTTCTGGCCCTTATTAGTACATAACCTCTCTGCGCGTTAGTTTCCCACTTATAAGATGCTTTGATCCTAAGTATATACCCCATAGGGCTGTTGTGAAAATTAAATGAATTCATGTGGGTAGAATGCCAGGCACCTAGACCAAATGATTATTGAGGCTTAAATATCAGGAAGGGAAGGTATTTGAACACTAAGTACCAGAGAAAATTGAGTTCAGCAAATACTTGAATTGTGGTGTTGAAAGTGTTTATGTCTCTCTACTTTGACTTCATAGAGAACATGTGGCAGTTTATTAACATTGTGAAGCTGATCATCTTAATTAGCACAGTGGCCTCATACCCTGCTGTTGTAGCATTTATGCTATAAACCCTTCACAGATGGTTATCGAATCGGAGGGGAAAGAATACTTACTTTTATTTGAGTAGCAGAAATACTGTGACTTAGGTGAATGGCCTGAGTAAGTGGATCATATGACAAAACACAGAGCAAGATGAGTGGTAAAAGGCCATTGGCTGGCCTAAAAGCTGGCTGGCACAGTGTCCATCCAGCTCTAGGAAAGATTGCTTGTTTACTGGAGCATGCAAGAACTTTGTTTTATGCGGATATAGGTCAGGGCAGTAAAGAGCTCCATATACACAGACACACAGTGGTGAAAGGGAGTCAAGTAGAGTGTGGAGGGTGTAACCTGTCCTTTGAAGTGTGCCACCAAAATTTTAGTGTTTGAGTGCCCTTAACTTCAGAGAGGTTGAGCACCACAGAACTCATGTAATAGCTGATAGTTAAGAATTAACCCTATTTATTTATTTTAAAAGATTTTGTTTATTCATGAGAAACACAGAGGCAGAGACATAGGCAGAGGGAGAAGCAGGCTCCCTGTGGGAAGCCGATGTGGGACTCGATCCCAGGGCCCCAAGGTCACACCCTGAGCCCCAAGCCAAAGGCAGACGCTCAACCGCTGAGCCACCCAGGAGTCCCAAGAATTAACATTTAAAAAAGTTTTTCTAGAAAACCCCCTCAAAATATATAATAAAACTTGTTAAAATTTGAGGTATGGGGGTGCCAGGTTGGCACACTCAGTTAAACATCGGACTCTTGGTTTCGGCTCAGGTCATGATCTCACGGTCCTGAGATCCAGCCCCTAGTTGGATTCTGTGCTCAGCTCAGCTAGGATTCTGCTTAAAATTTCTCTCTTCTCCACTTGGTGGGATGAGCACTGGGTGATATGCTATATGCTGGCAAATTGAACTCCAAAAAAAAAAAAAAAAAGTTTCTCTGTTCTCCTCCATCTGCCCTTCCCCCCTGCTTTCTCCCCCATCCCCAAATAAATAGATCTTTAAAGACTTTTTTGAAGTATGGAAAAAACAAAATTTAACTTACAGAGTACTTTGGCAATTTGTAAAAATAAAGTTAGATATATTTTTCTTACTGGTATTTGTCTTAGTGAAGGGTAATTTTATATACACACTGTGTCCCTAATGTATTTTGTGTTTGAGACTATTTGGGGATTGCATAAAATTCTGTTACTTTTTAGTGGGAAAAGTCTGAATCTTTTTGCAGTGCTGGTTTTGTTTTCTTCAGAAGTTTTACTTGGTCATGCTGCTGCCTTTTTCTTTTTAACATAGCTGGGTGAGTACAGTTGTAGTCAGCAGTGTTTCTACCACACTAGCTTCATAAGAAACTTTCTGCCTTCCTTGCAGAATCATGGATTATAACTTAGGGTTTCTGTGGGCATGTTAATTCTGAATAGAACCTGGGGATTGTGCTTAACTAGAAGTCTGGTGGTTTTGGTAGTGAGTTCCTAACAGGACTCAGATACTTATATGCTCAGTAGGACATTGCTGTTGTAGCAATTGTGGTATTTAATTGAACCTGAAGGTCCCTTGGAATTTTCCTAGTCCATTATATTAAACTGCGAAAGTTCTTTAAAATGTAATTCAGTATTTATGATTTAGTTAATAGTTAAGCTAAGGACTTTTAGAAGCATTTGGAGGTGGGTGGAAGGAAGCCATACATTTACAGAGACCTTCATGAAACATGAAAATTGTGACACTGAATTAGACTTTCTTTCCCAGCCCACTGCTGCTACACCAGGCTCTGGTCCAAAGAGTAGCATATGACTCAGATTTCGCCTGAACACCCTTGTTTGTTGAGTTTGTTATCCTTTTCAGGGCTGGGTTGGTATATCATAGGCACATAATTAATCTGAATACTCAGGAAGGACATATGGAATCTCTCTTCTGGTTTTAAGAAATGACTGTGATTGACTAGTTTGATTCTTTCAAGTAAGAATTTTTTGTCTGTTTGGTAAATATATAACATTAGCATGAGGGGAACTAAATTCCTGTCGACTAGGATATCAATCAAACTTTCTGTTTCTGTAAGATCAAGTGTGACTGAGATAGTGTATCTCTTAGCTTTACTTGGTAATTCTTAATCTTTTTTTTGTAGGTTTTTGACCCCTTTGAGAATTGGATAAAAAGTTTGAATTCTCTTCTCAGAAAATGCACACCTGCACATACAGCATACAATTTTGTATAAATTTTAGGAAGTAGGTGGATCTTCCTGATACTTTATGCTAACAGCCTCTATTTTGTGTATTTACATTTTAGCATATGACTTTCTTCTGTTTTCTTAAGAATGGAAACCTTAAACGTTTGAGATAAGGATTAGGAGAGTAAGCTTCTGGGTTTCCAGAGAAGATTTGTGTTTTGAGGGGGGGATACTGTGGTATTTTTCCATCAGAAATCCATTTAAACTGTTGTTTCTGATAAATGTGTGAGTAGTGCATCTGGATAAATCATTCTTCTGCACTGTAGGTAATGAAAAAATAGTCTCTCACTACTGGTACATTCACAAAGACAGTCTAGCAGGAAAAATTAAAAAGCTTAAAATCTCATTCTCATTTCTTCAGGAATAAAGAGGGAGAATTCATTATGTCAAGCATTACAAATAAGCATGTATTAAAGCGGCTACATATGATGATGGCACATTGTTGGAACACCCCATGAAAGATAATTTGCATGGAAGATGATTATTCAATAGGGCTTTAATTTACAAGAAACATTCCACAATTTAATTGAGCCCTTTTTGCACATAGTACTTCACTTCAATAGATTGCATTTGCTCCCTGCATATGTACAATGCCATAAGGGTGTTTAAAATCTGATTCAGTCTAGCTGGAAGGTGAAACAACAGATGAAAGTCATGTCATAAAAATATACATTATTAAACATTTGAGAATTGTTTTTGAGATCAGTTTTCTGATGGCTGATTTGTACCATAAAGCTGATTGTCTAATTTTCTTTTTTCTAATAAGATTTGTATAAGATTATTTGGCCCTGCTGGCCACTAGTTAAACTATATGGTTCAATTTAAATTTTTTTCACTTTTACAGGCTAGTCACCTATATGGTACTTTTGTGAAATGAGCATACAATGCCTGCATTTCTTGTTATTAGAGAAAAAAAATTATTTGGTGATAAAGAAGACACTAAAATAAACATTTCAACAAATAGCTGACTTATGAGTAAAATGCCTAGAAAGATAATGCAGTAGTCCTCCCTTATCTATAGGGAGATATATTCCAAGACCGCCCGTGAATGCCTGAAATTGCAGATAGTACCAAACCATATATATATATATACACACTTATATATACATACACACACACACATAGAGTTTTTATTGATGTATACCTATGATAAAGTTCAATTTATGAGTTAAACACAGTAAGAGATTAACAACCAATAATAATAGAGCGGTTATAATAATACACTGTAATAAAAGTTACATGAATGTGATCTCTCTCAAAATACCTTATTGTACTGTGCTTACCCTTCTCTTGATGATGTGAGGTGATAAAATGCCTACGTGATGAGGTGAAGTGAGGTGAATGACGTAGCATTAGGTTATTATTGACCTTCTGACACTATGTCAGGAGAATCATCTGCTTCAAGACCCCAGTTGATGTGTAACTGAAATCTCGGAAAGCAAAAGCTCAGATAAGGAAGCTACTCTATATGGTTAAAAAGAAGATAAAGTAACAAAGTTATATGGATACATCTAGTGTCTTCTCTGGCTGTATTAGAATAGTGTATGGATAAACTTTATCCTAGAGAGGAAGTTTTGTGTGAGCCTGAACTGATTCCTTATGGATGTTCCATCCTTGAGCATTTATTATTTTTTTAAAATATTTTATTTATTTATGATAGACATAGAGAGGCAGAGTCACAGGCAGAGGGAGAAGCAGGCTCCATGCCGGGAGCCTGATGCGGGACTCGATCCCGGGACTCCAGGATCACGCCCTGGGCCAAAGGCAGGCGCTAAACCGCTGAGCCACCCAGGGATCCCCAATCCTTGAGCATTTAAAACAAACATTGTTGTGAGAAGCCAGGCCCATTCTTGGTGGGGAAACACTAAAGGTATGTCCAAATGAGGAAAACATTGAAGACCTGTGGGTTAAGTTAGGAGGAACGAGATCAGGATGTCTGTTATCACCACTGTGTTAGAGTCCTAAGATAAGGCAAGAAAAATGGTTACAGATGTTGGAAAGGAAAGGAAACCATGTAATGATCACCATTTGTAGGAGTAGTGATAGCACAAAGGAAAAGAGTATTTTTGAGAATAAGATGAAAGCTTAAAGTGGAGGGCAGAGAGGTTGAAACATTTTCTGTTGGGTACCCTCCATATTTTGAGTGAATGAAGGCTTTCTGCTGAAAGTGGAAGGGCTAAGAGGGAAATGGCAACTAAGAAGAATGAGAAGAAAGGATTTAGAGTAGCTGTGATGAAAAAGTATTTGGTGTAGCTCTAAGAGTTCACCTGAGGGTAAATTGTATGAAGACACTATGGAGTCAGTCAGGCAAGGTTGGTTCCTGTGAGCCAAGGTGATTTCTGAATTCTCTAAGCATAAGCAGTTAATTACCTGTGTGGGCAAATCAGTTAGAAGAGGTCTCTGATTATATACAGAGAAGTCTAGATGGAAATTCCTACTTCCTAGAGTTATTGTGGAGATAAACTAAATTAGATGTGACAGTGGGTATGAACTGTTTCCTGCAGTGCTCTGCATTATAGTAAGCTCGTAGGAGATACCTGCTTTAAAGCAGAAGCAAAAATCCTGTACCCTGTGAGTCCATTCTTTCCAGATAGTTAAGCAATTTTGTCTCCCATACATTCCTTCTCTTCTCTTCTTTCTTTCTTTCTTTCTTTCTTTCTTTCTTTCTTTCTTTCTTTCTTTCTTTCTTTCTTTCTTTCAAGATTTTATTTATTCATTCATGAGAGACACAGAGAGAGAGAGAGGCAGAGACGTAGGCAGAGAGAGAAGCAGGCTCCTTATGGATGTCGGACTCAGGACTCCATCCCAGGACTTGGATCATGACCTGAGCCAAAGGCAAATGCTCAACCACTGAGCCACCCAGGTGCCCCTCCCATACATTTTTTCAATATTCAGCGTCCTTAAACTTCTTTGCACTGGTCCTGGCCCCCTTTCCTTTATCTCTGCCTTTGCATCCTGAGATACCTCTGCTTGATCCTGCTACATCTTGTTCCTGTTTCCTTTTCTTCATAGCCAGATTCTTAAATAAATGGATTACAGTATTACCTTTCCTTTATTACTAACTCTCTTTAATCCCAGGGAATTTGGCTATCTCCCTTCTACGCAGTCTCCACAAAATTAAACATACCCAATAGACAAACGCCTAAGTAAATGATCAGATGATAATAAGTGCTGTGGAGAAAAAGAATTCAAGTTAGGGAGTGCCAGGCACATGTCGCGGTGGGGGGCTGTGGGGTGGTCTGGAAGGTGTCTCTTTTTGGGGGGGGGATTGTCTCTAATAAGAGGACACTAAAGCAGATTTAAGGAAGTGAAGGAGCAAATCATACAGATATCTGGGGAGAAGAACATTCCAGGCAACCAATACAAAATCCCTGTAGTGGGGACAGGGTTGGTGCATTTGAGGAAGAGCAGGGAGAGTTTTGCAGATGGGACAGAGTGGTTGAGAAGGGGATGATGTCAGAGAGGTAAGTAGATTGACATTGGGAGCGTATGGAAATTGTCTTCTTTTTTTTTTAAGATTTTATTTATTCATGACACACACACACACACAGAGAGAGAGAGAGAGAGAGAGAGAGAGAGAGAGAGATTGAGAGGCAGAGACACAGGCAGAGGGAGAAGCAGGCTCCATGCAGAGAGCCAGTCGTGGGACTCTAGGATCAGGCCCTGGGCTGAAGGCGGCGCTAAACTGCTGAGCCACCTGGGCTGCCCTGGAAATTGTCTTCTGATGGCTTCTGTTTCCTCACTGAGAGTAAGAATGTAGCAGAAGCCATTGGAAATTTGAAGAGATGTTCGATTAGGACGGTAGAGAGAGCATGGACTTGAGCAAAGTGTTGTCTCTGGACCAGCAGCACCAAGATTATCTGGAAATGTGTTAGATATGCAAATTCTTGGGTCTCATTCCAGACCTGCTGAATTGGAATCAGACCTACTGTCCTGGAGGTGAGGGCAAACAATTTGTGTTTTAACAAGCTTTCTGGGTTAGTATGCACAAACATGTTTGAGAGCCACTGGACTAGAGAGTTAAGTATAATTACTAGGTAGCCCTGAGGACCCACTTGAGTTTAGTGATCTTAAATTTGATGTGAAAATAGTCATTAGGTTATGTTGAGAAAGAAAGGGATGAGAGAATTGAGTGTGTATAGGAGTTGTTTTAAGTGATGTACTGCAAAATCTAACCTGCATAAAGAAAGAAGCGAGGATGAGGGACAGTGAAAGCATGCTAGAATCAATGGACTTTTGGTCCCAGTGGATCAAAGAATTGGTCAGTGAAAGAAATTCTGACACAGATCTGATTGATTCTAAATTACAGGTATTTTTCCCTTTAGTCAAATGTCTTCATAAGTCACTATTTCCTACCTGAGATTTTTATGTCAGAGCAAGTAATTTTTTTTTTTAGAGCAAGTAATTTTGAGTCAAAAGTTTTGAGTTCAAGTCCTGCCTTTATTAGCTGGCCTTGGTTAACTTACTTACATTTTCTGAATCAATTTCAGTATCTGCACGATGAAATTATAAATACTTAATAGTTTAGTCTTACAGTTCAGAATATGAAATGAGACAAGTATGTGTAAATGTTTTATAAAATATGAAGTCCATCTCCTTTTTTAAAAAAAATATTTATTTGAGAGAAGGAGAGAGAGCATGAATGGAGGGGGGCCGAGGGAGAGGGAGAAGCAGACTCTCACTGAGCATGGAGCCGACATAGGGCTTGATCCCAGGACCCCAAGATCATGACCTGAGCCAAAGATAGACGCTTAACCAACTGAGCCACCCAGGTGCACCTGAAGTGCCCTTTACTGTTTTCTACACCGACCTCTTCCTCTTCCATATCCTGTATTTTGTTTATGTAATGCAAAGAATCTTGCCATGTCTATTACAAAAATATGAATCTTGTAGAAAAGTAAGAAAAAAAGTATTCATGACTGTTGTTATTACTTGCCTTGTAATAAAATGTCTTAAAAATACACTAAACTAAAAAAAAGAAAAACAACACTAGACTTATGCTTCTGGCCAAGGTAGAGTAACTGAGAGTAAATTTACATTCCACCTGTATTTTTAGGGTTCTACAGAGAAGTAGAACCAATAGGATGTGTATGTTTATATATTTATTATAAGGAATTGAGCCACTTATTGGACAAGCTGAGAACTCCCAAATTCTGCAGTCTGCAAGTTTGAGACCCTGGAGAGCCAATGTGTAATTCCAGTCCACTAGGAAAGCTAATGGTGTACTTTCCAGTCTGAAAGCCTGAAGGCTCAAGATCCAAGAAGAGCCAGTGTTTCCTTAGAATCTGAATGCACAAAAAGACTGATGACTCAGCTCATTTGTTAAACAGGAAGAATTCCTTCTTACTCAGCTTTTTTGTTTTATTAAGGTCTTCAATTGATTGGGTGAGGCCACTCACCGGTGGTGGGGGGGGCAATCTGCTTTATGTAGTCTACAGATTCAAATGTTAATCTCCTCCAGAAGCACCTTCACAGACACACCCAGCCTAATGTTAATCAAATATTTGGGTACTGTGTGTCCTGTCAAGTTGACATACAGAATTAACCATCACACCACCGGAAACAAGAAACAGTGATTTTTAAAATACTGGATATCAGGCATTGAAGTACCAGTGATCTCTGAGAGATGAGAAACAAACAAGGTAAACCCCATGACTTCCTCAGCTTACTTCCTGGAAAGGGTTTCTAGGTTTGGTGTGAGCAGAAGGGAACCCAAGTGGAGGCTGCCAGTTAGTTTCCCTGAGTTGAGAAGGTGGGGGATGGAAGTCTGAAGAGGCCATGGTGACTAGAGTTCATAGAGCGCATAGGAAGAAGCAAAACTATCTCTATTTGCATGTGATCCTATATATAGAAAATACCAAGGACTCCACAAGAAAACTGCCAGAGGTAATAAATGAATTCAGTTGCAAGGTAGTAGATCAACACACAAGTCACTTCTATACACAAGCAATGAACAATCCCCAAAGGAAATTAAGACAGCAGTTCCATTTATAATAGTATCTCAGAAAATAAAATACCTAGTAATAAACAACCAAGGCGGTGAAAGACTTGTACACTGAAACTATAAAACAGTGCTGAAAGAAATTAAAGGCCTAAATAGATGGAAATAAAGCCCATGTTCATAGATAGGAGGACTTAATATTGTTAATAAGTCAATATTCCCCTGAGCTATTCTTAGTGAAATCCCAGTAGCCTTTTGTACAGAAATTTCAAAACTGATCCTTAAATTCATTTGGAATTAAGTAAGTCATGAATAGTCAAAATAATTTTGAAAAAGAACAAAGCTGGAGGGCTTGAACTTCCTGATTTCAAAACTTACTACAAAGCTATTATAATCAAAACTGTGTGGTGTTGGCATAAAGATAGAAATATAGATTAATGGGATAGAATTGACAGTCTAGAAATACACCTGTATATCTAGGGCCAGTTGGTTTTTGACAAATGTGCCAAGTCCATTCAATGGGGAAAAAATAGTCTCTTCAATAAGTAGTGCTGTGACAACTGTATTTCCACACATAAAAGAATGAAGTTGGAACTCTACCTCATACGATATATAGAAAAGTTAAAACGGATCAGCAGCAACACCATCTAAGAGTTAAGATCATAAATAAAACTCTTAGAATATGACTGCTAAAGAAAGCAGAATACCATTCTTTGCTGTTTTTAGTTTATGATTTCTCTGTTGATTGCCCTATGAAACATCATATGGCTTTTACTAATCTATGCTATTATCATACTAATGTGAGATTTAAAACAAATGAGATGTTCCTTTATGATGTCTAAATTTGTGCTCATAGCATACTACACTATTCAGGATGCATTTGGAAGTTTCGCGATCTAGTTTTTGTGTATTGGTTACTGTCAGGATATCACATATTCTAGTATTTAAGTGTAATTTCACAGTAGCAAAATCTTTATCAAACTTAAATATAGATGACTTTTTAGGCTTTTGGGAATTAGTTGCCTTGAATTATTCTTATGATTCCTCTGAACATTTCAATATAAGTTTGCCTTCCTTAGGACCTGGTACATAGTAGGTTCTCTGATTATTTATTGAATTAGCAAATATTGTGTAAAGTGTATTACGAAAATTAGCTCTAGATCCTTCAGTTCTTTGAGGCTTTCCAGCAGATACATTCTATTTTTACAAGTCACAATAGTAAGAAATGCTGGTGTACCTTTTGGAGTTCAAAGACATTTTTGTACTAACTTGTTTCTCATGAAACAATTATATGGGGATAATTTGATCCCATTGGATTATGTTCATGTAATTGTTGGATTATTAAGCATTTCATTTGTATTTTAGTAAGTGCTGGTATAAATACATTATCTTGTGTCTTGTTTCTAATTATATACTATATTGCAGGAAGTGGACCAGTGTAATAGAAGAGAGGTAGTTCAGTCCCCTCGGTGATATGTCATCTTAATTAAGATCAAGGAGTTCTTAAGTTTGTATGTTTGGGAAAAATGACAAAGTGAAAACAGTTTCTTGCCATTTTACATTTGGCTTAATTGAGTGGATTGGTTTGTAGAAAGGAAGCAGCAGATAACATTGCTTTTACATTTTAAAAAACTTAGGATGGAAATAGAAAAGACAGAGGTAGATAAACATACTATGTTTATATTACTTCCAAGGAAATTTAATTCAGTTTTTAGCAACGGCTTTGAGTAGAAGTACTACCTTCAGTTGTAGTTAAGGTAATGCATGTGGTATACTCTCAAGTAACCTGAGACAGGATGAAATTGATATTTTACATTAGTTGTGCATTATTTATCATGTCTGTTAAAGCAACAGCATATGCCTGATGCTTTTGCCACTGTCTACATGATACGCCATAGTCCAGGTGAGTGAACATATTAATCCTAGGTTAACATTTTTACAGTAAGAGTTGTGGACTTCCTTGGTAAATTAACATCCACAAACTTAAAATTAGAGGTGGGAGAATGATAGAGAATGGAGAAGGACTGATAAGAAAGAAAACTGAAGGAACAGAGAAATGAACAGGGATTGACACTGTGAGAAATACTCAGATTTTCTTTTTTACTGTTACTGTTCATCAGGAAAATTCTGAATACAAGTAAATGTTAATGTTTATTTTCCAATAAGAACGAAGTCAAACTATAAAGATTAAAAATGGAAACTAGACATGCTAAGGTCCTGAGTTTTTCTTCTGGGAATCCTTTCTAGACCATCTGTGATTTGGGTCAGATAAGCATATGTTGTTTTCTTCCCCAACATTCTGTCCCTAGCACCTGTCATGCAGTACTTGGAGTTAGGATATGCTCAATAAACAATGTCTACATTTGATCTTTTTTTTCTTCCCTTATATTGTGACTTGCTAGATTGCCATTTCCTCCTTCATTTTGTTTTTGGTTTTATTAATTTCTCCTTTACTTGTAAGCCTTTTCTTCTAGTTTCTTTTGTCATGTTTTGAGCTTGTTGAGTTTAGTATTTAATCAACTTATTTTTCAATCCTAAATTTTTTTTTCCTAATAAAAGCATATAAAGCAGTTCATCTTCCTGGATTCTAGGAATCCTGTTCTCCTTGGATTTTGTGTTCCTTCTCAGTGTTTTGTATTTCTGAATAATGTATACTATTTAAAATAATATTAAAGATTTCTTCTTTTGATTATTGTGCTTATTATGGTTTTTGCTTTTTAGAATTTTGAGATTTTCTTTTTGGCATATTGCATGATAATTTTTGAGAAAGATTTTATCAGCATTGGAAAATAATATATTCTTTATTTGAAAAAAATTATTCAGATCTAATTGTTTTTTTTTTGATTTATTGTCTGTTTTGAATCTTTGTTCATTTATTTTTCATATCACCAGAATACATTCTCTACTCTTTTTCTCACCTCCCAGTAAAAGTGCGTTGGGCTTACTATACTCTTAACTGCCCTAACTGAAATGCCTTTATTTTTGTCCACATAGTCGAAATGATCACTGCTGGGCATACAATTCTGATTTTAAATAGTTTTCCCTAAGAAACTGTAGATCATCTTTATTGTCCTCTAAATTTCATGTTACAGGTAAGGTATCTCATATTTTGATTTAGTACTTCATCCCAAATACAGAAAATACTATTTTCCCACAACAACAGCTACCCAGGTCTTAACCCTGTTGTGTTTTGTTTAGTATCTCTACCATCTCTAAGTAGCTCTGGGCTTAGTTTCCTTTCATCTAAGTCACATTTGATATCTATGCAGTCTCTATTTTTCATACACCTATCTCAGCTCCTGATATTTTTGAAAAGCCAGAATTTTCTCCTTCTTGGAGAAATGATAAGCTTGACATGTGCAGTCATTCTCATTACTTACTTTGACCTTGAGCCCTGGTCCTTGTTGATCCACTTGGGATCAGCTTCCTTATTTCTTCTTGGCATGTCCACTTTTCTGTGGCTTGATCCTTGAGTGTAGCCATAGAGCTTATCCTCCTTACCCAGCCCCTAGTCTAAAGCTGGAGAAAATGTACTGATTCAGGACTTGGCTCAACCTCTAGTGGGTCCTTGGAATAGCTGCCCAGAACACCAGTGCAGGAACTTAACTCTTTTTTTTTTTTTTTTTGTAAAGATGCTACTTATTTATTTGACAGAGCACAAGCAGGGGGAGCTGCAGGCAGAGGGAGAGGGAGAAGCAGGCTCCCCATGACCAGAGAGCTGGACGTAGGGCTTGATCCCAGGACCCTGGGATCATGACCTGAGCTTAAGGCAGATGCTTAACCATCTGGGCCACCCAGGCGCCCCAGGAACTTAACTCTCATTGTGTGAATCTAACATCAGTCATCTGTCTTTTGATCACATTAGATGGAATGGAAATTTGAATCCACATGGCTCAGGCTGCTTGTATTATTGAGTGGAAGGTGGAAATATCCCCAAGTTAACAGGTGTGGGTGGCTTGAATTAGCAAGATACAGGGCTGTGTGATGACAACCGGGCAGTATCTTTTGTACCCATAGCAGAGCCACTAGTTGTGATGCTAGTAGAAATTGATTTCTTTTTTGTACTTAGGATTCCTAATTTGAGAGCTCACATAAGAATAAGATGCTAAGAGTGGAGATAGGATGGTCCTGGTAAGATGTTGAGACTTTTCAGGTACGTGCATAATTGGATGTGATGATTTTAAAGCATCAACCAGTAGATATGTGGTTTTAGAAGTTTTGCCTTGGATTATATGAAATTTAAGCCGTTTATCAGATCTGGTCTCTGGCCTGGAATTTCCTCACCTCGTTTTGTATTTTTGAAAGTCCTGGGAAAGATAGTTTAGAATTTCCTAGTGAAATATTTTTCTGAAAGCAATTAAAACTGAGTCCTTGCACAAATCTTTCTGGAAGATGTGTATATGAGCACATGTTCTAGTGTCAGTTTAGTATAGGTTGTTCTATAACCTCTATACTTTTACAGAACTGTCTCTACTATTAATAAGCACTGGTAGGTCAGCTACAGTGGGGGCCGGAGTGCCAGTTGGAGAGGGGCAGGGGCACTGGCTGGCTATAGAGTGTGCTCTGAGATGTCGTAATTAATGAGTAGATACAGTCAGTGAATCTGCAGACTAGCAGAGGTGATGTCAGGGGATAGAGCTGGTTTGGATGAGGAGTATAGTATTGTAAAAAATAATAGCTACCATTTATTAAGGACAGACGTTGTGAGCTAAGGTGAGTGCTTAACATACAGTTTTGCTGAACATACAGCAAAACCTGAGAGGCAGTTGGCTGAATTTGACAGTGGCTGTCGTGCAGAAAGAAGTTTCTTTCTTTCTTTTTTTTTTTTTTAAGATTTTATTTATTTATTCATGAGAGATACAGAGAGAGAAGCAGAGACATAGGCAGAGGGAGAAGCAGGCTCCATGCAGGGAGCCTGATGTGGGACTCGATCCAGGGACTCCAGGATCACGCCCCGGGCCGATGGCAGGTGCCAAACTGCTGAGCCACCCAGGGATCCCAAGAAAGAAGTTTCTTAAAAAACCTTTTTGCTGAATGTGATGTCAGTCTTTTATATACGTTTTCTTGCTACAGACATACAACTGAAATATTGCTACTGTTATTTTCATTTTATAAATATGAAAGTTGTGTCTCAGAGGTTAAATAAATTATTCAAAGTTATACAGCTAGTAATTGATGGAGCCAAGATTTGAGTCATTCCTGTCTTGTGTGAAACTTTGTGCATAGTGTATTGAACCACTGTGTATAGCAGATAAGACCCATGGGGTGATGAGTATCTGTAACTTTCCTTGAATTCTCCTATTAAAAAAAAAAAAAAAGCTTAGAAGTTTGCTCAACTATGTCTTTTTTTTTTTCAACTATGTCTTTTTTTTTTTTTTTTTTTTTTTATGATAGTCACACACACAGAGAGAGAGAGAGAGGCAGAGACATAGGCAGAGGGAGAAGCAGGCTCCATGCACCGGGAGCCCGACGTGGGATTCAATCCCGGGTCTCCAGGATCGCGCCCTGGGCCAAAGGCAGGCGCTAAACCGCTGCGCCACCCAGGGATCCCTCAACTATGTCTTAATAGATTTAGCAGGAACTTTGACCTGAATGGAAATTTTCAAGTGGCTCTTTGGTTTAAGATTTGAGGATTGAGTGAGAGGTAGTGTAGTAGGTTCATCCATCCAACAGTAAATCTGAGTGTGTTGCCAGATGGTTGCAGTGGAGCCCACATCACACATATGATGCTGTTTCAGGAGAGTTGGCTTCTTTCAAAGGCCAGTTGTTCTGTGTTTACAGACTGCTGACAAATGGGATTAAGAAAGTAGTGTGGGTGGTTTAGCAGAACCATAGAAAACTTAATATATACGACCTAAGCATGGTTGATGAAGTTGTTAGTATTTCTCTGTATATAAAAGAAATGCTAAAACAAAACTGAAGATGGAGATACAATGATAAAGTTGGCTCTGATTTGGATGGCTTTGCTTCTATTCTGGGACTTATGGATGAATAGGCACTGTTTATGTGGGGAGTTCTTTCCTGGAAGTCACTGTATATATCAGATATGCCTCAAGTTGGGGAGTGTGCATAATATGCAAACCCCCTATAAGGTTTAAGACAACACTTGAATAAGACTTCATAACTGGGGGAGCACCCCGTCTTATTTCTCTCGTTGATTTCAACTCTTTTTTCAGTGTTAATCGATCATTTCCCATCTATATTTTCACATATGCAAAGCCAACAAAGATGTCACTGGTAGTACTGAGGAATTAACATAGCTCTGAAGGACAAAATTATGTGTGGTGGAAATTTGAGAAGGGGTCTAGTTGAAATAAAATCTGAATGGATCCAAGATCCAACTAATGATATGTGTAAACTCAGAAAACTGAAGCATGGGCAGTAGAACTGGACTCTAGGAATTGCCCCCTTTTTGTGTGCTCACAACCACTTACAAATTCTTGGCATTGGTGTGTCTCATACTTGAAGGAAGTCCAGTTTAGGGACCAGTTGCAATTCATACCACACCTTGTAATACAAGGAAAGAGTGTAACTGAGGGAGTTGCTTTTTTCTCCTTTTGTTGTGGTAAAATACATATAAACAGAAAGCTTATACCATCTTAACCATTTTTAGATATACTATCAGTGGTATTAAGGACATTCACATTGTTGCGCTATCATCACCACCATTCATTGCTCAGAGAGCTGTTTTGGTTTATGATGCTGTTAGAAAAGTGAGAAGCCTTAATTCATAAAGATGTGAAGTAGTGAGTGCTGTCCAGTAGAACTTTAGGCAGTGATGGAAATGTTTTCTTCCTGCACTTCCCACTATGATATCATTAGCCACATGCGACTGTTGAGCGCTTGGAATGTGGCTAGCAAGGAACTGAGATTTTAATTATATTTAATTTTAATTATTTTAGGTTTAGGTTTAAATAGTCACTGTAGAAGAGAATTAGTAAGTATTTAAAGACTCTGCTGCTGCCCTGGCATCTTGGGATTGTTGCTAGGTAGGGCTTTGATGCCTACAAAGGGGTCAGAGTTTGCCATCTGTGGTAAACTAAAGTTGCATTTTCTCATAGAAATAATAGTAAAAATTCTAGTTGTTGTGGAATGTAGCAATAATAGTTCCCCGTTTCTAGTTAGCAGAGGGGGTTAAATGAGATTTTTGTGGGTGGCCTGAGAACCTAATGATAATTTGTGTAGCACTGTTTTTATGATAAAATTCTTATTTATATTCTAAACTAATTGAGTTACCGTTTTTTGGACCTCTGTGTCCTTGTGGAGACATAGCATGTGTTTTATTTCCCCAGAATCCCCTCCACAGCAGATTATAGCACATTCCGTGTAAAGCACACTACGTGTTGATTCTTTAACTGGTGTGCCAGAGAGCATTTCATCAGTGAAAATATGTGGGAATGTGTTCTCTGTATACTGAAAAATCAGAGAACATTTTACTGTGCTAGCTATGAGTTGACATTTGACACATTTCCTTTTCTATTTTGTTCTCTGCTTTCCCATTAGTCACCCCTTGCCCATCCTCTCAGGACTATAAACACTAGAAATACATTCTCTCTTGAAATCCACAGTAGTTGACCTCCCTGTAAGCATACAAATCTTAAGAAAATGAGCATATCCTGTGGTTTTCATTTATTTATAATGGTATATTCCCAGTAATGGTGAAGTAGACTGATTCTGGGGACCACCAGTGGTCTCTTCATTGCCTGAATTATTTGGCTGTTCCTAATGATGCCATTACTCCTGCTTTATTGGTGTTTATTGTTGCAATTATTCATATATAAAAGTAATTTTGCCTAGTACCTATTATATGAAGGAGAATTTATTACATATTTCTTTTTATGTAATTTTCTAGTCCTCATAGAATTGCACAGTTTTACTTCTCCTGAATGAGAGAAGCCACATCGTTGCTGTTCTGGAAACTTACTACTTACATAACCAAAATAGGAATAAATAGGCCCTCAACTTACTGAGTCTGAATGAGCATAGAAGAGAAGGAATAGGACAAAGGATGCAGGGGCCATTATTAGAGACCCTGGATTGGGGGAAATTGGGAGGCTTCTTATGTAAGTTTTTTATTCTGGTGTGTTCCCCTCAATGAATTCTTCCGATGCCATACAGATCATTGACTGTCAGTGGCCTAGGTGTCCATATTTATCTAAGTTGTTCTACAGGGTTTAAAGAAAGGAATCCCCTTTGTACACCTCTGGGAGGTACTAAACAAGTTGAAGTTACTGCCGCTTTATATAAAGAAGCAGGAAGTGTTTGTGATGAATTCATCCAGGCACTAACATGTTCATGTACTGGTTTTTTCATCTAAGGCTTTTTTTTTTTTCCTTAAGATTTATTTATTTATTTATGATAGACCTAGAGAAAGAGGCAGAGACACAGGAGGAGGGAGAAGCAGGCTCCATGCCAGAGCCCGATGTGGGACTCGATCCCGGGACTCCAGGATCGCGCCCTGGGCCAAAGGCAGGCGCTGAACCTCTGAGCCACCCAGGGATCCCCCCCTCATGTAAGGCTTTTAAATAGACAGTATTGTCCAGGCATTAAGACAGGTCTTTTCTTTTCTTTTCTTTTCTTTTCTTTTCTCTTCTCTTCTCTTCTCTTCTCTTCTCTTCTCTTCTCTTCTCTTCTTTTCTTTTTCTTTCCTTTCCTTTCCTTTTCTTTCCTTCTCTTTCTCTTTCTTTCTTTTTTTTCTTTCTTCTTTCTTTCTTTCTTTTTTTCTTTCTTTCTTTCTTTCTTCTTTCTTTCTCTTTCTTTCTTTCTTTCTTTCTTTCTTTCTTTCTTTCTTTTCTTTCTTTCTTTCTTTCTTCTTTCTCTTTCTTTTTAAGTAATCTCTACACACAACAGAGGGCTTGAACTCACAACCCTGAGATCAAGAGCTCCACTAACAGGCGCCCCAAGACACTTTTCTACTTCAGCATCTTTTACACTTTGTGTTCTCTGTTCCTAGAATTTCCCCTCCACTTGACATGACTTACTCCTTCATATTTCTCCATTCTTAGCATAAAAATCACTTTATCAGGGGGCCCCTGGATGACTCAGTCAGTTAAGTGTCCAACTCTTTTTTTTTTTAAGTTTTTTTTAAAAAATTATTTATTAGAGACACACAGCGAGAGAGAGAGAGAGAGAGAGGGAGAGAGAGAGAGACAGAGGCAGAGACACAGGCAGAGGGAGAAGCAGGCTCCTCGCAGGGAGCCTAATGTGGGACTCGATCCCGGGTCTCCAGGATCACGCCCTGGGCTGAAGGTGGCGTTAAACCGCTGAGCCACCGGGGCTGCCCAAGTGTCCAACTCTTGATCTTAGCTCAGGTCTCAATCTCAGAGTCATGAGTTGAAGCTCTCTGTTGGGCTCCATGCTGGGTATGGAGGCTACTAAAAAACAATTCACTTTTTCAGAAACTGATCCTCATTAGTTCTTTCCTGTAATTCTCTGTTATATCACCTTATCTAAATTCTTTTCAGCATTTGTCTCAACTCCACATCAATCACTCTGCTAAAACTGTTTCATTGTGTCTCCAGAAAGATGCGACCTATTGAAGTTACCTCTCTTGCCATGCCACTGTGCTCCTTAAACCCCCAACTCCACCCTCAGTGACTCCCTAGACCTCTAGATGGTCTGATGCCTCATGGCCTTTCAAACACCATCCATCATCACTATGCTTTGCCTTGCATTTAGTGCTGCATAGACAGAAATATTCTCTATCCCCAGACATCAGTTTTGGGTCTGCTTAACTTTCTTTGCATGTGAATTCTTCACCACTTACCATCTCATGCAAGATTAGGTCACCCTGATATACACACACACACACACACACACACACACACACATATACACACTTTCATAATAACTGAAAGCAATTGTGAATTTCATGTTTTATTTCTTTTTGAATCCCCGACATATTCTTTTTGTGAATGGAATTATAAAAATAAAACCAGTGTCACAAATCATGTATGTCCATTTATTCACTTCAAAAAATTTTTTTAAAGAATTTATTATTTATGTGAGAGAGAGAACATGCACAAGCAGGGGTAGTGACACAGGGAGAGGGAGAAGCAGGCTCCCTACTGAGCAGGGAGCTTAGTGTAGGGCCCTATTCCAGGACCCTCGGATTATGATCTTGAGTTGAAGGCAGATGCTTAACTGACTGAGCCACACAGGTATCTTTGGTTTCAAAATGATTATTGATTGCCTAAAGGTGTTCTAACAATGGAGTAGTGAACAAAACAAAGTCTCTGCTCTTGGACCTTAGATGTGAGTATAATCTGTGAATACCTATATATCCATTTCAAATTTTTTTTTATTATTATTTATTTATGATAGTTACAGAGAGAGAGAGAGAGAGGCAGAGACACAGGCAGAGGGAGAGGCAGGCTCCATGCACCGGGAGCCCGATGTGGGATTCGATCCCGGGCCTCCAGGATCGCGCCCTGGGCCAAAGGCAGGCGCCGAACCACTGCACCACCCAGGGATCCCTATATATCCATTTCAAACATTATCTATATATTTTTAATTCTAGAATACTCTTAGATTTACAGAAACCCCACATCCAGTTTCCTATATTATTAATTTATCATTAGTAAAGTACATTTGTTACAGCTAATTAACCAAATACATTACTATCAACTAAAGTCTATGCTTTTTTCAGATTTCCTCTTTTTACCTAATGTCCTTTTTCTGTCTAGGAGCCCATTTATACCACTTAACATTTAGTCATCATGCCCTTTAGGCTCCTCTGAGCTGTGGCAGTTTTTCAGATTTTCCTTGTTTTGATGACCATGACAGTTTTAAGGATATTGGTGTATTCTGTAGAGTGGAGACTATCTCTCAGTATGGGTTTGTCTGGATTTTTTCTCATGATTAGATGGGGATAATGGGTTCTTGGGGAAGATCATAGAAGTAAAGTGCCATTCTCATCACATCATATCAGTACATGTTGTCAACATGAATTATTGCTATTGATGCCTTGGTCTCTTGACTGAGGTAATATTTGTCCAATTCTTACACTAAAGTATTCACCCCTCTACTATATACATAAATTTTTGGAAGAAAAGTAATGGGGTGTTATGCTCTACCTGTACAGTAGATTTGTCTGTTCTCTCCCAGTTATTTATTTAGTCAGTCATTTATTTGTATCAATCTGGATTCATGGCTATTTATTTTGTACTTTGGTTTATAATCCAGTACTACTTTATTATTGCTGTAATTGTTCTAGTTTGGGCATTGGAAACTCTTTGAGTTGGCTCCTGTGTCACTTTGGCATACCTTCATTGGTTTCTTTTGTGAACACTTCCCTATTTTTTGGTACAATAAGGGTATTCAAGTATGTGGTTTTGAAAATATAAGTAATTTTCCTGCAAAGAATTTGCAAATTCCTGTGTAGAATTTGAAGATAATTTGATCTGCTTATATGAACCCAGGATTATTAAGTAGATAAATTTGCAATATTGATTGTTTTTGGCTTTTGTGATGATGTATGTAACTATTTTAGTAGGTGAAAATACATGAGTATGAATTTTCTCAGAATATGTTTTTCTTGGAATAAATATTGTGTAGATACTTCTCAGAATAATATTGTGATCAGTTTATACTTTCAATTTGTCAGGTATAACTTTTGCTTTGCAAATCATATTAGAGAATTTTTACATTTCACTAAGTTTCAGAGACATTTACAGTTGCCAGTAGCTGAGCAGATATTATGCGGGAAGTGTTTCAGTGATTATATATGCTGAGTGGTAAGCTTGCTTAGTCTAAAAAAAGGACTTCATAATATTTGGCTTTTGGTTATAATTACCAGTCATGCTCGCCAGAAATTAAGTTTAGCTTTGAGAAGCCTGAAATTCCTTGTATGTTTATCTCTAACTAAATATTTCAGAGGCTGTTATGAAACTGTCAGTAATTCCATTATATATGTTCAGCTTATTCTTGAGTTATAGCTGATGGAATAACATATAGCAAGTGACTGTATAGCAACATGGGAATGCTTAGGATAACAGGATGTAAATAATAATATTTAGTTTGATTATAAGTTTGTTTAAAAAGAAACTGATTACACATACAAACAAAAGACCATTTGGAAAATACCAGGATGTTAACAGTGAATATCTTTTTTAGGTGGTGTGACATGGGGTTTTCTGTTATTTTTTTGTACTTTTAAAAAATGGCAATGTTACTTGTTTAATGAGGCAAGAGGGCATATTTTAAATTTAGGAAAAAGCATATTCTGCAAGGATTTTTATCAGTTGCTAATTTCTTTGTTTCATTATAGATACTGAAAGTTAAAAGGCCTTAAAAAAAATTCCATAAGTCAGATTGGTTTTCTCCACTGGTGAACCAGTTCTGATTTTTATAATGCTAATAACACTTTACAAGTTTTTAAGCACATCTTATTTCATTTAAAAGATCTATATCAGATGAATTTTTTTTTTACTTCAGTTATACACATAAATGGGTCACAGTATAAAGGTTAACACTCAGTGTTGATATATTGAAACCATGATGACTTCATTAATGTCTGGTCATTGGACAGAATTGGAGACTGAGGGCCTTACATGCTGCACAGTGAAGCCTGAGTTTTACTGCTGTTGCTGCTGCTGCCACTGCTGCCAGACAGACCACGTTTTGAGGGACAGCCTCAAATTCCTCTCATTGGAGACTGATGGCCTCAATAGATGCCTTGGGGAGCCTTTTTGGATTAAAAATACCTAGCATTATCGAGCTGCTTTTAAATCTTTTTAGCTTCTGGTGGTGAGGGGGAGGTGAATTGAGGCTTGGAAGTTGCAGTCTTTTGCAGGCTGATGTCTTTGGGTGTTCCACAGGATAGGTCATAAAGATTATAGTTTACAAAAAATAGGTTCCAGTCCTCAAAAAATTTGCAAAGGTACCACAATTAAAGGCAGATGTGTTTGATATCTTTGCTTTTTGTAAAGCCTTTTTTAAAATAAAATTTTAAATAAGGAAAACCACACTTTTTAACTTAATGTTTATCGATAAATTCAAAGAGAATGTATTTTTTGTCCTGAAGTTGGAGGAATCCATTTTTTTTCTTCCTAATATGATCCTGGTCTCTAATGGCCAGTGCCCAACCTCTTGTTCCTCCTGTTGCTAGGAAATATACAAGATAATAGGGACTGGAGTGGTCATTTCCCTGGTTGTCTCCTCAGGAGTGGGGATAGACTGTTTTGTTTTTGTTTTTTACAATTTATTCATTTATTTGAGAGAGAGCGTATATACGAGTGGTAGGGAGGGGCAGAGGGAGAGGGAGAGAGAGAATCTCAAGTGGACTCCCTGCTGAGCTTGGAGTCCATCTTGGGCTGGATCTCATAACCCTGAGATCATGACCTGAGCAGAAAATCAAGAGTTGGATGCTCAACCAACTGATGCACCCAGTTGCCCTGGGGCTACACTATTTTAATAGAAGATTCTGATGTAGCAGTGGTGAGATTACTACAGCATTTGATAACTCAGCCCTGGAATTAGAATTGCAATGTCCAAAACTGGGTTTGCATTCTAGTAGCCTGGTTTCATGATATTAGTGGGATTAGTTACTCCAGTCTGCCTGTGTGCCACTGTGCCTGGTATAACGTTGCCTTGTGTGTGCTTTGATAAACAAGTGTGCCTTTCAGTAGAATGCCCATGAATTCTTCATAATGAGATTTATCAGTATACTAAAATGATAATCAAGAACTTGCAGAATTATAACACCTCTTTCCTTAATAATGGCCCTCAGAGTAACCCTTAGAAATCATTGTGTCAAAACTTAACTGTCTATTCACAAACTTGTTTCAATATTAAGAACTCACTATGTATCATAATTTTATTTTATTTTTTTAAAGATTTTATTTATTTATGAGAGAGACACACACACACACAGAGGCAGAGACATAGGCAGAGGAAGAAGCAGGCTCCATGCAGGGAGCCCGACTTGGGACTTGATCCCGGAACTCCAGGATCACACCCTGAGCTAAACAACCTCTGAGCCACCCAGGCGTCCCTGTATCATAATTTTAAGAAACTAGTGTTAACAGTTGATCATATTTGCTTTACCCATTTTTAAAAAAATATTTTATTTTTAAAAAGATTTTAAGTAATCTACACCCAATTTGGGGCTCAAATTTACAACTGTGAGATCAGGAGTGGCATGTTTTACCAAGTGAACCAGCCAGGTGCCCCTGCTTTACCTATTTTTAAAAAAAATTATTTATTTATTTGACAGGGAGAAAGAGAGAGAGAGAGAGCGAGAGTGAGCTCACAAGTAGGGGGAGTGGCAGGCAGAGGGAGAAGCAGACTCCCCACAGAGCAGGGAGCCCAATGCAGCTAGATCCGAGAACCCTGGGATCATGACCTGAGCTGAAGGCAGGTGCATAACTGACTGAGCCACCGAGGCACCCTCTAATGTTTTATTATATTAATAATAGTTGATTCTGTGTGGGGGTTATATCGGTGATCACTGATCTGTCAATTTTATCTATGTTTGACAGTAATTAAAAAATTGGAAAAACTCTTACTAAAATGTTTTCTATGATCACATTGTTGTAATATTTACATATTAAAATGTTAAAATCATACTTAAAGAGAAAAATGTCTTAAACATCCCAAAATTATAAAATTATTTTTCTAGTCCTTTGATTTTCAACTTAAATTTCCAAGATTTTAAGTTAAAATTCCAAGTTATATTTCCAATTTTATATTCTGTTTATTAAGTCCATTAAAAACTCATTAATCTTTTTCTAGGTAGACCAGCATATGATCTAGAATTAATGCTGGTTTTGTGATTCTTCTCCAATATTTTTGTCTGTCATTTTACCTTATTGCATGGGCCTGGTAGTTAGAATGTTTTGAATGATAATGATGAGTAGGCATCCTTATTTTTGATTTGTAATGTCAATCTCTTGTTCTAGTGTTAAGATTTTATGTTTTTTGATACATACTATTTATTGGGTTAAGGATGTTTTCCTTTAATATTAAAACAGTGAACTGAAACAGAGTAGTCAAATTAGAGAATTAAATGGAAAAAAAATATGATGAAAAACATTCTAAGGGGTAGAATGGAAATGATAACCTGAAGGTAGATTGTGAAAATCAGCAAATGGGTCTGCTAGAAGTTTTAACATTCAGTTAGTCCTGTATATATTTCAAATCAGTGGGTTTGAGTAAAACAAGAAAACCATAGATGTTACAGAGCCTGTGAGAACTGAGAAATACTGGGACACCACTGGCACATGTCCAAATGAATTTCTTAGGGTAAATCCTGGTATATACTTGGTTGGAGATAAAAACCCTTTTAGAAGGCACTATGTCAGTTCACCAATTAAAACAAATATATTCTTAGCACTGTTTTAAGGAATGTTTGTTTTGTCAGAGGTTAAAATTTATTGGATGGGTCTGTTGCCTTGTGAATATATTCTTGAATATATGCAATGAATATGATTGTATTCTTGTGAATATCTTCTTAATGAATCTATTGATAGTCATTAAATTTTAAACTGAGCTCAGAATCTTCCAGTATGGGTTAAGAGTACAGGCCATGAATATGAATATATGCTGATGAAAATATGAATATAGTCTTAGTGAATATATTGATATTCATTAAATTTTAAACCAAGTTCAAAGATGTCCCAATATGGTCAAGAACATAGCTCATGAATGTGAATATAAACTTACAAAATCTTCATGAATATATTGATATTCATTAATTTTAAACTACATTAAAGCATTTTCCCAATAGGGCAAAGAAGAATATATTCATGAATATATGCATAGGGAGGATATATTCATGAATATAATCATAAAGAATATATTCACATCTATTGAATATATTCATGAAAAATATATTCATAAGAAAACTAAACCACTCTACAACTCTTTGCTTTTTGCAAATTAAATGTTCTTAAAATGCTATGAAGCAAATACTAAAATTTCACTGAAATAATGAAAAAGTAAAAGAGTATAAATTTTGGTATAGTCAGTGAATTGATCTTATTTATGAATTGGCTCCTAGTGAATGGTTTTGGCAAATTAATTTAGAGCTGTCTGTATCAACAAGGACCATTATTTATTACAGCATCTATTCTGGGAAAACCAAAACAAGAAAGAGGGTATTGAAAACAGCTGGGCTACCTAAGTACTCAGAGATTGATTGATGACACTACAGAAATGATGGTACCTCTTAGAAGGGAGGGCTTCAAGCCCTATATGACATCCAAAGAGCAAAGTACTTAGGTAAATGAGTTTAATATGCCAGGCAGTGAGTGTAGCCAGACATTGTTATTTTAAGTTCCTGTTCGTTTCCCTTGGGGTCACATTCATGAAACTGTACAGTTTAGTAATAAAGAGTGGGTTTCTAGGGTTGAACTACTTACAAAAGACTTCCAAGTCTTTTTTTGTATTGAGGTATAATTTACATAAAGTAAGATGCACAATTCTTAAAAGTGTATAGATTGATAAATTCTTACATATGTATACAACAATGTAAACATCAACATAAAATGTGGAATATTTCCTTCACCCCAGAAGGTTTCCTTCTCCCCTTTCTAACTTTTACACTGTAGAGACAACCACCATTCTGACTTCTTGTCACTATGGATTGTTTTGCCTGTGCTTACAATTCATATACATGGAATATTCAGTAAGTATTCTTTTTTTTTTTTTTTTTTTTTGGAATATTCAGTAAGTATTCTAATGTGTCTTGCTTCTTTCACTGAGCCAATGTCTCTGAAGTTTATTCATTGTAGTTGTGTATATCTGTAGTATATATATGGTTTTTTCTTTCTGTCCATTGTATGAATATACAACAGACTTTTAACCCATTCTGATTTGGGGCTGTTTCCAGTTTTGGACTATTAGGAATAAGACTATGAGTTCTATTTTTGTGGTTTTTGTGGACACATATACTCATTTCTCAATATCTTTTTTGATGAAAGGATTATCAGTCATAATGTATTAAATACCTAGCAGGTATTAGGCAGCATATCTACTCTGCTTTGAGACAAATATACTGGTTAGAATGAAAGTTTTAGCAATGAAATACAAAATAATTATGAATATAACTAAAAGGACTGCCATCCTAATATTTATTAACAGATTTTAGTTTAGATATGGACTAGAGAAGTTCAAATGGGTCACTTCAGAATGGGCTTTGCAGGCCACTTATGGGTCTAGAGTTTTTTATTTTTAGGTTTTTTGTTTTGTTTTGTTTTTGTAGTGAAATGCCAGATATTACATTGGGTGCTTTACCGTATCTTTTCTCTCTCTCTCTTTTTTTTTTTTTTTTTTTATTCATGATAGATATATATATAGAGAGAGAGGCAGAGACACAGGCAGAGGGAGAAGCAGGCTCCATGCCCGGAGCCTGACGTGGGACTTGATCTCGGGACTCCAGGATCGCACCCTGGGCCAAAGGCAGGTGCCAAACTGCTGAGCCACCCAGGGATCCCCCATACCTTCTCTTTTAACAGTCACAGCAACATTAACAAATGGGTGCCACTTACATTATTAGATTACAAACATATCTAGCTTGCACCTGGGAGGCACATCTCTTTCTTTTGCTATAGGATAATTTAATATATTTTCAAACCTGAAGCTAATGATACTCTGGAGTTTACTATTTTCTTTTGTTGAATTGGTAGTATTTGGGGCCCGAGGAAGTCTATTTACTCTGCAAAAAGAGAGAGCTTAAACCTAAAATGGAGGGACACTGGGAATCAACATGGCTTGCTTTGTTAGTTCTTACCTCACCTTCATGTTTTGGTAGTTCAGAAAGAAATGCTGTGGCTTCAGACAGTTTGCTTCTCTGAGATCTCATAAATCAAGCATTCTTCATGGCCTGTGTTCACCCTGAGTGGATTGAAACTCTGGAGAGCTTGAACACTGCTCACCTAGAGGCTTCCTGCCAGCAACAACCCAAATTTCTCAACCCATTTGAGTAAAACAAACAAAGCAACCAAAAAAAGCATTATAGGCACAGCTTTTGGAAAAAAAATTATTAAAATCTCTTAACATTCCATGGTTATTCACATACATATCTAAGTAAACAGTTAACCATTAAATAAATAGATGCTGGATGGGCCAGATCTTGTGAATACCTTGGTTATATAATGTTTTGCATGTGATATTGTCTGGTGTTTGTACAAATAATTCTGTAAAATGCTTAACTCTGTCATTAACCACTAAATCATGAGCTTCTTAAGGTCACTACCCGTGTCTGAAATATATTTGCTGTGCTATAGCACTTGGCCCAATTTATCGTACATAGAAGATACTTCATCTTTATATTTTTAAATAAGTAGATATATGAAATATTGATTCTAGAAATACCTTCTTATTGATCATTATCATAATATTTGTAAGAGATTTTAGCTGAAATACCAAGTCATTGAAACATAGATTCTTCTACAGTATTTACATTTTTCCCTGAGTTGTTTGCATTGCTGTTTGCCCATTAACTAAGTTCAAGGAGGTAGGTATGAATGCTTGTCTCTGTCTCTACTGTTCTGATGAAAATGTCCTCTTTTTGTCTATGTATTCAATCTTTGTGCACTAAAGCCCTCCATTCCTCAGTTCCACAGTATATTGGATTCATTTTTGAGCCCTTTTCTTTTATCTGTGGCCTTCTTTACTATGAAGTGGAAGAAAGTGTTTAGCAACTTGAAAAGTTTTTAAATTTTTTCTATACTGTTAGACTTGAAGTGAATGTCAGATCTGAGAAGGTCCTGAGAGATCACTATTCAGCCTATTTATTTTACTGATGGAAGAACTTAAGTTCTAATTATTTCCTCACTATAACTCACACCAGTGTTTTTTAGCTGTTTAATTGTAAGCATTTCTAACCAGACCTTAAACTCAGTGGGAATAGGGACTACATCTCTCTTATTTAATACTGCATCTCTGGCACGAGCACAGTTCTTGGAAAAGAATAGATGTTCAGTTATTGGTGTTAGATAAACAAATAAATGAATCAAGCTTGGTGAAGGGACTTGCAGCTCACAGCTGTTGAATCCCTTTTCAGCACACTAAAAGTTGGACATTTGTAATATGCCCCACCATCCTAGAGAGTAAGGGCTGGTGGAAATGATTAATTTCCTTAAGTGCATGCCAAACTCTACAACTTACACATTTCCACGCTTTGGCTTTCAACATGCAGAGTACTGCTGTACAGAACAGCAGTTGACCAGACAGACACCACAGGATGTGCTATCTCATTTTTGCTCATGCTTGATAACATATAAACTTACGAATGGCATATGTAGAAGGGGCTGAAACAAATACCATCTGTTTCAGTCCCTTGATTTCTCATTCCTAGTAAAGTTCATGCTCTTTAGCTTGGCCTCTATAGCTCTCTGTGCTATTCCAACCTATTTTTCTTATCTCATATCCTGTTACCTTCTTTAACCCATTCTCTTCTCAAGCAAACAAAAATGTTTGCTATTTCTGTACACCCTGAGCTTCCCACCTTCTTGCCTTTCTTCAGCATTGTTTCCTCCTCTCCCTGTAACTCCTACATTACTCTGTATATCCTGAATCTATCCATTTAGTCCACAAGTATTTATTGAGACCTTATTATGTGCCAGGTGCTGGGCTAGGAGCTGAGAGTATAATGATTAATAAAATTATAAGCCTTATGCCCAAGGAGTTGACACTCTAGTGGAAGTGGTCATTTATGTAGGGTAACATAGGATCCTAGGCGAGCAAATGGAGTGGTACCTAAGTGTGTTCTGGGGACAGCGTTGAAGAAATGGCCAAATCAGTGATTCTCAAATGGAGGTGGGGTAGAGGGAAGCATTTGACAATGTCTGGAGACATTTTGGCTGTCACAGCGTGAGGGGGAAGAGTATGCTACCAGCATCTTGTGGATAGAGGCCAGAGATATTGCAAAATATCCTACATGCAGGACAGCCCCTCAAAGAAGGGTTATCCAGCTCCAAATGCCGAGGAATGAGAAACCCCTGAGTCAAGTTGTAAGGACTGAATAAGGAGGTGTTTAGTTAGGCAAAAAAAAAAAAAAAAAAAAAAGACAGTAATTGTAAAGACAGGTGAACAGTTTATACATTCCAGTGCTTTGTAACTAGCAACAAATCTGTTTGTCAGTAGACATCAATGGTAGGCACTTTGGCTGAGAAAAACCGTTTTAGCAAGTCTGAACTCTTGGTTTTCCTATCTACTAAGGATCTTTGATGAGGCTACGTAAGGGAGTTCCTTGTTACCTGGGTATAACTGGCACTGAAAGGGCATTTAAAGTGAACACACTTAAAGTAGGAACAAAAATTTTATAGTAGCTAGTGAGGGGCTTTGATTGGGGCTCTCTGTGTTGGGAGTCCCCAAGATCATTCTAGGCATAATGATTTGCTAGAAGGATTCACAGAACTCAGAATGCTGATACACAGTTGAAGCTTATTGCAGTGAAAGAATATAGATATAGAAGGGGGAAATGGCAGGTGGGTGAAATGCAGAAGAAAGTAGGGGTAAGATTCTCCCGGTGGAGTCACGTGAAGACACACTTAATTTTTCCAGCCACGTATTTGATAGAACGTGTAAAATACTGCCAGCCAGGGAAACTCAACTGAGCCTTGGTGTTCAGGGTTTTTATTTAGAGTCAGTCACATGAGCATTGCAGTCTACCTGGTCTCCAACCCCCAAGATAGCAAACTACTACAATATGGGCATATAAAAATACTCTTTAACAGGCAAGATATCTTTTTTTTTTTTTAATTTAAAAGATTTTATTTATTCATGAGAGACACAGAGAGGCAGAGACACAGGCAGAGGGAGAAGCAGGCTCCCTGCGGGGAGCTCGATGTGGGACTCCATCCCTGGACTCCAGGATCCTGCTCTGGGCCGAAGGGAGGTGCTAAACAGCTAAGCCACCCAGGCATCCCCCCAGGCAAGATATCTGAATTTAGAGGTTATCTCTCAGGAGCTGGTCAAGGTGGAGTTGTTCTTTCCTTGAATATGAGGGATTTGAGCAACTCCAACCTGTTGAATGAATCTTTTACTGCATGAGTGTTTGTTTGTTAAGGAAATTACATATTTCTGCTTTACTATGAGGTTTTAAAATATTTTGGTAAAATACCTAACATAAAACTTACCATTTTAACCAGTTTTAAGTATACAGTTCATTGGCGTTAGTGTATTCACATTGCAGATTATTGTGTAACCATCACAACTCCAGAACCTTTCATCATCTCAGATTGGAAACTTAATGTACCTGTTCAACAATAACTCTCCACCCCACTCTCCCCCAGCCCCAGGTTACACTTCCACTTTCTGTCTTTTTTAATTTGACTTCTCTGGTTAACTCAGAGCAGTGGAATCATACAGAAATTGTTCTTTTGTGTCTGGCTTATTTCACTTGGCATAATGTCTTCAAGATTCATCCACATTGTATGAATTCCACATATTAGAATTTCATTCTTTTTTAACACTTAATACTGCCTGGGCTCCAACTCAAAAACATAAACTGAAAAATTTTGATAGGTTTTTAGAAAATCTCATATTTAACAAAGTTTATATAATTTGAAACTCTGTGCTAATGCTTAGAATGAACAAGAAAAGACTTGAGTGTTCGTTTGGGGAGGGTAGGTTTTCTGATGAAATCATATAAGAGCATAATGCAGTATCCTTCACCAAGTTCATTTCATTCAGCCAGGTCAGAAAGAGGTATGTTTTTGCAGAAATACTCTGGCCTCTGCAGTTTTCCTAAAAGCCTCTCTTAGCTCTTGGAGATTTCATCCCTTCTTTCTTAAGGTATTTGTTGTGTCATCTTTGAGAATCCTCTGCATTTGCTAACTGCTGTAAGTCTGGCAGACATTAATCTGTTAAAATGAATCTACTTTGATGATAGCAGTTCTTCAGCATTTTTTAGCAACTTAATTCAAATCCTGTGTTTTTGAAGATTTTGTAGTTTCAGTTTACATTCATCTTTATTTTATGTGGTCAGGTAAATGAGGTAAAGAGGTTCCCAAAAATAGACACTAGTATTTGGGGTAGGGGGAGTTTAAGTGGAGACTGGTCAGTTCATTGGTGAGTATTTTTGTGCATGACAGCTTTGCTATTCACAATCTCATAATTATAGGGTCATGGTTAATGAGCATCTGAATAGTGAGTACTCCTGTACTTTATTTGTGGGAGTAGTGAGTGTTCAGTGATCTGTTAGAAAATTTAATTTAGTTCACTCGCTTATTCAGGGACTGAAGTGACTGAATGCAGAAATCCCTGGAATGTACTTCTTTCAGTTGTCACACTTCAAACTTTCAAAAAGTTTGGCAGACTGACAGAGGATTAAGGGTCTTTGGTTTTAAGCCTTTTCAGCTCCCTTGTTTCTAATGCCTAGTCCGCTTACACCATATTCAAAGTAATCCATCTTTAGTGTTTACAGGCTTACTGTACATGTGAGTATAAAAATAGATTGGCAGCCTATGGGAACCGGGCTTGTGTCAGGCAGGGTCATTACATGAGGCAATCAATCATTCTTAGCTCGGGAGGCTTAAAAATCAGTAATCAATGCATCCCCCCCCCCCCCCCACATCCTCATGAAACAGTGGTGTTTAATGTTCAAATATGTTATAATACAGAGGTGATTACCAAGAAATCGTCAACATGGGTGAATTTGGGATTACTAATTTAAAAACAAGGAAAATCCCTTGTTTCTCTGGCACCTTGGTCAGATACTCTGGGGGTTGTGGAGCAGTAACTGCAGTTCTGAAAGTGAGAGGGAGGAGCTATCCATCTTTTGTAAATTCTTTGCTAACTCTCAGGAGCTTCACATCAGCATAGAGCTTGCATGCCATTCCTTTGGACCAGTACAGCACATGACCCCTTTCCGATGAGGCAAGGGGAGAGGAGCATGCTGAGCCTGGTGTAGGTGCAGGGTTCAGGAACATCACCCAAGAGGTATAAGGTAGTGTTTACTAGCATTGATTCAAGCAGACTAACTTGATTTGAATCCTGACTCCTTGACTTACTAGGAATGTGACATTGGACAAGTCTGACTCAGTTTTCTCATCTGTAAAGTGGAGATAGTAATAGTATTTCCTCATAAAGGTCAACGCATTAATATATCTGATGTGCTTAGAATAAAGCCTGGCACTAGTAAGTACCATCGGTGGGTGTTTTAATTATTTTATTGTTAATTTCATTTCTCAGGGGAGTTTCCTCTGACATTTCTGAATAGGCCCAGTCTCTGCTTTATAAGGTCTAGTGGCACTACTTTTAACAGTGATGATAAGTACCATTTACTCGGTTTATTTGTTTGATTATTGAGTTAATGACACTTTCTACATTAAGTGAGAGTAAGAATTGTATTTGGTTTTGCCCTTTTCTCCCCACTTGTGCTCTTTATCACTATCTCTGTCACAAATAAAATCTTAAAAAAAAAGATAAGTGTACTCCTCTTTCCCTCTCTCCTGCTCTACTCTCACTCGCTCTCTCTGTCTCTCTCAGGTGAATAAATAAAAATTAAAAAGTCTCTGCTTTTGACTCTATGTCTCGGCATAGAGGTGTATTAAAAGACTAATATAGGAAGATGTTGTAGCACCTGCATTAGTGAGTATGTGGAGTGAAACTAAGTAAAATGCCTAAAAGTACAGACTTCATAGTTAATTATAGTATATTCATTACTAAAAATCATTTAGAAGCATGGTTTTTAAATGGAGATTCTTATATTGGCTGCAAGACAGTCACCAAATACTGATAGAAGCAGACCTCCATGCCCAACCTCTTGGTCAATGAATCAGAAGCTCTACATTTTAGCTAAGAAACAGGCTCTATATTTTCTAACAGGAAACCTGGGTGATTTCAGTGCATAGCCTGATTTGGGAGCCCTCATTGTGCATTGACTCTCAGTCAGTTGAGCTAAAGGACCTATCTATCTTCCCCCTCCCCTTTTTTTTTCTTTTTTTTTTAAAGCGGGAAAGAGAGAATCCCAAGCAGGCTCCACACCCAGCTCAGAGTCCTATACAGGACCCGATCCCATGACCCTGAGACCATGAGCTGAACAAGAGTCAGACACTGAACCAACTGAGCCACTCAGGCACCTCTCTACTCCTCTCTTAAAGCCAAATGAAATACCAACTATATTAAAATCTGTGGGGACCCTGAAAACAAACAAAAAAGAGAGAATTTAAGAAGAGCCAGAAAAATAATCTGCAAGAAGAAAAGAAGATAAGAGTATCCAAAAACTAATTAGTGCTGAGCACCTAATACAAGCCAAAGAAATGTCATCTCCACACTCTCTACCCTGGAAAAATTAGTGGATGGCCTTCTCCAGAAAAGAGTAGAAGATTCTCCTAAATATCAGAACAGTAAGGCTTAGCTTGCAGGTGGTAGTTGTAGTTGCTGGTACCATCTTCCTGGTACAGAGCATCTACCTTAGAGCTCATCTCCAGGCAGCATTTTGAAGGAATGTCTCATTAAGAGTGAGTGAACTCATTTCTCGTTTTGGTCACTGCAGACAGTCCTGAGATCCCACGAGCAGAGGCTGAACAAGAGAGTTAGGAACAAACAAGACCGAGATATTATACTACACTGAGTAGGTGATCATGGTGTTCATCCTCTTACTTCATAGGGACCTCTGGGGACTCAGGTGAAGTTTGGAATATCTGTGACATCTTAGATTTCCCTTGAGAAGACCCAGGTTGCAGTTAGTTTCTGCATTTGTACTTCTCAGAGGGACCCAGCTGTCAGCCTTTCCTAAGCACCCCCTACACGGAGGGCAACTTAGCTTCTGGCTGAGCTCCTTGGAGTGGAGCAGGACACAGTTCTGGAAAGTTTACTACCTAACATATACACGCTTACATACTCTTACCTAATTCACAAACCTTTTCTCTTTGGTTTTGTTGTGATTTGTTGTTATTATATAGTCCTCTTCACTTAAACTTTTGTGAGCGAGGCAAAAGATTGCAGCAGGCATTCTGGGTCAATTTTCTTCCTTTTCCTTTTCCTTTTCCTTTTCCTTTTCCTTTTCCTTTCCTTCCTTTCATTTTTTAAAAGTAATCTCTACACTCAAAGTGGGGGCTCAGACTCATAACCCTGAACTCAAGAGTTGCATGTTCTACAGACTGACAGCAGCCAGGCGCCCCTCTGGTCAGTTTTCAATAATGTATAATTTTGATTAAAGATGATGTATTCTTGTCAAAGGAATTTTAGCCACTGAATATTCCACTTGGATTGTTGATCCAGTCTCCTTCTCTGAATTGCTACTGTACTTCATGCAACCCTGTACATGTGTGGACAGGAGTTCTCATTAGGTTGATCAGGAAGTAATGGGGCAAGGGAGACACACAATGCTAGGGTTGTTGAGCTGGTATGTGGACAGAACAACTGAGTAGCATATTTTAAATCAGAGAATTCATGAGAACTCAGTTGAGTTCAGTATATAATCATTTGATTTTCATTCAATATTTATGAATGCCTTCTCCTTGTCAGCTTTGTTAAAGGTGCTGAAGACACAATGCTGGCCAAGGTTCCTGTCTTCAGTAGTCTGTCTGCATTTAGTGCTTATAGAGGATTACAGGGATGGCTGACACATAACTGCCTTGCCCCTGACCAGTGTACTTGTACAAAGATCCCCAAATCCTAAAAAAAAATTTAGGAATCTAATTCTGGAATTTGGCTTCAGTCCAGAGAATGGTAATGCCATTTACTGAGATATTAATTAGGGAAATATTAGGGAATATATCTGCTAACTAGCTGCACAGAAGTAGGTGAAAGTATCATCTAGTAAGACAATACCATGAGAAAAGTGCCAGTTTTGAAGGTCAAAAGAGCCAATGACAAAAACTGAAAAGTAGCAGTAGGAATGCAAGGCAGGTCAACACTGAGAAATCTGCAAGTATAACTTCTAATGTGAAAAAGAAAAAAGATCAGATGTATATTTGACTAAATACTTGATAGAATTCAGCATCCTAGGGATGGTTGAGCGTCTGCCTTTGGCTCAGGGTGTCATCCTGGGGTCCGGGGATTGAATCTCACATCAGGCTCCCTGCATGGAACCTGCCTGTCTCCGTGCTTGTGTCTCTGCCTCTCTCTGTCTCTCTTATGAATAAGTAAATAAAATCTTAAGAAAAAAAACATCCTTTACAATTAAGAAACCAGACAATGTTTTTTTAACACAGCTAAGGAAATCTATTAAGAACAAATAACTAATAATCGTAATTAAACATCAGAAGCTTTGCCATTATAGTTAGGAATTAGAAAACAGTTTTGAAAAGTAAGGATGATGAGAGGGGATTTGCCTTCCTAAATGTAAAACCATATTCTGCTATAGGGATTTTAAATGATGCAGTGTTAATTATAAATTAGATAAATAGATCAATAAATCAGAATATAAACTCTAGAAATATACATATGAGAAAGGACATTTTTGTCTTTGCTAAGGGACCATAATACTCAACCAAAACCTTATCAATTTTTAAATTCCTCTGTACTTTTCAGGGAAATGTGGACCTTCCCTCACTCTTGTATGACTTCTAATACAAATGCTTTGGCTCCAAATTATAGGGTTTAGTCCTTTTACCAGTGCCCTGAAATTTAAGCCATTTTGATGTCTTTTAGAATTTTCTAAAATATTTCTTTATAACAAAATTAGGTTATTCACATTCTTAACCCATGTCACTGACTCCTGTCTTATCTGGAACAATGGTACAACTTCACTACTCAACATGCTTATTCCTAGAAAATGAGAGTCAAAGAAGAGGACTATTAATATGATATATAAATAGTAACTTCAAAATTTCATTCTCATGAGCAAATATTTCACAATACTAAGACTTCCTTTTAACTGAGAACCAATAATTTATATATTTTAGTGAATTGTTTCCATATATAAGAATCATATACTTGTTATCCATGTTGATTAACTTATTAGTATATTTAAAATGTTAATTTAAGGTTTATCCCCTATGCATAAAGTACATCTCTGTTTCATTTTTTTCCTACAAACTTTAGAAGTATAGCAGTAATACAAACAAGAAGCTTTGTAAAACTTAGTAATTTTGGAAACCAGAGATGAATTCTTAGAATTGAACCTGCCCTACAAATTCCTCTGCAAGAAGGATATATTGGAGTCAAAGGTGACTTGCAGGATTTGGACTTCAGCAGCTGAGGAGGTAGTAATGCCATTTATTCAGATATTAATTGTCAGGGTATGGTATATACCTGATAACCAGATTCATAGGGTAGATGAAAGCAAAACATCATCTAGTGAAACAGTAATATGAGAAGACTGCCAGGACCACTGGTAAATTCTAATTTGTGTGTATGTGTTTAAGATTTTATTTGTTTGTTTATTTAATTGAGAGAGAGCATGAATGGGGGAGGAGAGGAGGGACAGGGATAAGCAGACTCTGCACTGAACAGGAAGCCCAATGTGGGGCAGTGTCCCAGGGACCCACGATCATGACCTGAGCTGAAACCAGGAGTTACTTAGCCAATTGAGCCACCCAGGTGCCCGTGATAAACTCAAGTTTTAAAGGTCAAAAGGGATGATGAGCCCTAGCAAAGAAAACTGGGAAATAGTAGAGTGTGATGGAAGCCAAGGAAAGGGGATGTCAAATAAGACAGAGAACAGCTATTGGAGCTGCTGAGAAGCCAAAAGAAGAGAACTTGAGGAATGTCGATTGAAATTCTTGATGTGGAGGTTATTGGTGATCTTGGTTAGAGCAGTTCAGTGGAGAATGCAGTGGCATATATATTTTCACATTGCTTTCTGAAATCAGGAATCAGCCTGCCATTAGTTCATTTACTGAAGTGGGGCTGTATTTCCAGCATCTAGGACAGAGTCTTCATTATAAGACACTGCTACTCAAGTTTTGGAAAAATCTACCAGGAGAATGAGGGTATGTAAATTTAAAGGTAGCTAAAAATGTTAACATCACTCACTTTGAGATAAAATTTTCCGTTTTTCCATTTATAATACTTCTTTGAGTGGGCTGTACAAGGCATGAACCATCATGTTAGATCATGCTCATTGATGGGAAAACAACTTTAAAATGTGATTGGATAATATTACTAGTCAATACATATGGAGCAGTTTGTATGAATGGAATGCCACTAGTTAATTTTAATCCTTTTCTAATAGTATGTAGTACAAGCTTATGCCTAGTATAAACTGCAGAAATTAAAAACATGGATAATTGGGAGTTACTAAGGATTCTGAGGTATTTATGGGTATTTTAGATGCATTAATATATTTTTTTAAAGATTCTATTTATTTATTTGAGAGCAAGAGCAGGAGTTAGGTGGCAAGTGGCAGAGGGAGAGGGAGAAGCAGACTCCCTGCTGAGCAGAGAGCGTGACATAGGGCTCAGCCCCAGGACCTTGGGATCATGACCTGAGCTGAAGGCAGAGGCTTAACTGATTGAGCCACCCATGCACCCCCTAGATGTATTAATATTTTTGAAAGCATTTTTAATATATTAGTATCAAATTATTGACTAAGATTGAAATGAGAGAGGGAGGCAAATCGTAAGAGGCTCTTAACTATAGGAAACAAACTGAGGAGTGCTGGAGGGGAGATGAGTGGGGGATAGGGTAACTGGGCATTAAGGAGGGCACTTGATGGAATGAGCGCTGGATGTTATATATGCAACTGATGAATCACTAAATTCTACCTCTGAAACTAATAACACACTATGTGTTAATTTTTTTAATTAAAAAAATTGATTAAGATTAATGTGTTTTCTATGACAGTAGGAATTTTGTTAAGAATTGTATTTAGGGGCACCCAGGTGACTCAGTCAGTTGAATGTCTGCCTTCAGCTCAGGTCATGATCCCAGGGTCCTGGGATCAAGGCACGCCCCCCCCCCCCCCCCCAGCAGGCTCCCTGCAGAGCCCTCTCCCTCTGTCTGCCCCTGTCATGCTTAAGCACTGTCTCTCATAAATAAATAAAATCTTCACTGGGTGTTATTCTGTAAGTTGGCAAATTGAACACGAATAAAACATAAATTTATTATTAAAATAAAATAAAATCTTAAAAGAAAAAAAGAAGTATTTTCTTTAAGGTGGGGTGGCGGAGAGCGAGGGGTAAAGGAAGAGAGAGAATTCCATCCCATGACCCTGAGATCATGACTCAAGCTGAAGTCAAATTAATTAGGGACGCCTGGGTGGCTCAGCGGTTGAGCATCTGCCTTTGGCTCAGGGCATGATCCCGGTCCAGGGATCACGTCCCACATTGGGCTCCCACAGGGAGCCTGCTTCTCCCTCTGCCTGTGTCTCTGCCTCGCTCTATGTCTCTCAGGAATAAATAAATAAAATCTTTGGGGGAAAAAAAAGGTAGGATTTTAAAACCATGAAATCAAATTAATTAATTATGATTTTATTTATTTTGAGAGAGGGAACATGAGCCAAGAGGGAGTGGGAGAAGCAAAATCCCCACTGAGCAGGGAACCTGATACAGGGCTTGATCCCAGGACCCTGGGATCATGACCTGAGCTGAAGGCAGACATTCAACTGACTGATATGACCAACTGAGCCACTTAAAATTATTTTTATAATGAATTTGTTTTCTTGGCAAATGCATAATTAGCTTACATGATATAAATGTATATATACATTTTTAAAAAAGATTTTGTATATTTATTTATGAGAGACATAGACAGAGACACAGGCAGAGGGAGAAGCAGGCTCCTTGTGGGGAGCCTGATGCAGCACTGGATCCCAGGATCCCGGGATCATACTCTGAGCCAAGGGCAGATGCTCAACCGCTGAGCCACCCAGGCATCCCTGCCCTTTCCCCTCTTCGTGTGAATTCCTGCTAATCCTTCAGCTTTTAGTTTAAATACTACTTCCTCAGAGGAGCTTTCTCTAATCCCCCAGAAGAGAATAAATTTCTCTAGTTTTTTGCTCTCTTAGCATAAACTAGATAAAGTAGGTTGTCTTTGCAGAGTTTTTGTCAAAATTGCAACAGAATTATTTCTTGTATAATTAGTCATCCCATCCTGCCCTGCATCCTTGAGTTTTCCATATAGGCACAGATCATGACTGTCTTGTTCATGACAGTATTCTAGTGCTTGTAGCCTAATGTCATTCAATATTTGTTGAATGAAAGGATGCCACTGAAAAGTTCGTGTGGTTTCTGTTAGAAGAAACTCTGGGACCAAAATTTTAAGGTGGCTGCAGAATAACAGATCCTATAGCTGGTCTAAGGCCCATTGGCAGGATTCCTGGGGATATCTGGATAGCTAGGTCTTGTTCTGTAATGCTGCTCTAAATTTAGTGTATACTTTGATGAATCTGTATTAGTCTAAGGCATCTGAGAAAGTTAAATGAGGACCTTATTCTTGACTGAGTATACCATAGTGTATTGTGTGTTCTGTGGGTCTCACTCTTCCACAAGTGTACCATGCCAAATTGTATGCTCTCTATAGTTATATTACAGATCATCAAAATGGGGAAAACCCTGTAATTTCAGGTGAAAAATTATTGAGTGATTGTTCTAAGCATTTTACAGTATGAATTAATTTAATCCTTATAATGTAGATTAGGGTTGGGGTTATTCTCATACAGATTAGGAAAATTAGATGCAGACAGGTAAAGTAACTTGCCCAACGTCACACTGCATAAGTAGAGTTAGGATTTAAATTCTAAATTCTGGCAGTGGAGTCTATGATCTTAACCTCTGCACTGTCCTATCTTGAGACATGGAAGTGGTCCTTCATCCAGAATAGTCTGTGTGCAGAATTTCTTCAGTTTTATGCATATTAAGATTGGGCTTGGAGGAAAGCAGTTGAGGCTGTTCTGGGAGACTCAGAAGCTGTATCAGTCAGTGGAGAATTTGCTGATACTCATCTTTCTAACTGAGTGACCTGATTTTCTTCTGTAGCCATCCTTTTACAAATCTTGTTTTGATTTACCAAGTCTCATCTCTCAGGTAACCTGAACATTGACACTTGCCAAATGGTGTCTTTAAGTTTATACATTTAATTTCCCTTAACACTGTAAGTTCATACATTTAATTCCCTTTCATCTTAATTATATAGATGATCAAAGAAATAGAAACATAGGGAAAAAGTTGTCACTGCCGAGATACAGGAAGGTTAGCCAAGAACTGTCAAGGTAAGACACCCTTTCATCCCCTCAGGAACCCCCTACCAGGTTTGGATAAATCCCTAAATGAACTCGAACTCCTGGAGCTCAGAGTTCACAGGGCTATTGTAAGTGTTGTTTTGTATATTCAGTTTTTATTTTCTGTGTTATGATTGTACAGAAGTGTTTGTAGCTGTTTCGTGTTCATAGTGCATCATTCCTTTTGTCAATCTCTTTATACTGATCTATATATCCAGCTGTCTATTTGATACTTCCTTTAGTGTGTCTTAAAAGCACCTCAAAGTAACATGACAAAAATCAAACTGTTTCTCAGTGGTCAAGTCAGAATCTATAACTTCTTTCTTCCTCCCACCTCCTTTATCCAATCTTTTTGTCTTCTACCTCTTACTTGATTTTGAAATCTGTTCTCTTCTTTCCATCCCTCTGCCACTATCCAAGGTAGGTTACCATTATATCTTACCTGAATTGCTGCATTATTTCTCCTAACTGGATTCCTGCCTCTAGTCTTGGTCTCTTCAAGTATAATCAGAATAATGATTCTAAAGTCACCTTCTTGCTTACAACCATGTAATACTTTTAGATTATCTCTACAATAAAGTCAGGGGTGTCTGGGTATGTCAGTTGGTTAAGTATCTGCCCTCAGCTCAGGTCGTGATCCCAGGGTCCAGGGATCAAGCCCCACATTGGACTCCCTGTTCAGTGGGGAATCTACTTCTCCCTCTGCCCCTCCCCCTGCTCATGCTCTCTTTCTCTCTCTCAAATAAAGTCTTAAAAATATTATCTCTGTAATAAAGCCATAAGTCTTTTACATAATCTATAAGACCATCATAATTGAGTCCTTGACTACTTTTTCAGATATACTCTTATACCATTTTCACCTTATGTTCTTCCATTCACCCATACTGAACAACTTCCATTAACTCTGTGTCTTCTGGGCCTTCACACAGGTCTACTTTTCACCTCTCACCTGACTTTTTTTTTTTTTTTAACTCATTTTATTTATTTATTTGTCAGAGAGAGAGAGAACATGGAAGCAGAAGGAGCAGCAGGCAGAGGGAGAAGCAGGCCCCCTGCTGAGCAAGGAGCCCCATGTGGGACTCGATCCCAGGACCTTGGTATTATGACCTGGGCTGAAAGCATATACTTCACTGACTGAGCCACGCAGGTGTCCTTCACCTGACAAACTTTCATGCATCCTTTGATTCTCAACTTGCACATCATTAGGTTATTTAGGTAACCTTCCCTGACTCATCCTGGTCTAGGTTAGATGCCCCCCGCCTTATGTTCCTGTAACACCGTGTTCTGTCTCTGTTGTAGCACTTATTACGCTTTATTGAAATTATTTATTTTATTGTTTCTCTTTTTTCTTAGACTATAAGCCCTGTGATAATAGAGAATTAGAATGTCTGTCTTTATCACCCTTCTCTTTCTAGGGGTCAGGCCAGTGCCTCACAATGCCTAATACATATTTATTGATAGAATGGATGACAGCTGACATTTTATGTTTGACTCAAGGAAGTAAGTTAGATGAACCAGTGAAAAATCTCTGAAGTCATGTATTTCATACTCTCATTCAGGAAGCTTGACTAGAGTAACTTTGAAAGTCAATTGAAGTAGTTTCCACTGGGCAGAGTAAAAAAAAATTCTTTCCTTTTTTTCCCCCCACCTTTAGTAGACTCCATGCCCAGCATGGAGCCCAATGCAGGGCTTGAAATCATGACCCTGAGATCAAGACCTGAGCTGAAATGAAGAGTCGGATACAACTGACTGAGCCACCCAGGTGTCCCCAAAAAAATTCTTTTAAAATTATCTTAAATGATTCTCCAAGGTCAGATAGGATGTACTTTTCATAGAAAGGTATGCTCATGCTTGTCTATAGGTTGGGAGGTTTTATGTGTAAGTTAGACTATTGATGTTATGCCCTCAAAATAAAGGATTCCTGAGTTCACTGCCTTTTTAAAGAAAATTGGATAAATCATCACTCCTAACCTATACATTGGCTCTTCTCTTACAATATTTATCTTGATTAAGAACAAATCTATCCTGGCTCTCGAGATAGAAACCTGGGAATTGACTTAGCCTCTCTTTGCCCTTATCCCTCAAAAGTGATTCACACTAATTGCTGCCTATTATCTTCTAACAAATCTGCCATCTTCCTTTTCTTAGGCCTCCAGTGTAGACTCTTGAAATAGCCCCTTTTGCCGTTTGCCACCTTATAATCTATCTCAAAAATGATCTTTCCAAAGTACAAGTTTGGCTTCTGTTTTTTTTTCTGATTAAGGCCCCTCATAACATAAACTCCAAGCTCTTTGTATGGTATACAAAGACCATCATACTTTTGCCCTTGCATTATTCTTCCAATTTAATCTTTTCCCATAGTTCCCTTCCTATATATCACAATCAAGTAATAACTGATTTCCTTATAGTTGGCTGAAATCATACTGTTTCACATCATTGTACATTTATCTAGAATGCTTTCACCTCTTTCAGGAAGTAGATCCTGATTTGGTATTCCCCACCCCAAAAGTAGAATTAGCTATTATCCCCATATCTGGAACATATGTTATACCACACTCTTAATTATTTGACTAGTGAACTGTAACTTCTTGAAGTCAAGAACTCTGGTCTTATTTCTCTGCATTTGTAGAAAACCTAACAGTGTGTGTTAGGTTTTCTTGGGCTGCCCAACAAGTACCACAATCTGAGTGGCTTAAAACGATAAAAATGTATTGCCTCACAGTTCTGCAGTCTAGAAGTCCTAAGTCAAGGTGTTGACAAGATCATGCTCCTTTTGAAACCTCTAGGGAATCTTTCCTTCCTCTTCCTACGTTCTAGTGGTTTGCTGTCAATCTTTGGTGGTGTTCCTTGGCTTGCAGCTGCATAACTCCAGTCTCTATCTTTGCTGTCACATGGCTTTCTCCCTGTGTCTGTCTTCATGTGGCTGTCTCCTTATAATGACACCAGTCATATGAATTAGGGGCCCATTCTACCTCTGTATGACTTCATGGAAACTAATTACATCTGCAATTATAGGTTACCTTATAGGTAACATTCTGAGGTATGGGGATATAGGACTTTCAAACCATATCTTTTGTTGGGAAGAGAGAATAATTCAGTCTGTAACAAGTATTTAGCACATAACAGATACTTAATAGATAATTTACTGAATTGAAATATAAATGAAATACATGTAATGTATTCATGGCATAAAATTAAAAGCTTTTTTATTATGATTTTTTAATTTGCTAGGTACGAAGTATCTTTCAGATTTATCTGTTTCCGAGCACCCCAGGGTGGCTCAGGGGTTTAGCGCCGCCTTCAGCCCAGGGCCTGATCCTGGGGACTCAATCCCAGGTCTCCAGGATCACACCCTGGGCCGAAGGCGGCGCTGAACCCCTGAGCCCCCCGGGGTTCCCTGAAACACTTTTTAGATTCTAAGAGTTGTAGTTAATGGAAAAATAAAATAGGAAGTGTATGTCATTCTCAGTAAATAAGAAAAACACAGTAACCTTATTTCTAGTTTTGTAAAGGAGCCGTACTTCCCACGGTTTGTTTTATTTTCTTTTGCTTCTGGCTTTGTCAGTCACTGGTCTGTTAGTTGAGACATGACTGCTTTTTAGATCATATCCGAGTTTCCGTAGATAGCACCGAAAGTTACATAGGGGATCTCCTAAAAGCAGGTAGCAGTGTTGAGTGTGTTTACCTTTGATGGATACCTTCACCATCCCCGGATTATTTATATTCCATTAGCTATAGATGTAGTCTGGTTTATCTGATTTTTTATGGCTTGTGATTTTTGCATCCTAAGAAACTTTTGCCTACCCCAAGTTGACAAATATAATATATAATATATATCCTATGATTTATAATATATTTTATATATTATATTGTTTATATTATTTAAATATAATATCCTATGATTTCTTCCAGAATTTTTCTAGTTTTAGGCTTTAGATTTATTTTATTATTTTATTTTATTTTATTTATTGTTATTATATTTTAAGTAGGCTTCAAGCCTAGTGTGGAGCCCAATTTGGGGCTCGAACTCACAACCCTGAGATCAAGACCTGAGCTGAGATGAAGAGTTGGACACAACTGACTGAGCCACGCAGGCACTCCCTTATGTTTTAGATTTAGGTCTATGATCCATTTGAATTAATTTTTATGTATAGTTTAACTGAAGGTGTTTTTTTTTTTTAATGGCTGTCCAATTGAATTAGCATTATTTAAAGATTAAAAGATTTTCCTTTACTATTGAATTGCCTTTGCCTTTTGAAGAAAATCAATTGACCAAATATGTGTGGGTCTGTTTCTGGACACTCGTTCTGTTCTAGTGATGTGTATTTCTATTCTTTTGTCAGTACCCCATGATATAGATTGCTATAGCTTGAAATTATTCTAAGCCTTAAAATCGGGTGTAGTGAGTTCTCCAACTTTAAAGATATTTGTTTTGGTTAGTCTAGATCTTTTGCATTTCCATATAAATTTTAGAATCAATTTATCTATTTCTTTAAGCTTCTTTAAGCCAACTGAAATTTTGATTGGAATTGTGTTGAATATATAGATCAGTTGGGAATAATACCAACCTAACAATCTTAAATACAGTACTCATCTCTATTTATTGATGTCACATTTAATTTCTCTCAACAGTGTTTTGTAGTTTTAAGTATAGAAGTCTTAGATACGTTTTGTTAGATCTATTCCTAGGTGTTTAATACTTTTGGCACTACTATAAATAGAGTTTTTAAAATTTAATTTTCTACTGTTTTGTTGCTAAGTATATAGAAATTAATAGATTTTAAAAAATATTAATTATGTACTTGACTACTTTGCTAATAAATTCATTTATGAGTTCTAGCAGTTTCATGAATTCTTTGGAATTTTCAACATAAACAGCAATATCATCTACCTGTAAAAATAGTTTACTTCTTCTAATTTTTCTGTTTTATTTCTTTTGATGCATTATTTCAGTGTTACAGTGTTGAATAAAAGTGATGCAAGTGAGCATTCCTGTCTTACTCTTGATCTTGGGAGAAAATAATTCAGTCTTTTAATATTAAGTTTAATATTAGCTGTAGAATTTTTATAGATATCCATTGTCAGCTTGAGGAAGTCCTATTATTAGCTTATTAAGGGTTTTTAATTGTTCATGAACATTTAATTTTGCAAGTGCTTTGTCTGCATCTGTTGGGATGATGATGTCATGGTTTTTCTCCTGTGAAATGTTAATATGTTGAATTATATTGGTTGATTTTTGAATGGTCAGCCAACTTTCCATTCCTAGGATAAGTCTTACTTGGTCATGATGTATTATTACCCACTGTATATATTGTTGGATTCATTTTGCTAATGTTTTGTAAAGGATTTTTGCATAAAATAAAGAATGTTGATCTGTAATTTTCTTTATTGTAAGATTTTTATCAGGTTTTGTAGTAGGGTTATGCTGGCCTCCTCAGACAAGTTAAGTAGTGCTCCCTTCTATTTTTTGAAAATATTTGCATAATTTTGGTATTATTTCTTCTTTGTGTGTTAGAATTTACCAGTGAAATCTTTTTCTTTTTCTTTTTCTTTTAAGATTTTATTTATTTATTGAGAGAGAGAGTGAGCATGAGCTGGGAGTGGGGAGCAGCAGAGTGAGAAGAAGAAGCAGACTCTCCACAGAGCAGGGAGCCCAAGGTGGGGCTTGATCCCAGGACCCCAAGATCATAACCTGAGATGAAGGCAGACACCTAACTGAGCCATGGCTACATGGCTGATACATGGCTAGTAAGATTTTCTTTTTTTTTTTTTCTTGTGTCAATCTTTGTCATTCATCAGGAATTGAGATTTAGTAGTATTAAAACAACAGCAACACCAAATCCTTTGAAAGTTTCAGAAACTTATAAAGAGAAGGATTTTAAGGGCTGTGGGGCATATTGTTGTAACTGAAGTGAGGTGAAAGCCAACTAGACATTCATTGGTATTTGGCTGGTAACTCACTTTTGTCAGGTTTTGGAAAAGTGACTAATTTTTTCATAGCCTTTTTTTTCTAAAAAGTTTTTCTCAATTGTTTGAAAGGAAAGCATTTTCATGGACCTTCTTTACACCCAGTGCTGTGTTAAATCATTTTTTGTCATAATGTTATTTAAAATAGTATATATAAACATAACATTTATGTTAATAAGACAGCTGTAAACCAAAATAGTTTCATAAATTCAAAGTTAAATTATAAAACCAACATAAATTCAAATTAACATTAATGTGATAGGGAACCAGATTTGAGACAACATCTTTCTACCATTACATTGTCAGAAGAAATGTAGTGTGTTAAAAGCATAGGCTCTGAAATAAGACTGAAGTTCAGATTTTGACTCCACTCCTGCTTTGTTCAAGTGACTTAGTTTACTCATTTATAAGATGAAGAAAATAATTTATTTAACTTACTAGAATTACTGATATAATTAGGATTATTGGTATGTCAAGTCCCAGAATAGTATCTGGTAATTAATAATTGTTCAATAAATATTAGCTGTAACAATAATTAGTTTTATGTTATTCTACTGAAACCTTAATGATCAGTTTTGGGTTTAATGGTAGAAAGCCTAGGGGCAACCCGGGTGGCTCAGTTGGTTAAGTATCTGCCTTTGGCTCAGGTCATGATCCCAGGATCCTAGGAATGAGCCCTATATTGGGCTCCTTGCTCAGGGGAGAGCCTGCTTCTCCCTCTTGCTCTGTCCTTACCCCCACTCATGCTCACTCTCTTTCTCAAATAAGTAAATAAAATCTTAAAAAAAATAGTGTGGAAAATCTGACTAAATTTAATGGATTTCTGATTTTGACTTTAATAATATAAATACTAATATATAGAATGTCTGCTTGTCTAAAGTTATCATACAGTGTGGTAATAATAAATTTGTAGCTTTGTTTGCTAATTTAGGATAACTAAGTTTCATACTTAACCTAAACTCTACTTGCTAGTCAGGGCTTTTTGAGTTTAGTTTTGTTTTTAAGATTTATTTATTTATTAGAGAGAGCAAGTGAGCAGGGGAGAGGGGCAGAGGGAGAGGAGGAGAGAGAATCCCAAGCAGACTCCCCCGCTAATGTGGGGCTTGATGCAGGGCTCAATCTCACGACCCGGAGATCATGACCTGAGCTGAAACCAAGAATCAGAGGCTTAACTGACTGAGCCACCCAGGTGCCCTTCTTTGAGTTTGTTTTTAGTCAAGTGTCACCTGAAAACTCTAAAGCTAAGTGTCTAATCCAGTCTTTGCCCATATCATATATGGGAAAATACTATCTGAAGTTAATTTTAATTTTTGAAAATCTAGAAAAGGCATTTTTCAGCATAGAGCTTATCATCAGACTGTTGAAGCAAATTAGTAGGTTCTAGAACTGACTTCATTTTCAGCAGTTCAGAAGTATCTTAGTTGTCTTCTTCTTGATTCTATTTTTTTAAAGAATTTATTTATTTATTCATGAGAGACAGAGAGAGACAGAGAGAGAGAGAGAGAGAGAGGGGGAGAGGTGCAGAGACACAGGGAGAGGGAGAAACAGGCTCCATGCAGGGAGCCCAACATGGGACTCGATCCCGGGACTCCAGCATCACGCTCTGGGCCAAAGGCAGGCACTAAACTGCTGAGCCACCCAGGGATCCCCTTCTTGATTCTATTTTCTATTAAATTTAGAATATATTGCAGTATATTGGTAGCTATTCCTTGTCAGCTTGGACTCAATCCATTTAATTACCCTAAATACCAACCAATTATGCTCTCATAACTACATTGGTTAACATTGGTTGCCTGGCTGAAATATATTAATAACGATACTGGAAAAATATTTTCATTTTATGATACTCAGGAAAAGTTTAAGAGCCTCTTCATGAGATTGCTAGTGAATTTCAGAATGTAATAAAGTGACTAATGATTACTACGTATTGATTCTTAAAGGTTGGTGATCGTTTTAGAATTAAGTAGATAAGCTTTTAACAAAATTTAAAATTATATCTACTTTATTTTTTATTATAATTTTTTTTTCTGGCTTGTGGGACCTTCAGCAAAGGTACTAGTTTACTTACTACTGTATGTAGCTTTTGCCTGAACAGTAAGCTCCTTGGAGTTCTACGTGCATATATAATTTTGTGTTTTGATTCTGCCACATTTTTACATGTTTGAACTGTGAAAACATCTTCATCAAATATTGGGCCACAATGTATATATTTTTTATATGAACAATATATTTATTTCAACTCCTTTTTATTTTCTCATTTATCCTGTGACACGTAAAAGTGTTGTATTGCTTCAGTATTACATCTGCCATTTTCATGATGTCAAATCATGATGCCTTTCATTTGATAATTATTAATGCAAAAGACAAGATTTGTATTTATATTTGCTAAGAAGAAAACAACACAAACAGGTATCCCAAGAAATTGAAAGTTGAGTCATGTCACTTTAGGTGATTATGGATAATAATGTGAGTATAGATACAAAGGCAATATTTGGATGCAATGTGATTTTTTACATAACTCATTATATGCTTATATTAATCATATTTTTATTAGAATCAAAGTGAAAACAGTTACAAACATTTTGGCATAGAATTATAGACCTCGTAGTAATTTATTTGTGGAGTCCAATCTAAGAAACCATTGTACTTGGGGGATGATGCAGAGAAATTGAAGGATTTTGCTCTGAGGTTCCAAAAACCAGAGATGGATATTATTTTTTGTGTATCAGTTAGTAGTTGAGTTCAACTTTATGTAATCAAATATGCCAACAACAGTGGCTTTAGCAAGATCAGGGCATTATCTTTCTTTATGTAACAGAGAATCCTAGATAGTTCAGAGTTGATACAGTGGTTCTATGATGTCAACAGGGACCCAAGCCAGGACCTCTGGTTCTTCTCTTCTATCTTGAAGTTCTTATTTCATGTTCCTAACAAGGCCTCTAGAGCTCCAGCCATCATGTCCTTGTTCCAGGAAGAAAGAAAGGGAAGGACAAAGGCAAAAAGGCAAAAATTCAACAAGTCTGTGTTTTTGAGGGCTTTCACAACCCCCACTCAGTGACTTTTATTTATATACTGTTGGCCAGAACTGTGTCATGTGACGATTCCTATTTCAAGGGAAGTTAGGAAATGTGTTTTAGGTAAGCATATTGCTGCCTCAACAAATTGGGATGCTCTGTAAGGAAAAAGAGAGAATAGATACTAGGTAGACAAATAGTCTCTGCCATACAAATTAAGTAGATATATTAAGAAAGCTTAAAAAATAAACATTAGAAACCTCAGTCTTTTTTTAAACTAAGTTTTTTATTTTAATTCTAGTACGCTTGAAACTAATACAGTATTGTATTAGTTTAATACACAAGTGTACAATATAGTGATTCGCCAATTCTATACATTACTCAGTGCTCATTGGCCTAAGTGTACCAGCCTTTCTCTTTTACCTGCATTTTTACTTTAAAGTTATATGCAAGGCATATAAACGTCCCTAAATTCCTAAAGTATAAAGGGAACATGAAGATCATATAGACCTGACATATTAGCTTAGAGGTAATTAGACTTGTCTTAGGCCATAGACATCAGTTCCAGGACTAGAATTGAAATTCCCAACTTCTACACCAGTTCCTGTTCTTTCCTTTTACTGTGCTGCTTCATAAAATGTGGTAGCCCCTATATTACTCTCCTATGCACAATACAGCTGTGGTTTGGTTATACCACTGGGGAGAAAATCCTCTGTTCCCTTCAATGATTATAGTAAAAGTGATAGGGAAATGTCATGTTTCTTACTTGAGGGTCTTAAATGTTTATTTTGTTAGTGTTGATGGCACTGCCAGTATTTATATATTTATTCATTCATTTATTTATCATCATCAATAGATTATAAGGTCTCAGGAACAGATCATATCATATTAATATCTCTATCCCCAACTAGATCCTCATCGATGAATGAAAAATTGTAGCCCTTTATACTAAAATTTTTAAATAAATAAAAAAATTAAAAATTATGTTTTCTGTCCTCAGGGAATTCTCAGGCAGGTTTGGGAGACAAAGATGTCAATGATAACAGAAACAGAGATCTCTTGAGATGATAGAAGTGCAAGTGAAGAGAATCTAAATAAATATCTGAGGTTGAAAGGAGGTCTAGAAAGACGTCAACAGGAGGCAGTCCCAAGTCCAGTTTTGAAAGGGTTTTCCAAATGAAAAAAGAAGAGGGCTGCATATCAAGCCAAAGAACAAATTTTTAGAGGCCCAGTAGGCATGAGAAACTGTTTAGAGGAGACCATTAGAAATGTGGGAGAAAAGCCCGTAGTAATGGGAAATGAGGCTTGAGGAGTTGACGGCGGCCATGACACATCACAGACACCTCATAACATGTGAAAGGATTTGAGTTTACCTAACTGCTGATGGGGTGCCATGAAGGTTCAGATGTGCCCTTTTGTACGGCCACCTGACATGACACATCTTGATACCTTAGTGCAGAGCCCACCCACATTGAGGCACCACTTGTCACTCACAGCTACAGATGAACAGGACAGACTAAACAATACATCAAGATCCTCGTTCCTCCCCCCCACCCAATTCTCCCCAGGATCTCCCCTTTATCAGAAACTTCCTTGACCTTTCTAATCATATGCAGACTCTACATGTCCCATTTTACTTTTTTTGCCCATTATGTTGTCCTCAGTGTTACCCAGTCAAGGACACATAACAAGTGATTCTTTTTGAGCTCCACCCAATTACAAATGGTTTACTCCTATTTGGTAGCTGGTTATCCTTGAGTGCCCAGGAAGCTCAGAAGTGGAATAAACCAGACACATCTCTGACCTCCAGATTGTTAGATGAAAGGCACTATTTCAGGAATTTCAGACAGCACAGAGGCAGAATGCCTGCTCCTAACACTTGGTTAGAGTCCTGGCACCTGGCCCACTCATCCTTGCTTCTGGTCTGCAGACTGCTTGTGCCCCTGACCCCAGCAGGTACCCTGTAGTGGCTTTCCTCCTAGCCCATTCTCCCTTCCCTGCTAAAGACTTTTCTTCCCCACTATAGCATTTCATTCTCTCCTTGGACTCTCGGTTACATCATTTGTTTTCTGGTGCCCAGGAGAGGATTGACTTCCCTTCTGTGCCTCATCCTAGAATGGACCTAAGCCTTCATGCTTCTGCCTTTAGTAATGAAGTTTCTGATTGCAGAGGGTAAAGTTGGAAGTGTACTTCCTTGGTTAATATAGATAATGCACACAACGTATTATTAAGGGGCTGACTTAGAGGCCCCTCTTTTGTGATTTTGGAAGTAAAATATACCATGAAAAAGCTCGCCTCTTTTTTAGTGCTCGATAGTTTTTTATTTCTTTCCCACTTTTTTTCCTCATGCAGGTATTTTTTAGGCAAGTATTATTATAACAATAAAGAAAATTAACAAAAATCTTGTCTCACAGCCATAAGGCATCACTGCTTTTTACTTTTCCCTGTAAGTCTCTGTTCATGGGCAGTGACATCAACTAGATAACAGTTTTGGAGTATGTTTCTTTTTTATGCCACATGATCATAGTTCAAGGAAATTGAAGTAATGGAGGTTTGGGACTATCTTGGGTAATAATGGCTTCTTATTTTGATTATTTCCCTTTAGGAAAGACACTGCTGATCCTGTAACATGGAGGATTGCCTTCATACTTCATCTGAGAATCTGTCCAAATTGGTCAGCTGGGCCCACAGCCATGGGACCATTTGCAGCCTCATCCCAAACCTGAAACACTTGCTTTCGGAAGGTTCCCATGGGAACCTCACAGCAATGTGGGGCTGTAGTGCTGGCCATGCTTATCACTGGCCCCTGACAGCTACTTGCAGAGCTGGGTCCCAAGAGAGGGTCTGTTTCCAGGATAACAGAAGTTTTAACTCTGATAGTCCCAGTATAATTGGAGTACCATCAGAGACACAAACTAGCCCTGTTGAAAGGTACCCTGGGAGACCAGTGAAAGCGAAGCTAGACTGTAATCGGACCAGAGACTCTTGTGACTTCTCTTATTGCAGTGAGCCCTCTGAACTGGATGAAGCTGTTGAAGAATATGAAGATGAAAACACCTTGTTTGACATGGTTTGTGAGTCTTCTGTTACAGACGAGGATAGTGACTTTGAACCCCAAACCCAAAGGCCTCAAAGCATTGCTCGAAAAAGGCCTGGAATAGTCCCATCTTCTCTCCATTCCAGCTCCCAGGCTCAAATGGTTGATGAATGCAGCAATGATGTCATCATTAAGAAAATCAAACAAGAAATTCCCGAAGATTATTATATTGTGGCGAATGCAGAGCTGACTGGAGGGGTAGATGGACCAGCCCTGTCATTGACACAGATGGCAAAACCCAAGCCTCAGACTCATGCTGGTCCCTCTTGTATAGGGTCAGCCAAGCTGATTCCCCATGTAACATCTGCCATTGGCACAGAGCTAGACCCACATGGTGTGTCTGCATCTCCCTCTGTCATGTCCAGACCAATCGTCCAGAAGACTGCCAGGGTATCTCTGGCTTCACCAAACAGAGGACCCCCTGGTGCCCATGGCACCAACCAGCAGGTGGCTATGCAGATGCCTGTGAGCACATCCCATCCTAACAAACAGATCAGCATCCCTTTGTCTGCCCTGCAGCTGCCTGGACAGGATGACCAAGTTGCTTCTGAAGAGTTCCTGCCCCATCTGCCCAGCCAGGTCTCTTCCTGTGAGGTAGCTCTTTCTCCCTCAGTTAACACAGAGCCAGAAGTGAGTTCCAGTCAGCAGCAGCCCCCAGTCGCTCCAACCATAACCACTGAGGCCACAGCACAGTGCATACCAGGTATGGCACATGAGGTGACAGGGTCCCTCATCCATGTACATCAGAGAATTCTGCGCCGCCAGTACTTTTGAAACCATTGGCTCGCTTTGCTAGCTTTCAGGCCTTTATTACTCTCAGAAAGATAGAAATAATGAAATCTGTTCCATCCAGGTGATACTCTGAAGGAAATTCATCGGAGTTGAGGCCATCCATCCAGTTAAGTGTACCCAGGGCTGAGAGGACAGCTGTAGGATTGTGCTGTTGATATTGCATGGCTAGATTTAAGATCTGTATCTGATCTTAAGCTGAATAATTTCCACTTTTTTGATGTTTTAAAGATTTTATTTATTTTAGAGAGGAAAAAGTGTGCAAGTGGGAGTAGGGGCAGAGAGAAGGAGAGAGAGAATCTCAAATAGACTCCGTGCCGAGTGCGGAGCCTGATGCAGGACTTGATTTCACAACCCTGAGATCATGACCTGAGCCAAGACCAAGAGTTGGACACGTAACTGACTGAGACACTAAGGTCCCCCAAGCTGAATAATTTTTGTATATTAATGTTATCTTTGAAAAAAAAAAGTTTATCCTCTCCTATCAGTATTAAAGCATTTGGTGGTTGTTTGAAGCCAAAATGATACGATGTTGGGTTAGGCATACAATGACGATAGAACTAGTGTTTCTCCATTATTATATATTTGTCTGAACGAACTTGGCCTTTCTATTCATTTTAGTGGGTGCAGCAGTTTAGAACAAGTGTTTTAAAAAGCAACGAATAATTCTAGAAGTATTTTATCTTTTATCTCACAATTAAAAGAGTCCAATAACTTGCATTACTGGAATATATGGGCTTGACTGAAATGGATTGAGAGGAGAGGGAAATAATTGTATGAAGTCTCTACCTAATTTTGACATTCTAATGTTCTGTAATTCTAACATGCATTATTTATTTAATGTGGGCTATTACTATATAGAGAGGCTTCGATGTCATGCATTTGGGTTCATTATTCAAATCTAATAAGCCAGAAGTAGAAACACGGACAAGAATGAACAGACATACAGAACAGAATATATAGAAAGAAATTTGTGACACATTTTGGTTTGTTTCATTTTAATCCCTCTCAAGGAAGTCATGTATTTTGGGAAAAGTTTCCTAGAAGCTGACAGTACCTGTGCCTTTATGAAATTTGTGATTTTATTGATGCAGTCTTGGTATTATTAATAAAATATACAATGAAAATATTCGTATCCTGATTCAAAACTATGCTTTTCAGTTTATTCATTTTTCTTTCTTTTTAAAATAATGGCTTTACTGAGATATAATTCACATACCATAAAATATGCTCTTTTATAAAGTATACAACAGTTCAGTGGTTTTTAGTATATTTACAGAATTGTACAACCATCACCACTATCTAGTTCAAAACACTGTCATTACCCCAGAAAGAAACTCATGCCCATTAGCCGTCCCTCTTTTTTCCTTCCAGCACATCAACCATTGACCTACTTTATGTCTCTATGGATTTACATATTCTGCACATTTCATAAAAATTGAATCAAAGCATGTGGCCTTTGGTGACTGCCTTTTGCATTCAGCATACTTTTTTTAAAGGTTAATTTACATTGTAGTATGTATCAGAATTTCTTTTTATTGGCAGATAATATTTCATTATATGGATATACCATAGTTTGTTTTTCCTTTCATCAGTTGATGGATATTGAGGGTTTTTTTCTGTTTTTTGGCTATCATGGGTAATGCTAATAACACTCGTATACGAGTTTTTGAGTGGATATAACTTGGGCAACTACCTAGAAGTGGAATTGCTGAGTGTATATGATAACTCTATGTTTACCTTTTTGAGGAGCTGCCAAACTGTTTTCCAAAGTAGCTCTACCATTTAAAAATCACCAGCAATGTAAGAAGTTTCCTGTTTCTTAACATACTGACCAATATTTGGTTATTTTCCATTAGAAAAATGGTATTTATCCTGTTTGGTACATGAAGTAATATCTCATTGTGGTTTTGATTTCCATTACTTTAGTGACTAACGATGTTGAACTTTTTAACAGTATGGTCTTCGGCATAATTTAGACATTTTTTTTTTTTATTAGGCTGGTTAGTCTTTGTACGAGGTAGGAAATCTGACTCTTCATGCATATAGGATAGAAGTAGTACCTTTTCACTTAAAGTTTTATCTGGTTTATTTATTTGTGTGTCACCCCCCCCCCTTTTTAAATAAAATAGGAGACAGCCTGACAGAGTTTTCTTTTTTTTAAAGATTTTATTTATTCATGACACACACACATACACACAGATACAGAGAGAGAGAGAGAGAGAGAGAGAGAGAGAGAGAAGCAGAGACACAGACAGAGGGAGAAGCAGGCTCCATGCAGGGAGCCTGATGTGGGACTCGATCCCGGGTCTCCAGGATCATGCCCTGGGCTGAAGGCAGGCGCTATACCACTGAGCTACCCAGGGATCCCCCTGACAGAGTTTTCTATATTCTCACTTTATATTTGAGGGTAGAATTCAGAATAGTATTTTTTTGCAAAGTGGTCCAGGATACCAAAACAGGTTATAGTAAGACTGTTGTATTACACATCCTTCCACGAACTTACCCCAGCACCCTTCTACTAACTTATTGCAGCTTAGTAATATTATTTATTACCCCATCCACTAACTCACCCCAGATTTCATTGCATCTGCCTAGTGGGTAGTGAATGAAACATTGAGGCCCTTTACTAAACAAAACATGAATATCTTATTATGTAATTGTTTTGGGAAAGAAATTCAGCCTATTTGTAAAAGAAATATTTTAATGTATTTATTTTTGTATAGATTACATTCTCTTAGGTTTTTTTCCTTCTCAATGAAGTTGCACTTTTTTTTTGAAATTGCAATTTTTTATAATAGCTATAAAAAGCAGGTATGGCCAAGTATAGCACATAATGAATATAATCATAAACTTTGATTTAGCTTTACTCTTGCAAAGAGAATTGGTTTGGCTTGGAGTTGAATCTTTAAGGAAAAACAGTATGAGTCACTGGTAATGGGAATTTCCTAAGGAATCATCCTGATGTTTTGATCCATTTTTCTTTGGAAGGTATTATATTGCTAAGATATTATTAGCTTTAAAGAAATACTATTTTTATTTCTTTATACAAATAGCTTACTAGAAATATCTCTATACTAGGAACTATCATTGGAACAAAACTCTGACATTTTTCTTTTATGGGAGTTTTATAAAGTTAACTTATAATTTACCTGTTCTATAGAGCCCAAATTAGGGTCTGTCCTCTAACAGTTTTAATTGTTTGTTTTGCACATTTATTATAGTAGATAATCTTCATTCTAAACATAGACTTTTTTTAAATTTAGAATACAGCACATCCAAATGTATGTGAATGAATATGTACAGATGGACCTTACTCAATCTATAAAGTGTACTTGGATTAAGCAAAGAAGAAAGCTTTTGAAAGAACTAGCTGAAAGCAAAATCAGGTACTCTTGTTAAAACAGATGTTGTGTAAGCTGGAGTCTTTATCAAATTATTGTAGAAATACTGCATGTCTTTGAATAACATTTTTAAAATAAATAATCTGACAAATGACGAGTCAACTAGAAACAAAGAGAAATTGTTTCATTTTGTTTAGTTTTCTATTGCCACTTAAATTCTGTTCTCCTAGTGGACAGTCATCCTTATTTATGTTTAAAACAAAACTCACAAAGTGATAAAATGTTAATCAAGGTATGGATAAAATTACTAATTTTCATGTCAGCCCTGTTATACTGCTTAGCCCAAATCCTAGGAAGCAGTAATAAGTAAAGAGGACATATTATCAAAAGAATTATTGACTATCTCCCCAGTGGCTTAGATTCCATTAAATTTTGAGGTTTTTAAATGTAAATTTGGGACATTAGTCATAAATTTAAATCTCTCTTGCATTGTGAGTCAGGGTTTTTTTGCTTGTATTTCTTATATATTTAAGAAATATACACATGACTTCCTTTATGATTTTGTGCAAGGACCCCTTTTATTATCAGCTTTTCCCCAGAAGTTTTATAGTAGCAAGCAATCAACTTTTGCTTATCAAGTTTGTAATATATGTTTTTTTCTTCTGAAAATAGACACCTTTAGTTTTTCTAATAAATTATATGTATTCTTTATATATTAGAAATATTAACTCATAGCCCATTTTGTATATTGGAAATATATTTCCCTCTTTACCATTAAAATAATTTTGGTGTAATTAAAGTAATTTTGTTGATGGCATTTTTTTAGATGAATTTTCTTAATTTTTATGGAAGTTATACTTTTTAGCCTCTATTTATAGATAGCTATCATCATATCTGCATTTGGTTATTTTGCTAAGGAAGTCCTTTCCCTTCCTTGAATCAGATAACTATTTACCCATATCTTCCTCTGATTCTCTTTTGGTTTTCCCCTTGCCACTGCACGCCACTGCCCCTCCCCTCCCTCCGCCCCTCCCCCCCACCATCTCCTTTTTCTTTTTCTTTTTTTTTTTTTTTACATTTAGCTCTGAAGCCAGAATATATTTTTGGATTGGAACCTCACTTCATTTGGATTTTGCAGGTGGTTAAATGTTCTAGCATCATTTATTGAATAGTTCTCAGTCACTACTGAATTAATTGCTTTATGCATCACAGTTTTATAATTGGGTCCATTTCTAGATTTTCAGTTCTGTTGTTATTGATCTCCTTTTCTAATTTTTGTATTATTATATATTTTCTAAAGATTATTATTATTTTTTAAAGTAATCTCTATACCTAACATGGGGCTCAAACTCATCACTGGACGATCAAGAGTTGTACGCTTCAACTCAGCCAGCCTGGCATCCTGCTATTTGATTAGATTTTCTACAAAATAAAATGCATTCATAGAAAAAGAAGGGTATAATTTAAAGTATTTAATATAGTAGTTTTTGAAACCTCATATAAAATTGAGTTCAATAGCTTTTAAAAATTGATTAAGTCATGTATTATTTCTAGTTGTTTGGTCTATGTTGACATGCATAAACAATGGTTTCTCTTGTCAAAAACAAAACTTGAGTTAAAATAAGTTAAAAAAAGGATAAATTGCTTTATGGTCCAAGGAAACATCTTAAAACAAACTTTTAGCTAAAGATTAAAGAAGGTCTAGTTTCTTTCTTGCCATTTCTTACCTTAGGTTCCTGGACATTAGTTCTTTCTATAGATACTTGATTTCTGCATGGTCCTCAAGGTGGTTGCTAAGTGCTACTAGGATTCATGTCTAACAGTAGATGGAACTTATGTCACAACATTCCCATTAACCCCTGAATCAGTCTTTGGGGCATTAGACCCCCACCTGGAAATGGTATTGAGACCAGTTCTACATAAACTACATAGCTGAGGTTGGAGGTTGGATGGAGGGGTTCTTTCAAGGACATTCTAGGTCCTAATCTTGGAAGGGACAGCACACCAGAGATACCGACTGCCACTTATATATATTTTTGTTTTTGTTTTGGGCATTTAAGTTTGTTTTTTTTTTTTAATGTGGGCAGATCAGAGATGTTTATGTCATTCAAGGACAGGATATACTAGAACAGTGTTCTAATAATATAAGGGATAGAAACATGAATATGCTTGTGTGTGTATGTATGGATATACATACATATATATATGTGGTTTATTCCACAAGAAATATATGTCTCTTCTTGCAAGCTAGAACAAGACTAAATTTGTTTTTTTAAAGGATTTATTTATTTATTTATTTATTTATTTATTTATTTATTTGAGAGAGAGAGAGAGAGGAAGAAGGAATGTGTACACAAGTAGGAGGAGAAACGGAGGGAAAAGAAGGGAGAAGAGGAAAGAATCTTAGGCAGACTCTGTGCTCAGTGCAGAGCCCCACATGGAGCTCGATCCTATGACCCCAAGATCATGACCCCAAGATCACAACATGAAACAAAAAGCAAGAGTCGGATGCCCAACTGACTGAGCCACCGAGATGCCCCAACTAAATCTGTTTTCTTAAGATTGATATGTCAGGCAGTGCTGGGCATTGAGATAGTAGAGACTGGCACTCAAAATTTGAAATCAGATATGCCTAGGTTGATTCCCAGTCTTACCTCGTGTTAGCCTTGTGAACTTAGCTAAGTGATTTCATTTTCCTGAGACAGTTTTCTCATTTGTAAAGTAATAATAATGCTTGTCTTGTAGGATTGTTTGAGGACCAAATGCAAAAATGTAGTTAAAAAGAGTAACTGACATATAATAAACATTCAGCAAATAATAGTTTCTACCAATATTAATATTTTTTCATTGTTGCCATTATTAGGCTGTGCCCCAATATTCTTTAAGTAGTGAAGTAGACTCTGATCTCATGCAGTTACAGCCCTTTATCTACTAGAAAATGGTCCGTGGAACAGTATCACTGCTATCAGCTGGAAACTTAGTAGAAATGCAGAATCTCAGGCCCTACCCCAGAGCCAAAGAATCAGAATTTGCACTTTAGTAAGATCTCCACATAACTTGTATGCACATTGAAGCTTGAGAAGCAGTGATACAGGGAATGCAGAACCCATATTGTGGGCACATTGTTACTCCATCCCGCCACCCAGTAACATTGAACACTCTTCCTGTGTGTGGGAATTCCTTCCTTTGTGCATCTGTATTTCCCTATCGGAGAGGCCAAAAACTTGGATTCAGAGTATATATTTCAATGAGGGCACAGTCTTGTGACCTTAGGCATTACCAATCAGATGCACTCACATCAGACTCTAATCAGAAGTACCTAAAAGAATCTATTTTGCAAATTGCAAATCTTGCAATTTCTAGAGATAGCAGGAGCAGCATCCCTGCAGTAGTTCTAACCTTAGAGGCTGTCGCTGGAGTTTGGTGGCTTTGTTGACTCCACCAGAGCAAACCTGTGTTGGGTTGGGGCATTGTTTGTGGACAGCTCCAAACCTGATTTACTGGTGCTCTATAAATTCTGTGGCCTTTATTAAATTCTTTTTTGTCTAAGCTGGCTAAACTGGGCTTTCATTGTTTTAAACAAAGAATCTGGAAGAATTTAACGACTAAACCTAGGAAAGGTGTTAACCTCTCCTCGACATTGCATGAAAAATAAAATAATTTTCTTTTTGTCACTGAGATCGTATTTTCAGCTAAAATTAATGACATCCCTTTGGTAAGTAGTAACCACTGATACCAGGATGCCCTGTATTATATGATATCTTGCTGTACAAACTGATAAGTAATCCAAAGGATGGTGAGGGTAGCAATAGCTTCTCCCCACACTAAACCTCCCCTCCCTTCCCAGTGGGAGCTTTTGCTGAAATATGTCCCTTGTGGGGACTGGTTAGAGCACAGGTTACCATATTCCCTGAACCTAGCATAGGGGAAGGAGGTACTTAGGACCTTTGCTTTCAGCTATGGACTTTAAAAGGCAGTTCTGGGAAATGAGAGAAATCCCAGTTGGAACTTCTTACTACTATGTTAAATGTTTGTTAAAAGTTAATTTTGAATTATTAGTTTTCCCTTAGGCATATCTTTTTCCACATGAACTCACATGGTACTATTTCCTGAAATGATCTATTTTATTTCTTTACCATTTCTTAAGTTGATGTCTCTGACAGAGGGATTGAACAGCAAAATCACCTGGAGGTAGCCCAAATAAGGAAGATTAGGAAACCTGAATATTGACGTTTTTTATAATCTTATATACCTTTCATTTCTTTTCTTCCTTCTTACCATCCATTTTTTTTCCTCTCCTTGTATACTTTTGCCCTTGATTTGCTGTTGGTAGTGGTGGTAATGTCAGAAGTTTTGTAAGATATGGTGAAGGGGAGTGAGCTTTATTTCATTAGGTCTCTTAGAAGAAAGTTAATGTACTAGTTACTTAACCTGATTTATTCATGTTCCCTTACTGCCTTAGAAGGCTTTAATGGAATTACACAGTATCCTTTTCTTTAATTCCAGTGCCTTGCATATGGTATGAGTGTGATCATTGTGTTGGTAATTTCTTGACCATGAGAATATATCTTAGGGAAAAATTATGTACCTGGGTCCAGGAGTCTTTGGGAGTCACTGCTTGCTATTAGCAGCCTCATCTAAAAAACATCACCTAATTGGGCAGTGGAAAAAATCAGGCCCTTCTCTCTGGTTGTGATATGGGACTGCATGTCCACAAGAAGAGAGAGCAAGTTGAAACCTTGATGAAATTATGTGTTACTGAACACTGCACCCTTTCAGATCTGTAAGATCAGCACCCCTTCCCCTAGCCTCTTAGATGGCACCTTACATACGTCCCTAAGTATCACAGAGTATCATTGTTTCTCCACTTGAAGATCAGCAACTCTTGACTTTCCTGAGTGTCACTGGATCTCCTCTCCTCTACCTAAGAGTTGCAAAGCCCTTCCTCCCCAACTGATCAAAGGGCAGTTGTCAGAGTGGAGTGGTGGGGGCTGTCTTAGGTTTTATCATGCACAGTAGAAAACTGTTATCAGGTTAAGGAGCTGAGATTGGTGGTCGTTAGCCCCTGGCTGGTAAACACTCCTTCCTTCCTGCAATGTAGTTCTTAGAAAAGATAAAAGATTTGGTTTTAAATTAGTAATTTTTAGTTTTATTTTCTACACTGGGTTGGAGAAGTAGTTGGAGGAGATATATGATTAAGTACAGTCATTCTGTTAAAAAAAAAGATTGACTATATTTTCATGTCTTTTCAAAATATTTAAGTTTTTACAAAGATAGTTTTGCCAAAGCAGTAATGAAAATCCATTATAACTTACATAACATAATTTACATCCATTTTATAAAGCTATAAGATTAAAATGGAATGATCTGACATAAAGATAGAAAAGAAGAGCAGTGGAACAGGATAGAGAGCCCAGAAACATACCTGCACATAAATGGGAACTGTATGTGAAGGAGATGGCATCTTGAATTAGTGGGAAAAGGATAGACCAATCAATGAATGGTATTGACATTTGGTCACCCATGTGTAACAAAATAAAATTAGATCTTTGTCTCACATCAGACATGAAAATAAATCTTATTTAAAGATCTAAATGTGGAATCATAAAACTTAAAACTATCTGAAGGAAATCTTGCAAAATAGCCTTGATGTCAGGAAGAGTTTTTAAAACATGGTACAAACCATAAAGGAAAAGATTGGAAATGCTGACAACCTTAAAATAAAAGTCTAAGTAAAAGTCTTAGCTGGGACAAGGGATATCATAAACAAAGTTAAAAGACAAGCAATCATTTGTGAGGTGATTTTAATGCACATAACCAAAAATATTCATATACAATATATATTAAATCAGTAGGAAAAAGGTCAAATAGTCTGGTAGGGAAATAAGGAAATGAAGAAGCCCTTCTAATAAGAGGAAACCCATGTGGTTAGTAAACATGAAAAATGCTTAACCTAGGGGCACCTGGTAGCTCAGTCAATTAAGCGTCTGACTCTTGGTTTCACCTGATAGGTCGTGGGATTGAGCCCTGCATCAGGTTCTGTGCTCAGTGAGGAAGGAGTCTTTCAGATTCTTTCTCCCTCACCCCTGCCCTGCCCTCCCAAAATAAATAAATAAGTAAAAAAGAAAAATACTCAATCTCACTGGTAATCAGAGGAACACAAGGCAACAATGAGGCACCATCAGAAAGGCAAAAATTATTAATTTTAACTATCCTAAGTGTTGGAAGTATGGAAAATGAGGAAATGCTCGTGGGAATATAAATTTGGAGAGCAATTTATAATATTTAATGAAATTAAAGATATGCATATCATCCAACCTAGGAATTCAGTTTCTAGGCATTCGCCGTGGAGAAACGTATATATGTATGTAGAGGGAGGGAGGGAGGGACGTACAGAGGTATACATTGCAACTTTGTGATAACAAATTTAAAAAAATTGAAAACCTCAGTGTATCAATAGAGAAATAAATTATGATATATTTTTCAGTGGAATATATGCATCAGCCAGATCTGCATTTATTAATGTAGATAAATCTTGAAAACACAGTTGCAGAATAAGAGTCCCATGTCCTAAAATATATTAACTGTATATTGTTGTTATACTTTGCGCACACACACAACAACCCCCCCATGAATAATTAATTATGAAACATGGAAGGAGATGACACAGATGATAGTGGTTGCTTTTGGGGAGGAATGGGGATGGGAATGGGTACACAGGAAACTTGAGCTGTATCTGTAACATTTTCTTTCAAAAACATGTAAAAAATATGACAAAGTAATAACATGTATTAAATCTGAATGATAGGAACATGAATTGTGTTATATAAGAGACAACATAAGTGCACTGCTTAATTATGGAAATCCAGACACGCAATTGCCTGGATTCATATCCCAGCTCTGCCACTCATTTTCTGGGTGACTTTGGCAAGTTACTTAACTTGTGGTGTCGCATTTTCATCTGTAAAATGAAGAAAATTATTTATTCTATAGGGTTGGTTATAAGGATTATGTTAATCCATACAAAGCCCTCTGATTCATGGTAAACATACGTTCATATTATTCTGTATAATTTTCTGTATATTTAAAACATGATTACTTTTCAAATATAGATTATAGGGGCACCTAGGTGGCTCAGTCCTTAAGGTTTAGTGTCGACTTCAGACCAGGGCAGGATCTCAGGGTGGCAGGATGAGCCACACCTCAGGCTCCTGCCTCAGCAAGGAGTCTACTTTTCCCTTTGCCCCTCCCTCTGTTTGTGCTCTCACGCTCTCTCTCTCAAATAAAATCTTAAAATAAATATAGATTATGAAACAAAATTGATTGTGGAGTATTTATGAGGTGAGGATATTATGACACTATTGTTATTACTGAGCATAGAAGGGTTTTGTTTTGTTTTGTTTTTTCTAAGAAAGGAAACTTGACTAACATTATCTTCCAGCGCACTTGTTTATGAACAAAGAATTTCGGGGTTATTCTTACAAATTTCGACACTATGGCTTTCTTCCTTACAATTATAATGGGATGCTTGCTGTCATGGGGAATTTTTTCAATTTTTTCTACTGGAATAAATAAAAAACATCCAAAAATCCTCCCCAAGGTGCTCTCTGTTAGCACTTTTATTTCCAAAATAACATTACCTGAGTTCCATCGAGAATAAGGTTGTTTTCATTATTTTACTGATGGGAAATAGGCACAGAGAAAGTAGCTGACTGCTTACTTAAAATTCCGAGTTGTTAACTCATAGGCTTTGAGTCACTGCTGTGCACCTACCCCTGCTTGTCTTGGGATAGGAATAGCCTATACCTCCAGTTGTTTCCTCTTCCCCTTTTTTCATTTTCAGGTTCTACCTATCACTTACCCAAAGTTTAGGCTGCTGGAGTACATCATAGAGATGTAATTTATTTTCCCCGAGAATCATTTTTAATCATTTTTAAACCAGGGTTTAAAAGAAGGATTCAAAAGAACAATTAAAAAAATAAAAAATAAATTTTAAAAAAGAAGGATTCATCATACTAGGAGCCAGTCTTAGTCTTGGTCTCTTTTTCTGCTAAGCATCTGGCCAAGTCACTTGCACTTGTATTTATCAAACATTTTTCTCAGGATCAACTATATGACAGAGGTGATGAAAATACAAAGATGAATGTCAAATTCCCTGTCCCCACAATAGCATTGTTTACAGAAGGAGGCCAGTAAGCCAACAACTTCAATTCCAAGTGCATAGAAAAGAAATAAATGAAATGCAGTGAAAAACACATGAGGAGCAGTTGACACAGCCTTATGGTTTGCAGGGAAGAATATTTCAAGTAAACAGAACAACCTGAGCAAAGACATTTGGGCATGAACATTTGCAGATTGCTTAAGGAAGCATGCATATGAGTGTGGCTTGAGAGTAGGTTTCCAAGAGGTCAGGAGAGTTGCTGCTGGAAAGATAGGCTGGAGCCTCCCATGAAGGGCTATACATGTGATGTCACAAATGTCCTACATGGGGAACAGAGGACACAATTCATTACCTTAGAAGATTACACTGATGGCCGTGGGGAAGTAGAGGCTGGGACACAAGCTGTTTTATAGGGTATTATAATGATTCCAGTGAGAGATGGCAGTAAGTGCTCATGATACAACGATAAAGGCATTGGAGAGGAGATACAGAGGTTGATGTTTCAGGGATTAGAAAGTACAGACCTTGATTACTCTGAGTGTCTGGCCACTTGAGATCTCTGTTGCTACCCTCATATTCTTTGTCCAAAGGCATAGCACTATTTTAGTAACACTAAAAGTTTTCAGAACACAGATACCTACAGTGAAGTCATAATTCTCTGCATGTAGGATAAAACAGTGTCTGGAGTTCTGAAGCAGGCCGTGACCATTCATTTGTCCATTCAGCCATTGGAAGGCTATGAAAAGCCAAATTCAAGTTGGGTGCCACTAGTACACCAACATTTAGGGCAAAAACATGGCTCCTGTTGTCATATTGCCTATAGTCTAATGAGAGAGATTCTAATGCTAGCCTTCTCAAAACAGCAATTAAAAAAAAACTGTTTAAAGTATTTTCTGGACCAAGATGCTGTTCAACTTTAAATGACTTTGTAAGATTAAATTTGCTGCCTTTAGATAATACATTTATGAAGGCTGTTTCTAGGATGATACATGGTTAAATGTGGTTAAATGAACAGTTAAACCACTATGGTAAATGACAGGTGAGTCTTAGATGGAAAGAGTGCAGAGACTACAGACAACCCATTCCACATCATTTATTTGAAATACTTTATACACACCTGTACATAATATGAGCCTAGTTATATTAAAATTATAGTATCATGGGATGCTGGGTAACTCAGTGGTTGAGCGCCTGCCTTGGGCTTAGGGAGTGGTCCTGGGGTCCTAGGATCAAGTCACACATCAGGCTCCCCACAGGGAGCCTGATTCTCCCTCTGCCTATGTCTGTGCCTCTCTGTGTCTCTCATGAATAAATAAATAAAATCTTTTTAAAAATTATGTTATTGCTTATTTTTTCATGTAACTAATGATCTGTCTTTAACAAAAGTATAATTGTTGGGCAACCCCAGTGGCCCAGCGGTTTAGCGCTGCCTTCAGCCTAGGGCATGATCCTGGAGACCCAGGATCGAGTCCCATGTCGGGCTCCCTGCATGGAGCCTGCTTCTTCCTCTGCCTGTGTCTCTGCCTCTCTCTCTCTCTCTCTCTCTGTGTGTGTGTGTGTGTGTGTGTGTCTCACATAAATGAAATCTTGGGGGAAAAAAAGTGTAATTGTTTACTAGTTTTCCAAAAGGCAGAATAAAAACAAAAAATTCAACCTAAGTGCTCTCTTGTACAAATGCATAATGTTCTGGGAAATTCACTTTTATCAGCTTTTTTCTAGTGTTTACACATACTTTTTTTTTTTTTTAAAGATTTATTTATTTGAGAGAGAGTAAGTGAGAGAGAGAACACAAGCGAGATAGAGGGGTAGGGGAAGAAAGTGATGCAGACTCCCTGTTGAGCAGGGAGTGTGACATGGGGTTTGATCTCAGGACCACGGGATCATGACCTGAGCTGAAGGCAAATGCTTAACTGACTGAGCCTCCCAGGTATCCTACACATACTTTTAAAATATAATTTGTCTTAATATTTCATAAGAAAATCTTCCCAATTGACTTACTTCTCTTAAATAAAGGCATTTTTATTATACAAATGAAATAAGAGCTCTGTTATGTATTTAATGTTCACCCAAATATAATTGAGACTTCCAGATATGCAAAATATACCCAAATACAGCAGATGGCAAATAGCTATAAACCTCAGCGTGTAATTTTCTTTCAGTAAATTTGGATTTGACTAAGGCTTCTAGGAAGTTCAGAATTGAAGAGGCATTGACCTTGATTTTCCAGTCTTGGTATTCATTCCTTGTGGTTTGAAGAGAGAAATAATGTACAACGTCTGTGCAGAAAAGTCCATGTTACAGCACTGAAGTCTTTGTTTCAGTTGCCAGAATTGAAACATCATCTGATTTCCTCAGAGAAGCAGTAGCTCCTGACGTCTCCTTAAATGTTTTCCTGCCTGACCACCTTGGGTCTCAGTAGGGATGGGCAGAGTGCAGGTGATCCCCTGCATTGTAGACCCAGGAATAACTTCTCTCTCAATCTAGATCCCATTTATGTAACTAATGGCTTGTGTCCCCGTGAGTATATTAGAACCAGAGAAAGTACTTACATAATGTAGTGAAAATGATAACTTATGCTTCTGTGACTACAAGGTGATTTTAAGCTTTATTTTAGTTGAGAAGAGTGATCAGATTTATAATCAAGTAAGTCCGATTTAATGATTGATGTACCTTAGTTAGATTGCGGTCTTCACATAGTAATGATACACATAGTGATTGCTCAGTACAGCCTTACTATATCTATAGGATTAATGTTTTAGGCAAACACTTTTTATTGCCTTTTTCAATTTTCTATAGTTTTATCAAGGTAATTACATGTATGTGGCAGTCAGTAAGAAAATATTGCTACACATTAGCCGTCTTTCACCTTAGCTCTCATTACCTCATAATCCCATTCTTCAAGAGAAACTTCATTTGAGCCCTTCTATTTTCAGTTCTTTCCAAATTTTGAACGCATTGTTTATACTTCTATTTCTTGATTTATCAACTTGAGAAAATGCCTACAGACTCCTTGTTATGAATGATGAGAATTTAACTCATTTTCATTAACCTTTCAGTATTTTATTTTTAGGCTATTAAAATACACAAGTAGGGATCCCTGAGTGGTGCAGCGGTTTGGCGCCTGCCTTTGGCCCAGGGCGCGATCCTGGAGACCCGGGATCGAATCCCACGTCGGGCTCGCAGTGCATGGAGCCTGCTTCTCCCTCTGCCTATGTCTCTGCCTCTCTCTCTCTCTCTGTGTGACTATCATAAATAAATAAAAATTAAAAAAAATAAAATAAAATAAAATACACAAGTAATCAACAGAAAAATAAAAATAATGAAAAAGAAAATATGCTTTCTCAACCTAAGACTGAAGATTTTAGTGTTCCTATCCTTCCACTGTTGTCACCTTCCTTCTAATCATCTTCTTAACCTGACAAAGTTGTCGATTTTTTTTCATTGTCTTTGGTGGCCATAACTGAGTCTTTTCCTGCCTTAAAAAAAAAAAAAAAAAAAAAAAGGATTCATTTCTTTTTAGAAAGGGAGAGATACATATGTGTGAGGTGGGGGAGGGGCATAGAGAGAGAGAGAATCTCTAGCAGACTCGTCACTGAGCCCCAAACCCAACTAGGGGCTCTGTTCTAGGAGCCCAAGATAATCATGATCTAAGTAGATCAACTGGCTGAGCAACCCATGTGCCCAAGTCTTTCCTGCTCTATTTGTAGGTTGATTCTAAACATTAAGAACCGGGATCCCTGGGTGGTGCAGTGGTTTGGCGCTTGCCTTTGGCCCAGGGCGCGATCCTGGAGACCAGGGATCGAATCCCACGTCAGGCTCCCGGTGCATGGAGCCTGCTTCTCCCTCTGCCTATGTCTCTGCCTCTCTCTCTCTCTCTCTCTGTGACTATCATAAATAAATAAAAATTAAAAAAAATTTTTTTGAAAAAAAAAAAAACATTAAGAACCAACAACAGCATTTATGTTACTTTGATAGTATGAATATTGTTCATAGGTATTAGTGTTCTAAAACTGAATCTCTTTTCATCCTAATGAATTTCACCACCTCTGGAATACTGAAAGGAGGATGTTCATGTGCCTAAGGGTTGTTGTATGCATAAATGACTTAATACATGTAAAAGACTTACAACAATTCCTGGAACAGAGAGTAAGCCCTCAATAAGTGTGTTGCATTATTATTATTATTATTATTATTACCGTATTTCTTGCATCTGAAATGTCATTGGTAGTAAAATATACCATTGTTTTATATTCCACAAAGAAAGAAAAAGCATGTTACCAATGAAACTGTAATTCCCAGGAATTGTGAGACAAGTTTCACAGATATTAAAATGTAGAAATGCATCTTACAATCAGTGAAATATGGTATTATTCTAGTTTTGGGGTTTTTGTGTGTGTGTTTTCTTAAAACTTTTGGTACCATTTCTTGACAGAAGAGCAGTGTGACATTATTATATCTGTGTGGTTCTCCCAAGATTTCCATTTTGGGCCTCAGTCTCTGTGCTGCAGTTTGGACTAAATGTTTTAACACTACCCTGAGGTTTCTCTAGGTTGTATCCTCAGTTTCTTAGATTTCACATGTCCCTCTTTTTTCTCATTTTGCTGGAGTTCATCAAATAATTTCCCAAGGATGGATAAGTGGGAAGTAAACTCTGAGCCTTTAAATCACTGAAAATTCCTTTCCTCTGTTATGAATTTTAAAACTTTTTCTTTAGTACTTGTTCCTTTTACAAGGATTATAGTTAAAATAATTTCTCTAATCTCTCCGAATTTCAATTACGAATTTTTAAAAAATTATCTTCTGTCCTCGGATTATCTTTTCCTTTAGTTTTTCTGTTCTTTTTTCTTCATCCTTCTCTTTATTGCTTCCAGTTTTCTTCTGATGCCTGGTCGGATTGTTCACGTCTAAGAACACAGGACGGGAATCTGGTGTTGGTTTCTTCTGCAGTTGTGTAAATAAGTTTGCTTACTTTGGGCCTTTTCCTGAGTGAAAAGTATGTGGGACGTATTGATTGGCAGGACTCTAGTTACAGAGCATGGGCAGAGAGCTGGTGCTTGCTCAGCAAGGCCTCCAAAGACAAGTCTCAGGCACCAGCGTGCACAATAGAGGCTGTGGCTTTCCCACAGCAACTGGGTGATTGGGTTCAATTTCCTTAAGCAAAAATTGTGTGTGTGTGTGGGGGGGGGGGTTGTTTGCTTTTTGTTTTTTAAGGAGGTGAGAGTGGAGCAGTAGGATGGTTAGGAGACTGATCTTCTCACACACTCCCTTGCAGTTGTCCTTAAGCCCAGAGCCTGTTCCACAGAGTGATTGGCCTCTATCTTGGATGCAGCCCCTGTGTGCTCTAGGACCTCATGATTCCATGTGTGGTTACCTGGAAGCTGTTAAACATAGTTTTTCTTTTGCCACTTTAAAAAACTCTGTCTTGGGGCACCTGGGGGCCTCAGTTAGTTAAGCGTCCCACTCTTGATTTCAGCTCAGGTCATGATCTCACAGTCGTGGGATTGAGCCCCAAGTAAGGCTCCATACTCAGCGTGGAGTCTGCTTGAGATTCTTTGTCCACACCCCCCACACGCGTGCACCCCTTCTCTCTCAAAATAAATAAAATCCCTTAAAAAAATAAAAGATCTCTTTGTCTTTAAAAAAATGTTTTTGACTAAAAAAAAATTTTTGTTTTTTAAGAGGTGTGGTAGGGGCAGGAAGAGGGAGAGAAAGAATCTTGTAGGCTCTACACCCAGCAGAGAGCTCTGCACAGGGCTCTCTGTCTCATGACCCTCGGATCATGACCTGAGCCAAAATCAAGAGTCTGACACTTAACCAACTGAGCCAACCAGGCACCCCATCTTTGTCTTTGACTTTTACCATTTTGATTATCATAGGTCTTGGAATAACCTTCAGGTTAATCTTGCTTGGAGTCCTTTGAGCTTTCTGTACATGGATGTCTATATCTCTCACAAGATTTGGCAGATTTTCAGCTGTTATTTCTTTAAACAAGCTTTCTTCTTCTTTCTCTTTTCTCCTTCTGGAACTCCCACGATGCAATGTTCATTCACTTAATGGTATCACATAATTCACACATGCTTTATTTTTTTTTCATTATTTTCTTTTTGTTTTTTCTAACTGGCTAATATCAGATAATCTGTCAACATCACTGATTCTTCTGCATGATCAAGTGTGTTTGAAGCTCTTTATTGAACTTTTCACTTTTGTTACTGTACTCTTCAGCTCCTGGGTTCCTGATTAGTTCTTTTTCATGGTTTCTATTTGTTTCTTAAACTTAATTTTGTTTGTGCTTTGTTTCCCTGTTTCGTTGTTTGTGTTCTCTTGCATTGCATTGAGTTTAAGATGATTATTTTGCATTTTTGCTCATGCAAATTATAGATCTTCATTTTTTTAAACCAATTGGGGAGCTTTATTAGTTTCCTTTGGTTCCTTTATTAATTTCTTTGTCATATTTGCCTGATTCTTCCTAATCTTGTAGCTTTGCACTGTCTGTACATTTGAAGAAACAAACACTTCTAGTTTTTACAGACTGATTTCAGCAAGTAAAGATCTTTTCCTGTTCCCTGGGCTGGTAGGATTACTTCCAGAATCACAATCATGCTGGACTGAACAGTTATGAGGCTGTTGCTGGGTTATAGTAGGGTTGCAGTTGGTATTCATGTTACCAGTGGTTCAGGAGGTGTGAATCTTGTCCGGTCCCTGAGTGGATGGGACTGTCTTGCATACATGTTTGGTAGGGTAGTGCTGGGACAAAGGTCCACTTTAGGATCCACAGTTAGGTCTTAAGACAGTGGCCTTATTAACTGGGTATGCAGACAATTGTAGCTTCCACCAGGTCCCTAGAAAAACTCCTGCCTGGTCACTGGATGGGTCCTTGGGTTGGCAGGACTGACCCTGGACCATGGCCTAGAAGATCTCCAGTGCTGTTTCCAGTTCCATAGGTAAGGTCAAGGTATGTAGAGGCATGAATGGGCGTGTCTCCTGCCAGGTCCCTGGATAGACTACATTGCTCCCTGTCCGTGGCAAAAGGAGCTAGAGCTGAGTATAGAGTTGTTTTAGGATCTCTTGGCGGTGCAGACAGGAGTGTCACCTGCAGATTCTCTGGACCAGTAGTACTACTCATAGACTGTGGCTGAGAGACTGGAGCTGAGTATTGAGCCCTTTCTGAATCTCTGGATTTGCAGATATGTCCTTGGACCTGCAGGACTGCTGGCAAACAGCAGCTGTCAGAGGGCTAGAGCCAAGTATAGGACCCTTTTGGAATTTTCAGAGGCACAGATGGGAGTGTCTCCTGTCAGGTCCCTATGTCAGCTGGACTGTTCTCAGGCTACAACTAGAACCAGCTGGCTCCTGGTTACAGGGCCTTTCAGAATCTACAGTCTGACAGAGTTTGGAGGGTTTACCTCCACAGGCCCCTGACCATAGCCAAGAAGAGGCTGGATGTGCTTTACAGGCTACTTCAAGGTCCACATCCTGAACCAGGGTCTGTATGCCTATTACCTAGTGCATGTGGGCAAGACTTCTCCTGGGTCCCTTGGCATCTGGCTGGTGACAGAACTAAAGCCACATGGAGCTGTAGCTGAGTCTTCAGGGGTATGGAGCTGTTTGAGGATCTGTAGTCAGGTCAGGACCATGGTTGCTGAGACAGCCACCTAGTTGTGAACTTGCCTTTTCAAAATGGCCGACCTTGGGTTCAAAATCTCCCACTCAGTCCCTAAGCTCCCACAAATACACTTTTGTCCACGTATGGATACCAAATTGTTGTTTATAGGAATGAGTAAGGGATGTCTTATTCAGGCATCCTGCTGAAATTACTCCTTCCTACCCCCAGAAACTTTTTTTTTTTAAAGACTTTATTTATTTTATTCATGAGAGACACGGAGAGAGGCAAAGACACAGGCAGAGGGAGAAGCAAGCTCTCTGTGGGGAGCCCGATGCCCGACTCGATCCCAGGACCCTGTGATCACACCCTGAGCTGAAAGCGGATGCTTAGCTACTGAGCCACTCAGGCACTATCCCCCCAGAAATGTTTTTAAAAATTAACTTAAAGTATTACTTAATTTTCCACCTGTTAACTTCATTCAGCAGAAAAAATAAGGAATCCTTACCATCTAAGAATGTGCTGTTGGTGTGAATTTGACTTTCGAGTTTGGTACGTATTCCTTAAAAATAATGCCTAAAATTATAGTTTACATAATATTTTTCGTGTCTAGATCACTAACTTCTTAAGACCTTTATACTGTTAAAATTAGCGCTGCTAAATTATTATTCTGTGTAATGAAAAGCCATCATTAAGAAAAATTTTTTTTCTGTTTTTCCTACACTTATAAATGGGTAATAGAAAGCTAATCCATGTAGAAAAATAATTTTTATTTTATAATGAAGTTTTCAAAAATATGTTTTGTTTTTACCCACTGACCCAATTAGAGAAATTAGCATTCTCCTATCCATTAAATTACTGCTTCTTGGATGGAATTTAATGAATATTAATAGACTAAGAAAAAAAGGAGGTAATTTATTAGAGTTTTCTGCATTTCTATTTTTATGTGTTATCTGTTTTCTTTTGCATTATATGCCATACATCTTTTGTTTCAAGTTGATTAATAATTCCTTTGTGTTTTTTACTTTATTATTCATTTTCAGTAGAAGATGCCTTCACATTTGAGCCTTACTAATTAAGATATGCAGGCCTATAAATTGAATATAAATTTAAAAGAAGTCCTGGTTTCTAATCATAGTGTTTTTTTTAACAAAATTTTTTATAATTATTTTATTGTGGTTTAGCATTTTATTTCTTAAATTCATCAGATGTTACCTAATATCTGTGTTTGTTTGTTTTTAGCCATAACATTTTAGCAAACTCATGAAAAGTGCTTTTCAAATACTCCGTTCTGACTGACATACTGATGAGCTATTAACAAATGGTGATGATTATTTTTCTTCATAGGTAGGGTTATATGCTGTTAACTCTCTTTGATTACTACATGCAAAATAGCAATAAAAATAGCCAATACTTACAGGGTGCTTATTATCTCACTGACTACTTGTGGTAACTCAGTTCTCACAGCTCTATGAAGTTAGGACTATAATTAACTCCATTTTACAGATGAAGAAGCTAAGGCAAAAAAAAGTTGAACTTGCTGGAGGTCACAGAGTAAGAGGGTGAGAGAGCTGGGATTCTAACCGAGTCATTCCGGTTCCCAGGTTCATGCTGTTAACTATCGAGGTCACTGGCCATGCTGATGCTTCTCTTGCACATTTGAGTATTCTCTCTCTTAGCACTTAGGAGTCCTTTTAGTACCTACAGCAACCTTCCTTCAGTTTTCTTTATTTCTACAAAAGCTTCATTGCCAAGACTTTTTTTTCTCTTCTTTTCTAGTCCCAATCTCTATCTGCTTTTACTATCTAACTGTCTCCATAAAGGTGGGGTTGAAAATCAAAGTATTGAAACACTCGAGGAGACATACACAGACATGCCTAAAACAATGCCTACCCCATGTTAAGGTACAAATGTGTTTTTGTTGAGTGTCACAGTAAATATGCAAATGCTAAAATTTCTAGAAAGAAAAAAGAGGTAACTTTCATTTCTTCTGCTTTCTTTTGGGAAAACTCAATCTGCTATGTGGAGAACAGTTTGGATAGGGGCAAGAATAGATGTAGGAAATTCTCAATAGCTAAGAAAGAAATCGTGTGTCATCCATAGATAGTAAATCCAATGCCAAATTCTTATTCAGGTCTTAAAATCTGTAATTTCAGATGATCAGTGGGAATATGTCAGAAATAGTAAGTTAACCAGGCATTACTGTGTTAACAGTAGTTTTCCTCTTGAACATGAGACAAAGCAGTATTTCCAGAGAAAAATAAAAATACATCACAAAAGAAAACTGAAGTGTATAATTAAGATGGAACAGACTAAACCTAAACCCTTGGTGATTAAAGAGGCCTACTTTTAATTAAAATTAAAAACCAGATGGATATACACCACAATATATCCAGTGGCCACCTTTGGATGATGGATTTATGGACAGTTTTTCTTTCTTCTTTATACCTTTATTTTTTGGGGGAAAATTTTATATTAAACACATACTGCTTTCATGATAAATCTAGTAAAATCATTTTTATTAGAGGAAATATACATAAGATAACTTTTTTCTCATGTGAATACTCTTTAAACCAACTGCTTTTTAAACTTCAGATATTCCTAAATTTACGCAAAGCATATTTAAGGATATGTGAATTCACTGAAGTGATATGCAGTCATGGCTGAGTTCCTGAACTGTACAAGGAGTAATTTTTACTTTTGAAAATGATTTAATATCCAATAAAATTTTACTTAAGACTCAGACGTTGAAAGCAATGAAAGAACATATGTAGGCTGATGAAATAATGCCTGTTTAGTAGTATTCTGTGCTGTGTACTAATGGAGTCACCATAGAATAAACTCAGAAGGAAAGCCATATGTGTACAGCTGTGACTTCATGATCGAAAACTAGAAAATGTAAATATCACTTGAGTAATGAATACCTGTATCTTCTACAGCTGCCTTAAGCCCAGCAAAGTGAGAACTAAAAAATAAGGTTCTTTTGGGAAATTGTATATGATGTTTAATATATGAAAGTCTGAAGGCAGCAGCTCACTCTATAGTTAATCTATTATACTAGCTGAAGATATTTCAGACCCATCAGAAGGTCCTCTTGATTCAGTGTCTCTGGCAGTATAATAGTAAAAAAAAAAAAAAAAAGTAGAGGAGAAATCTCTGCAGTCTCTAATAAGCAGTATATCACTGAGTACTGTCAGATTCTGTAGAAAATTCCACAACATGATTTATTACATTAATTACAGTCATGTGGGTTTCATGCTGCTAAGCCTGAAAATGCAGCCACATTCTACACTTGATTTAAGAATATATTTTGGCCAAGACAAAAGAGCTCCTTATTGTGATTAATATAGTACAATATTTATTCTCTTGTTCTGCTCTTCTTTCGCCTTTGGAATGCTTAATTTCTTTCCTGTGACTTGAAATTAAGTTTGAGATTTGAGAAGTTTCATCTGGTTTTTATTCACTTCTGTCATCTGGTCTCCCCCCCGCCCCCCTTTTTTGTGCCATCTTAGTTGTCCTTCAATGTTGCATGTCCTCTGTATGTGAAGCCTGTTTAACTCCCTTCTGAGCAGATGTGACTAGCCTACAGCTGTCCCCAGCTAGTTGTGCTGACCCCAAGGCTTCTTAGGTTACACATGGGATGCTACGGCTCTTTTTGAAGGGAAAGAGCAATTGAGGAGAAACCCTCATTTCTTAGTGCAAAGAAGCAAAATTCTTCGAGAATTCCATGATTTTACCCTTGTTAGTACTGTATTGAATTCATAGTCACATAATGTCTCTTACTTAGTGACACAGTCACCTTGTCACATCACAGTATTCTAGGTAATGTCGAATGGAAGGTCTCCTAAGATGGCAATTCTGGTTGCTTACATATGTCAGTGACTGGATATGTTCAGTTATGTGCAAATGCCTAACACTGGTGGCCTTTACAGATGTAACTTGGAAGAATAAGCAAATATTTGATACAAATGAAAGCATCAATAGAGGAGAAATTCAAGTGATGTAAGATTTAGTGGGTTGGAACATATTTCTAAGAAATGATTTTTTTTTAAAAGAATTGAACTAGATAATTTTTATGTGCCCAACACTGACCTAGGTGGTTTTTCTTTCTTATCAATTGTTATACAACTCTTAAGAGATAGGTATTACAACTGTCTTACAGCTGAAAAAAAACAAAGCTTAGGTTTAAAAAACTTACCCAAATTCACATTGCTGGTTAAGCAGTAGAGCTGGGATTTGAACCCAACCTTTCTTCTTTCCTCCCTTTCTTCCTCTCCCCTCTCTTCTCCTCTCCTTCCTTCCTTCCAGAGAGACAGAGAGAGAGAGAGAGAGAGAGAGCATGCAAGTAGGGAGAGGGAGAGAGAGAGAATCTCAGATTCCCCACTGAGTGTGGAGCCCAATGTGGGGCTCAGTCTCATGACCCCGAGATCATGACCTGACCTGAAATCGAATTGGATGCTCAACTGACTGAGCCACCTACGCACCCCATTTTTCTACATATTTATTAAGGAGAAATTTTTCCAGAGGCTCTGGACTCATATTAACTGAGAGAAATGACCAGATGTTTATTTTTTTATTTTTTAAAGATTTTATTTATTTATTAATGAGAGGCAGAGAGAGAGAGAGAGAGAGAGCGTGCGCGCAGCAGAGACATAGGCAGAGGGAGAAGCAGGCTCCATGCAGGGAGCCCGATGCGGGACTCGATCCCGGGTCTTCAGGATCAGGCGCTGGGCTGAAGGCGGCGCTAAACCGCTGAGCCACCCGGGCTGCCCGACCAGATGATTATTTAAGTGATGCCTGCTTCAGTGAAAAATACTATAAAAAATCTTACTGGACTGGCTTAGTGGCTGGCTTAGTTGGTAGAGCATGTGATTCTTGATCTTGGGATCATGAGTTCAAGCCCCATGTTGGGTGTAGAGATTACTTAAATAAATAAATCTTTAAGAAAAAACTCAGACTGGACTGACTGGTACTGTTCTAAATTTTCATGCTTCTGAATATGTAAGAAATGTGTTTTACTCTCACTATTGAAAAAGATAAACAGCATTAGACTAATTTGCTGATCATATAGCTATAATAACATACAAATCTGGCTTCAATTAATGATGTTAACAATCCTACAAAATAGCCCGTGTTTTAAAATTCTAGGAGAAAGCATAAAAATATGCAAGGAGGGGCACCTGGGTGTCTCAGTCAGTTGAGTGTTGGACTCTTAATTTTGGCTCAGGTCATGACCTTAAGATCCTGGAATCGAGCCGTGTGTTGGGCTTTGTGCTTAACACAGAGCCTGCCTGTCTCTCTCCCTCTGCTCCTCCCCCTGCTCACATTCTTTCTCTCTTTCAAATATGTGGATAAATAAAATCTTTTAAAAAAATGTGCAGGACGCCTGGGTGGCTCAGCGGTTGAGCGTCTGCCTTTGGCTCGGGGCATGATCCTGGGGTCTCAGGATCGAGTCCTGCATCGGGCTCCCTGCATGGAGCCTGCTTCTCCCTCTGTCTGTGTCTCTGCCTCTCTCTCTGTGTCTCTCATGAATAAATAAATAAAATCTTAAAAAAATAAATAAAAAATATTTTTTTAATGTGCAAAGAATTGGATGTTTAAAGGAGAAAAAAGACACTAACTTTTATACATTTATGGTGGTTCCAAGGTTACCTCAATTTATTTTCCACTTAATCTCTCCCTTTTTTAAAAAAATATTTTATTTATTCATGAGAGAGACACACAGAGAGGGGCGGGGGGCAGAGGCAGAGACACAGGCAGAGGGAGAAGCAGGCTCCAGGCAGGGAGCCCGATGTGGAACTTGATCCTGGGACTCCAGGATCATGCCCTGGGCTGAAGGCAGGTACTCAACCGCTGAGCCACCCAGGCGTCCCTATTTTCCACTTTTTAAAAAGATTTTATTTTTAAGTACTCTCTGCACCCAGTGTGGTGCTCTGACTCACAACCCCAAGACCAAGAGTTGCTGCTGCACCAACTGTGCCACTCAGGCACCCCTATTTTCCACTTTTATTTATTTATTTAAACATTATTTATTTATTTGAGAGAGTGAACATATGAATGCTCAAGTGGAGGGAGGGGAGGAGAGAGAGAATCTTCAGTTCCATGTGGAACTGCACATGGGGCTCCATCCCATGACCCACGAGATCATGACCTGTGCCAGAACCAAGAGTCCGAAGTTCAACTAAGTCAGCCGGGTGCCCCTCATTTCCACTTTTAAAGTAAATATAGCTCATTTTACTTATTTCCAATAAATAAATTGTAGGAGTTAGGAGCTGTTGCTGTTTTCAGAAATGAAACATGAATGTTGGCAAAGTGATTTTTTGTGACCCCGGTGACAAGTAAAATTGGTCTATTTCCTAAGATTACCAACCAGAACATTTTTTTTTAAATACCAAGATTATTTTCCTTGAACATCTGAAAGAGTCCTAAGAAAATTTAATTTCTTTCAAAGGAATACATTTATGGAAGAAATAAGTACCTTATAGAAAACATCATCATGTCAGTGTAATCTTTTTTCAAAGTGAAGGTCAGGACTGGAGGTGGGAGAAGGAGCTATCACTTGATTTTATGGACATACTAATTCTAATATGGACTTCTGTTAAAGTATTGTTTGTTTTTTCCTTATCTTGACAGTAAGATAAAAATACTGTCCTGCTGCAGTTTGTGTGATAGGTCTTTTTTTGGTTTTTTGTTTGTTTTTTATTAACTCTATGCCCAACATGGGGCTTGAACTCATAACCCTGAGATCCAGAAATAAAAGGTCATATGCTCTCCTTACTGAGCCCTGTTGTGTGATATGTCCTTTTATCCCAAGGAATTAGCCCTGGGAAAAGCTTCTAGTGACCTTATTAGTCATTTCATAACCACCCTGCCCCAACTACAACAGACTCTCTGAAGAGGCTTAATGAAGGAAAGGTGACTATGAGATTCTGATTGTGAGCCCCCAATTTAATTTTATGCCATTGACTTTGTTTTTAAATGCAATAGTATGATTGGTCTGAAGCGACTGTGTAATTACACACAGTGTTATCTCAGTAACTTTCCTTTTAGCTTTGGTGTTATTTTAGTCAACAAATGTTTTATTGAATGCTACTACTTCTTAAGTGCTTTTCCACACTTTGTGCGTAGAGTAGCAAAAATCCTGGCTCTTACAGAACTCACAGCTCACAGGGGAGAGACAGATGCTAAACAAGGTATCAAATAAATACACAGTATGTCAGACGGTGACAGGTATACAGAAGAATATAACAGCATAAGGAGAATAAAGAATGTCAGAAGTAGAGAAATGGGTTGTTGATTCGTTTTTAAAAAGCTGTTTCTTCATATGTTTGGCATTTGAAAGTTCTTTGCACTCAGCATATTCAGTTTCCTCTCCTGGTATATATATTTATAATTACTGTATAAAACGCTCCATGTGGCTCTCCCACTGTTCTGGCTTTATTCCTTACTCCAGCCCTTCTCCCACCTCCAGACCAGGATCAGTGTTTTACAGTCCTTATGACCAGAAGCCAGACTCCCTCCCATCTCATTCCCTTTGCACATGCAGTATCTTCCTAGAATGCTCTATCTTCCTGTTCTTCTTTACAAAATGGCATCTGTTCTCCCATGGAACAGAGCTCCAACATACCTCAAACTCTGTTCGACTCCTTTCTCTCTTGTTTCTGAATTCCTATAAGACTTAGAGGTCATGCCACAAACACAGTGCCTAATTGCCTAGTGCCATGTATAGTCATTTTAATTAATTTTATGTGTGTTAGTCATCTCTTCTAGCTATGATGTAATCTACATAATCATCAGGGACTTGCCTTTGACTACACCCCACAGGACTTCTTGAAATGCTAGGGGGCAGGGTAGGTACTCACAAATGTAGATTAAATATTCATCCCAACTGCAGTCTCATAGATATAAATCTACTCACCAGATTTCTTTTTACTTTTTTATATTTCAAACTTAAAAATACATTGTTATTTAATAAATGTGTGGACTTACATTTACTGGTTTATAAAAAGAATTTGGATGCCATTTCTCTATCAAATGAAAAGACAAAATATTCAAAAATAATAAGTTAAATATCAGGAAATGTGTCTTATTGCTTCGGATGTATTGCTTTAATAAAATCACAAAAGGAATGTGATAGCTAAGCTTATTTTTTGTTAAATTGAGTGCTACAGCAATAGAGGGAAATGGATCTGAATTTAAACCGAACATAAATCTCTTCAAATTAAATGAGAACACAAGATACTGCACTAATTATGTGTTTTTCCATGCCATCTCCTAACAAGGGAGGAAATAATTGGATTAATGGGGCATGAAGTCTATGTAAATAAGTACAGAAAAGCTGTGTGTGTAAAAATTTTACTCAGGCTTTTGGTAAGAGTTCCTGTGCCAATGCTGAGGCTCTTCCTAGGGTCCCATTCGAGGTCACAAACTCTTGGAAGACAGTAACCTAAAATTTCCCATCTCTTGGCTACATTTATAGAAGACCCATTTCACTGTACTAGGTTTTATGGTATGGCTTCTCCTTTTAAGAGGAAGTTTAAGTGATAAGTGTTACAGCTCTTGGGTATGCTATAATAAGTGACCGTTCATTCCAAGAACCAAAGACACTCATACCTCTACCCGAAAAGTCTTCCCCCACCCTACTTATAACCACAACTATCCTAGTGATGCATCCTAGTGACAACAAGGACCTCCTAAAATAGAAGTCCAGCAGCGAATTGGGTATGGGTACCAGGGAGCTAATATAAATTAAAGGTCCAGAGGAAAGACAGACATTTTAAAAATGCATTTTTGAAAGCCACACGTGTCCAGTAGTTCTCCCTTTCCTATCATCCTCAAGTCAGAGCTTGAGATGTTCAGTCATTAGAAATGTATGTGTAGGATCTGTAGATTTAAAATTCTTTGAGGCACCTGGCTGGCTCAGTCAGCGGAGTGTGTGACTCTTGATCTCAGGGTTGTGAGTTCAAAGATCTCAGGGTTATGAGATTATTTAAAAATAAAATCTTTGGGGGCACCTGGGGGGCTCGGTCAGTTAATTGTCTGCCTTTTGCTCAGTGCTGGGATGGAGCCCTGCATCAGGCTCCCTGTTCAGTGGTGAGCCAGCTTCTCCCTCTCTTCCCCACTCCTGCCCTCTCTCACTATCTCTATCTCTATCTCTCTCTCTCTCAAATAGATCTTTTTTTAAAAATGAAATCTTTAAATAAATAAAATTATTTTAACAGTTAATATGTTTATTCAGTCAGTCTTCATACTTTGATTAGGTAGCTTTGGAATGCTGGAACATACGCTGGATACTCAGGATTCATAGATTTGATGAACACATGAAAAATAATGTAATGAATGGGGTATGGACGCTATAAGGATAAAAGGGCTGTTGCTTAAAAATTTTACTAAGACTGGGGTACCTGGCTGGCTCAGTTGGTGGTTAGGTTCAAGCCCCATGTTGGGTGTGGAGAATACTTAAAAATAAATCCTTAAAAAAAAAAAAAAAAGATTTTTACTGAAACTGTCTTGAGCATTCTTTTCTACTCAAGGAGGTGACAACAGAGATGTGGGATGGAATGAAATAAATAGGGCAGGATAATGGAAGCATAATCCATTTATCATCTGTGTCTCATTGTCCTTTAAGATCTCAGTAAAAGTAGCTCATATCTATTAACTCAATCTTACAATTTTTACAAACTCTAATACCTTTCCTACTTTTTGGGGGGTTGGGAGAGGGAGAAAAGTGAGGTGTATTGGTCTCTTTTGTTTTCTCTGTCTTCTTCCACAGAGGTAGATTTTTTTTTTTTTTAAGATTTTATTTATTTATTCATGAGAGAGACAGAGAGGCAGAGACATAGGCAGAGGGAGAAGCAGGTTCCCTGCAGGGAGCCCGATGTGGGACTGGATCCCAGGACCCCAGGATCATGACCTGAGCCAAAGGCAGATGCTCAACCACTGAGCCGCTCAGGTGACCCTACCAGAGTAGTTTATACATCATTTCACTGTCTGGGAGTGTTTTGCACCAGGTCATTCAGATGTGAACTTAGCTCTATTTATACAAGCAAAGTTTATTGAAAATTTCTTAGCATGGAAAGAGATAGGTTTACAAACTTATAGATAGATTTATATCTTAAAAGAGCAATGTGAACCTGACCATGTAGCCTTCTGACCAACTAGTTTTCTTAGGATAAAACACAAAGTTATTAATCAGGCCGACAAGGCCTGGTGTGATCACTGGGGGGGATGGGCTTTCAGACCCTCCTTGTACCACTCTCCCTTTTGATCGCTCCAGGCACACTAATACTCTTTCAGTTTCTCAAACTTAGTTGCCATTATAGGAACCTCTCATGTGCTGTTGCCTCTGTTCTTCCTCCTTCTACAGTTTATGTGCTTGACGTCTCATTTTCAGGTCTCAACTAAAAGGTCTTCTTAGAGACTCCTTCCTAGAACATCCATCTTTAAGTTGGTCATTTATTTTTTTTCACAATACTCTGTTTTCTTCATAGTATTTGTGTCAGTTTGTCCAAGATGTGCATATTTGTGTTGTCTGTTTTCACTCACTCTGTGGTAGATTCCACAAAAGCAAGGACCGTTTCTATTATACTCACACTCACTGTTTCCTTATAGTGTAGAATCAGCCTACTTAATTCCTAATAGGTGTCATTCACTCATTAAGTGTGCTTGAATGATGAGGTGGCTCCACAGGGATTGATGGATTAGCTGTAGAAGAACGGGTCACCAGTGTCAAGGGTGGTGCTCAGGTTTCAAGCTTGGGCAAATAGGTGGTAGAGGCCCCAACTAGGTGGAAGAGCAGATTTGTGGGAACAGAGCCAAAGTTAACATTTTAGGTCTGGACACATTATGATTAGGCTATTAGGTGTGTTAAGTTCATGGGAGCCATAGGGACAGGATTCTGATACTTGCATTTCTAATTGTTAAATACCTGATCTGGACAGAAATAATTTGTTGGCTGCTACCTTGTCTTCTCCATTCAGTTTTCTAGGTCTTTGGGATTTTATCCACATTATAGTTTTTAAAATCTGTTATTTAATCACAATTGCCTATATGTAAAAAGACCATTTTGCTCATCTCAATTCATGTGTTTTTTTTCATCAATAACAGTGACTCATTCAGTGTGCTGAATGATATATACATTTCTCTTAAGAAAACTGAAAGTGATCTTTACAGAATATCTTTTGTTTGTGTTGAAAACACTTACCATTAGCATTACATAAACAATAGAACTACTTAGAATCCAGGTTATATTTCTTACTGTATACATTCAGTCAAAATTTAATGAAATTGGGCTGTTGAGTTTTTGATGAAAGACACAATCTTGAGAAACGCAACCCTTGTTCACCAAGTAGACATCATGTGATAAGAACACGTTCAAAGAACATTAATGGGATCCCTGATTAGAGACTAAAAGTTGTAGCCATCTCTTCACATGTGAAGAACTGGATCTGAATTCTGGCTTCTCTTTAAAATCACTTCAAAATAAGAAAGAGAAACAGAAACAAACATTCTCTTAAACTAACAGTCTTCTGTTAGAACTACAGTGTGTGAAGAAAGTGCCAGATGCAGTGATCAGTTGGGAATTTGGATGTGACACCAGGAGACCTATGACCTTAGGTCACAGATGGAGGTGTGAGCACTCAGTTCTCCACTGAGGATGGTATGTGCTAACCATCACTTCTGAAGACCTGGAGCAGGGGCGCCTGGGTTGGTCTTGAGAACTTCTCCCTCTGGGCCTGGTTTGACACCAGAGAATAACAGAGGAAGCAGGACTGAGGCAAGAAACACACACACACACACACACACTTTCCATCTTTGTGGGAGGTGGTCTGCCCGTGTGATAAACTGCTGGAAATATGCTGGAGTTTATGGCTTGAAAGGGCACACTGTACCAGAAAAAAAGATGGGTGCACAGTGATCAACTGAGATGCAGCCTAGTAACCTCACTACCCTTCACAAATAAATAATCACTTAGATATCCAGATCTCTGCCCAAAAAACAACCAAGAGACTACACTGACCGTTGACCTTCCTACACCAGCATTGGATTCTAGAAGATAATTGAGCAATGCCACTATTGTCTAGGATGTGTAGGAGGAGTGGGGAGTATGAATGGAGAATCTTATACCTAGGCAAACTGTTGTCCAGTTATAAAAACAATATAAAGCTTAAAGACATGCTCAAAAATTCAAGACCTCAGGTAAACATAGTTTTTATAAATACTTTCTGGATTAACTATTGGAGGACAAGCTTTAGCTGAGAGGAGACTGGCAAAACACTGGTGGGTAAGCATTGATTTCATCTATTTAACTGTAAGACTGAACAAAATGTGGAAATTATCATTAAAAATATTATAAATTATAACTATAGTAAATATAAACCACAACAATGTGGAAATGTATGTTTTTATTTTTATTTTTTAAATTTTATTTATTCATGAGAGACAGAGGCAGAGACATAAGCAGAGGTAGAAACAGGCTCCCTGCAGGGCCTGATGCAGGACTCGATCCCAGGACCCTAGGATCACAAACTGAGCGAAAGGCAGATGCTCAACCACTGAGCCATCCAGGTGCCCTGAAATGTGTAATTGGGAGGGCACGGGAGAGAGAAATGTGGGAAACAGTATAAACCAGGATTCAAAAAATATTACTTAAAGCTAACATTTTGAGTAATAGGGCATTCAGATACTGAAGATATAAAGGAGTACTAGGAGAACTAAATCAAACAGTAAAATAATATATAACAATGATAAGGACCAATAAAATGAGGAAATTAAAAATGGTTAGTTGGAGGAAGAACTGTAAGTGTATGGTATATTCATTTTGACATTGCTTATAGTGAGGTATCAATATATGTTGCATAAAAATAGATATGCAGTTATCAAAATAATGATAACCACTAGAAAAATTAGCAAGAGAACATAAACTGAAAGAGGTTTTTTACTCCTAAAGGGAGATTATGAGAATAGATGGTCCCTTTTCAGCCTCTGGCTGTTGTTGTCCTGCTTGTGGCTGAAGCCAACACAAGAAAGAGGGTTCAGCCAAGAGAAAGAGGAGCTGAGGAAGAGTCTGGATACAACAGTAAAAACAGGGAGCCTGACATACATTATGATGACAAGAACTAAGATTAAATGAAACAAATAGAAATGAAAAAGTTGTTGAGAGAAAGTATCCTAAAAGTTCTCGCCATGAGGAGAAATTTTTTTAATAAATTTATTTTTTATTGGTGTTCAATTTACCAACATACAGAATAAGACCCAGTGTTCATCCCGTCAAGTGCCCCCCTCAGTGCCCGTCACCCATTCACCCCCACCCCCTGCCCTCCTCCCCTTCCACCACCCCTAGTTCGTTTCCCAGAGTTAGGAGTCTTTATGTTCTGTCTCCCTCACTGATATTTCCCACACATTTCTTCTCCCTTCCCTTATATTCCCTTTCACTATTATTTATATTCCCCAAATGAATGAGAACATATAATGTTTGTCCTTCTCCGATTGACTTATTTCATTCAGCATAATACCCTCCAGTTCCATCCACGTTGAAGCAAATGGTGGGTATTTGTCGTTTCTAATGGCTGAAGAATATTCCATTGGATACATAAACCACATCTTCTTATCCATCATCTTTCGATGGACACTGAGGCTCCTTCCACAGTTTGGCTATTGTGGACATTGCTGCTAGAAACATCCGGGTGCAGGTGTTCCGGCGTTTCATTGCATCTGAATCTTTGGGGTAAATCCCAACAGTGCAATTGCTGGGTCATAGGGCAGCTCTATTTTTAACTCTTTGAGGAACCTCCACACAGTTTTCCAGAGTGGCTGCACCAGTTCACATTCCCACTAACAGTGCAGGAGGGTTCCCCCTTCTCCGCATCCTCTCCAACATTTGTGGTTTCCTGCCTTGTTAATTTTCCCCATTCTCACTGGTGTGAGGTGGTATCTCATTGTGGTTTTGATTTGTATTTCCCTGATGGCAAGTGATGCAGAGCATTTTCTCATGTGCTTGTTGGCCATGTCTATGTCTTCCTCTGTGAGATTTCTCTTCATGTCTTTTGCCCATTTCATGATTGGATTGTTTGTTTCTTTGGTGTTGAGTTTAATAAGTTCTCTATAGATTTTGGAAACTAGCCCTTTATCTGATACGTCATTTGCAAATATCTTCTCCCATTCTGTAGGTTGTCTTTTAGTTTTGTTGACTGTATCCTTTGCTGTGCAAAAGCTTCTTATCTTGATGAAGTCTCAGTAGTTCAGTTTTGCTTTTGTTTCTTTTGGTTTCGTGGATGTATCTTGCAAGAAGTTACTGTGGCTGAGTTCAAAAAGGGTGTTGCCTGTGTTCTCCTCTAGGATTTTGATGGAATCTTGTCTCACATTTAGATCTTTCATCCATTTTGAGTTTATCTTTGTGTATGGTGAAAGAGAGTGGTCTAGTTTCATTCTTCTGCATGTGGATGAGAAATTTTCTTTTCTTTTTACTGTATCTATATGAGATGATGGATTTTAACTAAACCTATTGTGGTAATCATTTTACAATATATGTAATTCAAACCATTATGCTGTAATGTATAAACTTACACAGTGATATGTGTTGATTATTTCTCAATAAAACTGGGGAAAAGTCTATACATTAATGTGTAGTATGCAAAGTAACACGGCTATTGTTAAAACAAAGAAATGAGATAAACTCCATGTTGACTCTAAAAATGGATCACAAACCAAAACCCAGTGATATCCCATTCAGATGTTTCTGTCATCAAAGAATACCTGCATTTCTGAAAACCATTTTGAAAATGGTACACTAAAAAATGACACAGCTTTGGGACAGACCACTCAAAGACTATGCAACTTTGTAATCAGATCACTAACCAGACAAACTAATTCTAATAAAAATACTTAAATAGTTTAAAAGACATGATAGACTGCTAATAAATAATGACACACTACTGCAATATAGGAATTTACAGTGTAAAAAAAAAAAACTTTAAAGGTCAAGTGTGAATAATGAGCCACAATCACCAGTATTATTAATAACAGGATGACCATCTAGAAAAATATCAAGTTGGTTGCCTACCTTTTTACACCAAAATGAAAGTTTAATGAAATACAATGAAAATGGTAAATGAAATAAAATGTTTTAGAAGAAAACATAAGAGAATTGTTTTATGGTTTCATAGTTGGAAAAACATCTCTAAGTCTACCACTAAATATAAAAAACATTTAGTAGAGAGATAAATTCAATCCCATAATAATACATTATATATAGGAAGGTGTGATTAAACAGTTACTCTTATACCTTATCATGAAAGTATAAATTAATACTATATATATATACACACATATATATGGGGTAGTATATAATATATATATATATATATATATATATATAGGGTAGTACCAATTTAGCAATGTCACTTTGGAAATTAATTATGTCTATATACATGCCCATATATGGGAAATGTCACATATATAAGGATACTCACTGCAGCAGTTTGGAATAGTAAAAGGATGGAAATAATGCAAATGTCTGTCAGAGAATTAGGGGATTAGATAAATGTATTATGGTATATCCATATACATACTTTACATTATATTGGGGCAACTATGCATGTGATGATATGGAGCTACATTGTAATACATTGTAATGGTAAAAAACAGTGCAGAATAGAATGTATAGTATATTTATTCCACCCCCTTTTTGACAAAAAGTAATTGCATGTACATAGAAAAATCTAAAAAACTATACCAAATAAATTGGTAATATTGGTTGTCATGCAGAGGGAAATGTGGGAACAAGGAGATGGGCTGGAAGGGTGACTTACTTTCACTCTATACCCATTTGTAACTTTTAGATACTGTACTAGATGCTGTATTGCCTGTTGAAAGTTTATTATTAAAATCAAATGGATCATGGTCCATATTGAAAAAAAATAATCATAATTTTTATCTAAGGACATACAGGTGGATGTTCTAGTGGATGGCAGATCGAAATTGAAAAATAAAGCTGTAAAGCTCTTGGAAGAAATAGATCTTCCATTACTTTGGAATAAGCAAGATTTCTTAAGCAAGATGCAAAAAGCATGAACCATAAAGGAAAAAGATGTTATTTGGGCTATATTAGGATTAAGAGCTTAATCCTAACCCCAATTCATTAAAAACACCATTAGGAAAGTGAAAAGGCAAGCCACAGACTGGAAGAAGATATTTGCAATATGTATATCTGATAAAGATGCAAACAGAATATGTTAAAACCTGCAAACAGTAAGAAAAGGACAGACCATCCAACAGAAAAAAATGACTTGAACAGGTACTTCACAGAGAGAATATTCAAATGGCCATATAAAGAGGTATTTGACTTCTTTAGTTATCAGGGAAGTGAAAATTAAAACTACAGTTTTAATGGTGCAGTACCATCCCACACCCAGCAGAATGGCTAAAATAAAAAAGACTACTTAGTGTTGCCGAAGATACGGAGCAACCTGAACTCTCACACACTCCTGTTTGTGAAAGTAAATTGGTGTAAGCACTTTGGAAAATTATTTGTAAGTATCTGTTAAAGCTACTGGAACCTATGGTTTCCTCTGGTCTAGTAGTTCCACTTCTAAGTAAACACCCAACATGATCATTTCATAGAATGTTCATAACAATTTCGTTGGAAATAGCTCAAAACTGAAAACTACCCAAATGCCTGATAGAATGGAAACATAAATTGTGATATAGTCACACGATGGAATATTACACAGCAATAAAGGTAAATTATCTATAACTACAAAACAATGTGGATGAAACTTACAAATATTATGTTGAAATAAAGAAGCCAGGCACAAAAGAGTTCATCCTCTTAGATTCCATTCAGATTAGTTTATAATAATAGACCAGACAATTGTATTATGTTTCATTAGGATAGCTGTGGGAGGGAATAAATGGAAGGAGGAGACATGAGAAAGACTCCGGGGACTAGTGGTATTCTTTTTCTTGATCTGGATACTGGATTCAATTTGTCAAAACTAATTGCATGCATTTGATGACTAGTCTACTTTATTGTATGTATGTTATATCTAATAAAAAGTTTTTAAAAGGAAGTGGATCACAAGTTTTTCTAAAATTAGAGATAACAACAAGATAAATGTAACAGTTTTATATTTTATTATCAATCTTCCCTGGTCATATTTGGTTGTGTAATAAGCTGAAAAACTATTACTTGCCTTTAAAACCATTTACTTCCTCTTATTCATGCAAAATGAATGAGGGCTTCTCTACTCTTCCACCTCCTCTAGCGGCACATTCCAGGCTCTCAGCAAAGGCTTTTTTAGTTTTATTTTTCTATAGATGTAATGGCTCTTCACTAAGATTGAGGTGGTGTAGAAAATGGAGAAAGACTTGAAACAAAACTGGGCTGAAGATGTTGAAGCAGTGCTAATGTGTTGGTCAGCAGTAAGCGTGTTAGCAGGCGGTTAAAAAATGTGAATGGAGGAGATGTAGACGTGAAATAGCTGACTGCCTCACCCAGAACGTTTGCAGATGAATGACTCCAGACCCTTCCATAGTCGTCGTCTTCATCAGTTCCTCTGAACAGTATACAGACTAAGGCTGCTTAACTAAGTTCAATAGACTTAAACTTTTTTATTCATATATCCTTCAAAAGAACTTTGAAAAAACAGTACCACTCACTGATATTTAAATGGGCACTAAAAGGTTTTCAACAGTTTATTTTTGTAATAAGGAGGTAGAAAATATTGAATATTTTATAAAGTGAAAATGGAGGATTGACTGTAAGTAGAATTAATATTTCACGTATTTGGTGATAGTTATCAAACATCTTACGAACAAAAAGCATGCGGAGTCTGAAAGAACTGAATAGTTTTAAGCCTCTGTCTTGAACATCTTGATAGTCCTGCAGAATATTCTATTTCTAGTGAAAAGAACTAACGTCACTAACCTGTAGTCCCCTCAGAAGTCCAAAATTCACCCCAATTCAGGCCCAAATACCCATCTCTTTCTGATGGCAAATTTCACCCATATCAGAATATATATAAAAACAGAGGACAAGACATGCTATGGATTTAATCATCAATTTATAATTTTGTTTGCCTCTGCAGTCTTTGACACCCCAGAATATGTGCCATAGTAGCTTTGAGATGGCAGTATGTGCAAACTCAGTTTTCATCTCAGACAATAAGTTTATAAAAGATTCTATATGAAACTTGAGAAACTAGAATTTTTTCCCCCTGAAGTTGTCTATGAATATTTATTTCTTAGAAAATCTTTGAAGTTTGAAGTCCACTGTGATAGATATTTATTTAAACAGCCAAAATGAACAGAATATGCTGGCTTCATTAGCTTTACATGTAAACAACCAAGGAAGCCAACACGGTAAAAGGTTTTTACACACAAAGTATGCCTTCCATCTCTTTGATGGAAAGATACATAACTTTATTGTACATATAAAAACTATTTTAACTGGAAGAAAATGGTGTAATCAAAAGTTAAATCTAATGAGGCATAAATATATTTTTGTATATTGAATTTTAGAAATATGATCTTTCAAAAATGTGCTTATAAAAATACTTAATTAGTGAATTTTAGTTCATTTCATTTTATAAAGTTATGAGGATTTTGGCAGTTTTACATTAGAGCTGTCATTTAAAAATAATAACATTCTTATTCATAAATGTGTATAGTAATATAATCAGGTTAAACAAAAGATTTTACCTTATACTATAGAATCAGAAATTACATTTTTATGTTGTTTTAAATTAAGCTTGATACTTGCCTCTCAACAATCAGCCCAGCTTTCTATTGTGTACTTTCATTTTTAGAACTTCTCTTTTTGAGTTATACCCATATCCTGACATAACAGTAGTGAATTTCAACAAAATATTTTTATTGTTAAAAGAGTTCAAATTTAAATTACTGAAAGGAAACCATTTAAATGATATCATTGAACTTAATTTAAAAAAAAAAAACAGTAAAAATAGAGTTCCCTTGGGCATAAGCACTGGAACTTAGTTTCTTAAGGAAGTGTTTCTCAAACCTCATCCTGAGCATGGATGGATTCCTGCCACTGAGGAATCTGATACCGATCAGGCATCCTGAGTAATTCAGAAGTAGACTAAAGTGTGAGAACTGCTACTCTAGAGCAACATCCCTTAATTGTGGGTGATCCATAATGGAAAGAGACAGCTCTAGTCCTTGGTGGAAGACTGTAAATAATAAATTAACAAAATAAAATTATTTTTCCTAGAGATAGACCCCTCTCCTTAAATCTGGATTATAGTAGCCTGATTCAAGTTTCACTGTCCTATCTTTATGGCTATGAAGTTTTATCCTCATTACTTTACAAAATACCAAATATTTTATCACTTATTACAAACTGCCCTGCAATTACATACAGAATATTATAAACTGCATTTACCTAAATTGCCATAGAGTGTTGAATTAACGATTACAAGTGATCTGTTTAGTAACTTTATTTAAAATATAGATCTCTGGTGATGTGCTAAATAACAAGTTTGAATATTTTAGTTCAATACAGTGGAACCAGTAAAACCTCTGGTTTCACAAATGAAGCGATTCAGAATGAGTGTGTCAGCTTTAGTGGGGCCCTTGCACTGCACTGCAGTAGGGTGAATAGTACATTTCTGTCTCACATTCTTCCTAAAACAAAGGCTGGCTCTGATCTCTCTTCCCACAAACCTTCATGCACAAAACGTGTGTGTCAGTGACACGAGAAGCTCATTTTGATTGTAACGGGCCACACTCTTGTCTAGTACATCATTTGTGAAACTGAAGTTCACTATAAGAATGCAGCAGGTATGTAAATAGCATTTATGAGTGGTCTCTATGAAATGGATCCCTCCTTTCCCTTTTCATGATAAGAGGAAACTTTATTTCAGAGTAGAAAGTGCATTGTCTGAACTCATCAACACCCTCTCTATCCCTCCCCTCCCCAATTTGTTGCAGACCAGGATGAAAGAGCAGCTGAGCTCAGCAGGGAGCAGAATGAGAAAACCATCCGGAGCACGCAGACCGCGCTCCGCAATTTCCGCGAGTTCCTCATCTCCAAGTATCCTTCTGAAACCAGAGAGATTTATGTCATCCCTTGCAAGGAGTTGGATGCCTACCTGGCCTCTTTCTTTGTGGATGCCAGGCAGAAGGATGGGTCCGAATATGAACCCAACAGCCTGGCCAATTACCAGTGTGGACTTGAACGGTACCTAAAAGAACACAGATACGGCTACAGTATCACCAGGGATAAGGAATTCAAGCGTTCCCAAGAGGCCCTGAAGCAGAAACAGATTGAACTCCGCTGCAAAGGAAAAGGAAATAAGCCACACAAGTCCATGAAGCTCACCTTCGCTGATGAGCTCATTCTGCGGAAAAGAGGACTATTAAGCCGCTATAACCCCGAGGGTCTCCTCAACCTTGTCTGGCTCAACAACACAAAAGCTTTCGGGCACTGCACAGGCTTCCACGGATCTACCTTGAAGTGGGGTGATATCCGGCTCCGGGTGACTGAGACAGGGCTGGAGTACTTAGAGTGGATGGGCCAAGACGCCGGTGACCTCAATGCCAAAACCAAGCGAGGGGGGACGGACTCTCGTGTGTATGCCACCCAGCACGCCCCCCAGACCTGCCCGGTCCAGGACTACAAGGAGTACGCCCAGCGGCGGCCTCCTGCCATGCGCTACGAGGATGCGCCCTTCTACCTGTCCATCAAGCCAGTCGTGAACTTGGCAGCTCTGCACTGGTACAACTGCCAAGCCCTCGGCAAGAACAAGCTGGCCAAGATGGTGAAGACCATGTGTGAGAAGGGCAACATCCCCGGCAGGAAAACCAACTTCAGTGTGTATCAGAGCTGCAGCACCTTGTCCGAGGCCCAGAGCAACCAGCTGGTGCTTATCTGTAACAACCTGAGCCAGCAGGCCGCCCAGTCAGTGGCGGGCCACTCCAACAGTGGCAATTTCATCGTCTCCGCCTCCTATGACTCCTCCTCAGACACTGCTTGACCAGGTGGCTTGAGCAAGACCCCCCAGTCTGGTTACTGTGTCCAGAGAAACTGTGATTATACACTGCTTCTCGTTCCCTTTCCTCTGCCCTCAGTATTAACTTTATAAAAATATAAATATATAATATATTTTTTTTTTACAAATAAGCCAATGGAGATAGTTTAGTATCGCTAACATAGTATTTATAGGCTTAACACAAATGTACTTGTGGGTGATTAAATGTAATTGCTGTTACATACAGACTCTACAAAACCACAGTGGTTCTCAGGCAACACAAAGTAGAGAAGGAATTCCGTTTTTTAAAGAACTGTCAGAAAAGTAACTGAAAGTCATCCTAGACACTTGTGTCCTCAACTCCCGCTTTCCGTCCCACCCCACCTCTCATTTTTAGTCTAGTTAATAAATGGCTTTATTTTTTTAATTTTTAAAAGTTTATATTAATCATGAGGAGACAATATTAACTCTACTGCTTACACAGAATTGCATTCAGTCAGATCCAGAATATGAAAGTGTTGATATAAGCTCATCAAATTATTTACATACTTTTTTTTAGCTGAATTATTAGAATTTTAGCTCCTGTGCCTCATTTTTTGTAATGTCTGAAAATCTAGATGTTTAGCTAACATCTTTTCTTTTGGGGGCAATAAAGGTGCAATTCTTTTTGGAAGATAATATAATTTTTAAGTAATATGCAAAGTCCAATATTGTGGCAAAAGAGACTGTTAATGGCTCATTTTTACTGTTGTGCTTGAACCTGGATAGAATATTTTTTTGTTCCCTAAGAAATCAGTTAAAATGAAGTGTGATTTTCAGATTTACAAAACTACCAAAGCTTTGAAAATGTTCCCAAGCATTAGATTGTATATCAGACATAAGGAGAGAGTAGAAAGTGGGAGAGTCTTATTAAAAATCCAGAAGCTCTAGTCAAGACAACAAAAGAGTCCTACTCTTCAAAGCCCAAATCCTCTGAATTATTTATTTATAAGCATTAAACTTCGGTCTCTTTTCCCTAGGAGATTACTTGACTCTGTAGTTGAGATCAAAAGAATATTGACACTCATTTTGGGTAACAACATTTTGTTACCAGATTTAGCTGAATTCAAAGCATTCTTGAAAATGTGCAGAGTTTCTTTTACAGTAAATATAAATTTATCTACGATACCCTGCAATTATAATAATAATAATTTGGGTTAAGCAACTCTCTGTGGTGGTTTTTCCAAGGTCTTTATTTTCAAGTCTTGAAGCCTGTGGTGTATTTTTAGTTAAGATCCTTCGATAACAACACAAATGTAGACATTAAGATGACAATAAAGTTGAGCTAGGTTCCTATCCTGTAGAATCATTGACACATTAAAAATTGCAAAACTTAATTGCTTTATTGGATTCTATTGGGAAGTATTTGTTCTTCAAGGCAACCTGATGATTCACATTAGCTAGGAGGGTAGGTGATATTTTGTGTATTAATTTATTGTATGATCAGGACAAACTTCATTTTTTGTTTTTCAAACTTCATTTTTATTTGCTTTGCTTAACTCATCACATTAGCTGAGCTTTCCATGGCTAGGCAGCTTTTTCCAACACTAAGTCATAAAGACCCGTTCCTCTAAACTGTGACCTTTCCTTTGGCTCAGGAATAGAAAGTCTGCCATGGACTTTGTGTGGTGGAATCTACTTTATACTTCAGGACTTTTCCTCCATGGGGAGGCATCCAGAAACAAGACAAAAGGGTGGAAGATATCTTGCTTTATTTTTTTGTATTAGTAATGATGATAGCCACCATTTTCTGAGCTAGTGTGTGTGCCAGCACTGTGCCAAGTGACTTATTACATGCACCATTTATGTAATAGTTGCTAACTGTATGAAAATTAGAAAATTCAGATAAGCATAAAGAAAATGAAATTTATACTCCTAATTCTGCTGGCCGAAATAGCCACTATTACTATTTTGGTAAATATTTCTTCAGACATTTCAATACATACATATCTATTTCTCTCTATATTATCTTTAATCCTTTCCATCCTTGAAGAGATTAGTTATCTCCATTTTATGTTGAGATCAAGGCAAATCAGTTGGATTATAGCTAAGGAAATGGTACTGTCATCTGACTGCGGAGTCTTTTTCTATTTATCTTCCTTGTTTCCAACTCCTAGTCTGTTTCCAGTGATTTGAGCCAGGATGGGGACACAGTGTCTTCCCATCTCTCCTGTCTGATTAAAAGGAATGCTGAGTGATCATTCATGATGGCACACTGTGTGCCCTAGTGCCCCCTCTTCTGTTCATTTTGAACCACAGGGCCTCTTTCTCCACACTCTCTTTACAAAACTCTCCTTATTCTATACTTGGTTTGTAAGTGCAGAGGACAGCCTACTGTAAAAGAATTCTTTTTTTAAAAATAAGGTTGTTTTTAATGGGTTACCTCTCATGTTTAAAAAAAAGGTTTTCTGTGAAACACTTAAAGTGTGATTGTGCATTTAATTTTTGCATTGACATACTTTTTAAAATTCTTAATATGTTTTTGACAGCAAAGTAAGATTGTCTTGAGGAAGAAGGGCAGTCAGCATGTACTAAGAAAGCTGAACTAGGAGATTTTGCATCCCTGTTGTGTTTGTTGAGGTACTACTAAAATGAGTCTCTCTCTTATTTCATCCTATTGCATCTTCATTCAGAAGAACACAATTAAATTGAGAATGTGAATTACTTTTTATTTATTTACATTTTGCTTTGATAACACAGACCAAATAGGAACATTGTAAGCTAGATTTAGAAAACTTTTCTGAAGAACAACTTGGTAAAAGTCTAGCTGAATTGTAGTATCTCTTTGGATTAATGAAATTACGAAAAATTATCTGCAACTACCTCTAAATTTTGTGTTTTTATATAAACAATACTGAAGATATGCTACTGCCAGATACCATTTTTATTATTTGTTATTTTAACTTAAAAAAATTAGGTTCATACTGTGGCAGTGGTACATGCCAAAATATCACGTATGTATTTTAGTGAAAATTCACAGTCCGGCAGGTTTTTACTACAACTAAATATGCTGCCTTTCCAGGCAGTCGTGTGGTTCATACAAAAAACAATAAAACCGTATTTGCAAAGTTTACACTTTTAGGTCAGTGTAACGTTATGCAAGAAAAAGACAGCGCCCTCAGTTTCTCTGGAAGGCAGTACAAAACTGTCTACAACAAAAATGTCAAACCCATCTGTCAGCATTTGAAAGACATAGCTGCAAAATTCAATCTTTCTTCTGAGTGACTGGCTGTTGAAAACCATGGATGGTAGCAGTTTTTCTTTAAAAAACCCATAACGTCTGAAAAGGTTAGAAATATTCAGGATGTTTTTCCAACAGAGCTTATTCTTAAAACTCTGTATCTTATCATGGTTAGTAGAGGTAGTCTAAATATGATTTGTAATACACTGGCTCCTTAACATATTTGGTTTTTTATAGATTATTTTCCCTGTGTTAAATTTACCCTATGTTAATTCACTTTTCCCTATGTTAAATCACTTCCTGATGCACAAAAGAGTAGTCTGAAAATTATCTAGTGTAGATGAAGTCTCTTTGGTTTTCCAGTTAGGTCATTGTTAGCTGAAACTTCCATCACATTAATTTGTCTAAGTCATGTGGCTTAGCTTTTAGATGTCATGAAATCAAATGACTTCACTGAGATGAGAATTTATAGTAATATCAACAAATATTTGACCGCCTATTGTCTAGACACTGGGATACAAATATGTATAAAATAGTCCCTACCCTCAAAGAATTTATAAAAGATGCTGTAATAAAAGTTTCATTTCACTTTTGAGAGCTCACCAAAAACATCTGCCAATTCCATTTTGCATCTTTTCCCAAACTTTGTACTCACGCAGTTTGTCTATTCAGCCATTGAGTATGTTGATTTGCTGTGGAATATGTAATGCTGCTTTGAGTATTTTGAGGAGAATCTTCCTTTGGGCCTGTTTTAAAACCAGTATGAAGGCAAAGCCATTCCTACACCATCATTGTGTTCACATAGGTGCACACATGTATAAGAAGGTGTAGACTGTCATCAATGACTGTCATTTACTGAATACTTACAATGTGCCGGAGTACTAAGTACTTCTGTGAGTTGTTTCACTTAACTCTCACAGAAATCCTGAGGGTAAGTATGACTGTTTCTCCTTTATAGATGAGGAAATCCAGGGTCAGAAGGGTTGCCCATATCACAGCTAATATGTAAGAGCGTCAGGATCTGAAACCAGATCCAGATACTATGAAGTACCGTCCTTTTCTGCTGTAGCTGCTTGTTCAAAGTAATTTGCTCTGCTTTTTTCAGATTCTCTGAAGTGATAAATTATAAATGAAGTCCCTGGTGTAATAAAATCATCAATATTCATTAACTCCAAATTGAGAGCAGTGCCATCACCTGGCACATTTGTTTCTCTGGCCAAAATATAGCTGTAATACTAACATCTATCAGTAAAAACTCTACTATGTGATAAAGGAATAAATTTATAAGACTAAAGGAGGAGTCCAGGGGACTGTATGATCATTTATTGCAGTAAGCTAATTTTTAAAAGGTTCCTTTATGAAAAAATGTTATAAATACTAAAGAATTAACAAGTTATCTATCAATTAGTTTAATAGATTTTTTTCTCAAATAGAATTACCTTTATATCAGATCTTGGCATATTACCATATATAGGTACAGATAGTTGCTTATTAAGAAACACACCATTGGCAAAGACCCCTCAACTGTGTTTTGTTTTTCCCTTAATGCCTGGTATTCAACATTGCTTCTCCTCCCCACTTGGATCTGGCTGTGATGAAATGGATGTATAGCTTTTCATGAGGCAAAGTTATGAAGATAGGGTGATTTTAAGAGATCCTTGCCATAGACTATAACTGGGACACAGAAATACACTGCATATATCATCATGGTATATTTCGGCTGATATAAAAACGGGATGATACTGGCAAATGGGAAAAGTGATGATATTGGCAAACTGCCAACAACTCTAATTTCACTTCTAATTAGAGAAAAGAAAGATAATTAAAATTTCTCATGCTTCATCTTATTTGTAAATTGATCGATTGGGCCTGCCAGAGTTGAGGGGAACACCTGATTTGGTATTAAAGATTGCATTATTTTTTAAAGGACAGCATTTTAATACATTTAAATTGAGTTGTTATATAAACCATGACTTTGTTGAATTACACTCAGTATTAATTAAGTCAGTGCTAATTTGATCAGAATATTAATTAGGTCAGAATATTAATGTAAACCATCATCTTTGCTGAATTATAATCATAGAGACTGACCTGGAAAGGACCCAAGAGATCCTCTAGCCCAATGCTCTTCAGTGCTATGAGGAATAAGAGTCACCATGTCTTCTTGGGGGTAAGGAGCAAGGAGGGCAAAGAGAGACTGCTAAGGGAATCCTCAAGTGCTGATTCCCCAGGAATTCTCATGTCCCCTATGTCCTACCTTCTTTGAAACTCAGCTGATTGAATGAACTACTACCTCTATGACACATCCTACACATGGAGGTTGGAAAATAAGATTGGAAACATCTAACCCACCCCTCTTTTTTATAGAAGAGAGAAACCGCCTCAGAGACATTAATGAGCGCTCAGGTATACATACCTCGTTAGAGTCTGAACCAGAACTAGAACCCAAGCACCCTGACTTCTAGTCCCCAGGTCAGAGCCGAGGGAGGTGAAACAGCCCTACATTTCCATTGAGTTAGGGTATGCTTTTTTTGTTTTCAAAACTGTCGTTGTTTTTTAAGCCCTCAATCAGGTTTCTACTAGGAATAGACTCAAGCTGCCAGTTTCCAAATAGGTTATTTTTGCATGTAGAATTTTTACTTTTCATTGTATACTGTTAACATCTTGATTTTGGCAACTTCTCCTTTTAAATTTGATGGAATAATCTCTAAACATAATCATTTGCCTTTTTGAAAGAACATCTCTCAGCTTACCCCATTCATATTTAGTTTTCATTTACAGAGGGAAAACTAAGGCTTTCAAGAATATGAATTCCAGTTGTAGATTATGAACTAAAAAGTAACTTTTTGTTGAGTGTGGTATTCATTTGTGTATCCAGCTACATAGTATTTATATTACTAGTTTTGAGTGGAGTCTATAGTATCCTTTTTTACTCTATGGAAAGATTAAAATATCATATTAAAAGTTTGGGACATATCTTTAATCAAAGGATCAAACTTGTATCAACATAATTGGGATGTTTCTGAAGTGAATTTAGTTATAGGGAGGAAAAAGAAAATGGGAACTAATGGAAGACCTATAGCAGGAAGATGTTGAAATACAAAGTATTTGTAAATTCTGTTATCCTGCTTGGTCTTCTGAAGGGGAATTCAAGCATAAATATGAAAAGTTTTCACAAATTTTTATTTTACAAATTATATTTACCAGACTATAGTTGAAGGGAAAAAAGATGAAATTCTAGAATTTTTTTTAAAGTATGGTGGAATTGTCTTTTGAATGCAATGTTGAATTTTGGTAGACTTCTGATGTTCTTTGTATTACACTGGAACTAGAGAGTATTTTTACCATAGTACATTCATTTCAAAGAGCTTTGAAAATGCTTTGGCATAGTTTATTTATTTGTGGTAAGTAGAATTAGGAAGACATCAGCAATATAGAATCCGAACAGTAGTTGTGCATACTATATTTAAGTGATTTTTATGCCTGTTTACTTTCTGTAATTCTTACATTTTATAAATCAAATACCTTAGTATACTTCCACTAGAAATTAATTTATAATTGATTATTTATACTGGGTGAAGTAGCAGGTCCATTTTAGTATTAATCCACTCAGATTAACTTTATCTAACTGAATTTTTATATCTACAATTCATTATATTACAACTTTTTAAATAGCATTTATAACAAAAGAACTTTTGTTTTATAAAAGTATTTGTTACAAAAAAAAAAAAACCCATCTTGCCAAAAACCATTACAATTTCTATGCATTGTGTAATACTCAGTGATGTCACTGTTGAGACTTGCATGTTGGTGTAGGTGCTGTTTCATATCTGTGTTTGTGGTGTTTATGTGGAGTTGTTAACCATTGCTGCTATCACTTATTGTAGTTAAACTGAAAAACTGTGCTAAGAGGCTGTGCCAGTCAACATTTGTATGTGTAACTTGTGAAAGTATGTACTTAGTTGTTTAATATTTTGAGCCAGCACTTAGTGGCCTCTACAGAAGGAAATATTGTAGTTGTCAAGTGGTGCCAACTTCAGAATCTCATTTCACATGTGTAATTCCAGGTCAGATTTTCTTCCATACTTTCCCCAACTCTTTGAAAGGTAATGTTTGCAAAAAGAGAAAGCAAGAATTCTTAACTTTTCCAGTACTCCCCCCAGTTCAAATCTTTTTTTTGTTTTTGTTTTTTGTTCTCCTGATACTTGAACACCTTACAAGGAAATCCAATAGAATGACAATGTAGCAGCATAATTACCTTTATCTAGTTATCTGCATCCAGGTAAATGATGTAATAACAGGACTGTGAGGTACCTACATTATTTTTGTTGGTTATCATGACTTGTTTAAAGTGCATTTTATAAGAATATTTAGCTTTTTAAGTTTATTAGGGACTGTAGAAACCTCAGAGTTCCCAAATATTAATTTTTATATTCAGCATTCACACGGGCTTTTTTAACATTTATTTGCCTTATGACCATCAATTTTTGCATACCCACCTGTCTTTAGTTTGGTTCCTGGTATTTCCATTTTGCCTCAGCAATTTGAAACACACTCTGAAAGTAAAGAAAAATTATTTCAGTGAATGAATTCTATATTTTGTTAAAATTCCACATGGAAGAAATATCGTTATACATTTATACTCTTAAAATGGGGAAGGGAAGCTATCTTAAAATGTTAAGAAAAGAAGGCTACTTCATTAAGAGTGTTTGAATATTGACACACCAAAATTCCTTGCTTAGTGCAGGGTTTCATTCTGTCTGTCCAATGGGTTTATAATTATGAGATTCCTTTAATAAAGGGATAATCTCCTGAATTATAGAGAGGCTTTTTGTGTGACTGTCAGATACATGGCGACAGCCAATGCTGTATTTGGAAACATTGCTGCTGAAATTGCTGATTTAATTCTAAGAATATTAAAACTAATTCATCAAGGCCCCTGCCACTTCTTTGCTTAAAGGAAACGAAAGGCAGATTTTAATTGTGAGCCTTTTCTCCAGAATATGCTTTAAACATTTACCCCTCAATGAAGGTGATAAAGCAATAAAAGGAAACTCAATTATGTACGTTCTAAAGAAGTTCTGCTCTTGTCCAGTGGCCTCCAGAGCGACACTAAAGTATTTCTTGATTCCTGCATTGGGGGTTTTCAGGCAAAGCCTTTATACGTAGAATTTCTTCTGTATTTTGGACACCAAAGATTATGGCATGATATATCCTGATGATTAACAGTTTCTATTAGATAGCTGTGGGCACATTTATTTGAATCCTGCTCTTGAATTTTTTTTTTTACCCACTTTGGTTCTTCTGTACGTTTTCTATGTCTGTCCTGAGGCCGTTATGCCCAAGGTAACTTTTAAATTAAATAATGCATATATATTTATTAGGTTTATAATTTATAGAGTTTATTTCCATCATGACTTTAAACTTTTTTCACTGCTGAAATTAGACATAGATTTGTCAGATTAGCCCCATGATGAGCCATAGCTCGTACCTTTTTCATTGTAATCTGGAAACGTAACTGTAACCCCATAGGCCTGAAACCTGGTAAGAGAATGACTGGAAACATTTTGGATTCAACGGAATCACTTAAATGATTCTCTTGTCTGTTAAAATGAAGAACTTTGGTTGTTTAGTAGAATGAATCTATATTCAACTTAAACAAGGTCTTCCATCTTATGAATTATAAGAATAATTTTAAGATTTCTTTTACTCTACCACTTACCAGTTAATTGGGAATTAAAAGGTAGATTTATCAGTTTATTCAGTATAATTTAGCACCAGGCATTTGTTTAAAACAAATATAACCACTACACTTAATACTTAGAAAAATTCTATGAAAAATGGTACTGTTCTTTGAAGATGCATTCACTTGCGCCCCCCCCCCCTCATTTGTTTGGTAAACTGTCATTTTTTATATATTTTCTGGCCACTTGGCTTTTAACTGACTTATGTGAAAACACATTTGTGCCTGATGTTCACTCTAATCATATTTTAAAATTCTCTTTTTAAACTGCTACAATTATAATTTGTGAAAGAGGAGAAAGGTGAATTGAAATGGAGGGAAGTTTCTGTTAATACAACATTACGATGTGTGACTGTGATGCTCTTGGTTAATTAATCCTCTGCCAGTTGATATTTGTATTAATATGATAAAACTTTTTTGTTAATAAGAATATACTATTGGCTTCATTTTTATTTTGCTGCTCACTGCTTTTCACACTAAAGTGTTTTCATTTTTTTCAGCTCACTGTTTTTGCTTCATATTTGTCTGTGTACTTGTGCGCTAAATAAAATTCTAGTTTTATGTCCCAGTGGCTTATTCCATTGTGTTTATAATATTTGTCTCTAACGTCGTGTAATTTTCTATTGTTTTCAGTATCTGTTAGTATAGACTAAAACTTAAAGACATAAAAAAAAAATCCAGTGGGGAGCCTGGATGGCTCAGTCAGTTAAGTATCTGACTCTTGATTTGGGCTTAGGTCATAATCTCAGGGTCTTGACATCGAGCCCTGCATCAGTCTCTGCACTGGGCATAGAGCCTGCTTGGGATTCTCTCTCTCTCTCCCCCTCCTCTTCCCCACCTCACAGAGCCTGTGCACTCTCTCTCTCTCTCTCTCTCTCTCTCTCTGTTTTTTTCTTTTTTTAAAAAAAAGGGCAGCCTGGGGGTGGCTCAGCGATTTAGCGCCGCCTTCAGCCCAGGGTGTGATCCTGGAGACCCAGGATTGAGTCCCATGTCAGGCTCCCTGCATGGAGCCTGCTCCTCCCTCTGCCTGTGTCTCTGCCTCTCTCTCTGTGCTCTCATGAATAAATAAATAAAATCTTTAAAAAAAAAAGCAAAAGAAAATCTAATAAAATCAGCTAACAAGCATCAGCAATGAGGAGAACATGCTTTAATCACAGTATTTTGTCTATATTTGGATATGAACAGTCTTCCTTCATTTAATAAATAGTTTTCTGCAAAACTGGCTGATTTGTGTAGCCACAGCAAACAACTTTAAAAACAAACCACATTTAAAAAAAAAAAAACACATTTGGAAAAAAAAAAATTGTCCTGGTTACCGTCCAGGATATACTCAATGCATATTGAACAGACTATTCCATATCAGGTGGTTTCTAACCACGAAGGAGGGGGAAATCATGGAAGGAGAAACATTTCTACATAATGTTGACACGTAGTCCATAGGGTAGGGAAAACACTTTAGGACAGCTGAATTAATCGTATGCTTCCTGGAGCCTCCAGTCCAAAAATCCTATTAATGGAACAGAAGGCTCCACTACAGACTCTATGGGCTCTGTGGCCAATTGTAAGTTATACCAAGCTAAGTAGATGTCAGGTTCCAGACTCCTCATTTTTAGGAAAATCTTTTTGGTCAGATACAATTCCTTATGTGCCATTTGTTGCATTTAGCACATTTGATAATATTCTTTGAGCAGAATAGGAATGGTTATTTAAAATGTTTCCAATTAAGTATTAACTTCAGACATCTTTGTTGTGTCACTAAAAGTTTTTAATAAAGAAAAGCATTAAAACACCAGAAAATACAATGTTCTTTATCACAGTGATTTATCTTGCAGAAATGCAAATGTATTTCTTTCATATCTACAAATAATCCACCCGTCTTTTCTCACAGCTGAATATCACAAATACAAGCAACAACTGTAGTTTCATATGATAGTATTTTAAATTAAAGTTACTTTATAAATAGTTAAAATTTATGTTTTCCTGGTATTTTAAGAAACAAGGAATTCACCTTTAAATTTGATTACAAGTTATACATCTAAGGCATGACTAAATAAATAAATAAAACATGAAAAATTTTATTTCCCCAATAGGGGAAGAACATTAGAATTCAAGTTGAATAATATTTAGCCTACACCTCAGAAAATGTTTTCATTTACAAAAAGTTTTATTTATTTAATTTATTCATAATTGTATTTTCTGAGAAGATATCAAGTAACTAAAATGTCTAATATGTACGAAATACTTCATGTTGGTGATATAGCCTCTGAAAAGATTATATTAAAAGCAAACATTGAATTGGTGGCAAACATTTTCAGACCCAACTATTGTTTTTTAAAAGAGCATTTTCTTTATTAAAATTTGTAGTGCTTTTAAAATGTTAAGGCAGTAAATATTCATTGTGAAAAATTTGACAAATACTAATAAATATAATAAAAGGAAATAAAAATCACAGGAATTTTACTAGCCATAAAAGCAATTCAACTAATGTTTTGGTGTTTTACTTTACAATTCTTATGCATAGATGTACTTCAAAAATTGTAGTCAAACTGTATTTACTGTTTTGTACATTTTAAAAAGATCTTTAGCCTTTGAAAGTGTGATTATTATATGGTTACATAATTTTCCATTACATAGTAGTACCAAAATCTATTTTACAATGGTTTTGTTGGATTGGATTTGTGTCGTTTCTCACTTCCATAAATTTGCCTTCAAGAATATCCTTGAGCGTAGATTTTTGTATGTATCTATGATTAAATGTTTGGCATAAATTTCTACAAAAGAAATCCCTGAGCCAAATAAAAAACATTTATTTTTCCTACATATACATTTCCAAAATCCTAGTCATTTTTATAACTTAAAAAAATAATATATTCATATTGTAAAGCTTAAAAGTCTCACAGAGGTAAATACTAACCAATGTGTCCAAATTTTTTTCTAAACTAGTACAAATTCCCCTGATGCTAGCCACTATTTAGATAGGGACTTTTTTGTGTTTTTGCCAGTCTGATAAATGAAATACATCTTCTTTTGATTATACTATCTTATTATTATTAATGCTTTTGTTATTTGTATTTCTACTATGAATAATTGCCTGTCATATCCTAGGCCCGTATTCTAGTGAGTTATCTTTTTCCAATTGATTTAAAGGAGATTTTCATATGCATTTTGTCACTTTATGTGTTATAAGTATTTTCTCCAGGTCTGTTTATTGTTTTTTAAATTTATTCAATGCAGAACTTTTGAATTTTTATGTCATCTGATTTGTTAATCTTTTTTTTTATAGCTCTGGGTTGTATCATGCTGAGAAAGGCTTTTCTTACTCCCAAAATCATGAAAATTGTCTTCTTTTTGGAAACAGCCTTTTGAAAAAAGATCCATTTGGAAATGTGTGTGGTATGACATAGGAATCTAAATTTGATTGTTTTTGTTTTCTCTAACTCAGTAGCTTATTATCTCAAAGCATTTATTGAAGAGTCCATCCTTTCCCCAGCAATTTGAATTGGAGCCTTTCTTATATACTCAATTTGCATATTTACACAGACCTTTTCTGGACTTTGTTCTGTTGCACTGATGTATTTCTCTCTTTCTTCTCCAGAATTTACACTTCAAATCATTGCAGTGTTACAGTACATTTATATCTTTCAGGGCAAAACCTCCCAATTATTATTTTCAAAATTGCCTGCCTTTTCTTATGCATTTACTCTCCTAGATAAACTTTAGAATCAACTTGACCAGTAAAACCGAAAAGGGGGGATTTTAATTAGAATTACACCACATTAAAGATTATTTGAAGAAATTACACATTCTTATGATATTGAGCCTTCTCATCCAGGTACCTGGTATAGCTCATTTTATATATTAGGTTTTATATATACATTTTTAATTTTAAGAATTTTTTGAGGAGCGCCTGGTGGCTCAGTCAATTAAATATCTGATTCTTGGTTGCAGCTCAGGTCATGATCTCAGGGTCATGAGATCAAGCCCTCCATCAGGCTCTGCACTCAGCTGGAGTCTGCTTAAGATTCTCTCTCTCTCGCCCTCTCCCCCTTCCCTTGCTCATGCTCTCTAAATAAATAAATAGATAAATAATCATAATTTAAAAAAGAATTTTTTGAAAGTTTTGTTACTGAATTTTACAGATATAAAAGGGCACAAATAATGTACAGTTTGGTTAATTTTTATGAAGAAAGCATATTGCTGAAAACACTACCTAGAGAAAGACATAGAATATTACCCAAACTCCAGAAATTTCCCTCCTGTGCCCTCCCTTAGTTACCTCCCTCAGGCAACCACTTTGTTTTTTCACCAGACAGTCATTTTATCTGTTTTTTAATTACATAAGTGGACCATTTCAACACACTCTATTGTGTCTGGCCTCTTCTGTTTAACATTGTGTTTGTGGGGTCCATCCATATTTTTCATGTTAGTTGATTCTAGTAATCCATCTTTTGTCATTATTGTCTAATAATATATTGTATAAACATTTTGCAATTTCATATGCATTCTATTGTTTATGGACATATGGATATTTCCAGTTTGGGGTTTTCTGTTATTAATTATACTTTTGTTAATATTCATGTCACATGCCTTTCAGTAAATATGTACATGTTTCTGTTGGGTATATATACCCTGGTGTAAGATTGCTGGATCGTAGAATATTTGTATGTTCAACTTTGGTAGATAATACCAATTAGTTTCCAAAGTGAGTGTGCAAACTGACATTCCTACTGGCTGAGTAGGAGCATTCTGTGGCTTCACATCCTCACCAATGCTTGATATTTGTAGATTTTGTTTTTATTTTAGACATTTTGGCGGATATATTTTAATTTTTATTTCCTAAAATACTAATAGTATTTCTTATGTTATAAGTACCCATTCAAGTTTGTTCATTTTTAATTGAACTAGCTGCCTTCTAATTGTTTTATTAGATGTATACATTTCAGATATCTTCTCTCACTATGTGGCTTGCCTTTGCACCCTATAAATGGTGCCTTTTAATAAATGCCTTTTTAATCTTAAAAAAATTCATTTTTTATCACATATTTTACTTTTGAGGTATTAATAATGATTTTCTATTAAAAATGTGTAGCTACCCCAAGGTCATATTTTTTTTTAATTTTTATTTATTTATGATAGTCACAGAGAGAGAGAGAGAGAGAGAGAGGCAGAGACACAGGCAGAGGGAGAAGCAGGCTCCATGCACCGGGAGCCCGACGTGGGACTCGATCCCGGGTCTCCAGGATCACGCCCTGGGCCAAAGGCAGGCGCTAAACTGCTGCCCCACCCTGGGATCCCCTACCCCAAGGTCATAAAGATGATCTATATTTTCCTCTAGAAGCTTTACTGTTTTGCCATTTACATTTAGTTTATGATCCATTTGTAATTGGGGTCTTTTGGTTGTTTGTGGTGTGAGGTAGGCATTCATTTTGCTCATGTTGTGTTAGGGATTTTTGCATCTGTTTATGAGTTGTGTTGGCTTGTAGTTTTTTATTGTATTATTCTTGTCATTTTTTTAATAGAAAAGTTATACTACCCTAAAAAGGAAAATGGGTATTATTTTCTTTTTCTATTTATTAGCAGAGTTTTTAGGTTTGGCATTATTTGTTCCTTAAATGTTACAAGAATCTGCTAGTGAAATCCATCTGAACCTGAAGGGTATTTTGTGATATTTTATTTATTTGTTTGTTTGTTTGTTTGTTTATTCATGAGAGACACAGAGAGACAGAGACATAGGCAGAGGGAGAATCAGGCTCCCCAGGGGGAGCCTGATGCAGGACTCAATCCCAGGACCCTGGGATTATGACCCTTGATACAGACTCAACCACTGAGCCACCCAAGCGTCCCTGTTTTGTGATATTTTAAATTGTAGGTTTGATTTCTTTAATGGGTGTAGGACTATTTAAATTTTATACTTGTTGAGTTTTAGTTAAGTTGTGGGGTTTTTTAAAGATTTTATTCATTTATTATGAGAGACACAGAAAGAGAGAGAGAGAGAGAGAGAGAGAGAGAGAGAGAGAGGCAGAGACACAGGCAGAGGACAGGCCCCATGTAAGGAGCCTGACCTGGGACTTGATCTCGGGACTCCAGGATCACGCCCTGGGCCAAAGGCAGGTGCCAAACCGCTGAGCCACCCAGGGATCCCCGAAGTTGTGGCTTTTTATATGTTTGTCCATTTTACCCAAATTTTCAAATGTATTGGCATCAAGTTGTTCATAATATCTTTTTTCTGTATTTTTAATATCTGTAGGATATGTGGTGATAACCCTGGTTTCGTTCTCGATATTGCAATTTCTACCTTCTCTCGTTTTTCTTGCCAGTTTATTAATTCTATTAGTCTTTTCAAATTCATCTTTTTGGCATTACTTTTTTTAGTTGTAAATTTACTATTTCATTGATTTCTGTTTTGTGTATTGTTTCCTTCTTTCTACTTTTCAAAGTATATATGTTGTTCTTTTTCTCATTTCCTGGTACAGTTGATATTTCAGCCTTTCTTTCCTGATCTCTGCATTCAACGCTATAATTTTCTCTATAGATACTGCAATATGTGTATCCCACAACTTTGACATGTATATTGTTATTATTCAGTTTGAAATATATTCTAATTCCCATTGGTTTTTTTCCCCCCGTCATCAGGGATTTATTTAGAAGCATATTACTGCTTAATGGCCAAAAGTGACCTTCTTGTAATTGATTTATAATTTTTAATTCTGCTGATGCTTTGAATGATTTAATCCTTTGAAATGTTGAAGTTTGCTTTTATGTCCTAGCATTTCTATTTTGGTAAAAGAGTCATGTATCTTTGAAAAGAATGTGTCTTGTGCGGTAGTTATACATGCCGTTCTTTGTGTATCAGTTAAGTACAGTTTGATGTTTGCATGTTTCCGTCTTCTACAGACGATTTTCTGTATGTGCTTGTTCTGTTGGTTATATAGAAAATGGTATATTAAAATCTTAGTGGTAGATTTGCCTGTTTTTAAAATTCTTGCAACTTCTGCTTTTTATATTTTGAGACTTAGAAATTTATGATTGTTCTTTCTGTTGAATTTTAAAACATTTCTCTTTATTTATAGTAATACATCCTTCCTTAAAGTCTGTTTTATCTGATATATAGCTATGCCAGTGTTCTTTTCTTTCTTGTTTACATAATGTACCTTTTTTTATCATCCTTTTGCTTTCAACTTTACCCTATTTATTCCTGTGTATAAGGAGCACTTAGCTGAGTTTTGTTTCTTTATCCAGACTAGCATCACTTACCTTTTTTATTTTTAAAGATTTATTTATTTGAAAGAGAGAAAGAGAGAGAGATCACTAGCAGGGGAAGGGGCAGAGGGAGAGGGAGAGAGAGAATCTCAAGCAGACTCTCTGATGAGTGTGGAGCCTGACATGGGGCTCAGTCTCATGACCCTGAGATCATGATCTGAGCCGAAAACAGGAGTCAGACACTCAACCAACTGAGCTACCCAGGTGCCCTGACATCACGTATCTTTTAATTGAATATTGATCCTGGAATAATTTTGGTACATTTAGGTTTAAACCTATAATCCTACATATTTTGCTTTGTCCCATCTATTCTTTGTGCCTTGTTTTTGATAAGCAAGTCTTTCTTATTCCATTTTCCTCCTCTATCAACTTATACATTCTTTCAATATTCTTGTGGTAGTTACCATGGAGATTAAAATATGCATCCTTGCACTGTTAAAGTCTACTTTAAATTAGTGTTTTCATCATTTTCTGGATAATGCAAAGACCTTTTCAACACTAGCTCCAGTTACCTTCTTTTGTGCTATTGTAATGAATATTAATTCTACATGCATTTAAAGCCCCACCAGACACCATTAGTATTGTTTTAAACAGCTGTGTTCATTTAGATTCACCTACATATTCAGTCTTTCCAGTATTCTTTATTTTTTTGCTCTGTCAATGTGCTTCCATCCTGGATCATTTCCTTTACTTGAAAAACTCCCTTTATTATCACTTAATACTTGACTGCTGATAACAAATACGTTCATTATTTTGTATGACTTCCCCTGTACTTCACCTTTATTTTTGAAGGATGCTTTGCTTCATATGAATTCCACACTCGTAGCAATTTTCTTTCAGCACGTTAAAGATAATCATCTGTCTTCTGGCTTCCATCATATCAGCTGAAAAATCAATTTGTTGTTGCTTCATTGAAGGTAATTTGTATTTTTCCTACAGTTTATTTTAAGATTTTCTCCTTGTCTTTTATCTACTCAAATTATAACACCTTGCACTGGGCCATCCTCCCAACCACAGATACTTTTCTCACTCTGCCCAAGCTCTGACATCCCATGCTAGGAAGCCCTCCTCCATGGAAGCCCTCATCACACTTCTTGAGCTGTAATACTGGCACCCAGCCACTCCCGTGCAGCGAAGCCCAACTCACTCCAGTAAGACTCCAGTAGGACTCTGACTTTTCACGTAGGGCTTCTTCCCATGTCTCCCACTTCTGTGTGAGTGTCCTCCTTGCACTGCTCAGGCAGTCACCCCACATACCTGGCTACCCCTGCATGGGATGTTTTGTTTTCTCCAAGTTCAGGCTTTGTTGCCTCCTGCTGAAACATATTTCTTGCCCCAGTCAGATTCCTATTCCCCTCACTGGGCAGACTTCATGCCTCACTCTAAGCCCCCACAGCCCCTTCAACACACACATACTCCAGGAAAACAGATGTCTGCTTTGCTCCACCCTACCAACAACTTTGAAACTGAAAAGTTTTGGAAGAAAAGAGGAAAAGCAGAGGAAGGGAAGAAGAGAATGAAGGAAGAGAATTCTATAATTGCCATTTTGTTAATAGATTCTAATGCTCTAGTAAAATTCTCCATCTTTTCCTTATTTCCTTGAACATATTAAAATTATTTTAAAATCCATGTCTGACAACTGCAATAATGCAGATAATTATTTTATCTGATTTTTCTGTTGTTTTTCATTCATTTGGTCTTATAGTATGTCTGTTAACTTGTTGTTGATTGCTGGCCACTGTGTATGAAAACTTGTTGAAGATGTTATCCTTCCTCCAGAGAGGATTTAAATTTCTGCTAGCTAGCAAATAGGGTAAGCAGATCACCTTCATCCAAGTGAGACTGTTCTGCAGATCTTCCTTGACTTACAGTGGGGTTATATCTTGATAATCCCATCATAAGTTAAAATGTTTCAGGTAGTAAATGCATTTAATATGCCTAACCTACTGAACATCTCGGGCTAGCCTATCTTACATGTGCTCAGAATACTGACGTTAGCCTACAGTTGGGCAAAATCACCTAACACAAAGCCTATTTTATAATAAAGTGTTGATTATCTCACATAGTCTCTTGAAAATGGTGCTGAAAATGCAAAGCAGAATAGTCATGTGAACACAGAATGGTTGTGAGTCTATCAGTTGTTTATCCTTATGATCATGAGTCTGACTGGGAATTGCAGCTGGCTACCATTGCCCAGCATCACAGGAGAGCATCCTACCACATATCACTTAGCCCAGGAAAAGATTAAAATTCAAATTTTGAATTACGATTTTTACTGAATGCCTATCACTTTTGCATCATTATATGGCTGAGAAATCATGAGTCAGGGACCATCTATATTTCCAGTTTCTCTTACTCTTATAGTTAAGTCCTTCCTGGGTCTCAAATGAAAGCCAGGGTTGTTCTTCTTCTCCTTAGAAGGCCCTGGATTACTATTCTTGATTCCTCAGTGCCATGAAGTTTTCTCTTAGTGATATCTCCTTTCTGCTTGGTTTCTCTGTGTCTTGCCTCTTCATATTTAACTTAGGAATCAGCAATTCCAGGAAGGAAAATTGCACGCAGAATGTCGACTCACTTTTCCATAGTGCCCTTCCTAGGACCTCTGACTATCAAGTACTGGCTGCTTATTAGTCCTGTACATGAATATTTGTATACTTGTTTCACTGACATTGCTGTAGACTTCAGGCTGCTTGTTTCTGTTTGGGCTCTGTGATCTGCGCTGCAACTCTTCAAATGATTGAAGAGGAACACAGTGATCAATGCAGGACTCACTTCTATGTGTTTCCCTTATCTCCAGGAGTTTTGCTCCTTGAGTCCACTTAATTTTGTTTCCCCATGCATTTAATCTAGCTTTATTTCCAGCAGGAAAGATAGTACAATACCAGCCCCTTCCTTATAGCCCTAAGTGGAAGTCCTCCTGCCATCATTTTTAAGTTTTTAAGTTTTCATTTCTTTTATTAACTTGTTTTTGGATGCTGTGACTTTCGTGATTGAAAATGTCTTTATTTTGCCCTAGAACTTGAATGATACCTTAAGTAGGTAAAAGAATTCTTCATTTTATAGATTTTTTCCCTTACAACTCTGAGAAGACAGAGTCATTTTTTAACATGTGGTGTCACAGATGAGAAATCTGATTCTTGTTACTATATTAAAGACTTTTTCCCTCTTACCAGATAAAGATTATTGAATTTTTGTTCATAGACCTTGGAAATTTCACCAACATATGTGTATATATATCTTTTATAAGAAAATATGTCTTCTTCAGTATGTATAATTGACAGTTCATGAGCCTTACACCCTAAAGATTAAAATCTCTTTGATTAATGAAACTTTTCTCATATTATTTCTTTCACTATTTATTCTATCCTCTCATAATTTTTTCTTTTGAATCCTTACAAGCTAGATTTTGAATCTCCTTGCTCAGTCTTCTCTGCCTCTTAACTTCACCCTTGTAATTTAAAAACTGTTATGACTTTGCTTGCCCTTCTGAGAAAATTCCTTCCATATCACTAATTCATCTTTTAGCCATTTTCATTCTAATACCCAGTTTTTCTATTAAGTATTTTTTAAATATGTTTTTAAAATCATTTTAAACTTCCAGGGTCTTTCTTGTTTTCCTGAATTTTCCTTTTCCAATGAAAGCTGTTCTTGTTTTAAGGATGCATTATGCTCTCAAGTCTATGAAATGATACATTCATGATCTTTGACTTTTTTCTTTGGTTTTCTGAATTCTATGGGAGAGTAGAATGTGAAGTTAGTTGCTCCGCTTGTGTAACTTGATAACTTCCATGCTACTGGTTTTCCCCAGGTGCCAAATGATGCTTGGTTTGTGTGCTCACACTTTAAAAAAAAGATTTATTTGTTTATTAGAGAAAGAGGGAGAACAGGTGGAGGAGCAGAGGGAGAGGGGAGAGAGAATCTCAAGCAGATTCCCCACTGAATGTGGAGCCTGATGCAAGTCTTGATCTCATAACCCTGAGATCACAACCTAAGCTGAAACCAAGAGTCTGACACTTAACCAACTGAGCCACCCAGGCACCCCCTGTGTGCTCACATTTTAAAATGAAAGACTAGATTTGTCATTACTCTAACTTACAGGGATTTCCTTAGATATTATTAAAGACTCTTGTTTGATATATCTGGACAGAGCTCCAGGTATAGTTGAGCAGGGTTTTGCAAGTGGTCTTCACCCAGCTGTAATCAGTGCACATAGAAATATCCACAAATAGGCTTCTTTTCAGGGTATGTAAGCTGGAAACAATCTGGGAAGGTGGGACCTCTCAAATGTAGACACAGGAGAAGTGTAATCTGACAGAGGGCATGCATTCAGCCATTTTTTGCTTTTTGCAGCTGTTTTCTGTTTTCCCTTCCCTGTGTCCAGTGGGGCTAGCTAGAGTTTCCTGAGGCAATGCCCCTTCTCTCCCTGACTCAAGGGTAGCTTTTTACAGTAATTTCCCTCACTTTTCACACTGTACTCGCCAACACCTATGCTGTAAATGATGTAAGTGTGAACCATGCATTGAGGGCAGAGGAATTGTTCAGATCTAGCCGTCCTTAGAGTGAGTACATGACTCCATGGTCACTCCTGCTCCCATGGCCAGCTTTTCTGAACTTTGAGCTTGCAGTTTCCCTGTCCTCTAATGGAAGAAAAATGCACGTCTTTCTTTAGTAGTCCCCTCTTTCTCCTATATTCACTTCTAAGTCCTCACTTCTGTTTGTTTCTCCATCAGTAGAGTCTCCTAAAAATTTCCTCAGCACCATAGCTCTACAACTTTTACTGAGAATTTTTAAAAAGCAATTTATTATGTATATTTAATTTAATATTTAAATAGAATTATGAAAGAACTATGTGTCAATCATTTCCATGCAATTTCTTTCCCATTATGAAGGCATACAAGCATTCTTTACCTGTTTCTCTGTGTTCTAGGATTTTGTTTTCCATTTTCGGTGTACAGTGTCTGTCCTAGGATAAAAATGAAATTATTTAAGGCCATGTAATTGTTTCATGTAATAATTAAACTTAAATATCCTATTTTGCAGTGTGACTTTTTTCTACTCCTATGCTGTACTGAGACAATGGAGACTGGGCTGTGTTGCAAGAAGTCTTTTGTTGTGATTGTTTAAAAACAAACACAGTGAAACCGTAGCGGTTATGTAAATAAATCAGACTTAGTTCTCCTTACTGGAGGTTAATACAAGTAAATGTTGGGGGCCAGGATATACTTTTCATAAGTGGCTAATATCTAAATTGTATTCCATACTGAAATTTTATTCATGTAGTACAGGATTCCTTTGCTGTGAGCATAGAGTCAGTGGGACCCAAGTCCAAACCCTAGCTCTATCACTTGCTAATTCCATGACTTGGGACACAACCCAGTGCCTGGCACAGAGAGGGCACCTTGGTAAATATTGGATGAGTGATGTATGAAGTTACTAAATGTCTGAGGCTCAATTTCCTTATCTGTAAAATAAGTATAACAACACAGTTGCTTAGCAATTACAGATAACTCTTGGCATATAGTAACCATTCAATTAACTAAATTGAATTAGTGATCAATTTTATACTAGAATCCTTTCATTAATATCAAGGAAGTCCCAGAAACAATATGAGTTATCTCAGTTTTATGAGGGTGATGAGAAGAATGGACTCACATGACACAGTCGGATAGCCTTTCTAGCATTGTTTCTCTTTTGCTATAAGCATTTATTAAAGCAGATTATGTGCTTAATGGTTCAACAGCAAACTTAAAGGGTAAAGACACAGTCTTAAGAAGCAATACATACCAACTGGAGATTTTCTGGACACAATTACATCACAGCTTTAAGGAATAATAAAGCAAATATGAGACACATACTGTGGAGAATAAGGGAGCTTGTTTTGCGTGGGGAAGGTTGTATAAAAGTGAGTTTGGAATTGGAAATGGGAAAAAAGACACTATTTGATACAAAGATCATGGGGAGATTTTTCAGGCAACAGGTGGGGAAGGTTGATGTGGTGTTCTGGGCAAAGTAGATGCTGGGGACAGCAGGAGCTAGTGGTTGGGAGTTCCTCAGTGGGGTCAGTGGGAGGTGAGATGAGTTAGGCAAAGTGGAACCAATTTGCAGATCACCCTGGTAATTGCACCAACTTTCCATTCTGCTATTTCTCAGCCTCTTAATGCCTTATTTGAACATAGAAACATTCCAGAGAGGATCAGACCATTTGGTAAACTAGAGGTTGGCATTATTTTCATTTTAAAGTGGCCCACCTTATTGTTGTTGGTTTTCTTTTTCCTATCCAAAGACAACAATTTAAACAGTTTAAGCTTGATTTTAGTAGATCACAGAGTAAAAAGAAAGGCCTAATAGTTATGGACTTGATTATCTCTTCTGTATCCAACAATTAAAGTGGACACCTTGAGGGAAGACCACTTTTCACCTGACTTGGTTTGGCAATTGCAATTTAAAATCTGTTCCTTCTCCTCTGAGATGATGCGAGCCCCTCTGGCATGTTCTTCCTTCTTTCCCCTAAAATTATTTTCACTTTACCTTCCATTCTGATTCTAAGTGAGCTGATGGGCTGGGAGTTGGGGTTTAAATATCTCTTTGTTCATTTGTGAAAAGAATTAAAGAAATATGCCAGCACCATTTAATACAAGGCTGTCCAGGATGGTAGATAAGGCACTACATTACAGAGAAATGACAGCTCTGCCTACACTGGGGGCAACGAGAAAGGATGTGTAACTCATCTTCCCTATTTCCTTCTATTTTTATTGTTGCTGTTGTTCATATGAATGCCTTTTATTTCCAGTGAAAATTTTTGGACAGAACATTCTTTGTTTTTCTGCATTCATTTTTTCCCCTCTGTTACTGGAATGCCTGCATTAGTGCATCAGTTGATATATATAGCAAAAATACTGGAATCAAATGCAAGGTTACTGCATTGATTCCATGCTAGAAATATTTTCCCTACTTTATTTCTTCTAATATATGTATACTTGATAGATATTTCATTTTTTAAAGTGTTAGGTCTTAGGAGATTTCTGTTACTTAACATGATCCCAAGATACAATTCTCTAAAGAAGGGAATGGCAAATTATTTTAATGCCTTTTATTGTTTTTGTTTCTAGCCTATTCTACTAAGCTCAACAAATTTCCTGTGTTTAATATTAATGATGACTTGAATGATCTGTGTACCAGTGCAGTAAGCCCAAATACTACCAAAGCCACGCGATATGCCCTGAATGTGTGGCGATATTGGTGTGTGACCAACGGGCTCAAAGATCACACGGACATCACCAAGGTAAGAAACTCCTGAGTTTACTTCTTCTTTCAGCCACCTTCACAGCTTCTAAGTGCTAGGCATTGTGTTAAGCATTATTAGGAACACAGAACAGAGATAACTTTGAAAGAACATGAAATCAAAAGAAAAATTGTGTTTTAAAGGAGAGTTAGAATTTCAGTAGAATTGGATGAAGACAGGAGTCTTCTAGCCTAAGTGACATGAAGAAGAATAAGATTTGGAGGGATAGATTGACTTGCCTGCAACAGAGACTTCAGATATGGGAATAGTAGACTATAAAACCAGATGTTGATAAACTAAATGCCAAACTAAAATCTTGTGAATACTAGGAAGATGTTGAAGTTTTCTTTTGTTTTTGTTTGTAAGCAAAGACTTTATCTGAAGGATTATTGCATTGGCATCAGGGAAGGGACTGTCAAAATAGGGAGAATGCTCTGACTATAAGACCTAAAGAGTCAGGGAAGGGGGAAACCACTGAAGTTTCTTTAACAGGAAGGAATATAGTGAAAGAGATATTTGGAAAAATTAATTGGAAGTGATGAGCAAAAATTTATTTAGTATCCTTCGTCCTCAATTTCTCCAGTTGTAACACGAACTCTTAAAATGTCTTCCAACTTGAAATGTTTGAAGTTGCTCAATGGAAAGGAAATACTTTTGGACATGTAGAGACAGAACAGAAAGACATATTTTAGGGGTGCCTGGGTGGCTCAGTCAGTTGGGCATCTGCCTTTGACTCAGGTCATGATCCTAGGGTCCTGGGATTGAGCCCCACACTAGCCTCCCTGCTCAGGGGGAGCCTGCTTTCCACTTGTGCTCTCTGTTGTGCGCGCTCTCTCTCTCTCTCAGATAAATAAATAAAATCTTAAAAAAAAAAAAGAAAGGCATATTTTGATTTGGATATACTGAGTCTAAAGCAGACAGATGTCCAGATGGACATGTCCAATAAACAGTTGGGAATGTGGGATTTAAAACATGGAAGTAAAAGGGGCATCTGTCTGGCTCAATCAGTAAAGTGTGTGACTCTTGATCTCAAGGCCATGAGTTCAAGCTCCACATTGGCCTAGAGCTTATTTTTAAAAAAATAAAAATATAGGGACGCCTGGGTGGCTCTGTGGTTGGGTGCCAGCCTTTGGCTCACGTTGTGATCCCGGGGTCCAGGATCGAGTCCCGTATCGGGCTCCCTGTGGGGAGCCTGCTTCTCCCTCTATCTGTGTCTCTGCCTCTCTCCCTCAGTCAGTGTCTCTCATGAATAAATAGATAAATCTTTTAAAAATTTAAAAATAAAAATATAAAACAAACAAAAATGGGAGAAATGTTAAAGCTGGAAGCATAGACTTAAATACCTTGCACAAAGAAGTCATAAGTGAAGCTCAAAGCAGGTGACATCTCCAGGTTTGGGTGATGTGTTTAGGGCACCAAAAATAGATGAAATAAGAAATCCAGGTTTCTACTTCTGACAGCATGGTGCTCTAGATACTGTGAGGGGCCTCTCTGTTCTACTTGCAGAAAGGAAGGGAAACATCCATGGCACACACACACACGCACACACACACACACACAAAGACAGCTGAAACTGGAGCAGTGAGCAGTAGCACAAAGGGCAGGGTTCACCCTGAGGGCATATATTGATAACGTTATTAAAGAAGGGAAGAGACAAATGCACGGAAGAATCCTTGATTTAGTAGAGGACCCTGAAAGGAGCCTAAAGAAGTTCTAGGTTCTAGGTTCTGGCTCCTCACAGAGTCATATGCTAATAATATTTGAGGAGGAACACCCAAAATGAAGGAACTTAAGTTTTTTGCAGATTAAAATCAACTAAATATGCGCCCATTAAAACACAAATAAAAACAAAACAAAACAAAAAAAACCAGAGACATGTTCAACCCAAAACACTAGCTGCTCAAGGAAATAGGTCACCATGAATGAGGTTGAATAGACACAACAATCAACACATTTAGACACCAAGGACTTTAAATAGACTAATATTATGAAATATTTATAGAAATGAAAAGAATCATAAAATTGAGCAAGCAACAATATAGTAATCAAAATAATCCAACAGATTTGAAAATAAAGAAAAACTTCCACTTGTGGCCACAGGGACAAACGGATCCAAAATTACCCTGCTTTTGTAACAACTAGAAAACTGAGTACAATATGTACAACAACTGTTCTCAGACAGAACAGACAGCATAGGACTTGATCCCTTAGAGGAAGGTAACAAATGAGAGTACTGAGAAAAGTCTTTCATCAGGTGTGGAGAATAGTGAGCTCTAAACTGAGCTCTGCTGTGATCCCACCCAACACATCTTAAAAGCTAAACCCATGCGCATGAAAAGATGCTAATATCACTAATCAGGGAAATGCAAATCAAAACTACAATGAGATATCACCTCACACCTGTCAGAATGGCTAGTATCAAAAGGACAAGAAATAATAAGTGTTAGTGAGGAATGTAGAGAAAAGGGAACCCTGTGCCCTGTTGGTGGGAATGTAAATTAGTGCCACCATTATGGGAAATACAATAGAGGTTCCTCAGAAAACTAAAAAATAGAACTACCATGTGATCCTGCAAATCTACTTCTGGGTATTTGTCTGAAGGAAATGAAAAGATTTATGCGCCCCCCTGTTCATTGCACCCTTATTTAGGGTCCTGGGACAGTAGCCAAGACATGGAAGCAACCTAAGTGTCCATGAGGGATGAATGGATAAAGAAAATGTGGTGCATATACATACAATGTAATAGAAGGAAATCCTGCCATTTGCAGCAACATGAATGGACCTTGAGGGCATTATGCTAAGTGAAATAAGTCAGACAGAGAAAGACAAATACCATATGATCTAACTTATATGTGGAATATAAAAGCAAAACAAAACAACAACAACAACAAAACAACAACAACCTAAACTGAACTCGTAGAAAAAGAGAAAAGATTAATGGTTGCTAGAGGTGTGGGGGTGTGAGGGTGTGAAGGAGAGTAGAATGGATGAAGGTGACCAAAAGGTTCAAACTTCCAGTAATAAAATATTAATTTTTTTTTTTTTTTAATGAGAGGCAGAGACAGCGCAGCAGAGACACACGCAAAGGGAGAAGCAGGCTCCATGCAGGGAGCCTGAGGTGGGACTCCATCCCCGGTCTCCAGGATCATGCCCTGGGCTGAAGGTGGCGCTAAACCACTGAGCCACCCGGGCTGCCCTCCAGCAATAAAATAAATTAAGTCATGGCAATGTGATGTACAGCTTGATGACTACAATTAATGATATTGCATTGTATATTTGAAAGTTACTAAGAGAGTAGATCTTAAAAGTTCTCATCACAAGAAAAAAAATTTATGTGTGATGACGGATGTTAGCTAGACTCTGATAATAATCATTTTTCAATACATCCAAATATTGAATCATTGTGTCATAAGAACCAAAGAAATAAAATTCATAATGTCTAGCAACTAAACAAAAATTATTAGACATGTAAAGAAGCAAGAACATACCCCTTAAAGAATGAACCAATCATTCCAGCCCAGATCTAACAAAGATTTTAGAATTATCAGGCAAGACATTAAACAGTTATTATAAAGAAGATAAATAAATGGCCAATGAGCACATGAGAAAATACTCAACTTCATTAGACATCAGGGAAATGCAAATCAAAACCACATGAGATTCTACTTCATACTCAATAGGAAGACTGCAATAATAATAATTTTTTAAATAGATAATAACAGGACCACCTGGGTGGCTCAGTGACTGAACATCTGCCTTTGGCTCAGGTTGTGATCCTGGGGTCCTGGAATTTAGTCCTGCATCCCTGCAGGGGGCCTGCTACTCCCTCTGCCTGTGTCTCTGCCTCTCTCTGTGTGTCTCTCAGGAATAAATAAATAAAATCATAAAATAAAAAGATAATAATAAATGTTGATGAGAACATAGAGAAAATGGAACCCTAGTACACTTCTTTTGGGAATATAAAATGATGTAGCTGCTTTGGAAAGTCTGGCATCTCCTCACAAGTTAAACATAGGGTTACTCTTTCACCCAGCAATTCTACTCCTACACATATACCCAGGTTATTAAAAACATATATTTGTACACAAAGTTGTACATAAATATATGTTGTAGCCTTATCACAATAGCCAAAACATAGAAACAACCCAAATGCCCACAAGCAGGCGAATAGATCAAATGTGGCATATTCATACAATGGAGTATTATTTGGCAATCAAGAGAAATGAAGTACTGATAGATGCTTACGGCATGAATGAACCTAGAAAACATTATACTAAGTGAAATAAGTCAGAAACAAAAGGACACCTATGTATTATTCCATTTATGTAAGATATCTAGAATAGGCAGGGTCGTAAAGACAGGAAGTATGAGAGAGGTTATGAGGGGCTGGAAGAAGGAGGAAAAGTGGAGCTATTGTGGAATGAAGACAGTTTCTGTTTGGAATGATGAAAAAGTTCTGGAAGTGAATAGTCATGGTGGTTGTGCAATGTTATAAATGTACTTAAAGCCACCGAATTGTATACTTACAGATGGTTAAGATGGTAAAAGTTATATATCTTTTACCGCAATTTAAAAAAAAAAACAAATAAAACAGTAAAAAATGTATTTCACCTTTATTAATAATTTTAAAATTCACCTGTTCTTACAAACCCCTAGCACCATCTTCATCCCCATTAACCTTAACCTTTTCTAGGCCTGAGGGTCTTGTCTTTCAGACTTTGCAGTTGACAGTTACTGGGAACCTTTATGTTCCCAGGCAGGAATACCCAAAAAGAACCTAATTTCTCTGCACTCTCCAAGGTTTGGATAAATTCTGCATCTCAGGTAGAGAAAATGTCCCATCTGTCCCAAAGAGTATACCTTTCAACTGCATTAGTATTTCTTAGTTTCCCCTGTGTTGGCTGGAAGAATAACCGGTGAGAAAGAATATATATTTCAGTCTTCTGTAATCTATTCACATAGGCCACTCAAACATTTTTTTAAAGATTTTATTTATTTATTTGAGAGAGAATGTGTGTACAAGCAGGCAGAGAGGCAGAGGGAGAGGGAGAAGCAGGCTCCTCACTGAGCAGGGAGCCTAACATGGGGCTCAATCCCAAGACCCTGGACCAAAGGCAGATGCTTATCTGACTGAGTCACCCAGATGCCCCAAATTAAACATTTTTATTTTTTTTTAATTTTTATTTATTTACGATAGTTACAGAGAGAGAGAGAGAGGCAGAGACACAGGCAGAGGGAGAAGCAGGCTCCATGCACCTGGAGCCCTATGTGGGATTCGATCCCGGGTTTCCGGGATCGTGCCCTGGGCCAAAAACAGGCGCCAAACCATTGCGCCACCCAGGGATCCCCCAAATTAAACATTTTTAATAATAAATTCTTAAGAAAGAGGCTAGTATCTTAGAGGATTGGCTGGTATTTAGTAAAATGAAGGATTTGTGGCATCAAAGCCTGTATTCTTTAGTCTCATTTTTTTGGTCTAATTTTAAGATATTTTTAATATGGAAGTGTCTTTAAAAATTGATGAAGGGGGGGATCCCTGGGTGGCGCAGTGGTTTAGCGCCTGCCTTTGGCCCAGGGCGCGATCCTGGAGACCCGGGATCGGGTCCCACGTTGGGCTCCCGGTGCATGGAGCCTGCTTCTCCCTCTGCTTGTGTCTCTGCCTCTCTCTCTCTCTCTCTCTCTCTCTCTCCCTCTGTGACTATCATAAATAAATAAATAAATAAATAAATAAATAAATAAATAAATAAATATTTTTTAAAAATTGATGAAGGGGCACCTGCCCGTCTCAATCGGTAGAGCCTGCAACTCTTCATCTCGTGAGTTCAAGCTCCACGTTGGGCATGGAACTGACTTTAAAAAAAATAAAAATAAAAAAGATAGATATAGCTGGCAGCAGACAAGGTAGGTAACAGCTCTTGATCATGGTTTGGTAGCTGGTGAGCCTTACATTTAGTTATTTGTTCAAGGGAGAAAGGAAGGAGTCAAATCAGACTTCAAAATGTCATCTAAATGAGCAGGTGGACACTGCCACCCTCACTCTGTCATCTACTATGTGAGTTCCACATAGTATTTTTCCTACAGGTTATTTTCCCAAGTGTGATCTGATCCTCACTGACCCATCTCCCTCAAGGCTGCTACCCCCACTGACTTAGACTCACTCTTGAAAACAGAGCATCTTGAAGTCGACACCTATCTTTCTGAATAAAGTAAAATTTGGTAACTGCAAAAATGAAGCCATTTTTGTTGTCAGTAAAGGTTACTTCAAGATTCTGTTTTATTCTCCTAGAAGAGTACTTGCAGTTCATAAGCATTTCTCCACTTTCTTCATCCCCTTAGGTAAGATTATCCACTGAGGGATTTGAGGCATTCCCCCAAAAGTAACTCTTGGTTTTACTTGTCTTAACTCTTTCAAGTGCCAAAGATTATGGTTTAGTTCTGGAACTTTGGAATTTGCCACACAAGTCTACTTTCTCTGGAGTCATCTGCCCCATGACCAAGGTCTTACTCCTCTGGTCATTTTTACATCAAGGAAACCAAGTTTACAATCCATGGCAAATTTTGACATCGTAAAACCCTATAGAGTTTTTACTGAAGAAAAATAGTTTTGTGCAACGTCTTTATAACAAATTGAAGACCTTGGTAACTTTGGCAAATAACCACCAACCAAATCTCAGTCTGAGAAAACTGAGGAGGCCGCCCACGTGGGCCAGACTGAATGGTTTCTTGTGTGCAAACAGCATAAATTTTGTGACTTGACATTTCTCCAGGAATTGCTTTTGTTGTGGCTTTACTTTGAAACCTGTGATATTCTATACAAATCGAGAAAAATATTCTGCATCTTAAGTCAGCTTGGTTCTCCTGACTGACTACAAAGTTAATTCATTGGCTTAATCCACATTTATCAGTTCATTGTGGATCACTGAGGTGCTGCAGGCCTTCTGCTGCGTGTTGAAGACCCGGTTGCATATGAGGTGTAGTTCTTGCCTTCAGGGAGCTCTCAGTCCCTGCGGGGAGGCAGATACATAACATATAAATAGATAAGACGCTGTGCCATATGGAGAGGGCCATAATAAAAAAATTTAAGTTAGGCGTTGTGGGATCCTAGGTGAGAAAGTAACTTTGCTGAAGGAAGCTGGAAGAGCCTTTATTGTAGACAGCAGAATTTGAGCTAGATCTGAAATAATGAACAGAGAATTCCCACATAGAGAAGGTTTAGAAGAAAGGCATTCTGGTCATAGGACGTAGCTTGCCTAAAGACTTAGAAGCATCAGAGGACTTGGTGGTTCTCGTGAATGGCACAGAGTTCAAGGAGGCTGGAAAATAAAGTACAAAGAGAACGGCAGATTAGGCTAGAGAAATAGTGTGTGTACCAGTTAACTCCTGCTGCAGAACAAACCACCCAAACACTTAGTGGCTTAAAGCAACATTCATTTAATTTGCTCACGATTCTATGGGTTGTTCTCAGCTGGGTTCTTCTACTGGTCTCACTCGGGGTATCCATCACATGGGTGCAACTTGTCTCTGCTTCACGTGGTCTGACTGGGCTTCCCCACGTGGCAACATCAATGAGGATGATGAAAGCAGAACCTGCTAGAACCTGTAAGACCAAAGCAGATGGAAGCAGCATCTCCAGCCCTAAGGCTTGGAATTCACACATTGTAATTCAGACATATGCTTCATGCCATACTCTTTGGTTAAGATAAGTCCTGGCCAGCCCAGATTCCAAGGGTGGGAAAATAGATCCCACCTCGCAGTGGGAGGAGCCCCAAAATCACACTGCAGAGGGGCCTAGGAACAGGGAGGGGGGCAGGTGTTGTGGCTGTCTTTGCAAACAAAGTAGAAGGTGGTGAAAGCAAATTGTAAAGTCCTGCCTACAGGGTGAACAGTTTGAAATTTATCCTAAGGGCAACAGGAGCTATCAGAGTTGTCCTTGTTTTAAAGATTTACTTACTATAGGGAGAGAGAGAGAGAGAGAGGGGGAGAGAGAGAGAGAGAGGAGGGGCTTAGGGAGGGGCAGAGGAAGAGGAAGGGAGAGAGAATCCTCAAGCAGGCTCCCCACTGAGTGAGGAGCCAGACTCAGGGTTCCATCCCAGTACCCTCAGATCATGACCTGAGCCGAGATCAAGGGTCGGCCGCCTAACTGACTGAGCCCCCCAGGTGCCCCTCAAAGGTTGTATGTGTGTGTGTGTGTGTGTGTGTGTGTGTGTGTGTGTGTGTGTGTGTTGTGGCTTATTTTGTTTTGAAGTACTATGGTAATAAGACTTTTTGCTCAGCATCCCTTATTAAGGAGCCCTTCCTCTCCTACAGTCCGCTTGGTTACTGAAGAAGCCATCATGTTAAGTACAGTGGCCAACTTTGCATCAATTGTTTGGATCAGGAATGGGCCAACCAGAGTCCTTTCTTTAGATTATTTTCCTACTATAAATGAGAGTTGAACATTGCCAGTACCTGAGGCTGTCAGATGCAAACCTTAGAGAGTGCCAGGGAGTTATGATTGGGGCTGTGTAAAGAAAGCAACTCTGCACAGAGAGGCAGAGGTGAGAGACAGAGCCCTGATGGTCTTGGAGGCTGATAAATCGGACATCTCTCTTTGCCTAGGCTTTTCACATGTGGCTTATCAGCTCTTGGGACCAAATGAATCCCAACTGACACAAAGATGTTATCACCTACAAGTGGGGAGGTGCAAGTGACAACATAAAACTCTGAAACCAGTTGAGTTTGAGACTCATGATTATTTTGACTGTTTTTTACTGGTATGTAAGAAAACTGTTGCTTTTCATATTTTGTATGTAGCTACCCTACTGATGGCTTTTCAGCTGAATCCCTTGGGAGTTTCCTACACCAAGAATCAGATTATCAGAAAACAATTATATTTTATCTTTTTCCTTTAGTTTATATACATGTGTGTGTGTGTGTGTGTGTGTGTGTGTAATTTTTTTTTCTTGTCTTGCCTGGTTTGTAGAACCTGCTGAATAATGTTATATAATGTTATATAATGATATTCAGCAAGCTCATCCTATTCCTGACTTTATAAAAAAAAATTTCTAATGTTTCCATCTTAGGTATAATTTTTATAGTTCTTGTCTGTAAAATACTCTTCGTCAGAGTAAGAAGATTTTTTTTCTTGCAATCTAAATTTAATTTGAATTTTTAAAAATTTGAAATGGATATCAGACTTTGAAGTAATTTTTCAGTAATTAGCAAGTTCATACTACTTTCTCTATAAGTCAATTATATTAACATATTTATTAAGATTGAGTCATCCTTACACTCTGCAACAGTCCTCATTTGTCTTGATGTAGTATTGCTTCCCTACAGTTTTGAATTTGATTTGATAATATGGGCAGTCCGTGCTTTGCATGGTGCCCTGTTAATTGCTACTCATGCATATCAGAGCTGTGTATCAGAGCCTTGTCCTTGTTTTGCAAGATTATATAACATGCACATGTCTTATTTAGCCTGGCACTGTGCAAAACGAAAATTGCCTGTTTATATTCATATACTTTTTTTTTTTTGGTGTATCTGTCAGATTTGGATTAGAGAAAAATGAAGATCCTTTCCCTTTCCTATGCTCCAAAACTGTTTAAATACAAAAGCTGAATAGACTCCATAAAGCCATCTCCTTAGGAGTGATACACATCTCTGACAATCATTTCACTCTATTTTGGGCCTCTTCAGATCTTTTACTTCTTATTGAACCAACGTTGGTAATTTATATTTTGCTAGAAAATTGTTCAGGTTACCTTGATTTTCAAATTCATAAATATAATGTATATAATGTTCTTTCATATTATTGATTCATTTTCTATAGTTACTGTCTTTCTCATTCCTAATATTGTTTAAATGGGTATTTCCTTTCCTCTTCTTTCTCTCTCTCTTTTTGTCAACCCTCCTAGAAGTTTATCAACTTCATAGATCTTTTCAAAGATTACATATTTTCATTTTTTAATCCAAATTTATCTTTTCTAGGTCATTATGTTTTATTTTATCAATTCGTTCTATTATTTTTGAATTTCCTTTCCTTTCTCTAGCTTTTTGAGCTGAATAACCAGTTTGCTTATTTTCAATACAATTTTCTAAAAAAGTCATTCAAGACTATGATGTTATGAGGGTGTATTTAGCAAATCTCATGCATTTTGACATGGAATATTTTCAGTTTGATTCATTTTTAACTCTAAGTCAGTTTTTATCTTCTCTTTGGCCCAAGGGCAGTTAGAAGAATGAATGTTAACCTGTACAGTTTCTACTTTTGAAAGGTTGTCCGTTGAGACTTTCTTTTGTCCTAGAATGTGTACTTGACCTGAAATGACTATGAGCAAAGTCTAGTTTTCTCTTTCTAGCTCCCTCTTGAAAATAAAGCTCTCTTAATGCCCAGACTTTCTTTTCCTCCCACCATATCCAAGTGAGGATCTCTCTCTAATGGTCAGTGCAGTCATTAAAGTTTCCGTACTTTTGAAAAATTATTGATATTGCAACCCTATGGATCATTAAGCCAGTGATATTTCAGGGCCTATTTGGATATATTCAGGTGAAGAACTAAGGTCGTTAACTTGCTCTGCAACCCAGACATATCCGTCATCTTTCCCTAATGGCGCTGTATTTAGTGCCAATAGGACCCAATAGTATGTGCAGATTTTAAGGAAATCAATACTGGGATGATTCAGAATTTGTAAATTTAGTTCACAAATTCTTTAGAGAGAATGGTTGAATTTTACTGAGAAAATAGAGAAAGAAGGGAATGATTTGCTAGAAAAGAAAAGAAAGGCTTTCCAGAGAGAAGTAGAATAGTGAAAGGCCAGTAATCATAATGAGTATATATATGTATGTGTGTTCTTCACTATTTACAAACCTTTTTGCATCCCCTACTTTATTTAAGCATTACAATAACCCTTTGAGAAGGTTTTTATTTTTTTTAAGATTTTATTTATTTATTCGAGCGAGAGGGAGGGAGAGCACAGAGAGAGAAGGAGAGGGGAAGCAGGCTCCCCGCTAAGCAGGGAGCCTGATGTGGGGCTCAATCTCAGGACCCAGAGATCATGACCTGAGTTGAAGGCAATTGCTTAACTGACTGAGCCACCCAGGTACCCAGAGAAGATCTTGATTATTGTGTCCCATTTTGCTGTTTGAAACACTGTAGTTCCATGTATGGAATTGAGATCTTCTGCTTGAAGTTCTTTCACTGTATCATGCTAGGAATCAACCCTCTAGAGGCCTACAAAATATTTTGTCCACAATACAGCCCCCGGTGAGGATTAGGAGAAGGATTAGGGTCTGGCTATTTGGGTTTCCTCAAATGTGTAACCTCAGTGTTTGTCTCATTTGAGATCCCTGCAGCGAAGTTGAATGAGCTGCTCGAGAATTTTTATGTCACCGTTAAGAAGAGCGACGGCTCCGACTTCCTGGCCACCTCGCTCCATGCCATTCGCCGAGGCCTGGACCGCATCCTGAAGAATGCAGGTGTGGGCTTTTCCATCACGAGCAGCACCTTCAGTTCATCCACCAAGAAACTCAAGGAGAAGCTGTGGGTGCTGAGTAAGGCAGGCATGTCAGGTGCTCGTTCTCGCAATATTGTCTACTTCTCTCTTTCTGATGAGGAGGAGATGTGGCAGGCAGGGTGTCTAGGGGACGACAGCCCTATCACTCTCCTGTCCACTGTGGTCAAGTACAACAGCCAGTACCTGAATATGCGGACACTGCAGGAACATGCCGATCTGATGTATGGTGACATCGAGCTGCTCAAAGACCCCCAAAACCAGCCCTATTTTGCCCGGACAGACAGTGTCAAGCGGGAGAGCCGGAGTGGTTCCACTAGAGTATGTCATGGGAAAATCTACCATGAGCATTCCAGGGGACACAAACAGTGCCCTTACTGCCTTCTCTACAAGTACATGTACATCCACCGGCCACCCACCCAAATGGAGGCCAAGTCGCCTTTCTACCTTACGGCCAGGAAGGAGGCCACGGACATGGGCAGTGTATGGTATGAGGAGCAGAGGATGGGACTGCGGTCTCTCCGGGGAATCGTCCCAAACTTAGCCAAGAAGGTCAAGCTGGAAAACTGTGAGAACTTCACCTTTGTCTCATTTACTCAGGTGTCCAGGAGGCTTGGCTCCCACACTTGCTGTCAGTGAGTCTCCCCTGGGTCCAGGCCACTGCCCTGCTTACCCTGAGGGGCAAGAGCTCCCTCGGGCAACCAAGGCTGGAGCTCTGAGGTGGCAGGGAATGCCGGTGACTTCAAGGTCAGGCTAGTTTCTGTCAGTGTGACCTGCTATTTCTTTGACTTGGGGTTTATTTTTTACCTGAAAGTAGATGAGTCTGAAAAATTAGGGTATTTTATCCAAACGTGTGTCACCTTTGTTAAATTATAGAATCTAACACCATGTGTCATCATTACATACAAGAGTGAGGAAGTTCATTTTATCTAGTGCCTTTTTAGCACAGATTTTCTTAAAAAAAAAAAAAAGGAAGAAAAAGAGACTGTTTAAGTAGTCATTAAAAAAAACTCCCAGTAGCCTAGTAGCTTTAGAATGTTATGAAGACTTTATATACTTTGTTGACTCACACTCACAACAAGCAACTGGAAGGAGAGAGATAGACATGTTAGCTATTTCCAGGAGAAAAATTGCACTTGACACTCCCCGCTCTATTTTGCTGATGGATAACTTGGTTCCGCAGAGCAAGCAGCTCTGCTTGATGGAAGCTGGTGGGGCTGCACTCAGTAGTGCTGATAGTCCTGCTCTCAGCACCGGGAGCGACGTGATCTCTGCACCCACAGAGACCATTTTCGTTTTACGAAGAAAGATGAGCGCACCAGAAGATGTTTGGGAGGGCAAGGTTTCCAGTGAACTAGATGGTTTGTACCGTGAGGGAATTTCCAGTAGTGAAAAAGAAGTGGCTTGGAAGAGCGATCTGTGATCAAAATATGAAAACCTCCTGACGCAGAAGTGCCTATGTTTTATTTCTCAGCACCACGTGAAAGCTATTTTCATTTGTACATTTTTTTTTGAATTTTACCAATCTCTTCTTCGTGTCATACAGTTGTTGGTTAAGCATCTAGCACCAGATCTGTAAAACGGCGAAAGGTGATTTTCAGGCTTAACCAGGAAAATCCAACAAAGCAAGCTGCAAAGAAAACAAATCCCACAATGTGCTTTCTTAACGAACTTTGAAATAATGTTGATCAGAGTATGACTTTCTCAGCCACCATAGATGTCATCCCTTTGGCTGGGCACCAGTGCTTGGGACATGATGATGTAGGCAGCCTCCCAGGTAAGCAGACTCAGCATTTAGGATATAGTTGTAAAAAGCAGAGCATGATGATAGGTTATCGATACACTCAGGTAAACTGCAACCTGACCACATGTTACTGAAATGTTAGCAGAATTTTCTGATAGCCACTGAATGAGAAGTGAAGAAAGGAGCCCAAAGAGTGCTAATCAGTAATAATAATGTCCAGGAATCTTTAGGTTGTATTTGAGGAAAGACTGCTACAACTTTATGTTCCTGTGTGTGCTTTCTAATCCAAAATTAAAATTCCAATCTAAACTCATGTTGCAGGAGTCCTAAAATCAGTCCTAGTTCTTTTGCAAAACATTATTTTAGTATTTAATTAATTGTTCTTCAAAATCATTCACCAGTCGTTGAAATATGTAATCCTTCCTTTACCAGAAAAGACTCAGCCAATGCTGCCTTAAGGTTAAATGTTGTTCCTTTTTTGGTTAAACTGCACGTTTATAATTTTGCTTACCAGTGGATCTTTCCTGAATATGGATTAATTTTGGTATGTCTCCATGTGTATGTAAATAACAGGTAATATTTAATAATCAGTGTTATGATTTGATATTGCATACTATGCTACTGTGATTTCCGATAGTGGTTTTAGGATTTTGCTTAAAAAAGAGACACAAAGCATTAGGTTCAGTTTCCTTTAGTTTGCTAAACACCCAAAGGATATTTTGTGTTGTGGAAAGCAGATGGTCATTTTTCCTGTCAGTTCTGCACTGAAATAGAAATATAACCCATGTGGACTACTGGGCAGACAGAGCGTGCAGCCTAATTATATAAAACCTCCATTTTTATTTTAAATAGATTCAAGAGGAAACTGCCATTAGGAATCACTGGGATCTTTTCAGATTTTAACATTCCCATAAGTAGCAATAACTGATCCTGAGGTTGTCATCCTTCTGTTGACAGGGGCTTTTCGTCAGCTGAATAATAACCACCTCCGCCTCACATTTGTTGCTTATCACTACTTGATGTGCTATAAATCCCCAGAATTCTGAGGTGAATGATTATAATAAAAAAATCAGGAGGTGGAATCTTCAGTGATACCTGATAGAATGAAAGAACTGTAATCTCAGCATCCTAAATGCCACGCATTTCATGCCTCCCCTGGGGAGTGGGAGTGAGAAAGAAGACGCATTGATCAGGCGCTACTCCACACCACCCATTGGGCGAGGCACTGTGTTAGGTGTGTGTGTGTTAGGTGTGTGTGTGTGTGTGTGTGCAACGCACACGTTACACATGGGGACGCCTGGTAAACCTGCTAACGTGGCAAAGCGCCTCCTCAACTACATGATCACATCCGTCCTCAGAGGGTCTGAGGCAGGACAGAATAGCTAGTTGGGGGGGGCCATTGGGCCCTGTCGGCCACCCGCCCGCCCGCTGGGGGACTCCATGCTCTTCCACTCTCCCCAGAGCCAGGAGAAAGGAGAATCTCTAGAGAAGGGAGAGGGGAGAGATTAAGGGCATTTACTCCACTTACCTTTGTTTATTTATTTCACTCAAAAGTGGGAACAACTGTCAGGAACTCACGAGCTCACCTAAGCACAAGTTGCCTCTGGCTCCGCATCAAAACCGTGGAGCTACAGGTATTGGGGGGGCGCTGTGCAGTGCTTTGGGGGAGCTCTTGCCCAGGCACCTTCTGCATCTGCTCTGACAGGAGCCCTGCTGGCCTAGTTCCTCCTCTCCAGAACCCAGCAGTGTCCCCTGGGGAGTTTATTCCGGCAGAGGTGATGGGGGTCAGCTTGGAAGGGTGTGAGCCCATTAAAGGTAAAGGTTAGTTTAACCCCAGCCTAGGCGCATAGTACGCACGCAATACACGTTGGCTATTTTAGCTACAACTCTTGGTAATAGTAATAATTAACATTATTCAACTAATCTGCATCACATCGTTCTTATTTCTTCCATTGTGGAGATTCTCCCTCCTTTAAACTGTTAAACTTGAAGAGGAAACCAAACCCGATAACCTGGTCACAAGTCTGCCCATAAATTCTACCTCCAACACAGCCAAGCCCTGATACCTCAGCTGTAAGCAAAAACACGTGAAGAACAGAGATGCCTTAAGAGGCTTTATGAGAAAGCTTTTGCATTGTTTAGTGTGTCTGCAAAGGGGAGTATTTATGGAAGAACCTAACCAAAGTCTTGGAAGAAATGGTCTCCTTGGTTGTGTGGCATTTTCCAGCTCTCCTTGGATTATGTGCTGTATTAATAGCTTGCCCTGACTGATAATTGGTGTTTGAAGAAATGTGAAATTCTATTACTTGGATTTTTTATTTAAATTCGACCCGATTAAAAGCATCAAGCACTGCATCCCAGCGTGTTCATTGACAGTCACTGGGAGAATCTGGACAAATTAACCTTCATGTGGAAGCTGAAGGCTCTTGCTCTACTAGAAAGAGAATCTGACCGGCAGCTCCTTCCCTACTTGGCAATTCTGGACTCAGTCTCGTCCATGATAAAATGGGATCATTGGAATGGATCATCTGCAACGTGAACGGTTGTATTACAATTCCTGAAGCCCATATAGTTAGGAAGCGGCAAAACTCAGAAGCAAAATTCCCAGTTCCTCAACATCATACGGTGAATCTCCTTAATTTTGAGAGCTTCTTACTACACTGGAACACTGTCTTTTGAAAAAATAGTTTTCTTGAATTTTCAGGTTTCACAACTTTTCAAATTATTTTTGTGCTATCTCTAGGCAGCAAAATGTTGACTACTTTTCTCAGTTTAGGCTAATGATAACATTTTAATTAGTGAAGTAAACAGGATGTTTAAATATTGTGTTTATGAACACCCATCACTTCATTGCTTTTACTGAAACCTGGGTTGCTAACCCCCCTTTGAGCTAGTAACCAGGTACCTTTAGGCATCAATAACTGCAAACAACAAAGACCTCAAAGTTACCTCATTTGCTCTACATGAGATCCAATTTTGTCTAAGTTAGGCCTCATGCACATTTAGAAACGGTTAACAGTCCTGAATAGAAGAATATAAAAGTTTCAAATTCACATATATCTTTAAATGTTTTTGCTTTGGGGTTGAATTTTTAATGCTCTGTATTAAAAGAAAAACATTCAGTTGTTTAGCCAATGTTCTTAAAAATCTTTGTTGCTTTTCCCCCATATGAATTAATTACCTTCGTAGAAATGTGAGTGGAGGGAGAGATTTGTGGTGACCTAAGGACATGTTCCCTTCCTGAGAAAAGAGGAGGCCAGGTGGGGTGATTAACTTACCTCCGGGAATTCCTATGTATTCTGTGTCCATAAATCTGACATCACAGGATTTCCCAAAACTCCTTTGACAGGGGCTGCCCATCCTTCTGGCAAAGTCTGCCAATTATTACAGTTTCACAGGCTTCTAGTTCTTCACAGTCCAAGAAATCCAGAGATGTTTCTCATGTTTAGTTGTTGATCAGAATCAGATTTCTATGCTCAATTATAGTGCTTTATTAATCTAATGCAGCTGATATGGAAGTTAGTAATTTCAGGAAATATTTATTCAAGCCAAAAAAAGATCACTGGGTTATATTGGATGCATATTGCTTCCATTACTGTTAAAAGCAATTAGTTAGATCCTTCCCCCACAATGAGATGAGAATGAGTTCCTAAGTGTTTTATGGTCAAAATAATTGATTGATTAATTTGCATTTAACTGTAGTTATGTTACAGTTCAAAAAAGTTTCTAGAAGGTTCACATTTGACCAACACTGTGGTAAGTGCTTTCTCACAGTTGCCTCATATTCTCACCTAATCTCACAACAACTCTGCAAGGTAGGTCTAATTATTTCCATGTTACTTATCAAGAAACCAAGGCTCAGAGAAGTTAAGTAAATTTCCCGAAGTCTCACCGAGCTTATAAGTGGGAGAACTTAAGTTTGAATCCAGGTCTTCCGACTCCCAATCCAGTGCTCCGTTCATGAGGCAAAATCTTTCAGGGGCAAAGAAGGTCCATTTATCACAAAAGTTAAAAAAAAAAAAAAACAATTTCTGTTTGGGAAATAGTTCATTTCTTAAGTCATATGGTGGCACACCTTATATGTTCTCTCTTACTAATTGATTGGTCACTTGGTATGATGGAAAGCCTGATGGTTTTCTGTGAACATTCTACGTATTGAAAACTTTCTGTCTTTATCCAATAAATAACTTGTATTACTTATTATCTACCCTAATGGGCAGACGGTCACACCACAATTTATTCTAATAAAAGTCAAGTAGTTTACTAACTGCACCTGTTTCAACATTCGTATCATTGCTAAAATGTCACAATGATATGCTCATGTGTTTTACTTCTGCTTTTTAATTTTGATGTCAAAGGACTTTTGTAATCTTTAGGCTAAAGCACTCTCATAGCAAAATATACTTACCGTAGTCATGTGTTTTCTATTCCTCTTTCCTTTATCAGGGGATGTTTATTTTCTGCTTCGAGACTTAAAAAACAATAGGTTATAAGTAACTCTGAGATCGTGGAGTCAAATTCCCTCATTTTACCAATAAGGAAATTGAAGCCCAGAGTTATTTAAGGGGCCATCCAAGGTTAACAAGACAGGAAGTAGATTCAGGACTAAAATTAATCCAGAACTCTCCTCTATACCATAGCTGGGGAGATTTGGATTTTTAAAAACTAATTATTGAATTGCATTTGGCAGAATGACATCTGGCTAGCAGGAGTCCCCATTGAACTCCCAACTTCCTAAAGAAACACTCATAAAAATCCCAAAGAAGGCTAAGTCTCAGTTCTAGAATCTAGAAGGTATTGGTGCAAGTGATGAGGCATGCAGTAGTGGATTGAGGCAAAGTCCTCCAGGTTGTAGCTCACTATTTTCTCTGGCTTCATGTCATGACATGGACATTCTGAGAAATAAAAAAATGTGAAAGATACTTAATAACACATTTTCTTCACCAACCGTGTCTGCCTGCTTACTCTGGATCAGATCTCCTGAGCCAGAGAAATAATGGACTGATCCTACCTCCTAACCAGGTGGCAGACCATGAAGATTCTCTGTCCCACCCTCTCTGCCCTCTCCCTGCACCTTCTCTTCATTCAGTCCAAGACTCCCAAAACCTTGGGCTAAAATGTGAGCAGAAAGCCAAAAGATCTATTAGAGGCATGGTGCATTCTAGGAAAAATGTCCTGTAGATGAGGACAGACACAGCTAAGTAGCAGGATATGCAAATACTGTGATTTTTCATGAATGATATTGGTTCAGGGATCCAGAAAACAATAGGAAGGACTAGGAAGACACTTGAGTAGAAAAGCATTAACCTTGAAATTGGACTTGAAAATATGTGCACCTCCTTAGCCACCATGCCATCCATATACCCACAAAAGAGAGTTGACAAACGCACATGGACAGATAGCACAGCCAGGGGCAAATAGTGGATCTAGGAAGAGAGGACCATAGTTGAGGATGAGTATAGAGGAAAAAAAAAAAAAGCAAAAAGGGGCATGTAAAAAAATGACTGAACCAAGGAAAATAAACAGCTTCCAAGAGCATTTGTAAATGAAAGCAGTCTACTATGAGAAACAAGAAAATGGTAGGATTCTTCTGGTTGTAACTGAAAGAACAGAAGAATTGCTTCCGTCCAGCAATAGTTATCTAAGAATGAAAGTGGGTTTAGAGAAAAAGGTGCTAGAATAAAATGAAAAAGAAGAGAGATCAGAAAGAAGAATTGCAAGGAAGCTAGAAGCACAACAGATTACAAAATCCACAGTGAAGCTGAAAAGAACACTACTGAGCTTAGAAACCCTGAAATCAGTAATGTGAAGGACAGACTTGAGATTTTCTTCCTCATGCTCTTTCAAAAGAAATAGATGAAAGCAATGGGGAAAGGTAATGGATTTGGAAGACAGAGCATTAGCTAACATTCCTGAGGTTTGCTTTCCTGTTGGAAACACTTTATTGGAAAAAAAAATATATATATATATATATATATATATCATCAGACTATAAAAATGAAATCTTTCCTGAACAGAATGAAAGTCTATGTGTTTAGGATGAAAAGACTCACTGCATTCCAGCTCTACCCACCTACCCCCCCCCCAAAAAAAAGGGGAAAAGAGACTTGTACCCAAGCATTTCCTGACAAAAATTGTAACTACTAAGGATATAGAATGAAAAAATGCTGCGGGCATCTAGTCAGAAAGTTAACAAATTGCCTATCAGAAAACAAAAGAGCTTTCTGGCTTCAGCCTTCTGCTCTATAGCACCAAATGCCAGGAAACAATAGGGAATTTTGAGGGGAAACATTGTGGAATTCTGGAATTTGATCCATGTTAAGATACAAAAGGATTTTTAGTTATGACAAGCATTCAGGAAATAAACCATCTACGGTATTATTCTAACAAATTGTACTGTAACCTACAATGTTTGGTTTAAAAAAAAAAAAAGCAATTTTTACTTAATTTAATCTCAAGGGACTCTGGGGGTATTACACACCAGATCATTTACCCACTAGATGAAGGATATGTGGGCTTTTAAATAGGTAGGATGGCTGGAAGGCACGTATCTAAATGTGCCCATCCTCACATGAATGGGCTTCCCTAACGCCAGAAAATGTACCTGAAAATAATTGCCGTATCACAGCATCGTGTTCCTTCATTTTTATCACTGAAGTAATGCATCGTCATGACCGTATAAATAAAGAATTCAGATTCATCCCTTACAGATAAAATTTAAATTGCCCGCAGGTTCCTCGCTCCCACTCAGAACACAAGGCGGCGAGGTTCCCTTGCTGTCAAGCGAGCCCGGGCAAGGGATCTGGGAGCCTGGCCTGGAGCTTGTTGGGGTCATCCCCCCTGCTGTCCCCGCTCCTCCAATTCAGAACTAACAACACGTGCCAAACTAGAAAACCATGGAATCTCCATGATCCTTGTTTTAGAAAGAGAACCAGGGAAAACAGACCTTGTTTCAGAATATCAAAAAAAAGTTCAGTCTCAACAGCAGGAAGCTGGCCTGGGGCAGTGACAGTGCTTTCCTTAGCTGTACTCGAAGTTTTAAATTCCGATATTAAGGGAATTGAAGCAGCTAAAACAAAAACAAAAACAAAAACCCCAACAAACCTAATTAATCACTTCTGGAGTCTCCTGTCAGCCTTATAACTGAAGCTGGGTTGTTTGGTTTGGTTTCTCATTTGCTTGCCCTGGAGGGACTTGAAAAGACCCAGGAATGTTGAGTATCACTGGCCTTAATGCTCTACTTCATGGCACTATAAAGGTTTATCTGTGCTCCGAGTTTCTTTGCGATTTAAACTCTCAATTTTCTACACAACCAGCATGTTTGCTTTAAATTCAGCAATAGAAGAGTTAACAGGTTGCTTTGCATTTGCTTCGTTTTTCATTCTGAAGCACAGCAAACCTCTTCCAGATGGAGAGAGTCTCTTCTGGATGGGTTCCCAGGGTAACCTTTTTTTCCAGGGTCCCCTATTGCTTGGCCGTGAATGACAAAAGTCTGTTCACTGTAACTATTTAGATGAGAAACGCGATGCTTTTATTTAAAATTTTAAATATTTTCTGTGTGGCTATATGTTCCAAATGATGGCAACAAAGCTGTGTCCTAATGTTTTCACTGTTCTGGGTATGTTGGGGTTTGTTTTGTTTTTTGGTGTAGAGGAGGGTATCTATCATTTCCTAACACTGGAAACATCACTCGGAATAATATAAGAAATGATAAGTAACTTGAACGATTTTAATGTACCATTTTCAACTTTTTCTTTCTCCGCCCACTGATGCCTGTGCGTGTACCACGTGCACATGTGCAGGTGGGGGCATACGTGTGGGAAAGCACATGTGGCATCTGTATTCTGTCGTAGTGTCAGAGGTGGAAGGGATTTTCTTGTTCATCTAGTCCAGCTCTCTAGTTGATAGTCTATTAGAGTCTGTTGATGATTTGCAAGGTTCTGGGTTTTGGGGGCTTTTTTTTTTTTTTTTAGTTGTTTGGTTTATGTATGTGCAGCTTGACTGTTTAACCCAGATTTTTGGAAATAAAAAAAATTAATGTATATTTTGTCTGTTTTATTAAAATAACTTAGTTATTTAAACTTAATCAGCAGTATGTATGGTTTCTGAATTTTTTCTTTTCTTTTAAAGATTTTATTTGAGATAGAGCGAGAAAAAGAGAGTGTGTGTGTGCACAAGGTGGGGCGTGAGAGGGGCAGAGGGAGAGGGAGAAGCAAGCTCCCTGCTGAGCAGGGAGCCCTACTGGGAGCTCCATCCCAGGACCCTGAGATCATGACCTGAGCTGAGGGCAGATGCTTAACCGACTGAGCCACCCAGGCAGCCTCTGAATGTTTTTTATTTTCATATCACATTCCTGGAAGTGATGTTCTCCTTTGTAGTTTACAACATAAGGACATTTTGAGCAGTGCTTTGCTCACATGCTACACTCCTGAGCTGATGCTCTGAGTGAAATTGTTCTGGCTGCCCCTCCCTCTGGTTCTCCAGCTTGGATTTCTTCACTGGGCGGCTGGGAGCCCATTTGGGAAGCCCTTGTAGGTGACTGTATGTTGTCCATGGTATACATGCCCCTAATTAATGTTTCTCTGCTCTCTAAATTATTATTTTTGGTTTTTGAAGAGTATATTTAATACTGTAAACCTTTAAAATAGACATTTACAGCTCTACATCATTGCTAAAAAAAAGAAGGTTCTGAAAAAGCTTTCCAAATGGGTATAATGGCGATAATGGTGAAAAGATGAGATGTTTCATTGGGAATTATTGACCCTCGGGCAGACTGGCTGTCGTCTCATTGTCCCACTTAGAGCAGTGCTTTTTAAATTTTAAACTTCTGGACCAGTTTAAAAATTTAACAGAAGATATTGACCATTTTCTCAGGAAAATGCATGTATGGATGCAGCATTTTATACACAGAAACCCAGGCTTAAATACTCTTGCATTCAGTTTTATTTTTTAGGAGCTGTCTTTTTTGAGATCTAGTCTGAAAGACTGAGGATTTGCTTCAGCATAATCCAGAGGGGGGTAGTGTCAACGCAAATGTAGAGGATACACAAATTGGCTTAGAATAGGTCACTGTTGGAGCAAGGGGTACATGAGGGTTTGTTATACTCTCCTCTGTTCTTTTGTACGTGCTTGAAATTTTCTATAAGGAAGAGTTTAAAACATCAACAAGTGCCTGGAAATCCTACCACCCTTCTCACGGACCCCATAGAATCACAGAATCTTCCAGCTGAGAGGAAGGACCCGAGAAGAGCTTAGAGTAAGGATGCTGGCAAAACCAGGTAAGACACCCACACAACACCTGGGGTCGATTTTCAGGCCAGAATGCTGGGTTGGAGAAGGACTGGCAAGAACTGGTGACATTTGAATTGTTACTAGTAACACTACCTCATTTGCACCTGCCAGATGGGACATATTTCTGTTCTCTCCCTTTACTGCAGAAAGTAGATCTGTGGAAATCTTGAGGGGCCTGATTCCGGCAGCTGCAAGAGAGCTGTAGTCATGAGGTACAGATCGAGACGTGACCCAGTCCCGCTGAGGGTGCTGGGAAGATTGCACACCCAGCCTGGAGGTCCAGGGGTCCGGGGTAGCACATGGCTCTCTAGGCCTCAAGGACAAACACTCCCAGGGGTTGCCATGGAAACAATGTGCTACCAAGACCTTGAAAGGACCAAAGAAAATGCAGGCGAGCACCAGCAAGGGATGTGGAGTGTGGGCAAATGTGCCAGTGGCCTGGGCTGCCCTCACTCTCACTTAGGTGCCAAGACATTAGTTTCCAGTGCCTAGAGGAGGGTCTCCGTGACCAGTATGCTTGGCTCATTCAACTTGTTTCATCTCTTTTTTCTTGCCTTCTCCCAGATTACGACCTGGAGCCCCAGAAGGTGTACAATCCCGTCTTCCTTCCCCAGTGCATTTTCTTTTCCTTTTCTTCCTTTCTGTTGCCCTATATCAGTTCTCCCCCTGCCTAGGAGCATTTTCACTACCGTTTTTTGCTGGTAAGACACTAGGGACAGCCACGAAAGATATTAAACAAGATATATTTCAGCAATAAACAAGATTCTTGTATTTCTCACGGGATCCCAAAGAAATAATGATGAGAAATAAAAATTCCTGCTGGAGTATTTACAATGTACTCAGCTGTTGAAATGTTCAAAATGCAATCAAGGAAGTAATTTAGCACATTTCTAATACACTTAACTATGGTCATGATGTTGAAGAGTTTGGCCAAATTTTAAAAACCCAGTGAATCCTTCATGATGTTATTAAGGAATCTCACCCTCACAATAACAAGTGCACTTGTGATAGTTAGTAGTGAATATTGTAGTTGTGGTTTGTTGTTATTGTCTGTCCCGAAGATCATGACCCAGAATTGAAAGGATGCAGTGTGACCTCCCCCTAGGCAGGGAACAGTATGATCCAGATGTTTCCTTTTGCACTGTATTCTCAGGACATGTGTCGACTATGTTTGGTTTGGTTCCCTGTCACGTATTTCTCTTGCTTGCTCATGTCACTCATGATTTCTCGCTGTAACTCTCCAGCCAGAGCACTGTTCCCCAAGGGTTCGCTGTTCATTTACTTCTTCCACAATTGCTGTGATAGCTGAGTCCACTTGGTCTGTTATTTATTTGATATTTTCTTTAAATTGATTCATTTATTTTTTACTGGAATTTATTTTAAAGCAAATAATAGTAGTAACTTTTTAAAAAATATATTTTATTTATTTATTCATGAGAGACACAGAGAGAGAGAGGCAGAGACACAGGCAGAGGGAGAAGCAGGCCATGCACCGGGAGCCTGACGCGGGATTCGATCCCGGGTCTCCAGGATCGCGCCTTGGGCCAAAGGCAGGCGCTAAACTGCTGAGCCACCCAGGGATCCCCTAGTAGCTTTCTTTTAAGCAGAGTTTCTCAAACCATTTGGGTCAAATTCCAGCTCTGCTTCTTACTAGTTCTGTGACTTTCTGCGAGTTATTTGACCTCTCTGGGCCTCAATTTCTTCATTTTTAAGGGAAGGACAACAATATCTTATCTTATAAGGTTGTGGTGAGGATTAAGTAAGAACATTAACACATATGAAACACTTAGAACAATGCCTGGTACACAGTAACCGTCAAAAACTAAGGAACAGATATGTTTATTGTGTATAACATAAAGGCTGTATTACTTGAAATAAACATAGAACTATTGCAATTTAAGACGTTTGCCCATATAAACTCCAAGAATCGTCTCTATCACCATCAGTGACACAATAACCACACTTTAGGAAAGAGCTTGACCACTGCCCCCACCCCCCATCCTTTCTGAGATGATCTTCTCATTGGCTTCCATGAGAATTTAAGGTGTCCCAGTCTCCTGGTTTTTCCGGTGCGTCTTTAGATTCTTTGCTGAGCTCCTCATCCCTTGACCCTCTCATTTATACTGATTCAATCTTATATACTTTCTTGGGGCAATTTCATCCACTCCCATGGACTTAGCATAAGGAGACCTGCATTATCTAAACCTTTCTCAACTGGGGTCCTTCCTCTGAACCACAGAATGTAGAAAATGACTCAAGTACCTAATTAGTACTCTACCAGTACTCAAATACATAACTAGTGCTTTGTTCTATATGTACAAGAGCTAAAATCATTGCTCAGAAACAAGTTCTGGATGCAGGGGAGAGATGTGAATTCATCCCAGACAATAGAGGCCTTAGGCCATTGAGGCTTACTTCTCTAGTGGAGCTCCAGTTGAGAAAGGCTCCCCAACCCCATGTCCCCACCCTATATTTCTTTTTTTTTTTTAAGATTATTTATTCATGAGAGACACACAGAGAGAGGCAGAGACACAAGAGAGGGAGAAGCAGGCTCCCTGTGGGGAGCGCAATGAAGGACCTCATCCCAGGACCCCGGGGTCATGACCTGAGCCAAAGGCAGCCACTCAACCACTGAGCCACCCAGGAGCCCCCCTTAACCCTATATTTCTTCCTAAGGAAATGGCACCCGTATCCACCTTGTTGTGCAAGCCAGAAACTGTGCAGTTATTCTGGAACCTCGCTCTGTCCTCTCCCCAATCCTCTGTCATCCTCCATAATCATTTTCCACTAGTGGATAATTCTCTCTAGCTTAATATCCTTTGACTCTCTTCCCTTCCATTCTCCTCACTGCCAGCACCTTGGGCAGTCCATACCATTTTGCCCCATGATTGTTTAAAAGCAACCTGTAGCCTCCTTGTTCTCACCAGTCTACCCACCACTGCTTCTTGGGAAAATCTCACTAAATATAAATCTTATTCCATCTTAATCCCTCTGCTGGCTCTCCAAAGCCTTTCTGATAAGCTCCAAACCCTCCACATGCATTGCTGGTCATTCTGTTATACCGTCCACTCCCTCCCTGTCATTCCACTCCCTGCTCACCTTCTGCTCCAGGTAACCTCCCCCTTTTACCCCCGTGCCATCACCCCCTTCTTCTGCAAAATTCTTACTTCAGTCTTCATCTGGCATGTTGTACCTGTGAGCTCCTCCTCTGAGGGGCAGTCAGTCCTCTCAGTTCTGCTGTCTCAGAAGTTGGCAACGTTGAGCAGAACCTCCACGCAGATGAGAGTCCCCCTGTGCCGTCTCCTGTTCCAGGGAGCCAAGTGTACTCAGGGGGAGCAGCTTTGCATCTGTGAGCATTTGACTCACAAAATGGTTAAACTGGGAGAAGATCGGTTTTCAAATGAAGGTCTGTGCCTCTGGAGAAGGAGGGCAGCGCCCCGGTTTGTGGCGGCTCAGAGCCTGTACTTTCGCTGTTGGATGATGTCCTAAGATAAGTTGAATTAATAGCTCAGTTATGAAAAATGACGGGCTGGCACAGTCTCTTGTTTTCTTAGCAGAGCTGTGGCTGCCAGCTTTGCTGTATTCGCTAGTCTTGCAAGGCTCTGAGTCTCCTGGGAGCTCCCAGTAGTAATCACATCTGTGGCATGGATGTTTCCAAAAGGCTGCATTGGAGAGTCAGCCAAAGATGTATAGCAGCTAAATTACTTTTTTTAAAAATTTATTTATTTGATTTGAGGGAGACAGAGCACGAGCAGAGGGAGAGGGAGAAACAGACTCCCTGCTGAGCAGGGAGCCCAACGCAGGGCTGGATCCCAGGACTCCGAGATCTTGACCCGAGCCGAAGGCAGACGCTCAACTGACTGAGCCCCCCAGGTGCCCCTGAATTACTTTAAAAAAAAAAGATTTTATTTATTTTATTTAGAGAGAGTGAGTGAGAGTGAGGGGAAGGGGCAGGGGGGAGAGGGACAGTCTCAAGCAGACTCCGTGCTTGGTGCAGAGCCCAACATGGGCCCCATCTCATGACCCTAAGATCATGACCCCAAGAAGATCACGACCCTGAGATCACAACCCTGAGATCACAACTGGAACAGAAACCAAGAGTCAGACCCCTAACTGTGCCACCCAGGCATCTCAGCTAAATTACTTGTGATCAAAGAATTTTTAACCAGACACTCATGGCGGGGCTGCAGGGAGTCTAGGAACCGCCCCCCTCCCAAAATGATAGGTTTTTTGTATATGTTCATGTGTACATTTCACTTGCAGAGAGGGTCCACCGCTGAGGACTGAGATACAGTTGTTCCCTTTGGATGATCAGACTGAGTTTACCCATCCATTAAAATCCTTGAACACGGGGGGCATCTGGGTGGCGCAGTTGGTTGAGCACCCAACTCTTGGTTTCGGCTCAGGTCATAATCACAGGGTTGTGAGGTCCAGTCCCATAGTGGGCTCCGCACTCAGCAGGGAGTCTGCTTGAGATTCTGTCTCCCTCTATCCCTGCCCCCACCTCGCGCGCTCTCTCTCTCTCTCTCAAATAAATAAATATTTAAAATAAAATATTTGAACACTTGTCATGATATATCAGGCACTGTCCTAAGGACTAGGTCTGATGGGAAAAAAAAACACCCACATAAAAGCATCTGCCCCTGTGACCCTTATATCCTAGTAGGATAAGGCAGGCAACAAATTGAGGAAGTAAGTTACATTCTATTTTATAAGGTGCCAAGAGCCACAGAGAAGAATTAAGCCAGGTTGCACTGGGGAGAGGTTAAGAAGGCATCATTGAAAAGATGACACTTAAAGACTGGAGCTGTTGAGGGAGCCAGCCACGTGGGCATAAGGGAGCAGGGCATGCCAGGTAGAGGGCACAGCAAGTGCAATGGCCCTGAAGTCCCAGAGGCATCCACAGGACTCTCTCTTCAGAGTTGCTTTTGCTTGACATTAAGGCAGACAGGAGGGGCTAAGAATACATCATCACCTTCCAGAAGAGTGGAAGGGCTGAGCGTCTCAGGTCAAACCAGTTTTTGTTTGATGGCCCAGGCTAGTTTGCCTCCCCGAAGATGCACAGAACAAGGATATTGCTCTGGATCAGGGACGGACCTTCGTTATCATTCAGCCCTGCCGGTCCTCCTATGGGATAGACACATATATACGTTTGTATATATATATGTGTCCAATTGTCATTTTGATCATTGGCCATTTTCAATAGATGGCCTCTCAGTAGAAGTACTTAATAACTCCAGGGGGGAAAGTGAGAGTACATTAAGATTCAAGGGGAAGACTTCACCTTGTTTTTTTTTTTTTTTATAAATTTTTATTTATTTATGATAGTCACACAGAGAGAGAGAGAGAGAGGCAGACACAGGCAGAGGGAGAAGCAGGCTCCATGCACCGGGAGCCTGACGTGGGATTCGATCCCGGGTCTCCAGGATCGCGCCCTGGGCCAAAGGCAGGCGCCAAACCGCTGCGCCACCCAGGGATCCCAACTTCACCTTGTTTACAGCTAAATTCTTTTTGTTCCAACAGCTAGACTCATTTGACAATATTTTGTATATTTGTAATTCATTGTAAAGATTTTGACTTTTAGTGAAATGGAAACTCATCAGAGAAGAAACATTTCATGATCCTACTTATATTTCTGGAAATTTTATTGTGGTAAAATATACATAAAGTCAACCATTTTCAACATTTTTAAGTGTCAGAGTTTAGTAACATTAAGTACATTCACTTTGTTGTGCAATCATCACAGCTATCCACTTCCAGAACTTTGTCATTCTCTGTTCTGTAACTCTGTACCCATCAGACAAGAACTCATGGTTTCCCCCTCCCTCCCAGCCCCTGGTAGCCACTGTTTTACTTTCTGTGTCTATGAATTTGATACTCTAGGTACCTTATATTAGTGGAATCATACATTTGTCCTTTTGTGTCTGGCTTATTTCACTTAGCATAATAGCTTCAAGGTTCATCTATGCAGTAGCATGTACCAGAATTTCATTCTTTTTAAAGGCCACATATAATATTCCATTATATACATATGACATATTTTTTTCTTTTAATTTTTTTATTGGAGTTCAATTTGCCAACATATAGCATAACACCCAGTGCTCATCCTGCCAAGTGTCTCCCTCAGTGCCCATCGCCCAGTCACCCCAACTCCCCACCCACCTCCCTTCCACTACCCCTTGTTCATTTCCCAGAATTAGGAGTCTCATGTTTTGTCACCCTCACTGATATTTTCACTCATTTTCTCTCCTTTCCCTTTATTCCCTTTCTCTAATTTTTATATTCCCCAAATGAATGAGACCATATAATGTCCTTTTCCGATTGACTTATTTCACTCAGCGTAATACCCTCCAGGTCCATCCACAACGAAGCAAATAGTGGGTATTTGACACATTTTGTTTATCCATTCACTCACTGATGAACATTTGGGTAGTTTCCACCTTTTTTTTATGGTGAAAAAATTTATATTTAGATTTATAGCCGGCTGGACTCAGATTAGATGATCCCAATTTTGTCGGGAACATACAAAGCATCATAGTCAGGAGCCAGTCGAACATATGCTTTCTTCTCTCCATCAGGCCGGATCAAGGTGTTGACCTTGGCCACATCAGTGTCATAGAGCTTCTTCACAGCCTGTTTGATCTGGTGCTTATTGGCCTTGACATCCACAATGAACACAAGTGTGTTGTTGTCTTCTATTTTCTTCGTGGCTGACTCAGTAGTCAGGGGGAACTTGATGATGGCAGAGTGATCAAGCTTGTTTCTCCTGGGAGCGCCTTCGAGGATGTTTGGGCTGCCTTCGGAGACGCAGGGTCTTGGGTTGTCGGAATGTAGGTGACGTACGTATGGATCTCTTTTTTGTGACTGCACGCCTTTCATCATTGCACTGCTTTCTTAGCTTTCAAAGCCTTTGCTTTGGCTTTGGCTTTGGGAGGGGCAGGGGCTTCCTTCTTCACCTTCGGGGACATCTTCATGAAAGGAAGTTTCCATCTTTTTTAGCTGCTGTGAACGATGCTGCTATGAACATGGGTGTACAAACATCTGTTTGGGTCCCTGCTTTCAGTTCTTTTGGGTATATGCCCAGAAGAGGAATTGCTTAGCAAATGGTAATTCTGTATTTGATTTTTTGAAGTACCGCTCATACTGTTTTCCGTGGTGGCTGCACTATTTTACGTTCCTACCAAGAGTGCACAAGGGTTCCAGTTTCTCCACATCCTCACCAATCCTTGCTTTTTTGATAGTAGCCATCCTAATGGGTGTGACTGTGGGTTTTAATTTGTATTTCCCTAATGAGTGATGCTGAGCATCTTTTCATGTGCCACACTTAACATTTTACAAGCATCACTCTGGCTGCTGTACTGAATGTTCTTAGCTATGGGGTGAGGTGGAGGGCAGGAGGCAAATGTGGAAAGAGGAAGACCAGTTAGAAGGCTATTGCACTTGTCTAGGTAAATCACAATGGCAGCTTGGAACAAGGTAATGGCAGTGGAACTGGTAAGAAATCATGGGATTCTGGGTAGATTCCAGGTGAGAGCTGTTGAGATTCCAAGAGGAGTGTGAAAAGGAGTCTAGAATGACTCCTATATTTGTGGCTGTGCAAATGGCTATTTACTGAGATGGGGGACACTGGGGGAAGAGTATGTGGGGTAGATGAGGTGTCAAGAGACTGATTTGGGGCATGTTAAGTTTGGATGCCTATTAGACTTTCAAGTGGAGATGTCATGTTGACAATGGATATGAGAGTTTGGAGACCAAAGGTATTTCAATTATCTTTTGCTGCTAATAAAATACCCTAAAACATAGAAATTTGAAACAGCAACAATATATTATTTCTTAACAATTCTGTGGGTTGACTGTGCTACGCTGGACAGTTCCGCTCTATGTGGCATCAGTTGGGGTCAGTCACTCGGCTGCTTCAGTTGGTGGCGGGCCAGAGCAGGACGGTCCTGTGATTTCACTGACTGCCTGCACCTCAGGTCTACCATGTGGCCTCTCCGTGTGCTTAGCTTGCAGCATAGCATGGTGGTCACAGGGAACAGACTTCTTATCCAGTGGCTGGCTTCTCCAGGGAGGATTAGAGCAGAAGCTGTCAGGACCCTTTTTTTTTTTCTTTTTTTAAAATTTTAGTTAGCATACAGTGCAATATTGGTTTCTGGAGTACAACCATCAGGCCTCTTAAAGGATAGGTCCAAATTGACATACCGTCTCTTCTACTATATCCTGTTTGTCAAAACAAGTCACTGGGCCAGCTCATGTGCAAGGGGAGAGGAAACAGATGCTACCTTTTGATGAGAACAGTGGCCTGTGCCTACGGGGATGGGAGGAATCAATGGCCGCCATCTTTGGAGACTAAACACCACAAAGGGAGAGGTCAGGGCTGGTGATAGAAGTTTGAAAGTAATCAGAAGATAATCACTATTTAAGCCATGGTACTGGGTAGGATTACCCACCCAGGCAATGACTCTAGGTGGTAGGAAAGAGATGGAAACGCTGATCTCCAGGGTAGTCCAACATTTTGCACTTGGAAGGAGGAGAAGCCAGCCAATGAGACTGAGAATAAACAACTAATAAGTAGTTGGAAAACACAGGGGAGTGAGGTTTGGCTGAAGACAGATGCAGTTAGCATTTTTAAGAATGAGGGTGTGATCAGTTGTGGAAAATGCTGCTGAGAGTTCAAGTGAGAGTGGGGAAGAAGGCTGACAACTGGATTTGACCAGGTGGACGAGGGTTGGCTCATCCCGAGGAGGCTGTTGATGTCCTCGGGGTAACAGCTGAGAGGGGATGAAGACTGAGAAGTAGGACTCAAGGTCCTTGGGGACTTGGGAGTCCCCAGACATACTGTCAAGGACACTGGCATGGCATGACTTTTTTAAGGTCGGGCGGGGACATGCATTTTTAAGAAGTGAATTTAAGTTTTCACTTAAATTCCAGTTAACATACAGTGTAATATTAGTCCCAGGTGTGCAATGTAGTGATTCATTCCCTCCACACACCCATCACCTGGTGCTCATCACGATGGGTGCTCTCCTTGATCCCCATTACCTGTTTCACCTTCCTTCGGGTGATCAGTAGTTTGTCCTCTGTAGTTAAGAGTCTGTTTCTTGGTTTTAAGAAGTGAATTTTAATTTTTTTTTTAAGAAGTGAATTTTTAAATTAAGTTAAAACAATATTCTGGAGTTCTAACAACGAATGAGCCTAGAGCCCAGGCGTGAAGCCCTGAGCTGCTTCCTCCTAAGGCATCAGACGCCAGAAGGCCCCAAGAGAAAGCCAGGTATCAACAATGCAGGGAGGGAGACAAAGGTGGGACTGAGGAAAAGATGGAAGGCAGAGACCTATTTTGGTGGTTGAGACAAATTCCAGAGCTCACGGTAGGGTGATTGGGAAGGGACATGGCATGGATGGGTTCAGGTCCGCAGGTGCCGGGCAGGCAACTAAGTGCAGGGAGGGAGGGCACAGGTGACTAACTGTGGTGACACGGAAGACTGCAGGGGGAGGTGTGGGTGTGAGATTCGGGTTCCAGTTCTGCTTCCCCCCTGCCTAGCGGTGTGGCGTGCGGCTGAGTCAGTGCAAATAAAAATAAGGATTACCTCCCATGACTGGAAATCCCAGAGGAAGGTTGCATATTTTAGGGATTGTTTGACTCAGCAAATCAACGATGGCATCAAGGACCCAGCTACTTTCTCTCTGCCACCTCTCATATGGCAGTGGCTTCATTCTGAGACTTGTTCCATCTCACGGTCACTATGGTCACTACGTAAATATAAATTATCTATAAACATACAAGTGTGTATTTCCTTTTACACATCTAGAGAGAAAGACTCACTTTTGTTAGCATTCTCAAAGGTGAAAACGTGTCTTTTCCATCAGCCCAGCAAATCTCTCCTGGAGTCTCATTTGGGTTGAATTTGGTTAACATGTCCAATCCTGAACTAATTCCTGTGGTCTGTAAAATGCCATGTGCTGTACACTGGCTGTGGCAAAAATGACCCAGATCAGCATGTCCCCTCCCCCTTTAAAAAAAAAATGAGCCCTACATTGGCTGTAGAGATTAGTTGAATGAATGTTTGAAATATACCCAAAAAAAAAGGGGTTCAGCTTTTTATTGAACAGGTTACAGAAGAGGGTTAGTCAAAAAAGACCAAAGCCCACGTCATCATCCGACTCCTCGATTCCTGCTTCCACTCTCTTCTCCTCAGTGGGGTGGTAGTGGTGGTAGTGGGGGGATGTCCTGCTGGGGCAGGACCACCAGCCCCTGCATTGCAGACGAGGCTCCCCATGTAGACACTGGCCGCGACCTTTGCCAGCAAGTCCGGCTGGAGAGGGTCAGCATTTATACCCGCTGCTTTAACGAGGGCCCTGATCTTATCTTTAGTGACCGTCAGCTCATCATTGTGCGGGATGAGGGCCAAGTACGTGCAGGCGAGCTCTGAGATGGAGGCCATGGTGCAGGCAAGTGCTGCTGGGCCCGGGGCTGGTGCCAGTCGCTGGATGAAGTGAGGGCCTCACCCCAGTGCGGCCTTAGCTTCTCTTGAAGGACGAGTCCCACAGCGCCTTTGGCCTCACTTCTGATTATCACAGTATACAAATTTGTCCAAATCTATCCACACAAGACCAGCCAAATTGGACTTTTGGTGCTTCAAGATGGCCCCTATGTCTGCTCTGCTTTTGTGCAGGCTCTTCCTTTGCTTTCACGGTCGCTCTCCTATCTTTCCTGGCTGAGAGTCTCTTCTTTCAAAAGCCAAGTTCAAATGCTTCTTTTTAAATAAAGATCCACTAACTGAAGCAATCTCTATACCCAATGTGGGGCTCGAACTCATGACCCCAATGATCGAGGGTCATATGCTCCACCGACTGGGCGGGCCAGACAACCCCCAAATGCTTATCCCGATGTAGGCTTCCGTGGCCTAGCCAGGTTCATCCTCTCACTAGGAAGGTGCAATCAGTGTTACCTCCTAGCGTGCTGGTCTCACCCGCTCTAGATTCTCAGGTTGAGGACAGTGAAGTTCTCCTCCTCCTCCTCATTCTGCATTTGCTCATTTGAAAAGAATTGTGTCAGCTGTGCATACAGAGGTGAAGAACAGCATTCAGTAAACATGGGCTGAGCTGATGCTGAACGGGACTCATGTGGGCTGGAGGGATGCTCCTAGTGGGGGCATCTGCACCAATGACTTGACATTCTCTAGGTTGATCTTCTATTCTCAGTGTAACCATATTTGCCAAAACCCTTGCCTTGGTGGGCCTTAAACTCCCAGAAAGGCTGAGTTTCTACTGCCAAAGTGAAGGAAAGACCAGAGATAACTTAATGAGACATTTTATAGATTGTTCAGGGGGGAAAAATCTCTTTGAAATTATGAAGTCATTTCAGTTTAAATTCCAGAATCATACAAAGCACTATCATTTGTATTATGATGATGATTCGTTTATTTTAGAGAAGACTGAGAGAATCTCAAGCAGATTCCATGCTGAGCGCAGAGCCCGACATGGGGCTCGATCTCACAACCCTGAGATCATGACCTGAGCCAAAACCAAGAGTCAGATTGAGCCCCCAGGCACCCTCTATCATCTGGATTACTGAGCACTGGCTTTCACAACCTTTTTTTTGCCATGACTCACAGTTTAAAAAAAAAAAAAAAAACAACCTTTCCATCATGACCCAACTCATATATGTTCATTCATTCATTCCTTCAATAAGCAGGTCCTGGTCTCCTACTATATGCCAAATACTAGTCTAAGCAGAATACAGCCATGAACCAAGAGGAAGGGAGGGAAGGAAACACAAATCCTTGCCTCAAAGACCTTACCTACTGGTACAACATATAACAAAGTAAAACACAAACACACAGAAACAGAAGGTTAGTGAAACAAAACCATGTCATTACAACACGTCATGTACTCTCATGCTTCATATTTTTCAAAGAAAAAAAATAAGTGTTGGTCACATTCCATTAAGCCATTAAATCGGCTTCTCACTTCAGTAACAGGTTGAAGCCTGCACACTGGTCTAGACAATTTATAAGGTAGGCAGAGTGTGTGCTGTTCCTACTTCACAGGTGAGACAGAGTGACAGACCGAGAGCGGGGGAAATGAGTCACCCAGTTGCGGGGAGGGGGGTGGGGCAGCAACATGGAAGCATCACCTCAGGGTTTCTGATAGCCCCTGGCATTCCCCATCACCCTCTGCAGTCTTCCCAAGGGTCTTAGTCACTACTTTTTGGAAGACCCTCACCTTTGTCTGGAGCAGCTCTTCCTGCCCTTCCAGGTAAAATCGTACCAATACTTGCAACTTGCAGGCCTGTCTAGACTGCTGTGTGCTCTGGGTGCCTCTTGTGTAGCGCTCTGTGCTCTGGCTTCCTTCATCCTTTCTGCCTCACAACAGCAGGCTCCTTCCACTGTGACCTCCTTAGGAGCAGGTCTCAGCTTTCTCATCTTCCCCAACTCCCCTCCATATGACAGTGGGGCGCCTGAGTGTCTCTGGTTGAGGTTCTGCCTTGGTTCAGGTTGTGATCCTGGGGTCCCGGGATCGAGTCCCTGCAGGGAGCCGGCTTCTCCCTCTGCTTGTGTCTCTGCCTCTCTGTGTCTCTCATGAATGAATAAAATCTTAAAAACAAAATGCATATGGAGTGGACCTGAATTTGTAAGGGACTTGCAGGAGAGGGGGTGGAGGAAGTGCTTACCAGCACTAGGGCTACAGGATTTCACAGCATCTATTTAAAAGGCGGAGAGATTAGAAAAGATACCACTGAAAAAAACATCTTTACCTAGGTTATAAAAGTCACACATTAGGTTGAGGCTTCAACAGCATAAAAAGTACACAATCCAAAAAAAACTCCTTAGCATCAGTAGATAGATTTAGAACCATGCCAGTCGGTAGGTCATGGGTTGCACAGAACAGACACTGTCAAAACAATTCAAGAAAATGAGGGGTCCTGTAGAAGGCTCAAGAAGAGCGGGATGGACCTGAGGCAGGACAGGAGCAGAGGCAGCTGGGGACCTCCTCAGCAGCGGGGAGTAAGGGTGCCTTTGCTGTGACAGTGATCATTACAATGGGAACAGATGTCGCCTCACCCAAACGTGGAAAATCAGTTCAAATTCTCAAGAGGAAGAATCTAAATGGCACAGCCAAGTCCAGAATTCTCCACTCCTCCTTTAATTAGTTTGGGTTAACACGCCGTTAACCCAACCGCTATGTGATAAGTGCAAATATCTAGGGAAGAAGGAAAGAAACTCTTTGAAAAGGGAGATGAACTTCAATTAAATATTGACCCAAACTGGAATTTTAAGTTTAAATTTCATCCTACCACCAGAGATGATGGGGACTTAAGGTTAATACAAGGTCAATTACAAGTAGTTATATTAAATACTGCAACTGTGATACAGTATAAAATATAATTTCAATCCTATTAAAGGTAAAAAAAAAAGACGTAGATTTTAGCTAATTTTAGCTAAGTTTCAAGGGCATAGAAACCTATGAGTTTATATATCTATGATATATAGATATAAGGAAAATTGACTTCCCTACCCATGGTTTTCAGACTTTGTCTTGAATTAGAGATTGTAATTCTCTAGGACTACAGTAAGGTGGGAGGACTAAGCAGCCCAGATTCTCTTAAAGGTGTGTCATGTTGAGAAACTTAACCTAACTCCTTAGAGTAATTAAATAAAAAGGGGCTCAGCTTGCCCCTTTTTAATGAGGATGTTTTTTAATTAGAACAAAAATGGACAATAAAACATGGGGATACCATATGTGGATTAACACTAAATAATAAAAGCACATACAAATTTTAAAGCCACCATATTTCTTATAATTATTTTTAATATCATTTAGTCACATAATTTATAGTAGCATGGGTTTATAAAAGATTTTTAAGACTGGTTGGTAACTTAGTCTTGTCTTAGATTTTTTTTGAAAATGGAGAAGAAGGAAGTTACGAGTCAGAGAATATTTCAGGCTGACGTGTTGAATATAAATTCTACAAACAGCAAATAGGAATGTAACTTATTTAAGCCTAATTGTTCACATTTTTAAAAGCACCCTCATTTCTTTAAGGTGAAGTACTATTAATGTTCGTGAAAGTCTACTGTGGACAATGATATATTTAGTCCAATGGGGGTGGGGGGTGAATTTATGTGACCATCCAATTCAGAGTCTGATTTAGAGTCAAAAATCAAACTGTGTTCCAGAACAGTCACAAGTAGCATCATCAGTTCCTCAGGTAATATAGCTCCCAAAACTCTCATCCTTCTGGTGACTCTCCTTTTCTGCTTTGACTTACGCATGCCTTTCTTTTAAAGAAGCAAAAAGTATAAAAGTTCACCAAAATTCTGAAAGTCATAATTTGTATAGCACTAAATGATAGTAGCTTTGGCATCCGATATTAGAGTTACTTTTGTTACAAATATTTTCTTCATTCTGGGTCAAGGCGAGGTAAGACGGGAAGAATAAGATTCCCAAATGCAGAGTCTTGAGTTATGAAGTATCCAGATGAGTGTGCATGTGCATGCTAGGCAAGAGTTTAAAAAAAAAAAAAAAGGCAATTAAGCTATTAAAAATCACAATTTTTCAACCAAGGTATTCAAATTACTTATCCTTTTTGAGTGCTTAAGACCAAATTAGATAAATTTAAGATATAAAAATCAGTTCTGTTGCTGCTTAATTTTGTTTTAAATACATAGGAGATGGACAGTAATAAAGTATTAATAAAGTATTTTTATTAACAAGCTGTACCAGGCACTCATTTATCAGACCCACTCTGTCCTCTGTGATTCTCTAAAGTCAATAACGAGTCAAAGGCATGAATTACTTTGTTCCTTGGAGTGGGGAGAACTTTGCAGCAAAGATCCCCCAAATCTGCTCTTGATCAACAAAGCAGGAGCTTAAGAAAGAAGGGGAATGGAGTGGGGTGGGGAAGGGAGCTGATTACTGGTGATGAAGATAACCAACATTTGGTAGAGACTGTTGGAATGTAAGTAACAGAAAACCACCAGTGACCTCCCTCTGTCACTACAGAAAGGAAGACTGTTTTTAGGTTGCCTTAAGTGAGATGATCTTTTATGTCTCTTCCAATTCTGAGATTCTAAGGTTTAAAAGCACAGGTAATGATGGCTTGTTCAAGGGCTCTGGGAATGTTAGTTAAAACTATCCAAGATCACTCTAATACTAAAACGGTTGTTCATTACTATGAAGAACAATATTTTTTTAAGCAGATGGATTATCATATTCCTATGGAAGGAGTTAGTCTTTAAGCATTTCCTGCGCAACGTGGTATGCTGACCATTGAAAAAGAAGCCAAACAACAATAAACCAGTAAGATTATCAAGGGGTATGACAGCATGACAAATTTGAAAAAAAAAAAAAAAAAAAAGTGTAAACCGGCCAGTTCAGCTTTTAAGATCATTCTGTCCGTCCCAATATCCTAAACTCTTTTGTACACAAAGCAGTCTCTTGCCAGGTACAGCATAGAATCAATCATGACTGTGTCAAAACCATAAAAGTCACTTTCATCACTGCTGTATTGGTCCTTCAAATCCTTTGGGCATGACTGAACATCAGAAAACCATTGCAATTATGTGTGGAACGTTTTTATTGATACTGCTCCACTGAAATACAAAATAGGAATTGTGCTGGCTTCCAAGGCCCAGGAAATCTCCAACAAGACAAGACTGTCAGTTACACTTTGCTCACCTGCAAAGCTGCCTTTTGTTGGGCTGCAATATGCTGCTGCTCAGCATGATCCCGGAAGTCCTTATTAAGAGAGGGTCTGGAGAGTGCAATGCTAAAATGGGAATCTTAGTTATTTGGCTGTTGAAGGTAGAAACTTCCTTACTTCTGAATTACATTTTTCATTATATATTCTTTATAGGGATAGAAAAAGGCCTTCCAGAAGAAGTCTGTTTTTTTTCCTTCTCCCACTGTTTAATTTATATGACAAAAGCCTATGTTATTTACTGGGGCTCCAAATTACCTCTATTTTTTATTATTTTTTTGATGATTTATGGTCCCCTACTTTCAAACTGATTCCAGGTACTCCAGCTTATCATAAGGCTACATTTATGATGAAAACGGAAGCACTGAATGTTTCAAGCAGAAGGTACAGCACGCAAAAGCCCAGGGCAAAAGACCTTGGCGTATCTGAAGAAATTAAGAGCTCAACAGGACCGGAGGTCAGAGTTGAAAGGAGGTGAAGAGGGTTGGCAAAAAATGACATTGGGGTAAAAGGCAGGTACAGGGTATGAAGAGCCTTGTGAAAATAAGTTAAGAAATACAGACCTTATCCTCACAGTAAAAAGAGATACCCAGAGAGTATAAGCAGAGGAGTGACATGATCACAAGTACCACATGATGGCTCAGAAAGACCACTGCTAGGCACACAGTGCTGGTCACCTCCTCAATAACAATATATCTCCCTACTGTCTTGTAATGGAATCCAAACTTAGTTCAATTATTGCTGGTCCCATGCCTCAGGGCTGGCCAGGCTCATCCCTCAAGGGATGAACTTTGATTGGTGTAAGACAATGTCATTCCCCCTGCTGGTTTCTGGTTTAGGCAAGAGAAAGATACATAATTCTGGGCAACTAGACTCAATGGGTCGTCTGCTGGAAGGCTTCTGAGGACATTCTCTGGCCTCTTAAAAAAGAAACATAGGACAGGAACCTTTCTGGCTTTGGTCTCGATAGGTGGCTCAGTGTAGGGTGAGGCAAAGACTACTGCAGTCATATTTTGACCACTAGGGAGCTGCTGACCCCCAGGGAAAGGCAGAAAGAAGAATTGGAGGGAGTCCAGAGCACTGCTCACATACTGAGCTGCTGCATGAAGCTGCACTGGAACCATCTCACCTGTATGAAGCCACTCTGGAAGCACCTGCCCGTCACACTCCTGGTTCATATACATCCTAATGCTTATCCCAATTTTCTCGATTTCCAGATTAAAACATGACACAACTGATAAATATATTCAGGAGGACTGAAGACTACAGGAAATACAGAGGAAGCAGCTATAGTAATTGAGGCAAGAAACGGGAGTAGCAGGCATCAGGGCTAGGGTGGCATCAGTAGCAATGAAGAAAAATAGGCAGATTTGAGACACATTTCAAAGTATAAACATAAGAGAATGGCAAATGCTTGGAGATGGAAATGAAATGGAATAATAAACAAAGTCCATGCTTCTGACTTCGAGATCTGTGCCATTCACTGAGACTAGAAGCCCAAGAATAGTAGGTAGTTAGTCAGAGCTTGGGAAGGGAAGATGAGTTCAGCTTGGGCCATACGAAGTTTGAAATGCCTAGAGGACACAGGGATGGAGGTGTCCAAGAGGCGATTTGGGACTTGGGAGAAAAGACTAAATGAAAGTTTCACAGCATATAAAAGGCTGTGAAAGTAGATGCAACTGGTGAAAAGATGTAAGAAGACACAACTGGATGGAAAACTGAGCTCTGAGGGGCACTGACATTCATGAGATAGGAGTGGAGAAACGTCTACAAAAGAAATCACAACTGTGTGACAGTGAATGTGTGGAAGCCAAGGAAAGAGTATTTTAGGAAGGAGGGAGTGATCAGTGGTGTCAAACAGTGCTCAGATATCTAATAAGGGAAGGATCTTGGTCTACCAGATTTTAGCTACAATGAGATTACAAGGGACTGAGGTGAGCACCTGTTCTTAGGAAAAGTGACTGCCTGGGTGGCTCAGTGGTTGAGCATTTGCCTTCAGCTCAGGGCGTGATCCCGGGGTCCTGGGATCAAGTCCTGCATCTGGCTCCCCACAGGGAGGCTGCTTCTCCCTCTGCCTGTGTCTCTGCCTCTCTTTGTGTCTCTCATGAATAAGTAATAAAATCTTTAATAAAAAAAAAAAAAAAAGGAGGTGGGGGAAGGCAGGGTGGTGGCTAAATGTCATGTAAGAAGGCAGAAACCAAACACGATAAAGATTAAGCTACCTAAACGTTCCCTGCTTTGCAGAATGCTTAAAAAGTGGGATGTTGACAATTATATCAGTAACAAACCAAAACCACACAAAACCCTTTTCGTTTTTTTTTAAAGTAGGCTGTGGGGAACATTAAATATTCTGGTTAGAATTTAATTATTTAAGATCTAATCAATTCATCTAATTTTTTCAAATCTAACTAGGAAACAAAACATAACGTGTAAATTCCAATGTGAGAGAGACAAATGTCTGCCAACCCACATGAAGTATTTTGTCCAAGACATTTTTTATATCACTAAATATAAAAACCACATTATTCTTCAATACCTCGCTCCAGGATGATTAGTTGAAGACTGGTTCTGCATTAGTAATTTTCTTTTCTCTTTGTCCAGTTCTGCCAAGATTGCAACTCTGTTTTTGTTTTGAAAACCTAAAAACCAGGGGTAGGGGGAAGAGAGACACACAGAGAGAGAAATAAAAACAACATTTTAGAGCTATTTTTAGAAACGTAGGCCATCTAGAAACCCAGACAGCAAATTCTATTCTCTAAGAAGATAAAGAACCCACTAGAGAGTAGCCCCCTAGATGGTGACACCGACCTCCTACTGCTTCCCTGCAACTTTCCCAGCACAGTCCCAGGATGGAGACAAAGTAAGATATGGACTGAGGACTTGGAAGGAACTGTAATTACCAAGGTTTTCAGGAGGAAAACAGCAACAGATATGCTCAGATCCAAACAATATTTCTTTTTCTCAACTGCTTTCATTCCGAAATGACACACAGTCTTTCAAAGACCAAAGAACTGCAACTGACTACATCCAGCGATGCTGAGAGAGAAATGGATTGTAACAGACGGGGTGCAAAAGGTGTGTCCTTTATCAACTACTTAATATGGGGCTTGATTCTGATCTTCAAATTACATAAGTCTAAGGCGCAAAGTCCTGGCCAAGGACTAGTATCCAACTAGGTTTTTAAAATCTGAATTAGGGGCACCTGGGTGGCTTAGTTGTAGGTGTCCGACTCTTGGTTTCAGCGCATGTCATAATCTCAGAGTCAGGAGATTGAGCCCCACATGTCTGACTCCACGCTCAGTGGGGAGTCTGCTTCAGTCTCTCCCTCTGCCCCTCCCCACCCTCTCCCTTGTGCCCACTCTCTCTAAAATCAATCAAATCAAATCAAATCGGAATTAAATGTCAAGATGTAAACACTGAGAGAATATAAACAAAATCCTCAAATTTCTTGCTTCTCTTGATATATTCTCAAGGGCTGGCAAGAAGGGATCTTGGGTACCTCCACAGTAAAAATTAACTAGAATGAAGAAATGATCATTACTATTTCCTCACATTACAAAGACATCGGCACTCCCTAGCTTATTATAGTCCTTTTTAGACTTGTTTATATGCCTGTGGACATTTGAGTTTGATCCCTAATTTAGAAGAAAACAAATGGAAAGATAAAAGACTGGAAAATGAACCACAATTTGAGTTCTCTGTAAAATGAAGAATGCTTTCCAGAGAAAAGTAGCACTCTCCTATTTGTATATATGGATTTGCATACACATATTTTTAAAGACTTTATTAATTTATTTGAGAGACAACAAGCAGGGGGAGTGGCAGAGAGAGAAGGATAGGGAGAAGCAGGGTTCCTGTGGGGTAAAATGACACAGAAGGATATACATGTACTGTGTATCCAATATCAAACTCTAGCTTTTTATATCATATTATAGTTATAGGAGATGCAACCATTGAGGGAAACTTGGTAAAAAGTACCTGAGACCTCTCTAGACTGTCTTTGCAACTTCTTGCCTATTTCAAAATAAAAATTAAAAATATATGGCTCTCAAATCCCCACTGATGCTACTTTAGTCTAAGACACTCTCCTCTCTTACCTGGTTCACTGCAATAGCTTCCTATTTCTTTGCCATACATTTTTCACCTTCTCTCAGCTTCTCCCCATCAATCCATACTCTCCATTTTATTTATATTTTTTGAAGATTTTGTTTGAGAGAGAGAGAGAGAGAGTATCAGCAGGGGGAGGGGCAGAGGGAGAGGAAGACTCCTCACTGAGCAAGGAGCCTGATGTGGGGCTTGGTCCCAGGACCTGAGATCATGACCTGAGCCAAAAAGCAGATGCGTAACTGACTGAGCCACCCAGGTGCCCCCAAAGTTGTATATATTTAAAGCAAGTTACACCATTAAGTGTGTTTCTAACTCTAGGACAAGACTTTTTCCCACTTCTCAGAAGAGGCTAATGCATTCTTAGAAGATAATTAAATAGTTCCATCTTTGTAAAAATTTAGAGATACTGTAAATATAAAAAGAAAAGTCCTGAAAAGTAAATTTAAAAATCTGATAGCGTCTAAATTATGTGGTGAGCAAAATAAATAACCACACTTGAAAGTACTGATGTGCTGTTTACAGAAACATTACTCTCAAGATTAATTTGTTTGCAAGTAATATTTTAGGGTATCAGTAAAAAACTGTATATACATAGAAATTGTATGTACAAAGCATTAAAAAGACTACATGAAGATAATTTGATCAATAATGTTCAGATAAATACAAGTACAATTGAGCTTTTCAGTGCTCTTCAATGTGTTTAAGCTTACATATGTTATTTCCAATTGTCTATCCTCTGTGAAAAGGAACCAGAGTTCTGGGCAGAGTACTAGTTGCATGTCTTAGGGTAGAAAAAAGAAAAAAAAAATCAAGAGATGGGCCTGGAACATCTTGTCAGAGAGCAAGAGGTTTTTTTTTTTTAAACATCCAGGGTAGTGCTGAAAGAACAAAGAAGCCAATTTGAGGTTAGCCAGGCTGTCACAATTGGAACATTAAATAGAGAATAATAATTATAGCTGAATGGAACATATTGAATCTATGATATGCCATGGCTTCATAATAAGATACAAAAGGAAAAGTTAAAAATACATAAAAATATAGTTGTAAAGAAGGGTGAAAATAAGTTATTATAATAATTAGGTCATTTGTAGTAATTACAGTTAATAGGTTAGCATTAACATTTAGAGGTTTGTTTCTCCTATTAAGTACATGTCTGTTTCTGAAGTATAGCTGTATACTTTTTTGCTTAGGTACATGGAGGAAGGGGTAGATACAGGGAACTGGGGGCTAAGCCAAATAGTTCCAGAGGAGCAGGATAGGGACCAAGAATCCACAAGAGAGGTGGATTCAGCACAGGTTCTCTCTCTCTCTCACACACACACACACACCATTTAAAAAGGAGACCCAGTTGTGATGAGCATCCATGTCACACAATGACCAAGCAGAAACTGTGAGCTCTAACTGGATGAATTAGTGAAATTCCTAAAAAGAGCTAACTGTACAGACCTAATGATCCCTGACATCTTGGGAGATGAAATGTATTAAATCATGGTAATAAAGCTACCAGAAAAGGACAATTCATAATGAAAACAGAACATGGGAGTATTTCACTTAAGGACAACTCCAGGTTGCAAGAAACTAAAAATCTATGAGACAGGCATGAGCTTAAAAAAAAATCCCATTAACTCAGCAGGTAAAGTTTAATATAGAAGGGACTCAGTGCACACCAACACAGCTTTTAAATCATCTAAGGCATAACCAAATCTTGTGTTTTGGCTGAGAATCAAACTTATCAAAAAACGCTAAATCTTGACTTACCTGAAATTTTGTTTTGTTTTGGTAGTGGTAAAATTACTGTAACCCTAGGAAGGTATGGAAAGATTACTATAATCCTGGGAAAGCACAGAAATAAGAATCTGGGAAGATCACTATCATCCCAGGAAGATATAAAAAACAAGTACAGAAAGAGTAAATTAATTAAACCAACGGGTTAATATTTTGAAATAGATTTAAGTGTACTAAATTTTGCAATCATGAAGTATTACAGTCACATTAATTATAATTCTAATTTAAACTATAAAGGAGAATTTAACTTGTTTAAGCTATAAACAATTCTAAATGTTTAAAAATTTTCAGTTTTGAAGTTACTGTGTTATATGAGTGTAGGTTTAATACACCTTTAATTAAATTATGAGCAGTGATGAGTATTTTTTTCCATGTACAAGATCATGGATTCCATGGACTTTAAAGAACTCACTAAAGTATTTAAACAAGGGGTCACTGGAGTGGGCGAGCCCATAGCCTTCCCTCCCTGGTGAAGATGGGAAAATGCTTTATCACTGTATGTCATTTAGTGCTCCATACTCCCACCCAGAAGCCCAAGTTTTATCCTTATAATCTCTCCCTCTTACTACTCACATTTAACAAGTCACCTAGTCCAACAAATTTTACGTCCTCAAGTCTCTAATATAACTTCTTTCTCAATTCCTTTTCCACAGTCTAATCAAGCAAAATTATATTCTGCATAATTTTCTAGATCTTAATGTGTATCTACATGAGGCTGAGAGCCATAAAGGCTACTTTACAGAGAAAGGGTATGGTAAGATCTCTTAGGCTTTTATTTCTGATCTTGTCTAAAGGTCCTGAAACCTATGCTTCCTTCTTGATTTAAAAAAAAAAAAAAAAAAAAACAATATAGTATTATGTTACATGTCTGTTTGCACAAAATACTTATTATAAAACTATAAAAGTCAACAGAGAGCACTTAGGGAATAATAATAGCTTATTTCAAATTTGAAACTTAAGGCACAAACTAGGTAATCTATCTGGTTATTTGAAGTATAATGTTCTATAGTAAGATTCTCCCACCTTCAGGGTTTATACCAATGAACTCTACCACATCAATAGGTAACATTTAACTAACTTTTATTACACTCACTGATTGAGTTTTTTTTTTTAAACACACACCCATCGCTTGCCATAATTTAACATTTTACTTTTACATTCTTTTGCACATATCATAGTTACATGTAACTTTTACGTTCTTAGAAGCATGAGTGTTAAAAATATTTATCTCATGTACAGTACTTAATATTCCTTTATAATTAACCTTCTCCTAATAAAATTATCTTACAATAAAGCAGCAAACTCAAAAATATTTCTACTTTTAGAACTATAACCCTATCTCCTTTCACAATCATATATATTCTCACTTCTACATTCGTTCATAGAAACATATAACTCCCACACTTTTTTTTTTTTGTCACTAAAAACATTCCTGAGGAACAAGCATCACATCAAATCGTATTTAAAACCTACCAGCTGATTATCACTTTACATGAATAGCTCTACCACAGTTAAATAAGCACTAACTGGAATTCTTTTTATTGGAAAAAATATTCTAAAAGAATGAAAATTATTTTGTTTGATCAGTGGGGTTACGGATAATCTGCTTTCCAATTACAGTTGATAAATTGCTTTCACAACAATATTTTAAAAGACATTTAATATATTATTCAAATCTTTTCAAGTGGTTATCCTACAGGCTATATACTCTTCACAACTATACATTAAATCAATGTATCATACTTAAGATACCCGTTTAGTATTAAAGGAAAGTCACTATGGCACTATTAGTTTAACATGTTTTAAGTTATTTATTGAATCAACATATATTTACTGTGTATCCATCGTATACAGGCACTAGATAGGTTCTAAGGATACAATGATGAGCCAAAACTTGACATGATTCTAGCTCTCATGGTTCTCAAACAGTCCAGTGAGGATAGAGATGATCAAATAATTACACCAATGAATGTATACTTAGAATCTAAGATGAGTAGTCTGAAATAAAGAAAGAAAATTCTGTAAGCATTTATAACAATATTACTGTGGGAATCAATGCTGAATAAACTTGATCTAGACTGGGAGTAGGGGGAGCAGTAAAGGCTTCCAGAGAAAGTAATGCTTGAACTGAAATCTAAAGGACAAATAAGTAAGCTCATTAGGGACTGGGGGAAAATAACACTTTCCCCTATAAAAAGAGCAGTGGTTGCAGTGTTGAGAATAGGCTAGACAAGAGGAAACAGGAGACTATGACAGTGGAACAAACTGGAGATGACAAAAGTTGTTATGGCCCAGGGAAATGGAAAGATTGGAACAGATCCAAGAGCTATTTAGGAAGTTAAATCAACAGGACACTGAAAGAGTAAATATGAAGTAAAGAATGATGAAGTAGTAGTCATGGATGGCTCCTAGATTTTCAGCTCATATAGTTAAATGGTGAATTATCCTATTTTTCTATTGCTGCTGTAACAAATTACTATAAATTTAGTCGCTTAAAACAACATAAATCTATTATCTCATGGTTCTGCAGTTTTGGGATCTTACTGGACTAACATCCAGGGCTCCATTTCTTTCTGGAGCCTCTGGTGAAGAATCTGTTTCCTTGCCTTTTCCAGTTTCTAGAAGCTGCCTGAGTTCCTTGGATCCTGCTATTCTTTCTCTGCCTTCAAACCCAGCAACACTGTATCCCTCTGACCCTTCTTCATTTCTCTCTCTGACCACAGCTAGGAAAAAAAAAATTAATGCTTTTCAGGATTCATGTGATTAATATGGGCCCACCTGGATAATCCAGGATAATCTTCCCATTTCAAGGCCCTTAACCTTCATCACATGTGCTGAGTTCTTTTGCCAGAGAAGGTAACATAGTCACGGGTTCTGGGGATTATGAAGTAGGGGGATCATTTTGCCTACCACACTCCCTAATGATATATATAATGTATTCAGTGGCTAAAGCTCAAACCTCATCTAGGGGGGACTGCTTGATGTCTAAGTCATAGCAGAACAAAAGAATATAACATTATTAAGTTAATGTGAGTTGATTAGTATCAATAATTAGTCCTTTTGGTATCTAGTTGATGGCAAACACTTCTTATATCTAGTAAGATCAGAAAAATTATTCAACTCTTAGCTACTTTTTGGACTTTACTGAAAACACACATCAAAGGAAAGGAATGGATCTTAATGTCCATTCAGGTGACCTCCCCGTTTTCAAGTTCTCACTCAGTCCTCAAGGACTTAGTTCTTGTAAGATACTGCCACTTTCTCTCCCCATTTCAGAGCTAGCTAAACAACATGATGAATCATCTTTACCTTCCTTTTGAACCAACTTTCCCTCATCACTCATTTTTCTTTCCTCTTACAGATAAATTCCTACACCCATTTCACAACAAGGATTTTCTGCTTAAAAACAGAAAATAGAAGTAAAATACCTAGCATATAGCGTGCTGTGTGGCAATTGCTTAATAAATACTAGTTATTATTGTCATTATCTAGCATTCTGTATTAGTTAACATTGCCAGATGCTTCTCAGCCCCATTCTGACAATTCACTCTCAGTGCATAGTTTTTTATTACAAAGAATACAACTGATTAGCATGCGGCTTTCTAGGCTACACTCACATGACAGGCCTCCCAAGGCCAGTCTGAATGGGCCTAGGGATCTCAAACTCTCTCCTAACTATATACATGATCTGAAGCTACTTTATAACCTATTCTACATCAACCTCGTTTCATCCCTATTTCAACCTGGGGCTTACAGATCATTCCTAGAACATCAGAAAAATACTGTACTCTTTGCCTTTGGAGTTAAAAATGACATGAAAAGAAAGCTAGCTTTAAAAACCTACTGCAAATTGCATCTTTGCATCCACATTTTCCTCTTTAAAAAGGTACAAACACAAGAATTTTTAATTATTTTTACACATCAGTGCAAATTTTAATTTACATCTTGAGAGGTAGCATTCCTTGCTTTTCATCCTGACCATAGATGGTTTGGGGTAAGACTTGTATTTGGGCCTGAGATCAAGCAAGAGACCTCCCACCCCACTCCTACCTAGCACCCTAAAATCACAACTAAGAGCATCCAGAATAACTCCAAATCAATACTTTCCATCACCTGATCTGCAGGGCTTGTAGTTATTATTATAAACACTGAAAGATAACTAGAAAATAAGAGAATCAAAGAAAAAAAATCACAGTTCTTAGTATTTTGCCAGGTTTCTGTGTGTCTGAAATGAGGTTGGACCAATCCAACTGCCACCACATGATCATAGGACCTTAGTATTTACCAATAATGAAAGATTCTTTACATTGTACCCTGGCAAAATTCCAGTTTGACAATCTGCCTCTACATATTAAAATTCTCAGAACAGGGCAACCCCGGTGGCTCAGTGGTTTAGTGCCGCCTTCAGCCCAGGGCCTGATCCTGGAGACCCGGGATGGAGTCCCGTGTCAGGCTCCCTGCATGGAGCCTGCATGGAGCCTGCTTCTCCCTCTGCCTGTGTCTCTGCCTCTCTCTCTCATGAATAAATAAATAAAATCTAAATAAATAAAAAAATAAATAAAATAAAATAAAATAAAATAAAATAAAATAAAATAAAATTCTCAGAACATGACTTAGCAAACAAGTAGCCATTAAGAACCAACCAAATCTTCCATAGTACAATGGAAGCTAAGGAGACTTCAGTGACTGTGTGCCAAGAGCTTATGACATTTAGCAGTCCTGACTGCTACCACACTATGACAGACTAGATCTGCTCGAGGGCTCAGTGAACACAATGGGATTCTGTCTCCTACACCAGAGACATTAATTGCAATGTACAGATCAGGATTTTTTTTCCTAAGTCATGGTTCTTTCAGTTATCATTGTTAAGATAATTACACCACTTGGCATTCAGTCTCTGCACTAAGTAGTTCCTATACACGTAAAGAGTAAAGAAATAATTTAATATAGAAAATAAAATGCAATAGATCCAAATAGGTAAGAATTTTAAAATTTTCACTAGGAGTCTACAGAGCAGGATATGGACTCCCTCTGCTGGTGCCCAAGAGCAGCTCAGGACACCAACAAAATCACTGACAAAAGAACAACAAAAGCCAAAAGGCTAATCTAAATTCATTTCTATTTAGATTAGAGAATGTTTCACAGCAAATATGATATCAATCAAAGGCAACCCTAAAAATGACTGCATTTTATTGCAAATGCTATAAAAATAAATAACCAGCAAATTGCAAATCTCAATTATTGTGCTATTAGAACAAATGGATAATTTTAAATTTAGTTTTGCCTGGACTGAACTGTGGGATTTTTAGCAGCCATATTTGTCTTCCAAAATAGACGTCTCTTTGTTTTCATTTTGGCTTAGATCAAATTATTTTTCACCTGGTTAACTCTGATGAAAAGAAGAGATCAAAGATCAGAAGTCAGTGTTGGCCTGTGATTAATGCATAGAGCACACAAATGTGGTTATTTTAGAGAACAGAATAGTATTAGGTAGTTACAACTGTCACCAAGGCTAGCTTTTTACAATAGTACACTTCTATAAAACTCATGCAGCCTTTAGTGTGCCCTCAATGCAACTAATACACTAAACGAGATTTATATACAATGAAACAGCAGACTTCCAACTTCTAGTAGTAGCAGGTAGTTTGGTTACACTAACCCTGCCACAGTTTAATTATAAATTCTGGACAAAGGGCACCTGGTTGGCTCAGTGATTGAGCATCTGCCTTTGGCTCAGGTTGTGATCCTGGGGTCCTGGGATCAAGTCCCACACTGGGCTCCCCATAGGGAGCCTGCTTCTCCCTCTGCCTATGTCTCTGCTTCTCTCTCTGTGTCTCTCATGAATAAATAAAATCTTAAATAAGTAAAAAATTCCAGACAAAAGATTAAAAATTCATTATTTGAAAGCACTAGAAACTGACCAAAATCAAGCAGAAACTGCACCTACTGATATTTGGAAATTTGTGATCTTTTGTTCAATTCACAAACAGCTTGGATAGCCTCACCTTACTGGCTTTGAGGTATCAGAGGACAGTTCAGGGCTGGCAGCGTGGAGAAACCCCAGAGGGAAAGGCAGAAGGAGTAAAGCAAAGTTTTTGCTTCCTGATTAAACTACACATATGGAGACCCCAGAGGGATCCAGCAATAAAGCAGCAGCTAGAAGCTAAAAAGACTGAGCACAGATTTCAGCTACTGCCCATCACACGGAAGACAACTCTGAGTTGAAGGCTTGCATTTGCTAGAACAAAAATTACATGTCAGAGCAATACAAAAGAAGCCAGAGTCTCCACAGTGTCTTAGTCATAATATCCAGTATCCAATAACAAATCACTAAGTATAGCAAGAAAAAGGAAAATGTGACCTACACTCCAAAAAAAAAAAAAAAAAAAAAAAAAAAAAGCAGTCAACAGAAACCAACTCCAAGATGATTCAGATGATGCAATTAGCAGTGACAAAGGACCTGGATCTAGATTCTAAAAAGAAGAAAACCTAATGATAAAAATAAGCCAATTTTTAAAAAATGAGCAATTTAAAAAATAAGAAAAGAAAATTTATGATGGCAAGTAGTTACAAAGAAGAGCTCAACATCTGTCATCAGGGAGATGCAAGTTAATACAATGAGATGTCGCTTCACATCCTCCAAGATGGCTAAAATTAGAAGACCTAGAACATTATATAGAGAGTACCCAGAATTTTCACACATTGCCAGAGGGAATGTAAATTGGTATAGCCAGTGTGGCAAAAGGTTTGGCAGTTTTTCAAAAAGTTAATAATAAACTCAGCTATTAATCCAAATATCTACAAAAAGACATAAACAAATATTCAAAGCAGCTCCATTCACAATGGCCCACACTAAGACAACCCCCAAAGCCCCTAAACAGGAGAACCAATTAAAAAAAAAAATGGTGGTAAATACATACAGTAGAAGAGAACTCCATGATAAACAGAATGAACTCCTGACACATGGCACAACATGGATGAAACTCACACTTTAGTGAGTGAAAGAAGCTGGACACAAGAACATGCTTTATGATTACATTTATATGAAGACAAAATCAAGACAAAACTAAGGCCAAAAAAAAATCAGAACAGAAATAATAAAAATATGGGTCAAACAAGAGTTCAGAGTTGACAGGGAAAGGAAAAAAGAGGTTTGCTTCAAGTTTTGAAGCAGGACACAACTTACAGAATGGGATTTAATACTTTCTAGACATTAAATTTTATTTTTTAAAATTTGTTTTTAAATAAAGACTTCTCTAGGATGCGTCTGATTTGCTTTGCTTTAGAGAGCTTCTAAACAGAGGTGATGTGTACAAAAGTTTCTAGGGCAAATGAAGGCAAAGGCATGGATACTGCCTGGTGACAATATAACCTTAAAAGTGGCTCTGATTTCAAGTAGAAGAGAACACAGATGTCAGAGGAGGACCTGAGGTTTACAATGTGAATAATCTTAACACAGGGTAAAACATAGGATTAATAGCTATTAAGAATTTTATATATCTGATACAATGTTGGACTTCAAATACTGGGTTTTTACTTTGCTATTCATTTTTTATTGACTACAGTAACTGCCCTACCCTAACTTTTCTATCAAAACACGTTTATTAAAAGGGGGGAAAAAATCCTAGTAATAACAAGTTCCAGCATGCATTACCTTGTCCTGAAGGGTTTGCTGCCATTATCTTCTATTTTGTTTCAACTATGTTCAATGGCAACTGGTCAGCACTTTACAATTACCTGTTAAAAAAAAAAAATATATATATATATATATATATGTGTGTGTGTGTGTGTGTGTGTATGTACACATATATAAAATGCATCATATTTAACAACAAACTATAAGTTTTCAGGAACAGCTAGCCTCCCTACAATAAAACGTTTTCCGTTCCTTCATCGCTTCAGAAACACACACCTGAAAAGTGGCACAGACTTAAGTCACAAATTTAGATTCTGCAAGCCCTTCAAGTATTTCATTAGAACGTTAAGGTTAAATGTTGACTTTTGCAGATGATGTTGAGATGTTGATACCAACATTTAGCATTACTGTCTTCAACATACAGCATTACGCGGTATTCACCACACACTACCAAATGAATCAGCCAATCGAGAACATCAATATGATCGATGCTAGGAAGAAAGAAAAAAAAAAATCACTCCTTTATGGTCCTTCCTGATGCACTTAAAAAAATATATCCAGATGGGCAGCCCCGGTGGCTCAGTGGCTTAGGACCTGCCTTGGGCCCAAGGCGTGATCCTGGAGACCCAGGATCGAGTCCCACGTCGGGCTCCCTGCATGGAGCCTGCTTCTCCCTCTGTGTCTCGGCCTCTCTGTGTTTCTCATGAATAAATAAAATCTTTTAAAAATCCAGTAGCTACTGTGTATGCTGAAAGCTAAGAAAGAAAACGTAACGCCTGGAATTTATCAAGTACATCCTCGGCACCATACAATGCGTAAGATGCTTGAAATTATCTTACTCATCGCCGTCTTACAGATGGGGAGAGCCATGCCCCGGGCCCCAGAAGCCAGGTCGAATACTTTGGGCTGTTTCGTTTCCCAACGTCGTGGGTTTTGTATCGGGCTTTGGGGAGATCGCGAGTGGGCAAGGCCGTCCTGCTGCCCTCGGGGAGCAAGCAGTCCAGCGAGAAGACAGGCCCTCGGGCGGACGACCACCCTAACAAGTTCAACCAACGCGCTCTTTAAAAGGCGCCAACGGGGATCCCTGGGTGGCGCAGCGGTTTGGCGCCTGCCTTTGGCCCAGGGCGCGATCCTGGAGACCCGGGATCGAATCCCACGTCGGGCTCCCGGTGCATGGAGCCTGCTTCTCCCTCTGCCTATGTCTCTGTCTCTCTCTCTATGTGACTATTATAAATAAATAAAAATTAAAAAAAAAATAAAAGGCGCCAACGGTGCTCCGGCAGCAGCGAGGCACGGAGTCCCCTGGCGTGACGAGGGCGGGCTTTGGGGCAACCCGGGAAGAGCACGAGGGCTTGCAAACACCCTTGGGCGTGGAACAAAATATGCCGAGGTGCACCCGGGGCAGAAGCACCGAGCCGAGGTGCTCCCGGGGCAGAAGCACCGGGCGAGCCGAGCCGGTGGCGACGACAGGAAACAGGGCCACCTAGCGAGGGGGAAGGTTCGGCAGGGGGGCGACAGGGCGGCACCAGCGCCCCAAGGGGTCCTTGCAGGAGGGCGTGGAGGCAGGCTGGGCGCGGGGCAGCGAGGAAGCCGAGGAGGCCGCTGCCCCGTGGCCGCAAGGACAGCGGCGGCAGGTCAGCGCCGGGGCCGCGCACTTCCGTCCCCCGGCGCCGTGGGGCGGGCCTACTTACCGGGGGCTCCAGAGCGCCCAGGCCGGTCCGCGCCGTCCGACCGCTCTCTCAAAGGGGGCGCGACCACTTAGAGACCTGCAAACAGAGCCCAACGTGCGGCTCTACAACCTTCCCGCCCCCGCTGCGCTTCCGCCTCCAGCCTGACGTACACCCGAGCGAGCGGAAGTCCCGCCTCCGGCCGGCCTCCAGCGGCCGCTGCCCAATGAGAGCCGGGCTTTAACTGCTGTTTCCCTGCCCGCCCCCCGCGCCGGCCGAGGCCACTTCCTTTCCGAAGAGTGGCAGCCGAAGGGGCTCCTGGGAGATGCAGGCCGCGCGCTGGGGGGCGGGGTCCGAGAGGGGCGGGGCTAGGGGCGGGGCTAGGGGCGGGGCCGACAGCGGCTGGGTTCCTAGCGCCCTAGCGCCCTAGCTGCTCTGCGGTTAAGGCCGCGCGGTTCCGAGAGGAGTCGCCAGCCCTGCCAGACCTGCGGCGATAGGAGGGTGGGAGGAGGGCCAGTCCTCACCCGCTGGGCGGGCTTCCCAGATTCCACCACCACCAGGGGGCGGCGCGCCCGCACACGTCCACAAATCCCAGGGAGGTGGGTTTTTGTTGTTGTTGTTTATAGTTCACACTAAGCATGCAGAAATTTTTGCTACTGTGCAATAATCTGTTCAAGAAATGGCTGAGTCACAGCTCAGAACACGAGGACTCTTTTAGTAGGTTCACCCGATGACCTGATTCCAAAGCAGCGGATCTACATACTTACCTTGAAGGTAACAATGTATCGATGTGTGTCCCCTGTTCTGTGGTCGGCAACCTCTGTTACGCATATTTTGTAGAATTCGAACATACTTTTTTTTTTTTTAAAGGTTTTATTTTTTCATGAGACACACAGGCAGAGGGAGATGCGGGCAGCCGGATGTGGGACTCAATCCTGAATCCCGGGATCACGCCCTGAGCTGAAGGCAGACGCTCAACCGCTGAGCCACCCAGGGGCCCCTGAGCATACATTATTAAAAACCGGCATTTGCTCCATGGTCAATGTTTATATTGCATAATTTTCTTATGCACGGATCTAGGACTGAAACAGTAACACCCCCAAGCATTTATTGAGTGCCTTCTGTATGCTAGGTTCTTCTTGTGCATAAGCTCTGATCCTGTCATTTCCTGGTTTATATAGGATTTATATTTATATAATTATATATAAAACTCAGAGATGTTGAGTTACTTTATGTCAAATAACAAGCTGAGTTTAGAAGGAGTAAATGTTTGCCAGATGCTAAGGCCCAGGTTCTTAAATCTCACACATTGTCTCTGCTCTGGAGGAAGGAATTCCTCTGAGGCCCGATCTTGTTGACCTCCTTCATACAAATACAAAGTGTAACACCTGAGCACTCGGGGTAGTCCGCAGGGACCTAAAAGGCCTCTGTGAAGGGGGCCTGGCTGGTTCTGTTACAAGGACATAGGACTCTCGATCTCCAGGTTGTGAGTTTGAGCCCCATGTTGGGTGTAGAGATTACTTAAAAATATTTTAAAAATGAAATCTTTACCCAAAAAGGGTGGGGGCATATTTTAGTCCTGGGCTAATTAAAAACACAGCTGGGATGTATATGGCTGACAAAACCTTAAGGGAACTGTTTTGGTTTTAGGTGGCCTGACTAGACAGTACAGAAACAAGGGCATAAGAAAGCTCAAGTCTAAGTCCTTTTTGTTTGTTACAAGTTTTTTTTTTTTTTTTAAGATTTTTTTTTTTTTTTTTGAAGACTCTTTGAGGCAGAGATACAGGCAGAGGGAGAAGCAGGCTCCATGCAGAGAGCCCGACGTGGGACTCTATCCAGGGTCTCCAGGATCAAGCCCCGGGCTGCAGGCAGGTGCTAAACTGCTGAGCCACCCAGAGATCCCCCTACAAGTTTTTGTTTAAATTCCAGCTAGTGGGCAGCCCCGGTGGCTCAGCGGTTTAGTGCTGCCTACAGCCCGGGGTATGATCCTGGAGACCCAGGATCGAGTCCCATGTCAGGCTCCCTGCATGGAGCCTGCTTGTGTCTCTGCCTCTCTTTCTCTCCTCTCTGTGTATCCTCATGAATAAATAAATAAAATCTTAAAAAAAAGATTTGGGCAGGGGTCCCCAATATTTTGTAATTTCCTAGCAAGTTCAGCCTCCAAGCATTGGGAGAACATTATCAGGAGAAAGATAAATTTAATTTGCTGCTTATTTTTTTGCCCTTTATTTGGTGAGTGTTAGCCCTTGAACCCCCTCTTTCTTCTCCTTGAGAGTCTTGGAACTTCTGCCTCACAAGAATTTTGACATCTTGGTTAATAGTGGGTCAGTTTATTTGGATTCAGATCCTAGCTCTAACGCTTAATGTTTGTGAACCCTCGTTTGACTTTTCAGTGCTTCAGTTTTGTCATCTATAAAAAAGGAAATACAAGTTAAATGAATAACCACACCCACTGGATGGCTACTATACAGAACAGAAAATAAAATAAGTGTTGGCAGAGAAACTGGAACCCTAGCACACTGTCGGTGGGAATGTAAAATGGTACAATCACTGTGGAAAACATGATGATGGTTACTCAAAAAATTAAAAATAGAATTACCATATGATTTAGCAATTCCATTTCTGGGTATAAACACAAAATAATTGAAAGCAGGGCCTCAGAGATTTATCTGCACACCTGTATTTGTAACAGCACTACTCACAGTAGCCCAGAGTTGGAAGCAACCCAATTATCCATCAACCAATGAAAGGATAAGCAAAATGTGGTATATGCATATACTGTAATAGTATTCAGCCTTAAAGTAGAAGGTAATTCTGACATATGCTGCAGCCTGCATGAACCTTGAGGACACTGTGCTAAGCGAAATAAACCAGTCACAAAAGGACAAGTACTGTGTGGTTCCACTTACACGAGATACTTACAGTAGTCAAAATCATGGAAAGTAGAATGGTGTTTGCCGAGGGGTAGGGGGAAGGGGAGAATGGAGAGTTGGTGTTTAATGGGTTATAGAGTTTCAGTTTTAAAAGATGAAAGGAGTTCTGTAGATGGCTGGTGGCGATTGTGGCAAATCTGAGAGATCTGCCTTTTACTGCACATCTTGGTATTCAGTCATAGGTAGGCTGATAAATACACACATCCTGCCTATCAGCCAGGGGAAAGTCCAAGACAAAAGGACTGCGAATGATAGTCCTGTGGCTCTAGGAACTGATATGGAAATGCCAGGTAGCAGTCTATGAAGGCATTATGATTCTTATGGGCCTTTAACATCAAAGTAGAGAGTTGGGAATAGTTCCCAATTTCCAACTGGAGCCATCTTCACTCTTCTTTTGCTATTTTGTGATTAGATATTTATGGGAAGTGCATTAGGCTAGACAGCCTTTAAAGTGTGTAGAAGTTTGAGACTATTGCCATATTAATTCTCTATTGCTTGGAACAAATTGAGGCTAAACTCGGCAATTTTTAAAAAGATGTATTTATTTGGGAGGGAGTGTACCTGTACACAGGGGAGGGAGGGTGGGAAAGGGAGAGACCAAATTCCAAGCACACTCCACGCTGAGTGTGGAGCCCGATGTGGGGCTGGATCTCATGACCCTGAGGTCATGACCTGAGAGGTGGACACTTAACCAACTGAGCCACTCAGGCGCCCCCCAAACTTGGCATTTTATTACAACAAATGTTCACTGTTTTACAACTTCTGAGGGAATGTAGGCAGCATAGCTGGATGGTTCTGGCTTAGGGTCTTTCACAAGGTTGCAGCCAAGATCCTAGCTGGGGTTGTAATCATTTGAAAGCTCACTTGGATGGAAGGATCTGCCTACAAGTTCACTCACATAGCTAAGGGCAGGAGGCTTTCAGTTCCTCAACCTCCAGGCCTTTCCACAAGGTTCCTCATGATGTGGCATGAGCAAGTGATACAATAATGAGAGAGAGTGACCAAGACAGAAGCCACGGTGTCTTTTATACCCTGATCTTAGGAGTGACAACCATCTCTTCTGCCGTCTGCTGTGGCTCACAGGCCAACCTTGATACAGTGCAGAAGGGGCTACAAGCTGTGAACACAGGGAGATGGGATCACTGGGGACTGTCTCAGTCCATTCAGGTTGTTATAACAGAATACCATAGGCTAGGTGGCTTATAAATATTTTTTTATTTCTCAGTTCTGGAGGCTGGGAAGTTTCAGATCAAGGCACCAGCATGATCTGGCTCTGGTGAGGGCCTGTTTCCTAGTTCATAGACAGCTGTCTCTCTGCAGTGTCCTTATATGGTAGTAGTGTTGCCTGGTGGACGAGGGAGACCCTTTGGCCCTGAGGCCTCCACCCAGCCCATCCCCGGATGTCCCTGGAGGCTGTTGGTCTCCTGCAAGAGGGCATTCAAGGACGAATCAGACACAGTAGTTGGGCAGTACAAGTGAAGAGTTTATTAAAGTAAGATTAACACTTTTTTTAAAAAAAGATTTTATTTATTCATGAAAAACACAGAGAGAGAGAGGCAGAGGGAGAAGCAGGCTCCATTCAGGGAGCCCAACATGGGGCTCGATCCCGGAACTCCAGGATCATCACTCCTGGGCCGAAGGCAGGCACTAAACTGCTGAGCCACCCAGGGATTCCCAAGGGTAACACTCTTAAATAAATAAATCTTTTTTAAAAAGGGGGCCTGGGTGGCTCAGTCAGTTAATGATCTGACTCTTGATTTCAGCTCAGGTCATGATCTCAGGGTCCTGGGATCGAGCTTCAAGTCAGGCTCCCTGCTCAGTTGGGAGTCTGCTTGTCTCCCTCTCCCTCTGCTCCTCCCTCTGCACACTCACTCTCTCTCAAATAAATAAATACATCTTAAAAAAAAAAAACAAGAGTATATTCTAAAAATGGGAGAGTCAGTGAGCTCTACGAAGAGCTGGGCCGGGAGTTTGGGTCTCTTTATTGACAGTTGTTGACTAAGGGGTGGAGTATTAGAGGAGGAGATTTCTCAGGGTTTTGTTCTTTTACTCCTTTACTTAGTCAGGATCTCTGGCCTTCTTTATCTTGGTCTGGTTTGATCCAGCTCCATGTGGCTTTGTTTTTGGAATGCTGCCAAGACAGGTCTCTAACTTTCCTGATAATGGGTCATGACTCCCCCTTTGCTGGCCTCCGGGCATCCTGTCAAAACCTAACTAACTGCCTACTCTAACATTAGGAGATAAAGGAGCTCTCTGAGGTCTCTTTTATAAGGGCACTCATCCCATTTATGAGGGCTTTGCCCTTATGACCTACACTCCTCCCGAAAGCCCCACCTCCAAATACCAGCACATGGAGGACTAGGATTTCAACATACAGATTTTGAGGGGGACACAAACATTCAGTCCAAAGTCAGGATCATCGGGAAGCCTGGGTGGCTCCGAGGTTGAGCATCTACCTTTGGCCCAGGGCATGATCCTGGAGTCTTGGGATCAATTCCTGCATTGGGCTCCCTACATGGAGCCTGCTTATCCCTCTGCCTGTGTCTCTGTCTCTCTCTCTCTCTGTGTCTCTCATGAATAAATAACATCTTAAAAAAGAAAAAGTTTGCTTTAAAAAACAAAAGTAGCAATCATCACAGAAGTTGGCTACTAAAATGACATGGATTTTTCTTTTCTTTTCTTTTCTTTTTTTTTTAAGTGTCCTTATTTTAGCTCCTGTATAAAATGGGTGAACTTAGTTCAGGAGACTCTTAGCTACAAAAAGGGGTCAAATTGCCCAATGGTCGAGATTGCAGCCTCTAGAACCAGACTCTCCAGATTAAGATTCTGGCTCTACCACTTGCAGAGTTGATGCTGTTCAATCACTGTTCAATTTCCTCATCTGTGGAAAGGACTGGTAATAGTACTTTCCACCATGATCTGTATGGGACTCGAGCATTTCCCACCTTTTTGGAATCTGAGGGAAGTTACCCTTGAAGGAGAGGGGGTTTCAATTAAATCCAAAGGTAGACAGATGGTCCCATGATTTAATTAAGGGGAATTTGCATACCATGAAATGAAAACTCTAGAAACTTTAGACATAATTAGTCTCTTTTATGGAATCTTTACTATAATGCCAGGACTCTACTTGGAAAGGAGTGTTCCAGGCAGTGTCACCTCCCCTTAGGAAGAGAGGGCGTGGGGGTCTTATCATGCAGATTTCTTCACCAGGGCTGCTCAGGAAATTCCAGACAGATTGGTTTAAAAATTCACCTGTGGGAGAGGCTGAAACTGCAATTCGTGTAGTATTAAGTCTTGGTGAGATTTGTGATAAGGGACTCCACTTGGAGCCTTTCTTTTTAACAGAAGTAAAGGTGAAGCTACCCCTTGTGTTTATAACCATGGCCAATGGTGATAGTGTATGGTGTGGTCACAGCTGGTGCAGATTGAGGCCCCGTGGGGAGTCAGGTCAAGTCCACAGTTTGCCAGCCAAGCAAGCAGATGTGGCACGGACCCAGGGTGTTGGGTCACTCTGCCTCTTTCCCCAGGGAGGGAGGCAAAGGGGTAACTCCTCAGGTGGGCAAGGAGAGGAGGACCACAAGAGTGGGTAAAATTCGTTTGGAAATGTTTTATATAACACACTGGCTGACTTTAAAAAGTATGAGATTTATTTTACTACTGGTTTGTCCCTTTTATTAAACAGATCAAACCGTGACGGTTTCAGCACGTCATGAACTGGCTTCACAAAATTGCATGAAGCTCCTCATGGAGCATGAGCACAAAGTAATGCTTCACGTCATCTACCTCTAACTTGGTCACCTCTAAGGGGCCAGGTTCCCAGTACCTTTTGGTATGCTCAGAATACGAGAGTGCTAAGCAGACACACCGACTGATGGGGTGTGTTTAAAATCTTTGTTTTAGGGCAGCCCAGGTGGCTCAGTGGTTTTAGTGCCGCCTTTGGCCCAGAGCATGATCCTGGGGACCTGGGATCGAGTCCCATATCAGGCTCCCTGCATGGAGCCTGCTTCTCCCTCTGAATAAATAAATAAAATCTTAAAAAAAAAAAAAAAAGAAAATCTTTGTTTTTAACCCAGTAGAAGCAGAGATGTGTGCACTTGGGTTCATTCATTCAATAAACATTTAATGAAAATACAAACGATGACCTGTCCTTATCTCTAATGTGAGCATGCAGGCCAGAACCCCACTTTTGCTTTTTCACTCTTCTGACTACGAATCCTGAAGGATGCTTTGTGGACTGTTAGTGGCAGCTAATATGCTCTTCAGGATTACTGTTTCATCAAAGTTCAAGGTGTTTGCTCATCTTAAACTATTACACTAGCATTATTAACAGCTTCTCGGGTTTGGGGCCATTTGTAAATTCAATAAATTGCCCGAAGAGCTCTTATTTGAGATCATTAATGATAAACTGCCAGCCACATGCTGTATGCTCCAAATCCCCCAGCATTCTTAAAATTCCTTTTTGATTAATTAGTACCTTTAATTTACTTTTCATGGGCCAATTTTATTCAACCCCAACCTTAGGAATGGACTGCATTCCTATTGTGACTGAAGGGAAAGCTATTTGTAGTCAGGTCCAAATCCCTGGAAACTGTAAATGTTTTCCTCATATGGAACAAGGGTCTTTACAGGTGAGATTAAGAATTTTGAGTTGGGGAGGTTTTCCTGGATTGTCCTGGTGACCTCTAAATGCAATCACAAAAGTCCATATAAAAAAGAGGCAGAAAGGGATATCTGGCTGGCTTAGTCGGTAGAGTATGACTCTTGATCTCAGGGTCATGATTCAAGCCCCATGTTGGGCATGAAGCCCACTTAAAAAAAGAGAGAGAGAGAGAGAGTGTGTGTGTGTGTGTGTGTGAGATAGGGAAATTTGGCATAAGCAGAAGAGAAGGCGGTGTGCTGGAAGAAGTATAACCCAACCAAACAAGAGTTCATGTGCCCAAGACGCTGCAAGCTGGTGACAGATCTGACATTGAGCTTTTGCAGTGAAGTAAGATAGGCTATTTATTGGGGTGGCACCGCCCAGGAGAAAGGGGAGCTAGTGCTCAAAGTCCTGAACTCCCAGATGGCTTAGGAGCAATGGTTTGTCTGTCTTTCTTTCTTCCTTCCTTTCTTTCTTCCTTTCTTTCTTTCTTTCTTTCTTTCTTTCTTTCTTTTTCTCTTTCTTTCTTTTTTTATTTATTCGTTTGAGAGAGGGAGAGAGGGAGATCCCTCAGGATCAGCAGGGAGAAGGCAGAGGGAGAAGCAGACTCTGCGTTGAGCCAGGATCCTGACGTGGGGCTCAATCACGACCTGAGCTGAAGGCAGAAGCTTAAACCATCTGAGCCCCCCAAGCTCCCTGAGCAATGGTTTTCAAAGAGGGGGTGGAAATTCAGCCTAAGAGACTCAGAATCGTGGATCATGCTGATTGATTAGGGATTGGACCAGCTGCAACAATTCGTTTCTTATCTTCCTGCCCCATTCTGGTGACCCTGTCTGGTTTCAGTGTGACTTAGTGAGGTGGTCGTTCTGCTGCAGGGGCCTGGCACTGCAGGACCTTCTCCGCGGGCCACATTAGCCATGTCACCGCTAAGAGCACAAAGGCAGACGTCCTACATCCTGTGACTGTTACTAAGCAGCAAACTGTTATTATTTTTTCTTGCACACACAGCATGTTGTATTTGTTACCGTAGGCAAAACAGCATGCCACAGACTTTTCAGGAGGCAACTTGATGTTATTTCTTGAGGCCATTTTACAGGTTTCCTGAACAGTAACTAAGGGCTATGTGACTCGGGTCAGAGGCAGCCAGGAGCCATTTGTCCTCATCGTGGTGTCTGCAGGGACTTGCATGTCCAGTTTCGGGAGCAAAGGGCATTCTCCCCTCCTGGGATGGAGTGTGGCCTTGATGTCCACACACGCTGATTTCCAACTTTGGGCCTCCAAAACCGTGAGAGGGTACGTTTCTGTTTTTAAGGCACCAAGTTTGTGGTCACTTGTTACAGCCACCACAGGAAGCTAATCCAGTGCTATTTGTGGCTCCCAGGAACACAGGTGAGAGTGCCTGAGAACAAGTACTGATGAGGCTTTTCTGTCTGGGTTGAGTTTTGTTTTGTTTTATTTTGATTATTTCTTTATTTTAGTGTGTATCTGAATAAGCTGAGAATCTTCACATTTTATTAGAAAATATCATTACCTTCGCTTTATAAAGGGAAAAACAGATCTTACCTTAAGTGAGTTTTTTGTTTTGGTTTGGTTTTGGTTTCAGAAATAGAATTTCGTGATTCATCACTTACATATGACACCAAGTGCTCATCACAACAAGTGCCCTCCTTAATGCCCATCGCCCATCTAGCCCATTCCCCGTCCATGTCCCTCCGTCAACCCTCTGTTCTCTATCATTAAGTCTCTTCTGGTTTGCCTCCCCCCTCTCCTCTTTCTTCTCTCTCTTCCCACATGTTCATCTGTTCTTTAAACTTTAAGTTTACTTTACTAAAAGTTCTTTAAACTTTTACTACATTGTGTCCCAAAACATATATTACATTATTTTAAAACCTAGTAAAAGTGCATATGATCTTTTACAATTTGTCTTTTTTTCCAAAACTATCTGAATTTTTCACAGAGTGCTTTCTACATGCAAATCGCCATGTTGGGCAGTGTGGATGATAGAGCTACAAATGTAATCTCTTATGGGTATTTTCCCGTTGCTTTAAAGGAAGGTTCCTCCTCAGTGTCTACCATCTAATACCTAATTGGCAACAGGAATGATGATTTTCAATAATCTCTTAACACCTGGAAGTACAAGTCCTGTGCCTTCATGGGAGGATTACTTACCTTTGCAAGACTTTCAAAGTAAATATGATATCTGTCAAAATTAAGAATTATTTAGGGACACCAGGGTGGCTCAGCGGTTGGGCATCTGCTTTCAGCTCAGGTAGTGATCCTGGGGTCCTGGGATCGAGTCCCACATCAGGCTCCCCATGGGGAAGCTTGCTTCTCCCTCTGCCTGTGCCTCTGCTTCTCTTTCTGTCTCTCATGAGTAAATGAATAAAAACTTAAAAAAAATAAAAAAGGAATTATTTAGAAATCAGATTTGTGACTTAAACATGAACAAAACTATAAAACTAATACACTCAAATCAGTACCTTAAATTTTATGTAACAGTTGATGTTTTGGCAAACTGGAATCTCTGTTGACAGTGTGAAGATGATGCTCTTCACAACATCATGCATTTCTTTGAGTTTGCTTGCCTCTCCCACCAGTTTTCTTCATTCAAAATGTAGCTGTGTTCCAAGCAGCCTAAAGGCTACATACCTCTGATTCATTAACCTGTGCCTTCTAGCTTATAGCTTGGCTAATTATAGCTTCTTTGAGATCTCAACAGAACACTGACCCTGGGGAAACAAGGAACCAGGTGTTCCCAGATGATCAAGCTTGACCACACTAGAGAATAGCCTTCCCTGATGCCAGCACATTTGCATGAGATTGAGAATGCTTCCCCTGCATGTTGACCCTCACTACTTCCCTATGCCTCCCCCTTAAAAAGTCCTTGCTTGGTCCAGAACCTTGGACACTAATCCACTGTCTTCCCAGGTTGCCAGCTTCCTGAATAAAGCAAACTTCCCATTCCAACCAACACTTGTCTCTTGAGTATTGGCTTTCAAGCTGTGAGCAGCCCAACTTGGGTTTCGGCAACAAAATGAAAGGTAAAATATCTACCTTTATGGTGTGGTGTGAAACCATTTGGCTTTCATTGAGCCCAGGGATACTTCTAGACCCGAGCAGGAGGGGCTCCGTCCCCCACATCATAGAGGGTTCTGTATAACACACATGTGCACACACACATGCACACATCTGTTCAAGAGCAGATAAAAACCTCCGTCACTTGAGATCTGGTGGTCAGCCCTGGACCATCATAATATAGAAGCTTGGACATCTGCTGTTAGGACTAACACTATTCAGGCCCCATGGAAACACTTCATATCTCTTGCCCTGTTTTTTTTATAACGTTTTTTATTTATTTAAGGAATCTCTATACCCAATGTGGGGCTCAAACTCACGGCCCCAGGATCAAAAGCCACATGCTCCTCCAACTGAGCCAGCTGGGTGCCCCTTGCTCTGTGTTCTTGAATCAAAAGGTGGCAGAGGTAGAAAGTTGTGAAGATTTATGGGTGATGCCCATTCAGGTCTGAGTTGGGAAAAACCCAGTCTTCCTCTTGTGGGTCTCCTGTACTCTCACTGCTACCACCGTCACAGCACTTCCAACACCAGGTGCAAGTGTGCTTTTGCCACACCAAGCAACTCTACAACACCAGCTGGGTGTGCTGCAATTTAACTCAATTCTGATACCATCTTCCTGGATATAGCGTCAGACCCCTCAGTCCCACAACACTACCCTCTTCTCCCCCTCCTTCAGATGCTGGTCACAACTAGAAGGTCCCCAGGTTACCCACAGATTCTGTCCAACTTGGCTACACATTGGAGGCTCCTCCCCTTTAGATTTGGTTATTTGCTAGTACAGCTCACAGAAGTCAGGGAAACCCTTACTTACATTTACAGTTTTATTAAAGGATATGATAAAGGATACAGATGAACAAACAGGTAAAGAGATATATAGGGAGAACTCTATATATCAAGCTCAGGAGCTTCTTTCCCATGGAGTTGGGGTGTATGACTCTCCACGTATATAGATGTATTCACCTGGAAACTCTCCAAACCTGGTACAACTGGGATTTTATGGAGGCTTCCTCCCAGAGGCATGATTGATCATTAACTCCATTTCTAGCCCCTCTCCTTTCTCTGGAGAATGGAAAATCCCAAGCTTCTAGTCTTGGCTTGGTCTTTCTAGGGACCAGCCCCCCTTCCTGGAGCCATGCAGGAGCCCACCCAGTCATCTCATTAGAACAAAAGACACTCCTGTCACCCAGGAAATTCCAAGGGGGGTAGGAGCCCTGTGTTGGGAGCCAGGGTCAGAGGCCAAGTTTTAGAACAAAATTGCTCTTGTGTTCTTATCACTTAGGAATTTAGAAGGGTTTCAGGAGCTCTGTGCCAGGAATCAGGTGGGAGAAGGGGCAGAGACCAATGTATATTTTTTCTAATATCTCACAAGGCCAGAAATGGACACTGCTTCTTAGTGCAGGGAATAAGTCAGGAGCAGAAGTATTAAGGTAAGACAAAAAAAATTCCAAATACTATGTTTCAGATCAGATGTGAATTCAATAAATACTTTGGTGCTGAATTTTCTTTGGTGCAGTTATTTGTCTTTGGTGCTGAACTTTGCATTTTCTTGCTTTTCTTCTTACTCTTTTTTGTGATTCTGGAGTTACTCATGAATTACTGTTGTTTTCACAACAGCTATAACTGTGGCTGAAGTATATTTCTGCAATATTAAACAATTGATATTCCTCTTATGTTTGTGTATGTCTATATATATATCATGAGTGAAGCATAATACTGATTCTTTACTTATGATTCTAGAAATTGCTTTAACAGATGGTAAAAATTTCAATATAAGTGATAATTTATGGCAAAATTAAAAGATATTCTAATACTTTGTGATAATTTATCATGCATCCACATTTCTTTTTTTTATGCATCCACATTTCAATGTTTTAATGATCTGTAAAATTCGTGATTAATTTCTGCATCTAAGTATTACTTTAAGAATTTAATTGGCAGGGGCCCCCAGGCGGATCAGTTGGTAAAGTGTCTGCCTTTGGCTCAGGTCATAGTAATCCCAGGGTCCTGGGTTTGAGTCCTGCATTTGGGCTCCCTGCTCAGCGGGGAGCCTGCTTCTCTCTCTGCCCCTCCCCCTGCTTGTGCTCTCTCTGGCTTTCTCAAATAAATAAATACAATCTTTAAAAAAAGAATTTAATTGTTTCCTTACCAGAGAATACGTTTCCTCCAAGTTGGAATTAAGAAAAAACTAAGAACTACAATCACTAGAGAAAGTTTAGTTTGTCGAATTTGACATTACTGTTGGCAAATTAATTAAACAAGGAGGCCATTAGGTTGGGGTGGCTCTAATGTAATTTAAGCCAGTGCATGCTTCAGGGTAATGACATTGAAACCTAAGGACAACACAAAGAGCCATCTAAGCTTTAACGATAGCCAATCAAGAATTTCCTTGCTTTGCTTCTGTCTTTTCTTATAAAACTTTCTCCTTAGCTCCTGTTGGTAGTGCAGTTGGGCACTGCTCCTATATGAATAGTTTTTTTTTTTTTTTTGCTCAAACTCTTAAATTTTTAAGCATGTCTCAATTTATCTATTAACACTGTCAATGGGGGCACCTGGGTGGCTCAGTCAGTTAAGGGTCTCTGCCTTTGGCTTGGTCATGATCCCAGGGTCCTGAGATTGAGCCCCACATTGGGCTCCCTGCTTAGTGGGAGTCTGCTTCTCCCTCTCCTTCTGCTCCTCCCCTCTGCTTGTGCTCTCTCTCTCTGTATCAAATAAATAAAATCTTTTAAAAAATCCCCACTGTTAATAGTACATAATATATGTGAAAAATCTTATAATCTCATAAATAATTATTTTGCTGCTATAAAGGCAAGGAAAAGTTCATGAGCTGTGTATGTATTTATTTTATTACTCATATCAAACATCAACAGACCACCCAGATATGAAAAATAATATAGTTGTCTTTTTAAAAAAATTTGTTTAAATTCAATTTGCCAACAAGTTAGTTGTCTTTGATCCTTAGCCAACTTTCAGTCATTTCAAAGCCATAGCTTTACACATATTTATTAGCTTGATTTATAACTTGTAGATATTTACACATACAGAGCCTGCACCTGTGTTGTGGCTCCAGACCCCACAAATGCTCAGATGCACCCGACCAGGCACAAGTCTATATGTGTTTCGTTGGTTGCTAATGTAAGGAAATAAAAGTTGAAATATTTGGTAGTTTCTTGATCTTAAATATAAATGTGGGAACTGATACCTGTTTCATTAATCAACTCAACAGTGGTCATCTAGATAATTCAGAATATGCTATTATATTTTATATATAGGTAGCATCCAGAATATTAAAAAAAAAAACTTTTAAGATCATCATCCAAGGGATCCCTGGATGGCGCAGCGGTTTAGCGCCTGCCTTTGGCCCAGGGCACGATCCTGGAGTCCCGGGATCGAGTCCCATGTCGGGCTCCCGGCATGGAGCCTGCTTCTCCCTCCTCCTGTGTCTTTGCCTCTCTCTCTCTCTCTCTCTCTCTCTCTCTCTCATAAATAAATAAATAAATCTTTAAAAAAGAAAGAAAGAAAAGAAAAGAAAGGAGAAAGAAAGAAAGAAATAGTGATACCTGGTGGGGTGGGGGGTGCACCTGGGTGGCTCAGTTAAGCAACCGACTCTTGATTTCAGCTCAGGTCTTGATTCTGGGATTGTGAGTTGAAGCTCCTCATTGGGCTCCACACTGAGATTACTTAAAATAAAAAATTTTTTTTTTATTTTTTTATTTTTTTATTTTTTATTTATTTATTTATTTATTTTTTAAATTAAAAATTTTTAAAAGTGGTACCTGCAGTGTCTGGCTGGCTTGGTGGGTAGAGCATACATCTCTTGATCTTCGGGTTGTAAGTTCAAGCTCTACGTTGGGAGTGGAGATGACTTAAAATTTAGGAAAAAAAAAAAAGTGACACCTGTCCAAAGAGTTTTTTTTTTAAGTGCTGTTAATTGGGATATAATGGAGAGATCTTAAAGTTCTTGTAATTATTATATCACTTTAGAAGTGGAGAAAGGTTAAGGAAAAGAATATTGCTTAGCCTTGGAAAAGAAGTAGGAGGCATTGTAAATATGTTTAAATCAGATGTTTCATGCGTTGAAATTAAAAAATTTTTTCTTATTAGAATTTTTAAATTACAAAAGAAATAAATGCTCTTTGTAGAAAGAAAATGATAATCTGGTCTACTCTTGCCCTGCCACACCCTCACCCGAAGAGAAAAACTAACAGTCTGGTGCCTATCCAGTCATGCATTCTCCTATTCTCATATGAACCCATGCACACGTACATTCATATATGTATACACACACACACACACACACATATATACACATTCATATATGGTGATCCCACTATACATGTTATTGAACCACTTGCTTTTTAAAATTTAATGTACCATAGACCTTCTGATTCATAAAACTCTAATTTTTTATTGCTGCATGATATGGTGTGGATGTGCTATAATTTGTTCAACCTTTTCCCTAGTGATGTATATGTAGGTTGTTTCTACCCTCCTTGCCTCTACAAACAGTGCTGCAATAAACATCTTTGCACATATATCCTTAGGGACCTGTACTTTTTTTTTTTTTGTAGCATCACAAATTTGTGTTGACACCGAGAGCACCCGTTTGGTTCCCTGGACCCCTACTAGTAGTGGACATGGAGGCAGATTTCAAGCGAAGCTTGTTTCAGGGCTCTTTGCTTGAATGTGTCCCTACACTGGTACACACCCCCTCCCCACCCTCACCCAGGGCCTTGTTGTCCATCAAGATTCACCCAAAAAAATAAATAGGAAAACATTGAAGATGGTCACAGAATTCGTAGTTGTCTGGAGATTCTGCTCTCTTGTTCTTTTGGATCGCTAAACATGGCTTGCCTTGCCCATTCTATTATTGAAGAGAGAGCACTAGCAAGAAGGGCAAAGGCAGAAGGAGAGAAAATCTCAAGCAGACTCTGCACCAAGCTTGGAGCCCCATGCAGGGTCTGATCTCACAATGCTGAGATCACAAGTCCAGTTGAAACCAAGAATCTGATGCTCAAGGGACTGTGCCACTCAGGCACCTTCATAGTGCATTTTCAATGAACAATTTGCATTCATCAGTATTAACAAATCAGGTGAATAAAAATATTAATCTTTAAAAAAAAGTCTTAGCAAAGTGCTCACAGGGCTGTGTATTTTTGTAATATTTGAAAAAGTAGGTTACTTTATCTACAACCAGTTAGGACAACCGTGCCTTTTCACTCCAGATTGCCCTCCTTTCACACTTCCCCTTGGGTCGTATGGCCTTGGAGTGGTTGCAGGCATTTTGAAAGTTGAGCTGGGAGGTGCCTCTGGCTGGTTCAGTTGGTAAAGCATGCTACTTTTTTTTTTTTTTTTTAGTTTATTCATTTATATTTTTAATAATCTCTACACTCAAAGTGTGGCTTGAACTCACAACCCTGAGATCAAGAGTAGCATGCTCTTCCAATTGAGCCAGTCAGGCACCCCATAGAGCATGCAACTCTTGATCTCTGGTGGTGAGTTTGAGTCCCACATTAGGGGTAGAGTTTACTTAAAAAAAAAAAAAAGAAGTTGAGCTGGATGTGTCTATTTGAGTTTAGCAGGATGTACGTATAAGGTTAACTGTTCAATGTCACTTCCGTGCGTAGTAGGGTTATTGCTAGACGATCATGGTGTACGATTAGCTTCCAGGTTCACTACTGTGAAGACACAGGGCCAGAGTTTATATTGTGAAATGAACTTGTCCGATGGCACCTGGCACCAGATGTATGGGGGTACTGGAGGAGAAACAAAGTTTGAAATGTATGGAGCCGGAACCTGGCCTGTAGAAAATTCTCCCCATCATCCAAGTGACAGAAGCGTTTCTAAGGAAGCGTTTCCCTAAGGAAGTGTTTCTTTTCTATTAGGGATATCCTTGGTAAAGTGGTACCTACAATTATAAACTCACCTGGAACTTACACAATAAGAATTCCCGTAAGAAATTTATCTATAGGCTAAAAATTTATAACAGCTCTACAAACAGCAGGTATGTTTGGTGGTAAGCCACGTATTCTGTGCCTGCCAGTGTATCAGATTGGATCTTAGCACATTGCCAACAATGAAGTTAGGGTTGAAAGAAACTTTCTAAACTATCAGCAATAAAAAAGCAAATTTCAAATAGCCATAAAGACTTCATTATCTTTCTATTCTTTCTATAGAAAACAATGTAATAAAATAGCTGTCTTATGAAGAAGTTCTTGAGGCATATGCATCCAAAGACTGAAAAATAGAATTGTAGGGGTGTCTGCATGGCTCAGTCAGTTAAGCATTGACTCTTGATTTTGGCTCGGGTCATGACCTCAGCTCTACGGATTGAGCCCCACATTGGGCTCCACACTCAGCCCAGAGTTTGCTTGAGATTCTTGCCCTCTGCTCCTCCCCCCACTTATGCACACACTTACTCTCTTAAATAAATCAATAAATCTTAAAAAAAAAAGTGCTGTGGAGGTGTGTCAGGCAGTTAATAAGCAACTTAAATTTTTTGTGGTATTGGCAATCAGATTCATAAAATTTCTCAATGTGGGGAGTTCTTGTTCTAAATAAATATTTACCTTTGTACTAAGTTTATAATGAAATTTTAAATTCTTTTGCTTGAAAAGGACCCTCAAATTGTTTAAATTTCAGGCCTCATAAAGCATGAGTCCTCGCCTAATTATAATTTATTGGTCTTAAGACGTTTGCTAGTAAGATAAGTGAAAATTTTATCTTTTTGCTTTTATTGACATTTCATAGATCTCTAGTGAAACTGAACCTTTTTTTACATGTATATTGGACACGTGTATTTCTTCTTTGAACTCACTAATGACATTTTTTTTGTCCATTTAAAAAACTTTTTTTTTTTTTTTTTTTAAGTAGTCTCTAGGGGTGCGTCAGGGCTTGTTGGTTGAGCATCTGACTCTAGATTTCTAGATTTTGGCTCAGGTCATGATCTAAGGGTCCTGAGACTGAGCCCCACCTTTAGCTCCACATTGGGCATGGAGCCTGCTTAAGATTATCTATCTCCCTCTCCTTCCCCACCCCCACTGGCTCTCTCAAAAAAAGTAAGCTCTTTGCCCAATGTAAGGCTTGACCTCCAAGATCAAGAGTTGTGTGCTCCAATGACTAAGCCACCAGGCACCCCTCTTTTGTCCATTTTTTTTATTGTTTCTTATTAATTTGTAGGGGTTATATATTAAGGATATTAATACTAGTGGGTCATAGTGGGTTGTGTATTAAGGATATTAATACTAGTGGGTCACATGTATTAATTATCTAAAATAGATAATTTTATCTAGATTATCCTTTGTCTTTTTTTGGTAACAGCTTTATTGAGATCTAATTCACACAATTATCTAATTCGCTCATTGATGGATTGATTGATTAATATTCTTTTTCCAGCTTTACTGTGGTATAATTGACTATAAAAATTGTCTATATTTAAAGGGCACCTGTGTGGCTTAGTTGGTTGAGTGCCTGACTCTTGGTTTCAGCTTGGGTTATGGTCTTGGCTTGGGTCATGGTCTCAGGGTTGTGGGATGGAGCCCGTGTTGGGCTCTGCAAGGATTTCCTCTCCCTCTGCCCCTCCCCCGACTCTCACATGGGTGCTCTCTCTCTAAAATAATTAAATAAATCTGAAAAATTGTATGTATTTAAGGTGTACAATGTGATATATATTTTTTAAAGTTTTTATTTATTTATTTGAGAGAGTGACAGGGAGAGCACAAGCACGAGATGAGTGAGGGGCACAGGCAGAGGAAGAAGCGGGCTCCCCCGTGAGTAGGGAGCCCAGTGTAGGATTTGATCCCAGAACCCTGGGATCGTGACCTGAGCTGAAGGGAGACGCTTAACTGACTGAGCCACCCAAGTGCCCCAATATGATATTTTGATATCTGCATACATTGTGAAATGATTGTCATGATCAAGCTAATTAACATACCCATCAATTCACCCATTTAAAGCATACAATTCAGGGATCCCTGGGTGGCGCAGCGGTTTGGCACCTGCCTTTGGCCCAGGGCGTGATCCTGGAGACCTGGGATCGAATTCCACATCGGGCTCCCAGAGCATGGAGCCTGCTTCTCCCTCTGCCTGTGTCTCTGCCTCTCTCTCTCTGTGTGACTATCATGAGTAAATAAATTTTTAAAAAATTTTAAAAAAATAAAGTATACAATTCAGTGGTTCTTTCTATGGCCACAGGGTTGTGCATCCATCTCCAGAATCAATTTTAAAACACTCCCCCAAAGAAATCCTGTACTCTTTATCTATCACTCTCCATCACATTTTATCTTTTGACATATGACATTTTTAATGTCAAATTTTCTTAATTTTCCCATAGTCAAATATTTCTCTCTCTCTCTCTCTCTTTTTTTTTTTAAACTTTCCAGTTTCTCCTGGCTTAAGGTCTCTACTCTCTCCAAGGTTCTTTAAACATTCAGCTAATATTTTATTTTTATGTTTATGTCTTTACTTCACTTGGAATGTATTCTCAGTATTTTCCTCATCACTAATCAAGTACAATCCCACTTTTTGACTAGATTTTGGGAAGGGATTAGTGTACGTAATGAGAGAGAAGTTTCTCTTCTCTTTCAACAGCCTTAAGGGGATGACAAACCCTTAAGGACCAGGAGCAAAGAGCAAGAGCAAGGACGATGGACACTCTCAAAAGTCAGAGTCCCCATCATCCCACGTGTGGTTGCTTAGGGTAGAGCGTGTGTGCTCATGTGATGCTTTGAGACTTGCCTTGACCACAAAACTTTCTTGTACAAATAAAGAGTTGAAAATGGGGTCCTAACAGCGAAGGTCAAAAAAGGAGCCAAACTGCTCTTAACACCATGTTTCTAGAGACTACAGTAAGGGAAGGGATGGGGGTGGGGAGAAGGAGGAACCACAATGAAGAAACCTGACAAATACTATGTGGACCAGGTAGGTGATCACAGTTAACATCATGATGACAAATCATGTTGATAGTATGTACTTTTTTTTTTGTATGTACCTTTTTTCCCCTAAGATTTTATTTATTTATTTGAGAGAGAGTGAGAGAGAGAGAGCACAAGAGAGGGGAGAGCCCAAGAGAGAAGCAGGCTCCCCACTGCTGGTTAGGGAGCCCGATGTGGGGCTCAGTCCTGAGACTCCGGGATCATGACCTGAACGGAAGGCAGATGCTTCGCCAACTGGGCCATGCAGGCGCCTCTCGATAGTATGTACCTTTGATACAATATGATGAGAATAGCACTTTTACTTTTGTGGTCCTTCCTCCTTGGTCTCACCATGAGAAACACAGCAGACAAACCCAAATTGAGGAGCATTCTATAAAGTGCCCTATCAATATTTTTCAAAACCAGCAAGGGAAGCCTGAGAAACTGTCACAGACCAGAGGAGGCTGGGAGACATGGCTACAAAATGTAATGAGGTATCCTGGTTAAGCTCCTGTAACAGAAAAAGAACACTAGGGAAAAACTGATAGAATCCAATAAAGTATGCCATTTACTTAGTTAATAGTAATGTGCCAGTGTTGGCTCCTTATGACAAAGGTACCATAATGATGTAAGGTGTTAACTAACCATAGAAGAAGAGTGAAGAGTATATGAAAACTCTCGTACTATTTTTGTGACTGTTCTGTAAATCTATAATTATTCTAATTTTTTAATTAAAAGGGAGGGGAAATATTTTTGCTAACCACATCCTTCCTGAGGGAGTATATGTAGGCCAAGAAAGCATCCTGCTTTCCCAAAGACTTGGTGTCTCTGCAACCTAATGCTTACTTTGAACAAATTTTGTGGGTGGGCCAGAACTGAATTTTGACAAGTCATTTCCTTTGCCTAAATTCCCCAGCCAGCTCGGAGAAGCCTTCCAGAATAGCTGATTCTGGCTGCCCTGGCCTCTCCCTGCCTCCCCTCCCAGCAAGTTCAATGGGTGACAATGATATCCCTTACTCCCTCCTGCCCCAAGATGCTGCTCAAGACCACCTGAAGGCTTATTTTCTCAACCTGTTATTTCTGGTTCTTGAACCCTCATTCTTTTCTTCGCCATTAACACTTGGTTTTAACCACCGCCCCCCTTGCTTTAGTGACCTACTCAGACCCTTACCTTGGTTACCTTACCTCCTGAGGCTTTGGGAAGGCTCAGAGCCCTGCCCTAGGAAGCCAGAAACTATTCCTCTTGAGAGCAGTGGTTCTCAATCTTTTTTCCTTATCACTGCCTTTGAGGGGAAAAGGGAAGTAGGTTTAGATTTGCCCACATAAGGGGCACTTGAGTGGCTCAGTGAAGCACCTGCCTTTGGCTCAGGTCCTGATCCTGAGGCCGAGCCCAGAGTCCATCCCTGCTCAGTGGAGAGTCTGCTTCCCCCTCTCCCTCTGCCCTTCCCCCCATTCATGTGCGCTCTCTTGCTTTCTCTAAGAAATAAATAAAAATCTTTTTAAAAACATTTCCCCAAACAAGAAAAATTAAACATTAAAGAATAAAATTTTGTTGGTTAGTTTTGGAGAGCCATAAACTGATACCTAAGATTGTTTTTTCCCCTACCGTGACCGCAAGGACCAATTTTCACCCCTTTCAGGGATGGTATTGCCCCTTTTTGAGAATGCTGCGGATGTGGCTGCCCCCAAAGGGGGGCTCTCTTCTGAGACCCTCCCCTATCTGCCTGCATTGCTGTTCTTCTGAATCCCCCAAGGATGAGTTCAGCTGCATGTCATGGGGATCCCAACTCAACTGCCTGAGACCATAGGGGTATTTCCTTTCTTTTTTTATTTCTTTCTTTCTTTTTACATTTGTTTTTATTGAAGTTCGATTTGCCAACATATAACACCCAGTGCTCATCCCCTCAAGTGCCTTCCTTGGTGCCTGTCACCCAGCTACCCCACCCCCCACTTCCCCTTTCGCAACCCTTTTGTTTGTTTCCCAGAGTTAGGGGTCTCTCATGGTTTGTCTCCCCCTCTAATTTTTCCTGAGTGGGAAAAATTGGGGATGTTTCCTTTCTACTGAAGAAGCCTGGAGTCAGGTGCGGGACTGAGCGGTGTCCGCGACACAGGGACGTCTCCACTCCTGGCCACAAGGTGGCTGTAGCAGCTGCAGGCAGGCCTCGAGCCTGCGTTCGCAGGGAGGGAGGAAGGGAACCGGGGCAGCCAGCAGGGAAGGGGGCCAGTGGCCGGTAGCAAAGAATAGGCGCTGCCACCGCTCTCCTTTTCCCTCCGTCTGTCCCCGCTCCTTTACCTCTGGCTCTACTTGTTGCCCCAGCCCACGTGTCAAGCGCTGTGCCTCCAAATGGAAGGAAGCACTTCGCAGTAGGACTCGCTGATTGCCCTGGAACAGGTTGCTTAATATCTCTGGGCTTCAATTTCCTCATTTATGAAGCAAGGGACGTAGACCCATTGCCTTTAAAAAAAATTTTTTTTAATGTAAACTTTAACGAAGCCTAACATAAAGGCTCACTAATCATAAGTGCGTTGTGTGCACCAGCCCTCGGATCAAGAAACAATGTTATCAGTACTCCAGAAACCCCCACAAGATAGCACCGTTCAGACTTCAAACACTGCATTTGTGCCTGTTTCTGAACTTCAGACAGTTGGGAGTCATAAAGTAGATCCTCCCTCCCTCCCTCCCTCCCTCCCTCCCTCCCTCCCTCCCTCCCTCCCTCCCTTCCTTCCTCCCTCCCTTCCTCCCTTCCTTCCTTTCCTTCTTTCTAGGAGGCTCCAGGCCCCATGTGGGGCCCAACGCAGGGCTTGAACTCATGAGCCTGAGATCAAGACTTGAGCTGAGATCAACGGTTGGACACTGAACTGACGGAGCCACCCACGCGCCCCCAGTAGACACTCCTTTGTATCTGGCTTCTTTCATTCACCATTGTGCTTGTGAGGGGTGACTGGCTGGCTCCATCAGTAGAGCATGTGACTCCTGATCTCAGGATCATGAGTTTGAGCTGTCCCCTTAGGCACAGGGATTACTTTTTAAAAACTGTGTGTGTGAGATCCACTCCTCATGTTGTTCCTTCGCTGTCATTGCTGTAGAACATTCCCTTGGGTGGCTATACCGCTGTTGACAGTTATGTAAATTGTTTTTAGCTTTGGCTATGACAAATAGTGCTGCCGTGGAGATTCTCCAATCCATCTTTTGATGAATATACACATGCATTTCTGCTGTGTTCTGGGAGTGGAACCACTGGGTCATAGGATGTCTGGGTGTTTACCTCCTAGATGCCTTTTAAGGATCATTCTTAGTGATGAAACCCAAAATTATCATGTAGCACACAGCCAGGAAACAGGTTTTCCTTCCTTTCACTGCTAATAAGACTCAATGCCAGGGCTATTCCAGGACTTGTCAGCTCTGTATCTTCTCCAGCTCACCCTCTCCAATGGGTTGCCTCCACAAAAGAATACATACACACTCCTGCCCCCCAGAGCCTGCTTGGGAAGCAAGCGCAGTAGTAGGTATTCCTTGTGAAGGTGGTGAATGACATCTCTATGGCCAGACGAAGCCCAGTTACTAGGAGCTTGCAGGGCCACCCAAAGAACTTTTTTGGGCTCTGAGAAATACCCACTCCGTTGTGAGGCATTTCACGAGCACAGCTATGAAATGAATCTGTCAACAGATAGTTTAGTTCATCTGTGCTCTTCTCCCAAATTTTAAGCACCTGGTAGATGCTCCATAAAAATAACCATAAACAGTTTAGGGCAGAAAGTCCCTGTCATAGGAAATTTTGTAAGAGAAATCTGTCTTTTAGGAAACTTTTCAGCAAACAGGAAATTTCTCCAAAGTAAGCACTTAAAAACGCTATTTACAAAAAGTGGTTTGGAATGTCATCTTACGGTTAGAGAAGTGAGTGGAGCTCAGAAAGTGTTTCTCAGAGTATAGTTTATAGATCGGTATCAGCATCACCTGAGGGGGGGGGGGTTGAAAGATGTCAGTTCCAGGCCCACCCCAGAATCAGAATCTCTTGGGTGGGGTCTAAAAACTTGCAATTTATCAAATTCACGGGGGGATCTGGGGCGAAACTCCATGGTCTGTGTTGCATTATTCACTGCCAGACGGTCTCTGTGCTTCTGGGGGCCATGAGCTTCGACATGGAAATATAAAATCATCCTATCATTTACCCACAAGCCTCTCTGCTGGTCCTGGGGCAAGGTCCAATTTCATGTTTGCAAAACTCTTCAGATCCTGGCCTCAAGTGGACCTGCTGGGTTTTGCTTTTTCCTGGGACCTCGTTGGCTGAATCAAATTGTCCACACAGTTTTGCCTGTGTCGGGGATAGTGTCTTCTCAGTGGTGCTTGTGTGAGATGCCTTCTGTGGCTTTCTACATGTCACCCTGAACGCTCTTTGAAAACCTTCTTTGTCCTCATCAGCCGTCCACTTCAGAAGTGGTGGTGTTATTCTGAGGCAGGGTTTGGGATGCCATATAAAATAAAGCTACGATTGTATTGAAAACCAGGAGAGGATAAGCAGCTAACACAAACATGAATAAGGCCTAAGCACATGCTGTACCAGGGAAGAGAAAGAGAGAATGCTTTGTTGTGACTCTGCTTTGTTTCTGAGGTCTGAAGTCTGGGTGCTCGTGGAAAAGCCCTGATAGACTTGCTAGTGAGGTTTGCAGGATTCCAGTTTGGCAAACTTAGTGAATTCCGGGGTCCAAGGCCCTGTCTCCTGAAAGGTGCCAGCCTCAGTGCCTAACATTCCGTATGGATGGTGGAAGGCCCCATCCTGTGTTCTTGGGTCTGGTGGCGTCACCCCATGTCCCCAGGCACATAACACCCAGTGCATTCTTCTTCACAACTCAGCCCTAGAGATCCAAGCTTCCCTCCATACATTCCAACAAACACTACAACCTTGTGTTCAGATATAAAAACTTCACATTTCTTCCTTCCCACCGTGTTGCTCTGAAAACTTTCAGTAGAAGCATAGTCACATAGGACACTTCATGTTATTTCAGGGACAATTTCCCACCACAAGGAACACCGAAATACAACAGGAAGTGGTGAGTATGAATAGGCAGTCCTGGGCTAAATTTGAATGGTGGAAACTTTATACCAAAATGTTTTTCATAGAAGCTCACTTTCTTTAGTTTTGATGACTACTCACCGGATCATTGTGGCCAGATGCCACTGACCAACCAGGAAACTGGAAAAATAAGTGAATAAACTCTTTCATATGGCCTTTTAGGAACTCTGGTTTTCTCTGGGGGTGGTGGTGGTGGGGGGTTGTTTGTTTTTGGAAGGAGCACAGAAAAATGGTACTCTGACCCAACTAAGCAAATAGAGGAGTTTGGAATGCAGCATGTTGTCATGAAAACTCTATGATCAATGTTTGTAACAGTAGTAAAGAAAACGTCTCCACTCTCCACAGTAGTAAAGAAAACCTGATGGAGAGGAAGGGAATGTCTCTTCCACACCAGCATTCTGCTGGGAATGGTACATCCCAAATATGCTATTCTACAACTACCACCAGGGTGAGTATTATTACCTGGCCCTTCCTTCTTTCTAGGTTAGGTAACTTGCTCATGGTCACCCCCACTTGTAGTGACTAAGGAGGAATCCAAACGTGACAATCTTTTCACTCTTCCCTGGTGACCTGAGGAGAAAGCTGAGTCCAGTCCTCATAAAATAAGATCTCTATTACGTTAAGATGGCCTGGTTGTTAAAATAAATTAACACTATTCAGTAAGAAACGTCTATGTTATCCATCTACCAAACACTCATTTCTAGCTCTATCCATGCTATTTATTTTGATACTAATAAGAACAGTTAGTAGAGTCTGTAGCAGTTGTAAGCAGCCCTTGAATGTAAAATTATTCATTTGACCCCACCTCAAGGACCACCGGGCATTGGCCTTCTTGTGAGGTAGACAGGTGCAGCATTTAAAATTGTTCACAGGGCAGCCCTGGTGGTACAGCAGTTTAGCGCCGCTTGCAGCCCAGGATGTGACCCTGGAGACCCGGGATCGAGTCCCACGTCAGGCTCTCTGAATGGAGCCTGCTTCTTCCTCTGCCTGTGTCTCTGCTTCTCTCTCTCTGCATTTCTCTGAATAAATAAAATCTTAAAAAAAGTAAAATTGTTCACAGTGCCCTCTGAATCCTGTCTTCACCAACCAAGGCAGACCTGTGTCCAGGAGGGAAAAGTTGATAACTTGAGGGCTGAGGCCCAGCGAATGACACCAGGAAAGATACAGGAAGGTCTTTGAAGTCTCTGAGTGATCTTTTGTGCCGGATTCTCCTGCTGAAGCATTACTTGTTTCTCAAAGGTGTGGAGAACACAGTGAATTCCAACTGCAAAGTTTGTCAGGTGAAACTGGAAACCTAAAGAGGTTGAAATCTTCAGGAAAAAGTACTATCTTCCTTCCCCATGAGCCACTTTACCTATTACTTTGCTAGAAGCCATCTGTTCTGTTTTTGTTTTTGTTTTTTTAAGATTTTATTATTTGAGAGAATGTGAGCGCACCAACTTGGGGGTGGGGAGCAGTAGAGGGGGAGGTAGAAGCAGGCTTCCCCTGGGCAGGGAGCCCCACATGGGGCTGGAACCCAGGACCCTGGGGTCAGGACCTGAGCAAGGCAGATGCTTAAGGGACTGAGCCACCCAGAAGTCCCTAGAAGCCACCTGTTCCTGTGCAGACTGGTGCCTTCTACTGACCTGGTCTTGAGAAAAGAAGCTGCAGAGACAGGTAAGGTGGGGTAGGAGGTGAGCTTCGACCTCCGACCTCCCTGACTACTTTGCTAACAGCAGCTCAGCCAAAGGCCTGGAAAGGAGGCAGGAGCGCATGAAAAAGCCGGTTGGGTCAAGGTGTAAGTTTGAACCGTGCCTCACTGGAGGCAGCCCTGCCTTTCCCACGCTCCCTCCTCCGAGGTGCGGCCTGGCCCGGGTGGGCTACAGGCCTGCGGGAGGCTCCCACGGCCTCCCGCGTTCCCGTCTCCGTGCCCCACGCGGGCGCTCCCGCTCCTCCGCGCCTCGGGGCCTTTGGTGCGGTTCTGCGATTACGCGGCGTAATTCCTTCCATTTCGGGGCGTCTTCGAGGCCAGCAGACCCCGACTCCCGCGCCCCGCCCCCGCGGCTGCCGCGGGCGCCCCGGTCCGCGCGGGTGCAATGGGTCGGGAGGCTCCAACGTCTTTCTCCACCGCTGATTTCCGTTAAACCTTCGTCCGCGGACGGCGCGCAGCCTCCCCCCGGCGGCCTCTCGGAGGCCAGGGTGGCCCCGCGGAGCGCAGCGGCGGGCTCGGGGCGCGCTTCCTGCGGGCGGGGGCGGGGCTCCGGGCGCGCCTCCTCGGCCCCCTCCCCTGCCTCCGTCCTCCCCCTCCGTCCTCCCGCCGTCCTCCCTCCTCCCGCCGTCCTCCCTCCTCCTCCTCCCTCCCTCTTCCCCCTCTCCCTCCTCCTCCTCCTCCTTCTCCCTCCTCCCTCTTCCCCCTCCCTCCTCCCTCCCTCTTCCCCCTCTCCCTCCTCCCTCTCCCTCCTCCCCTCCCCTCCCTCTTTCTTCTCCTCCCTCTCCCTCCTCCCTCTCCCTCCTCCCCCCTCCCCCTCCCTCTTCCCTCCTCCTTCTCCTCCCTCTCCCTCCTCCCCCCTCCCCCTCCCTCTTCCCTCCTCCTTCTCCTCCCTCTCCCTCCTCCCTCTCCCTCCTCCCTCCTCCCTCCCTCCTCCTCCCTCCCCCTCCTCCTCCTTCCCCCTCCTCCCTCTTCCCTCCTCCTCCTCCTTCCCCCTCCTCCTCCCTCCTCCCCCTCCTCCTCCCTCCCCCTCCTCCTCCCTCCCCCTCCTCCTCCCTCTTCCCTCCTCCCTCCTCCCCCCTCCCCCTCCCTCTTCCCTCCTCCTTCTCCTCCCTCTCCCTCCTCCCCCTCCCTCCTCCCTCCCCCTCCTCCCCCTCCCTCTTCCCTCCTCCCCCCTCCCTCCCCCCTCCTCTGGCCTCCGAGGCGCGGCGGGGGCGGGGCCGCGGGCGGGCTGTGGGCGGGCTGTGGGCGGGCTGTGGGCGGCGTGGCGGGGCGGGCTGGGCGCCCCCGGCCGAGGTGCGAGCGAGCGGCGGCGGGCTCGGGCTCGGGCTCGGGCTCGGGCTCGGGCGCGGAGCGGGGCCTCGGGCGCGCAGCGGGGGCGCGCGGTGCGGAGCGGAGCGGAGCGGAGCGGGGCAGCCCAGCCCAGCCCAGCCCAGCCCAGCCCAGTCAGCCCAGCCCAGCCGGGCCCGCGCGGGCAGACACGAGCCGGCGGCGGCGGCGGCGGCGGCGGCGGCGGCTCCCGGCCGGGCGGGCGCAGGGCCTCGGACCTTGCGCGGCCGAGCGGGGCGCCGGAGCCGGGCGCGGCGGGCGCGGGAGGAAGCGGCGGCGGCGGCTGCGCGCGCCATGTCGGGCGGCCCCCCCCGGGCCCTGCCGTCCACCGGGCCGCACTCCCTGCTCGACATGCCGCACCCGCTGGCCGGCTCCAGCAGCGAGGAGGCCGTGGGCGGCGACAGCACGCCCAGCCCGGACCTGCTGACGGCTCGCAGCTTCGGCGACAAGGTGGGGCGCGCGCGGGGGCGGGGGCGGGCGGGGGCGGGCTCCCTCCGGACCCCGGGCCGCGCCGCGCGCCCCGCGCCCCGCGCCCCCCCGCGCCCTGCCCGGCGGCCGTGCCCGCGGCCCCGAGCCCTCGCGGAGGCGCTGGCTGCGGGCCGGGCCGGGGCGGTGGCGAGCGCCGGTGACGGCGGGGCCGGGGGGCGCGAGTGGCGGGCGCGGTCCCGAGCCCCGCCAGGTGCGGCCCCGAAGGCCGCCCGCTCACTTGTGGCTTCCCCCGCTTCCCCGGGACCGCGGGGCGGCGGGAGTCCCGGGCTTTGGGTGCCGGCAGGACTGGCAGCCGCGGCCCTCCCAGGCGCCCTGCCCGCGCCCGGCCTGCGGGGAGCCCTGCTGAGGTCTGCCGTGCGCCCGGGAGTCGCCTGGCTCGGACCCCCGCGGACCCCAGCCGAGGGGACGGGCTCGCTGTGGCTCCTGTCTGGGGCCTCCGCACTGGTCAGCTTCGCCAGAGGCCCGGTTTGTGGTTGATGGAAAGAGAGCCGCCCTTTGACCTTCTTTGTGCAGAAGGAGGCTCCTGATTTCCTTAGAGGAGCCTGACCCTGGTGCCGCTTGCAGAGACAACAGGACCCCCCTGCCCCTCCACCTCTGCTGCGTGGCCACCTGCCCGCTCATTGCAGACGTTAGAATTGTTCTTAACGCCTGTGATCCGGATCCCCTCCCCCTAGTGAATTCTCCCTTGGCCCAATGCTCCTTGGGATCAGAGGACCTAATTCTTACCCCCGTAGATGGGAGGGCGTGTGGTAGGAGAAAAATGAGTGTCAGTGCATGGAGCACTCAAAATAGCCATGGAGGGGAACTTGATGTACCTTCGTGAAAGAGTTTATGAAAGCCGGGAGTGAGGAGTAGAGCATTAGGAACAAAAAGATTTAAAAAGCTAATGAAACCGATGGATTGAGCAGCTTGAGGTAGGTGTGTGGGAGGGGGGGAGGAGGACGGAGAGGGCTGTTAGTGATTTTTTTCTCTCTTTATTTTATAGATGATAAACTATATACGAAGGGTGATGTTGCTTGGAAATACCCGGTGCATATTTGACATTCAATAAGCAGTTGTTGAGTGACTGAATGAATAATTGGTGGCTTTCTTACAAACGGAGACATTGTTCCTACACTACACGTTGTAGGATAGAGACCCAAGTTAAACCTTCTGATTTTCCTTCTCAGGGTAGTGAATTATCGATTTCTGTGTAACAGATTACTCCGAAATTTAGCACCTGAAAATAGTGTGTGTGGGTCAGTAGTGTCAGCTAGGAGCAGCTTAGCCAGGTGGTTCTGACCTCAGGTCTCTTTTGAGGGTAGTGGTCGAGGTGTTGACCAGGGCTGGGTCATCTGAAGGCTCGGTTGCGGGAGGATCAGCTCCCAAGCTCACTCACTGGGCTGTTGGCAGGCCTTAGATCCTCCTCATAGGGCTCCTTGACCTGGCAGCTGGTTTCCCCCCAGAACAAGTGTTCTAAGAGAGCAAGAGATCCCAGGACTCAAGCTACACTCCTGTACAATCTGGTCTTGGAAGTGACATAATCCTGCCATATTCTGTTTGTCACACAAACCAGTGCTTGTACAAAGTGGGAAGAGGGAATAAATACCGGGAGGTGGGGATTATTGGAACCGTCTTGAATGCTGCAGCCACTGGTGGCTATTTTATTTATTTTTAAAATGTTTGTATTTATTATTATTACTGTTATTATTTTTAGTAATCGTTACCCACCCAGTGTGGGGCTTAAACTCATGGCCCTGCAATCCAGAGTCGCATGTTCTTCTGACTGAGCCAGCCAGGTGCTCCCACGGGTTTAAACAATTGCTTAATGATCCTCTCCTGGAGGATACCTGCCTCAGAAATATGGACATTTTACTAAATACTGGGAGGACAGACGCCTTGTACCACTAAGGTCTTGTTGGTGGGCAGGAAGTCAGGCCCAAGTCTCCTTCCCGCTGGCTTCTTTTACAGGGGCAGTTCTGTGAGAAAGACAATTTTGAAGCTGTTCTTATTAATTATTGAATATTTAATAAGTCTCCTTACAGCTGTAAGAAGCATCAAAATGACATCACTCCCAAGGGCCTGATTTATAGTAAGCCACTTTTCCTTAGAGGTTAAGTAACGCAATTCTTCTCCTTGACTGGAAGTAACATTTTCCTTGAATCTTGGCATGCACGTGTGTTCTAGCAACTGTGAAGAAATTTCTGTAGAGAGAAGCTAGCGTGCAACAGAGGTTAGTCAGGATCGGTGGAAGGAAGCCTTCTCTTTACCCTCTTTCTCTTGCCCAGGCAGCCTGGGGGTCACGGGAGGACAGGTAGGAAAGCTGAGTGCTCTGATCCGTCTTTGAAAAGAAACCTGTTTTCTCGCCTTTTTTGGACAATGGAGTTGTGATCCTGGATGTTGGTTCAGAATCAGTTCTGGGCTTGGAGAACGAGGGTTTGACAGGCTGCTCGTGGCACAGGGTTATTATATTATGCAGAGGGGGGTTACTTTCTGTGGACCCAGGATGTCGCCAAGAACAGGTAAGCCTTGTGTCTTGGTCCGGCGGATGCTTCTGAGCGGCGTCTGTGATGCTTGCTCAAGAAGCAAATGACAAAAAAAAAAAAAAAAAAAAAAAAGAAGAAGAAGAAGCAAATGACAACCAAATACGAGGGCTTTTTCATCCACCAACTTCTAAGAATCCTTCCTATCTTCCAAGGATTGCTCGGACTAATTCTTTTCGTGCCAGATGAACTCACAGACCTTCTATTACTACCTCCTTCATCTCCACCTAATGTAAATAAACCACTTGGCCTGCCTCGTTCTTACTTTCATCTGCAAACCACTCTGAGCTGCTTCTCCCCTGACTCAGCCTCCAGCTTTTATGTCTCCCCAAACTTACACACCAAGCCCACTCAAGCCCCAACTGGTTAACACCCCTTCCCACATCCTCAGCCTCTTCACTGAACTCTTCCCCCTACTTCTTGCCCTCTTAGGTTACAGCTTCTCCAAAAGTCTTCGAAATGAGGTGTCTTTTCTTCCTCCACTCCACTTATATCAGGATCAAGAGATGGGGCTCAGTGTCCTTTCTCTCCACTGCCTTTTTACAAACTAAGCTCTTCTCCCTGGAAGCCCATGTCATTTTATTTGTTCATTCACGTATTTGAGGGCCTACTACAGGATAGGCACCGTTCCAGGAACTTGAGATGAGTCAACCAGTGGAAGACTCCTGCCCTCATTGGGTACGTTTTAGTGAGCACATACTATATTATATAATAAATGCTATGGAAGGGAGAAAGAGTAGGTTGGTGGGGGGAGGTTCAGGATCACCAGCTGTGGGAGGAGGATTTGGATAGGCCTTCTGAGAATTTGAGATTTGGAGGAGGTGAGGCGGGGAGTCAGTGAGCAGATGTCTGGAGGTATGTCCAGGTGGAAGGAACAGCTAAAGCAGAGGCTTGAAGCATCTGGCTGGCGTAGTATGGAATAGCCTCGAGGCCACTGTGCCTGGGGCAGAGTGAACAATAGAGAGTTGTTGACTAATAGCTGAGAGCGAAGGATCCGGATTCTGTAGGGCATCATAGGCCACCTGAGAACGGTGGCCTTTACTCTGAGTGCCACTGCAGGGTCTCCAGCAGGAGAGCACGATTTGACTTATGTGTTGAAAAGGATCACACGAGCTGTTGAATTGAGAATCCTTTATTTGGCTATTCCAGTGAATTATGGAATTTCTAGTTAAAAGGACATAAACCAAATGCAAACTGGCAAAGAAAAACAAAATCTAGTGGTTTATGCTTTGAAAAGCCCCAGGTAAGGGCACCTGAGAGGCCCAGTTGGTTGGACATCTGCCTTCAGCTCAGGTCACAATCCTCGGGGCCTGGGGCTCGAGCCCTGCGTTGGGCTCCCAGCTCCCGGGGGGGGGGGGGGAGCCCATTCTCCCTCCCCCTCTGTCTGCAGCTCCCCTTGCTTGTGTTTTCTCTCTCTCAATCTCTGTCAAATAAATAAATAAAATCTTAAAAAGAAAAGCCCCAGGTAATTCGGCTTCAGGAGGGGCTGGAACTAGGTATTCAAATGATATTGGAAATCTGTCACTCTCTGTCTCTAGGCTCTGCTTTCTTCTGTGTTAGTTTTATTCTCAAGCTAGCGAAGGGATATGTTCTACAAATAAGCCTCACAACTTCAGCAGAAAGAGAGCACCTCTTTCCTAATAGCTCCAGCCAAAGCCCTGGGCTGGTGTCTCATGGGCCTGAATTGGGTCAGGCACCGAAATCAAGCTTTGTTAACTCTCACTGCCCGGACCTGCACCAGGTCCTTATCTTCGGAGAGTGGAGAAAGGAAGTTTTCGCAGGTCTGTTTGTTTGAACTGTGAAATGTACGTATAAAGCATATAAAATGTTTAAAGACTGAAATATAACTACACAATTGAAAGAACAATAAACACTCATGTTCCTACTCCCCAGGTTAAGAGAATATTACTAGTATTTCAGAAGCCCCCTGTGTGCCTGGGGAGGACAGAGGGCTCCCGCAGCCGGATCAGGATGCTGCTAATAGGAGGAGGAACGAAGGAATGTGGAGCGAGCACAAACATCCATCACAGGACTTCCATGACTTTCTGTTCCCTGTCATTTCTAAGTCCCCTGCTTCTCATTCATTAAAATCTCAAGGCCCTAACTCACTGTCTTCTCAAATTATGCCCTCCCCTTCAGGGACTCTGTTAAAACCTTCAAAACTATCAGCTTCTTGACTTTATCTCCACACACCTTGACCTCTTTTTCAATTCAGCTGCCCTCTCCCTGGCTACACCCGTACTCAGAAAGGTTCCAGCTTTGACATAATTCCGTGGGATAGCATCGTCTCTCGCCTTCCCCTCTTCCCAGTCAGGACTGACTGCACCTGTTCCCTGACCGCTTTTACTCACACCCCTTCTTCAGGTTGCATCGCTAGTCTCATCAGTTCCTCCCCCACTTCCTTTCCTCTATTCCCTTGCTCTCCTTTTACACCCCGCCTGGATCATTCCATTGGCTCAGGTCCTTTGCCTACGCCTAGGATGCAAATGCACCCAGAGAATTGCTGCCAGTGTAGGTTCATGGGTACCAACCACAGCTGGGGCCTCAGTGGTGCTGGGCGCTCCTTTCTTTACACAGAGGCTCCCAGGGTGCACCCTGGCCCATCTGAAGCTTCTCTCTGTTCTCACGCCTTCTGTCCCTCTGCTCCTCCCTCCTGTTTTGCTGATGGGAAGACGGAAGCCACCATAAAGGAACTTCTTTTTCCAGACTACGAAATGACCTCAATCCGTAACCATCATTTCTTGGTTGCCCCCAGGTACCAGAGAGGGGCTTCTGAGCCGCTCCTGGACTATGTGGCCTGCCCATCTGGCCTCTCAGAGACCTTGCTCTGTTCATCATCCTCATTCGTGCCTGTGTCTTCACACTCCCTCTTGGCTGGCTCATTCCATCAGTACTTAAACATGCCCAGTCACCCTGGCCTTGAAAACAGACCAGGAGTCAAGAAAACCCTGCTGTGATGCCTGCTTCTTCCCCATCTCATGACCTGTTCAGTGACTCTTTACAGCCAAACTTTTTGAAGGAATGACCTGCCCCTGTTGTCTTATTTGCTAACTCCTTACCCTACTGCTGTCTACTTTTTTTTTTTTTTAAGATTTTATTTATTAGAGAGAGTGGGTGAGAGAGAAGAGAGTACAGTCGGGGAGGGGCCGAGGGAGAGGGAGGAGCAGATTCCCCACTGAGCAGGGAGCCCGATGTGGGACTTGATCCTAGGACCCTGGCATCGAGGCCTGAGCCGAAAGCAGACACTTAACCCACTGAGCCACCCAGGCGTCCCTGCTGTCAGATTTCTGACTTTACTCATGACTTCCTTCTTGCAAAATCCAGGAGCCGCTTCACTGTCCTTGTCTATCCTGACCTTCGCCTTCCACGTAGCACTTGATGCTGTTGAGTACCCTCCTACTGGAAACACTCTCTACTTGGCACTCCAGAGCCTGGCTGGATGTTTGAACCCCAGCTCTGCCTACCCACAGTCTTTGTAAGAGCAAATTATTTAACCTCACTGAGCCTCAGTTTCCTCATTGTTAAGGAGGGGCTAACAGAAACACCTATGTCCCAGGGCTGATGGGAGGATCTGGGGAGTTCATCCTTAGAGTCGTGTCTGCTACATAGTGGGCCTTCAATAAACGTGAGGTGGTGAGGGTGGTTCTTGCTAGGTGGTGTACTCTCTATATTTTCTTTTGCATTCCTGCCTGGTGTTCATCAGTGTCTGCATCAGCTGTGGCCCAGTCAGGGTGAAAAACCGCTCTAGGTATCTCAGACTGAGAGGCTCTAACACAAGGGGGTTAGTTACGTAGGTGATGGGAGACATGAGAGGTCCAGCAGAAGGCAGTGAGATGAGTAGACCGGCAACAGCAGGAAAGTGCTATCACCCCCAGGGCTAGAGGGTCAGTGGGAGGAGGTGATGTTAAAATCCAGGAGCTTCCGAAAGGAACTAGAACTGTGGTGGGGGGTGGGGGGGAGCTCAACAAGAGTAGGGGCCACTGAGGAAGGAGGCCTAGAGAGGAAGCAGCTGCTGGGAGGGATGCTGTGTGAAGCAAGGCGGAAGGCTCTGGGCTGGGGGAGGAATACCCTGAAAGACCTTTTGGGTCTTTGGTCAGTATCTTCCATTGGCCAAAATATCTTCCGTGGTGAACACGTGCCTTTCGGAGAGCCAGGCAGTCTTTCTTGAGATTTGTTCAGGTGGATGCCAGGGTTATGATTATGAACCCTTGTTTGCTGCCATGTGGAGAGAGGCTACTGAGGCCGGAGAGGAGCATAGGGCTGGGAGGGAAGCAGGGGACGGGCCCGGAGGTCACTTGGATCCTGGATCCACCTGGGCCAGCTATGCCTGAAGCTAGCGCTGCTGCTTGCTTACAGTAGGATGTCGTGAGTTCCCTTTTATTGACACTGTCTTCAGTTGAGTTTGTCACTTGACACGAAAAAAAAATTGTTAGATACATTGACCTTAAAATGTGAAATAAAAATAGAATTTTCCTTTGGGAGTATTGGGAAGGGGTGCTTAGTTCCTATTGGCCAGCCCCATTGTCGGGGTTTATGTCTGCAAGTCAGCTACGGTGCGGAGGTGGTGTTTTCTCCGGGCCTTTGAAGTTTGGGGAGCCCTTTGGGTATGGGGTGGGGAGAGCATCACGGGCTGAGGGAGTCGCCTGAGCAAAGCTCCTGAGATGGGAAAGACCTGTGGCCGCTGCAACTGGATGGAGTCGAGGGATGTGTCGGGATGGGTTTTGAGGGTCCAGAGGTGGGGGTGGTGAGCGAGGAGGTGGGGACACAGGTCAGCAGACCCAGGACTGCATTGCATGCTGTGCTGTGGAGGTGAGCTTTTATCCTGAGGGCAGGAGGCAACCCTAGAGGGTTTTTGAGCAGAGGACTGTGTGATGGGTGCTTGGGACGGGGAGTGGCTGGCAGTGAAAGAGGGAGTAGGGAGGCGTTAATGGGGTTTTGGTGGGAGCTGTTCCTGCAAGAAGACAGATTAGAAAATGTAAAGACCACTCGTGTTGGTATAGTGGGCATGACAGGCGCCCTCCCAGAGAGGGGGTGCAGACTGGGAGGCAAGTGCGAGCAGGAAGTGTAAAGGTGATTGGGGTGCAGTTTGAGGCAGGAGTCAGGACGGAGGTTGTCTGAACCCCACCCTTGGAAGCCTACTCGGAGTTCAGGGCTAAGCGCAGATGCTGCTTCCGGGAAGCTCCTCCATATCATATAGATGCGTAACCCCTAAAAATCCAAATAAAAATGGCTGTGGAGGGGGCACGAAGGTGGCTCAGCGGTTGAGCATCTGCCTTCGGCTCAGGGTGCGATCCCGGGGTCCCGGGGTCCCGGGATCGAGTCCCCTGTTGGGGCCTGCTTCTCCCCCTGCCTGTGTCTGTCTCTCTGTGTCTCTCAAAAATAAATAAGTAACATCTTTAAAAAAATGGCCATGGAAGATGTGGAAGTTGAGGTGGACACTGAGTCTTTCGGAAGGGGGGTGCTGTGGCACGTTGGGGGTAAGAAGGGTGGTGGCTTGGGGTAAATGCGGGTGGAGGGGAGACGCTGAGGGCAGGAGAGACGGGAGCTCTTGCTAAAGGTTCGGGGCGAAGTCAGAGGTTTTGTATCAAGACGCAGGAACGACTTGGCCAAGGGGCCCGAAATGGCGTGGGGGCGTCGGGTTCGCTGGGGAGATGTGCCAGGGGTCGCCGGCTGGCCGTCCTCACTCGGCTGCCCCGTGGTCAGCCTCCCGGGGTGCAGGCTCGCCAGCCGCGTGTCGGGGTAGCAGAGGGCGGGCACTAACCCAAGCAGAAACCTTTAGGTTTTGAGCTCGCGCCTCTGCCGGGCTCTGCTGGACGATGGGGCCGCGAGAGAGAACGAACGGGACCCCCCCTCCAGGGCTCTCGGTCCCGGGGACAGGAGCTGGCTATAGGATTGGAAGGCGCCGAAGATACCGGCTCTGCGGCCTCGGGCGAGTTGCTCAACCTCGTGGGCCTCGGTGTCCCCCCGTCCGAATGTTGGGTTGTTTTACGGGGGTGCGTGTTTGGGAGAGTGTCCAGCCCGAGCAGATACGTGCAAACGCCAGGTGTCTGCACGGCCTTGGGAAGCGGACCCCGGGGGAGCGGAACCGCCAGCTGTTTGGTGGACAGGTGGCCGACTGAGCAGGGGCAGGCGCCAGAAGTGGTAGGTTCCCCAGGTGTCCCCCCCCCGCAACCTGCCCAGAGCTCGCACCTCGGCCCCCCACGCCCGGGGGAGGCTGGTTCCCAGGCACTGGCGGCTGCTCTCTGGGGGGCATGTGTGGGCGCTTAACCCCCAGGCATGTGGCAGTCTGCCCCGGGGGTGGGCAGGGTAGGGGAAGCAGGCAGGCCCAGGAGTGCAGACGCCGGCAGCTGAGCTGGTCAGGGTGGGGGGATGTGGGCACCGACAGGCTTGTTTGTTTGTTTTTTGTTTTTTAAGATTTTATCTATGTATGTATGTATGTATGTATGTATGTATTTAGGAGAGCACAAGCAGGGAAGGGGAAGGGGCAGAGGAGGAGGGGCAAGGCAGAGGGAGAAGCCGCCGCCCCGCTGAGCAGGGAGCCCGGCCTGGGGCTCGATCCCAGGACCCTGAGATCATGATATGAGTTAAAGGCAGACACGTAACTGAACCACCTGTGCACCCCACTGACAGTCCCCACTGTGGTCATGGTGAGAGTAAGGTACAGGCTGGAAAGAGGGAGTGATGGTGCTGTGGAAAACGGTGGCTCTCCCAAAGGAGATGACGTTGGAGGTGGCGAGTGGAGACGTAGGTGTCTGAGCAGTGGCCGGAGCAAGGAGCAGTGACGGGCGCAGAAAGCCCACAGGTGCCCAAGCGCGGCAGCGTGTGGTCGCCTGACTGGCCCCAGAGACGGCCGCTGGGTTGGGTGCTGGAGAGTGGGCAGGGGGCAGACTGCGTCTCTAACGGCAGACAGTGAGGGCCTTACCCCGGGTGATCGGGAGGCCAGTACTCTAAGTGGGGAAGGCGCAGGGCCGTGCTTGGTAGGTCACCGTGGCTGGGGTGGGTTGGGGTGAGTCAAGAGGTGGGGGGTCCAGGGAGAGGATTGTTGGAGCAGAAGCCTGGTGGGGGGAGCAGTCTCAGTGGAGTTTTAACTCACTGATTCCAGGGAGCTTATTGCTCAGTTTTGTTTGCACACCAGCCTCTAACCTACGCAAAAGGCAAACCTATTGGCAGGCTCACTCGAAGCACAGGAGTGAGCAGGAATTGGGGTCTGAATGTTCTCGAGGGCCAGTCTCCTGCTCCCAGACCAGCTTTATCCGTGAGGGAGGGAAATGGGGCGACTGATAGCTTCCATCCCTCATATTTTCTAACCATGCCTCCTGAGAGGGAGTGAATCTCTTACATGGGGAAAATCTCCGGGAGACACAGGTCGGGTCTTATACCTTGCCTGAGACCAGAGGTGCAACCATGGCTGGGGCCGGAGCTGAAAGAGTAAGTCAGCCCCCGTTCCAGCTGTGGGTTCCAGAGCAGCTGTGAGATGTGTGTGCCAGGCAGACAGTAAAAAGATTTCTTCCAGGGGAGATTCTTGAGTCACAAGTTTTAGTGACTGGCTGAGTCATCATGGCAAGAATAAAATAAACTTTGGGAGAAACAGGTCAAAAATTAAACTATAGATTTTCTAAGACATAGATGCTTTTTATTTTTTATTTTATTGTTACTTTAAAAAATTTATTTTAGAGAGCACGCGCACACAAGCAGAAAGAGGGGCAGAGGGAGAGAGAGAGAGAGAGAATCTCAAGCAGACTCCCCGCTGAGCGTGGAGCAGGCGCAGGGCCTGATCTCACGACCCTGAGATCACGACCTGAGCTAAAACCAAGAGTTTGTCACTTAGCTCACTGTGCCCAGTCTGGTGCCCCAGGTATAGATACTTCTTAAAATAAAAATTGAGATATAAATCACATAGCATAAAATCCATTTTTTAAAAGTGTATAGTGTGGTGGGTTTTAGTATATTCACAGGTTGCACAACTCTCTCCAGTGTCCAATTTCAGAATGTTCATCACCCCAAAGATACCTCATCCTACCCATTAGCAGACACTCCTATTCCCCTCCCTCCCAGCTCCTGGTAACCACTTTTCTATTTTCTGTCTTTGTAAATATGATGCTTTTCCTTTAGATACCTTATATAAATAGAATCATGCAGTATTTATCATTTTGTGACTGGTTCATTTCCTTAGAATAATATCCTCAAGGTTCATCCATGTTACAGCATATGACAGGATTTTCTTCTTTTTATTTAATTTATTTTTTAAGATTTTATTTATCCATTTGAGAGAAGACAGATAGTGACAGAGAGCATGAGTGGGGAAGAGGGGGAAGCAGACTCCCTGCTGAGTGAATGTACCATTTTACAGTCCTACCAAAAGTACACAAGGGTTTCAGTTTCTTCACAGTCTCACTAACACTTGATATTTTCTGTTCTTTTTTTAAAAGCTTTTTATTTTTTAAAAGCTTTTTATTTTTATTTTTTTTAGAGAGGGAGGAGGGGTGGTGGGGCAGAAGGAGAGAGAGAATCTTAAGCAGGCTCTGTGTCCAGCTCGGAGTCCAAGGCAGGGCTCAATCTCACAGCTCTATGATCATGACCTGAGCCGAAATTAAGAGTCAGACACTTAACCAACTGAGCTACCCAGGTGCCCTGATATTTTCTATTCTTTTGACAAAAGTGGCCATCCTAATGGACGTGAAGTTTGATTTGTATTTCTCTGATGATTAGTGCTGTTGAGTGCCTTTTCATACACTTTCTGGCCATTTGTATATCTTCTTTAGAGAAATATGTGTTCAAGTCCGTTGCTCATTTTTATATCAGATTATTTGATTTTTTTATTGTTGAGTTGTAGGAGTTCTTTTTATATTCTAGATATTAACCCCAATCAGATATATGATTTATAGATCTTCTCTCCCATTCCATAGGTTGCCTTTGTGTCTTTTGCAAAATTTTTAAAAGTTTGCTCTAGTCCTATTTGTCTGTTGTTGCCTGTGTTTTTAGTGTCCTATCCAAGAAATCATAGCTAAGTCCAATGTCATGAACATTTTCTCCTATGTTTCTTCAGGAGTTTTATAGTTTGGGGTCTTAGGTTTGGGTCTTTAATCCATTTTGATTTTTGCACATGGTCTGAGACAAGCATCCCACTTCATTCTTTTACATGTGGATTTCTAGTTTTTCCCAGCATACCATTTGTTGAAAAGACGTCCTTTCCCCATTGAGGATATATATATGTGTATATATGTATATGTGTATATATTTATATATGTATATATGTATATATATACACACACACTCTTAAAGCTAATTTCTTACTAAAATCAATAAATCATATTAGTAGTTGAAGTGCTAAGATGAATATATTCTACAAATGTTTGAGTGACTTCTCTGTACTATGTGCTGCATAAGGCATGTTCCTGGGAGTCAAGATATCTAAATTCTGGAAATGACAGTAGCCTGGGACAGGTCCATAATTAGAATAGACGTGCTTATAGAAGAGCTGTTCTGTTGCAAAAATGGAAGCCCAGACCTTCTTCAGGGCTATTTAATTAGGGCAGAGGTGTGCTCTAAAGGAACTGGGCTTGTTGTCATCGTGCTGGCATCAGCATTTATGCTGCAAAAATGCAATATAGCAGCCTTTCTCTGTGCTGTCCAGTCAGGCAAATCTTGTTTATTTCATGACTTGCATCAGCAATTGTGAAGGGCACTTGGACTTTTTGTTCATTTTTCTCAAAGATTTATACAAAGCTTTGGCCTATTGTGTGCCATACCTTGCAGATACCTTAGATGAACAAGATGACCTTACTTTTAGGGAGTCAAGGCTGGGAAAGGAGACAGAGGAGGTTCAAGTGAAGTATTGCAACTAAAGATGATGAAAGGAGAATGCCATGAGGGTAGTCAGAATGATTTCTTTGAGTTAAAGAAATTCTTGAGTGTAAAGCATGTTTGGAGGAGGCATTGGGTTACCTATTGCAAGTTTCGTCCTTTAAATTAATGCTCAGTGTTGGGATTTCAGTGAGAATTTGAATAATTGTTTTCTGGTCTGACAATAATGGGAAATTCTTGACTGTCTTCCAGCCCTTAGGTTTTATTACGCATATGTTAATCCAGTGAGTGTTCTTTAGCAGTGTATCCAAGATTGGCTATGTAATTTGCAGGACCCGGTGCGAAATTAAAATGCTTGTCCCCTTGTTAAAATTTTATCAAGAATCTCAAGATGATGACAGAGCATTAAGCCCAGTGGGGAACCCTTGTGAGCATAGAATCCCGTGTGAGCGCACACCCATGGAGCTGGCCCCCAGTATATCCTTTACAGGTACTGGTTGCCAGGTCCTGTTACAGTCACCTTGTAGCCATCTTGCTGTTCTAGGTCAGGACTGTTGGATTCCTTGGGTGTGTTTATTTATTTATTTATTTATTTATTATTTTTTATTTATTTTTTAATAATAAATTTATTTTTTATTGGTGTTCAATTTACCAACATACAGAATAACACCCAGTGCTCATCCCGTCAAGTGCCCCCCTCAGTGCCCATCACCCATTCACCCCCATCCCCCGCCCTCCTCCCCTTCCATCACCCCTAGTTCATTTCCCAGAGTTAGGAGTCTTTATGTTCTGTCTCCCTTTCTGATATTTCCCACACATTTCTTCTCCCTTCCCTTATATTCCCTTTCACTATTATTTATATTCCCCAAATGAATGAGAACATACAATGTTTGTCCTCCGATTGACTTACTTCACTCAGCATAATACCTTCCAGTTCCTTGGGTGTGTTTAGGAGTCCAGGCTTCTCTCATCTGGATTGACTGTGGCACTTGCTCCTCCATCACCTGTCAACATTCTAGCATATCCTCTTTCTAGAAATACTTAATGTAATCTCCCCTCATGACCAGCCTTTCATGTTTATGTGTGCTTGGGACTGCATTTCATTCCCCCAACCAGTTGCTTCTGTTTTCTTTCCCCTTTGTTCTGGTCTCTTCCCCGGAGAGGGTGCTCAGCATAAATGCTCCCTCAGTTATCCTTGCCTTCACGCAGAGATCATGGCAGGCTATGCTTATAATCACTGCTAGCATTTACAGGGCTCTAACTTTGCTCGGGAGCCTTGCTGGATCATCTTCCGTGCACTCCCCTATGATGTAGTTGCTGTCTTGTTCCCCTCTGATAGTGGAGGTGGGGGGTGTGTGCAGGGGAGTGGGGGGAGGGAAGTAGGCTCTGGGAGCAGTAACTTGTTCCAAGGCAGAAAGCTAGAGGAGAATGGGGCTGATGTGAACTTGGGTCTACCTGGCTTCAGAGCCCCTCTTCCTACCCACCACCACTGCTGTGGGATTGGCAGCCTGCCCCAAGCCCCCTCCCCTATTTCTGAGCACCTGCACACATTAGTCACCATAAGTAGGTTGCATTCCCTCTAGGACAGTCTGTTCACAGAAGGGGAATGAAAGCAATCTCTCCTGTGTCTCAGCTCATGGCTCTTCTCCTGGGTCACCTTCTAGCTCCTCTCAGCTTTTGTCCTCACCATCCACACCTCTCTTGTTTTTTGTTTTTTTTTAATTTTTAATTTTTATTTTTTTAATGTATTTTTTTATTGGAGTTCAATTTGCCAACATATAGCATAACACCCAGTGCTCATCCAATCAAGTGTCCCCCTCAGTGCCCGTCACCCAGTCACCCCCACCCCCTGCCCACTCCCTTTCTACCACCGCTAGTTCATTTCCCAGAGTTAGGAGTCTCTCATGTTCTGTCTCCCTTTCTGATAATTCCCACTCATTTTTTTCTCCTTTCCCCTTTATTCCCTTTCACTAATTTTTAAATTCCCCAAATGAATGAGACCATATAATGTTTGTCCTTCTCTGATTGACTTATTTCACTCAGCACCTGCCTTGTTAGGGCAGCTTCTCTCTCCCCATCACCGCCAGGCTCCCGGATGAGTGGCTTTGCGCAGGGCTTCCATCTGCCTGGCCATCTGCTCCCCTTGCCTGGGCGGCAGAGTCCGGTCCGGGTCTGCACCCACCGCTCACCCACTGCACAGCCCAGCAGAGGCCTCAGAGGGCATCCATCCCCAGACACCCCCCCCCCCCCCACCCTGCCCCACTCCGGCTTGAAGCTGTGGCTCTGCCAGAGAAGCAGCAACTTGTCAGACCAGGTCACCCCCTTAGCTCCTGGCAGACCTGAGCTTAGGACCCGAGTTCCAGACTGCAGCATTCAGTTCCCGTTTTCTGTGATTCATGATGTTTACTGGCCTCCCCTCAACAACCCCCGCCCCCCGTCTCATTCTGTCCACTGCTCCCTAGCCCAGTGCCTGGGCTGGTGCATAGCAGAGGCTTAATAAATAGGTGCTGAATGAATGGATTCTGTCCTCTGTTGGTCATGCCCTGGGCTGCCCCTGCCTCTCCGATCGGCTTCTGTTTCCTTCAGGCCCTAACTGTGGGTCCGGCCAGCCACGTCCCCCGCCTTTGGCCGGTTCCTTACATCCCACCTCTGGACGGACTTCACATAGCTGCATCAAGGTTTAGGATTCCCCGACCTGCGGGGTCTCGCTTCAAATGCATCTTACCAGGCGTTTCTCTGATCCTTGTCTTCAGCGTCCTTAAGGTCGCTCTCTGGTGAGGGTGTTTAAAATCATACCTCTCCTGGCCCTCCTTTCAAGTATCTCATTCCTCCTGCAGGCAGCATCACTGTTTCAATCTCTTCATTTCCGTGGTCCTAGTCAACATCCTAATTAAGATGTATGGTTACCTGTCCTGTGTTCCTGCTTTCACTCAGTCTGCTCTCTTCTGCCACGGTCAGCCGATGCTCACCTCCCTAAGAACACTGCCCTGTGTGTGTCATTCCCGTCGTGGGAGACCTGCAGCGGCCTCCCAAAGCTTTCGCCATGGCCGTGCAAGCCTCTGCCTTCTGTGTTCAGGTCCCTATTTGCCTCTCTGATCCTCTCCTAGGGAGTTCGGGATATCCCTGCCAAATGATTTTACTCTAGAGCTGCCTGGCATGCCATGTGAATTTTCGCTTGCCCACCTTTTCTGTGTTTGTGTTTCCAGCTGCCTCCCACTAGGGCTTTGGAACCTTGCTACTCAGTGTGTTCCCTGGACCAGTGGCATTGACATCACCTGGGAGCTCGTTGCAAATGCAGACCCTCAGGCAGAGTTCTGGGCCTACTGAATCAGAATCTGCATTTTGACATTATTCCTAAATTATTTGCATGCACATTAAAAATCGAGGAACGCTGTCTTCAAAAAAAGTTTATCAGGCTCAGCTAAGCATTCACGTCATCGGGGGACTCATCAAATGATACTGATGCCAGGGGCCCACCTCAGGAAATTTGGATCTAATGATTCTAGGATGGCCCAGAGACTAGTGCTTAAAAAAAAAAAAAAAAAAAAAAAAAAAGGTTTCTGTAGCTAGTTCTGACATGCAGCCAAGGTTGAAATCACTTGCCTTAGAAGAATTCTCTGACTGACCCAGTGGGATTTTGCTGTCACACGTCTGTCTCCTAGACTGTGCTGTAAGCTCCTCGAGAGCAGAGGCTCCGTCTGGTTTGCTTACTGCTATAATTTCGGGCATGAACATAGCTTAGGATGGGGTGGGTACTCAGATATTTGTTGACTCAATAAATGGACATGTGCTAAATGAGGAGTATATATGAGTATTTATGAGTATTTGTTGTAATATTGTTTCTAATAGCAATAGATGAGAAAGAGCCCAAATATTCATCAATAGGGAGCTCGTTGTAAACTATGGTAATTTACAAAATGCGTGTTCAAGGGATAGGCAGCCTTATATACCCTGATATGCAACATGGCAGACTGTTTTAAGGAAAAAGTAAAAAAACGTATATACCAGCTGTGTGTAGCCTATCATTTTGTGTTTTTAAGAGTATAGGTGTAAATGTGTACACTAGCCTTGGAAGGATGCACCTTTACCCCTCAGGAGAGTCACTTTCTGACCCTTTCAGAATGTAATCTTCCACCCCTGGAGGTTATTTGACCAAATGAGAAAGAACCCTCCAACTCTTCCTAATTTAGTTAATAATAGTTGATACTGATTAAAAAGGAAACATTTGCCTAACCAGCTCCCGACTACCCCTGATTGTATTTCAAACAAACATAAAAAATGAGGCTCTCACTCATAGTTCTGTTGAGTAGATGGGTATGTTGTCCTCTGCTTGAAAACTGAGTCATAACTGTTCACAACCTAAAAGGGACAAGGCCAGGCTGTTAACTGAGAGGATAAGAGAGATAATGTTCTTCTGGTAGTTTTTTTTTATTATTAAAGATTTTATTTATTTATTCATGAGAGACAGAGAGAGAGAGAGAGAGAGAGAGAGAGAGAGAGGCAGAGACACAGGCAGAGAGAGAAGCAGGTTCCATGCAAGGAGCCTGATGTGGGACTTGATCCCGGGACTCCAGGATCATGCCCTGGGCCAAAGGCAGGTGCCAAACTGCTGAGCCACCGAGGGATCCCCTCTTCTGGTAGTTTTTAATCTGTTGTGATCAAATATAGGTGAATATTGGCTCAGAGTGATCTTTTAACCTTTTCTCCTGATGTCAAATTTTTTGGAACTATCTTTTTTTTTTTTCCTGGGTTAAGGAAGTCTTCTCTTTCCTGGTCCAAGTCAACTGTTGTTTCACTGATTGTCCAGACTTTCTGGGACTCCCATTTTATGCTTCTGCTTTTGTCCTTCCTGGCAAATGGGCCGCCCTGGACAGTGCCTATCATGGTAAAAGAGGAGGGGATGCTTTTAGTCCAGTGACATTTGCTCTTTTCCTTCCCAGTTTCCATGATCACAGCCTTTATCCTGGTGAATGGTTACCCAGGATTCCTTGTAGCTTCTTAGAGAGGGGGATGGCCAACTCTGAAACAAATGGAAATGGAAGAAATGGTACTGGGAGCTGGTTCTGTTAGTGATGACACTGACCCCTCTTGGGAAGACGATGCAGTTGAGTTGACTTGATTCTTTTGGTGTAACAGATTGTCTTCGGGAGGCTTGACATATTACTTTAGGTATCTTTGAGCAACCTAGAAAGTATCTTGTTTAGTTGATAGACTATGTATTTTTAGATAGAACAAGACCCAAATTCGAGGCTAACATGGATATCTGCAGATTTCTAAGCATGTCTCAGGTACCACGGTTTGAGCAAAATGGTCACATCTCTACTTTCAGCTGATTCTGAAGGACAAAAGTAGACACTGTTCTATGCTGTTATTGTTGTTTTGTTTTTCTTAAATAATTTTTATTCTCTAGGACTTTGCCGTGTCCAATGCTGAGTGTGAGTGGAAAGGGTCATATTTATTAAAGACGTATTAGGGTGTTCCAAGATTATAAATTATAGAAGTAATGTTTACATTTTACAACTTTTTTTTTTTTTTTTAATTTATTTATGATAGTCACAGAGAGAGAGAGAGGCAGAGACACAGGCGGAGGGAGAAGCAGGCTCCATGCACCGGGAGCCCGATGTGGGATTCGATCCCAGGTCTCCAGGATCGCGCCCTGGGCCAAAGGCAGGCGCCAAACCGCTGCGCCACCCAGGGATCCCTACATTTTACAACTTTTTTTTTACGATGAGGTTGACAGAAAAGCCTTGCTGTTGATTTATATACATGAATCAAGGAAACATCTATATGTCAGTTTATGATTTTGTAATAAATGGGTAAAGAGGATCTGTTAATTGTGAGAAACAGTGTTACCAGCAGCTGAGTGAATAAAATTCATTTGCTACCTCTGCTTCCAAAGCAAGGAGGTACACTACATAAAGAAATTTAGAATTTCCATTGGAGTGGTTAGAGTAATGTAGGTTCAAAGCAGCTGAGTAGAAAGAATGGAGCCTTTGGAGTCCATCAAGGGAATCCTTATAGTCGCTTACTGCTGGAAAATTATTTATCTGCCTTGAACCTCTGTTAACCCTATCAATAAATGGGAGTAATAATAGTACCAACTTTGTAAGGTTGTTCTGATAACTTAATGAGATTATGCATAGTAGGCTTCAAAAGCTATTCTCATAGCTGATTTTTATAAATGAGATGGGCAGCATGTTACTGCATGATGACTGCAAAGAATATTCTTTGCCTATAATTGTTAGATACAGTAAGGATAGGTGCATCTCGTGGTATAAAAATTCAGAAAGTAAAAGATGGAAGAGAAGAAAAATGCTGGTTTCTAAAACAGCAAGGTTGTATGATGAAGGATTTTTATAAAACGACAGAAAAAATGGAAGAGAAAATCGACCCAGTTCTTCAGAAGAGTATATTATTGTGCTAAAGAAAATCTTGAGTCCTTTCTAGGATTATTTCCTGTAAGTATGACTTCAAGGTCAAATCATATACCTTTAACAAATAACCCACAATAAACATTCAAATTTCACAATTAGGTTATATTTACATTACCATTGATCTGATTATTACCATGAACTGACTGTGGCAGACATTTTCGTTTCATCTTTTTATTTGATTTTCATTTTGTTTGACCTAAGTGAATTACTCTTGGCTCATTCAACATGAAGCACAAGAGGAATCTTTTTGATATGTGTGCTATATACCTTGAGAAGAAAGGTTTATTTCAGCTGGTAAGAAAACAGAATTCCCTCCCAAAGGAAATAGATGAGAGGAACCAGACTTAATCAGGAAGTTCATATTCCATTCACTTATTCATCAAATATTTATCTAGTGCTTGGCATCATTCTTGGTGCCTGGAGCCAAATCCTCCTCGGACAGCCTAATGCATTTCGGGGCTTTTCAGGTTCCTGTTTCTCTTCCCCTACCCCAAGATTAAAAGATTAAGGTCTAAAATAAAAATTATTGCCGTTATCTTATAGCTTATTTATATCACATAGGAAAGCTATTAATTTTTGTAATTTTATCTTGCGTCTAGCCACCTTACTGAATTCCTAACACATTTCAATTTTTTTAAAAGATTTTATTTATTCATTTATGAGAGACAGAAGGAGAGAGGCAGAGACTTAGGCAGAGGGAGAAGCAGGCTCCCTGCAGGGAGCCAGATGTGGGACTTGATCCGGAAACTCCAGGATCATGCCCTGAGCCAAAGGCAGTCGCTCAACCGCTGAGCCACCCAGGCATCCCTCAAATTATTTTTCAGTTCATTGTCTCCTTAGGAAAAAACAAGGGATTAATATATTTTTCAATTCAGTGCTTCCTTTCAAAAAAGTTTTTTTTTTTTTCATTTTATTGCATTGGTCAGGACCAACGGATATTCTTAAATAGTGAGGGCATGCTTATGTTGTTACTTGTTGAGGGGAATGTATTGACTATTTTCTTACTAGATATAGTGTTTGCTGTTGGTTTATCAAATTAAGAAAAAATTTTAAAGTAATAGCTTACTAAAAAAATCAGGAATGGAATTTGAACTTAATAATATGCTTTCTTAGCATTTATGGAAACGATTATTTGATTTTTCTGCATTCATTAATATAATTAGTTGATTCTTAATGCTGAACCATATTTATGTTTATATTTAGGATAAATTCTACTTGGTTTGGGATTTAGTTTGCTAATGTTTTATATAGAATTTTAGATTTATTATTTTCTGTTTATTATATCCTTTTTCTCCTCCTTCTCCATTTCTTGACTTGGTTAGATTGATCAAGAGTGCTTTGTTCAATTTTATTTTCCTCCCAAGTTCTCTTTCCTGTTTCTATTTGACTAATGTTTATATTTTTGTACCGTAGGCAAGATTTCATTAGTAACTGTAATTTTCTCTAGAACAAGGAAACACTTTGGGCTTGCTTTTATCTCCCCTTCTAGGTTTTATTGAAATTATCCTGAATTTGAGTTCTTGATTATAATCATTTTAAAAAAATTAACGCCTCTTCTATCTTATAAATTCTTTTCTTAATGGCACTGAACCTCACAGTAACATCAGCTTTCCATTAAACGTCTTCTTTCTTGAACAAAGCTTTATCCTGATTTATTTTTCAGTGTTCTGCATTATGTCTGCGAGTAACCAGTTAAAAAGGAAACCCTGGATGGTGTAAATTACATATAAAAACACCTAAGTGGTATACATTATTCTTTTCTGATTGGCAATTTGCCTGAGGTTTTCCCCTTTATACCTATATAGAAGTTGTTCCATTGCCTTCTTTTTACTATAAAAACATTTAAAAAGGTTAAGGCAAAAAAAAAAAAAAAAAGGTTAAGGCATTTTTTGGAGTGCCTCAGTGACTCAGTGGGTTAAATGGCTGCCTTCGGCTCAGGTCATGATCTCAGGGTCCTGGGATCTGTAGGGCTCCCTGCTCAGTGGGGAGCCAGCCTCTCCCTCTGCCCCTCCCCTCCCCACTCTGCTCGCGCGTGCGTGTGTGTGTGTGTGTGTGTGTGTGTGTGTTCGTTCACTCTCTCCCTCAAATAAGTGAATAAAATCTTTTAAAAAAAGGTAGATTAACTTCTGGGGTGTAATTTATATAAGATAACTGTCATTTAAGTGTGTGATTCACTGGATTTGGCAGTTGTATGCCCCTGTGAAGCCACTGTCACAGTCAAGATACAGAACATCATCTACACAGGTTTTGTTCTGGCCCCTTACAGGTCATCCCTTCCTCCACTCTTGGACCTAGGTGACCACTGATATGCTTTCTGTCAATATATTAGTTTTCATTTTCTAGAATTTTGTATAATTGGAAGCGAAAAATACATGCTCTTTTGTGTCTGGCTTCTTTCACTCAACATAGTGATCTTCATGGTATTGTTATATCTGTAGCTTTTTTTTTTTTTTTTTCATTACTGGTTAGTATTCCACTGAATGAAAATACCACAATTTGTTTCTTCCTTCATCAGCAGACATGTAGGTTGTTTCTAGTTTGGAGCCCTTAACAAATTAAGTTGCTACACTGGAAAAAGAAGAGCAAACTAAACTTGAAGTAAACAGAGGAAGGGAATTACAAAGATTAGAGTAGAAATCGATGGAGTGACTAGAGGATGGAAAAACAATAGGGAAAACTAAGGGAACCAAAATATTGGTTCTTTGAGAAAAAAATAAAAAACTGATAGGCCTTCAGCTGGGTCGACCAAGGAAAAGAGAAGATTCAAATTACTAAAATCAGAAATGAAAGAGTAGATATTACTACTGAACTGACAAAGAAGGATTACAAAGGAATGCTGTGAATGATTCTGTGCCGATAAATTATATAACTTAGATGGAGTGGACTCAAGACACAAATAAAGTGGCTGTGAACATTCATGTACAAGTCTTTGGTTGGTGGCATGTTTTCATTTCTGTTGGATAGATACCAAATAGCGGAGTTATGGTGTTCAGGAGCTCCACATCTTTGTCAGGAGTTAGTATTGTCAGCTTTTTACTCAGATCATTTCCAGTCAATGTGTAGAGTGTCTCACTGTGGTTCTAATCTGTTTCTACACAATTACTAATAATGTTGAGCCTCTTTTCCCATGCTTAATTGACCACTTACATATCTTTTGCGAAATATCTCCAAATTTTATGCCTATTTTTACAGGGCTGTTTTCTTTATTATGGAGATTATACACATGCACAGAGAATTATTGACATAGTCTTAAAAATCACTTTGTAGAGGTATGATTTGCATACAAAAAGCTGGACATATTGAATATATACAACCTGTTGAGTTTAGAGTTAAATATACACCTGTGAAACCATCATCACAATCTGTGCCATAGGCCTATCCATTACCTCCAAGTTTCCTCCCACCCCCTTTTTATTACTGTTACTATTATTATTAATGATAAGAACACTTGACATAAGATCTACCCTCTTAGCAAATTTTTAAGTATACTATATAGTATTGTTAACTATAGGCAACTATGCTGTACTTTATCTTTTTTTTTTTTAGATTTTATTTATGAGGAGAGAGAGCATTTGGGCTGGGAGTGGGTAGGGGAGAGAAGCAGAGGGAGAGGGACAAGCAGACTCTGCTGAGTGCAGAGCCTGTTGGTGGGGCTCGATCTCAAGACTCTGAGATCATGGCCTGAGTCAAAATCAAGAGTTGGAGGCATAACTGAGCTACCCAGCCCCCCAGATCTCTAGAATGTATTTACCCTGCATAATTGTAGATTTTTACCCTTTGACTCATACCTCCTGATAATCCCCTCTCCCATCCCCTGGCAGTCTCCATTTCACTCTTTGCTTCTATGAGATGGACTATTTATTTATTTATTTATTTTTTCGACCCTGCCTCTCCCTCCTCCCCCCCGCCCCCCGAGATGGACTATTTTAGATTTCTCATATAAGTGGGATCATGTAGTATTTGTCCTTCTGTGGTAGGCTTAATTCACTTAGAATAATGTTCTCCATGTTTATTCATGTTGTTGCACATGGCAGGATTTCCATTTTTAAAGCAAATGTATATACACACATACACACAGCATATATATTCTTACTGAGCTCTTGATATATTTCTGGATACAAGTCCTTGTTAGATAACATGTATTACATTTTCTTCCATCCTGTGGCTTGTTTTTTTTTTTTTTTACTTTAAATTTATGTGTGTGTGAGAGAGAGAGAGCAAGAGAGAGAGATTGAGGTTGAGATTTTTCTGTGTGTGTGTAGGCAGTGTATTCAAATGGCAGAAAATTCAGAAGATACAAAATATATCTGATGATAAAGTCTTTTTTAAAAAATTTTTATTTATTTATGATAGTCACAGAGAGAGAGAGAGAGAGAGAGAGGCAGAGACATAGGCAGAGGGAGAAGCAGGCTCCATGCACCAGGAGCCCGACGTGGGATTCAATCCCGGGTCTCCAGGATCGCGCCCTGGGCCAAAGGCAGGCGCTAAACCACTACACCACCCAGGGATCCCTGATGATAAAGTCTTTTGCGCATCATTTTCCTCCCTCTGACAGCAGGTTTCCCTCCCTAGAGGCAACTGATGTTACCAGTTTCTGGTGAACTTTCTGGAGGTCCGTATTATGCATAAATTGAAAATGCACACACCTCATTGTTTTTTTTTTATAAGATCTATCTATCTATCTATCTATCTATGATAGACATAGAGAGGCAGAGACACAGGAGGAGGGAGAAGCAGGCTCCATGCCGGGAGCCTGACGTGGGACTCGATCCAAGGACTCCAGGATCGCGCCCTGGGCCAAAGGCAGGCGCTAAACCGCTGAGCCACCCAGGGATCCCCTACCTCATCGTTTTTGAAAACTCACATGGTAGCGTACCGTACCAGTGCTTTGTACCTTGCTTTACACTTATCCATAGATTTTGGAGGTTGTTCCATTTTGGGACATAAATTTCTTTCTCCCCTTCTCGCTCCCCTTTTAATGATTGTATAGTGTTCCGTGTTTCAGTGAGTTTAGCACTTATACTCTCAGACAAGAGGCCTGTGCTGGTGATTCTTTTTTTCCTAATCTTCCACATGTTTCTAGATTTTTCTTCTTCAATTCAGAAATTTCAACAGCCTGCTGGAGTTTAGAGGTGTATTTTTCTTAGCTGTTGCCCCTCCAAGGCCTTGCAATTTTATTGCTTTGTCTGTATGCTTTTCTTTCTTCATTCCCCCTTTTAGGGGAAAGGACTCTTTGAGGCTTCACTTTTTCTGGGCTCATTCTATCACATATTTTCACTCTGATGGGAGAATTCTCTGATTGAATCTTCTGAATGATGGATTTATTTTTTTCTTTCATTCCATTCCAATATTTCTACTTATCTATTTAACGTACATTTAATCTCGCTTCTGTTTGTGCTAGTACTGGTTTCTGGACCTGCCCTGAGAACGTGGTGTTTACGATGATGATGCTGACTGAGGGCGGGAACTGGCCTCCAGTGGACTTGAGTGTGCTGTGTGCTGAGTTTCTAGCCTGCACAGGTGGGGCCCTGTTGCTTCTACCATCTGGGAGAGGCACATGCTGTTGCTCAAACAAGGAGACTCGTACTTGATGCCACCACCAGGGTGTGTGTGTGTGTGTGATCATACAGGTGTGTCTGTGGGTGTATGTATAAATACGTACATATGCGTGCCCAGGCAGTGCACAGAGACTCCGTTGTTTATCCCCACTGGGACAAAGAGATGGAGTGGAGTCGGGACAGAATGGAGAAGAGATGCTTGGAATTACTCTTGTGGGCTTCCTGTCAGGGTGTGTGGCTGATATAGGACAATAGGCTGGATGGACTGTTCTTAATTGAGGAAGTGGGAACAGAGTTGCCCTACAGATGGAGAATTTCACAGCTGATCCCAAAATACGCTTCCTCATTTCTTTATTCAAGTTGCAGTTAATCATCATAACTGTCTCAGGGCCTGCTTCTGCTCTCAGTACTGTCATTTCTGGATTGGGTTTTCCTCCCCAGGCCCAATGTAGCTTGTCCCATCTCCTACCACATCCACCGTTGCCCATTGTGGCCCACTTTGGTTTTAGTTTCTCAACTCTGGCTAAATTTGATTTTTTTTTATGAGACTTGATCCTGTCTACTGTACCTCTTCCAGAAATTTCTCAAAATTTGTTTGACCGATGGCATCCATCCCTGTTTTATGGCTTGTTACATGGGTTTATTCTCATGTTTACGTTTCTTTTGTCATTTTCATGTGATTTGAGTGACAAGGGCATCAAATACGGGGCTTGGCTCTCCACCATTGTGGACTTAGTGCTCCTCATTACTTTTCCCTGGCAGGGATCTAATAGCCTCTTTAACGAGTTTCTCTCCTTGTTTGTTCTCCATCCACAAAATTTTAATAATAGCAGCAGCTACTAGATTGTTTGCTGGGTGCCATGTATTGCATCAGAGTGAATTTAATTGTGGTTTTGTTTTTGTTTTTGTACAAATTCAAGCCCCAGGAAAGCAGTCCTCAAAATCACCCAGTGATTTTGTGTACCAGGCAGGTATCATTCTGGTTATGCACTGCTGCTTAACAAACCACCCCAAAATGAAGTAGGTCAAAACACAAATTCATTCCTAGCTCTTGCTGTTCTGTGAGTTGCCTGTCCTCAGCTATGTGGTTTTTGCTTGAAGTCTCTCATGTGGTCATCTGAGGGTTCAACCAGGCTGGGCCCCTAAGATAACACATTTGTGGCCGGCAGTTGGCTAGAGTGGCACCTCTCTGTGGCTTGGGCTGCTCAAAGCACGGTTGATGGGTTCCTGGAGGACACGTTCCCAAGAACAGATATTCTGAGACAGGAAATGTCGCATCACTTCTGCACTGTTCTTTTGGTCAGAGAAGCAACAGAGAACCACCTTGATTCAACAGGGTGGATTGATAGACTCCAGCTCTTGATGAGGAAGCAGCCAAGTTACGTTGCAGATAAGCCTGTGGGATATGATTGCCCCAGGCCCAGTGCTGAGGTACAAAGATAGCTGATTCCGTAGTTCCTTACCCCTTACGGTGCAGGGGCAGAAGCAGATAGGTAAGTAGGCAGTGATAATGCAAACGATAAGTGTCATGAAAGGGCCCCATACGGGGCCCCGATGACAGCATTGTGGGGGAAGCTAACCCATCCTGGGCGTGTGCTGCTGGGCTGGGGATGGAGAGGTTGGTTGAGAAAGAAGGCATCTTACCAGGGGTATTTTTGGATCTGAGTCTCGAGGCACACGCGGGCATTGGCTAGATGAACAAGAAGGAGGAAGGCATCCCAGGGCGTGTCTACACCACGTCTCTGTCTGAGATGTGCACAGAATTAAAACTATTTTTTACACTTTTCAGCATGGCATTTGGCTGACTGCTGTTTGTGTCCTTTGCTTCCTTGGGTGATTTTGAGGACTGCTTTCCTGGGGCTTGAATTTCATAGTGAGCTGAAATTCACTGGCTATAAAGATTACCATCTGCCCAGGCTCACAACTGCCGGAGGAAAAGCACTTGGGTCACTGAAGACAAATGGACGTGGGTGGTGTCTCCTGCATTTTTATTCCTGGCACGGGCATCAGTGACACTTAGGGATGGCTGAAGATTAAAGGAGGAGACATCGGTTCTGTTGTCAACATTTTCTCTTCAGCTGAGGTAGTTCAGCTGGTCACAAAATCCTCTAAACAGGATTGTCATCCAGCCCATATTCTCTCTTCTTATTTACAAAGTCCTTCCTTGCTCTTTTGACTCTGAACAGAGCTTTGAAAAGACATTTTATTTTGTAGTTGGCCTAAGTAATTTTTAGTGTAGTACAGGAGAAACAGTGTGGCTTTAGAGGATATATATGTATATATATATGCTATTGTACACACACACACACACACACACACACGTGTTTTACTGAAAGTTTATACATTATGCTCTGCTCACCACAAGCGTAGTAGCTACCATGTGTCACCACACAACACCATTACAGTACCATTGACTATATTTCCTACACTGACCCTTCCTCCCCCTGACTTAACTCATCCCTTAACTGGAATGGAAGCCTGTACCTCCCAATCCCTTTCACTCATTTTGCCTGTCTCCCACCCCTCCCCTCTGGTAACTATCAATTTGTTCTCTGTATTTCTGGATCTGTTTCTACTTTTTGTTTAGTTTTGCTTTTCAGATTCCACGTATAAGTGAGATCAGATGGTATTTGTCTTTGCCTGACTTGTCACACTTAGCATAATAATCTCTAGGTCCACCCACGTTGTCACAAACAGCAAGATCTCATCCTTTTCTATGGCTGAGTAATATTCCTCTGTGTGTGTGTGTGTGTGTGTGTGTGTGTGTGTGTGTGTACACCACATCTTCTTTATCCATTCATCTATGGATGGGCATTTGGGTTGCTTTTATATCTCGGCTATTGTAAATGATGTTGCAATAAACATAGGGGTGCATGTATCTTTTTGAATTAGTGTTTTCGTATTCTTTGAGTAAATACCCAGTCATGAAATTACTGGATCATATGGTATTTCTATTTTCAATTGTTCAAGGAACCTCCACAGTGTTTTGTACAGAGGCTGCACCAATTCACATTCCCTCCCACAATACCTAAGGGTTCCTTTTTGCTACATCCCTGCCAGCACTTGTTACTGTCTTTTTGTTTCTAGCCATTCTGACATCTGTAAGATGATATCTCATTGTGGTTTTGATTTTCATTTTCCTGATGATGAGTGACGTTGAGCATCTTTTCATGTGTCTGTGGGCCATCTGTATGTCTTCTTTGGAAAAATGTCAATTTAGGTCTTCTGTCCATTTTTTAATCAGATTACTTGTTTTTTTTCCAGAGGTAAACATTTTTTAATCTTTGCCAATCTGATGGGAAGAATACCTTGTTTTCATTTTCATTTTGTTTGCTGTTGATATGGAACAATTACTGTTACTGGGTATATTTACATCCTTTGTCCATTTTTGTATCAGGCTGTTTTAAAAAGTTGATTCTTAAAACCCTTAATATACTAAAGCAAACAACTTATGGTCATTTATGTTCAAAATCTTTTTCCAGTTTGCTGTTATGTTTTCATTTTTACTAATTGTGTGTTTTTGGCATATAGAAAAAAATGTGAAATCTTTTAGTCTTTTCCTTTATGGACTCTGCTTTGGTTTTGGGTTTAGAAAGCTCTTCCCAAGTACAGGATTATATGTACTCTTCATGTAAATCAAGAATCCTCAAACTAAGGCCAAGAGGTAAAATCTGACCAGCCACCTGTTTTTGTACAGTCCATGAACTAAGATTTTTTTTTTATTTTTTATTTTGAAGTAATTATAGACTCATGGAAAATTACTAAAAATGCGTAAGGAGGTCCCAGGTGCCCTTTACCCAGTTTCCTCCAATGGTATAATATCTTAGCAATACCAGGAAATTGAAATTGATGTAACCCACAGAACTCATTCAGATTTCATCACTTTTACATGCACTCGTTTGTGTGTGGGTGCCTGTGGGCATTTAGTTCTGTGCACTTCTGTCACATGTGTAGATATATTTTTTTTTACTGGCGTTCAATTTGCCAACATATAGCATAACACCCAGTGCTCATCCCATCGAGTGCCCCCCTCAGTGCCCGTCACCCAGTCACCCCCCCCGCCCACCTCCCTTTCCACCACCCCTTGTTCATTTCCCAGAGTTAAGAGTCTCTCCTGTTCTGTCTCCCTCTCTGATATTTCCCACTCATTTTCCCTCCTTTCCCCTTTATTCCCTTTCACTATTTTTTATATTCCCCAAATGAATGAGACCATATAATGTTTGTCCTTCTCTGATTGACTTACTTCACTCAGCATAATACCCTCCAGTTCCATCCACGTTGAAGCAAATGGTGGGTATTTGTCGTTTCTAATGGCTGAGCAATATTCCATTGTATACATAGACCACATCTTCTCTATCCACTCATCTTTCGATGGACACCGAGTCTCCTTCCACAGTTTGGCTATTGTGGACATTGCTGCTGTGAACATCGGGGTGCAGGTGTCCTGGAGTTTCAGCTCTGCCACAGTCAGGATACAGACTGGTTCATTACTAGGAGGCTCCGCCCTGCTCTCCTTTTATAGCCACGCCCACCCTCCCTCTCCCTCCCAACTCTCACCCCTGACACCAGTGTTCTTAAAAGTTGTTTTTACATTTTTTAAAAAAAATTTAAAAAAATTTTTAAATTTATGATAGTCACACACAGAGAGAGGCAGAGACACAGGCAGAGGGAGAAGCAGGCTCCATGCACTGGGAGCCCGATGTGGGATTCGATCCGGGGTCTCCAGGATCGCGCCCTGGGCCAAAGGCAGGCGCCAAACCGCTGCGCCACCCAGGGATCCCTGTTTTTACATTTTAAATAAAGATTTTACTTATTTATTTGAGGGGGGAGGGGCAGAAGGAGAGCAAGAAGCAGACACCTGGTGAGCAGGGAGCCCAGTGTGGGGCTTGATCCCTGGGATCATGACCTGAGCCGAAAGAAGATGCTTAACCGACTAAGCCACCCAGGCACCCCTGTTTTTACATTTTTAAATGGCTGGGGGGAAAGAGAAGATTTATATATTTCATGAGACCTGAAAACTCCTGAAATTCAAATTTCCGCATCCAAATAAAATTTTACCAGAATGTAGCTCCTGCCTATGGCTGCTTCTGCACTGCAATAGCAGACTCGAGAGACAGCAACAGAGACTATGGCTTGCAAAGCTGGAAATATTTACTCTCTTGTCCTTTATAAAAAAATATTTTCTGAGGCTGATATAAATTGTCCTGTATTATTGCTTTTTTGATATTTATTCTTGATATTTATTTTTGCAGGTGGTATGAGCGAAGGACATAACTTAATTGTTTCTACATGGTTAACTAACTTCTCCACCAGCATTAATTGAACAACCTGTGTTCTGTAGTTGCCGTGTGTTAAGCCAGATCTGTTCGGTCAGTTTCAGGAATGACGGTGAATCATCAAGCCGTTTGGGCAGGATATGTGTTCCCCGGGAGTTCTCTGGGGATGAGAAGCCCTTTCTCTCTGCATTAGCACTCAGTGTTCAAGCCAGACGTGCCCGTGCACAATGGTATCTAATCGCCCAGGTCTAGTTCTAAGTGCAGACACTATGGTAGGGTCCTGTTTTATTTTTCTGGAACCCGTGGGGATTGCTGACAGCCAAATGGAGCTGTTTGTTAATGGGCTTTGGTCCTTTATGTTGGATCTCTCTGGAGCTGGCTGGCTCTTAAAATCCTTTGAGAGAAGTGGCTTCATTTGTTTCTCTGACACTGGTGGATCAGGAATTATATTTTTAAGAAACACTTCTGAAGGATAGCTTACCGCCCGGTGCTGGTACAGATGCAGAGATGTGTGTGGTGGTAGTGGGGGTCTCTGGTCCCGGAGGTGCCTGTTGAATGAAATCTGTGACGAGGGGGCAGGTAGTGGAGGGCTGTTAGCCTCTGCTCTGGACTCTTGCGGGGGCTGTACCTCTGCTTGTTCCTGGCTGAGTGACCTTGGGCCCACCCTCTAACCTCCCTGGGCCTGTTCTCTTAGTAGGAAAAAAGGGTTAGTAAAGCTCACCTCCCTCTCCTTCCGCCTCATCCCTGAGTTATTTTAGGGGCTAAATAAGATATAATGTCTAAAGCTTGCAGAGTGTCTGGTGGAGAGTATGAGCTTAAGACATTTCATTTCTTTACCTTCCCTCCCCTTGACTTACAGGTGTATGTGAGGATGGCTGAGAAGAGTATGGATTTTGTCTCCAAGTCCTGGAATCTTTCTTAGCCCTAAGAACTGGGTTTCTGTTTGGGGGTTGTGTTATGTTTCTGAGTCACCTCCCAGCCTAGGCTTGCAGGGGGCTCAACTGGCCATCTTTTGCTCTTTGCCTAGAGTGGGTTCAGGTGACTCAAGAAGCACCCTCTGGCCAGGTGTCTGAGCCAGGCAATGACGACAGCTTGTGGGCTATTTGTCCTTCTGGCCTCCTTAAGTGGACTGTGGTATAAGGTTCCCTGCAGTGAGAGGTGCTGGCTTGTGACAGAGGCAGACGGCCTTGGGTCTGGTATCACTGAAGGTGACCTGGGTGGGAATCCACCCAGGGAAGCAGCTCCCACATGGGTAAGAATGTCAGGTACCTGGTGACCTTGGTCGAAGTCTTTGCTGAACACAGTCGTTTGGATGGGGCCTGCCTTCTTGTCCTAAGGATGGGCTCTGTGGACTTAAGGGCAGCGCATGGGGCTGTTGAACTTGGGTTTACTTGATTTTGCTAGAATTGCAGCAATTTCTGATCTTCTGTAATTTCGCTGTGTTTGAAACATGACCCGGTGTGGCCACATTGTTTCTTCTGCCTGGGAAACACATCCCTCAGAGTGTCTCAGGCCATCTGACCTTGGTGTTAGTTGACACCCCTCCCCTGTCCTTCCCTTCCCTTTCCTTGGCATCTGCCGCCTGCTTCAGGTGCGATTCAGAAGGGAGTGTGTCTGGACAATGACTGTAGCCCCCGAACTCCTGACCTGTTAATTCTTTCCCTTCTTGTCTGCCCTGTGTGCTTTTTCTGAGGTTTTTTTTTTAAAAAAAAAAAACATTCAGTGGCCCACTTTCCTGCTGAAGAGCTGGGCCTCAGCCTACAGCGCACACAAGTGCTTAAGCCTGTTACTTAAGAGCCCTCAGAGTCCGGACCCCCCTGCCTTGCAGGCCCCATTTTCTGCCGTCCGCCCCCCCCCCCACGGCTCCCATTGTCCCTGCCCCTCCTGGCGGTGGCCCCAGCTGTGTGTCTGTGCAGCGCACCTGTGCAGTGTCGCAGGTGCAGCGCTCCACGCCAGGGCAGCTGCTCTCCCACCAAGGGGCTCCCCCTGCAGCTGCCCGAGCACACACGCTCCCACCTGCACGGGGCGTTGTCCCACTTGGCCGAGTGTGGCTGAAGTAGAGCGGTTTTCTGCGGCCGCAGAGCCCTTGGGAGAGCGGGGCTGGGGGGGGGGGGCAACTGTCCCCTCCCACGCTCTCCAGGCGCTGCAGCCGCTGTGCCCCTTGCCCCTGTGCCCCTCGCCCCTGTGCCCCTCGCCCCTGTCCCCCTCACCCCTGTGCCCCTCGCCCCTGTGCCCCTCGCCCCTGTGCCCCTCGCTGCTGTCCCCTCGCCGCTGTGCCCCTCGCTCCTGTGCCCCTTGCTGCTGTCCCCTTGCCTCTGTCCCCTCGCCGCTGTGACCCTCGCCTCTGTCCCCATCGCCCCTGTGCCCCTCGCCCCTGTGCCCCTGGCTCCCTCACCCCTGTCCCCCTCACCCTGTGCCCCTTGCCACTGTCCCCCTCACCCCTATGCCCCTCACCCCTGTCCCCATCGCCCCGTCCCCCTCTCCCCTGGCCCCCTCGCCCCTGTCCCCCTTGCCCCTGTCCCCCTCGCCCCTGGCCCCATCGCCCCTGTGCCCCTCGCCCCTGTGCCCCTGGTCCCCTCGCCCCTGTCCCCCTCGCCCTGTGCCCCTCGCCGCTGTCCCTTGCCCCTGGCCCCCTCACCCCTGGCCGCCGTACCCACCACCTCGTCCCCTGGGGCCGACCGTCCTGGTCCCTGCGCACCCCGACTCCGCGTGTGAATCCCTTGCCCCCCCCCCCGCCCCCAGAGGAGCCCCTGGCGCCCGCGAGGCCCGGAGGGTGTTGGGCCAGATGCATGAATGAGCGGCTTTTCTTCCCGCGCCTCTAATTCGCGGTTTGGAGGAGTCGAGCACCCTGGTAATTAGGCTACTTCACTCGGCCCTGTGTTGGAAAACATCTCTCTTTTGGTCGATAGAATAAATAGAAAGTAATAATTATTTTGTCCCATTCCCTCCACCGTCTGTCTCATAGAGACAATCACTTTTTTGTTTTTGTTTTTTACCACTTGAAGATGCTTAAAACATTTAATTATGTATGTGAGAGGAATATAGTCTTTAGCTAGGTTTTGTCAAACAGCAGCTCTACCTACTTCGAAGATAGCTCTCCCTTACCCCATCAGCTTCCCCGGCCAGCAGTCTTAACAACAACAACAACAACAACAACAACAACAACAACAACAACATAATAATCTTCACTTTGGACAGTTGATGTTCTTCCCTAGCATCTGTGAAGGGTAAATAAAGACATCTTGAGAAATCCTTGCTGTTTATCGATCTCTTGTATGTAGGCTTCATGACGAGCCTCGGATCCTTCCCACAGGTGGGTATCCCATAGCCACTGCCACGCTGCCGCAGGGAGCCACCTCCTAGTTTATAGGCAGATAAGGTTGTAAGATTTTTTTTTTTTCATTCCTTGACTTTTTTCCCTTCCTCTGTTTCTGTCCCTCTGCTGCCTGGGTCTGGTCTGAAATCCTTCCACTTGCCTGTGTTCGCAGGGCTTATTTCTGCCTCTGCGCTCAGAATGTCCCGAGGGCCAGACTGACCAGGGTTAGAGCCCCTTTCTTGTGTGTCCCTCCTTCTTGTCTTTTTTTCTACTTTCCTTGTCTGGCTACTTAGTTGCAAAAACTCGTTTGGGCTGTTTTGCTTTAGAATGTCCTATTCCTGCTGCTTCTTTTACTGTTTGGACTATGGTCAGACTCTTGGTCGTCAGCTGCCTTTGTCTTTGCCAGTGAATCAGTTAGCCTTGAGAATAAAAAGAAATCCCCCACATCCAGTCTGAGTCACGTCTGTAGGAATGTGGGAATTAGATCTGGAGCAACCAGGTAGCCAGGCGTATCTCAAGCCTGGAAATGCATTTGCACTTTGGGGTGGGAGCCGGGCATACTTCAGGCTTCTCACAAGGACGCTGTGGGGGAAGCTTTGTCTCAGGCTTTGAAGAGTTCCACAGAAAATTTTCTTTTTGGGGGGCAGGGAGGAGGAAAAACATTTTTTAGCTCCTTTGTGGGAAGATGCAGATTCTTGAATCAACACAACAGTGCTTAATGCCAGCAAGAGTGGTATTGGGAGAACACTGTGTATGCATCCTGTACAAGGAGAAAAAAAAATGTAAAAACTTTTTTTCACCAAGTATGACCTATTTGAATATAGTCACATATTTCTTCCTAATTCAACAAATTCTCATCTCCGGTTGGTTTTAGTTTTGGGTTCGAGGTTTAAGAACATTCTTCCCTTCACAGGTAGGGTGTATATGTCACAGGATCCTGTAAGAGGGCAGTTTGAACTCAGGGAGCTCATAGAAGTGGAAATGTACTTCTGTTTCCTCTTTTTAATTTAGAGAGTTTAGAACCTACAGTGTTTCACTTATTTCCCCATGGGTATTTTGGGGACTCTAAAAATGGTAGTTTCTCTCTGAAGGAAGATTCAAATCCTCACATGCACACACAAAATTTGCACATAATTTTTGGCATGAGGGGCTTCTGTATTCCTGCAAAAGAGTCCCTGCTATAGAGGAATGGTGAACTTTAATTTTTAAGGCAAGGACACTTATAGTCTTACTAAATGTGTAAGGCGTTTTTTTAAAATATTTTATTTTAATTGTTTATTTTTTAGAGAGGGAGAGAGGGAGTGGGGCGGAGGAAGGGAGAGGGAAACAAGAGACTCTTAAGCAGGCTCCATGCTCAGGGTGGAGCCCAGTATGGGGCTTGATCTCACAACCCATGAGGTTACGACCTGAGCCAAAATCAAGAGTTGGATGCTTAACTGATGAGGTACCCCTAAGGATTGTATTTTCTAAGTAATCTCTACACCCGATGTGGAGCTTGAACCCACAACCCCAAGATCAAGAGTTGCATGTTCCATCAGCTGAGCCAGCCAGGTGCCCCAAGGTGCAAGGTTTTCTAAGCATAGCCAAGTGATGTAGGCCTTAGGCCTGGACTCCACAGTAGCCCCTTGGCACTTGCTATTGGTAGTTGAGTCCTGCCTTATTCTGTTCTCATTTGAATGATTGTTGCCCTTGAAAATATTTGGTCTGAGATGATGATTAATCAACAAGTCACTTAGTACATATTCCACTTTGTATAGTATACTGTTTCATCCAGGTCCTTGTTCTGAAAACCAGAAATGCCCCTTCTTTAAACTTGTTTTTATTGAATATGGAGGTACATTCCATATACTTAGTACTGTGTCAGATGATAGCACAAAAACATGAAATTTAGAACCTATTTTTTTTAAGATTTTATTTTTAAGTAATCTCTACATACAGTGTGGGACTTGAACTCAGAACCTTGAGAATCAAGAGTCACAATGCTCCACTGACTGAGCCAGCCGGGTGCCCCAGAACCAGGCTTTGTAAGATGAATGAATGGTACAGTTACGAGGTATTAGGTGAAGGGTGGGAAAGAACTAACATTTATTAAGGGATTCTACTAGGCACATTATGTGTTTTATTTAATCCGTATACCCTCCATGTCCTAGATGGAAAAATGGGGGCTCAGAAAGATTGGGTGCCCTACCCTAGGCCCAGCGAGGGGCAAAGCCAGACTTCAAGCCCAGGCACTTGGACTCTTAAGCCTGCATCTCCCTTCTTTGCTTCTTTTGTTACAGATCAGAGTGGATGGAGTGGGTTAGGGTAGGAAGAGCATAGAGAGGAGGACCTTAGATGGAGTGTCCACACTAGGTTAACTTTCTCATTTTTATGAAACTTCACTTATCCTCTGTTGATTACCAATCATGATGTAAGATTTTCTCAATTGGTCTGTTTTCTGCTTGTCTTCTACATCACTCACCTCCGTGGAGGAGCATGGAAGTAATGTAGCGCAGCTTTAGAATAGAGACCAAAGACCTGAATTCCTCACATTTGTGCTCGACTTATGCATGTCACTTCTAAGCCTTCTTTCTGACACAGACCACTTGGGTGGTCTCTGAGGGGCTTTAATGCCCCAGACCCTTGTGTGATTTTCATGTAAAAATGTCAGTGGAGGCATGCCATCACTTAGCTTTCCATTGACAGGTGGGGGGAAAAGAAAGCAGTTTTTTTTTGTTTTTTTTTTTGTTTGTTTGTTTTTAAGGTAGAGTCACATTTTCTTTGAATATGCACTCTTTGAGGGAGGTTTAATCTGTGTTTTTGGAAAGCTGTCTGCCTGGGCTTCCGAGTCCTCCAGATGGCCTGCACACACCTGACCAGTCTTGGGGCAGAGTCTCTGTGCCATGAGTCTTAATGATCATTAGTTAGGGACGAGCTTCTGTAAGTACCTCTCCTTATAATTTCTCAGGCTGGAGCATCCATGCCAAGCTCTCCCACAGCCTTGTTTTTCCCATTGGCAGATTCAGTCGTTGTTCCCAAGTTGTCGCAGCATCCTTTACTCCCTTCCTTCACTTTGCGTGGAGCTCCATCACAACCCATATTGCATTGCATTGTAGAGGTTTTTATGCCTATATGCCCAGCGAGGTTGCCTTCCTTGAACACTGTTTAAAAGCAATTGGTAGCACTTTGGTTTGGTAGCTCTTTTGTTTCTGTTTGGTAGCTCCCAGTAGCATCTGGGCTAATGTGTATTAGGTGCTCAGTATGTGGCTGAAGCAGAGAATATCCTCCTTAAGAAGGAAGGAAAAGAGATCATGTTTAAATTCATCTGAGAACGGGAGGAAAAATCTTTGCTCCCAAGAATCACAAGAATGTCTGGTGAAGGGGCTGCTAGTCTGGAGATTCTTAGGAAAAGCCAGTAACAGACATTGGAATCTTAGCCAAAGAATGTAGACTTAGGCCCCTTCATTTTGACTTGGTTTGTGCTCTTGTGAGGTCTTCTTTTGCATCAAGCCAGTAGGTGGATTTTACTCGAAGGACAGGTTTTCCAAGAGAAAATAGGGAAATAGTTTCAGTTTCTAAACAACTTTATTAGACTACAAGTAAAACTTTGAAACAAGTGGGTTCTTAACTCATGTCAAAGAAGAGTCTACCTCATAAGAAATGGTCCAGAATCCAAAGTACGAGAAGGTAAGATGTTCAGGGAAGATACTAACCTAGAAACCACAGGCTGGTGGGTCCTGGGGACATGGAGATACTCGTGCTGTTGGACCCTGGCTCACGGGTGCCAACGTGTCCCGGCGGACGCCCCAGAGACTCAGACCCCAGACAGGCAGATGCAATTAGCAAGAGGGTTTATTGGACGTTTGCGCAAACGGGCTCTCCGCCTCCGAAGAGGAAGAGAGCCCCGATTAGCAATTACAGGTATCTTTTAAAGGCAAAAGAAAAAAACTAGCTTAAAGACAAAAGAACCGCGGGAGTGGCATAGCATCCAGGTTGATTTCTCAGAAGGTCAACATGAACCTATTCAGGGACATTCCAATCAGGGTGTGGGGGGAAATGGTTTTCTTATTGTAAACAGAATGCTTTTTGTTGCTAAAACTTCAGGAAGGCACCTGGATGGGCTGCCTCTGGATTAGGGCTGGCCCTACTTACAGGGGGGGTTTCTTCATTCCCTCCTCTTTGTTTGGGCTGATTTTAACCTTAAAATCTTAGGGAACATTTATTTTTTTCAGTTTGGAGGGCCCGACATTGTTAATACCAGAGCTTGGGTAATGGACAATTTTTCTCGGATGAACTGGAGCAGCCGGTTAAGGATGCAGGGGCCGAAAGTTAGCAGCAGGAGCAGGATAACTAGAGGGCCCATAATGGTAGAGATTAGGGTGGTCAACCAGGGAGACTGATTAAACCAGCTTTTAAACCAGCCCTGCTGGGCCTCCCAGTCCCTTTGTCTTTTATTTAGCCTATCCCTGAGTTTGGCCATGGAGTCCCTGATGACTCCAGAATGGCCTGCACAGAAACAGCATTCCTCTCCCAGGGCCGCACACAGTCCTCCCTCTTTCAGGAGTAGTAAATCCAAGCCTCTCCTGTTTTGAAGTGCTACTTCTGAAAGTGAGGTGAGGGACTGTTCTAACTTAGAAACGGACTGCTCTAGTGCCCATAGATCCTCATTTACAGCTGCCTGGAGTTCTATATAACGTCGTGAGCCCTGGATCAGAGCAGCTGCGCCAGTACCCACCCCAGTAGCGACCCCTAGTCCCAACATAACGACTAGGGTTAGGGAGACAGGTTCGCGCCAAAAACGGGTGGGATGTTCATCATACTGATTTTCTAGAGTTTCAGCAGGGTGATAGAACACCCTGGGTATGATCTGCACCATGACACAGAAGTCGTTTGAGCTATTTAGAACCTTAGCTGACACACAGGGGGTGAGGCCTTTGTTGCATGCCCACCAAGTTCCCGGCTGGGGCTCCAGGTAAGAGTCAGTCCCTAAAATCGGGGCGGTAGTATTGCAGAGTTCCTGGTAACCCCGGGTGAGTATAGTTAGCCTTGACAGTGATGTAATCCCAGGAGGAGGGCCTCTCATCCTGTGTCTCCCTAGTCTCGCACCCCCAATTTTTACAATAGAAGTATTCCCCTCCTCCACAGGTGGGATTTAGCCTGCGATCTCTGTGGTACCCGGGACAGACATAAAAGGGAAGAGTGCTTAGCATGGCCCTTCTGTCAGGCGTGCCACATCCTCCCCATGGGTCTAATCCCAGTTGCCCTGGAGGGCTTTCTCGGTTAGGGGCTCTAGAGGTGTCCAAGTATCCCTCTAGGTCCCATGGGCTAGGGGCCCCTATGGTTAGCTTGCATAGGTCAGGATATAGGTTAGGCCACCAGGTTCCCACGGGGGCGGTCTTAGTTATAGACCAGACCTCGTCACCCCCAGACGTTAGTACCTGCCAGGTTAACATTTTGAGGGCATGAGGGTCACCTTTGGTGGAGGTGAAGAGCGCTAGGAGAGGTAGGAATATAACAACTGTCATTGAACAATTTTTGAAAGTCTTATCTTGAGCGGGTTTTGGGTGCGGTGGAGCTTCCACTGAGGTGGCTCCTCCGGTCCGTCCTGGCTGGCGTCAGCGGTGCTCGTTGATGGGGCGCGCTTGACGTGTGAGGCGTGGACCCAAGCAGCAATGCCGTCTACCTTTAAGGCGGTTGGGGTGGTCGGTAGTACAGTGTATGGGCCCTTCCAGCGGGGCTCAAGCGTCCTGGACTGATGTCTCCTGATGTAGACGGAGTCACCGATCTGGAACGGGTGTGGGCCGGTTGTGTCTCCGGGGCGGTAGACAGCCGCAAGGGGTTTCCAGATCTGGCGCTGGATAATCTGGAGGCCTTTAGCCTGTCCTGTAAACCGGGAGTGTTAGCAAGAGGGTCAATAGCAGAATCTAGCAAGTCCGTTACTGGTGGGGGACCTCCATAGAGAATCTCGTAAGGAGTTAGCCCATGGCGCGCGGGAGTGTTCCGGACTCGGAACAGAACCATAGGGAGGAGTTGGACCCAGTCTCTAGTGCCAGTCTCCAATGTCAATTTGGTTAGGGTCTCTTTAATTGTTCTATTTATTCTTTCTACCTGCCCTGAGCTCTGGGGTCTGTATGCACAATGTAATTTTTAATTTATCCCCAGTAATCTGGCCACCAACTGACTTACCTGGGAGATGAAGGCAGGGCCGTTGTCCAACCCTATTACCTTGGGCAGTCCAAACCAGGGGAAAATTTCTTCTAGGATTTTCTTGACAACCACCTGGGCAATTTCTCGTTTGGTGGGGGATGCTTCTGTCCATCCTCCTGTGGGCCTAGTGCAGCGGCTCGTGCTGTTTCATCAGCCATCCTGTTCCCCTCTGCTACTGGGTCGTTGCCTCGCTGATGCCCCGGACAGTGAATTATCTACCCCGGCCGCCCCGGCTTTACGTTCACCATTTCGTAGAAAGCTACTCCCCTCGGTGTACCAGGTTGCTTCAGCATCTGGCAAAGGCTGGTCCGTCAAGTCCCCTCTGGTGCCATGGACCTCGGCTAGGATCTGGTGGCAATCATGCATTAGCAGGGAGGGGGACTCGGTTTCTGGAAGCAAGGTGGCTGGGTTTAGGGATGTAGCCGTTCCGAACCGTATCCGCTCGGAATTCAGTAACATGGCCTGATAAAGGGTGGCCCGAGCTTTTGAGAGCCATCGATCGGGGGCTGGCGGATGACTGTCTCTATGGCATGGGGGGGGCCACCACAGTGAGGGGTTGGCTGAAGGCCAACTTATCTGAGTCTTTTACCAGGACTGCCACAGCCGCTATTATTCGGAGACATGGGGGCCATCCTGCAGCCACTCTGTCTAATTTTCTTTTGAAAAGTATGCCACGGGCCTTTTCCAGGGTCCCAGTTTCTGAGTTAGGACCCCTTTGGCTATTCCTTGGTGTTCATCAGCATATAGCGCAAATGGCTTGGTTACATCTGGGAGGCTCAGGGCAGGGGCAGTCAATAAGGCCCTTTTTATTTTGTCAAAAGCCAATTGTTGCTCCTTTCCCCAGTGGTAGGGGGTGTTGGATTTCGTGAGAGGATATAGGGGAGCCGCCAGCTCTGCAAACCCGGGTACCCAGAGGCGGCAGAACCCAGCACTGCGGAGGAACTCTCGTAGCCCTCTGGCATCAGTGGGTGCTGGGATCAGGGCTACAGCCTTTTTGCGGCCCTCCGTCAGCCACCTCTGGCCTCCTTCCAGGAGATATCCCAGATAGGTCACTCGTCTCTGGCCTATTTGGGCCTTTTTGGCGGAGGCCCTATACCCCAGTCCTCCCAGTCTCTCGAGCAGGGCCCCCGTACCTTTTACACAATCCTGTTCCGTCTTAGCCGCTATGAGCAAAACCATCCACGTACTGCAGAAGAACGAGGTCCGGATGGCCAACTCGGAAGTCTGCCAAGTCCTGATGCAAGGCTTCGTTGAACAAGGTGGGGGAGTTTTTGAATCCCTGTGGTAGCCTTGTCCAAGTGAGTTGTCCTGAGAATCCCGTCTCAGGATCTTTCCATTCAAAGGCAAAAATAGGCTGGCTTTGAGAGCTTAACTTTAGGCAAAAGAATGCATCTTTAGATAGAGCTCAAGGGTCCTTCTGCCTCAGTTAAAACTGAATGTTGAGCTCCCGTAGCAACCAGGAAGGTCACTGGTTGGCCCCCCACTTTAAGGGTTATCCGAGGCTCGGGGGGCGGGGGGGGCTCCTGGCCCTGACATCCCTAATCTTCATTCTCTAGGGACAGTACGGGAATGGGCTTCTTCTTAGGTCCCTGCGTTAGGCCCTTCTTTGGACAATCTTTAACCCAATGTCCTTTTTCCTTGCAGTAGGCACACTGGTCTCGTTCAACCCGTGGTTTTCTTTTGTCTCCCAGGTCCTTACTCTGTCCTGACTTACTTTGCCCTGAGCCCTGTACTACGGTGGCCAGTATCCCAGTCAGTTCTTTACTGTGTTTCCTCTCTCTCTCTCTAAGTATACATATGGTAGCCCTCCATTAATCTTTCCAGAAAACCTGCCGGCGTCTCATCTTTTCCCTACACTATAGCACGTACCTTTGCCAAATTGGTGGGGCATCGCCCTGCCCCTTTGAGACCCGCTAGGAGTACCTGGCGATAGAGAAGGAGCCGCTCCCTACCAGCAGCAGTGTCGTAGTCCCAGGTCGGGCCAACCAAGGGGGAAAACATCCTCGATTTCATTAGGCAGCTGGGTCGGCCTCCCATCCGCCCCGGGGACGTTTTTCTGTAGACGCGCTGTCTCTCCTCCGTGGTGAGGAGAGTCTGCAGGAGCTGATCAGGGTGCCCATGGGGTCCTGGCTGAGAGACCGGGGCCTTCACCTGCAAGATAATATCAATATTAAAAGTTCCATTCCTGGGCCACCCGACGTTGAGAGTCGGCCACTCTGAGGAGCAGAAGGTGACCCATTTTCGTCTTCTGACTTCGACCGAAAGGTTGTGTTCTCGGCTTGCGACTTCTTTCCAGTGATCTAGAGTGAGGCTTAAAGGGGTGGTTACAGTTTGCCCCGCGGGTGTAGAAAAGAGGTGAGCGGGGAGGAGGAGGACAGGAAGAAAGACACAGAACAGACAGACGTACACAGATGACAGGACTGGCACGGCGGATTCGGATGGGAGCGGTCGCGAACAACGACCCTCCCCGAAGAGGAGGGAGTGCCGGGGCTCCGTTCCTCTTCCAGACCACTCCAGAGTCCGACTCCGGAGGGGGACCAGGGGTCTCGGGCACGTCTGCCTCCCCCGCTGGTCCAAATACAGAATACAGAGTACAGCGTCCTGCAGGCACAATACAGACCCGGCACAATACAGACCCGGCCAGTCAGACAAACAGACGAGACAGATATGACATTTAGCGAGCTCGGTCTTACCTCCTACCGGTCTTAGGATTGAGCCTGGGGCGTCTCGGATCCCGGACGAGCCCCCAAATGTTGGACCCTGGCTCACGGGTGCCAACGTGTCCCGGCGGACGCCCCAGAGACTCAGACCCCAGACAGGCAGATGCAATTAGCAAGAGGGTTTATTGGACGTTTGCGCAAACGGGCTCTCCGCCTCCGAAGAGGAAGAGAGCCCTGATTAGCAATTACAGGTATCTTTTAAAGACAAAAGAAAAAAACTCGCTTAAAGACAAAAGAACCGCGGGAGTCGCATAGCATCCAGGTTGATTTCTCAGAAGGTCAACATGAACCTATTCAGGGACATTCCAATCAGGGTGTGGGGGGAAATGGTTTTCTTATTGTAAACAGAATGCTTTTTGTTGCTAAAACTTCAGGAAGGCACCTGGATGGGCTGCCTCTGGATTAGGGCTGGCCCTACTTACAGGGGGGGTTTCTTCAGTGCAAGCACCCTTGGAGGCTTTGGAGAATATTTGTGATAGGGTTTCCAGGGCAGAAGTAGGAAAGAAGCAGGATTGAGCTTCCTACTAATAAGCAGGTAGAGTCCTGAACCTAGGAAATATAGTTAAGATGCATTTGAATAACTCTACCAGAAAAAAAAAAAGATAAATTTCTCTAGCTTAAAGTTTCGTATTGTTTATATCACTGTTTCCTATCTAAATTTAAAAAAATATATAGGTATTTTAATAATTATATGTATTAGCCAGCCTTGCTGTGGTAATAACTCCAAAAAATTCAAAGGTTTGAAGCAAACATTAATTTCTAGGTCACGGTGTGTGTCAGCGGCTATGAGTCAGTCGCTATGGCTCGTGTCCACAAGTACTCCATTCTGAAGGAGCAGCCCCCGTTGGGACGTGCCGGTTTCCAGGCAGAGGAGCGAGAGAACAAGAGAGCTGGTGAAAACCTGCAGTGGTTCTAACACTGTCTGCTCCATCGGTGTGTGTGTCACATTCGCTCATGTGCCACTGGCCAGAGCAAGTCACATGGCCAAGCCAAAAGGCAGGGGATGTGAGGGGAATGTGCCCTTCAGTGGGGAGTCACTTGGCAGTGATGAGAATGTATAATCCTCTTGAAGGAAGTTAATAACTGCAGATGACAATGCCGTCCTCCATGTAGTTTGTGTCCTTTGTCACTGAACATTATTTAGTTAAGTACTTTACATCAATTCAGATTGACCATTTTAAAATGTTTTATTTATTTATTTATTTATTTATTTTTAATTTTTTATTTATTTATGATAGTCACAGAGAGAGAGAGAGAAGCAGAGACACAGGCGGAGGGAGAAGCAGGCTCCATGCACCGGGAGCCTGACGCGGGATTCGATCCCGGGTCTCCAGGATCGCGCCCTGGGCCAAAGGCAGGCGCCAAACCACTGCGCCACCCAGGGATCCCTTTAAAATGTTTTAAATATGTTTTCTCCCTATGATGTGTATTATTACAATTTGAGATAATCTTGGGGGGGTGGGGATGGACCTCTTGCCGGGGAGTGATGTGGGTCACTGCATGGCTTCCAGTATTCTTCTTGACTCCCCAGTGCATGGAGCTCTACTGTAAGTACATCATTGCATTAGCTAGAATCTTCCGGAACAATTTGGATAAGGGGGTGATATTAGGTATCAGGATCTTGTTTCTGAGTTTGGTAGACAGGCCTTTAATGTTTCACATTGCTGCTTTTAAAAAAAAAAATTGAGATCTAATCACAAATCCTAAAATTACCATTTGAAAGGAGACAGTTGAGTGGTTTTTAGTATGTTCACAGCACTGTGCACATATCATTACTGTCCAATTCCAGAATGTTTTTGTCACTCCCCAAAAGAAGCCCCACATTCCATAAGCATTCACTCCCTGTTCTCCCTCCCCTCAAGCCCCTGGCAACCAAAAATCTGTTTTCTGTCTCTATAAATTTGCCTGTTCTGGACATTTCCTATGATTGGAGTGATACACGTGGCCTTTGATGTCTGGCTTCTTACACATAATGTTTTCAAGGTTCATGGTTGGTGTTTTCTGATATAAACTCTAAAATATTTCATTTCCCTGATGATGAGTGATGTTGAACATCTTTTCAGGTGTCTGTTGGCCATCTGGATGTCTTCTCTGGAGCTATGTCTGTTCATGTCTTCTGCCTATTTTTAAATTGGATTATTGCTGTCATTATTATTTTTGGTGTTGATTTGTATAGGTTTGTTGTATATTTTGGATATTAACACCTTATCCGATATATCATTTCCAAATATCTTCTCCCATTTGGTGGATTGTCTTTTTCTTTTCTTGATGGTGTCTTTTGCTGTGCAAAAGTTTTTTATTTTGGTGTAGTCCCAATAGTTTAATTTCACTTTTGGTTCCCTTGACAAAGGAGACATATCTAGAAAAATGGTTCTATGACTGATGTCAAAGAGAATACTGCCTGTTTTCTTCTAGGAAATTTATGGTTTGGGGTCTCAAATTAAACCACTTTGAGTTTATTTTCATGTATGGTGTAAGAAAGTGGTCCAGTTTTGTTCTTTTTGCAGGTAGCTGTCCAGTTTTTCCAACACCATTTGTTGAAGAGACTTTTTCCCCATTGCATATTCTTGCCTCCTTTGTTGTAGATAAATTGACTATATAATTGTGGGTTTATTTCTGGGTTCTTTATTCTGATCCATTGATGTGTATATTTTTGTTACCAGTACCATACTGTTTTGATGACTATGGCTTTGTTATACATCTTGAAATTTGGGATTATTATACCTCCAGTTTTGTTCTTCTTTGAGAATGATTTGACTATTTGGGGTCTTTGTGGTTCCATGCAAATTTCAGGATTATTCATTCTAGTCCGAAAATACTGCTGGTATTTTGATAGGAATTGTATTAAATCTGTAGGTTGCTTTGGATAGTATGGGCATTTTGACAATATTTGTTCTCCTGATCCGTGAGCATAGAATATTTTTCCATTTGTGTCATCTTCAATTTCTTTCATCAATGTTTTATAGTTTTCAGAGTACAAATCTTTTTTGCCTCCTTGATTAAGTTTATTCCTAGGTTATTTTATTATTTTTGGTGCAATTGTAAATGGGATTGTTTCCTTAGTTTTTTCTTTCTGCTACTGCATTATCAGTGTATAGAAATGCAACTGCAAAGAAGTTTTACTTCTTAGGAACTTTATTCTTTTTTTAAGATTTAAAAAAATTAATTTATTTGAAAAAAGGAGAGGGAGAGGCAGGGGAAGAGGGAGAGAATCTCAGGCAGATGCTGTGCTGGGAGTGGAGCCTGACACAGGGCTCAATCTCATGACCCTGAGATCATGACCTGAGTCAAAACCAAGAGTCGGATGCTCAACCAATTGAGCCACCCAGGCGCCCCTTAGGAACTTCACTTTTATTTCTTAATTTTACTTAGAGATTTTAATGGAATGGCTGATAATAATTCATTACCAATGAATACCAAGCATTTTGGTATTGTACATGACATGATTATATCCAACAATAATTATATAGTCAGTTAATGTAATGAATTGTTAATACATTTCCTAACATTAAATTATTCTTGATTTCCTTGAACATATTTGACTTGATCCTGGTATATTCTTCTTTTTAAAAATTCGTTTAATGTACCACTTGATGTTAATTTATTGACAGTGTTTATGCTTATATCTAATTTCCTTTTCTGTCCTAATATTTTGATATCAGATATAGTTAATACCTATACTTGGCTTAAAAGGTTTCTCCATTTTTTAAAAGTTTATGTCTTAGAGTATTTGAATAAAACAGAACTTCATCCTTGAGATTCAGTGGAACTCAGCTGTACAACCATGGGGCTTAGCTTACCTTTCAGTAAAAGTTCTCTGACAACAGTTCTGTGGTTATTTATTTAGATTTTCCACCCCAACTAAATTTCACTTTGGCTGTGTATTTTCCTAGAAAGGCATTCATCTCATACAGACTTACAAGTTTAATGCATATTCATAGCATATCCTTATAATTCATAATCATGTATAGAAGTAAGATTTAAATATTTATTACCTACTCTCCTTTCCCTCCATCCCCTTCTGTATTGATCAGGTTTCCTAAGTTTTGCTTTATCTGATACATCTTTTAGAAGAAATATATTCTGGTTTGGCTTGTAATTTTTACTCTTTTCCATTTTCAGTTTATACTTTAACTTTTGTATTCCCTCTTGCAGTTTTGACATTTTCTTTTTAAAACGGAGCACAAAGTAGATGTGGCCTAAAGTGTTCTATTTCATGGAATAAATGTTTTTCAAATATATTTATCTGCTCTTGAGGACTGTGCTACTTTCTTCGTGTTTTGGTCTTCTTGAATCTGAATGAAGAGGCTAACATAGGCTAGGTATATTTTAGGTGTTCTTGTGTCTGATGACATAATGCAGGCCTGCCATTTGCCTCCGATCAGAACAAGTGAATTATTGGATCCCCTCTGTTTCTCCATGATGTTAGAATTGTCTTCTTGGATCTTAATTGAATAATCAGTTGATAGATGAGTTGAGTGATCTGTCAGTGGGAAGAAGAGTCAGAAGGAAGAAATCCAGGGTCCTGGTTAGTTGCTCAGGAAAACTTGGCCTCATTTCTCTCTGGTAGTTGGCTTTCTCTCAGCATGGCCTGGCTTCCTTCTTGTTTTGGGCTTTCTCCCCATCTCAGTAGAGCCTAGCTCCTTCAGTTTGCTGTCTTGCCTGCCTTGTGCTCAGTGGACCTTCCCAGGGTAGCTGACCAGTTGCCTTCAGGTTCCTTTGACCTACCTCTTGCTTTTGCATCTCTACCCTTCATGGCGAGAGGAGGCCATGTGGGCAGATCCCCCCTCTACTGGTGATCCTCACATGGCCTATATGTCTGTGCATGGCCTCCCTTTGCCCACAGCACCCAGCCACTCTAATGGTCCTTCTTTGCCCTTCACTCCCTCATCTTCCCAGAAGATTTCACTCTTATATTAGAGTATACATGAGGGCTTCGGGGCCTTTCCTACTTCTTTGGTAACCTTGATAACCTCAAGTGACCTCAGGGACCTGGGTTAAAGGTACCTCCTAGTTCTTTCCTCACTTGTGTCCCAATTATATCCAGTAGAAAACTTTTGGAAGTTTTGGGTGTTGGCATTTGGATGGCATTCTTGCCTGATTTCCAATCTGGTCTGATTCCGGTCACTGCTTGGCTTTTTCTTTTTTTCCCCATTGCTCTTTCTTTTCCATTCTCTAGGTTGTTAAATTAGTATTTGAGAATGGAAAGAAGGAGAAAGCAAAGGTGCGTGTGCCCAGCTCATGGAGTTTATCTAGGAGTCTAGATTTGTAATGTTTAAATGAGTGTGTAACATTCCTATTACTGTAAACATGATCATTTCCTGGTTATTGAGCCCTTGGGATTTTTCCAGGGTTCACTCTGCGTTCTTTGCTCTGTTATGAAGCATCTTTGAACAGAACATTTTTGGGATTTTCCCTTTGAATGTGTTCTCTAAAGTAGGCTTAAATTCAACCTTACAACAAAGTCAGCAATCAAGAGTGTTCTGTTCAGTTTGTGTAGGGCATAGTCATTCTTCATGCATCTCCCGTGTGCTTGGCAGGAGGGAGGTAAATGGACACAAGTCAGGTACATATGTGCCTCCTCCCCTTCAGTATAAGGATGCCTTATGTCAAGCTCTTTTGGAACTAGATCATCATGTTGCCCATATTCCTCTTACTTCTTTTTTTAAAAATTTCATTTATTTATTCATGAGAGACACACACACACACAGAGAGAGAGAGAGAGAGAGAGAGGCAGAGACACAGGCAGAGGGAGAAGCAGGCTCCATGCAGGGTGCCTGACGTGGGACCTGATCCTGGGTCTCCAGGAACACGACCTGGGCCGAACGCGATGCTAAACTGCTGAGCCACCCGGGCTGCCCCTATATTCCTCTAATAGTATCGAAAAGAGAAGTTAGGGCATTTAAGCATGACCTTTTTTTTTTTCTTTTAAGTTTTTATTTTAGTCACCCAGTGCTCATCATAAGTGCCTTCCTTAATCCTCATCATCTATTTCTCCCATCCCCCCACTCCCCTCCCCTCTGCTGAGCATCAGTTTGTTCTCTATAGTTGAGAGTCTGTTTCTTGATTTGTCTTTTTTTTCCCCTAAGCATGACTTAAAAAATTAAATCCATATTGCCTCCTAATGTATATCACTTTCTTTTCATAAACCTTATGTATAATGTAATACAGAGTTTCACCAGTGACTTATGTTAATTTAATAATCTATCTCGTGGCTGGTTGACTACAATGGTAGGTCTTATAACTGAAATTCTTTGAACCAGAGGGGTTTCTGAAGCAGCTTATGTATGTGTTTCTATTCCTAAGTAAAAAGGCATGGGGGTGGGGATAGAGAAGAAATTCACTTATAACTGAAGCCTGCATAAGTGAGAATTGATATTTTGAAACAATGAGGAGTTTTCATTTATTTATTAACTGTGTAGTTGTAATTTTCCCAAGGGGCACTGTAGCCACAGTAAAATCATTAAGGCAAGTGTATTTGAAGCACCAGACTATGACTCTTAATACAGTTTTTATCTTCAGCAGCATATATTAAGTATCTGCTATGAACCCAGCCCCATCATAGTCTCTAGGGGGATGCAAGAATAGTTGCAGATGAGTTGATTTCACCTTTTTTTTTTTTTTTGAGTCTGTTAATAGTGGTGTAGCACCCACTCTATTCCAGGCACTGTTCCAATTGCTTCCATATACTAATTCAATCCCATTATACCCATTTTATAAATAAGGAAACGAGGGTGTGGAGAGATTAAGAAACTTGCTGAAGTCACACTGCTTGTAAATAGTGAAACTCGGCTTTAGAACTGCCCAGTCATTGCTAGGCTCAGTTTCCTTGTCATTCAACAGACATTTATTGAGTAACTTCTATTGGCAAGGGGTTGAGTTGGATCATTTTCTAAGACTCATTAATTTATCATCTACTTATTGAATACCTACTATGTGCCAGAGGATAGAGGAGTGAATAAGATACAGTCTCTGCTCTTGCCAATCAGTCAATACATAATACATTTTCACATAGTGACAGTCTGTGACTAAAATAAAGCCAGGGAAGGGGCTGGAAAGTGATAGAGGGGTGCAGGGATATTTTTAGATTTTGTGGGCTGAGGAGGTCTTTCTGAGTAGGAGTCATTTGAGCAGAAACCCATTTGAAGAGAGGAGCCAGCCACATGGGCATGTGAGGGATGAGGAGTGACCCAGGTGGAGTGGGCAGCAAGTACGGAAGCCCTAAGGTCTAAGTGAGCCAAGACCTGTGCATCTGGAGCAGGATGAGCTAGCAGGCAAATGTCAAAGATGAGGTCAGGGAGAATGATGAAGTCACCCTGGCCCTTATGGGTTATGGGATTTCATTGTGAACACTATTGGAGGTCTTTGAGAGTTTTGAGCAAGAGTGGCATCCTTTGATTTTTGGCCAGATAATGGAGATACAGGGCATTGTTGGGTTGGGAAAGGTCACACAAAAGGTACTCGATAAGAACCTTGAACTCCGAATTTGAAACCTGGATTGAGCTCTTAGCATTGCAATGATTAGCTTCATTTGCTCCTGACACCTGACCTTTTGGAGTCTGCCTCCTGCTCGGTAGAGACAGCATCTGTCCTGCTGACCTCACAAAGCTGCCCTGAGCTGTGATGAAGTAAGAATGTGGAAGCGTTGCGAACCCATGTGCCGTGGAAAGCCGAGCAGGCGGGGCCCAGATTTAGGAAATTATAGACATTTGCAGATCATTGGCTATTTGTGCTTACAGAACACCCTGTGAAACACCTGATAGTAAGGGTGCGAGTGTTTCCCTGGTCACAAAGTCCAGGAGGAAAGAATCTTTGGGGAGATAAGATCTGATTGACTCTCCCCTCCCCTCCCCTGCTGCCATGAACTGACTTGAGAACAAGTTAACTTCCTCCTGTCTGGCCAGGACATCTCAGACCTCTGTGTGGGCTGTTTTTGGAGGGTTGTTGGCAGAGATCCCCAGAGCAAAGGTCAGGTGAGTTGGCTTGGAGTTATTGGGAGACCTGCAAACACACGCGTGCGCGCGCACGCACACACACACAGAGATACACACATAGACACACACAGGTGAACAAGGCACAGTCATAGTTGTCAGGGACTTGCAGTGTTTGTAGATGTTACATATATAAATCAATGATTAAAACTGTGAAAACTGCTTCCGTGGAAGTATCTTCATTTTTTTTTCTTTCATGGAAGTATCTTCAAAATATGGAGAAAAGATGGACTAATTCTGTCAAGGGGCCGATCAAGGAAGGATTCACATAGGAGGGGGCATTTGAGCAAATTCCAGTAAGATGCTTGGAGAGGTGGCTTTGCAAGCAAAGGTGAGGGGTTACGAACCAGCATGGTGGGTTCTGGAACTGATGCCATGAGAAACAGGGCTGGTAAGATCCTTCTAGGCCAGATGGTGGAAAGCTGCTGTCAGAGCCCGTGTTGGCTTATCTGCCTAAAGATTCTGAGTTCATTCTTTCTCTTGTGCAGTGTTTAGCCATCGGTTGAGCCTCTCTGAGGCCCAGTGTGCCAGTGTTGCTGAAATGTCAGTGAGGGTGGGTCCCTGCAATGCCTAGCGCGGTGTCTTGCCTGAGGTCAGTGTTTAAACAGTCACCGAAATGAGGGAGACACGATGGTTGTCACAGAGCTCCGGAGATGTCCTTTCAGCTGCGCAGCCACCGGGCTAGGACACTGCACCGCCTGTGGTGTCTGCGTGCTGACAGAGCAGGCGGGTGGGCCGGCTGCCAGCGTGTCCACACGAGGAGCTGCCGTGGGGTTTGCCTCCCAGCTGAGCCCTGGGCTGAGGAGAAGTTGGGGGGGTGGGGAGGGATCTGTGCCCCCGAGTATCTTCTGCAAAAACGGCATTTGTTCAGTAATTACAAAAATATTTGTAAACTTCTGCCATAGCAGAAGTGCTATGCCATTGCATGAACATGCTATGGGATTAAATTATCTGCAGTCAGTAGAAAAGACGAAGGAAGGTGCCCTGTTTATTTTCCATCATCCCGAGGTGACACGGCCCTTGACTGCAGGTCATACTCGCCTCTGCCTGGTCGCAGCCCTCTTCCCAGATGTCCCGGGATGCGACTTCCCAGCTCACAGATGCGACTGCTAGGTTGACCCCTCGCTTCCTCCGTGTTCTCTTCTCCGGGGGCGAAGTCAAATCCAGCCCATACACAAGAAGAGAGGATTCAGGGAAAGCATCTCCGCGCTCCTGGCCTGTGATCCGATGACTCACGGGTCGAGAATGTTTCCAGGGCCTTTCCCGCGATGCCCTGTCGCTTTCTTGCCGTACCCCTGTGTTTGCCTCCTGATGAATCCCGGGTGATATTCAGATGCCTTCACATCTCCTGCAAGGCAAGGGCTTTGCCTGTTACTACGCCTAAAAAACCCAAAAAAGTTAAGACTGCATTGGATATTGCAGGATATTGTAGGAACATAATCAACTGACTTCCTCTTAAGGCCTAAAGAGGAAGGGGTCCATCATTTTAAAAGTTTCCCTTCTCTTCCTTTTCTGGCATTTGCACCCCTCCCTCACTTTTATAATTTGTATATTATGGACAGATTTACAGATACACACACCAAAAAGGGAACTGTATAATGAACCTGCAAGTACCGGCTTCAACAGTTATCAACTTTGCGGCATATCTTGTCTCGTCTATATCCCCGTCTACCCATCCTTAATTATTTTGAAGCAGATACCACACATCCTATCATTTCATCCATGAATGTTTTAGCGTATATTCCTAAGAGATGAAGACTTTGTAAAATCATAATACTTACATTATCTTGCCTAATAATGCCTTAATATCGTCAAATAACTGATCAATATTCACATTTCTCTGAATATCACAAAATCTGTTAACACTTTGTTTTAATCAAGGATCCGCTGCAGTTGTTGATAGGTTTATCAGTTAGCTTTGCATCTCTGGACTCTCCTTCCATCTTTTTTTTTTTTTTTCCTCGCAGTTTATTTATTGATGAAACTGGGTCTTTGGTTCTCTTTAATTTCACACAGTGTGGGTTCTGTCAGTTGCATCCTTAGAGCATGGTTGAGCATCTCCCTCACGCCTCTGTATTTCCTATAAATTGGTGTCGTGTCTAGAGATTTGTTCAGGATTCAGATCCAGTTTTTTTGGCAAACATATTTTCTAGGCAGCTGGTGTGAACTTCTTTCAGGAGGCACAAGTAATGTTTACTTGTCTCTTTGTGATGGTTGATTGGGTTTCTAAATATACCAAGTATTTAAGAGGGTTCAGTCTGTTAATGTTTACCTGGGCCCAGGTAGTGGTCTTAGAAAGGCCACGAGAGAGAGGGAGGGAGAGGGAGGGAGAGAGAGAGAGAGAGAGAGAGAGAGAGAGAGAGAGAGAGAATGCTCTTGTGGTGTGCTCATGGCATTCTTTGTCCAAGTCTGACGGTGGTGGGGGCTGTTAGGTTCTCTGTCCCTGAACTGTTTGCTTCTGGGCATTTCTCCCATGCTTGCTGCAAGAGGAGTCAGCACGAATTGGTGTAGAGCACTTGCCATAGTTTGTGTCTTTTGGTCCCAGGAGACCTGTTCACTTAAGCAGCTCTTAGTAGGGAGAAGCTCGGTTCCTTTGAATGGTACCTTTGTATTCAGCAGTGTTTCTTGGTTTGGCTACACAAGCAATTTCTGCGGATGTTTCCAGATAATATGTTTTCATCCAATTTGTAAGGTGACTCTTTTCTTCTTTCAGGATCTCATTTTGCCCAACGGTGGCACTCCAGCGGGTACTTCGAGTCCAGCTTCTTCATCTTCCCTTCTCAACAGACTCCAGCTTGATGATGACATTGACGGGGAGACCAGAGATCTCTTCGTCACAGTTGATGATCCCAAGAAGCATGTGTGTACGATGGAGACCTACATTACCTATAGGATCACCACCAAAGTAGGTCCCTTCATTGTTTTCTGTCCCTGTAGAAGGGTCTTGATGAATTAGAGACCTGCCATCATGATTCCCACCTTGCTTTCTCCCAACCCTTTGTAGGACTCCTCACCTTCATCCGAAAGGCGTGTGTGGCTTTTTGAGAGAGTAAATGTATTCACAGCAAAAGGATTCTCTGTGAATTTGTTTGACTTTAAAATGAAGGAGAAATTATAACTATAGTCTTTGAAATGAAACCTTTAATCCCTCTATTTTCACTTATTTTGGGTCATGATACTGTTTGGCATGTTAATATCACCTTACTCTTGAAATTTATGAATCATTGTATCATCCCGAAGCTCTGGATGAGCTCTGGTAAGACCATGGTTATAATTTGGCATAATTGGAACAGATCATAGCGGAGGGGAGTAAGAGGAGGCTGGGAATGAAGATTTATTGCCTTTCTGCTTGCTATGTGCCACGAGGGTAGTGGGCAGGGTGCTCACAGTGACCCTCAAAGGTAGATCTTCTAGTTAAAATGTTAGTGATAAGAAAACTGAAACAGAAACTTTAAGTAACTCACTCATGGTTACAAAGTTGGTAATCACGAATCTAACTTGAATGTTTAGGACTGTTAACTTCACATTTTAATTTTCAAACCCATATTCTTTAACCTAATTCTACTTGTAAAAGAATAATGTGTTATTTCTTACTTTTGAAAATTATTTTTTCAATATTTTAAATAGCACTACAGTTTTAAGCAGGGTTTCTCATCTATGGCAGGATTGACTTTTTGGACTGAATAATTCTTTTATGGGGGGAGTGGTCCTATGCATTGTAGGATGTTTCCCAGCACCTTTGGTCTCTACCCATTAGATGCCAGTAGTACCTTTCCCCAACCGTCAATGGAGACAACCAAAAATGTCTCCAGAAATTGCCAAATATTTCCTGGGGGACAACATTATTCCTGGTTGAGAATCACTGATTCAGAAGAAGAGTAACAATATTTACACTCTTAGGAGAAAATACACATGATCACTTTATATATATATATTGGTGTGTGTGTGTATATATACATATATACACACGCACATATATACACATATGTATACTTCTAACTTGTGTTACTTGATTCTGAATTTATTATAAAAAGACATGTTAAAAAAGAGGCCCAAAATGGAGTCATTTGCCTCCTACTATAGCAAGCCATGACTGAATTATACTTTCAACCTATCCTAGGAGTCATCACTTTATATTTTTGAATAGAGAAAGTGTTTTATTCAGGAAACCATCCTGTTTGTTGGCATTCCCCCCTCCATCACAGGCCACATGATAAAGAAGGATTTACATATTTTTAGAAGTTTTAATAGAGTTGAGGGCACCTTTGTGGATGGCATTAAGAGAAGCATTTATGAACATCTCTCTCGTCTACTGTGCCTTTTCTCTTTTCCATTGTAGAAGATAAATTAATTTTTTACTGTCAAAGTTTAGTGGGTTCTATACTTGTCTAAATTCTTTGAAGGAGATGGGCAGAGAATAAAATACACTCAAATTTTGTTTCTTCATCTTTTGTTGGATGACAATGCTATATTTTAAAAATTATGCAAGTATTATAAATACTTTATTGTGAATAAGGAAATGATGATGAAGACCAAATACAAATCTTCCTTAGCCCTACACACTTACTTGCCAAAAGCAACCATTGCTAAAAATTTGATATATATCCTTTCCACTCTTTTTTTTTTTTTAAGATTTTATTTATTTATTCAAAAGAGATACAGAGAAAGATGCAGAGACATAGGCAGAGGGAGAAGCAGGCTCCCTGCAGGGAGCCTAATGTGGGACTCGATCCCAGGACTCTAGGATCACGCCGTGGGCTGAAGGTAGGTGCTCAACCACTGAGCCACCTAGGCATCCCCCATTCTTGTGTGTGTGTGTGTTTACACATGCACATATAGAGTTAAAATATATATAATTCAGATTTCACTGTAATAGTTTTCTAACCCTCTTCTCTACGGTATTTTTTTTTTTAACGATTTTATTTATTCATGAGAGACAGACACAGAGAGAAAGGCAGAGACATAGGCAGAGGGAGAAGCAGGCTCCTCGTAAGGAGCCTGATGCAGGACTCGATCCCAAGACCCCGGGATCATGAACTGAGCTGAAGGTAGACGCTCAACCACTGAGTCCCCCAGGTATACCCCCCCCCCATAGTATTTTTGAAGACCTTTCCGTGTTTGTATATTTATACAGAGAGTTTAGTTTTTCAATCTCTGCCTAAATTTTTATGCAATGATTATACACTATCTTTTCTCTATGGACATTTAAGTCCTTCTCAGATATTTCTCTGGTTTTCTTGCCCTGTCATTTCTGTACCTGGTTCACATTTGAGAACTTGTCTGTGAATATGTGCACACCTACATGCATGCACACAATCTTCCCCAATCCTCAGAGGTTCTAGGTTGATAAATGTATTCCCATGAATTATTTCCACCTCTGCCCCCTCCCACCCCCAGGGTCAACTTATTTTTTACCCTGTAGTCAGCAAAATGCAAAACCTGTTTTTCTTGAATTTATGCTCTAAACAGCAGAAGGACAAGGTGACTGCCTTGCTGGCACAGCAGTGCTTGCCTTCCTTCACATTCGGCCACCCTGCTTGGTTCCTCTGCCGTACTGTCGACCTCCTGCAGTTTTGTTTATTTATTTTATTTTTTTTTTGTTTTGTTTTTTTTTGTTTTTGTTTTTTTTGTTTTTTGGTTTTTTGTTTGTTTATTTATTTTAAATATTTTTTTATTGAAGTTCAATTTGCCAACATAGAGTGTAACACCCAGTGCTCATCCCATCAAGTGCCCCCCTCAGTGCCCCTCACCCAGTCACCCTGTGCCCCCGCCTGCATCCCCTTCCACTACCTTTTGTTCGTTTCCCGAGTTAGGAGTCTCTCATGTTTTGTCTCCCTCTCTAAAGACCTCCCGCGGTTTTAAACCTACAGGACCTCCGTTACCCAAGTCATAAACCACCTCGCTCTCCCGTGCTCCTTCTCTTTCCTTCCTTCCTCTTTTTCCTTGGTGTTCTTATCTCTCTGTCTTCTCTCTGGGGTTGATATCCTAGAAGTCAGAATTTTTCCACATTCCCTTTCCATATTTTCTGTTTTCTTTCTTTCTTGATTTTATTTATTCATGAGAGACAGAGCGAGAGAGAGAGAGAGAGAGAGAGAGAGGCAGAGACACAGGCAGAGGGAGAAGCAGGCTCCATGCAGGGAGCCTGATGTGGGACTCGATTCCGGGACCCCAGGATTACACCCTGAGCCAAAGGCGGATGCTAGACCACTCAGCCACCCAGGTGCCCCCCATTCCACATTTTCACCTGGCTGTGATGCCACAGGATTGGTGAACCCCGTTGCGGGATTACGTCTCATTTCTTACTCTCCATTCTATCTCAAAGCTGAGTCCTTTGCTCTTCCCTGTGTAGGTGGTGACACCAGGTTTAATATCTTGGTGGTGCACGTGGAACCTTCTTGCCAAACATCGCATTAAAGCATGTCTACACACCCCCATGTAGCCCCACACCCTGTGGTGTGCAGGGCTGAGGGGAAGAGGACAAGCAGGAGCACAGGGCCTCACACACTGATCTTGCCCTGGGACCCCCACTCTTCTGTGGTTCGCTAGCAGAGTTAATGATCACAGGACGAGGTTGTACAATTACTTACTTCATTACTTTGAGCTTTGACTCTCCTCCCCTGATTCAGATTCATGATGACCAAAGCCGGACAAAGTATAGAGCTGCTTTTGCCTGAGCTAAAATGAGCCTAAGGCTGAGAGCCAGCCTAGACAAAGCACTGTCTAATCTAAGCACCCAAATGTAAGTCATGGGTGCCTTTCTTTTCTGGGGAGCCAGCCTGGCCTTCTGAGGGCAGGCGGATCCTGGGTCTTTTCTCTGCAAGCTCCTAGAAAGTATCATCATCATAATAGCCAATTACTGAGCACTTACTGTGTGCTGTACTTTTTGGTCATAGAAACCTTTTATTTTATAGAAGTGTGCTTATCGTAGAGAAACTAGAAAACTCAAGGAAGCTGAAACAATGAAAGAACACCTATAAGCTCACCAGCCAGAAATACTCATTTCTAAATTTCTGAACTGTTTGTCTCTAGCCATTGACAAAAATGAGTATTTTGCATGCTGCCCATTCATTTCACGTGTTGGGTATCTTTCTGTGCTAGTAAATGCCAGTTAGCACACCTTATGCTATCGTTTCCTTCCTTCCTTCCTTCCTTCCTTCCTTCCTTCCTTCCTTCCATCTATCCATCCATCCATCCATCCATCCATCCATCCATCCATTGATTTGAGAGGGAGTTGAGGGGAGGGTGGGGAGAGGCAAGGGGAAAGAGAGAACCTCAAACAGACACCCCACTGAGGGCAAAGCCTGACTGTTTGATCATTTCTAAGACTGTGTGTTCCGCTATCTGGAGGAGCCATCGTTTATTTTGTGCTACGTGCCCTAAATATATTGTCAGCTAATCCTCACACTCAATGAGGCAGGTACTGGCGGTATTTTTCCTTTGTGGATGAGGAAACTGAGACACAGACATATTAAGAAAGTTACTCGAAGACCTGCAACTGATAGTGGTGGAGCTCGGGCTGGAATCTAGATCCGTCTGTGCTGTGCTTCCACAGGCACAATTTTCAAGAGAGGGACAGCTCTGCCCCCCTCCCAGCACTGTGCGCGGCCTGCTGCCCTCCTCTAGGAGCCATCCTCCTCTGTCTCTCACCCATCTCCTTAGTAATCCTAAATCTTGCACCCAACTAGCTCCTTGTTTTAGAAGCCTCCGTGGTCGACAGAGGCATCTAAATAGCACTCAGAGGTCAAGGACACAAGGATTACAAAGCCAAGTTAGATTTGGTGACAAGAGGGTTCCTGATGACTCTGCGGGCCGCGCTGCCCCTGGGGGGGAGGTGGGCCAGCAGCGGCCAGCATGCATGCCCTGGGTTTGAGTGAGCGAGAAGAGAGTGTTGGTGGTTTGGCAGTGAAGTGAGAACAGGGGCTGGAGGGAGTGTGAGTTTGGGTGGACGGGGGCCACTTCTTGTGTCTAAGGATGGACGGGACTTGTGTGAGTGCCAGGGGCCAGCGTGGCGAGAGAAGGGAGCATTAAGGTGAGCCAGGAGGGGAGGGTGGAAGCCGCTGAGCGGGGATGGACAGAAGCCTGAGCCGACGTGGAGGGAGCAAGTGGCCTCCGATGGGGGATCCGATGGGGGAGGTCTACTCTTTCCCTTGTTTCTAGAGGAAGAAGGGAAGTTTCCGTTTTGCTTTGTTTTGTTTTGTTTTGTGGCAGGAAGTTGAGGGTTCTTTGCTTCTAGCTGCAGTTTTCGTTAGGAAAAGTGATGATCTTCTTAAGAGTGAGCGGGAGGGAAGGCTGGGAAGTTTTCAAAACTTCTGTGGGCTTTGCATAAACCGACGTGGAGAACGAGGGAGAGAGTTGACCTTGGAAGTGTGAAAGGGCCACCTGGCAGCGTCGAGGGTCCGGTGGTAGATTTTATCGTGTCCGTTCGCGTGTCCGTTCGCGTGTCGGCCTGCTGTGATCTTTCCTCCAGGAGTGTGCTCACACCCCGGGTGTCGCAGAGCAGGAAGGGCGTGGTTGCATTTTGGCCAGAGTTGTGTGAATGGACAGTAGGGGAAGGGACGTTTAGGATGGTGGCAAATAAGAGAAGTGACAGGTTATGGAGTTGATGCTGAATAAGGAAGTCAAGATAGAATTGGACAGAATGCCAAGGGACTGTAGGTCCCAAGATGCTGAAACACCAGGGGTCTTGGGAAACGAAGAGTCTGAAATCCAGGAGGTGCTGGTTAGAGAGAGGGGGGTCTGAATTTATGCCAGATGACAAAGTCTGCGGGGAAGCCGGGGAGTGGAAGGAGGAGATGTCATTGGCTCAAAGGTGGGTGTTGTGTGTGCAAAACACCTGGATCTCCAGGGCACCCCCGGTTGTGTAGGGGCTTTGGAGAGGAAGCCCCTTTGGCACTAGAATCCTCTGGGAATCTGGAGAATTGATAGAGTGTCAGTAGATGACAGGTGTGAGGGGGACAGAGATGTAGATATCTTGATGGCATGAGCCTCAAGAGGGTTTTCACGGGGCCGTGGAGCAGTGGAGGTGAGGAGCAGTGTGGAATGAGGGGGTTATCAATAGCAACTGTTGGTCTTGGGGGGTGAGGGCAGAGTTTGTGAGATGTGAGAAAACAAGCGACTTTCCACCTGCTGGGACAGCAGGGAGGCTGTGGTCTCCAGGGAGAGCTAGCTTTCCAAATCTAAATAGGTGGAAGAACCAAGGAAATTTATTATGGAAGGGGTGTTCTAGAAGGCTTGGTGTAAAGCTCTGAGAAATGAAGCTCCATGGAGCATGAGGAGACCAGAAGCCTGTCTGGTCATCATTCTCAGGTGTTCTGTTAGGGTAGCAGTGTTTTGAAGCAGAAAGAGATTAGCTGGCTAATATTTGACAAGGGAAGAGGTCCCTTTGCGGGAAGGGGGACGGTCACTCAGACTTCACAGGTTTCAGTTGTGGCCTGAACAAATGGCATTTCTGATGAAGACCAAATCTCTCTAGAGTGAACTGGTTGTAAATTTTAGATTGAATGGAAATTCTTTGGAAGGGCTCCAAGCCACAGTAGTTAGGCACATCAGCTCCTGGGGAATAAGAGTTCTTCTGTGGTTAAGGTGAGGCTCAATGCACAGGTGCCCTGCCAGGTGATTGATTGCCCTGTGGCTTTGTGCGAGGTCTTCTAAAGTATTGAATTTTCAATCGATCAATAAAATAAAATAAAAAATTAAAATTCTGTGATGTGTCTAGAGATACTCATATGGAATGATGGCAAAAATGAATATTCTTCGTTACAACTCTTGTGCTCAGTTACCTGTTTGTGAATCTGACTTTAGGTGTGTACCCATGACTATGTGACCTCATGGGACATTCTAGATGATGGATCATGGTGTGGAAGGACCCAGAACAAAACAGTGTAGTGGTTGTCTCTGAGTATGGAACTGTAGGTGTGCACTTTTCTCTTTTTGTTGTTACTAGAAAAATAGAACCAAACTCTTTTTACTTTGTTTTCCTAAGTTAGACCTTGAATTTCACAGAGGAAAAATTTGCTACAGACTCATAGTTGGGGTTTTATAGGCCTGCATATTTTTATGAGTACTATGAGTCTTACAGCTGACTGGGTTTCTCTTCAGAAATTCATAGTACTGTCTCTGGCCCAGTTCTAGCAAGTGAGCAGAATTCCATAGTGAGTGTATTTTACTAGCCTCATTCCTGGCTCTACTTTTTCTCTCTGTCCTTGTTCTTTCTTGATCTTTCTCCTACTTCTAATTAATGTCATTTAATCATATTTCGTATGTATCTCCCTGTCTTTTCTAGAACAAATTGTGGTAAAAGTAAGTAAAACAAATATTCAGTCAGAGAGTGTGAGCATCCTTCTGCTTTAGGATGATTTTTTTTTTACCTTATTGCTTTCCAAAGCATGAAACAAATTTTTATTTAATCTATATGTTCATAAAGAAGCTTTTAAAAAATAAACAATTATTTTGGTGTGACTATCAAAGAATTATATGAGAATGGTAGAGAATTTGAAAATAAGGATGAGTATAAAGAGGACAGCTGTCATTATGAGTTCTAGATTTTTTCTAACCATTTATATCCACATTTTTAACACTAATGAAATCATAACGTATGTACAATTAATTTTGAATCTTGCTGTTTTCTCATAAAAGCATATTGAAGCATATTTGTTATTAAAGATGTCTTATAACATGGTTACTGATAACCATAGAATAAATATGCCATAATTTAACTGTATTTATTGTTAAGCATTTAGATTGCTTTGATTCCTTTGCTATTTTAAATAGTATTGCAGTGAACATCATTATACAAATATCTTTGCTGGTTTTTTTTTTTAATTTTTATTTATTTATGATAGTCACACAGAGAGAGAGAGAGGCAGAGAGAGAAGCAGGCTCCATGCACCGGGAGCCCGACGTGGGATTTGATCCCGGGTCTCCAGGATCACGCCCTGGGCCAGAGGCAGGCGCCAAACTGCTGCGCCACCCAGGGATCCCTCTTTGCTGGTTTAAAAAGTATTTTCTAATGGCTGATCCCTAGAAGTAGAATAGCAGTAATTAAAGATAGAAACAAACAAATGATAAATAAAAGAGAGAATACAGGTGAATTTTTAAAAAGTTTGCAATGAGGGATGCCTGGGTGGCTCAGCAGTTGAGCGTCTGCCTTTGGCTCGGGTTGTGATCCCAGGGTCCTGGGATAGAGTTCCGCATTGGGCTCTCCACAGGGAGCCCATTTCTCCCTCTGCTTATGTCTCTACCTCTCTTTGTGTCTCATGAATAAATAATAAGATATTTTTTTTAAAAAATAGCAACCATAAAGGGAAAAAGTGACTGAATTTAGAAATTCTGTATTGGGGGGAATCCCTGGGTGGCTCAGCGGTTTGGTGCCTGCCTTTGGCCCAGGGCGCAATTCTGGAGTCCCGGGATCAAGTCCCACGTCAGGCTCCCGGCATGGAGCCTGCTTCTCCCTCTGCCTGTGTCTCTGCCTCTCTCTCTCTCTGTGTGTGTATCATAAATAAATAAATAAATATTAAAAAAAGAAATTCTGTATTAGAAAAATCCTTTGGAAATTATGATAGATAAATGGCTATGAAGAACTTCCACAAATGAAAAAGACTTAAAGACATTGAAATGACAATTTATAAGAGATCCCTCACAAAAGAAAAATCTATAGCCAACAAATATTTCAATGGATGTTCAACTCCAGTAGTCATTAAAGAAACAAAACAAAGATGACATATTATTTTTCAGTTATAAGTCCATCAAAGATAACCACTGGTGATGAGAAAATGTGGTAAGACTATAAGTTGTTATATTTCTTGAAGCAAATTAAGTTAAATTTTAATTTAATTAAAAATACACCTGGGTAGCTCAGTCGGTTAAACATCCAACCTTTTTTTGCTTTTTTTAAAAAAAGATTTTATTTATTTGTTCATGAGAGAGAGAGAGGCAGGCAGAGACAGAGGCAGAGGGAGAAGCAGCTCCATGCAGGGAGCCTGACGTGGGACCCGATCCCGGGACCCCAGGGTCAGGCCCTGGGCTGAAGGCGGCACTAAACCGCTGAGCCACCCGGGCTGCCCAAGCATCCAACTTTTGATTTTAGCGAGGGTCATGATCTCAGAATCATGGGTTAGAGCCCCAACCTGTTGAGTTCTATGCTGGGCATGGAGCCTTCTTGGGATTCTCTCTCTCTCCCTCGTCCCCTCCCCTACAATCCTCCTCCCAATCCACACTCATGTACATGTACTTTCTCTCTCAGAAAAAAAGAAAACCACTAATAAATTTTAAAGATTGGGCATTTTGCAGGGCGCTTAAATGGTTCGGTCAATTAAGCACCTGCCTTTGGCTCAGGTCATGATTCCAGAGTCCTGGAATAGGGCCCCCATTGGGCACCCTGCTCAGTGGAGAGCCTGCTTCTCCCTCTCCCTTTGCCCCTCCTCCCTACTTCTCTTCTTGCTTGCTCTGCTCTCTCTCAAATAAATAAATATTTGAAATTAAAAAAAAAAAAGATTGGGCATTTTATAAAATACATATACACTCTCTCCTATCCAGTAATTCTATCTTAAGGAATTTGAGCCTTAACAAGCAGATGCCTGATGATGTTTACTACAGCATTGTTTATTGACTGAAAGATTGGCAACAACTTAAGTGAGGATTTGGTTTTGTTGTGGTATATCTGTCCAGTGGAGTGCTACATATGTGTTAAAAACGATCATGTAGATTTGAACTGACAGAAGGATACTTAAGAGCTATTAGAGATTTAGAAAATATGAGTGAATGAATGGATATGCCTAGAAAAGATACAGAAAGATATAAACCATAATAGTGTTTTTCTCTATTTAGAGGGATTATGAACTGATCTTTATTTTTTTAATCCATTATTTTTCCTGAAGCTTTCAATTTATTTTTTTTAAAGATTTTATTTATTTATCCATGAGAGACACACACAGAGAGAGAGAGAGAGAGAGAGAGAGATATTGAGAGAGGCAGAGACATAGGCAGAGGGAGAAGCAGGCTCCATGCAGGGAGCCCAATGCGGGACTCCATCCCCAGACCCGGGATCACACCCTGAACCTCTGAGCCACCTGGGCATACCCCCTGAAGCTGTGTTTTAAAAAAAGATTTTATTTATTTATTTGAGAGAGAGAAAGAGAGCTCACACACATGCATGCACTGGTGGGAGGGAGGGGAATAGGGAGGGGGAGAGGGAGAATCCCAAGCCGACTCTGCACTACACGTGGAGCCCCATGCAGGGCTTGATCCCATGACCCTGAGAGCATGACCTTGAGATCATGACCTGAGCTGAAACCAAGAGTCAGACGCTTAACTGAGCCCCCCAGGTCCCCCTTTTCTGAAGTTTTATTTTTTATTTTTTTTTTTTTTTAAATTTTATTTATTTATGATAGGCACACAGTGAGAGAGAGAGAAGCAGAGACACAGGCAGAGGGAGAAGCAGGCTCCATGCACCGGGAGCCCGACGTGGGATTCGATCCCGGGTCTCCAGGATCGCGCCCCGGGCCAAAGGCAGGCGCCAAACCGCTGCGCCACCCAGGGATCCCTTTTCTGAAGTTTTAAAATAAGTATGTCTAGCCTGAATACGTAGAAGGGAAAAAAAAAAAGTCAATTCCGCCAAAACTAAAATTGTTTACAGCAGAAACAAAGCAGATGCTAGGACTGCTCATGCACAGGCTTCTCCTCGCCCAGCCTCTGGAGGAGTGTCAGGCTCCCTGCCCTTTGAATTTCCATCACCCTTATGCATGAAAATTCATCAGCAGTGATTTGTTCTTTGAATTTAGGCATTCTTCCCCCCACCCCCTATTCTATAATGCTAATTCTAATAGGGTCTTCTTTATTAGGAGTCTTCTAATAAACCATAATACTTAGGTTGAGTGAATCTCCTCACCTCTTCCCACTGATTATCCTCCATCACAGGGAAAGGCTGTGCATGGGACTTTGAAAAGGAAAAGAGATGCAGAAAGAGTTAATTGAGGTTCAGTCCAAGACCAAGTCCTTTGACTTCAAAATTCTGCGTAGACTGTGTGTGAGCATAGGTTCTGGGGAGGATGAAATCGTAATTCTCAATGCCAAAGCTGTTCACAGCTTTTTCTTTGTTGGATGATTCTTGTTCATATGTTTTTAAGATTTTCTTGGTGTCTTGGATTAAAACAGACTTCTGGCCTGAAAGAGTAAATTCATAAAATGTAACTTGGACCATTTTTAAAATTTTGATCTTTCATTTCCAAGAGCTATAATTTTCATATAGTCTGTGCCCTTATAGGGAAAAAAATGGGTTAGCTGAGACACAGTTTTAGTTTGGGCAAATTAATGTGTAAAAATCTTGCTTTGCCATGAATTAATTTTTTGTTTAGTACTGGTTTTCATATCAAAGTGCTGCAATCACATTTCAGAAGACTTCAAGCAAAGCGATGGCTGATGTAAAACATTAAATGCCTGAAAAATGGCGGGGGCGGGGGGGAGCGGGGGAGAAAAGGGATGAGATTTAGGTTTTTCTCCAGTACAATGACATTTTGTTATTTCCTTCTAGATTTTTTTTTTTAATCACCTAAAATACAGTCTGGTTCCAAGGTTATGCTTCTGGAGGAAAATGGAAGATGAGGCAAAACTTTTTCTGTTTTCATCCAGTCCAGCTCCTAAATGAGCAAATGCTCTATTAGGTCTTTTCATTTGTCTCTCACCTGCCTTAGGTAAAACCTGTCAGCATATGTAGCAGGAGGTGGAGACTTAATTTCTTTTAAAGGATCAGTAGCAATATCCTCCGTGGAATTATTCTGCTAAAATAAATCCTCCAAGTTAAGCCTGGAGGAAATGAATCAAATGTTTCTAAACACATTCTGCGGGACAGTTGAGTTCCATTTCCTAAGGCTAGAGAAAACAAAACCAAACAAAACCTCAACATTTCCATTTTAGATCCTTGACTTTTGAGCTGGGTCCCGGGGGCCTGGACTCGTCACCTTTTGGCTGGTCCTTCCGTGGAAAGTGTGTTCGTGCTCAGCTTGGTTACTCAAAGAGAGCTTTCCCCCTCCTTTCTGCCAAGATGTGCTACTGTTCCCTCACGTGTATTTTGTTCCATTCTTCTCCTTTGCAGAGTACACGGGTGGAGTTTGACCTGCCAGAGTATTCGGTCCGTCGGAGGTACCAGGATTTTGACTGGCTGAGGAACAAGCTGGAAGAGTCCCAGCCCACTCATCTCATTCCCGTAGGTACTAAGTCCTTACAGCTTGTTTCTCTCCATCCTGCATTGTGTTTCCTGGGGGTGTTTGCTCAGCTCTAACCCCTTACGTTGGGGGCGAATTCTGCGATCGTTTTATGCCACATTTCCCCATCAGATGTAAAACATTCTCATGGGTACTGTCCAATGTATTTCACCCTTGGGGTGTGGGTTCCTGGTTTGCTGTTATCCTGCTGGTTTCTTGAGTGGCGTGGGGTAGATTTGCACTTTCATTATAACCGTTTTTATGAGATATGGAGAGTCCTAATTCTTATTTGCTGCCTCTTTAAAGACTGTCTGTTTCACCCTTCTAGACACTGTTCTTGAGGTTTGGGTGGCTGCCAGCAGGTGAAGAATGACCCCTTGGATTATAGCTGGCTGGGCTTTCTTTAGACATGAGTAATTTGGGGAGCAGGAATCTATCTAGCACATGAGCCACTCAACCCCAGTTTTTCTTTTTCTTTTTCTTTTTTTTAAAGATTTTTATTTATTTATTCATGAGAGACACAGAGACAGAGGCAGAGACACAGGCAGGGGGAGAAGCAGGCTCCCCACAGGGAGCCCGATGTGGGACTTGATCCTAGGACCCCCGGATAATGCCCTGAGCCCAAGGAAGACACTCAACCACTGAGCCACCCAGGTGCCCCTCAACCCATTTTTCATTTAAAAAACCAAAAGCTACCTACCTCCATTTATTGAAGCAGCATAATATTTCTCTATTGCTCCTGTGTGTTTTAAAAATAAAATTTATTTATTTTATTTATTTATTTTATTTATTTTTTTAAAGATTTTATTTATTTATTGAGACAGAGAGAGAGAGAGAGAGAGGCAGAGACACAGGCAGAATGAGAAGCAGGCTCCACACAGGGAGCCAGACGTGGGACTCGATCCCGGATCTCCAGGATCACACCCTGGGCTGCAGGCAGCACCAAACCACTGCGCCACCGGGTCTGCCCTAAAAATAAAATTTAAAAGACTCCTTAAACCAATGTATATATTGAGTGCTTTTCTGACTACTTTTTTTCCCCCTGGTGGAAATAATAAACATTTAAGACCCCAGATGTTTCTTTGAGCTGTGGGGGCATTGGTGCAGTTTGGATCATAAACCATTTTCGAAGGGCTTTATCTTTCAGTAAAAACCTTGGTTGAATAACTTCTTAGCACTGCCAGTCTTCATGTTAAGAATACATCTTCCAGTGCTTTTCTTCCTTAGAAGAAGCTGAATATGCTGTGGCAGAAATGATGGGACTTGCCTGGGACTACATTCTTTCCTGGGGGAAGAAATTCATCTTTAAACAGTTGGAACTGTTTAGAATCCCAGTTTGGTGAAATTGGCAGCTAATGAATTATTATTTTTTTAAATAGACTTTTTACTTGAGAACAGTTTTAGATTTCTAGAGTTACTGTGAAGATAGTGCAGTGAATTCTCATCTACCCCGCACTTGGTTTTGCCTAACATTTTACATGGGTGTGGCCCACTTGTCACACTTAATGATTCATTATTATTGACTGAAAGTCCCTTACTCAGATTTCCTCAGTTTTGCCTAAGGTCCTTTTTCTGTTCCAGAGTCCCATCCTGGACACCACCACCCATGTCTCCTTAGGCTCTTCTTGATTGCGATTCCTTGTTTTCGATGACTGTTGGCTGTTCTGAGGAGTACTCGTTCAGGCATTTTATAGAATGTCCCTCAGTTGAGATTTTTTTTTTTTTTTTTTTTTTTTTTTTTAGTTCTGACGTTTTTCTTCATGATTAAACTGGGGTAATATCTTTTGGGAGGAAAGGTGCCATTCTCATCACATCATATGAAAGACATTCCTATCAACAATATTTATCACTGTTGATGTTAACCTTGATCACCTGATTTGACATAGTGCTGGTGGGGTTTTTCCACTATACAATTACTCTTTTTTCTCTCCTGTTCCATGTTGTACTGCTCCGAAGGAAGTTCTTTATGCTTTTAGCCCACACTGTGCATAAAGGGGGAGCTATGCTCCACTTGCTGGCAGCTAGCATATTTGAAGTTTGGTTAGACAGCGACACCTGCTGGTTGTACTCACGCATGGACACTGAGGCGAGACCCGAACGAGGCTGGATGTCTTCAGAACATTGGGGAATGACCCAGAGCATCTCTAAGTATGGTTTCCTCTGGTCAGGGTAGAACCAGTGAGTAGAAAGGTGCTCTACAGGCAAGTGGAGACGTAACTTTATTCAAATTCTTGCTACATGTCTGGGGTGGAGAGAGACAATATAGGAGAGCATCTCTAACTCAAGCATGAAAGTCATACTGGAAACAAACTCTTTTTTCCCTTTCAGAAGTTATTCTATGGCAACTTGGCTGGGCAGTGTCTCTCTGTTATTAAGCATTGACTTTGTGTTAGTTTTTTTATTAGGACTGGTGAATATTGTCAGGGAGGTCAGGGGTTATAGGATGGACAAGGGACCCCCTGCCCGGGAAGTTTATTGTCAGATGGAGACCTAGTAGACGTGTAACATAATTATTGTTTACATTTTCATTTCTTTATTTAAAAAACAGCTTTATTAAAGATATAATTCGTTCACCATACCATTTACCTATTTAAGATATACAAGTCAAGGGCTTTTTAGTAATTTAGTATCAATATTTAGTATATTAGTATATATGATTCAGTATGTATATTTAGTATATAAATATTTTATTTAGTAGATAGAGTTGTGCAGCCATCAGCACAATCAATCTTAGAATCTTTTCTCATCCCCAAAAGGAAGCTCCCACTCCCTGCTTGTCGCTTCCAAACCTTCTATCTTTTCCAGCCCCTGGCAACCACTAACCTTTCTGTCTTTATAAAATTTGCCTATTTGGTCTTTTGTGTCTGGATTTTTTTCGCTTGGCATAATGTTTTCAGGGTTAATCCGTGTTGTAGCATGTGTCAGCACTTTCATTTCTTTTTCTTGTCAAGTACTATTACATCGTATGGGTGTACCACCTTTAGGTGTATCTGCTCACATTTAATGGACGGTTGAGTTGTTTTCACCTATTGGCTGTTACGAGCAATGTGACTGTAAACATCCATGTGCAAATTTTTGTGTGGTCCTATGTTCTCATTTTTCTTGGGTTATACTATACCTAGGAGCATCACTGACAAATCATATATATATATTTATGATATATTTATGATATATAATCATTTGTATATATTTATAATCATATATATATGATTTATGTGTATGAATACACACACACTCTGTATATTTAACCTTGTGAGAAAGTGCCAGGCTGTTTTCCAAAGTGGCTGCATCATTTTACATTCTCATTAGCAGTGCGTGAGGATTCCAGTCTCTCCACGTCCTCATCAACACTGTTATTATCTGCCTCTTTGATTATAACTATCCTTGTGGGTGTGGAGTGGGTATCTCATCGTGGTTGCGATTTGCATTTCCCTGACAGCTAATGATATTGAACATTTTTTTTATGTGCTTGTTGGCCATCTGTCATCTTCCTTGGAGAAATATCTCTTCATATCCTTTCCCCTGGGTTGCCTTTTTGTTATTAGTTCCTTATATAATCTAAACGCAAATCCCTTGTTAGAGATACGACTTGCAAAAAATGCGCTCCTGGTTAATGAGTTGTCTCTCTTGATGGCAGCTCTTGGAAGTACAAAGGTTTTCAGTTTTGATGAAGTCCATAAATTGTTTTTTCTTTCACTGCTTGTTCTTAAAGATGTCTTATCTAAGAAATCATCACCTGTCAAGATTTACACCTGTGTTTTCTTCTGAAAAAAAAATTTTTTTTAAAGATTTTATTTTCAAATAATTTCTGCACCCGATGTGAGGCTTAAACTCACAACCTCAAGATCAAGAGTTGCTTGCTTCACTTACTGAGCCAGCTAGGTGCCCCTCTTCTAAAATTCTTGTACGGTTTTAGCCCACACATTCTGGTCTTTCATCCATTTTGAGTTCATATTTGTACAGTGAATTTTCCTTTCCTTAACCTGTGAGGCTGAATACCTTCCCCTGACCTTATTGGACATTGGCATTTCTTTTATGACTTACCTCTTCATTTTCTCTTGTTTTTGTTTTTTTGTTTGTAAAACTCCGTATCTGTAAAAGAAGTTGACTTCTATCTTTTATATTTATTAATTTATTTAAGATTTTATTTATTTATTCATGAGAGACACAGAGAGGCAGAAACACAGGCAGAGGGATAAGCAGGCTCTCTGTGGGGAGACTGATGTGGGACTCCATCCCAGGACCGTGGGATCGCCACCTGAGCCGAAGGCAGATGTTCAACCACTGAGCCACCCAGGTGTCTCTATCTTTCATATTTAAATCTAGCATTTGTTTTGATGTGAGATGGGAGGACCATACTTTTTTCAGGTGGTAAACTGTTGATGTTCCAGAATCACTTAAAAGTCATCAATCATCTTAATCATCATTTGTGCATCAGACTGAAAAAATCATGCATTAGACTTGAGTATTTGTGGACTACTTCCGAACCTTTGGCTCATCACTCTTTCTGGTCTGGTGCCCTCCTTCACTATTTGAATTACTGTAACTTTACAGAACATTTTAACATCTGGTCACACAGGTCCCCTTCTCTGTCTCCACCTTTCAATATGCTCTGTTTTCACAGCATCTCTAGCTGTTGGCACATGTTTCATTTTTCAAAATGAACTTTAGAGTCTTCTGAATTTGTTGGGAAGTTTGGAAGAATGAGTTCCTATTTTGTTTTGTTTTGTTTGTTCGTTGCCAACTTAAGTCAGGTGTGGTTAAAAATGTGTGAGCATTCCTGAGCTTTCAGATTCTGCTGCTTGTGTTAGGAACGTGGAGATTAAGTGCCTCGTTGACCTGGGCTGCTTTGCAACCCTGTGAAGTTGTAGGTGAACAGCCAGCCAGCCTGTGGTTCCGGGAAGGGACCAAGGTTCTCTCATTTTCCGCTCCCCATTGGCTGTCCTGGGGCCTGTTTCCAGTCCCTGTGGCTCTGAACTTGGCCGCTTCTGGGGCTGTATTCGGGAAATCAGCCCTTTACTTCCTAGGCCAACCTTTCCTTTGCCTGGATAGAATCACCAGATGGTCAATATGGCTTGGCTTTACTCTCAGTTCAGTCTTTTCTGCTTTGTGTCTTTAACAGATTTTGGCCTGTTAATAGTACTTTGATATTCCCTGATGCTCAGCATATATATTTTTCTTTTTATATTGCTCTATTACTCTGTAATTTGAAAAGCAGAACTACTCGTATATTCTTAAAACGCCATCTTACAACGAGAAGTGTGCTGGATGTGTTTATTTGTCATCTCATAGTGACAACTCACTTTATCATCTAATAGTTGGAGCCACAAGAAAGTCTTCATTATGACATTGTTCTTGTTTTTTATTTTTTTGCCCAGAGGTCAGTTTTAACATGACTTCTTTTACTGGGGTATGCCTACTTACAAAATATATATGTTTCATGATTTGATGGGCACAGATAGATTTTGGAGATAAAGTAAATACATTTATTAAACTCTTGTAGTATTTGATTACACTTGGAAAATTACAGTTTGCTTCAATTTTTGTGAAGGAAGCTTTGTTGGAAGGATGCATTTGTATTGTTATATACCCAGTTTGTTTTGGATAGTGGTAAACTCATAGGAATTAATAAGAAAGTCGTAATGCAACAGCTGTTTTTACTAATATAAAATAATCAGTAAAAAAATCTAACTTCCCTTTCTAGTTGGTTCCTCTTTTCTTTTTTTGTACTGTTAAAAAAAGCTTATCTCATAGGTAAGTTAATAAGTGGTTGAACATTGGTTGAACTTTCAGAGTACTTTGAATTAAACTGGGCTTGATGGTGGTTTTATGGAGAGAGGGTTTTTTTTTTTTAGATTTATTTATTTATTTATGATAGACACACACACACACAAAGAGAGAGAGAGAGGTAGAGACACAGGAGGAGGGAGAAGCAGGCTCCATGCCAGGAGCCCAATGCGGGACTCGATCCCAGGACTCCAGGATCGCGCCCTGGGCCAAAGGCAGGCGCCAAACCGCTGAGCCACCCAGGGATCCCCCGGAGAGAGGGTTTTTAATCTTAATGCTCTTTAGTTATTTTTCTGTAGGAGCAACATTTTCTGTTTGTTTGATAAGGAGAGGAAAAATAGTTTTCTGTCATGTAGTGGGTGTGTTGCTGGATATTTGTTTAATTGTAATTTGTGGTTAATATTTGTTGAAGCAATTTAAATACGGACAAGAGGAAGTTGGATCATTCCAAGATTGAGCAATTGGAATCTTTGTGCAGATTTTGCACTCCGGAATAATAGCTTTCTATGACAACCTACAAGAAGTATGCTTTTGTTCCACAGATTATAAGATATTTTCTTAGAAACAATTGTGAAATGGAATACATATGAAAGTGCTTTACCAAAGTATCAAGTGCTATACAAAAGTAAATGTTTTATAAGGTTAAACCTTAAAATATTTCATGGGTTATTGTAATGCTATGCAAATAGGATTTTTGTAGGTTCCGACATATACATGCATGTATGGTTTTTAAAAAACGTTTTCATCATGGAAAATGTCAAATATACTAAAGTAGAGTGATTCAGTGCAATGAACCCTCATGTACTCACCTCCCAGTTTCAACACTTATCCCCAGTGGCCTGTCTTATTTCATCTCTATCCTTATCATTCCCTCACCCCCGTTCCAGGTGAATGTTTTTTGTTTGTTTGTTTTTTAGAAAGTGATTTAAACAACACACTTTTACCTTATAGTTCAGGAGGTCAAAAGTCCAGAATTGGTGTCAGTGGATTAATATCAAGGTGGCAGGGCTGCATTCCTTATAGAAGCTGCAGGGAGAAGTTGGTTCCTTGACTTTTACAGCTTCTAGAGGATGCCCATATCCCTTGGCTCATGGCCCCTTTGCCATCTTCAAAGCCAGCAACACAGCGTCTCCTCTCCTCTCTGGCATTTGCTTCCATCACCACAGTTTTTTTTTTTTTTAATTGAGGTAAAATTTGTATAACATAAAATTCACCATTTTAAGAAGTGTACAGCTCAGTGGCTTTTAGTGGATTCACAGTGTTTTACAATCACCACAACTATGTAATTCCAGAATATTTTCATTCTCCACAGAAGAATCGCATACCCATTAAGCAGTCACTTCTCATTCCTCTTTTCCCCAACCCAACTATTATAAATAATGCTACTTGAGCATTGATTGTACAAGTTTTTGTTTGAACACTTGCTTTCAATTATTTGGGCTGCATCCCAAGGAATGAAATCCTGGATCACATTCTAATTTTACATTTAATTTTTTGAGGAGCCGCCAAGCTGTTTTCGACAGAGGCCGCACCATTTTACATTCTCGGCAGCCGTGTATAAGGGTTCCAATTTCTCCAAATACTTGCTTCCTTTTTTTTATTTTTATTTTTTATTTTTTTTATTTTATAGCTGTCCTAGTGGTTGTGAAATGGTATTTATTCCAGAGGGTTTTTAAAAAACATTTTGGCCTAAACGATGTATGGAAATTCTAGCCTTTGGTCCACTCCCCTGTTGCCTTCTGTTCCCAGTGTTTACAAGGTAATAAAAATGGCACGTATGTGACATCCACCATGTGCTTGGAGCTGTGTTGATCTCTTCACTTGCAGTAGCTCAGTTACAGTCCAAAGAGGCACTTGATTTTATCAGCAACCCAGATTCCTCTGCATAAAGAAACCAGAAGGCAATTATAAAGGTGACGCTGGCAGTAGGTGTGTCCCCTTTAAGGCTTGGAATAGGAAGAAACAAATTTCCGAAGCCATGTACATTTGGGAATAATAATGCTTAGAAGGAAATTCTGTTTGCAGAAAGATTCACTCCAGGGTTCCTTTAAATAGCAAGCTTCCCTGATTCATTAAACGTAAAGTTCAATGTACTAAACCTGAAGAATGCATAACTATTGCAGGAGATTATCTGTTATGTTAAATGAGGCATACCTAGTCACTTATTTGCTCATTAGGCTTTCCTCCCAAGTCCTATTCAGCATAAGCAAACCAGAGCATGCTCACCAGGACTCGTGAAATAAGAACAAGAAAATATCCACTGGATCTGGTCATTAGGAAGTCATCGATCATCCTTAAAAGAGTGGTCTGTACTGGGCATGGATAAGGCGGAGAAATGCAGCACTGAAGGCAGAACTGAAGACAACTTTATTTTGGGGTGGAGGAAGGTTGGGGGGGGTTGAGAAGTCAGTGGAAGGAATGGAAGTTAAGATCAATGATTCTTTCAAAAAGATTGAATGAGCCCCAGAGGAGAGTGGAGAAGATGTAAGATCAAGGGACAGTTGGGTTTATTATTTTAGGGTAGAAAGAGAACCAACCGTATTTTTGCAGACTCAGGAAGAGAGAGCCAGGTGAGGAGGAAATATTGAAGTTACAGAGAAGAGAAGATATAATTGATGGCAAAACATGCATGACAGTGAACTCAGGGGTCCAAGACACCTGGATAGTCAGCTTTCTGGTATGTTGGGGAGGTATGTTGTCCACAGGAGCCTGAGAAGGGGAAGGGAGATGGATTTCTGTGGAGGGAGCAGAATGGTTAGGAAATACTAATGTGATGCCCTAACACCTGGTTCCTACTTCAGAGAGATGGTAATCTGCTTGGCATGAAAGGTGGGGGTTTGAGTGTAGGGTTATAGAAGAATGGCTGCCTAAGGGAACGGGAGGAGAACTGATCGGAATAAAGAAGTTATCCCAAAGAACAACCATACCCTATTAAGATAGATTCCCTGGTTCTTTTGACTGGGCTGGAACATTGGCCTGGATGGCCCTATGTATCTGACCCAGTCCTGCATTTCCAATATTCCACCTAGACATAAGCTCCATCGGGCGTCTAAGTTGGACGTTTTATCTCCGTGTGCCTCTATAATTTTATTCCTGACTCTGCTCCCCTCTCTTTCTGCATTTCCAAGCCTTTCCACCATGCCCTCTAGAATTCCTGATCTGGTGAAAACAAAACAAAAACCCATCAGCTCTTCGCCTCTTCTCTGCACACTACCACCATTTCAACATTTAACCAAACGTGGCTTTCCCTGAAGCTGCTGCCCCTCCTACAACAAAGAACCCCCCAGACTTTTGTTGGTTCTTACTCTGTGGCAGGAATCGTGTGAAGCACATTCAGCCTAGTAGCTAATTTAATCCTCGTAACAACCCTGTGGGGCTGGCACTATTGTTACCTATTTTTTTTACACATGAAGAAACTGTGGCACCAGGAGATTTTAGAACTTGACCAAAGTAGACAGCTTGGCAGAAGTGGAAGATAAACCCTGGAGGCATGGAGCCATGGTCTCTATTCTGGAGATGGAAAATATACCGACTTTCCAAAGCTCTTCCAAGTGCTTCATTCCAGGGCTGTTGATATTGCCACTTTCCAAGTCTTTGAAAGGGCTCAAAGTTGGGATTGCTTCTTGATTTCCCCACTCGAGACACCTTAGGATTCCACTTCTTGGGGTTGGCGAAGTCCTTGTGTCTGTTTTTGTGTGTGCATGCATGCTCTTGAGGGTTTAAAATTTAAAGGAATTAAACCTCATTATTACCCGAGTATGGGGCCAAAGGAAGTTGTAGACTTAAATGTTTATTCCGGTTTTTTCACATCATCACCACTACTTGTTCTTTTCTTTGTTTTCCTTTTTTTTTTTTTTCCTTCCTCCCTTATTATGACCATCCTCTTGGGCACGAAGTGGTATCTCATGTGGTTTTGGTTTGTATTTCCTTTCACATGCTTGTTGGCCACTTGTAGATCTTCTTTAGAAAAATATCTACCAGTCATTTGCCCAATTTTTAATGTAAATGTTCTTTTAATATTTCATAACTCAAACATTTCAAATTATGCTCTATAGCAGATACTCTCTCTGTGTGTGGTGGTAGTTACAAGGAAGGCCTTTTAATCAAGCATTTAATCAAGCTACTACAGAAATAGATCAAAGCTCAAAGATCCCTTAGCAGCCAGGTAGTTTTAAATTGCCCACAATATTGGCTTGAAGCAAATATTACAGAGAAATTTGTTTGAGTAAGAGGAGCAAAGGAAATTACATTTTTAAAGAACTTTTGAGTGTAAACCTACACAAAAGGTTGGCTTGGTAAAGGTTTTTTTTTTTTTTTTTTTTTTTTTTTTTTAGATACATGGATTTGCCTAATGTATTTTTGTCTACATTCACCAGGTCCTTTTACTCCTGGAATCAGGGGTAGAATATGAATAAATAAATTTTTGTTGGTCGATGTTGTCTGCCTTCTATCCTTAGACTGTCTTTCTGGTCCTGACTTCCTCGATATACCACCTACGCATTAAGCAATGTACAGATAGCTATACTGTTGGATATACTATTGGATTGACCATCATTTTATGCAGGGGTCATGCTGTTGTTCCAGTTTTAGTATATGTGCTGCCAAAGGGATCAGTGTTGGATTTACTAGATAAATATTGATTGATTATTTTCTGTATCCAGGGGCTAGTCTCTAGCATTTTATTTCTTGCATTATAAAACTAAGAAACATATAGACAGATTTAAATGGAGTAAATCCATCTATATGTTTCAGAAAGGCATATACTGATGACTGTGTAAAGACCCAACCGAGCAAGGAGTATGTTCTTGGGCACATGAGTCATAGCAATTATTTGCTAACCTGTGGTTTTTCTTTCCACTATCTTATCAATTACTCTGAATATTTTTTCTTCCTGTCTTCATAGCCGCTTCCTGAGAAGTTTGTGGTGAAAGGTGTTGTGGATCGGTTTTCAGAAGAGTTTGTGGAGACCAGAAGAAAAGCTTTGGATAAATTCCTAAAAAGAATTACAGATCATCCTGTGCTCTCTTTCAATGAACACTTTAATGTTTTCCTTACTGCTAAGGTAAGAACAGAATTTTTCTTCTCCCTCCCCCAAATTAGCATTCTTTGGGCTGGCTCGCTCTTTTCTTTTTCTTTTCTTTTCTTTTCTTTTCTTTTCTTTTCTTTTCTTTTCTTTTCTTTCTTTCTTTTCTTTTCTTTCCCTTTCCTTTCCTTTCCTTTTTTTCTTTTCTTTTTTTCTCTTCTTTTCTCTTCTTTTCTTTCTTTTTTTTTTTAAGATTTTTTATTTTTTATTTATTCATGAGAGACACACACACACAGAGAGAGAGAGAGGCAGAGACACAGGCAGAGGGAGAAGCAGGCTCTATGCAGGGAACCCAATGTGGGACTTGATCCTGGGACTCCAGGATCACACCCTGGGCTGAAAGTGGCACTAAACCCCTGAGCCACCCAGGCTGTCCCTCTTTCTTTCATTTTTTAAAAAATATCTATTTATTCATGAGAGAAACAGAAAGAGAGGCAGAGACATAGGAAGAGGGAGAAGCAGGCTCTATGCAGGGAGCCCAATGTGGGACTCTATCCTAGGACCCCAGGATCACACCCTGAGCGGAAAGCAGACACTCAACCACTGAGCCACCCAGGCGTCCCCTTTGGGCTCTTTCTTAAAAGCTGCTTTGGGGCAGCCTGGGTGGCTCAGCAGTTTAGCACTGCCTTCAGCCCAGGGTGTGATCCTGGAAACCTGGGATCGAGTTCCACATTGGGCTCCCTGTATGGAGCCTGCTTCTCCCTCTGCCTGTGTCTCTGCCCCCCCCCACACCCCGTGTGTCTCTCATGAAGAAATAAATAAAATCTTTAAAAAAAAAAAAAAGCTGCTTTGATCTCTCACGAACTACCTTCATGAATGGCCTGATATAGTGGATGTCATCAAATTGCTCTATTTTTTTGGTGTCCATTTGCATCAGCATGATTTCCATGTTAGAATTCAGGAGAAACACCCCTTGCAGCTATGTACCTTGCAACTAATGTACCTATGTACATTACACCAAGTTCTTTTACTTCCTGGAACTGGGAGTAGAATGTGAAGACATAGCATATTATTACTAGGTGAGGCCATTTTGACCTACAATGGGCCCAGAGCAGAGGAACATCTGGTGAGTGTTTGGTAAGGATGCTCTTCGCAAGAGCCCTGTGAGGGATTACTCATAACCTCATTTTACAGATGAGGAAACTGAAGTTCAAGGAGTTGGTATGTATTCAAGTGGCATCACTAAGATTTGAGGTTGGGTCTCTCTGGCTCTGGAGGCCACACGTCCCCCTCTGTATCAGACTGCCTGACCATGACTAGTTCAGCGTTACTTGCCCACAGCCACATTCCTATTGGGTGGGCATTTTCCAAGCATTTGCTAGGGAAATATTTGGCCCCACTTGCCAGATTCTGTGTGCTCACACCTAGGCTGGTCATTCACTGGCTTCTGCGTGCACTTCCCTTTTGGCAGAACTGGCAGGAAGTCTGAGGCACTCTCTCCTAAATGCAGAAATGGGATCTCAGACTCTCATGCCAGTTCCTTGTAGCCATGTCTGTTTACCTTTGTGAATCACTTTCCATACTCAGGCCACAGGTGGTTGGTTCTATGTTGGCAAGGGTGGTAAGGCTCAGGGACTTCCCAGTTTTCTTTTTCAAAATGGCATAATTGAAAAATATTTCAGATAACATCAATTGACGTTAAAGATTTTAGAAAGGTGCCATTCTCTACACAATGGAAATCTCATGGCAAAGTCCTTTAGTATTTTTTTTTTTAACCACCATTGGCATGTTTTTTAGCCCCTTTGAGGACATTCCCATTCATCTTCTTTTTTTCCTGGTGGCCCGTCCCCCCACACATCAGATTCCTATTCTGTTTCAAAATAAGTATTTGCTGGGGAACAGATCCTCAGATACAGTTCTTAAGCAGAGTGAAATCTGTCCGATTCTCCAGCTGTGCAACTCACTGCCTCACACACTTTTCTGGTTGTTGTCCTGGCGTGGCTCTATCTGGGTATTCCTCACTGAGCAGAGAGACACAGGGAGAGAACATGTGAGCCCTTGGTCATAAAGAATCTATGGAGATTGGCCACAGCAACTTCTTGCAAGATACATCTATGAAGGCAAGGGAAACAAAAGGAATCTATGGAGACATTAAAAAGGAAAAGTGTGTGCATGGGGGTGGATATTTATATGTGGGCCAGATAAATGATTTAAAAAAAAAAAAGTCCTTCAGTGTCTTAACCACAATCCAACTTCATGTGAGTGAGTGCTGGGGTGTTGACTCTAAAACAGAATAAATTCTAGCCCTACTTCACTCTTCCTTGCGGAGCTAAATGTGCTAAATGACCCTGTCTTTTTCTTTTTCTTTAGATTATGGCAAAATACACAGAAAATTTACCATCTTAACCATTTTAAGATATACATTTCAGTAGCATCAAGTATATTCACAACTAATCTCCCGAACTTTTTCATTTCGTGTGCTGTGTGATACCACAAGAACTCCCTATCTCCCCCCACCTTATTCCCCCTCTTTTAACACACCTTGAGTAATTTGGTTTTGTTCTTAAGTGAGCCCTTTATGTGTTCTATCACACTGAAGGCAGAAGCATTCCTCTTTCTCGTGATAGTCTGATCTTATCACCAACCAGAAGTGTCTTTAAGAAGAAGCCAGTAATGCTGGGAGAGGTGGGGGGACGCTTAGTATCACCTGTGTTCAGATCAATATTTTTTAGCTTTGGCACAATGCAGTGCAGCAGTCAGATAGGCACTACTAAATAACCTCATTCGGTACATTGACTTGGTTAACTGGGGGTTGTCTTCTGAGCCTCTACTTGAAATAGATTCCCTGCAATCCAACGAGCCCATTTGGATCTAGCCCTACTCCAAAAAATGTCTGTGGAAGCAATGCCAAGAATGGCAAGGTTCCGGTTACCATCCTGTGAAAGCCAGGTGTCTGCTGGGATGTTTTTTATCTAGGGTATATGAGGCTAGAGGGGAATATGGAATCTTAAGAACATTCTCTCAGGTAGTCTGATTTTGAAAGGAAGTAGAGAAACAGAGGAGCAGAGCTGGAGGAAATTGCTCCTCTTCTGGAGGTGGGCGAGCATTACACACTGAAGGATTAGAAGTTGAAGATACAGACAGGAGAGGGAATGGTTAATGGGGCTAGGGCCTTGCTTGGAAGCGAGGTGTAGCCAGGAAAGAGTGGAACCAAGAGCCAAAGTGAAGGGACGTGTGGGTGGCTCAGGGGTTGAGCATCTGCCTTCAGCTCAGGTTGTGATCCTGGGGTCCTGGGATCGAGCCCTGCATCGTGGCTCCCCACGTGGAGCCTGCTTCTCTCTCTGCCTGTGTCTCTGCCTCTCTCTCTCTCTCTCTCTGTTTCTCTCTCTCTCTCTTTCATGAGTAAATAAAATCTTTTTTTTAAAAAAAGAGAGAGCCAAAGTGAAGGCCTTGGATGCAGAAACAAGAAGGAAGTGAAATCAGGAACAGTCTACACTTCAGACGCTGTGGAGAACGGAGCCAGTGATTGTGGTTGTCAAATGGGAGGGGGCTGTCGACCTCCATGTTAGGTATGGGTCCTGTTCTCTGCTCCATCCCTAAATCAGACAAGGTGACCAGGAGGCAGTGGCCTTGTGCCGTGTACCCTTATGTCTCTGTAGACATGCACTACTAGGACCAGGAGTTAGTATTCTGTTTGTATTGAGGGTAGATAGAAGGAGCAGACACCCGATCTTCTGTAGAACCACTTTTGAAGGCACCATTCAAGTAGGTGACATAAGACAACCTGAAGATACTGTAGATTCCTCTTAGAGTTTAATGACAAGAAGTTTATTTGACTGGCAGACTAATGTGCATTTTAAATTTAGGTACAATGGATTCTGTAGCTCAAAATATTTCCCATGTATGCCCTGACCAAGAAATTCAGGATGAAGTGTTTTGTTGTTTACCACATCTATCGTTGGCTTGGGTTTTCTTGCACTGCTTTTTCTGTCACTGTTTCCTGCTTCCCACCCTCTTCTCCCTCCTTTCTTTATATGGCTTTGGTTGGGATATAAATAAATGAATGGAATGAATTTCAACTCTAGAATTTTGCTCCTAAAGATAACTTAGGGTATTTTGTATGAGAGAAAGGGACTTTTTTTTTTCTTTTTCTCAGAGACATCAAGAAATCATGTTAGAAATAGTGTTGGGTTTGAAGGAGAGGGTGCTCAGGTGAGTGAACTTGATTAGAAAGTAGGAGTCCAGCTCTGGTGAAAGGGGTCTGGGCCATAAACACACAGGTGGGGGTGTTTGGTGTTTCTGATGGCAAGGGGAGGGGACTGTTGTGTAGGTGGTCAGTCCTCTAACTCAGCACCTTGTTTTTTGGAGTCTTCTACTTGCAAGAGGAAACCACCCGAAGGAGTTGGCTTACCGAGTCCTGGCTGTGGGAGCGAGTGACCCCTTGAGTTTGCTTGTTCATGTGTCACCCTTTAGGACCTGAACGCCTACAAGAAGCAAGGGATGGCGCTGCTGACCAGAGTGGGCGAGTCTGTCAAGCATGTCACCGGAGGCTACAAGCTGAGGAGTCGACCTCTTGAGTTTGCAGCCATAGGCGACTACTTAGATACGTTTGCACTCAAGCTGGGAACCATTGATCGAATAGCCCAGCGGATCATCAAAGAAGAAATAGGTGAGCCCTTTGTCGAGATCTTGATCTTGCCCAGGGACCAGTGTGCAGAAATGACATTCGTGTGTGCTCAGGAGAACCAAACTGCAGAAATACGGGCGTGACAGAATGAAACCATACTTAAAACACTAATAAATAAATACAAGGAGGGGAGGAGGTCATTGTGACCAGAGTATAATTTTGTGCTCCTTCTTTTGCCCTGCTCCTCGGCCCTTCTGTTTGCTTCCCCCAGGCAAACAGCCACTTCTCTCTCTCTCTCTCTCTCTCTCAACGTTAGCTTTAAAAATGAAGACACTGATTCAACTTCCTTTCATTCATAGGAATGCTAATTTAAAAAAGCAAATTTTGGTAAAATGGCAACATTTTATTGTAATAGCAAGAATCCTGGTGACAAATGGTGGGCTAGATTTTCTTTCAAAGGGAAATAAATCAACACTTGCCCTTGTTCCCTGTGCTTTCATTCTCCTCTACCCACTGATGGTATTATATGGGGCCTGCAGGTGCTAGAGATAGCTTTCAGTACCATCCACATCTAAGGAACATGTGGAATAAATTCGGATGACACCAAGGTGCTGGGGGTGACCTCTGAATGGGAGAGATTCTGCCCATGTAAGACCATATCCATATCAAAATATTTCCTAAAATCCTGTGATTTTTCCACTGCAACTGAATTTTTTATTTCCCTTAAAAAGATCCCCCTAAACTTATGTGAAACTCTACCCCCTGCTGCTGCTAAAATACTGCCTTTTTTCCCCATTTGTTTTTACTTAAGTTTGATTTGCCAACATATAGTATAACACGCAGTGCTCATCCCATCAAGTGCCCTCCTCAGTGCCCGTCACCCAGCTACCCCATCCCCCCACCCACCTCCCCTTCCACAACCCTTTGTTTGTTCCCCAGAGTTAGGAGTCTCTCATGGTTTGTCTCCCTCTCTAATTTTTCTCACTCAGTTCCCCTCCTTTCCCTTATAGTCCCTTCTACTATTTCTTACATTCCCTGTATGAGTGAAACCATATGATGATTGTCCTTCTCCGACTGACTTATTTCACTCAGCATAATACCCTCCAGTTCCATCCACGTCGAAGCAAATGGTGGGTATTCGTCCTTTCTGATCTAAAATACTGCTTCACCGTATGAGTAGGCGAGGGGTTATTTCTGAAGATATTTGGTGGATGTAGCTCCGCCCACTTCCCCCTGAGGCATGGCGGTCCCGTCATCCAGAAGCATGACATCCCCATTATGGGGTGAAGTCTGGTGACGTTACGATGTCAGCTATAAAATGGGTTTTTAGAGATTTTTAAAAAATCATACACAATGTTGTGTTTAAAGGAGAGCATGCCTTGGTGGGTGAATGGCCAAGGAAACACATCTTACTGCAGAGAGCTCTTGGCTACAGTTATTACTGAGTCTGTAATACCGGTGGTGGTCTTAATTATCCACCAAGTCTTAACTAGTGTGTCTTCTCCCTTTAGAGTACCTCGTGGAGCTGAGAGAGTATGGGCCTGTGTACTCCACGTGGAGCGCGTTGGAGGGGGAGCTCTCGGAGCCCCTGGAGGGCGTGTCCGCTTGCATTGGCAACTGCTCAACAGCCTTGGAGGAGCTAACAGATGACATGACAGAAGACTTCCTACCTGTGCTCAGGGAATATATTTTATACTCCGACTCTATGAAGGTGAGCTGGCTCACTTCATACGCTTGAGTACGTTCCTTGTTTCAATCACTTTCAGAAAGTAACTTACTATTTCTTCCTGGGTGGGCAGGATCACATAGACAGACTGACACATAGGCATGTAAATAGAACACATGGCAAATCAGGTGTGTGAACTGAATGAAGGAAAACAGCGTAGAACAAACTCTTAATGTTCTCTGAGATTTCATGGATATGACATCTACTCAACAAGAACAACATGCTGTGGGAGAAGAACAATTGGTTAATTAGAGCTCCTGGGAGTTAAAATCCGATTTGCTGAGATGAAAATTGAAGAGTAAAATTGAAATATGGGGTTGAGGAAATCTTGGGAAGTAAAAGAAGGAAACCAAGTAGTTGGAAAGTAGAACAAAAAAGCAAAAATACTGAGACTGTGAAAGAATGATAGGAGACAGTGAGGATTACTCTCAAAGGTTCAGCATCTGTCTGATAAGAGTTCCTAACCGAGAGAACAAAGACTGATGGCAGGAACTTACAAAAATAATACAAGAAAATCTTCCAAAGCTGATGATGTGAGTTTTCAGATTAAAAGGACATGCTGATTGCCAAAGGAATGAAGAGAGATCCAACCCACAGCATAGCACTGTAAAATTTTAGAACAAACTTACAGGATTTTTGAAAGCTTTTAAAGAAAGAGGGGGAGGGAGGTGATGTGCAAATGGGATAAGAATCAGAATGACTTGGTTTAGCAGCAACGGACGAGAAAAGACAAGAGCTGTGAGGACCAATGATTTCCAACCTCAAATTTTAAATGCAGAATAAGGATGGGGTCAGATGCTTTAATGCCCACACTATAAACTACCCTAGCCTACACTTAGACTAGTTTGAGAGCACAGCTATAGAGGCTCTTATGATGTGATACCAGCTAGAGAAAAGTCAGGCTTCCTAAGGTAGCTCCTCTTCCTGCTTCCCAAAGGAGACCTCTGGTTTATTGATCTGTTTTTGGGGGCAGATCTAGGGCACCCTTTTAAGAAAGATCTCGGTAAGAATTGACAGGAACCTCTTGAGAGAAACTCATCAGATAACTTTGGATTGTACACATGGAAAACCAGAAAAATCATAGCAATTTGAAAACATTCTACACCTTAAGAAGGGAAGTAAAAAGTAATGAATCAACTAGTTATAAAAACTTAAAAAGAAATCCTTATGGAAAACTTCAAGCATACAATAGAAGCAAAGAGAATAGTATGACAAACTTCCGTATACCCATTACCTGTGTTCCATTTTGTTTTACCGGGTATGAACCTTTTAAGGCTCTTGATACGTATTAATTTGTGGACAATGGAAAATGTTCCTGCTAGAATGAATCAGTGTCTGATGTGTACTCTATGAAGCTGATAATAAAACACTTTCAAAGACAGGACTGGGTCTGGATCTCACAGTGGGCAGGGAGATGGTATGAATTTCCTTATCTGTAAGGTGAAAATGATGGTAGTGATGGTGAAGATAAGGATAAAACTCAGGTGTGAGATCAGTAGCCTGAGGCACTTTTGTTGGTAATTACTGGAACTGAGGCTGAAAACCATGGTTCCTGATTCCATAAATCTCTCACTCATTTTCCTCTATTACATTGTTTTTTTGTTTTGTTTTTTAATGAGACGTACACATGGCATATTTAATTCTGTGGCTGAAACAAATGTAGAAAGACATTTTGGCGTTGGTGGTGGGTGGAATGGGTGAGGATAGTCAAAAGGTACAAATGTCCAGTTATAAGTAATAAGTCATGGGATATCACGCACAGCATGGTGACTATAGGTAATACTGTATTGTATATTTGAAAGTTGATAATAGAGTAGAGCTTAAGTTCTTTTTTAAAAATTTTTATTTATATGTTTTTCAAAAATTTTTTGTATTTTTTTTTTTATTGGAGTTCGATTTGCCAACATATAGCATAACACCCAGTGCTCATCCTGCCAAGCGCCCCCCCTCAGTGCCTGTCACCCAGTCACTCTGTCCCCCTGCCCACCTCCCCTTCCACTACCCCTTGTTTGTTTCCCAGAGTTAGGAGTCTATCATGTTCTGTCTCCCTCACTGATATTTCCCATTCATTTTCTTTCCTTTCCCTTTTATTCCCTTCCACTATTTTTTATATTCCCCAAATGAATGAGACCATATAATGTTTGTCCTTGTCCGATTGACTTACCTCACTCAGCATAATACCCTCCAGTTCTATGCATGTTGAAGCAAATGGTGGGTATTTGTCGTATCTAATGGCTGAGTAATATTCCATTGTACACATAGACCACATCTTCTTTATCCATAAGTTTAAAGTTCTTATCAAAGAAAAATTTATAGCCATGTGTGGTGATGGATGTTAACTAATCTTATCATGGTGATCATGTCACAATATATACAAATATCAAATCATCATGTTGTATACCTGAAACTAATATAATGTATGTCAGTTATATCTCAAAAACAAACACCCCAAGATTTCTAGAACTCATACAGCAATTTGGTAGCATGGCAGGATACAAAATCAATGCCCAGAAGCCAGTGGCATTTCTATACACTAACAATGAGACTGAAGAAAGAGAAATTAAGGAGTCAGTCCCATTTACAATTGCCCCCAAAAGCATAAGATACCTAGGAATAAACCTAACCAAAGAGGTAAGGGATCTATACTCTAAAATCCATACTCATGGATTGGCAGAATTAATATTGTGAAAATGTCAATGTTACCCAGGGCAATTTACAAGTTTAATGCAATCCCTATCAAAATGCCATGGACTTTCTTCAGAGAGTTAGAACAAATTATTTTAAGATTTGTGTGGAATCAGAAAAGACCCCGAATAGCCAGGGGAATTTTAAAAAAGAAACCATATCTGGGGGCATCACAATGCCAGATTTCAGGTTGTACTACAAAGCTGTGGTCATCAAGACAGTGTGGTACTGGCACAAAAACAGACACATAGGTCAGTGGAACAGAATAGAGAACCCAGAAGTGGACCCTGAACTTTATGGTCAACTAATATTCGATAAAGGAGGAAAGACTATCCATTGGAAGAAATACGGTCTCTTCAATAAATGGTGCTGGGAAAATTGGACATCCACATGCAGAAGAATGAAACTAGACTACTCTCTTGTACCATACACAAAGATAAACTCAAAATGGATGAAAGATCTAAATGTGAGACAAGATTCCATCAAAATCCTAGAGGAGAACAGAGGCAACACCCTTTTTGAACTTGGCCATAGTAACTTCTTGCAAGATACATCCACAAAGGCAAAAGAAACAAAAGCAAAAATGAACTATTGGGACTTCATCAAGATAAGAAGCTTTTGCACAGCAAAGGATACAGTCAACAAAACTAAAAGACAACCTACAGAATGGGAGAAGATATTTGCAAATGACATATCAGATAAAGGGCTAGTTTCCAAGATCTATAAAGAACTTATTAAACTCAACACCAAAGAAACAAACAATCCAATCATGAAATGGGCAAAAGACATGAAGAGAAATCTCACAGAGGAAGACATAGACATGGCCAACACGCACATGAGAAAATGCTCTGCATCACTTGCCATCAGGGAAATACAAATCAAAACCACAGTGAGACACCACCTCACACCAGTGAGAATGGGGAAAATTAACAAGGCAGGAAACCACAAATGTTGGAGAGGATGCGGAGAAAAGGGAACCCTCCTGCACTGTTGGTGGGAATGTGAACTGGTGCAGCCACTCTGGAAAACTGTGTGGAGGTTTCTCAAAGAGTTAAAAATAGACCTGCCCTACGACCCAGCAATTGCACTGTTGGGGATTTACCCCAAAGATGCAGATGCAATGAAACGCCAGGACACCTGCACCTCGATGTTTATAGCAGCAATGTCCACAATAGCCAAACTGTGGAAGGAGCCTCGGTGTCCATTGAAAGATGATGGATAAAGAAGATGTGGTCTATGTATACAATGGAGTATACTGTTTGTGGTTTATGTATACTGAATGGAATATTCCTCAGCCATTAGAAATGACAAATACAAAAAAAAAAAAAAGAAATGACAAATACCCACCATTTGCTTCAACGTGGATGGAACTGGAGGGTATTATGCTGAATGAAATAAGTCAGTCGGAGAAGGACAAACATTATATGTTCTCATTCATTTAGGGAATATAAATAATAGTGAAAGGGAATATAAGGGAAGGGAGAAGAAATGTGTGGGAAATATCAGTGAGGGAGACAGAATATAAAGACCCCTAACTCTGGGAAAAGAACTAGGGGTTGTGGAAGGGGAGGAGGGCGGGGGGTGGGGGTGAATGGGTGACGGGCACTGAGGGGAGCACTTGACGGGATGAGCACTGGGTGTTATTCTGTATGTTGGCAAATTGAACACCAATAAAAAAATAAATTTATTACAAAAAATAAATAAAAGCCTGTTTCCACCGAAAAAAACAAAAAACCAAAAGGCACCCTGACTTGCTTAAAATGAGCCAGAATATTTTGCTTTACTTATAAAGTTAATAGCCTCTGTTTTTGTAAACAAAAGTAAATTTCTACAATCCCCAGGTAGTCTTTGAATTTGTCTCTTAAATAGACACAACCTTCATCCAAAATGCTCCCTTCACCTTGCCAGACAGAAAATCTGATGCATACACAGTCCTGGGATATTACAATACACATTACTTTGTTCTTGCATGTGGCAGGTATATTAGTACTTAATATATTTGTGTACTCGGAGCAGGATTTTAAATTGTCATTTAGCTCAGGTTTATCTGGCATCTTTATTAAAATATTATTAGACAGTGAGACATAAGCTTATGTGAGTAATTGAAGTTCTACATCAAAGAAACACTTGTTTGCTCACTTTCTTCACCCCCTGTGTGAGGCATATAGAGTTTCTCATTCACTAAGCCTCAATAAACATTAATCAGGTTAATTAGGCTGGGAGAATGGGAGTGTATGAGGTGTTTTCTGGAAAGGGCATAGGAAGGAGGAAGTGTTGACTGGTGGTCTCTGAAACCCTAGCTCTGCCTCATTGGTGAGCTGAGCTAAGCCTGGTTAGAAGGAAATACCATCTACCCACTCCCATGCTTTCCAACAGGAAAATGTCTCTGCAGAGCAGTCTGGGTAAGACAGAGTGACTTGATGACAGAGCCACGACCACGTGGGTCCATGATCTCCAGCATTTTCTCCATGCAAGACTAGACTGACGTTCGACTATTTCAACTTCCTAATGTTTGCCAAGGTCTGTGTGGCCAGGTCTAAAGACACCAGGAGAGGGGGATAGATGTCTTAAGTGGCTCCCCTGCCTTTGCCTTGTAGATATTGCTGCTCTCTAAGAATTCTTAGCTGAAATTTACTCCTCTGAGAGAGTCATACAGTCCCATTTCAATAATAACTTTCTGATTTGTGGGATAAGTGAGATAGACTTTGCTATTCAGCACGAAAACTCAACATAGAGTTGAGAGCTTGTCGAAGGCCTGGTTGTGTCACGTTCAGTATCCACTACCATATGGTCTTCAGGCCCGAGCCAGTCCTTCCAGTTTTGTTTTGGTGGGGAGGTCTTATGATGGCCCCGAGTGGACCAAAGTGAGTATACATCCTCATCGTTTGGAATGAGAGGTCTGTGACATAGGAGTTTGAAGTAGTTGTGGGTCTAAGCTGAGTCCTGCATGGAGTAAATGCTGGAGATCATTGAAGCCCTCTCCCATTAGGGGCTAAGGTTGGGGTTCCTCTCGGAGTTTGAAAAGGTCTCTCGAGTGACTTCATGTCCTAGATCTAGATCATCTTGTCTATCTTTCTCATTTGCTAGATGAGGAGATAGAGCCCCATCAGCAAATCTTTTCTTTATTCCATGGCCACAGTGCTAAATGAGAAGTCACCTTGTATCTGTGTCTTTACTGTTGGCCAAGAAGCAAACCAGATCATTTCCTGTTTTTTGAGGCTGAGTCTCACTCAAATTGTGTCTGTTGAAATGCACTTGTGGCTGGATACATTCTGTTCCCTTTGAAGGTAGAAAGAAAGGACAGAAAAAGTAGGATTGTTATCAGGCACGTGGAACACATGGACAATGTTCAGTGAACAACGAGGACAGCTTGTCCTAAAAAGATGGCTGAGGTCATGTATTTCAAGGATGCCAAGGAGAGATAATGAACAGTGTGTGAGAGGGAGGGGTATCAAAGTCACCCTCAGGCCCGGGACTCAAGTTAAACACTCCGAAGACATGTGCAGGTAAGCCCTTAAATGGGATTTTACATCCTATAGACTATGTGTGGGGAAAACATAATTATTAAGATAGTGATGGGCTGGGAGAGAACTTCCTAGAGTCCTTACAAATTTTAGGCAGTGCCTTTTGAGTATTGGTATCCTTATGACCAGGACACAAGTAGGAGAAGCTTTAAGAAGGTTGGAGTAGAACCATCTTATTTCCCATACTGCCTTATTCATAGAAGGTGGTTAGCAACTGTTTAATTGAATGTGACATTGTGGTCAATTAGAAACATTAACAGATATGTAACTACTGCATGACCTGTATCTTGTTATTTTTAAGAGATGGGTTTACCTACAAGTCAAGGAGCATGCTTATCTTGTTGAATGACTAGGGTGGATTGAGAGCCAGTAGAGGTTGGTGAGGAAAAGCCACACAGAAGAGGTGGCTTTGGCTGGAGACTCAAATAACATGTAGGAGTTGCCTGTGCAAGGATCAGAGGATTGGGCATTATAGGCAAAACGAATAGCTGGTGCAAAGGTTCTAAAGCAGAAATGCACTTTTTTTTGGTTTCTTTGCAGATTAGAAAGGCAGATGTGAGAGGAATCCAACAAGCAAGGGAGCAAGTAGAAAGAGGTGAACTCAAAGAGATAGAGACCAGGACATGCATAGTAGTAGCATCTTAAAGGCCATGGTTGGTAAGAGTCTGGATTTTAGTCTTAGGAACAAAAGGGAAGGTATTCGGGTTAATGTGGGGGATTGACCGGATACAGTTTTCACTTTAAGAAGACACCTAGTGCTACAACAATGTGGAAAGTGGGTTGAAGGAAATGAGAGTGGAGTCAGGGAGACATTTAGGAAAATTGTCACAGGGAGCCATGGGGCCAGTAACTATGGTGGTAGAGCTTGGGCTGCAGTGCTGGATTTGGGTAGGTTTTGGATGAAAGGCCAACCAGACTTGCTGCTGTATTAATGTGAAGTCAGAAAAGGGAGGGGATTCCTGGGCTTTTGGACTGTGGTTACGGTTCATTAGGATGGGGAGATTCAGGGTAGAACAAGATTGGGCAGTTGGGAATCAAATTGAGTTCAAAAATGCCTAATAGTCATTAGAGATGTCATGGCAATTGATTATGAGTTTAGTTCAGAGTGGAAATAGAAATTTGGGAGTTGTTTGCATATAGGCATTTAACTCCATGGGAGGGCAGTAGACCATCTAGTGAGATGAGATCCAGGTAACTAACTAGTCTGGGCCTGACTCTGAGGCATGACAGTATTTAGTGGCCTAGTACCTAATTAGGAGGAGGAACAAGTAGAAAAGGAGACTCAGAAGGATTGGTAATGTAGTAGGAGGAAAAAAGTAGAGGAAGCCAAGAGAAATGTTTTTAGAAGGAGCATGATCCACAGTAACCATTATATTTAATAATATGGAGGTCATTGGCGATTGTGGTTAGAGATGTGAGATGTGGATGCAGACGTTTGGTTTTAAAGACATAGTTTGTCTTTGAATTGGACATACTGGGGATCCCTGGGTGGCTCAGTGGTTTAGCGCCGCCTTCTGCCCAGGGTGTGATCCTGGAGTCCTGGGATCAAGTCCCACGTCGGGCTCCCTGTGTGGGGCCTGCTTCTCCCTCGGCCTGTGTCTCTGCCTCTCTCTCTCTCTCAGTCTGTGTGTGTGTATGTGTCTCATGAATAAATAAATAAAACCTTTAAAAATATATCTGAATTGGAGATACTTTGAACAATGTTCTGGAATAGATAGCTTTTTCCAAATGTGAGTTTTTTCATTGTGTTTTTTTCCAGCTTGCCCACCTTTTCCAGTACAAGCCACAAGGTGGGGCTAATTAGTCTAGCAACTAGGCTTCAGGTTGGCCACTTCCACAGCCTTTGAAACCAAAACCAGACATTTTGGAAGATTTGGGCGGGGAGTTCCTTTCTCCTAAACAAAAATAATTATGTATTGAAGACATGATTTCTTGAAAAAAAATGAAGGAACAGGATATAGAAATGTACATGATCTCAAATGTTTTAAAAAGATGGAAAAATATATAAAAATGAACAATCAGAACAATCTCTGGATCCAGGGATCCCAAGCACAGTTGAGATTGGGGCTTAAAATCCTAAAATCAAGATGTAAAGTAAAATATTACAAAATGTTGACTCTTAGTCTTCTTCCTGTGCTTGGCTTTTAGCGTTCTATCTTCCCTGCAGGGATTAGAAGAGCCTTTTCTATAAAAATCCAAACAGGCCAAGAAGAGATTTGAAGATACTGGTAATGGGGAAGGATCCACAATGAAATGACCCAGCAGAGTCCCTGTAGAGAATTGTCAACAAGCCCTCTATGTGCAGAGAGCTTTTAGTTTTATAGTGTCTCCCGCTTGGATGAGTGGGCAGAGAAGGTCCCTGAATATTTAAGAGAAGATTCTAATATGTATATGAAATAAAAAGAAAGAAAAAAATGTATATTCCCTGAAACATCATTGAAGGAAAAGAAAATTTCCAGGAAAAAAACTCATTAATATCTTCAAAAAGAGATGTCACAAGCATAAAACAAGACTTTTTTTTCTTAGTATCTAGTGAACAAAGAAATGAGTATTAAAATCATGATAGAAATGGGAAAAAAATAGAAGAGTTAGGAGAAAAAGTAAAATCACATGTAAAGGGAAACAGAATTTGAGAGGGGAAAAAAATAGGAAAATTAGAGGACCAGGCCTCAGTATCCAATAAAATTAACAGACTGCCAGGAAGAGAAAACACAGAAATGGGAGACATCAAAGAAGTCATTCGAGGGAAAAAACTAGAAGTAAAAACATGAGGTGTTACTGGCTGTGCCTAGGAGATGAGATTTCCCCCCTTTTGTATGTTTTTATTTTCCAAATTTTCTGTAACAAGTATCTTTCAAAACTAGAGGGAAATGTGTGATTTTAATATTACCCACCTTGCCCTAGAAAATTTAACTCATAGGTGGTCCATTTGCGATAGAATGAATATGTAAAAAGAGCATGTCAAAAGGGGCAACCTAAGTTCATCCAATCAGAAGTTCTGTCACCAGGACCAGGGTTAGACTCATGTTCCCGTCTGCAGGAAAATACTGTCCTAGAGGGACACCCCAACACAAACCGCAGTGCTATGTTGGGTATTTGATCTTTTATTCCCATTTGAGCATATTTCTTTATTACTGAACACTCATTATTCTGCACGAATCCCCCTTGGGTCTCCTCAGCCCCTGGCATCCCAGAATATGAACCATTCTGTTCTGTAGTTCTCCGCGCATGGCTGAGCTGTTCCTGCTGCTTTTATCTGCTTCCCCAACCCTGCATCCTAATGTCACTCTTACAATGAAGTTTGAATTGCTTAAAAACCTTTGGGACTCCAGGTGGCTTTTTGGTAGCTTGCTGGCCTTTTGCACTAGAGGCTCTTTTGGTGCTACCTCTTCCTCATCCTCTAAGTTTGTGAGCCCACCGTCTCACTGGCGGAAGACGTGAGCATGAGCTCTGGGTGTGGAGAGGGAATGTTGAACCTTCCAGTTGATGCTGACCGTTGTGGTATTTTCTTGGAAAAGAATCCAGTTTCCAATTCCAGAAATTGGAAGCCAAACAAACCACAGACTGAATCTGTGCTTTAACTTCCAAACACTGTTGTCATTGTAGTTCAGGGGTTATTATTAGCTTGTTACTAACAGTTTGGATGATTGGTAGTATGTTTCCATTGTTTTAACTCTTTTATTATGGAAAAATTGAGACGTCCAAAAGTAGAAGGGGGGGAAGGATAACAAACCTCCGCGTACCCATTAGCCCTACCCATTAGCCGACAGCCAGCTAAGCAGTCGCGCATTCATGATCCACGGTGTTCTAACTCTGCTACCACCTGCCACCCCCTTCAGCCCCCACCCCAGATTATTTTAAAGCAAATCCCAGGCATCAGATTGCTTTGTACAAAAATGTTTAGTACTTATCTCTAAAATGCAAGTGTTCTTTTTTAAAAAGAAGAATCACATTATTATCACACCTGAAGTTTTGCTCTTAAGATTTCCTCAAATTTCCAGTTAGCATCTCTTTCCTCAGTTGTCTCAGACGCTGTTTCTGTAGATGTTTTTCGAGATCATGATCCAAATAAAATCCATACTTTGCTCAATCTGTTCCTTAAGTATTTAAAAAAAAAATCCCTCCCCATCTCTTGTTCCTTGCCAAGAGGAACTTGTTATTTGTTAAAGAAAAGGAGTCATTTTCCCTCTCTACATTTGAAAAGCAGGGTGGTGAAGGACCAGATTACTAGGGCCATCTCAAAATCATGATGAAATGTCCTACCTTAAAAAAAAAAAAAAGCAACCACAGCATATGAGAAAAATATATCTCATGTCTAATTAAAAGGCAACTTCTCACTGAGGCCCTTCCTGGCTACTCTGTGTACAACTCCACCATTCCCCGGACCCTTGGCACCTCGTATCCTCCTGTCCTATTTTCTTTTTTTTCTTTCCACTCAGCACTACCGTATCCACTGTCTATTAATATCTTTTACTGTGCGATCTACCTCCTTTCTAGAATGTAAGCTTCATGGAGGCAAGCCGTATCCCCAGCACCTGAATCATGAATGAAGACACATAAAGGCAGGGCCGAAACCAGGTGGGGAGGGTGGGATGGGGGAAGGGGCAGAGCGACGCAAGGCAGCAAGGAAGGTATCCCCATGCAGGTCACCTTTTGATTCACATTATCCACCAGCATCAAAGACCCTGACAGAGTTCTGTGAGCAGCTCAGGTGATGACTAGCTTTTGCTTGTCTCTTAGTGACGGAGGGGCCTCTCCATGGCTGCTGTCTGGACGGACCCCTTTGTGGTCTCAAGCTCAGGCCCTGTCAACCATAGGCTGGTTTGACCAACTCTATCAAAATAGCCTGTGGTGTTTGGGGGTGCAAGGCTGGTCCTCTCAGATAATCACCAGCTGTGTGCAAAGATGCTTTTAACAAGGACGGTAGTCTCAGCTTAGCTCATTCAAACACATTTCCCAACCCGTAGCGTGGTTGGGCTCACGGTCACACTGGGAAATTACACGCTGTCCTGGAATGCGACGAGCAATGCCCTGAGTCACCACTGTGCTGTTAGCAGCGTGGCCGCAGCCAGATCCCTTCACTCTACCTTGGTGTTCTTGTCTATAAAATGGAGATAATATCCTTTCGCTTGTGCAGGCTCATTGTGAGTCTTTTCTGCTGTCCAGTGACGTGGGGGATGTTAGTGCAAATCCTCCAGCTGTGTGCACGAGGAGGCGGCATTCTGGTCACTTGGGGTGATGTGAGGGTAGCAGGGGCTGAGGAGTCAGAGGCTGACCTCCCCTCCCCTGGGCCAGAGAGGGCCCTGGCTAACTAGGGGAGGGAGTATGGCTGGATCTTGGGGGCCCCCTCACTGGCTTTAGAGGGGATGCATTTTCTCTGTGCTAGCTGTGTGGAGCTCCTGCCATCCCTCCCCTCCTAGGGATGCAGAACAAAGAGTTCTCAAGCAGAACGAGGGACAGAAGGCCCGCACTGTACTGACTGGGTTCCGAGGCATTGCTTTGACAGCATTTCTAGCTTTGGTTGGGGGTTCTTGCCACACTGACTGAGCGTGTATCACTGCAACAGCCCAGCCCACTCCTAGTCTGTGCTTTTTCCAGTAAGATATGAAGTGTCCCATGGTGGGAGTCCACAGCAGTGGTGAGGATTCCAGTCAGCCCCTCCCCGTTGCTCCGTTGTGTCCTAGAGAAACCACATTTGTGTCTCCGTGGATAGCATTGTGTGTTTGGGTAGAGATGATGATTTCATGATCTACTAGTACCAGGCTAGGAGATTTGGAATATTTTCTGGGTTCTCTGAAATCCACAAAGGACCCCTAACTTTTTTGTTTTCACTTTATCTATCTACGTGCTGTCCGATGGGGCAGCCACTAGCCATAGGTAGCTATTAAAGCTTAAATTGAAATTAGCGAACCACAGTCCTGAATCCAGCTCCTCAGTCGCACCAGCCAATTTCAAGAGTTCAAAGAGCATGTGGAGCTCATGGTCACTGCATCGAAGTGCAAATTATGGGAAGTTACCCCTGGGGCAGAGCGTTCTGTGGAACAGCAAACGTCCCTTCTCACAGCTTGATGAGCCCAGAGAGGGAACTTCAGAGCATTCAGGAAAGAGAAGAGTGGCCAACAAAAGATAGGCTATTGCAGATCTTTTCCTCATGTTCTCCACAAGATAAAACACCTCTCAAAGGAAATACTTACTTCAGGGGAAGAGGTTCCCCGTGTTGATGCATTCCGTTAGAAGGTTTTCCCCAAAGCGCACTCAACTCTTCAAGCACTCCTCACATTTTAGCACATTATCAGGGACCCACAGTGCCCACTGTGTAGCCAAGGAAGGCTCCTTCCTGCCCGACTCTGTACTCTGCTGGAAGGTGCTTATGGGAAAAGCATGAGACTAGAAACTTTCACAGCACTTTGTGACTTCTGAGTTAGTGGGAAAGAAAAGAAAATTCCTATTGCTCTTGATTTGCCTTCCAGGCCCCTTATACAAAAAAAAAAAAAAAAAAGAGAGAGAGAGAGAGAAAAGAAGCCCTTGGATGAGACAAATGCTTTCCTATCTAGACTGTGGCTCGCATTCTTTTCCGTCCTACCTAGTAGGGTCCTTGTGGCAGAGCCAGAACCAGGCAGGGCAAGGGAGGCACTCGTGTTCAGGTGCCGAGCTTGTACTTACAGGGGCCCAACAGCGATTGTCTCCTCAAATGTTGGGTCCTGGGCACCTGGCTTGCTTCGGCCCTCTGTAGGCTGGCTCTGTTCCAGCTCATTTCCCACTCACCCTGGCGGCCTCACTGTGTGGTTGTAGGGATTCTGGACTTGTATGTAGATGCGGCTTTGTACTATGTCTGCACCTCTTCCCTACCTGGAACCCCTCAGGTAGGGTCTGTTATCTCTTTGCTCTTTGTATGCCTGGTCCAGACTGGGGGACACGTAAGCAGCTAATGGATCCGTGAGCAAGTCAGTCCACCAGGAATCAACTGGATTCAGTCAAGCACTCTCCTGACTTAGACTTTTCCAGGAACAGTTCAGAGAACATCCTGCATTGTCACCTGCCATGCTCCACATTTCAGCACAGCTGAGTCGTCTCGTCAGTGTGGCTGAGGATGGGCACTGTTGCCCCTACTTGTCCTTGCCCAGAGCTCCTGTCACCTTCAGGATCAGCTCTGAGAGTTGTTCCAGCCCTCTTCCACCCCTGCTTCCTGCAGAGTCCATATCACGTGCCACACCGCAGCCAGCCTGTCCTGGGAGCATGTGGCTGGGCCTGGGTGTGCCATGACTTGGGGAGGAATGGGGTAAAGAAGCAACTGTCTGGGGCTTGGAGGCTCCTTTGTGAACTCCGTGTTACATGCTTCTCTCTCCTCCCACAGAGCGTTCTGAAGAAGAGGGACCAAGTGCAAGCAGAGTACGAAGCCAAACTGGAAGCTGTGGCTCTGAGAAAGGAAGACCGCCCCAAGGTCAGAGAAGCCACCCCGGGAGGGATGGGCTCCTCAGGGCGGCAGCCGGGGCTGCCCTGTTGTGCTAACTGAAGTCTTGTCCCTAGATCCATACATCTGCGGTGATCAGCCCCAGCTGGACTCTTCATGCTGTTATTTTCCTCTATTTGCTGCCTTCCATATCTTATTTCTGGAAATTCCTAACATGCTCATGGGGTTGAGTTTACTGCTGTTTCCTGAGCGTTCTTTTTTTTTTTTTTTTTTTTTTTTTAAAGACTCTCAGCTTTGCCACTCAAGGGCGGTTTTTCTCTCTTTGTAAAATGGAATTGAGTGGGAAAGCGGGAAGAACAGTCTAGGTCAGCATTCTCAAAAGTATGGCTTGCTAACTCATCCACAAGCTGTTGCCAGTCCATGACAAGAAAGGTGTAGAAGCAGAGAATCAGCAGTTTTATAGCAATCTGATATTTGCTGAGCAGTCAACAGGCCTGCTGTCCAGCTAGCTCCCACGGAGCACCCTGCGGACTAGTTACACATAGTAGGTCTGCGACTTTGTCGCCCTGAGGAAAACACCCAACATTGCCACAAAGTTTGAGAAGCACTGATTGAGCTTATTTACGAGCTCTGGGTCTAGACAGAGGATCATAGTGTAAACATGCTTCTGTTGTATTGCCCACTGCCATTTGTTGCCTTTTTCTCCCCAGGCTGAAATGTGATAAAAAAAAAAAAAAAAACAAGATTAATAACAGCCAATGTGCAAGTGCTAACAGTGTGCTAAGCTCTTTACAATGTCTTGTGGAGTCCCTGCAACAGTCGTGTGGTTTGGGTACCATTATTGTTCCCATTTGAGGGATGAGCAAACCGAGGCCCAGGATCTGAAAGCTAGCAAATGTTACTGCCTCTGACTTTAGAACCTTGCCAGTCACCACTGTGCGCCTGTGCTCCTTTTTGTCTGTAGTTGGGTGGTCTGTTTTCAAAACAAGGGGTAGGGGTAGGGAATGTTATTCAAAAGATAAAGCTCAGGGGCCCAAGGTTCGGGGAAGTCGTTTGATATCGGAACCGTTCGTCTCCCTCTGCCTTGGTTCTTGCTGCTGCTGCAGCCGAGCCGAGATGCCGCTGGAAAGGAACCAGCTTTGGAAATTGGAAACCCACACCTCAGAAATGGCACGCCTTGACTCCATATGGAACTTTTTTTTTTCTTTCTTTTTATGAATTGCCTCACATGATCACCACAGCAGTCATCTGAGGCCCAGGGGGAAGGCATTGTTCTTTCCCTGTTTCACGGGTGAGGAATGAGCCACAAAGCAGCGCGATGAATTGCCTAGCTCTGCGGCTGCCTGGTGTCCCAGTGTGCGGGATGCAGCAGGTGCACAATACACGTTTTGGCCTTGCTCCCTGTGTCACCCATAGGGATCTATACAGACTGAAGGTTGCATATGTCTGATGGAAAGCCAGGAGATAAGGATGGGGACTCTTGTCATCGGCCCCATGTGTGCAGCTGGGACGTGGCCAGGATGCTAGGCACCTCTCTTCCATTCCTCCGGCCACAGGCCTGCTTCTGTCCTGTGTGTCACCAGGGGGACCGTGATGGGAATGTAGCTCTGTGCACAGAGCCCTCTGCTTCTAGCTACCTGTTCCCTTGACTAGTTCCTAGCCATATTCTGGAGCATGGTGCCATTTAAAGGAGTGACATGAAATATTGTGTTCTTTTTTCTTTCTTTTTATTTTTCTTTTCCTTTTTTTTTTTCTTTCTTTTTTTTTTTTTTTTTTTTTTTAGGTAGGCTCCACGCTGGGCTTGAACTCCCAACCCTAAGATCAAGACCAGGGCTGAGATCAAGAGTCAGATGCTTAACTGACTGAGCCAGCCAGGCACCCCTCAAAATGTCACTCTAACAACTTAGCTTTCCAGTATAAACCTAGAAGTCACTTTTCCTGGCTAAGGAGGGAGAGACTGGCAGCAAGTTCTGCTGCTGCCCTAGTTTGGAAGCTCGAAGATCCCGTATCTAAAAGACTATCTGTCAGCATTCGTCTCCACTCAGCACTGAATACGAACTTTCTCGGAGGCTGCTTTGTCATTTGATACATGTTCAGCTCTGTAGGGAACCGTTCCTTTGTACAGACAGGAGCCAAAGGTCGCGAATAGTGCGCCACATTGAACGCTGGCTGTGCCCTGGCCTGCCGGCTGCCCAAAGGTCCCGCTGCCTTGCGGCAGATGGAGCCAAGGACTTTCTTCTTGCTGCTGCTGTCCCTTCTGGGAGCATCCGCCATAGGGCTCATTCTCTTGACCCGCAGGAGTTCGCAGAAGGGGGGGAAGGGTTTCTTTCCAGCCAGTGAGAGTAACCAGTGGCTCTGAACGTGCTGCCTTCTCTGAGCACACATGGGTAGGCAGCCTGGTCTTCCCTCTTTCTGGTGGGATATGAGCCATGCCAACATTAATATTGTCCCTTACTTAACAATTGTGGCAATTAACAAATTGTGGTAGTTCACAAAACAGGCCCTATCGTGATGGTGGCGTACCAGTGAGTGTGATCTCACAGCAGAAATTGTGCCACCGGTTTTGAATCTGGGGCAGCAGCAGCTCCTTTGGTGGACAGCAGAGGGCTCCATTGGCGGCCTCCCCATTCGGATAGGCTTTGGTCCAAAGAGCACAGGATTTAGACTCCGATGGCTCTGGATTCAAATCCCCGCTCTGTCCTCCACTTGGATTGGTTTGCTCAGTAGCCCTTGCGGACTTCATAGATGTGATTGTTACAAAGGTCACCACAGTGTGTGCAGGAACAGACTAGCTTCCCATAAAAAAAAAAAAAAAAAAGAAAAAGAAAAAGACTAGCTTCACTCGCCTCCAGGAGGAATGTCGACTGCAAACTTTGTTTTCCTGGTTTGTTGCCCTTGTGGCTTTTTTTTTTTTTTTTTAATTTTGCTTAATTAATTTTTTTGGACTGCACGGTTTTGGGCATGGTTACCTTGTGTCGTAAAGTCTCCCCTGCATTCCCAGCCCCCCCAAATGCCTGTCCTCCCTAACAGCCCTTTCACAGGTAGAGAGACATCCCTCTCAGACGTCTGAGTAGCTGAACATTTTGCTGTGTCTTGTTTTGTGTGGTTTCCCAGAGCTGCTGGTGGTGAGAGGAAGCCATGATGTCAAGAAGTGGGTCAGGGCAGATTCTTACCCCCAGGACCCTGTGGACTGTGCTATCTGTGACTAGAGCAGGAGCAAGATTGTTCACAGGTTGGTCATGGGGATGCCAAGGAGGAGAGGATTCTTGCCCAAAGAAAGGCAATTTTCACAGGGGCCTGGGTATGTTAACATCTGAGAGACTCAGTGAGCCTGGGGACTTAGCCTTGTTTTGAGGTTGAAATCTTGAAGTTTCTCTAAAGAGAGAGGGAAAGTTGATTTTTTGTGAAGCCATGAAGTGGTACCAGCAGCTGACCACTTCTCCAAAACCCAGAAAAAAGAAATGGCCTCGTGGGTCTCCATGGCCCTCACTGCGAATTTCACACTGGAGCAGCTGTGTGAGGAGGAAGGAGAGGCTTGGCGGTGTGCAGGGATGAGGTCTAGAGCTGAGGGCAAATGTTAGTATCACAGAATTGAGAGTGTTGCTTTGTTTTTAGGGTTGAGAAAACTCAACAGACCCCGAGCTGGTTTCTTCTCTGGCAAGTGGACCTTTGGATTGTGTAGACTTGGCTTCCTCATTTGAACTTTGAGGCCAGAGAAATTATGGGCACTTGGTGGGCTGCCTTCTGATGTACTTGTTAGGACGGCAGACTTGCGTACATCTTCAACTGTAATCCTCTCTAGAAGCCAGAAGGGAGTATCAAAGCTGTTACTAGACACAAAGAGAAGCCAAGGAGAATTGCTTTAGAAACTGAACAGGAGGCTCACATACTAGTGTGAACAATAGGCGTAAACCATGGAGGGCCGTGCACGTTCTACTCCATTCTGCGATGGACTCTTTTCAATGCTGATCTATTCATGTGATTCCAAAAAAGAACAAAGGAGGGACGCAAGAGAGAATGCTTTATAAAAATCTTACAGTTATCTTCAAAAGATTAAAAAAAAAAAGATAGGGGTTGGTGGATACAGAGAAGGATGCTATTGTAAGCCCTGCCCCACAAGTGGCCTCATAGTGGGTCCGGGGGCAGGTGAAGAAGCTGCTGGAAACAGGTGGGTCTTGGAGATGAGAAGGTTAACACTATGGGGAGGTGAGCAGGAGCAGAGAAGAGGGTGTACTGAGCTGTTGCTCCTCAGGGTGAGCAGAAGTAGAGAAGGGAAGTGGAGCTCGGGATCACTTGGCCAAACCTCTTAAAGACCACGAGCCTTTCAGAGCTTTCAGAACCCCTAGCATGGCGAGCGTCCTGGGCTATGCACCGAGGTGGGGAGCAAGAGCTCTAGTTCCACAGCAAGATGCGGGCAAGGAGACTTGTTCCCGTGGAGCTTGTACAGACCTGAGAGTTTTGCAAGAGCATCTGTCGTCTTCAGACGCTTCGGATGAGCGAGAAGAGACATGCCTGGTGTCTCTCCATCCTCTCCACGGAGGCTGCAATCCCAGCTTGGCTTAGAAAGCCGGAGGCACCGTCAGCCAAGGAAGGGGAGGATGGGGGACACCTGGGTGGCTCAGTGGTTGGGCGTCTGCCTTCAGTTCAGGGCGTGATCCGGGGTCCCGGGGTGGAGTCCTGCATCAGGCTCCTCACAGGGAGCCTGCTTCTCCCTCTGCCTCTCTCTGTGTTTCTCAGGAGTAAATAAAAAATAAAAAGAAAGGCAGGACTCGGTCCCCTTCCTATGTGATTCCTACAACACGTCCTATAATACGGTTGTTCCCATTGTACAGATGAGGAACCAGGGCTTGGGGAATTACATCATATACTACGCACCGAAGCTAATGAGGGGCGGGCCTAGAATTGGCCCTCAGATGTGTGTGGCTCCAGAGCTGGAGGCCTCTACCCCCCCTTGGGGGCTTCCAGCAAGCCTTGGTCCCCTGAGGTAGAGGTTGCACGTGTAGGTACACAGTAGCGGGGCTGGGAGAGGGATTATAGACCTTCTCTTGGGTCTTCACCTCTGGGCCTGGGAGTTCCTTCCAGTCCTCATGCAGGTGAGCTCAGGGCTCCTGTTGCCGGTGCACCTGCTCTCCACCCCATCTTGGGCACTCACTTCTTCCGCCTTACTGGCCGCTCTCTGAAGTGTGTGTGTGTGTGTGTGTGTGTGTGTGTGTGTGTGTGTGTGTGTTTAAAGCATTCTTTCAGGGCACCGGTGACTTCCTCTTTGCCCAGTTCAGTAGTAGCCTCTTATCGATCTTAACCCCATCTCAGTGTTTTCTCAACTTTGTTTCATCTCTGACTCATGTAGAAAATGAAAATATTTGTATAGTGCACTGGGACAAACAGTCCAGGTTGCTTGAAATGAGGTGACCAGCCTGGGACTCTGGCTTCCCAGGGGCCTGGGGGATCAATACTGCTAATTTCACACAGCACCAATGAGGAAGCTCCGCCCCACCTTTACTCAGCAGCGTGTGGCCGAGAAACTGCCGTCTTGAGTTGGTTCCATCATTGGTCCTGGGACGTGTCCCGAAGCAGCCATGAAGCCTCTCTCCCCTAAGTCTTGGGATTGTGTCTGCCTTATATAATCTTTAGGGACTTTACTAACCTACTGTCATCAAGGGAGTAGATAACCTGATATCTGCAGCCTCATTCCGAGGAGGAAACTTATTAGAGATTTATATTATAGGGCCTGGAAATGCCTGGTACCTGGGAGAGCTCATTGTTTAAATGAGTGTTGAGTGAATTTGTTCCCCCCCCCGACCCCCCAACACACAAAAAATGCTTAAGCTCATCCCACATTTCCCTTCTCCCATTGCTCCACCTACGCTTATTCTGTACTGGAAATTCTCCTGTGAGAGAAGGGAACCATTGTGAAAATGGAGCCTTGTCTCTATTTAGAAGCGTTGTCTTTTGAGGTCTTACCTGGTCATTTCTCTTCTTGTTGGTGTCTTGTGATAAGCGATAGCCAACCAGTAGCATTGCATAGTTCTGTCTCAACATCCTTCAGACACAGGATAGCACAACTCTAACGGCACCTCAGTCGAAAAATGAAAACATGGAGATAAGCGATGCGAGATGTTCCTGGTCAGTGGACTGATTGTCACGAGAACACCACCTAGAGAGAGACAAAGTGAGGAGAACGCCAGCTGCCTTCGTCTCCATCAAGTTGGGCACCTTCAGCTGGTCTCCTGGACAGTTCATCCCAATTCCCACTTCCTCATAGTCTCTTCTCTTCAGCCCTTCCTCCCTCTCCTCCTCCTCCTCACCCCTCCATCCTTGTGCCTCTATGGCTCTGCCCACCGTGACTCACTTTCTGCTTCTCTGCTCATCTTTCTTAGTAATCCTGGCTGATCCCCTGTACTAACCCTGCACATTCTTAGGCTTCCCCATGAATTCTATCCTTCAACCACTGCCCCCAACCTCCTCTTTGATTTCCCCATATATTAAAAACTTTTGAATCATGGCAAAACACACACCACCAAAAATACCATCTGAACCATTTTTAAGTGTGCAATTCAGCAGTGTTAAGTAAATCCAGTGTTGTGTAATGGATCTCCAAAACTCTTGTCATTTTGGGGGAACTGGAACTCTCCCCATTAAATCGTCCGTTTCCCCTCCCCCTGGCCACCACTGTTGTCTCTGTCTCTGTGACATTGACTACTCAGCACCTCTTGTAAGTAGAATCGTATACTCTTTGTTTTTTGCTAACTGACTTATTCCACTTAGCATGATGTCCTCAGGGTTCATCCGTGTTGTAGCAAGCGTCAGAATTTCCTTTTTCTTTAAGGCTGACTAGCGCTCCACTCCATGCACACGTACCCTTTTTGGTTTATCCATCCATCTCTAGGCAGGCACTCGGTGTCTCTACCTTTGTCTGTTGGGAATAATGCTGCGGTGAGTGTGAGTGCGCAGATACCTCTGTGAGACTCCACTTCCAGTCCTGTGGGCATACCCCCAGAATGGAGTTGCTGGGTTGTAGGGCAATTCTTTTTTTCTTTTTCTTTTTCTTTTTCTTCTTCTTTTTTTTCCCCCCCTTTATTTTTTAGGAAGTGCCATACTGTTTTACACATGTGCGGGGGTTCCAGTTTTCTCCATCCTGGCCAACAGTTGTTATTTTGTCGTTGTTGTTAGTAGCCGTCTTAATGGATGTGAGATGGTCCTCACTGAGGTTTTGGTTTGCATTTCCCTACTGACTGGGGCCGTGGAGCACCCTTTCCTATGCCCGTTGGTCACTGGTAGATCTTCTCTGCATAAATGTCTATTTAAGTCCTTAGCTCATATTAAAATCAGGTTATTGTTGTTGCTGTTGTTGAGTTGTCTCAGCCCCTCCTGTGGAGGAGGTACACTGCCTCCTTTCCGTGGTCTGTGTACCTGCCCTTTATCCCAAGCCCTATGCTGCTCTGCTGCCACCCTTGTCACCCAGGCTATGAGCTGCTGGCTCCCTCCTGACTTCCGGTATCTTATTTCTCACGTGCAGTTGGTTGCCACATGTGTCGTTCTGTCTCTGCCAGGTTGGCCTCATTTGTCCTCTCCCTTGTGGTGGTAGAGCCACCACCCTGGTTCCAGGGCACCCAGGATGATCTCATGCCAACATATTTTGGTGTTGACTCATCCCTGATCTCTGGCGAAACCTCGAGGTGAGGTGGTACAGGTGAAGGGTGGTGTAGGGTTTGAAAGAACGTATTTAATAATATTTACTTTTAGAAAACAGAAAAACCTTTTCATATGACATCCATTCTCGGTCGGGGGGCTATGCACAGGGCAGATTATCTTCTTATGAACAATTTTACAACACGGACACCAATCGGAGCTACAAAGTGTTTGTGGAGCATTTAACCTATGCCAGGCACCAAGTATTTTATGCACATTATCTTGTTTAACCTCCTAGGAACCTTAGAGGGTGGTTTGGTATTATCCAGAAACAGAAGCTGAGGTCTGGAGAGGCCCCACGTCACCCATGTAGGAAGTGGTAGACATGCTATTCCAACTCCGGAAGTCTGGTTCTAGAACTTTCTGCATAGTTAGAGGAAGCACAGGCTTTGCTGTTTTCTAAAAAGGGGGCACGTGTGAAGTGAAACTGAGAAAACCTGGACTCGGGAACCCAGGCTTCTCATCTCCTTACTGCCCTCCACCGTCTTGCCAGCTGGAGTTCTCTCTTTGTGCCATTTGTGGGTGCCATGGCCTGTGAGCGATTCCTGAGGCGGGTCCAGATACAGTCTACCCACTCACTTGCATTTCCTGTCACTACCTTCTTCCTACTGTTGCCTCAGTCATTTTTCTCTTCTCTTCTCGAAGATTTATTTATCAGGGTGCTTGGGTGGCTCAGTCTGCCTTCAGCTCAGGTCACGATCCCAGCATCCTGGGATTGAGCCTACATCAGGCTCCCTGCTCCACGGGGAGTCAGCTTCTCCCTCTCCCTCTCCCTCCGCCTCTCCCCTGGGTTGTGCTCTCTCTTACTCATGCTCTCTCTCTCTCTCTCTCAAATAAATAATAAAAAATATTTATTTATTTACTTACTTATTTATTTATTTATTTATTTGAGAGACAGAGCGTGCACACTAGCATGGGGAGGGGCAGAGGGAGAGGGGAGAGAGAAATTCAAGCAGACTCTGCGCTGAGCATGGAGCCCGAAGCCAGGCTCCATCTCCGGATCCTGAGGTCACGACCTGAGCTGAATTGGAGTCAGGTGCCCAACGACCGAGCCACCCAGGCGCCCGGCCTCAGGCCTCAGCGGCCCTTCTTCAAGGAGGCCTGACCCTCCTCCGCGCCGGGCTCGCTCTCCAGCTCCTCCGTGGCTCAGAGGCAGGTGCCGGCTGCGGTGCCCTCCCCTAGTGCCCAGGCACGCTCCTGGCCTTCCCCGCCGGCCTGGGACAGTCTGGACAAGACCTGCCGACCGCCGCCAGGTACTTCCCGAACGAGGCCCAGGCCGTCATCAGGCCCAGAGCCGTGGTGCGACTCCTGAGTTTCGCGGGTCTTCAGGACGGCCGGGAGCGCCCTGGGGGAGCTCCTCTGGGGCGGGCCCGGTCTCTCTCTCTTCCCACAGCTTCGCTTGCCCCACCCGCCGCGGCTACTGGAACTTTCTCGGGCCGGGCGGAGGGGAGCGGCCGGGCAGGAGGAAGGGCCCGGCCTGGGCCTGGGGGCGGGGGGGGGGAGACCCACAGGTTTGTGGAGGAGGCTCCAGAGGGACGGCGGGGGCGGCGGTGTGCCCGTTCCTCAGTTTCCCCGAGCTGGGCAACCGTGATGGGCGAGGCCGTGGAGAAAGACAAAAGTGACTTCGCTCATGGCGTCAGAAAAAAAGTCGAGTCCTTTGCCTTCCTTCTTCTAGGGGCTTCGCACTCTGTAAAGGCTTCCCTCCCGCTTTGAAGAAAAGCTCCTTCCTTCTAAATCGCCCAGGCGGCCTCCCGCTGCCTTCGCTCCGACTCCTCCCGCGCCCCCGCGTCGGCTCCCAGGCCCGCCCGTGTGAACCCGCCGCCCTGCCCCGAATGTGGCCTGCTCCCTCGGCCTTGGCCCTCCCTTTATTGGTTTCTCTGGGTCCTTTCCTTGCCCACTGGGCCTGGGTAGAAAACTGCCCTGTGGGGTAGAGATTGACCCCTGATGGCCACCCGTGGCTCGGAGAGTTTTGGGGATCACTCAACGCACAGGACCTCATTTGCTGTCGCAGAGCATCTGGCAGGTGGGCCGCCTGGGCGACCCCAGGGCCCCGTGGAGCTCTTGCGTGAGGAGGGGAGCCAGCTCTGTGCTCTGGGGACCTGGGTAGCCACGAGGCTCTCCAACTGTTCCATTTCGAGAAGGCCTTCTAGACTTCTTTGAGAAAAACTTGAACCAGCCTGCTGTACATTTCTTCTTCATGTTTCAGATTCTTTTGACACACATAAATGATTTTCCTCCCATTTCCTCAGAATTCCCTAACTGAAACTCATCATTTTTGATTATCTGCTATTTTGGGGGCGGGACGGGGGGAAGCATAGACAGGTCTCTAGTTTTCCTGGGGCTCGGAGGAAGAAGTGGGCCGATAGTCTTGTGATTGCAGTTAATTGTGTGGTGAATGAGGGTAGGCGTTGTCAGACGTCACAGGTAATGGAATAGTTCCTGTGGTTATGGGGAAGCCTCTCCCTGTTTCACTTATAGGACTGCGGAGAGTAGCGGGGCAGCGCCAAATGCTGCTGGATATTTGTGAAACCTGCACACAGTTTTACGTTAAGATGTTTATAAAAAAAAAAAAAAAAAAAAAGCAACAGCCAAAGATCTAGGACTCTGAATTGCAGCGTTTCTTCTTCCTGTTTGTAAAGAGTGGGTATTTCCCCCAAGAGTCCCTGTGGTGCTTGGTTGGGTTTGAAGATTGGGGTCAGGAGTGGGCTTTTCAGAATTCCTTCTTAGACCTGAAAACCCAAGGCTCTGCCGTCAAATACATGCCCCCCCGAGGAGGGGGTGTGTTCATGGTGGGGAGCCCAGGGCACGGAGTCCCCAGTTGCGCGTGCGAATACCCATGTATACATCCCCCTCCAGGTGCCCGCAGACGTTGAGAAATGTCAGGATCGGATGGAGTGTTTCAACGCGGATCTGAAAGCCGACATGGAAAGGTGGCAGAGCAATAAGAGGCAGGACTTCCGGCAGCTGCTCATGGGAATGGCTGACAAGAACATCCAATATTACGAGAAGGTAACGGGTGCACCGGCGAGACCCCAGTCCTCTCGTTAGGGGAGCACTTGGAACAGCCAGAGCCTTTTGGGAGGCCCAGCCAGACACCCAGGAGCTGAGAGCCTGGCAGCCCCACCTCCCCCTTCCTCTGTGTCTGGTCTTGGTGGACCTGCGTGGGATGAGGCGCTGGGACGGGGAGCAGGGCCCATCCGGGTACACACAGGCCGTGCCCCAGGGCCTGGCGGTCAGCTGCACCCCCACGTCAGAAGGCCTGGGGTGCCGGCCTGGTACAGGGAGGGGAGGCTTTGGGGGTGGTCTGAGCTGCTTCGTGGTTCTGCACGCAGGGGTTCTTCACTTTCACGGTGCCGTAGACCCCTTTAGCCGTTTCCTGAATCCTTATCAAGATACTGTTTGTAAATAATCCTCCAAAAAAGGATTACAAAGGAAAACTATTAAGAACGGTCTTTTTCACGAATCCCCTTGATGTGGACTCTGCACCCTTCTCCCTCTCTCTCTCTCTCTCTCTCTCTCACACGCACAGACACACACAGACACACACACGCAGGGCTCTCATCAAGCTACAGCAAAGTCTCCTCAGTCAAAGTTTGCTCCTGGCATGTCTAAACCCAGATCATTTCTGCTAAGAAATGCTGATGTTCCTTGAAAGCTTAGAATCAGCAACGAAGAATGGCCCAATCACAATTCCACAAGCACCCGTAACCCTGAAATCAGGTGGGACAAGCATTAACTCGGTCATTCCCAGCACAATTTTGGAAACATCTCCTCACCCCAGCCTAGAAGGATCCATGTCAAGTCAGGGCTTCATTCCTCTGCTGGCTGTGCCTTAGGCGGGGTGCCGCTCTGTGCCTGTCTCTTCACCTGTAAAATGGGACAATTGTGAAGGCACGGTGAAATAATGCATACCTCAGTGCCTAGAACATACCAGTAAGTGGTACCGCCTTCCCTCATTCCCTCACCATCCCTCTGCTGCCACGTACATTTAACGGACGCCTGCCATGTCCTTGCCATGCGCCAGGGACTGGGGATATGTTGTTGCTGAATGAAACAGCAGGCCTCCTGCCTGCTTGGAACTCCTTCCCAGATGATTCAGCACAAAGTCCCCCTTCACCCCGAGCTGCTCCTGAGGAAGGCCTTGTGTGGTTCTTCTGGCCTCTGTGCAGGAGATGCTTAAAGGGAAGATCATTTCACCAAGTCGGGTGCTCCTACAGGAGAGTGTCCCTCTAAGTCCACGGACTACAGCCCATTGCAAGGATCTAGAACGAAAGGGGATTAGTGTGGTATAAAGAATATCTGTTTGGGCCTTTTACTAGCTCTGCTGCTTACTAGCTCTGTGTCTTGGGCAAGTTAACCTCTCTGGGGCTCGTTTTTCTCCATCTATGAAGTCGTGCATGTGTGTGTGTGTAATAATTCTACTTCATAGAATTATAAGGGATGAGCAATAGTGAATGTAAAATACATGACGGTAGTTGGCCCGACGACACTCAATAAATAGAGTTCCCTCCCTCCCCACCCTTTAGGGAGGGCCAAGAGTGGCCCATCCAAGCAAATCTGGGGTCCGCGGGGTTTCCGTCCCCTCTGAGTCAGGTGGCTGGCCAATGCCAATATGATTTGCATCCTTAGCACATCATACCCACACCTAGAATGGTGTCTTCAACCTGCCTGAGGAGGTGGGGCTGTTGAGGGCTCGTGGCCTACTATCTTTTCAGCTTTTTGATGGGAAATAATTTCTTTCAGTGAATACATTTCCACTCACCAGCTATGAGCTCTAGGGACAGTGCACTTAGAGACCCTGCTGTCTTTCTCGTGGAGACAGGGATGATGTATTCAAAGCAGAACACCTGTTACCTCCCCCATGTCTAAGAGCAACAGATAATACGGGTAGACGTTGGACATGACGTACGTGCATTACATAGATGGCAAATAAGACAGAGTAACCCGGGGATTGACAATGAGAGGGTAGATCAGAGAAGAATTAAGAGCCTGCTCCTGAAACCTGATGTTGATCCTGTGTGTGTGTGTGTATGTGTGTGTGTTGTCATTTCAGTGCCTCATGGCGTGGGAGTCGATTATTCCACTACTGCAAGAGAAACAAGAGGCCAAGTAAGTTCCTTCTTGGGACAGAGACTCTTCTACCGACACAGGGCATGGCACCCCATACCAGAACGTTCCCTGTAGTGCCAGAGAGGTGGCACCGAGAAAACAGCCACAGAAGCATCTCTCCTTGGTGTATTTCTTTCCCCTCCCACCCCTCCACCCCACCCCGTGTCCGACAGTGGTTTTCCATGAGTATTTATTCCTTGGTGGAGTCTGTATGGCTATAATCATCTCTCAGCGAAAGAAGCATACCTCCGTGGTGTGAAGGAACCTCTTCAATGGAACACTAAAGAGATTTGCAGCTGAGGAACGAGACAACTCAGCTGACATTCTGACATCTCATTACAGTTTCCTGTTTGGGGGATAACAGAGTTGCCTGTGGCGGAAGAGAGCCCAGGTCTTGCCTTTCAAGGGCGTGAATCGAAGGCAGCTCTTATTTTCCATGGACACATGGTGACTCTGGAATTGACCTCTGTGGGCATTGACTCATCTCAGCCTAGGAGGAGGCGTCAGCACCTCCGTGAAAAGTCCTTAATGTACAGTGGCCTATAGCCGTGAGTGTGGCCTGCTGCCTGCTTGTGATGAGTGGCACCTGTTTTGTGGCTTCTGGTTCGTTCAGGACCATTTCTGTCTGCGTCTGTAGGCATCTGTGCTAGAAGGAGAGCACCAGCGTCCTTGTCCTCACGCGATACCTCGGGAAGCCGAGGGGGGCAGTGCTCCCCAGACTCGTTTCTGACACTAGAATGCAGTAGATTGGAAACTGTTTTTGCGTAAAATGGAAAAAAAAAAAGGTGCATTTTTTCTCTGTGAAGTTCTTCAGTGTTTTGTCTTTTGCTAGTTAAACGCCGTCAGAGTAGAGATTAGGCCTGGCGTGGAGAATCTGTGTTGTCTCGGAGTCAGAGTAGCTCTCCAGGGGCTGGGTTCAGTGGGCATCATGCACCAAGCCCCATCTCCACATTTGCTCTGTGCAGCTTGCCTTTACCTCACCCCAAACTCCTAATTTAATGTCTCTTACCACGTCCACCGAATGTTTGGGCAAAACTTTCGGTGAGAGGCTGGTATGCTGTTGTGACACAGTCGAGATTTTGTAAACTCAACGCGAATGTTCTATATGAAGTGCTTTAACCCTCGGTATTCCCCGGTCAGGAAGAAAAGTCAGTAACTGGCTGGGCCTCGAAGATGACAGGTGTAACAGAGAACTTCTTTGCTTCTAGATAAGCTAAAATCTCCTCAGTCTGCAGCCAGATTCCTGGGGACTGCTGGCTGCATCCCAAGTCTTCAAACTCTGACCAAGCTTGCTCTTCAAATCAACACGAAACAGACAAAGAGGATCTATCTTGCAACTCGTTTTGTTTCCTCCTGAAATGAAGCTACCTATGTCACAATGTGTTCTTTCATCTATGGCTCATCCCTCTAAAATTATAAATCTGAGCCTCAAAGAGGCGGGAGTATTTTTGTAGCAAAGCAGCTGTGCCAAAACGCTGCTGCATACACACGTCAACCCGCAGATACCGGGCAACATGCAGCGTGTCGAAATCGCTCCATCCCACTTCCACCTGCAGAGTTGACCTTGGGCAGCCACTGCTGTGATGTCAGTGGCACGGCAGGAGGACAGCCCGGAGCCACTGGGTTCTGTTTCATCTTGTTTGAATGAGTCACAATTGAAATTTGAATTTTTTTTTTTTTTTTGTATAATTTGGTACTTGGCCCACGCCGTCAGACCCACTCATGCCATTCTAAATTCCTGCCATGCGATTTTTCAGTTTGGTACACTTAGAAATGATCCACTGAAGCAGAAGGGTAAAGACGGCCCATCTACCCTGAGTGGTGAGTCAGTGTTTCATGCTACCTCTAAACCATCACGTTGGTGCGGGTCTGGATGTCTGGGTCCGGCCTGACAGTTTGCTGGTAGAACAGGGTTGTGTATCTAATAATGGGTCGATGGCCCTCCTGATATTTCGTGGAAGGCACTAGACTGGCCTCGCAGCAAGTGCCCATCTGCAGGAACGTGCGAAGCCTTGCCTGGTGGAATGTGTACTTTAAAAATGTTGTCCAGTGTAATGAGTGCTTGGAAAGAACCATGGAGAGAGTTACGGGAAGACCAGAACCTCATCCGCTGCTAGTTGCCAAAGCCCGAGAGCGTTCCTGTGTAGAGGTTAGTTGGGAAAGAGGCAACCCTTCCAAAAAGCCATGGGGTTCCTCTTTGGGATGTTCAGAAAGGGAGTGTGTGTGTGGGGGGGGATGCAGTCATTCTTTATGTTATTGGAGGCAGAAGACAAGCTCAGAGGGGGTTCAGGCATCTTGGGGTTTGTCTTTGCCTATTTTGGGATGTTTCTGGAGCACGGAGAGCGGAGCTGGGAGAGCCAGTGATGGTGTATCCCAAGAAGGGACCCTTGCCCCTTTAACTCTTCAGGCTGGCGGCCCAGAAAGAAGGGATGGCAGGCGGACAGTGAGGCTGGCTCCCTCAGCCCCGAGGGCCACCAGTCCTGGGCATTTGCCCCTTCACCTCGGTGGGCACAGAGGTGATCGCCCTGTGAGAAGTGACTCGGAGACTTCTGTGCCAAAGATGGCCTCGTAGGGGCTTCCTCACCCTGCCCTCCTTGGCCCCACAAAGTCAGGATCGCTGCCTCCTCTCTGGGATTTATAGCCCGGGCGCATTGGCTTGAGGACACGCTTGACCTGAGGCACACCGACTCAGACGGTTTTTGAGTCCTGGGCTCATGGCCATGGAACAGAAAGTGATCTCCTGTCAACTGTCCCTCGGGTAGGGGTAGGGGTGAAAGGTTCATTCCCCCGGGTTAAAAACCCAGGCGGAGGCAGAAGAAAGAATTCCTTAGAAACCCAGCTGGTTTTAGAGATGCCGATGCTAAAGAGAGCAGTCGATAGGGACACTGCTTTTCTTCTCATGTGCTGGAACCGCCAGAAGATTCTAGGCTACTCTGCCCAAAGCGAAGAACCACTGTCCTTCCTGAACAAGGAGGGAACACGTTATGCAGCCGGGTTTGGGGTTGGCCTTTGTCCTTTAATAAGACTTAATACTGACTCCTGGTGACCTCAGATAAGTGCAATTATGGAGGTGATGGGCTCGTGTTTCACTGTGCTGCTCGCTGAACTCCCCAGACTCCTGCCTTTAGGTGAAATAACAATAACGAACACGACTCCGGGGACCGTGGTGAATGTAAGTTTGTCTTCAGGCCGCATTTCAGCCACAGCTGGAGCGTCTCCTGCGTGTCGCTGAACTCCGTGTTCTGTGGGGCCCCATCCGCACGGGGGGGTTAAATGCCCTTGTGGGGCCACCTTCGTTTTGACCCAACAGGGTGGCCCACTTCCAAGGGGCCCTGTCCTCTCCCGGGACGGGGTGGGAGCCGGGGACACACCCGGGGTCCCCACGCCTTGGCCTGCCAGCCTCGGCCCCAAGATCCCGGGCTTTGGTTTGACGCCATCCGTTGGACCGAGAGTCGTTGTTCTTTCTGCTCCGTCCCGAGAGCGCAGGAGTGCGATCCGCCACCAGCCCCAGGTGTGTTTGGGTCTCGGGGAGGGTCCGAAGCCCTTTCCCCTCTGGCTGCCCCCGTTAGAAGGCTTCGGCGCAGAAGGCCTGCGCCCCGCCGCCCGGACGCCCACGGCGGAAACCGAGGCTTCGAACTGTTGGGCTGCAGGAGCGCTTGCTTTGGCGATGCCCGTTCACGAGACGTTTTTGGGAATTTGGGTTTGCCTTCTCGCTCTCCGGAGCCCTCAAGATGCGGCAGATTGGACGTGCCCCCTTAGGTTTTCTCCGTTCAGATGGCAGGTGGCATTTACCAGTAAATTTCAGGAAGCTGCCATCTCCTGGGCCCAACTGGCACGCCGAGCCGGGCGTGTGGGACTTGTTCTCTGCTTCCTCGTGGTTTTGTGATTTAGCGAATAAACCAGAAGCCTGATTTTTCTCAGGAGTCCATCCAAGTGGGGGTTAGCTTTCTGTTGGTACGGATGGCTGGGTCCCCCACAGTGGCCCAGACGAGAGCATGCGCAGGGCTGTCTGCATTAGAGAAGGCGGAGGAGGGGGCCTTTGTCACAGGGAGCTCGACTGTTCCTCGGTCACACGTGTTTGAAATGCATTCCGGGCATGGCTGTCTAGCCCTTCCTGTGCGGCAGCAAAAATACGTTTTCCAGGTAGTTTTTACTACTCTAGGTAGCCTGTAAATAAGTGCTTTGGGAAAAAAAAGAATTTTAACAAAACCAATAAACCAACCAATATATCCGTGTCATATAGAAACACTCTGTGTATTTAGCACTTGAAGATCCACAAACCCAGACTTTTAAAAATGCCACAAGACTATTGAAAGCCTAACTCTGCTTTTTGAGCATTGTCAACACCTATTCATATGCCTTATTCTTCAACTAGTGTGTTTTAGATTCTGGATAGAAAGAGTTTTTAGAAATGTAATTGGTTGTTCAGCCTAATAATACAGAGGTCTAACATCGTCAGCCCTCTTAAGGAAACAGGAAAGTGAGGTTCATAACTAGGGCTGCCTTTTGGGAGGAGAAAGCTAAGTGTTGCTATTGCCAAATGATATTTTTGATAACGTAAGGAAACACAGGGACCACTAAGCCGTTTTTGTTCGTTTATTTGTTTGTTTGTTTGTTTTAAAGTGTAAAAGATTAACTTTAGTGCCTTTCGGCACACTCTTGATTGTAGAGGATATGTGGTTATCAGCATCGACAAATCATAGAGATACAAAGAACTCCAGATTATGACAGTATTCATGGTTTACCCTGATTCTGCAGAATAGCTTTTTTTTAAAAAGTCACCGGCACACGGGCGGGTGAGGGGAGGCCGTCAGAGCAGCATGTTTCAGATAGAAATTCTCCATAGGTCGAAATGCCAAAAACCTGAAACCTATAGTGTTGCCTCACATCCATCAGTCCGCTCTGACAGAGCTTTTCCTATCAAAGCCAGTGAGCCTGCTTGACAGGTTGTTCGTAGTCTCAGACCAGCCCTGCAGTCCCAACGGTACTGGAAGAAGAAAAGGGAAGATGGCTTTTTCCCCAGCGTGGAAACAGGGAGGGGCAAGTAGGTTGCAAACAAAACGTGAATCGGTGTGATAAAATGACAGCTGTGTCAGCTGGGCCTTCGTGGAACCACAAACCAGCAGCTCCTAACAGCCAGCACCATTCACCTGGACACTCCTGAGATTGTGGTCCGGTCCCGTAGACGCCCTGTCCGTTGTACGTCCGTGTGCCTGACGCCTTGGTGTCTGTGCGTTGGGAATGCACTGAGAGATGATGTACCTCTGATTTCTTCCTATCAAATAAACTGCCAGCAAACTTTCTAACTTGTATTTTAACTGTTGAAAAAGAGATTCAGAACTTTTGCTTAGGTTATGTCCAAAGCATGGACTGTACTTCTTATTTTTAGAAACCATTCTTTACATCTAAAATTTTAACAGAAGAATCTTCCCCCACCCCTCAACTCTGAGGTATTGATAAAGTCCTCCGTGTAGATGTGTTCTCTTCTCTCCATGCTGCCAATAAGCCAAATTAAAAGCTGTGAAAAAAAAATTAAAATGTGCTCAAGAATGTCTGTAGACAAAAAAAGGGATTTATTTCCAGGTCAAAGTCTCTGTTTCATGAAGCTACCAAACTTTAAAAAAAAGAATGTCACTTTTTCTTTTTCTTTGTTACGGAACCCAGAGATTGTAAAAAGAAAAAAAAAGTTTTTGTTGCATTTTTGATGCTGGCACGAGGTTTTTGTCCACTTTTTTTTCGTATATCTGTGTATTAAAGAATTCTGTCCATTGTTTACTATGAAATTAGTATTACATTTTGAGGTAAACAAAAGAATTTGTATTGCTTGACAAACTGTTAGCTTGTAAATTTAAAAGATTTCTTTTCCTCAATTAACTTAAAGTAATGGACCAATAAACCTATGAAAGATGCTTTCTTTACCTCGAGTCCTGTTGTCATTTGTACCACTTTATATGACAGGAAAACGTGCGTGCCTTGTACTGTGTTTTCGTGTTTTCTCAGAGGAGGTATGAGTGTGCCTGCAGGAATCAGGGTACACTAGGAAAAAAATATCATTGAACAATTTTTATTCTTCTTCACTTCTCTGTAGATTTATCCTCAGTTTACTTTCTCCTACATCTTACCGGCTGGCACCAATTTGGGGAGATGAAGAAACCACCTAGTGTCTGTATGTAACCATCGTGATTGGCGGGCAGGCCCGCAGGGCTGGCTCAATCCCGTGACCTGAGCCGAAATCAAGAGTCACATATTTAGGGGCACCTGGGTGGCTCAGTGGTTGAGCATCTGCCTTCAGCTCAGGTCATGATCCCAGGTCCTGGGATCGAGTCCTGCCTTGGGCTCCGCACAGCGAGCCTGCTTCTCCCTCTGCTATGTCCTATGTCTCTGCCTCTCTCTCTGTCTCTCTCACAAATAAATAAAAATTTTTTTAAAAGTCACACGTTTAATCTACTGAGCGACCCAGGCACCCCTGCCATGATGTTTTTTAAAAATCTGCAGGGCAAGAAGAAATGTCTATGGCTTATTAATGTTAGAGTGTGTTTTGAATAGAGACCAGGATGCCCAGTTAAGCTTGCATTTAATGACCACAGTGCACCAGAGATGGACTTGGACTTACTGACAGTAGACATCGCTAATACAAGCCTACAGTTATACAAGATGAGGCAGCAAGGTGGGATAAAGAGAGATTTGGGTCAGATCTCTCAGCTTTCCCGCTTGCTGGCTCTGTGGCTTTAGGCAAGTCCCATCTCTCTGAACTTCAGTATTTTGATCTTTGAAATGAAGACATGCTTTCCCAGAAGGGTTGCCGAGAGGACTAGCAATGAAGTCTACAAGGCACTGAAGTGTCTGCCGGCACTTACTATGTGATAGCTCTTACACGAAGACCCTTCTGCTACTTGTGTAAATACAGCCAACTGAAATATCAAGTACTCCCATAACAATCCTTCCCATTCGCTTTGTCAATCAGAGATTAGAAGGGGGGATATGTTTCTTGTAATTGCTTTAAGAAGGTGACAGAGATAACATGCTGGAGGACTGTGGTCAGACTGAAGCCCTGAGGAACAGATGGGGATAGGTCATAAAAGTCATGGCAAGAGGTGATAGGAGTGGAGGTGGATTTAATGGATTTCTGTGGTGAGAGGAAGGGGGTCAGAGATGACATGGAAGCTTCCAGCCTGGGAGCTGGGAGGTGATGCCATTCACTGACGTGTGAAAACAATCAGGAGAAAAATATAAAGGTTGGAGTAGGCTTAGGTGGTGGAGTAGGAGAAGAATTTGGTTTGGAGTTTTGTTTGAGAAAATCCGATTGGTGGAGGTGTTGGTCAGATTGTTGGCAAGAGCGTCCTGGGATCCCTGGGGGTAGACTAGCTTACTTGGGGAGAGTACCAAGGACAGGGCTCTCTGGGCCTCAGGAATTAGGGAGAGGAGAGGGGAGAGGAGGAGGGGGACGGGGGAGATCGCTCTTAAGGAGGAAGAGGCCCAGAGATAACATGGGTTCCTAAGCTTGAGGGCTTGTGAAAACACCAGTTGTTCGGCCCCACCTCTAGAGTTTGACTTGGGTAGACCCGAAGATTTTTGCATCTCTAACAGGTTCCTTGGGGATGCTGTTGCTGCCGGTCCAGAAACCACACTTTGAGAGCATCAAAGGGGTTAGAACATGGTTAGAAGCATTGGGGAGCTGAGGCCAGTGTCACGACTGCTGCCCTGGTGACAGGCACAGGGTCAGAAAGGAGCCAGTGCTGGGCCTTTGAGAGCCCAGCTCAGGTTAAAACCCATGAGCTCATGGCAGGGTGAGTGTGGGCAAGAAGGGAATGTTCCTGGACGTTGCAAGGAGCAGGAATGGAGCAGCCAAGGAGAAGATTCCTGCAGGTTGGGGAGCCCATCGGGGGCAGGGGCAGCAGGCAAGGAGTCAGGAGGAAGGAGCGTGCCTGCCGAGAGTCTAGGGCGGTGAGCGTGGCCTTGAACTCTTCCCATCCCCGCTCCTCCGTCCACGTGGCCTGTCTCCGTGAGGGGCTGTGCCTTCTTCCGAGTTGCCTGCACCCCAAATCTGAGCATTCTTGCCCCTCTCTGCCTCACCCTCTGCCGTTCACTTGTCCCCGACTCCCACTGACCGCCAACTGCCAAGGATTTCTCTAGGTCGGTCCCTCTGCTTTTCTCTGGCCTTGTAGCTACTTATCCAACGTCAGTCCTCCGTCATCTGTCACCTGGATTACTGCAAGAGCCTCTGCTCTTGTCTCCTTTCTGCAAGTGTCGCTTGCTCCCTCTGCGCCTTCCTCCCCCCGTCGGTTCTCAGGGATGCGAGTGCATTCCGTGCTCCTGCCCCAAATCTTCCACCAGCTATCCCCATTACTTTAGAGAAAAACTTTTCTTAAGGCTCTATTTGTATGTCGTTCCTCCTTTCCAGTCTCGTGTCTTGATCCTGTCCCTTTGATACCTGCCCCTCCCCTTATGTTAAATTCCTCTATCTTGAGATATTTTCACTTTTGGGCCTTCCAGCTTGTTATTCCTTCTGCCTGGACTGTCCCTTAACTTCTGGCCTTCGTCGCTCCTTCCAGTCTTACCCTGTGCCACTCCTTCTGAGAAGCCTTCCCTCTCCCCTAAGCCTGGATGGCATGGTCCCTTATCAGAGGATACATGGTTGCCGGCTCCACCTGCTACACAGTGCACCCTGTCAGGGCAGGAGCAGTCACATTCTTGCTGTATCTCAGCACCTGGGACCTTGGGAGACCTGCCAGGAAGTTTTGTTCATCAAGGGATGGGAGATGCAGACTCTCTGAGCCCGAATCCTTGGAGCTCTAAATGCATTCTGTAGGGCAGCCCGGGTGGCTCAGCGGTTTAGCACCGCCTTCAGCCCTTGGCCTGATCCTGGAGACCCGGGATCGAGTCCCACGTCGGGCTCCCTGCATGGAGCCTGCTTCTCCCTCTGCCTGTGTCTCTGCCTCTCCCTCTCTCTCTCTCTCTCTCTCTCTGTCCCTCATGAATGAATGAATAAAATCTTTTTCTAAAAAATGTGTAGCTTTAAGTTTTACCCCAACATAAGAACGCCATGCCCTGCCCGTAGTGACAGAGGGAGTCTGACAGGTGAAGAATGATTCACACACATACGATAAATGTCGATTTTATTCAGAAGTGAGTCTGCTTTTCTAGATGTAAGTAAAATAGGCTATAAAAATAGGGACCTCCAAATAAAATGGCTCTTGGCATATCTCCTCTCTCCTTTCACACCACCCACTTTGAAAGTATCATTGGCTGAAAATACTCAATATTCTATTCCACTGAAGAAAGTCTTTTGATATTTGCTTCTTATAAGCAACAGTAACAAGAACAATAAAAGTACCCTGAATCCAAGAGCCCGAGCCCCAAAATCCTCTAAAACTTTGGGAGTTCTTATAAAACACCCCCGCTGGGTTCCCCTTAGGCTGTTGAAAATGTGTGCTTTGGTTTGAGTTTTCATTGTGGGGCTCCCAGCACAGCACCCAGCTGACTAGTCGTGTCTTGGAGCCCTGGGGACAACTCCTGCAAGAAAGGGGGCTGCCGTCTGAAGCCGTTTGTGTGTCTGGCATGACTGTGCATGCAGCCGGCGTATAACCCCTGAAAGGCCACACTTTACTGTCCCCAGAACCCAACCTCTGTCTAGCAGGGACATCCAAAAGCTGAGAAAATTCTATCACCAAGAAAGTGCTGTTCCCCACCTACCAGGGAGCCCTGAGCCAGAGCAGGTCATTCCGAGGCCAACTCTGGCTGGAACTTGGGGCTTCAGGGGGCCGTGGGTGACTCCGGTCGCCAGCACCCAGTCCCTTCCTTTGCCTTCAAAGGGGCTCCCCCGTTGCTGGTGTTCGCAGCTCCCGTAGGCCAGAACCTTCACGTCTCCCTGACGTCTCCGTATTGCAACCACGAGGCTCGTTTGTAGGCCACGATGCTGTAAGAATTTACAATACAGGATTATGAGACGGCAGTTGGGATGGGGCAAGGGGGTGCCTTTCCCTTCTCACCAGCAGCCCCCTCTGGACCACCTGCAGACTGAGACGCTCTGTCCGTTAGGCCCAGAACTCTGTTCTGAGTGGAGAGATGGCCCGAGGGAACTTCTCCCACTGCAGCCCAGGCCAGTCCTATAACATCTCAAGCCCTTTGTGTCTACATTTTCCTTTTCCCCGGAATCGCTCTCCATCTCACTTCGGCCTGATGATGACCTCCCACGTGCATTTCAAGATCAAGACTGGCTAATCCCAAGCAGAATTAGCTGCTTCATCTTCTCCTTTATCTCTTCCATACATCCTCCTCACATTGGTTTCAAATATTTGTAGATAAGGGGATGCATAGAAATTAGGAGCTCCGAGCTGAAGTCTTGGATCTGTGTGCCCTCTGTCATGTGCTTCTACCTCCAGGGTCCTTGGTTTTCTCATGCTTGAGCCCTGGGAACCTCAGTTTCTAAGCTCGTGTGCAGCTCTTCCTGGCTGATGGCCAATTTCTGGAGCTAGTGGATGGGGTCCAAGCTTAAATCCAAACCTAAGGGAAAGCTTTGTGAGAATTTACAAAAACCCTGACTTCCCATCTCCCATTAGCCCCAGGGCTCTATGGGGAGAAGCACTTACTGTACTTGAAAGAAAACTCATTGTATTACAAAGCTGGCAGGAAAGCCAGGCGAGGTGGTGATGGGCAGCCCGGCCTTCGGGGTGAGCCAACAGGCAGCTCTGGGCTGTGGAGGGCCAGCAGTGCTGGCGGTAGGTGCCACGCCTTTCTAACAGGTCGTTCATTAAATACTTTTTGAGTACTTCTTACATGCCAGGCTCTCTGCTGGACACAGAGGATACGTGCTGAGCCAAGAAGCCATGGTTCCTGCCCTCGGGGAGCCTACAGTCTGGTGGGCAGGCACATGGAAAAATAATCCCTATCAACTGTCGTGTTGTGAAGGAGAGTATAGGAAGCTCTGGGAGCACATGAGAGAAGGAAAATCCTTTTTGAGAAAATCATGTTTAAGACCATAACTAGGGGGCACCAGGGTGGCTCAGTGGTTAAGCATCTGCCTTTGGCTCAGGCCATGATCCCAGGGTCCTGGCATCAGGTCCTGCATCAGGCTCCCCTACAGGGAGCCTGCTTCTCCCTCTGCCTGTGTCTCTGCCTCTCTCTCTGTGTCTCTCGTGAATAAATAAAATCTTTAAAAAAAAAAAAAAAGACCATAACTAGTTGGTTAAGAAGAAGGCGTGAGTGTGGAAAGGGGAAGAGCACGAGGGCGACTCCTGGGGTTGACAGAGTCGGGGAGGGTGGTTACAGCAGAGATGAGCACTAGGGAGGTTGGGAAGCCCAGACTACCAAGGCCCGTGTGGTCCATGGGAAGACATTCGGGTTGTATCCTAAGAGCTATGAAAGCTCAGTACAGAGCTTTGAGCAGGAGACGACATGATCTGTTTAAGCACTTGAGGGAGATTGCTCTGGGCACCTGTGGAGGGAGGGGGATGGGAGGGGAGCAAGGGTGGACAGGAGGGGAATGGTTCAGAGGCTAATCCAGTCGGTCAAGTGCTCTGGCCTCGGGCTGGTAGCAGTAGCAATAAAAAGAAAGGTATGTGGGACGCCTGGATGGCTGAGTGGTTGAGCATTTGCCTTTGGCTCAGGTCATGATCTTGGGGTCCTGGGATCGAGTCCCGCATCAGGCTGCCCCTGGGGGGAGCCTGCTTCTCCTTCTGCCTGTGTCTCTGCCTCTCTCTCGGTGTCTCTCATGAATAAAAAAATTCTTTAAAAAAAATTTTTTTTTTAAAGTATGAAATCAAGGGCGGTTTAGCAGATAGGAACAATGAGGCCTGAGGGACTGGAGATAAGGGGAGATGGAGAAGAAGGAGAACATTGGTGACTCAGATTTCTCTCCTGAGTGACTGGTGGTGCCATTTAGTGAGGTGGGCACAGACTGGAGAGGGGGAAGGCGTAGGAGGGCACCCAATTTTGGAGACCTAGATGGTAATTTGAAGTTTTGAAAGTATATTAGGTTGCTTAGATAATGCAAAGTGAGAACCCCGAGCAGGGCCCCAGACAAATCTTCCATTTGGAGGTTTGTAGAGAAGAAGCGATGAGGTGCTGAGAAAGCACAGTGACGGCGAAGAGTGACCACTGGCGTGGGGGACAAGAAATCCTGTGGAATGAGGACTGTAGGGAGTCCACTGGATTCAGCCCTGAAGAGTGGTTAGTGGCCTCAGTGAGAAGAGCTCTGAGGTTGAGGGGGGACTTCCGACGGGGGTGGGGAGGGGAGTGAGTGGAAGGTGAGGACGCAGGCAGCAGGTGCACATCAGCCTTCGTAGAAGGGGATGTGAGGTTGAGGGGAGAGAAGGTGGTAGGCCACGTGTCAGCTCAGTAAGCATTCAGGAGAGAGCTGGGAGCTTGTGCAGTGAGCTCTCTGGGGATGGGACAGGTGGCACCCAGACACCTGGTGGCCCTTCTAAGAAGCATGGGAGTGGGTCGGACACTGCCTGCATTCACATCTTGTCTCGGCCACTTACTGGCTGGGGAAACTTTGGCAAGTTACATAATACCGTAGAGTCTCCGTTTCCTTATTTGCAAAATTATAATAGGAATTATGTCAGAGGACTTTTGGGAAAGATTAAATTCATTTATATATATATATATATATATATATATATATATATATATATATACTATATTTTAAGTAGTAGCTGGCATGTGATGAGGGCTTTTTACATGTTTGTTGTTATTATTTTTAAAGAGGTGGGGAGGGAGGAGGAGAATAGAGTGGCAGGTAGGTTGTGGATGGGCAGGGCCAGTTATTCCTTCAGCTTCTCCCAGTTGCAGGTAAGAAGGGCAAGCAGGAGAGGGCAGGTCCTCACAGTAACGTGAAGTTGGCCTCCCTTCCACACCAGGAAGGGCTGGGGCACAGTCCCTTCTTGCCAACAGGCTGTTGGCAGCTCTGGCCCAGGGGCCTCTCCTCCCAGCCTCCTGCCCTCCACTGCCCCTTCCATTCCCTGCCCTGACGTGCCTTCCTGGGCTAGTATGCTGTTGGAATGTAGCTTTTCTTTCTGCGGTTGGAAAGCTCTGCTGGTTTTCCCTGTTGCTCTCACTTGATTGACGGTACAGCTTTGGGCTCTTCTAGCTGTAAGAATTTTTCTGGATCTTGTTCACGTAGTGATTTCCCGGAAGGGAAAGGTAATGGAAACACTCCCGGTATCCCAGAGTTCTCAGTCTTGGTTGTACATTCCAATCATCTGGAGCGCTCTTTAAAGTCCTGTGCCCAGGCTGCACTCCAGGTCAACTGATCCAGACTCTCTGGGGGTGGGATCCAGACCTTGGTGATTCTTAAATCTTTCTAGGTGACTGCAGCATACAGTGAACGAGGCTTTATTTGCACATGTGTCTCTTTACCACTAAATGGCTACAAGACAGAAATCATTATCAACTGCTGCAGGGCCTCATTCACATAAGCACTCAAGTCCTTACTTGATTGATTCAAGATTCTGTCCCTGCATCTGTGAAGATCACCAAGACCCGGAAGGACCTAAGTAAGACTCTGTGCATGGCACGTATGACCAAATCCAAGCGCATGTTACACCATGCACTGGGGTGAGACGTCCAGAGCGGCCCACCTCCTTCGGGTGCCCTACAGCCTCTTAACAAGTCCTCCGGGGTGCTCACATGGTCCACACGGCATGTGAGAGTGGGGGGCACCAAGCAGAGGCTGCCAGGTGTCAAGGCCTTGGAGGCCCTGGCGAGAGTACTCAGAAGCGAGGCAGGATGGTTCTCATCTAAAAGGACCAAAACAAAAGAGGTGGAAGTGGCTCCAGAGGGCTTCTCATCCCAGCCTCCGATTATAAGGAAGTGTATGACGCTCTTAGAAACAAATTGTATTGCAAAACTGCCAGGAAGTATGCCAGCTGGTGGTGGCCCTCTGTTCATTATTTATGACTTTGGGGGTTTCCGGTATTGCTAGATTATTAGCTTGGTGGGGGGGAACAGGAGGACTTTTTCTTTGTGGGAGAGCCTGCTCAGAAGGTTCTGCATAAATGCTGCAAGTCAATAATTCTTTATGCTCACAGGCTGGAGGTGGTCCAACAGGCCCTGACGTATGGCCCGGGCCCCAGCCCCAACCACAGACCCTGCTCCTGTCTTACCCAATCGGAATGATTGCCAGGAAGGACAGGAAGGAGGAGAGAGCAAAACAGGTGCCAATGAACTTTTCCATGGTGATCTGATAGATCTTGTTGTACACTGTGGATGTCACCACCCCCGTCAGAGTCAGGGACAGCTGCAGGATGACGAACACCTTTCCTGTAGAAGGGACAGGGGTTACCAAGATGTGCTGCTGTCCCTTCCACTAGTTGAGTCTCCAGGGAGCTCTCAGGAGGCTCTGCGTCCTTCCCAGCACTCTCTGCCACCCGGTCTTGGCTCACTCCACTGGGGACTCCTGCCTCTATCCAGCTGGGTCTTCCTGTGGCCTGTGGATCATACCATCCTCCCCTGACTGTGGCTTTTCAGGGACTGACTTTCTGAGTCTTTCCCACCTTCCTGTTTTCACCCCATCTGCCCTAGATGGACACCAGAGCATTCCCAGTATATTCAAAGCTGCTTCTGGAACTCTCTCCTGTGCCTTCTGCAAGTCCGAACCCTAGGCCACAAGCCAAGCAGCTCTAAAACAGGCCCGGCAGAGAACTTCAGAGAGATTTCTTTTACTTACCATAAGAGGAGCCCTTTATGAGTTTGGACATTGCTGACCGGATGGTTGTGATAGGGATGAGAGCGAACAGCATGACGGCTCGAGCTGGAAGGAAATCACAAAAGGACACCCCTCAGCGTGCCCAGCCCTGGCCAAGGAGGAAAGCAGACAAAAAGCAAAAGCCTCGCCAGGAACCTCCCTCTCCCCACAACCCTCATGGGCTTGCTCTGAAAGCGGTTGCTCTGCGGGCAGCCTAATGCCCTCCCTGGGACAGGCTGAGTCCCTGAGCTCTGATGGTGCCACAGATGCCACAGAGCCATCTGCACGGTGGTGGGGCACAGCTGGCATGGTGATGGAAACTGAAGGGCGTCTTCCCTGGCAGAGGTAAGCGGCATTTAGGGAAGTGGAGCTGATGTCACTGAAGTGACTCAAGCCTCTTCTCCTTGTTGCTGGGACAGAGGTGTCTTCTGTCACCATCCACGAACCCCTCCGGGAGGCGGGGCCAGGAGCCTTGGCAAACTGCATCCAGGAATGTGTGCCACACACACCCTCCCTTCCCTCAAGCCTTATTCATAATCCCAATGTGGGGTGTGTTTAAGCGTGTGTGTGTGTGTGTGTGTGTGTGTGTGTGGAGAGAGAGAGAGAGAGAGAGAGAGAGAGAGGGAGAGAGTAGCGACAGAGGTGGTAGGATGGGGAGGGGGTACCTTGGCCTTTGCACGTGGCCTAACTGGGAATTGGCCAAACCTAAGTTGCCACTCTGTTAGGTGTTTTCTGAGATGTGTGACCTCAGCCAAGGGACAGCCTCTGGCATCTGGCCAGTGATATATATATATATATTTTTAATGATATGTTAGCCATTAGCCACATGTGGCTATTTAAATTAATTAAAATCAAATCAAATAAAGAAATTCTGTCCTTTGGGTGTACTGGCCACTTTTCAAGTGCTCAACAGCCACACCTGGCTAGTGGCTACTGTGTTGGACCGCACAGGTTTGGAACCTTTCTATCATTGTAGGAGTTCTGTTGGAGCCTTGGTCTAGAGCTCTCTGCTCGTGGTTGTCCGGCCTGTGTCCTCAGATGGCAACTCCATTCTACGTCCTTGGGAGAATGTATTACATTGCTTGTGGAAGGCATTTAAGGAGGGTTTGTATGCATTTTTAGATAGCGCATGCTTGGCCCGAAATGATTTTAATTAAGGGACCTTTTCAGCTCGATTACCTTAATGCTTTATCCCTTTAAAATCGGAGAGAAGAAATCCAACCTCTTCTCCCAAGGCCAACCTGAAACCTTCCCTACTGACTGCAGGCACCGCTGACCAACCCTCCCCTGACCTCCTAGAGCCATGGGCACCACTCCGAGAACATTTCAGGGGCAACACAGGTAACACAATAGACAGTGCAACCCAGGTGAGCTCAGCCGCACATAATCCCGTCTCTCTTGTACTTCCTAGGCAGTATGTACAATCCCCGGTGCTGAGCTGGGACACCTAGAGCACACCATGCCTGATGTCAGCCCCATGACTCTAGGGGCCAGCAGTGTCCTCGTCCTGCCTCCCCAAGGATGCCAGACTCACCAATGTAGAACATGTATGTCTCTTTCACAAAAGCCAAGAGGAGGGCTCCTGACCCAAAAGAGACCATACCAATCATGATCATGGTGGTGTCCTGGAAGCAGCGGGAGAAGACCAGGACGCCCAGGAAGCTGGTGATGAAGATGGTGTACCCTGCAGCCATGCCATAGCCCACCTGCACTTGGTTCCAACTGAGAGGCTCCCTTAGCACGAAAAGGGGCATCACGTCCACTGTGCCCACTACTGCCAGGTCATATACGATGGCACCCAGAAAGAGCAGGGCGATGATCGTTCTCCGGGGCTTGGCTTTCCCGGGGGATGGGGGGTGCAGCCCCTGCATGCTCTGCTTGTCTGAGTGGTCAGGATCCAGGGTACGATAGGTGCCAACCGTGCCGGCCACCGAGTCGCCTGCAGAGAGTGCCTGGCCGGAGCCGGCCGCCGCCTCGGGGACCTTCAGGACCAAGAGGCTGTAGAGGAGCGCGAAAGTGGCACAGCTGACGCTGCAGGCCGTGAGCACCAGGCCCTGGCCCGAGTGCCCAGCCACCTGCTTGAAGAGGTGCCCCGAGGCCATGCTCCCGCAGAAGCCCGCCAGGCCCAGGATCAGGTCGATGAGGACCAGGCGCACGGAGCGGCGGCCCTCGGACGAGCCCAGGGAGCCCAGGGCCATGACGCCGGCCCAGAAGGCCGAGAAGCCGCCGCACAGCCCGTTCAGCGCCGCCGCCCCGTACAGCACCTCCACGGGCCAGTCCAGCAGCACCTTGAGCAGCAGCCCGACGCGCGACAGCAGGAAGCCCAGCAGGGCCACGCAGATGGCGACCTTGCGGTGGCGCCGGTCGCTGAGCCAGCCCAGCGCGTAGGCCGACAGCAGCGGCGTCAGGCCCACCACCAGGTTGTAGACGATGTAGAAGTTGGAGATGGCCCGCTGCTGCTGGTCCTCCGGGGCGCCCCGCGGCGGGCCGGCGCTGTGGTTGGAGGCCGCGCCGGCCGCGAAGGACGCCTTCACCACGAGGAGCAGCCCCGCCTCGTACAGGGAGGAGGCCACCTGCGTGGCGGCCACCACGGGCTCGATCCAGGTCCTCACCTGCAGGCGAGGCGCGGCGCCCCTCCCCGGGCCGGCGGCCTCGGGGCCCATGGGGGGTGGCGGGCCGGGACTCGGCCCCGGAGCGCGAGTGTGCGCCGTGCGCCGCGGTGCGCGCGGGGACGGGGCGACCCGGGGCTCGGGGCGCGCGTGGCGGCGGCCGGCGCAGCGGGCAGGTGGCCCCCGGGCCCGGCCCCTCCTCCGGCCTTAAAGGGCCTCGCCACGCCCCCGCCCCGCCACGCCACGCCCCGCTCGCGAAGCCCCGCCCTCTCCCCGCCCTCGCCCCGCCCGCCCCGCCTCGGGCCACGCCCCCGCCACGCCCCCGCCACGCCCCCGCCACGCCCCGCTCCGGGCCCCCGCGTCGCCACCCTCGGTCGCCGCGTCACGCTGCTCCGGCTAGCGCGGCCGCCTGACCACGGCCCGCGGGCCCCCAGCTCGTACTGGCCCGGCCACCCCCGCCCCGTCCCCCCGCAGGGAGCCCGATTCCATTATCCGTGGGGGGCAGGTCCGCGCGGGGGGCGGGGCGGTGGCGCGGGGAGGGCGCAGAGCCCAGGGTGGGGCCTGGTTGAACAGGGAGCCAGGCGCTGCTGCGGGGAGCTGAGAGGCAGAGGCTCGGAGAGCAGTGCTAAGGGCTCCTCAGACGTCGATCCAGCAGGGGGGTCGCTGGAGGGGACCCCTAGTTGGGATTTCTTGAGGAACGTCCTGCACGGTTTTCCACGGACGCTGCCCCGTGTTGCATTCCCACCATCAGTGCACCCGGGGCTCCGATTTCTCGCACCCACACCCACACTTGTTATCTTTGCTATCTCTTTCTTTTCGACTCATCGGACAGCCATCCGGACAGGTGTCAGTGACAGTGTGGTTCTGGCTTGCATTTCTCTGATGACAGGTGACGTTGAGCATCTTTTCAGGCGTGTGGGCCACCTGTAGGTCTTTGGAAAAATAGCTCTTCACGTCTTCGGCCCATTTTCCAATCGGGCTTGTGCGTCTTTGTGGTTTTTGTCCTTAGGACTAAGTTGTAGGAGTTCCTTATATATTTTGGAGATTAACCCCTTATCAGATGCAGGGTGTGCAATAGTTTCTCCTATTTTGTAAGTTGCTCTTTCACTCTGTTGTTTCCTTCGCCATGAAGAAGCTTTATAGTTTGATGCAGTCCCCACTTATTTGTTCTCAGGATCTTGACGACAGGTCAGTGCTCCTATGTTCACTGCAGTATTAGTCACAATAGCCAAGATGTGGAAATACCCCAAATGCCCATTGATACGTGAATGGAGAAACAATGATATATATACATACAGTTGAATACTATTCAGCCTTTAAAAAGAAGGAAATCCTACAACTGGTGACAACATGGACGAACCTGGAGGACATTATGCTAAGTGAAATAAGCAAGTCATAGACAAATACTGCGTGATTCACTTATATGAAGTATCTAAAATAGTCAAGTTCATAGAATCCAAGAGTGGAATGGTGGTTGCCAGAGGCTGAGGAATCACTGATCAATGGCATAAAGTTTCAGTTAAGCAAACAAGCTCCAGAGGTCTTCTGCACAACCTTGTACGATAATAATATGTTGCATACTTAAAACTTTGTTAAAACTCTCATGTTAGGTGTTCTTACCACAATTAACAAACAAAAAATCCAAACAAAACCTCAGGAGAAGCTAGGCTCAACCCTTTCACCAAGAGTCCAGCTTTGAGCACCTGCCCTGGTGGGCCTGGAGCTAGTATGAGCCCCAGGGGGGGCCCAGCCTGGGAGGTCCAGCCTCAAACCCCAGGGCCGAGGGGGAGACAGGGAGGCCCTGCAGCCCTAGATGTCCCTCCAGAAGATAAAACTGGCAGGGGACAGATCCCACCAGAAACAAGACGGTCACCAGGTCATTTGCTTCTGAGTAAAGTCCCCAGGGCCCTTTCTGTTTCTTTGTGATTGTTCTTCCGTCTCATGGGTTCACTGTCCCGGATTGGCCTGAGCCCTCAGCTACACTGGCTGCCTGGCTTCCTCATTTAAGTACACACTTCTGCAAAGAGGACCAGGCTGATGGGTGGTGCAGGAACCAAGAAGAAAGCCTTTTTTTTCAGGGTCGCCCCCAGGGATGGAGAGTCAAAACACACCACCTCTCTTCCTTGTCAGCTCGACCCCAACATAGCCATGGCAGCATGGATGAGCAGGACCCTGAAGCCACACAAGGGAGACTCACCTGCACCGGAAGAATTTATAAAGCCAAACAGATAATGTGTTCATGGGAGGAGGGACTAAACTTGCAGTGACTTTGTGTAGATATGTGCCCTTTAGGTGAGCTGTAATCTTCTGTCCCCCTCCCTGTCACTGCTCAGCCCCGTGGTCCAACCCAGACACCTCTGCCTTCTGCAGAGAGAAAGACCCACCTGGTTTCTCCCTTTAAGATGTGCCCTGTGGAACTGGCCTGGTCGTCCCCTCCAAACTCCCCCGCTTCCTTCTTCCTCCCTCTCACCTAGGCCCACCTTGGGAGGGATTGGTTTCACTCTGCCCATGCCTGGCTCTCCCACTCCATTCTTAACCCTGTTTTTTCAGAGGCTGGAACAAGGCAGTTCAACCAGTCTGTTCTTGTGAGGTGCAGAGGCTCCAGGGTATGGGTAGGTCTGGGGGGGGGAAGATGGGATTCGGTGATCAGATGTGGCCATGAGAATGACAGCCTGAACTTTATGGACCATCTGGGCCATTTAATTCAGGGGGTCTGTTTATTCTTGGAGTTGCAGACACTAGAGGGGTGACTTTATCCGCCCTGGGAGTGGCTATGTGGGCTCAGTTCTTCCCATCCTCTTGTGAAACGAGAAATTTGAGGAGCCTCTCTGAGATTCCCATGAGATCTAGGACAGGTTTAGTGGGATCTGGGTCATCATGACGCTAGCCAGCTCTGGGACCCTCCGGCCTAGGACCCGAATCCTCTGGCCCAGAAATGAACTAGACCCAGGGAGCTTGGAATCTCTCCCACTGATTCTTGGGGCCTACTCTGCCTTGGATGGATTTTCCTCATGTTCCTGCCCCCGCCCCCCTACCCTCCAGCACTGTAGGCTCTAGCCCAGTTAGTGCCTGGTCAGCCTCTTGGCCTTGGCCACCGGCAGGGGATGTCCTTGAGCAAAATCGAACCCCAACCCTGCCACTTTAGTGTCTAGCTCAAGGTTGGCTTTGTTAAAGTGCAAAAGTTAAACTCACTTGTCTTTTACATTGACAAAGTCATACTATTTGAGGAGAGGACTTTGAAAAAGAAAAAGGAGCAGCTCACATTCCTTAGTGCTTTATAGGAATGAATGTATGCAGTCCTCCCAAGAGGTCCATCAGCTAGTCTCTCACCCCATTTTATGGTTGGAGGAACTGGGCCCAGAGAGGTTAGGTGATTTGCACAAGACCACACAGCTACACAGCCAGTAAGTTGGGGGTGGCGGGGAGGGGAGCGGGACAGTATTTGGCACTGATCTTTGCAAGTCTGTGGCTACGGGGAAAATGCCAGCAACAGGGAGTGTTTTTGAGGGCGCCCTCTCAACCAGCACAGGAATGTTGAGAGGCCTGGAGACTCTGATCACGATGTAATTATTGTTGACCAACAGTGTCTTACACAAGGGGAGAGCAACAAAGGACAGGGTGGAAGTTTCTTTACCGGGTGTATATCCCAGGCCCTTTACAATCAAGTAGGAAATACTTTTATTTTCTTAACGGATGGCTCCAAAATTCATTTGAGAGAGGAACAGTGTTTGTGGGGAAAATACCTTGGGTCAGTTAGAAGGTGAGATCCCTAGGCCTGGGTTTCAGCTGTGGGGGAGGCTCCAGGGAGGGGTGGAAGCTGTGTGAGTGAGTCAAGGAGAGGAACTTGTATGACACTTGCTCTGCTCTCTCTCTCTCTCTCTCTCTCTCTCAGGACAGGAGAGAAGTGGGTGGGGGAGAGAAGGGGGGTGTGAGACTGGGATTGGTGGTGGGCTGGGCCAGGCCAAGACCCGATTCCCATGTCAGGGTGGGCAGAGGGACTTTAGAAGAATAGAAATGTCTAATAAGGGTTTTAAGCAGCTCACTGTCCCCTGTGTCGTATGTGAAGCCTTCCTGAGATGGCTTCCTGCCTCCTCAGTTCTTTAGAAAAGTCTCCTTGTGAGTGTTTTGTGTGGGTGCAATTTTTTTCATGGAAATTGGTAAAGAAGCTGCGATTCGCATCTGGGGTTGACACAAAGCTGAGCAGGAGTCAGGAGTAAACCGGAGGAGGAGGAGGAGACCACAAGAACACACCCCTCCCAGGGATCTGCTTTGATGGGCCATGGATCAGGGGAGTTAAGCCATCGACCCAGACCTTGAGGGCCAGAGAGACCCTCGCAGCCACCCTGCAGGCTGCGCTGAGGGGGGAGGTGTTATTCTCTTTGCTGTTAATAATATTTCAGGGGCTGAGTGCAGTCTTTCCCCCAAGACATTGCAAATCAGGGAATTGAGATGCCCTCAGAGACATCAGTCTGCAACGCAACAAAGGGAAGCTCTACAGACTCATCCCAGGAGGCAGAGCTAAGCCTTGTCGGTGACCATCCAAGCCCTGTCCGTGAACGGCTTCCCGGTGGCTAGGCCATCACTACCACCAAGAGGCAGCCCCAGGCCTCTTGCACGACCACAAACAATCTTCTAGTTATGATTTTACAAATATAGCTGCGTGCAGGGAGAAAATGTGCTAATTATTTGAATAATTACTCCAAATAATTTCTTTTTAAAAAAGATTTTACTTATTTACTTGAGAGAGAGAAAGAGAGAGTGTGCGTGCATGAGCCAGGAGGACGAGCAGAGAGACAAGGTGACTCCTCACTGAGCAGGGAGCCCAATGCTGGGCTTGATCCCAGGACCCCCAGACCATGACCCGAGCCGAAGTCAAACACTTAACTGACTGAGCCACCCAGACGCCCCTCCTCCAAATCATCATTTCTTATGGTAAATTCACGCACTGGCATTCCGGCTAATCTGTCTGCCTTTCTAAGGTGGTTCCTGTAGGCCTCTATCTGGAAGTGGCTTCTTCTCCATGTGCGGAGGAAATGGAGTTTTTTATACTGCCAGGCTGAGCGCTAGGCCCTGTCTATAACAGTGTTCCCATGTAATGAGTGCCACCTCTTGGGAGACTGTCTCATTGGCCTCCCCGCCCCTCCCAGAGACGGTCTGTCATGCTGCTCAACTTTATAGATGAGAAAATGGAGAGCAGGGGTGGCGCAGAGCCAGGATTCACACCTGGGGCTGTGTGACCTCAGGGTCCATGTTATTCTCACAGTGCTCCACTCCTGACATAATTGAATAGAAGAGAGACATTTTCAAAATGCATTTCTTCACTGGACACTTGCCGTCAAATACTGTGAGCCTATTCCCATGCAAGACCTTTTCAAACTCACTGCTTCATTTGTTCATTCATTATCCGTGCAACCATCCATCCGTTTATTTACAAGCATTGTTTTGGGTATCAAGCCCACTAAGTAGGTACCAGGGTTGCAAAACCCTTCGCCTTCAAGGATGTTTCAGTCTGAAGTCACCAAAAGGCACTTGTACTAACACTCCAGGGTCTGTTTCACGTGTGAAGTCACCGATGCCTGCCCAGGCCTCCTCTGTCATCACAGACTCTGGCTTCCTAGGATCCTCTCCACCCCAAGCTCTGCTACCCACCTGAACGGCCTCTTGAACAACCTGCCTGACACCGTAGAAGAAGAAAGGCATCTGCTGGTTTTGCTGGTCAGGATACCCTTGACTCTTCTTCTGGTAACACCACCCCCATGGAACCACTCTCCAGGTGGACAGGAGCCTCAGCTCTGGCCAAGCACAGCACGTGCTTTGGGATCACAGCGACTGGTTCAGAGATGGACATGCGACCCAAATGGAGACCAATAAGAACGAGGCCCAGGACTCTCTCTGCCTTAAATATTTAGGGAAGAGCCGATTATTCCCTTCTGCTGGTCTTGGACTGGTGAGGGTGAAAGCGTGGTGTGGCAGCTGTTTTGCTACCACTAGAGAAGAGCTCGCCTGAGGTGGGAACCCCTGCGGAGGGGTCAGATCCTGAGGACATCACATGTGCCATGTCTGGGGCTAAACTAGCCCTTGGCTTGTTGCTTAACAAGCTTTTGCATTCCCCCTTTTAATTGCCAGTTTGATTCGGGTTTTCTGTCAGGCCCAAATGAAGGAGGTTTGCTGGAGTCAAACCCACAGCCTCTCATCTCTACTGAGAGGAAGCTTCCCCCTTCTTCAGCCACAAACTCCCCTAGATTCTGGATCTGCTCATCCACTGTAGCTGTGCCACCTCCAAAGTCATCTGTTCAAATGTCCCACTCTGACCACAGCCTCCTCTTCTCCCGTGTTGCTGGGTCAACTACTTCCACTTCCATGATTCTTTGATTGAGTCAGGACCCATGAGCCCCCCTACTAATGTATGTTTTCCAAACCATGGCCTTTCCTTTCTCTCCCCTTCCCCTACTACTTAACTTCAATTTCCTGGGACGTTATTTTTCAACGACACCCTTCATAATAGGCCAGGCTCTCTGGTGCTTATGTCTTTCCATTGCACACCAACCCTGGACAAACCCAGCTGATGCTCAAGTAACTGAGGATCATCAGGGAAAGTGTCACCATAGGGCGGATTTTCAACGAGACATTTACCAACTCCAAACTCAAGCCCTCAGAACCAGCCCGCCGCAGTCCTGCGTGGTGTCTCCACCCAACTCTCAGCCTTTCATTCTCCAAAATAACACGTTCAGACCTTTGCTGTTCTCTTCAAACTTTCAAGCCCTTCTACCATGTTCTCTTTTATTCCCAGCTCTGTCATGCCAGGCAATGGATTTTCTGAGGTCATCAGTGATGCCGTGTCATCCATCCTACTTGACTGTGAGCAGCCTTTGAGCATTTCGACCTCTTTCCTAAACCTTTGAGTGTAATCCCTTGTTCAGGTAACACAACACCCCCCCCCCCCTTTGCATATCTCTATCCCCTCTCCCTCTCACCACTCTTCTCTTTGGAGACTCTCAAACTGGAACCAGCCTTTAAAAATAGAATTCCTCAGGCCTGTGTCATGGGCTTTCCCATCAGTCTCTCCTCTAAACAATCTTGTCCACACATGTCGCTTTAGCTGCCATTTATATGTAGATGACATGAAGTGGTCTCCAGTCCAAACACACCAACTACCAACTGCGTGTCTTTTCAATGTGAGACCAAACTCATAGTCTCCTCCCGGCCTCCTTACAGTTTCCCCATCACTATGATAGCACCCACCATCCATCCAGATGTATAAGCTTTAAGATGAAAGGTATCTTTGGAGTCTTTCTCCCTCTGGTCTACTTGATGCCATCCCTTACCAAAGCGTGTTGATTTAGCCTCTTAAATATGTCTGGAATCCATCCACTTCTTTCTTTTCAGAGCAGCACCCCACTTTGAAGTATCATCTCCTGCTTTGTCCACATGATAAACTGCTAGTTGGTTTATCTGTATCCATTTCTCCACTACCAAAACCAGATTTCTCTCCCACGCACCCCCCCCCCAAAAAAAACCACACTTCTTCTAAAGCCAAATTCCCTCACCGTGGTCTGCCACCCTTGCATGGGGTGGTCATTACCTGCTTTTCCCCATTCATCCTGTACCATGCTCTCTTCTCATTGCTCCCTTTCTACTCCAGCCATATTGGCTTTTTATTTCTCAAATATTCTTTGTTCCTCCTATCACAGGCCTTTGCACATGCTGTTCCTTCGATCTAGGGCCTGCTAATGTCCTGTTTTTGCCTAGTTAACATCTACTTATCCTTTGGGTCTCAGCTCAAGGCCCACTTCCTTGGGAAAGCATTCCCAGACTCTTCTAGGTAAGTCATTCCACTCCTCCCCCGTTTGGGTCCCTTAACACCATATAACTCCTCTCCTTATCACAGTTGTGATTTTTACAGCTGTCTTGGTGATAAATTTGATTCATGTATTTGGTGCCATTGGACTGTCAAATCAGTGAGGGCTGGGTCCATCAAAGCCCCAGAGCCCAACACATTGTCTGGCACCTAGAAACATGCAATCAGTGTTCGTTAAATAGGTGAATGAATATCAGACTACGTTGATCCTTGTTGTCTGGGGAACCCATGGGTTCAGACTTTTAGAGAGAAGAATTAAATGTTGATTATTACTTTCGACTGGCCTCCTGAAGAAGCTGAGGCCCAAAGTCCTCGGTTAGTAGAAGAGTGGTCTCTAAGTTCTATGTCTCACACCTCCCATTGCACTATCTCCCTCCCACCCAGCAGCGATGCTGGGTCCGCTAAACTAAACTCTTTGGCATCTTCGAGTGTGTCTGCAGCACAGTAGCATGGGACCATGGGGCAAACTTAATATCCATTGGCATGAGACCCTTAGCCTCATCAGCACTATGCTTTGGACAGATCATCACCACTATGTAAAATCTACAAAAGTCAGCTCAGAATCCTGCTAGTTTTCCAAGCCCTGATTTTTTTAAAGCTTTGCAATGGGGCTGGAGTTACGGTCAGGAGCCACAGTCCATATTTCCACATTTCCTGTCTCTACTTTCTGGCAGCTCCGCATATAATACACTAAAAACATCTTTCTGGTGAAGGAGGCTTTGGAATCATATTAATCTCAGCTGAACAGCTCCTGTTGGTTCTTCCTGGTCGGAATAGAACAACTCTTAGCATACACACATCTGTGCGTCTCAGTGTCTCAGCCAAAAGTTTACCTCACCATTCCCTCTGCACAGGGATTCACTAGGGTGAAGATCCCCGCCTCCCTTTTGGGTGCTGATGGATACTCAAAGTTCCCTAATTTAGGGAGTAGGTCTCTGAGCTACACTCCACACCCAAGACATGATCAGCTACCTCGAAGTGAAAATCCTCAGAATGTTAAAAAAAAAAAAATTAAGAAATGAGAATAAAATTTCTGTTCCTAAGTACTCAAGCCTTGTCTCAAAAATCAGGCTGTGTAATTTAGGGAAGTTAGAAACAAGGGGGAAAAAAAGCAGCATTCCTGCTATTTTAAAACTGAAACGAGTGTATGAGTCGCCCTGACTCAGTATTTGCTTGCTTGCACTATCATTTAATCAGTCAGATTTTGCTTTGTGAAACAGAAAAAGTAGATCGTGGGGAGACATGGACCTTGGAGAGGCCTGGAAACGCTGCTGTAATGAGCTGAATTGACTTAGGCACACGATCACTTTCTAATTTCAGGGAGTGAAAGTGTCAGGAAAACACAAACCCTGTGGGAAAGGCTGAAACTAGTCCAGAGGAAGAGATGAAATAGTTAAGGGCATTTCCCACATGTAGATATTGTGAAACTTGCAGAATCACAGAAGGGGCAAGAAGAAAATAATATGCATCTGTTTCCCCTTCCAGAAATCAAGTTAATGTTTTGAACATTTAGGTTGAGTCATCGTATATTGAAGTGAGAGTTTACATGACTTCCCTTTAATGAGAGAGGAGAGCAGTGCGGTTGGCTTGCATTTGGGGACTTCTCCGTTTCATAGATTTTGCCTTCCATCTGATTCTATCTCCTTAGCATTTTCCAGATGTTCCTTGATCATTCTGGTTCACTGATGGCATCTATCCTGCTTGCCTTTGACTCAGTGGAGTTATTCTTATCTTCCCTCTGCATTCAATAATATTTTGCAAGGAAGGAGAGGTAATGCATATATTCATCCACCACCTGAAGGTAAAAGCCATATTATATCTTGAAGTGTCCAGGCTCTTATAGAATAAAGATAATTTGTGGCTCATTGGACTCAATGTTTATGATTCTATCATTAAAAAACCTTAATTTAAGAAATGATTGAAGAATGTGCTTTGTAAGTTAATTTTTAAAACTCATTGAGATATAAGTCATCCACTGTAAAATTCATGCATTCTAATGGTACAATGTAGTGGATTTTAATATTTTCACAAGATTCTGCAACCACCGCCACTAATTCCAAAGCATTTCATCACCCAAAGAAGAAACCACATGCCCATCAGTACCCTTTCTATTTCCATTTCCCCATAGCCCCTGGCAACCAAAAATCTACTCTCTGACTCTACGCTTTTGCCTAATCCAGATATTGCATAATGATGTTCCAATGATTTATGTAACATAATTTTATAATCTTAATATTTATTCTAATTTTAGGCATAATCTCACTGTGAGACTATGCTTGAACTTTTAAATCATTGAAAGGTCTTAAAAATAGTTTCCTATTGTGTAAATTTCAGTAAAATAATGTAATAGAAGGGTCACTTACAGTCTGGCTTTTCACTAAGAAACTAGAAACTTCCCTGGAATCAGTTTTGTAAATAATTATAGTACTTTTGGTTTATGATTAGGCCCACATTTTTGTGATGATTATATCAGTAATGACATTGCTCACTAAAAAGTCCCACAAGGATAGGAATCCTGTATGTTTTGACTCTCCAACACCATCCAGTGTGTGTGTCTTGGAGCAGATATTCAATAAATGTCTGTGAAAAATGAGTAGGTCATTAGTTGAAAGAGCCAGAATTTCAAAACCTTCTCCAAAGCCATTTGATACCTCCTCAGCGATGATAAAAGATACCAATACGGAAGTGAGGTAAGATGGAGAGAAATATAAAATTAAGTCAATTTCCTCAAAGTGATCCTTTCTCTGTTTTGGAAATTTGTCCTTTTTTTTTTTTTTAAGATTTTATTTAATTATTCAAGACAGACACAGAAAGAGAGAGAGGCAGAGACACAGGTAGAGGGAGAAGCAGGCTCCATGCAGGGAGCCCAACGTGGGACTCGATCCTGGGTCTCCAGGATCATAACCCGGGCTGAAGGCGGCACCAAACCGCTGGGCCATCGGGGCTGCCCAGAAAATTTGTCTTTTTTAATTCCTTGAGCATCTCTAGCCATCTTCCAATATTTCTTAAAGATAACTGTTATTTTGGGTTTATATCTGATTCTCAGTATTTAAAACTATTTTTCATCTGGGCTTTAGATTAGAAATTAATCAAATAACTCTGAATTCTCTAGTTCTCTTTGTCTTTAAGCCATTTCAGGGTTTTTTTATGGTGAAAAAATTTATATTTATATTTATAGCCAACTGGACTCAGTTTAGATGATCCCAGTTTTGTTGGCAACATCCAAAGCATCATAGTCAGGAGCCAGTCGAACATATGCTTTCTTCTCTCCATCAGGCCTGATCAAGGTGTTGACCTTGGCCACATCAGTGTCATAGAGCTTCTTCACAGCCTGTTTGATCTGGTGCTTATTGGCCTTGACATCCACAATGAACACAAGTGTGTTGTTGTCTTCTATTTTCTTCGTGGCTGACTCAGTAGTCAGGGGGAACTTGATGATGGCAGAGTGATCAAGCTTGTTTCTCCTGGGGGTGCCTTCGAGGATATTTGGTCTGCCTTTGGAGACGCAGGGTCTTGGGTCGTTGGAATGTAGGTGACGTATGTATGGATCCTTTTTTTTGTGACTGCACGCCTTTCAGCACTGCTTTCTTAGCTTTCAAAGCCTTTGCTTTGACTTCGGCTTTGGGAGGGCCAGGGGCTTCCTTCTTCACTTCAGTGCCATCTTTGTGAAAGGGCCCATTTCAGGTTTTTTTTTTTTAATTTTTATTTATTTATGATAGTCACACAGAGAGAGAGAGAGGCAGAGACACAGGCAGAGGGAGAAGCAGGTTCCATGCACCGGGAGCCCGACGTGGGATTCGATTCCGGATCTCCAGGATCACGCCCTGGGCCAAAGGCAGGCGCCAAACCGCTGCGCCACCCAGGGATCCCCCCATTTCAGGTTTTAATTCCCTTTTTATCAAGTTTGTTTTTCCCTTCCTAGTTCAAAGATAATTTTCCTTGCCTAGGAAGGCAAATTAGTGTGGTGGCTCAGAGCGCAGGCCCTGAAGTCAGGCTAGTCCTTGAATCCTGGCTCTGATGCTTACTGGCCATGTGCTTTTAGTCTCTCATACCTTATTTTTCTCATCCGTAAAATAGGAATAAAATTAGGACCTAACCTAAGGGTTGTCATGAGGACTAAATGAGTTAACGCATGTAATATGTTTAACGTAGCCTCAATAACTGTTAATTTCTATTATTGTCAATCTGATAGAGAAGCCAAATGTTAATTTATAATTTTCTAGCTGCCAAGTGTAGGTTTAGCTCTTTCTTGTTTGTTTTCGTACTGTAATCAGGGCTTGCTAAGTCAGTCCCATCTTTTGTGTTCATAATAATCTCCAGAAGATTTGGCTCATTCAGAAGATTTGGTCTTTACTGGCCAACAGAGACGATTATTCCAAAAGGGGCAGTGAGTATGGTGAGTTATTATTCAGGACACGTGAGGACCTGTTAGAAGAATCCTGCTTTTTAAACAGGAAGACAGGAAGACGAAGTGATAAGGGCAAGATGGCGTAGAGTGAAAAGGAGGCGGCACAGAGCATCCCTTAACCTACTTAAAGGGCTGCCATGTTGTTGGGGAGTGATCCCAGAAGAAAGAGCTGGGGCCACTGGAGATGAGGTTCACTTTGATCTAAGGCAAGCATTCCTAATAGAGCTTTCCAAACCTACCTCAGTCCAAGCCACCAGCTTCTCTCTCCCACTCTACTACATAATCTCGTAAATTATTTCCCACATCACTGAGACCCCTCCAGAACACCAGCCACACTGCAGCCGAAGTTCTTTTTTTTTTTTTTTTTTAAGATTTTATTTATTTATTCATTAGAGACACAGAGAGTGAGGCAGAGACACAGGCAGAGAGAGAGGCAGGCTCCATGCAGGGAGCCCAATGTGGGCCTCGATCCCGGGTCTCTCCAGTATTACACCCTGGGCCAAAGGCAGGCGCCAAACTGCTGAGCCCCCCAAGCATCCCCGAAGTTCTTTTTATGAGACACAGACATGATTAAATAATTTCCCTGCTTATTACCTTTCAATGGTTTCCAATTATTCTTGGAATTAAGACCCCAATCTGTGTCATGGCCTGGAAGGCTTACTGGGTCTGGCCCTCCAGCCTCTCCTGTGCAACCCACCCCCTCCCTCAACACTCTCCTCCACTCACAGTGGTCCACCCACACTGGTCTTCATCTGCTTCCTCAAACTCCCCACAGGGCCTTGAACATACTTTTATCTCTGCTTATGACATTCTACTTCCATTTTATCTCATCAGTGCCTACTCTCCCTTCAGATGTTAACTCAGCCATCCATTCTCAAGGAAGCCTCCCTCGAACATCCTGTCTCGGGTTATTAGATGTTCTCGTGGCATCATGTACCTCTCACCTGCATGCAGTTCTTTCCACTGTTCCAATTTAATGGTATTTGTATAAATTTTTGATTAATGCCTTCAAGGTCTGTGAGTGCAGAGTTCATGCTTTTTTCTTTCTATCCTCACCTGAATTCTCACCATGAAGCAACTCTCCTGATGGAGAGTAGGTGCTCAGGAAATGCTTCTTGAATGAATGTGTGAACAAATGACCCAACAGCTGAAGAGCTGTTAGCAGGAATTAGACTGCCTCTACTGGAGATGTTTAAAGCTGAGGATATGCAAACTCAAATCTTTTTTTTTTTTTTTTTTTTTTTTTTTTTTAAGAATCTGAGTTTATACTCCCAGGACCCTTGAAATAGAGGTTTACTTGATTAAAAAAGTGGTAATAATCTGACCCAATTGCTGTGGTCAATCCCTGAACCGTTGTCAACATCATGCTTGAACACTGCCTGAGCGCCACCTAGTGAGCAGAGGAAAGGTCCTTTCCCCCAACCTCTCTGTCCCCTCACATTTATTCATTCTACTGTGTGCCTTGCTCAACTCCAGGAGGCGCCATTCATGTAGACCATCCTGTCAGTGGTGCCTTGTGCAGTTCTGCAACATGATGTCCCTGGCCTTTAAGCATGATCATTGAGGAGGGTGTGGGACCGAGGGAAGAGAGCCTTTGGAAAGGAACTGGTTGAAGAATTAGGATAGTGAGGGGGAACAAATAATAGATCAAGATTCTACAGGAAAGAGGAAGCACTGGAGACACTGGCTTCTCTGACCTGGAGAAGGCCACAGGGAAAAAGGTAGGATGGACCAGATGTAGATGAGGTATTGTGTGGGAAGAATGCATCCTAGGGGAGAACATCCTGTGTTCTGGACAGTTTTGAGTTTTTAAACTACTCAGAAACACTTTTTCAACTGAACATGTCTTGAGAAAATATTATATGAGGTAAGTTTTCTCAAACTTACCACATTTCACCAAGAATATGAGACCTGCTCTGTTTTCTGAAATCAGAGATTCTTGACTCTGCCCCCCTGTCATCTAGGAGACCAGCAAGTGCAGGCCTAGATTTTCATGGGGTTTGGGCTCAGAGGACAAGTTCCTTTCCATTTCCCTCCATGTAGGAATTCTCTCCTGATTCCCTGTTAGCACATGGTCCCTGTTTGTCCAGAACCCCAGACTTATACAGCCCTATTTTGGTATCTTTGGACCTCAACCTTTTTTTAGCTGAGGGCTCAGTTTCTCTTTAGAAGTAGGAAGGTAGGGCCCCATCTCTTACCACCTTACTACCTCTGGCAACCAAGACATCAGAACACCCATTTTGTTTTTAAAGAAGGAATCAGACACTGGAGCCTCCAGTTTAGGAGTTGGCAAATGACCCCATTTGAGGCCCACAATCTCTTCCATATCATATCTTAGCTCAGAAGAGCAAGATGGAGCAGGAAGGTGAAGACAGTCCCATTATAAAGGATAAGAGAGGAGCAATAATTTCTGAGGATGAGGGAGAGCTAGCCAGGAAGGACACCCATATGCCACTGTCAAGGCCAGGAAAAGTGGTGTTTGTGAGTGTGTGTGTGTGTGTGTGTGTGTGTGTTTGTGTTGAATCTGGCATTGGAAGAGGATTACATGTGAGTCTAAGGCTAAGGACCAGGACTCTGGGGCCCTGTATTTTGGAGACTGAGAGGCAGTTGAGGCTACAAGTAGGTTCACAGTACATGTCAACAGACTAAAATCTGTCCCATTGTACGGCGGTCATTTGTACTACTCCTTCCATAGGAGTTGCCAAGAATGAGACCCATCTAAAGCTCGGAGAAAGCACATGCTGTGTGAGTACAATTTTTTCATTCACATCTTGCACAGCGTTTGTTACAAGAGCATCATGGGGTGTTCCATCAGCACCTTCTCACCAGACCACTCATCCAATGTCTCAAATGATCTGATTTAGAATTGACTCTCCTCAGCTGAAACCAGTTCCTGGAAGGGACTCAGCTGCCAGCTACCAGCCATCAACCCTCTTAGCATCTAAGGGGATTACTGTCTTAGTCTTGAAAGAAGGAACTGGATAGTGCATCACAGCTTCTACTACAATGATCGAATGACAAGAAGAGACAATTCAGATAGGAAGAAGACATTTTCACCTTCAGAATGTCAAGCATATGTCCAGCCTCATTAGCAGTGTCAAGTGCAAAATCAAACAATATAGCACTTGTAGGCTATCAGATTTGTTATTTCATAAAATAAGATCAGTCATGAATAAAGGAGTTATAACCGGCGTACTTTTAGACCCTAGAGTGGTGATGATGATGGATCTAAGATTTGGCATACTGGTGATAGAAGCCATGGGAGTAAATGTGATTATTCAGAAAGAGTATATGTAAAGAACCCAGAAATCTTACCAACTCAGAGGAAAATTAATATGATACATAGTATAACATATTTAAGGAATGCTCACTACCATTCCGCCTGGAGGGGAATTTACAGAACATACTTAACGCACAGCCCTCAAGTCCACAGGAGGGGCAAAGACATTCTGGTGAAAATTCCTAACTACAGGGGAGGGCAATTTGGCTGTATTGACTAGTGAGGAGAAGCTTAGAGGTGGAATAGTAGTGGCAAAGTAACTGTGAGCATAAAATACGCAATGACCAACTATCAATGACAAAAAAGAAGAAAGAAGAGAAAGAAAGAAAGAAAGAAAGAAAGAAAGAAAGAAAGAAAGAAAGAAAGAAAGAAAGAAGAAAAAGAAAGAAAGATAAAGAAAGACAAAGAAAGAAAAAAGCAAGAAAGCAAGAAAGAAAAGGAAAAATATTTCTGACTTCTGGGGTTAAAATGTAACCCAGGCCGGAGAGAGAAATACAATTAAACTCCCCAAATTCCAAATGCCATGAAGGAGAATAGTAGTGAATATTGTACTTACTGGAGAAAGGCTACGCCCCCTGTCGCAGAGAACTATGCACCATCCAGAAAGCAGTTTCTGGTGTCTTATTAGGCCCTGGTAGAGATGGGGCATCTGATCAAGAGACATCAGATGATCACACAACCAGAACCATCCATCATGAACTATTTTCTTTCAGACTAGCGAACTGTAAGTTTGGGTGGGCTCAGAGCAATTGGTCACAAGATGGAAGTGGCGCATTGGGATAGGGTGTAAGTAAGCCAGAGGACATGAGCAAGCTTCATGAGCAGGTGGCCCAGATCCCACCTCATCCGGTGCCTCTCTCAGCACCAGCTGCATGAGGGATTTCTTATGACAGTTGATGGAGGGGGAAAGAAAGTTGCGCTTGGTTCAAAGTGTGTTGATTTAATATCTCCATGCAAGCCAAAGGTCTGCTGCTGCACTGGTGCCTTTCCCAGGTGTGGTACTACAAGAAAGCAGTGAGGGAGTCCTCCCAGTGGAAAATCTCTGGAAGCTATCGCTGGCCATCGAAGTATTCCAGGGTAGGAATGTTGCTTCTGTTGAAAGTCCAGCCTGTCAGCACCAGAGACCAACCCCAAGCAGCTGATAGAGCATTAACCTCCAGGGAACTAACTTGATGACAACTTGACAGTAATGTGTCCCTTGCACACTAGAAGGGGCAGCTATCACCTTGACCAGGATCAATACATATTCTTTATGTGGGTTTATCTTCCCTGACGTGGGGTCTCAGGCAGCACCACTGAGACCTTATAAGCCGTTTGATATTATTAGCAAGGGATCAAAGCTAAGAGTCCCACTTTACAGCAAAAGAAGCATGGTAGTTGGTGCATGGTCATGGGATCCACTAATTCTATCATATTTTTCAGCACCTAGGTGATAGAGCAGTAGAACAGCCTTAATAAGACCAGCCAAGATCTCAATTTGGAGTTAACACCCTATAAGGATGAGATACCATATCCACACCCTAAATCAACGACCGTTATATGGTGCTATTCCCTGTCCCTCGAAAGCAGAATACATGGGTCTGGAAACTAAAAGATGGAAATAGAAATGACCCCATGTGCCACCACTCCAAGGGACCCTCTTGGGGGAATTTGTGTTTCCCATGCCTGTAGCTTTAGCTCTGCAGCTCAGGAAGGGACCATTTCCATCAGGGAACATAGGAAAAATTCCATTGAACTTTAAGCTATGATGCTTGGTCAGGCACTTCCAGCCCCATGTGTCAAGAGAACATCAGGCAAAAAAGGAAATTCAGGAGTAATTAGGGCTGCTACTACCCAGTGGGGCAGGGAAGAATGTGTTTGGTGCTCAAAAGATCCATGGAGGGCCTCTTGGTGTTCCCTACCCAGTGTTTTTGTTGTTGTTGTTGAGATTTTGTTGTGTTTTATTCATGAGAGACACAGACATAGGCAGAGGGAGAAGCAGGCTCCCCGGAGGGAGCTCAATGTGGGACTTGATCCCAGGATCCCAGGATCCCAGGATCCCAGGATTACAGCCCAAGCCAAAGGCAGATGCTCAACCACTGAGCTACCCACATGTCCCTCCCATACCCAGTTTTAATAGTAAATGGTCAAGGGCAGTAGCCACAGCCCAAGAAAGAAATAGTCGATTTAGGCACAGATACCTTAGGGATGGTGGTCTGGGTCACCTCGCCAGGTAAGTCATGCAGACCAGCAGGGGTGGTGAGGGGAACGTGTAATGGGAGGTGGAGATGGGGTGATGAGGGTCATTTATGCCCTCAGTTTAGCTGTGGCAGTGGAGGGGTCTGTAGTTTGTCCCGCCAGCCCTTATAAGTTTCCCAGCAAACCAAGCCAACCAGAATTATGGAGGAGCCATTCCTAGATGCATCTGAGACGTGAGGAGGTGAGCTGGGTGGATAGCGTAGAATTTACTCAGATCCCCTCTTCAGGGCCAATGCACCTACTCCCGAGCTGCTGGAAATATCAGACACTGCCGGCCCACACTGTGTGTCTCCCTGGTGATTGCACTTGGCACAATGCACTGTTCTGCCCCCAATTTCCACATCATTCCCGGGAAACACAGCTCCAGAGCTATGGTATCAGTTGCAATCCCACTGCTTCTGCCCAACCCTGCCTTCATGATTTCCTCATGGAGGTACTTCTAAGTACACTCCTCGACAGACCTTCTACTACTGTCTCAGAGTCTGTCTCCAGGGAACCCAGCACAGAGCCCAGTATAAAACTGTCCATTTCCATGAATGAATGGTCTGCAGGGATAATCACTGACTGGTCGATTGAACCCAGTAGTGCCCAAAGTGTTCCTTATAAAATGAATTTAAGACCCTTTAATTGCCTACACAGGATTCTTTTCAGGGAGAGAACTGTCTTTTGTTTAGGAAAATGTCTTGATTGGTGGAGAATGAGACTCAGGATGATTAAATTGCTCTGTTGCAAGAAAGAATGAAACGCGTTGGGACAAGTTGGAGAAGAAAGGATGGAGAGAGATGGTAGGATGAGATGGGGGCATTTTGTGCGGTTGGTAATTTAAAGGATATTTTTGAGAATGGTGATGTGTTCAAGGTCAGTGTGAGGTGGTTTCCATCACTGAACTTGCTCCACATTTTGGAGGAAACCAAAAATATTAAAAATTGTTTGTGAACATGGGAATTCTGTGAAAATTGGAGAAGCAGCTGAACAGAGAAATACAAGGAGGCCAGAAGCCGAGTGGACTTGAGGACATACCCCCCTGGGGACTTGTAGGGAATGTTGAGGAAGCTTTGGACTTCTGCAGACTGTAGGAGGAGGTGCAAGCCGGTGTTCTCTAGAACTTCAAGGGCTAGAAGGCAGCACCCAATACATGAATGAGGAAAGGACACACTGGGAAGTTTGAAGGTGGAAGATGACTTAAACTTCTGGGACTGAAGTGAGAATTCTTGGAAAGAGTATGGGAATCGGAAGTAAAATATTGCATTGTCTGAGGAGATCTGATCAAAAGCATATCACTCAACTGGGGACCTGAGAGTTGAAAGGGCTGTGATCCTAGGTCTTGGATAATGTGATTTCTGAGGCCAGGATTGCCTCCTGGAAGAACTCAGATAGACCATCTCGAAGCTGATAGGCATCAGGAATATGATGCTCTTTGCTCCATGTCTGGGCCTTCTTACCATACGAACGGACGCTCTGTTCTCTCATATGATCCTATGGCTACTGCCTCACAGCTGTTCACTCTTGGACACATGGTGGGAGGACATGGCAGCCCTGAAATGTCTGTGGCAAGTAACCTGTCCCTGAGGTCCAAGGTGCTAAAGGAGACAGAGAGGACCTTTCCTGGCGTCCCCAAAGGAAGGAGAGCAGGGAGGAAGCCCTCAAAGTTACATCTCTGGGCTTGATCCTTCTCTGAGGTCACAAATAACATGGTCTCACCCTGACAGGGGACCTCGTTTTGTCCACGGGCAAGCAGTTTTATGCTCCCGAGATTTTTTGGAGTGGTCGTTCCTGACTGTGAAGTGTTTGCCAAGCACGGATGGAGGGTTTGCCTCTCCTGTGGCCAGATGCCCCCTGGGTGTCCACACTGGAGTAGCTTTGGAGGAAGGTACACCTCCCTTCCAGGCCAGCCTCAAAGCCTGCCTGTGGTCTGTAAAGAGTTTTCTATTCTTTTTTAAGATTTTATTTTATTTATTCATGAGAGACACACACAGAGAGGCAGAGACACAGGCAGAGGGAGAAGCAGGCTCCTCAAGGGGAGACCGATGCAGGACTCGATCCCAGGACCCCGGGGTCATGACCTGAGCCGAAGGCAGATGCTCAACTCCTGAGCCACCCAGGGGTCCCTGTAGAGTTTTCTTTTTTTTTTTTTTTCCTGTAGAGTTTTCTAACGTTGCTCTTATTCCCCTCTTCAGGCAGAAAACTGCTTGGCATTTGGATTTTGAAGTAGTGTGGCAATTGAATTATATTTAAGATGTGACCAGAAAAGTCCAAGTGTACTTTGGAAGAAAACCCACAGCATTAAGAAGTCTAATTTTGTCATGCAAGTCATGTGAACACCAAACTTTATCGTGCCGTAATTGAGAAAACACTACCCTGAGGTAAGTGGCATGGCTTCCTCTGCGGGTACTTATAAATTCCTTCATTTTTCCCCATTATTCAAAAAACCCTTTGGAACAGCTGCCTGTGCAAGAAATTTGCGGTATAAGGGAGACCACCTGCAAGACCCTCACTTTTGACACGGATGAGGAGTTTGGGGAGTTCCCAAGATGACTCGCAGGTTGGCTAACTCATAAGACTTCCAGAATCCGATGAAAGCTGCTATCCTCACAGTTATACTTTATTACAGCAGAAGGATACAGATTACAATCATCCAAGGGAAATAGGGCAGGGCCTGCACTCGTCCTCTCCCCGTGGAGCCACGGGTGGCACTAAGGTGTGACACTATGCATGGAGCATTGCCAACCAGAGCAGCTCACCTGAGCCTTGGTGTTCAGAGTTTTTATTAGAGCTTCATCGTGCAGACGTGGTCGGGAGCCTGTGTGGCCGACCTTTCGTCTCCAGCCCCTCTGGAGGTCGAGCTGATGCTGTGTGGCCCAAAACCCCCATCATAAATCGCACCGTTAGACTATCCGGTGTGGCCCAAGGCTCCTAGGACACAAAGGCACCCCTATCAGGTGGGATATTCTAAGGGCTTAGCGATCACCTCTCAGTAACTGAGGGCAAAGGTCTCCTTCAGGGATGGAAGAGGGTCCATCTGATGGATCTGAATACTTGTTCTCTGCCCTCGGGGACCCACAGAACCAGTTTCTGACTCATAGCTGAAAAAGCCAAAGTGGCCATGGGGCACAGTGGAGCGTGCACTGGCCAAGTAGTTGCGTTGGCAGGGCAAAGCCCACAGGTTCTCAGAAATGGTTGCAGAAAATATAGGCCAGGATTAACGAGAACCCTGCCCAAGAGGACGGCCTTCCAGGGAAGATTCTGGGACATATTATAGGAAGATGCTGGGTGGGGACAGCTTGGGGGGTGAGGTATAGACAGGAAGAAGCAGGTCAAAGGAGCACTGGCTACAGCATGGGGTGGTATCCAGGTCAACCTCTCGGGGGAACCCGCACCAGGAAGGGTCAGCTCTAACCTCCTGCCAAGCCCGGAGAACCCAAAGCCATCTTATGTAGGATCAGCCAAGCTTCTCACTTCTCCCTCCGTGCACCCCAGCCTCACAGAGGCCAGGAGGCGCTCTTAGGGATCTGCAGGAGGAAAAGAGAGAGAAAGGCACTTGGCTGAGTCTGCAGTTGGCCAGAGCTGGGGAGAGAGGTAAGACCTGTCCTTGCAATGAACATCAGAATGTTGACGAATATATTGAAGCGGACATTCTAATTTCAGACTTAAGACTGTTTGTGGCCTAACGTAACCCCTGGTGTATAAAGGTGTGTTTTATGAAGTGCTCCCTCATCGATGAGGACACCGTGTACAAACAGGAGAGGGTTAGAGACACGGTGCTGCCTCTGGCTCCTTGCACGACGTTCTGGTCTTGTCTTCCTGGGCCTGCAGCCACCCCCGGCCTCTCACATGCCTTGCACATCTCGGGCCAGCGGGCTCAGCCCAATGAGCCAGGGGTGTCCTGCAAGCATTGTCTGCTTTCAGCTTCGGACACCGTCCCACGAGAATCACCCACTTTATTTGGGGGCGGTGGCGGGGCGGTATGCAGAGAACGCATGTTGATTCACATTCGAGCTCCCCCTGTATGAGGCCATGTACAGATCCCCCAGAGTTTTGATCAGTCTAGATGTTGTCCACCTGGTTAAAATGGCATATAATTCAGCATCTCAAACAAACAAACAAAAATAATTCAGCATCTCACCATGTATTCCTTGTGCACCATGAATAATTCTGATCAGTAGAAGTGCTCACTCTCCAACCCGGTATTTGAAACAGAACAGTGTCTCTATTCGCATTATAACAGGCTAATGAGTATGAAAGTCTTGATTTAAAAACATGATCCGAGAATCCACAGCAAAGGCCTCGCGTTTGGTTTTTCTGCTCAAGGATTCCTTATCTTTCTCGTTTGCTCACGTCTGATCAAAACCTTTAAAGATCCTGGCATTTGAGAAATAAAGGCCAGAGACGCATTAGTTTAGCTGCTGAATCCAAGTATCGCACAGCACTACTGTGTAACCGATAATCCTCTCAAAGCAGTTGTTTTATAATCTGTACCCCGTGTGCCCCCCCAAACAGCGGCTGCCGGTGGAGGCTCGTTCGGTAGATGGAGGGGAGAGATGCTATTGAGAGCAGCTGCTTCTCGGGGCGCCTGGAGGGCTCAGTCCGGGGAGCGTGTGACTCTTGACCTCAGGGCTGTGAGTTCAGGCCCCAGGTCGGGTGTGAAGCTTACTTAAAGAAAAAAGAGAGAGAATGAATATCTGTGTCCGTTGGAGGAAAACATGAAATGGCTTAGTGGAAACTTGGGGAAATCTCAGAACAAAAAAGCATTTCAAGTCAATAACACTAGGTAGTTTTTTGTTTTGTTTCGTGTTTAAATAAAATGGGGAGTCAGCCCAGGTTGACCGTGGTAGCAGCAGCAGCAACACTGGGCCCCTGGGTGAAACGCACGTACACGTGGTGCTCGAACTTGATTTCCAAGCTGTGCTGTGAGCGTTTTTTTTTCTTTTTAAGGTTGTGTGCTGGGTCACCCCAAAACGTGGTCTGATGCTTGAGTGAAGGCACCTTTAGAATATTGCATCTAAGTGAAGTGAACTCCCATGTGTACACACCAGTTTGAAAAACTGTTAGCAAACTGATTAAATTGAGGGATCATATAATAAACTGTTTCTACGGAGATATCTAACGGGGACAGAAAGATCCAAGTATGTACCTAAATAAACATTTTAAGGGGGAATATTTAGCAGGTTTTAAGCAACCTTCTTGCCACGGTCTCTCTTGAAATTCCGGCAAAGTGCAGCATGTGGCTGGATCCCCAGCTGTTGAAAATCTGTCGTCACCCTTTCTCACCTGGACTCTTGGGTGAGGTGGTCCTAGGTCTCCCTGGTCCTAGAGCTTCCTCTACAGGCCTCACGGAAGTTCTGATCACACCACTCCCTTGCCTGAGGCTCTTCTTGGCTCCCTGTTTCCTGCCAGAGAAAAGCCCCATTAGCCACCTGTTGTGGCTTACCCTCTGTTCATCTCTCTATCCTTACTGCCCCTTCCCCACCAGACCTCCTCACTCTCCAGGCTCAGAGAGAGAGAGAGAGAGAGAGAGAGAGAGCACACACCCTATTGAAGATCACATTCAGAGCAAAGTTTTGCGGGGCCTGAACCTTATATACTTAGAGGGACCTTCTTAACAAAATTCAAAATTACTCAAGCAAAATTAGACACCGAAATGAGTACTCACTGAGAGTGAGAAAATAAATCACAATGAATCGCGAATTTTACAAAGCTAAAATATACCTTGAACATCACAAAATGCAGAAAAGTAAAGTATTTGTATTAATTAACTGCCTGACACATCTCTGTAATACTTTTTTTCCTCCTTGAGGTTGGTTGCACACGCTCTGATCACTTTTTGATGTGACAATAATTTTATAATTGATAGTTTAGAAAAGTTTCTTTCAACTCCAAACTCATGGATAATGTCCTGTAGCTTTCTGGAATTTTGTCAGATGTAGGCACCAGGCAGTTCTTCACCTCATCTACCAAAAAAATGCAACCGTATTGGCTATAGTGAGCCATTATCAGAAACTTCGAGTAACAAATCCATGATCACTAGTTTCATGGGAGCTATCCTCCTGCTATTTTTTCCTACATCTTTGATTTCTGCACACACACACCCTCTCCCCCATGATACTGACTTTTTTAAGAGAACGGGCCAGGTTGTTTTTTGTTTTTTTGTTTTTTTTGTTTTTTTTTTTTTTTAATACTCTACCTTCTGGAATTTTGTTTCCCCGTAGTGCTTACTAACCTGTTCTTGTAGCCTATTGCTGGGAACTAGGGCTGAAGGCTTGACTAACATCAAGTTAAACATTTTCTCCAAGAATTTGTCGCAGGCAATGCAGTTTACTTCATATTGCATCACAGAAGGAGACACATCATCTCAGATTCTGTACCACTATTGGTGATGCTTCATTTAGTCACTTGGTTAAGATGGTGGCCACTAGATGTCGCCATTGTAACACCTTTCATTCTGGGAGGAGCAAGTGACAGGTGTGGGGTCACTTGAAAAATATTCTCATTGACAAATATTCTTTTTTTTAATAAATTTATTTTTATTGGTGTTCAATTTGCCAACATATAGAATAACACCCAGTGCTCATCCCATCAAGTGCCCCCCTCAGTGCCCGTCATTGACAAATATTCTTGACCACCTTGCCATACTCTAGTGGATTTGGGGCTCTCTGTCATCTTGACGCACTGCTCTGTAATCCATCTGTAAGTGACTCCAAAAAAGTCCAGGAAAAATTAGTGAGAAGACCTAGATACTTTATCTCCAGTGACTTAAAGGAGATGAGAAAAGAAAAATGTCAAACGCTTTCTACTGCTTGTTTCGACTTCAAAGACAAAGAACTTCTGCTTCTTTTTCTGATGTTTGCAACAGGTGGGGCTGTGATCCTGCTGGCCAGTTCATGTGACTCTCCAGGGAAAGCGCCCCCCTTTCCCCGACCACCACTGATGGTTTTTGGGAGCACCTGTCTGCCCCCTGCCTCACCAGCAGAGCAGATTGTCACACTGGGGAGTTTTTGCCAATTGGTTGGGTAAGAAGTTGTATCTCAGGATAATTTTCACTTGCATTTCTCCTCTGAGTGAGCATTTCTTCATATTTAAAGGTCATTTCCATTTATTCTTCTGTGATCTTCCTACTTCTTCCCCACTTTCCCCTATCCTGTTTTCAAATTTTCTTTTCGAATTTTAAAAGTTTCTCTTTTTTAACATTTTATTTATTTATTCATGAGACACACAGAGAGAGGCAGAGACACAGGCAGAGGGAGAAGCAGGCTCCCTGCGGGGAGTCCTGGGGATCCCAGGACCCCGGGATCACGCCCTGAGCCAAAGGCAGATGCTCAACCGCTGAGCCCCCCAGGTGCCCCGAGTTTTAAAAGCTTCTACGAGCATTAGGGATATTCACACTTTGTGATATACTGCCAACATTTTTTCTCAGTTTGTCGGGTTTGGTTTTTCATATCGCATATTTTGTCATGCAAAAGTTTTCTGATTTTTTTTGGTGCAATCAATTTTATCAATATTTTCCTTTATTGTTTCTAGCTCTTCTGGTTTTCTCCACTTACATATGGCTCTCTGATCCATTTGGAGCTTATCCTAGTGTTCTCTTTTCTCATGGGCCATATCAGTCATGGCAACCTCCTTTATTAAAAGTCTACCCTTCCCCAGTGCCTGGATATATTGTCTTATTTTTATATGAAATTCCCTTATGTCCTTGGCTACATATCTGAATTTTCTGTTTTGTTTTTTCTCCACTGCCTTTCTATTTAGTGATTCACCTGTTTTTTGGTTAATGCTTGATTAGTTCAACTAAACAGACTGCATTCCTTTAAACAATTAGTCCCATTGATGAACAGAAAGGTCGCATCCCATGAGGAGCAGGAAGTCTGCAGTTGGTTCTAGCTTACAGACATTTGGATAAGCAGGCTTTCAACACGCCCCTCCTGAGCCCTGTCATTTATGGGGACAGTCATCTCTGAGCAGGATGTGCATAGGACGTGTTAAGCACCAGGAAGTCTCCCTGAACTCCTAATTCTCAAAATACTTGTATGGACAAGGCTATGTCTCAAGGTTTCCCATTTAATACCACTGTGACTTAACACCTAGAGCTTAGAAAGTTTTTTTTAAAAGATTAAATCAAAGTTTTCAGTTTCTTAATATTCTATAATCACAGAATTAATGAATGATTTCCTTGTGGTCTAAAACATGACCACAGGGATCCCTGGGTGGCACAGCGGTTTGGTACCTGCCTTTGGCCCAGGACGCCATCCTGGAGACCCAGGATCGAATCCCACGTCGGGCTCCCTGCATGGAGCCTGCTTCTCCCTCTGCCTCTCTCTCTCTCTCTCTCTCTCTGTGTGTGTGACTATCATAAATAAATAAAAAATTTAAAACATGACCACAGGTATTTGTACCCCCAGAATAGTGAATATATGCTATTTTCATAGTTCTCTCTCTCTACTATGCTTGGATTAGGAGTAATGATTATTTAAATTTTCCTTATATAAAAATATCCTTGTATTTCGTTATTTAATCTGTAATTTTCTGAGTTAAAATAGTCTATACTGATGAACACAGAGTTTTAGTATTGTCAGCTGAAAGACACCTGCAGATGGATAGTAGTGATGACTGTACAACATCGCGAACTGTATTTAATACCACTAAACGGTACACTTGAAAATAGCTGCGGTGGTAAACTTCATGTTACGTGTATTTTACCAGGATATATAAAGGAAAATTCCAGTATGATGATGACTTTACCCATTTCTATTTATTCTAGTTTTACAGCCAGGGATATGAATGGGAAAAAGCACTTGCAGAAGGAAAAGCACAGCATGACAGGCACCATTGACATAAAGTTTTAATTCATGCAAAACACACTATTTTTCAAGGACTCATATATATGCAGCCAAAGGCATAACATATGAATGGGACATATTTTCCTTTAAAATGAAAAAAAAATCAGAACTTTTTCACTTTTTCATGCTTCCAATTTAAGCCCAGGTGCACCTGTACCCTACAGAGAGAAGCAGAATCCCTCTGCCTCAGAGACGGCTCCTAGAAGGCTCCTGAGCCAATCAGCCACACTCAGGGGTCCGCACCTGGGGTCCGCACAGCCGGGGTCAATTGCTGCACCTGTAGCCTGTAGTCGCGGCGCCAGCCAGGGCGCATCTGGAGGCAGGTACTTAAGCACAGGAGCCTGGGCCTTGGGAACCCTGCGAGTCAAGCAGCGGGGGGGCATGGGCTCCAGGCTGCTGGCAGCGAGATTCCCGACTTCCGACGGGTGAGCTTTGTCTGGAAGCTCAGCAGCTCTGCTCTCCTCTCTGCACGCACCTGGGTGGGATCAGTCTGGCACTGGGCCGCCCTGCAGTGTGCAGGACAGAGCGGGCCTGCACACCCGGCTCACTTGGGCTGCAGGAGCTTGGCCTTACTTGTTCTCAAAACATCTCGATTTTTGTCTCCAGGGTCCTGGTTTTTCTCAGAAGAGTATGAAGCTCTCCAGGCTCCTAACACAACCGCTCGCCATGGTCAGCAGCAGGACCCCTGGGTGTCAGCGTGTGGTGCAGGTGGCGTCCCCACCCCATCTGTGTCCTTCTCCTCTACCTCTTACCACCACATCATAAACGCATGAGCAGCTGTTTCACCCCCCCTGGGGGCTTCCAATTATGGAGCTCAGAAAGATTGGAAGCCAAAGCATGACCCCTTGTTTTGGACTCTGGACCGTCCCAGGGGCCCTCGTCCAGGTCGTGTTGCTTTACTAACACAGGACGTGGGAAAAGCTGCTCCTAACCCCAAAGGCAGGCCTGAGTTGGGCTGAGAACTGGGAGAGCATTCTAAGCGCATTCTATGTGGGTGAGTGTTCCTGGGTGACCCGGAGCTTCTTCCTTCGGCTGCCACCCCCACCCTGGTGCTGAGGAGTCGGGTCCCAACAAAAGCCCCAGACAAGCTTTGGTGGGAGGAGTGGGGCGCAGAGAACCAAGGGGACTTGTCCGTAACCTCTATGATCCTGGGCTAGGAAAGTGCCCCAGCTAGCAGGGCTGGTGGCAGGGCTCAAGAAGGTGGAGAGAAGCTTGGTAGGCCCCCTTTCTCCCCCGTGGCCCCCAGGCTCTGGAGTGTTGGGGAGCAGGAGACCCCTCCTCACGGCTTCAGAAGGGCAACCCTCCAGTAAGGGAGGGTTGCACCTGGACTGGCCCCCGTTGTTAGGAAGCGCAGCTGAGCAGAGACCAGTGACTTCGTCGGAAGCCAGAGGACAAGGGGGTGGCAAGGCCTTCAGCACTGAAGCCAGTGGGGGTGGGTCAGGTGAACCGAGGCCAGCAGGGGCGCACCCCACTGAGAGTCCGCATGAGTGGGCCCTGATGATGGTTGCCCAGATGCCACTGAGGCCCCCCAGGAATCCTCTTCAGGGAGTAATCAAAAACAAGGGAAAAATCCTGAGAGCATGGGCTAATAATCCAAAAGAGCTACAATCCCAAATGGAAAGTGTCAAGTTCTATAAAAAAAAAAAAAAAAAAAAGGTGTCAAGTTCTATTTTGAATCAGGAAGGCAGTTTTCTGCTAGAGGCAGCAATTGGAGTGTCAAAGTTTTTTTTTTTTTTTTTTTTTTAAATCTACATCTTTAAGCCTAATACGAGATGCTATTTAAACTCCACGCACCTGTATGAAGAGTCTGGATGAGGGTTCTGTGCCTTAAACACCCAACCGCCTACCTTTTTCATGGTTCCTCCTCAGCACCACTGGTATTCGGGGCTGGATCACTCTGCTGTGGGGCCTGTTCTGTGCACTAAGGACGCTTAGCAGCGTCTCCGGTCTCTACCCACTAGATGTCAGTGGCATTCCGCTCCTAGTTGTAGTAACAGCCCTGTCTTGGGTCACTGCCCAATGTCCCTTGGGAGCAGAAATCCCCTGCCACTGAGAACTGTTCTCCTTCCATTTGTAGGGTCTTTGGGCATAAAGTCAAACACATGGAGCTGACCCTCAAGGTTTGGCTGCTAAGGGACTCCAGGTGCTTCCAATTCTGTCCCATTTGAGAAGACTCCCAAGGAGCAGGAGGCTTGACTAGACACAACTGGCTTTGCCCCTGAACCCAAGGGGACATGGCTGGAGGGAATCTGCGTGCCCAGCAGCTTGGGGGGTGGGGGGGGAAGGGCTTTCCAGGTAAGTGTGAAACTATGAGGTGTGACTGTCCACTGGCACTTGGTTTCACCTGTTGGCTTCCGGGGGGGGGGGGGGGGGGTCTCTGTGCTTTTTGAGAGACCGAGCTTAGAGTCCCAGGTGGGAGACTTGACGCTTGTAGTGGGTCTGTCCTTTCATGGTGTAACCGAACTTCAGTCCTTCAATAGTTTATGCAATTTTCATTTCCTGCTCAGGAAAAACACTCTTGGAGTAATGATGGCACTTAAATTGGACCTTAAATTATGGTGATAAAAATCTGTTTTTTTTCTCCTTCACTCTCCCAACTGGCTTCAAATCCTCATTTCTTAGGACAACCTTAATCCTCGGAGAGCTTCTCAAGACCAATGTGGGGAAACTGAGGCCTGAGTCTAGACTTCAGTGAGAACCTGGAGGAGTGAGCTGCTTTTGCACATCCTCCCCCTCAACCCTTCTCTGCCAGTCAAGATACCAGGCCCGTGTGACCTCGTTTCCTCTGCTCTCCCACCAAACCAGCAGACGTTCCTGACAGACCCCAGACTCTAAGGGCCTCGATCCTGGACTTTGAGGAAATTAAGTGGGGACCAGGACCCTGAAGACCGAAAGAACCCCTCATTTGGGGGAGAGGGGGGAAGGAGCAATTGCCAGGACAAGGTAGGTCCCTTGGCTCTTCCCACAGGAGGCTGGGGAGGGAGAACCTCCCCTGGGAAAGGGGAAGGTCTGTTACCTCGCTCGTGATGTACACTTGCTTCCGCAGGTTCCACCCACAGCACTGAGCAAGCCAAGGCACCAAACCCTCAAAGAAAACCTGGAATTTCCTGCACAAGGAGGCCATCTTTCAGAACCCTACCACAAAGCTGGTAGAAAACAGAGGGCTCTGGGTTTTAGCTGGACCAACTCGAAGGTTGGCGTTTGAGATTACAGCAAGATGTGGGAGGGGAGAACAGTGGGAAAAGGTAGACTGTGGTCCCTTTACTGTCAAAGACCCTCATCTTGCCAGGATCTTCACTTTAAAGGCCCTGAAAACTAAGATCCCTCCCGAATGCTCTTGAGGAAATGCTATTCTGATAAGTGGCTAAAATCAGACCTCTCCTTAGCCCCTTTAAATTAGTGGGGTTTCCTAGGATTAGGGTTCTCCAGCTGCAACAGCCACTCTGTGTCAGGCCTAAGCCTGTTCCACATGGCTGCCAGGGGACTCGGGGGGCAAAGGGGACCCACGCAACTGAAGCTCCTGCTGGGGGGAGCATGTGGAACGTGGCAGGTCTACTTGTTCACTGGCAAGTAAGGTAAAGTCTCCAGACCTCCCACAGTCCTTGACAGTTTTGGTAAGGAGAGTGGGATGCTAAGACCTAGCTTTTCTGGAAAAGCAAGGATTGATCCCTTGTAGGCTGGGTTAGGGGGTAGGAGAAGCAAATATCCTGGGACTTGGTGGCAGGTGCTGTCGCCTTCTGCTGGTGGGTGAAGAGTCTCTCCGTGTTCTACCTGTGAATGCGACTGTGCGGTGGGAGGTAGGATGTAAACACGAAGCCCCAATAGTTCTTTGGGTGGTTGCTCACCCTTCCAGTGGGAGATGCTATGAGCAGTTGATGGGCTGCTGGAAACGGAGCACATGGGCTTAGCTTACTAGTAAGAGCTGGTGTCTCCCCTTCAGTTTTCCCCGTGGATCCCTCCCAATGGCCACTTTAAGGAAAAAGCCATGTATGCTGTGGAGCCGTGGGTGGGAGCAGGATGGTGGCTCTGTTGGCTATAGGCACCGGCGTCCCCACCCTACTCGGTCATGGGCAGGAAAGGATGCCTGGATGGGGTTTCAAGGCCACAGGGAAACCAATGTGGTCTTGTGTACGGGGCCCTATGGGCGGACCCAGTATGCTTTTCATTGTGTCTACACCTGAATGTAAGAATTGTGGGCGGTTTCCACATCTTGGCTGTTGTAAATGTTGCAATAAACATAGAGACACATTATATCCCTTTTGATTCAGGGTCTTTGTATTCTTTGGGTAAATGCCCCATAGTGGGATTACTGGATCATAGAGTAGTTCTACTTTTAAAATTTTAAGGAAACTCCATACAATTTTCCAGTGACTGCACCACTTTGCACTCCTAACGGTGCGAGAGGATTCCATTTTCTCCACATCCTCACCAACATGTTTGTGTACATGTGTTTTTTCTTTGAGAGTGTGCATGTGCACATGTGATGGCGGGGGGAGGGGTGGTGGGAAGGAATGTAGGGGAGGGGCAGAGCGAAATGGGAAGAGGGGAATCTCCAGCACCACACTCAGTATGGAGCCCAACTGGGGGGGGGGGGCTCAATCCCATGACCTGAGGTCTGTGTTGCCATAAATCCCTCCACTTCGAACCACTCTTGCTGCATCCTCTAAGGATTGTTATGCTTGTCCTTGCCCATCCCAGAGAGGATTAGCCTGATAGGGAAAGAGCTCTATATAAAGAAGGCCGGTGGGACCACCTCCGCTGCCAGAAGGTGGGTCAGAATTCGGCAGGAGAGCCTCTACTCTCTGGCCGAAGTTTTTACCACGTCGATGCCCTGTCGGTTCAGCAGTCAGAAGCCTCGGTCTCCATGGCCCTGACACGTGTTGCACACTTCTGGCAGCAGGTACGGCTGACAAACCTGAAAAAATTCAGGGGGCTGGATGCCAAGTAGTTTCTTAGGTCTATACAGGTGGGTGCAGGACATTAAATCTCTGGCACTCCAAGGGCAGAGGTAGCATTCCTCACCCCCAACTTCTACCCCTTACCTCCATCAAAAGGAGCCCTGACACCTTTGATTCCTTCACATTGGAGAGAAGTCTGACTCTGCAAACTGGAACATCTAACAAAGTGACACGCTTTTACCTAGAGTTGCCATTGGTTTGAGACCTGTGGCCACATCAGCTGAGACGCCTCCAACTAGACTCATTTTGGAAAGCTGCTCTCAGCCTGCTGAGCTTATAGGGAGTTGGAATAACTGACCCATGAAGGCCTGGAGATGCTCAGTCCCCAAATCGCCATTTTGGCGTTGGTCAACTTGGACTCAGACTACTAAAAGAGCCCCAAATAGACTTGATCTATTCAAGAACACAGCTGTCCTGACCTCAGCAGCATCTTGTCTTTACTTGGCGGAGAAGCACACATTTCCCTATGGAAACTTAACTTCCCTCCCCCTTGGTCCCCACCTGGAGCCGAAGATACTGGCCCAGTGGTGCCCTCTGTGTTTGCCTGGCTCAGGCTTGATGAGGTTTTAGGTAAAGAGCAACCTGGCAGGGTCTGAGCTGATATAGGTGCTCACCCTCAGTCTCCTCGGTGGAGCTGGAAGTGGATGTCCCCCCACTCACTGGGTGGAACTCAGGTTCGTGGGCTGTTGCCAAGGGCCTAGCTGTCTGATGGTTCCACTTGGGAAAAGTGCAGACTGCCCAAAGATGTGCCTTAAGCCATGGAAACATCAGGCTTGCCTATTGAACTGTCTGGGTCGGTCACTTAAATGTCTGTTGGCAAAAACTGGTTCTGAGACCTAGTGGGGATCAGCTCCTGACCAAAACTCTGCTCTTGACGTGGAGGCTACTGTTGTGTGCCAGCCTTGTAACTTCGGCTGTAAGCTGACCTGCCCATTCCACAGTAGGGGTGTCCACATTCAAGGGGGGCTTCCCCTTCCTCTGCCTTACAGATCAACTTCATCAGAACTTTGACACCCCCCCCCCACCCTGTGGCTGTCAAGGGCCACCTCCCCACAGATCCTACTTTTGGTTACTGATCAGCTTCTTCTAGCCCTGAAAGGGAGGCCTGGGGGATTCCAATTCTTAAGATTTATAAAAATGTCCATGTCTCTTCCCTTGATTCTTCCAGGTGAAATGTTGGGGCATGAGTAAGAGATGACTGGATAAAAGGTGGTTTTGGCCACTGGCATGGGACGGGAGATTTGGGGAGGGGTGGTGAAGGAAGAGCAAGGGGGAGGATGGGCATTAATGACCTTTCAGAACTGCCCTCAGCCGTACCACAGGGGGAAAGTGTGGTGTAGGTCTCCCAAACTGGTGAAAGAAACTCAACTGGTGAGTCTGCCTGCCTCCGCCAGACAGCTCTGACCATTCTATGAAGTGGATATTGTGACCCAGCTTGCACTGGGGACAAACTAGACCCTCTCCAGACCTTCCAAGTGGACTGAACTGGAGACTCAAAGGCACAGCAGTTGGCTAGGAGGCCATGTGGGAGCTACTGTGAACCTGTCCTTTCTGACTGGTAGAGATCCCAGTTCACAGGGCCTCCCCGAACCAAACTCTTTCCAGGGACACTATATTCTCTTTTGGGATTGTACTACTACAGTCAGCTTCCCTCTCTCCTAAAACACAATGGTTTACACCCTAACAGGTGACCTGAAGTATTTAAGGAAACCCCATCCTGGTCCTGGCAGGCACCCAGGTCAGCCTTAGTTCTTGGGCCTGGGTTGTTATGGATGAGAGAATCACACTAGACTTCCTCTTTGGGGGCCAAGGTAATCTTTGCAATTGTTCATACATCCTTCTCCTTGTGGACTAATGCTTTATGTTGATATAGAAACCTGGAAAGAAAGCCACTTGTCTAAGATGGACACTGGTGGCCTCATGGGCTTGGTTCAGCTGGAATCCTGGGGGCGTAGCTGAGGACAATATCGCAGATACTGATTCTGTTGCTTAGAGTACAAATTGAATGGATCTGACCTTGTTTCTTGTTGGCTTAATTAAGCCAGGCAGTGAACCATTTTGATTATTCATAGGAAAACTTGCCCGAAGCCAAGACCGTATAGAAATGAAGGTGGATCTTGCTTGGGGAGGGAGCAGGCAATCCTCAATGGCACGTCTATGTATCTCATGACCACTTATATGCTAGACTGTCTTCTCACGAGTCTAGGTGGCAAACAGACTGGGAAGACAGAAGCGTGGAGGCATGTTTCTTGACCACTGATAACAGTTCACCGTTGCCACTTGGATGTCCAATAGGCACCTCAAACTTAACATGTCTACGTACGAACTCCTAGTCTCTCCTAAGCCTGTAGCTCCTGGGGTCTTTTTTTTTTTTTTTTACCTCCAGCTGATGTCAACTCCTTTTGTTGCTTGGGCAAAAACCTAAGATGTCATTCTTCTTTGTGTCCCATCCATCAGGAAATCCTGTTGGCTCTCTTTCAAAGTAGATCTAGAAACTTGCTAATTCTCACTGCCTGTACCAGTTGGGACTGTCCCTTCTCTGGGCTTGCCACCGAGGTGACGCTAAGGGCACTGCAGATCTCTTGTTTCACATGTTCCTTTTGCCCCTGGCTGGAGCCGTTCCAGAGTCCTGTGTAGGGAATCTAGTTTCTTCTTCTTGGCTTTCCCTCCCCTAGGAGATGCTGCATTCCAGCTTTCTCTGGCTTGCTAAGACAGCCTTTGTAGTTCTGCTCACCAACTTCCACATCTGTGCTGCTGCTTTTATCTTTTTTTTTTTTCCCAAGGGATTCTGCTGCCACTTCCCCTCCTTTAAACATTTAAATCCACTGTAGTGGGGTTTCAGGAGGGAGCACAGGCCATCATATGCCCACCACCGAATTTAACTGGGAGTCCTAGTAGTAATCTTGTAAATAGAAGCAGCCTTACAGGCCACGTACCTAATTGTGCTAGTTCTTTAACACATTTTCCAAATACTTTATAGATATATTTATAATCTATGCCTTGAAGCACTAAGAATCTAGCTGGAACATTAAGCTAAAACCTATGTTAAATACATCTAGAGAATGACCTTAGAAGGTTGAAGTATCTTGAAGACAGGAGATAAAAGGTTTCTAAAGCAGGTAATATCTAAGGATCATCTGGATCTAGAACTCTACCAGTAAATTTGTGCTTTTTTTTTTTTTCCTGTTTGTACCCGCCCTTTCTGATAACAGCATGGTTCTCAACTATGTACTTTTATTCTACAAATATTAGTGCATGTGTATCACATTCTTGGTGTTCAGGAGGACTTCATACTGTGTGTGGTAGACTGGATTGACCGGAACAAAATGGGGTTTTCTTCCCCCCTGGAATTCCATTTGAATCAAGTTCAGCATGTATGTAATAGTTAATCTCTTCCGAATAGCTCCTTGTACTTTGTAGAGGATTATTCAAGTTCTAGGACAGCAAATGCAGGAAAGAGCAATTGAGATTGTGTTGAACAATAACGCTTCCTAGAACTGAAGACTGTCGAACTTTTAATAGGAAAAAGAACAATGTGATCAGACCAACCAAAAACCAAATAAACAGTTAAAAAAAAAAAAAAAGACTACAGTCTGAAATGGGAGCCGGATGAGTTCTATGTCTAAATGTGCTGTCAGCATGAATTAAAAAGCACAGCTGTGTGGGGCGCCTGGGTGGCACAGTTGGTTAAGTGTCTACCGCTTGGTTTCAGCGCAGGACATGATCTCAGGGTAGTGAGATCAAGCCCCACGTCAGGCTCTGCTGGGGCCTGAAGCCGGCTTGAGACACTCGCCCTCTGCCCCTTCCCCCACCTCTAAAATAAGTATTTTAAAAATTAGAAAGCACAACTGTGACTCTCTAGAGTGATTTAATGAAAGGCAAAGAAATGAAAGAAACACAGGTGGGGCAATGCATGCTATTGGACAAACTTGTCCTTAAGGAAGGTTGAAATATTTAAAAGCTGTTTGTCTTGTTAATGCTTTAATAATTCTCTTAACCTCCTCTATCTAAATCACCTATTCCCTGTCCCCTCCCAACCTCCCCTCTGGCCGCCATCAGTTTTCTACATTTAAGTCTGGTTTTCTTCCTCCCTCTTTGCTATTTGATTCTTCAAATTCCCATGAGTGGAATCCTATGGTATTTGTTTCTCTGACTTGTTTCACTTAGCCTTGTACCTTCTAGGTCCACCCATGTTGTTGCAGATTGCAAGATTCACTTTTTTTCTAACTAATATTCCATTGGATGTGTGTACCACACCTTTATCCATCCATCTGTGGGTGGACACTTGGGCTGCTTCCATATCTTGACTATCGTGTAACTACTGCTGCAATAAACGTAGGGGTGCAGATCTTTTTGAAATAGCATTTTTGTTTTCTTTAGGTAAATGCCCAGTAGTGGCATTACTATATCATATGATAATACTATTAGGTTTTTTTTTTTTTTTTAAGAAACTTCACATAATTTTCCACAGTGGCTGCGCCAACTTATATTCTCACCAGCAGCACACAAGGGTTCCTTTTTCTGCACATCCTTGCCAATACTTGTTCCTGAACGTTTTGATTCTAGCCATTCTGATGGCTGTGACAGCTCATTGTGGTTTTGATTTGCATTTTCCTGATGATTAGTGAGTGGCGTTGAATGTCTTTTCAAGTTTCTCGGCTATCTGTAGGTTTTCAGAAAAATGTCTAATCCGGTCCTCTGCCCATTTTTAAAATCTCTTGTTTGGTGCTGAATTATACAAATTCTTCATCTATTTTGTATATTAATCCCTAATTGGATATATCATTTGCAGGTACCTTCTTCCACTCAGTAAGTTGCCTTATTTTGTTGGTTTTTTTGCTATGCAAAAATTTATTTTGGTGTAGTTCCGATGGTTTAATTTTGCTTTCCTTTTGCTTGCCTGTAGAGACCTACCTAGAAAAATGTTTCTACTGCTGTCAAATAAATTACTATGTTTTCTCCTAGGAGTTTTATGGGTTTAGGGTCTCACAATATGGCTTTAATCCATTTTGAGTTTATCTCTGTATGGTGTAACAAATGGTCTAGTTTCTTTTGCATGTAGCTGTCCAGTTTTCCCAGCATCATTTGTTGAAGAGACTATATTTTCTCTGGAGTACATTCTTGCCTTCTTTGTCCTATTTTGACTATAGAAGGGTGGGTTTATTTCTGGGTTTTCTATTCTGATCCACGGATGTAGGTATTTTTTGTGTCGATACCACACTGTTTTGATGACTACAGCTTTGTAGCATTCCTTAAAATCTATAATTGTGATACCTCCAGCATTGACTACGTGGGTCTTTTGTGGTTCCATAGTATAACTGATTCTAGTTCTATGAAAAATGTTGGTATTTTGATAGAGATTACATTAACTCTGTAGATTGCTTTGGGTAGTATGAACATCTTAACAATTTTGGTTCTTCTGATCCATGAGCATGGCATATGTTTTCATTTGTGTTCTCTTCAATTTCTCTGATCAGTGTTTTATAGTTTTTCGAGTATAGGGCTTTTACCTTCTTGGTCAAGTTTGTTTTTAGGTATTTTTGGTGAATTATAAATGGAATTGCCTTAATTTCTGTTCACTATTAATGCACAGAAATGCAACAGATTTCTACATATTTTGTATCCTGCGACTTTATTGAATTCACTTCAGTTCTAATAGTTTTTTTGGTAGAGTTGTTTGGATTTTATATAGTATCATGTCACCTGCAAATAGTGAAAGTTTTACTTCTTCCTTGCCAACTTGGATGCCTTTTATTTCTATTTCTTGTCTAATAGCTGTGACTAGGACTTTGAGTACTATGTTGAATAAAAGTAAGAATAGATATCCTTGCCTTGCTCCTAATCCTAAAGGAAAAGCTCTGTTTATCCCAATTGAGTATGATGTTTAGCTATGGGTTTTTCATGTATGGCCTATATTATGTCAAGGTATGTTCCCTCTAAACCTACTTTGAGAATTTTTATCATGAATGGATGTTGAATTTTGTCAAATGCTTCTTCTGTATCTAATGAGGTGACTATGGTTTTTATTCTTTCTCTTGTTAATGTGCTATATCTTGTTGATTTGCAAGCTGTGAACCACTCTTGCATCCCTTGAAAAAATCCCACTTGATTGTGGTGAATGACTTAAAATTATTGGATTTGGTTTGCTAACACTTTGTTGAAGATTTTTACATCTATGTTTATCAGAGCTATAGGTCTATAGTTCTCTCTCTCTCTCTCTCTCTCTCTCTTTTTTTTTTGGAGTATCTTTATCTGGTTTTGGTATCAGGGTAATGCTGGCCTCTTACGATGTATTTGGAAGCCTTCCTTCCTCTTTTTTTCTTTAGTATTTTGAAAATAGATATTAACTCCTCAAATATTTGGTAGAATTCACCTGTGAAGACATCTGGTCCTAGACTTCTGAGATTTGGTTATTCAATTGCCATTCATTGCCAATCATTGGCCTGTTCAAATTTCCTATTTCTTCCTGATACAGTTTTGGAAGGTTATATTTCTAGGAATTTCTAGGTTGTCCATTTTATTGACCCATGCTTTTTCATAAGATTCTTAGAATTCTCTATTTGTCAGTTACTTTTCCTCTATTTCTGACTGAGTCCTCTTAAGGAGTCTGGCTAACGATTTGTCAATTTTTTCTCAACAAGCTCCCAGTTTCATTTTTTAAAAAAGTCTTTCTGCTCTGATCTCTATTATTTTCTTCCTTTTACTGACTTTGGGCTTTGGTATTTTTCTAGCTCCTTTAGATGTATAGTTAGATTGTTTTGAGTTTTTGTTTTTGTTGCTTAAGGTAGGCTTGTATTGCTATAAACTTCTTCATTGCCTAGTTGCAGGTGTTTCAGCCCATTTGTGTATTTGTGTTCTTTCCAGATTTTTTTGTCTTGTGATTGACTTCTAGTTTCATAGTATTCTAACTGGAAAGGATACATGATAGGATTTCAATCTTGAATTTATTAAGATTTATTTTGTGGCCTAACCTGTGTTCTATTCTGGAGAATGTTCCATGTGCACTTGGATGTGTATTCCACTGTTTTTTGGATGGAATATTCTGAATGTCAGATCTATCTGATGTCATTCAAAGCCACTGTCTTGTTAACTTTCTGGATGATCTGTCTGTAGACATAAGTGGGGGGTTAAAGTCCTCTACTACTGTGAATTTCTTTGTTAATAGTTTCTTTATGTATTTAGTGTTCCCATACTGGGTGCATAGTTATTTATAACCTTTTGTCTTTTTGGATTGCTCCCTTTATCATTACGTAGTATCCTTCTTGGTCTATTGTTATGGTCTTTGTTTTTTAAAGTCCATTTTGTCTAATATAAATATTGCTCCTCCACCTTTCTTCTTCCTTTTGCTTTGTAAATGCTTTTACATCCCTTTTCTTTCAACCTCCATGTGTCTTTAGGTCTGAAGTAAGTCTCATATAGGCAGCATGTAGATGGGTCTTGCTTTTTTTCCATTCAGTCACCCTATGTACTATCTATTTATTTTAGAGAGAGTGGGCAGCGGGGAGGGGAAGAGGGAGAGAGAATCTCAAGCAGTCTCTGCACTGAGCACAGAGTCCAACTCAGGGCTAGAGATCAGGACCTGAGCAGAAATCCAGAGTTGGATGCTTGATTGTGTCACCCGGGTGCTGCACATCCTATGTCTTTAAATGTAAATGGACTAAATGCTCTAAAGTAATTTTTGATGTGTATTTATACCCACTTTATTACTTCTTAAGATTTGTTTTTTCTTTTTTTTTTTTAGTGTGCCTACAAGCAGCAGGAGGGGAAGAAAGGGAGGGTGGGGGGAGAGAATCCTCAAGCAAACTCCCTGCTGAGCATGGAGCCCAATGTGGGGCTCTCTCCCAGGACCCCAAAGTCATGACCTGAACCAAAACCAAGAGTCAGTCACTTAGCTGACTGAGCCACCTAGGCACCCCCATTTTATGATTGTTTTTGTGGTTCTTTGTTCCTTTTCTTGCTCTCTTTGTGGTTTGATGGCTTTCTTTAGGGTTATGCTCGGATTCTCCAAGTTCTCTCTACCCTGGAGTAGGAGGATCCTGAGCTTACCCCATCCCATGGACACACCCAGGTAACAGCTACATCAGTGAAACAAACTCTGAAAACCACCAGAAGACACGCAGAACAGACTTTCCAGCGTAATAGTAGAGAGGAGAAGCTCCAGTGAAAAGGCTGGGAGGTGTAGAGATGCACTTAGGAACCAAACCCCTGGCAAAACTAACCACAAGTGGAAGAGAGACACCTGGAGAAGGAAGAGGACCAGTCCCCAACCCAGCATCTCAGGTGTGTGGGGGGCTGCACTAGGAAGAGGTCTTCTAACATTGGGCTTTGCAGACCCATGGGGCTTAACTTCAGAGTTTCTACAAGCAGCAGGGCATAATTTCAGGTACTTAAAAAATCTGCAGGCTTAAAACCAGGTGGTGCAAGCCCCCACAACCCACCCCCCACGTTTAAGATCTATGGTTCTTAGCTCCCCCTTACCAGAGTCACATAGCCCTTAGCTACTGTTAAAACTGGAAAATTGCCTCAGGAAATAAAGTTGCCTTTGGAAGAGTCTGTGGGATGCCATTCTACCGGAGATCCACATAATGTGCCATGTCTGTGAGGGGGGAAAAACAATTTGCAGCTTAGCAGTAGTCACAGAACTAGAACTTCCATCTGTGCTCTAGAGATGACATCACTAATGTAACCTGCTGAGAACGTTTTGCAGTGCCAGGGCCCTGAGGCCAAACAATCACGTCTCTACAGTCACACCAAAGCCCAGATGTCACCAGAAGGGACAAGATGATCAAGAAAAGAAGTATTACAGGTATCTTAATCCCTAATCAGCATGATCCAAGACCCTGAGATCCTTACCCTGACTTTTTGCCCCTTAAAAACCCTGCTGTGGGGCACGTGGGACGCTGTTTGGTCCCAGTCAAGTTTCTGACTCTTGATTTCAGCTCAGGTCATGATCTCAGGGTGGTGAAACCGAGTCTCAAGCTGGGTTCCACCCTGGGTGTCAAGCCTGCTTAAGATTCATTCTTTCTCTCTCTCCAAAAACTTAAAAATCCTGATTATAAGCCAGTAGGGAGTTTGGGATTTCGAGCAGTAACTCCCCATTTTCCTCGGTGGCATCACCCCAATAAACAGCCTGTTTTTCATCACTGCAAAAGCTCTTTGTCAGTTTTTATTGGCTGGCTGTGCAACAGGTGGAAAAACTCTGGTTTCGTTACACATTTGGCAACCACAAATGGATTTTGTCCCTATTAGGCACTTCCACTCATGGTTTGTCATCTCCAGACCTAGGGCAAAATGCTGAAGTGCTGACCCAATTGCTTCAGAGGCAAAGCTGAGGCATTCACCCTTGATTGGTGTCCATGATCTGTGGTGCTTCTGGTTTGCTGTGGAAGAAACAAGGCACTAGGCTGCTTTTGTCCAGGAAGACCTCTTCTGGTGAGTAACCTCCTCTGTGAAGACATAAACTTTCCCTTTGTCATAAACCCCTTCTGGGATTTTTGGTTTGCGGGAACTTCTGATTGTGTAAGAGACTAGCCTTTTGAGAGGTTGCTCTGGCTTCCAATTTTGTTTTGTCACCTGTTAAAAAATTGGGAACTCATTCCATCGTCCCTTGCAGTCCTTTGAATTGCACGCCACAAGACTGGGCTACATCTAGCTATGAACCCATGAAAAGGAAAAATTATCTTACAACAGAGCATTGCCACAGTGTGGTCTAGAATCAGGGGACCACTGGCCAGAAAAATCCATAAATTATAATACCACCTTACTGTTAGATTTGTTTTATAAAAGGGGATATTTTATCTCATTTTTCTTTTCTATTTTCGGTCTTTTAATTCCCCGTTGAATTCAATTTAGTTAACATCTACCGTATTAGTTTCAGGGGTGGAATTTAGTAATTCATCAGTTGCATAGAACACCCACGGCTTATCCCATCAAGTACCCTCCTTAATGTCCATCACCCAGTTACCCCATCTCCCCACTCACCTCCCCTCCAGTACCCCTCAGCTTGTTTCCTAGAGTTGAGTGTCTCTTATGGTTTGCCTCCCTCTATTTTCATCTCCTATTTCCTTCCCTTCCCCTGTATACACCTGTTTTTGTTTCTTAAATTCCACATATGAGTGAGATGATAGGTCTTTCTCTGACTTATTTCACTTAGCATAAAACCCTCTAGTTCCATCCACGTATTTGCAAATGGCAAGACTTCATTCCTTATCTCTTATGCTCTTAAAAAGTATTAAAATAAGCCAGCTCAGAAAAAAAAATGTAAAACTTAGTCCAATAGTATGGAGATACTAAAAAACCTGTTACCTCCTCCTCTGCCCCCTTTTTGGGATCAGGTATCTGGAAACTGGGACTTTAATCTCCTCTCCACAAATATTAGTGAAGCAAAAGCTAAGTTTTGTTTGTATCTGGTTTGTGCGTATCCATGTATGTTATGAGATTTTTCTCTACTTCCAGAGGGTATTACCAAAATTTATAAAAGAGCTCTGTTAATTGGTTTAAAGGCAAGTGTATGTAAGAATTGAGCATTCCATAACTCAAAGATAAAAGCTCATTTTTCAGGTCCATGTGATCTGGAGAAATATTCAATATTAAAGCTAATTCAACGTTGGTTTAATTAAAATGCACGTGTCTTTAGAATTATCAGCCTTAAAATTCAAACTTATTCTACTTATGCTTGCTGAAGTGAAATAAGTTAATCCAGTATATCAGTTTCAGAGGTAGAGATTAGTGATTCACTAATCTTAGAGAATATCCAATGCTCATTACATCACATGCCCTCCTTAATGCCCATCACCCAGCTACCCCATCCCCCCGCCTCATCCCCTCCAGCAACCCCGTTTGTTTCCTGTTATTAAGAGTCTCTTATGGTTTGTCTTTGATTTTATTTTTCCCTCCCTTTCCTTATGACCCTCTATTTTACTACTTAAACTCCACATGAGTGAGATCATAGAATTGTCTTTCTCTGATTTTTTAAAAAATATATATCTTGAGAAGAAAAACCAATGTAAACATCTTATGGATCATCTAAGCATAGTTACAAGCAAGTAAAGTAAGTAGATGTAAATAAGGAAAAAATTTTCAGATAGCTACCAAAGATTTTACAAGCTAAAACTACAGTTTTGCTAGTGATAAACCAGGTTAAATTCGTTGAAACTCTAGCATTTTTTAATCAATACTGAGTCAACTACTAAATATAAATTTATCTGCTTTTGGTTTCCTATTACAGGGAAACTAAGATATTTGGGTCTGTTAGTAAACCTATTTTGTGCTTTATTAAGATACTATAAAAAACCCATTTCTAGGAATTGGCAAGTGTGTTTCATAATCTAGATTCTAATATAATAGTTCATAATTCTTAGTAAATTTTTGCTAGAAACTAAAGTTGCTAAGAATTCAGAATCCTGACAAATACAATCAGGATTCCTGGAAATAAGGGAAGCAACTCTGTATGCAAAGAAGTAAGATGTAGCCTTGGAAAGAAAGGTATGAGGAATGGAAATATACTTTTGTTAAGGGAAAGGTAATTTTGACTTAAAAGGATACTGGTTAAAGAAATTTAGGACAAAATCTAAATGTAAAAAAGTTATGGGAAGTTTTTGAGAAAGGCAGGCTTTAGAAAAGAATTGAGTCACCCAGAAGATTGAACTGAATGAATTTTAATTCATTCTATTTCTACAATAGTTAGAAAACTAGAATTTGGTTATTCTGTTAAAACAACAAAGTTCTTATCAACAAAGGTTTTTAAGTGCTCAGAAAAAGTTCCTATGTTTTGTCTTTATAGGTCTTGGATTACTTAAATTGAATCTTATATTTGACAAACTTCTCAAAATTCAACTTTGAAATGAAGTCTTAAGTAATTAGGCTTATTTGGTATGTCAAATTCCATGGGAGGCATTGTCAAATAAGCGATAATAAACCTTCTTAGGTTAGGTTATATGGTGAATGCTAGAACTGTTCCAGAAATTATATAAAATCCCTAAAGTTTTGACAGGTCCTGGTCTAAGATCCTCAGCTGTAATTCTAATTGAAGTGCCTTAGGTCACAGAAATAACATTTCCTTGTCAACTGCATTTTGAACCCTCCCTGGTGCTTGAACCATGACCAGCTGAGCCTTCTGTATAGTCACTGTTTTACTGATCCTCTCACAACTATGTTTCAGCTTCAAGGAGATTCCTGGAAAGGACTTTTGACACATACAGGTTTCTGATACCTTTTAAGATCCTAAAACTAAGAATTTCCAGAACTACTGGGAAAACTGCAGTTAAACAGAACAAGAATGAGCATGGAGCTGAACAAGTTGAGGAAGATGATAGGTTTTAGGACTCTGGTTTAAAACCTTACTCTTTCTATTGTTTGCTCTTCTAGATTTAAGGAAGCTTTTTCTCAAGCTCTCTAGGACTTACACAAATTTGGTAAAATAATCCTTTGTAAACAAATATGAAATCTTTCTCCCTACCTGATCCCTCCAGAATTGGGAAACTCTCACTGAGTGTTCTTTCAGGGCAATTAGTTATTTGCACAAATTCAATAAGAATCTGTTCTCACAACAGGGCACCATTGGAAACATTGGTTATTTTACCAAGGCTTTGACTGGAAGGTCATCTTTGAGAGAGACAGGCATAGACTCAGATGTGACCAGACAGCTTTAGGGAACCAATGAAGCTCCTTGGAAATAAATATCAGCCTGCCACTTGCTTATAGGGCTCCTGGGAGTCTAATCATGTGAATAAAAAGTCCTTTCTTCAGGCTCAGAACCCTCAGGAATCTTGGGAGACCTTGAGAAGAGACAAAATAACCCAGATCTATAGAGATTATAGGTAAAAGCTGAGGGGCAAGTATTTGGCTTGGCCTCTGCTCTTGAGAGGCTAATAAAAATTCAGTCCAAAATTCCTTGCAAAAAAGTTCCAGCAAAGCAGACTTTAAAAAGCTTATATGGTCGGGGATCCCTGGGTGGCCCAGTGGTTTTAGCACCTGCCTTTGGCCCAGGGTGTGATCCTGGAGTCCCAGGATTGAGTCCCACATTGATCCTAGGATCGAGTCCCACATCGGGCTCCTGGTGCATGGAGCCTGCTTCTCCCTCTGCCTGTGTCTCTGCCTCTCTCTCTCTCTCTCTGTCTCTCTCTGACTATCATAAAAAAAAAAACTTATATGGTCAATTCATTATTCCTACTGCAGCTTAATTAGGCCAAATTTGTTAAAACTGGACTTATTGCGCCAGCAAATTAGTCTTCATTTGGCTATCTTAGCAAATGAGGGTAACTTTATAAATCCTATTTTAATAACCTATCTTTGTGGATGTTAAGTCCTAATTCTGATTGCCTTTGAAGGTGTGCCTATAAACCTGGGCGGGATCCTGAATTCTTCTGGTTTCCTTGAGCATTTGCTTGGGACTCTCCAAACTACAGCTTCTCATTTTCTCCCATTCTTTTACTTGGATTAACCCTGCTCTTTTCCCTGAAACATTGCAAACTGAAACTGGAAGGTTTCAGGTAAACTTCAGAGAGCTTGCCACAGCAGCCCATGTTTGGACAGTCTTCGGGCCTGTTGCTGTTGGGGCCACTCAGACCACCAGGTGCATCCACACTCTCAGAGGACCACCATCTGCCCTCATTCCATCTGAAGATGCTGCAAGCCTGACATCTAGAGCTCTTCTCACTGTCAGCACTTGGAACTCAGACGCTGGCTTTATAATCTGGTCCAACCATTCGCATGTTTTTTGTTTCCATAGAAATGCATCTTATTACCTGACTGCATGTACAATGCAGGCCTAACTTTGAGAGCCCACCCACGGGACCACCTCCTGACAGGAAATGCTGACTTATTCTCCAGACTGGTTCATGAGAAAGGAAACAGACTTCTTATAGTAGAGTCCAGAACAATTAAACTCTGGCTGTGAGGGAATAATGTTGATCTGTCATGTTGTCTGAGGGGGGGGAAAAAATCTTGGTCAGAATATAGGTGCTTCCTATCACTTCTAGCCAAAGCCTGGGCTTATTCAGGTCTTAAGAATTGAAAAATAAGAGGGATCTGCTTATTAGGGAATTTGGTTACCTTTCTTTCAGATCCAGTGAAACTAAGAGTCTGGTCACTAAACTTATTGAACTACAAGGGAATCTATACCAGATGGGGATCACTTGTCTAGTTAAGAGGATAAATTTAGATAATCCTTTGGGAGAACATTTTTACCCTGGTGGGGAATAAGGGCCCGTGAACACATGATCAAAAAAAAAATCTTTTTATCACCTTAGGGACTCTGGCCAATGGAATTGCTCGGTAGCAGCTCAACAAAAACCACTGGACTCCTTGGCCTGGGTAGCACTGGACAATAGAATGACCTTGGGTTCTATCTTGGCAGAACAAGGCCTATGCAAGATAATTAACTCTTCCTGCTGCATGTACATTAACTCTTCAGCTGAAGTGGATACACGCCCCGCGCCCCCCCCCCCCCCCATCCTCCCAAGACAAGAGTAGAGAAACAAGCCATTTGCTGCAACAAATTCCTGCTGAGGTCCCTGGAGCAAAAGGGGACTGGTATTCTAGTTGTCTTGGATTCCTTGAGGAATTCCATCAGTACTCTGGGAATCAAACAAATTTAGCTTATCTGTCTTGGCTATTCTTTTTGTGGTTTACCTATTCATGAAATTCGGAGAAAGCAGGAATAAGCACTGAAGTTAGGCCAGATCCCACATGGGCTTACCGTCAGGAGCAAAACCATCTCTTTCAGCCAATCCCGACCTTCGCCCCTCTTCAACAGAAAGGAGCTAGACTGGTCCTTAGCCCTTACCCCTCCCTACTGAGGAATGATCAGACAAGGGGCTGGGTAAGGAAACCAGGATGCAAACCCTATGTGGGCCCCACAATGCAGACCTAGAGCTCCTAGCTGCCTGTGACCAAAGTCAGTAGCCCTTACTTCCTGAGGCCATTTTAGGGCTTTAATAGTAATAAAGTTGCCTCCCAAATAGGCTGTGGGATGCTGTTCTGCCTAAGAACTGTGATGTGCTGTGTTTACAAGAAAAAGCTTTGCAGCTTAGTCACAGGATGTAGAACTTCTGCCATTGTAGGCTGGAGGGGACCTTACTCCTGCAGTCGGCTGAGAATGTCGTATGGTACCACGCCCCTGGAGCCGAATGACCACCTGATTCCAACCACACCAAAGCCAGATGGGACTGAAATTGCCAGAAAGGACAAGATGATCAAGAAAAGAATCAGCCTGACTCCAGCCCTTGAGACCCCTATGTTGAATTTTCACCCTTTAAAAGCCTCCTGTTTGTAAGCCAGGGGGTGGAGTTTGGGACTTTGAGCTTTAACTTCCCATCCTCCTGGGTGGTGCCGCACCAATAAAAAGCCTATCTTCACTGTAAACAGTGTCCATTTTTCTTACCATGTTGTACATCAGGTGGACAGCCTCATTTGGTTTACAGGCTTAGCTCTGGGAGAACCAGAGGGCAAGATGAAACCGAGTCTTCCCCTTTAAAGAGCCAGAATAATCCAGCAGAGACAGAGCAATGCAGCAGTTTAAAGAGCATCTGGTGTATAGGGGAAGGAGCTTTGCTAATCTAACACTGGTGGGGCTGGGAGACCTCCTTAAGGCTAAAAGAGCTGGTGGGGACCATTTTTCCCACCCCAACCGCCAGGCTAGATAAGCTGACACCTGTGGGAACCACTGCAAACAGTTGACACCACATACCCCACTCACTTTCTCCCGAGGATGGGCCCGGTCATCCAACCCAACCCACCTCACCCCACGCTGTAGGGGTCCCTCCAAAGTAGCTCCTGCACCAACACATCCTGCAAGCAGCCCCAGCAGGGACAGCCATCACTCCAAAATGACTTCTCCCCTGGGCAGAAGAGAAGAGGACCCCATACACCGTGCACCTATATCCCTCCAAGGCACACCTTACAGCTGGCAGCAGAGCATCACTACCTTTCTGGCAGAGTGACGGCAGAGGGCAGGTGGGCATCTGGGCTGACTGCCGGCCTGCCCCCCAGAGGGCAGCACAAGGAGAGGGCGCTGCAATTCAAGGAGTTTTATAATTACTTGCATTTTAGGAAATACTGCAGTGAACCTACACTTAGTCACCTGTAAAAGCAAAACAAAAAACAAAACAAAAAAAAAACCTGCCAAAACACAAATGAAAATTTTAGCATGATTGCTGAAAATAGGTATTATCAAGGGGCAAAAATAAAACTTGCAGCAATATAACAGCACTGTAGTAAAGTACACGGGACATGCATCTTGTGGAGCATGCAAAACAGGACATTGGGCTGCTAAAACTTCAAGGTTCTTTTCTGATCTATTGGAAACAGAAGAAAAGTTACTAATTGAGTTTATCTTGACTTCCCATTTGATCCAGATATTTAATGTAAGTAAAAGTAATCTACAAAAATGGAATTTTATACAAAAAAAAAAAAAACCCATAACGTGACACAAATTGGAGAGCATAGGTTAGGTTTAAGTGTCTTTTATATTTTCAGGACCAAAAAGAAACATTATAGTGAACCAAATGTTAATTTCAGTATTTGGGGAAGAACAAAAATAATACCATTGAACATATACAAGCATTGGGCACTGTTTTACACGCGTTAATCCTTACAAAAACCAGCTGAGGTAGGAACTTACTTACCTATTTGACAAATGAGGAAAGGAGCCGAGAAAGGATAAAAAAAAACTTGTTCAAGGTCACACACGTAGACTTTGATGAGGAATTCAAGCGTAGGCCATCTGGTTCTGAGTTCATGACATTAACTGCCATGCTTGACCTTTCCCTTCATATAAAATTTGAAATTAACGGACTAGAAAAAGTTGAACAAAACAAGAAACTGGTTCCTTAAAAAGGCCAGTAAAGTATATCAATCCCTGGTAAGGTCTGATAAAAGAAAATTTCCCCGTTTAGCATTTATGGGCTCTCCCTCTGGGCTCCCAGGGAAGCTATAACTTTTTACCAAGGTCAAGATGAGTCTGCAAAACCTCAAGGCAAGGACTCTGTTTCTTCCCTGAGGACACACTGTACATCTGCTTTGTTAAAAATAACCAAAGGAGCGTTCTACACTAACACAAAACAAAACAAAAACCTCCCTGTTCCTGTAAGATTAAAATCATACGGGCTTGCATATTACTAAAAACAGAAGTTAAAGCCTGTAACTTTCTGGAATGTTCTTGGTAGTGATCCTTTGTGACTCTTCATGTAAAAAGCATGTATAACCCTCCACCAAGTGTCCTTTCCCTGGAGCATTCTCTTCTTTGTGATTGTGTATCCTGGGCAGCCATCCTACCTTGGGCTCAAATAAAACTCTTTTCCTTTCTCTTTAAAAATTTTAAAAAAGATTTGTTCATTTTGCATCAACATTTCTTGGCATAGTCCACAGGATCTCAGGGCCACCTGCCTGAGAGCACCTTGGGTCGTCTGGAACTCAGCAGTCAGGCCCCCTTGATGCCCCTCCAACTTCTCAGTGCTTCACAGGTATACCTGGTGAGTTCTCCTGATCTCCAGACCTCCTCAATTTGAGTTGACAATCCTTTTATTTGAGTTGTTGAGGGTTACCAGTAATATTGTCTAGGTGGGAATAACCTAGAGGGGTTGGAATTGATTGAGGGGTTGGTTGTTTTAATTTGGCATTATACTAATTGATATCAATATAAAGCTTGAGTAAATTTTTAGCTAGAAATAGAAGACTGAGCCATTTGGCTCCAAAGAGAAGAGACACTTGCTCCTTCTGGCCAACTTAGAAATTTGATAAAACATTCCTTTGTTAAAAAAAAAATCCCAAAAACCAAAACCATTTCTTTATAAAGAAATATTTATCTTTTCTCCCTACCTGACCCTTCAGAGTTCAGAAATTCTCAGTGAGTATTCTTTCTTTTGTGACAATTATACATTATTTACCTAAGTTCATTGAAAATTTGTTCTCCTTGTAATAGGACACCATTGGAAACACTGGCTCTATTACCAAGGCTTTGACTGGAAAGTCACCTTGAGAAACATATGTAGACTCAGATGTAACCAGACAGCTTTAAGGAACTACGGTTGACTTTATGGAGCCAGTGAAGCTCCGTGGAAATATCAGCCTGCTACCTTGCCTACAGGGTTCCTGGGAGCCTTACCGGGTAGGTAAGGAGGTCACTTCCTGGCAGGTGTGAGAACATCAGGATGTTTTGGCACCTCGAGAAGAGAGGATTCCACCCAAATCTATAGGTACCACAGACAAATCTGATGTCAAGTTATTTGCTTTATCTTCTGTCCTTGATTAAAAGGACAATTAAAGGCTCGATCTGAAATTACCTATAAAAAGTTCCAGCAAAGCAGATTTTTTTAAAAAAGGAAAAAACCCTATATGGTCAATCATTATTCTTGTTGTGCTTATAGAAATAGTTAGGCCAACTTTATCAAGTGGACTTGTTTTTCAAACAAATCAGTCTTAATTTGGCTGTCTTTGACAGGAATGAAGGTGACTTTGGAGAGAAGGATTATATTTCAATAATACACTTTCGTGGAGGTTAGATTCTAGTTCTGATGAACTGCCTTTTAGTGTTTGTTTGCCTACAAAACTGGGCTGGATCCTGAATTCTTCTGGCCCCTTTGAATATCTAGCTAAGACTCTCCAAACTGAGGATTCCAATCTTCTCCCATTCTCTCATTTTAAAATCATTAAGAACTAAACCTACTACAAAAGAACTAAACCTTTTTCCTGAAGCTCTGCAAGCAGAAGCTGGACAATTTGAGATAAACTTCAGAGAAATTGCCACACTAGCTCATGTAGAGACAATCTCTGTGCCTATTGCTCTAGGGCCACTCAAAAGCATCACCAGAGACCTTTGAACTCCAAACCAGAAAAATCCATCAGGTTGCCTCTGCCTGCTCCCACTCCATCTGGGGATGCTTTGAGCCTGACATCTGGAGACCCTCTCACTTGCAGCTCTGGAGACTCAGACACAGGGCTTATAATCTGCTCCAATGATTAATATGTTTTGTTCCCATAGAAATGCCTCTTAGTAATTAGCTGATCGCTTGCTAAACAAGGCAGAGTCTACACGATGGCTAACACCACTTACCGCACCTATATTAACTCCTCCTTGGAAATAAGAACCCATACCCTCGACCACCACACCCCTTTTCCTTTCAAGGTGGCTGAGACTAATCTGATCTATTCTTAGATATCTACCAGCATCACGTTAATTTTAGGGAAAATGGCAAAATTGGGCTTGACCATACTGTTGCTGCTATTCCTTAGAATATACTTGGGGATAAAGTTAACGATGTCCTATAGTGCCAAGCTGTGAAGAAAAATATCCAAATTCTCAGATAAGGAACCACCTCTGACAACCCCCCCACCATAGCACAAGGGACCAAAACTTATATCCTACACCCTGTCAAATCCTTCCATTCCAAAGCCCCTACTGTGCCCTAAATCAGCTTATAGCGGTTACAGAAGATTGACCTCCACCCATGTTCCATAGAAATAGAATGAAGGATTGACAATGGGGAAGTATAATGGGAAAAAACTTAGCATGTTGGGTTCCATGTTCCTTCTATTTCCTTTGCTGCTGCGGCCCAAGATTAGAAACTTCTGCTTAGCCCTGCATGTAGGCATGTTATAGCTAAGATTTACAAAAACTGCTCTTTACCCAAAACCTACCTCGCCTAAGGAGATGAAGAATAGCCGAAATTGTTATCATCTCAATTCCTCAAGCTTGAGGAATGAGCATAACTCAGTGCCGTGAGCAGGGGTGGCTGTTACTGAAATCGTGACCCACAGAGTTAATAAAGTTAGAACTGGCAGGAAATTTAAAGGTGGTTCTCTGAAAAACGATTTCCCCCTAATTAACTATTGTATCTTTTCAGAGCCCCTAACAAACTCTCTAGCTGTCTCTGCAGAAGCCTAGACTCAAGGTCAATGGACTGGGTTCCAGCCTGGGAATAAGCAAGACCCTGCATTCCTTCCTCGATATAAGGAGCCCAAGACCCCTTCCAGATTATACCAGCTTTCAGAGCATGCCCATAGCCCCTTCTTGTCCTAAAATAATCTCCTGACATCAGAGACTGAATCGCTGCCTCCTTCTGATGTTAAATTTCCACCCCAAAAGTAAACGCGGAAATGTATGTTATATATGTTTGCTCAGTGTGCATGCTCCATCTTTCCTCATGAATAATCATAAATTTCCCCGCCCTTTTGTCAAGGATTCTTTGAGTTTTACTCATCTGTTCCAATTTGTTCCAGTGTTGCACTGGTTCCTTCAGGAGGACTGGAATTATTTTACTGTCCACGTAACTTTTACAAATGCCCCATCAAATGCAAAAACAGACAACCTATGCCAAGCACACATACTATGTTTGTTCATCAACTGGACTTAATAGAGAACATATATCACTTTTAAGCTTTCCACCATTTATATTACAATAAGTTACCCCAAAGAGGAACCCTAGGTAAAAACAAAACAAAACAAAAACAAAAACAAACAAAAAAAAACAACCAAAAAAACCCCAGCAAACTTAGTAACATACCTAGCAACAGGGGCTTAATGGATCCCAGAAAGACGACCAAGTCACCCTGGCACTGAGGGACATAAAAACAAAGTTGACATCAGTGCTGAGGGAAGATTACTGATCAAAAGAGGGAAATGACAAAGGAAAATTTCACCTTTGAACATTTGTGGGCCTCACTCCTGGGCTCCCAGGGAAGCTATACCAAGGTCAAAATGACTGCAAAACCCCACAGCAAGGGCTCTATTTCTGTCCTGAGCACCCATTATACATCTGTTTGGTTAAAAAAATAATATTAACCGAAAAGGACTATTCTAAGCAAAAAAATAAACAAAAGAAAAATCATAAGATTGAAGTCATACAGCCTTGCACATACCAAAAACATAAGCTAAATCCTGTAACTTCCTGGAATGTGCTTTGTCACAATGATTTGTAACTCTTTATGTAAAAAAAGATCTAAAGCCCTATACCAAATGTCCCTTCCCTGGAGCCTTCTCTTTGTAAAGATTGTGTATCCTGGGAAGCTGTTTAGGCTTGACTAAAACTCCTCCTTTCTTTTTAAATTTTAAGAGAAAAAAAAAAAGATTTGTTCATTGTACATTGATTCAGACAGCATTGGAGTAAAAATGAGAAGAAGAGAGGCAACCTATCTAATAACATAATTAGATAAGATTATAAGATACATGAGAACATGAGGTATAACCCTATGGCAATATACTTGAAAACCTATAGGAATTTTGCTTTCCTACCAAAGCCTGAATGTCCTAAATGGACTCCATGTACTCCATGACAACCTTCAAATTCCAGTATCTCAACACCATAAGATTTCTTTCTCGGGGCACCTGAGTGGCTCAGTGGTTGAGCACCTGCCTTCAGCCCAGGGCGTGACCCAGGGGTCCTGGGATCGAGTCCCATATCAGACTCCCCACAGGGAGCCTGCTTCTCCCTCTGCCTGTGTCTCTGCCTCTCTGTGTGTCTCTCATGAATAAATAAAATCTTTAAAAAAATTTTCTTTGTCAAACTAAACCACCCATCACAAGTTGGGGACCTTGTGCCTTGGGTCACCATCCTCTGGGACCAGGTAACCATTGGATACTGGCAACATGGCAAAGGAAGAGGAAGATAAAATGCTTGTTGGCTCTCAAAACTCCTGCCAGAGAATGACACACGTTACTTCCATTATTAGCCAAATGAGCCACATGGTCACACTCAACTCCAAGATATGTGAGGGGGCAGGAGTGCCTGGGTGGCACAGTTAGAGGGCTCACTCTTGTTTTTGGCTCAGGTTGTGATCTGAGGGTCACAATATTGAGCCCCACATCGGGCTCCACACTTAGTGCAGAGTCTGCTTGAGATTCTCTCGCCTTCTCCCTCTGCCCGTCCCACTCATGCTTGCTCTAAAATAAATATTTAAAAAAAAAAGACTTCTGTGGGAAAGGGGTGGGTGGGTGAGTGGAGAGAGTGAGCCCACTATGTGCCTCAGGGGAAAACCAGAAATAAAGGCATAGCCTTTGGAATGCTCCCAGTCTTTTAGTTTGCAATACTCAAATCTTCATGGAATATATCAAAATAACAGGTTTGGGGCAGATGTTCAGGGAAAACTTATATTTTAAGAATGCCACATTTTTAATCTGTGGGAAAAGCTTGTATTATATCCCAAATACAATTGGTAGAACTTCAGAATCATCAACAAAAGGGAGATGCATCTTTGATATTCTAAGAAAAGCATCACAGTCTTACTGAACACCAAGCAATTATGTTCGTTTTTGGTGATGAAGCAGCAATGTTTTAAGCTGTTTACATCCCAATATTACAGTTTACAGTTTTTTTGTAATTGAACCCAAGTTCAATTGCCCTACATGCAGCAAAGCCAATCCAAGACATCAAGTGTGCAGCGAGGAAGAGGTTTATTCTAGAGGCAGCCCAACTAGGAGCCTGGAGAACAAAGCCTCCAACCCACCTCCCTGAAAGAGGGGAGTTAGGGATATTTAAAGACAAACCAAATAAGGTCTAGGTCAAAGGTTGCCACAACTCCTAGCCCTGTTAATCACTTGGTGACTGATTTCAATCCCCACTGTCTTTTGATCATTCCTCCTCCTCCAGGGAGTTGAAATGGTGAAATGGTGACCAGTCTCGTCATGTCCTGCTGAGATGGGGCAAAGATTGAGGGCAGAAGAATGGCATCTTTCTGCACTCATTCAGAAATATTCTTCAATCTCTTGTGACCAGCTCTCCTGAATAGTAGCTTCAGGTCTGTCAGAGACTTGCCAGTCCAAGCTGAGTTCTTTCCTACGGATTCTGTGGAACCAGCTTAATTCCCTTTAGTTTCACTGGAGTGGGTAGCCAATAGGTCCTCATAAGATCCTGTCCACAGAGACTGAAGTTAGTCCTGCAGGATGCTTTTCCAGATCTTTAATAACAAACACCAAGTCCCCAGGATTCAGGCAGTGTAAGGGTACATCTGAGGGGAATATCAACGTGCAGTTAAAATCTACCCACCAGTTGGGGCCCCTGGATGGCTTGGTTGGCAGAGGCTGCAATTCTTGATCTTGGGGTTGTAAATTCAAGCTCCATGTTGGATGTAGAGATTACTTAAAAAATAAAATCTAAAAAAAAAAAAAAAAAAAAAAAAAAAAACCAAAAAAACAAAACTACCAGTCTTGAGCTTCAGTTTGAAATTGTATACCTTTGAAGAATGGTAGAGACCCAGTCTGATTTTTAGTACAAATGTCACAATTGTTGGACTATTTGTTGAGTAGTTCTCTGAAGATCATGACCTACAATATATTTCTGGACCCACTGAAGAGTGGCATCTCACCGATAATAGAGGCTTTGGGGGAATATGGCAAATTATTTCTTCCATAAGATTTTCTGTGATAAGGATTATACTTTGTAATATTTACAGTTTTACAGCTGTAATATTTTTAGCTGGCTTTAGTGCCAGTATGAAGTCCAAATCCCTACTCCTTAGTTTGTAGCTCTTCTGAGGAATATTTGGGATGATATTCAGATCTAGGTCTGGTACTGAAGCCATTATAGAGGATTTTGGAGTCTGTAAGCTTCATTCTGCAGAGCTTCAGGGGAAAGAGGAGTTTTAGTTCAAGGATTCCAAGTTAACAAAATGGGAGAAGTCTGGATACCGTAGTTTGGAGAGTCATAGCCATATTTAAGGAAACAAGAAGAATTCGGGATCCAGCCCAAGTTCATAGGCAAACAACAAACTCAATACAGTTTATCAGAACTATAGTCTAACATCCAGAAAGATATGCAACTGAAACATGATTTCTCTAAAAATCACCCTCATATCCACCAAAGGCAGCCAAATTAAGATTAGGTTAAAAAGAAAAAAGAAAAAAGGAGAAGTCCAGTTCTAACAAACTTGGCCTATTTCTCTAAGTGCAGGGAGAATAGTGATTGGCCACATGGATTTGTTTTTTTAACCTGCTTGGCTGGAATTTTTCATAAGGGATTTCAGACTGAACTTTTACAGCCTCTCCAGGCTAAGAAGCCAAGCCAAATACTTGTCATCAGACTTCAATTGCAATATCTATAGATTTGGACGATTCCTCTCTCAGGTTCTTATACCTGCCAGGAAGAAGCCAAATTAACTCAACTGGTAAGGCTGCTGGGAACCCTGTAAGCAAGATCAGCTTTCCCAATTTTCCCAAATAAGGTCAACCTTAAAAAAAATAAATAAATAAGGTCAACCTTAGTTTCTTAAAGTTGTCTGGTCATATTTGAGTCTATGCAGGTCTCCCTCAAATTGGACATTCCAGCCAAAGCCCTGGTAATATAACCAATATTTCTAAGTATATCCTGTCATAAGAGGAACAGATTCTTATTTAACTTATGCAAATAAATACACTGCCATGAAAATATAATAATATTCACTGAGAGTTTCTGAAATCTGAGAGCAGACAGGGAGAAAAAGACAAATGTTTCATATTTGTTTACAAAGCAATTTTTTCCAGGTTTCTATAACTACTTAATATGGAAAACAAATACCAGAGAAGCAACAATATCATTTGCCTCAACACATTCAGCCCCAGGTTAATTCTTGTTCTGTTTGAATGCAATTTTCCCATTAATTCTGAAAATTCTTTTTTTTTAATTCTGAAAATTCTTAATTTTGGGATCTTAAAGGTATCAGAAACCTGTATGTGTCAAAAAGTCTTTTCTATGAATCTCCTTGAAGTTGAAACAATTGCAGGAGCACCAGAGTAAATGACTATAAATTAATGACAAGAGACTCAGAAATGGCCATGGTTGGAGATCTGATGAAAATTCATTTTAACGCAGTTGACAGGAAATTTAGTTATTTCTGTGACACACAACCTCTCAATAATTAAAATTACAAATGATCACACTATCAGGATATCAAAATATTAGGGATTTTATATGATTTCTGGAGCAGTTGTAGCCATTCACCCATACCACATAATGTAAGAAGGTTTATCATCACTTATTTGACAATGCTTCCCATGTAACTTGACATACCAAGTAAACAAGCCCAACTGGTTTAAAAGATTTCCTTTAGAAGCTGAATTTTGGGAAGTTTGTCAGAATTAACAGAAAGTTGTTGGGTTTTTTTTGTTTGTTTGTTTTGTTTTTTTTAAGATTTACTTATTAATGAGAGACATAGGCAGAGGAAGAAGTAGGCTTCCTGCAAGGAGACCAAGGTAGGACTCGATCCCAGAACCCTGGGTTCATGACCTGAGCTGAAGGCAGATGCTCAACCACTGAGCCATCCAGGTGTCTCTTATCAGAAGGTTTTAAAACACATAGGATTAAATAAGATTACAGATCTTTACAAAACTTTCCAACTTAATTTTATCTATTTAGCCAAGAAGGCAATAAGAGATTCTAAAGGCAATTTCAGAGGAGTTGCATCACTGTTAGCAAAACCTAGCTTTTTTAATATAAGATTCAACTTTAAGTTATCCAAGACCTGATAAAGACAACACACAGAAACTATTTTCCCAGGTAGATTAAAGATAAAGAAAGACTTTGTTTACAGTTTCTTACTACAACTAGACCAATGAGCTAAGAAAGCTCAATCATTTTAACAGAGAAAAACCAAGTCCTGCCTCGGGCTCCCCGGATCAGGTTCAACGAGGAGCCTGCTTCTCCCTCTGTCTCTGTCTCTGTCTCTGCCGCTCCCCTCTGCTCCTGGGCACTCTCTCACTGTCTCCCGTGCTCTCTCAAATAAATAAAATCCTTTAAAAAATGCTGACAGATCCAAAGACATGTCCATTTTAATTAAACCAAAGTTCTTTGCACATTTTTCTAAATTACATGAACTTGAAAAACATTTGGGTTAGTTCTTTTAGTTTTAGAATGGCTAATTCTTGCAAGCACTCGCCTTTAAACCAAGTACCTAGAGCTCTTTTACAAACTAACTTTAGCAATAACACCCAAGGTTAGGGATCCCTGGGTGGCTCAGCGGTTTAGCGCCTGCCTTTGGCCCAGGGCGCGATCCTGGAGTCCCGGGATGGAGTCCCACGTCGGGCTCCCGGCATGGAGCCTGCTTCTCCCTCCTCCTGTGTCTCTGCCTCTCTCTCTCTCTCTCTCTCTCTCTCTCTCTCTCTCTCTGTCTATCATAAATAAATAAATAAATCTTTAAAAAAAAAAACACCCAAGGTTAGAGAGGATATCCCACATTTACAACGTACATGGACCACACACAAATACACAAATAAGGTGCAAACAAAACCTTAAAGGCCCAATTTCCAAATATCTCCCTCTTAGCAAATAAAACTAATGCAAAGGTAGTATAATTTATGGATCCATTATAGGCTATTTTCCTACAGAATCTAATGAATATTATTATCAAGCAGTTGGGGGTGGGGGGAGATTGCCCAGTCCTGGAGGACTCAGCCAAAGAGCTGCATGCGGACACTGAGTTGTCATTTCCCTTTTTTCAACTAGAGCGTGGCTGGTTTTATGCAAAGATCTCAAAAGCTAGAGCAACAAACAAAGGAGCTCAGAGTACCTCTGTGAGCACGAATTCATTCCTCCCTGAAAGTCGGGTCTTCACCAATTGAACCAAATGGCTTCTAATTAACCTCTTCTCTTATTTTTCTTTTAAAGATTTTTTAAATTTTATTTTTTAAAGATTTATTTATTTATTTATTCATGAGAGACAGAGAGAGAGGCAGAGACACAGGCAGAGGGAGAAGCAGGCTCCATGCAGGGAGCCCAACGTGGGACTCGATCCGGGGTCTCCAGGATCATCCCCCAGGCTGCAGGCGGTGCTAAACCGCTGCGCCACCAGGGCTGCCCTTAACTTTTATTTTAAAGAAAGAAAGCGAAGCGAGGGACAGGGGAGAGAGCACCTCAAGCAAACTCTGCCTCCCAGGAGGGGGACAGTCAGGGATATTTAAGGGCAGAGGAAAGAGTTTGGTAAAAAGTTGCAGCTGTGCTTAGTATTCCCACTAACCCTCTGGTTGGCTACTGGTTCCATTTCCACGGGCACTTGAGTGTTTTGCCTGGATGCTGGAGAACTAACTGTTGGGGAGCTTGGGGTTCTGTGCAACACATTATAATTCTTCCTATTTAAAATGCCAAGTGTTGGTGAGGACCCGGAGGAAGTGTAAGTCTTACCCACTGCGGGTGGAAGCGCAAAATGATGCGGCCCCTCTGGAAAAGTCTATCCACTTCTTTAAAAATTAAACATAGGCCACGGCCCACGCTCGGGGTGCAGCCCAAAAGGAGGGTGTCCATGAACAGACTCGCACATGAATGTTCATCACGAGTTATCTGTAATAGCCAAGTGCCCGCCAACGGCCGAGTGGGTGAGACTGTGTGGTATGCTCGTCCCATAGAGACACTATTCAGGAAAAGGGACCGGACTGTCCACGAGCACAACGTGAACGGGCTTCATCGGAATGGGGCCGGCTGCCAGCAGCCAGAACAAGAAAAGAGTACACACTGATGACAGCATCCATAGAACTCTCTAGAAAATGCCAACTCTGGAGACAGACCTTGGCTCCGTGGTTGCGCAGGACCCGGGGCATCTAGGGCACCTGTGGGACCTGGGGCACCTGTGGGCACCTGTGGGCGGGAGAGATTGCAAGAGCTCTCCGGGGCTGAGGGCATGTACCCCCTACCCTGCTTTTGGAGGCCGTTTCACGGGCACAGCTGCGTAAAACCACCAGATGTTACACTTGAAATCCTGCAGTCGATTGACAATCACACCTGGAGACAACTTCTATTAAAAATAGGAAATAACTTCTGGGCATTTTCACGTAGAAACCTCGGATGGTATGAACGTGATCTTCACTTCCAACGTGCAGCGGGAAATGCCCGCGAGTGGAAGCCAGAGCTGGTGCCCTGGCCGCGCGCGGGGTGTACAGGCCCGAGTGTGGGGGGGGGGGGGGCGCGGCCCTGGGCACCAACGGGCGGCACCCCCTCAGCTCCTAAAGGCGCTGGACTCAGCTCGCTGGAAGTGAAGACTGCAAACTAATCCACTCATTCCAGCCAGATCCTGGTCCTGGGGTCCGCATTCTAGGCTTAGCTAGATGGGTTGCGGAAGGCCCCTGGTTCCCCCCAAACCTTGGGGGGCTACTCTAACAAACGTGCGGGCGGCGGAGAACCAATCCCCCCTGGCTGCACGTTCTCCCAGCACAGGGCCCCCGCAGGTGCTCATTCTGAACTCTGCGACTCCTGCAGGTGCCAAGAGGCCAGAAGGGTCTGGGGGCTTCCTGACGCCCCGGTTCTAAACAGCATCAGTACCAGGCTCCCCTCTTAGGCCTTCTGTAGCCTCACGCCTCCTGGCATCTCCGGCCCGCAGAGAATCTGAGCAAGCCCCCGCGGGCCCCAGCCCATCTGCAAGAGGCCTCCCAAAGTGGCCATGGCCTCTGCACCCCGACTCGGCAGCGCCCCCACCCCCACCCCTCCCCTCCCGGGACGCGCGCGGTTCCCGAGTCACGCCCGGGCGGCGGCGGCGGCGGCTGCGATGCGCACGGTCGGCCACCAGATGGCGCCCGCGGCGGCCTCCGAGCTCCCCCCGCCGGTGCACCTGCCGCCCCCAGGTGCATCTCTCACCGCGCGGGGAGACCCGTCTGAGCCCCGGCGCCGCGAGGCCGCCCGGGAGGGGCCCGAAGCCGTCCTCCGGTTCCGCTGGGCGCCGGAGCCGATCTGCAAGGGCCAATCTGCGCGCTCTCCTCCCACCGCGGACTCCCGGCGACTGCAAAGCCCGGGTTCGGGGCCGCTGCGGGCATCCCCTCTCCGCAGGGACCGATCTAGAGATTCTAGTTTAAACATTTGTGAGGAAACCAACTCGTTCCTCCCTTATTTGCATAAATGTTTTCCACTTTGGCTGTTCTTGTGAATCCCCTGGAGGGCTTGAAAAATCCCGATAGCCCGGGAGTCCTGGAACTTCCCTCCCCCTTCGCTGATCAAAGCAAGTCACAGAGCCACATGGAACTTCAGCGTGCCCGGGAGGAACAGAAATCTTTGGTGGCCAACGCAAACTTCACAGCCCTCAAGGTGCCTGGGACGCTCCGTCGGTTAAGCTTCTGCCTTCAGCCCAGGTCATGATCCCGGAGTCCTGGGACGGAGGCCGACCTGGGCTCCCGGCTCAGGGGGGGTCTGCTTCTCCCTCTCCCTCTCCCTGTCACTCCCCCTCCCCTTGCTGTGCTCTTTCTTGCTCAGGTAAATAAAATCTAACACACACACACACACACAAATATCACAGCCCAAGAGAAACAGAAAACTAACAAAAAAGAAAAGGAACCAAAGATGATGGCACAATGATTTTATAGATAAATTCTCTTTAATTTAAATGATACTGTCTAAAGACCAGATTATCCTAAATTATTTTCAAGTGCAAGCTCCCTTATCTCTCTCTTGAAGTTAGCATTATCTTAAAATCTGATTAAGAATCATAGAATAAAATTACATTATGCATGAAGCTCAAACGTGCAGGTGCGTGTAAGAACTGCAGTGAAGTTATTAGCAAACTGACTCTAGAAATGTAGTAAAGGAGTAATAACAGCAAACACTTTTGATAGTACTTACTGTCAGGCACTGTTCTAAACACTTTGCAATATTCACTAATCTTTACAGCAACCTACTATTTAGGTGTTACTATTCTTAGTCCACTTTTATAGATGAAGAAATACATGGATTCTTGTTATATTCCTTGCATTAGAGCTGAGATGAAAAAAGTACAGAGAAGGTGAATGGAGAATGGCACCTCAGAGGTGAGACAGCTTCCTGCACGTCTTGTCCTGGCCTTCAGGGAATGTGGACATGTGGGCACCGCTGTCAGTTTGAGGAAGAGGCATAGCAATATGTATATCACACGAGATGACCACTAATGTAGTAATCTCTTTGTTTTCGTTGAGCCGAGGTTCATATATTTAGGTACTGCTAGAGTCTGAGTCACACCAGCCAAGCTGATTTGAGGGAACAGGAGACTGTACGGCACAGGTAAAGGCTGCCCCTAAGCTCCGCATGTACTCAGTCCCACCTTTTCTTCTGAACCCTGCAAAGCTGCTCTTAGATTTTTGTCTGTAGATACAGAGACCTCTAGTGCCCTCAGACTCTGAAGACTGGATCACATTTCAGAAACATCCATCTCCTTCCATCTGGCCAAGTCTGTGCCTACCATGTCACTAATTTCTTGAATCTTAACTTATTTCAAGCCCCCCGCCTCCCCCAGGAGGCTGGACAGAAATGACAGTGAGGTAGCACTGGGGCCAGAGTTATAGGAGGTGGGGAGGCGGGTCATGAATCGATTTCCTTGTTCTTCTCTCAGGGGTTGATTGCTAGGCCTGCTCTTCTTAGGTGTGTGAGGGACAGCCAAGCCCTGTTCCAAGAGCCCAGTGTTTTATGAAGAGATTTGTTTTTGTTTTTAAGACTTTGTTTATTTGTTTGTTTGTTTGTTTATTTATTTGACAGAGAGAGCACAAGCAGGGGGAGCAGCAGACTGAAGGAGAAGGAGAAGCAGGCTCCCCATTGAGCAAGAAGCCCAATGTGGGATTTGATCCCAGGACCCTGAGATCCCAGGACCTGAGCCCACAGCAGATGCTTAACCGACTGAGCCACCCAAGCATCCCTGAAGAGGTTTTATGAAGCAATCTCTCTCCCATCTCTCTGATTCCCTCAATGGGCAAGATTCTGAAGGTCCCACATTCTTCAGTCTGAGCTGAGACCCTCTCCTGAAAATATTAGGACAAGACAAAGGAGAAAGAGGATGGGTTCTCCAATCCTTCCTGTGAAGGTCAGGGAAGCCCACTTATTAAGGCAATAACCCGAGGTACCTGTGACATGCTAAGCACTCTTTAAGGTGTTGGTTAATGTGGTGAACAAAATATATTCCTTGACTTCATTGTACTTACATTCTTGAGGGAATGGGTCCAGGCAATAAACAAATAAATAGGAGAGGCCCGTCAAAGAAGGTGGAGCAAGAGCACTGCTTGATACTTGGGGTTTGGAGGAGTCCTCTGGAGGGATGACACACAGGTGCCAGAAGGTGGTAGGGGAGTGGGCCATGCAGATATCTGGGGCATGAGTATTTCAGACAAAGGGAACAGCAAGGACAAGAGTCCAGAGATGGATTGCTCATGGGGTGTTTGAAGGAAATTGTACACATAACTAATTCAGGCTTAACAGAAACATGGAACATGAAGGTAGTGGTGTCAGGCTGTGGGAATCCTGGCGGCTGGATAATTGTCGTCTGTGCTGCTGACTAGATCTTCTCTCCCAGGCCAGGCTCTCCTGAACAACCTGGCACCCCAGTTCTCCGTCTTTACCAAGAGGTTAGCCAGTAATTGTCTATTATTCCAATAACCTAAATAGATCCATCATAAATTTTTTGAAACCAACAGAACAGTGTTTCTGAAATGCTAATTTTTAAGAACAACAGCTAGTATCTCGATGGGCTTGCTTCCAGGAGCATGGTTTGCACAGAAGTTCTGTCCTGGGACGAGAGAATCAGATGACAAAGTCCTCTGAGCCAAGAGAAGAGATTTGGAATCTTCAACCTTGTCCTTGAAACCCCAAAATAACCTCAGGGTGTCCTGGTTTGATATTTACTCTGGAAGTTTATTTGACATTTATCTAAATTTCCTCCTTTCATGCTCAAGTTGTCATGATATTTGAAGGACAGCAGTAACAGGACAGCTTGAAAATATCTCCTTAATCCCACAATCATGTGATCAAATGCCCATTTTACTGAAGGCACTCAGCAGGGTTCAGTTAGACAAACTTGTTTATTTGGGGGAAAGGCAGTACAAATAACTATAGTAAATAACAGGGGAGAGGCCATGTATAGAAAAAGGGGCTGGGAAACTGCTTTTCTTAAGAATCAGATGATAAATATTTTAGGCTTTGCAGGCCAAGAGGCAAAATCGAAGACATTATGTAAGTACTAATATAATAATACAGAAGGTACATGTTCACATTTTTGGATGAAATAGAAAAATCTATGGAGTACAATTTATTTTTTAATATAGGTCTATTAGAAGAATGGAATGGGGGGCAGATAACATTTTGCTTAATTGAGGTTGAAATTTAGTGTTCTTAATATATTCTTGGCTCATGGGCTATACAAAAAATAGGCAGCAGGAAGGATTTGGCCTTATGGGCCATGGTTTGCCAACCACTGGTATAGAAAGTATGGTTTCAGTGTTTAAAGTAGTTCTGAGGTTCTGGCTAACATTATACAGAAGGAAGAGAGAAAAAAAGGGAGAGAGAGCAAGAGATATGTTAGGATTTGTAAAAATACATTGACATTATTTGCAGATAATATGACCATACACCTATAAAACCAACAGAATCCATAAAGTATTAGAAGTGACTTTATTGTAACTAATAAAAATGTCCTCAAGATTGTTAAAGAGATCAGTATTCAAAAGTCAGTAACATTACTCTATAACCATAAAAACTCGTGATAATAACTAATGGTTACAAAAAACAAACAAAAAAAAAAAACAGACAGCCAAAGTATTCAGAATCAACAGCCAAGAATACACAAGAAGATTACTAAGGAGAAGACTTTAAAACTCTAAGAAAGGACGTAGAAGATGATCTGAATAAATTTACAGACTTGGGGCTCACTTTGTTTTGGCCCACTGGGCCGTGTCAGTCCTCTGACCTTCAAAATGTGCGTTGTTTTAAGCCACTTAACCTGTGGTGATTTGTTACAGCAAAACAGAAAATCAATCCGGGACCCCTTTCTCCTGTCCAACTGGAAGACAAAATAGAGTTTCCTCACTGTATTTTGATGCACAGAGTTTCCTTGCATATATTTTTAACTCCTGGAAGGAAACGTGGCACAGATGATCTACTGAGTAACCCTGATTTGTACTTGTCTGCATTTATATTGTTCTCTGGGCTCTTTGCAGCAGATTTATTTCTCCTCCTTAATTCAATTTGTTTTCAGACCCTAAGAAGTGTTAAATGGGCAGTGAGATGATAGTAGGCTCATAAGAAACTAATAAAAAACAACTTAGAATTTAAATATCATGGTGGAGAATCCCTGGAGGGACATAGCTGTGAGCTCGGCCCTCCAGTTCCTGAACAAAGTTACCAAGAAGCAGTAGCGTCGCTTCTGGTGGTGGTGGATTCCACCCTCTTTCATATATGATTCCTGATTCCATTAGATACTCTAGAAAATTTTTAAATAGGTTTGAAAACTTGATGTCTTTCTCTCTGTGTGTCTTTTCGGTGAAGTAATCTGGGTCGACATCAGCAAGATGATGGACTAGGCGGTCCGAGCCCTCATACCCTAACAAAAACACCTATTTTAGCAACCACTCATGGGCAAGAATATGTTCATGGGAGTTGGGAACTACAACCGGGAGGTTCCAGCACGCAGATGGAGCAAAATAATCCATGACTAGAAGCCCTGAAGAAATTAAAATGAATAGTTTCACTTCACCTGTCTCATCCCTCACCCCACATGGCACAGCACTGGCATCTCTAGGAGCTCATTAGAAAGCAGAATCTCAGTGACGGTCACTGTCTCTTTACCTCAAAGTGAAGTGGTTGTAAGTGGCGGCTGTAAAGTGGAAGTATAGTCTCAGGAGGACATAACGCTGTGCTGTAAAAGGTTGCAAGCCGGCTGGCAAAGAAGAAGGCTTTAAGAGCCCACTCCAAACAAGCAAATCCATTGTTTCAGATTGGCTCAAATCAGCCTTCTTTAAATTAAAAAAAGGAGATAGGGCGGGCCACACATAAGTGCCAGTCAGGAAAATCCCAGCGTTTCCAGGCTTAAATCTATGCCTAAATAAGATTTTGGGGATCTGGTTATCTATGCAGGAGAAGTCAAGAGCCAAATACAACAGAAGCCTACTAAATCTTTGAAGAATTTGCATTGCCAAAAAAAAAAATTTAATCTGGCCTGTAGCAAAAGTATGTGACTCTTTAATCCTCAAATAATTTCTCCAAGCTTTCACAAGCAGAACGTGGATATGGCTGGCGGGTACAGTAGACAAGAAAGAACCTTCCAGAGCCAGGGGCCGCAGAGGACAGTGGGCATAAGACCATGTTTCATTCTCTTTGCTTTTACTTATCATAACTCAGCTTAACCACATGGATAAGGACGATGTCCTAGGGCTGAAGACACAAGTTAGGAAGAACAGAATTGCCAGCCAACTTGGAATGCTCACTTCAGATTGTTCATGGGAGAACAAAATTAATTCTGTCTTCATTAAACCATACTGGATTATGGTATGGTCTTTTTTTTTTTTTTTTTAACAGTAGGCAAGCTGAATAAACTAATGAAATGTCCCTACCTGAGATATTTATCCTTCCCCACTGCATTGGTTCCTCCAGCAGACTGGAGAAAATGGCAATTCCATCCTCCTAGTTGCTCAAGCCAAACTCTTTGGAAGCATCCTGTGTCCTAGTCCCTAAGGAGGCACAGCATTAAACCAGACCCTGCATTTGTGATTTATCTTGGTGCCTCCCAGAATTCCAGGCAGCACATGCACGGAGTGGGTCTGGGTTCTAATCCTAAAATAGGGTTATGCTCTTCAACCAAAGATCACCAGGAACATACTTGGAGTTGAACAACCTAGGTTTATTATTGCAGGGAGGAAGAACATGTGCCATGGGGAACCATGAGTGTCTCAGCAAGAGTGTTAGGAAGAGCCCACTACAGGATTTGGGAGGATCTGGGGAAGCTCTAGATTGGATACTGTCAGAAAGTAGGGGCAAGACTGATAGCTTATCTTAGTAAATCTTATCTATAAGGAGTGGAGATGAGAATGAGGATAAAGGAGTAGAATTCACTCATTTTAGCAGAGAGAGGGGCATGTTTGCAGATTGCTCAATGACCTTGTTTTTATGATCTCGGAGTGACCTTGTCTGATGTTGATGTTTTATGAGATTGTTTATGTCTAACATAACCATCGTGGTCTAGCTGTGAGGATCAGGCCAGCCTGTGACAAAATTGAAGCCTAGTGGTGGGAGTCAGGCTGGTTCCAGAATAGCAGGGGCTGTCGTTTGTTGTGTGGGTTTTTTTTCTTTCCGTCTCAAATGGATGATGGTATCTCCTTTGCAGGCCTCAAGCAGACAGCTTCTCCCTGTGACCCCATTGGCCATTGTGACCCTTGCTCCCAACCCTATGTGAGTGACCCAGCTCTGTACTCAGAATCCAGAGGAAAGGGCTGCTCTGGCCTATTTGCCTACATTGTTCCTTTCTTTCCCTTTCCTTCCTTTCCCTTCATTTTCCTTCCCTTTCCAGAAAGACTGCTCTGCTTCTGATCTACAGGCATCTTCACTCCTTGATTTCCAGTATTCTTAACATTTATTGATTCATTGGCATAAACTGTCTGGGTTGGAGGGTAGGTTCCAGTGGGAGCTCAAGCTGCCATCTTGACCTGAGAACAGCAGAGTGTTTTTTTGTGCCTCCCTCTTGGCTGACATATGGCACTACCCAGCCATCTCCCGTAATCATTGTGGCGCTCCTTGCATTGTTATTATTGGCAATGTCTTAAGCATTCTGAAGGGTACGTTAAGCCATGCCCATCTGGGTGTCAGCTGTTCTATCCCTGACAGTGCTAACATTTAAAAGTGAGAGGTCCTAGATTTTCCTTGAGTTCTGGCATCAGGGAGATGGCTACTCCATTTTGGTAGATTTGTTGAATCGCTGTGTTGTACACCTGAAACTAATGTAACATTGTCAACTATACTTCAATTTTTTAAAAAATATAGCATGACTGGTTGACATTCTACATACCCTTTTGTCATATTTCAGGCAACCAGACCAGGTGCTTAAGGCTGAGCAATAAGTCTGAACCTAACTTATTTTTCTGACCCGGAGGCAGAGTAAGATGTGGGGAGTTGAATCACATGCCTATAAGGCCTTCCCTCATTAATCTTATGTCCATAATGATGGAGTCATTCTTTTTGTAGGATAACCCAACACTCATATGTAACTTGAACACTCTTGTAAAAGGATTGTAAGTGGAGGAAAATCTTTCATTTTCTTTTCCCCAAAGCCAGTAAGCTCCCCAAAGAAGAAGGTAATAGTATTTGCCTCCTTGATGCCTCCTGACTGTACTAAGTACAGATTGCTCATACTTAATGGAATTTTACTCATTATGTTCGCAGTGGATAACAGCAGTGATTGAAGAATCTCCCCTAAGTGTATGGAAGGACACTGACCATCTCACAGGATGAATGACATAAAAGAGCTGAAATATGGGGACGTGTCCTGAAACACGCTGAGCTGGTACCAGGCTCAGCAGCACCTCTCAGCACTCCATTGAAAAAGAGAATTCTAGGATGGGGCCAACTATGGGCAGGTCACTAAGAACTAGGCAAATCAAAGGGCAAGCAGCACTCACAGGGACAGGGAATTACTACAGAGGAGGGAGAAACTCAGGGACAATTCTGAGAAGCTAAAGAAGGATTATGGGTTCAGAGCCAAGGAGGTCCCCCCTTATTCCTTAACTTGTTGGGGGCTCCATATCTCTCATATACACAAAGACAAACCACAGGACTGCAGGGCTAATCATTTATTGACCAGGTAGAGGAAAATCTTATTCATGGTGGGGTTCTCCTGCGTTATGACAAGGAGAATCAAAAATTTGTAGAAAATCTTTCATTCTTGGTTGGTTGATGAGTTTTCCTAGACAATTAGGAAAGATCCTGAAGATGCAGAAGGAGATAATGTTTTCATAAGTGATAATGATGGAAGTCAGGTAAGAACTGTTACTGGATGGCGCGGGGCCATGGAAGGGAAGATCCTGGAGCCCAAACGAGGAAGCATTCACTCAGCACTAAATAAGCGGTTGAAAAAGAGAACACAGAAACATATTAAGCACTTCTTGGATTGAATTGAGGGCAAAAAGAATTTCTATTTCAGAGACAAATGTGAAGAAGGAGGTGTCAACCTGTCTTTTAACCTACGTTACTTGCCAAAATAGCAGAGGGAGGGCAATGAGTAAATGCTTTTTCTCCTGTTGCTGATCTCATCTTAATCTTCCCCAACCTGAATCTATGGGAAAAAAAGAAAAGAAGCAAGGAAGGATCCTAGGCGTGTTTCTACCATCTTCAGCACAAGAAGTTTGGAAGAGTTTTTGATAAATTGAGAGAGAATGGCAAAGCCAGAGCTACCTTTTATTCAATGCTTAGTTTATGGAAGCCACATTATCTGAACGATGCTCCACAATAAATCTAAGGTAGGAAACCAATAAGAAAATTCAGCATATTTTCCAGTTTAGAAGACAGTGGAAGTTTAGACAGCTCTATTCTCAGGTGAGAAGTTAAGGATGTGCAGAGATCAAAGGAAGAAATGTTTGTCATAAACTGGAGCATAAGATGGCCTCCTGGGCTTGGAGGATAGACCACAAACACAGAAATAGGTGTGAGTTTCATACTCATGCCCTATTACTCTTTCCCCATTTCAAATTTTAAGTCTTTTAAAAATTTATTTATTTATTTGAGAGAGAGAGAGAACAAGTGGGAGGAGGGGCAAAGGGAGAGAGAGAGAGAGGCAGGCTCCCTGCTGAGCACAGAGCCTGACACAGGGCTTGATCCCAGGACTCTAAGATTATGACCTGAACCGAAGGCAGAGGCTTAACCACCCAGTGCCCCTCATATTTTAAGTCTTAATGATTTCTAGCACATTACCAATTACTAAGGCCTCTCACCAGCATTATGTCCACACAGTAACCCTGTAGGGTAAACATCATTGTTCTGCTTGTAATTGTTTAAGTTGTTTGTTCAAAAGCTCATGGTAGGGGCCCTTAGGTGGCTCAGTCAGTTAAGCGTCTGCCTTCAGCTCAGGTTATGATCTCAGGGTCCTGGGATTGAGCCCCATGTTGGACTCTCTGCTCAGCAGGGAGCCTGCTTCTCCCTCTCCTTCTGTCTGTCACTCTGCTTACTTGTGCTCTCTCTCTGTCAAATAAATAAGTAAAATCTTTAAAACAACAACAACAACAACAAAGCTCATGATAGGAATGAGTCCTACACCTAGTACCTCCAACTCCACATCTCATGTTCTCCCCACAAGTTTCCTCACCAAATTATTTTTATTGCCATCTTTGGACACAAATCCCTAATGCTTTTGGAAGTCATGGATCCCTGGGCCACCCTCTTCACCAGAGATCACCAACCTGGAGACCTGGGCTGCTTCACTCTGTCGGGCCTGGAGACAGCGATCTGTGGAGGCAGAGCACATGCAGACACTGACCCCGGTTTATTTTCCAGAGAGAAACCAAATGATTTTTCAGGGTAAAACAAAGGGGACTGATTGGGGGTATTGCCTTCTCTTGACTTTTTTACCTCAGTAAATGTAGGAATTTAGGAAGGGAAAACCAGAAAGAGCTAAACTTACCAACTTGGGTCAGGTCAAGTATGTTTTCCTTAGGAATTTCCATTCCTTGGCAATATCTCACAAACTTTTCCTTGACTTTTGGACTCACATCTGGTTTTCGGGCTGTGGGAAGAGCAACAGGAACTGCTGTGTCTTGTGTATGTCACTGAGGCTCATGAGGGGTGGCTCCAGATGGATGGGAAAATGGACAGCACTGGTTGGGTGCTTAGGCAGAAGTCTTGGGGATGGATTATAACCTGTCTTGAATTTGACATCTTGAAGCTAGGCTATAGCTTATGGGACAATGAGAGATGTTATCATTTTCCCATCACCAAGCCTGGGGGATTACCAAAAGTGAACATCTGTCTTCAGGGGAGGAGAGACATTCCAGGATAAAATTGGGAGAACTGCTTGCCTTCCTTCCTCTCCCTCCCTACCCCGCGATGAGTGTCAGCATGAAAATACTCTACCATAGAGCTCCATCAGTTGGAAGTTCTGTTTCTGGTTGATATTATTAAGATGAAATATAATATAGTGCTCATAGGCTGTTTCAATTATTCTAAATAAATTGTATCCATCATCTGTGAAGGAAACAGAACACAACTCAGCTTGCTTGGTCCACAAGAAGCAGAGGAAACCCTTTACCTATTCTCACTCACAAAACAAATTCAAGTGTATATCATGGAAGAGATAGAGAGTGATATCTAATGCCTTCATTTACATCTCCCAGGGCTTCATGGGGCAACATCCAAGGGATACTGGTACAATGACTACTGGTGGTAGAAAAATTTAGCTATAGTAGCAATTTATGCTCTATCATCCTCTCTGAGACCATCTCTGCCAATTATGTGTCTCTGTCCTCTCTATAAACCCCACTGGCATTACATACCCAGCTATACTCTAAGCAATGTGCTATGTCAATGGCCACTAGACATCATCAGAAAGTGGGCAGGGAACAAGAAGCTGTCTCGTCATTTGTCTTTTGTTTGTCTGTCTATTTTCTTTCCTTGCTGGAGGTACATATAATCAAACTGCCTTCTTTATCTGATGGTATGATGTGCCAGGCTTTGGCTTTTATGCCCAAGATTCTTCCAGATTCAGGATATTATCTCTTACATGGCCCCCATTATATCATGTGATCAGAAATTGGTCAAGATCCTGAAGATATTGGGGTTTAGTAAATTCTTGAAGTTGGAAGTAGAATTTAGAAAGACTTTTTAAATATACTTACACACAACATCATATTCACCATCCTTTTCTGTTTTGTTACAAATCAGAGAAATTTTAGTACACTTTCCATTCACTCTGTAAAACAGAATAAGCCGATGTCCAAGAGATATTGATGGGCTAGCTCCTTCACCCTCTACCCCTGAGTTTCTGATTCCACTTAACTGTTGAACATTTTGGAGGTACAGTTTCCAAAGAGCTTTTATTTACATTATTTCACTTTATATGATACTTTAAGAAGGGGCCAACTGCTTCTATTACTGTTATTCTGCTACTACTTCCCACTATTACTATTACTACAACTACCTGTCTAGATAATTAGCTGAGTGCTCACATGTTCCAGCCTCTCACATAAGTGCTCTACAAACATTACCTCACAGGGTCCTTGCAAAACAAAATAAAACAAAACAAAACCAAAAAAAAAAAAAAAAACATGAGGGAATTAGTATAATTCTCTTTACCCAAGGGAAAATTGAGGTGGAAACAGATGAAATTTCTTGGTCACACAGCTAGTAAGAGAGGGATTAAAGAGAGAGGCTATCAATTCCAAATCCAGTGCTCCGAATTTATGCTGTACTGCCATACTACCTACGATTCTGATACCTTCTACTTACCTCCTCTACTCCTATTTTAATTTATTTCTGTCATGATTCTTATCTCTGAATCTGGAAGAGGCCTGGGTACTCCACGTCCAATCAGTATCAGATAGTGGACTCTGATTTTGAATAGAGACCCAGAATGTATGGGTACACCCTTACGTGTGTGCACACATGCTCATACACGCAGAGTTCCAACACGATATTCAGACTCTCGTGTCTCCTTTCCCAAGTGAAGAAGGCCATACTTACTTTGTATGCATTGTAAAGATCAGAGAAGAGTTGCTCAGGACTTCAATGTCTTTCACAAAAACCCTCATGCTGCCATTTTCTTCTATCTTTTCCTTGATATCTGAGGCCAAGAGAATGGAATACCAATCTCCCGAAATCTGCGATAAATCAGCAAAATAATTGGGTAAGAAAAGAAGAGAGAGAACACCACAGGATCACTTGTCTCCTTGAACTTTGCCCTGTGGGTGACCTCATAATGGTGACGTGAACATAGAATTAGAACTCAGGTCAATTGGTACCACATTTAGGGCTCTTTCCACTATCCCTCCAGGGAGAATAGAGGTCCCCAAATGTTGTCATCTTTTAACATGGTACAATTGCTCTTAGTTAAGAGTCTGAAACCACCCTTTTTGTCTAATATGTCAAGGGACTCCTGCTCTCCAGTAGGACCATGTTGCTTCAGAACCCTCCAAGCCATCCCCAAGGTCTGAAGTTACTACACCATGCCAACTCTACCTTTGAAATATCGAAGTTTCCTTTCACAACATCGTTTTCTTCCTCATGGGCATGGACTAGAATCAGCCCCAGACACAGCAACAGCAGCTTCATGTTGGCAGGCGATAGCTAGCACCGTTGCCCCCACAGCTACTGGGAGCAAGCCTCTCCCTGACAGTGGCTCCACTCCCCAGCTCCTGTTTTTATATCTGTTCTGGGTCTAGTTTTTTTTTTTTTTTCTTTTTTGCATGGGACACCACTTTTACTCCTCCCATTCCATTAAACAGTTTGTCATTCATTGGTGTGAGGCCAAGGATTGTTCCTGCCCTTTTGAAACTTGGCAATCTCATCTCTCTTTAGATCTACTTAGTGGCCTTAAATTTCCCAAAACATATACTCAAGAAAAATAGTGGGACAAAAACAGCTGCCTTTTGGAACCAGATTTAACTGAGGGTCTGGCTTGGGATCAGAAAGCCAATTATGCATGGTAGGAATGGACTATCACTGGGAAGTGGAATGTGTAGGGAATCTATGTTCCACCACTCACACAGTGTGCAGAATTGGGCATGCCACTCCATTGTTATTAATTTCTGAAACAAAAGAAACTCTCTACCAAGGTGACAGTACCTTTCACAAAACATTAAAATAGAGTCGGTCAAAATAGGGTGAATAAAATAATGAAGTATGGTTTCTGGTATTCAGTATATTTTCATTTTTTTCCTTATTCTCTGAACTCGACCTGTGTGGTTTCCCCCTCCCCACGATGAACAGACAGTGTTGAGTCACAGTGTATACCCCACTATACCAGAGGCCCCATAAGACAGGTGGAGAGGTACAAGATGTCATCTCTTCCATCAAGTAACCTTCAATGGAGTTGGGGAAATGCTGCATCTACTCATTTCATATGACTCTACAAGCATATGAAATAACCCAACTGAGTCGGACTAAGTTCAAACCACTGTAGGTCAGAAAAGGAGTGATGCTGGGGAGATGGTATCACAGAGAAAGCGCTTAAGAACATGACTTTGGAGTTATGTAGATATGAGCTTCCTTCCTATCTCTGCCATTTTGAAGCCATGGGGACAGATTTAACTTCTCTGAGCCTTAGTTTCCTTTAAAGAGGGATAATTATATGTGCATCATAGATTACTGTAGGGATTCGATTAGATGATGTGTGTAGAACCCTCAGCATAATGTCTGGCACATATTGGTCAGAGAATTATTCCTGGATAAAGTGGGACTTGGCCTAGGTCTTGAAAGTCAGGGAGGGTATGCAGATGTGGAGGGCATGTGGGAAGAGCATTCAGGTGAGTAGGATCACATGCCCCCAGCTGGAGCTTGTTAAAAGCTATAGTTCATTTCTGCCTTGTGCCTTGTCCCCTTCTGCATCACTCCCAAAACAGAAAGAGTTTGGTGACATGGAAGGAGCTGAGCATAAGGCAGTGAACCTAGGAATTGTGGCATTCTACCTATGGCTTGATTTAGAAAAGTCATTCCAAGAGCGCCTGGGTGGCATAGTTGGTAAAATGTCTTACTCTTGGTTTCTCAGATTATGATCTCAGGGTCCTGAGATTGAGCCCTGCATCAGGCTCTGCGCTCAGCTCAGAGTCTGCTTGAAATTCTCTCTCCCTCTCCCTCTACCCCTTCTGCTGTTCTCTCTCTCTCAAACAAATAAATATTTAAAAAAAAAAAAAAAGCCACTTCAGCCCCTGTGACCATTCCTAATTTATGCTCAACCAATATCCAGGCACTGGTATTTTGAGATCTATATAACTTTAGTCATTATGGGCTGGCTATGGGTTTTCTTGTTCCTGAGATGGAAGAACTGACGTTGAATTGGTGACAAAGGCTGTGTACTTTCTCCTTTCCATTTAATTAACCACAATCAATATCCCAGTAGGCACTTCTCGCTAGAAATTGGAAAATAGATTTTTAAACTTATATGAAAATGCGAAGAGTCTAGAATAGCCAAAACAAATCTGAAAATGATGAACATGTTGGAAAATTAACATTATTTTATTTCAAGATTTTTTTATAAAGCTACCATAGTAAAGACCATGTTGTATTAGCATGATCAGTACATATGTGAATGACTGATCTTTGACAAAGGATATGATATTTTCAACAAATGGTGCTAGAACAAACAGCTATCCATGCAGTGAGATGAATTTAAATCCTTATATCATATACAAAAATTAACTCAAAATGGATCATAGACATAAATCTGAAAACCTAAAACCACAAAACTTTGCAAAGAAAACAGATGAGAAAATCTCTGTGACCCTACATTTGACAAAGATTTTCTAGATACAATACCAAAGGCATGAGTCATAAAATGGCAATTTCAAAAATAAGATATCATCAAAATTACAGTTGTGTTCTTCAAAAGTCACAAAAGAATGCAAAACAAACCACAGATTGGTAGAAAATACTTGCAGGGGGAAGAAAGAAAAAAATATATATATGAAAACAGAAACCAATAGTAATGAAGATGAATAAAAGGAGAAAATACGTGATTTGATTCAATTAAAGACTGACCACGGGGATCCCTGGGTGGCGTAGCGGTTTAGCACCTGCCTTTGGCCCAGGGCGCCATCCTGGAGACCCGGGATGGAATCCCATGTCGGGCTTCCGGTGCATGGAGCCTGCTTCTCCCTCTGCCTGTATCTCTGCCTCTCTCTCTCTCTCTCTCTCTCTGTGAATATCATAAATAAATAAAAAATTAAAAAAAAACCTGACTGACCACTTGGGACACCTGGGTGGCTCAGCAGTTGAGCATCTGCCTTCAGCTCAGAGTGTGATCCCTGGGGTCCTGGGATCAAGTCCCACATTGGGCTTCCCACAGGGAGCCCGCTTCTCCCTCTGCCTGTGTCTCTGCCACTCTCTGTGTGTGTCTCTCATGAATAAATAAAATCTTTTTTAAAAGAGAAGATCCTCAATGCAAATGGACATTGAAAAAAAAATACTTAATTCTAGGGGATCCCTGGGTGGCACAGCGGTTTAGCACCTGCCTTTGGCCCAGGGCACGATCCTGGAGACCCAGGATTGAGTCCCATGTCGGGTTCCCGGTGCATGGAGCCTGCTTCTCCCTCTGCCTGTGCCTGTGTCTCTGCCTCTCTCTCTCTCTCTCTCTGTGACTATCATAAATAAATAAATAAATAAATAAATAAATAAATAAATAAATTTTTAAAAAAATACTTAATTCTAGGTACAGTGCCAGAATATTTTCCCTCCAGATAAGTGGAGTTTTACCTAAAGAATGCAAGCTTTAATAGACTTCAGTCGTCTCTCAGTCCAGTGGAGAGGGAAAGAGACAGTCCCTGGGAAATAAAGGCTTTATGGGGAAAGAGCTGAGAATTGACTTGTCTGCCAGCCTACGGGCCCCAAGGAAATGGACCCCTTCCTTTCTGCTTAGGGGGCAAATAGCACCTCTGAGGAGCCTCTCTGAGTCAGCACAACAGCAGCAGACAGGCTACGTGTACACCCTGGCCTCTGCTGCTGTACTGGGGAGCTAGCTTTTGCACCTTCTCTTTTATGGGGCCAGCTGAGTACAGTCCTGATTCTAAGGGTATCCAGTCATTCCAGGGCTGAACTGCCAAGGCCCCAAATACCCAATGTACCAATCTTTTAAGACCAGAGAGCTAATATTTAATCATACGGCCACATTTCAAACATGACATCTGGATCCAAACTGCTCTATTACAGTCAGGTTGCTTGAGCAACTTTTATATTTAAGGCTTTTAGACGTCATCAAACTTAGGAACAATCTGGTAAGCAAAGAAAGAAGGTCTTGTTCAGTTACATTTGTTCAAGGATGGGATTGTGTCAGAATCCATTTACCAAGGCAAATGGTTATAATGAGGATGTGGCAGTACAAATATCATCTGTCCAAAGGCTTGATACATAAAAATAATATTTTAATGTTGGAAATAGAGTAAGAACTCAGTATTAGAGAAGTGCTTTACAAATATTCTTTCATATAATCTTCATAATAGCTCTATATGATAGGTATAGAGAGGTGTGAACAGAGGTGTGAACTAAGATTCAGAGAGCTTAAGTAAATGGACCCAGATCACACAGCCAGTCTGTGGGAGAATCTGTATTTGAACCCCAAGACTGTCTGACCCCGGGGCCCCTGCTTCCATGGCTTCACTTGTTAAAGATGGAAGCTTGATGTTTCTGACATGGAAGACGAATAGAACAGGAACGAGCAATGCTTTAGACCCTCAGGGGTGCCTGCCTGGTAGTTCCTACTGAAGAAGCTGCATGCAGGTTTCTCAGAAATGTGGCACTGTGGGTGTAGCTGCCAAGAGCCTGGCCAAGCGGAGGGCGAGTAGCAACGCTTTTCAGTAAACCAAAAACTTGATAGTCAAATGGGTGGATGGATGATTTGGAAAGACTGTTCTTCTCATAAGGAATTAGGAGACACTTCCATGCCAAAAAGGAAAACTATCCCCTTCCGTTCGTGGCTTCAAGTTAAGAACTGGTCACCAACCACATTAGGACTTCCTCACTCAACACCAAATATAGGGCATTTTTTAAGTAACCCAAGAGAAGGGTAACAGTCTACCAGGTGGTTGAGAAGTGATAGGCCTACATTATGACTCAGTGTGTGGGTAAGAGGCTTATGGAATCCATATATGAATGGATAACAGTCCGCTTATGGCCAGGCAACTTGACTGAAACTAATTGGCTGGCTGGAAATGGATTTAGTGACCTTGTCTTCATCATACTCTTAATTACTTGAACAGGTCACTCATTGAGAAAGCCTGCGGGAACATTCAAGCCATGTTATATAATACCAAGACAATTGGCAATTATCAGTGCCAAGAAGAATAGGAAGAAACACAAGCTGATTTAATTCGTGTGGCAGACTGGGAAGTATTTCTTGGTCCCTGGCACCCAGGGTGGTTATACATTCTGCTGGTACCAACCCAAATCCAGTTCTAAAATATCCATTCCCTTTACGGATGAAAGGTCTCTTGGACCTAACAACATACCATCTGTGTCAGCTGAGTCCTCTGGAAAGCAGATACTGAGACAGATACAGGGGTGTGGAAGGATTATCAGGGAGTAACATTTGTGAAAGGAAAAAGGAGGAGGCAGGATTACAGGAGGATTAGGAAAAGATGATGTAGATCTGACAAAGTCTCTGTCAGCCCAGTGGGGAGGTCTGAAGGATGTTAAAAGAATCCCGTGTCAGGCAGAAATGAAGGGGATCTGGGGACACCTGGGTGGCTCAGGGGTTGAGCGTTTGCCATCGGCCCAGGGCATGACCTCGGGGTCCCGGGATCGAGTCCCGCATCGGGCTTCCCGCAGGGAGCCTGCTTTTCCCTCTGCCTGAGTCTCTGCCCCTCTCTCTCTGGGTCTCTCATGGCTAAATAAATAAAATCTTTAAAAGAAAAAAAAGAAAAAGAAAGTAATAGGATCTTGTACCACATGGTGAGTCATCGACTGGGGTCACTCCAAGGAAACCAGGACCTCAGTTCAAGATCGGAGGCAAATCTGATCAGTGGAGGCTGTCAGCTAACCACACTCCTGCCATGAGCCCTTTCTCGGAGGGGGAATCTGAGCAGTTCATGTCTACGTCTGGCATACGATCCTAATATCCAGAAATAAGTAGCCTCCTCAAAAGAGATCCATAGCTCTCTCAGCATCTGGGTGCTGGAACCTACGAAGTGCCTTGGCATCACCTCGTCTGACTACGGTGACCTCCAGAGAGTAATGGCCATTGCCTGACTTGTGCCTTCCAAATTTTAATGCATACTCTTCTTTTAGCCAACTCTCACTGGAACTATACAGGGAAAGCACTGGTAGGAAACACAGTTCTTCAGTCTAACCCAGCTGACACAACACAACCACTATGTGGTCAAGGAGACCATTCTTAGGAGCTGAGTCCTGAGCTGAGACCTGAAGGATGGGACTGTGCCAACCACAGGAAGCATCTATGTAGAAGCGCCTGGCAGGTTCCAGTTTGTACTTGACCTCCTGGCCCTCACCTGGCCACATCTGGCTCTTCTTTCCCCAACCTGCCCTGCATCATTGGGTCACAGCCTGCGGGCTCACCCTGCAGCAAGGTTGAGGGAGGCAAAAATCCGCCCCTCACTTAGGCACATGGAAGCTGAGGCTTGTGAAATAGGAAACCTAGAGGGATCCTGAGTGCTCCCCCACCCCCCACCCTGCCAACACACACTGGGGCAAGGTGTCCGTGATGGTTCCCAGTCAGGGGAGAGAAGACTGGATACCCAGAAAATATCCAATCTCAATCATCTGGGGGAGAGTGTATTAATAATCTTTCTGTTATTTTCAATATGTAAGTATCTGAGGTCTTTGGCTGTTTTCCTCTTTTAAGTTGGTAAAATATTCTACTGAGAGGATGCTAAAAGATTCCTAAAAGCAAAAGCTCTGTCTCTCCAGTTCTCTGAACGGACTCATTTTGTCATTGGTGTGATTTAGTCTAATTACGTATCTCCAGAATCAAGATGGAAGTAGATCTTGTCTTATTCTCATAGTGCTTTTGGCTTGTTTTTAGAAATTAAACGAAGAAACAAAAACACTCTGGCATGAACCGTCCAAAGCTGGATTTTTGCCATGCCACATAGCCAGTGTCTTACCATTCCTTTATTCTTTATTTGTCACATTTAGCTCCTGCTTTGTGCTAGGTGCTGACCTGGGCATTACGACACAGCAGGGAACCAGCAGAAAAAATCCCTATCCTAATGAACACATAATTGCCCTCTAAAAACCCTGCACAGGTTTACACTTTCAGCAACAATATATGAAAGTCTGGTTTCCAAATTCGTCAACCAAAAAAGGATATTACTACCCTCTTTGGCAGAAGAGAGAAGGTGGATCTAAATGATGTTTTGATATTTTGGTTGTTGATTTATATTTTAAAATCAAAGCTACCGTGACATATTTCCAGATACCAACGCAAATGGCAAGAACAAAAAACAAACCAAACATCTGACAACGACAAACACTGGAAGAATTGTCATACGTTGTTGGTGGTGTAAAATGATACAATGGACGTATATGAGGGTGAACGACAAGATGCAAAATTAAGGAACATCACACTTAAATCTGAGAATACGGGAAGAAGCAAAAGGGAACCTAAGAGTCTCACACACACACACACACACACACACACGAAGTGTCACACGCAAAATCAGATGGCATTCTTAAACAGAAATGCTAGAAGCTCAAAAATGATGGCAAAATCACTTCACACTGATGAAAGTGATTTTTAACCCAGAGTTTACAAAATCCAGCCAAACTATCAGTCAAATGTAGGAATAGGATAAACACCGTCTCACATAGGAGAAGTCAGCCTGGGTTCCAAATTAAAAAGAGGCAAAATCTCCTTTATTGGGGGGAACCGATCAACCGGGGCAGAAAGGGCAGGGCCCGGGCGGTTGCCGTTGAGGCTGGTGGCCGCCAGGCGGAGACCAAGCACGCGGGAGCGCGGCCCGGCCCCCCGCGGCCCTGCCCCCCGCGGCCTGCGGAGTGAGGGCAGCGGCTGCCCGCTCCTCTCCGTCCTTCTCCCCGCGGGCCCTCGCCGAGCCCGGGAATCCTCTGCGGGAGAGGATCCTCTGCGGGAGGAAAATGCGGATCCAGAAAGGAGCGCGGGGCGCACGGCGTGGCGAACGTGCCCAGCCCCGGGGAGACTGACCCCCGCTGGACGGGGCCGCAGCACGGCCTGCGCGCGTCCTGGTGGGAGCGCGCGTGCGTGGGAATGCGCCTGCATGGGAGCGGGAGTGCGTGGGAGCGGGAGTGCGTGGGAGCGCGCGTGCGTGGGAACCCCGCCTGGTGGGAGCGCGCATGCGTGGGAATGCGCCTGCATGGGAGCGGGAGTGCGTGGGAGCGGGAGTGCGTGGGAGCGCGCGCGCGTGGGAACCCCGCCTGGTGGGAGCCATGCGTGGGAATGCGCCTGCATGGGAGCGGGAGTGCGTGGGAGCGCTCATGCATGGGAACGCCGCCTGGTGGGAGCGCTCGTGTGTGGGAGCGCGGGCTGCGTGGGTGCGTGGGAGCACGGCCTGCTGGGAGCGCTTGTGCGTGGGAGCAGGAGTGCGTGGGAGCGCGCGTCCGTGGGAACGCCACCTGGTGGGAGCGTGCGCGCGTGGGAATGCGCCTGCATGGGAGCGGGAGCACGTGGGAGCGGGAGTGCGTGGGAGCGCGCGCGCGTGGGAGCGGGAGTGCGTGGGAGCGCACCTGCCTGAGAGCACGGCCTGCTGGGAGCGCACCTGCCTAGGAGCACGGCCTGCTGGGAGCGCTTGTGCATGGGAGCAGGAGTGCGTGGGAGCGCGCGTGCGTGGGAGCACGGCCTGGCGGGCGCGCACCTGCCTGGGAGCGCGTGTTCACCTGCGGGGCCCTCCGTCCGAGGCAAGCCCAGGCGGGAGGGTTTCACGGCTTCACGGCCTCACTGGCTTAAGTGAAGCGCTCCAGCGCCTGGCCCAGGTGCCCACGGAGCGGGGAAGGAGCTAGAGCCCGGGTCAAAGAGGAAATCACAAGAAAATCAGAAAATGTTCGGGTCAGTGAAATGACAATGAAGATGCGTTCCATGGAGATCTGTGGGATGCAGCTAATGCGGGGTTTAGAAGAAAATTTGTAGTTTTAAATACTTTTCTTTTTAAAAAAGAAGCCTAAGAATCCGTGACCTACCGTTTCGCTGTGTGAGCTTGTAGAAGAGCAAACTAGGGCAGCCCCGGTGGCGCAGCGGTGTGGCGCGGCCTGCAGCCTGGGGCGTGATCCTGGACACCCGAGATCGAGTCCCACGTCGGGCTCCCTGCATGGAGCCTGCTTCTCCCTCTGCCTGGGTCTGTGCCTCTCTCTCTCTGTGTGTCTATGAATAAATAAATAAGATCTTTTTAAAAAATTATGTAGAAGAGCAAAGTAAACTGGAAATAAATTAGAGGAGGCGGTGCGGCCTGCAGCGCTCCCCTGCCCCCTTCTTCGGCCCCCTGGTGCCCCGCAGTGTTAGTGCGTGGGCCTCGGCACCTCCTCCCCGGAGGGAGGCCGGGGTGGGTGGGCGCGTGGCAAGCTGGTGGGTTAGAGGGCACCTGCCTGGGCGCACTGCGATGGTTCAGTTAAAGCCCCAGCCCCACAGCGTGGGGTTTCTACCAAAATGGCTCTTTTCCACGGGCTGTTTTCACTGTGAGGGAAGGAGTAGGATTGAGGAAGCGCCCGAAGGAACTCCTGAACCCCCCTAGCCCAGCCCTTCTTCGCTAATTTCTCCTACTGTTGTTAAAAACTGATTTAAAGACGACTTAGGTGAGACACACAAGCTTTAACACTTCATCAAGTAGCCAGTCTCCTTTTGGAGAACTGCAAAAAGAGGCAAAAAGCAAAAAGCTTTTACAGACTAAAGAACAAGCAAGAGACAAATAAAAATATGATTGGCTGGGGCCGCACAGACAAACTTGTTTGGGGTAAGAAGGCCCAGAGGTGGCTCAGCCTTCGGGGACTGGCTGACCGAATATACTGCACTTCTGTCAAGTGGAGCATTTACAGGGACACCAACATTATCTAAATTTTGGTTTGCTAAAAAAAATAAATAAATTTTGGTTTGCTGAGGAGCCCCCAGGAGCAGCTCCGTGCTGGATCTAGAGAGTTATTTCCACAGTGCTCCAAAGGAGAATGCTGAAGGGAAGGTTCTCGGGGCACACCGCTCTGATTCAGATACAACTGAAAATAACAGAAGACCATAGTGTTCCACAAACTCTAGAAAATGAAAAGCAAGAATATCATATTTCAAGAATCAAACAGGAATACCTTATATTGATTTATCTTCTGCTGGTGACCATGTCTTCTCAAATCGCACCAGTACAGTTAAGAGACAAAATTCACACACAGTGGTTATAGTTTCAGAGTCACCTAGAGACAAAGGGTGCCAGTGCCCTCCTACCAGAGCAAGTAGAAATTATTCTTCAGGATTGGAAGTTCAGTGTTTGATGAAATGGGGAAATTCCTCCAAAAAGACAACCTGGCAAGTCTTTCACAGTATTAAACAAAAAAACCTGAATTTGAATGATCTATTAAAGTGACCATGGGTGAATCAGATAACTTTAGCCTCTTAATTTCTTATACTGTTTCATTGAGCAACCCAGAAATGTTTGCTCTCCTCCCTGTGAATCTAATCTAAAAAGGGACCTTCACTGCTATAATAGTTACACTTAATCCTGTTACTATGTTTTAGGTTTATTCTCTTACAATCCTTTTTTTCTTTTTTTCAAAACTCTTCTTAAATTTGTGTTTACCCAATTGTGGTCATGGAAGGATCTGAAGAAAACTTCAGACTTGTGTGCCTGGGTCCTGTCTCATGGAAAAAGAAACTACCACAAAATGGTATTCACTTACTCCCTTCTGGGATTAAATGTTGTGTATGCCATGAGGTAATTATTTCCCCAGATAAAGAGCCAATCATCCCAATATCATTTAACAACTAGTGCATTCTTTATCTACCGTTTTGGGATGCTACTGTAATCACAAACTAAATTCTCATATATACCTATTTTTCTGTTTTCTATTCTGCAGATCCAGTGGTTTCATCTGTGGTATACTAAGTATTTTGTTTCCTACAGACCACTGTTTGAATTGCTTGGAGCGCAAGCCCCATTTGTTGTTCCTAATTTTTAACACTATTTTAGTTATTCAGGGATCCCTGGGTGGCGCAGCGGTTTGGCGCCTGCCTTTGGCCCAGGGCGCGATCCTGGAGACCCAGGATCGAATCCCACATCAGGCTCCCGGTGCATGGAGCCTGCTTCTCCCTCTGCCTATGTCTCTGCCTCTCTCTCTCTCTGTGACTATCATAAATAAATAAAAATTTAAAAAAAAACTTATTAAAAAAAAACAAATATATTTAGTGTGCTAAATTTACTTTTAAAATCCCAATGAATGACAAAGATGCTGAGACAGTTAAATGTGGGAAATAGTCTTTTCAACAAAGATGCTGGGATAATTGAATATCCACATGCAGAAGAATGATGTTGGATCCCTACCCCACACCATATACAAAAAAGTTAATACAAAATGGATCATAGACCTAACAGTAAGCACTAAAACTATTAAATTCCTAGAAGAAAATATATAAGTCTTCAACTTTGGGCTACAACAAAGGGACAAACAATAAAAGAAAAAAGGTAAGCTGGGGGCACCTGGGTGACTCAGTTGGTTAAGCATCTGCCTTTGGCTCCAGCTGTGATCACAGGGTCCTGGGATGGAGCCTCGAGTCAGGTTCCCTGCTCAGCAAGGAATCTGCTTCTCCTTCTGCCCCCCCCCCCACTTGCTCATGTTTTCTCTTTCACTTGTTCTCTCTCCCTCTCTCAAATTAAGAAATCTTTTTTTAAAATAGGTAAGCTGGACTACATAAAAATTAAGACCTTTTCTGCTTCAAAGAACATCATCAAGAAAACCCACAGAATGGGAAAAATATTTGCAAATTATATATAGAATATATAAAGAATATCTTGCAACTCAACAATAAAAAGTCTAATTTAAAACAGGCAAAGGATCTGAACAGACATTTCTCCAAAGAAATACACATGTATGTGTACTTATAAAAATACTTCTGAAAATATACATGTATCTTTTACAGAGAAAACAAGTGTTGAGGAGGATGTGGAAAAATAAGAACCTTCACATTTTGCTGGTGGGCTTGTAAATGGTGCAACTGCTTTAAAATAAAACCTGGCATTTCCTCAAAAAGATAAACAGAGTTAATTTCTGACTCAACAGTTACACTCCCAGGTATATACCCAAGAGAAATGAAAACATGTCCACACAAAAATTTACACACGAGTGTTCCCAGCAGCATTATTCACAATAACCAAAAAGTTGAAACAACTGAAATATCCATTAACTGATGAATGGAAAAAAATATGGTAGATCCATACAATAGAATTTTATTTAACCAAAAAGGAAAATGAAATATTGATACTTGTTACAACATGGATGGAACCTTGAAAATATGCTAAGTGAAAGAAGCTAGCCATAAAAGGCCACATAATCTGTTATTTCACTGATATGAAAAGGCCAGAGCAGATAAATCCACATAAAGAGATAGTAGAAGAGTGGTCATCGGAGGCTAGAGGGAGAAGGGCTATAGGGAATTATTGCTGATGGGTATGGGTATGGGGTTATAAAAAAAAAAAAAAATATATATATATATATATATATATATATATAAAACATTATATATAAATGAAAAAATATGTTTTTATATTAACATATAAAACAAAAAGCATTCCATGAGTACTGGAAAATAATGCATATTTCTCTGTGGGGGAAAGCATTCTCTTATATGGCTATTAGACAAATTTGTTAATTTAAAAAACTCAAACTCGCTATTAATGTGTTTCTTTAACATTGAAAAATAACATGAGGACTACTAAAGGGATAAATGATATATAAACAATTTTCATGATCCCACTAAAATTTTTGTGTATCTGAATAGGCTTCTATTATAAATAAATATATATATTTGTAGTAAATTATTTCTAAAAATAATTTTCTGTTTTTAAAAACAAACCAGTTTAGGGATAATTCCATTATAAGTTTTTATCTCAATGATAACACATTTTCAGGATTAACGGCAAGAACACTGTTTTTTCTCAGTACAAACAAAATGAGCATTTTGCCCAAACCTTTTCTTGCATAACAATCCTAGAGTTTCTTACCACTGAGTGTTTAGGTATAGCAGGCTTCCCCACATTCATTACTCTGATAGGATTCCATTTCTAAAATGAGTTCTTTGATGTTGGATTAAAGATGTACTATGATAGAAAGCATCACTACATTTACTACATCGATAAGGTTTCTCCCCTGTGTGTGTTTGCTTATGTTTAGTAAGGGTGGAGCTTAAGCTGAAAGATTTCCCACATTCACTACATTGGTAGGGTTTCTCTCCTGTATGAGTTCTCTGATGTCGAATTAGTGATGTTCTATAGCAATAGTTTTTGACATAGATTACATTGATAAGGTTTCTCACCAGAATGAATTTTTAGATGTTCAGTAAGGTGTGTGCTCCGGCTGAAGGTTTTCCCACATTCCTTACAAACATATGGTTTTTCTCCAGTATGAGTTCTCTGGTGTTCAGTAAGATGTGCGCTCCGATTGAAGGCCTTTCCACATTCATTACATTCATAGGGTTTCTCTCCAGTATGAATTCTCTGATGTTGAATGAAGGCTGGGGTATGACTGAAGGCTTTTCCACATTCATTACATTTATAGGGTTTTTCTCTGGTATGAGTTCTCTGATGTCGGATCAGTGATGTGCTATGGGAAAAAACTTTCCAACATTCCTTACACTGGTAGGACTTCTCCCCAGAATGAATTCCCTGATGTTCAATAAGATGTGTGCTCCGGCTGAAGGTTTTCCCACATTCAATACATGCATATGGTTTCTTTCCAGTATGAATTCTGTGATGTTGAGTAAGGGCTGAAATATGGCTGAAAGCCCTCCCACATTCATTACAAGGATAGGGTTTTTCTCCAGTATGAATTCACTCATGATTTCTAAGGGATGACCTACAACTAAAGGTTTTTTCACATTCATTACATTCATAAGGTTTCTCCCCCATATTGACTCTTTGATGTTGAATAAAATTAGTGCTCTGACTAAAAACTTTTCCACATTCATTACATCCATAAGGTTTCTCCCCAGTATGTATTCTTTGATGCTGAATAAGATTAGTGTTCCAGCTGAAGGATTTACCATATAGTTTACATTCCTGCTTCTCTCTCATACCAATTTTCTCAGGTTCCATTAGTACTGAACTATGGCTTTGTATTTAAATTGTTTCCAGAATAAGTAAGGTTTTAGATAAAAAATGCTTCCTTTCTTATATGTAATAAATTATTTTCCACTTATGAGCTGCCTTTTAAAAAAATCAACTGACACAGAACTATGCTTTAAGCCTCTATCATTTATGTCATAATTGTCTTTAGAAACTGCTGTTTAAAAAGAATTGAGCTCAGGTTAAATACTTCCTCAAAATTATTAATGATCTTCTTCTTTAATTGAGTGTCCTTGTAATTCAGTTTTAGTAGCATTCTCAAGCTTGTTATCAAATTCCAATTCTTCTAATGCAAAGTTTTAGGAATCATCATTTAGAAAAATGTCTAACATCAAGCCATGACATTATCCTTTTTCAGAAGATTTCTGTTTTGGAGTTGATGTTTTGATTTTGGATATAGTATCCAGGATTAAGGAGAAGACAATATCTCTTCCCTCTGGAATATAAAAGGAAAAAAACAAAACCCGTTCATCAATTACAGAGAAAAAATATAATAAAAATAAAAATGAACCAGTGTTATAATGAAACAAAAGATAATACAGTATAGGTCCTGATTAATATGGAAGTTTAAAGAAGGGAAGAATTAATACAAATAGGCAGAGTAAAAGAAATGGAAGCACTGAGACAAAATGCATAGCATAATAAAAAAATAGAGGCACAGAAAAGTACATGACATGACAAAAAGTCAATGACATTAACAATCTCTGGAACTAGAGGTAAAATAAAATAAAGGAAAAGTGAAATGTGATTGTTAATAAAAACTCTGACAAACATATTCAATGCCATATAGTAGGAGATAGGAAAACTAAAGTTTTCTGTCATAGCAATAACATGATGAATATGAAACATTTTAGATGAAGATGTTTGTTAATTTCATCTACAGTGGAAAATGAAAGAATAAGGCTATTGAATTCAGCAAAAAGTTTAATATTAATGATATGAGTCTGGACTAGGATAAAGTAATAATTTAATGTATGAGCAAACCTAAAACATAAAAAGGAAGAAAGAAATTTTTAAAAATACTGACACTGATTATGGGGAGTTTTTCAAAATGAAGTTGAAAAAGATACAATAATTTCTAGCCAATAAGTTTGGAACTAACAGTCTTACTTATGGTCCTATTAACAGAGGAAATAATAGCACCCTAATAGTGTTACTAATTCTAGAAATATGGAAGGAAAAGGAGGCACCTTAGGGAAAGTTGGTGATTTCATTTTTCACCATATTGAGTTTAAAGTGAAGTGGGACATCTAAGTGGAGACAGGCTCCAAGCAGGAGAAACTAAGGGGACAGAACACAAGTGAAATATCTAGACTGACAGAGACGTTTCAGGGAGTTAATGACATAAGGGGACTATGAAGATATTAGAATGCATGGATTCTTTAAGATAAAAATAAATAAGTAGAAAATAAACCTTAAAAGCACATGCATTTGTGTTAGGGCAAAAGTGAAGCTAATTAAAAAGCATTTGGAAAGGGATTAGAACAAAAAGATCTACTGGTGCCACAAAAACAAAGAAAAAACATCAAACACAGCAGAAAGTCTGACTACAGAAAGGACTAAGAACAGGGTGCCATCAAGAAGGAATTCAGGATTCAGGAGTGTCTTCCAAATGATGTTAGTATAAAAATCGAAGAATCTACTTCAAAGACTACCACAGAAGGGAAACTGAGGCTGTTAGCTACTATTATGGCAGGTCTGGTAATTAAAGGAGAGAAGAAAATTGAAAGGTGGATAAAAATTAAACTATGTTATGCAAGAATTCTTTTAAGAGAAAAACTTTTGGCTGAAGTTAGAACTGGGAATGACTGAATCGTTAATTAGTAAACCAAGGTATTAAAACCTTGATGAGTGGAAAAGAATGGAGTCTGAGGATAGAGAGATTAATTAGCAATAGAAGAGTGCTCCTTCTCTGAGATCACAGAGTTAATGTGAGAAAATGGACAAAGACATGTAGAAATGAAGCTGATGTTCACTCATATTAACTCAGTTTTTGACACGGATAAAAGGGCTCTGTGCAGTGGGCACTAACCAGCATTTCCAAATCTGCCTCCTCCTAGTACCAATATTGTTACTACCACCACCACAATAGACAGACGGACTGGTACTTACAAGGATTTCTAGTTATTCGGTTGCTACTTAGCTATCTGATTTTTTTCTTGATTAAGTAATTTGTGACATTTCTCCTTTTTTTTTTTCCTGTTATTTGTAAATACAGATCTACTACTTGAAAGATAACATCCTTAAAGAGCTGATATCCCATTCTTGGTTTAGGATATAGGCTTGGTGTTTAGGATGGATCTCATAAGTGTGTCCTACGTTGTCTTCGGGAACTCTGAGATATAGAAATGTTGATGCTGCTAAGATGGCACAATAAGCTATCCATTTGCAACGTGTTGAAGAAAAGACATATCACACGTTTAGTAGGAAAAGAAATATCTCTGTGCACAAATAAAATTTAAAAAACTCTCTGGTCCCAAAACAAGCCTAGTCTTGGATAAGCACTTATAAAATATATTTGGACATTTTGGGGGAAAGTCACTGTAATCTATAGTAATTACAAAGCTTTACATATCCAAGGTCAAAAGGTTCCTACAATTATCATCACCTCCCTTACAGTGTCTGATGGTGACCTGGTTCTTTTCATTCCTACAAGAATGTAGGAATGGACAAGAATGGACAAGAATGGACAAAAAAACCCAAAAATGGACAAAAAAGTCCATTGGCACATCCTCCAGTGCCACTGGTTCCTAACACATCAAATACGTACTCACTAGGGGACCACTTATGCAACCAATGCTGAAAGAAAGAGTAAAGCTAAGATCTGAAGATAACAAAGTGGAGGGCTAGCAAGTTGTTCAAAGAGGATCCAGGGTGGGGGACCTGGGCGGCTCAGTTGATCGTCTGCCTTCAGCTCAGGGTGCGATCCTGGGGTCCTGGGATCAAGTCCTACATCAGGCTCCCTGCGGGGATCCTCCTTCTCCCTCTGCCTATGTCTCTGCCTTTCTGTCTCTCTCATGAATAAACAAAGAAAATCTTAAAAGAAAAAAAAAAGAGGATCCAGGGTTCTAAGTTAAAGAGTGATTTAAAGTACATTATTTGGCACCACTCTGTATCCATTGAGAGTACAGAGAAGTAAAACAAGAGAAGAGAATGAGAACATTGAATTATGTGAAGGAATAAGGATAGATTTTTCCAACTGATAACTCTTATATTCAAGAAGTTGCGAGCCACAGGCAAGCTAAATACAAAGAAAAGCATGTCCAAAGATCTCAAACTTCTGAAAATCAGGGCCAAATAGAACAATCCCATAAACAGTGTAAGAAACAGGCACAGCAACTTCAAAATACTCTACTCACCTCTCAGCAGCTAAAGACAACTGAAAATGCATGTTTCTGGATGAAAACACTCAATATTTGAAAGATGCCAGTTCTCTAAGTTGAAGGAACCGCCCCCATCTCCAACCTGCCAAATATGTGAAGGTCTTGACCCCCAGTACCTCAGAATGTGACCTCACTTGAAAAGAGTCAATGCAGATATATAGATGAGGTCACGCTAGAGTAGGGTAAGCCTCTAATCCAGTATGACTGGTGTCTTTGTAAGAAGATGGTCATGTGAAGACACAGACACGTGGGGAGTACACCACATGACAATGAAAGCAAAGATTACAGTTATGCAGCTGTGAGCCAGAAATGCCAAAGACAGCAAGCCACCAGAAGCTAGGAAGGATTCCCCTACAGGTTTCAGAGGCAGCATGGCCCTGCTGTCACCTGGATTTTGGACTTCCAGCTTCCAGAACTATAAGAGAATAAATTTCTCTTGTCTTAAGCCACTCAGTTTGTGGTACTTTGTCATAGAAGCCCCACAAAACTAATAGGCATCCCAATTTTACTTACAGAATATGTATTTTTGAAAAACAAAATGAGGCTGAAGGGGGATTTGTCCATATTACACAGCAAAACATTTGTCCATATTACACAGCAAAACATACAGCTATGTTCATTAAAACAGGGCAGTACTGACATAAGAACAGAATAAAGAACCTAGAAATAGGCCCATTCTTTTTTAGGGATTTAATACATGGATAAATGTGGCATTTCAAATATTTGGGGGAAGATGGAGATTCAATAGGGTCTTGGGATAAGTGGCCTACTATCCATTTAGGGAAAAAATAAACTGAACACTATTGCCTTATATAAAAATAAATTATTGGTGAACCAGGGTGAAACATTACAAATAAAACTATAAAATAACTAGAAAACATCCAATAAGTATTTACTGAATAAGTGAAGAATTCTCTTGATTCCCAATCCAGTGGTCTTTGAACTACAGCATCCTGCCAGTTAAACCTACTACCTTAAGTGTAATTTAAGACACTATTTTTCTCTACATCTCAACAGTCAATCAAAGTGTACAGGATGTATTATGACCCTACCGTAAACAATTCAGAATTGAACAGGATTAGGATCCTAAAATATCATCTAATCTGTCTCCCTTCTTCTATGCAGACCTACCTACAGCTTAACCATTACTAATTACGTTTTTCAATCCAGCATTTATGGAACATTGTCTAACTGCAAAGGAAGTTTAGAGTTAATGTTTTTGTGGTCAGCTTTCATATTTGTAAGCAAGGACCATAATCACCGATTTTTTTAAAGCCCCATGTACTTGGTAGGGTGTGCCTTGCATTTTAGAGGTTTCAATAAGTACTTGGTTGCTTTTCTATAAACTGATATTTTTCCTTTGTCATTTTAGTTTCTGGAAGCCTGCAGCTCACAATTCTAAACTATACCTCTGATGTTGTTGCTGACTCTGTGAGATTTCTCGATCTTGGTAGCCAGACAGAACCACGACAACCCCTCAAAAATGTCATCATAGATCCTGTCTTTCTTACTTCCTAGTACAGTGGTGACCTGACATCTGTCATTAAAACCCCTGGTGGTTACTATTCTCTCATCTTAGAACCATCCCCACAATCAGCCAGGCAAAGATGTGTGACTGTCCTAATATTTGCCATGTTCCTCAGACCATCTAACTGTGAATTCTGTTTGTTTGTTTGTTTTTTTCAGGGCTGACTGATGTTGTTAGAGCCGTAAAAACAAGAAGATGAACACAAGGACCAGATGCAAAAGGCTTTTCTTTCTGAACCTCACAAATGATCATGATGTCAGGCATTTGAGCTAAAAAGTGGCTCAGGAAACCTGAAGACTAATTCCCTAGTTTGCCCAAGACACAATTCAAGCCAGCAGGAATTAAGTCACTTGTCTAAGGTCACACAGTTAGCCCCTGGCAGGGCTAGCATTATAGCCTCTCTCCTATTCTCAACTTCAGTAGTATTTCCCTCCACTTAAAAATAGTCCACACACTATTTATGAAAAGAAAATGACAACTACGTTGAAAAAAATATTTTGAATTATCCAATTCATAGAGATAAGATTTTTTAAAAATCAGTGGTTTAGAAGTGTAGCGATGGCTATTCAAGTTTCTCAGAGTCTTTCTAAAGACACAAATACATTATAAATTGTTTAAATGATGATCATAACAATGTATCCATTTTTTCAATGTATCCATTTTTAATCAAATAGGTAGATAGCTGTAAACATTTTATTTTATTTTTATTTTTTTAATTTTTATTTACTTATGATAGTCACAGAGAGAGAGAGAGAGAGAGAGAGGCAGAGACACAGGCAGAGGGAGAAGCAGGCTCCATGCACCAAGAGCCCGACGTGGGATTCAATCCCGGGTCTCCAGGATCGCGCCCTGGGCCAAAGGCAGGCACCAAACCACTGCGCCACCCAGGGGACAGCCTCCTGTTTGACACTGAATGCCTGTAAAGCATATTCTCCTTTCACGAATGCACACAACTGAAATGAAATCAATATGCATTTCAATGGTCTAAGCCCAAGCTGAATATAAGGATAGCAAAGCTTTGAGAATTGGCTAAGATCTTTTCTATTTGAAATAAACTAAACTAAAAATGAGACACACTTGGAAGAGAAGGAAATCCTATGCATTTAGTTCTGTTCCAATATGGCTATAGTTAAACTCTTCAAACGGAAGTCCCTTGTAAATCAAGAATGGCAGAAGCAGCATGAAATAACTATAGCGATTTCTTCCAGGGCATATCAGTGTTGATGAATATTATATCATTTATAATTTTTTTAATCTGCATTTGAATTTTCAGAAAAAATTACTGTTGTCAATATATCCAAATACAAAAATATACATGAACAACAAAACTATCAGCAATTTTGCCCAGTGATTATCCCAGACCCTGGCTTAGGTACACGAGAGGAAGTGGCATCTAACGTACCAGTAGAGGGGTTGGCCATAAATTAGAGCACAGACCTTTTCTCTATAGTAACAAAGGACAGACTACATGGGAATACTTCCAGAAAGGTTGGTAGATGTGAGGGTGAGACCCTTTGGAAGTTCTTTTCTGGTTGTTTTCAGTGAAATAGGAAGCAGGATCATCAGTCGAAGGTGAACATGGGCTAGGAGCTGGAGTAACATGTCACATGGCTGGTAGGAATGGGAGAGTAAAGAAAACAGGGGAATCATCTTTCATGGGGATCACTACCTTAGTTCCTAACTAAATGCCCTATATCTCCTCTTACTCCCATACAGTCTATTCTCCACAGAGCACCCAAATGGGTTCCTTTAACAATAAGTCAAATCATGTCCTTCTCAAAATCCTCCTATAAAAATCGTTAAATTTCATGTAAATTATACCTCAACAGAGCTGATTAAACAATAACTACCACAGCCACCTTCGTATGGCTTCTCTTCTCACTCTGGATAAAAGCCAAACTCCTACACAGCCCTGTGTGATCTGGACCCTCTTAGCTCTCTCATCTCAACATCTGCTATGCTGTTACGCACTCTTCTGTCCACAATGGCCTCCTCCATACAGGCTCGGCACATTTGAGCCTCTGGACCTTTGCATTTGCTATTGCCTCTGCCTAGGAACTCCCCACCCCAACCTCAGATATGTGCAAGGCTTACCCCATTTCCTTCAAGTCTCTACTCAACATCACACTACATGAAATAACAGCTGTCCCAGGCCCTCCCTAAGCCCGTGTCTCTAATGCAGTTTCTTCCGCTAGTCACTATCTGACATATTTACTTGTTTATTGCCTGAGCGCCCACCCTAGCCCATCAGTTCCGTCTACGCAGAGACTTGGTTTTGTTCACCTGCTGTATCCCCAATGCCTCAAACATTACTGGGCAAAAAAAAAAAAAAAAAAAAAAAGCAGGCCCTCAACAATGTATTCAGTGAATGAAAGAAAGATCTTTCCTCCTTCTGGGCACAGAGATGATATTTCAGGAAAGAAAAAGTAAAACCGAGTTGCATTACAGACTCACCTGCACCTGCACGTTTCGTGTGTACAGAGTTGCCAGTTAGGCTCAAGAAAGTATACGGCTAGGAGTGAAGTGTGAGATGGAAGATTCTGCATTTCCTCAGTTTCGGTTCTCACATGCCTCTCACAAGTGAGCATCTTGCCATGCTAGGAATTATTTCAACGTGTAAAGAACATATGTACATATGTAAAGAACACTTGTACATATATTGCTGCATAACTGCATACATATAAAGTACATTTAAGTTATGAGCAATCTAAGAAAATTTCAAAGGATATTTACACGTGATTTTTCAAACTTCAGATGGGAACTTTAGAAATTAAAACCAGCTGAAGGTATAAATTGGCATTGAAAAATTTTGCTCACTGGGGACGCCTGGGTGGCTCAGGAGGTCGAGCATCTGCCTTTGGCTCAGGGCGTGATCCTGGGGTCCCTGTGTCTGTCTCGAATGAATGAATAAATAAATAAAATCTTAAAAAAAAAAAAAAAAAGAAAAGAAAAATTTTGCTCACCAAAGACAATGTAGTCAGGTCTTCCTTCTTAATGCCATCTTGTCTAGGACACGAGAGGCCTGAGAAGGCAGAGCTGAAAAAGACAGGGGCCCTGAGGAGTCAAGACGGTCTTTATGGGAACCCTGTCTGACCAGCTGGAGGTGCTCTTCAGAGCCCACAGGACGTCGGGAACCAACTGCACAGCTCCTTAGAGAACACGCTTCAGAAAACGTACCTGCAAAATAAAAAAGCCTCTGGGGAAACTGCATTTCAGAGGAGAGAGCAAGCAAAGAAGTGGATGTCAGGAGACCTACATTCCAGAGCGGGGTGGGGTTGGGGAAGGGGTGCGGGGTGCGGGGAAGTTCCTGGAGCGGCCGTTCCCTCCCGGTGGAGGGTCTGACCCCACCACAGCCGCACGCTCCAACTCCCAACCCACAAGTGGGAGCCCAAACCCTGCCCCTTAAGCCTGGGGTGCCCGCCCAGCCAGGGCTCTCCCTCCCCCTTAACCCAGAGACACCGCCGTAGTCCCGCTAAAACCCGAGGCGGCCTCCCGCCGACGGCTTCGCAGAGCTCGGAGGCGAACCCCCGCCGCCAAGTCTCCGCCTTCTCCCTCGGCCCCTCGGCCCCGCCCCATCCCCGGGTCACGAGGAGTCCAGCGCGGAGGTCCCTCCCGGTCCACCTCCTGGTGCGAGAGGCTGGGAAAGAACTGGCTCGGGGATCCCTGGCTGGCTCAGCGGATCAGCGCCTGCCTTTGCGCCGGGGCGTGGTCCTGGGGTCCTGGGTTCGAGTCCCGCATCGGGCTCCTGGCATGGCGCTTGCTTCTCCCAATGCCTGTGTCTCTGCCTCTATCTTCCTCTTTCTCTATCATGAATAAATTTTTTCAAAATCTTAAAAAAAAAAAAAAAAAAAAAAAGAACTGGCTCACTACCCGATCCAAGGAGAAACCAACACCCTCCGGCTTTCCCGAGCCTCCGCCTCTGCCTCCCCCTCGCAAGCCAGGAAGTGCGCCTGCGCATGTGGCCGCCTGGAACTACATTTCCCAGCATGCTTGGCAAAGGCCAGGCGCCCGCCGGCAGCGTCCCCTACCGGCTGCAGAGTTACCTTTCCACCTCCAGGCGACTTTGCAGGCGGGTGCGGTGGGGTGGGGGGTGGGGGGCGCTGGCTTTCTTTCGTTATTCTAATAAAAAGGAAAAAGGGACGAAGAAAAGCTTTTCCTTTCTCAATAGGCAAATATGAATCCGAAGGGATGCAGGTTTTTCATTAACCTTTACAGAAAAGGAACAGCTTTTTCATTATATTAGTAGATGAATATAACCTTTTATTCAACAAGGTTAGGGAAAAAGGGCGGGAAAAAATCGAACCCCAAACTAGATGGAATTCCTTAACAAAGAGATACTTACTGTTTAACACTGTAGGATAGATAGATAGGTAGGTAGGTAGGTAGGTAGGTAGGTAGATAGAATTCAAAAAATAAGTCACAGCCACATTCTTCCTGTGTGGGGAAGGGGTCTGTGAAAGAAGGAATTGATTCCAACCAAGAAGGAAGTAAAACTAACTTTTGAGGGTAGCATTTTTTTTCTAGTGTTTTGTTTTTTTTTTTTTGTCTTCCTGTTATATATTCAGGTTATGTTCACCTTAATGCCACCCAAAACAGTGCTTTGATGAATCCTTGTAAATTGTGCCCTCCACATCTCTTCTTGAGCCCAATAAATGCATTTCATTAAAAGGGAATGTACATACCTTATCTTTTTTTCTATACAAAGAATATTAGGTGGATTGTAGAGAAATAAAGAAAAACAACAAAATTAAAACAAAAGCCCATTCTAAGATACCCACTATTATATAAATATTATAGGCTATTTCTCTATGTGTGTGCATCTATATGGTTAAATATGTAGTTATTTATACTTCTGAAATTAAAAAGAGAACAGTGTTGGGGCACCTGGGTGGCTTAGTCAGTTAAGCCTTCAACTCTTGGATTTCAGCTCGGGTCCTGATCTTAGGGTCCAGAGTTCAAGTCCCTTGTTGAGGGCCAAGCTGGCTGTGGAGTCTAACTTTAAAAAAAAAAAAAACAGGGGTGCCAGGGTTGTTCATTAGATGGGCGTCAGACTCTTGGTTTCACCTCAAGTCTGATCTCTGGGTTGTGAGATGGAGCCGCCACCCCCCCCAACCCCCCCGAATCTCTCTTTAAAATAAATGAATTTTTTTTAATCTAAATTTTTTTTAAATATAGCCATGCAATAAGACTACTTACTTGTGACTCTGCAGGCTATTATCTGAGGCATGCACATGAGGGAGGAGCTAGTGTCGATTCAAGTTCCTTAACCACACAGAATGGAGGACAAGGAGGCACTTTATGGAGTAATTTAGCTAACCTATCAATAGTCACAGGCCAGAGGAGACAAAAGAGACACAATGACTAAATCCTATGTGATGTCCTGCATTGAATTCTGGAACAAAAAAGAATAGTGGAATCCAAATAAAGCCTGGAATATGATTAATATTAACGTTTATGTGTTAGTTTTCTAGTTTTCACAAGTGTACAATGGTAATGTAAGAAGTGAAATCTCAGAAGAAACCAGATGATGGGCTTATGGGAACCCTCTCTATCTTTGTAACTTTTGTAAATCTAAAATTATTTTCAAACAAAAAATTTACTTAAAAAGTCAATTGATTATGTGTATTTGTATGTTTCTGGACACTCTCGTCTTTCTATTCTGTTGATTTAGGTTTATGCCCAGCTAATATCACACTTTCTTTATACTTACCCTTAGGACAATACCTACACTGACTTGAAATCAGATAGTGTAAGTCCTCCAATGTTAACTTTCCAAATTATTTTGGTTCTTGTACTTCCATAGAGTTTCCATGTAATTTCTTAAAAAAAAAAAAAAAAAAAAGGCCTGTTGGGCTTTTGATTGAGTAGATCAATGTGGGGACAAATGACATATTAACATCACTGAGTATTCCAATCCATGGAAGGTGATCAGCCTCTCCATTTACTTAGTTTTAAAGTTTCTGTCAGCAATATTTTGGAATCTTCAATGCCTAGCTTTGGTTGATTTATTCCTACTTTATGGTTTATGATGTTATGGTAAATGGATTCTTAAACTTTATTTTTCTATATTTGATTGTTAATATGTACAAATACAATTATTTTTTGCATATTGGTCTTTTATCCTAAGAACTACTGAAATTCACTTATAAGATTTAATCTTTGGGGTGCCTGGATGGCTCAGTTGTTAAGCATCTAACTTTGGCTCAGGTCATGATCTCACGGTCCTGGGATAGAGCCCCATGTCTGGCTCTGCACACAGCAGGGAATCTGTTTGTCCCTCTGACCCTCCCCCTACTCATGTTCTCTCTCTTTCCTTCTCAAATAAAATCTTTTAAAAAAAAAAGATTTAATCTTTGTAGATTCCTTAGGATTTTAAATGTGTAAGATCATGTTATGAATAAAGATTTACTTCATCCTTCCCAATTTGTATGCATTTTTTTTTTCTTTTACTAAACTGGCCAGGACTTCTATCACATTGCTGAATAAAAATGAGGGGGCACCTGAGCAGCTCAGTCAAGCATCTGACTCTTGATTTCATCTCAGGTCATGATCTGAGGGTCCTGGAATCAAGCCCCATGGGGGCTCCACATTCAGTATAGCGTCTGCTTGTCTCTCTCCCTTTGCTCCTTTCCTCCCCAACCCCACCTCACTCTCTCTTTCTCTCTGGAATATCTTTTTTAAAAAATGAGGACAGACATTTTTGCTTTATTTCTAATCTTATGAGGAAAGAAATAACCATAAAACTGGTTGAGGTAGTTACCATCTGTTGTTTATTTGTTGAGAGTTTTCATCACTAATGTTGAATTTTGTCAAATGCTTTTTCTGCATCTATGGAGATGTATTTTCACTCATTAAAAAAAAATTCTGTTGGTGGGGTGCCCAGGTGGCTCAGTTGGTTAAGCGTCTACCTTTGGCTCAAGTCATGGTCCTGGAGTCCTGGGATCCAGCCCCACATTGGCCTCCCTGCTCGGGAGGGGGTCTGCTTCTCCTTCTTCTGCTGCTCCTCAATTGTGCTCACTCTCTCAAATAAAGATCTTTTTTAAAAATTTGTGAATTACATGGATAGATACATTTCACTTATTATTTATTGTTGTATTCAAAATATTTTTTTAAAAGTAGGCTCCACCCTGGGCATGAACTCACTACCTGAGGCCTGAACACAAGACCCTGAGATCAAGACCTGAGCTGAGATCAAGAGTTGGATTTTAAGAGTTGGATTTTTAACCGAGCCACCCAGGTGGCCCTCAAAATATTAACTTTAAAAGAATTTTCACATTTACAGTTATCAGGGATATCAGCTTATAATTTCCTTTATTATGTCTTCAACAGGCTTTGGTTTCAGGGTAATACTGATCCAATACAATGGGTTGAGAATGTTAATCCTCCACTATTTTCTAAAGTTTTTGCAGAATTAGTATTATTTCATCCTTAAATATTGATAGAATGCCCCAGTGAAGCCTCTAGACCTGGAGTTTTCTTTTAGGGAACATTTTAAATTACAAATTCAATATCTTTAATCAGTACAGGCCTATTTCAGTATTTTAATTCTTTTTCACTCAGTTTTGGTAATTTAACATTATTTCAAGAAAATATTCCATTATACCTAAGTTGTCAAATTTCTGAAATAAATTCATTAATAACTATCAACTTTTCAACTCTGAAATAGTGGTGTCACCTCCTTTATTCCTATTGGTAATTTTTTCTTCTCTTTCTCTTAAATCTATTCAAGATTTATGAATTGTATTATTTCAACGAACCACTTTCTGTTCTCATCAATTTTTCTGTTTGCATACACTCCAGTTTAGGGATTGAACATTTTCTGTAAAGGGCCAGATAGGAGATATTTTAGGTTTTGTGGTTTCTGCTGTGTAGTCTTTTATTATTTTTTCTTTTCTTTTTGTTTAGTTTTTTTTTTTAATTTATTCATGAGAGACACACACAGAGAAAGACAGAGAGAGAGAAGGAGAGAGAGAGAGAGGCAGAGACATAGGCAGAGGGAGAAGCAGGCTCCCTGCAGGGAGCCTGATGTGAGACTCAATCCCAGATCCCGGGACCATACCCTGAGCCGAAGGCAGATGCTCAACCACTGAGCCACCCAGGAGCCCCTAGTTGGTGTGTTTTAAAACTTGTTAAAATATGAAAATGATTCTTACTTTAAGGGCTATATAAAACATGCCACTAACTAGATTTGGCATGTAGTCTGATCCCCTGTTCTAGGTCATTGATTTGTGCTCTTCCATTTATTACTTTCATCTTCCTACTTATTTGGGGTGTCATTTGTTCATATCTTTCTATCTTCATAAGATGGAATTTTAAAAATTTTATTTTACATATTTCTTCTTTTCTAATAAAACACTTAAAATTATAGATTTTATTTTAAGTTCTGGTCTAGTGACATCCCTGATACTTTGACATATTTTATTTTCATTTCAATATTATCTAAACATTTTCTAATTTTTCTTGTGCCTCATCTCTACCTAAGCTAACAAGTGGAAATTGAGTTTTTTTCTGCCTTTTCAGAAAAAAGTCATGGTGTGCTTCCCTCCCATCCTATCCACACACATACTCACATACTGCCATTTTGTTCTGTTATACTCTAAGAATGTCTGAAACTGTGAAGTGTGTAACTGTGATGACAACCTGGAGTTGAAATAAACATAATACCATCAGCTTGTAAAACTTCAAGTGAACATTAGCATCTTGATGACAAGCATATTAACATTGTAATTATTTAATTCCCAAACCATTTAAAACCATATTTTCAGCATTATTAGGGTAGTTCCATTTGTTTCAACTTTTAACTCTGCCTGAAAACTCTGAAATACCTGTGAGTTTACGTACACTGTAATGTTTCACAGTCCCTAGGTATGAGTCATGGTGTCTTGTGTAATCTCTTAAATTCCAGTTGTTTAAGGAGACTAGTACCTAATTCATTGTGCCCCCAGAAATATCTATTAGTAATACTACTGAAGTAGAAAGGAAGTAGTATGAAATATCCTTTTAAAGAGAATACAAGTACATACACTTAGGTGACAACATATTAGGAAGCAAGTTGAAACACACACACTGGGAGCACCTGTGTGGCTCAGTCAGCTTAACAACTGACTCTTGATTTTGGCTCAGAAAGTGATCTCAGGACGATGGGATCAAGCCCAGTGTCGGGCTTCACACTCAGTGTAGAGTCTGCTTGTCCCTCTCCCCTGCTCCTCCCCCCATCCATCCCCCTACTCATGATCTCTTTCAAAATAAATAAATAAAACCTTTTTAAAAAACAATACTGGAAGAATTTCCTACCTATTTTAATTCATGGCAATATTAGCTATGTATAGGAAACCATTAAATAGAAGACAAAACATTGAATATTGAGATGTTGAATCTCCTAAAGGACCTGAGACTTGAAATGACTACAGAAGGGGCATGAGCTTTCTTCTTGCTTAAGTCATGCACAGAATTAATAGAATGATAGGAAGGATAAAGGGCTAGAAAAACAATGAATTCTAATGATGGAAGGCTCTCTGAAAATATTACATAGTCTTATATGAGGCCTGACAGGCAAGCTGGATCTGAAAGAACTTCTAAGAGACAGGAGTTCCACAAATTATTGGCTGCACAAGCGGCATTATCATATAGTTTCCAAGATGACAACACTGAAGGGCAAGATACACATGAGTAGTTTAGTTTCTGACATGTTCGTTTAGAAATCAATCTCATACATTTACATCCCAGCTCAATATTTATCTTCAAAAGTGACTTAAAAATTACCAATAAAAGAATTACATGACTGCAATTCAATATTTAGTTTAAAATCATCATTTTGGGGGCACCTGGGTGGCTCAGACAGTTAAGTGTCCAACTTTTTTGATTTTGGCTTGGATCATGATCTCAGGGTCATGAGATTAAGCCCCAAGTTGGGCTCCATCCTCAGCACAGTTTGCTTGAGATTCTCTCCTTTCCTCTTCCTTTGTCCCTTCTCCAGCCCACACTCTTTTTCTCTATCAATAAAATCTTTAAAAAATAATTATTTGAAAGTTAAAATTTACAGTAAAAATCATGGCTGGTGTTAACCATTTTTAATTTTAAAATGTTATTTGTAATTTAAAATCTAAGAAAAAGGGATCTCTGGGTGGCGCAGCGGTTTGGCGCCTGCCTTTGGCCCAGGGCGCGATCCTGGAGACCCGGGATCGAATCCCACGTCAGGCTCCCGGTGCATGGAGCCTGCTTCTCCCTCCGCCTGTGTCTCTGCCTCTCTCTCTCTCCCTCTCTCTCTCTCTCTGTGACTATCATGAATAAAAAAAAAAAAAAACAATAAAATCTAAGAAAAAATATTTGATTCAAAATTTAAGATCCAGCTCATTATGATGTATCAGCTTCACCTTTTATTTCAAGGGAAGGCTAAAAAGGTTTTTTGACATCAATCACTCTTTTCATAATATTACCTGACAATTAATATTTACAACTTATATAAGGTTAGGTTATTGTGCTTGAAAAGTAAAGGATGCCTGGGATAACAGAATTTGTATGAAAAATTATTTGTGGGGACGCCTGGGTGGCTCAGTGGTTGAGTGTCTGCCTTCAGCTTACGGGATCTGGGATCAAGTCTCACATTGGGCTCCTTGCTGGAAGGCTGCTTTTCCCCTCTGCCTGTGTCTCTGCCTCTCTCTCTCTCATGAATAAATAAAATCTAAAAATAAAAAAATGATTATTTGTGATGATACAATGACTGCTCTACAAAACAAAGCTTAATTTTTTCAAACAAATCATAAAGTAACAGTATAACTTCTATGTTCAAACTGATCACAAGAAAATTTATAGGGCAGCAAAACAGGTATCCCTGAACCAATAACTCAAAAAATATATCTCCAAGAGCTTCTGCATGTGAGAAACTAAAGTTTAGGGATCCCTGGGTGGCGCAGTGGTTTGGCGCCTGCCTTTGGCCCAGGGAGCGATCCTGGAGACCCAGGATCGAATCCCACATCGGGCTCCCAGTGCATGGAGCCTGCTTCTCCCTCTGCCTGTGTCTCTGCCTCTCTCTCTCTCTCTGTGACTATCATAAATAAATAAAAAAATTAAAAAAAGAAAAGAAACTAAAGTTTAATACCTCCTTTTAGAATGCATGTTTCTTCTTGTTTAACATAATGTATGGACATGATACAGAATACTATATGATGTCCAGTCAAATTCAATTCAATTCTGTCTGGAGCTGAAGTGACATTACACCCATTATTTGTCTTCAGTGGGACAGAATCCTGTGGAGGCTAAGAGACTGATCTGAATCTCAACCCTCCACTTACTAGGCACATGAATTTAGCCAGATCAGAGAACCTCTCTGGGCTCCACTTGCCTCATCTATAAAATGGTAATAATTTTAGTTTCATACATTTGCTGTAAGGATTAAATAAGAAAGTACACTGTCAAATGTGGTGGCAGGAATATCCAATAAAGGGAGCTTTAAAAAAATTCAATTCTGATAATCACAAGGATATAAAGATCCCAAGCTATGCCTAACAGTAATCACGTAAGTGCTATGAGTTGAAACAGGATGATGAACAGGAATTTCTTTGTGAAGAACTATTTTTGTTACATGTTGAATATGCCAACATTGTCTACAGCTGCATTACCACCTATTTTGCCTATTGTTTGATGTCTCTCTTAACTCTGTATGCTTTACATCAAGCGATATTTTTAAAAGTCTACTACTTTCTTTAAAATTTATTGAGAGAGAGGGAGATAGTGCATAAAAGTGAGGGGCAAAGGGAGATAAAATCTCAAATATACTCCCTGCTGGGCATGGATTCCAGCATGTGGCTGGATCCCACGACTCTGAGATCATGACCTGAGCTGAAATCAAGAGTCAGACACTTCACCTACTGAGCAGCCCAGGTGCTCCCTACCACTAACTTTTGATGTCTCTATAAATGCATTGGCTTCATCTTCTCTTGATTCTATACAACTCAAGAAAGAATGGGGAAGAGTTATTTGTAATTTAGTTATAATTTATCCTTTTATATTTTTTAAGATGTGGGGGGAAATGGTGTCATTTAGTGTGGAAAGGCAGGTGTAAAAAAAAAAAAGGCAGGTGTAAATATCCATATTCAATTCCAAATGACAGATAATTTGGGTTATGAATGTCATTCCTACATCACTTGTAGAATGATCACCTATAATTGTCATTTTGTTGTCCTGAATAATCAATTTGCAATTCATCTTTGAACAACACAGATTTCAACTGTGCAGGTCCATGGATTTTTTTAAAAATAAATAAGTACAATACTGTAAATGTATTTTCTCTTCCTTATGACATTCTTAAAAACATCTTTTCTCTACCTTACTTAATTGTAAGAATACAGTATGTAATACATATAACATAAAAATGTGTTGTTTATATTACCAATAAGGCTTCCAGTCAATAATAGGCTATTAGTAGGTAACCTTTTGAATAGTTAAAAGTTATTCATGAATTTTCAAGTGCACAAGGGGACCTTCACCTATGTTGTCCAAGGGTCAACTGTACTCATTTAAAAAAAACCTATACCACACAGTGATCAAGCCAATCACAGGCAGTTGAGATTTTTCTGTCATACCATAAAAAAACTTTTACTATCAGGCCTGAACCAAGATGTCCAATGTAATTTTTTTTTGAAACATGATTTTTCAAAATTGCTTCTCAGTATGAATTTTCTGGTGCTTAGTAGTTTGGGAGCTATTGTTGAAAGCTTCTCATGTTTAGTACATTCATAGAGTTTCTAGATTTTATGAATTCTATGATGTGTGATGAAATTTTTTTTTAATTTTTTATTTTTATTTATGATAGTCACAGAGAGATAGAGAGAGAGGCAGAGACACAGGCAGAGGGAGAAGCAGGCTCCATGCACCGGGAGCCTGATGTGGGATTCGATCCCGGATCTCCAGGATCGCGCCCTGGGCCAAAGGCAGGCACCAAACCGCTGCGCCACTCAGGAACCCCTGTGTGATGAAATTTTGATCACTGAATTAAAGTTTCCTCATTCCATTAAAAAGGTTTATGTTCCATATGAATTCTCTGATGAACAATGAGAGTAGATTTCTTACTGAAAGCTTTTCTACAATTACTACATTCATAGGGTTTTTCTCCAGTATGTATTCTATGATGTACAGTGAGGTGTGACTTCTTACTAAAGGCTTTTCCACACTCAATGCATTCATACGGCTTCATTCCAGTATGGATTCTTTGATGCACAATGAGTTGTGATTTCTGGATAAAAGCTTTTCTGCATTCACTGCACTCATAGGGTTTCTCCCCAGTATGAATTCTCTGATGTTCAATGAACTGTGAGCTCCGAATAAAGGCTTTCCCACACTCACAACATTTATACCTTTTGTCCCCACTGTGAGTTCTTTGATGTACAATGAGATCTGACTTCTGAATGAAGGCTTTTTTACATTCATTACACTCAAAAGGTTTCTCCCCAGTGTGAATTCTGTGATGTACACTGAGTTCTGACTTCCTGTTGAAGGCTTTTCCACATTCATTACATCCATGAGGTTTCTCCCCAGTATGAATCCTCTTATGTATAATTAGCTGTGACCACCAGATGAAGGCTTTCCCACAGTCACTGCATTCATATGGTTTCTCCCCAATATGAGCTCTTTGATGAACACTAAGTGTTGACTTCTTGATGAAAGCTTTTCCACATTCATTGCATTCATAAGGTTTTTCCCCTGTGTGAATCCTCTGATGAATAATGAGGTTTGACTTCTGGGTGAATGCTTTCCCACATTCACTACATTCATAGGGTTTCTCTCCTGTATGAGTTCTCTGATGCACAGTGAGTTGTGACTTCTGAATAAAGGCTTTTTCACATTCATTACATTTGTATGGTTTCTCCCCAGTATGAATTCTCTCATGTACAATGAGTCCTGACTTTCCACTGAAGGCTTTCCCACACTGAATACATTTAAATGATTTCATACTGGTTAGAATTTTCGGTTGTATAAAGGGGTGTGACTTCTCCATGAAGGCTCTGATGCATTCATCAGATGTTCTTTTCAGATGAATTATTTTTCCCAGCACATCGTTACATTCATGATCTATCTCCTCAGTCAGTGGCTTATTGTTAATGAATGCAATGTGGTTCAAAAACTTGTCTTGGTTTTCCTGGTGATTTATCTCATCTCCAAGTCTCCAGTCTTCAAAACTTGAGTATACAATCATGTTATAGAGTATCACTTGTTCAGAAATGCTCCTCCATGGTGTTAATTCTTTCATCATGGTTATAATATCAAAGTCTGAAAAAAGCCCAAATGTAAATGATGTTACTTCACTCTTGAGCTCTGAAGAGTACAAAAATTAATTAATTAATTAACTAAAAATAAATAAAGCTCTTAATTTTCACATAGATAGAAATCTGATAATGAGTGTAGTCAGCTTTAAAATGGAAGAATATGACCTTAAAACCCAAAGATAGAAGAAGAAAGATATAAAAGAAAAAGAAGGGAATAATGGAAAGAGAAGTCAATGAACTCAGTGTCGCAGTTCCACAGGGCACCACTGTCAAGTAGATCCAAGCAGAAGTAGATCAAAAATCATTTCAGAAAAGACAAAGTAAAGATGCTAGGAAAGGAGACTGAAGGTGAATTGAAGTGACCAGCAGAAAGACTAAATCCACACTAAATATAAAAATATTCAAAAATATTTTTTAGGTAACCAGACAGAAGCACAACTACAGGGTAGAGATTTCCAAGTATATGCATCTTCAAGAGTCAGATGACACAAAAAGCATGGGATAGCAGAGGTTTTATTTAAAAGGGGGAAATTCTGAGTTAGAAGAACAGGCATTTTTAGGGGGAGAAAAAAAGGCAAAAAAGGAAGAAATACCTACTCATAACTGGGTGGTGGTAATGGGGAAAGAAGAAAAAAGGAAACTCAGAGTCCTAGAAGACAAAGAGAACCACAAATCCAGAAAAGCCAAAATTCCTCTTCAATCCCAAAAGAAAGAGGGGAAAAGGCTTTGCTATATTAATAAGGACTCCATAGTATTTAAAAATCTTATTAAAACACTGTAGAGTAATAAAAGTGAACAAAAAAAAAATATATAGTCCATAGAGTACTACAGAAAATCAGGAAATGGGGCAGCCCAGGTGGCTCAGCAGTTTAGCCTTCTGCCCAGGGCCTGATGCTGGAGACTCGGGATAGAGTCCCATGTCAGGCTCCCTGCATGGAGCCTGCTTCTCCCTCTGCCTGGGCCTCTGCCTCTTTCTCTCTGTGTGTCTCTCATGAATAAATAAATAAAATCTTTTTTAAAAATCAGGAAATGAATTTGTGCAGATATCAATAGAGGAAATTATCCCTTGCAAAAAGCAAAACCAAAAACAACAATGACAAAAACACTAGCCATAAAGCAGAAGAAAATTTTGTCTAAACTCCAAACAGAATCAAATATACTCAAACAAGCATTTGAGGACATGGAAGACACCCATGAATCAGAACTTACTAAAAAGAAGAAGAAGAAATAAGTAAACAAAAAAATGAAGAGATGAAAAAGAATTGGTTAAACTCGAGGGAAAAATGAAAGATTAAATTACAAGGTGTGGGCAGGGGTATAAGGAGAATATAATAAGCAGCACTGAAAAACACAGGAAAATAACCAAGTTAATAAAAATAACATAAAGAAGCCAGTAAAAACTGTCACAGAGAAAGGAGAAAAAGAAGGCAAAGACAGGCAAAGAAGGAATATTTGTATTATTGGAGTAAATGAAAAACTTAAAAACACAAAATATTGTACCTCAAGACATACTACACTGAAAGGAAGGTGAGAAAAACAAGATAATTAGAAAGGATATGAATATCATTCAGTAAGTTACTTTGGTAGAGGGTATATCTAAGACTGGGTGAATACATAAAGAAAGGAGTACAAGCCCATTTTGGAAGAATAGGTGCTGAAGATATTAGCCAAAGGGAGGTTAACTAATTAAGAAATGCCCTAAACGACTTGGGCATGAATAAGATCCAAGATACAGATAAGGAGGTTACCTTTCTCTCTAAAATTTAAGCAAAGAAAATGGATTACATGGCTGTTAGATATGTAGCAATGTTATTTAGGTATCTGACAATCCCACACTGTCATCAGCCCCTTCTAGACATCTATGGCCTTAAAGAAGATTTCCTAAAACAATATTTCAAAGATAAATGTCTCATTAATCAATATTAATCTTACATCCCCGTCTCCCATATGCCAGGTTCTCACTTACCTGAATAGGCCCAACTTGAGATTTCTTCCTCCTCCATCCATGGTTCTCCTTGGTTCAGTAACATTACATCTGATTTCAGATACTGACACCCTGTTTATGGGAATGACACAGGACTTGGGCATTAGCGGACATCCAACCATCCTAAAACTCAAGCCCACTACATATGCACCAGAATAGCTAAAATAAAAAGACTAACATTACCAGATGTTGATGGAACTCTCATATGTTGCTTGTAGGAAATAAATCAGTATAATCTCTAAGAAAAACTGTCTGGTAAAAAGACAAAAAGACAAAAACAAAGAACAACAAGATTTAAAAAAAAAAAAAAAAAAAGGGATCCCTGGGTGGCGCAGCGGTTTGGCGCCTGCCTTTGGCCCAGGGCGCGATCCTGGAGACCCGGGATCGAATCCCACGTCGGGCTCCTGGTGCATGGAGCCTGCTTCTCCCTCTGCCTGTGTCTCTGCCTCTCTCTCTATCTCTCTGTGACTATCATAAATAAAAAAAAAATTTAAAAAAAAAATAAAAAATAAAAAAAAAATAAAAAAAAAAAAGAATGTTCAGAACAGCTTTATTCAATGACCCAAATCTGAAACAAGTCAAATAATTGTCAACAGTAGAATGGGTAAGTTGATGAATTACCCTATACTCATTAAACAGAACATGATGCAACAATAAGGAGAAACGAATATTGTCATGCGCAACAACATGCGTGAATTTTATAGACACTATGTTAAATGAAAGCTGCCAGACAATTATAGTGATTACACTTACATGAAGTTCAAGAACAGACAAAACTAATCTATGGTGATAGAAGCCACAGGTTGTTATCTCTGAGGAGATAATGGCAAGGGGTCAGAGGGGGCCTACTAGGGTGCTTGAAATGTTCTATGCCTTGATCTGGGCAGTTAAATAACATAGGAAAAAGACGCATCAATCCGTATATGTAAGATTTGAGCACTTTACTATATACATTCTATTTCAATTAATCTATAAAAACTAAGAACTTGGACATAGCCCATCGTCTTTAACCCTCAAAGAATGAGCAGGATGCAGCACCCATTTTCTTTTCATCAAAGTCCACTGGACAAAGTTATGATCATCAATACAGTATGGTACTGGCACAAAAACAGACACATAGATCAATGGAACAGAATAGAGAATCCAGAAATGGGCCCTCAACTCTACGGTCAACTAATATTCGACAGAGCAGGAAAGACTATCCACTGGAAAAAGGACAGGATCTTCAATAAATGGTGCTGGGAAAATTAGACAGACAGCCACGTGCAGAAGAATGAAACTAGACCATTCTCTTACACCTAACACAGAGATAAACTCAAAAGGGATGAAAGATCTAAATGTGAGACAAGAATCCATCAAAATCCTAGAGGAGAACACAGGCAACTTCTTTCAAGATACATCTATGAAGGCAAGGGAAACAAAAGCAAAAATGAATTATTGGGACTTCATCAAGATGAAAAGCTTCTGCACAGCAAGAGAAACAGTCAACAAAACTAAAAGACAACCTACAGAATGGGAGAAGATATTTGCAAATGACCTATCAGATAAAGGGCTAATATCCAAGATCTATAAAGAATTTCTTAAACTCAACAGCAAAGAAACAAACAATCCAATCATAAAATGGACAAAAGACATGAACAGAAATCTCACAGAGGAAGACATAGACATGGCCACCAAGCACATGAGAAAATGCTCCACATCACTTGCCATCAGGGAAACACAAATCAAAACCACAATGAGATCCCACCTCACACCAGTGAGAATGGGGAAAATTAACAAGACAGGAAACCACAAATGTTGGAGAGGATGTGGAGAAAGGGGAACCCTCTTGCACTGTTGGTGGGAATGTGAACTGGTGCAGCCACTCTGGAAAAACTGTGTGGAGGTTCCTCAAAGAGTTAAAAATAGAACTGCCCTATGACCCAGTAATTGCACTGCTGGGGATCTACCCCAAAGATACAGATGCAGTGAAATGGCAGGACACCTGCACCCCAATGTTTATAGCAGCAATGTCCACAATAGCCAAACTGTGGAAGGAGCCTCTGTGTCCAACCCAGGATAAAGAAGATGTGGCATATACATATACAATGGGATGTTCCTCAGCCATTAGAAATGACAAATACCCACCATTTGCTTCGACATGGATGGAACTGGAGGGTATTATGCTGAGTGAAGTAAGTCAATTGGAGAAGGACAAACATTATATGGTCTCATTCATTTGGGGAATATAAATAATGGTGAAAGGGATTAAAGGGGAAAGGAGAGAAAATGAGCGGGAAATATCAGTGAGAGAGACAGAACATGAGAGACTCCTAACTCTGGGAAATGAACAAGGGGTGGTGGAAAGGGAGGTGGGCGGGGGGAGGGGGTGAATGGGTGACGGGCACTGAGGGGGGCACTTGATGGGATGAGCACTGGATGATATGCTATATGTTGGCAGACTGAACTCGCATTAAAAAAAAAGTCCAGGGCAGCCCCGGTGGCACAGTGGTTTAGCGCCGCCTGCAGCCCAGGGCGTGATCCTGGAGACTGGGGATCAAGTCCCACGTCAGGCTCTCTGCATGGAGCCTGCTTCTCCCTCTGCCTGTGTCTCTGCCCTCTCTCTGCATCTCTATGAATAAATAAATAAAATCTTAAAAAAAAAAAAAAGTCCACTGGAGTATCTGGTACTCAGAATCAATACTGTTTTGACCTTTGTAGCTTGAAAGAAGCTCATTGCATATTCAGAGACCCAGAAGCTTTTAGTAAATAAAAAAGGAAAGGCATTCAATTGGGTACTACGGTGGACTTAATATACGTTCCTTTTTTTTTCTAATTTTTATTTATTTATGATAGTCACAGAGAGAGAGAGAGAGAGAAAGGCAGAGACACACACAGGCAGAGGGAGAAGCAGGCTCCATGCACCGGGAGCCCGATGTGGGATTCGATCCCGGGTCTCCAGGATCGCGCCCTGGGCCAAAGGCAGGCGCCAAACCGCTGTGCCACCCAGGGATCCCCTTAATATACGTTCCTAAATTCTTTGGCACTCTTTCCTTCAAGAGGTTCTCTCCTCCCCTTACTCATGGGCTGGGCTTAGTAACGATTTCTAATAAACACAAGGTAGAGGTGATGGTATGTGATTTCAGAGACCTGGTCAAAAAGGCACTGTGACTTCCTCCTGGCTCTCTTGGATCACTCTATCTGGAGAAGTCTGTCATGTCATGAGAACAGGCCTCTAGGGCAGTCCGGGTGGCTCAGCGGTTTATCACCGCCTTCCGCCCAGGACCTGATCCTGGAGACCCAGGATGGAGTCCCACGTTGGGCTCCCTGCATGGAGCCTGCTTCTTCCTCTGCCTGTGTCTCTGCCTCTCTCTCTCTCTCTTTGTGCGTGTGTCTCATAAATAATAAATAAATAAATAAATAAATAAATAAATAAATAAATAAATAAATAATTTTATTTATTTATTTTTTAAAAAGGAACAGGCCTCTTTGTTGAGGAATTGAGATCTCTTGCCAATGGACAGCAAGGAGCTGAAGGCTCCTGTCAACAGCCATGTGAGTGAGTTGTTATCTTAGAAATGGATCCCCCACTCTCAGTCAAGCCTTCAGATGACCGCAGCCCCTGCTAACATCTGATTACAACCACACGAGAGACCACAAGCCAGAACCACAGAGCTAAGGCCTTCCAAACTCCTGACCTATAGAAATTGTTAGTTAAAAATGTTTGCTTTAAGCTACTAAATTTTGAAGTGCTCATTATGCAGCAGCAAATAACTAATAGCTTGTACCCTCTGAGAGAAGTTCTTACCCACTGAAACAAGGTTGCTATAGTTCTCCAGCATCACATCCCTGTACAGGTTTCTTTGAGCACAGTCCAGCTGCTGCCACTCTTCCCAAGTGAAGTCCACAGTCACGTCCTTGAATGACACAAATCCCTGTAACAGGACATTCTTGTTCAATCTAAAGTGAAAAACACTGGGTAATGTGTAAAAGATGTGTGAGAAATTATTGCTGTTTTAATCATGCAGAGTTTATCATAATAAGTTAAAGAACATGTTTACTACAAGGCCAGTTTTACTATGTGGAAGAAACAGAACTCCTATTTGAAAAACTTTCCATCAATAAAACACATATTAGGCCACAACACAACCAGCATTATTTGATGCTCAGAATACAAATATGAATAAAACACAGGAAGTTTATGGACTGGTAGATGGAGACAAACAAGTAAATATATAAATGCTATGGGGTGTTAAATGGGTTATAATAGAAATAGGAAAGAAGAAATAATTCTATTTTGGGAGGGTGAATTGGGTTTTGTAGAGGATGCATAGTTATGAATAATGAAAATGTAAAAATATGTTTTAAAAGTAAAGTAACTTTTTTTGAAATGTTAAAAATGAATAGTGTAAACTCCAGTAAGTTATGGAGGAGGGGATAAGATCATTATAGATGGAGGAAGGAGTAAGAAAAAAGCCATGGAGACATGAAAAGGAACATGGAAAATTCAAGGAACTATTCATACCTTTGGAATAATGCTCAGACATTATTTATTCATCTACCATTTCTACAATTTTTACATATCTGTATGTCATTCACACTACTTTTGACTTAACAATTTTAACAACTCTTTTATTTAAATAAATGATTTTAAAAGGAAAGCACTAAAGGGAAAGCCAGTATCAATTCCTAAAATGAAGATAGCGAAAATCTGCAAAACAAGCATATACTGATGAAATGTCATGTATGAGGTTTACTTTAAAATACTCTAGAGACTCCTAACTCTAAGGAAACAAACAAGAGGTAGTGGAAAAGGAGGTGTGGGGGATGGTTGACGGGCACTGAGGGGGGCACTTGATGGGATGAGCACTGGGTATTATGCTATATGTTGGCAAATTGAACTCCAATAAAAAAAATATACAAAAAAAATACTCTAGAAAACAGGGGCACCTGGGTGGCTCAGTTGGTTAAGCATCTGACTCTTGATCTCAGCTCGGGTCTTGATCTTAGGATCCACACAGTGTGGAGCCTACTTAAAAATAAAAACATATAAACCAAAAAGCTCTAGAGAACAAATAAAGGAAGAAAGAGGGGAAAGATGTAAGATTGGAAAAACATTGATAATTGTTGAAAATATATGAAGAAGTATAGGGGTTTATTAAACTGTTCTCTAAATTTTTGTGTGTTTGCATTTTCCATTAAAGAACTTATAAAAATTAAATACAACAAAACCATTGTTTTTAAAGTTTAAAATAAAAACAATAACATAAGAGCAATATTTAATTGGGTCAAATTTATTTTTTTAAATGCCTATTTGGAAACAACGAGAAGAATAGAATAATTTATGATTAGTTAGTAGTAAAGTACTACTTTGTTTTTACTTATTTTTCAAACCATAAGGTTCCACCTCAATAAGAGAATTAAATTTTTAAATTTGATGTTAATCAAATCCAACCAAGATATATCTGAAAGACAGTGGGAAGATGAGGGAAGGAGAGCAGTCAACTAAACGTGCTTGGGTTTTGGGCTAAGCAACTTGCATCTCACTAAAGTCCAGAAAGCAAGGAAGAGCAGGTTTGGGTGGAAGGGAGAGGTAGAATCAAGAATTCTATTTGTCCAACAATAAAAGGACAAATGATTCAGTTTAAAAATGGGCAAAGGACTTCAATAAACATTTCTCCAAAGAAGATATGCAAACGGAAATAAGCACATGTAAAGATGCTCAACCTTATTAGTCATGCGGGAAATGCAAGTCAAAACCACAATGATACAACTTTACACCTAAGAGGATGGTCATAATCAACAAAATAGAAAATACAAGAGTTAGCGAGGATGTGGAGAAATTGGAACCCTCATACATTCCTGGTGGGAATGTAAAATGGTACAGCTGCTGTACAAAACACTGGGGCAGTTCCTCCAAAAGTTAAATGTAGAATTACCATATAACCCAGAAATTCCACTACTAGGTGAGAACAAAAGACCCCAATAATTAGAGAGCACGAGCTGAAAGATAAGATGGATTCCCTCATGTCAAGGGAGAGAAACTATCCTTTCAGCCAGCCCAAATAACCATGGGAATCAAAACTAGTTAGTGTAGCCTGAAGTGACAAACCTGTACAAAAGTCAACAATATTCACAAAACCCCTTGCAAAACATCTTATCATGTTCTCCAGTGGCTGGCCCACCCTGAAGCTACCACCAGCTACAGCGAGCTGTATCCTGTCTGGCATTCTGCTCCTGAAGTTACAGCTTAGGACCTGAGTCTGACCAACTGAACTTGCAGGTTTTTCCTACCTTCCCCTTCCAAGCACATTTTTGGTTGTGGCTGAAGGCTGCCATCCCCCAGCTGACACACTGTATGACAATAAAGCTTTCTCTTGCCTGATTAAATCTTTCATTCCAGGAATTTTGGTTGACATAGGTATATACCCAAGATTTGAAAACAGATACCCAGAAAGATACTTGTGTGCCAGTACTCATAGCGGCTTTACTTACATAAAGCCAAAAGGTAGAGATAACCCAAGTGTCCATCAGTAGATGAATGGATACAAAAAATGTGTTTATATGAAAGAATATTACTCAGCCCTAAAAAGGAAGGAAGTTCTGATACATGCTACAGCATAGATAAACCTTGAAAACATGCTAAGTGAAATAAGATACGAAAGCACAAATTTCATATGATTCCACCTCTGTGAAATACCTAGAATAAGCAAATTCATAGAGGCCAGAAAGCAAGTTATGAGATTACCAAGGGCTGTTGGGAGAATTGGGAGTTATGGCTCAGTGGGCATAGTTTCTGCTTGATGTGATAAAAAAGTCTACAAAACAGACAGTGGGATGGATTCACAAATTGTGAACATAATTAATACCATTGAACCGCACACTTAAAAATGGTTCAGATGGCAAATTTTGTTATAGTTTACCACAAAAATTCTATTGGCAAACGATTTTATTTATTTACTCATGAGAGATACAGAAAGAGAGGCAGAGACACAGGCAGAGGGAGAAGCAGGCTCCATGCAGGGAGACTGACCCGGGACTCCATCCTAGGAATCCAGGATCAGGCCCTGAGCCAAAGGCAGATGCTCCACTGCTGAGCCACCCAGGTGTCCCTCTATTGGTCCAAATTAACTTTGTTTCCCTTGTGAGATAACTGCCCCTGGCGTAGTTTCTATCTGTGACTCGACAAGGAGTAAACTTACATAGTTCCGTTACCGACAGTACTGATAATATGATTTATAATAAACATATATATATATATTGGGTCTTTGTAGTTCCTAGCACTGAGCTCCTAAAACCCTTGGAATTTTCAATGATGAAAGGGATGATGGTGTCTTTTGTTAGGTTAATGAGGTGGCTTCTGGAAAGCACCTAAGGTGGGAAGGCTGGTCACCAGGGGAACCAAAAGAGAATAGACAGTTGGAACTTTCTGTCCCATTCCTGATTTGGGGGGAGGGAGGGAGGGCTGGAGGTTCAATCCATCAACAATGGCAAATAATTTAATCAATCATGCCCACATAATGAAGCCTCCAAAAAGACGCTAGAGAGTTCAGAATGCTTCCAAGTGCCAGATGCCAAGCCTTGAATTCCACGCTTCTTTGTTCAGAACATTGTCTTACGAATCTCTTCATCTGATTGTTGATTTGTATCTTCTAATATCCTTTGCAATAAACTGGTAATCTAGTGGGTAGATTGGTTTCCTGACTCCTATGAGCCACCCTAGCAAATTAATAGAACCGAAGGAGGAGGTTGTGGGAACCTCTGATTCATAATTAGTCAGTCAGAAGCATAGGGCTTGTGAAGTGAAGGACAGAGTACTTGACCTATAGGATCTGACATTATCTCTAGGTGAGTAGTGTCAAAATTGAGCTGAATTGTAGGACAGACAGCTGATGTCAGAGATTGCCTGGTGGTATAAGGAAGAAACCCCACACGTTGGAATTGGTGCAGAATTATAGGTACATAACCCAGTATTCCCTGAACTTTTAAAATCAGAGACTGGATATTGTGATATGACAAGAAACATATTTTGGTCTTCATCCCTGGCTCCTAGTCAGAATTTTTAAAATCTTTGTAATTTCCTAAGCAATAAAGGTGTGAGGAGCATCTTTTGTTCTAATATTTGTCTCTGACCCTGGTTCCTAAACCTAGAACTCCTCTAAAATCCTTAGAATTTCCTAGATGACAAGAGTGTCTTTTGTTCTAATGAGAACACACACGCACTAATATATAACTTAAAAAAAACATAAATTATATATAAACACCTCAAACAATACTGATATATTATGGCCATTAAAAAGATATGTACGTAAGAGTGCCTGGATGGCTCAGTCAGTGGAGCATCCAACTCTTGATTTCAGCTCAGGTCATGATCTCAGGGTTGTGGGATCAAGCCTTGCGCCAGGCTCTGTGCTTAGCATGGAGTCTGTTTGAGATTCTTTCTTCCTCACCCTCTGCCCCTCCTCCCAGTCACGTTCTCTCTCTTGTCTAGCTCTAAAATTAAAAAAAAAAAAAAAAAAGATATGTAGGTGGTTCTCATCTATTCTCCCCATACCCCAGGGGATCACCTTGCACATTCCCTAAGGAATGGATGCTCCCCACTTTGAAGACAACTATACTGAAACTGTGTGCTACACAGTGGGTATAACCAAAGGAACATTATAGACAAAAATTAGACATATACCTTCAAATAAAAACATCTAAAACCATAAGACAATCACAACCATTAAGACGTTTGCTAGCAGCATTCAGCTAAGTGATAAACCAAAAGAAATGAGCAAATTCACTTCATTCCCACTATCCATGAAGCATACTCACTTGATATACACTTTAAGTCCCTCAACCTATTGCATTTTAAAGGAAAAATATTTGATTATTTATTGGTTAAAAACTGCAAATTAAAATTGATACTATTATAACCTTTACTAATATTAACTCCTTGGAATAATTTCACAAACTTTTATTCATGGATCAAGGCAGACTTTTTTTTGACAGCTATGTACTTAGGCCCCATGATTTTACCACCTAGAAATTGAATTCTGCTTTGACATTATGCCCTATGGTTATTTGGAGAAGTGGTTTAAGAAACAGCTATGGAGAAGCCTCCTATGGAATTTATCATGGGTTGGTAAATGTAAAGGACACTGCCTACTATATTATATGTATGCATCAAGAGAATAATTTCAAACCTAAATGCCAAAAATTCTTTACTTCCCTCAAGAAAATATCACATTTACTATAAATCCTATCATTGCAGATGATATGCTCAACTTCAATGAACTATGAAAGATCCTATAACTTATATGACTATTTCACATTTCCTTGGTCTAGATCATCTATTTTATTTTCCCTGATCTCTATTTACATTTTTTTCATTTAATCAAATTAATTCTTTTAAACTGCCTCAAATACAATTAAAAGTAATATGGGGTATAAATAACTCACTTACCTGAGACTTAGTCATTTTCTGTTGCTCTTCAGAAGGCCCAGATATCTATGAAGACAGAGCCGGGATGAGCAGGGAGGGGATAAAAGGAGACCACCATGAGTCTGGGCCTGCCCTGTGATTCTCAGAATCATGAGCCTAGAAATTCCTATAACCAACTACATAGAGGACTCCTCTTCAGAGAATTCCCCTTTCAAAGGTTCCTTTGAGAGACCACAAAAGATTATGCTGTGATAACATCAACTTACTTACAGTTCTGAAAGGGTCAGGCCATGGTATGTTTTACTTTTGTGGATGTGTATCCCATTATATATTTAAGAAGTTCCTCCTCCTTTGACCCCAAAATTCTATAATTAGATATTTATCCTAAAAAAAAAATAAACATGGATGTACATAAAGATATATCTGCAGGGATATTCATCACGATGCTGCTTGATTACTTAAAAAGTAGAAAAAACCCCTAGGTGTTCAACAACAGGGGCTGGTTAAATCGGTCATCGAAGGTTAGAATTCTAGTCATTAAAATATCTTAGAAAAATATTTACAGATTTGGAAAAATCTTCTTGTTGTATTACAAAGCAAGAAAAATAGGTTATAAAACACTAAATATGTTGAAATGTATTTGAAAGACCAAACAAGCATCTGAAAGGACATACATCAAAATGTCCCACTGACCTCTCAACCCAAATTCATACCAAGGAAGTTCTAAAGGATACAATTCACTAGCTCAATACACTCAATGAGCTCTAACAGTCACCCTCATCCGTTGACTTCTAGGACCATCTAAAATGTACAGGATCAGTTCACATGTCATCCCCTCTAGAGAGCCTTTCCAAACGCCTCCTGGACAGACTCAGTCATTCCTTCCTCGGACTTTCCCACAGTGCCCAACACTCTACAGGATACAGAGGGTTTTCCTGATGGAGGCTCAAGGCAAGGGATGACGAAGCCTGATCTAAGACTGTGGCAGTGGGAATGGGGAGGACAAACTGCAGTGATGCCGGAGAGCCCCAAGCAGGGGCTCTGAGGGCCTCCGAATCACCGACACGCCCAGGTGTCAGTCCCACCGACTCCCACCCGGTCGCTGACCCTCCTCGGAGCCCAGTCCCAGCAGCGCCACCTAACACCGACCTCCAGCGGGCGGCGATCGCTCTCTGGACCGAGCCTGCATCACCACGGACCGCTAGAGATGCTCACTCGCGGATCAAACATGATGCCCTGACTCCCAGCACCGCAGCCAGCCACTGACACTTCCCTTTAAGAGAACCGGACCCCTCAACTCCCAGCCTCGCCTGCAGGGCCCCCCGCAGAGCGTTAGCCGCGTCCCCGCCCCGTCCCCATCCCGCTGCGGGGGCTGCGGCCTCTCCGGTATTAACTGCGGAACCAGGCGCAGCCCGCGACCTGCTTCTATCGCGAGACTTTCCGAGTGTCCAGGCGTTCTGAGCCCCGAGATTAATATGGCGGCGCCCAGTGAGCGGAACGTGTGACGGAGTGGGAGCCGCCATATTCTGAGTAGGTGTTGGTGCCGTACAGGAGAGAATCCTTAATGCTAGGGAAGGTAGAACTGGGATACGGAAGCCACGGAAAAGATGTACTGGGACAATGTGGGAGCAAAAACATAAAGTAGGCGGCAGCCTGGGTGGCTCAGCGGTTTAGCGCCTGCCTTCGGCCCAGGGCGTGATCCTGTGGTCGCGGGATCGAGTCCCGCGTCGGGCTCCCTGCGTGGAGCCTGCTTCTCCCTCTGCCTGGGTCTCTGCCTCTCTCCATGTGTCTCTCATGAATAAATAAATAAAATCTTTAAAAAAGAAAAAAAACACAAAGTAGGAAAGCATCCCAGGTCTCTGAGGATGGAGTCCGGGAACCTCCGGCTAGAAAGCAGCGCAAGGTGCAAGTGAAGATGGAGCAGGAGGCTGGGGACACGGGGGAGGCCACTCCCGTTACTGTGAGCCCCCGCCCAAGTCCGTTGACCTACAGCACATTGCCTCGCTTTCCCCAATATCGGGTATATTAATGATAATAGCCTGCTTACTGCGGTAGGTTATTTAATTTAGGCTCTGAGGTGGATGTCAAGAGGGAGCAGTCAGAACGCTTTCACCCGGTGACCTGCAGCCAGTCATCCTGGAAAGTGATACTCAAATGTCCTTTCCTGGGAACACTTTCCCAGATTGGGATGGGGGGGCCCTGCTAAAGACGCCTCAGATGGCGCAGAGGGGGAGGTGTTTGAGGGTAAACTCTGTAGGATAAAGCTAGGTCTTGCTTCTCAACCTGGTCTTGAACTTGCTCTGTGGCTTCGGTTCTCCCACTGTGAGCAGAAGTTTGTGAAATACTCATTTGGGTATTTCAGTGTTTGCCCACATAAGGCAGAACGTTTCAGTGTCAGTGTCAATGAGAAGCACTTCGGAATCCATGCAGTTTTTTAAAAATAATAATAATAAATACCATACAATAGTGTTATTACTGTTAAGTTAAATGAGGAGGCTACTAGACTGAGGTGGTTCTAATGCCTTAGCAACCCTGGTAAGCAAACCCAAACCTAAGGGTATAAATGCCTCAAGGTTAAGAAATCAAAACCTAAAGACAACCAATCACGAATGAGGCTTTCCCAAATCAGACAACTGCCTAAACTATAAAGCAATCAAATAATTTCCTTGCTTTGCTTCTGGGTCTTATCTGTAAAAGTCTTGCCTCTAGCTCTTCTCCACGGAGCACTTCTAACCAGCTTGCGGTTTGGTGCTGCCCAATTTGAGTCAGTAACTACTGTTCAAACATAAAAATTTTAATATGTCTCAGTTTATCTTTGAACATTACTACAAAATATCCCACCTTAACTGATGCTGAAAGACACTATGCAATAATTCTCCAGGTTCACTCAGCTCTTTAAGTCAGATACGGTGGATGTCATGCTTCTGGAATGTCCTCCACAACCTTATGTTAGGAAAAGTTCTATTTGTGCTTCAAAACTGGGCTCCAATATCCTGTTCTAAGTTTTTTTTTTTTTTCCCCATAGCTTCCTGGCATCTGTGCCTTTTTACGGGCACAGCTGCTTATGCCTTCCTCTATCACGGTCATCACTGCCTGGCACTGGGATTTGCAGTGTTTGTCTTTTCTCCCCTGTGGTCTGATAGCTACTCAGGGCAAGAGTGTCAGAATCAGCTTAGTTTCCCTTTTTTTGTTGTTGTTTAATACATATTCAAGTCTACTGAGTCTTCCATCATAATGTATGGGCTCATTCATTGCATCACTCACACACATTTATTATTTTCATGCGTGGTAATGCAAGGAAGGAGCTTAGAATTTGAGAGTGACAATGTAATGTGGTCAGTGGCCAGACAGGCATGACTGGTGTTGTGGGGGCACAGTAGGAGGTAACTACCTTGGTCAGGGACTGGGTGGTAATGGTGGGGGTGTGGGAAGGGGCTCTCAGAAAGGCAAAGGACATGATTTTAAAACCCGAGTCTGGGAAGGGGAGCAGTTTTCAGGAAAACAAGGTGAAGAAGGGATGTCTCAACAGAAAAACAGCTGATATATACCACTTCTCACATACCTGATAGCAGACTAATCCCAACTCTATGTTCAGGTGGTTCCCTCTGTTAGGAATTCCCACACACTCCTACTTTGGGGGATATTCCATGCCAAAACCAGGGGAGCCTCTTATGCTTTGTGAGGCCCCAAATTAGTGCCCTTTTACATGTATAATCTAATACAGAGGTCTGCAATCTACAGCCGTGAGGTAAATCTGGCCTGCTGTCCATTTTGTATTTTCATCTTACTCAAACAATGAAAACAATTCTTACTTTCCAAATACTCCAGGTTAATCACACTGTGTGTTTGTGGGTGGGATGTTCTGTTCAATATTCCACTCTACTCTCAGCTGGCTTATAAGGTAGAAGGAAACCTGGCCAGACAATCCATGGAAATGGCGTTAGGTACCGCAGGGGGAAAAAAAGGCATGGAATCTTACATGCAGCTGTGTGTAAATACGTGATAGCTGTGTGTAAATGTGTGTGTAAATATGTGATACCTACTTACTTTGATACAAATTTCTAATACAAATATTGCCTCCAGTCAAATTATTTTTTTAATTTTTTTATTATTATTTATTTATGATAGTCACAGAGAGAGAGAGAGAGAGAGAGAGAGGCAGAGACACAGGCAGAGGGAGAAGCAGGCTCCATGCACCGGGAGCCCGATGTGGGATTCGATCCCGGGTCTCCAGGATCGCACCCTGGGCCAAAGGCAGGCGCCGAACCGCTGCACCACCCAGGGATCCCCAGTCAATCAAATTATAATAAAAATGAATCTAAAACTAGTGGTTCATATAGATTATTATAGAAAGGAGATGCAATCAATCAGGGAAAGCATATACAATGGAAAAAAAAACAAGGGGAGACCCCTGGAAAATCTCAACTGGTGAGGGATAAAAGAAAAAGGAACTGATGATGGGAACAGAGGAGAGAGGGAGGGTGTCAGAGGATCAATGGTGAAATATTTCAAGGAAGAGGGAAGAATCAAACATCAGATGCAACCAAAACCCCACTAGGATAGGACACCTGGGTGGCTCAGCAGTTGAGCATCTACCTTTCACTCAGGGCGGGGTCCCAGGGTCTTGGGGTCCTGGGGTCCTGAGATCAAGTCCCACATCAGGCTCCCTGCATGGAGCCTACTTCTCCCTCTGCCTGTGTTTCTGCCTCTCTCTCTCTCTCTGTCTCTCATGAATAAATAAACAAAATATTTTTTTAAAACCCACTAAGATAAGGACCCCCAAAAATGTCTCTTGGATTTGATAAGAGCAAGATGGTCTTTTTAGAGACTGTTTTAATAGTAATGGTAAAGACAGAGCCCTACCGCAAGTATAAACATGAACTGGGGAAGTAGAAACACCAAAGTAATACCAGTTTTCAAGAAGCTTGTACATTAAAGGAGAGAAAGATGAGGATTCAGATTATAAGCTGGTATTTGTAACATACAAGAGAATTTAAGCAGGTCAAAGACGGAATTGTTTCCTAAGAAACCACATGTCTTCAGACAATTATGAAGACATGAATAAAAAATTCAATAGAAAAAAGGACAAGTACCTCAATAATAATTAAAGATATGTAAATTAAACAACGAACTTTTCCATATTGTTAACATTTTTAACATTGATAATAGTCCATATAAAGAAATCAAATCTGGAATTATTCACACATACATGTAGATGGGAGGCAGACAATTTGGCAATACTCTTGAAATTTACTATGTGCCAAAACAACTTTTAAAAAGAAAAACAGGGCAGCCCGAGTGGCTCAGCAGTTTAGCTCTGCCTTCGGCCCAGGGCGTGATCCTGGAGTCCTGAGATCAAGTCCCATGTCGGGCTGCCTGCATGGAGCCTGTTCTCCCTCTGCCTGTGTCTCTGCCTCTCTCTCTCTCTCTCTCTCTCTCCCTCTCTCCCTCTCTCTCTCTTTCTCATGAAAAAGTAAAATCTTAAAAAAAAAAAGAAGGAAGGAAGGAAGGAAAGAGAGAGAGAAGAAAGAAAGAAAGAAAGAAAGAAAGAAAGAAAGAAAGAAAGAAAGAAAGAAAGAAAGAAAGAAAAACAAAGCAGGAGGGCTTACTATCTTTACCTGACTTCAAAACTTAGTATAAAGTTACTGGAATCAATTTAATGTGATATTGGCATCAAGATAGATACATAGATAAATGGAACAGAGTCCAGAAATAGACCCTCACATTACATATTCAGCTGATGTTTATTTAACCCTTAATATTGGTGGTATCGGTGGCAAGAACGGAGGCCATGTGGAGTTTGTGTCAAGCCCCAGTAGAACAACATAGGCTCCTGGAAATTTGGACCAAGACCAGGCCATCTGCAGTGGAGGATTAGAAACTTTTGTAAAACATCTCCCGGCAAGCTGTCGTATCCTGGTAAAGACAGAATGCACGACTATGGGACACTAAGTGACAAAAGTGAGACAAAAGTGACTTTTCCACCAGAACTACCCATTATGAGGTAGAACCTGTCAAAACTATCAAATCATGAATTAAGTGGGTTTAGAAAATATCCATTTTCAGATACAAGTGGTACATTCAGGAGCAGCAGATATGAGCAAGCACATGGCAACCACCACTGCTACATCAGCATCCCCTACAGGAACTTCAGGTTGATGTCTAAATACTCTGAGCTCTTTGTGTTCAGGAACCAGCAGGCAAGAGGAGGTATCACTATCTTAGAAGAAGTGAATAACTCTGATGTCAGTAGAAAGTGCCTGCTATCACACAATGTGGGCAGGGAAGAAAACATAGAACCGAGTGATACCCCTTGCCCAGTTGTGACCATAAATGTACTCAGATCTGAGAAGGGCATAATGGCCAGTGTCTTATGTCAGCAGAGGTAGCTGAGAATGGATAGTGGAGAAGTGAGATGATGAATTATCTGTTATGACCCTGGGACGATTATAGCAGCAGGAGCTGTAGTTTATCCCACTAATCTACCTCTCTTCTGATGTCTTCCCAGGCAAAAAGGGATTCAGGTACTTTGGAGGAAGTACTATGTATATGAACAGAGCCAGGGATGTATTATGATAGACATAGAGTTGCGTATCCAGATTCTTCTTCAAGGAAGGACTTGCTGCTTGGCTGTGAGGGGTACAATAAGACCACTTCTAGCTGTCAGCTACTTGAAAGTAGGCCTCACTTATAAAAAGCTGTCACACCCAAGTTCATGTCCTTCATAGGGTAGTCTGTATCTGGTGAATGAGCACAGTCAGGGTATAAAGGCCCAATAGAGTGAGTGGGAAAAACTCCAGAGCTCTTCACCAGGTTGGCAGAGGCTTCATTGGGCCAGCAATTATGTAAACTTCTTCCTTTGTCCAATCTTGCTTTTCCTCCTTCTTCACCTAGGTATTGGTTTTTAATTATCATCTGATCCATCCAGCTCTCATTATCTGCCTCCAGAGAACCCAACCACAATTTTGTCATCAGAGAACATACGCTGCATGATTTCAGTTCTTTTAAATGTACTGAGACTGGCTTTGTGGTCTAGCATATTTTTTGACCTCTGATTAGGTCAAGGCTTCTTATAATGTTCTTCAGATAGTGTATCTTTACTAACTTTTCTTTTTTAAAAATATTTAATTAATTAATTTATTTAGAGAATATGTGCCTGAGGTGGGGGAGGAGCAGAGGGAAAGAATCCCAAGCGGACTCCCACTGAGCACAGAGACCTAGGTGGGGCTTCTCATGACCCCAAGACTATGACCTGTGCTGAAATCAAGAGTTGGATGCTCAGCTGACTGAGCCTCCCAGGAGTCCCTATCTTTACTAATTTTTCTGTCTAGCTGTTCTATGAGCTGCGTAGAGAAGGATGGGGAAATTTCCAATTATGATTCTGAAATTATTGCTATCTCTCTTTAGTTCTTTTGATTTCTACTTGTACTTTGAAGCTCTGTTTCTGGTGCATAACTGTTCATAAACATTAGGTCTTCCTGAGGAATTAATCCTTTAATCTTCTTAAATTGGCCTTCTTTATCTCTGTTAATACTTTTGTTAAGAAGTCTGTCTGCTATTAATATAGCCATTCATGCCTTTGTATGCTTACTATTTATATGACATTTCAATCCATTTAATTTTAACTTATCTGGGTCTTTTTAAAGTCTAGGTCTTGTACAGAGCATAAAATTGGGTCTTGCTTTTATATCCCATTATGAAAATCTCTGCCTTTTCATTGGAAAGTTTAGTCCACTAACTTTTGAAGTAATTATTGCTAAGATTCGATTTAGGTCCACCATCTTATTATTTGTATTGTCTCCTCTGATCTTCTTCTTCTGTATCTCCCTTCCTATTTTCTTTATGAATTTTAAGATACTTTTTAGAGGTTCGTAATTTATGTTATGTTTTTGGCTATACCTCTTTGATTTACTCTTCAGTGGTTTCTCTAGGGATCGGTCTATCATTCCTGAATTTCATGGTCTACTTGAAGTTGATATTGTATCAAATCACACACAATTAGAAACTTTTCTACATTATAGGTCTGCCCCCATTCTTTATGCTACCATTGATACATGTATTGCATCTAAACACCTTACAATCCACATAAGAAAGTTTTTTTTAAATAATCCTAATATTTTAAAGAAATGAAGAAGTTAAAATAGTCTTATATTCACTTATATATTTACTATTTCTAACACTCTTCAGTGCTTCCTAAACAACTGAGTTTCCATTTGGTATCATTTTCTTTCAACCTGAAAAATATTACAGTTCTCTTACTTCTTTTATTTGAGATGCCATTAATTCACCTTCATTTTTGAAGGATACTTTTGCTGGATATAGATTTCAATATTGAAGAGTTTGTGTTTTGTTTTTACACATCACTTTAAGGATACTGACCTACTGTATACTGGCCTCCCGGTGGTAAGTCACCAATCATTAGAATTGTTTCCATCACATATAATGTGTTGTTTTCCCCCCTGGCTTTCCAGGTTATATTTTTATCTTTAGGTTCTAGCAGCTTGTCTAGGATGTACCTAATCATGGTTTTCTTCACACTTAACCTGCTTAGAGTTCACTGAGATTCTCAAATCAGTACATCTATATCATTTACCAACTTGGGGAAGATTTCAGCCATTGTATCTTCAAATATTTTGTGTATCCCATTCTTTCCTTGTTCTCCTTTTGGAACTTTAGCTACACATATTCAAAACATTTTGTTACTGTCCCACAGGTGACTGAGGTTTTCTTCCTACCTTTTCAGTCATATTCCCCTCACTTTGAATCATTTCTACTGAGTGATTTCAAATTCAATGACTCTTTCCCCATTTTCATTCTGCTGGTAAGCTTATCCAATGAATTTTAAATTTCAGGAATCATTGTATTTTTTTTTAAGTTCCAGAATTGTCTTCTAGTTTTCCTTCATAGTTTCTATTTCTTTAATTTTAAAAAAAAATCTTTATTCACTGTGAGCATATCTTTATATCATTAAGCACCATTATAATAATCATATTAATATCCTCATATGCTCATTCCAACTTCTGGGCTGGTTGTCTCTTTTCTTGAAATCGGGTCACAATTTCTTAATTCTTTGACTGTCAAGTAAGTTTTTCTTATACCCTAGATATATGAATGATAAGTTGTGAGAGTTTGGATTCTGGTATACTTCTCTGAAGAGTATTAATATTTTTATCAAGGAATTAGCATGGTTGAGCTCAAACTTAAAACTGAGTCTGTGGGGCAGTGGCACAAATAAAAGCTCAGTTCTCTTGTCTTTAATTGAAGCATTAGGAGTCTGTGCCAAATATGCGGTCCAGGGGTTAGTCAGAGATTTGGGCAGAGTTTATTAAGAATTTAGATTGTCCCCTCTTTGAGTCTCTCTTTTCTGGGATTCTCCTCTCACTTTCCAAGTAGCTGTGACTACCCTGAACTCAGTCCTGTGGTTTTATCATCTCAAAAAAACTGAATCTTTTTCTATCAAATTACCCCCCTCTGCGATACCAACTTCAGCATGTCCTCAGGCTAAAAGCTGTGATCTACCCTCCCACATTCCCTTTTCCAAGTTTCACCTCTTTCCCATAATATACCTTTATTCACTCTCCAGTACCTTCAGGTCATTGTGTGTGTGTGTGTGTGTGTGTGTGTGTGTGTGTGATTTTGTCCAGTAATGAAAACTCATTACAACAAAATAAAATTAATTCAGGAAAATAGAAAAATTATTTAGAAAAACATCAAGTTTACTCTTGAACTGACAATCATGAAAGAATCACAGTCCACATAATGATGGTGATATTATGCATTTTCCAACACATGTATTTGTGTATATAAATATGACCTTTATATTAAAGAGATATCTCAGAAACATTTTTAAATACTTCTAAAATTTACTTCAACAATGATTTAAATCAATGTTTCTCAAAGCGTGGTCCCCAGACCAGCAGTATCAGCATCTTCTGGTAAGTTATTAAAAATGCAAAATCTCAGACCCCTGTCCCGACCTCCTGAATCAGAAACTCAACGGGTGGGGCCCATTTCTAAAGTCTTGTTTTAACAAACCCTGTGGACAATTTTGATACCTGCTATCATTGATTTAGACTCACCTCTGTATGTCTATTTTCTTGTATCGTTCTCCTCCAATAATCTTTTAGACATCATTTCCTCATTTATTAATGCTAACTTTTAACTCCTTTCTTACTCCATAGGATGGCTTTCAGCATTCATTTCTACTGCTCAGGCATACCTATATTTCTGACTATCCAAGAGGTGTGGGAAATTTAACATAGCCATAACATGCAACTGTTTTATCCTTGTAAAAAGTACAGATTTTCCATAGCTGTGGATAGTACCAGACTTCCACCTGGTTAAAAGTTACTGATGGAAAATGGCTTTCAGACTGCATTTTCCTTTCCTGAGATTAAATAAGTTACTTGGAAATGAGGTTATAACATCCAAGTTGATTTTTTCAATGCACATGTGCACACACACAGGCACACACAGTTTCATTCTCAATATTTATATCTATTAATTCTCTGAAATGAGGAAATCAGAAAGGCAGGAACTTGAATGGGAAATATTTGCAAAGATGGCACTTAATCACATATTTGTTGAGGATCTATCATTATGCTGGACTCATATTCAGGTGAAATATTTATTGAGCAGAATTAACCACTAGAAAATCTTGCTTATTGACCCATATGTTGATTCTGAAGAACAGATGAGGTAATTTAGTGAAGGTGCTGTGAAAATGTAAAAGGTGACATATATGCCAAATATTATTACCTTATATTACAAAATCATTTTTGTCCTTATATCACTGTTTTTAGTGTAACAATTTAAAATAATTCAGTTATATTTTTGTCTATGATTTATGATTAAAAAATAATAATGGGGCACTGAATGACTCAGTCAGTTAAACATCATTCAGCTGAGGGCAGGTCAGGTTAAAAGTTACTGATGGAAAATGGCTTTCAGACTGCATTTTCAGTCTGGTTCAGCTCAGGTCATGACCCCAGGGTCCTGAGATTGAGCCCCACATTGGGCTCTCTGCTTTTCCCTCTCCCTGCCACTCCCCCTGCTTGTGCGCTCTCTCTCTCCCTCTGTCAAATAAATAAATAAAATCTTAACAATAATAATATAATATTATTAATATATATAAGGTTTATATTTAAAAATATAAATTTTAGGGGATCCCTGGGTGGCTCAGCAGTTTAGCACCTGCCTTTGGACCAGGGCATGATCCTGGAGTCCCTTGATCAAGTCCCGCATTGGGCTCTCTGTATGGAGCCTGCTTCTCCCTCTGCCTGGGTCTCTGCCTCTGTGTGTGTGTGTCTCTCTCTCATGAATAAATAAATAAAATATTTAAAAATAATAATAAATAAATTTTAATAATAATAATGATAATAAATAGGTATATAGTGGAAAATAGGTCTCATGTGCAAACCCAAATTGATTCACAGTACCTTCTGGAATGCATGCTTAAGAGTAACTCTGAGGCCAAGTCTAGGTTCACTCAGAAAGAGAGCAATAATCCATAACAATGTCTGCTATTGAGCAAGAACAGTAAGTAGTGGCTTTCGTTGCAATAGATTTGAAATCCCAGATTGAGATGTTTGTATATAAGTGTTCTGAATTTGTGATAAAATGAAGTGACTGTTCAGAAAATCACTTTCATTCACCTGCAATCACAATTTATCTTCAGTCTTTTAAAAATATGGCATATAGAAGAAATAGGGTGCTAAATTATAGTTGCAATTCATTATTTTAATAAAAAGATATGTGTTTTACAGGAAAAGTCTTTGTATCATTTAATACCATATCTTCAGACTCATTACCCTTCATAATTGGCATACTTTTACTTCATCACACAACACCATGGAGCGAGCTCAGTGAAAATTTTAATCAGTGCTGATGTGTGCATATTAAAAAAGATTTTAATTGTGAAAATAATACATTGTGAAAATAATACATGTACGTTATTTAAAAATTCAAACAGTATACAATAAAAAGGAGGTCTCCCTTCCATCCCAGCCCCCATTCTGGTACTCCTGTGCTCATGACAACCACTATAAAGTTTCTTCTGTATTTTTTCGAACCAAGTCTATTCACATACAAATATATATAAAGCCTTTCCACATTCATATACATATATATATATATGAAGCCTTTCCACATTCATACACACACACACACACACACACACACACACAGAAACAGGTAAACACACAACCTTTTGTACATAAGTAGGAACATACTATACCTATACACAGAGTTCAACAACCTGCTTATTTCACTTAACAATTTTGTTCACTTAGGGAATGATGTCTCTACTAGCACCTGTGTATCCTCAGCTTTCTTACATTTTCTCTTAATTTTGTGTTAATATGTCTTACATAAATAACTTTTAGAAAGTTTGCAGCTGATGTAGATGCCTACAAAGACATTAAGAAAGAGCTAGGTGATAATATCAAAGATGAGACTCACACCAGTGGCCAGACACACTTATACATGGAAATTAACAGATTTGGAAATTCAATTCTCATGTATGGTATTTAAGTACACATTCAAGCAACTCAGGAATTGTCAGCATATGTCTGCATATGTAGCTTATTGATGATTCTTAAATGTTTTGGTCTGAATATACAATTAATAATTGAGTATTTTTAAAACAGTATTTTCTATAAAAGGTTGGTATCAAGTTTAAACTCTCCATCCATTGCTTCTACATAAGATTCATTTTTAAATTCTCTCATGTGTAACTAGGTGTGACTTCTTATTAAAGATTTTCTACCATCCTTAAGATTCAGGATACTTCAGGCAGCCCAGGTGGCTTAGCAGTTTAGCAATGCCTTCAACCCAGGGCATGATCCTGGAGGCCTGGAATCAAATCCCACATCAGGCTCCCTGCATGGAGCCTACTTCTCCCTCTGCCTGTGTCTCTGCCTCTCTCTCTCTCTCTGTGTCTCTCATGAATAAATAAATCTTAAAAAAAAAAAAAAGATTCAGGATACTTCTAAGTTTAAATAAAACCTTTACTTGAGTTAAAAGATTTACCACATTAATTTCACTCATGCGATTTTTCTTCTGAATGAGTTTTCACATGTTTGGTAAGGGATGCATTTTGTTTGAAAGATTTTCCACATTCATTACATTCATAGGGTTTCTCTCCCGTGTGGGATCTCTGATGTATAACAAGTTGTGACTTCACATTGAAAGCCTTTCCACATTCATTACATTCAAAAGGCTTCTCCCCAGTATGAGTTCTCTGATGTACAATGAGGTGTGACTTTTGGCTAAAAGCTTTCCCACATTCATTACATTCATAGGGTTTCTCCCCAGTATGAACCCTCTGATGTTGAGTAAGGCCTTCAATTTGTTTGAAGGCTTTCCCACATTGATTACACTCAAAAGGACTTTCACCTGTATGAGTTCTCATATGGTAAGTAAGAGATGAGCTATGTCCAAATGCTTTTCCACAATCATTACATTTATAGGGCTTCTCCTTAGTATGAGTTCTTTGATGTATAATAAGGTGTGACTTCTTGCTGAAAGCTTTCCCACATTCATTACATTCAAAAGGTTTCTCCCCTGTATGAATTCTCATATGTTTAGTAAGAGATGAGCTATACTTAAAAGCCTTTCCACACTCATTACATTCATATGGTATTTCACCCGTATGAGTTCTCACATGTTCAGTAAGAGATGAGTTATACCTAAAGGATTTTCCACATTCCTTACATTCATAGGGCTTCTCACCTGTATGAGATCTCACATGTTGAATAAGGTTTGAGCTGTGTCTAAAAGTTTTCCCACATTCAGTACATTTGTAGGGCTTTTCCCCAGTGTGAACTCTCAGATGGTCAGTGAGGGCGTGTTTATGACTGTGGGCTTTGCCACACTGAATACATTCATATGGTTTTTCTCCAGTGTGAGTTCTCTGATGTACAACGAGATGTGACTTTTGACTAAAGGCTATTCCACATTCATTACATTCATATGGTTTCTCCCCAGTATGAATTCTCTGATGGTCAATGAGTCCTTGTTTATGGCTAAGAACCTTCCCACATTGATTACATTCATAGGGTTTTGCTTTAGTCTGAGTTTTATCACATTTAGTAGGAGATGAGCTATGGCTGGACGATTTCTCGTGTTTCTCTCCAGTTTGAATTTTGTCCCGTTTAGTATGGGATGAGCTAGGATGAGCTAATTTCTCATGTTTCTTGCCAGTTTGAGTTTTGTCACGCTTATTAGATAAGCTACGGTTGGATAATTTTTGTTTCTTTCCAGTTTGATTTTTGTCTTTCTTTGTATCAGGTAAGCTATGGCTGAATGATTTCTTGTGCTCTTTAGCTACGCTAGGTTTCTTTTTTGCATAGTTTCTTATATGACCAGGTAAGTCTGAATTTTGTTTTAGACTCTTTCCATGTGAATCTTTAAGCTTTTTTTTTGAAGGAACATGTTTTGTACTCACATTTTTTTCCCCCAGTGAACTACATTCGTGGCCATTCTTCTTAGTCAGACTTTTCTTCTTGAATGCAACTTCCATAAGGAGTTTGTTTTGAGATTCCTGGTGGTTTGCTAGCTGGTCATTATCTTGCTGGACGCCATCTAAAATGTAATTCAATATGGCATCCTTGTGAATCTTTGTCCTCTCATATTTTGGAATACAAATTATAAAAGAAATGCCCTATTGTGGGACTGAATCTGTATTAAGCCTAGTATCCCAAAGTGAGTGAAATATTAAGTGCAAATGTCCCCTCTTGGGCTTGAGGGGAAAGTGATACAGTAAAAATAAGAAAAGTTAACTGATAATAGTAATTATACAAAACTTAGCCTGTTTATAAATATGACCTTGCAACCTGGGTAGAAGATGAAATAAACATAAGGAGTGACTAGGTAATAGATGAAATTAAAAGAGCTTGTGACTGTAGTTGATATTTTTTGAAGTTTCTCCTCATCCCAAGCTTCCCAGCTCTGATAATAGTCAATCCATCCACAGCACTTGGCTCCATAGCCTGCACTATATCCATTCAGCTCTCCATGGTCACAGTTGGAGATACATCTGGCTCAAGCCAAGGTGTCCAGTAAGAGCCTTCCTCCTAAAAATTTAGACTCTAGTTAGTCCCCACTGGATTTTACAATGATATCAGACAAGAAATAGTAAAGTCAGGGATGCCTGGGTGGCTCAGAAGTTGAGTGTCTGCTTTCAGCTTGGGGCATGATCCCAGTCTGGGGATCGAGTCCCACATCAGGCTTCCTGTGAGAAGCCTGCTTCTCCCTCTATATCTCTGCCTCTATGTGTGTCTCTAATGAATAAATAACCTTTTTTAAAAAAGAAATAGTAAAGTCATATCTTCGCTGTGTAAACAGAGGTTCATCAGTACAAAGAATGAAACATATAACTACAGGGAAGCAGAGATATAAGATGACATGTCCTCAAAAAGACCATTTACATAACTCCAATCTCTGATGGCTTTCAGGTTCCTAGTTCTAGTCCCTGGTAGGGTCTGGCTGAAGTATCTGCCTTTAGGTTACAAGAGATAAACTTATGTCATTAAAATAAATTCGTTGGGACGCCTAGGTGGCTCAACGGTTAGGCGCCAGCCTTCGGCTCAGGTCATGGTCCTGGAGACCTGGGATCGAGTCCCACATCAGGCTTCCTGCATGGAGCCTGCTTCTCCCTCTGCCTGTGTCTCTGCCTCTCTGTCTGTGTCTCTCATGAATAAATAAGTAAAATCTTAAAAAAAATTTTTTTTAAATGATAAAATAAATTTCTCTATTTACTTAGGCTAGTTCAAGTTATTGTTGTTATTTGTTATTGCACTCCAAAGAGCAAATAGAGAAAATAAGGTAAGTCCACCAAGAAATACCGAGCAGCTTATTGATAACTAAGGGAATAAGCAGGAAAGGGTATTACACTGCTACCACCAATGACCAATATAATAATGACACTGCTATACTAAACAAAAACCCTCAAAAACAAAATAAGAACCCTACAGTTTCTCTGAGTTCCCCAATGCTTTAACCATGATAAAAGTAGTACCATGATAGTAATGAGATAAGTAAACAGACTTTACACCATTTGGATTTACAACATACACACGCGGCTGGCTTATTTTCCAACAGTTTGCTATGGAGCATACTTTTGTTTCTGCCAGATTACTCTAATTACCAAGTATAAATTTTAAGCTTATTCCCAGACTTAAATGATTGCCCATATCCTTCCCTCCACACATTACACAATTACATATTTTAAGATATCTTCCCAGTGTGTGTCTTCTTTCTCTGAGACCTCCACCCATGCCGACAAATGTAGGCAACCACGTGTGAACCATATGATCAAACCCCTGGTTGAAAACAATTGACTGGACAGTGGTAAACATAGGGTCCCAGATAGACCAATAATATTCTCTCTCCTAAGAATCTAGAATTGAAATTCAAGTGTAAATACCAAATATGTAAAAATCCAAAAACTTAAGAATTGAGACTTCCATTTTGAGGTGACTTTTTCCAGTTATGTGCAGGGAAAAGCAGAAAAAGGGGCAGCCCGGGTGGCCCAGCGGTTTAGCGCCGCCTTCAGCCCAGGGCCTGATCCTAGAGACCCGGGATCGAGTCCCATGTCAGGCTCCTTGCATGGTGCCTGCTTCTCCCTCTGCCTGTGTCTCTGCTTCTCTCTCTCCTCTCTGTGTATTCTCAGAAATAAATAAATAAAATCTTAAAAAAAAAAAAAGAAAAAGCTTTAGGGTAGGAATTAAACAGACTCAAAGAGAAAAGCAGATGTGAATCTCTAAGAAAGAAAGAGATAGAAATTGAACAGTTGCCTTGGTCATAAAGGAACATTACATGGATAAAGTGAAAACTGGGATCAAATACAAAAGAGTTATGGCATTTCAGTATAAGCCAGGAAATACTATGCCTTTCATTGAGGACTCTTAAGAGATTAAATTGTTCCTGTGGAGTAAAAGATCAATTTCTGTAAGTATAGATATAGTAGTATTAAATATATTAAAAATATATGATAAACATTCTTTTATTTGGGAGACAATAGTGATATAAATAATAATTGAATATTATAATGTTTGGTGGCAACATCTAAGATGAGTTGTAAAAAACAAAAGATAGATTCAACAAATCAGCCTAAGAATTAGAGCAATTTAGGTATGAGATAATATAAACCTGATTTGGTTGATGTCTGTGAGAACTGAAGAAAACAAACCAGGAACTAAAGAGAGGACAGTAAAAGAGAAGGCAAAGAGCAGAGATTCACAGGAACTCCATAGTAGACATGCCTAAAATCAAAGTAGACCCTGATAAAAATAGGGAAGGTGAAAGGAAGCTCTAATTTAGAAAGAAAGACAAAGATTTCCATTTCTGACACTCTGAGATTGAGCTTTCCTATAAGCAGGTAAAATACGAGAGGAATGTGAAGAAATTGGAGATTTATCTTAACAAGATAAATTTACCTTAATAAAAGTTACCAGTATAGAATAAATAGCTTGATTCTTTTGAGGGAAATACAGTAGGAAAAAAATAAGAACAGATAGTAGAAGACAAAACCTTAGGGACACTTCAGCAAAGTGAGAAGGAAGAGAATCTGGTGAAATAAATATAAAGAAGCACTTAGAAGAGAAGACCAGATTCAAGTGGTATAATTCAAGCCAGGTAGGCAAGAATTTCATGCTGACCAAAACTATTAAAATATGCACTGGAAGGTGAGCAGTGGTTATTTTAAAGCCAGAAATTTACATATAGGTATGAATTCTGTGGGATTTGACTGCATAGGTTAGGGTGTTAATGGAAATAATGATGCACTATAGGCAACAGGTTTAGAACATTTCACAAAAAGGTGGAAATTGGAAAGTAACTGAAGGCAGGGGAGCATCATGCCAAGAAATTTGGAAAGAAGATGGATCTAAGAAGGTTTGAACATATAAGGAGAGAAATATGATACCATGGAGTCCCAGAGTTTAATAGATGAAGGGAGAAAAAAAGAGTAAATATTAGGGGGGAAAAAAAGATAAAAAACAGCACTGGTTTAAATAAGGTAAGCAGTAATGGGATTCTGAGGACAGACAAGAGGGGTCACTGCTCCTTCTGGAAGCTGAGTGATGGAGAGCATGGATGAGGACAGACAATTGTAAGAAAGGGTCAGTTAGGCATCTGAAGGGCCGAACCAAAGCTTCAGAGCTCCGGTTTTCACCTTTTTTCCTACCATAATATGAGTGGTGTGGCAGACAGTATTACCATTCCTTTATGGAAAGATTGTACCTCCCAGACCCAATGCATGGCCACTTTAATCCTCACTGTGGAAGGATTATACATTCCTACCCTTTGAACTTAGGAGTAGCTAAGTGATCTGCTCTAACCAATTAACCAATAAAATGTGAGCAGAAAGAGATATCTACCACTTCCAATCAGTGATTTTTAAGAATCAAGTGGTTCTACTCATTCTTCTTTCCTTCTGCCATGAGACCAGAATTTGCCAAATAGGGTTTGGTTTTTCAGTGTAGGTCCAAAGGATAATATGGAATAGGGCTACAGCACGAGCAAGAAACAAATCTTTCTCGCTGGAAGCCACTAAGATTTAGGGGTCATTCCTTAATAGAACATAACTTAGTGGAAGCTAACTGATACAAGTGTATAAGCAAACTCCCATGAAGTAACGTTGACTTCGAACTATAATGCACCTAATATGAAAACCTCACACATGACGAGGTTCCTAGACAGAAGAGAGATTCAAATCTCTAAGGCTAGAGAATCTTTGTAGTTTGAACTCCTCTTCCCCCAGGAGATTCTGATATTTTTCAACTGCTACTCTTGGTTAGGAAAAAGGGGTCTGGGATCTTTAAGATATTAAAATTATTCATTAAATCCAAAGTTACCACAGAAAAACTAGAAACTTACTTCCATTGGTTCCTATTTGCTTGGATCTTGCTATTTCACCAGGACCACTTTGTTGAAGTCTTTTGCCCTTCCCCAACCATGGCTCTTCTCCTTTTTCCAACTTGGAGATCATGTCTGGTTTGGGAGCTTGATACCCTGATCATGAGAAATGGGAAACTGAGTGTCAGGAAAACAAACATCCCAGAAATCAAGCCCTAATACTTGGACTTCAGAGCCTTGAGAAAATAAAGAATATATGGATTCTTAAAAAAAAAAAAAAAAAAAAGAATACATGGCTTCCGAAATTTCACAATGTTGCTGCCCACGTATCCCATCTAAGTAGATCCTTCATTTTGGAGACGGGCACAAATAACATACCCAAAGGGGCTAAAACTCCTTGATTCATAATAACCAAGGCCAAACTTATAAAAAAAACTTCAGAGAGAAGGTATCACAGTGGACACATTTTGCATTATTATAGAATTGTCCTTACCCATTGAGGCAAGATTGCTGTAGTTCTCCAGCATCACATCCTTATACAGGCTCCTCTGAGCAGGATCTAGTTGTTCCCATTCCTTCTGGGTAAAGGCCATAGTCACATCTTTGAATGTTACCGATCCCTGAAATCACAATATTCCTATTCAGTCTACCATTATCCATATTAATGGGTAATTTGGACAAGATAATAATGATTTACTCTTTCCTCAACCGTTCAGTGTTGATCATGATGTTATATAAGATACTAATTATTTACCCAATTCTGCATTTTTTGAGAGTCAAAAATCATATTAAGAAATGTCCCTGGGTAGCCCAGGTGGCTCAGCGGTTTAGCGCTGCCTTCAGTCCAGGGCCTGATCCTGGAGACCCGGGATCGAGTCCCACGTCAGGCTCCCTGCATGGAGCCTCTTCTCCCTCTGCCTGTGTCTCTGCCTCTCTCTCTGTCTGTGTCTCTCATGAACAAGTAAATAAAATCTTTAAAAAAAAAACAGAAAAAAGAAATGTCCGTGTTATGGACTGAATGTGTATCACTAAAATTCATATGTTGAAAACCTACCCTCCAATGTGATGGCATTAGGAGGCAGGGCCTGTGGGAAGTAATTAGAATTTGATGAGTGCATGTGGGTAGTCTCCATGAGTGGGATTAAGCAAAGAGAGCCACGTGAGGACACAAAAAGAAGTCTGCAACCTGGCAGAAGGTCTCAGCAGATCCCAACCATGGTGGCACCCTGATCTTGGGACTTCTAGCCTCCAGAACTATCAGAAATCAATTTCTGTTGTTTATAAGCTACTCAGTCTATGGTAGTTTGTTGTTTTCAGCCCAAAATAACTAAGACAGTTCCACTTGCAAATTTGTTTATTCAAGAGGATAAAAAAATTATACCATCATCAGAGAGAAAGAAAATTACCAAAACCAAACAGAATCATTAGTCTTTATCTTTTCTTCTATAACAAAAGATGATGGGATAGAGTTCTGAGGTAGAAGAACTGAGACCCTTGATTTTTATAACCAGCCAAAAGATCATTCATGTTTGGAAACAAAAATAATGTATTTTAGACATGTAAGGATGCAGAAAGTATATTACCTACGTACTTTAGAAAAGAGAGAAGGAAAGGGACAGAGAAGGAGGAGGAGAAGAAAATGAGTGATTTTTAAAAGAAGGAAATGTGTATTAGAATAAAGATTTCAAGATTGGGAAAGATGTAATATACAAGAAATAATTATGAATAATAAAACCAGTCTAATGTCTAGTTATATCCAAGTAACTTGATAATGTTCTCCTACCATTGTTATAAAAGTATCCTTAAAATCAAGAGGTGTGATGTAAGAAAAATAAGCAGGAATATAACTGGTACTGGTGTGGGACAGGGGAGAAATTAAAGCATGTTAAAGATTCTCCTCTTATTAGGCAGGTGAGAGTTGGATGACACAGCTACTGGAGAATGTTTGTTCAAACATATTTGTTTCACATTGAAAAATGACCCCTTACCTCCAAAGACCACCAATTAACTGCATATGTCACCAATCTGTTACCTCATAGACCTCCAGTCACTGATTTTTATTTTTTTAATTTTTTTAAATTTTTTTATTGGAGTTCAATTTGCCAACATATAGCATAACACCCAGTGCTCATCCTGCCGAGTGCCCCCCTCAGTACCCATCACCCAGTCACCCCAACCCCCCACCCACTTCCCCTTCCACTACCCCTTGTTCATTTCCCAGAGTTAGGTGTCTCTCATGTTTTGTCACCCTCACTGATATTTTCACTCATTTTCTCTCCTTTCCCTTTATTCCCTTTCACTAATTTTTATATTCTCCAAATGAATGAGATCATATAATGTTTGTCCTTTTCCGATTGACTTATTTCAACAGTCACTGATTTTTAATAAGCCCCATCATTGATTGCCACTGGCCTCCAAATCAGTGCTGTAATTCCAAAATGACTGATCCCAACAAAGTTTCCAATCACTAACAGCACCAGATCTACCAAATCGCCCCCAGACATTCTATCACATATTCCCACAGGTTTCCCTCAACTACTGATACCCATGGAATACATTGATCTCTATCCCTGACCCCAAATCCCTATCCTATCAATCCCCAATCACTGCCACCAACAGAACTCCGCCAATGGTGGCCTCCACAGAAATCCTAACCACTGCCAGCAAACTGCACTATCCCTTCAACCTCTTTAGCCAGTCCCTTCACCTGCTTGCTTTACCTGAAATCTACCTGTCTCTTTAGAATCCTGCTCCCTTACAATGCTCTCTGGCAGAGGGTGTTTGTTTCAGCCTAACCATGACTCATCTACCTCACGCCCTGAAGATGAGGTAAATGATAACTTTTAACCATTTTTCATACATCCTTCAAAATCCTTATCATGTTTAGAGTATCACCAGACTTAAAACCATTATCCCTCTGGTTCAATGATTCACTAGAAGAACTCACAGGACTCAGCACATAGTTGTATCTGTAGCTATGATTTAAGTCCAGCTAAGGAACACATAGCAAAATCAGCTAGGGGAAAAGTGTACAGGGTAATGTCTAAACCAGGCACAAGTATCCAAGAGTCCTCTTCCAAAGAAGTCACACAGGACATACTTGATTCCTCCAAAAATAAGCTGTGAGAACATGTGTAAAATGTTGTTTCCCAAGGAAGCGTGTTAGAGACTCAATGGCACTCAAAGGCACTCCCTGCCGGGCACACACAAAAGTCCTCGATTCCCGGAAGGATTCAGGAGTTTGGCATAAACCACACTGTTTACATAGTTTAGGCACAGTGAGCCACTTTCATCATTTCTGGGAATTGTGGGAAGCCTCCTCAAGTCTAAGTTCTCAGACATCAGCCAAAGGTCAACCTTGCAAGCAAGCTTTTCTAAGGACAGCTGTTTGGGGCCACTTAGGTCAACTTTTGTGCACAGTAATTCTGCCTCATTCATTGAAAACGTGGACACCATATTCGTCTTCACTACAGCCCCTGCACCACCTCTGCATCGATGTAGAAGAGCAAGTCCACACCCTGGCCTTCCTCTTTCCTGATTCTAACAATCTTTTCAAAAGCACTCAAACTCAGCCACATACTCATCACCCATCCATGCCTTAGACCTTGCCACCCACCACTACAGCACCTCTCTACTTAAAACGTCCAATCCTCCGACCATCGTTTCCTACGCTGCCAGCTTACTTACTCTAAGTACTCTAAGTACTTCAAATGCATTCAGCCCCCATATCCATTGAGCCTAACTACTTTTCCACAATCTTCCATCACCGCACAGCCTTACTTTTCTTCTATCTTGTTTGGATTCTTCCTTCTAACACCACACACACTACATGGAAAACGCCTTAACTTCCTTACCCCTCTTCTTCTCCACCATACTTAGCACAGCCTGAAACTTAATCAAACCCAACTCTCCTCCTTTATCTCTGCCTGAACCTTACAGCTGAACATCCCAAGAGAGAAAAATCAAACATCTGTGTTGCCTCGACTCACTTCAGGTTTATAACACATATCAAATGGGCATCTACTGAGAGTTTCTTATCCCTCTTCCCAAGACGGTTATTCCAAACATTGCCTTCCTTCTCTCTGAAATCTCCAGCATTTCCTCCTTTCCAGCTCGAAGCTGATGAATTCACCTTAAGCTTTCAAAGGAAAAATAAGTGCAAGTAGTTAAGAACTCCCTTGCCTTGTTACCACCAATGCTACCAATGTTTCCGAATCCCTATCATCTGTCTCCTTTCTGTTAGAATGGGAAAAGTGGAGGATCCCTGGGTGGCTCAGCGGTTTAGCGCCTGCCTTTGGCCCAGGGCGCGATCCTGGAGTCCCAGAATCGAGTCCCATGTCAGGCTCCCGACATGAAGCCTGCTTCTCCCTCCTCCCGTTTCTCTGCCTCTCTCTCTCTCTCTCTCTCTCTCATAAATAAATAAATAAACAAACAAACAAACAAATCTTAAAAAAAAAAAAATGGGAAAAGCGTCCCTTCTCTCACCTAAGGCCAGTTTCTCCCATCCTCAACTGCCTTCCCAAGGAATTCACCCCCTGCAATTAACCTCTTTCTCTTTTGTACCACCTATTTTTTCCCTTTCTATTCAATCAGTCCTATTGACATACAAAGTTGCCTTAATATCATTCATCTAATGAAAACGATCTTTTTTAAAAATTTTTTTAAAGATTTTATTTATTTATTCATGATAGACACAGAGAGAGAAAGAGGCACAGACACAGGCAGAGGGAGAAACAGGCTCCATGCAGGAAGCCCAAGGCGGGACTCCAGGATCACGCCCTGGGCCAAAGGCGGGCACTAAACTGCTGAGCCACCCAGGGATCCCCATGAAAACCATTTCTTAATTCCATGTCCCAACCAATGTCAATTCATTTGCTCTTTTACCAGCAAAACTCCTGGTGTTGTCTAAACTTGCTGTCTCTACTTCATTACCTTTCAACTCATTCCAGCAGGATTTTATCCCTATCACTCCACTAAAAAAGCTCTAATCAATCAAAATAACCATTGAGCTACAATCTTGCCAAAGTCAAATTCTCTGCAGTCATGTGTCTGGGATTAATAAGAGCATAGGACACAACTGTGACAACACAAGTTGCATTGTCTTGAAAATTTTTCTTCTTTATGCTTCTTTGACCCCACATTTACGATTTTCATCATATCTCAGTGGCTACTACTCTTCATTCTTTTTCTCCTTCTCCTCCTTCTTTCTCCTTCTCCTTTTTTTTTTTTTTTTTTTCCTGTTCTCTACCAAACCTCTACATGTCAGAGTGACCCAGAGCTCTGTCCTTGGTCTTCTTTTCTTCTCTGCCTTCTCTCCCTAAATGATCTTATCCAATCCTGTGGCTTTAAATACCATCTTTATGCTGATGCCTTTCACATTTGGATTCTCCAGCCCAAACCTCTCCTGAGTTCTAGATTCATACATTTAGGAGCGGGTGGTTGAGCTGGTTAAGTGTTAGCCTCAGGTCACATCCCTGGGTCCCGGGATCATGCCCCACATGGGGCTCCCTGCTCAGCAGGCAGTCTGTTTCCCCCTCTGCCTCCGCCTCCCCCACCCCGCCCTGCATGTGCTTTCTCTCCCTTACTGGTTCTCCCCTCCTCAAATAAATAAATAAAATATTTGAAAAATAGATTCCTACATTTAACTACCCATTCCTCACCTGGACATCTAATGGGCGTCCTGACGTGGCCAAAGCAGAACCACTGTCACCCACTCGGGCTCCCGCTCGTGTCCACCAAATCTGGTTGTCTCCAACACAACCCCTTCTCAGAAGAGGGAAGCGCCCTTTACCCCGCCCCCCAAGCTAGGAAGTCTACATGTCAATCTGGATTCTCCTCGTCCCTCAGGTTTCACATCGACCCATCCTCATCTGTGGAGTCTTACGGGCTCGACTCCAGATGTTTCCTGCACCTGAGTTTTCATTTCCCTGCACTTCCCCATCCCAAACCATCGCCGCCGTCTAACTATTGCGGTCAAGTCTACTGGACCTCCCTGCAGCACGAGCGCCCGCGCACACTCACTCACTCCAGTCTCAACCCCACACACACACACACACACTCCAGTCTCCACCACACACACACACACACGCTCACTCCAGTCTCTACCACACGCACACACACACACTCCAGTCTCTACCACACACACATGCTCACTCCAGTCTCTACCACACGCACTCCAGTCTCCACCACACACGCACACACACACACACACTCCAGTCTCCACCACACACGCACACATGCTCACTCCAGTCTCTACCACACACGCACACACACTCACTCCAGTCTCTACCACATACACACACACACACTCACTCCAGTCTCTACCACACACACACACACACACACACTCACTCCAGTCTCTACCACACACACACACACACTCACTCCAGTCTCTACCACACACACACACACACTCACTCCAGTCTCTACCACACACACACACACACTCACTCCACTCTCTACCACACACACACACACACACACACACACTCACTCCAGTCTCTACCACACACGCACACACACTCACTCCAGTCTCTACCACACACACACACACACTCACTCCAGTCTCTACCACACACACACACACACACACTCACTCCAGTCTCTACCACACACACACACACACACTCACTCCAGTCTCTACCACACACACACACACACACACTCACTCCAGTCTCTACCACACACACACACACACACACTCACTCCAGTCTCTACCACACACACACACACACACTCACTCCAGTCTCTACCACACACACACACACACTCACTCCACTCTCTACCACACACACACACACACACACACTCACTCCAGTCTCCACCACACACGCACACATGCTCACTCCAGTCTCTACCACACACGCACACACACTCACTCCAGTCTCTACCACACACACACACACACTCACTCCAGTCTCTACCACACACACACACACACACTCACTCCAGTCTCTACCACACACACACACACACACACACACACTCACTCCAGTCTCTACCACACACACACACACACTCACTCCAGTCTCTACCACACACACACGCACACACTCCAGTCTCTACCACACACACATGCTCACTCCAGTCTCCACCACACACGCACACACACACACACACTCCAGTCTCCACCACACACACACACATGCTCACTCCAGTCTCTACCACACACGCACACACACTCACTCCAGTCTCTACCACATACACACACACACACTCACTCCAGTCTCTACCACACACACACACACACACACACACACTCACTCCAGTCTCTACCACACACACACACACACTCACTCCAGTCTCTACCACACACACACACACACACACACACACACACACTCACTCCAGTCTCCACCACACACGCACACATGCTCACTCCAGTCTCTACCACACACGCACACACACTCACTCCAGTCTCTACCACACACACACACACACACACACTCACTCCAGTCTCTACCACACACACACACACACACACACTCACTCCAGTCTCTACCACACACACACACACACACTCACTCCAGTCTCTACCACACACACACGCTCACTCACTCCAGTCTCTACCACACACGCACACACTCACTCCAGTCTCTACCACACACACACACACACTCACTCACTCCAGTCTCTACCACACACGCGCACACACACACACGCTCACTCGTCTCTACCACACACACACACACACACGCTCACTCCAGTCTCTACCACACACACACACACACACACGCTCACTCACTCCAGTCTCTACCACACACGCGCACACACACACACACACGCTCACTCACTCCAGTCTCTACCACACACACACACACACACACACTCACTCCAGTCTCTACCACACACGCGCACACACACACGCTCACTCACTCCAGTCTCTACCACACACGCGCACACACACACACTCACTCACTCACTCCAGTCTCTACCACACACGCACACACACACACACTCCAGTCTCTACCACACACGCACACACACACACACTCCAGTCTCTACCACACACGCACACACACACACACACACACACTCACTCACTCACTCCAGTCTCTACCACACACACACACACTCACTCCAGTCTCTACCACACACACACACACACACACACACACGCTCACTGCAGTCTCTAACACACACACACACACACACTCACTCCAGTCTCTACCACGCACACACACACTCACTCACTCCAGTCTCTACCTACCACAGGCACAGTAATCACTGGGCTCCCACATACATCACAAATTGCCACATACCCCCCCAGTCTGTGACTCGCCACAGAGCCCATATTCTGATCCTCTGGCCTCCCCACATCACTGTCACCGCACCCCTCCCCCAGCACGGATTTCCATAAGCTGCAGCACCCGGGGACCCCGCAGCCCCCCGCCAGGAGGTCCTCCCGCGTCGCCGCCCATTCCCAGATCGCGGGTCACGGACGCCACCGTCACCCTCCCATCACCGACCCCCGTTAGGCCACCTCCCCCCGCCCCGCGCTCACCGCGGCGCTGCCCCCCGGCGGGGGCGCAGCCATCTCGGCGGGACGCCGGGCCCCCTCGGCCGTCCCCGCGCTCCCCCTCGGGCCCACGCCCTCCGGCTTTGTGCGCACCCGCTCGCAGGCCGAGGCCGACATGGCGGCGCTGGAGCGCGGCCTCAGCGGGGCCCGCGGCTGCCATGGCGGCGCCCCTGGGCAGCCGGCTGGGCGCGGCCATCTTGCCGAGGCTCCGCCGTACAGCGGCTCCCGGGCTCGCCGAGGGTCCTGAGCGGCGACGTCCGGAGGTTCGGCCGCGGGGACGCGGGAGGCGGGAGGCGGTTCCCGTGGGTCACTGCGGCCCCTGCCCGCCGGCCCGGGAAGCGGGAGGGATGGAGCGAGGCGGGAGGCGAAGCCGAGGCTGCGCTCAGCACGGTGTCCTGGGGAAAGAGCGCTGATCGCTCAAATGCGTCTTTGCATAGACGGGGTAAGAACAATGAGAAAAAAAGGCCGCGGCAGGTTCAGTGAACACACGACTCTTCGGCGAGAACGCAAGTCCAATGCATGGAGATCGAGTGCAGCCAAGTAAGCAATCGGAGCGGGAAGGACTGCTCACTGAGCTATGAGGTGTATGGACGCCGTTCACTTAATTCCATGTTGCGCCTTTACTATGCAGAGCACGCTCGGTTGCTGTGCTGGGTCCTGGGCCGACTGCAGACCCACCTACACCGGCCGTTGCTCGCGCTGCTGGGCTTTACGGGGGGCCAGGAGGCTTGCGAAGTTACCCCAAACACCTTGTTCCTTTTTGCAGAGACAAACACACCCCGTTTCTCACCTTCCACTTACATGCATAAAGGACTAGTTATCCCTCAGCCGGCAGTGGCTGCATCTGCTCGCCTCGGCCTCTTAATCTAATCTCAGTGTGTCGTCTTCGCGGAGCTCAAGACTCCCTAGGACACTTGAATTCGGGGCAGTTTTCGGCCTAGTCTCCCCATCCGATAATTTTTTTTTTTTAAGATTTGTTTATTTATTCATGAGAGACAGAGAGAGAGGGGGGGGCAGAGACATAAGCAGAGGGAGAAGCAGGCTCCGTGCAGGGAGCCCGAGGCGGAACTCGAACCCAGATCCCGGGATCAGCCCTGAGCAGAAGGCGAACGCTCAACCGCTGAGCCACCCTCCCCCATCCTATTATTGATTTTTGTTTGTTTTCCTAACAATTTTTGTTGTTGTTCCACAAATCACCGTGCGATGCTTCTCATTTATTCTCAAACTATCCCAACGTGTTTTCCCTAATCCTGTGGCATCGATTTTACAGCCTTCAGAGTATGTTGTAAACACTGTGATAAGTAGGATTCTAATACTCTGATAAGATCCTCTCTCTTCCAGGAACCAATGATATCACTCCCAGGATAAGATCCCAAACAGGTTGATTTTGAGTTCATAAACGTGGAGATTATCCTGGGTGGACCTGACCCAATCAGGTGAGCCCTTACAAGGGACTGGCCCCTTCCTGAAGTCAAAATTACAAATATAAACAGGCCGGTGGAGGAGCCACATGGCAGGACTTGAAATCAGCCTCTGGGAGCTGAGAGTAGTTTTTTTGCTCTACAACTAGCAAGACAACAAGGACCTCTGCCCTCAGCAGCAAGGAATGATTTCTGCTAACAATCTGAGGGAGCTTGGAAGCATATCCTTCCCTAGTGGAACCTCTAGATGGTACACAATCCAGCTAACACCTTGATTTCACCTTTGTGTGACCTTGAGTCATGCCACAGTCAGATTTCTGACCTACTGAAATCCTGAGATAATACATTTGTGGTGTTTCAATTCAGTAAAGTTAGTGATAATTTCTTATGGAGCAACAGAAAACTAAAGACTCAGTGAAAAATGAAGGCTAATTGAGATTTCTCTTTGATTTCTGGGGACACAACCCTCTTCCCTGTGTTCCAGACTGAGCATTCTCCCAACCTCAACTTCTGGATGTGAAAGGTTGCTTTACATGCTCCTCAAATAGAATCCTCAATTAATTGACCCTGATACTACAATCCTAGAGGTCCAATATTTAGATTTTTTTTTTTTTATTGCTCTCTACCTGCTGACAGCTAGCTCAGAAAGAAGAGGGGCAGGACAGTGTCTCCAGGTTTTTATTTAAATAGTTCTCCTCGGGGCACCTGGGTGGCTCAGTGGCTGAGCCTCTGCCTTTGGCTCAGGAGGTGATCCCAGGGTCCTGAAATCAAGTCCCAAATTGGGTCCCCCCAGGAAGTCTGCTTCTCCCTCTGCCTATGTCGCCGCCTTGCTCTCTTTCTCATCATGAATAAATTAATAAATAAAACATTAAAAGAAAATAGTCCTCTTTCACAAATTCCACCATATCTGTAAACAAAAATACTGTTCTAAGCGGTAATAGTTCTCCAAGCCACCTTAATTCTAGTATTGACCAGTCATCCTCCGATACCCTTTGAGAAGCACAGTGTTGAGAGAGAGAACTAGGTGGAAAAGCAGAGGAGAAGCTGCCTGAGGATATTCCTGCTCTGAAGAGGAAAGGGAAAAGCAAGGAAGAGAGAAATGTAAAGAGAAAATGAGGGAGTAGACTTCCTGGGTGAAGGATTCCTAGTTGGCTCAGTCCATAGAGAATGTAGCTCTTGATGACAGGGTTGAGTTCAGGCCCCACGTTGTGTATAAACATTGCTTAAAGAAACAAACTTAATTTAAAAAAAAATTGGTAAGAATGGGATGGTTACTAGAAACTTTTCAATTTACAAACAAAGCTCCATCATTTCCCCACATTGCAGAGTCAGTCAGTTTCCTACTTCAAGATAAACAGAAAAAGAGAAAATCCTATAGTTGAATTAATTCTGTAAAGACTGTAAGGATCACTGGTGGGTTGTATATTGACCTATGAGTTTTGGTAAACATTAAGTAAGACATTTTCAAATGAGTTTTTAAAAATTGTGGTACCAAAGAAACGGCTGGAAATCGTCTCTACTTTTGATGAATTCTATTATTTCCTTCGCCATCAGCTGACCTCACTGTATGCACAATTAAGGTACCTGAGTTTCTCTGTTCCCTAAATCAGCCCAGCTAATTTTGGCTCCTGACTATGGAGAATGTCTTACAACAGTCTCCAGGAAATGTCCTACAAACCGATCTCCTGTAGGGCCGTACCAAGGAAGGAAGGAGAACTGCGTGATCCCCCATATCAACGCTCTCTGTCATTCAATAACTCCATACTCACTAAGTATTTACTGCGCATCTATCATATACCAGGAACTATGACAAGCATCATGGATGCAATGGTGAGAAAGAACTTAAACGCAGCTCCTCCCCTCAGGGAGCTAAGGATCCGGGGGAGGAGACCACTCTCATTCAAATAAGCACACACTGGAAACGTGAAACTGCAACTATGATAAGGGCTTCTAGGAAATACACAGATGCCAGGAGAGCTCTAATCTACTCTGAGCAATTTTGAACCCCCCCCCCCCCAGGAAGGACATTTACCTTGAGGGGTGAGGGGTGAGCAAGAATGGGCTTGGACAGCATTTCAGATCCAAGGAATTGCATGTGCAAGGGCCAAGGCCACCTTCCAACCCTCACCTTCACCCAGAAGAACATGGAAGCTTCTTGATCTCCTCTGAGCTCCCCCCCACACACCTCCACCCAGGGTCTTCATGGACCTCTGTTCCTCCATCCATACTAGGGTCCTCACCCTTCTCCTTTCTCTTCAACAGATAGGGTTCCCCTGCAGAAAGTACCTCCACATTTTCTGCGCCAAGGACCTCAACTCTCAAAGTTCTCATCGCCAGGACTCTTGCCACGGCAGCCCATCCCACATCGCCCAGGCGCATCATCTCTCCCTTTTATTCAGATAAGAGACGAAGGAAGAGTCCAGGAGCGAGTGGTGTGCCACGCACGTGGGAAACTCAAATATGCATGTAAATCAGGGATGTGACCTGGAAAGCTCTGTGTGTCCAAAGGAATCCCTTAAGGGAAGAGGTGATGTTGGGTGGTGTCGGGATTGCAGAGAGGCAAGGCAGGAGTATCCCGTGTCCTGACCGCAGTGTGGCTTGCGTGGGTTTGGGGTCGTCGGGCACCTGTGAGCCTTGTAGTGCTGTGTGCACGGACACCTCTGTGCATCCTCGGATGAAAAATCTTGCTACTGTTCGTACGAGGAAGCCCTGAGACAGGAGAAGCAAAGGTGAAGTAACGATTCAAGAGACTCACAGAATACCCAGTCGCAGAGCAGAGGTTCGAAGTAGTTGTACATTTATTGCAACATCTGGAAATCCAGGGACCCACGGGGAAGGAGGCGCGGGCTTCTCACTGGGGCATCACACACCCTGCGAAACCGCTCACGGCGCCAGTTGCTCGGGTGTCGCGACGGAAGGCCCGACGGAGGTCAGCTTCCAGCGGCCCCCCTGGGCACGCCCGCCCCCCCCCCCCCCCCAGGTGCATTGCGCTGCTCAGATACAGCTGGGCAACTCCGGGGGACGCCGAGGCTCAGAGCCCGTCGCCGCGGGGGGCCAGGAGGGCTTTGGTCGGCAGGATGCTGTCGGCGGGCGGGCTCCGGGGACCGGCCGGTGCCCTGGGCGGGCGGGGGGAGGCGGGGGGTGCAGGGCGCCCTAGGGCCCGGGCGGCGCGGCCAGCAGGCGGTGGAGCTGCGCGGCCGCCCAGTGCAGGGGGGCGCCCGCGTGCGCCAGCTGCCAGGAGAGCCAGGCGCGCTGCGAGGCGGCGGGCTGCGGGCGGCCGGACGGCGCGGCCAGGAAGGCGCCCCCCGGGGCGCGCAGCTCGGCCAGGGCCACCTCCAGCGCGCCCAGCCGCCGCCACAGCCGGAGGCCCACGGCCGCCAGGGGCTCGCGCGCCTCGGGGCCCGACGGGCGGCGGCGCTTCGGGGACGCGGGGCGGGGCTCGCGGGGGTCTCGGCGGCGTCCGCGGCCGGCGGGCCTGGCTGGCGACCCGGGCCGGGTGGTCCTGCGCGCGAGGCGCCGCGGACGCTGGGCAGCGCCTGTGCAGGGAGAGAGGACGCGGTGTCGGTGCGCGCCCGAGGCCGGGGGGGGGGGGGGGGGTCCTCCGCGCCGGGGCCCGCAGCCCAGCACCGCCCAGCAGCACCGCCCAGCGCGCCCACCGCTGCCCCGCCCGCCTCGCACGCCCTCCCCCTCCCGCGCGCCGCCCCCCACGGGAGCTCCCGGCTGCAGAGCCCGCCCCGACGCCCACCTCTCCTGCCGGGCCGTCCCTCGCTGCGCCCGCGGGCTGGAGACCGTCCTCCCCGCGCCGGCTCCGCCGCTTGCGGTCCGTTCTCTCTGCAGTGACCGTCGGGGCGGCCGTCGGCGCTTCTCGGTCGCTTGTGCGCAGGGCCCCTGGCGCCCTGGCTCGGCCTGGTGACCGCTGTGGGGGGCACGGAGGGCAGCGAGCGGCTGTGACCGTCTGCGGAGCCCGGGCTCCCGCGCGCTGCCTGCGCGGTTCCAGGTCTCAGCCTGGTCCCCGCCCCCCCCCCCCCCCCCCCCCGCCCCAGGGCCCAGCCTTTCCCGCCCCGTCGGGGCGCCTGCACCGCCCGGCACACTCGCTCCAGCGGCCCAGCGAGCCTCCAGGCCTGACCCCCGCACGGCGCCGCCCTTTCCCGTGGGTTCCCCTCGGCACCCTCCGCAGGGCACACTCAAATCTTCCCGGCTGTGAACATCACTAGGGGAAAACTCATTCTGTCTACCCATGAGGGATCCCCGGGTGGTGCAGCGGTTTGGCGCCTGCCTTTGGCCCAGGGCGCGATCCTGGAGACCCAGGATCGAATCCCATGTCAGACTCCCGGTGCATGGAGTCTGCCTCTCTCTCTCTCTCTCTCTCTCTCTCTCTCTCTCTATGTGTGTGTGTGTGTGTGTGTGACTATCATAAATAAATAAAAATTAAAAAAAAAAAATTTACCCATGAGAAAGAGAGAGAGAAGCAGCTCCATGCAGGGAGCCCCTCCCGGCGACTTGGTCGTGGGACTCGATTCCAGGATCCCGCCCTGGGCTGAAGGCAGGCCCCACACCGCTGAGCCACCCAGGGATCCCGGAAAACTCATTTTAAACGGGGTCCAGAAGGGCCCCTCCGCTGAGCGGAGCCTGCTTAGGAGTCTCTCTCTCCCTACCCCCCCTTCCCCCTTGCTTCCTCTGCCTGCCTCTGCGTGTGTGTGCGCCCACAGGTGTGTGCACTCTCTCTCTCTCTCAAAACATTTTTTTAATTTAAATTTAAAAAATTATAATGAAATAAAACTGGGTCGGGAGGCCAGAGGGGTTGTTCTCACACCACAGCACTGGAGGTCAATTAAGAAGACCCCTCAAACGCAATCCCCAAGAGGAAAGATGTGCATTGCCCTCCCCCCCACCCCCCACCCCACCCCCCAGGAGAAATGGCTTAGGCCAGCAACTCAGCCCGTGAGAAACCCTCATCACCCTGAACCCTGCTTTCCTCTGTGGACTTTCCTTCAAAGCAGCCCCAGCCGACTTCCTCCTTCCTCTCCATCAAATACGGATCCTCTCCTCCGCGAGCCCCCTGGCCTGGGCATGTGCCACAGCTTACGGCTCCTGGATGGCAATGCCCTGCTCTTCCACGAGAAGCTCACCTTTGCCGGGGAAATGACTGACTTTTCTTTTTAAGGCTATCTGGGGCCTGCTGCTTCGGCCAGCCCAGCCCACTGTCTTGTGTCTGGCAAGCCCTCACAACCATCATGCCACACCCGGCTCCCCAAGAGAGAAGCTGGACCCCTACCTCCCGTGCTCTGCAAGCCCTCTCTGGGCTCCGTGGTGCCGGCCTTCCTCTGCCTCTCACAGGAACGGGCATCCTCTCCTTTCTCTGCAAAGGACACGTCTGCCTTGGGGCAAATCCCTTTGGAATTTCTGTGGGAGCCACCTCGCCTCCCCAGGGGTTCCTGGCCAGGCCTCCTGCCACTCGCAGCCGCTTCCATTTCAGCAAGTCTCCTGCCCAAGCCACACGTCTGAACACCTGAGGACCGGATCTGCCACTGACCAGGCTGCAGAGTGCAGGGCTTTTATATGATCCCAGGCCCACCAAGCCCCTCCTACTAGAGACTGTGGGACCACACCCAGGCAGGGGGAGGGATGGGATTACACTAGGTTCTTGTCTGTGGGCTCTTGGTCCCTAAACCCTTGGGTGGTTAGTTCCTGAGCCTTCTTCCTGCAGCAGTTTGCAGACCCATTCGGTTCTGGGCTCCACGGGGACTTCAAAGAAGGCACCATCTTTTGTTGTTGTTTCTAGTTACTCTTTCTCATATTTGTTTTAACAGTTTCGTGTTCATACGGGCATCAGCATATACACCCCTATCCCAATCAGTAGTGTTGGTGTAAAGGACCAACCTTGACTTTTGTTGGACGTGCATTCTTTATGGCCACTACTGAGTTCTGCCCTTGTGGCTAGAAGGCTGCACCAGACCCACCGACAGGTCGGGGAGTGGGTGATGCTGCATATTAATGTTCTAATGAAATTAGTTCTATAAAACAGCAGCAGCCACATTTAGCCCAAGTGCCCTAGTGCTGACCTCTCCTTTGCAAACAGGTCACGCTTAGAATTTGTGATTCAAACCTTTACACCCTTTACATTTTTTCATGCTTTACATGAAAAAAAGCAACTACGGGCAGCCCGGGTGTCTCAGTGGTTTAGCGTTGCCTGCAGCCCAGTTTGTGATCCTGGAGACCCAGGATCGAGTCCCACGTTGGCCTCCCTGCATGGCACCTGCTTCTCCCTCCTCCTGACTCTCTCTCTCTCTCTCTGTCTCTCTCATGAATAAATAAATAATTAAATATATATATATATATATTTTTTTTTTTAAAGAAGCTTCCATGTTCTTCTGGGCCAAGGTGAGGGTTGGACGGTGGCCCTGGCCCTTGCACATGCAATTCCTTGGATCTGAAATGCTGTCCAAGCCCATTCTTGCTCACCCCTCACCCCTCAAGGTAAATGTCCTTCGGCGGCGGGGGAGGGGGGGGGGGGGGGGGGGAATGGAGTTTCAAAATTGCTCAGAGTAGATTAGAGCTCTCCTGGCATCTGTGTATTTCCTAGAAGCCCTTAACATAGTTGCAGTTTCACGTTTCCAGTGTGTGCTTATTTGAATGAGAGTGGTCTCCTCCCCCGGATCCTTAGCTCCCTGAGGGGAGGAGCTGCGTTTAAGTTCTTTCTCACCATTGTATCCATGATGCTTGTCATAGTTCCTGGTATATGATAGATGCGCAGTAAATACTTATTGAGTATGGAGTTACTGAATGACTGAGAGAGCGTTGATATGGGGGATCACGCAGTTCTCCTTCCTTCCCTGGTACGGCCCTACAGGAGATCGGTTTGTAGGACATTTCCTGGAGACTGTTGTAAGACATTCTCCATAGTCAGGAGCCAAAATCAGCTGGGCTGATTTAGGGAACAGAGTGACAAACTCAGGTACCTTAATTGTGCATACAGTGAGGTCAGCTGATGGCGAAGGAAATAATAGAATTCATCAAAAGTAGAGACGATCTCCATCGCATTCTTTGATACTACAATTTTTTTACTACGACAATGTCTTAATACTTACAAACTCTGGAGTTGGTCACAGGTAAAATACAAAGCCACACACTGCTTTTTACAGTTTGTACAAAACTGAATCAAGTGTAAATTTTCTCTTACTCATCTTGAAGGCTGAAGGAGGATGTCTGGTTGTGCCCACCCTCTGTATCCTGGGCAGGCATACTCCACAGCTGTATGAAGTCAAAGGTGGTGAGAGTGCAGCACAGGCTGTGGTTTACTTATGTCTTTGAGTGGAGTCTTATACTCCCACGTAGAGAAGCTTCTAAAGAGTATGCAGTATTTCCATTTGTTCCTATAGAAATGTATTAAGAACAAAATAAAAATTTTAAGTTATTGGACCTTGGAGCAGGAGCAATGAAAAGCCTAGAAATGGGGTGTCAGGAAAGCTACTATCCTCCCACTTAACTCCAGTCATGTGAGCAGCCTGGTGGGCCCTCAAGAGGAGCTGGAGGGGAAACTTCCAGGCCCTTAGGCCCCAGTCCTGGGACACCCTGAATACTCCCAAACTGACCCAGACAATACAGAGCAGTCAGCTATTAGAGGAAAGAAATATTGCTTAAAATCCTGGCTAATGATAAACAGGGATGCTGCTTCAGAGTCCAGCTAACATGAGGGAAATAGGGTTGTTACATGTGTGCAGACATTGTTTCTGGAGAGTCTGCTTCTGGGTGGATGGGGTGGGGGGATGGTTTCAAGCTGGCGATAAAAACATTCCCAAATGCACCAAGCAAAGCTAGGATGGCCTAGGCTCTGCTTTCCTTAACCCAATGCCCCCAGGGACAGCTCTGATTGCTAGTAGTCTGGGGCTTTGCACACAGCCTAAAACCTTTTGGTTTGAATCAGGTCCTTTTTTGTCTTATTCTCTTTTTGGAGGATGAAGAAGCTGAAACACCTAACTTGTTTTTATTTTGTCCTTGCGTAGAATCTCTGGAAAACTGGGGCTTCGTACCACCACGAGTTTCTGCTGATTCCAGGGCCTGGGCACACAGATGCTTCTCTGGGAGGCAGGAGGCCCCTGGAGAGCAGGACATGGTTGCCTCAATGCAGGTGATGATGCTGGAACCTCATGGTTCCTGGCATTCATGACTCTTTCCTGTATCTTCCCCTTCCCAGTTGAGCCTTCCAACCTCGAGACCACTTGCTTGGGCAGAAAGTGGATTTCAGGCCCTGTCCCCATCTAGGGAAGGAACAAGCCTGGTAATTACATGGATTTTGTGTATTCGGTTCTCAACTGGGCTGTGAGCACAACCCTGGATGCACTTTTCCCCTTGCATCAGCTGCACAAACAACCAGAGTTTTGTGTTGTAGATCTGATCGCAGACTGACCTGTTCTTCATGGTGTCAAAATCCCCCTTGTCCCAGAACCACTTCTGATTTCTGGTGGGCCTCGGCTCCGCAAGAGTTGGACACTCTCCTGGCTCTGGGACATGCATCTTCTGGACCTTCTCCTGCTTTGCAGTGGTGAGGCCCCTAGAACAAACACCTTAATATATTTTGAATATGCTGGTTAGGGAGCATATGACAGATACCAGGACACCTTGCTTCCCAGATTCTGAGGGTATCTGCTGTCCTGGGCAAGGGGCTCTTCTCCATAAGATGAAAGGTTCCCAGTCCTGCCCACCCTCCTTGCTCCTCTCCCGCTAAGGGTCTCCCTGGGGTCTGACTCTGGAACTGGTGATGGATTCTTGGCCTGTGTGCTGTCCTCTCCAGCACGGGGAGCTCCGAGGGCCTGTGGCAATATTAGAGGGCCTCTCAGGGCCATCTGGCCCTCTTGACCTATGTAAGTCTGAGACGGATAAATTTTGTGAGCAGCTGGATCCTGAGAGAGTGTGGTGTCAGGTGAGGAGGGAAAAGGCCCACAGAAAAAGTGGAGTGTGCGTGAGGAATCGGTTCCTGGATCTGGTCGTGGTCTGGGGGTTGATGGGAAAGGCAAGTGGGGATGGTGACAGTGTGATCAGTGTGGCATCTGGTACTAAATGTGGATCTGGCACCGAGATGAAATGGACACAGAGTGGGGTGCATGGTGCAGGGTAGAGTCCAAAGGAAGGGATGACCTCGTGGGAGCCAAGGTGACAAAGGTAGATGCAACTCTCCCCTTGCTTTCTCCCAACAGCATGTCAGCTTCCGTGGCTGTCACGTCCCTTAGAGCAGAGATCTTGCTCTCACCGCTGCAGAAGGTGACCCTCCAAAGGAGGCCTGTGCAGGAGCCTGCAGGAGGCAGAAAGTTCCACCCACATCCAGGAGCATAATGGGACAGGCCACCTGGCAGGAATCCTGGATCCCCACGTCCCTGGTTTCACGACACCCCTTTCGTCTCAGTCAGAGGGTGCTCTTACAGCCCCTTTCCAATAGTTCTCCCATAGACCTCAAAGCAGGGCCACACCAGGAATCTGGGGACTAGCTAGCAAGAGGGATACTTGTCATAGGACAGGATGATCCCTTTTCCTCAAAAATGTGGTCCAGTGCCACCTTAAATCCACTCAGGGGGGTATCTCCAAGCCAGGAATATGCGGGAATATGCGACCCAGGGTATAGCCATGGGGGCAAGTGCAGCAGCTTCTTTCAGCTGTTTGGAGTGTGTGGTATTTGGACATTAGCCCTCCTCCCACTGTGGCGCCCACCAGGCCTGCCGGTTCCCCTGAGGATCATTTAATCCTTCGTGTGAATTGCCAGGGATCATGGCCGTGGAGTGGCAGTCAGACCTGAGCCTGGGGCAGATTAGGGACCATTATTTTCTTTCTGTTTTACAGAGGAGCAAAGGAAATTGGAGCGGGTGGGGTGCATGAGTGATCATCACCTCCCTGCAGTGAACCCAGATTAGCACCTGCACATGGTTGGGGTTTAAGTTGAATCAAGTCCTAGAGGGAACTGGCTCTGTCCCTATTACTCAGATGCTATTTGAAGCCTCATAATCCTTCGACTTTGTTATATCCTTTCAGAAAAGGTTGAAAAGATACCTTTGACATACATTCATACAAATATATACATAGATTTTTTTTTTGTCAGCTCCACATCCAGCATGGAGCCCAGTGTAGGACTTGAATGCGTGACTGTGAGATCAAGACCCGAGCCAAGATCAAGAATCAGATGCTTAACAGCCTGACCAGCCTGACCAATCAGGCAGCCGTAACAAATTTATTTTTAATTACATTATTATATGCATATGAACCACAGTTGTAAAATACTGTGCATATTATAAAATATACAATAATAAATGTTTTAAAGGAATCTAAACAAAAAAATTTTTAATTACATTTAAAATATTATTACAGGGGCACCTAAGTGGCTCAGTCAATTAAGCATCTGCCTTCGACTTACGTCATGATCTCAGGGTCAGCCTGCATGGGCTCTCTGCTCAGCAGGGAACCTGCTTCTCCCTCTCTCTATGCTGGTCACTCCTCCAGCTTGTGAGCGCTCTCTCTCAAATAAATAAATAAAATCTTTAAAATAAATGTATAAGAGTAAAAAATTATTACAGGGTTTCTAATTTACCCTCACAAAATACTATGCAAATAAAACAAGAAAAAATGTCAACCTTAAAAAAAAAATGTCAACCTTAAAAATGTTTCAACAAGAAGGATGATGAGTAGTGCTTCAGTTTCTCTCTCTGAATTTAATTTTTGAATTAAAGCCTGGTGAAGATAAATATGTTCAAATGAAAAAATGGGCTGTTTTCCCAATGGGCTTTTTCCCCAGTGTTAGCATACACATGCAAAACTTACAGTTATTTTTTAGATAGACTCCATGCCTAGCATGGAGCCCAATTCAGGGTTTGAACTCAGGACCCTGAGATCAGGACCTGAGCTGACCCACAAAAGAAGAAAAAGAAAAAAAAAGACCTGAGCTGAGATCAAGAGTCAGACACTCAACTGACTGAGCCACCCAAGGACCCTGCAAGAATCATTTTATGTTGAAACTGAGTGAAAAATAGCCATGGTTCATTATAGAGCTTTGACTCAGAATACTTAGTACCTGCTGTGAATGAAGTCCCTCCCTCACCTCCACCTGATATCCATCCTCCTTCACCACCTCTTAGACTTGAACCTGCATCAGGGTCACCTGGGGGGCTTGTTGAAGCAGAGAGTGGCCCCACCCCCCGTGCTCTGACCCAGTAGGTCCGGCCTGGAGCCCAATGTGTGCATTAAAAAAAAAAAATGTTTTTAAAGATTTTGTTTAAAAAAAAAAAAGATTTTATTTACTTATTTGTGAGATTGAGAAAGAGAGAGAGCATGAGCAGGGGAGGGGCAGAGGGAGAGGAAGAAACGGATTCCCTGCTGAGCAGGGAGCCCAATGTGAGGCCAATCCCAGGACCTGAGATCATGACCTGAGTCAAAGGCAGATGCTTAACTGACTGAGGCATCCAATGTGTGCATTTTTAACACATTTCCAGATGATGCTGACCCTGCTGTTTTGACCACACTTGGACTCACCTAGCTGGGAGAACATAAAAGACAGGGACTCATCTCACATGGTCCTGATGCCCCAACAGGAGTGAACGTCCTACACTCCTTTGGCAATTGGCATTTGGCAAGGATAGTTCTTTGTCTCCCACATTAGCACAGATTAGATAGTCATTTCTCTGCTGGGCAGTGCTGTATGTAGAGATTATGAAAACAAAACCCAGATGCCCCCATAAAATTGCCCCCTAAGGAAAACGGTCAAAGCATTTTTTTCTGCTTTTCCCGTGCTCATGTGACATGGTTGAGTGAAAGCAACACTTCTATCACAGCAGCAACAATGAGACCCAACATTGTGGGCACAGAGTATATCAAAACTCTGAAAGACACAATATTCCAGAGCAAGTGATTGTAAAATGATCCAATAATCTTGTGGGAAGTAGAAATGCTTGGTGTGGAAAGAGATTTAGGGTCCTAGTAGCTATATTTGCTACTGTTCTAGTTTCTGGAGGCCCCAACAGCTTCTACATCTTGGCAGTTCTGAAACCTGGAGCCGTCCTCAAATGCAGGGCCATGTGTGTGCGGTTGGCTGTGATGGGAGCAGGGGGCGGGGTAGAAAGGGCAAATCCAGACCTTCAAAACATGCTCAGTGTTTGTTTGTTTGTTTGTTTGTTTGTTTGTTTGTTTTCATGCTCAGTGGTTTTAATCTGTGATGTCTTGGGATCTACCTATGTGCCCACTAAAGGCAAGCCTGTGGGGTATATAAAATGCATAGATTTTGAGGAAAACTTTAAAGAATTTGACCTGTTTGAGCAGTCATATTGGATTTTCAAACTTCAGGAAGCCTACCCTCCCCCGGACCAATCACCATAATCACCATTAAGGATATATTTCCAAACACTGGGACCCAAACAATCACACTAGCCACCCTGGGGTGACGGGACATCACGGCCTTCCAATATACTTGAGCACTCTGAATCATCTCCCATTCTTGTAACACACTTCCTAGGAAGATATGACCATCTCTATCAGTATGGGATGCAAGATTGGTATTGCAAGGGTATTGTATACCTTACAGATCCAAGTAATGATTTCACAAAGCCCCAGAACACGTAGTCCCTGCAACTACAGAACATTCTCGCTAATGTGACTTAACTCCTTACTCTGAGGTCTGGGTTGGTGTGAATCCAATTCTTAAGGACAGATTCCGAATGACCTGTCTGCTTTCATCAGCCACAGGTGGCAGCAACCTGACATGCAGGTCCGCTGGAGGCTGTTTTGTTGGAAGAGCAGGGGTGGGAACAAACAAGAAGGTCTTTTCCCCTCCAAGCCTTCTGTTCATTCACACCACTTCAGAGATGACCCATCCAGTGATCGCATCTATAGTACATGGCCTCAGTTAGAGACTCCAATTGTATCCCTGATATTCAGCTTCAAATAAACCTCATGGGATCATGATTTTCCATGCTGTGTCCTAGTTTCTGTCTGGCACACTCCTGTTCTGTGTTTTGGCATGTTATGGACCAACTTGAAAAATATGACCATACCCAGTACGAAAGAAGGAAGAGGACAGAGAAAATATACCTTCTTTTTTGTAGAATACAAAGTGAAGGGGTACATAAATATTTATCTTGTACCCTATGGAAAATAAAGAACAGACCTCTGATAGAGATGCAGGTCTGATTTCTGTACCTGGTTGTGAGGTGGTGCTCGGATGGTTGGTATACTTCCTTTTTTTTTTTTTTAAGATTTTATTTATTTATTCATGAGCAACACAGCAGAGAGGAGAGAGAGATAGAAGCAGAGACACAGGCAGAGGGAGAAGCAGGCTCCATGCAGGGAGCCTGACATGGGACTCGATCCCAGGTCTCCAGGATCAGGCCCTGGGCTGAAGGCGGCGCTAAACCCCTGAGCCACCCGGGTTGTCCGGTTGGTATACTTCCTATACAGACTATCATGTCCTTCTATTTTTGCAGCTATTGCTTTATTTTGTTTTTTTTTTTTTTTTGTAATTACAGATTTATTTTGTTCCATCCAATTGAGGCAGGGTACATCAGGTCGGAGTTATTCTGCTGCTAGTTGGCCAGTGTTCTTTTCCACAGTCCTCTTTCCTGGGTATCCTCCCTGGTTTCTAAAGGGACCTGAGGTCTGTTTCATGGGGAACAAGACTGAAAGAGAAAGGAAGCTATTTATGCAGATGGTTTGGAAACTCAGGGGGACAAAAGATGTCTCAAGAGAAATGCTATAAAGTGTCTTGTGTAATCATCGTACACAAGTAAAAGTGTAAAAATCAAAGCCCGAGAGTTTGGAACTTCCTAGATTTTGCAAACATGCTGCTTCCCATGCCAGTGTGAGCCATAAAGTCACATTGCAACTTTCTTCCTCTCAAGAACATGCTTATGGTTCTGAAACTTTGGGCTGGAAATGGGTCACATCTCCCACTCCTGGGCCCCAAGCAACCCAGCCTCTCATAGAACAATCTGCACAGCCTGGTGCTGGGATTTTTCTTCCTGTACCTGGTAGTACCCAAGCCATGGCTCAGCAGCAAGTGAAAGTAGAGGTTGGAGTCAGAATATTTCTATTATTTACTATTATTTTGGCTATTTTGGTGACATTTAGGAGGTTTTGACACATAGGAATGACAATTCATCTTACCCTTCTCCTACGCTCTGAAGATTCTTTTCAATCTTTGCTCTATTGACCTTTAAAAAAGGTTCCTCTGGGTTGCCTGGGCTCAGTGGTTGAGCATCTGCCTTTGACTCAGGGCATGATCCCGGGTCCAGAGATCGAGTCCCACATCAGGCTCACTGCATGGAGCCTGCTTCTCTCTCTGCCTCTCTCTCTCTCTCATGAATAAATAAATAAATCTTTAAAAAATAAAAAATAAAGTTCTTAATGGGCTGAAATGTTTATTAGCCATTTATGTGCCCATTGTTTTGTGTTATACTACCTCTTCATATGTTTCCACTTCTAGTCATGGTTTAGTTCTTTATACGTCATAGCAGCTCATCTTTATTGAGTTGGAAAACTCAACATTAGGCACTGTACTAAGTCATGTGATTTTAATAACACTGAAACTTACAACCATGTCTATTGTTACCCACAGATGAGCAACATGAGGTGCAGAGAGATTAAGTAACTTACAGTTTTCCTCTACATCTGTAGCTGAAGACAGACCTTGTCCTTGACAGACAGTCCTTATCACAAAAAATACAAAGAAATCCTGCCTGGTAAGAGTTCTTTTAAGCTTTGCTAGGAAAATTACAAGAAGCTCTGCTTAGATCACACATGTGTGGATCTGCCTTCTGCTCACTGGGGCGGATGTCTGTCCTGGCCAGTGACTGATTTACTCTTCTGAGATTCAGTCCCTTGATGGACAAATGTATAAAGAAGATGTAGCATATGTATGTATACAATGAAATATTACACAGCCAAAAAAAAAAAAGATGAGATCTTGCCATTTGTGAGACATGGTGGACCTACTAAATGAAGTGAAATAAGTCGGACAAAGATAAATGCCATATGATTTCACTCATATGTAGAATCTTAAAAAACCCCAAATGAATCAACAAACAAACAAAAAGTAGAATCAGACCTATAAATACAGAGAACAAACTGATGGTTGCCAAATGGGTGGATGGGCAAAATGGGTGCAGCAGAGTGGGAGATACAGGCTTTCAGGTATGGAATCAATAAGTCACAGGTATAAAAGGCACAACACAAGGAATCTAGTCAAGGATATTCTAATAGTGTAGTGACAGGTGGTAATGTAAGATTGTGTGTCAAATATATTTTTTATAAAAAGCTTACTATACAGAAAGAGATTCTTATGAAAATCTTTTCTTTCCCTTGCTATTATTTTTTTCTTTTTTAAAAAAGATTTTATTTATTTATACATGAGAGACACACAGAGAGAAGCAGAGAGAGAGAGGAAGAGGGACAAGCAGGCTCCCTGTGGGGAGCCCAATGCAAGACTCGATCCCAGGATCCTGGGATCACAATCTGAGCCAAAGGTAGACTCTCAACCACTGAGTCACCTGGGTGCCCCTCCCTTGCTGTTAAATCATCACCTTACCTTGAAGGGACCCTTTAGGTCTATTTTTCAGCTTTATTTTATTTCATAGCACTTAGTAGCATACTGACCATCACTGTCATTACAGAAAATGTTTGGACACTAGTATATGAAAAATACTCCATTCATTTACATTGGGCAAATCTTAAGTATTTGGCAATGACACAAATTTAGTAGAAGACACACCAAACATTCAAGTTACAAATAATTTTCTTTATAATTTTGGTTTTTTAAAAGCTAACTTATTATAGAATCCGATTGCATACTTGTTGCTTCGCCAGCCAGAACCTGGCTGTAAGAGTTCCTAACAATAGTACAAGCATCACTTAGGCTATATCCTGCTTCACCTGCTGACAGCGTTATAATCAACTTCAGTCACTGTGTTTTGGCAGGAATCTCTTTCAGTCATTTGTCTATTTTGTAAGAATTAACTTGGGGCAGCCCATGTGGCTCAGCGGTTGAGCGCCGCCTTCAGCCCAGGGCCTGATCCTGGAGACCTGGGATCGAGTCCTACGTCAGGCTCACTGCATGGAGCCTGCTTCTCCCTCTGACTGTGTCTCTGCCTCTCTCTCTCTCTCTCTCTCTGTGTCTCTCATGAATGGATAAATGGAATCTTTAGGGAAAAAAAAGAATTAACTTATTTGATATTAGAGACTTTAATCTGTATGCCCACTTAACTGGTCACACATAACCTGAAGAACAGTAAAATGTATTCACAGCACAGGAAAGAGTGCTTCCCACTGCAACCCCTGCATGCTGCCGTAAACAGCTGTAGACCCTGTTCAGACATGTGACCATCCACCCTGGTGACTGAGTGATGGGACTAGTACCAATGCATACCTAGATTTTACTAGATCTATCTTAATATCTCCTTCTTACTTTGAGACAACAATAATCTTGGCTATTTTCAACTTCAATCTATGCCCTTGGAATCAGTGTGAATCTCCCTTTAGTTAGCACAGCTACTAATGCTTTGCACGCTATTGATCGACAGCCTCACCTCCTTCACCCAAGTCTATTTCCTGGGTTTAATAAATGGAATCAGATTTTGAGTAAGAGTTTGATTGGATAAAATGTGTGCAGGTGAGGGGCACCTGGGTGGCTCAGTGGTTGAGCATCTGCCTTTGGCTCAGGCCGTGATCCCAGGGTCCTAGATCGAGTCCCGCATCAGGCTCCCCCATGGGGAAGCCTGCTTCTCCCTCTGCCTATGTCTCTGCCTCTCTCTGTGTCTCTCATGAATAAATAAATAAAATCTTTAAAATAAATGTGTGCAAGTGAGAAAACTGGCTGTTAGTTCTAAAACCAGCATTAGTGCACATAGTGTAAAAATACAACAGTGCTTAGACGCCCGGGTCGAATACCCCAACGAATACGATTGTGAAGTGGATTTTTGCTCAGGTATCATTGAGAGTGTACCCTGAAAATAGGGGGAATCAGTGAGCAAATCTGTCCATAATAGCAAATACTGCTCCTATTGAGAGTATGTAGTGGAAATGGGCTACTACGTAATATGTATCATGCAGAACAATGTCTAGGGATGAGTTGGCTAGAACAATGCCTGTTAATCCACCTACTGTGAATAGGAAAATAAATCCTAGGGCCCATTGTATAGAAAGGGATGATTTGATATTTCCTCCATGAAATGTTGCTAATCAGCTAAATACTTTGACTCCTGTTAGGATAGCAATAATTATAGTAGCAGATGTGAAGTATGCTTGTGTGTCTACATCTATTCCCACAGTGAATATGTGATGTGCTCATACAATAAGGCCTAGAAATCCGATAGATATTATTGCTCAGACTATACCCAGGTATCTGAAAGGCTCGTTTTTCCCTGAGTAACGATATGGGAAATTATTCCAACCCATGTAAAATTAGAATATAGACTTCGGGGTGTCCAAAGAATCAGAATAAGTGCTGGTACAGGATGGGGTCTCCCCCTCCAGGAGGGTCGAAAAATGTTGTGTTTAGATTTCGGTCTGCCAAAAGTATGGTAATTCTGGCAGCTAGTACAGGCAATGATAATAATAGTAGGACTGCTGTAATTAATACGGATCACACAAATAAAGGAGTTTGGTATTGGGATATGGCTGGGGGTTTTATATTAATAATAGTGGTGATAAAATTGATAGCACCAAGAATAGAGGAGACCCCTGCTAAATGCAAGGAGAAAATTGTTAGGTCTACTGATGCCCCTGTTAGGTTGCCAGCTAGTGGGGGGTACATAGCTCATCCAGTTCCTGCGCCTGCTTCCACCATAGAAGATGCAAGTAGAAGGAAGGATGGGGGAAGCAGTCAGAAGCTTATATTATTTATTCAAGGGAATGCCATGTCTGGGGTGCCAATTATTAGTGGTACTAGTCAGTTACCAAAGCCCCCAACTATAATAGGCATGACTATGAAGAAAATTATTACGAATGCATGGGCAGTCACGATCACATTGTAGATCTGGTCATCCCCTAATAAGGTATCAGGTTGACCCGGTTCGGCTAGGATTAGAAGACTTAGAGCAGTGCCTACTATACCGGCTCATGCTCCGAATAGTAAATATAGAGTACCAATGTCTTTGTGGTTAGTGGAAAATAGTCAAAGGTCAATGAACATAGGTAAAATGGCTGATAAAAGCATTAGACTGTAAATCTAAAGATAGGGGTTTAAGCCCTCTTTTTGTCAAGTCCTGTGGTGAATTCTCATATTGAATTGCAAATTCAAAGAAGCAGCCTAGATGCTGCCGGGGTTTCTCCCGCCTTTTTTTTCTAAGTGGCGGGAGAAGGTAGATTGAAGCCAGTTGTTAGGGCATTTAGCTGTTAACTAAAATTTCTTGGGGTGGAAACCCACCAATCTAGTAAGGATTTAGCTTAATTAAAGTGTTTGATTTACATTCAATTGATGTGAGATAGATTCTTGCAGTCCTTAGTGTTGTTTTTCAGGGATTAAGTAAATAATACTTACAGTTTAGAAGGCTCTTGGTCTGGTTTTAACCTAAACTCCTAGTCCAAGATAGATATTATAGGTGTAAGTGGGAGTAGTATGGTGGAGATAATGATTAGTGGGGATAGGAAGACTATCTTTTTTGTGTTTTCAAATTGTCATTTTATTTTTATGTTGTTTGTTGATGAAAATATGGTGAGTGCTGTGCTGTATGTGAGTCGTATGTAGAAGTATAGGTTGAGTAGGGCTATGATGGCTATTAGTGTTGGAAGAATAATTATGTCGTTTTTTGTCAGTTCTTGAGTGATTATTCACTTAGGGATAAAGCCCAATAATGGAGGGAGTCCTCCTAATGATAGGATTAGGATTATGGAGGTGATAAGGGGGAGTTTATTTCATGTGTGGGATAAGGATAGTGTTGTGGTAGATGAGTTAAATATAAATAATATGAATGTTGAGAGTGTTATTAGGATGTATAAGGTTAGGTTTAGGATTATTATAGTAGGACTGTAGATAGTGATTGCGGTTATTCATCCTATGTGGGCGATGGAAGAGTATGCTATGATTTTTCATAGCTGGGTTTGGTTTAGTCTGCCTCATCCTCCTCCTAGTACAGATGTGAGAGCTATTAGTATCAAAAGATTAATGTTACTGGACGATGAGATTTGATATAGGATGGATAGGGGTGCAATCTTTTGTCATGTTAATAGGATTATGCCTGATGTGAGTGAGATTCCTTGTGTTACTTCGGGAACTCAGAAGTGGAATGGGGATAGGCCTAGTTTTATTGTTAAAGCAATGGTTATTATGATGGATGCGGCAGGGTTTGAGATTTTTGAAATTATTCATTGGCCGGAGTATAGGAGGTTGATAGTGACTCCTATTATTAAGAGCATGGAGGTGGTAGCTTGTGTGAGGAAGTATTTTGTGGATGCTTCTATGGCTCGTGGGTTAAATTTTTTTATGAGGATGGGAATGACGGCTAATATGTTTATTTCAAATCCAATTCAGATTAATAATCAGTGTGAGCTTAATATTACAATTATAGTTCTGGTTATAACAGTTGCTATAATGGCAACAAGAATAGGGGGTTTTATTAGTATGGGAAGGATATGAACCAACATTTTCTGGGTATGGGCCCAATAGCTTAATTTAGCTGACCTCACTGTAGAATATGGTGTAAGTTTGGTAGCACGAAGATCTTTGAATTCTTAAGATTAGGTTCAAAACCTATTATTCTAGAAATAAGAGGGCTTAAACCTCTATTATTTACTCTATCAAATTAACTCTTTTGTACTCAGGCATATTTCTTATGTTTGGGGTGGGATGCTTGCAGTGATAATAGGTAGGGTAACATGTCATATGCACAAGGCATATGCACAGCTAGTGTTAAGGGTAGGAAATTTTTTTCATAAATGATGTATTAGTTGGTCGTAGCGGAATCGAGGGTATGATGCTCAAATTCATAGGAAGGAAATGGTCAGGAGAAGGGTTTTAACAGTAAAATTAATTTTCTGGTATGAATGGATTGTGGAATGCGCCAAAAAATAAGATTGTTGTGAGGATATTTATTATGATGATATTAGCGTATTCTGCTAGGAAGAATAGAGCAAATGGGCCTGCTGCATATTCTACGTTGAATCCTGAGACTAGTTCAGATTCTCCTTAAGTCAGGTCGAAGGGAGCTCGATTAGTTTCTACTAGGGTAGAGATAAATCATATTATGGCTAGGGGTCAGGAGGGAAGATTAGCCATATATGTTCTTGAGTAATGATAAGTGTGGATAATGTAAAAGATCCGTTTATTAGTAGGACTGAGAGGAGAATAATTGCTAGTGTAACTTCACATGAGATTGTCTGAGCAACAGCTCGAAGGGCTCCAATTAGGGCGTATTTGGAGTTTGAAGCTCATCCGGATCAGAGAATAGAGTACACGGCGAGGCTTGATATTACTAGCATGACTAGTACTCCTAAGTTTATGTTAACGTGGGGGTATGGGAGGGGGAGGGGAATTCATATGGTTAGGGCCAGTGATAGGGCTAGGATGGGTGCCAGGATAAATATTGATATAGAGGATGTAAGGGGTTGTAGGGGTTCTTTTGTGAAAGGTTTTATTGCATCTGTGATAGGTGGTAGAAGACTGTATGGACCTATGATGTTAGAGCCTTTTCGGAGTTGTATGTGGCCTAGTACTTTTCGTTCTATGAGGGTTAGAAAGGCTACGGCGAGGAGGATTGGGACAATTAATGAGATAATATTGATAAGGAACATGATGTTAGGAAGAGGAGTTGAACCTCTGGGAATAAAGGTTTCAGTTTTATGCAATTGCCGGGCTCTGCCACCCTAACAAAGCCCGCTTTCTCGGGCTTATGGGGAAATAAACTGGTTAGATTGAGCTTATTCCATCTATTAGTTTTAAGGAGCTTTTGTAAGATGGGCTTATTTCTCTTGTCCTTTCGTACTGGGAGAAATTATTAAATAGATAGAAACCAACCTGGATTACTCCAGTCTGAACTCAGATCACGTAGGACTTTAATCGTTGAACAAATGAACCCTTAATAGCTGCTGCACCATTAGGACGTCCTGATCCAACATCGAGGTCGTAAACCCTATTGTCGATATGGACTCTTGAATAGGATCGTGCCGTTATCCCTAGGGTAACTTGTTCCATTGATCAAAGATTATTGGATCAATAAATGATATAATATTTTGACGGGTTAGTCTAGATTTTAATCACTCAGAAGTTTTTTTATATTCCGAGCTCACCCCAACCTAAATTGTTAACCCATAAAAATGGTGATGTTGTTATGCCTGATAGGTTAATAAGATCCATGAATTTGGGTTAATTAATTAAAACTCCATAGGGTCTTCTCGTGTTATTGTTTTATTCCCGCCTCTTCACGAGAAGGTCAATTTCACTGATTGGAAGTAAGAGACAGTTAAACCCTCGTGTCATTCATACAAGTCCTTATTCAGAGAACAAATGATTATGCTACCTTTGCACGGTCAGGATACCGCCGCCGTTGAACAGATGTCACTGGGCAGGCAGTGCCTCCAACACTGGAAAGGCTGGAGGTGATGTTTTTGATAAACAGGCGGGGTTTATGTTTGCTGAGTTCCTTTTACTTCTTTTAATCTTTCCTTGGGTGCATACCTGTGTTGGGTTAACAATGGGATTGATAAGTATTTTATTTTTGGATTAATTTTATCTTCTTGTTAACTATCAGTGGTTTATCCGTTTCTGATATAAGCTTATGCAGGGAGAAATAATTCTTGTTACTCATACTAGCATTGTTGCTTCTATATTTATATAGATTAACTCAGTATAACGTTAGGAGTTAATTTAATATTGTTGGGATTAAGTAAGATTAATTGTTGAGCTTGAACGCTTTCTCAGTTGATGCTGCTTTTAGGCCAACTATGGTAATATTAATATTTACTCTCTAAGAAAGGTTGTATCCTTATTCTAAAAAGCTGTACCTTTTTAGATTATATTTTAAATTTACATTAAAATTCTAATTTTTTTAGGTAAATTTATTTTTTATTATTTTTTTTTTTTAGGTAAATTTAAAGTTGAACTAAAGTTCTGTTTTGGGTAACCAGCTATCACCAGGCTCATTAGGCTTTTCACCACTACCTGTAAATATTCTCACTATTTTGCGACATAGATGAGTTTATCTTTGTCGATTGCTCATAGGTAGCTCGTCTGGTTTCGGGGGGCTTAGCTTAAGTCCTCTTCGTTAAGTTGCTTCTGGCTAATTCATTATGCAAAAGGTAAAAGGGGTAATCTTTGCTGTTTTATACTTTTAAAATGTCTTTCATCATTCCCTTACGATACTATCTCTATAGCTCCAATTAAAATTTCTATCTCCTATTCTTTTATGGTTTAACTAAATGTTTTGTTTTATAATATTATAGTACTTTAGTTTGAGGTTTAGTTGGGCTAGCTTTTGTTCAAAGTGGTCACAGTATATGAAATCTTCTGGGTGTAAACCAGTTGCGTTGGTTAAGCTACACTTTGATTAATCCAAGCACACCTGCCGGTGCTTACCTTGTTAAACGACTTATCTCCTCTCATGTTTTGGTATTGTTAGTATGATTGTGTGTGAAGTTTTTACTTGAGGAGGGTGACGGGTGGTGTGTGCATGCTTCATGGCCCTATTCAATTAAGCTCTCTATTCTTAATTTACTACTAAATCCTCCTTTGGTTTTTAATTTCATAAAAACTTTCATAAGTTGTTCTTAAAGTAGAAAATGTAGCCCATTTCTTCCCATCTCATGAGTTACACCTTGACCTAACTTTTTTATGTGACATCATTGTGCTTACTACTCTTCCTTTTGGGGGTTTGCTGAAGATGGCAGTACATAGACTTCATTAGCAAGAGATGGTGAGGTTTATCGGGATTTATCAATTATAGAACAGGCTCCTCTAGAGGGGTAGAAAGCACCACCAAGTCCTTTGAGTTTTAAGCTGTTGCTAGTAGTTCTTGGGTGAATTATTTTATTATGGAATAGTTTACAGTTTACGTTTAGGGCTAAGCATAGTGGGGTATCTAATCCCAGTTTGGATCTTAGCTATCGTGTAGTCAGAAGTTTTAAAGTCACTTTTGTAGTTTATTTTATGGTAACTGTAGCTTTTTATGGCTTAGTTAAGTTTTAACTTTAGTACTATATTATCTTAAACACGCTTTGCACCATGGGCCTGTTAGTTTGGGTTAATCGTATGACCGCGGTGGCTGGCACAAAATTTACCAGCCCTCTTTAGTAGAGCTTAGTCGAACTTTCATTCATAGCTTAATTTTTATCACTGCTGTGTCCCGTGGGGGTGAGGCTTAGCAAGGTGTCATGAGCTACTTTAGAGTGTGCTTGATACCCGCTCCTTTGAATCGTTAGTGATTTTGAGGGCATTCTCGCCAGGGCGTGGAGGCTTGCATGTGTAAGCTTACTAAGGACTAATAGGAAGGCTAGGACCAAACCTTTGTGTTTATGGAGTCTTATGACTCATCTTGGCATTTTCAGTGCCTTGCTTTATTTATTAAGCTACATTAACAGGTGCTTTTATGGTGGTGTATATTATGTTGTGAGAATATGGGTTTGAAATTGTTGTGAATTGAATGAAGGGGGTGGAGTCAAGGAAGTCCTATCTATAGATAGATTGCAGATTTAGGCATTGAATTTGTTTTGTTAAATTAACTAGTGTAATAATATAATCGTATGGAATTTAGACATGGCTTATGAGCGTTACATTTACTTAGTCCTGTTTTTGGGGTTTGGCGGGACACAAATAGGTATATTGTAAACAATTTAAGTTTATGGGGGGTAAGGGGGGTTCAGTAAAGTTAATTTAATGTCTTGCCTATATGCGCGTACATGTATATGTGTGTACGTGTGTATGTAAATCTATATGTCCTGTAACCATTGACTGAATAGCACCTTGTATTATGCGCGAAGTTGATAAATGATAATGAATAAGCCCAGCTACAAATTATCTGACTGCGTCGAGACCGTTATGGTCTTATCTCCTGACCACAAATTATTCAACAGTGTCGATGACTATTGTGGTCATAGCTGAGTGATACCAAGTTCTCCCCCCCAAAAAATAAGGATACCAAATGCATGACACCACAGTTATGTGTGATCATGGGTTGATTAGTCATTAGTCCATCGAGATGTCCCATTTGAGAGGATTAGTAGGATTGGAATAAAAGATAACATGGCCCTGAAGTAAGAACCAGATGCCAGGTATAGTTTCAGGCTGGAAACCCCCACATGAAAATGGGCCCGGAGCAAGAAGAGAGACGCTTCATGCAAGGATTGATGGTTTCTCGAGGCATGGTGATTAAGCTCTTACTGGACTAAGTGAGATGCAATAAGGTAATTCCCGTAAGAAATAAACATCAGTTGAAATTTGGAACTTATGTCTGTATGTAATAGTAATAATAATATGTACATGATTATATGCATGGGGCAAACCAGCAATGCATGACGTACATGGGGGAAAATTTTTTTTTGGACTTACTGACATAGCACAGTGGAGTTATTGCAATATATGAATTGAGGGGGGCTTTGGAGAGGATCATTATCAGGGAATAGTTTAAAAAGAATTTCATCTTTGGGTGCTGATGGTGGAGCTGGCACTTCTTCCTTGAGTCTTAGGGAGGGCGATTGGTCTCCATTTTTGGTTTACAAGACCAAGGTAATTAATATACTACAAAGACTCTTAATTTTAGGAGATTATTTTCGATAATGCTGATAGTTGGCAGCAGGACTAAGAGAATTGTAAAGTATAGGATGGAGGCTACTTGGCCGATAATAGTAAAGTGTTCTACTGGTTGCCCTCCAATTCATGTTTGTGTGAGTAGATCGGCTGTTAATAATCAGAACAGGCATTGGTTAAGAGGTGGGAATATTATTCTGCATTGTTTAGATGTATGCAGAAGGGGAATAATTGCTAGAATTAGGATAGAGAATACTAGGGCAAGCACGCCTCCTAGCTTGTTGGGGATTGATTGTAGAATGGCGTAGGCAAATAGGAAATATCATTTGGACTTGATGTGTGGGGGAGTGTTGGGGGGTTTGCAGGGATATAGTTGTCCGGGTCTCCTAATAGGTCGGGTGTAAATAGAACTAGTTATATTAATACTAGAACTAGGAATAGTGCTCCTTGATTGTATAGTAAGGGTGGAATGGGATTTTGTCTGAGTCGGATGAAATTCCTGAAGGGTTACTGGATCCACTTTCGTGTAGAAATAGGAGATGGACTATTGCTAGGGCTGCAATAATGAATGGGAGGATGAAGTGGAATGCAAAGAATCATGTTAGGGTTGCTTTATTAACTGAGAAGCCACCTCAGATTCATTCGACCAGGTTAGTCCCAATGTAGGGGATTGCTGAGAGTAGGTTTGTGATGACAGTTGTTCCTCAAAAGGATATTTGTCCTCATGGTAGGACGTAACCTATGAATGCCGTGGCTATAGTTGCAAATAAAAGGATGACTCCAATATTTCATGTCTCTATGAATACATAAGAGCCATAATATAGTCCCCGTCCTATGTGTATAAATAGGCAGATGAAGAATATAGAGGCTCCGTTTGCATGTATATATCGAATGATTCAACCGTAGTTGACGTCTCGACAGATGGGGGTAACTGATGAGAAGCTGTTGCTGTATCTGATGTGTAACGTATGGCTAAGAATAAACCTGTTAGAATCTGTACAATCAGACACACTCCTAGCAGGGAGCCAAAGTTTCATCATGCTGAGATATTTGATGGTGCGGGGAGATCAATGCATGAGCTGTTAACAATTTTAGCTAGTGGGTGGGTTTTTCGGATGTTGGTCATTAATGTTCTTATAGTTGAAACACAACGATGATTTTTCATGTCATAAGTCATGGTTAAATTCCATGTAGGAATAATGATGACATACATTGTTTTTATTTTAAGTATCGTTTTTATAATGAGTTTTGTGGGCTTTGCTATGAAACCATCTCCTATTTATGGTGGGCTTGTGTTAATTATTAGTGGTGGAATTGGCTGCGCTATTGTGTTGAATTTTGGGGGGTCTTTTTTAGGGTTGATAGTCTTTTTAATTTACTTGGGAGGTATATTTGTGGTTTTTGGTTATACGGCTGCTATGGCTACTGAACAGTATCCTGAGGTTTGAGTTTCTAATAAGGCTGTGTTGGCTGCTTTTATTACTGGTTTATTGTCTGAGTTGTTAACTGCTTGTTATATTTTAAAGGATGATGAGGTTGAGGTGGTGTTGAAATTTAATGGGATGGGAGTTATTGAGTTATTTATGACACTGGAGATTCGGGATTTTTTAGTGAGGAAGCTATGGGAATTGCGGCATTATATAGTTATGGGACTTGATTAGTGGTTGTCACTGTTTGGTCACTGTTAACTGGTGTGTTAGTTATTATAGAGATTACTCGTGGTAATTAAGGATTAGTAGGCTGAGGGCCATGGTAATTATGAAGGGGAGGAAGTATAGTTTAATTAGTCCTTTTTGGTTGGAAATTAGGGTGGAAGATTTTATTTGAAAGTACGAGAGTGATTTAGGTAAGATATTTTCTAGTCAAATGGAGTCTAAGAGTACTGATGCTGATTTTTGACTCATTGATAGATTTATTTTAGGTGCTAGACGGTGTATAACGGTTGGATAGTAGCCAAGAAGATTAGAAAATTTAAAGAAATATGACAGGTAGTTGAATTTGAGTCCTTGTATTGTGAGGTTTAGTTCTAGTGCCAGGATGAAACCTAAAATGGTCACTGCAAGGGCTGAAAGTATTAGCTAATGAGGCATAGTTATCTGTGGGATGGTGGTGGGTGTGATACTGGGGGAAATTATATATCCTGTGAATACACCCCCGAGAAGGAAACATTTAATAGAATTATTTAGGAGTAGATTGTTCTTGTTGATAAGAATTAAGGGGTTAAAGCGGGGTTGGCCTAGTAGTGCAAAGAATAAGATTCTAGTGCTGTAGGCAGCTGTTAGGGATGTGGCAACGAGAGTTATTAAGAGGGCTCGGGCGTTGGTATTCGACGTGTTGGCGGTTTCCATGATTCGGTCTTTGGAGTAAAATCCTGTAAGGAAGGGTATACCTGTAAGTGCGAGACTTCCAATGATAAGAGAAGTAGTGGTGAATGGAAGAATTTTGAATAGTCCTCCTATTTTTCGGATGTCTTGCTTGTCATTTAGGCTGTGGATAATTGATCCTGAACATATAAATAATTTGGTTTTGAAGAATGCGTGAGTACAGATGTGTAGAAATGCCAAGTAGGGTTGATTAATACCGATTGTTACAATTATCGGTCCTAGTTGGCTTAAAGTGGAGAAGGCTACAATTTTCTTGATGTTTTGTGTGAGAGCGCAGATTGCGGTGAATAGTGTTGTAATAGCTCCTAGGCATAGGGTAAGTGTTTGGATAGTTTGGTTTTGTTCTATTAGAGGGTAAAAGCAAATAAGTAGAAATACCCTCGCTACAACTATGGTGCTGGAGTGGAGTAAGGCTGAAACAGGGGTTCTATGGCTGAGGGAAGTCATGGGTGTAGGCCGAATTGAGCGGATTTGCCGGTGGCTGCTAGTAGCAAGCCAATTAGTGGTACATTGAGATTGTTATTAGTTGTTATGAAGACTTGTTGAAAATCTCATGTGTTTAGATTTAGTAGGAACCATGCCATGGCTATAATGAATCCTACGTCTCCAATGCGGTTATAGAGGATGGCTTGTAGGGCAGCTATGTTTGCATCTGTTCGGCCACACCATCATCCAATGAGTAGAAAGGATATAATACCTACTCCTCAACTGATAAACAGCTGGAATATATTTTTTGCGGTGACTAGAATTATTATGGTGATGAGGAACATAAGAAGGTATTCTAAAAATCGGTTGATGTAAGGGTCTGAGTGTATATATCATATAGAAAATTCTATAATGGATCATGTGACGAAGAGTGCTACAGGTATGAAAATTATTGAGAAATAGTCTAATTTAAAGCTTAACGATAGTTTTATGGTTTGAATGGTTTATTCAGTGTCAGTTTGAGATAATTATATCTTGTCCTGAGTGAATGAATATTATTGTGGGGATGATGCTGATTATAAATACGTAGGAGGTGATTGTTTTTACGTAATATGGGTAAAGTTTGTTCTTGTAAAGTTCAGTAGTGGTTAGAACAATTGGTAGAATCAGTATGATTAAAGATGTAATTATGGGGGAGGCAAATATGTTTATTACTTTTACTTGGAGTTGCTCCAATTTTTTGGCTCCTAAGACTAACGGATTACTTCTATCCTTTAAAAGTTGAAAAAGCCAGGCTTGGGCAGCCCCAGTGGCGCAGCGGTTTAGCGCCGCCTGCAGCCCGGGGTGTGATCCTGGAGACCCGGGATTGAGTCCCACGTCCGGCTCCCTGCGTGGAGCCTGCTTCTCCCTCTGCCTGTGTCTCTGCCTCTGTGTGTGTGTGTGTGTCTCTATGAATAAATAAAATCTTTAAAAAAAGAAAGAAAAGGCCATGCTTTTATGCATGGGGGCATGAGTTAGCAGTTCTTGCAATACTTTTTCGGTAGACAAAAAGATTTAAACTTTTATTGTTAGATTCACAATCTAATGTTTTATTAAACTATGTCTGCAGTAGATGGGCCCTAGAATTACTTTAGGATTGAGGGATAAGAGTAGTAGTGGTAATAGGTGTAGGATTATTAGGGCGTTTTCTCGTGTGGAGGATGGTTTAATGTTTTTGATGTGGTGAGTGTACTTGCCGTGTTGTGTAGTAATTAGTATGTAGAGGGAATATAGGGCAGCAATGATGATATTTACTCCTATTAGGATGCTGGTAAGATTAAATCATGAAAATGAAGCTATTACTACAAATAGTTCTCTGATTAGATTGATTGTAGGGGGTAGAGCTAGGTTAATAAGGCTTGCTAATAGTCATCATGCTGCCATTAGAGGGAGGAGGGTTTGAAGTCCTCGTGTGAGAATTATGGTTCGGCTGTGGATTCGGTCATAGTTTGAGTTGGCTAAGCAGAATAATATGGACGATGTTAGGCCGTGGGCGATTATTAGGGCTATTGCTCCTATGTAACTTCACAGTGTTTGAATGAGGACTGCTACGATGACGAGTGCTATATGGCTGACTGAGGAGTATGCAATTAGGGATTTAAGGTCCGTTTGGAGTAGGCAAATAGAGCTCGTTATGATTATGCCTCATAGGGATAATATTATGAAGGGATATGCTATGAAGTTGGTCAGAGGGTTTAGTAAAGTTGTGACTTGTTTTATGCCGTATCCACCTAATTTTAGATGCACGGCTGCAAGTACTATGCAGCCAGCAATGGGGGCCTCTACATGTGCTTTTGGTAGCCATAGGTGGAGAACATATAAGGGCATTTTTACTATAAAGGCTATTATGCATGCTAATCATAAAAAGATGTTGGATCAAGAGTTTGGTAGGGGCTGAATTCAATATTGGATTATAAGGAAATTTAGGGAGCCTATGGTGTTTTGGATATAGAGCAATGTTACTAGGAGAGGCAAGGATCCTATTTGTATGTAGAATAGAAAGTATAGTCCTGTATTCAGTTGTTCGGTTTGATTTCCTCATTGAGTGATAATAATAAGGGTTGGGATTAGTGTGGCTTTAAATAGGTTGTAAAAGAGGATTAATTCTGTAGCGGTAAATGTTATAACTAGGAATAGTTGAAGTGTAATAAGTATTGAGATGTATAGTTTTTTTCAGGTTAAGGGTTCTTTTGACAAATGGAATTGGCTTGCTATTAGTATGAGAGGCAGGAGTCATGTTGTAAGTGCTAGTAGGGGTGCTGATAGGGAGTCAGAGAAAAATAGTAAGAGAAATTGAGGGTGTATCACTAGGTTGATTTAAATAGGACAGGCTGATTAAGCTGATTAATAGGCTACATGCTGTTGTCTTGATTCAAATTAGGTTAGATTTTGATATTCATGCTAGTGGGATAAGTATTATGGTGGGGATAATAATTTTTAGCAATGTAGGAAGTTCAGATTTTGCACATAATCGGTACCATAGGTATTGGATACCATAACTAGTAAAGACTATCCTAGTGCTGCTTCGCAGGCAGCGAATACTAGTAGTACAATTGGTATCATGCTGGCTAGTGTGAGGTGATTGTTTAAGATGGTTACTGATATTATTACAAATCGTGATAATATCATGCCTTCTAAGCATAGTAGAGATGATATTAGATGAGATCGATAGATGAGCATGCCTAATAGGGAGAGAATGAATGCCAGGAAGATGTTGATGTATACTATGGACATATGGTAATTATGAGTTTAATCATATTTTAATGAGTCTAAATAATTTGTTTTAGTCTAAACTAATTATCATATTCAGTTCATTCTAGTCCCTTTTCGGTTCATTCGTAGGCTAGGCTTGCGGCTAGTAGGGAAATCAGTAGAAGTGCTATAATGAGTATTGTTGGTTTGTGATGCTCAGGGAAGTGGGAGGAGTAGTGCAATTTCTAGATCAAAGAGTAAGAATGTGATGGCTACCAGGAAAAATTTTATGGAAAAGGGTAGGCGTGCAGATCCCATAGGGTCAAAGCCGCACTCATAAGGGCTTGCTTTATCTGCATAGATATTTAGTTGAGGAAGTCAGAATGCGATTATTACAAGTAGGGATGCTAGAGATACATTGATTATTAAAGTTATTGTTATGTTTATTACTTCTTTTCAGGATTATCTGAAACTAAATGATTGGAAGTCAATTGTACTGATTTATACTAAAGAAGTAAGATCCTCATCAGTAAATAGAGACACATAGGAATAGTCAGACTACATCGACAAAGTGTCATCATCATGAGGCGGCTTCAAATATGAAATGGTGATTTGATGTAAAGTGATAGTATAGTTGTCGGAGAAAGCAGACGATAAGAAATGTAGGGCCAATAATTACATGTAGTCCATGGAATCCTGTAGCTATAAAGTGGAGCCGTAGACTCCGTCGGAAACTGTAAAGGATGTCTCATAGTATTCGGGGGCTTGAAGAAGTGTAAAGTACACGCCCAGGGAGATTGTAATGAATAAGGCTTGGAGCATGTGTTTGCGGTTTCCTTCTATAAGGCTGTGATGAGCTCAGGTAAGAGAGACTCCGGAGGCTAGAAGAACTGAAGTGTTGACTAGTGGGACTTCTAGGGGATTAAGGGGGGTAATACCTGTAGGCGGCCAGCAACCCCTGAGTTCGGGGGTTAGGGCTAGACTGGAGTGATAAAAGGCTCAGAAGAATCCTGCAAAGAAGAATACTTCTGATACAATAAATAGGATTATTCCGTAGCGTAATCCTTTTTGGACAATAGGCGTGTGGTGCCCTTGGAACGTACTTTCTCGGATGACATCTCGTCATCATCGGTACATAGTATGTTAGCTGTTAGTCCTAGTGTGAGTAGGGCTATTGAATTATAGTGGAATCATATAGTAAGGCCAGAGGTTATAAGGAGAGCAGAGAGGGCTCCTGTTAGTGGTCATGGGCCTGGGTTAACTATGTGGTAAGCATGGGTTTGGTGGGTCATTAGGTGTTGTCATGTAAGTATAGACTCACTAGTAGGGTAAATACATAGGCTTGAATTAGGGCTACAGCGAATTCAAGAATGGTGAGTAGGATTAAAATAATAAAAGTAATAAGAGCTGTGGCGGTGCTAATGTTTATTAAGGCAAGGGTAGCTCCTCTGGTAAGGTGAATTAATAGGTGGCCTGAAGTAACGTTAGCTGTTAATCGTAAGGCTAGGGCTATAGGTTGAATGAATAGACTGATAGTTTCGATGATTACAAGTATTGGGATAAGGGGAAGAGGTGTTCCCTGAGGTAGGAAATGTGGTAGAGATACTTTGGTTTTGTACCAGAAACCAGTAATTACTGTTCCTGCTCATAGGAGATAGCTATTCCTAGGTTTATGGATAGTTGTGTTGTAGGTGTAAATGAGTGTGGTAGTAATCCAAGTAGGTTAGTTGAGCCGATAAATAGAATAAGTGAGATCAGTATGAGGGCTCAGGTTTATCCTTTTTGGTTATGAATAGTTAGTATTTGTTTTGATGTTAATTGAATTAGTCCCTGTTGAATGGAAATTAAACAATTATTGATTAGGCGGTTAGGTGAGGGAAATAAGATACTTGGAAACATAATGATTAGTATTACGATAGGGAGTCCTATTATTGAGGGGGTAGTGAAAGAGGCGAATAAATTTTCATTCATTTATTTTCTCAAGGGGTAAGTTGATTAGTTGGTTTTATTATTTTTGGTCCTGGGTTTTCTGGATAAAAGTGTTTTGAAATGTTTAGTTGGAATATAATGAATAGGGTTAAGATTATAGAGAGAATCTGATAATAAATCAGGTCGATGTGTCTAGTTGTGGCATTCATTAAGGAGAGACTTAAACTCTCAGTCTTTAGCTTAAAAGGTTAATGCTTTATAGCTTCTTAATGATTTAAACTGGTCTATATTATACTCTTAGGGCAGATCAGGTTTCAAAGTATGAAAGTGGGACTATTTCAAGAACAATGGGTATGAAGCTATGGTTGGATCTGCAGATTTTGGAGCATTGGCCATAGTACAGTCCTGGTCACATGGCCACTAGAGTTGTTTGGGTTAGTCGTCCTGGGATTTGCGTCGGTTTTTAGGCCTAGTGATGGTACGGCTCATGAGTGTAGTACGTCTTCTGATGAGATAAGTATTCGGATGGTTATTTCTATTGGGAGAACAACTCAGTTGTCGACTTCTAATAGTCATAGTTCTCCTGGTTTTGGTTCTTGTGTGGGAATTATGTAGGAATCAAAGTTTAGGTCTTCATAGTCAGTATATTCGTAGCTTCAATGTCATTGGTGGTCTATCATTTTTACAGTTAGTGATTTTTACAGTTATTAATTTCGTCTATCATGTAAAGAATTCGTAGTGAAGGTAATGCGATTAAGATGAAAATAATAGCTGGTAGGATAGTTCATACTGTTTCCACTTCTTGTGCGTCTATTGTGCTTGTGTGAGTTAATTTAGTAGTAAGTATTAGTGAAATAATGTAAAGAACTAGAGAGCTGATTAGAAATACAATTATTAATGTATGGTCGTGGAAATGAAGTAACTCCTCTATAATAGGGGAGGTTGCATCCTGAAGTCTGAGTTGGAAAGGATACGCCAGAGAGACATATAGGTTTTTCACCTATAACTTGACTTTGACAAAGTCATGTAATGTTTTACTAACATCTCTTTATTGAGAAAGACATAATGGTTATGGCATTGGCTTAAAACCAGTTTTAGGATGTTCGATTCCTTCCTTTCTTATTTTTGGATGACATATGTGGGCTCTTCAAATATGTGGTATGGAGGGGGACCCCAACCGGCTTGGAGTTGGTTAAGTGTCTGATGCTTAATTTCAGCTCAAGTCATGACCTCAGGGCTCTGGGACCAAGCCCCGAGTCAGGCTCGGTCCTGGGCATGGAGCCTGCTTAAGATTTTTCCTCTCCCTCTCCCTCTGCCCCTCTTCTGCTCTCTCTCTTTCTCTCTGTCTCTCTCTAAAAACAGAACAAACAAAAAAATAGTGCTCTTATTCAACGAACTTGTCTCCTCTTCCCATTAGACTCAATTGCACAGCCTAATCTTTACTGCTATGTTTGACCCCGTGACTAAGCCCTGGCCAAGTATATGTGGCTAGAAGTGATGTTTGCCCCAATTAGGCCTGGGTGGAGAAAACATCCCCAGCTGAGGTGACATGCTTTCTCACCCTTTACAAGAAGTGGAACAGGTCCCAGCATCATGGCCAAATTTGAAGCCACATGTTGACAAATGGCAAACCCAGAAAACAGACCATACCTGGGTTCTCGAATCATCATTGGGAGAAAAGCAACTAGCAGACTCACCTGATCATGTTTTTGTCTCTACACTTCCTTGTGGGAACTGAAGATGTATAAGCACGGTTTGGGCTTCTGGTATTTCAGAGTTGATGCAGAAATGCAAGGGCAGATGCCTCCTTGTGCTTAGCAAGCAATGAGAAAGAGTGTTACGCATCCTACTTTCCTCTTTATTTTCTGATTTTTCTTCGGGATTCGTTAAATGAGAGAAAAGCACATTTCAGTGTTTCCTCTGACCAGCTCCAAAACACACTGGATATCTTACCTCTGCTTCAGATGGCTACTGAGCTCCAGAAGCTCCTCTAGACTGTTGCAAACAGGTACAAACCTGAAGATTTTCCACGCCAGCTGTTCCTGATGGTGACCAAAGCTCGAGGGTAAGTTATCCAGAAGAGTCTTGTGCAGGGAACACTGTAGTCCGTCCCGCAGGTTGAAGATGGTTCCAGGGACCCCTGGGTGGCTCAGCAGTTTGGCGTCTGCCTTTGGCCCAGGGAGTGATCCTGGAGTCCCAGGATCGAGTCCCACATCAGGCTCCGTGCATGGAGCCTGCTTCTTCCTCTGCTTGTGTGTCTGCTTCTCTCCCTCTCTCTGTTATCTCTCATGAATAAATAAATAAAATATTTTTTTTTTAAAATGGTTCCAATGGAACAGGTGCCTGTGCCTTCGGATCCGGGAATCTCTTTTTCTCATGAAACTCGAAGTCGGTCCTGACATTGCAGCATGACTCAGAGCTCGAGGGCATGAAGGTTTTCTTGCTTTCCAAGCCGTGGCTCCAAGGCACGTCCCAGATCAGGGACACCCCACCCCCACCCCAGCCCACCCGCAGACACGGTCGCGAGGGGGCGCGCGGCCACCGCTGATCCGCGAGCGCGGAGCGTCGTGCGCTGCTCACCAGCGGCCGGCAGAGGGCGCCCGCCTCGCGCGGGAACCAGGGGGCACCAACTCTGAGAAAGGAAAACTTATCTACAAAGTAAAATATAGAAATATTGGGATCTTTCATTTGAACGAGTCGGGGACACCCCTGGTCCATGTGGTGTAATCACTTTTTTGGTGGCGAGAGCGGGTTTTACAAGCCTTGTGACCACCTGCCATGGATGCTCCTTAGCACAGAGCCCATCACTAGCATTTCTACGTCCATAGTACTAATAATTTCATAAGTTGGACCATATCCAAGTTGCTCTCTCATTTCTATAAAGTCAGGAAGTCTTTCTTCTAGGGCTATGACAGTATTCCCAGGGGGAACATACCCTATAATCCTACCCATTGCTTCAACGTGGACAACCCTTGTTGTGCATCAAGAGTAAGGAGAGTATTTCGCTTGTTTTCTCTACAGCATTTCAGATCGAACATGATTTCTTAGGAGCCTTATAAATTTGTGTTGAATTTTATGACACAAAGCGTGTGTGTGAGAGGGAGCTATACCACTGGACATGCACAGGCGATGGTCACAGCCTCTAGAAACAGGCCCATTTATAAGATTTAATCAGAAGATTACAGAACGGTCCCCTCTCCACAATGTAATGACACCATACCCCAAGGCATCCAGTGTAAGAGTGAACAGCTGCTGAGAAGAGCCACCGGACACAAACTGAGGAGGAGTATTTATGGAGGCCCAAAGTCACAAGGAGACACCGCCAAAAGGACCCTAGAGGCATTTGAAGTCTCTGAAACCTAGAGTGACAGCAAACATTGAAAACAGCTCTACTCCTAGCCAGATTAACATTAAGTCCTCACACAAAAGTCTGTTTACCTCCCTCCACATCCCCCAATACAGCACGCCTGGCTTTCAATAAAAAAACGAGCTGGCGTGCCAAAGGGATATTTATGCAAGAAAAAAGCCTGAGTATCAGTATCAGTACAGGGAACTTGGTGGCATTTTAATTTGCCCTATTCTATCCTCCCCCTGGTTCCACAGTGGCTTGAAAGTCCACAGGCTCACAACCAAAGTCGGGGAAAACCAGCAGCCTAGCAGCCACAGGAGACGACAGATGGTTTTGGAGCCCCCCAAAGGCCCATCTCCAGAGAATTGTCACTATTTGACCTATTGCTAGGCTCCCTGGAAAGTCGTCCCCCCCTCCCAATAGGGCTTGTCTTTACTTCACCCTAATCAGAGCTCACTTGGTGGGAGAAGCCCCTGTCCTCAAGGAGGAGCAAGAGGCTAGCCAAAATCTTAGAAGGAAGATCTAAGCAATGAGGTGTCCATAGGAGGAGGCCTGAAAAGCATTTATTGCCCATGGCTCTGAGCAGGGATCCCCCAGGAGCCCCCCAACCCCTCTACGAGAAGCAGGACACAGCTATGGCTAATGCACTGCTAATAAACCTGGAGGAGATTTATAGGATTCCAAGCGAATGTACAAAGACCATAATGGGGCAGGCAGCTCAGCCCCACGGGGGGGGGGGGGGGGGGGGCACTCTGCATACTGACAAGGGCCTACCTGCTGTCACCAAGTGGGCTTGGAAGGCAGGCAGGCCTCCACACCCCGCCTCCCTTCCCCGGCTTGAGCCCCAAGCTGGACATGTAGGCATGTGTTTTTCTTGGACTTAAAAGACAAACCCCACCTGCAAACGCTTCAGAGATGGCACCACAGTGTCCTTCAGATACCCTCAAGGAGATACACCATGGAGGAGTGTGTGCACGTGTGTGTGAGGCTGTGTTTCTTGAGCGTGCCAATCCTTTTCACGGACTGACATTCTATCCCCCTCCTCCTCCCCTCTCATCACTCATGTGACTCAAACTTTTCTTCACTGTCCCCGTTCTCCCCAAGGTGCTCTGTGCGGCTGCAAGTGGGACGTTTTCACCACCGGTGGCTGGTGGATCCTTGTGACCAGCGATAATGCCATCAAGCTGGCCAAAGTGGAGAGCCTCCGCGGAAGGATGTTTCCCTTCCTCAAGGTATTGCGTTCAGTGGGGAGACCTCACTGTCAAGTTCAAAGTTAAACCAAGCTATAGCAAATACCCATCACCTATCCTGCTTGTAAATCCCACACAGATCAGCACAGGAGGATCACAGAGGACGCCCCCACCCCGGAGGACAACTGCACCGGGGACAAGATCCTGCACCATGTCACCGAGGACAGGGACACTTACTGGAGGGGGCTAGCCCGGCCTGAAAACACTCCTGCAGGCACTGTCTTTGTGCTCAAACCCGGACCTCGTGCACTTTGCAAGAAGGAGCCCCGCACTCCACAGTGTCCTTGTCATTCACCAGCAGGTGGCTTTGCCACCAAAACCATTTCCTCATCCTCTGCCTCACTACCCCCTCCCCACCCACTCTGTGTGGCTGCAAGGGGGAACGTTCTCACCGGTGGGTGCTGACCGATGCTTTGGACCTGCGGTCCTGCCATCAAGCCAGCCACTGTGACTCGTCTGCTTGGCCTGGGGCTCCCTTTCCTCAAGGTACGCACTCAGCGGGAGGCCTCGTTGTTCACTGTCAAGCTCAGAGTCAAGCCACAGATAGGTACACAGCACCTGGCCTGATCCTAGGACCCAGGTGGGTCCGCCTGAAACCCACCCCGCTCAGTGCTCACCCAGCGCTTCCTTCCCGTGGCAGCAGAGGACATGGCAGCAGAGGACGTGATCCCTTCTGGGGGCAGGGACGGCAGGGAGAGATGGGCCAGCAGAAGTGCAGTATGTGTTCCCAGCTCTGAGCTGAGTCCCCACCGCCAGCTGTGCTGGGGAGTAACCTGCACTCCTGGCGGGTTTGTTGAGATTCCTTGTCAAGCTGTAAATGTCACCTGCTCCTGACTCTCGGTTTTGCTAAGAAGATCTTCTCCTGCTCTCCCCACTCTTTCCCTCTTGTCAGCGAGAGGAAGAGGAGTACAGGGTCTTGCCTCACCCCCCTGCCCCCACCCCAGGCCTGGGGAGTCCATCCTAGCTGGCCCAGGCCGTCCCTCACATAGTCACATCCTGTGGCCCTCACACTGGGTATCAGAGCCCTCTCTAGGGCCGGGAGAGGAAAGGGCATTCTGGAACCTTAAATGGACCACTGAGTAAGAGACACCTGTCTGTTGGCCAGGTGGGGAGGAGTTGCCACAGCCGCCTCCCTGTCTGCTCCCCACCTCCCACAGCAGAGCGGGTGGTTCTGGTCCCCCTTGTGCTAAGAGTGCTAGAAGGTGAAGGAAGGGATCTGCTGCAGGTGGCAGGCCTCCAGCGTGATGCCAGGGCTCTTGGGGGGCAGCTGCCTGCTGTTCCTCCTGCCATTGAGAAAGTAGGCCCAGTCACCCCCAAATCCACCAAGTTCTGTGAAATGGAAATCTACTTGTTCCTTGCCCATCATGAAAGCTGAAGGGGGATGTCCAGTGGTGCCTGCCATTGGTGAGGGAACAGCACAAAGTCTGGTTTATCTGTGCCTTTGGATGGAGTCTTAGGCTCTCATAGAAGCTTCTGAAGGTTATAGAGTATTTTCACTTGTTCCTAGATAAGAAAAAAAAATTAAATGAGTCGTGCCTCAGAGCAGGTGCATTGAAGTATCCCAGACATGTGTAGATGTGCACCACGTCTGTTGCTTTCTCTCTGCACCCCTGGTCACCTCAGAGAAGCCAAGGTAGGCCCTCAGGAAGAGCCAAAGTTTACCTCTTTTGTTCTCTGAGCCCACAGTCTGGGCTACCATAAACTTATATCCTGAACAGAGCTTGGCAGAAGACAGCACTCAGCGGTTAGAAGAAATACATATATTAGGAAACAGTAAAAACATTTGCTCATGGGAAAGAGCCCATCCTCTTCAAAGGATGCCATTAGATTTTGACTCAGTGCATGCAAACACTGCTTCTAGAAAGTTTCCTATGCATGGGAAACAGAGGATGCATTTCCACCTAACTTGATGGAAAAACCTCAGCCCAGGGCCAAGCGTGGCCAAGCTGGGAAAGTGGCCTGAGAAACCTGGTTCCCCTGGTCCATACTTGAGCCTCTTGGCTCAGGGCAGAAGCTCCCTGGGGGTTGTGGAAGTAGACTTGATCGGAAAGATTGAGCATTGAGTCTGAGTTTCATGGTGGCTCTCTCGTGGTTTCCGTTTCCCTGCTGTCCTAGGACTGCTCTAGCCTTCAGAGGCTGTTTGATGGTTGCACAATGATGGCGCACTTGTCCCCTTTTTTTTGATCTGGGCAGGAGGGAGCCTTGTAGAGGACAATTCCAGTCTAAAAGCTCTTCCTGAACTTGGAGTCCCTCCCTGTTCTGCCTTTCCTTGCATATTCTCTACTTCCATCCACCTTTCTACCCTAGGGTCAGCCCCAAGGCCAGTGTGCACCCTGAGACCCAGGCTTCCCCAGAATCCATAACGTCCACTTCCCCTTCATCTGGGCCTATATTTAGCGCAGGAGCTGGATTTGATGAACCTTTGCTTTCTGAATGGCCAGTGGGTCACGTATGGTATGCCATTACAGCTGCACTGCTGTCAGTTACTAGAGATAAAAATTAACAGTGTAGTTTAGAAACAACATCCAACTCCCATGCAGATAACTCAATAGATACATAAGGCAATGCAAAATAAGATACAAGCTAACTTATACAATCCCTTGGCTGTTGCTATAACTAAAATGAAAATAAAGAAGAGTTTGGGGCAGATTCTGATGCCAGGCCACGTATGGACTTTGACTGATTCAACTACAACTATGTGCTACCAAAGGGAAAAGTTATGGTGAAATGGCAGATGGCTAAGGAAATTAGATTGACAAGAAAATGCGGAAGACAAAAGAGAGAGCTAAGGGAATCATCCCAGCAGGATGGAAATCTTTAAAGAGTCATTAAGAAATGGATAACATTTCTGGTGGGCATGTAAAATGGTGCAGCCACAATGAAAAAAAGTTTAGTTGTTTCCTCAAAAGCTTAAACAGAGAATTACCAGACAATCCATTCCTACACGTATACCAAAAAGAGAACGTATATCCACACAGCAACTTGTATATATGTGTTTATGGCGGCATTATCCATAAGGGCCAAAAAGTGGAAACAACCTAAATGTCCATCAATGGATGAATGGATAAATAAATGATGGTTCTATACATTCAGTGGAATAGTATTCAGCCATAAGGAAATGAAGTACTGATACGTGCTACAACTTGAATGAATCTCAAAAACATTATGCTAGGTAGAAGAGGCCAGACACAAAAGTTCGTTTATTTTATGATTCCTTTTGTGTGATGTATTCAGAATCAGTAAACCCATAGAGATAGAGAGTAGATTAGAATTTACTAGGGGATGGAGGAATAGAGGGATGAAGAGTGATTACCTAATGGGTAGCTGATGTTTTTATGGGGAGATGAAATTTCAAACTAGAGAGAGCTGGCAGTTTCACAGTTTTGTGACTAAAAAAAACACCACTGGATTGTATACTATAATTGTATGCTATGTGAATCTCAACCTCAATAAGAGATTTTTTAGTGGGATGAATAAAGGGGTCATTGATGGAATCAAAACAAAAGTCTTAATGCAGCATATTGGAAGGCTGAATGGATCAATGGGAACCTCTACTTGAGCCCCAACATCAAAGGGCCCTAGATAAACCTGCTTTATTCTCTCTAGTTTGGAAGAATTTTAAAGGCTAGAAGGCAAAGATGACAATGAGATGTCTGATCTCTATTAGCCCGGGGCAATGGTCCCACAAACTAATCAAGATAAGGACTGACAAAGGGGAAGGCAGTTCCCCTGGCCCACCTCCTGACTTGAGATCCAAAGCCATATACACATGTGGGGGTAAAATGGCCAAAGGGTGGAGAAGAAACTTTTCTGGGACTTCTTGGCATAGGAACCCAATGCACAATGATTCCAAATCTGTTAGTGAAGTCCTAGTGGTGAGATTAGATTAGATTGGAAAGATATGGGGATGTAACAGCTGATGAGATTAGGGTGAAAGTTTAGATGAAAATGGAATCTTTTAAGAAGGCAGCTTGGGCTTTCTCATGAAGTGTCTGGAGAAAAATCAATATATGTATGGTACACACTATGTTATTAATAATGTACTTTGGATTCATATTTATGGGCTTTAATATATGTGTTTAGGAAAATGCATGTATTCTAAAGGAAAAGTTAGAAACTCTGAATCTCATCTGTGTATCACAGTGTGGTTATGATGAGTATTTGATGGAATGTTGCCCATAAAGTTTTTTGTATCAAGAAGAAAGCTTCTTCATTGATATAACCTGGGAAAAAGAGAATTGGGATGTTTAAACAGAAACTTTATGGGATGTGATTGTCTTAAGTGTGATTTAACAGTCTTTGGAGAAAGACTTGAGTTTGCTTATATTTTCCTCACCTTAATCTGCCTTTTATCATATGATGACTATTTCTCTCCGCTCACAAATGATATGGCTCATTACTGACAAGAGTACTGCTATTCCTGTCATCTAGAAGGAATTTTATATCTGTGAAATCCCCCAAACCCACTGGCACATCCCTGAGATAACAGGGAAAAGGCAAACTGTACAGACCAGTGCAGAGAGAAAGTGCACGGTGGTAGGAAAACACAGGTAGGTTTTTTCTTTTTTCTATTACCTGAGTATATTATGGGAATGAATATTATGTCTCGCTGGGGAATGCTTCCCCAGCCTAGTATTATAAACCAGAAGGCATATAAACTTGTCCTTCATGATTAAACATGCTAAATGGGAACCTATGAAATTGCCCAAGGTAGGGTACAGGTTGTTAATTTGAAACAATAAAGGATACCTGGTGGACAAAAAGAATTTATCACTTCATGATAACTCATGTTAGAAATTAGAGTACTGGTAACAAAAATTTTCCATATAGTAGACTTGTATGGACCACAGACTGGGGCTGATGGCAAAAGCCTATATGAGTACCACCCAGCAACCACTGAGATTTTGGACCAGAAAATCTTCAGACACTGTGGTACAATGTATGCCATTTGAGAGACAATTACTTGCTTGCTTAATTGAAACTTTCCTTGGGAAGGACATAAAATAAGCAAAACCTGAAATAATGGTGAATGTCTTAGGTGATGTTGGAGAAGCACCTTAATGGGGAGGGCGGAGCCCAAACAAGTTCCATAATAAATTGGAAAAGGTTTATGTAGGAATGTACTTACTGCTGGGAGATGCAAGAAAGTACTTACTCATCATTTTCACAAGCAGGTAACCTCTTTTCCCCTAAAGGAAGTACCTGAGGAGGTGCTGGATCCCATGATCACATGGGCAATGCCCTATGAGTATGTCTTTATCTACCAACAAGAAGTTGCTTGGTTCACAGATGTCAGCTCGAGGTTGAACAAACAGCGTCATGTTTGGAAGACCACCACTCTTGCTGAAGAAAGTAAAAACATGTCAGCTCAGCAGACCAAATTGCATATTGTTTCCCCTGTGTTTGGGTTTTTACCAACTCTAGGATGGTGGCTAATGGCCTGTCCATGTGGTCAGGCAGATGGGCAGTGGAAAACCAGACAAAACATTGCCAGTATAGAGCAGAGACTTAGGGAAATCTCTATGGGAATCTAAGAAGTGCATTAAAGTAAGATATGTCAATACCCATCAGAAGAATCCCCTTCTGGGACTGTAAGGCGAATGGAACTGGCAAGTCAATATGTTGATGCACTCAGTTGAGCTGGCCATCCTGAGGGAGCTGCAGCAATGGACTGATTGTTGACATTTCTCTTGCACCCTACCATACACAAAATGCCAAAAGTACTGTCTATCAGCAAGAGAGACAGACTACAGACACCTATTGGGGTAGATTTCTCAGGAGGAAGGCTCCATTTAGAGCTAGCAGGTCCAACTGATGCTGGTAGCCCTAGAGACTACAAAAGGTTCCTGAAAAAAAAGGGGGGGAGGTCCTGACAAGAGTAGACACTAGACTTAGCTTCGCATACCCAGTAGTGGATGAAAATGCTCAGAGTACTAAAAAAGGACTGGAACAGAAAGTACCAATTTGGACTGCTAAGTTAGATTTCCTCAGATCAAGGAACACATTTGACAGCCAGTTGTGCCCAATAATGGGCAAAGAGATAGTACATCAAATGGACATGTTACATATCATACAGGAATGGTTTAGTAGAGAATTGGAATGGGTAATTGAAACATTTTTTTAATCTAAAATGGTGATAAAGACATGAAGGGCTGGCTTACATGCGTTCATGAGGATGTTCTTACACTCAACATGAGAGGGACCAAGAGAGGGTCCCACTCAATAGATTCCTTTGCTTTTCTGAGGGATCCAAGGCAGAGGAAGTTGGAAAGGATGCTATACAACTCTACGAAGTTTTCAGCACATCACTTTAATTTTCCTTTCCCCCCTTTTTTCCTTTGCCTGGAAGAGGCACTAGGGAAAGACTAGACTTTGAAGCCAGTATCCTCACTCCCAACTAAGAAGGCTGCAATTTTCTAGCTACGCAACACACGGGGCAAAGGAACCTCTAAACCTGCTTCCAATTTCTGTAACGTTAGGATTATAGTAGCAATCTCATAGTATAGTTGTGAACATCACTTTAGTAACATATATATTGAACGTTATCGTTGAAGAGCAGACCATTCCTGATGGAGGCGGGAAACAGTATCCAGAACCTCTGCTTCAAGGGACGGACTCCTTTTGTTCCTTTCAAGCTGGTATGTGAACACGAGCGCGTCCTGGGAGCTGTCCGTGGTACTGATCTCGCCAGGGCTGGCTTCACACACCTCTTGGGAAGTCCAGCTTCGTACTCTACCTGTCATTCTCCTGGGGTCTGAATGATGCCTCCATCTCAGCCGAAGCCTTTCCTGCAATAAATGTGCTGACCCCACCTTCTCCTTGGCATTCCCTGCCTGCCAGCTTAGTCCTTTTGTGAGCCTTGTGGAATAAGGACTGACTCAGAGCCATCACAATGGGATAGGGATTCTCAGTATCCATACCCCTAGCTCTTTATAGTTCGAATGGGGCAACTTTTGGGGTTTATCCATGAACTCCAGCTGCCAGAGAGAAGTGCCAGGCCCCAGCTCTAAACTTCTGCAGAGGAAACTCACTCCCCCCAAAAGCCCAGGAAGTGTTCAGTTCCTGCTAGAGCAGTGGTTCTCAACTGGGGGCAATTTTATCCCTCAGGGAACACTTGGAAATGTCTAGAGATATTTCTGATTGTTACAAAAGTGGGGGCATTTGTTACTGGATTTCTAGAGGATAGAAGCAAAGGATGCTGCCAAACACTCTGCAATGCATAATCCCCTACAACCAAGAATTATCTAGCCAATTTGACCCAAAAATTAATGCCAAGGTTAGGAAACCCTGATCTAGAGTTTCAGGCAACTTGAAGTGGTGTCTAGAACTTCTACTGCATTTTGAAGTCTAGCTCAATGTTCTTTATTTGCCAGCTATTACCTTGGAAAAGTCGCTGAACTACTCTGAGCCCCATTTTCTTTTTTTTTTTTTAAGGTTCATTTATTTTTAGAGAGAGGGAGAGAGAGAGACAGAGACAGAGAGACACAGAGAGAGCACACGGGAAGAGGGGCAGAGGGAGAAGGAGAGAGAGAATCTCAAACAGACTCCACACTGAGTGTGGAGCTTAACAAAGCGTTCAATTTCATGACGCTGAGATCATGGCCTGAACAAAAATCAAGAGTTGAATGCTTAACCAACTGAGCTGTACAGGCAACCCTGTGCATGGGCTTCATCTTCATCTTCTAATGTTTAGGTTCCTAGCCTAGAAGGCCTTGAAACCCCTGCCAGTTCAAACTTAACATGTCTTCATAAGTACTTGCTGAGTCACTAGGAACCAATATTCTGTGATACTATTAATATAAAATATAAGGGGATGCATAAAATATCAAAAGAAAAGATCTGAACAGGAGAAGGTGAGAGCTGATAAAAGGTTACTACCCAAATATACACAGAATTTAGGCAAATATAAGTGTGTAGATAAAATACAGGTCACAGATCCTCAAGTGGTGAGAAAAATGACATCCTCACCAGCAATTAAAGAGATACAAGATAAAATAACTGTTACTTTTGTTAACCTTGTGAAAGAATCCATGCAATGTCTTTAGGACGTGAGGGGGGAAATATATTTATAAATTCCTCTGTCTCTCTCTGAACAAACTTTCAACCTGGAACTATAAAACAGCAACTACAAAACTGGTTTGCTGCACAAATTATCTATCACAAAGAGTATACTTGAAGCTTATTTTTACATCTGTAAAGATCATACTAGCCTTTGAACTAGAACTAAAATATCAGTTCTGTTGGTTTTTGGGTCTTTAGACCCAGACTGGAACTAGACCCTCAGCTCTCCTGGATCACCAGCTTGCTGATTTTCCTGCAGATCCTGGGATTTGTCAGCCTCCATAACTATGTGTGCCAGTTCCTTACAATAAAGCTTTTTCTGCATATATAAAAAAATTAATGGGAACCCATCATTCTCAAGTACAGAACAAGGTCCCAGATCACTTCTTCTCCCCCTTATTCTTTTTTTCCCCTTTATTCTTTTTTTAAAAGATTATATTTATTTATTCATAGAGACATAAAGAGGCAGAGACACAGGCAGAGGGAGAAACAGACTCCATGCAGGGAGCCCGATGTGGGGCTCCATCCAAGGACCCTGGGATCATGACCTGAGCCAAAGGCAGATGCTCAACCACTGAGCTACCCAGGTGTCCCCCCCTTATTCATTAAACAATAAGACACTGGATTTAAAGAATTGGTTTTCAGGATTAATAACAAACCCCCTTATAATACATTTATCTGGCTTTTTAAATATCTTGACTATCACCTTCAGAGCTAATGGGGGTCAAAGAGTATAGAGATTCCAGGAAGAAAGAAAATCCATGATGGATTGTGAAGTCCACTCTTCAGTAGAAGATGTAAAGTTGCAGGTATATCTCCTTCTGTGTGGAGGTCTGTGAAGCAGTGTTCCTCATCTATCCCTGTACAAGAAACTGGTTTTTTTAAAGACATATTTATTTATTTGAGAGAGAGAAAGAGAGGGAGAATGGCAGGGAGGGGTAGAGGGAGAGGGAGAGAATCTTAAGCAGATTCTCCACTGAGTGTGGAGCTTGATGCAGGGCTTGATCTCATGACCCTGAGATCATGACTTGAGGAGAAATCAAGAGTTGGATGCTTAACCAACTGAGCCACACAGGCACCCCAGAAACTGTTTTATAAGAAGGAACAGAAAGAGATTGCTTCCAGGAATGGCATCTTTCAAGTTGATACAATTTGGAGATGGAGGCCTTTCCCACACTGACTTCAGTAATTTGATGAGGACAGGCCAGCCTAGCTGTATCAAGATGGGAGAGCACACATCACAGGAACGTTTGAAATTACCTATCTTAAAAGCATATTTGCATGACCCTCCATTGTATCACCCCTGAGTGTGAGGAAACACACCTCTTTACTCCACCTGTGGGTCAGAGAGAGAGAAAGAGCTAAACCCCACCACCACCACCACCACCACCACCAAGGAAAAGATACTACTAGAAGAATGAGCCTAGGAAGTATCCCTCTGCTCCCTAAACTCTCACTTACTTGAACTGGCAATCAGCCTGCTGCCCTTTCAGAGGACTCTTCAATAGTAGGGTCAAAGAGAATCAGGCATAGGCAGTAAATGAAGCAAAGGCAATGAGAAGAGAAGTGGAAACTACCAAACAGAAAGAAAAGCAGACACCGACGTGGAGTAAATGGTGATACAACAGGACCAAACAAAGGGCACTAATTATCCCCACTCCCGGCATGAGAGTTGAAGGTAGTGGGTCAATATTGTACATTGCAAACCACAGAAGTTGGTTGCCTAAGAAAAAGTGAGACCCCACTTACTCTCTGCTGTGCGGTGGACTTTGTAAGGGACTCCCTGGAGGAGATTCGGGCTCTGGGAGGGGATAGAGGAAACCACTTACAGCCCAGACTGTCTGTGGCTCTCTGACTTTGCCCCATTGCACAAGGGCTCTGAGCCATTAGGTAGCTCTCATGGTATTTCTCTCCCTCCTGCCAGGTAAAGCTGGCCATCATCTTGGTCAGCTGCCAGGTGCCCACTTTAGGAAACCAACCAGGGATCCAAAATGAGGTTCTGAAATACTAGACTTACAACAGATTTCCTACATACAAGCTGGTGAGGAGCACGTAGTCCATTGGACACTGGGCTGCTACAATTACCAAAATGTTCCCTACATGCCATTTGGCATGTGACACTGCAGGTGTGGGCACGGTGGGCATGCTTTTGTCCACATGCTCATAAACACACATGCATTTACTACACTTATTTATTTATACTTGCAGAGACATTGTAACACATGCCTATATGTGCAAATGGAAATTGACCTTGTGCATATAGATTCTCTGAGTCACAGGGCTGCTCTGCTTCTCAAAGTAAGCCCATTAGTGTGTGAGCTGACCCTGTTTATATCCTTGGCCATAACCAAGTGGTTGTTGGTCTGATGACCTCTGGGTCTTGAGGCTTCACTCCTTTACCAGGATGAAATGCCTGGTAGGGACACAATTGTTTTCATGAGAGTCAGGAAGGTCATTCTTGCCCCAGCCCAGCCCAGTGCCTGAGGGAGGAAATGTCATTCCTACCAAACCTGATCTCAATTCCCAACCCTGAATCCTCATATTCGCTGGGAATGGCTTTCTCTGGCCTCTGAGATATGTAATGGAGACAGATAATCTAAAGGCTATCTGGATGGTTAACAAAAAAAAAAAAAAAAAAAGTACTGGCGGGGATATGCAGAAAAAGGGAAGGCTTGCACACTGTTGGTGGGAATGAAAATTGATGCAGCCACTGTGGAAAATAGTAAAAATTTCCTCAAAAAATTAAAATTAGAACAATCATATGACCCACTTCTGGGTATATATCCCAAGGACTGAAATCAGGATATTGAAGAGATATTGCATGTTAATTGCAGCAATATTCACAGTAACCAAGATATGGAAGCAACATAAGTGTCCCCTGATGGATGAATGGATAAGGAAAATGTGGCATATACGCAATGAAATACTACACAGCCATTTAAAAAGGAGGAAATCCTACCATTGTGACGACATCAGTGAACCTGGAAGGCATCATGCTAAATGAAATAAGCCAGTCACAAAAGGACAAATACTATGTGATACCACTTATATAAGGAATTTAAAATAGTCAAACCCATAGAAGCTAAAATTAGAATGGTGGTTGCAGGAGCTGGGGGCAGGGGACAGGGAAGTGTTGCCAAACAGTACAAAGTTTCAAATATACAAGATGAAGACTTCCTAGGGACCTACTATACAACACAGTGCCTATAGTTAAGAATACACTTTATATTCTTTAAAATTTGTTAAGAGGCTACATCTTAGGTTGAAAGTTCATATCACAAAAAATAATAAAGAACTTGGGCAGGAAGAAACTTTTGGAGACAATGGTATGCTTGTAGCACAGACCGTGGTGATGGTTTCACAGGTGTACACTGATCCCCAAACTCATCACATGGTCTACATTCCATATGGTCAAGGTTGCGCACATCAATCATACCTCCGTAAAGTGGGTTTTTTATATTTTTTAATTTTTTTAATTAATTAATTTATCTGAGAGTGTGAGACAGAGTGTGAGCGTGTGAGCGGGAGGGGCAGAAGAGGGAGAGATAATCCCAAGCAGACTCCATGCTGAGTGCAGAGCCCCACGCAGGGCTTGATGCCATGACCCTGAGATCACCACCTGAGCTGAAATCAAGAGTCAGTTGCCTAACCAACTGTGCCACCCAGGTGCCCCTAAAGTGGGCTTTTTAAACAAAAAAGCATGTTGCTTCATTAATCAGTTGTCAAATCTCAAATATTTCTACATTATCTTGCCATGAAGCCTATTTTTCCAAAAAGAACTATTCTTCCATAAGAACTATGGTCAAAGTGATTCTTTACACAACCCCAAGGTTATTTCTCTCTTTTACTCAGAGACCTGTCATGCAGGAACTGTTACTGTTTTCTTTTTTGTGAATCTGATGAAAAGTATAGATTCACTCTAAAGCAATAGCCCTGCATGCATGACATGCCATTTTGCATGTAATTTCTGTGGCTATTTGACAGATGTCCTTGGATCCAGGTTTTTTAAGTCTAGAAGAGGAACATTTGACCCCTAAAGCATCTGAGAAGTGAGGATGATCTTTCTTATACTGGTCAGGTCAGTCTAGACAGTAATAATACCCTGCTCTGCTTTTTAAGTGCTGCTCCATTTCCAGGGAAAGTTTGGTTCGGACCTACCAAAGCTGACTGTTCCAGCAGAGGTCATGCCTTCAAATATCTCTTCCCTCACTCTCCTTGCTCCTCAAACATCTTGAGCTGGTCTTGACTCATTGCACCGGTGGGGGGTAGATGCAATGGAGAAGCAGGTGGGCAGATGGAAGCCTTCTAGTGGTAAATCAGGACTGGGGTCCAGTTCAACTCTGCCACCAGTGCTCCTGGGTCCTTGGCAAGCCTGATACCTAGATTCCTGGCCAGCACCCCTCCCTCCCTCCGTGGTACCACCACCCTGGACCCACCTAGAGAGTCACACTGGAAGAAAATGCCTCCCTAGAGAGAACCCAGCTTGAATGGGAGGCTCCCAGCAAATTCAAGAGGCTCAGATAAGGGTCTTGGTGCAAGTGGTAGGGGCTCACACTGCCTTCTTTCACAGATGGTGGTAGGTCATTCTGTATGGTCCCCAAGTGGTACAGGAACGGGGGAGTGGGCCTCTCTCAACCTTCCAAAATTCCGCCCACTGTGGTGTCCTTTGGAGATTCAGATCTCATGCTAGATCAGTGTCTGGTAGGTAAGAAGCCTAGGAGAGTATTCTGGAGGGATCAGAATGCAGACAGTCCTGGGCCATGTCCTTTGCTTTCACACTTCCACTCAATTCATACTTTCTACACAGTCCGTGAAATGGGTATAATTACCCAGACTCACTCACGGGCTGTTTCACATGAGAATAACGAAATTCCCACGGACTACTCTGTCTTAGGGTGAAACTTGGCAAGCTCCACTCGTAGGCCTTGTCTTCTTAGATGCAAAATATATTTGCAACGAGTTTCTGCACTCCTCTTTCAGAGAGCAAAAAACATATCAAAGCTTATCTGCAAGGCTTGCATAAGAAAGTGCCTCCTGCCTAAAATTCCAGAGAACTCACCGTTATCTAGAATTTCCTACCGGATTATTTGGATTATTTAGCCGAAGGCTTCTTTTCAAATGCGGTTTGTTTAGTTTTTTTTTTCTTTCTTAGGAAATGGGCCACAGGTGTAGAATCTGACTTTTCTTAACTAAGCTTTGATAATATCTGCTTGGGTGTCCAACTCCTTTTGCAAAGTTCAGCAGACCCGGGGTTGGGGTGCGGGTGCAACCACAAAAGAGCACCTTTCCTTGGATAACCCTGAAGCCCCATAGGACTGGAGGGCCTTGGACTCCAGGTGGCCCCTCTAACCCACCGTCAGATCCGCTCACCGGACCTGCCGCCGTCCCGCTGCCGCCGCGTGTCTGACCTTGCCTGACCTTGCCCGCGGGGAGGGATCACCGCCCCCCCACCCTGTCCCGGCCGCCGAGCAAAAGGAACACCAGCGCCCCCCGGTGGCCAAGCCCACGGGAGCAGCGCCTGTCCCCAGCGGCTACTGCCGGCGAGCCTGGAGCCCCGCGTGACAGCTCAGCGAATGGGGGAACTGGAAGGCAGGCCGGGCCGCAGGCTCCCACCCTTTCCCAGCAGCTCAGGAGCCCGGGGCGGGGGGGACAACAGAGACACACACTCAGCATCTCAGCCCCTCACAGGCTGCTGTCGCCCAGCTCTGCGGCAAAGACCAATGGGGTGGGGGGGATGGTTCTGCCCATTTTACAGAGGAGAAAACAGTTTCAGAGACACTGCAGGACTCGGCCAGATGCAGACACGGACTCGCAGGATGCGAGGGCTGGAAAAGATGTCAGAGATGCAAGGAAGATAGTCCCCACTGTCACTTTGCTGATAAGGAGACAACATGGTAGTGCCCTCAGGTTCCAAGATTCCTGGGCCTGTGTTCTTCATTCATTCATTCATTCATTCATTCATTCATTCATGAGAGACCCAGAGAAAGAGAAGCAGAGACACAGGCAGAGGGAGAAGCAGGCTCCATGCAGGGAGCCTGATGTGGGACTCGATCCTGGGACCCGGGGATCATACCCTAAGCCGAAGGCAGATGCTCAACCACTGGGCCACCAGGGGCCCCTGTGTTACTCTCTTTAAACTGTGCCCCAGGGTCGTCTGGGTGGCTCAGTCCATTGATTGGCAGACCCTTGGTTTCAGCTCAGGTTGTGATCTCAGGCAAGATGGGGCCTCACCTCGGTCTCTGTGCTCATTGCAGAGTCTGCTTAAGAGTCTCTCTCCTTCTGCCCCAACCCTGTCCCACTCCCTCTCTAAATAAGTAAATAAATAAATACATAAATAAATAAATCTTTAAAAATAAGTAAAGTAAAATCAAATCAAATAAATAAACCGTGCCTCAGTTCCCTCATCTATAAACCAAAGATGCTAATAGTGCCCAACATAGACGGTGCTTGCGAGCTCTTAGAGGTAAGTTCCCAGTAAATACAGCTATTAATATGATGCTGCCTGCACAGGCCTTTCCTCTCCATTTAAGATTTATCCATGACGTCTTTGGCTAGAACTACCCCAAACAGATTTTCAAAAAAATATTCAGCCTTTGTCATCTGCAATGGTGGGCATGCAATGAGTTGGGACATAAAGACCAGTGAAAGAGTTGACTGCATATGGTGTGGTGGAGGGTGTGGAGGTGGCTGTGATTTGGGGAATGGTTTTCTTGCAGGTGTAAAGGAATAAAGAGGCTGACAGTCTTTACCCAACCCCCGCCCCTGATGAATGCCTCAGGGAGGGACATCCGGGTCCAGCTGGCAGCTCACAAAGAGTTATTGTCACTGTGTGTCTGATCTTGCCTGAAGTCCCCTGAAAGAGGGGCAGCTGAGTCCTCATGGCAATAAGTGCCATCATCAGAGCACAAAACAATCTCTGTGTGTGTTCCCGCCTCTCTCCACGTGGTGCTATATCATATTGCACAGCACTTAACAGTTTATCAAGGTCAGACTCGGGCAGATTTTATCATAGCTCATCCTCCCAGCATCCCTGTGCAGGGTGCAAAGAATATGGGTCTTCATTTCACAAGGCTTCCACCTCCACTTCATAAGCTAGAAACTGGGATGCAAGGACAGTTGCACAACTTCATGTAAGGTCACACAGCTAGGACGTGGCTCAGCCAAGACCGGAATTACCATCCGACTTCCTGCTGTGGCCTCCTGTCCAAGCCACTCCTCCAAAGGACAGCACTGACCAAGTGATGTCAGCATCTGCCGTTGCTCTGCTCAAACCCTAAATGCGCTGAGAAGCTTCATCCAGTTCTGTGTGCTCATGCTCTTTCTTTGTTCTCTTTTTTCTAGATCTACTCTGAGCCCTAAACCTACTGACTAGTGTGTTCGGATAGACCCAGTCCATATCCCCAGTTGAGGAACACAAAGCATTTGTGCTCCAGGAAACCCCCAGACTCTAGAATGATGACATGCCATGTCAGCAGTCACATTTCTGGGGAAACAACTTTTTCCTGACAATGACAAAGGACCTCTGGGGATGAAAGACAATTGCCTGACACAGCTATTCCACTCCTAGGTATTTATCCAAGAAAAACTAGAGCATATGTCTGCAAAATTATTTGTACACTTGTACATCAACCCAAATACAGATTGACAGTAAATAATATATCCACACACACAGCTGGAATGCTACTCAGTAATTAAAAAAACAAAAACAAAAACAAACTATAGACAATGACGGGGATGAATCTCAGAGACATTAGGTTTACCAAAGGAGCCAGACACAGAAGAGTAGTCACTATGTGATTCTATTTAGATGACATTCTAGAACAGACAAAATAAACTCTAGTGATAAAAATCAGAACAGTTGTAGAAGGCAAGAGGCAAGTGGCAGGAAGAATTGACTAGAAGGTGACACAAGGTAACTTTTTAGCGTGATGGAAATGTTTCTATCTTGTTTGGGGTGATGGTTTTACAGGTGTGTATACTGGTCAAAATTCACCAAAGTGTACTTATACCTCATTGAGTGAAGTCTTTAATAATGACTTATTAAGTTGTGCATTGTTTTTAAAAGTCAAAATTGAAGGAAGAGTGAGAGTCACTTTAGGAAAAAGTGTTTTCCCCATAATTCTATTCACACACACATTTTCTTCTGAATATATGTTCTGTAGGCCAATAGTTCTGTTTGGTTTTTTTAAGATTTTATTTATTTATTTATTTGAGAGAGAGAGAGCGTGAGCACAGCAGGGGGAGTGGCAGGCAGAGGAAGAGGGAGAAGACTCCCCACTGAGCAGGGAGCCCAAAGCAGGGCTCAAACCCAGGACCCTGGGATCATGAGCTGAGCCAAAGGCAGACGCTTAATCGATTGAGCCGCCCAGATGCCCCAGGCTGGTGATTTTATACATAGTGATTTTATGGTCACTTTGGGAACATTTTTAGAAATAATCCTTGGCCTTTTGTTATTCAGTCAACCCAGCGGTGCCCAAGCTCCTAACCACATGCCTGGAAACACAGAAGCAAGCAAGACACAGGCTCATCGTGGAGGAGCCCACAACAGCAGACGGGAAGTAAGCCCACAACCACTAAGGCAAGAATGAGGAAAAGGCACCAAAAATTGTTCCTCCAAAAAAGTATCCACAGGACAGTGTGGTGTCAGAGAAACTGAGCCCTAAAAAATGACTTGATAGGCGAAGGAAAGGAGGACATTTATTTGCAGGAAACAGCTTATTTCACCCCAGCAATAATTAATCCTTCCTTATTGAGCACCTTGACGGGCTTCCTGAGGAAGACCATTTTGTTTGCCCCTAAGTGGGTTGTGCGGGAGGGTGGCTCTGGAATCAGACTGCTTGGGGTCTGTCCTCTACCAGCTGTGTGCCCTGAGAAAGTGACATGGCCTCTCTAAAAAGATGGGGATCAGTATGACACTCACGCCATTGGTTGTTGTGCTGATTACAAATGACGGCCCACGTGGAGCGGTCACCCTAGAATCAGGTGCACAGTGAATGCTCAGTGACTGTCAGTTACCACCACTGTCACCGTCATCCTTTATATATGCCAGGACCTCGGGCAGGCCCTGGAGATTCAGGAGAAGCCCCACGTTTGTATGACTCAGCTCAGGTTGCTATAAAAGAACATCCCAGGCTGGGTGGTTTAAACAACAGGTGTATGTTCTCACAGTTTCTGAGGCTGGGGGCGGGGGGAGGGTCCACCACGAGGGTGGTAGCAGATTCGGGTCCTGGTGGGAGCCCACTCCCTGATTTGCAGATGCCTGCCTTCTCACTGTGTCCTCATGGGGCAGAGAGAGCTTGAGCCCTGGTCCTCCTTCCTTTAAGAAGGACACTAACCCCATCATGGGGCTTCAGCCCTCAGAACCTCATTTAAACCTAATTCTCTCCCAAAGGCCCCACATGCAAATACCATCACACTGGGAGTTAGAGCTCTAACATATGAATTGTGTGGGGTGAGGGAGGGGAATCAAACCTCAGTCTACGGCAACACTCAAGCTGGGGAGACAGACAAGTGGACAGATCGTTACAATGCTCTGTGCTAACAACTTGGCCAAAGAAGGGAATTTAGAGACTCTGCACCGTAGATGATCTTTATTCCTCCACAGAGGCCCAGGGGAGGGGAATGGCTTTCCTGAGTCTTTAGGGCAATAGATAGCACAGTCTGGAGTCTGGCCTCCCGAGTCTCAGTCCACGGTGGGGGATGGCCACTATTCTTTGTCTCTCTGAAGGAAAAAGACCTGTATCTTTGCTCCTTCGAATTGACTAGAGCTCTGATTATAGTTTTCTGGAAACAGCTCCCTCTCAGTGACTAAGAGACAGGCTAGGTTCACCCCTTTACCGGGTTCTTGTGTGCTGTCCATTTATACAGAAACGTGCATAGACAGCTTTCTGGAAGGTGACAATGTCATCTACCCCCACCCCCCTGCAAACCAGGCGGGGACCTACAGATGGAGATGGTCTACAGAGGAGTGTGTCTCAGGGCACAAGGAAATGGGAAAAGAATTTCACGAGCTGTATGAGAGCAGGAGCCAGACAGACGAGCCCTGGGTCTGCTAAAGCACCTAATAAATCAACCGTGGCTCCGGCTGGAAGCAGGGACAGCCCTGGGGTTTGCTACACAAGGAACAAGGGACAAGGACAGCCCATGAACTCTGCAGCATGTGTGTCCCTCATGAACCTCCCGAGGTTCGGGGGGTGTCTCACGGCCAACAGTGAGCAAGCAGCCATTCCTCCTTCCCCCTTCACAGGGAGCGCCAGTCACATAGACCCACACGTACACACGCACACGCACACACACCACTCCGACACCTACCCACATTCTCAGCTCCCACACTAGCTCACATGAGCTCAGGCTCGCTGCTCATTCTGACTCACAAGTACAGAATCACAAGTCTTCCAAACACACATGCACAGTGGCACAAGTTACACACGCACTCACCACACACACACGTCAGCTCCTCATACGCATACAGGTGGCACCTCATCCACAGTGCTGTGCTGACCTCTCCCTGCCACTTGTGATTTGTCAGGAGCGGCATTCAGGAGGGTTGGGGAGAGAGCACGCCCTGGACCTCTGGGGACTCACAGCGGAAAAACCTCCCTGACTTACAAACTTCCATGTGGTTCTCGGGCTGCAATATCTGAGGCCTAAACGGGGCAAGGCTTCTGTTGAGTGAACAGATTAAAGTATCACCTGCTTCTCTGATTCCTTGGATCTGCCTCTGAGTCACTGTTGTGGCTTCAACTATTTACTGCCAAATTCACACACATTTCTTTTCTTCGGCTAAATTGGGCATCCCTTAAAAGAAAACAAAAAAAAAAAAAAGGAGAAGGAGAAGGAGAAGAAGAAGAAGAAGAAGAAGAAGAAGAAGAAGAAAAAGAAGAAGAAGAGGAGGAGGAGTTTGTGTGTGGAGAATATCCGCCAAAGGAAGATAGAAATGGCACTAGTGCTCCAGCCCCCCAAGCCCTGATCAGCAGCCGCAGAGTTGAGGTCTGGGCCTGTTGCCTCTAAGGGTGGAGGCTGCTCAGAACGGATGTGGTATGAAGGGGTTCCTCCTGGGAGGCTGACGCACTCTTGGGGTCTTACTTTCCCTCTCCAGAGAGAACCAAAAGGAGAGAGCTGTGTCTCAAAGACATTTCCCAGTGGGTGTGTATCATTTAACCACTGCTGCCTCAGACTGGGACCAGAGCTGGACTGTATCGTGCCTCCCATTCCCACCCCCATCCTCATCCCCCAGGCAGAAAAACAACTTTTACTACCAGAGCAGAACCGGTTTGGTCTCTCCCAAGGCAACCGAGTCAAGGCCAAGAGGATTGTGTCCTATTGGCTCCCTTCCCCGCCAGATCCAAGCCATTGGCTCCGCTCTTGGTTGACCTGTGTGAAATTGCCATCTAGGGAGTTAAAAGTGATTCATTGTCAGCAATTTCATCTGTTTCAGATGAACACTTTATTACACTACCAGAGATAAGATAAACAGATCTGAATGGTTTTTCCAGTTGGGTCCTGCCTCCGGCATCAAGTAATCATTTGATTTACGATCCATTAAGGGCCAAAATGTACACAGTAGATAAACAAGTGGATATTAACAAGATGCTGCTGTCTGACTTGTTTTAAGGTTACTGAGGATGAAAATCACGTGTTTTTTCTTTTCCTTTTTTTTTTACCAAGGGGAAAAAATCTGCTATAGAAGAAAATTTTCATACCCAAGCTGAAACCTGCTTTGCCTAATCTTCCTTTAAGGTTAGGAAGTAATGTGCTGTCAGGATTAAGTTAAGATTTTCAGGGACACATTCTGGACTCTGCATCCAGCACGGACCCTCCATAGGGAAAGAGAGAGGAGGTCAGTTCAGTCCACACTTTCTTTCTGTAAGAACTGACAGTGCACGGTCAAGTCTCTTGGTAAGCACTCACTTTTCAAAAGCATTTGTGCTTTTTTTTTTTTTTTAAGCATTTGTGTTTGTATAGCCACATCCAAAGCAGCGTTGTTCACAATAGCCAAGAGGTGGAAACAACCCAAGTGTCTGTGGACAGATGAACAGATAAACAAAATGTGGTCTATACATCTGATGGAATATTATTCAGCCTTAAAATGGAAAGAAATTCTGACCTGTGCTCCAACATGGGTAAACCTTGAGCACATTATGCCGAGTGAAATAAGGCAGTCACAAAAAGACAGAGACTGTGTGATTCCACTTACCCAATATATCGAGAGTAGTCAGACTCACAGCAACAGCAAGCAGAACAGTGGTTACCAGGACCTGAAGGGGGGAATGGGAAGCTGTTGTTTAATAGGTAGAATTTCAGTTTTGCAAGATGAAAAGTTGCACAACAACGTGAATGTGCTTAACACTTAAATATGGGTAAGGTGGCAAATTGTCTGTTATTTACCACAATTTAAAAAAAAAAAAAAAAGTGCATCTGTGGATTTGCTCTCATCAGTTGAGTGGGATGTGGACAGCTCTGGTTTCCATACCTTTGGATCCTACACATATGGGACAATCTGAGGGGCTGGCACTTGGAGCTCCATGCAACTGTGATGGGAAGTGCTCAAAGCCCCTAGTCTTCCTGCAGGAGGCAGGTGTGCCAGGGCTGGGAGTCCTTGGCAGCTGGAGTGGATGACTTCGCGGCAGATATGGAAGGAGCCTGTCGAGACAACTCAGCTCAGAGTTCCTGCAGAGTCGAGCAGGGAGCCTGTGCCTGAGAATTCTTGGCAGTGTCAAGAAGGGGTCAGCACAGAACTGCTCTTCCCCTGTGAGGCCCAAACAAACCAGTCTTTTCTTTCTCATCTGTTTGCCGTCCTGTTCCTTGCTCGGATTTGGCTAAAGGCCCTTTGAGATAGCAGGAAAGTTATAAATGTTGATGTTCCCTATGATAGGCTGAATAATGGCCCTAAAAAAAAATCCAGGTCTTAATTCCTGGCCCCTGTGAATGTTACTTTATCTGACAGAGGAGACTTGCACCCAGGATTGAATCAAGGATCTTGCGATGGGGAGATTACCTTGGATTATCTGGATAGATCCTAAATGTAACTGCACACTGTGTCCTTTAGAGGTGAGCAGAAGAAGACTGGACACAAAGGAGCGAATGCAGTGTGAGATTTGAAGCTGCAACTCTTCTGGCTCTGAAGATGGAGGAAGGTTCCCCCAAAGCAAGAAATACAGGAGCACAGCTCTAGAAGCTGGGAAGGACAAGGAAAGGACTCTCCCCTAGAGCCTTGGGAAGGAGTGACGCCTTAATTTCATCCCAGTGAAACTAGTTTCAGACTTCAGACTCCCAACTCTGAGAGAATCAAGGTGTGTTGTCTTAAGCCACGAAATTTGTAGTAATTTTTGATAGCAACCCTACGAAACTAATATACCCTTCGTGGTAGGCTGGCTGGCCCATGCCCTCCTTCATCCCAGCAGGCTTCAGACCCCATGGAAAGGGATGAATGGGGCATCTAGAGGTTCTTAAGTGTACCTTGCATTCCTTAGGGATCTCTACTGGGATGCAGGAAAGCAAAGGCCTGGGGATGCAGCATTGGAAGTGCCCCAGCAGGGAGAGAGTCAGTATCGCCCTGGGTCCCTGAGAACTTGGAAACAGGCTAAAGTAGTCCCAGGATGAGCAGGGTCATGTGCAGGAGCAAAGAGAAAGCTCAGAGTCCTGGTGGTGGCAAGAGCCAGTGCAGACAGATGTTTCAGGACAACCAAGCCCAGAGCCAAAGTTCATAACCTCCAGAAGACAGGGCATAACTGCCCACATGGGAATCCTTCTAACTCATTCCCCCATCCTCCCTGAGAGTCCTGGCTGGAGAGGCCCCGGGCAGGGCCTGGAAACCCTACACTGCAGCCCTGTCACAGCTGCGGTTGCTGAGCACTCTCCTCTCCGTGTGAGTGCTAATGTCCCTCTCCTCATGGGGTCTTCTGAGGAACTTCATTGCTTTTGTCCCCTGATCACTGTGAATTTTTCTCTCACTTATTTTCTGTCTTTCCTTGATTGTCTGTGAGCTGCCTCAAAGCCTCTGTGTGGCAGCAGGACAGATTGATAAATGGTTACTTTTTAAAAATTTTTTCAGAAAAAGAAAGGGTTAAGGACACTCCTCACCCCTGGTTTCACCTCACCTCCACTAAATGAACCCAAGAGATGGAGAAGAAATCAGCCAGATTATATGCATTCCAGTTCTCTATTAGCGCTTAACAGATTATCCCTGAATTTAAGACCACCATTTCCTTTTGTTTGAAATCTTGCGGGACAGGAATTCGAGAAGGGCTTGGCTGGACAGTTCTTGCTTGGAGTCTATCATGCAATTTCACTAAGATGACTGCTGGGGCCATAGTCATCTGAAGGCTTGACTGGGCTGGAGCTCAAAGACAGCTTCACTGGTGTGATGTCAGCGAGCGCTGGGAGATCAGTGGGCTGCCAGCTGGAGCATTTATGCATAGCCTCTCCACGTGGCTTGGGCTTCCTCCCAACATGGTGGCCTCAGAGAACTCAGGGGTTTTTTATACTTAGTTTCAGAACTCTGAAAGTGTCCTAATATATAAAATCTTTACTGCCTTTAAAAAAAAAAAAAAAAAGAAACTTGGAACACGTGGGTGGCTCAGTGGTTGAATGCCTGCCTTTGGCTCAAGCCATGGCCCCGAGGTCCTGGGATTGAGTCCCATATCAGGCTTCCTACATAGAGCCTACTTCTCCCTCTGCCTGTGTCTCTGCCTCTCTGTCTCTGTGTCTCATGAATAAATAAATAAAATCTTGAAAAAAAAAAAAAAAGAAAACTTTCAAGGAACTTGGGTGGCTCAGTCAGTTAAGCATCCAACTTTTAATTCAGCTCAGGTCATGATCTCAGGGTCGTGGGATTCTCTCCCTCTCCCCCACCACCCTGCTCTCTCTCTCTCTCTCTCTCTCTCTCAAACAACTAAATAAATCTTAAAAAAAAAAAAAAAAAAAAAACAACCAAAAACTTTCTTGAGACAAAATTCATATACCATAAAATGTAAAATTTTATTTTTTATAAGATTTTATTTATTTGACAGAGAGACAGACAGCACAAGCAGGGGAAGCTGCAGGCAGAGGGAGTGGGAGAAGCAGGCTCCCCGACAAGCAGGGAGCCCAATAAAGGGACTTGATCCTAGGATCCTGGGATCATGACCTGAGGGGAAGGCGGACACTTAGCCAACTGAGCCACCCAGGTGCCCCAAAGTGTAAAATTTTAGTATATCCACAGAGTTGTGCACCCACCACCACTATCTAATCTCAGAGTATTTATATCACTCAAAAGAAACCCCATCTCCCCCTCTCCAGACCTGCCCTGGCAGTGGAAGCACTTGGCGCCTCTGTGTTACCAGCTGAGCCCCATGTGCTGGCCATTCTTCCTGGGTCTACCTGAAGCTGGCCCAAGGCCCCTTGCTCTGGGCCCTCAGTTCTCACTCCTTCTTCTAGGCTGAGATAGTCAGTGGGTGGGGGGAGGGCAGCCCTGCTTTTCCTGGTGCTTCTCCATCAATTCTTTTCTCACTTCTGCCAGAAGCTGCCAAAACCTGCCAAAACTCTCGAGACAAACAAAACTGTCATGTCTAACAGGCTGCTTGGGTTTGTACCACTTCCTTCCTCTGAAGCAATAAAGCACAAGCCATGTACCTGCTGGGATTCATTCATTCAATAAATATTTATTAACAGTCTGCTTTGTGACATGAACTATTTCAGGAACTGGGGTGCCTTCCTGAACAGAAATACAGAAATCCCTGTTCCCCTGGATCTATTTGAGCAGAGAGAAAGGAACAACGAATAACCAAATTAAATCGTACGTCACAAGGTGAGAAGTACTATGGGGCCATTGGGCAGAACAAGCAGGACAGGGAATGCGAGAGGGCTGGCAGTTTTAAACAGGGTGGTCAGGGTAGGCCTCACCAAGAGAGGGACATTCCAGAAAGACAAGGGGGAAATGCAGAGAGAAAAGCATATGTGAAAAACCCTTTGCTGGCTCTCCTTTGTCCCTGAATAAATTCCTGACTTTAAACAAGGCCTTTGGCTTGTTCATGGCCTGGATCCTGCTTCCATCCAGTCTCACCAACACAAAGTCCACTACATAAACACATACACAGGGCAGCCCGGGGAGCTCAGCGGTTTAGTGCTGCCTTCAGCTGAGGGCGTGATCCTGGAGACCCCGGATCGAGTCCCACGTTGGGCTTCCTGCATGGAGCCTGCTTCTCCCTCTGCCTGTGTCTCTGCCTCTGTGTGTGTGTGTGTGTCTCTCATGAATAAATAAAATATTTTTAAAAAATTTTAAAAACACATGCACACACAAAAGCATACACAATACGTGCGCTCTGTCTCCGCACTCTGACCAGCCTTTAATGTGTGTGCTCTCCCTGGGTCCCATGAAGCAGATGCGAAATGCTACTCACAGCATAAACATGAAATATCAGAGGGTTTGTGGGAGAACATAGGAGGCTCGCCAGAATGGAGCAACATGGAAAATATACAAAAGTCCTAGCCACAGGGCCGCCTGGCTGGCTCAATCTGAAGAACATGCATCTCTGCATGGATCTTGGGGATGGGAGTTTGAGCCCTACACGGGGTGTGGAGCCTACTTAAAGGAAAAAAAAAAAGTCCTAGCCATAAAGTGGGGCTTCCAACCTCAAGCTCACTTATCACTACAGATCACCGGCATGTGAAGGGACACTCAGAGGTCATCCATTCCACCCCTCAGTGGGGCCCAGAGAGGGATGGTGGCATTCTTAGGGTCACACAGCCTTATCTGCACATCAAAGTCAGATATTCTACAGGAAGAATATTCTGTGCATGAAGCTGTTTCATGAGACTTCAAGTTCCTCTATTGTCAGGAGAAATGACCGATTAGATTTCCTCTCCACCAACTGACCACGGCTGAGCTCCGCCAGAGTTAAAAGGGCCCCTTGTGGGCAGCACCATCTTTCCTGACTGAGGATTCTTTATGGGGGCTCTCAGTGTGTGCTGGAAACACAAAGGTGGGCTCTTTGCTGTTCCTCAGGAGGAGGGGACTGTCAAAACAGAATCCAGAAAGAATCGTGCCACAGACCAAGATTGGCCCTCTGTGGTGTGATCGTATGAGTTGGGATTCTATGGTTGGCACCAAATTCTCTGCCTAGGAGCCAGAGGAGGGGAGTCTCTGGTGGCTCAACAAGAAAAGGAGCACTTTAGAATTTCAGGGCTAAAGTGTGATAAGCATAACACACATAAGGAAGTGAGAACTAAGTGTGAAGGTCATCAGATCGTGACAAAGCCAACAAAAACAGCCAAATGAATAAAGCTGTGTTGTCAATCCTTTTACAGGGAGATGGAGGTGGGGACAAGAGACTGTGAGCCTGCTTCTTATGCCTACTTCCCCAAACCACCAAATCCCTTCCATGCTCTTGGGGCCCAGATGCTTCAAAACAGGAGCATAGGGAAAGAGAGTAAAAAAATAAATAAAACAAGATGAAGCCAGAGAGGGAGACAAACCTTAAGAGACTCTTAATCATAGGAAACAAACAGGGTCCCTGGACGGGAGGTGGCTGGGAGGATGGCGTAACTGGATGATGGACATTAAGGAGGGCATGTGATGTGATAAGCACTGGGTGTTATGTAAGGGTGATGAATCATTGACCTCTACCTCTGAAGCCAAGAATACATTATATGTTGATTAATTGAATTTAAATAAAATTTAAAAAGAAAAGAATATCCATAAGTCCTTCTCCCCATTGCTTCCTCCATGGGCTAGTGTCTCCCAGACCTCCTCATGGTGTCAGTCCGACATTCTTTCCCTGAGACTGTCCTATCCCTGACTTCCCTCTAACCCCCACTCTGGTTAAGATTGAGGATTCTAGAAGCTGCAAGACCCTGAGCAAGTGTCTTGACCTTTTGCAATCTGTTTCCGGTCCAGAAGCATTTGTGCTAGTGATGACAAGGCCCCCCAATTTATTGAGCAAGCTCCCACTGCAAGGTTCTGTGCTGAAAAATTAATATAGGAGTCTTCATTTAAAACTTACAACACCCCTATAACATAAATTCTGTTATAATTTTCATTTTATTGACTAGGAAACCAAGGGTCAGAAACATAAAACCACTTGCCTGAGGTCTCATAGCCAATACCTGCTGGCTCAGGGTTTGAACCATCATACTCCAGGCTCAAGTCTCTGGTAAGGTCTCTCTGAGGATTCCCTATTCCCACAGGAAGACTGGCAAAGGGTTGCTAAGTATATTTAAAAATGAAATACTGCTAAAGGTCACTCACTGGGGGGTGCCTGGATGGCTCAGTGGCTTAAGTGTCTGCCTTCTGCTCAGGCCGTGATCCTGGGGTCCTGGGACCTAGTCCCATAATGTGCTCCCTGCTCAGTGGGGAGTCTGCTTCTTTCTCTCCTCTCCCCCTGCTCATGCTGTTTCTCTCTCAAATAAATAAATAAATAAAATCTTAAAAAAAAAAAAAAAAAAGAGAGATAGATTTAAAAAAAAAAAAAAAAAGGTCACTCATCCCCCCAGAAAAGTCTCCCAGGCCAGCCACCAAAACCGGATAGATGAAATGGACAGACAATACACAGAGATACCAGTAAGAAAAAAGTTTACCACCCTAGAAACCAAAGAAATACAAGTTAAAATTAAAACGGTGTGTTGCTTTTGGCTTATCAGATTGGAAAAGATAGAAAAAGAATGGCTACTGGCCCAAAGCCCCGGGGGCATAATGTAATTTACTCCTAATTTGTTGCTATTTTGTCCGTAAAATGGACTTGACAATTTTTCACTCAACATGTTAGGCGTCACTGGGTTTATGAGAAGAGCAATGAACGTGTTAATGATAACTGCAGGGACCAGGCGAATGCGAAACGAGCTAAAGGGCCAAACGGAGGGCGGCAGGTGGCCGGGGCCTCCCGCGGGCGCGCGGCTGGCGGGGAGCAGGTGCGCGCGCCCCGCCGGGAGGGAGGCCGCACGCCCGGACCACAACTCCCAGGAGCCCGCGCGCCGCCTCGCCCCACCACGTGACCGCGCGGCCCGGCTCGCGATCGCGGCGGCGGCGTCCGAGCGGACTCGGAGCGGGGAGACCCGAGCGAGCAGCAGCCGCGGCCCCGGCGCCCGCCCGCCCGGCGCGTTCGCCCCAGGGTGAGTCCCGACGCCGCCGACAGCGGCGAGGCCGAGACGGTGGACGGAGCCGGGTGAGGGGACGCGGGAGGCGGCGCCGGCGGTGGCTTTGCCGTGGGGTTTTCTGTGTGTGCCTCCTGCTGGGAGTCCGTCGGGCCCGACAGCAGCGGGGGCGCGGTGGGTGAGGCACACGTGGGTGGGGGTCCCCTGCCCCGGGCGCACGGACGGGACATTCCGGGAAGCCCCCCCGGAGGGAAGCCCCACCTGGAGGGAAGCCCTCGCACCTGGAGGGAAGCCCCCCACCTAGAGGGAAGCCCCCCACCTAGAGGGAAGCCCTCCCACCTGGAGGGAAGCCCCCCACCTAGAGGGAAGCCCTCCCCCCGGAGGGAAGCCCCACCTGGAGGGAAGCCTCCCCCAGAGGGAAGCCCCTCACCTAGAGGGAAGCCCTCCCACCTGGAGGGAAGCCCTCCCACCTGGAGGGAAGCCCCCCACCTAGAGGGAAGCCCCCCACCTGGAGGGAAGCCCCCCACCTAGAGGGAAGCCCTCCCCCCGGAGGGAAGCCCCACCTGGAGGGAAGCCTCCCCCAGAGGGAAGCCCCTCACCTAGAGGGAAGCCCCCCACCTAGAGGGAAGCCCTCCCACCTGGAGGGAAGCCCCCCACCTGAAGGAAAGCCTCCCCCAGAGGGAAGCCCTCCCACCTGGAGGGAAGCCCCCCACCTAGAGGGAAGCCCCCCACCTGGAGGGAAGCCCCCCACCTAGAGGGAAGCCCCCCACCTGGAGGGAAGCCCTCCCACCTGGAGGGAAGCCTCCCACCTAGAGGGAAGCCCCCCACCTGGAGGGAAGCCCCCCACCTGGAGGGAAGCCCCCCACCTACAGGGAAGCCCTCCCACCTGGAGGGAAGCCCCCCACCTACAGGGAAGCCCTCCCACCTGGAGGGAAGCCCCCCACCTAGAGGGAAGCCCTCCCACCTGGAGGGAAGCCCCCCACCTAGAGGGAAGCCCCCCACCTGGAGGATGCCCCTCACGCCCTCTGGCCACGAGCACATGCCCCGGGGCTGGCCCCCTGCCCTGGCAAGCTGGGGGTCTGGGTCTTTGGGAGGGAAAAACCCCAGCCCAGCTACTTTCCATCCTCCCTACATTTGGGTAGGAAGTAGCGTTTCAGATGAATTGCTGTGTTTTGTTTTGTTTTGTTTTTTTAGATAGAATTCACCTGGGTGGAGAGGATGACAGCTTGCAAGACTCTTTGGTCTTTGAAGAAATCATAATTTTCTTCATCCCATAAAGCATATCATAGAATTTAAGATACAGGAAGCCAGTACTGGTCATTGGGCTAACGGCCCCTCCACCCCCTGCTAGCCTTCTAAAAGGGGAAATAGATGGGAAGAGCTTGTGAAAAGTTCCTGAGCCAGGCACTGCGGGACAAGGACCTGAACCTCCCCCTGAAGTCTTGGGTTTATAAATGAGACAGCTCTTCCCCAAGCGTAAGGAGCCCCAGATGCAAACATGAAGAAGAAAACAAGGCCATGATTGCTCTCTTCTTCACCGCGGCCCCTCCCTACCCAGGGTGGGGCCCTGACTAAGGCGCAGATAAGTCAGACTCAGGGGCTGGAGGCTGAGATTCTGCCTAAGTGGGGAAACAAAATAGGATGCTGCCTCTTACATACCTGACCACAGGGCCCTTTCACTGGAAAATGCCGCCCCATGTCAGGGTGTGCTGATTTGAATCTTTTTCTCCAGCGAAAAGGCCAGGGTAGGTGGGCCTTTGTCCTTCCTGGACTCCAAGTGCACTTCCAGCTCGGAACATACTGGACTGTCCGTCTTCCCCTGGCTGCCTCCTGCTGCTCCTGCTTCAGAAGATGTTTTAGCCATCTGCCTTCCTGGCTGCTTTAGGTGTCCCCCTGGGGGCTGCCTCCCCTGTGCCTCCCTCTCACCCACTACATACACCCTGTTCTAATGATCTGCTCCCTTCCCTCTCTCCTAACAGTTCCATGAGGGCCAAGGACTTGTCTCATCCCTTTCCGTATTGCCAGCACCTGCACCCCTAGCAAAAACAGAAGCCAGTGTTTGTCATCCGAAATACTTCTGTTGCTTTGTGGGTGTTCACGTCTGTAGCAAAAGCTGTTTGAGGCCCCTGAGACATCTGGCCCAGGCCCAAGGATGATAGAAGGAAGCCAGTCAGGGAACTTCTCTGATTAGCCGTTGGGGACATTCCAGTCATGCCAACTGCTTTATTAAGTGAACTCAGGGAAGGGGCATGGTGCAAACACCTGCCACATTTCCCACTGCAGCGATGGTGCTTGAGCCTTCATCTGAAGCCGAATGAGCGTGACTCCGGCGTAAATAGAGTTTCACGAGACAATTTGTACTTGTTTTTTCATGTTTATCTTTAGTGAACATTTTGCCCTATCAACAAATATGCTTTTTGAAATCTTAACAAGGAAGGTCTCTAGGTAGTAAGACTCAAAATGATTTCTACTTTCTTTTTGGTGTGTTTCAGCTCTTATACTAAGCAAGCACCCCTCTCACATTGAGGGAGCAAGAAGCTATATATATATATATATATATATATTTTTTTTAAGAAGCTATATTTTTATTTTAGAATTCTTCCACATGGTTTTTAAATGACTGCCCAGGTTTCCATTTTCTTCTTATGAGGTCTTGGGCAAATCCTTTCCCCTGTTGGGACTCATTTCCCCCATATGGGAATGAAATGGGGGTAGAAAGGGGCCAAATTGGACGACCACAGTGTTTTTTACACTTCACTCAGAGCCCCGGTTTTACATATGGTGGAGTTACAAGGAAGACTTTATTTGGTCATGATCCCTGGCAAAAAAAACAAAAACAAACCCAAAATCAAAACTGAAAGCCAGGGGACTAAAAACCTCTGAGAAAACGAATACGGTCCAGGGATGTGCTGCCCAGCATGGTGACTGGTTACTACTGTATGTTTGAGAGTTGCTGAGAGAGTAGGTCTTTTTTTTTTTTTTTTTTTTTTTTTTTTTTGAGAGTAGGTCTTAAATGTTCTTGTAACTATGTGTGGTGTTGGATATTAACTAGTCTCAAAACGTGGTGATCGTTTCACAATAGATACAAATGCCAGAATCATGCTATATACTCAAAACTAATATAAAAAGTTACATGTCAATTATATCACACACACACACACACAAACTTTCTAAGGACACTCTAGCTCTGATATTTGGGGATACTAATGGTTGATTTAGAAGGCAAAGCGTTCTATCACCTAATCCCCCTCAGCCAGGATCTCTTTAGCTGGAGGAGCACTGACAGTGCTTGCAGAGCCACTGCTGCTGAGGTCCTAGTTGATGAGAGGGGACCTTCCTTTCCCTGAGACGGTGAACTAACATTGATCCCTCCGACTTTAATCTTGCCCAATACAGTCACTAAGGCTGGTGTGGGTATTGAGGATCGCCACCCGGCTCCCTTCTTGTCCTTTCTTGGCGAGCAAGAGGCAGCGTGGTATCCTGGAATGTACAGCACTATGGCATCCAGCTAGACCTGGCTCTGAATCCCAGCTCTGCCAACCTACTAGCTTTGTGACCTTCAGCAAATTACTTAACTCTTCTGAGCTTAGTTTCCCCAGTTTTCTTTTCTGTGTGATGGGCCTAATTGTTCCTGTCACACAGAATATGGTTCTGAAATGAGGTAATGTATGAAAAGCCATTGATGCCACCCTAAACACAGGCTGGGCAAGGCGCTCTTTGAGAAGGGCATTCAGATGGGCAGCATGGTCACTGCGCCTACCTTCATTCTTTCTATAAGGTTGGGAGCTCATCGAAGGCAGAAACATTAACCTTTGTTCAGAATGCTGGGCACAGAGTGGGGTCAGCAAATGTTTAATGAATGAGTGGACGGATGTGGAGTGGAGTGGAGACAGCTGCCCCTGGCCCCTCCACGATACACACGGCCAGAGCAGAATGACTGGGGCCCTGGGGGTAAGAGGCAGTCATTGCTCAGTGTACTGCTTCCCCATTGGGTTTGGAGGGCACAGAGGGGACAGCTCAGCATGACCTGAGGACACCGAGGTGTGTGTTATCCCCTATACCTCACGTCCAGCTGGAGTAGGACCAGCTCATTATAGCTCTGCTGCTAACCCACTGCACTGTTTGGCCTCAATTAATCCTAATGACCACTGATGGCCCTTCCAGCACTTAAGACCAGTCACCTCATTCATCTGGACCTTTAGGGGAGGCTGCTGGAGAGCATTAGGGACCATGACTTTCACTGCCTTAAACCCCCTAAAATGCAAATTCCCTTTTCTTTCAGATGCATTTCATCTTCTCCAACGAGGTGGTGCTCCTGTTTGATTTCTGGAGTGTCCACAGTCCTGCAGGTAAAAATTGGAAAGCCTAATAAGCTTGTAGCTCGGAAAACTTTGTTGCTCTAAGCAGTGGACAGCCTGGGTTCTCTTTGGTGTTACACTCTGTGGACATTTAAGTGAGCCTGACTCCTCTCACATAAACATTGAGCAGGAACTTCACATTTATAATTCCATTTGCATGCACTGCTCTTCAGATCACAAGAGGCTCCATGAACTCACTGATTGTCACAAGGGCCCAGAGACAGGCCGAAGATACAACTTTTGCCTTTGTGAGTAAAGAAGGAACAGAAACCCAAAGAGGGGAAGAGACTTGTCCAGGGTCACAGAGCCAGTAGCATCAGAGCCAGAACTAGATGGAGGCCTCCTGCTGCCTCCTAGTAACCCCCCAACACCTACCTCCTACCATGCCTAGCATCCACTCAGAAGCCCATAACAGCTGTTGCAGGCTGGACCTCAAATGAGACACCAATTTGCAAGAGAATGGTATTGGTGTGACTTGAAAAGGCAGGGCTGAAAGTTCCATTTCAGGTTAAAAAACTGTATCTTAATAGTAGGTGGAAAGCGGTCCAAGTGCCCAGCCCCACAAGTGCTGATCAACTAAATCACGGTCATCCCTACAGTGGTCATCCCCCTCCCCCCTAATCCCAGTCATTGTAGTATTCCTCCTCGAAGTCCTGAGTTGACTGGGCTCAGCTAAGCCGTCCCCACTCACAGCCTCTTCGGCGGGTGTAGTCAGACAGTGGCTGCAGCTGGAGTCCTCCTGAAGGCTGCCTCAGGCTCGTGTCTCCTGGCTGCTGCTGGTCATCAGCGAGGACCTCCGGCAGGGGTTGCTGGTTGAACACCCACATGTGGTGTCTCCTGCGGTCTGGGCTTCCTCGTGGCAGGGCAGCTGGGTTCTGGGGCATGAGTGTGTCCAGAGAACAAGGTTAGAAGCGCCTGGGATTTTTTTTTTTTAAATGTTATTTATTTTATTTTTTTATTTTATTTATGATAGACACAGAGAGAGAGAGAGAGGCAGAGACATAGGCAGAGGGAGAAGCAGGCTCCATGCATCGGGAGCCCGACGTGGGATTCGATCCCGGGTCTCCAGGATCGAGCCCTGGGCGAAAGGCGGGCGCTAAACCGCTGCGCCACCCAGGGATCCCAGCGCCTGGGATTTTTAAGACCTAGCTTTGGAAGTCACAGAGCCTTATTTCCACTTTTACTGGGTGAGAAAGTCACAAAGGTCTTCTCAGCCTAAAGAGGGGGGACATGGCCCCCACCACTTGATGGCAGGGGTGTTTGACATTATAAGAGCATGTGAGGTGGAATAGGGTGAGGTGGCCATCTTTGGAAAACAGACTGTATCTGATACTTTGAAACCACAGAAATAAGGTAGGTCTGTATGAACTGAGGGGACAGTGTACTTGGATGATGTCAGATGCAGAAGAATATGCACAGGGAGATACCTACAGCAGGTGTCCCCGGAGAGCTATATAGGAAAGTGCTCTGGGGAGAGCACTGGGGTTTTAGGCACTGGGCTGGGAAGACTTACCTTTCACTCTATACCTTGTTGTACTGGTTGAATTCATGCCATGTGCACGTAATTACATGTAATTTTATGTTTTAAAATATAACCTGCATCTTTTGTAGCTGATTTCCTCCTGGGAGCCCAATAAAATAACTATAGCTGGACCATTTAGTATCCCTCCCTGTCTTATAAAACAGAAGTAGCAATTAGCAGCTAATTTTACAGCAGCTCTCATAAGCACTTCATGTTTTCTGTCAAATAATTTAGTGGTTTTTTCCCCCACTATTATAAAAGCCATACAGTAGAAGCTTAGGAAAATTAGGTGAGAAGAAAATAAAAATCTCATATCCTAGTTTGCACAGATAATTATGACTCTTGTTGTCTCTCCTTCCTTCCAGACTTTTCTGTGTACATCCTCATACATAGGAGCTTGCATACATGCTTTTCCCTTAACAAGTCAGGACAGACTTGTGCTGCCTTTTGGGGGGGCGGGGTGGCAGAGCGGGGAGCTGCGGGCAGTGTGTGTGACTCTTCACCCTTGGCCTCTGGCTTTCCAGATGGCTTCTTTTCCTGATCTCAAAGACATACCCAAAAGGCCATCCTGACCAAGAAAGAGCTGGAGGGGGAAAGAGAGTCAAGTTCTGAGCCCAAGCAGGGTGGGGAAGAAGATGTGAGAGAGGGAGGTGGAATGGATTGAGAGGGACCGGGTGGAGGTGCTCTTCTCCACCTATCCCAGGTCCCGGGGGAAGCTGCCAGAAGGGATCAGTGCTTGCCTATCCAGGTCTCTGCAACTCCGCTTCGTTTGACAGGCATGGCCCTTTCAGTGCTGGTGGTCCTGTTCCTGGCTGTGTTGTATGAAAGCATCAAGGTTGGCAAAGCCAAGCTGCTCTACTGGGCTGTAGTGAGCATGTCCATCCCCGCCAGCCAGCTCACTGAGGAGACAGACCAAGATTCTTCAGGCTCAGACTCGCCCCCGGTCAGCACAACCCGCCTCAGGTAACAGGCAGAGTGTGTAGGGAATGGCAGCGTACTCACATTCACCCTGAGAGACAGGCTGGGCCCGGAGGGCCTTAGCCCCACTTCATGGAAAGCAAACTGAGGCCCAGGACTTGCCAAAGTGCTTACAGTGGGTAAGTTGTGAGGTGAACCAGAGCAGGGGTCCCCTGATGCCTAGGCCAGAGCTCCACGAACAGCCCACTGGGGAGGCTCAGATCCCCAGAACTCTTCCTGCAGGCCTTGGTCTGGCAACAGGGGTGTCCACCCAGTGCCTCCTTCAAATCTCAGCAGCCTTTCTTAGGTCACCAGGGCTTCCAAAGCCAAGACGGAATCTGCAGCTGTCCCTACACAAATAGTAGGAATTGCTGTCAGCAGTGGAGCAGGCTTGGTGGGGGAGCCCGAGCCTCCTTCCCACCCTGGTCTGGTAAGGCAGCCACATAGGGTCTGCTTCGGCCCTCTCTAGCTGTGCTTCTTGAGCCGGCCTGTCCTTACACGCGTGTCTCTGCCGTTCACGCCCACCCCTCGAGGGAGGTATTTTTTTTTTTTTTTAAATTTTTATTTATTTATGATAGTCACAGAGAGATAGAGAGAGAGAGAGAGGCAGAGACACAGGCAGAGGGAGAAGCAGGCTCCATGCACCGGGAGCCCGACGTGGGATTCGATCCCGGGTCTCCAGGATCGCGCCCTGGGCCAAAGGCAGGCGCCAAACCGCTGCGCCACCCAGGGATCCCGAGGGAGGTATTCTTATTCTTGTTTAACTGATAAGGAGATTTCAGTTCAGAGAGGTTAAGATGTTTGTGCTAAGCCACAATATAGTAAGTGGCAGAGCTAGGAGTTGATCTTTCCATTGTAATACTGCCTCCCCCAGTAGATGCAGAAAGAAAAAAAAAATACCTGCCTTACTGATGATTTTGTATTAGTCTTTAGCAGACATGACAATACATGCCTCATTTTCCCTTTCTGCCTTGTATGCCAGGAAGCTCAGAGCTGAATGTAGTAGAGATGTGATTATCCAAGGCTCCTTGTGCCAGGCCCTGTTCCCTATCACTGGTTTCTCATACAGCTCTTTAGAAATAAATCTCTTCTGAGTTAAGCATACACATTATAAATAAGCTGGGCCTGTTAACTCAGCCGCTTTTTCTAGTGCACCAGCTCCTAGCTTCCAGCTCCTAGCTTCCAGCTCATTACCGACACTAACTTGGCTCTACTTTTCATTTAGGTGGCTTTTCTGTCACTTTGGCCAGTCTGTAATCCATGTCCTTCAGGTGGTCATAGGCTACTTCATGATGCTGGCTGTCATGTCCTACAACACCTGGATTTTCTTCGGCGTGATCCTCGGCTCTGCTGTGGGCTACTACCTAGCCTACCCGCTTCTCAGCATGGTTTAGCTGGTGAGGGCTATGCAGGGACCAGGGGGCTGCATAGAGAGCTGGGAGCCCCTCAGCTCTTCCAGCAGACATTGAACCTCCAGCCACATGTCTATTTCTTATGATGGCTGTTCCTCACCTTGCTTCTAGCTCCAGAGACTTTCTGCTGAAGCCAGCATGTGCTGTCTGGAGTTCGGTGTCCACTGCAGCTACGTCTGTCCTCAGCCAGCCTGCACAGGGCCTGGACGTGGACATTTGTGCCTTAATAAGGCTGCCGTGACCTGAGGGAGAATGGAGACCAGAACCTGGGGACAGGGTTGCTGAGCCCATGATGAATTATCTCTGTTGACTCAAAATTAAGAATTTCCAAAGATCTTCAAGACAGGGAGATGGGATCTGGGTGACAGAGGGGGCATGGAAGCTGCATACCTTCTGCCCTTGTGATTCATGCCTTAGAGGAGCATCTTCCATTGGACTTCCTGACCTCTTCTGTCTTTGAGGGATGGAGACCAAGCTGGCTCCTTTTTTCTCACCTTTCTGCCTTTGGGACACATAAAGATGGTCTCTTCTGTGGATCATGGTGACAGAGATTTTTCATTTTTCCCACTGAACCTCTGGCTCACAATTTTGCACATGAATACAGAATTTTTAGCAAAATGATTTCATCTGATTCCTGATAGATAGCAGCGTCTGCTGGAAACTGATTCTCTTTCTTCTGGGTCCGACAGCAGAGTCAAGGCCAAGAAGCAGGACTGTTACCAAGGCTCCTGACCTATCCTCTGGACAGTGAACTTCTCCCATCAGACAGCACTGTGTGTGGGATGAAGGCGGTCTAATGGCTTGAGGTGTCTGGGGCACTTTTCAGGCCCCCCGTGCTCGCTTTTATCCTGTTCCTTCTTTTATGCAGAACAGAGAACTGCACTGAATTCAGTACTTCCTGTTCTCTCTTTCTTACTTACTGCTCACCCATCTCGTCTGGTGGGGAAACAGGATTCATTCCCTTGAAATCCTGGGCAAGCCACATGGAGTATGGACTGAGGACGAAGTATGCAGGCAAACCAAAGCGTGTTACACGTAGAGTTAGACGGGACTCTCCAGATAGTTTACTTGACAGAAAAAGAAACCAGAGACCCAGGGAGGGAACATCACTGCTGGATACTGTAATGTCTGTGCTCAAGTACCTCACAGGCTAGATGAAAGACCGTCTTAAGCTTGGGAAATTACAAAGGAAATAGAAGTTTTAATAAATGTTATTTTTAAACAACCTGTGGCCACTCTTGTGTTTCTGCTCAAACAGCAAGCACACGCCACCCTTGTAGCAACTGCAGGAGCTGGGTAGGGCAAATGCAGCTAGTAGTGCTGGCTGTAGGGCTGTCCAAGGACTGAGTCTGTCCATCTGCTATGAAGGCAACGTTGTGCTCAGGGAAGCCAGTCCTGAAATGCCCTCAGGCAGACAGCCCACAACCTTGCCTCACGGAGACCTCATGTTCACACACCAAGTCCTGCTGGGGTGCTGCCTTGCTGTGAGAAAGACAACTAACTGCTACATAGCCGGCAAAGCACCTTCTTTACCTGAGGGCAGAAGCAAAAATACAAACTACTTTTAATTTGCAGTGAGAACTGTAACAAAGTATGGGACACGTTGAGTATTGATTAGTGCAATCTCCCCACCTCGGCAGCAAATAGGAAGGCCGCTCCATGTCACAAGGTGGGAGTAAAGTTTCCAAGGTCCAGTGTGGTCTTGCTGATGAAGCCTCACGTACCCAGTTATACGTCCTGACCAGCTAAGGCTCCCTCCCCTGGGGCATTGCTAAAATGAGCACTTCCATGGGTGACAGGCAACCTCTTCGGTTTGATACAGTCTCTAAATGTGGTACGTGGGAGGCATGAATGGCACAGAGGGCTTTTAAACAAATCTGCTCTAGAGAAGCTGATTAGATTAAATAAGCATTTCAACCTTCTTCATGGCCAAGTCACAAAAGGTGGCACTTTTTTTCTTCTACCTTTAGTTTTCTTTTAATTTGATACCTCTCTAGTGCTTTTTATGCCACGTAGTGTTGTAAGCACTTGACAGTATCAACTCATTTAACCTTCACAACCAGGTAGAAACTCTTCATCCTTGTTTTAGAACAGAGGAAGCTGGGCAGCCTGGGTGGCTCTGCGGTTTAGCACCGCCTTCAGCCCAGGGCCTGGTCCTGGAATCCTGGGATCGAGTCCCACATCAGGCTCCCGGCAGGGAGCCTGCTTCTACCTCTGCCTGTGTCTCTGCCTCTCTCTCCCTCTCTCTCACGAATAAGTAAAATCTTAAAAAAATAAAAAAGAGGAAGCTGAGGCACAAAGAAGTTAAAGTCATCCAGCTCGTGAGTGGCAGAGCCAGGGCTGTAGTGGCAGGCAGCCTGGCCCAAGTCTGCTCCTTAGCACAGATGCACGTGAGGCTGACAGGGTCACCGGCCCAGGCCACACAGCACCCAGTGCTGCGAGGCTGTGAACACAGGCAGCAGGGACTGAGAAGTCTGTGCCGTGTTTTTTACCGCAACAGGGCAGAGATTGTTTCAGAAGACCGGGGTCCAGGATTTCTGACAAGCATGACTGCCCCTTTTCCCCCAACCCAGTGAAGGATGCCATCCTGGTGGACAAGAGCCCAGGTTCCAGAAAAGGCTAGCCAGGATTTGAATTCTTGTTCTCCTGCTTACTAGCTATGTAACCTTGGACAAGTTAATTGACTTCTTTAAGGCTCGGTGTCTCCTCTGTAAAATGGGGATAAGTGTCTTCTGCAAGAGCTGCTGGAGAGGGGTACCTGGGTGGCTCAGTGGTTGAGCATCTGTTTGGCTCAGGTTGTGATCCCAGGGGTCCTGGGATCGAGTCCCGCATCGGGCTCCCCACAGGGAGCCTTCTGTCTGCCTAGGTCTCTGCCTCTAGGTCTCTCATGAAAAAATAAAATCTTAAAAAAAAAAAAAAAAAAAAGAACTGCTGGAGAGGAGAGTCTGTGTAAAATGCTCAACAACTAAGGTTACTAAACAGTGGTTCTTACTGCCTCCCAGCCCCACTTATGGCTCACAGGCTCACAAAGGATCTGTCCTCATGGACTGTCATGCCATCAGAATTCAGGATACTATCTTATAAACATTGTAAACCAGGGAACACTTCTATTAAAATTATTCTCCTTTTTGAAGACTGGTTGCATGGTCTTTGGAATATCCTGAAACAAGTAAAGTGAGCACAAGTATTTTCTCCCTACTCTTCTCTGCATTAGTCCTGGCCCCGAGTCCAGAAGGAACAGAAGCTGCTCTCAAAGTGAAGCATCAATCCAGGGCCAGCATTGAACGACGATGCCATGGAGGGACCCTCCCACCTTCTGTGCATAGCTTCCTAGGGTGTAGGAACAAATGTGCAGGAGCAAGAGGACGGTGACCAGTTCTCATATGACCATGGTGCCTCAAGCCTTTAGGCAGCTAGGGTGTACTGGGACAGCAGAGTGGTGCCCTTTCTTGAAAGCCTGAGTTCCAGGGGTAGGTGCCAAAGGGATTATGTGCTTTTGGGCATGTTAACCAACCCAGGCCCATTACAGCCCCTACCCTGAGATGCCCAGAGAGGAGCACAGCCAGTCTGAGAACCCAATCAGATGTCTCCCCAAGAGCTTGAGGCAAGTTTCATCACAGACATTTATTTTAGTTTTGTTAATTTCAAATATTCATTGACCTCTTGTATCAGATTTAAGGCAGAGAAAAGATACATGTCCCTGGTTAACTGAACCGGGATTTAGATAGTGTAGTCCACCCTGGGTTCCACCAGGGAGACCTCACCCAAGATGACAGGTCCGGTTGCTGGTGCACAGTTGAGCATTGAGAGGCACATCAGTCTTAGTGAAGAGAATAAAAAGCTTGGAAGAGGGCAGGATTCTTGTAGGTGACACTGCAGGCGACCCACCAGCCCTTCCTCCCCAGGGGATTCTAAGACAGGACCCCGACGTTGTGAAGACAGGCTCACACTCCTCTCCGACCAGCCGGGCAAGGTGCTCAGATGTTGGTTAACTCAGATGTGTGCACTGCTGTCCTCAGAATGCTCACCTTCACCTCACCTGTGGCTTGTCTAGACCCAGGGCTGGCTGTGCATGACCATGCTTAGGGAAGGGTCGACAGAGAGGCCTTCCCACCAGTTTCCCAGGTCTTCATCCTAGCCAGTCAATGTCATCGTCGTCATCATCATCTCCAAAAAGTGGTGTCGGGGGCGGCCGTCCCTTCATGCTCTGACAAAACAGGAAAGAGCAGTCAGTCCTCACCTGTCCCTGCACCAGACGGCCTCCCCGCCTGGATAAGGTGAAGTGAACTGGCACCTGCTTCCAGCTCCAGGTTGGGAAGGACGGTGTTGCTTAAGGTTTTATTCAAAAGGACTGACCCTGTGGCCAGCAAACCTGGGCTTCCAGATAAAGCTGAGCCAAGCATGCAGAGAAGGGAGGCAGTCCTCCAACACAGAGACAAGACAACCAACATTGGATGATTTTATCATTTATTTGTGAAACACATGTATTGATTTGACAGGTTTCTTCTCATGCAGTGACTTACACATTTCGTGTGGGAAAAGGAGGGTTGATGGGGGAAGAGAGAGGAGTAGGAGGAAGAAAGAGAAGCAGAGCAGCCCCATGGAGAGAGAGAGAAGATGCAAGAAGATGAAGGAAGGTTGGGAAGAATATAGCTCCATCTGAAGACACTGCTGCGGCCTCTGGTGGCCTGTCTGGTTCTGGAAGTGACCCCACCATTTGGGAGAAATGAGTTCAGAGCCTTGGCCACGTTACCAAGTGGCAAATCCAAGAGGCGAAGAGAGGCCAGGAGCACAGGGCCACAACCCCCAACACCCTTGATCCCACTGGCCCTTTCCTCACTCTCTCCAACCAGGTAGTAGGAAAATGGAGATTAACAGACTACAGAGGAAACTCTCCCCCACTTTTCATGACTTGAGGTCCTGGCTTTTTTCTTCTAGGTTGGCAGGGAACAGCTCCCACAGGGGTAGCAGGAGAAAGGGGTAGCAGGAGAAAGGCACACATGGAATATCCCCTGCTCTGAGCTACTGTGGCCCACGGTCAGTCTTCACAGGGCTGGCCAAACAGAGGCAGCGGGATGTGGTCAGGGGTCCCTGGTACAGACCTTGTATCCCTTTCTGGGCATCAACTAAGGGAGCTCTAGTCTGACTGGCTCACTGCTTCTGTTTTATTTTGGCTAAAATTCTGGCTCTGTATTTGCCAGCATTAAAACCTTAAGACTATTACTTAATCTTGCTGGGCCTCAGTCCTCTTCTCTATAAAATGGGATAAAAGTGCCTACCTCACTAGATTAGCAGAGTATTAAATGAGAAGTTTTCAGAGCATCCCAGAAATAAAAATTACCTTGATAGTATTCATATTAATACCAGTAATATATTGGTAACTAAACATTCCAACTATATTTACGGCAGCCACTTGGGATATTCAATTGGTTTTTTGTTATTTTTAAGTGCAGAACTCATATTCAAAATTTTTGAATAAAAATTTAATTCCTGGGAAGAAAGGCCCATGGGAAGAAATGGTGCACTTCCCCCAGGGGAGTCCGGGCAGGAGGCAAGGGCATTGTATGTGCAAGCCAGCTCCTTGCTCTGCCACAGCCATTTCCCCCAGGTTCTGGCAAAATCACCTCACAATTCTGTCCCTGGGACAGGCTGAGCCTGAAGCTGATCTGTGTTCTCCACCCATATTTCTCTCTAGTGACAGTCCCATCAGAGCAGTCAAATGTCCTAGTGACAGCCTCACTTCACAGTGGGACAATAGATGCAAGAATCAGGGCTCTGATCCAGGCAGGCTCTAGGAGCAAGCCGCCCTCCGGCCATCACTCTGCAGCTTGGTAGAGTGAGGTTGTGCTATCAGCACTTAAACCATTTTCTGCCCAGGGTGTTGTGAGGACCAAACAAGGTAGCAGCGCAGGGTGCAGGCTGAGGAAGTGGAAAGGCCCAAAAACAGGCAGTCTTGGAAGGAGCCTGGGTTTCAGTCCTAGCTCTACCACTAACTCTCTCTGTGCCTTTAGGTAAATCCTCTTTCTGCGCCTCAGTTTCTTTGTCTATGAATAAGGATGTAAGACAAGACCTTCAAAGTCCCTTCTGATTGTAAAGTAGACAAATTCCAAGCAGATCTGGGGAACCTGAGGCTCTAGCATTCTAATACAGGACTAAGCAGCTTGACTTCCTTCACTGAAAGGAGCAATCATTCCTGCGTGGACAGAAATCGAGATCCCTTTTCAGGAATAAAGTATCTGCCCATCCCCACCACGCTTACAGAGCTGCCCCCTCCCAGCCCCTTGGCTGCTCCCACAGGCTGCAGCACACAGAGCCCAAGGCACCGGCCACCCGCAGACTCCACTTCTCTTCTTGGAGCCAGCAGGGAAGGGTCCCTGGGGAGTGGTGTGAGGCAGGGCCTGGCATTTCCTTACCACCTCATCTTCATCCTCCTCCTCAGGCTGTGCTTTGGGCCTCGAAAATTTCAGAGTTGCCCCTTTAAAGAGTTCATCGTCTTCATCCCCTGAGAGACTGAAGGAAAAATCAAGAAAATCAAGTCAACAGAAAATGGCGCTGTTCCTGTTTCAGGCCACAAAGCCCACAAGCTCTGCAGAAAGAATCCAGCAGCTGTGGTAGTGGCCCAGGAGTTACCCCCCGCCTCCACGCTGGCCTCCTAGTGCGCTTGACGCCTTCCATGGCCTATAGCCAGTCATCTTTAAAAATGAATACATCAGGCCATGTCTTTTTTTTTTTTTTTTTTTGCTTAAATCCCTTTAATAACTTTTCAAGGTACTTCCAGTCCAAATTTCTAAGAGTGACACAAGATCTCACATGTCTTGGTCCCTACTTCATTCTCCAATCTCAGGTTAACATCACTCTCCTCCTTACTGGGCCTTCTTTGGCTCCTTGATTGTCATGTCCCGTCCTACTACAGGACCCTGGCATGTGCTGTGCCTGCTCTCTGCAATCTCTTCCTCTGAACCCTGGCATTGAAGGCTCCTTTCCAACCTTTAAGTCCCAGTTTATACATTACCTTCTCTGAATCCTTCCCTAACCACTGTATCTAAAAGCAGAATAGGGATGCCTGGGTGGCTCAGTGGTTGAGCATCTGCCTTCGGCTCAGGTCCTGGTCCCACATCGGGCTCCCCGCATGGAGCCTGCTTCTCCCTCTGCCCGTGTCTCTGCCTCTCTGTGTGTCTCTCATGAATAAATAAAATCTTAAAAATAAGTAAATAAATGCAGAATAATTCCCGTTTTATTCTCTATTACCATAATATAGAATTTTGTTTTGAAGGACTTATCATACTTTTATAATACATAAATATTTGGCTTCCCCACTAGACTGCAAGCTCCTTAACTCAAAAACCAAATCTGCCTTGCCTACCACCCTACTGCAGTGCTGACCACATAGGTATTATTGAATAAATACGTGAATGAATCAACAGTGAGTCAGTCCTCTGAGGATGGGTGACCAGCCCTGGCAAAACCAGTGACAACCTCCACATACAGCTGCCCTGTTCTGGAAACGGCTCAGGAAGACATACCTGGTATGCTGAGAATACTGGTTAGGTCCACTTGCTGTTCCAACAGTTGGTGAATCTGCCTCTGTGTTTTCTAGCTCCTTAGAGGGAGCAGGAGGGTTAGTGACATCCTCATCTTTCTTGAGCTCTGGAGGCTGAGGCTCTTCTCCTAGACTTTCAGGCCCTAAGGCCAGTGGGTCCCCCTTCATGGGGTGTGAAGTCAGGGACAGTCTTGTGGGGCTCTCTGGCTTTTTGACACAGGCATTTTCCAATGGGTTGGCAGCAAGTGTCTCCTCACACTCAGAATCCACAAGTACAGGGCCCGGAGGCTTAGGGGGAATTGAAGTTGGGGGCCCCAGAGGTCTTTGGGAGGGGATACAAGACAGTTCAGGTGGGCGGGCATCACCTTTTATCTCTGAGAGCACCTCTGCCTCTGCAGGCTCCCCTTCCCTTCCCTGTACCTCATCCTGGGGAACAGAGAGGACCCGAGGAGGCAGGGAGACAGCCTCCTGGACTGCCTGCTCCGATGACACCAGGGAGGACTCCTGCGTCTCCGTACTCTGTGGCGCTAGAGGCGGTCCAGAACTGGCTGAAACCGAGTGCTCCCGGGGTCTTTGAGGCCGCTCTTCCTCTTCCTCCTCTTCTTCACTGCTGCTCTGTCCCTTGTCTTGCTCATGCTGGTTTAACAGCTGAAGAGTCACTATCTGTTCAAAAGCCAAGGAGGAGGAGATGCTCACTGACAGGAAAACAGCAGGCACTCCTACTTCTTCACTCCCTGAGAGCACAACTGCTCCTGCAGGTCACATGACTGTTTCTTCCTCTCACCAGAGGCTGCCCTCATCCATGCAGACAGAAGTCATTCCACTTATCCTGATTATTGAGGAACAGTCTTGAATACTTTTTAGATTTAGGACCCCTGAGAAGGCACTTAAGCACCAAGATTCTCGCCTCAGTGAAACAATCACCAGCCGGCCGTACCTTGATGGTGTTCATGATGGTCCCCAGAACGGCCCTGCCACTGTAAGAGTCCTCCAGCTCAAATTCTCCCCGCAAGGACTGGAACACCTGGTTCATGATCTTCTTGACCTGCGTGAAGACGTGAGGAGAGCAAAACAAAATATATGCTGCCCAAATCAAGTGATTAGGGGATGCATGTCAATTCCAGAGAGGGGTCTGGAGGGCTGAAAGGAAGCCCTTCTGGAACCATGTAGTGCGACACAGCTGGTCATGAACTGAGATGCCCAAGGCTGTCACTATGGAGAGGGCCATGTTAGATAAGGAACAACATTTGGTGGAAGGGTTATCAAGGACAGGCAAATGCATGATTTCCCAAAAAAAAAAAAAAAAAAAAAAGGGCAAGCTGTGGCACGTGTTTATTGATGCCTCCTCCCGTTGTGGCCACCATTTGAGCTGCCGTGGGCTGTGAGGATTGGTGCCAGCAGCTGCTGGGCACACTCCTCTCTCTTGTGAGTTAGAGACACTCCCTTCTCTGTCAAAACTTCAGGATGGAGTCTTCTGGGGTGGCCATTAATGTGATAGGCTCCAAAGAGTTAAGTTTTACTTAAGTCAGACAAGTGGTATTATCACTAAAGACAGAAAAAAAGCTACCAACACAACAAACTGGCCATACTAGGGGTGCCTGGGTGGCTCAGTCTGTGAGTATCTACCTTTGGCTCAGGTCATGATCCCAGCGTACTGGGATCAAGCCCTGCATCAGACTCCCAGGGGAGAGTCTGCTTCTCCCTCCCTCCCCCTCGACTTGTGCTCACTCTCTAATAACTAAATAAAATCTTAAAAAAAAAAAAAAAAACTGGCCACATTCTTCCTGAATGCCTGATATGCACACTCACTCAATCCCTTGATATGATCTGACTTGCTTCTTCTTCGAAATGCCCGCTCACCTTCTCTGAGGCATCAGTGGCAGCAGCTGCAACCCCAGACGCGTGGGACTTATTCTCCGGGTCCTCTGCACGCTGTTCATTTTGCTCTGTCAGGGCTGTGACTCGGGCCTGGAGGGCTAGACACTGCAAAATGAACAGATTGTAGCTGTGGCCTTGGGAGCCTGGACTGCCAGGTGGAAGTCAGGGCCCCCGGGGGGACTAGAACCATCCTAAGCATCCAGCGTTAACCTCAGGTAGGTCTGGGTGTCTGCATGCCCCCACCCGCCCCAGGCTGCTGACTCAGGACATTCTCTTTCCTCATCCCTCAGTCTCAATTCACAACTTCACCTCCTCCTCCCCACCAAGGCCACCTGTCTTGTTCCTAATCAGGTCAAGAGCATGATGAGAAAAGAGGGGATAGAAGTCCAGTAACAGACATGAACACTGGCCATTAGAAGCAGTCTATTCACCTGCCAAGACGGCCTTCATCATCTCTGAGTCAGAGAGTTTTAACTAGATTCTCTAAGGAAAGATACGCAGACTTTCACACCATGACTCTAAGCCATCTTCCATCTCTGTCACTTTCATACCACGATCCCACCATACCCAGGCCCAATCTCACCATACCCAGGCCCCGTCCCACCTCCGTACCTCTGCCTGCGGCATTCAGCCACCTTCCACACCTCACTTCTCACCAAGGTTATGGGGCCTTCTGGGCCCTGCTCCCTCAGGCACTTCCTCTTCTGGGCCTCATAGCCCTTAATACTTATCTTTGTTTCTGTCTCACTTTCTTGACTGTGAGATGCTTGAAGGCAGAGTAAACCCTTTTTCTAACACAGTATCTAGACTACAACTGGTATTCAGTAAGTATTTGCTTCATAAATGATCAAATAGTGGAATTATACATATTCCAGAACACTATTGTTGCTTTTGCTTTTTCTAGGTCACGGACCTGTCTTCCCAAAATCAATATGTGAAAGATTACTGATAAACTGGAGAGCTGCACAAGCATGGTTTGGTTTTCAAGCTATTAACATATTTTAGGTTCAGAAGGATTTGTAAGACTCAACCTGTCTGCCTCAGTTAACTGGGCTGTCTGGCCTAGGGAAAACTACCTTTTCCTGAAGGTGGAGGAGCTTCTGCTGGTTGGCATCTCTCTGCGCACAAACCTCCTGGTATTGCTGCTGGTGCTCATCTTTGGCAGAGGCCAGCAGGTGTTCACATTTTGCTTCCCACTGGGTCTGCAGCTCAGCCTGCACGAGAGACAGCTGCCAAGAGAATGTCATCACCATATCCTGGGGTGGGTGGGGAGGCAGTTGCATCTAGCGAAGCCCATCTTTCATAAGGCAAAAAAGAATAAGCCAACAGCCCAGATTTAATAGGGACACAACTACCTGAAAGACCTTGATTACTCTGAAAGTAAACGTACTTCTTAAATGTAGGTACACAGATATCATTGCTGATCAGGATTCTAAAAGCTACTCCAACCAGTTAAGGGGTGACTGTCTAGACAGCTGCTAGAGAATAGGGCCATAATGTGATCTTTTTCAGAGTCTGGGCCCTCTTTACAGGTTCCGATGAAACCGTTTTTTCAAAATTCCCAGAGGAGACTACACCAATTCACTCAACAATTAAACAGATACACATAAGTATGAATTTATGAACTTAGGAGGAAAAAGGCCTCTGTCAAAGGCCTCTTATGAACTAGAGATCCAGGTGTGTCCTGCCACTGTCCCTGGTCTCCCTGCCTGATTACCTAAATAAATTCCTTCTCTTCAAGGACAATAATGTGCCTGAAGGATGGTGTCTGCTGGTTGAGGACTCTGGTTTTATGATGTTTGGAATCCCTTTTTTTCCAAGGACAATAATGTGCCTAAAGGCATGTTTCCAAAGTGCTTCAGGTTCCTGATACCTGCTCTGCAGCTGCTTGGTCTGTGGACACCCGAGCCTTTTTCAAGAGCTGCCGAAGCTTGTCCAGTTCCTCCTGGTAGGACTTGCGGATTTCATCAATCTCCTCCTCAGCCTGACAGCGCTCTTGAGCTGACTTCTTTTTCCTTTCAGAGAGGTTCTTAGGAATAAGAGAACCATCATCAGCTCTAGCTGTTTCACAGAGGATAAATGCAGATGGTGACAGTGATGGTAGTTTTTGAGCTGGCTGGGTCCTTCTGGAACAATTCAATGTTTAATTTTCCTTCTATATTTATCATTCTCAGCTGCTGAGGGACATTGTCAGCTGAGGGACAGAAAATGTAGACCAAGATTTACCCCCTAAAAAGGCACAAGACCACAAAAGCTTCACTGGAGTTTTACAGAAATCTCAGAAAGTTTCTTCTTTCATATTTAAACTGTTCCAGGGGCACCTGGGTAGTTCAGTTGGTTAAATGTCCAACTCTTGATTTCGGCTCAGGTCATGATCTCAGAGTCGTGGGATCAAGCTCCACATCAGGCTTGTGCTCAGCCTGGAGTCTGCTTGAGATTCTCTCTCTTCCTCTCCTTCTGCCCCTCCCCCTGCCTGCTAAGTAAATAAATGAAATCTTAAAAAATAAATAAAAATAAACTGTTCCAGAACAGAGAGAAAGAAATATTCCCACTTTGTTCAATGGGGCTTGTTTAGGCTTAAAATTTTAATACAACAGATACTGAAAATAATAAGTGATATTTGTGACATCTATGAGTGACAAAGGATTAACATCCTTAGTAATGTTTATGAATCAAATATTACAATAGAAAAGAAGACAAAGGACATTACAAAGAATTTACAAAATAAACACAAATAGGTATTAAATATATGAAAGCTTCACTATTAACAAAAATATATATTAAAATAAGACAGCAAAAAAAAAATAAGACAGCATATTTCACCTATCAGGCTATAAAGATTAGAAAAACTGACATATGCAGAGTTGGACAAAATATAGAGATACGGACTTGCTCACACAGTGCTGGAAGTGTAAGCCAACATATTCTTCTTTGAAGATAATCTGGCAATATGTATTTTTTTTTTAAGATTTTTTATTTATTCCTTTGAGAGGGAGACAGCACCAGAGAGAGCACGAGCAGGGGGGAGGGTCAGAGGGAGAATCATTTTAAAAATGTAGATGTAAAGCATTGCCTATGATCTAGCAATTCTAATTCAAGCAATTCATTGTATGGAATGCTCAAATGAATTTGTAAATAATAGTCATATAGTACAAGGATGTTCACAGCAGTGCTTGAAACTGGAAAAATAGAAACATAAATAACCATCAGTAGGTAAATAAGTTCCAGTGTAACCTGACAAGAGACTAGAATACTGTGCTGTAGTTAAAAAAATGAGAGTTTTTATTCATTTTTTAAAAAGATTTTATTTTTAAGCATTCTCTACACCCAACATGGGGCCTGAACTCATGACCCCGAGATCAACAGGTGCATGCTCTATCAAATGAACCAGTCAGACATCCCAAAAAGTTCTCACACTTAATTGTACTATGTCCACGATGTTAAAAAAAAAAAAAAAGTGTTACACATGACCCTATTACAGTTTAAAAATGATCAGTGTACATATATGTATGCACACATATATATATGTCTATTTTATACACACAGAAAATAAACTGCAGGGATAATCGTACATTATTTATAGTTGTCATCTCTAATGCTTGAGATTGAGAGGAAAAAAGATAAATTTCATTTATTTCATACTTTTCAGCATTATTTGTACTTGTTACAATGAGCACATGCTCTTGTGATTTTTTTAAGATTTTATTTATTCATTCATGAAAGACACACAGAGAGAGGCGGAGACACAGGCAGAGGGAGAAGCAGGCTCCACCCAGGGAGCCCAATGCGGGACTCGATCCCAGGACCCCAGGATCATGCCCTGGGCCAAAGGCGGCCCTAAACTGCTGAGCCACCCAGGGATTCCACTCTTGTAAATTTTTTTTTTAAGATTTTATTTATTTATTCATGAGAGACACACAGAGAGAGGCAGAGAGACAGAGGGAAAAGCAGGCTTCCTGTAGGGAGCCCAATGTGGGACTTGATCCTAGGATTCTGGGATCATGTCCTGGGCCGAAGGCAGATGCTCAACCACTGAGCCACCCAGGCGTCCCCACTCTTGTAATTTTTAAAAGGAAAGTAAAAATGTCTATTCAACACTTAAGCCTGGCCACTTGGGTCTAACTGAGAAACTTCAGGCATAGAACTTACCTTTTCCAGAGATTCCTTCTCGGCTCGAAGATCAGCCAGCTCCTCCTCCAGGGATGTCACCTTGAGCTCCAGTTGTCTCCGGCTTTGCTTTTCACTTTTGAATCTGGACTGTGCTTGCTCTGAGGTTTCCTGGAGCTCTGGGTGTAATGGCAGGGTGACTGGTTGAAGAACCAGTGCTGCAGAGGCACCTGGCATCCCAGCTGCTCCTCCCAGGCCGCACCCTGCGGGCTCCCAGCCCGATCACGTGAGCGTCTTCTCCTCACTCCTTTCAGCACCCCTCACTGACCAGGGAAAGGCCTACCATGTCATGAATCAACTCCCCAGCAACCCACGTTCACGGCCATTATGTGTGTCACCTTCTCCACACAAAATGAAAAAGAAACGTTTCAAGCTGTCCAAAACCACTTTCGAAAGGTATCATGGCCACAATCCCATTTCAACCACTGCCTCAACACACTAAACAGATCTTTATTTAGCCATCAGCTCAGGACCTGTCTCAACACCTCAGTGAAATACTTCCATCCTTCTTGGGAGCTGGGACATTCTACCAAGACTTTCCTTTTAAAACACCAAATAAATGCTCAAATAAAGCTACTTGGAATATTTCATTAAAATGTAATGCATCAAAATTAAATTTGTATGGAAAACTTTTGAGACCCATATGGTGCTTCACAAGAGCAAAAAAGAAGTTACCTGTACGACATTCGAATCTAAGACTGTTCCTCAGGTGCACCCATGTGATGCTCTAAAAGGGAAAGGGTTTCTCCTCAAGCTACCACCCTACCGACTGACATCAGTGTGTTTAGCTCTTTTCAGGCAAGCAAACTTTGCTTCTTCCCAATTCTGCTGCTGCCCCCTGGTCCCATCTGTGTCTTCCACACTTGTGTCTCTACATGGAGATACATGAATCAACATGCTGGTTTTCATACATCTACTCTTCAAGTCCCTATGTCTTGAGCAGCACCTTTATGTTAGGCACTGAACTCAGGCTAACTTGGAGGAAAGGACTTTGCTAAAATGACCAAGATACCATCCTTGTCCTCCAGAGGCTTAGAGTCTAGAAGGGAATGCAGACATGAAAATAGTGCTATTTCAAGGCTAACTCTGATAATGGTCATAACAACATACTCAGAGGTAAAGAATTCTAAAGGAGATTAAATGTTCTAGGAAAAAAACAAGGAAGTTTCTGAAAGAGTAGATTTTGGAGAATTGGAGGCAAATATTGGTGACAGTGGGCACACCAAGTCCAGAGAAGAGCATGGATAAACAGATCAGAACCATAGGATGGCCTAAAGCTGCAGCAGAGTGGTTATGTCCAGAGCCAAGTGAATTGAGCAATATAAGAGGAAGTAAGCCAAGCTGGAGGGGCCTCAAGTGCCAAGCTGAAGGGTTGGAATCCACCCTCTGGGTTGCGGCTACAAGAAGCACTTCTTTCTTAAATTTCCACCGAGTCACGAGTTACAGGAACACATTAAATTCTTCTGGGCCCAGGAGCCAAACACAAGTACCAAAGATACTGAGGGCAATACTCGCCCAAAAAGGGGGAAAGTGGTCACTGATCAACTCCAGATGAACAGCCAGTCCTTCAGTATCCTTTGTCAACCAATCATGTAGGTTTATACTGACCTGCTTTCATTTTTGCCTCAGCCCTTCAAACTTGATGAGCATTAAGCCAAATGCATGGGGAGGAAGGACAGTGTTTCTTTTTTCTTTTTTTAAATTAAACTCTATCCCACTGTGGGGCTTGAACTCACAATCCCAAGATCAAGAGTCACATGCCCCACTGACTGAGGCAGCCAGGTGCCCCTCAGTTTCATTCCTTGGGTTTAAATGGTGAGCGTCCCAGCCCCTCCACCAAGGACATACCTGAAAGCTCTGCCTGCAGTTTGGCGAGCTGGCCCCTAAGGAGCTCTGTCCCTTTCAGGCTTTCTGTCAGCTCCATCTGTAGCTCTGTTTCTTTCTTTTGGTGAGCGGTTACTTTCAGCTGCAGACAAGAGACTTGAGCAGTGGCGGCTGCTAACTCTTCTGTCACCTTGGCCTGAATAGTATGACAAAGTACGATGCCACTTCACACATGGGTGTCCCTTGTCTCCAAGTGATGACCCAACCTCACACACTCTATGCTGACTAAACTGGTCGGAAGGGAGGTCAGGCCTCTTAACCTGCATGAAGCCAAAATCAAGCCTTCAAAACGTGCCAAATCTCTGACCCAGGAATTCTCTTACATTAATCTGTCCTTGGGAAGAACTGTGCAAACTTACACAACTTTTGCTACAAGATGTTTAATGCAGATTGTTTATAGTTGCAAAAGAATGAAAAATAAAATGCTGGAAAATGAGCTTGATTAAGCAAATTACGATACGTGCATCTTGTATGCAACTACCGAGAATGATGATACAGTGTTACCAATGTGATACCTGAGAAACAGTATTCCTGTCATTTTCTAACTTTCCTAGAATAAACGTGTATTTTTTTTTTTCATAAGAAAAGGATTTTGAAATTTAAATTGAATGCCTTCAATAGCAACCAACGTACATCTGAGTCTGCTGTTTCTCCCTAGTGGAAGTATGATGGAAAACTCAGCCACCTGAGTTTGGTCTGGGGTGGGGTTCTTGGAAGAACAGAGCTTACAAAAGATGTCAACACTTCTGTTTTCTCATGTGCCACTTATTGTAAATGGTGCCCTGTCCTGGCCTCACAGAAGCTATATCCTCTCAAGTACCATCTGATGAAAACACAATGACTCCCCTGGAGAACCCTCTAATGATAATCTGTGTAGTAAAGGTGATGATTAAGAGGACGGCCAAAAAAAATGGAACGGTAAACAAGTGACAAATACCACATCCTCATCACCTGATCTGACGTGCTCCCATAAAAATGAGGAGAAATAAGAGGACAAGAAACGCAGTGAATGGTTTTCCACTGGTGACCCATCTTGACTTTTTGGACAGCAAAGTATTTGTGGGGTTGGGCCATCTCTCTATACTATTATGCTGCTACTCTCATGACTCCTCCTATGCTATTCTACTTACCGTGCATTTATAGTCATCCACTTTTTTTACTATCCCTTGTCCCTTCTTATGCTATTCACTGTGCCCCTGCAGATTTAAACTTTCCAAAGCCTTTCCATTTAAAATATGGTATTCTGGCTCTTCTAAAGGTAAAGGATATAAAGCAAAATAAAAAAATATATAAAGGGGGGTGCCTGGGAAAAGCTCAGTGGTTGAGTGTTTGCCTTTGGTTCAGGTCGTGATCCCAGGGTCCTGGGATTGAGTCCCGCATCGGGCTCCCCACGGGGAGCCTGATTCTCCCTCTGCCTGTGTTTCTGCCTCTGTGTCTCTCATGAATAAACAAGTGAAATCTTAAAAAAAACAAAAAAAAAACAAAAATAAAAACAAAAAAGTATATATAAAATAAAAAGAAACAGGCTGTGAATGAGTATCTGAGAGTCTACTGACAAACCCTCTCTTTGACCAAACTTTAGTCATGTTCCTCTGAGCCCCTGACCTTGGCCTCCCATCCTGTCCGTAGCCTGCCCAGCCTAGTTTTAAGAATCCTGCTATGTCCATTTACAAAGAACCCCTCTCCCTGATATCTGAACAAGTTCTTCATCTTCGACCTTTGCTATCCCAGTCCTTGGCTAGTCAATTAGAAGAATCCTATGAGGTCAAAAGTGACCTCAAGAATCTCCCTACCCATGAGGTCTCCTCTGAATAATTTTTCAGCACTGACCCCTCACTCCGCTCCTTAGCCATCTGCCCTTACTGAATTTGGAGTGAAGCCCAATTTAACTCTTCTACTGTAACAGCCTTGAATAAAGTCTTCCTTACTACTTCTGGATGCATCTGGAAAATTTTTTTCTAACGGTAGGCGACCTTTGGAATGAGCTCTAAGATACTTATTTTTGCTATTCAGTAGCCTTGGGTTTTTACCTGTTAAACACAGAGGACAATGGCAGCTAGAACTTCCAGACGGAAGAGGAGTTTTCATCTGCTCCATGTAGAATTAAAGTTTTAGTCACCGTCCTGGCACATGTGGCCTGATGGGACCTGAGCTCACATAGTACCCAGAGAGCTTCGTATCTGTCCTTAGCTCGAGAGTTCACAAATATCAGATCGAGAGCCTCTCATAAAGGCCTTGCAGCAACTAAGACCACTGGAGGGGCTGGAGCTCACTGAAGGGGAGGCAGTAGGATGGGTTGTCCCTTTCTCACCAAAGGACAAGCAGAGTAAAAGGTGACTTTGGGCATTATTTGGAAAGGCCAATTAGAAGCTTGATAAGTAATACTCTCAGCCAAACACACATCTGTGCACAAAGAAAACAGCAAAGGGACGAGTAATGGGAAAGTAAAGGCAGGGAGGACCAAAAATTCAGAAAAAAAGTAAAAAGGAACATTCAAGTCAGAAGCAGGAAAATGGTATCAAAGCAAAATGGCCATTTTTTTTTTTTTGGTTTTTTTTTTAAGATTTTACTTATTTATTCATGAGAGACACAGAGAGAGAGAGGCAGAGACAGGCAGAGGGAGAAGCAGGCTCCATGCAGGCAGCCTGACAGGTCTCCAGGATCATGCCCCAGGCCAAAGGCGGTGCCAAACCACTGAGCAACCCGAGCTGCCCTATGGCCATTTGACCAAAGGAAAAAGGACACAGCTGACTGGAAGTGAGGCCCTGAGCAAGCCACTTACTCTCTCTGGGCCACAGTTTACCCTCTGTGAAACAAGGTCAGATCAGGTGACTTCTGACAACTCTTCCGTTAGTCCAGGGTTTTATGTGGAAATACTAACCCTGTTACAGAGAAAAATAAAGAATTCCATTCACTGAATGTTCACTGAGTGCTCAGCCAAAACTTTGAGCTGCGTTTGAGGGCAGAGAGCTGCCTCCAGGGATGAAAGAACCTTGGTGATCTCCCTTATAGAGGGAGAGCCCTCACAGGGATGACTGTTAAGAAAGAAGTGGAGCAAAAGGAAAGGGGGAGGAGGTTGTCAAGCCTTGAAAAGTTTCACTGAAATCAAAGCAGCCAAGCAAGGTGTGTGGTACTTGCTACCTGGCTCATCAAGCATAGTGCTACTCAGCCCAGGGGATGCTCTGAGACAGATGTGTGGAAAGCACGGTGCCTGGGATCTGATGGTGATTTAGCAGATCGGAGTTGTTCTGTTGTGATTACTGCTCTTTGGGCTATTATAGACAGAGCATCTGCAGGTGCCAGGCACCATGCCAACCATTTCTGTGTATCAATATGGGGCACCTGGGTGGCTCAGTCGGTTGAGCATCTGACTCTTGATTTTGGCTCAGGTCATGGTCTCAGAGTTGTGAAATTGAGCCCCAAGTTGAGCTCCACACTCAGTGGGGCATCTGCCCGAGATTCTTTCCCTCTTCTTCTGCCCCTCCCCCTGCTGGTGCAGGTGTGCGCTCTCTCTAAAATAAATAAATCTGGGATCCCTGGGTGGCGCAGCGGTTTAGTGCCTGCCTTTGGCCCAGGGCGCGATCCTGGAGACCCGGGATCGAATCCCACATCGGGCTCCCGGTGCATGGAGCCTGCTTCTCCCTCTGCCTATGTCTCTGCCTCTCTCTCTCTCTCTCTGTGACTATCATAAATAAATAAAATAAATAAATAAAATAAAATAAATAAATCTTTATAAAAAATGAATCATGTGAGTGGATTAATAAGCTAACTCATGGGGTTGGCAAACTCTGACCCATAGGCCAAACTGGCCTACTGCCTATTTTTGTAAATAAAATTTTATTGGAACACACCCACCCTCCCCCCACTGATACTCAACATGAGAATCACATGGTGAAGTTCCTAAAAACAAAGGCTCCTAGCTGCCCCATCCAGAGACTGTAGCAAAAGAAACCACTAACAAAGAGCAGTGAGTCCTGGCTGGCTGTGTATCAGAATCAAAAGGAACTTTTGAAAAGTTCAGATTCAGCCTTCGGCTAGATATTGCTGAATTAGAATCTCAAGGTGAAGCTTAGGAATATGTATTTTTAGTCAAGCACCTCAAGTGACCTTGAGGCAGTCAGACTAGTGTGTGGGAACCACTGATCTAGAACAAGTTTTAGTAATCATGCTAGACCTGAATAACAGGTCTAAGAACTCAACCAAGCAATATATTTGGGTGTCCATGCCAGGCCTATGGAGAAAGAAGAAAAGGAAAAAAAAAGGAAAGAAAAGGGAAGAGAAAAGAAGAGAAGAGAAAGAGTATAGGAGAGAGAAAATAAAAGAGGAAAGAGAGATGCCTGGGTGGCTCAGTAGTTGAGCATCTGCCTCTGGCTCAGGGCATGATCCCAGGGTCCTAGAATTGAGTCCCGCACTGGGCTCCCTGCAGGGAGCTGCTTCTCTCTCTGCTTATGTCTCTGCCTCTCTCTCTTTCTCTCTCTCTCTGTGTCTCTCATAAATAAATAAAATCTTAAAAAAAAAAAAAAAGTAGAGAAAAGGAAATAGTAAAAAGTATGGTTAATGGACAGTGAAGTGAAGTGACTCCAGTAGTGTTCAGTGGTGCCAATGTCATAGACTGCTGACCTTGATCCAGGCCCAAGGAGTCAGTCATAACAAACAAGGGATGGTGGGAAGTAACTGTGAGAAAGGATCGGGGTCAAGTTGGGACAGGGCTATGCAGGGCAAGGCACTAGTCATCGGAGGATAAGGGGTCAGAGATATTTCTTCCCTAGACACTACAACAAAGAGAACACAAACAATAACAGCATGAGTCAGAAATCCTCAACATTACTGGACTATGAGAAAGTGAGTAAACTCCACAGGTTATGAGATACATTGCACTCAAGTTTTCAGGAAAAATTCAAAGCATAAATGATTTCTTAAACCTTTGAGATAACAGCAGATGGATAGGTCAAGAGCTCTAGCTGAGGAGCAGGAGCCCAAACCAGAAGGACTCCACTCCAGATCAACAGTGTCTCTGGAGCAACGATGGGGGCAGCGAGAGTCAGCGTCAGCCCAGCCCAAGGCCCACTAGAGTCTTCCTTACAGCGACTCCAGGAACAGGTCAAAATGCCTAATTCTGAACCGACTGAAGCCAGACAGCAGTACCTTAAAACGCTCTTGCAGATGCAGATGAAGGAATAAACTAATCTTAAATTTCACTAAAGTGTTTGTTACATGACATAATAGGAATTTTATTTTTTGGACATTAAAAAAAAAGGGCAGCCCGGGTGGCTCAGCGGTTTAGCGCCGCCTTCAGCCCAGGGCCTGATCCTGGAGACCCAGGATTGAGTCCCACGTCAGGGGCTCCCTACATAGAGCCTGCTCCTCCCTCTGCCTGTGTCTCTGTCTCTGTCCCTCTGTCTCTCATGAATAAATAAAATCTTAAAAAAAAAAAGATTTTATTTATTTATTTGACAGAGAGATAGTACTAACAGAGGGAGCAGCAAAGGGAGAGGGAGGGGGAGAAGCAGGCTCCCCACTGAGCAGGGAGCCTGATGTGGGGGCTCCATCCCAGGACCCCGGGATCATGACCTGAGCCGAAGACAGACGCTGAACCAACTGAGCCACCCAGGCACCCCTATAAGAGAAATTTTCTGTGATTGTGTCAAGAGAATAAATTTCATTTGCTAATAAACAATGTAATCTTCACCTTAATCAAATTACTTAGATGAGTTATAGTTTTTTTTTTTTTTTTTTTTTTTTTTTTTTTTTTTAATTTTTTTTTATTTATTTACGATAGGCACACAGTGAGAGAGAGAGAAGCAGAGACACAGGCAGAGGGAGAAGCAGGCTCCATGCACCGGGAGCCCGACGTGGGATTCGATCCCGGGTCTCCAGGATCGCGCCCCGGGCCAAAGACAGGCGCCAAACCGCTGTGCCACCCAGGGATCCCGAGTTATAGTTTTTGAATCAACTCATTGCAAAGCATCCTATAAAACAGAAATCTGGATGATAGATATAGTAAAATCTGTTAGAAGCTTTCTAGTTCTGTTCCCAATGATGGCAAGTTTTTGCTGAAAAGCAGATGGATAAATACGTACATACACATGACAGCTCCTTACTCTACATATCCTGATGGGCTTTACCCTCCCTGGTTACTTTACCTTCTCTTGTTCAGCATGCAATACTCTTGCCTGTGTGTTTTCTGTGGCTGTTTGAAGTGAGTTGTTCCTCTTCTCCATCATCAGGTTACTCTGCTCAACATACCTGTGAAATAGGGGAAGAGACATTTGTCAAGCGCTGAATGTATACCAGACACAACCAATGCACATTCAGTCCTCACAACATTGCTCTATACCTTCAAAAAAACCCAGTCTGAAAGCATTTTGTTTTTCTTAGATCTGCAGCCATCAAGTTTGGAAGTAGGAACCTGGGCCAGAGGTTAATTGCTTTGCATAATGAAGAGAAAAGGAACTGGAAGTATGTGTGGTGCAGAGGAATGATGGAGGAAAGAGGAGAGGGGAGAAGAAAGCACTTCTCCCCCCACCTCCCCCTTCCACCCCATTCCACCCCTGCCACCATGTGGGAGACGAGACACACTAGAAAAGAGAGGTATGGAAGAATGATACTAAGTGAAATGCTATTTGCTAAGACATGTTCCCCTGAGCACCTCCCCCTTCACCAAAATCTTCAGAAGGATCTAGAAAAATTACACAGTGTTTGGGTTTTATACAGAAATCAGTGACATTCCTGTTGATGAAATAGCCCACACAGAAGAGAGAACAGTTGACAGTATTTTCTAAGTGTTCTAAGTATTAACACCACTTCACAGGTGAAGAAACAAGGGCCAGGAGGAACACCCAAAGCCACATAACAAAAGAGAAGCAGAGCTGGGATTTGAACACAGGTTTGCCTAACATTACAGCCCACTGTGTTTCTTCTACCAAAACGCTCTCAAAAAACAAACAATAATTCACATGACAGGCAAGAAACAGAAATAGCAGCAGTTTCCATAAACTACCCTAAAAAAATATTTATCTAACTTGGTCATTTACAAATAAAACCCTTAGTCCATCCTAGCCAGTGCCCCTTATCTGTCATTACCTCTGATTTCGTTCAATTAGTTCACTAATCTTGTCATTCTGTTCTTCTATCCGACTGCTCTTTTCGAGGATCTCTTGCTTCAATCTTTCATTTTCCTAAATTCAAAATAGATGTATGACTTCAGTTTTTATGAGAAAAGTGCCAGATATAAGGGAATCAACTTGAACTGACAGGTGACACTGCTATAAATTTTGAGATAAAAAACTAAACTTATGTCCACATAAATATTTAAAACATCAAATCATACCTGATGGATACAAATCACTACACCCAATAGATTAGACATATAAATGGCCATAAAATGAAGCAACATTCTAAAATGTTTCCTTGTGGGATCCCTGGGTGGCGCAGCGGTTTAGCGCCTGCCTTTGGCCCAGGGCGCGATCCTGGAGACCCGGGATCGAATCCCACATCGGGCTCCCGGTGCATGGAGCCTTCTTCTCCCTCTGCCTATGTCTCTGCCACTCTCTCTCTCTCTCTGTGTGACTATCATAAATAAATTAAAAAAAATTAAAAAAAAAAAATAAAATAAAATGTTTCCTTGTGACTCTATAGTGATAAGTCCCTTGGACCATATTAGGCCATAATGAATGGATTTTCCAGAATTCCCCAATAGTACTGATCATATGCTGTCTGTGGAGGAGAGGTTTTAGAGGTTAGCACATTCTGGGAGAGAAGGGAGCAAGACCTCCAGGCTGTGTTCTCTTCTCAATCCCTCCTACCTGAATAATTCGTTGGATATTGCTCATAATCATGCTTGTTTCCATTGTGACTGACATGCTGGGAAGCATCAGGGAATTGCCAGCACTGTGCTTCTGTAACTCTTCGACCTACAAAAGCAGGGATAGAAAGACTTTGAGAGAAATTTTTAAATGGAAAAATAGAATTCACCCAAGATCTGACCACTTTTTGGAAGGGCCTAACAAGTTTCTGAGATCATTTCTAACATAAGCTAGAGTTTTCTCCTGCCAAATGAATTCCAAAATAAAAACTACTCTCCAGGGAAATTACTACTAACTACTAAAAATACAGGAAACCAAGGAAGAGTTTACCTATAATCCTATTTGCTGTTTGTATCCCCTATTCAATTCCTTACTTTCAACAAAGCCCCAACCCTGACTCATTCACCTTTGTCATGAGATGATCCATTTTATCAGCCACTTTGCTGACTGCCATTCGAATTTCTGTGTTATGCTGCCGGGCTTCAGTCATGAGAAATGAAGCCATGTCACCAGATCCTGAAGAGACATAAGCCAAAACCACCTTACGAAACTGGAGCAGAGGATACCGTATGAGGAAAAGCCAATAGCTCTTTAGGCAGAGGAAAGAAAGAAATTGACATTCCAAATAGCAGGAAATGCTGTAGGTGATTCCTACTCTCAGGACAAAAGGGCTCCAAAGCTAACAGTAAGTAAGTTATGCTCCTGCAAAATGCATCAAGAGATACAGTCTGGTCCAAGGGCACAAGGATGGCCACTTTGGTCTGCCATAGCACTAACAGCTCATCCAAGTGCATGCCAGCTATTGTACCAGATACCAGGAATTCAGCAGTGAATGAAACCTGGTTCCTGCCCTTGGTAAGCTCACAGTCTGGGGGGGAGACTCACATGTAAACAGATCATTACGACAGAGTGCATTTAAGTGCAAATAAGACCATGTACAAGGTACAAAAGGAACAGAAAGAAAAGCAAGATTAACTCATTGATGACACATATACACAGTTATGTCTGTGAGAGGAGAGGAAGAAGGGATGGTAACATGGAAGACTTCACAGAGGAGATGATAGATTTGATGGTTTCCTAGATGGAGGTGGGGCAGGGTTTCCAGACAAAGGTAGCATCCATGAAACCCTTTCCATGCTGGGACCATAAAGTGTAGGATATACACTGGCTCCTTTCTACCACTGTCCTAAAACCAAAGACAAGCTGCAGAATAAGAAGGTAGGACAGCATGCCAGCTATTTAGTTTGCTTTTTAATACAAAATTACATTTTGTTTTAGTTTTTTATACTAGTGTGCTTTTTATGCACACTTGTTACATACATGAAAAAATACCTGAAAATTTACCCAAGTAACTGTTAACAACAGTTTCCTATGGTCGGGGGTATTTATAATGGAGGACAGTAACTTTTCATTTTATATTCTTTTGTGTTGACTTTTTAAATAAAAGCATATATTTCATAATTTAAAATTTTTCACAAAGTAGCTTTCCTATGAGATACTGAACACCCGGTCACCACGCTTTCTCCCCATTTCCTCCAACATTTCACTCTCTTACTGTTTTCCAAAAACTCTACAGAGCCACTCTGACAGAGCAATGGAAAAGGGCTGGCAGGAGAAAATTCAAGAAACAAAACAAAACGGGCATGAAGAGTTTTGGTGGATGTTGTAAACGTTCTAAAATTAGATTGTGGTGAAGGTTGCACAACTCTGTAAACTTGCTTTAAAAATCCTTGAATTATACACCCAAAGAGAGTGAATTGTACGATATGTAAATCAGACCTCAACAAAGCTGCTTCAAAATAAAGCAGAGATCTACTGGAGTGAAAATGAAAAGGGAGTGGGAAGAAGAGCACAGCAAGAGCAGGAGACGAGACACTCAGGGCCCACTGCCTACCTTGAAAATGAGACTGCGAGAGTGGAATGGGGTACAGGGGCCGGGCGGGCTGCAGCTGGGAGGTGACAGCTGATGTGTGGGGATAAGCATAGGCTTGCATACCTGCATAGGGCTGAGAAAATGCCAAGTTATATTCACGGCTCTCTCTTCTGCTTAATCTGTCTTTGATGGAATAAAGAGATGAAGCTGGAAGGAGATGCAAACTTATTAAAGCTTGAGACAGAGGAGACTGGGTTTGGTACTGGGTAGGCACTGCAGCAGAATTCTGTGTCATCTAGGGGGCCCAGTCACTGAAGTCCTACCCAAAGAGTGAGGGAAGGGTGTCTCAGGTTGCTCCCCTGTGCTCTGGCACTACAATTTAAGTAAGCAGGTATTCAGTCCCCAGCCACTGGGCCTTTTGATGGTCTAAGAAACTGTACATCTAAAGAGACTCAGCTGAGTTTCCATTGTGGCCAAAGGACAGGTGTTCATTGAAATTCCAAAGTAACTCCAAACTCCACGAGTCTCCAAAGGATGCCTCTCCCCTGTGAGATTCTGATGTTCTTGTGACCAAGAGCTTTCATGTTCCCCTGAACCTCAACTATAATATGAAAATAGTAACACGCCACTCAGGGCCATTGTGTGGACTAGATGGAAGTGATATATAGGTAAAGTTCCTCACAGCTGGTAAGTTACGTGCCTGGCAGATAGTAAATGCTCAATAATCAGGAGCTTTCATTTAAACAATGATGATCATTCTTCCTTGAGACAAGGAAATTCAGCTCATATCCATCCATTATTTAAAAACAAACAAAAAACAAAAAACTTAGTCTATAGGATAAAACTTTCCACTAATGAGTGGGGAGAGGGCAAGGTTGGAACTTTTTTTAATTCTAATATACTTTGTCCCAATGGGGCATAGCCCACTCACCAGCACTCCCACCTTTCCACTAAGAATCACCACAGAAGTAAGGGAGTGTGGGAGTATGTTTTCTCTACCAAATGTGTCAGGACAGAAGCACTAGCCTGACAATCAGTAGAAACAGACAGATTGCTGCCACTACCTTCTGTGAAAACAGAAAAAAACCAGCCAGCCCCGGTGGCCCAGCGGTTTGGCACCGCCTTTGGCCCAGGGCATGATCCTGGAGACCTGAGATCGAGTCCCACGTCGGGCTCCCTGCATGGAGCCTGCTTCTCCCTCTGCCTGTGTTTCTGCCTCTGTCTCTCATGAATAAATAAATAAAATCTTAAAAAAAAAAAAAAAAAAAACCCTACTTTAAGAGATCCTTTTTGGAGGATAACTAAACAACAGAGTTCAGCTGTATTTTCCTTTTTTTTTTTTTTTTTTAATTTTTATTTATTTATGATAGTCACAGAGAGAGAGAGAGAGAGGGGCAGAGACACAGGCAGAGGGAGAAGCAGGCTCCATGCACCGGGAGCCTGATGTGGGATTCGATCCCGGGTCTCCAGGATCGCGCCCTGGGCCAAAGGCAGGTGCCAAACCGCTGCGCCACCCAGGGATCCCTCAGCTGTATTTTCCATACACCCTCAACCTACAACCATTCTGCTCTGCACACTGCAGAATCTTAGCCTATCAGCAGCTGGCAGACAAGAACACCAAGGACTTGTGTATCTATCCCTCATGGAGCCATGTGTGCAAACAAAAGGAAATAACTGGGCCTTTACCATGTGCCAGGCCTTGTACCAGGTGCTTTGCCTGTTCTTGCAATTCGGCTTTACCACAACCTATAAGGTAGGTAATCCTGGTCTGGTTTAGAGATGACATTGCGGTGATTCAGGAAGGGGGAAAGGACAGATTCTTATCTGGGGAACTGCTACTGCACAAATTGTGCAGGAAGGAGAAAAGAGACGGACTAGAACCTAATAAATTACAGGCTGTAACTGATGTGGTTTAAAAATGTCATTACCTGAAAGGACTGGGCATTTCCAGACCCAGCGGAGTGGGAGTCGAGAGATGTAACTTGCATTAAGGCAGAAGAGGGCACCTGGAGCCCAGAAACAGATGGCTGAGGTGCTATGATAAAGCAACAAGTTTTCACTGTTATTCACCTCAGTTTCCTCACAAAGGTTTAGACTAGAACCTTACACACTGCAACATGCCTCAGACTGGACCACTTGCCCCATCTACTCCCTGAAGTCTCAGGGATGGGCTAGTAGAAGGGACCTGGGGTTCTTGGGCACATACTACTCAGACCCAGTTCCATCAGCTGACAGAAGTGCACAATTACACATAGAGAAGTGTCTCATTAGCTGAGTGCACACTTCCGAAACTGGCAATGCCACACAGAAGACAAAACATGCAGACCAAATCCATCTCCAGGGCTGAAAACTTCCTACCCAGGGACAAACTGACATGTTTTACACTCTAGTCCAGTTCTAAGTACTAAAACAATGCAGCCCAACAATTTACGGAACAGGAATGATATGATAACTCTGGTGCTGACTCAGTTCCAGGCTGCAGAGCCAGAGAAGCCCCTTACCTTGTGTGGTCATCTGTGGTATCACTGGATGTGCTGGCTGGAGAGAGGGCTGCATGGATGGAGCTGCCATGGGCTGTGTAGCTCCTCGCAGAGCGTTCACATCCTGAAACAGGAACAAGCGTTTTGGTGACTATGTATGTGGGTCCTTAACTGGAGACTGAGGTTGACTGTCTACCCTAAACCTGCTGACAGCCACTGCTTTTAGGCAAAGAAGAGGAAGGAAAGGCAAGAGATTAGGGTGTGGGCTGTGGGGAGATCCCTTCTCCCTATAAATCCTACCAAATAAATATCATTAGTTCCTCAAACATTCTAAGTTGTCAATGTTTTATTGACCCAAGTTGATAAAGTGACTGCTCTCCAGAATGTATCATTTTCCAAACCAGCAGCTACCTTAAACCTGATCTATTCTGCTCCCACAGAAGAAGGGTCTCTTGCAAGGAAACCCAGCCAACAGTGCAGCCTCTTCTTTTCTGCCAAATTATCTCCATAGACCTCAAGGTACTCACTGAAGAACTGACAGAGTAGTTGCACCTCATTACCATGCTTTTTGGATAAAGTGGTTTTAGAGTGTTTTTTCTCCATTTTTTCTTTTCATAAAAATCACAGCACTGTTGGTCCCTACTATGATTCTAAACAAAGTTGTCCTATAAATATCTTCCCAATTCATACATGGAAAAGAAAGAAAAACTTGGGGCACAATATACAGTAACTGTGATCTGCTAACCTACAGTTCAAAGGCCAAAATCTCTGACATTCTTTCACTTTAGGACTTCTCCTTGATATCATCTCAAAAATGTATTATGCATTTATGGACAAGTATGCCAGTTTTATATCACTGCAGCTCTAAATCCACCTAAATGTTAAACAACAGAATGAAAGGAACTATGATAAATTAATTTAACAGAGTGCTGCTGAGTTGTCTTTAAAGGAAATAATGCTTTATTTATGTTAATTATATTGTTTACATTATTCATACTGATATTAACATAAATGTTTGATATAACATTAAGTTAAAAAATCAGGTTACAAAGCAATAATATGTAAAGAAGAATGTATTTTTTGTTAAATATATTTTTCTTTCCTTGTAATTTACATCATTCTACAATGAGGAAGTAGCACTTAAAATTTTTAATAACAGTATTACCTTATTCAAATTTCATTTCCAGAACCAGCTAAAAATCAACAAGAATCAATAACAAGAAGCCCCAAAAGTCCTATCCCCCTTTAAAATGTTAAATCTACTTAGAGCTTTTCCAGAAAGAAATAAAACAAAATTATGTAAAATAAAGCCTATGCTGGAAGATTTTTTTCAAGAGCATCATCTTTGCTTTGTTTTACATCAAAGATTCCTAAGAATCAATCTCTGTTAATCTGTTAAGTGCTTCAATTCAACTGAGAAAGGATGATTTTACTCAATAAAAGAACCAATGGGGGGATCCCTGGGTGGCGCAGCGGTTTAGCGCCTGCCTTTGGCCCAGGGCGCGATCCTGGAGACCAGGGATCGAATCCCACGTCGGCTCCCAGTGCATAGAGCCTGCTTCTCCCTCTGCCTATGTCTCTGCCTCTCTCTCTCTCTCTCCCTCTCTCTCTGTGTGACTATGATAAATAAAAAAATAAAAATTAAAAAAAAATAAATAAAAGAACCAATGGGAAAAGAACTATCTTAGAACTGGACTACTTCATATCATACACCAAATTCCAGATGGATTAAAATTTTAGATCTAAATATGAAACAATAATATTTTTAGAAAACAGTGATGTTTATAATATCTGAAAGTGAGAAGGCTTTATAAACATAATGTCAAAAGCAAAAAACAAAGAGAAAAAAATGATAGATTTCATCACAAAGCCTTGAACTTCAAAATAATCACACGTATACAAAGCCTAAAGACACAACAGTGTGATCTTTAGTAACAGGTAACATCCGTGGGAAGACCAATGTCTCTCAAGAGAAGCTAAACATTCAACCAACCAGTATGAATTGAACATCTTTTGTGGGTTAGGCACCACACTGCCTAAAGTGTGATTTTTACTGAGAGTCGAGATTCTAGTAGAAGACTATATGGATTACTTAAAACTTCCCTGTTCTTGTGGCAGATGTATGGGATTCCTTCCATTTTTCACGAGAAGTGCTAGTGTGACAGTAGAAACACATGTACCAATACCAACCTGTACTATTTTGGATACAAGCTTTCTATATGATTCTGGGTTACAGGCAGAACAAGTAGTAATCCTAACCAAAAGAACACAAGGTAGAAATGTCTGCAGTATTCATTTTAACACAGCCCGGGAGTCATACCTCGATTTCTGAATCATTAGAATCCAGCTGTGGTGGAAGGATGGGCAGCATGGGCTGACCCATTTTAGCCATTCGAGAGATCAACTTGGCTTTGACTGTATCAGGATTCTAAAAAGAGGAAGTCACAAAACTCATTATAATCAAGGCTCACTACTTTAGCTCTGTCTTTGGCTCTTATATCAAACCCTTCAACAAGTCCCCCTGCTGAATCGATTTAAAACCATTTCTTCTACAAAATGAGAATTAAAGATTTCTTGCGAACATGCATATGTGGGTAACAATTAATAACAACAGTAAAAATAATCCCCTATATGTTGGAATGGACAAAGTGGTTCCATATGCATTACTTCATTTCAATCGAGTCTCCCCACCAGGCATAATTCTCATTTTACAGATCAAGGGAGGGAGGCATTTAAATGACAGTACTCTCTGAAAATCCTGGGAGCAATTCAGCAGATATTCAGGAGTGATTTGGGGAAAGAAGGAAAGAGGAGCTCTTTGTTCCAAATTCAGGTTCATTTAACTCTGACTTGGCATTGACTACACACTGGCTCCTGTGCTAGAAGGCTCTGTATCCATTAACTGGTCCAAAGCGCAGTCTTCAGAGTGGAGAGTACATAAACCTGAGGATGTACACAATGATTTATTGCGTATAAAAAGAGATGGTCATGGGGCACGTAAGTGGCTCAGTCAGTTAAGCGTCGACTCCTGATTTTGGCTCAGGTCATGATCTCATAGGTTGTGAGATCGAGCCCCCATGTTAGGCTCTGTGCTCAGCAAGGAATCTGCTAAAAGAGTCTTTCCCTCTACCCCTCCCCACACCTGCATAAGCACGTGCTCTCTCTCTCTTAAATAAATCTTAAAAAAAAAATAGAGATGATCATAACTTCCATTTTTGAATTATTTTTAAGCTAAATGTAAGACATTAAGCTTGTTTACAGGGATGGACAGTACTTTACGTATGTAATTTGTAAATAGATACATACACTAGGAATGTGTGCTCATTTTTTCTTGACTGACTGGAAGCACATAATCAAAGAAAGCTGGGTTCATCAAAAGAGGACTAACTATATAAACCATACCACACAATGGCATACTGCAATTCAGAGATAAAAAAGAAGCAGTTTTCTATATACTAACATGGAAAGATACTGTTAAATATACTGTAATATGGGGCAGCCCGGGTGGCTCAGCGGTTTAGCGCTGCCTTTGGTCTGGGGCGTGATCCTGGAGACTCAGGATCGAGACCCGCATCAGGCTCCCTGCATGGAGCCTGCTTCTCCCTCTGCCTGTGTCTTTGCCTCTCACACTCTCTCTGTCTCTCATGAATAAATAAATAAAATCTTAAAAAAAAAAGAGAGAGCTAGGCGCCCTTATTAAAAAACAAAAAAACAAAAAAAAATATATACTGTAATACGTAGAAAGCATGGTAGGTAATATATATACTACATTATTTTTTTTGAAAAGGTGGAGAAATAAAATATACATTCCTATCTGCTTTCATCTGCATTAAGAAACTGAAAGGATATATTATAGAACTAATAAAGGCAGTTACCTAAAAGGAGAGTGAGATGGGATGGCATACACAGGGATAGGCATGGGAGTGAGCCCTTTCAATGTCGACTTTGTTATATTGTTTTGATAATTGTACCATATGAATGTAATTACCTATTCAAAATAAAAAATAGGGGCAGCCCCAGTGGCTCAGCGGTTTAGCACCGCCTTTAGCCCAGGGTGTGATCCTGGAAACACAGGATCACAGGATCAAATCCCACATCGGGTTCCCTGCATGGAGCCTGCTTCTCCCTCTGCCTGTGTCTCTCCCCGCCCCCCCTCCCCCCCGCCGTGTGTTGTGTCTCTCATGAATAAATAAATAAAATCCTTAATAAATAAATAAATAAAACAATGTAAAAAGAAAAAAAATGGTTGAGTTTGCTTCAACTAAAAAAAAAAAAACTGCAAAAAGACAAAAAATTTAAAAAATGGAGACCACTAGTCTGCTGGAAGTGACTGAAGCTTAGAAATAGGTGACAAAAGTAGCTCAGTTTAGAAAGTATCATAAATCCAATACTAAATGATTTTCATGACTGTTCACAGATCTGAGGTTATACTTTTTAAATTTTAATTCTTTGGTTTAATCTTCTGGGTTTCAGAGATTAATTTTTCCACATACCAGATCAATTACTTGCTTAATAATTCCTGCTTTGGGCTGAATATAAACAAGTAAACTAGGGCTGGAGAGAAAGTAATCACCAATTTCACTCCATGCAATTATCCTATTTCCCAACAGGATAGGTAGGTGAAGGCCACAGGGCTTTCATCTCAGGATCATGCAGCAAACTCAAATGCCTTCCTGGACCAGGCAGGGCAGCAGCAGCAAAGTACAGTGTACATGCTCCCAATGGCATTCAAATCCAAATCTTACTATAACTGTATGCCAGTCTTCTTGTCTTACAGTTAGGGAAACACAGAGGCTCAGTAACCAGCTCAAAGTTAACTAGTTGGTGAATTAGTGCAGAACTGATCTAAGAGAATGAAAGTGTGAAGGTATGTAGTGTTAGCAGTAATCATGATAATAAAAAGAGCTAATGTTAATTGAGCTCTTACAGTATGCCAGACACTATACTAGAATCTCCACACACATTACTTCATTCAAACATCATAAGTATCTCTTACGTGTAAAAATCTTCTTGCTTAATGAAGTCATACTTTATGTAGGCTCTGATTTTTTTTTAAATTTTATTTACCTATTCATGAGAGACACAGAGAGAGAGAGAGAAAGAGAGAGAGAGGCAGAAACACAGGAAGAGGGAGAAGCAGGCTCCATGCAGGGAGCCTAACATGGGACTTGATCCTGGGTCTCTAGGATCACACCCTGGGCTGAAGGCGGCGCTAAACCGCTGAGCCACCCGGGATGCCCAGTAGACTGATTACAGTGCTTTGTGAACATATCACAAGAACCTCATAAAAGGGGTTGTGGGAATTATTTATTTCCATTTTAATCATAAAGAAGCAGAGGATCAAAAAAGTTACATAAGTTTCTCAAGGCTGCAAGTTTACAAGAATAAAGATTTGAACCCAGGTTTGCCCACATAGAAGCCACCTAATTTATGCTAACTCCCAAGTAAGGGGAAATTAATAAAGTAGCTGTGGTTTTTCTGGTCTCTAACCTACCCTACCCCTAGGCACACAAAACCTTTTCAGCAGACAGGGGGTGAGGGAGACAGACTTGTATACTCACTGTATTTACTGTAAGCTGTTCACTGAGGGAGTTAGATTTGACACGAAGGGCTGGCTCCCTGAAACCAAGTAGGACATAGGCTGAGGTAAAAAAAGAAAATCCCAAATCTATAATCTTAAGTCCCAAATATACTGGATAAACAAATTGTTTTGAAAACATTTGCCAATTCAATGGGTGTGAAACAGAATTTTAATCATTCTTCAGTCTGCATTAGTCTCTGAAAGCTGGTGAAAATGAATGATTTTCCATTTAAATTCTTATTATTTACATGTTTTCCCTTAGATATATATTTTATGGTTATGCCTTTTACCCAATTTTCTTCCAGAGTTCAGCAGGTATTCATAAACATCCAAGTTAGTGCTTTTAAAGACTATGAATGTTAATCCTCTGTCAGAAAAATCTTGATGCTAGTATTTTCCCCATTTCTCTCCTTTTTTTTTCCCCAATTATTTAAAATTATTTTAGTTTTCAACTATCCTGATTTCTGAACCCCTCTAAGGATCATTTTCATGGACAATGAAAGAGCATGATACAACACCAGGATCTTACCCTGATTTGAAAGGCACCGATGTGGGTGGTGATACAACAGGGTCAGTAGAGAGGCCGTCAGCACCTGGTATGGGAGAAGGGGCCGCAGAATCCCGGGAACTAACACTGTGCCCATCAGAACCAGAATCTCTGGCAAACTTGACCTAGGGAGCAATCAACCACAATTCAAACAAGCTATAAAAAAGGCACCCTGCCCTCTTCTCCACCCTCCTTTCTTTTACTTATTCTTCACAAGTCATCACCTGTTCCCTTGTAGCAAATCAAAAAATGTCAATAAGCCAATAATAATAATAATAATAATAATAATAATCACTCACAATCCAACTACACAACATGGCTAGAATTGGGGACGTAGTACTTCACATTTATGTCTGTGTATGTTTGTATATTTTTTATAAAAAAGAGACAATATTATTTTGTGAACTGCTTTGCTTATTACTCAGTTACATATTTCCATGTTACTAAATTATTAATCTACAACATCATTTGTAACCACTGAGCCTTATTTCTAAACTTCAAGGGTCATGCCCATACTTGCCATTAATCTACAGGAAAGTCTCTAAAAGATTTTGGGAATGTAAGTCTTAAATACTTATGCTGCTACAAAATATATTCACCAATTCCTAGTTGTTACTCATCCAGTTTATTCCCAGTTTTGTCACAACACAAACAATTCCTCTGTGTATAACTTTCTATCTATCCTCTTGCACATAATCATGTCTAAAGTATAAATTCCCAGAAATTAAATAGTTGGGAGAAAAAGTATGTTAACTTTTTTTTTTTTTTAACTTTTTAAGACTTTTGGTATATACCACTAAATTTCACACCACAAAGGGTGAGCTACTCTATATTCCACAGGTAGTATGTAGTGTTCTCTTGACACTCATCATACTGGGTGTCACTCTGTAGCCGCCTGGCATGTCAATTTGTAAACAATAGGCAAGGGGCACCTGGGCACCTCAGTAGGTTAAGCATCTGCCTTTGACTCGGGTCATGATCCCAGGGTGCTGGGACCCAGCTCCTGTCTAGCATGGTGCCTGCTTATTCCTCTCTCTCTGTCCTTCCCTCCTGCTTGTACTCTCTTAAGTGAAGACTCTATCTCTCAAAAAAAAAAAAAAAAAAAAAAAAAAAACAGAACAAAGCAAAACAAAACTTAAACAGCCAAACTATGGAAACAGCCCAAGTGTCCATCAACTGATGAATGGATAAAGAAAATGTGGTGCATGTATCATGTGGAATGCACAATTACTCAGTCATAAAAAAGAATGAAATCTTGCAATGACATGAATGGAGATTATACTAAGCAAAATAAGTCAGAGAAAGACAAATACCATATGATTTCACTTGTATGTGGAATTTAAGAAACAAAACAGATGAACATAGGGGAAGGGAAGAAAAAAGAGGGAAGCAAGCCATGAGACTCTTAACTGTGGAGAACTGAGGGTTGATGGAGGGAAGTGGGTGGGGGAAATAAGAAGGGAACTTGTTGGGCAGCCCAGGTGGCTCAGCGGTTTAGCACCGCCTTCAGCCCAGGGTGTGATCCTGGAGTCCCAGGATTGAGTCCCACGTCAGGCTCCCTGCATAGAGCCTGCTTCTCCCTCTGCCTGTGTCTGCCTCTCTCTCTGTGTCTCTCATGAATAAATAAATAAAATCTTAAAAAAAAAAAAAAAAAAGAAGGGTAACTGTTATGGTGAGAATTGAGTGTTACATGTAAGTGATAAATCACTAAATTCTACACCTGAGGGCAGCCTGGGTGGCTCAGCGGTTTAGCGCCGCCTTCAGCCCAGGGTCTGATCCTGGAGACCGGGGATCGAGTCCCACATTGGGCTCCCTGCGTGGAACCTGCTTCTCTGTGTCTCTCATGAATGAATAAATTTTTTTTAAAAGCATAAAATTAAAAAAAATTCTACACCTGACACTAATATTACACTGTATGTTGACTAACCGGAATTTTTAAAAATATTTTATTTATTTATTCGTGAGAGACACAGAGAGAGAGAGAGAAGAGAGAGAGAGAGAGAGAGAGGCAGAGACACAGGCAGAGGGAGAAGCAGGCTCCATGCAGGGAGCCTGATGTGGGACTCGATCCTGGGTCTCCAGGATCACACCCTGGGCTAAAGGCGGCGCTAAACTGCTGAGCCATCCGGACTGCCCACTAACCAGAATTTAAATAAAAACTTGGAAGAAAAAAAATAAGCACGTCAACTTATAATTCATTGATTATTAGTAAAATAGAGTATTTTTTCCTTAGGGTTACAAAATGCCAGTCTTGATGGATTCAAAGTGGTTTGTTATCTAAGATGAACCATGACTTCCTCAAACTCAATGAAAAATTGAGACAGGATACAAAAGCTGTGAAAAACGTAGCTAAAAGCATATGAGTAAAAGAAGGGTGGCACGACACAGCAGAGATAAGGGTGTTCAATTAGGAAAGAGGCATTGAGAAGAAAACAGTGTCATTGGCTGCAGCAGGAATAATAGCCACAATGAAGAGGACTATAATGTTTATTTTCTGTATTGTATTTCATGGTTTATAGTCACAAACACTATCACATTTTGACCTAAAAAACACAGTGTAAAGCAAACAAGGTCTTTTTTATTTGGAGGGAGGTATTAACTTATTTAACCATAATTTGTTACACATTTTATTATAGAAAATTATATATATATCCTTGATAAGACTTTTTAATGGAAAATAAGGGGAAAATGTAAAAAAGATAAAGTTTATGAACTCTATTTCCTATCTCCAGAGAAAGTCACTTTTAATCATTTATTCTAACACTTTCAGAAATTTTCTATGAACATGTGGGCATATATATGTATAAATATATATGCACATACATATAATTGCGTAAATATACTTACGTATTTATATATAAGTATTTTTGTATGTTTATATGTATTTGTGTACACACACACACACACACGAGACCATACTATCTGTACTGACTTGCAACTTGCTTGGATATTCTATAAGAACTGCATAAAAATCCACTCTGTGAAAGACCACAACTTAACCAGTTGCTTAATGATAGATATTTAAGTTGTTTCCAGTTTTTACTATTATAAATAATGTGGCAAAGGGAGGGAAACTATGTATCTCTATCTATGTACAGATATCTTTGCATACTTGTATTAATATAGTGATGTGATAAATTTACAGCCATGGAATTACTAAGGCAAAAGGCATGTGTATTGGGTAGGAATCACTATTTTATAGAGTCAATAAAAAGCTTAGTGTAGAGAAGTGATTTGTTCAGTCACCACCTCTTCTAGACTCTGAATAGAGCTCCAGGAAGAACATACACCTTAGTCTTTAGATTCCAAAGCCACTGACTGCCCTTTCCAACTATACCATTGCTATTAAAAAAAAAAAAAAAAAAAGTATTTGAATTTGCTTTTCAAACATTTATTTATTAATTTTATTTAATGGCAAAAAGGACTCACGAAACACAAAACAGCACAATTTCACTCACCCGCCTAATCTCCACCTCATACACCAGAATTGAGTCCGGTGATGGAGTCCATCCTATTACCCCTTCAGAGCCAGTAGCACAGGCTGGAGGAATGACAAGCAACCGCTTCCCTCCTTTTTTCATGCCCAGCATCCCATCCTCCCAAGCCTTTGGGAATCAGAGAAGAGGAAAAGTTCATCAAGACATTAGCCTTCTCATTAGATGAAATGAAGTCCCAGATACTAGGCTCCTCTCCTCCATACTTTCAGGTTTGAACCTCTCAAGAGCTATCAAATTCAACTATAATCCACCCCCCTTGGTTAAGAATGTTTAGAATACTGCTTCTATTCATTTGTAAAAGTCAGCATATACAGGGCTGGATAAAATATGCTTATCTTAGGTGATGAGAGAAATTGTGGAGGATAGTACAATGGTATTATAAAAGAAATAAAAGCTACCATTCAGGGGCGCCTGAGTGGCTCAGTCGGTTAAGCAGCTGCCTTCGGCTCAGGTCATGATCTCAGGGTCCCAGGATCGAGCCAGTCAGGCTCCCTGTTCAGCGAGGAGTCTGCTTCTCCTTCTCCCTCTGCCCCTCCCTCCTCTCATGCACGCGTGTGTGTGCGCGTGCTCTCTCTCTAAATAAATAAATCAAATCTTAAAAAAAAAAAAAAACAGCTACCATTCATTAAACACATTTTCCAAGTACTCTGGTAAGTCTTTACTTGCATTACATTGTTTAACCCCTAAAATAATCTCATAAGGTTAGGAGCATTATCCTCATTGTACAGATAAAAAAACTGAGGCTAAGGGAGGTGAAGCAACTAACACAAGATCAGATGGTTAGTAAATTTTTAAGCCAAGATGCAACATTAGATCTATCTTTAAAGGTCATGCTTAATTCCTATGATCTACAGGGAAAAGTCTCCAAAAGAGCCCGGGGAAAGGAGGGATAAACAAAGCTATGAAGAAAACCTTTCTTTCGCCAGTGAGAGCTTCACAGAGCATACTTCCTGACACAAAGATATCCTATATGTGTAAAACACTCTTTATTTCATAAAACACTTGCACAGCTGGGAAAGAAAGGCACATGAAGCCAAGTCCACAGATTCCAATCCCAGTGTTCCTCTTGCTACCTGCTAGTTGCTTCCCACAATGACTGGGAAGTGCTGATTCAAAGCATCTCAGACAATTAAGAATCATCCATTATGATACAATTCTAAAAGAAATAGTTCCATCTCTTCCCCTATTAGGCTACAGGAAGGATTTAATAATTGCCTCAGTCATAATGAAAAAGAAAGGGTAGAGATCAAACAAATGTCCCCATCTTCAATATATTCTCATAGATAAAAACTTCCCAACCAATGTCCCAGATAATGTAACACATTTTTCTCTTCCTACTTTTTAACCAATCCTTTTCAGACTCAGAAAATACACTCAGGTTAGAAATTTTAATTTAATCTAAATTAAGCCCATTGCAACTGATAAAGCCACATAAGAAACACAGTTAAGCTTGTACCTTGATGACTTTTCCTGATCCTAATTTCAGGCGAAGCAGCTTATCTTTGTTAGCAGTAGAGTCCAAAACCTACAGTTTGATCAAAGTAAAAGAGATCAGCCAATTTCAAAAATAATAACCATGTGTTGTTGGTCAATACAGATTAGCACAGTATTCCTGGAATGTCAAATACACTGAGGGGGGAAAAAGTTCTTAAAAGACCTAAAAAATGAGGGCAGCCTGGGTGGCTCAGCGGTTGAGCGTCTGCCTTCAGCCTAGGGTGTGATCCTGGAGACCATGGGAGATCGAGTCCCATGTCGAGTTCCCTGCATGGAGCCTGCTTCTCCCTCTGCCTGTGTCTCTGCCTCTCTCTGTGTGTCTCTCATGAATAAATAAATAAAATCTTAAAAAAAAAAAAAAAAGACCTAAAAAGGTCACATCATGGCTCACATTAAGGCTAAGTTGGCTAAGCTCTTTCTGTATCATACTGCTTTCGTAAGCTTAAGGATATTAAAACACAAGTCCACTCTATTTATAGTATCTACTATACAAAAAAAAAAAAAAAGAAAAGAAAAGAAACAACTATGAGTAAGTTCTAAAAAGAAGTTTTAAGACCTAATCCTATAAGAATAAAGTCAAGTTTAAAACTGATACAAAAGGGCAAGACATACACATGAAAAATTACCAGAAATGATACTTAGGAAATTAGTTTTCATTCTAAATAGGAGACAAAGTAGCAATGAGCAGATTTAATAAGCATTTCATGACTATGCCTCAAAAGCAGTCAAAGCAGAGTTCCTGAAAGATTTCTATTTGCCAACGACAGCAATTCACAGTAATAATATTTTATATATGAATAGCCCTCATGCCATTTCAATTACAAATGAACCTGCAGGCTACATTTCCTTACCTGGCCCAGGACATGGTTCTGAAAGAGCCAGCTGGTATAGGCCACTTCCAAAGAATCTCCAACTTCTACAGCAGGGCCCTCCGCTACAATGAGGTCCTGGGAGAGCACTGCATCTAGGGAGGGGGTGCTGTTGCACTTGGCAATGCACACCTGCGAGATGAAATCAAAGCAGCATAAACTTAGTTTAAGCTTAGTAAATATTCAGTCCATTTATTGCTAATGCTCTTTTCCAAACAGTGGTATCCACTAACAAAACTGATTACATGTTCAGAAGTAAACTATTCCAAAGTTAGTAATCTTGCCAGGAATCAAAGTGCCTAAGAGTAAGGCTTTGGAGTCAGACTGTCTGGGTACAAACCTGGGTACTGCCACTTATTAACTTGTGGCCTCAGCCAAATAACTTAACTTCTGTGAACCTTATTTCATAAAGGTATTTTGTAAAATGGAGATAAAAACTCTGCATATTTCCTGGGGTAATTATAAAGATTGAGCTAATACAAAGAGTCCTTGGCACCGTGCCTGGTAAATAACAGTAAGTACACAATAACTATTAGCTTCCATTATTATAAGGATTTTACCGTTTCAGTGTCTGGGAACCTGTAAAAGCAAGGAAAGCTTCTAAAATGATTTCAGAAAGTATTTCTAAAGACAATAAACTAGAAAAAAGGTCTTCTGCAAAATCATGCTGCATTTCCAGATTTGCATGTCTATCACCTATAGATTTAGTCATATCATCTCAGCACAAATCTTTGACAAAAGAGTCAAATACATCTTCATAAATACTTACTTTATGGTCAATTATTTAACATGGTCTACATTAGAAGTTTGTTACTCATTTTCTTAAAAGGTTTCATTATCGCAATCAAATAAATGCTACCTAAAACAATGAGAAGTTATTACCAAGCAAATAAGACCAAAAAAAAAAAAAAGATAATTCTATATGTTGGCATATAGATAAAGTAAGAGAACAGATATGAATGTCAAACAGTACGATCTCTATGAAAAACTACGCCAAACTGCCTACAAAACCAAGAAATATATGGACTCTTGGGCCCAATCCTTCACTTCTAGAAATCTAGCCTGAGGAAATAATCAGAAGGTGGGGGGGGAAAGACAAAGATTTATACACAACAATGCTTACTACAGTACTGATGGGGAACACAGGGCTAGCTGAGGACAAAGCACAGGCTGACACCCCATAAACGACCCCCCCTTCCAGGGTAGGATATGTGACATTCCTCAGAAAGTTTCCAACTATCTTAATGTTAATGACTTTCTAGAGGGAAAAACAACCTTTAGGCTGATGATGACAGGTCGTTCAGTATCTTGTAGGTCTTCTTTAGCATATGAAAATCGTTTTGAAACCTCCCTTTTCTTTATTTTCTCCCAAGTCTGCAGGTATATCAGCCACCCTTCTCAAGCCTGGGGCAGCAGTTCTTCCTGCCCACGGGTCCTGTCCTCCTGATTTAATAAAACCACTATTTTGCAACAAAGACGTCTCAAGAATTCTTTCTTGGTTGTTCGCTCTGGATCTCACCCCAACAAACCTCACCTATATTCCAAAACTACAGCAGTATCATTTATTTCAGACTGAAAACAGTCTTAATGTCTAAAAGTAAGGGAATGGTTAAATAAATTAAGGAACACTCATACTCCACAGCTTTCAAAAATGTTTCTAAATAATTTTTCACGAAGTGGGGAAAAGCACATTATACACTGATAAAAAAATATAGCGAGATATTGAACTCTTAAAGGAGTATATCTACTTATGTACATTACACATAGGAAAAAAAATAGTGGTTACTTTGGGCAGGAAGATTTCAAGTGATTTTTTTTTTTAATTCTTTCCTATATTTTCTACAAGCATCATTTAACTTTGTAAAAATTCTTTTAAAACACTATTTTTAAAAGATAGTTTTATTTATCCCTTAAGATAATTTATGAAGTAGAAAATGTTTTAAAAAGTTTGCATGACTTTTTTTCTCTTAAAGTCTCATTTTCAAGCAATTTCAATAAGGATTCCTATTATTTCCCTGAAATACAATAAGCTCAAGTGACAACTGAGTGGGTTTTTAATGCTTGTCACTAACAAAACACAGGTGGTTATGAATTTTCATATAGTTTCCTAAAATCAAGGGAAATGCAGGCTAATGTTTGGCCTCTCACAGGAAGAATAAAATGGTATTACCTGTTTATTGAACTCCACTGCAGCCTTTTCAGACTCAAACATGATGGACCAGTTTTGTCTCTGGTCATCATAAAAGGTACTATAGTTGTTGGGCCGAACCTGGGGAAAGGAGAAATGTTGGGATAATTCAATGACAAGCGGCACAGTACATAAATCTGACTGCCTAAACTTGTAGATAAGGGTCTTGACTCAGGTGGACCCAGAGAGAGATAGGGAACTTCTTCCCTCCCATCTCCACCAACCACCATTGGTCCATTTCCTAGAAGGCAGCCAAGAGACCTTTTCAAGAGGCTCTGTTAAGATATCCACTGTGATGTCCAGGGGCTGAAGCAGTAGATCTTACTGCCACCAGGTACACACAGACCGATCGATTTCTCCTATAAACCCATCCCAAAGGAGCTAACGAATACAACATGGGAAGTCTTACCATTAGCTCAAAGTTCAGATGAATCCTGGCAACAGTAACTGACTGTTGTTGACTGATATAAAGAAGAATCCTATACTGTACTCAAATAAAGGTGGGCCAAAAAAAAAAAAAAAAAAAAGAAAGAAAGAAAATAGAAGTTAAAAGGAAATACAAAACCAGCAATAAGATGTTAGGGATTGTGCTTCAAAGAGGCATATAACTCAAAACTCACTTGATCTCTTAAAGCTTAAGATTTTAAATTATATCTCCTCACTAACCATTTTAATTTCTTCTCATCTTGGCCTTACTTACTCTTTTCTGTAATTAGTAATGTCTTTATTTTGTTGGTATTTTCACTGGTATGAGGGATGACAAGAGATCTACAACTGGCCAACACATACATGAAAAGATACTTGGTGCTGGGCAGTCCTGGCGGCTTAGTGGTTTAGCGCCGCCATCAGCCCAGCCCAGGACCTCACCCTGGAGACCTAGGATTGAGTCCCAGGTCAGGCTTCCTGCATGGAGCCTGCTTCTCCCTCTGCCTGTCTCTCTCTCTCTCTCTGTGTGTGTCTCTCATGAATAAATAAATAAAATCTTTAAAAAAAAAAAAAAAGAAAGGATACTTGGTGTCATTAGTCATTAGGGAAATGTACACTAGAAACAAAAAAAAGTACCACTTCACACTGATTAGAATGGCCATTCTTTTTTTTTTTTTTTTTAAGATTTTATTTATTTATTCATGAGAGACACAGAGAGAGAGAAAGAGGCAGAGACATAGGCAGAGGGAGAAGCAGGCTCCATGCAGGGAGCCCAATGTGGGTCTCGATCCAGAGTCTCCAGGATCACGCACTGGGCCGAAGGCAGGCACTAAACCGCTGAGCCTCCCAGGCTGCCGTAGAATGGCCATTCTTAAAAATAATGAAATATTGGGTAGTAGAGAAATTAGAATAGTCCTCTATTGCTTATGAAAGTGTAAAACAGTGGGGCACCTGGGTGGCTCAGTCTGTTGAGCATCTGTCTTCAGCTCAGGTCCTGGGATCGAGCCCCAAGTCAGGCTCCCTGCTCAGTGAGGAGTCTGCTTTTCCCTCTGCCTTTCCCCACTGCTCGTTCCCTCTTTCTCTCTCTCTTTTTCACAAATAATCATGAATGGCTAGTATATGACAAAATCAGCGACAACTAGACATTAGCTCTGGATGGGAGAAATGAAAGATTTAAGGGACACAGCAACCAACTGCAATGTATGGACCTTATCAGACCCGATTAAAACAAACTGCAGAAAATAAGTAAAGAAAAAAAAAGAGAAAGAGAAAGAGAGAGAGAGAGACTACCAGGTAAATCTGAACACTAGCCGGTAGTGAATGAGATCAAAAAATTATTGTCAAGTTTTTTTAGGTGATAACTGCATAACGGTTACGTTAGAAAAAAAAATCCTTGGGATATATACTAAAATATTTACAGCTAAAACTGTATGCTGGAGATATAGTCAAAATAATCTAAGCAAAAGGAGACTGAAATTAAAATGAAGTAAGATTATTAATTCTTAGAGTCTAGAAATGGGTTTCTGGGGGTTCATTATTCTAATCCCACAATCTTTATATGTGTTTCCAAATTTCTACGGGTAAGTTATTTGTTTGTTTTTAAAACAAATGAATGTTGTCTATTACCTTAGTTACCCTGAACAGGTTATCTTATCTATGGTCTCAAGAGTGTCTTAGGAATGTGACTCTTAGTTCACTGGGCCTTTGAAATTCCATAATTTCTCATGCTTCTCTCAACAATGTCTAAAACATTCTGGAGAATTTGAAACTAGACACAACCACATATGGAAATCAAATCTCAGGGCTTCTAGCCACATTTGTTTTTGACCAAACCAACAGTATGCTGTGTGATCCACTACCCATCCCATTGTCAAACTTTCAAAGGATAAACACTGGGTCATTGATCCAGGCATAAAGATAGAAAAGCTCTAAGTAGAACACTAAGTGTTTTTCACTACCTAGCAGATGGATGTCATGGGTAAATGGTTTACTCTAAAACTCTCCAAGTCTTTAGTACCACTTCCACAAAGGTCAAACTTAAAATATCTTGCATGGTTGGATTTGTTTCAATGCACAATAATCAGCAAGATGTGACTATAAATGTTACTATTTACCTCATATTAAAAATTCACATTCAAAAAAATTTTTCACATTCAACACAATCATCCTAATCCTCTAACACATGAGATACTGGGTAAGTCCAGGTAAAAACAAGCTCATCAGTATGATCTGGGACACCTGAATGTACACAAGACATGGGGGCATTCTCACCTCTCTGGCTGTGTGATTCCCCAGGACTGCAGCACCAAACTTGCCCTGCTTTACATATTGACCATTCATGCTACAGAAGCAAGAAAAATAATAGGTATTAATACTTTCTTAAACTAAGTAGAACCAGCTTCTATTTGCCACACAGAAGGTAGAGAATCTAGTCATCCAGCCTCAAGAAAAGGAAAGAGGTGAGTTTATAATTTAAAGCTCTTATGCAACTTCTTTACTCTCTAAATATCTATTCATAATATCTCAGTGCAGTGGCTTTCTTTGAGCTCTTAAAAAGGCAGTTGTTGAGGCTTCCTAGACACGGCTTAAAATACTAGACAAGATGGCTTTTCAAAGTTTTATGGGGAGAGTTCTCTAACTGAAATGTTAAAAATCATTACTGATCCTCTGGCTATGGAAGGACTGGGCAGCCTAACTGTGTAGCTCATTTTGCCACGAATAGAGGCTTATTGAGAAAAGACAGGAGCTTAACCCGGTATCCCCCACCCCACCCTCAAAAAGCATTCCTTCTCAGCTACTTACTATCGATAGGCATGAACTGCTGTTGCAACCAAGACAGTGGAGGTGCCTGTCGTAGAGGGTGCTGCTTTTGCTGTCGCCTGATTTCCTGGAGATGAAGAAGAAAACAAAGATGTCATTCGTGTCTTTCCTAAAACTGATTTTTAACCACTAAAGCAGCTTCAAAATTCTATCTTATAGTTAAGTGGTACAATGTTTTTATGGCTGTTATCCTTATCTGATCCACAGAACAACCCTCTGACCTCATCTGGCGATGAGGAAGCTGAGGCTTGAAGCACCTGAGTACCTGACATGATGATGGCAGGGAGCCTAGAACTACATTCCAGGATTCCTATTCCTCTCCATACAAGTCTTGGGGCTGGACCAGAGGCACTGCCCAGAAAGTGAGGTCATATTCCATCTACTTTCTTTTCTTTTTCTATTATTTTGCCAGCTATAATATAAATAAGATTACTTCTCCTTCTCTTATTTCGGACTGGAAAATTAATCATGATATTCATATTGCATTCACTACTTCACTTTTCTTTTCTTTTTTTAAGATTTTATTTATTTATTCATTAGACACACACACAGAGAGAGAGAGAGAGAGAGAGAGAGGGGCAGAGACACAGGCAGAGGGAGAAGCAGGCTCCATGTAGGGAGCCCAATGTGGGACTCGATCCCGGGTCTCCAGAATCACACCCTGGACTGAAGGCAGTGCTAAACCTCTGAGCCACCAGGGCTGCCCATTACTTCACTTTTCTAGTGATACAGAGTAACACTAATGTTGTAAAACAGTGTATTTAAAGAAAACTGCCTATTTATACTCACCACTTGAATGTGTTGATGGAAGAATAGTGACAACAGTGGCACAGACACAGAAACCAAGAACTTCCAAAGTCTCCTTGTTTGATTTCTTTCTTTTTATTAAAAATAAGACCACAGGCTTAAAATGGAGTCACTTAAGCTAAGTCCCAGTCACCAAATTGAGACTTCCCTACACTTGTCACTGAACTGAGATTGACGTACAGTTTCGGCTCTCCCTGAAATGGAATCTAGAACTAGTCAATCAGGAATTCCCTGTTCAGCACTAGTTAGGTCATCAGCATGACAGCCCCCTGCCATCCCCTGAAGGAAAGTAGTAATCTTGCAGTAACTATCTTGTTTTCCCTACTGTAACCTCCCATCTGCCTATAAAAGTCATTTTGTTCAACTCCTCATAGCTCCCTTCTATCTGCTAGATGGGATGTTGCCCAATTCATGAGTCACTGAATAAAGCCATCTTTAAAATTTACTCAGTTGAATTTTTTTTAACAATACTGACACATCTTTTCTTCTGATTACTTTATATTTTGCAAAACTTAGCAAATGCAGAAACAGATAAAGAAAATAAAAGTGACCCTGTAGTCTCACCAGTTAAAAATAAACGTTAATAATTTGATGACTTATTCCTAGTCTATTTTCAATACACATAAACTTTGCAGCTTTCTTATGTTTTCTTAAACAAAATTTATAATTTAATTTGATAACCACCTTTTCTTATTTAGCATTAGTATTTCTTTTAAAACAGTCTTCAAGGGGAGCCTGGGCTCCCTTGAAGCCTGGGTGGCTTAATGGGTTAAGCATCTGCCTTTGGCTCAGGTCATGATCAAGCCCCCACATCAGGCTCCCTGCTCAGCACACATGCTCTCCCTCTCTAATAAATAATCTCCAAGACAAAGATAAAATAATACTAAAAATGCTTTTTAGTGGTTACATAAAATGCTATACTACAACTCTACCAGAATTTATCCAATGTCCTATTATTTGACATTTCTTTGGACTACTTCCAATTTTCCTCTATTATAAATAATGCTATGGTGAACACCCTGGAAACCTACATTTTTTGTATGTACCTCTAATTACTTTCTTAGAATAAATTCTTAAAACTGAAATTATAGGGTGAAGAAGTGTAAAACATTTTAAGGTTTTGTCATGTCCAAATGCCCTTGAGAAATATCATACCAGTTTACAGCTCCACCAGCAGTGTGAATATGCCAGCTTTGTATCCCTACCAACAAGAGGTGACTGTCTTTTTAAATCTTTACCAACAAAAGAGGTGCAGTAGGGAATAGGAAAATGACGTGTCATTGTTGTTTTCATTTGCATTTATTGACTATAGTGAAGCAGATTTAACATTTTCTACAGATTTGTACTGGTCATTGTTTTGTTGTGTTTCGATGAATCGCCCACTTACATTGTTTGCTTACTGTCCTAGTCTAGTCTTCATGTTTTCCTTATTATTTTGTAAAAACCTATAATACAGTTGTTAATTTTTTTTTTAAGATTTTATTTATTTATTCATGACAGAGAGAGGCAGAGGGAGAGGGAGAGAAGCAGGCTCCATGCAGAGAGCCCGACGTGGGACTCGATCCTGGGTCTCCAGGATCACACCCTGGGCCGAAGGCGGCACCAAACCTCTGGGCCATCGAGGCTGCCCAAGAGTTGTTAATTCAACCAGTACTGCCCAGTTGTATGTCATACTACAATAAAACTTCTCTCCTGATAAGCTAACTGTAAGAAAAAAAAGTAAGGTGAGAGGCAGGCTATTAGGACAAGTGGGAAATACTGAGAAAAAAATACCGTCTCTCCAAGGTCAGCCTAGCATCCTCCTTCAGGTTACTTCAACTTCTTCCAGTACACTCTTGTACTGGAAACAGAAGGCTGCTCGTGGACTTGCTAGAAGGCTGAGTCAGATGCCCACAATCATGGGGTCTTTTCATTGGCTTATCAATCCTTCCTCTCTGAAATTGGTATTGCAGATTTGTCTCAATTCCCCACTGACAAGGATGTCTTTTTTTAAAAAAGATTTTATTTATTCATGAGAGACACGGGGGTGGGGGGGCACAGACACAGGCAGAGGGAGAAGCAGGCTCCAAACAGGGAGCCTGATATGGGACTCGATCCCGGGACTCCAGGATCACATCCTGGGCTAAAGGCAGGGGCTAAACTGCTGAGCTACCCAGGGATCCCGACAAGAATTTCTTTTAACATGTACTTACAGATCTTTTTTTTCCTTTTTTTTTTTTTGAGTAAAGTTTTCTTATAGTTGTTAGTGCCTGTTCACTTCCCCTTCTTTTTCTTCCAGTATACACACATGCACAGCACACACACAAACACAAACACACACTCCATGTGTTGAACCTTCTATGCCGACCTTAATATTCATCACAATTTCTTTTGGAACATTTTGATCTCTTAAATTTTTTATTTTTTAACAATTTCCTCCTGTTAACCTTCTATTTCTCTTCATATATAATCTGCTGTTTTTATTCATTCTTGTGTTCCTTCTCATTTAGTCTTCATTTCTGAAATTTTTCTTATGTCTCTGATTCTTGCCTGAGTCTTGTAACTTACTTCTGAGAATTTCCAATCTATGTTCTCATTTCATGTCTTATTTTCCTAATGTTGACAGGTGGTTGTAGTTTTTAATCTACCTATTCAGTAAGAAACATTCTCACATAACAGAGCTCTCGCTGTCTGTAGGGATACTGTTGTGTTTCTTGTTCTCTCTGTTGTTATAATTTGCCATGGAGTTGGATTCTGATAAGTGCCCACTGCTCATTTTAAGGTAAAATTTGCTTTCCTGAACTTCTAGGAGGTAGGGTTCAAGGTGGTGTTCTTAACTTCATAGAGCTCCCTCTTCTGTTGCTTTTGAATAGAGTTCAAAAATATGGTGGCTTCCTCCTGAGATTTCTTGATTCTATTTCTATCCCTACTTTTATCTGGATCTTTTCTTCTTCATGTCTAATACATCCCTATCCTCAATTTTAATTCCGTTCCCAGCTGGTTCTTCTTGTGGGAACCTATCCTGGAAGGTCACCCTAGAGGATAGATTTCAGAAGTCCAGGATACCTGGGTGGTTCAGTGGTTGAGCATCTGCCTTTGGCTCAGGTCATGACCCTGGAGTCCTAGGATCAAGTCCTGTATCAGACTCCTTGCAGGGAGCCTGCTTTTCCCTCTGCCTATGTCTCTGCCTCTCTATGTCTCTCAAGAATAAATAAATCTTAAGAAAAAAAAAAAAAAACTTCATAGGAGTGGGGCACCTGGCTGGCTCAGTTGGTAGAGCATGCGACTCTTGATCTCAGGGTCATGAGTTCAAGCCCCACATTGGGCATGGAGCCTACTTTAATAAAAAAAAAAAAAAAAAAAAAAAAAAAAAAAGTTCACAGAAGCAAGACTACTCCAGTTCTTTCCGTCCTCCTCATCAACCCCGGTACCTGCCCACAACCAGAACAGGCAAAACTCTTTTCAGTTTCAGCTTGGCTTGCCATATTTTCCATGAATATCTGGTGGCTGTTTTGGAGTTCTCCCATTCTCAGATTTACACATCCACTGCTACCCTGTCTTCTTCCATGCAAATGCTGATACCACACAAGCCCTGTGGCTGTTAGTTGTTTGTCCAGAGCTGATTGTATTTTGGGATATTCGGAAAGATACCTTTTCAACTGGATTTGCTGTAAATATTATCCATAGGTTTGTCTTTTATATCTGCTCTATTTTTATATCGAGATCTGAAGAGATTCAAGAACTATGCTGCGGCTTCTTTCCCCACAAAGCCTCCTTATACAAATATCCCTTGAACAGAGAGGATCTCCTATCTTGCTACTTTATTTTTTCTTTGTAAATGCCCACATAAGACTGTATAGGTAATTTTTAAGCTGAAATGCCTCTATAATTCCCCTTTAAAAGTATAATTAACTCAGAGTTGTTGTTTTCTGATTAAAACAAAATCAAGTTACCTCACCGGGTAGGGACTGAAGTTCAGTGTTTATTTTTATCCACATCCATTAACTCAACCGCTTTAAACTGAGTCAGGGGAACCCTGGGTGGCACAGCGGTTTAGTGCCTGCCTTTGGCCCAGGGCGCGATCCTGGAGACCCGGGATCGAGTCCCACATCGGGCTCCCGGTGCATGGAGCCTGCTTCTCCCTCTGCCTGTGTCTCTGCCTCTCTCTCTCTCTCTCTGTGTGACTATCATAAATAAATAAAAATTAAAAAAAAAAAAAAAGAAAAAAATAAACTGAGTCAGAAGCCTACTGTTGAAGAATAGCTGTACCAGAGGAAATGTAAAGTCAGAGCCTACTGGAAATTTGGCCAGGTTATGGCTTAGAGGACCAGCAATCTACTGCAAAGCTGCCAAAAGTGACAGGTAAGATTTAGAGCAGGGGTCAGCAAACATTTTCTGTACAGGGCCAAACAGTAAATATTTCAGGCTTATGGGCCATATGACATCTGTTGCAACTCTTTAACTCTCAATAATCTAACAACATCCCCAGTGACAGCATCGTGCCTAACATATAAAAGGCACTCAATACTTTCATCTTCATTCAACAATTTAACGTCCCTTACCACTTGGTTCTGCTCAGGACTATTTCTGTCAGTCTCCCACTCATCTTCAGGTTTTTTTTTTTTTAAAAGATTTTTATTTATTTATTCATGAGAGACACAGAGAGAGAGGGGCAGAGACACAGGCAGAGGGAGAAGCAGGCTCCATGCAGGGAGCCCGATGCTGGACTCTGGGATCACACCCTGATCTAAAGGCAGATGCTCAACCACTGAGCCACCCAGGTGTCCCTCATCTTTAGGTTCTTATACAAAGACAGCAAAATGTAGAGGAAAGAGCTTTGGAGTGAGTCAGGTCAGGATTCAAATTTCAACCATGTCACTTACCACTATATGACCTTGATCATGTCCCTAAACCTCTCCAAGCCTCTAAACTGGTGGTACACTTGCCATATTTCACAGCACTGCTGAGACAGCTAAATAAGGCAATCTATGTAAAGCACCTAAGACTAGACACAAAGCAGGCATTTTAGAAATATTAGTTGCCCCTTTCTGTCCTTTTATTCAACATGTCTCCAACATGATGACAGGTACAGGGGATACAGCACTAAGCATCACTGTCCAGTTGGCAAAAAGTCACTGTCAGCCTACATCTAACCTATCCAGGTAGAAGAAGTAAAAGGCAGCTCTTCCTTCTTGCCAAAACATTAGGCAGTACCTACTTGTGGAGTGCCTCGGGCTATAAACATGAGGCAAGAGTTTGCCTGAGACCTTCCTCCACCAGCTTCCAACAAAGGGCACACTACCTAGGTGCTGGAATTAGGATCTCAGAGCTTAGAGACAAATGTACCACTGGCAGTGAACTTGGCCAGACTGACTGAAGATGGACAACCTGGCATGTCACTTTTTGAAGACTGCTTATCCTTCTAACTAACCTGTTAAGGGCCAATCCTAACCTCTTCACTTACCTGTTGCTGCTGTTCCTGGGCCTTTTTTAGGCTGCTTGGGGGCTGTGTACTGGAAGAATTCATTTCCATAGCCAGCAGATGCCTGATCCGGTCCAAATAGAGAGGCCAATCTGGCACTGTTAGTAGAAAATGAAAATTACATCATATGACATATCTCAAACTTGGAATCATTATAAAACCTGCTTACCTCCAATCTTGAACAAATACCTCCTTGATTACATATCCCACCATTCAATACTGGAAGTGACAGCTAAGTGTCTTTGAAATCAAGATTGTATTTGTGATCTGAACATCAGCTGACTTTGCCTGTCCACAGGACTTTGGTCAAGGCATTTATTTTGGACCTCAGTTTTTGTGTATGTAAATTGAGTGATTGGTAAATTGAGCAGATGCTCTCTGTGGTCTCTTCAAAGTATAAATTCTTGCTTTTGGCAAGTCATAGTTTCTTACCTTTTAGTTTTGTTACACTGGAATAGAACTGTACTCCAAACTTACTCCATCAAACATGGTCCTATCATTTCACCTAACAGGCAGAATGATTCTTTACCATCCTTTGCAATCAATCTTATGCCCTAATCATTCCAATGAAACTGCTTTTAAGGTCCCAGCAAACTTTTTGTTACTAAACACAGTTTATCAGTCCTTATCTTATTTGGCCTTCATGCCGTCTTTTTACACCGTCAACTAATTTGTTCTTCTTCAAACAAACTCCTCCCTTAACTTCTGTGGGGATATTTATAGGAGTGGGAGGAGGGACTGGCCCAAGTAAGACATCAATAAATGCTAATGGGATCCCTCTCTTGTTGTCATCTCATGTCTCTGGATCCTTATATAATTCCTGGGCCTCTTCTTTCTTTGTGCAACCTTTTATTTAAAAAAAAAAAAAAAAAAAAAAGACTAATTGATGGGGGTGGGGGAGAAAGAGGGAGGGACAGACAGAGGGGGTGAGTATCTTTAAGCAGACTACCTGCTGAGCTTCCTCTCATGACCCATGAGATCACTGGGATCATGAACCTAAAGCCGAAATCAAGAGTCAGATGCTCAACCAAATGAGCTACCCAGGCACCCCTCCCCAACCTTTCAAAGGCCCATGCCCTCAAGAGTGACACTCCCCCACCCTTGGCAATCTAATTCATTTACATTGTTATCAAGTGCTATCCAAATGCTGATAATGTTCAAATCTGTATCCCCAACCCAGAATTTGCTCCTGAGTGTCAGAAAACACATATATCCCACCAGCTACACAAATGCAACATGCCCAAACTAGAACTCCTATCTTTCAACCTCCACTGCCCCAGCAAAACCTGCTCTTATTCTTATGTTCTCTTCTCCCAGTGAAAATACTTTTTGTATCAGGATCTCCAAGACCACCAGTGATCTGCCAGGGCTCACTGGACTCAGCATATTGTTGTACTCATGGCTAAGAAGTAGTACAACAAAAGAATAACACAGCAAAATCAGCAAAGGAAAAGAAAAGGCACATGGAGGCAAAGTCTAGATGAAATGAGGAGCAAGTTTCCAAAAGTCCTTTTCCAGTGGAGTGAAACTGACATTTACTTCCTCCACCAAAGAGTTGTAACAACACATATATAAAGTATGGTCTACCAAGGAAGCTCATTAGAGACTCAGTACCCCAGGTTTTTTTTATTGGAGGTTAGTCACACAGAAACCCTCTAGCATGAACCAAAACTTTATACTCCCAGAAAGAAGGTAAGGTTCAATATAAACCATATTGTTTGTACACACAGGTTTTTTTTTTTTTAAGATTTTATTTATTTATTCATGAGAGACAGGGAGAGAGGCAGAGACATAGGCAGAGAAAGAAGCAGGCTCCATGCAGGGAGCCCAATGTGGGACTTGACCCCAGGACTCCAGGATCACACCCTGGGCTCAACTGCTGAGCACCCAGGCGTCCTTGTACACACAGTTTAGGCAGAGAGAGCCACTCGTCATTTATGGAAAGCTTGGTATCAGTGTGGGGAACTGTTTACCAATCAAGTTCCCATGTGCCAGCCAAGTGCCAACCCTGTAAACAGAACTTTCTAAAAATTGATGTTGTCATGTCTCCTGTGTTAACTCTTTTCTGCAAATATCCACAACCAAAACTGAAATCTGGGGAACATCCTTGGCTCCCCCCCACCCCGGGTACTCCTAACTAATCCCTGAGTCCATTTGATTTTACTTAATACCTTCTTGAACCCATCCATTTCTCCCCATCCTCACTGGCACTTCTGTAGCTCAGGTCACCATCTATTTGTCTAACTTGAATTATTCTGACAAACTCCTGACATCTCCCTGTCCTGGTCTTGCCTGCTTACTTACCCTTTTCCCCCACTGCATCAACAGTAATCTTTCTAAAAACCAAATTTGAGCAAGTCTCTTTGCTCCTTAAAACCCTCAATAACACCTCAATACTACCAAGATAAAAATCCGAACTCCACGAGACAGCTATACAAAGCCCTTCAAGACCTTACCTCTCCATACTTCCCAAGCTTCCTAACTGACCATTTCTCATCTTCAACTGTGTGCTACACAGAACTTATAGTTTCTCAAATAAAGCAAGATCTTTCTAATCTTCTGCCTCTGGATATGCTGTTTCCTCTGCCTGAAACATTCTTCCTGTTTCTTTTCTCCCCTGGAAGATCCCCCTAATCTCAAAGTCTAGATAAATGATCTTCTTAGGGGCTCCCACAGGAGTCTACTTCATTCATTCAAGAAGTATGTATCCAATGCCGTGCTAAACGCTGAGTATACATTAGTGAGCAAAGCTGGGTTCTATATTCAGGGAGCTTATATACTCTAACACAGAAATTAAGCATTACATAATAAATCATTGCAAACTGTAATATAAGATATATATAACAGGTAGCTGTTGTATGGAATTATATTCCATATAGATTAATAAAAGTTATTCAATCAGTTATTATATAACATGATAATTGACTATTATAATTACTATTTGACTATATTTTGCCGAGGGTCTGGTACAGGCTCAGTAAATGAACTCAAAGTCTAGTCTGGCTCTGAGCTCCTCTTCTCCAAAGGCATCTTTGGTTTAGGTAATATAAATATTAAAGGGAGCCTGTCTGTCTCAGTCAGTAAAGCATGGCGACTCTTGATCTCAGGGGTATGAGTTCGAGCCCCACGATGGACATAGGAATTACTTTAAAAAACAAAACAACACCTTAAAAAAAACCCTCACAACTTTTGGAGGCCTTTCCCCCAATAATTTTAATGTAGCATACTAACATTTTGCAAAATAAATTTAATATAATTTGAAACTATCATCCTATTTTCTCAAGGTAGTGTATTATGAGTTTCCTTTCAGTTTCCTGTAAATGGGGTCAACAATGCCTCCTTTATTTTTTTTTTAAGTTTTTATTTATTTATTCGTGAGAGACACAGAGAAGCAGGGAGGCAGAGACACAGGCAGAGGGAGAAGCAGGCTCCCTGCAGGGAAGCCTGGTGGGGGACTCCATCCCAGGACCCAGGGATCATGCTCTGTGCCAAAGGCAGACCCTCAACTACTGAGCCACCAGACATCCCAATAATGCCTCCTTTAAAGGACTAAGTGGTTAAGTGAGACTGCAAGAGCAGAGAGCAGTGCTGGCCTAAATAAGTCATCAACAAATTCTAATAAAATTAAGTGGAGACCATGATTTCTCCTTTAACAGAGGCAATCTGGTAAGATTCCCTAAAAGAATAATGCCTTTAACACAGTGAAAAATGTACAAAACTTAAGATCAAAACTAGATCAAACTAAGATCTTAACTAGGTTAAGATATAATAGCTTATGCACAGATAAATGATAAGAAATAAATATCCTTGTTAGCTTCAGTATGGATACGGATATTGGATTTGCTGTTTTCATTTTGTTGCTATATTCTTTTCAAGGGAAAGACAAAAGGGTCATATGTAAACTATGTTTCCATAGATGCTCTAAAGGCCAACCAATTGATGACTGCAAAATCAATCCAAAAGCCAGATCCACCCAATGATTTTTCAGATCCATTCTATTTTCTATTAATTTTCTAAAATGAACTCTATATAGATTTAGGGGCATAAGTTTCTCATAAACTATTTTTTCCACTTCTAAAGTATTCTCAAATGTACATAGTTCTCTATGATAGCAAGAATGGGCTTGCTAACTCTGGACTTGAGTCTCTATGTGTATAATTCACAGTAAAAGTCATTACACCACTAATTACATTTTTAAAATAAACATTAGCCAATGCATTTAGTTGCCAAAGTCATTACATAACCTTAGCTTTATACTCCTTTTCTTTTCTCATCAAAAACAGTAACACAGGACATCTGAGTGGCTCAGTTGGTTAAGCTCAGGTCTTGATCCCAGGGTCTCTGCTTGGAAAGAGTCCCGCTTCTCCCTCTCCCCCCACTTGTGCGTTCTCTCTCTCTCTGTCAAATAAATAAATAAATAATCTTTTTAAAAAAAGACAAAAAAAAACAGTAACACATAGCAGTTATAGTGTATTAATTCTATTTTTTAAAACAGGTTCTTTTTGTTGCTAAAGTATTTATTTTATAAACTATGGCATCAAATATCTACTTCTACAATAATAATAATGGGCACATGACAGTCTAGTAGAAATCTGCTTGCTGGATTTTTTTTTTAATTTTATTTATTTATTCATAAGAGACACAGAGAGAGAGGCAGAGACACAGGCAGAGGGAGAAGCAGGCCTCTTGCAAGGAGCCTGATGTGGGACTCAATCCCAGATCCTGGGTTGATGCCTTGAGCCAAAGGCAGATGCTCAACCGCTGAGCCACCCAGGCATCCCTGCTTACCTCTCTTTTACTTTTTAGCTGTATGACCCTAAGCGACTTACGTCTCTGACTCTTAATTTCCCATGTGCAATATGGATATAATAGTAAAAACTACCTAATACACTAGTGAGGAAAAGTAAATATGATAATGCATATTTATTAGTATGGTACCTGACACAAAGTACACAGTATGTGTTGTATACATATGTGCACATATCCAATGTTGCTTGAACTCATACCCCTGTAAGGGAGAAAGCATTATCAATCAATGCACAAATTGACCACAACTATGAAATGCTATTAGCTGAAATAAAGTACCATACACTTAGCAGACATTCACATATTTCTTCACCTCAAAGTCACGATGGTAGGAAAAGAGTTAAGAAGAAAAAGCAAAATCAAAAAACAAGCAAGCCTTCTGATTACCACTTTTAGATTAAACATGGATTTGAAGAGGCTTAGAAACTTGGAACACAGATTATCAATTATCTCAACAGCTATCTCAGGCACTAATACTCTCACTTCTCCTAGGCTTGACTATCCTAAATGGAATCAAGTCAAAATACTTGAAAATTAATAAGTATATTTACAGCAAGTTACAGTTATAAGAGGAAGTGGAAAGCAGCTGCAATACCTACTGTCATATGTTCTACTTCCTCAGGAAAAAACAAAGAAGGAATAGCTGAATCAGAGACCGTTGATGAATCTTTCAGTATTCTCGATCTTATTTTTTTTTTAAGATTTTATTTATTTATTCATGAGACACACAGAGAGGCAGAGACATAGGCAGAGGGAGAAGCAGGCTCCTTGCAGGGATCCCCAAGTGGGACTCGATCCCAGATCCCAGGATCATGACCTGAGCCGAAGGCAGATGTTCAACCTGCACTACCCAGGCGTCCCCTCAATCTTAAAATTTGATTTGGTTTCTCTGGTTATTATGGGAACAAAAATAAGTGATCAGTACCACTTTGTTTACTAAGCCTTTTATCATTCAATTAGCTGCTGTGTATGTTTAGGGGCACAGTTTAATGCCTAGAACTAAAAGATTTCATGTCCTTGATGGGCCTGCTCAGAAAAGCCACATTAACTGAGCCACCAAGAACTATCTCAGGCCAGGAATCTGGAAAACACATGACTGGCGTTATTGACCCTGTCATTTTCAATCAGTAGCAGACTGCTTGTTGCATAAAAGTTGGGAGCTTTAACATTCATTTATAGGCTTCTCCGAAATATTTTTACCTAGTGAACAAAGTGAACAACTTAAAGAATCTCTTACAGGATGCCTGGGTGGCTCAGTTGGCTAAGCAGCTGCCTTCAGGTCAGGTCACGATCTCAGGGTCCTGGGATCAAGCCCCACCTGTGGTCAGTAGGGAGCCTGCTTCTCTTTCTCCCTCTCCCCTCACTCATGCTCTGTGTCTCTCTCTCTCTCTCAAATAAATATATAAAATCTTTAAAAAAAAAAAAAAGATTGTTAAAGTATCTCTTATAAAGTTCCAAAAGGCACAGCCGTATACAAAACAAATTGATATGAAAAAATATTAATTCAAAAGGCTTTTTCCCCCCTTTATTTTTTTTTTATCTTTATTTATTTATGATAGTCACACACACACAGAGAGAGAGAGAGAGAGAGGCAGAGACACAGGCAGAGGGAGAAGCAGTTCATGCACCGGGAGCCCAATGTGGGATTCGATCCCGGGTCTTCAGGATCGCGCCCTGGGCCAAAGACAGGCACCAAACTGCTGCGCCACCCTGGGATCCCTTTTTCCCCCCTTTAAAAGATATATTCTTAGTAATTTTTTATCCACTTTATCCTTGGTTTGGGAGATGTTTGTTAAAGTCTTCTTTATTAATGTGCCTATTTATCCTTTTATATCCTGTAGTTTCACTTTATGAAAATTAATGCCTTACTATGAGAAGCCCTCAACTTGCACAGTTCCTACACGTAACATCTTCAGTTAACATGCTTTAATTAGGGGCACCTGGGTGGCTCAGTGGTTGAGCATCTGCCTTTGGCTCAGGTCATGATCCTGGGGTCCTGAGATAGAGTCCTGCATCAGGTTCCCGAGAGGGAGCCTGCTTTTTTTTTTTAATTTATTTTATTTATTTATTTATTCATGAGAGACACAGAGAGAGAGGCAGAGACACAGGCAGAGGGAGAAGCAGGCTCCATGCAAGAAGAAGCATGATGTGGGACTCAATCCCCAGGTCCCCAGGATCACACTCTGGGCTACAGGCGGCGCTAAACCGCGCACCACCGGGGCTGCCCAGGGAGCCTGCTTCTGCTTCTGCCTATGTCTCTGCCTCTCTGTGTGTCTCTCATGAATAAATAAGTCTTTAAAAAAAAAAAAAAAAAACATGTTTTAATTAAACTAACACTAGTCCCTCAACAACACAGTTCAAATTTCACTTATAATGGTATATTAACTGTTAGTACATAAAGTGCAAACTCTGCAGCTAGTTCTTCAGTCCACAAATCACTACATAACAGATACCCCTCATGAACAGTGAGCAATTTCATCACTTCTTTCAGTCTGTTGGTGACTGGACACTGCACACCTATTTTTCAATTCAGAGACAGAGAGCAAAGGGTGCACTTGGTGCTGTCTTGTCTCCCAATGATAAACCCATATGACATTTTACAAAAACAGATATTCAAAAGACAGAATTGGCCAACAAAGATAAAAGTACAGCATAGAAACTAATGTGATAATGCTGGAAGTGAAATTTAGGTCATAGTATAAATGAAGTTATAGAAGAAATGGTAAACTGTGGAACTGTTAACGTCACTGCTGTTTGAGAGACTAAATGTGCAGTTAGAAGAACCTAATGAGGGAAAACATCAATATATATATAAGTGGTTATGATGAATGTCCCAGAAGAAATGACATACCAAAAAACTTCACATTAAAGGAACTCTTGGAAGTATTTTACAACATTGAAAACACAAAGGATAAAATGTCAGAAGCTGACCCAAACTTAGAAATATGACAATTTCCCAAGGCATAGAAGAAATCCCCACTCCTTATCATAAGTTGTACACACACACACACACACACACACACACACAAAAAAAAATAAGTTGTACACACAGAAGGTAAGCACTCTTGATTTTTTCCTTGATAAGTTATTTTTTTAAAGATTTTATTTTTATTCGAGAGAGAGACTGTTCGCACATGAACAGTGGGTGGGGGACGGCAGAGGTAGACAGAGAAGCAGACTCCCCACTACTCCCCAGAGAAGCAGTAAGCCTGATGCAGGACTCAATCCCAGGACCAAGAAAAAACGACCTGAGTGGAAGGCAGGTACTTAACTGACTGAGCCACCCAGGCGCCCCTCTTTATAAGTTTTTGAAAACAGAAAACACTAAATCTTAAGGAATCAACAGTTTGTCTCAACCAAAATTTTTAAAGACCATGAAACAACTGTAATCTTTCCCACTGATTATCAAGCTTACTTTGTAGTTTCAGCTTGCATGGCCATATTTTCAGTAACTCACTACCTTACAAAGCAAATTTGTATTTGGTTCCAATTTCTCTACATCCTTACCACCACACTGTCTTTCTGATAAACAGCCATTCTAGTGGGTGTAAGTGGTATCTTGTTGCGGATTTGATTTGCCTTTCTGTAATAACCAATGATGTTGAACATCTTCTTATGTACTTACTGGCAATTTGTACATCATCTTCTTTGGAGAAATATCTCTTTTACTTATTTTATTTACTTTTTTTAGATTTTATTTATTCATGAGAGACCGAGACAGAGGCAAAGACAGAGGCAGAGGGAGAAGCAGGCTCCCTGCGGGGAATCCGATGCGGGACTTGATCCCAAAACCCTGGGATCACGCCCGGGGCAGAAGGCAGGCACTCAACCGCTGAGCCACCCAGGTGTCCTTCTTTTGCTTATTTTAAATTCGGTTCATCTCTTTATTTTTCACCTGAATCTATTTGCTAGCTCCTCAGATTTTTTTTTTTTTTTTAAATGGGTGAGTTAAGCCTCAATCAAAAAGGTGACTACACAGTCAACAGCAGCAGGCTGGACTATGTGGAAATTTTAGTGACTGTTTTGGGTGGAAATAGGGAAAAAGGAACCAAAGCAGAGTCTAAAAATAACTGAGCAACTGAAAGAACTCAAAGTGGAACTCAGTCGTTGTGGACCACCTAAAGTGAAAGCAGGGGTGGCACAACGTGGTGAGGGTGAAAAAAGGACGTAAGGGTGGGTAATATACGGCCAGTCACAGCTTAAGTCAAAAGATCGTATTCAAGACCAAAAGAGGGCCGTGTCATTACGGCCACTCTTGTACTGAACTCTTCAACAGGACTAGAAGCAACCTGAGAGGAGAGTAGGCACAGCAGCTTAACCATTTTTGTGACCTCTCAGCGGTAAGATGAGGAGTGTATGTTGGGGTTTCCGTCATCCTTCTGTACATTCTTAAATGTGTTAAAAAACATGTCCAAGGAAAGGGCTCTGAACTATCAGGATTGGCAGCTCACTTTCAAAGGGGTCAAGCTGCCTTAGTAACGCAACGCGAGGGAAAAGGCTAACCTGATTATGGGAAGAGACAAACCCCTGTGGGTTGGAGAGCTGTGCCCCAGGCTGGTGTGTGTTAGGCCGGGGGGGGGGGGGGGGGGGGGGGCAGCGGTCTCTTGCAGGGCTTGTAAGCTTTGGAGGGCAACCTCACAGCTGTCACTCACTCAACAGGCACTTCCGGAGCACACACGACGCGCTGTGCTGAGCGCCAGGCAGAGATGAGCAGCAGCAGGAGTCCCTGTTCTGCCAGGGTTCATAACCTAGTAAGGACAGGGGGGTTATTCACTAGCCTGGCTGTAGGAATAAGGAGGAAAAGACGCGAGGCATCGTGCCTGGGTCTGTGGGAGAAGGGAAAGCGCCCAGAGGGGACATCCGGGCTGGGCCCTAAAGGATGCTGGAGCTGACCCACAAGGGCCAGGGAACTCTCAGGTGTCACTGCCTTGTCCACGGGGAAGAGAAAGTCTCCTACGAGCCCCCAGCTGACTCCTATAAGCCCTGAGCCAGATGCTCTCACAGGACAAACTCAACCACAAAGCAAAAGGCGAACCTCAGGGCCCTCCTGAGGGACGAGGGACATGCCAGGTCCAGCACCGAGGGGCACCGACACAGCACAGTTTGGAGACCTGCGGGGCTCCGGAACGTGGCGGGGGGCCCGGACCCGGAAGTCGGGGAGAAGTCTGACACCAGAGCGACCCCTCCAACCACCCGCCCAGTTCTCTTGAGCTACGCCCCTTGTCCCAAGCTTCCCGGTCACTCACCCGCCGCTAGGCGACAGGAAGTCGGTGTCGTCCTCGTCTCCCCCACCGAACATCGCGGCGCCTTTCTCCCAGCCGCAGGGCGTGAGGGGCGGGGGGACAGAGGTGGGAGGTGGAGGGGGAAGTAAGAGTGTTTTCGGGGCTAGTACTGTCGTGAAATGCCGCGACGGCGTGCCGCTTTCCGGCAGGACGAACTCTCGCACGGTTGCTCCGAGGGGAGGGGTCTAGACGCGGGAGAAGGTGGGGAGTGGGGGGGGGCGGAAGGCAAATGGGAGGGCCTCGCGAGCACGCGCGCCCGTGACGTCAGGCTCCCGCAGCCTGCGGAGGCGGTGAAACCCGCGGGATCTCCGAAATCCCGCGCAGGGATTGGCCGGCGCGGCAGGGGGCGGGGCAGGGGCGGGGCGGGGGCGGGAATCCGCGGCCTCGGTGGCGGTCGTGGACACGTAGAGCCCGGCAGGGTGGAGGGGGCTTCCGAAGAGTCGTGGAGGCGGTGACGGGTTGGGGTTCTAAGAGGGCGGCGCCGGTGGCGGGAGCCGATCTGGAAGGTAAGCACCCCCAGCCCGCTCCCGCCGGCGGCTGGGGCACGGTCCTCCCTCCCCGCCGGACCGGGACCCTCCATGCGGCTCCGCTGTGCTTTGCGAAAGGAGACAGGGCCTGGGGCCGGCGGTCCGGGGAACTGATCTTTTCGGCTGGCCCCCTGCAGTGACATAGCTAGGGGTGACCTTGGGGTTGGGTGTCCGGTGCCTCACTTTCCCCGTCTATAAAACGGGCCTGTCGCCCCTTCCGCTTGTCCCCCGTGGCCGACCTCGCTGTTTATTCAGCGGGCTCTTTGTCCAGGGCTTCTGCGTGCCGGCTGGCCAAGAAGCTTGTAGACCTCAGAGGTCATCGGACTGAAATCCCAGCGTCCTCGTAGCCCCAGAACTTGCAATAGGGGACACGAAGTAATAAGCACTTGGATGACTAGTCCGAGGTCGCACGGAGTAAAGGGCAGACTGGCGCTGGATCCCTGGTCTCTTGAATCGGGACCGATTGGGGGAATGAGAACCTCATCGACCCTTAAGCACAGTTCGCCCTTACAGAGTGGTTACCGCCCGACTGTGGCATGGGTCTGGAGAGAATTCGCCTCCTTGTGCAGGTGGGGTACCGAAGAGCTGGGATGTTCCGGGAGTGAGTGATGGAAAGGACGAGACTTCAGCAGTGGAAATCCCCAGTCCCAATCTTGGTCTGGATTTTGCTGTCTTCTTGCCACACACCTAAGTCAACATCAGTTGTTGGGGACTTCTCTGTCTCCACTTTCCACCCTCTCTGTATCCTACAGAAAGTGTTTCTTTGGTAAGCTGATAGGATTCTGGAAACAATCTCGGGGTAAGCCTGGTTTAGCCAAGGTTTACCCTCTATCTGGATGAGCAGATACTGTATCGCTGTCGCATCCATTTCCGTAGATCTCAACGGGGTTCTTTCACCCAAGGCTTCTCCAGATCAGATTAGTACAACAGGTGGCCCTTACCGGGATGTTTTACTCTGTTCGCATGAAATTAAAGTGAGATGATTGGTAGTGATTCACTTCCTAGAGAACTTCATACCTCTTGGCACTTCCCTTGTCCTGCTTTCCAGTATAGTTTACCTCTGTGTGCTCCTACTAAATTGTAAGCTCCTCAAGGACGGAGACTGTTTTATTCCTTGATGTCACCTGTGTCACAGAGCGCTGTGCCTTGGTAATAGTGGGTTCTTACCCTTTGTTAGACTGCGTAATGGAATTCATCCTTATGCCCATTCCTTAATTCATGCTCTTAGGAATTTTTTCAAGTGTGATCCACAGAGCCCAGCAATGGCTCTTGCCTTCCAGAAAGATAAAAATGCTGTGCTAGCTGGGAACTCTCAGGGTTGCTTCATCTCTTTTGTTAGCTGAAGATTGTTTTACTATCGTTTAAAGCTCTAGGGGATGGGAAAGGAGGATAGAATAGTTAGAAACAGAATGTGTAACTCCGATTTTTATTGGTAGGGTATTCCTCCATTAAACTGAGGGACAGGGCTGTTATCTGCTTCCTGTGTCCATTTTACAGATTACGATGGTTAAAGCAATGAAGGCTGGCAGTGAAAACAGTGATGCAACTGGAGGCTAAGCAATACAACTGAAACTCTTTGCAGCACCTCTGTTTACGATATGAACTTGGCTACCTCTCAAGAAAAGAAAATAAACTGCCTAAGTGACATCACTCTTTCTAACCCTTTCCTCAGTACTGGTCTTCGTTACTCCAGCACTGAAACGTCTGAATAGTGCTTTTTAAACACATGCTAAAAGATCACTTGAGTACTTACCTTGAATTCTTGAGTTCAGGATATTTTCATTCAGGATATTTAAGCAGCCTTTTTAGATAGGTAGGCATGTAAAATCTGGATCAGCGTTTTGGCAATTGAGATACCAGAGATCTGCATGCCCAGGTCACCATTGTGGGAACACAGCCATTAGTTCCGAGAAAGGGGAAGATGGTGGTGAGGCTTCTTCCTCAGTCTTTCAGGATTTGAATTGCAGGATTAGGTACATCAAAGAGCCACTGTCGGGCCGTTGCTGGCTCAGTTGCTTAAATGTCTGACTCTTGATTTCAGCTCAGGTCATGAGATCGACCCCACGTTAGGCTCCATGTTCAGTGGAGGAGATTCTGCTTGAGATTCCCTCTCTCACTCTGCCCCTCCCTCCACCTGTGCTTTCTCTCTAATAAGTAAAGAAATAAGATCTTTTTAAAAAATTGGGGGGAAAATTAAATAAAAAGCCACTGTCATCCTGAATTAGAATATTGGACCAGGAATCGGGAAACCTGAATTCCCATCCCAGTCCTTCTAACTCACCTTGAGCTTGGACCAGTCTCCCTAAACACTGTGTAAAAGGGGTGGAATAGACCCACATATCTATTAAGTACTGCTGGGGATACAGAGGTAAGGAAGGCACAACCCTGATCTCAGGTTGGAATTAAGCATTTTTGTTTGTTTGTTTGTTTTGCCTAAATACACAGTTTTTAGATGTATTTATAAAATATATGGACTCCCTCTTCAGATTAACCAGGAAGTGGCAATTTTAACAGTTCTTTTCAAATTACCAACAAACTTGCTATAGAGATGATAATTTTTATATACAGGTACACCCATACTAAACTGTACTAGTGAATGCATTGTAAATATTAAAGATTAGGGTACCTTGGTGGCTCAGACGTGGAGCATTGGCCTTCGGCTCAGGTCATGATCCTGGGGTTCTGGGATCGAGTTCCGCATTGGGCTCCCCACAAGGAGCCTGCTTCTCCCTCTGCCTATGTCTCTGCCTTTCTCTTTTTGTCTCTCATGAATAAATACCTTTAAAAAAAAACAACTATTAAAGTTTAAAGTTCAAGGAGCCTGCTTCTCCCTCTGCCTATGTCTCTGCCTTTCTCTTTTTGTCTCTCATGAATAAATACCTTTAAAAAAAAACAACTATTAAAGTTTAAAGTTATGGCCAGATTAGATGATAGGTGTGGTGATAGCAATATGAATTGAATATAGGTTTGGGGGAGTTAGTATTGTGTTCTTTCTGTTCAGTTACTGAAAACAGAAGAATGTTAGAAGACAGTTCAAGAAATGTCTGAAAACCTTCTCTGTGTAAGGCACTGTGCTGGGTGTTGCCTGGAATAGGAAAATGAATAAGTCATTGTTCTTGTCCTCAAAGTGCTTATAGTTGAACAGTGGAGATAATTGAAGTATACAAATAATTATAGAGAGGAACATAGCAAAGTAAGTCCCATAAGTAGAAATTAATTATTGTAGGATTTCAAAGGAAGAAGAGATCATATCTAGTTTGGAGGAGTATGTGGGATTAGATAATGGGCTTTGAAGATGAGTGGGATTCCAAGTGGAAATGAGGAAATAAGGTTCTCCAAATTGAGAGAGCGGCTTTGGCAAAAGTACAAAGGCAGGAGAGAAGGCACAAATTTCTTACAAGACCAGAGTTGCCCTCTTATTTGATGCAATTAGGGCCAACAGTTGGCTAATTAAAAAAAATAAGACCGGAATCACACAGGTATTAGTTACACATAGACCTTTAACATTTGATTTTAACTTAAAGCATAAACATCCTTATGCCATTCTTTAAAACAAGCCTTTTATTGGGGTGTGGGTCCCAGGGAGGGGGCCAGACCTTGTCCTAGCCTTCTGCTTGTTTCTGTAAGTAGTTTTATTGGAACACAGCCATGCTCATCTGTTGACATATCTATGGCTACTTTGACGTACAAAGTAAAGTAGTTGTATGTATCTGTGTGATTCATCTTTATCTAGTCTTTCTAAAGCTTTCAACTTGGTTTTCATAGAAACAACTACCAGAGTCCACACAGTATAGTACAATAAATTCTTAAGCTCTGGAGCCAAGTTGTTTTGCCATTTATTAGTTATACAGGTCTTGGGCAAGTTGCTCAGTTTTCTCCTTTGGAAAATAAGGACAACGATAGTATCTAGCTTCTAAGGGTTCTTGTGAAGATTATAGGAGTCAATTCATGTAAAGCACTTAGAACAGCGTCTGGCAGGTAGCAAGTACTCAATATTAGCGCTGCTGTTATTTTCCTCTTGTCACTTACCTTAGTTGCTTTACATAATACTTTATTAAATTATATTCTTACATTAATAAACACAACTGGCGTAAGTTGATTTATGAACAAACCTACCTGATACTTGATAAGCACCCAGCTTCACTGAGGGAAAGAAAAAAGTGTTGATCCCATGATATTAGAGACTAGCCTAGGTGGTGTGTTATCATTTAAATCAGTTAAGAGAATCCTGTGGGATTGTTTGCTAAGAGTATAAGACAGTAGAACACATAGGGAAGTAGTGGATTAAAATTGAAAGGGAGACTAGGGCCATATTTGTCTAATACTTTGAAGGCCAAGGAGATAAGTTTCTACTTAGCCATGTAGGAAATGGGATTATTTATCCTAAATGACATTTTTTTTTTTTTAAGATTTTGTTTACTGATTTGAGATAGAGAGTGAGCAAGAGAGAGAGAGAGCACAAGCAGGGGGAAAGGGCAGAGGGAGAGAGAGAAGCAGGCTCTTCACCGAGCAGGGTGCCAGACACAGGATACAAGGCTCGATCCCAGGACTCTGGGATCATGACGAGCTGAAGGCAGATGCTTAACCAACTGAGCCACCCAACCACCCCTAAATGACATGACTGAAATTTAAAAATTCAAGTGGTTTAGGAATTTATGACATAAAAAGTGAAAGTTTCCTGTGTAAGGATCCGCTTTACTTTTCCTTTTTTTTTTTTTTTTCAAGATCTTTTTTTTTTTAAGTAATCTTCACACCAAATGTGGAGCTCAAACTCAACCCCAAGACCAAGAGTCGCCTGCTCCGCTGACTGAACCAGCCAGGCACACCTCCACTTCATTTTCCTAACAGTCCTTAGAATGTGGAGTTGCTGTGAGGATTGGATGAGATAAGGCATGGTAAACAGTACTTGGGAAATGGGTATTAGCCCTTAAAAACCTCAATCCAGTTTTTCTTTGGATTATAATCTCAATTTTGAAGTGAGAAAAATAAAGGTTCTAGACTGAGTGTGACTAAAACAATTTATGCCATACTCTCAGGGGTCTCCGAACCTTGAGTCTTTGCCTCTCCTACTTCTGGTTTGGCTCTACTGTTGATTCTTCTTTGTACCTTCCTCACCAAAAGTTCTACAAAAGAGAAGATGGCCTAATTATCACTAGAACAGCAAGTGTTTACAGATAAGTCAGTGACCAGGCATCCCCCAGAAAACTCTGCCATTTAAAGTTGGCAAGCCAGGGGGCGCCTGGGTGACTTAACCGGTTAAGCAGTGCAGATCTTGATCTCAGGGTTATGAGTTCAAGCCCTGCAGTAGGCTCACGTGCCCACTTAAAAAAGAAAAAAAAAAAGTTGGCAAGCCAGGTGAGATTGTGGGAAAGGGAGGAGAGAAGACAGGGCAGGTGGCTGATGCTGGCACTCCCACAGGCAGCTTTTAGCATAATAAAGCTGTTTAGAAAATTAAAAGTTTTCTTTAGTTTGCTATGGAGAAGTCATCAAGAGTCTGATACTTAATACATTAAAACAAGCCATTTATGTCAAAAGAGAGCTTACAGTAGGGACTGGGAAGGAAACGCTTTTGAAGTTCCACTGCTTTGAGTGATATAATTTCAGATTTAGGTAACATCCCCATGCAGAGGAGGGGCGCATCCTTAGGAATGCAAAGCCCTGCGGAAAAGGAAAGGGTTGAGAAGGGTCCACCCTACCTCTTTTCCTTTACACAAAGGCCCTGGGCTTTTGTATACAACCTGCTTTTGTAGGCTGAGAACATTATGCACTACAGCATACTGAGATGGAAACCTGCAAAAGTAAAAAGGAGAAATGATTTGGAGGAAACCTATACACTATAGAGAACAAAGTGCTAGCAACCAGTGAAATATTACAGGACCTTTTTAACCAGGTTGAGTCTTTCTCTAAATAGGTCGTAGAGGTGTTAATGAGACTGTGCTGAGTGTTGACACAATTTTGAAGCAGTTTAGAGCACCTAGAACTTAGTCTCTTGGTTTTAAAAATAAAAGGCCAAGGCATGCTGCTAACTTTGGACCCGCTGGCTCCCATTCCTCTCTCCTAATTTTTTTTCCTCTGCCTTTTTTGATGGCTTCTTATCAGCTTCCACACAACCCTGTGCATGATCTGTATCTTAGTACATCTTATACTGTGTTTCATCAGTTATATTTATCTCCTTCTCTTGAGGATAGGGGTTCATTATAGTTCCGTCACTCCATAGGTACACAATACATTTGAGTGAATGAACAAGGAAAGTGAGTTCCTCAGTGTTACACAGATAATAAGTCCCAAGAGCCAGATCTAGAACCTAGCTCTTCTGATTCCTAGCCTAGTACCTTTCCACTACACCATGCAGCCTCAATCTAAGGTATTAAACAACTTTTCTCATTTTTGTGTACACTCTTTGAATGCATTTCCATTAAATCATCCCTTATTAATTAAATGGAGGGAGAAGGGGCACTGGGGTGGCTTAGTTGTTTAAGTGTCAGACTCTTGATGTCGGCTAAAGTTATGATCTCAAGGTTGTGAGACAGAGCCCCACACAGTGCCCAAGTGGGGCAAGGGGTCTGCTTGAGATTTTCTCTCCCTCTTCCTCTACCCCTGCATCTTCTGCCCCTCACTCTTTCTCTCCTGAATAAATAAATAAATCTTTTTTTAAGGGGGAGGGAGGAATAAAATAGGGGAAGTTAAAATGTTTTCTAGTTTTTGCCTCACACCAAGTTAATTCCCAGTATTCATAGGCAAAGCAATAACATTATGATCTAGATTATTAAAATCCTGTATAAATAAAGGATTTAGGGACGCCTGGTTGGCTCAGTCAGTAGATCATGCGACTCTTGATCTCAAGGTCGTGAGTTCAAACCCTACATTGGTGTGGAGCCTACTATTTAAAAAAAAAAGAAAGAAAATTTAAGCAAGGAGGACCTTTGCCTTTGATTATAACAGGAAGGCAGTTAAAGCAATGCTTCGCCAATGTATGTTTATCGGACTGGCATGTGTTCTTTAAATCAAACTGTGAGGGGTTATATACTTCAAGTGACATGAAAATGAGCCCTATGTGTGACTTGGACATCTCCTTTCAGAGATTAATTTTGTCATCTAACGAGTAAGTAAACTATTACCAATTATATTCCATCCGTACCATATCTTAGAAAATATTTTTGACATATTTTATTTGATCCTCACAACCCTATGAGATTGACAGAGCGTAGGTATTTTTATGTCCATTTTGCAATAAAGAAACTAGTATTTGTTGGCTTTAAGTGATTTGCTTTAATGCCATGTGGCTAATATATGGCTCTCGTGTCTATAGCTCAGAGCCTCTTGTATCTAGTCCAGGACTTTTTCTACTCTTACAGTGTCTGTAAAACACTGAAATCTACAGAAATCATATTAAAGCACTCACAATTATCACATTGGAAATATATCAAGACTACAAAAGGATCCAGTAAGAGAGGTATAAAAGGGTGTACCTCGTGATTGCTAGATGTTAGGATATGGCTTAGCCAACAACAAAGGGTATCCGAGAAATGAAGTATAGTAGCTGGGAGATCTACTCCCCATTGGACTTAGGCCCTTCTATCATTGCATAACTAACAGACCTTTTCAGTTTGTTTGCTTGACATATCAAATTTGAGTTGTCCTATTCAAATCAGGCAAATAAAAGCTTTGCTAAAGGCCTTTGTGAAGAATGTAGTTGTACACTTGATCCTCTTTGTACAGAAAGATGAGAGTGGGCAAGAAAAACAGGAATTTCTATGTTATTTGTCACTAAAACAGGATATGTAAAGCTCAGAAATTCTCCCTACTTACCTGCTTCGCTGCAAACCATCTAGAGAAGTGGGAGGTTTGGGGTGAGTGGTTAGACCACTGTTAGAGAAGCCTATATGAGAAGTAGATGTTATGGGTTCAGGTGACTAAAGGGTGTACTACTATCATTAAGTTTAATACTGTGGACTCAGTTTCTCTACCTGTAAAATAGGGGAGTTGGACTTGATGATGTAATTTTGTTAAATAGGAAATATATCCCTATTTAATGAAATATAATGGTTAATGGTTCACAATTCAAAAGGTACAAAAGGATGGTTAGTGAAAAATACCCTTCTACTCCTACCCACATCTGACCAGTTCCCTACCTATGGATCACAGTGTTACCACTTTCTTGTGCCCTGACCCCTAGAGATAGTATAGGTGTGTTTACAATTAATCTATGTATACTTTATACCCTATTGAATTTTTTTACATGTGCTACCATACAGTGCACCTGCTTTTTTCATCTCATACTATAGCTTGGAGATCATCCTGTATGACTATATAAAGAGCTTCCTCATTCTTATTTATGGCTGCAAAGTATTCCATTTTATGGAAATAGGATAATTTATTTAATCAGTGCCCAATCAATGAATATGTTGTACTTTCGATGCTTTGCTACCACAGACATCTTATAACAAGTAACTTTTTTCATATAACATTTGACATATGTGTTAGTGTATCTTTAGGATAGATACAGCTGACTGTTGAACAACCTGAGTCTGAACTGTGTGAGTCCACTTACAGGTAGATTTTTTACAGTACAGTACTGAAATGTATTTTCTTTACGATCTTCTTAATAACGTTTTCGCAAGCTTACTATATGGTAGCAATATAGCATATAACATATATAAGGCACAAAACATTTTGATTGGGCAGCCCAGGTGGCTCAGCGGTTTAGTGCCACATTCAGCCCAGGGCCTGATCCTGGAGACCTGGGATTGAGTCCCACGCCAGGCTTCCTGCATGGAGCCTGCTTCTCCCTCTGCCTGTGTCTGTGTCTCTCGAATAAATAAATAAAATCTTTAAAAAAAAAAACATATTAATTGACTATGTTATCAGTAAGATTTCTGGTCAACAGTAGGCTATTAGTAGTTAAGTATTGGGGAGTCAAAAGTTATACATAGATTTTCAACTGCTTGGAGGTCAGTGCTTCAGCCCCTGTGTTGTTCACAGGGCAACTGTATTTAGAGGTGGAATTGCTGGCTCAAAACAATATGTACATCAGCCTAATAATCACTCTTCTAGTTTTGGTATTCTATGAGATTTTAAAGATTTTATTGATTCATGAGAGACACAAAGCGAGGCAGAGACACAGGCAGAGGGAGAACCAAGGTCCCTGTGGGGAGTCCAATGTAGGACTTGATCCCAGGACTTCAGGATCATGCCATGAGCTGAAGGCAGACACTCAACCACTGAGCTACCTGAGCGTCTCTCTATGAGATTTTAATTGTGAATAAACAGCAAAAGAGATGAGAAATATCATTTTTGTGAAGTATCTTAATTTTTAAAGATGTACCTTAACTATCTTAGGTAAGCATCTTAGAGAGCATGTGTTTGGTGGGGGCAGAGGGAGTGGGAGAGAGACAATCTCAAGCAGACTCTTGGCTGAGCGCAGAGCCCAACACAACCCTGAGATTGTGACCTGAGCTGAAGTCGAGAATCAGACACTTAACCAACTGAGCCACCTAGGCACCCCTGAAACATCTTAATTTTTATCTCGTTATTCAGAGACTACATCTTAAGTAAGGGTCAAGTATAAGCAACCTCACCAAAATGATGTTGAGTTGCAAACCTGACAAAAGTCACCAACTATATCACGATCATATAGATTTTTCTAGTGCTTTTCAGTGTGCTCTTTCAGTTAATTTGTAAGGTGAATGTTACAACTCAGAACAAAATGGGACTGTCTCCTAACTACTTTTGCCAGTACTTACACATAGAGAATTCAGAAAATTAGCTGTTTATTACAGTACATCTAGGGAATGAAAGTGGAAAGATCAAGAAAGAGATCCTAACTGAGATGTCTGCTTGAGTGTATTTTTCACTGGCTTCCCACATTTTTGATGATTGTGGAATGTGATAATTTTGTGAAATTGGTGGTACCCTAACAATCAGATGTCTTTCTGAAGAGCTAGGGACCATAAAACAGATCAGAATTCTGTCATCCACTCATAGCTCTTGACTCGACCTATTAACCTTCCTTCCTTCCATTTCTCACCTCTATCATTCTCTCTTTAGGTGCCTTAAGCCATTTGTGAAATTTGTTCTGTAAATTATAGGTTTCAGTAAGAGCCACTGTCTTCTTCATCTCTAAATTCCCTATAGCCCCTGGGGCAGAGGGTACTTAAATACTCCTTGAATTGAGTCTGGGAAGAGATCAGAGTGATCTAGCCTCTATCTTGCTACCCTCTCAGGGTGCCATATCTTTCCTTTCCCTGCATAGTGTGACACACCTTCCAACCCACCCCTGTGCACATTTAGTATTATTCAGGAAGGGACAAAAGGCCAAGTAAACTCTTGAAGAAGGATGTGTGTATGTTTGTGTGTAGGGGGTGTGTGTGTTTAAGTAAATGTACACACACATTCCTTCTGGCTCCCACTGCCATTTTTTGTGCTGTGGTTAAAAATTTGGACCTCATTTACTTGCTACGTGCTAAGTGGTAGCTATGGAGTTAGACATACTTAGTAGGAATAACCTAGGAATATTCAACTCAAAATAAACATGTATCCTTGTATTCCTACAATCTCATGTGTATGAAATAAAAAAGATAAGAGGGAATACTAGATGAATACAAAATCTGACTTATAAATAAAGTTGTACATTTAGAAGAGACAATTGGATTAGTGTTGACTTTTCTAATTTTAGAATAAGGAAACTTGTCTAAGGGCCATATTTAGGCACTTAGACACTCTGGGATAGGAGATAGCTAGCTCCCTTGTGCACTCTGACTCCTAAAGTTACAGAGGAGAGGATGACAGGGCCTCACATGCAGCTTACCCAGGTAGATCCCATCTTTTCAAATATAAACTTTCTTCAATGCCAGCTACTTCTGGGTAGCTCAAGGTGGATGCCTCAGTAGGCTTCTTTCTGCCTGTTATTTGGACAACTTGTAAAAGGGCTGTATAAGCTTTCTAGAAATTAACCATGAAGAGCGTTTCCTTTATTTTGGTTTCAGAAATACCACAAGATATGTGGTGCTATGTTATAGCTTAGAATTAAGGGACAGAATTAACTACCCCTTCTCTACTCTTAATAAACTATGATGTAGAAAAATGGGATGGATAATGTATCGTGTTTTCATTTCAAGATAGCATTTTTTGGTTTGTTTGTTTTTTAAGATTTTATTTATTTATTTGAGATAAAGAGCATGTGAACTCAGGAAGGGAGAAGTTGACTCTCCGCCAAGCAGGGAGCCCGACACAGGGCCCTATCCCAAGACTCCTGGGATCATGACCTGAACTGAAGGCATTTAACTGACTGAGCCATCCAGGCACCCCTCAAAATGGCGTTTTGAGTATATCCCTTTTCCCTCCCAAAATCCTAGTTAAAATGACTATAGAGGGCAGCCCTGGTGGCGCAGGCGGTTTGGCGCCGCCTGCAGCCCAGGGTGTGATCCTGGAGACCTGGGATCGAGTCCCACGTCCAGCTCCCTGCGTGGAGCCTGCTTCTCCCTCTGCCTATGTCTCTGCCTCTCTCTGTGTGTCTCTATGAATAAGTAAATAAAATCTTTAAAAAAATGACTATAGAAATATAAACACTTTTTTGAAGTGTGGTATTGTGATTTATATATAAGAAATATGTATTTAGTATGCATCCCATTACTAGCATAGAATGAGATTTCCTAAGTGATGAGAACTATAATGGTGTCCTTTGTTATGTTATAATGAGGTACCTCTTTTTTTTAGCACTTTGTAATTTAGTTGGAAATCGAGAACACAAACTTGGTCAATTAACCTTCTAAGTAAAGTCTATGTTCTTAAAAATGTATAAGACACTTGAGGGAAATGCAGACACAAACTGGACACCTGAAGGTATTAAGGAATTATTGTTAATTTTTCAGGTGAGTTAATGGTATTGCATTTTGTTTTGCTTTTTCTAAAGTCCCTTTCTTTCAGAGATACAGAAATGCATATGAATAAAATGTTGTAATATCTGAAATTTGCATTAAAATTATGCAGGCCATGGGAATGAATGGGGTATAGATAAGACAAAGCTGGCCTTTAGTTGATAATTGTACAAGTTGGGCAATTAGTACATTCAGTCTACTTTTGTATATATTTGAAAATTTTGTATGATAAATTATGATATTTTATTTGGCTTTTCTTTGCAAAATCAAAAGACTAAATATGTCTGGAGCCTCAATGATCCACAACACACCATAATATATATTCTCTCCACCTTCATGTTCTACCCTTTCCTCCCTGGCCTCTATCCAACTATAATGTGATGACTTTTAGAAAGCTCTGAGGCTTCTAAGTTTGGTTGCCAGTAAAGCCAACCAGTGATCAGAGAATTGGAACTTTTAGTCCCCAGCCTCCCAGCAGGAGAAGGGACTGAAGATTGAGTTCAGTCACCAGTGGCCAATAATCTAATCAATCATGCCTGTGTAATGGAACCTCCATTAGAAAAAAAGAAGAGAGGGGGGCACTTGACAGGATGACCCCTGGGTGATATGCTGTATGTTGGCAAATTGAACTCCAATTAAAAAAATTTTTTTTAAAGAAAAAAAGAAGAAGAAAGAGCTTTTGGCTTGGAGAACCGGAACACTTCATGTACCACTGTGCCACGTCCCAAACACCAGGACAGAGCTCCTTTGTTTAGGACCTTGCCTCTATTAATTCATAGTGTTTAGTATCCTTTGTAATAAATCAGTAATCTGTTGAGTAAATGGGTTTCCTTCATCGTGTGGGGTGCTCTAACAAATTACTTGAACACAAAGAGAAAGGGTTGTGGAGACTTCTGATTTTTTATCTCTAGTCAAAAGTGCAGGTAACTACCTGAGTCTGTAATTAGCATCTGAAGTGGAGGGCATTCTTATAGGACTAAGCCTTTCACCTGTGGAATTTGATGCTGTCTCTAGGTAGTAGAATTCAGTTGAACTGAATGACACCCTGCTGGTGTTGGAGAATTACTTGGTGGTGGGGAAACCACCCATAAAAAGCATCTTTTATACAGGGTGAGAGAAGCCTGAAACTGAGACATTTCAAAGAACATGGATGCAAATTGGAATCAAATTAAAGCAAATTACTGACCACCTGATTCAATATAGGTGAAGGATGTCCCGATGTCCCTGCAGATGAAGTTAAGTGGCTAAGATTTATTAGCTCACCCTGAAAACTCCCAAAATGAGAATCGCAAAGGTTAGAAAGAAAGGTTGGTTAGCTATGGAGCAGAGGATGAAAGACAAAGAGAGAATTGCACTTGATGCCAAGTTTAGAGAGAAGAGTAGATGAAGCAGTAACAATGCGATACAGCATTCCAGGGTCACTGTATGTGGGCACACCGTCATGAGATTAGTGCTGCTGCCAGCCCTATCTTTGAAGAAACTAACTTGCCCTCTCAGCTACTCTGCTGTTATTTTAGTGAGCTCGTCATAACAGTCCTAAAAACAGTCCTGTGAGGTAGCTACTTTTATTACTGAGTTTAGAGCATATTAAGTAGTTTCCCCAAGGGCCCACAACAAGTAGGTACAGTTTTACTAGTTAGAGAATGAATATACTCCCTTGCGTACTTGGAGAGCCGCCATAAAAAAGCAAGGGGAAAATATGTTTTCTGCCCACAGCTTCCTACTTGTGGTTTTTTCTTTTTCTTTTTTTTTTTTTTTTTTTTGGTGGGCTATGCAGGATCTCAGACAGACTTGCCAATCTCAGAGATGCAGGAGTTAATGGTTAGGGATAGACCATGGGAGCAAATCATAATTTCCTTAATCGTGTTGGAAACTATATCCAAGTTTCTTCACACAGAAGTTTGTTGGTTTGGGGTTTGTTTTGTTTGTTTTTTAGTCAGCAAAACCATGCATTTCCTATTTGAGGTCTGCCTTTCTGGTAGTTCAGTTATGGTATGTCACAACTAGTCTAGAAAAATAAAACAACAGAAGATGTGTGAATTCCTTCATCTGGAACAAAGAGATTTTATTCACATAGTAGGTGAAAAATTCTCAGATCTCAAAGACGAGCCGTTTGGTGTTAAATTCAGTGTTAGCCCAGAAGGTTCTTTGATTATCAGGTGATAATATGTGTAAATTTTAAGTGAGGCGGGATGTCTTGGTGGCTCAGTGGTTGAGCGTCTGCCTTTGGCTCAGGGTGTGATCCTGGGGTTGAATCCCACATGGGGGTGCCCCCCCCATATTTGATTTTTTTTAAAATAAAGTCATTAAAAATTTTTTTAAGTGAGGCTAGGCTAGCTCTGCCCTTTTGGATATCACAATGAATAAATGCTTTATTTTTCTTTTTAAAAGACTTTATTTATTTATGAGAGACACACAGAGAGAGGCAGAGACATAGGCAGAGGGAGAAGCAGACTCCTCACAGGGAGCCCAATGCGGGACTCAATCCCCGGACCAAGATCACACCCTGAGCTGAAGGCAGACACTCAACCACTGAGACACCTAGGTGTTCCCTTGTCCCCTGAGATCACACTTTTAAGAAATCCCTGAGTTAGGAAGAAAGTAATTAACATTTATTGTTTATATGTTATTAATGCGTCATTAATAACAAAAATTCTAAACTTTTTTTTAGGATTGTATTTATTTATTCATGAGAGACACAGAGAGAGGGAGAGACACAGGCAGAGGGAGATGCAGGCTTCCTGTGGGGAGCCCAATGCAGGACTCGATCCTATGACCCTGGGATCCCGGGATCATGCCCTGAGCTGAAGGCAAGATGCTCAACCACTGAGCCAACCAGATGTCCCTGTATCAGTCACGTTCATATGTATTTTTACATTTTGATGTTCAGAATATTGTGAGATTTTATTTTCTAGTTTTATATGGATGTATGATCCCACAAAGTTTTACTAACTTGTTCTGAGTTTCAAACATGACATGCCTTACGGCAGTCAGCAGTCTGACTCCCAGACCAGGAGGGCTCTTGCTCTTACTGTTTCTGCATTACCAAGGTATCTCGTGGAAGAGATGATTAAGATTGGTGAATTGGAGGGTCTCCTGGCTGGCTCAGCCAAAAGAGCACCTGACGCTTGGTCTCAGGGTTATGAATTCAAGCCCCATATTGGGTGTAGAGATTACTTATATAAAACTTTAAGAAAAATTGGTAAATTGGAAAATATTACGGAGTGATATGAACAGTATACTCAGAAATGTTTGATAAAGCCAGAGAGATATTATGTATAAAGTATCTCAATTAATACAATGCATCTAGAAAAGACAGGTATGCCATTTGTTTCTCACTGAAAAATATTATATACACTTAAACTTTTCTAATTGAAATAGGCCCCAAGATGAATTCTTTTCTCTACTGAGGAAACTGTGACCATAAAGATTAAATTAACTGATGTAATAGGAAAACTTGGGCTAGAAACGAAAATTTCCTCATTTTACTCTTAAACATTCTTTCACATCATAATCACAGTAAGGGCTAAGGGCAGCTGCAATCCATATATTGCCAAAGAATTATTCAAAGGACTGTTGAGTCAATGCTTGGGACTGATGGCTCTCTGTGACAACATTGAGCATTTGAGAGTTTACATAGAGGCATAATAATCAAAGGTGACTTGGTATTTTAAAGGAGTAGAGTACACGATGACATTTTTAGAAGAATGGAAATATATAATAGAATAGCATTTTTGGGATTTTGTGAATTTTAACAGATTGCTGAAATATGGCCTGGAGCTCGGGCTTCCTGTGAGTCTTTTCTTACCTTACTTAGAGCCGTGTAAGAGGTAAAGCAATCAGGAATACTGCAGGTAACCATTTTAGCCCAAATTGTATGCCATAGCACAGTAAAAAGCATTGCAAGACACAGTTGCTCTGCAGGTAGGTAACAACTAGACTTAGTTCCTCCTGGACAACTTAGTGGGCAAGGACTTCAAGACTTGACAGGGCCCTTAGATAACTGGACATTAGTTTACCCCAGAGGTAGGTTATGGCCACTTGTGTCTCCCCATAGAAATAGGTCCACCTTTCTGTTTCCTTATCTCAATTTTCCTGGATTGCCCCCAGAAAGCAAAATATCTGACTTTGTGCCAAGAGACAGGGACACAAGATAGTTGGATAAAGTACCATGATACAAGTAATAGAATACCACTGGGCTTGAGGTCAGAATACGGGTTCTGGGATCCCTGGGTGGCTCAGCGGTTGAGTGTCTGCCTTTGGCTCAGGACATGATCCTGGAGTCCCTAGATCGAGTCTCACATCGGGCTCCCTGCACGGAGCCTGCTTCTCCCTCTGCCTGTGTCTCTGCCTCTCTCTCTCTGTGTGTCTCTCATGAGTAAATAAATAAAATCTTAAAACAAAAAAAAAGAAAAAGAATATGGGTTCTGATTGTATACTGCCACTAGGCTGCCACATGACCTTAGCTAGTCTGTTAACCTTGTGTACCTCAGTTTCCCATCTGTAAAATGAGTAGCCATTCCTATTTAACCCAGGCCCATCTTTCCAGTGCCATTAAGGTTGGAAACACACTACATTGTTGTAGCTCAGCAGAATAGCCTGAGAACATGCCACAAAAGTAAATGAGATAATTATTGGACCCAGACTTAGAATCACTCAATCAACAAATATTGAAGACCTAAAAGGTATATTAGAGTGCACATAGTCTTAACCTAAGCCTTATAATGCATTCTATAAACAAGATGTGAATTAATTTTCTTCAGCCTCCTTATTGAGCACCTGCAGAGCATAATAATAACTCACCGATGCCAAAGGGGAGGTGGGTGGGAGAATGGGTTAAATGGGTGATGAGGATTAAGAAGGGCCCTTGTTGTGATGAGCACTGGGTGTTGTGTTTGGGTGTTGAATCATTGAATTATACATCTGAAACTGCTATTACACAAGTGGAATATAAATTAAAATTTTAAAATAGTAATAACTTGGTATTATTATTAATAGTAATAATAGTGAGGGGTGCCTGGGTCGCTCAGTCACTTAAGCAGCTGCTGTCAGCTCAGGTCATGACCTCTGGGTCCTAGGATCAAGCCCCATGTGGGGCTCTCTGCTCAGCGGGGAGTTGGCTTCCTCTGTCTCCCCCCACCCCGCTTGTGCTTGCTTTCTCTCAAATAAATAAATAAAATCTTTAAATAATAATCCACCGAGTAATAATGCTTTTACATATATTATGTGGTCTTTTTTTTTTCCTCAGTATTTCTTCCCATTCATTATTTCATTTGAATCATATAATGACCCTGAAGAAGAGCAAGGCCCATGTTATCTCTTTGTTTCCCTGAGTTTTGGATGAGACACTGAAAATCAAAGATCAAAAGTAGTTCTCAGATAGGATGTTGCCCCCCAGGGGACTTTGGCAATGTCTGGAGTCATTTTTATTTTTATTATTTTTTAAAATATTTTATTTATTTATTCATGAAGGACACAGAGACAGAGGCAGAGACACAGGCAGAGGGAGAAGCAGGCTCCATGCGGGGAGCCTGACGCAGGACTCAATCCCAGGTCCCCAGGATCATGCCCTGGGCTGAAGGCAACGCTAAACCGCTGAGCCACCGGGGCTGCCCATGGAGACATTTTTAGCTGTCACAACTGGGACGGTGCTACTGGCATTTACAGGGAAAGGCTACGGGTATTGTAAAACATACTACAATGGAAGGACAGTTCATACAATTATTCAGCTTCAAATGTCAGTAATGCCAAAACTGAGAAACTGAGGTGTTTTATCCACAGGAGCACAATGGATCTGAATCTAGATCTTAGACTCAGTCTAATGTGTTCTCCAACTGTCCTCAAAACTTCTGAGCATTAAAAACTGGAGTCACATAATTTCTGGATTTATTGCTACTGTTTTGTCTTCAAAAGATAAAAGTGGGAAATGGGTTTGTTTATATCACTGTTGAAGGTTTCCATGTATAGTACAGATTGTATAATCCAATAGAAATCTAAGCACTTGCTGTGTGTCTCATAGTCTACTGTCCAGTCCTGCAGGGAGCTTAGTCTACCTTTTTCATATTTTTCTATTTATTGGGTAAATACCAAATTTAAATTATTTGTCCAAATACTATTGAAATCTGGACACAGCCCCTTTAACAGCTTCTATGCACAGTATCTACTGATAACCCTAAGGCCGATAGAATAGGAAATGTCACCTGGACACCTGAGCAGAGCCAGGATTTGAATATCTCTGGACTCCAAACTCATGCTCTTAACAATATTCTATAAGTTTAACTCTCACCAACAAAGGGTGGCACAGGATTTGAAAAGCTCTTCCAGTCCAAGATAGTCCTTGTAGAATATTCTTTAGTTTTTGCCCCTCAAACCATTTGATAACCTAGAAATTAGAAGTTTCTTCTTTTTCCTTCTAAAGTTTAACAGATGTCTTTATGGTTTCTGGCCAATAAAGGATTATAGCCCATTGTTTCGTAAGGATTTTTTTTTTTCTGTGAATACCTTGCAGAAAGAACTTGAGCAAAAGGGCAAATAAAGGCCACTCCCCATAGCAATAAAAGTACTCTCTTAAAAGATAAATCTGATCATATCACTTCTCTGCTTCTTACCCTGAAAAGCTGCCAGTTGCCCTTGGAGTAAAATTTAGTCTCCTTAAAATGATTGTTCTATTTATACTGACCTTGAATGCCCTAGGTTCTTTTCTTGCCTAAGGATGCTATGCCTTTCTACACAACTCGATTAATTCATCATTTTGTTGGAAGTTACCTCCTTAAGGGCTTCACTATTCTCTCCACCTACACCCCCCCCATCTAAATTAGTTATTTTCTCTGTTATTCTCTGGATTCTAGTACCATGTTTACTTCATACCACTTATCTCAACTTGTAATTGTATATACTTACACATATTTATTTGTTTACATATAAATAAGAAGAGGAAGCCCCAGAAAGGCAAGAATCTTGTCTTTTTGCACCTGGCTTCTCGGCAGTAGATACTGAAACCTATACAGATTTTGTAAGAATTAAATACTTTTCAGGGCAGCCCGGGTGGCTCAGCGGTTTAGCGCCGGCTTCAGCCCAGGGTCTGATCCTGGGGACTCGGGATCGAGTCCCACGTCGGGCTCCCTGCATGGAGCCTGTGTCTCTGCCTCTCATGAGGAAATAAATAAATAAATAAAATATTTAAAAATAAATAAATAAATACATAAATACTTTTCAAATGAGTGAATGTTTATTGGATGTTCTCCCAGATGCAGTAAGGACATAGAAATTAGAAAACTTCCTTGTCCTCAAGGAACTTGCTGTGTAAAAATGGTATTTTTTATCATGTATTTTAAGAACTGTAAGCCAAATTTTCCATAAGAGAAGATTGCCAGGAAAATTCGGAAAAGAGATATGTCCTCTGTTAAGAATCTAAGGAAAACCTAATGGAAGAGAAAGCCTATTAAATAAGCCTTAAAGAATGAATTAGATTGTAAACTCAAAAGAACAAGGGCCATGTTTTAGCTTCACCCTAATTCTGACACATTTTAACTGCATGATAAATGTTGAATAAATAATGGGAGGATTTACACATATACAGGAAATGCAGGGAGAGGGAGGCATTACAGGAATGACAGAAGCCAAAAGGGTATACAGGTGTCAAAGTGCTCAATTTACTCAGGAAAAGTGAGTAGGTCAGTTTCAGTGGAATATTTGCAAAAAGGATTAGTTTGAAATAATCTGGAAGGTAAGTCAGTAACAGACATAAATGTCAACATAATGTAAGCATACCTGATACCAAAAGTTGGATATAAAGATACTTAGGTTTGATGGGGCACGTGGGTGGCTCAGGTAATGATCCCAGGGTCCTGGGATAAGCCCATAGTCAGGGTCCCTGCTCTATGGGGAGCCTGCTTCTCCCCTTTCCTCTGGCCCTCCCCGTGCTCTCTTGAGTGTGCATGCACTCTCTGTCTCTCTTATAAAGAAATAAAATCTTTTTTTTCAAAAGTCACTTAGTTTCTTGGCACCTGGGTGGCTTAGTCTGTTGAGTGTCCAACTCTTGGTTTCAGTTCCAATCATAATCTCATGGGTTGTGGGATCGAACCCCACAATTGGGCCCTACAGGGGAATCTGCTTGATTCTCTCCCTCTCCCTTCCCCCACTTTGCTTGTGCTTGCTCGCGCTCTCTCTCTCTCTCTCTCTCTCTAAAATAGGTAAATAAATGTTTTTTAAAGATACTTAGGTTTCTCTTTGCAGACAGTTGTTAGTTCAGGGAGTAGAGCCTAAAATGCAAATTACAGCCTCAGAAATATATGTAAATAGTACCTGGAGTACAAATACTGGTTTCGCTTTGAGTACTGGTTCTATTATCAACGTTATCACAATCAAATAGCAAGATTCAGATTCCTGGGGAACATCTTCTGTACTTGGGTTATCTGAAAAGAGAGTGTTTGCTTTCTTATATTTCTAAAAGGAAGCAGCACACTAGTCTGACAAATCCCTAGGCATGTTCAGTTATTACAAAATGTGTATATCACTGAAGAACTCCATGCAGTGACTTCCAAGGTCCTTCCAATTCTTAGTGAGCTTTTTATGACCCACCAATTAGGGGACAGTGCACTCAGGTTTCATATTTCAGGTGGTCTGCATACATTTGAAGAAATGGTTCATACATCTCTTTCCAGGCCTAATTGTGTTTCTCTTACGTTTTCTCAGTACTGTTCTATCAATGTGATGACCGAAATAGGACCCAATTGAAAAGATCGTAACATTTCAGGGTATTTGGTGAGACTTAATCCAAGCTAGGGTTATTAGGAAAGGCACAATGTGCTCTAATGCTCGAAGGGTTTAGCAAGAGACCTCAGAAGATGAAGAGGGTTTGTTGCATCAGAGATAGTAAGGATGGGCATTCCAGACTGAAGAAGCAATGTGAGCAAAGATACCAAACAGAAAAGTGTGGGGTTTGTCCAGTTCAATACTTGGCTATTGGACTTGTTTGACTGGAACTCCAAGTATGTGCAGATAGATAGGTAGGTTGAGGCCTTTATCTTAGAGATCTGTGATCTCAGAACAAGGAAGTTAATAGACAAGGAAGAGGTTGGTAGGCAGCAGTATTTTTTGAGCAGATTAAGTAGAGCCATGGTAGATTAATTTGTCATTGGTGTATCACATGAGATGAACGGGGTAGAGTGTACGGTTAGGAGAACCCATGTTTGTAATAGAATTGCTGATGGTAAAAACCAGAGGCAGGCGGGGTGAATCTTCTCATGTACTTGGAATTAGGAAAAGTGATCACAACCGTGGCCGAATTGTGGGCACGGAATTGTAACATTGGGTACATAACAAAGCGAGTATAGAATACATCCAGGGCGGGGAGTGAGGATAGGTAAATTCTAGCATAACATTGAACAGATTACTTAAATTCTCTGTGCCCCTGGTTCTAAAAAGAGAGATTGTGGGGACAGAATGAGATAACAAGTTGGGTTTATAGGAAGAAGGGGCCATTGCTTCATACCACATCAGTTGTTCAAGTTCCACACGGTTATTTGTTGGGTAGATGAGAGAAAGTGTTTTCAGATTGCTCTTATCCTACGGTTTGGTTTTCTCTACTCTCCCTTTCTAGAAAGTAGCACTTATCCAGGTTTTAATGCCCTGGAGACTTGATTCATATAAAGGATCGGGATTTGGCATTTCAGGCCGCTTACACGTCAACAGCACCATATTCTCTTTCATTCTTCCATTTTAAAACAGGTGTGAGATTTGTTCACAATCTCCTCACACTTATCACCAAATATTTTATAAAAGTACCTATGAAGGCAAATTAGGGCAGAATATGTAAATGTTAGATTTCTCCCAAGCACTTTGTGGTTTTACACTCTAGGCTTCCGTGAAATGAGTAACTAGAACTAGATGAATTTGTAATTCCCTTCCAAGTCTTAAAAAGTTCAACTTATCTATGTTACTTATATATCAACTACATTTTGCTACTTCTAATATAGAGCTATCGGATAATTTCTAAGCATATCCATCAAATATTATTATACAGCATTTCAGACTCTCTAAGGTAGCAAAGAGAAAATTGAGATTGCCCATTCATTGTCTCATTAACAGATTAAAGAATTGATTTGTCTCTTGTGTCTAGTTGCCAGAAAAGAAATGCAGAGAAAAACAATTCATTTTGGCAAGCATTTACTATTTTGTGCAGGACATTAGAAAATGCAGGAAATTCATCAATAATTAAGACAAAGTCCTCTTAAAATTTACAATCCAATAGTAAGGATAGGGATAAAAAAGCATTCTATTCTCCTGGAAACTGAACTAAAAAATGTAGAATTAGGGACGCCTGGGTGGCTCAGCGGTCTGCCTTTGGCCCAGGGTGTGATCCTGGGATCCAGGATCAAGTCCCACATCAGGCTCTTTGCAGGGTGCCTCCTTCTCCCTCTGCCTGGGTCTCTGCCCCTCTTTCTGTGTTTCTTATGAATAAATAAAATCTTTTTTAAAAAATATAGAATTAAGTTTTAGCTCTGGGTGAAACTTGATTAATTATATAATTCAGCGTTTCTACAGTTAAGGAAAATGAAGCTATAAAATATAAAATTACTTGCCCAGTATGGCATTTACCACCTGCATCCCTTTCATGTTTAAACTTACTCTATTTCCTTTATATTTTGTTGCTTCCATGGTAATACCAAAGTCCATTCATGTTTGCCCAAAAGGCATTGATGATCTAGATATTGGACAATGGGCATTTTAAAAATTAAGTTTGTCTTTAGTATGCTTTCTCTTGAAAATGTTAGTCTTCCCTGCCTGGGTAATTCTTCATGTAATGGGTATCTCCAGGATCTGTCTTACCCCATCAGGTTTCTTAATCTTCCTTGCTCTATCTGAGCAGCTTAATTAGGTGGACTGGACACGTGGAATGATGAAATTTATGATAGACAGGGGTGACCTTGAACCAGTGTCCGCAAAGTGCTTGTCTTATTCTGATTAGAATTAAATTACAAATTGGCTGGCTGTCTTTCCTGTGGAGAATTAGAATGAGATTCCCAAGGCAGCTTCTGGATTATCATCTTTTTTTTTTTTTTTTTTTTTTTTTTTTTTTTTTTTTTTTTTTTACTAACATAGATATTCTTAGTCAGGAGCTTCTCAGGGAAAGAGCTACTCTCACTAATTCATCACTGCTCTTTTATTTTCTAAAAACTTGTCAGTGCATGCCATACTTCTTGTTTGCCTAGATCCCTGGCCACTCATAAATGAGGGCTCTTTAAGTTTTAAATGTAATTGTTTGAAGTAGTTTTCCCCTTTATGACTCTGGCTGTTGGCTACTTGTGGTGGAGCCCATCAGTCTGATATTATGAGTTATTCAGTCACAAAGACTCTGCTATTATTTGAGTATGTAAACCGTGTATGGTTTGGTTTCTTTCCATGAAAAATGCTTTCAGGGAATCATGCTTAGACTATCTGAAGTAGTAGAGCTCGCTTTGGTAGATGGTAGGGAGAAAAAAGAAAGTAATATTGAAATCAGCAAATAATCACAACATTAAGTCTTTGCCAGTTCTATCAACATTTTCTCATATCAGCCCCTCCAATGTCGTGAAGAAAAACAAGTGAGAATTTGTTGTAGATGATCCCTGGGAGTTACTTCTATTATCAACAAAGGTAAAAAGTTAGAAGGGAAAACAGTGGCCTTTGTTTTACTGAAGAATTTTTAAAAGGATAAAAATCTAAGGGGTTGGGGTTTTTTGTTTTTGTTTTTGTGTGTGTGTGTGTGTTTTGTGTGTGTGTGATGGTAGTGATGGTGGTGGAGTTTGGGCAATTATACTCCTAAATTCTCACTGTCTTTATAAACCTACAAGTGGGGGCGCCTGAGTGGCTCAGTTGGTTAAGCATCCATCTTCGGCTTAGGTCATGATCCCAAGGTCCTGGGATGGAGCCTGCATCCATCCGGCTCCTTGCTCAGTGGGGGGTCTGCTTTTCCCTCTCTCTTACCTGCCGCTCCCCCTACTTGTTCTCTCTCTCTCTCTGAAATAAATCTTTAAATAAAGAAACCTACAATCATAAGGAATGCCGTGTCATCTCCCATTACCTGCCAAAGTTAATCTGGGTAGAAATGTGTGTGTGTACAGTTTTAGGGTCTTTTACACTCTTTTTCTTATTGACCTGACCTATTTTTTCTCTACTGCATCATTTGATTTACTGCATTTAGTACATAAGTGGGGCAGAACTTCATAAGTTTTGCCAGTTCTGGCTGAGACCCTGTGTAAGCCTGTGATTTATTCAAGCCTACTTCCTTTTGTAATTACAATTGGAACATTAAGTATCTTTATGATCACTGAACCTCAAGAAGGACACAGGCCAAAGAAAGGCAGCTACAATATCCAAAGAGTTGTATACTGACTGGCCTTCAAGGGGAAGGGTCTTCCGCCCTATGTATTCATCATATTATATTTCCCCTGTCCCATTTACTGTGAGCTACTACTATTTTTCAAAACAACTCCAGTATATTGAGTTGGAAAGGCCAAGTGATGAAGGGACACCTAAGCCCTATTTTATCAATGCATTATATCTCTTTTACTTCTATATCTCCTTTATCACCTCCCTCCCCAAAGGACAATACGAGTGTGGAATTCATAAAACCATCAAGGGAATTTTAAAGTTCACTACAGGGACACCTGAAACAAGGCCAGAGCTATTTCTCAGAATATCTGCTGACCCTGCACAGGTCATCAAAAGGCAGGATTAGTCCAGTTTAACCTGCTGCTTGATCATGAGAACATAGTCCATAAGCATAAATCCCTGTTTATGGTAGTATACTGTCTGTGTCTGTGAATTTTCCCTATCTGTACCTGCCTAAAGCTTATAAGCCACCAATAAAAATAATGACTGAAGAAAGCAGAAGAGCAACCATACAGATCTATCTTTGTTCGATGGTTTTCCAGATCTAAAAAGGAACATGACCTTAATCGTTATAAGAAGAAAAACTTTCTTCCTTATCTTCCTTATCAGGAAACACTGTAGGCAGTCTCCAAAAGAATTGTGTAAGGCTCCAGATTATATCTGTCTGTGCTAGAAAAGAGGGACCATGTGGCAGATGTCTGACCACTTGTGTGTAGCTCTTTGTGGGGTCTAATCTCCATAGTCCCTATGGATTACTGTTTCTTATCCATCATGTTGCAATACCAAGAAAATAAAAAAGAATTGGAAGTTTAGACTAAATCTATTAAAAGTAAGATCGGTGCTAAGACTCAGGATGGACATCAGAATTCAGCCTTCTTGCCAATTTCCAAACTTCTGTTCGTAAAGTCGTGTTTATTTTGCTAAAATTGCTAGACTTTGCAAACAATCCGGCCCTCTAGTTAAGCTTTCCAGTGTGCCCGTGTTGGGAGGTAGGAGGTAGGCAGGAATAGAGAAAACTTCTTTTTTGGTGATGCTCAGAAGTAGACAGAGAAGGAGTTAGATCCTTGAATACAGGGAAGTTTTGGAACCTATTTGTATAAATGTTGCACAGTACGTAATGGGGGAAAGGGGAAGACAGAATGAAATGCGAAGCTACATGGCGTGCAGTGTGGAATGCGCCATCTCATTTTCCATATAATATTCAGGGCGATAGAAACAAGTTGGCATGTAGTTGACTTAAGTACGTAACTGAAGATGAGATAAATATTCCCTAGAAACCGAAGAGTGTAAAGCCTTCCTGAGAAATCAACTTCTTAGCTATTCTATGTGAACTAAGTTCCATAGGAATTCATACTTGATTTTTTTTTTCTGTAGTCAATTCCTAGACTATTTCTCTTGTATTTCCTGGCAGATCCTGGGAGTTTTCTATGCTAGAAGAAGGAGCTGTTATGATCTAGAACTATTCTGAACTATCCACGTGATTGTCCATAGCCACTTTGTGGTCTCAGGAGACAGGACAAACAAAAAGGGCCTTAAAAATGGTCTTGGCTAGAAGACTTTGCAGGAGAGAAGCAAACAGCTAATATTTTGATTGTGTCTTCTCCCACAGGATTTATTCACTGGAGTTTACTTCTCTAAGGTCTTCTATCCCCTCATATTCCACATAATGGTAACACTACCATTTGTCAGGTACTTCGCTAGATGCTTCTTAAGCCTTTTATCTCCTTTCACACACCCGGCATCTTCCATGATCTACTAGCTCCAAAGAGGGTAAGGGACTCTTCCAGATTGTACAACCAGAGCAGCTTTAAAAGTCCTTGACAGATGTTTTCCAGCCATGTAGTTGAGCTCATCACTTCATTCTCCAATGCAAAGGTGATTCTCCAGTATGAGTTCCTCTTGAATTTTGTTAGAGAGAATAGTTTGCCTGAACTGGCAAAAATTTAAACAAAAGTAGTGTATTACTAATTTTTCCACCTAGCTCTAAACTCAACTTGGTAAATAAATATTGGAGGTGGATTTTACCGTAGATTGAAAGTTAGGAATCCTAAGATTTGTTTGTTGTTTTACAGTTTTATCCTTGAGTGATATATTCAGATTTCTTTCTGTTAGTACTCTACTTTATAAATAGTTTGTAATTGATGAAGTAAAAGGATAAGGATAAGAAGTGAAGTGAATGGTGGAGGTTTTAAACAAGAACAGGAATTTTACGTGTGTGCTGGAATTAACATATGCATGTAGTTTGTACTAAAACTGGAAAGCAGGATCCCTGGGTGGCGCAGCGGTTTAGCGCCTGCCTTTGGCCCAGGGCGCGATCCTGGAGACTCGGGATCGAATCCCACATCAGGCTCCCGGTGCATGGAGCCAGCTTCTCCCTCTGCCTGTGTCTCTGCCTCTCTCTCTCTCTGTGACTATCATACATAAATAAATAAAAATTAAAAAAAAAATAAAAAAAATAAAACCGGAAAGCCAGTGAATCAGTAAATAAAAATTTTTGCTGAGGTTTCACCTGTCACTCATCATTACTAACCCATCCATTAATGGAATTAAGTTCCATTAATTGCAATTGCCTTATAGGTCAAGGAACTTGATTCCATAAAAAGTACAGTACAGCTACTGTGTAAACCTTGAACCCAGTTCTTAGAAACAATGACGTGGAGCTATATTAGAGAAAATAGTTCTTGGACAGCAGTAAGTAGTTAATGTTGGCTGTGGAGTCTAGAGAAGCTTGAGTAAAGCAAAGAGGACAGCTTGTGACCAAACCATTTTTTTCAGGTTACAAATTGAAACAGCGAATGATATTGCCACTTCGCTGTTCTTTGATTTATTCTCATTTCAGTTCCCATTTTTATTCTGGAAGAGGCTGAGCTTGGATCTTCTTAGATTGAAGCTATCAAAGGAAGCTTTAACCAACCGCCAGGTTACCTCCTATGAGTAGAATTTCTCTTCTAGAGAGGATAAGTTAGGAGTGTTTGATTGCTATAGAACATGTTATCCAAATACATAGGGCACATCACTGGAAAGTCAAGTAGGAAGAGAAAAGAATATAATTGCTTTTATTTCTTATGCTTTAATAATAAGTTATATAGGGGCACCTGGGTGGCTCAGCAGTTGAGCATCTGCCTTTGGCTTTTTTTTTTTTTTTAAGATTTTATTTATTTATTCATGAGGGTGGGGGGCGCAGAGACACAGGCAGAGGGAGAAGCAGGCTCCATCCAGGGAGCCCGACGTGGGACTCGATCCCGGGTCCCCAGGATCAGGCCCGGAGCCGAAGGCGGTGCTAAACCGCTGAGCCACCCAGGCTGCCCTGCCTTTGGCTTAGGTTGTGATCCCGGGGTCCTGGGATCAATCCCACATCAAGCTCCCCACAGGGAGCCTGCTTCTCCCTCTGCCTGTGTCTCTGCCTTTCTCTGTGTCTCTCATGAATAAATAAACAAAATCTTTAAAAAAATAAGTTTTTTAATATATATATGGATATATATATATATCCATATATAATTTGAATTTGGCATAGTCCCATGGCATTTTTTCCTGGAACAGACTTTCAGTAAGCCTAAGGGCTTGCCAGGATTGGTTTGAATGTGTGCCTCTGGTGTATGTTTGCACATTAATCCACCAGATTTGTACCTTCCTATTCACATACTATTAGGCAAGCCTTGCATAGATTCCATTACAAGAAATCCATTGTCCATCCACCATGGAAGGAAGTAGATTCTGTCCTGGCTCTATTTCCTAGTATATTTGAACATGAAATTTATCCTACAGAGATGACACATCAGAACAGGTGCATACTTTGTTCTTAAGGTGTTCTTAAGATTTGGACAAATAAATTATTGGACCAGCAATATGTCTGAAGAGATTTGATTTACATGGGTCCATTGAACAAGTGTCTCTAACTGGTAATGAGGTACCTGAACAATTAGGAACCTGTAGGTCTTAAAAAATGTCAATGGGAAGAATAGGTGAAAATTCATCAAGAACATTCAAGGGTACAAATCTTAAGTAGTTTGTGGTGCTAAGATCTTGCTTTTTAAACTGCCCTTTACATGTCTTCTTCTGCCCAGTATAAAAGATTACAACTGTTCAGTCCCCCCTTTTAGGGTTTAGCCTTGAGGCTCCTTGAGGAAAGACTGTCTGGTTCATCTCTGTATCTCTTTCAGTCCTTTACACCAGAAGACACTACAAGTAATCACTGACTCGATGGCCAGGATTCAGGTTGATAATGTGAAATGAAGTTACCCTTTCTTGTTTTCTTTTGCTATAATCACTTTCTAAACTCTTATCGGAAGAGAGCAAATTGTGACTTCTACTTGAGTCTCTTTATGAGGATGTGTTCTCGGTCTTCCTGGCTGGCAAAAGTCTTTTTATTCTTATTTCACTGCATTGGCTTAGCTCAAAAACCATAATCATCACTCAGATACCAGGAATCTCTCCATTCCACTGTGATTCTTTAGTTGAAAACTACTGCCCACTTACCATTTTCCCATCATTGAAATTTTATGGGTGCTGTGTGTTGATTATTTTTGTGTGTTGTTTTTTATTCTGTACTATAAAAACTTCATGGACAAAAGAACCTATTATATATGTCCTTTATGTCTATGGTATTAATAATACCAGATTGTCAAGCTCTGTAATTATGAAGTAATATACCGTCTGGCATGAAAGTTATTTACATTCACAGTTGAACTTTGATTATCCCTAAGTGATGCTTTACCTTGTCCTTTGCTGGAAATACGAGCCTCTTTCTTAAGCTTGCTGTCATAGAATCATGAGATGGGAGTTTGAAGAGGGGGAAATAGATGGCTGAAGGTTTGTGCTTTTGAGTTAGACATGACTCCCTGAGTTCCTATCTAAGTTGGTATGCCTCTTCTCTGCCTCTTAATAATGCTGCCATATTACCCTGTGTATTTCCTTCACAGCACTAATCACACCATGAAATTGTTCTGTTTACTTTCTTATTTCTCTTTCCATGAGGTACCTTGTTTGTCTTATCCACTGAATTACCAGCACTTAGCTCAGAGTTTGGCACACAGTGGGAGCTTAGTAAGTGTTTGTTGATTGAGAGGCACGCTCAGTCTCATGAACATGAATACCTACTTGGAATTTCTTTTTTTTTTTTTTTCTTTTCTCTTTCTTTCTTTCTTTTTTTAGGCTCTACACTCAGCGTGGAGCCCAACTCAGGGCTTGAACTCATGACCCTGAGATCAAGACCTGAGCTGAGATCCAGAGTCAGAATCTTAACTGACTGAGCCCCCCAGGCACCCCCCAACTTTGAATTTCTAAAGCACTCTTTCCTCAAGAAACTGGAGTCAAGGGACACATAAAGAGAATCTACCAACACTTTCACTTCTACCCTTCTCAGCTTCCCACTCCCCACCCCAGCCCCAGCCCAGCTATAAGAGCTTTTGCTCCTAGTTTATGTCCCAGATGGACTTTTGCAGTAAAGACACAAGGCTGAATATGCAGTTGTCTGGACTTAATTTAATATAGAACATTCAATTTATATCTTGTTTTCAGTGTTCTTAGCTCTAATGCTGAGCTGGGATAGAAATTGTATCTTCTGAGCACACTGCTTGCCGAGGGCAGTAATAGACCTTTTCTTGAAGTTTAAATTAGCCGAAGGCTGGTTATCCTGTATGTGAAAATGTATTCTTAATATCTTGATTGAACACAGGCCATCCAATTAGGTGAATTATTTGAAGCATTGGCTTTTTATCTACTGACATTTATGATTAGAAAGCCTTACAGCAGCCAAATTTCATTAATGGCATCAATTTGTCCATTATTACAAACTGTCTGTTTCCTGCATCCCAAAGAAACTACTTTTCTTCTCCTTATCTTATATTTAAATTTGAACATACAGGGGCATTTGGGTGGCTCAGTCAATTAAGCGTCTGCCGTTAGCTCAGGTCATGATCCCAGGATTCTGGGATCGAGCCCTATGTTGGGTTCCCTGCTCCCTCTACCTCCCACCTTGTGCATGTGCTCGCTCTCTCTCAAATAAATAAATGAAATTGAGCATACATTGAACATATCTATTAAAAGAATGATTTGGGGGCACCTGGGTAGCTTAGTGGTTGAGTCTGCCTTTGGCTCAGGTCATGATCCTGGAGTCCTGGGATCAAATCCCGCATCAGACTCAAGGGAGCCTGCTTTCCCCTCTGCCTATGTCTCTGCCTCTCTCTGTGTGTCTCTCATGAATAAATAGATTAAATCTTTAAAAATATATATAAATTCAAGAATGATTTTGCAGAAAGGGATTAAGTCTCTGAAACACTAGGTGTTAATCCCTTGTGCCACAATCTCCAAAAGCAATCCCTATTGGATGAAATCCCACATAAATAAGTAGTTAACAGAATTAAGATTTTGGAGCACTGGGGCGCCTGGGTGGCTCAGCAGTTGAGCGTCTGCCTTCAGCTCAGGACGTGATCCTGGAGTCCAGGATTGAGTCTTACATCGGGCTCCTTGCGGGGAGCCTGCTTCTCCCTCTGCCTCTGTCTCTGCCTCTCTCTCTTTGTGTCTCTTGTGAATAAATAAAATCTTTAAAAAAAAAAAAAAAAGATTTTAAGAGCACCTGCTGGCCCATTTGGTAGAACAGGTGACTCTTGATCTCCGGGTTACGGGTTCAAGCCCCACATTGGGTGTAGAGCTTACTTTTTAAAAATTAAATTAAAAAATAATAATAAAAAAATTAAATTAAAAAACATTTTTTAAAAATCAAATCTATATCGTGAAATTATGTATAATTCTTTTTCTTAAAAGATTCTTCTGCTGACTCAACTTTTCCTGCCAACGTGGATCATTCCCACCATAAAGAGACAAGCCATATGGCTTACAACAGTACAACAGTACCTTCTCACCATCACCCAACCACTTCAGCCTCCCACTCCCATGGCGAGGGAATGCACAACATGATGATGGTGAGTGCCACAGGAGAAGCTGCCCTTTTACACCCACTTGGGTAATAGAAGTAATCGGTTTTAGGACTAGCAGGTTATTGTCTTTAAAGGTCAGTTTACCCATGAGGAAAAGCTCAGACAGACTCAGGCAAGTCATTTGCCCAAGATCATGTGGCAGATTAATTTCAGAGTCACATCAGAACCAGGACTCTTCTTTATTCCTTCCTTTCAGAACTGACCCTTTTCTGAATTAAGTTCTGGTATTCCTGCTTTGTGTAGAAAAGAGAAAAAGACAGTACACTTATGATGAATACTGAGTAATGGATAGAATTGTTGAATTGTTATATTATACACCTGAAATTTACATAACACTGTATGTTGACTATAGTGGAATTAAAATTAAAAGGGGGGGGCAAGGGAGAGTACCTGTGGAGAGTGTCTGTGGTAGTAATGTTAGAATGAAGGAGAAAGCCTCCCATTTCAGTGACTGTCTCTTTTGAATGCTCTAAGCTTCTTTACCTGAAATTCTCATCTAGAATCCTCAATTGTTCCCTCATTGACTTGTTTTGGTTTACTGGCAGCATATGACCTTCTACTTCGGCTTCAAGAATGTGGAGCTATTGTTTTCTGGTTTGGTCATCAATACAGCTGGAGGTGAGTAAGCCACCCCCATCAGATCGTATTCAGAGGTGAGACCCACATGAGAGACAGTCACAATGAATCTGGAAACCAAGCCAACTCTTTTTGCCATTAGTACTGAATGGTTATGGTTATGGTACATTATCATCTTCCTATTAAACAACCTAGAAGGTAAGGATACACAGTGTATCCTTATTTTGGTCCTACAGTAAACCTCCCTTAAATAGCATGTGTATGTTATGGGGCACCTGGGTGGCTCAGTCAGTTAAGCATCTGACCCTTGATCTCAGCTCTGGTCTTAATCTCAGGGTCATGAATTCAAGCCCTGCATAAAAATAAATAATAACAATATGCATCTGTTTTAGAGTTTCTGAAAAATAATTTAGATACCAGATAGGAGTCTTTGGCAATCCATTTCCTTTCATCCTTTTCCAGAGTGCTTCCTTATTTGGTAAGTTATTGATCCTGGACATAAGACTATAGTCAGGTTAAAATGACATAAGAAACATTTTGTATAAACAGACCACAAAATAACCCTAGGTGGAAAAGTATTGGTCCAGTCCAATCCTTCCATTTTACAGATGAATTTTAAGGTTCAAATTCTAAAATGATTAGCCCTAAATCACATAGTATTAGTATGTAGAGACCCAGACTTTCTAGACGTGCCTACTCCAGTGTTCTTTCTAGCATACCAAACTGGTCAACATCATTCCTGATTCTTGGCATGGCTTCTCTGAGTGTCAGTCCTACTTTGGGGGTAATTAATACCCATTTCTGTGTGTCTATAATGTTGAGTGGGCATGCCTTAAATTGAAAGTGCACAAGCTCAAGTATTGGACTGCTTTAAGTATCATTTGGATACTTTTGCACCACAAAATCAATTTGGGCAAAAGGGGGAGCATTTAGTTCAAGTAGTATGTTAAATCAGCAGTTTGAATACATTCGTATCATTACCAACACTTCACAGTGTGAAAGACTTAGAACTGAAGTCTGGGGATACCTGGGTGGCGCAGTCAGTTAAGCATCCGACTCTTGATTTCGGCTCAGGTCATGATCTCAGGGCCCTAGGATCGAGCACTGCATTTGGGCTCCCCACTCAGCAGGGAGTTGGCTTGAGGATTCTCCCTCTCCCTCCCTTTGCCTCACCCCTCCCTCCTGCTCATGCTCGCTCTCTCTCTCTCTCTCTCTCTGCCAAGTAAATAAATAAATAAATAAATAATTTTTTAGTGCTCTCTTTAATCCCATCACCTATTTCATGCATCCTTCCCACCCCCTTCCTCCCTGGTAACCATCAGTTCTCTATAATTAAGAGTCTTTCTTGATTTATCACTCTTTTCCCCCACCCCTTTCCTCAAGGAAATAGTTTTTTTTGTTGTTGTTTTTTAAGATTTCATGTATATATTCATGAGAGACACACACAGAGAGAGAGGCAGAGACATAGGCAGAGGAGAAGCAGGCTCCTTGCAGGAAGCCTGATGTGGGACTTGATCCCAGGACTCCAGGATCGCACCCCAGGCTGAAGGCAGGCGCTAAACTGCTGAGCCACCCAGGGATTCCTCAAGGAAATAGTCTTTCAAACAACTTTCAAATGCTGTTTTATTCCCCTTTTGCATATTGTATTTTGTATCATAACAAGCTAATTTATGACACCAAGTAGCCAGACCTGAAGGTAATTGTTCAGACGATTTTTTGTGTCATAATCAGAAAATGAGTATGTTCTCCAGTGGAGACAATGGTTTTCACTAACACTGTCTTCAAATGTGTGGGAAATATCAGGAAGGGAGACAGAACATAAAGACTCCTACTCTGGGAAATGAACTAGGGGTAGTGGAAGGGGAGGAGGGCGGGGGGTGGGGGTGAATGGGTGACGGGCACTGAGGGGGACACTTGACGGGACGAGCACTGGGTGTTATTCTGTACATTGGTAAATTGAACACCAATAAAAATTAAATTATTAAAAAACAAAAACTAACACTGTCTTCACACTTCTATCTGTCTGTCTGTGAGAGTAGAGAGGTAGCAATATAACGTATTTAGAAATTGAGAGGAGCCCTTTGTCTATGTTATCTCTCTAGCTTGGACAGCACACCAGCTAGTGATTTTGCACATGTGACCATACCATCTTTTCTTTCCCTACTTAGAAATGGCTGGAGCTTTCGTGGCAGTGTTTTTACTAGCAATGTTCTATGAAGGACTCAAGATAGCCCGAGAGAGCCTGCTGCGCAAGTCACAAGTCAGCATCCGCTACAATTCCATGCCCGTCCCAGGACCAAATGGAACCATCCTTATGGAGACACACAAAACTGTTGGGTAAGAAGATTGAATAGATCCAGACGGAAGTTCTGGAAAGCTGGATTAGTTAAGCAACAAAGCAGCTATTTTATAAGCAACAGTCCTTTTTTTGAGTTAGTAGTGATTCTAGATGACCTTGATGAAAACTATCTCTGGACACTTGGGTTGGGGATCATGAGCAGGCCAAAGGAGGAATGATAGGAACCCTTCTGAGCATGAATATTTTTTCTGAATTATAAGCCTTGGTCACTGTGGAAGAAGGTGAGGAATCCATATTTTAAAATATTTGCCCAGAGGCACCTGGGTGGCTCAGAAGAGTAAGCAGTTCAGGTCATGATCTCAGGGTCCTGAAATGGAGCCCCACGCTGGGCTCCCTGCTTAGCAGGGAGTCTGCTTCTCCCTCTCCCTCTCCCTCTGTGCATGCACTCTCTCTCTCTCTTGCTTTCTCTCAAGTAAATAAAATTTTAAAAATAAAATATTTGCCCAGATTGAAAAAGAAAAAAAATTGTTAAAATAATAGTATGCAAATTAAAAGAAATTCAGGTCAAGGTATCGAAGAATGGCAGAACCCAGTTGATTTTTTTTTCCTATTAAAAAATTGTATCCACCCAGCTCTATTTTCATTTTGTTTACAATAATAAGACTGTCCAGATGTCTGTATTTTTTTTTTAAGATTTTATTTATTTATTCCTGAGACACAGAGAGAGAGAGAGGCAGAGACACAGGCCTCAGGAGAAGCAGACCCCATGCGGGGAGCCCCATGCGGGCCTCAACCCTGGGACTGCACCCCAAGCCGAAGGCAGACGCTCGACCGCTGAGCCACCTAGGCATCCTAGAGGTCTATATTCTGTCAGAGAAAGTATTTGGATGGCTACTGGTTTTCCTACAGATTGGCAAATGCTTTTTGAGAGTTTTGAGTTTTAATAGAAATGTAGGTCTTAGATTAAACTGGAGTTCAAGGAGTTCTGTAGACCAATATGCTGCTTTCAGGTAACCACAGGTTATTTATTCCCATTATAACTGCTGAGCTTATTGAGGCCCAAACATGTTGTGACTCACCCAAGGTGACAGGACCATGAGCGACAGAGGGGCTAGCCAAGCCTCCTGATCCTAGTTAAGCACTTTGTACCATACCACCCAACTCTCCATTTTATCTGTTTCTGTTCTTTAGAATGTGAACATTGCGATGTTGGGAAGCCTGAAAATGTTCAAATAAGTATGGGAGGGTTTGGGGCTTTCCTCTTAGGAGCCTAGCCCGAGGTAAGTCAGGGGATTAGTCCTCCTCCATCTCCTCTCCTCCCAAAGAGGGTTCCTCCTGCTGACCTGTAACCATATCTCGCCAATGCGGATTACCCTGGCAGCCCTACCATGTTTCATCTCCAGGGACCATAAACAACGTACGTACGCACAAGTAACCATGAGTTGCTCGGATGGCTGCGGGGGAGTCCAGTCCCAGCTGGGCTCGTGACTGTAACTGCTCCCCCTTTCTCCTGATCTGCAGTGCTGCCCGAACACCCCGAGGGTCCCTGATTATTGTGTCCCTGTCTGCTCTCCAGGCAACAGATGCTGAGCTTTCCTCACCTCCTGCAGACAGTGCTGCATATCATCCAGGTGGTCATCAGCTACTTCCTCATGCTCATCTTCATGACCTACAACGGGTACCTCTGCATTGCCGTAGCAGCCGGGGCTGGCACAGGATACTTCCTGTTCAGCTGGAAGAAAGCAGTGGTGGTGGACATCACAGAGCACTGCCATTAACGTTCAACTCCATGGTGTGGCCTTGTCGATTGCAGTGGGAAGCAGGAAGCAGTTCAAGACTGAAAGACAGGATTCCTACTCCAATCTTCCCTTCTTGCTCTGTAGCTCCCTACACACACACACACACACACACACACCCCTCCTCCTGCTCAGCAGAGGTTTAGCCTACAGTCTGTGATCTAAAGTGATAACCTCCCTTTTTTTTTCTAAAGAGATGAGAGTCCCTCAGAAGATGTCCTCTCCTCCCTGCTCATCCTAGATCCAAGTTCTATGTTCTTGTCCAAGCCAGGTAGCTTTTTGTTCAATGACTTGATCACCTGCTTCCTTTATTAGTCTTCTGTTTTTACTTGGTTAACAGTATGTGAATTTGGTGGGTTTTTCTTGGGTTGGTGATGGAAAGAGAGTCACTTTAGCTAGGATAATGGCAGCTGAAGGAAGTTCTTGCCCACCTAAACCCAGAACCCAAACTTGACATTAAAGAGTGAGTTCCAGTCTTTGTATTCAAGGAGTGTGAAATACGTGGTGCCTTTCGGTGTGATGTATGAGACTGAAATCTTCATGGTTTTCAGAAGGGTGGTTTGAGACTAACTATGGGCCTGGAGCTTGCGGAGGTGTGCATTCTTGGGTGGCTGACTCATCAACTTGTGTTCCTACTTAACATTCTGATCAGAATGAACTTGTCAATCAAAGAAAAAAAGATGACAATCAATTTAAGAAAATAGAAATAGATATTTTCAAATGAAACCATTGATATTTTACTTTTGGTACCTTGCATTGTCACAGGTGAATGAAGCAAAAGAGTGTGAATCGTTTTTGTGGTTTTCATGTGGCCTCTAAACCAGTGGTTTTCAAACTTTAGCCTGCATCAGAATCACCTGGAGAGGGCTTGTTAAAACTAATGTTAGAACACTAGTTTCTGAGCCTCAACCCAGACCCCCCAAATTGACATTTCTAACAAGTTCCCAGGTGATGTTCCTGCTGATGGTCAGGGGACCACACTTTGAGAATCTCTCCTTTAAACTAAGGAAGTATCACCTGGTGGGGTGAGCTACCTGATATTGGGCACAGGAATTTGAATTGACGATTGGTAGGTGGTATGTCTAAGCTTAACTCGTGTACTAAATGCTGCTGGTCAATACTTAATCATTCCACAGTGTATTCAGCTCTAGCTGTGTGTATGCGTGCCCAGGGGCTGTAGCCAAAGTAACTTTTATCAGTATGTATAAAATCACTAGTCTTTATTTTTAAAGACCTGTAGTTTCTTGGAAGTACCTTGAAGATTGAGAAGGACCTTTGATCTGCAGTATAAGATCAGCCAGTCATGGGTCAGAAGGGCAAAAGCCCAACCCTCTCTTTGGAGAGGTTTAGGGTATGGTTTGCTGCTGATAACCAGATTTTCCACCACCCTCAACATCCATGTCCACACCAAGCAGATCCTCATCCTCTAACATGACTGTCTTTGTTATTCTTGGGGGTTTCGAGGGATCACATGTGGCCAAAACCTCTTTTCTCCGTGAAGAATCACATTGAATTTTTAATGCTTGTTCGGTTCTTAGTTTACAGTACAATCTTGCCCCAAGTCCAGACTACCTGTGTGAAGTGTCTCTTCCTGTGCTAGTCTGTTAAATCCTGCCCTCCTCGGTGCTAGACTCCAATCATGCCTCAGGGCAGAGGAGACAAAACACTGTTCTATTCTGTTGGCCTCTGTTGTGGTTTTGAAGTTTGTACTTTCTCTGTGGATGCCAGTTAAATATTGGAGAGCAAGGAATGTGTACTTCCGTGGCTTTAAACCAAGAGAAGGTTACGAGCTTACTGGATCGAGGGTTAAATCTAAGAACCGACGTGTAGAGTTTTGTGCTTTTCTCTCATTCCAACCCCTTGGAGTATTGATACTTATCATGAGCGGAGTGAATGACAGGTAGTGACAGAGTCCAATATGAAGGTGTAAATAGCCTATTATTATCTCAGAAGCCAAGGAATAATAAAACCATGAGAAATAAAATAAGACTCAATGTTTAATAGTGACCCTGGTGCTCTCTAGAAATCTTGGCATGAGCTGCTATAAAATACCCTTTCAGAAATAGGACCTTATCAGTAAGGTAAGAATAATCAAGGCCAGTTAAGACAAAGTGCTGTGAATTTGAAATTCTACAGAGAAACATCAGTTTGGGATAGGTGTTCAGGTATTCAAGGTAGAGTGTCATGAAAAACCTGAATTCCAGCAGTTCTTAGATTAGGTTGCCAAAGGAAGAAGCTAGTGAAGGAGAAAAATTTTAAAGCTTAAATTCCATCTTTCTTGAGCTCTTGGATTGTGATAATATAATGATTTCATTGACTTTCATTTCTGTATCCCTACTGATTTGGGATTTAGTGTCTGACTTCTTTGTTCTTTTGAATCCAAATTTCTCTTGTCCTCCTTCCTTGTTCACACCTCTTAGAAGCCTGTATCCTCGTTTCTTTGGCCCCTTATCCACTTTCCTTTCCCTTTCAGTCTTTAATCCCATGTATGTACTTTATGAAATCCCCCTAACCCTCCTGATGCAGTGGACATTGCAGTGGATATAGATACCAGCCAGAAGTTGTAAAACTTGGTAGAGACCTGATGCACGCTTTGAGGAGAAACTGTCTTGCTGCAATTATTATAAGGCTGAGTAAAGGGCTACCTACTATTACCATCCACAGAGTTACAGAATCTTAGGTGCTGTCTCTGTTGGAGGAACACTCAGCCCCTTGTTGCCCACAAACAGGGAACCCTCTGTGTCTACCAGGGAATTAGAAATTAAGGTTTCTTCACTACTTCTATGGTAGAGCTGTCTGGAACTCTGTTTCAGACTGTGAGGCTCTGGGCTTGGGCTCTAGCCACAAAGGGTTTCTTTTAAGGAGCTGGAAGGGAAGGGGGCAGGGGTTACATGTTCATGTCATTTAATTTTGATCCTGCTCTCTCCAGCTGCTTCTTTCCGAAGATAAATCTAAAGATACAAAGTCTGCATTTGATATAATGCCTTAATCACTGAGTCTACAATTAATGTTGACCGTTTTAGATTGTAAGCTCCTGGAGAGCAGTATTGCTGTAGTAGGAATGTTTTAACAGTGTCATATGTAAAGGAACAAAATAAATATTTTGATTTTGTGATTCTATGCATGTCTTTCTACCATCCAGAGGGATATCAGAATAAGTAGTCTCTCCATTGGCATTACCATCAGTTTTTTTTTTTTTAATTTTTATTTATTTATGATAGTCACACAGAGAGAGAGTGAGAAAGGCAGAGACACAGGCAGAGGGAGAAGCAGGTGCCATGCACCGGGAGCCCGACGTGGGATTCGATCCTGGGTCTCCAGGATCGCGCCCTGGGCCAAAGGCAGGCGCCAAACCGCTGTGCCACCCAGGGATCCCATTACCATCAGTTTTTAAGATGTCAGACTTTTATGACCAGATCGCTTTATGTTTCCATCTCACTCTACTTAAAATGACAAGCTTGGGGGCACCTTGGGTGGCTCAGTCTGTCAAACGCCCAACTTTTAGTTTCAGCTCAGGTCATGATAAGGGGTGTGGATCAAGCCCCATGTGGGGCTTCGTGCTCAGCTGGGAGTCTGCTTGAAGATTCTCCCTCTCCCTCTTCCCCTCTCTTTCTGCTCACTCTCTTTCAGTAAAATAAATAAATCTTTTAAAAATATAAAAATAAAATGACAAGCAGCAGCTCTTTCTGCCCATGGGTCCTGTGCCTATACTTTAATAAAACCACCTTTTTGCACCCCCCCCCCCAAAAAATGAATTAAAATAAAATGACAAGTTAGCACTGTCAAGATCTACATGACCTTTCACACAGGAGTCAGGGTCTTCATGAAGCTGCAAATATCTCAATATGCCAAAGATTCCTGATAAGCGTCATATCATAATCCCTTCTGTGTTTATGCTATCAGGCAAGAGGGCGAGTTAGACCTCTAGGGATCTTCCCTGCCAGCCCTGGAGATGGGCATTGGTCTTAACATCTAGCACCATTCCTAGGCTCCTCCATAGTGTAGTATGATGAGCAGAGACTGGAGTACGGCATGTCTGGGTTTGAATCCTGGCTCCACACCACTTAATAGAAGTGTAACCTGGAGAACCTGGGTGGCTTGAGTGGTTGAGCATCTGCCTTCGGCTCAGGTCATGATCCTGGGGTCCTGGGATGGAGTCCCCCATTGGGCTCCCCATAGGGAGCTTGGTTCTTCCTCTGCCTATGTCTCTGCCTGTCTCATGAGTAAATAAATAATTTATTATTAAAAATAAATATTTTTTTAAAAATGTAAGTAACCTTAACCAAGGGATTTTAATAATCCCTGTCCATAGTGTTCTCACTTATAACAAGGCAATAATAAGAAAAGAAAAATAAATAAATATTTAAAAATAAAAAGGCATTATATGCCTACCATATAATAGGCAATGAAATCATAGTAACTTTTTGATTATTTTTTACTCCAGCTCTCAGGAAATGAAAGGTAAGCTCTTTTGGATGAGTTTATTATCTCTTCACAAGCACTTTACCATCTTCTAGAAATGAACTCTAGGACCTAAGGAATAACAGAACCAATGCATGTCATTTCAGTTGTGTCTAATAGGATTTATAGCTGCAGTAAGCCCTTGTCTAATCTGGTAAATGTCTCATTCTTTATAATAAAATAAAATAGCTTAAGATAAAATTCTGAGAATTGAAACATCATCCTCTCACTCCACCCAAGAACCCCACCCTCCAGACCCAGCACAGGGAAACTAAGAAAGCAGTGTAGCAATAAAGTTTAGAAATACAGGTTCAGGGAACACAGGTGGCTCAGTGGTTGAGCATCTGCCTTCGGCTCAGGGCAGGATACGGGTTCTGGGGATCGAGTCCCACGTTGAGCTCCCTGCAAGGAGCCTGCTTCTCCCTCTGCCTCTCTGTGTCTCATAAATAGATAAATAAAATCTTTAAATAAAGGTTCAGAAATCAGTGTGTTTGGGTTCAAATCTCAGCTCCTTAATAGCTGAGCATTAGTTTCACCTTTCGTAAAATTAAGATCTAGTATTCTCCTCATAGCAATTAAAGATTGAGAGGGGCAGCCTGGGTGGCTCAGTGGTTTAGCACCACCTTTGGCCCAGATTGTGATCCCGGGGATCTGGGATCGAGTCCCACGTCAGGGTCCTGCCTGGAGCCTGCAAATAAGATCTTTAAAAAAAAATAATAAGTGAGATGACCTGCATAGAGCACTCAGTACAGTGCCTCCCATACGGAGCCCTCTGAGTGTTGGCTGTTCAGGGGGCAAGGAAAATTCAGGAGGCACAATGTTTTCATGCTTCTGTACCTATTCGTGCTGAGAAGCCAGTGACAGAACTTAAGGCAGAGGCTTGTTTCCTGGGGGGGTTTTGCCTTTCCATATTGGCTTTTGCAGGCTGCAAGGTGATGGAACTCTGATTTCCTATCAGGATCCTGACTCTTGCTGTGTCTTTAAGGCTGTAAGGGAACAGGGATCCCTGGGTGGCGCAGCGGTTTGGCGCCTGCATTTGGCCCAGGGCGCGATCCTGGAGACCCAGGATCAAATCCCATGTCGGGCTCCCGGTGCATGGAGCCTGCCTCTCTCTCTGTGTGTGTGACTATCATAAATAAATAAAAAAAATTAAAAAAAAAAAAAAAAGGCTGTAAGGGAACAGAATTGAAGGTCCTAGATCAAACTGAAAGAATAAAGGTTTTGTAAGAATGGTTGAAAGAGAAACTATGTATCCTCTTCTATTCCTGCCTTTCCCACTTTTTCGTTTTTTTAAGATTTTATTTACCCATTTGAGAGAGTGAGCATAAGCGGGGTGAGGAGCAGAAGGAAAGGGAGACTTCCCAGGCACAGGGCCGGATCCCAGGACTCCAAGATCATGACCTGAGCAGAAGTCACACTTCACCGACAAAGCCACCCAGGTGCCCCTCTCCCACATTCTTAATACCCAGCCTTAAACTACCCCTAGAAAGATTGGATAAAATCTTGCTAAGAGGTATCTTTAGAACTGATGATTGCAGGTTTTTTTCTATCACAGTTGGCAGTTCCCTGTAGTTGAATTAAATGTTAAAGACAACAGGATATAATTTTTTCCTTTTTTTTTTGAGGGTGCCCGTGTGGCTCAGTTGGTTGAGCATCTGCCTTCAGCTCAGGTCATGATACTGGGGTCCTGGGATTGAGCTCCGCATTGGGGAGCCTGCTTCTTCCTCTCCCTCTGTTCCCTCCCTCTATGGATGTTCTTGCCCACTCTACTCTCAAATAAATAAATCTTTAAAAAACAACAACTTTTTTTTTAAAGTAATTTCTACACCCAACATGGAGCTTAAACTCATGACCCTGAGATCTTGAGTCGCATGCTCCTCTGACTGAGCCAGCGAGGTGCCCTGGACAGGACTCTAAATTACCCTCTCAGATTGGTTGCATGTGAAAAATTCTTAGGGCAAGTTGGAAAAGGAAGGAAAATTGGAATGATGGTAATTCTGTTAAGAGCATTCCAATTATTGTTTTCCCTCCACTCTCTGTCCCCCCCCCCCCCCCCCCCCCCACCAAATTACACTCAGACTAGCTACAAAGCCATCCTGTAAATAGATTCTGGAAACCCATAGCTTGATCACATTTACACAAAATCACTAGAATCTAATCTCCACAAAGGCAGGGATCTTTGATTTTGTTCACTGATGTTACTAACCACCTAGAATAGTACCTGCCACATTACAGGCACTCAACTAATACTTGCTGAATAGTTGAGCTGAATGAAAGTCAGTGACAGGGATCAACTGGAAGTGTTCTATGCTTCAAGTCTCTCAATAAAGGTTTAGAAGAATGATGTTACTTCTTAATTACAATTAATTGTAAAAAAAAAGCAATTAATTACCTTTTAAAATCTGGGGGTCAACAGTGCTATTATTATAATTTATTAAGGGTGTCACACACTTTTCCAAAAATATATTTATTTTTAAAAACAAAAATCAGACAAGTTTTATACAGTCAACTTTTTCAGAGACAAATGAGGGGATTTCCACTCAGCAAAAGTTAAGCATCAGTAATCTCATGCAGAAATATTTCTCTGCAGGAGGTAAAACATTCTGCTTCACTGCAAGCACTCAATTCTCTAAATCTTGTTTGTACTTCTGCCATCATTCTACTCCATCCCAGGGTTCTGGCATGCAAGATAATCTGCCTCTAAAATTCGAAACTTCCAAATTGAGATGAACGATTATTGGGCTTGGGTTGGGGTTTATAACCAATTCGATCATTAATCATTTGTTCCCGGCTCTTGGGGTCACTGCTGAGCCCAATGGCACCTTCTCCATCACTGATTCCTACAACGTCCACTTCTTCCTTTTGCTTCTTACGGGTCTGAAAGTATAAAAGTCTTAGGATTAAGGCAATGTTCTTTCCATTAGCAGACAATTATTTGGCACCTACCATGCACTAGGCATAGAGTAAAAGCTGGGATTAGGGCCTTCAGAACAGTAAGCTGAAATCCTAAATTGAAATAAAATCCTAGGTTGAAATGGATAATAGCAGTACAAGGGGGATACAAGGACACAGTGAGAAAAGAGACAACCCCTACCCTTCCAGATGTCACAGCCTAACAGGGAAATAGGAAAATAGACAATGGCAACACAGAGTGATCATAGCTATGACACAGGAAAGTCCACACTGCCAAAGAAACCGAAAGAAGACGTGAGGAGTTGGGTATGTCGTGGCAAAGCTTCAGAGCAGGAAGCTGTGATTAGAAAGATAAATAATATATGAGAAGATGGATGTTACCTGAACCTACTGCGGCCATCAGTTCACAATAAATGTAAATCACACCATCATGCAGAGGGATGTAAGTTTAAGGCATCATGCGTCGTGCCTTAACTTAGTGTATGTCAGTTATTTCTCAACAAAACTAAAAAAAAGTAAGTTGGAAGACAAGGGGGAGAGAAAAGCGTTTTGTTTTTTTTTTTCTTTTTTTAAGATGTATTTTTAAGTAATCTCTACACCTAACACGGTGCTTAAACCTACAACCTCAAGATCAAAAGTTACAAGCTCTACCAATTGCACCAGCCAGGCACCCGAAGGAGGGTGTTTCTCATTGACACTATGAGATTAAATGTAAAAACAGAAATACAAGGTTTTATACTATCTTATCAAAAGGCCTGAGTTTTGAGGTTTTGTTTTCAGGTTTGGCTCTTGGGGTGCCTGGATGGCTCAGTTGGTTGAACATCCACCTCTTGATTTCAGCTCAGGTCATGATCTCAGAGTCGTGGGATCAAGTCCTGTGTCAGGCTCCATGCTCAGCAGGGAGTCTGAACTCTCTCTCTTCCTCTGCTCCTCTCTGCACTCTCACACTCATGCGTGTATCCTCTCTAAAATAAATAAATAAATCTTTTTAAAAAATAAAATAAAAATAAAAAGGTTTGGCTCTTGGGGCACCTGGGTGGCTGGGTCCGTTAAGCATTTGACTCTTTGTTTTGGCTCAGGTCATGATCTCAGGGTTGTGAGATCCAGCCCTATGTGGGGCTCTATGCTCAGCAGTCTGCTTGAGATTCTTTCTCTGCTCCTCCCTCTGCTCACGCATTCTCTCAAATAAAGAAATTAATTAAATCTTTTAAAAAAAAGGTTTGGCTCTTAAGTTACAAGTGATTGCAGAATTCACCAAGTCAATATCTCGGTTTGATCATTCTCCTTTTTTTTTTTTTAAGATTTCTTGAGTATTTTTTTTTTAAAGATTTTATTCATATATTAATGAGACACAGTCAGAGGGAGAAGCAGACCCCATGCAGGGAGCTCGACATGGGACTCGATCCCAGGTCTCCAGGATCAGGCCCTGGGCTGAAGGCGGCACTAAACCACTGAGCCACTGGGGCTGCCCTCTCCTTTTTTTCAAGATTTTATTTTTAAATAATGTCCTCATCCAACGTGGGGCTTGAACTCACAACTCCGAGATCAAGAGTCACACAATTCACCACTGAGCCAGCCAGGTGCCCCTCAGTTTAATCATTTTCAAAAAGAGGTATTAACACTTATCCCATAACTACAACTATCTGACTATAAAGTTATTAAATAATAATGTTCTCTGAGAGAGTGAACAAATGTTTTATCTAGCATTCCTTAGAAGGATGGCTCGACTACTCTAACCACTGGAAACGCCACCATTCTTCACCACTTACTAATGAACTCAGCATTGGAATGCCAATGTCACAGTATCATACTGAACCAAATAAGGCATTACTTTATATATATGTGTGTGTCTATGTATGTAAAATGACCTGAGTTACTCTCTAGTTAGTCTACACTACCAATAAGTAACATTACAACAGCTTAGTGAAAACAGGTTAAAAGGCAAAGGATATTATCGCTTTATAAAGCCATGAGAAACTGAGAATGTCCAAATGGAATGAAATAATTTAAAAGGCTTCCCACCATGAATAACTGCTGACTGTTTCAGAATCCAGAGTCATCAAAATATAATTAAACTAATTTCAGTAACAAATGAAATACCAGTTTCTACTGGTTTCATTTTATTTTAGTTTAGGGCAAAACTGTCCCTCCCTAGGTTGCTGCAGCAGGTCAAACCCACTGGATAACTGCAGAAGGACTAACTCAATAGTGAGCTGATTCTGCAGAGTCAAAGTTCAGTATGCCAACATTTTATGAGACTCATTACAGCTGAAGTTTAAACCATACTGAAAGGACATTTCAGGAGAAGGGAACCAAGTATGCAGAGGCACTAAGATTAAAGTTAAAGATAACTTGACGGTGGAAGATAAAGTGGAGAAATGAGCCACAATGGATCTTGTATGCCTTCCTAAGGAATCTGGACTTTATTCTCAGGGCCACTGAAGAATTTAAGTTTTATTAGGGGACATCATTTAATACTGTGTGGTAAGCTACACTTAAAAATACATATTGATGGGGCACCTGGGTGGCTAGTCAGTTAAACATCTGCTGCCTTCAGCTCAGGTCATGATCCCAGGGTCCTGGAATTGGGCCCTACATCGGGCTCCACACTCACTGGGAGGTCTGCTTCTCCCTCACCCTCTGCCCTGCCCCCTACTTGTGCGTAAGTGCACTCTCTAATACATAAATAAAAAGTCTTTTTAAAAAAGTACATATGACAAAAAAAACAACAACAAAAAAAGTACATATGAGCTCGTACCATGATACCAGATGCTGGGAACTCAACGGTGAAGCAGACAGACATGTTTTCTACAATCAAGGATCTTAATGTAAGGGGATCCCTGGGTGGCGCAGCGGTTTCGCGCCTGCCTTTGGCCCAGGGCGGATCCTGGAGTCCCAGGATTGAGTCCCGCGTAGGGCTCCTGGCATGGAGCCTGCTTCTCCCTCTGCCTGTGTCTCTGCCTCTCTCTCTCTCTCTCTCTATGTCTATCATAAATAAATAAAAATAAATCTTTTTGAAAAAAAAGGATCTTAATGTAAGTGCTCTTAAACAAATTATTGTAAGTTATAATAAATGCTGTAAAATCAAAGGATAAGTGCTTTGGGGTACCTGGGTAGCTCAGTCGGTAGAGCATACAACTCTTGACCTTGGGGTTGTGAATTTGAGCCCCACTCAAAGAGAGTGGGCAAAGACATTACTTTTAAAAAAAGAAGAAAGTGCTTTGAGAGACCCTAAAGAGATGGTGACAGCATGAATGGGAATGACACCCCTAATGTGGATAGGGTCAGAAGCAGCCTCTTAGACTGAAAAAGTAACATTAATTTTTTTTTAAGATTTTATTTATTTATCAATGAGAGACATACAGAGAGAGAGAGAGGCAGAGACACTGGCAGAAGGAGAAGCAAGCTCCATGCAAGGAGCCCAACATGGGACTCGATCCTGGGACTCCAGGATCACACCCTAGCCTGAAGGCAGGCACTAAACCACTGAGCCACCCAGGGATCCCCAAGAAGTAACATTTAAACAAACATGAATATAAGAGGAGAGGAAAATAACATGTGCAAAGGCCATGAGTGATAAACAACTCGCCATGTTCAAGAAAATGAAAAACCCAGTGTGCCCAGGGTACAGAGGCCAAGGCAAAGAATGGCAGGAACTGAAACCTGAGAAGCCAAAACATACAAAATTTTGTCAGCCATAAGGAATTGAGATTGTATTCCAAGTACAGGAAACGAATTTTAAGCAGGGGAATGACATGATCTGAACATTTTAAAGATCAGTCTAAAAACCTGATGGAGAACGGATTAACAAGACAAAAATGAAAGTAGGAAACCACTAAAGACAAAACTGAGATTGGAGAAAGAAGTGACCATTACATGGACCAGGGTAGTAATCGTGGAGATGCACAGGGTAAATCCAAAGGATGAGAAAAGGGAGAAATCAAGAGTGACTCCTAGGTTTCTGGCTCATGCATCTACAGAGATACTGACATAGGGAACACTGAGCTGAAACCGGCTTGAGGAAGAAATCAAGCGGGTTTTTTTGTTTGTTTTAACAATATAAGTGCAGGAGGCTGAATAGTGACTCCCAAAGCTCCCAGGTCTTAATCCCTCAACCTGTAAATGTTGCCTTATATGGAAAAGGGTTTTTGCAGATGTGGTAAGGATCCGGAGATGGAGACATTATCCTGGAATACCTGGGTGGGCCCTAAACGCCATCATATGCCTAAGAGAAGGCAAAGGGAGATTTCATAGCACAACAGGAGAAAGCAATGTGATCACAGATACAGAGATTGGAGCCATGCGGCCAGAAATTAAGGAATCCCAGTGGCCACCAGAAGCTGAAAGAGTCAAGGATGGATTCTCCTCTAGAGCCTCTGGAGGGAATATGGTTGAGATGGCTTGATTTGGGACCAGTGATGCTGATTTCAGATTTCTGGCCTACAGAATGGTAAAGGAATAGATTTCTGTTATTTTAAACCACCAAATTTGTGGTAATTTATTACAGCAAGCCACAGGAAACTGACACATTAAGTTTGAGATGCCTGTCAAGCATCCAAATAGAGGTTTCAAATAAACTGTTGGTTTAAGAGTCTGGAGTTCAAAAGTTAAAGTTACTGTTTTAAATATCCCTAAGGTTTTAAAAGTTCTACTCTTACCTCTAGATCCTTTCGAATGCTCTCAAACTCCTCAATGTCATCAAGCTTTAGTTCTAGGCGGGTTGGTTTTCGCCGCAGCATACTGTGATCAACACTACAGGCCAGACCCAGTGAACTATCAGCTGTTAGAAAAGCACAGGAGAAAAACCTGGAGGGGATAAATCTCAGCTATAAATACAAGATCAATTTGTCACCATCCATGCTAAATGAATGATCATAGAAAAAACTCATTTGGGTTCACACATAGATTTCGAAGTCATTAGATGGATGATTATTACATGATCATGGAGAGTTATGGAGATCCATAACTCTGCAATTCCAAAAAAAAAAAAAAAAGTCTTCAAGAAAAAGAAGAGCAAGCTGCCTACAAAAGAGAATTCTAGGCAACAATCACTTTAATCTGATACTCCAGTCACATTCAATGAAATATTCTGGCTCAGAGAATAAAGTTAAAATATCACATCTTAAGTCTGTATAATTACTGGAACAGTATATAAGCCATTAAATTTGATCAGCTCTGCATGAGAACTGTGAGAGGTTTTTGATCACTCCTGAATACTAAAATCAGCTTATTAAATCTCATGCAAACTCCCTATATAACTCACCAATTCACAGGGTTATCCTCAGGGTCTAAACAGGTTCTAAATGGATAGGTCATTCATTAAACAAACACTTTTTGTGCTTCAGCTCCAGAGTTAAAAGTCATAGTCAGCCTGTGGGGAAAACAAACACATAAATAGAAAATTGCAACATACTCTAGTAAGAACTCTGATGGAAGATAATGCAATGGCATCACACAGGCACCCAATCCAGTCTGGGTGGAGTGCAGGGTAGACAGGGACAAGGAAGGCTTCCTGGAGGAAATCTCTTAGCTGACTTATGAGAGCAGGCAGAGAAAGGGGAGTAAGAGAGAAGGAACAAGACACAAAGAGGCTCAAGAGAACATTCCTGAGTCTGAAAGCTCAAGGTAATGCTTATGCTAACAAAAAAAAAATTTTTAAGGACAATGAAACTCCCCAAGTCAATTTAAAACCTGTTAAAGGCATCATCTTTATATTCTCCACAGCATCAAACAGAGTGTATCTGTAATAATCAGTCAGTACATATGTAGTTGAATAAACTGAGAAACCCAAATAAAGTGAGCACTTGAGGGGCGCTTGGCTGGCTCAGTTGGTTAAGGGTCTGCCTTTGGCTCAGGTCCTGATCCAGGAGTCCTGGGATCAAGTCCCACATCTGGCTCCTGGCTCAGTGGAGAGGCTGCTTCGCCCTCTGCCCCTCTCCTCTGCTCATGCCCACGCTCTCTCTCTCAAAAATAAAGAAAATCTTAAAAAATAAAGTGTACAATATTTTTTTTTAGATTTTATTTATTCATGAGAGGCACAGAGAGAGAAACATAGACATAGGCAGAGGAAGAAGCAGGCTCCCCACAAGGAGCCTGATGCGGGACTCAATCCCAAACCCTGGGATCATGGCCTGAGCTGAAGGCAGATGCTCAACTGCTAAGCCACCCAAGTGTCCCTAAAATGTACAATTTAAAGTGAGCACTTGGAACACTGTGCTACACTTTTCCATTCCCATTCTTTACATTTTTTACTTGAACACAGAAACCCTGTGAATGCTGGAAAAATTACCTCTATTTTATAAATGAAGTTGAAGCTTTTTAGTTTGGTTAATAGATGTCAGCCTGCCATAAAAATTATACATAGGTCACAGGGTGAGGATTAGATGAGAATGATGTCAAAGAAAGCTCCTTTAAAGTATACGCAGGGCAGCCTTGGTGGCTCAGCAGTTTAGCGCCGCCTTCAGCCGAGGGTGTGAGCCTGGAGACCAGGAGTGGAGTCCCATGTCGGGCTTCCTGCATGGAGCCTGCTTCTCCCTCTGCCTGTGTCTCTGCCTCTCTCTCTGTGTTTGAATATTTATCATGAATAAATAAATCTTTAAAAAAAATAAATAAATAAAGTACATGCAGCTATAGGGGTGCCAGGCTGGCTTGGTCAGTAGTATCTCAGGGTCATGAGGTCAAGTCCCATATTGGGTGTGGAGCCTCCTTATTAAAAAAAAAAAAAAAAAAAAAGAAAGAAAGAAAAAAAAAAATTAGGGACGCCCGCGTGGCTCAGGGTGTGATCCTGGAGTCCAAGGATCGAGTCCCACATCGGGCTCCCTGCGTGGACCCTGCTTCTCCCTCTGCCTGTGTCTCTGCCTCTCTCTCAATTTATCCTTCATGAATAAATAAATAAAATCTTAATTTAAAAAGTATGTACAGGTATAAATTATTATTACATCTTGGATGTAGCTACAGACTGGAAGCATAGAAAGAAAAAAAAATGTATCCTTTGTGAAGCTTGGAACAGAACAGGCGATATTCTCACCACAAAATACTAGCACACTGAATCAGGTAATATCTTGGGGCGCCTGGCTGGCTCAGTTGGTGGAGCATGGATGGGGCTCTTGATGTGGGGGTTATAAGTTTGAGCCCCACATTGGGTGCAGAATCACTTAAAAATAAAATCTTCCTTTTTTTTTTTTCCTTTTTTTTTTAAAGGTAAAATCAGAGAAATAAATCAGATACTCTCTTAAGTCCAATGTAAGCAAATGGTAGAGGAAGCCGGAGTTCCAAGGGAGAGTAGGGGAGGAAAAAATATTTAAAAAAAAAACAAAACCCTGCCGTACAGGTTCTTCACTTTTCTGCAAACTTTGTAAAGCTCGCCACTAGGAGGCAGTACCGAGTGATGGGCAAAGCTGCTCGCTCAGGAGGCCCAAGGGCAGAGGGCAGGGGCTCTAATCCCACACGCCAACCCTCTGGGACAACGAGCTTCATCTTCACAGTGGACGCTGGTTTCCCATGTTCTGCCCTCTGTTGAGTGAGGTAAGGCAGTGTAAGTGCCTGGAACATAACTTGGCATTTAGTAAACGCCCAATAAACACCAGCTATTATTATTATTATTATTATTATTATTATTATCCTAATTGTCCGGGGGGGGGGGGCGCTCCGTCCGGCTCGGGAATCACCCAAATGTCAAGCATCTCCACCCCCGACAGGGGGCAAAGCCCTGGCCTCGCTCCTGTCGGATGCCGCAGCCCCCACCCCGCGGTACCCAGGCCGTGCAGAGGTGCCCGTGTGCGCTTGACAGGCATCGTCTCACTCCGACCCCGGTACAAACACTCGGCCGAAGACCAGCAATAAAAGCAGGCCGTGGCTCCCGCTCCGGGCCTTCGTTCTACTTCGGCAGCTGGTGGCCGCCGCCCGAATCCACTGCGCATTCAGCCCGCTCCAAGGAGGGCCCTGGGACAACTTCCCGACAGGGCGACCAGCACCCCCTCTGCAGCTGCAGGGTGGCACCCGCGGGCCCAGAGCGAGGGTCTCCATGGCAACCTGACCCTCCGCTCCGGGCCCACCGCAGCCCCTCGCGGGGCCGGGGGCCACGGCAGGCCTCGGACGCCGTCCATTTGCTCCGGAGCTCAGCCCGCGGCCGCGCGGCCCGACGCACCTACCTCCTTCCAAGCCTGCTCGGCCTCCTCCCGGAACCCCGGCGGCGCCCACCGCGAATCTTCAGCTAAGCGAGCGGGACTACACTTCCCAGACTGCTCTGCAGAGTCTCGTCCGCCGCGTGCTTTTCTCCTTAGGTTCACGCTACTCTTGGCGCCACGACGCTTCCTTACTACGACTCCCGTCATGCCCCACGCCACCCACGACGCTGCGTCGGCCCACTTCCGGCCGGTGACGCAGTTCCGCTTTGCCGGGCGCGCGGTGGACGGTCTGAAAACGCAGAGCTCGGCTTTCGCCGGGGTTTGGCGGCCGCGGGGCTCAGCATGGCTTCCTCACGAGCCGCCTCCACGGTACGGAACTCCACTCACTCTGGGGGGAGCGCGGAAGGGGCTGGGGGCGCGGTTCCTGCGAAATAGGGTCCCTCGGGGAACGGGCTAAGGCGGTGGAGGTCGGCGGTGAAAGGCTGAGAGACTCGGTCCTTAGAGGAGAAGCGTTTTCTAGATCCCGAAGTACGTTCCCGTGTTTTATTTATTTTTTTAAAGATTTTGTTCATTCATTCACGAGAGACACAGAGAGAGGGGCAGAGGCACAGGCAGAGGGAGGAGAAGCAGGGTCCAGGCAGGGAGCCTGATGCGGGACTCGATCCCTGGACTCCAGGATCACGCCCTGAGCCAAGGGCAGGCGCTAAACGGCTGAGCCACTCAGGGATCCCCCGTTCCCGTGTTTTAATTCATTTGCACCCCTCACCACAGGCCCGAACGGTAAATACCTCTTCCGACTGCTCCAAAACCTGAACTCTAGAAGGCCCAGATTCACGTCTGTGTCAGACTTCTGCATTGCAGTTTGGCCTCCTAACTTCACATGTGTTGCCTTACGTCTGAAAACGTTTGAAATGTGCCGACAAGTAACTAACTTGCTCCCCCTTAACTCTGCGTTGGTTGTTCTCCTTGATACTGCCCCTGTGATGAGGGGTAACCTTGGAAGTTTCGTAAAACCCAAGAAGAGGTTGCCACGGAATGATGCAAACATGTTCCAAAGCAAATCTTTGATAGAAAAGTTACCAAGAATAATGATGGACTAGTTTTATTAGCCTCTTCCCGTCTGCAGAACCTAAGTAGCTGGGAGAGACACCCCGCCCCCCAATCAGTGAAAATAACCTGAACTGGTGTCCGACTTGTCCTTTTCATTTGGGGAGAAAATAGGATTGAAGCTCAGGATGAGCTCCATCCTTTGGGGAAGCCTAATAAGTGGCTAGTATTAGACCTTAGGTTAATCCGTGTCTTTGATTTATCAGGCAACCAAAACTAAGGCACCTGATGACTTAGTTGCTCCTGTTGTGAAGAAACCACACATCTATTACGGAAGTTTGGAAGAGAAGGAGAGGGAGCGTCTGGCCAAAGGAGAGTCTGGGATTTTGGGAAAAGAAGGACTTAAAGCTGGAATTGAAGCAGGAAATATTAACATAACCTCTGGTAAGATGCAAATTGTGAGTCCCTCTTTATCTTTGTATTATAATATCAAAAATGTTAGTTAAACTTGGATCTGTGTAAGGCCATCCTTTGCCTACCCTGGTTAGCATCATCTAGAGAGCCTTTTTCTTTTTTTTTTTTTTAAGATTTTATTTATTTATTCATGAGAGACAGAGGGTGGGGGAGGCAGAAACATAGGCAGAGTCAGAAGCAGGCTCCATGCAGGGAGCCCGACATGGGACCCGACCCCAGGATCCTGCCCTGGTCCAAAGGCAGGCTCTAAACCACTGAGCCACCCAGGGATCCCATAAAGATTTTATTTATTTTTTTTATTTTTTTAAAGATTTTATTTATTTTTTTATGAGAGAGAGAGAGGCAGGCTCCATGCAGGGAGCCCGACGCAGGACTCGATCCTGGGACTCCAGGATCATGTCCTGAGCCGAAGGCAGATGCTCAACTGCTGAACCACCCAATGTTGTGAGTTCAAGCCCAGAGTTGGGCTCCACACCCACACTTAAAAAAAAAAAAAAAACACCTCATAGTCAGTGTGCGTTTTATTTATTTTATTATTTTATTTATTAGAGCATGAGCCATGGAGGGGCAGAGAAACAGATACCCCACTGAGCAGGAAGCCTCACTTGAGACTCGATCGCAGGACTGTGGGATCATGACCTGAGCGAAAGGCAGATGCTTAACCGACTAAGTCACCCAGATGCCCCAATGTTGGTTTTAAAACTAACTGCTAGGTTATCCAAAAAGTCTATAGTCAAGGGAAAGCCCTTTAATGGTAATTTTCTCCAGTTTACTAGTTAAAGTCATAGATATCCTCAGCTGGGACTGGTTTAGAGAATAGGTTTGGCAGGTGTTAAAGTACTGTATCTATTTTATCTTTTGGATAGAAGATCTAGTTAACTCATTTGCTGAAAGTGCTTTGTACTTCTACTTTCTGATCTCCTCTAAGTTATGTGTGTATGTAGATGTAAGGTTGTCAAAACAAGATGATGTGAGGTAAGCCTGCGTGGCTCAGTTGGTTAAGCGTCCAACTCTTGGTTTTGGCTCATGTCGCGATCTCAGGGTGGTAGGTTCTGAGCCCTGTGTTGGGCTCCCTGCTCTACAGGGAGTCTGCTTCTCCTTCTCCCTCTGTTCCTCCCTGCACTCCTGCACTGTCTCTCTCGCGCTCTCTCTCTCGTAAATAAATAAATCTTAAAAAAAAAAAAAAAATGACTTAAGTCATTTTAAATGAGCTATCATTTAGTTTTTTGTGTTTAGCAAAATTTAATAAACTGAGAAACAATAAAGTATGTAATAAATTAGTTCCTAGAGGATACACAGACTGCAATTGTAAGAAATTATTTTCCCCTCTGTTTGAAGATCTAGTGATTATGCTGATATTACCTGTTCTTTTTATAGGAGAGGTGTTTGAAATCGAAGAGCACATCAGTGAACGACAGGCCGAAGTGTTAGCTGAGTTTGAGAGAAGAAAGCGAGCCCGGCAAATCAATGTTTCCACTGATGACTCAGAGGTCAAGGCTTGCCTTAGAGCCTTGGGGGAGCCCATCACACTTTTTGGAGAGGGTCCTGCTGAAAGAAGAGAAAGGTGCCCTTTCTAAATATTTTCTCTCTTTTTAATCACGAGGTTCTACTTCCAAATTTCAGTTAAACCTAAAACTTTTAATAGAACATCTTAGGTAATGTAAATAGAAAAATCTTACTAAATTGTTTTTATAATTGTTTTATATAGCCCGTGATCTGAGTAGGCTAATTTTTTATTCTACTAATTTTTCTTTATAAACTGAATAGGGGGGATCCCTGGGTGGCTCAGCAGTTTAGCGCCTGCCATTGGCTCAAGTCATGATCCCAGAGTCCTGGGATCGAGTCCCACATCAGGCTCCCTGCATGAAGTCTGCTTCTCTGCCTGCCTGCCTCTCTCTCTCTCTCTTTCTCTTAAAAAAAAATAAACTGTGAATAGGGTGTCAATGTGCAAACCTGCCCTCTCCAATATGGAATTATGAGTAAATATTTATTGGCAAACATTTATTTATGTATTTTTAAAGATTTTATTTATTTATTCATGAGAGAGACAGAGACCTAGGCAGAGGGAGAAGCAGACTCCCCACAAGGAGCCCGATGTGGGACTCGACCCTGGATCCCAGGATCAGGACCTGAGCTGAAGGCAGACGCTCAACTGCTGAGCCATCCAGGCATCCCTATTGTCAAACTTAAAATTTAGACACATACATCTCTGTTAGTGTCATAAAACAGAATGATAAGTATTTGAGGTTTATTATTGAAAGGGGGCACTTTGCTGAGATGATACTCCTCTTGTGATTTTAAGTTTGTGGAGTCTCTTCGTCCAGTCATATGCAGTGATGAGGACCTCCTTTGTCTTTCCACTCTCTTTCCATCTCTCCCTTTCGTCATTTTTTTCCTGATTTGCATAGTCTGCAGATTCAATCGCTTAAAAACTTCTACCATATCTCATGTCCATTAAATAGAACCAGTAATACTGAGCCTATTTAAATTGCAAGAGAAAAACCCACTGTGTACCAACCCAGTACCTTACAAAGCCAGCCTGGCTGGCTACAAAGGTGGGAGGATAGGAGAGGAAGGGGCACCCCTGGGTGGCAGATGGTTGGGTGCCAGGAAAGACTAAAGGACAGAAAGAAAACCAGGCTCCCAGATGGGAGGGCACTAGTCCTAATGGGGGAGAGGTGCAGAAGATACTTGAGAAGAGTGGAACTTGTGGAGTGCACAGGTCAGTGCTTTCTCTACCAGAGCACAGTGTTGGCAGAGGTGCTCCATGCCATCCCCCTGCCTACCCCTGGCACTTGGAGAACAGTGACCCATGCACCCTGGGCATGACCCCTCTGAACCATGGGTGATACCCTGTCCCTCCCACCACAGTCCCCTTCCCCTTGAGGCTCAGCTGCTCCTCACTCAGTGTGTTGACTCTCTCTAAGCCCTTCCCCTCATTTGCTCTTTGGCCCACTGCAAACTAGCTAACCACTGCCACATCGAAACTGCTCTTCATTAAGATCACTAACTCATCTTTATCAAGACTAGCCCTGTCAGCCACTCCCTCCTTGAAACACTCCCTTTGGTAAAACAAAATCTTAATTTCACTAAATTTCCTGTTTCTCTAATTCTTCTAAGCCTTTTTTTTCCCTGCTTGAGCTATATATATATATTGCAGTTCTTTGCCCTTACTCTACACTCACCTGGGTGATCAGATCCACTCCCGTGGCATCATTGTGTATATTCTGATGACTTTCAGATCTCTGTGGCCTAGGTTTTCTGTAGGTAATTCAAACTGGACGTGTCTAGATTGAACTCCTCTATTTCCCACCCTTCTATTCTTGGAAATAACACTATCATTCACAGGTTTCAGTTGCCTTCCCTCCTTTATAATCCATCAGCAAAATCTAGTCTATTTCTAGATATGGACTGAAATGTGTCTCTGGTGTGTCCTCTTTTCTCTACCTTCATTGCTTTCACACCTGGATTGTTGTAGTAGCCCCACACATGTTGTGTTAATTGCTTGCTTAAAATCCATCAGTGTCTTCTTATTAAACATAGAGTAAAAAACTGCTGATCGTGCTCTTCAACTTCTTGTGCTACTCTTTCCCAATTTAGTAGACTTAGTAGCCTTAAGGGTCTTCCTGGAATAGTCAAACTCTTTTTCTGTTTTTCTACTTAATTTTTTTCTTTTTTTCCCCTCTCTTGCCTCTAAAAGCCTTTTTATTCTTTTGCTTTCAGCATAAATACCACCTTGTCAAAGAAGACTTTTTTTATCACCTGATCCCTTATAAAGTAAACCCCTCCATTATTGTCTGTCATGGTATGTTGCTTTCCTAACAGCATTTTCAAAGGGTAGGCATTTATTATTGTTATAATTTGTCTTCCAACCCACAGCAAAGTCTAACTTATTATCGTGACCCTTAGATGAACATCTTGAGTCCCTCCTGCCACTGTGTTAATTCAGTCCACCATTGAAAGTCCAAGGATTCCGAAATAGCAGACTGATTTTCCTGCCTTTATCATTTCCTCTTCAGTCCATTCTCTCTGCTTCCCTAGGGGATCTTTCTGAAACATAAACCCTCCTTACCATGGCATGAGGAGCTCTTTGTGACTGGCCCCTACTTAGGTTAGCAGCTCTCTCTCTCTCACCAGCTCTTTTTTGGTACTCCATGCTCTAGCCATTCTGAAATATTTGTGATTCCAAGCTGATCATGTTTTTTTTTTACCTCCAGACCTTTACCTTTGTTGAACCCTCTGCTTCAGCTGTCCTTTTCCATTCTTAACTTCTCGACCTTACTAATTGAGTACTCAGTGCAGGAAATACCTCCTCAGTGAAACCTTCCCTGGTTCTCCCTCCAAGCCAATGTTGGGTATTTCTTTTATGTCCTCCCTTAGCACTTAGTACTTAACCACTGTCATAATACTTAATATAATGTATTGTGGTTCCTTGGTACTTCCTGTCCACCCAGCTTCTCCACCCTACCAGGATTATGTTACTTGGAATAAAAAACTGCCTCTTAGTCATTTCTGTACACTTAGCACCTCAATCAGTAGCCAGCACATTGTGGCATTGAGTAAGGTTGGCTGTCTTCACAGACCAAGTGGTCGCAGTGTTAGGGCTAGTTGACTAAATTGAAGAGGGTAATCGCTTATAGTTGAAATTAGGGAATCCTCAAATAAAGAGACCGAGTGATTAAAATCACACTGTGAGGGGTGGAGGGGGCCTGGCAGATTCATTCAGAAGAGCATACGACTCTTGGTTTTAGGATTGTGAGTTCGAGCCTCACGCTGAGTGTAGAGATTATTTTTTTAAATATTTTAAAAAAGGAAATCACACTGGGAGTTGAGACACAACAACTTGACTCTTAAAATTGTTTGGCAATTAAATGGTGAGAGTAGGAGAAGCTTTCTCCCTTCTTAAAACATACTTTTCACAATCTCATTTAAATTCTGATCTTTTCTGTTACAGGCTGAGAAATATCCTATCAGTGGTTGGTACTGATGCCTTAAAAAAGACCAAAAAAGATGATGAGAAATCTAAGAAGTCCAAAGAAGAGGTAAAAATTGTCTTCGGCTTCACAGTATGAAAGTGAAGGAAATGAAGGGTTGCTTCTTTCATTTTCTGTTTTCAAGGTTTGCTTTGCCAGGGGAAGGTAATGTGAGGATTCCACCATTCAGGAATAGTTGTTGGCAGTAGTTTGTGGTTCCTGTGTAGGTATAAGTGAATATAAGTGAGTTTCCTATTCAGCATAAAAACCATAGCATTTCTGGTATAACTTTTAACAGGGAACCAGAAGCCATCCTTTTTTTTGTTTGTTTGTTTGTTTTGTACTGAATACACAATCTTTTATTTTTCTTCAAATTTGGAGTTTAATTATACAAAGATGTGAAGTCAAGTTTTGTAACCTAAAAATATTTACTTATTAAAACTATATTAATACTTTCATAAACTATACAAAAAAGATAATGAGACAAACATGTGCATTTATAGAACTGCATGTCAGTCATGCCAGATCCCTGGGGAGGGAATTCCCAGCACGACCTCATCCGTCTGTGAAGGCACAGAGCAATCCTTGTTTGGGCATACACATTCAATTACTTGTCCAGTATGATCTGCACTCTACTTCTTGATGGTTTCCTTTTGTTATGAATGTGCATGTCCAGTTGTCTGCTTCTTAGAGCAGACATTTACCTTCCTCATCCACCAGCCATTGGAGGAGGACTAGGGCCAGGTAGATGATTAATTCGACCCATTCTTCTGGCAGGGTTTCCTGGTGGCCCTCTTCCATCATCATATCTGGAATCAGAGGAGTTTCCATAGCCTCTTCTCTTTTTCACATCTTGCTGAAGCAGAGTTTTAAAAAACAAAACCACGAACTCTGCTGTTCCCCAGAAGAAGTCTGTTATCAAAGATAATCTCCATGGGGACTGACTCCGGCTGTCCAACACTTGTCCGTTCGAGATGTAAACCATCTTTGCCCCCTCGGTCCCCGCTTCTCCAGAAGCCATCCTATAAGAGTTCATAAAAACACTATAGAAAGTACACATGCCAAAAAAAAAAAAAAAAATACACATGCCTGATTTCATCCTATTACCGAATCGATTCACCTTTTTTTTCCTGGGCAGTTACAATAGAGAATTGACAGCTATGAGAGGGGCAGGAATGCTTCAGACTTAACATTAACATTTCTGCTCTTAATTTCACTTTCAGTATCAGCAAACCTGGTATCATGAAGGACCAAACAGCCTGAAGGTTGCTAGACTATGGATTGCTAATTATTCACTGCCCAGGTAAAGAGAGCCTCTCAAAAGGAGAAAGCAGCATATTTTTTTTATGTTTTCTCTCAGGATCTGTTTTCTCAAGACTGCAGTTACATGAAATTGAGTGGTAGGGATACTCATATGGACCTTTTTTTTCCAGCCTGTTTGCTCCTGGTAATAGTGTGTCTGTGTCTACAGGGCAATGAAACGCCTGGAAGAGGCTCGTCTCCATAAAGAAATTCCTGAGACAACTAGGACCTCCCAGATGCAAGAGCTCCACAAATCTCTCCGGGTAAGATGTCCTCAGTGATTTCCAATATAGTAAGGGCTCTTAAATATTCAGTAGGTTTCCTACTTTGGCCTGCCTCTTGAAAGGTAAAGGCAACTGCTTACACTTGCTATTTGCAAGGAGCCATCAGTGAGTATGGTGGGAACCCACTATGCTTAGTACTCAGCGTACTCAGCAGAAGCCTTGGTTCTGCTTTTTAATTCTCTTTTAATATTTCAGAGCTGTACTCAGCTCTCTCCGTGGGTTTCTTGTGTATGTTGAGCTGACACAGAAGCTAGTGATACTACGAGTGTAAGACCACATGCTAGAATTCAAAATAAGCCTTAATTCCATCCATGAAAGTAAGTGTCTCTTAACAAAAGAAGCATAGGGACGCCTGGGTGGGTCAGCGGTTAAGCATCTGCCTTCAGCTCAGGGCATGATCCTGGGATCTGGGATCGAGCCCCACATCAGGCTCCTTGCAGGGTGCCTGCTTCTCTCTTTGCCTGTGTTTCTGCCTCGCTGTCTGTGTCTCTCATGAATAAATAAAATCTTAAAACAAGAGAAGTATAAAAGAATCTTGGGGGTGGTGGGCTAAAACCAGAAAGTTGGTTTTTTCTTGGTTGTGGGAAAGCCAAAAAAAACTCTGGGATTAGCCTATTAATGATTACTGTTTGTCTTTTTTTTTTTTTTTTTTTCTTTTTTTAAGTCTTTGAATAATTTCTGCAGTCAGATTGGGGATGATCGGCCTATCTCCTACTGCCACTTTAGTCCTAATTCCAAAATGCTGGCCACAGCTTGTTGGTAAGTCCCATTTAAGTGGAGGGCAGATTCAAGGAGGGAAAAAGTCAGTCATTTATATGTCATTGTCTCGCTTCTCATGCATGATCACACCAAACCAGAGATGCCAGTGCTCAGTTGTTATATTATACAAGATAGTCTATGCTTAGCCATCCTTTCTGTGCACAGGGGACTCCAGAGACCTATGACATGTCAGTCATGTTCTTGACACTAGCATCTTGGAACAGATACATAGGGAGTTTATTGATTGACCAGTTTCCATGCTTCAATATAGCTTTTCTTTTTTAGTTAGGTAACCCAGGCAGGATACTCGGGAAGCTTCAGTTTCCTTATCTGTAAAGTAGGCTGAGATGATGTTGTAGACCGTTTTACCTTAATAGAGCATGGTATGTGGTAGGGACTCAGTAAACATGAATTATTTTTCTTTGTTTTCTAGTTATTGCCACATATGCAGAAAACTCTTAGGATGTAATAACTTTGGGGTTTTTTGTTCCTATTTAGTTATTTTGGTGGGACATGCCCATTTAGTGAGAAGGGAAGCTTCCTAATGTTTGCAGAGGAACTACTTGACTAGGTAGAAATTGACACCAGTTCAGGAGAAAGCCAACAACCTCGCATCCCTCCATCTCTTCCTCTCTTAAAAATAGAAATAGTAAAAAAAAAAAAAAAAAAATAGAAATAGTCATTCCTACTATATTCTGTACTTCATATGTTTGCTATCAGGATCATTTGAGGTGTTAGGAAAGTAATTTGTTGGAAATTCTCTGAAATTAAGCGTCCTTAAAAAAAATATTAAGTATTTTGTTAGCAGCAAAATGCTATTCCTTTTTTAAGGAGATAGTATCGTTATTAATATTGTTGATAATGTAATGCATCCTACCTTCCCTTACCAATCAATCCAAACATTAAGGAGAATAGCAACTTGTACTAGATTAACTGTAGTCCTATAGAGGCTCTTGGCTGCATGAGACATGGATTAGCTTTCTTCTATGAACCATCGAACGAGAAGCCCACTAGTTTTCTCTTCCTGTGTGCCACTGTAAAATTTACTGGGGGCGAGAAAAGATTGTCCTTTAGGAATGTCACCAAGGTACCTTTTCCTTCCCAGACCAACCCTGGCTGAGATGCTTTCCTTTGTATTTGTTAGGAGTGGGCTTTGCAAGCTCTGGTCAGTTCCCGATTGCAATCTGCTTCACACCCTCCGAGGTGAGTTAGAATCTTGTTTAAATCTCACTTTTTCCCAATGTGAACCCTGTCAAACTGTAAAACTTTTAATACCCTACTTGACCCTTAGACCCAGTACACACAAGATTCATTCTTGACTTGAAATAACTTGGTTGGGTTCTCTCTGACCACAAGGCTGGAAGATGGTGACTTCATCCACAAACCACTTTTCTCTCATGTCTAGCCACACTGTGGCATTGTGCAATCTCTGAGCCAAAAAAAATAAAGGTTGTATGTGTTTTGTTTTTTTCAAATGTAATTTAAAATAGTTTTTTTTTTTTTAATAATTTAGTAGTCACTTCAAACCTTATTGGTCTACGTGTTCCCTAATATGTATTGTATTATGCATCGTAGTCTGTTTTCACACATAAAGTGGTGGGAACCCTTTAACATTGATATCTTATACCCCTTCAGGCCATAACACAAACGTAGGTGCAATTGTATTCCATCCAAAATCCACCGTGTCCTTGGACCAAAAAGATGTCAATCTGGCCTCTTGTGCTGCTGATGGTTCTGTGAAGCTTTGGAGCCTTGACAGGTGAACGTTACTGATCTGCTTATACTTCAGTCACTAAAGTAAATAGTTGCTCGATTGGTCCTTAGGACCTGAAAATCTGGCATCTAACCCCAGCAATGGTCTAAGAGTCCAGGGAACTTGGTGTGAATATAGAATGTGGGATTTCTTTCTTGACCGCTTCTCAGCGGAGGAGTTCGTGTCAGGTCTTTCATGTTTGTTAACTTTGGACCTAGATTTTTGCCTCCAACGTAGTGGCCATTGTTTTCCCAGTCCAGTTATTCTGGAAAAATCTATTTACACCTCCTCTGCAGTACACTGACTTGGAGAAATGCATTATTTGGTAGATTGACTAAAGATAATATTCTTGGCAGCACATTGGCTTCTAGCAAACGGCCGTAGGGGAGAGGACAGTGAAGGTCTGAGGCATTATTGCTAAGGAAGTGATGTCTCCTCCCACCAACATTCTCCTTTACCTAGGCTGTATTTTCCCATCACAATAGTCTGGGGTGTTTTTAATGTGTTTATGATTATTGTCTTCCAAGAAATTGTGAAAGCACTGTGTTGGCTAAAATCTGAATTCAGTTGCTTAGTTTTTCTTTGGGAAAGCACATGCAACTTTTCTGCCAGGTTTTTGTACAAAAGCTAATTAGTGTCTCTACTCTTTGCCAGACAGGGTCTTACCATGAGCACAGCGAGTTTTAATTGGCCTTGGTATCACTTAGCAATATTTGTTCCCCTAGGGCTTTGATTAGCTGTATGTATGCACATTGACAAAGTTCCCTTTTTAATTGCCCTCTTTAGGGTTCGTGTTTACTTCCTTTCATCACTGGTGTTTCAATTTTTTTTTTCTGTGGTTACTGGGGAGTAGAATTTAATGGCCACCAAAGGAAACTAAGCCTCTATTTAGGAGTTCCTTTTTTCCTGTGGATTCTACAACAAGCTAAAGTTTGAGAAAAATTTATCTGTAATTCACTCATACCAAAACTAGTTGATTTCTGTATCTTTACATATCCATCAAAATAAGTTTTTTTCCTGGAATCTCAGCACTCTTTTGGCATAAAGAGACTTTTGGTTGTCTGATTTATCTTTTACTTTCTCTAACACTAAATGATAATAGCGTTGAGCGTTGATTAACATATTGAATTGAGATATAGAAAGATAGTGTTTCTTGAAGTGCTATGGGCAGTTTTGCCGTGTGAGCACATGAAATACTCCCAAGTATTTTCAAGATTTTGGGAAATGACATAAAATGTTGTTATCTCTGTATTTCTTTTTTTTTTTTCAGGCCCTGCATTTTTTTTTTTTAAGATTAATTTATTCATGAGAGAGACAGAGAGTCAGAGGCATAGGCAGAGGGAGAAGCAGGCTCCCTTCAGAGATCCCGATGAGGGACTCAATCCTGGAATCTCGGGTCACTCTCTGAGCCAAAGGCAGATGCTCAACCACTGAGCCATCCAGGTGTCCCTAAGCCCTGCATTCTTAACAAAGAATGAGTTTACAGTTCAGCCTCTTAAATCATACAGAATGGGTGCATCTGTCACAACAGTTAATAAATTCAATGAATATTTATGACTGTGAAATAATTTACTTACATATATTTGATTCTTTTCCAGTGACGAGCCAGTGGCGGACATTGAAGGCCATACAGTGCGTGTGGCACGTGTAATGTGGCATCCATCAGGACGTTTCTTGGGCACCACCTGGTAAGACATCCTCTTATTGTTCTATCCATACAGGCCCATGGCATCTTGTTAATCCTTAGGACTAACTGCCAAGGAAATTTTAAGAACAGAGATCTTCAAGTAAGATTTTCTTGGACTTCAATAAATCAGAATCAGAAGAGAATATATTGTAAAGTTAGGACCAAGTGGATTTGCTTTTAAATTGCAGTTAATCTGAAATTTCATTTATTAATTGCCAGAAAACTAGAATTTTTAGTCTTTTTTGACCAGTACTAATGGTGTTTTGTAGGTTTTTTCCCCTCTCACACATTGTATTATAATCTCTCTGCTTATAAATTGGTCTCCGGGGCAGCCCCGGTGGCACAGCGGTTTAGCGCTGCCTGCAGCCTAGGGCGTGATCCTGGAGACCATGGGTCGAGTCCCATGTCAGGCTCTCTGCATGGAGCCTGCTTCTCCCTCTGCCTGTGTCTCTGCCTCTCTCTTTCTCTCTCTCTCTCTCTCTCTCTCTGTTTCTATGAATAAATAAATAAATTATCAAAAAATTTTTTAAAAAATTAAAAAAAATAAATTGGTCTCCCTTTCTGGGGTGCCTGGCTGGCTTAGCCAGTAGAGCATGCGACTCTAGATCTTGGGGCTATAAGTTCAAAACCCACATTGGATGTAGAGATTACTTAAAAATAAAAATCTCTAAAAAACATATCAAAAAACAAATCTGTCTTCCCCCCGTGCCCTTTTAAGATTTTATTTATTCAAGAGAGAGAAAGTAGGTGTAAGCAGACTTCATGCTGAGTGCAGAGCCGGATACAGGGCTTGATCGGGACCCTGAGAACTCTTTAATTAAAATGTAATTTACATGCAGTGGAATAGATTTATTTTCAGTATACAACTTCAAATGCATACGTTCATGTAACCCACATCCTTATCAATAGAATATTTCCATCACCCTTTAAAGTTCCCTCATGCTCCTTCCCTGTGGACACCTCCTTCCAAAACAGTCACTGATACGATTTCTATACTGTAAATTAATTGTTCATACTCTCTGAACGTGTCTGTGCCTAACTTCTTCTCAACATAATATTTTTAGGATTCATTTGGCGGGGGTTGGGGGGGGGGGCGCCTGGGTGGCTCAGCAGTTGAGCATCTGCCTTCAGCTCAGGGCATGATCCTGGAGTCCTGGGATCGAGTCCCACATTGGGCTCCCTGTGGGGAGTCTGCTCTGTCTCTGTGTGTCTCTCTCTGTTTCTTGTGAATAAATAAAATCTTAAAAAAAAAAAAAAAATGGAAAGGATTCATTTAGGGGCATCTGGGTGGCTCAGTCAGTTGAGCATCTGACTCCTCCTTTCAGCTCAGGTCATGGTCTCAGGGTTGTGAGATTGAACCCTGCATGGGGCTCTATGCTGGACATGGATGGAGCCTGCTGAGATTCTCTCTCGCTTTCTCTTTCCCCTTCTCTTAAAAAAAAAAAAAGTTACATTTATGTTTTTGCATGTCTCAGTAGTTCCTTCTTATTGCTGAGGACAATTTAGTTGAATGCCTCTGCCACAGTTTATTATCCATTCTCCTTTGATGGACATTAGGGCCATTTCCAGGTTTGGGTCAGTTAGAATAAAGCTACTGTGAGTATTTTTATATAATGCTTTTTGCAGACATGTTTTTCTTTACTTTCTCTTGAATAAATACCCAAGAATGCAATTGCTAGGTCATGAAGAAGATATAGGTTTAACTATTTTAAAACTCGCATCTGTTCTTTTCCAATTGGTTATAGATTTTACATTCCCAGAATTCTGATTGCTTCACATCCCTGCCAGCATTCGGTGGTGTCAGTTTTACCATTTTGCATATTCTGTCAATTGCGTGGTGAAATTTCAGTTTTAATTTTTATTACTCTTACAACTATTGGTATTGAGCATTTTATCATCTGCTATTGACCATTTCTTTTGTGCAGTCTCCAGGTGTTTTACCTATATTTTTTGATTGAGTTTTTTATTTTCACAAACATTCTATTAGTTTTTCGTTTATTTGAGGTGGGGTTTTTTTTTTTTTTTTTTTGGTGTTTTGTTTTAAGTTTTATTTATTTAATGGGCGCCTGGGTGGATCAGTCAGTTGAGCATCTGACTCTTGATTGCACCTCAGGTCCTGATCTCAGAGTTGTGAGATCAAGCCCCCTATTGGGCTTCATGCTCAGCACAGTCTGCTTAAGATTCTCTCCCCCCAGGGGATCCCTCGGTGGCTCAGCAGTCTGGTGCCTGCCTTCAGCCCAGGGAGTCCTGGGATCGAGTCCCACATCAGGCTCCCTGCATGGAGCTTGCTTCTCCCTCTGCCTGTATCTCTGCCTCTCTCTCTCTCTCTCTCTCTTTCATGAATAAATAAATAAATAAAATATTTTTTTAAAAAGATTCTCTCCCAGGGTTCCTGGGCAGCACAGTCATTTAGCGTCCAACTATTGGTTTTGGCTCAGGTCATGATCTCGGGGTTTTGGGATCGAGCCCTGCATCAGGCTCAGCGTGGAGTCTGCTTGAGTTTCTCATTTCATTTCCCTCTGCCCCTCCCACTTGTGTTCTCTCTCTAAAATAAATCTTTAAAGAAATTCTCTCGCTCACCACTCACACTCTTAAAAAAAATAAAACCTAAGCTTGTTTTATTAAGATTTTATTTATTTATTCATGAGAAACACAGAGGCAAAGAGACATGGGCAGAGGGAGAAGCAGGTGCCCTGCAAGGAGCTTGATGTAGGACTCAATCCCAGGACCCTGGGATCACAACCTGAGCCAAAGGCAGATGCTTAACCACTGAGCCACCTAGGTGTCCCAAAATCTAAATTTTATTTATTTAAGTAATCTCTACACCCACGTGAAGCTTGAACTGACAGCCCTATGATGAGTTGCATGCTTCACCAACTTAGCCAGCCAGTGCCCCTCTACCACCATTTATTGAAGAGATTTTATTTTCCCTATTGAAATTGCTCTAGTAGCCTCATCAAAATCATTTGACCAAAAATGTGTGGGTCTCTTTCTATGCTCTCTCATTTGTTGCATAGATGTATTTGTTTATGACTGATTTTTGTATCCCCAACATCCAATTTAAAGCCCAACAAATACTCAGTGAATGAAAAGAGTTAACAGTAGAATTGAAAAAGAAGGGAGGCTACAGTCTCTGCTGGGCCATTCTGGGTATTCTTAAAATCGCCCCTGAAGTAAATTTATGGAAGTCCATGGTTTCCCAGGTAGCACTCAAGACAGATAATGCCTAGTTGTTGAAGTATTTTTTTATGCCAGAAAAGGATTTCTTGTTAATATGGTTATATGAATAGTTTCAGAAGCATAATTTAAGCTATAAGCATTTATAGTACTTCACACATTGTAGGAACTGAATATCTGCTAATTATTAGTTTGATTTTTATTGTAGCTATGACCGCTCGTGGCGCTTATGGGATTTGGAGGCTCAAGAGGAGATCCTGCATCAGGAAGGCCACAGCATGGGTGTGTATGACATTGCCTTCCATCAAGATGGGTCTTTGGCTGGCACTGGGTAAGCCTTCTTCCACATACCCAGGGGCAGATCAATAGTTCACCTGTTACGTGTGCCTGCTTCCACGGAGAAATGGATTCAAAATGTTTGCTTATAAATTATTTTGTCAGGGGACTGGATGCATTTGGTCGTGTTTGGGACTTGCGCACAGGACGGTGTATCATGTTCCTAGAAGGTCACCTGAAAGAAATCTATGGAATAAATTTCTCCCCCAATGGGTAAGATCACCTAATCTCATGAGGAGCGGGAAGGGTTATTGGTCAGAATGTGTCTTTGTTTCTAACTTCGATATTACATCTGATCCATAGCTACCACATTGCAACTGGCAGTGGTGACAACACCTGCAAAGTGTGGGACCTTCGACAACGGCGTTGTGTCTATACCATCCCTGCCCATCAGAACTTAGTGACTGGTGTCAAGTTTGAGCGTAAGCTTTCCTCCTGTTTTGCCTAATCACAGGACAGACAGATTGCACTTCCGCGGAATGCATGCCAAGCTTTAGCTTAACTTAGAAGTGGAACAGGAGAGAATTTGGCCTTTATTGAAAAAGGAGCAAATTCTAAGTTCCTTTCCTCTACCATATTTTCAGACAAAGCTATGGCATAGCATGCTTGCTTTAGGAAGTAAAGAAGACTTCTATAATGCTTTGAGTCCTTTTTTTCCCTGAAAGTTGTAAGCACTGCATCCTTAATTTATTCTAAACAGATGGTCAGGGGAAGAGGCATAAGCCCTTAATATTGTTGTTTTTTCCCCTAAGTCTGCCTATAGTCCTTTTCTCCTGGAGGCCTTGTGGGAATGTAGATGAGAAGATTGGGCTTTTCCAAATGGGGAAATACCTGCTTTTTTGAAATCATATATTGTAGCAGATTTTTGTGCTTTTGTTTTCTTTGCTCTTTTGATACTTGAATTCCTTAAGCAGTTCCTCCTTCTTTTCTCTTAAAGCTATCCATGGGAATTTTCTGCTCACTGGTGCTTATGATAACACAGCCAAGATCTGGACCCACCCAGGCTGGTCCCCACTGAAGACTCTGGCTGGCCATGAAGGCAAAGTGATGGGCCTGGACATCTCTTCTGATGGGCAGCTCATAGCCACTTGCTCATATGACAGGACCTTCAAGCTCTGGATGGCTGAATAGGCAGGACCAGGGAAGAAGGACTCTAAGCTCAAGCTCTTTCTTAAGGGCCGTTTTTAAAAGAAAGGAATTGACCTGTTTAGTTCATCATGTTTTTGGCCAATTACCATGTATAGACCCTCAAAAGAATTGGATTTCCAGGTCAGCCTCCACTCCAGATAGACAGCCCAATCTCTGGGTGTTGATGAACTCCTTTCATAGTTGAAATTCTAATTCTCATCTTCAAGCCTTGCCACGGACTGTGTAGACATTGTTTTTTTATTAATCTTTTGTTTGAATGCCCTGTTGCCTCCTTCACAGCACTCAGGATTGTGACTGGCTACATCTTTAATTTTGAAACGTGGCTTTCCATTACATGGTACATGCTTCAGGACTCCATGTGACCCACAGAGCAAGGCAGCTGAACTGGGAGCTAGTCTGGGAGCCCTCATGGAAAGAGGCATTTCTCCCTACACACTGGTTAACCAATGCCTTGACAGAACCTTTCCTCTACCTTGAGAACGGGAGATGAAGAAGTAGACCACAGCTATGCTCAGGGTTTGCAGTAAAGAAGATTTTACCTCTTCCAGTTGAGTTTGCTTGGAATGCTGACTGCATCCGGAAGCTCAGAACTGAACATTTGCCCTGTCAGAAAAGGTCTTCCTTTTTGCTTTGAGGTTTGGCATCCTTTGTGTTACCCCGAAGCTGGACTGTTGTGTCAAGATGGCAATGAAATTTTTAAAAAGCAAAAAGGAAGTCTGTGTGTCACCTCCTTTGTGTGGGTGATTTAGGGGACGTACCTTTCATGGCGAGGTGACTGGGAAAATCCCAAAGGTGGTGTTCCTTGACATCGACTTTTTCTCTTTTTTTCTTTATTACACACTTGCTACAGAGTAAAATCCTATGATAAAAACTGTTCTTTAAAGACTTATTTTGTATAGCTGGACATTTTCTGAATCCAACCCATTGGTGCATGGGTTTTTTTGGGGGGGCGGGGGTTTGTTTTTTGGTTTGAGATACAACGAAGGATATCAAATAATAGCTTATTCCAGTTTCTCTCTTAGTAAGCACTCTGCTAATAGTTGTTTTTGTAGAGACTACTGCCTTCTGGGCCAGACTCCTAGCAAACTGGATCTGAACTCTGTAATTCGTACTCATTGGCCATGCAGCAGTCAGCTTATCCTCTCTCCACCCCAAGTATACAACTGCCGAACACAAAGACACAGTAAATTCTCACAAAAATATAAGAGTTTGGAAGAAGAAAGGATTGCATATGGAGCATTTGAGAAGGGCTTGTATGTTGACTTTTCCTTGAATGTTCAAAATAGTTTCTATTTGCTGTTCTGGAGAGATGGACAGTGGCTTTGTCTCACTCTGTCCTGCAAACTATGAATGTGAGAATATAGCTAAATAATCTGGTTTAATTTTGATTATAACCAAATAGTTGCATATTTTGAGTGCCTGTTAAGCTTCTCAATTATCGTTTCTACCCTCTGTTGGACATTTGGCACTTCACTATTGTTTAAGTATTAACGGGTTCTATTTCCTCCATCATTGGCTGTGAAAAATAATTTTTCTTTGGTACCTTTGTAACTAACAACAAACATTAGTGTATTAGCGTGCAATTTGGTTATAGTGTGTTAACAAAAGTTTTTAGTTTTTCAAGTTTAAGTTTTACTATTAGTTCCATTAAACTTTTTTGGGGGGGGAGGGGTTGTTCCAAGAGATTTAGAAGTAGCAATCAGATGAACACGTTTCATGTAAGCCTTTGGCAAAACAGTTCCCTTGGAGAATATACATTACTTCATTGTAAGGAGGCAGTCAGCTGAGGAGCATAAATTAGATGTAGCGTTTTGTACTCCTGGTGAGATAAATAGCAGAGCCACCACTTAAAAGAACACTTACTGCCTAGAAACTGCCAGGTATGTTCAGACACCTCGCTTAATCCTCCCAATCTTCTGAGTTAAGTGTTACTCCCTTTTTACCAACAAAAATCAAAGCTCAGAGAAGTAACATGCTCAGGGCTACCCTGTCAGTGGTAGAGCCTTGTCTTCTGCCTGTTAGCTTAGGAAGAGATTGCACAGGGCTTTACTGAGTGTGTTGGCAGCACTGGCTGGCAAAAGGAGCAGTCTGTACCAGCATGGCCTATTTGCCCTACAAAGCCTGAGCTAATTTTTAGCCCTCTATCTGGGATACCTTCCTTGTGATGAATCTTAGTTAACTTCATGCCACAGAGTCACAGGATGTCACTGCCTCTGTCTCCTGAAGGCACCTGTAGGGTTACTCAGCAGGAACTATTTGCACCTTGGATCCATGTTCTGTTGTGTGGAACTGTCTTTAAGTATTGCAGCGGGTCTTAGCATCCCTAAACGTAGGGAGTAGTGGAAGCCAGAAACAGAACCCACCCCCTTCATTGGAATATCAAAGATGCTTCCAGGCTCTTCTGCATGCCCCAAGGTTAGAATAGCTGAGTGTGAAATTATAAGATGACTGTTGAATATATCCTTCTCTGCCCCCCAAAACTCAAACCTCTATATTTTCCTTGTTTGGTGGGTGTATTAGCCACTCAAAGAGCTACTCCCAATTAGAATTTTACTAAACACCATTTCCTGGCTGCTGAGCTGGAACAAGACAGCTAAACCTGTGGAACCTCAGTTTCATCTGTGGATAGGGATGAAGCTTCCTTACTCTGAGCCGTAAGCGCTAGCGCAGAGGCAGGTGTTCCCTCCCGGGCTTCACCCAGCTCCTCTCCCTTTCCTGTGGCTCAGAGCACACGGGGAGATCATTGCCTGATTCACTTGCCACAATGTTAAGGAGCCAAGGACATGTAAAGAAATGAAGTCAGCGGGGAGAGGTTGAGTCCCAGCATTAGTGTAATTACCTTTGATGGCACAACTGGAGAGAGAGGTGTTGGTCCCCTGGTGGGACACGTAGGTGGCTTCCCACTTTTGTAATGGAGAATTTTCTTCATGTTGGTGCGTAACACCGCGTAGTCTTACTATGAAATACAGGTCTTGGCTATTTTGGAATATCCTGTACATCAAGATCCCTTAAGAATTTATAGAAGCCAGTTCCATTAAGCAGAAAATTTTATTTAGAGCAAATAAAACTGACTCAGTTTCTGATCTCTGAAAGTTACTTCCACAAATCAACGTCTTCTCATAATGGTGATAATGTTTTAACCACTTTGAGACTGTTCCAGAGCCCTGGGCCACTGGGCAATATTAAAACGGGAAGCTGGGGGGGTGGGGGAGCAGCCTGGGTGGCTCAGCGGTTTAGCGCCGCCTTCAGCCCAGGGTGTGATCCTGGAGACCCAGGATCGAGTCCCACATCGGGCTCCCTGCGTGGAGCCTGCTTCTCCCTCTGCCTGTGTCTCTGCCTGTGTGTGTGTGTGTGTGTGTGTGTGTGTGTGTGTCTCATGAATAAATTAAAAAAAAAAAAACTGGAAGCAGAAAGGGTTTTAGACCCTGCAGAGAGCGACTTGTATTCAGCCGAAGCATCTGGTTTGCCTTGGTTCTGTCACAGAAAATGAAGACCAGGGTCTCCTGTCTGCATGGCCTGGGATGGAAGCTAAGGCTTCTAGTTTCCCTCTTGAGGTCAAAATTCTATTGTCTGGAGGAGGGGAGTCAACTACCCAACATCCAGTCTTAATCCGGGCCTCTGCACCTGCCAGGAGGAATAAACACCTTTTCTCCAAATCCTAGATTTTTTTCAATCCACTGACCCTTGTTTCTTTTCACCTTTAAACTTTTATCCTCTTGACACTCCACAAACCACATACTGACAAGAGGTTGTCTTGTACAAGAAGCAGCTGAGTGAACATGCCGTCCTTGCTGGTAAAGGCTCTGTCACCCATGGGTAATCCCACCCTTACCTTCCTCTAGTTCTGACAACGTCAGCCAAATAAGTGATAGTCAAATGAGTAAGTGCACGAATTCGTGAGTGCACACCCATTTTTTTTTTCCCTAGGACTGGTGACAAGACTATCAAAGAGAAAACGGAAAGACAAGGCATACACATTTGCTCACAGAATTGAGGCTCACCTTCCAAGATTTTAGCAACACGTAACAAAAACAACTCAAATGTGAACTGAGTTCAAAGCAACTGTATTGAGAAATGCAGCTTTCCCTCTGGGCTAGTCAGGCCCCTGGATACATGGTCCAGCCCTTTGGCACAAATTGCTTCATAGCCCTATGATCACAGATCTGCTTCTCTGCCCTTCTTTGGCCCCATGGCTCACACCAAGTTCTCTTCAGGTCTTTTCCCAGCCTTTTAACTTTCAGAGGTTCTCCTAGTAGGGATCTCTGTTCCCAGAGCAACCACGTGGACTAAGTGTAGAAATGAACAATACTACAAAGGAAGACCACCCCCAGTGAGGCCGTGCAGTCCCCATCTCCAGCTGCAGTCAAGAAAGGCTTGGTTCCAGGGCTTCTGGGTGGCTCAGTGGGTTAAAAGTGTATGACTCAATAGCTTGGATCTTGATCTCAGGGTCATGAGTTCAGGTCGCGCATTGGGCTCTGCACTGGGCATGGAGCCTCTTTAAAAAGAATTTTAAAAAATATTAAAAAAAAAAAAAAAAAAAGCTTGGTTCTTTGTCCAGAAACAATGCTCACCCCACACCCCAAAGGAATTGCTTGGTCCAAAAGATGGAGAAGATGAGCAACAGAGTAACACTGAGGATAACAGCCATCAGGTAAGCAAAGATCCGGAACTGAGGGTTGCGGAAACACTCCCTTGGAGAGTAGTGGCTGGGGATGGGAACGGGCAGAGACCTGGTGGCAGGCCCCATGTCCTGGGGGGGCCCAGTTTGGCTCCCGGGCTCAGAGCCTAGGTCCAGCGTATAGACTCGGGGCTGGCGCAGGAAGTAGCGGCTCTTGGGCTGGTCCTTGAGACAGAGCTGGTGGCCTTCCAGGATGACGTGGTGGGGCTCCAGGCGAAGCAGGGTGAGCACGGCAGTGTCCGTGGGCAAGTCCGTGACGGGCTGCCCAGAGGCCAGCACGGTGGGCTGGCGACACAGTGGGCACAGCAACCGGCGCCGGGCTGGAGTCACCAGGCTGAGGTGGGCCAGGCATTCCACGCAGAAGGAGTGACAACAGTCCAGCACCTTGGGGGTGTGAAATGTGTTGTTGAAGGGGTTCCAGCAGACAGGGCACTCGGGCTCCTGGCCCTGCCGCTCCGCCATCCTCAGGTCAGACACGGGCGGCCTGGCAGAAAGGGAAAAGGAGCAAAGGGACACCCGTGGAGCTCCATCCCGGTGCCTGGTCCTAGGCTACGGGTTCTGTGCGTTGTTAAAAGGTACTGTCACCCACATTTCACGGATGAAAAACCTCGTTACGAAACACGGAGCAACCTGGTCCCCATCACCCAGCTCCTACGCTGTAGAGTTGAGTGGTGCTCCTGCAGCGACCCCCCATCAGGGCAAAGGCCCGAGGCACCTGCCATTAATGAGCTGCCACTGACGGAGGCCGCGCCCCCCGCTTGGGAAGTGGAAACAATGTTCCTTAGGCTCCCTGGCACTGCCCTTGACTCCTCGGACTCCCGGGAGAGGGAGGGGAGCCAGTCTGTGGTCTGTGTTGTGGGGCAGAGATGGCCTCTGTGACCTCCCTGGTCTGTCCCTCGTCTGGGGACAAATGCCAGGCCAGGGCCAACCGTCCAGAGCCCACTTGCCCGGTCTTTGTGCGGGGCATGCACGGGCCTGCCAACGGGGTCCTGGCAAGGCTTTTCCCCTCGACCTGGGAGCTTGGCGAGGCTCCCTTGCCCGGGGCCCCAGATCAGCCCTTCTGGACCGTCCCAATACGTGGCCTCCCCTCTGGCTGCTCCTCCCTCCTTTGGTCCCCGGAAACCGCAGGGCACCCACCTGGGCTTCCTCGGGACGGGGGTGGTCAGGCTGCCCGACAGACCCGAGGCTCCCGTCTCTCCCTCTCGAGTCCACAGAGCTTTGGGAGCCCGCCTCCTCTCCACCAGCCACCAACCCCGGGCCCGTCTCCATGGCAGCACACACGCAGCACCTGCAGCTGCCAGGTGGCCCCGGGTTGCAGCCTCCTGAGCGCACCTGCCTGCAGCAAAGGCCACAGAGCTGCTGGGCGGCGGGCTGGGGAGTGGGGACCAGAGCTCCCCCAGGGCATGGCGAACAACCAACCCTGGAAGCCAAACATCTGCGAGATTGTGGGCGGTCTCTTCAAGCCCTGGGATCTATGGCCTGGGAAGGTAGGGGCGGCAGGTTCCTTCTAGACGGCGAAGACGGTAAGGGAACCTCTGGGCTTCTCTCCTGGGCCCTCATTTCTTTTCTAAAATGGCTAAAGCCTCCTCTTCACACAAAGAGGCTGCCTACCCTGCACTTCACCCACCGCACAGCCTAAAACCTCTGCACCCCAGACTCAGCAAATTTATTTTTAAGTAACATCTACACCCACCGTGGGGCTTGAACTTACGACCCCGAGATCGAGAATCGTATGGTCCTCCAACTGAGCCAGCCAGACCTCCCCCTTTCCTGATCATCTAATGTGCCCAAGGAGCTGCAACCACACAAGTCTTGCTGCCATCTCCGTTCTTAGAACACAATCGGCCTGGCCAGCAGTGACCCTCCGAGGTCTGAGAGTCCAAAGGGGGGGGCCATCTCACCACCCTTGGGGCCTTAAAAGGGGGAGTCAGGCAGGAGGAGAGCTCCAGCCCCACTTCCCCATTTCAACCAGAAATATCTAGCTTTTCTCCTATCGATCACCTAAGTTGAAGAGTTGAGCTGCTGAGGGGAAAAAAAAAAAGTTTAAAAACCACTTCTCCATCCTAACCACTCATTTTGCAGATGGGAGGCAAGAAGTGACTCAGCCAAGGTGCCCCAGCCAGGCAGTGGTATTGCCTGCTCAGGTGTGTCATGAACTACATGGGAAGTGTCTGCATCCCCTCAGGAGAGTCCCCGCCGTGAGTCTCTCTCTCTCTCTCTCTCTCTCTCTCTCTCTCTCTCTCTCTCAGGAATCCCAGGGCTTGGGGGAACCAAGGCTCACTCGTGCCCCTCATATGGCACCAACTGACTGAGTTGAAACCAGATGCAAAACCTGCTTATGCTCTCATGGCCACAGCTTCCTGGTTTCTCCTAGACTCCTGTCACTGCTCACGTAGGGAAGAGGAAAGGAAGGTACGCAAAAGGAGGAGGGAACCCCTCTGGCCTGAGCTGGGAGTCTGCTGAGGATCCTTACCTACGAAGGCCTTCTTCTGTGGACCATGCATCCATCCCACAATTAGTAAGTTGTCGAGTACCCACTGCGTGTCAGGAGCTGTGCGAGGCACCAGGTAAATAATGGTGACCCAGAGAGGCATGGCTTTGACCTCATGACATTTAGAGTGCAATGAGGGGAAAAGACCTCTAATGAGCAGTGGGCGATAAATATATAATCTAATGCATATGCTCTAAAGGGCAGAGAGGGACATGGACTCAGGGAACGGGCTCCATAGGAAACCAGCAGGCAAGGTTGCAACAGACAAGTGGTCTGAAAGCTGAGTCTGCAGGATGACAAGGAACCAGCCACGCAGCGTGGAGGAAGGACATTCCGGGCCAAGGGAACAGCATGTACCAAAGCCCCAAGGTGAAAAAAAGGCTCTGCCAGATGCAGGAAGTGAAAGAAGCCTGAGGTGTAGTGGGAGGTGCAGGAGCAGGAAAGTGGCTCAGGGAGGAGCCAGCCTGGGAGAGGCCAGCCCTGGAAGCCGGGATCACAGCTGGATTTAATTCAAGGGGTGAGTATGGGGTGGGGGACAGGGCCTCATCCTCTTTCCATTGTATTTTTAATTTTTTAAACAATTTTTTTGTTTATTTCAGAGAGAGAAGAGTGCAAGCACCACAGGGGGAGGGGCAAAGGGAGAAGCAGAGTCTACGCTGAGCCTGGAGCCCAACGTGGGACTCGGTCCCAGGACCCTGGGATCATGACCTGAGCCAAAGACAGATGCTCAACCGATTGAGCCACCCAGGTGCCCTCTTCTTTCCATTTTTTTTTTCTTTCCATTTTAAAAACACCATTCTAGGGGTACCTGGGTAGCTCAGCGGTTGAGCATCTGCCTTTGGCTCAGGGCATGATCCAGGGGTCCTGGGATCTTGTCCCACATCGGGCTCCCCATAGAGAGTGTGCTTCTCCCTCTACCTGTGTCTCTGCCTCTCTCTGTGTGTCTCTCATGAATGAATAAATAAATTCTTTAAAAACAAAAAAACACCTTTCCAGGGGTGCCTGGCTGGATCAGTCAGTAGAGTGCATGGCTCTTGATCTCTGGGTTGTGGGTTTGGGCCCCATGTTGGGTGTAGAGATTACTTAAAAATAAAATATTTAATAATAATAAAATCAAAACACCATTCCAGCTTCAGAGCAGAGAACAGACTAAAAAGAACAGAGTGGAAACAAAAGACCTTTAGGGACTTGATCATTCAGGCTGGGCTGGTGGTGCTTGACTTAGACCAGGCTATGGCAGAGAAGATCAAAGGGATGGAATAAAAACCATCTCTGGAGATTAAGTCAAACGCACTTCCCAAAAAGCCATGTTGAGGCTCATGCCCCCAGATGCGCTGCTTCTATTAGGGCAGGATCCCAGTTGAGTTGCTTAACCTGTGCCTCAGGGTCTTCTGAAAAGGAAAAGTAGTCTGTCTGAGGGCAAAGCTCGTGGAGCCTGGCACCCGGCAAAGATCATATATGAAGTGGTTGCCGGTATCCCTGCAAATGGATTTGAGAGAGAGGAAGGATCAAGGTTGGCTTTGAAGTCATGAAAGAGGTTTCTGCGTTCAGTTCTGAGGAGCTCCGAATTCCAGAGTGTGTCTGAAGCAGACCTTTTAGCACTTTACCAAAAGCCTTGAAAGGTAATAGCCTTGATCCAGCAGTTTCCCCACTGGAAATCTGTCCCATGGTAATAACCAAGGACCTGTGCAAAGGCTTGATTGTAGGGACGCTCGTAGACGCACGTCTCTAATGGACAAGTCTGGAAAAGTACATACTCATTCAAGAGTGAGACATGAACTAAAGATATTCTGCTCCAGATACATAAAGAGACATTCTGCAGCCTTTAAAATGATGTGATAAGGGGTGTCCGGGTGGCACGGTCAGCTGAGCACCCGACTCTTGGTTTTGGCTCAGGTCATGATCTCAGGGTTGTAAGATCGAGCCCCACGTAGGGCTCCATGCTCAGTGTGGAATCTGCTGGAGATTCTCTCTCCCTCTGCCATTGGCCCTCCCTTTCCCTCTCTCTCCAGTAAATAAATCTTTTTAATAAATGATGTGATAAAATATCTATTAATGTGGAAATATGTTTGTGATATGTCATTAAGCAAAAAGAGCCAGTAATAAAAGCATAGCATAATATTATTCAATTATCCAGTATATGTGTGCAATGGAAAAATGCCTCGAAAAACAAACATCAAAATGTCCACAGTGGTTATCTCTGGGCATAGACGATAGGTGGGCTTTGGCTGGTTGGTTTAAATTCTCTTATCCGAAAATTCTAACTTTACAATATTACAGTAAACTTGTATTACTACCCTTAAACATCTCCTTTTCCCCAAAAGCAGACCTACATTTTCTGAAGTTCCATGGCCAAGGCTGTAAAAGGCCATTCAAGAGGAGGAATAATCACTGTTTTGCCTCAGCACCTGGGCCCTTACCTGCCAGGGTCCCCTCGGACGTCCACTGCTGTTTCAGGAGCAGCCAGTCAGAGTCCAGCGTCTGCCGGAGAGACTCTGGCCATGTATCCTCCCTCCCACCACTCACCCCCGAAGCCATCTCAGCAACAGTACATCCCAGACACCACCCCAAAGGGATCACCTGGGTCTGTGAGCAAGTCACCCAAATATTGTTTGTAGCATCCCCTCAAAGTTTTTACCCTCAAGAGGAGAGAGATGAGGAACTAGCTTTTTTTTTTTAAGATTTATTTATTATAGAAAGAAAGAGAGCAGGGAGGAGGGGCAGAGGGAGAGGAAGAGAGAGTCCCAAGCAGACTCCCCGCTAAGCACGGAGTCCATCGCAGGGCTCGATCACATGACCCTAAGATCGTGACCTGAGCTGAAACCACGAGTCCGTGGCTCAACTGACTGAGCCTCCCAGGTGCCCCAAGAGCTAGCATTTTTATAGGACCTCACAGTTTACAAAAAAGGGCCCTGCTCCTGGGTAGGATCTAAGTGAGGCAACTCACATCTACATTTTATGATTGCCTTTTACAATTATTTTTCCATCTGCATAAGGCCATTTGGTTTGGAAGGGGTTTTTCCCCAATTATTTATGTATTCATGTTGTTATTTTTTAAGTAATCTGCACGCCCAGTGTGGGGCTTGAACGCACAACCCCGAGATCAAGAGTCACATGCTTTACCAACTGAGCCAGTCAGGTGCCCCAAAGCCATTTGATTCTTTGAAACCACCCTGTGAAGGAAGCAGGGTAGGGAGTTGGAAGTGGGCTTCGGAACCAGACTTTTATCTGCTATGTGGTCTTAGAGAAATGGTTTATGCTCTCTGAGCTTCATTTTTCTTTGAAAAAAATAGGCAAATAATCCCACCTTAAAGGCTTGCTGTGAGGAAGGGTTAATATCTGTAAGGAGCCCAGCAAAGCACAGCAGGTGCTTGGTACACAGCATGATAGATGCGCGCCCATTTTATAGATGGGGACGCCAGGGTTCAGAATGTGAAGTGGCTTTGCTTAGGGCTTCACAGCTAGAGAACGACTGGGCTGGAAAGCTGCTCCCAGGAGCCCTGCCTCCCAGGCCAGTGTTCATGTTGGCCGACAGCAGTGCCTCTCAGGACTCCGGTGAGTCCCACCCGTCCCTCCATGACCCCTGTGGCTCCTCACCTGCTTCTCAGAGTCTCCTCGTCCAGTCCCCAAGGTGGCCCTGCAGCATGTGCTCTGCGCTCTCACTTCTTTTGGGCCTGGTTTCCAGGCAGCTGTAGGCGGGTCTCATTTGCATGGGTGTTGTGGCAGCTCCTGGCCAGCTCTGTTTCCCTCTTCCTTCTGATGACTTTGGACTGTCTATGCTCATGGGGGACAGCCCGGGAACTTTGGTTTTCTCTTCCTCCTGTGAGTCACTCTTGCTTTTTCTCTAAGGGGGTCAAAGTCCCTCATCCTTGCAGACCTCGGTTCTGTATTGGGTTGGTTTCTTGCCATGTCTGACTGCACCGCCTAGGCTCACAGCCAGCCTTACTCTGATGGAAGGCAGGGCATCTCTGAAGCCACTTCCTGCCCTCAGCCCAGACAGCCCCTCCCTACCGTGAGCCCCCACCACCAAAATATAGAGAGCTCTTGCAAAATATTCCGAAAAAGGCAAATCATCCAACAGAAAAACAATCAGGGGAGAGTTCTTTAAGCACAAGCATGAAGAGCCTGGGTCAGTCAAGTGGGTCATTGGGGTCAGAGTCAAGTCCTTGCTCAGAATCCAGACTCTACTCCCTAGTAATGGAGACGAGCAAATTGACTTCTCTAAGCTTTGGTTCCCTCCCTTGAAAACTGGCATCATGATTTTATCTTGATCCACAGATTAAATGAAATAGCACTTGTAGGGATCACGGCACAGTGGCTGGTACATGGTAGCACGCAGCCAGTGTTAATAAAACTGTTATCATATGATCAGGCAAGTTACCAAATATTCACGTAATTGCTCAACCTCGTTTACAATGAGAGAAACTTGAATTTAAATAAGACCCTGATTTTTAAAGACACTTATTTTAGGGGCACCTGGGTGGCTCAGTCAGTTGGGTATCCAACTCTTGATTTTTTTTTTTAAAGGTTTTATTTATTTATTCACGAGAGACACAGAAAGAGAGAGGCAGAGACACAGGCAGAGGGAGAAGCAGGCTCCCTGCGGAGCCCGATGCGGGACTCGATCCCAGGACCCCGGGATCATGCCCTGAGCTGAAAGCAGACCCTCAACCGCTGAGTCCCCTCCAACTCTTGATTTTGGCTCAGGTGGTGATCTCAGGGTTGTGGGATGGAGCCTGCATCAGCAGGAGTGCATTGGAGGGCTCGCTGGGTGGAGCCTGCTTATAGGATTCTCTCTACCTCTGCCCCTCTCCCACTGGCACACGTGTCTTCTCTAAATAAATAAAGACACTTATTTTAATATCTGTCAGTCTGATGGGGGCAGGGGAGGACTCAGCACTATTATTTTAAAAGTAATGGTGGCAGTTTTCTGCGTGCTTCTGATCTGTAAGAGTGAGTGCTCCCAGCAATCCCAGGAAGCACCGTGCCTAGCACAATATGAAATCCTGAAAGTCAGGGTCTTTTCCCTGCTCTCCCGCGGATAAGGAATCCGAAGCTCAAAGCAAGTAAGGGATTTATTTGCCCAGGATCTCATGTGAACCACTTAATAGCTGAGAGTGCAAGTCTGGCTCTGAAATTGGGCCACTGCCTGGACCCTCTCCCCAAAATGTGTCCACGCAGCCCATCTCCGGTTCCCTCTCACATTCTCTGTACTCAGGACCCTCTTCTTTTATTCCTTCACTGACCTTTTAAATGGGGTTTGGAGAATAAACAAGTTAAATAAATGGATTTGGAGCTATGATCAATTGCCCTAGTCCCGTCATTTTCTGGTTTTAAAATTATTTTATTTTTTTAAAAGATTTTACTTTTGGGACACCTGGGTGGCTCAGCGGTTGAGCATCTGCCTTGGGCTCAGGGTGTGACCCCGGGGTCCAGGGATCAAGTCCCACGTCAGGCTCCCTGCATGGAGCCTGCTTCTCCTCCCTCTGCCTGTGTCTCTGCCTCTCTCTGTCTGTCTCTCATGAGTAAATAAAATCTTTTAAAAAAAGAAAGAAAGAAAGAAAGAAAGAAAGAAAGAAAGAAAGAAAGAAAGAGAGAGAGAGAGAGAAAGAAAGAAAGAAAGAAAGAAAGAAAGAAAGAAAGAAAGAAAGAGAATAGGTAATACATTCAGTGAATGGTTTGATTTTGCAATGAAAATGTTCTCCCAGCCACCTCATTTCCCTGAAAATTAAGGTATCGTACCGTCAGCTTCTTATGTATTTTTTCAAAAAGGTTATACGGCTGCACGAACAGAACTCCTATGGCAAAATGTCTGTGTGTTTTTTTTTCCTCCTCTTTACCCAAATGTGCACGTGGTATACAGTGTTGTGCACCTTGCTTTTTTAACTGAACAGGGTACCTGAGAAACCATTCTGTGCTAGTACACAAAGAGTTTTTTCAGTTTTGGAATGGTTGTATCCTATTTCATTGAATGAGCCGTATATTACTTAACCGTTCCCCTATTGATCTTATCCTTTCATTTTCAATATAGAAATATTAGTTGGGGGGCAGCCCGGGTGGCTCAGCGGTTTAGCGCCACCTTCGGTCCAGGGTGCGATCCTGGAGACCCGGGATCGAGTCCCACGTTGGGCTCCCTGCATGGAGCCTGCTTCTCCCTCTGCTTCTCTCTCTCTCTCTCTCTGTCTCTCATGAATAAACACATAAAATCTTAAAAAAAAATATTAGTCGGAAGAATAAATGTCAAAATGATTGCAGGATTTAGATCATTCTAAAATTGTGTGAAAACGATGCTGTGGACTTGTGTCCCTAAGGGAGATCTCCTGAAGCAACTCTCCTCTTTCTGAGCTAGAGACAGAGGGACGGCTGGAGAGTCCCCGGCTGGAGAGTCCCCGTCAGCTCTGGGATTCTCTGCTTTTCAGTGTCGCTGCTGGTTAACTAAGGTTAGTGGACCTTCAAGACAGTGATTCAGCACAAAGGATCTGGTTTGTATTTGAGAGTTTGGAAGCTACGCTTTCTAGTTTGGCAGCACTCATGCACACCATGAAGTTCATACACCTTGACCTAATGATATAGTTCCCCAGAAGGACCCAAAAGATATATGTGATGATGAGATTTATAACAAGAAATATCTATTTGGTCTTCATTCTATTCCAGGCACCGAGCTCCTAAAACCTTTGGGGTTTCCTAAGGGAGAAGAACAGCCAAGGTGTCCTTTGTTATGTGAATGTGGCAACTTTTGGAAAGCCCCCAAGTGATGGGGGCTCTGCCAGGCCAACCAGCCTTTGATGACAGGGTTGGAGCTTTCAATCCAGCCCAAGAATGCCTGTCCCCACCCCCCCTCCCCCCACCCCGGAGGAAAGAGGGGCTAGAAGTTGAATTCAATCACCAATGGCCATAATCTAATCAATCGTGCTGTAGTGAGGCCTCCATAAAAACTGAAAAGGATGGGGTTCAGAGAGCTTCTGGACTGATGAAGCGGGGCAGTGCTGGGAGGATGGCAGGTTTGGACAGGGCCTAGAAGCCACATGCCCCGGCCCACGTGCCCTGCCTGCCCTTCGCATCTCTCCCATCGGCTGTTTGTCTGTAGCCTTCATTATATCCTTTATAATAAGCTGGGAAGAGTAAGTGAATGGTTCCTGAGTTCTGTGAACCATATTAGCAAAAAAAAAAAAAAATTAAGGTTTTTATTTATTTGAGAGAGAAAGCATGAGCAGGGGAAACAGCAGGCAGAGGGAGAGGGAGAAACAGGATCCCTGCTGAGCAGGGGGCTCTACGGAAGGCTCAATCCTGGGACTGTGGGATCATGAGCTAAGCCTAAGGCAGATGCTTAACCCACTGAGCAGGTGCCCCAGCTGCGTTGGCAAATTAATCAAACCCAAGGAGTGGGGCATGGGAACCTCTCCCATCTATAGCCAGTTGATCAGAGGTACAAGTGACAACCTGGACTTGCAACTGGTGGCTCAAGTCTGTGTGGTGGGTGGGTGGGGGGATGTCTTATGGGACTGAGCCCTTAACCTGTGGGATCTGGTGCTATCATCTCCAGCTGGGTAGTGTCAGAATTGAGTTGAACTGTAGGACATCCAGCTGGTGTCGGAGAGAATTGCTCGGTGGTGGGGAAAGATAAGCAGGTGCTGGAGTTGGGGTCACAATCAGAGTCAAGTCGGAGTTTTCTGCAGCCAGGAAATCCAGGACTCAAAAAGGAAAGCAGGGAATAGTCAGGGTATTGCAAGCATTGAAGTAAAAATGAAATAAGCCACGGCCCTTTTCCGGGTCACTGATTATCTAGTGAGCAAATGCATTATCACAGTGTCTCTGGGTGGTCAAGGCTTGGGAGTACTTTGCAAACAGTGGAAAATTTTTTTGGGAAGATACCCAGGAGAGATAGTGAGGCATCTCAGGAATTTGAGTTGAACTAATTTAGTTCTTGCTTGGGGAGGGGGCGAGGGGGGGAGGTCAGCCAACCGGAAAAGCACCTCATCTAAGCAGGACCTTGGAGCTGGGTGAGTAAGGAGTCATGAGACTTGGTGGAGCCCAGCCAAGGTCTGGAGTGGAGGCACAGGGTGGTATGAACCCATCTGGGCAGGAAGAGGCAACAGAAGGCAGTCGAGGGGCAGTGGAGGATGGATAAAAAGGCAGGTTTTAGCCCAGCGATGATCAGTGTTTAGCAAGGGCAGGGGGCACCTCTCCCTGTGGGGCACCACATTGTCATTACTGAGAGCCGTCTGGAGTTAAGGACAGTCCTAGGCAAAGGCATCACCTGGAGATTGTTCGGGAATGCTGACTCCACACCTAGGATGTCATCATTTGCATTTTCACATGATCCTTAGGAGGTTCAAGAACATGTTAAAGTATGAAGAGTCTGGATCTAGGAGAAATAGCCCCAGCACATGCTCCTCGGCCTCATCCTGATTACATTCATGATTCGTTACATTTGACTTCACGAAGACTTCCCAAGGACAGGCCTCCAGGAGGAAGATGTCCTGGCCAGGGCCGGGTGAGCTGCCCCCCCGGGGAACAGGCATTCCCCTACCCCTGCCTTAGGGAGCGTCTGTATTAGTTTTACAAGGTCACAATCCCTTATACAAATCCCCTGTGGCCAGATGTGTTTCAGAACTCAGACTTTTTCATATTTTAGGACCATGATATGATGCATTTACTAATACATTAAGGACTCTCCCAGTGGGATCTGAGGTAGCAACCTGGGATCAAATGCTTTAACATTCTGCAATTTATCATACCAGAAAGAGTAAACCTGCTAAGACCAGGTCAATTTTAGTGGCAAATTTAATGAAAAAAACTTCTGTCTTCAGAGTGCAGGGATTTTATCTTTTTAATCTTTTATTATTTTTTAAGCTCCATGCCCCATGCTCAAACTCATGACCCTGAGATCAAGAGTCACGTGCTCCAGGCAGCCTGGGTGGCTCAGCGGTTTAGCGCAGCCTTCAGCCCAGGGCGTGATCCTGGAGACCTGGGATCCAGTCCTACGTTGGGCTCCCTGCATGGAGCCTGCCTCTCCCTCTCTCTCTGTGTGTCTGTCATGAATAAATAAAATCTCTAAAAAAAAGAAAGGATGAGGAATAACGCCCCTCCCACACCTGCCACCTGGTCTGTGTACAAACACGGAACTGAGACTGGACCGTTCCTTCTCCAGCTGGGCTGTGAATGACACATCTCATCTTTTCCATCCCCCAGACACTCAGCCATGTCGGGGTGGTGGTGGTAACTGGTCCTCAGCAAGTCCGTGGTGTGAGTCGGTTCCAGCACAGCGAGCTGAGTCCTCACATCTATTCTGAAGCCTTACCCAGGTAAGCCCTGCCAGGAAGACAGGGGCGAAGGGCTGGCTGGGGCTCTTGGTACAAGGAATGTCCAAGTAGTTTCTAGGAAAGTCTCAAAGGCCTTCTCCAAATGCCAGCAGAGAAAGCTCCTGGGCCAAGGTCCATCGCTGCTCTTAGGATGGTGCTTGGCTGACAACACTGGCAGAGGGGCCGTCATGGACTTGAGCATGTCCAGACCAGGAAAGCAGGGGCGCCTGGCTGGCTCAGTTGGTGGAGCTTGCGACTCTTGATCTGGGGGTTGTAAGTTCAAGCCCCGTGTTAAGTCTAGGGATTACTTAAAAATAAGATCTTAAGGGACACCTGGGGGACTCAGTGGTTGAGCATCTGCCTTTGGCCCCGCGTGTGATCCTGGAGTCCCAGGATCGAGTCCCACATAGGGCTCCCTCCATGGAGCCTACTTCTCCCTCTGCCTATGTCTCTGCCTCTCTCTGTGTCTCTCATGAATAAATAAATAAACTCTTCAAAAAAAATTAAAAACAGAAATTTATTAAAAAAAATTAAGATCTTAAAAAAACAATCAGGAAACCAGAGACCTCCTTCCTCTCTGGGGTTGCAGGAATCGTTTTTCTTCCTCTTCTTTTTGTTTTTTTTTTTTAAAGATTTATTTATTTGAGAGAGAGAGAGAGCACAAGCAGGGGGAGCAGCAGAGGGAGAAGGAGAAGCAAACTCTCTGCTGAGATGGGAGCCCCACATGGGGCTCGATCCCAGGACCCCAGGATCATGACCTGAGCTGAAGGTAGATGCTTCACCGACTGAGCCACCCAGGCGCCCCTGCAGGCATCATTTCTGCTCGTCCTTGGGCTTCACCGTCTCTCAGTCCCCTCATGGCCCCCTCATCCATGCTGTAATCTGTCTGCGCTGTTTCCCTTCTTTTGCAGGAGTTTATCAACTCTTTTTGTAATACGTGTCCAACGTAGAAAAACGAGGAAACTCAGATGCATGTAACCATCCTGACACTGGGGAACAATGCGAAGTGCTCTTCTGAGGCCTCTGCCCGAATTGAGTAGCGTTCCAGTGACAGTCTGTGGGGCGGTGCTGTTACTGTATCACTCCCATTTTACAGATGAAGGCACAAGACACAGAGAAATTAAGTCACTTGCTCCAAGTTGCTGGGTGAAGTGGCAGCCTGGGATTTGAACCAGGCAGCATGGTGTCGGGAGTCAATGCCCTTAACCACCACACTTCTTTGTATTTTAAATGTAGATTTTTTTTCATTGATTATTAGGAATATATGGGATCCTTGAACTGTTTGGTGGCCTTTCTTCTACTTGTCTTCGACATCATAAAATAGTCTTCTACAACCTTTCCTTCAAAAATGAAAGTAGTCTTGCTTTTTGATTGTAAAAGTGATAAAGGAAATGAATTTATGTATAAAGTGTCTCTTCAGGGTTACACCAGATGCTGGTGACACTGGTCACCTCTGGAGGGAGCCAGATGGAAGGCAGATATGGTTGAGAGAGAGGCGTTTTATCATATAAACTTCTGCACTCTTGATAGACTATGGGAATGCAGTGCCTATTTCCAAAAATAAGTAAGTTTTAAAAATAAAACTGATTCATCCTCATTGCAAAAAAAAATCAAATATAGAAAGTAGGAAATAAATTCATCTTTAAAACTCAATACCCAGAGGGACGCCTGGGTGGCTCAGTGGTTGAGCATCTGCCTTTGGCTCAGGGTGTGGTCCTGGGGTCCTGGGATCGAGTCCCACAGCAGGCTCCCCGCAGGGAGCCTTCTGCCTGTGTCTCTGCCTCTCTGTCTCTCATGAATGAATAAATAAAATCTTAAAAAAAGAGTCCATGACTTGTTTCACTTAAATCCACTGGTACATAGCAGACTACCCCAAATATTAGTGTCTTTAAGCAGGGATTTACAATTTTTCATGATGGTGTGGGCCAGCTGTGCAGTTTCTCTTCTGATTTCGTCTGAGATGGCATCCAGCGGCAGTTTGGCAGGCTCGGAAGGTCCAAGGTCACCTTATTCACACAGCTGGTGGCTCTCAGTTCTTCCCCACCTGGCCAGGTCACCCCTCTGACACGGAGCAGCTCTCCAGGATGGCCAAAGAGAAGCCATGGGCCTTCTGAGGCCCCACCTAGAATTTCACAGCATTTGTTCCTCTGCATTTAAGATTTTATTTATTTATCTGAGAGAGAGAGAGAGGGAGCAGGGGAAGGGCAGAGGGAGGAAGAAAGAATCTCAAGCAGACTCCGAGCTGAGCATGGAGCCCGACATGGGGCTCCATCTCACGGCCCTGAGATCAACCAACACCTGAGTGGAAATCAAGAGTTGGACGTTTAACCAACTGAGCTGCCCAGATACTCCTGTTCATCCGCATTTATATTGGTCAAATTAAGTCAAAAGTGCAGATGCAAGGGGTGGGGAAATCGACCTGACCCAATGATGAGAAACCACCTCACGAAGGGCCACATGTATAGGGCGGAGAGGAATTTGGGGCCGTGTTTCCCATCAGCCACAATACAGTAGGAGTCCACGTATATAAAGCAGAAAAGCAGGCAAAACCAACTTAAGCTGTTCTAGATTCCTTAGCAGCGAGGCCTGGAGGGGAAGATGGGGGAGACCATCTGGGTTCTAGGAGGTCTGCACTTCTTCATCTCGGTTCTGGTTACTAGAGTGTGTTCAGCTTATGGAAAATCAGCAAGCTCTAAACTTAAGGCATCTGAGATTGTTCCCGATTGCTATCCTTGAATTCAACGGTATAAATATAGACAGTGGCTTATGAAGAATGACGTTCATTCCTCTTTCAGGTCACAGTCTAGCTGGTCGGGATTTCAGGGTTGTTCCATCTTCTCTTGCTGTCCCATCACCACGTCCTCATCTGAATAACTGAAGCTGGGACACTTGGGTGGCTCAGTGGTTGAGTGTCTGGCTTCAGTTCAGGTCATGATCCCAGGGTCCCAGGATCGAGTCCCACATCGGGCTCCTCACAGGGAGCCTGCTTCTCCCTCTGCCTGTGTCTCTGCCTCTCTCTCTGCGTCTCATGAATAAATAAACAAAATCTTAAAAAAAAAAAAAAAAAAAAAAGAGCTGAAGCTGGTCCTGGCGGTCTCATTCCAGCTACTGGCAAAGGACCCAGAGGGGTAATCCCAGATGAACACATTCCTTTGGAACTAATAGAGTAGAAGTTACACACATCACTTCCACTCACAATCCACTGGCCAGAATTTATGCTCACGCCCCTGCCTGGCTGGGAAGGGAGGCTTCGCTGGGCAGCCTGTGCCGGGAAGTGCCAACTTCAGGAAACAGCTAGCAGCCTGCTGCACCTTTCACGATGAAGCTTTTCTTCACTCATTATGTGCTCGAAAGGCTACCCAGAAATAGCTAACTTCCTTTTTCACAGTGTTAAAAGATTAAAAAAACACCAACTGACCTGAGTTCTATACTTGTAATGCCTGTGTCAAAGTCAAGGCTGTTATAGACTGGAAACGTGCCTCTCGATACCAGTGTTGAAAACATTACGTTCCTGTTGCTGCCAACGGAAAGTTCAGGGGGTATTTTTTCAGTGACTGTGTACTCAAAACTCCTGGGGAAGTTGATTTAATAATCATTGTTCAGATGTAAGTGATGAATCGCTATTTTTTTTTTAAGATTTTACTTATTCATGATTGAGAGAGAATGGAGAGGGAGAGAGCAAGTGCGTGTGCACACACAGAGAGGGAGAAGCAGGCTCCCGGAATCACTGAATTCTATTCCTTTTTTTTTTTTAAGATTTTTATTTATTTATTAATGAGAGACACAGAGAGAGAGAGAAAGAGAGGCAGAGACACAGGCAGAGGGAGAAGCAGGCTCCATGCAGGGAGCCCGATGTGGGACTCGATCCCGGGTCTCCAGGATCACACCCTGGGCTGAAGGCGGCGCTAAACCGCTGAGCCACCCAGGGTTGCCCTGAATTCTATTCCTGAAACCAATATTGCATTGTATGTTAACTAGAATTTAAATTTAAAAAAAAATTTTTTTTTTTAGATCTGTTCAGGAAGATAGTGATAATGGGAACTTGTCTGGGACCCCTGGATGGCTCAGCGGTTTAGCACCTGCCTTCAGCCCAGGGCATGTGGAGTCCCGGGATTGAGTCCCGCATCGGGCTCCCTGCATGGAGCCTGCTTCTCCCTCTGCCTGTGTCTCTGCCTCTCTCTCTGTGTCTCTCATGAATAAATAAATAAAATCTTAAAAAAAAAAAGGGAACTTGTCTGATACTTTTGTGATATCAGTGATATTCTCTGTATCACGGTACTTTAGTCGCTGGTAGCTATTTTAACTTTTTAAAAAAGATTTTATTGATTTATTTGAGAGCCAGAGAGAAAGCACACCTGAGTGGGGAGGGGTAGAGGGAGAGGGGGAAGCAGACTCCCCACTGAGCAGGGCGCCCAATGGTGACTGGATCCCAGAACCCCGGGATCATGACCTGAGCTGAAGGCAGTCGCTTAACTGAGTGCTCTATTTTTATTTATTTATTTTTTAAAGATTTAATTTATTTATTCACAAGAGACACAGAGAGAGAGAGGCAGAGACACAGGCAGAGGGAGAAGCAGGCTCCATGCAGGGAGCCTGACGAGGGACTTGATCCTGGGTCTCTAGGATCAGTCCCTGGGCTGAAGGCAGTGCTAAACTGCTGAGCCACTGGGGCTGCCCTTTTTTTTTTTTTTTTTGTCTGAGTGCCCTATTTTTAAAGTTTTATTTATTTACGTAATCTCCGTACCATTTGGGACTCCAACCCATGACCCTGAGACTGAGTCACATGCTCTTTTGACTGAGCCAGCCAGGTGCCCCAGCTGGTAGCTATTTCCAAGAAAACAATATTTTAAATACATATTGGGACCTAAATTATAGACAGTCTAGATTATATGTGGAGAATAGCACTCCAAATTGTATCTTTTCCAGATCATTTTTAACCTTTCAGTAAAAACAAAGATCCTCTTATAATTTCAGCCACACACACAATTTAATGTCCAGGCCTCAGCTGCCTTATGTTTGGGCTCTCCTGAAGGCAGGAGGGACTCTACCTCCCCTGAAGGAAATGGGCTTGTGAGCACCATCCTGGGGACGGATGTCCTGGGGGCCACACAGGCCGGCCTGAACACCCAGTCCCTCCTCACCAAGGAGGACTCAGTGGCTGGCAGCAGAAGGTGGAGTCCATCCCTCTGTTCTATGTTCTTTTTTTTATTTTAAGATTTTACTTTTTTATTTCATTTTTATTTATTTTTTTAAAACACATTTTTCTTAATTTTATTTATTTATTCATGAGAGCCACAGAGAGAAAGAGAGGAGCAGAGGGAGAAGCAGGCTCCATGCAGGGAGCCCAACACAGGACTCGATCCCAGGTCTCCAGGATCACGCCCCGGGCTGAAGGCGGCACTAAACCACTGAGCCACCGGGGCTGCCCTACTTATTTATTTTAGAGAGAATCTTCATCAGACTCCCCACTAATCGTGCAGCCTGACGCGAGGCTCAATCCCACAACCTCGAGATCATGAATCAAGCTGAAATCAAGAACTGGACACTCAACTGCCTGAGCCACCTAGGCACTCGCTGTCTATGTTCTGCTGCTGTGGACTCCCCTTTGCCTCACAATGGCCATCCCCCAAAAAGAGTTTATATAAAATGAAAGAAAAATATTAAAATGTACAAATGACACTTTTTTTAGCCTTAATCTCTAGAACCTCTCCATTTTCTTATGCACAGCACAGGTCTGATAACTAGGATTCGGGGCAAGGCCCTGCAGTCGTTGGCCTTTTCAAGCCATCTGGGGTCTAATTTTCATGCCTCCTCAGCGCTGGTGTAGGATGCACCACCTGCGCTCGGCTGCTCCTCCGAGTAGAAGCCAAGACTTCTTCACCTCGCTGAGGAGCAGTGGCCGGAGCCGAATCCCACATCTGCAAGCCATGTCCCCTGTGGGGCTGCGCTACCCTTTCCCGCTGGGTAACCAGGAGGCCACCTGAACACCGCCGCTCCGCCTGCGGCTTTGTCTTCTGGGGAGGCTTGGAACAGGTCAGTCCAGTACACTGAACCCTGCGTTCGGACTCACAGACAGAGGCTATCACTCTTACACCTACAGCTCATCGTTCGGAGCCATGAACTTTGTTTGTAAAGAGCGGTCCCAAAGGTTCCTGCAAACTGCTTGTGTTTGCACCGAGATGGGGAACCTTACGCTTGGCCCACATTTCTCAACTGCACCTGGCCTTCAAGCCCTGATGCACCTCCCAAGTGAACCTAAGCAGAGAATCCAGGGCCCACATTGCCCTCCCCGCAAGGTCACGGGGAAAAACGAAGCCACACAGAGGAAGGACGGGCCACGGTTTGCTATTGTCCAGTGTCTCTGGGCCTCAGAAGGCCGCCACTTCCCGCAGTTGCAGCCCGGGGTCCCCCTCCACTCGGAGCAGGTGAATTCCTCTGCTGAAACTTGCACACAGCAAGGAGACGGTGTCGCCAACAGCCAGGGAGGTCAGAGGTCCTGATCCATCCAGGGACAGGGTGAACAGGCAGGCTGGGGGAGGAAGAGAGAACCAGCGGCTTAGGGCGCGCGAGGTCTCTGTGAGGAACCGTGTCAATAAAGCGTGCCCTCCGCCTCTAACCCAGGCAGGAGCAGCACCCGAGCTGCAGAGGGCTGCGCACCGGCGGGGAAGGCAAACATGGGCCAGCCACAAGGCTTCAACTCCAGAGAACGGCACGTGGGCCAAACAAGGTGTGTATCACTTAGAGGCACACCCAGTCGGGGCCTGGCCTGTCGCCCTCCCTGACCGCCCGCCCAGAGTACAGAGCAGGGGCTGGGGCGGAGGAACAGACAGGGGTGCTGTTCTTCAGCTGCTGGGGCCTTGCTCCCTTCAACACAGAGGAAACTGGGACCTGCAGGGCAGTCTGGGGGCCTCCGGCTGACCCAGTGTCTCCTCTGCCCCCGTCTCGGGAGCTGCTCTTCTATGATCTACAGGTGCACACCTGGTGGGCCGGGCAGCACTCTCAGACCTTGCTGTCCCTGGTCTCAGGTTTAGGAGCGTGGACTCTTGGGACAGGCGCTCTCCACCTCCCACCACTCGTGCCGGGCAGCTGGAGAGGTGGGATACAGCAGGGCTGTGCTCCCTACCGAAGTTCGGCTTGTGTGCCCCTGGACATGATCTCACGTCTCTTCCCTGAGAAAAGATAGGGCTACCCTATCCTCCCCTGCTGGGAGCTAAGTTTCTGGAAAGTAACCATGGGAGGGATTTGTCATGCGATTCTCTAAGTTCACACTATTCCTGTGTCTGTCAGAACTCAGGGTCCAGGACAAAATAGCTTGGAGCCAGTGGAGTGCTGGTAAGGCAGCTTTCTGGAAGAAAAAAAACAACCACCTTTACTCATAGCACTCGCACCCTTTGTGGTGTAAATACTCCCACTATGACCTTATAAAAAATTCCTGAATATTTCACTATCAGCCGGTAGGAGTGGCTCTGGCATTCCACTTCACTGAGGGCTCGGTGGAGCTGTGTTCCCCAAGGCATCTTTCTCTGGTGCTTTGACATGTCATGACCTTACTGTGATCTCAAACCTTAGCTGCAGCGTCAAACTGGGCAGTCTTGCGGAGACCATCCTTATGCTACCTCACCCCCGCCACGAGCTGAGACTCTCATTTTATTTATTTTATTTTTTTGAGACTCTCATTTTAGACCTTAAAACATGAATTTGAAAATGGCAATCCTTGTACTCTGTCAGACGTTTTGAGCATCACACATTTAAACCTGAGGAAGAACTTCAGATAGAAAGACTACCAAGAGCTCAATGTATTTGAGCTCTCCAGAACCAGTCTGAACAACATGGCACCAGGGCTCCTGCAGTGATGGCTTATAGCCAGACGGTCAGCAGAATCCCGATATCATAGTGTCATCTTTTAACCACTACGGGCCTGGAGAGTGGCAGGACATGGGTGGCTTTGTACTTGCTGAGCAATGGAAAGAAAGAGTTTCAAGGAAGCTTTTAGGACTCCATGTAACTTTGAGAAGCACCACCAGCAGGCTGCTTACCTCCAGTATCTTGGTTCCAAATCTTCACTTTGCAGTCATGTGACGAGGTAGCAATTACAGGCATCAAGGCCAGTGCTCTTGGTAGAAAGACACAGGATGCGACAGTCTGGAAATGGCCCTTATATTCACATATTCTGTTCCGCGTCTGCCGTAGGTCCCACAACTGTAGAGTAAGGACACAGGCTGGCTCAAACGTACCTACTCTCTAGCTTTATACATGCTACCCTCACTGACTTCCACCTCCCCGCCTTCTCAGGAGCCACCTCTTCCCTCTAGTTACCCACTTATGTAGCTACCCCTCATCTTCATCCATCCACCCACATACTGAATCATCCATCCAATGATTATTTTTTGTTTTTTAAATTTATTTGTTTTTAAAGATTTTACTTATTTATTCCTGATAGAGAGTGAGAAAGAGGCAGAGACACAGACAGAGGGAGAAGTAGGCTCCCAGCAAAGAGCCCAAAGTGGGACTCAATTCCGACCCTAGGATCACACCCTGAGCCAAAGGCAGACACTCAACCGCTGAGCCACCCAGGTGTCCCTGTTTTTCTAATTTAAATTCAATTAGCCAACATAAAGTACCCACTTAGTTTCAGATGCAGTGTTCAATGATTTATCAGTTGTGTGTACCACCCAGTGCTCCTCCCATCATGTGCTCTCAATGCCCATCACCAAACTACCCCGTCCCCCATGATGATTATTTTAAACATCGACTATCTTAAACAACCCTGGTTAAGGATGTGCTGGGCGGGTCGCTGCCTCCCTCATTAATGTCATGATTAGGGAAATGAAAGCTCCAAGTCCTACAGCATGATGGGACAGTATGAAGTTGGCTACTTTTTTTTTTTTTTTAAGTTTTTTATTCAAGTAATCTTTACACCCAGGTGGGGCTCAAACTCATGACCCCAAGACCAAGAATCACATGCTTGGGGATCCCTGAGTGGCTCCGCGGTTTAACACCTGCCTTCAGCCCAGGGTGTGATCCTGGAGACCTGGGATCGAGTCCCACGTCAGGCTCCCTGCGTGGAGCCTGCTTCTCCCTCTGCCACTGTTTCTGCCTCTCGTTCTCTCTGTGTCTCTCATGAGTAAATAAATAAAATCTTTAAAAAAAAAAAAAAAAAAAGGAGAAAGAATCACATGTTCCTCCGACTGAGCCACCCAGGTGTCCCGAGGTCGCCTTTCTACAACAGCTCAAGAGCTGCCTGACATTCAGCCTCCTGGCCTCTGTGGATCCTTGGAGATCCCACAGTTGGGAACACCTTCTCACAAGTACACAGAGGCACAGCCTTTCTAATTTCTTACCTACATGCTAAAATTTGGTAAATGATGACGAGACTCTCCAACAAAGGAGGTGAAAGTTCTACCCATCCCACTCTTGTTGATATGATCAGACCACCGCTAGATAATGTTCCAGGAGGAGAGCAAACTGAATTGTGTCCAAAAAATAATGCAGTCCCTGGATACCATGTAATTCAAAAGAACAATGTTCAGAGAGGAGAGCGATCCGGAAAATAAGGAAATCACGGGACACTGTGTCGGTTGTAGGAGCTAGAAATGCTTAGCTTGGTAAAGAGATGCTACATCAATAGCCTGGGATTCAACACCTCAACCTACCACTGATCAGAGGTGTGGTCTTGTGCAAGAGATTTCACTTGCCATGCCTCTCTTTGCTCAGCTGTAAAATGGCAATTATAATAGAACCTAACGGACAAGGCTGTTGTAAGGATTAAATGAGATACTCCATGTCATGTGCTCAGGCCAGCACCTAGTGTGTAAGGTTTGATACAATGGGAGCCGTAATTGTTCTATTTGGACTAGATGCCCCTTTTAACCTATATTCTACAATGAGGAATCCAAGGTACTTTGAAGGAGCCAATGCAATCTAATCCAAAATTAACTGTGAGGAAAGGTATGTGGGTAAGGGTTGGGGTGGGCCATCGGCCAACACTGGCACTTCAAACTTCCCGGAAGAGCTTGAGCCTCCTTTACTGCGACCACATGTACAATGGAAATAATGTGGCTCTGGGATCCCTGGGTGGCTCCATGGTTTAGCCCCTGCCTTCAGCCCAGGGCGTGATCCTGGAGACCTAGGATCGAGTCCCACATTGGGCTCCTGCGTGGAGCCTGCTTCTCCCTCTGCCTCTGTCTCTGCCCCCACCCCCCCCGTGTGTGTCTCTCATGAATAGATAAATAAAATCTTAAAAAAAAAAGAAAAAATTAAAAAAAAAAGAAAGAAATAATGTGGCTTTTCAAATAGTCCCTCCCCTTTCTCAGCTCTGCTGGGAGTAGGGATGTTAGCAAACTGGTTCTGTGTTTAGGACCTTCCTATCTTGACTCTCATCCCATCCCTCTTTTCCACTACCAATTCAGAAAGCCCAAGGCTCATAGAAGTTTCTTGAGAGATGCATCTGGAATGCAAAGAATCACGTACAGTATGCACTTGGAACAGGCCTGAGCCATTAGTAGGGCTTGCCTATGTAGCCCAGTATGGAGGTGAGGTCAGAGTAAATAATTTGCTCATCAGCAATCAGACCCCCAGACACCCACAATCTCTTACCGTGGCTTCACAGCCTTCCCCTCCAAAGCCGTTGCTGCAGGAGATACACTTGTGTCCATCCTCACTGACCTCACAATAGGTCTGAATATGCTGCTTTGCAGGAAATACATGAGCTACCTGCAGCCCCCGGCTGTCCCATAATCTGCAAGACATGACTGTAGGAAATGAGTCTGTGGTAAATGTGTCCGATATACCCACTGACATAAGCCTCAGCTCTTTGTCGCTTCGGCTGGTCAGAGAGAATGTCATGATTTATCTAAAAACAGGAGTATGAACCAGATCAACCTTGGAGACTCAAAAGCTGCCAGGAAATAACCCAACCGAATGACGTCTGAGTTCCTTCTATTTTGAGATCCAGTTAATAAGAATTTAGACCAAGCATCCTAACTGTACAAGTTAATTTGTTAATTTGGCGCTTTGGGATACTGCTTTCCATGGACAAGAGGATATTTCTGTGCCTGTGACTTAAATTTTTTTTTAAAAAAAGACAGTTATTATGATCCAGAGGAGAAGTCACCATTCCAGAATCAGATACAAAAGACTTGCAGGCCTTGGCCTACCTGGGCCATGGGGTCCATGGGGGAATGTTCTGTTCAGCCTCTTGTCTCATTTTCATCTCTTTACCTCATTCCCACTATTTCCTAAGTAGAATGAATGTCTTCTGAGATCCAGAGTTTCTCATTGTGCTTTCTACTCGAGAACGATTTACTTCATTTGACTCTCCTAACGGGGATTCCAACCCCATTTCCCCAGATAAGGCTTCATCTGAGGGCTGGGTCATTGAGAACACCTGGAGCTGAGCAGGGGCAGTAAGTGGAGCCAGGCAGCCCGAAGGGTGGGACAAGCCAGTGACAGGTCCTGAGGTTAATCTGAACATATTCACACAGGGGGTGAGTATGGGGGTCAGACATCAGCTGCTTCAAAACCATTCAGGACAAGGGCTTTTTCCTGGCATTCGACTTCTACCCGGCCAGGTCAGAGAGACCCCAGTCTCAGTGAGGGGCAAAAGGCCCTGGGAAGGCACAGCAGGGAGGAGAAGCAGAGGAGGGAAGGGAGTCATGTAAGCACGGGAACCACAAACCTTCACCAGAAACACCTTGACTGCTGCTCAGTAAGCCCACCTGATGGTTTTATCTTCAGAAGTCTGTAGTATATACGGTTCTTGAGGGACCCAGCACAGGTGAGTGACCTGGAAAGAGCAAAATTTTCAAAACTTCTCCACACCAAGTCATTCTTCCGCTGTAATTCCTGTAGACTGTGCTAAATAGCATCTCTCCACCACTTCCCAAGGATGCTGACTAGCACATTTGACTTGGAGGGATTCGGTGTTTTGTAGATACCCAGCAGTCGTGCTCTACTGGCATCCTCTGGATCGGCAGCAGCAATGGTAGCAGGCGCCCATACGTGTGCTGGAGAGCTGCTGGCGAGTAGCAGCTAAGGGCAGCAGCCCCCTGTTCTGTGGTGGGACCACTGAAACCCTGCTCTAAGGCCTCACAGCGTTCAGAAGTGTTCTTTCTCCCCATCCCTGTAGCCCCCTGCTGGACAGGCATGAAACAGTTTTCAAAACAACCCGACATGACAGGATTTTCTTCCAGCAACCTCCACAAATACGGGGGGCACAGAGCAAGCGCACCTTGCCATGGAGGGTTGTCTTCAAAACTGGAGAAGAGGGGTCCCTGGGTGGCTCAGCGGTTTAGCACCTGCCTTTGGCCCAGGGCGTGATCCTGGAGACCCGGGATCGAGTCCCACATCGGGCTCCCTGCATGGAGCCTGCTTCTCCCTCTGCCCGTGTCTCTGCCTCTCTGTGTCTCTCATGAATAAATAAATAAAATCTTTAAAAAATAAATAAAAATTAAAAAAAAAACTGGAGAAGATAACCATGCGTGATATTTAATGACCACTAAAGGAACATCTACCAATGTCAGGTCATAGGATTCCCCCACTTTATAAATGAAGACACTGACAGTCTAAGTGCCTTTCTTGGAGTAACACAGCTAAAAAGTGACAGACCTTGGGGTGCCTGGCTGGCTCAGTCAGTACAGCATGTAACTCTTGATCTCAGGGTTGTGAGATCAAGCCCCACAGTAGGGTAGAGATTACTTAAAAGCGATGGATCCATAGTTTGAACCCAGGTATGACTGACCTCAAAGGCTGTGAGGCTATATACCAGCCTGCTACCAGAAAACACTGGTCTTCATAAAGCAAATTATACTTAGAGCAAAAAGGTCATGCTTGTTTCTTTGCCCAGAAGCTGTGAGCTCTGGTGGACTGTGTCCTGGGCCACTAACCCTGCTCCTGGCACAGCAGATATAGAATAGCTGCATTTTGAGGGAACAAATGAGGACACCACTTAAAATTCCAATGTGAACTAGTGGAGGTGTTCTCTGGAGCAGAAGACCTCAAAACATCATCCAATGTGGAAACCCTGAAACGCCAGGGTCTGACAGAGAGCTCAGGGTGAGCAGTGGCGAGGCCCCCAGCCTCTCCTGCCCAGAAGGTCTCCTCATCTCTCCCCCAGGCTGCGTGCCTCGCCCCCTGCTCCCTCCTGCTGTCCCACTCTCTACTGCGTGTGAGTTACTAACCAGGTTCCTGGAGACAGAAGCTCTCTCCGCACACTGTCCGGTCCCAACGTCCCACAGAAGCAGAGTATTGTCCCGAGAGCCAGTGCACAGCTGTGATGAGTCTGGGGAAACAAGGGAAACATGGTCCATGAGACGGGCCTGGCACAGAGCTTTTCAGAAAGTATAACAGGGGACACCAGGGTGGCTCAGTCAGTTAGTTGCGTGTCCGACCCTTGGTTTCCACTCAGGTCACGATCTGAGGGTCGTGAGATTGAGCCCTTATGTCAGGCTCCATGCTCAGTGGGAGCCTGCTTCTCTCTCTGCCTCTGCTCTTCCCCCTGCTTACACCCACTCAGTTTCTCTCTCTCAAAATAAATAAATAGGTCTTAAAAAAAAAAAAAGTACGACAGCATTAGGAAGAGATCTGTTTGACTTTACCTGGACTCACAGCCAATCCAGTGACCACCATGGCGTGGCCAGAGAACTGCTGCCTTGGTTGTGAGGGGTCATGCAAGTCCCACATCATGACCATCCTGTCACGAGAGGCGCTGAAGAACTGGCTGGATTTGTGAATACAGGCTATCTGCTCAAGAGAAAAAAAAAGTTCCGGTGTGCTTGTTTGATTGGACTTTAAAATGGGCAACAGACCTGGGGCTGCAGGTGTCAGAGCCTGAGGCTCTCTCTACGTCGCCGTGGGAATGCACTACATCTGGTGTGTCGCTACCACACTTTGCACCATGAGTTGTGGCTGTCGCCTGGTTTCACTATGACAGAGTCTGCAACTCAATTCTGCTTTTCAGTTCATTTAGGGTGATTTCAGGGAGGGGAGTTGTAGAGACTGGCATTCTCTATCCTTTTTGCTAGGAGCTCAGTCTACCCTGCAATGCTTTTTTAATAAATTAATTTTTATTTAGCTGTTGTTGGCTTTTTAAAAATTTCCCCAAGAGGGGTTCCTGAGTATAGAGATTTTATCATTTATTTACTTATAATTTATTTATAATATATTTAAAATATAAAGAAATTGTATCATGTATTATTTTTCTACCTACAGTAAACACACAGGCAGCCTCCAAACATGTCCCTGTTGAATTAGGATAAGCAGGGAGAGTTGTTCTCTATTTACCACCTGAACTATTAAGGGCTTAGTGACCAAATAAAAATCATGTCTAATATGCCTGTAACAATAGCTAAGGGAATGGTTTGCTCTGCTTTTCCTCGAATAGGGCCTCATGGCATCAAATGAGGCCCTTGCGTTATTTTTAAGACTGAATATCCAATCACTCCTACATCTAGAGCCATTAATACTCCTTTATTCAGTTCCAAGTTCCCTCCCTGATAATGATCATTTGATAATTACCTTAGTGATTTCTCGCTCATGTCCTTTGAACCTTTTCACCACATTTCCAGTCTTCCAGTTATAGGCCACAACTGTCTGCGGAGAGTCATTAGAGTCATTAGCATCTCTGTAATATTTTCAGGGAAGTGAATCTCTGAATATTTTAAGTAAATATTTTATTTAATTGAAACAAGCCTTTACTTCATTCTCTACCTAATTTCTCCCTCTCTGTCAAGCGTTAAGGCTTTATTGTTGTATTCACTAGTCTTGTCCCCCTACGTGGACTTTCTTTTCTTTCCTCATGACTGGTGCTCTCTCTGCAAGGCAATGGGCCACTGCTCTGAGCCTTGCTGATGGGTTCGCGAGGACACTCCCCAAAGGGAACTGACAGCCTGAGATTCTGGTCATAAATGCTGAATTAGAATTCTACGTGGGATAAGTTTCCCCCCCTGCACTTTCTCTTTAATAAATAAATGAGTCTTTAAAAAGAAAATTTACCATCTTAATCATTTTAAGGTGTACAGTTCAGTAGTGTTATGTATACTCACATGATTGTAAAACACATCACACTTTTTTTCTAATTAAAAAAAAAACAAAAACCATAATCCCATCTGCCAGAGAGAATCATCATTAAAACTTTCTTTCTGTCCTTTTTCTAGGTATATACTTTAATATATTTTTTTAAGATTTTATTTATTTATTCATGAGAGACACAGAGAGAGGCAGAGACACAGGCAGAGGGAGAAGCAGGTTCCATGCAAGGAGCCTGACGTGGGACTCAAAACCCGGTCCCCAGGATCAGACCCTGGGTTGAAGGCGGTGCTAAACCTCTGAGCCACCTGGGTGGCCCTATACTTTAACATTTTGTCATAAATCTCCTGAACAGGAGACTCCCTGTTTAGCATCCTCTGGCCCAGTCTCTGTAATTCGTTGCTAGAGAGAAAGGAGCATGTTAGCACTTGACCTGGTTAAATGCCAGTTTCTTAATCTGTAAAACAGAGAGGATAATCCTTCCCTACCTACCCCTCACAGGTGAAGATCATATAAATAAAATTCATACATCTAAGATGATATCAACTTTAAGACAAACTGCTGCCAATTAAATTATATCCATGCTTTATCAACAGTTTTTATTTTCATTTATTTTAAAATTTATTTTAAGTAGGCTCCACACCAAATGTGGGGCTTGAACTCACAACCCTGAGATGGAGTCATACATTCTACTGACTGAGCCAGCCAGGTGCCCCTATCATCAATTTTTAGATGCATACTGACTTCGGAGGTGCTCAAGTATCAAAACATGAACCTCTTTGAATCTGGGAAATACAGGGGTGTCTGGATGGCTCAGCTGGTTGAACTTTTCTGACTCTTGGTTTCTGCTCAGGTCATGATCTCATAGCTTGTGGGATTGAGCACCATGCTTAGCAGGGAGTCTGCTTGAAGATTCTCTCCCTCTGCCCCTCCCCCTGCGCTCTCTCTCTCTCTCAAATAAGTAAAATAAATGTATAAATTTTTAAAAATCCATGAAATATGAAAATGAGAGGTATTAAAAGAATCAACATTTTTGCTATCACCATCCTAGCTGTGAGTCCTGTGATGGAAGCAAACGTGACGGGGAGAAGCAATCAGATTCAGTGTCAGTGGGAGGAAAGACAGGAACACAGAAGGACAGAATTATGATGCATGCCAGTTAGAGATTTGGGCAAAAGAGCAGGATAAAATAGACTGGACTTTTTTTTTTTTTTTTAATTTAATATTTATTTGAGAGAGAGAGAGAGCACACAAGCAGGGGGGAGGGCAGCAGGGGAGGGGGAAAGAATCTCAAGCAGGCTCCAAGTCCCCACTGATGCAGGGCTCGGTCTTATCACCCTGAGTTCACGACCTGAGCCAAAATCAAGAGTCGGACGCTCAACCGACAGAGCCTATGGTTTCACACTACTCGATGCTGCTGCTGGAACCAGAGAATCAACGCTTCCTTCTCAAATACCTTCCCTTGGCCACAGTAAGCTGGTTCCCTGGGAAGCACCACAAACCCCACCTTATCTCTTCCTCCAGAGACACACAGGTCTGAGTTCAGGGCAGCAACGACCGAGACCGTATCCACGTGGGCTGGGCTATACTCCAGACAAGCTTTAGTTTGAGTTCTCTCTTCTATAATTTCGTCGGGCCTGCTAAAGAGAAGATGGCAAATGAGAGGCCCACTGGTACAGAGTGCGGAGGGGCAAGGGGAAGATGAGATGGCCCACAGGAGAGGCCAGGCTGAGGAGAAATCTGGAAAAGAAGTGCAGAAGGGAGACCCATGGCCATTGCCAGAAATGGGATTATTAATGCTGAGTCTGCTCGGAATGCCTGAAGGATTGGAATCCAATAAAGGGGAAACTTGAAGCCAAGAGGCCCGGAGTCTTTGCTCACCCTAGAGCTCATTCCCAAAGATGCAGGGCCCCTCTCCGTGTGGCTGCAGACATTAGCTGTTTCTCATCCAAAAGAAAACAGACCTGTTTTCAGAAAACTGCCTGTTCGGGGAAGGTCATCAATAATCGCTCTGGGCCTTCTCTTTCTTTAGTGGAGAATTTTAATGCAACATGACAAAATTTGGGATCCCAATGCAGGATTGCCATACCTGTATTTATAAGTGCTGTGTTTGAGTTTGCTTTGCAGTTTCCCCATCCCTGCACAGAAGCTACACAAAACCTTGTGAGGAGCTCGTTTCAGATGGCACCCGAGCAGCAGCATCCCTTGTAGCTACTGGAAGCTGTGTTCCCTGCTTAGTAAAAAGAATACATACTGTTCATTTTTTTTTAAATTTTTTTTTCATACTGTTCATTTTGTTAGTGTGGTGATGTAAAATAAAGCCTTATTTTTTAAAAGACTAATTTATTGTACTTGTTTGCTTTTCCTCTTTCCCCTGCCTCCTCTTATGCCCTGGGAATGCACAACCCCCCTCCACCCATAAAGCATAATCAGATCAGAAAAAACAAAGACAAAACAAATTTTAAAAATACAAAGACGTTTCTCAACAAGTTAAATGTAGAATTACCATATGTTCAAGAATTCCACTCCTGAGAAGACACCCAGAAGAACTGAAAGCAGGTGTTTGCACAAAAAAATTATACATGAATGTTCGTGGCTGCACTGTTCACAATTGCCAAGAAGGGGAAACACCCTAAATGGCCATCAGTGGATGAGTGGAAAAACAAAATGTGGTATGTCCATACAATGAATATTAGCCATAAAAATAAATAACATAATGAAGCATACTATAAGATGGATGAACCCCGAAAACATCAAACTAAGCAAAAGAAGCTAGACACAAAACGCCACGTATTCTATGAGACCATTGGTATGAAATACCCCCAGTCAGAATCTATATGGACAGAGAGCAGATTAGTGCTTGCCAAGGGCTGGGGTGATGAGGGAACAGAGTTTCCTTTTTGGATCATGAAAATGTTTTGTTGGTTTTTTTTTTTTAAAGATTTTATTTATGTATTCATGAGAGACACAGAGAGAGGCGGAGACACAGGCAGAGGGAGAAGCAGGCTTCCTGCGGGGAGCCCGATGCAGGACTCAATCCCAGGACCCCGGGATCACACCCCAGGCTGAAGGCAGGTGCTAAACCATTGAGACACCCAGGGATCCCCCTGGATCATGTAAATGTTCTGGAACTAGACAGTGGTGATGGTTGCGTAACACTGTCCCTGTACTAAATAAGAATACATTTTATACTATACGTAATTGTGCCACAATAAATACTATGAATGTGTATTTGAAAATAAAAGATATTTTTCACCAGTGACGCTTCTTGAAAAGAACCTAAGTTATTCTAAAAGGTCTAAAAGGCTTGCTGGTTTGTTTTTAAATGATTTCATGTGACACTTCTCTAAACCAGTGTGCCAGGTTATTCTGTAGTAAGAATGAGATATGAGGAGCACCTGGCTGGCTCAGTCGGGAGAGTATGCAACTCTTGATCTCAGGGTCATGAGTTCAAGCCCCATGTTGGGCATGGAGCCTACTTAAAAAAAAAAAAAAAAAAGAATGAGATGTGAGAGCTGATGACACTACATGAGACAACACAGGTAATGACCTAGACTGGTCTGAGGGCCGGTGGGGATTCCTGAGGCCCTTTCAAGGAGTGCGTATGGTCCTCCTTCCTCCAACTACATCTCTGTGTGAGGTCTGATTTTCTTCTTATACTACAACCCCAACCACATATTGCCAATAGGCTGAATGCAGAAGCTGACATGAGAATCCAACTGCCTGGAATCCCTGGGTGGCTCAGTGGTTTAGCACCTGCCTTAGGCCCAGGGCGTGATCCTGGAGTCCCAGGATCGAGTCCCACATCAGGCTCCCTGCGTGGAGCCTGCTTCTCCCTCTGCCTGTGTCTCTGCCTTTCTCTCTCTGTCTTTCATGAATAAATAAATAAAATCTTTAAAAAGAGAGAATCCAACTGCCTTATGTTGAAACCAAATATGGACAAGAACTGCAAAAATGTAAAACAATACCAGTCTTTCCAACCAAATTTTTTGTGCATTTTGGAAAACACATTTTTCATAACATTATTTTGTGCTAACCTATATAATAAGTCTATTATTATTAACATGAATAAGTAAATATTTTTTAAATATCTGTGGGTTTTTTTTTAAGATTTTATTTATTTATTCACGAGAGACAGAGAGAGAGAGGCAGAGACACAGGCAGAGTGAGAAGCAGGCTCCATGCAGGGAGCCAGACGTGGGACTCGTGGGACTAGATCCTGGCTCTCCAGGATCAGGCCCCAGGCCAAGGCGGCGCCAAACTGCTGAGCCACCCAGGCTGCTCCCATAAAAATCTGTGTTAATGTCAATAGGTGGCAGAGTAGAACCCAATCTATGACTTACATAAACAAAAGCTCTTTAAGATCCCCAATAATTTTTCTCAAAAGATTTATTTATTTTTAGAGAGAAACAGAGAGAGAGAGAATGAGCAGGGGAGGGGCAGAGGGAGAAGATCTTTCAAGCAAACTCCCCACTGAGCATGGAGCCTGACACAGTGGTGCTGGATCCCATAGCTCATGAGATCATGACCTGAGCTGAAACCAAGAGTCAGAGGCTTGACTCACTGAGCCACCCAGGCACCCCTTCCCCAGTAAAAGGAAGTCTTGAGGCCAAAAAGTTTATGAACCACTGGCCTAGAACTTAAATAATGCCAACAATGGATGACATATTACAATAAACAGAATTACTAAGTGTTTTTTAGATGTACTTGCATTGTCCTCAACAACTGGCAAAGCAAGAACTAAGAGAGAATGAATTAGACATTCAAAGATGCTAATCCATATGTTCATTCAGAAAACGCCTCCTAAGCACCTGATTTGTGCAGCTCCTATTCTGGTGGCTGGTGAAATACGAAGAAAGTGACAGGAAGACATGGCCAGGAGGATATCTGCTGGGACTGAACGTACCTGACAAGGTAGGGGCTAATCTCAGCTACTCTGGGTCATGCATGTCCTCTGCAACTAGCTATTCTAAGAGGCCAGAGAGTAGAGAAAAGTAAAGGGAGGGTGGGAGTACCGAGTTCCCATCTTTTGGAGACTCTGCTTAAAGTCTAGGAGATGAGTTTCTAAATTATTATGTGGGTGGGGGGACATGCAGAGGGAGAGGAGAGAGAGACCCTTAAGTAGGCTCCACACCCAGCATGGGGCCAGATGCTGCCATTGTGACCTGAGCCCAAATCAAGAGTCTGATGCTCAACCGACTGAGCCACCCAGGTGCCCCTAAGAGATGAGTTTTTGTTTGTTTGTTTGTTTGTTTGTTTTTTAAGAGATGAGAGTTTCTTACAGGCATGACCAGCCCAGCTCTCGGAAGAATGGTCTACAGGAAGAACAGCAAGCTAAAATTCACCAAGTATCTCAATCGTAACCATTAAAAAACCGTGTTCCAGAACTGCAGCCTACACTTTGAGAAGCTGCCAGAGTTGACCTCCGGACAAGATAGGTGACTGCAAGGAAGCACAGTGCGGTGGCAAGAACACCGTGTGTGGCACCAGGAGCCCTGGGCACCAGCCCAAGGCTGCCTCATCCCACTGTGTGTCCTTGGGCTCCTCCATCCCCTGCTCTGCACCTCAGCTGCCCCATCTGTAAACGAGGACAGCACATTAGATCATTTTTAGTAGACTGTGCTCCACGAGAGGAAGGACCTGGTCATGTTCATCGCTGTTCCTCAAGTGGCTCACACACTCTGGCAACATCATTTCTTGCTAAGAAGTGGGAACCGAAGGTCCCTTCCTGTTCAGACAGTCTAGGATTCTCTATACTAAGCACACACTATGCTGACAGAAAATACGCCAGGATAATTTTTAAAAATCTTGCGATGGTATCGCTTGTAGACAGGGAGAGGGTGCGGGGCTTCCCATCTGCCAGCATAGCCCATTTCAACATTATCATCAATTTAAGGACAGAGGCTGTCCACAGATCTAGGTCACCAAACAGAGCAGGTGCTATAAACGGATTGGCTTTGCTTCAAACTGATGGGACTCTTAGCTGCTACTGCAGGGAGGCGTATTTCCCATCTGAAGAGCACTCACAGGACATTCTAAGCAAAAGATAACTTTTAGAATTACTTACCCCCAAACCAATAAGATTTTCTTGGTGAGCTGCCGTGTTCAGTGCTTTGTAATGTTTATCCTTTGGAAAACAGTTCAGGCAGCCACTTCCTAATCTCTGTAATTACTGAAAAGATGCTTAAATTAATCTCTCTCTAAGCATATGTTTGCACTGAAAGGAGATTCACAAGGTAAATGAAGACTTTGTTTAATTAAAGAGATTGTTGAGTATAGCTTTGCCTCACAAAGAGATACGTTCCAAAATTCCAATATCTTATAACTGGCACATTTCCAACAATTAGGGAAGTGTACCATAATGTTAATTATACAACTATTTTTTTTATAATTTTTTTTAAGATTTTATTTATTTATTCGCAAGAGACACAGAGAGAGAGGAAGAGACATAGGCAGAGGGAGAAGCAGGCTCCATGCAGGGAGCCCGATGTGAGATTCGATCCTGGATCCCAGGATCATGCCCTGAGCAAAAGGCAGACGCTCAACCTCTGAGCCACTCAGGCATCCCTATACAACTATTTTTAATTTGCATTTATTTAAGTAAACTCTACACCCAACGTGGGGCTTGAATTTACAACCCTGAGGTCAAGAGTCTTATGCTCTACTGACTGAGCCAGCCAGGCACCCCCAAAGAAGGAGATATTTAAATATTTAAGTACATCATTAAACACTTATTTTTCTTATAGTACTTCTGTTCAAAAATTTCCAGAGCTGACTGCCACTGTCGCCGTGAGAAAGGCAGTTTCTCCTGTTTAAAATAACACTTTAGTAAGCATGAATCATAGAATTTGAGATGGAAGAGCTTTTCAAAATCATCACAATATAAACCCTTTATCTAAAGATCTAAAGAATCAGGGCAGGAACACTATCTGCTCAAAACTCTAACTAGATAGCTCTCTTGACGTGGGGTTTTATTGCATTTGAACAGCTCTATTTTAAGAACTCGAATAAAGAAGCCCTACCAATTAACAGTGTAGCTTATTCTAAAAATGCAGAGCAACACAGAAGAGTCCGAGATAACATTTGATTCAGGGCATCAGCACGGGAATTGGACAGACTCAGATCTGATTTACAGTTCCCTGCGGTCTTGGGCAAACTGCTGAGCCTCTTGGAATCTGTTTCCTATATGTAAGATGGAATATCTTCACTGGGTTTCTGTAAAGATCAAAGATGGTAGGCGCCTGGGTGGTTCAGTCAGTTAAGCGTCTGCCTTCAGCTCCGGTCATGATCCTGGGGTCCTGGGATTGAACCCCACGTCTGGCTCTCTGCTAAAAAGGGAGTCTGCTGTTCCTGCTACCCTTCCCCCCCACCCCATGATCTCTCTCTCAAATTAATTAATTAATTAAATTGTAAAACAAACAAAAAGATTAAAGACAGCACTATGATGTGCCAAGGACTATTTTAAATGCTTTATATTCTTTAACTCTTCTGATGTATTCCACAAGCCTCTGAGCTAGATGCTGTTACTATCTTCATTTTGAAGATGAGAAAAGTGAGGTGCAGAGATGTTAGACAACCTGCCCAACTTTACAGACAAGTTGCAAATAAGTGGCAGAGCTGAAACCTGAATGCAGGCAGTCTGACTCCAGAGCTCTTGTGCTGGGTCAGCACATTACACTGCATCTCTATAAAAGCTAGTGCATAGAAAGCCCCCCCTTGAACCTGGCTACTGGCATGATGGCTAGATTAACAAGAACAGCAACTGGAAGGAGCAATTTCTGCCAACTGACACCATTAACGCTACTGTTAATACACACATATTAAACATATGTAACAAATATACACAGAGAATATATATAAATGGGTATATGAGTCTGAAGGATATTAAACCTAAGCCAGTTATGTCTCTTGGCCATTGATCACACTAAGGCTAAGAATTCTTTAAGTTTTGTATTATATACCAAGGCAATTTAAAATCTCAACAGCAGAGTATACTCTGCTCATTATTGAACATACTTCAATAATGTCCCTGTAGTTGTGATTTATTATGAGTAGACTAATCAAAGAAGCAAAAACACTATTCAGTTATCTTCCACTGTTTATACTGTGAACATCCAATACATTTGAGAAGAGGGAAAGCATCGTGCTCATTTTTGTATCTGAGCTTCAAGCACGGCCTGGGAGAATGGATGCAAGGCAAATATCTGTGGAATGAATGAATGAATGAATGAATGAATGAATGGCATACTAAGGTGAAGAGTCGTTTGGCAAGCAGCCTTTTTTTTTTTTTTTAAAGTCGGCTCCAGGGCGCCTGGGTGGCTTAGTCAGTTCAGTGTCTGACTTCTGGTTTTGGCTAAGATCATGATCTCAGAGTCCTGAGATCAGGCCCAAATCCAGCCCCTGTGATAGGGCTCTGCGTGGGGTCAGCTTGTCTCTCTCCTTTGCTTCCCCACCCTCTTCGCTCACACTCTCTTTCTCTCAAATAAATAAATCTTTAACAAATAAAAATTTAAAAAAATAATGTAGGCTGCATGCCCAACGGCCAGCTTGAACTCAAGCTACCCTGAGCTTAGAAGTCACACGCTCTGCTGACTGAGCCAGCCAGGCGCCCTGCAAGAAGCTTTTTAAGGATCCAACCACATAAGGGTCCTTCAAAATTGCCCAACAACAAATCATTCAGGGAACAGTTCCCGGGGCTCTGTCCCAAATTTCAGGTTCAGGAAAGGCTGGAGAGGACTAGGAAAAGCCATACACGCAGTTACGGCTCTGGACATCCTTGTTGGTTCCAGATGAAACCAGGCTTAAATCTGAATCCCAGGACCCATTTCTGCCTCAATTTGCTTTCTGCGGACCTTAAGATACCAAGAGGTCACTCTAAACCTAAGGCAGAGAATTCTCTTTTAAGTCTCCAGTGCAGTATTCCTCGTTACACTGCAGCAAATACCCAATTGTCATTTCCACGGAGAAAGTGGGACTCAGCAGAGGGTGGGGACTTGCTAAAGGCAAGAGGCACAGGCAGAGGCACACGAGGCACACGAGGCAAGAGGCACACGAGGCAGAGGCAGAGCCAGGGTACCTGACCTGACTTCCCTGACTCCTGGGCCACTGCTCAGGTAAATGCTGATGTCCCATCTCCCTCCCTCTCACCAGATCTCCTTAGGGGGGCGCGCACAGGGCATCAAACCCTAAACAAATACAAACAAAGCCGCCGCCGTGGAACCACGGGAAGATGGCCTGATTCGGGAAGATGGCCTGATTCGACACCCTCGTGGTACAGAGGGGGAAACTGAGGCCCGGAGTCTCACAGGGAGCCAGCATTAGGCCAGAATTTCCACCAAGGTTGCCCCAAGTTTAGGGGACAACCTGTGTCCAGTGTTCCCTTCCAGTCTCTCAGGTCTACCCACGCGGACTGTCAAAGCTTATGGGGAGGGTGGGCTGCGTGGTTCATCCCCCAAGATGCGGGGGGCGCTGCGGCACCTCCCAGCCCAGGGCCGGCCCTCGAGCTCCCCGCTTTCAGCAGGCGGGCGGCTGCAGCCTGCGGGGCGCGAGGGCTCCCCCCGCCCCTCCCCGCCGCCCTCCTCGCGCTCCATACCCACCGGCGGGCTGGCGGGGCCGGGAGCTGAGGCCCGGGGGGCGCGGAGTGCGGGGCGTCCGCCGCCACCACGCGGCACAGCCTCCCGCGTCTCCGCCCCTAGCAACGCGGCGCGCGTCGCTAGGGCGGGGGTCCCCGCGAAACGCCTCCGGGCGCTCGCTCTCCCCGGAACCGCAGTTCCGCTCGCCGGCCGCTGAGGCTCCAGGCCGGGGGTCGGCTGTGCCCAAGGAGCGCGCCACCGGAACCGTCGCCGAGGAATGAAGAATCCTCATTTATTTACTGTTTAAAGATTTTATTTATTTATTCAAGAGAGACACAGGGAGAGAGAGAAGCAGAGGGAGAAGCAGGCTCCATGCAGGGAGCCCGACGTGGGACTCGATCCCGGGTCCCCAGGGTCACGCCCTGGGCTGAAGGCGGGCGCTTAACCGCTGGGTCACCCGGGCGTCCCTGAATCGTCATCTTTTAAATAAGGATTGAAAATAAATAAATAAATAAATAATAAATAAATAAATAAATAAATAAGATTGGCGCAGGGGGTGGGGGTGTATTTCTGCAGAGCCTCCTGTGGTTCCGCCCGCGGTGCCTCCCGTGGGCCCTTCTGCAGGTCCCCCCCATCCTCTGCCTTTCATTCTCTCTTGCACCGAGACCTCACAGCCCAGCACCGCAGCAAAGACCCCTCAGTATCCTTCGTGAGGTGCAGAGGGAAGACAGTTGCAGGAACTAACAGCAGCGGCAGGTGCAATGCTTCCAGACTCGAGTCGACCCATTTCTGTATTCCTAGGGCACAGGGTTTGGTGTAGAGTAAGGGCTTGTGGAATGTCGAATGAATGAATGAATGAATGCATGAGTGAATGAATGCATGAATGAATGGGATGCTAGCCAACATTTGTCTTGCACCTCCTAGGGCCCTGCTGTGGTGCTGATCTTCCAGCAGAACTGCCTTCAGTGAAGACTTGGGGAGTTTCCCAAAGTTGGGTGCCTGTGGGAACAGGCGTAGGGGTGGTAAGAGGAAATTCGCAGAATGTTAGGACTGGCCATTGGGTCTGTCTTCTTCTTCTTTTTTTTTTTTTTAAAGATTTATTTATTTATCATAGACATTGAGAGAGAGAGGCAGAGACACAGGCAGACAGAGAAGTAGGCTCCATGCAGGGAGCCCAACATGGGACCCGATCCGGGGACTCCGGGATCACGCCCTGAGCTAAAGGCAGATGCTCAACCACTGAGCCACTTTTTTTTTTTTTTAAAGATTTTATTTATGTGTCTGTCTTCCAACTGGAAGAGGCAATACCCTCCACAGCATTCCTTTTTTTTTTTTTTTTTAAGGTTTTACTTACCTATTCATGAGAGACAGAGAGGCAGAGACATAGGCAGAAGGAGAAGCAGACTCCCTGTGGGGAGCCTGATGTGGGACTCAATCCCAGGACCTCAGGATGACAACCTGAGCCAAAGGCAGATGCTCAGCCACTGAACCACCCAGGCACCCCACCTCCACAGCATTCTTGATGAGGGTTCCTCTAGCCCCTGTAGACCTCCCTCCGTGATGATGCACTCATTCATGACTCTATGAGTCAGTGTCCTGTTGTTCCCGACAGGAGCTGGGATCTACCCCCATGCCAACACTGATCTTAGTCCAGAGCTGAGGGCTCTCCCTATAACCTTAATCTCTTTTGTCCACAAGAACCTGGGAACCTTCAACCGGCAAAGACTGACAGTTTTGCCCTGAGACACTGGGTTAGGCTGAATGCAGCTACGGAATTGATTTACCTAATCCCTGCCCTCAAGATTTCCCAGATCCGAGGATGCAGGTCTTCTGGAAGATACTTTAGGTTTAAGGCACCTGAGACTCCCAAACTGGTATCTCTAGCCAGATGTTTCCCTACACCTGCATATCTACCTGCTTTCTATCCATCTCCACCTGGCTGTGACTCATATTGAAAACATCATCTCCGCCCCTCCCCCCACAACTGCCAAACCTGTTCTTCCTCTTTTCCCTCTGAATGCTGGGCACTACCATTCACGAATCACCTATGTCAAGGATCTTGGAGTCATTTGTAACTTCACTCTTTCTTCCTAGTTCCAGAACAAACCCCAAGACTTCTTATTTCTGCCCCTGACATATCCTTTAAAAAAAAAAAATCTGTCCACTTCTCTCAACCCACCACCTTGGTTCAGGCCAACATCATGCCAGAGTGTGAGAAATTACAAATGGCCACAAATTCTCTGTAGCTTCTCTCATCAGGGCTGGTCTAAAACTTATTTTGACCCAGAGAAAGTGGTGGAAGAGACATTGTGCTACTTCTGAGTTAAAGCCTCAACGAGTTTGTAGTCTCTGCTTTCATCTTCTTGGAACACTGCCACCATGGGAAGAAGCCCAGTCTAGTCTAAGACACATGGCCCATCCATTAGCTAGCACTGCATGGCAGCCACACTGGTGAGAATGTCTTAGACCATCCAGTCCTAAATGAGCCATCAGATGACTGCAAACACACGAGTAATACTCCAAAGAATAGCTCACATGAACCCAGCCCAATTTGCCAACCCACAGAATTGTGAGCAAATAAAGTTGTCATTTTAAGCCACTAAATTTGGGGGTGGTTTGTGATAGACAACAGATAATCGATATTCAGGGTGAAGTTCAAATTCCTTCCCTAGGTCAGTAAGGCTTGGTCTGTATCTCTTTAGCCTCGTCTTCCACCTCTGGCACCCACACTGTGGGTTTCAATGGTCTAAACTACTTGCAGCTTCTTGGCTCACCCTGCTGTTGCCTTTGAAACCTCATACACGGTGTTCCCTCTGCCCAGGGTGTCTCCCCTACATCCCCTCACCTGTCTGGCTGGCTATTTATCCTCAGCTTAGAGACCATCTCCGTCTCTACCCTCAGGTCTTCCCTAACCACTCCTCTCTTTCTCCAGATCGAGTTAGCTACCCTTCCTTTGGGCTTCCAAGGCCCCCACACTTTCCCTAACACAGTGTGATTGTCCATTTACTAGTTTCTCTCACTTAATTCTGAGCTCCGTAAGGGCAGTGACAGAGTTTTATTTACACCTGTATTATTGCTGCTAATACAAGGTCTAGCACAGTACTGCATAGAACTTTCCGCTGCCTGCACTGTCTGATATGCTGGGCCCAAGTCACACGTGACTATTGAGCACATGAAGGGTGGCTAGTGCAGTTGAAGAACTGAATTTTATTTTATTTTTTTAATTTTTATTTATTTATTCAATCAGAGAGAGACAGAGAGAGGCAGAGACACAGGCAGAGGGAGAAGCAGGCTCCATGCAGGAAGCCCGATGTGGGACTCGATCCAGGGTCTCCAGGATCATGCCCTGGGCTGCAGGCGGCGCTAAACCGCTGCGCCACTGGGGCTGCCCGAAGAACTGAATTTTAAATTGTATTGAGTTTTTAAAAAAGATTTTATCTATGCATTTGAGAGAGAGAGACAGCACAAGCAAGGGGAAGGGCAGAGGAAGAGGGAGAAGCAGACTCCTTACTGAGCAGGGAACCCCATGAAGGGCTAGATCCCAGGACCCTGAGATCATGACCTGAGCCAAAGTCAGACACTTAACTGACTGAGCCACTCAGGCACCCCTAAATTGTATTTAATTTTAAGGCAACTTAAGTAACCACCTGTGGCTAGTGACCATGGTATTGGACAGCACAGGCCTAGCACATGGTAGGTGCTCATTGAATATATCTTCTCAAGATATTTTTTTTAAAGTAATCTCTACACCCAGTATGAAGCTCCAACTCAACCCCAAGATCAAGGGTTGCATGCTCTACCAACTAAGGCAGCCAGGTACCCCACATGGAGTATTTTTGAATAAAGACCAAAAGAGGATGGTAGTCATGGACAGTCAACCAAGACACAAGTAGAATTCTACGGATGTAATCAGCATAACTTCACGTACCCCTCCGACCGCCTCACTTTTCATTCCCGCAGCCTAACATTACCAATACTTCCCACCCTGCCTTGTATAATCTTAATCCTTGGCTCTTTACTGCCTGAGGTGGTTGCTGGTTATTCTCTCCTGGACCTGCCCAATTTGATATTGTCCCTCTTGTGAGAAGGGCTGGTCCTAAAAGCCCCCTGGAGACTAATCTCATGCGGTCCAGACTGGTCAGGCCCAAGCAGAGAGGACTCTCTCCTTGGGGGCCTGGACTTCATCACATGGGAACCCTGTGATCTAAGTTTGTCTGCACTGGACGGTTGCCAAGCGCCTCCTAAAGGTGACAGTTGAAGCTGTTTCTGCTATAAAAAGTCACACAAAAGGGTGCCGCATTGTAGGGCTCTCTGCCCAGCAGGGAGCCTGCTTCTCCCTCGGCCTCTTCTTTCTGCTCGCTTTCTCTTTCTCTGGAATAAATAAAATAAAGATTAAAAAAAAACAAAAAATGTCACACAGAAAAGAAGCCACAGGGTTGATAATCTTCTTGCTACTCCTTATAAGAAACCGTGCAAGCCCTGGTCAGATGACTTCCAGGCCTGACACCATAGCAGGGTCTGAAGAGGAAGGAAGCACGGGGACAGGGTGAGGTGGGATCAGGGATAGGTCAGGGCCTCCTGCCAGACTGGGCTGGGTCTGCGGTTGAAGAGCAGGCCTGATGGGGAGTACAGTCCTTTCCAACAGACTTTCCCAAACATTCACTACAAAAAAAGGTTAAAAAGTTGGGGGGGGGGGGGTTGCACCTGGATGGCTCAGTGGTTGAGTGTCTGCCTTTGGCTCAGGTCATGATCCCAGGGTCCTGGCATCGGGCTCCCTGCAGGTGCTTCTCCCTCTGCCTGTGTCTCTGCCTCTCTCTGTGCGTCTCTCATGAATAAATAATAAAATCTTTAAAAAAAAAAAATAACTGTTCTATGGGGCAACTGACTGATGGGTGGAGGCTGGGTGGTGAAGGAATTCACTCAAGGGAAAGCAAAGGAGATGGAAGTTTTTTGAATACACTGCAAAGGAGCAGCAGGCAGGACAGCAGAGGAGAGACTGTGTGCCAGGAGGCAGTGGGGGGCCTTCCTTACGGGGGAGTGAGGAGGTTTGGGGAATGTATGAAATTTTCATTCTTTGGTACCTGCGCCCTGTTGTAAGTGGCCCATTGGTCAGTGAGGGCCTGTGGGCCTTCGGAGGCGGTCGCTTAGTGAGCCTGTCTGCCGTCGGCCGGTGGCCACTGTGGGACCCTCCTGTCTTACTCAGGTTTACACTGCTCAGGCCTAAAAGCCACCTCTGCACGTTCCCACCATGTCGTACCGCTGGGGTTAACGGATCTTCTATCACGTGTGCGGATCTGGAGATATATTTGTAGCACCTTTTCAGAATGTGAATTGTGCTTGGTTCTTTGGTGAGGCAGGGAGCAGAGTTCACGGCAGAAAAAGAAATTTTGCCCTTGCTAGTCCCTCTGTTTGGAAAACTCCTTCCCATTGGGGATCCCTGGATAGCTCAGCAGTAGAGCACCTGCCTTCGGCTCAGGGTGTGATCCTGGAGTCCCAGGATCGAGTCCCACATCGGGCTCCCTGCGTGGAGCCTGCTTCTCCCTCTGCCTGTGTCTCTGCCTCTCTCTCTCTCTCTATGTCTCTCATGAATAAATAGATAAAAATCTTAAAATTAAAAAAAAGGAAAGCTCCTTCCCCCGACCTTCTCAGGGTCCGCTGGCTGGCTATCTGGTTGGAGTGCTCCCCCTCCCAGAGACCTCCTCCATCCCCCTTTCTAGATCAGCACCTCTCTCAAGTCCTCTACCTGTACGCTTGAGTATGTTTCATACAGCTCTTCTCATTTACCGACATTATATCGCATGTCTGTTTATTGTGTTCCCTCGAGACAGTAGACTTTGTTCTTTCTTTTTCTTTTTTTTTTTTAAGATTTTATTTATTGGAGAGAGGGGGAGAGGGAGAGATGGAGCATGATCAGGGGGGGAAGGGCAGAGGGCGAGGGAGAAGGAGACTTCCTGCTGAGCAGGGAGCCCAATGACAACATGGGGCTCCATCCCAGGACCCCAAGATCATGACCTGAGCCAAAAGCAGATGCCTAACTGACTGAGCCACCCTGGCTCCCCTAGATTTTCTTCTTCATGGCTGTATTCTCAGCGTCTAAAATATACCCCAGCACATAGGTAGGTGCCCCATAAATCTGTTGAATGACTCAAAGTGACAAAAGTGTCCATTCTGCTCTGCCCCCAGCTCGGGGTGTCCTGCCTAGACAAGGCCTAAAGTTCAAGTAGAGCCCTCCCCACTCCCACCAAGGCTCCAGGGGTCACTTTAGAGCAGTAGCTTTCAAACTTTTTGACCCTCTCTATTTTTTTTTTTTAAAGATTTTATTTATTTATTCATGAGAGAGGCAGAGACATAGGCAGAGGGAGAAGCAGGCTCCACGCACGCAGGGAGCCCGATGCAGGACTAGATCTCAGGACCCTGGGATTATGACCTGAGCCAAAGGCTCAACCACTGAGCCACCCAGGGATCCCCCTACCCTGACTCTCAATAAGAAACACAATCCCCAGTGCTCACACATGTACATGTTTATGTAACTGAAACAAGCACAAAAAAACCTGTACTGGGAGCAAGGTTTTCTTTTCTTTTTTTTTTTTAAATGCTGGTCTCCACTCCTTGAATAGATTTCATCACCTGCTCAACGGTCACCATTGCCTTAGACCGGTGTTTCCAGGGGCGGTCAGGGAGCGCATTTGTACTCTAGCCTTGGGGCAGCTGCTATAGAGGCAGATTCCCGGCTCCACCTCAGATTTAGTGGTGGAGAATCTTATCTCACCGGAGAGTGTGAATGCTTAACAACCCCTCTCCCCCAGAGGTCCTGACCCGGGTGATTCTGAAGCTGATAAAGCCTGAGAAGCCATCACTTGGGGTTCTGAGTGTCCCGAGGCCTCTGGTGGAGACTTGGGTCAGGCACCCGTACATTTAAGGGAAGGGGCTGAGTCTTCCAGCCCAGCTTCCCCTCCAGGCCAGCCCAGCCCCTAAATGGGTGGAACAGATGATCCCCACTTTATAAGAGTAAATCCATTTCCACCTAAGCCCCTTGCAATTCCTAGGTACATGCCCGGAAGTACTTCTGGTGATTTTGCTACTGACTCCAGCCCTCCTGGGCCCACTGACTGCTCCCAGGCCACACCCGGTGAAGGGGCCCCACTTTCCCCAAGGACCTTAACCCCTACTTCCCCCTTCTGCCCTCCACGGTCTCTCTTCCTTCCCATAAAATTGCTTCTGTTTTCTTTGTTCTTACCATAAGGTTTAATTACCCTCCCCGCCCCAAGCCCTTAGAACAAAAAAATTCTAACCACAATCTCCAGTTATGGTGGGCCATTTCCAGCCCCACCTCCCGGAACAGGGTCAACTGCCATTATGAAGCCTTCACCTTTCCACTAGAAACGACTTTTGACGCCAGGAACACTGCGCTTTCCTCGCCAAAGAACCTCACACAGTTTACATCCTGAACCCCGGCTACAGGCGTATTTACACATCCTCACATATGCAATAAAAGATTTTGAAGCCCCTAGTGTATACCATACACCCAAGCTCAGCACGTTGCAGACAAGCTCTCACTTAAGTCTTGAAGCAGCCCTGAGGTAGGAAACAATTCTCACCCCCATTTTAGAGATGAGGAAACTGAGGGACTAAATGATGTGACCCAGGTCCCAAAGTTTTAGGTGGTGGAGCTCTGGGGCTGTCAGCTGCCCTCGCCCTCAGGGGCTGAAGCTGAAGGGGCTAACAGAAAGGAGTCTATCTTTCCCTTTGCACAGTTGTCACTTAGAGGGACCTCAGGATAGAGGTGCCTCAGCCCCTAAGTGCTGCAGGACGTAGTGATGCTTCTCTTCAGGGTTTAGGTTTCACAAGTGTCGAGGCCCGATGAATTTAGAATAACCTCTGACACCCAAGGCCTGGCCTCGCCTTCCTTTGGCTGAATTTTCTCCTCAGGCCTCTGCTGTGACCTCCTAAAAGGGAGTTTGGGCGCTGGGGAACAGCACGCTCCTTGTATGCCCAGGCTGGCTGGACTGGAGCCCCAGCAGGAGACTTAATCTGGCCTTAGACTGACTGATGAGGTCCTAAGGAAATAAAGCTCTGAGGCAGCTCCAGCACATGCCAGCAGGGGCTTATTCTGGGGTGGGTTTTTTTTTTTTTTTTTTAAGATTTTATTTATTTATTCATGAGAGACACAGAGAGAGAGGCAGAGACACAGGCAGAGGGAGAAGCAGGCCCCATGCAGGGAGCCTGACATGGGACTCGATCCCGGGACCCCAGGATCACACCCTAGGCCGACCAAGGCAGGTGCTAAACCGCTGACCCACCCAGGTATCCCCTGGGGGTGGGTTTTTCATCCACGTTTTTTTGCATATTCTCTTTTCTTCAATAAACATGCATTCATTTTTTCAACACTAGTTATAAAAAGAGCTTCAAATGAGGAAAAATTTGGTTGTAAATACTTTGGGGAAGTCAGTGTAATACAGATGTTCCCCACTGGACCTTAATATGCAGTTTTAAAAGGTTAATAATCATGGGGGATCCCTGGGTGGCTCAGTGGTTGAGCGCCTGCCTTCGTCCAGGGCGTGATCCTGGGGTCCCGGGATCGAGTCCTGCATCCGGCTTCCTGCATGGAGCCTGCTTCTCCCTCTGCCTGTGTCTCTGCCTCTCTCTCTCTCTCTCTGTGTGTCTTTCATGAATAAATAAATCTTTAAAATAAAATAAAAAGGGTAATCACGTTAGCCACAAATCAAAGCGCCTGAACTCCAACCTCATTGCTACGGATTAGTAACTGTGGCTCCTCGCAAGTTACTTAACCTCCATAAAAATGGGGATCATAGGAGTCCTTTCCTTATGTTAGTAACAGACACTTAGCAATCCCAGCCCCTGTGTGTGCCCAGGATCCTGTTTAATCATTTAATCCTCAGCACAAGGTGTGGGGGCAGGTACCCCTTATCCCCTCTTTACAGCTGAGGCCATTGAGGATGCTCTGCCCCTGAACAGATAAATGGGATTTGAGCCCAGGCAGCCTGACACCAGAACCTGGCCTCAAGCTACTTGTCTAAAGCTGCCTCTCAAAGAGGGCTGTGGTACACGATAAATCGCTTTATTTATTTTTTTGAAAGGTTTTACTTTTTCATGAGGGACACAGAGAGAGGCAGAGACATAGGCAGAGGGAGAGGGAGAAACTAGGTTCTAGGGCCCAGGGAACAGGACGGGAGCCAAAGGCACCCTCAACCCCTGAGCCACCCAGGCGCCCCCGTGACACGACGCTTTAACGCGCTCCGGAGTCTGGCCCTCAGCCCGCGCCCAGCGAGGTTTCCGACGGTCGCGTTAATGTTTGGAGTTTCGTGTCCATCATAAAACTAACACGCATACAAGGCGACTTAATTCGGCAGAAAATCACAAATACAGCTGGGGTCGCCCGGCGGGGGTGGGGGGTCGAGGGGCGGGGTGGGGGGGGGGCTGCGGAGCGTGGGGGAGGTCGCGGGGTCCGGTTAGCCGCGGGGACAGGTCTCGCGGCGGGGTTGGGGGTCGTGAGGCGGGGAGGGGGGGTGTGGAGCGGGGGGGGCCGGGGGGAGGACTTGGGGGCGCGGGGCTGGGGGGGTGTGGAGCGGGGGGGGGCCGCGGGGCGGGGTTGGGGGGCGCGGGGCTGGGGGCGTGTGGAGCGGGGGGGGGGCCGCGGGGAGGGGTTGGGGGAGCGGGGCCGGGGGGGGGGGGGGTGTGGAGCAGGGAGGGGCCGCGGGGAGAAGTTGGGGGCGCGGGGCGGGGGGGTGTGGAGCGGGGGGGGCCGCGGGGCGGGGTTGGGGGGCGCGGGGCTGGGGGCGTGTGGAGCGGGGGGGGCCGCGGGGAGGGGTTGGGGGAGCGGGGCCGGGGGGGGGGGTGTGGAGCAGGGAGGGGCCGCGGGGAGAAGTTGGGGGCGCGGGGCGGGGGGGGGTGGAGCGGGGGGGGCCGCGGGGCGGGGTTGGGGGGCGCGGGGCTGGGGGCGTGTGGAGCGGGGGGGGCCGCGGGGAGGGGTTGGGGGAGCGGGGCCGGGGGGGGGGGTGTGGAGCAGGGAGGGGCCGCGGGGAGAAGTTGGGGGCGCGGGGCGGGGGGGTGTGGAGCGGGGGGGGCCGCGGGGAGGGGTTGGGGGGCGCGGGGCCGGGGGCGCGGAGCGGGGCGGGGCCGGGGGGCGCGGCCGGGGCTCGGGGCGGGCGGGCGGGCAGGAAGCGGGGCGGCGGGCGCGCGGGGCCGCCCGTCGGGGCCGGGGCCGGGGCCGGGGCCGGGGCCGGGGGCGGGGTCGGGGAGGCCCCGCCCCGCGGTCACCTGCGGCAGGTGGAGCGCGCGGCGCGGGGCGCTCGGCCATGTCTGCGGGGAGCGCGGGGCCGGGGCCGGGGCCGGGGCCGGGGCCGCTGTGCCCGGAGCACGGCCAGGCCCTGGGCTGGTTCTGCTGCTCCGAGCGACGGCCCGTGTGCGCCGGCTGCGCGGGGCTGGGCGGCCGCTGCCGGGGCCACCGCATCCGCCGGGCGGAGGAGCGCGCGGAAGAGCTGCGGGTGAGCGGGCGGGGTCGCCGGAAGGCGGGGGCCCGAGGAGGGTCCGAGGGGGGCCCGAGGGCGGGGGGCCCCGGGGGCCGCGCCGAGAGGGAGGCGGCGGGCCCGGGCGGCCGGGGCGGGAGCGCAGGCTCGGCGGTGGCCGCGGCTCGGAACGAGGCGGTTAAGGGTGTGGCCTGTGGTGGAGTCGCGGAGACGTGAGTTCGAATCCCGCCTCCTCCCCACCTCCCTGCGAGTCCCCTGAGTCTAAGCCTCAGTGTGCGGTGTGAGGGGAAAAACAGCGCGAGTTTATTGGGGCCGCGGTGCCAGAGACCTGAGATAATGGGTGGGATGCTCCCTAGTCCCTCCGCTCCTGTCGGGGTGAGAGCCGGGCGGCCTTGGTGGCCGGGGTCAGCGTGTGCCCCGCGTCCCGCCCTGGTGGAGCTGACCTGAGCTCAAAGCGGGCCTCCTCCCTCCTCGGCCCTGGGCTCGAGGCCCCTCCCCTCGTCCACCCTCCAGGCTTCCTGCTGAGCTCGTTTCTTTGCCCTTCCTGCGTTGGCCTAGACTGGACCCCAAGCGGGTTCCCCCTGGGTAAACGGCGGGGGCGGGGCGGATCTCGGGAGGTTCCTGCTGGACTCTTCACCTGGAGCTTCTCCCCACCTCCACTGCAGGTTAGCTCCAAGCTGCTCACCTTCTTCACTGCTCACCCCAGGTCTGCTGAGACTGGGGAGTCAGAGTCACCCTGGGTCTCCCTCCTTCCACCCTAGTGGCCCCTGGGGGTTTCCTTGCAATTTGATTAAGCCCCAAAGGTTGGGGAAACCCAGGTGCTCTGCCCACCTGTGAGGCCCGAGGGCTCGGCCTGGGGACTCAGACCGAGGGGTAGTAAACGCACCTGACTGGCCAGGAGGGGTTCACTTACTCAGTGACACCTGAAAGCTCCTGGTTGGCTCTCCCTGTCACCACTATCCATCATCAATAGTGAGGATGAAAATAAACTTGGATAATGTGGTGTAATAAACTTGCATCATGGGTGGAAGCTTTGCCAGCATCAAAGCACCCCAGTATCTATCGTCTCATTCCATCCAGACTTCTGAAGTTACATCCTACCTACATTTTGAGCAAACTAAGGCCTGAACCGGCCTGAACTCCTCCAAGGTTTCTAATATTCAGGAGCTGGACCAAGGGAGTCATCGATTTGGCCAGAGAAAACGACCTTTTTGCTTCGGTGGAGGGAGGAAGTGGTGCTATTGGGCGTGAGAATTCAATAAAAACCTTAAAAAAAATTGCCATCCGAGCAGAATCTTAGTGGAGGGGGGTGAAGGCTGGGGCAGGGTGGCAGGCCTGGGGCTTGATTTGGAACACAGTCTGCCCAGGGTGCCTTCTCTGGCCCCTCCTGAGGCCCTAAGCACATTCATCTCCTTTGCCTGCAGGGAAGGGTTTCTTGTCTTCTCTCCCCCCAATTTTGAGTATATTATGGCATTTACACACTCTTTCTGTTCTCTGTCCAGCCAGCAAAGAGATTTTGCCCCAGGGCAAGATGGTTACTTAACTGGGCACCAACAACACCCATTCAACCAAGTCCTTCATACCTTCTGGGTTCTCGTCCTGTAGCTTTGCGGAAGCTAGCTTAGTTTCCTTAGTCCTATGGTGTGTGGAGATCACAGCTTCCTCCCAGCCAGCTCAGTTCTTTCACTTAGCATTTGGACCAGCGAAGTGCCAGACTAATTCCTGACTGTGGGGTGGGAAGGATTTGCAAGGGTTGCCGAGAAGAGGAGCCGAGTTGCCTTTTGGCAGATGGAGCTGGTGCAAAGCTCAGAGAGGAAGGAGTGGAGGAGCGCTGGTTGGGAAGGAGTCCAAGTCCCTGGAGAAATGGAGTGGAAAAGCAGGGGCCTGACAAGTCACTCCTCTGTGGGCCTCAGCTTCATGTCTAAACCTCTCCCCTGCTCTCCTGTGGGATGCTCACAGCTTTGGCAGATGTGAACAACTGAATGTCTTGTGATCAAGGAAGTAGATGTTCCTTCATTCAACAAATATGTATTCAGGACCTCTGTGTGTAGGAGGAACTTTCTTCTAGGTAGTGGCCCATAGCGAACAAGCCAAAGTCATGGTGCCAGTGTTCCAGTGGTGGGGGAATGATACAAAAAAAGTAAACGAACCCATAGTATGCAGGCAGAGAGTGATAAATGCAAGGGAGTAAAATGAGCAGAGTAGGGAATGGGGTGTGCAGTGGTCAGGAAGGGCTGAAGTGCTTCAGGAAGCACTTCTGAAGAGGTGACCCTGAATAGAGTAGGGGAGGGAACTGGTATATATGTAGATTTACCCAGATATATATCTGAGAAGACTGCTGGACCCAGAAGAAGCAACAGGTGCAAAGATGCTATTGTCAGGACAAGTTGGTGTGTTTACGGAACAGAAGGAGGCCATTGTGGAGAGTGCTAGGAGGTGACATTGGAGCAACAGAGTCCCCGTCAGACAGGAAAGCCACTGGACAGTTTTGAGCCAGGCCATGACCTGACCTAATTTCCTTACACAAGGTGGCAGTGGCTAACTGTGGAGGCTGAGCCCAGTTAGGAGGCTCTAGTTGGGCTCCTATGAGAGAGCTAGTGACCATCTGAGTAGAATAGCAAGAGTGGAGGTGACCAGAAGTGGCCAGAGGGGAGAGAGAGAGACTTTGGAGTCAGGGCTGATAGGACTCATTGAGAGATTATAGATATATGCCAGTTTGGAGAGTAACTCGTGGGGTTTTTGTTGGGGTAAGGAGGTTGATGATTGCTGGTGCTGTTTAATGAGTGGGGATAACTTCGGGAAAGGCAATTTGAGAAGCCGTGTTCTTCTGCTCAGGTGTGGAGAGCCAGGGAGCTGGGTCAGAAGGAATGCTGAGAGCTTACGCAGGAAAGTGATTACGATGATGGGCCTCGGATTTCAGGATAAGGAGGGAAATGAGGCCACAAAGTGGGTGATGGACACTGAAAGGTGTTAAGACTAATGTATTGGTGGCTTCAACTAGGCTAAAGAATGGCTGGACTGGAGGGGCGCCTGGGTGGCTCAGTCGTTTAAGCTTCCTACTCTTGGTTTCGCCTCAGGTCGTGATCTCAGGGTTGTGGGATTGAGCCCTGTGTTGGGCGTGCTCAGCGTGGAATCTGCTTGGGAGTCTCCCTCCCTCTGCCATTCATGCGTTCTCTCTCAAATATTTTTTTTAAAAAAAGAGACTTACTGGGACCCCTGGGTGGCTCAGCGGTTGAGCATCTGCCTTTGGCTCAGGGCATGATCCTGGGGTCTGGGATCCCTGCAGGGAGCCTGCTTAACCCTCTGCCTATGTCTCTCTCTCTCTCTCTCTGTATTTCTCATGAGTAAATAAAATCTTTTTAAAAATTAAAAAAAAGACTTGTTGGACTGGAAAATCTAGAGTAAGTAATCTGGAAGGATGAAAGTGGTGGGCATGGTGTGGAAGCCTTGAAATGAAGATTTTGGAGGTGGTACGGTTTTCAGTAATAACAAGGTCTCAGATGTGACTGTGGGCGCAAGTGGCTGACGTGGGTGCAAGGGAAGTAGCTGAGGTAGATGCAAGGGAATGGGGGAAAATCATTGGGGATTAGAGTGAATGGATCCACATGGATCAAGATGCCATGGATGTCATTTGTATTTTGCAGAACAAGATTGTGGACCAGTGTGAGAGGCTGCAGTTACAGAGTGCCAGCATCACCAAGTATGTGGCTGAAGTCCTGCCAGGGAAGAACCAGAGAGCAGTGGTAGGTGGTTCTCCTTCCCCTCTGCTCTGGACCCCTCCTAGGATAAGACTCCAGCCTTAGCATGGGCCCGTCTAGGATCCCTTCCCAACCTCGCAGACTCACTGTGCCACTAGCGAAGCTGGATGCCCAAGGAAGGTTTCCTATCTCTCCGAGCCATGGGTTTACCATCCGGGCAGAGAGGACTCTTCCCAGTACCACACTGGGGCAAATACTGGGAAAATGACTTTCTTGGAGAACAGGATCAGGAAGGGTAGCATTCTTCCGCCATCTAAGTATTTTGTGGTCAGCCCCCACGTTCTAAAGTAACCTATGTACTTTTTTTTTCCTTTTTTTTTTTTTTAAATTTTTATTTATTTATGATAGTTTTTCCTTTTTTTTTTTTTTAATTTTTATTTATTTATGATAGTCACAGAGAGAGAGAGAGAGGCAGAGACACAGGCAGAGGGGGAAGCAGGCTCCATGCACCGGGAGCCCGACGTGGGATTCGATCCCAGGTCTCCGGGATCGGGCCCTGGGCCAAAGGCAGGCGCTAAACCGCTGGCGCCACCCAGGGATCCCTAACCTATGGACTTTTACATGGAGTGTCCTTTATGACCATCTTATGCAGTAGGTGGCGGTAACATACCTGTTTACAGACAGGAAATGGGTTACCTAGAGGTTTATTGACCTGCCCACGGTTCACAGCCTCCTGCCAGAGGCAGTTCCAGGACCTGGATCTTCTGACTCCCAGGCCAGTGCTCCTACTGCTACTCCCCACTGCTGAGCCTTTATTCACTTGTCCCCATCGTCACTGCTACATTGTCACTTTTAAGTATGCCCCTCATGGGTAAGGGCTTTGAATTTCTTTCTGTACCTCCCCTCCTTCATTCCTCAACATGTCCAGTGGAACAGGCTTGGCATGGTCTTAGTCAAGGTTCTTTTTTATTTTTTATTTTTATTTTTTTTTATTCATGAGAGACAGAAAGAGACACAGGCAGAGGGAGAAGCAGACTCCTCGCAGGGAGCCCGATGTGGGACTCGATCTCAGGACCCCAGGATCACACCCTGAGCCAAAGGCAGACACTCAACCACTGAGCCACCGAGGCGTCCCAGTCAAGATTCTTTTGAGTGTGTAAAAGGAAACTCAGTTGAACTAGTTTGAGCAAAACAGGGCATTTCCTGGCGGGTTACAGTAGCCTCTCAGAACCTAAAAGGGATGAGAACCAGGAAAGAAGAAGCTGCTAGGAGGCCAGGCAGCTATTCTGTGTCCAGTTCTGCTTCTCTTAGCATGATGGTTCTTCTCTCTTTCACCTATTTTCTTCATCCTTTTTATTTTCTTGTCTTGACCGCACTGGCCAGGACCTTAGTACAATGTTGAATAGAAGCTCACGTAGCAGACACTGACTTCAAGGGGTATATTCACAACACTTAACCATTTCTGTATTTATTTAACAAATCTATGGAGCACCCACCACCTGCCCAAGTACCATTGTTTTATATACTAGAGATTCCACAGTAAACAAAACATAGGAAAATTCCTGTTTTCTTGAAACTTATGTGGTGTAAGGGGGTAGGACAATAACAATTAAATACATGCTATGTCAAAAGGTGAGAAGTGCTATGGAGATGTTTAACACAGAAAGGAGGACCTTCTTTGTTGAGAACGGGGGTTGCAATTGCATATGCTCTGATCAGAAATGACCTAATTAAGTATTGATATTTGCACAACATTTACAGAAGGTGAGGGAATCTGGGGGAAGAGTTCTAGGAAGAGGGAATGGCAAGTGCAGAGGCCCTAAGGTGGAAGCATACCTGACACGTTGGAGGAGCAGCAAGGAGGCCTATGAGGCTGAAGCAGAGTAAACAGGTGAGAAAGCAATAGGAAGTGAAGTCAGAGAGGCAGGGGGTTGGGGAAGCTAGATAGCATCATCACTGGACGCATGGGGACTTTGCCTTTTGTTTGAGTGAGGTGGGAAGTCTCTAGAAATTTCTAAGCAGACTAAGATGATATGACCTAAGATTAAAAAGAACACCGGTTACTGTTTGAGAAGTGACCATAGGCCACAAAGGCAAAAGCAGGGAGACCAATTAGGAAGCTGGCATAATAATCCAGGTGAAAGACAAGAGTGGTTTGGACATGAGTGAAAAGTGTCTGGATTCTATGTCTAATATGAAGGGAGAGACACTAGGATATGCTGATGGACTGGATGTAGGCAAGAGAGAAAGGTAGGAGTGGGGAGGAATAACTCTTAACCATTTTTCTTTCTTAAATATTTTGATTTGAGAGCTGGAAGGATGAGGCAATCACTTACCAAGGTGGGGAAGGACCACGTGCAGGGATCCAAGGACCAAGCTCTAGGGCACCTCAACAGTTAACCGTTAAGGAGATAGAAGAGAGAGTGGTACCTGGCTGGCTCAGTTGGAGGAGCATGTGACTCTTGATCTCAGGGTCATGAGTTGGAACCCCATGTTGGGTTTAGCGATTACATAAATAAAATTAGGGAGAAGAAGAAGATGGGGGAAGAGGAGGAAGAGAAGGAAGAGGAAAATGAAGATAGAATCAGGAAAGTCAACCAAGAAGGAGCAATGAATGAGATAGGAGTCAAACTAAGAGTGTTGTGTCCACACAATAGGTTTTCCAGGAGGTGGGATGTCACGTGTTGCAGAGAGGTCAAGTAAGGTCAGAAACGAGAGTGGGCCATTGGATTTAGTAACAGGTTCATCACTGGAGTTCGTGACAAGAGGTGTTTTGTAGAGTGGTGGAGTAGAAGCCTGATGGGAGCGGGTTTCAGAGAGAACAGAATTGTAATTTGGGCACAGACAACACTTGAGGAGCTTTGCTGTAAGAAGGGGGCTGAGAAATGGGATAATAGTAGAGGGGGATATGGGATCAAGATGGTATTTTATTTTGAAGATGGGAGAAATTACTCTGCTGATAGGAATTGTCTGGTAGAGAGGGAGAAATTAATGGTGCGGGAGAAAGGGGGAGAGACAGGTCCAGCAGCGGGGGATGGGATCTAGTAAACAAATGGAGACTTAGCCATAGGTAAGAGCCTGAGCGTTCACAGGAACGGGGAAGGTGGAGTATATGGGCACAGGTGCAGGTAGATGGGTAGGTGGTGGCAGAGCTTACGTAAATTCTCTGCTGACTGCTTCCATTTTCCTTTATTAATCATGTTTACTCTGAGAACATTAATCATGTTTACTCTAAGAACATTAATCATGTTCTTAATGCTGCCATTTGTCGGTTTATACATCTGCTTTGTCCCCCATCAACCTGTTAACATGGTAATACGTTAATAAGAGTTTCTAATGCTAAACCATCCTGAATTCCTAGGGAAAACCAACTAAACTTGATCGTAGGTATTTTTTTTCAACTTTAAATGTTGAGGTAGTTGTAGATTCACATACTGTTGTAAGAATTAATCATATGGCCATATCCCCTATGCCCTTCATCCAGTTCCCCCCAATGGTAACATGTTGCCTAACTGTAGTACAATGTCATGACCAGGACACTGGCATCGATACAACCCAGCTTATTCATATTTCACTGATTTTACACGCATTTGTGTGTGTGTATTTAGTTCTGTGTAGTTTTATCTTGTGTATAGATTCATGTGACTTCTCCCACAAGCAAGGTACAGAACAGTTCTATTGTAAGGATCCCTTGTGCTACCTACCCTTTTATCACCCAGCCCTTCCTCTCCTTCCCTTTGTATCATCGTTACACAAAATTTCTGAGTTTGGATTTATAAGTTTTTGTGTGTGTGTGTTTTTTAAGGGTTATGTCTGTACTCAGGCATGAGATTAGCCTATGAGTTTCATTTCTTGCATAGTCCTCATCAGATTTTGGTATTGAGGTTATATAAACCCTATTCAATGAATTGGGAACTCTCTATTTTCACTGGAGGAATTTGTATTAAGACTGGAATTATTTGTGCCTTAAATATGTGCTAACACCTGCTATAAAACTGTGGGCCTGCTGTTATTTGTTTAGGTAGTTTTTTATTTTAAGATTTTATTTATTTATGCATGAGAGATACAGAGAGAGAGAGAGAGAGAGACAGAGACAGAGACATAGTCAGAGGGAGAGCAGGCTCCATGCATGGAGCCGGAGGTGGGACTCAATCCCTGTACCCATGATCACGCCCTGAGTCAAAGGCAGGTGCTCAACCGCTGAGCCACCCAGGTGACCCAGTAGTTCTTAATCTTGATTAAAGTTGCCACTAGTTTGTCTGTTTTATTAGTATTTTCAAAAACCAGCTTGTAGTATTTTGATCCTATCATTTTTTTTAAGTTTATTTTTTGTAGTGATCTTTATACCCAGCGTAGGGCTCGAACTGAACACTGAGATCAAGAGTCACATGGTGTTCTGACTGAGCCAGCCAGGCGCCCCTCTTTTGTATCTTTAAAAAAGAAAAATAATCTCATTTTTTATTTCCTCTTAGCTTTATAATTTTTTCCTTCTAATTTTTTATATATTCCGTTGTTATTTAATTCCCTTAGCTGAGCACAGTCTATTAATTTTAGCCTGTCTTCTTTCTTGAGGTCAACATTTAAGTCCTATATTTCCTTCTAGGTATTGCTTAGAGGTAGCTCTCACAAATCTGATGGCAGACATTTCATTCTGAATGAAATGTCCATTATGATTTGTTCTTTTACTATGTGTTATTAGAAATCGGTTTTTAAATCTCTGAATGTATGGTTTTACTTTTAAAATTATCATCGTTATTTTTTTCCACTAATTTTTTTTAATATTTATTTATTTATTTATTTATTTATTCATTCACTCATTCATTCATTCACTCATTCATTCATTCAGAGAGAGCAAGAGAGAGGCAGAGACCCAGGCAGAGGGAGAAGCAGGCTCCATGCAGGAAGCCCGACGTGGGACTTGATCCCGGGTCTCCAGGATCACACCCCGGGCTGCAGGCGGCTCTAAACCACTGTGCCACCGGGGCTGCCTTTTCCACTAATTTCTAACCTAACTTCATTGTAGTCTGCCTATCAGTTGTTAAAAATTTGTTGAGACTTGCTCTATGCCCTAAAACATGGTCACTTTGGTAAATGTTTCACATTCAAATCTTCTCTATAGTTACTATTTTTTTATCTGCCAGATTTACTGACTGCTGGCAAGGGGCAATTATAGTTTTATATCATGCTGTGGATTTGTCTATTTTTCTGTATAATTCTGTCTTTACTGGGCTCTTAGGTTTAGAGGAGTAGAAAATTCTAAAATAAACCACAAGCCACTTTCAGGGCAATAGAGTCTCAGCTGTCGATCACACTGGTTTTTAGTTTCTTTTCTACTTTTGGACCCCAGGGGATTTCCTTTACTTAGCTGCCAGAGCAGCTTCACTTTTAAAAGGATGCTTTGGGCTATTTTCCCAGCTTCTGTGTTTTGTCTTAGGACAGCATTTAGTTTTTTCTGGCATATCTTTGGGAAGGGAAATTTTTTTTTCTCTCTGCTATTTTCTGGGAATGAGTCAAGAAATGTGTTAAATTGATTACAGTCTTCTAGCGAGAGACTGACTATGTGATGCATCTTGGTCCAGGGTCTGTTCTTGGTCCTGATGGCATACACAGTACACAAGTGGCTCCCCCTGTGGGCAAGGCAGCAAGGGGCGATAGAACAATAGCTAATGCTGCTGAACACTTAACCTGCTAAGCTTTGTTCTGTTTACTTTGTATGTATTAACTCATTTAATCTTCCACTATAACCTCACGAGATAGGTACTTTATTATCCTCATTTAACAGATTAGAAAACTGGGGCACCGGGGTGGCTCAGTCAGTTAAACGTCTGCCTTCAGCTCAGGTCATGATCCTAAAGTCCTGGGATTGAACCCCACGTCAGGCTCCTTGCTCAGCAGGGAGTCTGCTCTCCCTCTCGCTCTGCCTGCCGCTCTCCCTGCTTGTGCTCTCTCTCTCTTATAAATAAATAAATCTAAAAACAAAACAAAACAAAACAAAAACAGATTAGAACACTGAGGCATAGGGAAGATCAGTAATGTGCTCAACATCCTGCAGATAGTAAGTGGATTGGCTAAGATTTTAAACCTAGGCTCTGTCTCTAAAGCCTCATTCCCTAACTAGTGTGTTATGCTGGCTCAGGGAAAACTGAAGATGGAGCCAGAACTCCTAGGTTCACTTAGGCCATTCACTCTCTTCCTCTGCACTGGGCAAATTGTGGGTCTCAGTTTTTCCTGTGAAGCGGGAGTCATTATCCCCATGCACGGTGCAGAACAGGTCTGCACAGCAGGACATAGAGAAAACTGCTGGCTATCCATGACTTTCTGGCATGAAGGAGACTGTTCTACTTCTTCTCACTTGTCTGGCAAGAGTGCAGGTGTTTCATGCAACCTTTGGGGATGATTGATTGTCCGGTGGCATTGGTGGAAAGGGAATAAATAGTATTGAACTGAGAGTCAAGAGAACTGGGTTCTAGTCCCAGCTCTGTCACTGACTTGGCCTGTGAGTGCTACCAGGAGATTTTGGACTTAGTCAGAAGAGACTTTTCCCTCAGTCATTCAGCAAATATTTGAGTACCTACTGTGTGCCAGACCCTTGCTAATTACTAGGAGATCCATATTAGCTTCATTAGAGAATTTATTTCATTCCTCTTGGCATGAATAAGAATCCTACCACGGAAGCCATTGGAATGGACAGATTTAGGGAAAAATGAGATTTTTTTCACTCAGACATAGTCAAAATATCAACTGGGCTACTACTGTTGGTGTGGATTCTGTTGATGGGGATGCCCTCGTGGGCCCTTTTGCTCTACAATTCTATAGTTCTCTGACCTCGGTCCCTTGGCCTTGGAATTCTCCACTGTGAAATGATTGATTCTAGTTGATCTCTAGACCATGCCCCGCTCTTCCATTCTGTGATCCTACCTCTATGGGATATGACCTAGATGAGATGTCTGGATCTCATATTTCTTGACCCTAAACCATATTTGGGAACTCTAAGGTCAAGCACTGTTTCTTCCATTACTTTGCCCATGGCAGACATTACCAATCAATCCCAGCACTCTTTCCCACGGAGCCTGAATTCTCTTAATCTTGACTGGGGCTTTGCTAGAACCCGATTCCTTGTGTTATCCCTCATCAGAGCACAGCCAGCGCAGCACGGGAACTGGTCATCCAGAGGCTAGGTGTGGTGAGGAGTCTGTGTGAGAGTGAGGAACAGCGTTTGCTGGAACAGGTGCATGGCGAAGAGGAGCGGGCCCACCAGAGTATCCTGACACAGCGAGTACACTGGACTGAGGCGCTGCAGAAGCTTGACACCATTCGGACCAGCCTGGTGGACATGATCACCCATCTGGATGACCTCCAGCTGATTGTAAGTCGGGCAGGGGTGAGGACACACCCAGTGGACCCAGATACGCCCAAAATCTAAAACACCAAGAATGATTATTGGTAAGAGTTGGGTGGATATGGATAATCTGGAGCAGGAATGAGGCAAGGACATAAAATCATATGGAATTTTTTTATCAGAATACTGATAAGTATTCTTTTAATAGTGAGCAAATATTAACTGAGTGTCTACTATGTGCTTTTGTGCCATGGGCTGGAGTTACAGGGCATAGCTGTTAATATCTTATGAAGGAGATGAATACATAATCTAATAATGGAAGGTTACATCCTCTGGTCGAGGACATCACTGGGAGCTAGAGACCCCACAATCCAGGCTTGTGGGTGGCAGGGTGGGTATCCTGGATGAAGTAACTTCGAAGCTGGTGCCTGAAAGATAAAGAGGAACAGCTCATTAAATGAAGTGGAGAGGCAGAGAGAGGGTGCAGAAGCGTGCAGAGGGAGGACACTGACCAGGGGTCCTTATTCTTACCACCCAGAAACCACCATGGGTAATATTTTGGTACATATCCCTGCAGAGTACTTTATATAGAGCTGCAGATACGTGCAGTTTAACGGGACAGTCTGATGTTGGAGTAAATATGCCAAGCAGAGAAATCAGAATGTGGAACAACCCAGCTGTTCCCCTGTAGTTCAAGTAGGGCAGTTCCCTTCGCTGCCCTAAATTATGCATTCATTTAGTCACAGTTTCCATGGACAGAGCACATTGTGTCCCAAACACTGGGACGGTCACAAGAGAAGATTCAGGAAGAGTCCCAGCCATCCAGGAGCTGGCAGCCTTGGGGTGGGGGCAGTGAAGTGTTGGTAGATGTGTACTTGTCCTAAAGTGCAGTTTAAGGAAACAGAGGATGCCCCAGGGCACAGGAGACAGTGATTCATGCCAAATGCGTGGTGGGGACTGTGTGTGAAGAAGAACCCAGATAGTAGCTTCATTTTGGATTTTTTTTTTCATTTTGGATCTTAAAGCAGGAATAGGATGCTTTATTTTAGAGTCTGTCCACGTAGCACCCTCCATGCCAGTTGGAAATATCCAAGTCTTGACCACCTGCTGAGTTAGTGGTACCAAGCCTGACTCTGTTTTCTTTTCTTACAGCAGAAGGAGCAGGAGATTTTTGAAAGGTGAGTATGGCCCCGTCATTTCCCTGGGCAGTCATGGAAACCATTGCCCGCCAGCCTGTAACTAGTCTGTTGCCTTGAGGCCTTGCTGCTCCCGGGAGGAAGCCCAAGGCATGCGGCTGAGTGGCTACCCTGGAGCCATGCTCCCTGGACAGGGGTCTTCCCGCACCAACTTGGAGAACTGCTTAAATAGTGGGGAAGGGGAGTGAAATCAGCACTTAGCAACCAGAGGCTGGCCAAGGGCTTTCTAGAATGTTATCCTATTGGAGTGTTTTATATCCCCCATCTAAGGATGAAAATACTGAGGCTCAGGGGCACCTGGGTGGCTCAGCTGGTTAAGCATCTGCCTCCCGCTCAGGTCATGACCTTAGGGTGGTGGGATCGAGCCCCTGCATCAGGGCTCTCCCCCTCCCCCTGCCTGTGCTCTCTCTCATTCTGTCAAATAAATAAGCAAAATCTATGAAAGAAAGAAAATACTGAGGCTCGAAGAGGGGTGGGGACTTGCCTATGCCCCAGAGTTGGGGCATGGACCCACACCCGACACCTGTCCCACCACTGTCTCCTCTGCCTCAGTTCCCCCTTTCTCGGATGAAAGAATCTTGGAAACTTAAGTCTAGTTACCACTCAAAATTTGCATTTTAATGAAGCAATAAGAAAAGCATTTAACCAGGCTCTCCGTGGGTCCTGAAGGGCTGAGAGCCAAGAGCCCTAGGAAGTGGCCAAGAGGATGTGATTTGCCAGGCAAAGAAATTAAATCCTTACATCTTCTTTGAGAGACTTCAGAGCTGTACCTGAGGAGCACAACCCATTCTTCTTACTTATTTTTTATATTTAAATTTCAACAGTAATACATGTGTATGCGAGAAAGAGAAAAAAGATGCCACCTATATAAAACCATTTAAAATTTAGAATGTCTTGGGGTGCCTGGCTGGCTCATTTAGTAGAGCATGTGTAACTTGATATCAGGATTGTGAATTTAAGACCCACATTGGGCATAGAGATTACTTTTTTTTTTAGTTTCTCCATCACACCTTTCTAACACTATTCTTGGAGGTGATCAGTTTTAACAGTCAGATGTGTATCCTGTGGACTTTCCTCTGTAAAGTCCTAGGAGAGTACATCTGGGCTTGTCTACCTCTAAAGATACGTTTGTTTTTTTTTTTTTTAACACAGTTGGGATTGTTTTAAAACTTGCTGTTCTATACCTTATCAAGGTCTCGGGCAGCTCTGGTGGCGCAGCGGTTTGGCGCCGCCTGCAGCCTGGGTGTGATCCTGGAGACCGGGGATCAAGTCCCACATCGGGCTCCCTGCATGGAGCCTGCTTCTCCCTCTGTCTGTGTCTCTGCCTCTCTCTGTGTGTCTATGATAAATAAAAATCTTAAAAAAAAAAAAAAAAAAAAACGTATCAAGGTCTCTTGGAATCTCTCCCTGTCAGTATGTATAGATTTACCTCACTCTCCAGCAAGTCTGTAAAGTCTCCCCCAGTATGGATGCCCCCCAACTTTATTTTCCGGTCTCCTTTCCTCTTTCTCTTTTACCTTCTTCATCTTTCTCTAAAACCATCCTGTCAGGATCCCTGGGTGGCGCAGCGGTTTGGCGCCTGCCTTTGGCCCAGGGCACGATCCTGGAGACCCGGGATCGAATCCCACGTCGGGCTCCCGGTGCATGGAGCCTGCTTCTCCCTCTGCCTGTGTCTCTGCCTCCCTCTCTCTCTCTCTCTCTCTCTGTGACTACCATAAATAAATAAATAAATAAAAATTAAAAAAAAATAAATAAAACCATCCTGTCTTCAATTTCAAGCTGCTCAGATTTTTGAAGGAAAAAAGTTGATCTTTAATTTTTTTTTTCTTTGCAACATTTCAAATATAGGGAAAAGTTGTGAAATAGTATAAGGTGCTTTGCCTGAAAATCCTAACTGGTAGTAATTTGCCACATCTGCTCTCTTTCTTGGTTTGTTTGTCTCTTCCTTTCTGTCTAACAAGTGAATATACGGCACTTATTTTTTACTGACCTCTTTGAGACCAAGTTGCAGAAAGTAAGACCTTGTATGTCTAAATGCTTCAGCATCTTTCTCTCAAGAACAAAGACCATCTCTTCCATAACTACAGTGTCACTATTAAGCTCTGGAAATTTAATGCTGGTATAATACTATTATCTAATATACAGTCTATATCAAATGTTGCTAATTGTGCCCCAAACATTCTTTTCTTTTTTTAAGATTTTATTTATTTATTAATGAGAGACACAGAGAGAGGCAGAGAGAGAAGCAGGCCCCACGCAGGATCCTGACGCGGGACTCGATCCCGGAACTCTGGGATCACGTCCCGAGCAGAAGGCAGACGCTCAACCACTGAGCCACCCAGATGTCCCTGCCCCAAACATTCTTAACAGGGTTTGCTGTGTTTTGTGTTTCCTGATTCATCTGGTCCTTTAATCTGGAATTGTTCCTTAGCCTTTTAAAACAACCATAACAACAAAATACTTTTGAAGAGTATAGGCCAGTTTTATAGACTATCCCTCAGTTTGGATATATCTGCCGTGCCCACATCCACGGCCAGGCTCAGCTCTGGCTGCCACGGCAACAGGTCCTGCTGCCCGGAGCGGACATTCTGATCCCAGCCAGGGCCCTGCTGTACCCCAGCCCCATTGCACTGCCACTCCTTTGGGATCACGAGTTTTCCCCTTGGAACCATGAGGCGCTGGACCAGCTGGCTGTCTAGACTCTAGTGTCTATGCCTGGCCTCCGATTTGCCTTGGGTTGGCTCAGCGCTGCTGACATGGGCTCCTCTTTCCTCCCCACCTGATGGCTGGGGCTCCTCCAGCCCCACCTTCGGTGCTTGGAGAAGATGCAACAGACCCTCTCTTGTCCTGACCACAAAGAGCCTTTGTTACCAGAGCCTGTTCTCAGCTTTTCTAGGGCTCTGTTCACCTTGCTCTTCCCAAGCCAGGATACTGACAGTCTTTCAAAGGAGCTTGCACCCATGAGCTGTGCCCTACTCTCTGCTCCTTCATTATGGGCAGAGCCAGGAGATTTGGGGAAGAGAATGTGCTCTCAGAACTGCTGCCTAGATCTCAAAGCCATCTTCAGGGTCAGAGGTGGTGGGAGAGCTCTTTCTCAGAAACTAGTTCAGAGGCCCACAAAGCTCCTTAGCGAACCCTTACTTTGCCCTACACCCTCTTGATTATTTTCATTTTAGGTCAAGGGCAAACTTATGTTGAATAGTGCCTGGACTCCAGACTGGATTTGTTGTTTTTGCGTGGAGGCGGCACTTGAACCCAGCTCCTCTTTTTTGCTGAGTGCTTTCTCTGAATTTCTCTTTTTTCCTGTCAAATGGGATAACAGCTATGTCCCAGGTTAGAGCAAAGATGACATGAGATTCTATACAGAAAACTGGGAGCCCCATAACCTACATTCTTAATAAATAGTAATTCTCCCCTCCTGGGCATGCTCTATTCCCATATTCCCTCCAGCCAAACCCAGTGCCCCTGTGGAGAGGTAACTATTGGGAGCAAAGCACTAGAACTAATTTATGGTTGGGGGTGATAACTGATAGTCCCTTCTTGTGGGATCCCTCAAGGGTCTTGCATTTTAAGAGCAGAGGAGTGGCTGTACCTTCTGACCAAAGCAATAGGTTATGCTGTAGTAAGTTTTGTTTGTTTTTAAAAATTTTATTTATTTATTCATGAGAGACACAGAGAGGCAGAGACACAGGCAGAGGAAGAAGTAGGCTCCATGCAGGGAGCCTGATGTGGGACTCGATCTCAGGACCCTGGGACCCTGGGAACCCACCCTGAGTGAAAGCTGGACGCTCAACCGCTGAGCCACCCAGGTGTCCCATCTTAGTGGGGTTTTGGTTGCATCTGATGTTTGACCCAGATCCATGTCCAGAACCTTCCTGAATTTCTGTTTTATTTTATTTTTTTTTTTTTTCCACAAGGACCGAGGAGGCAGAGGGCATTCTGGATCCTCAGGAGTCGGACAAGTTAAACTTTAATGAGAAGTGCATTCGGAGCCCACTACTTACCCAACTCTGGCTGACAGCAGTTCTCGGGTCCCTCTCAGGTTAGAAGCTATTAGAGCCTAGCACCAGTTGGCACAACTGGGCTGTTGGCTGGCTGGCTGGGTTTTGCTGCTGGGGTCACACTGGGAACCAGAGCATCTGGCATGGTAGCTTAAGCAATGAGTGATGCTAGATGCGGGCTTGTTAATGAGGCCAAGGTTTTGGACAGGCCTGGGGTGGCTGGGTCAGATCCTTCTCATTTCCAGACCAACCTGCTCCGTTGGGTCTAAGAAAAATCTGGTTCCTGTAAGTCACATCTCTGTGAGTCACAGCTTAGTATTATCTCTTGGAAACCTAGTTTCTCTTTAAGAAGATATAATTGATGGCCAACCGGAGAGTATCTGGAGCGAGAATTGAGCTGCCTGGATTTGCCTCACTTACTTAACATTGACTCAGGCGACTGTAGCCTGGCCTTGTGCTGCACGCTAAGGCCACAGAGGTGAATGGGACACGGTCTTCACCCTGCAGGAATTCCCACTTAGTGCTGAAGTTCTCCAAGCCAGATCCTCCAAACTAGGTGGATCCCCCAAACTGTCTTCCTAGTTGTGACGCTTTTGCACAATTCACAGAGAGTTAGGTTAATGGATTGAAGTTTTCCTCAATTTTAACTCTCCTCCCTTGCGTGTTAGCCTTAAATCTTTAGTACAAGCTATAGCTTGTCTGCTCTAGATTCTATTATCGGAGAGTGCCAGCAGTCCCGTTTAGTTCCTTGTTGGAAAGGATGCATCTGACGCTTCCTAGCTCCCAGGACATATCTGATCTGGAGGCCACAGATAGGCCCATCTGGAGTACACTCTGATCAGTGCTGGATGCTGGATCTTCATTTTGCCCCGTCACCAACGAGGTGTGTGACTTTGGGCAACTTGCTTGTCCTCTCTGGGCCTCATTTGTAGATGGGGGTCTTGGACTAATGATAACTATTGTTACCATGACCACAATTTATCGAGCGTTTTCATGGTAGGCACTTGATATGTATCATCTCATTTGGTCCTCATGTTCGCCCTATAATAAGACCTGTTAGTCCCCATTTTACAGATGAGGATACCGAGGCTCAGAGACAGTAAGTGGCTTGTCCGAGGTCACACTGCCAGTGAGTGGGGAGGAAGCCCTTTGCTGCTGGACAGGACCAGGTTAGGGCTGAGGGTGGGCCGTTGGGCAACTCTGAGAATTCCTTCTGGCAGGCATGGAGGACGTGCGTATCGACGAGAGGACTGTCAGCCCCTTGCTGCAGCTGTCAGATGATCGAAGGACCCTGACCTTCAACGCCAAGAAGTCCAAGGCCTGTGCCGATGCCCCCGAGCGCTTTGACCACTGGCCCAATGCCCTCGCTGCCACCTCTTTCCAGGCTGGGCTGCACACCTGGCTGGTGCACGTCCAGAACAGTTGTGCCTATAAAGTGGGCGTGGCCTTGGGCCAGCTGCCCCGCAAGGGCTCTGGCAGCGACTCCCGGCTGGGCCACAACACCTTCTCGTGGGTCTTCTCCCGCTATGACCAGGAGTTCTGTTTCTCGCACGACGGGCAGCACGAGCCGCTGGGGCTGCTGCGTTGCCCCTCGCAGCTGGGCGTGCTCCTGGACTTGCAGGCGCAGGAGCTGCTCTTCTACGAGCCCGCCTCGGGCACGGTGCTCCACACCCACCACGCGCCCTTCCCGGGGCCCCTCTTCCCCGTCTTCGCCGTGGCCGACCAGACCATTTCCATTGTCCGCTGACCTGGGGCCACCGGGAGCCCGGGGCTGCCCCGCACGCCTCCAGGCCACGTTCCTCTCCAGCGTCTTTCCCCCCAAATGTTGCCTCTGCCCAGTGGGCAGCTTTTAGGAGGGGTGGGGACCCACTTCGGGGCTGCGTCCGGGCTCGGCGTCCGTGGGGAGCCTGCCACTCCCTGGGCCTCAGCCTCCCAAACCCGCCGCGCATCTGCCCCTCTGAGGGTGTCTTGTTTACCAGTCACGGCTGCATCCAGCGCGGTGCCTGGTGCCTACTGATTGTGCAATAAATATTTCGCAAGCGCGTGGATGGATGGAAGGGTGCCCGGGCGTGTGTGGGAGGCTCTTCTCGAGAACCTTAAAGGGATTCAGGAGTCCTGCTAGGCCGCTGTTGGCCACAGGACTCTGGCCTGGGGGGCTCGGAACACTGAGGGCATCCTGTCCGCGGGGAAGTGGACTGCAACACCCCCATTGGCGGTTCTGCCTCGGGGTGGGTGGCTGGCTCAGCTGTGCACGCCTCCGTGGGAAAGGGACAACCCCCCCCCACCTGCAACTCGTGGCCCCCCTGACATACTGTGGGGACCCGGAGGGAGGGCTTCAAGCCCGAGAGGACAGAGGCAGTAAGAGGGTCAGGTTTGGGGAACAGGTATGTTATTAAAGGTTTTCAAAGACTGAGAAGTTTCTTCCATGTTCTTTGTGGCTAAATGGGCAAATCTCCCCAAGTGCCAGCTCACGTCTGAAGAGGTGCCCTTGCTAGGACGTAGAGGCCTTCCTCACCCCCCTCGGCATGCCGAGCTCAGCACGCACAGCCAAGAGAGCCCTGCCTGCTGGAACCAAGGGCGATCCCTTCCTGCTCCAGGTCCCATCACAACAGTGGTCCTCCCATTTCTGTTATTTAGGAACACAGTTCAAAGGCAATCTGACCTATAACCTCAGGCCCTGGGCTCAAAGATGGTGGCCAAAGCCGTCCCCACTCGTATGCTTATTTACTTGAAACACCGGGTTGGGGACGCCTGGGTGGCTCAGCGGTTGAGCGTCTGCCTTCGGCTCAGGGTGTGATCCTGGGGTCCGGGGATCGAGTCCTGCACGGGTCTCCCTGCAGGGAGCCTACTTCTCCCTCTGCCTGTATCTCTGCCTCTCTCTGTGACTCTTGTGAATAAATAACATCTATTTTTAAAAAAATGAAAAAGAAACACTGGGTTGATCAAATGCAGTCCACAGATTGAATGGCAGCCTTTTTGGTTGAGGTGACTTCTAGGGCCCTTTGCAGCTCTGAGACCACAGCTCACAGCCCACATCCTGTCTGATAACTCGGGAATTAATGTCATAATATCACCCGGCCTTGGTACCAAGTCCAAGGAAGACAGACCCGGGAGACGCTTGGCCAAGGTGAGAAGAGCCTCCCTCGCCTCATATGGGCACCATCTCTGCCCAGAAACCTGAATCAAAGCCAACCTTTTCTACATGGCACCTGAAGCACCCCCTCCCCTCCCCACGCCATGCTCCCCAACTCCCAGTCCAACTCCCACTCTTTAACTCCTATGGCAGCCCTCAGTCCATAGTTCATGGGCCTCTTGCCAGGAATGCACGTCTTATTCCTACCCACCTAAATGTCACCGCAGTTCAGGGTCACTCCAGAGCCATCCGTGACTGTTGACACCAGAACCGAACACCCATCTATGTGCTTTTTGCCAGAGGAATCCATCCTCTGTGCCTGGCAGTGGGCAAGGAATCAAAATGTCTGGTAAATACCAAGCAGGTGGGATCCCTGGGTGGCGCAGTGGTTTGGCGCCTGCCTTTGGCCCAGGGCGTGATCCTGGAGACCCGGGATCGAGTCCCACGTCGGGCTCCCGGTGCATGGAGCCTGCTTCTCCCTCTGCCTGTGTCTCTGCCTCTCTCTCTCTCTGTGACTATCATAAGTAAATAAAAATTAAAAAAAAAAAATACCAAGCAGGTGTGAGAAGACAGGAGTGGGAAGGAGGAGAGGCAGGGAGGGACGTGGATTTTTTTTTTTTTTTTTTTAAGATTTATTTATTCAGGAGAAGACAGAGAGGTAGACACAGGCAGTGGGAGAAGTAGGCTCCATGCAGGGAGCCCGATGCGGGACTTGATCCCAGGACCCTGAGATCATGCCCTGAGCCGAAGTCAGCTGCTCATCCCCTGAGCCACCCAGGCATCCCGGGACATGGAATTTTTAAAAACCCAGGCTACTTCACTCTCCGGTGATTCCCACCACGTTTGTTACCCTCCTGCCACCGCAGCTCTGGTCCCTGTGCTACCTCCATGCTAACACCTTGACCGGGGTGCCTTTCAAGACTGGCCTCCTTTAGAACACCTCCCCTGTTTTCCCAGGATCGCCACTGCACTATGTCCCAAGGGACACAGCTCTCTCCCTGCAACTTCCTGGTCAAGCCAAAGGCTTTGGAGTCAGGCAACCTCAATAGGAACCCTGGCTCTCTCAGGTACTAGCTGTGACCTCAGGCAGGCTGCTTAACTTCTGAGTCTCTCATTGGTAAAGTGGCGGTCCCACTACCTCCGCCCATTAGGTAGCTTTGAGGGTTATATGGGCATACGAGGGACTAAGGCATGGCAAGCATGAATGCACAGTTCCTTCTCATGATGTAATTATGGTGCTCCTTGCCTAAAATCCTGTTTATACTGTACAGTCCTAGAGGACATGTCCCTACAGCACAGCTTAGCACCCTAATTTTCCAAACTAAGCTCATCCGATCTCCTGCTTCCCAGAGAGTTGAGAGGCTTCAGAGCCTGACTGAGGGGCTCTACAACCTGTTTCAACCCTAGCAGTTTCTTGCTTTTGCTGTTTTGCATGTTGGGGTTCCAGTAAGGTCTCCAACAAAAGGGCCCTGATGCTAAAACAAAGTTTGAAGTCAGGTCATCTGGGTGGCTCAGCTGGTTAAGCGTCTGTCTGCCTTCAGCTCAAGCCATGATCCTGGTTTCCTGGGTTAGGGCCCTGAGTCAGGCTCCCTGCTCAGCAGGCAGTTGGCTTCTCCCCCTCCCCTGGCTCATGCTCGCTCTCTCTCACACTGTCTCAAATAAATAAAATCTTCAAAAAAAAGTTTGAAAGTGCCTGGGTTTGAAGCTAGTTGGGCCTTCAGTGATTCTTGAGGTGAGGGGGGTGGGGAAGACACAGGTGTGAACAAACCACCTCAGAGACATGGCACAGGGCTCAAAGTCCTGCATTTTACTGTTTTATAGTCAGAATGCATTTGGACGCTGCAGAGAGAGGGGGCAAAGGCCAGATCTCAGGAAGGAAGGGGCTCTCTTATCTCCAGCATTTGCTGGGGCCCTTCCCTCATCAGACTCAAAGTTCCAGAGCTGAGCCCTCTAGGCGGTCAAGGGCAGGCAGGAGATGGGACAGTGAGGGGAGGAGGCGTTCTTGGGGTACAGAACACTTGATTGCAGAATCCAAAGGCTCTGGGCCAAACAGCAGGAAGCTGTGCATACCTACATCCTGTGCCCCTTTATAATCACAGAGATAACTGTCCCCAATATGGGCTGCTCCTGCCGGTTCCACTTGAGCAAGCCGCAAGGCCTCATGGAAAATACGGGGATCAGGCTTGGGCCAGCCAGCAGCCTCAGAGGTCAGCACAAAGTCAAAGTGTTCCCGCAGACCAAGACCCGTCAGGATGTCCTCTAGTCGCCGGTCGAAATTAGAGACCACTGCCAGCCTCAGACCTCGCTTCCGGCACCCTCTCAGGGTGGCCTCGGCCCCCTCCAACAACTGCCACGTGCAGGGCTTACTGAAGTCTTCATACAGCTGGTCAGCGATGGGGGCCACAGCCTGGGCATCTCGAACACCTGCTAGGTAGAAGGTCTGTAAGACCACATCCAGCCACCACCGGCGGGAGGTGAGGCCTTGGCTCAGGCCGTAGTTCGGGAAGCTGCGGCTCTGAGTCCTGTATGCCTGCGTGAAGGCTTGTCCCAGAGCGGCGGCCTCCACCTCCAGTCCGCGGGCCCGAGCCTTGGAGGCATATTCCTCTCCCACAGGGTGGCGGAACCTGAGCAGTGTGTCTTTCACGTCCCACGTCAGCAGTCGTATCGGTAGCCGACGCCCCATGGCCCTGTAGGACAGAGGCAAGTCCGCCCCAAGTCTGCCAGAGGCTAAAGAGAAACTGAGCTGGACAAGACCCCCTCCACAACCTGAAGGTCTTCTCTTTCCAGGCCTCGTGGGTCACAGCAGAAGATCCTGGAACGAGACGGCAGTGACGTGGAAGTTCAGGCCTTGGACTCAAAGATAGATTAGGTTTAAAATCTGGCACTGCCCACTCACTACTTACTACTGTGTGACCCTCGGAGTGTCACTCTCTGAATCTCTGTCTCCTAATGGAAGAGGAGCCCAGCGTCCCAACCTCACAAGATTGTTACAGCAAATGGGATCATCCATTCATTCCACAAATTTCCGGGCCCCTCCTGTGTGCTAGATGCTAGGGAATAGGAAAGATTTCCAGCCCTCCTGGCATTTACAGGCATTAAAGAAGAGGAGACACAGATATTAGACAAAGAACTATACAAACACTGAAGTATAACAAAGTCGGCATGTACCATAAGGATATAAACCCAGCAATCCCACCTAATTTGTGCTGAACTTCCTAAGTAAGTCAAGTTTCAGTGGGGATCTGAAGAATGACTATGTGGTTAAATGTTGGCACTGGAGACAGCAAGTGCAATGGCCCAGAGGTAGGTCAATGGCAAGGTGGCTGCTTTGGGTAAACCAGGGCCCTGTAGGTCAAGGTAAGGAAACAATTATGATGGCTATTACTATTGTTAGCAACGCCAAAGACACAGGGTCCCTGCAGGCCACGTGACAGACCTCTGGTTCATCAGGGAAGACGGAGCCAGGGGGTGCAGATACTTGCCTAAGGTGAGTCAGTGGCACAGCCAGCACCAGAACCCAAACTTCCAGACTGGCCAGTGCTCCCTTCCACTGCATCATGCTCAGGCGAATTTGGACTTTAAAACCATCTCATTTCGGTGAATTGGAACAGCACAGGGCCAAAGGCAGACAGAGCGGCCAGGTCCTGTCTCTAAGCCTCTCTGAGCCCCATTTTCATCTTTACTGGAGGTAACAAGGTCTGCCTAGGTGCAGAGCCAACGAAAGGACTGCTCCTGACTCGATGCACAGGAAACAAGTCCTGAGCCTGTTGTCCAGCTTCTTGCCCCCCACGGTTGATTCCAGACTATCCAAGGCTGTCTAGCTGAAACCCAGAGTGCAGAGGACCGCCAAGGTGTTGCTGAGAAGTGGCTGGTGAATCTGGGGCAAGCCGCAGGGGAAGCCTATCAAGGAGCCCTCCAAAGACCCTCTCACCTTCCTGGTGGGCAGAGGGAGGCCCAGTGAGGGGCGGGAACTCGCCCAAAGCCACGCAAGGGAGTCAACTGCCCGGCACAGCTAAAATACAACAGGGACCTCTGGCTCCCGACCCACAGCGTTCTCCACGTCTGGAAGCCTGGGCTGAGGCCTCTGGGCTGCAGGCCGGAACTGCTCGGGCCACTCCTCACCTGCAGGGCTCGATGGCGACAAGGTCCAGGTAGCCGGCGTTAGAGCGAAACCTCTGCAGCTGCCGTCCGCAGCGTGACCTTGGGCGTCACGAGGCTGTGGCCGGGCTCCGGGGGCCTCTTCCCAGCTCCAGGGGGCTCCGACCGCCCGGCGCCGACCCCTGGGTCCGGACCCAGCTGACCTGCAGGCCAGCGGCTCAGAGGAGGCCGCAGGAGCCGCACACCCGCTCCGGAGAGGCGCGCAGGCGCTCAGCCGCCCGCGGAGCCGGCGCCCGGACCTCATCCTAACCCCGCCCCGTCCTAGCCCCTCCCCTCCCTCACCCTAGCCACGCCCCTCTCTGAGCCACGCCCCTCTCTGAGCCCCGCCCCATCATAGCCCCGCCCCTCCCGGCGCCCCGCCCCCGTCCTAGCCCCGCCCCGTTCTAGCCCCGCCCTCATCCTAGCCCCCGCCCCCCTCGGCGCCCCGCCCTCATCCTAGGCACGCCCCCGGCGGCCCTGAGCTAAGTCCTCTGGGTTCCCGCCCGCCGCGCCCTCTCCTCCCTCCCCGCGGCGCCCTAGGTCACCCGCCTTCCCGGCCCTTTCCGCCTCCCTCTTGGCCCGTTCGTGACCCCCACACCCGCACCCTCCCCTGGGTCACCTTGCACACTCCTCGAGCTCCTCCCATTGCCCTCCCTCCCCCTCTCCTCCCCAGGCCCCTCCGCCTTGCTCGGATCCGCACACCCCCAGGAGGTCCCCAGGCTGAGTTGGGAAGAGGGGGACTTGGGTCCCGGCCTGGCCTGCTGGGTGCCGTGTGCCCTGGGGCAAGGCCTGCCCCCCTCTGGTCTGAGGCTCCAGCCAGTCGGCTCTAGGACCGGCTTTCCTTTGGAAACTTGTCTAATCCAAGACATTTTGCTGAGAGTAGAGTCCTGGCAGTAACCTAGCTGGGTTTTTTGTTTTCTTCTGATATAAAAGCAATCACCCCAAAAATGTTTAAAAATACAAAGTGTACAAAGTAAAAGGCGAAAGCCTGATCTCACTACTCACTGAGGGGCAGACACAGGGCAAGTAAATACACAAGATTTCAGATAGCGATGAGCGCTAGAAAGGCAGGCAAAGGGCGGCGGCCTGAGCGGCGCGGGGTGGGGGCTCCGAAGGGCGGCCAGGTGAAGATTAAGGGGCGTGTCCTGCAGGTGAGCGACCGGCCCGAGCAAAGGTGCGCGGTGGGCGGTGGGGGTGGGAACCAAGGGCAAAGCCCCGCCGAGGACCTTCAGCCCCCCAGTCGCTGCCCAGGGCTTGCTGCAGCGGCACTTGTGCTCCTTATGCTCTCATTTTCCTGGGAGCATCACAAACATGCATATATTTTCTTTCTTCCTTCTCCCCCACCCCGCCCCCTTCTTTTTAAACAAAACCTCCTCCTGTAGTCTAAGACCGGCCTGTTCATTTCATTCAGGGCCCCCTCATCCTCGTGGGGCCCAGGCCTGGGAGAAAATACCAAGGGCAGAGTCACAGAGCTTAGGCCATCAAGGGAGAGCTTGACTCCAAAACTCATTATGTGTCACAAGCAGGATTCCTACAAGTGGGAGTGGAAGGGGTGAGTGGGAGGTCAGAGGTCCAGCTGCATTTCACAGAAGCCCAGAAGGGTTGACATTGTTCCAGGTTCCAGAGTCGCCTGAAAGCCAACTCCTTAGGTTCTGGTCCCATCTCTGTCACCTGACTCTCTGTGAACCCTTCATTGAATTCTCTTCCTCTCTCGGCCTCAGTCTCCAATATCCAAAATGGGGGGATTGGACAAAATAACTTTCAACTGAGGTCCAGATCAGCTTGTAAATCAATTTCCAAGGTAATTAACTTTGTCCCTGGAACCTCAGTTCCTCCATATATAAATAGAGCATGCTTACATCAAGATGAAATGACAGCACATGAAGCTCTTTGAGAAGTACATGACTTTTTTTTTTGTTCATTTATTCATGAGAGACACAGAGAGAGAGAGAGAGAGAGACGCAGAGACACAGGCAGAGGGAGAAGCAGGCTACCTGCAGGGAGCCCGATGTGGGACTGGGACTCAATTCCAGGACTCCAGGATCACACCCAGGGCCTAAGGCAGGCGCTAAACTGCCTAGCCACCCAGGGATCCCCAGATGATTCTTTTTTCAAAAAAATTATCTTTAGGGGCACCTGGCTGGTTCAGTGGGTAGAGCATAGGACTCTTGATCTCTGGGTTATGAAGTCAAGCTCCGCACTGGCCATAGAGAATACTTAAAAAATAGCAGTAATAAAACAAAAAGGGATGCCTGGGTGACTCAGTGGTTAAACGTTTGTCTGCTCAGGGAGTGATCCCAGGGATCCAGGGATCAAGTCTGGCATCTGGCTCCCTGCAGGGAGCCTGCTTCTCCCTCTGCCTGTGTCTCTGCTTCTCTTTCTGTGTCTCTCATGAATAAATAAATAAAAAATCTTTTAAAAAATAAAAAATTATAATTCTTATATAATTTTTAATAATTTTGTGTGTATAGTTGACACACAGTATTACATTAGTTTCATAGTTTCAGGTGTACAACATACTGATTCAACCTCTGTGTACATTTTTTAAAGAATTTATTTATTTATTTATTTATTTATTTATTCATTTATTTATATTAGAGAGAGAAGCTCTGTATACATTATGCTATGCCAAGTGCAGCCACCATCCGTCCGCATACACACTTTTACAACAGCATTGACTGTGTTCCCGGTGCTGTACTTTTCATCCCCATGACCTATTCATTCCATAACTGGAAGCCTGTATCTCCCACTCCCCTTCATCTATTTTGCCCATCCGTCCCCTACAAGATGATTCCTTTCAGATAATTGCGTCTCCTGAGAGGGTAAGGCTTCTGTTTGGTCACATAACTATTTCAAGCCCGGGCACCTGTTGCACACGGCAGGTAAATCCATTATCATCTACAGGACTGTGCCCTCTGGACTTGCAACCCTGACTTTACTGTTTGCCCTTTAGGTTCTTTCTGTTTCCCTGAATAACTTTTCAGCAGAGATAAAGGAGACTTGCATGTCACAGGAAAGCCAATGACAGTTCCCCACTATTCTGCAATAAGCTTCTTTCTGATTTGCCAGTTCAAAAATGGGTACCCTTGGGGCACCTGGCTGACTCAGTTGGTAGAGCAAGTGACTGTGGATCTCAGGGTTGTGAATTCAAGCTGCTCACTGGGTGTAGAGCTCACTTTAAAAAAAAAAAAAAAAAGGTACACTCCGGACACCTGGGTGGTTCAGTGGGAGAGCATCTGCCTTCAGCCCAGGGCGTGATCCCGGGGTCCTAGGATCGAGTCCATATCAGGCTCCCTTCAGGGAGCCTGCTTCTCCCTCTGTCAGTGTCTCTGTGGCTGTCTCTGTGTCTCTCATGAATAAATAATTTTTTTTAAATGATACACTCAGTAGGTATAGTTTCCTCCCTAAGTCAGATGACAGAAATCCTCCTTGGAGGTTTTCATTCCTTGATCTAGCCTGGGTAGACCCCGACCTCGTGACCACTCCTGGAGACACCTGGCATGTCATTATACTGAACACTGCCTTTGGTCCATTTCTCTTTGAGGAACGCCCACACAGGCCTGATCCCAGGATCCTGAGATCATGACCCAAACAGAAATCAAGAGCCAGATGCTCAACTGACTAAGCCACCAAGGCATCTCATATTGTGAGTGTGTGTGTTTTTAAAAATATTTACTAGTTTGAGAGAGAGAAACACGAGTAGGAGAGGGAGAGAGAATCCTAACCAGTCTCTATGCTGAGCATGGAGCTGATGCCAGGCTCGATCCCACAACCCTAAGATCATGACCTGAGCTAAATCCAAGAGACACCCATCTGACTGCACCACCCAGGTGCCCCTTGTGTGTGTGTATGTGTTTTAAGTAAGCTCTGCATCCAACATGGCACTTGAACTCATGACCCTGAAATCAAGAGTTGCATGCTCTGCTGACTTAACCAGACAGGCACCCCACCACATTTTACTGTTGATGGGCTTTTGGGTTATCCAGTTTGGGGTTACTGCAAATATTAGAAAATGTTGACAGGAGCATTCTTGAGTATGTATATCTTTGGGGGAATAAAGGCACACGTTTGTTAGGTAAATACCTAGATGTGGAATGAACTATACATATTTTCAGCTTTAGTGGATAGGGCCAATTTTCTGAAGTGGTTGTGCCAGTAAATGTCTTTAGAGTTCCCTTGCTACCCATTCTCAACCATTGGCATTGTCTCGTTTTAAAATTTTAGGGACTCTGATAGGTGTATGGTGGTATCTCACTGTGGGGTTTGTTGTTTTTTGTTTTTTGTTTTTTTAAGATTTATTTCTTTTTTGAGAGGGGAGAGAGATGGAAGGGCAGAGGGAGAGGGACAGAGAAAGAGAGAAAATCTCAAGTAGACACCCTGCTGAGCATGGAACCTGACCTAGGGCTCAATCCCACAACCCTGAGATCATGACCTGAGCCAAAACAAAGAGTTAGATGCTTCGTCGACTGTGCCACTCAGGTGCCCCTCGTTGTGGTTTTAATTAGAATTTCTCTTTTGACTAATGAAAAGAACACATTTTCATATATGCATTGGTGGTTTTCATTTTTATTTACACAAATCACATGAATATATCCTTGTTAGATATAATACATGAATATAAAAATGCATCTGATGCTAAGATAACACATAAAAAAGCTGAAGTTCCCCTAAAACCAATACCCTTCCCAGGTTTGAGCACTGGGCTTGGAGTTTGGAGACCAGAATCGCAGCCTTGGTCTGTCACCGGCTTGTGTGAATTTGAACAAGTCCCATTTCTGGGTCTGTCTTCCATCTGCACAATTAGTGAACTAGATGGTCTCTAAAGACCTCTTTGATGTTCTGATCAAAGTTTCCTTGATTATAAGAAACTTCATGTGGTGGGGGTGGCCGTTTGGCCCTGTAACCACCCTATCCGTTTTCCTTAGTTAACAGAACCCCTGAGGTTTAGCTGGGCTCACGGCTGCCCCACTACAGTCTATCTTTCAACATCCCTTACACAACTAGGTGTGGCCACGTGACTAAGCTCAGACAAGAGCATATGGACAGAAGTGACATGTGCAACTCCCGAGTTGGGCCCTTATAAAGAAGCATCATGCCCCCCACTTTCCCTTCTCTTTCTGGTGACCAAAGAGAGGAGCTAATGGTGAGGCCTGGACTTGTCATCTTTGACCATGTGATAGAAGCCGAGATTTGCTGAGTTAGAACAAGTCAGGAGCCAGAACCCACCACATCATGGACTGGACTGCGTGGGGAGAAACACTTCCATCTAACTATCATTACTTTGGCTTCTTATGACCACTGACCTTGAATCCTAATAGTCACTGGGGTATGACTTTGAATCGGTTATCAGGGCAGGGGTTTTTTTTTGGTTTTGTTGTTTTTGTTTTTTTTAGAAGTGACCAGGGGTGCCAAGATCTTAGCAATAGACAGCCACACGGATTTGGGGAAAGCATTCCATGCAAAGGGGACAACAGCAGCAAAGCTCTGAGACTCCACTAGACTTCTGTAGAATGAGGCAGACCTGGTCAATCATGGTGCCACATCTCCCTTGCCAGAGTTTACTGACTGGAGGCCGGTCATGTGACCAGAGCAGGGCCAATCAGAGACCTCTGGAAATGTCCTGCATGGTGGGAAAAGATCTTTCTGGGGGAGCCTAAGTCATAAGGACCATGTGGCTATCAAGTGGCAAAAGCCCATCTCTGAATAAAGCCAAGCTGAGGCAAACCTACAAGAACTAGGAAGGGACGTGGCCTCCATGACAGCCTTTAACCCTAGACCCCACCACACTTGACCTTACTAAAGTCCAGTTATGAAAACTAATCTTTTTTTTTTTTTTTTTTTTATCATTTCCTTTTTTGCTACTGGATTTGTCACTCACAACCCAAATACCTGAAACAATAGAATATGGGGTGCAGGGATCCCTGGGTGGCGCAGCGGTTTGGCGCCTGCCTTTGGCCCAGGGCATGATCCTGGAGACCCGGGATCGAATCCCACGTCGGGCTCCCGGTGCATGGAGCCTGCTTCTCCCTCTGCCTGTGTCTCTGCCTCTCTCTCTCTCTCTCTGTGACTATCATAAATAAATAAAAATTAAAAAAAAAAAAAAAAAAAAAAAAAAGAATATGGGGTGCTGCAGATCACAGGCCCTAATACGTGGAACTGGTGGAGTTCGTGTGAGGTGTGGGGTTGGTCAGAATTCCTCCTTTCCTAATTGGGAAATTGGTAGTCAAGGGGCTGGTTAAAATGCCCGTGGTTTGTTGGGACCCTCCGCCATATGCCCAGTGAGGTTGTAGTTTTAGGGATCGTAGTAACAAAGTGAGAATGGTCGAAAGTGTTGGCTGTTGTGGCCTTTGGGAAGGTCCTACAAGAAAGACAAGCTGCCGTCTAAGCAGGCATCTCAGAAGGAAATAAAGTCAAGTCTCGTTAAGAAAGGGCCGAATGCTCACCAACAGGCTGCGATGCTTGGAAGTCTGAAAATATGCCAGGCTAATGGTGGGAGCAGCTGAGTTCTCTCTGTGCAAGGATAAAATTACCACCAGCAAGGGGAGGGCGCGCAGCAGGAGACTGGGATGGTGGAGGAGCTAGATCCCCGGGACCACCCAAACCCCTCCAGCTTGCCTGCCTGGCTATCGCCTCTGGACACAAAACCTAGCTGGGCTGGAACAGACACTGAGCAGGCACCTCTGGTGACATAACCTGACTCCAGAGGGCACTTCGCTTAGACCATGATGCCTGAGGCACGCTGGCCGTCGGTACACCCCGTTCTAACAGCGTCCCGTTAGATCCTGAATTTGGCTACTGTTTATTGGGAGATGGTGTGGCACAGTGGTTAAGGGCAGAGGCCTTGGAGTTCAACTATGTGGGTTCAAATCCTAGCTCTGACGGCTTCAGTGATGGGGCTCCAGCCCCAGTTCTCTCACATACTAGTTGAAAGGCCTTAGGTGAGTCACAAGCTCTCTAGATAGAGCTCCCTCACTGCAAACCCAAGCTAAATTTAGGGCTCCCCCGCTCTACTGTCTCTTCCAAGCTTCCTCTCTTAGTAAATGGCCCATCAGCCACCGGGAGCTCAAGCCAAGTGCCTCCTTCCCATCTAATGTACCTCCTTCACCCCCACGGTCACCACTCCAGCCCAGGCTACGCATTTTCTCATCTGCACTTTGCCAGTGCTGTCACACATTTTCACAAGATGCAAACTCGAGCAAGTTGTTCTGTTGCTTTAAAATCCTTCGAATGGCTTTGCTTTCTCTTGGAATAAAGTCTGAAAAGCCTCCCCCATCTTCCTTATATGCTTTTGAGCCCTGCATACTTTGGGCCTGGTGTCTCTCCCTTCCCAGGCCAGGCCATCTCTTCCTTCGCCCTCCACTGTGCTCCAGCTACAGCAGCTGTGTTCTCCTAGCTCATTCTAGACGCAGAGTTCCCTGTCAGGAATGCTCTTAGCTTGCTTGCTCATCCTTCAGGTGCACCTTAAGTGTCAGCTTCTCGGGGAAGTATGTTTGATACTTCAGACCCAGTCAGGTCCTGGTGACCTCCTTCACAGCCCCTGTCACATCACTGGTGACACATCTGCCCCCTGGTTCTCCTCAAGGAAACTCCTCCTCAGTCCACTTTAACATTTGCTTCTGAGGGGCCTGGACACACACAGAGGTGTTTGCTTCTTGTGGAATTTGTATCTAAAGAGCCAGGTCTGTCTCCCGTCTCCCTATGCCTAGAAGCAGCAGGCCTTGTATTAGCTTGGTGGTGATGAGTCTGGGATGTCCCTGAAGAACCCCCCTTTCCCTCATTCCTGAGCTCAGGGATCAGGGGCCGAGGGGCCAGGAGACAAGATGCCAAGGAAGCTAAAAAGCTAACCGAGCCAAAGGTCCTGGTCTGGTCAGAGCCCTGAGGCACACCAATAGCTCATTTCCAACAGCATCTAGGTGGGAGTCCCAGGCTCAGGCTCCTTGGACAGGGTGAGATCAGGTCCTCAGGCCAGCTGCAGCTCTGGGGAAGATAACCGGGAATCAGAGGAGGCTGCTCTGCCTACAGGAGCTGCTGGGAGTTTCTGATTCTAAATTTTCAAATGGACTGTATTGCTTAAGATCGGAATTGGGCTTGCTTTGGCCCTAGATTTGGGAATCCTTGTCATCTTGCAGGCAGGCAGGTAGACTTTGCAAAGGCCCTTGGCTGGGCCTTGACTTTTAAGTGGAGAGATAGGAGGTTGTGAGTCTCAGAAGAAAGCACACTTTGGGGAGTTCAAGCCAGAAACCCATGAGGGCACCCTCCTTTCCTCTCATCCCCTGGACTTAAAGCTTAGGTAAAATCTGCTAATTCTGCCTCCAGAATGTATCCTGAATAGGTCTACTCCCTCAGCTCTCCACTGCCACCACCCTGGTCCAGGCCACTGTCAGGGCTCTGCAAGGGCCTCCCCACCGGCCTCTTTCTCGTTCCCCCTTCCCTGTTCTCATGGCAGCCGTGTAGGAAAGGGGAACACACGTAACTTCTGGTTGAGATCCTCCAGGTGGCTTTCCACCCAATGCAAAATGAGACCGAGCTTCCTACCAGGTACGGAGCCTACCTTTCCAACCTCTGGTCCCGTCGCCACCCTCCGTTTCTGTACCCTGCTTTCAGCAGCCCTCCCACCTCCTTCCACTGCAGGACCTTTGCACATTTTGTGCCATTCTTGTGGCTTCTGATGCACTTTGCTCTGCTTTCCGGAGGATCTTTTCTGGTCCCTTGACCTCATGGAGGGCTTCTTAACCACCCTCTCAAGAGACACCCTTGGTCTGTTATTCTGTCTCAGACCCTTTCTTTCCTTCAAAGTCCTAATTACAATTTGTAATTGGTTTGTTTTCTTGATGACATCTGGCTGCCTATTCTCCTTCATAGATTCCACACAGAAAGACAAGCTGAGACCTGTCCTGCTATATGCCCAGTACCCAGCACCGTGCCTGGACACCAAGCAGATGTTCTCAAATATTCTCTCTTCAACAGAAAAGCCTTTTTGGTGATAGCACCTCCAATCGTCAGGAACTCTCTATTTGCTTCTGAATTTTGATCCTCAGGCAGTGTTTCTGCTCATTAACCAGTAATTCTCTGGGTATATGGCTGACAGCAGAACAGAGGATCTCAGGCGGCCTGGCAGCGTGGGCCTGCGCGGGCGAATCATCTTCCAGTGGAATTGAAGCAAACCTCAACTCTAAACCTGAAGATGTCACTCTAGGTCTCTGGGCCACTGCCCAGCTCCATTGCCAAAGGCCTCAGGCTTTCCAGAGCTTCTCATGATACAAGATGCAACTTGCTCTCCTCTACCCTAATGCTCCAAGCCCCTCTCCTAGGCCTCACCAAGCTTGCACCCTGACCTCCTAGTGGCTTTCAAGCTGAGGCCATGCCAGGAGGAGGAGCTGGGGTGGCGGAGGTGAGCCTCAGTGCTGACCCAGGGGAGGAATGGGGAAGCCTAGGAGGCTTGAGTGGTTAAAATGTGGCAGGCTGGCAGAAAGTACCCGGGGCTGCTGGACACCTGCCAGCGTGTGAATAGGAAGAGGGCACGAGGGCACAGTTCTAAAGCAGCATTTACTTTGGTTTTCACTTCTCCAAGGCCCTGGGACCTTTTAAAAGTCCTAGCTGTTGGTCTTGTGCTCGGTCTCCATCACTCCTCCTTCAGCCACTGCAATAGCTGAGGTGTATAGTAGGTGATGATGATGTCGGCACCTGTGGGGGACAGATGCAGGAAGGGGGAGGAGCCTGGCATCAGCTCTGGGCACCCCTTCGGGGAGACGAGGGCCAAGAGCAGAGGTTGGGGGGTGGAAGGCTGCTACCATGAAGGGGCACAGCTCGTGGGCATTATGACATAAGACCAAGCCAAGCTCCGGGCAGTTACAGCTCTGCACACCGTGCGACCCTGGGCAAGTCATTTTCGCTTGCTGGGCCTGTTTGCCAACGTATAAGGTGCAAGGTGGGGAAATGAGTAAGCTGTGAGGGCCCTCCCCAGGCTGCATGCACACCAACGAAACCAGCTCCCATTTGCGGAGTGGAGAGCATATGCCAGTGACATATATCATCCTCACTCAATTCTCTGGACAACCACATGTCGGGTGTTTTATCCCCCGTTTGCAGATAAGGACGCTGAGGTTCACGGAAGTGGCTCAGCTAATGTCTCAAAACCAAAAAGTGACAGAGGGTTCTGCTTCCTTCACTGCTGCATGCTGTGTTCTGCGGTTCCATGTCCCCTCCTCACCCTGTGTCTCTTTAGATCGCTGCTATTTCCAGGCATGCGACGCCAGGCTGTCTCATGACTTTATTTCCCTCTCTGGGCAAAGTGCCCATCAGCCCTGTAGCCCAGGTCAAAAACACCCCAGCCCCGCCTGTTCACCTGCGCGGCGGAAGGCGGTCATGGCCTCCAGAACAGCAGCCTTGAGATCAAACGCTCCGGCCCGGGCACCGTGCCACAGCATGGCAAACTCTCCGGAAACGTGGTACACGGCAAGAGGGAGCTCAGGGTGCTGCGGAAAAGCAGTGGGAGACGGACAGGTGCAAGGGCGGAACCTCTGGGAGTGTCCCTTCCTCCCAACCGGTGAGCATCTTGAGCCCCATGCCCTGTGTCACTACTGCTGGCAGCCTGACACATTCTTTTTTTTTTCTTTTTTTAAAGACTTATTTATTAGGACGTTTGGGTGGCTCAGTGGTTGAGCATCTGCCTTCGGTTCAAGGCGTGATCCCTGGGTCCAGGGATCGAGTCTCGCATTGGGCTCCCCGTGAGAAGCCTGCTTTTCCCTGTGCCTGTGTCTCTGCCTCACTCTCTGCCTCTCATGAATAAATAAAATCTTAAAAAAAACCCAACTTATTTATTTTAGAGAGGGAGGGGGGTGGGGCGGGGCAGAGAGAGAGAGAGAAGCCTAAGCAGGCTCCCCGCTGGGCCAGAGTCCGATGACACTTGATGACACTTGGCCCCATGACCCTGACTTGAGAGTTGGACACTCAACCGACTGAGCCACCCGGGCGCCCCAGCCTCGCCCATTCTTGAACGGTGAAAGCACAGCAGCTCAAAGGCCCTGCGCGCCCTGGGGCAGGTGGCTCTGAACTCAGAGGGTCTGTCAGTCCGAGATCCCAGAGCCCGCGGACAAGCTCCCTCGTCTCCCTGGGCCCCCGCTTGTCTCCGCTCTCCTGCTCACCTTGTCCTTGACCTCCCGCACGATGTCCAGGTAGGGCATTCCCGGCTTCACCATGAGCATGTCGGCTCCTTCCCGTACGTCCCGGGCCTACGGGAGGAAGTACCGTGTGGGGCGCGCGCAGGAGGTGAGCCGGGAGGGGGACAGGCCGGTGGGGCTCCCGCACCAGTCACGGTCACTCACCACTGCTCGGAGGGCCAGGCCCCGTGCTCCCGGTGGCAGCTGGTAGCAGCGGCGGTCTCCAAAAGCCGGGCTGGACTGCGCCGCGTCCCTGGGAAGCAGAGGCGTCAGTGGGGGTGCTCCAGCTTGGGCTAACGGGCCAGGGGTTTGAGAGCAGACCCCTGCCAATCCCCACTCACCGGAAAGGTCCGTAGAAACAGGATGCAAATTTGGCACTATAGCTCATCACTGACACCTGTGGGCAGACAATGAGGGTGGAGGTTTCAGATGTCCCCCCGGGTGAAGTGACAGGGAGAGACAGGATGTAGGCTTTGGTCTAGTCCCAGTAAAGCTCTGAGTCTCCATTGAGTGGGATCCCAAAGGCCTCGCCAGGGCTGTCTGCCCTTCTGTGATGCTTAGCAGATACGGGGGCAGGGCTGGCCCAGGCTTTCTCCTTACCTTCCCCAAACCCCCCGCCACGCTCCCCGCCCCTACCCTGTTGCCAAGTCCATGTGCCATCAGAGCCTCCTTGATGGCTTCCACGCGTCCGTCCATCATGTCCGATGGGGCTACCACCTGACATCCTGAGGGGCAGAGGGTGGCCTTCAGAACTCTGGGACCCGCCTGTCCCATCTGCTACCTCCCTGCCCCGGAGCTGCTCACTCACCTGCCTTGGCATAGGCCAGTGCCACTTCTGCTAGCCGCTGGCGGCTCTCCTCAGCCAGGAAAGCCCCATTCTTGCTCAGGAGCCCTGCAGGGACAAGCAGCTGGGTTTGGGGGAGCATCTTGGCCCCCGGCCCACCGCACCCAAAGGGGGACTAGGTAGTGGGAATGCAGGTGGCAGCAGGGCTGGTGGAGGGCGGGAGCTCACCACAGTGACCATGGGAGGTGTAAGGGCACAGGCAGACATCGCAGGCCACCAGAAGGCTGGGGAACGTCTTGCGCAACAGGCGGATGGCCTCGATAGCTGGGGAGTCCTCGGAGTCGGCTGCCGAACCCCGCTCATCCTAGTGGTGGCGGGGGGACACAGGGAATACATGCTCCGTGAGGCCCCCAAGAACCAGGACAGCCAGACCTTACAGGGTGAAGCTCCCTGCATGGGGTCACAGGTAGGACAGTCCCCATTTTGCACAGACCTGCCCAGTCAGGGTGTCACAGCCCTACTTATTAGCTTCCTGTCCCTACGTGGGTGCTATCATGGGGGGGGGGCATGCCCCCTTGCCCTCCCCCAGGGCAGCCTAAAGCCATAACGAGGACGTGATCAGTGCGGGAGCTCAGCTCACCCTCACCCGACCCTCCTGTGACCCTCCACTGTCCTCCCCTCGAAGCTACTTCTGCTTCTCCACCTTGGGGACTCTGCTGGGGACTCCAAAGACCAGGACACAGCGCAGGCCCTCTTCCACCAGGGGCTTCAGCATCTCTTCCAGCCGGTTTACACCATACCTGCGTGGAGGTGGGGCAGAGGGGCTGAAAGAAGGTAGGAGGCAGGCAAGGGTCTCCCTCACCCCCCTTTAAGAGCCAAGCTGCAGCCGGTACCAGGGGGGTTCAAGCCCCACAGCACAGGGAGGGGTGGGAATACTCCCACCAAACAGATGGAAAAACCGAGGCCTCCCGGAAGCAGCTGTGGAAGGCCCCCCAAGGTTCTCACTGAACTCCCATTTGCAGCTCAGCTCTCCTTTGCAATGGCTTCTGCTATGATGCTATGATGTTTCCGGTCATGAATGGGTAGCTCATCCCTTTATGAGGCTGCCTCTTCTGTTCTGGAACAACCTTGTCCCTGAGAAAAACCCATCTCTCTACTGAGCTGAAGTGAGCTTCTCCGGGTCTTCTACCTCTGGGTCTGCTTCCAGGCACCTCCAGCTGGGAAATCTCTCCCTCCATCCTCCCCGGGCCCTCCCCACCACATCTCCTACCTGGCCACTCCTGGGAGGCTGCTGATGGGCTGTACATCATCAGGAACGTCCCTGCAAGAGTGGGGGGCTGGGCTATGGACTGGTAGCCATGGGAAGGGCCAGTGGTGAGGGAGGGTCTGGGAGGGGTAGTTGGGGAGATGGGAAGGAGCATGGATGTGGGGATGGAGGGGGGAGGTTGGGGTCCAGTGTCTGGTTCCCTGCCTGGCCAAGCCCAGGGCCTGAAATAATAACAGGAACAAGAGTGACAGTGACAACAGAAGCAACTGGACTAAAAGAACACTTAATCATACGAAGGAGTCAAGCGGCTATGAACTTGGGATTCTGAAGGCAGAAGGCCCTTGCCTGCGATCCCAGCCACCTGGCTGGGTGACCGTGCCAAGTGGAACCATTCTTTGAGCCTTGGCCCTTCATCTGTATTTGGGTGGATTTGTTCATTCATTCGACAAATACCGAGCGCTTATCACGCACCAGGTACCATTCACTCTCTGGAGATACAAAGTGAACGAAACAGACACAAATCCCTGCCCGCGTGGAGAGGACACGGTAGGGGCTAATATCCATACTGTGCTCCTATGAAAACTGTCAGGGCTGAAGGAGATAATCCACGGAAGCTTGCTCAGCAGAGTACCCGGTACACAGTAAGCGCTCAATAATGTCAGCCATTGCTATCATGAATAATCGTGACTGCCACCTCTCACACAGACATATAGCTCTTTACAATCTACAGGACAAGCCTTCTCAGCTTCTGGCTTAGTGCAGAGCTTAGGATAGCGGACCAGGGAAATACTATTCTTAGTTTTCAAATGGGAAGACAGTTCTTTTCAAGGTTTGTTCGATTCCTAAGACGGTTGTCCTTAACCCACTCTCTTTCACACACATACACACTCTTTCTCACACTCACACACACACCCTGCAGATCAGAGGCCTGCACCATTCCTGGGGACTTACGTGACAAAGATGGGGTAGATGAGGTTGGAGGCACTGAGGGTCGTGGCGGCTGTCTGCCAGGTGCGGAGCAGCGGGTGGAAGTAGCCGCTGTGCAGGACCGACTGGGGCTGCATGGTGGGCAGCGGGATCACGGCACCTGGCTGGTGGGAACCGCAGGCTCCTGAGCGGTGGCTGCACACTCAGCTCTGGGGCGGGGCGGGGGGGCAACAGGAAGCACATGAGACACAGTCCCTGTCCCCAGGAGATGGTCAACCCCCCCACTCCTGGACTCCTGCCTCTTCTGCTCTCTGGCCAGCGCCCCTCCTAGTGTGGCTCACCAATCCCTGCTGCTCTGAGGCAGGGTTAGGCAGAGGAAGGGAAGTAGGCCCTTTGGAAACTTCCTGAGCTGTGGGACTCTAATAATCTCAGATCTGGGCTTGCATTTTATATGGTCTCTTTTTCTTTTTTTTTTTTTTCGGTCTCTTTTTCTAAAATAACCTTTCTCTAGCAATTCGATACAATTTTTTTTTTTTTTGTATTTTATAAAAAAATCAATCTGCAATGGATTGGAAATTAGGATGAGAAGCACTGACCTAGCCAATATTTAAACTTTGTTTATTCCATGAAAAATGCTCATGTGATTGGCAGAAATTTTATTTTTAAAAAGATTTTTAGGGGATCCCTGGGTGGCGCAGCGGTTTGGCGCCTGCCTTTGGCCCAGGGCGCGATCCTGGAGACCCGGGATCGAATCCCACATCAGGCTCCCGGCGCATGGAGCCTGCTTCTCCCTCTGCCTGTGTCTCTGCCTCTCTCTTTCTCTCTGTATGACTATCATAAATAAATAAAATTAAAAAAAAAAAAAAAAAAAAGATTTTTATTTATTTCTTCATGAGACACACAGAGAGAGGCAGAGAGAGAAGCAGGCTCCCTGCAAGGAATCTGATGTGGGACTTGATCCCAGGAGCCCAGGATCACGACCTGAGCCGAAGGCAGCGCTCAACCTCTGAACCACCCAGGTGTCCCGCCTCCTGTAATTCAACCTCTAGAGAAAAACACTGTTCACACCTTGGTACAGAGACTTCTTGTCAGGCACAACCTACACTAAGAGGATTAAACAGCACGGGCCGACAGACAGACCCTCTGTAGGGTGACCGCCTAAGTGGTCTTTTCCAGCCTAAGAGCCTCCTGCTGTTCCCCAGCACAAACCACCCTTGGCTGATTTCTGGTTCTGCTCACCCTGTTCCCTTTACCTGAAACGTTTGTGGGCTCTCCACAACCTCTCACCCCCAGATCCTACCCGGTGCCCACCTTCCCTCCCCCACCGAAGCTCCTCTCGCCCAGATCATAATCTCTCTTACATAACAGCTCTTTCTGGATCTACTTTATCTCATTCCAGTAGACAGAGCTTCTGCAGGGCAGGATCCACAGTGAATTCATTTCTGCCTGCCCACCCCCCTCACCCCTGCCCAGCACCCTGGCACACGGTAAATATTTAACTACATAACTACTTATTGCCTTAAATATCCAGTAAGTGATATAAGACAGAAGGAAGCTGAGGCGGGGGGGCGGTGCCTGGGTGGCTCAGTGGGTGAAGCATCTGCCTTTGGCTTGAGTCATGATCCCAGGGTCCTCGGATCCCAGCTCCCTGCTCAGTGGGGACCCTTCTTCTCCCTCTCCTCCTGCTTTTTAAAAAATAAAAATCTTTAAATCTTTTAAAAAATATTTTATTTATTTATTCATGAGACACACAGAGAGGCAGAGACACAGGGAGGAAGAGGAACAGGCTCCATGCAGGGAGCCCGAGGCGGGACTCGATCCTGGGACTCCGGGATCACGCCCTGAGCCCAAGGCAGATGCTCAACCACTGAGCCACCCAGGCGTCCTTAAATAAATAAAATCTTAAAACAAAACAAAAAAAGAAGGAAGCTGGGGCATTAACACTTGTTTCTTGAGCACCAGGCCAAGCTGGGCACCTGCACACACCATTTCTCACCCAGGTGGCACTATGGTCCAGGCTGATGGAGGGCTCAGGGAGGAGCTGCCCTAAGTGAACCATGAGTTTGGAGGCTGGAAGAAGCTTGCTGGAAATAGTCGGGGGGCTTCAACTTGGTTTTTCAGGATGCGTGGGTTCAGCTTGGCAGAGGGAAAGGGGAGGATGTTCCCTTAGGAAGGGAAGAAAGGGGCCAGGGTAGGGAAGGAGGACTGGCTGTGGGCTGTTCTGAGGCTGAAGAGGCAACTCTTCAGGGGAGGGGACAAGAGGGGACCACTGAGGCAGGGAAGATGAGCAGGGGTGGGGGTGCGGCCTACTAAGAGGCTCAGAACCAGGAGCAGAGTGGATGGAGCAGAGGGGCACACACACTGCGGGGCCGAGGGGAGGAAAGGGAAGGGCTGTCACGAGGCAGCCGAGAGCCAGTCTCTTGGGGCCGATGCTCTGAGCATGTGGGACCCACAGAGCAATGGAGACAGGGACGAGGCAGGAACAGGGTGGCGGGGCGCTGAGCTTTCAGAGGTGCCTGGGGAAATACCCAGTAAGGGGGTGGAAAAGCTACCAGATATTTCCTTGTATGGGGTCCAGAGAAGGGCAAGGACACATTCAAGGTCACACTTGGTGAGTTAGGAGGCTGTAAGGGCAGGCCTAGAAACCCCGTGTGTCATCCTCCAGGTGGGGGGTGGGGGTTCCCTAGGACACTGATAATGCCTCTCTCCCCAGTCTCTGGGGTCCCTTTCGCTCCCTCCCAACCAGCTCAGGGGCCCATTTTATCCAGTTCCCCTCCTTGGCAGGGCGGGCTGGGGTTATCAGGAGCCACACAGAGACCCACCTACTACCACACCCCTAGGCCAGCCGTATCATCTGACACAGAGGCAAGCCAGGCCCCCCAAAGTCGTCCCGACCCCCAAACGAGCAGTCATTCAGCACACAGAAAGTCCCACGTGCCCATTTTGCACAACATTTGCTGTCAGGTCGGCTGGGGGTCAGCTCACCTCGGAGAGGTTAAGCCCCTCGCCCAAGACCACACAGTTGGTCAGTAAATGAGCCAGAATTTGAATCTGTTCTGGACAATGAGTACTCGGTTTTATCTACCATCCCCCCGACACTGAGGAACACTTGATTCAGCGAGCAGGTCTCTGCCTATATGATCTGCCCGGTGGGTCAGCGAGGTGGAGGACGCACAAGAGAAAAACATCCCGAGCCTTGTGTTATGTGCTGGGCACGGGCCTAGGCGCACATGCATCTCATTTCACCGCAGAGATTATTCTGGCTCTTAGTGATAAGGAGACAGAGGCTCTGAGAGGTTAAGTGACTTGTTCCATGTTGTTCTAGAGAGTCAAGTCAGATTTTGAGCTCATCTCTGATCCACTTCCCAGAGAACTACCTGTATTTTATTTTATTTTTTAACATTTTATTTATTTATTCATGAGAGACACAGAGAGAGAGAGGCTGAGACACAGGGAGAGGGAGAAGCAGGCTCCATGCAGGGAGCCCGAAGCGGGACTCGATCCCAGGACCCCAGGGATCATTACTTGAGTCAAAGGCAGACGCTCAACCACTGAGCCACCCAGGTGTCCTGAGAACCACCTTTATGGCTTCTGGAATCCAAAACTGCATTCTACTGGCCTCAACTACCCACCTGTTTTAGAAGCCTGGGTGAACAAATGCCTTCTGCTTATCAGAAGCAGCAGAGCACGGCTGCCTAGGGGCTTTGCAGCTCAAATTTTACCAGGTGGCGGGAGGGTTGGTGATAGGGGCAAGGGAGTGGGGTGAGGGTGGAAGAGGTAGGTCTGACTAGGGCAATTCTTGTTTCTGTTTCTTTAATAATGTTTGGGTTAGGGAGAAATTTGCTTTGAGAAACAGGTGTCAGTGCTGAGAAAATTTGAACTCAGGAAAATCGCCAGTCCTGTTCATCTCACACATTCTGAAGCGGGAAATGAGGAGCTGAGAAGTACAGGATTTGCTTGACATCACACGGTGAGTCAGCTACAGAGGTGGATTTGACCAGGAGTCTCTCCCAGCTTCGAGTCCCGTGCCCTGTCACCTCAACCACACGAGGTCATTCTGTCACAACAGGCACTTAATAAATACCACCGAAGAGAAAAACAGCCCTTGAGCCAGACTTGCTTGTTTGCAGAGCGAAACCCATGCCAAGGTTTTGCTTCGCAAAAAAAGTCCCTCAGGATTGGGAGATTTCCACACATTTGGGAGGGCACTTCTTCCAAATTAAGGGAACTTCCAAGCCACAGCTTAAATCCTATGACACTTCACTGAAGCAAGAGCAAGTCACCAGGGCACCCAGCACCTCTGCTCACCCACATTAGACTAGGTTAGCTTAGCTGGAAGGCAGTACAGGGCGGTGCAGAAAGAACCTTGTTTCAGGATCCCATGGTCCCACATCTGCTCTGTGCCCTGTGTGTCACTTTGGGCAAGGTTGCTGGCCTTTCAGAGTCCTTATTTCATAATCTATAAAATGGGACTGATACCATCAAGCTTGCAAAGCTGAGGAAATTAGATTAGAGATAGGAGGTACGTGCCTGGCACTGGGTAGCAGCCCAGTAAACGTGCAGCTACTTTTATCATCATTAGGAGAAGTGAGCTGGAAATAGACCCCCTGGAGTCATCACAGCTGTGCCTTCCGCACCACCCCAGAAGGGAGAACTTTCACTCAAACCCGTGTGGCCGCAGGGTCTTCCAAGATATCTCCAGTGGGGTCCCTGCCTTCCAGCAGCTTCTATGGTGAGGAGAAATGATCACCACACTGACACTACAGGAGAGGGGTGGACTAGATGTTATCTGTGGGAGGGGCCTGTGTCTCCAGGTGTCAAGCATGGCTTCATGGAAGAGGCAGTTTTGCAGACTGATGGTGAAGGCATCTCCTCCTTAGATGGCAACTTTCCTAATCTGGGCCCTAAGAGCTGCCACCGTGGGAAGGGGGGTTAGAAGAGCTGCGAGCCTGAACACCCCCTTCACACCACCCCAGCCCCAGGCTCAGGCTCATGCTGTGTTCTGCTGAGGATTTCAGAGGCTGTGCTATTGGAGAGAAAGTTGGGAGCTGCTGCCAACTCTGGCAGGCCCTGCTGCTGGCTGGGGAGGAGGCAGTCAGGAGGGCCAACTAAGGTAGAAGGTGGCCAAGGGCTGAGAAATCCAAAGCCCCAGAAGGGCTCAGGAAAGCAGTCGTCAGGCAGGTCTGAGAAGGGCCCAACTGCCTGCCTGTTTATTCAACCAGCATTTCCTGAATATCTACCCTGGGCCTGCCCCAGTGCTAGATACAGGGATTAAAGAGAAGCAGGAGACAGGGGACCGGGGCCTTGACCTAGGGCTTTGAAGAGCCCAACCTCTTCTGGGTTTAGCCATCTGGAGCTACAGGGAGAATGTGCCAGTTCCACAGACTCCCAGAACATCTTGGCTAGGAAGCTCCTTAAAGCCTTTTGACTACGTCATTGAAATGATGGTGAAACTGGGCTCAGAGAAAAGACGGACACTGGCCCAAGGTCAGGCAAGGGGTCAGTGGTAGATCTCGAGGTCAGAATCCAAGCCTTCAGCAGCCCAGTTCTCAGCCCACCATTAGCCCTTGATACTTGAAGTACAGACTTCAGAGCAGCTACCAGCAGAGGTGGGCTGGTGGAGAAGGGGGGTGTAGGGGGGAGGGAGGATGTGGACCCTGGACTCGCCTGCAGCTTTACGTGTGTGGGTTTTGGAGTCTGCAGACGTGGGTTCAAACCCTGATTCCGACGCTTTTCTAGCTGTGGGAGTTCAGTTTCTGCACCTGGTAAATGGGCGCGTTCTCCTACCGACCTCAACGGGCTGTGGTCGCCTTAATGGGCCAATGGATGGGGCTTCTGTAGAAGCGCAGCACACAGCGCCTGTTCCTGCCTCCACTTCCGTCCCTCATCCTTCGGGGCACTTCGGGCTGCTGTGTACTGCTGGGCAGTGTCCACGGGCCGCCAAGGGAGTGGGCCCCAGGGAGGAGGGGACGGTCCGGAGCCGGTCCCCCCAGGGCTGCGGCCACGCTCCAGCCCCGCGGCTGCAACCCAAGCCCGCTGCAGCGGAGCAACCTACGCCCGAACAAGGGCTGCACAAGGACAGTGTCCTCGGCTGCACCCGCGAGGGGGTGACGGGGCCCGGGGACGCCGGGCTCTCGGTGCCACCGCCCCCACCTCCAAGGGCGCCAGTCCCCGGAGCCCGGCCCCCGCTCACCTGCTTCCCCAAGGGCTCGGGGCCGCCGCTCCCGCCGCCGCCGTAGCTCCTTCCAGTCTCCCGGGGCCCGTGCGGGGGCGGGGCGGCTCGCCCGGAAGCAGCTCCCCCCCGCCGCGCCCCGCCCCCGCCGGCGCGCAGGCCACGCCCCCTGCGGCCACTTCGCCCGCGGGCTGGTCAGCTCGCGCGGAGGCCCCGCCCACGCCCGGGGAGGCCTGGCCAATCGGGTGCGCGGAAGGGCTGGCGGGCCCACGCCCCGCCCCCCGGGGCCCCGAGCTCGGGTGCCGGAAGGCCCGCCGGAGCCCACGTGGGGGCGCGGGGCCGCTGCGGCGGGGCCCTGGCAGAGGGAGGGGACGGGAGGCGGTTGCAGCCCCGAGGTTCCCCTTACCGTCCTCCCCTTCCCAGCCTGCGCATACTTGGCGCTGCTTCATTGTTGAAAGAATAATTGGGGGTTTGGGGGTTAAGGACATTAAAACAACACCTTAGATCTCGGGGTCCTGCAATCGAGCCCCGCGTTGGGCCCCCTGCTCAGGGTGAAGTCGGCTTCTCCCTCTCTCGCTCCTCCCTGCTTGTGCTGTCAAATAAATGCATCTTTAAAAAAAATAAAAATAAAGCAACCACAACAACAACAACAAAAAATAAAGCAACACCTTAATGCCCAACACAATAGCTAAGTCCATTTTTGCAGACTGAATATTTTAAAGCTGTCGAGTTCAGCACCAGGCTGCCTTCCAGGTTTTCAGAGAAAATTAATTCCAGCGTAATTACTCAGGGCCTGCTCGGGGTACCATGGATGGAGAGATGTGATGTGATGTGAAAGGTATGGGCGCTCCGGAAAAGCGCCAAGTCTAATGGGGGCATCAAACGGATCTGGATGGGTACAGTGTTAGATCTGACGGCAGGTCTGTGTGTGTGGGGGGGTTGGGTAGAGTATGTGCAGAGGCAGGAGGGAACCGGTGAGGCTTGGGGCTTGGGGGAGCTAGTACGATTGGGTGGGTGAAGTAGGGGTGGAGATTAGGACCTTAGTAAAGGAATGCCTCCATACAGGTGCATCAGGGATTCTGGAAAAGCTGACTTTGACTTGCTAAGGAGGCCAGGGGGCTGATCATATTACACTTCCTTTCAGATTTTCTCAAAATCAGTACTCCAAACCTGTTTTTTTTGTTTTAATTCATGAGAGACAGAGAGAGAGAGATTGGCAGCGACACAGGGAGAAGCAGGCTCCATGCAGGGGGCCTGATGTGGGACTCCATACCAGGACCCCAGGACCACACCCCCGGCCAAAGGCAGGCAGTTAACCTCTGAGCCACTCAGGCGTCCCCTCCAAACCTGTTTTAAAAGGTAGAGAGAAAAAATAAATAAATAAATAAATAAAAAATAATAAATAAAAGGTAGAGAGGCTTAAAGCTGGGGAAATTTGACCTGCGTAATTTTCAGCTACTAGAGCTCCGATCTGTGGCCAAATGAGGGAGATGGTAGAAATGAAGTCATATTTTTTTGTGCATTTATGAGTCAGGGACAGTACCTAGCGTTTTGCATTCACCTATCTAATTTGGATGAGAACTATGTTACTACCCTCATTTGACAGACTAGGAAGACAATCTCCAGGGAGATTAAATAATTTGCCCTATGTCACACTGACTTTCTCTGCAATGCCTGCTAGTTAGGTTCCTTCAACTCATAGGGGTAATTAGTTTATATTCCCTGTGCATTTCTTTCACGACACCTGTTCCATCTCTGAGTTTATTGATAATTAAGCATAATTAGGACCATCTACCTCAAAGAGCCCCCAAAGAGTGAGAAACTTAAGGATGCTGCTGTTTGGTGTAATCTATTTTTCACATGTCTCTTATTCTTGGCAGAAAGACCTGCTTCCATTCTCCACCCTGCTGGAGTGGCAGGAGTGGCGGGAGTGGCGGGAGGGCAGTAAGAGGGAGAGAGAGAAAGAGAAAGGGAGAGGAGCAGACTCTCTGCTGAGCAGGGAGCCTGATGAGGCTTGATTCCAGGACTTTGGGATCAAAACGTGAGCTAACCAGGTGCCCTTAATCTTTCAGTCTTATCCATAAAAAGTATTGTGAATGCAACAATATGAATAAATCTTAAATATAATGTTGAGCAAAAGGAGTCAGACTAAAGAATACATATTGTATGATTCCATTTATAAGAAATACAAATCAGGCAAAATTCACTAGTACTGTTGGAAGTCAGGATAGTGATTACCGTTGGGGAAGATAGGGAGTGCCTGGGAGACCATAGGGGCTTTCTAGGGTGCTGGTCATGCTGTTTATTGATCTGAGTGTTAGTTACATGGATGTGTTTGTGCAAATTCATCAAGCTTTACATTTATCTGCACCATTTAATATGTTATACTTTATTTTATTTAATATTTTTAAAAGATTTTATTTATTCATGAGAGACACACACACAGAGAGAGGCCCAGAAACAGGCAGAGGCAGAAGCAGGCTCCATGCAGGGAGCCGGTTATGGGACTTGATCCCGGACCCCAGGATAATGCCCTGAGCCAAAGGCAGACACTCAACCTCCACCGCTGAGCCACCTAGGCGCCCCAGTATGTTATACTTTAATAAAAAGTAACAACAACAACAAAAACCCCCACTGGACTATTGTGAGTGCTTCCCAGGCAGGTATAGGGCCTTGTGCTAAACGCTGTGAAGTGAGTAACAATAGAGATTAGTGGTTGCCAGGGGCTGGAGGGAGGGAAGCGTGGGGTCTAAGTGCTTGACAGGTACCGGGTTTTTCTGGGGTGATGAAAACATTTTGGAACTAGAGAGAAGTGATGGTTGCGCAACATTTTGAATGTGCTAAATGCCCCACATTGGTCATATAATTTTATGTTCTGTGAATTTCATCTCAATTAAAAGATAAAATGGGGGCGGCACTTGGGTGGCTCAGTCAATTGGGCAGCAGCCCTTGGTTTTGGCTCAGGTCATGATCTCAGGGTGGTAGCTCAGCTTGGTGTTGGCAGGAGGCTCCACACTCCGCAGGGACTCTGCTGGAGATTTTCTCTCCCTCTCCCCCTGCTCACTCACTCTCATATAAGTAAAATCTAAAAAAAAAAAAACAAACCCTGGTCTTAAAAAAAAGAAAAAATCGGTTCACTGAATGGAATGTGGTATTCTGGAATGGATCCTGGAACAAAAAAGGGCATTAGGTTTTTTTTGTGTTTGTTTGTTTTTGTTTTTGTTTTTTTTTAAAAGAGCTAGTGGAAAAACTGGTGAAATACAAGTAGTTTGGTATTTGGTAGTTTTTTCTTCAGTTTTAACAAATGTACCTTGGTTATGTAAGATGTCAACATGAGGGAAAGCTGGGTGATTACATGAGAACTCTGCACTCTGCAACTTTTCTGAAAACTAAGATTGTTCAAAAGTAAAAAAAGTTCATTAAAGAAAAAAAAAGAAAGAAAGAAATAGTAGCAAAGTCACACACAGGGCCGCTAGAATAGGATCCTAGCTTTCATAAATAAATTGGTGGTAAGATCTTGAGCAAGTCACTTCTCTCTGATGAGCCTCAATTTCTCATTGGCAAAAATCGGATTAGGTTGCAAAAGTAATTTCTTATTTTTTTAAAGATTTTATTTATTTATTCATGAGAGACACACAGAGACGCAGAGACACAGGCAGAGGAAGAAGCAGGCTTCATGCAGGGAGCCGGACGTGGGACTCGATCCTGGGTCTCCAGGATCATACTCTGGGCTGAAGGTGGCGCTAAACAGCTGAGCCACTGGAGCCGCCCTAAAAGTAATTTTTTAAAATAAGATTTTATTTATTTGAGAGAGAAAGAGCATGCACACACAAGTGGGGTAAAGGGCAGAGGGAGATGCAGACTCCCCATGGAGTTGGGGAACCCCATGCAGGGCTGGATCCCAGGACCCTGGGATCATGAAGTGAACCTGAAGTTGGATGCTTAACTGGGCCACATGGGGGCCCCAGTAATTAAAAAAATCTCTATACTCGATATAGGGCTCAAATTTATAGCCCTGACATTGAGTTGCACACTTTGCTGACTGAGCCCTTCAGATACCCCTGAAAATGTAATTTTGCACTGGTAAAAATGGTAACCTTTCCACCCTCCAAATCTAGATCAGAATCTGGAGGCATGAAGGGCTGTGGCTTACAAAAGATGAGATTTTTGCCTTACCTTAGTAAGCAACCTTCAAAATTCAGATACCACCACAGGAATGTTAAAGGTGTGCTTGGAAAAAACTAGTTGATAACCTCAGATTTTTCCTTTTTTTTTTTAAAGTAATTTCTAGGGACGCCTGGGTGATTCAGTGGTTGGGCATCCACCTTTGGCTCAGGTCGCGATCCCAGAATCCAGGATTGAGTCCCGCATCGGGCTCCTTGTGGGGAGCCTGCTTCTCCCTGTCTGTCTCTCATGAATAAATAAAATTTTTAAAAAATTTCTACACCCAGTGCAGGGCTCAAACTTACTACCCTGAGGTCAAGACTCAGGCTCTACCAGCTGAGCAACCCAGACACCTCTTAAATTCTGTGGTTTTAAGTCAGAATTCCCATTCCCAGGAAATATGCTTTTTTTCTTAGGTAGTCAAAGTTCGGGAAGACCTAAAGCCATGTGGAGATAGTTCTTTCGGGGGATGCATTAACTGGAGACTTACAAGATAGTAGAGACAGATTGGAATAGATGGTGAGGCAAGCCCTCCGCAAGCAGGTTTTGTGTACCAGGTTTAAGTATGGATTAAATGGAAGCAGTGAGGGCCTAGAACATAGCAATGTTCCAGGATGATCCACTTGGCAAGCAGTACTTGGGGGAAGTTGGGGGGCAGCAGACAGGTGGCAGGACACAGTTCAAAGAAGCCACAGTCCAGAGGGGACTTGAGAACTTAGCTGAGTGGTGCTCATGGGAATTAGGAAAGGATGTTTCTGCTGTGGACAGGGAAAAAGCCACCAGATCTAATGACTCCTGGGGTTGCAAATTTAAGGAATGTTATTTATAAATTCGTGACTTGAAAGTTATGTAGATTAGAGGTAATAAAGCATTGTGGTTGACATCATGAAGGTAAAAGTTCTCCTTTATAGGATTTCAGAGTTCATACTTGAAAGCATGTAGGACAGTACCAAACACACAATAGGGACTCGATAAATAGGGAGTCATTAAGCAACTAGTAACCATAGGGTGCCCAGCAGAGCCATAGAAAAGCTCTTGTCGTGGTCAAAGAGCAGCATCTGCTGGTCATCCAAGGCAACACAGGATCCCAGATTTACAAAGACCTGGCCCAGTCTACCTTCCAAAAACCATATAGGGATGATCAGTGAGAGTCCTCCCCAAAAGCATAGTATGAACAAGTAAGATGAAACAGGAGTCATCACTTTTAACAAGAATGTTCTTTATTTGTACAAAGCATTATAATTTTCCTCAACATTCTTCATTTATTTGTCAACAAACTCTTGACTATATTCATTAAACAAATTAACAGTGTCAAACTACATACATTTGACTATCTGTCAACCTCCAAGCGCTCAACTTAGAGACAAACAAAAAAGTGCTTGGAGCACCAAATATCAAGAGAAAAAAACCCCAGAAAAACAACTCTGAGAAAGGTCAACAGAATTACTTTAGAAGCAGTTAAAGGGGATGTTTTTTTTTGCAGTGGGGATTAGATTCCTGAGCACCATCAGATTTCTGCACTTTGGGACATTAAGCAGGTTATCAAAGATCCTGGGTTGGCAGATGTGACAAAAGGAGGAAGAAAGTGGGAATGGGGAACAGAGGAGAGGCAGAAGGGAGACAGGGAAGGGAGACGCAAGAGGGGGAAAATTGTGCCTAAAAGAAATAAAGTTTGGAATTTGTCATGAATTAAAGAATGAAAAACAAAAGTCACAAGCCTGGGAAATGGATTATGAGAAGAAAAAGCCTGGGGTTTTATACCTTCCAGGAGGTGACCATAAATCCTAAAGCCACAGAGTGGCAGGCAATGAGGTGCATCTGAGACTAAACTGTCTGGTTTTTTTTTTTTTGGGGGGGGGGGGGGGGAGGGTAAGATATTGGCACACGTGCTTGACGAGTTCCACTCTACACTAATGATTTACAAGCTTATGCACCCAGAGGACAGCCACCCCAGCAGGTCAAATGCCTACCAGGCAACATAGAGGAGCTCCACGCCAAGTGGGTCTGGAGAAATAAAAATTCAATCAATGTTAACGCCAAGCGAAGAGACAACAGATTTCATTCCCCGCCCACCCCCATAACCTTTTAGTAGTTTCCTAAAGCTAAACCATCCCAACCACCTGTAATAAGCTAGTACTGCCAAATCCTATACAATCAAAACAGGCCGACCATGCTCAAAAGCCCCAATTTTTCCTGAGCTTTGACTGCCTCTGTGACCTGGAACACAGCAGGCAGCATGGAAATCATTATTACTTTTTTTTTTTGGGGGGTGGTGGTGGTGGTGGTGGATGGGGACCAAAAAACTGCCAGACCACATATATAAATAATAAGAGATCAAATCGACTAATCAAATTTAGCCGCTCAGAATCCCTCTCGTCAAAAAGTCATTACCTTCAGAACTGACTTAGCAAAATGGGACTCTGCTATTCAGATGCTCTGACGGAAGCGCTGGTTTTGGCCATTTTAGTCAGTTTTTATTTTGATCTTCTCAGGCTCCTCTGGAGAGGCCTACTCTCCCCAGCAGGGAAAGAGCCTCTCAGGACCGCACCACGTTTCAGGGCGGTACCTGCCAAGGTGCCAACGTCTTCCCGTCCCACTAGTTGTCTACTTCCTCCTCTTCGTTCTGTTCTTCTTCTTCCAGCCTTTCCTCGTCTTCATCGTTGTCGTCATCCCTGCCCTTGTCTTGCTCCTCTGCATCGGTTTTTTTGTCTTTGTCCTTCTTCTTCTGCTCGGAAGCTTCCTTCTTGCCTTTCTGCTCTCTCCTGTACGCTGTGAGGAGGAAGGCGGTTAGCGGGCAGGGCTGGACCAAACCCACCGCAAGCAGCCAACTCCGCCGCACGACCGGAGAAGCCGGGGCCGGGAAGGAACAATAAATCTGCTCGGCATCACAAATCAGATCAGATTCGGCGCCGATCGGACGGATCCCGAGTCGCAAACCAGATACTCGGTTCCTGTTCCTACGCAGACCCCAGCTGCGAAGGCTCAGGGCGGCCAGGTGAGCCGGTCACACGGGACGGACATGGCCTTGGCCGAACAGAGCAGAGGGACGTTACCTTCCAGAGCTTCTTTCAGGGGGGTGACGAACCGCTGGAACTCCATCTCCTCCATGGCTGAGAGCACGTCACTGGCGTTCAACGTCTTGCGTTTTCCCTTCATCGCGAAGTTGTTGGCACTGAAAGAAAAGGGAGATTCGGGCGTGAAAGGGGGCAGGGCAAAGCCTAGGTCAGGGGTGCACGGATGCGTCCCTCCCCTTCCCTGCACAAAAGGGTCAAAGCAAAGGGATTTTGTTTTATTTTGCTTCAGACCTTGCGAGCCCTGGGCGAGGGCGCGACCTCCGCCGCACCGCGGGGGGGCACCTGCTGGGGGTTCGCGACTCCAGGGTGCGGAGTGGGGACCGGGCGGGGGGGGGGGGTCTGTGCGGCTCCCTCCCTCCCTCCCTCCCGCCCCAGCCCCAGCCCCAGCCCCAGCCCCAGAGGAGCTCTCGCGGGCTCGGCCCGGCTCACCAGGAAGTGGCGTACAGCACGAAGACGCTAGCGGCGCGGGAGATGGCGCTCCGGGCCTCCTTGGAGATGTTGACACCGTCCGGGAGCTGCGAGAAGAGCGCGGGTGAGTAACGCTGCGGCCCGGGACCCGGAACCGGGACCCGCTCCCCCGCTGCCGGCTCGTCCGCCCCGCGCCCACCCGCCAGCCGGAGCTGCCCACCGCTTCCTTGATGATCCTGGTGATGACAGCATTGGGCAGGTTTAGGTCCTCGGGCCTCTCCGCCATGGCCGCCGGCGCCGCGGCCCGCGCCTCCGCCTCGAGCCTCTCCTCCAGGCCGCTCCGGCGTCCGGACTTCCCGCGTCGCCGCGCGCTGACCCAAGGAGGCTTCCGTCCCGCCCCCCGGGGCCCACGCTGCGTCCCACAGTGCCCCGCGCGCCATGGCCTCCCTCAGCACCCGGCCCCGCCCCCGCCCCCGCCTCGAGTCGCCCGAGCGTCCGAACTCTGCACCCCGCTACGGCGTTGGCCTTCCCGGGTTCTCGTCCGGCCTCCCCCCGGGGACCCAGCGGCCCCTTCCCAGGCTCGTGCCCCTGCTGCTGGCCGCCGCCACGTCTAGAGACTCCTCCTTCAACTCAAGTATGGCTCACCGGAGCTTCCGTCCCTTCCCCACAGTGCTCTGCGCTGTTGCCTGGCAACGCGGGCGTGGGCGACGGAGGCGGGGGCGGGGCTCCTTCCGACGCGGGGCGGGGCCTCCCGGCCGCCCGAGGCCCACTCTCCCGCTCTGCGGTATCGGAGCGAAGCGGGTATCTTTTTAAAAAAAAAAATTTTTTTTTTTTTTTTCAGTTCTGCGGGACCTGATGTCCGTGTTGGAGCTCTTGACCCCTCCCAGCTTTGCCATAAGCGCACTACGGAGAATCGTCGCCTGGAAGTGTTGCACGCAAACTCCTTTGCGGGCGCAGCGCTCAGGCTGGGGACGTAGACGCGGGCGGGGCTCGCCCGGGGGCCTGGGTTCGGGCCGCCCAGGAGGAGAGCGCGGCCGTGCGTTCACTCAGAGCCAAACCCTCAGCGTTCTGTGCGTCTTTTACTTCGTTGACTTGTGCATAATCCGTCTTTCCCAGTCGCAAGCATCATTAGCATGGTTTTGCACTGGCTTTTAGGTTGCATCATTGCATAGAAATTATTCTCATTCTCCCTGAGCTCGAATGCTTTTTTTTTCCCCTTAAAATGTGCTGTCTTATGTCACCCTTAATTTTCCTTTTTTTAAAAAATATATATTTTTAAATTTATTCATGAGAAACACAGAGAGGGAGACAGGCAGAGACACATGCCGAGGGAGAAGCAGGCTCCAGGCAGGGAGCACGATGCAGGACTCGATCCCGGGTCTCCAGGATCATGCCCTGGGCCCAAGGCAGGCTAAACCGCTGAGCCACCTGGGCTGTCTTTAATTTACTTATTTTGAGTAATTTCTTTTCTTTTCTTTTCTTTTCTTTTCTTTTCTTTTCTTTTCTTTTCTTTTCTTTTCTTTTCTTTCTTTTCTTTTTTTCTCTTCTTTCTTTCTTTTCTTTTTTTTTTTTTTTTAAGATTTTCCTTGTTTATTCATGAGTGACACAGAGAGGCAGAGACAAAAGGGAGAAACAGGCTCCCTGCAAGAGGCTGGTGCTGTGGACTCCATCCCAGGCCCCGGGGGATCACCATCTGAGCCAAAGGCTGATGCTCAACCACTGAGCCCCCTCAGGCATCCCTATTTTGAGTAATTTCTACCAGGAACGTCAGGCTGGAGCTCATGACCACAGAGTCATGATCAAGAGTCACATGCTCTACCGCCTGAGCCAACTGGGTGGGCATCCCAGTTTTCCAACTTTTGACAGAGACATGAGTACAAAGAAATACTTCCCTATTAGGAGAAAAACACCAGCAAACGTGATGATAAAGGGCAACTGGAACTGGATTAGTTAGAGATTATAGGGTTTGGTGGGGGGAAACTCTCCATTTGGATGTAACAGGCCTGGTTTAAAGATACCAGGAGGCTCTCAGCTCCAATTGCTGTATAGTTGGAACTGTGAGCCGTGATGTCATATATTTTGATCTTTAAGAGGAACCAGAAATCTGAACACCGTGGACTATCTCTACTTAAAAAAAAAAAAAAAGATTCAAAGTGCAGGCCAAACAAAACAAGTCATCGGGCAGCTGTGATGCCATGCCAATGCTGCGCTATCTTTGGTCTAATTTATAAGCTCTTGAGAACAAGGACTTATTTTGTTCATTACTGTTCTCTATGCCTGTTACAGGTCCCATCACATATATGGTAGTCAGTAAATGTGTTGGATAAAAGGAAGAAGAAATGGATACTGTCCGTAAAAAGTTATTAGGAACAAAAAAGTTATTAGGGATCAGGTGGTAGTGATTGCCTAAAATATTTCTAGAGAGAGAAAGATGATACTGTTTGTTGATCCCATATTATATATCATACATAAAAATACATTATTTCTCTTAATGCTTCTTTTTTTTTTCTTTTTTTTTTTTCTCTTAATGCTTCTATAATCCTATTTAGGGATTTCTCTTCCCCTCTTTATATGAGGAAACAAGTTGAGAGAGTTGAAGTCACTTGCCTACGACCATACAGCCAGTAAATGAAAAGCCAGAGGCCTCTGATGTGACTAAGTCTACTGATTTGCTGCTTGAGCAAACCCATTGGTTTCTGCTGGGTATTTTATTTTTTTTAAAGATTTTATTTATTTATTCATGAGAATATACAGAGAGGAGAGAGAGAGAGGCAGAGACACAGGCAGAGGGAGAAGCAGGCTCCATGCAGGGAGTGTGATGTGGGATTCTGTCCCAGGTCTCCAGGATCAGGTCCTGGGCTGTAGGTGGCACTAAACCGCTGAGCCACCAGGGCTGCCCTCTGCTGGGTATTTTAGCTGCCTGTATGAAAATGGGAGCATATTGAAAAATGAAGCATGTTTTCCAAAGGTTATGAGCCCATCTAAAGCCATCTCAAGCACTTCTGTGATTATATTCTGATTTGATAGGACTTTTTGGAGATGGGTGGTATCTTCTCCCCAATGGCTAATTAAGGGGAAAAGGAAAGGATGCCAATACTTATTTTGAATTATGTGCCAGACCCTGTAATATCCATTAACTAATTTTTGTAATGACCCCGTGAAACAGGCTTATCCTCATTTTGCAGATGAGGAACCTGTAGTACAGATTGCTTAAGTCCCAGGTTACTCAGCTAACTGGCCAAGTGGAAGACTTTATGAAGTCAATCTGCTCCAAAAACTCTTGCCACTCTACTTCATGCTGAGATGTTTTCATACTTCCTTGTTACCCAGTCTTTTAAAAATGTTGATTATAATGTAGTCAAATATTGTGTTATAGTGATGCAACAATTCTATATATTTCTCAGCAATCATCCCAATAAATATATTCATAGTCCCTATCACCTATTTCACGCTTACCACCCCCTCACCTCCCCTGTGGTGACTGGTTTGTTCTGTATAGTTAAGAGTCTGTTAGAAAACAGACTTGCGTCTTTTTTCTCTCTCTCATTTTATATCTTAAATTCCACATGAGTGAGATCATATGATATTTGTCTTCTCTCTGTCTGACTTATTTCACTTAGCATTATACCCTCTAGCTCCATTCATGTTGTTGCAAATGGCAAGAGTTCATTCTTTTTAATGGCTAAGTAGCTTGTTACCCAATTTTTTTTTCTTTAAAGATTTTATTTATTTGAGAGAGAGGTAGTGAGAGAGAGCACGAGCAGGGAGGAGAGGGAGAAGCGGTCACCCTGTGAGCAGGGAGCCCGATGTGGAGCTCCATCTGAGGACCCTGGGATCATGACCTGAGCTTAACTGACAGGCACGTAACCGACTGAACCAACTGAGCCACCCAGGCGCCCCAGCCTGTTACCCAATTCTTAATTATCCTGTGACCATCATTTATGATGGTATAGGTTCAATAGAAATATTTTATGCTTTGAGACCAAATTAAGATCTGGACTGCATGGCTAATGCATTATATGCTCTAATTGTGTGGTGGTTGTTTCTTTAGAGGGCTAGAAAGCTGCAAGATTGGCTTTTGTCCTAAACCATTTGTAGCTATGCATTTGCCAGATGAGAGTCAGTGGGATGAAACCACCTGCAAGTTGGCTATTTGTCAGCATCCACAGTGCTGGGCAACGATCCGCCGGATTGAGAGGGGCCACCCTCGAATCCTGGGCACCCCCCGCAAAACAACTATCGATGATGAAGGTGAATTAGTCAGCCCTGCTTCTTCCTTACAATATCCTTGAATTATTTCTGTTTGGGTCCCTTTTGACATACCACATGTTTTCTTCTGGTCTATTTTCTCAGACAAACTCCCGATGCTCACCATTGTAAACATGTCAGATTCCTGCATACGGGCCAAGAGACTTGCTCATCATCATTTATCAGGATTTACCTTTACCAAACCTCCCTCTTTATTGTGTCCTGGTTCAAAGGTTCACTCCAAATTTCAAGGCAGGTAAATTATCATGGAATCCTCTTTTATGAGCCTCCTATCTCAAAATTCTGGCTTGACTTCCTTCACCCATGTAGTAGACTTTGACCAGTTCAGTTAGAGAAATGGAATTAGGTAGTGGGAAAGCATTATTTGTGTTGTAGGAGTTAAAATAGGGGTGTGTTACTTTGCTAGGGTCATCCTAACAAAGTACCCTAGACTGTGTGGCTTAAACAACACAAATTTAGTTTTTCACAGTCTAACGGCTAGAAATCCAAGATTAAGGTGTTGATAGTTGTTTTCTGGGGAACCGTTTCTCCTTGCCTTGTAGGTGACCATTTTCTCCCTATGTCTTAACATGGTTTTCCTTCTGTGTGTCTTTGTCCTAATTTCCTTCCTTCCTTCCTTTCTTCCTTTCTTCCTTCCTTTCTTTTTTTTCTTTCTCTTTCTCTTTTTTCTCTTTTCTTTCTTTTTCTTTTTTTTTCTTTCATTTTATTTATTTGAGAGAGAGAGAGAGCCGTGCCATTTATTTGAGAGACAGAATGCATGTGCCAGAGGAAAGGCACAGGCCAGGGGAGGGGCAGAGGGAGAAGGAGAGGGAGAAGCAGACTCCCCACCGAGCAGGGAGCCCAGTGGACATGGGGCCCAGGACCCCGGGTTCATGACCTGAGCCGAAGGCCCACGCTTAACTGACTGAGCCATACAGGCGTGAAACTTTAAATTAAGTTTTAAATTTTAATTCCAGTATAATTAACACAGTGTTATATTAGTTTCAGGTGTAGGACATAGTGATTCAACCATTCTCTGTTACTCAGTGCTCGTCATGATAAGTGAACTCTTAATCCCTTAATTTCCTCTTCCTCCTCTTCTTTTTTTTTTTTTTTAAAGATTTTATTTATTCATAAGAGACACAGAGAAAGGGGCAGAGACACAGGCAGAGGGAGAAGCAGGCCCCATGCAGGGAGCCCGATGTGGGACTCCATCCCGGTTCTCCAGGATCAGTCCGTGGACTGAAGGCGGCGCTATACTGCTGAGCCACCCGGGCTGCCCTAATTTCCTCTTCTTAATAACAGCATGAGTCATATTGGATTAGGACCTATCTACCTCTCTGTGTGACTTCATTTTACCTTAATTACCTCCTTAAAGACCCTATCTCCAACTACTGAGGGGCTCAAATTGTGAGGTATTGAGGGTTAGGACTGAAAGTAAGAATTTGGGGGGCACAGCTCAGTCCACTGCAGGGGGTATCTCAGCCTCTGCAGGTTATCAGAACACAGTGTCTACACACACGGTCTTTCTTATCTTTTATTTTTAGGCGTGAAACTATTTGTAAGCTCTTGAAGGCAAAAGCAGTGATCTCCTTTTGAATCTCCTACAAAGCCTAGGTGCCTAGTTAGTGCTCATTAATACGGGAAGCTAAGGGACAGGGATCTGCAGAAAACTGAGACTTATAACATTTGGAACCCCTGTGGTTTGGAACCAAAGCACACCTAGTGGCCCCTTGTTCCTTTCTCCTGTTTAATGTAAGCAGCCCTTAGTGGTTTCCATTAGACTAAAGACAGTATGAGAAAGGGTAGGATGGTAGGACTACTTTCTGGTTCTCTAGGAATTGAACCTTGGGAAGAAGGTGGCTTCTCCCAGTCAGGGCCTACGAAGGCAAAGATCATGACATCACTCGTGTAGTCACTCATTGAATTCACAAATGTATTTTGGTGGGGACCATTGGCTGGGTTCTGGGGATTCAGTGGCAAATAAGATACAGTCTTTACCCCTAAAGGGCTTGCAGCCTAGCTGGGGAGGCAGAGAGGGACACTCCCAGGTGCATGGAAGCACATGGGAAGGGTTCCTCACCCAGGGCACTATAGTTTGTGCAGATGGCACTTGTGTCTGTACCTGAAATTCCAGCAGTCTGGTGAAGTGGGGGTTGCAGGTGGGAGGTGGCCACGAAGAGAGTTCTAGACTTTGGAAATAACATATGCAAAGGCCTGGAGGCAAGAGGAAGTTCTTCAGGTATCAGGAGAAGAGCTCACTGAATGTGAAACAGAGCAGGAATGGGAAAGTGGTCAGAGATGAAGCTAAGGAAGCTGGAGTAAAAAGCAGTGGCCTAAGAGAGTGAATCATACACATCCTGATTCTGTTAGTTTCACTGTCCTTTGAAGACTTTTTCACCTTGGGGAGTAGGAGTAAAGGAATTAATGATCACATGTTCAGCCACCCTTGATGTGCTAGCAAAGAAAGAAATATTTACATGCAATTCTGCAACATTTTCTGTGGTAGATTTAAGATGTCTCGGTGCAAATTCCTTGACACTCCTCTCCTTGAGAAATGGGGTCTGTCCCCTCCACTTGAATCTGGCAGGCTTCATGACTGCTTTGAGCAATAGATAGGATAGAAGAGACGCTGGGCCAGTTTCTAGTCCCAGGCCTTAAGGAACAGGCAGTTTCTTCTGTTTCTTAAAATACTCTGGTAGCCCTGAGCTGCCATGGGGAAGTTCCCTTAGCCTGCCCTACTGGAGGGTGTATGGTTAGATGCTCCAGTTGATGCTCCTGGATCCAGCCTTCCAGTCCTTTCCTCTAAAGAACTAGATTTAAGAGTAAAGCCATCTTGGACTCACTAGACCAGCCTGTCCCTTCAGCTGAACACCACCAAGTAACTACTACTGATCACATGGGAAGAATCATCTACCTGAGCCCGAACCAAATTCCTGACCCACACAATTGTGAAATGTAATTAAATGGTTGTGGTTTTAAGTCACTACGATTTTGGTAGTTTGTTATACAGCAATTTGTAATGGGAGCATCCTCTTGGCATACTTCTTTTGTGTTTTGTTTTCCTTTTTTTCTCACAGTGTCAATGTACCTTGTTGCAATGCCCCCATACTACTAAAGAAAACAAGTGTCTTTTCTTTGTTCCCAAAGTGCTCTTATATTCAAAGAGAAACTTAACTGACAATCAGACCCTCCTGTGTTGATAAGATAAAGTGTTAAAAAGCTAACAACTTGCTTCTAAAGGAAGATAAGATTTAGCGGAAGTACCCTGTTTTAGAGGAGCATTGTCTTTTTTTTTTTTTTTAAAGATTTTTATTTATTTATTCATGACAGACACACAGAGAGGGAAAGAGAGGCAGAGACACAGGCAGAGGGAGAAGCAGGCTCCATGCGGGGAGCCCGACGCGAGACTCGATCCTGGGTCTCCAGGATCAGGCCCTGGGCTGAAGCCAGCACTAAACCGCTGAGCCACCCGGGCTGCCCAGAGGAGCATTGTCTTGAGTGTAATTGCTTCCACCTTGCTCTTTTGCTCTTGCTAATATTGAACTAAATTTAACCTTTTTAAAGATGCGTGGTATTCAAGGGTGCCTGGGTAGTTCTGTCCGTTAAGCGTCTGCCTTCGGTTCAGGTCATGATCTTGGGTCCTGGGTTGAGCCCTGCATCCTGAGATTGAGCCCCGCGTTGGGCTCTATGCTAAGTGGGGAGCCTACTCCTCCCTCTCCCTCTGCCATTGCACCTGCTTGGGCCCTGTCTCTTAAATGAATAAATAACAGCAACAAAAAAGCAATGGCCTACATCACAATGTCTGTTTTGGAGGTGTTCCAGAACAAACACATACAACTTAAGGAAATGAGGAGACCCTACATTCATTTGTTAAGTATTAACCCTCAGGTTTTCTGCGGATAAGCAGAAGGCTTTTCCTCATAGCACTGTCATCCCAGTAAGTCTTTTGTGTTCCTATATCATATTTGGAAACTCATTTTTTTAGGCCTCAGAAGGATTTACCTAACAAAGATGTAATCGGCGATACTGATAGATCTCCTAAAGTAAATCACAGATTAACAAAGGTATTTCCTCAGCATTTTCTCTTTACTAGTGGGAATAAAATATCTGTCTCTGTTTAACATTGAGGGTGACTATAATCCAAATAATGGCAATGATAACTAATATTAGGCCCTTAAGTGCTGGTCTGCAGAGATGCCTATACGTACTCTATAGTTTCCAGAAATCCCAGACAGCAGTGGGATTGATTTTTGGCTGTTTGGCATGGGTAAGACTTTCCTGTCTGTATCCTACATAGAGCATGTTCAGCTACTAAGTAAACCCTATCATCTCATAATATGGGGAAATTAGAATGCTGGAATGTCACACCTAAAATGGGCCTTCAGGTCATCTTCAAAGACTGTCAAACTTTTTAAACTATGACCTACAGTAAGAAATACATTTTGCAACAAAAGAGCATAAAACAATCCTTACCCTAATTATGAGTGATCTACTCTGCTATTTTCTGTCCTATTTTACTTTTTTTTTGAGAGGGAGAGAGAGCAGAAGTGCAAGTGAGGGGAGGGACAGGGGGAGGGGAGAGGGAGAATCTTAAGCAGGCTCCATGTTCAGCGTGGAGCCTGATTTGGGGCTTGATCCCGTGACCCAGAGATCACGACCTGAGCCGAAATCAAGAGTTGGCTGTTTAACTGACTGAGCTATTGAGGTACTCCACAACCCAATTTTTAATAGGCCCCCCCCTTCCTGTATCCTACCAGGGGTATGGACAAGATGGTTTATAAGGTTTCCTTAGCACCACTGTTCTAATATCCTAAATGGCTGAACGTGAAAAGTGTTGTGACCTTACCTTTTATGTAGATGTCTCTAATCATAGACAGGCTATAAAAGCAGAAAACTTACTTCTGTCTCTACCAATTCCCTCCCTGTTCTCAAATTGTATTGTGTTATCTGCAAGGGATCTAAGTGTTTGGAGTGGAGTAGGTGGAACGAGTAGTGTTCCCTCAGGTAAGCCCCAAGTTACTCCCTTAGAGGTATGGGGTGGGGAGTTGCTCAGTGCCACCCTAATGTCACAGGGAGGTGGGAGGTAAGACTTCACTGAAAGAGTTCACTCTTGTAGACACCTGTACTGCTGTCAGGTTTCTCGAGGAATTGTTACGAAGACAGTATGGGGAAGAGAAATATCTTTTTGTTGTCTTCTGCACTACCTGACCCTTTTCATTAGCATGATAATTCAGTTTTTAGGCCTGTCCTGAATACTAGCAGGAGCTGGCACCTTCTAGCCATCCATAGGCTTTACATCTTTCTCTTAGCTTTCAGTGCTGAATTTGAATGAGACACAACTTCCCAGCCCTCAAGATGTTAGAAATATGGTTGTAATCTGGATCCCAGAACAATCAGAGAAGCAGATGAGGTGAGTATTGTGTCCAGAACTTGGGAGCCTTCCAGCCTTCTATTCTGCCTTTTGCAGGCCTCCTATCTGTCATCTCCTTTTTAGCCACCTCATTGCCAGTGACAGGAGGCCAACTAGAGAAGGTTATGGTCTCTTGTACTTGCCTCTTGCTCCACTGTGGTTCTATTTAATGCACTTTCCACTTCCTGTGGTGAGGCTTCTCTACATCAAGTCCTACGTGGCAGTAAATAGCATGCAAGACTGGGCCCGTGTATTGTGAGGTCTAAGAAACAGATACTTCCTATCAGTTTTTCTTTTCTTTTCTTTTTTTCTTTTTTTTTTTTTAAAGATTTTATTTATTTGAGAAAGTGAGAGACAGCAAGGGGGGAGGGGCAGAGGGAGAGAGAGAGACAAAGAGACAGAGAGGCAGACTCCCCACTGAGCAGGGAGCCTGACATGGGACTGATCCCTGGAACCTGGGATCATGACTTGAGCTGAAGGCAGATGCTTAACTGACTGAGCCATGCAGGCAGCCCTTCTCAGTTTTTCTTATTAGCCATCCCCAGCTAGTGAAAACATTTTCAGTGAAGCATGTGACTCTTTGGTCTCAACTACAAGGCCTGGCACAGTGGCACAAAATAAATAGCATGTCGGAGATCTCTAGGTGGCTCAGTGGTTTAGTGCCGCCTTCAGCCCAGGGCATGATCCTGGAGTCCTGGGATCAAGTCTCATGTTGAGCTCCCTGCATGGAGCCTGCTTCTCCCTCTGCCTGTGTCTCTGCCTCTCTCTCTCTCTCTCTCTCTCTCTCTCTGCCTTTTGTGAATAAATAAATAAAATCTTAAAAAAAATTAAATAGCATGTAGAACTTGTGTACAAAGCAGAAGGATTTGGCCAAGGCCCAAAGGCTTGCTAATACTGATATCTTTAGAAGAAAGTGTTTGGCTTTTCTCTCGTAAATGCTGAGGCTTTCAGGTTCTGTTAAGTGACCAGATATGACATGTTTTAAGAATTTATTTCATTTTTTAATGATCCTATCCGCGCTTCTGCATATATGTATTTGTGTGTGTGTATGTATATGATGTAAACAAACAAACAAAACCCTAATGGTATATTTCCTTTTCAAAAAAGCCTAGAGGTGGGTTGGCCAGGTCTAGTGCATTAGTTCCATGAGGTCATCAGAAACCAGAACTCCTTCTGGCTCTCTGGTCATCATCCTTAGTCCATGACTTTCATTTTCTCATGGGGTATCTCATTGGGTCTTTTAAGATCTAAGTTGACTGCTAGAGCTCCATGTTCCAGGCAAGGAGGTGGAAGATGACAGAGCAAAAAATACTTGAGCACCTCCTCTGTGCCAAGCAGTAAAGAATCTAGTGAAGAAACAAATAGACTTGCTCCCTGTCCTCCTAGAGTCTTGTGATGGTGGTAGGGGGTGGGGTTGGGGGTTCTCAGGCCTTACAAATGTCACCAGACTTAAGTATATAATTACTAAGTTGGATTAATGCCTTGAAGGCAAATAACTGGATTGTATGAGAGAATAGTAGGGCACCTAACGTAGACATGAGATTAGGTCTTCTTTTTCCGAAGCTTCTGGGCAGTTGGTTCCTCTAGGCTTCCAACCAGCCATCTTTGGGTACTGAATAGAGGATAGAAATCTTCAAATATCCTTGGTGCTTCTGTTTGAGAGGTCTGGGAATAAGCTGTGGTTATTCTTTCAAGTCCAGCTGAGAAGAAGCATGTTGTTCCCAGCCAGGACTGGAGGAAGGGAAGAATGAAATCTACAGTGGTAAGTTGGATATATTGGCCAAACCTTTATGAGACTAGACTGTAGAGTTTTGTTTTGTTTTTCCTTTCTGGTGCCTTCCCCTTTCCCCCATTCTTAAGATAAAAGTTGCCAAAGAAAACCCCGTTTAAGGAATAATTATCAAAGCATTTTCTGTTCAGAGACTCTCTTCCCTACCTCCTCCCTGAAGGACGGTGAAAGGCATCTTGAAGAAAAGTTAGCAGGAAGTGTTGGGTATTCCGGGGTAGTTTTTGACTAACTAAAGACAAATTCCCAGTGTGATAGAGGGAGAGCTTCAGTGGACTAGAGGTTACAATGGCCTGGGGGTTCTCATCTCATGCCACCAATTATGGGTAAATATAGCCTTGGGTAAGTCACAGAACCAGAAGGTTGCTACATCTGCTACCGTAGTGTCTCGGTCCACTTTGTTCATTGCTGAATCCCCAGCGCCAGTCCTGTACCTGGCACATAGTTGGTCAATAAATATCTATTCAGTTTGCTCAGTGAATGAATTAATAACCCTTTTGGGAGAAAATCAGAAACAATTAATCCTTGTGACCTGAATTCAACAATCGGGTGGGGAGCCAGAGAGGGAAAAATACGGTGGCCTTCATGGTGCAGAGGATGGGGAGCTGCTGGAGTGGGTCTGGAAACAGGGAGCTCGGCGTGCCAGGGTTTTGTTTGGGAGGCCCGGATGTTGACCGGAAGGAGTGGCACTCAAGAGAGTACTTCATTTCCATTTTTGCTTTTCTAGAAAGACAGTTTTCTCTATGAAAAGCAGAAAACAGAAACGCCGCTGGGACCTCCGGGGATGATTGTGCCCCCTCCATCACCAGTAAACTTTTTTGAGCAACTAAGTACAGAGTCCATACCTTTCTGGAACCAGTTTGACATGGTCCCTCAGGATCTACTGAAGGAGTGAGTATCTCTGAAGCCTGGGGGAGAGCCAGAGTACGTACGTGCTCTTCTCTGAAGCAGCGAAGGCATGAAGAAGCATGCTCTTTCTGAGGAGGGAAGGGAGAAAATTGTCCTGCCTGCTTGTTCAGTGAGTTCTGAGATTTACGAATGTACAGTAATCACCGCCAATTATCAAGTACTTAGCACTTGTCAGTCTCTGCCTGTTCTCTTATTTGAACCTCCACGAGGCACTATTACTCTCTTTTTCTTCCTATTTTTAAAGTAAGCTCTACATTCAACGTGGGGCTCGAACTCACGACTCTGAGATCAAGTGTTGCACGCTTCACCGACTGAGGTGGCAGGTGCCTCCACTCTCTCTTCTTCATGGATGAGTTATGGATAAGTGAGAGGCAGAGAGGAATGTGGCTCGGAGTGAGACAGCCTTTGGATTTCATATTGAAACATCCTGGTTTTGATACATTACCGAGCATATTTATGCTTTGTTCCCTCATTTGCAAAATGGGGATAAGAAGGCCTGTCCTGATGAGTTGGAAGGTGTTACCTGATGAGTGCCTGTTGGCAAAGGCTTTTTCAGGCCCAGAGTAGAAATTTATTCAAATTTGGAGCCCTTTTTATCCTGTTTTTTCCTCAGCCACACTCACCAAGAGGAACTGTTGCTGACTGGCTGTCTCTGTCCCCTTCAGCCTCTTGCCCAATGAAGGGAAAACCATGCCTTCTCTGGAGATGAAGACACAATTGGCCATGATGAAGAAGAAACCACCCCTGGAAAAGAGCCGACCCGACAGTGCCATTTCTGCTAAGATGTTTTTATCTGTACACCGTCTCACCCTGCAGGTGAGAGCTAGGGAGCCTTGAAGAAATGTCTAGGTCCAAATCCAAACTCATTTGTCTTCAAGGCTGGAGGAGGTTTTTTGTTATTTTATTTTATTTTATTATTTTATTTTATTATTTTTATTTTATTTTATTTTATTATTTTTATTTTATTTTATTATTTTTATTTTATTTTATTTTATTTTATTTTATTTTATTTTATTTTATTTATTTTTTCATTCATTCATGAGAGACACAGAGATAGAGGCAGAAGGAGAAGCAGGCTCCATGCAGGGAGCTGGATGTGGGACTTGTTCCCAAGTCTCTGGGATCATGACCTGAGCTGAAGGCAGACGCTTAACCGCTGAGCCACCCAGGCATCCCAGGGCTGGAAGAGTTGACTTTCTCTTTCTTCTTATTTCTCTCCACCTTTCCACGCTGGACCTAAGCCCCACAGAAGGACTGGGCTATATGTAGGTGAAAGCCAGTGCATGGGGAGGGGTTTGAGGAATGTTCCGTTTCTTCCGCAGTTTGTTCCCTGCCCCGTTTCCTCTCGCCAGAGCCCAGGTACGAGGCTGGTTGCACTGGGTTCTCAAACAGTGCTTGTCGGCTGGGTACCTGCATGTGAGGGGTATGTTTTGGGAAAAGGAAGCACCTTCAGTAGAGCTTTTCTTATTTTTTCTCTCCAGAGACCAGCATTGAGATATCCTAAACATTTGAATAAATTCTATTATAACCTAAACACAGAAGGTAGGTTTTCTTGATGCCACCAGATCCTCCAGCCCTGTCCCCCCTCACCCCACAGTTCTCATACTTGGTCTTGCTCCCAATTTGATATGTTTGTGGCCATAGTCACATAGGATCATGTGTAGAACTGAGGAAACTGCGGATTCAGGAAGCAGCCCCCAACCCTCCCCATCACAAATGGCTCGGTTCTGATAGAGGATGTCCCCATTGTGGAGCAGGGCCCAGCAAGCAGCCCCCCGGGAAAGCTGGGAGCTGTCAGGGAGAAGAGGATTGAGCTGGGGCTCTGGTCACCAGGTCACAAGAAGCAGCAGTGGCAGCAGAAGCAGCTGCAGCAGAAGTTGAAAACACCACCTAGGAGACAGGTAGAGTGGCTGTGAGGGAAGCCCTAGGACTGGCTGGGACTGGGCCAAGGGGAGCAGCCTGAACTGGAAAGCGGTGCACGAGGTGTGAGTCTCCTGTTCTCTGTCTGGTTCTAGATACAGAGAGTTCCTGTCAGCTTGCAGGTACTGACTTCCTTCTTTCAGACTCTTTGTGAAATGTTTTCTTCACTTCCGAAGGGCCTAATTCAGTTCCTCCTCATATGGGTTTCAGGAGGCCAAAAAGAAACCCAAGAGTGATCCAGGGAGCCAGGACATTTTGCACAAATGTTCAGGTGCCGTGGCTTATGGCCCACGCTATGGTAAGGAGAATATGGGCTTGGGAGGGATGGAATCTCAGGACGTAGCTGAGGGCAGGAAAAGCTGAACATGTCTGTTATTTTGGGACCTGCCTTTGTTAGGCATTCAGAATTCTCAGAACGTTCTGGCTTGGCTGGGCTACTGTGCATCATCCTTCTATCAAATATTTACTAAGGAAGCAGGCTGGGCCAGATGTCTGCTTCGTGTGAGCATTCAAGAGACGATCATGAGCATGAGTCAGAGTCATTTTTCCTCAGGTCTTTAGGAAAAGCAGAGTGGCTTGAGAAGGAAGAGCAAGCAATGAGTCAGAACAGAGCCAGGGCTCCTGACTAGCCCCAAGAGGGTTCTAAGGAAGCGGAATCCAGCCTCAGCCCACCCCCCCTTCCCAGCCACAAATCAGTCCCTGGAGGCTCAGGTTGAGATCAGCACATTAGACCCTTCCAGGAGGCAGGCAGGTGGCCAATTCTTGACAGGTGATCCTTTTCCTCTGCTGAAGACCTGAATAGGTAGCTCTCCTTTTTGGAATCCTTATCACATGTCTGAGCTGAAGGATATACTTACCCTGGTCCCTCTGATGTTGCTCAGTTGGAGTGCAGAAAAAAGAAAGGGAGTGAGAATCCCCCTAAACCTTAGGAGCTGCTTTAGCCTTGCTCAGATTGGACCTTGCTGACTACTTCCTTGTCAGAATTGGCTCTCCCCTACCTCCCTGGGGCAGTGGGAGGGCTCAGGTAAGATGTTCCCTCAGAAGGGTGTTCTTCTCTCAGTTTGTTTCCCATCCTACTGGGCCCTCAGATGCCAACAGTGGCCCCTGACCTGCAGATTCAAGAAGCTTCCTGACCTTCATGTGGGAGGTAGACAAAACCAGAGCTGTGGCCCACGATGGGGCTGACGGGTCCAAGGTTAGCACCCCATCCCGGGTGGTCAGCACATCCCTGAATTCATTCAGGTGCCTTTCATTTCCTCTTCCTGATGTCTCCAATAGGAGCAGACTTGCTTGGGTGACCGGGGTTGCCTTTTTGAATTATGTTCTTGGGGGATCCCTGGGTGGCGCAGCGGTTTAGCGCCTGCCTTTGGCCCAGGGCGCGATCCTGGAAGACCCGGGATCGAATCCCACGTCGGGCTCCCGGTGCATGGAGCCTGCTTCTCCCTCTGCCTGTGTCTCTGCCTCTCTCTTTCTCTCTGTGTGACTATCATAAATAAATAAAAATTAAAAAAAATATTTTAAAAAATGAATTATGTTCTCGGAGCAGTGGCCTGGTTGAGAAAAGCCCTATGGAAGAGTTGATTTTTGCATTGGATCTTGGATGTGTGAGAGTCTTCCTGATACAGAGGAGAATCCCAGAAGTGGGAATAGACTGTGCAGATGAACCTGGGCTGTGCAGGGAACACAGTGGTCCCTCGTGGCCGTGGGTTATGTAAGAGGCCATGGTAAAAAGGTCAGGCTGAAGAGGTAGGCGGGAGCTTGTATAACTGCTAAGACGTTTGACTATGGTCATGGTGTTCTACTGTGACTGCATATTTGAAATCAACTAAGGAGCTTTCTTTCTTTCTTTTTTTTTTTTTCAGAGAGAGAGAGAGAGTGCATGAGTGGGGGCAAGAGGAAGAGGGAGAGAGAATCCTAAGCAGGTTCAATGCCCCAGTGCAGAGCCTGACATGGGGCTCGATCTCATGACCCTGAGATTATGACCTGAGCCCAAATCAAGAGTCAGATGCTTGGGATCCCTGGGTGGCACAGTGGTTTGGCGCCTGCCTTTGGCCCAGGGTGTGATCCTGGAGACCTGGGATCGAATCCCATGTCGGGCTCCCGGTGCATGGAGCCTGCTTCTCCCTCTGCCTGTGTCTCTGCCTCTCTCTCTCTCTCTCTCTCTCTCTCTCTCTGTGACTATCATAAATAAATAAAGAAAAAAATATTAAAAAACAAAAGAGTCAGATGCTTAACCGACTGAGCCACTCAGGTGCCCTAACTGAGGAGCTTTTAAAACCCAGATACCTAGGATGTACTCCAGGCCTATTAAATCAGAAGTTCTATTGTTGGGACCCAGGCCTCAGTGTTTTCTAGAACTTCCAGTACTTTGAGTGTGCAGTTGAGGTAAAAACCAGTGCTAGTAGGGAGCCAATGGAAGTGTTCAACAAGGGAGTTCCTCAGTGGGCTTTGCTTTTTTGCATAACTCCTCTGGTGGCAGCTTGGGAGATGTTCGTTTAGAGAAAGGGAATTGAGAAAGGAGAGGATGAACGCTTTTAGGGACTAGTTGGGGAGACAGCCGATGCAGAAGAATCAGAGAACTAGAGCTTTTTGAAGAGAGGGGCTCCATTTTCAGAAGCCAGTATGGGGACTAGGGTTGGTGCCAGAAGGTCAGAGGAATCTTCATAAACTGAAAACATAGGGTCAGGCTTCTTTTGCGGCTATGATGTGCAGATACCTGCCCCTTAGGTTTCTTGGAAGAACCCTAAATCGTTTTTGTACACTTGACCTTAATCCCTAATTCTGTAGTAGATGTGGTCACAGTCCGAGGTGAACCAAGTCACAAAAGGAACTCAGAGGCCAAACTCCTCACCTCCTCTAACCTGTCTTGTCCTACATGAGGAGTCACTTGTAGGCTAGGGGGCCAACTAGAAACCCAACAACGGGATATGAAATATGGATAAGAAGATAATTGAATTGACTTTGTGGTCACTAGGTCACAGAACTCTACTGGGTCAGAAAAGTGACAAAAAGCAGCCACAGCGGATGAAGTCAGAAGGACCCACCTCGAGACAGGTAGAAGTACTGGAACCATTGTGCCTGGGCCCTGTTTCGGTTATCTATTACTGTATAACCCACCACCTCAAAGCTGAAACCACAGTGGTTGGTTGTTTCTCAGGATTCTGAGGGCTGATTGGACAGTTTTTCTGGCGTTGTTTGATGTCACTCATGCAGGCACCTTCAGCTGGCAGCTGGGGTGGGGCTGTTAGCCAGATTGCCTTAGTTCTCTTCTGTGAGGTCTCTCTCTCTTTTTTTTTTTTTTTTTAATTTTTATCTATTTATGATAGTCAGAGAGAGAGAGAGAGAGAGAGAGAGAGGCAGAGACATAGGCAGAGGGAGAAGCAGGCTCCATGCACCGGGAGCCCCGACGTGGGATTTGATCCCGGGTCTCCAGGATTGCGCCCTGGGCCAAAGGCAGACGCTAAACCGCCGCGCCACCCAGGGATCCCACTGTGAGGTCTCTTTATTGTGGTTTATTTGGGCTTCTTGACAGTATGGTAATCTCAAAAGCACTTTCTTGAGAGATCGGGCTGGACCTGGAACAGTGTCACTTCTGTTGTATTTTATTGGTCCAAAAAAAAAAAAAAAATCACAAGTCCAACCCAGATTCGAGAGAAAATGGACTCCATCTCTTGGTGGGAGGAACAGCATGCGCCTTCCAGGTTGGCCACCACCCCTGGAGGACTCACTTGTAGGCTAGGTTTTCCCCAGTAGACAGCTGGCAATGGGACAAAGTGGGTTCTGGCTTCATCCAGTCAGCCTGGAGGGCAAAGAATTTGTGAGACGAGCTTCTCTCTTTAGTCTCAGGAGGTGGCAATTTGTCCTGTCCTCGATGTTAATTTTTTTCCAAGAAAAGCATATTTTAGAAAAACCTTTTCTTGATTCAAATGTCCTTACATTTTAATGAATTACAGGATTCCAAAAGGAGACCACAGGTGGAATACTCTGAGAATTATCCGGATTCCTTTCCTGATAAGGATGGTAAGTTACTAGGGCGGAGGAACCTTAGTAAGTCACTTAGGCCAGGGGGAACTGAACCTGTGTTGACAAGGATGGTTTACCTCCCTGGAGGCCATAGTCCTCATCCCTCAGAATGGTCCTAAAGACACCTAGCCCTTCCTTTTCTGTCCTTCATTTGTCACAGTTGGGAGAAGGTTACGGGTACAGTTAATGGCTGGGTCTTCTTTTAGATCCTGAGTTATCCAAGACAGAACCCTCTAAAAAGGACATCAGTGCTCAGAAGGCGGTTGTGCTGGCATCCCAAGGGAGGAGCCCAGAGGACCTTTCAGACAGCACATCTAGAAGAAGGTGGAGCCCTGAGCTCAAACTGCTGAGGATTCTTCAGGCCACTGATGATGAGGATGAGGAGGACCAACTCTCTGGGTCACGGAGCGCAGAGTCTTTCAAGACTTCACAGGGCAGCCTGACTCCAGATTAGGATGCTTAGAATCCTGAGGACCCCAACCTTGGACATAAGAGCAGAAAAGAGAGAGGACTTCTGCTCCCTGGAGCCTTTACCAGGGCCTGACTACAGGGATTCGGCTTTCTTCATTCACTTCTCCTTCCCTCTAAAATAAGTGAGGGAGAAAAAGCTTCATCCTTTTTAAACGTAGATTATTTCTCTTTCATTAGGGACAGAATAATTTTAGTAATTAAACAAAACTGCTAATTAAGGAAAAGCCTCATTCTGTTTCTGCAAGGAGGGGAAGAGTTGTTTCTGTAGATCTGCTTTCTGGGTCACTTTTATCCCCACTCTGAAGCTCTAAAAGGTTTCCAGTTACAGGAGGATGTATTTTGGGACACCTGGCTAGCTCATTCTATAGAGCGTGTGAGTCTTGATCTCAATGTTGTGAGTTCGAGCCTCACATTCAGAATAGAAATTACCAAAAAAATAAAAAAATAAAAAAAAGAGGAGGGGGGAAGATGAGTTTGGTCTGTGGGAACCCCTACTATGTGTCTGTCTTTTCGTCTCATTCCCTGGAAATGGTTTCTTTTAGGGTTGGCACCCAATGATCGTTATCAAATAATACTTGAATTAACCCAAGAGAGTCTAAAGCTCCAGCTTTTCAGTGACTGAGTCTGTGGGAATGTTTTGGTGATGCTCATAAAGACTCAGAATTTCAGAGTCTCAGGGGACCTTGAATTTGGTTTTTGGAAAGATTTTTTTTTTTAATGTTTTTGTCCTTAAAGTTTTTTTTTTTTTTAAAGATTTTATTTATTTATTCATGAGAGACAGAGAGAGAGAGAGAGAGGCAGAGACACAGGCAGAGGGAGAAGTAGGCTTCATGCAGGGAGCCTGACGTGGGACTCGATCCTGGAACTCCAGGATCATGCAGTGGGCCGAAGGCAGACACTAAACCGCTGAGCCACCCAGGGATCCCCTGTCCTTAAAGTTTTTAATAGAGAAAATTTTCAAAAATTTTGAAATTCAAGAGAATAATATAATGGAACTCTCAGTATGCAGAATGTTAGATACGGGCAGTGAAAGCCCTTGCCCTGTGCCCTTGGCCTGTGAGCTGTGGTCAGGGCAGCTGGAGCCAGTTATTCTCTCCAGCTCTGCACCCAGGGTCAAGTCTTCCCATCCATGGGAGGTGGCTGGAAGAAGAGAGCCCTGGCTGTTGGTGGTACTCATTAGCACTCAGCCTCAGCCCCCAGTAGTTGGGGGTAGGATGAGAAATGATGACATCTTGTCCCTCTTGACCAGCTGTCTGTCTGGGAGCTGGGGGAGGGAGCCCTGTGTTTTTGGGCAGCAGCAATCTGGGGTAGTTGAAGTTGGGGTGGGAAAAGCGGAAACATAGCTCTAAAGTCATACAGCACAGACTCAGTTCCTACTGAGCTCAAACAGATTGCTGTATGCTGTTAGGGTCATTTTCAGAGACATAACTTTTTTTTATTTTTTCATTTTTAAAAATATTTTATTTATTCATGAGAGAGAGACAGAGACATAGGTAGAGGGAGAAGCAAGCTCCCTGTGGGGAGCCTGATGTGGAACTCAATCCCAGGACCCTGGGATCACTACTCGAGCCAAAGGCAGATGCTCAACTGCTGAGACATAAACATTTTTTTAAAAAAGATTTTATTTATTTATTCATGAGAGAGAGAGGCAGAGACACAGTCAGAGGGAGAAGTAGGCTCCATGCAGGGAGCCTGATGTGGGACTCGATCCCGGGTTTCTAGGATCACACCCTTGGCCGACTGCGGTGCTAAACCACTAAGCCACCAGGGCTGCCCGATAAACATTTTTAAAAATAATTGTCACTGGACAACAGTCTGTGAATGTCTCACACTTTTGTTGGAAGTGGACTGGGTCTGACATCTTTTTTTTTTCCCCCTTAAGATTTATCTATTAGTTTTAGTGAGAGAGCACACAAGCAAGGGGAGGGGCAGAAGGAGAGGGAGAGAATCCCAAGCAGTCTGCTCACTCCAGTGGGGCTCTATCCCACGACCCTGAGCTCATGACCTGAGCCAAAATCAAGTGTCGGTCACTCAACTGACTGAGATCCCCTGAGATCTTTTTATAAGAGAAACCTATCCCTCATCAATTATTTGGTTCCACTAAGTACAGTTTGTACAAGAAAGGCATTAAATGTTAACTCTTTTTTTAACGTTGTCTCCAAACAGACCAAATTAGAAAGTTAAAACTGCTGCCTACTCATTCCTCTCTTCCAAGCCAAATCAAAATTATATGACATCATTTGTGTTACTAGACTGAACTATACTTAGCTGAATCTTCAGGAGTCCCAGAATCCAAGAGGTGTTATGTGGGCTGTTTTTCTGCAAATAATTATTTCTCAAACGTACATTATATTGCAGAATGACTTGTGTGGATTAACTTGAAAATTACACCTTTTTTCAACATCTTAGCCTTCCCTCAGACCTGTCCACTCAAGCAAACTCGATTTCCAGTGGTCAGTAGTGAGGTTGAGGACAGGGCAGGACTGAGCTTTCATTTGGTCATTTTATCTGAAGACTCAGAAGAGAAATTCTATTAACCAATTCAACTATTAGTCAAGCAACTCTCAGAAATTGGCAGATTCTTTTCAGTTTTGTTGATGAGCACAAAGTTACCTTTTGAATCATGACACATTTTGAATGAGAAGATGCTTGCTGTTTGAACACTGGCCTTTGCTTCTGTTTTCAAAGGGAGGAAAAACTATTTGCGGGCTGAAACTTGTTTCACCTTTGTTACACCAATCCCTCAGATCACAAACAGAATTTAGGGCAATATAGGGCAGCCTCGGTGGCGCAGCGGTTTGGCGCCGCCTGCAGCCTGGGGTGTGATCCTGGAGACCCAGGATGGAGTCCCACGTCGAGCTCCCTGCATGGAGCCTGCTTCTCCCTCTCCCTCTGCCTGTGTCTCTGCCTCTCTCTGTGTCTATGAATAAATAAATAAAATCTTAAAAAAAAAAGAATTTAGGGCAATATAATCTGCACGCCACATTACAATTTTCAAGCAGTTCATACCCACTATTTTGGTTGGTTCTCTGGCCAACTCTATAGATAGATGGGGATTGTCTCCATTTTATAGATTAGAAAACAGGCTAGAATCCAGGGCTGATGAGAACTCATTTGGGGCTTCGAGAACCAAAAAAAAAAAAAAAAAAAAAAAAAAAAAAAAAGCATCCTTTAAGACACTTTGCTACGATCTGTTGAAAATTCTCTCAATGAATATACAGATCTACAATGATAACAATATGAGTGGCATCTCTGGAGTTGGTCCAAAACCTTCATCCCAGGACCTGGTGGCCTTGCTGGAGAGAGAAAGTCATTTAACAGAAATCCAAGGCCAGCAAGGGAAGGGGGCTGGGCTTAGAATCTGGGTCCTTGCTCTTCTCATCCACTGAACTCTGATGCTTCTCTAATTCCCTCTCTTTAATGCACAGCAGAGCCTGGGACAGTCTTTATCAGAAAGGAAGGATGAGATCATGTAGAAAAGAATTGACTGAAAGGAAAGAGCCCTCACGAGCACTTTGGGTTAGCCTCTCCATGTTCTGAAAGAAGAGGAGCCAGGTAACTGTTGCTAACTGCCACTTCCCCACTATCTGGGCCATAGGAATCAGGAGAATGAAGGCCCAACAGCCCAGGAAGCTCTAGCTAGAACTGCTTGGAGATTATGCATTTAAGCAGAAAAGAGGTCTTAAGACTTAGTTGGAATATGGTCTAGGATCCTTATAAAAGACACTGGCTTCTTTTCTTCTTTTCTGTGTTCTTTGTGATTTCTACTAGTGGTGGGCCACTTTGTTTGGGTCACCATGTTTTCTGAGCACATTTCCAATGACACCTAGCCTGGTTTGACCTGTGCCTAAAAGCAGTCAGTGAGTCTTCAGGCAGTCTGTGTCTACACTTTCCTCCTTGCAGGGCCAGCAATTTCCTTTGTTTTGGTATTGGTCCTGACATCTGGGGTAACAGACTCTGTTCTTCATTGTTTGTGGGTTACAGTAAGCTCCCTTTGATGGGAGAGAGTCAGGGTTTCAACCAGGGTAGCAGTGACCCTTAAAGAAAATCTGTTTATTCAAATATGCCTAAAGGAATTGTTTGCTAAATTATTTTTTAAAAAGATTTTATTTATTTGACACAGAGAGAGCATGAAAGAGCACCAGCAGAGGGTAGTGGCAGGCAGAGGGAGAGGGAGAAGCAGACTCCCCACTGAGGGAGCCTGACATAGGGCTTGATCCCAGGACCCCAAGATTATGACTTGAGCTGAAGACAGAGGCTTATTGACTGAGCCACCCAGGTGCCCCTTGTTTGCTGAATTAAAGACATAAATACCTCCTACTGTTAGATAAGAATGATTAGAGGTCCTTTGGAATCTAGAGAAGTCTGGGGAAGATTTTCTAAATTGTCTCTTTCAGTTGTCAGAAGGTACCAGGGTATGAAATTATTTTGTCCTTCTGTTTATATGTTTATATAACAATACTGAATACCTATTCTATGTTAATTGACCCTTAGCTTGTCTTGATAGAGATATGAAAAGTTCTGGGGAGATGAAGAATCATTCCCTGGAAACTAGCTAGAAATTTTTTTTTGATCACTTGACAAAGCTGTTTGGGACCACTAGGTGGTGATATTACATTGTGAAAATGATACTCTGAAGCCTGGCGGCCTCTGGTTCTTTTCTGAGGCCAGAGTTTACACAGCCAAAGACATGTCCTTGTGAGTAAATGGAGAAAAAACTCCACATTTCACCAATGAGATAGATGATCCAATTTAAATGCTCTGATGAATGAATTCATCTTTGAATAATTTAGAATGTCATTGGAAGAACTCATTCAAGAGTTCTGGATAAATCCTGGGACGTGCCCAGAGTCCTAGGATTTGGGGAAATCGGGAACTATTGATGGTCCTGACTGTCATCAGTTGGGCAGAAATTGAGGGAGGCAGCATTTGATAGGTAGAAATACCAAAAATTATCGGAGGCTCTTATGCTGATTTGCAGCTCCTAAATTTATCTTGATCAGATTTTTAATTTTTTTAATTTATTTTATTTTTTAAAAATACAACATATAAACTTTAACAAAAGTAACAAAGTCACACAGGCACTTATATTAAGAGAAAAACTGACTAGAAGAAATTTATCTTGAACATCTTATAGTAACCTACTTGCAGTTGCATTTAACTGCACTCTGTTGCTGTGAAGAATACAGCTCATGCACAGGTATGGATCAACAATTTGTACATATTTCAAGTATTCACTGAAATACTACCTTACATACACATATACGTTAAATTTGAAAAGATTTAATTGACGATCCCCAGAAAGACTTCATTTTTGTTGCTCTTTTGGAAGAGGTCATCTAAAGAGAAGAATATGTGGTTCTGGCTCATGAATCATGTAATGAACCCAGCCTAGACTGTTGGACACCAAGTCTCCTCCACTCCTCTTCAGACATCAGATAGGTTTTCAGTACTTGTTTGGAAAGTTCTCTGGGTAACATGACATGCTGGTACTCATAGTGCTCATAGAAGTACTTGTCCGAGTAGTAGATCTACCTGTGGGCCATCCTGCAGGCAGTGGGAGCAACGGGGCATGAAGAGTGGGCACAGTGGGCCACATGTCCACGTCAGGCCGAGGCAACGACTTGACTGCCTTGATCAGAATTTTTAAGAAAAGATTTTATTTATTAGAGAGAGAGAGAGAAAGCCTGTGCTGGGGAGAGGGGCAGAGGGAGAGGGAGAAGCAGATTCCCAACTGAGCAGGGAGCCCAATATGGGGACTCTATCCCAGGACCGTAGGACCATGACCTGAGCCGAAGGCAGCCACTTAACTGACTGAGCCACTCAGGCACCCCTATCTTGATCAGATTTTGCCTGTTTAAAAATTCAGGGAGGAGGGGCGCCTGGGTGGCTCAGATGGCTAAAGCGTCTGCCTTTGGCTCTGTGTCACAATCCCCGGGTCCTGGGATCAATCCCCACATTGGGCTCCCTGCCTAGTGGAGAGTCTGCTTCCCCCTCTCTCTCCGCTTCTGTCCCCTCCTTCTGCTGCCCCCCTTGCTTGTGTGCTCTCTCTCTCTAATAAATAAAATCTTTTAAAAAAAATTCAGGGAGGATGAAACCAATAAATTCAGATTTTTTTTTTGAGTCTCTTTTATATAAATTCAGATTTTTTTTTTTTGAGTCTCTTTTATTTCTAAGGATGGCCTGGTTTTGGAAGGAATCTCCAAAAACAACATTCTCTCTTGGCCTCTGGATCAGACTCAACCCCTTTGCTTGTCTTACAAGCCTTGTAAGATAGGTCTGTGGCCTGGCGGGGCCCTGCTTGTCTCCCTCGCCCCAATTTCCCCCTCTTCTCCCTGGTGCTATGTGCTCTAGTCATGATTTTTTTCATCTGTTTTTTTTTTTTTAAAGATTTTATTTATTCGTGAGAGACACAGAGACACAGGGAAAGGGAGAAGCAGGCTCCATGCAGGGAGCCTGATGTGGGACTCAATCCCGGGTCTCCGGGATCACACCCTGGGCTGAAGGCGGTGCTAAACCGCAGAGCCACCTGGGCTGCCCATCATCTGGTTCTAATGAGTCATGTCCTTTCTTACCTTCGGGCTTTAAAAAAAAACCTTTTTTTCCTATACTTTTCCTTCAACCTGTACAATTCTTTTCTTCCCTCTGTGCCTGACTACTTTCTACTCATTCTTTATTATTTAAAAGATTTTATTTATTCATGAGACACAGAGAGAGAGAAGCAGAGACACAGGCAGAGGGAGAAGCAGGTTTTCTGTGGAAGCCTGATGTAGGACTCAATCCCAGGACCCCAGGATCATGCCCTGAGCTGAAGACAGACGCTCAACCACTGAGCCACCCAGGTGTCCCTCTACTCATTTGTTAGATGTCAGCTTACCTGTTATGTACTTGGGGAAGCTTTTTCTGACCACTGGCAGGGATGAGGTCCTCCTCTTTCACTTTCCCTCTCCTGGCCTCTGTGGAGTTCATGGCTTATGCCACCTTCCACAGCCAGGCCATAAGTTCTGAGTGGCATTTGTCTTCAGCATGTACCTTCAGTACCTAGTTGAGTGCTTGGCACATTGGAAATGCTTAGTAATATAAGCGAAGTGAGCAAATGAGTGAAAAACATGCATGACACATCTCTTTCCTTCAGGGTTCATATAAGGCAATAGTGTGAGCTGAGTGGTACAGAGAAGGAGCTCTAGTAACAAGAAGAGAGAGGGGCACTTTAGATGCTACCTTCTGAGGCTACTAGGTTTTGGCAAATGGAGATGTCTATGGAGGTGGCCATTAGGCAGGTGGAGGGAAGTGATGCAGATTAGAAAGAGTGGGAGGATAAGCAAGGAGTGTCATATTCTGGCCTGGAAAAAGTGGAAGGCATGGCTGGAGACAGCCTGTGTCCCTGTCATTCAGGGCCTCAGATGCTGGGCTGGAGAGAGTGGGCTCTATGTGATAGCCATCGATGGCTTTTAACTAAGGTAGTGGTAGGACTAAAGTGGTGCTTTACATGTTGTTAATCTGGGGCACCTGGGTGGTGCAGTTGGTTGGATGTCCAACTCTTGGTTTTGGCTTGGGTCATGATCTCGAGGTTGTGGGATGGAGCCCCGCATCATGCTCCATGCTCAGCACAGAGTCTGCTTCAGATTCTCTCTCCCTCTCCCTCTGCCCCTCCTGCTTGTATGCTTTCTCTCTCTAAAATAAATAAATATATCTTTTAAAAAAAGGAAAAAAAAAGAAATTGCTAATCCAATGGCAACAAAACATGAATTGGAGAGACACCAGCAAGCCCAGCAAGATCAGTTAGGAGGTTATCACCGAACTGAAGATGGGATATGCCCAGGGCCTGGAGTGTGCAGGCGGCAGTGGAATGGAAAGAAGGGGGCCTGGCACAAAGGGAAAATTAACAGAAACCTAGAAACTACAAAGAAAGGAGAGGGAGGAGCCAAAAGATTTTTCAAACTGATTCAGTGAGGTGCTGTCATTCGTTTGAAACTAGGAGGTCCCAAGGAAAAACCAGTTTAAGGAAAGATAAGAGAATTCCTCCAAACTTTTACAGTGAAGTTATGGCTTTTAAAGAAATATTTTAATTTTTTATACTATCCTTTTAAAAAAGATTTTATTTGTTATTTGACAGAGAGAGAGAGAGAGAGAGAGAGAGCAAGCACAGGCAGGGGGAGCAGCAGAGAGAGAGGGAGAAGCAGAACCCCACTGAGAAGGGAGCCTGATGCAGGGCTTGATCCCAGGACCCTGTAATCAAGACCTGAGCTGAAGGCAGCTGCTTAGCCAACTGAACCACCCAGGCATCCCTGGAGTTATGGCTTTGTATGCTTTTCATTTATGGAAGTTCAATCAATGTACAGAGCCAAAAAATGAAGCACAAGCAGGAAGGAGTGATGGGGAGTACAGTGCACTTGGCAGGGCTGTTCCAGCTCTGCCACTCAGTGAAAATACAGCCCAGAGGGAGTGTGAGATGCAGAAGGCAAATTTGCTGTTCCCCTTCTGATTTACAATACCGTGTGTATTTAATGGATGACGAAGGGCTTATTTGAAGGTAATTTGGTTATTCACAATTTATGCCTTGTATGCTGACTTTAGATCTGAATTTCCTGGCAAGATTTGCCTTTTTAAAATGTGTGCCAGATGCCAGGGTGGGCAGTAGGCAGCTACTGAGAAGACACACCCCAGTCACTGCAGTAGAGTTGCACACAGTCTAGGTGGGTAGGAAGGTCTGGAAGCAGACAATTAGGGCTAGTCTAGGTGAGCAGTCAGGAAGGCAGTGGGTGCAGAGAGGAAGAAGAGCATTGGTTAGTGCATCAAAGCAGAGGTGGCCCTGGGCCTGGGGTTGGAGAGAGATCTGGGTCCTCCTCAGAACAGCACAGAGTAGCAGCAAGAAAGGAGATCTCAGAGGAAGGGGATCTAGAGGTGGGAAGGTGGATTTAAGGGCATGACTGGAGAACACACCTCACTAGAAGGCAGGAAGAGCCACAGAACAGAGGAATTGTCAGGAAGTGGGAGGAGAACTTTGGCAAAGGGGATGAGGATAGGCACATGAGAATAGGGAGAACCTTTGGGTCCTCTGGATGCCCTCACCTCCATCCCCATGGTTCTTCCCAGTATGCTCTGCTACTGTCCACTGAAAGGGTACTCACCACCACAGGACACTCACCTAGAGATAGGCTTTGCTCTACATAAGCCTCACGATCCAGCTTGAGTGCAGTCCAGCTGAGACATAGCTCTCAGCTGTGCTTGCCTCATTTTAAACTAAAACATATCTGAACTACTCTCCGCCCAAAGTAGGATCCACACTCCCATATGACTGCAAATGTTAACTTGCTAATTGGTCCCCTGGAGTTTGCTTCTTTGCAATTACTTTGTCAGGATTTAGACAAGGCAACATAGAATAATTTACTTGAGGATACAGGGAGCTCTGGATGTTTTTTTAGCCAACAATTCCTTCTACTAGTTATATTGTTCTTTCCAAGAGATTAAAATAGTAGGAAATGTATGTATCCATGTAGTTTACCACTTCTGGAGTTCTCTGCATTCCTTTGTGCAGATCAAAATTTCTAGATGGTATCATTTTCCTGCTGCCTGGAAGACTTTAACATTCCTTGTGGTGCAGGTTTTGTCAATGATGAATTCATTCAGCTTTTGGAAGTCTGAGAAGATCTTTATTTTCACTGTCATTTTTGAAGGGTATTTTTGCTGGGTAAAGAATTCTCAGTTGGCAGGTTTTTTTTTTTCTTTCAATGGAGTTGCTCCTTCATTGTCTTCTGGTGTGTGTTTCTGATGAGAAGGCTAATACCATCTCTCTTTTTTTTTTAAGATTTTAATTTATTTATTCATGAGAGACACACACAGAGAGAGGCAGAGACACAGGCAGAGGGAGAAGCAGGCTCCATGCAGGGAGCCCAACATGGGACTCAATCCCAGGTATTCAGGATCAGGCAGGCCCTGGGCTGAAGGCAGCCTCTGAGCCACCTGGGCTGCCTGGCTAATCCCATCTTTGTTCTTCTGTATGTAATCTGGGTTTCTTTTCTGACTGCTCTCAAGACTCACTTTATATTTGGTTTTAGACAGTTTGATCATGATGTGCTTTGGTGTAGGTTTCTTCATATTTCTTTCACTTGTGATTCATTGAGCTTCATGGATTTGTGGGTTTTAAATTTACATCAGATTTGGAAAATTTTTACCCATTATTTCCTCAAATATATTTCTGGCCCTCATTTCCTTTAGGGATTCCAATTATGTATGTACTAAGGTGCTGGAAGTTGTCCTGAAGCTCACTAATGGTCTTTTTTTTTGGGGGGGGGGAGGGTCCTTTTTTTCTATGTTTTATTTTGGATGGTTTCTGTTGCTATATTTCCATTTCCTTTAAAAGATTTTATTTATTTATTCATGATAGACACAGAAAGAGAGGCAGAGACATAGGCAGAGGGAGGAGCAGGCTCCTTGCAGGAAGCCCAATGCAGGACTCCATCCCTGGACCATCATGCCCTGAGCCAAAGGCAGGTGCTCAACTGCTGAGACGCCCAGGTGTCCCTCTATTGCTATATTTTCATGTTCACTAATCTTTCTTTTTTCTATGGTGTCTAATCTGCTATTAACCCCATCCTGTGTATTTTTGCATCTCAGACATTACATTTTTCACCTCTAGATGTTTGATTTGGTCTTTTTTATAGTTTCCACATCTCAACATGCTTTTAAAGTGCTCCTTGAACATAAAAATATAGTTGTAATAACCATTATAATGTACTTGTCTACTAGTCCTATCACCTGTGTCATTTCTGGATTAGTTTCTATTGCTTGATTTTTCTCCGTACTGTGGGCCCTATTTTCCTGCTTCTGTGCATGCCTCACAACTTTTTATTGGATATTAGACATTGTGGATTTGACCTTGTTGGTTGTTGGGTATTTTTGCATTCCTCTAAATATTTTATTTTTTAATTTTTTTAAAAAAATTATTTATGATAGTCACACACACACAGAGAGAGAGGCAGAGACATAGGCAGAGGGAGAAGCAGGCTCCACGCACCGGGAGCCCGACGTGGGATTCGATCCCGGGTCTCCAGGATCGCGCCCTGGGCCAAAGGCAGGTGCCGAACCGCTGCGCCACCCAGGGATCCCTAAATATTTTTTTTTTAAAGATTTTATTTATTGATTCATGAGAGACCCAGATAGAGAGGCAGAGGCACAGGCAGGGGGAGAAGCAGGCACCATGAAGGGATCCCGATGTGGGACTCGATCCTGGATCTCCAGGATCACACCCTGGGCAGAAGGCAGGTGCCAAACTGCTGAGCCACCCAGAGATCCCCACATTCCTCTAAATATTCTTCAGCTTGTTAAATTACTTAGAAACATTTTGATCTTTTGGGGTCTTTTAAGCTTTTTTGGATAGCATCAGAGTGTCATTTAGTCCATAGCTGAAGCAAAACCTTTCTGAGTCACTACTCCATGCCCCATGAATTAGGGGGTCTTCCCAGTCTGGCTGATGAATAGAGGAACTATTTCTGGCCCTGTGTGAGCCTCAAAGACAGTTCCTTGTAACCCTCTTGTATGGTTCTTTCCTCAACCTTGGGATACATTTATCAAACCCCCAGCTTAGAAGCACTTATCTGAGGGTTTTGCAGATCTCTTGGGCTCTCTCTTTGTGCAACTTTCTTTCTCTGACACTCTGTCCTGTGAACTCTAGCTGCCTTGGCCTCCTGAACAACTCAATTCAGGGATTTGGAGTTTGTCCAGGTTCCCTCTCCCTTTCAGCAAGTCTCTCTGGGCAATAAACTGGGGCAATTGTCGGGCTCACCTTGTTGATTTTCTGTTTCTTAGAGATCACTGACCTTTTTGTTTGAGGTCTAATATCTTGAAAATCATTGTTTCATATTTTTGTCCAATCTTTTAGTTGTTTCAGGTGAGAGGGAAAATCTAGTCCTTGAACTGGATCCAATGCCAAGATGTTACTCCATCTTGGCTGGAGGCAGAGGTTAAATATAAGTTCAGAAGACTTTTTGAGGGCCTATGAAACCTCTTGACTGTGCCACACCAAGTTGCATGTTGTCAGGCCAAGAAAATGGTACCTTTTGAAAAAGGCTTTCAACATAACTACAAGGACACTGAGCCATTCTAGGAGAGACTGGGGACTCTGCTTTTCTTCTTATGCTTTTGTCAAGTCTCTGGCTTTTATCTTTGAATTCAGCAGACTATTTTACAATTCTCTGGTGGTAAGGGCTTTGGTCTCGTACTTTTTTTTTTTTTTTAAAGATTTTATTTATTTACTCATGAGAGACACAGATGTAGAGACGTTGGTAGAGGGAGAAGCAGGCTCCCTACAGGGAACCTGATACAGGACTCGATCCCAGGACCCCAGGATCATGACCTGAGCCAAAGGCAGACACTCAACCACTGAGCCACCGAGGTGCACTGGTCTCTTGTATGTTGAGAACTTATTTGGAGGTTCTAGCAGGGGAGCACAGCTACTCTTATACCCTTGACTGAATAATGGTCCTCCTGTATTGAGGAATGTGATTCACTTTGACCAAGTGTGCCACTTTGGGAGGGACATACATGGCACATGGAGCAGTGAGGAAGGAGGGGGACACCTGCCTGGCTAGCCAGATCAACTGAAGTGACCTTGGCAATCAGTGGGGTGACAGATGTCACAGCCAGATTGGTCCTGGTCTCTTGGCTCACTTGGAATCTTGAGTTTTTTACTTGGTTTCCATTTAGACCCTGTTTGTGCATTTAGGTCACCAAAGGCTTCTCCACATGAGGCAAATTACAATTTCTCAGCGGTACTTACTGTAACCAACATCTGCTCTTATAGAGAACCATTAATTCAGAGATACTGTGTTCTACCTTGAAGATGAATTGCAGACACACTTTTAAAGAGCAAATCCTGCATTTCAAGGGTGAATAAAATACCACTTTACAAAGCATTCCAGTTGGTTAAATTTAGGACGAGAAGAAAACATGACCCAAGGATATTCTCTGGCTTTGAGCCCAGGGTATTTTTCCTTTTAGAGTGAATTTGGTACATTTTCATTCATGTGGAGCTGTTGCCTCCCAGCATTTTATTCTGGGATGGAAGGTCAACAATGACTGCCTTGTTGCTAAATCCAATGGACCCTTCTCAGTTATTAACCTACTTGACCTCTCAACAGTATTTGACGGGGTTGACAATTATTTCCTCCTTAACACGCTCCCAGGCTTTCCTTCCCCCTCTCATGCCTTTTCTCCCCTGCCTGCCTTTTCAGTTGGTACGCTCCTTGGTTCTTTCCTGAGCCTTCTTTTCACATTAAACATGCTCCTTGGACTCTCCTATCCATGCTCATGATTTTCCTGGGAATTTCTACGTCCATATTTCTAGCCTAATCTTTTTTTCCTGAACTTCTTGTCTAGTATCTTCAGCTGTTCATTGGACATCTCCACTTGGATGGCATGTGGGTCACTCAGCTCCTCCTCTCATGTTCTCCATCTCTGTAAAGGGCACTTTTTTTTAAGTTTATTTATTTATTTTTTCAGTAATCTCTACACCCAACATAGGGCTCAAACTCATGATCTGGAAATCAAGAGTCATAGGTTATCCCAACGGAGCCAGCCAGACACTGAAAGGGCACTTCTAAACATTGAATTTCTCAAGCCAGGATTCCTTTTTGCATTTTATCTTCCAGTCAGTCATCAAGTACTGTTGACTCTACCTCTTTCCATGCCTTCCAGCCACTATCATCTTCTGGACTCCTAGAAAAGACTTCACCTCACAGTACTTTCTGTTTCCATGTTTCTAAGGCCACCCCTTACCCCCATCCATTTTTTTCTCACTCTGGCCAGAGTGATCTTTCTAAACCATGAATTAAAGCCTTTTTTTGGAATGTTGTTTAAAATCTTTTGACGAATATCCTGTGCTCTTAGGACGAAGCCCCATCTCCTTTCTTTTGGGTTAAAATATACAAAAACTCTTTATTGTGAATTCCATATAGCGAATTGATTCTCATTGGATGCCTCCACTGATTTTTTTTCCTAATTCTCATATCCATAGCCAACCTATAGTTTTAATTAAATGGTGTTTTGACAAATAGAATTGCATCCTAATCTAGACAATCAACAAACCAAATAAAGCCCTGATTTATAGTACTTGCCAATTTCTTTAGTGCAAATACTCCCACCATGGTTGGTTTTAAGCAACCAGTGTGACATCACTGCACATGGAGTTGTGAAGAGTCTATGCACAGTAGTATAGATAATAATAAAAAATGGTAAAGTAATTAGGAAATGATGAGTTTGGAGAATTTATTTTGAGCGTGTTAGTTTACATAATGTAAATTTATTTATTTTTTTAAATTTTATTTATTTATTTATTTATGATAGTCACACAGAGAGAGAGAGAGAGAGAGGCAGAGACATAGGCAGAGGGAGAAGCAGGCTCCATGCACGGGGAGCCTGATGTGGGATTCGATCCCGGGTCTCCAGGATCGCGCCCTGGGCAGGCGCCAAACCGCTGCGCCACCCAGGGATCCCACATAATGTAAATTTAATAATGGCTGCATATAATAATCACCTTGCAAAGTCCTGCACATTTCGCTATCTGCTCTCATGGGCCTGTATGAATTGGCTCCAGCCCATCATTGGATTCACATTATAAATATGTATTTCCTAATATGGGTTAAAGTTAAAAGAAAAAGATGAAAACTCCTCTAGAGACCTATAATGTTTTTGGGCCTGGGTTTAACCCAGTCTTTAAAAATCTCCAGGGATGAAGCTTCACAGTCTCACATAGAACAAACCCATTTCCTTTCTACAGAAATAAGAATTCTGAAACTTCCAGGAGGTACATTTTTGATAGTTCCTCTGGGTGATGTCTAGAGTTTCTGCTCACCGTACACCCTTTTTGCTTTTCTTGGGGTGGGGGATCACCTCAGATTTTCATCTGGGGAACCATCTACCAAGCTCTTTTTAATAATAATGAAGCTCTTAATGATGCTTACCTTCTTGCATATTACTTCCACCCCCACACTTTTAACTTCCCTGCCATACCAGGCTTCCCATCATTGAGTTCCTCAAACGAACAATGCTTCACTCTCCTTTTGCTGGCCTTTGTGTGTTTTGTTCTTTCTGCCTGTGGTAACCCTTCCTTCACTTCCTTTGTTGGCTACATCAACCTTCAGGTGGTTTTCTTTGAAAAGTCCTCTCTGACTTTTACCATCTCAGCCCGGCCTGCGACTCAGACTGAATGAGACGTTAATCTGTGCTGCCACAGGTCAACATGATGGTTCCTCTGTTGTAATACCCGTCCAGTCTCTTACTAAATCATACGCCCCATCTTGTTCACTTCTAGAACCCCAGTGAAAAGTGTAAGGTTCAGCACAAAATAGTGTTTAGCTTCATAAACATCTGTTGAATTTTATTATTTTTTAAAAAGATTTTATTTATTAGAGAGAGAGAGAACACGAATGGATGGAGTGGAGGGAGGGGAGAGGCAGAGGGAGAAGCAGACTCCTCCCCCCGCCCCCACCGCCCCGCAGCAGGGAGCCTGAGAACCAAAGTCAGAGGCTTAACTGCTTAACCAGTTGAGCCACCCAGGAGCCCCTTGAATTGAATTTTAACATGTCAGTAGCCACAGAGATTTCAGTCTCCTTGTGTGTAACCTAGTTATTCTGAGCAGGAGGACTGGTAGGGAAGATACTCTATAATGATTCTTTGGCTGGATTCTGATTTCTCCAATGTTTATTTACTGCTTTGGCAACCCCATTCAGTTAACAGCTCTGACCTTTAGTTGCTTCATCAATAGAAATGCTTGAACTTCCTGGAGGCAGATGCTTTTTCAAAAATATTTATTTCTCTGATTTATCAGTATTTTATGCCTCTCCTGTGCAATGATTATTCTGTTTTTTCTTGTACATTTATATTTTTCTTACTGATTTGTAAGTCTTCTTGATTCATACATACATATATTTTATATATATTTTAAATTTTTAAAAAAAAGATTTTTATTTATTTATTCATGAGACACACACACACAGAGAGGCAGAGACACAGGCAAAGGGAGAAGCAGGCTCCATGCAGGGAGCCTGACGTGGGACTCAATCCCAGGTCTCCAGGATCACACCCTGGGCCGAAGGCGGAGCTAAACCACTGAGCCACCTGGGCTGCCCCTAAATTCATTTTTTAATTTAAAATTTAAAAATTTTTTATGGCCATAAAAAAGCTTTAATTTTTTTCAACCATTTAAAAATGTAAAATCCATTTTTTAAAAAAGATTTTGTTTATTCATGAGAGACACAGAGAGAGGCAGAGACACAGGCAAAGGAAGAAGCAGGATCCCTGCAGGGAGCCAGATGTGAGATTTGATCCCAGGACTCTGGGATCAAGCCCTGAGCCAAAGGCAGATGCTCAACCACTGAGCCACCCAGGTGCCCCGTGAAATCCATTCTTAGTCCACTTATACAAAAATAGGTGGTGGGCCAGATTTGGCTTGTAAGCATAGTTTGCCAACCTGGGCACTAATATGCTCATTAAATCTGAATGATCTTTATATTCCTAGAATAAATATCACTTGATCATGAATCCTGCCGGCTTTGATTTGCTGATATTTTAGTTAGGAACTGTGTCTACATTCATAAATCAGATTGGTCTCGTAGAGATTTCGAATTAGTTATAAGGCAAAGATAGATTTTATTTGGCCTATAAAATATTTTACAATTTTTTGAATGAATTGCCCATATTAAAAAAATGGGAGATATTAAATGAAAAATTTGAGATTTCTGGCTTTCCTTTAAAAAAGGAATGTGGCCAGACTGGGAGAATGTGGGCCCAATTTTGTCTCTCTCTTTTTAAAAAAAATATCTTATTTATTTATTCATGAGAGCTCCTCTATGTATGTTTTGTATTTCATTAATTTCTACTCTTTTTTTTTTTTAAGATTTTATTTATTTACTCATGAGAGACACAGAAAGAGAGGCAGAGACACAGGCAGAGGGAGGAGAAGCAGGCTCCATGCAGGGAACCCGATGTGGGTCTTGATCCTGGGAATCCGGGATCACACCCTGAGCCAAAGGCAGACACTCACCGCTAAGCCACCCAGGCGTCCCTTATTTTTCTCTGTTATTTTTTTTATTAAAACTTTTTTTTTTAAATTTTTACTTATTTATTTATGATAGTCACACACACAGAGAGAGAGAGAGAGAGGCAGAGACACAGGCAGAGGGAGAAGCAGGCTCCATGCACCGGGAGCTCAACGTGGGATTCAATCCCGGGTCTCCAGGATCGCGCCCTGGGCCAAAGGCAGGCGCCAAACCGCTGCGCCACCCAGGGATCCCCTTATTTTTCTCTTTGAACTTTGGTTTATAAATTTCTGTTGCTAAATTTAACTGGTTTTTGTCTTTGCCTAACTTTATACCTAGCACTGAGAAATCTTCCAGTTTTTTCATCTAGTCCTGAAACAGTTTAAATTACATAGATATTAATGGTTTCTTCAAGGTCTCATAGAATTGGCCTCTAAAACTATTGGGGTCTTCTATAATTTTGTCAGGTAGAGTTTTGATTTCTTTTTGTATTTTATGTATGGTTAGTCATCTATCTACTAAAAATTTCAATCTCTTGTTTCAGTTTTAGTAATTAATACTTTCTAGAAAATCACCTATTTTCCCCCTAGATTTTCAAAATTATAAAGTTGCGATGGTTTTCTCTTATACTTTAAAGAATTACTTTGATCCTTTACTTTGTAGCATGGCTATCTTTCTCTTTCCTAAACTTGTTGATTTGTAGTTTTTTTCTGTTTTGCTAGAGTTCTAGTTTATTTGTTTTTTCAAAGAATCAGGTTCTGGTTCCATTCTTCAAATCTAGTTATTTATTTATTTATTTTTTGTATGTATGTATGTATGTATTTATTTATTTTTAAAGATTTTATTCATTTATTCATGAGAGACACATAGAGAGGCAGAGACACAGGCAGAGGGAGAAGCAGAGGGAGAACAGGCTCAATACAGGCAGGCTGACGCGGGACTCGATCCTGGGACTCCAGGATTATGCCCTGGGCCGAAGGCAGGTGCCAAACTGCTGAGCCACCTGGGCTGCCCCAAGTCTAGTTTTTTAAAAAATAAGCTTTAACTTGTTTCTTTAAAAAGATTTTATCAAATTAGCTTCTTCTAACTTTTTGAAATGAATCTTTAGTTAAAAATTTTTAAAAAATTTATTGTTTTCTAAAAAAAAAAAAACACTTTCCCTCATTGAACTTTCTATTCTGTTCTATTGATCTGTTTGTCTTCTGTCTGGTGCTACATCATTATAATTTCATTTAGTATATGGTAGTCCTAGTCCCCTTTATTATTATTTTTTTCAAAAATGTTTTGGATATTAGGCTAGACGATATCTCAAATGCACTATGATTCTTTGATAGCTAATGCAAAGACGTAGCCAGATAAACCCTTTAGTCCCTTCCTCCCACCCAAACTGTCTTTGGGGTTCTTCTAGATACAAAAATCACTATTTATATATTCATTAAGTTTATTTATTTATAAAAGATTTTATTTATTTATTTAGAAGATAGAGTGTGCACACAAGCAGGTTGGGGGGAAGGGCAGAGGGAGAGGGAGAAGCAGACTCCCCGCTGAACAGGGAGCCTGCCACTGGAGGGCAGGGAGGCTCAATCTCAGGACCCTGGCTGGGATCATGACCCAAGCAGAAGGCAGGTGCTTACCCCCTAAGCCACCCGGGCGCCCCTGTATATGGTGTATTTGTGTATGTGTGTACATGGTGATATGGTATGTATATGTATATGTGTAGAGTATGTGCAACATGTGTTTGTGTTGTGTCTGGAGTATACTATGCACTGTGGAGTGTGAATCAGGTGTAAGGGAGACATTGAGGCCCACAGCCCCGGGGGTGCTAGAGTGCTTAGGGCATGCCAGAAAGACAGGCTTGGCTAGCAAACTCCCCTGCCTCCTTAGGGAAAGCAGGGCCATGACTGCAACCTTTTCTGGATGGCCCCTTTGGACAGTAATGTGTGTGAATAGGCCCAGTTTCTCCTGCAGTGCCTCTGCCCAGGTTCCCACTCATTTCTATCTTCCCTCTCCTGAGAAGAGTGACCTCCCTTTTTAAGAGAAGGGAGTGTCCAGTGTTCTACTAAGTAAAGGAGCCTTACTATTGCTGGTTAAAGTGGTGGAGATGGTGGCATTAGAGGGGTCAGATCAGAATCAGAGTGGCTTTGGGTTCTCCCAACTGAGTAGGTTAGCTGCAGAGTGGCCCTTTACTCTGAGTTGGGGTGAAGTGTCAATGTGAGCTTCAGTCTCCGCACCCCCCCACCCCCACCAGCCCACACTATTTGAATGCAGCTCTATCCTGCTCTTCTGGGTCCCACCCTCCTGAGTGTGCATCTGTACTTTGCTCATGGCTTCCTGAGCTCAAGATTGTCTTCCCCGATACAGGCTCCACTGTGGCCCCAGGCAGAGCTGTGAAGGGGCCACTGCTACCTTGGGCACATCACTGTCCCTTCCTGTGTGGACCTTCCTTTGCCTTGGCTCCACAATGCCATGCTTTCTAATTCATACTGGGAATAAACACTGCTCTCAGGGGCATCCTCCATCATGCCTAACTCCAGCTCCTATCTTGTTCCTGCAGGTCTATAACACCACCAGCCTTAGTGTCCTTTCTGCATCCTGCGGCTTGAGCCCGATGCTGGATGGAGTGGCAGGGCCAGCATACCTCTGTGCTGAGAAAGGATGCGTGGACGCAAACTACCCCACCCAGGAGGAGAATCAGGCATATTCAAGTCCAGGGTGCAGGTAAGTCCGTCTGTCACTGGTTGGAGCCAGGGGAGTAGGCTTGCCTCTGCTCTGGGCAGTCCTCATGGTATGTGGATTGGGCAAAGGGCAGAGCAAGGGCTTCATAGAGTGCCGGGTTTCAAACAGTCCGCTGGCCTTTATGTGACTCATTTGCACTTGACCATTAGTTTGCTGATTCCAGGGCTCCTTCTCTAGTGTCTGTTCCTTGTGGTAGCCAGCTGGCCCTGAGCCTTCAAGATTCCTTACCTGCCTCAAGAAGGCAAGTCTGCAACCTGCACTTGCTTTGCTGTTGTCCATGAGGCAGGTGTGGAGGCCAAAGAAGAATGGACAGAGGATGTCAGGCAGGAAGGCCTGGGTTCAAATTTTAGCTCTGCCAGCCTTGGACAAGTCACCTCCCCTCTCTGCCTGAGGTTCAGATTTATCCCTGGTAAACTGGGGCTAATACTTCTCAGGATCACCATGAGGATTAAATGAGATGATGTGTGTTAATTGCCCAGCTCAGCCCCTGGCACCTGGTACACAAAACATTCAGCTTTCTCCCCACTTTCTCTCTTGCATCTTCCAACCTTGTCTTGAGTGGATCCCTCAGCCAGATATCCATCTGGCAACTTCCAACACCTCCCATTTTTAGATTTACATAAGACCAGCAGCTTTCCCTCCCACAGCAGCAACAGTCAGAGATTTGCAGAGCAGATGTCTTGGTGTGAAACTGTTCCCAGGAGGTGTCCCACAAATGTTTGCTGACAAAGCAGTGCAGGGACTGACCTTCCTTCCAGCTCTGCCTCCTGACACCTGGCTCTGGAGACCCAAAGCGCCTACCCTGCCTGCCAACCGTGTGTTTCTGTCCGCGCTCCTTTTCCATGGCAGCAGGCTGCAGATAGGGGGCTGTGAGGTTGGCGGAGCAAGCTGCTCTGGTCTGGACCTGTGCGGGGCGGGCTGCTCCCATCCACGAGGAGGCTCAAGAGGCAGATGGAGAGGGCAGAGTTTGGGAAGGGGGCTGCAGCCTGGTGGGGGCAGCCGGTCCAAGCACGGAGCACACTTTCCCAAACCCCACCGCACTGGGCCGGGAGGATGCTCCTTTGCCCTTGCTTGGGTCCGGTGATTACAGGTCTGGGCTTCAAAGCATGTTAGGAACCTGGCTAATTGCTGGCTCGGGGAGCTGGGCGAGCAGGCCAGGCCCGCCTGCGTGGACACGCCAGGTGCCACGGGCCTCGCATGGGGCGGGCACTTCCAGCCTGGAGCCGGGAGCCCCGGTGCGGCCGCCGGGTCCTCCGGGGCCCTCGGGGAGGGCTGCGGGCTGCGGGCTGCGGGCTGCGGGCTGCGGGGAGCGCGGAGGAGGGGCCACCGGCCTGCAGGTGGGGCGCTGCCGGCCGTCCCCGGCGTCGGTGGAGGCCTCCCCATCCACACGGCGCGGGCCAATGAGGGCTGGGCGCGCCGCCCGTTCAAACGCCGCGGCCCCGCTCCGCCTCCGCCTCGCCTCCGCCTCCCGACGCGGGCCGGGCGGGCGGTGAACCTGCTGCCAGGGCGACGGGCAGCAACACGGACGCCTCGGTTCCGCGGCGCCATGCAGCGCTCCCTGCACCGCGCGGCCCTCGGGCGCCGGCGCGCCCGCCCCGGCCTGTCCTTCTACCTCGCCACCTTCGGTGAGTGCCCGCCGCGCACCCGTGCCGGGAGCAGGTGCCCGGGAGGGGCTCGGGGCCCTCGGCCGGCTGGGCAGCCCGCGGGCACCCCTGCTGCCCGGCCGGTCGCGCCAGGTGCCAGGTGCCAGGTGCCAGGTGCCAGGTGCACTGGTTCTGCCCCACTTGGCCGCAGGGATCACGCCCGCTTGGTCTTTGGGAGACCCGCTGCGCACCCCTAGTTTCCCATGAGCAAGCAGCTCAGGGTTAAATCGCGGTCTTGTTACTACATCTCAAGGTTTCCTCCCTCCTCTGGCCTTTGGCTCAGGGACAGAACAGGTGCCAAGTCAGCCCCCCGGGGGGGGGGCGGCTCCTTGTGGGCTCGCCTTGGAAGTTGTGCTGTGACCCCGCTGGATATCTGACCCACAGCAGGTGTAGGAGAATTCTCTTCTCCAGGAGTGACCAGACCCTCAGGAGGGTCACAGGGGCTGCCCTGGGGGCTTGAGGCAGAGAGAAATGGGCAGGAGGCCCCTGCTCCCAAACCCTGACCTAGCACGCCTGGGGTCCCCCAAAGAACAGCGGGGCAGCAGCTTCCCCAAGGGTCTGGGCAAATCCAGCCTTTCAAGTAGCCCTAACAGAGATAAGAGCCCTGTCCAGAGCACAGCCCTTCATGTGTGTCCTCACTGGTTCTGCAACTCCCTGGGGAGAGCGGGTAATATTTTCTCTGTGGAGACTTGAGATCCAGAGAGAGGAAGGTCACCCAGTGGCAGACTTCGTACCTGAGCTCAAACCTTCCGAGATGACTTGTCCAGCACTTTTTTTTTTTTTTTTTTTATTGTATACAATTTTCTTTATAAAGGTTGGGGTAGTTACCAACATACGGGACTTTGGCCAGAGTTCATAGGCAGAACGGCCCAGGAGTTAGGCCCTCCCTGGGGTTCCGGCTCTCCTAGTCTCAGGCTTACCCCTATCAGTGTGCTTGGTTCTTCTTCACAAACGGCCTTTTTCTCTAGGAGCAGAGGGAGGGATAGAAAAGCAGTGGCTTGGCCCCTAGCAATGGCCTGCGGTCTGGCACCCTGGAATTCACTCGTCTAGTTGGTGGGCGCTGACGATGGGAGTGATGAAGTAGCCACCATTTGTTGAGTACTTACCACATGCCATGCCTTGTGTCAAGTGCTTTTTCTTGTTTGCTCCCTCCCAAACCTTGCAAGCAGTTTCTGTTATCCCCACCGGGATGCGGGAGTCCACCAGACAAGGGAGGTTTCTGGGTGGTCTGAGTTGGTGGGGCTGGGGTGGTCAGGAAAGAGTGTCAAGGAGCTGTGAGGCCTTATTACCTTAGCTCTGTCCTGATTTATTTATTTTTTATTTTTATTTTTAAAAAATATTTTATTTATTTACTCATGAGAGACACACACACACACACAGAGACACACACACACACAGGCAGAGGGATAAGCAGGCTCCATGCAGGGTGCCTGACATGGGACTGGATCCTGGGTCTCCAGGATCACAACCTGGGCTGAAGGCGGCACTAAACCACTGAGTCACCTGGGCTGCCCTCTGTCCTGATTTAAAGGTAAAAGTATATCTCATTGTCTTTTCCTCCTTGTTATCACTGTCAGATGGCTTCCTTGTTGAAAACTTAGTGGATAGGAGAAAGCGAAGAATCACCTGTATTCTGACTCCTCAGAAAAGACCGCTGTCAGTTAACATTTTTATACCCTTCCTGACTTATTTGTGAGCGTATGTGTAAGGGCGTGTTTAATTTGCAAAGAATCGAGGCCATATTATATATACCTTTTTAGAATCCATTTCTTTTCCTTACTGGTATAGTGTGACTGTTTCCTAGCATCAGTTCATAGTCTTCTATTGAATTAATCATCCTGCCAGATCTGGGAAGTTGAGGAGTGTCCAGAACAGCAGGGAGTGGATTCCCCGCCCTGGCGTGGCCTCAGGGTTGGGTCGGATGGTTATCTGGAAAGGGTTGCTGCTTGAACCAGTGACTGTGACCTGAGTGTGCAGCGGGCAGGCAGGAGCCTGGTAGGGTGGGGAGCCTCCCGCTCTTATGTATGCAGTCTCCACTCAGATCTCTCTGAGGACACAGCTCGACACCGGAAAGTTCTGCCCTGTTTTTCCTGCTTAAATTCTAATTTCCTTGACAAATGCTGCCCTTCTTTGAGGCTGTTGGTTTTCTTCATACACTGAGTGCCTTTTCTTGTCTGCTCGTGAATGAAGATTCGTATTGGTGGTTACCAGACCTGGTCGCTTTGCAGAAGCACCTGGCAAGTCTATTGAAAACAGATTCCTGGGGTGCCTAGGTGACATAGCAGTTGAGCATCCGACTCTTGGTTTTGGTCTTGGTTGTGATCTCAGGGTCGTGGGATCAAGACCCCGTGTGGGGCTCCGAGCTCAGCATGGAGTCTGCTTATGACTCTCTCTCCCCTTGCCCCCCTGCTCTTGCACACTCTCTGTCTCTCAAAATAATAAATAAATCTTTAAAAAAATGTCCCATAGGTTCCTAGGATCTTCATAAGTCTAGGGTGGAGCCTGAGAATCTGTAATTGTAAGAAGCCACAGAAGTATTTTGATGATCAACCAAGTTTGGAAGCTATGGATTTAGTTAGCTTTGGTAGCCAGTGTGAACTCTCTTAACATGAAAGTCTTTGCTAACTTTACCCCTTTGCTGGCTTTTTTCCAGCACGGAAGGTAGTCCCTGGTTTTTAGGAGTTGGCTTTGCCCTGGTAGGACCAGATGAAAGTGGTGCCAAGCTGATGGTTTACCAAGCAGTAACATTTATGTATGTATGTATGTATGTATGTATGTATGTATGTATGTATTATTTTTAAAGATTTTATTTGTTTATTCACGAGAGACACAGAGAGAGAGGCAGAGACACAGGCAGAGGGAGAAGCTGGCTCCATGCAGGGAGCCCAATGCGGGACTCGATCCCAGAACGCCCTGAGCCAAAAGCAGATGCTCAACCACTGAGCCACCCAGGCGCTCCCCCAAGCACAAACGTTTAAAAGGAGCTAAATTTCCAGGATCTCTGGGATTATAAAGAAACAAAATTGTTTTCCTTCCAGAGAGAGTACTGTAGGCATATGTTGAGGTTTATGTGTATATATGTGTATATATGTGTGTATATATGTATGTGGGCATGTGTGTGTGTGTGTACAGGGGTCCAGTGCCTTGTCCCCTAGTAAGAAGCATGTTCAAGTAACATTAGTTGGCCACACACTAACTTTGTTTTTTTTTTTTTTTTTTAAAGATTTTATTTATTTATTCATGAGAGACACAGAGAGAAAGAGGCAGAGACACAGGCAGAGGGAGAAGCAGGCTCCGTGCAGGGATCCTGACATGGGACTTGATCTTGGGTCCCCAGGGTCACACCCTGGGCTGAAGGCGGCGCTAAACCGCTGGGCCACCGGGGCTCCCCCACACACTGCCTTCTAAGGAAGTGTTCTGGCTGCAGGAGAGGGGAGTATATAAACCAGGCCTAGAACCCAACTCCTCCAGGGATGACAAACGTGTTTTCTGTAGAACAGATGCCAGCCGGCTGCTGTGCAAGTTGGGCAGCGTGAAGCAGGGCCCTGAACTGGAGGCTGCGATCTGGCCTTGCTGGCTGCCCCTGACTGGCCTTGCTGCTCTGAGCCTGGGCTGGTCCCCGGGCTTGGCCAGAAAGCCCGTCCAGCGACTTCTCAGGAACCCATCACTTGCTGGTCGGGGCCCTCGGTATTTATTGCCATTCCTGTCATTTGGGGTCTGTTTGTGTGGGAGCTTTCAGAAATTCTCAGTTTCTGGCCTGTCAATAGCCCTTTTGTTCTCTTTTCCCATTCTGCTCAATTTTTAAAAAATCCTTTTTATTCAGAGAAGTGTCCCCCCCCCCCCCCCCCCCCAGATAACATGCAGTTCAGTGACTTATCACAAAGTAAATACCTGCGTATGCAACTTGTACGGGGGTGGGGGTGGGGAGTGGGAGGCGGTCAAGATGGCCAATATCCAGAAGCCTCATGTTTGATATTTGCAGTTTTCTTCTTTATCATTCAGCTCAAAGTAGTTTCTTATTTTTATAGCCATACTTTCTCAAGTCTTTAGGTGATTTGGAATTGTGTTTCTTAATTTCCAAATAGTGGGGATTTTCTTTTCTTTTTTAAGAATTTTATTTATTTTCTCATGAGAGACATAGAGAGAGGCAGAGACACAGGCAGAGGGAGAAGCAGGCTCCCTGCGGGGAACCCGATGTGGGACTTGATCCCAGAACCCTGGGATCATGACCTGAGCCACCCAGGGGTCCCAAGCTGTCAGTCTTTCTTATATATATTTTGAAACAATAGAGCGTACAGATTTAGAATTACTATCTTAGTAGAGAACTGAAACTTTTATTACTATGAAGCCTTCTCTTTATTTCTAGTGGAGAAAAGTCGGCCTTTCCTGATGTCAAAATAGCTTCCCAGCCTTTTGGTTAACAACGAATTTGCCTGGTGTACCTTTTTTCGTCTTATTTCCATCAGTCTTCCTGTTTCCTTCTGTTCTAGGTGTGCTGTGCCTCTTACAAGTGGCAGGCACAGAGTTGTGTTTTTGCTGCTTGATGCAGACCCAGGGTGATACCTTCCTTTGAAAAGATATTTGCTTCTGTCAGGGGCTTGAGGTCATTAGTGATCCGGGATAATGGTACTGTTAGGGATTGGGGTCATCTGATGTTAGGCTGCAGTCCCTTGAGGGCCGTATTCCCTGCAGAGCAGCCCTGGAGGGTTCCAACCCCAAAGGACCCCACTCTTGACAGGCCCTGGTCTCCAACATCCGTTCCTCTCACCCTGTGAGACAGACAGAAACTCCGCCCAGCTTCTCAGCCTCCCCGTCATCTCTCTGGAATTTGAAAACACCCTAAGGAGAGAATTAGTCCAGAAAACATTAAACTTCATTCCACAGAATTCCCTCCTCCCAGAGCCTGCTCCCTAGTTCCTCTCTGTCCTGTTGTATCTCCAAGAAACTACTTCTAAATGTTTTGTCTGGCTCTTCTAGATTTCCTCAGTGGACCTGTCATCCTAGAAATAGAGGTTCCCTTATGGGTGTTTTCTAATTATTCTGAGTCATTTTTTCTCTTTTCATCTCCTCTCCTTTCCTCCTTCCCTTCCATCCTTCCATCCACCCACCCACCTTGCACCCTTCCAATCCTCCATCATTCCATCCTTCCTTCCGCTCTTCCACCCTTCCTTCAACCTTTCCATCATTCCATCCTTCCTTCCATCCTTCCCTACACCCTTCCACCCTTCCATTCTTCCATCCATCCTTCCACCCTTCCATCCTTCCTTCTACCTTTTCATCCTTCCATCCTTCCTTTCACCCTTCCACTCTTCCATGCTTCCATTCTTCCTTCCACCCTTCCACCCTCCACCCATCCTTCTACCCTTCCACCCTTCCATCCTTCCTTCCACCCTTCCACTCTTCCATCCTTCCTTCTACCCTTCTGGCCTTCCATTCTTCCTTCCACCCTTCCAACCTTTTATCCTTCCTTCTACCCTTCCACCCTTCTACCTGTCCTTCCTCGCTTCCATCTTTCCTTCCATCCTTCCAAACTTCCTCCCTCCCTTCTACCCTTCCACCCTTCCTTCCACCCTTCTACCTGTCCTTCCTCCCTTTCACCCTTCTATACCTGTCCTTCCTCCCTTCCATCCTTCCTTCCACCCATCCATACTTCCTTTTTTTTTTTTTTTAAAGATTTTATTTATTTATGAGAGAGAGAGACAGACAGACAGACAGGCAGAGGGAGAAGCAGGCTCCATGCAGGGAGCCCAATGTGGGACTCAATCCTGGGACTCCAGGATCACACCCTGAGCTGAAAGCAGGTGCTAAGCTGCTGAGCCATCCAGGGATCCCCTTCCTTCTACCCTTCCATCCTTCCATCCATCTTCCTTCCATCCTTCCTTCTACCCTTTCATCCTTCCTTCCACCCTTCCAAACTTCTTCCCTCCCTTCTATCTTTTCACCCTTCCACCCTTCCTTCTACCCTTCCACTCTTCTGTCCTTCCTTCCACCCTTCTAAACTTCCCCCCTCCCTTCCATCCTTCCACCCTTCCATTCTTCCACCCTTCCATCCTTCTTTCCACCCTTTCATCCTTCCTTCCACCCTTCCCCCTCCCTTCTTCTCTCCATCCTTCCATCTTTCCTTCTACCCCTTTCATCCTTCCATCCTTCCCTCCACCTTTCCACCCTTCCATCCTTCCTTTTTCTTCCTTCCATCCTTCCTTTTGTCCTATCAGTGGGAATGCCTTCCATTTGCTGGGTGCTCCACGTGTATTCATTCTCAGTTTTATAAGAGGCCTGCCAGGACTGTATGGTTCTTCTTTCCATTGTACAGATGAGGAAACGAAGGGGTAGTGATTCAGGATCATCAATGTGGAACCAGGATCCAAGCCAGGTCATACTGACTCTAAAACCCTCGCTTTGCTAATAATTCCTTCCGTGCTTCCTCCCTGGTGTTTTCCCAATTAGACTTGTTCTACTGGAAAACTTTGATAGTGAAAAAATAACACACTGTAAAACATAATGAAAAGAAATCATTGACTGCACAGTGTGGCTTGAAGCCATCAGCAAGGATGTAACAGGTGTTCATCATTGTAAAATAACATTTGACTATGGAGAAGTTTGTAGTATAAAATAGGTAAAGGTGGCAAGAGTCATTTCTAAATTGCGGCAAAACTGACAATTTTAAAATTCAAGTTGTTATAGTAAAATTTAAAAGAAAATCATGAAAGGCAGAATAATGTGAATTTTCTGTATGTTGTGTTTGTACACGAATAGGTATAAAAGAAAATCGTTTGCTCTGCAGTTGAAGCCTTTTCATGAATGTGCTGGGCTGTTCGTGGGTTAACATGAGACGATTCCAGATTTTGCAGTTGAATTGATAATGAGTACAGTTTCAATCTATCAGAATTCTTTGTGGAGAAAATCAAGGACCTCACAAATGGAAAGTCTTTTGTTTCCTTAGTCATAATATACTGATTTATCTTAGAATTATATTTTCTTAACAGTTTTAAAAATTGAAGAATTGCCTCGGAGTTGATATCAGGTTTATGTTACCTGACTACGGAGGCAATCTGGAGACATATTCATTATCTGATGCTTCGTAGCAAAGTACCCCAATACCTATTGGCTTAAAAAGCCCAAACATTCATTATCTCCCAGTTTCTGTGAGTCAGGAATTTGGGAATGGCTTTGCCAGGTGGTTTTGCATGGGGTTTCTGCTGCCAAGATGTTAGCTGGCGAGAGCAATCTATTCCTGGAACTAAAAAACAGCTTGGGAAACCACATTAATATCAAGTTTCACAGGAAGCAGAGAGTCAGAAGAGAGGAGTCGCACTGACCCGTCATCATCTCTCTCCCACCACTGTAGCCCCCGATCCCCTGGGCTCTGCAGGCCTCCTTCTGCCAGCAGGCACCAGCATAAGTCAGGCTGTTTCTCCAAATGGAACTCAAGATTCTCCTTCTTCAAAGGAACAGACACTTGCAAGTTTCCACAGGGCTGCATCCCCAGAGCTGGATGGCTCCCATCTCCCCAGCACCCCTGCAGCATACCCTTTCTCCTGTAGAGGGCAGAAAGTGAAATCGGTAAATGTGTGTACCCCTCTCTGAGCCACGGTCAGGCTGCCCTGTGGGTCAGGCAGCCCAGGATCACAGAGGGAGGGGTGCCTGACAGCCGGTTGGCTCCCTCCCGCTCTCTTGCACACACAGCTTGAGGTACAGACCCATCTCTACAAATCAAGGGGGAATCTGTTGAGTGTTGGTGGCTGGTGAGGCTACATGGAGACCCAGCCTCCTTTGTACGTTTGTCCTGACATCATCCCCTTTCCTGTGGCTCTCAACACATGGTAGCTCCTAAATGGGGAATTGCTTTTGAGGTGAACTGGGTTTGGGGATGACTGCTGCTTCATGGCAGCCAGGCCATGAGACTCTCAAGAGATGTATCCTCTGCATACTCCAGGGTGACATGAGCTCCCTCTAGGACATGTTCCTGCCGATCCCCGAGTCCAGCAGTGGTGTGTGGGCCCTCATCTTCTTTTTTTAAATTTATTTTGTTATTTTATTTTTTAAAATATTTTATTTATTGATACACACAGAGAGAGAGAGAGAGAGAGAGGCAGAGACATAGGCAGAGGGAGAAGCAGGATCCATGCAGGGAACCCGACATGGGATTCAGGACTCAATCCTGGGTCTCCAGGATCACACACCCTGGGCTAAAGGCGATGCTAAACAGCTGAGCTACCTGGGCTGCCCGGCCCGCCCGGCCCTCATTTTGCTTCATTTTCTGAGTATGTCTCTGCCTGGCTGTGTCCTGAGAGTCAGAATTTGTCTTCCTGTGGTCCTCTTATAACAAACAGAGTAAGGTCTGCCAGCTTGAATTTCTTTTGCTGGTTTCCATGCCCTTTTATCTACAGGACCCAGTGAGTCTGAACCCCCCTAGGTCCCATGCCAGCAAAGTCTGGATTCAGTGCCTTCCCTGTGCCTTCTGAGGCTCACTGTTACCCAGGATTTTTCCTGTCACGTGCATCCCTGTCTGTTCTCCCTTTGTCTCTGGGCCCTGGCTCCCATGCACTTCTACAGCCTCTCTGGGTCCCTGTCACCACCTCCCTGTGCAGACAGCGTGCTCAACTGCAGCTCAGTGGGACTTGGGGGGGTGGGTGGGTATGCCCTCTCCAGGGCCCCTGAATACCCTGGTGAGAATGGCTTCAGGCCCTGTGGCCTGGACATTCCTGGTACTGTCATAGGCCACTCGCTGGACCTGGGCAGAAAGCAGGGATAGTGACCAGATCAGAGATTCCAGGGATGGGTTTTTCAGATTGGCTGAAGGCCCCAGGGTTTCAGCCTGACTTCCCCTCTACCCCATGGTTTATTTCTTGAGACTTGGGGATGTTTCTTTGAGCCTGCCCTCTTTTTGGGTTCTGAAGCAAAGCTATGGCACCTTGTCCTGTGCCTGATGGCTCCCTCTGCTTCCAAGCCCCAGGGTTGCATCGGCAGGTACGGTGGTGTCCATTAATGGCTCTAGAAGACTGGGTCGGTGTACACACAAGAGTGCTGGAGTTGGGACAGCATCTGGTCTCCCATTCTAGCCTGACTTACCTGGGTCATTCTGGGTCCAGGGCAAGTCACCTTTCATATCTGGGCATGACTGTTCTGGCTCCCAGTCGAGGAGGCTGGGCAAGATATCTTCGGGGCCCTTGAGACACATTGATTTGATGGAAGGGGCTAAGTGGGGGAGGCAGAAAGAACAGGTGTGGCTGAGTGGGGTGGGGGTGAGTAGGGGCAAAATTCTTCATTTTGCCCTTATCTGTGAGCCCACGGATGGGCTGGAGGAGGGTGTGTGCTGCACTGGGGGCCTGAACCTCGGCTGTGGGGCTTGGTTTCTCTGCTGTAACAGGATAGAGGGCATGCTGGCCATCCCTGAGGAGGCCTGCAAGGGGTGCTGGGCAGTCTCCTCTGACTTCCGAGTCAGTCTTTACTCCAGGCCTGTCCTGTGCTCCAGCTACACTTTTGGCCTTGGCCATGGCCCTCCAAGTCACACTGGGCTGTGAGTTCCCTGTGAGTGGGCACTGGGCCATTCAGATCTGTCCTTTCTGACTCAGCACCCCCCCGTGCAGGTGCCTGGCTAATGTTTGTCGAATGGAACCAACGGCCATTTGTGCTGGGAGATTTCTCCATCCTGATTTCTGTAAACGGGTTGTTGGTAGGTGATGGTGTTGCTCAGCACAGTGGTCCCGCAGCTTTGGAAAGCCAGATATGTTCAGGCCAAAGCTGCCTTTGCACTGGTGATAGTTTCAGAAGAAACGTTTAGGGTTAAACACAGTGACCTTTGGGTTGATGAGATGGGATCTGTGACTGCTGGCCACTTCTGTCTGTTTCAAAGCCTTTTCCTACTCGACACTGGATCCAGCGTAGTTTTTGTAGGAGATTTCTCAGCTTGAGGGAGCCCCAAAGTGGTAATCGCTCAGATCTTGAGCTAATAATACCATGGATTCTCTTGGTGTCTTTCATCCAATGACCTCCTCACCCTGCAGTGTTATCTGATCCACACACAACCTGGCAAGTGCAGAAACCCCTGTTATTAGCTCCACCTCACATCTGGGGACAAGGTGTCTCTGAGAGAGAGGAGAGTAGTTGGCACTGGAACAAGAACAGGCCTCTTGGCTTCTGAGATCTGTGTCCTGGGCAGGAGAGCAGTAGGAGTTTCTGATGAACGAGGGTTTGCTGGAATCTGGGTTATTTGGGTTTGCAGTTTAAACACCCCCAAAATGTGAGGGGCAAGTGGTTTCTAGGCCCCAGAGGTTAGGGAACTGCTCAGAATTTCCTTCCTTTCTGTTCTCCAAACCTTGCCTGGCCTTCCTCCAGCTAGCAGCGAAGCACAAGCCCCAGCCCCAGTCCCAGTTTCATGGGGCATGTCCAGAGATAAACATTTGGGATGTTGAGGAGATGTCTCACTGTGCCTGCCATGAGGAGTGGTGATCTAAGAGGACACAGCCCGGAGATTGACAGTAGAACCATGTCTGGGCAATACAGGTTACTGAGAGGCCACTTCTGGCTCAATATAAGATGGAACATTGAACAATCAGAGCTATCACAAAAGAAAAAGCGTTCCCATTACAGGAAGTGAGATCCCTATCACCAGAGGTGATCAAGCAGAGGCTGAGGACTGTAAGACAGGGTTGTCATGGATGCAAGGGCTTTCCGGTTGATGTGTGGAGTTGCTGCAGGCTGAGAGGGCCTGCCCTGTCCTCCTTGCCTCCCCAGTACGTGTTCACCAGGTGGATTGAGTTCATTGGCTTCTTGAGGTTCCAGGAAGAGTCCAGTGGACTGAGGAAAAATTATCAACATGTCAGTGAAGGAGAGAAGCCTGATCCTTCTGTCCATGCTGAAGGGCCCACTGGACATCTGTGAGGAAGTCTTGATGTTTTATTTTGTTTTGATATTGTCTTTAAAAAAATTAGAAAACCCAGGGGGAAAATTGACTCCTCATTCTTCACCTGCTTTCCAGCCCTGGCCCTTCCATTATGTTTACATTTACTCCTCCTTTCATCTCTTCCTTCTCTCTCCCACTGCCCTTCCGTTCTTTTTTCATTTCCTCTTCTTATTTTTAATTTTTATTTTTAAAAAGATTTTTTAATTAATTAATTTGGAGCTAGAGTGAGAGAGCAGAGGGAGAGGGAGAGAGAATCTCAAGCAGACTCCCCACTGAGCGTGGAGCCTGACTTGGGGCTCCATCTTACGACCCTGAGGTCATGACCTGAGCCAAAATCCAGAGTCAGATGCTTAACCAAATGAGCCACCCAGGTGCCCCCACTTCTTATTTTTAATTATAGAAGTGCTATACTTCATAAAATTTGTATTGTTGAAACAAGTGATAAAGTCCTCTTGACTCCCCTCCCTCCAATTCTAGAGGTGATCTTTGTTTTTCATTTGGCATCATGCACGGGCACACATGCACACAGAAATATATAATATGTGTATTGTTCTGCAATTTGCTTGTTTCTCTTAAAAACTTATTGCAACAATCTTTCCCTGTCAGGACATACAGAGCTCCCCCATTTTTTTTTTTTTTTTTTGCAATAGCCCCTGTTATTCCAAGCACAGCCAGAGATGGCTCATTTAACCATTTTTATATTGATGGACATTTCAGGTGTTTCCAATTTGTCCTTATTTTAAACAGCACTGGAGCACCAGCCTTATGTGGTTTTTGTCCATAATAGTTACCTAGGAGTAGAATTGCCAAGTTGAAGGACATGCACAATTAAATTGTAATAGGGCACCTGGGTGGCTCAGTGGTTGAGCATCTGGTCGTGATCCCCGGGTCCCGGGATCGAGCCCCACATAGGGCTCCCCATAGGGAGCCTGCTTTTCCCTTTGCCTGGGTCTCTGCCTCTCTCTCTGGCTCTCATGAATAAATAAATAAAATCTTAAAAAAAAATCTAATAGTTATTGTCAGAACTTACCCTCCATTATACTTCTCACAGGGTTTGAGAGTATGTGTTTTCTTATATTTTTAGCCAACATTTGACATTATCTTTTTTTAAAAAAAGATTTTATTTTATTATTATTATTATTATTGTTTTTTAAGTAGGATACATGCCCAGTGTAGAGCCCAGTGCAGGACCTGAACTCCATCTCTGGAGATCAAGACCTGAACTGAGATCACGAGTCAGAAGGCCAACCGACTGAGCCATCCAGGTGCCCCTAAAGATTTTATTTTTAAGTAATCTCTACACCCAACGTGGGGCTTGAATTTACAACCCTGAGATCAAGAGTCGCCTGCTCCACCAACTGAGCCAGCCAGGAGGCCCAACATTATCTGTTTTTTTAAATGATCTGTCAAGCACATTGATAGAAAATGGTATTTTTTTTAAAAAAGATTTTATTTATTTATTCATGAGAGGCGCAGAGAGAGAGGCAGAGACACAGGCAGAGGGAGAAGCAGGCTCCTTGAGAGGAGTCCGATGTAGGACTCGAACCCAGGACCCTTGAGCCAAAGGCAGACCTCAACCACTGAGCCATCCAGGCATCCCAGAAAATGGTATTTTATGTTATCTTACATGTCCCAGATCTCTTTGAGGGCGAGCTTCTTCTTGTACATTTATTGGCTGTTTTGGCTTCTCTGAATTTCCAGTGTATGACCTTTGTCTATTTTTCTATTTTGTTGTCTCATAACTTTATGGTATCTTTCATTGTAATGGACATTTAAAAATCATATGGAGTCAGAGTTGTCAATCTTTTCCCTTGGTGCTTCTGCATTTTGTGTCTTGCTAAGAAGGCCTTTTTCCAAGCTTATAAACATGCTCAGAGGCTTTTCAGCGTGCTCTAGTCCAGGGCTCCTCAACCTTTAATGGACCTGTGCCTCCCTGGGGATCCAGTCAAATTGCAGATTCTGGTTCAGTATGCCTGGGGTGGGGCCTGTGATTCTGCATTTCTGAGCATCACCCAGATGCTTCTGATGCTGGTGGTTCTCGGACCACACTTCGGGTAGTGTGGCTCTATGCCAATGGTTGGTTTCTCTTTCGGGACATTGGGATTCTGCGGGATGGTTGACGGTGGTAGCACGGACTCTGAAGGAGCTCTCTGGCCACACCTGATCTCTTTGCCTTTGGTTTTCCCCCAAATCATCTGTCGTTTTTGTCCTTGTGTTGTGACTGCCTTTCCAGAACACAGCTAGCTGTCAGTCACAGTGGAGGGCTTGTCCTGACCTCCCCCTGGGCCCCCGTGGACTCCCAACCAAGGCCCAGGATCCTTGACTCTCCCATCTGGGCTCGTTGTGATGTGGTTGCAACAACTTTTCCAGATGTCCCACAGAGAGAGCTCTCCAGCGTTAACCTAACTTATAAAGTAATGAGCTCCCCATCACCAGAGAGGGTGTAAGCCCAGGGTGGAGAACCACTGCTGGAGGTATTGCAGAAGGGACTCTCGATGTTGTGACGAGGCTAAGTGGCTTCTGAGCTCCCTTGCAGCCCAGAGACTGGATGGATCTTTGAATCACTTTACATGAACAGAAGAGCATTCTCATCACTGCTACCCCATCTTTCACCCAACAACAAGATGAGTTGACGTTTCTTTTTTTTTTTTTTAAGATTTTATTTATTTATTCATGAGAGACACAGAGAGAGAGAGAGAGAGGCAGAGACACAGGCAGAGGGAGAAGCAGGGTCCATGCAGGACTCGATCCCGGGTCTCCAGGATCAGGCCCTGGGCTGAAGGCGGTGCTAAACTGCTAAGCCACCCAGGCTGCCTGGTGATGTTATTTCTGTTGTTTCCTTAGGTCAGCTGAAGCTGTCGATCGATGCCCGGGACCGGGTTCTGCTGCTCCACAGTGAGTATGAGGCCAGGCGAGGAAGGTCCTCTGTGCCGTTCAGAGGATTTTACACTTTACCTGTCCATTTATGCATTTGTCTGTCCTTTCACCCAGCACACAAGTAGTTACTGAGCTCCTGCCTTGGCCTTCGCTGCCTGGACTCTTCTGTTTGGCCCTGTAGGCCCTGCCCAGCTTTCCAGCCTGAGTGGTTCTTGCTGTTGGAGCCTCCCTGTGCCCTCTTTCCTGTCCTGTTATGTGGACCCCCTTGAGAGCATCATGCTTGCTCATGCCTCTGTGCCTTTGCACGTGCTATTTCTTGTGTCTGGAGTCACCTGTCTTCTTTCTGAATTCCTTTTGAAAAATAACCCTCCCTCCCTCTGATTTTGTAAGAAACATGCCTGCCTTCATCATCATTAAGACTCAGGAAGGAAGGCTCATTTGGCTTCATTTTTTTCCCCTCCAAGAATCACCCCCTGACCTACCTAAGTGCGTTGTGTCCTTTTCTGTGTTCTTATCACAGCCCTGACTACACAGTGTCATTCTGGTCTTTACAGGGAGTGCAGTGGGGCAGCAGCCATGTCTGCTCCACCTGCACTGGGGCCAGGGAGACCCAGGGTTTCCTCAGGCCAGGAGTCTGCCCCCCATGACCACGCCCTCGAGAGGAAGGATGCACACAGGAACAGTAGCTAGGACACCAGGCAGAGTAGACCAGCAGGCGCCTGGGGTCCTCCGGTCCTGGCCTTGGGGGGGCCCAAGGTGAAGTTCCCAAGGACCAGCAGAGGGGGGTTCTTTGCCAGCCAGAGCCTGACTCCAGCTGTGCAAACAGATTTTGCAAAATGCATCTTGGCCTCCACCACTTCATTTGTCCTGCACAGTTTGCTTTGGCTTCACCCCAGTCTTAGGGCTCTTCATCCCTTCCAGCCTGTTCTCTCTCTCCTTTGGCTTTCATAGGCTTCACGCCTCAGACTACGGGAGCCCCGTCCAAGCCAGGTCCAAGCCAAACCCTAGGGCTCAATCCAAACTGGACAGAAAAGAAAATAGCAAAGAGGCTCTGCTTCTGTCAGGCCTGCTGTCTGATTCCTGCAGACCTCAGGCAAACGGCTGTGCTCACGTTCAGGAGCAGGCCTGCACCTCACCTCCCACCCACCCCTTGCTTTTTTTTTTTTTTATTATTATTTTTTCTCTAGCCAGCCTTCCTTGAGCGGTTAGTTACTTGCTTGCCAGGCACTCTGCTCAGCACTGTAGACACATTATCTATCTCATTTAACCGGCACAACTACAATGCGAAGTGAATGTTGTGGTCACTAACCCATTATTATCACTTCTCCATTGAAAAAATAGCAAATTCAGTTGCAGAGAGGCAAAACCACTTGCTCAAGCTCTCACGTCTAGTAAGTGATGGAGCTGGCATGTGTGCTGGTCTGTGAACCCGGGGCCCCAGGCCATCTCTGGACCCAGGCTTTTACCTGCTGTGCTCTGCTGTCCACCAGCCACAGCGCAGCTGACAGGGCAGGGTAAGTTCTCTAGCCTGGCTTCTCCATCCCAGGAGGCAGCCTCATGTGGAGGAAGGAACAGTGGACTAGGAGTCAGGAGATAGGGATCCAAACCCAGCTCTGTCATCCCCATTGGTCTGATTGCTCTGTGGCTTTGGGCAAATTTCTTACTATCTCTGGGTCCCCCATTAGTCTCATCTTCCCCATTAAATGAGGGGTTAAACTTAATAAATTTGATGTTCTCTTTCAGTTGTAAGTTTCAAGGAATCGAATGTACCCTAGAATGGCTCAGTGAGGGTGCTGCCTGCATGTGGGAAATGGTGGGAATGAACTAGATCAGGGAGGGGTTAAAAGCCAATGGCTGTTAGACACATTAGGGACTAGTGATAATCCTTCCCACCCATCTACCCACCCCAACATTTTCATTCTTTGTTTAGTCATAGAAGGCAAAGGCCTGATGAGCAGAGAGCCTGGCATCTGTGATCCCTACGTGAAGGTATATGATGAGCTGGAGGTGGGGATGGGGATGCTTGGGATCGGGGGGAGTGAGGGGCCATGGTACAAGACTGTGCCCCAGGGTCTCAGCACATCTGTGGGCCTGGGGCCATTTAAAGTGGCAAGGACTGCCTCATTATTTGGTCAGTAGGCATTTTTTAGGTCCAGTGATGAGGTGCTGAGCTAGGACAGGCCCCTCCCTTAGCCCAGCTTGGTCCCTAAGGCTTCTTGCAAGAGCTGGAATCTTATGGGTGAGCATAGCGAATGTGTGGGTGATGGAAATCCACAGATAATCCCAAGCCCTCTCTTGAAAAGCAATATTTTCACCCCTCTCCCTGGCAAAACCAGAAGCAAGGTGGCCAGTTTTGGATGGTAGAGGGGAGGGACTGTCTCTGAGGACTGCAAGATCCATCAGAGTGGGGGGCTCCTGCTATGAAGACAGAGGCCCCACAGGGCAGAGGGCCTACTTCTGGCCAGGACCAAAGGCCTGGCACCTCCCAGAGTGTGGCAGCTGGGATGCCAGGTGCAGGCCCTGATGCACCCCTCTCTACCCTCCCCAAAGTCCTCAGGCTGGTCAGAGGCCACTGTGGGCGAGGACTTGGTTAGGAGCAGGGTGGGAGCAGAGGCCTGGGAAGAGCAGCTTGCAGGCCAGAACACAGATTTGGGGCCTTAGCAGAGGCTGACCTGAGCCTCTGGTGAAGGAAGCTCCCAGCAGTGGTGGGGAACTGAGGGGAGAGGAAGAGCAGAGGTGGCTTAGCTGCACCCCATCTACAGCTGGGCCTGTGGCTGCCTTGGTGGTGTCGCCTGCTGCGGGGCCCTGTCTGGGCATCTGACTCCGGTGCCTCGGCCCGGGCTTCTGTTTGTTTCCGGCGTCTGAGGACTGCACTCTGTCCTCTGCGGAGGCCGGTGTGAGGGCCACCCGGGAAGCCTTTGACCTGGGGGATGGGCAGCATCAGCTGTTGGGCTTGGGGGATTCCGCAGCTGAGAGTCATCATCTCCTGCTTACTTTTCTCCAATTCAAGATTTCTTTGATCCCAGAAGATAATCGACTACGTCGCCAGAAGACGCAGACGGTCCCAGACTGCAGAGAGCCAGTCTTCCACGAGCACTTCTTCTTGTAAGAGTCTGGGGCAGCCAGGCCCTCCAGGGGAGAGGGAAGGAATGTTTATCTGGAAACAACTCTGTTTGCCAAATCTAGAAGTAGATCTAAGCAGAAAAACAGTGACTTCTAAAGGATGTCTGTGTTTTCTCGTTCACTGGGGTCCTTGCATCCCTGGCACCGGGCCCATCAGCGAGGTCCGTGGTGATAAGATACCGCTTGGCTGGTTCTCCCAACCAAAGTGCCCAGCCTGAGGCTGATGGCCCCTGACCAGTAGGGATTTTCCCACTGTGCCTCGGGCCAAGCCTTCTCTGTCAGTAGAAGAGATTTTCCAAGCTGTGAGATCCCTCCCCCTTATAAAACTTGCTACCCTCCCTGAGCCTCAGCTTCCGTAGTTGTAAAATGGGCTTAGGAGAGTAGTAGCCTCAGAGAGCTGATGTGTAATGAGACAGTGTAATGCACTATTGATGATGATGATGATGATGATGATTTTTCACCCCTTCCTGAACTCTGAGGCTGATGGGAACTAAAATTCACTAATTTTAGTGAAAATTAAGAACACTTTGGCTTTTTTTCAAACTGCACAAGGTAATTTTGCTTATTGTAGAAAAATAGATCAGCAAAGAGAAGAAAGGAGACCTCCCCCTGCACCCCCCAAGCTGTATTACTTATGACATGCCTCAGCTTATTTCTTCTCAGGTTTTTGGATTTGTGTGGGTGTGTATGCCTGTCTGTGTACGTGCAGGTGTTTACAAAAATGGAATTGTTCTATAGTATTGTGCAGGAACCTCCCTTTTGTCTCAAATGAGGTAATACAGACTTTTGTGTATGTGAATACTCACCCCCCTGTCCCCGCCCTATTGGTACTTGAGTCTCTCTAACCAGTTCCTTATGGTTGTTTAGGTCATTTCTAAATTTTGTTGATTGTGATGGACTGGGGTGCGGCCCTGCTAACCCCCCAACCGTCTGGTTTGCTTTGCAGTCCTGTCCAAGAGGAAGATGAACAGAAGCGCCTTCTGGTCACTGTGTGGAATAGGGCAGGTGACTCCAGGTGAGGGGAAGTGCAGAGCTGGAGGGGAAGGCCTGCTCTAGGCCCCTGGTGGCAGCCAGGTGGCCAGTAGACAGCAGGGACTCAGTTAACGCTTATTGGATGAACGTCGCAGTGGCAACATTAAATCTGAGATGCTGCCACCCCGTCGCAAGGACTGAGTTATCAAGGAGTGTCTGCTGCGCCCTTGGTATCAACAAGGCACCATGTTGGCCTCCGGGGATGCCAGCCAGCCTGCCCGTGGATTCTGCTCTCAGGTGTCTATGTGCAGGAAGGGACACCAGGTGCTGTGTAGACACAGATTACAGTAACAATATACACAGGCTCAGTTCCACAGGAGTAGAAGCTCCAAAGGGAAAAAAAAAAAAAAGCCCATTTCTTTCTTAGTCATCACTGTACCTGGTGCCTAGCACATAGATGTTTTGTAAATATTATTTGAATGAATAAAAGATTGAATGAGTAATAAGGACAGTAAGTATGGGAAGGAAAGAAGTATGTAAGTAAGTAAGTATGGGAAGAGGGAAGGAAATTCATTGTGGGCCAAGGTGATCAAGGAAGACTTCATGGAAGAAATGGGATTGTGAACATGGGGTAGAGATCAAGAATAGGACAAGGAGGGGCAGTCCAGGTGGGTGGCTCAGCGGTTTAGCACCGCCTTCAGCCCAGGGTGTGATCCTAGGGACCTAGGATCGAGTCCCACATTGGGCTCCCTGCATGGAGCCTGCTTCTCCCTCTGCCTGTGTCTCTGCCTCTCTCTCTCTGTCTCTCATGAATGAATAAATAAATAAAATCCTAAAAAAAAAAAAAAGAATAGGACAAGGAGAGAAGGTTTTGCATGAGCAAAGCAAGAGGCAGGAACATGCATGCCAGGCTTGGGCTGCCATGAGGAGGTGGTGTAGGAGGTACAGAGGTTTTACGTGGGAGAAGCCAAACAAGCTATGTTGCATGCTGCGTGGGACATAGGAGGCCGGATGTGGTCATTAGCTGGGGGTTTAGTGCAGCATAGGGGAGGGGTGCTAGGTGAGAGGGAGAATCAGCTGCCCAGCAGAGGTGGTAAGAGCACCTGGACTGAGTACCGTGGCCCCACTGTGAGCAGCCAGGGTTCATTCACCTGGTGCAGCCCAAAGAATCTGGGGGACCCTGAGGCCATGCATTTGTTGAGCAATCATAGAACCAAGTAGTGACCAGATCAGCTCTGCTCCACTTGCAGTTAAATGTTTTTTAGTATCTTAAATGTTATAGCTGGTATGCCTTTTTTTTTTTTTAAAGATTTTATTTATTCATTTGACAGAGAAAGAGAGAGAGAGAACACAAGGAGGGGGAGCAGCAGAGAGAGAGGGAGAAGCAGAGGCAGAGAGAGAGGCAGACTCCTCGCTGACCAGGGAGCCCCATGTGGGGGATCAGGACCTGAGCTGAAGGCAGATGCCCAACCGACTGAGCCCAAGGTCACATGGCCAGTAGTTGGTGGAGCCAGCATGGGGACCCAGGGAGTTAGACCCCAGAGTCTCACTCTCAATATTATATTGCCTCCCGGGGTACAAGCAAAAGGATGGAAGAAAAACTGGCGGGATATAGAGGGCAGGGCAGGGCAGGAGTGGGGGAGCGATCTCAAAACTCCCTGGTGTTGCCGGAGGGTCAAGTACAACGTAGGGACCAGCTGGAGAGATGAGATAAAGAGGTTGGTGTAAGCCAAACCAGATGCATCCATAGGTGTTCTTTGGAGTGGGCTTCCTCCTAAGGTTGGTGGTTCCCACCCCTGGATTTGCATCAGAGTCCCCTGGGATACTTGCAAGGAACACAGCTTCCCAGGTGCCACATCACATGGATTCAGTCTGGTCTTCATGGGCAGGGCTGAGGGATCTACATTTACCCAAGTTCTGGGAGAACCTTGTGCCGTGGGCTTGGTGTTTGGGAAGCTGGCAGTAGAGAGATACTGAGGGGTGTGAGCAGGGGAGAGGCAGATGTGTGTAGGGCTTTGGCAGGCTGAGGAGGAGCTAGGAGATCCTTGCCGTGATCTGTGAAAGAGATGCTTTAGGGGTGGGGGAGGGGAGACAGACTTAGGAGGTGAGATTAATGGTACTTAGTGATGGTTTGGCTGTGAGAGCAGCAGGTGAAGTCAGGGATCATTCCTGAGCATCAGGTGGGGTCCCCAGCCAAACCAGCATGCCCTGAAAAGGCAGGGAACCAGCTTTGGGTACCCTGAGATGGAGGGGCCAGAGAGCAGCCCGGTGAGAGCTGTGTAGGGGGGAGGCTTGCTGACACAGCCCAGAGGGAGAGAGAGGTCCGTGCCAAGGTACGGATGTGGGGGCTGTGCCCACCAAGGCGGTGGCTGAAGTGGTGAGTTGGTGGGACTGCTCAGGATGACAGTGAGTGACAAGGCTCAAGGGTCAGAATCCCGTCTTGGCAGGAAAGCCCGAAGAAGACAGAGGAAGGGTTGTCAGAGAGTTGGAGGACGTCTGAGGAGCCCACGGGATGGAGACAAGTTGGGGAGCAGGTGCTGGAGGCAGGCGCCACACTGGGATCCACCACGGAGGTCTGCCCTCCTGTGAGACCAGAGCGAGCCAGGCAGGGTGCAGTTCATGTTTTTTGGAAAATAAAGTGAGGCCGGCGGGGAAAGTGAGTCAGCGCCCAGCGGGGAGTGTGACAGAGGCAGTGTCTCCACTTGTTGCCTATTTTGGGAAAGTGAGATTCCTTATTAAACCAAACACCGTGGAACTCGTGGTCACAGTCCCAACCCAAAGCTTGAGAAGGACAGAGCAGGCCCAGGCAGGCCCACTTCAGAACAGATGGCCCCTCCGAAGCTGCCAGCACCACGGAGGCCCACTCAGCTGCAGGGAGGCAGAGTGTTGATCCGCCTCTGAGCCAGGAGGCCGACCCAGCAATTGCAGGAAACTTCTGCCCTGCGGAACGCTCTCAGATCACATTGTGCTTCTCCAAAGCGCGGGCATGCAACTTAGCACCATCTAAGACCATTTACCGAGCGCTTCTCTGCGCCAGGCACCTTACCTACATTATCTCATCTAATCCTCCTAGCAACCCCGAGAGCGAGCAACTATTACTGTCCCTCTCTTCAGAGAAGAAGAAACCGAGGCTTCTTAAGGTTAAGGCACTTGCGTGAGGTTAAGCGCTTACCGTGTCCACTGTGTGTGGACATGGCGTAGCAGATTCCATGTATCGTCTAATGCAAGTCTCACAATGGTCTATAAATAAGGTAATGTTACTGTCGCCCTCTTACAGGTGAGGACACAGAGGTGCAGAGAGGTTAACTAACTTGCCTAAGCTAATGCATCTAGGAGGTGGTGGAAACAATTCAAACCCAGGCAGCCTGGCGCTAAACCTATAGCTCGCTTGACCGTCTCACGCAGGCGATAAATGACTCTAAAGCTGTGCTCTTTCTGTGTCAGTACACTTGTTCCTCGGGGCCTGGGCTGCTTCCTGTGGCATTTATCTATCATCTATCTATCATCTATCTATCTATCTATCATCTATCTATCTATCTATCTATCTATCTATCTATCTATCTATTTAATTTATTCATGAGAGAGAGAGAGGCAGAGACATAGGCAGAGGGAGAAGTAGGCTCCCTGAGGGGAGCCTGATGTGGGACTCGATCCAGGGATCACACCCTGAGCCAAACACAGACCCTCAACCACTAGGCCACCCAGGCGTCCCTTCCCATGGCATTTATAATGTGGTTTTACAGAAATCATCCAGCTGAACATGTGGCGGCTACATTTTGAAACTGATAGGAGATAAAAGGGAAGTGTCTGTTTCATGACTTCTCACCATCCTTCCAGTGATGGCTGTAAACTTGGATTAGGGGAACAAGATGGTCTACAGAGGCATTCTTGGGGAAGTGCTGGGTGGTATCCCCTCGTCATGGTGGCACAGTGGGTGCTCAGGGCAGGAGATTTGGCTTAACTCCAGTATCTCCACTGTGAGACGTTGGGTAAGTCCCTTCCCCACTCCGAGCCTCAGTTTCAACTGTGAAATGCAGTGAAAGATACAAAGGTTTCATTTTTTTTCTTTTCAAAGATTTCTTTAAGCTTTTAGGTTGTGTGAGTTTTCTTTTTTCTTTTTCTTTTTTTTTTTTTAAAGATTTTATTTATTTATGATAGAGAGAGAGAGAGAGAGAGAGAGAGGCAGAGACGCAGGCAGAGACACAGGCAGAGGGAGAGGCAGGGAGCCTGACGTGGAACTCGATCCCGGGGCTCCAGGATCGCGCCCTGGGCCAAAGGCAGGCGCTAAATTGCTGAGCCACCCAGGGATCCCCTTTTTTCTTTTTCTAAAGATTTTGTTTATTTATTCATGAGAAACTCACACACACAGAGGCAGAGACACAGACAGAGGGAGAAGCAGGGTTCCCCTGCAGGGAGCTGATGTGGGACTCGATCCCAGGACTCCAGGATCGCGCCCTGGGCCAAAGGCAGGCGCTAAACCGCTGCTCCACCCAGGGATCCCTTGTCCTGGGCATTCTAAGTCTTTTCTCTCTTTTAATCTACTTTCCAAGTGGGACCTCAGTGCCAAGCACAGTGTCATAACGTTAGGTTGTGACCTGACATAGGGAAAAAAAAGGAAAGAAGAGAAATGAATGGAAAAATATGTGTTCAATTTAAGCCATCAAATTAAAAATAAATTGAGATTAAATGCGGTACTCCTGCAACAGAAATAGTTTAAGGCCCCTGAGAGAGAGAGAGAGAGAATTAAAATTCATTCCCTGAAAACAATGCATTTTCATTGTGTGTGTGTGTTTCTTTTTTAAAGATTTATCTATGCATGAGAGACACAGAGGGAGAGGCAGAGGCATAGGCAGAGGGAGAAGTAGGCTCCCTGTGGAGAGCCCCATGCAGGACTTGATCCCAGGACCCCGGGATCACAACCTGAGACAAAGGCAGATGCTCAACCACTGAGCCCCCCAGGTGCCCCTGCATTTTCGTTTTGTAGTTGGTCTCTTACCCTTTACTCAAAAGGTAACTGAGCCAAGTACTATTCCTCATGAGTGTTCCATGAAGCCTTCCCTCTGAGCCTTTGTACTGGCTGTTCCCTCTGCCTGACATGCCCTTCCTCTTCCTGTCCCTGACTTAGCTCTTCAGGCCTCCTCCAGCATCTCCAGTCTCCCAGAGCTTTCAGCGTTTGTTGCCCACACTGTCCATCTGTCAATCTTGCCCTGTTGAGTGATATTCCTTGTATTGCTGCCTTGAATTGCTATTTAAATTCCTGCATGTTTGTCTTCTTTCCTTAATGCCGCGGCTCTTTGCCCAGTGCCTGCCAACCAACCACAGGCATGATGGATTTGTCCATTTGTCAAGACTTCACTGAGTGCACCGAGCCCTGAGCTCAGGGCTTAGCATTCAGAAGTAACCAAGGCTCAGCCCCTGTACTGTATGCCCATACACTTTTCAGGCAGTCTCCAGGGTAAGCACTGGTTCCCAAGATTATAAACTGACCAGTACAAAGCCGTGTACTCAGATTACACGTAAAAGAAGTCTTTCTTCCTCCCAAGATTTTTCAAAAGCAGGCTTCAGGAGTAGCTAATTGAAGAACACTTAGAGTTTCCTGCTTATGGACATTAATTGTGACAATTTACTTGGCCTGAATTAGCATGAAATCATTGGAGGCCCCTTAGCAGGGAAGCAAAGCTCATGGGAGGCTATTAACCATTTAGCATTCTCCAAGCACCAGGGAATGAAAATTCCACTTATTGAAGAGCAACGGGCAGAGGCAGCCTTTATTACAGCTAAAGCGTCATGCTTGAAGATTTAGAAAGTTACAGCCATAGCCGGTGTGAAAGGGAAGTGTGCAACGAGGAAGTGTGAGCACCTAGATACCTGCTCTTGACCGTGTTGACAAAATTAAATCAATGGTGAGGACTTTGGCAAGGTCTTGACAAGGCTTTTCTGGAATGGCAACTCCGATCAGCGTCTGTCGCTCGCCCATGATGGCCACTGTGGCTGTTGTTGCTGACTTGGCCTCTTCCCAGGAGGGAGGAGTTCTTGTTTCTGGTGCTGGGCTGGGAAGATGGATGTGGGAAGGGTTGCTTTCCTGGGGTGAGCACACTGTCCTCCTTGGGTAGGTTATTAGCATGGCCTTGAATGATGGGAGGGGGCAAGGAAGGGGGGGGCAGTGGCGCCCAGGCTGCAGGAAGTGAGGGCGGGGAGAGGGAGCCGGGGAAGTAGCACAGTGACAGGAGCTGGGGAGGCACAGCCAGGTGCAGAGTGTGCAACTGTGGGGCAGGCGACCAGTTCTGAGGATCAGTCCCTAGCGTTCTGCAGCCCTACCCCTCCCTTGACTTAGCTGCCTGTGAGAAGCCGTTTTGTTTTGCTTGGGACTGTCAGGTGGTAAGCTGCCACCCTTTCCGGAGAATGCAAACAGTATGTATTTATAGAGACCTGGTCCACTGGTCCTTGACTGGGGCAGGCTCAGGCGGCGCCCTGCAGGATTCTCAGGGCAGCTTTCTCTAGACTTGCAGTCTGGATCCCACCTTGGACTCACGGTGTCTGGTCCCCGGAAGCTGGCTCTGGGGCACAGACCTTGAATGGGCTCTTCAGAGGGTTCTGTGGTCCACGCCTAGTTAGAGCCACTGGCCTCACTCGGGCTGCTGTAGGCCAGGTTCTGGGGAGGCACATCTCTAGGGAGTTCACTCCCATCTGGGAGGCTCAGTCCATCTTTGGCTTTTCGCTTGTGTCTTCCACAGTGTTTGCTCAATCCCTCCTGTATGTGGGTCCCTCAGATATTGAAGGATTAATGCTTCCATCTAAATACTCATATTGTTTCTCAATCAATAGCTATTAAACCGGTCTCTGGGGCAGTCTGAGTTGAGGATGCTCTAAGAAAGGGGAACAGAAAAATGAAAAAGCAGCTCTATTGTTAGGATAGAGAAAGATATGTTAGAATGGAAGTATTTTCAAATACTTATATACTGTTTTTCTTTTCTGATTACAAGAGTAACACTTTTTTTCCCTGTGAAAATTTGAAAACACTGAAAACCCAAAGAAGAAAATCAAAACCCCTCTAATCCCATTTACCGGGTACAACCATTTTTAATATTTTTGTGAGCATCTTTCTCATTAAATTACTGATTTGTAAACTTCCTTTTCTCTCCCAGTGACAAGATGATTTTTTGAATTTCGTTAATATTAACCTTTGCCATCATTACTGAAAGCTTCCAGGTATCATTCGGTCCCTAATTGGATGTTGGGACTCAATGATTAGTGATTAGTCTCCCGGAACTTTTTTTTTTTTTTTAAGATTTTATTTATGAGAGACACAGAGAAAGAGGCAGAGACACAGGCAGAGGGAGAAGCAGGCTCCTTGCAGGGTTCCCCAAGTGGGACTCGATCCCAGGACCCCAGGATGCAGCTTGAGCCGAAGGCAGATGGTCAACCACTGAGCCACCCAGGGGTCCCAGACTTTAAATTACTCTTAACCAAGGAGGACGTGACTGAACTCAGCCCCTTGCCACAGTGTGACACTCCCACAAGGCCTGACTCTGGCTCATGCCTATTTGTCCAGCTGGCAGCTGGGTCAGGTCTGTGTCTCAACAATTTTTGTGTTGATTTGGACCTTGATCTGAAACTGTCCAGGAACTGCTAAGGTCCTACCTGTACCTGAGAAACGCTTCTTGAACTTGAGGTCCCGTAACTTTTCAGTTGAGCATCAACCCACTGATGTGGTTGCTGAAATTCCCGGTGGGGACTGACTTCTGATCCTTCCAGTACCAGAACAGTTAATGCTAAGTGAAGTAAGTCAGGCAGAGAAAGACAAATACTGTATGATTTCACTCCTATGTAGAATTAAGAGACAATATAAATGAGCAAATAAAGAAAAAAGACAAACAGAAAAACCAGACTCTTAAATAGAACAAACTGGTTGCCAGAAGAGAGGTAGGCCGGGGGGGGGGGGGGGGGGGGGGGGGGAGCGGGGGGAGGGGAGGTGGTGCCCTACCTGGATGAGCACTGAGAAATATAGAATTGTTGCATCATTATACTGTACACCTGAAACTAATATAACTGTATGTTAGTTATACTAAAATAAGAAAAGAAAAAAAATCCCCAAAGCCTATGGTTGGCTCTGAGCTTCTATGGTTGGTGGAAGAGTCCTGCTTTCTGATGTAGGGGGCACGGCTTTCCCATGGGACTAGTTTTGGGACCTTGGGAAGGGGACCAGCTCTGAGTCTCTGCCTTTTCCTCTGTGAAATGGAGAAAATAAGCCCTTTCCACCCTAATTCACAAAGTTGGAAAGATCAAATGAGATGACATGTGTACCAGTGCTTTGTAAACCACAGCATATCGGGCAGACCTAGGGTGCACCCCGTAGAGCCCGGCGAGAGGGTGCTGACTCAAGCCTCTGTTGTTCCCCCAGGCAGAGTGGACTCATTGGCTGCATGAGCTTTGGGGTGAAGTCCCTCCTGACTCCGGACAAGGTGGGTCCCAGGGGAGTGTCCAGCAGGGTCATCCCACCAAGGCCAGGGCTAGCGCAGGCCGAGAGGCCTTTGTCTGGAAGCCCTTGGGTGGGGCTTCTGTCTTGAGTGCTTTGTGGCCTGAATCACACCACGGTTTATCATCTGAGTGGCCAGGGCTTTGGGTCATCTCCTTGGTTGGTTCTTGTCACAGATCGGTTGTCAGGCAGCCCCAAGGCCTGGCTCTGGGGGGGCTCTGGGTCTGCCGTCTGCCACATCAGGACCCTGGCAGGTCCCTCGGAGTTCCCAGCACTCCTAGGCTTGCCCCGGAGGAGGACGGCTAGGTGGTTCTCATCCTCCTGACATTATCTACTAGGTGTCGTGTTGTTGGTCTAGCAAGTGCTTGTGGGGTGGAGTGAGCAACACTAGCCTCTGTGGAGCTTTCCTTTAGGCTGAGTGAGAACTCTCTGGAACCCAGAGACCCCTCCCTCTGGGTAGCCAGTCCCTATCCACCTCTGCACTGTATCCTACCCCCACCCCCTAAACCGGAGGCTTTTGAGCAGGGGAAATGGAGACGCGGGCTCTTTTTACACGCCCACCCTCCACCCCCCACCCCCTGGAGATGTCTTGGTGGCCTCTGCATGTTGTTGCCAGGTAGCCCTGCCACTTTGTGTCCTGGAAGTGAAGTCTGGGGTAGGTGGCTGAGGACCCTTATCCTGTGTGTAGGTCCCAAATGTCTTCTGACCGCAGCACTGGCTTTATTCCCTCCGGGGAGATGCTCCATGGGGACTGCTCAGGAGCCTCAGGATGCCTACTTTCTGGCCTCTCCATCCCTCTCTCATTCCCTCCCTTCTGTTCTGTCAGCATTCATTGGGCTCCTACTGTATACCAGGCACAGTGCTAGGCACATCAAAGAGCCTAGGCACCACCCTGTGGGGAGGCAGGCATGCGAGTAGACCGCTGTTCTCCAGGGACAACAGGCTGTGGGAATTCAGCAGAGAGGAAGACCAGCTCTGCCCGGAGCATCAGGGAAAGCTTCCTGGAGGCGTAGGCGTCGCAGCGCCCTCCGGGGCAGGACGGCTGGAGTGTCTGTCTCTGCAGCAATGATGCTCCTGAGGGAGACTCTCTAGCTGCTGCTGTTTGAGGGGGAATTGGTGGCTGCCCGACCTGTGTCCTCTGCCTCCTCTGCCTGAGTGTGTCATGCCTTCTCTCGTGATAGGAAATCAGTGGCTGGTACTACCTTCTGGGGGAAGACCTGGGCCGGACCAAACACCTGAAGGTGGCCAGGCGGCGGCTGCGGCCCCTGAGAGGTGCGTGCACACCAGCTTCAGCTTCTGCCCAGACACGCGGCTCTGCCTGTCCCCGGGGCTTCTCCCTTCCCTCCCTGCCCCTGTGTTTTGTGGCATCTGTCACCCCTGGCTGCGATCAAGTCAGGGGTCCAGGGCTTCTCACGAGCACCTGCTGGAATGCAGGCTGCAGGTAGCACTTGCCCACAACACCTTATTTGTGGGGCTGGACATCCCCGGGAGAGGATTATAGGCCTGACCCTCTGTGGTTCAGCTCCCTCCATTCTGCCTTATAGAGAGCTGGATTTTGGGAGCTTCCTGCTATGCTCCTTCCCAGGCTTTGGTGCAAGGATCCTTCCCAGGTTGCCTTACTGGCCTTAGGGCTGGCCACCTCGATAGGCAGGGCAAGTGGGCCCTGCTGTGAGTTCTGAGGCTCAGGATCCAGCTTTTGTGTTCCTTATGTTCTGTCCTTCTCACATGCAGGCATGGCTCGCTCTGATTCTCTGCTTAGCCTGAGCCCAGGCACCCCCATGTCCTGGAGGCAGGCAGTGATCTGGATAGCCACCTGGGCCTGGCACCCTGGCCTCGCCCTCGGAGTGGTCTCTGGAATGGATTTTCTGTGCCAACAGAAGCATTCTGACTCTGCTCTGTCATCTTCCAGACCCACTGCTGAGAACGCCAGGATGTGGGGATGCTGAGAACTGGGAGAAACTCAAGGTAGGTGGGGACAGGCCAGGGCAAGACTGGCAGGGCCTGGGCCCCTCCCTGGGCTCTTACTTGGTCCTGGTCTGTCCCTTGGCCCAGGAGACCCCTAAGCAGGACTGCATTTGGTGCCCGGGACTCAGGTTCATTTCAAGCTTGGAAACTCAGCAAGTTATGCACTTTTTTCTAAAGATTTTATTTATTTATTCATGAGAGACACACAGAGGCAGAGACGCAGGCAGAGGGAGAAGCAGGCTTCCTGCAGGGAGCCCGATGCGGGACTTGATCCCAGGACCCCGGGATCACACCCTGGGCTGAAGACAGATGCTCAACCACTGAACCACCCAGGCATCCCAAGTTATGCATTTTTAAGGGATTATTTCTTGTGCTTTTCTCCAGTTACTCATGGTTAGGGCAGCAGTGGGGAGAGAGCCAGGCCCACGCTCTGGAGATGGAGGAGTCTGGATCTTCCTGACTTTCGAGCTCTTGAATCCGAGTCTCCCCTATCCCCCAGGTCCCCTCGGATGGCTGGTTTTCCCCAGCACTGTGACTGAATCACCCTCAGCTTAGGCTTGTTGTCAGGGAGCAGCTGTGAGTCTAAACCTGAGACCAAGACTTCTTATTCCACTAGGGTTTTGAATGGAGAGAGAGGAACCTTCACATCAGGATTTTAGGGTCTTCCCCCAAGTTCATTCCATCTCTCCGCGGGACATGGTCTTCTCTAACAACTGGGAGAGGGAGAACAAACTCCCTGTGACTGAGAAGCCCCTCTGTGCCAGATGTTGTTGTTCCCTGCTTTAACCCTCACTGCCACCTCTGTGGCAGGGTGACTTCCCCATCTCGCAGATACCCAGGTTCAGAGATGTTAGGTCACTCTCTGCGATCACGCAGCCAGCAAGCGATGGAGGCGGGACCCCAAGCAAGGTCTGGCCACCTGAGTACACTGTGCACACTGCCTCCTGTGCGTGGCCTACTTGGGAAGATACGATGGCGTGGTTCCCCTTGATCACAGCTTACACAGAGGTGTATTATATTCTACAAAACGTTTTCCCTTTCATTTACTCGGTTCATCCATTCACTCACTCATTCACTCATTGTTTAAGCATTCCCACGGGCCAGACCCTGTGCTGGGTGCTGGGTGCTGGGTGCTGGGGCAGAGCTGTGAGCAAGTCAAAGCTGCCTGCCCTCATGCAGCGTATAGTTTAGAGCTGCCCTGTGCAATAATATGGTAGCCACTAGCCCCTGAGGCTGTCGAGCGGTTGAAACACGGTTAGTATGACTGGGGACTGGAGTTTTTCATTTTATTTAACTTTAATTAAGTCAGGTTTACCTTGTACATGTGTCTTGTCACTACCATATTGGACAGCACAGTTATTAAGTTATTCAAATAACTTCCTGGCTACTGTATTTTGTGGCTTCATTAAGAATTTAAAACCTTCCAGCCTCAGAGGCACCTGGGTGGCCCGATCGATCGGTTATGTGTGGAACTCTTGATTTCGGCTCAGGTCATGATCTCAGGGTCATAGGATCAAGCCCTGCATCAGGGTCCCCCCTCAGCATGGAGCCTGGTTGAGATTCTCTCTTTCTCTTTCTCTCTCTCTTTTAAATAAATACATAAATCTTTAAAAAAAACAAAAAACAAAAAACCCTAGCTTCACTGGCGGAGCTGCAAATACCTTTCTTCCTCTCTCTGTACTTGCCAAGCACAGAGAGATTAGTGACCAGGGAGCCCTACTGGTGGTTTGTGGGAATGATGTGACATGGACGGCAATGCTGCACGTTTCCAGGTGGCTTCATTCTGGATCTGCACACAGGCCCTGACCCAGGGGGACATTGTTTTGAAGCCCGCTTGATTTTCCTGGGCTTGCACACCCAGAGGGGCCCATGGGACCCAGCACCGAGGGGGTGGTTGTTAGAGGCCTGGTTGGGCTGGGGGAGGGCTCCCAGAGGTCACCCGCTCTAGTCTCCCATTGTGCACATGATGAGATGGAGACCCAGAAACCTGCGTGACCTGCCCACTGTCGTGGCCACCAGAGCTGGGCTGTACCAAGGGACACTCCCTGGCCTCAAGGACATGAGTGGCCGGGTGGGTTTCCTTAGGGACGGTGAGGAGGGTGTAAGGGGCCCTGCACTCACCAGGTACAGCTCTACGAGGCGGAGAACAAGACTGGGGTTCTGTGACCTTGACCACTGTCATCCCCAGCTTCTTGGTGGGTAAAGGAGGAGGCCGGATCATTTGGTGATTGGAACTCCCTTCCTGATTTGCCTTCATGGGCCTAGGGTGTCATCAGATGCTTAGAGCCGCCCGCTTGGTTGGCCAAGGAAACTGACTTTTAAGTAGCTGGTGAACGGCAGCCTGTTCCCGGGACTCCCCACGTTTCAGGTTCTCGGTCTAGCGCTGGGATGTCTGAGTGCAACCCCCTAAGGCGTCCTTGGATTCTTTCGATTGTGTTAGTCCTCTGGACTTGCTCCCGGGACAGCTGGGGCTTGCAGGGGGAGGTGGCCTTGTTATAGAGGGGCCGTGTTTTCTGCCTGGGTTCTCCTCCAGCCAGGGGTGTTTGTGAGAACGTTGGAATCACAAAGTGGCCCACGGCGGAGAATGCAGCCAGAACAAAGGCGCCCTCTCCCCGCCGGGGCCCGGGGAATACTAACTAGTTGACAGGAATTTTAATATAAAACTCTCCCTCTTCCTTGTCACTCGGAGGTTTCAGGAAGCCTTCGGGCTTATCGTGCCGAGGCACACAGCACCGACAGGGCTTGGGGAGGTGAGAGGTGATTTCCTGCCATTCTTCTGCGGGGCGGGCTTCCCAGGGCGGTCATGCCAGGCTGACGGGGCGCAGTGCGGGCTCCCACTGCTGGGGGGAGAGCTGGGATTTCATGGGGCGGCAGCCGAGACGGGACCCGCAGCCATGAACCGCTTCAATGGGCTCTGCAAGGTGTGCTCGGAGCGCCGCTACCGCCAGGTGGGTGCTTGGCCCTCGGGGGGGCCGGGCTGTGGCCGGGGGCCGGGGCGGGGGCCCACCTGAGCGGGACTTCTCCTCCCCCGGGGCCTTCCTTGCTTCTGCCTGCCCCTGTAGGTTGGCTCCAATCCGGGGGCAGGCCGGAGGCCGGAGGGGCCCCGACGTCCCCCCTTTACCCAAGGCCCCTCTCTGGGGGCAGACCGGGCCCAGCTCTGCATCATCCTAACCCCGACACGGTGGTGTCCTCGGCGAGATTATCCAGTTGATTTTCTGCGGTTTTTACCTGGGGGCAGTGTGGGTTTAAAAAAGGCACCGCAAGCCTGAGATCGGAAATGGCCGAGCAGCTGGGTTTTGTGCTTTTCCTAACTTTATACTTCCTCGAACTTGCCCTGCGTCTCTGACGGGACAGGATCCCCCACTGTATGTGTGTGATCATGTGTTTTCACGTGTGTTGGTGTGCGCTTACACGTGAGCTGGGATGTTGCCGTGCGTATGTGTGTACACACGACGTGCCCCTGGTCGCTGGGATGCCTTGGGGTGGCTCCGAGTGCTCAGGCTCCAGAGCCCTCACAGACGGGGCTTGGCCTCTCAGCTGCCGCTTCTGGGAGGTGGGGCAGAGTGGGGGTGATGATCTCTTGGCCTCAGGGCTTTTCTGGGACCGTGTTGGACACTTTTTTTTTTTAACAGCCAGGACTGGGGTCAGGGCAGGTGAAGGAAGGGACGTCCAGATTTTGGGAATGGCCAAGCTGATGGAAGCTCAGGAGTGGTTCTGATTTTTTTTTTTAAGTTTTATTTATTTATTCATGAGAGACACAGAGAGGGGGAGAGACACAGGCAGGGGGAGAAGCAGGCTCCACGCAGGGAGCCCAATGTGGGACTTGATTCTAGGACCCCAGGATCACACAAAAAAGGCAAAAGCCCAACGGCTGAGCCACTCGGGTGTCCCAGGAATGGTTCTGATTTTAGAAGTATAGAAAAGCTCCTCTGGGGCAGCCCCGGTGGCCCAGCGGTTTAGCACCGCCTTCAGCCCGGGGTGTGATCCTAGAGACCTGGGATCGAGTCCCATGATGGAGCCTGCTTCTCCCTCTGCCTGTGTCTCTGTCTCTCTGTGTGTATCTATCATGAATAAATAAATAAAATATTAAAAAAAAAAAAGCTCCTCTGTGTATTGTAATGACCAGAGTGGAGTGTGGGTCCCGACTCCTGCAGACAGACAGCCTTCGGTCCTAGGAGGGGCCTCCTGTGCCCGGCTTGCTGCCACCCACCTGTTCTCCCTAGCACCCTCCCCAGCTCTCAGGGCCCTGCCTGTACCCCTGGCCCTGCTAGAGCCCCGCAGAACAGCCCCAGCGACCCCAGTAGCTGGGTGCAGGGTGGCGGGGCAGAGGACGCTGTTTGGGAAGTGGAGGTTTGTTGCCACCTGGGCCGGTGGGCCAGAAGACAGGCACGCTGGCTGTCATAGCGGAGTGAGGCACGAGTACGGACAGGGCCTGGCGCTGACGTCCAAGATAGATCCTATGCTAGGAACCAGCACCAGCTCTTACCCTCTTTTTCTTTTTTTAAGATTTTATTTATTTATTCATGAGAGAGACAGAGAGAGAGAAACAGAGACACAGGCAGAGGGAGAAGCAGGCTCCATGCAGGGAGCCCGATGTAGGACTCGATCCTGGGACTCCAGGATCATGCCCTGGGCCAAAGGCAGGCGCTAAACCGCTGAGCCACCCAGGGATCCCCAGCTCTTACCCTCTTTACCCGAGGCTCAAGAGCATGTCTCTAGACCTCTCTGAGCCTCAGTATCCATCCTCGCCAGTGGAGGAGGGTTGGTAATATCCAGTGATGGTGCCGTGGGGTAGATGGAATGTCGTGTGCAAAGTGCCTGGGGCAGGGCCTGGGAAGTACATATAGGAAATAAACAGTGGCAGTTAGGGATTGGGATGGAAGCCCAGGTGCGGCAGAGAATCAGAAAGCAGGCAGGAGGGCCGAGGTGAGGTGCCGGCCTGGGTGAGACCTGGGACAGTGACCGGAAGGCGCAGGAAACTCCCAGCTGCCAACGTCCCTGAGACTGGGCAGGCCTGCTCCCCGCATCTCCTGACCCTGCAACCCCAGGTCCCAGAGGAGGGCTGAGCGCTGGGGGCTGCCACTTGCTGTCTTCAGGCCTCAGCTTCCTCTTCTGTGAAGTGGGCATAGGAAAACCAGTCCTGCATTCTCCCTGGGGCTGCAGCGACAATCCAGTTCTTTGGGGACTGTCCTCTCACCGTAGTGAGTGCTCATGATGGACAGAGCATAATTCTGCTTCCTTTATGCAGTCCACCCCTCACTCGGGGCCAGGAGGGGAGCTTGCTTCCTGGCACCCCTTCCTCTTCCCTTCCTTCCCAGCCCCCAGCTGGCTTGGATGGTTGTCTGGGCTGGTTCTTCTTAGGCTGGTGCCTTGGGAGGCAGAGGGGACTAGGCCTACAGTCCCGCCTGGACGAGGGGACCGGGGTGTGGAAGGGGGAGGCTCTTTTGCAGGAGTATACTTCTCTCCAGATTCAACCCTGGGGCCAGTCCCCAAACTGCTAGCACTGAGCCCATGGGTGCCAGGACCTGTTTACCTGTTTGTAGAGCCAGGACCCCAGGCAGGAGGGGTTGTGGCCCTTACTGGGGTCGGAAGGGGAAAGGTCTAGAAAGACTCTGGAATGCCAGCTCCTGCCTGGGCTGAGGGTAGGATGAGAGGCCCCGTGAAGTCCTTGCTGCTCGCAGGGAGTGGACCAGGCTCCTGACATCTTTCCTTAGCCTCAGCCTGGGCTTTGCACACTCACTCCACAGTTTGTTTTTCTTTCTTTCTTTCCATTTTTTTCCTCTTCCTGTCTTAGCTGCGTGTTTTCCCAGAATTCTTATGGGAACAGAGTATTTTCCTGCCCCCCTCCCCCTTCCCCTTGTCTGTCAGATTTCCTGTTTTACAAACTCGCTTTGAATCCAGGCCCAGGGCTGGTGGGAAGCAGAGCCTCCGGGGCCTCCCCGACAGCCTCCAAGGCCCCTGGTCACCCTGGGTCCCCCGACCCTCCCCTTCCTCACACCTGGCCTGTGGGACAGCTGGTAGGTGAATGCCAAGCAGCAAACCTCAAGGAGACAACCCCTAGAGGAAGGGGACAGGAGTCCCCTGACAAGGCTGCTGGCCCTTGACCTTTTCTAGCTTGCTGAGGTGGCTTCTCCCTCAACCTGTCTGGGACAGCCTCCCTCGTGCCTCACCAGGGACCTCTCCATGTCCACTTCTCCTTGGAAGTTTCTTGGGACCCCAGGGAACCCCTTTCCTGGCTTCTCCTCCCTTAGGTCTGTCACTTTCTCACACCTGCTCTGAGCAGCCTGGACTCACTCCTTGGGTGAGCAGGGCCCGGGCCTGCTGTACCCCACCCACAGCCTCGTTGGCAGTGCACGGAGGGGAAGTGTAGCAAGGCTGAACTGAACTGAGCCAGCAGATAGCAGTGTACCCTGACAGTTCCTGCTGCCCCTGGGACCGCTCTGGGCTGTCCTCACTAAGCGGTTGCCGAGTTCCTGCCATGCACCAAGCCTGCCTTGCACCAGCCCGCCATCCAAAGTCAAACACAAGGAATTGTTCCCAACTCGGTTCTCGGTTCTCGTACTTTGCTCCTTGGCCTGTTGAGTCCTTTGCTTTGGAGAGATCTGCATATTCTTGGGGCCCTTGAGGAACCAGAGGTCAAGACTTCAGCCCTCGGGGCAGCCCTGGTGGTGCAGTGGTTTGGCGCTGCCTGCAGCCTGGGGTGTGATCCTGGAGACCCGGGATCAAGTCCCATATCGGGCTCCCTGCATGGAGCCTGCTTCTCCCTCTCCCTGTGTCTCTGCCTCTCTCTCTTTGTGTCTATGAATAAATAAATAAAAATCCTAAAAAAAAAAAAAAAAGACTTCAGCCCTCAAGACCTCGGCAGAACCTGGCATGCATGCAGTAGGAGCTCCATAATTGTGTGTTGCTTTGCAAAGAGAGTGCGCAGGGCCTTTTCAGGGGACTTCTGAAGGAGGGTTGTGGACCTGCCATGCAGCAGGCACTACGAGGTCAGTGGCTGGTTTAGGTTTCACCAGGAGGCCTGTCTGTGCCCTTACCTGCCCCCTCACCTGGGAGCCCTCACTGGATGCCCCAAGCCCCAGCAATGGCCTTCCCTGAGCCCCTAGCCCTTGTTCCCTGGCCCTTGTCCTGAGGTTGTGAGTGTGTATGTCCCTATCTTCCTTCCTCTGTACTCTGGGCCACCTGGGTGGGTGGGCTTTGTCCCTGGGCAGACACTCTGTGAGCCCCTGAGGGAAAGGAAGAGGGGTCCAAGGAGGCAGTGGAGGCGTGTAAGTCTGGTGGGCTCTCTGGACTGGACCATGTGTCTGTGGGGTCTGAGGAAGGCAAGGCTTGCTCTTCCACGACTCTGTCCACCCTGGGCCCTTCCCCATCAGCCTGGACTTACCTCCTGAGCTCCCAGCCTTCCTGCTTGGCCCACAACCCAGTACTAAAGATGCCTGGGCCAAGGTAGGGACAGCAAGGGCTGGCCAGCCTCCTTCTTGGCCCCAGCTCCCTTGGAGAGGAGGGTGGTTCTGGGGCAGGGTCTGTGGGCTTCCGACCTTGGAGCAGAGGCAGCAGCCTTGTGGCTCCTGGGAGTAACCATGCAGGGCTGTGTCCTAGATCACCATCCCGAGGGGGAAGGACGGCTTTGGCTTCACCATCTGCTGTGACTCTCCGGTTCGAGTCCAGGCAGTGGATTCTGGTAAGTGAGCGCGCTTCTCGGGTGATGCCAGCCTCGCTTGCCGGCCACGTGCCTGGCTTCGCCCACAAGATGTGGGATCTGAAAGGGGCGGGGGGCCCACAACAGTGTCCCATTTTTTCAAAACAAAAGAATAATATTTTTAAATGACCACAGTCGAAGGCTGAGGTTTATGAAAATATATTCATCATTTTCTTTGGGTTGTTTTTATCAAAATGAAAATAGATTTTTGTATTTTGCTTCCCAATCATGTCAAACAGGAATGAAACCTCTATTTTCAGTAAGGGCCGCATAGGAAAATGAGAATCACTGTGGAAGCCGTGACTCGAGGTCCTTTGAAGTGTCAGGAGCTTCACAGGAGCCCTTGGGTGGCTTTTCTTTGTCCCTGCAGGAGGTCCAGCGGAGCGGGCAGGGCTGCAGCAGCTGGACACCGTGCTGCAGCTGAACGAGAGGCCCGTGGAGCACTGGAAATGCGTGGAGCTGGCCCATGAGATCCGGTGACTGGGCCAGCGGGGGGCTTTGGGCCTCGGGCTAATGGCATCCCCCCCCAGCCCCCAGGGAACCAGGCCTGCCCTCCTCCCCTCCTCTGTGCAGCTGTGAGCAATTCACTTTGCCCCTCAGGGAATCAGCTTCTTGGCCTGAAAATGGAAGGTTCAGGCTCGAGGAATTTTGAATCCCTCCGCCCCCTCCCCACAGCAAATAGCAGGGAAGAAGCTCTCAAACGGACCCTGCGGTTCCTGTCACTGCTCCAGGGTGTCACTTTCTACTCTGAGCTCATTAATTGCTGTGACCTTGGAGCTAAGCCTGTTGTTTTTAAAGGAATGTGTAGATGTCGCAAATTTTTCGAATGCATGCTTAAGACATTATTCTTTAGGATATTGGGGTCCCCCTTAGTTTCGACCCGCTAGGGTGAAACTCTCATGATCATTTTAGGTATACTTCTAGAATAGAGAAGTTGCAGGGAGGTGGCTCGCTTGCTCCTCCTTGCTTACACTTTACCCGTGACCCACATCACTTAGCGGAGTTGGGTATTCTTGTTTAACCTGGCCTTGACCTCAGGGTCCTTCTCAGCCACCGCAGGTCAACCAGAGTTGACTGGTGGAAGGGACACTTTTGCTGTCTCAGCTCGAGATGGTCTCTTACCCCTGGGGTTTGGGGGTTTTCTCTCCCCCACCCCCACCCCCACCCTGCTCCTCTGCCCTGTTCTGTTGTAGGCCCCGCCCTGGCTGACTTTCCCCAAACTCAACCTCTTTGTGTGAACCTCCCCTCCCCACCCAACTGTAGGAGCTGCCCCAGTGAGATCATCCTGCTTGTGTGGCGCATGGTCCCCCAGGTCAAGCCGGGGCCGGACGGCGGGGTCCTGCGGCGGGCCTCCTGCAAGTCGACACATGACCTCCAGTCACCCCCCAATAAGCGGGAGAAGAATTGCACCCACGGGGCCCAGGCACGGCCCGAGCAGCGCCACAGCTGCCACCTGGTGTGTGACAGCTCAGATGGGCTGCTGCTCGGCGGCTGGGAACGCTACACCGAGGTGGCCAAGCGTGGGGGCCAGCATACCCTGCCTGCGCTGTCCCGGGCCACGGCCTCCACGGACCCCAACTACATCATCTTGGCCCCATTGAACCCCGGGAGCCAGGTATGGACAGCTGGTCCGGCTAAGGTGAAGAGTATGGGTCCCTGGCCTCACCCAAAACTGTGTAGGGAGGAGCTGCAAGGGGCTGGAGGTGTTCGGTCAGGAGGTGGGGGTACGTGTTCACTTCCACCACCACGGGGCTGTTCTGGGTAGAGAGGGAGCAGATGGATCTCTGTGTCCCCGGGCACAGATCCAGGCCCGAGGAACGTCACAGGGAGGAAGATTTCACCTCAGAGGAAGGAGGAGCTTGCTGCCAGTCTGTGCTTTCCTACAGTGGGGAACGGGCTGCCGTGAGAGGGGTGAGCCCCCTGTAACAGGTGGGAAAGCAGACCCTGCATGATGGCACGGTGGGACGAGGAGTAGGTGCACCAAAATGTTAGTCCTGGGGCACACTCTGGGAAAAAAAGTGTCCTGAGGTCAAATACGTTTGAGAAATACCCCAAACTCTCCTCCTCTTCTGGGAGATTCCCAATGTGTAATAGCCTGCTTGAGGCTCTGAGGGTATCCTGCAGTCAAGGCTGGTTTGACCCAGGCTTTCCCCAATTCCCCTGATGGTGTCCCCCCTGTGGCAGGGTCATTAGTGTCCTACAGTGCCAGTGTTCCCGGGAACACACTGGAGCAAGCTGCCATCAGGAAAGCTGGGGACTCAGCCAACGGGTTACACTGGATGAAAGATAAAGCTTTGTTCAACTCTAACATTCTAGAGGATTCTGGATTCTGTAATCCCTCCAAGTGCCTCCACTGCTCCTTAGCCGGGCTGCTGGGCATTGGTGCCCTGAGGTGCTCCCTTCCTTTCTGCAGGCTGCTCACCTGGTTGTCCTTCCCCATTCCTGGGGTGGAGGTGATCCTTCTATCTTCTTTTGCAGCTGCTGCGACCTGTGTACCAGGAGGATGCCATCCCCGAAGGTGGGTCTTTCCCCGGCGGCTATGGCCTCCCCATCCCAGATAGCTGTGAGGTCAGCTGTCAGGATCCCCAGCGTGTTGACCCAGACTCTCTTCCCACCATACCTGTTCTCCCTCGCTGAACCAGTGTCTTTCCTCCTTGGAACCTGAACTGAGAAGGAAGAAGGGGTCTTCCCACAGCAGTCTAAGAGATGGTGTTTGGGATTCCGGGCATCTGACTGGGATTCATTCCATTTTACTGAGCAACTAATATAAATTAGATGCCGCCAGCAACATGCTGGGGCCGCCCAGGAGGGGGGCATGGAGGGCTCGAATTGGAGTTGCGTGACTGAACAGACCCATGTCCCCTCCCTGAGCCTCGGTCCAGTGAGTTCAGGGAATCCAGTTTCTTTTTCTATAAAATGGGGCTGACACTTCCCACATCAGAGAGTTGTTGGGAGGGGTAGAGGAGAGACTGGCTGTGAGGGTCTGCCCCTGAGGGAGGTGACACCCAGGACAGTTGTCTTTGAGCTGCAAGGGTATCTCTGTCCTGGTTCTTCTCCGCCGGCCTCTGAATCCAGGCCTTATGTTTTAAGAGCCAGGGAGAGAAGCTGAGCTCAAGACCCGGCCTTCTCCCAGGAAGCCTGAGATACCAGTCTTGGTGCTGGAGCTGGCGTAGTGTTCCTGACGGTCCTCCACGTGCTTGCTGGGGTCCAGCCCCCTCGAGTCTGTCTGGTGTCTGGAAGGCAGTGGCCAGCCTTACCTGGTGGCCCTGTGCTCCAGCCCTTTCTCTAGTGCCTACAGAACGCCTGGTGACTTCCTTCCCGGAGAGGGGCCTTTTCCTAGCTCCTTGCGGACTCACTTCCTCGCAGCCTCCCCGTCGGTAGTGTGAACTCGATGCTGGCTTATAGCAGGGACTTGGAAGAGCGCCTGTGCCTCGGGGCGGGGGCCGGGAGGGGAGGGCTCCCATCAGGCTCTGAGCTGCTGACGGAAGGCATCTTCATTCTCTCCAGGGCAGGCCATTTGGATGGATGAGCCTGGTCTGTTGGAAATGCATCTGTGTTCCTTCTGGGGAGGAGTCTGATGGTTATTCAACCTTGAGTTCTTAAAAAGCTTTTAGTCAGCGCATTAGGTTAGAGCAGGGTGTCACTGCTAAATGATGACTTCATTAAGGCAGGGCCTGGCCGGCTCCTTTCTGCGGATCCGGATCCGGTGCTGGACCCGGGGTGTGGCAGACAGCTGGTGCTCAGTAGAGTTTCAGCCGAGGGACTGAGTGAAGGCGAATGGCTGGTGGCTGCCAGGGTTGGAAGGCCGGCCACGGAGCCCGGGAGCCGGAGAGGTGTGCTGCCGTGGTGGGCGAGTCGTGTGGGACGGAGTCCTCCTACCCTGGGTCCACGTTTTGATTCCCCTCTGAGAATATGGTATTTAGTGACTCAAGAAGAAATCATCTAAGCTGTGAGGAGAGAGGGACAAGTACAGAGATGATGACAGTGTTAATAACAGTGGTAGCTTTTTTAAAAAATATATATTTTTATTTATTTTATTAGAGAGTGAGCATGAGCAGGGGGAGGCTGAGCCACCCTGGCGCCCCAACAGTGGTAGCTTTTTGAAGGCATTGTATTGAGAACTTTGATCTTCCTTCCTTCATTTTTTCTTCATGGTAATAGTGTTTTTCGATATGCAAGGACATCTTGGCTCTTTATCAGCAATCGAGTCTTCATAGCTTCCCGTCCTGGAGCTCAGGCACTGAACCTTCCCTTAAACACACTTTGGAGTTCTCCAGAGGCCGGGGCTGTCAGCAGGGTGCCGACCTCTGCCTCCTTCTCTGGCTGGGCCACCTGGCCTTTGGGGGGGGGAGGGTTGAGTCATCCAGAGCTGAATGGGATCTGGTGCTCTTCTGAGGCCTAGGGCGCTTGCTGCTTGTAGTTGGCATATTCCCTGGGGCCCTGGTGCCCTCAGCATTGTCCCCTGCCCTGCAAAGGGGCCCAGCCTCAGATTCCCCACTGCCAGAGTGGGATGGCTGCCAGGGCTCGCCTCAGAAGCCAGAGGAAAGCCGAGTAATTACTGTGTTTGGTCAGTGAAGCAGGTGTTCTAGCAAAAAGGGGTGACATGGGGTTCAGACCAGAGGATGTTAAGAGGTAGCAGGTGGGAAATCATGGAGTTTGGCTTCACAGAGCTGAGCAGCTGGGTTGCAACCTGGATTGTTTTTTTAAAAAGATAGTTCAGAAAATCCTTTTTGGGGAGCCATGCCCCCTTGCCACATGTTATCCAGGGGTGTGTAGAGATGGGGCTCTCAGGCATGACTGCTGGATAGGTTGGGTTGATGTTGCTTTATACCCTATACTGGTCAAGTGTCCTTGGGCAGGTCTCCCAGCTACTCTAAGCCTCACTCAGTTGCCTGGTCTATACAGTGGGGCTCAGCACACCTTCCCCACCCAAAGGCACAGGTGTGGCACCCGGCTTACTTCTGGCTCTGTAGGCCCCAAGGCGAAGATGCTGTGACAGCCCTGTGCAGCTGGGCTAAGTAAGGGAAGAGACAGATTCTTTTCCAAGCCTGAGACGGGACGCACAGGGCCCAGGTTTTGGCCTCTGCAAGTGGTACCCTCTAATTTTGGTCTGTTTTGCCTCTGTCCCCCACTTGTCAGTCCCATGTGGTTTTGCCTTCTCTGGTCTAGGCTTGGTCATGTTCTGTTAGACTGTCTAGTTTCAGGTCGACCCTGTGATATCTCATTCACAGTATGGTTTGGGGCCTGGCAGGCCTGTCCTAACACCAGCCCTGGTGGATGCACTGTCTGTCAGCTTGGGTTTATGCTAATCCCTCGTGCGCTCCACTCCTATACCGATCACTAAGCTGTTTCCCTTCAGGCCTGTTGTGAGAGCCCCCCATCCCGCCCTCGGTCCCCACGCCCTCCCCAGCCTGGGCGCACACTCTTTCTACTCTCTTGACTCCTTGAAGAGTCAGGAAGTGGTTTAAGTTATTATGGTTTGAGTCCTGCCCCAAGATATGGCTGTGATCGGTGGTCACTTGTCATGGGGATCTGACTTGTTTTTCTCACCCTGATTAGTGAGAAGGGGCATGTGGTGGGCGGAGGAAGTAAGTGTGAGATATTCTGAGCTGAGTCTTTCCTTTGAGGCTGCGGACCTTGCGTTGGCGGGGAGCTTCCCCGAGACTTAGCTCAGACCACCTTTTCACCCCTTGGCTGCCAGAACTGGGGTTGGGTGCGAAAGGACTCCTAGGTCCTCGGACATGGGCCAGACATCCAGGTCAGTTGCCCATACAGGAGGGGGCCCAGGTATATGCCGAGCCCTAATGCTTGCTCTGCCCTTGACCTACCCACCAAGCTAGTAAGCAGAGGAGTAGGATTTGGGCACAACCACAGGGCCTCAGAGCTGGTATTCTTTCCCCAAGAACTGGGCCAGCAGGTGCCACTCCTTATTTTAGACTGACGTAGGCGAGCCAGGCTGCCCCAGCTCCCATGGTTCACAGAGGGAAGGCTCCAATACAGCCTAGCAAAGCCCACTGGACTTTCTGTCCCTTTGTCCATGGGACTGGGAGGCGATGGAACAATGTGAACTGCACTGGGCGCATAGAGGGAGCCGCAGGGCTGGGGGAGACGGGGAGGCGGAGAGAGGGCGTGACTGACACCCAGGGCGGCCCAACTGACCCATTGTTCTGTGTGGGACTGTGGGCCCTGGGAGGTCAGATCTTCTGATTTCTCAAATATGAGAGATTTCCTGATTTTGTAAAGCACAAGGCCAAAATGATAGGTGGGTCTGATTCGAGCTTTGGACACTGGATGGGGATTGCTGCCTCCCTCTGAGCCCCGGAGCCGCTTATTTATGTGTCGCCAGCTCCCATGAGAAGAGTGCGAGGGAATCCCTGAGGCTCAAGACCCTTCAGGGGCCTCCCTGTGTTTTCAGTACCTTGCACAGGGCCCAGCAGGTAGCATATACTCAGGAAGTGGTGACTGGCCCGCCCAGTCTGTGTTCCCTGTTTTCTGCAGAGGGGATGCCTTTGCCTGGACATGCCTCATGGTCCCCCCATTTCTGTTCCACAGAATCAGGTAGTCCCAGTAAAGGGAAGTCCTACACGGGCCTGGGGAAGAAGTCCCGGCTGATGAAAACAGTGCAGACCATGAAGGGCCACGGGAACTACCAGAACTGCCCGGTCATGAGGCCGCATGCCCCACACTCAAGCTATGGCACCTACGTCACCCTGGCCCCCAAAGTCCTCGTGTTTCCAGTCTTTGTTCAGGTAAGCTAGTGGCTGGCCCCAGGTGCTCCCTTGGGAGATGAGAAAGAGGAGGATCCTTCACCCCAGTATCGGGGATGGTGCCTTGTTCCAGAAGGGATCCCTCTGGGGAAAGAAATGGCTTCAGGTGCTCAGGATTCTGGGGGTTATACTGAGGGAGCAGAGGTCTCCAGGAGGAGGAACAGGAGAGTGGGGGCAGGGAAGCTGAGCAAGGAAAGCCTCTTGTCCCTGCCCCCTTTCCCAATTTTCCCTTTCTCTGGGGACAGGCAGACACACTACAGCTACTTGTTGGCATTGCCGCGGGGCTGGCTTGCTGAGGCTTCTGCTTTTCTGGCTCATCAGGTGCTTTGCTGTTTGGAAGTGAGCCTTGAGCTCTGGCGTCTGGCCTCCTTGGTCTTAGCAAACGTGTCTGGCCAGTATGAGCTGGTGACCTGAGATTCATCTCCCATCTCCCTCTCCTCCTGCTCCCTCTGCTTCTTCCATCCCTTCCTCCCTTTATGTCTTCCACCACCCAGACAAAATCAGCATGAACATTCGGGTGTCTTTTCTGCGTGTGTGTACACATTCCAGAAAGAAAACCGAACAACTTTTATTGTATATTTTCTATCCCTTTGCCTTTTGTTGAGCAAGGAGCCTTGATGTGGGGCTCCATCCCAGGACCCCGGGATCATGACCTGAGCCAAAGGCAGATGCTTCACCGACTGGCCACCCAGGCACCCCCATCATTTTGCCTTTTTTAAATGAAAGTTGCAGCATGAACATTTTCTGCGTCACTAAATACTCTCCAAGCCTTTGTTTTACAGTGCTTGCATACTACTCTAGTTTACGGACATGTATTTATTTAACCAGCTCTCTGTTCAGATATACTTCTATCTCCTCCTTAGCTATTGCAAACAACTGTGATGAAAATCCTTGCGCATGAATTGCCCCCTCTGATTATTTTCCTTGGAAGAGAGCCCTGGAAGTGAAATGACGGGGTCATGGGCCAGAAACACGTCAAAGGCTCTTTATATATATTTACAAATGGCTTTCCAGAAAGACTGTGTTCGTTGGTCCTCTCATCAGCAGCATAGAGGTGACACAGTCAGGGGCTTCATTTCTGACCATGCCTTCCTTCTCCATGCACCTCTGGCAGGTGACACACCTCTCCCCGGATGGCTCCTGCCTTTCTTTTGGTCTCTTTTCTTTCTCAGGACGAGACCACAGAGGTCTGTACATCCACTGAGATTATTTTCCCCTTTCCTTTTAAAATCTTTACAAAAAATGACAATTTGTTTCAGAGAGTTATAGCAACTTTTAAATTGTAAAGTTTTTAAACCAAAAATGGCATAACAAGTGTGTAGTTTAATGAATAATCACAAAGCAGGTGTCCCCTAAGATAAAGCCGTAGGCCATTGCTGCCTTTCCAAAGGCCGTATGTTTCCTCCAGATCCTCATACCCTCTGCCCTGCCAGGCCTACCCATGAGCCTGACTCCTTAAGAGTCATTTCCTTGCTTTCCTTTATTTTTACCATCTCTCTGTGCTTTCCTGGATAACATATTTTGTTTGGCCTCTTCTGGGACCTTGCTTCTTTTGCCTCACAGTCTTTGTGAGATCCATCCAGGTGGTTGTGTGCAGTTGACATCTGCTGCATTATCTCTCTTCTAGCACCTTGCTTGGTGTTGGGTACCTGAAGCCATGTTATAAATACACATTCACCGAGGATTAGTCCTGCTGGGTAATCCAGAACTTAGGGAGCTTTCTCTGGGCTGGGCAGGGGGCAGGGGCTCCTGAGTGGGAAAGGGGCAGGATGATGGGGTGGCTGAGGAGTTTGGGTGAGAACTGGTCCCTGGGGACTGATGGCTGAGCAGGAGGCCCTCTACTCAAGGGTGTTATGAATGTAGAGTGGGGACTGGGCTGGCTCTGAAGGGACTTAAGTGACCAAATCTGGCATGAGGCTCTCAGGGTATCTCTGAGAGCCTGGGCCTGGCAGGAGGGACTTTTCCATGAGGCCTGCATGGGTCAGATGGAGGGAGGGCGGGGAGGGCCCCCCACAGCCCATCTAGTCGGGGAGCTCCGGGGAGAATGGTGAGCACCTAAACATGTGGTTGGACTTCCTGCCAGAGCATGGCTTTTACAGTGGAGCTCGGTGGGGAAGGTGGTGGCAACAGTTCCGCCCAGGACAAGAGTATCTGTCTTTCTGTTTCCACCTGTGTGTGAGGGGGCGTGTGGGCTCACGGGGTGGGGGGAGCCTGGAGCCTTCTCTCGGTCGGCGGCCGACAGGGTTCTCTGTGGCTGGTTCTGGCAAGCTGCCTCCCCCTCCACCCACCCCGTCTCCATTGGGCTTCTCTGAATTGCCCACATTGTTTTCAGCCTTTAGATCTCTGTAACCCTGCCCGGACACTCCTGTTGTCTGAGGAGCTGCTGCTGTACGAGGGGAGGAACAAGGCTGTGGAGGTAAGGCTGACACGTGTGCTTCCCAGGTAGGGTTTCACCAGCATCCTCCAGGCCCCTAACTTTTCTCTTCCTGATGGTCTTAGAATTGTATAGTCTCAGGGCAGGAAAATCCTGAAAGCTTCCACCCCGCCCCCTTCCCATCCCCCTCCTTATCAAATGGCTGCCTAGCTTGCTCTTGTACCTTTCCAATGATGGGGAACTCACTACCTCTCAAAGCTGTGTAGTCCATCTTTGATGGTTAGAAAGCTTTCCCAGCCCCCGAAGTCCTCCCATTGTCTGTCTCAGCTTCCTTCACCCTGGCTGTGATGAATGGCTTTGTAGGTGAGAAGATTGGAGCTATTAGCCAAAGAGAATTTTTGAAGGAGCATCAGTTGCTCAGGTTTTCTGGGTCTGTATTACCCCAAATCCCAGCTCCTCTTCTGAAGGATACATCTGTGATTTCTTCTGGGCCCTAGCTCTGCCGATGGAGGCCTGGGTGTGGAGATCACACAGTTCTGCCCGGGAGTTTCTTATCTCTTATCTCTAACTGGGGAGTTTCCCTTACCCACACAGTCCCCAGAGCCATCTCAGGCCTGTGAAATCTACTTGGCGCTGAAGTTGGAGCCCTGGGATCTGACTGAACCCTCTGCGGGGCTTGCTGCCGATTGGGCCGGCAATGGGGCTCAGCGGAGCTGAGCAGCAGCGTGGGGTAGTGGAATGTTCAGGAAGCCTGGAGGCTGGAAGCTTATAGCCAGCTCCTGCTCTGCGGCTGGCTCACTCCTGACTTCCCCGTCCTTTCCTTAGTGTTCTCTTCTGAACAGTGGTGGTGGTGTGTGTATTTGAGGCAGCTGAGGTTAGCTGATCTCTAAGGGCCCGTTCAGCCTCAGCATTCTGGGACATTATGTGTAATTGTGGCTAAGTAGGAGGCTGCTTTTGTTTTTTCTCAGCTAGGGAACCAGAACTTGTTTATTCCAAATGAGCATTTTCTTTTTCTAGGGAACTCCCTGCTTATTTCTACCCCACTGGCATTGCTCACTACACTTCTTCTTTTTATTTTATTTTTTATTTTTTAAAATATTTTATTTATTTATTCATGAGACACACAGAGAGAGAGAGGCAGAGACACAGGCAGAGGGAGAAGCAGGCTCCATGCAGGGAGCCCAATGCGGGACTCGATCCCGGGTCTCTAGGATAACGCCCTGGGCTGAAGGCGGCGCTAAACCTCTGAGCCACCCGGGCTGCCCTTATTCTTTTAAAAAATATTTATTTATTTGAGACAGAGAGAGAGCAAGCAAACAAGCAAGCAAGAGAGCAGGAGTAGGGGCAGAGGGAAAGGGAGAAGCAGACTCTCTGCTGAGCAGGGAGCCTGACGTGTGGCTCGATCCCAGGACCCTGAGATCATGACCAGAGCTGAAGGCAGATCCTTAACTGACTGAGCCCCCCAGGTGCCAAGCTCACTACACTTCTGGACTTCCTCTTGAGGAGCTTTCTTAAAAACCTTGGCATACCTTCTGAGTTACCTCTGAGAGAGTAAAACTTCACCTTGCTGAGGGGGATTTGAGTTTTAGGAACAAGAAGTCGCTTGGAGCTGTGCTTGATGAGTAAGTGTGTGGTGGAGCCAAGTCAGGTGGCCAAGGGTCAGAAAGTGAGGTGTGGCTACAAATTCACAAGACTCAGATGAAGGCAGAAATGACAGCCATCCTGAAACACATACCTAGGTCTAAATCTGCTCTTTTGTTTGTCTTCTCACCACTGGGCGCTCAAACACTTCTCACTGCACATGCATTTAACACAGTAGACCTTAAATTAGCTCCCACAGCATCCTTGAGAGAGAGGCCAGTTGTTCCCACTTTACAGATGAAGAAGGTGAGGCTCCCAGTGAGATCAACTGGAACCCAGGGGTCTCAAGGCCCATTACGGATAGAGCCAGGATTAGCAGTTGGATCTCTGGCTCAGCAGTGCTTTCACGATCCCATGCTGCCTCTGGCATGTTTGTTGAAAAACAGACTGACAAGCACAGGCTGGAGCCATAGCCTGATTATGTTTACAGTCTGTCCAAAAAAGCTTTGTCTAGTGGATCTTTAGAGTCTTAGAACTAAGAGATCCCTTTTGAAGACTGAAAGAAACGACTTGAAGACAAATAAATATCTTTCTTTTTCATGAAACATGCTTGGCAGCCAATACGTGGATCTTGGTACATTTAGGTCAAAAATGCAAACCAATTCAAGAGGGGCTTGGATAAGTTTGTAGAATTGCAGCGTTGGTTGGGCCCTCAGAAGTCATCCATTCTGACTGCTTCTCTGTAACTTTCCAGCTGATGGTTTTCCAGATGGCTTTGGATCGGGAGAGGCAGCCCCTCCAGGCACACACAGGTTTTGTTACGGGAGAATGCTAAATTGTAGAAAGTTCCCTTTTACCCATAACAGAAATCTTTCTTCCTGGAATGTTCCCGCTTGTTCCTCTTCCCGTCTCTTCTCCCAGCGTGCTCCAGGTCGCTAACGTCTAGGAGCTGATGAGTCTCACATTGGGCTGCCCCACATCATGCGCCCTCCCAGAAGTCACACGCTTGAGTAACGTGCCCTGAGATCAAATCAGCACTATGGTGTAGCCTCGCTTACACGTTCAAACAATAGCTGTTGAGCATCTACCAGGCCCTGTGCTCAGGGTCACAGGGGAATTATGAGGCCCAAGACAGACACACCCTCACTTCATGCACTGACTCACTGAGTTTACCATTAACCAAGGCACCAAGGTCTTTTCTGCAAACTCTGCCTTTAGGCAAGATCTCTGGGGAGAGCTTGCTTAGGGCTCCTTGGGAGAAGTGAACCTCCAAGTTGCAAGGATTTCCTAACCAAGCGATCTCTCAACCTTTGACCCTTTGGGAAAGCTGATGTGTCTTTGGAGCAAATGTGGGGAAGGCACCCCGCGGCCCCATGGCCTGTTGTGGAAGGCAGCAGGTAATTGGGCGGTGGAGATGGCATCACTCCACTGTGGGCCGCTACGGCTCCTTCTGGAGGAAGGCTGGCAGGGTGCTGGTGGCACAGGAGAGGGATCCCCCTGCCCCTCTGCCCTGCGTCCAGCTGTGTGCCAGCTCTGTCCTTTCCCTGACCCGACCTTTGGGGAAATTTTTCATTCATGCCTTAATCACTTCCTGTCTAGACCACATTCTCAGCACTGGGAATTGGGGCCAGAGTAGTGGCCTGGAGCTCCTCTCACCTTGCCCATGGTTCTTCCCAAGTTGCCATCCACCTAGCTCTCTTAGAGCCTGGGACTTTTTTTTTTTTTTTTTTTTTTACATTTTAGGTTCCTGACAGACTGCCCCCCCCCCCCCCTCGGACCCTTCCCCTCCCAGCTTCCCTACGGGTCCGGAGGTATGACTGCCAGATTTCTTTTTAGTGGGAAAACCTGCAAGTTTGCTCAGAGAATCAACCCCTCAGGTCCTAGATCATTTTTTCCCCCTTCTTTAACTTCATTTTTGGTCTCCTTTGCTTTTCTCTTTTGGTCCGTGCTTGGATCCTTTTGCATTCAGGGGGAGGATGGATGTAGCATATGGATACCTCTCCATGTTATAAGAGCTTTGGAGTCAGACAGATCTGGGCAATGGTCCATGGCTGTGTGGCCTTGGACAGGTCACTTCAGCTCTCTGAGCTGCATGGTCCCCATCTTTGAAGGAAGGCAGTGATGCTATTTACAAGTAAGAATCCACTGAGCAGAAAGAAAGAACTTAACAGATGGGCCTTCTTTTGGGCTGTGTTGGGTCAGGACTGTGGTTTGGGAGAAGTCTGGAGAGGCATACCAGAATCTCTCCCAGCCCACATTTTCAGAGCTCTCGTGTTGGGTGCCCATTGGAGAAGCTAGAGCCCCTGAGAGCCTCCTGCTCAAGGACACCCGCATTGCCCCTGTGGCCCAGATTCCTCCAAACCTCTGTGCCTGTGCTGTGCTCAAGGAGTCAAGTGGTCCTTTGAAAAATATTTATGTATTTTTAAATCACGAAAGTAATAGGCTCTCTTGTCATACAATGCAAATTAAACAGAAATGTATAAAGTGAAATTCTGCTCCCAAAGGGAAGAGTGTGATATCTTAGACATTTAAAAAATGTATAAATCTACAATTTTGTGTTACAAAATTGGATTAAAATCTAGGCATTTTTGCACATTGAGCTACTTGGCTTTTTAGGGCAACGTGGGCACCACGTGGACAGATTTTTACCTGCATTTCTGTCCACATAGCCTTACTTCATTCTTTTGATAGTTGCATAAAATTCTCCCATATGAAGGCAGAATTATTTTTTTAAGATTTTTACTAATTTATTCATGAGAGACACAGAGAGAGAGGCAGAGACATAGGCAGAGGGAGAAGCAGGCTCTCTGCAGGGAACCCAATGTGGGACTCGATCTCAGGACCCTGGGATCACGACCTGAGCCAAAAGCAGATGCTCGACCCCTGAGCCACCCAGGTGCCCCTAGAATAATTTATTTTATCCATCCTCTCTTGTTGGGTATCTGTGTTCTTTTTTTTTTATTATGAAGATACCGTTGAGAACATCCTTATAGTTTCATATTAATATATCCTTGTAGGTATTTCTGTAGGCTAGAGCATCAGAGGTAGAGTTATTCTGTCATCTTTAACAGTCTGATAGCTAAATGTCAACATGTTGACTTTCTTAAACTTCAGCAATCACCCCGAGCATAACTCGCTGTGGCCTTTGAGGGTGCACGCCAAGCCTTCTGGGTAACTCCTCCTACCTCAGAAGAGATAAGGTGTCAAGGTTTTGATACCTCAAAGGGAAGTTCACATAATTAATAACATTTTGTTTTCTTTGGAGAATCTAAAATTGGATTTTATTGCTTTTAACTAAGAGCTGCTGCAAGGCTTACAAAGCAAAGAACAGTGTAATCTTTAGTGGCATTAGGGGATCAAGTAGTTTTTTTTTTAGCACGAAACTATGCTGAGCATGCCTGTTGGTTTACCTATAATGTCTAAAAATAGCTTTCTCCTTTTATTTTTGGAACAGCTAGCGCATAAAAGAGATAAAAGTCACATACATGTCTGTATTAGAGCGTAAGTAGCTGGCTTTCTCTTGAACTGATTATGTGTTAATGTAGTTAAAATTATCCTTGAGGAATGTGATCATAAGACCTCACACTGCATGATGCTTCAATTCAGTCTACACAGGGCTCGTGAAAGAAGCCTGTGAGGGACCTGGGCAGGGACACTCCCCTGTCTGTACAGATGAGAAAACTGAAGCATCAGCTCTGGGGACCCTAACCAGGTTTTCATGGCTCCTTAGTGGAGAGCCTTGTGACTTCTGACTCCAAGTGCAGTGCCCTTTTAGCCAGACATTTAGAGGAGAATACAAGCAAATGTGCCAACATCCCGCAGCTCCCGAGTGGCGCCAAGCCAGCAGCGCTGGGCTGAAGATTCCAGGGGCCTGTAGTCAGAAAGATGGCCTGGCGGGGGTTGGGCTGTGGAGGTGGAGAGGCCTGCAGGGGTCACCTGCCGTGGAAGGTGAGGGTCGTATTTTATCCTATTTCCCTACACCCTTCCCATGATAAAGAGAGGTGTAGAAAACTCTAGACCAAAAGGAAGTCCTGATTGTAGATCACACTGTCCTTGGCCAAGGCCACACTGAGAGTCTGATCCTAGTTCTGCCCGAGATGACCAAGACTCCTTACCCAGGCCTCCCAGGGAGACTATGGCTCCCGAGCTCTGGGGCAGCAGAGCAGCCAGTTCTGTTTGCTCTCTTGGGATGCAGGTGACGCTGTTTGCCTACTCGGACCTGCTGCTCTTCACCAAGGAAGATGAGCCGGGACGCTGCAACGTCCTGAGGAACCCCCTCTACCTCCAGAGCGTGAAGCTGCAGGAAGGTAAGTGCGTGCCCCAGGTGCCCTGGACTCCCTCCTGCTTGCCCTGAGTCCCGCTACTCTGGGCGGTACGGATGCACAGTTTGGATTTGACCCGTCTGCCAGGCGGGCTGCCAGCCATCAGTGGGGCATCTGAGCACGTGGGGTTGGGGCCAGTCCTGCCCCTGGACCGCTAGGCTCCGCGACACTGGCGTTTCATCCTAGGCCGTACGCCCTGAGCTCTGCTGGGAGGTTTCTGGTCCAGACACGTTTCAGGGAGGCCGTGGAGTGGGAAGAGCTTTGGGCTCACACAGACCTGTGCTTAGATCTCGGCCCTGCCGCTCACTGCCTGTGATCTTGGGCACGTTCTACTCCAACCTCTTTGAGCCTGGGGGCTCACGTGTAAGTGGGGCTGCCGGTAGGTTGTTGTGCAGATTTAGTAGGTCATATGCAGGGGCCCGGCCCACACCAGGCGCCCGGTGCTCGCTGCCTGCTGCCCCGCTCGCCACGCACATCCCGGACAGGAGAGCACTGCTTCTTCTGCACCCAGCCGCATGGCCCAGGCTGGGGCCCGGGGAGCAGGGGTCCCGGGGGACCGTGGAGCCAAGGTCCCCCGCAAACTTTCCATCGGGCCTCCTCCACTCGGGAACGGGAAGCCAGCTGGGAGTATCTGTTGAGCGGTTTGGTTTGGCGCCTAAAGTCCCTGCTGAAAGGGGCTTGATTTCCTCTCCCAGATTATGAAAACAACAACAGACCTGTTTGAGCACAGGCGACAGGGGCAGAGAGGAAAATATTACCCTGCGAAAGAATTCTGTTTTGACGGGTTTTGCTCCAGGAGAACTTCCTGGCTGTTTGCAGAGCCGTCCTGTGTTCCTGTGCACGGTTCCTCCTCCTCCTCAGGAACCCAGGGAGTGTGAGAACCTCCCCTTGGGCCGCCCCACAGGAAGTCACTTACAACTTCTCCTTCTCTGCCTCTAGCTTTCTCCTGCCCACTGAGCAGGGCCGCCCCTGAGTGGGGAGAAGCAGGTCACCTGTCTCTGGGCCAGCCCTTCCTGCAGGGTGGCCGCAGGCAGCCTTCTGAGTAAGCTCTGCTGCAGCTCCCACCCTGGCTCCCCAGGGCCTGTGGGGGGGAGGGGGCGGGCGGGGGGAGCAGGTGAGAGCTCCAGCAGACTCTGCCCAGGGCTTCCCTGCCCCTCCCTGTTTCCCTCAGACCCAGCTTCCCCTGCTCACCCCTCCACCCCCTTCTCCCATCCCTACCACCCCCCTGCACGCATACCCCGCCTCAGACAATCAGGACCCAGTCAGGGATGGGGTGCCCGATAAGATGCACAGTCCGACAGACTGATTATAAGACCCAGACCTTTACTCAGTTGTGCTCATCATGCTCATCACCCAGGTCTGGGGCCATGAGCCCAGGATGCTCATCTGCTCAGCCTCCTGCTAGAAGAGGGGAGGGGAAAGAAGAGAGGCTCAAACTGGCCATGCTTTGTGATGGGACTGGAGTGGGAGAGAAGAGGCCGTGGAAGAGCGGAGGGTCAGAGCTGGGAGTTTGGGGTCTGGGCTCTGCTTCGCTGCTAACGTGTTCTGTGACTTCAGCTGGCCGGCTCCCTTTTCTGGACTCTGGTGTCTCAGACTGTGAAGGATGGGTTGGACCCATCCTTGATTGTTTTTCCCAGCCCTGACGTGCCCTGACACGAGGTTGCTGTGAGATGGTAGATGGTGCCTAAACATCCTGCCTCCACCCCTTGGGGTGGGCTGGGGGTGCTCGGCTGGGGATTGGTTGGCTCTTCCCCTGCTGGAGCCCTCAGACCCAAGCCTTGAAGTTAGAGTCTGGGTGAGCTCCGTCTTCTACTGGGTGGTGGCTGGTCCGAGTGGGTGGTGTGGGGCCTCAGGTGTTGCAGAGAGACCTTCCAGATGCTGAGCTCTTGTGAGCTATAGCCTTGTGCAGACATGGCTTCCTTGAGCTAGAGACCACATCCTCTCCCTGCAGATAGGTGGTAGGCTGAGGGTGGCCAAGGCTGGCACCCCTCAGGAGAGAGGACCACGGCCAGGAGAGCCTGCTGGCTTGGCATGGGTGTCGAGGTGTGTGTGTGTGTGTGTGAGTGTGCACGTATTCTGGACTTGCTGCGACGGTTTGGTGCAGGTGGTTTGGTGCAGACGTGTTGTCTTGCCCTTCTCCAGCCCCTTCTCCAGCAAACAGTGAACATGGCTCTCCAGGGACAAGGCTCGGTGACACTGAGCATACAGGTGCATGTCTCATCTCTTAGATTTTCCTCCAGACGTTAGTGGAGCCCCTCCCGCCTCCCCCTGCCTCCACTCCCCTGAGACAGGCTTGTGGTTCCCGGGGCTCACAGAAATCCAGTGTCCCCTTCTCCTGCAGTTGGAGTTGGGGCTGTGGGACCCAGGGTCCTGAGTCCCGGCACCTGGCCTCCAGCCCATCTCCCACTGCAGCAGCGAGGGCCTGAGTGAGGCTTTTAAGAGATCCATCTGGGGCCTCGGCGGGAGCTTCTATTGACAGAATGGCCTCTGATTAATGTTGCTCGTGCCTCCCAGGTGTGTCAACATGCATAGAAAGTTCAGTTTGGGGCAAAGAAGATGGTAATAAGGAGCACACCCTGCCTTTCCTGCGGGCTGGGGCTGACAAGGGCTTTTCCCAGCAGGGGGGACCCTATGCCACCCAGGGAGCAATGACTGCTGTGTGTGACTTGCCCGAATGGAGCTTAGCTCTGCTGGCCAAGCATCCTCCTAGGGCCTAGCACGAGGTACAGAGCATTGTGAGTGCCCAGTGAATGTCTGTTGGCTGAATGAATGCATGAGCGACTAGGAGACTAGAAGTGCTGTGCAGCTCAGGGGCTGGGGCACACTTCTCCAGGGCTCCCAGCTGGTGGTGGCCACGTAAACCTCGCCTGCCCTCCTCCCCAGCATCCCCAAACTACAGCAGGTCTGAATGGCAGCATAATGGGAACAGGCGGAGAGTTGGTGCTAACAATTGGGACATCTCTGGTCATCCAGGGCCCATTGTGGCCTCTTCCTGTCTCTGCCACCCACTGGCTTTGCTGGTCTTTATATTTCTCTCTCCCAGGGGCCAGCATCCCGCCCACAGTGTGTCTTCCTGGCCTGCTCTGTTCTCTTAGGATGGCCTGGAAATGTCCAGCTGATTCTTGGGCTCTCCATCCACCACGAGGGAGCCAGGTACCCAGTCTCGGGAACTCAGCTGCTTAGGGTTCCAGCTGCTGGAACACTTGGAGTTAAATTTAGTCAGCTGACATTTGCTGAGCACATCCTCCAAGCTCACCTCAGTGCCAGCTGCCTCCAAGGCCATAGCAGGGGGAGAGACACATTCCCACCTCTGGAGTAGGAGTGCAGAGTCTGGTGGGATGCAGAGAAGTAAAGGGGTGCGGGGCAGGGGGAGCAGAAATGAGACGCACTGGTTGGAACTTGGGCTTCAGAGGCAGCCGGCCTGGGTTCGAATCTCAGCTCCACCCCTCACTTACTGCATGCCTATACAAATTGTTTTCTCTCCCTGGGTCTCAGTTTCTGCAACTGGAAAATGGAAACAGCACCCCTCTTGGCTTTGTCACGCAAGCATAGGGAGTGCTGGGCGAATGGCTGAGTTTGGGATCTCAGACCAGGCTTGAGAGGGCTCTGGGAACATGACAGGGATCAGACTCGAGTGACGAAGCCATCTCTGGGCCTCTGGACCTCTCTCTGCACGGCCCACAGTCCTTGGTGGGAAGCAGGGTTCACCCAGGAGCCAGTGACTTGCGGTGGAATTTCAAAATGATGAAGGTAGCTGGAGTATTGGATGGAAAACCCAAATGTGTGCTGCCTCCAGGTCTCTTTTCTTTGTACTTCTCCACACTCTGGAAAGCCCAGGGCCCGGTCTAATGTCCCAGAAGGGTTTCTGACGGGGTGAGGTGGCTCTCCTGGGTCAGCCACCACTTTTCTGCGGCTACGCCTCCTTCCTGGCACCCTGGGCTCCGGGGGCTTGCTGTCCCTTGTTGAGGCTCTGAGCCATGCTGAGCGCTGCCCCCATTCCATCCTTCTCTCAAAGCGCTGCCAGCACAAGGCTGTGATGTGGAACAGACTTCAGGGAAGGTTTGGGGTAATGTAGGAGGGTGGTGGCAGGGGGTGTCACAGCCCAGGAAGTTGTCAAGCAGCCGTCAACCACCCCCTGCCATTGGGAATATGTCGTAGGCTGAGCCTCCCCCAATCTCTTGGCCTCCTGTCTCCCCGAGGCTCCCATCTCCTTGGCTTTCCCCTCCCATCTGGAGCCTTCTTATCTCTCACTGCCAGCTTCTAAAACCCACATTTCTGTTATTTTCTTACATAGATCTTTTTGTTTCTCCCTTGGCACTAAGATCTGCTTCTGGAAAGCCAAGGAGGCATCCAGAATGTTTTCTTAAACAAAAGAAACCACCTCCCCTTGTCTCCACCCTCAGCAAGGCAAATAGTTGATGGAAGTTTCCAAATGGGAGGTTTCTTAAACATGATGAGCTTCCTAGGGGGGCCCTCTCCGTCCCGACCCTCCTTTAGGTGAGGAGAAGTAGCAGGATTTCTTCTGAGTCCAGAGTGAACTCCCCTGCCCCCCCCCCCCCATTGGACTATTGGACTATTTTTCTCTGGCTCTTGCTGGCACCCCTGGACCTAGGGAATTGCCCATATGCTTGCTGCAGGGGGGCCTGGTCTTCACCCACACGAGGGCCTTCACTCACTGCTTTTCTTAGGAGTTGGCTTGCCCCACTATCTCTGTTACCTGATCAGCTTTGCTTTGCAACCCACTTTGGTTTATCGGACAACTTCTTCGATTCAAATGTGTGTTGAGCCTCAGTTTTCCCCACACGAATCATGGATGCTAGTGGCCCCTGCGTCCTGGGGGTTGTTGCAAGGGTCGAGCTTCTGCATGGACAGCAGGTGGCACAGCGGTCGGCACATGGCACTGTAAGTGTGTGTTGTTATACATGTGGTATGGTTGTTTCTCTCAAAAATGACTACCTGCCCAGTGAGGTCAATTGCTTGAAATTCAGGAAATTGCTAACCATCCCTGGTCTGTGCCCCAAAGAATGCCCCAGTGGGGAGTGATGCCAGGTTCCGAGGAGCAGCCCGCAATGGTCAGGGAAGGGGCAGGGCTTCTTCCTCACACTTGCTATCCCTTGAACCACAGCTTGTGCTTCTGCACGTCCGTGCCTTTACCAGTGCTGTTCCCACCTCCCAGAGTGTCCTTCTTCCCATCTTGCATTGAAGTTCAAGAGGATCCTCCTCCAAGGAGCCTTCCCCAGCAGCCAGGGGTCACCTCTTGGTCTTAGTGTTTCTGAAGCACTGGGACCAAATGGGTCGTCTGTAGGTTCTCTGCCTTAGCCCCTCTGCTGGAGGCGTGGGGAGCCCGACGGTTCCTCCCAGCTGCCTCCCAGGTGGAGAAGTGGAGGGTGGGCAATTTGGGATTGGAAATTGGGGCTCTAGGAAAACACACTGAGGGGCTGGGCCCAGGCTGGGAGGCCATCTGCGGGCAACATCCAGCCCATGACTGGGGATCTCGCTGCACAGCCCAAACATTCCTAGGTCCATCCAGCAAGTAAGTGGCCCCTTGTTGAACCTTGAAATGGCGAAGGCAATTGGGAGCATTTCAAGGAAAACCCAAATGTGTGCTGCCTCTGTGTCCCTCCGTGTCCCTCATGGCAGGGAGCATGGAAAGACGGAAGCCTTCTGAGGCAGGTGACAGCTCCCTGGACCTGTGCCCAGAGGTGTTCCTGGCTACCTGTCAAGGGAGTGGGACTGCAGCATCCCTGGGGTGATGCAGACCTGTGGGTAAAGCCCTTACTGCTGTGCCTCCATCTGCTTAGTTCCTAAGTGGGTTTCCCTCCAGAGATTTCCCTGTCCCCTGTGCCTGCCTCCTTCTTCCTCTTTTTCTGGAAGGTACTGCACACGGGCTTCTGGGCGAGGCAGCTGGCAGTACTATAGCTGCTTAGACTGTGTTGCCGACTCTAATGCAAGTCTTATATTTTCTTTCCTCCAAGGTTCTTCAGAAGACCTGAAATTCTGTGTGCTGTACCTAGCAGAGGTGAGTCCTTGCCTCTGGATCTGAAGAGAGAGCTCTGTGGCCTGGTGCTAGTGGGAAGACATTGGTCTGTGTCTAGTCCTGGGTTCTAGTGCCAGGCTCCTTGTCATCTCATACCGTGGTCCTGGGGGGTTTCCTGCCCTAGAATGGGGACAGGAGTCCCTACCTCAGTGTCTCTCACCTCTGCGTGGAAGAGCAGTGGGCACAGAAGTGCCTAGAAGGGGGGTACCTGGGTGGCTTAGTCGGTGAAGCATCTTTCTTCTGCTAGTCGTGATCCCAGGGTCCTGGGATCGAGCCCCACATCAGGCTCCCTGCTTAGCGAGGAGCCTGCTTCTCCCTCTCCCTCTGCCGTTCCCCCTGCTGGTGCTCTCTCGCTCTGTCAAATAAATATAGAAAATCTTAAAAAAAAAAAAAAAAAAAAGAAATGCCCCGAGGGGACAGAAGGACATTGTGATCCCCCACTTAGGACCCTCTGGTCTCCAGCACCTGCAGGGGTCAGAGTGAGGCTGTGGCCTGACAGCTATGCATCATTTTCTTTACTTGGTTGGTAGCCTTGCTTCTGGAGATTTGCCCTGGTTCTTGTGCCTGCCTCTTTCTCCCTCTTTTTCCAGGAAGTACCACCCATGACCCCTCTCGCAGAATCTTGTCAGCGTTTTAAAGGGCACGGATGTAATTGCACGTTTACCTGGGCCAGCTAATGCAGGCTAAAGGAAACATTGAGTGTCTGCGCTTTGGGGCTGGAATGATGCCCACTCCGTGTGATTGGTATTCCTGGTTATCTCAGTCTGCTCAGAAGCACGTATGGGCGGTGCTATGCCTTTGCTGAACAAAAGCAGGCAGACAACTTACTGCTTGATATACTTTGGGAGATAAAATATCATCAGACCAGGGCTTTAATCACAGAAGTCCGTGGTGATGAAAACGTTGATTGCTACGGAGCCATAGAAACTCTTGAATTTTCAGCCAAATTTCTATTCCCAGTCTCATGTCTCTGCTAATAGGAGCAGGGGCAGTATCCATTTTAAGCAAGGATTCGTTAGACCCGTTCCCAGCCTCTGCTTCTACTTAAGTCTGTTCCATCTAAAAGTCCTGGACACACCAGCCCGTCTGGTGGGACAAGATGCTGTGGGCAGGGCATGGTCTATACTCGCTGGCCAAGAGGAAGGTACCCTTTGGAGAAGGAGTGTGTATGTCGCTTACGATTAAAAATCATCCCTTTAGTTCCTGGCTATGAAAAGGGGTTCAGGCCTTCGAGAGAGTCCCCTTGGCTGAACAGATGCCTGGGGGAGAAGGCGGAGTTGGCCAGTTAGCTTCATGGGAGGGCAGAGCATTTTAAAGGGCAGTGGACATTGTCGGAGCTGAACTGAGGACCTTGACTGCCTAGAATGGCAACCCAAGGCCCAGGAAGGCATTGGATGTCTTCCCCTGGTCGGCACATTCCACCAGGCACAGGAAGTAGCTGGCAGAGGTGCTTCAGAGCCCATGGGTAGTCGGTTCCACAGAGCCCAGCCACCAGCCTAGCAGCTGTGAACGAGGCTGGGAAAAGTCAGAGCACTGGCCCCTCAGTCTCACCCCTCTGGATTCCAGCTCTCCCTGGCAGGGCCTGAAATGAAGCTCCAGGTTCTTTAATGCTAGGAGAGCTTCCTGCCAGGCTGGTTTGTTTTGTCCAGAGAAAAGCACTTCTGCTTATTGGCTTCCAGGGAACTGTGACCGCCTAGCTCTCCAAAGATTGATGAAGGGATATTGATTCAGGGCCTTTTATTTCAGTTAAAGTGCCAGGAGTTCTGATCCAGAGGGGCTGGAGATCGGAGCTCACAGGCAGCCAGAAGCCTCTTTTCTCCTAGGAGGCTGTTGTGAGAGGCACGTCTGTAACGGGAAGACAGGATGCCTGCTTGCTCTGTAGCCCCACATAGGCTCGACACGATGCTTTTGGATCCCACAGGGAACCCCAAACTCACATTGTCACTGGACCTTCTGACAAGTGGTTTATCTTCATTGTCTAACATTCAGGAAGCACCCAGAAAAGAAACTGGGGCAAGAGAGTCAGGAGTTTCAGAGGTTTTCTACTGCATTCCAAAAGCCTCCATTGCCTGGGGAGGGGGTGGGTGGGCAGCAGCTTTGGTTGTTTCCTAGCAGTAGGTGCTGGGTGGGATTGTCCTAAGTAGTCCTCGGCCCTGGAGTCTCTATTTTCCTGGACAGGTATCCCTCAGCCCCTGCAAACCTGTGGGACAGACACAGCCTCCTACTGACTTGGGAACACCAAGGTCACTGGGACAAATGGCATGTCGGTCAAGAACCATTCTCTTGGGATCTGATCCTGGCTCCATTAATTTGAGAGTCTGAGCTTTGGGGTTAGGAAGACCTAGACTTGAATCATGGCTCTGCCATTTCCTAACTGAGTGATCTGGGCCAGTCACGTACTCCTCTCTGAAACAAGGCTGATGGGGCCTACCTGGCAGGGCTGTTGTAATGATTAAATGAGATTCAATAAGATACCCTGGTCAAGGCACTTAGCACAGAGCCTGGCACAGGGTGAGTGCTCCATAAATGGTAGTTATTGTTATTGTCAGCTTCATAACAGGGGGAGAGCTTTTCATATTCATTTATTCTCCATTAGAGACATCACCAGTGATTTATTGACCTTTTAAAAAGAAAGCTAAGAGGAATATCTCATGTTCCTTGTAATGTACATACAGAGTTACACAAACGCGGTAAGACTGCAGGCTCTAGGGGAGGCAGGGGACAGACTCTGAATCTCCTTTCCTGAGGTCTCCCGGGGCCGCTGACTTACCCTCTCCAAGCCTCAGTATTCTCATCTGAAAAATGAAAGGCTGTGCCTTTCCTTCCTACCTGTGTCATAAAGTCATTAGACTTAAATGAGAGGATGTTTGTCAAGGCAAGTGAACAAACAGTAGCAGGAGGGGTTTTAGTTCCTACAAAGATAATACTAATTCAAGAACAAGGAGATATGGCAAGACAGGTTTTTTTTTTAAGATTTTATTTATTCATTCATGAGAGATACATGCGCGCGCGCACACACACACACACACAGAGAGAGAGAGAGAGAGAGAGAGAGAGAGAGAGAGAGGCAGAGACACAGGCAGAGGGAGAAGCAGGCTCCATGCAGGGAGCCTGACATGGGACTCGATCCCGGGTCTCCAGGATCAGGCCCTGGGCCGAAGGTGGCACTAAACCACTGAGCCACCCGGGTTGCCCAAGACAGGGGTTTTACAGAGGCCGGGAGCACCCAGGTTTCTGGCTGGATTTGAGGATGCTCATGTTTGAATGCAGAAATCCAGGCCCAGTGCTCCATCAGGAGGCCCCTTCTCTGAGTGAGTTACATGAGGATGCCTTTAAGGATGCTTATGGCCTCGACCCTGGGTCCTGGTATGTGAGGGCATGGTGTGCAACGGCATTGAAACCAATGAGTTAGATCACTCGGGATTAAGAGAGACTGTTCATATGCAGGGCAGCCAGGCAGGCAATAGGTCCTTGATTTGACAGATGTATACAGATGGGAATTCAGCTACCCTGGAGGAAGTTGGTTCTAGGCTTTCTCTCTTGACCAGATCAACCTCTAAAGCTCCTAGAAAGGAGCCTTGGGAGCAAGGGCCTCCTCAACATGTTTGCCCATCTAAGACAGCCAACCCCTGGCCCCTGGGGCCAGGCCTGGGTTTAGGTCTTTGGTGCCTCAGAAGGCTTCTGGATTCTCTAGCATTATGGGGCTTTCAGCTTCAAGCTCTCAGAGCCAGAGACTCAGCCCTGAACTCTACGCTGAGATAGGTCATATGGTCACCATCCCAGGCAGGGAGAAACACGATTTTCTAAAAAGAGATTATCTACAGGGCAAGGAAGAGGAAGTGGTTCTTGTGGTTGTCAGTAAAATGGAGATAATCACAGCCTTTACCTTGCAAGGCTATTGGAAGTACTGAGACCCCCCTGGTGAAGTACTTAGCACTGTGTGGGGTACGGCATGTGGGGGGGCGGTGACTCAAGATGAGTTTGCCAGGAGCCCTCTCACTTTGAGGGGAGGCTTTCCTGCACTTCTGTAAAAAGGCACAGGATCCTGGAGCTCAGAGCAGTGTAGAGTAGTACAAAAAGTTACCAGTGAGCTCTGCAGCTGCTCTGAGACCCACTGGCTGGCAGGGCTCTTTGAAGGCTTTCGTGCTCTGGTTGCTTCTGGGCCCAGTCTGCAAGGGGGAGCATTCCTGCCAGGGGGCAGTGACTCAGCAGGCCTCCTAGGGGCCTCTCAGGTTTGGGGGATGAAAACTCAGCGGGTGTTTCTCCAAGGCTTTGAGTCTTGCTTCTGGGACTTGCTGGCAATAAGAGTTGGAGGAGGCCCTTAGCCACTCTGAGCCATGGTTTTCCCCTTCCTTGCTTTTGGGAGCAACCGTCTAAGCCCTTCCTACCTCTTCATGAGATTGTCGAGATCAAAATGAGAGCATGGATAGGAAAGTGCTCTTTAAAAAAAAAAAAAGGAGGGGGATCCCTGGGTGGCTCAGTGGTTTAGCGCCTGCCTTTGGCCCAGGGCGCGATCCTGAAGTCCCGGGATCAAGTCCCGCGTCAGGCGTGGAGCCTGCTTCTCCCTCCTTCTGTGTCTCTGCCTCTCTCTCTCTCTCTATGTCTATCATAAATAAATAAATCTTTTAAAAAAAAAAAAAAAAAAAGGAAAGCGCTCTTTAAAACTGATAATTAGAGAAAATGAATTGTTATTAAGGCAGAGTTCCTGCTTTGGAACAGAAAGAGAAGAAGAGGTTTGGCTCTGGGAGGTTAAGGGATGTGCTGAAGCCCAAAACGCTAGGTCGAGGCAGGGCCAGCTTTGTGGAGAGATGGCCTGTCTAGGCTGGAAGGGTCCATGGTCCTTGCCTCACCCCTCACCTGGCCGGGGAATATGGTGAGACACGTCCTGCCCTAGCTGGCTTGCCTCTGGGGAATCCTGGGGTCTTCTTTGCTGGGCTTGTCCTTTCCCTGCAGCAGACTGGGGGTTGGGGGGGCAGTTCTGAGAAGTGGAGGGGATATGTTGTTAAGTGGGACAATTGCCTCACCACATCTGCCCAGTTCTCTGAAGCCAAGGGGTGGCGATTTCTTCCCTCTCTGATGCTTTTAGGAAGACCAGCGCCTGAGCACTTTGGGGCAGGAAGGAACGGCTGGCATGCTGGGAACACTTAGCATGGGAGCCGACCCCACCCTGAAGGGTTGGGTGAACGTCCCTGCATGCTAGTCGAAGATGCTGGTAGCCATCCCAGCTCAGAGCCATTGCATGCGCTGTTCCTTCTGCCTGGAACAGTTTCTCCCAAGCAGTTGCCTTGCCGGCCTATATAGTTCAGGCCTTCACCCGAATGCCACCCCTGCAGAGAGGCCTTCTCTGACCACCAGGCTCAAGCAGAACCTCTCCCTTTTGGCCTTTTCACAATTGGTAATGATATTATTCCATTGTTCAATGGTTTATGGTCTCTGCCCCAACCTGAGGGCCAGGGCTCCGTGTCTCTTACTTGCTTCTTACCCCCCCACGACCTAGTACAGCCTCTGACATGTAGCAGGCTCTCAGTAAATATTTATTAAGTGAGCAAAGGACTGAGTAATAACAACAGTAGCTGCTCTCTGTCGAGGCCTCGGACTGTTCTCATGACTTCCCTGCTCGCTCATGAGCACCGAGAGGGGGTGATGTCATTACCATTGGCATCTGACAGGCTTTCCTGAGGTCCACAGCTAGGAAGTGGCAAGGCTGGGATTCATTCAATCCTTGCCACTTCCTCCTAGCTGTGGACCTCCGAGAACGACTGCAGTAGAAGTCCAAGGAACAAGGACTGCATAGAAACACTGCCCTTTTCTCTGTTCCAAGCCATCCAGCCCATGCTCTCAGCTCCCCGGCAGAGCTCATGTAATCGCAGCCCTGTGAGGTTATAATCAAATTCCAGTGGAGTCAGAAAGAGCCTGCAGTCCCCTGACCAGAGTGTTCTAGAGTGGATGATCGCTCTGGGCGTGCTGGACTGCCCCCCCCTCCCCCCAGCATGGTCCAGCTACCCCCATCCCCACCCCTGCCCCAGGGGGGCCCCCCTCCCTGGGTCTCAGCAGGCAGCACCCTGGTGCTTGTACCAAAGCCGGCCTGCCTTTGACCTCATCCCGAAGTCCCTCCGGGAGCCAGAGCTTACCGAGGCCATCACTGGCCACGCACCGTACTGGGCCCAGATGGAAAAGGCCTTTCTGGAAGGACTTTCTAGTCTAGTTAGGGGGACGAGCCTGCACTTAACAAGGTTACATGGCAAGATGAGATTGGAATGACAGCTGGAGTCTGTCATTGCACTTGTCGGAGCTGAGGAGCCCTGGGGCGCCCCCGGCTCCCATGCCAGGCATTAGTACGGCCGTAGGGGCCACATGACTGCACCTGCCAAAGACTTTCTCAAGGGACCTGAGTTTCTGTCTGAGTTCTGTTGGTACGTCTGTCCACCTGCCCATCTAACCTTGCCCTTGTGATCAGATCTTGCACCGAGGTGGGGGAGGGGGTGCTGTGTGAGCGGGAGGGGGGTCCGGGCTCCACAGAGCGTCAGAGGCCTGGAGACCTTGGCCCTCTGGGTTCCCCTGTGCTCCCCCAGCTGCTGCCTTGTGCTGCCTGTCCCCGGGGGTGACCTCACCATTTCTGTCCTGTGGCTCTCCACAGGCCTCCACTGTGTTGGGAACCAACGCCTCCCGCCCTTCCCCCCATCCCGCGGGCACACCGCTCCCTCTCCAGCTGGCCCCCGAACCAGCTTCCCTGCTCCTCTGGCTGCCTCGATGTCACTGGGGATTAGTGTGCATTTGTGGCTTTTAGTGGGCCCTCCCCTCCCTGCTGCAGCCTCACCCTCTGGAGCCCAGGGATGGGCTGGGGCCTGGGAGCCCCCTGAACCAGGGAGCAGCCCTGACCATCCTTTTCTCTGTTTTCCCTGACGTCAGAAGGCAGAGTGCTTATTCACTTTGGAAGCGCACTCGCAGGAGCAGAAGAAGAGAGTGTGCTGGTGCCTGTCGGAGAACATCGCCAAGCAGCAACAGCTGGCCGCTTCGCCCCTGGAGAGCAAGGTAAGGGCCTCACCGGTGGCCGCAGCCCTGGCTGCCTGGCTTCCCCTCGGCCAGCCTCGACCCTCAAGGCTCCGATTTGAGCTTGGGACCAGCTTCAGCTTAGGACTTGGATCTGAGCAGCAAGCTCTCGGCAGGGACGCCTGTGCTTGAATGTCTCTCCCCTTTGGCATCTCACTGGGTCTACAGAGTCGGTTTTGCGTTGCTCAGGTGGAGTGACAGAGCCTGATGGGGCATGGCCATCTGTTCTCAGCTCTGTTCGATGGCTTGCCTATGGCCAGGTCTCATTTGGGTTGGCCTGCTGCTGCCTGGCATGTCGTGCCCAGGGGGAGCACACTGGTGTTTAACACTGGCCGAGGGCAGGCATCTTTGGGAGGAGGTATCTGCGTCAGAAGCTGTCTAGTTTGATGCAGGCCACGGCCAAGTGGACCCAAGTGGAGTTTGCTGGGGACTGGGTGCTGGCCAGCAGAGCATCAGGGAAGATTAGGGCCTCCCAGCAGAGGCTGACCTGGGATAGGCGCCCCTCAGCTGGCCTGGTGCCCGTGGAGGGGATGGGAGCCAGATCATAGCCTTGCCCTTTGTCGGCTCCATGCCAACCACAAGGCACAGTTGTAGTTCCCATTTGTGAGTCACGCAGGTGACTTCTCTTTGGTGAGAGTGTTGGCCATTTGGGGATTTGGTCTGGTTGGCTGCGTAAGGATCTGAGTGGTTGGTCTGCTGGCTCAGGGGGAGAGGATGAATGAAAGTGCGTGGCAGCCGGTAGACTGGCTGCCCTATTTCTTCTCCCTTGTGCGTTCAGCGGGCATATGGGGGTTGTGGGGACAGGCCTGCTAAGGCAGGAGATTTCTGGCAGTCTCTGGAGCGGCCATGGGGGACAGCAGCTCCCCAGCTATCCCCTAAGGAAGGGAATGATGGTCTGAGAATTCTGGAATCTCAGATGTGGAAATTATTTTGTTTTATACTTGGCAGGGGGCAAGAGTAACTTTGTGGAGGGAGGATAGTGGGAAGAGCATGGACTTCGAATCACAGTCTACTGCTGACTGGCGGTGTGACCTTGGGCAAGTCGCTCTACTACTCAGTGCTTTGGTGTCCTCATCTGGGAACAACAGTTCCTCCTCCAAAGGGCTGCCGGGAGAGTCAAATGAGATGGTGCATACACAGCTCACGGCACAGTGCCTGGTATGCAGCAGGCGCTCAACCACAGTGGTGGGGAGTGCACTGCCCCACCTCTGCCCCGGCTCCTTGTCACTACCTTCCTATCTCCAGGTTCTTTTATGAACACAGACCGGTGGCGGAGGCTGTAGGCTGCTTGGCTTGGTCACAGTCAGAAACCAGGCCGTTCCCTTCGCTGGGGCAGTCCCTGGGAGGATCCATGGCTGAACTCATGCCCCACCCCCACCCCAGCTTTCTTATGTTATTGGCCTTAGCTCCTTCTAGTCTGGGGGGGGAGAATTCTTTCTGCTTCAACTTCAGAGTTTGCAGGCTCTGAAGTGTGCTGCCAACATCCTCTCAGCGCCTCGGGCGATCTCTCCATCTTCAGTTGGGAGGACACTTTGAGCGACTGAACAGAGTCTGAGTTTCTGAGACAGGCTCTGGGCCCTGCAGGCTGTGGATGTGGCTGGCTGACACCGGAAGGGCCCTAGCGGCTGGGGCCTGGCTTCAGGGCCATGCCAAGACCCATGGGCACCCTGGGCTGGCCACAGACACCTCTTCAAATCAAAACGCTTTACACATGTGTTTTTAATGGAGCAGCTGTGTGTTGGGTGGGAGGAGGTTAAAGCATGGGGACAACTTCAGAACTGCCTCCTTGCCTGAGAACCCGACCCTGCTGCCGTCCTGCACACCCCACTGGCCCACCTTCCTTAGAAGGCAGTTACGTAACCATCTTTTGTTCGGCCCGGAGGCCCCTTGGGGTCTCAAGCCCAATCTCCCCCACCCCTAACCCTCACCGTACCCACTTAAGGAGTCTTAGTGGCTTAGTCCTCCTGGTCATTTACAAAAAACTCCCCGAGAGACTTTCTGGTAACTATGATTTTCTCCAGTCCCATGGAGCTCCAGGAGGGCTTTCGCATCCTTAGTAACTTGGCCTGGTGGCCATCCAGCCAACCCACACCTGCACGCAGCTCCTCCGGGTCCTGGCAGCCTCAGAGGTGACCATGAAGGACCTTGCCGAGGGTGGGGCCACAGCCATTCTGCTAAGGTTGCTGACTTCCAGGGAGAGAGAAGAGGGAAGGCCAGGCAAAGCTCAGGCCCCAGCGTCTTGTTCAAGTGAGCAGAAAGTCTCACTTGATTGATTTGTCCAGACTGAGTAGCATGCCTTTTTTTTTTTTTTTAATGCCTTTTCTTTGTTCTTTCTGAGAATGCTCCGCCTTCTGCTGCATGAGGGAAACCTTTGCCCAGGCTGTTCCCTGCCCTAACTCAGATGCCTCTCTGGGGAAAGAGGGGCTTGCAAGGCTACTCCCCAAAGTCCCATGCCGCCCTTTCTCAACCCTGTTCAGTAGCGTCTGCCGATAACCTTGGAATGGGGGACCCTCACACCTCTCAAGGGTTGCAAAGTTCTTTCCAAATTTGCAAAACATAAATGGGAACATGAAATGCTTGTTGGAAAAGGTAGAGGGAGGTCGGAGAAGATGGATTCGAAGAACAAGAGAGGCAGGTGTGCCGCTACCTGCCGTGTGACCTCTGGCAGCTGCTTCCTCAGCAGTCCCACTCGTGCATAGGTCAGCTGGCCCTTTCTTGCTCTTTGAACTTTGAGATCTTCCTGAAAGTTCACCATGGAAGATTATCATGGAGGGCCTTGGGTCATGCAGTCTCTGGATGATTTCCGCATGACTTGGTTGCCTGTGAACTCTACAGCCTGTAGGGGCCAGGTCCTTGGGTCCCCTCTCAGGGGTGGGGCAGTCACAGGCTTTCGGTGCTGTCTTGAGGTGCTTGGGGGTTGCTGGTGGGGTGGGCTGGCTCCAGCTGTGGTAGTGCAGACACAACGAGGCAGGCAGCGTCCAGCCCACACCCCTTCTGTGGGAGCTCCGTTGCCTTTCTCAGCTCACTTTGAGCTGCCCTGAGTCAGCCTGTGTAAGCTCTCCCTCTCTCTGTAGGAGTGAATGACCCAGCTTCCTTCCACTCACCACACCCTTCTTTCTCATCAGAACTCTGCCCATTGCTTCAGCATCTATTCCTGGAGGGAACCTACCTTTCTTCTGCCTGGGATAGCTTTTACTCGACTCCCGGCCACGGGGTGTGCTGGCATGCTTCTACTGTCGAATAATAACTCACGGGTAGTCCCGCCTGTGGCTGCTGAGATTCTAAGCCAGTAGGGACAAAAGGTTGCATGTTATTTTGGTTATTCAAATATACATAATAAATGCCTGCTCTGTGCCAGACACTAGATTAGGTTCTTTGGGGTCGCAGAGCTGGATGAGACCTGTCCTATGGAACTCTTATTTATTTATTTATTTATTTATTTATTTATTTATTTATTTATTTAATTTATTCATGAGAGACACAGGCAGATGGAGAAGCAGGCTCCTCGCAGGGAGGTGGATGTGGGACTTGATCCCAGGACCCCCGGGATCACGCCCTGAGCTGAAGGCAGATGCTCAACTGCTGAGCCACCCAGGCTTCCCGGAACTCTCTTAATTGGGCAGAGGTGACTAGGAATGGCACTCCATGCTTTAAAGGCTGTGCCTGTTGGGTCCTAAGAGCGGTCCAGTGAGGTCCAGAGTGGTCTGGGCTGCACATTCATCGTCCACTCTCTGAACCTCCCCCCGAGCCCCCACTACACGCACAGCACTGGCCTGGGCCACGGGAAGCCTGAGGAGAGTAGGCTTCCGACAGCCACCAGGCGTATGAGAGGAAACGCAGGGCAGCAGGTAACTGCTCTGTTCTCTGGGTGCACCCTGGACTCCACGGTGGGAATGCACAGATGGATCCGCCACACTCTTCCCTTGCGAGATCGCAGTCCAGTGGTGAGACAGATATGCCAACACATTGCTCACAAGTAATACGGCGAGTGGTATGGGAGGTGTAAAGTCTTGGCACTCTGTGAGCTCAGGTGAGGCAGCGAGCCTGGCTGAGACTCAGGTGTTTTCATCAGTAAAGTGGCTGGATTGACAGGGTTCTCCTGACGATTGAACTCAGGTCATGTGTGCACAAGAAGAACTCCATGAACTAGCTGCTCTTGTTACCGTTTCAAAGCTATGTTTATATAGGAAGATTCATCTAGTGGCCTTGCTTGTTGAAGCTGAATGCTGCTGCTCTGAGCACATGGGATGACCGCTCCATGTCACTGCCTGGTAACCACCTGCTGTATTCCGGGGCCCAGGCAGGGAAACTGAGGCCTCCTGTGTCTGCTCTGGCTCTGAGACTTCTCCCACAAGTGACGCCTTGTCATCTCCACTGGTCAGCTAGAGGCGGGGCCCCGGAGGTGCCAGGGTCTGTCCGAGCTCCGTAGAAAGGAACAGGGACAGGTCCTGGAGTCAGGCAGCCCCGGCCAGAGTAGACAGCGAGCTAATTCCAGTTCTGTCTGGTTCCACAGAAACTCCACCCTTATGGCTCTCTCCAGCAGGAGATGGGGCCGGCCAACTCAACCAATGCTACCCAGGATAGAAGCTTTACCTCATCAGGACAGACTCTGATTGGCTGAGCAAACCCAAGGGCGGGACTCTGCTTCTGGCAACTTAACCCTTTGTCGGGCATCCCCTACCACACAGTAACCTCACCTCAACTGGACCCAAAGCGGAGGACCAAGATGGTGGGCCTAGGGTCACCTGAAGGCAGTGGCCCCACGGGTGTGTGTGGACTGGCATCAGAAGGACCACAGTGGTATGAGCGGCCCTGTGGGCACGTGCAGACTGGCATCAGAAAGTCCCACATGGAGAAGACTCAAACTTTCTCCCTACAAGGAAAAAGGAGAAGAAATAGTATCTGGGCTTCCCATGACTCCAGTGCCTGCCTTGGGGGCAGCGGGAGAGGTTGGCAGAGGTCAGCCCTGACGGAGAACCATGGCCTCGGCCTCCACTGCCAGAGGATGTCCCCACTCAATCACTTCTTCATCTGTTCTCATTCCTTCCTTCCTTCATGCAGCAGATATTTTGAAGGGGTGGGGCGGGGGGGCATCTACTTTGTGCCAGGCTCTGGGCTAGGAGCTAGGGATTCTGTGGAGAATGAGGTGGACATGGCCTCCACTCTTGTCATGATTTCAGTTCTAGTAGGAGAGTGAGCGTTAAATAGCTCAACACCAACACACACGCAACACGTACACGTACACACACATGATTACAAGCTGATGAAGAAAAGGATTCCTTTAAGAGAGAATATGATTTAGGTTGCTGTGGGGAGCCGGGCTAGGGGGTTGGGCAGGGAATATCATCCCTTTGAAGTCAAGACCTGCAGGCCAGAAAGGAGCCAGTCAGGGATTTTGGAAGGAGCGTTCCAGGCAAATAGGACATCCTGTGGAGAGAACTTGAGATGGGAAAGAGCTTGCCATGCTGGGGCCGACAGAAGCCAGGCCGGTGTGGCCAGTGCTGAGCGTGGAGGCCAACCAGCTGGGTTGGGGCCAGATCATGCAGGACCGCGGTGGTTAATGTTTCGCTGGTGTCATTCTAGATACAGTGGGAAGCCACTGAAGGCTTTTGAGAAAGGGAGTCAGTCTCAGGTACATTTCTAGAAGATCAGAGAGCCCAAGGTGGCACCCAAGTGGGTGTGAAGAGATCAGTGAGGGGGTCCCTCCAGTCTTCCAGGTGAGGGCCAGTGATGGCCTGTCCCAGATAGTGGTTGGAGAGGTAAACATGTGGATTTCCAGATCCTGGGATACGGTGGAGGCTCTGGGATGAGAAGAGAGAGTTCCCTGACACCCCCCCCCCCCTGCCCCGCAGCTCCCGGCCCCAGTGTCTCTTCCACTCTGTCTTGTTCTCTCAGTGATGCATATGAGCACTGGAGCCTTCCTTACAGAGCCTCCTCCCAGCCAGGCCTGGCTAGGCACGAGGGCTGAGTTCTAGGAAGGACCCTAGAAATTGGGAGCCACGGGGCCTTCACCTGGCCCAGGTGGGAAAGTTCACAGCCCCCAGGCCTTGGCAGGGGTGGCCGTGCTGTCTCCATCCTGTGCTGAATGGCTGGACAGGAAGCTGCGACACAGCTCTCTGGAAGCTGATTAGGTCTGCTTGCTTCCGAGCTCCCATGGTTCAGGGGCGGGGGCTAGGTGTGGCTCAGCTAAAGGAAGACCTATTGGGGGACAGTGATGAGAGCCCAGCCTGCTCACCACCTGGAACCCGGGGTTGGACAGCTCTCATACCCTTCTCTAACTGCCAAGACCTAGAAGGAGGGAAGCCAGAGGTCACAGGTCTGAGTAATAGAGCTCGAACACAAAAGATATGTGTAGGACCATGGTCACTTGTGTAGAAAAAGGGGCTCCAAGAGGCTAGACAGATGATGGCTCAGGCCCGAGGAGCCCCTGGACCTTGGATGGTCTCTGCATCATGTCCTGTAAAACCTTCTCAATGTCATTAGGGAGGGCTCTTATGTCTGAGGAGGTTGCTCACCTGCTGTGGTCACTTGAACTCCAAGAAGGATGGCCCAGAAGAGAATACGTCCCTCACCTCCCATTTAGGCAGGATCAGAACAGGGGACGGAATGTATCTGCCGGTGACCAAGCTGATGCCCCAGCCCAGCAGGGGGACAGGCTCGGCCTGCAGCTCGCTTGCGGCGGGGGGCGAGGGCTACATGGTGTCCGCGGGCCCGGACTCAGCCTGCAGGGATCATTCCGAGGGGTGGAGCAGCCGTGTCTGCCCAGACAGGAAGCTGCACTTTGATTTCATTGGACTCCCTTATGAAATGACATTAAGGGGGATGTGGGGCCCAGGACAATCGCCTGTCTGGGGAGGCAGCAAGCTTGATTCTGCAGGACGCGGTGACCCACATCCGCCCACCAGCCAGGTGCGGAGGACAGGAGCTCTGGCCACAGGGAAATAGAGCATCAGAACACGACATCGGGCCCCGGGGACAGGGCTTTCCTCCCAGCTCGTCCTGACAAGCTGCCCACTCGAGTGGTGCTCCTTGCTGGGGTCCTGGGCTGGCTGCCGGGAGGAGCGGACATCGGCTTCTGGGGCATCTCCTCGCCGGGAGCCCATCTCACTGGGGACCGTGGCGAGCCACAGTGCCGCTGCATCTCTGCCTCTCAAATCGATGAAACAATTAATTTGGCTCCACGGGCCCGAGGAGATGAAATATGACGGGGTGGCCGCTGCTCTGCAGGTCCCAGTGCCTCCAGGATGATGGACACGCTCTGGAAGCTGCATCTGAGAGTCATAATCACGGGAAACATGCTGGGCCCCGCCCTCCACATAAATCATGCTAAGAAGCCTTACACAATGGTCTCTTTCCTGATGGCCCAATTGTCTTGGTTTGGTGTCTGGGGCCTGGGAGCCAGGAGGACGGGAGCACACCACTGATTGTTGAAAAGGCCATCTGTGTGATTTGAATACAAAGTGATCCTTTCAGTTCCCCTCACACCCTCTGATCCCGTGTTTTCTTAGGTCTCAGGCGCTGGGTCTTTTGAAACTCTCTCTCTCCTTTAAGTAGCCATGCCCGGTCTCTGCTGGCGAGCTGGGACCTGCTGGAAATAATGACATTTCTTTATGTAGGTCTTGTTCGTTTGCTTATTTAAATTCTTTATTTAAAATGTTTTCATAAGTTCTGAGACCAAAGCCCTCACTTCTCACACACGGCACCCAGTGGGGTCTGCAGAGTGAGGGCGGAGGCAGTCTGGGCAAGGGTTCCCCACAGGGACAGCAGAGCCTTCCGGGGATGGCAGCCGGGATCCCCAGGCCTCCAGCAGCCTCTGGGTACAGGTGAAAGGGACTGAGACTCAGAGAAATGAAATGACCTATCCAAGGTCACACAGCTAGTAAGAGGCTGAACTAATCTTCAAGCCGAAGCCTTTCCACCTAACCCACTGCTCTCCCCAGATGCAAATGGGATGGAAGCCGAGAAGTCAGTAATCTCCTTCTGGAAGAAGCAGGTGGATGATATCCTGCATGTAGAAGCCGTGGCCCTTTAAGCTCTAGAGGAGATGCGTTAGGACAAATGAATGAGATGTCTAATTTTCCACATAGTGAAGAAAGCTTCCAGAGTTCATATGTCTGAGGGGTAGCCCAGAATAGCTCAAGAGCTTCACACCAGATTTGATGTGAAGGGCAAGGGAGACTGGCTCTCAGGGGGCACCAGGGTGGTGGGCTGATGCCCCTTCCCCTCTCGAGTCTGGCCTTCCAGAGGACTGGCCCGCAGACACAGAGTTGGGTACCCAGCAGCAATGGGGCTGTGGCCAGAGGCAGAAAGGGACAGCTATAGGTTTAGGACCTGAGCCCTTGACCCGAGCCCCATCAAGGGCAGGGAGAGAGTCCGCACTGCATTCTGGGCCCAGATTTTGTTAATTGACTAGTTCCAACTCTCAACCCCAAGTAACTGGGAGTCAACTGGGCTGGATTTCAGATATCCCCCCGGAAAGCAGGCTTTTCCCGAAGAGGCTCACCTGTCTTCCTGTGTCTCCAGCCTTCTCCCCAGCCCTGCTTGCTGCCCGTCTGCCTCTGGACAGACTGCCCACGTCGCCACCTCGCTCTTCACCTGAGCCATGGTGCTGTTTTTGTTTTAGCTCTTAACGAAGACAGGGCAACCTTACCCTCCGTCCTGTCTTGACCTTATCTTCCCTCAAGCCTTTCTCTGAACCAGGCCACCACCCTGCAGTTGTTCCCAGGTCCTTGGTACCTTAAAAGGGTAGAATAATAACTCTAGGTGGTTCGATGAGCCCTTACACCGTGACCTCTATCTATTGTCTCTTTAATCCTCACTCCGGCCCTCATGAGGTTCATTATCCCCATTACACACCTACTCTCCTTACAGTCAACTTAGACAAAGATACTGCATCTTAGAGAAATTAAGAAACTTGCCCAAGGTCACACAGCTGGGGTAACTAGGATCGGAACCTGGCGGCCCAGCTGCCGAGCACCTGCTTTGGATTGCTCTGTACTGCTGCCTTCTGGCAATCACAGATCGTCCAAGCTGTTTCCAGACCACGTGGGAGGCTATTGTGAGAATAAAGCCCAGGTCTCCTCTTGGTTCTCAAGCCTCTCCCTGGGTGCACCATGCTCCTGCTTTGGGGCTGCAGCCCAGCCGCACTGGATTATTTCAACCCTTCTCCAAACTCCCTGTGCACATTCATGTTTTAGCCGTCCTCCCAGAGGTGGCCTGCCCTCCTCTGCTGTCCCTGTCGGCACAATCCTCAACCTTTAAAGCCTGGCCCCTCTCCTGAGACACCGATCTCGGGCATGTCTCAGAAGTCATCGCTTCCTTCTCTGTGTTCCCGTGGTATTTTGTTCATCTTTAGCACAGTGTGTTAAGCAGATATGTCTCATCTGCAAGACTGTGAGTTCTTTGGGAGCCAGTGGCAGTCATATCTTATCGATTTCTTATTCTGTTACTGCCCTGTCCTTCGTACATGCTCAGGGGATATCGTGGAATTGATTTGGGTCATACAGTTCAAGCCTCTTGTGTTCTAGAACTTAAATGAGGAGACTGAGTCTCAAGGGACGTGAGCTGGCCATGGTCATGGGACACTGTTAGTGGCCAAGTTAAGTCTCCTGACTGTCTTGGCTGAGAGCTTTGTCTCTTGCGCTCCACTTGGTGAGACCAGAGCCCGGAACCCCACCTGGTTTAGTGAGCAATCTGGCCAGGCTGATTTCAGGGTCATGGGTACTACCGTGTTCCGTGCTGACTCCTGGCATCCTCAGAGGCAAAGGAGAACTGACCAGAGCTGCTCCCATGGTTCACTTCCCCAGGTGTGTGGAGCTCCCCTCTCACTGAACCCCTTGCCCTCGGAGAAAACCAGAGTAGGATTCTGAGGATCTTGGTTTGAATCCTGATGTTATTGGTAACGTACTGTGTGACTTTGGGCAAATTACTTTATCTCTCTGATCATCGGTTTCTTTACCAAGAAAAATGAGGCAGTTGAGTCTAGATGAGCTCCAGGAATCATCTTCAAAGCCTCGGGACCCTGATAGCGAGCAGGTTAAAGGAAGAAAGAAAACAGACGTTCTGGTCTTCACTTTGAAACAAGATGTACGTGCTGTGAATATATGCAAATGCTGTATGTGGTTAGTATTCACCATGTACTCGAGACACATAAGGATACTTACGGATCTTGTACAGGAAGGGATCCCTGTCATGGGTACCCAAATTATAAGCACACTCCTGACTCCTCCCCACCCCAAGGTGCCTCCTTCCGGACTGGGCCCTGGGAAGCCAGTACAAGGAACTTTCCAAGCCCAAATCCTCCCCTCTTCTTTCCTCCTTTCTACTCACCGACTGTTTTGTTTGAACTTCACATATATATGTGGGCACTTATGTTCTTTCAACCTTTCCAACTGGGAAAGGGCCCATGGCCTGAGGCTAACTTTCAAGTGGAATTTATGGTAACCAAAATGCGGGGCCTTTCATTTCTCGTGTGATCAGAAATCTCTTTTAGATTCGGCCCCAGAAGTCACCACTGACTTCTTCTTATTGCCTTTAATGTGTATCTTCTTTCATACAAGCACTGCTCCAGGTAAATTTTCTACCAACAGTGTCTTTTAAATGTGCGTGGCTTCCTCTGATAGTGTTTGGCTGTTGCTCCTTGTGGAAGAACACTAAGGGTTAAGTAGGCTAGCCTAAGAAGCCGACCACCACTTATAACACAGTTTTCAGTGGGAGAATGCGTTCTGAGATCCATAATCAACTCTCAGATGGACTTTGAGAACACAGCTCAACACATACCCCAAAGCCGATGAATATTTTATGAATGACTAGAATTTTGATAGAACCATTGAACCTTTGAACGTGGAGCTGAAAAGCCTCCCTCTTCCCACACCAAGATCAGTTGACGAACAAGCTGATTTATAGAAACCAAGACCAAAAGAGAGGCAAGAAGTTGGCCAAGAGCCAAGCAGTTGGTGCTAGAACTGGAAGTGGGGCCCAAGCCTTTCGTTTCTAGGCCAGTGTTCCTCCTCAGTGACTTTTGAAGAGTCGACCAGGTTGGGGGTGGGGAGGGGCACAGATGTCCTAGAGATGCTCTCCTTGTCTCACTCAGCTCACTGTGTTGTCATTAGGAAAAATTAAGTCACCACTTGGGGCTGTAATGGAACTAGTGAGAAATGGCCTGGCTAATGGCGTAGGGGGAGGTCGTCTAGTCGGCTGGCTGGTCTATAAATTCCTGCCGTGTTCCTGCCCGAGCAGAATGAATGGGGCTGCTGTTTTACCTGGAGCTCCGAGCATGGTGGAGATGCTCCCTGTGCTCTGTTCTAAAAATAGTGGTGGGAATGGAGCTGAGGGGAAGAGGAGGGGGCTCCTTTGGGAGCTGGGTGGGGCGCCTCACCCCCTTCCTCTTCCTGCCAGGCCCTATGTGAGGAAGAGCCGCAGGTTGAGAGGATTGAGATCTGGGAGGGTCCTGGAGCCATCAACCCTTACACCCCGTCCTCACACAGAAGAGGAGGCCCTACTAGGCCCCAGGAGGGGAAAGGACTGGCGAGCAGTCAACGAGCCCAGGGAGGAGGTCCCCGCTGGCAGACTCTTTTCCCCCTGCTGCTCAGCAGGGCAGCTGTAGTCTGTGAGGTTTTCTCTCACTGCCTCTGGGCGTGCACAGAGCCTGGGAACTCCTGGGGCCGGATGTGGTTGGGCTTCCTGAGAGTCGCCCAGCAGGCGAGGAGCACCGGCTAGTCTGCCCCAAGCCCTGACCTCTGCCAGTGGGCCTTCCAGCGCCACGCCTTCCCTTTGCCGGCGTCCCCACCCTTGCTAACTTGCTCTTCTGTCGCCTTCTGGACTGTCTGCAGGGACGGAGGACAAAGGCCTACAGGACAGAGGGCCTACTAGCTCAGGACCTTTCTCTACCCTTCTCAGGAACAAGGAGACCCAGCTAAGGTAGAGGCAGGGGCCTGGGTTCAAACCTCAGCTCTGCTTCTCCCTAGCTGGGCTGTTAGTAGTGGGCCACCTAGCATCTGTCAAATGAGATGAGGACCCCTATCCCACCGGATTCTTGGGCTGTGCAAAGTGCCTGGAATGTAGGAGGTACTCAGCACTGCTAGCTGTCATCGCTAGATCAAGCATGAACACAGGCTTGACTTCCTGCAACCCTCCTTCTTGGGGCTTCTACCAGTGGAGGCGTGGCAGACGTTTGTCGGTTTGTTTTTTAAATGCGGGTGACTTTTGTCATGTTGTTGCAAAAGTGATTTGTATTTTATTATGAAGAAAACATTGAATACGGTTGAACCAGAAGAAGGACATGAAGTTCACTCTTAATCCCAACACCCAGAGATAACCACTGTTAACATTTTGGGGTGATCCTGTCAGGCATTTGTTTATACACACATATATCTACTTTGCAAATTGGGGTTACTGGTGCACACAACTTTCTCACTTGTTTTTTTCCATTCAGCAATGTAGTGTATTCATGTTTCCATGTCAATAAATATTCTTCTACAGCACCTGGGGAGTATTTCATTGTGTAGGCGAAATAGTTTTATCTAAATAATCTCCAGTAGTTCGACATTTGCGTAGTTGCCAATTTTTCTTTTCCTTTTCTTAAAGATTTTATTTATTTGAGAGAGAGAGACAGATAGAGACAGAGAAAGAACGTGTGTGCATGAATGGGAGGAGCACAGGGAGGGAATCTCAAGCAGACTCCCCACTGAGCAAGGGGTCCTATACAGGCTCAATCTCATGACCCATAAGATCACGACCTGAGCTGAAACAAAGAGACAGGGGCTCACCCAACTGAGCCACCCAGGTGCCTCTCCAATTTTTCACTGTTACAAAAACCTATGATAAAAATTGTTATAGGCATATCTTGGTATCCCCAGCATCATCCAGTGTACATGTTTGACCCTCCACAAATATTTGTTGAATAAATGAATATTTTTTTTTTTTTAGAATAAATTCCAAGGGGGCAGCCCCGGTAGCTCAGTGGTTTGGCACTGCCTTCAGCCCAGGGTGTGATCCTGGAGACCCAGGATCAAGTCCCGTGTTGGGCTTCCTGCATGGAGCCTGCTTCTCCCTCTGCCTGTGTCTCTGCCTCTGTCTCTCATGAATAAATAAATAAAATCTTTAAAAAAAAAAAAAAGAATAAATTCCAGGTAGTAGCATTTCCAAGCAGAAGGTGTATTTGTAAAAAAGTTTCCTGATACCTATTGTTAAATGACTCCCTGGAATGGTTGTACTGATTTATGGTCAGTACTTTAAAGATTTTATTTATTTATTTATTTGAGAGAGAGAGAGAGAGAGAGAGAGAGAGAGAGAGAGAGAGACAGAGAGTGCACATGCATGCACAAGCAGGGGGAGGGGCAGAGGGAGAGAGAGAGTCTCAAGTAGGCTCTGCACTAAGCATGGAGCCCGATGCACAGCTTGATCTCCAGACCCTGAGATCATGACCTGAGCTGAAACCAAGGTTTGTTTGTTTATTTATTTATTTATATTTTAAAAAAGATTTATTTATTTGAGAAAGAGAACATGAGCATGGGGAGAAGCAGACTCCCCACTGAGCAGGGAGCCCAACATGGGGCTCCATTCCAGGACCCATGAGACCATGACTTGAGCTGAAGGCAGACATTTAACCAACTGAGCCATTTATTATTTTTAAATTTTTTTAGAGAGGAGCAGGGAAAGGGACAGGCAGGGAGAGAGAGGATCTTTTTTTCTTTTTAAGATTTTATTTATTTATTCATGAGAGACACAGAGAGTGAGGCAGAGACACAGGCAGAGGGAGAAGCAGCCTCGCTGGAGGGAGCCCAATGTGGGACTCGATCCCGGGACTCCAGGATCACGCCCTGGACTGAAGGCAGACGCTCAACCGCTGAGCCACCCGGGCATCTCTGATTACTAGAGATGTTAAATATTTACTTATTTGCCTTTTAGTCACTTATGTTGCCTATTTTGTGAGTCGTTTGTTCCAGTCTTTTGTACATTTTTTAAATTGGGCTACTTACAGTTTAATTGTTAGTTGACAAGAGCTCTTTATATAATAAGGATTTTTTAAAATGATTTTATTCACTTATATATTCATGAAAGATACAGAGAGAGAGGCAGAGACACAAGCAGAGGGAGGAGTAGGCTCCACACAGGGAGCCCGATGCGGGACTTGACCCTGGGACTCCAGGACCACACCCCGGGCTAAAGGCAGGCACTAAACTGCTCAGCCACCCAGGTATCCCCTAATAAGGATATTTTATTTTTTATTATTGCTTAAAACTACAGATGTCTCAGATTGATAGATAGTCTTGTCTATAAGTTGTTTTGGTAGCAGCTTGTTGAGATATTATTTTTGTGTCATAGAATGCCTTTATTCAAAATACATAATTCAATGTGATATATTCACAGACTTGTGCAATAATCACCACAATCAATATTAGAATCTGCAAAAGAAACCATACCCTGTAGCGGTCACCCCCACCCCCCATCTCCTTCAACCCAAGGCAACCACTGAGACATTTTCTGCTTCTATAGGTTTGCCTATTGTGGACAATTCCTATAGATGGAATCCTATAATATTTGGCCTTTGTGGCTGTTTCTTTCACTCAGCGTCATGTTTTCAGGGTCCATCCAAGTTATAGAATGTGCCAATACTTCATTTCTCTCTGTGGCTGAATCATATTTCATGGATGCATGGATGGATCCCTGGATATACCACATTTTATTTGTCTGGTCACCTGTTGATGAACGTTTGAGTTCTTTCTACCTTTTAGCTACTTTGAATAATGCTGCCATAAATGCTTGCGTGCAAGTTTTTGTGTGGACATATGTATTCACTTCTCTTGAACATACACCTAGCACTAGAACCCCTGGATCAAATGGCAGCTTTATGTTTAACCTTCGGAGGACCCGCTAGACTATTACCCAAAGGGACTACATGGTTTTATGTCCCCAGCATCAGTGTATGAGGGTTCCAATTTCTCCGCATCCTCTCGGATAACGCTGTTATTTTCCCGTTTTAAAACCCAACACCATCCTAGTGGGTTTGAAGTAGTATCTTGCTGTGGTTTTGAATTGCATTTTTCTGATGACTAATGGTATCTATAAATTTTTAAAGTTTTTTTTTTTTTTTGCCTTTGGGGTTGTGGTATTTGCCACAGGATTATATAATATTCACCCCCCCCCAAAACAGTATGGTTTATTTTTTAAGTTTTAACCCCTCCTCCTCATTAATATGTCTATTCCTACAGCAGGTTAAGACTTAATTAATTACAGCTATATGGTAGCAGTAGTAGTACACATCCCCAGGCTGCCTTCCCATTATTCCGCAAAATTTCCTCTGAAATTCTACCCCGGAATTCTAGTCTGCCAGAGGTTTTACCCTTACCTTTTCCATAAACATATTTCAATATCAGGCATGACACCAGATCTAGAATAGTTTATCCTCACCTCCGACTACCCATTAGTGAATGTGTCAGCTAACCTATACTTCTCTTTGCTTTCCTCTGTGCCTCCCAGGGATGGTTGAAATCACCTAGAATTTTAGTTTCTGATTATTATCGTTTTCAGACATTAGTCCTGTTATGTTTTAAGAGTCATTTATTTAAATTGCATTTAACTCCTCAATTATGGTATCAGTGGTTAAGTGTAAAAATGTTTCTGATTTCATTGCTTTCCCGTCTCTCAGACACCACACCATCTCGTTCTTGACTCCTTGACTTGGATTCATTTTTTTTCTGGAGAGCTCTCTTGAGTAATTTTTCCAGAAAGGGTCTGTGGGTGGCACAGTTAGTCTTTCTAAGTCTGAAAATATTTGCCCTCTTGTTTGAGTCATCCTTTCTCTAAGTAGAGAACTCTAGGCTAGCACTCCTTCTTCTCCAGAAACTTGAGAGCGACGCTTTGGCATTCCAGCATTTAGTGTTGTAAGAAGTGCCGTACTCAGTTGGTCCTTTAAAGTTTCTTTATGGAAACAAGCAGGATTTCTCTTTCCATTCTTTGGAATTTAGAAATGTCACCAGATCATTTCTAGCTGTTTGTTCTCCTTGGTGGTTTTTCCTGGTACTGACCAGATAAGCTCTTTCAGCTTCTATTGGCTCAGGCAAACAGGTGAATGGTGGTGACATTTTCTAAGGCAGCAGCAGTGGAGAGGGGACAGTTTGGGTGACAGGTTCATGAATCTCACTGCAGGTGCAGGTCCTGTGATGGAGGCCTCCGTAGTGGGTTCTCATGGAAACAAGAACCTTCAGATCAGGGCTTCTTAAACCACCTGTGGTAAAGGGCCTTATGCTTTCATAAAACTCACACTACCGTGATTTCTCATCTGGAGTGCTAACACCTGAACCAGCCTTGTGCCCTATTCAGTAAGAGCAGTCCACTGGTCTTGCGCTTGGGTATCATGGAGATGTCAAATGGCTACAAAACTTTCCAAACTTTTGATTTTGCTGCTCACTGCATGGCAAAGCAGCAACAAGAAGTTTGCGGATCTGCGCGATTCTGCAGACCACATTGAATAGCACTGACCTAGTCAGATCCCAGGGCCCATTTTAGAAACAGGGAAGTTGAGGCCCAGAGAGCAGATTGGCCTCGCCCTAGATCTCACAGAAGACAGCAGCAAAGCCAGCATCTCAGTCCCGTCTTTCCTCCGCTGACCCTCTTTTGTGGTGGGCCCAAGCCCAGCAGTCCGAGCAGTGAGTAGACTCAGGAGGTGCTGTATCTAGCAGCCAAGGTCACAGGGCCAGCCTCCACATATCTGGGTTGGTGGCTCTGTGCTGAATGCCAGCCAGGAACTCGGTAAGTCGGGACCCTGCCTGACCCCAGAGCTGGCACAAGCGCTATGAATTGAGGATTGCTCTCCAAAGCCTGAAATCTTTGGCCTGCGTGTGGCTGGGTGAACTGCAGCCAGGAAGGCAGATGGTCTTGGCCCTTGGCCACCCCATACCTCTGCAGCTGCTTCAGGTCAGGCTGCTGCTACCGAGGCGTCAGCGATGTGTGCCTGCCCAGGTTGGAGGCAGAAGCCAGCCAGGGAGAGTTCTCGGGCTCAGCTCTGCAGGTGGACATCTGGTCTGGCTTTCACCACATGTGGGCTTCTCCTTGTTATGGTTGGGAGAGGAGATCAAGCTCCCGGGAGCAGATTGGGAATTGCCCTTGATGCCTGAAGCTGCTGAGGCAGAGGAAGATGGCAAGAAGGACTTGGGGGCAGAGCGCACAGGTGAAGAGCATCGGCCTTGGGGCCATTGTTTCTGCCATGGGACCTTTCCGTACCTTAGTCTCCCCCTCTGTAAGGTGGACCTGTTGCTCAATAAATGGGAATGACTGTCAGCTCTGAGTACATGCCAGGTACCATGTTAGGCCCTGCTCCTCTGTTGTGCTCAGCAGATATTTCACATTTGACTCTTCACATCAGCCCTCTCCAGGTGAATTCTGTCCTTTTCAGAGGATGGCCACAGCAATGACACAGTAGCCATGGTGCTGCTACTTACTTGTCCTCACACACTTGGCTGTGTGCTGGGTACTTTGCCTGCACCACCTCATTTGGTCCTCCACTGGGCGCAGTGAGGCACATGGTAATAGCCCTATTTTACAGATGAGGAAGCTGAGACTCAGAGATACTAAAAACTTGCCCAAGGTAACTCACATTCAGGTTTTTTTTTTTTTTTTTTGACTCCCAAGCCTGTGCTCTTTCTGAATTCCACGGGCTGAACTCATTCCTTTCGTGAGAGAGCCCGGAGGGTCCTGGGACTGGTCTCTGAAAAGGGCAGGGGAGCTGGGCTGGGCCCCCTGCACACCCCTCTCTGGCCTCGTTTTAGGGATGGAAAGCTGAGGCCACTAAGGAGGAAGGAACTCACCTGGGTTCTGCAGAATCCCCCATGAACTGGAACTTGAGGAATACCTGCTGTGACCTGCCCCACCTTACCACTTGTAGCACGTGCCCCAAGAACAAGGCTAGTGCCACCAGGAAGAGCCAGGTACGTGCTCTTAGCAAGCAGTGGGAGAGCAAGTCCCTTACCCTGGCATCAGGGTCACAGAGGCCTGAACACGGCAGGACAGTTCCTGCCTGCAGCGTCAGCGCCAGGGTCAGCAATGCTCACTCTCCAGCTCAGATCTCTGGGAGGGGGCTGCTTCCCTGCCTGCCTGTGTCCATAGCCCCAAGCACAGGCTCCAGCACATGTAGGGGTTCAGTGTTTATCGAAATAACAGATAAATGTGTCTTGGCTGACTCTTCTGTGGCGAGGCCTTTCTGAACGCAACCCATAGACCTCTAAACCAGGGATGTGAGACTCACTGAGTAAAGGCCCAGAAATTCCTAAGTGGGTTAGCAGATTTAAAGCTCGGGCTGGGGTGAGGGTGTGCAGATAATTCTATAGTCTCCTGAGGCCGCCCAGGCTTGTCATTCTCTTCTAGCAGGATGGGGCAGGAGCAGGGCTCTGTAGAGGATCGAGCCAGCGTACCCTGGCCCAGGCTCTCACTGCCCTGACACCCAAGCACAGACCTGACTCTTTCATTCTCCAGGGGGAATGTTCCAGGGAGAATGAAAGCCGGAGCAGCTCTTAGTGGGGACTGCGGTGGTCTTAGTCTGTCATATGCTCTGGAATGCCTGGGACCACACCTCTTCCTGGCTTGTGCCCAGTTTCTGCCATAGCGGCATCTCCCTCCTCCCCAACCCAGAACAAAATCCCAGTGGACTTTGGATCGGAAGGCAGGACGGGGAAACTTATTAAGTAGCCTTTGGCAAGTGCCCTCTTTTCCTTGAGGATGCGTTGCCATGCTACAGCTTCAGGGCACTGGCCTGCCCAGCTGCCTGGCCTGTATCCTGCTGCTGCCGAATTGCCCTAAGGGCCTTTCTGGAGCCTTGGGCTTTGGTTAGGGGTGCTGCCCCCCGGAAACGGCAGGTACATATACACACTGGCTTCCTGCTGACCCTCACAGGTCCCAGCCCTGGGAGCGGCTGCCAGCCTATCCGAACAGTGAGAAGTTTGCCTGCCTGATTGGGCAGTAAAGCCAGCCAGCTTCGCACCTAGCTGGGGGGCTCGTCTGTTGCACGGGGCTGCCCTGCGCAGGGGTGCAGGGCACAGTGCAGGGTGGACTGGGCTTGGCCCATAGCTCAGCACTTACTGGTGTGTGACCTTGAGGAAGTATCCTAATCCCTCTGCTTCTGTTTATTCATTTGTCAAGTGGGGACATTAGACATCATATCCAATAGGGCTGTGAGGGTTTAATGAGTCAATAATTGGGAAGTGCTCTGACAGGAAGTGTCAAATGAATGTCTCTTAAATGAAATATGGGGATCAGTAAATGGGGCGCAGGACTTGAGTGCCTACGTGCCGATCCCCATGGCCTGTGGGCCACCGAGACCTCCCCGTTCTCTGGATCCCAGGTCCTCCTGTGCTGAACAGCACCATCGTGTAGGTAGGTCTGAGGAGCACTGAGGTGTAGTGGAAGGAGCACTGGACCGGGAGTGAGCAATCCCTGGTCCCAGCCCTGCCACTCTGTTGCTCTGTTTCATTGGGAAAGTCACTTTCCGTCTCTGAGCCTCAGTTTTACTGTCTATAAATGGGAAACAGCCGTGGAAGGCCTCCCAGGGCCCTTCTGGCTGAGGTAGCCTGAGTCTCCGTGAATCCCCCTCCTGCCCCAGGCTACCCACGGGGAGGCCCGCCGGCTTGGCTGATTGTGTCTGCGGCTACGGGGAGGCAGAGGGCAGTGGCTGCGTGGGTCCCCTTACCTGGTCTGGCAGGCTCCTGGGTCTCTGGGCATGGGACTGCTGGGCCCTTTCCTCATTACTCTCGTGGTCCAGAGCATTGACGAGCGCATTCTGCGTCTGTCCTGGACCCCGCTCCCTGGGTTGGCGGAGCGGCTCTGCCCATCACGGCACACAGTGTCTAATTACGGACTCACTCACGAGTCTGGCTGTGTGGCTGGTGTGTGTCCCTCCGAAGCTTTGTGCGTACAGGGCTCGGGGCTGCCAATTCTCTACTGCATCCCGAGGGCCCAGCACACAGCCTGGCGTGTGGTTGGTGCTCCAGAACTATTTGTTGATTGAGAGGTGAAGACCCAGCTGAAACTCGGGGGCTCCTTCTGTGTTAAGGAACCCCCCATTCAAGCTCTTCACCCTAAGCAGTCTTATCCCAAGCACCGGGAATTCAGCCCTAGTGGAAATTGGGCAGCCCCATTGATACTGGACTCCCTTGAGACTCACCTTCTTAGCTTCCCAGGATGAGGTGGGTCCTGCTTCCCAGGAGCCTGCAGGATAACAATCTTCCAATCTGGAAGATTCCTGGGCCCTGCCAGGACTGCCTTGGCTCTGCCCCCAGTGACAAGACAAAGTATTGATTGGAATTTGTAAATGACCTGCTCAGATGAGGGCTGTTCCAAGTCGACCCTGCTATGGGATGTTTTCTTCTACCTGCAAGTGTGCGTGTGCTTGTATGTGTGAGATAAGACAGGAATAGAGCCAGACACGGGCAAGGAGATGGGCGGAGATAGACATTCAGAGACACTGAGACTAACACAGGGAGAGTAAGAGGCACAGGACAGCACTTCAGTCCCGGGGGCCATTGCAGGGTGAGGTGGGAAAGAGGCAGACGGAGCCCGTGTGTGCCTGCCATTCTGGTCATAAGCAGTTTCAGGTTGGAACTGCCTTGGGGGGGGCACCCCTAGCGTGGGCCCCAGGCACAACACGAGTGCATTTGTTGACATCAGACAACCAACTGCGGTTGGCCACGACATCAGACAGCTTGGTGCTGGCCAAGCAGCTTCCTGCAGCAGTGGGCTTCGTAGGGCTTAGGGGCGGGCACCCTAGAGTTGGCCCGACTGGTCTCCACTCCTGGCTTCACAGCCAACTAGCTGTGTGCCTTTGGGCAACTTCCACTATCATCCTGTACCTGAGATTCTCCATCTACGAGTAGGGTAAGAACAGCCCCTGTCTCACAAGGTGCTGGTGAGGATCACGCGAGTTACCGAAGGCCAAGTCCTGGGAATAATGCCTGGCATGGGATCCTTGAATTCTCTCTGGATCCCACAGGTGGGCAGGTCAAGAGTTGTCAGCCCTATTCTATAGATGAGAGAACCAAGGCTCAGGGGTGGGCAGGGACTTGACCAGTGATACCCAGCCCATCAGTGCTGGGGCTGGAATGGGATCTGGGGGCTCTTGCCTCCTAGCTCGGGGCTCTCTCCTCTGCTCCCCATGGTCCCTCTGTGAGGCATGGATGTCTCCTTCACATGTCGCCCTAACTCTTGAGCTGTTGTAATGTGCTCCTCCCAGTGGTCACATTGTGGGGGAGGAAGTCCCATGCCTTCTCTCCAGAGTTTGACACACAAAGCTAAGCTCCGGCCACGCTGGATGGTGCTGCTGGGCGCTGATCTGAAGCAGCCAGCTGCTCCCCCATCCCGAGGCGGTGACATTCTCCGAGTCAGCAGCACATTGGCTCCAGGACCCTCCGTTAAATTGCAGCCGCCTACTGGGGTGTGAGCGGCTGGGGGTGGGGGTGTGCCGGGAAGCCCGGGCGATTGGCTCCATCCTGCTGGGAGTGGCCTTGCACCGCCCCAGCGGCGGGAGGGGCGGGGACCCCTCAGCATGCCCGTGGGGTGCTCTGCCTGGGGGATCCCAGTGTCAGCGGCTGCCACCGTCAGCGATGGGTGCCTCTCCCCTCCAGAAGCGGCACTCGAGGGGCCAGCCCAGGCCCCAGGGGGCGGGTCCAGGGGAGCCAGGGCCCGTGCGTGTGAGTGTGAGTGTGAGTGTGAGTGTGAGTGTGAGCGTGCGGCCCCGGAGCCCGGGCTCGTCGCAGGCTGAAGGACCGGCTGCCCAAGGACAGGACACTTCCTGAGACACCCCACTCTTCCTCCTCGGGGTGTGTGGGGGGGTGGAAAGTGGCTTGGGGAATCCGAGTTTTCTTTAATGGAAGAAAGAAATCCCAAGCTGCGGCAGCAGCCTGCTGGACAGGGTGTGTGTTTGGAGAGGAGGAGGAGGAGGAGGAGGAGAGGGAGGAGGAGGAGGAGGAGGAGGAGGAGCGAGTGATGCAAGGGTTTTGAAAACGCTACCTAGATGTGGGAGGTGGAACCTGGTCATTTGGTTCTGCTTCTCCCAGCAGGTCCCGCTCCCCGGGGGAACTTGGGTAAGTCCATAAATAGCTCTGCGGACACAAAGGAGCTCTGTCTGGGGAAGGAGCCGCTTGCCTCGCCCGGCGGCCAGGAGCTGCCACCGCCCGCCCCATGCCCGCCGCCCGCGGGAGGAGCCGGTGCAGGAGCCGGTGCAGCCCGGGCGGCGGGAGCGGCGGGAGCGGCGGGAGCGGCGGGAGCGGCGGGAGCGGCGGGAGCCGCGCGGTGGCCGTGGGCTCGGGTCCCTGCAGGAGCGCGGGTAGGTGCCGGGCCGGGGCCGGGACGGTGCGGCAGGAGGGGGTGCTCTTGGCCAGGCCAGTGCCCCGTTGCTATTGTTCCTTCCCCAGGGCGGCCATGGACAGGCATGTAGCAGCTCGGCCGCGTGTGTGCTGCTCTGAGGCAGCTCCGCGTGTGTGCATCTTTGTCTGTCTGTCTGTCTGTTGGTCCGGCCGTCTCAAGGTGGGGGACCCCGCGGGGCTAGGGGCACGCCACCGCTGTGTGCCGCTTCCCCCGCTCCTAGGCTGGTCCGCCAGGTCTTCCTTCTGGGAGAAGGGAATGCTCGGTGACCCTAAGTTGGGACACTGCACGGGAAGGGAGCCTTCAGCCAGCCGCGTTGGTGACCACGTCAGGGATGCTGACTGTGCCCAGGCACCAGGGATTGGCCGATCTTGCCTGGTTCTGTGCCAGGGAAGGAGGTGGTCTGGGGCGGGACAGGGTGGGGGGCAGCCCTCAGTGTGGGGGGGCTGCCTCCAATTTGAGAGATTTCTGCTGAAACGTCCACAGGAAGTGCAAGAGGGATGCTCTGCCTCAGGAGCATCCTGAGCCCCTTGAGAAAAGTCCTGCACCTGCTCCCTTGTCTCCGGTTGAGAACTGGAGGGAGGGGGGTAATTGTTAGGGACCTGCTCACCCCCGCAGAGCTAACCACTGTGAGGGGACAGAGGTCAATCCCTTTATCAGGAAGCCCCACGCCTCTACTCTTGTCCCAAGGTGTCCGAGGGACCTCAGGGCTGGGGAAGAGCCGTGGTCCAGATTGGGAGGGGCCGTGTCCACAGACCAGGTGTCTGACCAGGACCAGGATGGAAGACTTCTGCTTCCCGGAGCAGGGAGCACGGGACCCATGGGTGCCATTACGGGCCCTGAGCTAACGTAGTTCGGCTCTGAATCTGGTGCTCCTGGCTTGAGATGCCTACTTAAGTACAGGGCCACCAGGCCCCTCACTGAAAACTTTCCACACCCTGCTGCCCTCAGGGGTATGGCCGGGGCCTATCTGGCTTCTCTGTGGAGGTGGCTGGAGGGGGCATATCTCTTGGAAGGAAGGAGCTGCAGTGCCTGCCCACCAGCGCCTGGAGAGCCCAGCCAGGGCCCTGAGGCCATCGTCAAAGTTTCCACCAGGGCCCCTTGAGTCCTTTATGCCCAGCCAAGGGGCACCTCCCTTCTTCCCCAGCCCTACCATGTGGCATGGCTTAGCCCAGGGCGGGCCCTACAGGGAGCCAAGTTCCACAACAGGGCGTGCTTCAGGCCCAGCCTGGCATCTGTGGCGGCCGGTGGGGGGGGATGGGGAAGATGGAGGCAGCTGAGGCAAGGGACCCCCTGCTGGGAAGCCTCCAGGGTCTTGAACCAGAAATCCTTGATGGGGCTGCAGATGGTTCTTGGTATCAATGAAACCACCCTGCCCCCGCCCCAGCTTGCTGGCCTTTGCACATGTTCCCGCTGCCTGGAAAGCCCATTTCTTTGCAGGTCTTAATCCTGGAGAACCCGGACTTCGACAACTAGAGCAAATACTCCTGCAGGAACCTGTCTGTCCATTGGAGGCGGCACCCAGGGCGGTTGCTTCCTGTCTTATTTACGTGGGATCCAGGCCTTATTTGTCTCTGGGTCACAGAGGCCTCACCTGGGACCCAGGACATGATGGGAAAGGGCAAGGATGGGCTCTCCTTGAGCACACGCACTGATGTCCAAGTAAGCTCTTTCTGCCCATGTCCTAGCTCTGCGTGGCAGAGAGTGGGCTCTATCAACACGAGGGCCTGGTTAGGTGTCCCTTTGGAGGAGCCCTAGTTTCTGTGTGGGGCCATGGGACTATTTTGCTCCTGTAGGGCCAAGAAGTTGGGGGTGGGATTTGACAGGAGGTGAAGCAGGGAGAAACTTGGCCTCAACCTGTCTGAGGTCACGGGAGGGCCTCGTCGAGGGTCATGCTGGGCTGGGTGGTGTTCACGCCATGGCCTGGGCCATGGAGGGCGGAAGGGGCAGCCCTGGCTGCTTTGAATGTGATGTCTACGGTCCTTTGCACAGACCACAGTGGCCTGGGGCCCAGCTGGGGTCCCCTTGGATGCTGCCAACCACAGAGGTAGATCTGGGCTTTGGTGTGGGGCTGCTCCTCAGCCCCTCGCTTCTCCTCTGCCTCGCTTGCCCATAAGAGGCATGGTCAAGGAGGGAGTACCTATGCTCAGCTGGGGTCCTGGAGGCCCGTAGAGCTTCTTCCCGTTTATCTACCCAAGGCCCTGGAGATGGCTGAGTCCATTTGCCTTCTGGACAGATAGGCGAGGAAGGCCTTGCCTGAAGTTACATTCAACTCAGCAGCCAAGTGGGGATGAGAACCCAGCTCTCCAGTTTCCCAGCCCAAATCTCTCTTTGTCGCACCAACTGGATGACTCAGAGAACCTGGCTTTCGTTCTGGTGTTCCCCCTTTATTGGACTCCCCAGTGACACATTGCTTTCTAGAGCCCCCTGGCTTACCAGCTAGAGCCTGGCTCTCCTCTAAAAAGCCGTGTGCAGTAGAGAAAGCCCTTGCTTGCTTGGCCAACAGGCCAGAGACTGAGGCACGTTCTAGCTCCTACTCACTGGATCATCTCAGGCAAATGTGCTTTTTTTTTTTTTTTTCTCTTTTTCTGGCTCAGTTTCCCCTTTGGCGCAACCAGGAACTGGACCAGGTCCCTTGCAGGGATCCAGTTCTTTGTAGACCCTTTTCTCATCCTGGGTTCTGCGAGTCACTAGCCAAGGCCAGGCTGGCCCAGCGGGGAAGCAGCCCCTAACCTGTTATTCAGGGACTTTTGGTCAGAGGCCTTCTGCACGCTGGGGCCCAGGCCAGGGCTGGGAGGTTTGTTGGTGTTTGTGGAGCTAGGCTGTTTCCAAGATGTCATTGCTCAGGGAAAACCGTCATTCCTCCCAGGGATAAACAAGGCTGCTTATGGCTCAGGCTGCTAAGCCCAGAGAGGCTGGAGCCACTCACAGCAGGCCAGCTGGGCTCAGCCCCAGGGAGCTGCCACCTTCCCCGGCTCAACCAGCTGCGCCCAGGCACCTGAGATCAAGGTGGCAGTAGGGCAGGACTGGGGACAGGGGTGCTGGGGCCATGACCCACTTGGGAGATCAGGGCCTCTAGGCACAGAGGAGAGAGCAGGGGGGTGGTCCCAGGATATTCTCTTTCTCTGGCAGTGGGGCTCGGTCATCGCTCCAGATGTATGGAGAACTGCCAGGTTTGCTCACTGTTCCAGATGGCCGAGGGCTTGTCCCCTCTCCCTGCCTGCCATGGGCCGGCCTGCTTGCACCTGGCACTGCACAGATCTGGCTGCTGCCGGAGGACTGTCAGTGGCTCCCAACTTAGAAAGGCCGGGGGGGTAGTAAGTCATTTGGAATTGGGCAGTCTTTTCCCCACGTAGCCAGGGCTTTCTGTGGTGTCCTCAATTACCTCTTGGTGGGGTTCGCCTGCTCGGGCTACTAGCAGAACTCAGGCACTCAGGGCAGGGCGCCGGAGGCCTGGGGTTTGCGGAGGCCTGGGGGTCACGTGTCCCGGAAGAAGCCGGGCAGAGCTGCTGTGAGCCAAACAGCTAGCCACCACCTAGGGCCAAGGCTAGGGCAGCCAGGGGGCGGGCCGTGCAATGGAAGCGGGCACGTGGCCGTGTGGCTCCCTAGGTAGGGGTCGCACCCGCAGCCCATCTGGGACACTGACGTCTTCACTGCTCAGACCTTGACTGACGGAGTTCCCAGTTGATCTCAGTAGTGGCCCTAAACTTGCCCTCTCTGTCTGCTCCCTGCCTCCCTCCCTTCCTTCCACAGGTGTTAACTACCTGCCATGTCCCATGCACTGGCCAGGCCCTGGAGGTACAGATAGACGCAAAGGGCCCGATCTTTAATCCAGGGGTAAAGATGGGCGTGTGATGGTTGGTAACAGCACAGCTCTGATGGGGAGACCCAGGGAGGGGGATCCCTGGGGAAGTTTCCAACCCAGCCTGGGAGCCTCAGCAAAGCTTCCTGCAAGAGGTGAGGCCGAGTCTGGGTGCACAGATGCCTGTCCATCAAAGGAGCCACTGTCCCACCCTGTCTGCCCACCCTTCTGTAGTGTAGACATGATTCCTGCCCGGCCATAGAAAGCACCTGTGTGTGTCCAGGTACTGTTCTTTCTAATCCCAGGCAAGGCTCCCTGGTGTGTTTTGGGTGAGTGCGTGGGCTCTGGACTGGAGAACGGGCTCTCCCGCTTTACAGCTGTGTGCCCTTGGGCAAGAACTGAACCTCCCCTTGCCTCCCTCTCTTGAAGCAATGGCCCAGCCTCACCGGGTTCAGTGAGATGTGTGTGCATGAAGTGCTCCAGGTGCATTGACGTTGAGTCATGGCAGCCGCTGAGTGCCAACTAGCACCTCACCTCTCGGTGGCTACCGAACGAGGCGATGTAGGCCAAGTGCTCAGCACGGGGTCTGACACAGTGTTGTCGTCCTGGAAATGGGAGGTGATGCAGCGGCTTTTGGGGGGTGGGGGGGTTGGCATGTGCCATCGGAGATGTGCAGGTGTGCCACGCAGGGAGGGGCTCATGATGGAAGGAGGCAGGGGTGGGCCCTGGGATGAGGGGTTTTGTTTGTCTTTTACATAAACTTCTCAGTGAAATGCAACATACTTAGAGAAAGATTAGAACCATACGGCTGATGGGTTTTCACTAGGTGGACAAACTCCCCAGGTCAAGATGTAGAACATGCTCCTACCCCCGGAAATACCCCCGCACACCCTCTTAGTCACCACCGCCCCGTCCTGACCCCTCTCCTTGATCTGCGGCCTTGCCTGATTTTGAACTTGGTATACCCAGGATCACTGAGCGTGTACTCATTTCACACCGACTTCTTCCGGCCCACATTTTGATGATGAGATTTGTCAACGTTATTGTAGGAAGTTTTGTTTTGCTTGTTCTCACCGGGGTGGTTCGTCGTGTGAATATGGTGCAATTCATCCATCCCGCTGTTGAACATTTGGGCTGTTGCCAGTTGGAGGTTATAATGAAGCACGCCGCTATGAATAGTCTCGTAGATGTCTCTTGATGGGCTGTACGTACTTTGCTGGTGGGTAAATACGTAAGGTTTACAATTGCTGAGTCATAAGGTGGTATATAATTAGCCTTAGTAGATACTATCATCTAATTTTCCCAAGTCTGACACCACTACCCTCCCTGCGAGCTGCGTATGGGAGCTTCTGTTACTCCCTCTCCTCACCAGCGCTGCTGGTGTTAGATATTGTGATAACTAAATGTGGGTTTCATTTGCATTCCCTTGGTGACTAAGGAGGTTCGAGACCTTTCCCCTGTGTTGACTGTTTCCCGCCTCGCAGTGAAGGGCCTGTTCAAGCGTCTCCCTCCAGTTTTCCCCTGGGGTTGTCTGCCTTTTTCTTATGGGTTTGTGGGAGCTTAAAAAATATTCCGAGTATGTTTCCACTGTGGGGTATACACATTGCAAACATCTCCTCCCACTCTGGGTCTGGCCTTTCTACCCTTTTGGGGAGGGTTATCCTCTGAAGAGTGCAAGTTCTTGATACAGTCCAGCCTGTCAGAGAGTGCTGGTGGAATCCTGCCTCTTACAAAGTTGTGGGCGTGCCTACGTCATCTTCCAGAAGGTCCATTCTTTTTTTTTTTTTTTTTTCCCCAGAAGGTCCATTCTTTTACATTTCATATTTAGGTCAGAAATCCACTTGAACTAGACTCTTACGGACGGCAGATGTAGAAGTCAAGACTCCTTTTCCTCGGGGGTGGTTACCCAATTAATTAGAAAACCATCCTTTCTCACTGTAGGGGGTCATCGTCTTTGTTAGAAATCACCTGGCCATGCACGTGGGGGTGAGTTGAATTTGGAAGGATGAGTAGGAGTTCGCCGGTGGACGAGAGAGGGGAGGGTGTTCTAGGTAGGAAGTACAGCGAGCGGAGGTTTAGGGGTGCCTGAGGGTAGAGTGTGTTTGGGGAACTACAAATAGTTTAGACTGGCTGAGGGTGGGAATGGGGAAGGGAGAGAAATGGCATGTTGGGGGTAGAGGGTGAAGGGGTCAGTGGGTGGGGGCAAAACACACAAGGTAACGAGCTGGGACTACCCCAGAGGGATAGGAGGGTTTTCAGTGGGAGAAGAACATAACCAGGTTCTTGTGAGAAAGGAAGAAAGGATGAGAGGAAGTCCCATGACAGGAGGATGGTTGTGGAACTGACTGCAAACCCAGCCGACCCCAGCCTCAACATCACCCCCTTAGCAGAGAGCGCGCCTGCTTCAGGGAGGCAGCGGTGCAGGTAGCAGCGTGCCTGGGGCCTCGGAGGTGACCTGTGGCCTCAAGGTGATGGCCGAGCCCAATGGCCAGATATCCAGTCTAGTGTCCTGGATGGAAGAGCCTTCCCACCTTGACTCCCCACCCAGTTCCCAGCACTGCAGGCCCTGAAGGAAGAATATTTTAGGAACCGGGGCACCCAGACAAAGGCTGGGATCCCTCCCTGGAGAGGGAGTGCTTTCTGTTTTTCCTGCCCTCGATGTATCCACAAGGAGACCTGGCCGTACCGTGGGCTCTGATTCCTCCAGGCTGGCTGAGATTCAGAGCTAGACAGTCGTCCTCCGGAAGACGTGGCCTAGAGAGAGGAGTAATTAGGCCCAGGGAGCCAGACTGACCCAGCCTGGGGGAGACCGAGCGCAGGCTCAGCAGCCTCTCCTGCGTCCAGGGCCTTTGGTACGGGCCTCAGTGTCTTCCCCTGAAATGTACAGATAGCGGAGCCCCTGTCTGAGGGCTGTTGTCAGAATGTGCCAAGTGTCCTCTCCCAGAGTGCGATGCAGGGGAGGGGACAGATGGTGTTGACGCGGATGACAGTAGTAAGCATGGTTACAGGAGCTGGAAATGTTTACTGAGCACTTACTATGTGCCGGGCGTCTTCAGGGGGGTGCCTCCCCGCAGTGCTGTGATGTCCGTGCTACCTGCCGACGCCGCCATTTACAGATGAGAAAAATTGAACCTTCGGCAGGGTAAGCGGCCTGCCCAGAGGTTAAGGGCACCCAGCTAGGAAGTGGCCCAGGCAGGATTCGAACCCGGGTTTGTCTATCTCCAGACCTCTGTTCTTCCCCAGCATAAGGCTTCCCTCCACCACCCCCGACCCCACAGGCTCTCTCTGTTCCCCGAACTGTTGCTTGGAGTGAGGCCTTCGATTTTGGGTTCGTCCCTGGGTCCTGCTGGGAGAGAGCGCCAAGAGGTGGTGGTGTGTGTGGGGGGTGGGCAGCCCAGTGGGCCGAGCACTGCTGTGCACCAGGCCCTGCCTCCTGCCCACAGGAGGCGTCACACTGACTCAGCCACAGGGTTAGGAAGGGGGATTGAACCCCAGGCCTGCCTGATTCCGAATCCTGGTCTCATGACCGCAGTACTATTTGTGCCCTTGCCTGGGATTCCTCCGGGCTTGGCCGAGGTTCTTTGTTTGTTTGTTTGATCAACCTAGCATTGAATGTCACAGAGAAGGCACGCGCTTCTGGCTCTCCCGCACCAGAAGGGGTCCCTGGAGGCAGTCGGTTTGGGAAGGGCACCAGCCGGATGCAACTCCGTACTGTCCCACCCCCCGCCGGGTGAGTCAGACACCTGCCCCTCCGTCTCCACCAGTTTGGGGTCTGAGCCAGGGGGCCCCCATGTCTGGTCCAGCTCACCACGCCCAGAGGGGTGCCAGGTGAGGTCTTTTGAAGGGAGGGAGGGAGGGGGTGAGGAAAGGCCTTGCAGCGGCAGCAAAGGAGGCCACAGGGTCGCAGGAAGAGCAGGGCTTTAGACCGGCTGAGGCTGAACCGTGGTTTCAGTTTGACTCCTCAGCTCACTTGCTTGGTGATCTTGCACGTCGCTCTTGCACGTCGCTCTACCTCTGAGTCCTAGTCCCAGTCTGGGGGCCAGTGGTACCGGCCGTACAGGGTCACTGGGGGTGAGAGAGTGTGTGGAGGCCATCTGTCCCGGTGCCTGGTGTCTGGGAGACGCTCAATCCACGTTTCTCTCTTCCTCTCCCCCCACCATCTTTATCAGTGTTTTCTGTTTCCATCGTCTCTGGCTCCACCTTCCCTATCTCTACAGCATCACGTAAACACTGCTCTCAGGGGGAAGTCCACATTCCTTAGCACACCCGTGCTTCTGCTCCATGGAACCACCTGTACTTCCTTGAATGTTCTGTGCGGTCTCTGGCTTTGGGCTGGGTGTCCTCGCCCATCCCTGTCCCCATTAGCTCCTCCAGGAGCCATCCCTGTCTTTCCTGCTGCCTCTGTGCTTCCGCAGGCGCCTGAGAGGGGGGAGCGTAGTGGGAGGGTGCCATGGGCCCTTCACCTGGTTCTCTGTCCCATAGCCCAGCACCTTCAGGGAAGGGAAGGTGTCTTGTCACTGTTTGCCCTGCACAGGCCCCGGTGCGTGGCTGGGGCTCTGTAGATATTTGCTGAGTAACTCTGGGGGCTGGCGGGGGCAGTAAGTGAGCCAGGGACACCATCCTGATGAGCCAAAGCAGGGCCTGCCCAGGGCCATGAGAGCAGGCCAGGCGGGACATTGGCAGGAGAGCAGAGAGCCCAGAGTTCGGGCCGAAGAGGCCCCTGGGGCCTGGTGCTCTCCTGACTGAGGCTCCAGTCCCAACGGGGACAGCAAGCAGCCGGGACAGCCCTGTCCTCCACCTCCATGCCTTTCAGAAGAGAAGAGAGCTGAGGAGTGGAAGGGGTCTTTGGGTTGTGGGGGCTCCCCGTCCAGGCCCCCATGTGCATTGGAGCAGGGGTGTCTGGGACCCAAGAGGAGTGGCTTAGCAAGACGGTCACAGGGGAGCTTGGTCCTGGAAACTCACACCTTGGGAGCTGCTTTCCCTGCCCGGCGAGAAGTTGGGCATCCAGGACGGTGTTGGGGGGCAGCCCGGGAAGCTCCCAAGGCCAGGCCTGAGGACGTGTCCTTCTGGCTGTCCCAGGTGGCAGTGCCAAGAGTAGGGAAGCTTCGAAGAGGGATCTCCTCACTTCTCAGTCCTCGTGGGTTCTTCTTCCCCGTGTCTTGGCTTTGTGCCCACGGTTTGCGAACTGGGAGAGCTGCTGCTCTCCTCTGCACCTCAGTTTTGCTTCCAGGCAATGGGTACGGTACGCTCCCCACTGTGATGTGTTGCCCTCCTGAGTCCCCCATGGACCCGGAGTAGTTGTGGAATTCTTTAGGGACAAGAATTTCCATCTGCATTCAAATCGCTCCTTGCTGTCTCTCCTGCCCTCGGGCCTCTGTGTATGGGAAGCCTGTGTGGGTAGCGGAGTCCCGGGAGCCTGCCAGCATCTTATGTGGGGGACCAGGGGCTGCTGAGGCCATGCCTCTTCTGCACGGGCTTCCCGTTAGAGAGGGAGTGCCGGGTGTTGCAGTCCATGCTGCCCTAGGTTCTGGTCTGCATTCATGTGCTGATTCTGTTGTATGACCTTGGGCACATCACCTCCCCTCCCCGGGCCTCGCTCACCTTATCCGTTAACTGGGGCTGTCCCCCCAGAATTATCTGGGGAGTCAGAAAAAAGCCGAGATGCTAGCCCTACTCTTGGGGCAACTTATCCAGTAAGATCTGGAGCTGGGCCCAGATAGTGATATTTTTAAAATGCTCCACCGGTGATTCTAAAGTGTACCTCTCTTTTGAGAACCAATAGTCTGGATCGGTGCTATTTTTAACGTGCAAATTAATCTCTTGGAATCTTGGTAAAGTACAGACTCTGATCCAGAAGCTGTGGATTGCAGGCTAAGATTTTATATTTCGTGTGGGCTTCCAGATGCTGCTGCGCCTGCTGGTTCGGGGGCCACCCTTTAGGTACTGAGCGCCTAGGTGGTCCTGTGGTCACTGGATTGCCCATTCATTCATTCATTCATTCATTCATCCCAGATCAAACACTTAAGATGGGGAGTGCTGAGAGGTGAGGCCAAAGGGAGACAGAACCCAGACCCTCTCAGGGCTACAGAATTTGGATTTCACCGAGAGGGCACTGGGGAGTCTTGACAGGGCTTGAGGCAGAGGAGTGGCAGGGTCAGATGTGCCTAAAAGGCATCAGAGGGGCCTGAGCTGCCTCCGGGAAGTCTGGGGCAATTCCGATGGGAGGTGACGACTGATGGGAGATGACGGCCGCGTCTGGAGGGAGGTGGTGCAGGAGTGGAGATGGAAGGAGTGGAGAGATTGTTTTGTTTCTAAGTTAATCAACCTTGTTTTTAGAGCAGTTTTAGGGATCGAGAGGAAAGTATGTAGAGTTCCCCAGTCCCCACACTTGGCATCACCTGCCCCAGTGGAATGATTTTGCAGATTTTCCAAGGGACAATCAGGAGGCTTTGGTGACCGGCTGGAGTTGGGGGGCTTGGTGGCAGTGAAGAGACAGTGAGAGAAGATGATACCCGGCTGCCTGGCTTGGCAGCTGGTGGTGGCATCATGGATGGGCTCGCTTTCAGCTTGGGGCACGTTGAGCTGAGGGCACTGGCGGGATGTGCAGAACGGGGTCCCTGTCTATGCCCCCTGTCCCACCAGTGTGCTGGCTGCCCTGCCCACCGAGCAGATCTGGGGCTCAGTGTCATCTCAGAGTGGCCTTTCCCACATGCCACTGCGTTCTCTCCCGCCGCAACTTATGGTTTTCCTGCCCATCACCAGCCGAGCTTTGTATCCACTACGTGTTTCTGTGGGCAACGTCGTGGCTTGTGTCCATCCTTCCTCGCTGGCCTCGAAGCTCCGCCGGGACAGGGATCGTGTCTTTCGTGTTTCCTGTTTTACCCACAGAACCAAGGACAGTGTTTGGGGGGGCAGCGCTGTCTCCTGAGTACTTGGTGAACACTTGCCTCTGGGGTCTAGACTCAGGAGCCAGGTCAGGGCTGGCAGTGTGGACTGGGCAGTGGCCAGACGGCGCAGATGGTGACTGTAGCCCCGGGAGTGGACAGGTGCCCAAGGAGTGCAGAGGACCGAGACAGGCGGGGGCCGGGGACAGGCCCGGAGGCCCGTGACCTGCTGGAAGAGGGGTCACCTTTTCGGTGGGAGGAGATCCAGGGAGGGAGAGGTCCAGGTGGGCCATGCTGTGGTGGTGCCGGCTGCCGTTGGAGTGCCCACGTGGTGCCCAGCTCTGGGTGCATGTCAGCTCAGCACCCTGCCATCGCCCTGGGGGGCTGGTCTGAACCCCGTGTTATGGCTGATGGAACAGAGGCTCATAAAGGCTCTACCTGAGGTCACCCAGCCAGTTGGTGGGGGGCGGCCTCCAGAGCTCTCCCCCTGTAAAGTGCTGTCCCCGCCCGTGTTCTGGGTCAGACCTGTCCTATTGGGGGCAGGGGAGGAGGACAACAGCCTGGAGGCTCGGAGGCTCTGAGCTGGCGGGCAGAGGCAGGGAGTGGCCTGGGGGGTCAAGAAATCAGGCCCAGGAGCTGGACCAAGCTGTGCCGGGGGAGCTAAGTGTTGGCCAGGCAGCTGAGGTTCCTGGGGAACCTGGGGCCAGGAGCATCACCCTGGGGACCCAGAGGCCAGGGAGCTGCTCGGGAACCCAGAGCACACCAGACTGGAAGGGGTGACCCCATCTCAGAAGTCAAGCCTGGAGGTCGGGCGCTGGGCAGGGATTCTAACAGCCTCTCCCTTTCTCCAGCCACTTTCCAGTTTGCAGAGCGCTTTCCTGCCCTTCCTCAGGCTTGGTCCCCTCGGCCCTCTGGAAGCAGGGGGGTGGTGGCGGCAGCAGCAACAGGAAGTAGGAAGTGTCCTCACTTCATGGCAGAGGAAACCAGAAGTGATAGCCTGACACACAGCTAGCAAGCAAATGATGGAGCGCGGATTCCAGCGCAGGCTTCTGGCTTTAGGTCCCGTGCTCCATCTGTAAAATGCTAGCTGTGTGAGGGCCACCCAGAGACAAAGGCAAATCCCAGTTCACACCCCCTCCCCCCATGCAGGAAGTGGTTTTTGAGGGCAGATGCAGAGCCCAGCATCTGTGGTGGATGTGATGAGTCATCTCAGGGTGAGAGCTGCAGGTTGACTCGGGGGTCAGGAGACCTGGTTCCACATTTAGTAGCTGTGTGACATTGGGCCAGTCACTTCCAGCAGCCCACTGCCACCCCAAACTCCAATAGCAGGTTGGTAGGAGTGAGGGAGGAGTCTGGGACCCAGAAGATGATCTGGGAGTCCTTCCTGCCACCCCTTCCCGGCCTAGTCTGAGCCCTGGATTGGACTGGGGGCAGAATTTGATTAGATCTGAAACAGCAGCTTCATTTAGAGGGCCTGGCTCATTTCCTCTGTGCTTCTAGCAGGCAAGACATGGACAGAATTAACACTGCGCCAGCCAAGCCAAAGAAATGATGGATGGGAGAGAGACAGACTCCCCACAGGAAGGGGGCAGCTGCCCGAGCACTCCGGACCCAAGGCCCTGGGCCAGCAGGCTCATCTCTCCAGGGCACTGGGGCTGGATTCTTATCACCCCAACCTGTTGCAAAGCTAACTGAGTGTTACCAGCCACCTGTACCTCCTCCTCCGTCAGAGCATTAAGACCTCATGTGTTAAGACCAGTGGTCCAGACTGGGTTTTATTCTGCTCAATAGAGGGGCAGGGATTGTGTGTGACAGGTTCAGGGTTTCACTCGGTACCCGGAGACCGAACGAATGCGTGTATGTCAGTGTGCGTGCGTGTCGCTGTGGTCCTTCCCCACCCCCACATCCTGCTCACACTGCCCAGAGCAGCTTTGACCCAGAAGGGCCCTGCTCCTGTTACACTGTTCCTCACAGGACAATCCCACGCCTGGCATCCATTGTGACATACTCTCATCTTTATCTCTTTTCCTGTCCTCATTCCTTCCCTTGCCACTGCTCCCCCCCAGATTTCTGAGGTTCCCTGATTTGCTCCAGAAGCCCCCTCCCCCCAAGGTGCTCCCAACCCCAGCTCTCCCAGGAGCAGGGCCCCTTGGAACCCATCTGGGCACCCACACAAACCCCACCCCGTGGGGAAGAGCCAAAGAGCGCTGGCTGGTCCTTCTTTGCCAGTATCTGCCCAGGTATGTATGGGGCCCAGGTGAGGGGCCCCAGGTCGTGCGTGGCCTCCGCCCTTCCCTCTAAGCTCCTGGGCCCACCCGACTTGCGTGCCAGGGCCCAGTGAAGCCAAGGGGACACCCTTGGCCAGGAGGCATGAGTGCGGATACTGAATCAGCCTCTTTTTGTAGGTGATTCCCTTTGCTTCCAGTACCTCAGTTTCCCCATCTGTAAAATAAGACTGGACTACTGATAGCTACCACGTTAGTAAATGCTTCTCCCATGGCCAGGGCCCATGGACCCCCCACCCCCACCCCCCAGGATAGTCCTGGGAGTCCTGGGAATCGGTGTGCTATCATGGCCCCGCTCCAGGTGAGGAGATACGGGGACCGAGAGGCTGGGAGGCTGGCCAGGGTTGCACAGCTGGAAAGTGACACCCCTGATCCCTGGGCACCCTGGGAGCCCTTGGGTCCTGGGTGGTTTCCCTGCTGCCTGGGAGGGGGTGGGGGGAAGGCCTCTGGGGACAGCGCACTTCCCCTCCTGGCTTTGTTTGGTTTGGCCTCAGTTTGGGGCAGGATTGGCGGAGGCTGACTGACTTGCATTTCTGGTTTTGGGTCTGTGGCTGCGCTTTCGCGAGGGGGGTGGCAGGCTCAGGCTCAGTCACCGCTGGGACAGGCGGGCCCCACCCCCAACCCCTAGGAAAGGGGAACTGAGGCCTGCTCCCCCCACTCAGGGCCACGCAGTGGGTGGTGCCAGGCCCTGAGGGCACCGCTGCTGCTTCCTTCTCTCTGCTGCTTCCTTCTCCCCGTCCTTCCAGGTTGGGGAGGGGGTGGCCCCGGGGGAGGGCACTGAATGTGGGGCAGCGGGGAGCTGGCTGTTTGTTTTCCTAGAGGAGGTGCTCCCTGGCGGGTGGGGTGAGCAGCGGAGGTCTGGGCCTGCGCTGCTCCTGCTCCGGAATGAGATCAGAAGCAGGCCTGGGAGGAAGGAGCCAGAGGCCCCGCTCACCCCAGTCTCTCCCCAGCCCAGCCCGGATTGGTGCTGGTGCTCTGGGGCGCGTGTCCCGGTCACTGGGTCACTGTCCGGGCTGGGCCCTGTGGTCCTCTCTGGAGAGAGCTTTCTCTGTCCCTGGGAATAGTCTAATGGGGCTAAGACTCAGCCCTTAGTTTCGACATGGGATTTGTGGATTGAGAGGCCCCCATCCCAGTCACCAACTTTGGCTCTGGGTGTTTGGCCCAGCTGGCCTCCAGGGGCCCCTGGGAAAGATGTGCCGCGGTTGGAGGCTTGTGACTTCAGCAGTGCCCTCTGGACCCATTGTTCCAGTCGCCACAGCGGCCACCACCACCATCGCCAGCCCATTCAAGAGCTTTGGATCTTCGGGGAGCCTGGCTGGCTCGGTCTGGTCGGTAGACCGTGGGATTCTTCCTCCTGGGATCATGGGTCCAAGCCCCACTTTGGGCGTAGAGCCGACTTAAAAAAAAAAAAAAAAGAGCCTTATACTTCAATGCTGTGTTCTCCTGGTCTGTCACTTGTGCATGTTGTCTCATGTAATGGGTGGGGACCTTGAGACCCCGAGGGTTCAGTGACTGGCTTGCCCCGGCCCCCTGCTGTGTGAATTGCCCTTGGCTCCTGTCCCTCTCTGGGCCTCAGCCTCCCTCTCTGATTTGGGATCATGGACATTTCAAGGGCTGAGGCTGTGAGGTGTGAGGGGTCCCCAGGGTGGAGCCGTCTCCCACCTGTGGGTATGACCTACAGGGCAGGGAGTCCCTGTGGGTGATCACCTGTCTTCGGCTGTGCCTGAGAACCAAGCACTGGCCAGAGATCATCCCAGAGTCCTCAGAGGCCCTCCCCTGGCCTGGCTCAGCCATCCTGGGGTGGGGGGGCGGTGCAGGGAGGGAGCTCCCCTTTCACTCTCATGCTCCCAGGCGGTGGCTCTTCCCCACACCGCACAGATGCCAGGGGGCCCCTGATGCACGTGGGACAGACCTGATGGGACAGACCTGATGCACGGGCTGCCTGGAGCCCTGGCTGGGCCCTGACCCCCAGACAGGAGCCTGGCTGGGGCTTCACCGTCACAGCCTCCCCAGCACTGAAAAGACCCCTCGGCTCTGGGCCTAGCCTTTCGGCGCCGGGCAGCGGGCAGTAGTGGAAGAGTCACTGCTCTGCGCTCAGCTGTCATCCATCAAACGGACTTAATGGTCTCTACAACAAGGGCTCGTAACCTATGTTCTGGGACTGCTTACCTCTCAGATTCTCAGCCAGGGTCCGTGGCTGTCCCTGTGCACGTGCACGTTCCCATCGATCTGTACGGTCCCCAGGGATGTGTGGCCACTTTCCCCTTCATTAGTTCTAGATGGCCACGGCCTCTTGATGGGCAAAGCCCAGACTCCAGATAGTTTCCACTCCAGCATTCCAAGACCTTGGGTGCGATGAGGGGCCCAGCCCAGGGGTGAGACCTATGTCCCCCACATCTCTCCCACATCCCCCTCACGTCCCCCCTAGTCCCCCCATGCGGCCCAACACTGCTGATTGCTCCCGACTCTCTCTGAGCGAGCTGCCCTTCAGGCTCCACCAAGAGCACCATCTTCCCCTTTGCAAATGAGGCCCGTAGGAATCCAGCAATAACGCCAGGGGTCCTGAGGGCTGTGTGTCAGGCAGGAAATGCTTTCTTTACTGTGTGGAACTCCTGAGTTTCCTCCAAACTCAGTTTAGAGGAACCACCGGGTGGATGATCCCTCCGTGAGGTCCCCTCATGTGCCTGTGACATCTGCGTAGTCTAAGTTGTGGCCAATATTTCGAAGTTCTGGTTTCATTCCATTTTGCTAGCTTCAAAGAGAGACTTAAATATTCAGAGCAAGTTCTTGTTTGAATATGATTTTTTTTTTTTTGGCCAGGTCCAAAGTCCTATCACTTTGTGACTGCTCTGGCTTGGGACTTGGTTTGGTTCTGGTTCATGAGGGCAGAGACTGCCGGGCTCCCCTTTTACTCGCAGAGACACCACGACACCTCCCTTGGAGGGCTGCTGGGAAGATCACACAAGAGGAGTGTTTAACTTGGCGTGGCCCCGGCGTGCAATAGGAGCCAGATAATAGCGGTTACTTCTTCTTCCCCTAAATGACCAACCACGCTTTTGATGGAGCGGACATAAAATTCAAGGGAGAAGATAAGGGTGGGAACCCGTGGACAGCTAAGCCAGAGGGGCTTTCTGTTTCTGTCCGGTGCTTCAGCTTTCAGACCGCGGGGAGTCAGGTGTGGGGTTCAGCCTCTGTGCTGCCGGCTCATGCACCGTGCCTAGCATCTCGCAGCCTCCTGTTCTGAAGCTTTCTTGTTTGCCTCTTGTTTCCCAGATGTTTGAGCCAGAGGCAGATGAGAAGCGAGAGATGCCCTTGGAGGAGGGGAAGGGGCTGGGTGCCGAGGACCCCCCGCCCAGCAAGGACCCCTCTCCTGGCCAGGAGCCTCCTTCAGGACAAGACGTACCCCCCAACAAGGACTCCTCTTCCGGTGAAGAGCCTTCTCCTGGCCAAGAATCACTGTCCAGCAAAGACTCACCTTCCTTCAAGGAACCTCCTCCAGGCCAGGAGCCCTCGCCAAGCAAGGACTCCCCACCATGCCAGGAATCCCCCGCAGCCCTGGCCCTCCCTCCCTGCCAGGACCTTCCCGCTGGGCAAGAGCCCCCTCCCAGCCAAGACCTCCCTGTCACCCAGGATGCCTCTGCTCAGGAGCTTGCACCCAGTCAAGACGTGCCCCCCAGCCAGGTCCCCCCACCGGCTGAGGAGACCGCAAGCTCTGGGGACCCACCAGCAGCCTCCGGGGACCCGCCTGTGGCCCCCAGGCCAACCTTCGTGATCCCCGAGGTCCGGCTGGACAGCGCCTACAGCCAGAAGGCCGGGGCGGAGGGGGGCAGCCCGGCCGAGGAGGAGGAGGACGCCGAGGAGGCTGAGGAGGACGAGGGGGACGAGGAGGAGGAGGAGGAGGACGACACGAGTGATGACAACTACGGAGAGCGCCGCGAGGCGAAGCGCAGCAGCATGATCGAGGGGGGCCAGGCCGAGGGCGGCCTCTCCCTGCGGGTGCAGAACTCCCTGCGGCGCCGGACGCACAGCGAGGGCAGCCTGCTGCAGGAAGCCCGCGGGCCCTGCTTCGCCTCCGACACCACCCTGCACTGCTCGGACGGGGAGGGCGCCGCGTCCACCTGGGCCATGCCTTCGCCCCGCACCCTCAAGAAGGAACTGGGCCGCAACGGTGGCTCCATGCACCACCTCTCCCTCTTTTTCACAGGACACAGGAAGGTAAGAAGGCCGAGGGTGGGTGGGAGGGGGTCCTGAGTGAGGAGGTGGGGAGGAGGGAGCTGCGGGGGAGGCGCACCACCGTCCCACCCCGCGCGCCTCTTAGCCTTCCCCGGAGCCTTCTACCCATTTGACAGAGGATACCACTGAGGCACAGAGGGACCGAGGAGGCCGCACCTGCACCTACACCCATGACTCCGTGACTCCCTGTGCTGTGTTCTTACAGCTCCTTGGGACTCGGGGGCGGGGGGGGGGGGGTCCCCACCGAAAATAGAGCAGGTGTGGCCTCGCCCAGGACGTCATGTGCTTGGATCCAAACGGCCTGAGATGTGGGCTGGAGAGCTGTGTCCCGTAGTAGAACAATTAGACTAGGCCCAGGCCTAGTCAGACCAGAAGTCCGTCAGCCAACAATGACAGCACACATTTACCCTGTGCTGGCTTTATGCTAAGCAATTTATTTTATTTTATTTTATTATTTTTTGAAAGAGTGCACAAATGGTGGGGAGGAGGAGCAGAGGGAGAGGGAGCAGAGTTGTTAGCAGGCACCATGCCCCGCACAAAGCTCGATCTCAGGACCCCGAGATCCTGACCTGAGCCTACATCAAAAGAGTCAGACGCTCAACCGACAGCACCACCCAGGTGCCCCAATTCTAAGCAATTTCACCGACCTCACTAATGCTTACAACAGCTCTACAGAGCGGATGCTGTTGCTGCTCCCTACAGATGAGGAAACTGAGGCACTCCAGGGTTATCTCACTTACACCAGGCCGCATAGTTTATAAATGTCTGCACCAGAGTTAGGTTCTGGCTCCAGGGCTGGGGCTCTTCACCACCATGCTATTTGCCTCTAACAAATATTTATAAATAGATGAATAAGTGTTTATTGATTTCCTGCCGTGTGCCAGGCCCTGTGCTCTGCGTCTGCAGGGCTGCAGGAATGTGTGAGGCCGACCTCAGCTTGTGAGGGATGAGTTATCTGCCTGGGTCGGGAGGGTGGCCCCACAGTGGAAAGAGTGCACGCTGGCCCTGAAGCCCATTAGCCAGCTTGAGCCTGGGCTCTTGTCCCCCACGTACTGTGTGGCCTTGGGTGAGTCACTCACCTCCTGAGCCTGAGTGTCCTGTGAAAAGCAGAGATTCATTAAACTTAGGTCCCAGGGTGGTTGAGGATGAGTCAGAAGAGCCCATTGCCCAGTGATGTTGACGCAGGTGCTGGTGGATGCTTTTGAGGTGCTAGCAGCCAGCACGGCACAGGGCGTCACGACAATGCTGTGAGGCTAGGCAGGTGGGGGTGGGGGTGGGGGTGGGGGGCTCCACGGAGGGCAGAGACCTGGGAGTTCAGGGAGGAAGGATGTCAGGGCCTAGGGCCATTGGGGAAAGCTTCCAGAGCAAGATGCCCCTTGGCTCGGCCTTGATGGTTGAGCAGGTTTAGACTAGAGAGAGGATGAGACGGGCATTCTGTGAAAGTGGCCTGGACCGACTCTCCGTAGAAGCCACTTTGGCTAGAGCAGGGGATTCCTGAGACACGAGGGTGGCAGACACATGGCACTCATGCTGCCATCCCGGCAGCGCCCCCGGCAGACATGACCAGCGGATCCCAACACATCTCCCCACTGAGCTGGGCCGTGGCTACAGAAGCCTTCTAAGCCTCGGCCACTAGCAATGGGGCTGACTTAGCACTTGGGAGGACGCTGCTGCAAGGTGTTTGGACTGGAAGGCCAGGCCGGGAGCCCCAGGAAAGGGTCTTAAACTGCAGCCCCAGAAATCAGAACTGAATCCCAAAGGAACCAGGACTGGCTCTCCATTTCCTCGTCCACAAACACGTGTGGTTCTAACTTTGATGTGCTCCACAATCACCAGGAGGAGGTTGTTATATATATAGATTTCCTTTTTCTTTTAAAGATCTTTTTTATTCATTCATGAGAGACACAGACAGAGAGAGAGGCAGAGGCACAGGCAGAGGGAGAAGCAGGCTCCATGCAGGGAGCCCGACGCGAGACTCCATCCCAGGACCCTGGGGTCCCTCCCTGAGCCCAAGGCAGACGCTCAACCACTGAGCCACCCAGGGGACCCTAATATATAGATTTCTAAGTCTCCAACTCCAGACTCCCAGAATCAGAATTGCCAGCAGGTGGTACCCAGATCCTGCATCTTAAACAAGCCCCCTGGGGGCTGTGCTGTTCCCCATAGTTTGATTATCTCCGTCTTGGGCCATTTCTTGATGCAGCTTCCACAGGCGAGAGTCCAGAACTCTGTTCTACCCAGGTGAGGCCTCAGGCTCACTCAGACCAGGCCTGGCCACTCATCTCTGGAGGGCACCCAGGTCCCAGGCCTCACCACCCTCCGGGCCTCCTGCTCTCGATTCCACACCCCACCCCCCCAATAAAAATACAAATATTTATTTACAGATAGATTCACGCACATTCACGCAAGCCCTTCAGTTCCCCCAGACCAGCTGATCTGAGCTTCCATTTGGGGGCAGATACTTCTGTTTCGGAGTCCAGCAGGCCTGGACCAGCTCTGTCCTGTTTCAGCCTCCTCCTCTGGGAGCCCGAGGTTTTTGCTGGCATCCCCCCCCTCCCTGTTTGGCCTCTTGTTTCCTTTCTTGGGCTTGAGCGACAGAGTTGGCAGGGGCCTCAGAGGCTGTGCGTCCACGGTTTCCACTTACCCGGCTTCCAGTCCATCATCGTGTATATCCTGCTCGCTCCAGCCAGCCGGCTTCACTAAGAACCCTGCCCTTGAGGTCAAGGCTGGGTGAGCCCCTGGTCGCGTGCCATCCCTCCCTGGCAGGGGGCCTCGGGCAAGTCCTTGCTCTTTCTTGAGCCTCAGTTTTTCATCAGCGAAAGGGGTATCCTCTGTAGGGGAAAACCAAATAGCCTGACGCCGGTGGGGTGTTTCGGGCAGTGCCTGGTACTCAGCACTCGGTGGGTGCTCCGTAAATGGGAATCGTGTTGCTGACGACGAGGAGAGCAGCAGAGTGGTAGCAGGCCAACATTCACAGCGCCTCCAGCTCCCTTTTCTGGACCATGCGGCACTGGGGCAGGGTGGGGACACCTTGGCCTCCAGCGGGGAGCCTGAGCCTCTGCACACAGCAAGTGATGCTGGAGCCAGGCCTGGCCTCACCCTGCCCAGTCCTCCCTGGCTCTGGCCCAGACCCTGCAACTGCAGACTGGTGAGGGACAGGGTCTGGGGGGCTGGCAGCTGGCGGGGAGGCAGCGGGTTCCCCCGTGACTTCCATCTACCTGCCCGGGGCCTGGCATGGGCCTGGCTTTCTAACACCTAACATGGGCCCACCCACCGGCTACTGTTTCCAGGCTGTGCCAGGCAGGAGGTGAAGAGGAGAGGGACCAAGTCTTCAGGTGGAGTCAGGCGGACCTGGGTTCAAATCTCAGCTTTGCCTCCTCCTTCCTGGTCCTGAGACCTTGGCCACGTTATGTCTTTCTTTGAACTTTCATTTTCTCTTACAAAGGGGGAGTGCTAGGTCTTCCTGGAGTTGCCCCAGGATTTCGAGAAGGTGGCAGTGTGGGGAAAGCTCTGTGTCGGTGGCAGGGGTGAAACCCAGGAGGGCGGGACAGAGCTGGTGAGGTCCTGGGCTGGTCTCTGTGCTGCTGCGTGGCTAAGCTGAGACAGTCCCAGGGGCCACTGTCCCTACGTTACCAGGCTGCAACCTGTTACCCTGCTCTCCTGTGTGCAGAGTGAGTTCTCCTGGGAGTAGGAGTGTCTGAGCCAGACAGATCGGGGAGATGGTCCACTTGCCATGGTCCTTTTACAAATGGGCTGCCTGAGGTCCAGAGAGAAGACCTTCTCCCCCACCCAAGGTGAAGCTGGGGCGTCCCCTGGGCCGGGCTCCCTGCGAGTTGCGTTGTCTCACAGTGCCCCCTGCTGCCCGACCCCTGCCTCGCTGGCTGCCCCCTGGCGGCCCCGCAGCCCTGCATCTGCTCTTTTCCTGGGGGGCTCCCCCCAGCGAATTTGGGTCTGGGCCTAGCTTGCTGCCACTTGGTTCCACCTCAGCCCGGCCTGGCCTGGCCCAGGGTCGTAGGTCGTTCTTTGACAGCGAGGAGACAGAGGCTGGGGCCCTCCCTGGCCATGCTTCCTTCTCCCCGCCTCCTGCGGGGACCGGCGTGGGCAGGGACTGGGTGCCACACACCAAGCTGCCCGCCGGGCCGGAGGTCCAGACAAGAGCACCCCAAAGATGCCTTCCGGCCCCAAGATGTGACACCACCACCAGGTTCTGTGGGGTCCACCAGGCTGGGCCAGGTCAGCGAGAGCAGCCAGGCGAGGCTCCTGCTCCTGAGACCGTCCAGTCATGGGTGGGCCAGGCCTGAAAGTCTCTGCCACTTGCCAGCTTGTGGAGCCCCGGCAAGCTACGGAACCGCTCTGGGCCTCGGTTTCCCCCACTGTAAAATGGGGCAAATGACAACACGCCGTTCTCAGGGCTGTCGCAAAGATAAACAAGGTAAAGTAGGTTAAGGCCCTTCACGTAGCGAGAGCTCAGTAAACACTGGCACCATGCACCGTGGCGCTTGCACGTACCGGGCACCGTGCTAGGCACTTCCCGTGTGTTCGCTTTGTTAATTCGCACCCCGCCCCTGTGAGGCCGGTCCAGTTATTATGCCAGTTTTACAGATACAGAGACCGAGGCAGAGAGAGAGGGAGAGGTTGTGACCCGGCTGAAGTCAATCAGCTAATAAGTCACCGAGGTAGGATTCAAATCCGGGCAGTGAGGAATTGCCACTCTTAACCACAACTATCATTATAGTTATAATTGCAGTAAGAATTATAGTTATTATTCCAGGAGGCGGGGAGCTCCCAGGCCTGGAGCGGCCAGGTGGGGGCTGGGCAGGCCCCAGGGATTCCTGCGCGGAGTGACCACGGGAGGGCTGGTGGCTCCAGGCTCCCCTCGATTCCCCTTTCAGCAGGGAGGGCCCTGTAGAGTAGCAAGGCAGCGGGGAGCAGCTGGGAAGGAGCGGCCTTTTGTGTGCTGGGTCCGGGGCAGGCCTTGCCATGGCTCCCAGAGAGGGGAGCCTTGGGGCCCACTGCGGGGCTGGGAATGAGACCCTGACTCTCTGGCTCAGTTTCCTCTCTGTCTGGCCCGCAGCGCCGCCCCCCCCAGTGTCTGGGTCCCCCCAGCTGCTCTGGGGGTCAACTCCCAGGGCCTGAGCTAGCAGGCTGGTGGCTGTGGGCTGGTCCCTGCTGAAGATGACACCCCCCCTCCCCCCCACCCCCCCACCCCTGCCCCAGCAGTGGAAGGAAGAGCCCATTTCCCAGCAGAGCAGTGCAGAGGCTGGGGGTGCGGGCGGGGCGGGAGTGGCCCCCAGGCCCATTGTGTGGGCTCGATAAAGTACGGAAGCCGAGGTTAGAATGGGAGGAAGCCCAGCGCCCGTGGCCCTTTCCCACGGGTGGGGGCTCCGGGCACGGCCTCGCCAGGCCAGCGTGACTGCAGCCAGTGTGCACCGGGAGGCCACAGCAGTAAGACTCCGGGGCAGTGAACAGCCCTGCTCCGGAGGGCGCGGTGACTCCTCCAACAGCCAGGGGACTGTCACCCCGGCTCTGCTGTAGCTAAAGAAGCTGATGCTGAGAGGCCAAGAAGCCCCTCCAGAGCCAGTGGAACTAGGATCAGTACCTGCTTCCTGCAAAGCCGAGCTCTGGAATCACACACCATGGATGGGTGTATGCCTGTGTGTGCACGTACACACGCGTGTTTACAACCCCGGCGGGGCAGTCCTCTCAGGAAGGAGGTGGCACTTCCCCCGAGTCTTTTACTGAAAACATTCAAAGTGTGCGCCATCCTTACCTTTGAGTAGCAGCATCCTCTGGTGGAGAAACTCGGGTCTTAAATGCACACCGACCTGCCACTTCAGCGCTGGGTATCTTTGGGCAGGTGACTTGACTTCTCTGAACCTCTGTTTGCTTTGTGGACTTATTCTGAAGATGAATGAGACAGTCTCTGGATAGTGCCCATTCCGGGGTCTGGGCTATAGTATGAGCTCCATAAAGGAAAGTATGATTCCCCCCTCCCTCCCTCCATCCATCCACCCTTCCACGATGGGCATTCCACGTTGGCTAGTCGCTCCCCCTGCTGGCTATCACTGCAGTAAGGCCACTTCTCTCCCCAAATTCGGAACACTTTAAGAACGAGCCCATTTTTATTTTACGAATGAGGAATCCACGGCCCAGGGTGGGGCTCATGGGGAGTCTGAGCTGAGATCCACACGGGGTGGTATTTTGTCTTGTCTGGGGACATAGTGTCCATGCCCGGCCTGCTCTGAGCTCTAGTTCCTCCCCCATCTCGGGGCATTTCCTGGGCCCCTGTTCTAGGGTGGCCCTGGCGGGGCCTTGGGTTTGGGCTGGAGAAAGATGGACAAGCACCAGCTGGGCAGGGAAACCGCAGACAGCTCTGGTAGAGATGGTGGGAATCTGGAGCCGCCTGGAGGAGAGGTGTGGCAGGCTGGGGGGAGGAGGAGAGAGGGCATCCAGGGAAGGGGAGGAGGCACAGGCAAAGGGGAGGGCCAAGGAGGTGGGGAGGTGCAGTCTGTGGCTGCAGGAGAGCAAGGGGGATAGAGCTGAAGCCTAGATTCAGACAGTGAGGACCTCAAGCCTTGTTCCCCATCTGCTTTCCCTCTTTTTTTTTTTTTTTTTTTAAGATTTTATTTATTCATTCATGAGAGACACAAAGAGAGAGGCAGAGACACAGGCAGAGGGAGAAGCAGGCTCCCTGCTTCTCCTGCGGGGAGCCTGACACAGGATTCGATCTCAGGACCCTGGGATCACCACCCAAGCCAAAGGCAGACACTCAACCACTGAGCCACCCAGGTGTCCCCTGCTTTCCCTCTTTGATTCATTCTTCATTTGACAAGTGTTTGTTGAGCTTCTAACATGTGCCAGGCCCCATGAAGGTGACCCAGGCAGACAGAGGCCTTGCTCTTGAGAACTCACAGTCAAGCCCAGGGGAGAGACTGAGGAAAAGCCTTTTCAAAGGACGAGGGGTGAAGGGGCACAGCCTTGGCCTAGGGCTCTGGGAGTGCTCCCTAGGCCATGAGGCATTTCGGTGGCATACCCAAGGGCGAGGTCTTTCCTGAGGCTGGGTCTTGGGAGTCCAGGGAGATGGGAGGGTAACAAAAGCATCCCTGGTGGAAGGTGTAGCCTGTGGAAAGGCCTGAGGTGAGGGGGGAGGTCAGGCAAAGACGTCCCATTTGGCTGGAGGGCAGGAGGGTGCTGGAGCAGGGGTCAGGCTGGAGAGGTAACGAAAGGAGTTGTAACTGGTGTTAAAATGCAACTTTCTGGGCAGCCCAGGGTGGCTCAGTGGTTTAGCGCTGCCTTCAGCCCAGGGCGTGATCCTGGCGTCCCAGGAACGAGTCCCACGTCGGGCTCCCTGCATGGAGCCTGCTTCTCCCTCTGCCTGTCTCTGTGTGTGTGTGTGTGTGTGTATGTGTGTGTGTGTGTGTCTCTCTCTCTCTCATGAATAAGTAAATAAAATCTTAAAAAAAAAGCAACTTTCTGCCCAGATCTGATGGCAGACCCTGTGTATCGTGTCACGGGGTTTAGATATTACCCTGGGGGCACTGGGCAGAAAGCCCAGCTGCTGACCGATCCCAGGCCTCTGCCAAACCTCACAAGCCTGAGTTGGCCATTATGATCTCGATTTTGAAATTAAGAAATGGAGGCTCACAGAGGGACAGTGATTGGCCGAGTCACGCTGCGGAACCCGTCCTGTAGCCCCGCTCTCCCGTCTGCCCTACTGCCTGCAACGATTAAGGGCTGTGACTCTGGCCCTGCCATCAGGGCTGTGACTCCGGGCCTGCCATCAGGATTGTGTCTCTGGCTTCTCCCTTGCAAACTGGGCTCCGAGTTGCATCAGGAGGAGACCCCTCTAGCTGGAGCATCTGTCAGCCACACTTGGTGGACAGACTGTTCCCAGAAATGGGTCTCCCTGTCCCTCACCTGAGGGTAGGAGCTTGGCAGGAGAGGAGTGGGGCGGTTGGAGGAGCCCTTGGCTCCCTGAGCCTCTCTGCTCAGCCAGCAGCCGTCGGCTGCCCAGACCATAACGTGTCTATCTTCCTTCCACAGATGAGCGGGGCTGACACAGTTGGGGATGATGATGAAGCCTCTCGGAAGAGAAAGAGCAAAAACCTGTACGTTGCAAAGATCCATGATCCTCAACCTTGCAGTCAGGGAGACTTCTTCCCAAGCCTCTCTCCCTCCTCCATCCCTGGGCTTGTCTCTCCTCTGGGGGTACAGGTGGGGAGAAGGGGCCGTGCCCAGTCCTGCCCTAGAGAGACGCCAGTCCACAGCAAGACCTTAAGACTGGCCAGCGGCCCCGGGGAAGGGGGTCACCGGGGTCCTGAGCGTCCGGCACTGGCCTCAGCACACACGCAGAGTGAGGCCGCCTGCTGACTCAGTACCTGGAAGCCCCAGGGAACCACGAGGAGGCAGGCAGCCAGGTCGTCCTGGCCCCGGCCCAGCTGGGCAGTGGCTGAGTGACCCTGACAAGTGCTTTTTGCTCCCTCTGAGAGAGGACAGACAGCAGTCCTCGGGATTCCCCCTTCTCCCCGCCGGGGCACTGCCAGGAGGTGGCGCTGCTGGTCCAGGTAGCCTGGCCCTCGCTCCCCAGCCTGCAGGCCGCATTCCCGGGCTTTACACTGCCGTTTTGGAGGTTTGTGAGCCGTACCCATTAAATCAACAGGGTGTGTGTGGGGCTTCTCCTTGGGTCTCCTTGGACACCGAGGCCCAAGGCCCTGGAGACTGGGTGGTGGAGGTGGGGGGGATGGAGAGGAGGCCCTGGGGCACGTGGTGGTGTGCCCCCTGGGTCCCCTAGTGCTCATCATCACCTACCAGTTGGGCCTGGGGGAGGAGGACAGGCATCTTTCCAGATGCCTCCTGCAGCCACTTCCCAGGCCTCTACTTTGGCTGGCGTCCACTACCCTAGAAACTTTCTTCCCGGCTCCTCTGCCCTCTCCAGCTTCCTGTGGCAACGGTAGGCTTCTCTCACTCTGCAGCCAGGAGCAATCACGCCCTTCTAGGGAAGGTGAAATGCACCAAAAATAGCTCTGTGTACCAACCGTTGGGTCCCGGTGTCACCAAAGCCACTGGGGGTGCCGCTTCCAGGGGTGGGGCGGTGGAGGGCCGTGGAGGGCCAGCATCTGCCGTGCCAGGCTGTCCCGGCCCGGTCCACAGACTCTAGCCTCTCTTCCTGGTGGGTGCTGCCTTTTGAAGGCCTGAAGCTCACCTTTTTTTTTTTTTTTTTAAATGTTTTTAAAGATTTTATTTATTTGACAGGGAGAGAGAGAGAACACAAGCAGGGGAAGCAGGAGAGGGAGAAGCAGACTCCCCACTGAGCAGGGAGCCTGATGCCGGGGCTCCATCCCAGGACCCCGTGATCATGACCTGAGCAGAAGGCAGACACTTAACCTACTGAGCCACCCAGGCACCCTGAGGCTCACATTCTTAAAAGCTTTGTCAAGGACTCTTAGGCTCTAGGGTAACAAAAATAACTAATATTTATTGTGCCAGGCACTGTTATATGATCTAACTTAATCTTTACCATTATTTCTATTTCATATTTCCTTTTTTTCTCACTTACTCTGTTTGACCAATGAGCAAATTGAAGCAAAAAGAAGTTACTTGTCCGAGGGTCATACAGCAAGTACATGGCAGAGTGGGGATCTGAGACCTGGCGTGCTGGCTCTAGAAATATCGATATACATGTGTATATATTTTTCCCCAGAGCCGTTATATTTGAAGTTCAGTGCAAAGCACTCTGAGGGAGGTTCACAGCAGCCCGGCCAGGTAGCCTCTGAGTGATGAGAGTCTGTTCCCCAGAGGCCACTCATTCCATCTCTTCATGGCTCTGGTTGGAGGAAAGTGCTCCTTTAGCTTCTGCTTGTGGCTCCCTGTTCTGGCTTCTGGACCCATGTGGGAACACGGGTTGGGGGGGGTGTGGGGGGGGCTCTGCGCTCTGCCTTCCAGTCAGACCACTATGCTCCAGGAAGTCGAATGCTGGCATTCTAGTCACCCCGGGGCGCTCTAAGGGCCCCCATCCTCACCGAGAGGACTGCCAGGCCCTGGACTCCTTGGCCTTAGCTCATTGGCTTGGACTTGCAAGAGCAGGGTCCCCCATCACTGATGGATGAGAAAACCTGACGTGCTGAGAGGTTAGGTAACTTGACAAAGAGCACACAGTTGGTACCTGCTGGGGTTGGGATTTGTCCCTGAGGCTCTGAGGCTCCGGAGCCCACACTTAACCTCCACAGGGCACCACCTCCCTTACCTACTTACCCAGGGTGTCCTATAGGTCTTAATGCCACTTTCAGCTTCAATGACTTCAGAAGTGCAAATACCACAAACTTACAAACACCCGCTTGCAGTTGCATTATTTACGTTTCTTTTACACTTACTTAGCTTTGCGAATTGGCAAAAAACAAAAAACAAAAAAACGGGGTTGCGGGGGAATCCCTGGATGGCTCAGCGGTTTAGCGCCTGCCTTTGGCCCAGGGCACAATCCTGGATTCCCAGGATTGAGTCCCGAGTCAGGCTCCGGCATGGAGCCTGCTTCTCCCTCCTCCTGTGTCTCTGCCTCTCTCTCTCTCTCTCTCTCTCTCTCTCTGTGTCTATCATAAATAAATAAATCTTAAAAAAAAACCCACAAAAAATGATTTTGCCAATACATTTTTTATCGTGACTTGGTTCCGGTCAGCATTTTTTATCTTTCATCAGAACAGAAACCAAAAATCAAAATTAAAAAAAAAATGATGGTTCAAAAATCACAAAACTACATGTGCATTTAAAAAGAAATTTCCATAATTAAAATTCCAAACGACGTTTTTTGAAAGTTTGTAGGATTTGTACTTCTGAAGTTGTCTGAGCTTTGAAACCGTACTCAGACTTTGGGGACACCCTGCGTCTTCGCGGATGCTTGTACCGAAAGCCAGCGGCCGAGGCTGAGGCCCGGGAGCCTGGGCTGTTCCCCTGGAGGGTGCCCAGGGTGGGGGGTCTAGCGACCGAGGAGGAGGAGGAGGAGGAGGAGGGCCCCCCCCCCAAACTTGAGCCTGGGGCGTTTAACCCCTTCCTTGCCAGCAGCTTTGCCCGGGGCTGAATCGGGCCTCCTGGGGGGCGTGGCAAGGCTAAAAATGATTCCTGGCTAAAAATAGCCAGTCCTGCCACCCTGGTGGGCAGGGTCCCCCCCCACTCCCTCCCTCCCTCCCAGCAATTTGCTGACTTGTTTTCTCCTCCTTCCCCCGGCGCTGCCATGGCAACGGGGAGGCCGGTCACAAATAACTGGGTCTGGCTCTTTGCCGGGGGCCCCAGAGGCCGCCCCTTGCAGACACATGCCCCTTTCACGGGCTCCCTCCCAGGGTTGGCCAGGAGGGATATTTTTTTTTCCGCTCCCGTCCTGGGCCCTCCCATTTCCTGGCTCCTCCTGTCTGAGTCCCAGCCCGGCCCCGGAGCCCAGTCGGCGGCTGGGATCCCCGCGAGCGAGCGCTTGCACCGTCGTGCCTGCGGGTGGGGAGCCCGAGCCTTGGGGGTGCTCCCTGCAGGCCGCCCGGGCCGAGGCGGGGCCCCGCGGAGATGCTCCGAGGCATGTACCTCACCCGCAACGGGAACCTGCAGCGGCGGCACACGATGAAGGAGTAGGTGCCTCCCGCCCGGCGCCGGCCCGGGCACCCAGTAGGTGCCACCCTGGTCCGCGCCGGCCGCCCGCTGACCCCCTTCTCTGCTTCCGCCCCCAGGGCCAAGGACATGAAGAACAAGCTGGGCATCTTCAGGCGGAGGAACGAGTCTCCCGGGGCCCAGCCGGCGGGCAAGGCTGACAAAATGGTCAAGTCATTCAAGTAGGTCGGGTCTGCACCCCGGGGTCCCCAGGGGGGCGGGGCTGGTGGGGCGCTAAGTGGAGAGGGGGGTTGGGCTGGGTCCAGCTCCTCTGTCTCTGACGGAGCCTGGTACCCTGGAGCCTGGTACCCTGCAGGCGGTGGGGACGGGGACCGGCTGCGGGGGAGGCCGGCCAGGCAGGGGCAGAGGTGGGAGCCCGAAGTGATGCGGGCCCAGGGAAGGGGGATGGGCTCCCCAGCTGGGCTCAGCCACCGCCCAGGGCCAGGGGCAGCTAACAGGCCCCCCAGCCCCAGTCACCCCCTCCCCGTGCCTCACTGCGCCCCTTCCCTCGTCCCCCAGGCCCACCTCAGAGGAAGCCCTCAAGTGGGGTGAGTCCTTGGAGAAGCTGCTGCTTCACAAATGTAAGTGGGGGCCAGCCGGCCTGCTCCCCGCTCCCCTCCGGGTGTCATCTCCCTCCCTCTCCCCCTTCCGCCTCTCCCGACAGTGGCCTTCCCTCTTTCCTGGGTGCCAGTCCGGGGGCCCCGCTGTGGGGAGAGGCCGGGCCCTTGGGCTGGCCTTGGAGCCGGCTCCTGCCAGCCCCTCCCCGTCCACGGGAGCTGGCCCAGCCTGCAGGAGGCCGCCGCGACCTGTGCGCTCAGGCCCGGATTCCCAGAAGAACGATAAACATTTCCAGGGACCGAGGCCTTACACGGGCCAAGGGTGCCCGCAGCTCATGGGCAGGGCCCCCTCTGATCCTCGCAGGGCTCCAGGAACTGGCTCGTGAGCCCCACTTTACAGATGGGGGAACTGAGGCACAGACCGGGGAGAGACGTGGCCAAGGCCCACGAGGCAGCGGCAGGGCCGGGGCCGCATGCCGGGGCTCCTGGCTCTTGGAAGTGGTTACCCTACCGAGCTCCCAGCATCTGCACCCTAAGAGACCCCCGAGGGGAGGCCAGGGGGGCCCAGAGGGCAGGAGGGGCTGGTTCTGCTCCTCACCCGGGGCCTGGGCTTCTCACCGCAGATGGGTTAGCCGTGTTCCAGGCCTTCCTTCGCACCGAGTTTAGTGAGGAGAACCTGGAATTCTGGCTGGCATGTGAGGACTTCAAGAAGGTCAAGTCACAGTCCAAGATGGCGGCCAAGGCCAAGAAGATCTTTGCTGAGTATATCGCCATCCAGGCGTGCAAGGAGGTAAGGCCTCAGGCCCCTCAGCCCACACCCGGTGGCTTCTCAGTGGCCTCGAGGAGCTCAGGAAGGGGAGAGGCGAGAGGGACGCTCGGGGACCGTGGTGTGGCCAGGGTGGAGAGGAAGCAAGCCTGGGGCCTGGGAAGGGCAGATCTCCATTGGTAACAAATCAGAAAGGCCGCTGTCGGGCGCTCGTGCCAGGCGCCTGCTGAGCCCTTTATGTGTGAACTCTTTTATTTGATCCTCATGACAACCTGTAAAATGGGTTCAATATTATCTTCACTTTAAAAACAAGGCGACAGGAGGATCTCCGGGTGGCTCAGCGGTTTAGCACCTGCCTTCGGCCCAGGGCGTGATCCTGGAGACCCGGGATCGAGTCCCATGTCAGGCTCCCTCCCTCTGCCTGTGTCTCTGCCTCTCTCTCTCTCTCTCTCTCTCTCTCTCTCTCTGTGTGTCTCATGCATAAATAAATAAAATCTTAAAAAAAAAAAAAGAGGCGACAGTGTCTGCTGAGGTCAGAGGAACTAACATCCATCGAGTGCTTACTGAGTGTCGGGTACTGTGGGCAAAGTCGCAGCGGGTGATCTGTTGATCTGCTCGGTCTGTGTTTCCCGTGGATGACCTTGCTTCGTCTCTGCCACTCTTTGAGGGGTACACCACTCCTCCTAGCCCGCGGACAGGACAGGTGGGCCTCGGAGCACTCGCGCGATGTGCTCAGGGTCCTGGGCCTAGGCACGGCGCCGCCGGGATTCCAACCAGGCAGTGTGACCTTAGAGGTTTTTTCAGGCCCTATAAGCTACCAGCCCTACAGTGAGCGACCCGGCCAGGACTTGGGCCACTGACCCGAGGGCCTCCACTCTGAGACTTAAGACGTGGAGCAGAGGGGCTCGGAGGTGACAGGCTGGGGACGGCCCGTTCCTGGGCCCCCGCCCCGGGGTCGGCCCCCTGCAGGTGGACCTCACTGTGCTGCCCTCCCCTCCACAGGTAAACCTGGACTCCTACACCCGAGAGCACACCAAGGACAACCTGCAGAGTGTCACCCGGGGCTGCTTCGATCTGGCGCAGAAGCGCATCTTCGGGCTCATGGAAAAAGACTCGTATCCACGCTTCCTCCGCTCTGACCTCTACCTGGACCTCATTAACCAGAAGAAGATGAGTCCCCCACTTTAGGGGCTGCCAGGGTCAAGCCCCGTGTTCACACCAGGCGGGCTGGGCCCCCTTCCCACCTGCCTCTCTCCCTCTGCGACGGAGGGGGCAAGCAAGCCCCCGGAGGCTGTGTCTCCGGATGGACAGACGGACATTCGGATGAGAGGCCTGGACCGAGAGAGGCCCAGGCCACCGGAGGAGCAGAAGGACTGGCCCCGTTGGGTCCCCACTGCCCCGGTACGAGGGGGCCCGAGGGCCCCGGCAGGTCAGGGGCCCTGGCTGAGCCAGACCTGGAGCTGCTGCTCTGTGCTGCGTAGACTCAGCATTGACCAAGTTCCTTAAAGAACTGGCTGATGGGGCAGGGGGCCTGGCTGTGGGCTCCAGGGATCTCCCGGGGGAGGCCACTGGGGCTCGCCACTCTGACCCCGCCTTGAGTTTTATTTATTTAAATAGTAGTCGGATGCTTGGCACGTCGTCCTGTTATAGGAAATTTTTGCCTCATCGGTTTTCCTAATTTACAAGTGCAATATTTTAACCAACGCCTTGTGAAAACCCACCTCGCCGAGAAGGTGGACACCACTTTCCAGTTTCAGGGGAGTTGCTGGTCCCAGGCACCAGCGGTGGGCAGCTGGGCCTTCTGGACTCATGCGGCCTGGCGGGGGGTGGGTGCTTCCGTGGGAGCTCGCACAGAGATCCAGCACCCCCCCCCCCCCCCACCGAGGGAAGTGCCCCTCAGGGGCTCTGGGAAAGCATGGCACCCTTGGACCACACAGCAGCCAAGTTCTGGAGCAAATAAAAGGCCTGTGTTATTTCTCGTTCGTGTGTTCCTGGGTCTTGAGCTTTCCCAGGGTGACTGGGACTCGGGGGGCTGGGGTCAGTCTGGCTTCTCCTCTCTCGCCATCACCCGCCTCCCACCCCAGAGCCACAGACACAGTGCCCTGGGGCTTGCAGCTCACTGACCGCTTCCCCGGGCTAGGCATCCTTGTCCATCTACCGTCTCGCCTTCTCCACAGCCTGGGAGGTGGGGGTTAGGCCCTTTTCACAGATGGGGACAGTGAAGCATGGGCAGGTAAGGTGACTTGTCCAAGGTCATACGGCTGGTGAGTGGCAAAGACCGGGTTCTGCCAAAGCCCAGCCATAGCGCCTGTACTCCGGATTGCTGTCCTCTGCTTGCCACAGGATGGAGGCCTAGCTTGGCCACCATACCCTGGGATTCTAGTGGAACTAAGGCTGGTTGGCTGAGGTGGAGGAGGCCAGTGTCTCAGGCAGGGCAACGGCTGCAGATGGACAGGTCCGTGGACACCTTTAGGGCAGAAGGGAGATGTGGGCAGGTGGCAAGGCGTGGGGCTTACAGAGAATCCCTACGTCTCCCTGGAAGGCTTCCCACTCTGCACCTAACAAGAGGTGCAAATTTAGGCAAGGTGTGTCCCAAAGCCGCATTTCACTGGAGGCCTTGCACCACTTGCTCGGAGGCGATGAGAGAAGAGCCTGGAACCCAGGCCAAGCTGATGCCAAGGCTGGCCCCTGGCGCCCCCTCCTACAGCCTGCTGGGGGCTGGGGCTCGGGCACGGCCTGGAGTGGGGGCCCCCGGTGCCCCCTCCTGCAGCCTGCTGCGGCCTGGGGGCTGGGGCTCGAGCATGGCCTGGAGTGGGGTCATCCATTCAGAGCAAGGGTGTCATCCAGGCCTGCGATTGGGAACCTGACAGCTGGGAAAACAGACCCCGAGGGGAGCACAATAGCCCTCCTGTTCCTCCCAAAACAGGGCTAGTGGCAGGGCCGGAGGGAGGTCAGGACTGGAGGCCCGGCCTCCCTGAGGTGTCTTCCACTTGGAGGAGACACCGGGCCCCAGAGGCTCACCTTCCCCTTCAGGTTCCAGGGACATAGCCTGGGGCCAAGCCCTCGGCCTTCCCACCCCCGGTTGCCACGGAAACCAAAGTCCCGCAGAGCAAAGTCAGGCAGATGGAATTCCCATTTCGGAAGGCCCCACTGCCTGGTTTCCATTACTCACACTGGGTCCCTTGGCCCCGAGCAGCTTTGGCGACGCCGAGCAGCTGGAGAGCAGACTGGAAAGGTGCCTGCATCCTCCTCGCCCTGGGCCCTGCCTGGGCTCCCCCGGGACCTTGCGTAGTGCCCTCCCCGCTCAGGCCTCACTACTGTCACCTATACCGCGTCTGGGCTGCTCCCGACTTTTTTTTTTTTCAACATGCTTGGAGGGACCAGACCCCTTGCTGTCTGTCTGGCAGTCCCAGGCTGGTCAGTGTGGGATGTGAGGGCTGCGAGGTCGTTGTGTCCAGGCCCCTTCCCAGCCTACAGATGGGAAGACTGAGGCATAGGGAGGCAAGCAGCCCTTCGGGGAGGTGAAAGGCCCAGGCCCCGGCTCCATGGCTAACTACCAGCTCTCAGTCTTTGAAAAAAAAATCATCTTTGCCTCAGTTTTACCATCTGTAAGTCATGCACATTGGCACCTATCCAAGAGCTTGCGGGACCAAGTGAGGTCAGCCCAGTGCCTGGTGCAGGGATGTGCTCCTTCTTCGCAAGCTGCTGCTGGTGACATCGTTATTGAGGGTCACAGGGAGGTGAGAGCTCCTCCGGCGTTGTCAGGCCCGGGCCCTGCCCTGATCAGGGCGGCCAGGGAGCCTTCAGGCTCAGACCCCGGATCGCTGTCCTTCCAGGAACGTTGAGCTGGAGGGCAAAGCCGGCCTGTTCCGGGGAGCGTCAGCCACAGCCCGCGCCGCACGGCTGCCGGTCAGCCTGGCTCGGAGCAGCTGGGTCAGCCTGCAGACACGGAGTGAAGGGTGGGAAGGGGAGAGGGCACGGCCGCGGCTCCCGGGTGGATGCCAGTGGGAGGGCGCTGGGCCTTGGCCTGCCCGGCCGAGCTTCATCCGCCTCGTTGTGGGCCGGTCGCGTGGGTCCCTCACGCTCTCGGCCTCTTGGCCCGGCCTGGGGCGGACACGGCCCCCCGGACCCTCCAGCCTGGAAGAGACCACGGGGTCTAAGCTGCTGACTCGCGTGCTTGGATTCCTGCTTGCATCTTTTTTTTTTTTTTTTTTTTTTTAATTTATTTATGATAGTCACACAGAGAGAGAGAGAGAGAGGCAGAGACACAGGCAGAGGGAGAAGCAGGCTCCATGCACCGGGAGCCCGACGTGGGATTCGATCCCGGGTCTCCAGGATCGCGCCCTGGTCCAAAGGCAGGCGCTAAACCCCTGCACCACCCAGGGATCCCCCTGCTTGCATCTCTTGCAAGATCTCTTGCAGCTCGAGATCTCCCACGGCAGCCCAGCAGGGCCTGGGAGTTTCCGAGGGTTCTAGAGTTCTTGAGCCCTGTGAAGTCAGGATCCCGGGGTGGGGTGGCATGAGGGGGCAGGTCAGCAGGCCCCCTGCCCAGATAGGCCCCCTACAGGCTCCCTGGTTCTCCAGTTTCACTCCTCTCTGCTCCCCCCACCCTCCCCAAACTCCTGGGCACTCCCCACCCCCATGTCTCTGCTTTGCTCCTCTGGTCCTTACCCTCCTGTCCCCCCCAGGTCCCTCTCGCTGCCATCCTACTCTAGACAGGCTCCCTGGTTCACCCCTCTGCCCCAGCCGCTCCCTTAGCTCCCCGGCCCTCAGGCAACACACCCTGGGCCTCCGACAAGTGCTCTGGAGCTGTTGTGTTGCTGACATCTGTGAAACATCTGGCTCTGCCTCGCCTCTCCCTGGCAGGGCCAGGCAGGAGGGAAGGGGGTACCTGGGCCCCCTGCGGCCAGGGTAGCCCCGTCCTTGGGATCCTTGGGTCGCAGGAGAGAGGGGGTGAGGAAGAGCTTCAGGGCGGGTCCAGGCCTGCTCAGCATGGAGGAGAGTGGGGCTTGGGGGGCCCGCGGCTTGGGGGGCCCACGCCAGGGGCATCCGAGCCTTAGCTCCCCGTCCCCGCGGCCGGCCTGGGCAGTGCTCAGTGCTGTTTTCCTTTTATAAGTGAGAAAGTTCACGGTCAGGGAAAGTGGGAGAGTATGTTGTGGCTGAGCCCAGACTGGGTCCCGAATCCCTAACATCCGGGCAGCATCACCTCCAGCCAGTCGGAGGGAGTTAGTGGGGAGCACAGGTTCTCCTTGTCTCCAGGACACAGCTTTTCTTTTCTTTTTTTTTTTTTAAAGATTTTATTTATTGATCCATGAGAGACACAGAGAGAGAGAGGCAGAGACACAGGCAGAGGGAGAAGCAGGCTCCTTCACCCGGACCCAGGACCACGACGACCTGAGCCACCCAGGTGCCCCAGGATAGGACTTTTCTCACGAAGGTCGTGGGCCTCACGTGTGGAGATACCTGGCCCTGGGCTGAATCACAGTTCTCCGTGGAGCTGTGGATAAATTGCCTTACTTTTCCGAGCCTCGGTGGTGTTGTCTATACAATGGGTATAACAATCCCACCTGCCGGTCTCACGGGGACTTGGTGAGATAACGAATCTGTGTAACCCTCAGCACAGGGCCAGCCACGGAGGGGGCGCCCCACGGAGGCGCAGGCGGAGGGAGGCCCGGGGCTACCACTGAGCATCCAAGAGGTGAGGTCAGGCCAAGCAAGCAGCTGCGCAGGAGGAAGCTGCCCCCGCATCGGCCGCTTGGCCAGTCTCTAGGACAAGGCCACCAGTGCCCCAAGGATAAGGGTGGGGGGTGGGGCCCCAAGAGGGTGGGATTGGGCCCTGGGCCTCAGTGGGCTCCGCAGAGGCCTGCTTGCTGTTTTGGGGCAACTGAATAGCACCCGCGCTGTCAGGCAGCTGCCTTCCCTCAGATGGTCCCAAACCTGCGCGTGACTTGGTACGAGACCCTCCGCTCTCTTGCTGGTTTCTTCTGGGAAACAAGGGGAACCGAGCTTGCTTTCTGTCTGAGGACCTTCCGAAGGGGCGCATGGTGCCTGGTGTGATGTGAGGGGCTGGATCCAGGCCAGGTGTGTCTGCATAGGGTGTGTGTGTGTGTGTGTGTGTGTGTGTGTGTGTGTGTGTGTGTTGTTAGGACTAAAAAAAGGGTTTAACAACTTCCCCAGATGCCTGGAGGGAGCCGTCTACTTGCCACCTGCCTTGGGGTCCCCGTGGGTTCATGACCCTCAGACACAGCACCCCGTGTCCCCCTGCCAGGCCCAAGTGCAGAAGGATGTGCTGGCTATTCACATACTCGTTCCCCTGAGGTCCGCACCCCTGCCACACACACACACACACACACACACACACACACACAGGCCAGAGCAGCCCCTCTAGGCACCGAGCTCTGCGTCAAAGGCGGAGCTGAGGGTCCCTGCACTTGCGGGGAAGGAAATTCACCCCCAGGGTCTGTTTCTGCTGCTACTTTGTGGCAAGACCCTTCCCTCACTGGCCCTCGCTGGCCCATCTGAAAAATGGGTGGAGGGTATTCCAAGTCAGAGGAGCCATCTGACTCTGATACCTTTTTTTTTTTTAAGATTTTAATTATTTATTCATAAGAGACACAGAGAGAAGCAGAGACACAGGCAGAGGGAGAAGCAGGCTCCACGCAGGAGCCCGATGGGGGACTTGATCCCAGGACCCCAGGGTCACGCCCTGAGCCCAAGGCAGACGCTGGACCACTGAGCCCCCAGGGGCCCCGCACCTTAGGTTGTATTCGCTGCTCCCTCTGAAGTGCTCCTGCCGCAGGAGGAGCAGAATCTGTACCGCAAGGCCGTGGAGGACGGTGACGAGGATGCTGGCAGGCCTGGGCTCTGGCTCCGACGCTGACTCGCTGTGCGACCGTGGACGAGTCCGTGTCTCGGAGCCACCAGGTCCTCAGCCAGAAAGAAAGGGTCATAACGGGGCCCGCGACCGGGGTCGTGCGAGCTGCCCAGGCCCTCCCTGCCCGAGCTCCCTGCCTGGGCCCACATCCGCCGGCCCGGCCGGAAGGGTCAGTACCTCCGGGGCAGGCGTCTCACTGAGATGCAAGTGGTTTGGGTTTTCTTTTTAATAATTTTTCATTTTGCAAAAATTAGGTGTTCACAGGAAACTGCCAAGAGGTGCCCCCCACGTAGCCTTCATGGACTTCCGTCAGTGGCTGTACCTTCCCCAGTCGAGAGTACAGCCTCAAAGCCAGGACGTGACACTGGGACACTGTGCGTTCCTGCGCTATTTTGTCGCGTGTGTAGATGGTGGAACCGCTATGGAACTGGCAACAGAACTGTGTCACCACAAAGATCTCCCCGGATCCTCTTCTACCGTCACGCCCATCCCCCCCGCCCCCCCAACCTTCACCCCCAGCAACCACTAATCTGCTCTCCGGCTCTATAATTTTGTCATTTTAAGAATGTCGTATAAATGGAAGCATGCACTATGTGACCTTTCGAGATTGTCTTTCTTTGCTCATCGTAATGCCCTTGAGATCCATCCAAGTTGCTGCGTGTGCCAAGAGTTCGATCGTGTTTCTTGCGGAGTGGTGTTCCGCGGTGTAGATGGGCCGCGGCTGGTTTACCCATTCACTTGTTGACGGGCGTTTCGGTTGTTTCCAGTTCCCTGTAGAGCTGCTACAGGCGTCATGTAGAGAGTTTTGCGTGGACACAAGTTTTCACTTCTCCGGGATAAGCGTTCAGGAGTGCAAGTGCTGGGTGTACGGTAAATGCAGGTGTCGTTTGTAAGGAACTGCCACCCGGTGAGAGAGCCAGTTTCTCTGCCTCTTGGGAGCATTGAATGCCGCCCCCACGTTGTTCACTGTGGCTGTTCCACTAGGTGCGAGGTGAGATCTCTCCAGGTTTTCATGTGCTACCTCCCTAATGAGTAGGGATATTGGGCATCCTCTCGTGTACTCGTCCTCCGTCTGTATACCCCCTCTGGTGAAATGTGGCCTCCTGCCTTTGGCTCACTTTCTCCTTAGAGCATTTGCTTTTTTACTGTTTTGAGTTCAAGAGCACTTGATGCACCCTATGAAGACATCCTTGGTCACGTAGGTGGTTTGCAGATCATTTCTCTGCGGCTGCAACTTGTCTTTTCATGCTCCTAATGCATCTTTTGCAAAGCAAAGGCTTTTTTTTTTTTTTTAAATGTTGATCAAGATCAATGTATCACTTTTTAAGATTTGTTTTAAGTTTTCTATTTTTATTTTTAAAGATTTTATTTATTTATTTATGAGAGGCACAGAGAGAGAGAGGCAGAGACACAGGCAGAGGGAGAAGCAGGCTTCATGCAGGGAACCCGACATGGGACTCGATCCCGGGTCTCCAGGATCAGGCCCTGGGCTGCAAGAGGTGCTAAACCGCTGAGCCACCCAGGCTGCCTTAGAGTTTTTTAATTTTTAAATAATCTCTACACCTGTTGTGGGGCTTGAATTCACAACCCCGAGATCAAGCATCGCATGCTCCTCCGAGTACCCCCTTTTCCCATTTTCTTTATTTCGTTTTGTTGTTTGGGTGGTGGTTTCCCTCTTTTTGCTTTTAGATGGTGCTTTGGGTGTTATGTCTCAGAACTTCTCACCAATCCCTAGGTCTAAAGATTTTCTCCTACACATTTTATAGATAGCATCTTATATCTTAATCCCCCCATTAAATTCTTTTCTTTTCCTCCCATTAAATTCTTGTGGAAGATGTGAGGTTGAAATTGAGATTCTTGGGTTTCTCTTTTGTTTGTTTGTTTATTTGTCTTTGTTTTTGTTTGGGCACAAGGATGTCCATTGCTTTAGCACCATTTGTCGAAAAGACGATCCTTCATCTACTGAATTGTTTTTGAAAAACCCCAGCTTTATTGACATGTAACCACACGTGGTTTAATCTACCTATTTAAAGTGCACAGCCCAATGGTTTTTTTAGTATTTTCATGGAGCTGTACAACCATCACCACAATCAATTTTAGAACGTTTTCATCACCCCCTCAAAAGTCTCCCTACCTATTAGTGGTCACCCGCCCCCCTCTCTATCCCTACCTTCCCAGCTTCGGGCAACCACTAATCTACTTTCTGTCTCTACAATTTGCGTATTCTGGACATTTCATGTAAATGAAATCATACAACATGTGATCTTTTCTGTCTGGAAAAGACAGAAAAGTGGCTTGTTTCACTTAGCATAACATTTTCAAGGTTCATCATGTGAGAGCGAAGGCTCGGTCCTTCCTTTCTTTGTCCTGCCTGCTAGTAGTCCATCGTATCCATCCCGTGTACCATGTAATAGACCACATGGTCTTTATCCATTCAGCAGTTGATGGGCCTTTGAGTCGTTTCTGCTTTTTGGTGATTATGAATAGGGCTGCTATGAACATCCACGTGCAAGTTTTTGTGTGGACATATGTTTTCAGTCCTCCTGGGTGTACACCTAGGTGTAGAGTTGCAAACAAATTGCCAAGTCATAAACAAACCCTATATGCTTAACCTTTTCAGGAACTGCGTTTCAAGCTGCACCGTTGACTTTCCCACCAGCAGTGAGGGCTCTAATCTCTGCACATTTTTACTGAATGCTTGTTATAATGCCTTTTTTTATTTCAGCCATGGGTGTAAAGTGTTATCATTGGATTGCTTTCGTGCTTTTGCAAAAATAGGTTGGCTAGGGCAGCCCAGGTGGCTTAGCGGTTTAGCACCGCCTTCGGCCCAGGGCGTGATCCTGGAGACCTGGGATTGAGTCCCACGTCGGGCTCCCTGCATGGAGCCTGCTTCTTCCTCTGCCTGTGTCTCTGCCTCTCTCTCTCTCTCTCTCTCTCTGTGTCTCTCATGAATAAATAAATAAAATCTTAAAAAAAAAATAGGTTGGCTATACTTCTATGGGTCCTTTTTTTTTTTTTCTTTTAAAGAGTTTATTTACTTAATTCATTAGAGACAGACAGAGAGAGGCAGAGACACAGGCAGAGGGAGAAGCAGGCTCCATGCAAGGAGCCCGACATAGGACTTGGTTCCAGGACTCCGGGATCACACCCTGAGCCGAAGGCAGATGCTCAACCTCTGAGCCACCCAGGCATCCCTATGGGTCCATTTCTCAATTCTCTATTCTGTTCCATTCATCTGTGTCCCTGTCCCTCCACCAATGCCACACGGTCTTGATTACTGTAGCTATATAACAAGTCTTGAAATAAGTGGAGCTATTTTCTCATTTTATTTATTTATTTATTCAAAATTGTTATACCTCTTTGAGTTCCTTTGCCTTTCTATATACATTCTAGGATAATCTTGCCTTGTCTACAAAAAGTCTTCCTGAGATCTTGATAGTAATTGCATTAAGCCTATATTTTAATTTGTGGGGAACTGGGATCTTTACAACATGGAATATTCCCGTTCACAAGCCTGCCGTGTCTCTCCATTTATTTAGATCTGCTTTGATTTCTTTCGTTAGCACATTGTAGTTTCCAGCATATAAATCCCATTTCATTAGATTTAAACCCAAGCATTTCATTCTTCTTTTAGTGATTGTAAATAATAAAAGTTTCAGTTTCCATGTTCATTGCATGCACATTGGAATGCAGTGGATTCTTGTACGTTGATCTTGTAGCTCATGACCTTGTTGAAGTCAATAGTTCAGAGAGGTTTTTTGTAGATGCCTTGGATTTTTCTGCACAATCATGTCATCCGCAAATAGGTACAGGTTTTGTTTTGTGTTTTTTTTTCTCATCTGTAATGTCATTTATTTACCATTCTTGTCTTGCTGCTGGGCAAGACTTTCACTAAAAACTAAAGGATGAGGGCAGCCCGGGTGGCTCAGCGGTCTAGTGCTGCCTTCGGCCCGGGGTGTGATCCTGGAGTCCCAGGATCGAGTCCCACATCGGGCTTCCTGCATGGAGCCTGCTTCTCCCTCTACCTGTGTCTCTGTCTCTGTCTCTCTCTCTCTCTCTCTCAGTGTCTCTCATGAATAAATAAATAAAATCTTAAAAAAAAAGACAAAACTAAAGAATGTTATTAGCTGTCAGTGTTTTGTAAATGCTATTTACTAAGCTATTTTATTTACATAGCATGTGTATATATATATATATATATTTACATACGTTTATAGAGGAAGTTTGCTTATTTACACACAAATTGCTCTCTATTCCTAATCTTCTGAAAATTTTTCCCATGGGTGGGTGTTGAATTTTGTTAAAAACTTTTTTTTGCTTCAGTGATGCCTGGGTGGCTCAGTGGTTGGGCATCTGCCTTTGGTCAGGGTGTGATCCCGGGGTCCTGGGATCAAGTCCACATCAGGTTCTCTATGAGGAAGGAGGCTCCCTGTTTCTTCCTCTGCCTATGTCTCTGTGTCTCTCATGAATGAAAAAATTAAAAATCTTAAAAAAAAAAACTTGTTTGCTTCAATGGGTATGACCATACAAATTTTCTTGATTAGCCTGTGAATATGGTGGATTACATGGACTGATTTTCAAGTATCAAACCCACCTTGCATCCCTGAAATAAACTTTATCTGAAAATGGTATATAATTTTTTAACATGTTGCTGAATTCTCTTTGCTAATATTCTGTTAAGGATTTGTGTTTCATATACATGAGTACTATCTGTGTTTTTTCTTTCTTCTACTGTCTTTGGTTTTGTTATCAAGGTCATACTGGTTTGCTAAAATGAATTGGGAAGTGCCCCCTCCTCTTCTATTTTCTGAGACAGATTGTATAGAATTGGTGTTTTTCTTTTCTTTCTTTCTTTCTTTCTTTCTTTCTTTTTTTATTTTTTTACAGACTTTATTTATTTATTCATGAGAAACACACAGAGAGAGGCAGACACAGGCAGAGGGAGAAGCAGGCTCCTCGCAGAGAGCCCCATGTGAACTTGATCCCAGGACCCCGGGATCACGACCTGAGTCAAAGGCAGACGCTCAACCCCTGAGCTATCCAGGTGCCCCAGAATTGGTGTTTTTCTTTTATTTTTTTCCTTTATTTTTAAAAAGATTTTGTTTATTTGACAGAGAGAGAGAGAACATGCACATGAGCATGCAAGCACAAGCATGGAGAGCAGCAGACAGAGGGGGAGGGAGAAGCAGGCTCCCAGTAGAGCAGGGCTCCATCCCAGGACCCCAGGATCATGACCTGAGCCACCCAGGCGCCCCTGGTGTTTTTCTTTTAGATGTAAGTGTATTTTAAGCCTCCGTTTGAAACGAGGGACAAGTGATGACAGCGCATTGGCCAAGATAAGTCACATGGCTGCGCCCCACGTGGAAGGATGGTCTACCTCCAGCAGGCAGAGCTGCAAACTCAGATGGCAAAGGGAGTGGGTGCTGGGAAAGGTGAAGAATGGGGACCGGTGGGGCCATCACAGAGGCCTTGGGAGCTCACCTTTGGGGTCTATTTCACCCAACTAAGTTCTTCACTCTGGGCTGTCAGTACCCACAGGCCCGGGCAGGCGGGGCCTTTCTGGAATCCACGTCTGCCTGACTGGACCCTCCCAGCAGGTGCTTTCCGATGCTGTCCGTGAGATATGGGTACACTCACCTTAAGCACAACTTATAAATCAAACCCTCAATGTGGAAATGATAGAAGACCTTCCTTACAGAATAACCAGTGATCAAACTCCCAGACTGTAGAAGTGAGCTCCAAAAATGGAACTTAATCTACTCAATTTGGTTTATTCCCGTTTTTCCAAATGTTTCCTTCGCCAGCCTTTCTGTTGGTGTGAACTGCGTCTGTGTCACGGGGAATTCAGAGAAGGATGAACTCTGGTCCCCACAGCCTGCCTCTGCCCTGTGTCCCCCGCCCCCACCCAGGTGCACCCCAGAGCCTTTGTACAGGTTGTTCTCATGGCTTTCCTGCTACCTCTTCACCTGGCCAGCTCCTTAACCTTCAAGACTCAGCTCAGAGGGAGGGTACGTCCTCCAGGCACCCTTTGCTGATGTCCCAAGCTGGGAGGAGAACCCTCCTCTGAGCTGTCCCCACACATTGCTCAGGCGACTCAGTCCTGGAGTTGCCCTTTGTCTCTTCTGGACTGTGAGACCCTCAAAGGCTGGAACCGAGCAGCTGTCTGGGTCCCCAGCATCCAGCCCAGGGTCCAATGCAGAGGAGCAACTTGAAGGCCAACAGCTGAATGTCTGTAGGCTGCCTGTGGCCAACACAGCCCATGGCCAGAGCCCCTGGGGCCAGAGCCCCTGGGGTCTGCCTCGCGGGTCTCTGATGAGCAGCCCCCTTCTCAGGTCTGGAGGGGAGTGCCAAACGCCCCCGGCTCCTCCTTCAGGACTGCTCCAACTCCTTCGGGGGATCTCAGAGGAAGCCCTGGAAGTGAGGGCAACCATGGACCTGCCCCAGGCAACAGTCGCCCTGAAGGTCAGGAAAACTGCCCTGGCATTCCCGACCCTGCTTCCCTTGAAGGCTCGCTTCCTCCAGCCTCTCATTGTTTTGCTCAGCTTCATCCCTCATCCATCCCTCATCCCTCATCCCTCATCCCTCATCCCTCTGCTTCTTGTGGTTCCTGCGACCTAGACTACATTTCCCTGTCTCTTCTTGCTTTGCCAGTCATGGCCTGTTCTTCCAGGATTTTTCCTCTGGACCAACCACAGGCTAAGTCTGAAAATCTGCACCGAGGGCCTGCCCTCAGGGGATTATAACTGGCCTCGAATTTTCCACTAAATAGTTTGCGGGTGTGAGTTTGGACTCTCCCCTGAGGGTATCTGGGAGCTGGCCAAGCTGGACTTGGCCCAGAGTAGTGGCCAGGAAGAGGGGGGCAGCTCCTGAGCCCTGGGCTGAGATAAGCAGCTGGACCCCAACACTCCGGTGGGACTATTTTCAGCCGCTGGTTCCCGGCAGGCTGGGCCTGCTTTGGGCCTGGAGGGAGAACAATGGGCCATTGAGCCTTATCCAGCCCTGAGCCCTGTGAGGCCCCGTGGAGGGCAAGTGACAGCGTGTGTGTGTGTGTGTGTGTGTGTGTGTGTGTGTGTGTGTGTGTGTTGGGGACCAGGAGCAGTGCTCCAGGCTGGGAGAACAGAAGTTGCCTGCCCACCCCCCTCCCCGTCCCCCATGCTGACGATCCCCAGGCAGGAAGGGATTCTATTGAGAGGCCTTTGTCAGACTTCCTGTGGGGCCAGGTGCTGGGCCAGCTGAGCTGCTCCAGAAGACTGTTCTCAGCGGCCACAGCTCAACACGTCTCAGGCCCTTCTGCAGGGCCAGACCCCGGGCTAAGCACCACAGGTGCTGCCTCATATTTATCAGCCTCATTGTACAGATGTGGAAACTGAGGCCCCGGCTCACACGGCAAGCAAGAGGCGCAGTCAGGACTTGGACCCAGGTCCTCTCTGTCTCCGTCCAGTGGGCAGGACCCTGCAGAGCTTTCGGGTCCCCCGCTAGCCCCTCGCAGGTCCTCCCTGGGACTCGTGGGCTTTGCGCTCTGCTTCCTGATGTCTCTGACTCCGTGAACCACCTCGGGCACATCACTTGCCTTCTCTGGGCCTCGATTTACTCATCTGTACAATGGGGACGGCCTTTCTCTCCGGGTAGGACCAGAGGCCAAGCGGGGTGGTGCTCCGCAGGTGGAGAGGGGTCATGCGTGGTCAGGCCTCCCTCCTTTCTAGCCTTGGATGATTTAGAGAGCCATGAACCCAAGTTCTGTTCACCCCACAAGCTGTTCACCCAGGAAATGCTCTCCGAACTTCTCGGGGTGCGGTGGGTTTGCAGCTCTGAAGGGTGCTCAGCGCCTCCAGGGAGTTCAGTGTGAAAGGAGCTGCAGGCCCATGAATGGGTGATGGCAGCGCAACGAGGGACACGCAGGACAGCAGCGGGGCTGCCTCCCCGGGCCGCGGGACCTGAGCACCGCAGACCCGGAAACCTCGTCCGCGCTGGTGACGAGGCTGCAAGTCCGAGATGTGGCTCCGTGGTTTCTCCTGAGCCCCCTCTCCCTGATTGCAGGCGCCACCTTCTCCTGGGGGCCCGTGTCATCGTCCTCCTGTGCGTGTCTCCCCGTCCTATAGGGACACCGGTCCCATTGGATTAGGATGACCCTAAAGACTTCGTTTTAACTTAATAGCCTCCTCAGAGGCCCTGTCTCACATACACTCGCATTCTGGGACCTGGGGGTTAGGATTTCAATATAAGAATTTGGGGGTGTGGGGGACACCTGGGTGGCTCAGCCTGGTAAGCATCTGCCTTCAGCTTGGGTTGTGGTCCTGGGGTCCTGGGATCCCCATCCTGCAGGGCAGGGAGCCTGCTCCTCCCTCCATACTCCCTGCCACATGCTTGCATGCTTGTGCACGCTTTCTCTAAAATAAATAAATAAAATCTTAAAAAAAGAGAAGAAAAGAAAAGAAAAGAAAAGAAAAGAAAAGAAAAGAAAAGAAAAGAAAAGAAAAGAAAAGAAAAGAAAAGAAAAAGCATCTGTGGGTGGAGACACAATTCAGCCCAGAACAATGGCTCTTTAAAACAACTGACAGCAGCTGCTTTGCGTAACAGCACAGAGTGAATCTGGCTCAGGTGAGGCCCCTCCAGGAGTCTCCAAGGAGCTGGCCAGACAGATGGCCAGATGGACGTCTCCAAGGAGCAGGAGAAAGGGGAGGGGCTCAGAGAGGGAGGAGTTTCCAGAAGGCTCTCAGCGGTCAGGGCCCTCTCCCATCCCAGCGGGTTAGGGATGCTCTGGGGTCAGGGATGGTTGACAAATTCGCAGGAGTTGCGCTGCCTCCGAATGGCCACTTGTCCTGTGCACTGGCCTCGGCGCACGGGCCATCTCCGTGACGCTAGTATACCCCGCTCTTCAAAGAACCCCGCAGCACCAGGCCTTTGGGATAAGGGGGCGGTGGGGCGGGGTGTTGCAGGGCTGGAGCCCGGTGGGCCGCAGGGGAGGAGGGCGGCTGTGAGGGCAGAGAGCAAGGAGGACCCCTGAGGACGGAAGCTCTGCCCAAGTGCACCTGCGCTCGGGGAGGACGTGCCAGGCTGTCCTATCTTACCACACAGGACAGAAATAACAGGAGGCTGTGGGGACGCCAGACCGCTGTGCTTGGGAAGGAGGCACGTGCGTTGGCCTCTCAGGGCGAGCATCAGGGAAGGCTTCCTGGAGGAAGTGAAAACTAAGGTGGGTCTTTTTTTTTTTTAAGATTTATTTATTTATTGGAGAGAGAGCGAGCACGCAAGCACAGTGAGGGGGCAGCGAAAGAGGGGACAGAGAATCCCAAGCAGACTCTGTGCTGAGTGTGGAGCTTGGCACGGGGCTTGATCTCACAACCCTGAGATCACGGCTCCAGCCTAAACCAAAAGTTGGACACTTAACCGACTGTGCCACCCAGGCACCCCAGGACTAAGGCGCATCTTTTAGGTGTGCATCGGAGATGCCAGCGGGGGGCAAAGGCGTTCCAGGCAAAGGAGCCTGCGAGGACCTAAGTCTGGGGGTTGCAGACTCTGAACCCCCCTTGCTGAGCTGTCTCCCAGCTGCCAGGCCCCCAGCTAAGTTCTTCCCGTAGATGGCCACGTGGGACTGGCTGGTGTGACAGGCAAAAAGGTGCAGGAGAGAGCAGAGGGGGTGCTGGCCTGCCCAAGGTGTGACTACAGACGTCACGACGGCGGGGAGACAGGAGAGGCTTGGAGCGGTGGTGGTCAAGTGACATGACCCAGGGAGGGACGGGCCCAATGGCTTTGACGAGGCCCTGAGGCCTGGAGAGGGGTGGACGTGGAGTGGTGAACAGGACCAGCGAAAGGCAGCCGAGAGGTCGCGGGGACCCCCCCCCAGGGCCACTCCAGCCTGGACGGTCAGTGTGGTTCCGGGCTGGCATCTTGATGGATGGCCCGCGTACTCCAAGGAGGGTTTGACGGTGGCTTTCCACGAGCTGCTGTTTCTTTCTCCCCTGCAGCTTCCGCTGGGCCATGAGGGCCCTGTGAGCCAGCCTGGCCCCGCCGGTAGCCCACGCTGACCAGTGCAGCCGGGGACGCGACCAGGACACGCGGCCATCCGCGCCTGCCCCGCGCCTGCCTGGGTCAGGTGCCTCCACACCCACCCGCGGTCCCCCAAGCACCCCATTTACCGCACGAGGAAACCAGGGCTCAGGGAGGGAGGAGGACTTGCCCGAGGCCCCTGGACTAGAAAGGCCTTGACTCCGGGTCCTTCTATCTCAAGAGCCTGGCTCCCAAGAAGATCCCTGCGGCCCTGCCCTCGCCGGGTAGGGCAAGTAGGGATGAGCCTCTAGCACCTCTGTGCCTGAGGATAGAGGGGAACATGGGTGAGAGGGCGCCCGGCCTGCCGGAGGCTCCGGGTGGGGACGTGGGGACGGATGGAGAGCTGGGCAGGAGGAAGGCCCACGTGCTAGGTCAACTCTGTCCACGCCTGCCCCGCTGGCTGCCTCTGGGCAGGGCCTGTGTCTCTAATGGAGAAGAGGAGCCAGGGCCCGTCATGGAGCTAAACCCTGCAGGCCTGATCCCCAAAAGCCAAGGGGCTGTCCTCCTGGCTCCAGAGACTTCTCCTCTCCTTGTGGCTGCCAGGCGCCTGCCTTCACCTCCATCTCCCCTCTGAACCTGTTTCTCCTCTGATAAAATGGGGGGCAGTGATGCCCCAGCACTGGGTGGGTGTGAGAGAGGAGCGAAGCCACGTTTGTGGAGAGTGCAGGCCCCTGGGTGCCAGCTCCGGGCGCCATCCCTGGGATTTGCTTGCTGGCTCCACGGCACTGAAGGCCCGTCCACTGTGGGGAGGGGCCGGGGCTAGGCTCTGGCTCCTGCTCTGCGGGTAACACTGGGCCACATGCTTCTCTGAACTTCAGCTTCACTGCCTGTGACCCTTTGGGTGGGGGATTTTAAGACTGGGGGTCACCAGAGGCAAAGCCCAGTTCTGACGCTCAGAGCAGGGTCTGGTGGGGTGCTGCTCTGTTGAATGGTCTCCTTCCCTGCAGCTGGCTCTCTCCCCTGTTGTGTTTTCCCCCCAACAAACTGCCCTGGAAATGTCTCTAAAGGTGTCGTTTTGGATCGTGTGCCGGGTGGGGGAGAAACAGGGACCCTCTCCCCAACATAGGTCCCCTTGCAGATATGCTTCTGGCCTGATTACAGCATCCACACACAGCACACGTCAAATACCCACACTACACACACACGTGTATCAAACACACAACGCACACACACGCACACACCCCCGCACCCTATTCAGAGCACGCATCAAGCATATCACACAGACGCACCACAACACATCCTACGAGCACGCACAGCGCACACACACAGTCTAGATACACATACCGCACCGCGCCCGTCACGCGCACAGGCCGTAGTCGTACATATCACAGATTCATACACATACCTGCAGAACTCTAGTATATTTAGCATATTTTTTAGAAATTATTTATTTGAGAGTGAGCGAGCGAGCGTGATGGTGGGGAGGGCAGAGGGAGAAGGAGATGCAGACTCCTTGCTGAGCAGGGAGCCCGATGTGGGACTCGATCCCAGGACCCTGAGATCACGACCTGAGCCACCCAGGTGCCCCCATGTAGCATCTTTTGATTGAGAAAATCCATTTCAACAAAAGCTCTCTGGGTTCAATGATGCTCAGAAATGGTTTGGCCTCTCATTCAGCCCCACGGTGTCTTGGGATAATCAAAGACCACCCACCACCCACCACCTTCTTTATTCCGGTCCCAGAGAGCGGCTGGGTCGCGTGGATGTGGGCACCCCAGTGGGCACGCTGCCCGCGCCAGAGCTCTGGGGGCCTGGGTGGGCTCCCCCGTCTTCACTCCCCAGGTCCGAGAGTGCGTGCGTGCGCGTGTGTAATTGTGTTGGGGCGCGTGTCAGGGGACGCGGGCGTCGGGCCGGGCAGCCTCCGCTCTGCCCTATCTCCGAGCCCACGGCCCGAGGATCCCCCCGCAGAGAAACTTCCCGGTCAGCCCCACCCAGAAGGCAGAGCAGATGGAAAATTGGAGCGAGCCCTCGTGTTGGGTCAGGGAAGAAAATATTCTTTTTCCCCCTTCTCTCTAAAAATATGCCTGGACCTTTTTTGAGCCTTGATGCAATAAAAACCAGCTGTGGCTCCGAAGGCCCCCGCAGCGTGCGCCCGGAGAGAAGGAAAACAGAAACAGCCGCGGGGGGCGGGTGAGCCCTGTGTCCGGGCGCGGGGCCCAGCCTCCCGCCGCCTCCGCCCTGGGGCCGTCCGTGTCCCAGATGGGTGCCGAGGAGTCCCCGGTCCATTCGCCCCCCGCGTGGGCTCGGGCTGGGCGTCACTTAGCCCTCCATTCAATTCTTGGTGAGAGGATGACAAGGTGACCAGAGGCGGGTGTTGTCTGTGACTTGGATCCTGCTCCCAGGTGCTCCTCACCCCCTGGGGGACACAGACGGGCACCCGAGGTACCCAGAGCCAAAAGGAGGGAGTCCTCTGGTGGCCCAGAGGAGGGACAGGCCACGTCCGTCCGACGTGGGGAACGCGAGGGCTTCCCGGAGCAGGGGACCTTTGGATTGCTTTAAAGGAAGGAGACAGGGAAGGGTGTTCTATCCAGGAGGAGGGACCGGCTGCAGCAGAGGCCTGGGGATGGGGACAGTGGTTGCTGTGTGATGACCAGGATGCAAGGCCAAGGTGTGGGGACGCAGAGAGAGCAGCTTGGGGAGGTAGACTGGGACCCTGGAGGCCGGGTGTGATGTTCTGCGTGACAGGGAGCCGTGGGAGGGGCTTGAGCAGAGGGGCCACTTGCCTAGAGGCGGGCTGCTTGGAGGGTATTTGGAGGAAAGTCTAGTTGTCTGGGTGGAGCTTAGGTTTTTTTGAGGGAGGCCCTTAACGAGGAGGCTCGTCTTCTAACTGGACTTCTGGCATCCTGACCTCACCCCATGGCACAGGCCCCTCTGGAGGGGAGTGGAGAAGAGGGAGGGATTTGGAGTCCAAAGATCTGGCTTCTAGTTCTGATCCTGCTCTGGAACCCTGGGTCCTCGAATGGATCACTGGCCTTCCCAGGCCTCTACTTTCCCACCTGCAAAATGGAGCCATGAGGTTTTTCCCTTTCTCTGTTAGTCCAGTTCTGGCTGACTCGTGAGGCCCCGATGACAGATGGGGAAGGGACCGCCCTCCGTCACCCAGCACGCCAACAGCCAGTCGGGTGGGCACCCAGGCTCTGGAGGAGGGCTTCCCGGTGTGGATTTGTGGTTTGGAGAGCCCGCTGGGACTGGCCTCCGGACACAGCTCTGTCCCCAGCAAGCCGCCGCCGCCCTCAGCCCTGCTGCAGGTGAGAAGCAGGTGAGGCCTGTTCCTCCCTCCTGGGGAAGGGTCTTCAGGATGGCTAATGGGGACCCTCATGTCGTCCTGTCTCATTCCCCCGAGGAACCCGTGAGGATGGGTTTGTCACCCGTTCACAGAAGACAAAACCGAGGCCCGAGGGGGGAGTCGACTTTCCCCAACACCTACAGCAGGTACAGGGGAGAGCTGGGGTCTGAGCCTTGTCTGCCTGCCTGGGGCCGCTGTGCCACAGGATCCTCTCCCTCCTGTCACCCCCTGCTCCCTCCAACCATCATGGGATCTGAGGTCCTGAGGGCCACACAGCGGGGGACCAGGAAGTGTCCGTGGGCTGGCTGGCTGGGGGGGCGGGCGGTGGAGAAAAATCCAGGCTGGGCCAGAGCCTCCCCAGCCCAAGTCCTTCCCTGTCCTGGAGAGATGCCTCCTCTTCAGGCCACGCCAGCGCCGTGGACCGCCGACCCTCTCCAGGATCAATGCAGCCACCGAGGGAGGCCTGGCTGCCTGCAGGCTGCTCCCCATCCCCTGCCCAGCCCAGCAAGGTGATTGGACACCAGGGCGGACTCCTGGAGCTCAATGAGGTGATGGTCAGGAGGTACCTTACGGCTGTTGGGGTTGCCAAGAGTGGTTTGGGACCCCTGAAAAATTAGAAGGGGCCCCACGGTGGCAGACAAGCTGAAAGTCCTTATGGGGTGTGTGTGCGTGCGTGCACACGCTGCAGGCGATGTTGCTTCCTGGGCCAACTCTCCCATTGGCCCTACATGTCCCTAGTATTTTTTGGAGCCCCTGAGTGATGCCAGCTGCCGGCGGCAGCAGCCCCTAGAGGCAGGTGCCTCCTGGCATTGTGACAATACCCTCTTCTTGACTCTGGGGTCCACATAGTCTTGTTCCCAAACCTCCCAGCCACCCTGAAATCCCCACTTTTCTCTGCCTCTGCCTGGACCCCTCCTACCTGCCGAGAGCCTTCCTGTGTTTAGAGTTCGGCCTGATACCCCTCTCACCTCCTCTGGAGCTTCTCGGAGATCCATGGCAATCAGAGGAGTAATGATGATGATGTAAAGAATAATCTAATAATAATAAAGCCGATGATGTGATGCTTTCGGTGCATTTTATCAAGCAGTAAGGACTGGTAGCTGTGCTAAATGCTTTGTGTTCATTCTCGCTTTCTGTCTTCACGAAAAACCTGGGAAATAGTTAATGATGCAGACTCCTGACGAGCACAGGGCCTAATCAAAGGATTCAGAGGGTGTCAGACACGAGGAGTGCCTGGGGGCACCCAACTCTGGTGTTTGTGATTTCATTGGTCTGGGATGTTGGCTTGGACGTCTGAAATTTTTAATTTTGATTTAAAGATTTAATTTATTTGAGAGAGAGCGCAAGGAGGGGGAGCATCAGAGGGAGAGGGAGGAGCAGGTTCCCCGCAGAGCAGGGAGCCCGATGCAGGCCTCGATCCCAGGGCCCCGGGATCATAACCTGAGCCGAAGGCAGACGCTTGACCCACTGAGCCACCCAGGTGTCCCGGGCTTTGAAATTTTTAAAAGATCCCAGAAGATCCTAGCGTATTGACAAGTCTGGGCACCACAGGGTTTTGTGAAAAGTGTAATAAAGAGATTTTAAAAAATAGCTCTTCTGAGGTATTGTTAACATACAGTCAACTGCATTTACTTAAACTTGATGAGGCTTAAATTACTTAAATTCGATGAGGCTTTTTTTCTCATCCTGGTAATCAGTTTTTAAGTGTATGGCTCAGTAGTGTTAAGTGTATTCACACTGTTGTGCAATGGATACCCAGAACTTTCTATCTTGCAAAATTGAAACTGTGTGCCCATTAAGCAAAGAGTCCCCGTCCCCCCTCCTCCCTCCCCAGCAGCCGTCGCTCCGTCTCTAGGACTTTGCCCACCCCAGGTGCCTCGGGTAAGTGGAGTCCAGACCCCGTCTGTCTTCTTGTGATTGGCTTATTTCGAGATTCACATAGCAGGCGTCGGAACGTCCTTCCTTTTTAAGACTGGATAATATGCCCTGTATGCGGGCACCGCATGGTGCCTATTGGTTCCTCCATTTACGGATGCTCGGGCTGCTCCCACATCGTCCTGGCTTTTGCAAATAATGCTGCTGTGAACGGGGGTGCCCGAATATCCCCTGGATACCCTGCCTTCAGTACCCAGGGGTGGGACTGCTGGGTCACAGGGTAGCTCTATTTTTAATTTTCTGAGGACCCTCCGAACTGTTTCCCATAAGGGCTGCACCAGCTTGCACTCCCACTGACGGGGCACAAGGCTTCCAGTTTCTCTGCATCCTCACCGGCACTTGGTATTTCCTGGGCTTTTTGTTGTTTTTGTTTTTTTTTTTGTTTTTGTTTTTTGGATCCTGGCCTTCCTAACGGGTATGAACTGCACCTGACTGTGGCTTCGATGCACATTCTCTCACGAGAAGTGACGTGAAACACCTTTTTGTGCTCTTGCTGGGCGTCTCTGTATCATCTTGGCAGATTGCGGAGAGGACTTTTCACTCCAGCATGGTGAGGGGTTAAGGACCCAATAGGGGGTGATGACTCTGCAGCGAGTGACAGCAGGCAGCTGTAAGCACTTGTCAGCTGGAAGGGGGCGAAAGGTGGGCACCGTGCTACCAGAACCCGCCGGAGCAGGAGCTGTGGCCTAGGGGCTGCCTGACAGGGGTGGTGACCCCGCCACCCCCAGACCTATGGCCAGGCTGAGGGCGTGTGGGAGCCTCCTCACCTCTCTCTCCTCCTGGCACCCTCGGACCTTCAGCCTGGGTGGGGTCAGCCTCCTGGGCAGCGGGGCAGGGAGAGGTGAATCGGCAGGTGGTGGGGGGGGGAAGGTGCAGGGCAAACGGATCCCCCAAGAGAGGTGTCTGTCCCCAACTCCATATTGTAGTTGAGGAAACTGAGTCAAATTCCACACAGCTTGAAGATCACCGGACTGCGATCTGAACCCTGGCCTAGGTGATGCCAGCCCGAATATTCTAACCACGGGCCGCACCGTCTCCTGGCGGTGGGCAGTGCTCGAGCAGCCCAGGAAGGGTCCTGCAGCCACCATGCCGGGCCCTCCCTTGAACTTGGCCAGGCTGATCTGCCTCCTTCTCCCCCTTCCTGTTGGGCTGAGGAAGCAACCAGGTTCGCTGGTGATTTTGTTCTTAGTGGGGTTCGGGGCAGGGGAGGGAACTGGCCCTTGGCTCTGCTGAGCTCTGCCCCTACCTGAGGCTCCAACCTTCCTTGGCTGATTGTCACCTGCTCCTGGGGCCACCAGACTCTAGAGCTGAGAGGGACCCCGCAGGCCCTGTGACCCAAGCTTCTCACTGTTCAGAAGGAGAAATGGAGGCCCGTCTCCCAGGTGGCTGGGGACCCCACGGTCACTGAGCCTGAGCTGTCACTCACCGGACCCCTGCTTCCCAGGAGCGCACAGCACAGGCCCAAAGATGCTAGGGCGGGGATCATTCTCACGCACCCATTACAGCAGGCGCCCGGTCTCTGCAGGTTCAGGATGCTCCTCCAGACTCCAGACCAAGAAAAACCCTGGGTTGGGGGCTGAGACATGGGACCAGCCTTCTGGGAGGAGACTCTGTCTTCAGGCTCTTTGGTGGCACCAGTGGTCTCAGTGTGGCTCAGTTGGGTGGAGTGGCCGCCCCCCCTTCCAGCCCCCACCCCCACCCCCGCACCCCCTGTGCCTGGAGGGCCTCCCTGTGTGCATCTGCAGCCCGGACCCTCTGAGACGTGACCCGGAAGAGTCCCGTGGCCTTGGGCTCTCACTGCAGCGCAGAGAAGCGGGGTGGCTTGTCCTGGGCTGTCCTGAGGCGCCCACAGGTGCTGGACGCCACCGTCCTGCCTGGTGCGCCCTGAGCCCTTCCTTCCCGCCCCTTCCCTGAGTTCTGCTCAGCAACCACCAGCTTGCATTTTTGCAAAGTGATGTCATCTGCAGATAATGGTTTTTCCGTTCCTGGTGGAGCAGGAGTCCCAGATATTGCGCTGTGGGGGAGGGGTTCTCGAGAGCTGACCATCCCTCCTTAGACGTGGGGGACTGGGTAGGCACCGCCCCCCCAAATGCTCTGACAGACACATCTAAGGTGCAGAGGGGGCCCCAGAGAGGAGCCCCTCCTCCTCTTGGGGCAGATGGGAGTCTGAGGCCCAGAGAGGGCAGGGCCTGCCCCAGGCTTGCACAGGATTTAGAGGAAAAACGCTGGACTCGACACCCCGACTGCTAACATCCCGGGCCCACAGCCCATAGTTCAGGGTCTCCCAACCTCAGTGCTATTGACATTTGGGGCGAGAGGGCTTTGTTGTGGGGCTGTCCTGCGCCATGGGGAATGTTCAGCAGGGCCCTGGCCTCTACCCACTAGGTGACAGTAACACTTCCCTTGATTTGTGACAACCAAAAAACATACCCAGCTATTGCCAGATGTCCCCTCCTGCCCCAGGAGAGAGCAAAACCCCCCCTCTCTGCAGAACCAGTGTCATGGTTGGACCCCGGCAGCACTTGCATTACCCACCACCCTCTATAATTTTTAGACTTTTTTTTCTGGGGGGGGGGGGTTTGCATAGGAGAGCCTGGAAAATAAGCCTCAGGTCCCCAGGAAGAAAGTATCCCCCCAGCCCCCGAGCCCTGGAGCCACCGCAGCGGGCAGCAGAAGGTTCCTGAACCCGAAGCCCGACGGTGCTTGGTCTGAGACCCGACTCCGTGTCAGCACCCCCCAACCCTGGGCTGCCGAGGCGGCCCTGGAGGGGCTGCGAGGGGCTGGCCGGGGGCCAGGACCTCCTCCTGGCTGGGAACACTGCTTCCTCTGACCACTTTTCTTGGAGCAAAACTGCTGTTTTATTTTCTTGGGGAAATAAAAATAAATGCTGGTTTTTGTAATCCCATCCCCGAGCCCATCTGGAAAAACCAGGCTCACAGAGCTTGGCGGCCCGGCTCGAGGGCTGTGTCTGGCGGAACCTGGAGTCACGATGGGAGCCCGAACATCGGAACAGGCACGGCTGACATTTCCTTTCCTGTTACAAGGTTTCTTGGAATGTCAGCGGCCCCGGGAGGCAGTCCGTGGGCAGGCGGAATTTGGTGGCAAGAAGCCCTGGACAGGCCAGAGGCCAGCTCAGCTCCTGACTTGCTGTGTGACTTGGAGCCACGGCCCTCAGCCTTTCTGAGCCTCGATTTCCCCACCCGCGAAGCGAAGCGGGAGGAGCAGCGTGTCTGCACACGCGGCCCACGGACCGCACGATCAGAATCCCTGCAGGAAAGTGCTGGAAACGCATGTCCCCGACTCCTGAACGAGCTTCCCAGTGATTTCAGTGTACTTAGCTTTGGGGACCCCCTGCCTTCGGAAGCCCACGTTTCCCCTCCTGGTCTCAAGTTTGAACACACTAGGGTTCTGCGGGGTCTCCCTACCCGCCCCCACCCCCAAGCGTGAGGGTCTCAGCGGAGGGGAGGGGTCCGATTAGGCGGTGGGTCGGGACTGGGCACGGCTCCTGAAAATTATCTGCTTTCAAGCTCCTGGCAGGGTCCCCATGGTCCTCAATCCCGCTGAAGTCACTGGTAAAGCACTTGAGTCCTACAGCGATGAAACTCTAGCTGCTAGTTATAGAGTTTGGTTTCAAAATTGTGCCATTTATTATTTTTGTTGGATTGGCTTGTAAACCCTTGTATAGTCATACATCATTTATAACTGCTTTATTCCGCAAGAATGCATTTTCCAGATGAGGTCGATTCCTTCTGTGAAAAACTAAAAAAAAAAAAAAAAAAAAAAAAAAGTCTTTTTATATGAAATGGAAGTCTTTCACTATGTGCTACCTATTTATACCACCTGAAACGGGGGTCAGGGAACATAATTTTACTCCCTGGGAGCTTCGCCTCCTGTAGGCACAATGCTTTCAGGGACGCGTACGCTGCGTGGTCACCGTGCCCGGGCACTGAATGCCCTCCAAGATGCTCCATCCCTGTGTTTGCTTTTAAAAGGTTTGTTTTGCTTTAATGATTTTGTTTTGAACTATTTCTGCCTCACAGCACACGGGCAATGACTTCTTACCGCTCTCACGACGACGCCCTCTCGTGGAAAACCGGTCGCCCAGGCGTGGTAGAATTATCTGTCTCTTGGGAGTTAATAAGCAACAGAGGAGAAGATCCTCCCGTGAGTTAAGGGCATAGACTTCTGGCTTTTCTCTTGGCAGCCAGGAATAGAGGGTAGCTTTGGTCTCATTTGAAGCCCAGTCCCCAAGGCCCCTGATAATTTTCTGGATAAGTGAGAAATTCTTGCAGATACAATTTTCCACATAACTAATTTACATCCCAGGTGGATTCGTTTTGCTTCTGAATTAGAGATGCTTTCATTTCCTCCCCTCCCCACCCTGTTCTTGCAGAAACCGCTCCACCTCCAGCCCCTGACACAGGACCCAGCTCTCACGTGGGCCAATTGGATTTTTCTGGCCAGGAAATTTGCAACTGGGACTCCGAACTGGAAAAAGTCACCCGTGGGGAGCTAACTTGCAGGCCGTGTGACTCAAAGGCTGAGATTGCCATGAGTTGCTGCCCTCAGGGGGTCATGGGCAAGCCCAGAGCGAGCCTGGAAACTAGGCCGGGGAGCCTCCTGAGCAGAGATGCAGGGCAGGGTGTGTGGTGCTGATGGTGGTGGGGGTGGGGGTGGTGACACAAGTGTCCCGAGTCCCGGAGGAAGGGGCTTACCCTAGTCAAGTCACAGAAAATCGGGGCAATGAAAGCCCTGGAAGAGCCCTGGCCTCTCTCTACGTTTGGCAGACTGAGACCCCCGGAGGTGGCGAGGCTGACCCAAGGTCACCCGGAGGGGACGTGGCTAAACTGCACCTGAACTCTGGGGGGTTCTGCTGAGAGCCTGGCAGGCCGGGCTTCCTCTCTCTTCGGACACATTCTCATCAGCTGGGAATCTGAGGACAGAGCAGACGCCAGCACGGCGTAATTGGCTCCAAATGTCCCCCCAGAAGCTGGTCACGGTGTCTACAATTCCACCGTCTTCCATTTCTAGAAGTAGCCCTGGGCAGGGGAACACTCTGCGTCTCATTCACAGAGAGGATTAAATAATGGTTTGAAAAGCCCAAGATCAGAAAATCCACCTTTATTGACTCCCCAGGCAATTTATACCCTCCACGAAGTCTTACAGAGGTAGCCCAGTCACTCCCATTTTACGGGAGGAAACAGGCTCACGGGGTGAGGTGACTTGCCCAAGGTCACACAGCAAGGCAGGAGCAGGGCTTCGGATCTGCTTCCAGAACCCAGGCTCCTTGCTCTCAGGAGCGGTGAGTGCTGAGCTCTGGAGCCAGGGAGAGGCCGAGGAGGTTGCAGCTGCAAGATGAACAGGTCCCACGGAATCATCCAGAGGGAAGAGTCCCGGCCTGAGGATCCTGGCCACCTGGCTCCATGACCTTGGACTCCACTTCCTCACGCCCAAAGGAAGGTTGGCCCGGATCCCAGAGAACTCTGTGGGCTGACAGTGGGCCCGGGCTCTGGAGCCAGAAGGGGAGGGCCCAGCTGACTGTCCCCCCACCCCCCACCCCCCCCCAGGGTCCAGAGTCTCAGTGAGCAGAGAGAGCAGGGACTCCGGAGCTGACTCCCCGGCTTCGGCCCCCCTGCTCCACCTGCTGCACCGCGTGGGCTCAAGTCTGTTACATTAACGGCTCCGGCCTTCATTTCCTCACCTATAAAATGGGGACAAATAATGACCCCGTCTTCTCTTGTCGGGAGGATTCAATAAGCCGATGCACGTGCGGTCAGAACGGGCCTGACACTAGCAAATCCCCAGCGCGGCTCCGAGCGGCTTCCCTCCTGCACACCCGCGCCCAGTCCTGCGGCCCGTGCCGTGGCTGCCCTGACACCCGGCAGCTGGGCCCCTGGGCCCGTTTCCTGGGCAGAGTGAGTCCGGGATCACTCAGACATGACACACGGCCTGGCCGCCCCCACTGGGACAGCAGGAGGCCAGTCCGGAGCTAAAAATAATCACTTTCATGAATGGAGCCAGGGAGGGCCATTCAGGACTCACAATTAGTGTTTGTGTAAACCCGAGCCGCTGGCTCTGCACCCCTGGGCCTCAGCGCCCGCCCTTCTGTGCTCGGAGTCTCAGGGGAGACTCACCCCGGGGTGGGGGTGGATTGGGTGCTGGAGGGGAGGGGTGCAGTGCGTGGAGGGGTCCTTTAACGGGCCCGGAGCCCAATTCCCCTACCCCTTGGTGAGGTGAGGCAAGATTGAAAACCCCCTTTTATGTGGAGAAAATCTAAGTTTCCAGACATGGGGGGTGGTGGGGGGGGAGGGGTAAGGGGGTAAGGGGGGATATCATCAGCTCAGGGCTCTGGATCTGTGTCCTCTCCCCAAGCTCTTCCCTTGGGGAGGGCTGCTGTGGCCAAGTGACAGCCCCCTGGGGAGGGGTCCTGGCTGGGGCCAGAGGCTGGCCTGAGCTTTTCTTCTCTCCCTGAGACCCACACGTGTGGGCATGTCCTGAAGATCAGGGACAGAAATGAGGGTCCAGTTCAGGGAGCAGCAGAACCAGAGGTGAAGTTGGGTCAGAGACGCCCCAATAGGGCACGAGGCAGAGGCAGGGCAGCAGGTCCAAGCCACCAGGAAGCCTGGTGGGTGACAATCTTGGGGTGCCCACCAGCCTGCCGCCAACGAGACCCTCCAAGCATCTTCCTTCTAGGGCAGGAGCCAAGCACTGACATCCTTGGGGGTGTGACCTGGGTGCAGCTGGCAGGGTGGGAGACAGTAAGTGCTAGGCTGGGACCTCAGACCCCCAAAGGGAGTCAGGCCAGGCCATGCCACTGCCCTGCTAAAATCCTTGTTTTGGGTTCCTACTGCTTGAGCAGCTGAGAGCAGGGGACTTGGGGACCCGGGGGCCCCAACCAACGTTGTCCTTTCCTAGGGAAGGATCAGGGACTCCGAGAGGCATGAAGACCAGCAAGGGCTCAGAGGGACATGGGGAAGGACCAAGGTCCAACTTACGATGGAGACCACTCTGAGCCCGGAAAACGCGGCCCCTCCTCTGACCCTCAGGGATACCCATGCCCAGACGGTGTGGCCACAGCCACTGGCTGCAAAAGGAGCAGGAGGTGAAGGTGGTGGCCCTACTCCTCTCCAGGTCCTCAGGCCAGATCCCATATGGGCCCAAAGTGCATTCGGGGGGAGCTTTTAGAATTTGGGAAGTTGAGACTTTGGAACTTTGAGCATCTTGGAAACGTGGATCAGGATCTTCAGAAATCTTGAAATCTTGGAACCATTCTAATCTTTGGAATGTTGAAATCTGGAGCGCTTTTAGGATCTTGGAGCCTTCTGACATCCTGGGCTGTTGAGGGATTTAAACCGAGGGCTCTTGCCATCTTAGGGTGGAAGTACCCTCTCGGTGTAGACACGGACATTCACCAGCACACATGGCCTCTCTCCTCCCACCAGCGCTTGGAGCCCGGCTTTCAAATATCCTGGTCTTACACAGGTTTTCGTTGCAGAATTTTTTCAGGCTGTAAAAATAAAATTGTAGTGATCGTCTTACAATTTTGATGCTGTGTTCCTTAAATAATTCATGACAATATTTGTTGGCTTATTGGATTTTTAAGATTCCAGGGCTTTTTTTTTGTTTTAAAGATTTTATTTATTTATTTGACTGAGCACAAGCAAAGGGAGTGGGAGTGGCAGGCAGAGAGAGGGAGAAGCAGGCTCCCCGCTGAGCTGGGGGCTACATGTGGGGCTTGATCCCAGGACCCTGGGATCATGATCTGAGCTGAAGGAGAATGTTCAACCGACTGAGCCACCAGGTGCCCTCAGGGTTGTTTTTATTTGAAAAATGATTTTCACCTCTCATATTCTGGATTCGCCGTATATTCTCGCTGGGACGGGATGTAGAAGTCAGCAACTTTCACAGGTGGAAAACTGTACGGAGAGGGCGCAGGATCTGCTCAGGGTCCTACGGGGATTCAGAGTCAGATCTGGGCTTTCTGGCTGGATCTGAGCGGCTCTCATTACCTTCCCCATGCATCCCCCCTCCCCCCCACCCCCAGCACCCCTGTTCTCAATAGCTGCCCCACCATTCAGGCTGAGGATTTCCAGTGCCTTTCTACGGAGCTCTCTCCCACTTCCAAGCTCCTCCTCTGCAAAATGGGCCCTCGGATTCTTGAGCTGGGCCCAGGCCCCTGTGCCTGGAACACGAGATGCGTGTGAGGAGCAGAGACACAGCCAGGTCACTTCCAGCAAGTGGGATTCGTGGGGAAATCAGGAAAACAGACGCTCCCCTGCAGCTGGGCCCTTGGAGAACTGGAGAGCCGAGTACTGGTCTTCTCCAGGATCCTTCTGAGCATCAGCCCGTGAAGGCTACTCAGTCCGTCTACGGCATCCTCCACCTGCCACTGGCGCCCCAGCCCCCTGGTCTGGCCTGTCTGTCTCAGGGCTTCTCTTCCTTTGTGGCCTCTGCACCCCCGGCCCCCTGGTTTCTGCAGCCCAGGGCTCCTGTGAGCTCAAGCCCTCTGCCTCCCTTCCCAGATCTCTCAGCTCCGTAGTCACTCTCAACTTACACTCAGTGCTCCCCAAAGAGAGGGCTTGGGAGGCTTGGAAGGCCCCCGACCAGGACGGGATTGGATGGACTGAATGAACTCCTGTCCATGGGCTCTGAATCTTTGACACCATCGGGGTCACCATCGGGGTGTCCGACACCTCAGTCAGTTGTGACGCTAACCCCAGGAGATAGTGCAGACCCCACAGTCCCCAGTCCCACGAGCCACCTGTACTCCTGACCAACTGGCTATGAATTCGGGGGTTCCCACTATCCCCCCTTCAGTTTCCATTGTTTGCCGAAATGACTCACAAAACTCAGGAATATGCTCTACTTATTATTGGGGTTTATGAGACAGGATGCAACTCACAGGGCAGTGGGAAGAGATGCATAGGATGGAATATGGGGGTTGGTGGTGGGGTGGCTTGGTTTCCTGCCCTCTCCAGGCCCGTCACTCTCCCAGTGAGCTCACACTCACCCACCCAGACATCTCCAAACCCTGCTAGGGGCGGTTATAGGAGTTTCGTTATGTAGGCAGAACAGATTTAATCCCTGGCCATGGGTGATTGAATTCCACCTCCAGCCTCCGTCCCCTCCCAGGGGGTTGGAGTGGCCGTGGGAACAGCCAGCCCCATCCTGAACCTACCCAGGGCCCCCGCCCCTCCAAGTCACCGCATTAGCATACAAAAGACAATAAACTCCAAGGGATTTCAGACCTCCCTGCCAGGAACCAGGAACAAAGAGCAAATGTTTACTTTCTTATTAAATCATACAGGCCACTTCTCAGGCCACCAGCCAACTTCAAGCACCCACTTTGGTCCGGGCAGCTCTGGCCACTGTGGGAGGATCAAACCGTGTAGGGCCGGGGGCATGTGTTGGCCTCAGATGGGACCCGGCAGGTGATGGAAGGGGCTGCGTACCTGGTGGCTGCTCACGCACACGCAAGAATCCCTGCGGTCTTCCGAAATCATCCTTTCTCCCCTACTCCTTCCTTCTTGTCACCTCTCCTTTTTTTTTTTTTTTTTATTTGAGAGAGAGAGAGCGTGTGCATGAATGGAAGGAGCAGAGGCAGAGAGAGAATTTTAAGCAAGCTCCTCGCCCAGAGGAGAGCCTGACACGGGGCTCGATCTCATGACCCTGAGATCACGACCTGAGCCCAAATCAAGAGTCAGATGCTTAACTGACTGAGCCACCCAGGCGCCCCCCGGTAGTTTATTTTCAAAAAAGATTTAAAGGTTTTATTTTAAAGTGATCCCCACACCCCACATGGGGTTCAGCCTCACAATCCCGAGATCAGGAGCCGCATGCTCTCCTGACCAAGCCAGCTAGGTGCCCCTCGCCTTTGCTCTTTTAAATGACACATTCAAAAGGAAACAATCGTCTGCAGATCTAGCCATCCTGCAGCTGCCTGTGCATCAGAGGCCCATTCTCCCTCCACTTCCAGGCTCCACCTGCCCCCCCAGCCCCCTCTCCTCACGCCCACCCGGTCACTCGGGTCTTCTGTTAGTTCCTGAAATAAGCAGAGCCTTTTCTATCTAGAATGCTCTTCTTGGGGCACCCGGCTGGCTCAGTTGGTGGGGCGCCCGAATCTTGATCTCAGGGTCATGAGTTCGAGCCCCGTGTTGGGCGGGGAGATTACTTAGGAATAAAATCTCTAAAAAAATAAAACCCTGGGGCACCTGGTGGCTCAGTTGTTTGGCCATCTGCCTTCAGCTGGGGTCATGATCCCAACAGCGGGGAGCCTGCTTCCCCCTCTCTCTGCCCCTCCCCCTGCTGTGCATGCTTTCTTTCTCTCTCTCTCTCTCTCTCTCTCTCTCTCTCTCCCTCTCTCTCTCCCCCCCACCAAAAAAACATACATATATAAATCTTTTAAAAAGTGGAATGCTCTTCTCTGCCTGCACCCTGCCACTGGCTAAATCCTCCTCAGGCCTGGCCTGGCCTGTCTCTCCTCTTGCATGTGCCCCCCTGTTTTTTTCCTTAATCATACTCCTCAGGCTTCCTAATGATAGACTTCCTGCAGGGCTGTTTACTAAATCACTAGACCTAAGCTCCAGGAAGGCAGGGATCGGTCCTGTTGAGTTCGGCGTCCTGCAGGAGCACCTGCAGTAGGCCTGGCCTAGTAACAGCTGCTGAAGGAATGAAGGAATGAATGATGAATGAATGAAGTTGAGCAGAGATCATTACAGCATACAAAGGCTTATATGTATGAGTGAATTAGGAAAATGAAATATTCACGAATATTCAAGCACAGTCAGTGAAAAATACATTTAGGAATCTTCCACGGCATCGACATGGTCGCTGAAATCACTGTTTTAAAGCATATTCGTACCCAACATCGTTAGTCATTAGGGAAATACAGATCAAAACCATAATGAGATACTACTTCGCACTCAACTAGAATGGCTATAATTTAAAAAAAAGGGGGGGGGTGGTGAGGGGAAATAAGCAGTGTTGGTGAGGATGTGGAGAAATTGGAATTCTCAAACATTGCTGATGGGAACGTAACCTGGTGTGGCCGCTTGTGGAAACCAGTGTGGCAGCTTCTCAAAGAGCTAAACATAGAATAACCATGTGACCCAGCAGTTCAACCCCTAGGTATATGGCGAAGAGAAATGAAAACATTTGTCCACACCAACACTCACAGGCGAACATTCGTAGCAGCATCCTTCACAGTATCCCGAAAGGGGGGACCAGCCCAAATGTCGATCAGCTAACGAGGCCATAAGCAGCACATGGTGGGACGCCTGGGGGGCTCAGCGGTTGAGCATCTGCCTTTGGCTCAGGGCGTGATCCCAGAGCCCTGGGATCAAGTCCCACATCAGGCTTCGTGCATGGAGCCTGCTTCTCCCTCTGCCTGTGTCTCTGCCTCTCTCTCTCTATGTGTGTGTCTCTCATGAATAAATAAATAAATAAAATCTTTAAAAAAAAAAAAAGCAGAACATGGTAAATCCACACAGTGGAACGATACTCCGCCAACAGACATGCGGTGACGTGGCCGAGCCTTGCGAACATGCTAAGGGAAAGAAGCCAGGCAGGACTCCACTGATGTGACCTAAGCGGAATGGCCAATCCACAGATGGAAAGTAGATGGGTGGTGGTCAGGACGGAGGGAGAGCGAAGAATTGGGGCTGACTGCTATAGTTTCTGGTTTTTTGGGGGGAAGATGGCCATCTTTTTGGAATTAGATGGTAGTGCTGGCTGTCCAACTTAGTGAATATACCAAAAGCCACTGAATTGTACCCTTTATTATTATTATTATTAAAGATTTTATTTATTTATTCATGAGAGACACAGAGAGAGAGGCAGAGACACAGGCAGAGGGAGAAGCAGGCTCCATGCAGGGAGCCCGATGCGGGACTCGATCCCCGGGTCTCCAGGATCACGCCCTGGGCCAAAGGCAGATGCTCAACCGCTGAGCCACCCAGGCATCCCTGTACCCTTTATTATTTAAAGAAAAAATGTTTTAAAGTAAATTCTACCCGCGATGTGGGACTTGAACTCACAACCCTGACATCAAGAGTCACAAGCCCTACCTGCTGAGCCAGCCAGGTGCCCCTTGAATTTTATGTTAAATGTTGATCTTTTTGTTATGTAAATTATATCTCAGAAAATTAATTAATTGCGTCTTCAGCGACAGAAGAGCCTGCTCATGATCCATTACTGGGATAACACCGGGTACATGGTCTAGCTGCCGTATGTGCTATAATCCACACAGACCACAATTTCCAAAAATTATTAGAGAGAGAGAGAGAGAGAGCCGGAGGTTCAGATAGGCAACCACAAACTCAGACATGTAAGAAATGTCACATCTGTCTCAGTGTTTACAATGACCTTAGGTCTGACTCAGACCCTGGTCCACTGGGACCAGTGGGAAATTCAGGAACAGTCATTCTGGGGCTCCCTCCTCTCCTCTCTGTCCACACCGGCGGGGGACGTGGGCCTTTCAGGTTCTCTTCAGTGTGGCCTCTCCGATGCTTCCCTGAGGGGTGGGGGCGATGGGGGAGTGGAGTGTGTTTGGGGTTCAGCTTCCCTTCCCCTCCTCACCCCTCCCTGTCTTCCTTTCTCTCTGGTCCTACAGCCCCAGCCCTCTCCCCCTCTCCCTCTGGGACCTTTAGCACAAGACTTGATATTTTTATAGCATTTGTCCCTGTGGCTGGACTCGTAGGTGGTTCTCATTATCTTTCTTTACGTTTGTTTGAATTTTCTGCTATGAACATGTATTATATTCCTGTATCCATATAAAATAGGATTTAAAAATCTTACCACCTGCTACTACAAAAAAAAAAAAAAAAAGATAAACTTTCCCTCCCACAGTGCTGGGTTCCCTTCAGTCCTGCGCCTTCCCCGGCCAGAGTGGAAGCGAATGGTGCTCGAGTGGCACTGCTCGTGCCTCTTTCCACAATAGCTATCGGAGCCCAGGAGGCCTGCGCGAGGTCACTCAATATGGAATTTGCACGGAACTGGCAGAGAGGGGCGCCCGGGTGGCTCAGTCGGTTAAGTGTCTGCCTTGGGCTCAGGTCATGATCCCGGGGTCCTGGGTTCGAGTCTCGCATCGCATCGGCCTCCCTGCTCAGTGGGGAGTCTGCTTCTCTCTCTTCCTCTGTCCTTCCCCCCTGCTTGTGCCCTCTCTCTCTCTCAAATAAATAAAATGTGAAAGAAAGAAAGAAAGAAAGAAAGAAAGAAAGAAAGAAAGACTAGCAGAGAACACCCTGACCCTTAAATATTAAACATTGAGAAAAGAGAAAGGGAGAGGAGATTTGTGAGAAACGTCTTGGAAGAAAGGTTTTGTCGTTATGGGGTCTGGGGTATAAGCGGGGGGCCTCCACCTCCTGTACCTTAGTGAACCGGCTGAGGAGGGCTTGGCATGCAGTCCCTGAAGCTGGGGGTCACAGGAACTGGAGAAAGGAGCCTCTGTCAGAGAAGGGGGCACTGAGTCAGGGATGAGTGACCCTCCTCCCAGAAGGTGTTTCCTGAAGCCTCTGTGGGCCTGGAGAGCCGACCTGCAGCCCTTCCACTACCTGCCCCGGAGAATCTTCTGGAAAGGGGAGGGGTCTTGGGGGTAGGGGAGAGTTTATGGGGAGGAGCCTTCATGGGGTGGGGGTGGGAAGGCAGAGGGAGAATGCTGGCCCGAGTGGGAGCCTCAGAAGAACAGGTAAGATTCCCAGAAGGGCAGCTGTGGCCGGGGACAGCGTCCCACAGAAGCGGCCTGGTGACAAGTGCCCGTCCCTTCCTCTGACTCTTCCTTCCCAGCAGCTCAGACCCTGGCTGGGTTGAAACTGTAGCCTGGACCTGGGATGTGGCTGTTGGGAGAGAAGAAGCTAACTACTGCCTCTCTTCCTGGCCCAGAAAATTCTCCTTTGGTCTGGGCATTCTCATTTCTCATGATTATCTGGGAAGGGCGGCCCTTGCCTCGGGCCCAGTGGAGAAGCTGTTCTGACCCGGCGTCGCCGCGTGGACAGCATCTTAAAGAGGGAGGGAGACGCAAAAATTCGAGTTGTGTTTTTGATTCCATCACTGCCCAGCCTGTTCAGCCTGCTGGTTCCAATAGCTTTAGGTTTTCTTTTTCCAGCAGCTGCTGTGAGCCAGGCCTACTGCAAACAACGTGTGCCTCAGTTGGCCTCACGGAGCTCCTGGAGGCAGGCATCGTCCTCCCGATGATCCAGAAGGAGAAACTGAAGCCCAGAGCCATTCGGGTGCATGTCGTCGTGGGTCACACAGACAGCAAGCGGCAGATCTGTGGGCCTCTGAGAGGGACAGGCCTGCCTTCGAGTCTCCATCCCCCCATCTGGGGAATGGGGATGCGGGGGGTTACCTGGCAGGGTCGCCATCAGGATTCATTCGGAGCACTCAGAGTGTGAGTAGAGGTGCTCTGTGCACAGTGAGGGGTGCATCAAGGTCCCGTGGTTCTCCTTGGGCCTGCCCTCGCCACCCCGCCCCCCCCAACACTGTCTCTGGCCGGGACTGGAGCTGTGTGCTTGGCCTGTGGGTCCTCGCGTCTGGAAACCACAGCTTGCTGGCATGTTCTGCTTTTAGATTCTGGAAATCCCCCGTTCTGTCCCCCACCGTCCGTCCCGGAGCAGACGGGACCCCGCTGCCGGGTGGAGGGGGCCAGGGTCTGGGAAGGCGCTGCCTCTCCGGACAGCTGCCAGGGTGAGGTCTGGCTGGCTCAGCCTTTTTCAGGCAGAGCTCCATGCTAACCTCACTTGACGTAGATGTTTCTGGTTTACTGGGATCCGGGCAGAACCCGTGAGTCCTCAAAATATGAGATGCTGAGGTTTGTTTTCTGCTGCTGTCCGCCTGGCACCCCCACCCCCACCCCCAAGCCCTTCCAGGGAGGGCCAAGGGATTGGGTGCCCAGAGACCGGAGCACGAGGAAACGAGGCCTGAGTAAGGGGGGTCGTTCTCCTGGGCCGCCCCCCACCCCCGACCCCTGCGTCCCTGCCTCAGTTTCCCTGTGACCTCGACATAGCCGCAGCCTCTCTGGACCTCCCGAGCCCCTGTGGGGCAGGGAGGACAAAGAATTTTCCCTCTTCCCTTCTGAGCTATTAGCTGAGACCCCGCGATGAAAGAGTAACAAGAGAAAACCAAGCAGCAGTTCATTAACACGTATACCTCGTGGATATGGGGGAGATTTCCAGAAAGAGTAACCCCCCCATCTTAGAATTCAGGCTTGAGCACCATTTTAATAGGGATAGAGGGGGATGGAGGCCTCTGGGGGGAGGCAGTGGTTCTTAGGAAAGATGAACAGGCTCTTTCTGTGGGTCTGCGTGTGGCATCCACTTTCTAGGATCCTCTCCTGAGTCCAGAGTCAACACCCCCACACCCCCCATCTACGACAGTTGAGGTCCTTTAGGAGGACCTGTCTTTAGGCTAAGAGGGAAGTTCAGAGAAATCCTGTTTCCTGCATCTGCAGCTTTTCAAGTGCCTACAGTCCAAAATAATCGATAGACCAAAGCGGCCTATGGTGGGGTGGCCTCTCTGCTACCCTTCACGTGAAATGAGATGGACAGTTCTCCACCCTGTGTGTGTGCGTGTGTGTGTGTGTGCGCACACGTGCTTGTATGTACAGGTGTGTGTGAGGGAGAGATGGGAGCTTGGGAAGTGGGGTTGCATTTGAGGTTGTCACAGAGATGGAGGCGGCGTCCTGTGGGGGTGCAGTGGGGGACAGCCAGGCATTCTGGATGCCCTGCAACGCACAGGACAGTCCCCCACAGTGAGGGCTGGCCCGTCACGTCTCATTGAGGAATTCTGGGTAAGATAACTTTTCAAGGTTTGAGACTTTTGATATTTTAGGATCATTAAAGGGAAAAAAAACCAACTGGATTGCTGCTTAATCTGAGGAAGAATTTTCTCGTGTTACTGTAGCTATCATCACTGAGCCCACCGGGCGTCAGGCACTGTGCCAGGTGATGAAGAGGCCCTCAAAGGCTGCACTGCCCTCTAAGAGGGTGGCTCTCGTTAATTGGAAGGTCCCTTGGTGGGTGTCGCTGTGGGAAATTTTGGGATTAAGGGCTGGAGGCAGCAGGATTCTGGTCCCTAACGGGCTAGAGACGGGGGCGGGGGTGGGGGCATTGGAGGAGAGATAGGATGGGGAGGAGGGGAGTGGAGGCCCTGGGGGCAGGATGCTGGGTCCTTGGGAGGTGGGGGGCCCCAAGAGGCAAACTGAGCAAGAAAAAATTCTTAGAGTGTGGAGCTGGGGAGAAAAGGATGCTTTAAAACAGGGATGTCAAATATTCGATACAGAATTGTGCAGCGTAAACATTTTTCCACATTCCTTCTTCTGCTAAATCTAGAGCACACCCACAGATGCCCTGGGGGAATGGGTTTTTCCTGGTAATGGAGGAAGGGGCTGGGTGTTGCTCTCAGCAGATGCACCAAGGAACTGAGACAGTGCTCCCCGGGGCTGCTGAGTCATCCCCCCTGACTTGACTCTGAGCAGGTTGGAGACGAGAACCATGAGAAAGAAATCCCCTCACGTCGAAATCTTGGAGAGGGCTTCGGACTGGGGGCGAGGGGCTCATGGCCATCCAGTAATCCTAATCTCAAGGATGACTAGCATTTCCTGACCGCTTACCCAGGGCGGGTCTGGGGAGTCGGATGTAACAGGGTTCAACCAAGTCGGTCGTCAGACAGGATCGGGTGAGCTGGGTGGGGATCCCAGCCCTGCCCCCTCTCCCTGTGTGGCCCTGGCAGGTCACGCACCCTTCCCTAAGTGCTGGCTTGTGCATCTGTAAAATGGGAGCAATGTCAGTGCTCCCCTTACAGCTCGGAGGGAAGGTTAGACCGGACGGTCCACATAAGGCACCGAGTGCAGTTCACGGCAAACATTTCTCAGTAGGTATCCCTGGTTGTCATGATGACAGTCACCACCCTCGGGGACGGGAGACTGCAGCTGACATTTGGGTTCCCGTATGTTCTCTCATTTCATCCTCACGCCAGTTCCCTGCTGTACGGATGAGAAAGGGCAGCGCAGAGAGGTAAAGCTACCCCACCGGAGGCCGCACAGCCAGCAAGCCCTGGAGCCAGGGTTCAGACTCGGGTCTCTCTGATCCCATAGCCCAGCTCCCGCTGCTCCTCCAGGCAGCCCTCCAGGGCTGTGTGGCCGTGGGCAGGTCATGAGCTAGCTCCCCATCCCTAGGCCGGCTGGTAGGGGATTGCTGCGCTGGGCAGGGGGCCGATGGGTCCCAGCTCTGGGATCCCTTTCTGTGAGGAGTTTCAGGCCTTGGGAAGTGGGGTGGGAGTGTGGTGAGGTTCCAGGCCTGGGTTGTGAGGTCTGAGGGCCACGGGGGTGCTCCGAGAGAGAGTCTGCAGACCCAGGGGGCCACGTGGCCCTTAACACACACACAGGTGTATGCTCACGTAAGTGCACATCCGTGGGCTGAATCAACATTGCTTTACTCCCCTCACCGAGGGCCGCAGCCTTACTGGTGAGGTCACCTTACAAGGAATAGTCTGCACTCAAGGTCACAGGTGCTGACACCGGATACGGGCACGAAATTCCAGGAGGAAGTTGCCAGGGGAGGGCCGGAGGCTTGGTGACCACTGTGTCCCTGCCATTCTTTATGCGGCAAGCCTGACTTCTGCTCCCTGGGGCCGCCAGGGGGTGGGGGGTACCCGGCCTCCGGAGACGGGCACTGAGGGCCCCGCAGGTGGGTCCAGTGGCCTGGGAGGAGGACACAGTGAGTCAGGAACCTGCCATGCCACTCCCTCATTGAGTGACCTTCTCCTCTGTCATCTTTTCTTTCCTTTCCATCTGGAAGTGGCCTGGGCTCGGCTCCTGGGGGGTGGGCAGGGTCCTGGACGCCTGACTGGAATTCCTCGGAAATCCCCAAGCTGGGAAAGCGCAGGAGTATTCCCCTAAAAGGCCTGGTGGGTCAATGACTGGCCCGAAGAAACAGTATTGCATCAAAGAAAAGGAAAGCAGTGTGGTGCAGAAATTTCCGGTAGGAAAGGTAGCCGGGGACATTCTTGAGGTGGGCTGGGGGCGGGGGGGTGCTGTCTTCCTGCTGAGGACGGTGACCTCACAGAGGAAAAAGAACAGCTGTTCCCATCCCCTCGAGGCTGAGGGTGAGAATATGGCCTGGGGTTACAGCAAGAGGGATTCAGGTCAGACTCTCGTTTCCACGGAATAGGGCGTTTGCTGGAATCTCACCCCACTGGGGATCCAGAGGAGGTTGCAAACAGGTGCAGCGCGGCTTACAGAAACCCACAGGAACCGAGCAGGGGCAGGGACGGGAAAGGACGGGGAAGAGCAGCTTCCCAACCGACAGTGGGGTTCCTGGGCTGGGCCACGCTCCTGGGACCGTGCTGGTGTCTCGGCAACAGGTACACGGTCTGTTTCTCAGCAACCTGTAGCACGTCGCGGGAAGGGGCCTGGAAACCAGTAAAATCGAAGTGCAAACCCAGGACACGATGTTCGCTGGGCGCTTAGGCACTTGGTATGCAAGAGATCAGGGAATACGGGGAGGAAACAGTGTCGGGGGTCCCCGATCCGTGGAGAGGCGGGGGGTCAGAGGGCCTGCTTCCCACGTGCAGGGCCGCCCAGCCGTCAGGGGTGCACCCGGCTTTCCCCCAGCGCGCCATGGGTACCCGCGCCGGGTGCCCAGACTGCGGCCTTTCTCATCCCTCCTCTGCCAGTCCCTGAGCCACACGGCGGGGGTTCCAGGGACAGCAGGCCAGACCCCGTCCTCCCGGGTGTGCCCTCTGTGGCCGGTCCAGAGGTGGAGCCTACAGGCCCATCCCAGAGACATTCAGGGCAGCCGGCAGCCTCCGTAGGGATGCAGGTGCTTGAGAAGGGTGGGAGGAGGGAGGGGCCCCTCAGGTGGGACAGTGGGCAGGCTCGGTGAGGACAGATGGCCCCTAGCTCCAGGATCAGTCACAGGGGGAGGGTGGCAGGGGACGGAGACGTTCTCGAAGGCCCCTTGCCCGAGTGCCTGTGTTTCTGCAACCCCATCCCGGTGCTGTAGTGACGGCCCCTTGGAAGCAGGGGGTAGCAGGGCAGGAGCACTGGCTTTGGAATGGGGCGTGTCTGGACTTGAACCCAGCTCCAGCCCTGTGTGACCTCGGACAGGCTACTCGCCCTCTCGGGAGGCTTCCCTCCAGGGAAGGCTGCTGCTGCAGGATGAGATGGAGCCGGGATGCTAAGGCAACTCCCTCCCCCGGCCCCCCAAGTGGGCCATGTCTTCCTCAGGCACACTTTCTGTGCAGGGGTGCTGCCCGGAGAGCATCGGGCCCAGGGCTGGGCCCCGGCGCCCACCGAAGGGGCCTGCTGTCGCCGTTCGTGGCGCGAGTCCTGCCTCCGCTCGCTCTCGGGTCTCGGGTCTCGCTGTCTGCAGGCGACAGGACAGGCCGCCAGGACGTGTCCTCCCCGTGAGACCAGGGCTCCGGTGGGAGGCGCGGGGCAGGGGCCGACCAGGCTGAGCCCTCGGAGATCGGATTTCCAGGCCCTCAGCGAAGCCAAGTAAACACGGGGGAGACAGCCCGGCTCCCTCAGCTGCCCGCTAACAACCAGATTCCCGGCCGCCCGCCGCAGCCGGGCCCTCACCCCGAGCGTCTGGCTCCAGGGTCCCGGGCGCTGCTGTCGCTCTCCGGAGACCCTGGGGTTTGGGGCGGGCGGGGCGTGGGCCGCCTCCAGGACCAGATGGCTTTTCTCTTGCAGTTTTACTTTCCAGCTCCGTCCTCCCTCCGTCACTGGCCCGGGAAGGCTGCTGCTGCAGGGTGAGATGGAGCCGGGATGCTAAGGCAACCCCCTCCCCCGGCCCCCCAGTGGGCCGCACCCCCAATTCTCCATGGCCTCAGTGTCAGCCCCTCTAAATTTTTCTCCTGGGCAGCTGGGGTGGCTCAACAGTTCAGCGCCTGCCTTAGGCCCAGGGTGTGACCCCGGAGACCCGGGATCGAGTCCCACGTCGGGCTCCCTGCGTGGAGCCTGCTTCTCCCTCTGCCTGTGTCTCTACCTCTCTCTCTCTCTCTGGGTCTCTCATGAATAAATAAATAAAATCTTAAAAAAAAAAATTCTTCTGTCCTCTGGCTTTTGGCTCTCCGAGAGAAATCCTGCATTTACCGGGTGCAACGGTGGGCCAGGCATAGGTAAGCCAGACATAGGATCCCAGCCCTCGAGGATTTTCGTTTCTGCCCGATGAACTCCTATTCAGCCTTCCCAGCCCGCCTCAAGGATCCTCTCCAGGCTACTCATCTCATGCCTCTTCCTCACTGGTTCTCTGCATTGTGGCCACATGAGCTTTTCAGGAGCTCTTCGGGGCCAACGTGCCTCGTGAGAACCTTCCGTGGAACTGCTTCCCTACAAATTCTCCCACTCGCCGTCCCTGAACAACCCATACTCACCCTTCAGGCCTCAGCTCAGATGGCACCTCACAGAGTGAGGGCTTCACCCTCAAGGTCATTACCAGAGTGTGTAAGTTAAGCATTTATAGAGGTTTGCATGATTCCTACCCGCCCCCCTCCCTGGAGGGTAAACTCTACAAAGGATGGAGGGCCTGTGTGGTTGATCACTTTTGTCATCGCAGGGTCTAGTAAGGAAAAAAATGGATGAACCCCCTCTTCCACGAAGTCTCCTCTGATTTCCTCAGGCACAGTTTCTCTTTCGTCTGCACATCTCTTACTGCTTTCTTTCGTATCTGATTTTGTTTATGAGTTTTTATTCTGGAATATTTTATGCATATAGAAAAGTGCATAAAGTATGTGTACAGTTTAATAAATAGTTTTCCTTTTCTTTAAAAAAGATTTTATTTATTTACTCATGAGAGACACAGAGAGGGGCAGAGACACAGGCAGAGGGAGAAGCAGGCTCCCTGTGGGGAGCCTGATGAGGACCTCGATCCCAGGACCCCGGATCACACCCTGAGCCGAAGGCAGACGCTCAATCACTGAGCCACCCAGGCGTCCCTAAAAAATAATTTTCAAGCAAACATCCACTTATCTACCACCCAGGTCAAGATAAAGAATGTTTCTGCCACTAGAACCCCCAGTGTGCCTTTTTCTACCCATGAGAGTTAGCTATGATCTTGCTTTTATTGATCATTTTCTTGCTTTATTTTATTGTTCTTGTTATCTGCATAGGCATTCCTAAACCACAGAGTTTAATGTTGCCCGTTTTTGGAGATTTATGTGCACAGAATCATATGGCCCATATTTTTTTTATATGTGTTTGGCTTCTTCGGCTCAACATTATGTTTGTGAGGCTCGTGCCTGTGGGGCGTATAACTGTAGTTCATTCTATAGCGTTTTCTTTGCTAAAGAAGGAATATTCTATTGTGTGCACCATATATTTATTCATTAGAGTTCAACTGTGCTGCTATAAACGTTCTCTTATGTCTCCTGAAGCACATAGGCCTTCAACATTTTGCGGGACGTACTTAGGAGTAGAACCATTAAGTCAGAGGATATACACTGCCCCGATTTCATTAAGTAATGCCAAACCGTTTTCTAAAGTGTTTGTTTTTTTTTTTAAATCTTTTTTTATTTTTATTTATTTACTTATGATAGTCACAGAGAGAGAGATAGAGAGGCAGGGACATAGGCAGAGGGAGAAGCAGGCTCCATGCACTGGGAGCCCGACGAGGGATTTGATCCCGGGTCTCCAGGATCGCGCCCTGGGCCAAAGGCAGGCGCCAAACCGCTGCGCCACCCAGGGATCCCTATAAAGTGTTTGTAGCAATTTACACTCCCTTAGCTGTGAACGCGAGTTCCATTGTTCCACAGTCTTGCCAACACTTGCTATTGCCAGATTTAAAATTTTGGCCCATCTGGTGGATATGTTATTGGATCTCACGATCTTAATTTGCATTTCCCTCCTGACCAGTAAGCTTTAGCACCATTTCGTATTGCTATTAGCCATTTGGATTTCCTTTTCGGGAAGTGTCTTTCCAAGACTTTCGTTGTTTCTTTTTCTTATTGATTATCAGAATTTATTCTGGATGCAAGTTCTTTGTCAGATATGTGTTGTGAATATCCTCTCCCACCCTGAGTTTTGTCCTTTCACTCCCTTAACTGCACACTTTGGTGACCGGACATTGGAAATTTTAATGTAATAAGATGTATCAAACTTTTCCTTTATGTTTAGTGCCTTTTAAGAAATCCTTCCCTACCTTGGGTTGGTGACATCTTAAAAAAACAACAACAACAACAACTCTGTAGTTGCTTTTCATGTTCAGATCTGCAATCTACACAGGTTTGGTTTTTTTTTTGCCTTTTGCATTTTTTCAGCATGGTGTGAGGTAGAGATCAAGGTTCATTTTTTTTTTCCTTCCACACATCCAGTTGACTCAGCATCCCTTGTTGAAAACAATGTTCTTTCTCGACTACATCAGCTTTATCATAAATCAGGAGTCCACCTGGGCCTGCGTCTGTTTTTAGATTCTGTTTTGTTGGACTGTGTGTCCATTCTTGTACCAATATCACACCTTCCTGTAGCTTTACTTTACTGTGCTGTAGCTTTTTTTTTTTCCTTTTTAAAAGATTTATTTGTTTATTTGCGAGAGAGAGAGAAAGAGAGTGCTCAGGGGAGGGGCAGAGAGTCTCAAGCAGACACTGCACTGAAAGGGGAGTCCTATGGGGGGGGCCTGATCTCATGACCCTGAGATCACTACCTGGGCTGAAACCAAGAGTCAGATGCTTAGCCAACTGTACCACCCAGGTATCCCTATGCCATAGTTTTAGACAAAGTCTTGACAACTGGTAGAGCAAGTCTTCCATCTTGTTACTCTTCTCTGAGAATGTCTTGGGGCACCAGTCGGAAGAGCGTGTGTCCCTTGACATTGGGATCGTGAGTTTAAGCCCTTTGTTGGGTGTAGATATTACGTAAAAATAAATAAAATCTTAAAAAAAAATCTTGTCCCTTTGAATTTCCATACTCATTTTAGAAATAGCCTTCCAAGTTCTGCTAACACACTCATCCACACACACACACACACACACACACCTGAAGCTCTGCACTCATCCTTCACAGGCACTTAGCAAATTGATGTTTGCGTGTCTGCCCATGCCCCCGCCCTTCCCCAGCCCTGGTCCCTGGTGCTCCCTGAAGGCATCAGGTCGCACAAGCTTGAGCATCTTTCCAGGCTGCGTGTGACATGTGTTTAAAGACATGTGTGCAAGACAGCCCCAGTGAGCCAGTTATCTTATCTTGCATTCCCCATGAAATTCCCCGTTCAACCCACGAAACTGCAGTCAGATCCACGCTGGAGAGAAGCTGGCTGTGTTGGATATACTGAGAGATTCTAGAATACCGTTCTCCAACCTGGCACCTCTGTAACGGGTTTTGAAGGCACATTTTGACGATGCCCAGTGTTTTCCAACCTCCCTGGTAACAGTTTTGCAAGCTCCTTGAGAGTGCCTTCTCCCCAAAGTTCTTCCCACAGGACTTGGCACATTGAGGGTCCTCAGTAAATGCTGGAGTTATGACTAGTAAATGCTGTTGATTCTTCTGTTCTACCAGCTTCTACAAATATTTTGTCTAAAGAATGCTTTTTGGGGTATCTGGGTGGCTCAGCAGTGGAGCGTCTGCCTTTGGCTCAGGGCATCTGCCTTGGGCTCAGGGATCCAGTCCTCCCCGCAGGGAGCCTGCTTCTCCCTCTGCCTGTGTCTCTGCCTCTCTCTTTGTGTCTCTCACTAATAAATAAAATAAAATCTTAAAAAAATAATGCTTTTCAAAGGCAAATGTATTGAAATATAGCTTCCATTGCAATAAAACAGTATCCAAAAAAAAAAAAAAACCAGTATCCACTTAAATGTGTGTTTTGACACATGTATAGACTTATTTACTTATTTATTCATGATAGACATAGAGAGAGAGAGAGAGAGAGGCAGAGACACAGGAGGAGGGAGAAGCAGGCTCCATGCTGGGAGCCCGACGCGGGATCTCGATCCTGCGGATCTCACCCTGGGCCAAAGGCAGGGGCTAAACCGCTGAGCCCCCCAGGGATCCCCGACACAGGTATATGTAAATGGCCCCTCTACTTCCTTAAATGCTCCTTCTGAATCATTTCCCCAGGATGGCCAGAGGGAGTTTTTATAGTAAATGCCTCAGATGCCTGCCTGGCTGTTGCTCCCCCATGTTCTGAAAACCTTTCCCTGGCTCCCACCGGGCTTAGAAACCATGCAAGCACCTACCATCGCCTTAAAGCCCTGCCTGTCCACCTCCTGGGTCTCAGTTTCTCTCTCCCTCCTGGTTTCTCAGTGCATTCCAGCCACGCCGACCCTTTCTGCTCCTCTCAACCCGCAAAGCTCTCTCTCGCCTCTGAGCCTTTGCAAATGCTGTTTCCACTGCCAAGAACGCTCTCCCCCATATCAGTGAACTATTGCTGGGTAACAAACCACCCCCAAACCCAGTGTCTGCAAACAACCACCATTCACGATCTCTTGGGAGTCGGTGGGCCAGCCAGGCGGTTCTGCTGACCTGGGCGGGATTTGGTTGATCCTGGTTGGGCTCACTCATGCACCTTGGGTGAGCAGGCCGTCTGGGGAGCTGTGGGTCAGCAGGTGGCTCTGCTGATCTTGGTCGGGCTCCCTCACACTGGTGACCCAAGGGCTGTGGGCTGGTCTAGGCTGGCGCTGGTGTGGGGGGGCGGGTGGCTGAGACACCTCGGCTCTCTTCCACGCGCCTCTCCCACCTCTCCAGCAGGCTTGCTGGGGGTGAAGGCAGAAGCCCAAAGGAAGGTAGATTCCTGCGAGCGTGTTTTCAAGGTTCTGCTCCGGTCAAGACTCCTAATGGCCTATTGCTAAAGCAAGTCCATGGCCGAGCCCAGATTCAAGGGTGGGGAAATAGACTCGGTCTCTGTGGTGAGAAGAGCTGTAAGGTCTCAGGGCAAAGTCTAGACACGGGAAAGGAGAAAAAAATGGGTCCATCTTCATCCCTACTCCTTCTTTCTGCCTCATACTTTCCTAGGTTCTTGGACACCTTCCCCTGACCGTCCTGGGGGCAACGGTCCTCCCCCAGTCCTTTTCGGGGACACCCTGGGCTGCTTTCTTCACAGCCCCTGGTGCAACCTGAAATCCTCCTATTTGTGTGTGTGGTCCCGTGGCTGGGCGGGAGGCAGGGACCACTTCTCTGCGTCCTGCGTGCCTCTAGGCTCAGCTCAGGGCTTGGCACATGGAAACTGCTCAAGAGGTATTTGTGCATCGACTGACGACCCACCAGGGCTGCGTTCTTGGAGAAAGGAGAACACCTTACGCTGTGCCCCTGGGAGGTCGGGCCTCTTCCCTGAGCTGCCCCACCGCAGAAGACGGGGGGCCTTACAGGAGGCAGCTCCCCCACGTAGCTGCAGCCCCAGAGCTGCCCTTGCTGTTAGGAATGAGGTTCCGGGGGACAGGCTGGACCCCTGCGGCCCCAGTGGCCACGCCCCCACTGGGAGTCACACCGCCCGGCACAGAGGGTCAGGCCATTGGGCCCCAGGGGACTCACAGGCCTTGCTCCACTGTCCTCCACTCTTAAAATAGATTTAAGGCCACCGCGTGAGGTTGGACCTCTGGAGTTTCAGAAGTGAAAGATCAGAGCCTGCCGGTCCTGAATCCCTGTGGGGTGGAAGTGGGTGGAGGCTGCTTGGGGGGCATCAGGGGAATAAGCGGGTTCTCCCCACCGAGTCCTGTGTTGCGGCCACGGGCCCAGCCTGCCCAGCTCACCATGGGTGGCAGCGTATTAGAAGCAAGATGTTTTTTGTTTCTATTTTTCTAAAGATTTTTTAATTTATTGATTCATGAGAGACACAGAGAGAGGCAGAGACACAGGCAGAGGGAGAAGCAGGCTCCCTGTGGGGAGCCCGATGCGGGACTCGATCCCAGGACCCCAGGATCACAACCTGGGCCAAAGGCAGATACTCAACCACTGAGTCCCCCAGAAGTGAGATGTTGAACCGGGACCTTCTTCATCCTCTACAACATTAATGTCGACACTAGTACTAGCAATAACGACGGCAACTGCCATGTACTTGGCACGTACCATGTATTTTATGTATCTTGGCCTATTCATGGCTCACGGTGGCTGCGTGACTTGGTGACATCACCATCCCCAGGTTACAGATGAGGAGCCAGGCAGGGTGAGGGGTGTGGCTGAGATCTCAGATTTGAGACCCGAGGTTTCAGAGATTTGAACTCAGGTCTGTGTAATGCTGACGCCGACGGCTTCATCCACCGCAGGCCTGGGTGCCCCTCGGTCCTCCCCACGGCGCCCAGGGCCTGGAGCAGACTCCGGGCCCTGCCCTCCTTCCCTGACCCTTTGGCCCCGGGGGGTCAGGGTCTGAGGAAACCCCTCAAGGCCTACCTTAGCATCTGCTTGTCCCCACCACCTGCCCCCCAGCCCCCAGCGACCGCCTGGGCCTGAGCCGAGGGCAGGCCTGGCTGCTGTTCAGGGTGTGGAGAGCTGTGGAGAGCTGCAAGCGCGGCCCTGTCAGGGGCCTTTGTCTCTTCCATAATTGGGACCCAGCCGTCTCTCCAGGCCCCTGAGACCCGAGGCGGCTGTGGGCCAAGTCCTTGGCAGAGCGGCGGCGGAGGAGCTGAGTGGAAGCAGATGTGCCCGGGGCCGTATCTGGCCGGGTGCCGGGAGAGCCAGAGGAGCCCTCGGGCCTGGGAGGATGCTCGGCTCTTAGAGCCAAGAGGGGGCCGAACCCAGAACAAAGCCGCCTCAGAGCCAAATATTTTAATCTGTCCGGTTTAAGAGAGAAATCAAGTCTTCATTTTTGTTGTATACACCACAGTTGGTTCTGAGCCAGAGGTAGTTAGAGACGGACCCCAGCGTCTGGTTCAACTTACAGACGGGGAGAACCTACGGGGGCAGGGACTGGCCCAGGGTCACCCGGCGCTCTGTGAACCACGACACGCTACACAAATCGGGGTGAGGACTGGCGTCCCCAGCCTTCCTCTGCCTCCGTACTTGGGGACACCTTTCTCGTCTGGCCTGCGTGTGGGCCTCAGAGCCACGAGGTTGTGCAGAAGAGACCCCCGCCGTTCTAGGAAGGGGAAAGATAGCCAGTGCCCACCTGTTCAGTGAGGTTATCTCCTGCTCCGAGGCCACAGTGGGCTCCTAAACCATTCGCTGGCAGAGGGACACGTCCCCAGGGGAGACGAGAGCTTGCCTTTCTTCAGTGACCCTGCTCTTGGTCTTTGGACACAGAAAAGCTCTGCACTACAACTGGGAACCCTGGGTTCGAGTCCTGAGTCTGTCTCTGACGTGCTGTGTGAGCTTGGCAAGCTGCTTCTTTTCTCTGGGCCTTAGTTTTTCCATCTGAAACATGGGGTAATAGCATGCTAAGGTCTTCTGGACAGCAGAGAGTGTATTTTAAAGACCTGGTCCCTTGTCCATTTCTTGAGAGCTTCCAAAGCCAGGCCCCTGAGACAGGAAGAGCAGTATTATCACAACCGGGGAGGGATTAGCAGCACAGAGAGGTGCAGTGTCCTGCTCGATGACACACAGAATCCACAGAGCTGTGGGATTGGATGGAGGTTTCTTGATTTCTAGCTCTGTGAGCATCTCCTCCCCAGGAGACCACTGCTTTCTCAGCCCGACCATGTGGGGACAACAGGTACGGCCTTCAGCTCTGAGGTCCTCCAGCACCCCCCTTGGGGGAGCTGAGAATGACATGACGGCAAGGACAAAGCATGAGGCTTGCTTCGTCTTCCTGACAGAAGGGGCTTCAGAGGTTCGACACAGTGCTTGGCCCTAGACCCTTTTCAGCATCCCTGCTGGAGAGGGAGATGAGCCAGCCTCTGCTTGGATCACCCCCGGATAGGAACCTCACTACCTCCTGGGGCAGGTTAGCTCGGACTATGAGAAGGTAACTTCGTCCCTGACTTCTTATCCAGATCCCTCCTGACAATGGGCCCATCTGCTCGGAGAGCTGACAGGTCTCCCAGGGCCCCCTCACCTGGCCCCCCTGCCGCAGAGCCTCCGCCCCTGAGGCTGGGACTTCCCCTCAGCAGGCAGCAGGGAACCAGCCTCTCTGGCCCCTGGAGGCATGAGAGGAGCCTGGAGCCCTTTGCCTGGACCTGGCACGAGGGAAGGGACAAGAGTTCTGGAACAGGCCAGCAGAAGACTTGTTGGTCTGGGAATGAGAACACCTGAGTCCGAGCCACATCGGGTCTGCCAGTGACGTGCTACGGAACCTTGGGTGAGTTGTTTTGCTTCTCCTGGCTTTAGTTTTCTCATCTGCAGGATGGGGATGTTCATAACCCCTGCAGGGCCCGTGTGGCTTGTATAAAACCTGCTGGGAGGGGCGGTTGGAAGTGAGACCTTTGCAAAGTCAAGCACTGGACACAGGTGAGGATTGTGCAGAGAGGAGTCACCTCCAGGTGTGACTCAGGTTGCATCTGAGCTGCCCCACCCACCCCCAGGACTGTGGGCGGGTCCTCAGGAAGGTGTGCAGGTGATCCCAGGGCACCTGCTTCACAGACGCTCCACAAACCACTGGGTCCTGGGCCTGTGCCGTGGGACAAGGGACACGGGGCCGATAGGGTAGGAAGCTTATTGTCTTCTGATGGCAACTCAGAACATTTTTGAACATACTGGAGTGAACGTGGATGTGTTCTGGAACAGAAGGACAGTGTGGCAAACACACGGAAGGTAAAACACCAGGCTGGAGAGACCCCAGGCCGAGGGCAGCCTTCGCCCTGTCCGGCACGGCCCCCTTGACTGCACAGGTCCACCCAATAAAATCACATTTCTGATTAAGGCGCCCGCCCCCAGACCCTTCCTTCGGCAAACTCCACTCTTATTTACTACAAACACGCCCTCCACAGAAACCTTGGGGAAGTGTCTGAGCTCGCTTCCCATCCCTAGAAGCCGTAGTCCTCGCCGCCGTCACCACCTTGTCTCCCACGGGCCGGGCTTCGGAACTGCTTTTCTGACAAAGCCAGACCCATGGTCTCACCTGGGAGCGCTGGGGCTCAGAGAGGCTCGGGGGTTCTTGGGGCCGCTGCTGAGACAGTCCCGGGCACGCGGGTTCCCGGGGGGACCTTGCTGGACCCCAGTTCCTGCATTTCCAGTCATCTCCCAGGCGAGCCGATGCCGCTGGTTCTAGGTCACCCTTGGGCCCCACAGCCATCTAATGATGGACCTGGGGCTGCTGCCACAGCCTACGTAGCTTCCGTGCACCTGCCGTCATTGTGACCTGGAAGGCACTGAGAGCCTGCGACCAGGCTCAGGGGTGCTGTGTCCCCAAGAAACCAGGGCTTCTCCATCCATCTGAGGAATTAGAAGATTAACATATTGTAACCTCTGGCTCGATGAGTGACTCAGGCAGGGATCATCAGTGGACCCCTGGGTGGGGGTGTTGGGTGACGGGATACCGCCAGTCTTGAAGTGTCACCCCAAAGGTTACTTTGGTGCCCGGAGGCCTGGCAGTGACCACCTACATGGGCCGTCGGGCCGGCCCTTGGCCCTGCTGAGATGCCACCCTTGCTAGAGACCTTTGGTCCAGGGTAGCGTGGGGATCCCGTGGGACATTGTGCAGGCCGCCTGGCCTGGGTTCTTCCAAGGACCTGGTGTCATGAGGAACAGAGTTGAGGACGCCTAACTGCCCGGCGCCATACACTGTGCTTGATGGGACCCTGGGCCAGGAAACGTAGCCAGCCACCAAGCACGTCTGGGAGGCCACCGGGGAAACGTGAGCGTGGACGTTGCGTTGGGTGACGTTGCCTGGTTCATGCCCCTTATCGCTGGGGTAGTGCTGCTCTGGGGTCACGGAAGGGGATGCCCTCCTTCCAGGGAGGGGGGACACACACCCTGAGGCGTTTGGGGATGGGGTGTCATGATGTCCCCATGACGGCCCACCTTCCTGTTGGGTGGTTTGGCGAGAGGAGAGGGAGAGACAGACAGACGCAAGAGCACGCCCAGGGCGGGAGCGGCTGTGGGCAGTTGGTGCCCTCGGTGCAGGCCATTGCCTCAACCCCTCCCTCCACGTGTAGGTGCTGCGGAGCCGTAAATCCTGACCGAAATCTGAGAGAGACAGACAGACAAGAATTTAAATCTGCCCTTCACCCCTCTTCCCCTCAGAGTCTCACTGATGATGGAAACTGAACCTTCTAGAAGCCAGGCCCGATGCCTCGGGGCGGCGTTTCGTGCTTGTACCCCTGCCCTCGGCGGTGCTTACAGCGCTCAGCACCTCAGTTTCCCCATTTGAACGGTATCAGTGGCTGTGGGGAGGACATGTCGCGATGCCCGTGGGGCGTTGCGCTGCAGTAGGTGCTCGATAAAGCAGGTGCCTGTCCACGGCAGGTGGGCGCCCGGGCCCGGCCCCACCTGGGCCTCCAGCATCCTGCCGCCCCCGGAGCTGGGCTCTGTGTGAGTGAGAAACACTTCGTTGTGGCCGTAAGCTCTTGGCTTTAGGAATCGTTTTGTTTCCAGCACAACCTTCCCTATCCAGGGGGGCCCTGTCCCCGGCCGAGACTCCCCGGAATGCTCATCTCCAGGAGGGTCAGCTTCACGGGCACCTCCCAAGCGCCTCTGACCCTGAGCCGATGCCCTGAGCCCTGTTAGGAGCCTCTGAGCATTGTGCCCCCAGTCCCCAGCGGTCCCCTGGCCCTGGCCCAAGGGCCCCTGACCGTGATCACAGAGAGGGCCGCCTCTTTCCCCAAATCCAGGCTCGTATCAGCCGATCTGCTGCAGGACGTTTGGTCCTTGTCTGAGTCTAGACATCAGAATGAAAATCTCTTATCAGCTCATATACTAGGGAAGTCGGGTTGGGCCGTATCAAGGCCAAAATTCCTCTGCCGTCAGCACAGCTGTTGCTGCTGCATCAGAGATGAAGCTTGTTGGAGGGGAAACCAGGGGCGAGGGAAGGAGCCCTGGACTGGGAGCCAGGAAGCCTGGGCTTGGGGCCTGGCTCTGCCTCTCACTGTGCGACCTCAGGGAGTCTCTTCCTTTCTCTGCCACTGAAAATTGAAGAGCTCTGCTTTTCCTGCCCCAGGGCCTTTGCACAGGCTATCCCTGCCCACCAGCGCTTGCTGCCATCTTCCCTCCTTGGCTGCTTAACTCTTGCTCAGCCTGCACATCTCAGCCGGAAGCACAGGGTCATTGTGTTCAAAGCGCCCCCCGCACTTGCCGCCTTCAGAGCACACGTTTGTTTGCTTTCATTACTTTAATTAAAGCCATTGCTTAAATGACTACTTGTTCAGGGAGCGTCTCCTCTTAGGCTGTGAGCAGCTTGGAAGTGACCGTCTGTGCACCTTTCTGAGACCCAACCCAGGCTGGGTGAAGGAAGGAGGATGTGGGTGAACAGACCCGGGAGAGGCTCCCTGACAGCCTGGGTGTCCGGGGCGGAGTTGAGAGGTGCCTGGCTGCCCCCACCCCTCTGGTCTTCCAGCTTCCCGGGCCAGGGCTCCCTGGGGCCTAAGTGACCTGGTCCTGTGCTGCCCCCTGCTGCCCACGCCGAAGACAACAGCCCGGGGCCGCGCCCCGTGGAGGACACCCTGGGCGCCTCCCGAGCTGTGGGGCTCACCCCAGACAGCAGCCACCCGCCCCCACATGGGGGCTGTTATCGCCCATTCTCTCGAGGAAGAAAGCCCACATCCGTTCATCTTTCTAGAAAATATTCATCGCGTATCTATTAATTGCCAAGCACTTTGCTGGGAGCTGGGGCTTCCCTAGAGGACCGTGGAGCCTGCGACATTCAGGTCTTCCAAGGACGTGGGGAGCCAGTAAATGCCATGAACACGTGTGTGCACGTGTGGCCAGCACCTGGATGGGCCAGATGTTAACCCACCTGGCCAAGATCACCAGGATGCCGCTAGATTTGAGTCCTGCTGTCATGATCCCAGCTGAGAGCGATAGAAGCACCAAACCCAGTGTTTCTTACGTGTGTGTCCACTTGTTTTGTCCTGACCCCAACCCTAGTGTCATCCCACATTGCAGAGGGGGAAACGGGACGCAGAGGGGCTAGGAAACTCGCCCCGAGCCCCTTTAGCTGCCAAATGGTGGAACCAGGACTCGAAGCCAAGGTGTTTGGCTCTAGAACCTCCTTAGCACGGTGCTACACAGACTAGAAGTTTGGAGAGCCACAGCGTCAGTGACGGTGGCCGCAAACCCAGGGCCACCTCCCCGTTCCCTCCCCAGCCACGAAAGAGCAGAGGAGCCCATCCTGGCCAGTCCCCCGCCTCCAAACCTTCCGAGTTGGCAGAGCAGCATCCAGGCCCGCGGAGGAAGAGACGGGAGGAGACGGAGAGCGCCAACCCGGCTAGGGAGGCCGGGGAGGGCTGAGGATGCCCAGAAGGCTTCTCGGAGGAGGTGAGGGCTGGGCCGGCCGAGAGGAATGAGTAGGACTCGGATGCGCAATCGTGGGTGGGTGGGGGGCAGAAGCAGAGGGACGGGGTGCGCGGCTGCTGCAGGGTGGGGGAGTAAAGCTCATCGCGGGCTCCGAGGTTCAGGGCTTGCCCCACAGGCTGAGGAGCTGCGCTGCCTGTGGGCTGGGGCCTTGCGGGGGTAGGACCAAGTCAGGTTGGGGATTTGGAAGAGGCCGGGGCTGCAGAGGGGAGGGGGGCGAGGGGGCGGGAAGGGGGACGAGTTGGGGGCTGTTGCAGGCCACAGGGTGAGAGGGGCGGGGACAGCCAGGGGCCAGGGATGAAGGCTCAGAGGCTGAAGCCAAGGGCGAATTTTGGAATCGCGTGTCTGCCTCCCCCGCCTCACCCCTTCCTTTCCTCCAGTTTCCCCTCAGTCCCTCCTCTCTGCTCTTGCTTTTTTAAACAAATTTTTCTGACACTTGCTAGAATAGTAAAGAGTTTATTTAAGACTAGAGCAACGGAGGAGAGAGGCTGAGCTTAACTCTGAATACAGCGAAGACAGCGGGGATTTATCTGGAGGAGCGAGGAGCGGATGGGAAAGGAGGCGGCGGAGGAAGGGCAGGGAGTGCTCGCTGGCAGGACGCCCTAGTAGTGTCAGGGGGAGGGGAGCTTGCTGGGCTGAGCACTATTCTTTGATAAAACGGAGGCACAGGGGCGCCTGGGGGCTCAGCGGTTGGGCATCTGCCTCTGGCTCAGGGCGTGACCCCGGAGTCCCGGGATCGAGTCCCGCATAGGGATCCCCGCAGGAAGCCTGCTTCTCCCTCTGCCTGTGTCTCTGCCTCTCTCTGTGTCTCTCACAAATAAATATATAAAATCGTTTAAGAATAAAATAAAATAAAACATGCACATGTGCATGACCAGCTATGGGTGCAGGGGTACATGCATGCACACACGCCTACATATGCACACCCCCCACGCACTCGTGCACACGTGTACATGCAGGGACCTGGACGTGTCCGTGTGCATACGATACAAATACCGACGCCACACGCACACCAGTGTCCACACATACGCGCTCGCACAGGCACTTCTGACACCTCGACTCTGCCCCTACCCCCTGCTGGGGCAGGGACTGCGTTGCTGGGGAGGGGGGGCTGGCACAGGTGCAGCCACTGCCTCATCACCAGGCTCCTTGGGCATCTGGGGACCCCGGGCCTGGTCGGTGACCCCACTGAGCCTCTGCTGCCACCTTGTGGCCACTTCCCAGATGGCAGCATGTAGGGGCCAGGTCTTTCCCTGGTTCCGGTTCTGGGAAAGCCTTGAGAGACTTGCCCGCCCCCAAGTGCTGGGTTTTGCCAAATGCTGGGTGGGTGATTAGTGGGGCCTGGAGCAGGGGGAGGGCCCCAGTCTCCCCAGTACCTCCTGACTCCTTATCCCCTCTCACCTCTGGGCTTTCATGCGCTCTTTCTTCCGCTTGGAGCACCTGCCACCTCCTTCTCTGTGAGCCCTTTGGGGGAAACTTCACTGTGCTCAGCTCAGGATCCGGGGCCCCCATGTGGCTTCTGGCACAGACTGGCCTTCAGTGAGTAGAGGAGTGAGGGAGAGGAAGGGAGGAGGAGAGAGGGGGAGGGGAAGGGGAGGGGGGAGGGGAGGGGGAGAAGGCAGGCGCAGGAGTCCTGCGGAAGATGGCTTCGTAAGCTGTCACCAGGGGGCCAGGGCCCTGCCTGCACCCCCAGAGATCAAAGGTTTAACCAGGAGAGAGAAAACAAAAGCATGAGATTTTTTCACAATCTTTTAATCTGGCTCTAAATCATTGCTTGCTTTCTAATATTTTTATCAGGAGACAGAGGGAGTCCTCCTCTCTAATGTTCTAGAAAGGCAAAAGTTATGAGCCGGTGTGTTGTCACCTCCGTGTAAGAGGGGACAGGTCCCCCTATTCCTCAGGATGTGTAGTGGGGGAGCCGGGCCAGGGCTGAGCGCATCCCTCCCCGCTTCGGGGCTGCCTAACCTGTAGCAGGGGAGGGGCCATCTCTGCAGCTGAAACATTTATTTATTTATTTATTTATCTATCTATTTATTTATTAAGATTTTATTTATTTATTCATGAGAGACACACAGAGAGAGGCAGAGACACAGGCAGAAGGAGAAGCAGGCTCCCTGTGGGGAGCCCGATGTGAGACTCGATCCCAGGACCCCAGGATCACACCCTGAGCCAAAGGGAGATGCTCAGCCACCGGAGCCACCCAGGTGTCCCCATTGGTCTAATCCTTAAAAATCACCCAAGTAATGTAGGGTTAGTGTGGACAATTTTGAGAGTACAAGTAAACAAAAAAAGGTGCCCACAATCCCTCTTGCGCAGGTGCCCACAGGGTCCGGATGGAGGCCGGGCTCCTCGTGGTGTGTTCACACGTGACCTGATTGAAGACTGAGGCCCCCCCTCCCCCCGACCAACTGTGAGAAACATACTCTGGAACTACCATATGATTGTCGTCTTTGAACCCAGGGACTGCCATACCCTGGGGGCCCTGTCGCCCACGGTCATGTTGCCTGGCAGCTTGGGATGCCCAGTTTGCTACCCCGGGAGGGTGCAGGCCTCTCCACTAGAAGTGGGCGTAAGGGCCGCAGCAGGCACAGGCCATGGGCCTGTATTCCCGCCAAATGTAAGCAGTGGCTGCGTTGAGGCTGCTTGAATCATCACCCAAAGATGACCAGGCGGTTTCCCGATATGGGAACTGGGTCCCTTGCAGATACGTGACAGTGTTTGGGCTCAAGTGATGTTCAGGAAGTGCATTAAAACATTAAAACAACACCCTCCAGGGGCACCTGGGTGGCTCGGGTGGTTGAGCATCTGACTTTCGGTTTTGGCTCAGGTTATGCTCTCAGGGTCGTGAGATCGAGCCCCACGTCGGGCTCCGTGCTTAGCGCAGTCTGCTTGAGATCCTCCTTCTCCCTCTGCCCCTCCTGTTTGGGCTCTCTCTCTCTCTCTCTCTCTCTCTCAAATAAATAAAAAAATCCTAAAAACAAAACAAAACAAAAAACCACCCAGCAGATTAGCAAAGTAGCAAGTTGGATGGTATTAAATGTAGGAGCGATTGTGGGAAACAGCCATTACGCACCACCCCTTGGTGGGGGTGGGGTGGGGGGCAGCTATAGATACCCACACAAACAGTATGGCCATTCTGGAGAACAAGCTAGAACCAGCAAACCCACTCCTTCGCTGACAACCTGGAGAGATTCTCACCTAGAGGAGTGTTTGGGGTGAACGGGAAATGGGAGGCACCCCAGGCGTGTCCACCAGGGGGATGACTCAGTGAGCCCAGAGGAGGACAGGAGGACACATCCACGAGGGACGCCACTTGGTAAATAGCAGCTCCCCGGTACGTACCGATGGCACCTCGGAACCGATCTTGAGAGCGGGGTTAAGTCTATACCGCAGCACCACCTGCGCCAGCGTCAGCTCCTGTGGTCGGCATTTGGAACTGCGTAGACCATCCCGTTTGGGCTCCGCGCCCCTCCCGCGGGGTGCAGCTGCCTTGCTCCCGGGGTACTCCTTAGGACTTGCTCTTTTCTTTCTGCTTTGAAAATGTTGCCACGACATCGCCTAGAACGTCCCGGGGCCTTTGGCTCTGTACGCACAGTGGCCTTTGCAGCTCACAAGAGGTTCTTTACGTTGCCTCTTTAATTATAGAGTTTGTTTCGTTTGTGGGTTCTCGTACACGAACATCATTTTTTTAATTCATTGCTTGTCTCTCCATCCCCGTTTTCCTGAACCGATCATGTTATCAATTGCGACTTTTAAAAAAGATTTTATTTATTTATTCATTAGAGACACACACAGAGAGAGACAGAGACACAGGTGGGGTAAGAAGCAGGCTGCACGCAGGGAGCCCGACATGGGACTTGATCCCGGGACCCCAGGATCACGCCCTGGGCCAAAGGCAGCACTAAGCTGCTGAGCCACCCAGAGATCCCCTCAAATGCGATTTTTATTTATTTATCTTTTTCTTCTGCATTCTTCCTCCAAACCACCAGTTCAATGATCTGCAGCATCAGTGCTGCTGTTTCCTGCCACCAGTGTGGCCTGGGTCCTGCCATGGTGCTCTTGGCTTCCTTGACCACCCACATCCCATGCACCCCCTGTTTTTGCATCTCATCTTGTCACTTTTCAGGGCCTCCCTGCCTTCTGGGGCTCCATGATGATGCCCAACAGGACCTTTGGCGGGCCATTGTTTTGGTCACCTCCTGGTGACAAGGTTTGCTCACCTCCTGGACATGACTCTGTTTCTCATAAGAGAAAGTATAGTTGCTTTTTTTTTTCTTTTTTAAAGATTTATTTATTTTAGAGAGAGAGAAAGAGCATGAGCAAGGGGGTGGGCAGAGAGAGAGAGAGAATCTTAAGCAGACTCTCTGCTGAGTGCGGAGCCCAGCTCGGGGCTTAATCCCCGGACACTGAGATCGTCACCTGAGCTGAAACCAGGAGTCCGATGCTTAACCCGCTGCACCACCGAGGTGCCCCAGTCTTCATAACTTTTTTCATAACTTCCATGTTGGCTTTTCCATCCTTCCTCATCCTTGAGTGCGGCGGGATTGCAGATCTGCTCTCTCTTTGCCGGGCTGGTGACCGGCACCTCTGGTTCTCCAGCAGGAGGGCAAGTTGATGTTTGCACATAGCAGTCCAATTTCCCGTTTCTAGCAGATTTTCATGTAGTTTGTTTGTGACTTGCCTGTCACCTCCATCATCTGCTTCTCTGTCGCTTGGGTGATGGTGGATGGCATAAGGGTCCCTTTAAGGGCACTGCCATGGACACTTTCTCATGCTTCCCCCTGTCGCCCCACATGGGACTCAATGTCTCAGAAGAGCTGCTTCCTTGCAGCTAAGGTTAGAGAGGACAGCTCCTCATGTCCTTGGTGGCACAGGTCCTGGTCAGGGAAAATGGTGAGGGAGGCTGAGTGTGAAGCATCTTCCTGTTTTTTTTTTTTTTCTCTTCCAGATGGTTCTTTGTATTGGGAACCTATGAAGTGTTCTTTTAAAAACTCAAGCTGTGGGACAACGGGGGGCTCAGCAATTGAGCATCTGCCTTCGGCTCAGGGCCTGACCCCGGGTCCTGGGATCGAGTCCTGCATCAGCCTTCCCGCAGGGAGCCTGCTTCTCCCTCTGCCTGTGTCTCTGCCTCTCTCCGTGTGTTTCTCATGAATAAATAAATAAAATCTTAAAGAAAAAAGCCCTCAGCCCGTAGGACAGCAACACTTGATCTTGGGGTTGTAAGACTGAGCCACATGTTGAGTGTCAAGATTCTTAAAAATAGTCTTAAAAAAAAAAAAAAGAAAACCCCAAGCTGATTCATGGGACTCTCTTCTCAAAGCAACTTATGCCCTCCCCATTGCCCTCAAGTTTGGGTCTGAGTCCCTGCATATGCTTCCCAAAGTTCTCTCTGACCCCATCATGCCTCCTCTGAGACTCAGTTTCTCATGCTGCCCTTGGCCTTGGTGTGCCTTCCTGAATGTGCCACGCTCTCCGCAGACCTCTGTGCCTTCACGCAAGCTGCTCCCTTGGGCTCAATGGCCTTGCCCTTCCCACCCCATCTCTATCTGGAGGGGACGAAGGTGGCAGAGGCCTAGGTGCATCTCTTCCGGGAACCATCTCCCATGTCCCTGACTGATGAGGTCCTCCACCCCGACCCCGTGTTGCATTCATTCATCCATTCATTCCCTACGTGTCTCCTGGATCCAGTTTCATTTCAGACACTCTGGCTTCCCCTTCTTGCCCTGGACTCTGAGGGGCAGGTCTTATTCACCGTCTCCAGGGCCCAGTAGCAGGTCATTCAGTTAACGCTGGGATAACTGAACGATGGGCTGCACACTACCTGAGCTGAGATTCTGCTAGAGGGCAGCACCATACACGTGTCCCCTTGAGCCCCGGTCCTGACGGCTGGACGTGCCAGGCTCCGGGGCAGCACGGTCAAAGGGCCCACTGCCTCCAGCAGAGCAGCTCTAGAATATCCCAGTCTTCTGAACAAAATCCTTCAGCTGAGCCCTTGGCCTGCCCCAGGACCACACATCCTGTGTAGTCTAATTTTATTAAGAATATTTTAGAATCCAGGAAAGCATGAGAGGGCAAAGGAAAGAGGGGACTTCTTGGCTGAGCCACATGCAAACAGTGGTAACAAGTAGAAGGCTCTGCCTGAAGCCTCAAAGTCTGTGTTTAGAAAATACAAGGGCAGAACCAACATCATATAACCGGACATTTACTAAACTATCCTTTTTTGTTTAGCATTTAAAAAAAGAAAACCACCACGTTGCCTAAATTGCTTTAGGAATCTGAAAAGACTTACGCATAATCTGTCTTTCCAAAGACAGAAACTCAATCCTCTTTTGCTCTTGGGAACAGAATGTAAAAATAATCACCAGCTTTAGGGTCTGAATGTCGCCTTGACGGGGAGGAGGTGGGGTGCAGGGGGCAGTGCCAGCCTCACAAGTGAAGGTGGGCAGAAATTAGCATCCTGAACTGCCCGCTGTGGAATTGTCATTTAACCAGGTTAAAAAAAGCTATTCCCAAACAGGCTCCTTCTGACGGCCTCGGAGCTGATGTGGAAGCCGCCAAATGTGTGTATTTGTGGAGTTGTAAGTAGGTCAGATATTTCTGTCGCTAATTATTACTTGTGAAAAAATATGTCGTGAGCTTGCCGCAGGGAGAGAGTATCGGAAGCAGCATTGATCTTTGGAAACTCCAGCCAGATTTATCCCTACGGGGCTGGAATCCTGAGGACAGACAGACGAGGGAAAAAAAAATGTCCTAAATCCAGGTGCACGTGGGGCAGTTGTGGGAACTCCAGCCGGAAATTGGGAAATTGGGGTTCTAGCCCCTGATTTTTACTACCCTCTTCTGGACTTCCGTTTTCTCACCAGGTTGGATTTGATTTTCAGTGCAAAGGTTCTGATACCACGACCTCATCAGTGGAAGGTCATGTCTTGGAGACCTGGGGTTTCCCTTCTCTTTTAGGGATAGGTTTTTCGGTGCTGGGAGGTATAAAGGAATCAGTTCAGAAGTGAGATCAGATTATTTTTGGCAATGAATGTTAGTGGAAAATTTTGTGGCAGCTGGGTCAGACCCACGTTTGTAACTATCTGTTGAGTGTTGAATATGTGTTGGACATTGTGGCAGGCACGTTGGACACACGCTTATGACTCTGCCCACTACTTTGTGTATTTAGGATTGGTGGCCACCAATTACTGAGTTTCAGAGGGTGAGATGATTTGCCCAAGGCTATCCAGATAGTAAGTAGCAGAGTTAGAATTTGAACCCAGCTTCTTGCTCTAATATCCTAAACCAGCCCCCAGAACTATGCAAGAGTGAGCAGCTGGGGAAAAAAGATGCCCCCGCCCCTCCCCCAGATGTGAAGTCTGGATACCAGGGCAAGATGTCGCTCTAATTAGTTTTATTTTACAGGCTCAGAGACTTGTCAATGCTTTATGCAAAGTTATGCAGAATATGCAAATCAGGGGTGGCTCTGGTTGGGCTGTAACCAGTACAGCACCTGTGTTTCTCTGATCTGAAGAGTTCTACCTGCAGAGCTTCCTGGTGGCTTGGGCAGTGGGAAGGGTACTGGGCGGCTTTGCACAAAGTCAAGTCATGCTTGCAAGTGCCCTCCAAGTATGTCCAGGAAGTGCAATGTAAACACACCCGCCATAGGACAGTCTGAGTGCCAGGTATCTGGGTGGAGATGAATTTGGTTGCTTTGAAAAGCTTTTGTGTTTGTTTTTAAATAGGTGAGCTTCATTTTCTCATCTTTGAAATGGGCGAATGAGGGCTCAGTCGAGCATGTGACTCTTGATCTTGGGGTTGTGAGTTTGAGCCCCACATTGGGTGTAGAGCTTCCTTAAAAAATAATAATAAAATAGGGGTGCCTGGGTGGCTCAGGCAGTCAAGTGTCTGCCTTCAGCTCAGGTCATGATCCTGGGGTCCTGGGATTGAGCCCCAAGTCTGCTCCCTGCTCAGTGGGGAGCCTGCATCTCTGTCTGCCTCTGCCCCTTCTCCCTGCTTGTGCTTGCTACCATGCTCTCACTGTCAAATAAATAAACAAAATATTATAAAAATAATAATAAATTGATTTTAAATTTAAATTAAAAAAATAAGTGAATGAGCTTAAGGCCCACTGATGACCTGAGTCTTCAGAATCCTATATTCAGGTTCTGGAACACACCATCCTCTTTTTCTCTAATACTCTGCTTATGATGACCGTGGCCTCTACCCCTATCCAGCACTCACTCCCACCACCCCTTGTTTGTCATCCCCCGACCAGGAGGGTGTTTGCCTGTCTTTTCTTGCTTCCCATATTTTGCACCTGCTGTTTCTGTGCCCCGGCCACCTTTTCTCTCTCTTCTGTCTAACTCCTCTCCTCTCCCAGGCCAGCTTAGATGTTACCTACTCCTGCCTCCAACCCCAGGCAAGCCCAGGCACCCTCACCCTCAATGCCCAGCTTTCTTGATAGTGCTTGTGAGTTGGATTCTTGTCATCGTTACTGGGGACAGAGATACAACCCCCCCCACCCCCGCCCAGGTACACATCCCAGGACTGCCAAAGTAGTGGAAAATTAACATTTAAGGAATTAACAAGTCAAAGAAGAAATGCATCTACCCATTTTAGTGTAAAATTGTCCAAAGGAAGAAGTTGCTATAAACCCCCCACCCAGCTTGTGATTTTAGACTAAAAATAGGTATAGGGACACCAGGCTCCTCTAATTCCCTAATATAAATTTTAATTTTTAATAACTTGAGAAATCAGGGAACTATACCTATGGGAGAATGATGAGGAATCAGCCCCATAAATTAATGGGAAGTATGTGTTCACATTATCTAACTATATTAAGTGTGAATAATAATTAATTATAGATTCTACATGCGGTCTTGTCTTAGAGAATTCAATGTGAAGGAATTGAAAAAGTCATTCATCACCCCCCCCTGTGCTCCACCCCAGGCCATAACATAAAAAGCAATGGCCAAAGAATTTTCCATAATTTATGAAAATCATCATCTTAGAGGAAAAATAACTCTCATTAGGAGCATAATAACTTGGAAAAAAGAAGCTGTACCCAAGTGTGTTTGCTAATGCTGTTGTAATCATTTGGCCCACCCCTCCCCTCTCTCCTGTGCATTTATTAAGTCTTCCATCCATTCACTGTCTCTCTGGTGTATGGAGAGGTGGCTACAGGGAGAAGCGAATGTGACCTCTAGGGCCACATTGAGTTCAAAGTCAAACTCATCTACTTTGGAGCTGTGTGGTCTTAGGCAAATCACTTAACCTCTCTGTGTCCCAGTTTTCCTATCTATAAAACGGAGGTAATAACAGTACCTATCGATAGGGTTGGTATGGATGGGGAGGGGTGAGCAAGCCAATACGGATGAAGTACTCAGCATAGCGCCTAAGCACTCACTAAATGAGAACTCTAGCTGTGGGTCTGGTGTGCTGGGCGTCACGGAAGCAGGACCAAGCTTCTGTCCCTGAAAGAGTTGGCTGACTGGTGAGGGAAACACTCTAAATAAGCCAGCTCCCTCCAAGGTACAAACTGGGGGGTTACATATGGACCTGAGTACGGTATTGGATACAGAGCGATGGGGCTTCTTTGGTGAGGGCGGCCGGGCTACTTCTCTGAGGAGGTGACATTTCGCTCAAGAGGTGAAGGGTGAGAAGGAGCTGGTGACATCAAGAGCGGGGGGGAGAATGTTGTGGGTCTCGTGGGTATAGCTTGCGTGCCACACTCCACGGGGTCATCCCCTTCCCTGTTGCTGTTAGCTGTTGAGGCAAACTTTAGGGCCACGATGATGAAGGATATAGGAAAGTCGCTAGACAGTGGCACGGTCTCGATAGGAGTTGACAGTAAGGAGGTGCACGGGACGGTGGGGAGGGGCAGGTCCTTAGGGGTCAGAAAGCTAGCCTCCTCTCAGAGGCGAGAGGCGACTAAAGCTCATCTGCCATTCCCACTCCGTGAATGGGTTAAAGACATCAAGTTAATGCCCTACAGGGTACTGGAATGGAAAGTTAATATCCTACAGGGAATGGGGGAAAATCGGGGAGCTTAGGTTTCTGTTTGGGAGGCAGCGTGGGAAGAGCCTTCCTAACCAAGACCCAAAACTCACAAATCATGGGCCAAAACACAGCTAGTTTGGACTCCATCAAATGAGGGATTTCTGTCCAGCGTGGGGGTGGGGGGGCAGAGACAAAGGGGGCAGGTGGATGCTGAAGGCTAAGACCAGGGGGCTCCCAGAGGGAGAGGGTCAAATGGCCAACAGCTCATGAGGAGATGCACACAGGCACTAAAGTCCAAGATATGCAGCTGGAAACTTCACATGGGAGCCCCCTCCTCCGCCTCAGAATGGTGGCACTTGGGCAGACAAGAGAGAGGAAGGCTGGCTGGTGCCCTGACGTTGGGGGCCGTTCCCAGGAACGCTGAGCATGAAGCACAGTGGCTCTGAGTGCAGGGGCCGAGGGAATCCTGAAAGCCAGGCTCTCCCCAATGTCAAGCCTCTGGCCTAGGGCTGATTGGGCCAGAAAGAAGGGGAGCCCCCCAGCCCCCACATTCACACACCTCCCCACCTGCCCACCGGCCAGGGGTGCGTGGAGCTGCATGCACCTGGAGGGGGCGCCTTTGCTAGTTCACACGGAGGCCCCATTTGGGCTCTGGAGCCCTGGCCTTTGAGAAGCCTTTTGACCTGAGTCAACGCAATTCGGTAATTCCCCACGACCCCTAAGACCACTCCCGGCTGTCTATCTCAGAGACTACTCAGAGGACAAAGGGAACCCTCATGAAGCTGCCACCGCAGCAGGGTTCGGAGGGCCAGGGGCTTGGAGGCCACCCAGGTGTCCATCCTTGGGGAAACAGAGGAGAAAAACGTGGTGTGTTCTCACCGTGGAATGTTGTGCGCAGCTGGGGCAACTGTTACACGTCACTAAATGCACCTTGGTGCTGAGCTGGGCAGGGTGGGGGGGCGGGGGGGAAATAAAAGAACCAGACTGAGAGCTATAGCACAGAATTAGTCAGGTTAATTATTATTATTATTATTTAGTCATGTTAATTAAAAGCGTATACAAACACAGAACAGCACGACACGTTTTTAAGGACTCGGGAACACTTAAGAACATATATCAGCTACATCAGCGAGGATGCGTATGGGAGAAGGGGAAAGGTGGGGGGTGGGAAAGCAGGGATGAGGAAGAAAAAAAAATTAAAAAAACTCAACACAAACCCATGGCAAGTGAGTTGTCTGTGGCCAGAACGCGTCGGAGCTGAGGAGGTGGGTGCCTGTACCTGCTGTCCGCACCCAAGGCTGGTAAACGTGAAAAGACAAGAAAACAGAAGCAGAAGGAAAACCCTCCCTGTCCTCTGCGGCTGAGCGCACACTTGTCTCCTTCAAGGAACTGGGCACCATTTCTTGTCTCCTCCGAGTGCTCCTGGCACACGCTCCACTTGGCTGGAAGGTGGGAAATCACTGATTTGTCATCTATCTTTCTACCGATCGCAAACAGCAGGCCCCAAGAAAAGCTGCTGGATTGATTTTCTATTACCTTGCACTTCAGAGTGGCAAGACACCACCCTACACTGATAAATGTGTTAACTGCCACGAGGGGGCCGGTGGTGTGACCTCAGAATTTTTGGATTCTGGTCTCCTTCCCATCACCAACCTGATGGCTGACCATATGCAGATGCGTTTTCCTTTTGGGGTCTCGGTTACCCAAGGGTGGCTCCTAAGTAGTAGATGTGGGTTGGATTTCCCTCAAACGATTTCCTTTTCCTGCTGGCTCACATTTCCTTAAAGGTGAGCGGTGCCAAGCTGTTGAATCCTGGCCAATAGAATGTGGATGGAAGCGATATCTTTCACTCCCAGGCCTGGTCCATGAAGACCTCCCTGTGCGATTTCCCGTATTTTTACACTATCTGCTGGCAGGTTGCAGGGCATCCCACAGAGCCCAGTTGAGGAGATCGGGTCCCCCAGGTCACCTCTAGGAGGAGAGGCACCCAGGAAAGTTTTATAACCAGAACCAACCCCTGTTGGACAGTTGAATGAGCAAAATTAAACATTTTTAAATAATTTTAAAAAAGGTTTTATTTATTTGAGAGAGACCCAGAAAGCATGAGAGAGAGAGAGAGAGCAAGGACAAGCAGGGGGAAGAACAGAGGGAGAGGGAGAAGCAGACTCCCCACTGAGCAGGGAGCCCGACGTAGAGCTTGATCTCAGGACCTCAGGATCATGACCTGAGCTGAAGGCAGACACTTAACTGCCTGAGCCACCCAGATGCCCCAAATTAAGCTTTTATTGTGTTTTTGCCATTGACACATTGGGGCTATTTGTTATACCACACATCCTCCTGACTGATCCATTTCCTTTTGACTCAAGACAGATGTCACCAGAGAATTCCTTAATTTGTGGAAAAATGCTTCTTCATTTTTCCAATTGATGTTTTGTGATCTGACTCCTTTATCCTACTCAAAAGTAGCTAAATAGAGCTGAAATAGCAGCTGAGTATCCCAAAAGATTCAGAGTCCTCCCTGCATCTCCTGCCTACGATCCACATATGCTAGAACCAAAGGGATGGCTCAGAAAGAGCAAGACTGCGGGTGTCTCTTCCTCAAAAAGGCTTTCATCGTCCCCTGTTGCTTTCAGAAAGAAGCCAGAGAGCTCATGCCTGCAAGGCCCAAACTGGCCCTGGTTTATTCTCCCCACGTTTTAGGGAGCGCCCCAAACTCAGAGCCTTTACGCACACTGCTTGCTGGGCCAGCATCCCCTTCCATCCCTTCCTTCTCAGCGGGGGTGTCTTGGCAGACACCACTTTCCCCTGGGGTTCTGGGCATCCCGACCACCCCCTTCTCTCTATCCATGTGCTTGCTTTTCGTTCACAGCCGCCTTCTAATCCTGGTTGTGATTCCTTGCTCATGCTGAGTCTCCCCACCTGAACGTCCATCCCAGCCGAAGGACCCAGCCTGCCGGGCTTCTCGCGGGATCCCCACAGCGCCCAACGCTGGCCCTGCCTCACTGGCAGTCCTCCTGCACAGATGTGCAGCGGATGCATCGACCCATCGATGAACGAATCATGAGGGGCGCCAATGGGCTTGCACTGTTGGAGGGGACGTGACATGCATCATTCTGGGGAGACTCGAGTATTTCTCGGAAGGAACGTCTCTCAAAGGAACGACAGAGTTGTCTTCTGATGCACTGGGTGACGGCACAAGGTCTGTGGCTTTCCGGAGTGAATCTGCAAAGCCGTGGCCCTTTTCATACACACAAACTCATCTCCATGGCAATTGTTTTCTCCGCAATTTCCCTTGAAGCGCCCATTTGTGTTTCTTGATTTCCACGGAAGATGACCTTGTTAGGTCCTGTTAGGTAGAAATAGGACGAAGGCTCCAGCAGCTCGGGCTTCGGGCGCCCGGGTGCCCTGTGGGTTCCCTGTGGGTAATTAAGGGGTGAGCCAGGTGCAGTGAACCCAGAGGCCTGAGCGTTCATTGGAATAACAAATAGTGGCAGCCGGGTCAGCTGCAATCCGACCCCTCAGCAAAGGGGTCTGTTCCCTCAGCCTAGTAAGGTTATAAAAGGCCGGGCCAAGAACAACCCCCCAGCCCCGCCACCAGGACTCCCCAAAATGCCAGCGCGGTTGGGCGAGGACTGGCCTTCGGCCTTTGGATTAAACGTCTCAGCGCTTCAGTATCTAACACAGGCCCGCAGTGCCAGCCCCAGACCCCCCAGGTCCACCGGTTTACTGGTTTCGTCCCCCTGGCACACCCCAGGTCGTGTGTGCCCTGACCTATCACTGCTGTTCAGATCGTGATTGGCATAAGGATTACTTTCCAATGACACTGAATTTGAGTTTCTCCCCAAAGCATTTGCTAGATTATTTTCCTCCTGTCCTTACCCATCGTCTCTATCCATCGTCTGTGATTTCAGCTGGGTCCCTGTCTGGCCTGGGGGCTGGGGGCTGCGGGCTGCAGGGAGATGTGTGCGTGTCCTTCTTCCAGACCCTGGGCAGCAGGTCCAACCTGCAGGGGTCTTAGGGAAACTGAGGCCAAGGGAGGGGCAGCATGGCACTGCCTTGGGGTAGAGCCAGGTCTGGGCCTGTGGTTACTCCCTGCGCCTCCAGGGCTCCACACTGCATCGCAGCCATCCCAGGGGGTGGGAGGAGAAGGGCAGACGCCCGCAGGGCAGGATGGGAAAGAGGCCAGTTCCCTCTCCGCCCAGGAGCAGCCAGTCCCGCTGGGCTGCGCAGCCCCAGTCCTACTGCTGTGTCCCCAGCTGGCCTTGTGACAGGGGCCGTCTGGTCCACCCCACTTTCCTCCCCTGGTGCCTGTGGTCCTTGTCCTCAGGGAGTTGTCTCTTCCTGGCTCGGCCTGGTTCAGATGGGGCATCCCCAGGGTTTAATTAATGGGTCTGGGGTATGGCTTGAGCATCAGGATTTTGAAGGATGCTCCAGGTGGTTCTAGAAGGCATCCAAGTTTGAAAACCACTGCTTCCTCCCCTGACCTGGGGTGGGCAGATGGACCAAAGTGGGCCGATCAGCATCCCTTCCTGGGATTGCACTGTAGATATAAGAAGGTCTCTCTTCAAAGGCGTTAGCACGGTGCCAGCCTGTCTGCTCTGCGCCCCTAGCCACCCTCGCCCCTAGCCACCCTCCGTGGCTCCTCCTCTCCCCCTCTCCCCCTACGCTCTCCAGGCTCTCCACAGGTAGCTCTCCGCATCCCTGGGCTGCAAGCTGGACATGCACCCCTGCAGGTGGTCTCTTCCTCCGGGAAGGGCTTCTTTCTCACGAAGTCCTTCTTACCCCAAAAGAACCAGGTACTCATGATCTATTCTGGGGGGCCCTCCTGGCTCCCCCCTGGGGACGGGGTCTGGCGCTGCTCTCTGCTGCTCTCTCTGGCTGCCAGGGTCCTGTGTGCTCACTGAGGACCTCACCTCTGGGCTGTCACGGGCTGTCCACACTCCGTTCCTGCCGTCCTGCTCCAATCCACGCCCCCCCCCCCCACCAGGCTTCACTCACCCCCTAGCACAGGGTAGGGTCTGATGAGTCTGTGGTAAGTGAGTCAGATTTAGCCCTGAGAGGCAGTGGGCAATCACCTAGCCCGGGCTGGGGCTCATCCTGTTTCTCAGTGTTCCTGAGAGGGAGGGGAGGGTGGGAATGGTATGGAGAGTGGTGTCAGGTGTTGGGGTCCAAAATAGTGGGGGGAGAGAGGGATGGGGAGGAGTGGTGGAGGGAGAAGGGAGAGGGGGGGAAGAGAGGGGATGGGGAGGAAGTGGGAGGGTGGGGGAGAGAAAGGGGAAGGAGAGGGGGAGTGGAGGGGACAGTCCTTCTGGGCTCTTCTGGCTCTTCTGTTCCTTCCTTCACCGGACAGATGTTCTCTCATTCTCTCAGCCCCTACTCAGGGGCATACAGAGAAAATTTCCCAGAGTTAAACTAAAGAGCAGAAATTTAAAATAAAACCTGGCCTTTTGGAAGCAACGGTAGGGGATTCGCAGAGCCCAGGCTTTGCGGGAAGTGCTCTGTTCTGCGGGGCAGGGCTGCTCCACTGCCTGGTCCCAAGGAGGCCCCGCCTTAGACTCCAGAAATAGGGGACCTAGACTTGCCTCCTGACACTTCCACGGTCTCTGCGACGATGTGTTCCTTCTCTTCCCTGAGAATATTCCACAGTGTGCAGCTACCGGATGGCAAACACCACAGCCTTGTCTCCCCATGGCCCAAACCGGTGGGGCCCTTTATGTCTGTGGCCTGAGTGGTCACCAGGAGCAGCCATGAAAGATGGCATTTTAGGTGCACCTGGGTGGCTGGGGGGGGGGGTGGTTAAGCGTCTGCCTTTGGCTCAGGTCCTGATCCCGGGGTCCTGGGATCGGGCCCCACATCTGGCTCCCCGAAGGGAACCTGCTTCTCCCTCTGCCCCTCTCCTTGCTCCTGCTCTCTTAAATGAATAAATAAAATATATATTTTAAAAAAATGTCTTTTATGGGGATCCCTGGGTGGCACAGTGGTTTGGCGCCTGGCTTTGGCCCAGGGCGCGATCCTGGAGACCCGGGATCGAATCCCACGTCCGGCTCCCGATGCATGGAGCCTGCTTCTCCCTCTGCCTGTGTCTCTGCCTCTCTCTCTCTCTCTCTCTCTCTGTATGTCTATCATAAAAAAAAAAAATTAAAAATGCCTTTTATAAACCTGCCATTTTATAAGAACTATGTTTATAAAGCTACAAAACCAAAAAAGGAATCAATGAACAGGAACCCAGAAGGGGGTTGTTTTGGTTAAGATCAGAAATCCAACTCGACCTCGCTTAAGCAGGCAAGGTAATTTATTGATCCGAAGTCTGGGGAATGTACGTGGCTGACAAAGACGACGAACTCTGTCTCAGGCTGGAATAAGGAAGGGGTGTCATTTGTCACATGGAATGCTGGGAGGTGGACAGGCCAGGGAGAGCGTCAGCGCTGCCCCCCACTGGGCCCCCCATCCCTGGGCGCTGCCTTGGGACTGTGAGGTGGCTGGAGACCCCCAGCCGCACCCACATGGGGTGATAAACCAGAAATGGGAAAGAAGGAAGGAAGGAAGGAAGGAAGGAAGGAAGGAAGGAAGGAGGGAAGGAAGGGGCAAGGGAGGGAGGAAGGAAGCAGGCCCACCAGCAGAGCTCTGGTTGTATCCCCCTGTTACCTCTCGCTCTGTGGCAAATCACCCCAACATGCAGCGGCTGAAAGTAGCAACCACGCATCCGCTTGTGAATCTCGGGGCGGCTCGGGAAGTTCTGGGCACAGTCACCGGCCAAGACTCCAGTCACGTGGTCCTCGGAGGGCCACCTTCCAGGGGTGCAGGGGCTTGCTGAGAAAGCAAATAAGATGCCGTGAGCAAATAGGTTAGTGCTCCAGAGCCTGGGGCCCATCCAAAGCCAACCCCCAAACAGACAGAAACCCTGCTTGGGGCGTCCAGTCCAGCAAGGAGGGCGGAGAGTTTTCTGTTCTGCAGGATTTCTCAGAGCCTTTAATACGCTAATAGGCGTCACCCGAGGGGGTAAGGTTTGCAGTGTTTCCCTGGAGGCGGCGGGCCTCCCGCAGAAGAACTGATGGTCTTTGGAGTAGACTTTGAGAAACGCCAACTCGGCTCAACCTCCTGTTGTACAGATGGGGACGTCGAGGCCACAGTCAGGGTCGCCCAGCCAGAGCGGGCACCGAGCCATGGTCACCTTGCTCAGGGCACAGCCTCTAGCCTGTCCCCGATCTCCAATTTCTTGCCTCCTTCCTTCCTTCCTTCCTTCCTTCCTTCCTTCCCTTCTTTCTTCTCTCCCTTCCTCCTTCCTTCCTCTCTTGCTCACTCCTTCCTTCCCTCCCTCCTTCCTTCCCTTCTTCCCTCCCTCCTTCCCTCCTCCCTTGCCCCTCTGTCCCTCCCTCCTTCCTTCTCTTTCTTTCTTGCACCCCTGGCTGCTGAGCCCAAGATCTGGGAGGCTGAGTTGAACTCAGATGCCTGAGATGGAGGGAGCAGGGCGCTCCCATGCTCTCCACGGGGCCTCCTGGCCCGAGTCGCACACAGACGTCACACCTCCGGCCACATCAGTCACGTTGTGTGACCTCTCCCTGAGCTCAGCCCTGCTGATGTGAGCAGCTGGACCTGTCCCCTGGGGAAAGAGGCAAACTGAGCCCTGGGAAGACAAATAAGACTATGAGGGGGATGAGAGGGAAAGCCACCTTACAAACGTATGGCCCACTGCTTGGACCTTGGGGAAGCTACCTGCTTCCCTGGGCAGAAGGCCCTCTGTGGACATCCTTGGCTGCCCTTATGGCCCCCAACCTGGTCCTTGAAGGACGGGGACCATGCTTAGTGTGGAGAATCTGGTCAGTTCTTTCAGTGTCCAGGATGTTGCTCATGCAGTGACCACGGGAGTTGGGTGAGCACAGCGGGGGAAACTGAGGTGCACAGACATAAAATCACACACAGGATGTCAGCAAGTGAGGGATACCCTTGGTGGACTTGGGACTAGAACCCAGGTCTCCCTGCCTTTCAAGATACCCATGCTCTTGTTGTTGTTGTTGTTTTTTAAATTTAATTTCTTTATTTAGAGCTCATGATTGGGGGGAGGAGCAGAGGGAGAGGGAGAGAAGGAGAATCCTCAAGCAGACTTCGCTGAGCACAGAGCCCAACGGCGTGCTCAGCAACGTGCTCAGCGGGGTCGATCCCACGACACTGAGATCATGACCCGAGCTGAAATCAAGAGCAGGACGCACAACCAACTGAGCCACCCCAGCGCCCCTCAAAACACCCACCCACGCTCTTTAAGAAGCTCACTGTCTTCCGGGATCGAAGGTAGGACCGAGGATTCCAGCCCTGAGGGCCTTGATGGTTAGGAGGAGCGAGTAAGAGGGTGTTGACAGCAATCAAGTGAGGAGGTGCAGCGGTAGCTTGTCTCAGGCCTGGTTTTAGGTGCTTCTCAAACATTATTATGATAATAAACCTATAAACATCACACTTGGCTGGCAAGGGAACCGAGGCTTGTGGGGGAAAGAGCACTGGCACGGGGTCCCCTGCCAGTAATGGCAGAGCTGGAGCGGGACCTCAGCTTGAGCTGAGAGGCTGAGTCTTTCTACCTGTGACCTGCCACGCCGCATAGAGTGATTGGGGTGTGGGCAATCCCTGTTCTAGAAAAGTCTATCAGCTAACCGTTTAAGAATATACACGGCATTGGGGGCCCCTGGGTGGGTGGCTCAGTGGTTGAGCACCTGCCTTCAGCCCAGGGTGTGATCCCGGGGTCCTGGGATCGAGGCCCACCTCAGGTTCCCTGCAGGAAGCCTGCTTCTCCCTCTGCCTCTCTCTCTCTCAATATCTCTCTCTCAAGAATAAATAAATAAAAATCTTAAAAAAAAAAGAATATAAACCACCTTACCAACCTAAAGTGGGTGCACCTGATGAGGGAACAGAGGGCTGAGGACAAAGCCTGAGCCTGGGGCGACACGTTGACAAGCCCTTGAAACAGGCAGAGGGAACTTCCTCCACAGACTCAGCTGCCTCGAGGGTCATACTTTGCTCAGGACAAAAGGCAATCTCAGCCCGACCCTCAGGACCCCGTGAGTCTACTTTAACATGTAAAAATTCCTTTAGAAATTTCCTTTATCTCTAAACCCCCAAGACATGTGTGGGCGATCATCCCCCAAGCACGTGGCCCACGGATACACATCTGAGGGGCTCATGACTCAGGCTTTATTAGACGGTAGGAAGTGACCTTTTCCCAACAATAGCCAGCCCCCTACAAGGGGGAAACCTTCTAGAAAGTCCTGGAAACCTTGCTTCCAGAATCCCTTAGAGAGCAGCTATCCCCAAACCCCTCCCGACTCCCAGGCACGTAATCAGCCTCCTGTCACAGGCCCGGGGCAGCAGCTCTCCCTGCCCAGGGGTCCTGGCCCCGGGCTTTAATAAAACCACCAATTTGCACCCAAGACACCTCGAGAATTCCTTCCTGGTCGTTGGCTCCAGACCTCACCCCACCAAACCTCACCTGTGTTCCAAAACTTCACCACACCAGCCATCCACCAGAGCCCAGTATCCTTCCCTTTCTAGCATTTTCCACCTTTCCCTTCCCTCTTGCCCTCGCTTGGCAAAAACACTAAAAGCTCATAATGAAATAAAACAACTGGCCTCATGACAAATAACAGCCCCTTCAACTTGCTTCTTTCTTCAACAAATATTTCTTTAATATTGTGTGTTTGCTTTCAAGACATTTCAACAGCCCCCCTCAATGATCTTAACATTTTACCTGAACTAGAAAAATAAGAAATAAAACACTCTACTGGGAAGAAAAGGAAAATTGTATGTTCTTTTGTTTACACGAGTGTACGGAAAATCATTACAGATCTCCATGCGGCCTCAGTGATTTTCCATTGTGATATAGAAGGAGAAATGGATAAACTGGAATTTGCAACCAATCTCCGGGGATTTCTTTTCTATTTGGGTGACCCCTGAAAGGCTTTTGGGCACGTAGCTATTTTTGAAAGAAAAGAGGTAAGGCTGAGGGCTGACCACCATTAACAATAGTTCCCCCAGATGCTAACTTATTCTAATGTTTGCTTGCGTTTATTTTTACTTAATCTGACGTTTTGATGCAATTGTTGGCATTTTGCTTTTGACCTTAAACCGGTATGATTTATTCGGGGCATGCTGAGAAAGCCAATGGCCCATCAGTGACCAAGGTGCTGCCTATTTTCTTAAATGATGACCCAGGCCCATGAGGTTGATGGAGTGAGGTCAACTGGGGTGGGGGTGGGGAGGTGGTGCTGCTTTGATCTGAACTCTGTGATCAGAATTCCCCCCCTAGGCCGCCTGGAATAGCAGCTTATTTCCCCTCTCCCAAGGCTCCCACCCAGAGGCCTTTAAGTTTAGGGAAGATTTTGAGCCAAGTCCTGACCCTGGTCCATGAATTCTGGATGCAAGATGTGCAAAGTCAGGCTAAAAATTTGCTTTCTTAAAATTCTGAGCTACGTACATTCTAGGAATAGGAGACAGAGCACTGGATGGGGGCGGGGGTGTGTGTGTGTCAATTAATGTAGTTCTCCCACAGGCCCTGGGATGGAGGTTGTTGTTATGCCCATTTTACAGACAAAGGTATGGAGGCACGGAGAGTGGACCTGATTGCCCAAGCCAGCAAGCAGTGGCGCCCCGGTTTCAGGCACAGGTTCCTCCCCTCCCAAGGTCTGGGATCTTGAGGACCAAGCACAGTGCACCTCCAGATCTGCTGTGTCACCTTGGTCTAGTCCCTCCCTCTCTAGTCCTCTTCTCAGAAATAAGGGGGCTTAATTTAAGGATGCCTAGAATCCTTTCCAACACCAACCACAGATAAAATGTTGTGATGCTCCCAAAAGTCCAGCAGGCATCCAGGAAGTGTGGTCGAGTTGCCTCCACCTCCCCCCTGGGAGGCTGAGAAAAATTAAGGCCATCCCACCTAAAGTTTAGCATTAGCACAAGTACAGCCATCTTAGGCCCCTGTGAATAAGAGCTGAACTTTATGGGAAAAACTGCAGAATGTCCTCAATGTCCTCGGCAGGTAATCCCATATCAGAGAGACAACAGAGCCCACGCCCATGGTAGAAAGTCTCAGAATGAGAACAGAGCTCAATGCCCTTGAAAGCCCCACATCAAAATGTAAACAGAACTTGGAGAAACTCTTCCACCCCTTCTGAAAATCCCCTAGACCAGCCTATAAAAAACCCAGCTGTAACCCACTTCGAGGTCCAAGTCCCTGCTCCGCTGTGTCAGGTATACTTGGACCCAAGCTCGAGCTTGCTAATAAACCCTCGTGCGCTTGCATCGGTGTCGGGTCATTGGTGGTTTCTCGGATTCGCAATCTTGGGCACAACCCCCCCAACCCCCCCACTCCCCCGTGTAAAGAATGACAACCGTATAGACGAAGAGAAGTAGCAAGAAGTAGCAAGGGTGTCATGTACTTTTTCTTCGTTCAGTCTGCACCATGATTTAATGAGGTAGGTGCTATTGTCATCCCCATTTTACAGATGTGGCAACTGAGGTTCAGAGAGGGGATGGGGTCACACCACTGGGGCTGGTGGAACCAGGATTACCCCCCAGTTTCCTTGTGGTACCTTGCTCCTCACCCCCCCCCCAATCCAAGTGCGCCTTTGCTTTTTTTTTTTTTAAGATTATTTATTTATTTATTTATGAGAGAGAGAGAGAAGAGACACAAAGAGGTGAGAGAGAGGCAGAGACACAGGCAGAGGGAGAAGCAGGCCCCATGCAGACAGCCTGCAGGGACTCTGACCTGGGACTCGATCCCGGGTCTCCAGGATCACACCCTGATGCAGGCGGCGCTAAACCACTGAGCCACCCGGGCTGCCCCCAAGTGTGCCTTTGTGATGGCGGGATTATTTGTGTCCAGTCTAGACCATGAGTTCTGAGTGTCAGGGACCATGTTCTCTATATCTGTAGGAGCCAACAAAGGGTCTGGTCCAAAATAGATGGTCCATAAACAGTGTTGCCCTAAATAGATGGTCAGTAAACAGGATGGGATGAGTGAACCAGCCCAATACTGCAGAGCGCATTTCTCCGGGGAGCTAACTGCACAGGGATCTCTGGGGGAAGCAAGAGAGTGGGTCTGGGGAGAGGGGCTCCGAAAGAGACTTCAGTTATGGGGTCAACAGCTTGAACTGAGTCGCCTCCCCACCCACCCTCCTTCACGAGCTGGGAACTGAGCTCGAAGGTGCAAAATGTCTCATCAAAACGCTCTCGGTAAAACCCCGCTGAACCAGGACAGGGCCCTCATTCCTTGCTCCTGCTGACTATGTTGTAGTGAGAAAAGCTTACTTTTTTTTTTTTTTTTTAAGATTTTATTTATTTATTCATGAGAGCCAGAGAGAGCCAGAGACATAGGCAGAGGAAGGAGAAGCAGGCTCCCTGCAAGGAGCTGGATGTGGGATCCCTAGGACCCTGGGATCACGACCTGAGCCGAAGCAGATGGTCAACCACAGAGCCACCCAGGCGTCCCAGAAAAGCTTACTTTTGAATTTTACCTTTTCCTTTGTGTTTTTCTTTTCTTTTTTTTTTTTTGTGCTTTTCTGTATGTTGAAAATTTTATATAAAGATTTTTATTTTATTTATCAGAGAGCACACAAGAGAAAGAGCACAAGCAGGGGTGGGGGTAGAGGGCAGAGGGAGAGGGAAAAGCAGGCTCCCCGCTGAGCATGGAGCCTGACGTGGGGACCCTGAGATCATGACCTGAGCCAAAGGCAGACGCTTAACTGACAGGGCCACCCAGGTGCCCCCCTTTTCTTTTTTTTAAGATTTTATTCATTCATGAGAGAGAGAGAGAGAGAGAGAGAGAGAGGCAGAGACACAGGCAGAGGGAGAAGCAGGCTCCATGCAGGGGGCCTGACGTGGGACTCGATCCCGGGTCCCCAGGATCACACCCTGGGCTGAAGGCAGATGCTAAACCACTGAGCCACCCAGGCTGCCCTTTTATTTTTTTATTTCTATAAAGATTGTATCTATTATTGGAGAGAGAGCATGCACACACATGGAGGGGGGGAGCTGGAGAGGGAGAAGTAGACTCCCCGCTGCACAGGGACCACCCCCACCCCCCACTGGCTCCATCCCAGAACCTGGAGGTCAGGACCTGAGCCAAAGGCCGAGGCTTCACAGGACTGAGCCACCCAGGTGTCCCCCTATGAGGATTTTTAAAAAGCAAAATAAATGTTTATCTCTTTTAAAGGTAGGATCAATAACGAGATTGGATCTTCACTGTTCAGTGCTCTGGAAAACAGCAAAGTGTTGGGTTGGGGGGAGCAAAGTCACAAGAATTGTAGGCACCGAATTAGAGCCAGTTTTAGCAAGGAGAGGAAGCCCTGCTGGGCTGCTGCTACCGCAGGGGCCCGCGGGGGCCCGCGAGGGCCCCCCCCACCCCCCGCAGGTGCTGTGAGGCCTGAGGCCGCAGGAGCCTGCATTGGATGGGAGCCTCTTTCTCTCCCCCTTGTTATTGGAGCCTCCCGAATCTCATCCTCCCGGCCATTTCCACTCCTGGGGGCCTTTGTGGTTCTCTGCCTGCACGTGAGTGTGTGTGAGCGTGTTTGGGGGTGAGCAGAGACCCACACAGGCTGCTGTAAGCTGTACAGCTGGCTGTGCACCTGGGAGCTCCTTCAGGAAGATGCTGCACTCCCACCACCCCTTTTGCAAAACTCTGGGTCTGCCACGACCAGATTAAAGACTTTTTTTTTTTTTTGAGCCAACCTTGGCGAAGCCAGCCTGGTTTTTCCGAGTAGGGGAGGGAAAAGCAATGCACCATTTCTCCCCAAGAAGAGAGTCACAGGAGGTTGGGGGGAAGTGGGGGAGCACGTCCTCTCTCTGACCCTGAGGAGGGGGGGCTGTGGAGGGAGCCCACTGGCTGAAACACTTCATGGATGTCTCTCAGAGCCCTCAACCATCGGGGAGGGAGGGGGGTATCACTATCCCCATTTTACAGATGGAAATGCCGAGGCTCAGAGACATTCATTCATCTGCCCAACATTACCTCTCCTCCTCTCCAGCTCTTTGGGGACACATAGGGGCTAGATTTTTTTAAAGATTGTATTTATTTATTCATGAGAGAGACAGAGAGAGACAGACACAGGCAGACGGAGATGCAGGCTCCCTGTGGGGAGCCCAACGTGGGACTGGATCCAGGGACCCCAGGATCACACGCTGGGCCATAGGGAGGCGCTAAACCACTGAGCCAGCCACAGGAGCTAGATTTTAACCCCAGAAGGGCCGAGGCTGCACGGGGGCTCACCGCTATTTGTACTGAGTCACAGACAGGCTTGGAGGTGACCTTCCAGAGAAGGGGGGAGCCGGGGCGCGTGAGGGCCCAGGCTCCAGACTCAGGAGGAAAGTACCCGGGTGAGAGCTCCAAGGGCCGCAGGGCGGCTCGTCTCTGGTTCAAGTGCTCGGTGAGCTGGTGCCTGGAATCTCTCACGTTTCCCCCCATTAATGCGTTCTGTACTTACACTTCTTACCATAATTACTCTGCAGTAATTAACAAGGGAAAATAACACATCTGGGTCTCCGCGGCAACTCCAAACAGATGTGCAAGGCGCGCGGGCACACGCAGGTCCCTTAGGTTACTTGCCGACTGGGTCCTGAGCCCCTACTATGTGCCGGCTGGGGGCTGAGGTGCTGGGGTCGGGCGGCGAGCTGATGGGGCAAGGTCCCTGGCCGAAGGGTGAGGGGCGACAGATGGACGGTGGGGACGCGGACCGGCAACGGTGTCAGCAAATGGTAAGTGCTACGAAGACAGTAAGACCTGGTGACGCATGGCTGGATCAGCCTTTCCCTGGCGGTGACATGCGAGTTGAGATCTGGGGAGAAGCGCCCAGCTGGAGGGCGGGCAGGTGCCAAGGCTCCAGGGTGGGAACGAGGTTTCGGTGTTTTGAGAAGGCCCAAGGCCAGCGTGGCTGCAGCAGAGCCGTGCGGGCGGTGTGGGGCAGGAGCCGGCGAGCAGGAGGGGGCAGACCCCGCAGGGCTGGGGAAGCTACCAGAAGGCTGATGTTACTTGAAGCCTAGTGGGAAGCCCACTAGGGGGGCGCTCAGCAGGGTCACAGTAGAATCGGACTTACATATTTTAAAAGGAGCCCTGGCTGCGCTTTTCATCTGTGCGGAGACTCACCTGTACGGGGGAGGCCAAGAGAGAAGAGGGGAGGCCAGTGGGGGGCTGTTGGCAGGAGGAATGACAGGGCCTCGACAGGGCGGGGACGGGCGGCAGGTGCCTGTTGCAGAGCTAAGGCCTATGGGATTCGCCGATGGACAGAGTGTGGAGGTGACAAACAGAGGAGTGAAGGGACATCCGGTTAGGGGTGTGTCCTGTGGGAATCACACTCACACATGCACACTCACACCACTCTCATCACTTGTTCAGCAGAGTGCAGACCTGCTGGGCCCTGGGGTTGGAGCAGTGAGCTGTGGTCCCTGCCCCCAGATGTGATGTAACACAGGTGACAGGACAGGCATGAAGTGACAGATGGGGGGTGCAGGCAGGCCGGAAGGTCTGGGGGTGGCGGTCAGGGGGGCTGTCTTGAGAGAAAGCCACTCCACTAGCATCTAAACAATGGGGCGACTTTAACCAGGGCAGGGGAGGTGCTTCAGGGGAAGGGGATGTGGGGAGGTGTCTGCAGGGAGGCTCTCTGGCCAGAGGGGAGGGCACAGGACCGTGGGCCTCTTGGAGGAGGCTGGGCCACCCCACGCACACATGGAAGGGCCAGTGTTGATCCAGGGCAACGGGAGCCACCTGCAGGGCTTGAGCAGAGGAGCACCTGGGACTCTGGCTGCTGAGTGGGCCGGACTGGAGGTGGCTGTGGAGACACCGAGAAGGAAGCCTGGGGCCTCGAACCCGATGCGCACCGGGCTCCACGTGAGACAGGGCCTGGAGTAAGCTTTCATTTCCATTCTAGAAAAACAAGGTGCTGTGATACTTCTTGCCCCTGGAGTTTCTGGAGTAAGAGTCACACCCACCAGACATACACGCATGCATGAAACACTCTGGAAGGCTCCACACCAAAATCTTAGTGTTCTTTAGCTCTGGGTGCTGAGGGTGTGGGGTTTTTTTTTTTCCTCTTCCTTTTGGTGTTTTCATGCTTTTGTATTCTGTATTAAACATGGATTTCTTGTGGAATAACACATCCTAATAAACTCAAAAGGAAAAACCCTTGCCATGAAGACGGTGGCCCAAAGATGCACTGATTTCCTCACTATCTCCTCTCTGCCTCCCCAGCCCTGCAGAGGGGCTCACAGAAGGCTCCAGCCCTTGGGCCTGGGAACTGGGTTGCTTAAGAGAACACAGGTGGCTCTGATTCCATGGACCCTTCCCCTCCCCGCTGCGCCCCCACAGGGCAGGGTCCTGGCTGGAGAGGCCCCACGGTGAAAGCAGCACACCTGGGCACTACTCTGCCCTCCGCAGCAGGGTGGGGTGGGGTGGGGCGCCCTAGAACAGCTTTAATTTGCAATCACTGTGGGAGGCATACCAGGTGGAGGGTATGGCAGGTGCAAATGCCTGCAGGCAGGAGGCAATGAGGAAATTAGAGGGCCCGAAGGAGTGATGTGTCTGGAGCCCGGCAGTGGGAAAGAAGGGCGGAAAGGCCAGGGAGGTAGGACTTGAGATCTTCCAGATTCTTCTGGGAACCTGGGCTTGGTGGTGCTGGTGGTGGTTGTCACACAGGTGAGAGAGCTGAGAGTCCTTGGGAACTTGGGGGTGCTGAGGCCAGGAGGCAGGTCTCCACGTGCCTGGGGAGCACCCCCACCCACCCCAGGCCCCCCAGCAGGCTCCTTTCTGTTCCCCAACCCGTCCCACCAGTGGGCTGGGGGATGATACACCCATGGGGGCTTCCGAGGCCAACCCCTCCTACAGGGGCTGAGGCAGGTGTTGAAAAGGAGGGTTCTTGAGGGTAGTGGGAAAAGTGGGGAACCTCTGCTGCTGGGGATTGGGGGGGGGAAGGAGAAGGAAGAGAGCACGAAGAGCCCAGAGGTGAAGGAGGAGGGAGAGGGGACCTTGGGACTTGGCCCCCTGCACATCCATCCTGGGAAGGACTGACCCCCTAGCCAGGCCTTGCAGGTCCCTGGGCCCGCTCCTGGGGTCTCAGCTGGTCTTGGGGTCTCAGCTGCCCCTTCTGAGCAGGGTGGGATTGCACCAGGAGGCCTCAGGAGTGCTTTCTGTTGGTTTTCTATCTCCTCCTCCCCCTGCTTCCTGGTCTGGGGGCTTTCTTGCTCTTAGCGTGTTGTGGGGGAGTTAGGTAGAGTGAGAAATTCGGTGTACAGACAGGAGTGGGGTTCAGGCTGGGTTCTGGAGCCGCCCAGCTTTCCGTGCACCCCCCTCTCTGTGCCTCCTCCCTCTTCCCCCCCGCTCCTCTCCATCCCCCCTGCCCTGGGGGACCCTCTACAATTATTCCTCCTGCCCCGGGGCTCCCCTAGGAACGTTCCCCAGGGCCCTCACTGCTGCAGGCAGGTGCCCCTGGGGACATCCCGGGCTGCCAGCGCTCTGCTCGCCAACCGCAGGCCTGGTGGGGGCGGCTCGGAGCCCAGAGGGGGAGGCCCACCCTGCAGCCTGTGTCCCCTCCCCGCCCCCCCTGCGCTCGGAGCAGCACCCCCCAACCAGAGAGCATGCGACTGGGGCCCTCACTCGGTCTGCACCGGGACACTGTTGACCTTGGCCCCTGTCGGGTCTGTGTCCTCTTGAAACTAGGGAGCCAGTGATGGCCCTTAACCCTGAGAGGAGTGAGCGCTTGCCTAAGCCTCTTGGGGAGCGCAGCTTCTGGAGCCACGTAGTGGGGCGGGGGACTCACAGTGATCTTTTTCTGCCTAGAGGGGTTAAAAAGACAGATCTGGAATGGGCCACCTGGATTCTAATCCCAGGGCCCCATGACTTGGGGCTAGTCACTCTCTTTTTTTCTGTGCCTCTGTTTCCCCCCAGGTGAAGTGGGGATGGTGTCAATACCCACTGTGGTTAGTCTGGGAATTCAGAATAGACTCGAAGTGTTTAGAAGATTGGCAGGGACGCAAAGTGCCCCTTAACCCTCTCCTGCTGTTAGCATCTTCTCATTAGCAGGTGGGTGACTGGTTCCCCGGCAGCTCCTTCCTGGTGTCAAGCTCCCTGGGATTCCCCATTTTGCTCTCCTGTTGGCCTTGGCTCCCAGCCCACTCCCGCCTTCCCTCCAGGCCTCTGAGGATGAGGCATAGCTGGCAGGGGAAGTCGGAGTGCCCCCAGTTGGGGGGGCGGGTGGCTAGCTCTGAGCTCTTGATGGTATTTAAAAATCACTTTGAGGCCCTTGACCTAGAGGGTGCCCCCTGTGTTGACTGTGTGGGGTGACAGGCAGGACTCTGGGCTCCAAACTATCTTTGCTGGCTCTGGCAGAGGGTAAAGAGATCCTAGGGTATGGACCTGGTTTTAAATTCTGTTTTTTTTTTTTTTTTTCAAGATTTTATTTATTCATGAGGGGGGAGAGAGGGGCAGAGACACAGGCCCACAGGCCCAACGATGGGGGACTGGATCCTCCCTGGGTCTCCAGGATCACGCCCTGGGCTGAAGGTGGCACTAAATCGCTGAGCCACCCGGGCTGCCCATAATCTTGATATTCCCAATGACCCAACCGGGAAGGTTTTATTATAATTACTATGATTATCTTTCTATCTATCTATCTATCTATCTATCTATCTATCTATCTATCTAGGTGCCCCTATATTACTATTTATGTCCTCTTTCTTATTTAGCTCAGTTTACTGTGGGATGTGGCCCCTCCCCACCTTGGGGCCCCAGCAGTCATCAATAATCAATCAGGGTGTTCTTGCCCACAGAGCCTCTTGGTGTCCTCAGAAGCCTTCCTGAGAGGGTACCATAGGCCTTAACTACCGATCAATCACAGCCAGCATGAAAGCTGAAACCCATTTTGCTCCCCTGGCTAGCAACTTGCCTAACAACAATAAATTCTTATTAAATTAAATTGAAAGGCTCAAGGAGCAAGAGGCAAATGAGGCTCAAGGCCTGCGTCTCCTGACACCCACCCAGTCCAGTGCTTTGTGTTAAGATGTTGGTTAGAAGGCTGCTTCTTTGAAAGCTTCCCTCATTTCTCTGACCTAATGAGACGGCCCCAGACACAGTGACGGGGACCCGCACACAGTTTGGGGATCGGCCAGTTACTCCCGCCAGGTACCCCAGCTCCCTAAACAAAGCGGTGGGGCTGGAGGCTGCAAGGAGGCTCTACATTGTAATGAATTAATCACTCATAACAAAGACTCAAATTTACCGTTATCTCTAAACAGGGACATGCTTTTGACTAGCAAATTGGAAATTTTCATTTGCATCACTGCAAAAGCATGAATTTTTCTCTAGTTTTGTCATCTCCCGGACAGAAAGTCTTCCTCCTAGAGCCCAGGACCAGTGCGGGGAGCGCCTACCTCGCAGGTCCCTGTGGGCTCAGGCGGGAGATGCCTTGCTGGGCCACCGCAGAGTGGGAAGGCCTGACGCCCGCCCTGTGTCACCTCCCCGGCCCCGGTCTCTGCATCTGGAGAGTACAAGTGCCCGGCTCTGGCTGCCACTGTGCCAGCTCAGTAACTTGGGGGAAATTGCTTTGCTTCTCAGGCCAGTTTTCTCATTGAGAAGAGGGGAACAAGGGCATCTTCTTTGTCAAGACGAGCGAATGACACGCATGTGTCTGAGAAAGCAGAATCCGGGAAGCAGAGTGGAACTGAATCAGCTGTCCAGCACCGTTGTTGCCTCATGTGGCCATCGAGCGCTTGAAATATTGCTAATGTACCGAAATCCTGTATTTTAAACTTCACTACATTTAAATCCATTTAAATTTACAAAGCTGCGTGTGGCTCGTGGCAACCGGGGTGGACTTGCCAGATCTAAATGTACAGGGATGGTCTCAGCTAGGAAGTAAATCTCTTCTCCACCTCCAGCAAAGTCACCTGCCAGCCCCAGGCAGTCACTGTGCATGAGTTCAGAAGTCAGCTTAGTTACCAGGAGCCTTACGGAACAGCCGAGCCAAATCTGCAATGTTTTATATGGAAAAACCAAGACCCAGAGAGGGTGGCATGACTTATCTAATGACGCATGGCCCAGGTCTCCTGATTCCTGATGGAGTGATGTCTCCACCAGCAGGGGTGGGGTTCCCCCCAACCATGGTTGGCTGATTCTCCCTCTCCCTGGGGATAGCAGCAGAGGTGACCTGCAAGATGGTCTCCAATGGAGCCCACTTTCATTCCTCTTAACATTTCAAAATGCTGATTCCTGGCACAGAGCCCCTGAGACAGACTATCCGTTGGACTTTTGTTCTTTCCCGTTGCCAGGAGGGTCTCACAAAGCAGCCACAGATCTCCCCACCCCAAAAGGGAAGATGTGTCAGTGTATAGGATTTTTCTCTGGACCTGGGAACCTGAGAGTCCACATGATGAAAATGCGGGTGAGTGACAGCCAACCTGGCCCCAGAGAGGCACAGCTCTGAATTTTATCTCCACCTTTTTGAACTGCACAGAGGCCTTGGGGTGAATCTGGGCCACTAAAGTCCCAACAAAAGCACATGGTAGGAGATAATGAAGATTAAGGGAGACGTTTCAGCAGAGCCCAACAGAGAAATGGATTAACCGAGATGCTATCTTATCAAAACCAAGGATGGAATAGCCCGTCTTAAAGCAGACCCATTCACAGTGAGGGGATTGCCCATAAAAAGCACCTCGTGGATTATCTAATCTGAGAGGGGCTTAGTACTTAGTGCAAGACCCTGCTCAGGTATTATCAGAGCATTTCTACTTTCTACCCATTATGATAGGAGAGAAGCACAAATCTTGCTGTGTAGAAAATGTGCCATTTTCCTCCAGCAACAGCCTGACTCCCAACCACCGAGGAGTGGTAGAAGTCAGACCTAGGAACCAGAAGGCTTGTTTGGGTGCTGCCACTGCCTCACTGTGCAGAGCTGGACCCCTTTTCTTGCCTCCTGGGGCCTCAGTCTGCCATTTGTAAATAAGATGAGACTTAGGAAGGCCCTTTTGTCCACCACCCATGATCTCCCCTCCCACCGAGGCCCCTAACACCAGCTCCTGGCTCGTGGAACTACCCACTTTCCTGAATTCGCCATGTGGTTCCATTACTTAAGGCTCAATAGCAGCTCAAACGATCTAATTTGTTTTCTTGGTTATCATCTGTTTCCCTCCTGGATGTCAGCTCTTGGGGGATGGGAGGTTGCCTGCTTTGCTCACTGATGCATTGAGGTGTCCCCAGCCCTAGATCAGTAGCTGGCACATAGTAGCTGCTCAGTAAATATCTGTTGAATGCTCAGAATGGGGATCATTGACCTAAATGTAAGAACTAAAACTATAAACCTTTTAGAAGAAAACAAAGTGAATTTTCACGATCATGGGTTAGGCGGTGGTTTTCCTAGAAATGACACCAAAAGCATAAGCCACAACAACAAGATAGGTCCATTGGGTAATACCAAGATTAAAAATTTTTGTGCTTCAAAGGCCGCCATCAAGAAAGCGAGAAGACAACCCACGGAGAGGGAGAAAATGTTAGCAAGTCGTGTCTGATAGGGGCAGAGTATTCAGAAGGATGGAAAGAGCTCTTACAATGAAAAGACAAACAATTGAAAAATAAAAAGTGAGCGAAGAATTTGAACAGATGTTTCTCCAGAGAAGACCTACAAATGGCAAAAAGCACAAGATGCTCAACATCATTTGTGGGCAGAGAATGCAAATCAAAACCACACTGGGATGCTACCCCGCACCTCCTAGGATGGCTAAGCTCAAAGTCAGGCCCTCATGCAAGTGACAACAGGGATGTGGACCGGCTGCATTCATCATGGCTTGCTGGTGGGAATGTAACCTGGTGCAGCCACTATGGGAAGCAGTTTGGAAAAAATAAATAAATAAATAAATAATAGGAAGCAGTTTGGCAGTTCCTCAGAAAGATAAACCAAGCGTTACCGTAGGACCTAGCCGTTCCACTCTTAAGTATAGACCCAACAGAACTGAAGACCTACGTTCATAGAAAAATGCAGCATCATTCATATCACCAAAAAGTGGCTGGAAGCAACCCAAGTGTCTCTCAACTGATGAATGGCTGAATAAAATGTGGTACATCCAAATGCCAATATTATTTGGCAACAGAAAGGGATAAAGTATTGATACATCTTACGAAATGGATGAACTCTGAAAACATTAGGCTAAGTGAAAGAAGCTGGTCACAAAAGACCACATGTATGACTCCACTGATGTGAAATGTCCGGAATAGGCAAATCTATGAGGCAGGAAGTCAGTGTGTGGTTGGTGGAAGAGGGGATGGGAAAGAAGAGTGATCATTAATGGTTTTGGGATTTCACTGTGGGGGACAAAAATGTCCTAAAGTTAGATTGTGGTAATGGTAGTACTGCCGTGTGGCTACAAGGAGTCCAGTGAATCCTACACTTTAAATGAATGGATTGTGTATATGGGATATATCAACAGAGCTGCTATTTAAAAAAAAAAAAAAAAGTAAAAACAAAAGAAACCATGCGACAGTGAAGACTTCCAGGAAAAGGTGATGTGGAAGCCGAGACCAGTGGTATGAGTGGAAGGGAAGGAGGTGAAGTTTGGGTAGAGGGTGGGGGTCAGGGAGAAGGGTGTATGGAGAGTGAGTGCTTTAGACTCAGAGCACCTGGCAAAGGTCCTGAGGAGGAAGGATGAATCCTGGAGCAGAAGGAAGGACAGTGTGGCTGAAGCAAAGTCAGGGAGGCAGGACTGGGGTGAGACCAGGAATCACGACCGACCGGGGAAGATAAGGGAACGAAATAATTTCCCATTCTGTCGGCAGAGAGTGGAACCTTGCCCTGAACTCCTGCTCCTAAACTCTTCATTTCTCTGGGGGTTCAGACGGTGAGTGCTCAGGGCGAGAACCCAAGTTTTTAGGCTTGACTTAAAATGTCAGCACCTACGCGTGCCCTAGTAGCCCAAATTCCGAGGCTCTGCGATGAGTGCCCTGCCTCTGCACGCCAATTTGCCGCTTGCGTTGGCAGAGGGTGGGGAAGCACACCACGATAGCAACCTCCCCGAAAATGCACAAGCGTGTGTGAACACACGTGCTTCTGAATATACACGTGTGCTCACACTTGTGTGTGCACACATCACGACATATTAGTGCAAGCACATACTTGTGCACACAGACCCAAACACACAGGCATCTATATGTGCTTAAGCACACACACAGACACGTGTGAGTTGACATGTGCACGCACCTATATGCATACACACAGATGCCCCAGAATGCCCCAGAATGGGGCAAGGATCCCTTTTGCTGCCTCGGGGAGCTGGGGAGCAGGGCCTGGCCTTCCCTCCCTCCATTCTTCCCGGGCTCTGATGTACTCATGTTGGCAGAAGGTCTCCTTCAGCAGCGGCGGCTTTCTGCGTTTTCTCCTCGGTGTTGCCGCAGACCCCCCTTTCGCACAGCCTGTCCTTTGCTTCTGTGCTCCCAACTTGGTGTCTTGTGTGTAAACCGTGGCAACGTAAAGATCAAGGAGTTTGGGAACTTCGGGGCACCCCCCCCCCATCTCGAGTCCATCCCATGGCAAGGGCTCCTGTGCAGCGATTCCCACTCTGAGAGAACCGCCTTCCTGTACTTGACCACAGGACTTTTATGGGTCTGGCCCCCCTAACCCAGAGTATTCGAAGCCCTCCGGTTATAATCCCAGCTCTGCTCTCAGGACAGACTTCCAAGTGGCCTCTTCTAGTCTGCATTTTCAGCTCTGGGTAATGGAGGTGACCCCCTCTTTCCTGCCTGGTGGTGGAGAGAATTGAGCGGAGGTCTCACGCAGGGCACGTGCCCGACGTGGTGCCTGTAGGTGCTCAGAGGGATCGTGGTGCTCATCCTCTTCGGTTCCCCTCTGGCGGTGCCAAGGTCAGGCTGAGACTGAAATGTCCTGAGAACACTAGCGGTGCGGCTTTCAAGCCACAGTCCAGGGCCCCTGGGTGGCTCGGCCGGTTAAGCCGCCTTCCACTCAGGTCACGATCTCAGGGTCCCAGGATTGACCCTTGCGTCATCAGCTCCCTGCTCAGTGGGGAGTCTGCTGCTCCCTCTTCCTCTGTCCCTCCGCCCCTCATGCTCTGTCTCTTTATCTCAAATCAATAAAATCTTAAAAAAAATCAAACAGCAGTCTCTAGTAATGGACATTTGTTCAGAGGAGGGCTGGGGTGACCAAGGAGAAGCCCTTGGACTGTTGTGTCCAGAAGCCCAGCTCTGGCCCAAACTGGCATATCTGAGTCGCCAATCCCACCCTTGGGAGGTGGTGATTGACCTTGCTCTAACTGGAGAATGTCCCTGGGGGCGTCTCCCCCCACCCTGGTGGTTTGGCTAAGTATTCCTTCCAAGCCACCTCTAGGGTTTGTGTCTTTAGGCAACCTCCTGGTTGGCTCATCTTTCTGGGGTGTGAAGGAGCGTGGCAGGAACAGGTGCGCAGCTTCTGGGAACATGTAGGGGTGGGGTAGGCTTATTGCTCTACCTCACTCCCTTTCTCAAACCCCTCGAGGGGCTGCCTGCTGCCCCCAGGCTGGAGTCCCACGTCCTTAGCCTGGCATTCCCTCTGCCCTGGGGTCAGCATGACCTGTCTCCCACTGCTCTTCTTCAGCCCCTGGAAGATACTGACCTGCTGTCCACGCACTTGCTTGACTGCGTCTCTATCCTGCTGTCTCTCTGCACTGGGCTCTGTTGGAGCCCATCCACACCTCCGCATCCGGACCACAGTGGGGCTTGTGTCCCAACTTCTGAGACGGCCACGGCTTCTCGGGGAGGTGGGGTTTCTGAGGCAGCCAGGGCCAACTTTGCATGCCAGGATGGACAGCAGGCTCCCTGAAAATTCATGCTCTCTCCCCCTCACCCCACCGCTCCTGGTACCACCACCTTCAGGCAGTGAGGAAGAGCTGGTGTATAAATACCCCAACTCCCTTGCCCTTTCGTGGGATGAATTCAATGCTGTGGGCTTCGCCGGCTCTGGAGTTCCCCACGGTGACGAAGCTCCAGGTACCTACAGTGAACATGGGAGTGATAACTCACCCTTCCCTGGCGGCCTCCCTCCTCCACTTCCTACCAGTCTCCCCCTTCATCTCCCCGATAAGCTACTTTCGTGCAAATCCTTGCCTCAGGGTGTGCTTCTGGGGGACCCCAATCTAAGTCGGGCCTCTGCCTGGCACCCTTTGCCCTCAGCCACACAAAAGACCCTCAAAGCCGGTGACAGCCCCATCCAAGGATGTGAGGGGTAATAGCAGCTAAGACCAGACACCGTTCTAAGCACTTTACTGAATTTCCAATCCTTACAATGACAACCCCGTGAGGGTGGTCCTATGGTTACTGTCGTCATACAGGTGAGGACACTGAGGCTCCAAAGGGCTAAGCGGCATGTCTCAGGTCCTGACATGTAGTGAGATTAGAGCCCTGAGCAGAGAACATCTGAGTCTATGGGGACAAAACCTGGGTGAAAGTGCAGATTGGTTAATGCCACTGCCTGCCTCTGTGCCACATCTGGCTCCAGATGTTACTTGTCCTTTGCAATCTTGGACCAGTTCTATCAAGCAGCATGTGAAGGCTGAGCCCAGGGCCCGGCGTGTCTTAGGGCTCCAGAGGGCTCATGCAATGACACCCCCAAATCGAATCGCTTTTCACAGCTCATGCCTCTCACAGCACTCCGCTCATTTCCTTCGGGCTCTTCTCACGAGCTGCATTTATTTTTATTTTGCTTTGTTGATTTGTGTGCTTTATAGTCTCTCTGCCCCACGTGATGATAAGGCACAGGAGAGCAGAATCCTTGCCTATGGTGATTTTCCTGTGTCCTTAGCACCTACTGTAGCACCTGGCATATAGTGGATATTCAAAGTGTCTGTTAGTGAATGACTGGATGAGTCATCAGAGGGGAGCAGAGCCTTCTTGGCTACGTGAGGGTCTGGGCTGGATCATCCCATGTGTGACCGGCTTCATCTTCCTAGAATACGACTCCTGTTCAGTTGCCGCCTTGCCTGGATCACATGTGAATTACTGACAGAGGGCAGTTCCCAAACAGGGCCTTTATGTCCAGAATTTGCTTTTCCGGAAGGTGCCCCCAGATCTCAGCTTTGTCGATCCAGGGGCCAGACTCCCAGGTTCCCAGCTGAAAAACAACAGCTGTGAATGCTAAATGAGATGCACGCACTGAGAGAGTCTTCGATTGGTAGACTGTGTATAAATTTCAATAATAATAGGGATGCATTCATCAGACCTATCAATCATTACCCCCTACGCTGGGAAGACATTTCTCAATGTCACACACACGCCTTGCAGACATATCCTCTGGAATGCAGCTGCGTGGCCAAAGGCCCATGGTCCCCACCATGGGCAGGTCCCTCCACCCTCCCAGGACTCAGTTTCCCGTCTGCAGGGAGGGGGGTTTGGAGTGGATAGTCTTGCTCTGACTGTCTGGGTTTCAGAGCTCAGGGCGCCAATTCAGTCCACGGTGAGACCTCATGTCTTTGCCCTATGTGCGTCTGGTGCAACCCAAATACCGGCGTGTCTAGTTATGTCTCTCCTCTCCCAGAGATGCCCACCATGGTTCTCTTTTGCCTGGAGAATGAAGCTCCAACCCCTTACCGGGCATTGGAGACCTTGCTCGGCCTGGTGGCCAAACCCCCTCTCAGCCTCACCCCTACTGAGTGCCTGGCGAAGAGCCCACGCCACACCCGGTTCTCAAACATAGGTGTGCTTTGTCTTCCTAGGAGTCCTGGGGCACAAGGTGACGTTTACGTTGTTTCCTGGTGGTCAATGTGGGGAGTCTGGACAGGAAGACGCTGCAATGATAAGAGACAAGGAGGACGTGTCACGTCACGGACACAGCAGACCAGGGGGCCCGGCAGGTAAGAGGGTCAGAGAGGGGGAATCTCATGACTTCGCGTTTTAGGAATCCACCCCATGATTCCCCACCGGACTGGGGGAAAGGTGGCCTCATGGCCACCTCTGAGATTTCGTAGGAACGTTCACTGGTCATCTGTTCTGTGCCAGGTTCTTGGCCAGGCACTGGGGATGCAACAGAAAGGACAGATCCAAACAAAGAACTACAGTAAAAGGCAGAAGAGTTGTGTGCTGAGAAAAATGGGAACTAACATTTGTTGGCACCTGCCACGTGCTGGGCACTCTGCAGCCACTCCTGGGGGGCATCGTGTTTCCAAAGATACCACGACAATGTCCTGTCCCATGTGCTCTTTTGCGGTGTGACTATAACCACTTGCCCATCAAGAACTGGTGTGGATTTCTCCTCCCCTCGGATCGGGGTGGGCCGCATGAGTTGTTTTGAGACGAGGCTTTAAGAGATTAGCAGCACATCCCCTTTCCTGCTTTATGCTTTTGTTGAGGGCCATTCGGGTCCGGCCACCAGAGGCCATGCTGTGGGGAAGCCCAAGCTGGTCACCAGGGGAGGGGCGGTGTACAGGGGCCCCGATGCTCGGTCATGTGAGGGGAGCTGCCTCGGACCATCCAATCCAGCCCAGCCACCAGGCAGGAGAATGACCCCAGGGGACACCTTGGGGATCAGGACCAACCAGGCCTGATTTCCTGACCCACAGAATCATGAGCAAGGAAAACGCTCATTTGCACAGCCTCTTAGGCACTGGGATTATTTGCTAAGCTGCAACAGAACTCAAATGCCTCCTTAACCCTCCTTCCCATCTTTGAACAGTGGGGGTTATTGCCTCCCCATCATGGACAGGAGCTGAGGTGACTGATCCAAGGTCATAGAGGAGGTCGGCGGTAGAAGCAGGACTCAAATCTAGGCCTCTGTGACCCAAAGACTTGCCGTTCCCTCAGTTACGGTGTCCTCAGCAGAGGACGGGGCCTTTCCCTCTGGGAGGGGAGCGGGGTGGCAGGGGTGTGACCAAGTGGGAGGAAGACTTTTTTCCTGTACTCTTTTGTACTCTTACACTGTTGCCCACATTACCTCCTCCAAAATGAACAAATGGAAGCCACGTTTTTATTAAAAAGAAAAAATAATTGTGGGGTGTGTGTGCGTTAGGGTGGGAGCAGGTGAAATTAGAGGTAGCGCGCGGGACAGAAGCATTAGGGCTGCTTTAGAATTGGGTGTTTCCCATCGGTTGCACGTTGGGGTCACCTGCAGAGCTTCAGAACCCAGATGCCCAGGCCCTGCCCCCAGAAAGTTGGTTTAATTGGACCAGAGCTCTGCTAGGCCTCAGGGAGCTTTAAAAAGCTCCCCAGGTGGTTCATGTGTGTAGCCCAGGTTGGGAGCAGCAGGCTTTGAGGGAGGACTCCGATTCCGCTGGCTGTGAAAGGCTGGGGAGGGCCACGGTGGGCTGAGCAGGGTCGAGGTGAAGGACTCATGTAGCCAGAAACTGCAAAATTTTGCTCTGGGGGTGTAGGTGCTTAAACAGAACCAACACAACAGAGTGACCCTGCCCTCCATGCCCTGGTGTGTGCGAGAGCGCGGAGTCAGTTCGCAGAAACCCTCAAACTTCACGGCCAGATTGCTCCCTCCCAGAGGGAATTAAATTGAAGGATAGTAATAATTAGGTTTGGTTGTGGGGAGAGATGATAAGCTGCACAAAATCCATCACCGCTTGGGTCGCCTTTCCTGGTCCCAGCGTTACCCAAGTTGGCAACCTGCAGCCAGCCACGGCCCTGGGGTGTCCCGAGCACCAGCTCTGGGTACCTGTATGGGAAGGTGTGTTGGGAAATGAAGCAATTGCAAGACCAGGAGGGCAATAAAAGCTCTGACTACGCGGGGGGCATCAGCCTGCGATGGTTAAGAGCTTTTGCCATGTTCCACTCATAGCAACACACCAATCTGAGTTTCCAGAATAAGTCACACTTGGAAGAGAGTTTTTGTTTTTGTTTTTGTTTTTTTTTTTTTTTTAAGGAATCGCACCATGAGACCCATTAGGCCCTGAAAGCTTATGGCCTTGGGCTTCAAAGTAATAATAACTGATAGTGATGAATAGTAATAATAGTAATAGCCAGCGTGGATCTAGTGCTTTCCGAGTGCCCAGCGCTGCTCCAAGTCCCTCGTATGAGTTAATCCGGGCAGACTTGGGCTCGGATGCTAGCTTTGCCACTTGCCAGCTCTGTGCCCCAGGGTCCCAGTGGTCTTGTTGGCACATAAGGACACTGCTCCAGGTGAGGTGACCTTGGTGAGGGGCCTACTTCGGGCGCACAGTGGCCCCCACAATTCACTGCCAGCCTAAAGGTCACTGTTGCGAACCGTCGTAACGTGGATTCAAAGTTAAAATTCAGCCTATTTACCGGCTTCCTTTCTTTAAAGCTCTGCTATCAGCTTTCCTAAGATTTATTCACGGTTTGGTTTCACATTTTCTCTGCCCGACCTCTTCGGCAACTCTCGGGGTCCTGAAGTCATCCGGCGTCAATTTTATTACTTCCCAGTATAAATTGTCCAGCCCTCCATGACCCACTGAGGCCGCTGGCTGCGTGTGACATTTTAAATACCAACTTTGGGGTTCTTTTCTTAAAAGGAGGAGGAATTAAGTTCAAATTGTGGCTCTTTAGAAATACATAAAACATGAGCTGGGCTTTTAGTGGAAAAGTCACCTTCTCTTAACCTCTGCCTGGCACGACTGGGACAGGCAGATTGGATCCCCTCCCTCTTTCAAAATCAAGAGCAAATATTGGTTTACCCTTAACCAAGATGACCTCAAGCTCATTCTTGCTCGAGATGCAAAACGGAGCCATGGCCGAGCCTCTGATTTGGGGTCATGTTGCCACCGCTAGTTAGACTTGCCTAACTGCACACACTCCAGTTAAAGTGGCTTGTTTCAGCAGAGAGTCCTTTACCTAAAGGGAGGAGGTATGACATTTCAGGAATCTGGGGAGTCCTGGAAGGCAGGTATCTCCCTCACACGTTTATGTGTTCAGCACACTGGGCTGTTCACAGAAGGGGATGGGTGGCCGAATGAATGTGGATTATTGCAAACTCACCATTAACCCAATCTGGTCCAGAAGGTCTCCCCTCACCCCCCACCCCCAGGGGATCCTCGGAGGACACAGGTCATCCAGCTACTGAGAAACAGACACTGAATTCTGGGTGGACAAAACCAGGTGAGGCCCAGGTCTGGTGTTGGAGCATAGCCCTGGAGGCCGGGCTGCCTGCCTATGGGAAGCTGGACTGGCTATTTAACCCCTCGGTGTCTTCTCTGTAAAGAAGGAATAGAAATAACAATCCCTCCTTTGGAGTTTGGAGAATTGTGAGGATGAAACTAATTTTTTAGAAAGGGATTAAAAGAAACCTGGCAATCTTAGAAATATATATATAATAAAGCCAAGGACTAGCAAAACCATACTTCCATGACCCTTCCTTGAGGTAGTGATTTACTGCTGTTGAATCTTGATAATTTTCTCACAGATCGGCCACAGTAGGTCAAATTCCCCTACTTGTGAGAATTTCCATTTTGGTGGGAAATCTTAAAATTACTACCTTCCCCTCCACGCACCGTGGAGAGCTGGATGGCTGTGATCATCACTGCGTAATACATGGACTGAGAGAAAGTTCTCCAGCTCCAAAAATGCCCCCTTCATCTGCTCATGGACACCAGAAACCCCCCTGAGTGTCTCTGCTTCTCTTTCCATCATTTGAGCACAGTTTCTTCAGTTTCTCTCTTCTTCGTTAGGCTGTGCGTGGTTCGTTTTAGGTGTCAACCTGACTGGCCACGGGGAGCCCAGATATTTGGTCAAACGTTGTTCTGGTGTATCTTTGAGAGTGTTTCTGGAAGAGTATAACATCTGAATTGGTAGACTGAATAGAGCAGACTGCCCTCCCTAATCTGAGTGGGCCTCGTCCAATCTGTTGAAGGGATAAATAGAATAAGAAGGCTGATTCTCCTTGAGTAAAGGACTGACTGAGCTGGGACATAGGATTTTTTTCCCCCTTTTTTGCTTTTGCTCTTGAACTAAAACATTGATTTTCCTTAGGTCTTGAGCCTGCTGGCTTGGCAATGGGACTTATACCATTGGCTCTCCTGGGTCTCCAGCTTGGTGACTATCGATCTTGGGATTTCTTCGTTTCCATATAATCGCTTGAGTCAATTCTTCTGTCTCTCCAATTTATATCTCCTACTAGTTCTGTTTCTCTGGAGAACCCTGACTAATACACACTACAGTGCAAATTTAGTAAGAGCAGGGAGAAAAACAAATCTCTGTACCTCAGTTTCCCCATCCTTAGAGTCTAGTGAAGGGCTGGCATTCAATCAACATTTGTTAAAGGGAAGAATGCCTGAGTGAGAGTGAGAAGGACCCCTATGGCAATGCCACACCCTTGAACTCTCAGCCCTTCCAGATCCCTTAGGTCAGCATTCACAGGATCTATGAAGTTGGTGACTTTGACCTTCAGATCTTTTCTTTCCTTTCAGCATCCTTCCCTCTGTTATGGTAGATCCCTGGGCTCCCAGGTCCCAAATCTATTTTCCGGTTGGGATCCACTGCACACACTAATCCACACAAATGTGTGAGTGATGGGGGGGAAAGGTGCCCTCAAGGGCTGAAGAGCTAATGGTACATACAGAACATTTCCCCTGGTGCTTGACATGTGGTGAGAACTCAGCTGTTATTTGTGATTATTGCCCAGGAAATCTGAAGGAAAGGTATTGGCCCCATTTATAGAAGTGGCTGCTGAAGTGAGAAGGGTAGAGAGCCTTGGTCAGGGTAGAGCTGGGATTCAAACCACCATGGTTTTCCCAAAGAGCTCTCATGGTGATTGAATCCTTGTTCCCAAATCTTTTTTTTTTTCCGCCTTCGGAGAATTATACATCCTCCTGCCAGCCATGGTTTCATGGTGGGCACCTCCCCAGCCCTGACTTTGGGTTTGGCCATATGACTTGGTTTGGCCAATAGACTCTTAGCAGATGTGATGGGTGCAGAGGCCTTAAATGTGCCGCATGGTTTGGCCTCTTGTGTTCCTCTGATCCACCAAGATAAGAATACACCCCGAACAGCTGCTGCTCCAAGGGACAGATTGAATCCAACTCAGTGGCTGCAGCCAAGGCACGACAGCCTGGAACCTGGGGCACAGCCATGGCAGTTATTCTGCTGACTTGTGAATAAGAGAAGTAAATGCTTATTGTTATAAACCACTGGGTTTGGAATGGTTTGTTACGCAGCATTAGCACATAGCACATAGCTCAGCAGGTGCTGACTAGTATCTGTCCCCAAATGAGTATTTTTTTTTTAAGATTTTATTTATTTATTTGAAAGAGAGAGCGCGTGCACACATGCAAGCGCATGGGCTGAGGAGAGGGAGAAAGAGGGAGAAGCAGACTCCCCACTGAGCAGGGGAGCCCAACACGGGGCTCGATCCCAGGACCCTAAGATCAGGACCTGAGCCAAAGGCAGATGCTTAACTAACTGAGCCACCCAGATGCTTCCCCAATAAATATCTTTAAGAATGGAGGGGAAATGGAAAGAACCACAGTGTTTGGGTCCCTGGAAAGAGAATAACGGACATTACTAATGTCCAGATGCCCTCTTCCCTTAGCATACTGAGAATTCCCCAGCTCTCTGGCAGTTGTCAGGACCATGTGACTATTTCTGGTTTACGCAGCAGGGGCAAGTGCCACAAGGCAGTTTCAGGCCACCAAACTCCTAATGTGGTTCCCTGGCTTCTGTCCTCCTCTGCCACAGCCATCAGGGAGGGGACCTCACGCTGATGAGGAGCCACAGACCGAAGCAGCCTGTATTGCACGCAGAGTCCCTTCACTGGGGCCATGGTGGATTTTCATGAGCAAGAGGTAAACGTTTGTAGTGTTAAGGGACAGATATTTGGGGATTGTTACTGCATCCTAACTAATTCATAGCAGAAGACTATGGGAGGGGTCCAATCGCAACCTGCTCAGAACCCCAGTTCCATGTCTCCCCAAGCTTACCAAGGCCTAGGAACATCCGTCACCCCTCTTCCTGCTGGCTTAGGGGTCACATGGGTGAGGGGGGCTCCAACTTGTCCTTGCCTAGGATCATGCGCGGATGGCACCTGGCCTGCTGCATGGGAATATATTCAGCGGGAACTCACCCTGGGAGGGATGGCAATGATGCTGGCAGGCAGAGACTCTGGGTGTGGGAGGTGTGACTTCATTGGCGTTCATGAGGTCTCTTTATGCAGGGATCTGTGGGCTTGCTGCAGCACTTGAGAAACCTGTAAATATTTATTTGGAGTCACTGCCCAGCGTTTGCATGAAATCTGCATTGCAAAGCCAAGTCCAGGAAACAGGACTTTTTAAATAAGGCCAGAGTGGCCTGGGCCTGGCTTGCATGACCCCTCTTGCAGGCTCACTTCCTTCATTTGTGAAATGAGACGGTGTCTCTGCTCTGCTTGTTCTTGGGCAGTGTTACAGACCCAGAGAGAAGGGACTTGATGGTAGTCTGTAAACTGCGAAGCTCCAGGAGCTGGGTTCTCAGACATGAATATCGTCCAGGTCCTGTCCTGTTGTTGCTAGGGAGCCAGTCACAGAGAGGACCCACCACCCCGGGTAGGGGAGGGAGCTATGGGATGAAGGAGAGAGAACTGTCTGTAGGGGGGGGGGGGGTCATGGGGACTTCCTGGAGGAGGGGTAGTTGTAATGGGTACAGGAAAAATGGGAGAATGCGTGCATGCACTGGTGTGTGCATGGAGCAGCAAGGTCCACCGCGTCATAGGTGGGTGAACTCTGAGTGGGCCTTCTGTAGGCCAAGTGCCTCTCTGGACCGATCAGAGGTGGCCCTGCACAAAGGAGCACTCAGCTCTATTTTCCAGCAGGGGTTGTGGCATGAAAGCAGAGACCCCAGTCCCCATTTTACAGAGATGTAAACTCAAGGCAGGAGATAAACAGTGCTGTTGAACATGTGCTGCCTGAATCCAGGCCGTGCACAGAGTCCCGGGCCTGGCATAATGGTGGGCAAGGCGATCCGTCTATCCTCTTTACCCAGAAGGATCTTTCTGTCGTGCGCACTGGATCCTGTTGTTCCCCTGCCTGACACCAGCAGGCTGGTAGAAGCTTCCAGATGGGCAGGTTAGAAATATTTATCAAGAGCCTTAAAAAGGCAGATGCACAGGATCTAAGTAAGAGCCCAGGTTTGGGAGTCAGGCACCTCTACTCAGAGCCCCCACCGATGCTTGCCCGTGGCTCCCTCAAGTCCTGTGGGCTCTCTGAGCTCAAATCCCATTCCTCCCATGACGTTCCCACCCAACGGCTGCCTTGTAGACTTGTCGTGAAGCTTGACAGACCTAAGACGGGGATGTGCTTGGCTTACAGTAAGCGTTGACAATGGCGATGCTGTCGTTATTAGGTGATAGAAGTGGTATCAGAAGGTGAAGGCTACCCCAGCATCTTTAGCAGCTGGCACCGAACCCCTGTTAGGGAGGGTGCTGTCTTGCCTGGGTGCATGCCCCGTGAGGTCCACTTAGCAGGGCGGAGAGCCCGTGGTGTAGACCCGGCTGGAGCCAGGGTGTCAGACATGCTGCTCCGTTGCAGGCATAAGAGGCATTTGTGGTTCTGATTCTGGGGGTTGGGAGGGGGAAGAGCGAGAGAGGGCAGTGAAGGAAGGTGAGGGGCTCCCACCCTGGGAGCCTGACCAGCAGTCCCAGTGGGAGGACCTCCTGCTCCACTTTATAGGCCCATCTTGATAGGGCCCTCCTCTGTGCCTCCACTTCCTGGGCTTCTGAAAGTCTACCGTGGTCATCAGTGCCATGGGAATGAGGGGGGCTGGGATCTCATGGGGTGAGGCTGGAACTCTCAACAGGGACAGACTTTCACAATGAGGGTCAGTGGGGAAGATCAGCAGGGACGCCTCGGAATGGGCTGGAATCTTGAGTGGGTTCTGGGTTTGCGAGGCTCACTCCTCCCATCCGCTCTGGGGATCGAAGCCAAGTTAACCCTGCGGGGGTACAAGGTGACATCTGGGTTCCACTGGTGTGTCTGTGTCAGCAGCAGTCACAGCCACGTGATCGAATCCTGCAAGGTGCCAGCTCTTGAGGCAGGAACTCTGGGGACATCCTCCTCCTTAATCCTCACAACCACCTTTGAGGAAAGCTGAGCCCGTGAGTTTGTGACGGGGCCAGGCTCAACGGTTAGCAAAACAGGCCCTGAGCTGGCCCTTTCTGCCTGTACAGTGAACTGCAGCTGGTTCCGTGCATTGAGGGGCAATGCTGCAAAAATTGAAAGCCAGGAACAGATGCAAGGGCGTGGTTTTGTGCATCTCTGTATAGATTTTTTTTTTTTTATGTGATAACGGCATTTCCACAGGGGAAAGGATGGAGCAGGGCTAGGATTGACTGGCGACTGGGGTAAAAAACAAAATCGTTTTCCCTATTGCATGCTGAAATAAATCCCACATGCCTATGACATTTAAATGTAAACCAGTAACTCATAACAAATGAGAAACAATGTGGTCTGACTGTGGAAGATCTTTCTAAACAGGTGCAAAGATGAAAACCGTGAAAGCGAAAAGGTTGATATATTTAACTGAGTAGAACTTTTAAAATTCCATAGGGCAGGAATATCTGAATACGTTTGAATGGGTAACGATACAGTAGTCAAGATATTTGTAATAAATATAACGAAGAGCAAAAAGCCTTTGCAGATGAATCAGAATAAAGAAGAAAGGGTCAGGGATATGAAAGGGCAGCGTAAAAAAAAAAAGACAAGTGGCCAATAAATGTATAAAAATAGTCATCTTTGCTAACAATAAGATAAATTCAGATTAAAATGACCATTTCTTCCCCAACCAACAGCCCAAAATGAAATTTAACAGCTGTTCTGGGGGGAAAACATGAAAGATGAAGCATCAAAAAGTTTAAGCCACACTTGCCCCTTTAACTAGTGATTCTATCACTACTCCTTTATCCGGAGGAAATAATAATGGAGGTCTGCAAATATTCCCAACAAGAATATGCAGTGCAGCGTATGGGTGTTTTATGATGATAAAATAAGTGAAAACACTCTATATGTCTAATAATAGGCCATTGGTAATGTGAAACATGAAATATCTGCACCATGGAATAAATCCTTGACTGCTCTTAAAATCGATAGTGTAAATCTAGTATAATAACAAAGAAAGATGTTCTAATTTTATTACTGAGATAAATAAAGCAGACTGCAACCAATGTGGTGTTAAGTGTGATGCCATTTTGTAAAGATTTTAAAATCGATATGTAAAAATTCGCAAAGGAAAAAAATCTAGAGAATGTGTACTAAAATACTAATGTATCTGTCTGGAAATGAGATTGCTGGTGATTTCAGATTTTTCCTTTTTGTTTGATTGTTTCGTTGCTTATATATTTTTTCTTTCTTTTTTTTTTAAAAAAGATTTTATTTATTTATTCATGAGAGACAGAGAAGCAGAGACACAGCCAAGAGGGAGAAGTAGGCTCCCTATAGGGAGCCTGATGTGGGACTTGATCCCAGGACCCCGGGCTCATGACCTGAGCCAAAGGCAGATGCTCAACCACTGAGTCACCCAGGTGCCCCATGATTTTTTCTGTAAAAAGCTCATATGTCTATAAAAACATATCTAGACCAATCAAAATAATAGAGGATTTTGCAAGATGCAGACACAGCAGTATTTATAGGGAAATTCACAACTTTATTTTTTCATTTATTGAAAGATTTTATTCACTTATTCATGAGAGACACACAGAGAGAGGCAGAGATGCAGGCAGAGGGAGAAGCAGGCTCCATGCAGGGAACCTGATGTGGGACTCGATCCTGGGTCTCCAGGATCATGCTCTGGGCCAAAGGCGGCACTAAAACCACTGAGCCACCCAGGCTGCCCTACAACTTTAAACAATGTTAGTATCAAAAAGAGAAAAGCAGCCAACCTGCCTCACTAGAAAAGGAACCAAAACAACCCAAAGGAAAATACTAAGAATAGGAGAACAATAAAGATCAGAGCTAAATAAATGAGAGAACCAAAAAAAAAAAAAAAAAAAAAAAAAAAAAAAAAAAAAACCTTGGGAATTGATAAACAAAGCCGAGAGCTAGCTCTTTAGAAAGAATTATAAAGTATACAAACTCTGGCAAATCTAATCAAAGGAAGAAAGGACGCAAACAAAATGAGAAAGGGGCGTAACCGATCAGATAAAAGAGATTAACACAGGTAAGGAAACCCCGCAAGGTTTCAAGGTCGTACAATAGAAGCATCTTAATGAAAATGGCTCATTTTCGACAAATGCAAACACTCCCTACCTCGGGCCTCCAGAGACGACGTACCTCGCTCCGGGGATGCCCAGCAGCCACCAGGAAAGCCCAGGCAAAACCAACTTTCAGGGAGAGGATCCGCTTTCCCGGCCTCTTGACAAAATAAAAATTAAATGAATCAATAGGAAGGGAAACTTTTGCCAGAAGCTGACCAAGCATGTCAAGGTGAGCCTCAACACATTCTTCAAATGCGTCAGAGTTTGCGGGACGAGATGACCTCATTTGACAGAGGCAATGATTTGCTTGCAAGCCGCAGGCCAGCTCGGCCAGTCCTGGGGCCCCGGGGCCTCTGGACTCAGGCCCGGCCTCTTGGGCTTGGGGAGGCGAAGACGTTGGGGCTTGGAGCGTGCTCCTGGGCCAGGGTGGTGCGTCCAGGTGAAGTTCCAGCCTTTCAAACAAGTGAGCCGCCGCCTCCTCCTGCAAAGACCCTGCATTTGGCGCGTGGGTTTCGTGCTTTCGTGATGGTGAACTCACCCCACGAGGAGCGCTGTGCGCTGAGTGTCCCAACACGTTTTGTGGATGAGAGCAGAAAAAACCCTGAAGGGTGTGGGTGTTTTCTTGTACATTCTTTGCGCTGACATTTTCTAACTTAATCTGGGTCCTCTGTAAACATGAGCAGATGTTCATAATCATAACTGCCGAGTAAGACTTAGGGTATGTCTTTCTTAACGTCTATTTATAGGAAACTATTGTAGACACCAAAACCCAGTGATGGTGATCAGATGTTACCCAAGTGGCGAGGCTGCTGCTGCTCGCCACACTGTACTTGCTGGGAGAGAAATTTTAATTTGTCAGAAACCACTTTTATTTGACACAGACTTATGTCAAAATACAGTATCAGAGGGGATCCCTGGGTGGCTCAGCGGTTTAGTGCCTGCCTTTGGCCCAGGGCGTGATCCTGGAGTTCTGGGATCGAGTCCCACGTCGGGCTCTCTGCATGGAGCCTGCTTCTCCCTCTGCCTGTGTCTCTCTGTGTGTGTCTTGTGAATAAATAAATAAAATCTTAAAAAAAAAATACAGTATCAGAGAGGAAGTCAAAGGGAAAACATGAGTTAGAGTCTCCATATATATATATAAAGTCTTCCCCCAAAGTTCGTATCATTACAGGGAGCCTGAGTTAAGGATCTTGGGTCTTATTCAAGCATCCCGTTTCAGCCTTGCCGGGAGCATCCACATAGATCCACAGGGTGTGGGAGCTGATAGAGACTGTGAAGATAGAGTCCCCACTTACAGATGAGAGGACAGAACTACAGAGACCCCCTCAACTCCTCGGTGATTTAATATAAATGACCGTCTGGGGAGTGCTTCCCACAGGCATTTTGTAAGTCTCACAGTGGTATCAGCTAGGATTCTCCAGGGAAACAACCAGTAGGGTGTGTGTGTGTGTGTGTGTGTGTGAGAGAGAGAGAGAGAGAGAGATGGAGATAGATATAGACAGATTTATTTTAAGGAATTAGCTCGCCAGGCTATGGAGGCTGGCATGCCTAAAATCCGCAGGACAGGTCACAGTCTACAGCCCCAAGGAGAAGGTAATGCTATAGCTCAAGCCTGAAGTCTAGGGGCGAAATACCATTTTTTCCTGGATTCCCAGTCTTTTTTCTCTTAAGGCTTTCAACTGATTTTATGAGGCCCACCCACATTATGGAGGGTAATCTGCTTTACTCAAAGTCTATCAAGGTAGATCTCAATCTCATCCAAAAATACCCTCATGAATATATCCAGACTAGTGTTTGACCAACTACCTGGGCGCCGTGGCCACGTTGACATGAAAGATTCACGTCATGTCATGAGCAGAGTGTGCTCAAACAGACTGAGCAGGAGAGGCACGTGCAGGTGGTCTCTGGGGTGTGTTCTCGGAAACACAGCCTGGGGGGGGGGGGTGGTGAGGAACACAGCAGAGGCAGACAGAGAAGCTGAGTGTCAGGGCAACGGAAGCTCAGCCCCTCCTGCTGGCAGCTCTGACGCTGGGATGATTCTTGTTCCAACTGAGTCAAGGCAAGGGCGCTGCGCCTTCACCCTGCGCAGGCCAACCACCTGCCCTGGGGAGGGACCTGTTCCCAGAGAGAATCTGAGTCGAGAACCCTCAGCCAGCAATTCTCCTTGCACCCGAGGACACGAGTGCCCCCAACTGGAAGGAGGAGGTTGGGCGAAGCATCACAACTTCCACTCCGAAGTGGAGGGAGACCGGATCTCTTTTCATCCCTCACGGAACCCTGTAAAGTGGGCTCCAGTATCCCCAGTTTACAGATGAAGAAACTGAGGCTTGGGCCAGTGGGATAACTTACTAAAGCTCACAGGGCTGGCAGGTAGATTAAAATCCAAGCCCGACAGGCTCTCAATTAGTCCAAGGTCTTCATCACTTGGCCCTGTGAGTTTCTAACATAGATTATCACGTTGGGTGGGGTGGGGGGGCTTTATACACTGTAACTGGTTGGATTGGGGGTGGTGGTGAAGGGTTAAGGGACATAAACAGCTTCTAAGAAAGAGGAAACCAATAGGGGACTGGAAATGAGGGGACAGTCCCTAGAGCCTCATTTCAACACTTTTTGCCTTTCTTCTCTCTGTCCCAGGTGGGGAGAGGTTCATCTCTCTGCACTGAATAGCTGGCTGGGGTGCCTGGTGCAGCAGCAGCTCTGTCCCACGGGGTCCCCATGTAAGATATCTGCAGTGAGTCCTTTCCCTCGGGGCCAGCTGGTGCTCTCCAGGAATGCCTCTGCAGGCCCAAGCTCTGCTGCCAAAGGAGAGCTTCTAAAGACTCTTTCAAAGGGTGTTTAAGTTTCACGGGATGGGGCAATGGACCGGTTGAAGAAGGCGCTGGCTTGAAATATCAGAGCCCACCCCTCACCTGGCAAGTACATACAAGCACCTACTGTGTGCCCAGCGCTGCCCCTGTGGCTTTCAGGTCCCACAGCTTTGGGCTGGGGACTCCATCCTGCCACCCCTGGTGCCATGATGATTTTTAATCGGGTTGTTTAACTTCACAAGCCTCAGATTGTTCAAGTGGAGGGAATATTATCTCAAGAGACCCCTGTGAGCATTAGAGAGCACGTGCAAAAGATGCTTAGGATGGCCCCTGGGACATGGCAAGTGCTTAACCCATGCAGGCCTCCTTCCTGTCCCTGCAGGGGCGGGGGTGCAGGGATGTGTGGGACCCAGTCCCTGCCCTTCGGGAGCTTCATGTTGCATGCTGATTGAGTAAGTGAAGCAAAGGGACAAGAGCACCCTAAGGACGAGCTGGGAAATGTGTCCGAGATTCCTGGCTTGGGGGCAGGGGGCGATGATGGGGTGGGCCTCGAGGTGGTGCACAAGCCCAGCTCTCCCTCAGGCCAGATGGAGAGCGAGCCCCTCTCAGACGTCCAGTTCGTCCAGTTCTCAGCTGATTGCTGTCACTTGACCTTCATAGAAGGCAACACGCAGGATGATTTTGTTCATAAACTGCATTGGAAGCTTGGAGTGTTTGCATTTTCTCGAGGAACCCGCTGTTGGAGAGAGAAGCTGCTACACATACACACACACACACCCCAAAGAAAAGTCCAGGGGATGTGGACTTTCCAAGTAACAGTGGCTGCTAAGCCTTCCAGTTGCCAGGCACTGTGCTCAGGCTTCCCAGGCCTGGCCCACTCACACCCCAACAGCTCCACGGGGTAGAAGCTATTAACACGGCAGCTAACGGGGGAGAAAGCCGAGGCACAGAGAGGGGCGTCATTGGCTCAGTGGCTCCCTGCTCTGAAGGGCTGGAGCTAGGGTCTGAGCCCAGAGTCTGGCCTTCCGGTCCGTTCATTACCAGCTGTCTGAGATGAAGGACTGCAGGGGCCCACAGGAGGGGAGTCTGGGAGAGGCAAGGAGGGCTCCTGGGGGGAAGTGGCCCCCAATCAAAGGCAGCCACCCGCTGAGCAATGAGTGTGGAGGGGGCTGGGGTGGGCAGAGAGAACCAGGCAGCTCAGCACGATGACAGCTCTGCAGAAGCGGAGGCAGGGATGTGGCACTTTAGCGCAAGGGCCCTGGATACTGCAGTGGAAAGGGAGCCCACTGGCCCCAGGTTAGTCCTGGGAGCCTGGGGGGCGTCGGCACCCCCTCCCTGGGGGCGGCACCTTCAGAGCCCAGAGAGCCGGTCGTCTGGTTTGTTCTTGGCTCCCTCCTGCATCTCTTCTGCGTCTCTGACCCACGTCCCAGGCAACTGTGCTCCACGCCAGCCACCTGGGCAGGGTCCGTTGGCGTCGTGCCTGCCATCCCAGCAGGAGGGCTCCGTGTCCCCGCCAGCCTGGCTTTTTCTGTCCAGGCTTCCCTGCAGCCCAGCCGGGCCCAGCTCTTCGGGCTCCGACAGCCGCCTGGGGGGAAGCGGCCACGCGTGTGTCACCCGCCCTACCCACGCCCTTGGGGCTCCTTGGGGTCCCCGGGCAGCCTGCGGACGGGCCACAGAGGTGGTGGCTCTTGTGGGACGGGGTGGGGAGAACGCAGACAGGAGCAGCACAAAGGGAGTGGGTGTCTCCGGGGGCCCGGGGTCGCAGCTCGTTTATTCAGTTGGCAAACGTTTCCTGCGTCCCCCTGAGGCCAGCCCTTCCCAAGGACGATGCGCACCTGCTGGGCCCACAGCTGCCCAGTGAGGCTGGAGCTGCCCCGGCGGGGGGGGCACCTGCCGCCCCCTCGGATGTTCCCCAGCGGCTCCACTCCTGCTTGTCCGAAACCCACGTCCTGGCGTGTGTCTTCTCCTGGACGCTCTGTCCTTAAGGACACCCGGGGTGATGGCTGCGACTTCCTCTCCCTCCCTGCCCACGACGTGTGGTCCACCCGCCCCTCCTGCGGAGCTGCCCCTCGGAACAGCTGCCAAATCCGCTGGATTTCTCTGCCCCAGTCCCCGCGGGGGCCCCTTACCTCTGGCCTGGGCCCTGCAGCAGCCTCCGAACCGGCACCTCGCCTTTCACCGGCCTCCCTTCCGTCCTTTCTCTGCGCCTCGAGCCTCGACCGAGACAACGGCCAAAAGCTTCAAGCTGATCGTGGCCCTTCCAGGCTCAAAATCCTTCACCGGTGGTTCCCCCACTGCCCTCAGAGCAAAGCGTCCGAAGCCCCGCACCATCTCCCCTGCCGACTCTGTCCAGCTAATTCTCTCCATTTTCTCGATGCCGTCATAACGACCCTTCTGGAAAGCTCCTCTGGCTCCTTATAGGAAAGGCCTTGGTGTCACCTCACTGCCCTGCCTCCACCTGCAGCATGACCCGGGTGGGCACTTCCTGAGGACACTGCCCCCACCGCCAGGCCAGGCTTCCACCTCGAGGGCCTGCGGGTGCTCCCTTTTTGGCCCCACTCTCCCATCCTTTGGAAGGACAGCTCTGAGTCATTCTCTGAACAGTTTCTTGGAGAGTCCCCTTGAATGGAGCCCTGGTTATCCCCCAAATGTACCCACCCCCAATTCCACACCCTCAGTGGCTTTCCTTCTTTTCTTGTTTATTAACCCTATGCCCTTACTCCTGTGTCCTGGGATCACCACCAAAATAAACTCCCTGCTCCCAAATCCTTGCTTCAGGCTCTGCTTTCAAGGGACCCAGACTGAGACATCCCTGCTCTCACTCACACAGGGACAGATGTCTTTCCATGTTTCTACTAATCAGGTGTCAACCACTCGTATTATAATTGTCTATGTGTGAGCCGGGAAAGAAGAGGTGCCATGGCTGTCCCTTCCCAATGCAAAGTGCAGGACACCTCAGCAGGTAGTAGGTGCTGTGAAATGAATGAATAAGAACTAGGGCATTCATGATAAAAACATGCAACAAGCTGGGGAAAGAAGGGAATGTCCTCAACATGATAAAGAGCATTTGTGGAAAACCCACGACTAACATCACACTTGAGGGGAAAGGACAGAAAGCCTTTGATGATCAGGAACAAGGAGAAGACTGCCCACACTTGCCACTTCCATTCAACAGTTTGTGGCGAGGGCCACCGGGGCACTTTCTTAAATGAATTAAGACTCATCCAGATTAGAAAGGAAGGAATACAATTATTTCTATCCACAGATGACATGGTGTTAAAATTTTAAAGAATCCACAAAAAATTATTAGCGCTAATAAATGAATTCGGCAACATGATAGGATAAAAGATTAACCTGCCAAAAACCAGTTTCACTTCTACATGCTAGCAGTGAATAACCTAAAAAGAGAAAATTAAGAAAACAATTCCAGGGCAGCCCTGGTGGCCCAGTGGTTTAGTGCCACCTTCAGCCCAGGGTGTGATCCTGGAGACCTGGGATTGAGTCCCACGTCGGGCTCCCTGCATGGAGCCTGCTTCTCCCTCCGCCTGTGTCTCTGCCTCTCTCTCTCTCTGTCTCTCATGAATAAATAAATAAAATCTTAAAAAAAAAAAATTCCATGTAAAATGTCATCAAGAGGAATAAAATATTTATTTTTAAAAAATATTTTATATTATTCATGACAGAGAGAGAGAGACAGGCAGAGACAGAGACACAAGCAGAGGGAGAAGCAGGCTCCATGCAGGGAACCTGACATGGGACTTGACCCCAGGTCTCTAGGATCACACCCCGGGCCAAAGGCAGTGTTAAACCACTGAGCCAATGGGGCTGCCCAAGAGGAATAAAATATTTAGAAGTAAATTTAACCAAAGAGGTGCAGAACTTGTACCCTGGAGACTATAAAACATGGCTGAGAGAAAATGTAAAAGATCCAAATAAATGGAAAGGCATCCTTTATTCACGGATTGGAAGATTTAGTAGTGTTAAGATGTCAACACTTCTTAAAATAATCTACTGATTCCGTGCAATCCCTGTCAAATTCCCACTGGCCCCCCCCCTTTTTTTTTCTCCAAAAATGGAAACACTCATTCTCAAATTTACATATCATAGCAAGGGATCCTGAATAGCTGAAATAGTTTTTTTTTTTAAAGATTTTATTTATTTATTGAGACAGAGAGAGAGGCAGAGGGAGAGGCAGGCTCCATGCAGGGAGCCTGATGTGGGACTCTATCCCAGGTCCCCAGGATCACACCCCAGGCTGCAGGCGGCGCCAAACCGCTGCACCACTGGGGCCGCCCTCTGAAATAGTTTTGAAAAAGAACAAAATCATGGGGCACCTAGGTGGCTCAGTGGTTGAGTGTCTGCCTTTGGGTGGGGTCCTAGGATCGAGTCCTGCAGCAGGCTCCTTCTGCATATGTCTCTGTCTCTTTCTCTATGTGTCTCATGAATAAATAAACAAAATCTTTAAAAAAAAAAATCAGAGAACTCCTATTTCCCAATTTCAAAGTTTATTTTAAAGCTCCAGGAACCTAAACAGTGTGTTGCTGCCAAACAGATGCATGTATAAATCAATGCAATAGAATTGAGAATCCAGAAATAAACCATCACATCTCTGGTCAGTTGATTTTGACACAAGTGCAAGACCATGTAAAGAAGGAAAAAAAGAGTCTCTTCAACAAAAGGTTGTGGGACAATTAGTTGCAAAATGTAAAAAAGAATCCAGTTAGACCCCCTTTTCTGTGCAATATACAAAAATTGAACTAAATCAAAAACCTCAATGTAAAAGCTAAAACTATACTGCTTTTAGGAGAAAACATAGGTATAAATCTTCATGACTTTGGATTTGGTGATGAATCTTAGCTATGACATCAAAAGCAGAAGAAACAAACAAAAAATAGATAAGATGGACCTTTGTCAAGATTAAAAGCTTTTGTGCATCAGAGAATGTTATCAAGAAGATAGAAAACAACAAGAGGAATGGGAGAAAATATTTACAAATGATGTATCTGATACGGGAAGTGTATCTAGAATATATCAGGAACTCTTAAAACCCAACCACAAAGCGACCCGATTGAAAAATGGACACAGGACTTGAAGAGATGATTCTCCATAGAAGGTCTACGGGTGGCCAACAAGCACATGAAAAATGCTCAACATCATTAGTAAGGAAATGCAAAACCACGAGGAGAGACGACTTTGCACTGGGACCGAATGAGAATCATAATAATAATGGGACATGGCAAGCGTTGGTGGGCACGTAGAGAAATTGAAACCCTTGTTACACGGCCGGTTGAAATGTAAGATGGTGCAACCTCTGCGGAAAATCGCTGAGCAGTGCCTCAAAAAGTGGAACACAGACCTCCGCATGACCCAGCAAGTCCCCTCCCGGGAACATATCCAAAGGAATTGGCAAACGTAGTGAAAGAAAACGTGTACCGAGGTTCACTCACTGCACCACTATGCACAGTGGCCGAGACGTAGAATCAACGCAGATGTCTACCAACTGGCGCGTGGGAGAACAAGAAGCGGTAAAGCCACGTGGCGGGATGTCACTCAGCCATAAAGACGAGTGAAGTTCTGACACCTGCTGCAGCGTGGATGAACCTTGAAGCCGTTATGCCAAGTGAATGAAGCCAGACACCAAAGGTCACGTAGAGCGCGATTCCGTGAACACGAAATGTTGAGCATTGGAAGACATTGTGGACATTGTAGACATTGTAGACATTGTAGACATTGTAGACATTGTAGACATTCCATCTCTTCCAAGGTAGAGATGGAAGGCAGATTAGTGGGTGCCAAGGGCAGAGTGAGGAGGGGTGGGGGCATAGGGGGTGACTGCTTAGTGACTACAGGGTTTCCCTCTGGAGGATGAAGATGTTTTGGGAGTAGACCGAGGTGATGGTTGCACCACATGGTGAATGTATACATGTTATTGATCGATACCCTTTAAAACCATGAATTTTATTATTACAATCAAAACAAAAGAGAAGTGAGGTGGATCTGGCCGCCCGGCTTCTCATCCTGTACCTCACCTGTGCACCCTGTGGAGATGGGGCTCCTCTGTCCCGGCCTTTCGAGTTTCCCACAGAGCAGCCACTCAGGCCTTCCGGGGTCTCGCCACCCCTTCTTTCTCCCCCCTGCCCTTACCTGCAGAGTGTGGGGGTGGAGGGAGAGAAGGGGGGCCTGCCTCACATTTCCAGTCCTCCCTTTCTCCACGAGTGCCCGTCAGAATCTGGCCAGGGCCGTTGCTCCAGGTAACAACCGCTTCTGCCGAAGGTGTGTGGATATTTATGACTGCTCAGATGCTGTATGTTTACCATGTCAGCGGCACTGTTTGCGTTCGTGCTGATAATAAAAACTCAATTTATAATAAAAACAAGCATTTTGTTTTAGATTCGGGTTTTAAGGCTCCTATAAAGGCTTTGCAGAGATTTATTTTAGTCTAGTAAATGTCTTGCCCCAGGGCGAGACTTCAGAGCCTTCAAACAGCTCATTTTGAAGGATTTGGTTATTAGAAAACTTTTATAGTCTCTTTAGTTTAATGGGAGAAGAATAACAAACGGAATGGCCTCCAACAACAATGGAGTCTCCATATCTGGAATGTCTTGCCATTCTAAATGCTGGAGTGGTTCAAAACCACAGGGGTTGGAGGACCTGGGTCCTGGGCGACTCGAAGATTAGATAACTTTAGACAAATCCCAACTCCTCTTTGGGCCTCAATCTCTTTTGAGCAAAGGGGGCTGGGGGCGGGGGGGTTGTTGAAGTTTTATATAATAGGAACCTTTTTTTAAAATTTTTATTTATTTATTTATGATAGAGAGAGAGAGAGAGGCAGAGACACAGGCAGAGGGAGAAGCAGGCCCCATGCACCGGGAGCCCGACGTGGGATTCGATCCCGGGTCTCCAGGATTGCGCCCTGGGCCAAAGGCAGGCGCTAAACCGCTGCGCCACCCAGGGATCCCTAATAGGAACCTTTGATCCGATAATCCAGCACTTAGCGGTATTCCTTCCCCTGGCCCCCAAGGGGGGGAGAAATTCAACGCAGAAAGATATATGTCTAAAACTGTTCAGCACAGGGTTATCTACAGAGGTGAGAGGCAGAAGTGAAAAAAATCAGCTGATAGAAGTAGCTGATAGAATTACAGAACAATCGACAGAATCACAAATTGACGTTAAAAATAGTGATTGCGTTCGTATAGCGCCCTCCCCAACACCCTGAAGACCAGGATGATGCTCGTTAAAACAAGGCAATGGTTATTTCCTGATGATGGGATTATAGTTAATTTTTGGTTTCTCCGTTATGCTTTTATGTATTTTTTGACTTTTCTATAATGAGCACATATTACCTTTATAATCAGAAAAAAAAAGTCATTGAAATAGCAATTAATTTTGTAAAGGGTGGCGACAAAGAAGAAAATGCTTTAGTTATAATGTGAAATGAGGAGGAAATAGAACATGAAATGAATATTCAGATTGCAACTAGGTTGAAACGGTAACAGACCAAATCTCTGAAAACCACTTTGCCTAATTATTGATACGTCCAATAACCAGTTCCCAGATAATTCACCCTTCTGCCTTTAGGTGTTTTCTGTCTATTCAATTATCATCATCTTTTACATTTCATCATCTTTTGACGTGCTATTTGTTGTCTAACTGTCTAAGGGTCCTTCTGATAATTCTGTATTTTGAAGAGTTTATTTATTTATTTATTTATTTATTTATTTATTTATTTATTTATTTATTTTTATAGATATTATTTATTTATTCATGAGAGACACACAGAAAGAGGTAGAGACACAAGCAGTGGGAGAAGCAGGCCCCATGCAGGGAGCCCAACGTGGGACTTGATCTTGGGTCTCCAGGATCACACCCTGGGCTGAAGGTGGTGCTAAACCACTGAGCCACCTGGGCTGCCCACTGAAGAGGTGTTTTAAACATTTGCACCATCCCTTGCCTATGGGATTATTTTTATTCTTGTGTGTGGAATTCGTTCCTCTTTAATTTACTTTTGAATAATTTAAGGACTTGTTGGGCTGTTTGTTAAAAATCCTTTCTTAGAAATTTAATATTTTTCACACATTTCTCAATGGTACCCAAGACAGTAAGTACAATCAATTGTCAAACCTCTGTCTTGATCCTTCACTAGAATTCCATCACCAGAGGTATGGGGTCAGGCAAGACATGGATGGATGTCCTGAAAGATGAAAGTATAATTTATGGAATGCTGATGATTTAACCAGTATAAGATACTAAAAAGACGGCAAGAAAGAATAAGATGCTCTATTGATCGATCTTATTTATTTATTTACTTACTTATTTGTGCGGGACATTGAGAGAGAGGCAGAGACATAGGCACAGAGAGAAACAAGTTCCCTGCAGGGAGCCTGATGTGGGACTTGATCTCAGGACCCCGGGATCACGACCTGAGTCCAAGGCTCAACCACTGAGCCACCCAGGCACCTCAATGCCCAGTAGATTTAACCTAGGGTCATTGTAGATGAAGTCAACTTTTTTTTTTTTAAGATTTTATTTATTTATTCATGAGAGACACACACACACACAGAGAGAGAGAGAGAGAGAGAGAGAGAGAGAGAATGGCAGAGGCACAGGCAGAGGGAGAAGCAGGCTCCATGCAGGGAGCCCGACGTGGGACTGGATCCCGGGACTCCAGGATCATGCCCTGGGCTGAAGGTGGCGCTAAACCGCTGAGCCACCCAGGCTGCCCTAGATGAATTCATCTTAGCGAACTGCCTGTAGGTGAATGGACTTAAAACCTGTGGAAATTTAGGGGAAATTACAACATAACAACAACAATAGTGGTAACAATAACGCTGTACTAGGGTGGTGGAATTTTTTGGTGTTTTTATTCAAAACTCTCCTTAATATTATTGTCTTCCCACTTTATTTGTCTGAAAGAAGACATCTAAGTATCTTGTTTGGATTTTTCCTTCAGCCATATGATTCTATTAAAAACACCAATGATGAACTTTTGAAAGTTTATGTTCACTTAAGACATTTTTTTAGGGATCCCTGGGTGGCGCAGCGGTTTGGCGCCTGCCTTTGGCCCAGGGCGCGATCCTGGAGACCCGGGATCGAATCCCACGTCGGGCTCCCGGTGCATGGAGCCTGCTTCTCCCTCCGCCTGTGTCTCTGCCTCTCTCTCTCTCTGTGACTATCATAAATAAATAAAAAATTAAAAAAAAAGACATTTTTAAAAAAATTCTATTTTATTATTTATTTTTTAACGTAAATTTTAGGTAATTAACATTCAGTGCAATATTGGTTTCAGGAGTAGAATTCAGTGATTCATCACTTACATACAACACCCAGTGCTCATTGGGACAAGTGCCCTCCTTAATGCCCATCCCCCATCTAGCCCACCCCCTCCACACATCCCTCAATCAACCCCACTTTGTTCTCTCTCAGTAAATGTCACTTATGGCTTGTTTTCCTCTGTGCTTTTTTTTCCTCTTCCCCCTTCCCATCTGTCTTGTTTTTTAAATTCCACATGTGAGTAAGATCAGATGGTATTTGTCTTTCCCTGACTGACTTATTTCACTCAGGATTATCCTCACTAGCTCCATCCGTGTCATTGCCAATGGCAAGGTTTCAATCTTTTTGATGGCTGAGTGATATTCCCGTGTGCATTTATATACTACATCTTCTTTATCCATTCATCAGCCAATTGATTGGCGCTCCCTCCATAGTTTGGCTATTGTGGATAATCACTTGAGCAGTTTCTTAGGCGAAAGGAAAGTCCATTGTTATTCATAGTCCTTGCTACTTTCTCATGAGAAGGCATCCTGGTACCTGGAGCATCCTTAGTAACCTGGCTAAGTGGGGTGACGGGTAGGGTGGTGATAAGAGGAGGGGTTGCAGCAAAGCTAGGCTGCCCTGCGTGACAACAGGAAAGAGGCTGAGGAGCACAGGAGGCAGGGAGCTGGAGTCATGCTGAGAAGATTGAGAAGCAAGGGAAGGGTCCTGGGAAGTAGCCATCCTTCCCAGTTGATCATGATGCCGCCATAGGAGGACTTGGCTGGGGGCAGGGGGGCGGGTCTGATGGGATTCGTTGAACTGTTGGTGCTACAGTGTGAAGTGAGCACTGTCTCTGTTTCTCCTACCAAATCTCCAGCAACATCTACTCGGCTCACAAATTCTTTGGAATGAGTGGAATTCTTAAGGATAGATTCAAAGTGTGTGTGGGTCTTCTTTCCAGATTGGCCCAGCGCAAACGTCTCACAGCTTTCCACAAGGCCGCGCAACATATGGTTATGCGCCGACCACTTCGGCCTCTGCCTGTGAACATGCCCCTAAAGAAAGGAGGGAACACATGGGGGAGGGAGAGAGTAAGAAAGAAACAATTTTGTGAGAACTTTATGCTGTCCATGCTAGTTTAAAATGGAAATCATTGAATTTAATTATGCTTAAATTTAACAACAGAGAAAGAAGCAGAATGGGACTTCAAATAAACATTTCTGCGAAAAAGGAATAATGGTTGCTGAAGATTCGTCTAAAGTTAAAGGATGAAAAAAAAATAAAGTTAAAGGATGGAAAATGTTAAGTGGTCAAAACCATTGCTATTTTTCTTTCTGTGAAATCTGATAGTCTCTGGTGTTAATGTCAGGTTATCCTATTTATACTTATTTGATCTCCAATTTTGGGACTTATTTCCATCTTTAAACATTTTTATTATTCTTTCTTTTTCTTCTTTCTTGCCTTGCATTAAACTAATAAAGTTTTCTGTTTATCTTCCTCCTTTTTGCCCTGGCTGTTTAAGGAAGCTTAGATTTTATTTATATTCCTTTGGCGGTTATCTTTAAATGAATGTGTGTATTTAATGACTAATGACTCTAATGAAACCTAAAGTTACTCAGTATGTCTGCTCTCCTGTGGAGCAAGTTGAGGCTGTTGGCACACTTTTTCCACGTTCGTTAACCAATCTTCCTTGTGACCACAGTCTGGGTCTTTAGTTTCACTTCTGTCAAAATGCAGGCAATGGCATGATGTTTCTTACGCCGTCAATAATTAAATTTGCTACCATATTTTCTCAGCTCCTACGTTCATCATCTTCTTTGCATTCTCCTCTTCAATTTCACACTTCTTGATGCAAAGTTCAGTGGGTAGTAAATGGTACTTTTGGGGCAAACATCTGTGTTTTGCCCTCCCTCTGGAATGATGGCTCAGCAGAGTACAGAAATCTAGGTTGGCTACCCTCAGCGCTATGTGAAGTATGAGTTGGGTCATATAAAGACAATCTTTTAAAATATATGCATATATGTTTAAATATATACATATATATACATATGTATACACATATATATTTTTAAATATTTTACTTATTTGAAAGAGAGAGTGTCTGGGCAGGGTGAGGGACAGAGGGAGAAGCAGACTCCCCACTGAGCAGGGAGCCCACCACAGGGCTCCATCCCAGGACCCCAGAATGATGACCTGAGCTGACGGCAGACACTTAGCTGACTGAGCCACCCAGGCACCCCGAGACGGTCTTCTAAGTGGAATCTTTCAGGTCATCACAAAACAGGCCAAATAATGACAAATCTCTGGAATTTGAAGGAGCTTCAACTCTGTTCTGTTCCTCTGGTGGCCAACAGGGTGTTGGCTTTTACTGTGATGTTGGGCTGTTGATTTTCAGGGCTCTCATGGAGCTGGGAAGCATGAGACGGGAATAGGACAAAACAAAATGTCCCAACACTTGCCGACCTTACCAAAATGTAGCTATTTTTCTTGAAGAAATGTTCCTCAGATTGCTACAAGGCTTCGATTAACTTACAGAGCTCTGAAAAAGTTGATTCTGAAATTTCCCCCCTAGTTTTCTTGTTTTTATGAAAGAGAGAATTTTCAGAAGTCCTTACTCTGCCATTTTCAATGATACTACTTGTTCATCTGTTTTTTTTTTGAATTTTGGTTCACAGGCTCATCTTAAGTAGGAGATCTCTCTCTCTCTCTCTCTCTCTTTTTTAGATTTTATGTATTTATTCATGAGAGACACACAGGGAGAGGCAGAGACACAGGCAAAGGGAGAAATAGGCTCCCTATGGGGAACCCAATGTGGGATTTGATCCCAGGACCCCAGGGTCATGCCCTGAGCCAAAGGCAGATGCTCAACCGCTGAGCCACCCAGGCGCCCCAGAGATTTCTTTTTCTCTCCCTGCTTCCCTCCCCGTCTGGCAGTTACGTTGCTGTCTCTACCCAACTCCTTGGAACCCTCGGATTGGAATGAGCTCTTATATTAACAGCTCAGGGCTCTAGCCCAGACCTGACTTTGAGCGTATGGCAAATCTCACTGAGTCAGCAGCTCGACTAAGGTCCTGATGTAAGGCTCTGTTCTTCCTCTGTCTCCCTAAGCTTGCAGCTTCGTACGAGATGTAACCCCTGGAAGCTGCCAACAGATTTGGCAGCTTCCTTTCAAGAGGGGACACACCCAGTCAAACCCTTGATGTGGAGCAGTGGGCCTGGCTCTAGTGCCCCATCTCATGTTGGGGGCTGTTACCCCTGCCTTCATCCTGGGATCCAAGTCCCCACTGCCTCTGCTTGCTTCCCAATCTGGAGCCCTGGAGGTAGACTGTTACAGCCCCCTCTCCCATTCTTATTTATTTCTGATCTATGGAGATACTTCTTGTTTTTGAGCTGGACTATGTCTTTTTAATTTTCTCTCTTTATATTGTCGCTGTGTGTTTGGAGCAGGAGGGCTGAGGAGTGCAGGGGGGTCGACCAGGCATAGCGAACAATGTCATCTTGACATTGTGTGAGGTCTGCCATCGTTTAAGATTTTGAGCTGTTTTTCAACCTGAGACATTATCTGTTGACTCTCCGCCCTGATGGATGAGGAAGTTAGCCTAAAACGATTAAAAATGGCAATACCCATCTATGGCATGCCCTCACACTGGGGGCAGTCCTCCCGAGTCTGTTTCTCTGATAAAATTACTGTTGCTGCTTTCAAAATTGTATCAATACACCAAGCATCTATCTTGATTTTGCTTCCTAAGAAAACACAGAAATAAGGCACCAATCACCATAACAAGGAATACTTCCTCATCTTTTGTCAAGCGTGTTTTATGAGGGTGAAGAAGTAGCTCTGTGGAGGATAGAAGTAACTCCCAGAAAAACCATGATTCCATCCAATTATAATATTTGTAGGCATCTCTCTGAACCTGGATGAGAAACTGTAATGCCCCGTTGGATAAAACTTTACTAACTAGAAGTTTAAGGAATAGATTAGCCTGAGCCAATTTGACCAAGTTTGATTGAATTTCTAGGCATGCAACTTGTTGTCCTAAGTATTGAGAGGATTCCAGAAGTGAAGGAATGCCATTCCTTCTCTAGGAGAGGGAGAGAGGAATTAAATCCCCTGAGGTCCATGCCGGCCTGATGACCTTCAGGAGAATTGTTGCTAGGTAAAGGCCTGAGGATTGGCTGCTTCCAGTGACAGCTAAAGGCTGAAGAACAGGGATGCGTGGGTGGCTCAGTGGTTGAGCATCTGCCTTCGGCCTAGGGCGTGATCCTGGGGTCCCAGGATTGAGGCCTGCATCGGGCTCCCCCATCAGAGCCTGCTTCTCCCTCTGCCTGTCTCTCTGCCTCTCTCATGAATAAATAAATAAATAAAATCTTAAAAAAAAAAAAAAGACTGAAGAACAGACTTCTCCATATTGTTGAAGACCCAACAATGAGGAAACAATGAATGGCTTTATTTGAAAATTTCCCATTGGCTTTTTAATGGATCAACCTGGTGTTCTTGAAATGAAAATAGTAATAATCAACTGGCTAGGGATATAGCTCTGAAGGGTACAGAAATTCATTTATTTTAATGTTGAGGTGTAGAAGAGTGGCAGGGATAGTTCCAAGAGGAACCTCTTTTTAACAAGCAGATGAAATCCAACCTCCTCTTTGGTCTGTAGTTTCTCTCTCGTTAAGAGGTGAATCTTGGAGAAGACTGGGATGTGTCTCCAGGGGCAGGTGGGAGCTTCTGTCCTGGGCATGGGGAGACCCCCTGATGGAGGTGCTAACCTGACTCTTCAGCTCCCAGCATATTGGAACAAGCATTGTCTTTATAATTCACTTATAAAGTGAATTCCCTTGTCTAAACACTTGCATGACTTCAGCGTAAAGTCCATAAAAGGCCCTGCTTGCTCTGGACTCTGCTGGTCGCTTGTGCCTTATCCATCCTTCTTCTACCCTGAACTTATCCCCAGACACACCCAGCTGTTTGCAGGTCTGAGAATTCTTCCAGCGTCCATGCCTGTTTCTATGCTGCACCCTCCTGCCTGGAGATACGTTTCAACTCTTCCCGCCTCCAGGAGGCCTTCCCTCGCATGCCAGTGATGGGCAGCTAGAAACGGGCAGGATAATTCTAGCAGCATACGAATGGACCAAATTACAGTAGTGTACATAAGTTAGCAGCTTTTGCACCTCAAAGATGTAGTTGGCATGGAGGCTTTGATTTACTAAGTTGTCTGTCGTGCAGATTCTTTCTAGATTTTTCTACATCTTGAAGGCACATCCTCTGTCCTCACTGTCCAAGATGGCAAACTGTCACTGTTCTGTGTGTGTGTGTGGGGGGAGACAGGAGGGAGAACAGAGATGAGCCCTCCAAAGTGGAGGTGACTAGAAAGGGTGGGTCTTCCCGTTCCAATGACATGACCGAGAAGTCACACGTGTTGCTTTTGCTCACGTTCCATTAGCCAGAACTGACTCATATGGTCGCAGCAGCTGCAAGAGAGGCAGGGAAGTGCAGCCTCTGGGAAGCTTCTATCATTTTGGGGAAAAAAAGGAGAGCTGATATGGGGGAACGGCTGCTGCAGACAATGGCTGTGGAAACAGACCAACCAGGGTGGTGGAGATGGCCTTGACCAGAAGGAACACCAGTAAGGGAGAAGGTGACATCAAAGGTGGACAAATGGCAAGGCACGTCGAGGAAACGAGGAGGAGCCAGGCTACAACCAATTGGAGAATGTTCCCACATCCAGAGCTTTACTCCTGTAAATCTTCCGTCTAAATGCCCTGACGTGTCTCATCTCTCAAGGCTCAATTTATTTGCTTGCCTTCCTCATGGAGTCCTATATGGATTCTTGTATGGAACCTCCCTCAGGTATAAATAAAAAAGCTCCTCTTGGGGCTACTAACTGGGCCAACATGACTACAGTAATATTTTACCGATGCCTATTAGAGGCAGATACTTTATATGGGAATCTCATTTTCTTCCCGGGATGCCCTTTGTGGGCTTTTAGGGGTTCTATGAAAACCCCCTCTCTCTTTCCCCTCCATAATGAGGGCATAGTGGAGACAGGATCCAGGAGACTGGTGAGTAGAGATCAACGTGGGCTTTTTCTTGATAAACCGGAGAGTATGGCTTTGTATCTATGGTCAAAGTGCTTACTGCACTCCACTCTCCCCCTCTGGACCTTGAACAGCCCATCAGGGAGTACGTTTGGACTTTCAAGTCACCCATGCATGAAGCATTCTGGCCTTGCCCTAGTGGGGAACAGGGGGACACACAAGAAAATATCCTCCAGCCTCATAACTTTTTAACCACTGAGAACCGTGGTCCAAAGGCTGCTGCCCCACATCCAGTAGTTCGTTCTTCCTTTGTGGGGTGGACGGGGAAGGCATGGGGCAAGAGGCCGGAGCACTGCCCCCCTGGGGCCCATCCCCATGGGAATGCGATGCAAGAGGAACGAAGAAGGTTTCATTCACCATAGCATCCCTAACGGGAGGAACTGTTTTGCCATGTCATAGACCAGGACACCAGCGCTCTGAGAAGTACGGCGACTCACTAGGCTCACCTAGACGTCAGGTGGCAGGGGACTTTGGAAACAAGTGTGTCTAGCTCCCAGCTCTGGGTTTCAATCACTAGCTGTAGTAGCTTGTAAGCTCCTTGAGGGAGACATCAAGTAAAATATCTGCACATTCCCTGCAGTGCTAACTAAGCACTTATTAAAAGACTCATGGCAGTTTGGCCCAAAGGCCTGGGTGTTTGGGTGCATTTTGTGTTGCTTCTTTGTCCCTGTCTCACATTCAGCCCAATTTCTTGACCAGGACGGTTCCTCGGGAGGCAGCAACCAGTGGTGCCGCCCAGGGGACGTTCCTGACTCATTCCACGCTGTGTTCCTATGTTGGATTTGATGGTGGGAGGCACTTTGCCTCCTTCCCTATAATCCACGTTTTCCCTTGAGCCTCCTACTACAGGTGACAAGGGAAGGGCCGGGTGGGGAAGAGACCCCCCCAGGGGCACAGAGGCGGCAAAGGCCGTGCGTGGTTGAGGCTGGCGGTGTAGTCGGTAAGCTTTCAAACGAATGTCCTTAAATAGTTGTCTAGCATCTATTTCGAGAGAGCAAGGAGAGGCCGGCCTTATATTAACAGCGGTTGTGCAGAAAAGGAAATTCCACTTACTCATTTGCATCCTGGGGCAGAAGTGGTTTCCACATTCTGAGAAATACCTGCCGAGCATTCCCCCGGCCCGTGGTTCTCACACGCTTCAGTCTTCTTTTGCAATCTGCTGAAGTGTGCAACGCCTTGGCGGGTACATTAAGGGGTCTTCTCTTCAGAGAATGGGATCAGCCACTTGTTCCTGGGGAGCAGCCCAAGTCCCTGCGACAGGCCTTTACAGAATTGCAGGCCGCGGTGACCTGTCCCCTGAAGACGCTGGGCTCAGGGAGGACGCTTTATCTCCAACTTCCACTGGAGGGAGCTGTGTACCTTGGTGGAAGTGGAACCCGGTCCGAGCTCCCCGGTTTATTGCAGCGATCGAGCTGCCCTCATGGCTCTGTGCCCTGGGCGCTTGTCCAGCTGTCCACTGCTTAATCTGGCTTTTTCCAAAGTTTCCCAGGGCGGCCGTGTCAGGCTTTAGATGAGACCCTGCTCAGTCTGATTCCCGCTGGGCTGTGCACTCAGACTTATCACCCTAATAAAAATGCCAGGGCTTACCCCAGCCTCACCCCTCACCCCGTGTGTGTGTGTGTGTTTGTGTGTGTGTGTGTGTGTGTGTGTGTGTCTACTACATGTCTCCATACTATCTGTGGCTTAATTTCCACGACTTTGCGTCCTTTGCCTTTGAGAAAACACAAACTCAGCATCCTCTCAAACAGAACCTGCTTCCCGGGTCACAATTCCTACCTGTGCATCGGCAGCATGGTCCCCCGAAATGGTCACATGGGGCTTCCGCACGCCGCCTCTCCAGCTGTAGCGTGCAAAGGGTATCTCGTGAAGATGCAGGTTCTGATTGCACAGGCCTTGAGACCGGGGCCTGGGAGTCTGCATTTCCGACCAGCCCTGAGCGACGTGGCTTTGGTTGACCTAGCACATTTTGAATCTCAAGACTTTACCTGCTGGGGCCATCCAGAAGTTTTCCCACTCGCTTTGCACTGGGTGGGGGTGTAGGGGGACAAACTCAAGAATGGAGGCTGATCAATATCTATTTAGAGCTTTGACTCTGACTTATTTTTATAAATTTTTCCCTGCAGGACTGTGCTCCCAGACTTTGCTCCATCGTGTCCCCTTTTCTGTCCCTCGCTGGGTGGATGCTTGTGTATGCCACTCTTGTCCTCTGCGTTGTCTTTCACTGTTACACAAAGTGGTTTATTTTTTATTTTCTTTGATCTCCCCTTTTCTTTAAGAATCTGAATCAGGATACCATGGATGGTAGCTAATCGTAACAGCAGGTCTCACATGTGCACAAAGCACTTTAATACCCGCAGGGTGGTCTAGGTAGAGGCTCTGGGCCAGGGCTCTAGAGTGTGCCCACCTGTATTCAAATCCTACCCCTGCTGCTTTCTAGCTGGGCAGCCTGGGCAAGTTACTTAACGTCTCTGTGCTTCCAGTTCCTCATCTGCAAAATGTGGCTAATGATGCTTCATAAGGTCCTTGTGAAGATCGAAGGAGATAATGTATGTGAGGGGCTCAGAAGAAGCCTGACACTTAGAGGCCAAGTGTGCAAGGGGTATCTCGTGAATTGCAGGTTCTGATTGTGCAGGCCTTGAGACTGGGGCCTGAGAGTCTGCATTTCCGACCAGCCCTGAGCGACGTCACTCTTGGTTGAACTAGCACATTTTGAATCTCAAGACTTTACCTGCTGGGGCCATCCAGAAGTGATGTTATAATTCCTCAATCCGGGGGGAAACTGAGGAACCCAAGGCTCAAGTAGGAGAAATGACTTGCCCTCAGGATTCCACAGCAAGAATGGTGACACAGTCAGGACCAGATCTGACTCCAATTCCAGTGCTCACTGCACCCCCACCAGACTTCCAAATGCCAAGTTTTATTACCCTGAGTTTTTTAGACCTGAGTGTGGCTGTTTTCCCAGCATTCTGATCCTTTGTTCTCTTTCCTTCTAATGGAGCATTTCCAGCTGGGGTGATTCATGGATCTGGGAACGCATGGCTCCCATTAACTTCGAGGAAAGTCATAAGGCAAAGCCCACATCAATCAACCTTCCAAATTATTCATCCATCTTTACAGGTGACACGTGGATTAAGATGAACAGGGAGTGAAGTGGGTATCATACAATAACTATTTAGATTTATGAAAATCGCATAAGCGCTTTCACCAAGTCCCAAAATTGAAGTTTTTTGTTTTTTGTTTTTTGTTTTTTCACGTCAAGGTTGAACTTCAGGAATTAGAGAAAGGATGTCACAATAGAATGGCCTTGAAGCTTGAAGTCCGAGGTGCTGGGACTCTCAGCTTCATTACTAGCTAGATTTGTGATTTTGAGGAAGTCTTTTAACCCCTTAGAATCTGTTTTCTCTTTCTGTTATTCGTCCTTGCAGTAAACCACAGAGTTCGTTACTATACCCATTTTACAGATCTTGAAACCGAGTTACTGAGAAGTTAAGTAATTTACCCAAGGTGACATGATGACCAAGAAATAAAGCAGCCTTCAAAAAAACCCTTATATTTGAGTCCAGAAACCTATGTCCTTATAGCACTCTATCTCATAAATGAAATCATGCGTCTAAAAACAGGCGGCTCAACCTGAATCTTGAGGACAAAACTCATGTCAAATTAATCCCTTATTCTCTAGAATACCTTCATACCTAGCAGGTTCTCAATTAATCAGAGTTGAGCTGCATTATTACCCCCCCTGGAAATGGTTCTGTTTTTATTTAATGATTTGCTTAGATGCATTTTAATATGCAGACCACAATGCTTCTCGTACAATATCTTCTGGACTGCGAGGCGCGGGCATTCATTATTTTATGAGACGCATATGTCATGCATAGCACAGCCCTTTTCTTAAACCAACACAACATGCAAATAGAAATTTCATGTAAAATCACATTCAGACAGTCTCAAAGTAGAAACAGATGTCTGAAAAATATGAACGCCAGGCTTATTAAATATTTTATCATCAAATATTTCATACATTTCAAAAATGTCATCTGTGAAAACACAGAAATACCGCCTCAGGAGAACCAAAATATTTAATCACTTTCAAGAAATTCTTAAAAATAAGTCTTCACCTCAGAACTATTCCAGGCAGAGAACAAATTTCCAGGTGCTGCAAGCTATATTTATTATATTTTCATCAAAATCAGTAACCTAGTTGAAGGAGATACAGTAATCAGTAAGGTCATTATTAGGTAAGATAATGACTTCTGAATGAATTCTCTCATTAATCTCATTACAAAATGGTAATGGTACCTGACTAATCATGCCGGAGGGGAGAGCTGTGTTGAATCAGAGCAAAATTAAGGCTGTAATCACAGAGCTGCTCTCGCCATGTCTTCATGAAAGCCTCACTTGGGGTTTGGGGACTGGCTTGAGGACTCTCTGGTTGGCCTGACTGTTGGTGGGGCGCCTGGTGTAGGGGTGGGGGCGGCCGGGGGAGCGAAGAGCCCTGGGCAGCAGCACTGAGAATTGGTCCTCTTCCTGCTCTGTCCCTCCTTGCTATGTGCTGTGTGACCTTGGACACCTCAGGCCTGTCCCTGGGCTCCATGTCCGGTCTCCCTGGCTTAGTCTCCTCTTCCACCCTTGCCTCCTCTACACGTTCCACAGACCACATCATGCCCAGAATGGCCCATCTCACCCCAGAAAGAAACCAGATCTTCATATGACCCTCCGTGATCGGCCCCCAGTGCCTTCCTGACCTTATCTACCAGCCTCCTCTGTGCCACTTGCTCCACTTCAGCCCACTGACCTTGCTGTTTCCTCCGCCTGACACCCATATATCTGCGTGACTCACCCCAGTCACTTCTTTCAAGCCTTCAGTGTCAGCTTCTCAATAATGCCCCCCCCATGACCACCATATTGAACGCTGCCATCCATCCATCGGCGTGCCAGTTTCCAAAATTAATTTTCTTTCCCCATCTTCTGATGGCCTTCTAACACTCTACATGCTTTACTAAGTTTCTCATCTGTCTCTCCACCCCGTCATCCCCACTGGAACGTAAGCTCTGCGAGGGCTAGGATCTTCGTACACTCACACATACGCCCTACGCCCGGCACACAGCAGATGTGCAATAACTCTTTGATGAATGTGGAATGTAACACATGCTTGTGGGTTTGCTGGACACTGAGGGAGGAACCCAGGGCGTGAGGTGGTTGGCCAGGGATGATGAAGCGTACACTCTGCAGTGAGGCCCCTCTGTTGATGGGGCTGGCTTTGCTTTTCATTCTTGCTGGAAATTGGAGCCCCATCGAGCCCCATTGCTTCCATGAGGACTGGCGTGAGAACACACATGACGAGTGGCAGCGTTGAGTCAGAGAAACCTCAACAGCCAAGAGAGATGGGTCAAAGTGAGTCAGATGGAATTGGCAGAGACACAAGGGGTGCCCTGTCCCGAGTTCCAACCCCAGTGTAGAGGTTCCCAGTCAGGGTGATGGAGCTACACAGTAGCAGGCTTGCAAAGACCTTAGGGGTTTCAGCAGATGGTGATTCCAGATGTTTCAGCAGATTCTGCATGACCGAAGTAGGACAGGTGGCCATCTCTTGCCACCTTCCCTGGTCACACCACACAGAAGCAGGTCAGGGCAGCAGTCTCTTTGTTCATGCTGCGGCAACAAGACAATCTGGAGCATGGAGGGTTCAATGAGTATGTGAGGAGCCTCTCTATTAAAGAAGCTTGAATATGTTTGTTTCTGTGTGCCCCATCTTACAGCGTGGGGGGCGGGGGTAGGGCAAAAATAAACTGTCCAGTGCCAACAAAGAGTTTGGAAACCATGTCACTGAGAGGACAAGGGAAAATCCTTGTTGTCCAGGGATGTTTAACATGGACAACAGAAGGCAGGATGAAAATAAGCCCAGTCTTCCATAACTGAGGGACTAGTATGTAAAAGCTGGATTATTTTTTATTTCACGTGGCTTTAGAGCAGGGATTGCAGGTAACCGGCCCCTCTCAAGTCTATGACAAACAACACTACTTGACCGTGGACATTTTCCTATAGAGCCAGACCAAACCTCAGAATCCTTCTCAACACAGTGCCTCCAACTCTCCTCACCAATTGACTGGAGCTGCCATATGAGATAAACCACATTTGTGAAGCTTTATGTAAAACACCAAGATAGGGCAATGAGGGAAAGCCTGTTAACTTCAGTAGGAACATTTTGTTATAAGCAAAGATGAAGTAAGCTTCTCGGGGGGTGGGGAAGTGGGCAGTGAGTTTCTCATCACTGCTCGAGGAAAAGCTACTTCCGTCTGTTCTTTCCCGTGGGGTGTCCAGCGGCGAGGAAAGCACCCAAGTCCTCATGGGTATGTGGCGAATGCATTTCCAGCGCCAAGAATTCAGACCCTGAATGACATCCAATCAGGCACCTTAACAGCTAAAAGAAATGATAATTACAAGACTCACCAGAGAGGTGTTGGCTGACACTACAATGGCGATCATATTGCAAAGCAAATGTGTCAAATCAACATATATATACACAACTTAAATATACACAGTGTTACACGTCAATTAAATTTCCAAAGGAAAAGAGCTAAGGACAAGTGAGTTCAAGAACAGGAAGGACAAGGCTCTTCCCCACAGAGGACAGTGTTCTGGAGATGCTTCCTGGCTGTTCCCAGGAAGTTCCGCCATTTCCCCGTTAACCAAGTCCCCCATCCAATGACTCCACCTGGTAAGACATCCCCTGCATTTTGGCCCCAATACTATTTAATCTCCAGATTTTTTAGTTCATCCTGTAGGCCCCTCTCCGACGTGAGGTGTCTTTGCCTCTCACTGTGGGCACCAGTGGTGAGCCTACACCCTCATACCCTCGGCTCTGTTCTCTGCAAGGGCAGGGGAAATTTTGGATCCTCTGTGGGATCCACCCAGGGAACTGGGCTCTCTCTCTCTGCCTGATTATAGCACATCAGAATCCTTTCCAGGTGCCCTCTAAAGCTGTTGCCTCCAAAAATAACAAAAGATAAAAGCGCATTTTGTGTCAACCCTCAGCCTGTAATATATACTGGACCTTTCTACCTTCTATCCCTTCCCAGCCCTGATCCTGAAGACTTCTCTTAAAGGAGGAGCCAAGACACTTGAGTCTCTCGGCCATATAATTTCTTCTCTCTCTACTTCTTTCCTCCCCTTCCCTTCTCTGTCTTTGATGGGAACTTAGTTCATTGATACCCATCGTCTCCTATAATATGCCTATGGGAAAATTCAATAATCTGACACCTGTGGGCTCTGTTCTTGATAGTAAAGAAACACTTCGAATTTAAAGACTTTAATCTTTCTCAGCAAAACCTGTTTTTCAAGGCTACTATCTTGCCTCAAAACTCTAGTTGGGAAACGACATCCTTGGTCTAGACTCTAGGTGGTACATAGGTCTCCCCCTGAAGCCACAAGGCTATTGATTTAATAGATGGGCAGTTACAGGACACTATGACTCACAGAGAGGGAAAAACATGGGCTTTTCCATTTTAAAAAGTTATTTTTCTCTAAATTAAGCAGAATTCACAAAAAGATTTGTGTTCAAGGGTGTCTGTTACAGCGTTACGTGTACGGTTGGCCCTTGAACAACATGAGTCTGAACTGTGGGTTCACTTCTATGTAGATTTTGTTTAATAAACACAGTACAATAATGTGAATGTATTTTCTCTTCCTTATGATTTTATTTTTTTAAGATTTTACTTATTTATTCATGAGAGAGAGAGAGAGAGAGAGGCAGAGACACAGGCAGAGGGAGAAGCAGGCTCCATGTGGGGAGCCCAATGTGGGACTCGATCGCAGGACTCCGGGATCACACCCTGAGCCAAAAGCAGATGCTCAACCACTGAGCCACCCAGGCATCCCCCTTATGATTTTATTAATAACATTTCCTTTTCTCTACCTTCATTTATTACAAGAATACAGTATATAATATATAGAACATTTTTAAAAATGAGTTGATTGACTGATGATGTTATCAGTAAGGTTCTGGTCAACAGTAGGCTCTTAGGAGTTATGTCTCTGGGAAATTAAAAATTATACTTGAATTTTTTATTACATGGTGGGGGTTGGTGCCCCTAACCCCCATGTTGTTCAAGGGTCACCTGTAATTTTTTTTAATTTGAAAACGAATCAAGTATCCAACAAAAGGGGGTTAGTAAAATTGTGATTTTCCTTTTTCTTCTTTCTTTCCTCTTAAAAAAAAAGATTTATTTATTTTAGAGAGAGCATGAGTGGGAGGGGAAGAGGGAGAAGGAGAGAGAATCTCAAGCAGACTCCATGCTGAACACAAAGCCCAATGTGGGGCTCAGTCTCATGACCCTAAGATCACAACCTGAGCTGAAAGCAAGAGTCGGACACTTAACTAAGTGCACCACCCAAGTACTCTCTCTCTCTCTCTCTTCTTTTTTTTAAGAGACAGTGAGTGAGTAGGGTGGGGGGAAGGGCAGTGAGAGAGGAGAGAGAGAGAAAATCTTTTTTTTTTTTTTTTTTTTTTAGAGAGAATCTTAAGCAGACTTCACACCCATTGTGGAGCCTGGTGCAAACCTCGATCTCATGACCTGAGCCGAAATCAAGAGTTGGATGCTCAACCACCCAGGTGCCCATAAAACTGTGATTTTTAACTGGTATCATAGAAGATTATTCATTTACATGAGTAAAATTTTATATTACTAGGTGAAGAAAACTTATTACAAAATAGCATATTCAATGGGATTACATTTTGTTAAACGTATGTAACTGCTCTCTATCTTTCTATTTATAACTATCTGAAAATAAGTGACTTTTATTTTCTTCTTTGTACCTTCTCATATTTTCCAAGTTACTAGTGAGCATGTGTAAGTTTTGTGGTCAAAAGTAAATGAACAATAAATACTTTGTTTGCTTGTTTGTTTGAGAAGAAAATGCAGGTAATCCCTTGATGGGGATGATGAGGGTGGATTCAAAGAACCAGATGGAGGGTGCTGGGACCATTTCAGTCTTTCCAAGTGTGAAAGATTCCCCAGCCTTGGCTCCTGCCCAGTGGTGTGGTGAGAGGGTAGGAGGGTCCTCTCCAGGCTTGGTGGCTCCCGATGCTCTGGGACAATGGCCAGGGCCCCAACCAGCACAGAAAAATGTTTACTCCCCATGAAGCCTTCCCATCCTAGAAACACTCCATTTATTTAAGAGCCATGGTGCCAAGAGAGCTTTCTCCCTGCACTTAAACCTTGAGTACCCTGGAGTTTCAATCTTTTATGAAATAGCTTTTCATTTTTCCCCTCTCTACTAAGGGCTATTACAAGCCACTGAGTGGTTCTTCGTACATCAATTTTTAATCTTGTTAAGGTGTTTTTTTTTTCTTTCACTTGACCAATGCTCAGTTCATAAATAAAACATCAAAAATTTGTTCCAGTTCCTTCTTAGGTTTTGTTTGTTTGTGTTTGTTTTAGTGTGGTCTCCTCCTGGGGAGGAAGAAACCATCAGATACATCACTATCTGGCCATGTCCTTTGCCCGTGTACAAACCTTCCATGGCTCCTTATTGCCAAACAAAGAAAGCCCATGATTTGCCTGCCATGACTTGGCCCAACTACCCTTTCTAGCTCAGCTTCTCTCTTCCAACACATTCCCAAAGCCAGGAACAATTGCTGTTCCAGAGCATACTCCATTTCCAATCTTCCTGCCTCTGCTCACTCTGTGTTCTCTGTTGGGAATACTTGGAAGACACTTGGAGTGATTTTAATTTAATATTTTCTATATGATTCTCTCAAGTTGTGTTTGGGTTTCTGCCTTCCTAATTTTCCCTTGTTCCTTTGTAGGTAAGGCTGCAGCTTAACAAACATTGACTCGAGGTCAGACATATCTAGGTTTGAGTTATACTTTGTGACACTAGTCAAGAATTGGTCCATTTATTCATAAAATAGAGAAATGCCTACCTGATAGAGCATTAATGAGGATTAAATACAAATGTATATGTAAGAGTGCCAAGCAGTGGGCCTGGCATGTAGTAGGACTTTCATAAACATGAAATCTGAGTTTTAGGCAATATTTATGTATCTACTACACAGGTATGTTTGAAGCACCTGCATATTCATAACTTAGATTCAATAGTTGATAACATCTGGCTTATATGCTTTGTGATCACCCAGCTCTATCTGTGCACATTCATCCATTATCTACATTTCTATTTATCTATCTAGATCTGTATAAACATCTGTCCTTTTTTTTTTCTGCAGCACTGAAGGAGGTGTAAGACACAATGATTCTCTATCCCTCATATATTTAAAAATAAGATATCCATAACCAAATGCCATTTTGCACCCAAGAACATTAACACTAATTTTTATTGTAATCCAATATCCAGTCCTCCCTAAAATCCCGCACTTGTCCCCAAAACATCTTTTATAGTTTTCCTTCAACCAAGAGCCAATCACAATTCCTATATTGCATTTGACCATGATAGTTCTTCTATTTTAATCTAAAACATCTCTCACACACAGGCCTTTATTGACTTTAGGAAATACTTGGCCTCTGTCTTGTAGAATATCTACATTTTGAAATTTTCTTAATGTTTTCTTCCAGGAAAACTTAACTTTTCCCTCTACCCCTTTTATGTTCCATGAACTAGTTGGCATAGACTATAGGTCTTCCTAAAATGATCAGCTAGGGCTTAATTCTTTCCTTGTCAATACCAAGTTTCAAAGTAAGGACTTGGAGTAATGGTCACATTCAGTGTTGGCATCTGACTCTTTTCTCTCTGTGTCTCTTTCTTTCTCCATATTCACTAAAGATTCATGAACTTTTAAATTCATGTAGTCCATTATAATCCATTACTTTCATTATTGATTTTGATACTTGGATTGTCCTAAGTTGGCAAATGGGAGCCTGGTCAAGCCAACTCCTGTGCCTTTTTTAAAAAAAACTCCCCCATTTTTCCCTAACATAAATTTTGAAATTTTTAAGCATCTGGAAAATTTGGAAGATTCTTCCAGTGAACACCTAGATTCTACCACTCGCATTTTACTAGAAGTGTTTGATCGCATATTTATCCTTCTATCTACTTGTCCATCCACCCATGAATTCATCTAAGTGCAATGTGAGAATTCAGTTTTGTGTTTTCCCAAGTGCTTTCCTGGGTTTACTCATCTAGGGAAATGCGACAGTTTCCTGTCCAGTTGCCTTATATCTTTTATCTTAAATGTCTCTGTTTCTCTGAGGATGAGATTCCTTCTTTAACAGCATCAGCTTTCCATTTGTAGTGGGTCTATTTCTCGTCTTTTAATTCCATTCCATTGATGTATCTGTCAAATTATGTGTCCATATGATGTCGTTTTAATTTCAGAGGCTTTCTTACGTGTTTTAGCATCTAAAAAAGCTAGTTCCCCTTGCCATTGCTCTATGATTTTGGTGTTTTTCTGGATGCTCTTGCTTGTTTCCACATGAACTTTAAAATCAAGTTGTCTTTTTCCAGAAAAAAGAAAAATGCTAGTTTTTTGCTGTGATTGAGCTATGTTTATATTACCTTTGGATATAGTAAGTTGCCTTAACATAAGAACATCTATGGGGATGATCACATTATTTTTATTATTAGAATTATTAATATTTAGAATTGTATTCATTTCCTAATATTGAACCATCCTTGAATTGTTGTAATAAGATGTGATTATATGGATTGTTTTAAATGTGCTGTTGGATCTGTTGATAAAATTCAGTTTAGGATTTTTGTATGGCCATTGATAAGGTTGAGGTAGGTCTGCAGATTTCTTTTTTGCACAATATTTGCCAGGTTTATGTATCAATATTATTTTTATGCAAAAATTCAGAAGTTTGCGTTCTTTTATGTTATTTGGAACAGTTTCAATGGCATTGGGATTATCTGATTTTCAAAGTAATGGTAGACAACATCTGAGCCTGGAAATTTTATGGAGCTAGCTCTTTCATAACTTTCTTATTATTGTGAAAATTGATCTATATAAGCTACCCTCATTTGTGTCAATTTTGGTGAATGGCATTTTGCCTAGAAAATTATCTTTTTCATCTAGGCTTTTAAAATGTCTTTGCATACAATCCTGCAAAGAGATCTTAAGAATTTCTTGTTTCAATAGTTATTCCTTCCTTGGCATTATAACCTTATTTTGTGTATTCTTTCTCCATATTTCTCAAGGTTTAGTTGTCTGTTTAGCCTGTGTGCTTTTATTTTTCATGGCACATACTAAGGTCTCCATTGTGAACTAATATATTGTTACTTTTTGTGAATGTTTCATGTGAACTTGAGACTAAAACATATTCTCTATTATCAATCAGGGTATACATTTTGATAAATATACAGCAGATCTACTTTATTGATTAATGTTGCTTTGGAGTTCTATCCATCTTTATCTTTTGTCCACTTCATCTTGAAGTGAGAGTGATGTGCTAAGATCTCTCTTCATTAGTGGTTTCTGTACATTTCACTTTGTATCTCCTACAGTGCCTGCTTTATGGGGATTGCTATGCATTATTTGGTGCAGTGATATTCACAATGGTTACATCTTCAGTTTTTTAAATATTTTATTTATTTATTCATGAGAGAGAGAGAGAGAGAGACAGAGACACAGGAGGGAGAAGCAGGCTCCATGCAGGGAGCCCGACGTGGACTCGATCCCAGGTGTCCAGGATCATGCCCTGAGCCCAAGGCAAGCACTGAACCATCCAGGGATTCCCACATCTTCAGTTTTAATTGCAGCTTGTAACATTATAAAGTGTTCTGCTTCATCTCGCTTAATTTCTTTGGCCTGAATTTTATTTTATGTAGTGTCTTTTAGATCAGAATACCAGTTTTCTTTTGTCTGGCACACTTTGGCCCAATCCTTTATGCTTAGCCTTCCTGAATCACTTACTTTCAAGTCTGAATATCTTTCTTTTTTCTAGTAAGTGAATGCTATAGACTGAATGCTTGTGTCTCCTCAAAATTCACATGTTGAGACTTAATCCCAAATGTGATGGTATTAGAAGGGGGGGCCTTTGGGGGTGGGTAGGGTGGAGCTTTTGTGAGTGGGATTGGTGTCTTTATAAAGGAGACCCCAGGGGTGCGTGGATGGCTCAGTAAGTTAAGTGTCTGCCTTCAGCTGAGGTCATGATCCCAGGATCCTGGGATCAATCCCTGCATTGGGTTCTGTGCTTATTGGGGAGACTGCTTCTCCTTATTCCTCTGTCCCTCCCCCTGCCCATGTCTTCTCTTTTTCTCTCAAATAAATAAATAAGATCTTAAAAAAAAGGAGACCCCAGAGAGCTTCCTTGACTTTTCTGCTATGTGAAGATGACCATCTATGAACCAGAAAGCCCTTACCAGACACTGAATCTGCTGATGCCTTGATCTTGGACATCTCAGCCTCTAGAACTGTGAGAAATAAATTTCTCTTGTTTTGTCCTTGGTATTCAGATTATAGCAACCTGAACAGACAAAGATAGAAATATTTATAATCAATCATTAATTTTACTTGTTGACTGTGCTAACGGATACCCAGTGAGCTGGTCAAACATTATTTCTAGATGTGTCTGTGAGAATGTTTCCAGAAGAGATTAGTATTTAAATCAGTAGACTGAGTGAAGGAGATGCCTTCCCCAATGCAGGTGGGCAGCATCTGATTCATTAAGGACCTGACTAGAACAAAAAGGTGGATTAAGGGGAAATTCTCTCTCTGCTAGAACTGAGACATTCATCTTCTCCTGCCTTCAGACATCAAAGCTCCAGTTCTTGGGCCTTTAAACTCAGACTGGGACTTAAAACATTTTCTCCTTCGGTTCTCAGAATGTGAGGTTCAGACTGGAACCACACCATCAACTTTCCTGGGCCTCCAGCCTACAGATGGCAAATCATCACAGGACTTCTCAGCCTCCATGATCACATGAGCCTATCCCTTGTAATAAATCTCCTTCTATATATTAGCATATATGCTATTAAGTCTGTTTCTCTGGAGAACCTGACTAACCCTACCTAATACAAAGAGTTAAGCCTATCTACATTTGCTGATAGGCTTTAAGTTTAGACCCAGTTCTGTCCTATTTTATGTCATATTTATTGTATACTTTTGTGATGGTATTTTCTTTAAAATAGAAATTTTTCTGGTTTATTTCAGGTTTGTGTTTCCCTTGGTTTTTGGAAATAATTGTGATTTCTTTTAGTGGTTTTGTCCACACTAATGCCTTCATTTAGCACCCTTGTTCCCCCTCTCTTTTCTTATGTTTTCTATTTGGTTTGTTCATTTAAATAGTATTCATTTGCTATGCAGCAATAATGAACTTTTTCCACTTTGTTTTTCCTCTCTCCTTTCCCTTTTTTAGTTATATAATTCCAATGTTCTCAGAACAGATGATGTTTCCATATGATTCTTCTACAATTGTGGAATTTTGAGGTTGAATAAATCCAATGATCAGAATCAGTCTTTTGACCAGTGTTTCACCAATCATCTCTGGATTGGGTGAAATTCTTCCCCTGGTAGATTCCTCAGGAAAGACACGAATACAATATTGTGTGAATCTTTGTGTATGTGGAACTATTTTTCTTAGTCTTAATATTGAAGACCAGATGACTGGATATAAAATTCTTTCCTTCCATGGTTTTATATACTTGAGGGTTTTTTAAAAAATTTTATTTATTTATTCATGAGAGACACAGGAGAGAGGCAGAAACATAAACAGAGGGAGAAGCAGGCTCCCTGAAGGGAGCCCAATGCAGGACTCAATCACAGGACCCCAGGATCACAACCTGAGCTGAAGGAAGACGCTCAACCACTGAGCCACCCAGGTGCCCCTATACTTGAATTTCTTGAATGTGTTACTCTCTTGATGACTAGTTTTATATATTCTTATTGAGAAATATAATGCCAACATTTTTTCCCTTGCTCTCTATGTCTGAAGGCTCAGATATTTTCTTTTACTTGAAAATCTAATGTTTTCTTTAAGATAGGACTTGGCGTTCACTGCTCTAAGTTTCCTCAGGCAAACAGGGAGGCTTTTTGATATTTAAATTTACATCTTATTTTATTTCAGGAAGTTTTCATGAATTAGTACTTTTAGTGGGAAGTTCTGGTCCATTGTTTTCTTTTTCTAATTCAAAACCCCCAATTATACATATATTGGTCTTTGCCTATGTTCTATATCTATCACTTTCTCTCTAACCTTTAAACCATTTCTTTTGGCTTTAGTTTCTTGACTCTCTTCATTTCCATCCAATTGATTGTGTCTGTTTTTTCCTTGGGTACCTCATAATTTAATTTTTTGTCTCATGTGATTTTAACTTTTCTTTACATTTATTTCATGCATTTAGCCAGCTTCCATTTTTTGTCTTCCTGTTACTTATACCTTCCCTTTTCCTACTTTTGAACTTATTTAAAAATGCTGATTTTTAATATCTAAAATTTCTTGCTGAATGATATTTAGCCCCCCCTGAGTCATTGTTACAGTTTTCCTCCATGTCATGTATTTATCTGTGTGTGTGTTTATTGGCTAAAAATAATTGATTTCCTGATTCTCATTTTCTAATTTCTTTTTAAACTTAGTGTGGATTCTGTGGGTTTCTTAAAATGTTTATTATTATTTCTTTAGGTTGGATCTTCCTACCAGGTGAGCATAAAGAGAAGATGGAGGAGTTTGAGTGGTTTGTTGGATTCTGGGTTTGAAGTTTCCATTCCTTTGTTGCTACAGATACAGGCCAATTCTTTAAGAAATTGGGTCTTTTTTATCTGACTTAGTCTGATTCTTTGATAGTGTATTGTTTGAGTATTTTGGATGACTTTTTCTTTTCACTACTATGAAGCTAAGTTATATTCTCCTTTTCAAGAATCTTTCCTCTCCCTGGAAGCAGTACAGTCTCAAGGCTGACACTTCCAGGATGCCACACTTCATGGATCTCTCCTTTTTTTTTTTTTTTTCCATAGCCAATATTTAATCTGCCAGGACTCAGACCCATTCTTAGTGGTGCTTTCTTACTCAGGATGACGAAATACCTCTCTTTCTGGAAGTAAAATCTGGTTGGTGTCATCCAGGCTCTATCACTCTTGGACTTTGCTGCCCTGATCTCTATTCCATGCAGACTCTGTCTGGAAGTACATTCTGCTATGGACTTGGATTCAATTCTACTGAATGCAGATGTTTATTTTCCCACATACAAATAAACTGAAGCTTCCAGTATTTTCTGACTCGTGGTTATGCCATAGACATGAGTGAAGAGTAATTTTATCTGCCCTCCTTGTTCTGTAAAGTTTTTAGAAGAATGTATAGGGAGCTTTGAATTCAAGCAGCTGTTCTTATCCTTCGGTATCCTGAAGGCCAAATACAATCTTTGAAAATTATTAATGAATGCCATGAATGGTCCTAATTGGCCAATAATTGCCAATTCAGATAATTTTATTCTTCCAAAGGAAGCACCGTGTCATTCATTTATTCATTGAATTGATACTTATTGAGCGCTTATTATGTGCTTGGTACTGAGAAAAATCTGATTTGCCACTTGTTAAGGTCCTTAAGAGGTAGCTAGTGCAAACATTACCACACTCATCTCACATATGAAGATTCCCCCTTGCCCATTATTATGTAGGCCCATCAATCTCCCCCCCCCCCTTTTTTTTCTCTTTTAGAGAGAGGGCAGGGGGGAGGAGCAGAGAGAGAGAATCCTAAGCAGGCTCCATGCCCAGTATAGAGCCTGGCTCAGGGCTTGAACTCAAGATCCTGAGATCATGACCTGAGCTGAAACCAAGAGCCTGATGCCCAACCAATTAAGCCACCCAGGGGCCCCTCCTCTCTTTTGTAATTACGTATGCCTCAGGACCACTGTACTTGCCATTGCCCATCTACTTGGAACATTCCATCATTGACCTTTTTTTTTCTATCCTTCAGATTTAAATATCATCTCTTCAGCATCCAAGTAGATTTCTTCCATATTTATCTCCATTATTCTGTTGCTCTACATTATTAAGTTCCTTTGTAGCTCTTATCACAGTGTATATTCTGATATTTATTTTTTTGCTCATCTGCTGATGTGTATTATCTGTCTCTCTACTAAATTGTAAATCTCCAGAGGGCAAGGATTGTGAGTGTGTTCAATTACCTCTCTCTACCTCGTAACTTTCAAAGTGCTGGGGACATGGTAGGACTGCAATAAATATTTGTCAGATGAATGATGCCCAGAGAGAGTAGGCAGTTAGCCCAAGGTCACACAGCAGGTTAATGGAGGAGCCAGAATTAGAGTCCTGGTCTCTCCAAGCTAAGTGTTCTGTTCATTAGCAGCTCTGCCTCTGCGGAGGGGTTGCTGTCTTCTCTCTGGGAGTAAAAGACAGATGTTCTCTATTTTTGCCTCAATTAACCTTCTAAAAAATCTTCATACTCGGGATGAATATGGGGGAACTTTTGTGATTTTTAAAAATTAAAGCAATTTAATTAAATTTCAGGCCCCAGTGTTCCAAAATCAGCCATGAAAACCCAATCCCTGCATTCTTCCAGGCAACCTAAGATCTGACTGGAAGGGTTGGGGGGCGGGTGGACAGTGATTGCAGACATCCAACCACTCCACAATCAACAGGCTTGCGGTGAGCATTCACTAGGTGCCAAGCAAGGTGCGGGGTGCCGGGGAATCGGATGGACATTTCCCTGCCTCCTGGTTGCTCCCAGTGCCCGAGTCACTTACAGAGCAGCAGGTGAAGAGTTATGAAACGGGAAGAACAGGATCCGAGGAAGCTCAGAAGGGACACCTAATCCAATCTCAGGGCTTCCAAGCGGAGGGGACTTGAAGGATGAGCAGGAATCAACCAGCTGAAAGAGGAAAGTGAGTATAACGGGCAAAGGACTCATGGCCCAGGTGCTGGAAGGAATGGAGCACTTGAGATGATTCCTGGGGCTTCAAGGTGGAACCCAGAGAGTTGGCAATGTGATGAGATGACAGGAGGAGGTAGGGCCCAGGTCACTGAGAGACTCAGAGGCAGTGGCAGGAGCCAGATCGGGCCATGAGTGCCTTGGGGTGCGACGGAAGAGTATTCCACCAGGGACGGAAGAGTATTCCACCGGGGTGTGACGTGGGCAGGCAGGACCAGATGCGGAAAGGACCTCATTGGTGAGCATGTCCCTGCTTTGCACAAGGAGCCCTGCTGGAGGTTGCACACCTCTGGTGATGGGCAGCTCCTCTCTCCTCGACAGCCTGCATTGCTCTGACCAGAAGAGAATTCTTCCTATAATGAGCTGAAAGCTGCCTCCCTGCAGTCTGCACTCAACACAGCTCTGCCTATTCTTCTCTGAGCCAGTGTCCCCGGAGTCCCTTGACCATGACAACCTTGTGAGATGCCCACAATGCTGAAAGGCACTGGACCTGTTACACCTCCGAAATGGGTTTCTCTGGGGAGCCAAAGACCACCCCACGATGCCACTCCCACCGCCAAGGACTGCGGGGCAGATGGCCACAGGTTGCTCTCCAGCAAGGACTCTGACCCATAAGCACTAAGGCTCAAAATGCAGTGGCTCTTGTGGCCGATGCTGCTTCAGCCCAGAGGACAGAATAAAGCCACCCTGGTATGTCCCACTCCTGGCTTCGGCTCCCCTGTATCCCTCTCTCCGCTTTGCTGACCTCGCCCCTGAGTATGTGCCTTGCACCCCTTTAATCACTCCAGGCGAGCCCAGTTCCGGGCTCTTGGTTGATGTGGACCCAGGCTTGAGCCCCAACCTCTGTGCCCCAGTGCCCTGGCCGGGTCTCAGCCCTGGGCCCTCACTTCATCTTACCGGTCAGCTCAGCGGAGCCCTGCATGACACTGTGTTATTAAGCAAATTCCACCAAATGGAAGTATCTGCTGCCAAGCACATTTCACAAGGGAAAAGGGAATTTTCATCTATCAAAAGCGCATTTATTTCAAGGGGGCCTATCACTCACTGAAATTCACAAGAGAAAGAGAGTCCCAGGAAAATCAAGGGCATTTGCATTACAATCCACCTCGATGCCCAAAAATATCCCGCTGAACATGCAGAATTTCAAGGAAAAGACTGTGTTTTGCTTATTTGCAGGAAAGAAATGAATGTTCAAGAGAAGGGGGGAGCTGACGTTTAATATCTCAGAAGTGCAAAAGAAAGCATTCAGTGAATTTTGACCAAAGAATCACCTTTGACCTTACAAATTTGGGAACAGGCCCTGGCAGGGGTGGCAAAGGGTCCCCACACCGGACGGAAGGAAAGGCACCGCACGGAGGATAGGTCCTTGGGATGGACCGAAAGGGTGCGGAGCTGCATGATCTTGACCTCTCGGTGCCTCTGGCTCCTTGTCTTTGAATGGAGGCAATGGGAACAGGTCATCCTAATAATTCTGGGTGTGCCCTGCAGACGTGTCTCTCAAATCTCCCTAATGGCTGAGGAAAGGGACAAGCACCCGGCCCAACACAGTTCCCTCCCCCCACAGGAGCAGGCGACAAGGCCCACAGGGCCCAAGGCAAAGTGGAAATGCATCTCAAGTTTTATGCTTGAAGCTAAAAATTAGTATGATTTGCACCCCACTTCATAGTAGCTTTGTGTTTATAACAGCAAGTGCTTGCAATGTTTCCCAACCAGGGCAGCCCGGGTGGCTCAGTGGTTTGGCGCCACCTTCGGCCCAGGGTGTGATCCTGGGGTCCCGGGATGGAGTCCCGCGTCGGGCTCCCTGTTCGGAGCCTGCTTCTCCCTCTGCCTGTGTCTCTGCTTCTCTCTCTCTCTGTGTCTCTCATGAATAAATAAAATCTTTAAAAAAAAAAAAAGAATCCAGACTTAGGTATATATGTGAGTTCAAAGATTTTTCATTTTCCTTCTGTAAACCCCATCAGTGATGTGCAAGGGAAGAGCCTCAGAAAGTGATAGAAAGGTTCATGGTACAGTCAATGTTCTCCAGATAACCTCAGAAAATCCTCTGGGGCACCAGTCATTTTTTTTTTTTTTTTTTTTTTGCGAGACCATGGGTTTATTGGGGGCTCCACACACACGCACTCACAGTGTCACACGACAACGTCACGGTTACTCGGAACATGCGAGATGGCCTCCGCCCCTGGCTGGGCCCAGAGGCAGTGGGGTGCAGTCTCCTCCCTGGTGGCCCAGGCCCAGCTATGGGCCTTCCTCCTGGGCAGGTGAGGGAGGGCGCCGGGCAGCCCCGGCCTGGAGAGGGGCGAGCAGGAAGTGAGGGGCCGGGGCGCAGGGGCCAGCTGCCCTCACTCCAGTGACTGAAGCATCAGCAATTTTTTCAGCGCCTTCGTCTGGCTGGTCTCTCGGATCTCGCCAGCCAGGAACATCTCGTCCACGACCGTGTAAACCTTGTAGAAATTGAACACCAGGTCCAGTTCACAGACATTGTGGAAATACTCAGTACTAAATACTCAGTAGAGCGAATGGCTCTTGACCTTGAGATCATGAGTTCGAGCCTCATGTTGGGTGTAGAGATTACTTAAATAAATAAATGTCCAAAAAAAAATTCTCGATGATAGCCTTCTGTTGAGAGATGAGATCACTCGCCTCCTTGGTCCTTTTTTCTCCAATGCTCAGCAGAGCCCGTTCCCAGTGAGGAAATCTCCCAGGGGCCTCGGGCCTTGGAGGGTCTCTAATTTTCTGTGACTCCTAGCATTTTCACCATGTGATATTCTTACCCCCATCAACTTTTTCATCTGGGTCTCAGACTCGTCTTGGGCAGTAGATCATTCGGTTTGCATTGCAGTTGTCCGAGAGGGACCAGCCTGAAAAAAAAATCTGTTAGATATTTTTAGAAATTCAATATCTGTGAACCACATTTCCAAAGGTTTTATCCTCTCTCCCTTTATCCCCTTAAACTACCGACCTAAGACTGTAGGGGGCAGTTTTCATTCATTTTGCCTTCCAGCATCTGAAGCCCTTTGGGTCTGTAACTGTGTACAGAGCGGTGCACAGGACCACGGACAGGCAGTAGGTTGGTTTTCCCCCATTAGGGGTCCCTCACCGCTTGGCAAATCCCTTATTGGCATCTCAGGAAGCGCCCCCTGGCTTTGGGGGTGCTTGTAGCCATCAGAAGTCAGTCGGCCCGAGCCCACGACCAAGTCCACTTCCCCCCACCTGCAAGCAGCCAGAGCCATGACCGGTGGACCTGAGGCAGGTCGCACGGTCCACTTCCTCCTCCTCTGAGCTCCAGCATCAGACTGGGGGGAGAAGGGTCAAGACCTCCCCCTACGCCCCTTCTTGGACCTGATCCCCCTGGCGCTGAGAGGAGAAGGCGAGAGGGAGAAGGCCCTCTTCACTCCGCCATCTGGGCTGGGTCCTGCCTCAGTTGGCCCTTCCAGCTTCTTGGGTCAGCACTGATGAGGGTCAGCGCCTTCCTGGGCAGCAGCCGCTCACCGGGCAGGGCTTCCTGTGGGTGCGCCCCAGATGCTTCAGACCCAGCCCTAGCGTGGTCCCTTTGGCTCCCTCAGCTCCCCCCACCCACCGGCCACCACCCCACAACCTTCTGCCTCTGCCGGGTCCCTTCCCTGGCGGGCAGATCTTTAGAATGGGGTCCTGGCAAGATCGCAAGACCTTGGCCACCCTTCATCTGATCTACTGGAAATTTTGCACGCTCTCTCTCTCCATCCTACCTTCTCTTCTTCTTGCTCAAAAAGGACCAAAGGGCAAATGAGCAAGTCTTCTGTTGAGTAAATACTAACCTGTTTTTTTGCAGGCAACTTCAATCTCTATGAGCAAATTTCTTGGAGCCCTTCTGCATCATCGGCCTTGGGGCAAGGAGCAGCACCCTATTCTCCCCCAAAGAGTAAACAGAGGCAGGGGAAACACACTGTCCTTCCCATATATAGTTCACTCATAGCCTCTCCCTCTAGTTTCTGTGTCTGCTCAGCTGAGTCTCAAATAGATACCCTGATTGGGGTGCCCCACCCCAATTGTTCCTGGCTCTTTAGAATCCAGAGTGCTTAGTGTTAACTCTTCATCCTCACTTTGGGGCCCTAATTGCAATCTATACCCCGTTATACACAGTTGGACAGTTTTCGTCTCTACGAGACAGAGTGCACCTCTTGCTGTGAAAAGATGAGTGGTGCAAACCCACTTTCCCAGCCTCCCTCGCAGCTGGGGTACGGGCGTGCTACCCAGCTTCTAATGTCCACATATTTAACCACACATTTTGAGTTAGAAACCAGCAATATAAAGAATTAGAGACCTTGGGCAGCCCGGGTGGCCCAGGGTTTAGCGCCGCCTTCAGCCCAGGGCCTGATCCTGGAGACCCGGGATCGAGTCCCACGTCGGGCTCCCTGCATGGAGCCTGCTTCTCCCTCTGCCTATGTCTCTGCCTCTCTCTCTCCCTCTGTGTCTCTCATGAATAAATAAATACAATCTTAAAAAAAAAAGAATTAGAGACCTTGTGGAAATTCAGTGTGGCAACAAGTGGCAGCGGCCACCAGAGCTATACCCAACCTCTCAGGGCCACAGTGACACCAGCGTGAGGGTCCCATGTCACTGGGGTCAGTTGTGCAAACCACAGAGTCTGTGCAGCCACTATGTTGGTAATATCTTCGTGGGTGCCATCTGGCCTGGGGCCCTGCTCTGGGCTGCAGAGGCTCTGAGCCTCCTGGGGTTCTGTGGTTGGGCCCAATATCTGCTTAGTATGTTCCTTAAACCTAGCACCCTCCCCCATCACAGCTTAAACAAATGTGTGGCAGTGTAGTTAAGAGGGCTTTCAAAGTTACTTCCTGTTTCATTACATATTTGTCAAAAAAGATGATGAATCAAACGATGCTATTTTTGGCAAAAGTTGCTTTAAAAAAAAAAAAAAAGCCTCACCAACACACTGAAAAAACTTGAGTGGAAAACACTTCTAGGCAAAGAATCGTTAGTGGCTGATACAGTAGCTACGGCTGCCCTCGTATTGTTGCAGTGGCTTTGATGAGAGCTCTCCCGCTTAAGCTTTGACTGCTGTGGGATTGATCCCACCTTCACAAATACCCTGGATTTTTTTTTTTTTCTAGTTGATATTGTTCTTGATTATAAAATAATTTTAAGTAATATTTTTAAAAATTCACCAGTTTTTTTTAACCATCCAGAAATTTTATTCAGGTTAAGTATCCAGTGTTTCATCTAATGCTTAACAACAACCCCACGAGACCAGAATAATCATTCCCATTTTATAGATAAGGAAACCGAGGCTGGCCAGATGAAATCATCTCAGTCTTTCAGGCAGTTGTTCAAGTAGGTTCGTTCGGTTGATGACGTCATTCAGTAACAGCACCTTCTCCAGGCTCTCTTTGACCTAAAAAAGATTTCTTCTACACAGCAGGGCGTAGCATCTCCTTTCCGAGCTTCCCGAAGTGTGTCTGTCATGGTTCCAGGGTAGAGAAAAAAGCCTTTCTAGCTGGTTGTAAACAGAAAGCACTTTGTTGCACAGTCAATGGGGAAACAAAGCCTGGGACAGGTGTGGAGAAGCCACTGCCAGAGCCACATGGCCGACCTGGGCCACCAAGGAGCTGCTGCTCCTGCCCCTGCAGGAAGCCACCTCTGCCAAGTTGTGAAGCTGCTCTAGACCTATCTCACCTCTGCTCAAACCTGCAATGGCAAGTGGATGCCTGACCCTGCTCCTTCCTACAGTCAACTTGCTTCCTAAGTCAAGTCTAGAACAATACAATAAAGACGAGATCAGTATTAACTCGTGGTCAGCTTAACACAGATACAGACGGTTATGTCCTGAGAAATGTGTAGATACGTGGCTTAGGAAACACCCAGGTATTCCCTTGATCTGTCAACTGAGAAGGTCCAGAGGCAGTGACATCCTCGGAGCAATGAACACACCTCACACCCAGACCTCCCCCTCCTACCCATCAGGCCGGGGAGCGATGCACATAGAGACACGGTGTGGGGGATAAAAGGGAGGCAGTGACAGGGAGAGAATCCAGGAAACCACAGCTCTTCAGATCGGGTGAGAGGAGGAAGAGTGTAAAAGGAGCCTCAGGGGAGGAAACCAGAGGAAGAGCAAGAGGGAACATAGTCACAGACCAAAGGGGTCTTTCTAGAAGGATCAAGGGGCCCGCAGATCAAATGCTGTTCAGAGGGGCTGAAAAGTGGACATGGCAGGTGACCTTGATAAGTCAAGGTCAGTGGGATCGTAGTGAGATCCTTGTTCAAACAGTGGGATCTTAGTGCGATTTTGATGGGCAGAGAACGAAACAACGTTCCAGGCTAAAGAGACTCAGAAAGAGAAGGGAGCCAATGAAGAATGGGCCATGTTTAGGGAGCGAGGGAGAGAGAGGCGAAGTCCTTGGAATTTCCAGGTCTAGGAATTCCGACTATACTCTGTAGGCGTTAGGGAACCAAGGCAGGGTGTTGAGTAAGAGGAGTGTAATTAAGAGAAGACAAACTTTTTTTTTTTTTTTTTTTTTTAAAGACAACTGCACGCATGCTCCTCTCCGGGAATACTGAGATCCAGCCAGATTTCTCCAAAGTGTAGTGTTTCAAGAATTAGGACCCAGTGCCTCCGCGTCGGTCCTTGTTAGGATTGAACAGGGGGAAGAATTCGTTTCATGTGATTACACGGAACCAAGCCACTTCCGGATGCACCTACACTTGAGGCTTGGGGAAATGGCATGTGGAAGATATGGGGACTAGTAATTCTGATGAGGATTTAATTAAGAACTCAATTTTCCCTGACTTCCAATACTGACTGCCTGATGTTTCTTTAATAGGAACTGTTGGTATGTTCTAATTACGGTGGGTTATTTATGGGATCAGGTCTCATCTCTCTGCTCAATTATGTTTTGTTTGGGAGATTTGCGTACTTTTATGAGCCTGGTTCTTAATTGAGTCTATTGTCTTCCCCAAAGATGCACTTAGTCTGGGGACCTATTCGTTGTGGCTTTTCCTTCCTTCACCAGCGATCTTGCCACCTCTTGCCTTTCCCTTCCTCTCATTGATAAACCCCTAAGCCATCGGGAAGGAGACTCCCTCCCTTCCGATTCTCGGCACTACCTACCGTTGTGCTCCTGGCCCATGGCTTGGCTTCGCAAACTCAGCTTATAGCCCTTCCTTTGTATTTTGGAGACAGAGTTCTTTAAAACTGTGCCTGGGCATAAAATATCTTTGAAATTCTGAGAAAACGGGAAATCTCAGGTGCTTGGCGTCAAGAGACACATTCGATATTCTGAACTGGAGCATATTTATAGATGTTTCTTTATGGAGGAAAGATTTACTGATTTACTATCCTGGAGAGGTTCTCAGCTGCGGGTAAATCACAATTAGGTCTTGGAAAACTGATATTGGCGTATTATTTTGTAGACTGGATTCCTTCTGGCATTGCGAGATGACTCTGTTTCCATAACAGCAGACATGGATCTACATTATTTTGAACGGCCACATACGTATTCTGTGTTATGGATACATGATAATGTGTGTGACCAACTTTCTATTGGTGGATGTCCAGGTGGTTTTCAACCTGTGATGAGTAACTTTGGACATGCATCATTGTGCATATCATAGTTCTTGCTGAAAGATCGATTCCTGGGGGCACCTGGGTGGCTCAGTTGGTTAAGGGTCTGCTACAGCTCAGGTTGTCATCCCAGGGTCCCGGGATCGAGCCCCGTATGGCATCGGGGCTCCCTGCTCAGAGGGGAGCCTGCCTCTCCCTGTCCCTCTGCCTGCCACTCACCCTGCTTATGCGCTCGCTCTCTCTCTCTCTCTCTCGAATAAATAAAATATTGAGAAAAATAAAAGGTCAATCCTGGAAGGCAGATTGCAGAATCCAAGGGTGAGTAGGATGTTGAGACTTTTAAAGACTACAGACTACCAGCTCCATCAGATCAGATCTCAACTGGAGCTGAGGGTACAAGTGGGGAAATGCAAGCTAATTGACTTAAAGACAATACTGGTCATGGGACGCCTGCGTGGCTCAGCGGTTGAGTGTCTGCCTTCGGCTCTAGGCGTGATCCTGGGGTCCTGGGATCGAGTCCTGCATCGGGCTCCTTACAGGGGGCCTGCTTCTCCCTCTGCCTGTGTCTCTGCCTCTCTTCCTCTCTGTGTCTCTCATGAATAAATAAATACAATCTTTTAAAAAAAGACAAAACTGGTCATGATGAGATCGGGTCAGTGACAGTCCCCTGTTGAGGCACAAACCTCAGTGCCACCATGATTTTCTAAATGTCTTTACCCCACTTCTCTCTTTGCAGAGGGTGGAGCATATGGTGGGTGCGAAATAAATGCTTGGTGGCCTGAACTAAGCCAGCATCGAAGTCTGTAACCGCCCTGTTCCTTCAAAGTCCATTCAGCCCAGACTTTGTGGGATAAAAGTGCAACAAAGGAGGAGCTGGCCGAGGGGCCTGATTTATCATCATTTTGTGATTACAAGGAAGAATTTCATCCCACAAACATCCTCTGTCTCTGGTCATTTACATTTCTGATTTTGATTCTGTGGCCTTTGAGACATGAAGGAAATATGTAATAGAGGGAAAATGTGAAGTATGAGTGCAGTCGTTTATCATGTTCATTGAAGAGCGGTATTGATTCCCTGGAACGTTCCTGAACCCGGGGATGCTTCCCGCATGTAAAGATGGCTCTCCCGTGATACACCCCTCTCTGTCTGCTCAGCAGGGTCACCTAAGCCCCCAGGTACCCTCCTAGGCACTGATGTGGGTGTTTTCTGGGGACTGGGACCCCCCCCCCCCCCCATGGAGGGAGCTGCCCTAGCTCTTACGTCTCCGAATCTGACCGACGCTCAGGTCTGATTCCGGAGTAGCACGCTCCATTAGGCCAGTGGCCATTGCTGTCTGTTTCTGAACCCACTTCTCGACCCAGTTAGAGCCTCATGAGGCCATGCGCTGCCATTTTCTCTCTCATTGGTCTCAACCTGCGACAAGAGGTCTGCATCCACTTTCAAGTGCTGCCGTAGCAAATTACCACGAACTGAGTGACTGAAAAAGCACAGCCATTTATCTCAGTTCTGTGGGCTGGAAGTCTGTGCACCATACCCAGCTGGGTCTTCAGCTCAAGGGCTTGCCTGGTGGGGGCTGGGCTGGGCCCTCACCTGGAAGCTCCAGGACAGATTATGCTTCTGCGCCCATTCAGGCTGTTGGCAGAATTTGGCTCCTTGTGGCTGTAGGACTGAGTCCCTGTTCCCTTGCTGGTTGTCAGCTGGGGCTGGGTCTTTGCTGCCAGAGGCTGCCTGCATTCCTTGTGGCTACTTTCCATGTGGCTCCTTCCAGCAATGCGGCCAATTGCTCTCTCTCTTTTTCTGTGGCATGTCTCCAAGTCCAGCCGGAGAGAGTCCTCAGCTTATAAAGACGCCTGTGGCTAGATTAGGTCACCTGAATAATCCAGGATAACCTCCCTACTTGAAAAGTCCCTTTCAAAAAAATAAAAATAAAAGTCCCTTTTGCCATTATCACCTAACATGTTCACAGGTGCTAGGGAGCCAAACGCGGATCTTGGGGGTGGGAGTCACTTTGCCCTTTTCAAGGGATGGTGGCAGGAATCCAGCCATCCTCACTGCTGTCTCTCCCACAAGGTCTAGCAGGGGGCCCAGTGCTCCATCCCTCTGGTGTCACCCTTCCTCACTCTGTGGAGGTCTCTCTGTAGTCCATGGTCCCAGCCAGTTTAAGGGGAAATTAGCTTCTGTGCAAATAATGTCAGTTATCTCTTCTTCCGGTATAGCACTTTGAAACGGCTATAGCGTGGGAGGTGAGGAAACAGGCTCAAAGGGGGCAAGTCACATGGGGAATAAGAGCTCCAACAGGTACTGAGGTCGCTCCACAAGGGCCAAAAATGGGTTTCAGGTCTCCAGGCTGCCAGGCCATCACTCTTTCAAAATCTGGAAAATTCTCTGCAACCAGAAGCCAAGTAGCTAAGGAACATATCTTCCATTTTTCCAAGAGAATCCCAGGGGAGAAGTTGGCAAGCCAGTTGGAAGTTTAGCAGGCTGTCACTGGGCTCCAGCTGCTAAGAATTTGCAATGGCAGGACTCCCCTATAGTGAATGGCATACTCTGGTCGCTGGCACAGCCTAAATGGAGACACCAGCTTGGACAAAGCTTCCCTGCCTTTTCCAAGCTGACACATGGCTCTGACTTGGCCATGGTTCATCTCTGGGTAACAGTTTGAAAGAGAGGAAAGAAAGTCAGAGAATCACAGAACAGTAGAGCCAAGAGACTATTTAGAGATCATTTAATCCAAACCCTTCACCTGATTATAGAGACAGAGAACGAGGCCCACACTGATGGGGAGATGGCCCAAATGAGCAGTAGACTCATGGCTAAGACCCAGCCATTCTGCTTTCCAGAGCAGATCCTAGTTCTCAGCTCCATATTATTTTGGTCCTTTCTGTGTGGCTGTCCTGTGGGCCTACCCATACAAAACACAGCATTAAGACTTACACTCGTGTGTACGTGCAAGAACACACAATTTGTGTCTACCCACATGCATGCATCAATAGTCTTTTCTTTTTTTTAAGATTTATTTCTTTTAGAGGGAGAAAAAGAGTGCACGCATGAGCTAGGAAAGGGGCAGAGGGTGAGAGAGAGTCTCAAGAGAGTCTCCACTGAGTGTGGAGCTCGACTTGGAGCTTAATCCAGGACACTGAGCCGAAACCAAGAGTCAGACATTTAACCCACTGGGCCCCCCCAGACACCCCTACCAGCAATCTTGATAGAATTTCTGGTTGAGAGCCCAGACTCTGGGGCCAGGTGATGTGGGTTCAGATCCCTACAATGCTAACCTCGGGCAAGTTACTTAACCTCACTGTACCTCAGTTTTCCCATTTATAAATGAGAAGAATAATAGCACCTTTTTTTTCATAGGGTTGCTTTGAGGATTCACTGAAATACTATACGTAAAAGGCTCAAAATGGTCCTGGCATATAAATGCTGAGAAATTGCTTGCTATTGTTATTTCTAAAAGGGTTACCGCCATGCCTGCCTGCTGTTCTCTAGGTTGGGGAATAATAATCCAATAAAAGTAATAATCCCATACAGCAATATTCACAAGCTGAAACGCCCACGGGGGCCAGGAAGAGAAGTGGGCGGGGTGTAGGAAACGTTGTATGACCCCCTCAACTCTATTTGACTTTCCATTTTGAAAGAGAGATGAACCGAGAGATACATTTCTCTACAGTAGGAAAAACAACAGTCAAGCATGGTTGAGAAATGGGGACTGTGTCTTGGCCTCAGTGGCAAGGACAAGAGGGAGTGGTGGGGTCTGCGGTGAACTGGAGCAGTGGCCGGCACAAGCCCTGTCTAAAGGGATGGTCGCTACTCAGCTTCAGCTGATTGCTGCCATGTGGGAATTCAGATCTTTGCTGTCAGATCTCTTGACTTTTTTTTTTTCCAAGAGAAGCCAGAAATCTGCATTTTTAATGTAAAATCTTCCAATTATTAAATGTTGGCTCAACTCTTTGCAAACATTGGATGAGCCAAACTAAACATCTGTGGACCAGATGCAGCTGCCAGGACTCAGTGTCTGCCCTATATTTGTGTGCTGTACTCATCCGTCTTACTTAATCCTACGGCGCCCACGTGAGTATCCCCGGGTGGCTATCAGGGACCCCGTCTGGGGATGAGACGCAGAAATCCAGCGGGTGGCCGCCCTCCACAGGTAGCTCAGCTGGTTGAAGAGGAGCATCCGAGGATAAAGACTGGATTTTCCAAAGAAGGCTGCGCCCTTGTTTCTAAGATTGGTCCTTTCCTTCTCTGGGCTTTAGTTTTCCCATTAGCAAAACAGATAAAGACAAGCTGGGTTCTCTCCCAGGTGCTTACTGAGGACGATCCCCGCTTCGAGCTGCCCCTTATCTCACGTCCCAGAGTCCTCTGGGCGGTGCTGTTCGTGGGAGGACGCGTCTGCTGGTCTCCTTGCTTCCCTTCTGTTGGGGGAGCATTGCTTCTCCTCCCCGTGCGTGCCTCGGTGGAGCCGCGGAGGGCAGCGCACAGAAAACCTCCTCCACTGGCCAGTCTTGCTTCTCCCTCCTCCTGGCAACAATAGCTAATTCGCTGTAGAGCGGGGGAGGTGACCCAAGCAGGGTCCAGAGGGACCTTCTCTGGGATTGCCATGCAGATGCTCGGGAAATGGAAGCACTTGCTTTCTTGGGCTTGGGAAGCTCCGGCTGCCGGTGGCCGGGTCCCCACCACATTGGGAAGGCGTCTCGGCGCTAGGAGACCAAGAAGCCACCCTGCAGAAGGGCAGAGTCAAGATTCACATGCAGAGGGACGGTTGGTGGTTCAGAATCTTGTCCTCGGTTCCAGGGGCCTAGACCCTGGTCCCCACGCTCTTCCTCGGCTTCATGGGCTACCTCATGATATGCGCCCAACCACAGGAACCGGGCAATTCCCCCAAGCAAGTTGGATTTCCCTTAATTGCAAATAAGAAGTTCAGATGATTGCTACTGGCTTCTAGGGTCATGAGAACATAACCGTGCAAGAGTGGGGCCGGAGCAATCTCGGTCACTACCACATCCTCAGGTTGTGAACAGTACCTGGCCCGTGGCAGGTTCTCGGGAAATATTTGTTAAAATAAATAATGTGTGAGTATTACCTCCTAGAACCCTTATGCAAACCCTGCTAAGGAGGCCTTGTTATCTAAAGCGCCAAGTGATAAGGGCCAAGTTCACCAGCTAGGTAGTGGCAGTGGCCGGGTTCTGACATTACTCTTAAACCTGAAACTGGGGGTGCCTGCGGGGCTCAGTGGTTGAGCATCTGCCTTGGGCTCAGGTCATGATCCCAGGATCGAGTCCTGCATCGGGCTCCCCACAGGGAGCCTGCTTCTCCCTCTGCCTTTGTCTCTGCCTCTCTCTCTGTGTCTCTCATGAATAAATAAAATCTTAAAACAACAACCCTGAAATTGTAACGCCTCCCAGCCTGACAACCCCTTCTGACCGGTTTCCTCGCCTCCCCTCATGCAGGGAGCAGACTGATCTTGCAGAGGCACTGACTTCATTTAATCCCCTCCTGCTGAAACCCTTTCCTGGGGTCTCCGGCCTGCCAGTCCGTTGCTGGGGCTGGAGCCCACTGCAGGCCCATTTCCCACAATCCGTGCCTTTCCCACTGCCTCCCGCTGCGTGGCCTTGTCCTTGGGCAGCACCCACTTTCCGGACAGAGTTTTCCCGCCTGGTGGGCTCCCCCTCGCCCCCGTCTGATTCTGTGAATCTGTTCCAAGTTTCTGGTGAGTTATTGAAGGCTCAGTTTTAAATCTTTTTCATATGCAAGTAGTTTATTCTCATTAAGAGAAATCCTATCTTCTGCTTGTATAACTCTGTCGGTTAAATCCGTTAAGTTTATTTGTGTTTGCCCAGTGGTAATTTTTATTGAGAGAACATCTGAAACCATCTGCAGGGAGGAAGATGAAGAAGCCCACGGAGCGCCCGGGCTCTGGGCCTGAGTTTCCCGGCATCTCCACCACCCAGAGCGGCTCCTTCCGTCCATGGGAGGCTGACCACGGGGTTGCTCATCTCTGGGTCCTTTTGAGTATTGAATTTGCATAGGAACAGCCTTGACTTTTAAGATTTCACAGTGTGTGTGTGTGTGTGTGTGTGTGTGTGTGTGTGTGTGTGTTGGAGGGGCTTTCAGAGGAGGGTGGTCCTCAAGAGCCAGGTTTAATAATTTCATGCAGGGTGTAATGAGCAGTTTCCTGCCTTCAGATGAAGGGAAAGGCCCAGAACTGATCCCCCTGGATGTAATCACATCCTCCTCTGCGCCCCTGCTGCACTTTGTGAAGCCCCTGGCTCCTCTTTTCTCAAGCCAGATTCATCTACCTTATTCCCCTTATAGGCTCTGGAAAACCTTGAGTAAGGGCTGTGAATAATTCGTCTACTCCCTAGCTAATCCGATAGAGTGTCTCAAATATAGTAACTTCTTTTCATGTTTGATGGACGGATGGATGGATGGATGGATGAATGAATGAATGAATGAATGAATGATTCCATGAACATCATCCCCTGCACACAGCTTCTGCCTTCCTGGAATGTGTACTGTTGAGACGACCACAAGTGAATGGCCCCAGAAGTTCCGGGGAGGTGATTATCATTGTTCCTGTTTTATAAATAAGCCTTTTTAAACATTTGTTTTCTTATCTTTTCTTTAAGGGGGAAAAAAAATCCTCACCTAGTTAATCAAAAGTTTCCTGTGTCGGTTCTTTCAATGCAAATTGCATTTCCCAAATAACGCAGAACAAAAGATAACCACAATTACAAAACCAGGCAGCTCGGAAAGATAAACTGTAGATATCAGAGCAGAAAAGAAAACTTACACAAAACTTTGTCAACTCCCCTCATTCCCACCCAGGATTTTCCGCATCTCATTTTGATTTTAAAGAAGCTTATATTAGGGATGCCTGGGTGGCTCGGTGGTTGAGCATCTGCCTTCGGCTCAGGGCATGATCCCGGGGTCCTGGGATGGAGTCTCACATCGGGCTCCCTGCGTGGAGCCTGCTTCTCCCTCTGCCTGTGTCTCTGCTGCTCTCTGAGTCTCTCATGAATAAATAAATAAAATCTTAAAAAAAAAAAAAGCTTGTTTTAGATTGAGCTTTCTACTATAAGTAGGTTGTCCAGATAGATGGTGAGCTCCCCATCACTGGAGGTAGGCAAGTGGAGGTTGGATGGCTAACATTGGAGAAAACAAAACAGAAAGCAATGGAATAAAATACAGTGAATAGTTGAATAATGGGCTCTAAAAATCCCAAAATGATAAATTCAACTCCCTAACTGGGAGACAGAAGATTATTAGAATTGGAGTCCGACAGTCCTGAGGCTGAATCTTGGCTCCAGTGATGACTAACTGTGTGATCTTAAGGAAATGACATGACTTCTCGGGTTAAATGACCCCTAACTTTTAAAGAACCTTGCTGGCACAGAGTAAATTAAAATATGCAAACCTCCTTTATTTTACAAGGAGGAGCAAGAGAAGATTGGCCCAAGCCTGTCCCATCCCTGGAAACATACCTGCCCGCAAGGTGACCTTACATCTCCTCCCGCCTAGAGACACAATCGCTATCTCCCGTGTGGGAACTGGGTGTGGCCATGTGATCTGCTTTGGCCAATGGGGAATTTGCAAATATGGCACAAGCAGAGGCTTGAAAAATACACTTGGGAACCCTTAAACTGTGGCCACGTGAGTGAGCCCGGCCCAGCCTACTGGATGGGCTGAGACATGCGGCTACTTCCCCTTCCTTGCTTTAGCCAATATGTGAGTGTGAGGCTGTTTCACACCCACCAACCCTCATCAGCTAATAACTATAGAGCTGTCTGGTGGGCCCACACGCTCATTAGCGATAATAAAATGGTTGGTGTCTTAAGCCAGCAGGTCCTGGCGTGATTTGTTACGCAGCAGAAGCTAACTGTTACAAGTGGATTGGAAAGTTAATTTGCCATTTAATAATAGGAATCCATGAGGAGCTGAAATTTGCTTCTCAGAAACTCACTGGAGAAGTGACTTTGTCCTAATGCAGGTGTATCTCCTCATGCAAGAGCCATCTCCGTGAACAGAACTGTCAAAACACAGCTCAGTTGTTTGTCAGGCTTTTAGCCAACATAATCTGCAGAAATGCACGCTGTGCCCAGAACAACGAAGTTTAAAGCTTGGGCTGCTAAATGCCGTTTCGGCCGTATTTACACCAAGGTTGCTTCCAGGGAAACCCACCAGTCCTCCTGGCCAGCAGGCTGGCTTGGGGCGTCGCTGGCGTTCTTCCTCTAGGATAGATGATCTGTGATCCCCGGGGAAAAGCAGAGAGATATTCAAACATTATTTAGAGCCCACTTTAATATTACCTAAAAAGCGCCATTCACAGCCTTTGATGTCTTAGCTTGGTAGAAATAACACTTCCCTCATCAAAAAAGTTGTTTGATCCCTGAATTCCATTTTTTTTCCTTTTAGATATTAACTCAGAGCATTTCAATCTTCCCCGGGGATGAAGCGATGAAAGCGGGCAGTTGATTTAGTGACTATAGTTATTTAACGTTATTATTACTGCAGACCTGAAAGAGGGCACTATCCCTTTCCTGTTGACGATGCCCCATTCCTGTCCCCACCCCCACGGGCCCCATGCGGCCCCACGCCAGTTCCCACACCATCCCACCCAGGATAGTGGTAGCTCTTCTCCCGCCTTCGCCTTTCCCACCCTTCCAGGCCCTGGGCCTCCGTACTGCTGGCGCGATCTTTTTAAAAATGCCAGTTGCATGTGATCCCCTCGCTCGGAAATCCGCAGTAGCTCCCTATTGCCCAGGCTCCTGGAAAGTCCGTCTAGGATCGTGGTGCTGGCAGGGTCGATTCCTTCCGAGAGTTAGAAGGGAGGATGTTCCGTCCTTTCTCCTAGCTTCCAGGAGGCTCGGGCAATCCTCAGCTGGCAGATGGCATTCTCTCTGTGTCTTCTCGTCACCCTCCGTGTGTATCTCTCTTTGTGGCCAATGTCCTCTTTTTCACGAGGTCACTGGTCATACTGAATTAGGGCCCGCTCTCACAACTTCACCTTAACCTGTGCATCTTCAAAGGCTTATTTCCGAAGATGGTCATGGGCACAGGTACTGGGGTTAGGACTTCAACGTCTTCTGGGTGGGATCACTCAGCCCGTGACACCTGATGTGGGAGGCCTGTTAGGGGCTGTGCCGTCTCCCGGTCCCGGAGATGCCCAGTTCTGGCTACAACATGATCACGGTTATGTCTGAGCTCCCATTTCTGTCCTGCCACCTCCTGGGTCACTTAGGTGCTCTGTGCCTCAATTTCTTCATCTTCAAAATGGGGATACTACAGGGCACCTGGGGGGCTCAGTGGTTAAGCATCTGCCTTTGGCTCAGGGCGTGATCCCGGGGTCCTGGGATCAAGTCCCTCATCGGAGCCTGCTTTTCCCTCTGCCTGTGTCTCGGTGTCTCTCATGAGTAAATAAATAAAATCCTAAAAAAAAAAAAAAATGGGGATAATACTAGTACCTACCTCCAGCAGATTGTAGGCAGGGTTAAATGAATTCATGTAAGTGAATCCTGCGAAAGGTGCCTCACTCATAAGAAATGTTTGGTGAATGTTAATTACTATTATTTTTATGTTTTTTGAAGCCTGCCTTGTTTCTTCCCTCCAATGAGGCTCTCTCTTTCACTACTGTCCCCAAATAGAAGGTTGTGGTACCCCAAGGTCACCCCGCAAGTCCACAGGACGAAAACCCTGACCTCGTTCCCAAATCCTTGGTCTTGAGGCTCCGAGCCTCCCCTCGTCCCCAGTCCCTATGCTGCTCACTACTCTTCTGGCTCCTTTCTGCGATCCCAAATGGTTGCAAGGTTGAGCCATGAAAATCTTCATTTTCTGAAAATCCTAGCTTCCAATGCGAGCTAAATGCCCTAAGTGTTAGCAGCCGTTGTTCTGTTTCGTGTTAATTTGTCACTCGGGGATACGGAGGGGACGAGAAAAGCCTTGAGCACTGGGTAATGGATTTCTCCAGAGTTCGCCCCCAGTCTTCATCAGCATCCTAATTATTCCACACCTTTTTAATAGAGGAAGCATTAGCATTCCTAAACTGCGTAGGGGTCTGATTGAAATAATGTCTCCTGAATTATCTTTTCATAAACTAAAAAAAATAAATAAATAAGTGGGAAGCTCCACAGACACAGCCTCCTCCCCCTGGGCCGGTGGCCAGCCAGGGGAGGTGTGAGGGGACGGTGCCCGGGATGTGGCTGCACTTGACCTCCTGAGGGTCACTGAGGACCCACAGTTTCCTTTGCTCCTCCTCCTCCCTGTCCTTCCTCACTGTGCTCATTCCCCTGTGGCCCAGTTCACACTGCTCCTCCTCCTTCAGGAAGCCTTCCCTGACTTCCTTCCCTGGTTACGTGTAGAAAATATGCCACCAGACCCTGTTCTGAAATCTCTTAAGTATCACTGGCGTCCTGTGGGTGTGGCTCTTGCCAGCTCGAGAGGGAACTTCTCGAGGACAGAGCCCCACTAGAACCTCTCTGTAGCTGTCAGCACAGGCCCAGCCCCTATGAGTCTCAGGATATAGCTGCGGACTTCACAGCCTGATTCTCGATGCAGCCTGGCCCCCTCCACCTGTTTCCCATCTCCACTGCCCCTCCGGATAGCGCTATTCCAGAAGGTTCAGCTAGCGGCAGTGCAATGCAGAGAGGAGCTCAGTGGCAAGGGACATCTTCCCAACAGCTGCTGGTCTCCGCAGGGAACAGGCTGCCCTAGAAGATACAAAGCTCACCATCCCGAGGAGCATCCGAGCAGCCATGGGAGACCTTCTGTGGCTCGAAGGCTCTAAGGCTTCAATGTCCCCAGGTTCCAGGGCCCTGTGACACTAGGGTTCCATTCTGTTGCTCATCGTTCTTTGCAAAAGGAAGACAAAGCTCCCTTTTAGGAGCTCCCGGGCAGTGTGTGAAGACAGAAATGTGGAGCCGACACCCGCCACTTTGTTAAAACTGGTACAAACAGAACATCTCACATTTCAGAGCTGTCACTCCACTGAGAGTCATTCACATAAACAACAAGGTCCTCGTGGGTTTGATGGCAACACAAACACCACTTGTGACTCAATTAAGGAAGCGGTAATTAAAAAGGGGGAACAGCATGCAGTCTCTCCAATCACATCTTCCCACTGGGGCCTGGCCCACTGGATCGAGTGGGACCCGGGGCACTTGGGGGGTCTGCCCCGGGGCCTGTGCTCCTGGTCCAGGCAGGCGTGCCTGGGTGAGGCGCAGCAGGAGGGAAGACATGGGGACATGCCTCAGGGAACGCCCCATGTGCCACACCAGCAAGTGGTGTAAGTTAATAAAAATTATTGCAAATTAACAAAGTGCATGTGAGGGGAGGCAATGGTGCCCCCTGGAGATTAGCCACAATTCCTTGGTTCTCAGATCATCGTAGCCAATATTTTTAAATTTTTTACTGTCTTAAGAACTTGGAAGTATTAAGTCATATCGTTCTTGTGAGATAAGCTACCGTTCGTGGCTCCATATTTCCAGTTAAGGAAACTGAGGCACAGGTCTCGGGTTGCTCAATAAGAAGAGGCAAAGCTAGGATTTAAACTCTGGGAGTCTGCTCAAGAGCTCACTCCCTGGGGATCCCTGGATGGCTCAGCAGTTTGGTGCCTGCCTTCGGCCCAGGGCACGGCCCTGGAGTCTCGGGATCAAGTCCCCCATTGGGCTCCCTGCATGGAGCCTGCTTCTCCCTCTGCCTGTGTCTCTGCCTCTCTCTCTCTGTGTCTCTCATGAATAAATAAATAAAATCTTAAAAAAAAAAACTCACTCCCTTAATCACTATGCTCAGCTGCCTCTCACCTTCATGAAATGCTCTTTCCTAGGCACGGGCCCCCTCAGAATAGTCGGCCTTGCCAGTTGTTAAATGCCTACTCTGTTCCAGAAGTTGGGCTGTGCGCTTGACATAAAGGATCTCATCTTATAAAGCAGGTATTATAATTAGCCCCATTTTACAGATGGAGAAATCTGGTGTTGAGAGATTAAATGCTATCTTTTATCCAGCTGAGAGACAGCGCCTGGCATTAAATCCCTATCTGCCTGATGCCAAATATTCCAGCCTACGCTTCTTTCTTTTCGTTGTATTTGGGACAGGATTGGTCAAGGCCAAATAGTAGCCTAGCAGATATCTTTTCACTTGTATCCTGCTAAGCTATGAGTGCGCGGGGAGAGGGCTCAGTAAGATCATCCTGTCCTTGAGGGTTGCTGCAGTTTGAATTGTGTTCCCCCAAATTCACATTGGAGCCCTAATCTCCAACTTGACTGAACTTGGAGATAGGGTTTTTAGGAAGCAATTAAGCTTAAATGAGGTCATAAGGGTGAGGTCCTAACCTGATGAGATAAGAAGAGGAAGGGAAAGAGATCTCTCTCCATGCACATGCACTGAGGAAAGGCCATGTGAGCACACAAAGAGCCGGTGGCTGTCGCTAAGCCAGGAAGAGAGGATAGAACTCAACCATGCTGGCACTCTGATCCCATACCTCCCATAGTTCCCTCAGAACTGTGCAAAAATACATTTCTGTCATTTAAGCCAATGAAACTGTGGTATTTTGTTATGGAAACCCAACTGGACTAATTTAAGGGTCTGATAATCCTTTTGAAGCATTAAGGCTAAAGCATTGTGGCAAGCTGGGACTATAGCTGACCCATCATCTATCTTGTGGGTGGCTGGATGGCTGGATAGATGGTTAGATGGATGAATGGGCAGATGTGTGGTTGGATGGGTGGGTGGGTGGATGGACGGACGGACGGATGGATGGATGGATGGATAAGTGGGTAGATGGGTGGGTGATGGATGGATGAGTGGGTAGATGGGTGAATGGGTGGATGGATGGATGGATGATGGATGAATGGGTAGATGTGTGGATGGGTGGGTGGATGGATGGATGGATAAGTGGGTAAATGGGTGGATGGATGGGTAGGTGGATGGATGAGTGGAAAGCTAGATATACATGTATTCACCCAGAGTTCGAAGAAATGCCCATGGATCAACACTGGTCTGGTAACTGTTCCATATCCAACTTGGTAGCTTTTCCACCATTTCTTCTCACCTTTTGCAGATGACCGAGATCATGGAGAAGAAGCCTCCGTCAACTAATCTGGATGCTTCTCAGTGAGCTGCAGGCCTGACTGCATGACCGGTGGATTAACATTCTGTTCCACCCTACAAGGCGGCTCTCAGAAGTATTTGTGACTAACACAAATACACTGAACAACCACATTCTGAAATGACTCCAGTGTAGGCTTCTAACTCTATAAGTCACATCCTCTATGTTCAAGGCAGGATGTTGTTTGGAAAGATTAACAGCTGTGGGACCCATGCTGGGGTCCTTGGGTCCAGGCTTAGCTTGGAGCTCGGCAAACATTTCCTGGACACCTACTGTCTACTGGGTCCCTTAAAGGGCTGCCCAAAACAGAGAGGTGAACCCCATGCCTGCCTTGGAGGAGTCCTCAGACTTATGAAGCCTCCGCCCTCTAACCTCAGGAGCTCAGCAGGTTCATAGAGTGTTGACCTTCACCCCCAACCCCTGCCCACCCAGGCGAACCAAAGGAAGACACATCCACCCTCTTCCAGGGAACAGAGCACTAAACAAAGTGGAACAGAGCGCAGAGTCCCCGAGGACACCAGGCTCCAGACCAAAGGGCCGTGTCCACGGTCAGGTCTAAAGGCTGAACAAGCAGAAGAAAGGTAAAAGGGCAACAGTGGAGTAGGAAATTAGAACAAATTTTATTTTGTGGGGAGGGCATGGTGGGAGATGGCACAAGGAGCTTAAACAGGAGGCAGAGCCCAAAACATCAAGAAGGCAGAGGGAGGGACGTGTCTTTTAGGGCAGCAGACCTGGGGTGGGCTGGAAAATAGTGGCAGCCGCCATGTGCTGAGCACCATGCACCAGGCAAAGTGGGACATCCGTGGGCAACAAGGTCAAGCCTGAAATGCCTGTGCAGTGTTTAGCCCAGGGCCAGGGCCACAGGAGGAACAACTCTGTGGCATAGGTTGTATTTTCCCTATTCTTTCCCTTGAAGAGAAATGAAAGGTCAGAGAGCTAGAGCCTCAGGCCCCTGCCCCAAATTGACCAGAGCCGTGACTCCCATCCAGGTGTATGCGGTCCAAGGACTGCACACCTTCCATCCCCACTTCTGCTGCCTCCCCCATGGGTGCCCTGAAACAGGCAGGGCCTCCCCCAGATGTCTCTGGCTCTTCTTCTTCTTTTTTTTTTTTTTTGGTCTGGACGATGGGTTTGGGAACTGAGGACTGGATGAATCCGTGTGACAAAGCAATGTGCGTCAAGTTTGTGGGGTGTGGTCGCTCGTCAAAGCAGCGCAGGGACAACCGGGGCCGTTAACAGCGTTCAGTTCTGAGCTCTGAGCATCATTCATGACATGAGCCCACTCAATCCTCACCCAACCCTAGGAGGCGGGGACGACGCGCATGTTCATTTTACAGGCCCGGGGTTCTGGGGATCTTTCACAGCATCCCACGGCTGCACGCACAGAACCCGCTTTCCCCTCGGTCACCTGCGTCCGGAGCCCGATCCCTTCCTCTCCGGAGAGCCCGAGGAGTGCAGGCCCCGCGCCCAGAGGGGCGGTGAGATGCCAGGCTCTCCCTGATGGTGCGTGCCCTTTGGCAACGTGCTGAACCTCTCGGGGACGATTTGTCTCTTAAATGAAGATTTAAATGCAAGTGCCCAGCTCACCGGGGCTGTTGGGAGGATTTCAGGACACGATGTACATAAAACACTCAGCCCCGTGCTTGGCACATGCAAGTGGTAGGTGAATGGCAGCCGCTATGAGAGCCGGGAGGAGGAGGAGGGGGAGGAAGGGGAGGAGAAGAGGAGGAGGAGGAGGGGGAGGAGGAGGGGGAGGAGAAGGGGGAGGGGGAGGAGGGGGAGGAGGAGGAGGGGGAGGAGAAGGGGAGGAGGAGGAGGAGGGGGAGGAGGAGGGGATACACGTTCCCTGCTCCAACTTGCCTCTGTCCTGGGACACCCCCTGGGCTGAGGTGAGCCAACCTGCTGCAGCAGCCATGGCAAGAAGCACCACAAGCCCCACCTGAGGCTCCTGGCTCCCCGAAAGTCCCTTTCTTGATCCCAAGAGCCCCAGAGCCTCCAAGGAAGGCAAGGAGCTCCATAAACCAACATATTTCAGGCAAGGCCATCATTTGGGCTTGTAAATCAATAGGCTTTCCTCGGCCATTTGCAGAATCAAAGGCAGAGTCGGCTCCAGATAATGCATCAGGCCACGGGCCCAGGGGGCGGAGCTGTCGTCTCCAGTCAGCGAGAAGGAAAATCTATGTCCTCTCCCGGCTGGCGCTGGTGTCACCGGGGGCTGCCCACCCCATCTCCTGCGTGAGCTAACGTGGGGCAAGTGACCATAGCTGTCTTGTGAGTGTGTGAGTGTGTGTGTGTGTGTGTGTGTGTGGTGTCTAGAGACATTTGTTAGGGGTTTTGTTGATGGTGTTTGTGTTTGTGTGTGTGTGTGTGGGTTGTTTTCTGTTGTTGTCTTTTTTTTTTTTTTCCGAGAGGCCATCAGCATTCTGGCAGCGTCCTGAGAAATTCATCAAATTATTTAACCTTTGCTGGAATAAATAATACATGTGCTTTCTCAGGATTTATTCTGATTAAGCCGTTCTGGAGTGGTGCCAGGCCTGAGCCCGCCCCAGGAAAGGCAGGAAGGAGGCTGGTGGCACAGGATGGGAAATCAGGAGGCCAGCTGAGGGCTGGAGGGGAGGGCGCCGATAAGGCCGGAGGTGGACCCCCGTGGGCCCCTCCGGGGCGGCGGGACCGAGAGGAGGAGCATCAATTCCACCAGCCCCGGCCGGCTGGCTGCCCCGTCTGGGCCGAGGAGGGAGGCCCAGCGGAGGAGCTGGTCCCGGGGCTCGGCGATGCGGCTCAGGCTGGGGGACGCCTGCGTGTGCGGGAGGCAGAGAACCCGGAGGCCTGGGTCTGCCTCCCCGCTCTGCTCTCCGCCAGCTGCGGCCCGGGCCTCTCTGGGCGTCCTCGTGCACACGCACTTGCCCCCGTGGTGTCTGTCAAGTGCAGCATCTAATATCTGTTGAGTGCTCGATGCATATTAGGTTGGAACGTAAGAAGCTGCAGAGACGCTCCCTGCTTTAACCTGCAGAAGGCCGGATCCTTACGGCTCAGCCCCGGCGCGTGTGTAGGGACAATGGCCCCGCCACCGCGGAGCGTCCACTCCGTGCTCTGGCCTGTGCGCCTTCAACAAATAGCCTGATTTAACCTTGGATCCTGTGAGGTCTGTACGATGATCATGATCCTCGTTTTTCAGATGGGGAAACCGAGGCCCAGAGAGGTCAGTGAACCTGCTCGAGGCCACCGAGCTGATGATGGAGCCCAGTTGGGATTTGAACCCGGTGTGGCCCCAGAGCTCCTCTCAGTGGTACGTCCTAACGTCACTTCTGCTTTGCCTTCCCCTGAAGAACACCGCCGCGGTGCACGGGGTGAGAAAGACAGAGAAGGCTCTAGGTTTCCAGATGTGAGAGCCTGCATGGAGGGCGAGTGGGAGATAAACTGGAAAACCTGAGCCCCTCAGTGACATGAACTTTGCAGAACCTCGATTTCGGCGAGAAGCTCTAGATAAACCGCGGAGACATGGATGGCGGGGCGGTGGGGAGTGTCATGGGTGGGACTTTTGTGCCCACAGGTGTCAGAGGGTCTGAAAGACTTTAGAGGTGGTCCAGAAGCCAGCCACAGCAAACACATCTCTAGGAAAAGCCTGTGGATTCCAGGAAAAGGAGCCCGGTCCCCTGCTGGTTCCCACCCAGGTCAAGCACAGATACTACATAGCAAGCAAGTCTTCGACACTGAGTGACACCACACAGAATGCCACAACAGGGGGCTTCAACAGCAGAGACCTACTCGCTGGCAGTCCTGGAGGCCACAAGTCCAAGGTCCAGGTGTCAGCAGGGTTGCTTTCTGGCTTGCAGATGGCCACCTTCTCGCTCAGTCCTCACATGGCCTTTTCCCCGTATGCGCACACTTTTGGTGTCTTATAAGGACACCAGTCCTGTTGGATTAGGGCCCCATCCTCATGACCTTACTTAACTTAATCGTCTCCTTTAAAGACTCTTTCTCCAAAATACAGTCCTACTGGCAATTAGGACCTCAATATATGAATGGGAAGGGGCGGTTCTCTGGACCAGCAGTCAGTCCAGAGAATGCTGGACAGAGCTGGCCTGACCCCAGAGGTGAGTGGAGGAGCTGGGGAGCCAGGCCACCCAGCCTACCTCAGACTGGCGAGTCCCTTCCCCTTCTGGGTCCTCAGTTTCCTCTGCTGCTGAGTGGGGTGGTCTCCCCTCTCCACAGTCCCTCTGAGCTCTCACACTCTGCTTCTCCAGATGTCTGCACAGCCAGGAGAGTTAAGCTGGGGCTCTGGAGTCACGTGCATGAGTTCAAATCCAGCTCCGCCACTGAGCACTGTGTGGCCTCGGGCAAGTGACCTGAACTCTCAGAGCTCATTTCTTTATCTGCCACCGGGAAGGTAATCACAAATCCTACCTCGAGGCTGAAAGGTTTGGTTAAATGAGAGGATTCCATGGATCACCTGGCTGGGAGTGGGGATCCTGAAGTAGCACCTGCTACCCTGGTGATCAGGAAGGTCTGGGCAGGGCTGCTAGGAAGCTGGCAACAGAGGAGGGTCTGAGTGCCAGGAGGCCAGAGGACTGTCCCAGCGAGGAAGGCACCCAAACCCCAAACCCACCTGGGGATTCAAATCTCAAAGACCTCAGCATTTCCATACCTGCCCAGTCGACTCCAGTCCGTTGCTCAGGAGCAGAACCCCGGGATTGGAAGGAGTCACCATTGCCCGCCGATAACCCCAAATAATCTTTCTTGAAACCACATATCATTTTCCTCTTAAAGAACCGAAATCTCTAATTAGAGTTTGCTCTGAACGTTTTCTCTTTGAAAAAAAAAATTAAAAATGTATAAGCCCTCCTGTATCACGTATGTATATTTCATTGCCGCATAATTGGGATCTTTGTCAGTAACCAGGGGTAGCGGGCGACAGCCTTTTAACCGGCTACAGATGCTAATGTGGGGAGAGACGTCTTCTTCCCTCTTGCTCAACTGTTCCAGCCAGAGCCTAGAGTTCTCCCTAATAAGTATTTATGTCAAAATCCTTTTTGGGGAGTGGGGGGGAGAAAGAGCAGCTGTAGCACAGTTGAAAGACGGGGCTCTGATTACAGTACGCCAGCAAAGGGAGGGGGGGGATCATTTTTAGAGTGAAACAGTGTTAATCAAGTTAATCACAAAACCCGCGCTATAATTGCTTCTGCTCTCAGACAAAATTTTACTTTTATCTAAATTACTAAAGTGAGGAGAGTGCAATCCACTCTAATTTAGCTTTTGAGCTAAGGAGAAAGCGTGTGTGGAAGGCTGGAGAGGTTTTTAAACATCAGGAGAACTCATGCTATGGAATTCAGCTCCCCCCTCTCCCTCTCCCCCCTTTCCTGCCCTCCCTCTGCCCCCCACCCTCCGACTTCCTTCTTTCAAGATAGCTCAGCCCTGAAGTTAAAAGCACACAGATAGTCCTGGATCTTGAGCTCTGTTAACAAGTTGCCTAGCTTCTCAAAGTCCTCAGTTCCCTCATCTGTGAAATGGGGAGGAGGACGGTGTGCACTTCCGGATTGTGGGGCAGATCAAATGAATCAACAGGGACGGAGTACTTAGGATGGTGCTCAGTGCACACACACACACACACACACACACACCCTACAGGGAAGTATTACCTGCTATTCTTACTCCTCAATATTCCTTCCTTTGCCACCTCTCCTCCTCCTCCCCCTCCTCTTCTTCCCTCCTCCTCCATCTCTTCCTGCCTCCCTCTTCTCTGCAGACTCCTGCCTTCTGTTGCTAAGCACTCACTCCTGTCTTCAGGGAGCTCATATTCTGGTTCTCAGCGAGTTCAGATACAAGGAGGAATGTGGGCCTGGACGCAGGAGAATACGGAGACATTCTGGGGGTTTGGACCAGAAAGGATCCCTTCTTCCAACTGGGAAGTCAAGAAAGTCTTTGTGGACGAGGTGGCCTTAAACGACACTACAGATGTGGAGTTAGAAGGGTGGTGGTGGGGGGACCCAGCCTCAGCAGCGGAGGTCTGGAGGGGAGCCCGCGGGTGCAGCCAGCGCAGCGATGCTACGGCAGACCTGGGTGCTGCCAGCCGATGCTGCCCAACCTCCACTTGCCCCCAGATCGCCTTCCTTCCCTCACTCCCAGGAGCCCCCGATTGGCTCCCCTGAACCGCACGCCCTCCCCACCCGCCCTGCCTCGGCCTCACGTCTCCCCGCAGCGGCCTCCTCGGGCCTTCCAAATCCACGCTCAGTCCAACGAGGAGCTGATGTCATCCAACTTGCCCGGAAACACAGATTAGAGAAAACACACACAGTCAATTTAACTGGCAATTAAACAGGCTCCCCTATGTAATTAGCGTCAAGACAACTCACAATTACTACGGGGCGCGCGTTCGCAGCCGAGGCTCCGCGTTTCTATAGAGCGACAATTACTGGGCGCTAATATCCTAATAGGAAGCAGAGGGAATCTGTGGAGCCCTTTCAGGGAGGCCGCCCATCCTGTCCCTCTGCACTGTAAATAACGCTTTGTGAGCGCAACTGTAAAATTAAGGGGGGGAACGCTTGAAATGATGCAGAAGAAGAGAAATATTTACTCTGGTGAAAGTAACTGATTGCTCTTCCGAGATGACTGATGTCAGGAAGCCAGCCCGTGCACCGCGTCCGTAATAACCAACGCCCTGTTGGGAGCCTCCGGGCGCCGGGCCCACTGCTACGTTACTGCCTCGGCTCTCACGGTGACCCGCTGAGATCAGAGAGGTGAAGCGGCTTGGCCCAGCTCACACAGCCACAGAGCAGGCAGGTGCATAGAAACCCCCTGCGCAGCCACACCCGCTCCCTTGCACAAAGCCGCCTTAACACACAGCTGCCCTGGGCGGCCTGGCCCAGCTCACAGCCCGGCCCCAACGCTAGCCATGGGCACACAGGGTCTCCGAGCGGGCCGAGCTAGCTCAGGGCCAGCAACGAGCCTGTGTCACTTGACTGAGGCAAGAAACATCTGAAAGCACTGGGCACGGCGCTGGGCGCCCAGTAAGCCTCCTCCTTCCTCTTCCCTTCTAACCCTTTAGAAATAGCCCTGAGAGGAATCGCAACGGTCCCCCAAACTAAAAACCCAGCAATTTGGAACATTTAGCCAGGCTTAATGCATAAGCTTAGCTCATCAGACACCGTTAGCAGTAAAATCTGCTCATCCACACCACAGTGACAAGTTGGTGGACGTACCCGTTAGCCAGAGCTGCGTAACAAATCACAAAACTCAGGCACTTAGAAATAATGATTTTTTTAGCATGTACTCATCTGCTGGTCAGCGAGGGTTTGCCTGGGAGCCTCTTCTTCTCACTGCAAGTGTGGCACTTGGTCGGGCAGTTCTGCTCCATGCATCTCCCAGCATCCTTGGACCAGTAGGATGGCCAGGGCATGCTCTTCTCACAGGGATGGGAGAGATGGACAGAGATGTACAATGAAGGCCTGGTGGGACGCCTGGGTGGCTCAGCGGTTGATGTCTGCCTTCGGCTCAGGTCCATATCAGGGTCCCCACAGGGAGCCTGCTTCTCCCTCTGCCTGTGTCTCTGCCTCTGTGTGTGTCTCATGAATAAATAAATAAAATCTTAAAAGAACAAGGAAGGCCTGGGATTGGCTCTGGCAGGACACTTCTGTCCACATGCTCTTGATCATGTAAGTCACATGGCCAAGCCCGAGTCGCAGAGCAAGGGTGTGGATGTGGAGAGGAGTGAAGAATCAGGAGGAAGAGAGGCATCCAACTTAGCACAGCACGATGAAACAACAAATAAGTAGTTTCTTTGTTTAAAAAAATCGGTATTCTAAGGAGTAAGGAACTAGCGGCTAAAGGAATATGACAAAGCTTTCATTTCGGCCTCTGAGATCATCCCAACTAGCTCCCAGAGCTGTTGTGGGATTCAGGTGAGATAATCCACATAAATTACCCAGCGCCATTCCTGACAAGTCATCTGCGCTCGGGAATCACTGCCGTCCCCAGGACTGGGATCCCCCAGGACTGTCCATCCCTGGACCCCTCGGTCCCCAGCAAGCCAGGATGGCTGGTCACCCTAACTCTCCGCATCGCCCCAGTAATACAAGCTAACCTTCCTTTGGCAGGGCTGCGGAGTAGGGGCGGGGGTAGACTCTTCCATTTAACCCTGGCAACCACTCTACTCAGTCAGGGGCCACAGCTCGCCACTGCGGCTACGTATGGGACTTGGGCGGTGCTGGGTAATGCGGAGGATGAAAGATGCGTGCTCAGCGGACTCTGCCCTCAAGGGGCTGACAGTTGAGAGAGTGAGATAAAGAACGCATGTATAGTAAAAACTGTGACACAAGGGAAAAAGTGGTTCTGGCAAATCCAACTTCCCCAAGGAAGGCGAGGTTGGGATTTTTCAAAATTAACATTCATGGTTTTTTATAGCTACTCTATCTTGATAGCCAAGGTTAAGAGTCTGGCTTTGGAAATTCAGGGGAAAATATGTCTGACAACAGTTTCCTTGACAAAAGGAATTTGACTTAGTTCTCCCACTAGGGGCCTTTTTCTAAATAGATGTGTTTACAAATTGGAAAAACTTTTAAATCAACCAAGGGTGGGTGGGGGCTGTCCCACCTTCTGTTCCCTGGAAGCTTGGGAAAGAAGAGGAATCTGTGTTCAGGGTGCTCTGGGTAATGTCAACATTCCCCCATTTACTTAGAAATGGATATTAAATCAAATTTATCAGTCCTGAACATTCATCTTTCTCCTTGTAGCTGGGTCCTTTAATTTTACATTTTCATTGTTTTAAAAAGCCATGGGTGAGGCCATATATTACTGGGAGCACAGCAAGCAAACGGAGTGTTAGGCAAGGAAGCCAATTGTGGCCTCAGTTTGGACGTCTTCTAGAAGAGCCAAGCCCGAAGGTACAACCAGGCACCATGGAGTGATTTTTGAGAACATCTTAAGGAGAGCTTGGGAGCTCAGTGCCCCATGACCCTTCCCTTGTGGGCCAGATTTTGATTCACTTTTGCTTCAGTTAAGCTAGGGAGCAAGCGCTCACTTCCTTCCCACCCTCCCGCCCCAACCCCCCGGGAACCAGAGCTCCAGCCCATTCCTAGGGTCTCCAGGTTCTTCCAGCATCCAGCAAACTTTTCACCGAGGACTCTGTGGCAGAGATAAACAGATCAGCCTCGGAGAGACTAGACCAGACACGGGCATAAACAATGGCAAGGCAGTGCCAGCCTTGGGAGGTCCAAGGAGCGGGCCATGACGTGTGATGAGGGCAAGAGTCAGGAGGGCTTCTCAGAGGACATGGTGTCTGTGCTGAGCCCAGCACATCCACGGCACCTTCTCGAAAGCAGGCGTGGCACAGAGCCAATCAGGCTTCTCCCAGCTGGGGGGCTTTGGGTGAGTGGTCTCCGCTCTCTGTGCTGTTTCCTCGTCTGCAAAATGGGGGATGATGAATATACCTAATTCATGGAGGTCCCATGAGAGTTAAATAAGATGATGGGTGCTGGGCACGCAGGAAATTCAGTCGTGTACTTAACTATTACATATCAAACCCTAATTTGATGCCGGGCACTGTGCAGGGCAGGTGAGTTCATGGTGGACGGGGCAGACCCAGGCCCACGAAGACGACACAGTACCTTGTGCCTGGTACCCGTGCACTACCTGGTGGCTGGCATCAGTATCACTGCACCCACCTCGACCCACGGAGGCGAAACAGGGCACGGGAGGGATACCACCCAGGTGGCCACGGTTCCACGAACGCCCTTCGCCCTCAGCTGGGAGGCACTGGATCAAAGCTTTCACCCCATCATCTCTAAAAGGCAGGGAGAGAAGGGAGCTTTCCGAAGGCGGGAAGTTCACCCAGTGTTCAGGTGGCAAAACCCGAATGTGTATCAAGCTCTCGATTGGAAAGCAGTTTGGGGGCCCGAGGACCCCACTGTTCCCATTCCACCCCCCACCCACCTCGTTAGTGAGCCCACCGCCTCCCTTGTAATGACAGTGGTGATGGCCACAGGGCCACCGAGTGCTCGCGGCGCGCCAGGTGCTTACGGTTCTGATGTGACCTCCTGCACCCGGCGGGGGGTGCTTTGTATCAGTGACTTAGCAGAGGTTTGTAAAACCCTGTAAACCAGCCCCAGAGTTTCTGATTCAGTTTCTGGGCCTGGGGTAGGACAGCAGAATTTGCATTTCTAGCAAGTTCCCAGACAAGACTAATGCTGCCGGGACAGGCTCCCAGAGGTAAGGTGATGGGCCCAGCCGCACAGCTAGAGAGAAGCAGGGCTTGCAGGGTGCCGGGCTGGCCTCATTTGCTTGGGAGCGAGGGGTTCTCGGGGCCGTGCACCTTTCCGGGCCAAACCAGGCCAGTCCCCAGCAAACCAGGGAGCTGGTCACTCTGATTTCAACCCAGACCTGAAAGATGCGTGGTCGCGTCCTAGGAGCTCTGTGCAGTTCACAGGGGGCCTTTGCGTCCATGAACACTATCGTTATAAATATTAACAACCACGATTTATTGAAAACTAATTATATATCGTCAGGGGCCATCCGAGAGCTTTGAGCCAAGATCACTTTGGATTCCTAAGAAGTTGGAACCATTGCACGTTACAGTGGGAAACTGAGGCATGGGGAAGAGGCGACCTGTCCAGGCCACACGGCTATGAAATGGCAGCGATGAGACCCCGTGCTGTGCCCCGGGCCTCCTTTGGTGGCCTCCCCCTGGTGGGAGAGAGAGAGAGAGTGAGAGGCTGGAGCCCTCGTGCTGGAGCCAGAGTCCCCAGGTTCAAGTCTCAGCACTGGTGTTTGCTGGTGGCATGACCTTGGGCAAGTCACTTAGCCTCCCCAGGCCTCTGTTTCCCTGATTTAACACGGATATCATAATATTCTAATGGATGTGGAAGCAAAAAAATATTTATATGTTTTGTCATCACTGACTTCAAGTCCTCCCTGGCGCCCCTGTCATTTCCCTATAACTCTCTTTTTCTGAGGCTGTTTCTAAGTTCCAAGGCCCCTGTGTAATGGTAAGGTGTTAGGGACACCTGCTGGTGTCACCCCATCCTCAGCCATGGCCCCATGCCAGGGGGCCATAAGTTGCCTCCATGTCCCCTCTACAGGGACTCTTGAGGTGCTCCTCCTTTTGTGCCCCCTTTGGCACACCTGGCTGGGTATAGGGACCTCGGGGAGAAAGCTGAGGATCCCCTCTCTGGGGATCCCAGAGGCCCCTAAGGCTCCCCCTGGGATGTGAAGCCCAGGACCCATTGGTTCACGTCCCACACATTTTGGGGGTTTATCACTCCCCAGTCTTGATTTTTCAATTCGAGCTGCCACCTGTGGTGCTGACTTCATTGCTTGCTGAGGGGTCACACCCCGCAGAATACTAGCCTGGTGACTGAGCCGAGGGCAAGGTCAAGTGGCAAGTGGAAATTCGATCCTCAAATACTCATTTCTGCTTCAGAATATTGTTCCACCTACAAGAAAATAAGCTCTCTGTGGCCACGACAAAGGCCTGTGGCCACAGCACGGCGGGGCAGGGAGCAGCAGAGGCCCTGTCCTCCCCGCTGTGCACAAGGCCATCGCCTAACAAATCAGGGTGGGCATGAGGTTATGTTTCTGAGCTTTTAAGGAAATTCCTGTTGATGAAGACTTGGCTCTCACCACACAGCTGACTTGACAAGACCAACAGGCCTTGACTTAGAGCAGGTTGGAGAGAAACGTGGCCCATTCCCAGGGCCCCATTCCCCCGGCTCTCCCATCTAGGGGAACCTCCAGGCTGGGACCTGACAAAGGAGGGGGAACTAGCCAGCCCAGGAGTGAGAGGAACGGTGTGGCATGTGCGAGGGCCCTGAGTCAGGGAAGCCTTCGGAGAGACCCGAAGAGGAAGAGGCCAGCCGGCTCGCCTGGGACTGAACCACGCCGTCCCTCCGTGGGCCTCTGTCGGGACGTGGGATTTCATCCCAAGGGCGATGGGAGCCACTAAAGGTTTTCAAGTAGAGGATGACAGGACCCACTTGCGAGCTGCTCTTTGTCTCCAAGGTATGGATGTTCCTGGGGCAGAGGGTGGGGTCCATGGAGAAGGGTCCCCAGGTGCCTGCCTGACTTTTAACCAGCTCTCCCAGGCGCTCTGGGCGGGGAGACCGAGGCAGCCCCTGGCAGGTGGAGGAGGCGCAGCAGCAGAAGCATTGGGGGGAGGGGTGCGGTCAGGAGATCTGGAGAACCCGGGCCCCCAGATCCTCCCCTGCCTCCTGCCCCATCCTCCTCATCACTGGGCTGGGCCCGGGAATTGAGCTGTGGCATCAGCCTGCACATGGCGAGCTCTTGTAATTAAAGGTCTGCTAATATTTCCGCTGGAAAGGCAATTTTCTGAGGGCATCTGGGTTTTTTTTTCTTTCTTTCTTTCCTGGGTATAAAGGAGACTGGGCAGGGCAGGCTGATTGTGCATGCGAGACAGGTCTTGAGGTCGTTATGTGAGTGTTAATGTTCCGTTACAATATACAGTAATGAATTGGGACTTTCAGAGTAATAGCAGTTTGTGCTATTGGCCAAAATGAGTGTATTCATCTTAATTTTTAACATCTATTGCCTTGGAGAAGCTTTTGTAATTAAATGTTTGGTTGCACCAGCAAATAAGAGGAAGTTTCCTTCACCGGATAGGAAGGACTTTCTTACCTTCATCCAGCAACAATCCTGGCCTTATTTGCCTTCCCCACCCTCGGAGCGAGACTGAGGTTGTGGTTCATTATAAGGAGGGACTTTATGATGGCAACAACCGACTGGGAATGGACTGAACTACCTTCTAAGGTAGTGAGTCCCCCATGGCCGGTGGTATTCAAGCCCAGTTTGTAAACTGCTGAGCTCTAAGGGGGATTCCAACATTTGAGAAGGGATTAGGATTTTCGAACTACAGGGGTTTGTGCGTGGGATCCGCACAGGAACATCTTTCAGCAAGGGGGGCAAGGAAGGTTATGTGGGGAATTTATCACCAGTTGACAGGATTCCAGTGGCACCTCCCTGCTAGTGGAAAGTGGCTTCTCATAGATGACTCACCCCTTCTGCTCTTTTCTGGTCACTCATTCCTGCAGGCCCCAGGTGTGGTGGGGTCTTCTGAGTCATCGCATACACGTCACATGGAATCTTCTTGAACGTGATTCTGAACCTCAGACTTGTTGCTTCTCTGATTTGCCTTCTTAAAGAAAGTGGTCGGGGGGCACCTGTGTGGCTCAGTCGGTGAAGCCTTCAGCTCGGGTCATGATCTCACCGTCCTGAGGTTGAGCCCTGCATCGGGCTCCCTGCTCGGTGGGGGGCCTGCTTCTCCCCCTCCTGTTCCCCATCCCCCTGCTTGTGCTCTCTCTCTATCAAATAAATAAATAAAATCTTAAAAAAAGGGGGGGGGGTCAGGAGTGCTAAGGAGGACTGGGTGGAGTAAGCCCCTTCTGTGTCCCCTACAAGGAAGGACCTTGTCCCAGGATTGGCATCTCCACCTCCTATGCATCAGGAATCGGATTTGAGCCAATGCTGGGGATTTGGAACTACTTCAGGGATTTCTGGAATGCCCCATCGCAAGTTTAGGGCTCGCGGTGGCTCCCTGGCTGAGTGTCTAACCTGGAAGGGAAGGTAGGGCTCTTTTGGGGAAAAATCTCCAGGACTTCATGCTGACCTTTGTTTTGCTCAAGGGACCCCGGTGCCATCACGGGCTCCGGTGTCCCTCGGCCAACCCCGTCCTCCTCGATCGCCCGGCCTGTGTGCCTTGCCGGCTTCCTCCCTGAGCGCTGTCCCTCCCCCACTCTCTGCGCCCTGAGCTGCTGGGCTCAGGGCCTTCCTGGCACGTGCGGAGAACCCCTGAAACATAGATGGGATGAACGAATGAATGAATGTCAACAGAGGCCGGAGCGCTTTCAGAATCCCCCCTTCCCGGGGCCCCTGGGGGGCTCAGTGGTTTGGCGCCTGCCTTCAGCCCAGGGCGTGACCCCGGGTTCCTGGGATCGAGTCCCACATCGGGCTCCCCGCATGGGGCCTGCTTCTCCCTCTGCCTGTGTCTCTGCCTCTCTCTGTGTGACTCTCATGAATAAATAAATAAAATCTTAAAAAACAAAAATCTGTATTTCAAAAAATAAAATAAAATAATCACCCCTTCCTGCCTCCTGAAGTCAGTTAAAACAGAAGCTTCCAGCCCCTTCCTGCTTGGCCTGTCTTCCCCTTGAAGGGCATGGACTGCACCAAAGCCACGATGCCTGGTGTGGGGCCCACACTCTCGAGCCGACAAAAGCCTTTCAGATTCATATTTTATGTGACCCGCCCATCTTCAGGTGGGGAAACTGAGGCGCAGAGTCTCCAGAGCAATGGATGGCAGAGAGGGGACCACCCCCCGGGTGCTCTGACCCGCAGCCCGGGCCTCTGCACCTGCCCGGACGGGGCCCAGCCCTGCTTCCCGGCCGCAGCCACGCACAGCTCGGCTCCGGCCTCCCCTTCTGATGTCCTCGGAACGGCTCCAGGACTCGTTCGTGAGGGCTTTGCCTCGGTAGGCAATTACCTGAGTTCATATGGTTAATTGAAATATTCCTTTTCCTAGAGTTTTAATTCATCCAGCGTAGTTTCAGGAGCCACAGATAATAAGACCTAATTTATAATTAGGGCTTATCAAGAATCAGCTAATTTCTAGACCCCTCATTCCCAAGGAGGGAGCTGGCGGGGTGGGGGGCTCCTCTTCTCTTTCCAGGGAGTTGCTACCCACAAAGCTCAGAGAGGCACCAGGGAGGGAGGAGGATTGATTGGGAGCTGGCCCTCCATCTTGGACAATTTATTAATTGGATTATGGGAAATCTCAGGCCCCAGGCAAATCCCAAGGAGCCACCACCGCCTCCCCTGCTTTACTGTGAGACTATTAGGCACAAAGACAAGAGACCGAGACTCCACTCAGCCTTTCAGGAGATGAGAGTCTCTAAAGAAGTCACCGAACCCTGTCTGGCCTCAGTTTTCCCATCTATACAGTGGCCTGGATTATCTGCCCTCCTGGCCTCCCAAAGCTTCCGTGGGAATTTCATAAGGCGATAGGCAGGTGCGTTTCAGGAGCTGTCACGGCCCCTTCTGGGGCCTTTGTGGCTGAGATAGGCCTGAAAAACAACACAAAAAGGTGTCTGATCCCGGGAAACTGCTCAGGGAGACTGGTACTGGCCCAGACCCCACAGGTGGGAAGACTGGGGGTCTGCCTTTGACCCCAGCTGTCCTTGTGCCTGGGTTCCTGAGCCTTTCCTCACCCCTGCATGTCTCGGGGCCCTTGGGCTCGTCTCCCTGTTGCTTACCTACTGCAAGTTCCACTTAACTCTGGAAGCAGCTCAAACATTCACCCAACCACTTTGAGTGTCTGGAAGGGACTTTGAGTGTCCGTGCAGAGGCAGTGGAGAGGGGACAACTTTGGAATCATATAGGCCTGGGGTCAAACCCATGCTCTGCCCTTTACTAGCTGTGAAGTCAGCTTTTCACCAAAAGAAAGTGACATGAGGCAGAAACCCAATTGAAATGATCTTAAGCTAAAAAAAAAATAATAATAAAATAAATAAATAAATAAAAAATTACCTACTGTATCTAAAACCCAGGGGGACGGGCTTTAGGTATGGCTGGATCCAGGTGTTCAACAAGGACAACTGAACTCTTTTTCCTCCCCAACTCTTGGCTGTGATTTCCTCTAGAGTGACTTCATTCCTCAGCAGGGTTTCACCCGTGTTGGGGAAAGATGATGATAGTTCATTGCTGGGGTGAGCAAGAGGAAGTAGAATGAGCCTGATACTCAGACTGAGCAGGATTTCCAGGCAGTCAGAAAAAGTGGTTTTGCAAAGAAAAAGAGATCGGGAAGACAGAAAAACTTATAATCTTAAAGTCAGTCACTCATGCCATCTGGTCTTCTGTTTTCTCATCTGTAAAATAATGTCAATAGCAATGTCATAGGATTAATATACAAGATTCATAGACAAAAATCAATTGTATTTCTGAACAGTAGCCATAAACCAAAAACAAAATTAGGAAAACAATTTCATTTAGAAAAGCTTCAAAAAAGAATAAAAATACTTAGGAATACATATTTTAAAATTTTTAAAAATTGTATTTAAATTCAATTAATTGAACATGTAACGTAGTATTGGTTTTCAGAGGTAGAGGACAGTGATCCATCAGTCTTACATAACCACCCGGGCTCGTCACATCACGTGCCCTCCTTAATGCCCATCACCCAGCTACCTCATCCCCCCACCCCGCTCCCCTTGGGCCACCCTGTTTGTTTCCTATGATTAAGAGTCTCTTATGGTTTGTCTCCCTCTGATTTCACCTTGTTTTATTTTTTCCTCTCTTCCTCTGTTTTGTTTCTTAAATTCCACATACGAGTGAGATCATAAGAGAATTGTCTTTCTCTGACTGACTTATTTCACTTAGCATAATATCCTCTAGTTCCATCCACATCATTGCAAACGGTGGTTTCAATTTTTGTTTTGATAACTGAGTAGTAGTCCACCGTGTGTGTGTGTGTGTGTGTGTATCTCACATCTTCTTTATCCATTTATCTGGGTTTTTAAAATTTTTTTTAATTTTTATTTATTTATGATAGTCGCAGAGAGAGAGAGAGAGAGAGAGAGAGGCAGAGACACAGGCAGAGGGAGAAGCAGGCTCCATGCACCGGGAGCCTGACGCGGAATTCGATCCGGGGTCTCCAGGATCGCCCCCCCCCCGGGCCAAAGGCAGACGCCAACCGCTGCGCCACCCAGGGATCCCATATCCATTCATCTGTTGATGGACATCTGGCTCTCTCCATAGTTTGGCTACTGTGGACATTGCTGCTATAAACCCTGGGATGCAAGCGCCCCTTCGGATCACTACATTTGTATCTTTGGGGTAAATACCCAATTGTGCAATTGCTGGGTCCCAGGATAGCTCTATTTTCAACTTTTCGAGGAACCCCATACTGTTTCCCAGAGTGGTTGCACCAGCCTGCATTTCCACCAGCCGTGTACCAGCGTTCCCCTTTGTCCACACCCTCGCCACATCTATCGTTTACTTAGGAATACGTTTAAGAAAAGAAGTATGAGACTCAGACACTAAAAACTGGAAACATTTTTGAAGGAAGTTAAAAAAGACCTAAATAAATGTGGACATCCTGTGTTCATGGAAGACTTCATATTGATAGGATGGTAACACTCATCAGTTGAGCGACGTATCTCATGGGATCTCTGCAAAATCCCAGCTGCCTTTTCTTCAGAAATTGACAAGCCAGGAATGCCTGGGGGGCTCAGTGGTTGAGCATCTGCCTTCGACTCAGGGCATGATTCCAGGGTCCTGGGATCGAGTCCCACATCGGGTTCCCTGCAGGGAGCCTGCTTCTCCCTCTGCCTGTGTCTCTGCCTCTTTCTGTGTGTCTCTCATGAATAAATAAATAAAATCTTGAAAGAGAGAGAGAGAGAGAGAGAGAGAGAAAGGAAGGAAGGAAGGAAGGAAGGAAGGAAGGAAGGAAGGAAGGAAGGAAGGAGAAAGAAAGAAAGAAAGAAAGAAAGAAAGAAAGAAAGAAAGAGAAAGAAAGAAAGAAGAAAAAAGAAAGAAGTTGACAAGCTAACCCAAAAACTCGTATGGAAATGCAAGGACCTGAGAATAGCCAAAACAATCTGGAGAAAGAAAGATAAAGTCAGAGAGCTCGCAGCTTCAACCACAACTTCCCAATGTCAAAACTTCCTACAGGGCAACCCTGGGTGGCTCAGCGGTTTAGCGCTGCCTTCAGCCCAGGGCATGATCCTGGAGTCCCAGGATCGAGTCCCATGTCGGGCTCCCTGCACGGAGCCTGCTTCTCCCTCTGCCTGTGTCTCTGCCTCTCCCTCTCTCTCTTTCTGTGTCTCTCATGAATAAATAAATAAAATCTTAAAAAAAAAAAAAACTTCCTACAAAGTTACAGCAATCAAGACAGTGTGGTCTTGGCATAAGGAGAAACATAAAAATCAATATCATAGAACTGAGAGTGCAGGAGTAAATGCGTACATCTATGGCCAACTGACTTTTCAACAAAGGTGCCAAGACCATGAAATAGTCTTTGGATAAACTGGCCATCCACATGTAAAAAAAATGAAGTTGGACCCCCCTCCTCATGCATTATTCAAAAATTAGCTGAAAAAAAGGGGATCCCTGGGTGGCTCAGCGGTTTGGCGCCTGTCTTCGGCCCAGGACATAATCTTAGAGACCCGGGATCAAGTCCCACACTGGGCTCCCTGCATGGAGCCTGTTCTCCCTCTGCCTGTGTCTCTGCCCATCTCTCTCTCTCTCTGTGTGTCTCTCATGAATAAATAAATAAAATCTTTAAAAAATTAGCTGAAAATGGATCATAGACCTAAATGTGGGAGCTAAAACTGTAAAGCACTTCAAAGAAAACATAAGTGTAAATCTTCATGACCTTGGATTAGGCAACGATTTCTTAGATATGGCACCAAAAACATCAGAGACAAGAGGAAAATAATTTGGACTTCATCAAAATCTAAAACTTTTGTGCTTCAAAGGACACCATCGCGAAAATTACAGAGAGAATGGGAGAAAATATGTGCAAATCACGTATCTGATAAGGGAATATAGGAAGAAATCTTATGGTACAACAATGGAAAGATAAATAACCCAATGAAAATGGGATTTTTAACCAGATACCAAAAGATTTGAAATACACATTCCTCAAATGCGCACATCCTCGAAAGTAGACATGCCAATGGCCAATGAGCATATAGAAAGATGCTCAACAACATCATTAGTCATTAGAGAAATGCAAATCAAAAGCACAGTGAGATCCAATTTCACATCCTCTCAGGTTGCTATAATCAAAAAGACGAGCAATAACAAGCATTGTTGAAGATGTGAAGGAAACAGAGCCTTCCCCGTGCGGCTGGCAGGAGAAAGACGGCGTAGCTGCTCGGGGACACGGGGTGGCAGTTCTCCCAAAGCGAAGCACAAAGTTCCCGTATGACCCAGCACCTCCACCCTCAGCAATTCTCCCGATTTCAAGAGAATTGAAAGCATATGTCCACGCGGAAAAGTGTATGTGAATGTTCGTACCAGCGTTATTCGTAATAGGCAAAAAGTGGAAACTGCCCAAAGGTCCATCAGCTGCAAGTTGGATAAACAAGACGTGTTCTATTCATGCAATTGAATATTATTCAACCGTAAAAAGGAACAAAGTACTGACACATGCTGCAGCATGGATGAGCTGTGAACACATCATGCTAAAATGAAAGAAATCAGTCACCAACGGCCACATAGGATGTGACTGCATTCACATGACATGTCCAGATGCGACAGCTCCGTGCGGATAGAGAGGAGATGGGTGGTTGCCAGAGGCTGGGGAGAAGGGGGCGTGGGGAGTGACGATGGGCGTGGGATTTCTTTGTGGGGTGATGAAATGTTCTGAAAGTGGACACGGTACGATTGCACAACTTGCCAAACGTACTAAAGCCACTGACCCGTGTACTGCGAAAAAGACGGCTTGATGGTGTGATGGTCAATTGTATGTGTCAACTTGCCTAGGACACAAGGTGCCCGGGTAATAAGAAACATTATTCTGGTGTATCCTCGAGGGTGCTTCTGGAGGAGACGAGCATTTGAACGAGTGGACAGAGAGAAACAGACCTCCCTTCCCAGTGCGGATGGCCATCGTCACCCCCATGGAGGGTCTGAAGAGCACAGAAAGGCGGAAGGAGGTTGAATTCTCTCTGCCTGGACTGCTTGAGCGGAGACATGCGTCTTCTGCTGCCCCTGGACCAGGACTTACACCACTGGTGCTCCTGGTTCTCAGGCCTTCGGGATGGGACTGGAACTGTGTCGCTGGCTCTCCTGGCTCCGTAGCTCACCACTAACAGATTGTGGGACTTGGTCTCCATAATCACGGGAGCCAATTCCTTATAATAAATCTCTCTTTTTATATTTCTCTTAGAAATATATATTTATATATATGTTATATGTATATAGATAGATATAGATATATATTTATATCTATATATCCTATTGGTTCTGTTTCTCTGGAGACCCCTGACTAGTACAGATGGTATGTGAATTATCCCTCAATAAAGCTGTTATTTTAAAAGCTGGTATCGAAACATCCACCCTACAGGGTGATGGCGGAGAAGAAATGAATTGTCGCACCTAAAGCTCCAAGCACAGGGCTAGGCCCACAGTCAGAGCAAAGTGTTCATTTTCTTTCCTTTCCCAACAAACACTCCCCCCTCTTCCCTCCATCACCCCCATCCTGCTTTAAGCAATCCCCCCACCCCCACCCCCGGCTCCTGAGGTAGAACTTTGAGGCATTCCACAAAGAAGGCTGCGCTATGCTTGGCTACTCACAGAGCAGCCAGGGTGGTTATTAAGATGGCTGGGCTGGTCTTCCCTGATATTAATGAATAAGATATTCATTTCCCTAAGAATGCATCAACCTCTCTAGCAATCGCGGGAACCTAGGGGGAGGCAGATGCAGCTCTATTAATCCACGCAGGCCTCACATCCACTTTGATTCAAAGGTTTCACTCTGGTCGGTTTCCATGAGGGGGATGCTTTATTAGTTGGCGATGACAGGCTAAGTGAACTCAGGTACTGGGTGTTTGGCTAAGGATGACGACGAGGCTATTTTAAGTCACTGGAGTTCAAGGGTACCTGCCTCAGCGCTTTTGTTTAAATTGATTTGTAGTCCTGCTCGCTTGACCTTGCTGCATAAAGTAGTTCCAAGGGGGAAAAATAGAAGAGAGTAATTCTAGCCAAGGGAGCAGATGTGTCCCAGCCCCCGGCCCCTCCTGCACCGGAGGGAACCCACCACGGAGCTGACCTTGAGCGTGGGCTTCAACTGCCACGTGGTCACCACACAGGTCACGGGGGGTCAGTGAAGGGCCCAGCAGGGTGGTCCGGGTGCGGGAAGACCCAGAAAGAGGGCCGATTGCCTAAGGTTGCAAAATGAGTGAGAAAGTGGGGATTTTAATCCAGGTCGGCATAACTCAAACTCCTCCTGTCGGGTCTTAGGAAAATATTTAATATTTATTAAGTGCCTTTCACAGTCCAGCGAGTCTCGAATGCTTTATGGACATTAGCTCCTGTAAGTCACACAGCAGCCAGTGAGGTGAAGGACTATCGGTGTCCCCATTTTACAGATGAAGAAACCGAGTAGTTTGCCCAAGGTCGTGGGGGCAAGTAAAATGGCAGAGATGGGATTTGAGCCCAGGGACGGTGCCACCAGAACCGGCCTCTTAGCCATCACACCAGGCCACCTCTGTTTGCTTAGGACATTGTGCACCAAAAAAAAAATAAAATTAAATAAAAATAAAATAAAATAAAATAAAATAAAATAAAATAAAATAAAGGAAAAAGAAATCAGACTGTCTGCCAGGGTCTAACTTGGAGAGTTCAGCTGTCTGCATGGACCAAAGAAACCTGGGAATTGTCACATCCCCCAAACCACCCCAAACCACCCCAAACCGAGGGGAGCCAGAGGATGTTGCTTTGGAATCTCTCCTCCTTCTAGGTGCACGGAGCAGCGGCAGGTCCCACGCCTGTGGGTGCACCGTGTTTCCTGGCACCCCCGACCCGTCCTCCTTCCCGGGCCTCTGCTCAGAGATCTGCACCCTGCACCGCCACCGCGCTGGGTGGGCTCCAGGCCGACCCCTGCAAACGCTGTGCATCCTTGGCTGAGTCACTTAACCTCTCTGACCCCCAGGCCCCCGATACGATAAGCATGAGGATATCGGCTATTCTCACAGGGCTGCTCGGAGGATTCAGAGAACTTTCGGGACTTGGTGGGTTTGGAAGAAAGGACCAAGGGGGTGAGGAGTTAGTTCCTCGCTCCAGGATAGAGCCCTCCGCGAGGGACGGGGTGTAATGAGAGGGAGTGACCGGTAGGTGGCAGTGCTTCAAAGCGGCCCTGGGGTGCCCGGAGGACCTTCCTATTATTAGGCCTTGCTTAGCACGTCCGTGGAAGCCCCCCGACCCCCACCCCGTATCCACACCCCGTACCCACACCCAGAAAGGGAAGAGTGAGGCCCACAGAGCAGAAGTGCAGCAGGCGCAGAGCAGAGGTGCACCAGCATCATGCCCAGGCCAAGGTGGTCTCTGAACATCTTCCATCCTTCAGTCCCTATGTATTAGGTCCCTAGCGGGTACAGAGGCTGTGGGCTTGGCCCGGAGATTGATTGCTCCAAACTGGGCGATTCCCAGTCCAGTCCAACTTCCATGTCTGCCGCCCCCCGCTGCTTCCTAGGCCAAGCTCACTGGGATGTCTTCACCCGCCCTAAACTGGGTACCCAACAGGGAGAGGTTGGTTGAAGGCACTCCAGATGCACTCGAGGCCAGGGGACCTTGGTCTTGCCATGTGACCTTGGCCAACACCATCACTGGTAGGTCACGAAATCCATTTAGTGGGTGTGTCATTGTAGAAGAAAAGAATTTTTAAAGTACTAGCATGTATCTGTCATGGTAGAGCTGGACGTTTTATTAACTGTTCCAGCTTTATAGACACAAACACACCTGTGACAAGCCTGTGTGTCCTTGTGCGCATGCACACACGCGTGCGCCTACTACCCAAAATGCCCAATGTGAAAGGGGTCCTGTCTTATCTTGTGCATCACGGTCCCAGGTCTGAGAAGCCCCCCTGAGGAGGATTCCAAGGTTGTATCCTGCATCCAGGGCCTCCTGCCCTTGGCTGCCCTCACACCTGCAAGCTGACCCCCGCGCTGCCCAGGCCCCCCTACCCAGTGGGATTTCCACTTGTGGCCATTTGCTTCCTGGGCAGCAGGAAAGCTGGTAAACTCCTCCCTTCATTATGCAACAGTGGGACAGCAGGCCCACGTGGTTGACAGTCCCCCATCTACAGGTGAGAAGGTGGAAGCTCAAGGAGGTGACCCAGCCTGCCAGCCTGCCCCAGGCCCGGGAGCCAGCAAGTGCAGGGAGGTGAGACCTGAGCCAGGCCTAGCAGGGCCCTGACACCTCCCTGCGTTGTGCTGCCCCAAGCACAGGGCCTGGAACCCCTTCTCCCAACAGAAGTAACAACCACTTACCAGCGCTTCCATTTCTCTTCCTCTGAGTCACTTTTATTTTCTCTCTCACTCTCAAGTTTGATTGAATTTACACTTAATGAATCCAACTTTGTCATTTAGGGGATGTTGGAGCAATAAGACCTGACAAGGCGTGAGTGATGATGCAATCAGCTGCTGGGGAGCCTGCGGGCAGGCGGCAGGCGAGGCCCGGAGCTGGGAGCCGGTCCTGCTCCCTCCCCGGGATGCTGGCTGCACCTGCTCGGCTGGGGCTGGGGCTCTGGGAGGCACCCCGCACCCTGCACCCTGGGAGGAGAAGCAAGACTGGGTGGGGGGGCCCCCAGGAGTCACTTTATTGAAGCCAAGAGCAAGGGCAGACCTTTCAGATCAGAATGGGTAAGGGGTCAGGGTGCAAAAGAGGAGGTCACCGAGATGGAAGGAGGGCCTGCTGGCTCCACGCCCTTGGGCGACTCCCTTCACTCTCTGGTCCTCTATCCCTCCACCGGGAAGGCGGGGCAGGGGCCCAAGGAGGTTGCTTTGCTGGTTGTAAGGATGGGGGCTCAGGCTCTCGTCCCAGTTTCAAAGGCGGTGGTTTGGCAGCAGGTTATTAGCTGCCTGGAAGTCCATCGCAGGGCTTTGGCTTTGGCTTTGGCTTTGGCTTGATGAAGGGCCGCTGCCCCACCCAGCGCCCGCCCAGGGGCGAGGCTGGCAGGAGGGCAACAAGCTCTGAGAAGACAACAAAATGAGAAATCAGGGATCCCTGGCGGCTCAGTGGTTTGGTGCCTGCCTTTGGCCCAGGGCGTGATCCTGGAGTCCCAGGATTGAGTCCCAGGATCGAGTCCCAGGATCAAGTCCCACATCGGACTCCCTGTAGGGAGCCTGCTTCTCCTCTGTGTCTCTGCCTCTCTCTGTGCGTGTCTCTCATGAATGAATAAATAAAATGTTTAAAAAAATGTAAAATGAGAAATCATTACAGTGTGATCTCACTTTGGTTAGGGGAACCCGTACACGCCCAGGGGGAAAGTGGCCAGGAGAATACACCCAAAATGTTCACAGTAGGGGTAGAATTTTGTGCATGTCCCCTTTCTTCTTTTTTTCCTGACTTTCATTTTATTTTATTTTTCCCCCTTCTTATCCGAAATTTCAAATATTTATTTATTTATTTATTTATTTATTTATTTATTTATTTATTTATTTTTAAAGGATTTTATGTCTTCACAAGAGACACAGAGAGAGAAAGGCAGAGACACAGGCAGGGGGAGAAGCAGGCTCCATGCAGGGAGCCTGATCCTGAGTGGAAGGCAGCAGCCGCTCAGTCGCTGAGCCACCCAGGCATTCCTCAAACCTTTATTTTTTTAGTGAAATAAAGCACACATCCAGAAGAGTACATGACACATAAATGTGAAGTTGAAGAAATAATTATAAAGTGAACCACCTGCAGAGGCGCCTGGGTGGCTCAGTCCGTTAAGCAACTGCCTTTGGCTCAGGTCATGATCCCAGACTCCTGGGATCCAGCCCCGTGGGCTTCCCTGCCCCGTGGGGAATCTGCTTCTCCCTCTGCCTCTCCCCTTGCTCATTCTCTCTCTCAAATAAACAAATAAAAATCTTGAAAAAAAAATGGACCACCTTCACTGCCACCCCTTAGGCCTCTCAATGCCAGACAAACCATTTGCCAATCGTTTCTTTGTTTTTATTTTTTTATAGTTTTACTCCCAGAGCAGACATCCCATCCATTAAAGAAAAGTTTCAGGTCTCCTGGGTGGCTCAGGGGTTGAGCATCTGCCTTTGGCTCAGGGCATGATCCCGGAGTCCTGGGATCAAGTCCCCCATCGTGCTCTCTGCAGGGAACCTGCTATTCCCTCTGCCTCTGTCGCTGCCTCTCTGTGTCTCTCATGAATAAATAAGTAAAATCTTAAAAAAAGAAGAAAGAAAAAAGTTTCAGTGGGAAGGATTGTGACTGTGAACAAAGATGGATCAAAGGGAGAACTTTCCAGATTCTTAGATTTTTCCCTTGGAACTCAGGGGAGATGTATCAGGTTAAAGCAGAAGATTGATGGGCGTCATCTCCATGTCCTAGAAAAGCCTCAAGCATATTTGGGTGTCCCATTTAAAACATGAGTAGAGTAATACTGAAAATGAAGAAAAATTCCCACAATCATTGCATTACAGGTATGAGTAGAGAAAATTAAAATTTACAGAGAGCATTACAGCAAAGCAGTTAGCTGGGATTCGGAGGAGCTGGGTCTAACTCTCAGCACCGTCCTTAACGAGTGCTGTGGCCTTGGATAGTCGTCCTAACATCTGAGAGCCTTTGCTTCCTCATCTGTAAAATGGGTTGGTCAAGCAAAATGGCACAGGCGATTGAGTTTTGCAAAGGGTGACACAAATGCCAGGGGTTTCACGTGAAACCACAGGACAGAGAGCAGATCTTTCAGAAACTCCGTTTCCTGACCTAGAACATCCATGCCTTTACTGCCCACCCCACAGCACCCCCTGCTCGGGGCACAGGGAGGGGATGCACAACTGAGGAGACACAGCCTGCCTATAAGGCTGGAAGGAGAGCCCAGTTTGAAGTCAAAGCCACCCCTGTTATTATTGGGAATCTGACTTAAGTGGGAAGGTTGGGGGCAGGGGCAGGAACAAGTGACTCCCCGGTGAGGCCTGCTGTCCTGCCCGCACTTTGCAAGAAGGGATTCTGATTCTGACTCTGCCCTCCCCTCTCCTTTCGGGTGGTATATGTCTTCAAAAAAGTCGACAAAGTTCTTAGACTCCTCCTGAAATCCCACTGAGGTCAGGAAGGCTCTGTTTATAACCATAACTCTGCATCAGAGCAGAGTCCTTGACCATTTTTGCGGGGGGCCTGTTACTGTCTTTGACAGTCTGGGGGAGCCTATTAACAGATCCTTTCTCAGAATAATGTTTTTAAGTGGAAATAATGTACCTATATTTAAGTGCATATGATTTTTTTGATGAAAATATTTTATAAGATTGCAAAGAAAATCAATTATATTGAAATATAGTCTTCAACGTATTAAAGGAACAAATACAAGAAATAGTAATAGATATGTTGCCTTATTAAGGCATTAAATAACAAGCTCTAGCGACAGGTCTAACAGCTAACACGAATCTGAAATAAGAATGACCCCGAATGATATTTCGAGACGTCTGCAGCCACTGTATTGTGATAGAAAAAACATCTGTGATTTTTTTTTCTATGGGTGGCACATCATAGTACTGCTAATGTGACTGTGGTTTGTTGCCTACATTCAAAGGGGAGGAAATGCTACATTTCCGTTACAAAATTAGTGAAAGTAAAGAAAAATAAACACGGCTTTTCCCCCCCATCCGAATTTACAAACCTCCTGAACTCTAACTGGACACCTCCGGTTGAGAGCCTCTGCAGGTGTAGGAAACTGTTTTTAGTAATAATGACGTGTCCCACACTGCATCACTCTGTCCTTTTGGGAAAAGGTTTTATCTTTTTATAAACACAAGAACACAAAAGAGCCAGCCACCTATGGAGCCTGAGGTGGCAAAGGGGGAGCAGGGAGACATAAAGGAATCCCAACCAGGGTGCAGGTTTGGGTCAGATACTGCCCCTGCCATGACACCACCACCTACTATAAGTCCATACCATGTCATACATTGGACCAACAGACAACTGGCCCAAAACAGGGCATGTGACGATCGTGAGAAGCAACTCAGTTAGTACAAGGGGCAAATTCCATTTTAGATGCTTTTTAAATTAAAAAAAATAATAAATTAAATAAATAAGTAAATAAAGACCTGAGCTTGCTGCTTTAGATCTTGGAAAACAGATTTCTCTGCCCCACCCCCGCCACACAAGCGAACTACAAGGACAATAGCCGGCCGGAAAGAAAGATAATAGCAGGAATAAACAAATTAGGAAACACAAAAACAGTAGAATCGGTACAGAAAACCAAAAGCTGGTTCTTTGAGAGTGGTAATAAAACAGACCAACCTCTGGCAAATATAATCAAGAAAAAAAGGCCCAAATGAAATCAGAAATGAGGAAGTGATTACAATGACAGATCTAACCGATGGAAAATCTCAAGGGGGGACATTGTACATAATTCCTTAGCAAATTTATTTTCAATCAGCAACTAAGCAGACAATGGGTGACAAAAATATAAAATAATCCAACCGAGTTGGCAAGAAATGTGGGTTAGATCAGCAAACAAGGAAAACTCGGAGAGAATGAGAGATTTATTAAAGAATGACCCTCCCCACCCCTCAACAGGACATTTGTACCGACCCTGAAGTCTCTAGAGAAATCTATCCAAATTTTACAGGAGAGTGCATTTCCATGTTACATAAATTATTCTTTAACATAGGAAAAATGGTTTAAAAAAACTGCTAATTCATTTTGCAAGGCAAATGCAGTCCTGATTTTAAGCCCCGATACGGAATTTTTTTTAAAGGAAACAGGATCCAATATCATTTGAGAGTACAGTCCCAGCAAATAGTGTTCAGCAGCACATTAAGAGGACTAAAACACCATAACCGCAGAGGGTTTCTCCAGCAATGCAAAGAAAGTTCAGCACAAGGGTATCTATTAATACAACACATCAGATCAATAGATTAAATAATATGAACCATATGCTCATCCTAATGGATGCCAAAAAATGCATTTCAATAGATGTCAAAACATTTTTAAAAATAGGAATAGAATGACACTTCCTTAACATAATAAGGATCTATTTAAAACCAAGCCAGCATCCTTTTTAATGGAAAAACATTTGAGATTTTCCCATTAGAAAAGGGAACAAAATAAATAAGGTCTCTATCACCATTATTATTTAATATCATATTGATAAATCTGGCTGATGTAATAAGACATGAAAAAGAAACCATAAGAATAGTTATTAGAAAGATAGAAAGCTGCATTCGCAGATGATATAATTATAGCCTTTAAAAATCTGATGTTCTCATCTAAACTACCATTAGCAGTAATACAAAAGTTCAATAACTGGCTAGCTATGGATACATGATAAGTATTTTAAAAATCAATAACTTTCTTAACTAAATGCAAGGAAGACAAGAGAGGAAACAAAGAATGAGATCCAATTCATAATCAAATATAACTAATTAAATACTCAGACATAAACATGGGACACAAAAAAATTCAGAATTTTCTTGGAAAGCATAGTAGAAAATCTGAATAATAGAAAAACATCACGTTTCTCAACAGAAAGTATAAGTATCTGTAATTTTCTGATTTAGTAATTCAAGATAATCTCAGAATAATACAAAAGGATTTCTTACAGAATTTGACAATATGCATTTAAAAATAATTTTGAGGGCACCTTGGTGGCTCAATTGGTTAAGCCTCTGCCTTTGGCTCAGGTCATGATCCCAGGGTCCTAGGATGGAGTCTGGCACCATGGACTTCCTGCTCAGTGAGGAGTTTACTTCTCCCTCTCCTTCTGCCCCACTGCCCTGCTCATGCACACACTTGCACACATGCTCTCTCTCTGTGACTCTTTCTCTGTCAAATAAATAAATAAAATATTTTAAAATAATAATTGTGAGGTGTGCCTGGTGGCTCAGATGGTTGAGCGTCCAACTCTTGATTTCAGCTCAGGTCATGATCTCAGGATCATGAGATTGAGCCCTAAATCAGGCTCCATTCTGAGTGTGGAGCCTGCTTAAGATTCTCTCTCTCTTCCTCTCCCTTTACCCCACCTTCCCCCAAATAAATAAATAGATAAATAATTCATTAATAAACAATAACTGAAATAAAGTAGTAGAGCAAATTAAATCTATAACTTGATAAAACCGAAGGTCTAAAACCCAATGATGACAAAAGAGAATTTAACATATGAATAGGATGTCACAAAAATGATAGGAAAAGGAAATGCCATGGAGTAAAGGAATTAGACAGTAGACAAGCAGAGAAATCAGTTTCGGTGTACACCTAAAAATAAATTCCAGGTTTAGAAGGGATCAATCAAAAAATATAGAAGACACAGTAAAATATAGAATGGTGTATTTATCCTAAGAAATAATAATAGGCCAGGATAGAAGAAATAGAAATTCATAGAAGAAAAAATGATAAAGTTGTATCACAATGCTAAATATATGCAAACACAAACTGAAAGAAAAAGAAATTAAGAAAAAGATTGCTATCAAATGGGCTTCTGACTACTTTTAAAATTTTGATGTTTTTGAGAATCTGAAGAAACTTAGGATCTTTTCACATATATGTATATACAGACATGCATACATACACATACATAAAGAGACACAGGAACACACACACATTCACGTTGACACATACAGGCCTACATAAATACACATACACATAAATGGTAGGTATTCTTGTATGAGGATAGTAGACTTCCTAAGGCTCTCTGTGGCCCCAAGATTAAGAATACCTCATCTAGACAAAATAGAGTACATTAAAATACGTAAGAACACCCCAAAGCCAAATAAATGAGTAGATGACATGACCAAACAATTCACTGAAAAGGAGATAGAAATAGTAAAAATAGTAAATGCAAGGACAAATGATCAATAGGCATAAAATATGCTCCAATTTTTGTCTACTAAATTATCAAATTGATATGAAACTGATTTTTAAAAGCAAACTAACGTTGATGAGGTTTCAGGAAAATTGCCACATTGCTGGTCCCTTTTGAAAGGTAATTGAAAATATCTCACAAGAGCCCCACAACATCAATACTGTTTGACCTAATTGTCCTTTTTCTGGGAATTCATACTCATGAAATAAATTTTAGGAACAAAGCTCCTCAAGACTTTCATCACACCATTTATGAATAGTGGTAGTGCAAAAGAAGAACCCTATAAATAGTAGAAGAAAGGACAGGGGACAGCTAAACAATTTGAGGAATCAACATAACTGAATAATATATGGCCATTAAAATGAAAATGATGAAAATTTAAAACTGATTATGATATGTTAAATTAAAAGGTAAAATGAAGTTGTATAATTTTTATTACAAAAATGATGGTGAATGATACATTTATTTTTTAAATTGTCCTTAATGTAATACATGAAAAGCTTTATTTAGGCTAAGGTTGGAGAGGACATCACACTACAATAGAATATGACAAAGAGAGGGATTATAGAGACAAATGGGGCTGCTGGCAACTCAAAACCAGGACCTCTGACTTCATCTAATTGTGCACAGGAGCTATCTGAGACAATAGGGCCTTAGGAACTTCTATGATGAACTGTTAGCTCCCTATCCATCTTTTCTCTCTTTTTTCCACCTTCTTCTTGCCTTCAAGTGGGTGATTCTTATACTTCATAATCATGATTTGAGTTCCAACCTCCCCAAATCCTATCAAACTGATAAAACATTCAAAACATCTGTGTCACTGCTAGAATACAAAGTATTTTAAAGTAATGTGATATAAATGAGCTCAGATTGAAGGAGACAGAAGTCCCCCACTCCTGTAATGCAACCCTCCTCTAGAATGCAACCTCCACATCTGTCTTTTTCCACTACTGAATCTTAAGCACCCAAAACAGTATTTGGCACATAGTAAGGACTTAATAACTATGAGATGGATGGGTGGATGGATGGATGAGTGGATGGATGGACGGATGGAGGAATGGGACAGAAAAAAAACCCACCAAAGAAGCAAAGACAAGAAGCTTGAAAAACCTAAAACTCTGAGCAAATCATGGCTATAGAGGACCACATGGTGATAAAGAGGAGCAAAGCAAAAGATTTTAGGAACTGCTGCAGGTCCCTACTCAGGGCACTCAGCTGTAGCATTTGCCTGATTTTTCCCTGGGATACACTAAAAGGTGGTGCACTGAGTCAAGATGGATAATCAGACTGGTTGGATAAGAAGCCTGTGTCTCCCACTAACTGAAATATTAAAAGCAAAATATGCTTCATTGAACCCTGAATGTCCCTGATATGTAGGACCCTTTAGTAGAGATCCTTTCCAATCCCTGCTGGCATCTGGACCTAAGACTTCATCCAGATGCATAGATCCAGGCGCTAGCATTGAGAGGGAGCCAAGAGGCAGTGAAAAGAGAGCTAATCTCAATCCCAGGAATGACTTGAGTTATTGTGTCTGCCCATGCCCACACCCAGAGAGGGTGAAAGAATATGTTCCACAGAGAGGTGAGCTTCCCTACCAAATGACTGCCTTATAAATAGTTATAACCTATAACCTGTGGCAAATTGAATGCCTTGACTAGCAAGCCAAATCTACAGAAACATAAAATTTCTCTTTCTCCGTGTTTGAAATCAAAAGAACTGAACTTCCTCCTCTGACAAATTTTCTCTGCAAACCCAGACCTGTCTCCAAAGGGTAAGTAAAGCAAGGACAAGCATCAAATTGTTACTTTCACCTGGAATTAAATCAGATATATAGTCTGGACAAAAGTTCCCCTATGAAACAGACTTACTTCAGAAGGAAAAAAATTAATATAAAATTTATATTTTCCATGAGATTAGAAAATATATTGTATTTATGAAAAGATAGTAATCTGAGATAAGACAATTTTACTTTAGGATGAAAAATCATGATTACAGAATTTTTAAGTATACTAGGGGCAGTGAAGAGCATATTAAACATTGAAGAAAACTGAATTAATAATTTAAATTGACTGTTAAAAAAAGAAATCTCTTAGAATTCTGAAATGAAAGAAGATGAGCAAAAACATCAGAGTAAATCTGTAAGTGGTGATAACAGTTTGAGGGAAAGCAGCCACCAAGGGCAGGAAAAATTAATTAAAAGAATACCTACCTAGATATATCCTGGTGAAACTTCCAAATGTCAAACAAGGAGGAAAGGAGTCAAAGATTAATAGAATTTAAATTTTAAAAATAGGATCAACCAAAATAAAAATAAGAGAATACATGTGACTTGTGAAGGAGTGGAAAATGAGAAAATAGAAAATATGAACAATAGAACCAAAGACAGAAAGAAAATAAAAAACAAAATGATAGAATTAAGAATGTAGTAGTCATCACAATAAATAGATCAACAGCTGAAAGACAAAAGACAAAAATCAAAAGACAAAGATTATCTTATTGATTCTAAAAGCAAACTCATAATGATAATGTTTAAAGTAAAAGAATGAGTAAAGAGATATAAGGCAGCTATTAGTCTGCAAAAGAAATACAAGGATAATATTAACATAAAAAATCAAGTTCAAATCAAAATCTTAAATAAGAGAGGGCTAAATTGCTTTGATAAAAGTAAAATTCCCATTTATGATGTCATGAACTATAGGCACTAAATAATATGGCATTACAAATAATACAAAACATTCACAAGGAGAGGCTTTACAAACACTACCCACACTTTCATTTCTGATCATGATGAAATAACTGGAATCAGACTAGCCCTCCTGCCATAAACATCTAGAAAACTGTACACAATACATGAGGCAACTGAGCTCAGGTAAGTCAGAGATGACCCCCCAAAATTACCAATTATGTGGGCACCTCACTGGCTCAGAGGAAAAAGCCTGTGATTCTCAATCTTTGGGTCATGAGTTTGAGCCCCACATTGCGTGTGGAGATTACTTAAAAATAAATAAATAAAACTTTTAAAAAATTACCAATTATGTAAAGACATCTAAAAATGCAAGCAATAAAGAAGAGAAAAATCAATCTATTGAAACTGACCCAGAAATAGATGAGTATATAAGAACATTATGAGAGTATTATAACTGTGTTTCATATTTTTAAGAAGCTAGAAAACGGGGCAGCCCCGGTGGCTCAGCGGTTAGCTCTGCCTTCAGTCCAGGGCGTGATCCTGGAGACCTGAGATCGAGTTTCACGTAGGACTCCTTGCATGGAGCCTGCTTCTCCCGTTCCCTCTGCCTGTGTCTCTGCCTCTCTCTGTGTCTCTCATGAATAAATAAATAAAGTCTTTAAAAAATAAAAAAAAGAGAGAGGAAAAAAAAGAAGCTAGAAAAGGTAGCGTAAGTTATGTGCAGACACAGTAGATGTAAAAAATGACCCAACTCAACATTCTAGAGATGAAAATCACAGTATCTTGGATAAAACATGCAGTGGGATTAACAGCAGACTTTGTATAGGAAAAGATCAATGAAGTTGAAGATGTGACAATAGAAACTATCCAAACTGAGGGACACTTGGGTGGCTCAGTTGGTTAAGTGTCTGCCTTTGACTCATAGTCTCAGGGTCCTGGGATCAAGCCCCACGTTGGGCTTCCTGCTCAGTGGAAAGTCTGCTTCTCCCTATCCATCTGCTGCTCTACCTGCTTGTGCTCTCTTGCTCTCTCTGTCAAATAAATAAAATCTTAAAAGAAAAAGAAACTATCCAAAATGAAACAGAGTAAGTAAAAGATGGAGAAGATGGAGTTATAGTTTTCCTTATTTCTTCCATTAAATAAAACTAAAACCCCTGGAATATATATATATATATATATATATATGATAAATACACCATTGTACATCTCACTGGACCTTCTATATTTTTTTAATTGATCCCCTCTAAAACTGGAATTTACTTTTAGGTGTATACCTAAACTGATTTCTCTGCTTGTCTACTGTCTAATTCCTTTACTCCATGGTGTTTCCTTTTCCTGTCACTTTTGTGACATCCTTCTCATATGTTAAATTCTCTTATGTCATCAGTGGGTTTTGGACCTTTGGTTTCATCAAGTTATAAATCTATTTTGGTCTTAATACCATACCATTTCAGTTATTGTTCTTTAATGACTTACTTAAATGTCATTTATTATTATTGAAAAACTAGGCATTTCCAGCAAAGAAACAAGAAGTCTTAGCAAAGAAATAGAAGACATGAAGAAGACCAAATGGAAATGTTCCAACTGAAAAATACAATAAACAAAACAAAGGACTCGATGGTTAAGCCCAAGAGTGGAATGGAGAAGATACAGGAAAAAAAAAAATCAGTAAACTGGAAGGTGCAACAATTGAAATGATCCAACCAGAGCAACAGAGAGAAAATATACTGAAAAAAGAAGATAAGCAAAGCCTAAGGAGCCTGGGAGACCATAACAAAAAATATAATATTTGTGTCATCAGAGTGACAGAAGGGGATGAGAAAGATGTCAAAGCTGAAAGGGTGTTTTAAAAAATGGCTGAAAAACTCCCAGTTTGGCAAAAGATATAAATTTTCAGATTCAAAAAGCTTTAGTGAATCCTAAACAAAACCCAAAGAAATCCACACCAAGAGTTTCATAGTTAAATTTCTAAAAACTAAAGACCAAAGAAACACACAAAAAAAGAAAAAAAAAAAAACAACTTTAAGGCAGTAAAAGACAAATGACACCGTATCTAGGGAAAACAATTCGGATGACAAAGGGGTTGTTATCACAGAGGCCAGAAGGAAATGACACAATATTTTTTTGAGTGTTCAAAGAAAAGAAATTTCAACTCAGAATCCTATATCCAGAGAAAATATCCTTCAAGAATGAAGGATAAATCAAGACATTCTCAGATGAAAGAAAACTAAGAAAATTTGTTGCTAGAGAATTTACCCTAAAAGAAAGGCTAAGGAAATTTCTCTAAGCAAAAAGGAAACAATAAAGAAAAAAAAAAAAGGAATCCTGGAACATCTGGAAGGAATAAGGAACACAGTGGGCAAAAATATGGGTAAATACAAGAGACTCTCCTGTTGAATCCTCTAAATTATGTTTGATGGTTGAAGAAAAAATTATAAGACTATTTGATATGCCTTAAATTTTATATAGAGGAAATATATCTGACAATGATATATTAAAAGAGGAGGGACATAGAGTCAAGTAAAGTTTTGAATTGGTAAATCAAGAAAACTAGTACACTGTGATAAGTTATATATATATTTATATATATAGTACCTATTGATAGTAACATTTAGAGCAGCCACTTTTTAGAAATCCCAAAAAATCTATACAAAGGTATATGCTGCAACACGATAGGTAAGTCAAGATGGAATTCTAAAAATGTTCAAGTAACCCAGAGATAATAGGAAACAGAAAACAAAGATATGAAAAAAAACAGAACAAATAAAAACCAGAAAAATAAAATGGGAAACTTAAACTCTTAAATATTCATAATCCCATTACATGTAAACCACCTAAATATTCCAATTAAGAGACAGATATTGACAGAAAAGATTAAAAGACATGACCAAACTACAAGAAAACCATTTCAAATATAGTGATATAGATAAGTTGAAAGTAAAAAGATATGAAAAGCTATCTCATGCAAACACTAATCAAAATAAATCAAGAATGGCTATATTAATATCAAGTAAAGTAGGCTTTAGAGGAATGAAAGTTATCAGAAACAAAGACATTATAAAATGATAAAAAATTAATCCACAAAGAAGACATAACAATCTTTAATCTGTATGCACCAAAATATAAAACTGCAAAATGTGAAGCAAAAACTGGTAGAACTTAAAGATGAAATAGAAAAACCCACAATTACATTTGGAGACTTCCACACTCCTCTCTCAACAATTGGTAGAAAAACTAGACAGGAAATCAGCAAATGTGTAGAACTCAATACCACCAACAACCAACAGTATTTCTGCCCAACAGGAGGACACCCATTCTCTTCAAGTTCCTACAGGACATATATGAAGATAGACCGTATTTTGGTCTGTAAGAGAAATAAAATCAACACATTAAAAGAATAATAGTGTGTTCTCCAACCACATGGAACTAAACTAGAAGTCTAAAACAAAGAGATAACAGAAAAATCTCCAAAATCTTGGAAACTAAACAACACCAAATAACATGGATCAGAGAGGAAGTGAATGAAAGTGAAAATACAATATATTAAATTTGTGAGACATAACTAGAGAAATCCTAAAAAGGAAAATTTATAACAATAAGTGTATACATTAGAAAAGCGGAAAGGGGGAAGTCTGGTAGCTTAGTTGGTTAAGCATCTGACTCTTGATCTGAGTTTAGGTCTTGATCTGTCTTGATCTCAGAGTCCTGAGTTTGAGCCCTACATTGGGCTCTACACTGGGCATGGTGCCTACAAAAAAAAAAAAAAAAAAAAAAAAGGAAAAATAAAGATCCTAAACCAATCATTTAAGCTTCCTCATTAAAAATTCAGAAAGAGAGAAAAATAAACCAAAAGCAAGAAGGAAGGAAACAATATATGAACAGAAATCAATGAAATTTTAAAATGAAAAACAACAGAGATAATAAATGAAATAAAGAGTTCATTATCTGAAAGATTTGTATACTTGAGAAATACCCAGCTATACTAACAAAAAAAAGAGAGAGAAGGCATGGTTATTGATATCAGCAATAAAACAAGAGGAATCACTATAGACTGCAGATATCAAGAGTTTTAGGGAATACAAACAACAACTTTATACACATAAATTTGGAAATATAGATATAATGGACTAACATCCTTGAAAAAACACAAAATACCAAAATCAAATATTAGATAGATAATTTGAATATGCCTATAACTTTTAAGAAATGAAATTTGTAATTTAAAAATTCCTCCCAAATAAATCATCTGGCCCAGAGAGCTTCACTGGAGAATTCTAGCCAACATATAAACATTTAACACAAATTTAACAGAATCTCTTCAAAGAAATAGAAAAGAAGGAGACACTTCAAATGCTGTTTATGAAGACAATTTTACCCTTATACTAAAACCAGACCAAGAAGTACAAAGAAAAGGAAGGAAGGAAAAGAAAGAAAGAAAGAAAGAAAGAAAGAAAGAAAGAAAGAAAGAAAGAAAGAAAGAAGAAAGAAAGAGAAGAAGAAAGAAAGAAGAAAGAAAGAAAGAAAGAAAGAAGAAAGAAAGAAAGGAAAGAAAGAAAGAAAGAAAGAGAAAGAGAAAATTCAACACCCATCTATGATTAAAACTTTTAGAAAAATAGGAACAGAGGGAAACTTCCTCAGGTTGATAAAGCACACCTACAAAAAGCAAAACAAAACAAAACAAAAAACCCTCCTGCTAACATTATACTTAATGGTGAAAGAAAATGATTTTTGTCTAAGTCTGGGGAAAAGGGAAGGATGTCTGCTGTGTTAATCTGATTCAACTTAGTGCTGGAAGGTCTAGCCAGTGCAATAAGACAAGAAAAAAATAAAAAGGGTATAAATCAGAAAGAAAAACAAAACTGTCCCTAGTTACAGATCCTGTTTATGTAAGGAATCCATTAAAAAATCCTGGAACTAAGAAGTGAGTTCAGCAGGGTCACAGGTTCTAAAATTAAAAAAAAAAAAAAGTTATTCTATTGCATTTCTTTTTTTTTTTTTTTAAGATTTGTTTATTTATTTTAGAGAGAGAAAGAACACAAGTGGGAGGGGAAAAGGGAGAGGAAAAGAGAATCTCCAGCAGACTCCACACTAAGCCTGATATGGAGCTCTATCTCCCTGAGATCACAACCTGAGCTGAAACCAAGAGTCAGATGCTTAACTGACTGTGCCACCCAGGTGTCCCAATCAATTGAATTTCTAAATATTAGCAATAAACATGTGGACACCAAATTTAAAGTGCAATACCACTTACAACTGCTCCAAACAAAATTAAATACTTATGTGTAAATCTAACAAAACATATACAAGACTTATATCCTGAAAAACATAAAATACGAATGAAAGAAATTAAAGAAGATATAAATAGATGCAGATATTATGTTCATGTTTTGGAAGACTCAACATAGTACAATATTAATTCGCCCCCAAATTGATATACAGGTTTAATAAAAGTTCTATCAAAATCTCAATAAGAAGGACGCCTGGGTGGCTCAGCGGTTGAGTGGCTGCCTTTGGCTTGGGGCATGATCCCAGAGTCCTGGGATCGAGTCCCCCATCTGGATCAGGGGGAGCGGGGAGCCTGCTTCTCCCTCTGCCTATGTCTCTGCCTCTTCCTCTGTGTCTCTCATGAATAAATAAATAAAATCTTTTTTAAAAATCTCAATAATATCTTTTGTAAATATACACAAGATTTTAAAAAAATTTATATGAACCTGGGCAGCCCCAGTGGCTCAGCGGTTTAGCACTGCCTTTAGCCCAGGGTGTGATCCTGGAGACCCAGTATGGAGTCCCACGTTGGGCTCCCTGCATGGAGCCTGCTTCTCCTTCTGCCTGTGTCTCTGCCTCTCTCTCTCTGTGTCTCTCATGAATAAATAAATAAAATCTTTAAATAAATAAATAAATACATAATTTATATGAACCAACAAAGAGACTAGAATAGCTGAAACAATTTTGAAAAAGGAAGTGGAAGGAATCAATCTATTGAATTTCAATATATAAAGTTGCATAATCAAGACCTATATCAGAGGACTCCTGGGTGGCTCAGTGGTTGAGCACCTGCCTTCAACCCAGGGTGTGATCCTAGAGTCTGGGATCAAGTCCTGCATCAGGCTCCCTACACAGAGCCTGTTTCTCTCTCTGCCTGTGTCTCTGCCTCTCTCTCTCTCTCTGTCTCATGAATAAATAAAGTATTTTTTTTAAAGACCTATATTAGACAAGAAACTTGTATCAAGAATATATAAAGTAGGGCAGCCTGGGTGGCTCAGTGGTTTAGCACCTGCCTTCAGCCCAGGGCATGATCCTGGAGACCCAGGATCAAGTCCCAGGTCAGGCTCCCTGCATGGAGGCTGCTTCTCCTTCTGCCTATGTCTCTGCCTCTCTCTTTGTGTCTCTTGTGAATAAAAATTTTTTTAAAACAGGAATATATAAAGTAGACTGCCTGGCTGGCTCAGTTGATAGAGCATGGCACTCTTAATCTCAAGGTCGTGAGTTCAAGCCACATGTTGGATGTAGAGCTTACTTTAAAAAAAAAAAAAAAGATAAAAATGTACGGAATTCTTACAACTCAAGTATAAAAGGAAAAAACCCCAGCTTTTAAAATGGGCAAAAATTGAAATAGATGATTTCACAAAAGATGTATAAAGCATCAATGCACAATCATCTGGGAAATGGAAATAAAAAGCACAATGACATATCATTACATTTCCACTTTAATGGCCCAAATTTAAGACACGGATATCAGTGAAAATGTAGAACCACTGAAACTCTCACATTGCTGATGAGAATGTAAAATGCATAGCCACTATGGGAAAAAAAGTTTAGCAGTTTCTTATAAAGTTAACTCTTCACTTAAAGTACAACCCAGAGAAATGAAATCACATGTCACATGAAGATTAGAACACAAATATTTGTAGCAACTTTAATTGTGGTAGCCCAAACTGGAAAAAACCCTAAAGCCCATTAACTGGTGAGTGGATAAACAAATTGTGGTATATCCATACAATGAAGCACAACTCAGCAAGAAAGAGGAAAGAACTAGTGATACTACCAACTTGGATGACTCTCAAAATATTATGCCAATTAAAGAAATCAGACACAAAAGACTACAAACTCTCTGTCCCCTTATATGAAATTTTAAAGAGGCAAATCTGATTGCTGGTAACAAGAAACAGAAGTCTGGGACCAACTTTGAGGAGAGAGGGAAGACGGGAGAGGGGAAGGGATTGAGTTGGAAAGGCCACAAGGGAACTTTCTGGAATGATGGAAATGCTTTCTATCTTGACGGAAGCGTGGGTTACACTAATCAAAATCAACACTTAAAATAAGTACATTTTAATATATGTAATTTATACACAAATTATTTTTTATTTAAATCAATAAAATTGATTTAAAAGAAACAATTCTCAGTCTTTGATAGATCAAAGAAGAAAATAGAGGAACTGAATAATATATTTAATTATGATAGATGAGAGAGAGAAAAATGAATAGAATATTCTATGCATATATTATTCTCAGAACAGTTTTTAAATTGATGATCTCATAGGTTACCAAGAAAAAAATTAATCCTATAGAAGTAGGATTTCATTGATACATTCACATACTGCAATGCAATAAAATAAGAAATGAATTGCAAAATAATAAATAAACATCACTTGGAAAATTAAAAATGCCCTCATAAATAAAGCTTAAGTCAAAAACAAAATAACATTGCAACTACAGGCTGGAAAATAATTATGATAACATTGTATCAAACTTATGAGATGCTAAGGTAATGCTCAGAGGATAATTCATAATTTTTAATGTTATTTACTATGAAACAAAGAAGAATCAAAATAAATGATCTGAACATTTCAGGAGGTAAAAAAGGAAAATGTACTGGATTTTCCAAAAGAAAAAGAAAACAGTTAATAAGGTTAAAGTTGATGAATTGAAAAAAAAAAAAAGAAAACCAATAATTAATGAAGCCTACATTTGAGTTTAAAAAAATAGTAACAAGACAAAATTCTGGCAAAACTAATTAAGAAAGAGAGAGAGATAAGAAAGAAAAGCTAAATTAACATTATTTGGGTAATGTCAATGAAACTGGCAAGGCAAGGACATCCAGAAATTCTCTGCTTCATAAAAACAATGAGAAAACTGGCAAAAGTGGTCAGAATCAACTTTTTCAGAACTCTGGAATTTCACCAAAGTCTTGCAGTTATGTGGGAAGTGTTTGAGAAAAAGAGCTGGATCCCAGTAAGAACAGAAAACTTTGTGGTTATTTTAATTACTTTGATCTTCCCTTCTCCAGCTCTGCAGTAGTCTTGAAAACTAACGTCTGCCTTTGGGGTGAAAACCAATAGCCTGCTGGCTAATAAATGGAGCAGAACAGTACTATACCTTCTTCAAAGCCTTATTCCCAGTCATTTTTCATGATCTGATCCATCTGATGAGTCCTTGGAAGACTCCGTGTTCAATGCTATTTTGACCTGATTCAATGCTTGCCCAGTGCAAGAAACCTCTCCTCTAGAGGCATTTGTCGAAAACAATTACAGGCAATTTTTTATCTTCCTGGCTCCCTGAGTGGTAGAAAATAACTGGACTAAACAAGAGATAAAACAAAAAAGCTTAGTAAAAGATTTTGGGGAATAAGATATGCATTGGGCTTTGAAAAAGTCTCTGACATTACATTAAAATTTCAGCTGTCTTTTTTTTTTTTTTCCTTCAGAAATTCACAAGCTGATCCTAAAATTCACATGAAAATACAAGGGACAAAGAATAGCCAAAATAATCCTAATCTCTAATTTTTAAAAATATTTTATTTATTTATTCATGAGAGACACAGGCAGAGGGAGGAGCAGGCTCTCTGCTGGAAGCCTGATGTCGAACTCAATCCCAGGAACCTACGATCACCACCTGAACCAAAGGCAGATGCTCAGCCACTGAGCCACCCAGGTGCCCCTAGATCTACTTCACTAAGTGGATCAAAGGTAAAACACAGACTGAAATTATAAAACTCTTCGGAGAAAACTAAGTTTCAATTGCTGTGATTTTTTAAAAAGATTTTATTTATTTATTAATGAGAGACACAGAGAGAGAGGCAGAGACACAGGCAGAGGGAGAAGCAGGCTCCATGCAGGGATCCTGATGTGGAACTCGATCCTAGGACTCCAGGATTATGCCCTGGGCCGAAGGCAGGCACTAAACCACTGAGCCACCCAAGGATCCCCAGTTGCTGTGATTTTTAATTAAGCATTATTTTCTCAGATATAACATCTGAAACTCAAGCAACTGAAGAGGAAACATAGATAAATTCCATTTAATCGAAATTTAAAACTTCCTCTTTCACTCAGACCCATGGTGCTGGCAGGCTGGACAAGTGTCAAGGTATTTGTACTGGCAGGAAGCTCTGTGGCCACCGACGAGAGCAGACGTGGCATGATAAACAGAACAAGAAAGCTTATTTGGATACAGCCCGAAGGCCAGCCCTTTCGGAGGCACTTCCCATACAAAGGGAATTGTGCTGGAAAAAGTAGGGTAGAAGCCAAACAGACAAATTCTGCCATCAGGAAGTGTGTCAGGGTCCAGCTGATCAAAAGTGGAGGAAAAAATCACAGCCTTTGTACCCAATGATGGTTGTCTGAATTTTAGTGAGGAAAGTGATGAAGTTCTGATTGCTGGATTTGATTGCAAAGGTCATGTTGTCGGTAACATTCCTGTTGTTCATTTTAAGGTTGTTGAAATAGCCAATGTCTCTCTTGACCTTGGACAAAGGCAAGAAGGAAAGACCAAGAACATAAGTTTTGATGGTGAAAACACAATAGTAATAAATTTTCATATACCAAAAAACATTTAAACTAATATGCTTCAAAAGACACTATCAAGTGAAAGGGAATAAAGGGGAAAGGAGAAAAATATAAGGGAGACAGAACATGAAAGACTCCTAACTCTGGGAAACGAACTAGGGGTGGTGGAAGGGGAGGTGGGTGGGGGGTGGGGGTGACTGGGTGGTAGGCACTGAGGTGGGCACTTGATGGGATGAGCACTGGGTGTTATTCTGTATGTTGACAAATTGAACACCAATAAAAAAATAAATTTATTAACAAAAAAAAAAGACACTATCTAGAAATTGAAGGGGCACCTGGGTGACTCAGTGGTTGAGCATCTGCTTTCAGCTCTGGGCGTGATTTCGTGGTTCTGGGATCGAGTACCACATTGGATTCCCCGCATGGAGCCTGTTTCTCCCTCTCCCTGTGTCTCTACCTCTCTCTGTGTGTGTCTCTCATGAATGAATATATACAATCTTTTTTTTTTAATATATACAATCTTTTAAAAAAAAAGAAATTGAAAAGGCAACCCACAAGATAGAAGAACATATTTGCAAATCATATGATAATTGTTTATCTGATAACTGACTTGTATCCAGAATATATAAAGAGCGTCTACAACTTAACAACAAAAAGACAGGAATACCTGGTTGGTGGAGCATGCCACTCTTGATCTCAGGTTGTGAGTTCAAGCCCCACACTAAGTATAGAGATAACTTTAAAAAAATGATAGGGGCTTCTGGGTGGCTCAGTTGGGTAAGCATCTGCCTTTAGCTCAGGTTATGATCCCAAGGTCCTGGGATCAAGCCCTGCATTGGGATCCCTGCTCAGTGGGGAGCCTGCTTCTCCCTATACCTCTGTCCCTCCCTTGCTTTTCTCTCTCCCTGTCAAATAAAATCTTTAAAAATAATAATAGACTTTAAAATAATAAAACATGAATAACCAAATTTAATACAACCCAATAGGCAAAGGATGTGGGTAGGCATGTGTTTTAGGAAACTATAAATAAAAACCATAATGATACCACTCCACATCTATGGATGACCATAAAATAGAAGATAGAAAATAAAAGGTGTTAGCAAAAAAAAAAAAAGTGTTAGCAAGGATGTGGAGAAGTTGGAACTCTCATACATCACTGCAAGTAATGTATAATGGTAAAGCCATTTTAAAAACCAGTTTGGTAGTTCCTCAAAAGGATAAATGTAGAGTTACCATATGACCCAGCAATTCCACCTCTATGTGTGTGCCCAAGAGAATTGAAAACATGTGTTCACACACAAAAAAACCTGTACATGAATGTTCAGCATTATTCATACTAGCCAGAAAATGGAAACAACCCAAACACTCACCAAGGATGAGTATTATTCAGTCATGAAAAGGAATAAAATATGGATACATTTTACAATATGGATGAATCTTCAAAATATAATGCTAAATGAAAGAAGCCAAACATGAAAGACCACATAATATGTGATCCCATTTATATGAAATGTCCAGAATTGAGAAATCCGTAGAGGCGGAAAGTATATCAGTGTTGCCAGGGGCTGAGGGGAACAGGGTAGTGGGGAGTGACAGCTTAATGGGGGCCAGATCTCTTTTTGGAGTGATGAAAATATTCTGGAATTACATAGTAGTGATGGTTGTAAAACCTGTGAATATATTAAAAATCAAGTAACGGTTCACTTTAAAAGGGTGAATTTTATATGTGAATTATGTTTCAATACAAAAATTTACAGTATTGAGAATAATAAGGTAGTCTGAACCTAAGACCTACAGGGCAATATGTTATTTGTAAGCACATATTACATAGACATTACAAAATACTCTATGCTCCAAAAATTAAAAATTTGAATGAACTAGATTTTATGAGAATGTGTATCCCCATAATGGACTGAAAAAGAAATAGAAAATGTGTATAGACTACAAATCATAGCTGAATTCAAGATGGTTGTCAGAGAATTGTACCAAAAAGGCATTAAATCTATATTGTTTCATCAGAAGATCTTTAAAACTCAAGTCGGATAACACTTTTACACATACACAGAAAATAAAACTAATAACCAGTCATGCTTTGGGTTATGGATATAAAATTTCTTTAAAAAAATAAAAGAATGATTGGATCCAGATGCACATTAAAAAATAATATACCAACCACCAAATAGGGCTCATTATGAGAATAGAAGGTCAATTCAATATTAAAAATCCACTATCATAACTAATCATATTAATGTCAGAGATGGGAAACCATATTAAGTTCTTTACATACCAGAGATAATACTTTTACAATTTTATTTTTTTAATCTATATCAAATCAAATGTCAGCATTATGCTTAATGGCAAAGCACTAGAAACATTGTAATTAAAATCAGAAAGAAGACAAGGCCCTCTACCATCAATGTTACTTAACTTCATTATATAAGTGCTTGCTAACACAATTATACCAAAAGCATGGGCAACATTTAAAATATTTAATAAGGAGAGAGTAATATAAACTAATATATTTATTAAAAACACTAAAATTTAGTCCCTTTTGCTTTCTAAGGAAACTAAAATATAAAATTACCAATTAATAGAGGTTATAGTTAATTTTTTTATCAGATAGCTTATTCTAATAATTTCCAAACCATTTGCTGATTTTTAGAAATTGTTGGTGCAATTTTGTAAAACATAGACATCCTAATTAAATGATCCTCTCTCTGAGCTACAATCTGACACATGAATTGCGCCAATTTTTTTTAAAAGAATTTTATTTTATTTAAATTTACTTATGATAGTCACAGAGAGAGAGAGGGAGAGAGAGAGGCAGAGACACAGGCAGAGGGAGAAGCAGGCTCCATGCACCGGGAGCCCGACGTGGGATTCGATCCCCGGTCTCCAGGATCGCGCCCTGGGCCAAAGGAAGGCGCCAAACCGCTGCGCCACCCAGGGATCCCTGCGCCAAATTTTTAAAAACAATTTACCATTAATTGGTAGTCAGTGAGTGACTTCATTAAAAACAATTTTTTTTAAAAAAAGAGATTTTATTTATTTATGAGAGAGAGAGCAAGCGCACAAGCAGCAGGGAGGGGCAAAGGGAGAGGGAGAAGCAGACTCCCCATTGAAGAGGGAATTGATGCAGGGCTCGTTCCTAGGACTCTGGGACCTTGAGCTGAGCCAAAGGTGGGTGCTTAACCGACTGAGCCACCTAGGCGCCCCTAAAAGCATGTCTTTTTTTTTTTTTAAGATTTATTTATTCATGAGAGACACAGAGAGAGAAAGAGGCAGAGACATAGGCAGAGGGAAAAGCAGGCTCCTGATATGGGCCTGGATATGGAATTTGGGGATCATGACCTGAGCCCAAGGCAGATGCTCAACCGCTGAGCCACCCAGTGTCCTTAAAAGCATGTCTCTTAAGGTCCAAAATATTGTTCATAGTTCATCTCTCAGCTTCTGCTGAATTTTTTTAGCCTATAAAACAGTTGGGATTTCATGTACTTAATTTTTATTATTAAATAAGCCACAAAATTGTTTACTGTAATGCTGTATTTAATTATAAAAATCATTTATTAATTTTTTAAAAAGATCTTATTTATTTATTTATTCATTCATTCATTCATTCATTCATTCATGACAGACACAGAGAGAGAGAGGCAGAGACACAGGCAGAAGCAGGCTCCATGCAGGGACCTGATGTGAGACTTGATTCTGGAACTCCAGGATCACGCCCTGGGCTGAAGGCAGATGCTCAACTACTGAGCCACCCAGACGTCCCCATTTATTAATGTTTACCTTTAATCCATGGGCTTCATAAACGCTATTTTGGGTCAAATAATGGCCAAATAATTTAATAAAGAAAATAATTTATTAGGATCCCTGGGTGGCGCAGCGGTTTAGCGCCTGCCTTTGGCCCAGGGCGCGATCCTGGAGACCCGGGATCGAATCCCACGTCGGGCTCCCGGTGCATGGAGCCTGCTTCTCCCTCTGCCTACGTCTCTGCCTCTCTCTCTCTCTCTCTGTGTGTGACTATCATAAATAAATAAAAAATTTAAAAAAGGAAAATAATTTATTAAAAGGAAATTAAATGAAAATTTTAAAAATTATTACTTTTATCTTTGTTTTTAAACAATAAATATAGGGCAGCCCGTGTGGCTCAGAGGTTTAGCGCCGCCTTTGGCCCGGGGCATCATCCTGGAGATCAGGGATAGAGACCCACCTCAGGCTCCCTGCAGGGAGCCTGCTTCTCCTTCTGCCTGTGTCTTTACCTCTCTCTGTATCTCTCATGAATGAATGAATGAATAAATGAAATATTAAAAAATAAAAAACAAATATATTTCTGATAATTTATCAATTTAACACATTTTCTTTTTCAGTTAATACTTTATCTTATTTTAAAAAGTATATTCTTTATTTCTATATAATCTCCATTTTTCTTTAGTTTTGTATATTTAAACATTTTTAAATTGGGGGCATTAATTGTCCCCTCTACTTAGTAAAACTTTCTATTAGGTTAAAACATCATTGATATTTTAATAAGTGAATTAGCTTAAAGTAAAATCCCTTTTTCACTTGATCTTAGCCAAAAGGCTGAGAAGCGATAAAATAAAATCTCTTTTTAAAAAAGAATAATTGTTACCCATTTGCTTCATGACACAATTTTTGTTCAATTGATACACTTGAGATGAATTTCAAACTGCTTTTGTAGTTCTAGCATTATGGAGAACCATTCTAATTTTCATGGTCTCGATCCCCAAATCTTCAGATAGATTATACATTTTTCCTGACATTACATGATGTACAGTAATAAATTAAGAAAACATTTATAATTACTTACTTTATATATTTTATTGCATCATTCAAGGATAATTGAATTCAGTGACTTGGAGAGTGCCAAATTAAAACATTCAAAAATTTTCCTAAATTTTGGCTGAAACTGCAGACTCTGTCCCTTGCTATTCACAGGCACTGTTTATATAAAATCCAATAAGGTTTTCATGAAAATATTTCTCATTGAAACCATTTTTCTCATATGTCAACAATAAATTTTGATAAATTATTTCAGATGTTTCTCCTTCCAGCTTCATGAGATCAACAAAAACCATTAAATTATCTTCAAAGTCTTGAATTTCACATTTTAAGTAAATTATTAAAACTGCTTTATATGAAACAGTTGAAGCTTCATCAATAATGATTGAAATTTTACTGCCCTGATTTATATATTTTCCAAAAACTTGTTTTCTCATACCGGCAGATAAATATTTTGCAACAAACAAGTCCATAAATTTAGAGTGTTATGATAAACCCACATTGATACTGCTTCTTTTAAAAGTTCTATTAAATATTTTATATTTGACAATGTTCAATTATTTTTAACCATACAGATGGTATTTTCTAGATGTTTTTCATTTGCTTTATCAATATTGTGATACATTTTTTCAGAAGTTTTTCTTATTGCCAATGTTATTTATGTGAAACTGATTTATAACGTTCTTATAATTTTCCTTATCAAGGAGAGAAACTTTATTTAAACCATGAGTTTTAACAGGACATAATTTCCATTTAATGAAAGTATCGCACCTCCAACATTTAATCGTATAGAGGTTTTGTACTCTGATCATCTGAGCAACAGTTACAGGCTAACTATAGAGAGTCACTCATGTTATTTTTATTGGAGTAATTGAATTGTTCATGCCATTTATACGACTTCTTCATTTTATTTTGCTTTGTTTCTTATGCAGTATCAGAAGACGTCCTGGGTTTTGGTTTCCATTTAGGACTAGAAGCTATTCCAGGGGTGATTCATTATTATCATTTTTCTTTGGTCTTCCACAGTCAGAAGATTCATGTTCATAATATCTTAAGAGAACATGAAGAAACTTATCCAAACTCTACTGTATCTTCATCCTGGGTTTCATTTTTAATATTTTATTATTAAGTTTATAAACATCAGAACACTGCACAATGACTACACAAAGAATTATAGCACATTAACTGTAAAACAAAAGTAAAAATAGAAATGTTTAGAGGAGGGCAATTACATACTTTGGGCATAATGATAAATTGTGAGTCCTCCCAAAACAGCAGTTCTCAAACTTTTTGGTCTCAGGATCTCTTTAGAGTTAAATATTAGTTATTAGTTAGAGCAGCCTTAGGTCTTTTGTTTATGTGGGTGGCCTCTATCAATACTTATGATTTTAGAAGTTACCATTGAAAACTTTTCATTTTTGTATTTATTCAGTTAAAAATAACAGCAATAACCTGGTGAATGTTAACATAAAAATCTTTATGAAGATAATTGTTTTCCAAAGTGAGAAAAAAGTGAGAAGGGTACCATTGTTTTACATTTTTGCAAATTGCTTTAATTTTGGCTTGATAGAATTCAGCTGGATGCTGAGGTCCGCTTCTGCATTCAATCTGTTGTGATATCACACATCACGTAGCCTCTGGAAAACTCTACTCACACTGATGGGGGAAAGGGCAAAAAAGGCAAATGATGTGTTGGTATCATTAGAAGTTTTGTCCTCACAGATTCCTAAAAGAGTCTCAGAGACCTCCAGAGGTCACCACCCCACAGGCTGACAATACTGTCCTAACGTAGGGAGTGCTTCTGAGAGTATGTGCCATGAAGCCCTGCTGCCTTCCACAAAACAGGCCAGACTGGCAGGGAATGCTACACAAATTGCTCAGATGTCACTCTGATGGGAGGCCCACGTACCAGCAGTTGTCACATGCTACAGCCATTAGCTTGAACTAATGGATTTACATTGGAATCTATATCATTAACTGATTTTGCTGTTCCTTGCTGTTACAGGTACACCATTTACCAATTGGTAGGGAAGCATTTCAAAATTCAAAGATGGGTAGATCATACCGGTAACTACCACGGAATTATCAGCTCTCCTGAGAATTATAAATATTTCAGATGGAGAGTTAGAATCATCACTCCTTGGTGCTGGTATACTGACATATGAAAGTCAGGAAAATAAAACAAAAATTCAAACTACTTAAGGCATTTGGTCAGAAAAATCTATTGCAAAATAAAAATGCATATGTGTCTGTGTGATTGTATGTGAATCAACATTTATATCGATCTACAACTACATATACCTTTCCTTTAGAGCAGGGCCATTCAGACTTAATTAATATACACAGAACATACATGAAAAATAGACTGGGAACATGAAACAAGCTATATCATTATCCTAAATGAGAGGGTTCAATATTGTAACTCTCCCCAAGTTAATCTATGTATTTAACATATCCTGTCAAAACAATGCTATTAATTTTGAACTTGATAAAATAATTTTTTAACTGTTTATATAGGATTAAATTTTATTTAAAAATAAATATGCAAGAAGAGCAAAACACAATCTGGAGGAATAGAACAGGGTGGGAGTGTTGGGTCAGTTTGATTAAATGTTAATATGTATTAAAAATTTGCATTATGATAATATAGTTTTGAGAGTTGGAGAGATAGGCACATTACTGAAACAATAAAAAGTCCCTAGGACACCCCAGGTGTGTGCCACTTTAATATGTAATAAGGGGAACATCTCAAGTTCAAAGGAAAAGGAAAGTTATTCAATAAATGATAGTACAATTGGCTAGTCATTTTGGAAAAAGAAGTTAAATGCCTAACTCATATCATACACTGAAATAAATCCCAGTAGTGTCCAAGACTTAAATACCAAGGATATATTTAGAGCGAAAATGCAGAAAAATATTTATATATTTTATATATGTTTATATATATTTTTTATATTTATATATATTTATATAAGTAGGAAGTAGGAAAAGTTCTTATAAACATAGGAAAAAAAAAGATTTGACCACACAATAATTTAAAAATTGTATAAAAGTAATGAATAGAGTAAAAAATAAAGACCAAAAAATCCTTAAGAAAAATTGTGAACATTCCAGTAGAAACATGGAGAGCTACAGCAGATTTACTGAAAAAATAGGAGTTGCCAGAAAGCACAAGAAAAGATGCTCAACTCGGTTATAATCAAATATATATATATAATATATATATATAATTATATATATATTATATATATATAATCATAAGAATAAGGTATCAGTTTCCATCTTGCACATTGGCCAAGAGTTGAAATGAATCATGCTATCCACTGGTTAGTATGTGGAGAAAAGAAAATTTAAGCTAGAGCAATGGTTTGGGATGGAGTGGAGGTGGATTTGAAAGTATTTAGGTGAATTCTTAAAATGTTCACAACTCTGATGCAGCAATTCCATTCAAAAAAATACTCAGGAAGGTTCATAACCAGCAATTCAATTCAAAAAGTACTCAGGAAGGTTCGTAACCAGGAATGTTCGAGAAGCTCTTCACGATATCGTGTCTGTCGATGAAAATTATCAGAAACAACCTAAATGGTCACTAATAAAGGTTTGGAATATTTAAATATACATATAATAAGGGTTTGGCATATTCTGACATACCATGTGTTCTATCATACGTACCATATCATAAGGGTCAGGCATATTCATGTGGTGAGATATTATGCTATTATTAAAATGTTATAAATACATATTTATTGCCTTGGAGACAGGGGCATGATACAGTTGTAAAAGTGCCATCCCAGGCAGCACATAGGATCTGATTTCATTGTTTTTAAAAGCTTATTTTTTAAAAAAGATTTTTGTTTTATTTATTTATTCATGAGAGACACACACAGAGAGGTAGAGACACAGGCAGAGGGAGAAGCAGGCTCCCAGCAGGGAGCCGGATGCGGGACTCAATCCCAGGACCCCGGGATCATGCCCTGAGCTGAAGGCAGATGCACAACCGCTGGGCCACCCAGGCATCCCTACAGCTTATTATTTATATATCTGTATTATATATAAGTGTAGAAAATACTGTCAGGCTGTACAACAAAATGCTAAGACTCATTAGCTTTAGCAGGAGGCTTAAAAATGATTTTACTTCTTTGCAATTTTTGCTGATTTTTTCAACACTAGACATGCCTGACGTTTGTCAATAATATTTCTTTTAAATCATCCCTAGGCTGCCACCCAACTAAGTCTGGTCCTTAATACTTTAGATATACACGCTGTCAGAGCCACGTGGAGGGAAATCCAGGGGATGGGTCATGAAGACGGGCCCAGGCTCTGGGAGACTGTGTTTTCAGCCAAAATAAATGGTATTTATAAATATATGATGAGAGAAGACTGCCAAGCTGTCTGGGTGTCTGGGGAGCTGGAGCCCATGTGCGTCTTTTTTGGGCTGGAGGGAAAGCTCCCTCGAAAGCCCCAGACCTCCAGGCAGTCGGGAGCGATCTGTGTGTTGAGTTGCCCCAACTCATGGATCTGTGGCTTCCATCCCCACTGCCAGGAGATCAGACACCGGTCCCTGAGCACGTGGGTCCACCCACCCCTCTGGTGCCATTCTGTTTCACTGGTGACCGACCACCACTCCTCTTTAGGTCCCACCGTGCCACTGAGAAAGGGGAACACGGCAATGCCCTGCTCATGTCTTCCACCCTCACCAACCCCATTGCTCAGAACACAGCCAAGTGATTCATCACCCACATATTTTTTAAAGATTTTTTTTATTTATTCATGGGAGACACACACAGAGAGAGAGAGAGAGAGAGAGAGAGAGAGGCAGAGACACAGGCGGAGGGGGAAGCAGGCTCCATGCAGGGAGCCCCAGGTGGGACTGGATCCTGGGTCTCCAGGGTCACACCCTGGGCCGAAGGCGGCACTAAACCACTGAGCCACCCAGGCTGCCCCATCACCCACATTTTTAACTGCTTATTGACCTGTATCTTCCATCAGACTCTGGCTTCCACCAACCCAGGAATCTACCTGGTTGGTCGCTGAGGCCCTAGCACTTGACCAGACGCAGCAAACCCCTTATGAACCTATAAAAGTTTGGGATGAAATCTCAGTTTGCCTGCTGTTCCCAGTACCATTCCCTCATTCAACAAGTGCTCATCGAGGAACAAGCCTCATCTCGGTGCCTGGCACATCCTAACCCTCTCCCGCTTTTCTGCCTAAGTGGTGCCCACCAGCAGCTGGCAAAAACCTTTTCCGTGGCTGGTGAGAAGCCAGAGTGGCTGAGGTTTTGGCCTGGAAGAGGAAGAGCTGGCCGCCTTCCCCTTTCTCCTTCCACCTGGCTCCCTCGCCCAGAGGGGCGAGCCAAGGAATAGGACAGCGTACTCCAGGAACATAGGGTTGGGGGATCAAATAACAATTGAACCGCGTGGAAGCTGTGTGACCTTGGGCAACTGACTTTACCTCTCTGAGCCTGCGTCCTCACCTATAAACTTGATGTTAATAATAGTGCTTCCCTCGTAGCATAGTTTTGATTTCATGTGAAATAATGCACATATCAAGGTCATAGACTTAAACTCAGCGGAGTTTCCCTTGTTGCTCTTATTTTCCCTATGGTTATTATATTTATTGGATGCCGGACCGAAGAGTTGCCCAAGACGCCACCAATGCCTGCCGTTCCTGGAGACGTGGGCCATGGGGAGACTGGAGACCTCCTATGGGACCAACAGGACTACCGAGGCCCGGAGGAGACGGGACCCGCCGCAGGTCACCCAGGGAGCCTGTTGTGGCCATCAGGTCTCCCAGGCCCCTCCTTCCACCCAGCCACACGTTCTCCTAGAAGAAGAGGCCAGCCTTGGGGAAAAAATAAATAAGAAAGTTTAAGTTCTGAGAAGAAAGGAATCCCCTCATTCCCTTGCCCTGGGTTCCCCAGGCACAGCTCTCTCTGCACCACCAGTGGGTGGTGAAGCCAGGCCGGTCTTTCCTTGTGAGTGTTTTACATTCACTAACTCCAGCTGCCCACGTGGGCACCCCGAATAGGCTCTCCAAGAAGAGCTGCGGAGGCAGGCTGCCCTCCTCTGCAGGAGGCAGGTGCATCTCACCTGGAAGCCTGCCATCACCCTCGTGTGGCTTGTGAACCCAGAGCACCGCGAGCTGGAGTGTTAGAATGCCAGCGCCTGCTTGCAACAAAACCACACCAGTAGCTGGGAAGGGTCACCATTCCCCATCCTTGGGGTCCCCGGCCAGGCATTTCCCTGCCCCGTCCAACGGTGTGGTCCTGCAAGAGACTCTGGTGCGGGGGGTGCGATGGCCAGAAACGTTGGGAAGGGGTGTAAACCATGTTGCCCTCGTGGCGAGGGCTGTGGCAAAAAGGCACAATAAAACCCCTGGAAAATGCTCAGGAAAGGACCCGTCAGCTCACACTGAATTTGCATTTTCCAAATGTATTTGCTCACGGATACAACCTTTTAAAAATGAAAATAACCATTAGGGTGGCTGGTTCCCTCACTTCTGACTGGCCTCTGATGAGATGTTGGCTCCTCGGAGGACCTTCCTGCTTCCCCTGCCTAAGATAGGGCCCATCTCTCTGTATCTTCACCCAGGCTTATCTTTCTCCATAACACTTATCACACTACAGGACGTTTGCTTTTATATTTATTTCATACATATTTAACAATTTTAAAAAATATTTTATTTATTTATTCATGAGAGACACACACAGAGAGGCAGAGACACAGGGAGAGGGAAAAGCAGGCTCCTTGAGGGGATCCCCATGAGGGACTCTATCCCAGGACCCTGGGATCACACCCTGAGCCAAAGGCAGAAGCTCAACCACAGAGCCCACCAGGTGTCCCTAACAGTGTTTTTGTATTTATATTTATCTCTTTATCATTGGTCCCTGACTATGAACTGTGGTGGAAAAATGTCTTTTCCATGGCTATATTTGCAGTCTCTGGCACATAGTAGGTGCTCAACAGACACTGTTGAACAAATGAACATTCTTGCAAAAGAATTCAGTGCCCAGCCTCTCGGTAAGAAAATTTCCTTAAATGTCAGCCACAGAGTGGTCTGGGATAATATCTTTGTCTCAGACACAAATTTCTTAGCCAATTGGTATAATTTCAACTTGGTTGTTGCACAGACTACTATGGGCTCTATGAAATGGGAATTGAGGGACACCTTGGTGGCTCAGTGGTTGGGTGCCTGCCTTCAGCTTGGGTCGTGATCCCAGGATCCAAGATCGAGTCCCACATTGGGCTCTCTGTGAGGAGCCTGCTTCTCCCTCTGGCTATGTCTCTGCCTCTCTCTCTCTCTCTCAGTCTATGTCTCTCATGAATAAATAAATCTTTGAAAAAAAGTGAAATGGGAATTGAAAATAGTCTGACAAAATTTAGCAAAAGCAAAAGTTGTGATCAAATTTGAAACAGAAATGCAGACAATTCCTTAAAATAGCTCACACCTCCATGAGAAGTGCCATCTGGACATCCCTGTCTTTCTCCCCTCATTCAAGTGAGCTCTTATTCTAGGCCACGTACTCTGCTAATCACCTGACATACATTATCTCTTTAATCCTCATAACCACTTCATGAGGAAGGGAGTATTGTGTCTACTTTGCAGATAAGGAAACAGACTCAAGGGCTTAAGCAACTTCCTCAGAAAGAGAATGGATTTATAGATCAATTGGGGAGAATTGATGACAATATTGAGTTTCCCAATCCATGAACATTGGATATTTCCCAATTTCAGCTCTTCTTGAATTTCCTTCAGAAACGTTTCATAGTGTGTAGTCTCCATGACTAGCACTTCTTTTGTTAAATTTTTTAAAATTTTATTTATTCATGAGAAACACACACACAGAGACACAGAGAGAGAGAAGCAGAGGGAGAAGCAGGCTCCATGCAGGGAGCCCGATGTGGCACTTGAACCTGGGTCTCCAGGATCAGGCCCTGGGCTGAAGGCGGCGCCAAACCGCTGGGCCACCGGGGCTGCCCCTCTTTTGTTAAATTTATTACTATTTTATTCTTTTTCATTGTGAATGGAATCACTTAATTGTATGGTTTGTTACTGGTGTATAGAAATATAATTAATGGGGGCACCTGGGTGGCTCATTGGGTTAAGCATCTGCCTTTGGCTCAGGTCATGCATGATTCCAGGGCCCTGGGATCGAGCCCTGCATCAGGCTCCTTGCTCAGTGGGGAACCTCCATCTCCCTCTCCCTCTGCCTGCCACCCCTCAACCCCTGCTTGTGTGCTTGCTCTCTTTTTCTGTCAAATGAATAAATGAAATCTTAAAGAAAAAAAAGAAATATGTTTAATGTTTGCACATTCAACTTGTATTCTGTGACCTTTCTCATCTTGTTTTTTAGCTGTCATAGCTCTTTAGTGGATTCCTTGGGATTCTGCACATAAAGAATTGTGTCACTTGTGATTTTATTTTCTCCTTTTCAATTTGTATGATGTTGTTGGTTTTGTTTGTTGTTGTTGTTGCCTTATTGCACTTGGCAGAGAATTCCCATACAATCCTGAAGTGGTGTGAGGAAGCAGAGATCCTTCCCTTGTTCCTGGTCCTAAAGATAAAAACATTCAGTCTTTCACCATTCAGTAAGATGTTAACAGTGGTTGTTTTTGTTTTTTGTTTTTTGTTTTTGTTTGTTTGTTTGTTTTGTTTGTTTGTTTTTTTGTAGATGTCTCTCTTGTCCTAGTTTGTTGAGTTTTTATCTGAATAGTTGTTAGATTTTTGTCAAGCAATTTTTCTGCATCTATTGAGATGGTTACATGCTTGTTTTCTTTTTATTCTATTATAATATGCATCAGATTGATTGATACCTGTGTGTTGAACCAGCCTTGCATTTCTGAAATAAAACCCACTTAGTCATAGTGTTTAACACTTTTACAGTGCTGATGAATTCACTTTGCTAGTAATTTGCTGAGGATTATTACATTTGAATCTGATGATGCCACAAATGTACCACCAGGGGTAGGAAAAGGTTTATTAGTCACTTAACAAACTTTCTGGAGAGACTGGTAAGGTTCCCAAGCAGTACATAAAAGAACTTGAGGGACACCTCGGTGGCTCAGTGGTTGAGCGTCTGCCTTCAGCTCGGAGTGTGATCCCGGGAATTGAGTTCTACATTGGGCTCCTTGCAGGGAGCCCTGCTCCTTCCTCTGCCTGTGTCTCTGCCTCTCTCTCATGAAAAAATAAATAAAATCTTTAAAACAAAAAAAAAATTTTTTTAAAAGGAACTTTAAAGGGGCAAGGAAAGGAGATTGGTTTGAGGGGTCATGATAGTTAGGAGCTAGGGCTGGGGTAGAGGTTCCCACGTGTGTGGGTTGGGGCTTGCATAGTATCAAATTCTCCAACTATTGTTGTTCAATTGTCTGTTTTTTCTTTCAATGCTGTCATTTTTGTTTCATGTATTATAAGGCTGTGTTACAAGGTACATATGTAACTGTTGCGTTTTCCTATGTTATTATGAAATGTCCCTTTTGGACGCTGGTAATGTCTCTTTCTTTTTCTCTCTCTCTTTTTTAAAGATTTTATTTATTTATTTGACAAAGAGAGAGAAAGAACATAAGTAGGGGGAAAGGGGATCCCTGGGTGGCGCAGCGGTTTGGCGCCTGCCTTTGGCCCAGGGCGCGATCCTGGAGACCCGGGATCGAATCCCACATCGGGCTCCCGGTGCATGGAGTCTGCTTCTTCCTCCGCCTGTGTCTCTGCCTCTCTCTCTCTCTCTCTCTGTGACTATCATAAATAAATAAAAATTAAAAAAAAAAAGTAGGTGGAAGGGTAGAGGGAGAAGGAGAAGCAGACTCCTCACTGAGCAGGGAGGCTGATGTGGGGCTTATCCCAGGATGTTGGGATCATGACCTGAGCCAAAGGCAGATGTTCAACCCACTGAGCCACCCAGGCACCGCTGGTAATATTTCTTATCATATAGTCTATTTTTATGGTATTAATATGGCCACTCCAGCTCTCTTTTGGCTACTGTGTGAATGCCATAGTTTTGTACATCTCTTATAGAGAGCATGCAATTGGATCATGATCTGACAATCTCTTCCTTTTAAAAGATTTTAATTAATGAATTAGTTAATTAATTAATGTATCTATTTAGAGAGTGCGAGCTGGGGGGAGGGCCAGAGGGAGGAGAGAATCCCAAGCTGACTCCGTGAGACTGTGGAGCCTGATGCAGGGCTTGATCCCACAACCCTGAGACCATGGCCCCAAGCTGAAATCAAGAGTCAAAGTCTCAACTGACTGAGCCAGTCTGGTGCCCCGATCTCTTCCTTTTCTTTTTCTTTTCCTTTTTTTTTTTTTTTTTAAGATTTTATTTATTTATTCATGAGGGACAGAATGAGAGAGAGGCAGAGGCATATGGAGAAACAGACTCCCCACAGAGCTGGCATCCCAATACAGGGACTCAATCCCAGAACCCTGGGATTATGATTTGAGCTGAAGGCAGATGCTTAACCACTGAGCCACCCAGGTGCCCTGTTTTAATTGAAGTAATTGGACCATTTACATTTACATTGGTTATTCTGTAATTTGTTTTCTATGGATATCTTTTTTATTCTTCTGTTTCTCCTTTAGTTCATATTTTGTATTAAATATTTCTGTGCGCTATTTTAACTCCTATGTTTTTTTTTGTTATTTTCTTATTGGTTGCTTTAGGAATATAATATGTATGTTCACTTATCATGGTGTACTTTAGATTAATATGAACTTAATTTTGGCAAAATATAGAAACTACTCCATGCCTACTTTTTTCTTTATGCTATTATTGTTTTCTATATATGTTATTATATATAACAATATTGTGTTAATACTGTTTTATATAGTTTTATGTCTTTTTGAAACATTAAGAGAATAAAATAGATTTTCTTAACTCTTATTACATATTTATCATTTCTGATAGTTTTTATTTCTCCTATAGATTCAAATTACCATCTGGTGTCAATTCCTTTGGGCCTGCAGGACTTTTTATTGTATCTGGTAAGGCAGTGTGATAGCCATGAATTCTCTCAGCTATTTTTTTTCTTTAATCTGTGAATGTCTTCATTTAGCTTTCATTTTTGAAGGATAGTTTTATTCAATATAGGATTCTTGGTTGACAGGTTTTTTTTTTTTTCTCACTGCTTTTAATACGTCCTTCTAATCTCCATTATTTCACAGGGAAAGCCAGTAATTGGAAGCATTAATGTTTTCCTGTATGTGCTGAATCATTTTTCTCATTGTTTTCATGATGCTTTCTTTGTCTTTGTCTTTCTAGTCTTCACTCTGATGTGTCTAGATATAGATTTTTTAATTTAATTTAATTTATTCATGAGAGACACACAGAGAGAGAGAGAGAGAGAGAGACAGGCAGAGGGAGAAGCAGGCTCCATTCAGGGAGCCCGATGTGGAACTCGATCCCAGGACTCCAGGATCACGCCCTGGATGGAAGGCAGGGTCTAAACTGCTGAGCCACCCAGGAATCCCCAGGTATAGATCTTTTGTATTTATTCTACTGGGGTTCATTTAGCCTCTGAGATGTCAAAATTAAAATTTTTCCTCAAATTTGGAGTTTTCTGCTATTATTTCTTCAAATATTTATATTTCTTCATCTTCTTATGCATCTAAAGCCAAATGTCTAAGTTTGAGGCTATAGTTTATACCAGTTAGCTGATCCTGAGCATGTGTTTTCTGTACCACACCATGTGACCTCCATTATGTTGGTTTAGCACCTGACAAGGTTTTTTATTTCCACAAGCATTAACTGTATTTGGTGACCAAGACTTTCCTATAAAAAAGTTTGTTTTTATCTTTCTAGTTTTAGAGCTAAGGAGATTGAGGTATAAGAAATATTGGAGGGAGGCCTGGGGGGCTCAGTGGTTGAGTCTGCCTTTGGCTAAGGGCATGATCCCAGAATCCTGGGATGGAGTCCCACATCAGACTCTCTGCATGGAGCCTGCTTCTCCTCCCTCTGCCTATGCCTCTATCTCTTGTGAATAAATAAATAAAGTCTTTAAAAAAAAAGAAAAGAAATATTGGAGATGAATATTTACAAGTGAGAAAACATGGATTCAGAGGACATTGGCCAAGGGTATATCATGAATCAACAAACCACCTGAACTAGGACTTGGGTTTTCTGTTTCCTAGCTGGGGGTCTTTGTGCATCACCCAGCTAGCTGCCTGCTTTTGGGGCTGGATTGGGGATAAGAGCACTCCTCCTCACTCCCCCACCCTTTTCCCCTTATCTACCTCTGACTCCAGCACAACCCCTTTGATGGCCTTACTTGGGTGCCAAAAAGCACAGGTCAAAGGGCATTATGTCCTTGGAGTGCCCTGTCCCTAGATGGCGCTGCTCCTTCTAGCCCAAGATCACAGGTTGCCTAGAAAGGTGATTTAAATTTATAACATTTGGGATTATGGCAATTGCATGCATTCTTTCAATCTAATTATAGCAGGATTAATCTGTCTTTAATAGATGACTATTAATAATTTATATTGTTATCTTTAATAATATAATTCTGTTTAAAAAGTCCATTTGCATTACTTTTCTCAGAGCCTTTGCCTCAAGTCCTGGGTTTTAGTTAGAGCTTGTAGCGATCTATGAAAGCATCCATGAGTGGGGATTTAACAAGGCAATTGTTAGAGAAATAAAGATCAGTTTCCAATGAAAGGAGATGCCAAAAAAAACTATAGTATTAAAATAAGGAGATATCTGTGTGTATTGTAGTTACAAAATGAAAAATAAAAATCCTTTTAGACAACCCTGAAATTCGTCCTGCCTCATAACTATAGGCTTTGGGATTCTTCCGGGGACAGATCTCTTTATTTTGCCACAGCTGACTTTGACCGGAAAGCCTCATCTTTTTGCTTAAATCCAAATGTCAGGTTCAGAATGGAAAGCGTGGTGGACGTTTTCTGGTTGCCCCTCCAGACTTATACTCTACCCTCCTCTGTTTTGCTCTGTGCCCAGCAGGTTGACCTCTAACGAATGTGTCAACCGGCAACCTTGCCCTCTGGCTTCTGATAGATTGGACCAATGAAAGGAACCAGCAGGAAAGCCACGCAGGAGGAAGACAGAGATCATCCCATTTATTCCCCACCTCTCTCCCTGCTAGCTGTGCCAGAGGCCCTGTTCCTCTGCTGAAGACATGTTCATCCTCTTGGTAGCTCTCTCCTCCAGCTACAGGTCCTATATGGTCCAGGCAAGTTCTCTTCCTCTTTGTCCTTTAGCTGAGGGGTGGAAATGGCTTGGCACCTTTGCTAGTCCTGGGTACTTGCCAGCCCCTGTGGCTTCCCCTTGACCCTGCCTTCCCCTCTGTAAATAGACGAGTGATTAACTTTCCTGCCTTTCATTGCTTTTGACTACTGGGACCCACTGGGGATCTGAATGACCCAGGAAGCAGCATAGATAAGGAAAACGAGGGGGAGGGGGTTCCTGAGACTTTCTGTTTTGGTCTTAGCTCAGGTACTGGTCTGCCTTGTGACCTTAGGTAAATCCTTTTTCCTCTTTGGATTGCAAATGCCTCGTCTGTAAAAAAGGGAGGTTGGACAAAATCAGAGGACATTGCTTTTTTTTTTTTTTCCCTCCTGTTCCTGCAGAAGAATTCTGAAAAACCACATAATCACATAGATTAAAAAAAAAAAAAAAAACAAAAAAAAACTGTCCTCACGGTTTTAAATAGTTGTAAAGGATGTAATGGCCTGCATATTGTAAATATTAGTGCTTAAAAACAAAAACTGTGACATCACTCTTGTAACTCATCCAATGAAATTCAAACATCATACCAATTTTGTACCCACTGTCATCCATTTAAAAAAAATAGACGGACAAACTCTTTAACAGCAAGAAGTTTTGCGATGCTCCTTTTGCTTCTTAAAATCACTTTTTCCGTTCTGCTTCCCCACAGAATTGTACAGGAATGGAATATATTGTTCTGCTTGTAAGTCTCATATGGATCATCTTGGTGTTGCCTCTCAATCAAAAATATGTTTCTACTTCTGGTGATCATAAGGCACCGTGGGTTAATGAGCATGCTTCTGAATTAATTTCAGGATGCCGTTGATCAAAATTTCTATAATCGTGAAACATTAAAAAGTAATAGAAGTTTGTCTCTGAGGGAGATGGATGGGAAGAGGTTGAAGGAACTTCTGTTCCCCAGTGTTTGGAATCTTCCCTCTGTCTGGTGCTCTCTCCTCTCTGCCCCCAACCTAGAGCTGTCCACGCAGGGTCATGCCCCCGGGTGAGACTTGGATGGAGAAAGGATGCACTTCTACACTGTGGAATGGCACAGGGCAGCCTCTCACCTTCCTAATTTGAAGGCACAAGGTTTGATGGTATCTGAAGGGCACCCGGAATGGGAGCTGGTATAGGGTCATATCTACAAGGATGGGTTCTGGAGTCAGGGTGCCTCCACGCTACGGTTCTATGTAACTTGGGCAACTTACTGTTTCTTCTTCTGGAAAAGGCGATGTGCACAGTTCTTTAAGAATTATTAAGGTAAGGGGTGCCTGGATGGCTCAGTTGGTTAAGCAACTGCCTTTGGCACGGGTCATAGTCTCAGGGTCCTGGGATGGAGCCTCTGCACTGGGCTCCCTGCTCGGGGGAGAGCCTGCTTCTTCTTCTCCCTCGGTCCCTCCTCCCTGCTTGTCCTCACTCTCAAATAAATAAATAAAATCTTAAAAAAAAAAATTGTGCTAATTCTTCCCACTTCGAGGCCACTTTCCTACAGAGGCCTCTGTAACGAAAGGCAGAATACTCCAGGCTCTTTAGTTCTGTTCTTTTCGTTAAGTTTTTCTGTCTGCTGAGTCTTCTCGGGTATTTCCAAAAAAGTATTAGTTGAGATTTGTCCACAGGTCTTGACCTTCACCCCCCCAGAGAGGCTGATAGCTCTGGTGCGCTCTTGAAGTAGAAGCAAGAGGCCGGGGACTGTGGGTTTGCAGATAAGTTTGGCTGTCGATCGGAGCTCCTCCGTTCCTCCGAGAAAGAATTATAACCAGGCGATGTGCAGGGTGGTGTGAGCCCAGAAAATGACAGCTCCCGCTTTCCAGGAATAGGAATAGAGTATACATTCATTTATACTCTCTTGGAAAAACTGGGGTGGCCTGCGGGCCAATTTTGAATCAGGCAAGCCAATATTTGAGCTTTCTGCCTGAGAAACAAAATAAGACATTGATATGCTAAGAAGTTGCTAACTGAGTCAATTTTGCTGTAGGCCTGCTCTGATGTGACTTTTGTGCTAACGTTATTGCTCAGTCACCAGGCCTGCACAATGCCTACCCTGCTGACTGCCACTTTGCCACCAGAATGTGGGCCTCCCTGGCTGAGTTCTGAATTCTCGGTTTCATTTCCTATTGATACAGAGGAATGCTGCTGTTTCTCTTCATAAAGAAACCATTTGTGCATGTTGCCCCTGGTTTGCTCCCCTTCTCCACCATCTCTCAGAGCACGACTTTAATTTACGGAGTCTTGGGTGGCTTTCTCTAAATGGTTTTTCACTTTGAAATTTAATTTGGTTCTGACATTTTTTGAGAAGAAAGAAAATTGGTGCTAAGCGTAGCACATTGATTGCATTAATGATCCAGTTCTTTATCCTTCCCTGTACCCAGGCCTTGTGCAGTCTTCTCCAGCTTGGACGCTGGGCCCAGCTGCACGACTTGCTTTGGCCAACGGGATGCTCACAATGGGATTTAAACAGAAGCTGGAAATGTGCACAGTTGGGCTTATCTGCTTTTTGCCTCTGGTGTTGCCAAATGGATGGGCCCAGGCTAGCCTGCTGGAGGATGAGAAGTATGTGGACCAGTGTCAGGTGGCCCTAGCTGTCCCAGCCACGGCCAACACAGGTCAGCTGAGAGCCAGCCAACCCCAGCCAGGCGAACAGCCCAGTCAAGAGCAGAAGAACCTTTCTATCGACCAGCAGACTTGTGAACTAAATTCATGCTTCTTATTTGAAGCCACTGAGTCTTGTACTCTGTGTTTCGTAGTGCTGTGCTGATGGATGGCTCATAGAATAAGCTAGTGGCAGACCTGCCTTCCAGGAACAGCATCCAAAGGAACACTGAGCCCACATGCGACACCTCCCAAGGGCTCTGGAAACTGTGGTAATTAGAGGAAGGAAGGAAACTTCCTTGGAGTTTCAAATGCCTCTACCACGGGTGGGGGGGGGGGACCCAAATTAGGGAGATTCAGGATAGCAAAGTCAATACAAGTATAGGCTCTAGAGTCAGATTTTGGAGTCCAAACCCCACGTGCACTTAGGAGCTCTGTGTTCCTCGGCAAGTTGACTTACCTCTTTGTGCCTCAGTTTACTCATTTGTAAAACAGAGAGGATAATAAATCGTACCTACTTCATCAAGTTGTCGTGAGGACTGATGGTTTCAATGCGCTTAGAATAGCTCATTACAAGCCCTAGGAAACTATTTGTTAAATAAATAAATAAAGTGTGACCTCATTTATACCCACGGGCTAGTGAGTCCCGGGGGACTTCTGGGGATTACATTTGTCTTTTGGTAGGAAGGATACATTTGGGTCATTGAAACCTGTTTCTCATTTCATATAGTCAAAGAATGACTTCTAAAGAACCGAGTGCACACTCAATAGCTCTCAAAACTCTGGAAAAATAATAGTTTCCTTTGGAAAACTCACTCTATTGTGCAAATACCTGCGGCTCAGTTAATCTTACTAGGGTTTAGGGCAGTGCTTGATGTGAGAGTTCAGGAAAGGAGGCAGGAATGATATTATCCATTGTTTAAGAGACTGGGAAGGATTTCCATTCCAAAATATTGAAATAAAAATTCGGATGCACAGAGAGGTGATTCTCAACATACATTCATTATCCCACAATTTTTGTGGGTCAGGAATCTGCTTTTGCATCTCTTGTGAGTCTGCAAGCAAGGGCTGGTGTCTCATTGAAGGCTCAACTGGGGAAGATTCCACTTCCAAATTCACTCATAAGGTTGTTGGCAGGACTCAGGTTTTGGGTTGTTGGACACAGTCTCAGGTTCCTAAGTGGCTGTTGGCTGCAGGCTGCCCTCCGTTCCTTGTCATGTGGAAGTCCCTAACGTGGCAATGTGCCTCTTCAAAGCCAGCCACATGGAGAGTCTGCCAGCCAGCCAGAAGTCACGGTCTTCTGTAACAAGACCACCTCTGTAAGCCCATCCCCTTGCAGTCTAAGCAAGTCTCACCGTCTCTCAGGAGGAAGGGATGATGTGAGGGTGTGAATGAATACCAAGAAGTGGGTGCCATTTTCTTTTCTTTAAGATTTTATTTATTTATTCATGAGAGACACAGAGAGACAGAGAGGCAGAGAGGCAGAGACACAGGCAGAGGGAGAAGCAGGCTCCATGCAGGGAGTTTTTGTGTTTTTTTAAAAATTCTCTCTCTCTCTCTTTTAAAGATTGTATTCAATGGGTGCCATTTTGGAGTCTATGGTCCCCTTTGGGTCTTGACAATGTGGCAGTCCCAAAGACGTTGGGCCACTTCCATGACGGCTCAGGGCTCCAAGTATGAGCATTCTCATGAATAAGATGGAGGCCACTTTGTCTTCCATGCTTTGTCTAAGAAGTCCAACACCACATCCCCAGTGGTCTAGTAGGAAGCCATTACATCCTAGATCCAGAGGGAAGAGAATCAGACTCCAGCTCTTGAAGGGGAGAGCCAAGGTCCCATCGTAGGAGAGCCTGTGGGATGGCCAACTGTTGTGGTCAGCTCCGAATTCTGCTACACTTTCTGTGCTATTATTTTAAGCTTTTGGTAAAGGCTGAAAGTCCTGTTTAGCGTTATGTGGGGGGCAGTGGAGAATAAAGGGATGACACAATAAAAAGAAGTGTGACCCACTAAAGGGAACTATATAATTTATTACCCAAGCGATGACACTATCAACAGTGCGAGGGAGTTCTATTAGTAATCATGCTGGGACAACAGGCATAAATCAGAGCTGTTCAGGGCAAAAGGAGCCTGTTTGGAAGAAATATCACTCCGCTGGGTAGACTTTTCCTGGATTCCCAGGTGGTGACCAGCAATGATAAGCACAGTGGTTCTTCACAGCAGTGGGGCTAAGAGCACCATAGAAGAGCCCATGATGGTTGCGAATATTGCAATCAGGGATGTGACCCAAGGAAAATGCAAGAAAGATTTTTCTTTTTTTCCAGTTAGAAAGGACAGAGTCCTTACTCAAATTAACAAAACAAGAAAATTACTGACTCATGTAACTAAAAATTCAAAGGAATACAGCTTCAGGCATGGCTAGACCTAGGGGTTCTAACTGTGTCATAAGAGCTCTATTTCTTCTCATCTCTGGGCTTTGCTTTTCTCTGCATTAGCTATATGTAGGCAAGCTTTTTCCACGTGGTGGTCCCTGCTCCTTCAGACTTAAAATCTATCCTTTCAATAATCTCAATGGAAAAAGAAACTTTGCGATCATATTTTTGAAACTGAATCTCATGGGCTTAGCCTGCCATGTGACCATCCCTGAGCCAATCTGGGGCCAACGGGATGACATTGAATTTGGCCAGGACTGGTTCATTTGTTGATGGCACTCAGGGGGAATTAGAGCAACTCCACCCAGAATACATAGACCGAGCATGGCAGAGGTCTTGTTCTCTAAGGAACACTGAAATCCCACCACTAGAATGAAGGGCAATGGAGAACAGATGCTGTCCATAGGTCTCTTTCCCAATAAACTAGAGAAAGGTAGCCTTCAAGAGGGAAGAGAAGTCAGCCTTTAGACTGTAACTGTCAGATGCTAGACCTTCCATTCTGGCATTTGTCTCTCATGTTAGCTCTGTGAAGTTGCCACATGCAGTCATCTCAATAGCCTTTGACAATACAGGAGCTGCAGCAGCAGTTGACAAGGTGGAGGGGAGATGTATCAGTTATCTGTTGCCACAATACTGCTGTGTAACAAACTGCCCCAAAACTCAGTGATGAAAACCATGTGCATCTATTTTGCTCTTGAGTCTGTGGTTTGGGGAGATTTACTTTGGATGATTCTTCTTATCTCCTCCGATCACTCTCATACTCTGGGTGGAGGGGCGGGAGGAGTTACTGTTGGTTTGGGACTCACACATCTGGTGGTCATCTGGGGTGACCATTCTTGCCTATCCTTCAAGCAGGCTAGCTTGGGCATGTTCTCATGGTCAAGGTAAAAGTGCAAGTGCACACTCAGTTGCACAAACACTTTTAAGGCCTCTGCTTATGTGAAATTTGCTAACATCTCATTGGCCAGAGCAAGTCACAGGGTCAGATCCAGACTCAAGGGATCAGAAAATAGACTTCACCTTTTGGGTGAGAAGAACTGCAAAGTCACATGACAAAGAGGGGTAGATGCAGAGAGGTGTGCAGAGTTGAAGCTTTTAGTGCCATCAGTCTACCACAGAACACAAGGGGAAATTAGCATCCCATGATCCTCTGAGGTTGCTAAAGATAGATGAATGGATTTTGTTTCTCAGTAGACTTGGAATAAATGTCAGAAAGGATTAATCATTGTTCTCCCTTTGTTATTTTATTATTTTTTTTTTTAGTTTTTAGAGAAAAAGAGAGTGCGTATGAGTAGAGTGTGGAGGGGAAGGGCAGAGGGAGAGAGAATCTTAAGCAGGCTCCACGCCCAGCACAGGGCCTGACATGCGGCCCGATCCCATGACATCACAACCTGAGTTGAAATCAAGAGTCATATACTTAACTGACTGAGCCATCCAGGCATCCCTGTTCCATATTTATAAAAGCAGCTTTACAAAATGTTTCTTCTTCAGCTGCTGTAGAAAATATTATGGCAGTCCCTCAAAAAAAATCAACCTAGAATTGCCATATCACGATTCCCCTTCTGGGTATATATCCAAACGACACAAGAGCAAGGACTTGAACCTATCTATGAACAGCCATGTTCACAGCTGCATGATCTACAATAACCAAAAGGGAGAAACTACCCAAATGTCACCCACGGGTGAATGGATAAATATAAATGGTACATCCATACAGGGGAATATTATTCAACCTGAAAAGGAATACAGTTCTGACATAAGCTGTATCATGAATTGACATCATGCTAAGTGAAATGAGCCAGACACAAAAGGACAAACACTGTGCGATGCCACTTAGATGAAAAAACTAGCATTGCCAAGTTCACAGAGGCAGAAAGTAGAATGGAGTTTACCAGGGGCTGGGGAGAGGGGGAGGGGCAATTAATGTTCTGGTGATGAGCAGTGGGGATGGTTGCACAACAGTGTGAATGCACTTAATGTCACTAAGCTGTACACTTTTAAAAAAAGATTTAATTTATTCATTCATGAGAGACACACAGAGAGGCAGAGACATAAGCAGAGGGAGAAGCAGGTTCCCTGCGAGGACCCCAATGCAGGACTCGATCCCAGGACCCCAGGATCACACCCTGAGCCAAAGGCAGACGTTCAACCACTGAGCCACCTCGTTGCCTCTGCAATTAGTATTTTTGCTGCCTAACCTAACAAGTCGTGGGTGGGGCAGGCCATTCAGAAACCATCAGCTTATTCCCTCTCCTGAGGAGCTTCATAGTCACGTTGGGGAAGTCGGATGTTGAAATGAGGATAGCCAGGCCCAGAGAGTTTAATTATCATACTACTGATCGATCGTACAAGGCAAGTGGGGCACCACACCAAGCAATGGGCCAGTGACTGCTAAAAATACAGATATCTGAGTCCTGCCCCAGATCTATTGATACAGAATCTTGGGGTTGCTGGGGTTAGGGGCTGGAAAACCTGTCTTGTTCATAAGCCTCACAGGTGATTCAGATGCCCAACCAGGGTTGAGAATCTCAGTAAATCACAAGTGGTAAGATTAATTAATTAATTAATTTAAAAAGATTTTAATTATTAATTTAAAAGAGAGAGAGAGAGAGCACAAGCAGGGGTACAGGCTGAGGGAGAGGAAGAAGCAGACTCCTCACTGAGCAGGGAGCCCAGAGTGGGGCTTGGCCCCAGGATCCCAGGACCATGACCTGAGCCAAAGGCAGATGCTTTACCTACTGAGCCATCCAGGTGCCCCTAAAATTAATTTTAGAAAAAAAAAAAAAACCTTGTGTGAAGAATTAAATCTTTTTCATAACACTGAAAATCCAAAAATTGGAAAAATTTTTCTTTAGTAGAAATAAGCAGGAGGGGAAAAAAGTGACAAAGATTGATTTTGCACACGGCAAACGTTGTTATTGACTAAAAGTTGATGGAAGACCCTAAATCTGCTTGACAAAATTTAGATCACAAAATTTGCCTGGGAAAATTGGACATGGTAGGAATAATGGTCACAAAAGAAAACTCATGTTGTTAGAAAAAAATAATCAGCAGGTTTTGATGTGGACCAACCAGTGATCAATGAGTGAAATTTTGTTGTCAAACAAACAATGAAAAAAGAGTTCATTCTGATGAAAGTAATTTCAGTGAAGGCTTCTAGCTTTCCCAAACATTTCAGATACACGACTTTTCTTAATTTTTTATTTTGAAATCGTTTCAAAGTTATATGGAAGGGTTGCAAGGACGGAACAAAGAACCCTTGTATTGTCTTTACCCAGATTCACTATTATTAATATGAAATCATATATTAATGCTGTATCTCATAGACACATGATATACATGCCTACATAGGCATGCTAGATAGATTGATCGATTGATTGATAAATATAAAATTTGTTTTCAGGGTGCCTGGGTGGCTTAGTCGGTTAAGCGTCTGCCTTCGACTCTGGTCATGATCCCAGGGTGCTGGGATCAAGCCCCACACTGGGCTCCCTGCTCAGCGGGGAGTCTGCTTTTCCCTCCCCCTCTGCAGCTCCCCCCATCTCATGCTGTCTCTCTTGCTCTGCTCTTTCTCTCTCAAATGAACAAAATCTTTAAAAAAATTTTTTTTTGAATAAAGCTTGTTTTCTTGAACCATTTGAGGGTTGCAGACATCACACCTTTTCAAACAGAAGTGTGGACTTTCCAAGGGCAACAACATCCTCTTTTTTTTTTTTTTTTTTTTTTTACAACATCCTCTTATACAACTCTAGAACACTTACCAATTCAGAAAAGTCAACACAGGGATCCCTGGGTGGCGTAGGGGTTTGGCGCCTGCCTTTGGCCCAGGGCGCGATCCTGGAGACCCGGGATCGAATCCCACGTCGGGCTTCCGGTGCATGGAGCCTGCTTCTCCCTCTGCCTCTCTCTCTCTCTCTCTCTCTCTCTGTGACTATCATAAATAAATAAAAATTTTAAAAAAAATTAAAAAAAAAAGAAAAGTCAACACAAATACTATTGTCTAATGTCCTACCATCTTCAGATTTCACCAACGGTCCCCACAGTGTCCTTCATACCAATTTTTTTTCACTCTGCTTGAGGTTCCAATTCCAGATCACTCTTTGCCTTTAGTTGTCATCTTTCTTTAGTCTCCCATAATTTGAAACAGTTCCTCAGTCTTTCTTTGTCTTCGTAACGTCGACAGTATTGAAAAATACAGGCCAGTTGTTTTGCAGAATGCTCCTCGATCTGGGTCTGTCTGATGTTTCCTCATGATTAGATTTGGGTTATGCATTTTTGGCAGGAATTCTGTGTCAGCACTGTTGGTTCTTCTCGGCGCCTCATGTCAGGAGGTACATCGTGTCCGTGTGTCCATTCACTGGTGAAAGTACATTCCATTGACCTTCTGCGCCTCCTGTCCCCGTCTGTTAACAGAGAGACCTGAGGAGCATAATTGCATGGTGTCATGGCGGAGCTGTCATTTCAGACATGTCCCACCCTCGGGACAGTTGTGCAGATAGATCCACGCCATTGGGATCTTATGGGGGATTAATCACCATCACGAACATCTAGGATACCTACGTGTGCTGGCATTCATGGTTTTCACTAATCTTCATAGAAAACATCAATGTATCTATTGTCATTCCCATTGAGCAGTTAGGGAAACTGAGGCTCAGAGATGGTCGTGTGAGGCGCTAAGGCTCACATGGTGGGAGTGGAGCTGAGCTAGGATTTGAGCCCAGCACAGTCTGAGTCCAGATCCTGACCCCACGCCACAGCACACTGTTAGCTAATCCCTGCACAGCAGAAAGGACAGATGGGAGCCTCCTTTGAGGGCCTCCAGATGGCATTAGGAGAAGAGATGAACCAGTGTCTGCCATCTTCCTTCCTCCTCCTTCCTCCCCTTGGCCTGGGTCTTTTTCCATTCTGAGATCCAGCAAACTAGAATCAGGATTGATGCTGTTCTGGAGGGTGTAACCTACCGGACTTGGGGTCTCCCAAGCTGACTTTGTTACCTTCTTGGCTGGATAACCCCGTTCACATGCGGGTGGCCCCACGCTCCCTCCCACCCAGTGCCTGCATTTCCTTATATACGTTGAAGTGGAAATGGGCCAGGGGTAGAACAGTAACTACCGTGTGTTTGGTGTATAACATGAGTTAATCCTTTAATGCTTTAAGTGAGGTACCTTATTCTGCCTGTGTTCTAGATGAAGGAACAGGCTTTTATGGTAGCTAACGTCACAACCTGGTGAGTGTTCGGCCGGGATTCCCACACAGGTCTAACTGCAGAGATGGAGCAAGATCTTCCAGAGGATGCTAGACTATCTCTAGGCTTCATGGGTGGCAGGCTCCATGGAACAGGCCTATGAGACACGCTGTGCACTGTGGAGACATAATGAGCTTTTGCTACTGAATACCAGGGTTGGACCTCTCATATATTTTTTTTAAGATTTTATTTATTGATTGATGAGAGATACACACACACACACACAGAGGCAGAGACACAGGCAGAGGGAGAAGCAGGCTCCACGCAGGGAGCCCGATGTGGGACTCGATCCCGGGACCCTGGGGTTACCCCATGAGGCAAAAATAGATGCTCAACCGCTGAGCCACCCAGGTGTTCTCCCCCCCTTTTTTTTGGACCTCTCATATTTGCCACCTAATTCTGATTCTCGGTCTGGACCATCAGTTTGATCTCTCTCTTTCGATTCTTTGGTCTCCTGTCGTGGGTCCTCTTTCTTTCTGGCCTTTTGTACTGGACTTACCACCCTGGGTGCTGCCTCTCCAGAGACTTCGCCATGGTTTGCAAGGACCTCTCTTGAGGAAGTGAGCTGCTGCTGTATCTTCCCAACTTGAGAGAGAGGGTGAGAGAAGTATGAAAGGAGGAAAAAGAGGAAAATTCTAGAGCCAAGGCAAGATGATTGAAAGGATTTGTTGATTTTTATTCCATTCACCAGGAAGTTCACAGAGGGCAGCGGGGGCATGATGCGGAGAGCCCTGCATGAGAGTCAGACCAGGGTGCCACTGGCTGGTTTGGCCAAGGACTTAAGCCTCAAACTCCTCGTCTTTAAAATGGGGCTGATTGTGCCTTCCCTGCCCATCCCTGCCCATTACCCAGAGTGAGGGGGAAAGCAAGCCCAGTTCCTGATGACTAGTTCCTGGCTTCAAAGCCCCGTGAGGCTTCATTTCATCTACTGCTCTTGAGTACCATGATCTACCTCCTAACTTAACAAAATAATCCCCCTCCCCCTTTTTAAAGTTTAGTCTGATTTTTGTTTCTAGTGGTTCCAACTAAAAGAGTGTTGATAAGACTGGTAGGTTTTGGGACCCCCATTTTATAGAGACAGAAACTAAAGTTTAGAGATTAAGCCACGAGCCCAGGGCCACAGAGCTAGTTGGTCAGTGGTAGAGGTGAAGAACACATCTTGGATTCCCATGGAGGACGTGTGTGGGGTGCTTGCTTCATACTAGGCCCTTTCTAAAGCTTTCCATGTCTTCTCGCATTTTCTGCTTGGAGTGCTCCTATGAGGCGGGTAACTACTGTCAGTGCAATTTTTTTTAAAGATTTTATTTATTTATTCATGAGAGATACTATTCATGAGAGATATTTATTCATCAGAGAGAGGGAGAGACACAGGCCGAGGGAGAAGCAGGCTCCATACAGGAAGCCTGACGTGGGACTCGATCCCAGGTCCCCGGGTTCACGACCTGAGCTGAAGGCAGATGCTCAACCCCTGAGCCACCCAGGTGCCCAGTCAGCACCATTTGAAGGGCGGGGAATGGGAGGCAAGGGGAGGCTGTGTTGTCTGCTTAAGATCACACAGCACGTGAAGGCCAGCGCCGGGCTCAGAAGCCAGGCAGCTGCTCCCCAGCCTGGGCTCTTAATAATGACCCTTACTGGGCGTTGGGGTGGCCGCGCTGATTCTGGAAGCGGTGGGCTGGGCATGGACAGGGTCAGAAGTTTTTAGAAATCAATGAACACATGGTTGTAGTTGAGTGATGGGCCCTGGGAGGATGGGTAAGCCTTTGGAGTCCCCCTGGACTACGTCGCCACCTGAGGTACAGGTCTGTTCTTCAGCAGCTATGACCCATGACCATTCCATTCCTTCTCTGTGATATGATGGCACCTGTTTTATCCTGAGCCGGGGTGGTTTTGTCCCCTGGGATCTCCTTCATATGGGGGCTCTTCAGCCGGTCCTTCCCTGTCCTTAGATCCCTGCTGGTGGTGAGTCTACCCTTAGTTAACCTCCAGAGTGGGGTAGAGCACAGCTCTGGGCTACTGTCTGTGTAGCTCCCACCGTTGGTTTGGGAAATGTGTGTGTTCATTTAGGAAGTGGATTTTGTCAGGAAGGGATCAAGCTCACCTTCCTTTTTTTTTTTTTTTTTTAAAGATTTTATTTATTTATTCATGAGAGACACACACAGAGAGAGACAGGGAGAGACACAGGCAGAGGGAGAAGCAGGCTCCAGGCAGGGAGCCCGACGTGGGACTCAACCCTGGGTCTCCAGGATCACGCCCTGGGCCGAAGGCCGCGCTTAACCACCGAGCCACCCGGGCTGCCCAAGCTCAGTCTTCCTGTTCTTCATATACCCTTCATGGCTTGGCAGGGTCAGAAGGAAAAAGGGATGGACAGACCCTCCATCCAGACCCGGGACCCCTGTTGGAGGACATGCCTCTCTCTGGGTGGTGGGGAACGCGCTCTGGGCTCTCTGTCGGGATGTGCTAAGGGAAGAGGAAGCCTAGTACCTGTGGCCCGTGTGTAGCAGAGAAGCAGGGAGGGCTTGCAGTGAGATTCCAGAAAGAGAAGGTTGAGGAAGCCCCATGATGATTTTCCAGGTACCTCTACCTGGAAACCACTCTAGGTAGTAGATCACTCTAGGTTGGGATCACTGGCCCTTTTGAGAAATGGGTGAAAGGCAGAGATTTTTCCTCCCCAAATGCACCTGTAGACATACATTTTCTTAAGACATAAAATTGCTTAGTTATGGATCCTTAAACCTATCCAAGGGTTTAAGGATCCTTGATCAAGAGAGACGCTCGCTGCCATCCGATTAAGAGCCAGAGAGGAAGGATGCTACTTTCTCTCCACCCTTCCCGCAGGATGTTATTTCTCCTGAAGTCTTTGCTGACCCCCCGGGGGTGGTCTGAGTCCTTCCTCTTTCTCCTACACCTGTGCATTTTGCTGTTGGCACCGTTTTGCCTTGGTTTAAACAATGTGGTCCTTAGACCAACAGCATCAGCATCACCCGGGAACTTGTTTGAAATGCCAATTCTCAGTTCCAACTCCTGTCTGCTTGAATCAGAAACTCGGGGCGGGGGGGGGGTGGGTGTTGGGGGGAGGCGTGTGGTCGTGCAATAAATCTGTGTTTGAACAGGCCCTCCCGGTGGGTTGCTCAAGTTTGAGAAGGGCTGCTGCAAACAGTCCTCCTCTTTAGGATGTGTCTGCCTTACTAGACACAACACACCTGGCACATAGTAAGTGCTCAGTGAATACCTGCTGCATCATCTTTTCCTTATTGACAGGGCAGGATTTATTTTTTTTCCTTTGGTGCCCTACAGCTTTGAGCCACGGGGACTGAGACTTAGTGTTGTTTGGGTCCAATTTCTTTCTACTCCAGGGCCTAAAGTTAGGCTTGGCTCCACTAGGTAGAGGAGGTGGCTTGGCCTTAAGGCAGGTGCCCGGAAACCTCCACACAGAGATGGAGCAAGAGAGACGTCAAACCTGGAGCATCTTTCTGGGTAACAAGGCCTCAGCCACATGGTGGACGAGGGGCAGGCGGGCAGGGGGCTGTGTGGCCCTCACATGTGCCCAGGGCTCATGGGAGCCCAGTTGTGCCAAGCTGCTCCCTCAGTGCCTGCCCTACAGCAGCCTTGGCAGGGGCTGCCCAACCTCTGCCAGGGACACACTGGCCAGGCTGGCTGGGAGGGAAATGGCCACTTCTTATTTTTCATGCCTCCAGTGTTTTACAGAGGGATTGGCTTGGAAGATTCCTCCTAATTTCATTTGTGTGTTTGGTCTGGGGTAGAGCTGCGTCTCTTAATTCCCCGCCTCTCACGTAGGGTTATATTCCCATAACTTTCCTTGTTCAGGGAGAGAAAGTATCTTCCTATATTTCCTGACATTTAAAAAATAATCTTTCTGAGGGGTGCAGGGAAAACAAAATTCTGGGAAAAAAGGATCTCTTCCTATCTTCTATCAATCCAACTCTTTAAATGTCAGAAAAAAAAATTTGGATTTTTTTAAGGTGGGGACAGAAAGATGATAGCTGTTTGTTCTTAATTTCCAATACATCTTTTCCAATACGTCTGTTTTGAAAAAAAGTATCCTTATACTTTTCTTTTTTTTTTTTTTTCTTTTTTGGTATCATACTCTTCTTGCAGGAGGGGTAAAGAGATTTATCTCATCTCATATACGGGCAGCTCTTCAAATTTCTCTTCTAAAAAATGAATCATTTGTGGGAGATGTAGGATGGAACTAGTAAGCCTTCTTGTGTTTTATGGGTTAGATCCTTTATACTTTTAATTAAAAATAAAATCAGATTTTTATTTTTTTATTTTTTATTTTGGAGGGGGAGGTGAGGACAGGAAAAAAAAAAAAAAAGTGCCGGTTAAGCTTCCCAGGTCAGGGAGTCAAAAAACCAAAACAAAACCCAAACTGATATTTTGGAGTCATGCACAGAAGTATTGTTCCCCGCTTATTTCACCTAAACTTCCTAAAATCTCCTTAATATTCAATCGATGCGGAAATATGGGAGGAGGGGCTATCCCCCCCCACACCCCTCCACTTAACCTTGAAGCTCTACTTTTATTTTTAATATAAATCTGTTCTTTAAAAAAAAAAACTGTTGACAAAGGTAGACAGCAATCCTCTTCATCCCGCATTTCGCATAAAAGCAGCTCGTCGAATACTTATTTTTTACAAATCCCTCTGATGGGGGGGTAAGGGGGCTAGATCAGGGCCTTCCCTTGACCCCGGTCGTCTGACCCGGGGCCGGTCGTTCAAAGTTTCATGTTTTAGTGGCACGAGCTTCTTTTGGTTTTTTTTTTTTTTTTTTCCATTTTTGTTGCATGCTTTAATTTTTGGAGGAGGGGCGGGCGGGGGCCGGGGGCGTCCAGCTCTTGCAACTTTAGTCTGGAAAATCGGGGCGTCTTGGGGGGCGGGCGGGGCGCAGGGCGGCGCCGGTGGCCCCCGCGTCCCGCCGGGCTCGGCCGCAAACTTTCTTGGCCGCGACGGCGCTGGCCTCGGCGGGGCGGGGCGGGGCGGGGGCGCGGGCGCGGGGCGCGGGGGCGGGAAAGTTCGGGGGCGGCGGGCTCGGGCTTTGTGCGCGGCGGAGGCCGTGCGAGCCGAGCCGAGCCGAGCCGAGCCGAGCCGGGGCCGGGGCCGGGGCGGCGGCGGGGCCAGGGCCGGGGCCGGGGCCGGGGCGGGGGCGGGGGCGGGCGGGGCGGCGGGGGGCGGCGGCGGCGGCGGGGGGCGGCTCGGCGGCGGCGGGCGGCGGCGGGGCGGCCGGGGCGGGCCGGGGGCGGGGGCGGCGGCGGCGGCGGCGGCGGCGGCGGCGGCGGCGGCCGGGCCCCCCCCGCGCGCCCCCGGCGCCCCCGCCCCCCCGGCCCGAGCGGGGCGGGCGGAGGAGGGAGCGGCGGCGGCGGCGGCGGCGGCATTGTGCGCGCACCAGCGGCCGGCCCGGGAGAGCAGGACGCGCCGGGCCGCCTCCTCCCGCGCGGACCCATGAGCCAGCCGGGCGGCGCGGCGGCTCCGCAGGTACGGGCGGGGGCGGGGGCGGGGGCGGGGGCGGGGGCGCCGGGGCCGGGGCCGGGGCCGGGGCGCGGGGGCCGGGGCCGGGGCCGGGCGCTGCGCCACTTCGGGGCCGGGGTCGCAGGATGCCCAGTGGCTGCGCACGTCCGCGGGGTTTTGCGGGCGCAGAGCGGGGCGCCGGGGTCCGGGGACCCCCCCGGGGCGCGGCGGGGCGCGCGGGGCCGGGGCGCGGCGCGGGGGTCCCCTGGGGCCCCGCCGGGCGCCCCCTCCGGCCCCGGGCTCGGACCGGAGCCCAGAAAACAAAGCGGCGAGAGAACAGAGCAGCCATTTCAGTTTGGACAATTCACATTTTGCAAAAATGCAGCCCTTCGGCCCCCCCCGATTTGCGATCCCCCTGACCCCTCCGCGCCGCGGTCCCGAGGCCCCCCCGGGAGGTCCCCCCCGACCCCCCGTCTTTGCAACAGTCTTTTTTTTTTTTTTTTTTTTTTTTAGGCCATATTTCCCTTTCTCAATTTTTTTTTCTAATTTTTCTTCAAACGGTAGTTTTTTCCCATTAAAACGACGCCACCTAGAGGATACTATTTTGTAAATAAAAAAAAAAAGAAATTAAAATTGAAAAGAAATATTTTTTATTTCTTATTTTTTCAAAAGTTTGCACTATAAGGCGGTGGAGGGGGCGAAAGGATTCTTTTTTCTTTTCTTTTTGGGGGTGGAAATGTTCACTTTGGTCCTCTCCGGGAGCATGGACACAATTTTTATTTCTGAAGCCAAATCCGGATAATATGTAAATGAAAATTAAGCTGGAATTTGAATGAATTCAGTTTTTGAGGGGGAGAAAGCAGAAAGCCTCCTAAAACCGAAGTCGATTTGGCTTCCTAACTCATTTTAGTTTGACAATAAAACTAATAGGAATGAGGAAACGAGGGAAATTGTGGAGTTTAGAGGAAACTGAGAGAGAATTGGCTTTATGAAGCAATTAGAAATTGTACTTCATTGTAATTTGGAACTTGTTTAGCCCAGCGGGCAGAAAAGACTAATTTCACCATTTGGCAATATTTAAAGTTTTTCTGTTTTCAAGGGGGAAGGATTTAAAAGAGAAAATAGATCCTAAAATGTTGGCTTTGGACACACCCAAAAATTGTAGTTTTTTTTTTTTTTTTTTTCTAATTTTTGCATTTACATTTTACTGCATTAAAATCCCTAGGTTCTAAAGAAAAACAGAAACTGGAAAAGTTAGAGTGAAATTCTGTCTCTTTTTTCCTGCATTTGCTGGGTTTTGTGTTTTTTTTTTTTGTTTTTTGTTTTTTGTTTTGATGGGATAATTAAGACGATTTTCTGATTTTGTTTCCTTGAAAGATCTAGGCATTTCTTTTTCTGTTGTTGTTTTATCCAGAAAATGTCAGGAACCTTTTTTGAGCAATATTTAGTGAAAAAAATGTAAATTCATTACATTATACAAATTGAGTAGCCCACAGATTTGTAGGAGAGACCGCCATTAAAATAAGATATGCATAATTAACATTATTATGAAAAAACTAACAGTGGATTCACAGAAGCTCATTTTTTATGACATGCAACTGAATCAGTTGATAAAGACAAGGGTTGAAGAATCCTTGCTAGGGGAGAATTTTCCCTTCTCTGTGCCTGCTTACTCTTCCAATTTGAAAAATTTATTATTTCTTAAAAATCCAGATTGGTTTTAGGCCTCTTTGATTGTGATGTGGGGTTGGTAGTTTATTAGCATTTGTTATTTCTCACAAATTTAATTACTTTCAAAGGGGAAAAGAAAATCCATTAGCTTTGATCATTTTTGTATGTGGGGGGGTTGTCTGTGATATAAAAAGCACAAATTTTACTGACTTAAGAAGGAAAGATAAAAGAAGGGAGGACAGAGAGGAGATGAAAATTCTGATTCTTATCCATCTTCTCTAGTGGAACACTTAGGTTTGCTGAAAAAATGGGGTAAAATACCAATTTGGCTGATTCTAGCGTCAAAATTTAATTTTTTTTTTTTAAGGGGAAAAAAATGAAAATACACACAAAAGCCAGACCCAAAGGTACTGGCCTTTAGAACGTGAAAGCACAAATGCAAATAGTATTTGATGTAGTTTTTGGCCTTAAAATGAAATCAAATGAAGGTGAAAACAAAAACAAAAAAAATTTTTTTTTTTTTTTTTTTTTTTTTTTTAGGAGACAAATATTGAATGAATTGAAATTTAACGAATGAAAAGAAGGTACCCACCCAAAGTTGAAGGATTATTTGTGATGAATTCGTATCTGGTTGAACTTACTGGAGATTTTTAACCAAAAAAGAAAAAAAAGTTTTAATTTTTCTGTTCAGAGGAGGGGGGAATACTGTTTGCATTTGCCGGGCGGGATCTTGTTGGGACCTTGTGTGGGGGCTGATGGTGGGTCACACGGGGCTAGGACAGGAAACCCTGTGTCCCTTTCGCCAGCTACCAGCTGGTCTTGGAAAAAATGGTGGCCTCAGTACATGGGTTCCCACCCTGTTTTGTGGAGATTCAAATTTCTGAGGGGATGTGAATTCTGTGAAATGTATTTGACAGTGGCAGAGGTTCGACATTTCCCATCATCACCATTGCATTTGGGAGATTTTATTTTTTTAGTAACGAAATCCTTCAGGGCTGACTGGCCACATTCTGACATATTTGGAATGAGCTTTTTTTTTTTTTTTTTTTTTTTTAAGTAGCATAATTAAAAAAAAAATTTTTTTTTTCTGTTGAATTATTTAGGCCGATGCCTAGGACGGTCAAAGAATTTGTAATTTCCAAGGACTCTGGAGGCCTCATGAGACAGTAGGCCTGAGTTTAGCAAGTGATGGAGGGGAGCTTGGCCCTGAGCTGGGGAGGGATAGGTGGGCACCCCTACTGGGCATCTGAGAAAAAGTCAGGGTTGTAGATAACAGGTTATTTCTGGTGCAAGGAATAAAAATATTGCAGCACGTCCCTTTGTGTGTCCTGGGTCTCCTGACACACAACTCAGATTCCTTCAATTCCATTCTGCTGAAATTTCGTTGTGTTGTCTACGGTTTCAAGGGAATCCCAGGCGAGGAATTGAAAATCATTTCTGTTTTGTAGACTTGTTTTTTTCCTTTTATAAAAAAAAATTGGTTATTCTGATCATGTTTGTTGTAAAGGAAATAGAGGTGCATGATGGTACTGTTGGGGGCGGGGTCAGTTCTCTTTTGTTTCTATTGGCGTCTCCCAGGACTGAGATCTGACCTAGGCCTTGCCTCTCTCACCTCCTATTTTAGATGGGAGTGTGACCAGAAATGGACATGCGAGCTCTTTTTTTTTACTAGCCTCCGTCTGTTCACCAAACTCTCTCATAATATTGGGCAAAAAATCTGGCAAATTGGACGTGAGGGGTGGTAATTTGATGATGGGCTGAGTTATTTTGGTGAAAGATCGTTTATACTGTTTCACAGTAGAGACTCTTATTACTTAATGTTTTGCTTTTCTGCCTAAGGAGTTTTTTTTTTTTTTTTTTTTCTTCTAATAAGGTTTGAAATTTCAAGGGCCTGCTTTATAGCTTGACTTTGGACCAAGCTAGGAAAAAGGGTTTGCTTATACTTTTCAGCCCTGCACAGAGGTGAACTTGAACAAGAGCTCTTGCTTTTGCAGAAGAAAAGCAACAAAGATGGCTGGTCAGTGTAAGGCTGACCTCTCCCTGGTTCTAGAAAATAAACAGCCAATGGTTTGTTTCACTTGGGAAACAGTTTTAAAAACTCCTCCATTGTCACATATCATTTCCCACCCCCCCAACCTTTGACTCAGCTCTTGGCATGCTGCTACCTCTGACCTCAGAATCCTCATGTCTTCTCCTTGGTGGGGTGGTAAGAACCTTCCTGCCCGTGTTTTACTGGACGTACATAAGCTGACTTTTCGTGGTCGTGGTGAAAATTTGAATTTTTGCCACGGTCTTGTTATGTTTGGTGTCCGTTGTGTCTCCTCCCTGGCGACGTCAAGTGGAGTGGCTTTGTGGGTCCATAGGAGCCCTCTCTCACCCAAGGTCTTGCTGTCTGACCTTGCGAACAAATCAGTTTTTCCTTCCGAGCCTTGGTTTTTGAGCGCTTTGGATCAGAACAAGGATAATTAATAATTAGGCTTCATCTCTGGTTCTGATTTCAAGGGGTGGGCTGGGGCCGCCTGGAGCACTGTGTTGAGAAGGATTCTGGGGTCCCATCTGATTGCCTGTACTCTGGAGAGAGGGGTGCCGTGTGCCTCACAGAGCAGGGAGTGCCCCTGGTAGTCACTGTGCCCAGGCTAGGTGGCGAATCGAGACTGCTGTACAATCCACGTAGTGGCTCAGGGTCAGGGTAAGAAAAGGGAGAAAGAACGGAATAGGCCATAGGAGGACACAAAATCACAGAGGCCTAGCATGGTGTGGAAGGTAAGTGTTGTCTCCTGAAACTTCTGTCTTATTTCTGTTTGTGACATGTGTCCACGGTCGGTGTCATCCCTACGGTGAGCCACAGTTGGAGGCGCCGGCAGGGTGCTGGGCTCCTGACCCACGTTGGTGTGCTCCGGGTACCCTGCACCCTCCCACTCCCACTCTTCTTACTTTTTATCCCAGTTGACTTTTTTTTTTTTTAAAAAGATTTTATTTATTTATTCATTAAACATAGAGAGGCAGAGACACAGGCAGGGGGAGAAGCAGGCTCCATGCAGGGAGCCCGATGCGGGACTCGAACCGGGTCTCCAGGATCACCGGGAATGCCTGTATTTTGGTGTGGGCACTTCCCGAGCACTCCCAAATTGCTCCTGTCTCCTCACCTTTTACACGTGTCACACCAGCACCATGTGATGGAAATAGGATTTGAGTCACCAATGGGAGCCCCACACCTGATTTGAGGCTTTCTGGGGAGGCCAAAGAAAGGCGATCCAAGGGGCATTAATTTTAATAATGTAATTGACGGAACCCAGTACATCCACAATCAGACCTTCCTCTCGGTGGCTCATTCATGTACAGGAATTGCTAACAGGATACTTGGTTTTCTTTGGGAGCTGTTAGGTCTTTCCTGACTTGCCACATTTCATGTGCTTAGTAGCCGCCTGTGGCCGGTGGCTTCCGTCTTGGACAACATGGGGCCAGAGCAGTGTTGCTACGGGGTGGCCTCGGAAGGTTGGCGACACATCTTTCAAAGCTCTGTGGTTTTGTCAGTGGGACTTCCTTCCTGAGCCCTCGCTGCTCTGTGGTGTTTCAGCCTGTAGTGGTGATGAGTTCCACCCTTGAGCCTCTCCTGGCTGGAGTGGTCCACGCCTCTCCCTGGCTTGTCCCGGGGCTGTCGCCTGCCAGGATCAGGCCAGGACGTTTTAGGGAAACGTGACACGATGGCCAGAAGCCCCAGGGTGATGTGTTCTCAGTGCGTGTGCCCTGGAAGTCGAGAAGTGCAGGTGCAGGAGGCCGTCGTGGGAGGTGGGCTTTAAATAAAGTATGGCTTAAGGAGGGATAGAGGTGTCGGGAGACAGCAGGTGCGTAGGCCCAGGGCTGGGACCTGAGAGGACGGAGGAGATTGAGGGGAAGGGTGGTCTGTCAGCGGGATCCGTGCCTGAACTGAACGTGGAACCGCCAGGGAATCCCCCCTGGATGGGCCACAGGGCCTTAGGTCAGAAGCGTAGGTGTTTTCTCATCCCACCCCTGCCGCCCCCAACCGGGTTGGTGAAATGGAAAGTGGGATAGTTGAGGTCAAGCAGACCAGAGTGTGGAATCCAGCCTCATCGTGGAATCCAGCCTCATCACATGGTTAGCTTTGTGTTACTTCGGGAAAGACCCTTCTGGTTTTAGGACCACAGCTTCCGCATCTGGAAAAAGGTGTGTGTGTGTGTGGGGTAATGATCTCGACCATGATGGATTGATTTACCCTGAAATGAAGAGGCGCACGGGAAAACACCCAGCCCGTCCTTGGAAGGTGGCCCTTCGAAGGCGGTCAACACGTGTTACCTCCTGACCCAGCAGCCGGCGGCTCTCTGTTTGCGGAGATTGAGCCACAGGGACAGCAGTTTTGGTCGTTCTAGAAACCTGGGGGCTTATCTTTAATAAGATAGGGTTGGGTAACAACAGAGAATGTCCACTTTTTTGGTTGTTGCTCTAAAACGGACTGGGACGAGACATCTCCGGGACCTTAACACATCTGTCTTGTCAAAGTGTTGTTAATGCTTTCATTCCAGGGATGCCCTAGCTCCTCTGAATATTTCTGGATTTGTTTCAAAGCCTGTGGCACAGTCTTTAAAAGGGATAAATCTTAATCCCGGGTGAACTGTGTACCTTCGAGCTTCTGTTGGCCCCTGGGCCTCCTGTCTCTAGGGCCCTGCCCCTTAGTCATCTCCGCTCTGAGGAAGCAGACCCCTCCCCCCCAAGACCACCTGCATGCCCTATTCTCTGCAGCCCCCCACCCTGCCCCAGGTGGGGTTCATCCGTGCCCACCCCGCAGTACTTCCCAAATACGGTTGAGCCCACAGATGAGAGCTGCTTGTTTGCATTTCCCTTTCTCCAGCCAGCTTGTGAGTTCCTTGAGGGCAGAGAGCACGGGTTATTCATTTTTAGGGTCTGGCACAGAGCAGCAGCTCAATAAATATTTGATGACTTAATTTGATTTTTGGAAATCGCTCAGATCAGTCAGATTTGAGTCTAGTGAGGAGTAGGTGAAGACTATGTGACCAATTTGGGTTTGGCCTTTTGGTCAAAAGCACTGTTTTACCAGGGAGCCCTAAGCGTTTCTTTTTAGTCCAGAAGGGACTCCTTGGATGGGGATTACACTCCTTTGACTTTCCGGGTCTGGGGAGGTTTTTTTTTGGGGGGGGGAGGGGTTTAAAAAGAGTTCCCCACCCACTTCACTCCTCTTGTGTAAACTATTTCTTTAAAATGGTTGGGGAAGGGGCGCCTGGGTGGCCCAGTGGTTGAGCATCTGTCTTTGGCTCAGGGCGTGATCCTGGTCCTGGGACCAAGTCCTGAGTCCCACATTGGGCTCCCCGCAGGAAGCCTGCTTCTCCCTCTGCCTGTGTCTCTGCCTCTCTCTTTGTCTCTCATGAATAAATAAATAAATAAATAATAAATAAATAAATAAATAAATAAATAAAATATTTATAAATAAAATAACTGGTTGAGGGGGCCAATGGGGTCATCATCTAGATTGGCTGATTGACAGGTGTGGCGAGTGGACTCAGAATTTCTACAGAGATGGAAATGGGGAAAACCGGGAGGTAGAAAGGGCCGGCTGGTACCCTGTGTTTGCTCTGGAAGCTGGGTTGTCTTGGTCCTGGGCCCAGGGATGGGGGCACCATGGGACTGTTTGCAGACCACTTGCAGCACTTCAAATGTGTAGCAGCTAAATGTGTGTGATGCGATGTTCAATCAGGCCCTGTCTTTGGTCTGATTATGGTTTACAGATGCCAAAGATTCAAGGAACATTATGGGAGAAGATTGAGAACCTTCTCTTTATTTGCTTCCCCCCCCCCCCCCCCATAAGTGCTGTAAAATGCTGTCACTTTGAACACTCCTAGCCCAGCCCAGCAAGTGAGCATAGGATCCCAGTCTGAGGGAGACCGTACGTCCTCGATGGTCATGTTCCCACATTTTCAGATTGCTGAAATTGAGGTGTGTCTTACAATAGATGTTTTCAATTAGTACACTCCCTCTTCTTTCCTTCTCCACCAAAAGCTGTTATAAAACCAATGGTTTATTAATTTTAAAGAATTTTATTTATTTACTCATGAGAGACACAGAGAGAGAGGCAGAGACACAAGCAGAGGGGAGACACACCCCTGTGGGGAGCCCCACGCGGGACTCATCCCAGGACCCCAGGATCACGCCCTGAGCCATAGGCAGATGCTCAACCGCTGAGCCACCCAGGTGCCCCCCGATGGTGTATTTCATAGTCAAAGGCATCTTGGCACTGAGATAGAGTGTCATGTTCTTGGCAGGGGGCGGGGTGGGTGGATTGTGACATTAGGGACTTCCAACTCTGCTCTTGTTTACCTCCCTTAGTTAGCTCTGGACTTGGCTTCTTCGCTCCAGCAGTGAGGGCAGGACTTGGCCTTGGGAAGAAGCATCTGGAACTTTGAATTAGCACCCGTTTCCTTCCATGTCTTCGGGTGGGTTTCATAACTTTGCTGTGCCCCTTCTCTAAAAGATGTAAGAAGCCTGTGGGAGGGAGGTTTCGTGTCCTACCCGTGGGGGAACACCAGTTTGACGTTTCCAAGGGTGGCGCAAACAGGTCCAAGTTGAAGGGATAAGGCTTGGCTTCCCACTCTGCTCCGCTGCCTTATCATTTTGTGATCTTTGCCAAAGGTCTTCGTTCCCCTGCACTTTGTTTTCTTTATGTGTGATGGGGATCATGGGGATGGTGAGGATGACGGGGATGATGGTAAAAAGTAATATATACATATCACTGCCCCTGTTCCCCCCCACCCCCGCTCCCCCATGTTCAAGCCTATGGGCAACATTGCTGATCAGATTTGCTAGTCTTTTCTGTGGAGTCTGGCCAGTGACCTCAGAGTCCTCCTTCGTGTGGTGCAACCAGTCAGTTGAGTTTAGCATGGGACATGAAGCCAATTTGTCGTTGCTGATCTAGTTCCTCGGACACACACACACTCACACACGAAGGGAGGTGGAGTTACTTGCTCCTAAAGCTCAGTGAATAGACGGAGGTGGAACTTCAGGCCTCAGGTTTCCTAACTCCTCAACCAAGGCTTTTCCTATTATTTGCACATACACTGTGTCAAAAGAAATTAAAGTTAATTTGGTCTTGAGAAATAGTGAGAGGATCCTGACTCCTCCCTTCCCTCCCTGTTATAATTAGATACCCTTGGGGTTGTCATCAAAGCAGGGCTGGGTGACCTGCTTCTTGCCTGGTCCCGGAATGATCGGATTTCAAAGGGGGAGATGCTGGTGGCCGGGCCACTGGGTTGGGTGGTGTCGCTGCCTCCCTCACCGTGTTGTACAAATGCCATGGTGGAGGGGCAAGCAGGCCCTCCGGGTCCTGGACCGTAACCTGGGTTTGCAGCACGTTTGCAGATTGTACTCTCTCCAGACCCCAGACGAGTGTCTCAGCCCCTTAGAATCTTACTCTCTACACCTGGGAGGTCCTCCACAAGAATCCAGTGAGGGGACGTATTTGCAAATGCTTATTCATCTATCCATCTATCCATGCATCCATCCATTCATTCATGTATTTGTTTATTTAGAAAATGCTGTTTAGACCGAAGCCCAACCTAGGTGTTGTCCTTTTACACACGGATTTTTATAACCAGCACTAGCCACCAGTTGTAAGGGCCGTGCTGGGAGATTATGTAAACTCAGAGTCACAGATGAGTGCCCACAAGGTGAGTTGGCCTCTTATCTTGTTTCATTTTAAATGCCGGCCGAAGGTTTAAAAAGTTGAGAATTTGTAGGCCTCGGAACGGGGTATGTACTTTCCTGTTCCAGGCTGTTCCCACGTTTCAATCATGTATGTGACCTGCCCAGCCCCGGCGGAAGGCCCTGGGCGCTGAGCCTCTGTTTGTTCATCTGTTAAGTGGGAGAACAGTCCACTCGTGCATCCCTGGCGGGCTTCCCGCAGGCAGCATGTGAGTTGATGGTTTCAGAAGTGCTTCATGAACAGCCAGGAACTGGAGAAACACGTTGGTGACGACTCCTTTCTTTCCTTAAAAAGGGAAGGAGGGAGGCCAAGGTGAAGATGATATTGAGTCGACAGAAAAATGATATAAATATTTTGGCTGACGCAGCAGGAGGAGGCTTCTTCCTATGTTAAGCTAAAGAGAATAAAGGGAGTCAGGTGATGCTTGGCGCCCCTGCCTGCTCTGGAAAACCCAGGAAAACCGCTTTCTAGTGAAGTGAGCTGTGTGCCAGGGATGGAATCTTGGAGTCCCTGGGGTCAGCCCTAGTTCTGCAGGAGCCGGGGATGCAGGGAAGGAGCCGGCTGCTGCCTCCCGCCGTGGCTGGAGGTCCCGGGCAGAGGGGCTGGCGGCCTGGGAGCCCTCCGCCGGCTGCCTCACTGGATGCCCTGCTGTCCAAGACGCGGGCTAGCCGTCCTCTCACTTGGGTGGGAGCCCTGAGGGACAAATTCCCACCAGCCCCAACATTCTTGTAGTGAATTAAGGGTAGGAATTTTTAATCAGGTGAAATTTTGCAGAGAGTTTGCATTTTGTTTTATTTTGGGGCTCAGACTTTTTGTGAGCTGAGTGGACACAGGGCACTTGGAATACCTAGAGAGAATAGATAAGGTTTTTGGATGCTGGAGATTTTTAAATTTGATTTAATTTTTTTTTCAAGTTGCATCAACTGGGAAAAATAACGATTTAAATGTGTTTGTGTGGGCGTTTCTCATAATGTATGCTGGAAAGGCAGAAAGTGAAACTGCTCTGAAAGAAAACTGAAAGTGGCCTGGAACAGGCCCCAGGGAAGCCTAACTTCCCTGGGGGGCTGCCCGCTGGAATTTGTTGTGAGGTTAGTCATCCTTTTGGATCTGGGGAGTCTAGAGCTAAAAAGGTTTGTAGAGGGCACCTGGGTAGCTCAGTGGCTGAGTGTCGGCCTTCAGCTCAGGGTGTGATCCCAGGGTCCTGAGATCGAGTCCTGCTTCTCCCTCTGCCTGTGTCTCTGCCTCTATTTGTGTCTCATGAATAAATAAATTAAAAAAAATCTTTAAAAAGAATAAAAAAATAAAAAGGGTTGTAGGGATGATCTATGCCTGTGCCATCCAGTGTGTACTGGTAACCTCTGGCCGCCTGTGGCTGTTGAGCAGTTGAAATGTGGCTAGCTGTAAATGTAAAATCCACACGGGATTTTGAAGATTTAGTAGGAAAAAAAGATTACAAAGGCTTTCAGTGATAATTTTGAGAATAGTGATTACAAGTTAACAGAATAGCATTTTATATATTGGGTTAAAAATAATTATTAAAATTAATTTCACTTTTTAAAAAACAATGTGGCATCTAGAAAATTGGAAATTACATATGTGGCTTGTATTACATTTCTGCCGGACAATGCTGATCTAAAAATCTGCTCCCCCCAGGGAGGGGGAGTGGCTTTCTCAGGGTCACACAGCAGCTTGCTTCATCAAGTAAGTGGTGAAGAATGCAAGATTCAGAGCTTGAGATTGAGAAGGATGATGTGGTATAGACATCAGCATAACTAGGTGGTTAAGCGGAGGGAACTCACGAGAGAGGAAGAGATTGGTAATTTAGGAGGAAAAAATTAAACTCTTTTCCACTTTGCTTATCTGTTCCCCTAAACATTAATTAAATACTCTGAAAGAAAGTAAATCTAACAAGACAAGCAAAAACAAATCTAAAAGATTACCCCTGGCAATCTCTCCGCTTGCCAAAAAAATTCCAGTCTTTGGGGTTTATGAATCAGAGTGTAGTTCAGGGCTGGTTTGGGCACAGAAACCCGGGTCACATTAGGGGCTCTGGATTTAGGGTCCTGAGTGGCCACAAGGCATTCTCTTGTTAAGTCATGTCTGCTCCATGTACAGATTTGAGAAGCAAGGCTTCTGGAAGACCCAGAGGGCACGCTGTGGTAGTGGACTGAGCACACAGGGTGGGGAGGTCGCCCAGCTACCCTGACCCAGCCTGGTCCAGGTGGGCTCCACTAGCCCCAGTGGGGTAAGCTGTGGATGGGCATGGCGGTGAATGGAAAAGCTAGACTTGAACACAGGTCTCAGACTTTGTAGCCTAGTTCTCTGGCTGTGAGTGTTTTGAAAGGAGTTGGAACTACATGTTGGAAATCCAACCTTACAAATTTTTGTTTTAATCAAGATCTGTTGCCGTCAAAAGGCTAAAGTTGAGCATTCTTATTTATCTCACTTGATTTTTACAAAATAGCATTTTTCTGCCTTGAAGTACAGTAATCCTTGCACATATGCCAAGTGCTTCTTAGGTGCCAGGCACTGGACTGATTTTTTTTTTTTTAAGATTTTATTTATTCATTTGAGAGAGAGAATGTACACAAGCACGGGAGGACCAGAGGGAGAGAGGAAGAAACAGGCTCCCGTTGAGCAGGGAGCCCAATGTGGGACTCAATCCCAGGATCCCAGGATCACGACCTGAGCCGAAGGCAGACGCTTAACCAACTGAGCCACCCAGGTGCCCCTGGACTGATCATTTAACATCTAGTATCTCAGTTAATTGAGTCACCCTGGAGAGTAAGGAATTTTTTTTTTTTTTTTTTTAATATAAGGTTGTTGAGAATCAGAGGTAAAAGGGTACATAGCTGGTAAGGATGGTTGGCTTCAAATTCCGATGGCCTCCAGAGGCAGGGCTCGCAACAGCCCTTCGAGCTGCAGAGTCTTACATTCTCGCTTACCGTAGAGGAAGGGGAAGTTACTTGTCCAAGGTGCGGCCCTGGTGATTGGCTGGGACTTGAACCCAGCTCCCTGGGATGCCCTCCCCATTCTGTGGGGTCTGGATCTGGGACTCCCAGGCCCCCCCGCCCGCTCCCCAGCTCCCTGCGCTCCCCTCGGTGGGCCAGTGGCTTGTGTGTTCCATGCGCACGGAGCCTTTAATACTGCGTTTGAAAACAGTTGCAGAAGGTTTGCTGTAATTAATTACATTTGACATACTTGGAACTGGGGCCTCCTGGATTCAGAATGCAAATTTATGCCCAGACAGATGTAAGGTATGCTTGGAGCCAAGAGCGCTGGCACGTCCCAGCCAGGGCCTGCGGTGATGCTGGCTGCCCTGATGGGACTACCGTCACTGGCAGTCGGCAGTGGGGGCGGGATTCAAACTCCGTGATACCTGGAGCTCACAGGCGGTTGGAGGAGAAATAACTCAGGGCTTCAGGGTGGGAACCATAGTCTCTAGTCTGAGCCCTGCTTCTGACTCAGCCAGAGTCTGAGGTAATTTCTTTTCTCTCTTTGGGCCTCAGTGTCCCCTCCTATACAGTCTTGGATAAGACTTGGACTGGTTGCTCAGAAAGCGTGTTCTGTTAGTTTGTTCTGGGGCAGGGGGCCAGTTAAATCCGAGACAGAGCTTGGAGGGCTGGCTTTTGGAAGTATAAATAGCAGAGTTGAGAAAGGCTTGGAATAGGAAGGTAAGCAGGAGGCTATTGGAACACACAAGAGAAGTGTACAAGACCTGAAATGTAGCACAAGGTGTTGCTCGGTTCCAGGGCTCCACGTAGAGAAGTCATGCATTCAGCCTCAGACTCCTCTTGCCATCTTTATTAGATACTTACTGCTGTATAACAAGTCACCCCAAAACTTAGTGGCTTGACACAACCCTGCTTATTGCGTCTCATGGTTTCTGTGGGTCAGAAATTTGGGAGTAGCTCAGTTGGTTGGTCTGGGTTAGGGTCTCACTGTGATTGTGGTCATATGGTGGCTAGGATAGTCTTAAAGGCTTCTTCACTCTCATGTCCGGTGCCAGGGTTTGGAAGACTTGAACACTTGGAATTTCTTGGGCATCCATCTATCCATCCATTCATTTATCGATCCATCCATCCATCCATCATCCCTCCATCTCTCTCATGGGGTCTTTCCAGCAGGGAGGCTTCATACATGGCCTGACTTCTGTATGGCACCTTCTGTTTCCCACCTTGAGTTTCTTGTGTCCCAGTAGAGAGAGAGCCAAGCAGACCCAGTGTCTCCTTTTATGACTCAGTGTCAGAAGTTATGTAGCATAGCTTCTACCTTGGTCTACAGGTTGAGGCAGTTACAGAACTAGGCCCCATTTCAAGAGGAAAGACATAAGCCCCACCTCTATGGAGTTGTGTCAACATTACACGTAACAGGGGATGTATCTTAGCATGGTCATCTTTGGAAAATACAAGCTGCCATACTATCTGTCTACCCATCAGTCCATCTGTTGGGTTGCTGTAGCTAGTCACCTATCCATCCTTCTCTACCCACCCACCCATTCACCCATATTATCTTTCTGTCCTTCAGGAGTGTGTTCTTCTTATGACTATGTGTTCAACCATCCATCTACCCTATTCAAATCACCTGACACATTTTGAGTACCTAGTATGGGCCATATACATTTAGGGTGCTTTCAATGATGAGCTTAAAGGGGAGAATCAGACTAATAATTATGGAGAACTTAGTTTCTTTATCCCCCAAATGACTCCATGACGGATAATTTTCATCATGTCTGTTTGGCAGGTGGGGAAACCAGGGCACAAAGAAGCTAAATAACTTGCCCAAGGTCATTCACTTAATTAATGTTTGGGGCAGAATTTGAACTGAGGACTTGCCAGTTTACGCTGTCCTACACTGTCTCCATTCTGGTTTCTGAGTGTGAGATGGCCGTCCAAGGGCTGGTTCTCTGCTTTTATTTTTCTTCTGAGTGAGAATAGATTCTTTTCCCCCTTGATTATAAAAATAATACATTCATTATAGGAATATTAAAGCAGTACAGAAAAAATATGATTGTTCTTTAAAAAAATCACCCCAAATCCTACCATCCAGAGACAACCACTGTTCATGTTTGATGAACATTATTTAAGTCATCTGTCTGCATATTTAAATATATACGATTACAGTTTTATACAAATGGGATTATATTCTACATGCTGTTCAGAGTCTGCTTTCTTTTTTCTTTTGAAACTCCTGGATATCATTCTGCATCAGTAAATAGAGATCTTCATTATTATTTTATTGACTGCGTTGTATTTCTCCTGTATATATGAACCCAGTGCCCTATTGGATTTGGGTTATTTCTAATCTTTTAACACGCAGCGTTTCTTGCTTGCGTGATCTCTTTATCATCACTCTCTAAAAGGCCGATTGCTGAATCGTAGCATATTCGAGTTCTACAGGTGATACTGGTTTACCCTTCTACTAAGAGATTGGGAGTGCTCATCTTAAACATTGTGGCCATCACCTGTAGTGCCAGTTTTAAATCATAGATGTCCTGATTGGCAAACTAATGAGATTGAATATTTCTTGGTATACTTTCATTAGCCACTTGCGTTTCTTCTTTTGTGAATTGCCTGTTCAAGCATTTTGCCTGTTTTTCTCTTGAGGTGTTTATCTTTTCCTTTAGTTTTTAAAAAGCTCTTTGGATTTTAGAGCTATTGACTCTTTGCTATTCAGATTCCAAGGATTTCTTTTCCTAGAATTTTAAGTGTTGTTTAGTAGTGGTTGAATAAAATGTTTACTTTTAAAATGCTTCCATTTTTGTGTTTTGGCTTTTATTTTATTTTTTTTTGGTGTCACAGTTGTGAAAGACTTTTCCACATTAAGAATTTATAGTGAAAAAATGGAAGAATATATTTGCAAATCACGTATCAGATAAAAGGTTAGTTTCCAGAATATATAAAGAACCCCCTACAGTTCAACAACAAGAACCCAAATAACCTTATTTTTAAAAAATGGCAGAGGACTTGAACATTTTCCTAGAGCATATGGGAATATGGCCAACAAGCATATGGAAATACACTCAACATCACTGATCATCTGGGAGATGCAATTTAAAACCACAATAAGATATCACCTCACACCCATTCGGATAGTCACTATAAAAAAAAAAACAAAACACAACCACCCAGAAAGTAAGTGTTGTGTGGAAAATTTGGCACCCTGTGTACTGTTGGTGCAGCTGCTATGGAAAACAGTATGGTGGCTTCTCAAAAAATTAAAAATAGAATTATCATATGATCTGGCAATCTTGCTTCTGGGTATCTATCCAAAAGAATTCAAAGCAGGATCTCAAAGAGATAATTATACACCCATGTTCATTGCAGTGTTATTTATAATAGTCAAGAAGGGGAAGTAACTCATATGTTCATTGATGGATGAATGGATAAACAAAATGGTCTGTACATGAAATGGAATATTATTCAGCCTTAAAAAGGAAGTCCTATCACCTGCTACAGTATGTATAGACCTTGAAGACACTATGCTACGTGGAATCATCCAATCACAAAAAGACAAATATTGTGTGATTCCACTCACATGAGACATTGAAAGTAGTTGGACGCATAGAAACAGAAAGTAGAATGGTGGTTGCCAGGCAAAGGGGGAAATGGGGAGTTGTTGTTCAATGGGTATAGGGTTTCAGTTTTGCAAGTTGAAAAAGTTCTAGAGATCTGTTGCACAACTCTGTGAATATACTTAGCACTTCTGAACTCTACGCTTAAAAAATAGCTAAGTTGGGGGGAAAAGCAGAGTTGAACATGTATGTTACCTAACAAATCAACAATTTGTCTTTTACGAACAAACACAGAAGAAATAGGTGTGTCTGTGTCTGTATACCATGTGCGATGTGTACGAGTGCTGATAATTGTTTTATAAGATTAAATACCTGGAGGGGCATCTGGGTGGCTCTATCAGTTAAGACTCTGCCTTCTGCTCAGGTCATGATTGTGGGGTCCTGGGATCAAGTCTTGCATCGGACTCCGTGCTCAATGGGGAGTCTGCTTCTCCCTCTCCCTCTTCAGCCCCTCCCCCTGCTTATGTGTGCGCTTGCTCTCTCTCTCTCTCTCTCTGTCAAATAAATATTTTTTTTTTTTTTTTTTTAAGATTTAAGAGCCTGGAAGCAAAAAAAGAATTTAAAAAACATCCTTATTTCTTTTATTATTTTATATAGCTTTTGTTTTCTTACATTTAAATTGTTTATCTGGAATTTATTTGCTTTAGAGGAGGGACATAGAGATCAGGCTGTTTTTTTTTTTCCCCCAAATGGCTGGCTACTTGCTGTTACATCATTAATTAAATTATCCATCTTTTCCTTCTGGATTTGAAATGCCATCTTTGCCTTTTATTAAATTTAGGTCTCTTTCTGGACTTTTTGATGTTCTCTGGGTGTACAGGTGTCCTCTTGTTTTAATTTGGTCACTTTTTTAAAAATTTTATTTTTTTAAAGATTTTATCTATTTATTTGGGAGAGAGAACATGAGTAGGGTAGTGGAGGAACAGAGAGAGGGAGAAGCAGACTCCCCACTGAGCAGGGAGCTTGATGTGTGACTTGATGGTGGCATTCCGGGATCATGACCTGAGCCAAAGGCAGATGCTTAACTGACAGCCACCCGGGTGCCCCAATTTGGTCACTTTTAGATAAACTTGAGCACTAGAATCGTATCTTAGGAACTGACCAACAGGGACGCCTGGGTGGCTCAGCAGTTGAGTGTCTGCCTTTGGCCCAGGACCTGATCCCAGGATTCTGGATCAAGTCCCATATCAGGCAGCCTGTGAGGAGCCTGCTTCTCGAACCTCTGCCTGTGTCTCTGCCACTCTATCTGTGTCTTTCATGAATAAATAAATCTTAAAAAAAAAAAAAAAGAACTGACCTATAAAATAGCATGTACATTGCTATGTGTGTTGCTCAGCAGATTGGGGGTTGCTTTCTGGTGGGGTTTTTCACTGGGTAGACTTTCCTTGTTCTCCAGACTGGTCCTGGTGCCACATAGATACAAAAACAAGTTCAGTGAGGCTAGATAACTTGCTGTAGGTAGTAGCTAATTGGTGCTCTTGTTCACCACATCTGAGCAGTGGTGGAGCAGAGATTGGAGCCTGAGTCTGGCCTCCAAGTCTGTGGAGTTCCTGTAACAACACGTGGAGTCCCCTGGATGCCCAGATCTCCTTCCCTGGGGACCGTACTTGCGCTGGCAGTGTGGTGTTGATATGTGCTGGTTGAAGTGCATGGGAAGCAGTAGTCCTGGTTTATTCAAGACAGATATTCCTAAACGGATTATTTCCTGGTTGCAGTTAGATATATACTAATATTTGTTTTAATAAGTTAATTTTTAAATAATTAAAGTAACCTAATGATATTACAGAGAAATCGGAAAATAAGGAAATAAAAAGACTGTTAAGTAAATCCCAGCCCTCTTATATTCACCATTAAAATTGCAGTGTATTTCCTTCTAGTTATTTTATAAGCATATTTTTGTTATTGGAATCATAATGTATTAGTTTTGCCTCCTGCCTTTTCCTTCCCCCATCTTTATTTTGTCTTCCTAATTGTCATTTTTAAACACTGCATAATATTCATAGAGAAGAATGAACATAGTTTATTTAACCCGTACTCTGTTGTTACATGTTTAGGTTGGTTCTCATTTTTCTCTTTTATAAAGTCCTGCTGTCATGAACAATTTTGTAAATAAAATGTTCTGATATTTTAAAGCCATCTCCTTTGGATATATTCCTGAAGAGAGATTCCTGGATCAAGGGTAGATATTAGTTTAACACATTTCTGTATATCCTGCCCCCTTTGGGCCAATTATTGGTCCTAGGCTTTGGGAACCTCTGTTGATTTGGAAAAGAAATATAGTAAATTCTTCAAAATATGTTTCACTGGCTTTATTATTATGAGAGGGGTTCACGTTCAATTAGGAAACCTAGAGTATACATGCACAAAAGAAAAGACTGTAATTGCACATTTCTCCAAGATGAGCTTTGTTAATTTCATGTCTGTTCTTACAGTATTTACTTATACAAGTATTAATTTTTCAGTAAGTTATTTTTAATCTCATTTTATTAGCCAGAATTCTCTAATAACTTATTTTTCTGCATTGATACTGCTGATAAACCATTTTTGGATGATGATCCTTCCTCTTTGAAGATCTTAAACACCTTCTGAGTTTATTTAGCTATTAGATATTTGTCCTAATTGTAGGTGATGACTCTTGATAGGCGCCAAGGTGGTAAATCAAGATAGATTGTGTTCACAGCCATACACTGTAAGCTGTAGAAAGTGTTCAGTGTTCTAAAACTGGTTGCTGAGGGTGTTTTAGTGGAGGGAAAGATGAATCCTGATATAGAGAATCCAGGGCCACTTCCTGGAGGAAGTGGTATTTGAATGTGACTTTGAAGGACAGATAGAATTTGAGGGTCTAAAGATGGATGGGTCTGCAGGAGGAAAGGGATGGAGCAGAGCAATCAAACCATAGGAATCATCAAAGAAAGATGAACTTTGGTGATTTTTTGGCATTGAGTATTTATTACTATCAATCTAATTCCTTGAAAGCCGGTGAGTCATAAAATTCTGCCCAAATGTGGTTGTCCTTTATGTGGGCCCACCAGAGTGTTCAGTTAATCAGAACTCTTATCTCTGAGGGGGTGCAGGTAGGTGGGGGCTAGAAGGGAAAGATAGCAGGTAGGGGAAGTTAGAGGAAGAAAGCCGAGTCTTTGGTGATCTGGCCTCAGGTCAGAATAGTGTTTTCACTCTGCAAAGTGCTTTTGCTGATGCGGTCTCATCCTGCCTCCCGGTACCTGGACGGAACTGACCTTTGCAGGGCCTGTGCCCTGCTGGGCAGCGGCATATCAGACTTTCATGCCTTACCCACTAGAAGAAAGACATTTTACATCACCATCTTATACATGTGGACTCATATGGGTAAAGCAAAAGCAGGGAACAGTATTTACACTTAACTACTTGCAATGCATTCTGATATTTTGAATTCTCTTTTATTTAAAAAAAAAAAACAAAACAAAACTGCTAGCGGTGACTCATTGATTTCAAGACCCAACAGTGAGTCTTCCAGGTTCCCCTGCCAGGGCCTCCCAGGTGTCCTGAGCCATGGAAGTTAGAGTGCTGGCCAGCAGGTAAGGAACAGATCAGAAATGTCCTGCCTGCTTGGCTTCCCCAAGCCTCCTGATGAATATTGATCTTTGTAACTTCCCACTTAAGATGTGAGTGCACGAAGCAGGCAGCTGGATTGGCGAACTGAGCTTGAAGATGGGCTTGGAGCAGCTTTGCGCAAGCAACTATAGACATCTCAGGGGTTCCAAGGAATCCCAGGGAACAAAACCATCAGTGGCAATGATCTTGGAGAGGTGAGGCAGAGGATTATGGTCTTTTTTTTTTTTTTTTTCTGTTTTGCGTATACTAAGTTTTCTCTTTTTTCCAGACAACTCCTTTTTTTTCTTTTAAGATTTTATTTATTCATGAGAGGGGGGGGGGGGAGGGAGAAGCAGGCCCTCCGCCCCCCCACCCCAAGCAAGGAGCTCCATGTGGGACTCGATCCCAAATCCCAGGATCACACTCTGAGCTGCTTAACCACTGAGCCACCCAGGCGCCCCTACACTAAATTTTCTTAGTGGAAGAACACCAACCTCTTTCATAATAACAAAGTGAGTCAAAAGATCCCACTTTTTAAAGAGTTTACTATATTTTTCAAATCAATGGAAGTTCCCAAATCTTAGTACCAATAATCTCTCTTTGGGAATATACCCAAAGGCGAGGATGTTAAAATTTCAAAATACTTTATATATGAAGATGCTCTTTACAGGGTCATTTTACCAAAGTCCACTATGAGGTCTGGCAAGAGTGTGCAGGGTGGGTCTGAGAGCTACAGCACATGATGCCCCCAGGAAAAAAATCATTAGATTGCTGCTCTGAGAAGCAAAGTGGCTAAGGATGTCCCCTTTGTAGCTGGCCTTCTGGGATGCAAAACCCACATCTGCCTCTTTCTGACCACTTGATGCTGGGTGAATTCCTTAGCCTCTCTCTGCATCAGTTTCCTCATCTACAAAAATGGGCAGAGTGAAAATTAGAGGAGTTAATAGTAAAAGCACTGGGGTAGTGCTTGACACATAGTAAGTCCTTTTTCTAAGATTTTATTTATTCATGAGACACACAGAGAGAGCGGCAGAGACACAGGCAGAGGGAGAAGCAGGCTCTCTGCAGGTAGCCTGATGTGGGACTCGATCCCAGGACCTCAGGATCATGCCCTGAGCCAAAGGCAGATGCTCAACCACTGAGCCACCCAGGTGCCCCGACACATTGGAAGTCCTCTATATAAGGATTAGCTGGCCAGTTCCATCTGAATACTTTTTTTCCTTTCTTGCACAGAATGTGGAAGCTTCCTGTAGGCTCACTAGTCCTGTGTCTGAGTCCATTTGGGGTATAGGACGGAGACGGTAGAAGGACTGTAGGGTTGGATGCAAGAGGCTCGTGTGGAGGGTTCTGGCCCTTTTCAGGCATGGGCTGAGTTTGGGGTGTCATTTTCCCTCTGGAAACACAGTTGTCAAGAATATGAGATAATGAGCTATTTCTGCTCTGCCTAGTAAAATTGTCATGAGGATAAAAACTGATTCACCCATAAAATGAAGGGGTTGGGCTTTAGAGATGATGGAGGGGTTTCCTTATGAATTCCAGCTGCGGTTGGTTATTGGTTCCATGGATAGACTGGGATTGATTAGTGATGTCTGCCACTGGGAAGGCAACGTGGTGGTGACCTAGCTCACATTGGCTGCTCCTGAGCTGGTTGGCTCCGCGGGTCCCACTTAATCCATGGCCAGGTGGTTTGAAGGTTATACAGGATTGAGGAACTGGCTGTCCAGTACTGCTACCAAGATATGGGTGGCTCTGAGTCCATATTTTCTAAATGCATATATTGAAATATCTTAAAGCTCCAGCATCTTAATGAGGGTGGACCTGGCATAGGCATATACAGGCAGATAGATTTTAATAGGTTACGGTCCAGACACAGGCTCAGCAGATTCAGCTATGTATTAACTTCAGATCCAGTATCATCCTGTTTTGGTTAATTTTGCTTGTAAAATATTCTAATATTTGCTAAACATCTCTCCCCATTGTTCTGTTTTCAAAACTTTCGTTAGTCTCACATATTCTACTAGATGAATATTAGAATTGTTTTTACTTATTTTTATTTTTTTAAAGGTTTATTTATTCATGAAATACACAGAGAAGCAGAGACATAGGCAGAGGGAGAAGCAGGCTCCCTGCAGGGAGCCCAATCCCGATGTGGGACTTGATCCCAGGACCCCGGGATCATGCCCTGAGCGAAGGCAGACGCTCAACTGCTGAGCCACTGGTGTTCCTAGAATCATTTTTATTTTTATTTTTATTTTTTTTAAATGTTTTTTTTTTTTAAATTTTTTATTTATTTATGATAGTCACAGAGAGAGAGAGAGAGGCAGAGACACAGGCGGAGGGAGAAGCAGGCTCCATGCACCGGGAGCCCGACGTGGGATTCGATCCCGGGTCTCCAGGATCGCGCCCTGGGCCAAAGGCACGCGCCAAACTGCTGCGCCACCCAGGGATCCCCTAGAATCATTTTTAAAGGTAAAAGTTCGGGGTGCCTGGGTGGCTCCGTCAGTTAGGCATCTGCCTCTGGCCCAGGTCATGAACCCAGGGTCCTGGGATCAAGCCCCACATCCAGGGCTCTCTGCTCAGCAGGGAACCTGCTTCTCCTTCTCCCTCTGCTTGCTGCTCCCCCTGCTTGTGCTCTCTCGCTGTCAAATACATAAAATCTCAAAAAAAAAAAAAAAAACCCCGATAAAAATTGTGTTGTGATGTTAGTTGTATTAAATGTATGCATTGAATTGAGTAGGAATGACATTCCCACAATATTTTTTCTGCCCTGTGAGGAGGTGTTTTTCTTCATTCATATTCCCTTATGTGACCCACAGTAAAGTTTTCCAGTTAAGTTTTTAAACACATTCCTGAGTATTTGATATTTTTTACTGTAAGTGGGATAATTTCCCTTATTGTTTATTTTGCCTCATTAATTCAGGTACCAGTAGAAGACCTACTGGTTTTTATGTGGTTGTTTTGTTAGTGGATAACTTACCATATTGTCTTCTTAATTCCAGTGGTTTCTTGTGGGTTTTAGATAGATGATAATATATGCAGATAATACTCATTTCCTTTCTTTTACAGCATTGTCCTTTTTTTTTTTTTTTCCTTATATGTCGACTAGGCCTTTTAGGCAGTTTGAATAATAGTAGGGATAACAAGTATTCTTGTATTGTCTTATTCTTTTAGTGGGAAGGGTTCTAGCATTTTCTAATTAAGTATGAATTTTATTTTAGATTCTGATACATATTCTTTATCACTAAGCATCTTCTGAGTTGCTCAGTGTTTGCTTTTTCTTTTTCTTTTTAATTTTCAAGATGAAGGTGAGTGGTATGATCTAGGAGCAATTTTCATTTTTCTATATTTGAATTTTTCTTTTGCAATGGAGTGTGAATCAGCCCCTCCCCCGCCATAAAACTATTTAATAATGAGAGGGGGAAAAGATGATGAATTTTAAACAAATACCTTTTCATTATGTACCCAGATGGCCATATGGTTTTCTTACTTTGATCTGTTGATGTGATGAATTATATTAATAGATTTTCTAATATTAAACCATCCTGGAAGGAACCCATTGTGTTCGTTTTGTTTCATTATTTTAATACACCTCAGATCCATTTTGCAGTGTTTTGTGTCTCTGTTCCTTAGTGAGATTGTTTTGTGGTTTTATTTTTAGTGTACTGTTTTTGTCGTTTTTAAAATGGGGATTATGCTAGTACAGTGGGTTATAAATTGGGAAGCTTTCCATCATTTTCAGTGATCTGGAACAAGGTGGATAAGTACATTGTAAATTGTGTACCTATGGGTAGTAGTTGCTGAGATTGCTGTGTTGAGAAGGATTCTGAGGTCCTGTCATGTGTAAACAATTTAGTGTTTGGTAGGAGTGTAGGAAATGAGAGTTTAGGCATGCATGCCAGATGTTTATTTGTAGTCCCTGCCAGGAATGATTTATTTTGCATGGGAATTATCTATCTTTTGAAAGTTTAAAAGGACTTGCCTTTAAAACTCTCTATCTTGTTATGCTTTTGGAGATGATTATTTTCCACTGTAATCCTCCGTTCACTTATTTTTTTGGCTTTTGCTCTTGTTGAAAATAGTTTTGGTCATTTATATTTTCTTAGAAACTTACTCATCACGAATTTGAACCATATTTGCATAGAACAGTATATAACTTTAAAAAATGTCCTCTGGTTAGGTTTTCTAGTCCGATTTTCTTGTAATTGTATTTTTTCTTTATTTTTTGGGTGAATACTAATATCCAGGCCTATTTATTATTTTTGTACCCACCACTTCCACTTTGAAGCTAATGGTCAATTGTAACTGTTTAAAAGGTTTTCACGTTGTTACAGTTACGTTAAACCCAACCTTATCTTTCCTTTAGATTTTTAAAAAAATTGGATCCTTAGCTCCTTATTTTTTTTCTGTTTAGTAGTAAAAGTGCTTAATCAATGAATTTTCCTCTGAGCACATTTTTGGTCACATCCCATAAGCCTACTTTGAAGTGTTATAATTCTTCTCTCCTAAATAATCCACAGTTTTAGTTTTGATATTCTCTTTAGTCTAAAGGTTGTTTAAAAGTATAATTTTTTATAAATTTTTGTGATTCCCACTTTTTAGTTTATTGTGAGAGAATGTTGTCAATAATAGTTTTGCTTTGGGTGATTCATAGAAAATTTTGGATTCCTTTTTTAAAATACTAGTTTGTAAAAAAAATAAATAAATAAAAAATAAAATAAAATAAAATACTAGTTTGTGTAAATGTTTCATTTGCTTGCAACAGAAACAGTTTCCACTTTGGGGTTTATTGTTTGCTAGGTGTATGTATATTTCTCAATTTCATTTGTCATTGACATTAATCATATTTTTTAGGTTCCCTGTAGAGTCCTAAATAATACTGTTTTTCCATTTATTACTTCAAGAATTTGGGACTCTGTTAATGTCTTCCAATAATATAATGTTTCTCTTGGTTTTACCATTGGCTCTTTCTGGTTTACTTCATATATTTTATTGCTAGGTTATTTTACAGATATATATTTGCCCGCTAACGTTTTATTATGGATTGTCCTTCTAAGCTGTAAAAATAGATCCTTGTTGACCTTTTCCATGCTTTCTACTTTCAGTTGTTGTTTTTCTAATTTTTGTAAAGCATTTCCCAATTTCACCTTTAATTTTAGTAATTTTATTTATTTTGTTTTTTTATATTTAATTTTTAAAGACTTATTTAGAGAGGGATTCCCTAATTCTAGTAATTTTATAAAGCACTTTCTGTTTTCTGTTGTTGGAATTTACCTGGTCTAATTCTATATTTAACTTTTTATTTTACTTTTCACTTTAAACTTTTCTGTACCTTTAAAAAAATGACTTTCTTTCAGCTAGCATGTAGTTTTTTATATTTAAAAACTCAGAGTCTGAGTGTCTGGGTCTTTTAATGTGGAGCATACCCCCAGTTATATTTATTATAATACCTAATGTAGTTTTTTTTTTAACTTCTTTCATCTAATTATAGTTTGCTTTTTTCTAAGTACTTATGTAACTAAGAAGGTATTTTTGATGCTTTCTCTTGTGAATGGCAGCTCGGATGAATAGAGCATTTTTGGGTTACGTATTTTATCACTCAGTATCCTGTAGATGTGCTGTAGTCTGATATTGTTAATATTGGATAATTCAGAGGCCACATAATATATTATTTCCATGATTGACACCCCTATCCTCCTAACCCTCCTTCCACCCTCAACCTTCTTGAAAGCCTGTAGCATTCTTTTCCCCCCTTGAAATTCAAGAGGTATTCCAGGCAGTATCCAGGTTTTTGGTGTCTTTTCATCAGTTTACTAAGGTGCACGGAATGTACTTTGTCTACAGATTGAGCCCTTAAGAATAGGAACATTTGGGCAGCCTGGGTGGCTCAGTGGTCTGGGGCCTGCCTTCAGCCTAAGGTGTGATCCTGGAGACCCAGGATCGAGTCCCACGTGGGGCTCCCTGCATGGAGCCTGCTTCTCCCTCTGTCTGTGTCTCTGCCTCTCTCTGTCTCTCTCTGTGTGTGTCTCTCATGAGTAAATAAATAAAATCTTAAAAAAAAAAAAAGAAAAAAAGAATAGAAACATTTTTGTTGCATGTGTCCCCACTGGGCTCATTTCTTTTTTGGAGTGGGAGTTACCCATGTATATATTTCATATATATGTAACATATATATTATCTCTTGTGTTGATTATTTGAGCCTCTCTTTCTTTTTTTAAATTTTTATTTATCTATTTGAAAGAGAGAGAATACAAGCAAGTGGGGAGAGAGAGGGAGAGGAAGAAGCAGACTCCTCGCTGAACTGGGAGCCCTACATGGGGCTGGATTCCAGGACCAGCCTGGGTTCCAGGATCATGACGGAGCCGAAGCCAAATGCTTAACCGACTGAGCCACCCAGGTGCCCTGAGCCGCTCTTTCTTTTGAGGTTTGCAAGTGCTTCTCAGGTATATCCTTTGCATCACTTAGCTCTCTTCCGCACTGCTAGGTCTGCCACTCACTGCTCCTGATGCTGGTTATAATCTTGTGCCATTATTTGATTCCTTGCACTCTCTTCTGAATTCCCTGAGTTTTCCCTTCATTTGACTCTGTTCTTGTCATCTTTACTGAGAGTGCAGGGGAGAGTTTTTCTCCAACGTATTCTAGCTTCCCAGAGTAAAACTGCTTTTACATGTTCTTTCTCTGTATCTTGAGTAGGATGCTTATCTCCCCTTTTTTGTTACACACTTTTGTTTTGTTTGCTCTCCCCCCTGCTCGCTTCATTTATTCCTTCTAAATAAGGAATGGTAGGACTTGGCATGGTGTAGAGCCTACAGTGATACCAGTAGCTGCTTCCTCAGGTCTTGAGCTGAAAGGGGAGGGCCAGATGTTGTTCAGGAACATGACAGGTGTGTGTGTGGGGGGGTGATACAGCCACCCCAAGGTTGAGGAGGTGAGTCTGGGGCTGCAGATTTTCTTAGTCTGGCTTCTGTTATTGCATTTAGTAAGGCCACACTGTGAAGTGCCCAGTGCTCTGTGTCCGGATTTTTTCCTGATGGGGTCAGGGTTGAGTTGGAAAGTGGAAGAAGCTAAGCCACCACCGGAAGGCCTGGGATTCCACAGCCGGAGGTCCCTATAGGTCCCCGCCAAGTGTGGTTTTCATCTTACCAGTTCTCTGTCAGAATCTTAAGGGAGGACAGCTGTGAGATGGTTCATCGTGATGCCCTGCGATGTGTCCTCACGTCCCTACCATCTGGCAGAAATCCCTCGGTAGGTGGCTTGTATGTGAAATACCCTTCTAGATTTCAGGACCTCCTTTCTTCTTTAAGTTTTTAATTGTATTAAGATATAGTATATAACATAGGATTGATCATCTTTACCATTTTTGTGTGTGTAGTTAAGTACATGTGCATTTCTGTGCTACCCACCTGAAGAACTTGTTCCAAATCTGGTGAAACTCTTCCTAAAGATCCCCCTTTCCCCCTCCCCATTGTCCCTGGCAACCACCATTCTAGTTTCTGTGAATTTGAGTGTCCTAAGTACCTCACACAAGTGCAGTCGTACAATATTTGTCTTTTTGGGACTGGCTTATTTCACTTAGCATAGTGTCCTCCAAGCTCTTCCATGTCACAGCACAGGTCCAAATCCCCTTCCTCCTGGAGGCGATGTAACATTCCACCGTATGCTTCTCCCCTTTTGTTTATCCTCTCATCCGTCGGTGGGCACTTGGGTTGCTTCTAGGTCTTGGCCGTCGCGAATAATACTTCTGTGAGCCCAAGTAGACTAACGTCTCTTCCTGCTTTCAGTTCTTTTGGGTCTACACTGCATAGTGGAATCGCTGGGTCGTGGAGTTGACTGCACGTTTAGTTTTTTGAGAAACCACCATAACTGTTTTCCTCCTCTTTCAAATAAATATGGAAAATTTCAACAGTATGCCGAGTGAACAGAGTTATATAGCACCCTACCATGTCCTGTGGTTCCGCGTCAGCAGCCATCGACATGCTGCCATTTCTTTACTTCTTAGACTTCCTCCTACTCTTCCCACTCCAGTGGTATAGTGGTGGTTATGAAATATACTTTTTAAAGACTTTATTTATTTATTTATGAGAGACAGAGAGAGAGAGAGAGAGAGGCAGAGACATAGGCAGAGGGAGAAGAAGCAGGCTCCACACAGGGAGCCCGACATGGGACTTGATCCTGAGACTCCAGGATCATGCCCTGAGCCAAAGGCAGGCCCTCAACCACTGAGCCACCCAGGTGTCCCGGTTATGAAATATTTTAAAAATATTTTACTTATTTTAGAGAGAGAGAGAGAGAGAGCAAGTGAGCGCAAGCTGGGGTGGGGAGCAAGTCTCACCTAGAGAGAGAGGGACAAGTGGACTCCATACCCAGTGCAAAGCTTGACGTGGGGCTTGATCCCAGGACCCTGAGATCATGGCTTGAGCTGAAATCAAGAGTCAGACACTTAACCAACTGAGCCCCGCCCAGGAGTCCTGGCTATTACATTATTACCACTGTTTCAGGAAAGCTTACATAAGTAAAATGGACAATTGTAGCTGAAGGTTTGGAGACATGGATGTACCCGCATAACTCATACCCCTATTGCCACATGGAACATTTCCAGCTCCCAGAATGTTTCCTCGGGTCCTTTGTCACTTGCCGCCTCCTTCCCCAGAGGCTAGGGCTGAGCTGATTATCTTCAGGTTAGACTGGTTTACCTGGTCTAGACTTTTCTATAAATAGTGCCTTCTATTTTTATTTTCCTGTAGTCAGTTTTTGGGAGTGAGGAAGAGAAGGCCTCGGTGGTCCCTGTGCCATCTGCCACATAGGGCTCTTGTTCTTTCACCCCTTTGCAGGTCTGGGGTTCAGTGTCAGGTTAGCTTACCACTGCCTTTGGTCTTTGTTTTTGTTCTGTTCTGCTCGAGGTATAAATTAGGAACCTAGTGAAAATGTCCCAACTTTTTTTTTTTTTTTTTTTAAGATTTTATTTGAGAGAGAGAGAGAATGAGCACAATTGGTGAGGGAGCAGAGGGGGAGGGAGAAGCAGGCTCCCCGCTGTGCAGGGGGCCTGATGTGGGGCTTGATCCCAGGACCTCAAGATTATGACCTGAGCCGAAGGCAGACACTTCACCGACTGAGCCACCGGAGTGCCCCTTTCCCCAGCATGTAAAACTCAGTGTATCAAACCCTTCCTTTTTGTTATAAAAGCAGTTATTCATACAAGTTTGAAATCTAGAAAATTAGAAGAAAATAAATCCATCATTCTATCATTTTATACTGACGAGTAGCATCTCTCTGCTAACTTTGTCTTTTTTCTAGGTGTCCTTTTATCCTTTGTGTAATATAGCCATCGTCACAGTGCGTACAGTTGTATATCCTGCCTTTTCCATGTAACATTTATTTAGTATTTATTTCTATCTAGCTCCAGGAATGTCCAGTGGTCATTTTTATTGGCTCCGCGGTAGCAGTCCTAGGGGTTGTCATGTGAGTGTTGGCTCTGTGCCTTGCTCTCTGCTAAGCCGTATGAAGTCATTCAGTCCTCACAACGTACCTGTGAGGTGTGGACTGTTACTCCCATTTCACAGAGGGAGAAATCAAGGCCGAGTGAAATAAGTCACACATTTGGCGAGTAGGGAAGGCAGGAGGCAAACCCAGGCCTTCTCACTCCCATCCTCAGCACTTGTTCACCGTGGGCAACTTCATTTCTCTGAGTGGGCTGTACAGAGATCCTTTCCTCCATTTTGCAGAGGGGTAAACTGAGGCCCAGAGAGGCAAAGTGACTTATCTGAGGGCAGGCAGCAAGGAAATGGCAGAGCCGAGGCTGGGCCCCAGGCTGGAACCCTCTCCCCTGTTTCTGGAGGTCCTTTGTTCTGTTTGTGGGGTGGGGTGGGGGGGCACCTGCCTTGTCTCCAGCTCTGCCTCACAGTAGAATCACCCCCTTCTTTTTTCAATCTTCTGGTTTTCTTTTCATTCTCGTTAGCTGCCATTCTCCCAGCAGCCCTAAGTCCCCTGGCCTCTCGGGGTCTCAGTTTCTTCATCTTGAAAATGGGCCTCGCCTTTCTCCTGCTCTCCGGGCTGTTGCTTCAGCCCTTGTCTCCCGGGCTGGGGACTTGGCCAGCCCGGCGCTTTCCCAGACACTTGCAGGGAACGGCACTTGCGGCTCAGCTAGCATCTGCTTCCCCATCTGGTCCCAACTTTTTCCTTAATTACCCACTGAATTGGCTCTAACAAAATGCTGACAACTTGAATGAGACATTAGCTGATACATCAGCGCCCGTGCCAGGGCTTCACGGGCTTTTCCGGGACGTGCCGAACTCGGGCCCGGCGAAGTCCCTTGTTCCCTGGCTGGGGTCCCCATCCCGGCTGAGTGGCAGGCCCCACCGGGGTGCACAGCTCCTATGGGAGCCTATAGCTCCCAGATGCCACCTTCTAGGCTTTCTTCTTGTCTCCAGGGCTGGGTCACAGATGTGGAAGCCAGTTTTGTCTTCTCTTTCGTCCCTCCCTCGGTCTCTAACCTCTCATGTCCTTTGTTCCAAGTTACTGTTCTTCAGATTTTGTTTTGTTTCCTTTCGTCATGTTCCCAGCAAGTCTTAGGCATTGGGGCTCCATGTGCCACAGCAGGAACAAGTTGGCCTGGGCCGCCTTGGCTTCACGGTGGCTCCTGCAGGCCTTTTTTGGGGCCTGTTTTGCATCTGCATAAAGGGATCCGATAGGGTGTAATACAGGCCCTAATTCAAATTTCCTGGATTATGGGAAAAGGCTGAGCTTCTGTTTTCTCATTGTAAGTGGGGTAGGTAGACTCAGAGGCTGCCTAGTGGGGGTGAAGAGTGTAGGCCCTGAAGCCAGCCATTCGGGATTCCACACTGGCCTCTGCTCCTTCCTTCTTGTGTGACCTTGGGCAAATTGCTAAGCCTCTCTGTGTCTCAGTTCCGTCTTTATAAGTTGGAGACCAGAGAACCTGATGAGAGTTAATAATGAAGAGGAGAGGTGCCTGGGGGGCTCAGTCAGTTAAGCATCTGCCTTCAGCTTGGGTCGAGATCTCAGGGTCCTGGGATCTCAGGGTCCTGGGATCAAGCCCCCATCAGGCTCCCTGCTCAGCGGGGGGTCTGCTTCTCTCTCTCTCTCTCTCTGCCCCTCCTCCTTGCACACCAGTGCGAGCGTGTGCGCTCTCTCTTTCTTAAATAATATATATTTTTAAAAATAATGAAGAGTAAATGAGTCAATACATGTAAAACAACTGGCACATGGTTACTCACATGTCACCCATTGTCCCTCCTCCCCTTTTTTTCAATCTTCTGTAGCGCTGGTTAAGTTAATATACTTAGTTTAGGGTGCATGATCCTTTTTGGCTCATTATATAATCCCTCCTTGCTTTAGTTATTTCTTTTTATCCCCATCCACTCTCTTGGCCCTGCTCCTCTGTTGTCTCCAATATTCTATATATTTAACATGCATCTTTTTGTTTATATGTGTTCTTGCAAGATCTGTGCTGCTGTTATGTGTGCATGTTTAAAAAATGTCCCATCAGTGTTATAGCGTCCAGATCTCATCCTGTTTCTCGCTTTTGACCCTTGGCTCTAAGTGTTGGAGCTCCATCACGCTACTTGAGGCCACCTCTTGGTGATGGATAACCAGGCCTCAACTTCCCCTACCCCAAATAAAGCTGCGGCGAGTGTCCTTATACATCCTCCCACATGGACCTCCGTGAGACCTTTGCTATGACGTGTTACCTGGGTGTGAAATTTGGGACAGAATGAAATCGAGCATATTTGAAAGAAGCAAAAAGAATAGATGTTTTCATCCCCCAAATTGAGTATATCATAAATAGTACTTAGCCAGTCAAGAAGTTGACTATCTGTTGGGCTTGCCTTCAATCCCAGCAAAGGACCTCTTTCGTTTTTATACTTTTAACTTGAAATCACACAAATAGCTGCTCTTTGAAAACAATTTAGGTGACCCAGAAGTAAGTAGTATAAAGAATGAAATGGAAAAAGCTCCTTCATGTTGCTCCCTGTCCTCCGACGCCCCATGTCCAGTGGGCGGACACTGGTGACAATGGAGTATGTCATGCCAGGTCTTTTCTTACACACTTACAGGCACAAATGTGAACCATTCATGCTGTTTTACAGCTTAGCTTTGCTCACTTAGTAGGATGTCATAAGGCCATTCATTTCATGTTAGCTCCAATAGATGTGCTTTACTTTTTATCAGAGCTCCCTATTCCATTTCAATGATCTGATGTAGTTTATGTCACTAGTCTCCTTCTGCTGGGTATTTTGGGCATTGCCTGTTTTCTGGCTGTTACAGTCAGAGAACTGGCACTTGTGGTGCTGGTCTGCTGGTGATGAACGCCTTTAGGTTTTTGTACTTTATTTATTTATTTATTTATTGAAAAGATTTTATTTATTCATGAGAGACCCAGAGAGAGAGAGAGAGAGAGAGAGAGGCAGAGACACAGGCAGAGGGAGAAGCAGGCTCCATGCAGGGAGCCTGACGTGGGACTCGATCCTGGGTCTCCAGGATCACACCCTGGGCTGAAGGTGGCACTAAACCACTGAGCCACCCGGGCTGCCCCGTACTTTATTTTTGACAGATATTTTTGCTACCTATCGAATTCTGGGTTGACGGGTGTTCTTTTTTCTTACAGCACTTTAAAGATGTTGCTCCGCTGTCTTCTGTGTTCATGTTTCTGGTGAGGGAGGTAGCTGTAATTCTTATTTTGTTCCTCATGTACGCTATGGCTTCTTAAAATTTCTGACAACATTTTAGGTGTTCTTTTTATCTCTGGTCTTAAGCAGTTTGTGATGTGCCCAGGAGCAGTTTTCTTTGTGATTGTGTGATTTTCTTTGTGTTTGTACTGTTTGGGATTCATTGAGCATCTGGGTTCTGTGGGTTTATAGTTTGCACCAGATTGGAAACTTTTGGCCTTTATTTCTTCAGATAACTTTTTTTTTCCTCATGTCACTCTTTCTTCAGACTCCAGTTGTGTATATATTAGGCTGTTTGACATCCCCACAGCTCATTGATACCCAGTTTTTTTTGGTCTTTTTTTTCTCTGTGTGTTTCATTGTTAACAGTTTCTATTGTAGTGTCTTCAAGTTCATCATTCTTTTCTTCTTCAGTATCTAATCTGTTCTTCATCCCGGGCATTGTATTTCTCATCTCTGAAAGTTTGAAAGAGTCTTCTTTATGTCTCCTGTGTCTCTTTCTGATATGCCTGTTCTTTTCCTTCCCTTCTTGAATTTATGGAGTACATTCATGATAGCTCTTTTAATGTTCCTTGAGCCTCATCTATGTCATTTCTGGGTCCCTTCTATTTTTTAAAAAGTTTTGTCCTTTATTTTTAAAATTTTTTATTTGTATGTTCATGAGAGACACAGAGGGTGAGAGAGAGGTAGAGATCTAGGCAGAGGGAGAAGCAGGCTCCTTGAGGGGAGCCTGATGTGGGACTTGATCCCAGGACCTTGTGATCATGACGTGAGCTAAAGATAGATGCTCCCAGGCAACCCTTGGTCCCTGCCTATTATTGAGTTTTCCTGCTGCTTTGATGCCTAGGAATTTTTGATTGACAGACATTGTGAATTTTACATTGTTCAGTGCTAGATGTTTTAGTATTCTCCTAAATATTTTTGTGGTTTATTCTGGTATTGCTCTTGTAGTTGTTTCCTGATTGCTGCCATAACTTAACTGCATACATACAGGCTTGAAAAAGCACTCAAATTTATTATCTTATAGTTGTGGAGATTGGAAATCCAAGTTGGATTTCACTGGGCTGAAGGTAAGGTGTTGGCCGGGCTGTGTTCTTTCTGGAAGCTCTGAGGTAGGATCTGTTTTGTTTTCTAGCCTCTAGAGGCTGTCTAAATTCCCTGGGCCATGACTGCATCTCTCCATCTTCAAAGCCAGCAGTGTTGGCACAGTCGTTCTCCTGCTGCCTTGTCTCTGGTTCTGTCTTCTACTTAGAAGGACCCTTACATTGTGCCCACCTGCATAATCCAGGATCATCACCCCATTTCAAGGTCATCTGATTAGCAAGCTTAATTCCATTTGCCTGTGTCCTAACATATCCAGGTGCTGGGGATTTGGATGTGGGGATCTCAGGAGGGAGCCATTGTTTTGGCTAGGAGAGCAGTTAAGTTGTGTAGGACCACCAGAGCAGTCTGTAGGATAGAGCAGAGTGGGACACAGTGTAGCCCACGGGGCAAGTCTGGCCTGAGACCTGTTTTTGTAGATAAAATTTTGATGGAACCCAGCTATGCACGTTCCTCTGTCTTGTCTATGGCTGCTTTCATTCCACAGTGACCCACAAAGCCTAAAATACTGTTTGGCCTTTATGGTTTTTTGACCCTTGGTCTAGGGCTACTTTTCTCCGCTTTTGAGGCCATACCTTTCTGAGTACTCAATCCAATGCCATTAGTTATTATATTTCCCTTTTTTGGCTGTTGGGAATGTGAACTATTCTCAGCCCTATGTGAGCTCTGAGACTTGTTCTACTAGGTTCTTTCTGGTGGTTCTTGGCTCAGCCTCAGGTGGCTTCCTTATGCGCATGTGCCGACTAGTACAAAAGCAGCTGAGGAATTTGAGCATGTTCTCTGGGCACCTCTGTCTTCTCTGACTCTCTGCCCTACATATTATAGCCTCTTCACCTTCCCCAGTTCAAAACTATCCCCTCAACCCAGGGGGAAGTCCTCTGAACTCCCTGCAGGGGAGCCTGCACTGCAGCCTAGAAATTCTCCAGATAGTCCTCTGGGACAGTCACCGGACCCACCTTGTTTGCTTTTCCTGTCTTAGGGATTACTGCCCTGTGGGTCTGTTGTCCAGTGGTTAGAGATCATTGTTTTGCATGTTTTGTCCAGTTACTTGGTGGTTTGAGTGAGGTAGGGCAGGGGTAAATCTGGTCCCTCTTGCTCCATCATCACTAGAAGCCACTTACCTCGATATTATTTTGCATTTATGAGGGTACTTTTGGAAGATAGTGTGTTGGAAGAGGCTTCTTGGGGTCAGAGAACCTACATTTTAATGATACTGCCCGATTGGCCTTTGTAGGGCTGGGCCACTGTGCTTTTGAGAGTCTCATTCTAATAGCCCGGGTTGTGGGGTAGATGACGATAGGAAATCACTTTGAGCGCTGTAAAGAGTTGGCAACATGCCAGGGGTTATGGCTCTTAAGAAAGGGCTTCTCCTAGCTGTTCCTCTTTTGACTTGGGTCTCTGATGGCCATTTTGCTCTGCCAAGCTATTCTCAGGCTGGGTCCTGGAGGACTAATATTTTTTCCTTAGCAGGCGGGGGTGCCTGGGGGAGAATCTTCTGTTGGGCTACTGCTCTCTTCCCTGACATCTATTGAGCATCTCCAGATACTAAATAACGTCTCAAGTGCTTCATGGAGTCACTGTGATATAGTATAGTTAGTTTAATTCTCTACCACCACCCTGGGAGCTTGGGATGACATGAAAACAGAGAGGTAGGGTGGTTCGCCCAGTGTGCACAGCTAATTCCCAGCAACGCAAGGATTCTTTCTGCCTTTAAACCCAATCTGCCAGTGCAGACAACAGAGCATCCGTTTCAGTCAAGACCCCTTAGGCTGCACGTGACAGAAACTCATCTCATGCTTGCTTAAACCCAAAGGGACGTTTATTGGTGTGCCTCCTGAGACCCACGGCTGGAGCAATGCTTTGCTCTCTATCTCTCAGCTCTGCTTTCCTGGTGTTGACTTATTATTAAGACAAGCCCTCCCCAGGCGTTGGCAGAAATGGCAGTAGCATCTCCAGGCTGATTGCAAACCCCAGCGGAAAGAGAGCACCTGTTTCCTAAGGATTTCAACTGAGATGGCCCAGGAGAGGCTCCCATCGGCCCTCTTGGGTCACAGGCTCATCCCCTGGCTGGTCGTGGAGCCAAGAGTGTGTGTTCTTCTGACTGGACAGATGTGGGTCATTTAAGTCTCTTGGAGTGGAGGCCTGGGGACAGCCCATTGAAACCACTCGGATTATGGGCTCTGGAAAGGACAAGACAGTTCTGTATTAGAAGAAGGGACCCGCCTGGCCTGGGTTTGAGAGTGGCACTCTGTCCTCCCAGGTTCTGGCCATCTGCTGTTTTCTCTTGCCGCCTGGGGCAGGTGAGGCTTCCTGGCTGTCACTCCCTCTGCTTGGGGTGGACTCACCCAGAACCGGACCATGTTGAGACTGAGCAGATTGGGGGAGATACCAGGCCTTGGTTTTTTATGCTGGAGCCTCAGTTCTTCAGCCCCAAGGTGGGGATGAACTGTCCTGGGGAGTTTAAGTCTGGGAGAGCAGAGGAGAGAGAGAGACGGAGAGAGAGAGAGACAGAGACACTGTGTGTGTGGGTGGGTGGTAGGGGGTGTTGCATGTCAGGAGAGAAGCCCATCACACTGTGCCCTTTCCACTGAACAAGAGGCCCACAAGGTTATGCCTTCTGCAGTCATTGGCACCCAGCAGCAGCCGGGGGACACCCTATACCCCATCTATCATCGTTAGTAGATGGGCACTTTTCCGAGGGTGCTCCAGGACCGCTGGCACTAAGCAGCTGGCAGATGCAAACCCCATCAGCACACCTGCTGGTTCCGAGTCTCAGGGGCCGGGGAGGTCAAGAATCCGAGGTTCCAACCGGCCCCCCCAGCACTGCTGCCACACGCTGCATGCTGAGAGCCTCACTTAGGGGACTGTCCTTGAACGAGCTGAGTTTTCCTTGGCTAGATCTTTCTTGAAAGGATTCTCCTTTCTCCCGATGGGACTGTTCAATGAATTTATCCAGTTTTCAGGATTTCCCTCCTTCAGGTTTGAACCGCTTCTTTCAGAATAAAGGAGGTGTCACCATTTGAACTTGGGGGCAGGTGATCCCTTTCTCGAAGAGGTCAGCAGCATTATTTTCCATCGGGCATTTGCCACGTCCCAAGATGTACATTGGAAAATAGCCTGAAAAGGAAGGATAACTTACAACGTGTTTACGTTTCTTGTGACTAAGCAGTGATGTGTCAGGATTGGTCATGAGAGCAGGGCGGTGCAGATGTGTCAAAGAAATGGAGCCTTTTGGCTTGGAAAAGCTCCGTTGGCTACTATGACACCACATCTCATCTTTTTTGTAAGTCAAGACCCCAAAGCTTTGGAGCGAAAAAATGTGATTTTCAACTGCTACGAGACTCAGAAAATCTTTCTGGGCAAAGAACCCTTTTATAAATGAAGCCTTATGTAGGAACTCAGTATATTGAATAGATAAATGCAGTTTTTTTAATCGGGGAGGGAGGGCCACATTTTGACTTTTGTGAGCCATAGGCACTTTTGCCTTTGTGGGCTTCTTCCTCCATGTTAAAGATTATGTTTTATGACTGCATTGGTATAAAGATGAGTATATTAATATTATATGCTCAACATTTTCTCTGACCTAAGAGTTTAGTTCTTTTTATTCTGATTTTACAAGAAATTATTTTGGTGGGCCCTTGAAAGCATGTGGGGCCCGGGTGCTGTGACTCCTCTGCCTGACGTTGGGGGGGGGAGGTGATGGGGGGGTTGGTCTTAAGGAAGCACGCCCACCTGCCTGGCCCCTCCTGGGCTGCCCTGGAGGAGGCTGGAGGAGGGGAACCCAGCTTGCAGACCTTGTTCAGGCTCATCTGTATCTTACCAGACGCTGGCCCGCCTCACCGGGGAAGAAGCCAGAGTCATTCCCCTCTTCCCCGCCAAAGCCAGGCCTCGTTCTTGACTCTCCGGAGCATCATTCCTGCCAAGTGATCATCTGTCCAGACTCTGCTCAATCTCCTCTTGGGACAGGGAACTCATTCCCCTTTGTTCGTTCTCCTTTCTGGTCCACTTGTGTAGGATTTCATGGTACCCAGGAAGCCCCTGGATCAGTCCATTTATCCCTTTAAGCCAGTTGAGTCCTGAAGGGTTAGAGCTACTGCTGGGCTGGGCTGGGAGTCAGGGAGTGTGGGGTTGAGGTGCAGCGCTGCCCCTCTGCTGTTGTGTGACCGCACAAGGACGTGCTCCTCTTTGACCTTGAGGAACCTAGTTTGGAAAAGGAGCGGGTTGGATGTGAAGGTCCTCTCACCCACTGCAGTGTGTGAGCCATGTCCTGGGAGGGTGGTGCCCACAGCCCGGGGTAGCCATGTCCTGGGAGGGTGGTGCCCACAGCCCGGGGTAGACAGTTTGTTGGCTTTTGCTTGGAGGTCAGGGGCCGGAGGCCCTGCGTGCCCCTGTCCCCCCACCACCTGGGCCTTGTTACACCTTGACAGCAGATGTGGAGAAAGTACGGGGGTGACGAAGGGTAATGCTCGGGTTGTGCAGGATGATCTGTCATTCCTTCTCCCCTACTCGGCTGCCCACTGACTTTTTCCCTGAGATGAAGCAAACTTGGCAGTGCCGGAGCCCAGCGGCAGCTGGTTGGTGCCCCGACGGTGCTGTGTGCTGTCACACTCAGGTTGGTGACATGCTCTTCTCTCTCCAGCTTGCTGGCCCTGAGGCCTGGGCACAGCAGAGTGAAACTCTTCCTTCCCTTCCCTGCTCTGGTCCAGCCTCGCTAGCCCCTGGTGCTTGGGCGAGGGATGCTTCCATCCCATAGCGCACCCCCGTGGTATCATGGCCCAGCCTGCCTCAGGACCTTAGCACCACCCCTGTGCCGCCTCTTGTCCCTGCCATCATGAGTGGCCTTCCTCGATCCCCCCCTGGTTTCCTACCTTTTGTCCTTCCTCAGGGCACTGGTGTGATGGCTGCCTAGGCCAAACACCCAGAGAGGGTGTGGGGTGAGTCCCTGTCGTGGCCTCTAAGTAGGGGAGTGTCCTGCCCAACCAGCTTCTGCTCCACGCCTGGTGTTTGCTCACCTGGCCTCTGCTCTCTGCTCTCTCACTATTGATTCCTGCTGCGTCCACTTACCATGAGCCAGCTGGAGTGGACTTGCTGCCTGAGTGCCAGCTTCAGGGATTCAGAAGTTTCTGGAAATAGTGACTTACTCCTGGCCTGATGAGCGCGTCTCTGCCAGCGGTGCTCAGGAGAAAGCGGGAGTGTGTGCGGGGCTTTCCTTTCTCTTGGGTCTGGTTCTTCCGGGTGGTTTTCTCTCTCACCATTACGTTTTAACTTAAATACTTCATCTGATTATATGCCGTTTCGTAGAGTGGCTTCGGGGAAACTGCTTCCCTCCATCCATCTGTCCGTCCTCCCTCCCTTCACACCCACTGTGCGCACGGCCACTCCTGTCCCAGCCACCAAGAGCTCAGTCTGGCAGAAGGCACGAGCCCGAATGCTGAGCAGATTCCAAATCGGCGTGCAACCTTCTGTCTTCCAAGCAGTGTCTTCTCACAGAATCTTTGTTTTGTTTAAAACAGCTTGTTTTACTTCATTACATAAAGGAGCAAATGCTCTTAGAAAAAGTTGGAAAATACAGAAAATTATGAAGAAAGAAAATCACCTGTAGATCCCTCCCAGATGCTCACATCTGTGACACTTTGATCCTGTTTCCTTCTAATTGTGTGTGTTTTAACCAATAGATGCAGTAGATCGAATTCTCTCCTGCTTACAAGAGGAAAAAAAAGCTTGACGTTTCCCAACTTTCTTGTAAACCCTGTGATTTTGGCTGTATGGTGTTCTGTGAAGTTTACCCAGCAGTGCCCTGTTTGGCGGATATTTTGCTATTTCTGTGCCTCCCCTATTATAAATAACGCCGTGAGGAATGTCTTGTTAAGTGAATTGGTTTTCCTGTTTTGGATTGTTTCCCAGATTTTTCCTTCCAGAATCTCTGTAATCACCCAGACTGCTTCTCTACCTTAGGGTGTGCTCAGCACCACCTTAGGGTGTGCTCAGCATCACCTTGCTATAGCACAGTTCTTGTAGTGGGGTTGGGGAGGGGGTGGCCCGAGACCCTGATCAGTGGGTGAGACGGTACTGAGTCTGGAGTCTGCATTCTGACACCCTCCGGGGCAGGCTGCTGCTGCTGCTGCTGGTGTGCAGGGCACCCTTGGAGTGGCATCAGCCAGCCTCTCCTTTGTGGGGAGGGAGGTGGAGGCTGAGGAGGTGGGGGTGGGGATGGTCATGTCCTGGGCCAGACCCGTGGGCAGTTCCCACGCTGGGCCCCCTTTCCCGCCTCCGCTGCCCCTGTGACCCGGGAAAGCTGGCGGGGGAGGCAGCACGCATCTGCCCACGGGGACCTCCTCTGTCCGTTCCGGCCACGCAGGGCAGGTGGAAGGCAGGTGCGGACAGGAGCTGAGTGTTGGCTTACAGGCGGGGCGGGTGGGGAGGGAGAGGGAGAGCTGCTTTAGGAACGAAACCCGGTGCAGTCTCCAGTGGGCTATTGGAAGCGACAGCGTGTGACAGCCTCTCTAGGATGCAAGGGGTTAAGCAGGCGGCTGGCACAGCCTCCCCGGAGCCAAAGGGGGAACTCAGGAGTAAGTCCTGACTGCCTAATTAATTCAATTAAACTACTTCATAAGCTCCGCTGGTGTCAGTAAATTGTTAAAGTCTATTAAAAACCCAGTGGAATGTGATGAGGGTTGGGGGATGCTGCATCACCTTCCCAGAGTTTTCCCCTCGTCCCCCGCACCTCTGGGAGCAGGGTGCACCAAAGGAGGGACGGGCGAGTGGTCCAGGCCCTGTCTGGTGCCCCGCTCACCTGCTGTGTGTGCTGAGGCAGATCCCAGTGCCCATGGGCCTCAGTTTCCCAATCTGTTCAGTTAAGTGACAGACTGGCTTTTGAACAGTCTCCCTTTGGCCCCCAAGTCACTAGTTTTTTCCAGTCCCTTCCGGTCAAGGGCAGCTGTTACTGCGGACGCACTGACTGGTCTCCGCCTTCCCTTCTTATCAAGCTCATTTGGGCAGTTTCTTGGGGGCGGCTGTGAGGACAGGTGAGCCAGAGGGGAGGTGCAGGCTCTGGAGAGTTCCCCTAGCAGCTGTGCACCTTCTCTTGCAGCCACCCCCTCCCAGCTGGGTGTGCTATCCCCTGCTCTTACAGGCCAGGATCCTGCAGCTCCCAGCATCGGAACCACCTACCCCCCGAGTAACTGGTGGAGTTGAGGTTGGAATTCAGGGCTGCCAGGCCTCCGAGTCCCCACGGCCGACTGCTGGCTTGTGCAGATGTCTTTAAAATAAAGCTGCACCCCCACACCCCCAGGCCAAACTCTGCAACAGGTAACAGTCTTGGAAAAGAAAACACCAGACCTATTCTTTTTCTCTAGCCACTATCCAGAGTGAGGAACCTGAAAGGGTGATAACCTGTGTCCCTGGGGCATTAGTTTGTGACAAGGGCAGATGGGGAATCGAGCAGGCATTGCTCCTTGGCACATGTGGGCACGGGGTGAGGGGTTACTGGCTTCTGCCACATTGGGTCTCGTTCAGCCACCCAAACCAGTAAGCCAGCCCGGGGTGTGAAAGCAGCCTGGGTCATTGATCAGCTGTGGCTCCTGGCACGTCCCTTCCTGTCCTAGAAGTTAGGCTTGTTCCCTTAATCTCTGAAAGGTGGCTCAGGCCAAGTGTGCATGGAGGGGGGGTGCTCTGCAGGGCGAGGGGCAGGAGGGAGGGATGGCATGGATTTAGCGCCAGTTCACATGGAATGGAGCATGCTCTATCTTAGACATCCACAGTGGCCATCCCATCTTTACAGGCTCTGAAAAGTCCCTCGGTGAAGAAGGGAGATTAATTTTGTTAGCCTCCCCCCACCCAGCTGTTCTTTACCTCTCTAAGCACATCTTCTGTTTATTTTTTATTTTTTAAAGATTTTATTTATTCATGAGAGAAGCAGAGACACAGAGGGAGAAGCATACTCCCCGCAGGGAGCCCCACGCGGGACTCGATCCCAGGACCCCGGGATCATGCCCTGAGCCCAAGGCAGATGCTCAACCTCTGAGCCACGGGGCGTCCCCACATCTTCTGTTCAGTGACCTGTTACCCCAGGGGAGAGCTGCCTTTCAAGGTGGTCCCTTCTCTGGGGCTGTCACAAGAACACCCTTTCCAGAAGTTGGATGAAACCGGCCTTTAGCACGGTGGTGTCTACATCCCCAGCGTCGGGTCTTCTTAAACCAAAAGTCCATGTTTATTCGAGGATCCCGGAGGCCTGCCAAGTTCCAGGAGCCTCTCTTGCTTCCAGAAACCCTCAGTAGCCAGGCCCTCACGATAGGGAACGTAGGCGACTTGGGGATCCCCCTAGTGAGCGCTTTAGCTGTAGAACTTGCAGGAGCAGGGGAGTAGGGAGCAGGAGCAGGGGAGTAGGGATGAGGGAGGGATCCGTCCTCCCCCCATTTCAGAACTCGCAGAACCCAAGGAACAGCTTGGAAGTTGCCTCGCGCTGCAAAATCCCAGCAATTTGGAGCTGCCAGTTTCAGAATTTGTGAACTGCAGCTGACCTTTTCAAAGGAAGGTTTGCGAATCTCCTGTAAACAAGATCTTCCGGCAGGGATGGGGGCTGGGGGTGGTGGTGGAAAGAACTCGAAGGTGTGTAAGGAGTCAGTCTATTTTTAATCCTTTCGAAAGCTCCTCTTGGAATATAAACACTGTGCTAATTATGAAAACACCTTTTCTGTTCACAACCAGTGTAAACAAGATGGGCTGGGGGGAAGAGGGGAAGGCTCGTGTGAGCAGAGGCTCCTCCCAAGATCTAACGCTGGACACAACACTAGAAAAAGTCCCATCTTACCATTTGTTTTGACAACCCCGGTGCAAGAGGGGTGGTGGCGGCGGATGGCCCTTCCCGCGGGCAGCAGGCAGGCGGCAGAACAGGTGAGAGCGAGCAGCCTGCGTGGCTTCCCAGCCTGCGACCCAGCCAGCGGGGGTCACCTGTAGGCTCCTGACCTGGTGCAGCAGACACCCTGCCTTTCTAAGAACAATTCTCCCTGGTATTTTTGGAGCACTATTAGCGATTAGCGTTTAATCACTCATTTCCTCTCCATTGGCCTTAGAGGAAGTCCTCGGTCTTGTTCAGCAAAACTTTCAGAGATGAGCAGTTTCAGCAACAGCCGGCCGTGATTTACGGAGCACCTACCAGGCCTTGGGCTCTGCGAGCTGCTGGAATTTGGTGCTGAGAAGAACCACGGCCCTGCCTCCCCACGCTGGCTACCTGCCCCAGTGCCTTTGCAGAGTGCTTTGGAGGGTGCTTTGCAGCCCCAGCCCCATGGCACCGGGGCTTCCGCCCTGCGTCCCGTGCTGAACGGGGGCAGAGGATTCTGAGACTGTGAACCTGGTTCTCCCCCTTGACCTGCTGCTGTCAGAGAGATGAGATGGACGGGGAGGCAAACTCCTGAGAGGTCCGGCTCTGGGCTCCCTTTGTGTTTTGGGGATGCCAAGGTGTGCGTCTGGGGAAAGGGTGAAGGGATTGGTGGGGCTCGGGGCAGGGGGGTGGTCAGGGACACCTGCTGGAGGAGCGTGACCTTGTGGTTGATATTGAGAAGGGAGGAGGGGAAAGGGGAGGCTAAGGCAGGCGCTATTAAAGAGGTAGAAAGAGTATAATTAGCCAAGGTTTTATATGCAAATGATGTTTCACAATGCTTAAAAATATCTTTGGAGGAAGGCTGAAAATAGCAGGTGGTCTACTTGAACAGATAATATTTGGGGAGTGGTGGGATATGAAGGGTATGTGGAGGGGGTAAAGGGAGGAACAGATGTCGATGGCTGACTGGACAAAGGGGCAGACAGATACCAGGTGTCCCTGTGGAGGACCCTAAAATCCAGGTGGAGAACTTTGCTAACCACGGAAACCACTATGACCAGGCCGTAAGCCCCATGAGGACATAGTCTATGTCTCTTCCTCATCACTGTGTCCTCGGCTCCCAGCGAGAGCCTGACATAGTAAATACTTATTAAATATTTGTTGAGTGAGTGAATGAAGGTACTTTATTGGGATTTATCACATTTATCTTTATGGCAGCCTTATGGGGAGGTAGTATTGTCTTTTTGTACCAGTGAAGATGGGCCATTCTGACGCATATGTGTATTGCGGTGTTGGGGAGAGGTGCAGAGACTCCCAGAAAGCTTTTTTTTTTTTGTAACAGCCCCATGAAATATTGATCAATTTGATTCCATTGTATGACCCAGGGACAATTTTACTAGCAGAAAATATGACCGTGTTATATGGCCGCAATAAAAAAATCACGGCCACGAGCCAGGCCCAGAAAACGAAGCAAGCTGACGACGGAGAACAAGACTCATTGGTTCTGTGTCCTTCTGCCGGCGGTCCTTGCTGTTTGTTCGTTCCTGGTACCCATGATGAGCTCGGTTGCGGAGAGGAGGTAGCAGGTCCCAGAAGAAAGTACAGAAGAGAAGCCCGACAGTGAATTCAGGCTGCCGTTCTCTTGCCATCAAGGACAGGGCCGCTGTTGTTGAGTTGTAGAAGTAAAGTCAGGCTAGCCTGGAAACTGTCCCGTGGGGACGTGATCTCACCAGATGTGCATTTAACTGTGGAGACCAGGAATTGTGCAGGTGGCAGGTGCCCCTGGGGTGAGATGACCAGGAGGTGAGAACTGCTGTTCTCTCTGGTCCCATAAAATGAGAGCACCCAGCCCGGCTGGTTGTGATTGTCGCGATGCAAGATGTGTGTCTTCTGTACGACACGGTCCCTTGATGCAAGGCAGCATCTTCTTCCTCAGGTGCTCAGACACAGAGGCATTGCTTTGTGCCAGCTCTGGAGGACAAACTGGCCATTAGAATTCTAGAAAAAGGGGGAAAACAGTCTCTGCAGCATGGTGCCTTCCTAAGGAATAGTGGATTGGAAGTTTAAACGGTAAGATTTCAGGTTTATGTGTTGCTTTAGGAGTTAATCTTGTCCAAGATGCTACGCTACCTTCAGGTAGCTGACCTGGCAGCTTGTTCAGGAGGAACTGGGCCATGAAGAGGTTAGAATGAGGTAGCTGGCTCCCCTGGAAGCAGGGATGGAGCTGAGAGATTGTCCTGGTTTACTCTGGCCTTGTTTTTCCTTTGTCACGCCGAGTACTGTAACCGCAGGGCCTTTGCACTTGCTGTTCCTCTGTCTAGAAAGCTTTCCCCCATTATTATCTTTGCTCATTCCCTCATTTTGATATGTCCTTCTCAGCAACTCTTCTCTGACCGTGATGTTTAAAATTACACCCTTTGCTATCGCATCCTTTTTTACCATCTTAATAGTATATATTTAACGTTTTTAAAAAAATATACTTCTTTTCTCTCCCCCCAACCTTCCCAAGAATGTAAACTTTGTGAAGGCAGGGCTTACAAGTTTTTTTCAACTTTTCATTTGGAAAGAATTTCAGACGTAAAAATTGGCAAAAATAACACAAAGAGTTTTCTGTCTACCCTTCACTCAGCTTCCTCAAGTGTTAGCACCTTATATCACCGTAGTATCATGACCACATTATACTAATACATTAATATTAATACAGGAAATTAATAGTAATGCAATACTATGAACTAATCTACAGGCCTTCTTCAAATTTTCCCAGTGGTCCCGCTAATGGCCTTTTTCTGGCCCAGGATCTAATCTGGGATCCCACATTGCATTTGGTTTTCCCGTCTCCTTGGTCTCTGTCAGTCTGGGACAGATCCTTGGCTGTTGTTTGAACTCCATGCCCTTGACCCCTTTATTGGAGTCCTGACTAGTCATTTTACAGGCTGCCCCTTGGGGTTTGCGGGACGTTTGCTGGATGGCTGGTTAGGGCTATGCACTTCTGGCAGTAGGACCCCGGCAGTGATGCTTTCCCCCCAGCATCTCCAGGGGGTGGTGGTGCTGGACCCCGCTGTGACTCACCACTGGCGATGCTAACTTGGGACGCTCGGTGAAGGTGGTGCCTGTCTGGTTTCTGTTCCCTTACTCTTTGCATGAATAAATACTTTGTGGAGAGGGACTTTGCAACTCTGCAAATCTCTTTCTTCTCATTATACTTTTGTCCACTGGTTTTAGCATCCGTGGCTGGTTCTTGCCTGCAACAGATATTACCGTGGTGTCTGCCAGATAGTGATTTCCTGTTTCCATCGTTCCTTCCACATGTGTTAATTCGAATCCTACTATAGAAAGAACTCTCCTTTCTGCCCCCGCCCCCGCCATTTATTCATTTATTCACTTATTTACATCTGTTTAGACTCCTGGCTATTTATCTTATGGGCTATAATTCATCACTATCATTCTGTGCTCGGATTATTCCAAAATTGGCTATTGGCAGCTCCTTCGTGCAGGTTCCTCTGTCCTTTTGACAAGTCGCCATCATTATTTTTGAGCACATTCTAATACCTACGAGGTATTCTGGGTTCATTGTGCACTGTCCCTGCCCCATCTCTGGCATCAATGCTTACGCCATGAAGAAGGGCAAGGGTTCTTGTCTGTGTACCTCATTTTGTTATATTCATAGTGCACACAATGTCTGGCACATAGTAGGGTCACACAGCGGGTAATTTTTGAATGAGTGAATGGATCCTAGAAAGAAGATTGCTTGGGCCAGCTTACAGAGGCTGAAGTTGATACTTGTAATAGCCTCCTCCTAGTGAGCCTGAATTAGTTCTAGAAGGGGAGCGTCTTTTTTCTGTTTCTTCTCCTTATGCCCCCTAGAGATTTGACTGTCCCGTTTTGTCCCTTTCAGCTGATTTGCAGCATGGCACAGTCTGAAAAGGAGCCCAGGGCATCCCCGATCTCATAGAGTAGAAAGAGCCAAGAGCATGGAGAGCATCCAAGGAGAACAGGCTGGCGGGAGAGTTAGCCGGAGCTGGAAGAGCCAGACTTGAGTCGTTTGCTGCTAATGACTTGGTTGGACACCAGCCGTGGTGGGCAGGATGCTCTCCAGTGGTTGATGGCAGAGGTCCTGGGGCCCCCGTTGGCATGTCTGTGGCTGGGGGGCTGCTGAGAGCCACTTCTCGTCTCCTGATACGTACAGGCTTTGCTTGAATATTTTATGAATTTTTCTTTATGAAAGATTAAAACTCTGTCACATTGGCTTTGGAAAAGCCTGTGATAATCAGATTTTTATTTATGAGCCGAATTGTATGTGTGCACCCCTGAAGAGGCAGACTGGCTGCCAGGCTCTCTTGCCATCCATTCTGGCAGACTGGTGTGCCAGGACCACACTTGGCGAGTGGTAGCCTTTTCATAGTCAAGAGAAGCCTGGCTTCCTGGCTCCTGGTGCTGGTGTCTTTTGATACTTATTGGGGCAAGAGTGCGGAGAGATTCCAACAGGTATTGGAAGACCACCTGTCAAGGACAAGGAACCCTCTGTGGTCTCGGGTGAGGGTTGCTAGAGGCCTCTTTGCTCCACCTGGGGATGTAGCCATTAGCTGAGCCAAGCATTTCACCCATCCTGGGATACCCCAGCTTAGCACTCAGCATATCCAACTGCCTCCCCAACCCCCACTCCCAGGGTACCAGTAGCCCAGAATAGGGTCCCACCTTTTCTCCATCCGTCCGAGAAGTGTTTTTTGAGTGTCGTCTGTATACCAGGCATTGTTCTAGGCATGGGGCTGAACTAGACAGCAAGTCTCCATCTCTGTGGGGTTCACAGGTAAACAAACAGGCACTTGTTCAATATGTAGGGTAAGTGCTGTTCTGGTGGAAATCCAGGGATGTGTAGGAGGAGTGCCTGGTCTATACTACATACGTATTTCTCAGGACAACTCCATGAAGTGGGTGTTCTCATCGTCTCCATTTTACCGATGAGGAGACTGAGGCTCTGAAGTTGCTCCGCTGACAGGGAGCAGGGCCAACTAGGAGCTGCGTGTGTCCCGACGCTGCAGCTTAAGGAGGGCACAGTGGCGAAGTGTTTACAGTCAGTCTGTGGCAGAGCTAGGCCAAAGCCTTACCGTCACCCCAGATGCCCTGTCTTGACTGATATCTGAGTCAGCGAGGGTGCCAAGGGCATGTGCCCAGGGTCCTGTCCCGTCTGGGCCTGGTACCAGGGCCTGGTACTTGCTTGGACGTGGGGAGCCAGTGGGGCCCCGGCCTGGGCTGGGGGCCTTCACAGCTCCTGGGGCTAGAGTGGAGACTCTCTGCTGGGAGAGGAGCTCCCAGACTTAGGTTCTCATCCCCGAGCCCTTGGTATGCCCATGTTCCTGACAGGCCACCCTCGATCACTTGCCATGGTGATGCAGAACTGACCTCATGGTCTCTGAGAATTTTGCCTCAAGGGAAGCCATGAGTATGGAGCTCTTTGGAGGCTAGGAGGCCCTAGGTTAGCCATGATGTTTGGGCGTGCATGTGCATGCATGTGAGTGTGTGTGTGTGTGTGTGTGTGTGTGTGTGTGTTGGTGGGTAGGGTCCTGCACGGTGTAGCCCATGCTGGGGGCAGTTCCCTGCTGTGTCAGGAGAAGGTACTGTAAGAAAAGTAGCTCTTGATCTTTCACTTATTTTCCAGAGTCCCAATTTACTTGTCTATAAAATGGAGAAAAATGAGTTCACATCATAGGGTGGTCATGAGGATCGAGTAAAACACTGGATACCAAGTGCACCCATAGTGCCTGGTACATGGGAAGAGCCACAGCAGTGACTGTGGTAGTATTAATAAGATTCAGGGACCCCTGGGTTGCTCAGTGGTTGGGCCTCTGCCTTCGGCCCAGGGAGTGATCCTGGGGTCCTGGGATCGAGTCCCACATTGGGCTCCCTGCATGGACCCTGCTTCTCCCTCTGCCTGTGTCTCTGCCCCCCCCTCTCATGAATAAAGAAATAAATAAAATCTTTATTTAAAAAAAGAATAAGATTCAGCAGGGAACTTTCTGTAGGTTGCCAGGTGGCTAGTTGTAGTTTTGTTCAGCCATAAGTGTGCATCCCACCTGGATGAGGGCACAAACCCTACCTGGGTAGCTCATGTCACAGGCGGAAGTCAGTTGTGTGGTTATGGGGAATTGTGTGCTGGGCTTCCCTTGCTAGCATAGAAACTCCAGCAGGCAGGCACAGTGTGGCCTTTTCATTGGTGGGCCTTGGCTCAGAACCTGGCACTCAGTTCTTTGCATTTTAGAAAGTTATTGAACATAAAATTTCATTTATGGTGAAAATTTAGCATCCGTTTGAGCAGGCTTGGAATCTTGAGTCTTATTTCTTCCACTTAAAAGCTGGGGAACTGTAGGGAAGTTATGTCACCTCTCTGGTCTGTTTCCTCACCTGTCGAATCGGGTTAGTGTTACACACATAGGTTCTGCGCTGAAGCCAGAGATCCAGAGAATTGCCCTGGCCTTTCTTTGCTAGTCAGGCTGAGAGTGTTCTCTCTCTCTCCAGTTGGTTGAAGGCTCCTTCCTGGTTATAGCAGCCGAGAATCCAGATCTCTTTTTCCGGAGTTCCAAAACACCCGCATCTAAAGGAGAAACCCCCAGAGGCTGATGGGGTCAGAAGTCACTGAGCTCAGAACTGATGAACTGGGAATATGCTGTGACCTCCCTTGATGAGAGGAGGCTAGAAGGAAGGAAGAAGGAATAGCTTCTTCGTTCTCCCCGGGGGAAATGGAACTTTTTGAACTTCACACCATCCTGAAAAGTTTCCTGCAAATCAAATCCTTTTTTTGGGACTACTCTTCACATAAAAGATTTTTATGACAAAGCCTATACAAAGCCCTTCAAAGTGCCTTCTCTATAGTGAATCATCACTCCTGGTGTTTCCTTTGTGTGAACCTGACCTTTCTTATGTTGTGTTTTCTTGTCATTTTTTTTTTTTTTGCTTCTATGATTATTTTTATTATCAGAAGTAATTCATGTTCACTATTGAATAGTTAGGAAGTCCAGATGAGCAAAAAAGGAATAAAACCCCCAAATCACCCATAACCTTCCCACCCAGAGATAACCACTCTGGGTGTTGATATTTGATATGTTGATATTTTGATGTACGTACCCAGTAGACATATGACATGTACGAAACTTAAAAGCTTATTCATTTAGGAAGCATTTACTGAGCGCCTGCTATGTGTACAATGCTAGGGAGGAATCAGAGACAAAAAAAAAAACAGATACAGTTCCTCCAGGATGTGATTTATGTAGACCAAGGGAAGGGAAGATATTGGGGGCAGAAACAGAACTGAGGAAAGGCCTGGAATTGATAGTGGAAGTTGCCGTGAGCTCTGGGAATTTTGACTGGACTCAGGAGTGGTTGGGCATGAAATGCACTGGATGGGACAAGAGGGAGGATTAAGTTGGCAGCTTCTGGGAGAGCTGACACATCCTGCCCAGGGAAGGTGGTGGTGATTGGCATCCATATGCTGGGGAACCAGGGATAAGCCTCAGAGGGGTTTTTGGAGGTGGGTGTCCAGTTCTAGCACCATTTGTTGAAAAGACTGTCCCTTCTCCATTGAATTGCCTTTTCCCAAAGACTAGTTGATTGTATTTCTGTGAGTCTTTTTCTTCTGAGCTCTGTGTTCTTTTTTTTTTTTATTTTTATTTTTTTTTATTTTTAAATTAAAAAAAAATTTTTTTTTGAGCTCTGTGTTCTGTTCTGTGGATCTGTTTGTCTTCCTTCTCTTTTGAAAACACCGTAGTCTTGATTATCATAGCTTTATATTAAGTCTCAAGGTCAGTTGTGTAAGTTGTCTGACTTGGTTTTTCTTCAGGATTGTGCTGGCTACTCGAGGTCTTTTTTCTCTCCAAATAAACTTGAGCACCAGTTTGTTGATATTCATAAATAACTGGTGGAATTTTGATCGGAATTCTCTTGATTTTATAGATCAAGTTGGCAAGAATCGACATTTGAACAATTTTGAGTCTTCCTCCTGTGAACATGGAATATTTCTCCATCTATTTAGATCTTTGACTTCTTTCAGCACTCTTGTAGTTTTCTTCATATAGCTGGTACATATTTTGTCACATTTGTACCAAAATAACTTTTTTTTGGGGGGGGGGGGTGCCAATATCAGCGATACTGTATTTTTAATTTGAAATTCCAGTTATTCATTGTTGGTATAGATGAAAGCAGTTGGTTTTTTTATATTAGCTTTGTATCCTACAACCTTCCTGATGCCATTTATTTCAGTTTCTCTCTCTTTTTAAAAAATATTTTATTTATTTATTAATGAGAGAGAGAGAGAGAGAGAGAGAGAGCAAGCATGGCAGAGACACGGAGAGGGAGAAGCAGGCTCCATGCAGGGAGCCCAACGCAGGACTCAATCCTGGGTCTCCAGGATTAGGCCCTGGGCTGAAGGCAGTGCTAAACTGCTGAGCCACCCGGGCTGCCCTCAGTTTCTCTTTTTTGTTGATTCTTTGGGATTTTCTACATAGATGGTCATATTTATTCAGTTTTATTTTTTCCTTCCCAGGCTGTCTACCCTTTATTTTCTTGTTTTATTGCATTAGCTAGGACGTCAATATATTGAAAAAGAGTAGTAAGAAGAGGACATCCTTGTTTCTGATATTAGAGGGGGGAAGGCATTTAGTTTCTCACCATTAAGTGTGATGTTAACTGTAAGTTTTTTTTTGTTCACGTTCTTTTGTTAAATCGAGGACGTTCCTCTTTATTCCTAGCTTTCTGAGACTTTCTATCATGAGTAGGTATTAGATCTTGTCACATTGATATAGTAATGTGATTTTTATTCTTCAGCCTGTTGATATGATAGATTATATGAATTGATTTTCAAATGTTGAGCCAGCCTTGCATGCCTGGAATAAATCCCATTTGGTTGTGACATACACTTCTTCTTATACATTGTAGGATTTGATTTGCTAATACTTTGTTGATGATTTATGTATCAGTGTTCAAGCGATACCTTAGTTTGTGGTTTTCCTTTTCTGTTATATCTTTATCTGCTTTTGGTATTAGAGTAATGCTGGCCTCCCAAAACAAGTTAGGAAGTGTTTTCTCTGCTTCTATTTCCTTGAGGTGATTGTAGAGAAATGGTATCATTTTGTCCTGAAGTGTTCGTGGGACCCAACTATATTGGTGCTTTCCTTGTAGAAAGGTTTTATTTTATTTTATTTTATTTTTTTAAATTTTTTTTTATTTACTTATTTATGATAGTCACAGAGAGAGAGAGAGAGAGGCAGAGACATAGGCAGGGGGAGAAGCAGGTTCCATGCACCGGGAGCCCGACGTGGGATTCGATCCCGGTTCTCCAGGATTGCGCCCTGGGCCAAAGGCAGGCGCCAAACTGCTGCGCCACGCAGGGATCCCTGTAGAAAGGTTTTAAATGATTGATTCAGTTTTTTTTTTTTTTTAGATATACAGGTGTATTTAGATGATCTATTTCTCTTTATGTGAGTTTTAGTAGATTGTATCTTTTAAGGAATTGGTTTGTTTTCTAAATTATCAAATTTGTAGGCAAAAAGTTGTTCATAATATTCCATTATTACCCTTTTAATGCCCACGGGATCAGTAGTGATGGTTTCTTTTCCACTTCTGATACTAGTAATTTGTGTTTTGTTTCTTTGTCTGGGTTAGCCTGGCTAGAGGTTTATCAGTTTTACTGATCTTTTCAAACAGTCACTTTTGATTTCATTAATTTCCTCTGTTCATTTCCAGTTTGCAGTTTCATTGATTTCTGCTCTAATTATTATTATTATTATCATTATTATTATTTCTTCTTCTTCTTCTTCTTCTTCTTCTTCTTCTTCTTCTTCTTCTTCTTCTTCTTCTTCTTCAAGATTTTATTTACGTGAGAGAGAGCACGAACGTGAGAGGGGGTGCGGGGTGGGAGAGGCAACAGGAGACACAGACTCCACTGAGCAGTGAGCCTAATGCTGGCTCAGTTCCAGGACCCTAAGATTATGACCTGATCTGAAGGCAGACGCTTAACCAACTGAGCCACCCAGGTGTCCTTATTTCTTTTCTTCTGATTGCTTTTTTCCCCCCCTCTAGTTCCCTAAGGTGGGTGTGTAGATTATTGATTTTAGATATTTTCTGGTTTTTCTAATATTCATTGCTATAAAATTCCCTCTGAGCACTGCATTCACTGCTTCCCACAAATTTTGATAATTATATTTTCATTTTCTTTTAGTTCAAAATGTTTTATTTCTCATGAGACGACTTCTTTGATCATTGTGTTATTTAGAAGTATGTTGTTTAATTTTCAGATATTTTGGAGTTCTCCAGCAATAGGCGCAGCAAATAGTTTGCAATTGAGCCACAATTTTCTATTATTTATTTCTAGTTAAAACCATTGTGATCTGAGAGCATATTTTGTATGGTTTCTCTTTTTTAAGCTTGTAAAGGTATGTTTTATGGCCTAGAATGTGATCTATCTTGGTGAATGTTCCATGTGAGCTTGAGAAGAATGTGTATTCTGCTGTTGTTTGATGAAGTACTCTATAAATGTCAGTTTGATTCAGTTGATTGATGGAGCTGTTCAGTTTAACTATATCCTTACTGATTTTCTGCTTGCTGGATCTGTCAGTTACTGGTAGGAGGATATTAATGGTGGGTTTGGCTATTTTTCCTTGCAGTTCCATCAGTTTTTGCCTCACCTATTTTGATGCTGTGTTGTTAGGTGCATACACATAAAAGATATTATGTCTTGAAGAATTGGTCCCTTTGTCATTATGTAATGCTACTCTTTATCTCTGATAATTTTTCTTGTTCTGCTTTCTACTTTGAAGTTAATATTGTTATCCTAGATTTCTTTTACTTGGTATTAGCATCGTATGTCTTTCTCCAAAGGTTTACTTTTAATCTAAATATATCTGTTTTTGTATTTAAAGTGGATTTTTTGGTAAACGATATATATTTAGTTGGATCTTGCTCTTTTTCTTCAATCCACTCTGAGAGTCTCTTTCTTTTAATTGGTATATTTAGATCATTCACATTTAAAGTGATTTTTAAAAAAGATTTTTATTTATTTGAGGAAGAGAGAGAATGAGCTGGGAGAGGGGCAGAGGGAGAAGCAGACTCCCCACTGAGCAGGGAGCCCAATGTGTGGCTCTGTCCCAGGATTCTGAGATCATGACCTGAGCCGAAGGCAAGATGCTTAACAGACTGAGCCACCTGGGCGCCTCTAAAATGATTATTGATATAGTTGTATTAGTATCTATCATATTTGAAACTGTTTTCTATTTGTCATCTTTTTTTTTTTTTTTTTTGTCTGCCACTTTTCTCCCTGCCTTCTCTGGTTTTAATTGAGCATTATTTTTTAAAGATTTTATTTATTTATTAATGAGAGATACAGAGAGAGAGGCAGAGACACAGCAGAGAGAGAAGCAGAGAGAGAGAGAAGCAGGCTCCATGCAGGGAGCCTGACATGGACTGGATCCCGGGTCTCCAGGATCATGCCCTGGGCTGAAGGCAGACTCCAAACCTCTGAGCCACCCAGGCATCCCTAATTGAGCATTTTATATGATTCCATTTTCTGCCCTTCATAGCATCTCGATTCTTTTTTTTTAAGATTTATTTATTTATTATATATATAGAGAAAGAGACCGAGAGCATGTGAGCAGGGGGAGGGATGAGGGAGGAGAGAGAATCTCAGGCACAGTCCCCGCTGAGCACAGAGCCTGATGTGGGGCTTGATTCTAGAACCCAAGATCATGATTTTTTCTTGCTTAACCAACTGAACCACCCAGGTGCCCCAGCATCTCAATTCTTTAAAATTTTCTTTTAGTGATTGTCCTTGGCTTTGCAATATACATTTACAATTAATCCACTTTCAGATAACATTCTACTGCTTCACAGGTAGCGCAGATACCTTGTAACAGAAATATTTTCAATTGCTTCCTCTCCTTCCTTGTAACATTGCTGTTGTTCATTTTGTTACCTGTAAGTTCCGATCATCTAGTACATTGTTGCTATCATTTTGGATATGCTGTTATCTATTAAGTGAATTAAGAATAATGTAGCGTATTGCATTTTATTTTATTTGTTCTATCCCCAGGGGTGTTCATTTCCATATATATGTCGAATTTCTGACCTAAATAATTCTTCTTCTTTCTGAAGGTCTTTTAACATTTCTTGCAGGGCAGGTCTATCAGTAGCCAGTTCCCTCCAAACTCACATTTATTTCTCCTTCATTTTTGAAGGATACTATGATTAGATATAGATTTCCAGTTCGGGTGTTTTTCTTCAAATGCATCAAGTATTTTACTCCATTCTCTTTTTGCTTGCATGGTTTTAGAAGAGAAATCTAATGTAATTCTTATCCTTGTTCTTCAATAGGTTAAATGTTTGTTTCCCCCTCTGGCTTTTTCAAGATTTCCTCTTTGCCTTTGGTTTTTCTGCAGCTTAAATAACAGCTTTCTTTCTGTTACTCTATTTGGTGCTCTCTGAGCTTCCTGGATCTGTGGTTTGGTGCCTGTCATGAATTTTGGAAAATTCTCACCCATTACTATTTAAGACATTTCTTCTGTTCCTTTTTTTCTTTTCTCCCTCTTCTTTCTGGTATTCCCATTAGGCATGTGTTATACTTTTTATAATTGTTTACTTTTATAACTGTTACTTTACTGTTAATTATTTACTTTTATAACTGTTTATAACAATTGTTACTTTTGTAACTGTAGCATTTCCATCCCTCTGCTTACATTACCATCACATAGATTTTTGCATCTTTTTTTTTTTAAGGTTTTTTTTTTTTTTTAGGACTTTATTTATTCATGAGAGCCTCAGAGAGAGAGAAGCATAGACATAGAGGGAGAAGCAGGCTCCACCCAAGGAACCCGATGTGGGACTTGATCCCAGGACTCCAGGATCATGCCCCGGGCAGAAGGCAGGCGCCAAACCGCTGAGCCACCCAGGATTCCCAGATTTTTGCACCTTGTCCACCTTTTCCATTAGCATATTATAGTTATTTTAAATTTCTGGTTTGGTAATTCCAAAATCTGGTTATACTGGAGTCTGGTTGTGATGCTGCTGCGTCTCTTCAGACTGTGGTGTTTGCCTTTTACCTTGCCTTCTAGTGAAATTTGAAAGCCAGAGATGATACATTTACTAATAGGAACTGAGGTAATCAGCATTTTCATTCAAGGCTTTATGTTTCTCTGGCTAGGAGTTAGGCTATGTTAGCATTTTCTGTAGTCGCTGGTGTCAGAGAAGTAATTTAGATTTGATGATCAGTGCTGAGTCGTTTAGTGGGCCTATGCCCTTGTACTGTGACCTTAATAAGTACTTCTCAGATTTTGCTTTCCCCTTTTGGTTTTAGACTTTGGTTAATAGTTTCCCATGAGGGTGGGTCGGCCTTTGTTGAATAGAACAGAATACTCTGGGTGCATTTAAAAATTTCTACTTCTGTCCCCCCACCCCCACCCCGACCACTGGAACCAGGGGGAGATAATTCTTCCATTGTAAAACTCTGAGAACCTGCTGAAGCTCCCAGAGGTAAAACTGAAGAAAGAGTTGGACACCCAGAGGCTTTTATTTACTCAGGCTCCATCTCCAGCATTGTCCTAAGTCTTCCTCCCAGTGACTGTCTCCAGTGGTGCCTTCAGCTCATGGCCATTCTCCTCATTCACCTGTCTGCCCAGTTTTGGGGGCAGTGGTCGGTTGGCCCTATGACCTCAGTTCTCTGATGGACCAAACACAGATTGTTGATTTTCGGTTTGTCCGGCAGGTTTCTGGTTGTGAGGATGGGAGTGATGACGTCCATGCTCTTTGCATGTTGAAGTGGAAACCAGAAGTTTGTGTCCTCTCATTCTTCAGTCTCTTTGTATATCTGGGTCATTCTTTTGACCTGGCTTCTAAAAGCTGTGGTAAGTCTGCTACAGAGCCCATCAAGAGCATTCTTCATTTCTTTTGCTTCATATTTAAGATTTTAATTATTTATTCATGAGAGACACACAGAGAGAGACAGAGACAAAGGTAGAGGGAGAAGCAGGCTCCCTGCAGGGAGCCCGATGTGGGACTTGATCCCAGGACCTGGGGATCACAACCTAAGCCGAAGACAGATGTTCAGCTGCTGAGCCACCCAGGTGCCCTCTAGCATTTTAGTTTTGTTTTTCTTTCCTTAGAGTTTCCATCTCTTGCATATGCTATACATCTGTTCTTGCATGTTGTCTGATTTTTCCATTAGGGCCCCTAATAGATTAATCAGAGTTAATTTTAAGTCATATCCCAAAAATCTGTGTCTGGTTGTGATGCTTGCTTCGTCTTTCCAGACTGTGGGGTTTTTTTTTCTTGCCTTTTAACATGCCTTGTAATTTTTTGTTGAAAGCCAGACATGAGGTCAGTAAGGGAACTGAGGCTGTGAGGATTTTATTGTGAAGAATTGTGTTTCTGTGGCTGTTACGTTACCGGGCCACATTTAACGTATATTAAGCAGCTATGCCAGTAGGTGTTGGAGTTGGGGGCGGAGGGGATGGGCTTCACCTTCCTCCGTGCCTGGTCACTCCATTCTCCTGTTGTCTTTGGGTTTCCCTGGTATCTCCTTCTTAAATAGAATCTGTGTCAGGCCACTGTCAGCTGTAATACGCTGTTGTTAGGCTCTAGTCCTTCCAGCATCAGGGTAGACTACCAGGGAGGGGAATTGGTCTGAGCGCTTATGATTACATCTCAGGGTTTTTCAGTGGGCCTGAGTCCCTGGGATGTGACTTAGGGAAGCATTTCTGAGCCTTCTCTCCCTTTTTTCCCCCTTTATGTGAGACAGGGAAGGCTTCAGGGGCCGGCATCCAGTTATTTCTCCCCCAGGTCCGATAAATAAAGTGTTCGTTCTTGAGGACAGGATTTTGTTCTGGAGATCAGAAAGCTCTGTGCTATTTCAAACTGGTTCCTTTTCCTTCTCCCTCTTACCCACCCCCCGTCCTGAAGCCCAAGCTTGCTGAATTTTCCCACCAAGTCCCCTAAGACTGGGTTCTCAGGGATGTCTAATTCTCAAGGTAGTCCATGTCAAGCTTCTAGCACCTGGGCAGTTACAGTGTAAGCGTTCCTACCCATCACTAGCTTATTAGCACCGCTTTCTCTGCCCTGGTCCCCAGTAATCTCTCTTTCTCTGCATTTGTTCATGTTTCAGAGAGGTGGTGTGCTCTGTGACCAGAGTTCTCCAATGAAAGAAGAGTTGATTTTCAATTTGTTCAGCTCTTTCCTGGTTATGTGGGCTGGAGTGGTGATTTCTGTGCTCTTTTGCATGTGAGGGCTGAAACTGGAAGGCCTCACCTGATGGGTTTTGGTGTCTCTTCTTTCCTGGTGATGCTGGGGGGCCTTGAGGTCCTTCCTGTTCTCTAGGCGGTGGGCATGCAGCCAGAGTCTGGGCATAACCTCATGCATGCTGCTGCCTTCTCCCTTCTCCCTTGGCCCTGCCTGGCCCTTCTGGACTGGTCACACTCTGGTTTGTGGTACTCCTTCCTCCCACCTGTCCCCTTCTGTCTGGGGGACAGAGAGGTGTCTTGCATTCAGGTCAAAGCATTCAGGTCAAAGCGGTGCTCCCTGGGCCTCAGTTTTTCCAGCTGTGCAGTGGGGAGGGGGTGCAGGTGAAAGCTTTTCCAGCATTCTGTACTTTTCAGAGAATAACACCACCCTGAGTTGATGCTTCACCAGACATGAGGGAGTGATTCTGTAATGAGTTTGTGTTTTATGGGAGTATTTCCAGATGCCAGCTTTGTCTTTGTTGATGCGGTTAACTAATAAAATGGCCTTCTTGTAGGAACGGTGGGAATGGCAGTCATGTGAGGGCAAATGAATAACCAGTGACCCAGAGGGTGTTTATCTTGGACTTTTCTTCCCAGGATGAGTGTGTTTTAAAAAAAGCATTTCCTCTGATACCAGGCCCGGCTTACGGGGCTTCCACGTGTTGTGAGGAGAGCAGCATGCTCCCAGGGTGGGTAAAACCAGGGGTCTTCATTCATGCAGCGATGTTTGCACAGGACACCCAGTGTTATTCGTTTCCTTTGGTTCTGAAGCCAAAACTTGGGTTCCTTTTGGAAAACAAAGTTTGGGGGGGGGGACCGAAATATATGTCAGGGTTATCTTCTGTTTATTTTCTTAAATAGAATATTGCTTAAAATATTTAGGGACAGGAAAAGCATTGTGCATGTTTTGCTTGCTCGTAAAAAGTTTTATACATTTAGAACTACAGTTAGTTTAAATCATTATCCCAATTCTACTATTTGCAGATTCCTTCAAAATTGCTAATTTTGGACATGCACTGAATCTCGTGGTGGGCTGTAGGTTCAGGGGGATCCTTCTTCTCTTTTTTTTTTTTTTTAAATTTTATTTATTTATTTATGATAGTCACACACAGAGAGAGAGAGGCAGAGACATAGGCAGAGGGAGAAGCAGGCTCCATGCACCGGGAGCCCGACGTGGCATTCGATCCTGGGTCTCCAGGATCGCGCCCTGGGCCAAAGGCAGGCGCCAAACCGCTGCGCCACCCAGGGATCCCGGATCCTTCTTCTCTTCTCTTCTCTTCTCTTCTCTTCTCTTCTCTTCTCTTCTCTTCTCTTCTCTTCTCTTCTCTTCTCTTCTCCTCTCCTCTCCTCTCCTCTCCTCTCCTCTCCTCTCCTCTCCTTTCTCTTTCTCTTTCTCTTTCTCTTTCTCTTTCTCTTTCTCTTTCTCTTTTTTCCTGTTCAAAAGGAGCAGACTGGCCCTTAAATGGACAAGAAATTATTACCATTTTAGGGAAACAAACTCAGGTGTCGTTTTCATCCTGTTTCCCAGTACCTGGCATTGTGCCTGTGAAGAAGAAATGCTCATTAGTGTTTGTCGAGTGAGTTAGCGAGTGCAGGAATATGTCTGTATTTCTGCCCATCAAAGCTTGACAAGAAAGTGTTGGCAAGCAGAGAAGGCTCTGAGGCCTTTCCTTCCTTGCTCAGACCTGTCGTCCTTCTCTTGTGACATTGGTGGCACCCCTGTGGGCAGCAGCGGTGACTGGCATGCCTTCGAATACCACCTCCCTGGGTTCAGGACTGGTAATGACCTGGCAAGATCAGTTTTCACATAAAATTAGTTCCCTTGCCTGGATTGTAGCCCTCTTAGGGGTGGGGAAGGGAAGGAAAAGCCAGATAAGCACATGCATATATTTTACATAAAAATGTGTGTTCGTCATTTCCCCCCAAATCAGAATCCTGGGGGGAGGTATGGAATTTTGCTCTCTTAGGATGAAATTCAAGGAAATGATTGGATTTAGAAGGAAGAAGGAAGGTTGCAGAGTTGGGAACAGAGTTGGGAACAGGACTGAGCAGAACAGTTGGGATCAGACAGGCTCTGATTTTGTTTGGTAAGTAAGGGCAGGGAGACAGAGCGAGAGAGCGAGTGCAAGGAAGTGGGGATGGGTTATGACCTGATGGGGAGGGAAGGGAAATTTCTTTAGTCATTAATTCAGCAAGTAATTACAGAGCATCTGTGCTCAGCTCAGATGACCAAGATGGTCCCTGCGCTTGAGGACACACAGTTTGTGGAGACAGCCAGTTTGGGAGCATAGAGGAGGGTGCTGCTCCTAAGCTTAGGGTATCCGTGAAGGCGTGCTGGCTGAAGGGGTGTTGAAGGTTGTGTAGGAGGTCTTCAGATGAATAGGAAGGGAGCCTTTGAGGCAGAAGGCTCAGAAGCGAGTGAGCAGTTGGCACTTCCAGAGATCTGAGGGTGTTCTCAGTACAGGGGGTTGTTGAGAGCTCAGCGGGCAGGTCATTGGAGGCTTTTCATGCCTAGTGGAAGAGTTGGGACTGTATCCTGAGAGCGGTGAGGTGTCAGGGCAGGGTTTCGGGTTCAGGAGTGGCCTGATCAGATTCATGTTTTAGATCTGTGCTGGCTGGTACAATAGCCACTCGCCACATGTGGCTGTTGAGCCCTTGAACCGTGGCTAGTCCAAATGGAGACATACTGTAAGAGTAAAATACACACCAGATATCAAAGACTTGGTAGGAAGGAGTAAAATATGTCATTAGTCATTCTTTCGGTATGTATTTATTTATTTTTAAAGATTTAAAAAATTTATTTGTGAGAGAGAGTGTGCGAGCGAGCACAAGCAGGTGGAGCAGCAGGCAGAGGGAGAGGGAGAAGCAGGCTCCCCACTGAGCAGGGAGTTGGATGAGGGCCTTGATCTCCCAGGACCCCGGGTTGATGACCTGAGCTGAAGGCAGATGCTCAACTGCCTGAGCTGCCCAGGCACCCCTCTTTCAATGTTTATATGTTGAAACAACCTTTTGGATATGTCATGTTAAATAAAAAATATATTAGTAAAATTAAATTTTTAAATGAGGCTAAAATTCACTTTTTAAAATGACGCTACTAGAAGATTTAAAGTCATGTATAGGATCCACATGACATTTCTATTGGACCCTGCTGTTTTCTGCTCTCTAGCAGATGGAAAGCTAGTTAGTGTAGTGATTGATTCGTTCATTTGTGGATTCATTTCTTCAACACATATTTATAGATTGCCTACTTTGGGCCAGGAACTGTTGTGGGCATTGGGAATACAGTAGTGAGTAAGACAACGCCCCTGCCTTCACAGAGACTGAGCAACTAGATAAGTGATGGAATTTAGGTAATGTCAAGTGCCGTGAAGAGAAAGGAAACACGGTTGGGATATAGTGGTAAAATGCAGGGAATGGGGTGGAGGGCTTTTTGAGATTGGGAGTCAGGAAGGGCCACTGGCAAACAGAGGCTTGAATAAAATGAGGAAACCATCTTCTGCATGGTGGGGAAAGGGAAAGGCATGTAGTTAATTTAATTTTTAAAAAAGATTTTATTTATTTATTTGAACGAGAGTGTGCATGCGTGAATGGGGTTGGGGGGGAGAGGCAGAGAGAGAAGCAGGCTCCCTGCTGAGCAGAGAGCCCCAGGACCCTAAATCATGACCTGAGTCGAAGGCAGGTGCTTAAACGTCTGAGCCACCCAGGTGCCTGGGAAAGGCATTTTAGGCAGAGGGAACAGTGAGAGCAAAGGCCCTGAGGTAGGTAGGAATGGACTCGGTGTGTTGGGGGCATAATAAAAGGTCGTGGTGGCTGGATGGAGTAAGGTGCAAAGTGAGAAGAGGCAGAGTCAGATCTTGGGGGGTCTTGGAGGGTGCCGTAAAGAGGGTGGGTTTTAGAAGGTTTTGAGCAGGGCTATTGACAGGAACTGATTGACATTTTAAAAGGATCCTGGCTGGTATAAGAAAAATCAAAGAGCTGGTTGGGGCAGTCTAGAGAAGGGGAGAGGTGATGCTGGCTGGGAGGAGAGCACCTGGAAGGGGAAGGAGAGACGGAGAAGGGATCAGATGTGAGGTGAGCGTCAGCGTCACAGCCAAGGGGGACCTACGCCTGAGTTGGATGGAGAGTTGAGGGAAGGTGGGATGAGTCCGGGCTACAGCAGCCCAGAAGCAGCCGGAGCCCTGGTGATCCGTGGCACCATTGCCGGATGGGTGGAGGCTCAGGGAGGAGTGGGTGCTGGTAGGGTGGATGGGAAATGGGAACCTTTACACATGCCAAGTGCAAGATGCCCCTGAGATAAGTAGGAAGTTGGATATCAGGCCAGCCGTGGCCAGGCTTGAACATGTGAAGGCAGTGGCTTTATAGATGGCCTTCAGCTCTGGGCCTTGCTGCGGTCACCTAGGATGTGCGTGTGGGTCCGGAGGGGTCCCAGTGTGAGCCTCTGGCTCAGGAAGAGACCAGAGACCCAGCCAGGAGATAGGGCTGAGGTGGGAGGGAACCAGGAGGTGAGGAGTCCTCAAAGCCAGGAAGAGGGAGCTTCAGGAAGGAAGGAGAGGTCAAGCATGCTGGCCGAGGCCGAGGTGAGATTGGAGGGTTGTCTGTGGGTTTGGCAACAAGAGAGTGGGTGGCTGATGACCTTGGGGAGAGTGACATCTGTACTCTTGGGGGACAGGGGTGGCCACCTGGAGCGGAGTGGAATCAGGAGAATGGGGGCCGGGAGGGGACCTCCTGCGTGGACAGGTGTGGATGAGGCCCTGGCCCTGGTGGTGTTGCCGTGGGAAGGACCCAGCGGAGGAGGGGAGTGATGTTGTGTAGTGGAGAAGAGGGGTTTGCCGGAGTGGTGACCTCAGCTGGGAGGGGGGGTGGCGCCTGGTGCCCTAGTGGGGCATTAGCTCGGGTCAGCGGGGGCACCGGGCAGTGTGGCCTGCAGGAGGAGGACTCCTCCATCCTGTTGGATTTGGTGTCCGCATGTGTGTGTGTGTTGGGGGGGGGGTAAGTTCCTTTCTTCTGTTCACTTTTCTTTTCTCAGGGAAAGTAGCTGTCAGCCGGGAGCAGGTTGTCTGAGGTTTGAGGAGAAAGGGGAAAGTCTCAAATACTCATCTAGGAGTGCGAGTCGAGGAGGGGAATGGTTAGGCCGAGGAGGGGAATGGTTAGGCCGTCCTAAGGACCCACTTGAGGTTTGTGGTCATAAATTTAAAGTGAGACCATCCGCGCGGCTGCGTACGTTCCTCCGGCGGGAGGTGGGCAAGGAGTTGACTTGAGGTTTTGCCAGGGTTTTAGTAAAAGGGTGATGGAGCTGGGGAGTTGACAGCTGCCACCAAGGTGGGGGGTGATGGGGACGGGTCTGGTCTTAGCTGGGCTAGGACAGCAGTGGGGGGCGGTGGGAGGGGAGGGGGCTAGAGTGCCGGGTTGGAGCCTGGGGCGGGCACGGTGGAAGGTGCTGGGGCGCCGGGGGTGGGGTCGAGGTGGGTGGGGGTGGTGTGTCGTTGGCGAGGGCAGGGTGCAGGTGTGATGGGGGACTGGGTGGGGGGCCTGGTGGTGGGGAGGAGGCAGGAAGGCCACTGGCGGAAAGGAGATTAAGGGACCGAGTGGCCAGAGTCCCGGGAGCCGTTGCTGTTGCCGCGAAAGCGAAGACCAGGCTTCCCGGTGGGGGGAGGCCAGCGAGCCGGAGGCGTCCGCGGGGGAGGCCACCTGGGCCTCGTGCTTCAGCCTGCTCCGGAGGTGGCGGGGAGCGCCCGCGGGCCCAGGAAGCGCACCCCAGGCTCCCCCGGCTTCCCCGGTGGGCACCGACCACGGGCTCAGTGGGCTCAGTGGGCGGCGAGCGGAGGACCCAGAGCCTGGCAGCCTCTCACCGAGCAGGAGGGGATTTGCGGAGGCGTCCCCCAGCTGGGATGGCGAGGATGACTCAGCCCCCCGGGGGCCCTCGGAGGGGGACACTCCTTTTGGTCACGTGCCTTCTGACCTGCTGGTTAAGCGCCGTCTGGGCACAGAGCGAAGAGGATGGGGATACGGGCCGGGTCACGTTCACGCCTGAGCTGTGCGTGCGTGTGTGCTCCGGGCAGCCGGGAGGAGCGGGGAGCCCTTGGGCGTGAAGACCTGCTGGCCCTGGCGGGAGCGGGGGAGGCCGGGCCTACTTGTACAGCCCTTTATGCTTTGTAAGCTCGTTTGCCAGGGCGGCTTGGGGGGGAGCTGTGGCAGCCTGGGACGGAGAACGGGGCTCCCGGGGCTCCCGCGGCTGGGCCGGGCCCTCCCCAGGTGCAGGCCCCTCCCCAGGTGCAGGCCCGGTCGGCCCTAGACCCAGGGCCTGATGATTTCATGAATGGCCGCCAGGCTGGTCGGCTGGCCAGGGATGACAGGGAGTGCGGGTGGCCCAGCCGGAGGCCCTGTGGCCGGCGTGGGGCTGTGGCCAGCTCCCCTGGCTGCTGGGAAGCTGCTCTGTGGCTCAGGCCTAGGGACGGAGAGACTCGTGGTGGCTGCTCTGACCTTTCAGGCTACTGCCCCCGTGGAAGCAGATGGACCCTTCCCCCCAGACCACACTATGGCCAACTGCACGAGGTTTGCTAATGGAGCTATCTCCATCCCTGTGGCCAGCCAAGGTCGAGTGTGCCAACTTAGGAGCTCAGGTGGGAGCCCCCCAGTCAAGGGGCAGGTCCAGGAGAGGCCGCAGCCAGTGCCCTCTGGCCAGGTTCCCTTGAGGCTGCAGCCAGCTTCCTATGAGGCCGCGTTGGGATGAGAAGTATTCACAGGGACACAGGCACCGCGTGCTCTCTCCCCGGCCCTGGAAACACCCAGTGCTGGGCCCTGAGCACGCCTGTGTTCTTTCACCCCAGAGAAGGAGCACTGCCCCAGGACTGGTGTTGGAAACCTTGAATTTGAGCTCTACTCCCTGGCTGTGTGACCTTTGAACAAAACCGTTTTTTCTGGGCTTCTCATGTTTCTGAGAAAAGAAGGGATGTGAGGGCCTCTGTGAAGCCCCTTCTCCCCCTGTCCCCAGTTTTTTTTTTTAAGATTTTATTTATTTATTCATGAGAGACACAGAAAGAGAGAGAGGCAGAGACACAGGCAGAGGGAGAAGCAGGCTCCCCAAAGGGAACATGATATGGGACTTGATCCCAGGACCCTGGGATCATGACCTGAGCCAAAGGCAGATGCTCAACCACTGAGCCACCCAAGCATGTCTCTCCCCCCCACCCCCATCCCTCCCCTGGTCAGTCTTAATTGGTTTCGTCCTTACCAGTGAGGGCTGGATATTCAGTTCTCTGGACTGTAAGCTCTTTGAGGATGGGGCGAAGTTTCTTCTATTCCCCATGGTGTCCCCAGGTCCTGGCACATCATAGCTGCTCAAGAAATATTTGCTTAGTGGGTCACATTGGTGCTTGCTTGCAGATCTGTGCATGCTGTTACCTGGAGGCCCATCAGCTGCAGCCAAAACAGATTGGGCCTGGTCTTTCCAACATCCCAGGGGAGGAGGGTGTTGCCTTGAAATCACAGAGCGGGACCTTTCTTGTTCTCCAGAGGAACCTTCTCGGAGAGCCTGGCCCATTGAGTAGGCAATAGAAAAGATGATACAGGCTCTGGGTTCAAATCCCAGCTCTGCCTGGCCTAACTGGTGCCTTGAGTAACTCACTCCTGGGATCTAAGCTTCTGTTATCTCAGCTTGAAAATAGATATGGAGAAAGCTACTTCAGGGGATCCCTGGGTGGCTCAGTGGTTTAGCGCCTGCCTTTGGCCCAGGGCGTGATCCTGGAGTCCTGGGATCAAATCCCACATCAGGCTCCCTGCATGGAGCCTGCTTCTCCCTCTGCCTTTGTCTCAGCTTCTTTCTCTCTCTCTGGGTCTCTCGTGAATAAATAAAATCTTAAAAAAAGAGAGAGAGAAACCTACTTCATGACGGTGTGAGAAATAAATAAGTGAGATGTCTATGATGGTGTCACAAAAAAAAGATTTTTTTTTTTAATGAGTAGTCTTTATTGAAAGAGCAAATGGGAATCTACTAGAACCTTCCAGAATCTGGCCGCTTCTGGATTATTTTCTCAGTTTGGGGAAATTTCAAAGAGCAGGGGACTTTCTGCTGTGAGCAGCAAAGAAGGATGTGATTGGTGCAGAACTTGGAGTCTGGGACCCAAGACTCGTCCTTGGGTCTGGGACCAAAGGTTCTTGCTGAACGTCACCTATGTACTAGGAGTAATAGAACCTGTATCACTGGGTTGTTTTCAGGATCACTTGAGATGATATGTGCATAAAATATTTGGAACAGAACCTGGCATATTGGTAAATATTATTTTTTGTCATTGTTTTACTTTCTGTTTTCTGAAGATGTTTCGAAATACCTCTCCATTCTAATATTATTTAAAAAAATTCTTTCATATTTATTTAGTATTTTTCAGTGTTTTTCTTTCCTCCGTAGCCATTTAATCCATCTGGCATTTGTTTTTGTGTATTTTTCCAGGTGTCTGACTCTTATTTACAAACTTTATTTATTCCTTTTTGCCACATCTGATTTTATTTAATAAAACTTTACAGAGAGTTGAAACCCCCTGCCCCAGGCTCAGTGTCCTCCCTCTCCAAAGGTAGCAGCAGTCCAGAATTTGGTGTTTATGATTCGAAGACATGTTTTCTAATAATGCTATATGTGGATGAAACCACAACTGTCCCAAGGGATCTTGGAACTCACATTTTCCTTTTTAAAAACTTATTTTGACATAATTGCAGGCTTACAGAAAAGTTGTAAGAATAGTACAAAGAATTCCTATATCACTTTCACCCTGATTCCCCACATGATAACATTTTCCACATTCCCTTTCTCTTTTCCTGCCCCCAGCAACACTCTTCTTAGTTGTATAGAGAGACCTCGCTTTCTGTGTAATTCCTTTCCTAAACCATTTGAGACAAAATCGCAGGTATGCAATTCCTTTACTCCTAAATACTTCTGAATGTATTTCCTAAAAATAAGGACATTCATTTATATAACCATGGTGCAGTGGTCAGAATCAGGAGCTTCACACTGATGAATACTATTAGCACATCTACAAACCTTATTCCTGATTCATCATCTGTCCCAATAACATTCTTTATAAGAGAAAATCCAGTATCACTGGCTGCATTCACTTGTTCTTTCTTTTTAGTATCTGAATTAGTTCTTCAGTCTTTGTCTTTTATGACCTTGACTTTTTTTCCCTTTTTTTTTTGAGTGTAGACCAGTTATTTTATAGAATGACCCTCAGTTTGGGTCTGTCTGATGTTTCCTTATTACTGTGTTCAGGTTAAGTATATTTTGCAGGAATATGCAGAATTGATGCTCTGGCCTTCTCAGTGCCTCAGATCACAAGGCGCTGTTACTTATCGAATGGTCTGTGCTTTTCCCGCTGATGCAAAATGGCACATTTACAATTTTCTGAATTCTCAGATATACGTTGGGTCTGCCTCTGGACGCCTTATTGTTTTAAATTGACCAGTTTACTTAATTCTGTGCCATTTCCCCGGCTGTTTCAGTTACTAGACCTTCAAACTATAATAGGTTTGCTTCTTGGTGTTTTACGACTTGTGTTGCTCACGGGAATGGGATTCTCCCTTCCATTATATTTCCTGATTATTTTTGGTGTATAGGAAAGCCATTGATGTGAATATTTATTCTATATCTGGTTACTTGGCTCAGTTCTCTCTTGTTTTAATAGTTTTTCAGTTGATCCTCTTGGATTTTTTTATGTAGACCATCATATCTGCAAGAATAGCAGGTTTGTCTCTTCCTTTCCAGGAATTCTACTTGTTTCTCTTTTCTACATTGACTAGGGTCTCCAGAGTAATTTTGAGTGATATAGAGTGAATTGAGCATTCTTGATCATTCTAACTTTAATTGGGATAGCTCTAGCATTATATTAAGATTGAGGAGGGGTTTTGAGAGAGAACCCTTTACAGAGGCTTTAAAAAATTTGTAGTGAATTATATTAGTTTTTTCTTTTATCTGACGCTGCCCAGAAGATGTAGGTTGAGGTTTATTTTTAGAGTTGATTACTTTTGTAATTTAGTGCCATCTCTTATGTTAACATTTATGTAGGAATTTTGCATCTATCTTTATGTACGATTTATCCACAGTTTTCTATCTTTTAAATTAATACTTACCCAGTTTAATAGGACAATATGTTGGTTCTGTAGCAAGCATTGAAATGCTCCCTTCCCCCCAACAATTTAGAAAACATAGATGTAATCTCTTTATTGAGGATTTGGTATAGTTTGTCAGTAAAATTATTTGAATATTCCCAGTACCTTTATAATTCAAATTTCTTTCTCTGATTATTGATCTGTTCAGGTTTTCTATTTCCTCTTGAGTCAATTTTGAGTAATTTTTATTATTTAGAAACTGATCTGTATTCATTAAGAATAAACATAAAATATAAAATATATAAAGTATTCCTTTCTCCCTTCTTCCCTCTGTCCCGATCTCCTGATTCTGTAGTTACACTATTCTTATTTCATTATACTTTAAATTTATTTTTAATTTTCTTGGCTGGACACTTGGGTGTGGAGGGGTAGGGTTAGCTATTTTATTAGTATTTTCAAAGGACTTGCTCTTGCTTTTATTATCTGGTCTTTTGTTTTCTATTTCTTTAGCTTCTAATTATTTTTGCTCATCTACTTTTGGTTTATTTTGGTTTTTTTCTTCTTCCTTTCTTTTTTGAGTGACTGCTTTGGAAGGATCCCATGGGTTTTGCTATATAGTGCTCTCATTGTTCATTTTTTAAACAGTCTGCAGTTTGTTTTAATTTCTTAAAAAAAATACTACTCTAAATAACCTTTGGGTTACATTTCCAAGTGGTTAAACTTTTTGTGGCTCGTTCTGTTTAATTTTTAGTTTTATTGCTTCGTGGTCAGAGAATATGGCCTGTGTAATTTCTAATTTAAAAAAATTATTGAGGTTTTCTTTGTGGCCAACCACGTGATCAGTTTATAGTTGTTCCATGGATTTTTGAAAAGATGTGCATTATCTTATAACTACATATAAAAATATATCAAATTGGCTGATTGTGTTTTTTAAGTCCTTTGTTGCCCCCCTCCCCTTTTTTTTAATCCTCATGAGCTGTCCATTTTGGGGAAGTATGCTGCAATCTCCTGTTACAACCAATTGTTTTTTTCCATTTTTCTTTGTATTTTGAGCAGTTTTTACTCTGTGTATTTTATGGCTATGTGATAGGTCATTACTGCAAATCCTTTTGCTGGTTGAATTTTATATCCATTAAAACCTTTGTGTCCTTTGTAATTCTTTCTCTTTTCTTTTCTTGGAGTCTGTTGCCATTTCTGCCTTTTTTTTTTTTTTTTTTTTTTAAAGATTGTATCTATTTGAGAGAGTGTGTGCATAACTCGTGGGGAGGGGCAGACACAGGGAGAAGCTGACTCTCTGAGCCGGAAGCCTGGTGCAGGGCTCAATCCCAGGACTCTGAGATCATGACCTGAGCCTACAGCAGACACTTTACTGAGTCTCGCAGGCACCCTGCCATTTCTGCTTTTTATTGACATATGCCTGGTGTCATTTTGTGAATCCCTTGTTTTTTGAAAATGTTTCTCTTTTCAGGGCCATCTGGGTGGCTTAGTTGGTTAAGCTCAGGTCATGGTCTCAGGGTCTTGGGATCGAGCCCTGTGTCAGGCTCTGTGCTCAGTGTGGAGTCCGCTTGAGTGTCTCTCTTTCCCTCTCTCTCTGCTCCTCCCCTCTTTCAAATAAATAAATAAAATCTTTTTTAAAAAGGAAAAAACTTCGTTTTGAAACAATTTAAGACTTCATGAGGAGCAGAGTTATAGATCAATACAAAGAGCTCCTGTGTGTCCAGTGCCCTCCTTCCTCATTGGTAACATCTTACATCTTCTTCCCTTCTGTTTTTAGCCTTTCTGGGTCTTTCTGTTTCAGCCCCTGACCTACCCTGCATCCTGTCCCCCTTGCTTTCCCCCCCCATTTGTGATACCCTGGTTTTTAATGGGGGGTATTTATATACCACCTGTATTTATTGTGATTGCCTGTTTAAGTTTCAGCTTCTTTTATTTATTTGAGAGAGAGCACAAGCAGTGGGGAGGAGCAGAGGGGAGGAGAAGCAGACTTTCTGCTGAGCAGGGAGCCCTGTGTGGGACTTGAACCCAGGGCCTTGAGATTATGACTGGAGCTGAAGGCAGACACTTAACTGACTGAGCCACCCCGGAGCCCCAAAGTTTCAACTTCTTTATGCCACCTTATTTTGCTTTTGGTTTTCCGTCATGTTTTCTCCTTCTTATTGTTGGATTGCCAGAGTTTTCTTTAGTTACCCCTTTTCCTTATTTCTATTTTTTAATCCTTATTTTGGCTGCTTGCCCCCCCCCCTTTGATTTAGAAGTCATGACCTTATTTCTCATTTCTTATGCTCAAGTTTTTAACAAACATTTAAGCTTGGGCAGGAATTAATTAGTATCTGTAATTACCGTTGAACCCCTCCCCCGCCCCCATTCTTACCCCTCCTTCCCCAAATATTTGGCCCTTAAATGCACTTACATGTTTCTTATCCTCTCTCCATAAGCTGTTCTTGGTTGATATGATATGGAATTTTATTTCCAGCTTAAGAAAATACACATTGTATTTTTGGGTATTTCATAAGAGCCGCCTGAGCTTCACAGCTCTATGTTCTCTGTTTTGTTTTGTTTCTTTCTCTTCCTTTTTAAATTCTCTCTGAGGTCGTCTTTTTTGGATTCATTTTCCGTAATGTTTTCCAGGAAAGGTGATGGGGTGGCACAGAACGTTTGCATCTCGGAAGAGGACCTTGCTGTTCCTCACACCTGAATGATGGGTTGGTTTGCAGTTGGGTTCTAGGTCCAGAGCCTTTTTTCTGAGAGCCTTGTAGCTTCTGCATTTTTCTGGCCCTTGCAGATGAGCAGTGTAATGGCTAGACCGCCTCGTTGCTCTATCCATGCTTTTCCCCTTTGTGGAAGCATTTAGGGTTCCCCTTTGTTTCTTGGAGCTGGGAAATTGTGATCCGGGTGCATCTAAGGTGTCTTGTTTCATTTCTCCTCCTCAGCACTCAATCTTGTGCTCTGAAAACTCTAGCCTTTATTTCTGTTCTGTTCTTGGCTCCAGAGAGATGAGTGAATATTGGGTCAGTGTTTGGGGGTCCACTGAGGCCACAGAGACCAGATTGCTTGGGATGCGCGTGCAGCTGGATGGCTGGTCGACCTTCTCCAAGCCATCTGGAAGAGGCAGATGAGAACGGCTCCTACCACGTGGGGTGTCTGGGAGATGAAGTAGGCAGCTAGGAGAACATACCACAGTGTCTGGCTTGGAGTAAGTAGTTGGCGATGGGAGCTTCTCTGTCCATAACCCTTGGAGGAACAGAGATGAGGAAGGAGTGGGCTCTTGAGTGGACGAAGAGAGACAAGATAGGACCTTCTCTGAATCTCATTCTCCCTATTCAAGATGATGGGGATTGAGAAGTTTTTAGGTACAGGTGTCCCTCCCCCTTTTTAATTAATTAATTAATTAATTAATTAATTAATTTATGATTTTATTTATTCATGAGAGAGACAGAGAGAGGAGCAGAAACACACAGGCAGAGGGAGAAGCAGGCTCCCTTTGGGGGGACTGATGCAGGATTCAATCCGAGGACCCCGGGATCACACCCTGAACCAAAGGCAGATGCTCAAACACTGAGCCACCCAGGTGCCCCCACCCCCACCCCTCTTTTAAATTTCACACAGAGGAATGGCTTGGCAGGTCACTTCTCATTCCTGAATCTTAATTCTCTTCTCTTTTCTGTTGTATTTTGTCTTCCTGATTGACGTCACTTAGTTGATGACAGGATCCAGGGGCTCTTGCTAAAGAAGAGAATGGACTGCACACTTGCCCACCTGTGTTTGTATTGGTGGAGTACCTGAAGAGTTAGATGTCCTTGGGCATGATCTCCATGCCCTCTGAAGTCTCCTCTAACCGTACTCACCTGTGTATCCCTAGGTCTCGCACACAGTAGTTGCTCGGGAAAGGCTCCCAGGGTGGCTGGTGAATCAGTGCTCCGTTTTTCTGATGTGGAAAAATGATTGCTTCTCACCTCACTGGGCATGTCCCCTTGCATTTGCTGTTTTATAAAAGATTTTATTTGTGGCTGGATGATAGTCTGTTCTTTCAAGAAAACGGGAAGAACTGGTTTAGGACCATTGTGAAACTTCATTTTAATAGCAACAAGACAGGGCTCTGGCAACTTCAAAAAGGGCAATCAAGAAATTCTTGTTTGCTCAACAGAAAGAGCTATTTAGGGTGGTTACATGGGTTCAAAGTCACTCCAAATTCCATATAATTTTCAACTTCTAATGACTTTTTTGGCCTCTAAGGTAATTGGTGAAAGTGTAATTTATTTAGAGTGGTGTTCTAGGTCGGTTTCACCAGGTTTGATGACTGTCCCAGCCGTATCTGGAAACCTCACCAGAAGACATTCGGCTGGGGAGGAGACAAGGGGAGGGTGTGATTTCCAACATGTTTTATCTTCTCTTGGCACAGTTTGCGAAGCAAACATTCTTGAGCATCTTTCCTGCCTGGCGCTGATGGGACAGGAGAGCAAAGTGGTATATGATCCTTGCCCTCAAATGGCTTGGTGTCCAGTGGAGGAAGCAGGATGGGCACGAATTATTGAGTAGTGTATGGTAAGTGCAGACTCTGCACCCACCCTGGGAGAATGAGAAGGTTCAGGAGAGCCTGAGGCCAGAAGAACAGTGGCGGTTAAGGACCTAACTAACCATGGCTGTGAGAGGGAAGGGTGTTCTGGACACCAGTTACTGCACGTACAAAGGTTCCAAAGCATGTGTGTGATATGCTTAGCAGCTCAATTAGGGCGAGAATGCAGGTGCATCTGGTCAGGGTGTGGCACTACGTGCAGCAGGACTGGGAGCCCCTGTATTCCGTCTCTCGGGAGCTATTGCCACTCAGCTACAACTGGTTGTGGCCATATCTGAACATAGGCCCAGCGTAGCCAGATCGTCTGATTTTTGTTTTTTCCTTTTCCAGAGGAGTTTTATGTAAAATTTTCTAAATTTCAAATTATGGCAACTAATTGAAAAAAACTTTTTAAATGCTGTGAAACCCCTCCCAGAAAGCCATTCCAAGGCCACTAGTTTGTGAAACCTGTTTAGAGGATAAAGAGGGACCTAGTAGGCCCCCCTGACCCGACCTTGACTGTCCCATCCATTGCCAGTGTTGAGAAAGGGAGGTGGGCCCTGAATTCTCCAGAGTTCAGGTGACTCTGGAGAACCTTGATCTTCCCCTGACCTCACTTTATTATGACACAGGGAGTGGGAGTCAAAAGAATTTGGGGTTTTTAGGTTTTCTTCCTCTCCCCCTCACCCTTAACTAAGTTTGGATGGGGAATGTGACGTTGATAGTTGGGGCTGTTTTGCTTCTTAGAACTTTGGCCTCCTCTTGCCCCTGCTCCTACCCTACACGGTTCCCATCCCATATGGAAATCCTACCCTTTCCACCCTCATCTTCTGGTTTGTTGGAGAATGGAGCCAAGAACCAGAGAAATACGCTCTTGGGCTTAACCTAGCTACAGTGGTTGTGAATGCTTATCTTCCCTCCGAAGTAGAGGAATAAATATTTTATTTTAAATCCTTTGTTCTTGGTAGCCCAGGTGGCTCAGCGGTTTAGTGCCGCCTTCAGCCCAGGGTGTGACCCCGGGGTCCTGGGATCGAGTCCCACCTCGGGTTCCCTGCATTGAGCCTGCTTCTCTCCCTCTGCCTGTGTCTCTGCCTCTCACACTGTCTCTCTCTCTCTGTGTGTCTCTCATGAATAAATAAATATTTTTAAAAATCCTTTGTTCTTAAATATGTAACCCAGAGATGTCCAACAGAAGTAGAATGTAAGCTACCTATGTAACCTTAAATTTTCTAGTAGCAACATTAAAAAAAAAAAAAGGAAAAACAAACAGGGGAAATTAATGTGTTATCAAACCTGGAATTTCCAGTGTGTTATCATTTCGACATGTAGCCAGTATAAAAATTCCTGTTAATCCCTCATACTTCTTTAAAAAAATTTCGCATGAAGTGTTCAAAAATCGGTGTGTATTGTCCACGCACAGCGTATCTCACTTTGGATTAGCCACGTCTCATATGCTCAGCAGCCCTATGCGGCTGGTGGCAAGCGTATTGGACAGCGTAGATATATAACAGGTGCACGTGAGAAGGTGATATTGTACAGACAAAAGATATACAGGTCAGCTCTGACCCAATTATTTAAAAGGACACATTTGATCATGTATCTCCTTTGCTGGAGCCTTGCTCAGCGCTCCATTCTCCTGGGGATGGGTTGCACCGGCCTTACCATCTCTCCGATCCCACTTCGCACCCTCCCTGCTTCCCTCCACCCCAGCAGACTGGCCTTCTTTTCCTTCCTCAGACATGCCACACACCCTCTAGCCTGTGAGCGCTCACACATCCTGTTCCCATTGCCTGGATTGTGCTCCCTCCCTCTACCTTCCCCCTCCCCCTCATTTTGCCTAGCTCACACCAAGCTACTTTTTCAGTTAAATATCCGTTGTTCAGGGAGGTCTTTCCTGACCCCCAGGCTCACAACTCCAGGCTAGGTTGTATTTCCCTGCTGGATGCTGTCAGGAGCGGGAGAGAAGAGCAGGGTCTCTCTCCTTAGCACCTAGCACAATTACAATTACCTGGTTACCAGTGAGATACTGTTTCACCATTCTCTACCTCCTCAGGTTGCGTGCCCCAAGAATGCACGGACCAGAGTGCTTTGTTTGCTTGATTTATGCACAGCAGCTCCTAGAATGGCTGCAGAATATAGATGATCAATAAATAAGAGATGAATGGTACAGGCTGAGATTGAGTCTTGTAGAGTCACCATCCCCCGCCTCCCCCAGAGGACCTAGACCCTTAACAGTGAGGTCAGGGGGTCAGCCCTGTGGCCTGTACTAGATCCCCTGCTTTCTTACTGGCAGAATCAGCCACTCTCTGTCTCTCTCTTGACTGGCTTTAGGTTGGCTGTAAATTATATTTTTGGTGGCTGTTAATAAAAATATAGGGCTGGGGGAAAAAAAAAAGACTTCTCCTAATAGAATTTTATTAAATGGCACTAGTTTAAAAATGTCTCGTAAAAAGTTAATTAATTTGGGATTTGGGGATGAAAGGCGTGATATAAATGTCAGTTATTATTATTACAATTTCAGCCTCACGCTTATGCTCTTGATCCAGCCCCTGATCTGGAGTTTCTCCTACACCCAGGGACTGGCAGCGCCGCTGAAATGTTAGAGGCAAATTTGAGCTTTGGGGGTCCTTCAGGGACAGAGGGGACTTTGCCAAAGTTAGGCCGTCCTGTCATTTCATCTAGAATAATGCAGGGCCTGAGAGCTCGCACCACTGACTCAGGGCCAGGTGCAGTTCAGAGCAAGATGGTCCAGGCGCCCCGAGAAGCTCCAGGCCACAGCAGCCAGGAACGTCAAGGTCACGTGCTTAGCCCAAGCCCGGTCACAGAATGGTTGAGCTGTCAGGGCTCTGAGAGATTCCCACTTTCATTTACGGAGAAGGAAACTGAGTTTGAAGAGGGGTGGTGGCTTGCCTAACCCAAGGTCACATAGCAGGTTAATTAAATTTATGGAGCAAAAGGCAGCGAAAGCAATTAGTGAAGTAGGGGAAACCTTCTAAAAAAAAAAAAGATTCAGGCAATTTATAGGTGACAAGTCTAGAAACTGTTTTCCAAGGAAACAGGGAGTCCTGGGATTTCATGTGAGTTCACAGATGCAGACAGCCCTTCGCTCCTTCAAGATGCCCCACCTTCATTCCCCTGACTGCAGACGCGGTACCTACAGGGAGGGCCTGCAGACCTGACCCGGTGTGTAATTACTTAAGCAGGGTGGGGGCAGGCTGGGATGTTAATCGTCGTCAGGGCCCCTCACATCTCTACCGATTACAGGCCAAGGAGTGAGGATAAGTGAGCTTCATCCCTCCTCTCTGGAGTGGGTGTGAATATACCCGTGGCAGGGGTGTGGTGGGGGCAAGTGGGTGGAGTATGTGCTTATGTGCTGTATCAGTGGGCAGTGTGCAGGCTGGGGGTCTCACACCCTTACAGTCACCTGTATTCGCAGAACCAAAGGGGAGCCTGGTGGTGGGTTATCCAGGGGACCTTCCTGGGCTCCTGTCTGCACGCCAGGCTTTATGGCCAAGAGCCGCTTGTTTCCCCCACTTCAGCCCTGCCTCCTCCTGCCTGGCTGTGGTTCTCCGGTCTTTGTTTTGTGCTGAGGATTTCCTTGGTGGCGTCCCTCCTCTGTCCTTCCAAGTGGAGGCCTGCTGTTTTCTACACCTCTCTTCCTCAGAGCATGTGGATGGAGTGCCCGCTTCAGAGGTGGGGCTCAGGGCAGCTCTGTGGTAGGAAGGGAGGGAGGAGCAAGCTCATGCCCATTTGGCTCTCCCGACAAAGAATCTGCCCTGGGGCCTTTTAGGGAATCCTTCTCCGCTGTTGGTCACTGGTTGGTCGGGATCCTCCAGGGAATTTGGGAATCCGAGCTGGGTTTGAATCTGGGTCCTCCGCTTGAACAAGAAGCTCCATCTGGACAGTTGAGGTATAGCACACCTACCCCACAGCATTACTGTAAGGATTAAAAGAGGTGATGTGTGTAAGATACTGTACCAGCTGCTGAGCATCCTGGTGGTACACGTGATTATACTGTACTCACGGTATCTGTGTGACTTCCCTGTGACATCACCTAGGGCCTCCTAGATAGCAAGTTCCTTTGACGTATCCGTCAAGTCCAGCACAGGGCTTGTTGCATAGACTCCTAGAACCTTCCAATTCCCATGGCCACTTGCCAAACTGAATTGAGATTTCTGACTTATGTTCCCAAGCTCAGGGTCAGGCCCTCGGGAGACCTGGTTTGGGCCTTCCATATCCCCCTGGCTGCTCTCTCTGGCCGGAACCAGCCTTGATGTGGAGGCTCCCGAGCAGGTACGAGGTCTCCCGGCCTTTTAGAACGTGGAAACAGCCAGTGATTGTCTCCTTTAGGGAAAAAAAAAAGTGCCACGGCTCTATTTTTATGTTTTATTATAAATACACTTTTACTCCCCCCTACTCCCTCCCAAGAAACCCACAGCTGCCTCAGACTTTTGAAGGCCTTTAAATTGAAGGCCTCGAGGAATGTGGGGGAGAAGGGCGAGGCCAGGAAGTCCCCTTAGTTGCCATCTTGTTGCTCTTGACAAAGAGCATCAGAATGGCAGCTTGTTTTCCCCTCAGTCGATGGCAGAGCCAAGCAGATTGTGTGGAAGGAGATGCTGTGGGCCTCCAGGAACAGAGGAGCCTCCCCCCGCCCCTCATCTTTATTGGATTTCAATGAGTCTTTCTGCTCTGGGTCATATGTGCAGTGCAGCCTCATAAATGGCGCAGTGGAATTTTCGTTCCCTTTGTACTGAGGGCCTCAAGCACACTCCATGGCCATTGTCAACCCTGAATGGGGAAAATGCAGAAAACTGGGTAGAACTCATTTCTCCCAGGCAGCCCTGAGATGTGGAGTATGACAGTTTGCGTGCAGGCACAAGCTAGTCAGAAGGTGCGGTATGGGAGGCTGCCTTACCCAACCCCATGGCATCTGAGTGTCCCATCTTTGCCTAGAAACCCAAATCTTCACGCTTCACTCTTAAAGAGAATTGCTGAGGGCACCCAGGCCTCACAGCTGTGCCATTGTCAGATAGGAGGAGGTGGGTGGCTGTGGGACTTGGAAAGTTCTGGAAGGAATCTGGAGGCCCTCTGACCCTGAAACTGAGATGTTTCAGACCCAAGCTTCCAGGATTAAAAGGACACGTGTCGTTGCATCACAGACGCACATGGTAGTGGCCTTTTGAGTGTCCACTCTGGCCATTTATCCGTCCACGTAATTTTGGTGCCCACCAAAAATTGTGCTAGGAGCTGGGTGGGCAGCTGGGAGTCGACCGCACTGTGGTAGTTACAGGGGCAACAGCTTTATTTTTATTTTATTTAAAATATTTTATTTGTTTACTCATGAGAGACACAGAGAGAGGCGGAGACACAGGCAGAGGGAGAAGCAGGCTCCATGCAGGGAGCCTGATATGGGGCTTGATCCCAGAACCCCAGAATCATTACCTGATCCAAAGGCAGACGCTCAACCACTGAGCCACCCAGGCGTCCTGGGGGGCAGCAGCTTTAGAAGGTGCATACACGGGGGTCAGTCCTGTCTGGTGAAGTTATTCTCTCTGTGCTTCCCAGCTTGGTAGGGAAGCATCCTGCTTTCCTACATTTTGGAATTGGGGGTTTGCTATGAGGAGATCCCCTTCCTCCCTCCTCCCCGGGGTGGGCACCTGAAGGACCGTGGGGCCATGGACCTCTGCCTGTTTTCTGAACTTGACAGTGGCAGAGATCAGGCTTGAATGCAGGCTCTTCGGTCCCCAGGCCAGATGTTGGGCTTGAATGGGTATTGAATGGGATGGCGGAGGAGAAGGTCCTGGCACAGCAAGGCCATTGTGGTGGCCATAATTGCCCATGAGATGGCCTTGCTCTTGACGCATGCGTTGGAGCTTCACTGATCCCATATGGAAGTAGCTTCTGGTTGCTGCAAATTGCTGCCCATATTTGGAAAAAAAGCAATTAGAGAAGGAACATTTCCACTGCCACCCAGATAGAGGGGCTGGGTCTTCGGGGTGGCTGACCCACGCAAGGGGTCAGTGCTGGAAGGCAGGAGGTGTCCTCTGATGTGAGGAGAGCTTTTCTCTCCTCCACACCCCTTGGCCTCTGCGGTCTGGGGACAGGAGCTGTTTATAGAGCCTCTCCGAGGTGTTTGGTTCTCCCTCGGGGCAGCTTCCTCGGCATCCTCACCTCGAGATCGTCCCACTCGAATGCCCCTGTTGTCGAGGCGCTCACTACCTCTCAGTCGGCCTCATTCCCTGAACCGAGAGCCGCCGTCCCTCCGAATTGTGTCCCCGGGACCCAGAGGCCTGTGCTGCGCCCCGCGCCCCCGGCCACTGTCCCCCAGCGACGGGCAGGTGTCTGGCTCCGCACCGCCCAGCCCTGGCAGCGGCCACCGCGCTTGCTCCACCTGGGAGGATCCTGCCCGCCGGTGTGTAAGTGTGTCACTGACAGTAACAGTGCAAGGGCTCCGCTTCCGAGGGCCTTTCTAAGATCGTTTCCTGATTAATTAGGTCAGCGTCTCCAAAATCAATTTCCAGTGAAGTCGCGCCGCCTGGTAGCCTGGTTCCCCGCCCGTCGGGCGAGGCCGTTGGCGCAGGAGGCAATTCCCTGGCCTCTGACGCAGTTCAGGCCTTGCCTCTACCTGGGAGGAGAGTCACATGGCCCAACTCTTCTGTGATTCTCCCGACTTTTTATTTTATCTGCCCTCCCCCTCACATCTTCCATTAAACCCCCGTAGATCCTGCTTCAAACAGGCAATTAGACTAACAACGTAATTATATCCCTCAATGCTAATTGTAACTGGTTTAGGGGAAAAACAAAGAGAAAGAGGCCTCAAAATCTCTGGAAACTAAAAGCAGCTGTTAGAATTTCCAGGTATTTCTGGGCCCTGTGCCGTCCTTCGAGCCCGGGTGGCTGGCGGGCCGCGGAGCTTTGCGACGGCCCCGACCACCCGGAGGACAGGTGGCCCCGTGCGGGGGGCACTCCCGGCCCCGCGCCGTGGCTCCCGGGCCTCGTTTCTCGGACCCGGTGCTCCCGACCTCTCTATCCTGGTGGAGCCGCCGAGAGAAGAATGAGGAGGCCGGGAGCCTGCGAGCCTTAGAGGAAGGGATGTGGCCGCTGGTCCGGGCGATTGTCCCTCGGGGAGGCCGGGGAGGCCGGGGAGGCCGGGCAGCGCTGGCCCTGGGCCCGGGCTTTGAGCGTGTTGAGTGACCAGGATGCCGCAGGGAGACCTCTCCGGCCACCCCGCCGTTCCCAGTGCTGTCCAGGGCTCTTTTCCGGGCCAGGCCCTGTGCCGGGTGAACTGGCCTGGCTCCCGGCCTGAGGGAGGAGGCAGGCAGGCGGCCGACTGAGCGCTGGGCCCAGGGGCCAGGGTACCTCAGAGGGGACCCAGCCCTGCCTGGGGTAGCTGGGTGGAGACGGGAGGTGGGGGAGGGCCGCTGGGGGTGTGCAGGTGGCTCTGGGATGGGACTGGGCGGATGGGGAGGAGGGTGAGCGAGGGGGCAGGAGGCAGAAGCCCCGGTGTGGCCGGAGTGCTGGGTGATGGGAGCTGAGGAAGAGGGTGGTCTGCGAAGAGTCTGAAGAGGCAAAGGAGAGGGTCAGACTTGTGTCTTACACCAAATAGGCTCCAGGGGGGCATTGTCGGATCGGAGGGTGTTGAGTGGAGGCTGCAGGGCTGGTTTTGGAGGCTTTTGAAGGAAGCCTGGGTGAGTTTCCATGAGTGCCAGCCAACTGCCTGAGTCTCCCTGTGAGGATGCGAGGTGGTCACTTGACTTCTTGAGCCTCCTCCTCTTTGCCAGGTTACAGTGAGGGTGGTTGTATTTATAGCCCATGGTTTAGGGGGCGTACCAGACGCAAAGTCTGTAAATGCTCTAGCTCAGTGCCTGACATAGAGCAGACATGGAAGCAGAACTTGTGAATAGAGACCATGAAGCTGGATGGCCGAGGGCCCTTTTTCCCGAATATACGATAGATACCCTCTCCTGTCAACTCTGGCATTTCAGAGGAGGGGAGCTCGGGCCACCCTATGTCGAGGGACTCCTCTTGGGAATCTCAGCAATATGTGGTGGCTTTTCAGTTACTACGACTTTTTTCCATCTTGGGAGTTGAGTCCTGAGCTTTGGCTTCGTGCCTCAGAACACGTGTGGGCCTGTGCTGCTTTCTTTTCCTCCAACAGGGCTTACCAGTTTGCCGATCGAATTTGCTGACGACGTTTCCTTTAGGGTGGATGTAATCCACCGTGCCATGTCGAAGGAGACTTTCTCATCTTTCAGATGTCCATGAGTTTGGAACCCCAAACTTTCTTCTTAAGTTTTTTGCCCATTCCCCCCCTCCCCAGTTTTATTGAGAGACAGTTGATACACATCACTGTATAATTAATGCTATACGGGGAACCTGGGTGGCTCAGTGGTTGAGTGACTGCCTCCAGCTCAGGGCGTGATCCCGGGGTCCTGGCATCGAGTCCCACATCGGGCTCCCTCCAGGGAGCCTGCTTCTCCCTCTGCCTGTGTCTCTGCCTCTCTTTCTGTGTCTCTCATAAATAAATAAAATCTTAAAAAAAATTATGACTTACAGCATGACAATTTGGCTTACGCATATTGTGGAGTAATGAGTATGGTAGGTTCAGCTAAATTCATCTTTGCACGTAGATATAATAAAGAGGAAAAGAAAGGGAAGGAATCTTTTCTTTTCTGATGGGAACTCTGAGGATTTATTCTCTTAACTTTCCTGTATACTGTGCAGCCGTGTTGGCTATAGTCCTCATGCTGCGTATTACATCCCTGGGACTTCTTTATCTTACAGCTGTGAGTTTGTACCTTTTGATCGTCTTCCTCCAATTCCTTGTCCACCTCCCTTCCACCTCTGGTAACCAAGAGTCTGATCCTCTTTTTCTAAGTTTGGTTCTTTCTTTTCTTCCTCTTCCTTCCTGCCTTCCTGCCTTCTCTCTCTCTCTTGCTTTCAGACTTCACATATAAATGAAATCATACAGTATTTGTCCTTCTCTAACTTATTTCATTTAGCATAATACCTCTAGGTGCATCCATGTTGTCATAAATGGTAGGATTTCCTCATTTTTTAATGGCCGAATAATATTCCATTGTGTACATATACCACAACTTTTTTATCCGTTCATCCATCGATGGATTTAGGTTGTTTCCGTGTTTTGGCTATTGTAAATAGTGCTGCAGATATCTTTTCGGGTTAGTGCCATATATCTTTTTTTTCTTTTTAAGATTTTATTTTTTTATTCATGAGAGAGAAAGAGAGAGGGGCAGAGACACAGGCAGAGGGAGAAGCAGGCTCCATGCAGGGAGTCCGACGTGGGACTTGATCCTGGGTCTCCAAGATCACGCCCTGGGCTGAAGGCAGGCGCTAAATCATTGAGCCACCCAGGGATCCCCTCAGATATCTTTCGAGTTAGTGTTTTTGTTTCCTTTGGATATCTTGCCCAAAGTGGAATTGCTGGATGATATGGTGGTTCTGTTTTTAATTTTTTGAAACCATCTTCCATAGGGATTGTACCGATTTACATTTGCACCAACAGTGCACCAGGGCTCCTTTTTCTCCACATCCCCACTAGCATTTATCATCTCTTGTCTTTTTCGGTGATGGCTGTTCTAACAGGTGTGGGGTGATGTGCATTTCACTGTGGTTTTAATGTGCATTTCCCTGATGACTAGTGATGTTGAGCATCTTTTCATGGACTTCTTGGCATTTTGTATATCTTCTTTAGAGAAATGTCTCTTCAGGTCCTTTGCCCATTTTTACTTTATTTTTATTTTTTACTTTTTAAAAAGATTTTATTTATTCATGAGAGACACAGAGAGAGAGGCAGAGACACAGGCAGAGGAGAAACAGGTTCTATGCAGGGAGCCTGATGTGGGACTCAGTCCCGTGACTCCAGGATCACGCCCTGGGCCAAACGCAGGTGCTAAACCGCTGAGCCACCCAGGGATCCCCTCCTTTGCCTATTTTTAAATTGGATTATTTTTTATTTATTTCTGTTTTTGCTGTTGAGTTGTACGAGTTCTTTATATATCTTGGTTATTAATCCCTTACCAGATGCACGTTCTGCAGATATTTTTTTTCCCCATTCTGTAGATTGTCTTTTCACTTTGTTGATGGTTTCTTTTGCTGTTTTGAAGCTTTCTTGTTTGATGTTTTCCCACTTGTTTATTTTTTTTTATTTTGTTGCTTGTGCTTTATGTATCCTTTCCAAAAAATCATTACAAAGACCCATTTCAAAGAGCTTTATTCCTGTCCTCTGTATGGTTTCTTCTGGAAGTTTCATGGTTTTAGCTCTTGCTTTTGAATCTAACCCATTTTTGAGACAGAACATGAGAGACTCCTAACTCTGGGAAACAAACTAGGGGTGGGGGAAAGGGAGGTGGGGGGTGGGGGTGACTGGGTGACAGGCACTGAGGGGTCACTTGATGGAATAAGCACTGTCCAGTGCTATATGTTGGCAAATTGAACACCAATAAAAAATAAATTTACAAAAAAAATAAATCTAACCCATTTTTGAGTTAATTTATGTGGGTGGTATAAGGTATAGGTCCAGTTTTCATTGTTTTACATTTATTTTACATTTCATTGAATATCCTATTGTCCTAGCACCATTTACTGAAAAGACTGTCTTTTCTGCATTCTTCAGTATTCTTGGTTCCCTTGTCAAATATTACTTGACGGTGCATCCTGGGGTTTGTACATCCTTGGTACTGTACATCCTTCTCTTCCATGGGTCTGCTTGTCTGTTTTTATGCCAGTACCCACTGTTTTGATGACTGTATCTTTATTACAGTTTAGCTTGAAACCAGGAAATTGATGTCTCTTACTTTGTTCTTTTTTCTCAGAATTTCTTTGGCTCTTTGGAGTCTGTCTTGGTTTTGTGTAAAATTTGGGAGAGGTTTTTTTTTTTTTTTTTTTTTTTTACTTCTATAAAAAGTGTCGTTAGGATTGCATTGAATCCATAGAATGCTTTTGGTAGTAAAATTGACATTTTAACATTAATTCTTCCAGTCCATGAACACAGGATACCTTTCCATTTATCTTTTTTTCATCAGTGTCTTGTAGTTTTCAGAGTAGAGATCTTTCACTGCCTTCATTAAATTAATTCCTAAGTGTTTCATTGTTTTTGTTATTATTAATGGGATTTATTTCTTTTTCAGAATGTGTGTGGTGAGTGTACAGAAACACTACCGATTTTTGCGTGTGAATTTTACATTCTGCAACTTTACCAAATTCATTGATCAGAGCTAATAGTGTTTTGGTTGAGTCTCCAGGATTTTCTATGTATAAAATTATGTCATCTGCAAACAGAGGCTGTTTTACTTCTTCCTTTCCAATTCTGATATACTTTCTTCCAGTAAATGTTTTCAAGCTTTCATGGCACTTGGTTTGGGCCATGCAGTGCCAGGTATTCTGGGCCTGGGTTTGCCATCAGTTATGCGGATGGGGCGTTTTCATTAAAATTTCCATTAACTGTTTTTTTTCATTTTAAGCCAGTGAGCAATTTATAGATTCATTAACTTTTTACTACACTTGTGAAGCCAGGAAGAAGGGAATAAAGGAAATGAAATATTTGGTCCGCAACGTTTCGCTAAAAGATGGTGGCCCTTAAATATGGAGGACAAAAAAAGCTAGGTAATTAGGGCTGGTCTGAAGAAGTGTTAGGAAGGGCTGGATCTGAGCATCCTCTGATGGCACACCTCCTCAGGGGAGCCCATGACTGCTGGGCAAACTCTGTGGCTCTGGACATATTTCTTTATATTGTGATGTGTAGCTGATTCCTTATAGTTCTCATTTTATTTCCTTTTGGTGGAATTAGGTCTGGCAGGATGGCTGAGTGTGTGGGCTTTGGGGCCAGAGAAGCTTGATTTCAAAAACTGCTCCTGTTCCTTATTGTGTGATTTTGGTCAAGTTGCTTTACCCCTCTGAGCCTGTTTCTTTATCTATAGAAATCACAACAGTATTAGAACTCTGGGAAGACCCAGAAAAATGGCAACAGCATTATTCACCACATAGTTAAGTGGTGAGGATAAAACAAGATGGTTTACTAAAGATACCTGACCTACATTCACATTTCCGACTGTGCCATGCTGTTGGACTGCTCATCTCTGAACATTCTCACTTGGTGGAAGGTGGATGCCTTCCCTACCCTAGCAAGTCACTGCGCTTCTCAGGATTTCAGTTTCTCCAGTTGTAAAGTAGATGAATAATTCCTAGTTAATGAGGATGTTGGAGGAGTTCAAACGTATTTAACGAGCCTTTTAGAGTTGCTGACTCCTAATAGTATCTCTGTACACTCAGTAGCAGTCATGTGGTTGTTGTGGGTGCAGCTGTACACAATATAAAAATGAGGTTTTTATGAAGAAAAGGCAGTAGGCTTAAGATTACCTTCCCCCAGAGTTTGTCAGAGAAAATCGTAGTACTTGAATGATCTCTGCAGGTCATCTTGAGCAGCTCCCAGGTGGATGCTTGAATGCCCAGAGTGCTGAACTTCGCAGTTGGATGGGCGTGTACCTGGGTGCAGCCACCATGTCTACTCAGGTGCCCTCATCCTCGACGACAGACTATAAATGGATGTCCTTGCAGAGTCACATGTCTTCTTTCTGGAGAAGCATGGCATCCCAGGCAAACACCCTTCCCTAGTACCTTCCTTTGTAGATGTGCAGCCCGCGTAAAGTACAATGAGTTTTTCCTCAAAAGCAGCGATGATAGAAAGCTAAGCAGGAAGGAGGAAAGACTTTCTAAGCCACTCAGAGCAAGTGCTTTGGGAGTTAGCATGTATAAAGTTACACGGCAAGTTTTGATTCTGTTCTTGTCATTTCACTTTAGCACCAAAGTATTTCTCGTGTAGTTCTCCACTGTCTGCGAACATCCATTCTGATCGTAAGTAGGTACTTTCTTACATTGTGTGTATAGATTGTTTGCCAGTTTTTGTTAATAAATAATGCAGTGGACATCTTTGTGCACGAATCCTTTTTCCTTCTCTTGTAGGATATTCCTAGAATTTGTTCCCCGGAGTGGATTGCTATGTCAAAGAATATGAGAGTTTGGCAATACAGTTATGACGGTGGCAAGTCACAGTTGGACAAAGGGAGCAGTGGATGTGACAGCCGAGGGCACACAGCTTCTTTGGGGGTTCTTGTAGAAAAACCCCGTTTGAGAGAGTTGACAAGAGTCCTGCCTTCTCATCTTCTCTGTTAGCTGAGGCTGCTAGCTGCTGACTTGTTTCATTGGCCCAAAGACCTGGCCAGGCCATGAGCTGGAAGTTGGCATATTGATCTTTATGTGGCTCAGCAAAAATACATATTCAGCCCCATGATTTCAGATCCCGCACTGGATCCAACGAGGGAGCGCTAAGGCTGACACTCATGAGAGGGCTTGTAGGTCATATCCAGACACACGTGACCTTGTGTTACTTCCACTCTGGGCCTCTGATTTCCCTTTGTACATCAGGCCTTCTGACTCAAAAGATCATGCACTGATGAGAAAGTACTGTAGTTTGTGCATGAAGTTAGAAAGGGAGAGTCTGGCCTCATTTTGAATAACGCATTGGTGGTTGTCTGGTACAAGGGAGGTCAGTGCTTTGGGTAGACTTCTGAGAATCGTCTGCTATCTTTAAATGTCTCCTCTTAACTGATACATCATCTGACATTCTGTAATTTCCCCATTTTTAAAATGGGCATTTTCCATATTCTGCTGCTTTGGCTGTGAGGTTTGCTAACTACGGGTGTTCTGGTGGGTTGACTTTTTGAAATGAGTTTTACTGCGATGGAGAAATGACCATGACAATGAAGGCAATGGTAGCCATTACTTACAGAGCACTTAGTCTGTGCCAGGCACTGTTCTAAGTGCCTTACATTTATTAACTCTTTTTATCACTTAATGATTTCATTAAATCAGTTCATTTCAGGAAAGAGAAGCAAAACATGGAATCTTAGAAAGGGAGACGAGAGCCAGGAGGGGGAAGAAGCTTGCTATTTGTCTTGGAAGAAGTCATGGGTTTGAATCTCAGCCCTGCCAGCAACTACTGACTTTGGGGAAAGTCCCTTCACCTCTACTCCCTCTTCTCTGAAATGGAAATCATGACTCCTACTTTGTAAAGACGTAAATGAAGTAAAAACCATGTCGGTCACTAAACAAATGTGGGGTGCTGATAGAATGTGTTGTATGTACCTCACCCCAGACTCAGGTTCCTGGGGGACCTGAGCCATCTTCCCCGTTAAGGATGCTGTGTAGATGTTTTCTCTGTGTTGGGCCATGTGTTGGGCCCTGGGGGATCCAGAGGCATGGCCTCTACCCAGAGAAGATGTATACTCCAGCCTGGAAGACAGGTTGTAAAAAGATAACTGAGTGTACCAGCCAGTTGATCAATATGATTTGAATGGCCCAGGCAATATGTGCTTTAAGCAAACAGGGGAGGAAGATTGGTCCTGTGGCTGGAGGAGGTGGGGATGGAGCCATCAGTGAAGGAGAAGAGCCCTTTCTTTGCAGAATGTAGTTTGAAATCAAGCCTTTAGCCACAGGCAAGACCAAGAGGTTCATAGGGTAGAGTCTGCATCTTGTGGGACAGGGACACTCTTGTCTTTCTTGATATGGTGCAGAAAACACCACCACGAAGCTCCAGTGTGGATCTGGAGTAGAGGCCCCCCCCGAAGGTGGAAAGTTCTGGGGCCGTAGGAGCACTGCCATCTCAGCCCTCCAGCTGGCATCAGACTTTGGTATCACTGAGCCTCCACCCCTGACCCCCATGAATATAGTATTCCAGATCCAGTCATAAGATGCTTCTGGAGTGTCTCTTGGGTGCTTGGGTCTTCTCATTGATGGCTTGGGCATAACTAGTCCTTACATTGTGAATTTACTGTCCATTGTAGATTCTGAGCAAAGGCTGGAGTGGAAGGTCACCCAACCATCCCACGTGTTGGGAGACTGGGACTGGGTGGCCAGATGTCCATTTCTCAGACTTCCAGGGTCCCTTTGGGTCTGAGCCGTGACTCTGCTGGCCAGTGTGGAAGATGACAGACACAGTTCAGGGCCCAGGCAATAAGTGCTGCCATGTGACAGAGAAAGTACTGAAGTTTGTGCATGAAATTAGAAAGGGAGAGTCTGGCCTCATTTTGAATAACACATTGGTGGTTGTCTGGTACAGGGGAGGTCAGTGCTTTGGGTAGACTTGGCCAGGCAGAGAGTCCTGGCCATGCAGAAGTTAAGAGTCCAAACAGAGAGCTAGTGGTCGTGTCCTCCAGGAGCTCCCTGATGGGAGCTGCTCAGCTGCTGGGATTGACCTGAGCTCCGTCCCTGCCTTTCCCCTGTCTTGTGCTCACTGACAAGGAACTGCATTTCCCAAGTGCCCTTGCCCTCTGGCCTTCAGGTAGTGGAGCCAGAAGATGCCCAGCAGGGAGATTGGAAGGTGGAAGAAGGGACAAGCCCAGGGTATTTGTCCCCACCTGTTCTTGCCTCTCATAGGGTTTTCTGTGTGGCTGCCTCTGGGGTCCACTCCCATTGGGCAGCCTTTGCTGAACACCCCCAACTACTGGTAACCCCGTCTCTTCCTTTTTTTTCTCTAGGCTAGTCCTTGGTTGGCTTCCTGTTCCCCGTTTGACTTCTCAGCCCGTTCATCACCTGTGTCCTCAAATCCCTATGTTAAATTGCCTCCATTTTAATACCTAGATTGGCTTCTCTTTTTCTGGTGTACACCCTGTGAGGCATACTCCCCCCCGCCCCCCCGCCCCACTCCAACGTCCCCCATCAGGCCCGTTAGAGCATTTGGCTGTTCTCACTCTGCAGAATCCCATGGAAGCTGTTGTAAGATCATGGCTGCCCTGACGAATTCAGAGTATCAGATTTTTTTTTCCCCTCCTGCAAAGAAAACAGAATTGTGGAATAATTTCAGAATAATTAGGCTGTGTAGATTTCTCAGTAGGCACCCATTGGGATGTGAGGAATGAAAATCTTTCTTTTCTTCCTGGGCCTCTCATTTTGTAGGCAAACGGGCGAACTTCCTTTCCAACTACGAGAGGGACTATTTTGATTTTTAAAAAATTCATGCAATCATTCTCCCCCTCCCCCTATTTGCCTGGGCTGTTGATCTTGTGATATATTTATAGAGATTGTGGTTGGCTGACCAGGAGTTATTTTGCAATAGGAATTTGTAAGATTTCTGCTTTGAGCAAGTGTTCCAGACTTTTCTTTCTTTAAAAAGAGTAAAGCCTTTCTTAGAGCATCTACTTTGCCCTTCTGTGATTAGTCTTGTTTCTCAACCAAAGTATGTCCAGTGTTTTATGCAGGTTTTTTTTCCATGTGGATTTCTTTTGTCTTTGGCCTTCTGTCTTTGGTGTCCCTTTACACTGAATTTTAAAAGGGCACAGCTCCTCTTCCATATAGGAATGTTTTTGCAAATGGGAATGGGGTGACCAGATCAAGGGTGCTTTTGGGGACAGGAGATCTCGGTTTCTCTGTAAAGGGAGGATGTTGAAGTAGTTTAGGGGGAACAAGCGTGCCAGCATCCCAACTTTACCGTGCTCACTGCAAACACTAATAATCAATCACAGCATTCTCTCTGTGAATGAGAGAACGAGCTCTAATGTGGCCCCTAGAATCCTTCTCAACACATTGCCCGGCCACCACGAATAACTGATTAGACTCAGCATTGAAAATATAACCTGTTTGCCATTCTTGGACTAGATGATTCCCTAGATCCCACTCATCACCATGGTTCTCTAAGTAGTGGCAGTAAGTTCCTTTATGTGTTAAACCAATTGACTGACTTTTAGTAAGCCCCTTCTGTATGCAAACATAGCTCTGAGTGCTCTGGAGCCACAGAGGATCCCTAAAAAGCTCCCCACCTCATGGAAACCTTGTAGTTTGGTTGGGAACAAAGCTGCAGAGGGTGCTATGTTTCCACGTGTTCTCAGGCACACCCTTGGTGCTCTGGGAGGTTGTTCCCATGGTCAGGGAAGGCTTTGTGGGGCAGGGCCTGGGATCCAGCTGGTCAGTGGCCCACAGTCTGGGCAGTGAGATGGCGTGATCAGCACGTTTCAGAACTGTGTCCTCAGAGCCCATCTGGTCAAAATCCTCCCATTTATAGGTAGGGACACTGAGGCTCATAGGCAAATAGGACTTGCCTGAACTTTAATAAATGGTAATTACATAGCTAAAGTTCCATAAATGATAAGTCGTTTTAATTATACCTCTTTATAGAGCATTTACTATGTAGGAGGCATTGTTTTGAGAGCTTTATACATGTTAACTGATTCAGCCCTAAGTAACCTTGTGCGGCGTGTACCATCATTAACCCCATTTCACAGATGAAGAAGGTAAGTCTCAGTGGCTTAAGTGACTTTCCTAGTGTCACATGGCTGTTAAGTGGTGGAGTCTGGGCTTGAACCCTGGCCGTCCAGCTCCAGATCAAGTAAATCCCGCTGAAGGGTTGGAGTATGTTTGAGTTTCTTTGTTTCTTAAATGTTTTAATTTTACTGACCACCATCAGGGTGATCATGATGACCTCATCCAGGTCTGTGGCTCATGTAGCATTGCCGGCTCTACTGAGGTGTTACAGACTTGATACCTTTGTAGCCACCCTGCCTTTGTGTTTCTTGGGGATTTCTCCTCTCCTTTACACCGGGGGAAACTGAGGCTGAGGGGTGATGTTTCTTGAGCCCAGTCACAGAGCCACTTTCTGGCAGAATTTGAACCCAGGCTGCCTGACTCCAGATGGCAGAGCCAGAAGGTTTCTGAGAGGCCTCAGGGGGCAGGTGGGCAGGCGGAGGGCAGAAGTCGCCTGTGCCAGCAGTCAGGGGAGGAAGGGGTCTCCTGGCTTGGGGATGTGGCTGCCCTTCCCTGACTGGGCATGCCAGCGTCCCCGTGGCCAAGTCCCAGGAGACCCAAGCCCTCCACTTTGATCTCCTTGAAGAGATCCGAGGAGTAGCTTTTTCCTTTACTGCCTTACTTAAACATACCTAAGGGGGGGGGGGGGTGCTTAAAAACCCCATCCCCCAATTCTAGGTTCATTAATTTAGAGTTTGCAACTCTATTTATAATAGTTTTTTTTTTCTCTCGTGAAGCAAAAAAGTTTTTCTTTCTTTCTTTTTTTTTTTTTAAACCCCCCTCCCCACTTCCTGCTGATCTGAAGCGAATATTTATCACATATTTAATGAGTAATCTGAGTCTTGGCTTGGTGAGGCTGTACCAGGACATGGTTTATGGCCGATCTGGTTTTAACTCGCTCCAGGCAGTTTTCCCTGGAGTTTTCTGTAAAATCATAAACCTGGAGAGAGAATTTTTGTGGAATCCAGGCACGTGACTTGCTCTTTTGTAAATTGAGAGATTAACTGTGTGACTGCAAAGAACTGAGACGCATTTCTTTTTTGAAAAGAAAACAAACAGGGCAGCATTTATGCACCCAGAGGAGCGTGTCCCCTCCTAGAGATGGGAACGTCCCTCGCCAAGGTCAGCCCGCCGGGCCTCAGGGGCCTGGCCTGGGGTTTGAGAACATGGACCCGGAATCAGAGCATCTGGGTGGAGGCCTGGTTGATAAGCCTCTTTCCCGCTGGTCCCTGCGCCCGGCCGGCCTCTGGGACCCGAGCGGGTCTGCAGGACTGGGGACCGTCCCTACCACCCAGCGTGCTGGAGGAGGTTAAGTGAGACCCTACACCCCATGCCTGAGCCCAGGGTTGCCAGCATCCCCCCTGTTGGAGGCCCTTCCTGCTGGACTCTAAGCCAGTACTAGGTGGCCGGGAAGGCCCTGCCCTGAGCATGTGGCCGATGAGCTCATTTAGTCCTCACAGTAGCAGTGAGGTGGCCCACGCATCACTCCCCTTTTACGGAGGGAGGAACCGAGGCCCTGAGTGATCAAGTCACTGAGAGGCCAGGGTCCCACTAGCAAGTGACAGGGCTTGTGCCTCCCCTGACTCCCCCAGAGGCGCCCAGCAGCCGCTCGGAGCCCAAGGGTTTTGCCTGCTGGCCCCAGGGAGGGAGACCAGGCGTCAGCTGCCCCTCTGGGATGCTGGCACCAGCCCCTACCTCGTCTTACTGCCTTTATGTTCCCCCCTTTGGCAGCCCTTCTGCAGACACGGTTCTGACGGTCTCTCCCCTGCCCAAAGCCCTTTCTGTTGGCTGAGAGGTGGAAGGGAGCTCCCCATAGTTTCTCTGTGACTCTCCTTTTAGAATTATTTTAATATAAAAAATTAAAAGCCAACCCAGAACCAATAACCTTGCTGGGCCTGACCTCACGCACAGCCTCAGCCTTTTGGGTGCAGCCTCAGACCCTGCTGTGATCCAGCCCAGCTGGGTGAATAGAGGTTACACGCGTGAGGCAGCTGGGAGTTCCCAGGGACCCTGTAGATCCACGCGTGGACCAGGGGCTCCAGCTGGCGGCTGGTGCACTGACACGAGGACGAGCCTCTTGGGGAGGCCACTGCCCCTCTTGCCTAAGGTCAGGACACTGCCCTCCTCCTGCCCAGGGTGTCCTGAGTCAGGCCCTGGACAGGGAGGTAGCTTCATCCCTCACTTCTGGGCCTCCTCCTCCTCCATCACTTACTTCTGGGCCTCCTCTTCCTCCTCTTCCATCCCTCACTACTGGACCTCCTCCTCCTCCTCCATTCCTCACTTCTGGGCCTCCTCCTCCTCTTCCATTTCTCACTTCTGGGCCTCCTCCTCCTCCATTCCTCACTTCTGGGCTTCCTCCTCCTCCTCCTCCTCCTCCTCCTCCTCCTCCATTCTTCACTTCTGGGCTTCCTCCTCCTCCATCTCTCACTTCTGGGCCTCCTCCTCTTCCTCCATTCCTCACTTCTGGGCCTCCTCCTCCATCTCTCACTTCTGGGCCTCTTCCTCCATCCCTCACTTCTGGACCTCCTCCTCCTTCATCCCTCACTTCTGGGTCTCCTCCTCCTCCTCCATCCCTCACTTCTGGGCCTCCTCCTCCTCCTCCATTCTTCACTTCTGGGCTTCCTCCTCCTCCATCTCTCACTTCTAGGCATCCTCCTCTTCCTCCATTCCTCACTTCTGGGCCTCCTCCTCCTCCATCCCTCGCTTCTGGGTCTCCTCCTCCTCCTCCATCCCTCACTTCTGGGCCTCCTCCTCCTCCTCCATTCTTCACTTCTGGGCTTCCTCCTCCTCCATCTCTCACTTCTAGGCATCCTCCTCTTCCTCCATCCCTCACTTCTGGACCTCCTCCTCCTTCATCCCTCACTTCTGGGTCTCCTCCTCCTCCTCCATCCCTCACTTCTGGGCCTCCTCCTCCTCCTCCATCTCTCACTTCTGGGCCTCCTCCTCTTCCTCCATTCCTCACTTCTGGGCCTCCTCCTCCATCTCTCACTTCTGGGCCTCTTCCTCCATCCCTCACTTCTGGGCCTCCTCCTCCTTCATCCCTCGCTTCTGGGTCTCCTCCTCCTCCTCCATCCCTCACTTCTGGGCCTCCTCCTCCTCCTCCATTCTTCACTTCTGGGCTTCCTCCTCCTCCATCTCTCACTTCTGGGCCTCCTCCTCTTCCTCCATTCCTCACTTCTGGGCCTCCTCCTCCATCTCTCACTTCTGGGCCTCTTCCTCCATCCCTCACTTCTGGGCCTCCTCCTCCTTCATCCCTCGCTTCTGGGTCTCCTCCTCCTCCTCCATCCCTCACTTCTGGGCCTCCTCCTCCTCCTCCATTCTTCACTTCTGGGCTTCCTCCTCCTCCATCTCTCACTTCTAGGCATCCTCCTCTTCCTCCATTCCTCACTTCTGGGCCTCCTCCTCCTCCATCCCTCACTTCTGGGCCTCCTCCTCCTTCATCCCTCGCTTCTGGGTCTCCTCCTCCTCCTCCATCCCTCACTTCTGGGCGGCGGCCTCCTCCTCCTCCTCCTCCTCCTCCTCCTCCTCCTCCTCCATTCTTCACTTCTGGGCTTCCTCCTCCTCCATCTCTCACTTCTGGGCCTCCTCCGCTTCCTCCATTCCTCACTTCTGGGCCTCCTCCTCCTCCATCCCTCACTTCTGAGCCTCCTCCTCCATCCCTCACTTCTGGGCCTCCTCCTCCTTCATCCCTCGCTTCTGGGTCTCCTCCTCCTCCTCCATCCCTCACTTCTGGGCCTCCTCCTCCTTCATCCCTCACTTCTGGGTCTCCTCCTCCTCCATCCCTCGCTTCTGGGTCTCCTCCTCCTCCATCCCTCACTTCTGGGTCTCCTCCTCCTCCATCTCTCACTTCTGGGCCTCTTCTTAGTCCCCGAGGCTGTGCACAGAGGAGACCAGGTTCTCTGCACACAGTCCAAGGCAGGAGTTTCTCCACAGCTGCCATTATTTGTGTGTTTTTAAACCTGTCATTTATTGAGTGACTGCTGCATACAGGCTCTGCCCCAGGTGCTCCCCACATGCTATCTTAGGAGATCCTTGGTGCTCCCAGTAGCCCTTTGTTCTAGAGCATTCTCTCCTCCACTGCTGTTCCCGACCATTGCCATCTCTTCCCTGGAAGATGACAGTGGCCTCCATAGGCTCCCTGCCTCCATTCTGCAGCTAGCTGTTGCTTTACAGGTGCATGAGCCTTCAGGGCAGCCCATGGAGCCTCGGGGTGATGCCCAAAGCCCTGTGCCTGGTGGCAGGTGCCCCATAAGCACCAGCTGTTGATGGCACGACAGAGACAGCCGTGACCATGGTGGTGGTGGTGGTGGTGGTGGTGGTGTTGATGGGGACATCAGCATTAGAGCCCTGTTCCAGACTGTCTGGCCATCTGCCAGAGAGGGGAGGTCCTTCCCGCACCTGGAAACGCCTGTGAGACTGAAAGAACCGTGCAGGTTCATTCCTAGGCAGCCTGATTTGTTTCTTGACACTTGACCTCAGAGAGCAAGGGCTTGGGGGAGGGACGTTGGGGTGAGGGGCATCGCGGCCAAGAGGCAAAAGACATTGGCCACTTCTCTTTGTTTTCCCTTCTAGTTGGAAACTTGGCCAGTTTCCCCGGGCCTCTGGGCTCCCGCCTGGGGTCTCATCAGAGCCCAGGCCTGTCAGTGGGCTGGTCCCTTCCTCCCAAGATGAAAGTCTTCAGAGAAGGCCGCGGCCTGCAGGCTTCAGGGACCCACGCTTCCCTGCTCGGCAGGATGGTGCCCTTCTCGGTGCTCCCTGGCACTCAGCTGGTGTCAGCTTCATTTGCATCTAGACCGAACATTTTCCTTGTTGAGCAGGAGCTCCTGTTCCAACATCTAGCATCCCTCCCTCGGGGAAGATCTCCCTGACCCCGCCGTCTCCCTGGATCCTGTTGTCAGAGATGCTTGTGGCGTCTAGGCCTTCCTCTTGAGAGCCATATCTCGGTTGGTAATTATAAATTGATAGCATGGAACAATTAAGTAATCACTGCCCGTCTCTGCCACTGTTTTTGCAGCTGTTGTGTCCTCAGTGACAACTCTGGTGTCCAGCACACAGTAGGTACTTAATAGGTTGTATTTGGGTGAATGACAAGGAGCAGGGTCTGATTCAGCATCAGTCCCCCAAGGCCTCTCAGAATTTCACATCTACAGTGCACGACACAAATACCCATTGAAATACCCACTTCTTTTAGCTCAGAGTCTTCTCCAGCTGCCACCCCTGCCGCTTGGACCCCTGAGCTCTGAGTCCCCACATTTAGGTGGAAAACAAATACAGAATTAAAAACCAGGCACCACACGCTAGAAACATATCACCAAAGGTGATCCAAGAATAAGAAGCAAGGTCTAATTAGGGAATTTATAATATAGTTTCCTGGGAATGGGGTCATCCTTGTAACGTGCAAAGATATTGCTTAGTGTTGGGAGGGTCGCCCTTAATAGGTGTTTTTCGAGAACACACCCAGTGAACAAAAGCAGCCTGTGCTTGAGTTGGGACCTGATTGGTTCCGTAGGCAAAAGTTCACCTACGCTGTTTGGGGACCAGCTTGACTTGTTGCTTTTAGACCCGAAGGGCCAAGCATGTAGAGGAAATAACCATAGAGTTGGGTGAGAAGATGTGTGAGCCCTGGCCAAGCCACTGACCTGCTGTGTGACATTGGGCAAGTCACTTGACCCCTCTGGGTGGCTGGCTCATTCTTGGTCAGAGGGGGGATAGTTAAGGCTGCAGTGTCCCCTTCGCAGGTTATTGAGAGGATTTGATGTGAGGTGCTGATCCTCATAGGATGCTGTGCCAGTGATTCGTTTTCTCATGTACCAGAGAGGTACGAGTCCTTTTTTCTTGGTGTGGAGGCCCAAGATTTTTGGAATCTTCCCTGACTCTTCTTGTCACAGCCCAGATTCAGTTTATCAGGAGGGTCCTGTTGGTCCTCCCTTCCAGTATATTCAGAACCCACCTCCTTACCCCCTTGCTGCCACTCTCCTGATCCCAACTACCTTCATCTTTGACCTGGGCTGTGGCAGTGACCTCGTAACCCACCTCCTGCCTACTTCCACCCTTGCCCGCCCCCTCCCCCTGGTCCCTTCTCAATACAGCAGCCAGAGGATCTTTTTAAAATGGAAGTCAAATCATGTCACTTTGCCAAAACCTTCCAGTGGCTTTCCAGGGTAAAAGCCAACCATAGGCCTTCTGTGGCCTCCAGGGCCCTGCATGGGCCAGCCTCCCTTACCTCTCCCCTCGCTTCCTCACTCATAACACCCTTGCTGTTTGCGGAGCACATGGGGCACACTCCTGCCCTTGGGTCTTTGCACTGGTCATTCCCTTTTCCCCAGATACCTTGCCTTCCATTGTTTGCCTAGAGACACCTGCTCTGATCACCTGACTCCTTGCCCCGGCACTCTGGTTACCCTTCCCCTTCTCTGTTTTCCCCTCACAGAAATGATTACTTCCTAGCATAAGATAAATTTTACTAATTTATTACACTTAACACTACCATTTCTCCCAACTTGAATGTGATCGCCATGAGGGCAGGAATATATCCCATTGCCTAGAACAATGTCTGGTATACGGAAGATGCTCACTAAGTACTTTCTGGATGAGTGACTGACTTCCTGATTTGAGCCTTGTGCCTCAGCGAGACAGAAAGTTCAAGTTAAATTTTGGGGATCCATTGGCTATTGGAAAGGAAAGAGTTGTGTAAATGAGTCTTGAGTTGTTTGGACCCACTTCTCCAGCAGTCCTCAGTGTAGTAGGAGATGGGGTGATCATCTGGGTAGGGTTTGGGACTCTGGCAGGTGCGTCCGACAGACGCAGTGCCTCTGGTAGGCCTCCAGGTCAAGTGCACTTGGCCTCCCTCAGTGTTGAGGCTGAGCAGCTTCCTACAGGGTCAGTTGTACCTGTTAGTAATAACGAACAGTGTTTCTGTATTCTAACATACGTATGACGTACACGGGCGTATTTTGGAGTCACCTGCACTGGATACTTGTGCATATAGCATTCACGTGACTTAAAGGCATTTGAGCACGCAGAGAACTTCTCTCCTGGGTTCACATTCACTCTTCCCTTCCAAGGGTGGAGAGAAGCCAAGAAGCAGTGAACTTTGGGCATTTGGAATTGTACACCAGTGGGTTTGAGGTTGTCTACCCAAAGCTGAGCACAGTAGACTTTCAAGGAATATCCGTTGAATGAATAAAAGGAGTGATCGATTATTTAAGATCACTTGTTATATTTCATCCTAGTTGCCAGTGCAGTTCATTATTCATCTAAGCAACTTCGTTATCCGTGTTTGCCGAGAAATAATAATTAATGGATTCAACCCTATTTGCTGAATATTTGCCGCATCCCAGGCCCCAAGCCGGGTCCTGGAGCCATGGCCATGGGTGGGATGTGGTCTTCATCCAGGAAGAGTGCACGGTCTGGGGGTACACGGGCGCTCCAGGAACTGTGGTCCCCATCCCGTAGAGCGGGTGAAAAGTGCGGGCGGTGGCGGGTTAGGAGCGTTCGGGGAACAGTGAATGAGGACGGTCAAGCCTGGTGGGGGAGATTGATGGTGGGGGAGAATGAGGACGGTCAAGCCTGGTGGGGTCCTTGATGTTTCCCAAGAGGAAGCAAGTTTTGCATTGCAGTGGGGGAGGGAGAAGGCCAGATCCTGGTCGTTCCACCACGGAAATGTGCTGCGCCAGGTCGGCCCTGGGCTTGCCGGCCGAGGCACCGTCCCTGGGAGGCGCGTGTCCAAGATGGCGGCGCTCCTCCATGCGCGCAGGGCTCGGCACCACGAGCACCCACCCCGCGGGGGCACCTCAGCCCCGCTCAGCCTCCGGCTCGGTTCTCTTATCGCAGAAAGGCATTTCATTCTTCGAGATCAGGCGGCCAGGGCCCACGGAGCTGTTTTCCTCCATTGTGCAAGCATGACAAATCATTAATTTTTGATTGATTTGCTTAGAATTATGGGCGCCCCAGCATTCTTTCCGCCGCTGAACAGCTGTATAACAAATGAATATATCAGCGTGCACAAAAGATTGGAGATCTAAGAGAAGCAATTACGTTGGCCACCCGCCCCCACCCTCACCCCTTCCCGGGCAGTGAAGGGAGGAAATTTTTACCAGAAATTCCTCAAGTGGCTTAAAAAAAAAAAAAAAGAAAAAAAAAAAAGCCTTTTTATAATTAAATTAAATCTTTATCTCTTCATCTTTTGCAGCAGATTTCCAAACACATACCAGTTCCCCCATGTGCTTGGGTTCCATCCATCCAGGAGGAATCTTCAATAATGAAATTTTAACTCGTGAATTAAAACCAAAAGGAAAAAAAGGAAAAAAAAAAAAAAAAAGGAGCAAATTCTACCCCTCCTTTTTCCCTTTTTTTTTTTTTTTTTTTTTCCTTTTTGGTCGCTGCTATTCCTTTAAGATTTTGGAACCGTACCAGTGCACTAAATGTGACCTCCATAACTTTTAAATTAAGAATTTATGCTGGCTTGAAATTTATGAAATATTTCAGCATGAAAGAAAGCCTTTTTCCCTCAGGAAAATTGAGCAATAAATCACAGCACTGTGGATTTACTGCCCTAGAGCCAGCGAGAGATAGGATTTTTTTTTTTTTTTTGCTTCATTCTGAAAAAAAAATGTAATCATATAAGACAGCTTAGCTGCTATCCTCCTACTCTCTAGAATTTTTAATTTCAGCTGTTTCTGCTTGGATTTATTTCCAATATTCCTGCTCGGCTTTTCAATTTCCTCAGTTATTAAATTTTAATTCAGTGCATTAGCATTTAAATTAAAAAAGGGTTTATTTTATCGAAATCGTTGGCCAGCCCCCATCCCGTAGCACACGAATTGCCTGTTTCTGCCATTTGCACAAAATGTGAAATGCAGCTAATGTCCTACAACTTACATTTGCACAATTTCAGAAATAAAATTTCTGGGTTTGGAATAATATTTTCTTTCCAAGAAAATCCTTAATAAGAGAATGGAAAAGAACAACTTAACATTCATTTGGGAGGGAAGAGGAGGTTCGAAGGAAACCAAACATAGCTTTGCCTGGGTCCTAAGGAGAAACGGGTGTATAAGGAATGCATAGGGCTGGTGAAGGGGTGTGGGGGCAGGTGCGCTTACTGAGGGGTGGGGGTGGGGTGGGGGTGGGGCAGTGCAGGCCTGTTACCCCTCCCCCAGCCTCCTGGGCCTGAGGAGGAGGGTCTGTCCTGGGCCCACTGTGTCCGCCCTGGTTCACTTGCACAGGGGTGGGGGACGGGGGGAGGGGGCGGGGGGGGTGGTTAAGGTTAGTTCAGCTCCACAGAGAGTCACAGAGATGAAGGGCAGCAAGAGATGACCTGATTTAACTCTCTCGTGCCTCCTGTCCTGTTTTCAGCAGTGAGAACCTGAGGCCCAGGGAAAGGAAGCAGCCTGCCCAGGGTGAGACCCGGACAGGGCCAGACCGAAGCGGCACCTGTAGGAGCATGCGGTCCAGTGGCAGCCAGAGTAGAGTTTCGTTGCTGAAGGGTTCCTCCGCACACCTGGCCTGCACTTAGTGCTTTAGCTATGTCACCGCATGAGATGTTGTTTTGACCGGCCCTTTGGAAGAAGCCTCAGAGCTGTGGGGTCTGGTGGACACCCATGAGATGCCGACCTGCAGCACAGGATTCACATCTTACCCCGAGACAGGCTGGGGACACGCCTAGGGCGGGTGCAGGTCGGCCCTGCCTCTCGCTCATCTGCTGTGCACTCAGTACTTAGCCCGTGCTAGGTACTCGTACCCGTGTTACCTCACCGGTCCCGGGAGATAGGTCCTGGGGTTGGCACATTGCCATTTTGCACATGTGAAAGCCGAGGCCTTGAGAGCGCGGGTGGCTTGTCCAGGATCCCATAGCTAGGAAACGGCAGAGCCAGGGGTCCAGGCGCAGGACCATCTATCTGACGCTACCCCGTGAACTTCATTCAGTTCAGATCGAGAATCAGGCGAGATTACACCCGGTAAAGGTGAGCTTGTGGTTTAGGTTAAATCATAGGAAATTGCTGGTATTAGACCATTTGGAAAATAGGCCGTGTCAGAGGTTCAGCTTAATTCAAGCAGTAGGGGGTTGCGAGGACACAGAGCTGGCCTGGCATCTCACAGATCCCCACGCCGAGGGTCAGTGTCCTTGGCACCGCGAGCTCCCGCCGGGGCTGGGAGGGCCTGGGAGGCTGTGCCCTTTGGTTACGGTAGGTCTGGACTCGGCCAGGCCCAAGTGCCATCATCAACTGGACCTGTGATAGTGACACATGCCATCTCGGACGTCTCTGCTTGGTCTGTTGTCTGCGGACACGCTCACCCACGTTGGCACCCTCATCCGCCAGTAAATGTCCCGGTCACACCTGCCCAGGTGGCGCTCCTCCCGCCCATGGCTCCATTTCTCCTGTTGCTCTGCCTGAGTTTCTGCGCAAGGATTTGTTTGAACCACTGTTGGAACATTTTTAGCATTTTGTCTTTGTTTTATAAAAATTGGTGGAAAACAAAACTTGAGTGTTGCCCGTGGTGGCAAGAAACGCAAGTATCACAAACATAACAAGAGGGAAAACGTAGGTGGAGATGATGAGGTGTACTGGAGACAGAGAATCTCTTCTCCCCCCCAGCCGCATGTTCACTGTCCACGTGTGGTTGGCTCTGGGTGAGACTGGGAAGGAAAAGGACCAAAAAACAAGACAGCATGAAAATATGTGTGAAATGCTAGAAATACGTGCCAAGAGTTGAGTCTGTTCTGACAAGAGATCATTGGGGATTTTAATGATTTTTTAAAGCTCTCTGGGGCAGAGTTTCCACCCCTTACCTCTTCTGCCTCTTTCGATAGGAAGATTAAAACAACTTCTTCCCATTCACTTTCCATAGAAGTTTTGAGGAATGCAGGATGTCGGAAGGAGGCTGTAACTGATCCTGTTCCTTTGCTCCCACTGAAATGATATGCAAACCATTTTCCGCTTTCTTGTTTCTGCCACTGAAATAATACACCAGCATCCCATTAATTTTTCCCTCCCAGGCCTCACATTTCTACCTCCCTATTTGTCCTTCATCTTTGCATTTCCTTCGTGTGGGCAGTGGGGGCCGTGTGGGTTTACCTCATTTCCCGATTGGCTCTTCTGAATATTGGTGGGAGAGAATATTCCAGAGCTGAGGAAGGTAGACACTGGAGTGATCCAGACCTGGGTTTGTAGCTTGTGGGATGTTGGACGAACGACTTAAATTCTCTGAGTCTCATTGGCTGCACTTGTGAAAATGGGGCTACTGTGTATGTGTGTTGGGGGACCCATGGGGAGGATTGAATAAGAAGCATTAGATGTGGGTGCACTGCGCCCCCCTTGGGGGAAGTTAGCTGGGGGAACGGGTCTGGGTACCCCTGGGGGCTGGGCTGGAGGGCTTGGTATAAGGCAAGAGGGAGTGGTGGGGACTGTGGAGAACTGGGTGTGGCAGCTCCGACTGACTCTGGTCACGTGGGACTGGGTGCTGCGTTGACACGCTGAAATCTGGCCGCCTTTGGGTCAAATCCTTGTAATTTTTCTATATTGACTGTTTGAATCGACGTCCGCCATCTGTTTTTGCCAGTTTGTAACACCCATCAAAAGGTAGCTGCTGCTGTTTTTATTTTAGGTCTTTGAATCCTGAAATTCAAAGAACTTGAAAACAAAAAGATTTTTTTTGGTAACTGGTGAGGTGGCAGGACTTGACCTGAAGGCGGAAGAGACGAGTTCTCTCTTCGTTTACCCTCCACAGGGCTGACTGCATGGGTTTCACTGTGGAAACATCACTGTGCTTGCGTCCAGGGGGTGGAGGGCTACCCGGACCCTTGCCAGGGTTGTTTTGAGATACAGGACACATACACTGCATTACCTTTCTAAACTCGGAAGGATTCTGAATTCAGAAACAGGCGTGTGCCAGAGTTTGGAACCTGCATGATTCTGTGATTATTGTTATTATAAATGTTTTGACAAAGCCAGGGGATGCATGTGCGACCCGTGCGTTCCTTCCACGTCTGCAGCCTCCTTCGGCCTCTGCACAGAGGTACCCCCAGCACTGGCCTAGGGAGTCCAGCACCCCAGGTGTTTGTCATTCGCTCCTCCTGACACTTTAGGCAGCTCTCTCCTGGCCTGGGGCCATCGGTTTCTGTATCTGAACCGGAATTTTATGATTTCTGAAATTTTCATGTGGTCAGCCTTATCTCCCCATCCCCCCGCCCGACCCCAAATGAAAGAGATTAAGAACCAGCACTCTCTTGTCTCTCCCTGCCAGTAGGGTTGGGGGACAGAATATTTTAACGTAATAGGATTTTCCCCCTCGGGTTGGTAGGAATAAATCTGCGGCTACTGTTTTATTGGAAATCCCAGATGAAAATAAAAATGGTGCAATTCAATCTCAGATTTAGCTGGTTACTTACTTTTCACTGAGTCCCCAGGGCCCTGTGGTTGCTGGGTTTGTGTTGGCAATGGGTGCTCAGCTGGATTTAAAGGGCCAAGCAAATTCCAGGGGTGGGGGGGTGGGGGGCGAGGGGGTGGGGGTGTCCTGCCTCCCTCTTACCACTGGGGGCAGGTTTTCACAGCCTGGAGGAATGGAGCTCCCGGTTGTGCCAGCCCTTCCCTCTGTGTGAAGGCCAGGCCGGTGTTGAGGGGGAGCTTGGCTGGGGGGGCAGTGGGTGGAATCTGGGCTTGCCCCCCTTGGCTCATGTAGGTGTTTTGGGTTTCTTTTGCAGGCTGACGGAGCCAGTACCCCCGGAAGGAAAAGCACGGCCAGCAGGTACATTCCCTTTCCCTCCACCCCTCCCTCCTGTTGGACACCCCACCACACCCCCCCATTTCACAACCGGCAGCCACCTCTCTGAAAGGGGATGGGTGGCCCAGGCCAGCCTCCTAGCCCGAGACGTATCTGTACTTCCCTGGCGAATGTGTGGTTATGGGCAGCACCCTCCAGCCGTCCTGAGACCTCCCCAAGGACCTGTGAATGGACCTGAACAGGCCTTTGGGTGCTCAGGTCGGGAGGAAGTTAGAGGTGAAGTGCAGGAGTGGGCGGAAGGCCCGGGCTTAAATCCTGTCCCGGCTGCGGTGTGGGGACCTCCCATCCTGGCCTGGCACCCGTTGGCCCGGCCTGTGCCCCGCACTCCCCTCCCTGAACCAGCCACCCTGCAGCAAGGGGAGGGGATGGATACTCTGCTGAGGCCAACAGCCCTGGAAGCTGGCCGGAGCTGAGGGGAGGCCCCCGGAAGAGAGCTGGGCTGGGGTTACCAAAGAAGGCGGGAAGGGACCATGGAGGGGCCCCGCAGTGGACGTCTGCCACCAGTGGCACAGGCCGGCGCTTGGAAACCGCAAGCGCTGCTCCCAGTGTTCCCTTGGGGAGGGCAGAGCCCGAGCGGCCAGGTGACCTTTACTGGGGGCGCTGGAGGCAGGAGGACGGCAAGGGACAGACCAGAGGTGGCTCTCCAGGCTGCACACACACACACACACACACACACACACAGGATCTGGACGGGCTCTAGGATCACCTCCCGGAGTTTGGGGTCAGAGCACAAATGCCAGGCAGAGGAATTTGCCCTTCAGCCCACCAACACTAGTTCTTTACAATGTTGAGAAATTTTTGTGGAAAAAAGGAGATTTGTGGCCAGGTCAGTTTGAAGGACAGTAGGTGAAGCAAAGTCAACAGATCCCTTTGCTGAGGGACTTCTTAGTCTTTTCAGGTGCTGACGTGGGGTTTGAGGACATCTGAGAGGGGAATGCTCTGTTTCTCAAACTTGCTTAACCATGGAACCCTTTTGTGGAAGTTCAGCCACAGGGCGAGTGTTCTTCAAGACATGCTTTGGGAAACCACGGGGAGCCATCACTCTTCGAAAGAAAGAGTAACGTGTTTAGCTCTGTGTTTTGGGAAGGTCCCCTGGGCAGCTATTTGCAGGGCGGATTAGAGGGGGACAGACTTGAGGCAAAGGTACTGGGCCGGGGGTCGTTGTGACCCAGAGTTCCCAGCACAGCCTGGGCGCCCCTCTGCCCCAGTCTCTGTATCCCCGTTGCACGGTCTGTCTTAGCTGCCTCGACCACCTCTCCGTGCGTCTAACACTCGAAACCAGGGGTCAACCAGCTTTACCCATAAAGGGCCAGATAATAAGTGTTTTGCAGGTTGAAGGGCAGGGGTCTCTGGTAATTTCTGTGCTCTGTCAGAGCCCGTGAAAGCACCGAAGAGAGGGCAGGCATATGCCACCCGTGGTTTGCCAGCCCTTGGCCTCAATGGACTGTCGCCTGAGAGCCTTTGTAGCGGCTGTTGCCTTCGCCTGGAATGTTCTTTCTCTGATCTTCCTTCATGCCTTTCCTGCGCCTCAGGGCCTGTGGCCCGTGTCCCTCGTCGGCTGTTCATGCTCTTGACTTACTGTATGTGTTTGTGTTGTATTTGCTACCTCTCCCCCTAGGGTGCCAGGTCCATATGCAGAAACCTCCAGCAGGTGCTGTGTTACTGGGACGGAGACCCGAATGAGATGGGAGGAGAAGTGGGGGTGATGTAGAGGCCGGGAGCATGGGCTGGGATGGCGGGGTGGATGGCCAGGCTTGGGCATGTGGATACTGGCAGTGACCATGTGGCCAGCAGCTGCCTGGTGCCTTGTGTCTGTCTCCTGGGCCCCTCTAGTCGTGGGGTTTTGTGTTAAGAGCAGCACATGAGGCTGTGGTCTGTGGGGCAGTGGGAGTCCCTAGACTGGGGGTGCCTGGGAAGTGCTTCCTGGATTGGAATGTCAGGACTGGAAGGGCCCTTGGGATTTGACCAGTCCCTCCCTCTCATGGGACACATGGGGAGGGACGGCCCTGGTCAGGGTCATGTGGTGAATAAGTGGCCGTGTCAGGCTGTGAACCTGCCAGTGCAGGGTACTTCTCTTGACTCCGCACTGCTGTGCTCGAGGGAGGGTCTGGCCAGCCTCTCCCACCATCCTCCATGCTCATTGAGCACCTGCTGCCTTAGGTCTAGTGCTGTGGGTGATGGGCCCAGATGGATTGGAGGCTAAGGCATCATCCAGCAGACACTTGGGTGCCTACGGAAGTGGACAGAGGCAGACCTCCATCTATTCCTCGATGACTTTCACGCAGGGGTGTTCCTTGCTCTTACTTTCTAATGCATGAATTTCTCCTACATCGGGTCAGAAGACAGCAGGCAGGTTCCTCCCTAGTGGTGGTGGCCACCTGAAGTTGTGAATGGAGTCTGACCGGCCGCAGGCTGTAATCAGAGTGAGAAGAGTGCAGGGATAGATTAGAGATGCCTGCCCTGGTCAGAGGAGGTGAAGGATGGCACGTGTGCCATCTGTTTGCTGCCCTGCCTGACCAGCCTAGGCTTGCACGTACTCAGTGATGGATGGAGCCCCCCATGTTACCACCACGGTGCCAGAACATGTACCAGGAAGGGCCAGCCCAAACCTTAGGGCTATGTGTGACTTGAGACGTAAAGAAGAAATTTGTAATAATAACGACTGCCATTTAGTTGGCACTTGTATGTCAGTCAGGCTCTGAGCTAAGTGACTTAGTTTATTATTAACGTATGTAATCTATAAAACAGTCCTTATGAAGGAGGTGGATTTATTAGTCCCACTCTACAGATGGGAAAGCTGAGTCAGAGAGATGTTTAGGGGCCTTGGGTGGCCCAGTTGGAAGTAAGTGATAGAGCCAGGGTGCCTACCCAGGTCTGACTTCTCTGATGTGTGTGCTTAGCCACGGTGCCCTTCCCTTTATTAGGATGAAGTGGTCAGTGAACAGATGTTAGAGGAGCCCGTTAGGGGCCAGGGGCTGTGCCACCGGCCAGGGACTTGTCAGGAAGGCAGGGATTTCGAGCGAGCTCAACAAGTGAGTTTATATTGATGGTATCATTAGAGCCAATAGAGTGTCTTTGAGAAACCAAGACGGTCTTATTGTATCATGACCCAGCATTCCGTCTGAAGAGTGAATTACACATGACACATCAAGGGAACATTAATGCGGCCTGAGGCCGCTTGCGAATTTGACCCTGGCCTTGGGTTAGATGGGCCAAGTTGGGGTTTAGACGTGTTGGCACTCGATCGAGCATTAGATGCATTTAGTCCCTGTTTTGGATGGAGAAACACAGGCCCTGGGCTCCCTGAGGTCAGAGCTCGGCTCTGCAACCCCGCCTGGGGATGACCTTGAAGGCCCCCAGCCCTCTGACACCGGCCTCCACCGCCAGCTCCCAGCTGTGCCACGGCGCGGCACGCTCGGTTGTTGCACTCGGGTCCGCCTTCTTCCCAGCGCCTTTTTGGCCCAGAATGCCTAATTTTGTGACTTCTCCAGAGGGCCTCTGGCTAACCCCCAAAACCAACAGCATGGACTGCTAAGGAATTAGTGTTAAATTGAGGGGGACAAGGAGAGGTGGTGTTTCTGATCCTAAGAAACAACCGAATGTGGTTTGGTTTACTTCTCTTGTAACCCAACCTGGGTCAATTTTACAGGACCGGTGATCCCAGCACTTGAGGTTAGTGCTGACTTGGGGTACAGATTACAAATCACGTAGCACAACGGCTGCCAAACCTCACTTATGCTAAGAGGCGTGGGGGCTGTGGGGCCTTAACTGGAAAATTCTAAAGGAAGTGCAGTTTTTATAATCAAGTAAATGTAGGTACAGGCTTGTGGTAATGAAGAATTAGGCCGCTTTTTTTTTTTTTTTTTTTTTTTTTGTCGGTTGAAGGTTTTCAGAGCTGATAGGGCTCTATAGATAATTTGGAGTAACTATCTCATTTTGGAGATAAGTTAATAACCAGGAGGAGAAGAGGTTAAGGGACTCATTCCTTTGCTATGTAGACCAGTCACCTAACAAGCAATCAGGATCTTGTAGACAGAGGAGAGATTTGATGGGTTGAGATGGGGGTGGGGGGGTGATAAGACCAAATCTCATTGATTCATTCTACAAATACTTAGTACCTACTGAGTGCCAGGATCTGAGCTGGGTGCTGGAAATACAGCAGTGAACAAAACAGAAATCTCGTGGAGCTCATATTCTAGTGAGAGTGGAGGAGACAGAATCAATATGTAAAATGTATGGTATGTCGTAAGGTAAAACAGTGCTGGGAGGTGGATGGGGGGAAGCCGGGTGGGGGTTGGGAGGGCCAGAAGGAGTGGTGCATCACCAGAAGGTGACATCTGAACATGGATCTGAAGGAAATGAGGGACTGGGCCAAGCATTCATTTGGGAGAAACACATCCAGACAGAGAGAACAATGGGTGCAAAGGCCCTGGGGCAGGAGTGTGTACATTGTGTTGGAGCCACAGCAAGGAGGCTGATTGACAGGGAGGCTATCGTTGACACTTTGGGCTTTACCCTGCACGAGATAGGGGGACCCACTGGGGGTTTGAGCGGAGGGCTGGCATGATACGATTTGGTTTCAGAAGGAAAATACTTGCTACCAGGAGGTGAATAAACTGCAAGGGGTTAAGATTAAAGAGGTGTTGCTAAGGCTTCAGCACCGGCAGGACCTTAGAAGCCTGGCTTGGAAGTGAGTTTCCAAAAGGCTGTATCTTTTGAGGTATGAGGAACCCAGTTCAGCAAAGTGTTGTGTCACTTCTCCATCCAAAAATGCTCGCTTCTTCATGGCCGGTCTGCCGGGTTTCTACTTGCCTTCTCTCTTGCCAAGCAGCTTATTAGCTCAGAGGAGCCCAGACTGCCTGGGTTCGGATCCTGGGGCTACCTGCTGCCTGCTTCTGTGACCTTGGGCTACTTGCCTGACCTCAGTGTCTTCATCTATAAAATGGGAATTATATAGGATCGAGTGTAATAATAGTAATAAGTGTAATAATAATGGTAACATGCATATGCTTAGCACAGCGCCTGGCCCGTAGTAGGTGTTCCATAAATGCTTATTTTTATCAACACCGTACCAGATTCCCTTCCTAGGAGGCGAGAGCAGTGGGATGGCAATTGATTTCTTGTTGAGTCTGGACTCTGGAGAGAAGACTGGAGTCAGGGACGAGGGTGGGTGTGGAGGGCCGACCTTGATCCCGTTGCTGTGTCATGCAGGATCACGCACAGCTCTCCCTTGGTCCTCCAGTGGTCCTCTGAGGTTGTGATGCCAGCCCCATCCCCAGAGGGAATTGGAGGACTGGGCTTGTCTGAGGTCACGCGCGTAGTAAAAGAGCTTGGAGCCTAGCCAGTCTTGCCCTTCAAGCCAAGATTTTTCACGGATGGACCATTACTTCATCTGATCACCACGTGTGTGTGTGCAGCTGCTGCATAATTATTATTTTTTTAAAGAATATCTTCTTGTTTAGCATTTTGCTTTTCAGCTGCAAAAATAAAAGTAGCCCTCAACAGATTAATTTCATTTGCACAAAAGCTCGCGGTAGGCTCGATGGCAGTCAGTGACCAGTGTGGTGTTAGCAGAATGAATTATTTAAGAACTCGGGGTGTATTTTAGCCAGGGCGCATCTTTATCTTGACTCTAGGCTTGTGCGGCTGTTATCAGAGCTTGGATTTGATTTAACAAAAATGTGTATTCTCAACTTGGCAAACTTTAGGTGAAGTTGGGCCGCAAAAATCATAAATCGCAGGCCGATTCTGGGGTTCATATGCTTATTTCCCGGGGGCCAGTGCCTTTTTTTTTTTTTTTTGGTGGGCAGATTTCCTTTCTGCTTGATCAGTTGCTGTTAAACCTAGACTCCGCGGATAGGGCAGATTCTTGAAAATTCAAGCCCATCCGGAGACAGCCATAGAAGTGCAAACTAATGCACATCAGAACCGCTGCCTCATTTTTGCCGAATGGCACTGTGGCTCTCAGGCGCGGGGGGTGGGGGTAGGTGCCTGGGGGTCCCAGGGAACCTGTGCTCAGGGCGTGTACCCGGTGGGAGTCTCCCCCCCCACCCTGACCCCCTGCTCCTTGTGAGCAGATTCAGAATGTGGAGCCCTCGTGCTTCAACCATTCGAGGCGCTTGGAAGTCTCGCCTTGTCCCGAAGAAGCTCAGTCTCGAGGATGGGAAGGAGGATGATCCAACCTGGGTGCTTCTCGAGGCCCTTGATGCCAAAGGCCCTTGACCTGAGAGAACAACTCTGGAAATCTCCACAGCCTCGCCGTCTGCCCGGCTCTGCTAATGGGGGAGATGGAGGTGCTCCCCCTCAGCTTCTGCTCCGTGCCGAGCGTGGTGCTTCGGCGCGCCGGCCCCTCCACGCCTCCCTGGCCGCCTGCGTGGGCGCTGCCGCCGTGTGCGTCCTTCCCCCCCTCGGCGCTGCTGCACGGGGCTTGGCCATGCACCCCCTCCCCACTTCTCTTCTCACAGGGCCTAAAAAATCGCCCCTCTGCTTCATTTAGGAGTTCTCCGTCCGTGGCCTGAGAGCTGCTGGTTTTCAGAGTTTGACCACACGGTGCACGTTTCTGTCCAGCAAGCGCTCGGGCAGGACGGGAGACAGAACTAAGGCGGCTGGAGCCCCGCTGTGTGTGGCGCCGTGCTGGGTGCCTTGCGGCCACCTCTGCCCTCGAGTCTTCTGACCCACCCTTCGTGGTTCCTGGGGACTTGCCCAGTGTCCACGCAGGGAGGGGAGGGGAGGGGGGTGTAGGTGAGTTAGGAAACTTGGCAACAGCGCAGCATCTAGCTTATTACCCCCGGACACCTCGGGAGGACCTGGCCGCGTGTCAGGCCACGTGGGCAAGACGGCAGCAGGGCAGGTCCTGTGGGCAGGATGATGGAGCAGAGGGGTCCTGTTGGGAAGCTTCTTTACCTTCCATCCCAAGAGGAAAGTGGCCAGAGAAGCTGGGCATCGGTGTTGGGGGTGGGGAGTGAGGGAGACAGTGGCTAAGTCACAGCCTGGGCAGGAAACTGAATTGGTGGCAGAGGGAGAGTATTTTTTCTCTGTTGTCACATTAGCCAGTGTGAGGACCGGCTTAGGGGCCACCTCAGTCTTGCGTGGTTGAGTTGGCTGCCCCCTTGGGGTCTGCAGGGGACCCCATGGGGGCCCAGGGGACTTCTGCAGGACAGTGGGCGAGGGACTCCTCTGGGGCCTCCCCTTCCCCACCGGCTGGTTGAGGGGTTGAGGGAGTTGGGTCTGGGTAAGGATTCCCGGGTGTGCAGCGTCCCGCCGTCTGGGTGAGGGGTGCGCGCTCACGGGCCAGTTCTCCTTGCTCACGGAGCCCACCTGCATCACTGCCGCAGCCGTTGCAAAACGCAGGCCGTGTGTCTGCTTAAGATGCCCTTAACAGTAATTCTTTTTAATGACCTGGGCCAGCCCTCCCTGTGCCGTGACACCCGTGAAAGAAGTTCCCAGCTTTACCCGGCGGGCCCCGTCCTGCTAAATGTCGGGAGTTTGTGACTTGACAGCATTGCTCAAGACTCCTGCTTCTCTCTATTTTAGGTTTAAATTAACCAGGGAATTAACTCTTAATATTTAAATCTCCATGCTGTCTTTCTGAACTGCAGTATTACCCGGCGTCGTGGCTGACTGACACCATACACTGAAGAAAATTAAGTGCCTAAGAATTATCTCAAACTAATGATATATTTATGCATTGTAGGTTATTTTGAATTTCTAGACTGTTAAGAGTTGTTTAATAGGTTAATAGTTTTAATCTATTAATCTAATCTTTTCTACTTGACTATTTATTAAAATATATCAGTGATACATGACAAATGGAAGTGCAGATAATTCTGAGGGTTATGAAGGCATGGGTGATGATGTGAAGATTCGAAACACGGGTGGAATAGTAAATACAGGCACAGGCCTCGTTAGCGGGGTTTGTGGAAATTGGGGTTTTGCTGTCGGTTCTCTCTCTGTCTCTCTCGGTCCTTCCAGGCTGGTGGAAGCTGCAGCCTTTATCTCTGTTAGGATTCCTGTCCTTGTCGCGAAAGACAGGAGACCCTAGGTCCACAGGACACGTCTGAACACAGCAGCCATGTTAGAACACGTCAAGGAGAGTTAGAGGTCGACAGTGATCCTAAAGCCCAAGCACTTGCCTCCGTGGAACCCCTCGTTCCTTAGTTTTATCACATTTCTGTGTTACTGTGTTAAGCATCTAGGATGTACCCCACCCCCCCGTTCCATCAAGATGCTGAGGATACAGGAGGAGACGAGGGGGTATGTTCCCCATCTTTTGGGACTTTGTGGTCAATTAGTCATTAATTTGTCCATTCATTTAGCAAGTGTTTTGGTTTTGGTTTTTTAATCCTCTCTTCTTTTGAGAAGGGAAAGCAAAGAATCAAAATGATTGAAAGCCCAGGTGTGGGAGTTGGGCAGGTCTGAGTGCATCTCATTCTGTCACTAGAAAGCTGTGTGACTGTGAAAAAGTCACTCTGTTTCTCTGATTCTCCGTTTTCTTTTTTTAAAAAAGATTTATCTATGGGCAGCCCGGGTGGCTCAGCGGTTTAGCGTCGCCTTCGGCCCGGGGTGTGATCCTGGAGACCCGGGATCGAGTCCCACGTCGGGCTCCCTGCATGGAGCCTGCTTCTCCCTCTGCCTGTGTCTCTGCCTCTCTCTCTCTCTCTCTCTCTCTCTCTCTCTCTCTGTCTCTCATGAATGAATAAATAAAATCTTAAAAAATCTTAAAAATCTTTAAAAAATCTTAAAAAAAAAAGAGAGAATGATTTGAGAGAGACTGAGGTTGCAGAGCGAGTGTGGGGGAAGGTGCAGAGGGGGCAGGAGAAGCAGACTCCCCACTGAGCAGGGAGCCCGACATGGGGCTCAACCCCAGGACCCTGGGATCATGACCTCAGCCCAAGACAGGCACTTAACTGAGCCCCCCCCCCCCCCAGGTGCCCCTGATCCTCAGGGGCCAAAGAACTTAGCATATATCAGGCATTGGGAACAGTGGGATGTGTGTGGACGCAGGGTGAAGCACCATGCCTGGCAGGTCAAGGCACATAGTACACCGTAGCTGCTCTTGTCCCCACTCCCTCCTTATGATATTGTTGCTGTAATCGCCTCCACCTTCATGCTGGCATACGTACCTTGGGCCATTCTCTGTGTTGTTTGGCAGACGTCAGCCAACATCTGCTACAGGCCAGGCACAGGGACACGGAAAGCAGGGGGGTAGAGCCTTTGCCCCTGGTGGAGGTCTCTCTCAACTACGTGGGATCAGAGGGCAGATTCAGAGCAGGAGCCCATTAGAAGCAGAGGGGGTCATTCCAGAAGCCACAGGAATGAGGTTCCAGGCTCCCAGAGGGATGCCAGTGAGAGTGGCCATTCTGGGAGCTCAGCACCCCGCCCTGGGCCCTGAGGGCCCTTGCGTGTGCCGAGCCATGTTGGTCATAGCAGGCCTGCACGCTCGAGAGTTGGTGGCACTTCGCAGCACAGATCATCGCAGTGCTCCCCTTACACTTCCCTATCTTACCATGTTAGTAATATCTCAGCAAAGCTGGGGAAGAAAAAGAGTTGGTGTCAGAGCATCCCCCAGGCTATCCTAGTTTGGCATTTCAGGGAGAAGGAAGAGTGCATTACATTTGAGAAATTCCCGCTGGAGAGGAGCAAGATAAGAGTGTGGCACTTCTAGAAGAAGCGTCAATATTCAGATTGTGGGTCATGTTGAACTTCTCCAGACCATGTGATACCGAGGGCCAGGGGGTGGGCCTTGCTGCTTTGGTTCTGAACGTTAATGAAAGCAGTTAAACCATCCACATTCTTTGTGTGTGTGTGTGTGAGGGGGGGAAGATAGAGACAGGGAGAGAGAGACACTCCCCAACGGCCACGTTGGCACTGCCCTCTCCAGGACGCATTGCTTAGATCCTTCGGTGAACTGGTGCCTGCCCATCGCCTCCCCTGTGCCACGTGCAGCTGTAGGTGCTGGGATGCGACAGGCAGTGGACAAGAGAGAGTCCTCATCCTCCTGGAGGTCACGTTCCAGCAGGACAGACCGTGAAGAGGATGAAAGGCAGATGAACTGAATGAGTAAAGCAGGGAATGAAGAGATGGGGTAGGGAAGGCCGGGGTGAGCCGCATGTGGTTTAGATTGAACAGTCAGGATGTCTCCACTGGCCCTGGGATGTTTGACTGGGGACTAATGGTGAAGGCATCTGGGACTGGGAGATTATTCCAGGCAGAGGCCTCAGGCCCCATGTCCTAAGGGAACAGTGGGGAGACTGGTGTGGCCAGCAAGGGAGTGTGTCCTGGGGAGCCCCAAGGGTCAGCGCGAGGGCTCTGGCTGTTATTCCTGGTGAGATGTGGGGCCATCATGGGGCCAAGGGGTGACACAACCTGGCTTGTTTTAATAAGGTCGCCATGGCTGCTGTGTTGAACATCGACTTTGAGGCACTGGGCAGGGGTAGGAGCAGGAGACTGGCTGTGCGACTGACCACAAGGCAGGAAGCGGGGGAGGCGGTTGGGACCAGGGGGTGGCCAAGTGCTGGTGAGGAGTACTCAGGCTCTGGACATATCTTGAAGGTGGAGTTGATAGGTGTGCCTTAGTACAGAGTGAGGGAGGGAGGACGGGTTAGTTCCAGGGTCTGGGCCCGAGAAGCTAGAGGGTTGGAATTGCTATCAACTAAGATCGAGATGTCTGCAGTTATTTGATCGTGGCATTGTGGGCTGCAGGGTTTAGTGGCAGGAGCTCCGGGATAGGAGTCAGGGTTGTTGTCTTGACTTGGGTCAAGAGGTGTTAGCAGTAGCTCAGTTGGACCTGTTAAATATGGGTGTTTCTTGGGCATCCAGGAGGAGGTGTCCAGCCGGCGGTTGTGTGTGTGTAGGTCTGGAGTTCAGGGGGAGGCCCCAGCTGGAGACAGAATTTGGGATTTATCATCACGCTATTAATATTTAAAAGCCTGACTTTGGAGGAGATCACTTAGGGACTGAATGTGGTTAAAGATAGAAGGGGTTCTAGGACTGATCCTTGGGGCATGTCAGCGTATAAGGGTGAAGAATTGGTGACGAGCAGTCAGCACAGGACAGAGGAGGGGACAGAAGGTAGGTGAGCACAGAGCCAGAGGGAGCAAAGGTTTTGGACAGGGGACAGGGAGGCGCTTGTCCGAGGCTGCTGATCGAGGAGGAGGTTGCAAAGGACGGGAAGGGACCATAGGCCCTAGGAGCCTGGAGGTCACAGGAGGCCTTGGGGAGAAGAGCAGCCCTAGCAGGATGCGGGAGGCAGAAACCTCGCTGGACGTGGAAGCCTTGACAGGGAGGGTCCTGCTGGAGCCTGTGAATAGGAAGAATCATTTGCAGCACTTGGATCATCAGTAGGTCGGGGGACTCCGTGGACACGTGGGTACGTGCATCCCCTGAGGTCACGGCTGGGTGTGCCTTAGCCCCTTTCACACCCCGTGCGTCCATGCATTCGTGGAGAGTGTATTTAAGCTCAGCGTGAGGCTACTTAACCCTCATTCCTAATGAGTGGAGTCTTTTAATGAAGTTTTATTCTAGCGGGAGTTAAACCAAGTCATTATTTACACTCTGTGATTAGAGATTTTCCACCCACCCTTAACATCGTTTCAGGTGGCTGAAGTACCCGAGTGAAAGCAGGAGCCTTTGCAAGAGGTGCGGTGGTCCTCAGGCCGAGCGCTGGGGCACAGAGGGGAGATACACCCGCCATGCGGGTAGGGGTCTGGCCTCTACCGCAGCCTTAGATTCCAGCTCGCTTGTCATGAGGTCGGGAAGACCCGTCGGGCAGGGGCATGACGTCCAGGGTGCCGAGAACCCCTTGTAACTACTATGACTTGGTAGAGCGTCAGGCATTAACGTTTTTGCCGGAAGGTTGGAGAAATTACACCCAGAGCACCCAGACACGAAGCCGTGTGACCCCAGGCCACATGACATCCCCTAGACCTCTTCCTCCAGCGTGGCCAGGAGGGGCGTTTGTCTTTGGGCCCCAGATCCACTGATAAGTTGTTTGCTTGCACTGTGCAGTGGGAACAGCACCAGGATAGGAGTCAGGAAAGACTGTTTTTGGCCGCGGGAAGTTGTGTGACCTTGGGCACGCCCTTCATTCGCAGCGGTGCTTGGGTTCCTGTGTGCCCAGGCCTCTTGCTGTGGTCAGGAACCAGAGCATCGGGCCCTGGGGTCCTGTTCTGAGCTTCGGTTTCTGCATCTGGCTGCAGGCCTCTCGTGAATGCCGGGTGGGGTGGGGTGGGGCGGGTCCTAGGCTTGAGGAACCATCTGGTGAAACGCAGAGGAAGAGATTTGCTTCTGAAACTTTCCTGGCAGGCTCCAGCCACGTGCTGCGTTGGGGATGAGTAAGAATGAAGCAGAAGAGTCGAGGGGAGCCCAGGGGAGCCCAGGGGAGCGGCTTGCAAACTGACGCCCCAGGGCACGTTCTTCAGTTCCTCTGACCCCCTTGCCACCTCTTGCCACTTCAGTTCCTCTTGCCACCGAGCTTCCGGTGGAAGCTCGTCCTCTCTCGGTTTTCAGGGCTCTGGGAGAGAATCTGTTCTTTGCCTTAAAAGTTTCTTGTGGCTGTAGCGTAGCGTTCCTTGACTTGTGGCTGCCGCCTTCCAGTCTCTGCCTCCACGGTCATGTTGCCTTCCCTTCTCTGCCTTGGCCCCTATTCTGCTGTCATATCGCCTGTGTGTGTCATTGCATTAGGGTCCACGTAGGTGATTCGTGGTGATCTCGCCTTAAGATCCTGAAATTAAATACATCTGCCAAGAGCCTTTTCCAAATAAGGTCGCAGTCATCGGTTCTGGGGCTGAGGACGTGGGCATATCTTGGGTAGGGACCATTTTCTCCACTACTGGGGGAAAGAAGCCGTACGTACATGTATCAGGCTAAAATCAAAGAGGGAATAGGGAGTCTCGGAGCCCCACTCAATGCCACCCTCTTTATTCAGGGCTCCTGGGTGCTTCGGGGCCACTGCTCTGGAACCCCTAGGCTTTCAAGGAACATGCCTTGAGCACCATAGCCTTAATGAAGGGTCAGCATTCTTGGGTGACTCCTTGGGCAGGGACCCTCTTGGTCTGGCTTTTCCCTTGGGATTCTGGCCCGAGCGGTAACCAGTGACCACAGACGATATGTGCTTAAAGAGAAATATCCTTTTAGTGCCTGACTTTAGATTTTATATTGAAGTGTGACTCAGGTTAAATATAAAATTCATAGCATATCTTGAGCAACTATTTTGTAGTTATCTATATATAAATCTATTTTACAGCGACACAAATAGAATAGATTATGGAGTGTCAGCATGTAGATAGATTCCGAGTGCTTTTTCACTAATATACCTAATGATTCGTGCTGAGAATATCCAAGGGCTCCACTGTACATTTAAATGGATATAATTAAAATAATGAGCTCTATTTTAAAAAATGATATATGAAAAAAAATTTTTTTGAAGAAGTTAGAAGATGCTACACCACTAACTCAAAGTGATATAAGTACTTCAGTGATTCCATTGTTATTAGGACACCTAATTAAATGCAGAGCACCCGAGAAAAGCAACATTTGGGCTTATAAATCTAAAGCGTGAAGCCAGGAGAAGAGGAGTTGCCAGTGTCCTTGGCGCTGCCAAGGCTCGGAGGTGTCTCATTTAAGGGAGTGCCTGCGGGTGACAGGATGGCTCCCGTAGCTCCCAGTGTAAGAGTCTCCTGTGGGGGCCAGATGGGGCCAGAAAGGAGATCTGATGCCACCTCGAGCAAGCAGGGAAGGTTTCCCAGAGGTGGGGATGTCATCATGAATCCATGATGTTACCCTAATGGCAGCTGCCGTCCATGGAAGTCCAGTCTGTCCCAGCTCCCTGGCTCAGCTCCCATCCCCGCGCTGGCAAGGATCATGGTCTTTCTTTAACAGACGAGGAAACTGAGGCTCAGAGAGGGAGTCTAGCCCAAGGTCACAGGGTGTGTGGATGCCCAGCCTGTCTGATTCCAGCAACCCCCCGCCTCCATCCATCAGGACATCCTGAGGCTGGTGTGGTCCTTGAGAGCAGGAAGGGACACCGAGTCTGTTCAGGTGCGACAGGCAAGTGCTCGTAGACCTGAGGCTGAGCTTCTGAACGTTGGCAGTGACAGATCGGGCTTGACGATATTCCAGGCGAGAGTCTGTCCTGTTGCCTTCTGTCCGTGTGACCTCAGTTGCGGGAGCACAGGCAGGTGGACCCTTTGTGTCCAGTGGGCCTCTTTGCTGTCCTGGAAGCACATCTGCCCCATCCCTGGGGCTTCACTTTCTGTGCATCTGTGCCGGGACAGCCAGCGCTGAGCCAGGGTGAGACCCCGGCTGCCCGCCTGCCCTCCCAGCAGCCCGGCTGACACCTGTGGGCTGTGTTCTTGCCGGGCTGGCATTCAGGCTCAGATGGGATCCCTGCATTCCACCCCGTGCCCAGCAAGCCTCAGGGCTAGTGGGACTGCTCGTTAGCACCCGAGCGCTCTCAGGCACGGAGCAGCAGTTTCAGTAACTGTCGCCAGTTCCCACGGGCATGATCCTCGTGCTCTGTGAGCCGCCCTAGATGAGGCGCTGGATTGACATTTTTGCGGTTGATCTTCACAAGACCTTTTGAGCGGATGTAGGGCTCCCCACTTCACCGGTGTGCACATAGGCTCACTCAGGGTCACCAGCCCGGATGTGGTAGTGATGGCATTTGAACCCCTGTTGAACCTCCACAGCACCTGCAGTGCCATCTGTGCCATGTCAGGCCTGCATCCTCGCATACTTCCCTCCTCTGCACCCCGTATAAGACAGTAGATAAGTGTCAACCGTCTCCACTGGGGCCACTGTGTAGGGGCCTTTACAGGCATTGCCTTGACTCTGCATCACAGCGCTGCGGGGCAGGTGCTGTGCTTGTCCCCATGGCACAGGTGTGAACACTGAGGCTTGGAAGGAGGACTGGAGCCACTTGCACAAGAACCCAGAGCTTGGAAGTGACAGTTCTGAGATTGGCCATGGGACCTTCCAACTTCGGAACTTTCCTTCTGGGTCCATCACATCCCATTCCAGCCCGATTGTCTTTTTACCTCTGCTCTGGTGCCCCAGTGCCAGGGAGACCTCCACCCCCAGGACCTCCCCTTCTGTTGTTGGCTGGCTGATAGGTTGTCCTCAAGCCATTGCTGTCCCCTGGTCACTTCTCAGACCTGCCAGTCCTGTGGCTCCTGGGGCCTCACTGAACCAAGATGCTTTTTGGCTCTGTGACGACTGAAGCGAGGGATGGGTAGACTTTGCTCCTTTCCCAGGGGGTGCCAGTGCTCGGCAAGGGGGCCCTAGCTCAAGATATCCCCCCTTGGAGGAAGCAGCAGCCTGGAAAGCCAGGCCATCTGCCTTCCCCCTGTTCACTTACTGGCAGCTCAGTTCTGAGTCTCTTCTGGATGCAGAAGGTCAAGGATGGGTGACGTGGGAGCTGCGCCAGGGGCAGGTGGGCACCCTGCTAGTCGCAGTTCTCCGCGGCTGAGAACCAAGATGCCTACATCCAGTTTGGTTCCACCACGTCTTCCTACCTGTGTGACTTGGATCAAGTTATTTCTCTTCTCACTGCCTCCATTTCCTTATCTGTAAAAGAGATAATCCTGGGACTTCCTGGTTGTACCTGAGATGAAAAGAGTCGGTATGTTAGGACAGTCACGGCCCGTGGGAAGCGACTTCAGTGTTTTCTTAAATCGGTAAAAGAACTGAACACAGAGGCGATTGAACCATCCTGATCTATGTCTCCTGCTGCGGAGAAGGGCAAATGCATCAGGCCCATGGGGAGGAGGTGTCACTGGGCCCACTGAGTGCTAGAGATGCTGCACTCATTTGTCATCATTAATGTTAGTGACAGTGGCCGTGTCTTGTGTGCTGTTACAGGCCGGCTGCCGTGCCGAGTGTTCTGTTAGGTGATTGAAATCTGCCTGACAATCCTGTTAGCTCCATTCTGCAGATGGGAAAACTGGGGCTCAGAGGTCAAGCAGCTGGCTCGGGTCACACAGTATGCAGGTGGCTGACTGGACAGCCCTGGCTCCTGGCTGGGTCCCCCCACCCCCCAGCCTTCCTCTTCACTCCAGCTGAGTCCTGTGTGTTCGTCTGCTCGGCTGCCATAACAAAAGACCACAGACGGGGTGGCTTGGACAACAGGGATGTATTGTCACACAGTCGTGGAGGGTGGAAGTCTGAGACCAGACTTGGTTACTGGTGAGAACCCTCTTCTCGGCTTGCAGACAGCCACCTCCTCTGCGTGCCCTCACGTGGCAGGGAGACGGGCAGAGAGAGAGCTCTCTCTTCCTGTTCTTCTAAGACCACAGCCCTGTCAGATTAGGGTTCTACCTTTATGAGTTCATTTATCCTTAATTATCTCTTAGAGACCCTGTCTCCAGCTATAGTCGGTGGGGTTTAAGACCTCCCCGTACAAACTGTGGGAAGGTAGGGGGACCCAGTTCTGGCCATAATACCTCCCCAGTGCCTTCTCATTGCTTCCTCCTCATTAGCTGGGACCCTCCCCCTCTCTTTCCTCAATTCCCCAACCTCAGAGCAAGTTCACAGCTGGGAGGGACAGTGACTATGATAAAACTCATGCCCTTGGTGACAGATGGAGCTGCTGAAACCCCGAGAAGAGTAAGGTCTTGTCCAGAGTCACACAGCAAGCCCACTGCAGATCCAGGGTCAGAACCTGGGTCCCTGCCCCCCGGCTCAGCACCTCCACGAAGCTCCAGGTGGTATGCTGGTGGATCTTGCCTGAGTGTGCCTCGAGTCTGCACCTTTCAGTACAGTCCAGATGCTTCCCTGATGCTGTGGAGAGGGCTGGACATGACAGGGTGGCTTCCCCGAGCTGGACATGATGTGATCTCCCATTCTTGCACACCTTGGTTTCTGTACCTCAGAGATGGGAATGATGCTGATGATCCCCCAGCCAGAAGGACGAGGGGGCCCTTATGACCCTAAGGGTCACATTGAACCATCTGTTTGAGAGATGGCAAGGACCTGGCTTCATGCCTTTGCCTGCCACCAGTCTTGCGTGTGGCGCTGAGTGAGCCCCAGCCCTGCCCTGGCTCCAGAACCTGTGCCCTGCCCACCCTGGTGTCGAGCTCGTTACCTTAAGGATGTTTTCTGATATTCGAAGACCTACCTGGAGGCCCGAGTGTTGGTCTGCGTGAGGCTTTTGGCTTGTCATCGCCCATCCGTCAGGTGGAACAGGGAGGAACTTGGATGAAATCTCCTGCCCTTCTGCCAAGGAGGGACGAGAACAGCACGAGGCACTTTGTACACATCAAGCCACTTAAACCCTTGCTGCTCGAGGTGCGGATTGAAGACTAGCAGTGCCGGCCTTGGCTGCGTGCTTGTGGGAAAACCAGAATCTCAGGCTAAACCCGAGACCTGCTGAAGCGAATCTGCATCTTACCGAGCTGCTCAGCACCTCAGCTCCTCAGCACCTCAGCAAGCTCATCACCTTGAGATGAATTGATTTCAACCACCCGGAGCTGCCCTTGTAGTTGTTTTTTTTTTTTTTTTTAAATTTTTATTTATTTATGATAGTCACACAGAGAGAGAGAGAGGCAGAGACACAGGCAGAGGGAGAAGCAGGCTCCATGCACTGGGAGCCTGACGTGGGATTCGATCCCGGGTCTCCAGGATCGTGCCCTGGGCCAAAGGCAGGCGCCAAACCGCTGCGCCACCCAGGGATCCCTGCCCTTGTAGTTGTAAGAGTTAATTACTGGGCACATTTAGACCTCTTTAGATCCCAGCTTCCCTGGCTGTGAAATGGGTGGAACTGGGGCCACCCCAGCCCAGGAATTTTTCAAACCGTGTTCCTCGGAGCACCCTGGGTTCCCGGGCAGGCCCTGAGGGGCAGCCGTGGGGGCCGTGTGCTTCGGGCTGAGATGCCCGGGGAAGTGGGTCTGCAGCTAAACATGTTGCGCCCCCCTGGGCCAGTGGGCTTCCAGATGTCTGGGGGCTGGCATGGGGTCCACCCTGAGCAAACTCTCTTCTTCCCCCAGGGAGCGCTTGAAGCGCAGCCAGAAGAGCACCAAGGTGGAGGGGCCAGAGCCCGCGCCCGCCGAGGCCTCGCTGAGTGCCGAGCAGGGAACGATGACGGAGGTGAAGGTGAAGACGGAGCTACCCGACGACTACATCCAGGAGGTGATCTGGCAGGGGGAGGCCAAGGAGGAGACGAAGGCCGTCAGCAAGGACGGGACAGGCGACGTGCCCGCCGAGATCTGCGTGGTGATTGGTGGTGTCCGCAACCAGCAGACCCTTGGTGAGTGCCCATCCGAGAGGGTCGGGGCTGGGACCAGGGCGGGGTGTGGGGCGAAGGCGTGCTCTCCGTGGCTGAGAGAGTTTCCATGGCTCCCCTCTGCCCTGAGGACGGGGCCTAGGCTCCTTAGACTTGCCTTTGCTTGTACAGTCCTCTCTGGACCTCCTTTCCACCTGACCTGCCAAAGTCCTGTCTGTGTTTAAGACTTTGTTCAGGTCAGATGACTAGAACTTTCTGTAGGTGGGGTGCATCCCTCATGCCATGGGACTGCCATGCCCCCCAGGGGGGTCTAGTGCAGCTACTACACTCATTGCCCATCTGCATTTTTTCCTCCTTGGCTTTACCTTGGGTTCCTGAAGGCAGCTCCCAGTGTAGGTCCTGCTCGGAGCAGGTGCCTGGTTGGGGTCAGATTGATGACAGACCAGCACCTTCCCCAGCCCCTTGTGGGCTGGGTCAGGCTCAGAGGAGCTCCGTGGGAATGAGCCCCGGAGAAATCCTCTCTTCCCCTCACTTTCCAGCGTGAGCCAAGGGATTCCCCTCGGAGGCCTGCCAAGTTCATGGACTCAGATGCTCACGGGCCCCAGCGCACACACGGAGGGGCTCAGTCTCCTGTTGCCGCAGTGCCTGGGTGGGAGCTCAGTGTGGCCGGATCTTTGGGTGTGCCACGCACCAGAAGTGAGAGATGTGATGTGAATTCTCTTGGCTTTAAATGTTGGCGACTAATTCGGCTTTTGAAATCGGCCAAACCAAACACATATGTGGGTCAGAGTTGTTCCGTGGCCACGGGTTTGTAACCCCTGGCCTGTAAAATAAAGTCTGCGAGCCCCACCCCGGCATCGAGGCCTTGCCTGGTCTGTTCCCATCCGCGTGGTCCTCCACATTTTTGTGCTAAGTGTGTTCTCAGGTGACACTGTCTGTCACCTCTATTCCCTCTGCCCAGTCCCTCCTGGTCCAGCTCTGGCTCACTTCCTCTAGACTCCCGGGCTCTCATCCCATGTGGGCATGCAAGGCCTCGTGTGGAGGTTCCCCTGTGTCCGTGTCCCCAGGTTTATGCTCAAGTCCTGTTGCCTTTTCTTCCCAGCTTCTGGGAGCAGCTTCGTGCTCCCTTTCCTGGCCGTCCCTCTGCTGTTCGTGTGGCACCGTCAGCCCGGGCCTCCCACCAACAGCCATACCTTTGCGTCTCCCTGTCCTCACCGGCTGCCAGGAGCCTTGGCAAAAACAAATCATTGCCCGTGTCACTCCCTGCGTATAAACTTGGGATTCCCCCCGTGACTAGGGTCAAGGCCATAGTATCAAGATCCTCCATAACCTGAGCCCTATTTCTTATTTATGATTTTTTTGGACCTTTCATTCCTGCACACCCTGCCTTTCCCCAGCATTTCTTGCCCTTGGCCCCTATTCTTCTGTCTCCCTGGTATGCCTTTGTCCATCTCCACATGCCAAGATCCAGCCCATCTTTCCAGGCCAGATCCAGTGCCATCTCCTCCCGTCTCCTTCTTTAATCTCTTCTGGTCACCGTGTTCTGTTTCTACCTTGCCCCTCACTTGGGTACTTCCCATTATCTATTTTAGATGACAGCAATCTTGCCCATGCCTGCCTCTGCCATGAGAATAGGAGCCTATGGTGATTGGTGCTCCAGGTCTTGTCTGATCATGTCTCTGGGCTCCCTGCTCTCACCCCACAGTGTCTAGCAAGATACGGGCTTCTAGGGAGTGGTGTTGACATTGGTGCCATAACTGTCAGGATGGGGTTGTGTTATGCCCCAGTAACAGAAGATCCTGAAAGTGATGAGATCTCGGTAGCTCAAACCCACAAAGGTTTATTTCTTAGTCATATTGCACGTCCATTGTGGGTCATCTGGGGGCTCTGCTCTGGACTGATGCTAAAAGCAGCCATTATGGGCAATGCTGCTGACCATGGGATGGAGGGAGGGAGAGAGAGAAAAAGATCTAGAGGGACTCACACTATTACCCACTGCAGCCCAGAAGGGGGAAGAGTTAAGTCCCCCTCCCTGTGATTGGCCACATTCGTCACATGGCCCCACCCAACCTCAGGTGGCCTGAAATGCCATCCTCCCGCATGACAGCACTAGGATGAGCCCTCAGTACTTGGTGAGGAGTACGAGTGCCTTCTCCCAGGGCCAAGTGGAAGAAGGGCTTTTTCAGGCCTTCCGCCATCAGTATTCGCTCCCTGGGGCCAAGGACAGTGGTAGCCACTGGGTATGTGTTAGCTGACCCAAGAGAGGACGTGCCCTTGCTCACTTCGGGATGTGTGTTTTAAGACTCATTGGAGCGAATAGCTATTTCTGCCTCTTCACCAGGAGAGGCCCGGTGAAGGGCAGTTGAATCTGAATCTTGGGATGGAGCCAGCAGTCAGGATTCGGCAGGGAAGGCCTAGAGCAGCCGTGCTTGGGAAATGTTGGGAGGGAGCCCTCCCTGGGCCAGCTGCCGGCACAGTGAGAGGCCGCAGGGCCTCATGCCAGCCACGGACGCTGGGCTCCAGCTCAGCTCTGCTCAGCAGCAGGGTCCTTGGCTTTGCTTTGCGGTGCCCTAGTGTCCTGTTCTCTTCAGTGGGGCTCCCCGTCCTGCCCACCTCATGGGTGTGCAGTGGACCAGAACAGCATTGTGCCAGGACAGTGAGCTCGGTCTTCAGTCTGGGAGTGGGTCCAGGCTCTCTGATGTAATAGCTGTTGAACTTCAGGCCGGCTGCTTGACCTCTCTGTGCCTCAGTCCTCACAGTTGCCAATTCATGGGGTTATGCGAAGATTCAGTAGGATGATATATAGAAAGCACTCAGCATTGTGCTTGGTGAACGATTAGCTATTGTCAGTAGTATTAGCATTGCTCTTCAAGGGGGAAGAGTACCTCTTTCGAGTACCTCTTCAAGGGGGAAAAGTAGTAACAGTCTCTGCCTTTTTCTAAAGCCTAAGGAATAAGCCAGAGTGATGTAGAGAAAAAATGGGCCGGGGAAGAAGTTGGCGATGGATTGAGGGGTCCGAACACATGGGTTCTTAGTGGGCCTCTGTTGTCTCCTCTGAAAGGGGCAACCTATCCTATCCCTCCCGTTCCTGGAGCCCCTCCTAGTGCTGCCTCCCTAGAATCCAGGGACTTGGAGTATGTTGTGACATTCCTAAGTGACCTGCTTTTGGCAGACTCTTCAGGAAAAAGGAGGAAAGCCACAGTGGCAAGTGGGGAGTGGAGCTGCCATTTTGCAGCCCATACCAGAGCAGGGCCTGGACATCCCCTGCTGGTTATCGGGGCTCATCTTGCATCCATCAGGGCTGACCTTCCTCCTTGAGGGTGTAGTTTCTGCCAAGGATCAGGCTCAGAGAAATCTGGCTTGGCCTCAGTACCAGGAATGAAAGGCATTTAAAAAAAAAAAAAATCGATGTAAGAATTGAGTCTTTCGAATCCATCTGATCTCAGAGATGGCAAGTGACTTTTATCTTGTGGGCCAAGTCCAAGTCATTGCTGCTGTTGATTAGGGGTTCCATGTTAAAGATTCTAAGGGGGTGGCATGATGAAGCATGATTGATTATTGATGTCTGCCACGGATGTGGAAACGGGCAGTGTGCGGCTGTACGTGCTATGAGTTTGACACCCTCGTCCCCTCATTATTATAGAGGGACAGACAGGCCCACAGAAAGGGGAAGAGTTGCTCTGAGCCATGTAGCAAGTCCGTCCACCTCGCAGCAACCCCCTCCCACCTGGAAGGAAAACGAGGAGAGAAGGCCCAGGGGATCTGGCCAGGGGTGGGATGCTGGTTAGAGCCATTGCTTTAAAGGCACCCATGCCATGGTGGCCAGGTGTCACGGAGTTAGCTAACATGTTCCCCAGGTACTTGGCAGATGAGCGTGAGGTTCTGTGGGGCCTAGGGCCCTCTGAAGTGCCCCGCTCACCCAGCCATGCGCAGGGCTCAGAGCTGGCCTCTGTTGCTGAATTAGAGCAGTGTTCCCGAAGGTCACTCAGTGCTGCGCTGTGCGGGGACCTCCTGTTGGGCCTTCCCCCGAGCTCCAGCCCCTTGCGCCCACCCCCAGGTCCTCACTGGCCCCAGAACAGCCATCAGACAGTGTTCCGAGTGGCATGAACCTCCTCCAAGCCACTTCCCGTGGAGGAGCCAGGGCTTGGACACGCGGGTGGCATTTGGCAGCCTCTCAGGCTGGGAGAGGGAGGAGGGGCCTCCCTGCCCAGGAGGCTGGCTGCCAGGCTTGCAGTGGTGGCAGCTATTTCCCGACTGCCCAGAAGTGCCTGTGCTCTCTCTTAGAACGTCACTGCCACTGGAGCCAGCGTGGGGGAAACTCAGGGGTTTTCAGCAAGAAGAGCAGCGATAATACCGAACCTGGTGACTCTGTTGGATAAAACCAGAGGTGAAAGGAAGTGAGGTCACAGATGCCTGTATTCACCCAACCGGCCACGTGTGGAAGCCAGCACAGCAGCCCTGAGGAGTGGTAGAGCCACACTTGAGGTTTCCAGAAGGCCATGAGGAGTGCTGGACACAGGGCGCTACCTTTGCTGCAGCCCAGCCACATCCACACTCACGGCAGGCATCGCTGACCCACCACAGTGGGCGCTACGGTGCACCTCCGGGTCCTGCTCAGTGCAGGACACAGATGTCAGTGCCAGTCAGCCAGAGTTGAATCCTAGGAAGTGGGAACCTGCCTGCCATTCTCGTCCTGGATGGTGAAGGCAAGGCAAACTGGCTTTACAACAGGCAGGACGTTCAGTCTGTGGAGTGTTTCCCGGTTCTGAGAGAGAAGGATGCTTAGGTCCCACCGTGGTGGTCAGAAGGTCCTAAGCAGCAGTGGGTGCTCTTCTCTGTATGGGGAGACCGTCGGGCCTTAACCCCAGGGAGCCTACACTGCCCAGGAGGGGAGCCCAGGGAGAGCTGCAGGTGCCTGGAGACCGGGTGGTCAGGAGCCCACAGAGGGAGCAAGCAACCTAGCCAGGCTCGTCCCTAGATATGGGGTGTGGGCCAACCAGGTTATTTCCAGAGAGTTGATTCTGGAATTAACTCTCTAATTCTGGGATCCCTGGGTGGTGCAGCGGTTTAGCGCCTGCCTTTGGCTCAGGGCGTGATCCTGGAGACCCGGGATCGAATCCCACGTCGGGCTCCCGGTGCATGGAGCCTGCTTCTCCCTCTGCCTGTGTCTCTGCCTCTCTCTCTCTCTCTCTGTGACTATCATAAATAAATAAAAATTAAAAAAAAAAACCTCTCTAATTCTGGGTGTGGGGAGGAGCCCCATAGAAGAGCTAAGGACTCTTTGTCCTGGGGACCAAGAGACCAGGGGCGGGGGCCAGGGGTAGGGGCACAGGGGAGATGATGGGATGTAAGTGCTCACAGCTCCAGGCATTTGAGCGGGAGGGGAAGCAGTGGATGCATTCTCAGTAGCCCCAAACTGTACAGGGGCGTCACCGGTGACCTCAGCTCAGTAGGGCCTTTGTGACTATGGGAACTGTTGGGAACCAGATGGAAGCCTGTGAGGGAGTGAGTTCTGTTCTGGAAATCACTGGACAGGGTGCAGGAGGCAGAGTCAAGGATCGGATGGTGGACTCCACGGGATGTTTCCGAGCAGCGAGCTTTGAGCGCCAAGGGGTAGAGGCATTTGCACGCCTGCAGGACTGCCCGGAGAGGAGGCAGTGGCTTGGGCACAGCTCTGGAAGCAGCAGTCGAAGAGCAGGCAATCATTCAGACCCGGCCACGTGGGGGTTTGCTCTGTGACAGACCCAGGCAACGAGGTGCCGGGTCCGCTCCATTGTGCCAGCTGATAGTTTCCTGTTCCAGTGGGCGGTTGGCAGGGCTTTGCACCTGAGCCTGCCAGAACCAACAGTCAGCCCTTTGCCGCAGCCGCTGGGGAAGAAGAGCTCCTGGCCACCCTCCCTGGCGTGTCTTATCTGCTGCTGGCCCTTCATCCGGTGCTTCAGGGTGGGAAGGGGTCCTGGTTGGAGGGCCCCCATGCGGAGGGGCCCCTGGGCTGTAAATCCAAGAGACGCAGGATCTGTCGCACTGTGGTCTTGGGGGGACCCCTCACCTCTCTGAGCCATCCTGTCTTCATCGATCGGTGGCTGTAGGACCATCCGCCTGTCTTTCCAGGAGGCTTTGTTGGGGCAGAGCGAGGTAACAGGTATGAAAGTTTTGACGTGGTAATTCAGAAAATGCAAAACAGCTACCAGCAGCATCAGCTGAAGCCCCAGGAGGGGGACATGTGTGCAGTTAACATCTGGTACCACAGGACCCAGAAAGGCCAGTGGCTTGGCTTTCAAGGTTTCTTGTTCGTTACTTCCTAAAAGAATTTTGAGAAATTGTCTATTCTTTCGTGTTTTTGAGTTGACATCTCACAATCTCACACTTTTATCCGAAGTTTAAATAATTACAAAGGATATAATTTCTGGAGTATTGTGTAAAAAGAAAAGTGTCATTTTGGAAATACAACCGTGAAACCACTGTTTTAAATATATCAGAGAGAATCCAGAGCCGCTGCTGTTTAATATCTGCCATCATCCATTTTAAAAACATGTGAACAGGCTCATCTTTAACAGTCAGAAATTTTACATCTTTCCTTTCTCTCCTTGAACTCTTATTTCCAGTCCACTTCCTTCGCAGGATTTTATCCTAATGTAATATATTTTTTATGCCTGAGAGTCTTTTATTGATCACTGTTTTACACTCCTCTCCCACAACAAGATGTACGTAAATTGAAATCGAAATTTCTAAAAAATTTGTCAGGCTCCTAAAACTCAACTTTTTAAAAACATTTTCCCCCTGCCCCCTGGGCTGGATCGAGTTATTATTAGTATACAGTTTGTCAAAAGCAAATTTAGGTAAATGATAAACGTAAAACTAAAAAATTATTGAAAATGCACCTCTTAATGAAATGGTTGGGGCTTTGTTTCTTTCTCAAATGGCTCCTGTTTCTGTGAATTAATATTTTTCCTTGTTGAATGAGACAAGATTCGGGATTAATTTAACTCCTGTTTTTTTGTTTCCGTACATGTAAGTACTTAGAAAGCCTAATCACGCAGTAAGGAACCAGGGATGGATAGAGTTGTGAGCTTCACTTAATTTTCAGAACTCTTTCCAAGTTGCGTGCTGAAAATTGCATGGGGTCTGTCCTCAGACATTTTTAATGATCTCTCTGCTGACAGCTCTGTTAGATGCTGCTTCAGTTTTGTTGAGAGCAAAGATTTGGAAATCACCCGGTTCACAGAGGGCCTTGGCCTTGTTCCCCGGCGTTCGATTTTTCCCACTTTCTAGGTACTTGGGGTCACCTCTTTGCTTGGAGCCATGAGATGGGCAGCCCCCTGGGGGGCACCATGGTGGGATGGGAAAGTGAAGGAATCGTGTTGCTTGTAGCCCATGAGCGTGGGGGTGATGAGAGAAGAGGGGAGGAGAGCCAGCTGAGTGGGGCCTCCCCGCCCATGGCACGTGTCCAGCACATTGATTTTAGGGAAGAGTACATTTGAAAGTTGATGATTGGGGTATTGATTCTCTTAAAACTGCCTGTGCTCATACATCCCTAGGCGATTTGGACTCTACTCGGAAGACCCTGGTCCCAAGGACATTTGGTTTCAGTCCAAGCCCCAAGAGCTTCAGGAAACCCACTGCCTGTGGTTTACCTCCCCAGCTTCCCCCCCACCCCCACCCCCACCGGCAGGCTTTGGGCCTAGCTCCTGCTGGGTCCCGGGACCAAGGGGGCTCGGTGCTCCTCGGCACCCCCACCTGCTTGTGTTTTTCCTCTCGTTTACCTGCTCTGGATTTCTGTCTCGGTGCATTTTGTGTATCTAGAAGGGTGTCTGAGCTTGTCTGGAGCTAGCTGGGTGCAGGTGGGAGAGCTGAGGCTTGCTGCCCTCATTCCTTGTCCTCAGGGGCTGCCTCTTCTGCCTGGGCCTTCCCTACTGCTGCTTCCCTCCATGGCCTCAGGAACTAGAGCCCCCTGGTCCCAGCTGGCCTCACCTGGTCTGTCCCGAGCTCTCCGGGAGGGAGCTAAGCCAGGCTGTCTGCCAGGTGCTTTCCAGAAAATGCTAGACAGGTTCTGTTACTCCATGCCTGTGGATTCTTCTGTCACTAGTGACGGGGTTAAGGAGAAGAAGAGCTTGGCTCCCGTGTGCTGGCATGCTCTGTCAGCTGCCCCTGGCAACCGTGAGAGGGGCAGGGGACTCTGGGAGTCCTGTGGTAGGACTGGACATGGGGGAGGGACCTCTGCTGCCCTGCAGCGCTAGGGGAGTCCTGTGACTGAAGGGGTGACTTGGTGTGGTGGCAGTAGGATGGCTCTGAAGGGTGGCCAGCCACTAGCTGAGGAGCCCCAACCCCGGACCGTCTGACCCCTAGAACATTCCCGCTCATCAGTGCGTATTGAGCTGTCCCAAGCACACGAGGACTTCTGAGAGGAGGGAGGACAGGAGCAAGACCTGGGTGCCCCCAGCGAATGGTAAATGTTAATGAGCACCATCTTTCCTTGGTACTTTCCCAGAGGGGTGGTGGCCACACACACAGGCTCCGGGTGACTGCGGCCCTTACTTCCCTCATCTGAAAAGTGGGCATGATAATCGCCTGTGTCTGCTGAGCGTATGAGGGTGAGCTGAGCTGGCCAAGTGGCTGCACACCTCACCTGTGTGGAGGGCTCGGGGGACAGCCTTGTGCAGACACACGAGAGGCTCAGATGAAGGGCATCACAGCACCTGGCACTTAGTAGGCAGCAATGGCGACAAAGGACATGGGTAATGGGGGAGCCCTACCCCGTCAGCAGTGGGAACTGGACTGTCTGAGCTGAGAATCCCCAGGAAGGCTCACTAGCGCCCCCTGCACTGCACTGGGCTATGCAGTGGCTGGGGCTGGGGTGGGGGTGGGGGGGACACAGGGCCACAGCATAGACAGGCATGTCCTCCCTATATGGTCATTTTGCTGCAGGGCCCTTTGGGGAGAAATGTTATAGCCTTACTATGGATGATTTTATGTGGTATTTGTGTTACAAGTTAGAATTACAGAGAAAACAAAAAGCTCAGGTGGGATTTAGGCCCGTGGCTGCTGCTTTTTGCCCTGTCCCAGCCTCTTAGGGGATGTGTGGATGCCCCCTGGCCAAGACAAGTTCTTTTTTTTTTTTTTTTTTTTAAGATTTTATTTATTTACTCATGAGAGACACAGGCAGAGAGAGAAGCAGGTTCCATACAGGAAGCCCGACGTGGGACGCAATCCTGGGACTCCAGGATCATACCCTGAGCCAAAGGTGGATGCTCAACCGCTGAGCCACCTATGCATCCCAAGACAAGTTCTTTAATGAAAAAGTAGACCCGCATGATCTTGGTCACCCTTGTGTGTGCAGATGAGAGGCCAGGGCTCCGGAAGCTCAGGTGACCGGCCAGCCTGAGGCATGGAGCACCCTCCCTCACCTGGCCCCTTCCCCAGCCTCCCAGATACCCCCAGCTTTTAAGGGCTCTTTCTGATTTCTTACGTAATTCAGATGGAAAAGCACCCAAAGGCAGCCCCCACGGTGGATCTGTGCGAAGCCGCTATTCAGGGACCTGGATTTTTGACCAAGCGTTGAGATATGCATCTGGTACGTGAGGGCCGAGGGGCAGGAGGACCTGACCGGGGCCAGCAGGAGGGTGGGGGCTCGGCTGGACGCAGCCCTGACCTGCGGCCCCGGCGATGAGCCTAGCCTGCTAGTGTCTGCGGGCCCATGGGGGGGGGGGGCGCCCTTGTCCACCCCGCCACCGTCACAGGGCAGCTGGTCTGAGCCTGCCAGGGGCCTGGAAGACTTGGCCATTGGAGGGATGTTAGAGCGTGTGGGGATTGAGAAGTCCGGAACGTCGCGACCGTTCGGGCAGCACCTGCTGCGGGCTGCAACCCTGAAACAAGCCGAGGGTGTAAAGGAGTTCTGTGGCCAAGCGTGGTGGAAGAGCTTGACTTAAAAGTTGGCTTCTAAAGAACTCCGGAAAATGCTGGTAGTGCCAGCAGCTATGCTGTACCAATTGCCTGCTTTGTACGAGGTGCTGTGCTCAGTAGCCACAGTGTTATTGCTCACGACTGTCCCCCACCCACGCCCACCCCTGAAGTGGGTGCCATTTCCTATGTTTAGAGAGGCAGCCTGAGGCACGAATGTTTCCATGACTTGTCCCGGGCCCTTGACTGCTTAGACGGTGAGCCAGGGTTTGGAGCCAGATGTGCTGGCACCACCGCACCCCCGGGCTGCCACCCTAGCGTGCTCTCCCCATGCCCCTGCCCCCAGCTACCTGTGTGTCCATCTCCTCTGCACACAGAGCACCTGAAGCCTGAGGTCTTAGGGTGAGTGGCCGTGAGGAGGCAGGCAGGACCTTGGACTCCATCCCGAGACTCCATACCCTGAGCCAGGGCCCCCACTCTGCCTTGGGGAGCCAGCAGAGGGCACAAGGCTGACCATCATGCCCCCCTGTGACTCTCTGTGTGGGTTGAGATCCGTGAGCAAGGCTTCAGGGATCATCTGCTCGCTCTGTGGGTTGAGAGCAGATCCCGCAGAGCCGGTGGGGACCTGACCTGCTTATAAACAGGATCACGGGGCGGGCAAGCGGGGGACCCATGCAGCCTGCAGTTATGCACCTTGAGAAGGCCCTTAGCTCATTGATGGCGGTTGGAGAAACAGAGGCCCAGGTCTGTGGCAGAGAGGGGCCAGGCTGGGGCCCCGAGGCTTCCATCTGGAAGTGGGTCAGAGCTGAACCAGTGCTGCTTGTCACAGGCTGTGGCCTCAGGCTTCTGGGGAGAGAGTCCACCTTCCTGGGGCGCCCTCCCCTCCGTCTACCCCTTTCTCTTGCCTCTCCTGCCTCTTCTCCCCCCGACTTCCGCCCCTTGCTGTGGCCGTGTCAGGGGCCTGCACAGTGCCCGCCAGGTTCTGTACTTCACTGTCGTGACCCTGTCACCCTGCCCGTCCCCTTGCCTAGTGGCCTGTCTACTTCCTGTCAGACGGAGGGCGGCGATCGCTCATCGACTTGCCCTTGGTTGGGCTTCGGTGCCAGGCACCGTGGAGATGCTCCATAAATTCTCCATTGGTTGAAGGCGAATTGGCAGAAACCATTGAAGAGTGGGAAGAGGCACAGGAAAGGGGTCGGGGTCACTGTGCCTGGGTGACAGATGAGTAGGGCAGCGGGACACCGTGAATTTATCAAGCCCCCGTTGTGTGCCAACCACGGGGCTAAAGGCAAAAGAAATGCACAGTCTGAGCTTTGCCCTCCCCGTGTTTATATTTTCCTCTGTGAGGCGAGGGCAGCACACATAAAACTCCTGGCCAGCAGCCTGCTGGGCTCCACGCTGGTGTTGGGATGACAGTGTCTGCTTTATGACCCACAGCGGTCAGGTTGTGGCAAGGCCACCTGTGTGGCGGCCAGCTCAGATGATGTGCCTTGTTAACCCTGCCCTCGGTCCCATGAGGCGTAGGAATCGTCATCCTGTGCTACGGGTGAGGCTGCCGAGGCTCGGACCAGCAAGGGGAGGTGCCTGAGGTCAGCGGGGGCAGTGGTAGGGCTAAGCTCATAGATTCCAAGGTCAGTGCTCCTCAGACTTCATCAGAAGCCTGGAGCTTGCACCCAGGAAACAGGCCTCTGCCCCCCTACCCCCAGGCGAGGTTGAAGGCGGGAATAGCTGGTGATGCCCACACTCACTGAGCACCTGGGTGGGTGGCAGGAGCCCTGCTCATTTTCGTTCAGCCTTTCCATTGATGCTGTTGCATTATCCAGATCTTTCCCATAAGGAAACTGAGGCCCAGCCGGTAAATGGTAGAGCAGAGATCCCCTCCCAGGTCTGTCTTGCTCTTGCTCTCAAACCAATAGTTCCCCTACCTGGTTGCTGGGCATCGGAATCCCCTGAGGATCCTTTTGGAAAAGGCCGATTCCTAGGCCCTAGCCGCAGCCATTCCAGGCATGGGGCCATGGCCTCTGTATTGGCGTGAGCTTCCAGGCCATTCTGTTGGGAAGGATGCAGCCTTGGGTAGTGGGCCCATGTGAGGGATGAGCTGGCCTCTGCCTGGGACCCCTGCCAGGCCGGGTCTGATGGCCTGTGCCTGACTTCCTGCCGTGAGCCTTCCTTCCGTGTGTGCTGTGCATGGGTGGGCTCCACCCTGACCTGTCTGAGATGTCTAGTGGGAACTCCATGATTTCAGTCCCAGCTCCTGGGAGAAGGGTCTGCAGAGGACTGGAGGAGCTGGGCGGTTACACCCTGGTGCTGTCTGCATGGCTGAGAGAACAGGAAAGCTTCTCAGCAGACGGGGGGGGGGGGGGTGCTTTCCTTGTAGGGCTCATCTCTGATAGAGCTGGGCACTTCCTAGGGGGGATATAGGGCCATGCCTGTGAGGCAGGTGCTTATTGCCCCATTTGACAGATGAGCAGACTGAGGCTTAATGTGTCTAAGGGAGTCACATAGGGCGTGATGCTGGTAAGCAGCAGAACAGGGACAGGGATCAGATCCATCTGAGGCGAGAGCCCTCCTTACCTCTGTCCTGTCCTGGCAAGGAGGAGATGTAGAAGTTACTGGAATGCATGTTGATTTCCTCATGGATGCAGTTTATTCCTTATTTTGGAAGAGCACTTTTACGTTCCTTTTTCCTCTCAAGGAATAAGTGTAAGAAAGAGTCGCCTTCTCCGTCTTGCAGTTTCGGAAATTCAGGCCCAGAGATGGGAAGTGACTCGCCTGAGGTCACTTTAGAGAGTTGGGGCCAAAACTTGGACCTAGATCCCCGCACTCCTGACTCCCAGCTCAGGGCTGTGTCTGCTGGTCCTCGCTGCCTCTCTCCTTGCTGGGGACGAGACCGCCCCCTGGATGACCCCTGGGCCCTTGTCATGGAGTTCCGGACACTTGGGGGCATCACTGCGGGTCCTGGGACCTCACCGTTGGCACGTGCTGGGTACCGCCTGACCTGTCCCCTCCTTTCCTGTGTTCCAGGATCCTATGAGTGTGGAATCTGTGGCAAGAAGTACAAGTATTACAACTGTTTCCAGACCCACGTACGGGCACACCGAGGTGAGTGGCATCCCTGGGGCAGAGCTGAGGGCCGTAGTGCCCCATTCTCTGCCGGCTTGTGGATGACCCCAGGGCCCCCCCACCCCCCAGAGCTCCGGTCCTCTCCCCCTTTCTGCAGTAGGATGGAGACCCAGGCAGAGAGAAGAGGCCTGCTTAACTTGGGAGAGCACACAGGGGCTGGCAGGAGGACGTGCACCAGGCTTCTGCCCCCCACACGGGCCTGCTTCCTCCCAGGGTACATCAGAGCCACCTGGTGTGAGCGGCCCCTGCAGGGAAGGTGCTCACCTGTCATCTCGTGTGCACCTCGTGGCAGCCCCGGGAGTGGGAGCGGGGCGCTGTCTCTCTTCTGAAGATGGGGAGGCTAAGGGACAGATGGTGCCCGGGAGGAAGGGCGATGGGTCGGGGCTGGCAGCAGGGGCCCTCGGGGAAAGGCTGTGAGGCTGCATGCAACGGGCACGTGGTGGTGGGCTCCCCACCTGCCCTCTGCCTGCCCCCCGCTCCTTGGTGCTGGCCCAGCCACGGGTCCAGCCCGCTCACTTCCTTCTCATTTTCTCTCTCTCGCAGACACCGAAGCCACCTCAGGGGAGGGCGCCTCCCAAGGCAGTGAGTACTTTTCCCTTGCTCTTGTCGCCCTCAGGACTGCCCCAGAGGGCTTGTGGGAGACACTTTGCTGTGGCTCAGGCTTTGGGGCCAGAGGGTCTTTATGATATTGTAGCGTGGTACCTCAGAGCAGCCTTTCCCAAAGTGTGTTGGTGGCACACATCCTGGGGAAGCTGACAGGTGCTCTCTCGGTAGCGGGATCTCTGGCCAGGTAGCCCTGGGAAGCCTCGAGTTCTTCTGAGTCCCCAGGTTTCCCTGTGGTGGACTTCTCAGGGCCCTTCCCTGGCAAACCCAGTGCGTGCATCTTGACTCCCACTCATGGTTGGATCTGGGGCCTCATAGCTGATGTTTGGGAAATGCTGCTTCCGAGAGGTCTCTCGTGGGCACCCTTGGGCACTCATCTCTGGGTGCGCTACCCCAGCGCCTGCGCCGCACAGGGCCTTACCGTCTGAGGACACTGTTTTGCTGTTCACGTGGCCTGCTTGCCCAGCCCCCAGAGCTAACCCCGTGGGCCTCCGAAGCAGCCAGATGGGCGGAGGCTGGGATAGAACCTCTCCCCGCCCAACCTCTGGAACCGGAGCTCCAGAACTGAGCGGTTCCACTCCCAGGTGTATCCCCAACAGAACCGTGTGCGCATGTCCACCGAAAGATGGAAACCAGGATATTCGTTTATTTCATTTTTAAAAAAAATATTTCATTTATTTGAGAGAGAGGGAGAGCATGAGCAAGGGGGAAGGGGCAGAGAGAAGCGGACTCCCTGCTCAGCAGGGAGCCAGGAGCCCATCGCAGGGCTCCATCTCAGGACCCTGAGATCATGACCTGAACCGAAGGCGGATGCCCAGCCGACTGAGCCACCCGGGAGCCCTGGGTACTAGGATACTCTTAGCAGCCCTGTTTGTGACAGCCCCAAGCTGGCAACCACCCGAGTGCCCAGCGCTAGGCGAATGAATGGACAGATGGGTCGTGTGTTCGTGTGAAGCAGTTTGGAGGAATGACGTAGGGCTGCCCCCAGGAACGTGGATTACCCACAAACAGAACATTAGCAGAAGCCCGACGTGGGAGCCCCTCCTCTGAGATCTGCGTACAGGAAGTATGAAATCGGGGAAGGGATTCCTGCTGGAGGAAATCGTGGTTCCCCTTGGGAAGGGGTGTCTGGGTGCGGATGACACAGGTGATTTTGGTTTATGAAAACCGAAGGAGCTGAACAGTTCTCTGCATCGGGGCCAGCAGAACACTTTTGTAGGGCCCAGATAGCAAATACTTGAGACCCTGTAGGCCAGATTCTTTGTCCCCTCCACCCAGCACTGCTCAGTAGCACGAACCCAGCCAGAGGCGTGATACGGAAATGAATTTTTCACCAAAGCAGACAGTGGGCAGACCATCGTTTGTCAACCCCTGTTCCTCCTGCCATAAAAGGTTTTTAAAAAATAATAAACATGACTCCCACCCCCACCCCCACCTCCCCAAAAATCCAAAACAAAGCAGGTTGAGGAGGTGTGTGGGATAAAGCAGGGCCTTAATTGCACTTGGTCCTAAAAGCATTTCTTCTGAGGTCCTTGCCCACCCACTCTCATTGGATTCGCACGTCACGCGAGAGGCAGGCAGGGCCGAGGCTGAGCCTCTGTTTTCTAGACATTCAGAGGCTCAGGTAGGCCAGACCCCTGCCAGAGGACCGTGGCTAGGAGGCCGTGCTGGCCTGTCCCTCTCGGGCCCTGTCCCAGCCTGGCCCCTGCCTCCCGTCTCCTGCGGAGGCTTCCTCCTCTTCTGGCTCCCATGGTCAGCCTGTGGTCAGCCACACATTTAAAGATCTTCTCTGTTGATCTTTCCTTCCTTGGCTATTCTGGGCCCCTGGCCTCTCCGGCTGCCCCTCAATGATCCATTGTGTTCCCTCTGGCTTCCACGGTTCCCAGAGTCCCACTGGCTGTTGAAGACTCTAGCTGGGGGCATTTATAGTCTTTCCATCACTTTCGCTTTCCTCCCCAGGGAGTTTTCTCCCCACGGCCACTGTGCCTTAGTTTATTTTCAGCCCTGCACACCCCGACCCTGACCCAAGCCTGCAGTGCCTGCGCAGAAAGCCAGGCGTCCTCACACACCAGCCTCGGGGGAGGAGCCTGACCATGGAGCTCCGGAGCCTAGAGCACTATGTCGAGGATACCAAGTCCAGCCTACCCATTTTGCAGATGAGGACACTGAGTCCCAGAGAGAACTCACTGCAACCTGTTAGTGGTGGAGGTGGGCATAGAAACCAGGCCTCACGCCTTCTAGTCCAGGGCTCTTCCATTTAGTTGTTAGAAAAACTGTACAGTCAGAAATGGAGGCATATACCCACTCACCCAGCTCTTGGCTAAGAAAATAAAAAAATTAACTCCTTGTCCAGTTCTCTTGCTGCTGTCCCATCGATTCCCTTTCCAAAACAACGTTAGGTAACATTTACCAAGTATTTGCTGTCCGTTAGGCATTGTGCTTGCTCCTTCTTTATTACAAGTCTGGGTGGGAGATGAAGGAACTGCCATCCCCATTTTGCAGATGAGAAGACCAAGGGGGTAGAGGTGAGGGAGTGTGTCCTGCGTTAGTCACCCTGGAGGGTGGCCGAGCCGGGTTGGGGTCAGCCAGTCTGACTGCAGAGCCCCTCTCCCCGGGGGGATTCGCAGTGCCATTCCTGGGCTCTCGTGGAGGTTCTGAAAACGTGGTTTCACTGACAGAAAACTATTTTGCCTTTCTTCCTTCGGCGAGAACTGCTTGCTCTAATCTACGCTGCCTTGGGTGGGTCCAGGAGTGTGGTCCCCACCTGCACTGAGAAGAAGTAGTGGATTCAGCAGAGCTTCTCAGTGGCAGAGAGCTGGGAGTTCTCGTTTTATTGGAAGTGGTGGGAGGGCTGTGTGAGCAGAGGTGAGGTGTGCTGCCAGCAGCTGTGGAGGGCGACCGGCACTGGCTAGTGGGGGAGAGGTATTTCAGGCTGGTTCCGGGCCCCCTCTGGAACCAGACCCTGGATGGCCTTGACTTCTTCACCTGTGTTGCCTGGTATCTAGCACCGAGAGAGACAATTATGGTCCAGATGGGACACGATGGGGCGATGGATGGGGGTGAGGGGGAGGCTCTTGTCTGGACTGGATTGAAGCTTGAGCCAGACTTGGAATCCTACAATGGCCAGCCTGGGAGAGGCCCTGGCAGTCTGCTCATTACCACCCACCTGTTCCCTCCAGTTAGGGGGAAGAGAAGGGAAGGTGAATCCTGAGGTGGGGTGAGCGCTTGCTGGCAGTCTGGGTGAGACAGAGCAGGACCAGGTCTCTCCTCGTCCACGCCCCACTGCCTCCCACCACCACTGCCCGCCTGGTTCAGGTGTGAGCATGGAGATGGTAGGCCGTGGTGGGATGGATGGTGGCATGCCTGGTCCCCAGACCCTCCGAATGACTGTGTGTGCCTCGCTTGGGGACCAGTTAGTCTCTGTGGCCCTGGCATCTGCCAGGGTATTTTGAGACTGCAGGTGCAGTGGAAGCGGTGGGGGCAGAGGCAAGGAGATGGCTGGTGTCATCTGTGCCCCCAGGTTCAGCTAAGCAGGGGCCAGAAACCTTCCCATAGAATCGCCTGGCCTTGCGGCTTTGGGATGGAGGGAGTCTCATCACATCCTGTATTTGAGTGCTGGGGAGCAGAAGAGCCAGAAGGCTGGTGCCTGAGTCAGGAGTGGAAGGTGTTTTATGCAGACAGGGGGGCCGTGTGCGCTCACTTAGCTACGGCTTGGAGTTAAGTGAATATCGGAATCTTAGCCAAGACTCCTTATCCTAGTGCACAGCCTTGGGCAAGCCACTCAGTGTCCCTGTGCTGGGCCATATCAGGAAGAGGGGCGGATGGGCCATCCCTAGATCTGCCCAAGGGATACACACAGGGGGTCCATGCTGGTGCGTGGTGAGAGCCATGTCCTGCATGAGTCCAGCCTCGGAATTTGGGTAGAGGGATCGTCCACACTCTGGCCCTCTATTCATCATCTGTTGCCTTTAACACATTCCCCAGAACTGAATGACTTAAACCAACATTGGTTATCTAGGCTTGTGTGGTCAGAACTTGGACGTGGCTTCACCAGAGCCTTTGGCTGGGGGTCTCCGGGCAGGGGACGTGTTGGCCAGGCTGCGGTCTCTCCTCTCAAGGCTCAGCCGGGGAAGGAGCTGCTTCCATGCTCACTCAGTCACGTGGCTGTTAGGATGGGTGCTTCCCAGGCTGTGGGGCCACGGGCCTCCGTGCCCACTGGCTGTGCACCAGCGACTGCCATATGGTGTGCTCCATTGGGCAGCTCATGTGAGCGAGACGAGAGTCACAATCTTTTGTAACCTGCTCTCAGAAGTGACATCCCATCGCTTTCTCGCATTCTCTTCCCTTAGGAGCAAGTCAGTAGATCCTGCTCAGGGTCAAGGGGAGGGGATCGCACGGGACGTGAACGCCGAAAAGCCAGGGTCATTGGGAAGCTGCCCACCACAGGCCCTCGTAGCTGTGTGGCTTGGGGGACAGGTCTCTCCTGATCCTCAGTCTTCACGTGTGTTAAATGGGTTACTACTTCGTGTTCGGTCACAAGGACTAACAGAGGAAAGGCAGAGGAAGGGCCTGGCCTGGCACCTCGCACGTGCAGTGCCCAGGAAGCAGTAGCTTCGGTGATAGTTACTCTCCTGTAACCTCAACTCTCCTGTAACAGGAGAGATAGTTACTCTCCTGTAACCTCAACCTCAACTGAGTGTCACTTGAGGTGGGGCCGGGCCCTTAGGAGCTTGGCTCACGAGGCGTGGGACTGGGGGTTGGTTTGAAAGTTGCTTCGAGGCTCTCCTAGCTCCCTGGTGTAGAAAACGCCTAACACTCCCAGGACCGATTGTCCATGGGTCACCAGTTGGGGCCAGTGTGGGATAGTCCCGTGTTTGGTTCCTGAGGCAGACGAGCTGCCCTCCCCCTCAAGAAACCCCACCCCCACCTCAAGTGACAAAAGTCTCAGTAACTACATGTGTCTTTGCATCCCCTGCAGACAATTTCAGGTACACGTGTGACATCTGTGGGAAGAAGTACAAGTACTACAGCTGTTTCCAGGAACACCGAGACCTACACGCCGTGGATGGTGAGTTAGGCCCCTCACTTGTAGCGAGTAGAGTCGTGTGAAGAGTGGCACCTGCAACCCTCCACCCCTGCGCCCGGCCAGGGCCACTCATCTGTCCCCTCCACCCCAGGTGTCCTCTCTCTCCTCCCACCCCTGAGGAAGGTCAGTCAGACCGTGGCAGTCAGACCATGAGTGGAGTGGCCGACCCTTGAGGATTTGGGGAGAGAGAAGGTCCCCATACATACTGAGGGTTAGGGTAACCCAAGTGAAATTGCCATTTTTTTGTAGGTCAGTCCGTCGAATTTTAGCAATTTCATGTCAATGCATTTTACAATTTCATACCGAGTAGTCACATGCTCTGATGAAATTAAACCAGTTTTTTAAGATGAATGATGGTATTTTAGTGTCTTGGGTTATATTGTTAGAAATTAGAACAATAAATTTAGGTAATTTATTTTTAGAATCTCAATCCAGAAATAGGGTCTTGAACCTGGAAAAGATGGAGGGGGCTCCCTCTCTAGCCCCACATCCTGGCCTGTCGCAGGTTGTGACAACCAGGCCCCTGCTACCCATTGTCACTGGCTTGTCCTCTTTTTCTCCTCCTGGTCTCTTCCTCTTGTTCCCCTGCCCTGGGCCCTTGAGTGGCTGTCAGCGATCCAGAAACAGGCCGGGCAGATAGCATCTGCCCACCTCCGGGTTGGGCCCTCGCCCATGGGGAGGATGACAAGTGGAGGCACAGGCTGCATCCTGATTGGGATATGCCCTCCTGTGGTCCCTGGCTTTCTGGGGCGCTCACATTGGCCAAGGGGGCTCTCCTGGGTCCCAGAGGCTGGGAGTGCTGGGCAGAGGCAGCTGTGGGCAGGGACTAACGGGGCTTCTGTTTGCTTCCTTCCTTCTGTGGCCGCTGCCTCCCACCCGGGCACAGTCTTTAGTGTGGAAGGGGCCCCTGAGAATCGGGCAGGTAAGTCCTTGGTGACTGCCCACCTCCCTGTCCCCGGCTGGGCTCCCAAGACCCAGTAACCAGGGCGCTAAGGGCTGTGTGTTCTCCCATAGACCCCTTCGACCAAGGTGTTGTGGCCACTGACGAGGTGAAGGAGGAACCCCCGGAACCATTCCAGAAAATCGGGCCAAGTATGCGGGCCTCTCTCTAGGGCTGGGCTGGGCTGGAGGGTGGCGGCTTGCCATTGGAGGGGGGTGGCTTCCACTCATCCCACAAACAGGGTTCTGGCCGGTGACCCCTGGCTTCCTTATACCTCACTTTGCCCACCTGTCAAATGGGCTAGTCTTAGGAGGTCAGCTTTCGAGGAGGAGCAGAAGAGCACAGGGTCAAGGTCAGGGCAGTGGATGTAGCACATGCTTGGTGCCCTGGTAGTCTGTTAGCCGTCCTGAGCCTCGGCTCCTCAGCTGTCAATGAGGACTACATTTCCCCGAAGGTTTGTTGGGGGATTAAATGCGATCATGAATGTAAATCACCTGTTAGCACAGTGCCTGGTACATAATAGGTGCTCGGAAAATAAACGCTTGTTGTCATCTGCAATTGAAGGGGTTCATCGGCATATGAAGCCGTCCGGGGGAGCCGCGTGCTGACACTCTGTCCTTGTCCCATTAAACTCCTGCAGGCAGGAGCCACACCTGCTTGCTCCCTACCTCTTCTCAGCACACTTGTGTTGAATGTGGTGAGAACACAGCAGTGGCTGGGGTGGTTGTGGCCCTGCCCTTGGGTACTTCACACAGGGAGGGGACAGTAGGTCAGCACAGCATAACCTGAAACACAGGGAGCCGTGGGGGCCGGGGAGGCACCTGACCAACCTTGGGAGTCAGGGAGGCTTCTGCGCTGGGGCCCAGGATGGGGCATGAGCTCTTGCTTCCTAGGGTGGAGGTGGGAGAGACAGTGCTTGTTCTAGGGAGTTGAAAGGCAAATCAGGATCTGAGTTCAGGTCTTAGAGAGCCTTGAATGCCAGAGGAAGGCATCTTGACTTTACTCTGAGAGAAATGAGCTAGAGAATTTACCAAGTGGGGAAGGGACTTGCTCAGATTGACATTTTAGGAGGACCATTTTGGCTGATTCTAGAAGATTGGATGGGGTGGAGTCAGCACCTGAGAGGTGTCTAGTCCAGCTCTTGGGGGACTCATATTCCCCCTCCAAGCTTATCACACAAGGAAAGACCTTTGTTGACTCTCATTACAATAAGGATTTAAGGCAGCTTGCAAAAATATCACACAGACACTGAATGAAGGTGTGAGGAAATCTCAGGGCACTAAAATGGAGAGGTTCAAAGAGCCAGCTGGAGATGCTCCTTGGGGTGGAGCTTGGCCCTGATGTTTGGAAGGCATTGACTGGGTCGTCATCCTACACCACCACCCCCTTCCTTTTTCTCCCTCTTTCCTCTTTCGTGGGAGAGGGTGATTTGTTGGTTTCTTAGAAATCTGAAGCACTCTGGAACTGGAACAGGATCTGGGAAGTGGCTAGCACAGTGCTCATCATGTGTTTACTCTGCATATGACCTGTTTCCTCTCTATAAAAAAATGAAGTTCTCAATACTAAGACTGCTAAGAGTTAAACTGCGGGGAAACCCACATGTGAACCAGACATGTTTTATAATGGACAGTCGCAGACAGACACGGGACGGGGACAGCAGAATCTGCGACCTGCCGTCTTAGTACCACCTGCCCCAGAATAGTACTGCCCTTCCATCTATAACATCATAATTATGAAACTAGAATTAGAATCAGGTGCAGGTTTGAATGCTGACATCATCAGTTCACTGTTTACTTACCTCCTTCTGGGTGTCCTTTGATTCGTCTGTAAGTTGGGGACAAGAACATCTCTCTGCTCTGTAAGTTCATTGGAGGATGTGTGCTGGAAGGGACTAGCCCAGCCCCTGGCTTGTATTCAGGGTCTAACAAATGAGTGAGCCAAGAGATGGCCAAGAGTGGGAGCTTTAGAGCATCTCATCTCTGAACCCCAGCTCTACACTTACTACCTGTGTGACGCCCTGCATGCTTTATGACCTCCCTAATCCACAGTTTTCTTAACTCAAGAATCGGGTGATGACAAGAAAACTCCCCTCTCGGGATTGTCATGGAGATTGGATGAAGTCATGTTTGCAAAGGAGTCAGTGTAGTCCTTAACACATGCATGGAAGGCATTAAATAAGTGGTACCTATTGCCCAGGAAAGTACAGAACTAGATGAAACTTGTTCTGTGTATCAGTAACTAAGTCGTACAGATAACCAGTGCTAGGACCTGGGAGGAATTGACCCACGCCATAAGCAGTTGGGAATTATATTGAGAAAACGGAACTGGGTTTGGCTCCCTGCATGTTCCCAGCTTGACATTATGGAACTGAGATTGCTAAAATAGTGTGAGCATCTCCTGTTACCACTCAGGAGCTGCCTTATGAGATAAGAATGCTACGTCTTGGGTTTCAGCCAGGCCAAGGTCACAGAACCCTAAAAATGACGAAGTATAGAGTTAAGAGGAGCCATGAGAGGCACAGAGCCCCAAGAAGGGACTTTGCCACACGTTGAACTTTGTGGGTCTCAGAAGAGGAAAAAACCCAGGAGCAGTGCATGCTGGGAAGTGTACCTTCCATATCCATGTCATCTGAGCAAATTGAAGAATTGGGTACTTAGGGAGAAGGAAGATGGAGCCATGATAGCAAAGGAATCCTTCTAGAAGGAGAGAGTTGGCCACAGGGGTCTTGCATGTCAGCTTGCTCTCCAGCTGCAGATCCGAGAATCACTACCGTGGTAGTGGTCTACGCTGATAATGGGAGGCCCAAGGACAGGTCACGCTTATCTACTGAAAATGATAAGTGTGGATTCATCTGCAGTTTGATTCTTACATGTGGCTAAGGAAGAGTAACTTGAGAAATTATTTAAATTAAAAAAAAAGCATGAAATTGTAAAAATTCCACATAAGAAGACAGAATTTAGGAGACTCAGAGGGGAAAAGCATATGCCTGAAAATGACCTACTACATAATCTGGAAGAAAATTCTGTTTGACAACCACAATTGAATATAAGAAAATATGACTTATCTTAGGCTGCTTGGACTGTCATAACAAAATACCAGACTGGATGGCACAAACAACTTTATTTTCTCACAGTTCCAGAGGCTGGAAGTCTGAGATCAAAGTGCCAGCCTGGTCAGGTTCTGGTGAGAACCCTCCTTGTGGCTTGCAAATGGCCCCCTTCCGTCTGTGCTCTCAAATGGTGGGAGACCAGTGCAAACAGGCTTCTCGGTGTCTCTTGTTAGAAGGGCACTGATCCAGATAGGAGGGGCCCACCCTCATGACCCCAACACAACCCAATTACCTCCCACAGGCCCCATCTCCAGACACCCATCCACAGTTGAATTGGGGGGTGGGGCCTCAGTTCAGTCCGTAGCATGACTCCTGTGAAAGAGGAGCCTGAATTCTATGGTGACAGAGCAGCAGGATGAAACAAAGAGGCAGAGAAAGGAGTGAAGGACTGCAGAGAAATAGAAAATACAGTTACAGCCTACATTGTGCATCGTAAAGAGCAGAGTTGACCTGCAGAAATGGAACTAATTACAGGCAGGAGAGACCTGAACAGATCAAGATAACAAAGGGAAAACAAGCTGAATATGGAGGCTGGGGAGCCATTTCCAGATACTCCAGATACAAGAGAAAAAACATTTGCTAAACATAGACCCATGTATGCAGACTTAAGGGCTTGTCATATGTCAAGGGATGACAGGGGATTGGGCTATCATCTACCTTAATATAAAGAGACCCATAATTCAGTAGATCTTAGTGACTTTTTAAAACTTAAATATAAAGGAAAATATATGCAGGCATCTAGGCATAAGAAAAGCCAGTTATTAACTGATGGATCCAAGGGGGACTTGCCTCAGGCTCTGTATACTACTAAATGCAAGAAGATAATGAAATACATTTTGGAGGGAAAAGGTTGTAATCGAAGAATTTTATATTTAGACAAATTGTAATTTATAAGTAAAGGGAAAAATGAGGGCTTGAAAACACAGTTTTCCTATGAACCTATCTTCAAAAAAATTCATAGAATACACTCCAGTGGTGAGGAATGAATTCATAGCACAGGAGGACTTACAATGTTAAAACCAGATAAACTAGAAGCAAGTTTAAAATGTTGTGACTCTCATTATGAAATTGAATGCAAGAGACAAAGTTCATTCTACAGTGTTAAAAATGAATTGTAAGAATACGAGAAGGAAGGAATAGGTGAAGGGTACGGTAGGGTAGGTTAAACCAGGCCTTCCCACGGTGTCGCCCCAGACCAGCAGCAGCTTATCAGAAATGTAAATCCTTGGGGCTCGTGGGTGGCTCAGTGGTTGAGCATCTGCCTTTGCCTCAGGTCATGATCCGGGGGTCCTGGGATCAAGTCCTGCATCGGGCTCCCCTGAGGGAGCCTGCTTCTCTCTCTGTGTCTCTCATGAATAAATAAATAAAATCTTTAAAAAGGAAAAAAGAAAGATGAATTCATAGGCTCCACTCCAGACCCAGGGAATCAGAATCCCAGTGTGGAACCCAGCAATCTGTGATGTAATTGCCTTTCTAGATGATTCTCAAATCTGCTCAAGTTTGAGAAGCACAGTTAAGCTACCTTTCTCAATGGTAATAGACTTGAAAATATAATTTTCTCCTTATCTGTGACAGACAGATGTACCTTACATGCTGTGTAAAACAAAGGAGAATATTGGAAAATAATGAAATATCAGAGAGTGGTTGGAAAGACAGAAGATTTCATGCCTCAGACAACTGAAAAGGAAGGAAAGAAACCAGAAAGGGTAGAACATGAAAATAGAAAGAACCAAAACATAAAACAAGTAAAATCAAGTCAATTATAGCAATAAAAGCAAATGGCATGATTTCTTTTATTAGAAGACAAAGGCTCTCTGGTTAATTTGAAATAATGATTTATTAGAGACACCCTAGTTAATTCTTCATCTTTTATCTTTCTCAGGGAACTTGCTCTTGCTTCCTTAACTAAATTGAATTCCTTGTTAGGATTTCATAGCACCATAGATGTCTCCTTTAAGAGCACATATTGTGGCTGCAGGTTTAAGTTTGTTTGTGTGATTATTTGTTTTTTCTGTCTCCTTTTCCAGACTGTAAGCTCCTTGACAGCAGGAACCATGACTGCTTTTCCTCAGCATTTTGTGCTGGCATTTACCAACTATCTTTTTATTTTATTTTTATTTTAAAAAGTTTTTTTAAAGATTTTATTTATTTATTCATGAAAGAGAGAGGCAGAGGCAGGCAGAGGGAGACGCAGGCTCCCTGCGGGGGAGCACGATATGGGACTTGATCCCGGGACCCTGGGATCACGCCCTAGGCCGAAGGCGCAAACGCTCAACCACTGAGCCACCTAGGCATCCCAAAAAAAGAAGGATTGATCACAACATTCAGTCTTTAATAGAGCACATGGACAAATAGGAATATAGGGTTTGAAAAATATTATTAGTACAGCTGGTCTAAGAACTTTGAAGCCTATCAATGGCAAATAGTATATTTTTTTTCCAGTGTTCATGAATCAGTTATAAAAGTTACTTATGAAAATGTCCTCTAAGTCAATATTGAGAGAAAAAACATACACAGAATTTAAAAACCACACAGTTGAGAAAAAAAATACTTGTAATACATAGAACAAAATTGTTGATGTCCTTAGTCTACAGAGTTCTTGGCAATTAAAAAAAATATGCCTGTGGAAACATTGGCTGTGAACACAAATGGGAAAGTCACAAAAGAAAAACTGCAGTGAATTAAACATGAAAAATGGTCAGTTTCCTTAAAACTCAAACAAATACAAAATGAAAGTGGCAGTGCAGGATAGTTCCCCCAGTAATGCGCATCTTTCTGATTGGGATGAAAATTGGCCCAGCTTTTGTTTGTTTTTTTAAAAAGATTTTACTTACTCCTTTGAGAGAGGGAGACAGAGCACAAGCCAGGGAAAAGAGAGGCACAGGGAGAAAGCAGACTCTCCATTGAGGTGGGAACCGCCGTGAGACCCAGTCCTAGGACCCCTGGATCATGACCTGAACTGAAGGCAGAAGCTTAACCATCTGAGCAACCCAAACGCCCCTGGTCCAACCTGTTGATATAAGTAATTGGTGCTCTGGTTAACAAAAGCCTTAAAAATGCATACCCTTAATTTATTCTGAGGAAATAATGAGCCAAGATTATGCACAATAATCTTTATTTTGCAGCATATGAAAAATAATGAGCAAAGGGCCAAACAGGGATATAGATCACAGCATTTTTTTTTTTTTTTTTTTTTTTTAGTAAGGGAAAAATTTTGAGACGATCTAAAGCATCCCCTGGTGTAGGAGACTGGCTCAGCAGATTTCAAAGTCCAGTGGGAACCGTGCAGTCAATAAATGCAGTAGGGATCAATGTTTATTGATTGAGCAAGATGTCCACAAAGTATTGTCGATTGAATACACCAGGTTACAGAGAGGATATGGATCAGGGCCGCTTAATTCAAGGCCCACCGGAGCCAGACAAATGATGTCAGGGAGAGAAGCCAGCTCCGGATGAGATGGGAGTGAGGGGTGGGGCCTGGGTGGCTGGCAAGGTTGCGCCCTCCACCCTAAGGGGTAGCCGTTCCTCTTTGTTTGGGAATGACAGATGATTGAAATTTCTCTTACTCTTTAAATTTTGTATTTATATTTATCAGTATTTTATAATTTTCCCCCAGTGAACAATATTACATCAGAAATTTTTAAGAAGAAAGAAGTTAGGCAGTGCCAAAAGAGAGGTAAAGATAAAGTCTGGTGGGACCTGAGAGGAAGACGTGACCCCTCCTGCTTGGGGTGGGGGTGCTTGGGGGTGGGGAAGGTCCTGTAGACGAAGGGACCCAAGTGTGGCCATTGCAGAGGGCAGGGCTTGCAAAGGGGCTGAGCGAGAGGTTGGCACTGGGGGGTCAACTCAGATCACCACACATTTCCTGAGCACCAGGGCCTGGGGGTGGTGTGTTGGAGAAACAGCGTGTGCCAGGTACTGTTCTAAGCACTTGACATATGAATTTAATCCTCGCAGCAATCCTAGAAGGTGGTCCTATTACTAACCCCGTTCACGGATAGGAAGACTGAGGCACAGAGAGGTTAAGAGATTTGCCCAAGGTCACACGGCTGGACGTGGAGTAGCTGGGATTTGAACCCAGGCAGTCAGACTTCAGTGGGCTCTTGACTGTAGTTGGTCCCAGGATGGTGGGGGGGTGGGGGGAGTTGGAGGGAGGGAGCATGCTGCTGCTGCTTGATGGGAGCCAGGTGCCCATTCCCACACTTTCCTCTCCTTGGACAGAAACTGGCAATTACACCTGTGAGTTCTGCGGCAAGCAGTACAAGTACTACACACCCTACCAGGAGCACGTGGCCTTACACGCCCCCATCAGTGAGTACCTTCTCTGGTTGGGGGCTGGGGGAGTAGGGGGAGGGGTGGGCGAGCCACAGGCTGAGGCTTGGCCAGGGGAGGGTGAACGCCAAGGTGAGCTTGGCCCGGGCAGTCTCCGGGCGTCCAGGTCTGACCTGGGCCACCTTACCATCGACTCCGGGTGGGGGCATCACTCCTCCAAGTCCTCCAGTGGTCCTGTCCCCACCTCTAAGCACCTCTGAGTCATGTGGTTCCTAAGAGCCAGTGCCATGTGATACAGCTTCAGTCTGAACCAGTGCATGGCCGAGCCCGGGCTAAGCCCTGGTCACCTAGACAAGACGGTGCCCTCTCTGCCCTCGGTGGTCGAAGGGGTGGAAAGCTGGAAAGGGCACTAAGCCAAGACTCAGAAGCCTTGGGTTTTGATCAGCTGGATTCTGGGGTTGCATGACCTTGGACAGGCCCCATCCTGTTGCTGCCCTCAGTCTCTCCCTTCTCCCTTGGCCTGTAAGGAAACGAGTTCTAAGGGCCCTTCCTGTGGGACACCCCCACCTTCTTTCCATTCTCCTAATATCACTGATGTCTCAGCTTCCCTCCTGCGTGTCAGAGGGGCTCTATTCCAGGTATGTGGGCTAGGAGGGTATGAGAGATTTAGGCTAGATCCAACAGAAGATTGGCTTGCCAAGGTTGAACCAGCCCCGGCACTGGCCTTTGGGTCTAGATATTTGTATGCTGATGGGTCCCATGTGGAATTAGGGGCTGGACTTGTCAGCTTCAGGTGTACCCAGGGCTTGGGCTTGAGGACCCTGGGTCTGGTGAGAGTATCCGGAAGGATCTGCACTGACTGCAGGAGAAGTCCTTACAAGTGGAGTCCTACGAGAATACTCTTGTGTGTCTGGCTGCTTTCACTCAGTGAAATGTCATTAAGACTCACACACTTTGTTAAAGATACCAGCTCGTTCTTTTTGGCTGCTGAGCAATATTCCATTCTGTGAAAATATCAGTTTGTTTAGCCATTTACTTTTTTCCTTCAGTTGTTTCCCATTTCAGGCTATTATGAATGAAACGGCTGTGAAAGTGTTTGTAGGAGGCTTTTTGAGGGCATATGTGTTTATTTCTCTTGGGTACTGGGGAATAAAATGGCTAGGTCACAGGGGAGAGCGTGTTTAACCTTTTTAAGAGCTTACAAACCATCTTCCAAAATGGCTCTATAGCATCTTACACTCCGACCAGCCATTTAGGGGAGTTTTCCTTGCTCTACATGCTTGCCAATGTTTGGAGGCGATGGGCTGTTTAATTCTAGCTATTGCAGTGAATGTGCTGTGGTCATTATGTTAATTAAGCCAAATTTGTTATTTCCTTAATGATTGATGATGTGGAGCACTTTTTTTTTTTTTTTGGAGCACTTTTTCATCTGCATATTGGCCATTTGTATATTTTACTCTAGAGGTTGTCTGAAGCATTCTGGCCTTTCTGTGTTTGTGGTGTTTGTATTATTAGGTGGTAAGAGTTCTTTATATGTTCTAGATCCAGGTCATCTGTCAGACACATATGATGCGAATATTTTCTCCCTGTCTTAAGCATGCCCTTTGATTTTCATACAGTATCTTTTGATAAGTGTTTTTGTTTTGTTTTGTTTTTTGTTTTGTTTTGTTTTTATAAAGTCTGATCTATCTGTTTTTTCTATGGTTAGTGCTTTCTGGATCCTACCCAGAATGTCTTAGCCACCTCAAGATTGTGAAGCTGTTCTCGTTAATTATCTTTTAGAAGCTTTGTAAGGTTAGCTTTTTTTTTTTTTTTTTTTTTTTTTTTAAGATTTTATCCATCTATTCATGAGAGACACACAGAGGCAAGGGCAGAGGGAGAAGCAGGCTTCCCACAAGGAGCCCAATGCAGGACTCAAATCCCAGACCCTGGGACCACACCCTGAGTCAAAGGCAGGCAGACACTCAACTATTGGGTCACCTTTGAATTTAGGTCTGTGATCTTTTCAAGTTAACTTCTGTGAATGGTGAGAGGTAGGAGTTGAAATTCATTGTATCCCATATGGACATCTGGTTCCATCATTTATTAAAAGGGTTGTCCTTTCCCCATTGCATTGCATTGCATCCTTTGCTGAAAATCAGTTGAATATGTAAGTATACGTGAGTTTCTGTTCTGTCAATCTATTTGTCTATGTTTATGCCAATATGGTCTTATTTCCTGGAGTTTTATAGTAAATCTTAAATTCAGGTGCTCTCAGTTTTTCAGCTTTGCCCTTTTTTGGGGGAATATTTGTCAATTTTAGGAACTTTGCTCTTCCATATAAATATTAGGGGAATTTCTGATTTCCACATTCTGCAAAAAATCCAGCTGAGATTCTGTTTACGATTACCCGGAATCTATAGACCAATTTATAGGGAATAGATACCATAAAATACTGGGTTTTCCAATCTATGAATATGGTATATCTCTCCAAGTATTTAGGTCTTTTTCTCTCAGCAATAGTTTCTATTTTTCAGAGTAAAGGTCTTGCACATATTCCATAAAATTATCTCTAAATACTTTATGTTTCTTGGTATTGTGATTTTTACTTTTCAATTATTTGTTGCTATTACATAAAAACACAATTTTGTATATTGATTTGTATCCTGAAATTTTGCCAAGTCCACTTACTAGTTCTAATAGCTTTTTTGGGTTATTTTCTTAGGATTTTCCTTGTACATACTGATGTCCTCTACTGATATAGACAGCTCTACTTCTTTCTTTCCAGTGTGTATTTTTTAAAGCATTTTTTTCATTTCACTATAGTGGTTAGGACTCTCTATCTAATACAATGTTGAATAGAAATGAGTGAGTGTTTCTGCCTTTTTCCTTTTTTTTTTAAATTTTTTTTTTTATGATAGTCACACAGAGAGAGAGAGAGAGAGGCAGAGACATAGGCAGAGGGAGAAGCAGGCTCCATGCACCAGGAGCCCGACATGGGACTCAATCCCGGGTCTCCAGGATCGCGCCCTGGGCCAAAGGCAGGCGCCAAACCGCTGCGCCACCCAGGGATCCCTTTTGCCTTTTTCCTAAACATAGGGTTCAGTTTTCATCATTAAGAGTGATCACTTTCATCATTAAGTATTAGCTGAAGTAGGTTTTTATGAATGACCTTTATCAGTTGACGAGGTTAACCTTTTATTTCTAGTTTACTGAAATTTTCTGTCACAAGCCACCGTTTTATGTTTTTTCCTCCACCTATTGAGATGATTTTATGACTTTTATCTTTTGTTCTGATAATATGGTATATTATATGGATTGACGTGTTGTCATTGCTCTTAAATAAATTCCCATGCCTATCCTTTGTTAAAACACATTAAAGATACCAGAAAGTCCCAACTATGAAATGAAGTGGAGAAACAATGTTGGGTTATTTCCTCTTTGCCTGAGAAGTGACTTTCTTCTTTGAAACTTCTTTTTCTTGGAAAGGCATCTAAATTACTTTAAGACCTAGGATAATTTGTATAGTGATTTGCTTTCAAGAACATATTTTCTGATCACTTCTATCTAAAATTCCCCAAGATTTTACTTAGTTTTTAATATCACTCCCAAAACTGACTTCTCAGGGCTAGGGAACGAGAGTCTAATTCATGCCCCATGAATATCAGTGGTTTGTGGATGATGGTCATAATCAAGAAAATAAATATTAAAAAAAAGAAAATAAATATTTCTGCTGACTTTTAAAAAATGGTATCAAGGCATATTGTCATACAATAAAATGCCTGTATTTAAAGTGTACAGTTTGATAAACTTTGACCTATGTATATACTCTTGAAAGCATCACTGGAATTAAAATAACAAACATATCCATCATTCTAAACTTTTTTTGTGTTTTTATAATCCCTTACTCACCACTTCCCCATCTCCAGGCAAACAGTGATCTACTTTCTGTATAGATGAGTTTGTATTTTCTAGAATATTGCATATATAGCATCTTAAAGTATGTACCCCTTTTTTGTGCTTGTGGGGGGTCTGGCTTCTTTAACTCACTATGATTGTTTTAAGATTCATCCATGGTTACATATAGCAGTAGTTTATTTCCTTTAATTGATGAATAGGAATATTCCATTGCATAGATACATATACCACAATTTCCTTTATTCACTTATGGATGGACTTTTGGGTTGTTTCTGGTTTGGAGCAAATGCAAATAAAGCTGCTCTGAACATCTGTGTACCAGTCCTTGTATAGGCAGTTGCTTCCATTAATCTTGAGTAAACACCTAGGAGTGGAATAACTAGATCAGAAGATATGTGTGTGTTTAACTTTTAAGAAACAACCAAACTTTTTCAAAGTGGTTATGCCATTTTACATTCCAACCAATAGTGAGCTTTTCTTTTTTTATAATCTAAGTTGGGTATCACGGTAAAACTGGCCTCTTAGAGTGAGTTGGGAGGAGTATTCCCTGAGTGTAGTGTCAATTAGGTTAGATTGATTAATAATGTTCAAATCTCTACCTTTTCAGATAAAAAAAAAATGCTCTTGTTCTATCAAGTACTGAGAGACCAGCATTAAAATCTGCAACTGTCGGGATCCCTGGGTGGCGCAGCGGTTTGGCGCCTGCCTTTGGCCCGGGGCGCGATCCTGGAGACCCGGGATCGAATCCCACGTCGGGCTCCCGGTGCATGGAGCCTGCTTCTCCCTCTGCCTATGTCTCTGCTTCTCTCTCTCTCACTGTGTGCCTATCATAAATAAATAAAATTAAAAAAAAAAAATTAAGAAATACATTTAAAAAAAAAAAAAATCTGCAACTGTAATTATGGATATGCCGTTTCTCCCCTTAGTCCTGTGAGTTTTTGATTCATGTACTTTGAGACTTTGCTTTTAGGTGCACACACTTAGGATCATTATGTCTTGGTGACCCTTTTAAAATTGTTCAGTACCTATATTTTTCTCTTTATTTCTTAATTTCTTGATCTAACAGCTAATAGCTGTTATCCTGAAATCTATTTTATCTGATATTAATAAAGCTACTATAGCTTTTTTTTAGGATTAGTTTTTGCACAATAGATTCCTTCTGGTCTTTTTCTTTTAATCTTTCTGTGTCTTTCTATTTGAAGTGTGTGCATACAGTTGGTTCTCATTCTTCTCTCATATAGTAATCCCTGCCTTTGAAATGAAGTGTTTAATCCAATTATATTTAATATTATTTGTTCATATGGTTGAAATTTTGTATTTTGTCTTCTCTTTTTTCTATTTGTCTCATCTTGTTCATTTTTTCTTTTTCTTGCCTTCTTTGATATTAATTAAGAACTTTAAAAAAATTTCCTTCGTTTGGTTTCTAGCCATACCTCTTTTTCTTTAGCAGTTACTCTCTGGTTTATAATATGCTTGTTTAATGTATTACAATCTACTGTAGATTTAATTAATAACATCACATATAATGTAAGAACCTTGTAACAGTGCACTCCCTACTCTCCTGTCCTTTGTGTTATTCTTATCATGTATCTCTGTGTACATAAGTTATAAACCCAACAACTATTCTGTTTGCTTCAAACAATTGTTTGTTAAGAAATGAGTAAATGCCTTTTATATTTTCTGACATATTTACTGCTTCCAGTACCTTCCTTTGCCTTATCTGAATCTGAATTCCATCTATTACCATTTTCTCTTACTCCTTGAAGAACTTCCTTTAACGTTTCTTATATTGTAGGCCTGTGGGTGAAAGATTCTCTTCACTGAAGATGTTTTTATTCCATTTGTTCTTTTGATGGATATTTTCTCTGTATATGAAATGCTAGGTTGAGAAATTTTTCCTCCACACTTTAAAAATGTCATTCTTTTATCTTCTGGTTTATGTTGTTTCTGACGAGAAGTCAGAGATCATTTGGATTGTTACTCTATATTTAATGTGTCTTTTTTGTCTGAGTGATTTTAAATATATCTGTGTTACTGTTTTTTAGCAATTTGATTATGGTTGTATAGTTTTCTTTGTGCTTATCCTGTTTGAGGTTCATTGCGTTTCTTGGTTCAGTGGTTTGTTTTTTTTTTAAGATTTTATTTATTCATGAGAGACATATAGAGAGAGACAGAGACACAGGCAGAGCTAGAAACAGGCTCCCTGTGGGGAGCCCGATGTGGGACTCGATCCCAGGACCCCAGGATCACTCCCTAAGCCAAAGGCAGACATTCAACCACTGAGCCACCCAGGTGTCCCTTTATTTACGTGTTAAACTGGTAATGAAGCTTTATTCAGTTTATCAGCTCAGTTTTCCTTTGAAGCTTCAATTTGGATAGTTTCTAGTATCTTGTCTTTAAGTTGGCAGATCTTTTTCTTTTCTAGTATGCAATCTGTTTTATTAAAAAAATCCATCAAGTGAATTTTTCATTTCAGCTATCCTATTTTTCATCTCTTTAATTTCCATTTGGTTCCTTTTTATAGCATTTCTTTTTTTTATTATGTTCATATTATCCTTTAAATCTTTGAGCATATTTATGAAAGCTGTTTTAAGGTCCTTGTCAGCAGATCCTATCATCTCTGTCATTTCTGTATGTTTCTGTTGATCGGTATTTTCCTTTTGATTATTAGTCATATTTTCCTGCTTCACCTCACAGGTAGTTTTTTATTCCATGCTGCACATTTTGATGTTTTGTTGAGCATCTGGATTTTGTTATCTTCCTTTGAAAAGTGTTGAATTTTGTTAGAGCAGGCAGTTAATTTACTTACAAATCAGCTTCATACTTCAGAGGCTTGTCTTTAAACCTTTAGGGCAGGTCTAAAGCCGTTCTTATTCTAGGGTTAGAGTAATCCTTCTAAGGCCTTGCCTTTCTGGGTCTAAACTAAATGCTTGAGGTGTTTAATAAGGTCTGTCTTCTCTGGCAGATGGGAACTCAGACATCTCCTAATCTTGTAAGACTTCTGAATCCTTGCTTAGCTCACAGTCCCTGGTAGCAGTTACCTGCCGAACTTTACAGAGGCTCCTTCTGAACAAATCAGGTTGACAGCCAGGCAAAGACTTTGAGGGGTCCCTCTGACTACTTTTGGAGTTGTTTCCCCCCCTAAAATGCCTTCCTCTTTGTGATTCTGCCCTGCTAATTCCAGCCACCACAGCAGCCCTGAACTTTGACCATTGTCTCCTCCATTCAGCCAGACTGCTGTGCCTTCTTTGGGTCTCACCCCTGGGCCATGATCCAGATGGTCTCCAGGCAGAGACCAGAGTGATCTCACATTGGGTCTTCTTTGTGAATCACAGCGGCCTACTGTTCAAAGTCTGAAAACTGTTGTTCTGTGTGTTTTGTCCAGCTTTACAGTTGAATCTGGAGAAGGGCTGATTCCCCCACCAGATATTCAATGATGGCCAGAAGTATAATTCCCCAGTTCTCTTCCTAAGATGAAAATCCACGAGGAGGCATTCCCAAATTAGACTCCCCTGGTGCCACAGCTCCTGTGCGTTCCCACCTCCAGCCTTTGGGCACGCTATTTCCATTGCCCGAAGGAGTCTTCATCCTCCTCTGCATGGTGAGGGCTTCAGGGAAACCCCCTGGTGTCTCTATGCTCTCAGCTGCGTGGTTGCTTTCCTCGAATCCTTATGTTCTCTGAATTGTTTTGCTCCTGTTGAATTTTCAGCTTTACAGAAGGGAGAGACCCCAGTGCTCTCTTATTTTTAAATATCTCTTGGATGGAAACATCTCCTCTGTGTTCTTTATTAGGGCAGTCAGCCGGTCTGTCTGAAACTCTTTCTTCTTTTCCCAGTGAGAGCTTGGATAGGAATTCCAGCCTGATAACATTCCACATGAGAAGGTCAACAGGTGGAGAAGCCATTGAGTGAAAGGAGTTAGGAGTCTGGAAAGTTCATCCTGCCCAGTCCCTACCTGCTCTGTGACCCCGGAGAGGCTCCTATACCTCTCTGAGCTCTGACTACATGTCTGCCTTAGGTATACCTCCGGGGCTCATTGAAGGGTGACACATGAGATGGCTTCAAACGTCCCCTCTCGGGCATCCCATCTTTGATGAGCTCTGTTTAAGTGGTCCTGAGTTTTGTTCTTCTGGCCATTAATGCACTGATGCTCTGATTCCACAACATCTATGGAGCATTTGCTTTGTGTCGGGGAATGTGCCAGGTCCTGAGTGTGTGGTTGGCCTAACTGGCAGAGGCTGCCCTCGTAGTGTTCAGGCTAATGGGGAAAGAGACCCCAGTCTGAAGATCACACCATGTGTCATTATGGGTAGTGATCAGTTCTTGGGAGGGAAGAGGAGAGGGGAGGGAAAGATAAACGACCAGGTGAGATGTCGGGGAGTTAACAGAGGAAGTGATGCTTCAGTGGAGGAATGTTGGACCAGTACTAGTTACCCAGGCAAAAAGGAGGGAAGATCATTCCAGCAGAAGAAATAACATGTACAGAGCCCCCAGCTTGGAAGAGAGAGGGCATTACGGAATGGGAAAGGCAGGAATTGAGCAGGTGCCTGAGGATTTCTTGTACCGTGTGCTTCGTGCGTGTTCCTGAACTCCCTGCCACAGCGAAGGAGGGGCTTTCACAAATGCCTGGATTTTGACACCAGGAACAGTAGACCCTGGAAAGAGCTGATCCGGACAGTGTCCTAGAAACCATCCTTCAGGGTAGAGTCTGGGGCTTAAGAAAGCAAACCACATGCTCAGAGTATTGCTCAGAGATTCTCTGTCCCTTATGCCCAGGTTCCCGGGATGTGGGGGTTGATGCCACATGGCCTTGTGCAGCGGCCCCCTTAGGTAGCTGGCAAGCTCGAGCTCTTGTCTCATCCGGACACGGACTTTCCATGTGGCTCTAACCTTACTGATCGTTCTAGGCCTCGGTTTCCTTATCTGTAGAAAGAACCAGACATAGCCGCTTACATGTGAAAAGCTGTGTACCATTCAGGGTACTTGCTGTGCTCTTGTGTGTTCTGGGTTCCCACAGAATCCCCTTGAGGCTGGTCGCAGAGGTGGGTGTCCTACTTTGATGGGTGGATAGGACAAAAGGGGCGGGGGGGGGAGTAACTAAGGTCAAGAGAGGGGGAGGTAAGGAGGCAAGACCACAGAGACCAAAGGTAAAAGACCTGGCACCCAGGGGTGGCTTCACCTCACTCCACACTTGGTCCCCAAACTATGCTTCAGGGAGGTAGTGGGGGAACCCTGAGATAGAAACCCGGACAAGTGCCACAGAGTTGGATGTGTAGGTGGTACCGTGGCTGAAAACACTTGGATATTGGGAGACAAACCGCCCTTTTGATTGGACTTCAGGGACCTCCAAAGTTCTTGGCTCCAAACAGGAGAGGGGGCAGGGACAGAACATACAGAAGTGTTCTTCCCCACCAGACCTCTCCAGTTTCTGAGGAAGAAAGCCAAAATCCAGAGAACAGGAGTGGAGACAGTGAGGGACACCTGTATCCTCTGTGGACTGCTGCGCTGGGGGCTCCTCCTGGGGCTGGGGGTGGGGCGCGGGCTGGCTCATGGCGGCTGTGACCCGAGTGTCCCCAAGCTCCTGGCATCTGACCTCCACTGTGAATGGGGGGGGGTGACCCTCCCTGGGGACAGGGGGGCAGCAGAGTCCTCTGAGCGCGTCTCCGTGTCTCAGGCTGGTGAAGCGAGCGCTGAAGAGCCCCGCTTCCTGCTTCTCTGGGCCTGGGCTTCCTCATTGGTGCCCCAAATGGCCAGAGGTAGAGGATCAGGAGGTGCCTTTTTATTTCTTGGCTCTGCAAGCCATGGGTGGGTGTCTGATGCCCAGGATGGACGCTGTCCTGGGACCAGAGGTATAAGGAGGCCCCTCTTCCTCCCCCAGAGCCAGGGGAGCAGCGGCAGCGTCCTGGACCCTGGGTGACGTGGGTGCCCTCGAGACGGTACCAGTTCCTGAGATCCATGAGCCCCCAGGCAGCACCGAAGGGGCCCCTTCCCACGTGGCCTAGTCCCGTTCTCGCCTTCGGGGGGAGTTGCAGTTGAGCCAGAAGACTGCTGTCCCCTCCTGTTCTGTGTTGAACGTGGGAGTGCAGCCAGGTTCAGGGCTGGGCCACCAGGGGAGTTGAGGGGCTTGGGTGTGAAGGAGGCGGACTGCTGGCTGCCCGGGACCGCCAGAGGTGGAGACCACCTGGGTGTCAGCCCCCAGTGACTCCGGCTTCTGCAGAGGACTCGGGAGGGAGAAAGGTGACCTATCAGCTCCCCGGGAGCCACAGAGCCCCCTCCCCTAAAACCCCAGGGCAACATTGAGCCCCTTGCTTCCCCCCACCGCCACCAATGAACTCCAGCATGTCCTTGCCTGTCTGCTGTCATTAATTATGAGCCAGCAGCCAACATGCCTTGGAAGGAAAAGAGGCTTCAGAGCCAATGTTCTAGAAAATGCTCTTGGGCCTGGGTTGACTGATTCAGGTGCCCAAGCACAGGTCATAGGCTGTGTTCTCAGACACTGGGAGCCTGGGCTGGTCAAGGGTGATAGGTGACCCTCCCAGTGAGCTGATCAGTGGTCTCTGGGAAACTCTGAGCCTTAGTTGACAATCAGGCTTCGCTCGAGGAGAAGCTGGGGAAGGTTCTAGAATGCTGGACTTTCTTAGGCTCTGAGTGGGAGCAAGAGAGCCTCTGTGTTCTGTGGACCACGAAGAGGTTTTGACCCTTGAGCATAGGGTTCTGTGGCCCAAGAGACCACTTGCTTGGCCGGCTCCGAGGGCCCACGGGGACTGAGAGCGTGACCCTCTCAGGTACCGCCCCCGGGTGGGAGCCACCGGACGATCCAGACACAGGCTCTGAGTGTTCACATCCGGAGGTCTCCCCGTCTCCACGCTTCGTGGCAGCGAAGACCCAGACGAACCAGTCGGGGAAAAAAGCTCCGGCCTCCGTGGTCCGATGCGCCACCCTCTTACACCGCACCCCTCCAGCCACCCAAACCCAGACGTTCCGCACTCCAAACTCGGGATCTCCGGCAAGCAAGGCAACCGCAGGTACCGATGGCCTATGTTACCTTCACACTTCCTCCACTTCCTGCCCCGCTCGCACCTGCCACAGCTGTGCCTGGGGTCACTGTTCCCTTGCAAGAGCGAGTGGAGGTCCTGTAGCTGTCTGGGACAAATCTGGGTCCCAGCCGTGCCCCTGGCTGGCTCTCACCGTGGCGAGCCACCTGACCTCTCTGAGCCTAGCTTTTCGTACCCTGAATCAGAGGGTTTGTATGGGATGGTTTGCAAACTTTTTTTTTTTTTTTTAAGCAGGAGAATATTTTTTTCCCAAGTCATGGAGTTAAAAATTTTTTAAATTAACTGCCAATATTTGAGCATCAGATTTTGTATAAGACGTTTGATGTCTTGCTGATGTTGAAAATCAGACCTGGCAGTGCTGGGCCCACTTTCCTGGAGGGCAGCAGTTGGCCTGGGGCTGAGCCACCGTGGCCCCCTCGACTAGAGCCCATACTGCCCAGTATTCCCTGGTCCTCACCACTCCCTCCTGCCTCCCCAACACAGTGGCTACGTGGCAGGTGTCATTTCTCATTGTGATCACGCTGTTGTCTGTCTTGCATCCTGCCCCGTTCATTTATTTACATCACCTGCCTGGACCTTCTTGGCATGAGTTTGCATGCCCCGTCCTTCTGAAAAACCCAGTCTAAAAACTCACTTCTAGGACGAGCTTCTCCCCACGAAGCTGAAGCCCTGTTCTTTTAGCCTCCCCCTCCCTGGTACTACCTGTGATGCCCCTCCGTGGGCCCTAGCCCAGCGGGAAACCAGTGGATGCCAGCTCCAGTGTGTTCTGAGTCCGTGCAGAAAGGGGCTGGGGCTCCAGGAGGTGAACAGGCAGGGAAAGGTACACAGCAGCTGATAAGACACACTGGATGCCGAGTAGCAGCTGTCGGGAATCCCGATTCATATCTGGGTGGACCGAGCCTCGGGCTGCCTGCCGGGACGTGCGGGGTGAGGGAAGAGTGATGATCTTGTCCTTCTGGGATTGTGGGCTTTTCAGTGCCCTCAAGAGGCCCAAAGCCATCAGATAAACACACAAGCGATCAAACTGAGAACTTCGTTAAGTGAACTGGTGGATTGGAACCAACCACATGGCCAAGCGATTGGTTTTGTTTGCCTTTGCTCTGTGGTTCAGGAGGCTAATTTTAGGCAAAGATTTGGTTCTTAAAAAATGTTTGAAGATAGATTTATCGTGGTTAGGTCTTCCAAGAGAGGAGTAAGTAGCCAGTCCACCATGAAGGTAATGGATTTTCAGGTACTGCGCTGAGAAGAGCCAAGAGCTGTTGTCATTTTATGACATTTTCATGAACTAGTTGGAAACAGACTGGTCATCGTGGGCTCAACTGAAGAATGGGATCCGGGCTTTCAAATCTTGCTTTTACCCTTGATCTTGTGGCTGGGAGTCTGTACATGGATAGTTTGTGCAGAAAACAACCTGCAAGGGCCGTGTGGTGTGTGGCAGCTCTCGGGCCTCAGCACCTCAGAGTTCCACATCCAGCAAGCTGTGGGGGTCACAAGGCAGAGGGCATAGGAGGTGAGCAGGCCCCTGTGCGGCAGAGCCGGGAGTTGATCCTGCCCCCGTCCCTCTAGCAGGCCGTGCCCCGCGAGAACGAGCACCTGGGTGGACATGGCACTTCTGGGGCAGCCGGGGTGCCGGTGCAGGGGTAGCTGTTCAGATTTGCATTGTCGGCTGAGCCGCAGGGGACTACGCGTGGGAGTCTGTGACCTCTGTTGGGCGCATTCTACCTCTGTGTTGGGTAGGCCGCGTGGAACTCCTCCGCAGCTGGGTAAGCATCGAATGAATGCACGGGGATTAATGAAGATGGAGAAAGGAATCCCTTCCCTAGCCCAGGCCTTTTTAAAGAGACTGCATCGGCCCCGGGAGTGAACTCCTTATTGTGCCATCCGAGAGGTTAGGCGTACACCCAGCCCTGGAACTGGGCACGCTCAGTCTTTTCACCTGTAGAATGGGAATGACAGTGTGGATCTCATAGCGCTGCCGGGAGGATGGTGGGAGACCACAGGTGTAAGACGTGAGGCCCATGCCTGGTGCACAGGTGCTCAGTGAATGAGGGCACCTACTCCCCCTGCCAGACAGAGAATTGAGGGGCTTTCTTTGCCGATTTACAGATGGTACCTTGAGGTAGGCCCACATGGAGGTGTCAGCCCAGGCATTTTACAGACACAATTTGGAGAGCGGGTCTTCCTTGCGATGTTACCAACAGCCTCTGCATCAGGAGGCATCGGGCGGGGGGTGGTGTCGGAGCCCAGGCACGGAGCAGGGCCTGGAGGAGCCACCGCCTGTGGCTTCTTTTCCTGTTGCCCCATCATCGTTCAGAACCCTGGCCCCCACGGTCTGAGCACTTGGCCTTCTGACGTAGGGGGTTGCTGAGCGACAGTGGCATTTCCCAAAGTGGGTTCTGGGGAATCACCATTTTTGAGGCATCCTAAAGAATATGGTGTTTTTAAAATGGGCTTTGGTGGCTAACTATATTTAGGAAGCCTGGGTCAAACAGAGCTAAACGGGTCTCCTTCCGGTTGAGCTTCTCAGAGCCTTTGATAGCGCTGTGCGGGTTGTTTCCCTGTAAAAGGGACCGGGTCGGCTGCGCACCCCAACTTGACTTGCTCCCAGAAGCCTTCATCTCCGGGAGCATCCAGTGACCCCACTGTGCCCAGAGCAACTGGGAAGAGCAGAGCTCCCTTCAAGCTGAGTCTTCTGTCTCCGGACCTTCTGTGGGTGGGAGTGGGGGTAAACTGCTCTGTGTCCTCTTGGCCGGACCCCATCTCTGGCTTTCCAGACAGCGCCAGGAGGGGCTGTCACTCTGGCCAGAAATCACTTAAGGAACCGGCCCCTTCCCCTGGATGAACCCTGAGCAGAACTCCTCTGGCCTTTGGGCTCCCAGGCTCTGGGCTTGCCCTGGTGCTCTCGGTCGCACTGTCGCCTCTCCCAGGATGCCCTCCCTGCCACCCAGGGACCAGTAGGCTTGTGGAGCTGGGATCAGCTATCTGGCCCTCCTGCTCTGCCAGAGTCACCACCAGGAGACAGCCTGTCATCCTCCCTGCTCCATGGTGGAGTCTGTAGCAGCAGATTTCTGGCAGAGGGAGTAGTGGGTGGCAGGTCCAAATGACTTAGTGTCCCAAATGTGGCTCCTTAGGACCAAAGATAGGAGACCCAGGCCTGTCTGCCATCAGCCGATGCTGGGCACTGGGTGGGGGGGATCTCCTGGGGCTCTGATGAGGCATCAGGCAACTCAGGTGAGCCCAAGGAGCTGGGAGTCTGGTTTAGGGCCCCGGAGCCCCTCACCGTGCAGGTTCCTCAGCAGAAAGCCCTCGGACTGGGGGCAGTTCCGGGGTACCCTGGCCTCAGAGCCCCCCGCAGCATGCCCTTCCGCTCGGACTGCGTAGTGCTAACCAATCACTGGTGTTTCTCGCTCTCTCCCGTCCCCACCCAGCAGAAAGCGCTTTCAGTCGGAGAGTAGAAGGCAAAGCACAAAACCACTTTGAAGAGACGAATAGTAGTTCCCAAAACTCCAGCGGTGAGTGTGCCCCGTGCCGACCGTCCTGTGCTGTGGCCTCCGCCCACTCCTCCCCGGGGTGGCAGCAGGCGGCCCCGGCTGGGCTCCTCGTGGGGCCCGATGCTGTTCCCGGGGGGACACGGCGGGCAGGGAATCAGCAGGGGGCCAGGGCCAGAAATGGGAAGGGTGTTTCCTCCCAGGAACCTGCCCCGGGCCTCAGCGGCATCTGGGGACTGCTGTTCTTGGTCTCTTCCCATGGAGAGAGGAACTCGCCCTCCCCGTACCCTCGGCATTGACTCAGAAGGCCCGGGAGGAGTCCGAGAGCTAGCGCTGTTTTTGGAGTAAACGCTATAGCCAGTTCCTTTCCAGGGGAGGCAAAGGGGGTGCAGCAGAGAGAACTGTAGCCCCAGAGCCGGAGGCCCTGAGTTCTGGCCCACTTTGGACCAGAGGCCGTCCACAAGTACGCTTGCAGCACCACCTGCCCGGGGAGCTCCGGCCGCGGTTCCCGGTGGGCGTTTGGCGCCCCCTGGCGGCTGCCCTAGAGTCCCTTAAAGCAGAGCCGCCAAAGGCCACCCTCCCCCCAGGGATCCTTGGCTGGCCTAGCAGGACCCGGGGTGCCTGTCCGGAAAAGGCGCGGCAGGTGGGTCCGCAGTGACACCCAGGGCAAGCTGGGAAGACAGTTCTGAATCCTGGGCTCCGTGAGGGTCGGGAGCCTACCCTCTCGCACGGCTGCAGTTCAACGCGCCGGGTCAGGTGCTGGCCACCGCCTAGGCACAGGCAGGTGTCCGTCCTGAAGCAGCCAGGGGCGCAGACTTGAACGCGGAGGCTTCGGCCCAGTACGCGGAGCTCCAGCTTGGACCTCTAGCCGAAGGACGAGCTGGTAACCCGGGCCGGCCTCGTCCTTTCCTCCAATGCAAAGTGGGAGTCACGCACCCATCCCCGTGGTGGTGGACGGTCGGCAGGTGCCCCGTGGAGCTTACGCACTCCCGTGGCAGGGTGTTGTGGTGGTGGTGGCGGTCTGAAGTGAACCAAGTGCTATGTGGAGCCCCGAGGAGAACCGAGCGAGGTGTGCCGCTGGGCGGGGGGGGGGGGGGGGGGGGGCGGCGCTGAGAATGTCAGTGTAACCCCCAAAACCATAGAGAGCTTACTGGCTTTTCCAGGCTGCTCACCGTATTGGGAAATGTAATCCCATCTCCAAGAGGTGGCCCTAAAAGTGAGGGAGTGCCTTGGCCAAGGCCATACAGGAAGAAGTAGGGCCAGGACTGGGGCCACCATCTCCCGGGGAGCCTTCCCTCAGCCTCCAGGCTGTACCCCTTGCCTCTCCGTCCTCCAGAGCTGCTACTCGAATCGGGGAGGACAGTGTGAAGTGCTGCTGCCAGCAGCCACCATTTATTGAGCGCTTACTACGTGCCTGGCCTGTGTTCAGAGCTGTATGTGTCTTACCTGTTTTCATCCTTACCACAGCCCCGGGATATGGGGGTTGGGGGGGCGTCAGTGTTACTGTGTTATCCGCATTTTCTGGATGAGGAAACTGAGGCCCAGGAGAGGTCAATCATAGCCCCCGGGCCCCAGCCTGTAAGAGACTGGGCCAGGACTCCGGGCCTAGTCCCTCTGGCCCTCCCCTGCCGTCTACTGCCTTTGAGGCTCACCTGACAACATCAGGAAGCAAGGGGAATCCCCCAAAGCACAGCACCCCCCCCCCCCCCCACAGCTGCTCTGGTGACCGTGCCGGGACCTAGAAGCAGCTCCCAGCTCCCTGTCCTGAGTGGCAGCCACACCCAGACATTTATTTCCCCATTAGAGCTCTGTGGGCTCACTTTCTGAGATTTGAGGGTGTCCTAGAGGCGTGGCCCGGGCTGACCTTGCCCTGCCCGGTACCACAGCACCAGCCCAGAACGTGAGCCTGGCTCTCAGATCCAACGAGAGCCCCGACGGCTTACTGCTTCCTAAGACAGAAGTCATAACAGTCATCTCAGAGCACCAGGACGGGAAGAGACTTAGCTAAACTGTTTCTCTTTTGCAGAAACTGCAAGTCCCCTGATTTCCAATCCTTTCCCTCTCCTACAGAGTAAGTGACGGTCCCTCGGGGGGCTGGAGAGGGCAAGGCAGGGCAGAAAGTGAACCCAGCGGCCACAGGCTCAGGACCTCCAGGGCACCTGCCCCTGGGCCACCCCGAGGCAGACCTGGCAGCCAGCGGAGGCAGGAGGAGGGCCCAGCCCCGGGCGGGAGGGGGAGTCTGGACAGAGGACGAGGCGGAGCCCTGACCACGGGCCACCTGCCTTCTCCACCCCAGCCCTGGCAGGAACCCAGGCCTTCCCGTTGCTACTCCCAGGGGGGCAGCCTCAGGACGCCTCCTCCAAGCCCATCTCCGCCTCCCTGTGTGTCCCTTTGTCACCCCTCTTCCTCCCACATTCCCCCGTGCCGGGCACTGACCTGAGTGCTGGGGACACGAGGTGGAAGCTAAGGGGTCCACCTGCGCACGAGGCCCCCTTCCTGCCTGTGCTGTCGTCCTTCCATCCCGCCCGCCCCGGCCCCGCCTTCCCTGTCCTCGCCTGTCCTGTGTCCTCTCGCCCTGCGCTGCCTCTCTCCACTTCCCACCTTCTCTCTTGCGTACTTCCTGCACCCTTTACTGCCCTCTGTGCCCTTACCTTGTTATTGTTTCATCCGTACATCCATTTGTTCACTGGGCAGAGGATGGGCTGTGGTGGGACGTGGTCTCTGCCCCCTTGGGGCACTTGGTCCGTTAGTGTCACCCCCTCCCCTGTCCCCAGAACGGTGCCGGGCACACAGTAAGCACTCAATAAAGGTCTGCTTGATTGAATTAGGCCCTCTCTGGTTCTGCAGGCAAGTCTTCCTCTCCCCATGGCTCCTCCCTCCCCCAAGCCTCTCCCTCACCAGTCAGTGACAGGGGCAGACAGGCTGGGCCAGAGCCCCAAGCGCAGAGCCCCAGTGTGTGTCTGGGTTCCCGGATCCAGGGCTTCCAGGGCCGTTCTGCCCCTAACACAGCTGCCTCATTTCTCCCCCTTCCACCCCAGAACCCTACACCTGCGGCGCCTGTGGGATCCAGTTCCAGTTCTACAACAACCTGCTGGAGCATATGCAGTCCCATGCAGGTAAGGGGACCAGCCGCCGGCCCCGCCCCCAGCCCCAGGCCCCACCCAGCCCTGGTGCCGTCCTGGCCCCACCTCTAGCCTCACCCTGGGTGCTGCCCTTTGCCCCGCCCTCAGCCCTGCCCCAGGTGCTGCCCCTAGGCCCCTCTCAGCCTAGGTGCCGCCCTGGGTGCCGCCAGCCCCGCCCTGGGTGCCGCCCCAGCCCCAGCCCCACCCTGGGTGCTGCCCTAGCCCCAGCCCTGCCCCCAGCCCTGTCCTGGGTGCTGACCCCAGCCACGCTCTGGGTGCTGCCCTAGCCCTGCTCTCAGCCCCGCCCTCAGCGCCGCCCTGGGTGCCACCCTAGCCCAGCCCTTGGCACCGCCCTGGGTGCCACCCTGGCCCCGCCCCAGAGCCTCCACCCTCCTCCTCAGGAAGGGGTCACAGGACCTGGGACCTGCCCTCAGGGAGCACTGGGGCCCCCCCGGGGGGGGGGCGGGGGTGCAGCACAGGCCTGGCTGGAGCACAGTTAGGGCCTGGGCTGCAGAAGGCTCCAGAAGGCTGTGGCCCTGGCACTGAGCCCTGCACCTGACGGGCGCCCAGTGGGAAGGACCGCTGCCCGGGAGGAGGGGGGTGAGGCCTGCCATCCCCGGGAGCAGGGGCAGGAGCTGGGAGCAGGAGGGCAGCCTGGGCGGGGCTGGGGGCGGTGCCAGGGTGCCCATCTCCGAGCTGAGGCACACTCGCCCTGACGCTGTTGGTCCCCACGCCGGGCCCAGGCCCCACCTGGCATCGGGGTCTAGGTCGGAGGCAGGCCTGGCGCTGGCACCTCGGACCAGTCCTGGGCGCCGCGGGGGAGTCAGGCCTGCGCTGGCCACTCGCTGTCTAGGTGACCTTGTTACCCGCCCTCCTGGCGCCTCCCAAGCTTGTGGCGTTAGCGCCCTTCTCTGAACCGTCCTGCCTTCAAAGCCGTGCCTCCCGTTCTTGGGTTTTTTTCACAGTAGCACCCCGCTTCTGCTCCAGTTTCCGCTGTGGTCAGGCAGGTGCTCTGTGCTGTAACAGATAAACCCCAGATTCTCGGTAGCTTGACGTAATCGCTTCTCCGGTACATCTCAGCCCGATGCAGGTGGCCTGGTTGGGTGGCCTTGGACGCGGTCATTCGGGGACCACAGCTGTGTCCTCCCCGTGGCCCCTCAGAGCCTCCCTCTGTCTCGCACCAGGCGGCGGGGAGAAACACACTTCCTCCTTTTACCCCCTTTGGATCCCAAGCGACACATGTCATAGGTGTTCCAGTCCCAGGGGCGGGGAGCACGCCTGTCCAGGGACAGCCTGACACTCTGCAAAGAGAAACGGGAACCTGGGAAAGGCAACCAGCTGTCCTGGCCACCCCCCTCCCCCCAGATCCCCCCGTGGGACAGGAACGGTGGTGGCTGCTGTGCCTGGGATGGTGACCATTGTGCCCCCTTAGGTCTGGCCAGGCCTACGCTGAGTAGCGCAGGACTAGTCTCAGGCTGCGGACTGTTCTGTTAGTGCGACCTCTCTGCGTCCAGCGTGTCCGTGCACTTGTTCAGCACGTACTCGGGGGCGCGCCGTCCCCCGTGCTCTCTGGTGGGGGAGCTGGTATTTATTTCTAAAGGACTCCTGAGAATCTGAGCAGAGCCAGAGTGGCAGCCAGGACACGGGAGCGCCAAGCTGTGGGGTGCCTCCAGGCCGCGGCCCGGGCAGGACACAGGCCCCCCTGCTTCTCCATCTCAAATCCCGGATGTCGGCTGCCCTCCTGCACGTCCTCACGTGCCTCCCACCTCCTGCTCACCTTTGCCATCACCCGTTCCCTCGCCACCGAAGGCCTCGAAGGCCAGCTGAAGGCGTCCAGACGTGACGCTCCGGGAACCGGAGACCGCACACCTCTTGGACCCCAGACTCCCAGAGTCCGGCACCTGCCTGTCCCAACCCAGACCCTCCACCTGCCGCTCCGCCCCCCTCCAGCGGCTCCTGGAAGCTGAGGCTAATTAAGGAAGAGTCAGTCTGGGGGCCTGTGCCTCCCCACCCCTCAGGCAGTTGGGTGGAGGCCATTAAAATGCAAATCAAGGCTGTGCCTGTGGTGGCCCCGTGGCTCCCAAGCAACCCCGACTTGTTTTCTAGGGAGAGCTTTGGGCTGCTTTGTTCTGGTCCACTGCGGGCAGAGAATGCCTCGCTGGCAATCCGGTGCAAAGCCAGCCTGAATCCCCGCCAGGCTGAGTCGGGATTAAAGGATTGACTCCATAGAGAAAAATTAGGCGTCATGATCTGTGCAGTTCACAGCGTCGCTGATAAGGGGGATCAGCCTCGAATAACACCAATCTCATTAAGAGGCTGCTGAATGGCACAGGGTAATTCCCCCTAATAAACTTCTTTTCTGGCCTGTAGGAAAATTTGTCTGGCCCCTGGTGACAGCTCCAGAGTCTGTTTTGGCAGTAATAATACCGCAGATCGCTAACATTTAGTGAGCAATTACTACAGGTCAGACGAGGCTGTGTCATTAGATCTGCTGAACGAGCCGACGGTCTCATCCCCATCTTAGAGATGATGAAACTGAGGCTCACGGATCAGAATCACGGGCCCAGAGGTGCACGGCGCAGCTTGTACACGGCATCAAACGTCGTGTGTGCCAGACCTTCCCTCGGAGCTGCTTCACCTCTCTGGGGCTTCAAGCTTTTCATCTGCGAAGTGGGCCAATCCACGCTCCCACAGGCTGGGTGAGGGTCCTGGAGACGACATGTGTCAGATGTTGAGGGTCGTGGTACATTCTCAGATACTGAACGACAACAGGTGCCTCTTCTCCCCGTCCTCTGCCAGGAACAGCAGCTTTCTCCTTCCTGCCCTGGTCCCTCCCCGGGAGATGGCCTGGACTCTGGCTTTGCATCTGGCCCTTTGCAGATGGGGCCGTGCGTGTGCCTCTATGGTTCTTAGGGGAAAGGCGCACTGAGTGAACTTTATTTTCGGCTTGAGCTATAAATCAAGCCTTTTCACAGGGCATTTACCGAGGACGTCACCTGTGGCAGGACCAGTATCGGTGGGATACGGAGGGGGGAAAAAAGGTGTTTGAATCAACTGCTCCTAGACCTTGGTCTCCACCGCCTGGTTGAGTCCTCTCCATTCCGGGTCCTGCGGAAAAGCAAGAGGTTGAGGGACTCCCGTGCAGCTTTCTAATGGGCTTCTTTTCGTTCATTTTTTTATTTTACTTTATTTTTTTTTTTAAGATTTTATTTCTTGATTCATGAGAGACATAAAGAGGCAGAGAGACACAGGCAGAGGGAGAAGCAGGCTCCATGCAGGGAGCCCGATGTGGGACTCGACCCCGGGTCTCCAGGATCACGCCCTGAGCCGAAGGCAGGCGCCAAAAGCACCAAGCCACCCAGGTGTCCGTTTTCATTCATTTAAAAATTGGATTTATGAAGGGAGGATGTGACATACGTGGAACTCACCAATTTGAAGAATGCGGTTTGATCATTTTGACAACCTGTGGTCATCTAATCGCATCTCGATCAAGATGGGTATCGTTAGCATCCGCCCCAGAAGTTCTCTCCTGCCTCTCTGTAGCCAGGCCCCTCCCCGACCCCAGCCCTGACAGTCACTCTCTGCTGCTTCTTGCTGTAGTTTTGCTTTTACTGGAATTTTATAGAAATGGAATTACATGGTATTAAGTTTTTTGTGTCTGGCTTCTCTCAGGTAGCATACTTTTGGATTAACCTGTGTTCTGTGTTCCCGGTAACTCCTTTTTATTTCTGAGGAGGACATCCCCTGTTCGGGTATGCCATGACTTGTTTCTCCATGTCACCAGTGGATGGGCATTTATCTCCAGTTTGAGGCTATCAGGAACAAACCTGCTGTGAACGTCCAAGTACACGTTTTTTTGTGTGGACCATGTTTTTCACTCTGTTGGGTGCACACCTGCGAGTGGAAATTCTGGGTTACACGATAACTCGTGTTGAATTGGGAATTGCCAGATTATTTCCACCAGGAGCTTGTACCACTTTTCCTTCCCCACAAACAGTGTGTGAGGGGTCTGATTTCTCCACGTCCGTACAAGATACTTGCTATCATTTGACTTTTTGTTACAGCCATTCTCGTGTGCGCAAAGTGGTATTTATTTCATGATGGTTTTCATTTGCATATTCCTGATGACTAATGACATTGAACATCTTGTCTTATGCTTATTGGCCACTTGAATATCTTCCTTGGAGAAATGTCTGTTCAGATCCTTTGGCCATTTTTTAATTTATTTTTTTCTTTTTGTTGTTGAATTGTAAGTGTTCTTTACATATTCTAGATACATGATTTGCAGATATTTTCTACCATATTGTAAGTTGTCTTTTTTGGTGTTTTCTTGATGCTGGCCTTTGAATCACAGAAGTTTTAAATTTTGAAGAAATCCATTGTTTTTTCTTTTATCGTGCGCTATGGGTGTCCTTTTTTGTTTATTTGTTTGTTTGCTATTGGTGTCTTATCTGAGAAACCAGAGTTTTAGCTTTTACGTTTATGAATATATTTCATTTTGAGTTAATTTTTGTATGAGGTATCAAGGAAGGGGTCCTGCTTTATTCTTGTGTATGTGCATATCCAGTTGTCCCACCATCATTTTTTTAAAAGACTACCCTTTCCCCCATTAAATTGTCTTGGCACCCTTATCAAAATTCAGTTGTTTTTAAGTGTGAGGGTTTATTTCTGAAATCTCAATTCTGTTCCATTAATCTGTATGTCTTCCTGTCCTACCACACTGTCTTGATTAGTATGTAGCTTTGCAGTAGTTTTAAAATCAGGAAGCGTGAGCCCTTCAACTTTGTTCTTTTTCAAGATCATCTTGGCTACTTTGCATCTCTTGCATTTCCACATGAATTTTAGGCTCAGCTTGTCATTTTCTCTTGAAAAGCCAGCAGGGATTTTAATGGGATTGTGTTGAATCTAAAATAATTTGGGGAGTATTGCTGTTTTGACAATATTAAATCTTCCAGTCTATGAACACGGATTGTCTTTCCATTTATTAAGGTCGTTTTAGAGTTCTTTCAACCATGTTTTTAGTTTTCAGTGTACAAATCTTGCTCTTTTGTAAATTTATTCCTATTTTATTATTTTGGATGCTATTATAAAATGGAATTATTTTCTTAATTTAATTTTTGGGGTGTTCCTTTGCTGGTATAAAGAAATAAAATTGATTTCTTCTTCATTATGTGTTGATCTTGTTTCCTGCAACCTTGCTGAACTTCCTTATCACTTCTGATAGTTTTTTTTGTGTATGGATTTCATAAGATTATTTATGTACACATCCATGTTATCTGCAAGTAGAGATCATTTTACTTTTCCTATTCCAATCTGGATGCTTTTTAAAATTATTATTTTTTCCTCCTTGCCCTGGCTAGACTCACTAATGCACATTGAATAAAAAAGATGAGAATGAATATTCTTTTTTTTTTTTTTTTTTTTTTTTGAGAATGGATATTCTTGCCTTGTTCCTGATCTTAGGGGAAAAGCTTTTAGTGTTTACCATTAAGTGTGATTTTAGCAGTGGGTTTTTCATAGATGCCCTTTGTCTGGTTGAAAAAGTTCTCTTCAATTCCTGGTTTGCTGATTGTTTTTATCATGAAAAGGTATTAGATTTTGTCAAATGCCTTTTCTGCATCTATTGAGACGATCATGTGGTTTTGTTTTTTGTTCAGTTAACATGGCATCTTTGTACGTTGAACCAACTTTGTATTCCTGGAGTAACTCCCACTGTTACAGCTGGATTTGGTCTGCTGTTTTATTGAAGATGTTTGTACCTGTAGTCCTAAGAGATAGTGGCCTGTGATTTCTTTTCTTGTCATTTCTTTGTCTGATTTGATTATCAGAATAATATTTGCCTTGTGAAAAAAATTGTGAAATGTTCCCTCCTCTTCTGTTTTCTGAGAAGAATTTGTGAAGAGTTCCTTTAACGTGATTAGAATTCACCAGTGAAGCTGTCGGAATCTGGACTTTGCTTTTCTTTCTTTTTGTGGGAAGTATTTTGATTATTAATTCAATCTTCCATAGGTCTGTTCAGATTTTCTATTTCTCAAATTGGTTTTTGGTAGTTAATGTTTTTCTAAGAATTTGTTTATTTTATCCAAGTTATGTGATTTGTTGGAATACTGTTGTTCATAGTATTTCCTTAAAATCTGTTTAGTTTCTATCAAGTCAGCCGACTTAAGTTTTTTTTTTAGATTTCCTTTTTCAAATCCAAGAAGTTTCTTTTTCTACCTGGTTAGGTAAGAGTTTATGTCATGAATGGCTATTGAGTTTTGTCACATTTTAAAAAAAGATTTACTTATTTTGAGAGAGAGAGAGTGCGCGTACACCTGGGGCGGGGTAGGGGGCAGAGGGAGAGAATCTCGAGCAGACTCTGCACAGAGCACAGAATTGATCCCACGGCCCTGAGATCATGACCCGAGCCGAAATGGAGTTGGACACCTAACAGACTGAGCCACCCAGGCACCCCTGAATTTTGTCACGTTTTAATGTGTACTTATATCTATAGAAATCATTTTTCTTCTCATTTTCTCTTAGTATAGGGAATTGCACTGATTGGATTTATTTTTTTAACCTCAGCTTAACATTTCTGGGGTAAATTCCACCTAGTGATGATAATCTTTTAATATATCGCTGTATTTAGTTTGCTAATATTTGGTTAAGGGTGTTTTTGTGTATGTTTATGAGGGATATTGGTTTGTAGTTTCTTCTCCTGCAGTTTTTTTCTCTAGTTTTGGATCAGAGTAATGCCAGCCTCATAAAATGAATTGAGAGATGCTCTTCCCTCTCCATTTTCTGGAATAATGTGTGTAGAATTTATATTACTTCTTTCTTAAATATTTGGTCAGATTCTCCAGTGAACCCAAATGGGATTTTTCTTTGTGACTGGTTATTTAACTATGAACTGAATTTCTGTAATAGATACAGGATTATTTCAGGTTATCTATTTTTTCTGGAATGGACTTTTCATATTTTGTATCTTTTAGGTTATTTGTTTGCCTCACTTAAGGGGTTGAATCATTTCAGTCTTTCTAATATCTGTAGCATATATAGTAATATCTCCTTCCATCATTCCTGATACTAATAATTTGTGTCCTTTTTCTTTTGAAAATATTTTTGCCTCAAGGTTTATCCTTTTTTCTTCATTTTTACAAGGAACCAGCTTTTAGTTTCATTATTTTTCTCTATTGTATTTATTTTCTGTTTTAGTCTTTTTTGCTTTTAGCTGTGTGATTTCTTTTCTACTTACTTCAGACTCCATTTACTTTTCCTTTTTAGATCTCTCTCAGGGTGGAAGCTTATAGTACGGATTTTAAACCTTTATTCTTTTCTAATGTGATTTTTAAAAAATTTATTTATTGATTCATGAGAAAAACAGAGAGAGAGAGAGGCAGAGACATAGGCAGAGAGAGAAGCAGCCTCCTCGCAGTGAGCCCAATGTGGGACTCGATCCCAGGACCCGGGATCACACTCTGAGCTGAAGGCAGATGCTCAACCACTGAGCCACGCAGGAGTCCCTCTAATGTAATTATTTAATGCTAGAAATATGCCCTGCTTTAGATGGATCCCATAAACTCTGAAAGGTTATATTTTAATGTTAAGTTCAAACCATTTTCTAATTTCCCTTATGATACTTTTTTTATCTGTGTGATTATAGAAGTGTGATGTTTATTATGCATATAGTTGCAATTTTTCCAAAGACCTATTTGTTACTCATTTCTAATTTTTAATTCAGTTACAGTCAGAGACCATTTATGTGATTTCACTATATTTCTTCCTACCTCCTTTTTCTGGGAACCCAATTATATGTATATTAGGCTGCTTGATCTTGTCTACTCTCTGTTCATTTATGTACAGTCCTTTTCCTTCATTTGTAACTAATAATTACTCAGGGAAGAGAGTTGAAATCCCCAGTTACAATTGTGGGTTTGTCTACTTCTTGTTTCAGTGTTTGCTTCATGTGGAGATATATATATATATATATATATATATATATATATATAATTTATATTTATATTTAGGATTATTATGTTATTCTTGGTATTTTGACCCTGTTGTCATGGTGTAGGGTCTCTTATTACCCCTGGTAATATTACTTGTCCTGAGGTGTGGTTTTTTATTCTGTAAACTATCACAAACATCCCTAGCTTTCTTCTCTACTATTTGTATAGTATACCTTTACTTAGCCTTTTACCTTGTCTTCATATTTAAATAGATTCCTTATAGATAACCTATGGTAGAGTCGTACCTTTTTATTATTAAGTATGATAATCTCTAACTTTTCTTTGGAATGTAGAGACCGTTTATATTTAATGTAAATTTAATATTATCGAGTTTAAATCTACCATCTTGCTATTTGTCAGACTCAGAAGAGTCAGTTGAGCTTTTTGAATCTGGGCTTATATTTTTAATCCAGTTTGGGAAGACTGGCCATTTCTTCAGATATTTTTTTCTGCCTTTTCCTGGGACTCAAAATTATATGTATATGAAACTGTCTGATAGTCTCCATGCTCTGTTTCCCATCTTCAGCCTTTTACCCTTTCTGTTTTTCATGTTAGGTAGTTCTCTTGCTCTTTCTCCACTGATTTTTTTTCTTCTGTGGCACCTGATCTTTTGTCACATATGGGGTGTTTTTTCCCTGGACAATTTATTTTTATATCTACGAGTTCCATTTGAGTTGGTTAGTTTCAGCTTTGGGTTTTTCACATCTTGCAGTTCTCTCCTGATGGTATGCATGTTTCCCTTCATGACTTTGAGCACATTTATGGTATTTATAACCACTGCTGTAAGCTCCTTACTGGATAATTCCATCATCTCTGTCCTTTGTGGCTCTATTTCTATTGGGTGGTTTTTCTCCAGGTTGATAGGTCATATTTTCTTACTATTTTGAATGCCTGATAACTTTTACTGTATAATCAACATTGCAAATTTTTATATCATTAGGTGCTAGACTTTGAAAAAGGATTGGACTTTGTTCTGGTTTACAGTTTAGTTACATAGGGCCCCCTCGATACTTTGAAGACTTATTTTTAAAATGTATTATAGCAGAGAGGGGCTCCTGGGTGTCTCAATTGTTTAAGTGTCTGCCCTCAGCTCAGGCCATGATCCAGGGGTCCTTGGATTGGTCTCCTTTGGGGTCCCTACTGAGTGGGGAGTCTGTTTCTCCCTCTCCCTCTGCCCCTCCCTCCCCACTCAGTTCTCTCTCTCCCTTCCTCCATCTCTTTTTTTCTAATAAGTATATAAAATCTTTTTTAAAATGTACTAGGACAGGTCTAGTGCAGCCCTTAATCTATGGTGAATTTTGCCCCATAGTGAGGCCACCCTACCCAATTACTTATGCATTGTGGTGTCTCCCTCTGGTTGAGGGAATGCAAATTATTTCCTCCCCACCCCCACTTCCTGCTTTCTAGTGATTCTTTACCCAGCCTTGCAGAACTTGACTCTGCACTTGGGCAGGTGAGTAAGTATTCAGCAGACTTCAGGGAACCCTACTAAAGGTCTCCAGAGCTCTTTCTTCAGGTAGCCCCCTCCTCTTTGGTGCTTTATCTGTAAATTCGAGCTCCCTTTGACCTCCCTAGGTTCCTGCCTCTTCAAATCAGTAAGACCACTGGGCTCTGTTCCAGCTCCCTGTCCCTATGCTGCAGCTTGGAAACTGCTTTCAGGCAAGCTGGACCAATCGTATTACTTAGCACATTTGTTCCTCTTTTTCTGGGGTCATGCTTCTGGATTACCTGTCCGAAAGCAGTGGTATCATGATTGACAGTTGTTTGCAACTGGATGGAGAGCAATACCCATGGCAGGTTATGCTTCATGGATGGAAGTGAAAGTCCCCTCTTCCTCTATCTTTGATGCGTAGGTTGGTTTGTTCCTGGACTTGCAAGTCTAAAATACAAATATAAACAATATGTATAAAATTATGATGAGATCTTTTCCTTATGCATTTTCTTTTGTTATCACAGTCTGTGCAACCACCTTTCCTAGTGATTGTAATATGTTCCTTCAAGTGAATGTCCTGGAGTTTCTGTTGTTGTTGTTTGGGGGGTGTCCTTGGTTTTCTTTTTGTTTTTTCTTAGAGTTTCTTAATTAGCCTTGCAGGGCTGAACATGTACGTATTGGGGAAAACTCTTCTCTTGGTATGAAAGTTGTGGCCTTGGCCTCCAAGGCCTGATGCCTCTAATGGAGAAGGATGGAAGATATCTGGCTACCCCACACAGGTGTCATGGACCTATTCATATCCTTGGATTTGTGATTCTACCTATAAGATGATGTTGCAGGGAAATAAACCCACAACAACAGAAGCACAGAGAAATGATATTAGAATATTAGGCAAGTAGGTTCATAGCAGAACAGTAATATTGGAAACAGCCCAGAAACTCAGCACTTGGTGTGTGGTTCAGCAACCTGTGGCAAATTGTACAACAGAAGCCCATGTGGTCACTTGTGATGACAAGCATGTTACTCAGACCATGTCTACTCAGAAATGATTCTATAAAAATGGCAAGGAGTAGCCATGAAGGGAGGAGAATAGGCATGTGCTATTTTATCATCTCTCTCTCTCTCTCTCTCTGAGAGAGAGAGAGAGAGAGAGAGTGCAGGCTGGGGACGGGGAAGGGCAGAGGGAGAGAGAGAATCTAAAGCAGACTCCATGCCAGCACAGAGCCAGACACGGGGCTCGATCCCATGACCCTGAGATCATGACCTGAGCCAAAATAAGAGTTGGATGCTCAACCAGCTGAGCCACCAGGCGCCGGGCATGTAGCATTCATTTATGAAACAGTCACACATGCACAAGTAAACAAAAATTAGGAAAATGCATGGAACAGGCATTAGGAGTCAGGGGACCCGGGATCTCTGTCTCAGCCTTGCCTTTGGTTTTTTTGTGTGATCCAGGGCAAATCACCTGTATCTGGGCTTCAGTTTCCACATCTGACACCTAGGGCTCTGGTTTTGCCTTTTTCCTTTAAATTTTTTAGTAAATAAACTGAAAAGATAAACACACTTAAGAGAAATGAGAGAATGTGAGGTCCCTTAGGCCACTCGCTAACTGATCCCCCTTGCCCATTTCTGAGCTGGAACATGTGGTTGTGTGTGGGTGTGGGGCTCCCCAGGTAGACTCCAGGGCAGCGGTTCCCACCCCCGAGTGCTTACTGTGCACCTGGCCCTGCGCTCCAGCCTTTCCTTGCATTTTCTCTGGTCGGTCCTTCTGGCACGTGTGTCACATCCATGTGCTCATCTGCATTTTCTCAAGTGACACCGTGGGGGCTTTGCAAGCATAATATGGCTTCCTGAGCAGGAGCCAGGATTTGGACCCAGGCCTGAGTCCTAGAGGCCTTGTTTGGACTTCACCCGCCATGCTGTAGTTCTTGTTTTGTTTGTTGGCGGGCCTCTTGCGCAACAGGGTCCCACGCTGTCCCCTTTGTATCCGCAGCGGACAACGAGAACAACATCGCCTCCAACCAGTCCCGATCACCACCTGCTGTCGTAGAAGAGAAGTGGAAACCCCAGGCCCAGAGGAACAGCGCCAACAACAGTAGGTCTCTCCCAGGCCAGGGCCCAGGGTCTCACAGAGGTCTGCCCCCTGCTCCTCTAGCCCCGGCTCCAGTCGCTCCCTTCTGCCCTCCCCCACCCCCAATCCCACCGCCTGTGCCTCTCGTGGTGATACAAGACCGCATGCGAAGCTCTTATATACCTAAGACCTCATCCGTGGGAATTGTGACCTCACTGGACGGGCAGAAGGAAGCCCAGGGAGAGGAGGTGATCTTTTTGTGGTCAGAGAGCCCATATTTAGTGATGGTCAGAAGTGGAACCCACTCTCCACAATTTCTCTTGGGTGCTCTTTCTTAAGATGCTGTGGCCTCATTTATTTTATTCACTAGAGAGTCCTTTATTAGAGGCAGGCAGTTCCCATGTTGAGAAAGAAGTTGGACCAGTTGGCTTCTAAAGTCTAGGTGCCTGATACACGCAGCAAGTGTGTTGCATACGTACCCTTATGTTCTAGTCCCATGCTCATGGCAGGCATTGCTAGTCAACCCTAGAGTGTTACTCCATGAGAGTCACGTGTTAAAGACCACCAGCACCACCAGTTTGTGTGCAAGATGAAACCTCCCCATAAATCCTAATGCCAGATGCTTAGAGTAGTAGGCTGCTGCCAGACAAAGGAACCTCAGATGCCAGGTTTTTCTTTCTAAGGTTTTATTTGACAGAAAGATAAGGAACAAGAGAGCACAAGGGGGGGAGCTGCAGGGAACCCCATGTGGGGCTCGAACCCAGGACCCTGGGATCATGACCTGAACCGAAGGCAGATGCTTAACCAACTGAGCCACCCAGGCACCCCTGGTGCTGGGTTTAATCACATCTCTCTCTGTGTCCCCTGCCAGCCATGAGCAGCGGTTTAACACCCAACAGCATGATCCCGGAGAAGGAGCGGCAAAATATCGCAGAGCGGCTGCTGAGAGTCATGTGCGCCGACCTGGGTGCGCTGAGCGTGGTGAGTGGGAAGGAGTTCCTGAAACTGGCCCAGACGCTGGTGGACAGTGGCGCCCGCTATGGGGCCTTCTCGGTCACGGAGATCCTGGGCAACTTCAACACACTGGCGCTAAAGCACCTGCCACGCATGTACAACCAGGTGAAGGTGAAGGTGACGTGCGCCCTGGGCAGCAACGCCTGCCTGGGCATTGGGGTCACCTGCCACTCGCAGAGCGTTGGCCCCGACTCGTGCTACATCCTCACGGCCTACCAAGCCGAGGGCAACCACATCAAGAGCTACGTGCTGGGCGTGAAGGGCGCGGACATTCGCGACAGCGGCGACCTGGTGCACCACTGGGTGCAGAACGTGTTGTCGGAGTTCGTGATGTCGGAGATCAGGACGGTGTACGTGACGGACTGCCGGGTGAGCGCGTCTGCCTTCTCCAAGGCCGGCATGTGCCTTCGCTGCTCAGCCTGTGCCTTGAACTCGGTGGTGCAGAGCGTGCTGAGCAAGCGGACGCTGCAGGCCCGCAGCATGCACGAGGTCATCGAGCTGCTCAACGTGTGCGAGGACCTGGCGGGCTCCACGGGCCTGGCAAAGGAGACCTTCGGGTCGCTGGAGGAGACCTCGCCGCCGCCCTGCTGGAACTCGGTCACGGACTCGCTGCTGCTGGTGCATGAGCGCTACGAGCAGATCTGCGAGTTCTACAGCCGCGCCAAGAAGATGAACCTCATCCAGAGCCTCAACAAGCATCTGCTCAGCAACCTGGCGGCCATCCTGACGCCCGTAAAGCAGGCGGTCATCGAGCTGAGCAACGAGAGCCAGCCCACCCTGCAGCTGGTGCTGCCCACCTACGTCAGGCTGGAGAAGCTGTTCACGGCCAAGGCCAACGACGCGGGCACCGTCAGCAAGCTGTGCCACCTCTTCCTGGAGGCCCTCAAGGAGAACTTCAAGGTGCACCCGGCACACAAGGTGGCCATGATCCTGGACCCGCAGCAGAAGCTGCGGCCCGTCCCGCCCTACCAGCACGAGGAGATCATCGGCAAGGTGTGTGAGCTCATCAACGAGGTGAAGGAGTCCTGGACCGAGGAGGCCGACTTCGAGCCCACGGCCAAGAAGCCCCGCTCCGCCACGGGCGAGAACCCCGCAGCTCAGGAAGACGATCGGCTCGGGAAAAACGAAGTGTACGATTACCTGCAGGAGCCCCTCTTCCAGGCCACCCCTGATCTCTTCCAGTACTGGTCGTGCGTTACCCAGAAGCACACGAAACTCGCCAAGCTGGCCTTCTGGCTGCTTGCGGTTCCGGCCGTGGGGGCCAGGAGCGGGTGTGTAAATATGTGTGAGCAAGCCCTTCTGATCAAGAGGAGGCGACTGCTCAGTCCAGAAGATATGAATAAACTCATGTTTCTGAAATCCAACATGCTTTAAGACTTCAGAACACTAAGAAGAGAAAAGAAGAGAAAAAAGAAGGAAGAGAAACGTTAGAAAAAAAAACCCCACAAACACACACACACACAACACTGTCGCAAACAAAGAAAAGGAATTTAAGTTCTAAACACTGTGGACCTCATTATAAACGCCCCCCTGGAAACTTAAGTGCTTTTTCAGTGTGTGCGTGCATGTGTGTGTGTGCACGCCCGCCCGCCCGTGTGCGGATGCGTCCGAGCACGCGCGCCGTGGGTGTGCGGTGTGGGGCGCGGGGGCCCTGTGCTCACCTGTGGGGCCGCCGCAGCCTCACGCACCCATGCACACACACACACTCACGCAACCCTGGTGCGTGCACATACACCTGCCCGTGGGCACGTGTGCATTAAGCCAGGTGTGTCAGGAAAGCTGAGTGGGAAAGAGGGAAGACGCTTCACCTCCTTTTCTCAGTGAGGGGGCTCGAAAGACTCCGTTTTCAGGTGTGCAGATTGGTAGGAAGCTGATGTTGTAAAACGTTCAGGCAGCTGAGATCTGAAGTGACTTGACGCTCTCTGTCCTTGACCCCGTGCACCCCCCCCGCCCCTCCCCGCCCCCGCACCCCCTCCTGCACCCACCCCGCCCCGGCTGCTCTGCCATGGATTCTCCAAACTGCATCAGATGGACAGTTTCTGCACTGGACTTAGTTCTCGTTCACCTTCAGGGCATTGAGCTGTTGCCTTCGAGACACCCACGGGTGTTCCCGGGGCAGCCGCCTTAGAAACACACCTATCTATCTCCCCAAATCAGGAAAGGAGACTTTAAGAATATAAAGCTGACTTTTTGCTTTTTAATATAAGATAGGAAAAAAAAGACATTTTTTAAAGAAGTATAGAGACCGTCTCCACTCCTTAATAATGTTTTTTTCCTAACGTTTTAGCAGTTTTTACCTTTTTTTTTTGTTTTCTTTCCAGATTTGATTTTAGACTCTGCTAGGAGGCACTGAATGTCTGTAACTTATATTTTGGAGGTTTTTTGTTCGTTTGTTTTTTTCCTCAGTTGCCCTTTTTGTTCCTCAAATCACACTGTAAACTAGCTCATCTCAGTGGTATATTCAGTAGCCTGAGGTTTTTATCAGCCCTCCCTGTACAGGCCCATTTTCATGTATTCGAACAGCCGAGACCACCAACTCGGCTTTGCTGTTTGGAAACCAGGAGTGGGGTTGGCGTCACACGTTTCACAGACGCGGGGTTCGGTGGAAGCCGTAGGGGCCGCATGTGGCTCGGGAGTTCTCCTGAATGTACGCGCAGGAGCCGCCCTCCTGGTTTGCTGTGTCTGGTACCGCGAATGTCTGACTTCTGTACCCAGAGTGCATTACACTACTCGCCACACCACCGACGCTTCCAGCTCAGCAGGGACTCCCGTGTCCATCCGTGTTCATGTCCGTCTCACCTCAGACCCACGGCCCCTCTCCCCTCCCCCTCCCCGGGGCCCCCGGGGGTTCTGGTCATTCTCTGGCCCACGCCCTGTTGGGGGGGACTCCCCCCCCCACCTGAGCCTCCTTCCACGACGTAGTTGAGCATGGTGCCTTGCGGGCCAAACAGTTGTCGTCTTGAGGGGGGAATGGCATCAGGCCACACTGAACTTCAGGCTGTGCAAGATGGCTTTGCTCTCCGTGAGCAGTTCAGGTTCTACACACTCGGTCCAGATGCCAAGACGGTGGCCCCTCTGCCCTCCCAGAGGTGGTGGTCCTGTCGGGGTCAGCACGCCACCCCAAGCCCCCACCCCCAGCCCCATGAGTAATGTGCTGGTGGCCCCGTGGCCCCCCACTCTCCAGTGCCCATGGCTGGGGGATAGATGGTTAAACCGAGGGCTTCGGGCTAAGAACAGCCCCATCGTGGAGGGCTCCTTGGCAAAGGCACGTTTTACCATTTTGAGGGTTGACTTAAGTCCGCTCCATCCCTTCCTGGAAACAAAGCATTACTTAGCAGTGAGATACCTCGACTCCAAAAAGCACTGTACAACAGCCCCCTCCTCGGCTCGTGGCAGCTCGGGCAGTCAAGCTGGCTCAAAAACTCGAAAAGGCTCAGGACTGTAGACCAGAACGGTGTCCCTGGGGGCCGTGCCTGCTCGAGTCACCTCATGAGAACTGACCCAGCTTTTCCCTCCAAGTCTCGGACATACTGAAATGTGTCAGAACGGGCCGTGGCACCCTCGCTCCAGCAGGCGGTGGTCTCAGGAACCAGTGTGCCCTTGCCTCTCCTGGAGAAGTTCTAGAGATTTCCCCCACGTTTCCAGCCGGGATCACACCACCAGAGGAGCCTCCATCTGCGCTGGACAGTCACCTGCTGTCACTTTCTAGAGAGCGTGGGAGCATCCGCATACCCTTTGATCCAACCTTTGCGGACGTTCTGGAAGGTGGCTGCAGGGTTGCCCAGTGACAGCTGTTTTGCTTTGCTGCTGGGGAGCAGCCCTCGACCTGGCACTTGGAACCACACGAGGAGGGACCAGAGCTGCCCACGCTGTGTGGTTGGTGGGAGCAGGGCTGTTCTGGCGACACCCCATTGTTGGGCCAGTAGGTCAGGAAACAGACCTTTCTCTTTGTTGCAAAGCCATGGGAGGCCGAGCCCGGACGTGCAGTTAGAGCACTCGCAGTCTCGTGGGGACGCGGGCACATCTGCCCTCCAGAATGAAAACTCAAGTCCGTCTAGTTACACTCTGGGTGTCGAGTTATCGGTGTCACCCCCGTTCTCTTCTTCCTCCCCACCTCCGTTCAACCCTCCGGGCTTGGCTTGCTCTGCAGGTAGAAGGTAGACGCCACTGGGCGCCCTGGAAGCTGCCTCGTGGGGCTGGCCCCATCCAGATACGGTGACAAGGTGGCAGGCGGTCCTCTGTCTCTTGCAGCCGCCGGTTCCCCAGAAACTGGGCGTCACCGACAGGAAAGGCTGCATCAGGGTGCCCCTACGGTCGGCTTTCTCACACAGGCAGTTCCCAGAGTGCAGATCTCGCTGCAGTGAACCGCTTAGTAAAACCCAAAGATCTCACAGGTCCAGCCACTGGCGGCCCCTCGTTTCCAGCAATAGCCACCTGATCCAGATTCTAGTTTAGCCAAAGGATTGAGGTAGACTCTTCATCTCATCTCCCGGCACATCCCCTGGCGCCGACCGTCAGGAGGATGTGTCCTGCTCCCCGGTTCTGTGACCACAATGGGACTTCCCACTGCAGGCCCTCAGTTGCCAGCAGACCAGGGGATGGGGCCGTTTCTGCCGTGTTCTCGGCCGCTCTGTGGTCTTCTGCTGGCTCGGACACAGCTCGCCTCAAGCCATTCCCAAGACAGAAATGGTCTTGTTTTGACATAGGTGGACCCCAGAGGGGAGATGGAGAGAACACCCCCTCCATCCTGCAGGGTGTTCTCCCCTCATCTCACATCCACTGGCTTCACCCCCCCGCCCACCACACTCCCCCCCCCCCCCCCCCACCTCCAAATCCCAGGCCAAGGACTGCAGCCTTCTGGGTGGTCGTTGTGAGCAAGGCTGGGCACAGATGCTCTTGTCCCAACACTGTTCTTCCCTCCCTGGGCCCGGGCCCGGGCCCAGCAGCCAAGCCTCAGATAGTGGTCAGAAACCAGGAAACAGAAACAGGAGGGCCACTTGAGCTAAGCGGCCCCTGCCGGTGCTTCCCCTTGGGGCGTCCAGGGCACAGAAAGCCGCTGCCCCGTCTGCGAGCAAGGAGGCTTGGCCCCCTGATGGCCTCCGGTTGGTGTTGGGATTGGCCCTCCGTGGGGACAGGGGCCGAAGGTTTCCTGGAGGAGAGAACCGTCCGAGGAAGGACTTCCTTTTTACACCGGGTCCGTAAGCTGCCAAGTGTTCTCCCCTTGAGTTTGCTCCTTTATCTCCTGCACTTTCAAGACACACCAGGGAAAAACTCTGCAAGGCGTGTTTTCCACTGTGAAGCCGAACCTCTGCCTTCCGAAGCCCCCCCCCCCCCGCCCCGTGCTTGCACGAGGCCACCTGCTTCTGCCTGGCTCGGCCTGGACCCCTTGGGCACCTGGAGAGACGTCCGGGCCGCAGCACACACCCTCGAGGGTGCACGTTCCCAAGCAAGGTTTGCGAGGAAGCTGGGGTGCGGATGGAGAAGGGAGGTCCCGTGAGAAGCGGCCCAGAAGGGACCGTGCCTGGAGGTTGTCACCATGATGATGTGCTCGCAGAGACGGGAAGAGGGGGCGCCCTGGGCCTTGGGGACGGCGGCAACGCCCGTGTCCCCGGGATGCACCTGGCGGGGAGCCCCCAGAGAGGCGGAGTCGGGCTCGGGGTGTCCCCCCTGGAGACGGTAGGCGGGGGCTCCTGGCTCGGCCCCCCGGATCCAGCTGGGCCTACCCCGCTCTTCACTGTGGCTAATGTTTGCTAGGCCAGTTATGGTGAACCAATGATACGGTGTTGTGGTTGTTTGTTTTTTTTTCCCTCTTATGTTTCCCTCCTGGGTTCCCCTCTTCAGGGTTTCCTGGAGGAGTTTGTTGCCGTCATTCTGTTTTTCTTCCTCTCTCCCTTGGGTGTGAGGCCCGTGGTCAGCAGAGGCCCGCCTCTCCCTGGAGGGCCCCGTGCTTTCTGGGCGAGGAGGCACCTGCTCCCGCTCCGATGAGGGTGAAGATCCGTAGGGCACTGTCTGCTACATTCACGTCCCCGCCGCTGTCGCCGCCACCCCGGGTGTCACTTTCAAGATCCAGCTCCGCACAGAGGAGGATCTGCTAGGTCTGCAGCTGGGCGTCCGCACCGGGACCCCCGAGGGTCCTTACGGACCCGCGCATCCCCACCGGGCACCTTGACTCTTCGAACCAAAGTTCCTTAAGGGGCACAGCCCAGCCTTGTCCGCAACCTCAGGGGCCTGGGATCCCTGGGCGCTTCCTGAAGCCCAGGCTGGCAGAGACCGGGGGTCCGAGACCGGCCGGAGGAGGCCTCCTCCCGCAGCCCAGGTGCCAGCCGGTCCCCGCCCGGGGCCCTCCCACGGTGGCCCGGTTCCGGGCGGCGAGCCAGCTCGGGGGCCCAGGTGGGGCCAGGACTCGCCGGCCAGGACAGAGGGGACCCGCCGGGCGGCGCGTCCGGGGCCATTCAGATCCCAAGCATCAGGAAATCATTTTGTACAACCACCCGAAGCAGAGATATTTTTTAAAAAGCGTAAATTATTTTCGGTTGTTTTCTGATCCTTTTTCTTTCTCTTACCCCCCTCCCCACCTCCGCAACGTCACATCGGTGATTCTTTCACATCAGGTAAATCTCGAGAAAGCCTTGGCGCCCCTCCCTCCCGCGCCCCGCTCAGTAACCACGTGCGTGCACCCCCGTCCTTTCTCAGTAGTTAAGACGTTCTAGGCAATACCATGGGCACATCTGACTGTGTCTCTCTCTCTCTCTCTCTCTCTCCGAGTGCAAGAAACTCAAGTCATCTTAAAAAAAAAAAAATACAAAAAAAAATTTACAAAAAAACAAACACAAAAAAAAATATCTTTTTTAGGCCAGAGTTTTCTACAGGTATTAATGAATATTTTTCTTAATCCTTATAAGTTTTATGTGTTTAATATTTCTTAATACCGGTAGCATTAATTTATACTTTTGTAGCAACACAATATTTTTATAAACAGCCAGTGCTTGGCTCCAGTCTCCACGAGGGGTTTATGCAGGGCCATCTTGGGACTCTGTGTACCATGTACTGTATTTAAAAAAAAAAAGTTACCTAGTGTCACCCTTGCTGTGTTAATTAACAAAAGACGTTGTTTGCGGTCTCCTGTGTCGTTGGTGTGGATCCAACAGCTCTCCAAGGAGTCACGTTGCATGGGGGTTGAGTTGACGGTTCTTGTGATCTGTAAAACCCCCGAGACCAAACTTGAGGGTTTATTTAGGGTTTTCTGTTTGTCCTTTGGGTTTTTCGTTTCACTTTGTTTTGGTACCGTTATCTCCATTTACAGCCAAAATCAGTTTCGTGATGTTTAAAACTTTTTCTGATGTCAAATGGAGGAAAGGAACAGGAAAAAAAGAAGAAAAGAAAAAAAAAGATTTTTACAGAGTAATAAAATTTAAAACTGAGCTGTTTAAATGTTGCTGTTTTTACCTGTCTGTTCTCGTCCGAAAGTGGGCCATTCCCAGGAAGAAGAGGAAGGTTCCACTTGGTTCCTTAAATCGCCAAAAGCCCTAGCCCAGAATTCACCCCCCAACCCCCCCGAATTCTTGCAACATTATTTCCCAGTTGGTTGATGCCAAGGCAAAAAGACATCCTTTTAATGGTTAGAGAGGATCAGTTACTTAAATGATTTCATGTCGGTGTTGTATTTATGGTTTTACAATAAAACAACCTTTAGGAAGATGGTGGTGTGTGGTGGTCTTTCTTGGGTTTGGCGTGGGGCCATGTCACCCAGTGAGGAGCGGGGCCCCTGGGCGTGACCGGGCCGGAGTCGGTGCCCAGGGACACGGCGGGCCTGGGGGTCAGCCCCTAGCCGAACCCGGCTCAGCCCACGGGGCCTTGCTTGCGGAGACCATCGGCCCAGGGAAGAGGGTGAGCTTGACCTGAGTCCCTCATGTCCACTGTTTGCCCCTCGTGACCCTGTACCCAGCAGCCTTGGATGACGCCTGTGACCCACACGCGTGTGCTTCGGGGCACCGGCCTGGGCGGACTTCACGGGCCTCACCCAGAGCCTCACACCCAGACACGCACACATCGGTGCTTCCAGTCGAGCTGAGGGCAAGTCCGAGGAGAGAAGATGCCACCAGAAGGCGAGCAGGGCCTGAGGGGCCACAAGGGTGACCCCTGAGACCCAGCGGGTGTGCGCTGTCCGACGCTCCGCCCCAAGGCCCACTGTCTTGCCTCGGCCACCGCGCTCTCCCCGGGCAGGGCGTGCTTCGTGGCCCATCAGCTGCCCCGGGAGCACGGGGAGCACGGGGAGCAGGCTGCGGGCTGCAGGCCGGGCCCCTCGCGGGGGATGTGGGCCTTCCCATGGGCGATGCCTGCGATGTGGACCGCGGGGACCTCTCGCAGGAGCGGCTGGCGTGTCCTCAGGGAGGTCCCACGCGGGGCAAGACAAGTGGGGAGTCCTGGCGGCTGAACAGGCCCTGCCCCGGGAGCCGGGAGCTCGGCGTCGCGGTGCCAGAGGGCCCAGGGCGCGGCCCAGACCTCCCCGCGGCCCAAGGGCCAGCCTCGGGCCGTGGAGGGGACGTTACTAAGCAGCCCTGGATTTGGTGACAGGTGTGACCAGTACCGTTAAGGTGAGACTCCCCAGGAACCACGGGATTACAAAAACATCCCTGACGAGCCAGCACCGCACCTCCCAGCGGCAGGTGGCCAGCGCTGGTCTGTGCGGCGCGCGGGGGCGGGGGACAGGCCGGCCGTAGGACAGGTGACCTCGGTTCGGGCGGAGAGCCTGTCTCTTCCCCGAGCGCCTCGCCTGTGTCCTGCCCGAGAGGCCTGGCGGTGGCCTGTGACCGGCACCGTCCTCGGGACCGGCCTCTGTTGGCGGCTGGAAGCCCAGGCCTGGGCCTTCAGGGGACGCGGGGGTCTTCGTGGGGTCCGGCCCAGCGGGCCGCCCGGCCTTCCGCAGTCCTCGTCCCTGCCCCGGGGCTCGTCCCCTCCCTCCGTCCTTCCCCGCGGGACTCCAGCCCGTGGGCTCGTGGCCCAGGACGGCCCCTCGGGCGCTGGTCTCCCCCGGGAGGGGCGCCTGCCCCAGCCGCGGGCCTGCTGCTGCCTCGGGGCCCGGCTCCGCTCGGGGCTCCCGCAGTCGCCCCCTTAGGCCGAGTCGGTGCCAGAGCCACCTGGGCCGTCGGCCCGTCTGGCCCTCGCTGGTCACCCCGGATGCCCCAGACGCCGCGGAGGCCGTGAGCTCCTGCCGGGCAGCCCGGCCGGGACGGGGCTGTGGCCACGTGAACATGGGACTGGGAGTGGGGGCGGCCCGGACCCGCGCGGGGCCTCGCTCCCAGGGCAGTGTCGCCTCCTGACCCAGGGGCACTGTCAGGCTCCCCAGGACACGGACGCGGGGCTTTCCTTCCCGCTCTTCCTTTCTGGCTTTATTCAAACAGCCCCGCGGATACCGCGAGTAAACAGAACTGGGATTTACGTCTGGTCCTTTGATAGTTGCACGTCCTGGGGACTGTTCTACTACATTTTCAACACGTTTTTCATTTCGGGGGGAAGCTGGGGCTACTCCCGCCGCCATCCCCAGCCCTGTCTCCCCCGCCCCGCCCCGCTACCTCGGAACACTCGCCAGGACGGTGAACAGTCACGACTCGGGATTTCAGGAGCCTCCGCTGGGTTTTTATTTTGAGCCGAGGTCTCTCGGCCCGGCCTGCCGTGGGGGACGGGGCGGGCACGGGGACGGGCACATGGTGGGCACGTGAGCGGGCACAGGGGGGGCACCGGCCTGCACCCCTGCCCTGCTGTGGCCCGTGGACAGGTCCGCTGGGTTAGCGCAGCAGCTCCTCGTCCCCTGCGGACACAGAGAGGCTCGGGGAGCAGGTGCGGGGTGTGCCCAGGGGTGTTGGGGGCGGGGGACACTCGGGACGGGGATGCCTGGTGGGCGAGGGGAGGCCGCCGGGCTGACTTGGGACCCGCGCCTGAAGCCAGAACCTCCCGCTTGCCGGAGACTTGGGGTCTCCAGAACGCGTTGCCCACGGGGACCTGGGTGCTGGCCCCTGCCGGTTTCCCCGAAGCGCCCTTCGCCCGGGGGATGAGACCCGGGGGTCCGCTGGCTGCCGCCCCCCGGAATGCCCTGCTGCTGGTGCCCCCGCTCGCCGATCCCCCCCGGAATGCCCTGCTGCTGGTGCCCCCGCTCGCCGATTGGTGACGTGCCGGTGGCCGCGCCCTGAGTGCGCCCCGCCCCGTGGGGCCCCCCAGCTGGGCCCTCCGACCCATCTCACGGACAAAGCACCGGGGCTCAGCCTGGCACCTGCCCAGCGCGGCCGGCCCGCGTGGGGCCCCACGGGATGGGGTTTAGCCCCCGCCTACAGGTGGGGGGCGGGTGGGCAGGACCCCGCTGGGCCTGACGTGCCCCTCCACACCGGCGGGGGCCCACCTACCAGCGCCCGGGGCCCCGCAGTACTCCTTGCACTCCTTCTCCGAGTAGAACTTGTTGCCGTTGCCTTGGCAGCCCCCGTACACGAAGCTGACGCACCTGCCCCGGACGGCGTCGTAGGCCCAGAGGCTGTGGTGCATTCGGCAGGGGCCGGGGACGATGGGGAGGGTGCAGGCCGCTGGGGGGCGGAGGGGGCGGGCGTCAGCGGCCCTGAGGCCCGGCGGGCCCGGCTCGGCTGGACACCCAGGGGCTCCTCCGGGGCCGGAGCTGGGGCCCGGGACAAGCAACCCCTCGCCTGGCACACCCGCGTCCGAGCGTGCAATTCCCATGACTCGAGAAGCCGGCCCTGGGCTCCCACCCCGGTGTCGTCTCCGGGGCCCCGGGGGTGCGGGGCACAGAGGTGAGGGGCCGGCGCTCACCCACGGTGCGGCAGGTCTGCAGACACTCCTTCTCGGAGGCGAAGTTGTTCCCGTTGCCCAGGCAGCCGCCGTACTGGAAGGTCTCACAGGCCATGGAGGAGCCGTTGTAGAAATACCTGGTGACCATCCCCAGGCAGGGGCCTTCCGCGTGGTCCAGCTGGCAAGCATCTGCGGGGGGCCGGCGGCAGCACCGCCTGAGTGTCGCGGTGGGCCCGGCGCCAGCCTGGGTGCTGACCGTGCCCCATCTCGTCTGGTTTGCCCCTCTGCGCTCAGAGGGGTCGGTCAACTCATCTTAGGGATGAGGACATTGGAGGCAGGGTGACCCGCCCAGGAGCACACGGTGCTGACATTCAGAACCATGATGCGCCTGCTGGACCCCAAATCAGTGCCCGTTCTACTCCTTAGCCCAGCAACCCGCACACCCACCACCCACCACCCGCCCTGTTGGTCTTGTCTGTCCAGAGACTGTGATCGTAGCAGGTGACAGCCCATTCGCCAGGCCCCGGCCAGCCAGCCTCACCTCTGCCCTGGGGGTCCTATTGCCATGCCCCTGCTCCCCTCGTTCCTGCCCCTGAAATGCCGTCCTCCATAGAACCCACCCTGGGTACCTGGGCGAAGCATGAATCCCCCTTCATGTAGGAAGTACTCCGTGGTCCCCTGACCCTCCATCCTGAGCTCCCCCAACCCCTCCGCTAACCTTCCCTTGGGGCCCATCAATTCCTTCCCTGCCTGCCTCCCCTACTAGGCCACAAGTTCCAAAAAGACATGGGTTTGTCTCCCTGACCCCAGTACCCTGCACAGGGTGAGGCGGGCTCAGTGTTGGCTGAGCAAGGTGGAGAGTGAGTCCTTCGTGAACACCGTCAACGACACAGAGCAGCCTCACGTCCTCCCCCAACTCGCCCCCACGAAGGCCCTGATGGTGAGCGCAGCAGGCCGCCGTCTTCTCGTCCCGAAGAAACCAAGGCTGGAGGCCACGCAGTGGTACGGACGAGGCCAGAGCTCGCTTCTCCTGGAGCTGCGAGTTCCTGAGCCCAGGGGCCACCCCCCCCCCCCGACCCTTGGCACCGCACAGAGGCCTTGATTTACCTCTTCTAGTCCCAGGCCTTAACCAGCAGACAAATAACAAAGAGACATCGTGACGATGAAGGCAGCCCGGGTGAGCCGCCCACGGGCCCTTCCTCTAGGGAGCATGACAGAAGGGGGTGGAAAGGCGAGTGGCCATTACCTTCCTTCTTGTGGACAGTGTTTACTAGTTGCCCGGCGCCCGATCCTTCCTCCTCCTGGGGCAGCACAGCCCGCCGGGCTCTCTGCAGTAGAGAGAAAGAGAAGCTGTTGCAAGGACCTTGCCACTATCACTCACCTGCACCCCTGGAACATATAGACAGGCCATGAGCTTTGGGGAACAGGGTGTAGACGACAGCCCTGTTACTATATGATTAAGCGACTGTCTTCCCCAAAGCGTCAACCTGAATCCCAGAAGGGGCATCCCAGGCCAGGTTTCTGATCTGAAAAGAAAATCAGAACCGTGAAGTAAAGCAATACCCCGGTGTCCAAATTCTAGTTGAAATGTCCAAAGGAATAAAATAATGGTGGGAAAAAACTATCTGAATTGGAAACCAGGGAAGGGCAGCATTCCTGTGCTAGGAGCTTGAAGGCATTTCTACACGGCGGAGTATACGGATGTGACTGGCTTGCAGGAGGGCCTGGCCAGACCATCATCATTAGCTGCCTGCAAAGGAAAAGCCACCCGGAGAGTATGGAGAAGGGACCTCGAGACAGACCCTAACACTTCGAACTGTGGTGACAAGGACTGAAGAGCAGAGCAGGATGCCAAAGCGGGCCAAGGCTCTCTGCATGTACTACAGCCCACTGAGGCAGGATCTCGGGGGCCATTAGGGATGAGCAGGGAAACTGCCAGCCAACAGGCGGTCTCTCTCCTCAAGACAGATCCGGTATCTGAGAAAGATCTGTAGTAACCTTCAACATTGCCCTTCTCCTTTGAAGGTGTGACTAAAAGCCACGATCGGGGACTCCCCACTGTCAAGCTGGTGGCACACAGGCCTTCCCTGGGAGGGCGAAGGAAAAGAGAAAACTTGTGGAACAACTCAAAGAATGCAGCTGCTCAGAAGAATCAGGCTGAGCTAGAGAAATTCTCCACCAGAGCCAGGATGACAGTAAGAAGCAGGAGAAAACTTAAATCATCAATGAAATTCAAGACGACGCTGCATCAATAGCACAGGGGCCAACGGTTATGGAAATGAAATGGAGGAAAGAAGTAGGGAAGCTACCAGACACGGAAAGGATTTCGTTGACTTGAACCACACGGTAGACATAAGAAACTGCAGGTCAGTGATTCTAAGAAAGACATTCACATAGTAGGAATTCTAGAAGGAGAGGGGATCGATATAGAAATCCTAGAAGAAAACTTTTCGGAGTTGAAGAAAGACTTGAGTTGTCCAATTATGAATAGGGATCAAACGGAATGTGGCAAAATGAATGAAGAGCCTCGCCTAGACATTCCCTAGACACAAAGGATAAGGAGCCCAAGGGCCCTTGGAGGAACTAGCAGCATCTGAGGGTCCTAAGGGGAAAGGTGGTACCCCGGGATTCTGTACTCATCCAAGGGGTTGGCCATGCCATAGACAGACAGCCAGACATCTTCACACGTCAGGATCCAGCAGTTTCTCATCCACGTGTTTATCCAGAACAAAACAAAACAAAAAATCCCTGCTACTTCTAGAAATATTCCAGGGTACCTGGCTGGGGGCTCAGGTGATAGAACATGTAACTCTTGATCTAAAGGGTGTGAGTTTGAGCCCCACGTGGGAGGTACAGATTACTTAAAAATCTTAAAATATATATATATATTCCCACTGATTGAGAAGCGGATCGAAGTGCAAGGAAACAGGTGATGGGACAGCAAAGAAATGATGGTAAAAACCATAAAGCCAATCAAACTGAGAGTTGAGGCTAAATGACTGTTACGATGGTCACACAACTTACTGTAAATGTCCAAAGTAATTCTCAAAAGGTGGACAATATAAACATCGATCTCAGATCACATCCACAAAGACAGACATGTGGGAAGCCTGCAAGGAAGAAATGGAAGTGTGCTCCATTTCTCTTTTTGTGCAAGGGGAGTCATTATTTATGGTTTCATTCTTGACACTGATAAAGAAATACAGAGCCCCCCCCCCCGAGATCTGGATGAAGGTGGCAGATTGAAATTCCCCTCCAAATTGCCTTCTTCAATACCTAACAGGAAAAAAAAATGAATCCAGAATACCAATCTCCAGATGTTCATCAGCATCACTCAGTCAAGGAAAGGGGCATACTTTAAAGCAAAAACCAGGATTGTTGATGAAGGAAAGAAATCAAATATTTTTGGAGCTGAACAGAATGGTCAGCTCCTAGCTCTGCCCTCTAACTCCCAAACCATCAAATTTTTGATAATTCTCCCTAAGACTCCCAAATCCTGAGAGAAGGGAATTGAGGGCCCCTCTTTTTCTTCTTCTGACAAGAGCGGTGAAGATGACTTCTGGGAAGAAAAGAGGAAACGGACCAGAGGCTGATTCTCTCTAAGTGTAGGTTCTGGGGCAACACGATCTAATGCTCCGGGGGTATTGACAGTTGTGCGTCCCTGCCCCAACCGGGGGCCATGAACCCCACACAGGACATTTACAAGTTCTTCAAAAGAGAAAGCAAGCAAGGGTATTCCAACCAAGGTGGCGCACCCAAGGAGAGCTCTTCCACCCCTGTCCCTTCCCACCCTTTCCTTGGACTTCAGAAAGGTAGATGGAACACAAAATCCCCAGACCTGAGACTACATCTGGGTAGGAGGACACTCGGCTCAATGTTAGTGGGGAAAGGGTCAAGGAGCAAATGAAACCCCCACCCCACCGCATCAGAACAGACGGCAAAAACTAAGCAGGCGCAAGAGAAAAAGAAATGGTACAGGGAATCCGGCCCCGTGTCTGAAAGAGGACATCGCCTGAAGCAGAGAAAGAGCTGAACGGTGGTGGCCCTTGTCACCACGGCCTAGACGTCCCCTCGGGAATGGACCTGCATTCCCAGCTGAGCCGGCACCCCCTGTTGGGGACTGCCTCCGCTCACGGGACCCCTCTCGCTCGAGGTCGTGCTTCCTCCCCAGACTGATGGACCGGGGGCCCCTCGGCGCCCTCATGGGACAACTCCAAAGGGCCCTCCCAGTTCCAGAGCTCCCACAGGGCTGACTGAGGCACCGCGAGCACCTCACAGCTCTGCTTCTCCTTCTGCTCACTCCTCCCCTCATCCCTTCCTTCCACAGGTAGGGGTCCAGGAAACCCCACCTACGACACCAACTTAGGAGAAGACGTAACTCAACAAGCAGACGGACATTCCTCAGTGGCCTCAAGCTGCGGAATACTCCTTAGTGAAAACACGTATTTATGAAGACAAGACTCAAAGACAAAATGGTAAACAGAGTAAGGTGAAAAGTGAGAACTCGGGCCCTAGATAAACAAATTGAGAACCAAGACTAGATTCATCCAGAGCTAGTGAATAAGTCAGAAACAGCAAGGAACAGGACGGATGCTGCTAAATGGAAGGACTGTCCCAGAAGAAAGGCTGCTGAGAATCCCAGGGAGTACGGGCGACAGCAACGAGAGAACACCTGGTACCTGCGGACAACAAACACGCCCCAGGAGAGAGCAGGTGTTCCCGAGGTAGCAAAACCCAGGAAGGGAATGGAAGGGGGATTCCGAATAGTGCCAGAGAGCCCCCTAGGCCAGGATGCAGTCTGGGGACCGAAAGAGCACACTGTGCGCCAGAAAACTTTGATGTGGACTCTCAGCGCCAAGACATGCCCTGGTTGGGATGCTGACTGCAGGGCTCCTGGCGGGCTCCATCGGTAGAGCACGCTACTCTTGATCTCAGGGTTGTGAGTTCAAGCCCCGTGTTGGGCTTAGAGCCTACTTAAAAGGAAAAAAAAGGAAAGGAAAAAAAAAAAAAAGATGTAGGTTATCTTCAAGGATAAAGTTTGCCCAGGCATCTGGGCAGAAAGAAGCAAACTGCTTACAAGGAGAAGAAATATCAGAGCGGCCTCAGGCTCTCCCAGAGCCATGATTCGTGCTGAAGAAGAACGCAGCGGCGCAGAGCACGTTGCAAGGGAAGGGAAGCACGACCCAGGAATCTGATGCCCAAGCAAAATGCCATTCAAGTATGAAGGCAATGGGCAGGCTTCCTCAGGCAAGAATTCAGATTAAAACTCCTAGAGCGTGCCCTGAAAACACCACTTGGTGACGAAACGGCGTTAATTAAGGGATGAATAGAAATCAGTAACTCGGGAATGGAGAGGCCGTGGTTGTGTTCATAGGCATGAGGGTGGAACCCATTAACCTACAGAGCTCGTCTTCAGGGCCTGGGGAAGGTGGCGGCAGCTGCTTGCTTGGAAGTGCGAGAAGCCCACTCATTTTTTTAAAAATTCAAATAAAACTACACCTAATAGCTTTTAAGACCTGGAATCTCAGATGCAATGCCATTTCCTAACACTATGCCCAAATCTGTGCATCGCTCGCTGGAACATTCCTTCTATCCGTCCTCCTCTCCACATGTGGGCGCGTCACGATTCCTGGAATAATGCGAATGCTGGTAGCTTTGGGTGGTGGCATTTTTTTTAAACTCTTATTTAGATACGTTTCTGCCTTATTTCAACTCTTTCTTATTTATTTTTAAACATTATTTATTTTTATTTTTAAATTTCAATTCCTTATAATGAGCATATGTCAGCTTTATAAGATCAGTGGTATTTTCTCTTTAAAAATACAGGCGCCAACAGACAACATGTTAACGGTATCGATTCTATGTAGGAATAAGGACGCTGTTATCTTTTTTTTTACTTTCTTGTATTTTTAAAAAATTTTCAGACCTGTATCTGATATATTTAGAATATGTACTTGTTTAGAAACATAGCCTTGAAAGTTTATATGTATAAGAAATATATATTTATGTATATAAATATATACAAATATACACACCCGCACACATAATATACACACACAACAGTAGGATAAATTAGGATGTATCATTTCCAAATAATCACAGAAAAAAATGAAGAAAGCTTAATCAATATGGTAAAGGCAGGAAAATAAAACAGAAGAGTAATGAAGCCCAAAAAATTCAAAAGGCAGAACAGGAGAGGCGAGTTGGTTGAGAAGCTGCTTGCTCTCAGGTTTACTATTTTTTTTTAAAAGTTTTATTTAATTATTCATGAGAGATACATAGTGAGAGGCAGAGACACAGGCAGAGGGAGAAGCAGTTCCCCCGCAGGGAACCCAACGTGGGACTCAATCCCGGGACCCCAGGATCACGCCCTGAGCCAAAGGCAGACACTCAACCACTGAGCCACCCAGGTGTCCCCCCCGCCTTTTTTTTTTTTTTAGAGCTCAAATCACTTTATTTTTTATTTACTGAGTACTGAGCACCGTTATTTTGTCACTGAGTACTGGCCTGGTTGTAGGCAGTACGGGGCTAAGAAGCTTTCCGACACGTCACTGAATTCTAGCACGTGGAAGGTAAGGGTAGCTACCCCATTTCACAGAGAAGGAAAGTGAAGTCTGGATGGGGCCGCACGTGGCCCAGATGGCAGATCTGGGATTGAGCCCTGCGAGTGTCGGCCTCAAGGCCCCAGGCCTATCACTGTCTTCTCTCAACCCCGCTCAGTGACCCCACCCACACACCACCGCAGGATCTAAGCTAGGACAGCAAAAATCAGGCAGGAGGGGTGGGGATAAAGCGGGAAAAAGGGGAGCTCACCATGTATGGAGAAGGCTCTGGTTCCTGCTCGCCGGGGACACACTCACCTAGGTCAGGACGGGGGAGAGAGGTGAGCAAGAGGGCTTTGTTTCTTCCATACGGTGATCACGTGTGCCAGGTGGGCACCGCGCTAGGAACTGCCTTGGGCATTAGCCCCCTTCACGGATGGCTCATTCGTTGGTGGCCGTCATTGCCGTCAGCAGCATCACGAGCCCAGCGATGGCTAACATTTATCGAGCACTCACTAGACACTGGGCGCAGCGCTATTGTATTTAACGGCTTTCTTTCATCGACTCCTCACGGCCACTATTACAAGGGAGGCGTTCCTACCTCCCATTTTAAGGATGAGGACAGTAAGGCTCCGGAAGGTTGACTCCCCAGACGTCACACAGCTCACCTTGAACCTCAGAACTCTAACTCTGGAGCCCATACTCTTACCACCAACACTGAACTGCCTCCCAAGAGGCACCTACGGATTCTGGATACAACCTCACTTAAACAGGTGCACCAGGGTGGACGCTGATTCTCGTCTCGGCTCTGCTACGTATATGCTGTGTGCCTGGTTGCAAAGACAAGGGCTCCCCAGCTGCCCTCTCTGTAGCGGGCTGGGAGACCATAACCCTACTTAGCTCAGAGGGTTGTAGGAAATACGCAGGGGCTGGGAAGGCGTTCTCTGGGGGCTGTGAAGAATGAGGAGGGGACAGAAATGTGAGGTGGGGTGGGGAGCATCCACCTTTGTCGGCCATGGTGAAGATGGCATCCTCGGGGATGCCCACGCCCAAGGCGACCTCCCTGAACTCCTCCAGCAGGCTTTCTCGGAGCTGTGGCTGTCGCCCTGCAATGGGAAGCAGAGAAGATGCCCAGAACCCTGGGTGCCTGGGATGCCAGGGCCTGCGATTATTTTGCCCAGTGATTTTCCTTCCGAAGTTGAAAACTCGCAAACCAATATGACCTCTTTAACGTGATTATGGAAAGATGGGCTCCACCGGAGGAGGAGGTGTCCCTCCCTGGCTCCCACCCAGGCCCCCCACATCTCCACGTGTGGGCTCTTTCTGCTGGTTCTGTTAAGGGCCCGGAAGCTCTGGGATTCTCGGGGTCTGGAATTTTAAAGACCACAAGAGGTCAGAGATGGAGTTCTGGCTCCTGCAGGGAGAGTAAATGTCTCCACCTTTCCCGTAACTGGAGTTTTCTCAGAAGGATAAAGCCAAACTCTCGACTCTTTCCCCATTTCTGAATCTCAGACTTCCTCCTACTCGCAACTCCTGCGAGCTTATCTAGCCCCCGGCCCTTACCATAGAGCTTGGCAGTAATGGTGGGCCCGTGGTGGCGGCTGAATTTCTTGGTCAGAAAGATGGCGTACTCATCATAGTTGGTGTGGACCACATAGGACTCCATGGTGAGGTTCCACTCTGCACGGGGGATGCAGGAAGCCATGGGGATCGGTGGTCAGAAGGCTCTTCTAGCCTGAGGTCCTTCCCTGTTCCCCCACACATCATCTACTCAGCCGTCCTTCTGTCTATGCACCTGTCTCCTCCATATATTTCTCATGAATTCATTGACCATCACTCCATCCATCCACCCACCCACCCATCCATCCATCCATCCACCCACCCATCCACCCATCCACCCACCCATCCACCCATCCACCCACCCACCCATCCACCCACCCATCCACCCATCCACCCACCCATCCACCCATCCACCCACCCACCCATCCACCCATCCACCCACCCATCCACCCACCCACCCATCCACCCACCCATCCACCCATCCACCCATCCACCCATCCACCCATCATCCATCCATCCATCCATCCACCCATCATCCATCCACCCACCCACCCATCCACCCACCCATCCACCCATCCACCCACCCATCCACCCACCCACCCATCCACCCACCCATCCACCCATCCACCCATCCACCCATCCACCCATCATCCATCCATCCATCCATCCACCCATCATCCATCCATCCACCCACCCATCCACCCATCCATCCTCTCCATACATCAAACCATAAATCCATCCATTTTCTTCCTTTCTTCCTCCCTTACCTCCTCTCCTTCCTTCCTCCATCCATTAATCTATCAATCGATCTATTAGATGACTGATTAACTCCTTACCTGCCATCAGTATATACATTCATTTACCAATCCTTTGCTGCTTCTCCTCTCGCTCGTTTTTTAATCCAACCATCCATCTCCCCAAGCATTCGTATAGTCAACCACCGATACAATTATTTGACACATAGAGCATATTTGTGAAACATGTGCTGGATGAATGAATAAATTCACGTCCAGGCCCCTCTGTCACTTGGCACCACGAACCCTGCCCACAGTAGGTGTTTAGCAAGCTCCTATCAGCCGACTCCGGATGCCTACCACGAGGCCTGATGAAATCTGCTACATGGATTATCCCCGGGACTCGGCACCATCCCTGTCATTCTGGATGCTCTTGAGAGAGAGAGAGAGAGAGAGAGAGAGAGAGAGAGAGAAGAAGGAGGAGGAGGAGGAGGAGGAGGAGGAGGAGGAGGAGGAGGAAGGGGAGGGGAGGAATGTCCAGGAAGCCTAGAGAACATCTCAGAACAATGGGAAGGAAGGCTTTAGGGGCGGAGAGAGCGGAGGCAGGAAGAAAGCGAGCCTCTGAGCCCCCGCGGGGTCAGGGTCTGTTCCAGCCCAGGGCAGACCCGCGGCGACGCCTCCAGCTCAACTCACTGGGTTTGTGATAGAGGAACTTTCCGTTGGTGCCGGTTTTCTCGTAAGTCCCGGAGATCTCCTCGCAGGTGCCTCTCCTGGAGAGGGACAGACAGAAGAAAGGTGGCCGCCGCTACAGGCCACTGTCCCGACGCCCACTCTCTCGCAGGATCCTCTCCTTGCTTTTTTTTTTTTTTTTGAATTTGGAAAGGAACCCTCCCAGATGTCACGTCTGAGCCTCCCACCAGGCCTAGGGGACCCATTCACACGCGAAGGGACAGAGGGACAGAGGGGCTAGTCCACGCCATCCCCTTGGTAGGACCAGCAAAGTATCTGCTTCCTTCGCCAAGTCTGCCCCGCGCACTGACGCACGGGGAGGGAGGGTGACCAACAAACGCTTCCATGCGCTTGTCACCCGCGTCTCTCTGGCCCCAGGGCCCCCATCTGTGAAGTGGGGAGAATGAAGCCTCATGTGGGATCCTTGCGAGGACCCAACGAGATCCCCCAAACAGCTGCCAGCACTACGCACGGACCAGGCGCTGTTACGACGGCTGTGAATGAGCTTGCTAATGTTTATCGAGGGACATCTATGTGCCGGGCCCTGTGCCACATGCTGAGGATGCGGAGGAGGGCACGACGGCCTCTGTGGGCCCAGTGCCCTTACTACTGAGCGGGGCCTGGGGGCAGGCCAGAGGGTAAGTGCCAGGCCAGGAGAAGCCACAGGAAGGCATGTCACCTGAACCTTGGGCTGCGGTGGGGGTGGGGGATGGCGGTCAGAGAGCGCTTCCTGGAGGAGGTGACACAGAACCGAGTCCTAAAGGATCCACAGGCATTAGCCCAGGGCGATGGGGAGAGGTTCTCCCAGTAGAAGGAACATGGGGGCAACATGGTGGAGGGTTCCAGGAACTGAAAGGTCTACTTGGGTGGCTCACAGAGTACCTGGTGAGGGCTGGGAGGGGCCTGGGAGGCCACATCAAAGGAGGTGACTTTGGGCCACAGGGAGGGCTTAAGCAGAGGAAAGGTTTAAGCAGACTTGAGTTTTCAAGAGTCTTTTGTTTGCTGGTAAAAGGTTTGAGACCGGAGGCAAGGGGAAGCTGTAGGGCAGGTGGCAGGGGTCAGGGCGGGGATGGGACAGAAGGGAGAAGGGACAGCGCCGAGGGCCGAGGGCCTGCAGAGAAAGGACAGGGCTTGAGGGTGGGCTGGCGGCCTGTGGCAGCGGAGAGAGGAATCTTGACCCCGCCTCCCTCCGGGTTTCCAGGTCAGGTCCCGGGGGCTGGAGGGGCCCCGCCTGAGCCAAGGGACACCCAAGGATCCGGGCGCAGGCTTGGAAACAGGCGCGTGCTGGGGCGCTGGCCCCGAGGAGAGCCCGGTGGAGGGCGGCCAGGGGGGCCGGGAGGGGGCTTGGAGGCAAGGCCCGGCTGGGGGTGGCGATCATGAGTCTCCAGGCCCCCAGCCCATCCCCTCACTCACCGCCAGCGCGTGCTGGTCATGCTGAGCTCCCGGTCGGTCGGCCCGTCGCCCAGCACCAGCGTGCTCATGGACATCCTGTCCATGAACTTCTTCAGCCACGGGCAGGTGGAGCCCACGGCCACGTGAAACCACTTCCCGTAGATCTAGGAGCAGCCACACGCTCTGAGGGTCTGCGCCGCCGGACCCCCGCCCAACCTCTGACCCCGAGGCTGTCCTGTCCCAGAGCCCAGGAGGCCAGGGGTGCAGGTGGGGTCCCGGGGTGCTGGGCGGAGGCACAGGATGTGTGCGGCTCCTTGGATGAGGCCAGATCCCCGAGGTCGAAGGTCATCCTCCACTGCTGCCCCCGCAGGGCAGGAGCGCTGTCTCGCTGTCACACTGTTGGCTCCTCCCACCCCCCACTCCCAGGACAGGAGCTCGCCCTGCAGGCAGCCCAGGGCCATGCTGGAAAGTTCTCCCCTCCCAGACCTAGCTCAGGTCCAGCCTGCTCCCTCTTTCCCGGGCGCTGAGGAAGGAGCCACGAGCCTCGAGCCTCGGGGCCTTGACATCACGGCCCCCGCTCCCGTGCCCTCCACCCGCGGCCCTTGCTCAGCTCTGAGCACAGACAAAACCCGCAGCTGGAAGGGCCGAGAGCCCCGGCTGCGCCAGGTCTGGCTCAAGGCCACCAAGGGCCCGGGGACAGCGCCCGGACTGGAAGGGGGTCCTGGGGCTCCCCACACGGCGCCCACGCAGCCCCCCCTCTGTCCTGCGCCCCATCTCCCCACTGTCCCGCGTCTGCCCCGGGCCCCCTGGATCTCTATCGGCCGCCAGGCTGGTAACAGGGCTCGTGGGAACAGGCGAGTGGCGGGAGGTTGGGGAGCCGGGAAGGGGCCCGGAAGTCGGGCAAAGCTGAGGCCCGCGAGCGGGCAGCAGGAGCGGCCGCCGCACAAGGCCTTTCCCAGGGTGGGCTGCCCCGTGCGCTGGAAGGCCGAGGGCCCCCCGCAGCCCGGGGGTGCAGGCTCACTCGTGAGGCCCACGGAGCGGCAGGGGCACCCCAGACCGTCCAGGCAGGAAGCTCCCTCGGGGACCCAGCCCTGAGGTCCAGATTGGGTGCTCTCCCCCTGCAGGGCCAGCTGCGCGGACCCCCTGCTGCCTTGGCCGCAGACAGGCCGGCCTTACCCGGGAGAGGTCGAAGTTCTCCTGCACTTGGATGTCGTCGGGCGGCGTGAGCACAGGGCTGGCACTCGCGGCCAGGCAGGCGGTCAGCAGCAGAAACGGGGCCCCGAGACTCCACATGGTTCTGGGCTCTTCTCCGCGGTGGCACTCACAGGCTCGGTGCGGGGACAGAGGAGCCACCGCCTCCCTGCCCACAGCGGCTGCGAACTGAGGCTGGGGAGGGGGCCGCAGCTTGTAGGCGACTTTGGTATTTGCGCTCCTCGGCCTGAACCAATCAGGGCCCCAAGGCCAGGTCTGATCGATCCCTTGCAGTGTCCTGCCCGGGGTCAGTGGTCCCCAGGAGGCCAGAGTGGCTGTTTCAGAGGAGGCGTTGGCCAAACACAACCTGGCCCAGGGCTGGGTTCAGGCCCCAGAAAGGCTCCCCGTAGAGACTCGCCACCTGCTGCAAGAGGAGACAGCGACCCGCAGCCTTTCCCGCGGGGTCATCCACCTGGACCTCGCGCTACTGTGAGCCAGTGGAATGAGCCCGATGGGGCCCCTGCCTCACAGGAGAAAACGGAGGCCCCGGGAGAAGCAGCGGAGACCACAGGGAGGCCTAAGGCCCAGACTAGACTGGCACTGAGGCACCCTGTCCCCAGAGTTCCCTCTCCGACCCCTGGCTTCCCCTGGCTTCCTGTAGCCCTAGCAAGTAATAGTGGGAATAATAATGATTTCCATAGCAGCTCCGGTCCCTGAGCACCTGCTGTGGGCCCGCTCTGCACCAACACTTCACGGAGCTCAATTCAGTCCCCACCACAACCCTAGAAAGTTGGTGCCATTTTTCCCCTTTAGAGAGAAAGGACTTGAGGGGCGCCTGGGGGGCTCAGTCGGCTAAGCATCTGCCTTCAGCTCAGGTCATGATCTCAGGGTCCTGGGATCGAGTCCCACGTGAGGGGGAGAGGGTCCCCGCTCAGCAGGGAGTCTGCTTCTCCCTCCCCTCTGCCCACCGCCTTGCTGCTGCCCGTGGGTGCTCGCTCTCTCTGTCTCGTACTCTCAAATAAATAAATACATCTTAAAAAAAAGAAGAAGAAAGAAAGAAAAGAAAAGAAACTAAAGACAGGGACTGGAGTGTCTGAGAGGGAAGGCGCCTTGCCCGGGTCCCCGCCGCGGGGAGGCAGAGCTGCTGGGACAGGCGGCCTCGGGTGGCGGCGGAGAGGTGGACTCGGGAGCCAGACCGCACCTGTGCTGACGCTGGGCGAGGGCCCTGTCCTCCCAGCGCTGGGGCTCCCCATCAGCTGGCACGAATGCGTCTGTAGCAGGTAGAGCACAGCGCCCCCTGCAAAGCTGGCGTCCCCGCGACCTCCCCGGTGGGTGCAACCTTAGGATGTGGTCGGGGCGGTGGGCCCTGCCCAGCGGGAGCGGGAGAGACGCCGGGTCTCAGGGACACGGAGGGACAGACCAGACGGGCAGGACGGCAGGGGGCCGGCCACAAGTCAAGGGCCTGCTGGCAGCCACTAGAAGCTAGGAGACAAGCAAGCAAGGCTTCTTTTCTAGAAGCTTGAGGAAGAGTGCGGCCCGACTGTCTGGTGGGGGACTTCTAACCTCCAGAAACGCGAGAGGGAGTACGCTTCTGTTGCTTTACGCGCCCAGCTGTGGTTCTCTGGGAGCGGCAGCGGCCTTCGGACACTGTTTGCTGTTGGTTAGCCTATGTATTTATTTATTTATTTAAAGGCTTTATTTATTTTTTTAGAGATTTTATTTATTTATCCATGAGAGATGCAGAGAGAGAGAGAGAGAGAGAGAGAGGCAGAGACACAGGCAGAGGGAGAAGCAGGCTCCATGCAGGGAGCCTGATGCAGGACTCGATCCCAGGACCCCGGGGTCACACCCTGGGCTGAAGGCGGCGCCAAACCACTGAGCCACCCGAGGATCCCTTCATTAGCCAATTTAAATGGAGGTTTTTAAAAACCCGGGCCTCTTTGTCCCCAAAGCTCAGACTCTTGCCAGGGCCGCTGCAGGCCCTCTGGGTGAAGAGAGGAACATCCCCCACTCACAGAAGGCCCCGCCCCCGCTACAGCTGGGCATGCCCCCTTCAGATGTGAGGGTTCCCGAAGCAAGGCCCACGTTCAGGTGAGAATCCAGGAATTCTGAGCCCTCCCCACAGTGGCACCGGCAGGTGTGTCACATCCCTTTGTAAGAGCCACCCAATACCTTCCGGCCACCCAGCACTGGGGGCAAATATATCTCTATTCCTAAGTGAGCATGTTCCCTTTGCTCCATCACCGAGAGCTTGGCCAGCGACGGCATTTTTTCCCCCTTTTTGCTTTGGCCTCCAGGAAGCTCAAAGCCACGTTACATGTTCAGTCACACCAACCATCTCGGCTTAGATTCCTGGGACAATTAGCTTCCCTCTTGTTCACAGGGCTTCTCGATCTCCCACGGTTTGGGTAGTTAGTGGTGGTGGTAGGAAGGCGGACTAAGAGGTGCTCCGAGAACTGGGAGCCAGAAGCCCTGACTTCTTTTCCGCTAACTCCGCGGACGACCTTCCCCTCTGAGGCCCGCCTTCCCCATCTGTAGGCTGGAGCTGGTGGGCCCCACTGCGTCTGCCAAGGGTCAAGTGGGGCAGGGGGTCAGAGCGCTCCGTGGCCTGTCCACTGCCCTGCCCGGTGAGGGTCTCAGGTACCATCTTTGGGGAGACCGAGCTGGCACAGCAGGAAAAACCAACAATGAATCAGCAGGAACAGGGCCCCCAACCCCCTGTCCCCCGTGAAGGTTGCCCACAGCTCCACGGTGGCTCGTCTGCTCTTCCCAGCAGGTTGGCACCGGGCTTGTCGAGGCCCCGGCCCCACAGGGAGGCTGGACCGCACCGGGGGAAAGACAAACACTGGCCTCCTCCGCACAGGGCTGCTCATTGAGCCCCCAGCCTGTCCCGGGGGCGGGGGGCGCCGAGGCCTGGATGTTGATCCCTTTGCCCGCCTTCGGGGATGTTTGCCCTCCTGAGATTATTAACCAGAGCAAACAGAAAGGGCAAACTCTTCCAAAGCCCACCTGGACTTTGAGCTGCTTTTTAAAAATTAACCCTGGACCGCAGCGGGATGCAAGGTCATCCGTGGTCTGGGGGTGCCGACCCCTCTTCCCCCTCCGGCCATTGGGGCGGGAGGGTGGAGGCTCCAGAGCCGCTGCCCTCCTGGGGGTGCCCAGGGCCCAAGAGTCCCCAGGAACTGGTCCCTCGGGAAGCAGTCCCAGCGGAGGGGAAGGGGCCTCCCCAGGCAGAAGGTGCAGCAGGAGTGGGGGGGGGTCATTGTCAGGTGGACATGGGGGCTCTGGGAAGGGATAGGTTCAAGGTCACCCAGCTTACAGCCGAGCTGGGGGTCACATCGGCCTGACCCTAGGGCCCAGGCCTTCTCCCACACTTACTCATTCACCAAGCTCGCTCTCCGTGCTTGGTGCTGGGGGTACGATGGAGCCCATGAGGGACCTCCCAGAGCTCACTCCCCGTGGGGGGGGGGGGTGCAGAGGCTAGAGGAGGGGAGCGTAACCCGCTGAGGAGTTCACCAGGCAAAAGTGCAAGGGGGCCCATGGAGGGAGGACAGGGTGCTCCAGGCAGAGGAGCAACAGCGGAGCCACGGAGGAGGCAGATGGAGGGACAAAGAAGCATCTGGAAAGCAAACTCCAATGAGCCAAGCAACCAACCATCAAAACTACCAGCTGGAGCTTGGGGGGTGGGGCGAGGCAAGTGGGGAGAGCCAGGTGGGGAGGGGGCCCACCTGCTGGGCCGGTAACCTGGGGTGTGTGGGGAGTGCAGGTGGGAGATCCTGGAAGAGGTAGGAAAGCACCTGCCCAAGGGGGCTCCAGGAAGGAGGGACTCCAGGAAGGAGTGGGACTCAGAGCAGGGGTGGCGGGGGCGGCAGGGGGCCCTTCCTTCCCCACGAGGGGGTATCCAGCGCAGGCCTTGCGCAGATAGCTGGACTCGGAGTGTGGCCTGTCCACTCGTGGTGCAACTGGAGGTGGGGGGCCCCGCCCAGCATCCCCAGAGGGGACCCGCTCACTGCGCAGCTATTTCTAGGCTTTCCTTCTTCCCCACACATCCCAAAGGGCTAGACTTGAGTCCCAGCCCTTGTCACCTCCTGGGGGACCGTGGGGGCAGGCTTCTCCCTCCCTGACCTCACCTTCCTCTTCCAGACCTGCGAATGAGGGTAAAATAGCTCACGTGACAGGTCTAAGAGCCCAGTGAGGGGCCTTTGTGAGCTTCTGGGGCTCCCCAGGCGTACACACTGCAGGGACGTGTGTCATCGCAGGCGCAGCACAGCGTGGGGCACCAGGTAAGGGCCTGCTCGGGCGGGGATTACGCAAGGTGAGCGTGCCCCGTGTCCACTAGAGGGCAGCAGAGAACTTCTAGAAAGTCCACCCGGGTTTGCTCTGCGGACTCCTCGCAGACCCTGGCGGAGGCCTAGAGCCAAGGCCCACAGAAGGGGTAAAAGCAGCGCTAGACCCTGGCCTTCCTCGCCCAGGTCGGCTTCCGACCCCCTGGCCTCTACCTTGGCCTGTCCCCCCTCCAGCTACCGAGCTGGATGCTTACATGGGGCCCGTTTAGAAAGTTTCCTCGGGGCACCTGGGTGGCTCAGTCGGTTAAGCGTCTGCCTTCGGCTCAGGTCACGATCCCGGGGTCGAGGGATCAAGTCCCCACATCAGGGTCTCTGCTCAGCAGAGTCTGCTGCTCCCTCTGCCTGCTGCTCCCCTTGCTTGTGCTCACTCACACTCTCTCTCAAATAAATAAAATTAAAAAAAAAAAAAAAAAAGAAAATGAATGGTTTCTTGGAAGATCCTCCCGGTGAACCAGGCTTGGGTGCCACTGCTTTAGACCACCAGGGCGGATTAAATTCCTACAACATGCCAGGCCCCTCGCGGGGCGCCCCACAAGCGCATCTTATAGAAGCTTCCGTCACTTTGCTACAACGGTTGCTCTATGTCACAGATAGGGAAACTGAGGCACAGCTGGCGCAGAGCGGGCGGGTCACCCCCCTCCCCACCTGGCAGGAGTCAGGCTTACGCAGGCCTGTACCCCCCACTCCCCCCAGCCTAGAGCATGCCCGGGCCTGCCACACCCACCCAGCGCTATGCTGGGCTCTTAGCAGGTGCTCAGTGAACACAGGCCAACTGAGTTCCTTAGCACCGGGACGGAGAACCGGCCCCAAGAAGGCCCACCCAGCGGGAAGGCAGCCGAGCGAGGCGGGGAGATCGGAGCCGCTCCTCTGAGTCCTTAAATCACGACCAGTGAATGACGGGGAGGCTCAAGGACACAGTCCACCCGAGATGCAAAGGGGCTTTGCGCCGGGATGGCGTTTCCTCGAGTCCCCAGGTTTGAATTCGTCTGTGCGTCGCAGCTGGGAGGACTCGTTGGGGCCTGGGTGGACCCCAGGGACTTCACCTTTCCGGATCGGAGTTTTCCCTTCTGTTGAATGGGGTGAAGAGGGGCTCAGGGGGAGGGAAATGAGCGGGGACGTGTCATGTTCTCGCTCCTTGGACAAGCAGAGTGGAGTGTGCCCTTGGACGTTGTCACTCTAGCCTCCCGACGGCGGGAGGGGCGGCCTCGCTTGCAGAGTGAGTCACTTCAGAGCTGCGTGTCCTTGTGACCCGGGTGACAGAGCTCGGGACCCACCCTCGGGCTCCCTTTGCACAGCTCAGGAAAGGGCTTTCCCCAGGGAGTAAACGTCCAGGGAGCTGCCTGTGGCCAGGGCGACGACACCGGTCCATGAAGGCAGGACCTCCAGGGGCCTGCCCTGACTCTTGGCCCACCCAGTTCATCACCCAATGTCCTCAGGCAGATGAAAATAGCTCTTTTCCAAAGCCTCGAGGCAAGCTGGGCCTTTTTGGAAAGTCCCCGGGGCCCTCCGTCCATGAAGACGAGTCAATGGCTCTGAGCCCTGGCAGTGCGGCACGGGCTGTCCCCGGCTGTTGCACCGGACGGCGGGATGGCCACTCTCTCCCCGCGACGGTCCACGCTGGAAGAGCCACCGAGGGGAAGGAGCCGGCAGGGTGGCCCCCCACCAGTTCCCGGGTCCGAAATGACCGGAGAGCAGATACTGCCACAATTCCTCTCCTGCAAGTACAGGAACGCTGCTTGTTTGTGCGGACAGCATCGTTGCTAATAACAATAGCCATCAGCATTCGCATAGCACGGACCGGGTGCCAGGCTCTGCCCTCAGCAGTTTATTTCTGTTCTTTATTTTGAAGACGTTATTTATTTATCCATGAGAGACACAGAGAGAGGCAGAGACACAGGCAGAGGGAGAAGCAGGCTCCCTGCAGGGAGCCCGACGCGGGACTCGATCCCAGGACCCCGGGGTCACACCCTCAGCTGAAGGCAGATGCCCAACCACTGAGCCCCCCAGGCGCCCCATGCCTACGTTTTAGCAAAGAACAGTGCTCAGCCCAGCAAGCTCCCCTCCCCCCGATACTACCAAGGCCTTGCCGGCCTTTGGCAAGAATCTGGTCAGTGACTAGGCTGGCTCCCACGGGGGGTCGGCAGCGGGGCAGGCTTCGAGGCCCCACTCCTGACTCGGGTCCTGCTGTGTCACTACAGCACCACCTGTTTGCAAGGGTGGCTGCAGCTCCCGGGTCGTGGCAGGCCCGTGCCCACCCGCACCAGCATAAAAACAAAGGAAGAGACTGTTGTGCAGCTCGACAAGGACCCGGCCCTGGAAAAAGTCATCTGCGGGAACACAAAACCTTCCCTCAGAGGGGCTGAGCGCACCCCGTTGTGCACCAAACCGAAGGTGAATGTGGGGCAAAGGCATCATCAGACAATGGGGAGAGACCCGGGGAGAAGGGGGGGACGCACGTCGGAAAGAAGGCCGGTGCGGCCACAGCGGACAGAGGGGGGCCGTGCGGATTAGCAGTTGGCTCTTTACCCTCTCACGCTGTCTGCACCTCGGGGGGTCGAGCTTGGGGCTCATGGCCCAGAGGAGACCTCGAAGGCCACCCAAGGACCCGCAGGCGTGTCCTTCCGTCAGCTTGTGTGCCCCACGATGACGCCGCCAGCCATGCCCCTGTTCCTGCGCCGGCCTGGAGGGGTGGGGTCCACAGGGGCCTGGAGAATTCAGCTAGGACTCTAGACTTCTAGATCGGTCTCCAGATTTGCCAGCATTCTAGAAACGCCTGGATGGCCTTCCAAGCTCTGCTGAACATCCTCATCCCGAGCCAAGGAGTCCAGAGAATCCCTCCCCATTTCTACACAGCGTTGTAAGGTTTCCGAGAGATCATTTAAGGATTTGGTATTCTGGAAAATTCCTACAGTGCTTTAGGATTCCCTAGAGCTTCCCTCAATTCTTCATGTGACAGACACCTTCCAGGCTTGACAGTTCTGGAGAACCGCCACCCTATTTCCAGAGAACTGCCCCCCAAATTCCAGCGTCCTACAGAAGGCCTGTAGGGTTCAGGCCTCCCTCCAAAAGCGCCCTCTGGAGTCCTCAAGCTCTCAGCAAGGACCCCTGGGCCGGGAGAGTCTTGATGCATTACTGGGGTCCTCTGGAATTCCCCCAGGGATTCAGGATTCTGGACACGTGGCCGTTCCTAGAGTGAGGATGACCCGGAGACGGGCACACGGCCTGTGAGGTGGGGTGCTGGAGACTCGTGTCCTTGAGTGTCTCTCTGGGGAAGTCAGTGGGGGTTCTGCTGAGCTGGAACTTGGAGCCTGGAAAATCCTGGCTGGCTCCAGCGGGAGGAGGACTCCTCCAAACACGAAGTGAACCAGCAATAGCCAGGGTCCCCCTGGGTGGTCCTGTCCACGCTCCCCAGGCCGGAGGAGAGCTCTCACGCTCGGTGCCAGGGGTCGTCCCCGCCTGGGGCTGGAGACCTCCCAGCACGCGGCCCGACACAATGAGAGATGAGCGCTCGGGGAGGGGAGGAGCCCAGGCTCGGACCTGCTGAGCCACCGCCACCGGAGCCCAGGTGGCACCAGGATTCCTTAGAGAGAAAGAGGCGACCGTGTGGCATCAGCCGGGTGCACCGCCCTCCCCTCCTTCAGGTCTCTGCATGAGCGTCACCTGCCCGCGGCCTCTCCCGGTCCCCCTGCTAGGGCTGCGCCCACCCTGGCAGGTGGACCTCTCGCTAGGTTTTGCTCCGGGGCATTTATCACCCAGTTCCCTGTACTCCGCTCTTTTTCTTGTTTGTTTTTGTCTGTGTTCTGCGAGGGAAGGATTCTCAGGCTTTGTTCAATGCTGGCCCAGGGTGGGTCCCCCAAGGGGATCTGTTGAACGGATTTTTGTGGGGTTTTTTTTTTTTTTTTTTGCACCCAGATCATCGATTTCATCAAATGGCCCATGTTGACCATAAGGTGCCTTTGGCTAGACCATCTGCCCCAAGCAAGGCCTGGTGCCCTACTCTTTCCATCTGGAAGTGGATTCAATCCCCACGACTGTCACGGGGGCAGGTGACATGCGACCGTGTGTGGTTCACTCTCTGGACTCCACGAACCACGGCCCACTCTGCCCGCCCGGGGCCTGTGTGTCTGGCCATTACACCCCCACCCCCACCCCCACCCGCCCCCGTCCTGGGCTCTGCCTCCCAGAGCAATGGCTTTCCACGGCGTCTCCGCTGCCGAACCCCCTAGCATGGGACACCTGGCCACTGTGAGCTTCCCGGGCAGAGCCAGCTTGTCCCTCGTCAGGCCTGTTCACCGCCCTGGTTTGCATCCATGCCCATAGTGTTGAATGAATGAATGAATGAGCCCTACGGGTCTCAGTTTCCCTAACTATAAAATGGGGGCGTTAGATTAGCCCCGGTGGCTTCTTCTCTAGTGAGGCCTCGCCACCAGCACCCCCAGTGTCTCATGTCCCGCCTGGACCTTCCCCAAACTGTAGACCCGTTGCTTCCTCCTGGGATTCAGATATTCTTCACCTCCTGACCCTCCTTGAACTCAAGACACAGGGAGCGTCACCCCCCCCACCTTCTAACTGGCTGAATGCCAGAAAGTGACCCTGGGAGGAGGGTTCGAGGCCTGCCCGAGGTCACGGCAAGTCTGTGGCATCAGAACTCGGATCTCGTGGTTCCTCCAGCACCAGGGCACGTGCAGCTGGCACAGGCATGAGCTGGCACCCGTCCTCCTGCACGGACCTCCCGCACGGACATGCTCGTCATTCGATTTCCCCACATCCGCGCAGGTGCATGTAGTAGTTGCTCAGTTAAGACCTGGGCACCATATGAAGGAGATGGCAACCTGGACTATTCCTGATCAGAAGGGGCACGCACCTCTGCCGAGAGTCCTTGCCCCCTCCTCAAACCCCCCGGAGGGCCCCCTCCTCTCTGGGATGCCCCAGGCTGAAGGAAGTGCCTGAGGCGTGGCCCCAGGACCCGGACCCGAGACAGGACCAGCCACACTCAGAGCCGACGCCTCGGTTTATTCATCTATTTCATCACCTGTTCCTGGCTTCTCCCAAATCCAGTGTCATCTCCCACAGTCTGGGGCCCTACCCTCCCTCTGCTCCCCTCTGCTCCCACCAGCCCCTACCCGCAGCCCCTGGGCACTACCCTCTGCCCAGAGCAGCTGCACTGAGCGGACGGGGAGACCGAGCCCGGGAGCGCAGAGCCCAGCCAAGGTCACACGGTGCACTCCTGGCTTCCTGCTGTGCCCTCAGCAGGGCGGGAGGACGCGGCTGGGGCTCCGTGCAGCCTCGCTGGGGGGTGGCTGGCCCCGGCCGCGCCGCAGGGAGCTGCCAATCTGGTCTCTGAGGGCCTCCAGTCTCCGGGCCAGGTTTGGAACTGCAGCCCCACCTGGGGAGCACAGTGACAGAGACTCGAGGCCGTGCTCCCTTGGGCCCCTCCCCGCCCAGACCCATCAGCGTCCCCACACTCTCTGGGGAAGCCTCAGGTGGGCCCCCGCCCCTCAACATACACCACGGGCTCCTGCACCCATTGGGACATACGGGTGGCCCCAGGAAGAGAATTCCAAGTTTGGGAACTGGGAAGATGTCACAATCGCCTCTCAACACATCCTATTTCAGAGATGGGAAGACTGAGGTCTGGAGAGGGTGGGTTCTGGCCCAAGATCACACACACACACCGATAGGGGCCCCCCTCTCTCTCTCTTCTTCACCTCTCAGCACTGGTGATGTGTTCGGGGTCCCCATGGGCAGGGGGGGTGCAGAGGGTACCACCTCCTCCTCCATCAGCATCTCCGCCAGGACTCGGGTCTGAGTCCAGTCGCTATGACTCCTGGGCCAGGGTGGGTTGGGTGGTGGGAGGTGAGCCTTCGAGGTCCCAAGCCTCCCCCTCCCCCCCAGCATCCCAGGGCTGGCCCACCTCTCTCTGGGACACTTGGCAGAGTCAGGGTTGCCTGGGGGGGCCCAGGGTGGGGCCTGGGCACACAGGGGCATGTCACCCGGGGCCTTAGGGCCCATCACCTGCAGGAAAGACCAGAGCCCGCACTGGGTGACCCTGCCTCTGTGGGCCCCACCTTCCTGGCGCCCCCATGGCGCCAACATCTCTGCTGACCGAGCCTGCCTCCGCGGGGCACCAGGAATATCAGGTGACCTCAAAAGGGGCAGGGTCTGGGTCCCCTTTTTTGCAGGCATCGGGTGGCCCTCCCTTCGTACTGTCCTCCCTGGAGATGAGGAACTCCCTGAGGGCAGGAATCACACCAGGTCTATGTCTGAATCCTCGGTGCCCGAACAGGGCCTGGCACAAAGCTGGGCACTTGGGGGAGAGGGACCGAAAGAGCTGATGAACACGTGAGTGAGTAACGTGCGAGGGAAGGGGTGAGTGAGCCAGCGGCTCCGTGGGCTCCTGAAAGGCAGCAGGATGGCGGGGGGGAGGGAGAGATGGTAACCAACCCTTCTGAACCCTGCATGGGAGCCCAAAGGTCCCCCCTCACCCCATGATGCAGCCTAGGACCCCAGAATTCTGGAGCCCCCCCAGGCTGCTGACCCCATGGACCAGTCTCCAGCTTCCCCCACTTCCCTCTCCTCACCTCCCCCACCCCCCCGCTTCCCCCTTTCCTACCTGGGGCAGGTGGAGATCCCTACGTGGGCAGGCCCAGTGGGCCAGGGGTGCTCGGCACAGGGGACAGAGGTGGCAGCAGGGGCAGCAGCAGAGGGGTGGCAGGGCCTGCAGGAGGGCGTGTTAGACGCTTTGGGCCGTTGCTGCCGCTCACCCCTCCCAGCTGGGCAGAGACTCACGGGGCACGGGGCAGCTGGCACCATCACACAGGGACACGGTGGGGCCGGGCCAGGGCGTGGCTGGGGACCGTAGCAGGCACAGAGGAGGCGCCTGGAGGGAACAGGGCGTCTGTGCCTACAGCCCGCAGGCCAGCACCAGGCTGGCCCCCAGGTCTCCCTGTGAGCAGAGCCTCGTGGAGCACGGCCGACGTGCCAGGGACCGCTCTCAAGGCTTTACACACGAGCTCGTTCAGTCCAAACTTCACAACAGCCCCACAACGCAAGCCCCGCAGGATCCCCAGTTTATAGAAGGGGAAGCCCAGGCAGGGAGAAGTGAAAGGACTCAGCCAAGGTCACACAGCAGAGCTGAAATTGGGTCCAGAGGTCAGACGCCCCACCGACCGGTTCACCGGGCCACCCTCTCCCGCCTGCCCTGTGTCCCGGGCCCGCCTCCCGTGCTGCCCCCGCGCTCACCGCTCCAGCTCGTGGACCTGCTGGGCCAGGAGGCGCTGTTCATCCCGGGCCCGGGCCTGGCTACTCTGCAGCTGGCTCTTTTCCTTCCTGGGGGGAGCAGGCCCCAGGAAGGTGAGAGGAGGCACAGCTACCGCCGGGGGTATGGGTGAGCCCCCCTCTCTGCGGGGGAGTACGAGCCCCGGGAGCAAGGCGGGACAGAAGGGTAGCCACGGGTAGGGAGCGGGGAGCTCGGCAGGGGCAGCCCAGGGGGTCGGGGTGGGGCACGGAGGCCCCGGGCTCAGGTGTGCCCTACCTGAGCCTCTCGTTCTCCAGCATGAACTCCTGTAGCATCCCATAGAGATTCCGCTGGGCCCAGGCCACCCGAGCCCCACTGAGCCTTGAGGCTGCAGGGGAGGGGGAGACGGCTGGGTCCACAGGAGCCCCAGACCCTCTCCTCGCCCCACCCCTGCTCCAGGGAGCTCATACCCTTGGGGTCTATTTGCCCCAGTTGGGCCCGCAGGCAACGGTTCTCCTCCTGGAGCTGCAGTATCTCAATCTCCAAACGCGGGGGTTGCTTTGCCACAGGTGACTGCAGAGAAGGAAGCCCAGAGCTGCTGTTTATGGCTGTACGAGCTGTGCACTGCACAAGGGCTTCTGGGGGTGGGCGAGTAGGAGCCGCGCTTCACTGGCAGCCTGAGCATCCTGGCACAAGGCTACATCCGCCTGCAGGAGGCACCCTGTCCTGATGGTATCAAAGTGCCAGTAGCCTTAGCGGCATGCCGGGAGGGCCTACTCCCAGCGGGACCCTGTTCCAAACCCTGGCCCAGGTTCTGACCCCAAACGAGACACTACATCAGACCTCAACTCAACTCCGACTAATCGCGGTACCAGCTGGAATCCTGGCTATCCCCTGAATCATGTCCCAGATCAGACCAGACCCCCAGACGTGCCCTAACCCGGCCCGAGAGCCTGACCCCACCCTACCCAATCACAGCCCCATCATCAGGGCTCTGACTCAGTCCCAGACCTCCCATGACACCACACAGGCTCCGGCTACTGCCCGAGCCCCACCTGTCTCCTCTACCTGTCCCCTCCATTCACCTTGGGGGCCTGTGGCCGAGTGGTGACCCGCTGAGCTCGGCTCGCATATCGCAGGGTGCTGAGAGTCTCGGGAAGGCACTGGGCTGAAGGGGACACGCAGGCCACCTGGGGGGGGGGACCACCTGTGAGTGCTCCTCTGGGGCCCCGCCCTCGGGAGCCATCGCCCCCTGCCAGCCCCCCTCGGGTACCATGAGGGTGAGCCCGCGTCCCCCCAGAGAGTCTGCGAGCAGCTTGGTGAGCTTGCTGTCCCGGAAGGGGATGTGGCTCTGCTTCCGCTGTGGGTCCAGCAGCAGGGAGATGCAGTGACCTGGGTGGGGGCGCAAAGCCAGCAAGGTTACAGCTCTCATCCGAGGCCGCCCGGCCAGTACGCACGGAGCTGGGATCTCCACCCAGGCCCGTGTGATCCGAAAATCCCCCTTCCCAAGAGATCTGGTTACTCAGTCAGACTGGCCTCTGCCACCAGACTGGGGCTCCTGAGGGCAGAGACGGCCTCATCCGCCCCCGAGCTCCAGGGCCACCAACAGACCTGAACACCCCTGAACCGGGCACCCAGCTGGGGTGTAGGAAACGTCTGACAAATGGACTGAATGAAGGAGTTCCCCGAAAATCTCCCCACACGTGCCGCAGAGGGAGGCTGGGGGCGCAGCCCCGAAGGAGCTCAGGGCCCAGTGGCCAGGGGTGGGGGTGGGAGGGTCACTGAGGCCCTTCCCCTCCCTGGGCCTCAGTCTCCCCCAGCGCCCACGGGACAGGCTGAAGGTCGGAGGGCTCGTACTCTGCACTCGAGTGTTTCTCTCTCAAATAGAAATGTACCTTATAAACTCTCAGGCTTCACGGACTCGTGAAGTCCTAAGAGGGGAGGCACCAGCCAATAGCGAGGGGAGGACAGGGGGAGGCATGTGGCTCCTGGGTCACTGCTCTTGACCCTCCCAAGCCCCCTGCATTCCGTCTCCTCTGGTTTCCCCCACAGCTGGGGGTCAGGCTCAGAGGAGACTCGAGGCGTCCGCCCGGCGGCCCCGCGTCTCACCCAGGGCCAGCAGGCTGCGGTTGATGCTGTTCGCCTCGAGCATCAGCTCCCCGCGGGATCCTGTGGCCGCCACCTTCTCGCTGCCAGCCAGGTCTACAAAGCAGAGCTTCCCCCCAACGGGGGGCTCCCCGGGGTCCGCTGGAGGCATCTGTGGGGCAGGGGGATCGGGGCTCGATGGGGACTCGGGAGCGGCCGTCCCCACCAAAGTCACAAAGCCAAGGATTTCCACTATTACCTCCGCGCATGCCCAAGTTGGTTTGTACATCCAGAGGCCGACCCTCGTGGGTGGCCCCGGGCCAGCTGCTTCCCCACGTGGGGACACTCACAGTTTGGCGGCTGATGTAGAGCGTGAGCAGGGCATGGCTTCGGCTGGAGGCCTGGTTCAGGGTGTGAGCTGAGCTCCGACGGCGGCTGAGACCTAGAGGGGAGAACAGCAGCAGCTGCACCTGGCAGGAGGAGCAGGTGCTCGCCGATACGGATAAGGCAGCGCGGGCATCCTGGGAGAGGGGCCCGGGCAACGGTGCGGGGCTGCCTCTAGCACGGACGCGTGAAAGGAAGATGGTGACAACTGAGCAGAGGAACGTCAGTCAGAGTCACGCCTTAGGAACACCTCTCCCGTTGTGTGGAGAGAGAGAGAGACTGAGGCAGAAAGACCAGCTCTGGGCACAACTCTGGGGCCAGGACCAGCGTCCGCTGTCCCTGATGCCTGCCACGGGGTGGCTGCTCAATAAATATCCGATGAATGCATGGGACGCAAGGACATCGTGGGCTGGCCCAAGAGGTATGACCTGTACCATCAAGAAACTGGAGAGGTCTGGGGGCCTGGAGAGGAAGAGGGATGTGGTTTGCAGCACGCAGGGGAACAGACTGGAAGGGCAGGGCCCTGGGACAGAGAGACCATGACCCTGACCACACCCTGCCGAGTCATTACCCCATCATCAGGGTTCCCAGAGTCTGGACAGCAGAATCTGCAAGCCTGGGGTGGGGTGGGGTGAACATCTCTGGGTTGTGTCTGAATTGTTGGCTTGCTGGCCCTTTTCTCCTGCACGGGTCACCTCAACCCACAGCTCCAGCCAGGGGCTCCGAATGGCTGAGGAATGGGTGCCCCCCACCCCAGAGCACCCCTGCAGTAGTACGCACGCACCCATTTGCAGAAGTTCCATCAGGGCCCCCAGACTCCCAAACTCCACCACCCGCAGCTGCTCCACATAGAAGCCCCGGGTCTTGTTCCAGCGGACAGGCAGGGGCCGGGCAGATCCCAGGCTCAGGAGGTCTCGAACCTGAGACAAGGGCGGTGGGTGAGGGAAGGGGCCCTGAGCCCACGTTCCATCCACCCCCAGACCTTACAGACGACAGTCCCCCAGCCTCCTCTGTCCCTTGACCCAAGTTCCTGGGCGAGAAATGCCCCTCTCCCCTGAGGGCTGTCATTCATCTCCGTCTCCCACCTGCTCATTGTAGATCTCCAAATAGGAGGCCCGGAGGGTGACAGGTGCACCCAGGTGCTGCACGCGGTCCAACAGCCAGGCGAAGGTCCTCTGCATGATGCCGGCTAGGTTGGGGGGGACGGGCACCCCCTCGCCCTGGGGGCAGAGACAGCTGAGCCAGGGGCTGGATCCTGACCATCGCAGCGCCAAGGAGCAGTCTAACTGCCCTCGTGGAGGGCTGCCCTCTGCGCCCGAACCGTGCGCCTTCCCGTAGACACCGCCGCGTCCTCGGTCGGAACCGTCACTTGCGCTTAGAGGCCCGAACTGACGGCCCCTAAGTGAAGCGGACAAAGGTGGCTGCGATCGGGCAAGTGCCTTCACCTCGGGGTCCTCAGTTTCCTCGTCTGCAAGTAAACGGGCCCGGGCTGCACGCAGGCCCTGCCCCGCTGGAAGCCTGCCCGCCTGCCCGCCCGCGGCTCCCCGGGGCTCCCCAGGGCTCCGGCCCGGTCCCCCCCCCCCCTCCCGCGGGGCTGCACCTGCGCTCGGCGCACCTGCGGAGGAGGCCCGGTCAGCGTGTAGGTCTTCCCAGAGCCCGTCTGGCCGAAGGTGAAGACGGTGCAGGAGAAGCTGCGGGCGGCAGGGGCGCGGCTGGGCCCGGGGCGGCGGGGTGGGGGTCAGGGGTCGCGGATCCCGGGGCGGGGGGGGGCTGGTCCCGGGCGCCCGCCTCACTCACCCCCGCAGCGCCAGCTCCCCCAGGCGCCGCACCCCGCACGCCCGGAACACGTCCTCCTGCGAGCGCGCCCCGTCCAGCACCGCGCCGAAGCGGAACGCCACGTCGGGGCCGCCGCCCGGGGGGCTCACCTGGGGGAGGGACGGCAGGGGCGGGGCCTGGGGCACGGTCGGGGCCTGGGACACGGTAGGGGCGGGGCCTGGGGCGGGGCCTGGGACACGGGTGGGGCGGGGCCTGGGGCGGGGCCTGGGACATGGCCAGGGGCGGCAGGGGCGGGGCCTGGGACACGGCCAGGGGCGGGGCGCGGTGGGGGCGGGGACTGGGGCGGGGCCTGGGACACGGTCGGGGAGGCAGGGGGCGGGGCCTAAGACACGTCGGGGCGGGGCCTGAGACACGGTTGGGGCGGCAGGGGGCGGGGCCTAAGACACGGTCGGGGCGGCAGAGGGCGAGGCCTGGGGCGGGGCCTGGGACACAGTCGGGGCGGCAGGGGGCGGGGCTGGGGCGGGGCCTGGGACACGGCCAGGGGCGGCAGGGGGCGGGGCCTGGGACACGGTCAGGGGCGGGGCGCGCTGGGGGCGGGGCCTGCGGCGGGGCCTGGGAGGGCGGGGCTCACGGGGCGGGGGTTGGGAGTGGGGGCCTGGGACGCTGTCGCCCCGGGGAAGGGGCGGAGGGGCCTGCAGGTGGGTTGGGGCGGGGGAGCGGGCTGGGGGGAGTTGGGCCGGGGTGGGAGGGCTTCCTCACTTGCAGAGTCCGGGTCCCCGAGCAGTGCAGCGCGCTCTGCTCCCCTCGACGCAGCTCGGCGGCGCTCATGGGGCGCACCCTGGGGTCCGCGGGGGAGGCAGATGGTCCATCCCGTTGTGGTCACGGGTTGGCCCTCGCCCCCCTTCCCTGCTCCAACCTACCTATACTTACCTGAGCACCACCTGGATGGGCGTTTCTGGCCCCTCCAGCCCCTCTGGCCCCTGCTCCAGGCTCCGCGCGGGGTCCCTGCGGCAGCAACGAACTTACCATCCCGGAGCTCGGCGGCTCCCGGAACCCCCCGGACCCCCCCGGAACCCCCGGAATCTGTGCTTACCCGTCGGGAGAGCCACGCTTCTCCATGTCCTGCTTTGCACACGGAGTTGGCTCCGCCCGAGCCCCGTTCCTTTCTCTCCCCCACTCTCTCCCTTTTCCACGCGCTGGGACTGGCTCTGCACACCCTACAGCCCCCACCCCCTTTCCCCCTTCTCAGGCAGCCATCCATCCGGAAAGGCTCGGTCCTGCCCTGGGCCAGCTAGTTAAAGATTTACCCACCTCCAGCCCTGGTGGAGAAAGGCTCCAGCCAGGGGACCCCTGGCCAGGGGGTTCTGGAGTTTGCTCTTGCCCATTCCTATCAGGAGGGACCACCCCGCCCTGCCTCCTCCCTACACAGGTGGGGATGGGGAGGCAGGGATGCAAAGGGCTCAACCAGGGCCTGGCAGCAAGCTCGGGCAGAGCGTGGACCGGGCCCTTCCTACTCTCCACCTACACCTCCTCCAGCTTCGTGATCTTCCTCCCCGGCTTCCCCTCCCTGGCAGCTCCAGCTACCTGGCACCCCAGGCCTCAGGGAGGAGGCAGAGGTGTGTGGGGGTGGTGGTGCCTAAAGGGGTGAGAGGAGCCCAGGTTTCGGCTCTTGGAAGACCTGGCTGGATTGAGTTCCTGAGCCAAGCTGACCCAAGGCCCATAAAGAACCTGGTTAAACATTGGACCACCTGCTTCTCCAATGCCAAGGCTGAGCTGAGGCCAGGGCAGCTGTTTAACCCTCTCCTGGCCTGGCTGTCAGGAGCAGCAGAGCTCTCAGCGTCCGTGCTGGGGTGGGCCAGTCACCCATTCAGTCACGGTGCCCGTGCTGGGCACCAGGGCAAAGGAATCCCATGGTCTTAAGCAGGGACACAAGTAAGAACAGTCCAGTGTGCAGGGATTTGGGGGGTGGTTCAGAGCCCTGTAGCAGCAGGCAGGTGAGAGCCGTAGGTGAGGGTGTTCTTGGCGGAGGGAACACGGTACAGGAAGGCTGGGTGGGGTGGGGAAATGTGTGAGACACATAGAGGTGTTTTGAGACTCATGGAGGGTACATGAAGGAGCCTGGACTCCCTCTTAGGGAACCAGGAAGACGTCGAAGGGTTACAAATGGGGAAATGACGTTATCAGAGAGGCATTGTTATTATTATTATTGCCATTCTGGCTGCCTCTGTACAGTCTCTGAATATTTCCCTAAACTTCCCCTCTCCCTGACCCTCCTTAGCATGAAAGTCTTAATAATCACCCCCCTTTCAGTGTAACATGCCTTATACCACCAGGAATGAGAGCCAACTATGAGAGCCACCCAACTAGAGCAGGACTCATCTTGGGTGGCGGTGAGCTCCCCAGGCACCGGAGGAGTGCAAGCAAGAGCCAGATAACTTTTTGTCATAGGGCCCTCTAGGTGGATCTTTAGGGAGATTAGGTAGGGCAAAGAGCCACTGCCCCCAGCCCTGCCACTTGAGCAAGTAGTTCCCCCTTTCTTACCTGGTTTCCTTCCTATAAAAAGAGATTAATGATTTCACATAGTTGTTCTGAGCTTTCAATGAGCCAGTGTAATTGAAAGTGATTCATACATTGTAAAGAGTCATCTAATAGCAAAAATAAAAGTCCCTAGATGATCTCCAAGATTCCTTTCAACTGTGAAGCTCCGTAATCGGTTATATATTTTTTTTCTTTTTTAAATCCTGGAGGTGGATAGGACAAGAATTACTATTCCTGTTTTACAGATGAAAAAAAAAAAAAAAGGAAGAAAAGAGAGAGGCAGGCAGGGGAGGTTGTCTAGGGGGAAAGCAGCTGTACGTGGTGGAACTGAGGAAAACCCAGAGCTGTGAGCTGGTGCTGGCCTGGGTGCTGGGTGCTATGGCAGGTTGCCTTTCTCACTTGTAAACTGGGTAAGAGAACAAGCTGCTCCTTTAAATGTCCCTAAAAGGGTTAAGGACTACCAGTCATTCACATCGTTGTGTGCTGGGTTTAATCAAATTGCTGTTCCTCTTCAAAACTGGACTGAGATGGGGGGCACCCTGGCGGCTCAGTGGTTGGCCATCTGCCTTCGGTTCAGGTCGTGATCCTGGGGTCCCGGGATCGAGTCCCATGTCGCGCTCCCTGCACGGAGCCTGCTTCTCCCTCTGCCCATGTCCCTGCCTCTCAATCTCTCTCTCACCCTCTCTCTCTCTCTCTCATGAATAAATAAAATCTTAAAAAAAAAAAAAATAGACCGAGAGATGAGGCACACTGAAAGGGTTTTGAGAAAAGTGCCAAGCCAAGGATATGTGCGTGATGGGGTGTGATGGGCTGTTGGGCGTGACTTCGGCAGGTCAGATGTGTCCCTCGCTGGATGTCCACAAGCAGGCGCAGGGTTCTGGTTCTGTTCTCTAACAGGGAGCCAGGACGTCTGCTACCCTTCACTTGTGAATTCGTTCAGCAGCTCTTCTGCATGAGGCCTCCTCTGCGTGCCAGGCTTCTAGGCCCTCGAGAGATACATTAGTGAACAAACCAGACGATGCCGTCTGTGGGGATGCGCAGCGTCTGGAACTCCCACACGTGACGGGAAAGAGTGTGAGGACAACCGCGTTCTGAAAACTCTTTGGCTTTATCGAGTAAAGCTAAACCTGTGCCTATCCCGGGATCTAGAACTCTCCCCCAACCTAGGTGTGTGCCCACTAGAGCTGGACATACGCCCCTGAGACACAGACAGGGACAGCCAGGCTGTATTAGCCACCAGCTCCATCACCACTACCACGGTTCCTGCCTCCACCCTGGTCCTCATTACCGTCACTCTATTCCCAACACCAGTGTCACCCAAGTCCTCCCACGGCCACCAGTAGCTACAGAAAGAGCAGTGCCTGCCCTCACTGCCACCGTCACCACCATCGTCATGACTATGACCATCGTGATGGTGATAGGAGTAAACGCCATTTGTGCCTATTCATTTGTGAAAGTCAAAGACACAGGCCCTGCCCCCCCCATCCAGGGGTACCCCTGACACAGCTGGGGCTGAGTCCCTCTGTGTCCCCCTCCCCTCCTCACCCTGTCCTGGGCCTGTGCTCTCTGCACCTGTTTGCCAGGAGCCCTGGGACTCCCCGTGGTGGTCGAGGGAGGGATGGAGGGATGAAGGTGTCCAGAGGAAACAGGATTTTAGAAGCTGGCGGGGGCGGGGCGGGGAGGGGGGTGGTGGGGAGCCCTGCAGGGGTGCATCTCCAGTCCTCACCAGAGGGCAGCAGAGCACTGCGCCTCCATGGCCCGAGGCTCATCACAAAGGAGTTTTGTCCTGCGAATCCCCGCTCTTTGCTCTTAGCACAGGTTTTGTCCTGAGCGTGTGCGCTGGGGAGAGGCTAGCCGGCCTGCTGCGGTGGCCTGGGGAGCAGGCCTTCTGGAAGCGCCCGTGGAGTGAAGGAAAGCAGGCTTGAGCCGGCAGGGACCCTCCTCCACCCACTCCTGCTCCCGCTTCAGCCCTAGACATGCCCCTTGAGAGAAGTCCTACCCTGACTCCCTGGGGCCTCAGAATAAAGTCTGAGCTACGGAGGCTGGGACTTGGACTCTGGCCAGTCGTGCTCTACCTCCTGCTGGCCCCTGCAGCGTCCCTCCTCTACCCGCCCCTCCCCTGCATCCTGCGCTCCTGCTCAAACCTCTCCACCTTTGCCCCTGCCGTTCCCTCTGCCAGGAGTGCTCACTTCCATCTGGTGATCGGTCCCCCAAGCCTTATTGTAGAAAGTTTTCCCCGAACCCCTACCCTACAGGTCAGGCTGGAGCCGCCCTGTCCCACAGCCTCCTGGGCTTCTCTTCTTATGTACTGATCCCATTGCCTCCTGTCTTTGGGGGTGGGGGGCGGGGACTATGTCGGCCTCATCCCTGTAGGGTCCCTGAGCCAGCACGGGGCCCTGCACACAGTAGGAGCTCAGCAGATGTTGGTGGAAGGGAGGTCAGGAGCCGGGAGGGAGGAAGGGAGGCTGGTGGGCAGGCTGCTGGGTGCAATCCCTGCATCCCTCCCTAACCTCAGTCTCTCCCTTCCTCGCCAGGCTAACCGCAAACACTGAACTTCATGATGTAAGGATTCATTTAGGGCTCGTTTATCATGGAAATCATCAGCTCCTGCCACAAAGCTGCTCTCAGATGTGCCCAGAAGCTGGGTGACATTCTCTCAGCCCTGGCCAAGCTGGCCTCTCGGACCCCACCATCTGCTACAAATTTAGAATTCCCAGAGGGTGGGGGACAGGCTCCGCTGGGCCCCTGGAAACCCAAGTGTCCACGCCCTCTGCTCTGTCCAACACATGACACGGAGGGCTCATCCCCATTTGTCAGGTGCGGGATGGAGGCCCGGGTGGGAGAAGGCCGAGCCCGGTGTGGGGCTCGCATCCTGCAGGACAGCCTCGCACAGGACGGAGGTGGCACAGACAGGAGGAGGAAGATGGTGAGGAAGAAAGGTCTCCTTTTGCCACATGACACTCATCTTTCATTGTTCCTCTTGTAACCCTCACCCCCCAGGGGAGGAAAAGCCAGATGGGTCCAAGGCTTGTTGTGAAATTTTCCAACAGAGCTTGATGTAATCGTTAATTAAAACGTGAATGTGGGCCATGGGATTCATTCCACAAAATTGTCCAAAGCAGGAATTGTCCAAAGGGATGATTGCACTGACTTCTCTCTGGTCCCCTGCCCCATGTACAGACGGGAAAGCCGAAGGGGGGCACCCGTACGGGCGCGGGGAGGACCGGTGATTTTATTTTACTTTATTTTTAAAGATTTTATTTATTTATTCATGAGAGACACAGAGAGGGAGGCAGAGACACAGGCAGAGGGAGAAGCAGGCTCCCCGTGGGGAGCCCGATGCGGAACTCGATCCCAGGACCCTGAGCTGAAGGCAGACGCTCAACTGCTGAGCCCCCAGGCATCCCCCAGGACCAGTGATTTTAAATTGAGGTGCAGAGAGTCACCCCCAGGCCACCACTCTTTCCCCCTAAATACCTGCCTCTTCTCCTCTGAAACCTTGCACGGCTCCTCTGACGGGGGAGGGTGGGTGCTGGCAGCCGGGTGGGGCTTCCCGCTCCACCAGGAGCTCGGCCAGGGTGGGGGTCTCATCCCAGGGCCCACACCGGGCCTGTCTGGTGAAGACGTGACCGTCCACCAAGAGGAAGTGAAACGTCCGGAGGCCAAGCTTGGTCTTTTGGTGAGAACGAGCCTCTCAGGGGTGGTTGTGAAATCCAAGGCCCCGGGGTTGTTGAAACCCCCCGTTGTTTCCAGGATCCCGGCTCGTCTCCCTAAAAACGTCAGCGGCTTGCCCTGAGTCAGCATCAGTCAGGAATGACTTACCTATGAGCGGGACGTTTTCATCGAACACGGCCATGTCGACACGAAGGAGTGTCAAGTGCCATCTGTTGCACCCTGATGCTCCGTGAGTCTGGAACCATCTAGGACAGAGGATTGGGAGGTAACATTTCCTGAACCCTGGACGCTCTTCCTACCTCGTTGTATGATTCAAATTCCAAGCCACCGTCTGGCACCAGCGCTGTGAGTGTCCCCATGTCGCATCCGGGGCCTGAGGATGTTCAGCAACTTGCCAAGGTCCCACACCCACTAAGCGGCCGCCGCGGGGTCCGTGTCAGGAGCCCGTGGGCCGGCGTCCTCTCTGCGTGGCTCCTTCCATGAGCCGTCCCGCAGAGCCCAGCCTGGATAACCAAAGTTGACCCTTTGGGTCCCCAGTGTGCCTCAGTTCAGTCATCTCGGCCCAATCGCGCCCATTGCCCACGCCGGCTTCCACCCTGCCTGCCCCTTGCCTGGGGCACGCGGGGCGCTGTGGGGCTCTGCCCGGGGCGTCAGGAGCCCTCCCCTCCCTGCCCAGAGCTTCGGAGGAATTGGTCTGCAGGTGGGGCCCCCCAGCTCAGGGGTCTCCGAGAGAGCACCCCAGATCATTCCAGTGCACGGCAGGGTCAAGAGTTGCTTTCGATTTTTCTGGATGGCTGGCGTCGTTCCGTCTGGCACGTGTGGGGGGCTGCGGGGACGGATACAGCCATTCCTCGGGTCATGATGGGCATTTTGGGACCCGGTGTTAGCTTTCCGTAGGGTGGCCTTTTGTCGTGCGACCCCGCTTCCTGATGAGCCGTGGCACTGCCGTCCTCACTCACGTTTCCTCCTTTCACGTCTAGCTTGGAATCCGCTGAGAATTCATAGGCCAAACGGAGCGGAACCCCCCACAGGCCTGTGTGATCCGGGAAGAGTTTTCCAGATGTTTCTTCCCTCCTTTTCTTCCATACAGGAGACGCGCCGCCATCCAGGGTGTCAGTAGTGACATATTCGCTTCAAATGTCCGTTAAACATGCCCGGAGCACCTGCTACGTGCCGGGTCACGAGCCAGGTGCTAACAACCCGCGCCGTATCGTTTGGCTCTGAACACAGTGGCCGCGTCCCCTCTCAGGAGGCCCTCCTGGATCCAGAGGACGCCTCTGAGGACCTCCAGCCTCTCACACCTCCCACCCCCATGACCTTCACCCGCTTGGCAGAGGTGGGGTTGGGGTGGCAACCCCTTGTCTGCCCTCAGAGAGCCCCCAGGGCAGTCTGGGCAATCTGGGAAGGCTCCCAGGAGGAGGTGGCGTTGGGACAGGCTTTGGAAAGATGGGTAGAAATCGGGGCAGAAAGAAGGGAGGAGAAGAGCATTTCAGGCAAAAGGAGTGGCATGAACACAGGCCCAGGGGTGGAGCAAGCTGAGGCACGAACTCTTACTTCTTAGAGTCAAAGGCCAGGGAGATTGCTGGGCTCATACTCCAAACTGCCGGAAGACAGAAGTTTCCATAGGAGTCTGGGCGACCGTCCTGACTCAGAATTTGTCTTTACTCACCCCCCTGGATGAGCTGAGCCTGGGGATGCCCCGTTGCCCCCTTTCTTGTGACATCCAGGCTCTTCCTAAGAAGCCCCACCCGCTGCATCAGCGCAGAGGACACTGAGTTCCCAAGGCCTGGGAGGGTGCCAGGCCCCGCTGCTGACTCGCCCCTCTGGCAGCTTGAGACACGGGGACATGGCTCTGGGGCCTCTGCACAAGGCCAGCTTCAGAGCTGGTCCCGTGGGAGCCACAGAAAGCACGTTCCCGTGGGTATATCATCATCCCTGCTCCATGACCGGAGACAGTGGCACCCCTGCTCCCGCCCCCCACCCCCAGGGCCTCAGTGTTTCTGTGTGAGTGAGGAGGAGCGGGGACCTGCCTCCTGCGCTGTCCCTGCCTCCCTGGGGGCAGCTGGGTTGGGGGGATGCAGCCCCCATAGCCCCCAGACTGTGGCCAGAGTCAGAGTCATGTTCTCACCAAGACCAGGAGGACGTGATCTGTGCGGGTTTCCAGGGCCTGCCCCCCTCCGTTTCCTCTTGCCCCCCACTTCTCTTTCCCCATCTCCAGGAAGCGACCCTGTCCCTCCTCCCATGCATTTAAAGGGGCTGGATTCTCGGAGCTCCCCTCACCCCTGGCACACGTGCCCACCCCGGCAATATTGGTGCTACTGCCGTCCTGCTAGTGTGGCTGCCACTGTTCGCTGCTGCAGCTATGCTTCTAGTACTGCCACTACCACCCGCACCTCTATGCTCTCACTACGGTTACTTCCTATTACCACCACCGCCGCCGGTACTTGCCCATTCCTGCTGCTACTACTACTAGTACTAGCACCTCTAACTACTACTACTACTACTGCCACCAGTACGTCTGCTGGTGGTCCTTCTACTACTATTGCCCCAATTACTTTTCTTTCTTTCTTTCTTTCTTTCTTTCTTTCTTTCTTTCTTTCTTTCTTTCTTTCTTTCTTTTTTTTTTAGATTTTATTCATTTATTCACAGAGACAGAGGCAGAGGGAGAAGCAGGCTCCATGCAGGGATCCCGATGCGGGACTCGATCCCAGGACCCCAGGATCACACCCTGAGCCAAAGGCAGACACTCAACCACTGAGCCACACAGGTGCCCCTCCTCCAATTACTCCTACTACCACCATCACCACTGCTGCTACTACTAGTATTTGTACCACACTGTTATGCTACTGCTCCTCCCACAGCCACGAATGAGTATTTATTTATGTACGGGTCCTCCTAGAAGCAGCAGACATTATGGATTACGACGGGCCAAGGCCTGAGCTATCTCTGGTCACTGATATAGTGTAATCACAGCAAGAGATTTCTGTGGTATTAATATCCTCCCTGTTTTACGGATGGAGAAACTGAGGCTTGCAAGAGCTAAGTAACTTGCCCAAAGTCATAGGGACAGCAAGAGACTGAAGCAGGTTTTTGGCCAGAAATCTGACCGTGAGGCCCAGGGCTGAGACCTAGAATCTTTCTCCCCCTCTGTCCTTTGTCTGCTTTTCTAGGCACACCCTTGGCTTATCTGGAGTCCTCCGGAAAAGACTCCTTGAAGTCGAAGAAGGACTCCTTGAAGTCCTTGAAGGCTCAGAAGACGACCTGAGCTGTGCAAGAGGTCTAGAATGGCATGAGCTAGGTGCACAGTAGGTGCTCAATACATGGGTTGTGTGAATTAGTTGGATCCCAACAATGTTTTGAGGTCGGGGGAAAAGGACCCAGATTATAGTTGGGGAAACTGAGGCTCTCAGGAGGGCTGCGATCCATCTAGAGCTAGAGCAGGGGCTTAGCCAGCAGGACGGCCCTTCCGTGACCCCGAATACAGCATGAACCGTGCACCCCAGCCACGACCTCTTCCATGTGCATCGCACTTTACGCTCTATAGTTACACTTTATTTAATTCATTCTACAGCCCTCAGAGAGGGTGATCAACTCCATGTTATCTTTTTAAAGCATTTTATGTATTTATTTGAGAGGGTGCGAGCAGGGGGAGGGGCAGAGGGAGAGAATCTTAAGCAGGCTCCCCACCCCAAGAGCAAACCCCCAATGCAGGGCGCGATCTCACGACCCTCAGGTCATGACCTGAACTGAAATCAAGAGTCAGATGCTTAACCGACTGAGCCACGCAGGTGCCAAAACTCCATTTTATAGATCCAAAAAAAAAAAAAAAAAAAAACCCATAAAGCAAAAACCAACCCTGAGGCTCAGCTTGCTAAGGCGGCTTTTGGAGGGCTCCTGGGTAGTTAGGGGTGAATCTGGGACTCGAACCAATTCGGCATCCCCCCTCCGCAGCCGCAGCCCGAGAGAAGGGGCCTCCCAGCTGGAGGAATCCAAAAGGCCTCTCTTGGGACAGCCCTCCTGCCCCACTGTGCCCAGCCGCCTCGGCCCCTGTGGTGGGCGAGCCCGCGGCCCCTAGGGGCGGAGAGCGCTAGTTATTTCCAGCCCGGTACTTAAGGGCTGGCCAGGGAGTGGGGTGTGGGCTGGCCAGAGGACTCTGCGCTCCCAAGAGGGTCTGGCCTGGGGCTGCTGAGAGCCAGGCAGGGGGTCAGGGGATCCGTCCAAGCCGCCTGGGCTAGCCAGAGCTGGGCGCGTGTCCCAGGAGAGGGCAGGCCACCCCCTCCCCAAAAAGGTACCATGTAGGTAGCCAAGCTGCACACAGGCGGCTCATTCAACCCCCTCCAGCTCAGCTGACCCTGTCCTGGGCCGTGGCCCAGGCTGAGGCACTACCCCTGCTGCTCCCGAGAGAGAAAGCGCCGGCAGCTGTACTGATAGGGGCCCGATGCGGCCACGGGGCTCTGGAAATCAGAGCAAAAGCACACTGTGCTCTGAGCACCTACTTAGTGTCACCCTCCCTCCCAGCAGGTCTGCAAGGTGGAAAGTACCACCCCCAGAGGCCCCTCTCTCCCTCTCCTACGAGAAATGCTGTTGCCAAGTTGACCTCCTTTCAAAGCATCAAGTACTTTCTGCCTCCGGACCTTTGCACAGCTTCTCCCGCTATGGGGAGTGCCCTTCCTTCAGCTCTTCATGTGGTTGGCTCCTCTGTCTTCGGTTTCAATGCAAAAGGCAGTCACGTCTTTTTAGACTCCCTAATAGGGACCATAGGGACTGATGGGCTCCCCCCACCCCGTACATGCACCTTGCCTCTGTCACCCTCCCCTGTTTCCTTCCGGCATTGTGGTTTTTTTAGGGCAAAGTCTACGTTACTGACCATCTTGCCCCAGGGCTCCAGCAGAGGGTCTGACACCTAGAATAAATGTTTCTCCCACGGGCAGACAGAAGGGAAGGGAAGGCACTTGCCCACGTCCCTGCTGCTTCGGCAGCAGTGGAGCTCGGCCCTGCGTTGCTCCGAAGGCGCCTCGGTGCCCGCTGTGAGCATGCTCAGTGATGAGGCCACGCTCCGTCGTGCTTCTTGCTCAGCTCAGAGGCCCGTCCCTCGCGCTCAGGGCTCAGCGCCTTCTCCGGCTGCCCTCACACGTCCTCCTGTTTCTTGCCTGTCTCCAGAGGACGGGGAGCCCGCCCCATCCATTGTGAGGTTAGAAGCTCCCTTCCAGGGCCGCCTGGGGGCTCAGTGGTTGAGCATCTGCCTTCGGCTCAGGGCGTGATGCAAGGATCGGGGATCGAGTCCCGAAGCAGCGTCCCCACAGGGAACCTGCTTCTCCCCCTGCCTGTGTCTGCCTCTCTCTGTGTCTCTCATGAACAAATACATAAAATCTTAAACAAACAAACAAACAAAAAAAAAAAAGTCCCGCTCCCTCCCGAAGCCCCGTGACCTTCTCAACAACAGAATGGACTGTTCCTCGCAATGTCTCATAGGCCGAAGAGGACGACTTTCCCCAGCACGAGACTGCAGACTCGGACAATGTACTTTTCTGTTGATTCACTTATTTCCTGAGCACCAGGCACGGGCCCCGCCTGTGGTCACCAAGTGCAGAGCCAAACAGCCTTGTTTGGCCTCCTCGATGGTGTTGAAGGCCCGTGATGGCCTCCGAGCCGTGGGGCGGCCCTGGTGGTGCTGGTGGAGCTGGTGGGTGGGGGACCCGTGTGCCGCACCCCCGACGCTCCCGCAAGCCTACTGGGCACCCGCGTCACCACCCCCCCACCCCGATCCCGAGCTGCAGATGCGGGGACAGCAGCTCCGGGCAGAGGGTCCGCCCTCCTGTCCGGCTCTCAAGTGATGCCGCGGCGGCCGCCAGCCGGGTGTAGACCCGACCGCCGAAGGAGGCCGGGGGCCCAGAGAGTGAATGAGGGACTCGCCCAGGGTCACCCAGCCAGGCGGCAGGGGCTGGAAGGGGCGCCGGGCGCCCTGGGCCAGGGCTCTGGAATTCAGCGCGCCCCTGTGCACAGGCCTACCTGCGCTCCCCCGGCCGCCCCCGCCCGTGAACAGCGGGCCTCTGTCCCGCCTGCCCGCCCGCACCACGGCCGCCCCCTCCCCTGCGCACACTCACACACACTCGCACGCCCCGGCCAGGCCGCCCTCCCTGTTTGGGGAAAGTCAACAAGCGCATTTGAAAAGTCTTTCTGTGTGGAGAATCTGTTTGTATAGGGGGAGGAAACGCGGAGCTGGCCAATAGGTAGAAATATTAATGAAGCTTGTTATAAAGGGCCCATTCACGGCTCCCCGGGTAAATAGGGCTCTTGTCGGGCTGCCACGTTATCTGCCAAGTTCAAGAATGTGGTTTGAAAAAATAGAATTTAAAGGGGGAGAGGTGGAGCCTTATAAATGGCCAGCCTGCCGGAGCGGGAGCCGCAGCCAAGGCCGGGCGGAGCTGCGTGCGGGGGGCTGGGCCGGGGGCTCGGGGCGCTGGTGCGGGGCGCGGGGGCTGCCCCCGGACAAGGGGGGAGCCGCCCGAGGGGGCTCGCAGGGAGTCCCGGCCTCACCCCCGCCCGGGCGCGGAGGGCCCGCCCGGTGCCCTCCCTTCCCCCCGTCAGTGTCTGGCTCAGGGCTCCTGATTCCTCGATTCGGCCCCCGGCCCGGTGATCGGGTTGAGGCTGCAGGGCCCCATTGGCCCAGAGTACCCCAACCCCTCTGGGAATTTGGCCCCCCGGGGTGCTGAGAATGGGTCCCTGCAGCAGGAGGAGGGCTCGGTGGTGACCCGCAGCGGGCACGCCGTGCACCCCAGAGCTCAGCCTTCCCCCGGCTGCTGAGGTCTCTTTTGCACACTGCTACCCAAACCACCCCCGAGAAAGAGCACACGAGGCTGGGATGGCCAACCCGCTCATTTCACGCGGGGCCAACTCTGTGCTCAGAGAAGGAGACTGACCAACCCAAGGTCTCTCAGCAAGTCTTCAGAAGAACTGGGCCTGGCTTCCACCAGTTTCTTGTTGGATCAGGTCCCCAGGACCGAGCGTGGGGCCTGGTACCGATGAGGCCGGGGGCCATTTCACGTTTACGATGTCTTATTTTTAGCCCTGGACTGAAAGCAATTTAAAAGCCTGGGTCCTGCCTTAGCCAGTTTGCCCCTGGCCAGCTGTGTGGCCTTGGGCAGGTGACTTTGACTCTCTGAGCCACAGCTTCTCTTTCCATTGTAAAATGGGGTCATCGAGACCAGCCCCTCCCACTGAGAAGACTCAAGGGGAGGATGTTGGTGAGGTGCCCAGCGTTGTGCCAGGCCCTCGGTGGGTGGCCCAGGAACAGTGGCTCTGGGGTTTCTTTTTCTGTCCCAGCCTGTGGGTCGGGTCTCCAGGAAGACTGTTCTAGGTTTCAGAAAGTGGTTTCTACTTGGGTCCTAGAAGCCTGGCCTGTGCTGAGGGTCACAGGAAGCTGAAAGATTGGGGGTCGGGGGCTTTTGCCCCACACGGCATTAGGTGGCACGGCCGCACGTGGGTGTGAACTATCTCAAGGGTCTGTGAAAAGGCCCTGAGGGAAGCTGGGCAAGCGGCTGACCCTCCATTTGTCCCCCAGGTGGCTGCACAGAATCCGCCCCTGTCAGACAAGGGTTAACCCGTGTGTGGGGAGAACATTTACATTGGCTTTTCTTTGCAAATAAAAAAGGGGGGAAAATTCTTATAAAGCAGAAAGGAAATAATCAATGCAAAAACTAGATGGAAACATTTTTTTTTAAAGGCTCTGCCAGGAGCTTGCTATGTGACTTCGAACGGTGGGGACTTTAGGAGATTTGGAAAGAGGAAATTGGCAGCATCCCTGTAAAGGAAGGTGCTGTTGGGGATGCTCACAGACCAGGGTTCAAACCTAGGCTCTGCTCCTCGCTGGCTGTGTGACCTTGGACAAACGACCGCCCTCTCTGGGCTTCCATTTCTCTGATCTGTCCAAGAAAAGAGAAGAGAGAGTTAACGTGTGTGAAGGCCCTGGCACGTCGTGGATGCTCATTAAATGTCAATTTCCTTTCCTTTTTGGGCCTCTTGGCAGGCTGAGGGGAAGTGTCTGACAGGTCTCACCAGCCAGACCCGAGAGAGACACAGCCCTGCAGGCCTCGGCGCCTGCACAGCCGCTCAGCAGCTTGATGGCTGACCGTGTCTGCAAAGCACTTGCCTACTCACCATCAGGGCCTCTCAAGAATCCTGGGAAGTGACCAGGGCAGTGTTTACTACTCACTGTACCAAGACTGGGAGAGGCTAAGGGACTTGAACCCAGAGCTCTTAGGCCCCAAATCAGTCTTCCTTTCTTTGCTCCTGCAGCAAGTACTGGTTCAGGGTCAATATTATTATGTGCCAGGCACTGCTGAGCATGGAGGATACAATAGTTAGTAAAAATAGATATAGATGGGTTATGGGTGGATGGATGATTGATGGTTGGAGGATGAATGGAGGATGGATGGATGGTTGGAGGATGGAGGATAGATGGTTGGAGGATGGATAGATGATGGATAGATTGATGATGGATGGATGGATAATGGGTGGTTGGATGGAGGATGGATAGATGGATGATGAATGGATGGATGGATAATGGATAGATGGAGGGAGGGACGTTGGAGGGAGGATGAATGGATGGATGGATGGGTGGATGATGAATGGATGGATGCATGGATGGATAATGGATGGATGGGTGGAAGGATGGATGGATGGAGGATGGATAGATGATGGATAGATGGATGATGAATAGATGGATGAGTGGCTGAATGGATGGAGGAGAGATGGAGGATGAATGGATGGTTGAATGGAGGATAGATGGACGGATGCATGAACGAATGGTTGAGTAAATGAAGGAAGAATGACAAGTTTCTGGAGAGCAGCCCCAAGTCTATTCTTTCCATCCCTGGGTCCCCAGTACCGAAGATGGTTCCTGGCACAGAGGAGGTACTGACACTTGCCACACTATGTCTTCTTTGGTGGTGTGGACTCAAGAACCAGGCTGCCTTCCTACACAGCTCTCTACCTATGTGACGGAGGGGAAAAGTTATTTGGCCTCCAGATGCCCCAGTTTCCTCATTTGTAAAATAAGTCCCAGGTAGCACTTTCTAGGTTGTTGTGAGGGTTAAATGGATTGATCATGAAAAACCCTTCAAAAGGGGATCGTACATGATGCATCGTAAACACCAAGCAAGCATCATTCTTCTGATTTCACTTCCAAACTGCCTCATCTTCCGGAAAGGACGATAAGCCCACTGAAGGCAGGGCTGTGGGTGCCCCGCCCTGGGGTGCTTCTGGGTGAAAATATCTGTTGATGCTGTGCTCTCGGAAGCGGGAAGACCGTGAGTCCAAAGCAGGGTCAGGGCGTCAGGGTGCACATTCCACCTGGGGCCAGAGGCAGAGCTGGCTTCTGGCTGAGGGAGGCCGGACAGCACAAGGGCCAGGCCTCTGGGCTGGAGGGTGAGAGGTCACGTTTCACTTCTGGCCCACAAGGCCCGGCCTTCTTTGAGCCTCGGTCTCCCCAGGTGGACATCGAGGGAGATAATCTTCTTGAACCATCCAAGGCACAGCCCGAGGAAACATGAATCAAGCTATCTTCGGCTCCTCATCCTTAATTTTCCTTTTTTTGAACGGATTTTTCCGGATCGGAAAAACTGAGCCTTTGCTAGCCTTGGAACACACACACTCTCTCTCTCCCCGCCGAAATGCTGTGTCAGCGTCAGCTCGTGGTTGAGGATGGCACCAGATGGAGCTCTCATTAACGCCCCCGAGCAGTGGCCCAGGGTCCCCCCGGGTCACCTCCCCAGAGCACACAGGCTGAGCTTTCTCTCCGAGGGCTGCCTACAGTTCCACCTTGTCCTAGCCCTGCGATTTATAGGAGCCAGTGGTTGACACAAGCTCCCGCCCGGCGTGGGCTCGTGGGCCCGTGGGCTCAGCCCGACGCCAAGAGCCACAGAGACAGCTCCCGCCTGCCTGCCCCTCACTCTGTAAGTGAGTCACTGGGGTTTGGAGTGGGCCACCCTGGGGGTGGCTCCTTGTTGGAATAAGACAGTCACCCTCGAACAGAGCAGGCAAAGAGGGCATGCCAAACCCTTCGCTTGGCAAGGCTTCTGCCCAGAGGGCACCAAGACGTCTCCCTTCAGCCAAGGAATCGCAGGCACTCGGGCTGGCATGGCCCTCCTGGAGCCTCGAGCCCAACTGCCCCAGGTGGAGAGGGGGGGGACAGGGGCACAGCCAAGGAAGGGAGCCCAGGAGGCCGCCGCCAATGGCAGAGCTAAAGCCCTGGAGACCAGGTCATGGACGTCTCCTGCCTCCCTCTGGTCCTTCTGCTAATGGAAGGGGAGCAGCTGCCGGCCTCCCTGGCTGCTACAGCTGAGCCCCCGGGCTGGCCTTCTGGGAGCCAGGTGTGTGCCTGGACATCTAACCTTTGGGACAGATTCCCGGGTCTCCCAGGCCAACCAGTTCGATGCCCCATTTGGGTGACAGGGAGAGAAAAGGATGAACTACAGGGGAAAGGCCTGGGCTTTGCAGTTGGGCACACCCGGGTCCCAGTCTCGGCTCCGTCCCTTACTATCAGGATGATCCGGTTACTTAACCTCTCCGGGCCTCGCGTCCTGGTCTGCACAAGCTGATAACACCCTCGCCCACAGGAGGCATCCGTAGCTGTAGGCAGCTACCGCCATGGTCGGGAGGCCTGGCTGGGACAGGCCCCAGGCTTTGGAGTCAGGGGGTGCAGGATGAGGTGCAGGAGCCGGAGGACCAGCCCTTGAGCACAGGCTGAAGTCACCTGAGGCTGGAAGCCCGGTGGCCTTCCCAGGTCACCACCACCTCGCCAGAGAATCACTGGGAGAGCCTCGGTGCTGCCCAGGACCCAGGCTCTCCATCCGTACCGTGGCTGTTGGACTGGAGGCCTGAGCCGACTGCGGCCAACCCCAGGCTGGCCCGGCTGGTGAGGCAAGGACGGCGCCCACCTGGGGCTGCTTGAGGAGGCAGAGACATAGCACACAGGGCGGGAGGTGGATGGGGTGGGAGGGAAGGGGCTGGGTCGGGCTGGGACCTCCGAGGAGCTCCGGCCCCCAGGCCGATCATCCGTGAAGGCTTAGCGAGTCCTCGTGGGCCAGGCCCAGGCGCTGGGGACCGAGGGTATTCAGCACAGCGAGGAAAGGACCTGAGCGCCTCCCTCGGAGGCTGGGTATGCAGGACTGGCCGCAGCCCCCCACCCGGCTCAGGGCTTCGATTTGCTCATTTGCATTAGGTCCAAGCAGCCTTCAAGGTCCCCAGGAAGCAGAGGGCACTCTGAGAAGCCCCCGCCCGGGGCCAGGCTGCTGGAGGCCCCGACGCCTGATAATCAAGGCCACACCTCCGTAGCTTCGTCTGGCAGCTCTTCAGCCCAAAGACCCTCCATGGCTCCCCAGGGCCTGGAACTGGCTTCTAGTCTTGGGGTGTCTGTCATTCATGGAGGGTCCCAGAAGCCTTGACTTGAGTGCCAAACATGGGGCGTATATACGTTTGTCTGGGGAGAGTTCCAGAGTTTCATCACATTCACATAAAAAGCCGGCACCCCGAGGGCGGAAGCCCAGGCTCTGGGCCGGCCTTCAGGGCTCTGCCCAACGTGGCCCCGGCCAAAACTCCAGGCCTCAGCATCTGCCCCTTCTTGCTCACCCGCACCGCACCCCACCCGGACAGGCCCAAAGTCCAGCCTGAACAATCCCCTTGCAGACGTTCACGATGAGGCAGCCTTTCTCATCTCTCCTCCTGGAAGCTTTCTTGGACTCGGCTCTCTCCCAGGCCCACAACATCCCCATGGCCCCTCCTTTGCCATCTTTCTCACCACCGTCCTGTCCTCCCCACGCTGTAGCTTTCACGGGGCTGACTCTTGCCCGGACTGTTGCAGTAGCCTCTTGCCCATTGCCCTGCTCCCCCTCACTCACACCGGCTGGGCCAGGCCTGTTGCTATGCTCTCCTCTCCAGGTCTGTTACCTCCCTCCACATGAGCTGGATGACAGGGCCAGGGGTGGGTGAGGCGGAGAGAGAGGGGAAGGGAGAGGGGGAGGGTTAGAAACAAGAGAGATGTGGGACAGGGGAGTGGGATCTTGCATAACAGAGAGAGGGGAGCAGAGTCAGAGCAAAGGAGGGGCAAAAGCAGAGAGAGGCGGGAAGAAACGAGAGGGGGGCGTCAGGGAGACAAGACAGAGAGACGCAAGGGATGAGACAGAGAGAGAAACAGAGACAAAGAGACAGAGCCATCCAAGCAAGGCAGGCAGAGACAGGGACAGAGACACGGAGGCCACAAGACAGAGGGGGCCAGAGCAAGAGGCAAGGTACCGAGGGCAGAGGGGAGTGGGGCTGGGAGAGCCCTCGGCCTGCGCTAGAGACGTGGCTTTCCAGGCCTTCCATCCCTGGAGCCGCAGCCCTCCTCCCCTCCTCTGATCAATTGATCCTCCCACGAGACCTAAAGGAACAGGGCCTGGTACTGGATCCCGCTGCCTGGAGGCTCCCTGCCCTCCCCACACCGGAGGCTCCGGCCTGGCTCCCTGACTCGATGTGAAAAGCTCCAGGAACCCCCATCATGGCCCCCTCGTCCCCCCAGGAGGTGATGTCAGGCTGGGCTGGGTTTGGGCGGGATGACGGGGTAGGGGGGCCGTCACAGAATTTTAGAATTAGGGGCCTCCAGGTTCAGAAAGTCCAGCTGGCTGCCAGACAAGCTGTGTGATAGCAGCCTGGCCCTTACCCTCTCTGGGCCTCTGGGGATGTCAGAGGGCAGATTCCCTGTCGTCTGGGGTGCACACCGACTGGGGCTGTATTACCCCCCTCCCCGCCCTCCACCCGCCCGCTGCCAACACGCTCCCAACCCCAGTCCCATGGAGGCTGATCTTGTTTCCCTGTATCTATGACCCACTGCTCTGGAAGGCAGGAGAAGAAAGAATGTGGGCGAAGGTCTGGCCGCTTGGCCGGGGAGCACGTGGCCCAAGACCCGTCTGGCATTCCAGCCTCACCTCTACGTCGGCGTCCACCTCTGCATCTGGGATGGGGCTTAGGCTGCCTGTCCCTAGAAGGAGCCCCGTTAACTGTTCTTTGCCCAGGAGGCGGCCTGGTCGCTGCAGAGCCAGCGGCCCCCCAGGAGACCCGGCTGGAAGAGCGGCACACAGAGCGCTGACAAGGCCAGCGACCGGCCCTCAGCTCTCAGCTACGGCCCCGCTCCCCATCATGCAGCCTGTTCTCCCTACTGACACTCAGGGAAACTGAGTCTCAGGGCCAGTACACAGCGGGAGACCAGGACTCAACCCCAAGCAGCCTGACCTGAGAGCACTCTCATCCCCGGGAGTGACAGTGTCGTGGGGCCCCGTCCCCTCCTCCCCGCCACCCCTGCAGGCCTCGCCCCAGTGCTGGGAGCCAAGGGGCAGAGCCCAGCGGTCCCCACCGGCCGGGCCGAGCACCCAGTGAGGGAGAGAGGAGCCCGCCCAGCAGGCGGAGCACTGGCCCGTTAAGGAGCTCTTCCTGGGTGCGGGGCTCTGCGTCTCCTACGTGCCGGGTCCCAGGCCGGGCGCTGGACCCCTGGTGTGGACCCCCGGGGAGCAGCCGGACCTGGGGCTCCTCCCACGTCTCCCGGCTGCAGCGGCAAAGGGAGGAAAGCTTCGATTGGGCCCCGGAAGGGTGGGTGGCTGCGCAGGCTGGGGCGCACCCGGCTCCGGAGGCAGGGGCCCGGGAACACGCTGCCACCCTGCTCCCCTCTGGCTCTACTTGCCCTAACGAGAAAGTGTCCTTGTCGAGGTCTTAGCGGAGCCAGCGAAAGGACGTCTGGGAGGAAGGGGTGGGCCGCGGGTCACAGAAAGAGAGCTGACCCGGGGCCCAGGAAGTAGAGGCCTTGGCCGAGATCTGCTTGGGCCCGTGGGGGTCCCCGGGCCAGCGGGGCCAGAACGGGAAGCACAAGGACCCGTCCTTGATCCCCCATGAGGTGGGAGTTCCATGATAAGGGTGGTCGAGTCCTCCATCACAGGCCATCTCAGCCCCAGTTCACCTTCCTTCTGGAAACTTCTGAGGCTGGGTCCAGGACCCGGGTTCCCACAGCCCCTTGAGACCTAGTGATGCCTCATTACTCAGACCCAAACGGCCTGTGTCTGCCCGCCCCACGCCCATCTCTGGGCTTTGGCACTTCTGTGTCCTCTCCTGGGACTTTCTGCCCTCGTTTACCTCCTCGGGGGGCCTTCCTGGACCGGCCTACCTAACCTGGGCTTGACACGTGGCGGCAGGTTCGCTGGTCCTCCTCCTAGCAGGAGGCAGTGTGCCTCTGTCCCCCTTCCCCCGCCCCATTTTGGCGGGTTTGCCACTGTGTTGACCACAGGGGTCGGGGGGACGCGGCCCCGTGGGGCTTCTGAGGCTGCTTGTAAGGGGCCGCCCTGCGGAGCCGCCGCCTTTTCTGATTGTGAGTCCTGCCCCACTGGGGAGAGTCCAGCCACTCGGAGGCCGCCGTGCTGGGAGGGACCCCACTCTGCATGGAGAGGGAGACGGAGAGGGGCGGCGTGTGGGTGCTCAGGTCGGCTGTCCTGGCTGAGCCCATTCCCCGTTGCCTCAGCCGTTGGGAGTGGGGGGGGTTCCTATTGCTGCTGTAACACCTGACCCCAGACTCAAAGGGCTGAGTTCAAGATGCTTGGCTGACCTTTCTGGGGACCTGGTGGCTGGGGGGACAGACCATTTCCTTGAGCTTCTTCCATCTTCAAAGCCAGCAGAGTAGCATCTTGTAATGTCTCCCTATGACCCCTGCTCCCTTTGTCACAACTATTTCCCTTGACTCCCTTCCTTCCCTTGTTCCCTTGTGAGGACCCGTGATGCGATCGGCCCCATCTCGATCATCCAAGATACTCTCCTCCCTTCAAAATCCTTAATTGAATCACACCTGTAAATCCTTTCCACCAGGCAAGGTGGTATATTTACAGGTTCTGGGGACCAGGACGAGGGCATCTGTGTGGGGGACACATTCCTTTGTCTACCACCTGCAAATGGAGATACCTCTAGATGGTTCTAGATGTCAGCTGTTGGAGTCTTTTTTTTTTTTTTTAGATTTTATTTATTTATTTATGAGAGACAAAGAGAGAAGCAGAGACACAGGCAGAGGGAGAAGCAGGGTCATGCAGGGAGCCCGATGCCGGACTGGATCCCAGGACCCCGGGATCACGTCCTGAGTCAAAGGCAGATGCTCAGCCGCTGAGCCATGCAGGGGCCCCTGTTTGAGTCTTTTAAGCCCAGAGTCATTCGAGTCTGAGCTGAGCCCCCAGACCTCAAGGAGCTGAGACAAGCCCTCCCCGCTGTGCTCTGCCCAAATTCCTAACCCGCTGGACCCCCCAGGCAGAGAAGTGGCGGCCGTGCGGCATCACGAACCTTGTAGCTGTTTCTCACGCACCAGTGGGTCGCCTCAACGAGCCCCGTCCTCCTCATCACAGTCAAACCACTTCACCTGCTGTTTTCCTTCACGGTACTTTACGAAACCCTAGTATACATTTAGGGGTTTCCTTGTTTGTTTTCTGTCTCTTCCAACTGGAATAGAAGGTCAGGAGAATCGAGGCTTGTTGCTGTATCCCCGACACCTAGCCACGCCCCCCGGATACGTATTCGATGAGGAAGTTCATGTCTCCCCATCACACCGTAAGCTCCTGGAGGTTAGACACAGGTCTGTATGACAATCCCCGGGTCCCCAGGGTCCCCAGCAGGGCCCCCCCACGGAGCTGGGGCTCAGGACATGTTGAACGAGTGACTCTCTTCTGAGAAACGAGAAGTCAGAAGGGGCTTGGAAGGGAAGCCTGCATTCATCTTTGTGGGGGTCACACACTCAAACACCCGGAGGAACCAGCGGGGGACATACATACACACTGGTCTGGTTCAACGGCGAGGCTGTTGGGCGCGGCCAGGTGGAAACTGCATGCCCTGCCACTCCAGGCATTTTCTTTTTTTAAGATTTTATTTATTGATTCATTAGAGACAGAGAGAGAGAGAGAGGCAGAGACACAGGCAGAGGGAGAAGCAGGCTCCATGCAGGGAGCCCGACGTGGGACTCGATCCCGGGTCTCCAAGGATCACGCCTCAGGCCGAAGAGAGATGCTCAACCACTGAGCCACCCAGGGGGCCCTCCAGGCATTTTTTTAATTTAAAAAGCAGGTGCCTTTGGACAACCAATCAAAAGATGCCTCCCCTTGTTATTCGCTTCCCCATCCCGGGTCCTCCGTCCACACTCTGCCTTCTCTTGTCCTGCCCTTCGCCCCGGGAAGCTGACCTCTACAGGCTGGACCGCTCTGCCTTGGCTCCCTTGCCCCCTAACATCTGAATGGGTTTGGTCTGTGGGGGGCGCCCAGCGATGGGAGGGCAGGAGGGGAGAGAAGAGGGGGCGTTTGCTCCCTTTGGGCCCTGCCCTGCTGTAGCTGTGGCCCGGTTGCCTTCCTAAGGCCAAGGCTCCCTTGACTCATTCCCTTCCCCAGGCCCCCTCCAGGCTGGCACAGCGGAGGCTTCTTTCTCCCTGTCTCCAGCCCCAGCAACTTCTCCAGCCCAGGGCTGCTTCCCCCAAACCCTGCCCACCCTTCTGGACATGGCTTTGCCTTGAACATTTCCACCGAGGAGTTGGGTTCCAGTCTTCTTTATTATTACCAGTAGTAGCAGTATCATTAATTATAAGCTACTTGGTCTTTTTTTTTTTGCCTGGGACCCTCAATGCTCTCTCGGTTGACCCCCTTAGCGCATGTGGCCTCCTGCCAGGATCCTGTGTGTGACGACATCTGTAGAGCTCATCTGGCCCTGGATTCCGACCCAGTCCCCTAACCGGGCCAAGAAGTCTCCCCACAAGCCTCTGCCAAGGAGTCCTTGATTTCTCCTTGAGCCGCCCCTTCCCTCCTCCCCTGGGCCCTCTGCCCCAGGACTGGTTCTTTACCACCTGCTGTTTTACCCTTTTGCTCTTTGAACCTGGACCACCTCCTTTATGGCCCCAGGGGCTGAAGTCTCCCTCAGGAGTCCCCACCTCCAACCCGCCATGAGGCCACCTGGACCACAGGGGTGTTACTCAGTCTCCCCACCCCAACATCCCACCCAGCCCTACACCGGTTTGTCCACATCTGTTGACTGGGCGGGCATTGGGGGCCAAGAGGGGGTTGGGACCGGGATTTTCCTGCAACAGTAATGAGTCACGTTACCATTAACGGGCTTAATGAGCTTCGGAGATAACTTTCTCTGACACTTGGCTTTGCTCATGGTGCTCAGAGAGTTCCCTACACCCCGATCTTCTCCATGGAGCGCCCCAAGATCAGGGACAAGGTTGCCAGGACCTCACCGCCATCTGTGCCAAGGCTGCCATGGCCCAGCCCCGGTGGGAGGGGACAGCCCTAGCTCGAGTGCCTTGTCTGGGTGCCCAAGAGTCTCTGTTCCTCTCTGCAACGATTTTTCTTCTCTTGCAAAATGAGTCCGTCCAGGTTGGGCGATTAAAACAGGGGAACAAGCCCAGGTCTGGCAGATACAGGTCTGTATCTGGGCCTTCTTTCCCATAGCACTTTGTCACAGCGGTAAGTTTCCGTTCGCCCCGCTCCCCGCTAGACCACGGGCTCCGTCAAGGTCGAAGGCGTCGTTTCCTCTGGGTGTGGTGCACAATCTGACCATAGTAGGTGCTCAGAAAATGTGAGAGGAATGACTGCCTGGTTGGATTTTCAAATATTGTCCTCAGCTCAGTCCCGCGGATCACCTGGGGACTCCGTGCCGCACCCCCCTCCCGCCCCAAGCCCAAAATAAGACATTTAAGAGCTTCCCTGAAAAAAAATTTGTTTTAATTCTTTTTTCCTCGTGGCCCTCCTGACTGCCAGGCCCCCTTAAATGCCCCAGGAATATTCCTCAGAGGCTGCCCTGGTAAAACAGCCCAGAACTCTGAGGAGTTGCACTGGGTTGCCTTTTTTCCTGCTGCCTCCTAATATTAACCTGGCGCTGGGCCCCCAGCCCCCACGCAGTGATGGGAGGCCCTGGATGGAGCCAGCAAACAGATCCATCTGGAAATAGAAAAATAATCCCAACACTAGCGGTTTTGTCTGGCCGCCCCAGTGGGGTGTGGAGCAGGCCCATGAAAGGGGCTTTGAGGGCCGGTGGGTGAGGGCTGCGGCAGGGGGAGCCTCTGCACCCAGCACCAGCTGGGTACCTGTGCCCGGGCCCCCCAGGGCAAAGGCCAGGTCCGCAGGGAGCAGGACCTGCATCCCAGCTGACTCTGGGAGCTGCCAGGACTCTGCAGTGCTCCCGCCTGAACTTGAAGCCCTGTGACCTTGAGTGAGTGGTGCAGCCTGGCTAGGCCACATGGCCCCATATTTAAAATCGGGGTAAATAAGACCTGCGCCCGGGAATGGCTCCCGAGGCCCGAGCATGTGGCCTGCAAAGCGCTGCGTCAACCCCTGGGGTGACCTCGGGGAGCCCGCGGGCCTCTGTCTCCCCGCCTGCGCAATGGGGAGCAGCCCAGAGCCCTCCAGCCCTGGGGCCCGGCAAGGTGACCCAGCAGCCGGCAGGCCGCAAGGAGGGCAGGAGACGCCTGCCTGCTGCAGGGAGCCCACCTCGCCCACCCTCGGTGCCCGGGCAGAGGACGCGGCCGCAGCTTCCTAGGGGAGCCCGTGGGCGTCCTCGGGCCTCTGCAGCCCCCTGTTGCCCTAATTCGGGGAGGCTGGGCCTTGGCAGGAGGAGCCTCGAGGGCCCGAGCTGGGGCAGAAGGACGCCTGGGCCTGCGCTCCTGGTCCCCATGCGCAGTGTGCATCTGGGCAGATTGGGTCCGGCCTTGCTGATGTCTCCCGTGTCCGCAATTCATTCCTTCATTCGATCATCCAGCACACACACTGTCACCTCTACTCCAGGCCCTGTCCTCGTCATCAGAAATACCAATAAATGACAAAGCATTCATGATCCATGGGGACAGGAGGTTGGAGAGGAGCACTGGTGGGGGGTGGGGAGCAAGTTGGGGTAAGGGAGGCGACAGTGCAGGTTTGGACGGCTTGGATTTGTGGTGTCCCTGGGACAGCTGGGAGGACCTCCAGGGAGCTGGATAGCCGGGCAGGAAGTCGGGGGGAGCCAGCCGGGCCGGAGCCAGGGGGACCCGCCTGGCCTGTCTCCCCCACTTCCCCAAACCCCTCTGTGGTGGCGACATGTTGGTGACAGCAATGACGGTCCTGGTGTAACAAAAAGCATTTATCAAGGGCTCACGCCAGCAGGCCCGATATGCAAATAGCAGGTGATTTGCATAGCACCTTTCCTTTACTTCTCAGAACAAACCTCAGGAGGAAGTCTGATGATTCCTAATTTCAGAAAGAGCTGAAGCTGAGAGGTGAGCGTCTTTGGCCAGGGTCCCTGGAAACAAAGCCTGAGAGAGAGAGATTCAGACGCTGTGGTTTCCCGAGAAAGCCTGGCGGGGCGGGGGGCCGTGAGGGCAGCGGGAGGGGAGGGCCAGGCCGAGACGGTGGGCCCTGCGGCCGTGCAGAGGGAGCCCCAGCAGCCCTGGACCCGCCGGTCAGACCCTGGCCTCCAGGCAGGCCACAGGCTCGCGTTACCCTGGGTGGGCGCAGGTGGAGGGGAGCCCCACGCGCTGAGGTGAGCGGACGTGCTGGGTCTGCAGCCTCTGGGGGCTTCTGGGGGTCCTGGAGGGCCCGGTGAGTGTGACGGGCCCTCCTGGCTACAGACTCAGTCCCCGTGTCTTCCGGCTGGTCTCCTGGTCCGTCCTTGGTGTGTGTGACTCTGTATGTGTGGGACTGGGTGTGGGTGGCTATGGGTGTGTGCGTGTGTGACCGTGTGTGTATGTGACCGTGTGGGGCTGTGGCCATGTGTGTGACTGTGTGAGTGTGTACGCATGCCCGTGACCGTGCGTGTGTGCGTGTATGACCATGGGTGACCATGTGCCTGGGGCCACGTGTGTACCTGTGCACACATGTGCGTGCATACCCATGGCCATGTGCGTGTGTGATCATGTGCCTGGGGCCACGTGTGTGCGCGTGTACCCGTGACGGCGTGCGTGTGTGCATGCACCTGTGTGCACCCATGACTGTCTTCCTGCCTCTCCTTGGGCCGCATCCCTCCCTTCCCACCGTCTCTCCTGCGTCTCCGTGTCTCTGCTTCCCTTTCCAGCCAATCTCTGTCCCGGGGCACTGTCTTGCTCGTTGTCTATCTTTGTCCGTCCTCTCTCTCCTTCTGCAGGACTCTGGCCCCTCTCTGCCCCTCCTCTCCCTTCTGCTGTCCTTTCTGTCCCCGAATCTCTCAAATCCTGCCTCTCCTTGTCCACCTCCATCTCTCGGTCTCTCTCCTTTCCTGGTAGTGACCCTAGGAGCGCTGCCCGGGGCCCGCTGCCGGTGGGGGGCAAGGTGCCTGGGTGCTGGTCCCCTGGGCCTGGAGCATCCTCTCCTTAGCCGACCTCCGCGCTAGGCAGTGCGCGTTCTCTCCCAGAGCACCAGGCTCTGTGTGCACGGCTGCGTGTGTGTGTGCGCGTGTGTCTGTGTGTAGAGAGCAGAGCAGTACTGCAAGGCCTCTGCCTCGGGAAAAAGGAGCCAGGAGCTGCAGCCACGGCTTTCCCTGGCCTTATTGACACATAATTGACACACAGCATTCTTTGTTTTTTTTTTGAAGATTTTATTTATTTATTCATGAGAGACCCAGAGGCAAGAGGGAGAGGCAGGCTCCCTGCGGGGACCCCGATGTGGGACTCGATCCCAGGACCCTGGAATCATGCCCTGTGCCCAAGGCAGGCGCTCAACCTTGGAGCCACCCAGGCCCGACACACGGCACTCTAGAGGTTGAAGGGATAGCGGGATCTGCTGTGTGTGATTGCGAAGTGATCAAGTCCAGTTAACGTATTTATCACCTCACACGGCTGCCGTTTGTGTGTGTGTGATGAGAACTTTTAAGATTTACACTTTCCAACTTTCAAAGATACAATAGGGGGCACCTGGGCGGCTCCGCAGTAGAGCGTCTGCCTTCAGCTCAGGTCGTGACCCCGGGGTCCCGGGATCGAGTCCCGCATCGGGCTCCCTGCATGGAGCCTGCTTCTCCCTCTGCCTGTGTTTCTGCTTCTCTCAGTGTCTCTCATGAATAAATAAATAAAACCTTTAAGAAAACCCCCACAAAGATACAATAGAGCACCGTTAACTAGAGTCACCCCGCTGTACGTGGTCTCCCCACAACTTATTCATCTTCGTGCTCGAAGTTTGTACCTTTTGACCACCTTCACCCATTTCCGTCGCCCTCGACCCCTCACGTCTGGCAGCCACCCGTCTGCTCTCTCTTTCTAGGAGTTCTGACTGTTGGATTCTGCGTATAAATGAGATGATACGGTATTGTCTTTCCTGGACTGATTTCACTTAGCACGATGCCTCAAGATTCACTCACATGGTCACAAAGGGCAGGATTTCCTTTTTCTCCCGATTGAGTGATATTCCGCTGTGTATACGGACAGGCATCCGCTTCTAATGGCTTGTGCCCCACACCATCCCCCGCCAACCTTGAGCTGCGATTCCAGACCAGGTTCCACTTAGGTAGCAGCCCTCGGCCAGCTGTAGGCAAGATGGCAGGAGAGGCTCAATGGAGACCAAGGTCAAGGATGCTTCCAGAGCTCCAATTGGAGATACGCACAAGCTACTCAGAACACAGCCGTCCAGGAGGGGGAGACCAATGCTCGTATTTTTAGATAGAGAGCCAAGGCATGGGTGGAGGGGAGGCGGACAGACTTCTTCAAGGTGTCCCAAGATCTAGGGCCAGAGGTCAGGGCTCCCCATCCCAAGCTGGATGCTTTTTGCACGGCTGCCAGATGCTTCCTCGTAAGGTGTAGCTGGTCTCTGTCCCAGGACCCAGGGAGCACTGAGCCAATCAGTCCTCCCCAAGTACCCCTTTCCAAACCCTTCCCTCCCACCACACCACACCCAGTTTTTACCTCCCACAGGGAACTTCCCCGCTGACCCCACAACTGTACCCAAGCTGTGCCCCGTCCTTCCAGAGCGTGACTCGTCTTCATCAGCAAAGAGCCAGCCAGCTGCTCCGACAGATCTTCCAAGACTCGGGCCAATCAATGTGTGGGAGACAATGAGCGAGCGAGGTACCAGTTTGTGCTGTGGTCTGGGTGCTTCCTCCTTCATCCCCAGTTCAAGGAGACGGTCGGCCCTCCAGACTCTCTAGTCGCTGGAGTTTTGGAGGACCTGAAAGCCGGGGCTGCTCCCTTTTAAGTCCTGCATGTAAGCTTAGAGAGGGGCCGAGGCTGCTCCCTTTTAAGTCCTGCATGTAAGCTTAGAGAGGGGCCGAGGCTCTGGGTCCCAGAGCGGGAAGGAAGAGGCGAGCACCTCTGAAGGCAAGGAGGAGGCGATGACGGTTGGTATTAATGAGTCCTCAGGTGGCTGGGAAACAGATAAAGTCCCAAGACGCCTGCTCCAGGCTGTCTCTAAGGGAGGCTGGGCCCAACACATTGGTGTCTCAGCTTCACAGGTCCAAAGCATGACACCAAGATCATTGGCTGTAAGGGGACATTGGCACAGACAATGAGTACGTGAGTGGCCACAGATGAGAGCAGGGCAAGGAGACCTCTTGGAATGTGTTATTCTGCATAGGACCCCAGGACCTTTGCATAACCAGGAGTCTCAGTAGTGACAAACACTGAATTTCCCCATCATGGTAACAGGTGGACTCAAAGTTGGACTTTAGTTTAGTCAAAGGAAGACCCTGTTTCTTTTCTTTTTTTTTTTTTGAAGATTTTATTTATTTTATTCATGAGAGACAGAGAGAGAGAGGCAGAGACACAGGCAGAGGGGGAAGCAGGCTCTCTGCAGGGGCCCTGATATGGGACTCGATCCCAGGACCTCGAGGTCACAACCTGAGCCAAAGGCAGATGCGTAACTGCTGAGCCACCCCGGTGTCCCAGGAAGGCCCTATTTCTTATGCCCTGAGCTGGGGACTGAGGTTTAGCCTTCACGCACATTAAATAAATGAGTGAGACAAAGAAAGAGGAGCGAAGGCCCTGCCCCTCCAGCGAGCCCGGGCTTTCCCGAGGCCTTCATGCTGACGGAGCATCCCCCACGGATGTGATGCCCAGCGAAGGCAGGCCATATTTGGGGCGGGTAGGAGCTTTGGCTCACCGGATATGGCCACCGGTGCTGGCTGGTAAATCGGGGAGAACCACGTTAGCACTGGGTCCGGGGCCAAGTCCATTTTCTCCAGTTTCTCCGATTCTGAGTCCCTGGGGATCATACTGCCTGAGCAAACTCGTTTCTCTCGACCTCCGGGAGTGGGTGCCCACGGGGACCCTTGCCCGACCACACCTGGCGATGCGGACCGGGAGGGGCTGGGCGGGGCCGAGTGGGATTAGGTGGGGTCCAAGTGAGCATATGGTCAGGGAAAGGTCAGGAGGCAAGCTGGGTTCCAGGAGGCTCCAGCCGCGGAATGTCTCTCCACAGACGGGGGGACGGTCAGCTCGCCCCGCAGGGCTCCTCCACGTGCCATCGCCGCTGGGAATGAATGCCCCCTTGTGTGAGGTCCTTGTCTGTCCTGAAGTAGGTCACAGGAGTGAGGGATCACAGCAACCCCAGCCTCCGAAGCATAGAATCGTAGAAGCCGAAAGTCAGTGCCAGGTAGGATTCCAGGATTTTAGAGCCTCGAGCCCTGGCACCAGAAGGCACAAGAAGTCTGGCGCTTTGGGCACAACCTTTTATGGCTCCAGGGATCTAGAACCACAGAGTCACAGAACCTTGCACTTGGATGACCCTTCTTCCTCGGATAGGCAAGGAGTTTGGGAGCGGGGAAGGAGGACCCAGGAGGTCCCTGTGTGGGATGATGTTAGGAGTCCCGGGCTGTGCTTTCTGACCCTGAATGCCTTTGTCAGGGGCCACCAGAATTCGAAAATCTACCCTCAGCCATTCTTTCTTCGGGTCGTGAAAGTCCTTTGACCTCCAACGATCTACTTTGCTGTAAGCTACTCCCCAGGTCAGTGGTGCTCGCAGGGCCTCCTCCATAAGAGCCCCGTGATGAGCAAGATCCACTCAAGGTCCAAATGTCAACCTTGGGCCTCTCTCTGCCCCAGCCCTGGGACCCTCTCCCCACCCTCCACGCCTTCCTGTGCCTTGACCACCCAGCTCCTGGCAGGCGCCCAGCTGGCTGGGAGAGGCGTTTCCAGAAGCCCTGGGGCTGGCCATGGTGTACAGTGTGGTCCCACTTCTAATCCCACCACCTCCTTGGGGCAGGCGGCATGGGCAGCAGCCTGTAATTTGGGGGTGGGAGATGGGACACCCAGGTCAGCTTTGACCATGGGGTCCCTAGAGGAAGGGAGTGGTCCAGGGGCCTGGAGAATCAAAGCCTTCCTCTCAACTCCCTTGGTGACCATGAAGATAAATATATTTATGGACAATTTTCCTCACTCTGGGGACAGCCAGGCACAGAACAGGGCTGTTTTTTTCCTTGGCTATGGCTACGCTGTCAGGATGGAGGGAGCTGGGGCAAACACAGGTTGTTTACAAGGCCTACAGCAGCCCCAGAGAGACACGGCTACATACAGTTTCCCCTTTCTCAACGGGGACGTGAGCTTCTGGAAAGTTGCCCAGAGGAACAAGGGTGGGTTTCTGTCCTCTGTTGGCTTCGTTCTTGGTGGGGTTGGAGGGATTTTTTTTTTCCCTGAGAGATGGGGCGAGTGTGTTAGGGTGAATAACATGTTTCCCATAATTTGCCTTTTGAAAACACAAGGAAATTTGCGTATGTGGCTGACACAGCCTGGGCAGAGAGCCTTCTGGAGAAGCCAGTCCTTCATTTCCCCACCGTGTCAGGCTGCTCGAACTCAATAAACACTTGTTGACTGAATGAATGGGTCATAGAAATGGCAAGCCGGAGCTGGAAGGAAGGCCCCGTGGACATCCTCCCGGCCAAACTGCTCAGGTTTCAAGGCAGGGAAACTGAGGCCTGTACTGGGGGGAAGGGACGGAGGCTGCACACAATTATAGATTTCATTGCTGCTGCTGCTGCTGCTGTTGCTGCAGACAATAATGACAATAAATCATCTTTTCTGGGCATTGGGTGTTTTCCAATTTAACAAAATCTTTCTCACTGGCCAGACTTCCAGCAAGACCGTGGAGGAGGCAGGAAAGAAATGAGGATTCCCCGTTATCATGGACCACGGAAGAGAAGCTCAAAGATGTTGAGCAACTTGCCGACTCATCCAGCAAGGGGTGTCACGGGGCTCAGCAATAAATTCGGGCTGTTTTTCCGTCACTCAGCAGATACCTGTCATGTAGGATCCGCCACCCACTCAAAAGGAGGGACTTGCCTCTGCGGGAGTTTAAATCCCCAGCCCTACCATGCACGGCGGCTGAAGTAGCTCACTGCACTGTGCCCATCCAGGCCTCACTTTTCCCCATCTGTGATTTGGGGCTTGCACTTCCCATGTACTATGCAGCACCCCCCCAAACTGGTACAAGAATGGCATTAGAGAAGGGGTATGACCCTGCTTGGGAACTGTCAAGCAAGAGGTAAGTCCCGACACTAGCTAGCATTAGGATGTGTCAGCGGATCCCTCCATCCATCCAAGGGAGACAGCTTTCTGATTCCAGCTCTCGAGATAAAAATAGCTTTAAGGGGAGGGGGGCGGCTCCCCAGGAGATCTGGGCAGGATAAAAATAACCCTCAAGAACAGCTGGCTCCTTTTCTCCACTTTGGTATTCACCCACAGTCTTCTGATCTCTTATTTGGTTTCCCAAGCCGACCTACCATCCCAGGCAAACAATCCTCCTTGTTCTAGGGCCAGGCGGTGGCAAATATATTCCAGGCTCTGGGAGTAGAGGCTTGGGAAGCAAGAAATATGGGTCCCATCCCAGCTCTGTTTACAACTCACTGTGTGGCTTCGGCAAGTCATTTCGAGTCCCCATTTCCCTCGATACAGTGCTGTCCAATAGAACTTTCCTTGAGGATGCAAATGTTCTATATCCACACTGTCCATTACAGTAGCCACTATAGCTGCTTGTGGCTGTGAACACTTGAGATTTGGCTCGTGTGACTGAGGAATTTCTTACGAATCTTTTATTTTACGGAATCTGAATTGATTGAACAGCCACACGTGGCCAGTGACTGTCATATTAGACAACACGGGCCTTTAAAAATGAAGATGGGAAAGCACCTGCCCCCTTGACATGGAGTGAGAAGGATGGACAATGTATGTATGGAGCCTGATGAGAGACACTCCCCACTTGTTCAATTCCTCCCCCTCTCTGCCCCTAGAAATGTAGATATATGGGTCCTTGAGCTGAAGAATCCTCCTTTGGGAACACGCAGTTCCTCTTTGGAGACTGGTGGGAAGGAGGGATGCAGGGTGGGTAGGAAGCCATGGAGGCTTCTGTGATGGGCGGGCTGGAAGATCAGGGAACATGTCTGGAGGATAATGAAGCCAGGTCAGAAGAAGGAAAAACTGGCTGCAACTGCCCATTCCCGCCCCCATCAGCCCTCTTTTTTTCTTCCATAGGCACTAGTGCTGAGAAGCGGTTTATCTTAGAAACTCCCTTTCTGGGACACCTGGGTGGCTCAATGGTTGAGTGTCTGCTTTCGGCTCAGGTCGTGATCCCAGGGTCCTGGGATCGAGTCCCGCATCAGGCTCCCTGTGTGGAGCCTGCATCTCCCTCTGCCTGTGTCTCTGCCTTTCTCTCTGTGTCCCTCATGAATAAATAAATAAAACCTTAAAAAAAAAAAAACAAGAAAAGAAACTCCCTTTCTTTGCCTAGATGTGGTTAAGATCGCGGACTCTTAGAATCAGATGGTTCTAGGTTAAAACTTCAGTTCCATCACTTACCAATTGTGTCTCCTCGGGCAAGTTGCCAACCTCTCTGCTTCGCGTCTGTTAAATGGGTAGACTAATGCCTGCCCCTGGGGGTTTGTGGGGAATCAATGCATTAATGTGTGCGAGGCCCTTTGCAGTGGGCCCAGCACATATAAAGTGCTCAAGAAATGGAAGGCTGTGGCCAATCTTACAGAAATAGAACCATTTAACTCCCATCTCCACACCAGCTGGGGTCCAAGGAGATGGATAAGAAGCCAACACAGGGGTTCTTCTAGACGAAGAACTTTTCCGGTGGTCCTCAGGGTAAGGAAGAGGCTAGGCACATGAACAAGCCCTGGCGCCCTTTGGTGGGCAGAGAACCCACCAAATTGTAGAGCTGGAAGTCATCTTGAAGTATTGACTGCTTGGATCTCCTTTCTGGTGACCTGGCCAAGTGATAATCTTCTGGGGTGTGTCCAGAGGCAGAAACTCAGCTACGTCCTGGGGTAGGTGACCCAAACCAATATTAAGTCCCTCCTGGGATCGAAGACAGCTGCCTCTCTGTGACTTCCCACCCTTGGTCCCGGTAAGGTCTCTGCTTATCAGATTCAACCTCCTTCCCTCGCTGCCCCGTGCTGGGAGGCATCTGCAGATTGGTCCCCGTGAAAATGCCGCGTCCAGAGACTGGCTCACCAGGCCAAGGGCAGGGTTAATCTATATTGAGGTGGAAGGACTGAGACTTAAAAACTTAAAACCTGCCACTAGTTAAGGGCGAAAGGTGTCTTTCATCCACTTGTCTTACGTGGTAGGCAAAGGAAATGAGAGCTTGATCTATCCAACGATTCATCCACTCCCTTGCTGGATGATAGTTACTGAGCACCTACTGTGTGCCAAGTTCTAGAAACACAGAAATGAATTCCTGTACCCAAAGCTCACAGTCTGGTAGAGACGACATCTATATCAACAGAAATTATAGCAGTGTGATATGGGTTATCATGTCAGGGCTGGGACCAGGGTGAGGTGAGTGTGGTACTCATCTTGGGAACAAAGAATTTTTTTTAAAGATTTTATTTAGTTATCAGAGAGAGAGAGAGAGAGAGAGAGAATAAGCAGAGAGAGGGAGAAGCAGACTCCTGATTGTGCAGGGAGCCCAATGTGGGGCTTGATCCCAGAACCCTGAGATCATGACCCGAGCTGAAGGCAGCCATTTAACCGACTGAGCCACCCAGGTGCCCTGGGAACAAAATTAAATGCAGGGCCCAAAGAACTCAGTAATCAACATAAATAAATAGTGATTTATTGCAATGCTTTTTAAAACTCAAAATTAATGCCAGAAAGGCATGGACGGACAAAAGGTAAAACTTTTCAATGAAGACAGGAGCAATATTAGTGATTTTTCCCTTTGCCTCGGGCTCCAGCACAGCTTGCCATGGCGCAGTACTCTGGGGGATGTGTGCGAGCTGCTGCGGGACAGAAACGTGGGTGTCTCACCCAGCCAGTGGTGTGCTGGAATGGACTCATACCGGCTTGCACACTCCTTCCCAGCTTCTCACTCAGGATTGCATGGTGGTAGGTTGAAATTGGTCATGATGGGAATATTTACACCATGGTAACTGGCGGACGCTAGAAATCAGGGCTTTCCCACACTCCTTTGTTCAATATTTATCAACATGTCATTTATATCCAACCTGCACTGGGAGTAACCTTCAAGAAAGGTTTCCCAGAGGAGGCACCTTCTGCATTTTGCAGAATAAGAATCTAGAAAAGGTGAGAAAGGACATCCCTGCAAATAAGAAACTCAGTATGCAAAGCACCAGAGGAATGGGGCGGGGGGGGGGGGGGGGGAGTGTATTGTTTTAAGCGACTGCAAGGAGCTGAGGGTGGCTGGAATGTGTCATGTTGCGGAGGAAGGAAGCTTCAAGACGGTGGAGAAAGTCGCAGCAGCAAGTGATGTCCTGAGATTGAGCAAGATTTGGGTCTTTGCTCTGGGACAGGATTGCAGATTTATAGGAGGAGGGTGCTCCGTACTTTTGAGGTGTCCTGACTACCAGACCAGGCAAGAGACAGCAGTGGTGAGCTGGTAAATGTGTCACAACAGCTCTAAGCAAAAAGAACTCTGATTTAGAGCATTTGCCAAAGATTCCCACCACGGCCAACTTCATTTATGTGGTGTCCCTGGATGCTGAGTTGAGGAGAGATGCTCAAAAGGACACCATCATGTGGCACCTCCACCATCTACCTAAAACAGAAATAAATAACCTCAAGAGCACAGATAATAGTAAAACGTAGCTTGATAGCTAGAAAGAGATGTGTTTTGAGTATTTATTACTTTTGTTTTTATTTATTTATTAGTTATCATTATTTTTAAAGATTTTATTTATTTATTCATGAGAGACACACAGAGACAGGCAGACACACAGGCAGAGGGAGATGCAGGCTCCCCACGGGGATCCCGATACGGAACTCGATCCCAGGACCCCAGGATCACGCCCTGAGCTGAAGGCAGATGCTCAACCACTGAGCCATCCAGGCGTCCCTTACTTTTGTTTTTAACAGAATTTATTCAATTATACGCTTATGCAACTTAATCCTCAATAATGGCTTAATGGGAGCACATGAAGTTTCCTGAAAATTGAGCCATCTGCTCTCATGAGCCAGTAGGAACAGGTACGAGACGCTCCAGCAGCCACCAGGAGAGGAGATTTTGGTCCTGACTCACCGCACGTTGGTTGGGGATGAGGGTCCAATCCCTGGGTCTCACCTTCCCAACCTGAGACACTGGACCAGCTTTATCGTGAGGTGCCCCTTGCCCTGGTCCTCTGTGAGCAGGGACATGGATCCCAGCCTCTGGGTGACTTCCCAGAACGACGCAGCATTCGCTGGGACAAAAGCATCAAGAACAAACAAGATTCCTGGGAGAAGACAAGCCCGAGGCCAAGGTTCCACAGCCCCCTCACTTCAGGAGTGCTGTTTTATTATAAAGCCATTGGCACCTCAACTATCCAAGAATATAAAAAAATAATTATAGTAATAAATACAAGTTATATTTATTGTACTCTTCCCACTTGCCAGATGCTATACTAAGTGCTTTATGTACACAAGTTCATTCAATTCTCAGATCAGAAGCACAAGGTAGGTGTTGTACCGTCTTCAGAGATGAGGATGCTATTGGGATCACGATGCGAAAGATGGACAAAAGCCGGTACGAAGAGGTTACGTGGTTTACCCCCAGGTGTAACCCAGCTGGGGATTTGAACTGGAACTTGCTGTGTGCAAGGGCAGCAGGAGAGGAGCATGCTCGTGCAGCCCAGTGCGACTGCAGGAGACCCCACGAGCCAAGGGGGGCGCATCAATCCAAGAGCTGCTGGATTTAGCCAGATGGCTCACTTCACAAGGACTGGTGAGGTTGGGAGAAGGGGAGTCGCCACCGAGGCACGTGCTCATCACCCCCATGTTCACAGATGAGTTCACAGAAGGGAAATGAGGTCCCACGGCGCTAACACAGGGCAGCGCTGTGACACGAGCACCGGAGTGTCCACATGGCCACAATGCGCAGCCAGCTGGGGGGCTGGGAGGGCTTGGGGTTCCCATCAGATCACAGCCATTCCCAGATACCTGGGTAGGCAAGACCCCAAATAAAAATCTGGTTGATGGGGGGCTCGGGGGACTCAGTGGTTGAGCATCTGCCTTCGGCTCAGGGTCCTGGGATCGAGTCCCACATCGGACTCCTCTCAAGGAGCCTGCTTCTCCCTCTGCAGGAGGGAGGGTGGTGGTAGCTCTGCTCCAACTCTGCGCTGCTCAGATGCACCCTGAACCCTTGAGCTCTGCTGTGGTCACTGGCGGCACTTAGGTGACCGAAGGACTGCAACGCCTTTTGGAGGAGACACTGGAAGCTATGAAACAGGTACCCAATGAGCAGCGGTCAGAGGAAATAGAACGGCTGGGCCTGGAGAAAGGATGCAGGGGGTGGGGGGCAGAGGCTGTTACTCTCAGGGGCGATCCCGGCCACAGCATCAGGCTTCAGCTGACGTCCGAGGTGCTGTGCTCAACAGGCTCTGGCGGGATGACCCCTGGGGACATGTGCAGAGAGCCCTTTACAGGGCCGGGGGCGGGTGTGTGCACTGCGCTTCTGTCCTCACTCTGTGACAAGGAAAGGCATCCCCAGACATCGCGTGGGCCCCCTTTCCCTGGGAGTACACGCGAGCAGGGCTGGGTCACATCCCCAAGCCGCTGGGCCCCGAGAGGGCAGGCCGGAGCTGGTGGTGGGGAAATGATGGCCTTCCGTCGCAGCCGTCTGTCTGTCCGCTATGTCTGACTGCAGCTGTGTCGCCTGAAGGCACCCTGGGGACCCATGTCCAACCTGTTGGAATTTACTTGGGGGGGGGGGTCGGGAGGGTGGATGTCCTCTCCACTGGCTGTGACTGGCCCCTCCCTGGGCTGTGAAGGGACCCGCCCCCGACCCATAGCCTTGGGTTGGTCACTGCTGCCGGGTGAGCTCAGGCAAGTCCCTTCCCTTCTGGGAGTTGGTCCTTCATCCCTAAGCTAGAGATGCGGATATCTGCCCCGTGTCACCTGGTTTGTCTGGTACGGACCAAAATTCCTGTTCCTCTGGGACATTTTCAGGACCTAAAGATGGCCTTGATGACGAAAGACACTATTGCTTTGAGAAAGGGCGGCCCCCAGGTGCCTGATGGAGCCTCCCGGTAATGTCCGGGGAGCCCCCGTTCCTTTCGTGCCTGCATCCTCAGCCCGTTGGCCGTGGACCTCACTGTCGGTCACCTCACTGTGGCAAGATGACCGCAGCCTCTCCGACGCACAGCCTCACCCCAGTGCGCAGCAAGGAAAACGGGGTCTGTCGCTGGTGTGCGTCTGCTTATAAAAGTGAGCACACTATTCTCGGGAGGCCCAAGCATATCCAGTTCCCCTCAGGTCCCAGTGGCTGGTCTGTGTCTTAAGTCCCACCCAGACCACTCCCTGGGCAGGGGAAGGAGATGAGGAGACCCTTGCGGTGGGCTTGGTCTAAGCAGCAATGGGTCCTTGTGGCTTGGGAGCACACAGTGTCCACTGGGGGATGAGGCTGCCCGGATGGTGGACGGAGGTGGAATTCTGCTAGCAAGGGCGGAACAACAGTGCGCGTCGTGGGGATGCCCTGGGAGGAGGCTCCAGCAGCCCTCAGCTCGGCCTTACACCCTCCCATCGTCCCGCTCTCCCCTCCCCATTCATCCCACACTTGCTGAGAGCCTCCTGGGGGTCCACACCCTCCCAGCTTCCCTTCTTACCCTCCCCATCCCACAATTGCTGAGGGCCTCCTAGGAGTGAGCACTCAGGCGGCCCTGGGTGTTCTACAAAGGTAAGATCCAGCCATGACCTTGAGGAGGTCCAGTTGAGTAGGTGTATAAGGCAGACATTCACCCTGAAGGGACCTGGCGTACTGAGGACCAGGCAAGAGTGGGGGGAGGCTGTGATACAGCTGTGGGGATCGGGGGGCGGGGGACGGAGTGAAGAAGGACCCTCCAGGGAGAGGATGTCACAGGAGCGAAGGCCCAGAGCTCTCTGAGCTCCTCGGCTGCTTTGTTTCCACTCTCAGCCACAGGGGTGGCCCAGAACCCATCCCTGGTAGCCTGTTTGGTGAAGGCGGTGCTTCCAGACACATCCTCGGGGAGAGTCCAGAGATCTTAACTCGCTACGGCTCTCACATCTGGAAGACGGGTCTGATTCGTTCAAGATTGGCTGAAGGGATGGAGGGAGGAGATAGGCTTGACTCTCTACGGTTAGACAGTGATGTGGGTGGGTGACTTCTCACCCCAGCTCTCCCCTTGATGCTGTGAACATCGCACATCCTGTCTCCCAGCCTCAATTTCCCCACCTGTAAAAGGAGGAATTTAGGCTAGGCAGCCCTAGGGGCTCCTCCAGGTTTGAATTTCTTTTGGGGCCCCAACATGTGGGTCAGTATCAGCACCGCTAGGTGGTGGGATTTGGATATCTCACTGGCCTCCACCACTGGCCCAGGCCTGAGACCATAAAGCCAGACTAGGAATGGGTGAGAAAGGCCCCCGTGATGGCCTGAGTGGCCCAGACAGTGGGGTCACATGCCCAGAGGATGCACCCTCCTGGACGGTGGCCCAGGAGCTTCCTTCCCTGGCCTCAGCCTCAATTTCTCTTGGTGGAACGATGGCCTTGGGGGTCTTGGCAGTCACCAGGCCAGAGTGATGTGGCCCCACAGGCAGAGCCCAAGCCCTGGGAGACAGGCGTGTGCTCCAGCCAGCCTGTGCTCCAGCCACCTCTCCTGGGGAGATGGGGCAAGCTAGGAGTGGCCCCGAAGCTACAGGGGGAGGGGACACTATTGAAAGCCGCCTCTCCCTCCAGCCTGGGGTTCAGTTCAATTCCCGTCAGTGACATGCTCTCTCCGAGCTGCTGGCAAACCAGGCATGAGTCAGGCAGAGCATGATTAGCGCATCTGCGCCCCTAAAGTCAAGTCTGCACGTGGCACCTGCCCTACAAATATTTGTTGATGGACAAAGGTCACGAGACAGGAGAGGAAGCAGGTGACAGGAAAGCTAATCTAAGGCATAAGCCAGCAAACTTTACTGTCATGCATTCATTCCTTCCTTCATTCCATCTTCCACTTAGCATTTTGGGAATCCCTCCTATGTGCTGGGCACTGCGCTTGACACTGGTGTCAGGGAGGCAACAAGCAAGGACCACAACTTCCAGTTGCCTGTGACCAGAGCCCCACTCAGGGCTCGATACACTGCAGCATCTCCCGATTGGCTGAGCGACCGGGAATGAACAATTCAATTAAATGATTCTTTTTTTAAATTAATTAATTAAAAAAAATTTTTTTTTCAATTAAGTGATTCTATTGTTAGACGTGCACTGTGTGCACACATCCTATGCTGCTGCTGTGTGGGGCCTGAATACGAAAGATAGCTCCACCCTGCTTGTGCCCAGCAGGACAGGGCATCTGGGGAAACTGGGATCTGAGTTCTCCTCCTGGTTCTGCAGACCATTGAAGCAAGTACTCCTTGAGGCAAGGCTTTCTGAGCTGCATTTTCTGCCTGTCTCCTTGCTTGCCCCCCCCCCCCCCCGCCCCGACCACTGGAGAGCAGAGAGCAGAGGGTGGCACACAGTGAGTCCTCAGAAAGAGCTTGGTGGCTAGATCGGTGGGGACTGCTACCTGGGCAGCGTGCAGCCCTCCGTTCTGCAGGCTAAGACTCCACGAGCAATGCATTCACGAACGTTTATTGAGCACCTACTGTGTGTCCACTGGGAAGGCTTTTCAGGTGAGGCAGATGTGGGGTCTGCGGCTGGTCTGCTTGGACAGGGAGTGGACCACGTGGGCCCTGGGCCCCCACCAGACCGGGAATTCCTATTCTATCTCATGCCTGAAATGTCACCTGGGCCCGGCAGTCGCGGTCTGCCCAGTTCCTAGGCTCATTGCCTTCGGCCCCACAGAGATGGCCCAGTATTGGCTGGCTGGTGAGTGCCCTTTTCTGCGATGGCAATGGCTCAGTGCCTTCTGGACTGAACTTCCATCAGAACTGTTTATGCACAGTCACTGGTGTGGTGTCAGGAACCTACCTGGCAGGCAGACTGTGTGTGACGAGGCAGCAGACGCAGGAAGCAAGGTCCCTTCCTAAGAATTCTTATCAGTGTCCATGACTTCTCTTCCCAGCTGACCAGGAGCTCCTGCAAGACCCTGAGTCTCATTTCCCTCCGAACCTAGCAGAACACAGCTAGGCCTCAATAATTGCCTCTCGAACTGGATTATTGTTGAACAACCACTGTGCGTTGGCCATGCAGAGGGTCATGTGTGATGCACCCATTTCATACATGGAGAGAGTGAGGCTTTGGAAGAAGATACCATCCATCTTTATGGGCTCTAAGGGGTTTCTCATGGGTCTTTTCAGCAGCCCTCCATGGAGCAGGGGGCCCTGGGGCTCAACATTGCACAGTGGGATTTGGGAGGGAGATTTGGGAAGGCCTCGGTGCTCAGCCACTGACCCACTGCCTGACCTTTGAGGAAATGTATCTCCTTGCCTGGAAATGGCTTTGTGGCCAGTGAGTCATGGGGCATCACCCATACAATACAGGGGGTGGGGGTGGGGTTGGATAGCTTCTCCACTACATGCCCCCTCCCCCCCACTCCTCCTTCCAAACCTGCCTGAGATCCCCTCCCACACTCCTGGCCTTTTGGTGACTCTTGCAATTGAATTGTCTTGCCCCCATGGCTCCATGATAATTCAACACCCCCTTCAGAAGCCAAAGGCCACCTCCTCCTGGGAGCATTCTCTGCTTGCTCTCCATCCCTTAGTTCTGCTTGACAATTCAATTCATCGGTGGCATTTATCACATTCTCCTTGTGTTACCTTCATGTGGTTGCGCGGCGGCGTCTGACGTCTCCTGTGCAGCTCTCCTCCTTGCCCTGAGCTACCGAGCGTGGCTTCTGTCCTTCTGTCCATGACACAAGTGTGGGTGTGCCCGGAAAGCAGGACCATGTGCAAGGCTCTCCTCATGGCAGACTCTCTTCCCTCGGTTTTGGACAGGGGTTTGCACACTGTAGGAGTGAAAGAAACTCATTTAAATTATTAATGGTTTGAGCCTCTATTGTGTCCCCGGCTCCATGCTGGGTGTGGGGACACAGAGATGGATCTGACAATGACAACACCATGTGATGTGTGCTATAACTTGGGTGTGGGGCAGAGCTTGAGCTGGAAGGACAGGCGGCAAAGGGGGGTGTGGTGGTGGTGGTGGGGGGAGCCTGGAGGATGAGCAGCCCCCAGAAAGCCTTGAAGTAGCCCGGCTCTGCCCTGAGCCTGGGTCGGGCATCGGAGAGACTTGTGCTTTGGGGCCGACCAAGAATCTGGGGAGGTTGACGAGGGTCCACTCAGAATCCCTTAAAGGCTAACATTTGGATCATTACGCTCAGCTGCAGAAGACAGGCATCAAGACTACCTGGCTTCCAATCCTACCTACCTCCACCGCCTACCAGCTCGGAGATCTCTGGAAGGTTACTCAACCTTTCAGAATCTCAGCTTTCTCATCTGCAAATGCGGATGGCAGGCCTGCCAGACATGGTGACACTCAGCACAGTGCTGCACCTGGCTTGGGTGAGGCGAGTAAGGATGCAAAACTCTAGGGGACCCTAAACAACCTTCCGTAGTGGAGTTTTAGAATTAAGGGGGTGCCCAAACACCCGTACGTTGCCAAGATACATAACATTTTAATGCAATACTTTTAAAATGTCAAAACTAATGCCAAAAAAAAAAAAAAAAATCCACGGTGAACAACTTATCAAAAAATGTAAGGACGGATCCGCCTAGCACAGGGTATGCAGCTCCGGAGGCCGCCAGCTGGGACTGAACTGGGAGCCCTCGACCCTCCAGGGCTGTGGCCCCTCTCACCCAGAAGAATGCTCTGGGCAGCTTTGGGGTGTTCCCGCACCCCCTGGGGCCCGCCCACGTGGAGGTTAAGGACTCCAGTTCCACGTGGGGGTGCGGGAGTGGGGGTCCCGCCGCCTCCCAGCCATCTGCGGGTCCCCCCGCCCCCACCGGCCTGGGCCGCCCTCCTGGCCGCCTTGGGTGCTCTGCCCCCTGCAGGAAGCCGCGCGGAGCTAGGCCGCTGCTGCTTCTTTCCTGCTCGGCTCCCCCCCCACCCCGCCCTGCCCGGCCCCCCCGCCCTCCGCTTCGGCTTGGGACTTTTCCTAAAGTTTGCTGAAACCAGACACCTTGCTCCACCGAGCCCGCGTGCAGCCACGGTTTAAAAGGCCGCCTTCAGCGCCCCCTCCCCGCCCCCAGCGGAGACTTCAAAAGGCCCGGCGGGCGCCGCGGCCCCAGCACCTATGAGCCGCCCCCCGCGCCCGGAGCCCGCGCCGGAGCCCGAGGACGCAGAGCGGACCAAGCCCGAGCGCAGGCGGACCGGGCCGGCGGCGCAGCCCCGCGCGCCCATGCCCCTCCCGGTGCCGCTGCGCTCCAAGCGCCCGCGCCCCGTTTAGGGAAGGGGACCCCGCACCCCCGCCCCCGCGCCCGCGCCCGGGGCTGCGGGGACCCATGAATACAAATGCCGTTAGGCGCCCGAGGAAGGACCGACCGTCCAGCCTCGCAGCTAGGGACCCAGTAAGTGCCCGGGGCTCCGGGAGCTCTGGGGGTAGCGGGGCGTGTGCGTCAAGCCTCGCGCGTCCGGGGATGGGGGTGCACGTGTGGGGAGTGGGTGCGCGTGTGCACCTCGCGGTGGGCACTAGCGGACAGCTGCGTGCAAGTGGGGGTGCGCGCGCGCGCTCGTGTGCACTTGGGGTGTGTGTGCGGGTGTGTGCGGTGGGGGGCTGTGTGGACAGGCTCGTGTGCATTTGTGTGCGTGCAAGTACCAGTGTGCAGGCAGCTGCGTGTGTGGAGTCCGGGCTGCGTCGGGGTCCGGGAAGCCCAGGGTGTGTTTGTGCGCGTCCAGGAGGAGTTGCGTGGCCGAGCTTGCATGTGAGTGGGTGTGAGCGTGCGTCTGAGTTTGGGGTAAGCGTGGATGTGCGTGGGAGTGTGTATGCACCGGCGAGCAAGTCGTGGAGGTGGAGGTGGAGGTGGAGGTGGAGGTGGAGGTGGAGGGGGCCTCTAACGCCTGGGCCGGGACTGGGGTTGTGGTTGTGCAACTTGCTGGGCGCTCGCGCCTGGGTCAAGGTGTGCAGTGGCGCGCCCCGCGGGGGACCGCAGGGGGTCTTGGTGGGCTCCCGAGGGTGTGTGGGTGGGTGTGCGGGTGGGGGGCGTTGAGCTCCCGACTCTTACCAGAGAAGGGGAGAGTGTGACCAACACTCAGCAAGCCCACCCACTGGGTGCCCAGGGAAGTCTGTTCTGGGCGGGGGGGCGGGGGGGGGCGGGGGGGGGCTCTGACCTGGGAGCAGGGCCGTGCAGGTGTGTGTATGGGTGGTGGGACACTGGTCGTCGCTGGCGTGGGAGTCTGGACACTGGGTGCTGGTCCTGGACCTGCCCCGGGAACGGGGTTCCTCTCCCCGTAGGATGTGTCCCCTTTCCCCCTCCATCTCGGCCCCCAGCTTGGGGACCCCCTCCCCCATCTCCGGGCCGCGGTCGCCCTGCGGTGCGGCCTCGGCCGCCTCCTTCCTCCCGGGGAATCTCAGTTTCCCCGCCGGCCCTGGGGTGGGGGTGGGGGTGGGGGTGGGGGCGGGGCGGGGCGGGGCGGGGTGTCTCCGCGGGGCCGCGGGGGGCCGGCCCGGGCTGTGCGCGCGGCCGCGGCCGGCAGGGGGCAGCGTGGGGCAGCGGAGGGCGGCGGGGCGCGGGGAGGAGAGAGGTGGAGAGCCGCCGCGGGCCGAGACTTTAAATCGCCTTCATTTCCCCCAAATCCTTCCTTTTCCTCTCCTCCCCCAGGCCGGCGGGGAGGCCGCTCCCGCCGCCCCGCGCTCCCTCGCCCGCCTCGCTCGGCCTCCGGGGCCGCGGCAGCCGCCTCCCAAAGTTGGATCGTCTCGCCCTTCCCCGCCGCTCTCCTTCCTCCCGGTGCAGCAGGACGAGAGCGGAGGCAGGGGCGAGCGCGGCGCCGGACTCCTGGGACCATGGGCCTGGCGCGGGCGCCCGCGGGGCCCCGGCCGCGCCGCCTGCCCGCTGGGGCGGCCCTGGGCGCGGGGCTGCGCGGGGGGCGCGGGGGCCGCGCGCTGTGAGCCGGCCTGGCGCGGCGGGGCGGGGGGCCGGCGGCCCCATGGGGCGCGCCCACACTTGCCCCCCGGGCTCGGGAGCATGAAGTAGGGGCCCGCCATGGGAGCGGGAGCGGGAGCGGGAGCGGGAGCGGCGCGGGGGGCCCGAGGCACGGCGGCGGCGGCGGCGGCGGCGGCGGCGCGCGGGGGGTGAGTACGAGCTCGGGGGCGCGCCCTCCCCGGCTTCCTGCGGCCCCGGCCCCGGCCCCGCCCCGCCCCCGCCCCCGCCCCCGCCCCGGGGCGCCTGCCCGCAGCGCCCGCCGCCCGCGCCCCTGCGCCCCTGCGCCCTGCGCCCCCCTGCGGGCCGCCGGGGGCTACCGCGGGCTGCGCCCCCGACCCTGCGAGGCCCTGCGAGCCTGCCCGCCCTGCCCCGCCCCGCTGGCCGGGCTCCGCGGTCGCGCGGGGCGGGGGCCGAGCCCCGGGGTCGCGGCCGGGCGTGGGGCGGGGGCGCCCCGGGGATGCTCGGGGCCGCGGGGGCTGCGCGTCCCGGGGCCGGTGCCCACGGGTCCCGGCTTGGAAGTCGGTGCGCGCGACTCCGCTGCCTCCGCGGCGCTGCCGGTGCCCGCGTCTGTGTGGCGCTGCACGTCCCCTGCCCGGGAGCCTGGGCGCGGGCGTCCGTCGGCCTGGGTCGTGCGCCTCCGCGTGTCCCCGCGTCTCCGGGGCGGGCCGGGCCGGGGGGGGGGGTCTCGGCGCCTGTCATTTTGCGCGAGTGTCAGAGAGAACGCGAGAGCCGGCGTGTCGGAGTGGAAAGGGCCGCGAAGATCCCCAGGCACTGCCCAGAGGCGGGGGCGGGGGCGGGGGCGGCAGGGACTGTCCAAGGAGGGAGGTGGCCCAGCTGGGACCCCGGAGCTGGTGGCCTGGTTGTGAAGGGCGAGCGAGTGCAGGAGCGAGGCGCTGAGGGTGGGTGTGTGTGGGAGCAGCAAGGATGGGAGCAGCCCTGGGGCCCTATGCGCTGTGGCTCATGCTCGCTGCTGCTGCCCCAGCAGCACAGACTTGCTCCCGTCTAGCGTCTAGCCTGCCCCCAGAATCCCAGGACATTCCCAAGAGGCTGGTCGGGGCGGTGGCTCCGCCCCCCCATGCCCTGCCCCCTCTGAGCTGGAATCAGGGGGATGATGCTCCCCCCCTTCCCATGTCTTGGAAAAAGCTGGCTGGCTGAGATTCACCACCCCCCCCCACCACAACACACACACACACACACACACACACACACAGCACCAGTAACTACACTGCTGACTCACTTTCTCCAGAAGACCCTGTGCCAAGGCAGATGCCAGCGGTTGGACAGAAAAGTGGTGCCAGCCGAGCACCCCATAGGGGGGCCCAAGCTCTGGGCAAATGGGCAGTCAAGCTGCATGGAGGCCCGGCCTCTGCTTTGCCCTGTCTCGCTGCCTCCCTCACCCCAGCAGCGCCCCAGACCCCCCAGACCCCCCCCCAGACCCCGTGCCCTCTGCTTCTGGCCTGCCTTCCGGCCTCGCTCTTCTCTGCCTCTCCCAGACCGGGTTCCGTGACACCATGGAGCACATCCCTGGCCTCTTCTCTCTTTCCCGTTCCTCCTTGTACTTGAAGCACCTCCCTTCCTGGTGCTTTCACATGCCCTGCTGTCACTCAGGTCTCACTCACCTGGACAGTCATCAGCTCCCTTGGTGGGGTGCACTGGGCGGGGGGGGGGGCTGCCCTCCCCATGTAACCCACTCCCTGTCTGTCTCTGAGCACACTTTGCCTGTTACTCTGGTGGCATATTCTCACCCCCTGACACCTGTGTTCAGGGACCCTCTTGATACCCCACGACGCAGCCCGGTGCGCCGAAGTGCCGTATCCATCGTGGTGGACCGACCACCTCTGGTGGAGGATGCTCACAGGCTCACACCAGTGGGCAGGTTGCAGGGCTCAGGGAGCACTGCGATCCGACGGCGTGAATCCCCACTGCCGCGCGAGCTTGGGCATGCCCCTTGCCACTATGCTTCTCTTCTAGTTCTCGGCTGGCAAGGTTTAGCGAGGATTCTTGCAGGACCTTGCTCGTAAAGGGCTTAGAATAGTGCCTGGCATGTAGTAAGTGCTCAATAAACGGCCACTGTTATTTATATTATTATTCACTTCTTCTTCAATGGATGTGTGAGTCAACTGGAAAATTCTGGGCTGCGTCCTGTCCAGACAGATGACCTGTCTGTGTTCCCATGGAAGAGGTATCAGGTGTGAAGAGAGGAGCCTGGGTGTGGCTGTCTGGGCACATGGTTGCCTGGCCGATCCGTGGAGGCAAGTAGGACAGGTCTGTCCCCCTTTGCTCTTCTGCGGTCCTCGGGCCAGGTGCCCGCTCGGCTTATCCTGTGAGCGCACGGCCAAGCCTGTGAGTCCACAGGGCTGCTTTCCTTGTGTGTGTGTTTTGTGTGCTCCGGGTCTCAGCTCTGAGCTCTCGGTGGATGTTCAAGTTGGTAGGGGTCCCTTATGATCCCCTGTGTTCCCAGGTTACAAGGATGGAGAAAAACCAAGCACAGCAGCTGTAGGTTCCGGCAGCCCTGGGGGTCCCGGAGTAGCCACCCTTGGTGTGCCGGCAGAGAGCCTTTTGCAGGGGTGGGAACACTGAGTTCTCCTCCTGGAGGGCTGTGCGGCCTGGCTGTGTCCCCAAGGTCGGGTCCCCTAACGCGTAGCTGCCGTTTCAACTGCCTCCTGTCCACTCTGGCCCCTGGGCTGTGGTCTTCCCGACATCCTGCAACCCCGGGTTCACCGAGCCAAGGCCCACAAGTCAGTGGTGAAAACAGAAGTCAGGAAGAACAAAGCTCTGAGCCAGCGCAGGCACTAAACATTATTAGCAGTAGCCTAAACAGCGTTGGAACGGGAGCAAAAGAATCGGCAGGGCCTCCCTCCGGGAGCCAACTTTCCAGGCCTGGAGCTTACTTAGATGGCTTGTTGGCTCTCTCTGGGCTGCATCTCTGTTCCTGTTGGTAAAGGCCGGACTCTGGTCTCTGGCAAATATAGGAAGTCCCTGTGAGTCTCCAGTTCCTTCTCCATGAGAGACAAGTCGAGCGGAAGGGACCGTCTGCTGAGTAGTGGAGTCAGATGACGCGGGTCACTGCCGTGCTGTGTGGCTTTCGGCAGATCACGTCCCCTCTCTGGGCCTCCACAGCGAGGAGATGGGCCTCGAATCTGGCCTCCAGATGATCTCGGAGGACCTTCTCCCGCCGCATGTTGCCACTCTTGACTTTGGCGGCGCGTGAGTCGTGTGCACACGGAATTCAGGCCTGAGAGGTCGGTTGCATTTGTCCAGGTGAACGGGTGGAGGATACTCGGATACTTCTGTAACAGGCCTTCAGGGCTGACATTCTTGAGTTGGAAACCATGGTGTTGGGCAGCTTCATTGAAGAAGAGTCTGAGTCCATGGCTCCTGTGAGTCTTTTTTTTCTCCTGACCTTCAGGGCTTAAAAAATATGCCGCCCCCCCCCCCCAAGTGTATCCTTGTTCTCTCCGGAGTGGTCGCCTTGGAAGAACTGCAGCCAGAAAAATCGACTGAGGACGTGTACGGTTCTTGCACCTTCTCTCCTCCATCCAGCCTCTCTTTATCAGCTTGGGAAGTGTCCTAGGCAGGGTGCTTGTGACATCACACCTTGGGATGCGCAAGGTGTGAGGGCTCGTGCCTGGAAGGGGCTGGGAAGAGAGGATGGAAGGAAATGGCACCGGATTGAGGTCGTTGGAACCCTAGGAAGTGAGGGCCCGTCTCTTCCCAGGCAGCGCTCTCAGGAAAAATGAGCTCACTGGTCCTCTAGGTCTGGGGATGGCTGATGGACAGAAAACACTGTCGCTGTCTTCATTGCAGGGCTTCTCAGAGCTTTTGTGCACCGTTAGTTGTTCAGTTGTGCTCTGGGAATCGCCAGGCCTGGGAGGCAGCTCTTCCCTTGGCGGCTCTGGCTCTGGTTTCCTGGAGGGCGTACCTGGTGCACATGGGAAAGAGTCCTGAAGAATGATGACCCCAGAGCCTCCCTAGGGTGACCTTGAGGAGGTACCTGCCCTCCCTAAGCCTCAGTTTTTGTCACATCACACAAAGCCTCCTGTCATTTCTTCTCAGGGCTGATGAGGTTGCTGTGGGCTTCCAGTGGGGCAGGTCATGCCAGAAGGGTCAGCCTCTGCTCTCCTCCTCGGGTAACGCCGGGGCAGCGGGGCGCTCTGAGCTTTAGCCACGGCCCACAGTGTGCTGGAGGCGAGGCCCATGGAGGCAGGGAGGACTGGCCCCGTGAAGAAGGCATGTCCACAGCCCTGGCAGTAGGTTGGAGAGGATGAGGGGGAATTGATGATTATCCAGGAACCACCCTGGGACAAGTCAAAGTAGGGAGGCCCTTGGGGAGAGGCTTTTCAAGTCCAGGGTCCTGTGCTACCAGGTACCGTGGGTTTCTTCTACAAAGATACCCTGCACGTTTGCAACACGCATGCCAGGTGCTGGGGGTGCAAAAGTGAACAAAGACGTGGTTCCTACCTTTCAGGGATGTGTTCAAGAGAGGGAAATGGGAGACTAGGTGATGAGCACACGTGGGATACCCACTGTGGTGAGGTGCGCGCAGTGGGGCTGTGGGAGGCGACTCTCAGGCTGGAAGCTAATGCATGTGTGGGGCCCCTGGCCGGGCAGAAGAGTGCTGTCAGGAGCACTTGGGAGCAGCATGTGCAAAGGCCCAGACGCTGGAGAAGGCTTTCAAGGTCCCACCGTCAGCATCTGAGCGCTATTGCCGCTTGTTTGCTGAAGATGCAATTGGACAGGGCTCAAAGAAAGGGAGTTCTGAGCTCCCGTATCAAGGGGCCCAGAGGAAAAGCAGTGATGGGGGGGCTAGTTCAGTCTTCAGAGGTCATCCTACATCCACTGTTTTTCCATTTCGTCCTCCTCAAGCACTTGTGGGGCCCGTTAACCTCATGGGCACAAAATGGCTGCTGCAGCAGCCGCATATCCCTGCTCAGTAGCCTACAAAGGCTAGAAGAAAACCTTCTCTTTGTCCCTTTGAAACACTTCCCCAGGGGCCCGAAGAAGAGGCATCCGTCACATCGTACTGGCCGTGTTTGGAGTTAGGGTCACACCTGCATGCCTACCTCCCCCCCATCCAACCATTCGCTTAGACTTACCCAGATTCATCCAGGATCCTCCCAGGTCCACGGCTCCCTGGACGAGAAGGGTGCGGGGGGGGGGGGAGGCGGTGGCTGGGTGACCCCCAGCATCTCCCACGGTGCCCAGTCAGGACTGCTCTTGATCACAGCCACAATTAAATTAGAGCAATCACTATGGAATCAGAGGGCGTGAGCTGGTTTCCCAGGGCGCCGGGGAGCTGGGAAGATCGTGGGGCGCCAGCCGTGGATCCCGGCAGTCGGGTTTCCTGGATTACGTGATTCCCCAGGAGCGCACCGTCCTAGCTTTCCTCTTGCAACGGGATCCTGGGCCTGTGCTCCCCAGCCTCAGCCCGCACCCCCCGCCCGTGTCCCGGCCCCCAGCTTTGGCCACGTGCCGCCCTCCCCTCTGCCCGCGGGGGATCCGATGCCCCGGGTGGCTTCGGGTGTCGCCGGTGGCTGCTCCCACAGGAAGGTGAAATCGGATCGCTGCCTCTGCCCATCTTGGCAGGAGGCACGGGCAGAGCGTTAACCCTTGCGGGCCCCGGGGCTCGGGGCGGTGGTGGCTGCGTGCGGAGCGCTGCCCGCTGGCACCCGGCCTGGCACCCGGCCGAGGCCCTGATGCGCCGGAGCGCATCCTCACACCGGCCTGAGACGGGGCGTGCGGGCCGCGCTGCGGAGCCCGAGGCAGCTCAGGGAGGCTGGGTGGCTCCTGCAGGGTCGCACGGCTGGTAGGAGCAGGGTCTGTCGGCCGGACACCGCCACCCGTCGCCCCCTCGTGTGCTGTTTCCTCTCCTCCCTTTTGCCACCGGCACGAAGCCAGGGACATGGCTTCCTCAGCGCGCCGGTCCCGGTGACGCGGCCTCCGCCGTCCACCTCGTGTCTAGGGAGGGAGACCTCGTCGCTTTTGTCCTTTGAGGATGTCAGTCGTCCAGGCGGCCTGGTCTGATCTTCCCGTGGACCTTTCAGACCTGGCTCTGCCGCCCTTTGGGGCTCAGGATCGTGAGGCCGTAGTACAGATGGGGAGACGGAGGCCCAGAGATGGGCAGGGGCTCCCCTCGCTGCCCAGAGCGGCAGATGTGAAGCTGGACCCCTGGTCTCCTGACGCCCGGGGCAGGGCTTCCCGCCCACTGTTTCCTGCCCTGTGACCTTGGCTTATTGATCTGGGAAAAGGAAGGTTGTACCTGTGCACGAGGTTGTGCCTGGAAACCCGGGAGCGTGGGCTACCCTGTGGGGTCCTAGAGCCTGCACCTCCTGTCCGCCTCCTGTGGGCCAGCTGGGCTGGGCTGGGGGGTGGGAGTACTGGGGCTGGGTGATTCCCTCCCAGCTCCGAAGCCAGATCTGGGCCCCAGTGTGGAAGCTGATGCTGCCTCTGCTTGTGTCTTCCCGTCTCCAGGGGGTTTCTCTTCACCTGGATCTTAGTCTCGTTTGCCTGTCACCTGGCCTCCACCCAAGGAGCTCCTGAAGGTAATCCTCTCTTCTCTTTGTGCAGGGAGGTGTGGGGTGGTGGTGGTGGTGAGAGGGCTGGAGGGGAGGGGAGGGACAAGGAAGGGCAGAAGAGACCTGAGAACTCAGGGCTAGGAGAAAGCCATGCCCCTCAATGGAACTCAGTGCCTCAGTTTCCCTATCAGTAAACTGGGAGCCCATCATTGGCAAACTCCTCTCCAGGCTGGGAAGAATCACATTTGAAGTTTTGTAAGGGGCAGGGAGGGCTCCGTGCAGGAATGGGGGGGGGGGTGACCCCTCCCTTCCCACTGGTGGAGAGGCACCGGGGGTAGAATTGGAAGAAATCACGTTGGTTGGGCAAGCCTCAGCCCCGACTTGTCCAGTGGTTATGCCCACATGTGTTGAGAGGAGCCACAAAGGCCCCAGCTCCCTCCCCTTCCCGTGAGATCGTGCTCTTCCCCGCCATCCCCAAGGAGCCGGCCAGGGGGCCGAGCGGTGGGCTGGCTGCACAGCTGCCCCGCGAAACTGAAACCTCTCCCACATCTGTTTGTCAAGCGGCCACAAGGCCTCCTAAAATAGCGTCCCCTCCCCTCCTCCACGCTCGCCCGTGTGCCGGGGCGGGCAGCCGGGCACTCCCAGAGCCCCTGTGGCCTGACCTGGCCTCCGGCAGGGATTGGGTCCCCGGGAGGGGAGGGCCATGCCCGGAAGAGACTCCTGCTGCCCGGCAACATTTTGTGCAAATGTCATATTTTCCGAGCTTGCTGTTTCCCCCACAAAGTAGGTGAACAGCTGTCCAGAGTCCTGAGTCAGGCAATGGGGGGCGGGGGGTGTTGGGGAGAGGCCGGAGCTGCACGGAGCCAGGTTTATGTAATAAAGGGATCTTGCTGCAGCCAGCTGGCAGGGTCCTTCCAGCTTGGCGCTGGGCTGCGTTCATTCCTCTGTCCCCTAGATCCTCGCCCCTGGATTCTGGATGTGTCTCCACCCCACTTTCCAATTAGTCTGAGGGGCTCCAGCTGAGGACCGCGTACTGTTAAGAACAGAGACCCTGGAGCCAGGCGGCCCGGGTGCAGGTCCCCGCTGTGCCTTTTATTATAGGCTGCGTGACCTTGGGTCAGTTACTATAGCGAACTGACCCTCTTCTGTAAAGGGGGGGATCACAAGCAGTATCTTCTTTGTAGATGATTGAGAGAATCAAGCGAGAGAGTACGCGTCAAGCCTTCGGCACGTAGTACGTGCTCAGTACATACTAGTGTTTATTTTTGTCGTTAATGATATTATTCACCTGAGCACTTGGGCAAGAACATGCTTCTCCATCCCCTGCAGGGCTCACAGTGGTCAGAGGCCACCATAAGATGACCACCAGCTCCAGGTGTCAGAGTTTGGGGCTTGCCCCTGACCTGCAGACCGTTTCCGGGCTAGGCCTGGAGACTGGTTGGTATCCGCTTTGCAACCCAGCTTTGGAGAGGACGGTCAGGGAAGCCTCACTGGTGGTGCCTGGCCTGGCCAGCTGGCATTTACCCCTGGCAAGTGCAAGCTGCCGTAGGCCACTGTGTGCTGGGACACTTAGTACAGGCCTGGGGTCCTCTGGGGGCTGGAAGTGGGAGAAAGGAGGGATTTGGAGTGAATGGAAGGCCTGCAGATCCCAGGCAGGAAGATGGGTCTTTAAGCCAAATCAGCCCGAAAAAGCAGCCTGCAACTCCAGGCTTTGCAGAACATCGTTAGCTCTTGGTGGTTGCCTTGAAGGTCTGGTTTCCTTTGTCTTACAGGCAGGGAAACTGAGGCCCAGGAAGAGACTTGCCCAGAGGTGTCTGGGGGAGGATGATGAGGAGGGCCAGCAAGCCCCATGGTATAGGCGGTCTTGGCTGCCTCGTTCTACTGCAGAGGGAACTGGGGCCCAGAGTGCAGACCCATAGGTGGCTTTGTCTGGCTCTAAGGTCCGGCCATGTGACTCCAGAGCCTGCTACGGTGCTCATTTTCTCCCAGCCCATCCGTCTGCCCATCCGTCTCACTGCTGAGGGCTGAGTGCTAAGTGCCTGATGTACACCCCACGTGGCACGCTCGGAGCCTAGGTGCTGAGCTTGGAGGTGGGGGTGGGAGCTGAGGAGCCCAGCCGGACCCCAGTTCCAGAGGCAGCCTCTCCATCCCGGGTCGGGCTTCTGCAGACACTGGCAGCTCGGCCCGCTGAAGGAGTCGGATGACCCGGCGAGAGGCAAGGTCGGGAAGCCTTTCCATAAACACCCTGGAAGCCCTCCTTCGGCTCTGGCAAGCCCCATGGATGTAATTACTGGGCGGATGTGACCTGGCCAGGCCGCAGTGGATGTCCAAACGCCTCGCCAGAAGACAGAGGTTGCAGGGATGCCTCAATTGTTTCCTCTGCTCTGTCCGGAGCCACATGGGGAGAGGGAGAGTCATTGGACTTGTCCTCTTCCGTGCAGATAGCAGCCTCCCTGGTCTCCTCTGGCCACAGAGAGACCTAGGGGCTGGGGAGGGTCCCAAGGGCGGTGAAACCAGTCAGGCCCACTGGGTGTCTTTACCGAGCTCCTGTGACCCGTCCACTCCTGTCACCCTGCTCCCTCAGTCATGGGGCTGCTTCCTGGAGTCAATGGCCTTTGAGACAGAGAGAAGGGGGACACACGTCATGTTGGGCGGCCTGCATACTCCGTGCCAGCATCTGGTGACGGTCATTCTTTTGGGTACGAGCGGCTATCATTTAAAAAGGCTTATCTGGTGCCAGGCACTTGTTTTCAAGCATGTTAGCTCATCGACTCCTCGCGACAGCCTTGTGAGTTTGGGACTCCTGTTATTTAACAGATGAGGAAACCGAGGCACTGAAGTCACAAGTCAGCTGGGGAAGTCTGGCTCCGGGGTCTGTGCCTATAATGAGGACGTCCAGGGTTGTTCAGCCAGACAGGGGGTTGGCTCCGAGTCTGCGCTCCCGGCCGCGCTCGGGGCCCCAGGGAGCAGGGGGTGGGCTGTGCACCCGGAGGGCTCTGGGGCGGGAGCAGGCCCTGACGGTCCCCTCTCCCCCTCTGCCCTCCCTCTGCAGATGTGGATGTCCTCCAGCGGCTGGGCCTCAGCTGGACAAAGGCAGGGGGTGGCCGGAGCCCCCCGCCCCCGGGGGTCATTCCGTTCCAATCGGGCTTCATCTTTACGCAGCGGACCCGGCTCCAGGCCCCGACGGCCGCCGTCATTCCCGCCGCCCTGGGCACGGAGCTGGCGCTGGTGCTGAGCCTCTGCTCCCACCGGGTGAACCATGCCTTCCTTTTTGCCGTCCGCAGCCGGAAGCACAAGCTGCAGCTGGGCCTGCAGTTCCTCCCCGGCAAGACGGTCCTCCACCTGGGGCCTCGGCGCTCTGTGGCCTTCGACCTCGACATGCACGACGGGCGCTGGCATCACCTCGCCCTGGAGCTCCGGGGCCGCACCGCCACCCTGGTGACGGCGTGCGGGCAGCGCCGGGTGCCTGTCCCGCTGCCTTTCCACAAGGACCCGGCACTCGACCCCGAGGGCTCCTTCCTCTTCGGGAAGATGAACCCCCACGCGGTGCAGTTTGAAGGTGCCCTGTGCCAGTTCAGTATCTACCCCGTGACGCAGGTCGCTCCCGATTACTGTACCCACCTGAGAAAGCAGTGTGGACAGTCCGACCTGTACCGGCCCCAGCTGGGACCCCTCCTTCCCCGAGACTCGGGCACAACCTTCACCTTCCAGACCGACCTTGCCCTGCGAGGCCTGGAGAACCTGACCACTGCCGTGCCAACCCTGGGGTCACGGCCAGCAAGCAGGGACCCCCGGGGGACTGTGGTGCCTGCCGTGCCCGCCAAGCCCCTAAGGACCAGCACCGCAGACCCTCGCCAGCGAGCTGCAGCCGGGGGTTCATCCCACACCCCGCTGCCACCTGCCAAGCTGTCGGCCGGTGAAGCGCTTCCTCCGGTGCCCCCCACCTCTCCTGCCAGCATCACTGCACCTGTCCGGCCGTTGCGGAAAAGCGCGGCCACCAAGATCCCCAAAAGTCATCCGACCAGGCTTTCGGTCCCTTCTCCTTCTATGATAGGCCCTGTCAAAAATCCCCACCCCACCCCGAAGGCAGCTCAGCCCTCCTTCACAAAGTCAGCCCCACCTACCAAGAAGCCAGTGCCCCCCACTTCCCACCCACTTCCTGCCAAAGCCTCCCGCCCCTCCGTGAAGCCGATCCAGAGGACCCCTGTCACACCCAGACCTCCTCTACCCAGCGCTCGGCCCCTCCTTCTGGCCACTGGCTCCCCCAAAAAGCCTTTTCTTCCGGTAGGCCAGACCATGGCCAAGATGAGCAGTCATGCCAGTGAGCCAGTCCCTGCCCGCACCGGCACCCACCGGCCTCCCCAACCCACGATTTTGTCCCTGCCACCTGTCCCCCGTCCTGGTTCTTCCAGGATTGCTCCACTGGCCACCTCGATGCCTCCCACCCTTGCTCCTGGCTCAGCCCCCACCAGAAGCAAGAAACCCTCTGGATCAGAAGCCACAAAGAAAGCGAGACCCAAGAGCAACCCCCGGAAGCCCGTCCCCCTCAGACCTGGGAAGGCAGCCAGGGATGTCCCGTTGAATGATCCGACAACCAGGCCCAGCCCCAGACCGTCCCGGCCCAGCCGGCCGACCACCCCGGCCCCGGCCTTGGCCCCCGCGCGATTCCTGTCCTCCAGTGCCTGGCCAACGAGTCAGAGCTATTCGTTCTTCCACCTGGCGGGCCCCACGCCTTTCCCGTTGCTGATGGGACCTCCAGGGCCCAAGGGAGACTGTGGTTTGCCGGTAAGACGGGTTGGGATGTGCATGTTGCTTGGAGCTCAAGAGGGTGGCAGGGGCAGTTAGGGCAAGTGGCGACTGCTGCCCAGGGCTGACCCAGGGAAGACCCAGAGCAGGGCGGTGCATCTGGGCAGGGCCTCCGCTCGCATGCACGTCCTCTTGCTCATGACCGCCCACTCTGCTGTGATCCACGGGGCACTGGGGCAGCCCTGGGTTTGGTGGCCACCGCTGGGTGAAGAGCACCCTTGGGCTGGCGTTGGCCCGGGCCCCGGGTCATTGTTTGCTAACCCCGACTGTGAAGGTCAAGTGGCTTCAGGAAAACCACTAACTGGCTCCGCGTCATGCAGTCTCCAGAGCTCGGCTCTCCCGAGTCCACCAGCTAGTCTGGGAGTTTTGGACAAAGGTCGCCCACGGGTAGTCCTGAACGTGTTTTGTTTGGCACACGCGGCATTGTTTAAAAATATTTAATAAGTTACTAACATTTTAAAAATGTGAGAGATTTCTTAAAAAAGGCCTGGTGACCAGCTTCTCTTGGAAGGGGGAGAGATACAGTAGCCCGTGGCCTGCGGCCCGGTCAGAGCTGCCCTTTCAGACGGGACCCCACGTCTCCCAATCGGGTCTCCCCCACCCAGTCCTTTACCCCATTTATTTTACCTGCCTGGCTCCTCTAGACGTTGGAGTTGTGGCCTCTGTTAGGGATTTGGGGTGAGGAGGGTCAGAGTGGGCCTGGACGGTCAAGGGAAGGAGAAAGAACATTCCACGTGCAGGAGATGTTCTCAGGGCCGGGGCCTCCAGCATGCCTGGGACTGTCTCCAGGGGCAACGACCTTTTCTGCAGCTGGAGGCCAATTCGACCGGGGCGGGGAGGGGATGGAGGGGACGGAGTTTCCAGAAAGCTCAGGCCTCAGCTCCGTGCTCCTGCCTTGGAGATGACCACCGTGTGGTTTTTCTCCTCCCCGAGGGCGGGTTTTCCACCAGGCTCCGTGTTTGAGGTTAGGCTCCCCTACAATGTGGAGACGGTGGCAGATGCTGGGAATTCCCAGGCCTTACAAACACACTTAATGAGTTTTAATAATCATTAGGAATAATATTTATTCAGCCTGTCTCCAGGGGGACTGAGAGCCCGTTTTTATTATAACCATATTGTAGAACTTATGGAAATTGTATGCATTGCTTTGCAATTATGTCAACGCTCTGCTCGAGTCCTGTGCTGTGAGATTGTCAGGGCAGGAAGTTGGGAGCAAGGAAAAGAAGGACCCCTTCTCATCACCCCTCCAGGCTGCCCGGCCTGACTCAGGCACCAGGTGCCTTTGAGCCCTGACAGCTCAGCTTCCCAAGCTGTGTGGATGCTGGGCTCACTGGCCATGAGGTCGAAAGGGGGTGAATTGTTTCCCCCCCCACCTGCCCCCAAGAGAGGGTGTGAGGGTCAGGGTCTCCACCCCATCCAGGGGAGGTGAACCCCTCCTCCCAAGGCTGTGTGGGGGGTGGAGAGATGACAGCCGTGTCCAAGCCGGCACAACTGGAGCAGGAGTGGTAGAGAATCTGCCTTTGGGCCTGGAGGAGGCCCAGGCCATGTGCGTTCCCCTTGGGGTTTGGCGATGTGGGTCAGCAGGGGTGAGGCCTCACTCCAGATCTCCTTCTTGAGCTTCTCTATGATCATAGAATGTGCTGGAGTCAACCTGTTTGGTAGATGGGTGCTTAGGGGTCATTCCATTCAGCCCTCCTCTCCGGGCAGGTGGGGAGCCTGGAGACAGTGCCCAGAAAGGGCCGGGACTTGCCCAAGGGCACACACAGCATGTAGGAGGCAGAGTTAAGGTTTATGCCCCAGCTCTAGATGCCAAGACTGGCACATTCCATCCCACTCCCCTGAGCATCCACTCTGAGACCCTAAGCCTCAGGGCCAGGAGGCTGGGGGCCTCACAGATGTGATAAGGCCTGTCCATGGCCTCAGAGGAACGTCTCAATGTCTGAAGAATCTCTTGTTTCTGTACCCACCACGTGTATGAGTCCCATGAGTGGTACCTTCCTTTACGACCTCCCAGGACCTGGTTCAGGAGGGCAGGGTGTGTATGCTGACCCCTGCTTGACAGATGAGGGGACACTAGTTAGAGGGACAAAAGACTTGGCCACGGGCATGCAGCATGTTCTTGCAGGGACTGGGGTAGGATTCTGGGTCCCTGACTTCCAGAGAGGCCACTGGCTCTTCTTGTTCCTCCAACCCTGAAGGGCTGAGGGCAAGAGGGACGATGTCAGTCTGCTCCAGTGGTGTCCTCCCTCGTGCCCACCCTGTCCCCTAATCCCACCCTCCCTCAGCTTGGAGCTTAGCCTCACTCCAATAGGAACCCAGAAAACTTTGAGAAGCTTCCTCCGGCTCACTGTGTGGCAGGTGACAAACTGGTCATTTGGATTTCAGAAGTCACATGATTGAAGTGCTGCCTCTCAGCGCAGTGGCAAGGGCTTCTGCTCTTCCCAGGCCCTCTTAATTTGCCTCTGATCCCCATATACATTTAGGATCTGGTCCCAGGAGAGCAGGAGCCGTGCTGCTCCGGGCAGGGGCCTTCACTGTCCCCCGTCTGGGGACCTGCAGACCTGGGTTCCAGTTCTGACCCCACCCCTTACTAGCTTCATGGCCCTGAGCCACGCTAAGCCTTGGTTCTGCAGAATGTAAGTTAAGAATAGCTCCCATCTCCCGTGAGGCAGCGAGTTGGGTGATCTCCAGGGCCCCTCGGAGATCTGTTTTGGCCGGGTGACTTTGGGGAACTTCTTTCCTCTCCCTAGGGGCTGTCTCCCCTCTCTGGGGCTGTGGGACCTTTCAGAGCCAGAGAAGGGTGCCGTGGCTGGGTCTGAGGGGTTCCGCATGGGTCTGAGGGGCATGAGATGGGCGGGCAGAGGCGGAGACAGCTCGGGGCCGGGCCTGCCAGCAGTTGTAGCCGCAGAGTGAGGGAGCTCTGTGGGAGCCCCAGCAGCGGGGTGGCGGGGTGGGGGGGGAGCATGGAAAAGCTGAGCTGGGCCCTGGGTGAGAAGGGGCGGGGAGGCTGCGGCTCACAGACTGCACAGAAGCTGCACAGAAGCCCCACGCCTGGGAGGAGGCGAGTCAAGGCCTTTTTATTCATGATCAGGCCGCTGGCATTTGCACTCGCTTGCACTTTTTTGCAAGCGTCACCTCAGGAAGACCCGGATGAGGGCCTGGCCTGCCGCAGATGCTCCATGCCTATCTGCGAGACAAACGAAGGAATGTGATCTTTACAGAAAAAAAAAGGTTGTCTTGACTCCCAGGCCAAGCTCCTTGAGGTTGCACAGATCTCTCTGCTGCTGGCAGGTCACGAGGCCACGGGGAGGGTAACAGCTCACAGACTTTGGGTTTGGAGTGACCTGGGTTTGAACCACTCCCTTATCCAGGCAGCCTTTCATCCTTTCCTGCAAACGTGCATTGAGTACCTTCTAGGTTCCAGGTGCTGCGTGACCTTTGGCAAGTCACTTAACCTCTCTGAGCCTCTGTTTCTGCCTTTGTGAGACAGGCATAGGGTCCTACCTACCTTCCCAGAGTTGTTGTGCAGATTGAGATGAGGGAAGCTGGTCCCAGTGGTTTGCTGTGACTATTGATTCATGTGCCGATGGTTGAGATGGGGGGATTGTTGCATGAAGAGCACTGGGAGTGTCTGGACCCAGGAGGGCCTTCACGCTGTTGGTGGTTTGGAATTGGGGCTACATCTTGAGAAGTTCGCCCCTTACCCTAGTTCTCATCTAGAACCCAGGAGAAGGGGTGGGCGGTGTTTTGCTTTGTCTCTGGCTACTGTCTTTGAGCTCCGACCGCGTGCTGGGCTCTGGGCTAAGCCCTTTGCATGCTGCGTCCTGCAGCTCCGGGTGGGAGCCAGGTACTTGAGGAGAGTTCAGGGAAAGGGCTATTTACAGAGGTGCGGACGGCATCAAAGGAGCCGGCAGTGGCCACAATGCACACAGGTCTGACCTGAAGGTACAAGGGGAGGGAAACTGGGACCAGAACCCAGGGAGAGTTAAAGTGGGAACAGCAGGCTCCGGGGGCTGCAGTGGGACTGCAGGGGGGACTGCAGCCCACCTGGAGAGAAAGCCCCTGCCCACTCCCTCTTTCCCACTTGTCCGTCTCTTGCTGGGACCTCCCATTGGCCAGACCCAGCGAGGAGCAGAGAGCAAGAGAGCGTGAGGCTGCAGCCTGTAGGCGGGTTCCCAGGGCACATGATCTCCGGGGGGCAAGTGGAGGATAGCCAGCAGCCAGCACCCTCACACGTTCTCTTGGAAGCTGGGTGTGAGAGCCCCGTTTTCCAGCTGGACAAACTGAGGCCTGGAGGTGCAGGGAGATGAAATAACCACAGGCCACACGGAGAAGCCCTGGCCCCTGAGGCCCTTCCCAAGGACAGAGACTGGGCCAAAGGGCCCAGAGCCCTGAGCACTATCCTTGGGATGAACTGGGGGTGGGGGCTGCTCAGATGGTCAGAAATGGGAAGGCCCTTCGAGGTCCCCTGCTTCTCTCCGTTGAGCCACAGGCACTGAGCAGAGGACCAGGGATGGAAAGTCCTGGCACAGGGACACAGGCAGGTAGCAGCACACGCGGGCCCGGCCTCGGGTCTCCTGGATCCTAGGCCCGTGGAACGTCCCCGCTGGCTGCCAAGGGCCGTGCCCGCCAGCACTTGTTGCTTCCTGCGGGGCTTGGCAGGCGGGCTGTGTGGCTGGACACAAGGGTGGACTTGTTCCGTGGGCTGGGGTTCCCCGAGGTCTGGCTGTCGCCGGCCAGGACCCCCAGGGGAAACCCAGAGCCCCGGCCTGCTGGTTTCCATGGCTCTGTTTGTGTGAGCCCCGAGCCCTGGCCTCATGCACCTCTCCCCCCCTGAACCCCCCCAGCAGGCCTGTGGCCCCCGTTCCCCTCCCCTCCCCTCCCCCTGCTCTGGGCCCTCTCAGAGGCCCCGTTGTTTGCAGCGTGGAGTGGAAAATCCCACCCCGGCCCTCGTGAATCATCCCAGAGTCACCCGCTCAGGCTTCAGGCCCTGGAAAGAAATGGCAACGTTTTTCCACTGCGTGGAGAACAGGCAGGGTCTCGGCTCAGGCGAGAGGGGGCAGGGGGTGCCCACCCTCGCCTGCCCGCGAACAAAGTAGGTACTGAGCGGGGAAGAGCTGGGCCCAGGGCTGCAGCCGGGCAGCTGGGGAGCCCCGGCCCCCCGGGTGGGCAGAGGAGAGCCTGGCCGGGCCTGCCGCTGGGGGCCGGGCTGCGAACTGACATCACCAGGCCAGGCCGCGGGTCCCAACTGGCACTTGGAGTCTGCTCTGCAGATGTTGTGGGTGAGGTCAGACTCCCAGCCTGGATGCCCCTGTTTCTGGGGCAGAAGGACTGCCAAGAGGGAGTGTCCAGGCCTCCACGGCAGCTGCCCGACCAGGGTCCCCCAGGGAGCTCTGCCTCACGGAGCCTGTCCCTCCCTGGAGCTGAGCATGAGGCAGGCCTTGGCCTTCTTCTCTGTGAGATGGGCATGCACGGTCTCCTTTCCTCTCCTGCCAAGGGACTGGAGAAGAAGTCACCACCACCCTGCAAGTCAGGAAGGGCCCGGTGTTGGGAAGGTTCCAGGATGCTCATTCCTCAGATGCCTCCCCGGGGGCGTGGGGGTGGGGTGGAGAGCTTTAGCCAGGGTTGCACACCTTGTCAGGACCTACGTAGCCCCGGGGAGGAGGACACCTCAGAAGTCCTGGGTTGAGTCCTGGTTCTCCCTGCTAGCTGTGTGGCCTGGGGCAAGTCACTTTGCGGCTCCGAGGCGCTTTTAGGTTTCTCACTGATGAAAAGGGCTCACGGTGGTAATGGTACCCACAGTAATGCTTAGCCCCGAGCCCCTGCATTTCCCTTTAGCTCTGGGTCACCTGGAAGAACAGGTCCAGGGAGGGCCTTCCGGAAAGGGAAACCTTTGCTCCAACTGAAAAACAGATGCCGAGGAGGGTGGTTTAAAATTTTGCGCTGGGGAGATTCCAGGAGCTTGCTTCACAGAAACAACAGCTAACTTTTGGGGCATTAACTGTGTGCCAGGCCCGGGATTAGCACTTTTTACAGATTATCTGTCAGCGAGGGGCCGTCATGTCCTCGTTTTACCCTTGAGAGAGGGAAGGCCGCCCAGTGTGAACCGGGTCCCCCGCACTCCACGGCGCCTGGGGAGGAGTTGGGGGGGGTAGCCTGGCCCCGAATCCCCAACCTGCGGGACCAGAGGGCCGAGTACAAACATCCCCCCGGCCCCCGCCTGCCACCCCGGGCTCTGGATGGAGGGAAGACAGCTGCCAGTTTGGCCCGAGGTCCCTGGAGGCTCGGAGGTGTCTGGGACTTGCCTGAGGGCACGCAGCCCCCCCTGCCTGCAGCCCGGGCTCTCTCCGGTGCCCCCGGGGCCTCGGCGCCTATATCTGCCTGTCTGGATCTCTCTTCTGATTTTTATTCATGGACGAGCAAGCACGTGGTGTTCACAGGCCAGAACTGTGAACCAGGGCTGCCCAGCGTGAGATCTGGATTAATTACCAGCCAAACCGTACTGGGTTTTCAACACTGATTTTTAACTCCGGGCAGGAAACCTGGAATCTCGTTGATGGTTATTTGAAACAAATGAATTCCCCAGGCCTCACACATCCTCGAAAGCCAGGCTTCCTTCGAAGGCTCCCGTGTCCAGTGCTTCACGTCGCGCGCTTCGTTAAGCCTCGTGTAGCCCCGCGGGGTGGCCGGGGCCGCGGTGGGGGGGGCCCACGGTGGAGGGGCGCGGTGGGCGCTCTGGCCCAAGGGCCTGCACAGAGTGCCCGGCTGTCAGGTGGCAAAACTGGGATTTTGAACGGAGGTCAGCCCCCTCCGTTTAGGAAGTCCGGCTTGGCTGCCTCGCTTGCGTGCGTGCGGCAGGGTTCGGCCTTTCTCTTGTGGGAAATAGGGAGCCACTGAGTGGTGTAGCGCAGGGGGGAGGATGAACCAGGCTGCGTGGAGGCGGAGGGGAGAGGAGAGAGGGTGCAGGTGGGGAGAGCAGTGAGGGGGCTGCTGCAGGTTCTCAGGGGGCAGCGATGAAGGTTGGGCCAGGCTGTGACCACCGGGGGAGCGGGAACATCTGAGTGACGATTATATCCCAGTCGCTGTGTTAAATGGTTACCACCTCTCATTTCGTCCTTGCGACAGTCCTGTGAAGAGGGTATGACTTCCCCCACTTGGTAGGCACAGGCTGGCTAAGGACCTTGCCCAAGCCCCGCCGGCAAGTGGCAGCACAGGGTCTGGCCCCGGGCCTGTCTGTGCAAAGCCTTTGCCCTCGCCCTCCCCGTATGCTGCGCTGCCTCCCCGCGCCCCGAGATGCTTGGTGTGACCTTGGACAGGTCCCTTCTCGGCTCTGGGGCTGCAGAGAGCTTGGCTGAGCTCTGAGATCTCTTTCTGTCTTATCTCATCAAACATTTACCTGAACCCTGTGGGGGGAGAGAGAGAGAGAGATTAGTTCCTTTGAGGAGACCATGGTCTAGTGGGAGACCCAGGCTTCTGGGCAGACAGTCCCCCCAGGTAATATAGGAGCCTTGAAAATAGGATGAGGGGACTTGACTCAACCTGGGGGAGGGAGCGGGGAAGGCTGCCCTTAGGAGGTGGCACCCTGGGTAAGTTAGCTGAGTAATAAAAGATGAAAACTTCAAAGACCAAGAAGCAGGGGCTGCACAGGCCTGAGAGCCCCAAAGAGCATGATTTCCTTGGGCAGGGACCTCAGAGGACCCCTCTTCTCAGCCATGGAGGGTCCACGCCCAGCTGGACAGGCTTATTGAATGACTGCTTGGACCCATTCTCTGCTGCCACTTGGCACTGACTCTGTCTTCTTGCTTTTTCCTTCAGGGTCCCCCTGGGCTGCCTGGGCTCCCTGGACCCCCCGGAGCACGGGGGCCACGGGTAAGTGACTACACACTGTCCTTTGGAGCCCTGGCTGGCTCTTTGTCCTGTATCCCACTGCCCCTGAAGTTCCAGCCTCGCTGCATGTCCTCACACTGTCCCCTGTCCCTCACGGGCGCCCACTTTCCGCTTTGTGCATGGAGTGTTCTTAGGGCTCTGTGGGGGCTCTGCGTGGACGGGCACGGCATGGGAGGAGAGCAACCACCCCTTACAGGGTCTCAGGTGTCCGTTGCGGGTACCAGGCCAGCAGCCTGGAGTGGAGAAGGGGTTTCTGCAGACCACGTCCCCTGAGCTGATGCTCCTCAGCGTTTGTACAGGAAAAAAAAAAAAAAAAAGCTGGCTTGGCAGGACACAACCCTTGTATCCATCTTCCCATCTCTGCAGATCTCTACAGGGCCACCCTGGGGTGGGGATGCCGACACGGGCAAGGGAGGGGGTGAGCTCCCCATGCTGAGAGGGTTGATCAGAGGCGGGAGGATGCCTTCGCAGGCCCGCCACGGCTGAGTTGGGCTGGCCTGACCTTGGTGTGAAAAGTAACTCCTCTGTGTGATTCCTCGCATGGCACCTTGTGCTGCCTTGTTTGAGCCCCTCTTTCCCAGGACCCCCGTGGGCCAGGATAATCACTCTCGTTTTAGGGAGGTGGAAACCGAGCATGTAGGAAATGGAAGAGCCAGGATGGGAACCGAGGCTCTTAACCGTATGCCGGCATCCTTGGGGGTCCTCTTGGAGAAAAATCTGTCCTTTTCCTAAGAGGGCTCAGACCCATGACGCCTGGCACCTGTGCCCAGGCTGAATCAGCCTTTCCCACGCTGGGTGCCTGGCAAGGCTCTGGCAGAGACAGCTGCCTGGGGCATATTTTTAGCTCGGAGCCCAGCGGATGGTTCTGGTTATGCAATTACTCCAGGCCTGGCCCTGTGCTCTCTGGGCCCAGGGCTCTGGAATCTGCTCTCTGAAGCGGCATTTCCTCCTGGCTCCAGAGTCTCCATGGAGCACATACCCGGAGCTGGGGACCACAGAGGTACCAGGGATCCTGCTGGCCACAGGACCTTGCAGCTTGGGACCAGGATGAGGCCCTTTGACTCAGCAGGCAGCTTGCCCATCCAGACTCCTCCCTCCTCCTCTGCACCTTTGCTCAGGCTGTCCTCTTGACCTGACCTGGCCTGCCCTTCTTTGCAAGCTCCTCCTCCATCCCCTGCTGAGATCAAATGCCACCTCCTTTTCTAATGACCACCTCCCTCACCACCCACCCCTCCCCACCGAGTTCCTGCAGCCCTTTATCTGCTTCTCTGAATGGTTGGTGTGGATCACTTTCCAAAAGCTCACGCGGACTGCTGCACTCTGTGGGCCGAGCTGCCTATGCATGATCTCATCCCACCTGCCCAGCCGTCCCCAGAAATAGGTTAAAACGTTGTCCCCATTTTACAGGCGAGGAAACTGAGGCTCCGAAAGGTTTGGTTATTTTGGACAAAGTCAACCAGAGAGTGAATGCCGGAGCTAGGGTTGAACCCAGACGGTCTGACCCCCAGAACCTATGTTCTTAACCATCGATTATGCTGGTTTTTCTCTCTACCTGAATGAGCCCAGAGCCAAGCCCTGTTTCTTTCTCGTTCTCACCTGATACCTAACAGGTACCAGGCAAATGGCTGCTGAAGAGTTCTGTTCTGGGAGTCAACAACATCCCACCCCGCCCCAGAAGCTGTGTGATCTTAGGCAAATCCCTTCCCTCCCTGGGCCTCAGTTTCCCATCTGTAAAGCATGGGGTCCGCCCAGGATTTCCCAAGGCATTTCCTTGGAAATATAGTTCCAAGGTTCCTCCCAGCTCTGCAATTCCATGAGTGAGGGAATGACTCTCCTGACATCCTTCTCAGGCTTTCTGTGTGCTCCTCTCCCCCCACCCCCACCGCCACCCCCGCCATCATCCTGTTTCTAGGCTGGAAATTCCATAGATCATAAAATTCCAGAGATAGTAGAATGCGAAGCGTAGACCATCCCAGCTCCTCTCTGCACGAATGATGGCTCTGGGGCTCGGGGAGTGACGGGGCCTTACCTGAGGTCACCCAAAGCTCAGTGGCGTGCCCCTTCCCACCTCCACATACTTCCCCAGCCCGTGCAAGGATGATGGGGAATCCCTGGGCCCTCCCCTTACCCGGCTTTCTGGGCTGCAGCATTCATAGAATTGGTCTGCTTGGCTCACAGTCAACTATGTGCTCCGTCTCTTTGCAAGGCAATGGCTGGGGAGAGGTGGGGAGGGGGGCGGGGAAGCAGGAAGCCCCCACTTTCACACGCTGCAGCTCGGGGAGCCGAGCGCTCTAGCCTGCCATCTTTGGGGACCCAACTGGGGAGAAGCAGCCACCCTTGGCTGCCCCACAGCCCATGCCTGTTTCTGGAGTGCTGGTCAGGGGCCCCTCCTCAAACATGCCCACCCAATTTAACGACCAATTCAGGGGTGAGCTCTGAGGTGAGACCCCAGGAGCCTGGGCTGGGGTGAGCATCTGAGGTCTTCCAGATTCCTAGGACCACCAGGGTCCCAGTTACTCATAGGACTGTTGAGGAGAGTGAGGCTGGGGAAGGGGGGCTGCTCACAGCTGGTCCCACGTCTTGGCGCTTCCAGGTCACATCCGTGTGCCGGGAGACCGTGTTTGGTGGAACCCTGGAGAGGGCCGGGGAGCGGGTTCCTTTAGAGGGAGGGCCACCAGTGACACCGTTATCAATCCCCCAGGCCCAGTGAGCTTCTGAACCCTGTTCCTTTTCGACGTGTTTGGAGAAGGGGAGGGTCCCTGTTCAGGCATCGAGAAGAGGGAGGCGCCTGGGTTGGAATGTGACAGGCTGCAGCTGGAAAGTTGGCCTCCGAGAGGGAGGAAGGAAGCAAGTTCATACAGAGCTAGCCAGATGAGTCAAGAGGGGCCAGGGACGAGGGCAGTGTGTCTAGAAGCTGGTGTGGTGGGGCACCACTGGGCTCCTCGGGGCGCCTCTCCCCGCCCCCCCATGTCCCAGAGTATTCCTGCTGGACAAAGACTCTTAGGAATTACCCGTCTCTTAGGGCTCTGTTTATATTACTGGCTGCAAGACTCTAACCCAGGGCCCTTGCTGGGGAAAGTGGACATAACAGGCTCCAGCTGTTCTACAGCAGGAAGATAGGACCTGGGAAAATCGAGTGCCATGAATAAGCCCCGGACCTGAAGCCAACAGGCCTGGGTCCCAGCCTTCGCTTGGCCACCTCTCTGCTGTGTGACTTGGCCAAGACTCTTGGACTCTCTGAGCCAGGTCCTCCTAGCTGCTCCAAGGCCCCTGGAGGGCTCGTAAGCTCAGAGCTTGTAGGAACCTAAGGGAGAGCTCTCTGGCTGGGCTGGGGCCCTTGTTCAGAAGACGCCAAGTACACCCTTCACTGGGCTCTCTGCTCCAAAGGCTCACAGCACAGTCCAGTTGGAGTCGAAAGGGAGCAGTTCCTTTAGGCAGAAGTCTTAGGAGATGCCCTGGGAGGAGGTGTCACTGAGCCAGACCTCGAAGGACAGGAGGGGTGTCAGCTGGAGGGGATGGTTGGGAAAGGCACGCCAGATGTTGGGAACGGCACAGGTGAAAGTGGTGAGGCACGGGGGACGGAAGCTTTGAGCAGAAAGAGAATTTGTCAAGGAAGGTTGCATCTGACATAACTCCATGTGGCCCACGGGGTTACAGATCTGACCTTCAATTTAAAAAATCAAGAAGTCCTATGGCTTTGTAGTATCTTTATAGTATCCTCAGGGAACCAGCCTGGGAAGGGTTGCTGGGCCAGGGGGAGAGAGCCGGGAGGCTGTAAAGTAAAATTCAGAGGTTGAGAGCTTGTGTTTCAAAGTCACACATCTGAGGTTGACCTCCAGCTCTGCCCCTTAGCAGCTGGGTGGCCTGAGAAAGCTCTCGCCCTCTCTGAGTGCGGGCTTTTCATCTTCAAAATCGGAAGAATGGCAGTCCCCACCTCGTGGGTTAGTTGGATAAAACGAGGTCATGCACGGAAAGTGTTCAGAGCAGGGCCAGGCATCAAGGGGTCCCCCCTGGAGGTGGGCCGCCGTGGCCGTCCTGCTGAGACTCGGCTAGGCGAGCAGACCAGCAGGTGGAAAGAACCTGCTGGGCATCGCTGTGGGAAGGGGAATGACCCCCATTTTCCCTTACCTCTTCATTTCTTTTCCCTTTCAGGGTCCTCCTGGGCCTTATGGAAACCCAGGCCTCCCTGGCCCTCCCGGAGCCAAGGTGAGTATTTGCTGTGGGGTCTGGAGGTAGGGCCATGGAGTAGGGGCTGGGCTGGGGCTGTTTGGGGTGCTTCCTAGGGGCTCCTGGTGGGAGGCCCTCGGTGCCATTGGCACTCCCTGAGCACCTCCCAAGAGCCAGGCTTGTGACACTGTGAGGACTCGGGAGTGGAGCTTCTGGTTGCAGAAGCTGGTTGTAGGGAATTAGAGAGAGAAGGGCAGTTGGAACCCAGAACCCTCAAAGGAGAGGAGGAACAAGGGTCATTTGCTGCTAAGTAGGGAAGGCCTTGAATGTCAGACTAGGGATAGAGATTTTCCTGGGTCTTAAGCCTTAACCCTGGGAGGCATGTCATCTTTTGAGCTGGGGAGGGACGTGGTCGTGTTTGGAAACAGTCGCTGGATGTCGTGTGCACGTGGACTGGAGGCGGGGACCAGAGCAGAGGCAGGGAGGCCCCGGGGTGGTACCGGGGAGGGATGAGGCCAGCCCAGCCAGCTGAGGGGTGTGGGAGGAGGGGCAGGAGGGAAGTGGATGCATTCACGGTGCAGAGGGGAGGTAGGGAGATAAGAGACCAGTGACACCCTGGTGTTAGCCTCGGTGACCGAACTGAGGAGCCCCGGAGGAGGAAGGCGAGGATGCTCACTTGTGAACTGAGAATCCGGGAGCCCCACCAGGTAGAGACAATTCATGGGCAGACAGAGTGCTGAGGAGCCCGAGATGAGGCCCGGGGTGGGGGGGTGAGGGGGGGAGACAACAGCGCAGAGATGCCACCTGCCCCAGGGAGCCTTCCTGGGGTGCTCCAGGTAACTTTAAGATGAGACCACAGAGGCCAGAGTGAGCGGTGCTCTGATGCCTGCTGGGAACTCCATCCCCGGGGCGCCCCTGTGTGCCCGGAGCTCCGGCGGCGAACAGGGCTCTCCGGGCCGTGCTCCGAGTGAGCAGCCGAAGGGCCGGCAGCGCTGAGGCCATGGGGAGAGGTCTCCAGGGGTGGCTGGGGGAGCAGGAGCAGGGAAAGGGGCTGTAGGGTCAGGGAAGCCAGGAGCGCCGGGACTGGGCCAAAGGAGCGGGAAGCAGGCCCCGGAGGGCAGAGGGGCTCCTGGTTAGGACGCTGCCCGGCGCAGCCTGTCCTCTGCGGGTAACCAGGGTGGCCAGGTCCAAGGTCATTCTTTGCTAAGCCCGTGGTGCAGATTGAGCGGCTTAAGGAAAGCCATTAACTGACTGGTCGCACAGCCCCAAAGGCCAGTCGTGGCGCCCACCAGCTCGTCTGGGAGTGTGGAACACACGGCCGGGGCTGGGCCCGGGGCCTTCCTTGCAAAGCCAGCCCAGAGGCCTCGGGTGCCCAGTGGCCAAGCCGCTGCCCGGAAGTGCTGTGGTTTTAACAAGGCGACTAGTGCAGCGTTTGAAGGCATGGCCGTCCCCCTGGAAGCCACCCTATATTGGGCCTTCCTGGGGGCCTGTGCACTCTGCATGCGCTTTATGTGGCTTGTCTTCATTCGATCCCCACAAAGCCCTAAAGGGATGGGTGGAGATGCTGTGCCCGTATACGGATGGGGCACTAAGGCTTGGGCGCGTTAGGACACTGTCCAGGAGACGGCCCCAGGATCCGTCCCCGTGGGCCCGGCGGAGAGGCAGCCCCCCGGAGACTTCCGCTCTGCATAGGCCTCAGGCCTCCCGGGCCATGGGCTACATCACCATGCCGGAGGACCCACAGCTGTTGGGAATTGTCGGGTCTGTCCAGGAACACGCCTTTCTTGGTCGGCTCTGGGACTGGCCGGTCCTTCCCGCTCCCTCCCATCCTTTTCCACTCCTCCCAGCTTCCAGATTGATCCCTTGCTTCTGTGGCAGCAGATGGTCCATTGGCTTCTGCCCCGGTCCATGCCGGCCCCACGTTGCAGAGCCCCGGCCCCAGGCCCACGGCAGCCCCGGTCTGGCCCGCAGCCTCCTCCCATCCTGCCAACAGATGTGCTGAGGCAGGAGGGGGGCCCCTTAGCTGCTTCTCCTTCCATCTTGAGAAGCAGCTCTCTCTGGGTGTGGGGAGCAAGGCTTGTACCTAGCAGGTGACTCCTCTTCCTGCCACATGTAGCAGGGACGTGTAGACTCGTGCTCTCCTGGGCAGGACTCCAGCCTGCTTCTGGGTATCACAGATAAGGTGTGGCCTCCAAAAAATACACTGGAACAGGAGCCTGCTTCTTCCATTCGTGTTTGCATAAAACTCCAAGGGGGAAAAGTCATGCCTCATACCTGGCCTGCAGCCCAGGGGTGAGCAGTGGCCCTAGGACAGGCCGGCTGGGTCCTGGGCTGCCCTTGATCTGTGGCATCGCCGGGACAAGGTTAAAACAGAGACTCTCCCTGGATGGAATTCCTGCCTCAGCTGAGGTTGGAAGGGAATGTTGTGTATCTGCACCAGAGGATGTGATTGTGGGGAGAGGGTCCTCACTGTGTCCCAGATCCCCCTTGGACCAAGGAGGTGACCTGATGGGATCGTAGGGCTGGCCTCAACCCAGGCCCTGTGCTGGCTCCTTCTCTTCCACATGATGCTGCCTTCTAGAGCAACCCCTGAGGCGGGGGGGCATCCATCCAGCCATGTCCTTCTGTCAGCAAATGTTTATGGGCACCGACTATGTGTTGTTGGAGAAATCAGCCGAACGGGAGGGTCTGCCCAGGTGGCAGGAGCCCCCACTTGGTCTGGGTGGGTCACCGTGCACTCCTTGCTTCAGTGAGTTCATGGGACCCTTGGGAGCTTATGGTCTTGTGGGATAAGGACTGAGGGATGGGAGATACCAGTGGATTGAGGAGGCTCAAGGGGGTGAGGAAGAGCAAAGGAAGGATTCCACGCCTCTTGAGGTCACACAAAGACACCAAGGTCACTTACCTGGTACTGGTGGTGACCAGCAATGGCAGGACTGTATTTCGGATTCTTGAGTTTGCCTGCTGGAAGACACGTGTCAGGGCTGCTACAGGCCAGAGCCAAGCTTTATTTAGCCCTCCCCCACCCACCCCAGACCCCAAGGCTTAGCCCACTTGCCAGAGACCCGTACTCCCACGTTCAAATCCATCAAGAAGAGGGAGGGTCAGCTCCCACATGGAGTCGAGATCAAGGACTTGGAGAATGAGGCAGAGAAGCCAGGCCCCTGGGAGGACGGCATTGGCTGACCTTGGAGGCTCGGTGTTGACTCATGGGATTGATTCATGTCGCCAACCGGCCTGCACTTGTTGCTGCGGGGAAGGGCAGTGGTTAAGAGCACAGACTCCGGAGCCAGGTGATCGAGGTTCAGACCCCAGCTCCGTCATTTCCTGCTTCTTTGGCCCTGCGTATACATTATTTCAACTTTCTGTGCCTCAGTTTCCTTATCTAGAAAATGGACGATGAGAGTAACTGCCCCCTTGGGTTGTCATGAGGAGTAACCGAGTCACTTAGAGCAGTGCTGGCCTGTGGCAGTGCTACAGCAGGGTCAGCTTCAGCACCAGCTGGGTGGGCCTGTATTAGGGCTCCAGCAAGGACAGTCCCTGCCCTCGTGGAAACAAGCTAATCACACCGATAAATGCAGAACTATGCCATGACCAGGGCTCTATGAGAGAGGCATGGGACGCTCGGATGCCTAACACAGGGTGGATTGGTCCCATCTAGGAGGTGAGGTGCACTTTCCCAGAAGGCACATGGGTTGGACTAAGGTCTAAAGTACAGCAGATGACAAGGCACAGGGGCGCAGGGGCAGGAGGGTGGGGAGGGGAGCAGGCCCTGGTAGGCGGTGGAAAGACATTTGGACTTTATCCCAGCAGCAACAAGAAAACACGACAAGGTTTTTAGCAGAGGTGACATGATCAGATGAGATCTGCAGAGGCCACTCGGGCAGTTTGAGAAGCAGGGCCTGGCGGGCAGCCAGCGGGGAAGTCTAGGGCTGCGCTGCTGGGGATGCTGACGCTGGACTGGGGTGCAGACAGGTGGGATGCAGGCCCGTGGGCAGGTGAGGGGCTCTGGGCCAGAGGCCAGTGCGGCTCCAGCTGTGCAGGAAAACCACTGCTGCCCATGCCAGAGGATAAGGCGCTTGGCCCCACTCTTCTTGGCAGGCGGCCGCTCCGTCCCCGGTGTGGCCTGCTCAGTTTGCAGTGAATTACCCGGGATTACTATGGGCCCTCAGGCACTGGGGTTGGAGGGGTGGGAGGGGTGAGGGGCGATAGGTGGACAGGAAGGAGCAGACTTGGTGATCTAGGTGGCTGCTAGCAGAGCTGGTGGGGGCTGAGATCGAAAAAGCCCACAGGGTTCTCAGGCCCCAGCCTCCCCTTCCCCTTCCTTTGATGACAGAGGTAAGGCAGGCTCATTAAGGAAAACATGGAATAGTCCAGAAAGTATCAAGAAGAGAATAAAGCGGCCTCCAGTGGCCCTGCCCAGTGATGAGCACTGAGTGCATTTTGAAGACTGGGCCAGGGACTGGCCCAGAGCTTTGCATACTTTGTAGGGCAGATGGCGTCACCCCCATTTTACAGATGAGAAAATGAGGGTCTAGGTGGCTGAGTAACTTGCCCAGGGTCACATTTCTGACAAGTGTCAGAGACAGGATTTGAATCCTCTACTGCCCAACTCCAAAGCCTGTACGTACTTTTGGCGATAAGGCAAGTTTGTTCACTATCTCTGTGGCTTTCCTCTGTGGATTACGTAACATACATGCATATTTTAACCAAAATAAAGAAATTAGAATGATTTCTTAACATATACGTAACATAGTATACGTGTGATAACATACACATATATAACGTACATTAATCAAACTGCCTGCACACGCGCAGAAAGCTACAGGTGTATATACACCTACAGGCACACATACACATATATGAATAATTTAAAATTTTCTGCAAACAAGTGCTTTACGTATTTACTTGTTTTATTAGCAGTTGCCTTCTGGAAAGATTGAGGCAGTTCATGCTGCAGCTAGCATCAGCAGAGGCTGTTTTAAAAAGATAATTTATCCTTGTTTTCACTTCAGTTCATTGACCAGCTAGAGGAAGAATGCTTTCCTTACATCTGTTTGCCATTTGTATCTTATCATTTATGAGTTTGTTTATTTTGGGGGTTGGAACGCTGTCTTTTGTTATGGATTTGTACAGTTATTTATATTTACATATTAAGATTGTGCAGCCCTCGTCCACCTTATGAGTATGTTCCAGTTTATTTGCTTATTAAGAGTATTCATGACGATGTTCACAAATAAAAGTTTTATCTTTTTTTTTTTTTTTTGGACTAACAAATAACAGCTAACACTTATTAGGAACTTATGTCAGATAGTTTGGAGAGGGTTCCACCCACATGTAAAATACATTATTCTTCACTTTTTTGCTTAGGCATTTCTTTCCCACCACATGATCAGATAGGTATTCATTTGTATCCTTAGTTATTTCTTAATTTTATTTGTATTCTTAAAGATTTTAAACCATCTGGTATGAATCTTCATGGGGAGTGGGTATGAGATGGGCTGTAACTTTACTTTTTCTCCCCAATGGTTAACCATTTATTAAATAACCTTGACACTACTGATTATTATATGATAGGCCAGGCTCTAATCCTGACCTTCTGAAGATTTTTCATTGCTCTGTTTGTATATTTTCTGCTAAAATACTGTTTTATGTGACATTGACGATCTTTACCGTGTGTTCTCCCCTTGTTCTTTTAAAATATTTCTGGATCTTTGTTCTGTCAGATGAGACTTATGATCATTTTAATCATTTCCTTAAAAATACCCTTGGGATCTTTATTGGAATTGTATTAGATGTATATATTAATTTGTGGAGAATTAACAGTTTTAAAATATTACAGTTTCCTATCTAAAACCATGGCATATCTTCTCATTTGTTTTTTGTTTTTTTTTTAGACATCTCTTTAGTAAACTTTTGTAGCTTTTATGGCATAAGGCCTACAGAGCTCTGGTTTGTGGATAGAAATTTTGTACTTTTGTGGCTGTTGTGAGTGAAATGTTTGCCCCATTCTAATTTCTAGCTGGATGTCAGCTATTGAGTAGGACTGTTGACTTTCATCTTTTTATATTTTTTGTGGCTATTTTATAACCATGCCCCGTACTGGATGATTTTGTTGACTTTAACAATATTTCAGTTCTCCTGTATTTTCTAGACAGATACTTGTATTGTTTGCAAAAAAAAAAAAAAAAGGACATATTTTTGTCTCCTTTTCCTGAAAGACTAGTTGTCTCATTTGTTTTTCTTGCCCTATTGCATTGGCCGGAACTTCTAAACACATGACGTAGTGATAGTGGGAGGCCCAGGTTATCTTCAGAGGAAACCAGTCTGAGCCAATCTCAGTCTTAGAGTTGTCTCTTGAGATTCTATCCATTCAATTGCTCATTAGTGAAATATTTGATGATGCCTCCTCTGGGCCACCTCCTGTGCCAAGTACTTGGATTAGGGAGGACTTACACAGGGGATTTCTGGCCCAGAATTTCCCAATCCTTCATGATGTGTTCCTCCATTGTGTCAGTCCCTCTCTGGGCCTCAGCCACTCAGAGTCCTCTGTCCTCTGCTTCCCAACCCTACCTGCAAAAAGGAGCTCAACATAGTTCCCACTCCCATTCTGGAGAGCTGGGTTGGCAACCAGGTTCTCATCCTTACCAATGTATAAGCAATTGATTAGACTTTATATATTCCTCCTCTCTCACTGGGGAATCTGCAGGAGTCTGGCTGGGAAGACATATAGTCTTCTCCATCCCATAAATCACACCTTCACCTGACTAGGGGTGCCTCGAGCATCCTTGGAGCTAAATTGTCATCTTCCTTCCTCCTTGTCTTCCTCCAGCCTTAGCTTAGCTGCAGCTCCCTTCAGGGATTTCCCCTCAGTCTAGGTCAAGTTCTCTCTGACTTCCTCCTTACTCCACTTATCATTGGATGGTAGTTTTTGATTTGTGAAGAGCTTGGGCTCTGAAACCAAACTACCTGAGTCTAAGTCCCACTTACAAATTGTATGACCTTGGAGAAGGGACTTAGCCTTTCTGTGCCTTAGTTTCCTCATCCATGAAATGGGATGGTGATTGTTGATACCTCACAAATTTATGTGTCCAGGGCTCAGAAGAGCACCCAGTAAATGCTAGCACCGATGGTCTCTGGTTTCTCCTTTGAGAGTCCCCCATAGTCATGAACTGTGTCATGTTCCCCACTGTGGTATTCTCTGTATTTACTCCAAAGCTTGGCTCAGAGTGGTTGTTCAATGTGAATCTATGCTTGTGGCTATTGTACTTGGGCGGGGGTTACATCCCAAGCACTGTGCTGGCTGCTGAGCATGCAGAAAGAAATCCGTAAATAATGGAAATGGCTCAGGTAAGGGACACGGACAAGGGAACAAGCCTGTCATCTCTTGGGGTCTCAGTTTCCCCTTTTATAAAGAGACAGAAAAGGACAGTTGAAGGCTCACCCTGAATGTGTGTCAAGCCCAGCTGCTCTACCAGCTGCAGACCGAGGTGGGCAAGGGTGGGGTGGGGAGAAGCTACTGCCCTTTTTTGGCCATTGGAATCCTCGGTAGCCCTGAGCCTGGCTTTGCACTTGGACTATGGACATAAAAGGCATGGGAGCGGGGTTTGTGAGATGCTGAGGGCGAAAGTGTGTTTGAAGGGCGGCCAGGGCAGGGTGGTAGATCCCAGAGGGCGCGTTCTGCAATAGTGACCTGGAGGGGCCCAGGTGGACGCACAGTGGGCAAAGAGGGGTGGCTCTCCTGCCTGGGGCAGCTGTCATCTGGTCAGAGGGAGTGCCAGAGAGGCATCCAGGCTGCTTATTCATAAACAAGTAAGCGAGTGCTTTGAAGTCGGACAGAGCTGGCACTAGCCAGACCTGGGAAGACCTTACCTCTGACCTGCGTGTCACACCAGGCAGTGACCTAGCCCCTCTGAGCCTGTGTCTTAGTCCTGAGTTGCAACCAGCGGGTGTTAAGAGGACAAATGGACACAGTGTTGGGCACGGTGTAGGTGGCTCTGAAAGGTCTGCTCTCTTTAAGGCTCTGTCCAGTTCGAATGCAGTGAGTTCTTATGGAGAGTGGCTGAGCCAGGATTTGGAAGGGCTGGGTTCTGACGAAGAAAGGAACCAAATGGGAACTAATTAAAGTTGGCCAAGCCACCCCTTCCATGTGTCACATCCATTATCTCCCTGGCTCCCTGCCAAGAAATGTAGGACGCTGGTAGATGTGTGTGTGTGTATGTGTGTGTGCATGAACCCGTGTGCATGTGTGAGAAAATGTGTGCATGTGTGAGTGTGCATGCATTTGTGTGCATGTGTGAGTGTGCATGAACCTATGTGCATGTGTGAGAAAGTGTGTGCCTGTGTGAGTGTGTGTGCACGCGCCTGTGTGCATATGTGAGAATGTGTGTGTTCATGTGTGAGCGTGTGTGCACGTGTGTGTGTGCATGCACCCTTGTGTGCTTGTGTGAGAGTGTGTGCATGCACCTGTTGTGCATGTGTGAGAGTGTGTGCATATGTGTGTGTGCATGCACTTGTGTGCATGTGTGAGAATGTGCATGAACCCGTGTGCATGTGTGAGAAAGTGTGTGCATGTGTGAGTGTGTGCATGCACCTGTGTCCATGTGTGAGAAAGTGTGTGCATGTGTGAGTGTGTGTGCACGTGCCTGTGTGCATATGTGAATGTATGTGTTCATGTGTGAGTGTGTGTGCCCGTGTGTGCATGCACCCTTGTGTGCTTGTGTGAGTGTGTGTGCATGCACCCGTGTGCATGTGAGAATGTATGTGTTCATGTGTGAAAGTGTGTGCATGTGTGAGTGTGTGTGCATGCACCTGTGTGCATGTGTGTGTGCATGCACCCATGTGTGCTTGTGTGAGCATGCCCATGTGTGTGCACCTGTGAGGATGTGTATACACATGCCCATGTGTGAATATGTGCATGCATGTGCATGTGTGGGTGCGTGTGCACGTGGCCTCATGCCAGACCTGGGAATGGGAAGTCTTAGCTTGGCCAATGCCTCATCTGGGGGCCTTTGACAGTGCCTTTCCCCTCCGGCCTCAGTCTCCCTCAGTGCATGGGCTGGATAATAGCACCTCCCTTGCCCACTTCATCAGGCTGTGGTGAGAATCTCGTGAGACCAGGGTATTGCAAACCGTGAAGGGCTGTGCACGGACGTTAAGTAGGTGTCACTGCACTGACCCTCGGTAAATAGAGCACTAAGGTGAGCGTATGAAAAATTCATGCTTTTTAATTTTTAAATTTTTTAGATTTGAAGATTTAATTTATTTATTCATGAGAGACACAGAGAGAGAGAGAGGCAGAGACATAGGCTGAGGGACAAGCAGGCTCCCTGCAGGGAGCCCGATGCGGGACTCGATCCCGGGACCCCAAGGTCACACCCTGAGCCAGAGGCAGATGCTCAACCGCTGAGCCACCAGGCGCTCCGGGCATTCTTCCTAGACGTGTCTCTCAGAAGCCCCCTGAGAGCCCAGGGGAAGGAGTCTGGGGGCAGTCCCAGCAACACGCACACGCAAGGCCTCGTCCCCAGAGACCTCCTGGTTGGTTGGGAGGACACAGTGCAGCTGCATCTTGAAGGCTGCCTATGGCCTGGAGAATCTCCCTGAGGAAGGTTTTCTAGGCGGGCGTGACTGCCTGGGCGAGGACCTGGCAGCCAGGGAGCTCAGGGCATGGCTGATGCCGGGCTGTGGTCTGGCGGGGAGCGAGGGACCCTGTCTGTGGGTTTGGCCGCTAGAAGGAGAGCCGGGTTTGCCGAGGATGGGTGGATCCGAGGCTGGAAGACGTGGGACGGCAAACGAGGAGTTCGGGGTGTCCTCCTGCGGGCAGTGGGGAGCTGTGGAAGGTGTTCAGGGAGAAGGGAACTGGTGAAGGCCCCCCGGGAGCTGTGCGAGTGGGGCGCGGGTGGGAGGGCATGGCAGCAGGGGACAGGACTCTGAGCAGAGGTTGTGGGGAGGTAGCCTCTCTAGACGACTCTAGAAAGAATTGTTTTTCTTTCAGGGACAGAAAGGGGACCCAGGGCTCTCACCAGGAAAGGCCCTCGATGGGGCAAAGGTAGGTTTTCCAGGGACCCCAGCATTGAGGGAAGTGGGGGAGTGACAGCAGGGAAGCGGCCAGGCCTTGGCAGAGGCCCCTGGGTGACGGAGGCAGGAGGTCACTGTGTGACAAGTGGCAAGGGAAGAGCGTGGTTTGGGGTTCTCCTTGAGGTCCTCCAGCTTTGTCCGTGCAGAACCCGAAGCCATGCCCTGTACACTCTCTGGGGGCGCAACCAATAAAACAGACAAAAGATTTTGCCCGTGGACACACCCTTGGTGAGCGAGTGACCTTTTGTGTGACGTCCTGCATTTCCGTAGAGCCCTCTAGGCGACCCTTGGCATCCAGAGGTTTTGGTAGCATGCACCCAGGAAGCTTCCAACAGATGTTCAAAGTCCCCTCTGAGGTCAATTCGAGCGGACAGTTCTGTGGATTTCTAGGAGGTAGGAAGGGATCGGGCCAGAGGTTCAGGGCTCCCTGACTCTGAAGGGGCTATGGGACCAGAAGTTTCTGGTGGGAAAGAGAACATTAGCCCAGAGGACTTCACTCATCCCTGAAGCATCCCTCCGCCGCCCCTCATACACCGGTTAAGGGGCCTGGAAGGAGCACAGGACAGGTAGGAACGGGGGAACCAGACTCGAGGTGAGACCCCGGCTCTCAGACCCAAGCGTCCTGGGAGGAACACCCCGGCTTATTCTGGCCCCAAGCCCAGGAGCCCTCCGGACAGGCACAGCCCTGCTTCTCCGCGCAGCCTCCTGTGCTTGGGCACGGAGAAGAGGCAGCTCCCTTCTATTGCCTCAAGACCCAGGTGGCTCATTCCTTCACGTCCTCACGGAGGGCGTTTACCGGGTGTAAACACCCACACGCGTGCCCGTGGGCTCCTCCTGGAAACCCTGGGATGCAGGACGGACGGGGCCCGGCTTGCGGGTGGGAAAGCAGAGGGGCCTCCGAGGCAGGTGGCTCGCTGGAGGTCACACAGCTGGTCGGGGACGGAGCAGGATTTGTATCCGGGTCTGAGCGAGTCCGGGGGCCCGGGCTTCTCTCTTGCTCTCCTGGGTTGTGTGTTCTCGGCTCTCGTGGCAGAGATGCCGCTTGCTGACCACCGTGCCCGGGCAGGGGGAGGGATGGGCAGGAGGGAAGGAGTGTCAGGAATGCAGAGAGCGAGCGGATTGGAACGGGACAGACAGGTGGTGTGTCCCCTGGGGCACTGGTTTTCCAGACACGGGTTTAGCAGCAGACCCCGTTCCCTAAATGGCATCCTGTGCCAGAGTCCGGTGTAGCAGATACATCTAGTGGGGGTACTGGGCTGGGGGGGCAGTACCCGCCCACTCGGCTGCCCTCCCCCCCACCCGCAGAGGCCTCTGGGCCTCCAGGAGTCCTGTCCGCAGACAGTTGTCCGTGCGAGGGCACACGTGCAGTTTCACGAGCGTCTCTGCTCCTCTTCCCCCCACCCCACTCACCCTTTTGTCTGTGTTTTGCAGGGCGACATGGGCTTGCCTGGGCTCTCTGGGAATCCGGGACCTGTCGGACGAAAGGTACGCCTGGGTTTCAGTGCTTTGCCTTGTCCAGTGGGCTTTCTCTCTAGCTTCCTGGCCAGGGCCTGTCAGCCGTCAGGACTCAACAATGCTTGTGCCTCTTCCAGGAAGACCTCCTGGAACCCCAGGCTGCGGTCCAGGAGCCTCCACTCTGCTCAAGGACCGTTAGCCCGTCTTAGTTATTTTCAGCCTGATGTCTAGCCTCCCCGACCATGGTGGGCAAACCTGGTTTGTGCGCAGGGCCCGTGCATAGTAGGTGTTCAGGAAATGGGGGTGGCGGGGGAGGACAACACAGGCCAGGCGTCAGCTACTTTTTGCAGGGCTGCTGATGGGAATTCCAGGAGGTATATATCGGCTTAGGGCCATGTCTTCAGCTTCCACCCTGGCTCCCTGCTGTGGCCGCAGCCACCCTCTCTCTGGGCCATCTGGTTCTCATCTGGACAGACGTGGTGTCTCCTGGCTCCATCTTGTCCTTGCTCGAAGGGTCCCTGTGGCACAGGGGACTCGGAGCATCACGTCCCCTGCATCCCCTTCTCCACCCTCCGTGGCTAGAGCATAACTCTGGAGAGGCCAGAGCCAGACAGGAGTCTGTGGGCATCTGTGGGCCGGGGAAACCTGGTATTGTCTGGCTCAGAGAACACAGGGACTCCCTCTCCCCACTCACTTCCCCTCCACGCTCCAGCACTTGCTGATGGATGAGGTGTGAGTGGAAAAGTCTCTTTCCAGTGCCGGCTCATAAAGCAGCCAGTGGTGGTCTCGCTCTGCATGGGGTGGGAGTCGAGCAGAGGTGGCAGGAGATGGGAAAGCAGACTAGACCAGCTCCTGCTGGCGTGGCAGGGCCCCCTGCTCTCAGCAGATGGCCAGGGAGGCCCAGAGCCCCCATCCAAGAGGGACCAGCTCACCTGGGAAGGGAGAAGCATCTTTCCTAAACTAAGGAAGAGGCTCCGTGTGGTTGGAAAACTGGCAAAGCCATGTATACTGAGGCCCTCAGGCCCCGGCTCAGGCAAGCATGCAGGACTTTGAGCTGTGGCAGGCCAGTTGGGCAGAGCTTGGGGGAGCTCGGGGTCCCAGGCAGGGACCCCTGACAGAGGCGGTGGCCGCGGAGGAGGACGGATGGGCTGCAATCATCGCTGTTTGTAAGCACTCTCTCCTCCCATGTGTGTCTTTGGTGACAACAGCGGCCACTTTGTCCTGATGCTCTTATGTGGCTTTTCTGCAGCGTCTCGTGTGGGGAGCCTTGGGGGTGGCGAGGGGACATCGGTGCGGGGGAGAGGTGGTGTCAGCACGCTGAATTGGGGCGTCACCTCAGCGTGACACCAAGAGGCCTATTCATTCATTTATTCCACAGAAGCGATTGAATGCTTATTATGTGCCAGGCAGGATGCAAGGCGTGGCGCTGAGTAAATAGACAAAAATCCCTGTCCCCCCAGAGCTTGCATTCTTGTGGGTGTGGTGGGGCGACAGATAATAAAAAGAAAAACAGTAAAAATAGAAGCGCAAATAGAAAATGGACAAAAATAGGCAGGGGAAAAGGGAGTTTGGGTTGGGAGGGTTCCCAGGTTAAGAGTGTGGCAAATTAGAGGTGGCACAAAGAGTGACCGTCCTTTGTCACATTGTTTCCTCCCCATAGCCTCGGAGAGTTAAAGCGCTGTTATGCCTGTTTTACAGCTGAGAACACTGAGGCTCAGATCGACCTCACTAATGCATTCGTCTGTTCAGTCATTCTTCCGGTCGTTCAGCGACTGTGCACCCAGGTACCGGCCCGGTGCTGACACCGGTGTCAGATGCATTAGAACCAGGGGGGACTGAGGGCAGGGACTCTGGTCCGGTTGGTGTGAGCAGGACCCAGGTGCAGGATTCTTATATATATATATATATTTTTTTTTTTTTTTTAATTCATGAGAGACACAGAGAGAGAGGCAGAGACACAGGCAGAGGGAGAAGCAGGCTCCCTGTGGGGAGCCCGATGCAGGACTCGGTCCCAGGACTGCAGGATCATGTCCTGGGCCAAAGGCAGACACTCAACTGCTGAGCCAGGCGTCCCAGGTGCAGGATTCTCCTGTGCAGCTGAGACCGAGAGCCCCTGGTTTCATGGAAATCCCTTCGGGCGTTGCTAAGCTGCAGAGCTGGGGTTTGAACCCGGGTCCCTGCCTTTCAGGTGCTTTGTCTCTGCACAGCTTTTCAAATAAGGGGGGGCCCACGAGTGAGAAAGAGCCTCCCTGGCCGAGAAGGTTCATTTGCCTGCCATCGGCCTGCGATGTTTGCTGAGGGCCTTTGCTGAGCCGGTTCCCGAGGGCTGGGCGGGCGCGCAGACTAGGCCGGCGGACCCGGACAGGTCCCAGCTCTGTCCCCTCTCCTGCTGGGTGAGCCCGGGCAGGTGGCCTCCCCTCACGGAGCCTCAACTGCTTCAGGGAGAGGTTGGGCGAAATGGGCTGTTCCAGCCCCGCCACCAGCATGGGGCTGGCCCCCGGGGACCCCGCTTACGGATCTGTTGAATGAATGAATGATCATGATGACCATGAAGGACAAGCGCAGAATGTCTTGCCCATCTGGTACCATCTGTCATCTTGCCTAGTCACCAGGAAGCCACCCTCCACTAGCCACGAAGGCGACCAGAACCTCATTTGCACCGTGGGAGGGTGGAGTCCTGTGCTGCCCCTGGTGTGACCGTCCTGCCTTCTTTCCTCAGGGCAGTGCTTCCCACTGGGGGTGACCTCGCCCCCCAGGGAACGGTTAGCAATGTCTGGAGACATCTTTGGCCATCACGGCTGGGAGGGGGAGGCTACCAGCATCTAACAGGTAGAAGCCAGAGATGCTGTTAAATATGGCCACGTGGGGCGGCCCGGGTGGCTCAGCGGTTTAGCACCTGCCTTCGGCCCAGGGCGTGATCCTGGAGTCCCAGGATCGAGTCCCGCATCAGGCTCCCTGCGTGGAGCCTGCTTCTCCCTCTGCCTGTGTCTCCGCCTCTCTGTGTCTCTCATGAATGAATAAATAAAATCTTTAAAAAATAAAATAAAATAAATAAATGAATAAATAAATAAGGCCACGTGCAGGCAGCTGTCTCTCCACAGCAGACTCCAGCCCTCCAGCACGGGCCGAGCCGCTCTGCGGCAGGGAAGTCCTCCCTCTGGGCCATCCTCGGGCTCGCTTATGCTGTGCGCTGCCCTGGCGTGCTTCCTCTCCACACTCATCGTGATCGTTCATTCATTCAACAAACATGTAAGCAGTGCCCACGAGTGCCGGCCCCATGCTGGTGGCGGGACTAGAACATCCCCCCAGGCAGAGGTCGCGGCTCCTTCGCAGCCTCCTTGGGACGCCGCATGCTCAGCTGGCAGGAAAGTCACTGGTGTCCCTGGCGCGTTCGTCAGCGGGACCAGGTGCTCAGAGGACCTGCCCCTGCTTGTTTCCTTATGGGGGACTTAGCACAGTGTGGATCACATGCATCTGCTCTGTCCCCTTCCTCCCTCCTCTCCTGCCTGTGGCAGACATCACTCACTGATCTTTCTGGTCAAGCCCCGATGTGGCCTCAGAGCCCCTCTCACCCCATTGCCCCACGTGGACGGGACTAATGGAATGAGGTTGGTTCTCCAGTTGAAGCTTCCTCCTGGCGCCCTCTGGCAACCCTCTCCCTGACCACTGCCATGCAGAGCCCCCCTCCCAAGAGGCTTCTCCAGGCTCCCCTGCTGCTGGGCTGCCCCGGGCTTCTGGGGCCCCTGCCCACTGCCCTTTCTGAGCCCTACTCCTGCTCTGCTCTCCAACCTGGCTCCTCCTTCAAGCCCGTTTATAATGTCACCCATTCCGGTTGGCTGTCTACACTGTCGTAGCATGCGGTGCTTCTCCTTCCTCCCACTCAGGATATGTTGCCCTCCAGAAGGCAGGGGGTGAGTTTGTTCGGTCCACCGGTGTATCCTTCGTGCCTGACACAGGGTCACGTTTGGGGCTCCCCAAACCTTTGTTGCATGAATGAACAATTGGTCGAATGAACGAGCCAGACAGAAATTGTGTATTCCCACCGCACCTGTCTCAGGTACCCGTGGAGCGGAGTTTGATGTCAGGTGCCGGGCTGAGTCATGATGGACTGTGCTTTTGGCCAAGCCACACGTTTCCAAGTCCTACAGTCTTTGAGCCAACACAGTGCTTTGGGGAAACTGAGGTCCAGAGAGGACCAGGGACTGTGCAGTGTCACGTAACGAGTCACCCTGCCTCCTGGCACGCTTCTTCCCCGCTGAGCCCGACTGGGGCTGTCTGTCCCGCTGACTGGCCCGGGTGGGCTGTGGGCTGTGGTGATGTTTAGTGAGCCTCGTGGAGTGCGAAGCAAGCAGGGAGTTCCGTGTTACAGCAAAGAGACGCTGGGGCCCGGGGGCACAGCTGAGGTCCCCAGGACCCCCGGGCAAGAACAGGACCCCCCTCCCCCATGCTCCCTGCCCAAAGCCCAAATAGCATCCCCGGCCGACGGGGAGACTGTCTGCAGCAACAGTGAGGTGATGTCTGGTTTCTCCTTGTGCATTGTAAGCAATGATTAATCTGGCTCCCAAACCAAAATATAGACCGAGTTCTATTATAAACACGGGTCCTGTGGAGACCCGCCTGCTGGGCAGCCAGAGGCCCCTTACAGACTCCGTGGTCCCCGGAGCTCCCCTGAAGCACCCGCGCTTGCCCTGGTACCAGCTGGGCACCAGGCACCCACGGGGAAATCACTGCCCGTGGGTCCACCTTGCGGTAAGTGCCTACCCCGTAATTGCCGGGGCCCAGGAGAAGATAATGATTTAGACTCTTCCAGGTCCTGGGGCCCTGTCATTTGAAGCTATTTGGCTGGCCCCAGCTTGGTAAACACTGTGAAGGTACTTCCAGGGGGCACAGGAGCCCCCCTGCACCCCCCAGCCCAACCCCGTGCCTCGGCCGTGCTCCGTCTCTGCTGCTCTCAGCCAGCCGGGAGGGGTGGGTCATTCGCAGCCACGTGCAAGGCCCTCAGGGACCACTGATTGGACCAGACCAAGGAATTGTGGCCTGTTGGACAAAGCACAGCCCGGCGGGTGGCGGGGGGAGGGTCTAGAGTCCAGGTCTGGGCTTGGCCATAATTTGCTCAGTAACCTTGGGCAAGTCCCTGCCCCCTGGTAAGCCTGTCCAATGACAAAGGCGGGCGGATTGATGGCTCAGGTCTCCTCCAACTCAGATACTCTAGGGTTCTGTGGCTGTCCCCTGCCCCAGGAAAGCTGCGGGGTGATCCACAGCTGGGATGATCCCTCTGTCCTGGGGGGGAGGGACCATAAGGGGGTCGTTCCCTGTGTGGCCCTGTGGCTCTTGGATGTGGGCGTCGGGCCGCCGTGAGCATGTCTTATCCCGTGATGGGGTGGTTAGGACCTAGGGACTGGCGTCACACCTGGCGTTGCCCCTGGTAGGCCGGAGAGCCGCAGGAAAGGCTCTTCACCTGTCTGAGCCTCCGTTTCCTCGTGTGGCACACGTGCATGGTAACTCCTACCCGCTAGGGATGGTCGCAAGGACTTGATGAGCTGATGTATTTATTTAAGGCTCTAGGACCGGGCCGGGCAAAGGGCCGGCCACTGTCCCTATCCTGGAGATCACACATTTCCTTCTTCCTATGTCCTGAGTAAAGGGTTCACTTGAAACCTTCTGGGATCTCCCTGGCAACACTTCTCTGCTGAAGCATTGGTTTCCAGCAGATTTCTTCCTGGCTGCAGGCGAAGCCAAAGGCGCTGGTGATGCTCAGAGGCCCCCTGGTCCCCTTTCTTGGTTCTCTTGGGATTCTTCCCCCGTTATTGCCCTGGCTTTTGGCAGCAACCCGAGGCAGGCTGAGAATGACAGTGAGGCTCAGAGAGGGCAATTGCCTGAGCGGAGGGAGCCACACGGTCTGAGCTCAAGGCTCGACTCCACTCTTCGTGGGAAAGGCTTGGCTGGTTTTTCCTCATATGCAAGTTCCAAGTGGAGAGAGGATGATAAGGACGATTACGCGAGTCATATCACGACACGTCCCTGCTCAAAATCCTCCTGTGGGTTCCCTCCATTCTAATGCCTTATGTGCTCTGGCTTCTGGCTTCTGGCTTTTTCTTAACTCATTCCGCCCCAGTCATGTAGGCAAACCTGCCTGGCTGCCCAGCGGGCACCACCCCTCCCAGTAGGCCTCTCTGTGTCCTCTGAGTCTGCTCACTTTTCTTCGTCATGCTCATCACTACCACACATTTGCAATTAAAAAAATTTTAAATTACGGCAAAACCCCCACAACATAAAATGTACCACCTTAACTGTGTCTCCAGGTAGGGTTCAGCAGCGCTAAGGACATTCACGTCGTGGTGCAACCCGTCTCCAGAACTTACCCTTCTTGCAAAACTAAAACTTGACACTCATGAAAACAATTCCCTATTTATCCCAACCCCCGGACGTTATCTTTTATATTTATTTGTTTTTATATCTCCTTCATTAGGCTGCGAACTCCACTGAGGCTAAAGGGTGTTGTCTCCTCCTTCATCCCAGGTCTAGGGTGATGCTGGCACATACAAGTTCAGCAAGTGTTTGTTGAATAAATGAGTGAATGAATGAAATACGAAGCTCACGGTGGTAACAGCTTGCAGGTCTTTACAGGGCCCCTGAATTCAATGCTGGGGACTGTGCTAGGTGCTTTACACACATTATATCATGTGATCCATGGGCCAGTCCCTGTATTTCCATTTACAAAAGAGGAAACCAAGGCTCAGCGAGGCGACACCAGTGGCCTCAGATCATGCAGCCGTCCAGTAGCGAAGCAGGATAGCCCCAGATCTCAGCCACTCCGCATGCTAGCCGCCGGCTGTGGCCTACGCTTCAGTTTGCTCCCTGGGGGAGAGAACGTGCACCCCAGGTGGAAGAAGCTCACAGGCCACGTTGCATCAGTCCCACGGGCCCCGCGTGTGAGATGTGATCGTATCGCTGAGCTGTGCTGAGGTATGAGTAGGTGCAGAAGGAATGCTTGTAAACTCCCCAAACCTCTTGGATCACACCGATGATGCTGTTTATAATTAAGAGTCCTGCTTCCCGGGGGTCTGGGGTGGGGGTGGGGGGGTTGCTGAGTGCGTGTGCCTGTGTGTGTTTGCTTACATGCATGAACTATACGTGCCTGGGATGTCGGCAAAGCCTCTTCCTTGTGGCCTCGGGCATCAGAAGGACCCGGGATGGGTGCGAGCGCGCTGCTTCTTAGCGATGGCACTGGGGCATTCTCTGAGACTCAGTTTTCTCCTCTGTGAAAATGCAGATGATAACCCCTGCCTCCCCGCTGCACCTCGTGTGGCTGGTGTGAGGGCTAGAGGGGGCCACGTGGGTGGAGTCTCCGGTAAACCGCAGTGCGTGGAGGGGGTGTGCAGGCATCGTCTCGTTTATCACGCTCTGGGGGAGCCGTACAACTTTGGAGTTCTCAAGGGCGGTGAGGGACAGTGGGAGCCAAGCCCTGGGCTCTCTGTGCGAGGGGCTCTAACGGAGATCTGTGTGGCTGCCCTGGCTGAGATGCAAGGCCCCTGCCCGGTCTTATTTCACAGCTGCCGTCAGGGGATGGAAGCTTGAAGTCTGGGGTTTCCCTCCGGAGAGCCCCTACATCTTAGGAAATGGCTCTGCTGGGTGGCCCCAGGGCCACGTGTAAGCACACGCTCGTGTGATTCTCTTGACCTAGAGACCTGGTAGTTGGGCCACGCGGACCGAGGGTTGGGGTTGGTGCTGGCTTGTAGCCAGAGTCCTTCACAATCAGGCATTTGGGTGGCCTCATCCTCCCCAGAAGGGGAACTGGGACCAGTGGGAGGAAGGGAGGCCGCTATTTCGGTGAATGTATTTGGTCGGTATGTGTGAGATCTTTCCTGATAGGGGGTTTATGAGAAGGGGCAGGTCTTGACACAGATCCCAGCACCGCATGGTGGTTGAGCGTATCCCAGACCCGAAGGTCCTAATTGGCCCACCCATCCATCGAGAACTCGCTCTACCCCGGCTTCGGATGGGCTCACCCCCGTCTGGATTTGGGAGGGATGGATGGTGGGGATAGAGCATCACTCCGCCACAGGGGCTGTATCCCAGTTCAGCTCACACACCCTGCCGGAGGAGTGAACCAGCCTGCCGATGGCTTCTGCTCCGAGGGCCGTCGGTGGCAGAGGAAACCACAGCAGGCTGCCGACCCTGACGGGCCTAGGTCCGATCAGCGAGTGGTCACTGAACACACACTACACCCCTGCCGTCCACACAGCGTGCAGTGCTGCAAAGGCAGGCACGGCGGCCGGGCCTGGGCCATCGGACCCAGAGGCCTTCCTGATTCAATCCCCCCCCACCCCACAGGGACACAAGGGCTATCCTGGACCAGCGGGGCACCCCGGAGAACAGGTGAGGGCCGCAGCCTCAGCCCTGCCCTGCTTGCTCCCCCCCCACTCCACCCCTGTCTGCCCCTGGCCTCCTCCCTGGGCCCCATGCCGTGAGTGAGCCCCAGAGCCAGGCGGCTCTGCCTCCCATCCTGCTGGGGCCCCAGAGCCGACCCCACCTCTCCCCCAGCCGCATCTGCCTGAAAGAGCTGGAGTCCACGCCGGCCTGGCGTTGGCATGAGCCACCCGACTCCGGCGAGAGCCATGAATAGCTGGCCTGTTCCGGGCGATGTTAGGGGATATTATACAGGCCGCCACGGGGATTGCAGGAATTCGGGCTGTACTGGCCCAAGTCAAATAGCAGCCCCTGCCAGCGTGGGAGAGCCAGCCAGGGCTCCTCAGAGCTTTCTCAGTCCTGGGCTGCCAGCACAGGGGGTTTTGTCCTTCTGAGCTGGTCTGACCGGTTTCACAGAGGGGTGGGCTGGGGCCCAGCAGGCCCGTGCCTTCCCCTTCCTCCCCATCCAGCTCACATTCCTGCCCTTCTCTTTGTCCATTGTGAGTAAGCCCCCGTCTCCCACCGCCCCCCAGACCCAGAGCTGGGCCAGGTCTCTCCTTTCCTTACGTTTCTCTTCATTCCTTTGCAGGGGCAGCCGGGACCTGAGGGCAGCCCAGGGGCCAAAGGTTACCCTGGCAGGCAGGTGCAGTATATGGCTTCTGGAAGCTCGGTGGCCATGACGATGTGGAGATGGCCACGGGTGTCCCCCCACCCCCACCCCAGGCAGAGGGAGGCGGCAGGCAGGGGGCTGAGGAGCCACCCCCGTCGGGGGGGGGGGCCTGAAGACAGGGCTTTTCAGGGGGCTGGACCAGAGATCCCTCTCTTTGAAGGTAGTAGGGCACGGGATGCTCAGAGCAGAAGAAAGGGGTTCTGGTGCTGTGGGGTTGGGGCTTCCGGGGCTCCTCCCACTCAGTCTTCCCCACCCCCCATCCACTCCCCCGGGACTCTGGGGCAGAGTGGGGTGCTCAGTGTGAAGACTGCAGGTCCAACCCCACTCCCTTTCTACAGGGTGGGGGGCAGCTGAGGCCCCGAGGAGGCAGGACTTGCCCTGGGTTGTTGGCAGCAGGGAGAACGTTTCCCTATGTCCTTGCCCCTCTGTCTTTTATGTTTCAGGGGCTACCTGGACCGGTAGGAGACCCTGGCCCCAAAGGCAGCCGGGTAAGTGGGTCTTGGCAAGTGCCACACAGGTGGGGCCCCGGGTGGTCATTACCTGTCCCCGCAGCGGGCCTGATGGGAGGTCAGAGGTGCAGGGTCTGTACACAGCGTCTGGCAGGGGGGCTGGTGCCTCTGCCCTCCCACCTGAGTGCTCTCCGGAGAGCCAAGGGGCAGCAGGGTGGACAGGTGATGGGGGATCCTTGAGCCAGGTGAGCCGGCTTGGTGCCCGTGGCCCAGCTGCCACAGTCAGACGTTTGCCTGCCTTGTCCCCCAGCACATCCCAAGAGCTAGGGGACCTAAGTCAGGGCTACTTTGTCTGCTGTTAGAATCCTGCTCCCCTCCCGACTGAGGTCTGGGGGACCCCACTTTTGACAGAGCAGGGGTGACTGATGGGTGATGCTGCTCAGGCCCGGAGACTGATGGAGCATCTGCTCTCCCTTCCCTGGGACAAACCCCAAGTAGCCAGCAGCCTCAGTTTGCCCACCTTTATGATGGGAGTGAGGTCCATACCTACCTCTAGCATGGTTATGGGGATACCAGGAATTTGGAAGCAAATACTGCTGAAGAGGGGCCATCAGGTGGGGGCTCCCAACTGGGTTGTGGAGAAGATTCTGGGTGCATGGAATGGGGGTAGATGGAGTTTGAAAGTCTAAGAGATAATGTGGTGTAGTCCCCTTGTCTACACACAGGGCAGCTGGGTTCATGGTGGGGACCTGATAGTCCCGGTTCACTCTGCACACCTAACGTGGAGCTGGGATGGGGACCCAGGTGTCCTGTGGCCCGGCCTTGCTGCCTCTCCAAGAAGGCTCAGCAAGTGGGTCACAGCCCTCGGGCAGGCTGGGTCAGGTGTGACGTGTCCTCCACTCCTGAGCCAAAGCTATTTATGACCACAGTCTGGGCCTTAATCCCTGCAGCTGACATGTGGCTGTTAGAACATCTGGGCGGTGGGCAAGGAGGTGGGTGGGCAGGTTCCTCAGGACGCGATGATGTCAGTGATGATGATGATGGGTGATGTCATGCAGGGGCCGAGGAGGCTCCTGTCCTGGGAGGCTGGGCCCCCCTACTTTTATCCAGCTGTTCCCACGAGCTGTGGCCCCAGAGGCATGCTGATGGCATTTGGGGTGGCTTGCTGTTTGCCATGCTGATGGCATCTTGAGACCACATGCGGGGAGAGAGCTGGTCTGGCCCCAGCAACCCCCTCTCTGGGTCCCAGGGCCCTGAGCAGCCTGGATGAGCTGGGAGCACTCGAGCTGCCCTCCCTCCCCTGCCACCACCAGCCTCATATTTATGAATGAGATAAAATGCAAGCTATGGACCAGGGCAACCGGCTTTGAGAGCTGCTGTGCCCTTAACCAGCTGTGGGATGGTGGGCAAGTTGCCGGACCTCTCTGAGCCCATTTCTCATCTGTGAATCTGGGATAGAAGCCCTGGTTGGCAGGACCAATAAAAGTCCCTCGTTACGGTGATGGATGTTCATCACTGGAGGGTGAGGAGGTTCAATGACGTCTTGACCTACTAGGGGAGGAGAGATGGTTGTGAGCCTGTGTTGGTTGCTTGTTTGTCGGGGGGCAGTGTAGCCGAGTGGTTAGGAGGCCCGCCTGGGAGTCCGTTGACTCCAACTTAAATACCAGTTCTGTCGTGCTCTAGCCCTGTGACCCTGGGCAAGTCACTTCACTTCTGGGCCTAAATGTTCTCCCCTTTCCAGGGGGCCGACTGATTATAACCTGCTTCTGGGGTGGAGCAAGGACCCAATAGATGCTTTCCTGCCCCCCAAAGCCCTGAGAACGTAGTTTGTGAGCGTTATTATTAAATCATTCCACAAAGATCTAGAGAGCACAGATAGTGATAGGAGCTCTGGGTCCCTGCCCTCGAGAAGTCCCCAGGCTAATGAGGGTGTGAAGCGTGGACACAGATAATGGAAGGTAAAACATTGGAGAAAATGGTAAATCCTATTAACTGAGGAGCAAACATGGTGTGTGGGTGGAGGGAAGAGCCGGGAGGAGAGAGCTCGAGCTGGGCTTGGGAGGGGTGGCCCTGCCGTCGCTGGGGTGGGAAGGGCCAGCCCGGTGCAGGCACAGCGCGGAGGCAGGACACCAGGCACATCCTGGGACCTCGGACTCCCACCTGGCTGCCCCCGGGCTGCTTGTGTCGCATCATCTCCGAGCCTCGGTTTCCTTGTCTGTGCAGCGGGGCAGCTGACAGCCAGTCGGCAGCGTCGCTGGGGGCTCGGACGCAGTGGCATCCGCGTGCCGCCGGGACCTCCGCTCAGGCCGCCGCGGGTGGAGGGAGCCCCAATTCCGGGCCCCCCCCAGCAGGCTCCCTCGGGGCGGGCGGAGCCGGGTGCGCTCTAGCATCTAACCCAGCCGAGAGCTTCCTTTCTGCAGGTCCGGGAGCCCCGGCGCGGGGCGGGCCTCCCCCCGAGAGCGCCCGCGCCCTTCCCTGGCGTGAGGGTATGTGCCTTTGGACTACATCGTGGAAGCCAGCACCATGCAGTCCATGGGCATATACACTTGCCTCAAGGCCTGTGTCGTCGAGGAGTCGCCGGAGCCGCTGCTGCCACCAGCAAGGAAGAGGAGCCTGGGCGTGGGAGGGCAGTGGGACGCGGGCGGCGGGGCCGGGCCAGCCACACCCCACCCCTCGGTCCCTCTGACCCCCTACCTGCTCTTTCCTAGGGCTACATTGGACTCCCGGGGCTCTTCGGCCTGCCAGGGTCCGATGGAGAGCGAGTGAGTAGGCCTCGTTTGTTTATCTCCCGCCCACCTACCCACCCCGGTCTTCTGGGAGGAGTCCTGGACTCCCTCCTGGAGGAGGTGCCCTCGAGTTGCATAGGAGCCCACCAAGGGGTCGAATCAAGGCAGTCCGGTCCCCTCCAGATGTAAGGGAGAGTGGGGACAAAGTCGGGGAGGTACGGTGACTGGCACGTGTGACAGTCTACGCCGTCAGAGCTCAGAACGCGAGGCAGGAATGGTAGGAGACGAGCTTGGGGAGTGCGGGGGGCTCCTGGGCGAGGTTACGTGGGCGTCGGGCCCAGGGTCAGGAGGGGGACGTGATTCTGAGGCATGGACAGCTTCTGAAGGGCTTTCAGCGAATGAGACGTGGGCCTGCTTCCTACTGCGGATCACGTGTCCGCTCGCTGCGGCCCGAGGGCCAGATCCCGCCAGCCGTCTGCGTATGCAGTGGTGCCGAGTACAGGCGTGCTCGTTCGGTTACCTGCCGGCTGCAGCGCCTCGTACTCCTGCTGCCTCGGCAGGGACCGCATGGCCCACGGGCCTTTCTGCCCTGTCCCCTCCCAGCCTGAGCCCATAGTCACCTCATAACAAGCTGGGTAGAGAGGACCTCGGGAGAGCGGCGGGAGCACCTGCTGAATACCGGGGACACCGGCTGCTTTCCTAGGCATTTGCCCAGCTCAGGTGCCCACAGAGCCCAGCCCCGTAGAGTGCAAGGACCGTCCATCCGACGTGCACAGAGCTGCCACCTACTATGTGTGGCCCAGGCGCCAGGCCCTCTGCGACTTCCTCTCGTGGGTGGCTCCGGGGCTGGTTTGGGGCATCACTGGCTGTCCCCTGTGGAATCGTGTCCTGACCTCTTCCCTGTCTCTCCCCTACAGGGCCTGCCTGGTGTTCCTGGCAAGAGGGGCAAGATGGGTAGGCCGGTAAAGATTTTCCGTGTCTATTATGCAGACTCTATGGGTGACTCTGACTTCCTGTTGGCCGCACCGCCCTGTCCACCTGCAGCCCGGGCATTCTCTGCTTCTGTCTGCTTGGCCATGGCTCTGCTCTGAGTGTGTGGGCCAGCACGAGGGGCTGTCTGGGCCGCGTGTCCTGCTGCCGCCTGGCTGTGGCTGGGGCCTGTCGTGCTCTGGGCCCCTCCAGGATGGCTCCTCTATGTGTGTGTGGTGCGTGTGTGCAGCAGTTGCTCCACAGTGTGGTCCTGCACCTGGGGGGCTTCTGTTGTCTGGGTCAGTAGTGTCTGGGGCCCTGCTTGGACTGGGGGGGATCATGGCTAGACCCGTGTCTGGGCTCCTATCTCGGAAAACCCTCAGTATCCATATTGTCTTGGGGTGGCCGGCGTCACGTCACTTGTGGGTGGCCGTGCACATACAGGGCCAGAGGGCGATGGGGCATGTGAGCAGGCCCACAGCAGGTGCGATCCCAGGGTCGTGACCCCAGAGTCTCGGCATTGCCCGTGACTCTCCAGTGCGACAGGAATCATCTTTCTCCTGCTTGGCAGGAAGAGAAAGCCAAGGCACAGAGAGGTTGAGTAACCTGCCCACGGTTTCAGAATCAACAAGGGAGCCAGGATTCTAACAACCCCATTCGCCTCCAGGGCCTCTGATCTCAGTGGTGGACCAAGTCGGCTTCTCGGATTCCCTGGCTGGCACTAATGTACAAGCAGATGCCCTAGAATCCTCACCCGGTGGGCAAGACGTGAATTCCAATGATCTCATTACTCACAAGGGGAGGCTGGGGCTCCCCTTGGAGTGGTATGTCTGGCGTCTTTGCTGCCAGCCGAGGGAGACCCCAGACTATAACTGAGGCAGACTTCTCTCCAGCCTGACCTCTGTTGGTGGCCGAAGGCCCCGTGTGGCTGCCCACAGGGTCATCCCTAGGCTTGGAAGCATCATCACCTTGGGGTCTGGGCTTCCCTCTGCTGGTGGTGGATGGAGAAGGGACGTTGAGGGAGGTTGGAGCTTGAGAGGTTGCTAGAAGGCGGCCAGGAGCGCTCTGTGGTGCCCAGAAAGGGGCTTGTCTGTGATTCTGGGGTTGACACGCAGACCACGGGCATCTTACCTGTTGTAGTGTGTATGGATCTGGGCCCCGTGGGGCCAAGTGTGGTATACAAAGAAGAGCAAGATCCAGGTCCTGGACTCAAGGACCAGAGGGGCACCTCATCCTCAGACCAGACCTTCCTGTGGCCGACAGCGCCTCTGCGCCTGGAGGCCTACTAACACCTGACACCTGGATCTGGGCAAGGAGTAGCACCTAGTGCTTCAGGGCAAGGACCTGGCATGTGTGAGGGTGGGGCTGGCATCCGGATCTGCTCCTCAAGCCAGGTGACCTTGGGCAAGGAGGTCCATCCATCCATCCATCCATCCATCCATCCATCCATCCAGTAAATAGTGTATACCGTGGACCAGGCACTATGCTTAGTGCTGAGCCGTGAACAAGACAGAGATCCCATTTCCATGGGCAGAGAGACAGACAATGATTGGACAAGGGAATGAGCAATGAATGAATGAATGTCAGAGGGTGCTGAGCATTAACATGGAGTAGGGTAGGTAGACCGTGAGTGCTTGGGGTGTAGACTGTTAGGTGAATTGATCCAGGAATCCTCTTGAATTCTTTTTTTTTTTTTTTTTTAAGATTTTATTTATTTATTCATGAGAGACAGAGAGAAAGGCAGAGACACAGGCAGAGGGAGAAGCAGGCTCCATGCAGGGAGCCCGATGCGGGACTCGATCCCAGGACTCCAGGATCGCGCCCTGGGCTGAAGCGCTAAACTGCTGAGCCACCCAGGGATCCCTCCTCTTGAATTCTTGAGAAACCTGAATGAGGTGGGAATGGGAGCCTTTGGCTCCCAGGGGAAGAGCTTTAGAGGTTGAGGGAATAATAGGTGCAAAGGCCCTGGGGGCATGGTTGGCTCAAAGCCTCTGAATTGCAAGTTTCCCCTGTGAAAAATGGGGATAATATCTTCTAGCTCTTGAGGTCATTGTGCTCGGGCACAGTAGCAGCCACCATTCCTGTGTGGAGCTCCCTGGGTGGCTCCCTGGGAGGCTGTCTGTGCTGTGTCACTTTGAGCCAATGGCTTTACCTCTCTGGACCTGTCTTCCCAAAGGTTAAGTTGCCGAGTAGGGGCTGTCAACTTGCTTGGATGAGGTCAGCTGGGCCCTGTCGCCTCACCCAGCTCTGCCTGCAGAGCCACCCGTGAGGGGTTTGCTGAGCCTCTGTCCCGGGAGGCTGCCAGGGCACCAGGCGTTGCCGCTGCTCTGCAGAGGGGGCATGCGGCTGGGGGTGAATGACGTGGCTGAGGCCCGGAGGCTCCTGAGGGTCATTGCTGGGTTGGAGCGCAGCAGCCAGAGCTCTGGCCTCTTGCCCCAGAGCATCGCTAGGGAGCGAATGGATTTTGGAGCCTTCTGGAGCCTCCTGAGCATGGAGCGGGGAAGGGCCTGGAAACCCGGGCGTGCCGTGGCTGCCTCCGCCCTGCCGCCGCGAGGACCGCCGACGGGCTCAGGGCCCAGCTCTCCTCTTCCACCTCCCACTTTTCCTGCATCCAGTGGCCTCCTCATCCCATCCGCCCTCCTTGCCACGCACGTCTGCTCCCTGGAGCTGAAGGCCACCCAAGGTGCTCGCCACCGGGAAGGCAGCACCGGGTCGGAGGTGCTCGGGGCCGTTTTGCCACCTGCGTGTGGGATGAGACCACGCCTTCGGTTTTCACTCAACAAAAATTTATGGGGCACCTGCCGTGTGCCAGGTGCTGGGGACAGCACTTGTGGCCAAAACATATCCCCCAAAGCAACATTCATTGAGGCCCTTTGGCCTGTGTGGCATCTGGACTGCCTATGCTTCTCCCCCGAACCCCATTTTCCACAGTGAGGTCGACAGCACCTGTTTCCCAGACCCGGAACCCGAGCCATTTGCTCAGATGCTCTCAGGGGGTCTCACCAGACTCTAACCCCCTTTCTGCCTCCTTGCTCCTTGTCATTAACTTCTGAGATCCTGCCCTGCCCTTCCTGATGGGGGTGTTCCCTGGCACCGCGGCATCAGGCATGGGGGCGAGGAAACCCCCTTCTGCAGCAAAACAGCACTGTGGCCGCACAGTCCCCGCCGAGGGCCCCCACAGTTCCCTTGCCCCTGGTCCAGCTGCCATGGCCAGCCAAAGAGCAGGAGGGTCTGCACTGGATATGCGTTTTTTTTTTTTTTTTTTAAGATTTTATTTATTTATTTATTTGAAAGAGAGATAGAGAGAGCGCACACTGGCAAGTGAGAGCAGGAGCAGGGGGACGGGAAGGGGCAGAGGGAGAAGCAGCGAGGACGCTGAGCAGAGGCTCGATCCCAGGACCCCAGGATCATGACCTGAGCTGAAAGCAGCCGCTTCACTGCCCAAGCCCCCCAGGCGCCCCCGGCCCTGGATGTAATCCAAGAGTGTGTGGACTGGGACCCCACGTGCCTGGGTCCCTACGGCCTTGTCTCTGCCCACGCCATGCCTCCGAGTTGGCCATCCTCTGGGCCGCGTGCTCCCTCAGTGGTTGTTAGCACCATCCCCCCCCCCAGGAGGCCACCACTCCTGAGCCCTGGGGGTGTGGGTGCTCCTTCTGCGGATCCCCTCTCGTCAGAGCTTTGGGCCGGCTGATTTCTAGGCATTTATTAGCGAGATGTCAGGAGAATGAGCTGAATTCCCGCATGCCATCCCGGCTGGCCTCATTTCTGGCAGGGCCGGGGGTGACCGCTGTCGTCCTCTCTCCGACGAGCCGAATTTCAAGCTTCAGGTCGGGAAGGTGGGTGCGTGGGAATCTTTGGCTCAGGGGAGCCGTAGCGGAGACTCTGGAGGTCAGAGCACAACAGAACTTTCGTGAGGAGTCGGCCCAGCCTCTTTGTCAGACGCATCCCCTGGCATAGCTCAGGGAGGCCGGTCCTTTGGCCGACGTCCCACGGCACTCGATGGCAGAGTCAGGGCTCGACCCCGGGCCCTTGCTCGCTTTCTGCCTCTCACTCCTCTCTGCACTCCTGTCTTGAGCTCCGAAGGGAAGCTTCGGCTAACGCTCTCATCGCCTCTCGGCTGCTAGAGTGAAAACCTGTGGTTTCCTGAGGAGGGGTCCAGATATAGGATGTTATGAATTTTGGCTGGAGCTGAAGGGGTTTCTTCCCAGGGCCCTTGGGGACCCTGTCTGGCGAAAACTGGACCAGGCTCTCCTACATCTCCCTGTTCCCCGATGCGACTCTTCTTGGACGGGCTCCCTAGTGGATTCCAAAAGGGCAGAGTGAAAACCTGCGCGGCATCCTGACCCCAAGGGGTCTTTCCATGTCCGCACGCTTGGTGTGCGCACGTGCTCGCAAAAGGAGGGTGGCCCACTGGGACTGCAGCAGGAGGGATGCAGGTTAGGCTTGCACAGGAATCTCCCCGACTGCAGAGAATCTCAACTGTGTAAGGAGGCCCCCGGGATCCCTCTGCTGGCTCTTCTGAAAGGTTATTCTGTATTCTCCGCTGTTGGTACAAGCCAAAGCTAGCGTGCCCTGGCGCGGTGGAGCGTGCCGGGGCTGCATGACAACACCTCACCTCTTGGGCCCAGCTCTGCCAGGGGAGTTGGCAGGACGGACCATTTTGTAGGTCAGGAAGCTGAGCCTTCGAGGCATTAGTAGGACTTCTGATTGCGGAGGCTTCGTGCCTCCCCTGCCTCCACAGCCCACCTTCCTGGGCAGATGGCTGGGGTAGACGGTGCCTGGAGGCAGGGGAGTGGCTGGGGTGGCCCTCAGCAGACTCCTTGGGCCTTGGTACGCTGCTGCGACAAGGACTGCCCCCCCCCCCCACCATCTAGTCTGAATTCCTGTAGCTGAGACTGAACCTGGAGGCCTGTCCTGGAGCCTGATCCTTTCTCCTCCTGAGCCTTGTTCTGCTCTAAGTACAAGGCGTCCAGTTCCCCGGGGGCCCCCGACCTGGGGAAGCGGAGACACCACGTGGCTGGGGCCCCGGCAGGGCGCCGAGCTCATTTCTTGGGCCTCGGGCCAGCCTGCCGCAGCGGGGAGCTCAGGCCGGGCAGGACTGCACTCGGCGCACAAGGCCAGCTAGGGGGGTGCCGAGGGGCAGGACGCGGGGCCACACGTCTAGCTTGGCGGCCGCCTCCCTGACAGCCAGAGGGGCGAAGCATCACGGCCCTGGGGCTGTGTCTCCAGTGGTGGAGGGGTGAGGCAGGCCAGCGGGTGATGGGCCTTCGTCTCCCCAGGGGGGAAATGAGGTGTGGGTGTCAAGAGCAGCTGTGGTCTTTCCGTCTAAGAGATTGTTCCAATCACAGGTTTGTTCTAGAACTTTTAAAGCTCCTTTTTAAAACTGCCCCCCCCCCCATGGTCTTAATTACCCACCTCACCGGGCTGCTGGAGTTTGCTCTTCCCATCCTTGTTCTTACCCTGCTGCTGCTCTCGGCCACTGGCTATATTCGGGCTCCTTTTGGTCTGCAGAATTGCCTTCCCTGGGGGGTTTTGACCTTTCTGATGGTCTCTCCCCTGCTTATGCCCCAGAGATGTGCCTTTACGTTGCTGCTGCAGGCAAGGGTCACCCTCCGTGTGATACCTCAGCTCATCCTGTTTGTACTCCCCCATTGTGCAGCGGAGCAAACTGAGGCCTGCAGAGGCCCGTGGGTGGTAGAGCTGGGACTGGCATCGGGTTGCTCTGCTGCCCAAGCCTCGTGGGGAGGAAGGCTGGCCCGGCAGCTGGAGTCCTTCAGCCAGCCTAAAGTGGCCTCCGGACGCAGGCCCATGGGGTTGGCACCTGCCTGGTGGCCCCTGGGCATGGCAGTCAGGGTGTGCGCCCCGGGGGATGCTGACAAGGTCTTCGTCTTGCCCCAGGCTGGGCAGCTTTCCGGTGTGGAAGGGGAAGAGGCTCCTTCCATCCAGGCCTCATCTAGCGGTTGGGACGTGTTCTTAGAGAACCCCCCTCCCCCCACCCCCGCCCACAGCCTGAGCAAGACAGTGAGTCAAGTGAGGGTCTGCCCAAGGTCACCCAGCCCGTCTGGAGGCGAGCCACAGCTAGTCTCCAGACACTGGACTTGGCGAGCAGAGCGCAGACTTCCTGAGTCCTGCCCTCCATGGGCCATGTGGACTTGGCCAGGTGCCTGGCTGGACGGCACTGGCCTTATCCCCTGATGGATGGTCCTCCTCTCTTGCCAGGCCCCTAACCCAGCCCCCAGAGGTGATGGCAGAAATGCAATGCCTTCAGAAGGCTCCCTGAGCACAGCCCACCTAGCCGACATCTCCGGTCCCGGCGGGGGAGAGGGTCTCCCTTACAGCATGACAACAGGGGCTGGGTTGAAGGGAGACTGGAATTTGCTAGGGGGACCCGAGGTCTGCGGGGAGAGGAGCCTTAGATAGGGTCAGATGGCCCCCCGCAAAGACTTGACCTGGAGATGGGCCTGTAGACCCACGACCCCCTAGATGAGTGGCCTTGCCACTCTCTGAAACCAGCCGAACACACATTCGAGCGGCCTCTACGTGCCGTCACCGGCCTGTGTGCAGCTCATGCAAACTTGACGGAGTTCAGAGAGGTGGGGCCTGGGCTCAGCGCTGCCACAAACTTGCTTTTCTTTTCTGTTTCGCCTTAGCCAGGTGACATTGCTTCTCTGAGCCTCAGTTTCCCCATCTGTTAAATGGGACTGCTAACCTTTCCCCAGGGATAGATGGAAAAGGCAAGTGAAGGTTTGTGTGCACAGCGCCTGGGTCGGTCCGAAACTCATGATTCTGTCCTCGCGTCCTCCTGTGGCTGTCTGCACGAAGCCACACCTCCCGCAGAATGAATGCCGACCTCTGCCCTTCTGATCCAGGAGGGCTCCCTGGCAGAGGAGGGATCTGAGGAGAATGGGACAGCTGGATAGGGAGGACAAGGACAAAGGCCTGGACGCACACACCATTTCAAGGTCTCTTTGCTCAGCCAGGACAGACATTGTCCTTGCTTTGGGTCTTGTCCTTTAGGTTTAATCTACTCACCGGATCCCCCCAGTTGTGGTAGAAACCAGATGCAGATTATCCTCCCGGAGGAATCTTGACTGAACGGCTCAGGCATCCGCCTGGTCAGAGAAACATGTGCTGTGTTTTTTATTAAATTTCCCTGAAAAAACAACGATTTGAATTCAAGCAAAGGGGAAGAACAGGTTTCCCTAAATTCTAAGCTTGGAGACTTTTTTTTTCCCTTTTGAAGTGAAATACTCACCCCTACCCTGGTCCCCAGAGGTGTCCCCACAGCTGATGTTTTTCCAGCTGCCTGTCTCCCGGGAGAGTAGGGAATGGGGTCAGGGAGGGGATGACTGGGCTGGGTGGCCTGGCCCCTCTCTGAGCCTCTGAAACTCACCTCGGCAGCTGGGGCCGATGGTCACCTACCGTGTGACCTTGTGTAACCTTGACAGTTATGCTTCCAGAGCTTCTCTTTCTTTACCTGTAAAAATGGGGATCTTGATTGCATAGGGCGGCTTTTGAAGAGCGTGTCACAGCCACAGAAGGTCTGAGCTGGAAAATGTTGCAGAGGCCTTCCCTGCTTTGCCTAGTGTGGAAACTGAGGCTCATGGGGTAAAGGGATGTCCATAAACTGCTCAACAAGTCAGCTGCTGGGTCAGGCCTAGACTCAGCTTCCTGACCTTTGTTCTCGTCCTTCCGGCCTCCTCTGTCGGGGGCGGGGGGTTAGGTTTGGGGTGGGTATTTCCATGCTGCGGAGCCAGGAGCCAGGCATTCGTTTCTTCTCAGATTCTATGTAGACAAGGAAAGGGCTCCCAAGCTGTGGGCCCCTCCCCAGTAGCCAGTCCCTGAGAAGTTCCTCATGTGAAGGTGTTTGTGGAGGTGACCCCATCGCCTGCCCAGATCCCAGAACCAAGGAGTGAGCCTGCGTGGACTTGTCCTTAAGTGCCCCCAGGGGTTCGGATGGAAGCCGCCCCACAGGTAAAAACACTAATCTGCAGGTGTTTGTTCTCTCTTTTATGCCTTCAGGGGTTTCCTGGAGACTTTGGGGAACGAGGTCCTCCAGGACTGGATGGAAACCCCGTAAGTATTTCAAGTCTTTGGGAACAGGAAAGAGATTCCAGAACAAGCACACAGCGGGTTTGAGGAATCCAGGCTTTGGGGTCAGACAGATGGGATCAAATCCCAGCCCTGCCACCTCTGAACCCCAGGCTCCTGTCCGCCGTGGGCCCCCCAGAAAAGCCCTCCAGCCCACCGAGCCCTTGCTCCCCAAGCCCCAGACCATGCCCATCCCCAAGGACTCAGGAAGATTCTCGGGTCGCCCCCCACTAGGGAAGCCAGGGCTACTACCATCTTCCAAAGCATCAGAAATGTTTATGGGACGGCAGCGCCCTGGGGGAGCAGATGGTTTGCAGGCCCTGTAAGGGAAGAAGAGCTGAGTTCTAAACAATCTTCAGCAGAGGCATGTTTATAGAGTTTGTAAATAATGGGAGGCCCATCAAGGAGCCAGGTCAGCCTGCCCTGAGGTACTAGCCCGCCCTCCCCTTCCTGTCCCAGGCTGGGGCTCTGCGGGAGGGGAAGCTTCTTCTCTGCCCCGGGGGAGCAGACTGGGAACAAACACCTGCCATGTTCCCCCATCTCTCCGGGGCTTCCCACCTCAGCAGCTGTGGCCAGCTGTGTTTTCTGTAGAGGTGACTGCTGGATCTGCCCTCAGCCCCTGATTAGGCACTGATTTCAATCCCACAAAGGCTCCCTGAGCCCGCCCCAGCCTGGGCTAACCCCAGCTTCCCTTGGGGCCTAAGCCCTGGTCTCAGAGCCACACGGACTCAGGTTTGAATCCTGCTGCATCACCCGGACACATCGGTTCCCTTCTCTGCATCTCAGTTTCCCGGTCTGTAAATCTGGGGGTCAGAGGGCTGGTGCAAGGACAGAACGAGACGCTGGGAGCAGGGATGGGGCGGTTGTGAGCAGCAGGTCACCGCGGGCACACCGCCTGCCCTCGAGGAGCTCACGGCTGTCTGTCCGGTCCGTTGTGCCAGGCACAGTGAGACATGTGGGGTCTAAGGCCCCGGGGGCCGTGGAGGAGGGATAAAGAGACAGGAAGCCTCCTGGGGCAGGTGACCCTGGATTGGGGTGAGGAGACAGGTGAGGGGACATTCCCTGGGGAGGATAGGTCACCAGCGAAGGCACGGTGGTGGGAAATCAGAGCCTCTCCGGTGTATCAGTTACCGGGTCAGGTGCCCTAATAATAGGTGATGTCATCCCGGAGGCCGGCATCTGGGGTCGGCCGCGGGGTCTTCATACTCAGGTCCCACGGGAGCAGAAAGAGGACCTGATGAGCGGCCCCAGCTTGGCCACGCAGCTGTTGAGACCTTGACAAGTCGCTGCCCTTCCCTGGGACTCGCTTCCCTCATTTTAAAGGCAGGGCTGCTTCCCCCCCTCTCGTCTGTAGTGACGGCCTCCTGTCGGCACACACGGGAGGCAAGACGATCACCTGGAGGGGGCTTGGCAATTCTCACTGATGATCGGCATTTCCAGAGCTCCCCCCCATTTTTATTCATGTCTTTGCATCTTTTTTTTTTTTAATATTTTACTTATTTATTCATGAGACACACACACACACACACACACACACACACACACACAGAGGCAGAGACACAGGCAGAGGGAGAAGCAGGCTCCATGCAGGGAGCCCGACGTGGGACTCGATCACGCCCTGGACCGAAGGTGGCGCTAAACCACTGAGCCACCGGGGCTGCCCCATGTCTTTGCATCTTGAGCTTGATCCAAGCCCCTCCACCTGTCTTTTCTGGTGCAAGGCACTGAAGGGAGGCCCCGGGAGGCAGAGACCGACAGCCTCCTTGCGGGGATGGTGGGCTCCTCTGAGGGCCCCAGCGCCTCCCAGCTGACAGAGGGACAGAGGCCGGCCCCGTGGCTCTCAGCTCAGAGCCCTTGCCCCTATGTTATTTCCTTGCACTTGACCTTGGCCATATCCCATCCCTCTCGAGCCTCAGTTTTGCCGTCTGCACAGTGAAGGTGAGGTGACACCTGGGCCAGGCGCCCGGCACATCTTTGTTGTCATGATCAGGATTGTGCCTCTTCTCGGACACTGACAAGTGGAAAATCCTGGGTCTGGAAATCCAGCCTCCCCATTTTACAGATGCGGAAGGCCGATGGCAGAAGGGGGAAGGGTCTTCTTGTCCAAGCTTCAGGCCAGGCTCCAAGAGTCACTAATCAGGCACAGGGAATGGTCAGCTCCGAAGGATCCCGCCAGGTGCCCACGGGGGGATAGCACGGTCGGAGTGGCTAGAGGGGAGACAGGGCAAGTAACCCCTTTGGTCTCTTTCTATTTTCAGGGAGAACTGGGCCTGCCAGGGCCCCAAGGAGTGCCCGGCCTCATTGTAAGTACCCAGATGCCTGGTTGGCGGGGGCAAGAGGCAGGGTGTGGGGGGTAAGCAACAAGCCCTGATGGGGAAAGGTCCTCTCATCAAACCCCAGGAGGAGCTGGGGAGCAGGACCTGTCAGTCTGGCCAGGGGGCAGAGGGAGGAAAGCCCTGCCGCGGGTCCTCAGGTAGATCGCTCACCCTCTCTGAGCCCTTTCCTGCATAGTTCAGTGACTCTGGAGCCAGACCACCTGCCACATCCTGACTGTGTGGCCTGCGTGGAGTTACCCTCCCTGAGCCTTAGTTCCTCATCTGTAAGATGGCGATGATCATTGACTACTCTGGGGCTGGGAGGGGGCGTTGTGAGGAGTAACCGAGGCCTTACGCGGACTGTCCTTGGCACTGGGCCCAGCATTTGCTAAGTGTGCAATCAGAGGAAACTATCGTTGTGTTCATCACTGCGATTACCTCCTGACACTCCTGGGAGTGACGCCGTGGATGGGGAGGTGGGAGGCAGGCTGACCTCTGACCCCACAGGTTGGGGTAGGCCGAGTAGAGTAGTTCCAGCAGCCAAAGCCAGGGCCTCGTGCTGGGCTCTCACAGTAGGACCTTGACCCTGGGTCAAGCCGCAAGAGCCCCTTGAGAGGTCCAGGCCCGGGAAATGACTCTAAGAGCTTTCCCAAGGGTCTCATTCCCCCTTTGCTCTGTCCTCTGGTCACTCCTCAGGGGTTTGAGTCCGGGGTGCCCCAGAGGGACAGAAGTAGACCATTCCCTTGTTGGACAAATGGGCTGCCAGCATTGGCTACTCCAGCAACTGTGCCAAGAATTTCTGCTCAGTGGGAGGCTGGAGAAGGCCCCGGGGGAGTTCAGGGACCCCGTTGTTCAGGGGAAGCCAGTCCTGATAAGAGGGCCCCAGGGGCAGCATGGTCCCACCCAGGTGGGTGAGTGCAGAACCTGGACAGGATAGGGGTGGAGGCGGAGGGTCCCTAGCCTCGCCTCCTCCTGCTTCTGTGCTCTTCAGCCACAGCTCACTTCCCAGGGCCCCAGGGTCCCCCCTCCATAAGATGAGATCGTCGTGCACCCTCTTATTAGGACCACAGATGCCCACAGTCTGGCGCTGTCCCTGGAACCAGGTCACGTGGGTTTGGGGTCCTAGCTCTGCCACTTGTTGAATTCGGGTTCCGAGCAAATTTCTTAACTTCCCTGTGTCTCACTTTCTTCATCTACAAAATGGGGATGACATGAGTACCCAAGTTAGACTTCTGTTGTGAAGATTCAAAGACACTAGCACACATAAAGGCGCTTTGTGCGCAGTGAGAACTCGAGAGGTGCTAGTCGTGATAATAATGGTCATTGTTAGTTCACACATAGGCGCGCACACACGTGTTATGCGTGGTAGCAGGCCTCTAGATCACTGTGTGGAGAAAGATTTCAAACTCACGTTGGAACTAGTGGGAAGGAGGGGGTGTGATTGACAAGCGACATCTCCTTGACTTGGGACAGGGAAATGCCCACCCATGAGGCGGGCATCCGTCATCCCCGCTGTCCATTCAACAGGACTTTGCTGGGCATCTTCTTTGGCCCGGGGCACTGAGCTAATGCTTTGGAAAAGGAGTATCCACACGAGAGATAGAGAACCCCAGCTTAGGAGGACCCCAAAGTCTGGCCGTCCCGCCTCCTCTAAGCTCACGGGGACGCCTTCTGGAACATCCTGGTCACGGGGTGATTACACTCCAGCTTGAGCGGCCTGGTGTTGGGCGCCCTTTCCCGTGGGAGCCCGGGCCATTCTGCAGAGCTCTCGCTGTGGGTGGCTTTCCCGCCCACTGAGCCCCCGTCATTCCCCTGCCCCTGGGGAGGCTCTTCGAGAGAAAGATGCCTGTCCTCTGTCCCTGCTGCGCTCCTTCTTCAGGCTAAATGCTCTCGGTTCCCACAGCTCCCCTGAAGGGAGCCAGCTCTCCTGGCTTTCATCGTCGGCACGTGCTTCTCCTCCTCATTGTCCTGGTGTCCCCTATATGGGTCCTGAGAGGAGCAAGAATATCATTTGGCCAAATGAATGCAGGCTCTGGAGCCTCAGGCCCTGCCCGTGGCCCTCCTGACTCCTTCCGAGGCTCTTTCCCACCTAACCTCCCCTTTGCTTTCCACAGGGAGGGTTGCCAGATAAAATACAACACGCCCAGGGAAATTTGAATTTCGGCTGCAATATTTAGAACACATTTATACTAGAACAGCATTCGGTGTTTGTCTGACATTTGGATTTAGCTGGGCGAATTGTATTTTCGTTTGCTCAGCCTGGCAGCCCTAGCCACGGGCTCTCTGAGGGGAATCCCATTTGGCAGATAGGGAAACTGAGCCCCCCCTCCCCGCCCCCGGTCAAGATCACCCACAAGGCAGGGGGAGATGGAGACATGCTGGACAGGCACGCCTTCTGCCTCCTAATCCAGGCCGCTCCTCCGTGTATCCCGTTTCTGAATGGCCGGAGCTGGGGTGTCCCTGCATTCCTCAGACCGTGTGCCCCCTCATAATGTCCAAATTGCTGACCTACCCCTCCTCAAGGTTCCCTCTTGGCCTGTGTCTTTCTCTGCCATTTCAGCCTCACTTCCCCTGTTATAAAATTCCCTCTGCTGTGTGATGGTGGTGGTGGTGCTAGAGTCACAGGCACAGACCTGACCCTGCCAAATCACCGCTGCTCCCCGAACTAGTGCCCTCTCTCACCCAAGGACCCCCGTCCGCCCCGGATTTTTGGGAACAGCAGCTTCTGTGCCCCGGGAGTGGGGGCGGGGGTGCCGGATGGAGAATAGTGGCCTCCCCCGAGAGTTGGAGAGGAAAGGAATTTTCTAACCAGGAGTTAAAGGGGGAAGAGGGATCATGAGTCACCTCTGGTTTTCCAGAGGATGTGGGTTTTTAGCTGAGCGAATGGGAATTCCACATATTGATAATCATTTTAGTGGAGATTCAGGTTTATTCAGTGCCTTCTGGCCGGTCAGCTGAAGCAGTGTGCATGCAGACGGAAGCTGAAACATCCCCTGTCATCCTCCCTACAGGCCTCCCCCGCCCCCATAGGTCCTTGCAGGCAGGAAGAAGGGTGTGAGGAGACAGACAAACATTTATGGGGCATCTGTCTGTTTAGTGTGTGCTTCACGTGCATTAGATGGGGGTGGGCGGGAGGCCTTGAGATCCTTGAGGGGGGCGGCGGCGGCCCCATCACCCAGCTAGGGAGGCTGGGGCCCGAGATCACCAGCCAGGACTTGCAGCCCAGGTCGGTGTGACCCGGATGCCACGACGCCGCCGCTGGCCCCCTGCAGCCTCCGAGGGGAGACCGCTTCAGAGCGGCCCCCTTTGAGTAACTGAAACCCTTTGGCTGGCCCTCAAGAAAAGTGTGCCTGATTCCTGCATCTGCCGAACAAAGAAGGTTTGTCTTTTTGATTTGGAGTGACACAGAGGGAGTTTTGGCTCTTCCGTGGGTCTAATGAGACCCAAAGAATATGTGGTCTGGCCAAAATCCAGCACATGGGGCACAGTGGACGGGCCCACCATATTGTCAGTCCGTGATTATCTGGCTTTGTTTCCTCGTGATAAAGCAGGCTCAGGAGCCTCCCTCGCCGACACTTAGCAAAGCCTCGTGTGCCAGGCCTGGTGCTAAGTGTTTAATGATCATAGCAAGCCTCTGAGGGTAGGAAGTGGGGTTACCATCGTACACTTCAGGGAACAGAGGCACAGAGAGGCTGAGACACCTGCTCGAGGTCACACAGCGAAGCGCCGGACCAGCAGGGCCGGTGTCCATCACCCACTCAGCTCTGTGTGACTTCTGGAGGCAGCAGATGAGTAAGTGTGGACCGGACAGCGCCAGGGGCTGTTCTGTGTGAGCGATGGTGCTTCTATTAAGACCACAGCGCCCAGGTCCCTGTCCCCAAGCTACCGAGCCCCATCAGTTTCTGGAAAGAGGCCTTGTTGCCTTCAAAGACAGTTCTAGGACCATGGATTCCTCCCTAGAGGGTTCATAAATGTGAGCGTCATTTGCACCCGGTGGTTAAGCCACTTTGGGAGGCGGGGGGCAGGCGGTGGCTGCCTGGGCACACACAGAAATGGTGGCCCCGTGTGGCAAAGGCTGCAGGACCCGACAGCAGGGCCCTGAAGTGGCCCGTGGGGTCAGGGCAGGGATCCTGGCGCTCCGGCCGAAGGGTGAGGGCGTGTTAACAACGGGAGCCCAGGGCAGAATGTTCTGGGTACGGAAGCGGGTGGCCCGGGTGTCAGAGCTGCAGAGGAGCAGCAGGGCAGGGAGGTAGGACAGGTGTGAAGAGAGGTGGGAGCCCCGCCTCCCGGTGTCCTCTCAGGGGCCCCCGGCGGGCCCACCTGGACACCTGCGGCGTGTGCCGGTCCAGCCGAGCTCGCGTCGCCCAGGGCCCCGGGTAGGAGTCCGCGGGGCCGGCCAGCCAGCCAGACCTGGGCTCTGGGCCTGCCCCCGTCCCCCGACTGTTGCCTAGTCTTGAGTGAGTGACGCTCTCCGTGCGCCTCGGGTTCCTCATCCCTGAGATGGGGTCGCCGCGAAGGGCCGGCAGCCCCGGCCTGGCGTCAGCTCGGGTGAGCGGCGTCGGCGGGACCTTGACGTCGAGCGCGGCGTCCACTCGCAGCAGGAGTCCCGTGGACGGTCGCCGGCCTGCCTGCTTGTGTTTCGGTGAGGTCAGCAGGACGGAGGGCAGGATGTGTAGCCGGCGTCCGGGAGCTTAGGCACGGTGGGACCGGGGCCCGGTGCAGGGTGCGACTTGTCGTTTTTTTCTTGTGAGGACATGCCCCGCTGTGTGTCACCCGGCCAGGCTGCCCACACGGGGTCTAGCCCAGAGCCGTGGTGCTCTGCAGGCTGTACTGGGTGGGGAGGCGGGAGTGGCCTAGAAGTTTCTGTTTCTCCCCCAGTGCTCCTAGAGCCCGGCCCTGGGGTCCCGCCAGCAGGGGAAGCTGTGCCGTGAGCAAGCCGCCGCCCTCTCCCCGTGCGCCCGGAGCCGGAGCCCCTTGCCCCGTGGGGTTGGGCCCGTGCAAGTCCTTGGAGGGGCCGCCGGGGCGGCCAGTGTGGTGCTGCTGTGGCTCCCCAGGGCCCGGGGGCCGGGTACCACCTTGGGGCCTGCAGCGGGAGGGAGGAGCCGGTGTTCCTGCAGCAGCGGACCGGTCGCCTGCCCACAGCCCGGGCCCGGCTGGAGCCGGCCGTGCCAGCGGAGCCTACTCGGCTTATCGTGTACCACGGGGGACCCTGGGCAGGCCAGCCCGGCCCCCTTCAGCCTGGGAAACAGAGGGAGAGACATAGGCGCGAGCAGGGCCTAGGGAAGTGCCCTTCTCTGGAGGGCTGGCTTTTCCTCGGACCCTGGCCTCTTCACTCCCCTCTCTCCCTCCTCTCCCAAGGCGACTTCAGAATTGCCTGGAAGGTCTGGAGATGGACTCCCGGGTGGGGTGTGAATCCCAGCTCCTCCCAGTCCTAACGCTATGGAGCCTCGGGTCCCCCATCTGTAAAATGGGGTTGGTAGTAGGGTCACTCTCCAAGGGCGGCTGTGAGGAGTCCTTGGGTCGAGGCAGGTGAGGTGCTCAGCTCCCTGCCTGGCGGACAGTGTAGTTTGTGTCGTCTCCTCACCTGTAGAGGCCGTGCTTCCTTCACCAGAAGATTACGTGATGGAGCTGAAAGCGCCACTGCTTGGCAGAGGTTCAGCTAGAGGGTTCGGTTTGACCTAATCAGGTGGGGGATCCCGAGGTCCAGAGAGGGCAGGTGTTTTGCTCAAGGTCACACGGCCTGTTGCTGGTGGGGGGTCGGGCAGGGATGCGATGGAGACATCTCAGGGCAGTCCCCGCAGGACGCCCCGGGCCGCGGCTGTTCCCCTAGTGCTGCAGAGCACTTGCCAGGGCCCCTGCGGAGCCTGGCACAGGGATACGGGAAACCGGGGCCCAGGGAGGTCAGGGGCGTTGCTTGAGCACCCACAGCCGCCAGACACGTTGACAAGTCCCAACAGATGGAAAAGGGAGAGGAGAGAGCATTTTTAGGGGGTGTGGGCTTAACGTTATGGCTGCAGCTGGGGGCAGCGGCGGTGGGGGTGACAGGAGGTGAGGACCCGAGAGGGGAAGAGAGGGTGGGCTTGTGCGGACAGGATCCAGCTACCCCTTCTGTCAGCCAGGCTTTCCCACCTCAGCACGATGGGGCATTTCGAGGCTATGTTGTGTGGGGCCTTCACCCATTGGTGCCAGCAGAGCCCCTTCAGCTGGACCAGCCCTAAATGCCTCCGGACCGTGCCAAGCACTTCGTACCCGTACGTCAGTTCTTCCTGAAACAAGTCTAGGAGGTAGATTGCACTGGTCCCCCTTTTAGATGGGGAAACTGAGGCATGGAGCCGTGAGCCTCCCTGAATCCTGCACGCGGTGAGCGAGCCGCAGAGACCAGGTGGTCTGACAAAGCCAGTGGGGTTGTGTCCTCAGAAGCCCAGGCGAGGGGACGTTGGGAATCATCCCTCCCAGGCCAGCCGCCCGGGAGCCACCTCCTCACCATGCCCTCTTCTCTTTCTCTTGGCAGGGCGACATGGGAGCACTGGGTCCGATTGGCTATCCAGGACCCAAGGGCGTGAAGGTAAACCTGAGCCATCCCTTAATCCGGGTCTGCTCCCAGCCAGGCACCCCCTGACCCACTGCAGCCCAGAGGGAAGGGTGCCTGGGCACAGTGCTGGGGGAGGGGAGGTCGGGGGTCCACGGGGTGCTGGGTGGAAGCTGGCAGGTCGGGAGCGAGCCAGTCATCATCTGTATGTCATTTATGGCTGACGTGTCCTTGCACAGCAGTCCTTGCGCTGAGCTTGAGTCTCCTGTGGGGCCAGATGTCGAGGCACTGAAAGGTCAACGGGGGGCATCACCTGGGGCATAGAAACTGTACCGGCAAACAGTGGACTTGGTGCGTCCCTGGGTGGGCTGGGCGTGCAGGAAAGAGTGGCCCGCACTGCTCGGACCTCATTCCAGGAACGATCCCGTTTGGCCAACGTGTGGGTGACGATGCACGAGGCTCCCATCTGTCCCCCTCGGCCCCCTTCTCCCCTGGATTCGTTCAGAGTGCTGTGGTTCATGAGTCAGCGGCCCCCTCTCGTGCTCCTTCACTCCACGTCATGGCCCTCTGAGCTGGGGGTCATGGCCCCTTCGCAGATGGGAAAACTGAGCGCTGGGTGGGGCGCCCAGCACCGGTGGACACAGCGAGCCGGTGGGTGCCAGGCAGGGCGCTGGGCTTCTGCGGCTTGGAGCCCCCCTCTCATCGCAGGATCTGGCCTTTGTCTTGCAGGGACTGATGGGGAACGTGGGGCAGCCCGGACTGAAAGGTGATAAGGTGATCTGAATACTCCCTTGTTGCACTGTGTTTTATCTGCATGCGAACCAGCCCCACCCGCACCCGCACCCCCACCCCCACCCCCACGGCGACCTCACTGTGGCTGCTGCTCTCTCGCCAGGTCCACTCCCTTGCACTCTCCTGCCTCCCCTCTGGCCCCCCTAAATTTGTGTTACCCAGCTTCTTCCTTGTAACTCAGGTGGAGCTCAGGCAGGTGCAGATCTGAGGCAGGTAGAGCATGGGGGGGCTGTGGAGGCACAGGTCGGGGTGGGTGGGGGGGCAAGGCCCGGCTCTGAATTCGGAGAGCAAAGCTGAGGCCAGTGTCTGGACTTGGCGGCCAAGGCCAGAGTGGGGGCACGTTGGGGGGGGTGCTGAGATGACAGGCCCCGGGGCAGGTATGGTGTGGGGGCCAGAGACCTCTCCAGCTACAGGAGGAAATGAATCCACATAAGCCGCCCCAGTTAGAACTGGGAACCCGACCCCAAGGAGCACGTGGTCTGAGTGTGCAACAGAAAAGCTGGCACAGGCCTCTGAGCCCCTGACCCGCTTTCTTCCCAGTTGCCATGGGGAGGCCACCCGTGCCACGTGTCCTCCACACAGTCCTCCTGCTGCACTCACCCGGTGCCAAACCACATTTGGACGTGGGGGTCAGGGGACCCCGGGGCCCGGAGCGGGGCGGCGCCAGGGCAGCCCCTGGCCTGGTCGTGCAGCATCTAAGGGACGGGGACGCTGGGGTGGGAGGGGCTGGGGGCCATGCTCCCTGTGCTCTGCCCCTTGCTCTCCTCCCGCCCTCCCGTCTCAGCCTCTCGGTGAAGCAGGCACCCCAAAGGGGGTGTGGGAGGGCTTTGGGGCCAGGTCCAAGTTTCCACGAGTCTGAGCAGATGAGTGCTGCTCCCGTGGGCGGGATCCTCCTGCACCTGCCTTCAGACCAGCTCCGCTCCTCATAAACCTGAGAGACGGGAGCAGGTGTATCAGGGCTGGGCACCATGTAGGGGCCCCGTGGGGATTGCCCCAGCCAGCTGCCGAGCCTCCGTGGGCCTCCGTGGGCCTCCGTGAGCTAGGGAGCTGGCCCAGCACCTCGGCGAGGAGTGTCAGGTGGCGAACCCAGGCACGTGTCTCTGGAGACCTCGGCCACGGAGCAGAACTAGGGCAGAAGGGCAGGGCTGACGAGGCCCTTGGGGGTCACCGCCGCCCGTGCCTGCATTTGCAGCCGGGGCAGTAGCCCCAGAGAGTTGGAAGAGATGCATCAAAGGCAACTCAGCCCTCAGACTCTTAGGAACGGGGAGAAGGGGGGGCCGAAACAGGCACACCCAGAGTGTCCTGGCCGCCCCATCCCTAGGTAGCCAGGGGTGCACCGCTTTCTCCGTTTCCGCCTCTTCCACCTCCTAACTGTCCTGGCCCGGGGCCCCCAGCTGCGGCCCCCCTCGGGCTCCCGTGCTCCCCCTCCGGCCCTGCCCTGCTGCCTGCTAAGCCCCCTCTTCTGTGGCCTTCCCCTTGAGATGCAGGGGCCTCCTGTCCGGGGTCGGGCGGGGGGGGCGGGGGGGCTCCCGCCCAGCTACCTGTTTGCTCTGGGGTTTTGAGACATCAGCGCTCTGGAAATGTTGAGGTCACGGACAAGGGAGAAAGGAAGTGGGGGAGCTTTTTATAGGCCCCTGTGCAGAGCTGGCCTCCCGCTCGCTTGGTCCTTCAGGAACATGGAAATAAACGTGTTACATGGAACTCGGCTGGCTTGCTGACTGCTGGTGCCTGGCTCGTTTTGAGATGTGAAAGCTCTGGAAAAAAAAAAAAAGAAGTGGAGGAAATTGTTTTCCTGCCCATAGTTTTCAAGGACATCAAATAAGTCTTGGGGGTTGAAAAGAAAAGGAAGAAAAAAAGAAAAAGGACTTTCTTTTCTCACCCCTTTGGCTGGGGAGGGGTCTTCACGTTGCTGAGAGCGGGTGAGGGTGTGAGGGGCCCCTCCGCCCCCACCCCACCCCCGGCCCGGCCGTCCCCTGTCCCCTGGGATGACGGAGCCATCCCTTCATGTTCCCCAGTCGCCCTGCCCAGAATCCCAGATTTTCCATGACCCGGCCTGGCCCCGGTCCCACTTACAACCACTTGGCTCCGTCTTCCTGCGTGGAGGCGCATTCTGGAACCGAGACTCCAGCTCCAGCCTGAATCCATTGTCCTGATTTCTTAGGTGTCTTTTTAAACTTTTTTTTTTTTTTTTTTAATCCCCTCTGCTCCTCCTTTGGGCATTTAAAACACACACACACATACACACACACACACACACACACACACCCCAAAAAGAAACTTCCTTGGCTCCCAAACCTCTGGGACATTTTACAGATTTTTCCAGATTGGAAAAACCAAAGTACTTTTTTTTTTTTTTTAAAGGCTATTTATTTATTAATTTTCATTCTGGCTTTTGTTTTACCGAGGAAGTTCTTGTGCTGGCTCCTGGCCTTAGCTGCACGATGTGTGTTCTCTAAGAGTTTCCCTTCCTCCAGGGTTTTATCCCCATTCTTCCAACTGCTCCCCGGGCTGTGAGTGTTTGCCGAGTGCAGGGCCGGGGTACTGTGGGGAATATCCAGCCTGCGAGATGACGAGGGCTGCGTGATGGGACTCCGGCCCGGAGAGGAAGCATCTTCCCATGTAGTTCTCCAACAGCTCGTTTACCAGGATGTGGCTGAAAATAGGGGAGGGACCCGAAGAGACCCCTGATGGCCAGGATCTGTGTCATTTAGGAAAGCAACGCCCAGAACTAACTCGAGACCAGTTTGCTCACTGTTTGCACATAGTGTTAGCCACCAGGGCCTAGCGGATGACCAGTAGCGAATTACGAGTAGCCCCCCGCTGACGGCTTGCATAGACTCCCACAGAGGGAAGAAGCCAAGGCTCCCAGCCTGGTGGTGAAAAATGTCAAGCAACGGATGCAAACACTCCGAACCCTCTGTGATGGGGGTGGGGGTGGGGGTGGGCGTTGAGAGGGTGGCGCTGCACAGCCGGCACCTGCCCCCGTGTGACATGAAGCTGATGGTGAAGACCTGGAAGGATCAGGAAACAGTCCTTTTGATCTGCAACTGCCAGTTCTCCGGGAAAGGCCAGGCAGCTCGGCTGCCGTTAGCGGTGTGTTCAGCCACCCGAGCGACGCCAGGCGGGTGTGCGGCGAGGCCGGCTCCGTGCCCCCCAGGGCCTGCCTTCCCCAGCCCGGCTTCCCTGCTGGGGGCCCTGCCCTTTGCTCTCACAGAGCTGCTGCTGGTCCGATCCAGTCTGGGAACGGCCTCAGCAAAGCCGTCCCTTGCCGGTGGGTCTGCGAGTGGGGAGGCTTCTGGAAGCCGCCGTGGTCTCCATTGTAACGTTCTTTGCTGCTGTGCATTTAGGGCGAACAAGGGGTTCCAGGTGTGTCAGGAGACCCTGGATTCCAAGGAGACAAGGTAATTGCAGCAGATCCCCCCCCCCCCCGCCCTGCTGTTCTCTGGCCCCAGCTTCCTTCTCAGGGTCCCTCTTGGCCAGGATCCCCCCCGTTCCCCGTGCCCCCGGCCGCCGCAGATGGCTCTCACGCAGCCCTGTCTTCTCCAGCCTCAGCCCCCGTCTGCGTCCCTCCCCCGGCGTTTACAACAGCCCCCTGACTTACTGCCAAGCCCCCGGCCTCTTCTTTCCCAGTCTGTCTTCCTCACAAGGCTCTGCCCTGTGCTCACAGACCCCCCACGGCTCCCTACGGCTCTTCACCCCAGCACCCAGCACCCAGCAAGCGAGCCCCTCGGCCCCATTCTTGCCCCTACGGCCCTGTGCTCCGCTGACGGGCCCTCTGCACGGGCTCCCCGTTCCCTCCACCTGCTTGGACAGGGGCCACTTGCCTCTCTGCGTGCCCCGAGCCGCACGTCTGTCCGCCACTGGGGCAGCACCTGGTTGATGGGGGCTTGTGCTCAGTCCCGTGCCCGACAGCCAGCTCCCTAAGGATAGTGCCCCAGCCTGGCCTGACAAAGCTCAGCCCAGAGTCCTGCACAGAACAGTGAACATTTAGGACATGTCTGAGTGAGCGAAGCAGTAAACGGCCCTACTGATTGATGGATGGACCGAGGCCGGCTCCTCTTTGCCTGTGTCCGGCACCATGTGGCCACATCTGGCCCTCACCCAGCTGGTCAACAAGGCCCAGATGTTGGCCAGCTCTCCCTCTTCCTCTTCCCTCCCTCCTGGCTGGCCTGTCCTGACCCAGCCTCGGTGTCTCCGGCTCGTGAGCCATGTGGGCCAGGCTGCTTCCCCAGCTGGGCCCCAGTCTCTGGACTTCCCCAGGCCTGCAGGGCACGGGGTGCCTGCTTGGAGCCCCGGGCTCCCAGGGTCCAGGACAACTAGGTGAGGACAGGGCCTGCTGTTTCCCCTTTGCCTCCCTGAGGCCCAGGCCACGGGGGTGCCCAGCTGGAGCTTACAGGCAGGGAGAGTGGGGGGGGCTCAGTCTCCCCCAGAGGTGGGTGTTCTCGAGGCCTCAGGCGGGCAAGGATGACTGTGCAGCTCTTCACCTGGCCGTTTCTGGGCCTTGCTAACCCCTAGCCTGCTCTTGGTCTTTTCCAGGGGAGCCAGGGATTGCCAGGGTTCCCAGGTGCACGGGGGAAGCCGGGGCCTCTGGTAAGTACCTTGTGCTCTGATACCCCCAAGCCTCACAGTCTCCAAGCAGCCGTGAGATGTGGCCAGGGACCCTGTCCTGTCCCCAGACCGCATTTCCTCCTGCAGCAGCCCTGAGGGACCAGCAGAGCAGGGTAGGAATGACAGTCACCCATCTCACAGAGCAGGACACTGAGCCCCAGAGGGACAGGACTCACCCAGCGTCATAGATAGGCCTCCGTCCCTGTCAGAGTCCTGGGGAGAATCAGAATCCGGGGCTTCCAAAGCCTTGACAACAGCAGTAGCCTTCATGACATGTATTTCTTGAATGTTCCAATATATTGGATCCTTCCCATCCTATCCTTCTTTGAAGGCTGCCAACCACCCAAGGGCTAGAGAATTATCGCTCCCATCCTACAGACGGGGAAACTGAGCTTCCACATGATGAAGTGTCTTGCCCAGTGGGGTGTGGACGGTACCTCCTGGTTATGGAGGCCGGTGTCCTTCAGAGGCTCCTGAGCTTTTCCAGCCCCACCCCCACAGCGGGGTGGGGGGGACTAACACAAAGGATGGAGGAAGGTGGGCCCTCACTTACCCGGGCCTCCCCTGCCATCTCTTCTCTTCCCCAGGGCAAAGTTGGAGACAAGGGACCCCTGGGGTTTCCTGGGCCTCCTGGACCCGAGGTATGTGAGGCCGTATTTCTGCGTCTGGCTACGGTCGGGACTATGTGTCGTCTTTGGGAAACCGAGACCCAGAGATGGGGAGCGGGGTGTCCTTCCCTGAGAGCGCACAGCAAACGGGAGATGGGGCTGGGGAGAGAAATTCTGAGATCAGACATCTTCCCTTTTCTGCCCACGATGCCCCCAGCGGCTTTCCATGGCAGCGGGACAGAAGCTGGCCCCGGAGACCCTCCCTAGCGTTGTGGTCGCCTTTAGAGTTTCCAGAAAAAACATCAGGGGAGCCCTCTGAACTCGGGCCTGCGCCCTGAGCGGGAGCTCCTGTTTCTCTAAGCCCGAGCCCTGGAACGTTTCCAAACACCCACACTCCGCCCACAATCCCCCCCACACAGCGGAAAACGTTCAGGGCTCAGGGTTGGGAGGAGTGGGGAGCAAGAAGCAGATGTGAAAACTCCGGTGTTTGGATGGAGAATGAGAACTCCCGAAGGATGACTGGGCAACTCCTATAACCCGCCTGCGGGGTCCTGATGCGCGTGAGCATTGGCACAGGTCGGCGTGCACCAGCTAGCTTTCGCGTGTCACTCACGGCGCGGGGGGGGCCGCCGGTGGAGCCCTTCCACCCGCCCCTCCAGCGGGGACTGTCTTTGGAGCATAGGGTGGTCCGTGCCAGGGCTGCCACCTGCCGGGATCCTCAGCACCCGGGCTCTCTTGGGGGGAGGTGTCTAGGCCGACCCCAGCCAGCCCCCACCGTGCGCACACACACGCGCACACACACACACACACACACACACCCCTTCCCATCTTCCCCGAGATCTCAGAGAGGAAAGTCTCGCTCTGCCGGGTTCTCCAGACTCTTCCAAAGATCGCTCCCGGTGTTGCCCCGAGAAGATGAGGGATGGTTTCCTGAAGGCTCTGACTTTGCGCTGTGTTGACTTTGGCCGTGACACAGTCCCATCTTGAGAGAGTGGAGCTGGCCCCAATCCCTCCCCTGGCCACTGCGGAGGAAGGCTCCTCTGACAGTCCGGCTCTCCCGCAGTCTGGCCGCCTCCTGCTGCTCAGGCTCCACCCCGGGGCAGCAGGCCGCACAGCGTCCTCGGACGAGAGCGCGTGGAAAGGCCACCCACGCACGCCCGGGAGGTACTACTGCCACCGGGTTACAGATAGGGAGACTGAGTCACGGGGTAGAGAAGCGACTTCCTCGGGGTCGCTGCTACTTGCAGCAAAGAAGCTCTGCTTTGGTTGTCTCCTGGGTCCCTGCGTGGATCCCGTCCTTGTGTTCTGTTTGGATTGGCGACCTCGGAGTCCTGCCCGGCTGGAGACAGAGGCTGAGGAGCATGTCAGCACCTTCCTGGGTCTCTGCTCCTTCCGACCCCGTGCCTGGGGTTGGGGTCAGTGTCGGAGGGGGCGTGGCTCTGGCTTTGCAGCCTTCTGGATACGGATTTTTATTGTGCACATAGCAGGCGCCAGGTGCTGAGCTAAGCCCTTTGCTTGCCTTTTTTTTTTTTTTTTTTTTTTAAGATTTTATTTATTTATTCATGAGAGACCAAGAGAGGCAGAGACACAGGCAGAGGGAGAAGCAGGTTCCCTGCGGGGAGCCTGATGCGGGACTCGATCCCAGGACCCCAGGATCACACCCCGAGCCAAAGGCAGACGCTCAACTGCTGGGCCACCCAGGCGCCCCTCTTTGCTTGTCTTATTCCCTTGGAGCCTCAGAACGGACCTGTAAGGTGACGTCGTCGTCACCGTTTTCTAGACGAGCAAGCCAAGGCCCAGAGATGCTCCAGAACCTGCCCGGGGTCATGTGGTGCGTTGGTGACAGGACAGGACTTTGCGCCTCTCGGTGTGAAGAGACGTATGTGGGAGCTTGGGCATTCGGTGATAGCTCAGAGTTCAGACCCGTTCTTGCCTTGGCCAGTAAGAAGGGTGAGAGGATGTTAGAGCGGGAGTTTAATGGGAGTCACCCAAAGATCAGAGAGGAAGGGAAAGAGCTACATACGGAGGCGACGCAGGAGGAGGCATTTCGGTCTCCGGGACTCACGTAAGGAGATTTTGGTTTCTAGTTGTCAGGAAACTAAGAGAGTAGAGGGGCTGCCTGAGAAGTGCCTGTGGTGTTAGGATGAATCAGCAGAGGTATGACACCTCAAACAAGGAAGGGGATACTCCTGTGCTGGCCTCTGCTGGTCTGTTCGCACCCAGAGGAGCTTGGGCACCCTAGCGATGGCCAACAATGGATGCCGACCGACTAGAGGTTGGCAAAACGGAGGGGCCCCAGCGTGAAGCCACTGAAGGGCCAGCAAAGGGCAGGCCTCTGGGGGAGGGGATAAGTGGCCTCCGAATTATGCAAAGACCCCTGTGGAAAGAAGGACCCCCTCCCCGCCACCCCCGTCCCGAGCTTTGTGCAGCTTTGTGCAGCCCTACGGGGGTGGCAGGAGGTTGTCAAGGGGAAGGGGCAGGGTTCTGCTCGGCGTCGGGAAGAGGCCTCCCCTGCACAGCCGCCCATCGGGAACAGGCTTGGTGTGGGAGCAGCGCGGCCTCCTCGTTGGTGGTGCGGGGCCGAGTCCGACACGCCCGGCCCGGATGCAGGGGGCACCTCAGCTCCGGAGACGAGGGGCTGAGCTTAACCATAACCTCGGTGTGTTCCAAGCCCTTCAAAGTTGTAGCACGCCCAGAACATTCTAGAATCGTAGCTGCAGGATCACTGCAATCAAAGGATGCCATTTCCCAGGGCAGAGGAGGAGGGCTGGCTGCGGGGCTCTGGCTGCCTCAGGCCCGGGACTTGGGAGGTTCTGGGTCACACAACCTGGGGGGGGCTGCGCGCTTGGTCCGGTGCTCGGCACTTCCTTGCATTGTCTCGTTTCATCTCAGCAGCTCTCTGGGATGTGCGGGCTCTCGCCCAGATCCCTGTTCTAGAACAGGACTGCGGCATCCAGGTGGTTAACTGGCCCGCCCAGGGTCCCGTCCCATGCAGGAAGGGATGGAAACCCTGGGTCGGTCTCCCTCCAAGCACTTCCCTTTACCCATGGGTGACCCCTGCTCTCTGCTTCCCCTCAGGGATTCCCCGGAGACATTGGCCCCCCTGGGGACAACGGCCCAGAAGGCATGAAGGTGAGTCCCTGCGCAGGGCCGTCGAAGCGAACTGCTGTGTGGAAGCCACAGGCCTCCAAGGCTGGCGACCTGACGTGGGATTGCTGGGGGCCTTGCCAGCCTCTGATGGACACGGAGGTGCCGCCTCTGAGACCGCTCTTTGTTCCCTTCTCACCAGGGTAAGCCTGGAGCTCGAGGCCTGCCGGGACCCCGTGGGCAGCTGGGGCCCGAGGTGAGACCATCTGGCCCTGTCCCCGCCCGTCCCCTGCAGCCCTGTCTGCTCCGGCCTGGGTCCTGGAGGCCTGAGCCAGGGGCCGGGGCCCTTCAGCCAGGACACCACCCTGGGAGGCCTCAGGCTCGCCCTCCCGCTCATCCCTTACAGCCCTAGCCCGTCACCTTGCCACGGTCTTTCTCTGGCCTGGCCTGGCTGGCAGGCGACCTTCCACTTCTGTGGGGCCCCCACTGCCCGGGGGTCTCCCCCAGGAGGCCACTGCCCCTGCTCCTGCCCGCAGCACAGTTCCCAGAGGTCGGAGGGGAGGCCCTGGGCCCTGGGGGTGGGGGACACCGCGTTGGGTACCATGGTTAGCGGCCGCAGGTCGGGCTTCAGATCCGTGTCGGCTTGAGCCCAAAGCCCGTGACATAGACCCTGTGCTGTTAACTCCCTGCTCCTGGGAGCTGCCGGGCGGGTGGGGTGGGGGGGGGCATCCCAGAGAATGACAGGACTTGCAGAGCTAGCAAACGGCAGAGTGAAGATTTGCTTGTTTCCTCATTCATACTCAAGGGGATCGAGACGTTTCCCGTGGGTGGGCCTGTTGGGCACCCGGCGGGCGAGCCCCAGATTTTGCCTGTACCTGAGCACCCCCCCACCTAGGCTCCGGCCCCAAGGTCCCCGGGACAAACAGACAGCCCCGAGTGAGGGTGCAGGAGGCCCGGACTCACCACAACCACAGGCAGGCATCCAGCTGACACGGATCCCTTTGCAGGCTGGTTCTGGGTCTGGCGGGGCCCCAGCGCTGGCTCGGGGAGTGGCCACGTGGGGCTGCTTTCCTGGAAGCTGGGTTGGGGGGTGGCCCCAGAGGGGGCCTCTGGGTTAGGCCTGGCACGCCAGAGAGGCCGGTTTGGAGGCTGCCCTCGCCTGCGGGAGGGCCAGGAGTGGAAAGGGAGGGGTGAGGACGGAGGGCCGGCGCCAGCCACGTGCCCCCGTCTACACCCACATTACGGCGCGAGAGCCTGCTGCTTGCTCCCGTCTCCGTGGATTCATTCATCCACCCCTGCCTTCGTCCGCTTCTCCACCTGCTCCCTCCTCATGCCCCTGGACCCCACCTTCACTCCCCACACGTCCGTGAGGCCCTGCACACCCATCCTGAATGATTTTTGTGGCGGAGTAGGGCGCAGGGCCTCAAAAAAGAGTAAGAGACCATCGCTGTCCTCCAGGAATGCAACTTAGGGTAGTCATCATCCTTAGCATGGTCCTCTCCGTCCTGCACCATCTTAGAGATGGGGAAACTGAGGCACAGTGAGGCTAAGGTCTGCCACTGCATGGTTGGTGGAGCTCAGAACAGAGCTCATATCTTTGAGCTGTCGTCTGAGGCTCTGTACCTACAGTGTATGATGGGGTTTGACTCTGCCCAGCACTGCCACGAACCCGGGGCCTGTCACGTTCAGGTGTCATGTTCAGGAGCCCCATTCACGTGGAAGGCCCTGTGTAGCCTGGGTGGGGGTCCAAGTGGGCAGACCAAGTGGACCATTTCTCGGGGTCCAGGAGGACTCTCCTCTGTCCACCCCCTCTCCCTCCTTACAGGTCAAGCTCTCCGAGTCTCTCCCTGGACTAATTTCTCCTTTTTCCTCTCTTGTGTCTCCCAACTCTAGGGAGATGAGGGACCCATGGGGCCACCCGGGGCCCCTGGCTTAGAGGTGAGTGTCCCTGGCGCCGGGCAGGTGGGATTTGTCATTCCTGTGCCGGCGGTGTGCAGAGAGGCAGCACCTGCTGGTGCTCTGCAGAGAAGTCATCGGCGGGAGCCCTGGGCCAGCCGGTGAGGGGATTGGAACAGACGCAAAGGATAGAGAGACGAGGCAGGAAACCGACCGGCTGCGCTCATCCAGCTGCTGTGGGATGGGCTTTGCGTCCGCTCTCATTCATTTGAGTCTCCGTGAGGGCGGCATTGCTGGTCTGAGTTTCACGCAAGGCCATCAGGCCCAAAGACGGGCGGGGCAGCCCCGTGTCTCATCGTCCAGAGCCTCACCTTGCTCCCCGCGACGGCCCTGCCCCGAGCGGTCTTCCACGAGGTCCTCCCCGGGCGGGTGGTGGTGTAAACCAGCCGTGCACAATCGCTTCATCCTTGGGGCCCATTTACACTCTTAAAAAGGAAGGAATGGAGCCCCCAAAAGCTTTTCTCTGTGTGAGTTCCATCTATTGATATTAGTCATCAAAACTGAAAACTTTCAAGTGTGTTTATTAATCCATTTGAAATAATAATCAGCCCACTCCGTGTTCACAAAAATAATAGTTTCATAACAAAGCAAAACACCCACCAGCTATATTTTCCGAGGCAAAATAATCTAATGAAAAGAGTGGCATTGTTTGACCGGTTTTGCAAATCTCTTTAATGTCTGCTCTAATAGAAGTCAGCTGGAATCTCCCATCTGCTTCTGCATTCAACCCGTTGACGATACCACATGTCATGTAGCCTCTGGAAATCTCCGCTTACACTCACGAGAGTGAGAGACACAGGCCAGCGACGTCTAGGCGCTATTGTGAACCTAGCTCTGACGTCACGGGTCTCCCGCGAGGGTCCCCGGGCCACACTCTGAGAACCGCTGGCATAGACTCTCCAGTCCCCTGGGCCCTGCCTGTATCTTCCGTCCAGGTCCTTCCTCTTCCTCGTTCCTTGAAAGCAGGTTTCAACATCCCCATTTACAAACAGGACTGGCCTGGGAGGGGAGACGTCCCTGAGGTCACACAGCTGCAGACCCCCCACCCCCCCACCTCTGCATCTCCAGAATGGCTGGCAGCCTGGGGCTCTCCGGGCTCTGCACCCCTGGCCCCCTGGGGCATTGTGCCAGCACTGGGACCCCCCCCAAGCAACACTACCCACCCACCTAGCCCCCCTCACTCACCTCTCTCTGTTTGCAGGGCCAACCTGGCAGGAAGGGGTTTCCTGGCCGGCCAGGCCCAGACGGCGTGAAGGTGAGGGGACCTGGGAGTGACTGGGCTTGCGGGGGGTGGGATAGAACAACAGGGGAACAGAAGAAAGGTGGGACCGGCAAATGAGGGCCCCGTGAAGAATCCCAGTCCCCGGGCAGGTGTGGGAAGGGGGTGAGTGATCCCCATTTATCACAGCACAGTGGTAACAGAGAGGAAAGAATGAACAGAACCTAAATGTCCAACAGTGGGGTAGTGGTCACATAACGGGACGCAGGGCAGCCACCAAAGACGGTGCAGCGGAGGAGTTTACAAGCTGGTAAGACGCCTGTGCGCACGGAGGTGGTGGTGAGGCCGTGGTAGGAGGCAGGTGACAGGTGGAGGGTTACGGGACCAACCTGCTGCAGGGGCCGGTTGCATTCCCGGCGGCTCAGAGCAGAGGCTGCGGTGTAGACAGGGGCTCTCTCCCGGGCGGTGGGGCAGTTCTGTTCCTTTTGTGGGTCTCCAGCTTTCCCTCATTAGGTGCAGTAATTATCTATTACATTTGTTAGCAGTTTTTTTATTTTTTAATTTATCAGGAAAGCACTGGCCTGGGTGGGAGAGTGATGATGCTCAGCACATGGGCAGCCTCGCTTAGTGGCTTTCCAAGGACTCCTCTTGAGGGCTGGATTTTCCAAGCCGTCCCAGAAGGAGAGTGCTGGGCCACGTTTACAGCTGGGCAGGCGCACGAGCGTTAGCGCAGAGCCAGGGTAGCTCAGGTCATCCGCGGCCCCCTCCACGCAGGGGACATGGCCCGTGTGTCTGTCTGGGCCCCTCTGCTTCTCATGAGCGTGAGGTCTGGGGGAAGAGCTGGAGGGAAAGATGAGGCTCGAACCCTGATTGCGGTGAGCCACATCCATTTGTAGCCAGACTCCTGGCTCGCTGGGCTAGTGTCGCCCTTTGTCCTGCCCTCTGAGGTCTCGCTCTTTCTCCCTCAGAGGCCAGCTGGGTTTCTGTGGTGGGAGCGGTGACATAGCCTGGGTGGATTTATCCCACGGGGCTGCTCGCCTCTCCAGCTCACACCGGGGGGAGACCAGGGCGGCTGTGGCTGCCTGAGGAGCAGGAGCCACCCCAGCTCGGGACAAAGCTGGCAGACAAGGCTACAGGAGGCCACCAAGCATGAGAGCTGGAAATAGCCTACGAGACAAACGAGTGTGATTTCCCTTATTTATGGCTGGGGGAGGCTGAGCCCAGGGCAGCGACAAGGCTCACCGATCCTTTTGCCAGCTGCTTTCAGAGCCCTGGTGGGTCAGGATCTAGGATCCAAGTGCCCCGACTCTCGGGTTCCCTGCTCTTCCCGTGGTGGGGCAGCCTGGTGAACAGTAGGAATGGAGATTTCAATCAGTTGGACCAAAGTTCTAGCTTGCTGTGTGGCCTGGAGCAGATCCGAGCCCCTCTGAGCTTCAGTCGCCGCCTCCACAAAATGCAGCGGGTTGATGAACAGCCCAAATTCGATACAGACATCAGGGTACCAGGTAGTCTGCCAAGGGGACCACTCAGGGAATGGGCGGCTAGGGCCGTGTCTGGGGCCAGAGGTTCTGTGCAAGGGTCCCATTGCTTCCACCGTTTGTTTGAGGTCTCTGCAAGGCCAGACACTGGGGTTGAGGTTTTCTGTCCTTCCCTACTGGTAGGGACGAGGCCAGTTACCTGTGGCTGTTCCCTGTGCGGGGGCGGCGGGGGGGCCCTACACTCCCATCACCCATAAGTGATGCTCCTCTTTTCCTCTTTGCAGGGGGAGCCAGGCGACGCTGGGCGGCCAGGGCCTGTGGGTGAGCAGGTGAGTCCACACATTGTGTCTCCGAACACAATGACTCTATCACGCGCTTCCTCTGTGCCGAGCCCTTCTGCGCAGCGCTCCACACGCATCCGCCTTCCGTGCCCGTGTAGGCTGCTGGGGTCAGTTAGCTTGTCTCCCCTTTGATGGGGATGGTCGCTGACTCTCAGCGAGGTAAAGTCACCGAGTGAGAAAGCCCCGAATCACAGCGCCTTGGCCTGGCCCTGTGGATGTTTTCGGAGCATTTGCCCAAAGGGATTCCATGACTCTGCTCCCAGAACATTACAACTGGAAGAGCCTTCGAGACTCGCCGGCTATGCTCCGTTGACAGATAGGGCAGCTGAAACCGGGAGAAGCGTAGCCACCTGCCAGGGGCTCTCGCTCAGGCAACCCTCACTTACGAGGAAAGTGAAACTCAGATCAGTGGCTCCGGCTAGGTGGGAAGTCAGGCCAAGGTCTGAAGAGGAGAAGAGTTTACAAGTTGTCATGACAGGGGAGGTTTGAGAATCACGACCTTCATTTTGGTGATCCAGGGTCCTGGATGCTACGGAGAAGCAGCTGTGAGTGCCGGGGGTGGGTGGTGGGGGACGGACAGCCCGGCACCCCCCGAAAGCTTAACCTCTGGGCTTGGGGGCCAGGTGGAAAGGTAGCAGTCTCCTGCACTCCCTTAAACCCTGCAAGGGGCTGCCTCGTGCAGGAGGGGGGATAGCGTCGGGGACCCAGAAGAATCTGCCTCTGCTGAGAAACGCCGTCAGTGGCGTGAGAGCGGTGCACGATGGGCTTCCTCACCAGGCCTGCAACATCTGTTGGCGGGAAGAAAGGAATTAAAGCAGGGGGTGGACTGGATTTTTGAAACCTTTCCAGTGTCATTCGAGCGCATTCTGTGGGAAGCCCAGGAGTTTGGAAGGGCTGTCACGGCCTGCATATATTTCCTGATTGGAAAAAAAAAAAAAGAAGAAGAAGAAGAAGGCCATGCGATCAGCAAATTTAATTTCATACTTATGCTGATGGGAAGGGCCCTCGGGAAATAGATCCTCAGAATCTTAGAATGTCGGGACACAGAGGGTCCTTGCAAACAAAGCACTCTGTCCCCGGGTCCTGTGGACCCCGTCCCGTAATAAAGTTTTTAAATGCATCAAGTGCAAAACGAAGGATTACAGAGGAAATCGATGATAATGAAATACAATCGTGAAAGTGCGTTCAAGGTGACCCAGTCTCGGACGGGCTTCTTTATTAATGCGTTGCATAACGAGATCCAGCAGCAGGCCTGCTAACGACCTCAAATTTGAAGCAGCGACAAGCCTTAGTGACACGTTTTGAAATCTGCAACAATGACTGTAATGTGACATGTGCCTATCTGTGACAGTAACAGGTACCGTGGGTTCGTCGCCTACGCTCAGAATTGAGGGATGTGCTAAATTTCCATCAGAGGTCGGTGGAAAGAAGAGTCGTGATTTTTTTTTTTTTTCCTCTTTAAGTTCAGGGACTGCCCCTGAATTCCATCCACGGGGCCTTCCGGAAACCCCAGTGTAGACCCCGGGATCCTAGCCCACGTCGGCAATCTCATTAATAAGAGTGACTGAGTAAGGTAGTGGCAAAGCCGGCGGGGGGGGGGGGGGGGGTGGCCAGGAGGACCGGCGCCCAGCCCGGTCTAGCTGCCCGGCTACTGGGACCGCCGCTGGAAACAGCCCTGCCTGAACCGTGAGGCAGCGCTGGGGCCCGGGCTGGGAAGGGGCAGGCACCAGTCGTCCACAGCAGAATCCAAGGGTCCCGGCAAAGGTTCTGAGGTCCCCCTTAGGCACGTATGCATCGGCACTGATTGGGCTCCCGTTAGGGACCGGGCTCCAGGCCCAGCGCCTTCTCCACCACCGCCTGCGCTCTCCTCCGCAGCCCCAGGGTGGCTCGGTAACCCCATCTCACGAGTGAGGAGAGTCCGGCTCTGAGAAGTGAGCTCACTTGTCAGGCTCTCCTCGACGGCAACACAGGCGTGTCAGAGCCAAGGTTGACCCTCAGGGCTGCTGGGCTCCCAAGACGGGCCTTAGAGGGACTGGATAATCCTGTGAGCTCCTGAGCCCTTGCCCCTTGGTGACAGCTAGCGAGAGTGCAGAGGGCTCGTCAGCAGGCCCTGTGCTCGGTGCTGGGCGCACGAGGGTGATCACAGGCCGGCTTTGCCTTGAAGAAGCTCCATCCAGGGAGGGGCCGGGGCTGCAAACGCTCACCAGAGACAACTGTTCCAGCAGAGGACCTACCGCTGTCTGCTTCTCAGGTGTACTCCGTGCCCGAGCAGAATGCCATATGAGGGAGGGGGACCAGGGCCACCTCCTTCCCCACATCGGGGACTCTGATCTGGTGCTGCCTCCTCCCCCGTGTCCTCCCGCGGCGGTCAGGGCTGCTCCTCCACCCCCCCCGCCCCGGCCAGGTGGAAGCCCTGGGCCTCCAGGCCAGCCTCCTCTCCACCCGCAGGACGGGCCTGCCAGGATCTTCCGGGACAGTGCCCCATGGGTGTCCTGGGGGCCCGGGTGGGGAGACGGGGCACTTGCTGTATGGCTCTTATTCATTAGGATCCTGCTTGGCTTCTTGTTTGAGGTTTATGGCCCGCCTGCCTTCCAGGACCCAACAACTCATAAATTTAAAGTAGCTATGAAATTTCTGTTTCTCTGGGCCAGTCGGGCAGGGGCCTCTTAACAGAGCCGTTTTTATTCCCGTCGCTCAGCATCCTCTAAATGTCTGAGTGCTCCCTAGTGGGGCGCTCGGGCCTCTGTGTTAACCCTCTGCCCTTTTAAAATAAATTAGAACGGGATGGGAGGGAACTAGCATTTATTGAGTGCCTACATGTGCCATGCATTATCTTCAAGACTCAGAGCAACCCCGGGGAGATAGGGAGAGACCTTTATCTCAAGTGCCCCCTGCCCCCCCCCCCCCCCCCCCGCCAACGATGAGGCTCAGAGAGGCTCCATGGACTTGCCCAGGGTCCCCAAGCCTGACGACTGACTGACGGTGCCAGAAAAAATATCAGGTTCAGGGCTTGGCCCTCGGTAAGTGCCAGCTATTGTTATTAATAATGCCGTCACCTTGAAAATGCTCTAATTTTTTTTTTAAGTAAGTTGTTGTAAATGTCAAATACTTGGTCATGGTCCGTGACTTGCTAGCCATGACCTCATGCCTTGTACCTCACCCCTCACACCTCATGCTTCAACCCCGAAGGGTCTCGGAGCCCAGGGACCCAGGACCCTCCACCGTGTGGCATTGGTGCAGGCGTGCCAGGGGATCTGTGCCCTGCTCACGACCACTCGCTTTGGGGGTCCCCGGGTGGAGGGACGAGTGCATGGGCCTTGGAGCCCCACGGACCAGAGCTGAATCCCAGGCTGCAGCTGCAAGACACACACAGTTGTGGCCTGAGCTGCCACTTTACAACGGTCTCCGAGACCCACAGAGCTAAGCCTTTGGAAATGGGCACCGTTTTCTCACCCCGGTTGATTGACGCCTTGGCCAGCTTCCCCGCCTGAGCGCACAGCTTGCAACTTCTGACCTGTGTCCGCTCAGCTTCAGGGTCTCGTTCCTTTCTGGATCCGCTTGGGGGACAGGGAGCAGCTCGTGGGGGACGGATCCACTCCTCCCTCTCAGTCGGCCTTTCCTGATGCTCCCGGAAACTCCTGGCTGCAAACCTGAGTCCTTCCAAAGCCGCTGTTGCCCCTCTGAACTGTGCGAGACACCCCGTCCGCCGGGGGTGGGGGGGCTTGGGGTCTGGACAAGGAATCGTCTGCTTTCCCGGGTGTCTCCTCCGGGTTGCTGAACCTGGCCGCGCGGGCGTGGGTGCGTCTGGCATGGCCAGCGAGGCCCACGGCCACCTAGAAGAGCCCCTGGAACCCGAGGCGAGTTATCACCCAGTGGAGTTAGAAAGAGCGACAGGAACCACAGTGTGAGTGCGTGTGCGCCCTTCAGAAAGCAGAGGGAGCCTTTCAGGGGACCGCGTGGAGGCCTCCGCGTCCCCCCTGTGAAGCAGGCTCTTGGCGGAGGCTGCCCGCTGTTTCCATCCTGGCCAGCCCGTTTGCTTCTCTCTTGGAGACGGCCCCCAGAGCCCTGAGCGATGGGGACCGAGTCTAGCAGGCAGGGCTCTTCCCAGCACGGCCACCCCCCAAACGCGGCCGCCTCCCAGCCTGCTCCTGGCGCGGGAAGAATGTGCGGCGCTCCCAGGGATGCTGGCAGCGGCCCCACCGCTTGGCTCCGAAATCAGAACCATCTGGAGGAGTGAGGGAAGTCAGGACAGTGCCTGGAGAGAGGCAGCTCCTCCGTGGCAGCCCCAGGCCTGCTGGGGCCCGGGCGGGGCAGGGGGCGCGGGCAGGGGCCGCAGGGCCGGGGAGCCGCCGCCCGCCCGTGGCCTTTGACTCGCCGTCCCCGGGTTCACGGGCCTTCCCCTTTTCTCTTGCTCGCGGGCGCGTGTCTTCTAGGGACTTCTGGGATTCATCGGTCTGGTCGGGGAGCCTGGGATCATGGGAGAAAAGGTGAGTTATGCGGGGACGGTACCGAAACAAGTGCAACTTTGCGGCTGAAGCTGGAAGAGGAGGAAGGGCCCGGGTGTCGTGGGGATTTCGGCACCTTTCCCCGGCTTCTCCTTAGCCACTGCCCCCATTGCTGGCACTGCCCAGGGGCTCTGTCCTGCCCTCCCGGCGGCACTGCCACCGCCGCGTGACTCTGGGTGACAGGTGGCTCCTTCGCAAGGCGTGGGCCCTCCTGGCTGCGCACGGGCCCCGAACAGGTGTGGGCGACAGGCGGGAGGCGGAGAGCCATCCTTTTAAGAAAGGACAGAGTTCCTCAGGCATCCCTGTCACCACCCCCCAGCAGCCGTGTTATACAGACCAGATAACCGGGGCTCACACGGGGGAGGTGACCAGGCCCAGGCCACCCAGGTAGAGAGTGGCAGCGCCGGGATGTGAATCAGGTTCGGTGCCCGAGGCCCCCACCTCTCCCTGCCGCGGGTTAGCTCCCAGCCCCCAAGCACCCTGTGCCTCTTTCCCACCTGCTTTCCGTCAGTGGCCTTATCCACCCCCCAAGCGGGCCTTCTGGGGAGCTGATGGACAGAGAACCTGAGGTCCCGAGAGAGGAAACCTCTGCCCTGGTTCGGCCCCACCTTCCTTTCCAGGCTCTTCCTGAGACCTTACTTCTCATCACTCAGATCCCAGACCCCCTGGCCGCCACCACCGCTAGCTGCTCCCCTCCGTCTCCTTCTCCACCTTCCTGTTTTCTCCTCTTCTTCTTCTCTTTTTAATTTAACTTGTTATGTTGAAGCAGTTAGAGAATCACAAGATGTTGCAAAAAACAGTGCAGAAAGGTCCCTCGTACCCTTCACCCTGTTGCCACTGATGGTCACGTCTTGCGCAACTGGAGTGCAATATCAAACCAACTCTGGCCTTCTTTTGTTGCTCAAACGTTCTGGGTCCCCCCTCACCTACAGACCATTGCCCGTGCTGGTCCTCCTGTCCAGGTGCACCCTCCCCAATGCCACCTCTCTGCCCTCTTGGGTGTAGCAGGTCTTCCCAAGGGAGGCCCGCCCCACCACATCCCCGCACCCTGATGGGTCAGATCCCCCACCGAAGGGCCTTAGCACGCACGCCCTCATTGTGTGGACCTGTCTGCGCCTGTGTTGGTGCTCTGTGTGTCTCTCCGCAGCACTCTGAGGGCTCCCCATGTGAGCAAGGTCTGTCTGCACTACTCACCTTCGCATCTTTAGGGGCTAGGGTATTGCTCCAGGCACGTAATAGATGCTCAGTAAATGGTGTCTGGGTGGATGCAAAACACAGGGCCTCTCAAACACAGAATCAGGATTCAAACCCAGAGCCCCTCCCTCCACCATCTCTGCCCGGTTGGTCTGGATTGGGTCAAGAGGAAAAGAATTGCATCTCAGATGCTCCGGCATCTCCTCTCTGGGCAGGGGATGGGAAGAGTGAGCGTGCCTTCTATGGCCATCGCCACCTCTGCAAGGCCCGCCCAGGGGATGCCAGGCCCAGTGAGGACCACGTGACGCGGGCCAGCATCACAGGGGACAATGTCATCAGCGCATCCTCGATCAGGACCGCCCATGCCCGAGGGAAGCCCGCTGGGTGGCATGCCACAGTGGATGCTGAGCCCTCCGGGGCTTGCTGGGTTCCCGGCTTCTGCCAAGTGAAATCCCAGCACCCCTTCCCCGGCCACCACCGTGGGTGATGTGACTGTAGACTTTGGACAAGTCCCTGCCTCTCCCTCTTTGGCCTCTGGAAGACCTCTGCACCTGCCTCCTACAGAGCCACCCCACAGCCATGACCTCCCTGCCTTGCTGTCTCCATCACAGGGTGACCGGGGCATGATGGGACCCCCAGGCGCACCCGGACCCAAGGGCTCGATGGTAAGGAGCCAGTGTGTGCTGCCTGCCTGCTCCTGTCACAGTGGTGGTGACAGCTCTGCTCTCCTCTGCCCGCTTCCGTGTACTCGGGCCTCCAAGAGGCCTGGCTGCTGCCCCTACGGCGCTGGGCCGGGGCGGGGACCAGGGCAGCCGGGGTGGGAGGAGGAAGAGCCACCTGCTTCACCTGACTCCTTCTCTCTCGTCTCCTTCTTGGTAGGGTCATCCTGGAACTCCTGGTGCTGTTGGGACCCCCGGAGAGCCTGGACCCCCGGTAAGCAAAGCCCTCATGTTCCCTTTGCTCAAACCCACTGTCGAGTAACAGTGAGGAGTCTCCAGGTCTCAGAGTCAGACAAACCTGGATTTGAATCCCAGCTCCCTCTTGCCAGGAAAGATCATCGAACCTAAAGTTTGCTCGTGGAAACATAGAGAAAGAAGATCATCGTGGCCGTGACCGTGTCATCACGCGGGTTAGATGACACCAGGCCGCTGGTGTTCGTTACGTAGCCGTGTTGCTAGTGCAGGAGCATGTTGGCCATCAGTGCCGTTGCTGCTTTGCCCCTTCACTCAGGAAATACGGTGTCGTGTGTGCCTGGAGCCGCTCTAGGAGCCGGCGGTGCAGCCATCAGCAAGGCAGGAAACAGCCACTGCCTTTAGGAGCTTATATTCTGCCATTTGGGGGAGAGAGAACCCAATAACTAAGTGACACCTGCTATGGAGGAAGCGTAGGGGAGAAGATGGGAAATGTTGGGGACACTTGGGCTGAGCACAAGGGTGAGGACTCAGGGGTCTTGGACTTCTTGGGATGACTGGGGAACCGGGGAGATTCCTGAGGATCCCAAGGCAGGGAGGGGTGGGAGAGGCAGGGTAGCTGGGGTGGGGGTGGGCCCATCTACTCTCTGGAGGGTGATGTTGGGGGCAGGGAGCGGTGACTCTCATTCTGAGCCCTTGGAGCTTCTGCTGCCTCTGTCTCTGCTGATGGAGCATGGAGACTGGGAGGGGCTCTCCGTCGAGGCGAGGCTGGGGCTCAAGGCTGGGAGCCCCATCTGGAGAGGTGGAGAGGTGGGCTTCAGGCAGGTGGGAGGGGGCTGGAGGAAGGGGACCAGCCCAGGCACGATCCCGGGGCAGGGCTGGGGGACAATGAGTTCGGGCTGCCCAGCTCCCTCCAAAGGCCGGACTGAGGGACTCCCTGGGGTCTGATAAGGGAGGAAACGGGAGCCTTTGAGGGTCTGAATCCAAGGGAAGTGTGCACCACACACCAGTTCTTTGCACCAATTAGGGAAACAAAGCCAGCTCAGTTCCCAGACTTTGCTGTGCACCTACCGCGTTCTGGGCCTACGCTCAATCCAAAAGGTGCAGGAATGATTAGAAATACATGTGCTGGGGCACCTGGACGGCTCAGTCGGTTAAGGCTCTGCCTTCGGCTCCGGTCATGATCTCAGGGTCCTGGGATCGATCCCTGACTGGCACCCTGCTCAGTGGGGAGTCTGCTTCTCCCTCTTCCTCTCACTTTGCTCCTCTCCCCCCTGCTCATGGTCTCACCATCTCTGTCCCAAATAAATAGATAAAATCTTAAAAAAAAGAGAAATATATCTGCTTTTAAGATCCTGTCTAGTGGGAGTACCGAGTAGAAACATCCTCTCACTCACTAACAGAACTTTACTGAGCACCTACTACGTGCCGAGCAGTGCTAGGTCCTGAGGAGGGAGATGGAGGGACTAGCCAGGGATGAGAAGCCTGGACGCAAGTGCTCATCATCCCAAGACGGAGGTGCGAGCCGCAGGTGGTGCTGTCTGTCCTCTACAATCCTTTCAATGATTGTGCAGAGGTGGGATGAGAGCCAGCGCTCTGGGCTCCTGTTGGTGTATTTTTCCCTATTAACGAGAAGGAGGCGGAGAAGCCACTTCCTGCCTGGGGCTGGAGGGGTGGGCTGGTGGGCTGCAGAGCCCAACTTGGGACCTGAGGGTCCTAGCCCACCCAGCCTGAAGGCTGCTGGCCCATCTCCCTCCCCAGTGTTCGTGGGATGAAAGTTCCAGGGCCCAGCAGATGCTCCTGGAGATGCAGTGATCGGGGACCGTCGGGGTGGGAGGTGCCCAGGCGAGGGTCCATCATCAAACTGTAGCTCCTGTGCCCCTGGACCTCAGCCTCTCTGGGCCTCAGTCCCCCCACCCGTCCAGCGGGAGGAGAGGAGCCTGGAACGGAGTTGCTGGAACAAAACGGAAGGCCAGTGGGAGGTGGGAAAACAGTGGGGACGTCTACACCAGCACACGGAAGGGAGCTCTGGGCCTCCTCTGAGTCCCCTACTCCATGGCTCCCCTGACCTCGTCCCCGCTCTGCGTCCTCGGCGCCTCCAACCATTCTGAGTGAGGTCAGCCACATGCTGCCTTCAGACCCCGGGGTCTGCCCCTGACCTGCCGCCACTGCTGCACATGGGGCTGGTCGCGTGGATCTCTGGGGGCTCCGGCCACTTACTCACTGGGTGATTGTTGGCAGCGTTCATAGCCTCTCTGTGTCTCGGTTTCGCCATCCGTAGGCCAGCATCAAGCTCCCTCCCTTAGGAGGCATCAGAGATACGCGCCAGGTGCAATGCTTGGCGAACCGTCCACATGCAGACTAAGTGCGATGAGCCACACTAGTCATAATGACTATTTACTAGACACGGTAACTACCACTGCCACGAGTAGGACTACTGCCATTAAGGTGACATTTCTGATGACACCGGTCACGTCTGATGAGCATTCTCCCCGCTTTTCCAAGCACATGAACATGCACATTCTCCTACAGCCCATTGAGGTCAGCTGAGATCATTATCCTCGTTTGCCTGGGGGTACTGGGGACACTCAGGTTCTGGGACCCCCCCTCCCCATCGCTGACCCCTTCCCACATCGAGACAACTGATAGCGACCCTTTACTGAGGACCTTCCATGTCATTTCGTTGTCCCAGAAGCTCCACGAGGTAGGGATTCTTCTTAACCCCATTTCGCAGATGAGGAAACTGAGGCCCAAAAAGTTGCAATCACTTGCCAACGTCCCAGAATTAGGAAGGCGGCAGGGCTGGGGTTTGAACCTGCTCCTCGGGGGGAGCAGTCTGTTCTTGTGAGCACTCGGTTCGACTGCCTCAAAGCAAAGACTTGGCTCCTGAATTTCCCAGTGACGCATTACGTGCCGTCTTGCTGTCCGAGATCCTGCTATAAAATAGCTCATTCTCACCCAATCTTGCTGTCACCCGCCATCCGGGAGTCAGATCGGCCTTCATATTGGGCCAGGCGTGTGGGTCCACACCCTGCTTGCTCTGCTGACAAGGGGCGAGCGGGAACCAGCCGCACACATCCGCCCGGCAGCTGCAGCTGACCGAGGGTCTGCGCTCCTCCAGGCCGTGGGGCCAGAGAGAAATGGAACAGCCAGTTTTTCCCGAGGCCCCAAATGGAGCTGGGCCTCTCCCTGGTATTTGGAGGGGGATGAAGCCGCCTCTTCCTTGTCAAAGGAGCACGCCCAGTCTGAGGCTCGCTGCTGAGCCGGGAGGCTCCTGGAGGGGTCCTGGCTGGCCGGCGTGGGGAGGCGCCGCGCCCCCTGTGCAGCTGGGGCCGGGACCCCGGATCAGAGATTAGGCATGAGGCGACCTGCTTCCTCTCGGCTCCCCTCCTACCCTCTGACCCCTTCTGTGGTTCGACTGTTCGTGGTTCATTCAACAGATCCCCAAATCCTGGTCGTAGGCCTGTGCTGTGCTCGGTGCTGAGAGCTCAAAGAACAAAGGCAACCCTGTGTCTTCCTTCCCTCCCTCCCTGTGTCTTGCCACCCCACATCCCCGCCTCTCCCTCCCTCACCTCGGGGCTGTGGTCTGGTTCCCCCCCCTCAGACCCCAGGCTCTTTCTGCCCTGGTCAGAGCCTTCTGGACAGAAGGAGATGTCGCAGCTGAGGTTTGGTGAGGGAGAGCATGCGGGCTGCCGTGTTCCCCTTGCTGTTGGAAGGAAGACGGGGAGATGGAATCTGGGGAGCCCTTTGGTCAGGAAGGTCATGGGAGCTTCTGGGTGTTGGTTTTGAGATACAGAAGGAAATGGCTCATCCACCCAGGGAGGCTTCTCCTCACTGCTGGCTTCCCCGGGAGGGCTGGAGGCCCACCACGTTGAACCCAGGCCGTTGACCCGGGCTCTGGGGTATAGCTTGTGGGCTGCTTCTCCCCGTCGGATGGCTTTTCCCACTGGGCCAAGCCCTTCTATGTGGAGGCTACGGGGCCCAGGCAGGGGCCATTCCCGAGCAAGGCCTGTTTGAGGGCTGCGGCCAGGCTTTGCCCCCACACTCCTAGCCTTCTGGGTCGCCCTTGCTAACTGAAAGGAGGCTTCTCCAAACTCTTTCTCCTCCCCACAGGGTCCTCCAGGATCTCGAGGACCACCAGGCATGAGGGGAGCAAAGGGACTCTGGGTAAGTGGGGCCCAGCCCCCGGGGAGGGGGTGCTGACCCTGGCAGGGGCCATCTGACAGGGACACTACCTCCTGGTCCTTGCCCCCTGCCCAGCCCTGAGATCTGTGATTTTCATGGAACCAGGCAGGGTTCCAGGCTCATCCCGGGCCTGGCTGTCAGCCTTGGGACACCCCCCTCTACCCTATTTCTGAGCAACAGGCCTTGGCATCCCGTGGGTACAGCCAGGCTCCGTGGTACCAGTGTTTTGTCCATTCATTTGTTCATTCGTTCATTCGGGCACCATTTACTTAGCACCGACGGTCTGAGAGCCACTGGTGGAGGCCCTGCAGAGGCCACAGAGCATGGGAGAGGCGTGACCCATGGCTGTCCCCATGGCTATCCCCATGGCTCAATCAAGTAGGTCAAATAGGTTGTCTGGGGGCATTGGCACATGGACGGTGAAGCATAGGCAGCTTGGGAGCCTGGACAGGGTAGCAGAGACTGCTTCAGGGAGAGGAGGGTGCTGGAGCTGCCGCCAGGTTCCAGGCAAGGTCACCAGCCCTAAGGTAAGAGAAGGCACATTTGGGGGTCTCTGTGGGTTCAACAGAGGGTCGGAGGAGAGGGATGAGACGGGAACCAGCAGGTGGCAAGCCTGCAAACGACAGCTGGCCTGTGCGCTGTGCTCCCAGGGTAGTGGGGAGCCACAGAGGATTTTAAGCAAGGGCTGGCCTCCGCACAGTCGCCAGGGGCAACCACGGGTACTTCCTACGGGTCGGGTACTGTCCATCACATATGTTAACTCATTTAATCTTCAACACGACTCTATAAAGAAGGTGCGCTTCTGGTTTCCATTTTACGCACAAGGAAACTAAGGCACAGGGAGGTTGAGTCAGTTGTCTCGGGTTGCACAGCCAGAAAGCGGCAGAGCTGGGATTTGAAGCCAGGGAACCTGGCTCTCAGGCACCGTCTTAGTTTCGGTTGTGCAGGGAGGGCGGATAGAGGGGTTTTCTGCTCCCAGCTGGCGAACCGGGGCTAGGCCAGGCAGCCTTGGAGGAGGGACCGCCATGGCCAGGTAGCGCCGAGGGACAGCCCAGGCCTGCTATCCAAGCTCCTCCGTACGGGGGGGGGGGGGGGGGAGAATCTGTGATTAGTCTCCTCTTGGCTGAATTTCAAGTGGTTTTAAATTTTCCCCCAAACCAGATGGCCAGCAGGCAGGCTGGGAGAGGGGGGATTAAGAGGCATTCCTGGGGCCCAGCAGGGCCCTTCCCAGTGCTGGGTCCCAGTGCCGGGTCTCTGCAAGTGGACCCAGGCCCATTGGCAGCCACTTGCACCCTGCCCCTGTGCACACTGCCTCCTGCCCTCAGGAAGCCAGACGAGCTGGAGATTCAGGTCCTCAGCTCCCCGAGCTGCCCCAGCTGTCTCCAGCACCCCTTCCCGGCAGTGGCTCGGAGAATGTGTGTCCTGCTTGAGGAAACCCAGGCTCCCGACCACATCAAAAGTCTCCAGGGCCGGGAGGGAAGCTTCGGGACGTGAGCTCCTCCCGCCGCTGCTGGGTTTGGCAGGAATGCAAAGCCTGTGGGACGGGCCCCCTGGCTCCCTGGCCTAATAGTCCACCATTGGCCACTGGCCACTTCACAGGGGGTGGGCAGGGGTGTGCACGAGGGGACAAGACGAGGGCCTCAGCCCCTCTGTTCTTGGTAGAACTGCTGACAGGGTCTGGGTCCACAGGCCTCGACTGAAAGAGCGGGGGCTCTGGGTTCGGACAGGGGCAAGTCTCGGCCTTCCCAGTTACCAGCTCTGGGACCTCAGGCCAGCTTCTTCACTCCTCCAAGACTTAGTGGATGACATTTGAACTCACATCAGCTGGATGCCCCCCCTTTTTTTTCCCACCACCACCAGTCAGTGCTTATCAGTGCAGGAGTGAGCTCCCCATCGGGGAGGGTGTGCAAGGCAAGACTAGAGAAGCCTGCCTGGAACGCTCTGCCCTGGAGCACGGTGTTGGTGAAGACAGTGCCTAAAAGCCCTGTTACCTGGGAGACTCCACTATCTCCCTCCAGCAAGCACTTTGAGGGAGTCATAGGGGATTCTAGGATTCACGTGCCCGACACTGGGCTCTGCTCCCAAGGAGGGGGCTCAGAGCTCAGCAGACCTGGCCCCGAATCCTGGCTCTTCCTCTGCGACCTTGAGCCACTGGCTCCCTCTCTCCGGGCCTCTAGTTTTCCTCTGTAGAGCGGGCGGGAGACCACTGAGCTCTCTGGAGGGCCAGGATCCGATCCCTCCACGCATGGCGAGCGGCTCGGCAGGCAGGGGACAGGCCCGCGGTCCTTCCCCCTTGGCCATCCATCCCTTTGCCACAAGGCCTACGATTGGCCAGGTTTTCTCTGGACGGTAGCGCCAGCCGGGACTGCCATGGCATCTTCCTGGGGACTGGCGACCAGAGAACAGACACACGGCTCAGACCGAGCCCTAGAGGCCCAGGCCTGCCTCCAGCAGGCTGACCCGTGTTTGCTTGGGGAAGGAAGGAGCAGGCCGGGGGGATGGGGGGGGGCGCGGGGGACTCTCAGGACCCAGGAGGAGCCGCAGAGTGGCCCGGAGCAGGGGTTGGCGTGTGCCCTGCTCATCTCCCCACCCTGGGGAGCCAGCGACGGAGGTGGCTGTGGCTCCAGACAGCGAAGGCTGGCCCTGTATCCCGCTCCCCACCCCAACCCCCAGCAGCACCCACTTCTCCCTCAGCTCGCTGGTCTCCCAGGGAGTGCGCTCTCCCAGGACACTGTCTCCTCCAACGTCCTGCTCCAGGCTTCTCGAGTCCCTGACTTGCACACCCCCTCTGATGCGGAGCTCACTTGCACACTGAGAAGCAGTGACAGGTAGAGAGGTGTGGAAGGAAATGGGCATCCGGCTGAGTTGGGTCCACTTCCCAGCAGTGCAACCGCAGGCTCTTTCCTTGTGGCAAGAGGAGGACGATAGCTTTTAGGATCGTTGCTGCTGCTGCTGTAGCTACTGCTACTATTGGAGATCACGAATGCTGTCTCTCAGAAAGCTTGGCTTCCTGGGATTAACGGTGCTGTGTGGTTCAGACCAAGCCGTCAGCACCTCTGGGCCTCCACCGCAGGCCCAGAGCCATCCCTTTCCAGGCAGGTTCAAGCCTCAGCTAGAGACAGAGGCCAGGGGCCAGGAGCCGTCTCTCAGGAGGGCCCAGCCAGCAGCTCAGCCTCTGTCCCAGCTTCTAAGACCCGGGATGTCCCCACCTGCACAACGAGGAGATATTCCCATCCCCATTTCAGAGACAAGATAACGGAGGCTCTGCGTGGCCCCCCGTCCTGGCTTTACCCAGTCCATGAGGCACTATTGAAGGCTCTGGTCTGGAGTGGAGGCATCGGGTAGCTGATAAGAGGAACTGTTGCTTTTTCTGGCTCAATTATTAGTTGAAAATTTCCTTGCTCCGTTTTTATTTTGTTTTTTCAAAGATTTTATTTATTTATCCAGGAGAGACACAGAGAGAGGCAGAGACACAGGCAGAGGGAGAAGCAGGCTCCCTGTGGGGATCCCAATGCGGGACTTGAACCCAGGACCCCAGGATCATTCCCTGAGCCTAAGGCAGATGCTCAGCCACTGAGCCCCCCAGGCATCCGTTCTTGCTCCATTTTTAAATTTCTTCACGTTGTTTTCTCATCCCTTATCCGCACCTGCTCCACTCAGACACGTTCCTCAGCCCCCTTTGGTGGCTGGCCCCCACACTCCCAGGCCCAGGGTGGGCCAGCCTCCTGCGCGAGACCCTCTTGGTCTCCCCAGCGTGATCCCCCCCAGGTCCCCTGCAGCACAAACACCACACTGTTCTCTACGGGGGGCCTTTGCCGGGGACCCCATTCCATCTGTGTCTCTGTGGGCATCCCTGTAAAGGGGTCACACAGGCCCATGGGTAGAACCCTGGAGGGGATACCCCTGCTGATGTGCTAAAGGACCTTAGACCAGTCGCTTCCCTTGGCTGGGCCTCAGTGTTCCCATCTGTGCAATGTGGGGAGGGGGTGTATTGGACCTGCCTCACGGTGGGGGTGCTCCCGGATTCCAAAGGAATAAGATTGTCCTTCCGGGGCTCCAAGGAACAGCTGCCTGACCCCTGCCCTGTTCCTGGCCCTCCAACATCAGCCGTCGTCTGGGAGCTGGCTGGAGGAGGCTGCTGCGCACACCCGGCCACATGCAGACCCTCCCCCGGCCCTCCTGTCACTTCCCCCCAAGGGTTGTGGTGTGTACACCTGTTGGTGCCCCTTGTGTGCTCGGCGAAGAGGATGCAACAGCCGGGTGTGAAGAGCTGACTGTGGGGACCTGGCCACATGTGTCCGGCCCTCAGCCTCGGCGACTATGAAGGGCGTTGGCCGGCTGACCCCCAGGGTCTCCTTAACCACCAGCCCTGTTCTGGAATGACGGGGCCCCTAGCTGAGTCCCTCGGGGCTTCCCCGTGTCGCACCCCGGTGACCCGGCCCAGGGTGGGGGTGCGCGGGCAGTGGGAGGACAGGCCCGAGGCCCTGGGCAGCCCGCGCTCCTGGTTCCCAGCCCGAGGGAGACCCCTGCTGTCCACCGTGCTAGTCCCTTTCTCCTGTTCCAGGGCCCCCGAGGACCGGATGGACCAGCCGGGGAGCAGGGGTCCAGGGGCCTGAAGGTACCAACCCCACGGCCTGCCCTTCCTCGCGCCTCCCACGCCGCCTGGGACAGGAATCCAGGAACCGAGGCTCAGGCCCCCCTCGGGGGCGCTAGGGCCCTGGGCAGCAGGGAGCCCAGGAGAGGCTGGGAGCTCCCCAGGCCACTCCCCCGGCCCTGCAGCCTGAGCCTGGGGGGGGGGAGGAAGAGCAGAGTGGGGCGCGGGGGGGGGGGGGGGGGGGGTGGAGGAAGGAGGCAGGAAGCAGGGCGGGGAGGGAGCCTCGGGTGCCCTCTGGCCCCTTCCCCGGGGCCCCCAGCCCCCTCCAGAGCCCCCGAGAGCCGAGATTGCCTTCTGGTCCCAGCAGGAGCGAGGGGTCCCCGGCTCTCCAGATGGTGACCGTGAGGAGCCAGGCCCCTTGCCTGGTTTCAGTTTTCCCACCTGCACAACCAGGAGGGGAGACCCAGTCCCTTCTGCCTCCCCCCGCAGCATGGGTCGGGGCCCGAGAAGGGCCCTCCTAAGCGCCCTGTCCACCTTCATGTGCTTTGCTTCCTGCAGGGCCCTCCAGGACCGCAGGGCAGGCCGGGCCAGCCGGGGCAGCAGGTACGTCAGGCCCAGGCTGCCGGCCCCCTCCCCTCTCCCGCTCCCTGCCCTGTGGTTTGTGCCTCTAACCCCCCCACCTGTGTTTCCAGGGTGCGGCCGGTGAGCGCGGGCACTCGGGCACTCGAGGCTTCCCGGTAAGTAGGTTCTGGAAGCCCCGTGGGGCTTGGCCGGGAGATTAGAGCCACGTTACCGAGTCCCCATCCTGCCGTGGAAACCACAGGGTTCTGGCTCCCCCCTTCCCTGCGCCGAAGCCCCTCCAGCCTGCCTCGTTCTCCCCGAGACTCAGTCTCCCCGCCTGTCACGTGGGAGGGTGGGTGTGGGACCCTCGCACCCTGCGAAGGCTTCCAGAGGAGGCCTCGGAGGGACTCAGACCACCTTGGTTCCCTCTGCAGGGCATCCCGGGCCCCTCAGGACCCCCGGGCACCAAGGGCCTCCCAGGAGAACCGGTGAGTGCTCGCTCTCCTCCTCCTTTTGCCTCTTTGCCCCTAGCAGGCTGGTCTCGGGTGGGCCAGCACCCCGGGGCTGTGGGACAAGGTGACAGAGGGACAGGCATGGGCGGGGAAGGGCGCTGGCCAGGGAGCTCAGGAGCTCTGGGTTGGAGTCCAAGCTTGCTTGCCCCTCAGCCTAGTCTTCTTGCAAGAAACAGGAAGAATTGTCCCTATTGTGCCATCCTGTTGTGAAGATAAGAAAATGTAGGGGCGTCTGGGGGGCTCGGTGGTTGAGCGTCCGCCCTCAGCTCAGGCCCTGATCCCGGGAGGGTCCCGGGATCGAGTCCCGCATCGGGCTCCCTGCATGGAGCCTGCTTCTCCCTCTGCCTGTGTCTCTGCCTCTTTCTCTCTCTGTGTCTCTCGTAAGTAAATAAATAAAATCTTTAAAAAAATGTATACAGGGTGCATCTGAGGGAACGGGGTACTCGAGTCTCCAAGGGAGGCAGGATGGGAATTGCAGGGTCCCGACAGGAGCCAGTGAGGGGTTTGAAACAGAGATAACCGTTCAGGAGGTCTCCCTGGAAGGAGGGGTCTGGGGGACAGCCCGAGAGTCAGCCCCCCGCCCGGGGAGGCGGTGAGTGGTACCCCTGCAGAGGGACGGGAGGGGACAGTCTGGGGGGGCCCCAGCGGGAGGGAGCCCTGCATGGAGCAGGAGGAGGACGGGGGCTCCTGCCTCCCCCCGGGGGCCGAGCCATGGCCCCACATCTCTAGGCCCAAGGAGATGCCATTTTGAACAGTGAATTGACCAGGAGCCTGGGGGGGCTTTAGCAGGCGGATCCCAGGTGGAAGGGGGTCCAGGCAGAGGGAACAGAGTGAGCAAGGCTGCTTGGAGGAGCTGGCAGGTTTCTGAGTCGGGAGGGACCCCCGGTTTGAGGGAAGGAGCGTGAGAGAGTGGGTGGTGAGGAGGGAGCTGCAGGCGGCAGGTGGCAGGTGGCGGGGGGTGTGGCTGCAGAGTCCCAGGTTCCGGGATCCTCTCCCTCACCTGCCCCTGCCGACCCCACAGAGGGCCCAGGCCACCTTCTCAAAACTGTTGCGCACCTGCCTTTCTGTCTTATAGGGCCCGCAGGGACCCCAGGGGCCACTTGGCCCTCCAGGAGAGATGGGACCCAAGGTAAGTGCCGCGGGCCCCTGTGTGTCCCATGACGCTGCTGGGGGAGATGTCATCCTCTGCAGGGGTGGGGGGCGCCCTGGCCTGGCCTGGGGATGCGCGTGTCCTGTGTCTTGCAGAAACCCAAGGGCAGACCCCCTAGGAGAGAGGGCAGGTCTGCCCCCGGAGCATAGGGCGAGGAGGGGCTCCCCGGGGGCCCCTCCCGGGGGCCTCAGGCACCTGTGCCCTCTCCCGGGGGGCGGGGAAAGCCAGCTGTAGGCTTTGCGCAGGGGCTGGGGCCACGCCGATGACGGAACTGGGCCCCCGCCCCACGCCTGTCGTCCTGGCCCTGCTTCCGAGCACGGACGGGACCGCCAGCCCGCGCGGCCTCCGCTGGCTGCCTCCCCTGTTGTCCCGTGCAGCAGGATCTTTTCTGCCTTGTGGTCACCAGGGGCTCTTCATGTGGCAAACCACGCTTGTGGGGACGCAGAAGGTTCCGGCAGCTTCTGGGTAGCCCCGGGCCCAAGGCTGCCATGTGACAGGGGCGTCTTCCCTGCCCTCTCTGGGCCTGCCCAACCGACCTTCTCCCTCCCCCCTCCTCCCTCCTCCCCCCCCCACCCCCAGTCGGAGGTGGCCCTCGCTGTAGGGGGACCAGGGGGACCAACGGCATTCCCTTGCAGGGGCCACCCGGTGCCGTGGGAGAGCCGGGCCTTCCTGGGGAAGCCGGGATGAAGGTAAGGCGGGAGGAAAGAGCAAAGTGACTTGTGGAAACCGGCTCCCAGCTGGCGGCCACGTCCTCCCCACGGAAGAGAAATGGGCCTTTCTTGTGTGGGGATAATGAGTTCTCTGTGTCGCCGGCCGGGGAGCGGGGAGCGGGTCCTGGCCGTGGCCACCGGGGCGGGCGGGCCCAGCTGGCCCGGAGCCCCCGCCCCTGCCCCCCTGCCCAGCAGTGTTTTCTCTGGCACCTGCCCCCTGTCCGGAGGCCACACCTCCCGGCCTCCTGAGATACCTTCTGCATTTGGGCCCGTGGCCCTCGCTACCTGCGGGGGACCAGGCGCCCCTTGACGCCTGGGCTCCGGGGGAGCCGTGGAGGAGGACGCAGGCCCGGGGCTGACGAGCTGGCGGCCTGAGGGCCTCGCTAGGGCAGGGCCCCGGGGTGGGGGGGGACTCTAGAGGCAGACGCCCCCTCCCCAGCGGTGGCTGAGCCTCCCGCCATCCAGAGGGACTCGGACCAGCTCCGGGACTTCGGTTGTTGGCGTCGGTCCAGAAAACTTTGCTGCGACAATGCGGAAAACCGGCCCGTCTATAAAAACGGACAGAAATGGGATCCTTCTAGTTCGGGGCAGGGCCCGGGGCTCAGCGCCCCGCCTCCTCCTGGTGCCCCCACCCCCAGGACGTCAGCACGGAGGGAGACTAGTCTGGAAATCCCCACGTGGTGATCTTTGAGGGAGGGGGGCAGGTGACATTTGTTCCGGCTCGTTTAGGGCCTCTTCCTCCTTTGGGTTTCTCTCCAAGGCTCCCGGGGAGAGTAAAGAAGGTGGTCAGCCACAGACTTGCCATCCCTGCGTCCGATCCTCCCTGGAGCCAAACTACCCAAGGTTTGGGTCCCGAACCTGTCCCTTCTTAGCCTCATGGGCTCGGGCCAGTTACGGAGCCCCCGTGCGTGGTCCCTTGTAAGAGAAGATCTGTTTTCCGGCAGGGTTGTTGTGGGGTTTAGGTGCGAAGTCAAGAGGCACGTAGGGCAGCGCCGTGTCAGCGTGAGCTCGATGGTGGTGGCGTTGGTGGTGGTCCTGACGCGGCCAGGGCTGGCGAGGAGCAGGGGCTCTGGCTGGCATTTTGCCGTTTCGCTTTGGTCCTTGGGAACGAGGTGCTTCCCCGGCTCCCCGCCCAAGTCAGAGCTGCTGAGAACAGGAAGGCGAGGCCAGGGCCGGGACTGGCCCTACCCGCCCCCACGGACTTGTGTTTGGCTTCTCCTAGGGTGACCTTGGGCCTCTGGGCCCCCCTGGGGAGCAAGGCCTCATTGGGCAGCGGGTAAGTCGAAGACCCCCTCCCCCAGGGGCACTTGGGTCAGGGGTGGGGGTGGGGAAGGGCTTTATTCAACCTCCCTGAACCTCAGGGAGAAGGAGATTGTGAATCCCGACAGCCTCATCCCGCCTCTCTTGGCAAGCCAGCATCTCCACAACGTAGAGAGGCTCTCCTGGAAGAAAAGGATTGTGTGGTCAGAGTGTTTGAGACTCACTGCATGCTCCGCGTTCCCTCGTCCACATTAGCCGCTGTAGCATCTTCAAGGCTCTGAGAAGGCCTGCAGCCAAGACATTGGTTGCTTTTGGATTAATCCCAATTTAGTTGACCCACAAGCCCTTCTGCTTTTTGAAACACACCTGCTATGCTCCCTGGAAACTGTTCCATGGAAGGTCATCTCCCCCACAAAGCTTGTCTTTCGAGGAGAAGCTTTGGGATGCCTCTCTGTCTGCCCCTCTATGCTCTGTGCCCTGTTTATAAGGTCTCTGTCTGGGAGGGGTACAGTGCAGAAGGTGGGGTCCAAGTGGGGGGACTTAGCCCCTTGCCCATATGGAGCCACGTTCTAGTGGATCCATTAGTGACCTCTGCCATGGGTATGAGGAGGGCGGGGCCTACACACCTGTCATGCCTTTGCTGTCCCTGCCTCGATGACCTGTGAGGTCCCTTCGGGCTCAGGTACCGAGCAGCTATGAACTCTGCAAGCCACGAGAGACCCCAACTCATGCGACAGCTGATCTGAGAACTGAGAAGTCCAGGGGCATCTCTGGGGCAGGGACTGCAGGCCGAGAACCTAGCTGGGGGGTCAGATGGGGACGCAGGGTCTTGGTATCACTCCCAAACTGGCTGGGAACAAAAGTCTTAAGGCTGGTCTCCCTTTCCTCATCTGAGAGATGGGGTTCCTCGAGGAGCTCGCTGCAGTTCCAGAAACAAGGTCCCTAACGGCTGCACCTGGGGGCGCTTACCCTGCGCCTTCCACGCACCCTTAAAGGACGCGGTATCCGCCCAATTTTCCAATGAGGAAACAGGTGCCCACGGGGGCTTGTGATCACACTGCCAGCGAATGGGGAGCCCAGTGGGGAAACTGAGGTCTGTATGACATCCAAGCCTTTCGCAACCGCTGGGCATCTGTGCTTCCCAGTCCAACCAGCCAGTTGGACCCTTCGTAACTCATAGTCTCACGTAGCCTGCACTGACCAACCCGGCAGACGGAGCAGGCCGGGCTTGGGGGTCTGCTCCTCGTTTCTGAAGAGCTGGGAGCGGGTACCTCAGCCCCCCGGCTCACTCACTAATTCGACCACTGTTCACCGGGCACCTGCCGTGTGCCAGGCGCTCCAGGGCCCTACTGCCGGGAGATAGGGGGTTGGTGTCCTGCCCTGGGGTGGGGGGGTGTAAAAGCGCATTGGGCCCCTTCCCCAGAGTGTCTCCTCATCTTTCTCCACCGCCCTTTGCAGGGAGAGCCGGGACTCGAGGGAGACAGTGGCCCTGCAGGGCCCGATGGGCTGAAGGTGAGTGTCCTGCTGCTGGCGGGGCTGGGGGGGGATTTCTGGAACTGCCTTCCATCTCCGCCCCCCTCCGCTCCCGCCCAAGGCCTAAGCTGTCTCCAGGAAGCTCTGTGTTCCCATGAAGCTCCGAGAGCAGACCCGTGGCTCCTATGCCAAGGAGCCCTGCCCAGCCCCCACACCCGCACCCGCACCCGCACCCCTACCCTGCCCACCACCGCCTCCTGCCCTGCGCAGATGGGACCATCCCACCACCCACTCCGCTCTGCTACCTTTCTCCTCAAAACTACAGCCTCTCTGGGGTAAGGGTTGTGCCTGAACACCCCCGCTCTGTGCCAGGCCCAGAGCCAGCAGCGTTGATACCTGTCATCTTCCAAACATCCTAAAAGATCAGGAAAATAATAATCCCCCCGTGACCTGTAAGCCACTATTTATGGTGGACTAGTCACGTACGCATCCGGGACGATGCTAAGCCCTTCGTATTATGTAACACCTCATTAATGCGACGGGGTAAGTTCTGTCTTTTACTTATTTATTTTTTCATGTTTAAAGATTTTATTTACATATTCATGAGAGACACGGAGAGAGGTAGAGACACAGGCAGAGGGAGAAACAGGCTCCCTGTAGGGACCCTGATGTGGGACTCGATCCCGGGACCCCGGGGTCATGCCCTGAGCCGAAGGCATATGCTCAGCCTCTGAGCCATCCAGGCGTCCCAAGTTCTGTCTTTAAATGAGGAAACGCAGACACAGAGAGTTTAAGCAACCTGCCCTGGGACACACAGCTAGTAATTGGCACAGCCGAGACCCAAGCCTCGGCTCCCCGTCTACACCGTGCACCCATTCTACGGGTGAGGGGATTGAGGCTCAGTGGAGGCAGAGGCGCACTCATCCAGAGTCTAGAGCTGTGAGCGGAGAACCCAAAATTCAAACCCAGGGCTCCCCAGCACTAAAGCGGGTAGGTCGGCCTAACCGTGCCCTGCTGCGTCCCGCGGATTCCTCTGTCAGCCACAGGTGCTGGCACCTTCAAGAGGTGCCAGGGCTCCCCCGAACCCCGGGGCAGGCGGGCATCGCTCTCCCGACTTACCAGCTCCACCTCTAGCCCCAGCCTGTCGCTGGCAGCCGGCCCCGGCCCAGCCCTGGAACAAGGACAGGTGGGCTTTCCCCAGGGCTGGCCCGTCACCCCGTGAGTCAGCTTCTCAGCCCAGGGCTCAGTGCCACATCCCAGAATCCCTCTGTCACCCGTTTCCTCTCCATGTGACCCCAGATAAGCAGGCCTCAATTCCCCATCGCCACACCCCCGCCCCCACTGCCCCATCCCCTAGTTGCTCTGGGCCCCCAGGGCTTCCCCATCTACCTGGACGCCCCTGGGACAGGCCCCTGGCCGGTTCCCCATCCCCCCCGGGGTTTTCTTGCAAGGCCAAGAGCCCCCCCCCCCCCCCCCCCCCTGTCTGCCAGCGCCTGCTTCTCTCCTCTCCAGCTGGGCCGCCTCCCAGGGTACCGCGGGGGCCTGGCTGGGGAACCGCGGGGGCCTGGCTGGGGAACCCCGGGCCCCTGCGGCCCCTGCACACCCTCTGCCAGGTGCCTGCGTGAATTGCAGTGACGCTGGAGAACATTCCAGCTGAGATGCTCTGGGTGCTCACCGTGCACTCACACCACCTGCCTTGGGCGCTTTATGTGAACAAACCCGTTTAATCCTCCCAGCGGCCCTGTGAGCTACACGGGTCAGCGTCCCCACTTGACAGATGAGGAAACTGAGTCCCAGCACGGGGGCCCCTTCCGCTTCTGGCCAGCCACCGTTCTTCCCCTTGGATCTTCTTGCTGGGGTGGGCTGGGAGCGGGGTCTTCGAGGTCTCACGCAGCCTTCCCTGCTCTCTCAGCGCGGCACCTGGCGCCGCCTTCGTCCTCTTCCTCTCCTTTAAGAGGCAGCCCAGCCCTAGACCTTGGGCCAGAGTAGCTGTGCGGGCGTCCAGCGTCTTCTCTCCTCATCCATCCTGCCGTCTGCACGGCCTTTGTCCCGAGAGTCACTTTCACGGTGAAAACCACCTCTCGGACACCGCGCAGCACTTGATAGTTGATAGAGTGTTTCCATGCTGATCGTGTCCTTTGAGTTTGCCGACAGCCAGCGGGTGGTGGTGGCGGTGGTGGCAGTGACTCCTGCCAAGACTAAGGTCTATCCAGAACTCCCGCACCAGACGCTATGCTAAGCTACTTACGTGGATTAGCCCTTTCAATCCCCGTAGTAACCCTGTGCTGCTTGTTTTGCAAATGAAGACACTTGCCCAGGGTCACGCAGCTCTTGAGGGGTGGCAGCGAGATTCCAGTTTCAGCAACAGAACCCCAGCAGTGAGGGGGGTGACGTCCCCTGCACAGAGAACCTCGGAATTCCCAAGCGCCAGAGCCCTAGGGTCTCACGCGTGCCCTGCCACTGGCCTAACGAGCTGTTGCGAAGCCTCTTCCTCTCCCTGGGCCTTAGTCCTCCAGCTTGAACTCCAGAAGGTTGAGCTAGACGACGGCTAAGGCTCTCCTGAGCATTCGCAGATGCCCCGGCACTCTAGAATTCTCCAGGATCCCGCCCCCCGCGCCCCCGCCCAGAGCCCACTGTGCAGGGGATCCTCAAGTACGCCACCCCAGGCTGCGGGGGTCTGGGCGGTCCCTGGGGCCAGGGCCCCTGCAGGTGCCAGGCCGGGGCTTCTCTCTGAAAACCAGCCCAGCCGCCTGGAGCAGGCCGCCTGCCTCTGAGAGCCAGGAGAGCAGGGGCCCGGGGCTGACGAGCCCGGGGGGAGTCCTGGAGCTGGAGTCTGTAGCAGGTTCATCGGGGCAGCGCCCCGTCTCCATGCCGGGCTGTGCTTGGAGCCGAGAATCTCAGTGGGACGGGATCTCACAAACCAACCCGTCCCACCCTGCCCTGGTGCCCAGGTCTGCTCTGAGACGGCCCACACCTCAGCTTGGGGTGTCCCTCCCCTATCTCTGGACACCTCTTCACTGGGGAGGCTCCCCTGCCCCCAGCTGAGCTAGAAATCACCCCCAGAGGCCCCTGCGCGGCGTCCTGCGCCCAGAGCCCAGGCCCTAGCAGGTCCGGCCTGTGGGGTCAGCTCTCGGCAGACCTGTTCCCAGGCTCCGGCCTCATGCCTTCTGCACCCTGATCTTTCTCCTGGACCCGCCCCAGTTTATCAGCGTTCCTTGTAAAGTGTGGCGCCGGGACACAGCGCTGGCCAAGACACGCTCCCCTTCTCCCAGCCCGCCCCCCCGACAGCCGCCGCCCACCCCTTCCTCCTATGCATGACTTCAGACGCTTTCCCACGGGTCCCTCTGCACAGTCCCAGCTCAGCCACTTGCGGACTGGCCACGAGCCCCGCCGGGCCTGCCAGCCCGATGGAGGTGGCCTTCCGATGGGCGCCACCCTGTTCCTCTGTGCCCACGGCCCGTGCTGCCCCCTCAGTCCTGCTCTGCCCGTGGCTGCCAGGGCACCAGCCCATGCCCCGGTCTGGCACAGCTCAGCCTGCCAGGACGTAGCCTGGATGTGGCAAGTGCCATGCAAGTGGTAACTGCTGCCCGCTGGGCGGAGGGAGGGCCCCGCGTCCGCGAGGCTGAGAGCTGGGCTGAGTAGACAGCGAGGGGAGGTGGTGCTCGCTGTAGAGTCAGACGAGTAGGAAAAAAAAAAAAACCCCAGAAAAAAATAAGATGGAGCTAAGCAGTGCAGTTGGATTAGACCTCTAAGGCTTCACGTACTGCTGACGAGCTTCCTTGCTTCGGGTCACCTGTGCCTCGGCCGCGAGCCTGGTGCGGAGCGACGGGAACTGCGACCTCAGGCTCATTACTGTCACTGTCCACTGTTTTCATGCAAGCGGGGGTTGAAAATGCAACTCAAAAAATGGAGTCATTTCGGAGAGGCAGGATTGGGTGAATTTTTTTCCTTTTTTTAAGGAATCTTAAGACTCTTGTCCCCCCCAGTAGAAATATCTGGGGAGAAATCGCCCGAGCCCGAGGCTCCCAGAGCTGCCCCCTTCCTGTGAACATCTTGGGGCGGGAGGGGTTGGGGTCCCGTGTTCCCTCTGAGCGACTTCCTCCCTGGCCCAGGTACCATGTCAGGGGTGTCCCCTGTGCCAGCCAGGCCAGGCCACCCTGACCCTTTGGGTGGCTCACGGAACCATCAGGGAATCCAGAGGCTGCTTGGCTGTGGACAACCAAACGGAGCCTTGAGGTTTAGCATCTCTGATGGGCTTAGTGACTAATTTATTCTCTGTCTGCCTCTCCCTCTCTCTCCCTTCCTCGTGTTCTTCCAACCTAGGGGGACAGGGGTGACCCTGGGCCTGATGGTGAACGTGGCGACAAAGGCCAGGAGGGCCTGATGGGCGAGGACGGGCCCCCCGGCCCCCCTGGCATCACTGGCGTCCGGGTGAGTGTGCACGGCAGTGCGCCGTCACTTGGGGTCCTGGGTGGGTGTGCCCCCCACGCCTGTCCAGGCAGTTGGACAGGAGGTCTCTAGATAGCAGCCACCTAAAGGTCTCCGCTGTGGTCCTTCCTCCACCTGCGAGCTTCCCAGAGCACTGTCTGCCCTGCCCCGCCCCTGCCTAACCCTCCCAGGGCTCCGAGCGCCCTTGGACCTAGCATCACATTCCTCAGTCTGGCTGCCACGCCCTCCACAAGCCTGGCCCTGCTGAACTTGTCCCACATTCAGCCACCCTGAATTTAGCAGGGGGGATTTAGAATCTGTGATTCCTCCCCAGAACTTGCTGCTGCCCTCCCTGGGTCACGCGCTTGGTACGCTAAAGGACTGGGGGGGAATGCGTGCTGAGATCACTTTGGGTTCCAACATTCCAGGGGCCCTTTCTTAGTAAACTTTTGAGTATCGTGGCCGTGGAACGGGTGGCAACATGCAGCAGAAATAGCCCTGGGCCTAGAGTCCAAAGGTTGAGTTCTAGCTTGAGAATCCACTGTCTCTGTGACCTTAGGCAGATCACTGCTGCCCCTCTATGAGCCTTGGTTTTCTTATCTTTAAAGAGTCAGTGAAACTTTGGAAAAGAAAGTACTTTCGACAATGTGCCAGAAAACAAATATTGTCTTTATGAATCTGGAGGAGAAAACGACTAGAAGCTGGTGGTGGTGGTGGTGGTGGTGGTAATGGTAGTAATGTTGATGGTTGGAGGTGAAGATGATGATGATGATATTGATGATGGTGATGGTAATGGTGATGATGGTGGAGACGGTGACGGTGGAGGTGATGGTATTGGTGATGGTGGTGGTAATAATGGTGATGATGGTGGAGATGGTGGCAATGATGGTGATGGTTTTGGTGATAGTAGCAGGGATGGTGGTGGCGATGGTGGTGACGACTGTGATGATGGTGATAGTAGAGGTGATAGTATTAGTGATGGTGGTAATGGTGCAGGTGATAGTGGTGATGATGGTGAAGGTGGTGGTGATAGTGAGGATGACGGTGATGGTGACAATGGTGGTGATGATGGTGATGATGGTGATGATGGTGATGGTGATGGTGGAGGTGATAGTATTAATGATGGTGGTAATGATGTGAAGTTGGCGGTGATGGTGAGGATGATGGTGATGATGGTAGAGATGGTGGTGATGATAGTGGCAATGATGGTGGTGGCAGTGGCAGTGGTGGTGACGGTGGCCATGGTGATGGGGCCGTGGTGGTGGTAGCAGCAGAATTAATGTCCGTGTTTTGCTATTTCTGCCAATTTTTATATTCTGGAACTGCAAGGAGGTTCCCTGGGGCCAGACTGAGTGTGTGTTGGGTGACAGAGGTGGTGAGAGGCTTGTCTCTTTGGCATCAGGGCTACAGGACAAGCATCACCCACTCTGGCCAGGAAACAGTGGAGTATTTAAAAATAGAATTTTATGAGCCATCAGAGCCTCTCCAGAAACACATCTCCATGGATGGGGGCCCAGCAAAAGTCTTCATTCTGGCCCTGCAGCCTCACCCCGCTGGATGCTCCAGCTCTTACTCAGGATTTCCCACACCATGAGGGACATTCCCAGCTGGAGAGGGCCTGTCAGAGCGAGTGGCCGGCCGCCCTGTCCTGAGGGAGGCTCCCGGGGCCCTGGCCCTGTGCTGAATTCTTCAGTCCTGACTCATTTCTCCTTCTGACAAAGGGATCAGCCAACAACAATCACCTCAGCCCACTGACATGTTCCAGCAGCCCCTGTATCATGGTGTCAGTTGCCCAGATATGACCAGCCTTGGGACAACTGAAAATCCGCATCTCATTCAAACCCACCTAGGGGACGGGACCTGCGGGTGGTGTCTTCAGCTCACTGCGCCTTTGTCTTTGGCTCTCAAACGGAATAAATAACCCCTTCCTCCCAGGCCTGGGGCCAGAACGCAGACACGGTGCCTGGGCTGTGGTTGAAGCCATGATGGTTGTGACTGTCCCTTTACTGGCCCTGGTCCAGTTCAGTGCTGCCCGGTACAGACAGAAGACGAGCCACATGTGCAACTTAAAGTTTTTCAATCCTCACATTTTCAAAATGTAAAGAGAAGTGGGTGAAATACATGTTAACGGTAAATTACATCCAGCCCAATATATCCAAGATACGAACGCTTCCAACATGTAATCAACATAGAAATCATTAATCAGGTATTTTGCATTCTTGTTTTCTGCATGAATCTATGAAATCTGATGTGTGATTTACTTTTACAGCACATCTTAATTCGGATGCTAAATTTTCATTGGAGAGGCTCGATCTGTGTTTACATTTCATAAAATACACAGCTGAGAACGTAGATTCATATTTCCAGGTTGTTCCAAGCACACGTAAAAGTTTTACGACAACCGAATTATCCGTCTTTAAATTTGATTTCAATTAAAAGTAAATTGATTAAGAATTTGGTTTCTCCCTCCCAGTAGCCACCTTTCACACGCTCCGTAGCTCCGTGTGGCAAGAGGCCACAGACGGTACAAAGCTAGTTTAAGACCTACATATGAGAGGCAGGGAAACTGAGGCACACAGAAGGGGAGGAGGTTGTCCAGGGTCACATGAGGACTTAGGCACCAGAAGGTAGGGCAGTCTCTGCTTGGTCCTTCTAGGACCGCCACGGCCTCCTTCCTGAGGGCCTCAGGGTGATCTAACTGGCACTTTCCTTGGGGACAGAGAATCATCTACTCCAGTACATTTTGCCGTGTTTTGTCCTTGTGCTGAATCAAAGCGGGCCTCCCTGTAATTTCCGTCCACTGACCACCCCAGAGAACACAGCTGCCCTGCCTCAGGGCAGCTGCAGAAATCTGAAGATTGCCATCAGGTGCCTCTGAGTTAGCACATGTGTTTCCTGGCTCCTCTAAGATCCCATCTTCCTGCCTTCCTCCGCCAATCGGTGCCTCCTCCTATTCCAAGGTGGGGCCATCCCCTCCTCATCCTACAGCATGTACCTCTGTTAATACAGCCAAAGAGATTGAATCCAACTAGCTCTTTAGTGCTTGCCAAGAATGTCCATGTTTTTCCCAGCTCCCTTAGAGGTTTGGGTCTTGAGGGGCTGTCCTCTGGAGACCATCAGGCTGTCCTTTCCAGACCAGAAACACAGCCTGCCTTACCCCCTCCATCCCAACCCAGTGTGGCTCAGTGCTGGGATTCTCTTCTCTCCCTTTTTTTCCCTCTCTTATGCTCACACATGCGCACTTACAGGCACTCCCTGAAATGAGTGGCCCTGACAAGAGCAGGGCAAAGGAGAGTAGCATTTTGGGATGCCCTATGGGGGAGGGCGCAGAGCGTCCTGTTGGAGGGAGTGGCCTAGCTACCCCAGTGGAAGTGCCCACCCTGCTGTGGCTCAGGGTGGCTGGGAGGCTGGAACAGTGTGTGGCATGTGGCAGAGCAGAGCTGCTCTCATGGGGACAGCTTGGGCACCCAGCAGTCCCTGAAAGGGGGATTTATCCAGCACATACTATGGGTCAGGCACCTGGTGAGCAGGAGAGGCCATCCCTGGGTTGACTCCATACCGCGAGGCAGACAGGACTCCTGTCCCCACTTTGCAGACAAAGCCTCCATCACAAGGCCCCAGGGGTATTGAGCTCAGGGTGAGTTTGGAACCCAGGCAGTCCCCCCTCAGAGCTCCTGTCCCAATGCTCCATATGCTCCGTGGGTCTGCCTCAAGTTTTGCTCATTTCTCACCCTTTTCCTTCCCTCCTGCTCCCCTCAGGGTCCTGAAGGAAAACCTGGGAAGCAAGGCGAGAAGGGCCGGATTGGAGCCAAGGTGGGTTCTACTCCTACGGCCATGACCTCCCCAGGCCCTCATCCCCTACCCCTACCCCACCCCTCTCTCCTTCTCTTGCTGGGGTCTAGTGACAGCCTGTGTCTCCTCCCCCTGCAGGGTGCCAAGGGCTACCAAGGACAGCTGGGTGAGATGGGCGTCCCTGGAGACCCCGGACCCCCTGGCACCCCAGGCCCTAAGGGGTCCCGGGGCAGCCTGGGACCAACGGTGAGAACTCTCGGGTGGGGTGGGGTGGGGCGGGGTCAGGCACGGAGTAGAGGTCGGGGTGGGGGGTCCAGGGGCAGAAAGGGGTATCGCCCGCTCTACTCAGCCAAACCGCTGGCTGTGCCTTGTCCTAACTGCTTCTCTTGAATCATGGATCCTTTGGAGAAACAGTAGAAGCTGTAGCCTTTCTTCCTGGAAAACTACCCACAATGCCAAGTATTTCTTGCAGGTTGAAGGGGGCTGTGGGTCTTCTGCTGTCCTTTATAGGCCCAGATTAAGAAGCCCCATTAGGGTTGGGGGAGGAAACCATCCCCTCAGGAGTGTTTTTAGGGAACAAGGAGTTTTCCCACTGGAAACAGATTCATGAAGATTAGGGTGGAAATAGATTCATGCGGATCCGGCTGTAGATCCCTAGGTGACACTGAGGGCAGCCCAACCTGTTGCAGGCCTGTCCTGAAGGAGGGTCCCAGGGGTGTGCCAGCAGCTAGGGGAGCAAGCAGGGGGGAGGCAGGCAAGTGACGGCATTCCTGAGCCGCCACTGTGCACAGATAAACAGCTGACCCGGTGAGTGTGGCACTGACCGGCAGCGTCTGTGCTGTAAATGCTCCCATCGCGGCTGATGTCATGCCGTCAGCTGGGTGTCCTGAATGCACAGTTGGGAGAAGGTGCACAGGATTGTCTGTCATCTGGTAGCTTTGCCACACGAACTCCATAGACGGAAATAGGCTGGAGCATAGATAATAGTAAAATGTAGTAAAATTATTAGGAAGGGATGAGTTTTGGGTATTTATAATCTTTGTTATTATTTTTTATTTTTTTAATTTAAAAAAATTTAAAGATTTTACTTATTCATAAGACACACAGAGAGGAGAGAGAGACAGGCAGAGACACAGGCAGAGGGAGAAGCAGGCTCCATGCAGGGAGTCTGACATGGGACTCGATCCTGGGTCTCCAGGATCACGCCCTGGGCTGAAGGTGGCGCTAAACCACTGAGCTACCTGGGCTGCCCTCATCTTTGTTTTTAATATGATTAATTTAACTATAAATTTGTATAACTTTCTATAGCAGTTCTGTTTAAAAGTGGCTCACAAAGGTGAAGACGGTTTAGCCACTGGGGCCCTGAACCCCTGGAGCTGACAGAAGGAAGGGCTGGAGGGAGAAGGGGAGCTAAGGGACGAGGGGACAGTTGCCACTTGCTCCCCAGCCTGGGTTCTGGGCCGTGGATGTGCCAGTCTGCTGGGCTGACCTGGGCTGGAGCCAGCGCCCAGGCCCTGCTGTGAGAACCACGCCTGTTCCAGCACGGGTCTGCTCCTCTCCTAGGGTGCTCCAGGACGGATGGGGGCCCAAGGAGAACCGGGACTCGCTGGTTATGATGTAAGAAAATCTCACCTCCCCCTCCTGAATTCTGTCCTGCAGGCGGGGCCCCGGGCGTGCCTCCGCCTCTGCCCCCACCATCCCCCTTGGGCCACACTGAAGATCCCTGGTCTCCCGGGGCCCACAGAGCAGGGGCGCACAGATAGAAACACCCACCCCCTCCACGCGCCCTGGCTGAGTCCTTCCTTCCCGTGGCGGGTGCCACGCATGCTTCCCATATGGGCGTCGCACCTGCTGTCTACGGAAGGGGAAGAGCCTTACCTCGTTTTTGCATCCGAGCTGGGACCCGTGTTAGAGGCGGCGGAGCCAAACCTGTGTTAGACATTTGGGTGACTAGTCCTCAGAGAGGCTCGGGGCTAGCTCAGAAAGGGAAACGGAGGCTTGGGGAGACTCGTGACAGCTTGTTAGGTCTGAAGGTGGGATCCAGTGTCTGAAGGAGGCACAGCAGGGAGAGGAGGTGGACAGGAGGGCAGAAGAAGGGGCAGGGCACAGGACATGGGAACTAGAGAGGAGGCCCCCGAAGTCCCAGGGGGGAGCCTGCCTGTGTGCTTCTCGCCACAACCTGGGGAAGCATTTTGGCCCTGCCCCTACCCCAGGGGACACAGCTGGCTCTCAGACATCTGGCCACAGGTCTGCTCCAGGCTGGAGTGACCCGCACCCCGACCATCCAAGTGGGCCCAGCCCTTAGAGGGACTGACACGGCCTGTCCGGGAGACCAGGCCCCAGGAGGCACAGGGCCTGCACAGGGAGCTGGGGCAGAGCCAGGACCCAAACTCGCAGCCCAGGGTCTCCATCTCGGAGCTCCTGTCCATCACTGTGCCTCTCGGTCCTCACTCCCCCATGCTCTCACCCCTTGCCATCTTGTTTCCTGCAGGGACACAAAGGCATCATGGGCCCCCTCGGACCTCCTGGACCAAAGGGCGAAAAGGTGGGTGCTCAGGCCTGGGAGGCAGCCGCTCCCTCCCATCCCGGCCGGCAGGAGCCAGCCCGCGGGCACTGTGGCCAGGCTGATGGGTCAGCTCACCCCGCGGCCAGCCAGGAGCCGTTAGACCCACGCTGAACACAGGTGGGCTGCGTGTCAGGGCCGTGCCCAGCACCGGAGCAAAACCACAGCTCTGCCCGCCCGTCATGTTCGGACTAGAACTGCAGTTCCATCATCTGTGTGAATGTGGGCATTGAAGCCTTGCTCAGGAGCGAGAGCCCCCAGCGAGGGCCAGCGGAGGGCCGCCAGCGAGGCCAGCCTTTCACAGCCGGGAGGGAGCCACTGAGGCAGAGGGAGGGCATGTCCATACCTCACTGCTTGGCTCCAGCCTCGGTGGAGGAGAGAAATTGCTAGAAGAAAGCTTGTCGATTGCTGTGCCCTGCTGCACGGTGCCGGTGGGGACGTGGGGCCAGGGGGCCAAGGCATCGGCCCTGGGTGACAATCCAAGGCAGCACCAAACTGGCCCTGGACCCGGGCTTTCGAGTCCTACCTTGGTGACTCTGAGCACCCCTGTTCTTGCCTCCCTCCTCCCCTGATGGCTCAGCTGGAATGTGTCCTAGCAGGCGGCCACCCCTCTCCCCATCTCCTTGCCCCTCTGCCTCCGCAGCCGTCCCTTCGTTCGCTGAGTCAGCTACCCACTAACTACATCCCGCTGCCGTGTGAATCACCCTGGCCTGGCTGGCTGTCCAGCTGGCCCCTTCCTCCTGCTTGGAGAGGAGATCTGCAATCAGTGGGCTCCAGCATCCCACAGGAAGCTGCTGGAAGTGCCACTCAGTACCCTGAGTCCCCCGCCCTCGGCCCTCAGTCTCCCACAGCTGGCACAGGTGGGGTTAACAGACCCTGACACAAGGCTGAGCGTCCCTCTGAGCCACCTGCGGGCCCCAGGCCCAGTTCCTATGGCTGCTGAGAATGGGTTCCTAACCCTAAACCTAAGGGCCTTGGGCGGGGCCCCAGGGTTCCTGAGCCTTGATCACCCCATCTGTTAAGTGGGTGGGCACCTCCCGAATGTGCGGCTAAGCAGGACATCGTGCACAGGGCAGCCAGGCCACTTTCTTAGTGATAAGGTATTAGGTTCACTCATTCATTTGGGCATCTGACAGGTATTTATGGATTTATGATGATGAAGAAGTGTTTTCTCGGCCCTGAGCTAGTGGCTGTGGACTGATGCCCTAAAGACCTCCAGAGGGGACTAGACACAAGAGCAAATAGCCAGGCACCAGCTGGAGGGTGCTGGGAGGGGGGAGCAGGTTCCGGGGGGAGACCCCGAAGCAAAACGGCCCTGAGCAAAGCTCCCCCAGGACTCCCCCGTGGCCCTCACCGCATCTCCACGCGGAGGGGTCAGAGTCCCACATGACAGATGGAGAAACGGAGTCTCCGGGCTGCTTAAGGACTAGGTCAGGACCAGGGACCAGGGTTCAGACTCTGAGGTCAGGCTGTGCCTCCCAGGCCGGAAACAGGCACCCGGGGGAGCTAATGCACTGCTCGACTGGTGACTTCCTTGGGTGGTGTCTTGAGGGATTAGCGATGGGACTCTGGGAACAAGGAGAAGACGGGGCTCCACCAGCGTCCTGGTGCTAAAAACACATCCCCAAGCTACAGCCACAGTGTGTGTGTGTGTGTGTGTGTGTCGAGGGGCGAGCGGGGGAGATCGGTATAGCCAGCTTTGGGTTCAGCCCACCCTTTGATTCCTGTGTGGCCTTGGCTAAGACCTTCCTTCCCTGGGCCTCAGTTTCCTGGTCTGTAAAATGGGCCAACAGCCACAGCAGCGAAGGAGGCCGTAGGGACACCCGGTAGACACGGCCTCCTTCTCCAAAGTGCCCCAGTCCCGCTGCCTCCCTCCACGGTGGGACCAAGGCTTGGGACAGAGAGCCATAGAGGGAGGTCAGGGAGGAGAGGGAATCCCCACTCCCTGGGCCACCCCCTCGGGTCCAACTTGTTCTGAGCCTCGGGCCAAGTCCCTCCCGCCTTCGGTCTCTGCCCACAGGAGCCACAGAGGCTCTGGGCCAAGGCGCTACGGCTGCCAGCCCTCAGGGCTGATTTGGGCCTGGGACGGGCTCCAGCCCCAGGGATGGCTCCCTCTCCTGCCTCTCAGGCTTCCCCTTCAGTCCCTGCCAGCATCCGGGGGGCCCCGGCTGAGCCTCCGGCCCAGAATGCACCCCCAGGGGAGGGGACACCGGTTGTCCGGGGCTGGAACGTTGCGAGCCCTGGGATCCTGCCACTTGCAGCTCCGATGACACCTTCCCTGTAGCTGGCACATGGCATCCAGCCTCTGGGCTGGGTGGTGGCCCAGGGCCCGGAGTGGCCTGCCAGGGCTCAGGACCTCCACTCCAAACCCTCCCCCACCCCATCCCTCTGACTGCATCCAGGCCACACACCGTCCCCCGTTACTGTCACCAACAGCCAATTTCATGGCCATCTGAGCCCCTACTACGTGGGCAGTAGCGAGCTTTCCTCCCTGGTCCTCAGAGCAGCCCGGCAAGGCATCAGTCCTGTGTCGCAGCTAGGGATCTGTCCTGTGGACGACACTCTCCGAATTGGCCCACGGCCGAGGGCAACCTGGGGCCGCCCAGGGCCTGCTTCCGGGGCTCCCACCCAGGGTAGGAGGTTCCTGTTAGAGCTGCAGCCCTCTGCCCACCCTATTCCAGCAGAGATGGGAGAAAGGGACTCTCATTCAGAGCTCAACAGTGGAGCAGCCCACATCGCCCCTCCGTGCCTCGGTGTCCTCATCCGTCAAATGGGGAGAATAACATTACACGCTTCACAGGGCTGTTGGGACTGTTGTCACTCCCTGCCGAGCACCACGCGGGGGTTTCTCGCATCATCTCCCCAAATCCTCCGCCCTCCTCACTCCTGGGTATGGCCATTGTCCTCTGCCCCGCCTCACCCCCGTCCCCCAGCTGAGCAGAAGAGCTCCCAGCTGGGAAGGGACCTGTGGAGGGTCTGAGGCCTGGGTCCTGTGCAAGCTGGTGTGACCACGGTCTCTGCTCTGAGCTGCCTGGATCTTGCGGCCCGAGGGTACCCACGGGGTGGGGGGGCAGGCCCGACAGGAAGGAGCGCTGTTCTGGGTTCCACGGTCCTGGTCGCACGCCCTGGCCTGCCCCTTCCCCTCTCTGGCCTCAGTCTCCCCGTCTGTAACCCTGAGTCGGCTGGACTTCATCTCTGATGAAGGCCTCTGCGCCGTGTGGAGTGCCTGCAGTCCCCCACTGCACCAGGAGCCAAGAGCGGGTCCTAAAGCTGGTTGTGTCCACAGGGGGAGCAGGGCGAGGACGGCAAGGCCGAGGGGCCACCTGGGCCCCCTGGAGATCGGGTGAGCCTCCCGTTTCTGTCCCCTGGACCTCTGCCAAGGGGGAGCCCGGGCTTGATGCTGGGGGCAGGGGCAGGGGATGCTGAGCAGGGGTGAGGCTGCTGCAGGCGTCAGAGGGGGTGGCCCGTGAGGCCCAGCTCTGTGTCCCCCCGCCCCTGGTGGCTCATGTGTTGTTGTCCTTGCCGTCCAGGGCTCCGTAGGCGATCGAGGAGACCGCGGGGAGCCAGGGGACCCGGGATACCCTGTGAGTACCAGGGCTCCGACCCCCCGGCCCTCAGCAGGAGACAGGCCTTCCCTCCCCTGCCAGCGCCCAGCCCGAAGTACAGGCCCCCTCAAAGGGTCATGCGCACGCTGGCAGGGCTGCGGCGGGGAGGGGGGGCTGGATGGAGAGACCCTTCCTGGCGGGGCCTCAGTCTCCCCTTTGGGGCTGGGCATGGCTCTCCCAGCCCAGGCAGTGCACAGAAGCGGGAGGCGGGCCACTGAGGGAGCACCAGGCCCCCCAGGCTCCTCCCTGCCCCCCCCCGCCCCTCCATCCTCCCCCTGTGCAGCTTTGCAGAGCAGCGAGCTGAGAGGAGACGGGGCAGTGACACCTGGGTAGGAGGAGCAAGGGCTTTGGGGGCCCCCCCAGGATGGGCCCCTCACCCATCTCTCCTTGGCTTCCAGGGTCAGGAAGGTGTGCCAGGCCTCCGAGGGGATCCAGGCCAGCAGGGCCTACCAGTGAGTGGCCCTTCCTGTCCTCTCCCTCTCTTCCCCAGGTGGGCGGGCGGGCAGTGGGGGGAGTCGGGGGCCCTGCTCCCCGCAGGTTGGGCCGGGGCAGTCCACTCTGGCTTCTCCCGCCCTGATGCCGGGGGCACCCCCAGAGCCTGCCCCCCCAAACCCCTCCCACCCCTCCCCCTCTAGGCGGACACTGGCCACCCTCCCCGGGAGAGAATCCTGGGGCCGCTTTGCATCATCTCACCTTGGTTTGCAGGGGCATCCGGGACCCCGGGGGCGGCCGGGACCCAAAGGATCGAAAGGGGAAGAGGTAAGGGGATTGATGTCCTGGGGGCGGGGGAAGGGGCGCTCTGGCAAGGGCGGACACAGGTCCCGGCAGGTAGGAGGCTACAGGAGGCTGGGCCCCTGGGGCCTGCGGGGTGCTCCCTGGCCAAGATCTCTCCGCCGCCAAGGGCCTGAGGGAGGGAGGATCACCGGCTCCACTGGCAGGGCCTCCAGGAGGGGGACGACCTGTGGGGCCAGCAGGGGGATTTGAACACAGGGCAGTCAAGAGCCAGCCCAGCCATTCATTCCACACAATGGGAGAAAATTTGGAGAGGCCAGGAGTGGGGGTGGGGGGGGCAGCGATGCTGGTGGCAGGAACTGAGGGGTGGTCGAGGACTTTCCCACCTCGCACCCAGAGCCCGTGTCTGCCTCCACTGAGGCTGAGCCAGTGCTGTCTTAATCGCCCCCACCCCCAGGCCTGTCTCCTTCCTCTCCATCCCCCCCTCCCCCAGGGATCCAGCCACACTCTGGAGGATCAAAGGGTCTGGGAGCCCAGCCAGCCGTGGGCCCAGGCTCCCCCTGGGAAACAGCAGGGGCCTAGAGCCTCTGCAGCACGGGGAGCCAGTGGGGGCCCGGGGCCCAGAGCGGGGGCGGTGACAACACTGGCAGGTTCCACGCCCGGAGTGCTGGGGTCCGTCTGCAGGTCCAGATACTGAGCCCCAAGAGGTGGAGGGGCAGGGCCGGGCCGCACAGGAGCCCGTGATCCTTTGAGCCCCCCTTCCAGACCTCCCAGGGTTCCGGCCCCCCTCCCGGCAGACTGTCACGTGCCCCTTGCTTTCACAGGGACCAAAGGGAAAGCACGGCAAGGCCGGGGCTCCAGGACGCAGGGGGATTCAGGTGAGTGGCCGCAGCCCCGGCCGGTCCTCCCCGCCTGCCGCCCTGCCCTCCGCAGAGGCCCTCACCCGCTTCTCTTATACCCCCAGGGCCTGCAGGGGCTGCCGGGGCCCCGGGGCGTGGTGGGGAGACAGGGCCCCGAGGGTGTCGCGGGACCAGACGGGTTTCCCGGCAGGGATGGCCCAGCAGGACAGCAGGTGAGCAGCACCAGGGCCTAACAGACCATGTCTCCGTCGGAGACCAGGCGTGTTGTGTGCGTTGGGGCGCGGGGGTGGTCCTGCCTAGGCCACAGGCCAGGAGGAGCAGGTTGGGAAGCCTGGACGGGGCAGGCCCAACACGTCCAGAAGTCTCGGGCGTGGGCCCACCACTCACAACTCTGCAGCTCTGGGCAGCCGGGGTGGCTCCGCGGTTCAGCGCCGCCTTCGGCCCAGGGCGTGATCCTGGGATCCGGGATCGAGTCCCACGTCGGGCTCCCTGCATGGAGCCTGCTTCTCCCTCTGCTTGTGTGTCTGCCCCCGCCCCCTCCCCGCCCTCTCATGAGTAAATAAATAAAATCTTAGCAGGATGACCTCCCTCCCTCCAGTTCCACTCAGAGTCCACCCCCAGACTCTGAGACATCCTGCACCCCCCCACCCACCCCCCACCCCGCCCCAGCTGCCTGTTTCCTGCAACGTGAGCGGTCTGGTCCTCCTTCGCCCTCTTTCTGTACAGGGGGAGCAGGGAGACGATGGGGACCCTGGCCCCGTGGGCCCTGCCGGGAAGAGAGGAAATCCAGGTGTGGCCGGCTTGCCTGGAGCGCAGGGGCCCCCGGGATTCAAGGTCAGACACCTGCAAATCCTTCTCACCCGCCTTCCACCCTTTTACCCTGAGCACTACCTATAATGACGTCGGTTAGAAGGGTGACGCGGGCGCCCGTGTCCCGGGGCCTGTGTGGAAATGGAGTCCCTGGCGCTGACCGTCCTCGGGGTCCCCGGCCCTCGCGGGCGCCTGACTTAGGGGACAGTTCACCCCGTAGCTGGTAGCTGTGCATACCCCCGGGCCCTGGGCGTTGAGCTGCCCTTGGGCGCCCTCCTGTGGGCCTTCGTGGGACAACGGCTGCTGCTCGCAGCCACGAGCTCGTCCAAAAAGCCTCTTTTTAGAAAGTGTTCCCCGCGGTGGGGGAGGCAGCCACCAGTGGACCTGAGCCCAGGGCCCCACACCCAAGGGGAGGTCGAGGTGGACGACTGAGACATGGCTCCTCTCGGCCTCCCCAAGCGAGAGGTTTAGCTGGGGAGAGGCTGGAACCCTCCGCGGGAGCAGCAGGCATGGGGTGTCGGGTGGCAGGGAGAGGTGGCCTTGTCCCCCCACCTCCGGGGGGGGGGGATTTACTTGAGGAGAGAAGGGGAGGCAGCAGCAGTGGGGGTGGGAACTTCGAGGCCTGCTGGGAGGAAACAGTGAAGAGGACAAGCGGGGGAAGTTGGGGTGAAGTTCTGAGCCCCCGCCAGGCCCGCCATCTGAGCCCCAGCATCCCGCTGGGGATGTCAGCGGGGCCTGTGGAATCACCACTCTGTCTCTCCTAAGCCCCCCTCCCCTAGAACCAAGCCCCCCCCCCCCCATTGATTGGTCATTTTGGTGTTTTGTTTTTTCTTTTTAAAGGGTGAAAGTGGGTTACCTGGGCAGCTGGGTCCTCCTGGCAAACGAGGGACAGTAGGAGGCACCGGGCTTCCTGGGAACCGGGGGGAACCTGGATCCAAAGGCCAGCCGGTGAGTGAGCCCCAGGGAAGGCAGACGTTCTAGCACTCGCACGCCCGCAAACACGTCCACACACGCACACACGGGCCCAGAAGCCTCCTGCCGGCCCTGTGACACGGACCGGGCGACATCCTCTCTGAGCCCCAGGTGCTCCTCAGCCTCCCCTGAATGGGGAGGGTTGGAGGGAGGAGGCTGAGAGAGGAGAACTGAGTGGTCCCTTCAGAAAGAGGAGAGGTGGCGGGTGCCAACCTGAACTCGAAATAGCCTTACGTCTGTCAAAGAAATCCAACCCGTGGTTCAAAAAGCATCCCACGTGGAAAACCTCGGGCTCAGATGACTTCCCTGGAGCATTCTAGGCAGAGTGAATGGAAGAAGTAATGCCGATTCTGCACAAACCCTTCCGGAAAATTGAAGAGGAAGGAATATTTGCCAGCATATTCTATGAAGCTAGCATCTCCCTGATGTCAAAGTTGGACAAAGGCATCGCTCCAGACTCATATAGCTCAGAAATAGAGGGATGCCCGGGTGGCTCAGTGGTTGAGCATCTGCCTTTGGCTCAGGGCGTGACCCCGGGGTCCTGGGATCGAGTCCTGCATCGGGCTCCCTGCATGGAGCCTGCTTCTCCCTCTGCCTGTGTCTCTGCCTCTCTCTCTCTCTGTGTGTCTCATGAATAAATAAATAAAATCTTAAAAAAAAAAAAAAAAGAAATAGAGATACGGAGATTCTCAACACAATTGTAGAAAAATCAGTCTAAGAATGTGTAAAAAAAAAAAAAGAAAGTTAGGACACCGAGACCAGATGTACCCCAGGAATGCGAGGGTGGTGTGGGGGTATTTGAAAGTAAGTCAACATAATTCACCATCTTAACGAGCTGAGAAAGAAAACCTATTTGATCCCATCCGTGGATGCAAGAAGAGCGTTTGCCAAAATGCAACCCCATTTCTGATAAAGCCCCATTTCTGGGCTCCACAAACTTGGTACACGGAAAAGGAGCTTCCCCGACGGGGAGGAAGGCGTTGGTGGAAAACGGACGCTTAGCATCATACTTAATAGTGAATGGCGTGGTGTTGTGTTTCGCTTTTTTTTTTTTTTTTTTTTTTTTTTGTCCAAGAAGCAGAAACGAGTCGAAGATGCTTGTTCTCACTACTTCTGCTCCGCGTTGGGCTGGCAGTTGGAGCCGGTGCCGTAAGGAATGAAAAACGAGGCATTCATCTCAAAAAAGGAAGAAGCGACTTTTCCATGGGTAGATAGAGTTATCGTCTGTGTAGAAGCCCGGACGGAATCCGCAGTGAAGCTGCTAGAACCAGGGGTACAGCAAGACGACGGGACGCCAGCCCCGTGCGCACGGGGGAACTGCACGCAAGCCACAGTCAGAACTTGAAACCCGAAAAGCGGTGCTGTTTGTAACAGCAAGAAAACGGCAAAGTCTTAGACATCCGTAGGCCGACGGGCGTCCGAGGCAGGTGCGCTGCAAAGCTTCGAAGCATTTCTGAAATCAATCGGGAAGACCTAAGTAAGCGGAGGTGCTGTGCTCAGTGGTCAAAGACTCGGTGTTGTTAGGATGGCAGTTGCCCTCCAGCTGGTAGCACGATCCCAACCAAAGTCCCATCAGGCCTTTCTCGTGGAAAAAATAACAAGCTTGAGTCTCACATTTATTTGCAAGTGGGCAAGGTCTGGAATAACCAAAGCAACTCGAAGAGAGAAGGCTTTTCTTTTGGGGGAACTCCCGTAGTTGATGTCCAGACATGATATAGGAACAGCGACCAAGAGGGGAGGCACCGCCATCAACCTACTAATAATAGGGCCAAAGGAACGGCATGGAGAGTCCAGAAATATATTCACACGTGGATAACGGACTTTTGACGAAGTTGCAGAAGCAGCTCAGTCTTTTCTAGCAACTGGACACCTTATGACGTGGACAAAATGAACTCAACGTGGACCACACACCTAAATGTAAAACCTAAAATGCTCAACTTTTAGAAGAGAGCGTAGCAGAAAAATCGTAATCGTCGAGACCTGGGGTTATACGAGGATTTCTTAGATGTGGCACCAAAAAGGAGTGATGAGTGGAGCTTTATCAAAATGTAAAGCTTTGGCTCCTCCAAGGACGCTGTTAAGAGAATAAAAAGACAAGCCACGTGGTAGGAGAACGTGCAAATTGTGTATCTAGTAAAAGATTTGTATCTAGAATATGTAAAGAGTTCTCGAAACTCAATAGTAAGAATGGCACCTGTGTGACTACGGGCACGTTCCTGCTCCCTGAGCCGCAGGCCTCTCACCTGTGCCTGTTACGCCTCCCTGGGCCGAAGTCGGAACGGGGGTGCGTGCCAAGCACCTGGCCCGTCGGGGCCCACAGCTCATGAGCTCCTTCTGGGGGGCCTATCCTTGAGGGAGCCTCTGAGATGGGTCCAGGGAAGCGTTTGCAGGTCCTTTCATTCACTTCCTTGAAGACGTGGGACAGGAGACCCCCAGTGTTCTAGAACATTCCTCATGGAATCCCTGAGCTGGCCTCTGCAGAGGGCACAGGCTCCTGCCCGCTCGGAGCCCAGGCGACCGCTGTCTAGCATATGAGCCTTTGCCTGGAGGTGGCGTCGCCGAGGTCCGTGGGGGAAGGCCAGCCCAGGGGTCCCGGGAGATGGGCTGGGCCCCCTCGCCCCGGCCGCACCCACCACATCTCGCTCTGCTCTCCCCGCAGGGTGACTCTGGCGAGATGGGCTTCCCAGGAATGGCTGGCCTCTTCGGACCCAAGGTACGGGCTCCCGCTTCACCCGGTTCCTGTTGGGGTCCCCTCCATCCACCCCCCCCCCCCCCCCCCGTTCGTTTATCCATTTACTCAACAAATATTCCTTGAGCGCTCCCATGTGGGCTGGAAGGCCGCCTGCACCGGGCGTGAGCATCCGCGTTCTCCAGCGGACCTGGGTTCCCAGCCCGGCTCCCCTGCTCTGGGCGTTAGGCAGGGGACCCTGTACCTCCGGTTGGGCCTCAGTGTTACCATCTGTGAAATGGGCAGGATGCCCGTAGAGGGTTGTTGTGGCAGAGGCGTACGGCATATAGCGCTGGTCCCTGCTTGCTAATTGTGGACATTTGTGGCTCTTCCCGGAGCCTCCAGGTAAGGCCTCTCTTGACAGGAAGGGCGAGGTGTGGCCAGCGCCCGGGGGCCGTGGAGCCGCGGGAGCCCCGACCTGGTGGCCACCCGGACACAGCCCTTTTTCTGCCTCCACAGGGCCCCCCCGGAGACGTCGGCTCCAAAGGCATCCAGGGCCCTCGGGGGCCCCCTGGCTTGATGGTGAGTCCCCTCCTGGTCGGTCCGAGCGGGGCCAGTCACCCGGGCCCAGGGCTGGCCGGCCGGCCGCCGGGTGGAGGCGCACCCCGCTCCCCCTGTTCCGTCAGGCTGGAGCCCTCTCTGCCCACAGCCTTCCTTCCCACTTCCAGCCCCTTGCTTGAGCCGTTCCCGCGCCCCCCTCCCCTGCCCCCTCGCCCCCCACCCTCGGAGCCCACCCCAAGGCACACAGGAGGGGCCCCCAGGCCCTGTGATGAGGGCACACAAACCCTTCTCTCTCTCTCCTCTAGGGGAAGGAAGGCATCATTGGGCCCCTCGGAATCCTGGGACCTTCGGGACGCCCGGTATGTGTAGGGGGCCGGCCAGAAGGACTGCGGGGGCAAGCTTATCTCTACGGCCCACGGCCAGTCTGAGCCTCAGTGTCCCCATCTTGGGACTAGAACTTCCTGTCTGAGTCCTCTCTTACCGGGCCATGGTTTATTGCAGGGTCCAAAGGGTGACAAAGGAAGCCGAGGGGACTTGGTGAGTTGATGGGCTGGGCGGGGGCGGAGGGGGGAAGCAGAGCTGCAGTGGATGGGGTGGGGGAGGGATGGAGGGCATGGCTCAGCCCCAGCCCCTGACTGTCTCTCTGCTTCTGTCCTCCTCCAGGGATTGCAAGGTCCGAGGGTGAGTGGGCCAGGGGATGAGGGCTGCCGGGATGGGGGAGTGGGACGGGTGGGTGCTGTGGGCTCCCCTGCCCGTGAGCGCTGGAGCCCTCGGGCATGTTCTCTGCCCCGGGCCTCAGTCCTCCTGTGTACCCCTGGGCCTGTGCTGGAGCCATCACTGTCCCTGGGTCGCACGTCTGCTCCGGGAGGCCTGGGTGGGGAAGATGGAAGGCCTTTGGCCGGGGCCTCACTCTTCTTCTCTTCCTCCAGGGTCCTCCTGGTCCCAGAGGGCGGCCTGGCCCACCGGTAGGTACTTGCACTCAGCAGCCCCTTGGACTCCAGGGCAGGGGGCAGAGCTCCTTTGAACGAGACCCCGGGCTTGGCCGGCAGTTGCCTGTCTTGGCCCTGACCTCATAAGCCTCCACAGACTTCTAGGAAGGCCTAGGGCCGTCCTGGCAGGACCAGGCCCCTAGAAGAGCAGAGACCAGTTGTGTGTGCCCTCTCGTGCCCAGATGCCCCCCGCCCCAGCTCCTGACAGCCCCTGGGGCCCTAGCACCCAGTGCCTGCCAAATAGTGACCGAGCGTCTTCTTTTGCAGGGTCCTCCAGGGAGCCCTCTCCACTTTGTAAGTTGGCGAATGTTCTCTTTGGCCGGCTTGGGGTAAGGCCTGGGAGGGCAAGGGGGTGGTTGGCCGCTGACCTCCTTTTGTTCACAACGGCTGGAACCCTCAGCCAGGCTCAGGGATGCCCGTGTGCTTTTGTCCATCCATGCCAGACCCCGGGCTCTGAATCAGCAGAAAGAGCCCTGTGCCAGGGGATGGGGGGATCCAGGTTCTAGCCAGGATGTGCCCCCCGACTGTGAACCCAGGAAGACCCTCCAGTGGCTGGGCTCCTGGTCCGGTCGGCGTCCTCGGTGCAGATCAGCCGATTGCCGAGGGTCTACATAGGTCCTGGTATTAATTCAAGCTTGGAGGATGGGGGTGGGGTGTTCCCCATACCAAAGAGCGATTATAGGACACCAGCTGGGTGTCCTACAGGTCAACTCAATCCCGACACTGTGCACCAGGACAAAGCACCAGACCCCACGGGTTCCCAACCCCACAGGACGCACTCCCCATCCTGCCCACCTCAGATGCCGGCTTGTCACCTGGGCTTTTGGCCCACCGGGTATAGACCAGGGGTTCCCACGCCCTGTCATCAACATCAATTAATTTGCTCAAGCAGCTCACAGATGAGAGAAACATTTTCCTTACTAGATTATCAGTTTATTATTTAAAAAACTAATAATAATAACTCAGGAACAACCAGGTGGAAGACGGGCACCAGGTGCGGCGGTGGCCCAGAGCTCCCGAGCCCTCTCCAGGCGGCCACTCCCCAGATCTCCACGTGGTCGCCAACTCTGAAGACCACCCTTTTGGGTTTTTATGGAGGCTTCGTTACATAAGTGTGACTGATGAAATCATTGGCCATTGGTGGTTGATTCACCCTCCAGCCCCCCTGCCCTCCCCGGAGGTGGCGTGGTGAGGCGGGTGGGCCAGGACTACAGCTTCTAACCCACTTATCCCAAGGTTGCTTCCCTCAGCAATCAGGCCCCCTACCCCGTGGTTACCTGGGGACTTTGCGAGAGTCCCCTCAGCAACATGACGAGAGATTGTGCCAGGAAGAGGGCCGAAGACCAAATACATATTTCTTTTTAAGATTTTATGTATTTATTCGTGAGAGACCCAGAGACAGGGAGAGGCAGAGACACAGGCAGAGGGAGAAGCAGCCTCCATGCAGGGAGCCTGATGCGGGACTCGATCCCAGGACCCCGGGATCACGCCCTGAGCCAAAGGCAGACGCTCAACCACTGAGCCACCCAGGAGTCCCCAAAATATATTTCTTATAGGTCACAACATCATAGGGTCCCTTCATCTCAGATTGAGTCCGAAGAGGTTCCGGCAAGGGAGCAGACTGGGGCAGGGAGGCTGCGTTCCTCCCTGGTGGGTGCCTGCCTGAAAGTATGGCCCCTCCCAGCCTCCACCCCAACCAGGGGCCCTCCCCGTGTTACCACTGCGCCAGCTGATGGTCACGCTCAGGCCCTGACAGCGTCCCCGGGATTGACTGAGCCAGGCCCTTGGATTCTCTGCTCTTCTCATCTCTCAGCTTCCGTCCAGCACCCCTTCCCCACCCCAGGCATCATTCACGAAAATGAACTGTTGGCCCCAGCCTCCCCTCCACAGCTTCTGTAGCCCTTTCATCACTAAGGAAGCCAGACAGCTGGAAAGTGAAGAGATCCAGAAAAAAAAATCCTTTCCTTCTAAAAAAAAAAAAGGAAAATTTGAGGATTTTTTAAATTAAGATTTTAATTATTTATTCATGAGAGACCAGAGAGAGAGAGAGAGAGGCAGAGACACAGGCAGAGGGAGAAGCAGGCTCCATGCAGGGAGCCCGACGTGGGACTCGATCCCGGGTCTCCAGGATCACGCCCTGGGCCGAAGACAGGGCCAAACCACTGAGCCACCCGGGCTGCCCAAGGATTTTTTTTTTTTTTTAAGATTTTATTTATTTATTCCTGAGAGACACACAGAGAGGCAGAGACACAGGAGAGGGAGAAGCAGGCTCCCTGCGGGGAACCCAATACGGGATTCGATCCCAATACTCTGGGATCATGCCCTGAGACAAAGGCAGACACTCAACCACTGAGCCACTCAGGTGCCCCAAATTCGAGGGTTTTGAATGTTTTGCATGGGAATAGATATACTGAGTGTCTGTGACAGGCGGACACTGGGAGGTGGGCTCTTCCTGGACTCGCTCATTTATTCCTCTCGAGGTTCCGAGAGCTTGAGCGTCATGCCCACCCTCAGATGTAGGGAGGCGGTAAGCCGGCTGCCCGGGTCATGCAGTTAGCAGGGAGCAAGGCTGAGATGCGAACTTGAGAAACAACCTCTAGAGTCGGGGCTCTGGACCTCTTGGGCCTCACTCAATGTCACAGTCTCCCCAGCAAGGCCATTTCTGGGAAGCCCCGGGCCAGGGTCAGAGGCACAGGTGTGGGGTAGACAGTCACGCCACAAGCCAGAGGAGAAACACAGGGCCTGTGGGTACACAGAGAAGGGGGCTGCACCCAGCCTGGGGGTGAGCGAGCGCACCAGGACCAAGTTCCGACAGAAGTGGACGTCTGTAGGATGAGAATAGGGCCGGGTTTCTCACCGCGACATGTATGGACCTTGGGGGACCAGATGATTTTTTTGCTGCAAATGATTGTAGGATGGTTAGCAGCATCCCTGGCCTCTACACACTAGATGCCGGGAGTACCCCCTTCTCCAGCTGTGACGGTCAAGAAGTCTCTAGACATAACCACATAGCCCCTACAGAGCACCACTGCCCCTGATTGAGAACCCCTGGAGTAGGAGATAGGCAGGTGGGAAGAAGAATGTTCCGGGTATTGGGAGCCGCATGTGCAAAGGTCCTGTGGCCAGATTGAGCATGGTGCTTAGCAACTTAGCTGTTTCATAGTGTGTCTGGTGTGTGGAGCATATGTGGGCAAGAGAAGAGAGGCTGGGCCAGAGACCGCAGTCCTCAGGCCACGTCTTGGAACCACGTGGGTGGGGGAATTTGGACTTAATCCCGAGGGCGATGAAGAGCTATGGAAGTGCCTGATCAAAGAGAGTTGAAGGGTCAGCCCTGACTCCGTAAGTGGAGGGAGGACGAGAGAGTTGCACAGGAGGCAGGTGGGTGGGAGAGCTGGTGCTCCAGCCCTGGGTCTCCCTCCCGGTGAGTCTGGGGGGCCCCGGGGGCAGGATGCACAGCCTGTCTTCTCTGGGCACAGCAGCAAGATGACCTGGGCGCAGCTTTCCAGACGTGGATGGACACAAATGGAGCACTGAAGGCAGAGGTACTCCGGCCGCCCACCCGCCTGGGCCCCCTTCCCGGGCAAGCTTCCCAGCTCTCCCCCGGGGGGGCACCCAGCTTCCTTGCCTGTCAGGTGGAGGGAGCCCCTTCATGCCTCTGGGGCCTCAGGGCATCTCCTGAGCAGGTGGGGGGGGCCGGGACCCCGGGGGCCGCTGGCCAGCCGCTCTCCTCCTGACAGGGTTACAGCCATCCGGACCGGCTGGTGCTGGACCAGGGAGGGGAGATCTTTAAAACCTTACACTACCTCAGCAACCTCATCCAGAGCATTAAGACGCCCCTGGGCACCAAAGAGAACCCCGCCCGGGTCTGCCGGGACCTCATGGACTGTGAGCAGAAGATGGTGGATGGTATGAGGGCCTGTGGGGTCCGGGGCTGGAGTGGGGGGGCAGGGGCGTTCCAGGAGGGGCTGGGGACATGGAGCATTCATGTCCTGGCTCATCGGGGTCAAGTGTCTATCCCTGGGGACTCAGGCGCGTGAGGCAGTCACTTCTCCCCTCGACAGCCCCCGAGCCTCACACACAGATGGACCCTGTGACTCTTGGGGTGTGGGAAAGTGGGGACAACCGTCCAGTGCAAGGAGACAAGAGCTTGGGCAGGCCAAGCGCCCAAGGCAGGAGGAGGCTGCCACGGATTCCCTGAGAGCCAGGATGTCCCCCCCTTTCTGTCCACACGTCTTCCCTCCACTGACAAGAAGGTGGACCAGTGCCGGGCCTCTCGGCTGTGGGGCCGTGCGTTCCCTTGGGAGCCCAGTGGGGAAACCAGATGCCAGCAGACGTGCCCAGCTGACGGGGTGGAAGCCTGACCCTCCTCCTCCCCCGGCAAGCCCTAGGAGGATCACCAGCCTTGGGGGAGACCCCATTCAATTGGATGATCCCTAAGTCCCCGGGCCAGTGGTTCAGCCTCTCAGCCTGAGCTGGCCCCTCTGTAGGATGGACACGGGCAGGTGCTCAGCTGTGTGGCCCGCCAGGGGCTCCACCAGCCGTGAGCTCTGCCCTGAGCGTTTCCTGCCATCTCAGTGGCTCCTGGCATCCTTCTCCACGTCCTTTCTTGACGCCATTGCCCAACTGGGGCTCAGAGGGTCACAAGGTTGGGGTCCACCTGCAGAAGCAGGCCCTGGGCTCCTCCTCACATACATATACCGCCCCCCTCCCTGCTGCCTGCAGGTACCTACTGGGTGGATCCAAACCTTGGCTGCTCATCCGACACCATCGAAGTTTCCTGCAACTTCACGCACGGTGGACAAACGTGCCTCAAGCCCATCACGGCCTCCAAGGTAGCAATCTGCTCCCCACCCCCCCAACTGGCCCTCTCTGTGCCCACCTTGCCCTGGGCCACTGCCCACCCAGATTTTGGTCTGGGCCGTGACCATGGCTTCTTTATGAACCTCGGTTTTCTTTCTTATCTATAAATTGGGAAATGGTTTGTTCTAAATCTGTGGGTTTTTTTTTTTTAAGATTTTACTTATTTATTCATGAGAGACCCAGAGAGAGAGGCAGAGACACAGGCAGAGGGAGAAGGAGGCTCCCCGTGGAGAGCCTGGTATAGGACTGGATCCCAGGACCCCGAGATCACGACCTGAGCCAAAGGCAGATGCTCAACTGCTCAGCCACCCAGGCGTCCCTAAATCTGTGGTTTCTAAACCCTTTCAAGACATGTGATGTTAATGGTTCTTATTTCAGATAGAACTTTCTGCCTAATATCTAAAACAGCACAGTTGGCCAGGCTGGCCGGGCTCAGAGAACCATGAACCATCAGGACAAAATAAGTCATGGTCTCCGAGGCGCGTATGCAGATATTTAATTAACGTTCGGTGCCTGCTTTCCATGTGCCTGTCTCTGGGCTGAGCACTTGAGGGGGCTCGGGGCAGCTCAACCACAAGCCAGGGCAGGCGGGGCAGTGGGGTGCGGTCACTCCCCTGTCCACGGTACCCCACAGTGGACTGTGGGACTGTGGGTCTCCAGTAGCGGCAAGTCCTCCATATGGGAGGATTCATGCTGCAGAGAGAGGAGCCCACCTGCCTGTAGGGGGGGAGGCAGGAACCCAGAGGCCCCTCCCATCCCATCAGCTCTCCTGGGGAGGCTCTGGGAGGTGCCTCATGCCGACTGGGTCAGACCCAGGGTTTGAGCATCTTCATGTGGGCCAGCTGGCCAGCAAGCCTTATTGGGTCCCTACCGTGTGCCAGACGCTATGTCAGGCACTGGGGCCGCCTCACCCCAGGCCCTGCCAGTCAGGCTCTTTGCTCTCTGACTCCGGCTTGGAGGTTTGGGGTCCCCATAGCAAATCTGGCGGGCAGAGGGCTGAGACCAGAGTTGGCACCTGCATTGGTGGCATGACTGCCCACCCGGGTCACCGTCCCCATGAGGAGCAATGACCCCTGTTTCGTACCAGCCTCAGCCTACCAATAACCGACGTGGTGGCTGGACCAGCCCTCCTGGTTCTTATTATGATTGCAAGATGCCCTTCGCTATCCAGAAACTTTGAAAAAATAGAGGTCTGTGATTACGGGACCTGGAAATGACACAGCACACTGGGGACCACACAGCCAGGTCACCGGGAGAGAGACAGAGAGCGAGAGAGAGTAGGGGCCTGGGGTTCTGCTTTTATTGGGGTCCAGGGTGGGGGCTTAGGGTTTCCCGGGTTTGCTCTTAAATTGGTGAATTTAAAACAGGAAAGCAGGAAGGTAAAGCATGGGAAGAGAGAGAACAAGTGGCCCAAATGGGCAGCTCTGGCAATCCTGGTGTCTAAAACAAAGGAGCGGGCCTGGGTGGCTCAGTGGTTGAGCATCTGCCTTCAGCCCTGGGCGTGATCCTGAAGTCCCAGGATCGAGTCCCCCATCGGGCTCCCTGCATGGAGCCTGCTTCTCCCTCTGCCTGTGCCTCTGCCTCTCTCTCTCTGGGTCTCTCATGAATAAATAAATAAAATCTTTTAAAAAATAAAAATAAAACAGAGGAGCCTCAGGGCAGCGGGGCGAGCTCTTCACCTGGCCTTGCGGCTGGCATCGCATTTATTCCATTCATTCGCCATAGCAGTCTTTGAAGTGGATGCCAGACCAGGAACGCTTCAATCAGGCGCTTCCTTTACAAAAAGAAAAGCCAGCCGGCAGGGCTGCCGCTGCACCCACTGTACCCGCTGCACCCGCTGCACCCGCTGCACCCGCTGCACCCGCTCCAGTCGCAGATCCCTTCCCTGTTGGGTGTCCCTGCCATCTCTGGCATCTTGGGACTTAGAAAGAGTGGGGAGGGCACTTCTCATTTCTCCTGCACTTGAAGAGCCTCCGGACCTTGGGCTAGTTCCTCTTCATCTCTGGGCTTTGGGATCCCAGCTAAGCTCCAAACACAATGCCCTCCCCTTCTCCTGGCTGCACCCATGCAGTGGAGGGTGGCTCGGGTTCCCTCAGGACCCTCGTAGATCGGGCCCTGCAGTCGGCCAGGCCTTGGTATTTTTTCCCTTCCTTGTTCCCCCTTGGCTGTGGACCAGTTCACGCAGACCTCAATTCCCCGACTTGATGGCCACCGGTCTGGAAGCAAAGCCAGGAAATGCTTACGAGGAAGGAGCTTCTCCGCGCGCCCTCCAGGGAGAGGGGAGGGCTTGCGAGAACCTTGGGCAGCAGGCCTGACCCTCCCTCACTGCCGTGTCCCTGCCACAGGTCGAGTTTGCTGTCAGCCGGGTTCAGATGAACTTTCTGCACCTGCTGAGCTCTGAGGTGACACAGCATATCACCATCCACTGCCTTAACATGACCGTGTGGCAGGAGGGCACCGGGCAGGCCCCAGCCAAGCGGGCTGTGCGCTTCCGGGCCTGGAACGGGCAGATCTTTGAAGCAGGGGGCCAGTTCAGGCCAGAAGTATCGATGGATGGCTGCAAGGTAACCCGTGGGGCCACTCAAGTTGAAAAGATGGGTTTTTATAATAAAATCGTATATGACGGCACAATACATACTGCTGTATTGCCTTGGTATGGTAGTATGAAGGGTATATTGTATTAGTATAATAATAATATTATTATAATTATTTTTAGAGATTCTGAGTCCTTTTTTTTTAAGATTTTATTTATTCATGAGAGACACAGAGAGAGAGAGGCAGAGACACAGGCAGAGGGAGAAGCAGGCTCCCTGCAGGGAGCCCGACGCAGGACTTGATCCCGGGTCTCCAGGATCACACCCTGGACCGAAGGGAGGCGCTCAACTGCTGAGCCACCCGGGCGTCCCTATAACAGTTTTATAAAATCCCTTTTATCCACTATCCTCTCTGGGAAAACTGAGAGAAGATCCAGCTGATTGGAAAAAAAAAATGCACGGGCTGATAGATGCTGTACCTCTTTGCCAGGCTGCTTGTAGAAGAAGAATGTACTTCTATGCTCTCGGCCCCCGCCCTGGCCGGGCTAATTTCTTCTGTTAACATTTTTGCTTATTTTTCAATACTGCCAAGTGTGTGGGTTGTTGGTGGAGAAGGAGTCAGACATTTGTCCCCAAAACGAGTTTCGCAAGATTAAACAAAACTAGTAACGCACGGCGTTAGTGAGGGTGTGTGGGAAAAGCCACACTCTTGCACAAAGCTATTTGGGGAAGAAAAAAAAAAATTGGGAGAGGCTTTCGGGATTGCAGCTGTGTATACGCGAGGATACCTCAGAGAGATTGTGGGTTTGGCTCTAGACCATGGCAAAAACGTGAAGGTGGCGACCAAGTAAGTCTGATGGATTTTTTGGTTTCCCGGCGCACATCGGAGCTACGTCCACGTTACACTGCAGTCTACTAAGTGTGTGGCAGCACCGTGCCTACAAAAGCCATGTCCATACCTTAATTAAAACATACGTCACCGATCAAAGAGGCTGACCATCACCTGAGCTCGCCATGAGTCACAATCACTGATCACAGGTGGCCAGAACAAAGGTCACGGTACCGAAAAAGTTTGAAATGTTGCAAGAATTATCAAAAGGTCTGGCAAAGTGAGCAAATGCTGTTGGAACAATGACGGGACAGACTTGCTCCATACAAGGTTGCCACTGAATTTCAGTTTATTAAAAAACACAAGATCTGGGCAGCTCGGGAAAGGGCAGAGCAATGGGACCAGGTAGGCCCGTGCAGCCCACAGAGATGCAAAGCCTCAGAAACGTACGGATCCTTGGAGCCCGCCGATCCGCTTCTAGACTGTGTCCTGGGGAATCAGGAAAGGAGCCCAGGAGGGCAGCTACGGTGATATTCATGAGTGCATTCCCTCCCAGGGTGGGGGTAGCAGAAGCAGTCTCAGTGGACACACACAGGTCGTGGCTGCAGTGACATGCCAGGGGTCCCTTGCACGGTGGGAAACATGATGGGGATGCGCACATGTCGACGATGAGGGTGGTGATGCTCTTCCCTCCCTCAGGTCCAGGACGGCCGCTGGCATCAGACGCTTTTCACCTTCCGGACCCAGGACCCCCAGCAGCTGCCCATTGTCGGCGTGGACAACCTCCCTCCTGCCTCATCAGGGAAGCAGTACCGCCTCGAAGTTGGACCTGCGTGCTTCCTCTGACCTCTGACCTCCTGGCTCCTCTAGGCCTCGACGATGGGGAGGGAAGAGGAGGAGGAGGAGGCCAGAGGAGGGTACCCAGGGGCAGGTGGGCCCAGGAGAGGCAGCTCACCTGCCCAAGCATCCTTGGGTAGGCCCCAGCTGTTGTCTGCCCTGTAGGAGTGGCTGGGGGGTGGGTGGGGCGGGGGGCGGTGGCAGGGAACTGGGTATCCTTGGGACCAGCTGATCCCGGCTCAGTCCCCCAAAGACCAACCAAAGAGCCAGCCAGAGCAAGCTGGGCCTGCAACCCGCCTGAGCCCCGCGGCCTGTCTCCCAGCTCTGCGGCCACCCCCTGCCCTCCCCAGCTTCCTGCCCAAAGAGCCCCACGTTCCAGCCCGCCTGAGGGGAGGGGGCATCTCGCCAGCTGGTCCCTGCCAGGGAGCTTTGATGTGCAATATTAGAGAGGAGACATGAAAAAGGAGAAAAGGAAAGAAAGAAGTATATATATTTTATTTAAACAAACACAAAGAAGGTGCATTACTATTTTTTTTTTTCACCTGGGAAAGAGGTGAGAGAAGGAGCGGCCAGAGGGTGGGATGCTGTGCAGGCCGAGAGGGGGGCGGCGTGACCCTCGGGGCCGGGGGTGCCCATGCTAGCTACCTCCCACTGTGAAATCGCTGGTGCTCGCAATTGTCTCATAGTGTATGTGATTTTTTTTTTAAGGGAAAAAAAAAGCCTATTTAAGATTTTGAAGGTGCTACCATTTTTGCTACAGACTTCGAAGAACCATTTATTTTGATGTGGAGTATCGTCCACATTTTGCTTTCTCCTCCAAATGACAAAGTTTGGGGAATCTAAAAATGTCCTTAGTGTCGCCCTCGTGTCAGGTAATCAACTCAGCGGGGGGAGGGGAAGGAAAAAGAAAAAAAAAAAAAACAACAATAACAAAAAAAAGCAAAGCCGGAAAAAAAAAAAAAAAGGAAAAGGAAAAAAAAAAAAACAACCTTCCAGAAACAGAAGCAGAAAGATTTACATTTTTAATTTATGGACTTTGAAAGGTTTGTCCTCTTCAGGCAGGGGGAGGCCTGAGCATCAAGGATTTGGCTTGGCCTCTCATGGCCCCTTGGAGGGAAGTTAGGCTTGTCTTAGAAGGTGGGATCTAGACCGGAGGGTCCTGGGAGAAGCCTGGACCTTGAAGAAAGCGGTGCGGGGTCGGCGCTGGCCTTGGAGGTGACCTACCAACCGGGAGCCACCTTACAGGGCCCCGTACCATTCCCCAAACACCGTTTCCCACGATCCTCCCTCCCAGGAGCTTGTCCCCTCCAAGGTGCGGCCGTCACTCTTGCTTTTCCACCGTCACTCAATCCTCTAGAAACCCAGCGTCATTAGCTCCAAGTATAAATGCGGACTGAGGAGAAAGAATAATTATGGGGATCTCGGGGTTCAGCGTGATCGGGAGACTCAGTGCAGTCTGAGCCGTCCTATATCCCAGAACCAGGCGGCACCCAGGTTGGATTTGGAGGTTACTTTAAGTATGGAATTATTTTTCTAGAAGGGGAAATTTTATGTGAACGTCTATTTGTGTCTTTTCTCTCTCTCTCTCTCTCTCTCTCTCTCTAAAGTTGTGTTTCTTTGGGAATTGGATTTGATTTTCATTATTTAATACCTCAGTCCAGCCCACCTTCCCCACCAGACACTCCCTGTGCGCCTCGCCCTCCCGCCCCAGCCCAGACGCTCCCCACGGAAGCGTGTTGTAGCAGCTCGGGCCTCATCTCAGCCCCCGCTCCCCCCCACCCCCGCCAGCGACCGCCTGGCCTCTGTCTCGTTCTCGGGATCTTCTCCTGTCCTCCTATATGTCTGTCCACATGTCAGTGTGTTAAACCCCCAGTGGGTTCCGTTTCTCCTTTTCCCTTCTGGATTTTAAATAAATATTTAAAACTGAGGCAATGGAACGACGCATCGGTGGCTGTGTGCTTCTTTGAACAGAGGAGGTTCTGGCCGGGCGGGGGGCTGGAGGGGAGAGGAGCTGCTCAGAGGATGCTGCTTCCCCCGGAGCAGGGGGGTGGGGTGGGGGGGGTCCCACGGTGCATGTGTTTCTTAGGGTTGCTGCGACAGTGCCACAAACCTGCAGCCAGCAGAAATGCATTCTCTCCCCGGTGGAGGCGGCAAGTCTGAAACCCAAGGGGTGGCAGCTCCGTGGTCCCTCCAGCGCTTCCAGGGGAGCCCCCTGACCTTAGCTTCTGGTGGCCGCGGGCGTTCCTCAGGCCTAGCGGGAGCTCTGCAGTCTCTGCCTCTGGAGCCACCCGGCCTTCCTGCCCCCTGTGCGGCTCCGTCTCCATCCTCACATCTTTTTACAAGGACACCAGTCCTACTGGGTGAGGACCTACCCTAATAAGCTCATCTGAACGTTTTTTTTAAAAAAGGTTTAATTTATTTATTCATGAGACACCCAGAGAGAGAGAGGCAGAGACACAGGGAGGGGGAGAAGCAGGCTCCCTGCAAGGAGCCCGATGCGGGACTCGATCCCGGGACCCTGGGATCAGGCCTTGAGCCGAAGGCAGACGCTCAACCACTGAGCCCCCCAGGGGCCCTCATCTGAACTTGATTACCTCTGCAAAGACGCTATTTCCATGTAAGGCCACGTTCACAGGTAATAAGCTTAGGACTTTGACGTATCTTTTGGGGGAGGGGGACACGATTCAACTCATGACCCACAGGGAGGAGGTATATTGAGGTTAACTTGAGTGATTTCTTTTTTCTTTTTTAGCGTAGTCACACACACATGAGAATTACCATTTCATACACTCACCACGTACAACCTGTGCACCCTAATCCCCTAGGGTTCCCCACTGCCTAGTTCCAGAACACTCTCATCACCCCAAAAGGAAACTCCGTACCTGTGAAGCAGTCGTTCCCCTCTGCCCAAGCCCCAGAAAAGCACTAACCGGATTTCCGACTCCGCCTACTGTGGGTATTTCACGGATGAGGAATCCTATCTCAGAGAAACGGGATCCTGTTTTGCACATGGAAAAGTTCAATTTAACGTGTGCTCCCCACCGTAGAAAGCTCACGATGTACGGCCTGTGACTGTCTTCTTTCCCGTAGCGGGATTTCAAGGTTCGTTCTTGTGGTATGTATCCGTCCAGTACTTCATTCCTTTTTATGACTCGATAAGATCCTACTGTGCGGACGGGACGCATTTTGATTATCCATTCACCCACTGACGGACGTTTGCATTGTTTCCTTCTTGGGGGGCTTGTGGACGGTGCTTCCACAAGTAGGAGCGTTTGCTCCTTACCTGGGAGATGCTTGAGGCAGGCCACGGCGACACCTGCCTTGGAGCCAGTGAGAATCTGAGAGATAATTAGCCAGAGCTAGCAAATAAACATACAGGACCACCCAGATAAATTTGAATAAATTTGAATTTCAGATACACAATAGCTAATTATTTTTAGCATGCGTGTGGCCCCCATGTGATACCCGGGATATATTAGGACATATTTATACCTGCTGGACCTGGAACCCGTATCTCCTGACCCTCGGTGCAGTTCTTCCTCTCTCAGCTTGGTCCTCCCACCGTGGGACCTTGAGTGAACCCGAGCCTTTCTGCCCTTCTCCCCGAGGAGAAAGAACAAATCGCAAGCAGTTGGACTCATAGTGGGATTTTATGTATTAAAACCTTGCTCGAGGGGCGCCTGGGTGGCCCAGTGGGTTAGGCGTCTGCCTTTGGCTCAGGTCATGATCTCAGGGTCCTGGATCGAGCCCTGTACTGGGCTCCCTGCTCAGCGGGGAGTCTGCTTCTCCCTCTCCCCCTCTCCCTCTGCCCCCTCCCCTGCTTGTGCTCACTCTCTCAAACAAATAAACAAAATCTGGGCAGCCCGGGGGGCTTAGTGGTTTAGCGCCGCCTTTGGCCTAGGGCGTGATCCTGGAGTCCCGGGACCGAGTCCCACGCCGGGTTCCCTGCATGGAGCCTGCTTCTCCCTCTACCTGTGTCTCTGCTTCTCTCCCTCTCCCTCTCTCTCTCTGTGTCTCATGAATAAATAAATAAAATATTTTAAAAATAAAATCCAAAAAAAAAAAAAAAAAAACAAAAACCTTGCTCTAAGTATCCAGGTCATTAGTACATAGGCAGCTGCCCCCCCAACTCCGTCTGCACCTGGCACCTGCCCTGGGCAGTGAGCACCAGGTGCTGCTGCTTTGCCGTGGATCGGAGAGTCCCATCTGCAGAGCCCGGGATTCGTGGTCTGGAAGGGCTTGGAGAGTCCCACGTCCCAGGTACACCCTGTCACGTTACATACACTGTGACTGAAGCCCAGTGCAGTGCCCGAGGTCACCTCCCGAGGCCGGGGCAAAGCTTCCATTCAAACCCCACACTGCTGACAAGTGGGGCTCAGCGTGGCCCCCTGGGATTAGCCTGTGAGTTGGTTACCGATGCAAATTTTCAGCCCCCTTCCAAACCTACTGAATCACAAGGTCCCAGGTTGGGGCCCAGCGACCCATGATTTAATAAGCCTCCCTGAAGAGTCTAGAGCCTGTTCAAGTCCCAAGAATTGGGGCCTTACACTATTTCCTAAATCTGAAAAATGGTCTTCCAAAACTGGGGGGAGAAAAAGCCTTGGAAATGAGATAAGAATGTTCTTTTAATTTCTTTGGGGGGCACCTGGGGGGGCTCAGCAGTCATGCATTTGCCTTCAAATCAGGGTGTGATTCCAGGGTCCTGGGATCGAGTCCTGAATCAGACTCCCCGCAGGAAGCCTCTTCTCTCCCTGTCTGTGTCTCTGCCTCTCTCTCTGTGTCTCTCATGAATAAATCTAAAAAAAGAAAAAAGAAAAAAAAAGAATTTTCATTTCTTTCAAAATTCACCAGAAATGAAACTGAGACAGAATGTCCCACTTCTTGAATCCTTTCCTGAGGCCTGCCCTGTGCGGTGGACCCCAGAGAGCCCGCCCCGCTGTTGGATCATGCTTCCCATTCTGCAGATGGGAAGATTGGGCCACTCTGACGTGCGTTGTCCCCGCGGGAAGCTCTGTGAGGGCCGGGGATGGATCCTGCCCTCCCTCCAGCCACGGAGTACAGCACGTTGGAGGCACTCGAACTGGCTGAGCTATGCTCGCTGGAACAGCCCCTTGACATGTCTCAGCAGCTCCCCTCCTGCGCCAGGCTGTATGTGGGCGCTGGAGTTACAGAGACGGGCCCGGCAGGGGGGCTCAGGGGCTCTGATTCTGGAGGGGGGCAGGGGCTGGCAGCTGGAGGAGCGGGACCTCATGTGGTTAAGGACGGGGAGAGCCGGGGGCAGGAGGCCCGATGGGGGGCTGAGGGTGTGGGAGCAAAATGAGAGTGTGCTTGAGGCAGCGTCGGTGCAGAAGGGTAGTCGGGGTGACACTCGTATTAACCAGGGTCTCCAGAGAGACGGGACCGGTAGGATGTGTGTGTGTAAAGAGATTCATTTACTTTTTTTTTTTTTTGAAGATTTTATTTATTTATTCACGAGAGACAGAGAGAGAGGCAGAGACACAGGCCGAGGGAGAAGCAGGCTCCATGCCGGGAGCCCGATGCAGGACTCGATCCCGGGACCCCGGGGTCACGCCCTGGGCCCAAGGCAGACTCTCAACCGCTGAGCCCCCCAGGGCCCCTGAAGAGATTTATTGTAAGGAATTGGCTCATGTGACTTTGATCGCTGGCAGGTCCCAAGATCTGCAGACCGAGCTGGCCAAGTCACAGCCCACACGAGCCGACAACGTTGTTCTAATGTAACGGCCCGCAGGTGGGAGAGCGAGGAAAAACCGGTGTCTCCTAAAGGCGGGGAAACACTGACGTCCACCTCACCCGGTCAGGCAGGAGGAGTTCCCCCTTCCTCAGACCTTCAGTGTTATTCAGGCCTTCCACTGATGAGACGAGGCCCACCCACACTTGGTGGCAGGGTGGGGAGCGGGGGCGGGGGAGGCAATCTGTTTGCAGGCTATCCATTCAAACGTCGGTCTCACCTAAAAACACCCTCGCAGATATGCCCGGAATGTTTGGCCAAGTACTCGGGAGCCCCATGGCCCTATTAACTTGGCACGTAAAATTAGCCATCCCACGCTGAGGCCGGTAGAGGATGAATAAAGGGTTGCCAGTGGCGGGGGGAAGGACACGGAGAGGAGAGGGACCAGCGCCCGCCGAGCCTGGGGAGGGAAGGTGGCCCTCTGTGTTTGGGGAACAGGACACTTGATGTTCATTATGATGCCACAGGGTAGCGTGGGGGAGCCCCAGAGCCCTGGGCCGGGAAGAGGACAAGGCTGGGGGTGGCAGGGGACAGCGGGGCCGGGCTGAGCTGCAGCGGGGCCCTGCAGGGCTGTCCTGGGGGCGGTGGCTGAGCTGGTCAGAGCTCCAGAGGTGTCAGCAGCCCCCGTGAGGCTCTGAAGAGGGCCAGGAAGATGGGGGACGAGAAGGATGGCCGTGTTAAAACTGCGACACTCACAACTGTCCGTGGGCATTCCAGGGGCCCCGGGAGCTGGCCAGTGAGGCCTCTGAAGCCGGGCCAGCTCCTTCCCGGCAGGGGCAGGGTAAGAAGTTATCGGGGAACAGAAAGGGCAGCTCCTGGGGGGCCGGCAGCGGCTGTGGTTCCCTGTTTCCTGTTGCACAACGGAGTGTCAGGAAGCAGACAGACTGGATTTCCCAGGTGGGGCCAATCCTGTGTTTGCTCTGTCCACAGCGAATCGAGCCATGGCCATGGACCGTCGCTTGCCCCCAGTGACCAGCCGCCCGTGCTGGGAGGAGGGGGGGCGAGCAAGAAGGGGACAGGCTGGACTCCAGTCCCAGCTTCCTGACTGGGACGTGGTCTTGGCTGGGTCGTTCCTTCTCTCTGGGCCTCAGTTGCTCCCTCTGCAAAATGGGGGTGCTATGCCCTTTCCTGCTTGCTACCGCACACGGAGCTGCTGTTCTCTAGCAGCAGGGGGACTCGTCTGAGTCTGAATGACGTCCACCTGCTCCGTAAGAATGCGGTGTCGGATGGTTCCGCATAAATTGCAGCGACGGAGTCTTGCACACGGGACGAGCAGGAGCCCGGTTGAGCGCGGTACGCTTTCGTTCTTGTGCGCGACCCTCTTGAGACACATGTCACAGCACCGGCTCGTCAGACGAGGGAAGCCACGTCTGAGGAGGTTACATAAGTTGGCAAGGGCAGCCCGGGGGGCTCAGCGGCTTAGCGCCGACTTCGGCCCAGGGCGTGATCCCGGAGACCTGGGATCGAGTCCCACGTCGGGCTCCCTGCATGGAGCCTGCTCTCCCTCTGACTATGTCTCTGCCTCTCTCTCTCTCTCTCTCTCTCTCTGTATTCTCATGAATGAATAAATAAAATCTTTAAAATAATAATAATAAGTTGGCCAAGATCACAACACATGGTCTGAACGTGAGCAAGTCTTGTCGAGTGTTTTCTCGGCCCAGACACAAAGGTCCTAATTAGGATCTTTTGCTCTGCCGATGTAGTAGCCGTGGCTGTTCACGTGGAAGACCACGAACCAGTCGTCGGACACAGAGCTGAGCCCTGACCTGGAGGGAGAAATGCATATCAAGTGGCCTTTCCGGAGACGAGTCCTGTCAAGCGGGTGCATTGCCCCGATGATCTGACCTCACCTTTCACCTGACCTCTCTGAGTCCTTTGTTTCCTTATCCAGCCGATGGGGAAAGTATCCAATTTTCTAGAGCCTACTATTGACTTTTTTTTTTTTTTTTTTTTTTTTTTGCATTTTGATGTCTTTAGATGGGGGATGTAACCTGCAACCCTGGAAGTATTTCTGTAGTGCAGGAGGCTGTCTTCTTTTCTCCTTAGCCCCGCTTGACATTACACTGACGGTGATGGTTATTAGGGCCGGCGGACTCTGAGAAACAAGTGTGTTTCGTGTAACAAGCACTTTACAAATGTGAACTGATTTAGTCCGCTTGACAACCTGCTCGAATAGCCACAATCCATATCCCCCTTTTACAGATGGGGTAAATTGAGACACAGGGAAGCTGAGTAACTTGCCCAGGGTCACATGGCTCACAGGTGGTCAAGCCAGGACGATACTTCACCACCATCCTGCGTGACCCTGATCGCTTTTCTATTTTCCGCCAACCTTGTCTCGACATTGTGCCTGGGGCCAGACGGAGGGGCGGGTTCGGGAGGGCTGGCCAGACCCTCAATCCACGGAGGTACTGAAGCATCCTTGAAATGTAAGACGATGGAGAAAATCGCACTGTGTCGGGGGAGCGCTGGGTGCACTTGGAGGAACCACTTGGAGACGCTCTCGGGAGGGGAGGGCACCTCTCCGAGGGGTCCCCGAGTGACAGTGAGGACCGCTCACTCCGGGGAGTGGCTCTCCATCTACCCGCTGTAAGAGAAAGCATTCCTTTCTCTCCACGCTACTCACCAGACATTGGGCTGTCACATGCGATGCAAGGAGAGGGTGTAAGAGGGAAGGATGGTTTCCCTGGGGCCTGAAGAGCATCGGTCGTGAAGAAGGATGTTTAGGGCACAAGATCCCAAGGGACAGAGGTGCTTCCGTGTTATTTAATAAGTTTTGTGCGTGCGTGCATGTACGTGTGCCCGCATGGGTACGGATGCGTGTGCGATATGCGAGAGCCTCTAAAGCTCTGGGCTCTGGGCAGGAGCCCCGGTGGCCGGGGCAGTGGTGGGGCTGTCCCCATATAACCATCAGCTTCTCCTTGAGATAAGCAGTGTCTCAAATGTGTCCCCAGTCCTGCCGTCTCGCACCTGGACCACTGCTGCGACTGCCCCAAGTTGTCCCCCTACCTCGGCCCTCTGCAGACAAAGGGATCTTCCTAAAGAACAAATCTGATTATTCATCTCCGCCCCACTTTCACTCTTTCCATTTCTCCTAATACCTGCAGGGTCCACTGCGAATTCCCCAGGCCGGCTTCTGTGCCCTGCAGGCTCGGTCCCACCAACCTCTCCAGCACCGCCCACCCCACCCCACCCCACTCCAGCCCCCAGTCATCCCACTGCCTGCCTCACGGACAGACGAACCCTACGTCCTTCACGTGCCACGCACTCTCTCGCCTCCGCGCTTCCCTGCCCACGAGCTCCGATCCTTGTTTCAAGACTCAGATGGGAGCGGTGCAAAGTCAAAACACCAAGTGAGCTGGCAAAAAAAAAAAAAAAAAGAAGAAGAAGAAAAAAAGTGAATTCCACTTCTGACAAGGATGTGGACAAAGGGACATTAAACAGCATTAGTTGTTTTTGTTTTTTTTTTTTTTTTTTTTTGTCTTCTCCGTTTGGGGAGACAGTTTTTGTTTTTTTTTTTAATCAACTTAATTGAGGTATAATTGGTATACAATAAAATGCACACATTTTAAGCCTAAAACTCTGAGTTTTCACCAATGCACATCATGTGCATAACCACCCCGTGGACTCGCGGAGCACTGACGTTTATCCAGAAAGTGCTCTTACCACCTTGGGTGCTTAGACTGGCCTCCTTGCCCTGGGCGACCACCGATCTGATAGCTGCCATTGTAGACTCCTTTGGTCCATGCTAGAACTTTCTCTAAATGGGACCGGACACTATGTACCTTATTGAGTCTGCCTTCTTTTGCCAGCCTAAGATTTTCCGAGTCATTCGTGTTGTCTCCTACACCCGTAGTTCGTTTTTTTTTTTTTTTTAATTTTTATTTATTTATGATAGTCACAGAGAGAGAGAGAGAGGCAGAGACACAGGCAGAGGGAGAAGCAGGCTCCATGCACTGGGAGCCCGATGTGGGATTCGATCCCGGGTCTCCAGGATCGCGCCCTGGGCCAAAGGCAGGCGCTAAACCGCTGCGCCACCCAGGGATCCCCCGTAGTTCGTTTTTATCGCTGAGAAATAGTCCATTTATGAAGACGCCACGACGGGTGTTTCCCATTTTCCCCAGGACGGGCATCTGAACTGTTGTTCCTCGTCTTGGGCTATTCTGAATGACGCTGTAGTCTTGTACGTGACGTGGTTTTCTTCCTCTTGAATGGGAGGGTAATTTGAGAAGGCGATTTGGTCACTTTTCCGACACTTAGCATCTGAGGAAACCTCACCGTGTGAAAAGTCATAGACAAGTGTAGCTCAATAAAGCTGGAAAAATAAAATCAGAGAGGCAGAGAGCGAGCACATCATTAAGGACGTTGGAAGCTGGGAGGAGCACAGTGGGGTCATTCGTCCATTACAACTACAACCACTAACTTCCACTGAAACATGAAAAATGACCCAGAATCTATGAGATGAATAAGGATACAGAATTGAAAGCGTCACATGATAAGGTTTTTTTGGGGGGAAGTATCTGTTCGTGGGGCTAAAGATCTGTCCCGGCCGGGCGGACTCTCCCTGTGGACGTGCTCATTCTGCAGTGCGGGGCACTGTCCAGGGTGGGGGACCTGCTGGTGATGACACCCGCGGCAGGCGGTGGAGACAACACGTTCCTGCCACAGATGTTGGGAGCTCGGTCAGGTAATGCTGCCATCACTGGTAATAGACATATAACTTAGACACCTCCTGCTTTTGGAAGCATCCCTGCCTCCCAGGGACTGCTTCACGGGCTCCCCGCTTCCAGGCTGCACTGGGCAACCAACCACCCCTCTCATCCCCCGCCCGCCGCCTGCTGCCCACCGTCCCCGTCACTGGACTTTAGCTCTCCCAGCTGTTACCACACTCAGCTGGGATAGAATCCAGGTTTGCCTTCACCCCCGCCCGCTCCACATCCCATCCCCCACGCACCCCACCTAGCCTGGGAACTATCACCTTCAGCATTTGATTTACAGGTGGGCCTCGCCCCAGTCTGGCTGCCCAAGTGGGACACGGATTGGGTACGGAACATAAGAGCTCTCAAAACAAAACAAAACCACCACCCCAGGGCTTGCCACACAGGTTTCATAACGAGCGCTCCAGCCCACGCCCACCTTGGCCTTGCCTGGCCAGGCCTTGGGGCCCCGGTAGGCCTTCCGGCCAGCGATCCAAGTACACCGAGGCTGGGCGGAGGCTTCAGCTAGCGCTGGCTGTGCGGAAAGGCGGGAAGGATGCGTGTGGGGCATTTCGCAAGCGTGTCACAAGGGCACCCCAGGGCTCTGCCCACACACAGCCCGTTATAAGGGGCGCTGCGCCGCCCGGCCACCAGCTCCGGCCAGCTCCGGGACCCGTCGTCTAGGCATGGCGCTGTCCTGGGCCCTCGCTGCCCTGAGCCTCCTTCCCCTGCTGGACGCCCAGAGCCCGGGGTGCGCCAACCTCACGGCGAGGCCTATCACCAACGCCACGCTGGAGCAGGTGCGTCCCTGGGCCCCCGAGTGCCCCGGGCTTCCCTTCCTCCTGCTGGCTTGTGGTCAGCCCCTTGGCCTGGTTCTGTCCATTTCTCTCCCGGGTCCCGGGGCGACATTCCGACCAGCCTCTGGCAGCATTCTTCTGCTTCCAAACTCAGAAGCCTCATTGCAAGGTCCCTCGGAGGGGACATTCTGTCCTGGGCAAGGAGGAACCTCACCATGAGCTCCTTGCCAGGGGCCCTAGACTCCCTGGCTGCAAAAGGGGGGTGCGGTGAGACCTGCCCGCTGGCTAGCAGGGGGATCCGGCTCCTGGCCTCCATCATCCAGCTCTTGGCTTCCCCCCAGATCTCTGGCAAGTGGTTTTACATCGGCTTGGCCTCCCGCGACCCGGAGTTCAATCGCTCAGCTAGAACGATCCACGCGGCCTTCTTTTACTTTGACGTCAACCATACAGATGACACAATCCTGCTCAGAGAGTACCTAACCATGTAAGACCCCCACCTGCAGGCTCACCCCCAGCCCCAGGCACCTGCTCCTGGCTGCTGGAAAACCTTGAGCAGGTCCCTGCTCCCTCCCGGCCTCAGTCTTTCCATCCACAGAATGGGGAGGGCTGACAAATCGCCAGCAACTCTTGCCCCTCGATGGTAGTGACCAGTGATCATCCATATTTCTCCTGTTTTTCTCCCCTCTTCTGTCTGGCTTTAGTGGGAACCAGTGCGTCTATAACAGCAGCTTTCTGAATGTCCAGCGGGAGAATGGGACCGTGTCCAGATACGGTAAGGACCAGCACTGGGGCAGGAGGGCTGCTGGGCGTCATGGGGGGGTGTGTGGCAGGGGGTGGGGGGGCCTGCCCAAAGCGGGGACGTGCCGGGGCTCAGGCACGGGACAGGCCCATGCTCCCGAGGTCCTGGGGGCCCGCACGCTGCAATAACCGGTAAGGACTGCCCACATATCTGCGCTCCATGTGCCAGGCGCTGTTCGCCGTACTTTACTAGAATTAATCCCTTAATACTCACAAACAACCCCAGGAGGACATTACGGGATTAGATGAGACACTGGGATGTCAAGCAGTTTCCCTGGAGCCACGCAGCCTATAATTAGAACTAGAATGCAAAGTCAAGGCTGGCTGCAGTCCTGCCTCTCTCAACCACTCTTTATCCTTTGGGCTCAGAGGGTGGCAGTCTGTGTCAGGCAGGCAGTGACCTCACTCGTGGCCCCACCGTCACCCCAGAGAGGGCGCATCGAGGGGCACACGAATGCTGACGGGCTTAAACCAACATCCCTGAGCAGCCCCGAGGCCCCTGTCTGGGCCTTACTTTCCTGTCTGGAAAATGGGGAGAAAGGCCCTGACAGTCACGGTCCGCATAAGGCTTCCCCGACTCCACATCTCAGCGCAGGGCCTGGCACACGGGAGGAGCGAGGGGTGCGCGTCCCGGGTGAACTCGTGGCCGTGGGCGCCCCCAGGGTTCCCCGCCTGGGATCGGGACCCATCGTGCGGTGCGGCCTCACCCAGAGTTCTCTTCTCCAGAGTTTGGCAAAGAAAACTTTGGCATACTCCTGCTCACCAAGGATCCTGAGCTCTTCATGCTTGGCTTCAAACTGAAAGACGAGCAGCACAAGGGGCTATCGTTGTACAGTAGGTGCCCCTCCAACCTCCACCCCGCCCAGGCCTCACCCAGCAGACCGCCTGCCCCTGCGGCTGGGCCCCCAGCACCCCAGGCCTCCCCCCCCCACCCCGCCAGGGAGACCCAGCCCCCTTGCTCCCTCCTGCAGCCAGGAAGCCTGAAGTGACCCAGGAGCAAATGACGGTGTTCCACGAAGCTCTCGCATGTGTGGACCTGCACAAGTCGGAGATCGCGTACACCGATGAGAAAAAGGTGAACACAAGGAGGACTAGAGGTGCCCGGCATCGGGGCGATCCTGCCCAGGGTGGGGGGCAGCCCCAGGGGCCCACACAGGGAGAGCTGCCGGCCACGGCCGTACGGCGCTGAGGCACCACGTCCTACCTTCAAGCACCTGCCTCATGGCAGGGACGGCTGAGGCTTCTGGAGGCCCACGGGGATGAGGGCCCAGTAGGGAAAAGTCCCTGCGAAACAGGCAGGACGTCCAGGGCGGGGAGGAGGCCTGGGAGGGAGGAGGGATGGCAGGGATTGGGGGGGGGGGGAGTGGCAGGAACGGGACAAAGAAACACCCAAGGGTGATCACCACTGACGACTGCGGCCACACCCCAGCCGTCTGACCCCGCGGGTGGCAGCTGGTATTGCCGTTGTCAGCTTCGCCCAAACGGCCCCAAGGCTGGGGCCACCGCCCCGATTGTTGCTGTGAGCGAGAATCACCCGCCTAATAGTCTCCCTGATACTTCCCATTCAACCCGCGTCACCGCGCACCCTGCTCGCCGCCCTCTAGGATCTGTGTGGGCCGGTGGAGAAGCGGCACAAGGAGGAGAGGCTGAAGGAGCAGGAGGCAGACACGGCGCTGGGCTAGGACCCTGGGGACGGTGGGGCCCATCCCCAGCCCTACGCCCCCACCCTCTGGACATCTCAGGTTTTGGTCTCAGTTGCATCAATAAAGCTTCTGCATTTGTAACAGGCAGGTCGTCGTCGGCTCATTCAGTCGCTCACTCATTTGTATGTGGGGCAGCCTGCTGGCCTGAGCCGGGCCCCGGCTGGCCGCGGGGTGCGCCCCTGCCCCCCACTGTAACACCCAGCACAGCCGGCACCCTGATAGGCACCGAATGCTGTGGGAGCCCAGAACCTGGGGAGGTTCCTCCTGCAGCGGAAGGCTGGGAAGGCTTCCTGGAAGGGGCATCTGAGCCAGCCTAGAAAGCTTTGGAGCTGCTAACACCTGCTGCTCCAGCTGCAGGCCAAGGATCTGAGAGGATGGGTTGGAGAAACATCGAGGCAGGGGCTCTGGTGGGAGTCAGGTGAAATGAGGGGTGGGGGCAGCGAGGAGCCAGGCGAGTGGTGGTGCCAAGCACCAGGGGCCTCACCTGACATTACCCTGGTCGTCTGGGGAGCCTGGAGGCAGAAAGGCTTTGGCGGGGCCGCTGTGACCGTCCTAGCACGAGGAGGGTGGCCGGGCAGGGGCGGGACGGGGAGGCGCAGAGGCCCGGGGGCCGAGCCGGAGGGGCTCCGTGACGCATCCTCAGGGGGCCTGTCCAGTGCCCACAAGGAAACTGGGGTGACATCGGCCCCTAGAAGCCCGCCGTCCTGCAAATGCGTTTGGAGCCCTCGAGGGGGGGGCCGCGTCGGAGGCAGGCCCACTTCGTGCGGCGAAGAGAACCGAGCCCCCCGAATCGAGAGTCCAGCAAGGAGGGCAGGCTTCCTCACAGACCCGACGGCATCGAGGGGGCCATCCTGGGCGGGGAGCAGCACCACTGTCTGGGGGCGGACAGGCGGGGGCCCTGGGGCTCAGGCAGGTCCATGTGCACGGCCTCAGCCAGCCAGGGTGACCGATTGGAGCCCGGGCACCCGATGCCCAGTCCTGTGGCCCTCCTGAGAGCTGGGCTGCCCAGGCCCAGGGTCCCGCATGCCCTTGCTCACAGCTGGAGCCACGTTGTGCCCGGGGCAGGGGCTGGGGACGCCGTCCTGGGCCCCCACCCCTGCGCCCCGCCTGGGCTCCCCATTCCCATCTGCATCACCCCGCAGCAGCCTGCTGGCACCCAGCACGGGCTGGCCTCGGACGCTCAGAGCCTACAAGAGACCCCTTCTCGGCTAATTGCCACTTTCAACTCCAGATGATGACCCACTGACAAGTGCAATGGGAGCGTGTCCTGGTGGGCAGTGGAGGGGGGGCACAGGAGTGAGTGGGGGAGGCGGACGAGAGACCCCAGGAGGGAAGGCACAGCAGGTGTTGGGGAGAAAGGCTCAGAGGTTAGGAACACCAGAGCGGTGACGAGAGACTTCGGAGTGAGACATCGTGAGGCTGTGCCCCCGGGGGAAGGGTCAGGGTCCTCCTCCTCGAATCTTCCACCCCACAAACTTGAGTCAAGAAACCACAAGTCGACGACGACACACACCACAGATGTGGGCAGCTTTGGGATTTTTTTTTTCTTTTCTCGTTTTTTAAAAGATCAATATTCATTCTTCTTCATTTGCCCTCATAACGAAAATAGATTTTTAAATGCCTCAAATATACAAATATCACCGATGCATACACATTCCAGAGAAGCTGAGGTACGCGCTGCTACAAGGTGGGGAGCCAGAGGTGGGGTGGCCTCCCGGCTGCAGAGCGGGGCCTGGCAGGTCGCTGGCCGCTAGCCCGATGCCACGGGGATCCCAGGGACAGAGCCGAGGGTGCCGGGATGAGGTACAGAGAGGGACCATGGGGGACAAGCTTCCTGGGCCCTCCCCGGGGGGGGGCTCCCTCCCCAGCAGGTCCACGGGAAAGGCCTCTCCAGCCGCGGAGAAGCGGGGTGCACGTCATCCTGGGGACCCGACATCTGGACGTTTCAATGGCGTCGAAGGGCCCTACTGACCACCAGTCACTAGGAGGAAAGTGCACAGCCACGTCCCTTCCCAGAGATGCCTACTCCGGAGTGGCTGGTTGCAGGAGGCAGGTTTGCACCACAGACCCTGGCCCTGTCCCATCTTATTTGGCCTTCTGGCTTGGATCTAAGACCAGGAAAACTCAGTTTAAAAAAAAAAATCTGTCCATCTGTATATAAAATACATATTATTAGCCAGAGGTGGACAGTGCAGGACCAGGAGACCCCCCTCCCCATCCAGAGGCCATCTGGGCAGAAGGCGGCCTCAGTCCAGCACTTCCTGCAGGGGCTGGTCCCCTGGGAAGTTGCTCCTCTCGATGACCAGGCCCACCCCCGTCCGCGCTGAGAACACGGAGCGGGCAGGGCTTGGGCTAGAGGGAGACTCTCAGGAGGGGTCTGTGGGGCCTTCGGGAGTGGCTCCAGCCTCCCGGCCCAGGGGACAGCAGCAGGCCGCCTGCCCACCCGGCCACCCTGTGTTGCTGAGTCTCCAGTGAGGTCAGAAGAGGCAGGAGCCCCGCAGGCTTCGGGCCTGGCGCAGGTCGGCGGACAGGGAGCGGCTCATCTGCTTGGTGGTGGAGCGGATGTTCTCCGCAGCCTGGACGGCTTGGTTCAGGGCCTTGTTGAGCTCCTCCAGGTCCTCCAGGTTCAGCTGGATGGAGTGCCGGGGCGCCCTGGGCAGGCGGGGCGGGGCTGGGGGGGGCCACTCGGCGGGGGCCGGCTGGGCCGAGGAAGCTGAGGTAGGTCCCGGGGGCGCGTAGTACCTGAGAAGAGAGGCAGCTGCGTTGGTTGACCACGGACACCAGGTTTGGCGTCAGCCACGTTCCAAGCCCCACCTGGGCCACTGGCCCCGAGTCTCAGAGCCTCAGTGTCTTCACCTCGAAAATGGGAATAGTAAATAGCTGCTTCGAGGGATGTGTTGGAAGGACGAAGGATGGTAAAACGGGAGTGCCTGGCCCAGAGCAGGTGCTCAGAGACGGTCGGCTCCATCTACCTGTTCACTTAATAAAGATTTATCGATCCTAGAGTACGGGCCAGCCCGTGTGCCAGGCCCTGGGGTTACTTGGTGACCCGCTGCCTTCCCGGGGCTTCTCATCCGAGAGCCGGATCTCAGGGAGACCACGATCACCCCTGGGCTCTGTAGCAAACCCCTTCCATCAGAGAGGTAACAGATGGTCCATTTGCCAAGTGGGGAGCGGTGGAGAAACGTGATGATAATTAGGGTTCTGGAGGAGTGGCAGGGTCTGCTTTCTCTCCTCTGGGGCAGCAGGTGGCAAGGTGTCCTTCCCGGCCTGGCCTGGCCCGGCCCTACAGGAATGTGGGGTGTCATTTAAAGTGCTGGAGAAAACGCCTGCGAGCCAGGAGCTGAAGCACGGATCTCTCCAAGGAGTGCCTACGGTTCGCGGCCAGAGCCACCAAACCAGCAACGGGCGGGAAGAGGGTTGCGGCCTCTGTTGTAGGACGGAGTGAGTGGCTGAGGGAAGGAGATAAAGGGTTTTGCCAAAATGAACCAGGATTAAGTTGACGAGGACTCGGCCAGAAGCCCGTCACTGGCGTCTTACTTGGCAAACTTAACCTCTGGTCTTACCCCTGATGCTCCGCTTCTTCCAACCCACACTATTGTATGGGGGTGGGGGGTGGGGAAGGGGGGTTCTATCTCCAAAGAAGAGACACAAATGGACGACAAGCACCTGTAAAGATGCTCAACAACATCAGCCACCGGGGGAATGCAAATCAAACCGCAGGAGAGGCCACGTCCAGGCCCCTGTCCCCCTGCCGGCCACCGGGTGGCTGCAGTCAAAAGGACGGATGTTGGCGAGGAGCTGGAGAAACGAGAAGGCCCAGGCACTGCCGGCGGGAACACACAGCGGCGCAGCCACTTTGGAAAACGGTCCAGCGGCTCAACCAGCTAGACGCAGCACTTGGCCCGGAGCGGACGGGGCCCCCTGGGGACCGCGTGCAGGGCTCTGAGCAGCTTGTTTGTTGGGTGGGTACCGTCCTGCGTCTTGCACGCATTGGCACGCGAGGTGCAGTGGGGCCAAGTGACGCAGGCGGCCTGCCCCGAATCCTAGCCAGCTGCGGGACGCTGGCCCCGGGGCTTGACCCTTCAAGGACTCTGTTCCCCAGCCTCAGAGCCACCGAGGGCCACCTCCCAGGATACATAGACCCAATAGGAAAATTCAGGTAAGAAGCTCTGTGCGCCGCCCGGCCACTCTCAGCACGTCCGTAAACGTCAGCTCAGAGTCAGAGGCTGGAAGGGGCCCATGGACTCACCCGCCCCAGACGCCAGTACCTGTCATCTGGACCCAATGAATAGGCTTCTTGGCTCCAGCTCCCTCCTTCGGGGACACTCTGCTCTAACTGCTGGGTTTCCACACAGCCCTCCCTTGCAGTAATTTGTTGCCCACCTGGCCTCAAGGTCGTCCAAAAGTCCCCCTCAGGCAGAAGTGACAATGCCCCCCCTGCCCCGCCCTGTCTCTACCAAAACAGAAGCAGAAAACCTTTCTAGCTACAAAGCCTTTGGTCCTGGGGCTAGAAGGCAGGTGGCCAGCAGGTGTCAGCACAGGCCCACAAGCTTTCCACCCGTCACCGAGCAGGCTCTGTCCTGCAGGTGACCGCGGGAGAAACAGGGCATCACGCCCGCCCTCCAGCAGCATCTCCGGGACTACAGTTCCTGGCCAACTTCTGTGTATTGAGGACTTTCTGTGCATTAGCTCACTTGGTCCTTACCACAACCCATTTCACAGGGGAAACAACTGAGGCACTGAGGACCAAAGTGGCCCCCGTCCGCAGTCCTGTGGCTCCCCCACTGGCCAGTCTGTCGGGCACTATAGCTCAGGCCCTTTCCCCTTCCCTGGGGCCAGGCGTGGGGACACAACCCGGTTAGGTCTGTCCACAGGTCTGAGCCTGGAGGGATATGGAACAGCCTCAGCAGCAGAGAGACCCAGGCCTAACTGTGGGCGCTTGGGGCTTTATCCCGGGGCCACCGAATTCCAGGCAAAAGCTTTCCTGCCCAGCGAGTGGGAGCATGGGCGCTCCGCCGGAGGCCCGAGCATGCAGGCCTCTCCTAGCTGACGGGAGCTGAATGCTCCCAGACTCAGCCAAGGGCAGCGAGAAACCACTGCGCGCCACAGTCCTTACAGGGGCCGGGGGCCGCGTGGCCCCGGGCGCCCCTGCTCCCACCAAGCGCCAGGCCCCACAGCGACACCGGCCTCTTGCTGCCCATAGACACGGGCTTCTGACAAAGAAGACTCCCGACTGACTCATCTTCCACTGAGGGAAACTGAGGCACACTACTCGCCGGTGATAGTTGGCACGAGCAGACAGGGTGCTGTGTTTCTCCCGCTGCACGAGCCTTGACTCGTTTTTCTTCTTCCCAATGACAGTACTGCGCCGCGACAGCGCTCTTTGCAGGGATGACAGCGCTGCCCTTTCGTTGGGCAACGAGCCCCTGCGGGCACCGCACTGCACAATTCCCCACACATCTGTGCGTCTGGCCACGCGCCTCGTTTGACCCTCGCACAACCGTACGTGGTCGAGACTGTCACCCCATTTAACGGATGGGGAAACTGAGATTCAGAGAGGGAGTAGCTCGACCGAGGCCCCAGCAAGCAGGGAGTGGCAGATGGGATCCCACTGCAGCTCCGATTCTAAAGCCTGAACGAACCACTTCTGCCTCAAGCGCCGCGCCTCTTCTCTCCTGGCAGGTGTTCTAGCCAAATCCCCGTAAAACGCGGAGTGCTCATCCTGCCCTATGCCTGACCGGTACGCTCCGCTCCCCAGAGCTCAAGGGCCTCAAAAACAAGGAAAAGTCTGAGAAACGGTCGCAGCCAAGAGAGGCCCCCAGGGGCCCGTGACAGTGAACTAAGGGGCATCGGTGTGGCATCCTGGATGGGATCGCAGAACAGAAAAAGCAGCGTAGGTAGAGACTGAAGAAACCCGAACACACGGTGGGCGTCAGTAGGGATAACGTTATTCCCATCGGCTCACTAAGTGTGCAAATGTGCCACATGCGGGTGAGATGGGAGGAATGAGGGCATGGGGGGGGCGTGCAGGGGCGGCGTCTGTGCTCCCTGCCCCACTTCCCTATACATCTAAACCTGTGCTAAACAGTCAAGCCTATTGGAAAACACTGAGTGTGCAATTACTTGTTGCTGGGAAGACCCACAGGGAATGGGAAGAGTCCCCTGCACGTCTCCGGGAGCTCCTAGAGGGCAGGGCCCTCTGCCGGGCTGCTTCACGGCTGCCCCCCACCCCCCACCCCCGGCCAGGGCCAAGTGCACTCCGTGGTAGGCAGGGAGCACTCGCTGTTTGCTGAGTGACTCCGCGAGCGCTTGTTCTGCACACTGTACCCGCAGGGGAAACGCGGGAGGCCGTGGCGCCCGGGGTCTCAGCTGCCCGACTCGGGTCTGATCGGGAATCATGAAGTGGGTCAGGTAGGCGAGGAAGGTGGGAGAGGAAGGTTCTTACACAGTGGCTGACGGATAAGGCATGATGGGAACCGAGGAGACGTAGGCGAAGGCGGGAGGGGCTGGCGCTGCGGGCGCCGCAGCCAGATACCACAGTCCGGGGGGTGGCCGGGCCGGGGACCCCGTGCGCTTGCTCCGCTGGCTGGGGCTGCAGGCTCTGCGTGCGTTTCTCCTTGCGGCAGCCCTTTCTGGCCCTGTGAGGGAGGGACAGCAGAGGGGACAGGCTGACGGCTTGGCAGGATGTAGCAGAGAACAGGGCGGGCCACCCCGGGGAGCGCGTCGCTTTGGGAAGCACGTCCTGCACCCGCCCGGTTTGCTCGGTCCCAGACTGGGAGAGCCGCCACCCCAGCTAAGCACCTCCACCCCGGGGCCCCGAGCCCCCATCAAGGACAGCTGGCGGTCTGTCTGGGAGGAGACAGTGGGTGTCTGTTCCTACCACAGGGGGCTGAGTCTGGGCCATCCGTCTCTGGGGAGGACCCGCCTCGACCACACAGGGGACATCGCACGGTGTCAGTGGGAGACGGTCCCCGTGGGTCCCTGGTGACGGTACCACCTAGGAGAGGAGGGAGAGATGTCATGTCTGGGTCACTGGGCCTGGAGCCCCCAGCCGACCTCCGTCAGCACCGAGCTTCCCTCCGACCACGGGGAGGACATCAGCTGCCTCCGCTGGGGACCGTGACAGGGAGAGTCAGCATACGGCGAGCCTTCGTGCCTTGTTGTATCAAAGCCAGCGAGCCACTGGGCTGGCTACTACCGCCGCTCCCCCATTTGACAGCCCGGAAAACCGAGGCGCCCGGAGGTTGAATGATTTGCCGAAAGGTCTGAGTGGGAAATGGGCAGTGCGCTCGCTGTCTGAGCCAAGCCCGGGCGTCCGGAACCAGCCCTTTACCCTGAGACGGGCCCCTTCTCCCGCGGGAGTGGCCCACAGCGGCCCCTCAGGCCCCAGGGGTCCGTGGAGGCCGAAGGGGACAGGCGGAGAGCAGGCAACCTCCCCCTCCTTGCACACCCCTCCCCTGGGGGGGGTCCCAGGGCTGGCCCGCGTCCCCTCCAGGCCTCAGCTCAGCTGGAAGGCCTCCCACCCGCCTGGCGGGGTTCCAGCTCCCTGCCCGCCCTGTGCTCTCCTAGCTCGGCTCAGATCGCTTGTCACCGTCTGCTTAGCTGAGGGTTCCTTGGGGCCAGGGGCCAGGGCCCGGGGCCCAGTAGGGGACGGTGCTCGATGCGTGAGTGAATGAATGAATGAACAGAGAGGCCCGCTGGCACTTGAGCAAAGGCAAAGCAGCGTAAAGGCGAAGAGCCAGCGCCCTGGCGTCACAGCTTGGGTGCAACCCCGGGCTGTGCCACACGGAGGCCGAGTGCCCTTGGGCAAGTTACTTAAGCTCTCTGAGCCTCAGTTTCCTCACCCGTGAAATAGGCACCATAATCAAACGGACAAAACCTATTTCACAGGGTCGTGAGGATTAACATAGCATCATGCCCTGGTACGGCAGGGGCTTGATAGACGGCCCCTTCTCCGGCACCGCCCCTCACCTGAGTCCTGAGTCCTGGGGGGCCGGCAGTGGGGACAGGAGATCGTGCCACCGCCTCTTGGGGCAGACGTGGGGGTCAGAACACGGTACTCCTGGCCTGGGGAGGAAAGCAGACAGTCAGCTCCGCGTGCTCGGGGCTGGGAAGATCGGGGAGGCATCTCCTCTCCCCGCCGTGCGGAGGTGGTGGGCGAACCCAAGCTCCGTTAGGCCGGGAGGCAGGCCAGGAAGCCCGGCTAAGCGACCGCTAACAGGGCCGCTATGCCCCCGGGACCCCACTCGCCGGGGGGGATCGGAACGGCTTGGCCTTGGGGTCAGCTGTGTCTTCTCCCTGTTGTCCCAGCAGCTGTGAAACGGGGGCAGTCCCAGGACGGGTTTGGGGGCCACGTCCACGAGGCGCGCGGCCCGGCGCCCGGCAGATGGAAAGTGCTAGAGGTTTTTAGGAAGTTGGACAGATGCTTGGGTCTTGACCGCGCCGTCACCTGCTGCCTCGTCTATCCCTCCGTCTCAAATACCTTCGGAATGGGGTCCGATCGCTTCTCTCCTCTTCCCCGGGGCCTGCAGGGCTCCCGAGTCCTATTGGGTGTGTGTGTGTCGCCTTGGGGCCCCGCCGTTCCCGCTTCTAACCCCTCAGCTGTCAGGGCAGACACGCCTCTCTCAGCTCCGGCCACATGGAGCTGGGGTTAGCGCCCCTCCTTCCCAGCGTGCCAGGGGTGACAGTCACACCTATAATCGACTCACTAGGACTTACACACTTGCTATAATTGCTTATTTGCTATCGTCTGCTACGCAGACTCACGAGAGTTGGCGCCGTGTCCACGCTGGTTTGAATGTTACGCGCTCTGAAGTCCTACTGTGTGTCACGTGAAGTCTTACTAGGCGCTGGGAGCCTAGTTCCTGACGCACAGGGCGCCCTGGGGAATGCGACCTGAAGGGAGGCCAGGGCTAAGGGATCTGGTGTCCACCCTGCAAACGGCAGGTGCTTCATGACCCTCCGTATGACTGGCCAGCTAACGGGGCTCCCCCGGAACCACGCGTGGGCCCGGGCGGCGGGGGACGCATCAGAAACTGTTGGCGGGATCAATGAACGGGTTCACAGAGGCGCCCCTCCCCGGCGCTCCCTGCGTCACAGAAGTCACGGAAGATGACGATATTTCAATGGCACCCGGTGAGGTGGGGAAGGCTTCCGTGATGGGAGTCCTCCTGGGGGCCGGGCCACCCCACCCACCCACCCCCGCGCAGCCCACCTGTGTACTGGCCCCGGAAGGTGACCCTGTCGGGCCGCCTGGCGCCGGACCCCGCTCCTTTCACTCCGTCCCGAGCTGCCTCTGCACTGTCCGCGGACGCCCGGCTCTTCTCAGGGAACAGCTGCGGGGCGGTTGGCTCAGATTCGGAACCTGGGGTGGAAAAAGAGGGGCATTAGAGAATGGGGACGGGGGTGTCGCACAGTCAGGGAGTGAGCAAATCCCACGCTCAGGCTCTGAGGCACAGCTTGGGCTTTCATCCAGGTGTGTCCCTTAGTAACAGCAGCCGACGCACGCGGACTCCTGACCTGTGCCGAGCTGCCCCTGCCGCGCGTGCACCCCCACGGCCATCCCAGGGAGCAGTCAGCTGGCCCTCTCGGGGCACAGAGCGGGGCAAGGACCTGGCCAAGGTCACCCCATCAGGAAGGAGGGAGGCGGGCTGGAGCCCCCTTCCCCTTCTCCATCAGGCAATCCCCCTGCACTTCGGGGTGTCCGTCCGTGTCCTCGTCTGCAGGACGTGGGTCACATGACCCACCTCGCACCAACCGCCGCAGACGAGGGCCCTACAAAGCCTTTAAAGAAATCCCTGCACGTAGCAGGTGCGTGACTTACAGTGGCTATCGCTGGAAGCGCGTTTGTATTAAGAGCACTACGACGGGCTAAACAAGACACACAGAACCGTCTCCGGGTCCCTCCTAAGACTATTTCTGGGGTCCCTGACCACTGAGCTCAGGCCCAGACTGTGGCCTCCAGAAGTCAGGCCAGGCGGGCGGCCACTTACTCACGGACAGTTGGGGCATCTCCCGAGGCGCTGAGGAAGACCTGGCTCGCCGCCTTCCTGCGGGGTCAGCTTGCTGCGCACCCCCCGGCTCACCAGACAATCTCTCTGTGGATTTACTAGCAAAAGGGAGAGAGAGAGAGAGAGAGATGATGATGTCAGTGGGTGAGGTTTTATGCAGACTTTCAAGATGATCCGCCGGGAAGCCAACCTCCGGGGAAAGCACGAGCGTCGAACTCAAAGACTCATGAGTCAGACTCTCTGCCCCTCAGTTTCCTCATCTGTTAGGGGAAAAGAGCAGCAAATACCTCGGAGGGTTCCGGGAAGGATGAAGGAGACAATGTCCACAGAAACCTGAACCTAGCGCCCTCCCTTAGAAACACTTAGAAACCAAGACTGAGCTGGTTTGAGAAGTCATCACAGACGTATGGCCAAGGAGCAGACGTCCCGAAATGTTTGCGCTTCACTTGGGTGGTGAGTTCAGATTACGCATTAGCTGTTTCATGCATCAAATATTGCACAGTAAAAAAAAAAAAATGTGAGAGTAGGAGAGGGGTGTGAGTTCACACGTCTGGAGAGACCCAGAGGCGGCCAAGTTTTCCTCTGCCGCTGGCACCAGGGCCCAAGGGCGAGTGTTTTGGGGTCACCCACCTGCCATAGTGGGAGCCCCAGGCAGCTGGGGGGTCCAGTGGCCGGGCGCGGGGCCGGGCGGGGCGGTCGAAGGCGGCTGCTGGGGACGTCGGGCTGCCCTGGGGCGGCTGGTGCAGGCTGTCTTCCAGCCTCAGACGGAGCCGAGACACCTCCTCTTGCAGCTCTCGGATGGCCTGGCTGGGGACGGGGGGCGAGGGCAGAAGCGGAGAGCAGATAAACCACGGGCTGAGCTGCAGCCCCCGCCGGCGCAGTGTTGCCCCGGCGCCCCGCCCTGTCCCTCTCCAGCGGCCACCGCGTCCCATCTGCCCTCAACCGATCCTGGAACTTCCCTGTGCGTCCACCGTCCTGCGGGGACCCGTGCACAGCCCTCCCCAAACCCCAGTGGTGCACTGGCAGGATCGAGGGGTGGATGCACAATAAAGGGCCCCTCGACACTCCGAGCTGTGCCCTGCCGGGGCGCCCCCTCTTCCTTTCCGCTGTCTGCAGAAATGCTAAGGACCAGCCCAGGCCGCCTCCTTCGCACCCTCAGGCAGCCCCTCCCTGAACATCCCCCGCGCTGCTCATGCCCGCCCGCCCGCCTGTCCATCCGTCTGTCCGTCTGTCTGCAGACGGCAGAAGATGCCTGTCTCTCTGTCTCCCCGCCAGGCAGTGGGTGGGCCTCCCCCCACCCCTGAGACCCTTAGACCACAGATGCTCAGAAATGGTCCTGCACTGGACTCCAGGCCCCAAGCGGCAGCAGACGAAGGGCTTATGGGAGCGGGGCTAAGGGGACGCTGTGGCGCTTCCTGTCACCCCCCGGAGGCGGGCAGGCTGGACGTGCACAGCGCTCTCGGCAGCTGCCCAGAACCCCAGGGGGAACCCCCAAACACGGCCCAGCCTCTCACTGGCAAGGTGTCTCACGGAGCTGCTGGCTTCTATGGAGCAAGGACAGTTTGCACGTCTGTCCAGCCAGCACCCGGATCCCTGGGGTCTCAACGGACGCGGGGGTCACAGCTGCCCCTCCTGCCCGACATCCCCACGCACGAACCCCACACGTGGAGCGCCGGAGTCGGGGCTCAGCCTGGCCCGGCCTGGTGCACCTTCTCCATCTACTCCTGGGGCCCGCTTCGGGGCGGGGCTCCCCTCGGGGTCCCCTCTCGCTTGGTGGCCCTGGACTCGTGGCTGAGCGTCTCCTGGCGCCACCTCCAGCTCCCAGGGGGTGCCAGGGACGGGGACCTCTCTAGCTCTGGCCCGTGCACTGTGTGTCCAGGGCCGCCAGTCCCCAGGGAGATGTTTGTTGGCGTTTCCAAGGCAAATGGCAGGGTGCCTGCGGGACAGCCAGAGCTCCCGGCCAGTTAACTCCTGCGTGCAGGCCTGGAGGCCGCGCTGCCTTCCTGTCCCAGGCGAGGGACCCAGAACACTCACTTTCTGGGTGTTTCTATCGGGATCTCAGTCTTCCTGACTTAATTCTTTGGTGCTGGGAGCCAGCTGGCACCTCAAGTTCGTCTTCCCTGCAAACTTTCCCCCCCTGAGGTCCCCAGCTCTGTGTCAGCAGCATCCACTGGTTGGCCAGCCAGAGTCTGAGTCACTCAAGACCCTCCTCCCTCCCTGAACGCCCCCCGAAGTTAACCAACTCCAAGTCCTATGGGCCCAATGCCTCAACGGCTCTTCTCAAATGTACCCTCCTCCGTCTGTCTGCCTGGCCCCGCATGTCCGTCCTGGGGGAAGGGCCTTGGTGGCCGTCTCCCCGCCTTGACTCCATCTCACCCTGCTGGGGACCAGGGAAATCCTAAAATGTGAACCCAACCTTGCCACTCCCTTTTAAAATCCTCCTCACCCTCCTCAGCAGCATCTATGCATTCGCGAATATTCAGTGACCTCGTTTCTCTGGGCTGAGCCACCATCCAAATCTCTCACCACGGTGTTCAGCGCCAGTGTTCCAGGCCCTGGGAGACCTACCCCAGGTCCCCCTGCCTACCTCCCTGCTGCTCAGCACTCGCCGCTGCACTCACACTCGGGGACCCAGCTAAAACGAATGGTTGGCTCTGCAGAGGTGACCGGTGCTCTCCCACCCGTAGGCCTTTGCACATGCTGTTTGCCCTGCCCAGGAACACTCCTCTGTCTATATTCTGTTCTCAGCTGAGATGCCACTTCCTCCGGGAAGCCCTCCCTGAAGCCTCTGAGCGGGCCAGATGTCCCTTGTGGGCATTCCCACGGTCCTTGGAGCCTCTGCACTTACACTGGGGAGGGTGACCAGGGGTTTCTTTGTTCATCCTACAAGATGGTGAGCCTCCTAGGCCAAGGACTGGCTACTCCACTGCTGTATTCCCAGGGCCTAGCGTATCATTGACACGGAAGCCTGGAATTCCTCCGCCGGTGCCACAGGACACCGCAGGAGTGCACGTACTAAACTCAGGCCTGCAAGCCGAATGCCAGCCCTGCACCCGCCTTTGCACATAGGTGACACGCCAGCCCCAGGAGGGCACAGGCCCAGGGCCTCGGAGGGAGTCCTGCGGAGCAGTCTTTCCCGTGTACCTGGGACGGACACCCCGGTCCAGCAGAGGCATGTGACTGATTATTGGCCAAAAGCAACTCGAAGGAGAGGTAAGAGGGCTGGCCAACCTATTCTCCCATCGCTGTTCACTCACACAAGGAGCAGCTTTCGTAGTAGAACAATTGTGCTTGGATTAAAAAGAAGAGAACTGAAGACCAGGCCCTCCGAGGTTCATGCAGTAACAGCACCACCCACTGAAAACACAGGCCTGGCAAGTGGAGACCCACCTTGGAGGAGAAATACAGGGAGCCAGGTCTCAGCACCAGGAAGGTGAACCTCTAGGTCACTTCCCACCGGCCAAGAAGTGTCCTCTACAGTGTGTCCACATCAGTGCGGTCCCACGGAGGGGCCCTGTGCTGGGCGGCAGGACAGCTGGGTCCGTCGGGCCCCCCGGCCGCACAGCCACCCCCAGATGTGATTACTGAGCACCCCATCCCCCAGCCTCCCTCGGGCATCACTGTGCCATCCCTGTGCTGGTCCGACTTACTCTCGCCCTGTCCTGGTGAGGAGGAAGGTGTGGGTGCTCTCTGCTGCTCCATGGGGCAGAGGGGCGGCGGCAGGGTCCAGGGCGGGCGGGGGGCTGATTGTCGTGCTGCAGGGGAGACGCTTGGAAATCCGCTTCCGCCCCTCGAACTCTGAGCCGGGGACCTCTACGGGAGGCAGAAGGAGACCAAGGTGAGTTTACCCAGAGAGGACCCTCGAAGCACGAATTTCTGCGGGCAGAAGGGTACGGACAAAGAGTGCCAGCTGAGGTCATAATGGAAGATTCCAGTGAGGTCACTGGCCCACTGACCTCAGAAAGAACCAGGAGATGTGGTTTCTGCTGGGAGCTTGGGGTGCAAAGCTGGGCCTGCAGAGCTGTTTCTACCTAGACATCCCCCCGTCCTTCCACCACTTCAGCACCAGATGTGAGTCTTTGGGAACATTCCCCAGTACAGAGCTCATCGCTCCTTCGCGTGGACCAGCCCAGACCCTGCCAGGCATCACCAGGCTGTTCGGGGACCGGCTCCACGGCCCCCACCTCTTGCTAAAATACAGTCACACCTGCCTGCATGCTGCTGGGGAGAGCGTGCAACTTGGGGGATCCTGGTTAAACTCTGCACCACGGTTTTTGCAAGATGTTATCAGTGGGAGAAGCCAGGTGAAGGGCAACATGGGATCTCCCTGGATTATCCCTCACAACTACACGGGAATCCGTGATTGCTCGAACATTTAATTAAAGTTTAATTTTAAAAGTTTTCCATGATGAGCCTTGAAAGGGGCACAGCGAATCTGCGGTGCAGAAGTCAGAGCAGTGGTCACCTCTGGGAGGGGCTGGGGTTCCGGTCAGGCGGAGTGTGCTGGTCTGTGTTCATTTTGTGAAAATTCATCAATTTATGTTCTTTCCTGTGTGTGTGTGTGTGTGTGTGTGTGTGTGTTATTTCACTAGAAAGCATACATGCATTTTTTTTTAAAGGTAAAAAACTAAAAAAAAACTAAAACCTAAAAAAAAAAAAGGTAAAAAACTGAAATCACAGGCTTCATAGACACGGAAGTGTTTGTGGCACAATGTTTAGTGCAAAAAGGAGGTCATGAAACGCTCACATTTCTGTTTGATCCCATTTCTGTTTCAAATGTATCTAAATAAACACGCACACACTGGCACAGAAGACAGCCCGCAGGCTCGACACCAAAACGCAGCAGTGATGGTTTTCAGCATATTTTTTTTCCTCTTTTCCCTGTAGCTTCAAATTTTCCTGCTATGAACCTGTAGGGTATTAGTGTATCCTAAAGGGTAATGCAAGTGTTTGTTGTTGTTGTTGGTTTGATTTTCCAATCTGGGCCATCCGGGCCGATCCCAGGTTCTGGCCAACCCGGATGCATCCACTCACCCATCTCGGCCACCAGCGCCCGTTCCAGGCGGAAGCTGGGTGCCCTCTGCTGCAGAGGGCTGTCCCGGCCCGAGGGGTGCCTTTGGGCTCGGCTCCTGGGTGTGCTGGGCTCCGAGGCTCTTCTGGGGACTGGAGGACCCCTGGTCTGGGGCGGGGAGGCTGCGTCCTGGGGGTGGGAGGCTGCGTCCTGAGGCTCAGATGAAGTGAAAGGCTGGGCCAGTGTTCCTGCAGTGCTGGGGGCCGTGGAGGGAGAGACGTGTCGAGATCGCACAGACAGGCCCTGGCCTCTGAACCCCTCCACCTGCTAAGCCAATGAGCTCCTGACCCTTGGGACCGGGCACCCCCGGCAGTACAGTGTTTCTGAGGCCGCACCCACATTATACATACATTTCTGGGTAAAGTGCAGAGCTGTACACCTGCCTGCCCACAGGCTATAAAGCTCAAGCTCCTTTTTAGAAAATATACAGAATTTCTAACCCTTCCTTCCCATGCAGCCCTGGGGTTTCAGGCAGGCCTCCCGGGGGCTGCACCAGCTTTGGAGGCTGTCACTCTACATGGTGGCCTGTCACTCCATCCTTCACCCGAGTCCCTGCCTCAGTCCTTGCTTTGGGGTTCCAGCCTTGTCTCTTCCCAGGTAGTCACCCCAATTGCCCTTTATCCTCGTCTACTGCTCACCCCGCGCCGCCCTCCTGTAGATCTTCCTTCACCATCCACTCATTCATTCACTCAACAATACTTATTCCCTGGTCTGCCGCTGATTGGCTGAGTGACGCTGGGCAAGTCACTTTCCTGTCTCTGCACCTTGGTGCCCCTCTATTGATAAGATGGGGGCAAGGAACCATGGTTGGGGGATGAGGTGAGGGCTCTGAGAATGCCCAGACCATCGACCCCTGCTCTGGGGCTCACGGCACCTTGATTCCCAGGCTACCCCTCCATGTGTGATGCTGATGGGGAATGGGGTGGCGGGGGCCCAGGATACCTGATGTGGGAGAGCCGGTGCTCTGGTGTTTGGGTGAGGGGCGACACTCTGCTGGTTTCTGAGCCCACAAAGCCGCTGTCTGTCTCGGGGGACGCCATCCAGGGCTCCTGGGAGAGGCAATGTCCCTTTAAGTCTGAGGAATGTGCCTGAGTCCTGGCCTGGGCCTCACATTCCAGAGGCTCACAGGCAGGCGGGGAGGCTGGGCCAGCTCCCGGCAGCCAGGCCCTGGGGTGTGAGGGTCCTCAGGCCAACAGCAGGGACTCCATGCCCCAGAGGACCCTGAGCAAGTCCTGCCTCCCCGAGGCCCTCGAGGCCCTGGGAGGGACACTGTAGCAGGTTTCCCGAGCTGAGGAAGAGGGGAAGGATAAGAAAGCCGGCCCATCGCTGGGGATGCGATTCACACCTCCACAGGTCTTCCAGCCTGGGCCTGGAAAGCCACGGTCCTGTCTGACTGTAGAAATGCCCGTGCCCAATTCATCAAACATGCATACCCCCTCAACACTGGGTCTAAGGGAAGATACAAACAGGTGGCACAGGTGCCTGCCCTCAAGGAGTTCACAGTCTAATGCAGATTTCTTACTATGGGGTCATTAGGACTACAGGTGTATGTGCGTGTGCATGTGTGTGCACACAGGCATGTAGATGCACAGTTCTATGGGAGGATCACAGCATAAGTGACATTTCCATAGTGATCTGTGGCTCCCCAACAGTTTAAAAACTGCTGCTCAAATGTCACAAACAGGCCATGGAGTCAAGGACTGCCCCCTCACCCCATCTGATTAGTGCCATCTGCACTAATCAGACTCAGTGAAATACAGACAATGGGCCACAAGCTCTTGGAGGACAAGCAAGAGCTCCTGGCAGGGCAACAGGGGTAGGGGGAGCCCCAGCAAAGAGGCAGCACTGGGCATAAGTCCTGAATGTTGGGCAGAACTATAACGGACTGGGATTGGGAGCAGCAGGCCTTCTGGAAGGGTGTGAGCAAAGGCCCTGGGGTAGAAGTCTCCGGGAGATCCATGCCCCATGCAGATGCTTACCTCTAGGTGAGGCCCCCCAGCCTGGTGCAGAGACTTCTGCGGAGGGTGCTCAGAGATGCCACTTCCCTCTAAGCTGGTCAGACTGCTCTGGTGGGATGCTGCAGTCCTGGTGGCCCGGGGGCGGGGCGGCCGGGTAGGGCCTGGAGGAGTTGCCTCGGCTTTGTCCAGGCCCTGGAGGTAGCCATCTCTGGCCGCGGATGCATGGAAGCCTGCTGGCTTTACAGACCCCAACTGCTCCACAGTCTCCCTGGGCGGGGTGGGGGGGGGGGGGGGGGAGGCACACCAACTCTGAGCCGGGGCGCAGCCCTGTCCTGGGAGCCAAGCAGCTCCGGACACAAGCTGTGGAGCCAGATCCCCCTGCCTACCCACCCTGGTTTTGTCATCTTCTAGCTGCGTGGCCTTGGGTCAAGCACCACCTCGCTCTGAACCTCACGTAAAAGGGGGATGGCCAAGGAAACCCACCCGACACACCACCGCGGAAACAGTGTGGGAAACAAATGCGCTACGGTGCCATTTCTCAGGCTTCAGGAACTTGGGTACCCCCTTCCCGACTTCAGCCACTTTTATAAACTTCCAACTACTCAAAGGCTTAGGGCCTCATTAGAAACGGAAGATCAGCCTATTTCGTGTGACAAAGAGAAATGAACTCCGGAAATGGACGGAAGAAACATGAAAATGGTATTATTCTCTTCTAGACAGATCTGGTTGGCGGCCAGAGGCCCCGGGCCTGAGGCCTGCTCCCTTGTTCTGTGTCTTTCTTTCTCTTTTTCTTTTTAAAGGAAGATCAAGAGAGGCACTAAGGACATACGAGCACTGAACCTTCCTCCTTGATGAGCTTGGAGGGCCTGAGACTGCAACGGAGCGTAATACCATCCAACCCTGCCTCTGCCCCGCGCCACCCGAAATCACTGCAAGCGCTGTCCCGGGTGGGCACGTCCCACCGTTTGGAGAGCCGTCTTGCTCACGACGACGGTTACCACCCCTGGGGTTTTGGGGTTGGTGCGTGGACGAGTTGGGGAGGCTCCCTGACGTACTTGGGGGGGGCCCTGTGACTTCTTTCAGCCAGGGCTGGGAGCTGCCTTATGGGGATCCTGGAGGCCTCGGCTTTTCCCGGAGCTGGAGCCGGCCCATCCACTTCCAGGATACGGTCTTGGCCGTCCTCCTCCTCCTCCGCCTCATCCCCCTCCTCCTCCTCCATCCTCATGGCTTCTGGGAGAGACTTCACACTGAGATACCTACAGAGCACAGAGAGGAACATGACTCCGGTCCAGGGAGCCAGCCAAGATCCAGTCCCTGGCTCTCGGGGCCGGACTCCCCCCGCCGGGGCCTTGGTCCTGGTACTCACCGCTCCAGGAGGCCATGGAAATCCTGCTCCACCTGCAGCTCCTTGTGCCTGAGTGGGGCCGGGAGGCCCAGGGGCCTGTCTTCCACCTCACTGCTGGCGGCGCTAAGCTCCACGTTCTCGTGTGACACACAGAGGCCCAAGCTGGCGGTGTCAGGCTGGGACCAGAAAGGCAGAGGGACAGAGATGTAGCAGATAACCTAACACTACTGTTTTAGGGACCTGCCTTATACCAGGCTCAGGCTGGATGCCGACAATAGGTTAGACTCACCAACCCTCTTACTCTTTCACGTGTGTGCAGAACGCAGGGGCTGGACTGTGCGATCTTTACTACCAAGGGCCGTTAACTGAACATCTACTACCCGCCAGGCTCTGTCCAGACAGCACTGCATGATGCCCCAGCAGCGACGGCTATTACAATCCATTTTACAGACAGGAACCCAAAGCTCAAATGATTTGCCTGAACTTACAGCAGAGGCGAGGGGCAGGGCTGAGATTTGAACCCAGATCTCCCACAGAAGCGCCTCTCCTGTCCCGCTCCATTCCGATATGGACACCCAGCCTCCAAAACAACCATCCCTGGGGGAGCGCAGGACCCCTCGGGATGATGTGCTTGGGTTTTCGCCCATTAGTGCATGCAGTGCCCCGGGGGGACCTTCCCCAGTGGGGGAGCCTGCGCACAGCCCCCCATGTGCCCACCTCACCCACCACACTGGCCCTTCCTCCGGCTCCGTCCCCAACAGACACATCTGTGCAGTAGGGCAGCCAGACAGAGAGACTCTACTACTGTCACTGGCCTGACTGCTGGACGCTCACTCTGCTCGACAACACCATGAGGTTCACCATCTTGCAGGGTGACGAGGGCCGGAGAGACTTCTAAAAGTCCCTTCTGCACATGGCCCTTGTCTAGAGTGCCCTGATCTCTGAACAGTCCCCAGGGACGCTGGAGGCCATCCCGTTCCCCCGTCCTTCCTCTCACCAGCACCGCAAGGCCAGGCGAACGTGCCTTCTACACCTCGCTCAGGTCCACACACAGCCTCCATCTCCCTGCTCCCCGCCCCCCTCCCTGCACACCCTCTTCTCACACCCCCTACTGGAGAAACCCAGCAGAGTTTAAGACCAAACCCTTGCCCTGCCTCGCAGGCCCCTACACCATGGGGCCCCTGCCTGCCTCTCCGGCCGCAGCTCCCAGACAGCAGCTCCCTCGCTTTCCATACTGGAGCCACAGGGTCTTTGCACAGGCTGTTTCCCCTGCTGCGCCGTGTGCCACGCGTGCTGGCATTTGGTACATAATTCACAGCAAGTATGTAGTGAGGAGGTCAATCAATGAAGAAGAGAAGGAACGTCGGGATGGCTGGGAGGGAGGTACCTGAGGGCGGCGGGGCTGGCCAGCGGGCGTGCGGCCTGGGCCTGAGAGGGAGGGCAGGTCGGCCGGCTGGTGCGGGGACGTGGTGGCCGGGGGGCTGTCCGGTGCCGAGTCCGACCCGGCTCGCTCAGGCTCTGGCTGCTTCTGCTCCATGCGGTCCTTCAGCTCTTCCAGGCGAATTCCCAGCTGGAATATCTCCTCCTCTAGCTCCCTGGAACGGGGAGACATCAGCGCCCGGAGCCTGTGACAGCAGCCCCAGGGGGGCAGGGCGGGGAGGCCATGCTTCAGGGCAGAAACCCCAGAGGATGCCCCCAGGGGGGCCACCTAACGCCCTGACTTGGATTACGTGGAGGACTCGAAACAACAAGGTGAAAAGGGAACTGTACGGGGCACCAGGAGCCCTCTACCTGAGTCCCACCCACCACTCCCCCCACCCCAACCCGAGCACCTGCAGGCTGTGGGGACTTGGCTAATCCCTCCCCACTCTGGCCTGTCAGGTCTCATCTCCAAGGTCACATCTCATTGCAGTGAGTCTAAAAGGACACAAATCTCAGCCTCCAGGTGTCCCCCCGACCTGGCTATGCTGCTAAGCGGGGTAGGGTATCTCCCTTTCCCGTAGTGCATGAATCATGAGGATGAAGTGCGCCCCTCTCCATGGCCAAGGGAACCAGCGGCCTCCCTCCCCAGCACGTACCTGCCAGGATCGAATTTTCCAGACATCCCCTGGGAGCCGGGAGGCGGCTGGGCCAGCTGCTGCTCCCTGCAGGCCTTCAGGTACTCCTCCTCCAGGGCTGCGTGGGCAGCCTTCAGGCGCTGGAAGCCCTGAAACCAGACCAGGCCAGAAGGACTGAGTGCCCAGGCCCGCTGGGCTCTTTCCCTGCAGATCCAGTGAAGCAGGTAGCTAGCTCATGGTGGTGGGTGGGGGCTAGGGGTGGCCGGCAGAGACCCATCTTCTGGGCTCCCAGGTCCCTGGAAGGCTGGAGTCCAGACCCTAAAACCTGCCCGCCCTGGTCTAGCTGTCTGCCATCAGATTGGCAAGGCGGAGGCACGGCGTGGAGCCTTGGTCCCAGCTCCAGAGAGCACCAGTCTCTCCTGGACGGAGCTACAAGTACTCTGATGTTTCATGGTGGTCATAGTGGCAAATATGCCATCACTCTGTCCCCATAAGGACCTAGCTCTTGAGAGACCAGGGATCCTCAGGCTTAGTTTCAAAACTGTGGATCTGGGAACATGTGTCAGTCTGTTCCCAAGTCCTTCGAGACTGTCTCGACAGGTGATCTTATCACCACCATACTGGTAACAGCAGGCTACGGCTACCGAGCGAGCGCTGAGGCTCTGTGCTAAAGCGCTTTGCATCATTCATTTAATTTCCAACACAATCCTAGTGAGAGGGGTGACTTATCATCTTCATTTAAAGAGGAGGAACTGAGGCACAGAGAGGTCAAGTTGGTGAAGGCCACACAGTGAGCGAGCAAGTTGTAATCGGGGTTTGAACCCGGGGGCTCTAGCTTCAGGGCTCGTGGGCCAAACGATGATGCTGGGCCTCCAGAGCAAAGGTGGTGATAGCTCACGGAGGCTAAAACTGCAGGAGGTCGGATCATCATCCCTGGCTTATTATCGTCCCCATCCCACTCCTTCTATGAGGACAGCAGACAGTGCAAGGGCCACCTCAAGTCTCGTTCCCGGGGAAGCTTGCTCTTCCAGCAGCTCTCCACCTCCCCGGGTATGGGGGGTGTTAAGACGGAGGGGAGGAAAAAGAATGGTTTTGATTTTCAAGGTCCTTGCTCATCTGCTCACTGAGACACTGTGACACATAGCGCACATTTTGCAGTTGGAAAACAGATGATGTCTCCGTGGTAACAGAGTCATTAGTAACATGGTAATGACGTGGTGAAAATGCAGTATTTATTACAAACCAGGGGTGTTGCATTTGCCCCTCTCTGCCCCGCCTCGGCACCTCCCCCCACCCTCTTCTGTGCCCCCAGTGGGGTCTGAAAGAGACCTGGGAGGGAGCAGCCGGTGCCTGAGCCCCCCTGTTTCTTGTCAGATCCCCCGATGCCGTCCACAGCCCTGCTAACGGCCCCTTCACGGACCCCCTCACTCCCAGCTTGAGAGCTCCCCCTGCTTCTTCCCAGGATCCCGGCTGATACAGCAGAAATCTAGATTTTACATATGACGATAGTTCACCCAGAAATACCGAAGTCCAAAAGGAAATAAGCCAATAAGGGTTGGATTAGGGCTCTCCTCCCCCTTTCCCCTTGGCTTTCAAATATTGGGCAATTACTTTTATAATAAGGAGAAGTAAGAAAAAAAAGAGAGAGAGAGAGAGAGAGAGTCTTCCTCTGGTTGCTGAGAAGCAGGATACCCCGCAGCAAGCGGTGCAAGGCAGCGATGACCCCCCTGGACTCGGGAATCAGATGGACCTGGGTCTGGGCTCTGCTGCCTACAAGCTAAGCGGCCTGCCAGTCGCCGGAGGGGTCGCCCCATTCCATTCCAGTTAAATGGGGGTGATGACTGTAACTGCCTTACTGGCTTTCTATGAGAAAATGAAATCAGGGGCATCAAAGGCTTGCACGGCGCCTGGCACGCCAGCACCACTGCCCGAGAAGTGGTAATACTGTGATACAACGACCGTGATCACGACAAGCCACGCCGGGGCTGTTTGTTCTGAACGGAGACAGCCTGTCTGGGATTCTCTGGCCTGTCTCGTGGCAGACGAGGCCTCAGAGACTCGGCCAGGGGAGCCGGGCGGTTGCCTTGCCTGGCAGCTCCAAGGGCATCTCCCAAAGGGGGCAGTACCTTGAGTTGGTCCTGGGGCGTGAGCCGTCCTGCCTGCAGCAGTCCTGCGAAGGACTCCACCTGGACATTGGGAGGGGAAGGAAACACACTCCGTGAATCCAGACCCCGGAAGAGGAGTCCCGCAGGCCCCCACCCCCGCCACACACACACACACACACACACACACACACACTTAGTCACATTCACAATCTGGCACGGGGAGCTGGGTCCCGCCTCCGGATGCGGGTTGCCTGCCAAGCGCGGAAAGGCGGATGCCAGAAGTTGACTCCACCACTGGCCTCGGCCACAGTAGCCTTTGAAAAACATCCAAGCGGAGCCTCCCAGAATTTATCAATAGCAAAGCACACTCACTCGTGTGCGTGAGACCTATGAGACAGGGCTGTTTGCTGCAGCATCACTGGGGCGCAGTGGGAGACCATCTAAAAGCCTGTCTGTGGAATAGTATGCAGCCATCAAGAAGAGGAAGGGGTAGGTGCAGGTGCTTTCTTATAAGTTAAGACCCACTTCTCAGTGTCAAATCAAGGTACAGGCCAGGCTCTATGCTATGCTACCATCTGTGTAAAATATAGCGAGAATTAAAAAGGACAAATATAAATACGTTGGCTTATAGATTATAAACGACCTCTAGAAGGAGGCAGGGAACTGAACGCTCATTACTTCCAGGGCAGAGAACTGGGTGGCAGGGGCGGGAGCAGGCATTTCTACTATATGCATCTTTCGAACTTTGAACAAAGTGAATTCATTGCCTACCCAGGAATATTCAACTTCAGCATATTGGAGAGGTCAGGGTACAGGACAGCGTACATAGTCATGTGACCATTTCTATAAACACGTATGTGTGTGTTGAACATTTTTGCATGAAAGAGAAAGGCAAGTACGGGAAAAGAGACTTTTCACTGAATATGCTCTTTGTACTCTGTGAGGGTCTTCACCATGTGCATCTATTACCTTTGACAAAAAAATTTTTTTTTTTTTAACTGGGAAAAAAGGGGCCAAGGGGATTTGGGGCTTTCTGGGATTTCTAGGAAAGCTCTAGGTTACTGCCAAAATATAGAAGTTTATATAATACAGTGATATTACATAAGTTATATGACATATAAAACAGAAATATAATGTAAGCTACATACGCGGTTTAAAATTTTCTTTTTTTTTTTTTTTAAGATATCACTTATTGATTCATGAGAGACACAGAGAGAGGCAGAAGCAGGCTCCCTGCAGGGCACCTGATGCGGGACTTGATCCCAGGACCCCAGGATCACGCCCCAGGCTGAAGGCAGACACTCAACCACTGAGCCACCCAGGAGCCCTGAAGCTTAAAATTTTCTACAAAATAAATGTTTCTAGTAGACATAATTAAAATGTAAAAAAGAAACAGGTGAGGGACGCCTGAGGGGGCTCAGGGGTTGAGCGTCTGCCTTCGGTAGCTCAGGGCGTGACCCCGGGGTCCTGGGATCGAGTCCCACGTCGGGCTCCTTGCATGGAGCCTGCTTCTCCCTCTGCCTGCGTCTCCGCCTCTCTGTGTGTGTCTGTCATGAATAAGTAAATAAATCTTTAAAAAAACAACATTCAGGACAAGAAGCAACATCCCTCCAGTTATGGGACTCAGAACGGTGGTGATTGAACAAGATAAAAGTCCTTGTTCATGTTACTATGATGGATGAACCTGAAGATGTTCTGCTCAGTGAAAGAAGCCAGGCACCAAAGGACGAATATTACGTGACTCTATTTATGGGAAATGTCCAAAACAAGCAAACTCTTGGAGGCAGGAAGTAGATGCACAGGTGCCGGGAGCTGGGGCGGGGGGTTGGGGGGGTGGGGGAGCGACCACTTCATGGATAGGGAGTTTCTTATTGGGGGGATGAAAGTGTTTGCAGAGTGACTTGTAGGGATGGCTGCATGACTGAGTCCACTGAAACCCACTGAAGCATGAACTTCCAAGGAGCAAAGTGTGCGACATGTGAATTCTACTTCAATAAAACTTACCAGAAAAATAAACGAACAAAAGCATGGCGGTATTTCTCGGAGGGAACTGTTTTATGGACGTGGTAATATGTGTAACTGTTGCATTTCCCTTTTTGCATCGACAGCTAGGAAGCTCAAAGCCAAACCTGGACCTGCCAAAGGGTCCGACGGGGCATTTTGTTTCATCACTTTACGCTAAGTTCACACTAGTTTTTTCTACTTTTACTTCCCCTTGGCCTTGGTTTCCAGACTTCCATCTCCAGAATACGGTTAAAATGCAAGTATTTTCTCAGCCCCTTTAAAGCGCTTTTGGCACAAGGCCAAGTGTATGGTTATAAATAGACCTGCAAACAACTCCCAGTTATTTGGACTGTTTGGTGAAAACATAAAGGCCCTTTGACAAGTGACTGAGAATTGATTTCTGTAATGAATAAGCTAAAAAAAAGTGGGGTGATTTACGCCGAAAAGGAAAAGGTACAGCGGAGATCCACTGTCCTTCCAGAATCCTGAAAAGAGCCGGAGTCTCCCCTGGGGGGGGGGGGGGGGGGCGGGTGAACCGGGAGATGCTTTCAAGCACAACTGGAGGGAGTCGGATGAGACATGGGGCCAAAAAAGGGAGTTAGACCCAGCGCTGAGTGACAAGGAGGGGGCTCTAAACCGGGGGAGAGCCTCACGGTTTCGAGATGGCCAAGATCCCCCCAGCAGGGAAGGGACAAGCCAGCCTGGCGGAGAGCTTCTCCCTCAAGCGGGCTGAGGCTCTGCTCTCTCGGGGTGAGTCCTGTGTGCCCCCCGGGGAAGGCTGGGGTGGTCCTCACCTTGGCCAGGAACTGGTTGGCCCAAGAAGCCAATTCCTGGGTCCGCGCTGCTGAGGGCTGGTCCTGGGTGCTGCCTGGGTTCTCCGGGGGCCACGCTGGGGCAGACGAGCAGGGGCTCAGGTCTCCTTGAGCGGACGGCCACCCTGGGACACACCACCAGTCAGCGCGGGGGCCAGGAGCTGTCCTGCCTGGGCTTGAGCCCCTAACCCCGCGCCCCACACCACACACCCTCCACTGTCTTTACATGGGGCCCCAGGAAGCAGGCTGCGCGGTGTAGACTCCGTGCACGGGGGAGGGCGGAGAACGAGGTCTGGGTCTGCCCCAGATGACACAGCTGGAGCCAACGCAGGCCTCTGGTTTCCCGCACAGTAGTTCAGGCTCTAACTCAGAAAGACTCGGGTTCCAATCCCCATCCTCCCCGCTCCCCCGCGGCAGTGTAACCTGCAGCATGTCCTCGCCCCTCCGAGCCTCAGTTTCCTTAACTGTCAGAAGGCTTGATGTGGAGATTAATTGGGATCATGCACCCGGCAAGCCTTGGCCCCCATGTGGGGTCCTCTGTTACACATTTGGGCCTGAGATCCCCCAACCGCTAAGTGCAGAGCTTGGGCTTTCCCCAGGCTGCTCTGGCTCTGGGTAAGATGCTCTCCACATCTCCATTTGGCCTCCTCAAGTCATAGGTCCCAGAGAAGGGCCTCGCCTCCCTCCCTCCCCTGGCCTGAAGCCAGTGCCACCCCAAGGTGACCCAAGTGCCCCCAGAGCAGGAAAACAGGCAAAAGGCTCCCCAGTCCCATTTCCACTCGCAGACTCACCTGAGGCCCCAGAGATCTGTGAGGCTTCGGTGGGGCCTGACCACCGTACCACTGACTGGGGCTGTGGGATGGTAAAGGATAGGACCTTGGTCCCCTGGGGCATCGTCCCTGTGTGGATGCTGTGGCTGGGCTGAAGCGGGTCCGAGTACAGGTTCACCTGTCAGGGAGGGGAGGCATGAGCAAAGCCAAGTCAGGGTTGGGGCAAACCCCGCAGCTGGCCTCACCTTCATTCACACCATCACTTAGGCGCTCAACAAACATGCCTCGTAATGATAAATACTACTTTTAGTGGAGCCCTTGGGTGGGGAACCAAACACTGGGCCAAGGACTTATATGCCCCTCCATCCTCTCTAACGGCAATCCTGAAGGGGAGGCAGGGCAGGGACGATCATCCCCATTTTATAGAAGAGGAAACGGAGATTCGGGTTAAGTCACTCACTCAAAATCTCCAGCTATAAATCCTTGGGCTGAGATTATAATCCTGCTGTGACCCTAAGGTCTATGGTTTTCCATATTAGTAATTTTTAATATTTGTTACAATAATTTACCACAATGATAATGTAACCACATTGATAATTAATGTATTGAATACATTGAATATCAATGTAACCACAATGATAATTAATGTAGTATTTCATGTGCTGCAATTATAATTACAACCATATAATATTTCTCATAAATAAAAACATTTTCAATCATAATTATCACAGTGATAATAACAGCAATTGATGGTTGTTTGAATGGGTGAGTAAACCAACAAGTGAACTAGCTGATCTCTCCCCTGTCGCAGGTCTCCAGCACTGGAGGGTGGACTTCAAATGGTAGGCAGCCCAGTGTCTGAGGGAGCGTCGGAATCAGGCTGATGGCCGGGGAGGCCAAGGTTAGAGAAGCCCGTGTGCGCACCGTGGTCCAGGGTGCGGGTTGGCGAACTATGGTCTGTATTTGGAAACAATGTTCTAGTGGACACAGCTATGCTTCCTATGTATTGTCCATGGTTTTCCATGCTACAACAGTGGGGTTGAGTCATCACCACGGAGGCTGTTTGGCCCACAAAGCTGAAAATAATGACCAGTGGGCCTTAGCCCTGCCCACATTCGAGTCCTAGAACAGGTGATTTAGCTAATTCTCTGTGCACAAAGTGAGTGCTCAACAAACAGAAGCCACCACCCTCACATTCATCATCACCATTATTCCTGCTGTTACCATCACTGCACATCACCATTATTATCGCCATCATCACCACTGTCACCATCATCATCACCATCGTCATCACCATTGTCATAACCATCACCACCGTCTTTATCACCATTATCATTATCACCACTGTCATCACCATCACCACCACCATCACTATCACCATCACCACTTACCATCACACCGTCATCACCACTCACCATCACCACCATCACTGTCACCACCATCATCACCACTCACCATCACCATTATCACCATCACCAACATCATCCCTCTACCACCATCACTATCACCACCATCACCACTCATCACCACCACTGTCACCATCACCACCGCCATCATCATCACCATCATCACCACTCACCATCACCATCATCACCATCACCAACATCATTACCACCACCACCACCATCACTATCATCACCATCACCACTCATCATCACCATTGTCACCACTGTCATCACCATCATCATCACCATCTACATTATTACCATCACCACCATCATCACCATCACCATCACCACCAGTCATCACCACCATCACCATCATCACCATCACCACCATCATCATTATCTTCATCACCATATCACCATTACCATCACCATTGTCATTTATGCGGCCATCAAGGAGGCAGGTCCTTGGAAAAGCTATTTCCCTACAGGCTGCTTATCTTACTGCCCCCTGCTGCCCCAGGGTCAGGGGTGGGCAGTTTAGGGTATGCCTGATAAAGGGCGCTCCTAGCCTCCTGGCAGGCAGCCTCTCCCTGCTTAAGCTGCTCTTCACGTCCTGGCTGTGGCAGAAAAATCTACTCCAAAGTGAGGGACAATGGCCCAGCATGGCCTGGCCCCCACCGCCTCCCCCTCCTTCAGACCCAGCCTCTGATGAGAACAAAGCTGGATTTTAATAATCCCCTCCACCATCTGCTCAGACCCGTCTGTGGGGGCTTTTCCATCAGCACCCCTCTCCTCCCAGGGTGACCCAAATCTGGGGAAAGCCCAGCCCTCCTGCCTGCCTCACCTGCCCACCCCACCCCTCCCCCAGCCTCAGGCCTGGCCCACCAAGGCCCAACCTTGGGAGTGACAGGACCGGGCTGTTTCAGGGGATGGGCTGGGAAGGAGGGGGGGTGAGTGTGGGTAATTGGAAGCTGCCCAGGCCCCTCCCTTTGGGGATCTGTCTCTGGCCGTAGCCAGCGCCCGCCAGCACCCCCGGCACCCCTTTTAAGCCAGGGCGTCCTGCGGAGCTCCCTGAGGCTGGATCAGCTCCCTCAGGGGGGTTAATCAGTGAACAGTAGACCAGCGAGTGTGGGAGACACGGGGTTAAGGAACCGGCTAGTCTCCGCACAGATGGGCTTCTCACAGCCTTTAAAATGCTAATGGGCTTTATGAATGGGGCGAGGAGGGGGAGTAGAGAGAAGAGGAAATGTTTCCCCAACTCCTCTGAAGACTAACCTCCAGGCCCCCTGCCTCCGCCTCCATAGCGGGGTTCCCCGACCCACCCACAAGTGGTCAGCAGAACTCACATTTTAGGAAAAGCAGCTTTATGTCACTCCCTGCCCCCAATTCTTTCTGGGGGAGTAGCTGGTCTGGCCCAGATCCAGATGCCCCTGCAGCTGAGCCCAAGGACAGCTGGGGGGAGGTGACAGCGCGGCAGTGCATCGGTGAGATCACCACCAACTCTGGCCCTGAGCTGGAGCCTGGCAGTGACTCCTGAGCAGCCCTGGGTCGGGATCCAGTGGTGCCTCCACCCAGCCGGGCCTGGGGACTCTCCGGCAGCCTCGCCAGCTGCAAGACCTGGTTCTTCTAGAAGAGGGTGGGCTTGATGGCAGGCTTAGGAGCCAGGCTGCTGGGCTCCAGCCCGGCTCTGGCACCCGCTTGCTGGCGATGGGCAGGTTTCTGAGCTTCTCCGAGCCCACGCGCCCAGTGGTAAATCACTCAGGACGGTGGTCAGTAAACCTCACTATCGCTGCTGCTGTTCCCGCGACAGCATCATCAGGCCCCCCGACCCCCACCCCGTCCGCTGCCTCTGCCACCTACGCAGCGCCACAGCCAAGTCCTGCTCACCCGGGCCTGGGGACAAGGGCGCCCACTCTGGCATCAGGCAGACATAGGTTTAACCCCTTACCAGCTGTAGGGTGTTGAACAAGCCACAGCTTGGCTGTGCCTCAGTTTTCTCTTGAGAAGCTCAAGCGAGGTCCCCTTGGTAGTACTTAGCCTGGGGCCTGGCACCCGTTTACTGTGAATGCCAGTCCCCTTCCCCTACGTCCCCACCCATTGCTGGGCGGGCCTGGGCGTCCTGAGGGCAATGTTCCCAGCCTGCTCCCTCCCATGTGGGCCCACGCCTCCCCCTTGCGCTCTGAGCAGATTGGGGGGCGCAGCTCAGCAGGTCCCTGGGGAGTCCACTCCCACCAGGTAGTATGAAGCAGCAGTGACACTCCTGCCTGCAGGAACTGGCCTTCCTGGGAAGGGCTCTGAGCAGGAAGCCACTCGGGAGTCTCCGGAGTCTTCAGGGTAGGCGCTACCGAACTGGGCACAGGGTGAAAAGCCCAGCTGGAAGCCAGGCCCCCTCGGCCCCGTAGGCTGGTGCCATCCCCGCCTCCCCTGGGCTCCGTGTCCTCTCCAGCCCACTGGGATGGTGAGCCCTGCCTGTACCACTCCCCAGGGCAGCTGGGAGACTGGGGGGCCGGGGGACAGTCATCCTGCTTCTGGAAGAGTCTAGCTGACCTAGGCTCACCCTTCTCTTGAGGAGAACCCCCAAACTAAGGGGTTGTTTTTTCCAAAAAGTGAGAGTGAGTGAGCTGGTGCTGAACCTTTCCCAGCCTCTCCCACCTTCCCTCCTACGCTGCTCCTGACACACACGAGAGAGAGATGGGTCTGGGTCATCAGACAGGACAAGGTGACTGCCCATTGGGAGACTCCGGGTCCCCGTTAGGCTGGGGAGCACCCATGACCAGAGGGACCACGGCTGTGCTCCCACGGTGTCCACGCCTGCCCTGTGGACCAAACATCTCCATGTTCATATTTCTCCAGGGAAGAACGATCCCCATCTCTTGGGGAGCATTTGCCAGGCCCTGGTACGTGCTTTCCACATACTGGCTCGTTCTCTTAAGTGAGTAAAGGAGGAAGCAAGGAGGACAGGGAGGGAGGTGATGCTCTAAGGCTCTGCCCCTGACCTTGAACTTTGGCAGCCTCTGCCCAGCCCCTCCCTGGGGACCAAATCCTCAATTTGTTAGATGGGGGAGCTGAGGGTTTCGATTTGATCACCAGGGCCTTGCTCCACGGAGCTTCTAGGAGGCTGCAGCCATGTGAGCATGGTCCATCCAGGGAGGGTGCCTCACAGAGGCACCCACATCTTCTCCAGCTTCCCCTGCCCTCCCACCCCGCCCCTGGCTCCGTAGTTTGGAGAGCTAGAAGGGGGAACCCACTGGCTCCCAGGAGGAAGGTCTGATCAACTCCCTACACAGATGCGCCCCAGGAGGCCAGGATCGAAGGGACCTGCTGCGTCCTGAGGCCGGTGTGGGGACGCAGGAGAAGAGCTCCTAGAGCAGGACCTCTTCCATTTTCTTAACTCGGCCGGCTGGCTGTCTCGGGGACACTTCCCAGAAGTGCCGCTAGAGACTTGAGAGCAGCCCGTGGCAGGGGAGGGGTCCCAGGGCAGGACAGGGGCCAGCCAGGTGGGGGCCCCTGAGAGGGAAGGTCTGCATCTCTGCACCTCAGCTTGCACCCCTCCTTCTCTGTGGCCTGGTGGTGAAAGAGGGGGTGGCGGAAGCAGGAAGCCACGAGGGGCTGCAACAGGCCCCACTTCCTGCCTCACCCCCAGAAAGGGGAAGGTCCCAAGTGAGAACTCACAGCCTCCTCCCAAGTCAGGGTGGGGGCTGAGCAGGGTGGTGGGGGGATGGATTTCCCACTCCACACTCCCCCTGCTACATCCTGGGCACGGGGTCAGGGGGCGAGGGGGAGGCTGTGCAGGAGACATTCAGGAAGGATCAGGCCCAGGAAATAAGCACCAGGAGCTCAGCAGAAACTCTGTGCTACTCCCTTGAGGCTCAGAGAGCCCAAGAAACTTGCTTGGGGTCACACAGCTGGTCGGTAATAGAGGCAGGAGCGCAGCCCAGGTGGTCTGACCCCAGAGCTGCTCCGGTGAAGATCCTGGGAACCCCCGGATTCTAGGATTCAGGGACCTCAAAGCTCGATGATGAAGGACATAGAGCCCAGAGAGGGCAGGTCACTGCCCAAGGTCACAGAGGGACCTTGTGGTAGAGGGAGGACCGGGTCCTTGTATCCCCAGGGTCTCAGGAGGCAGGAGCAAAGGCCGTGGGAGAGCGTCACCTCCGGGGCCAGGCCCCCCGCCCACCTCCACCCTACACAGCCCGTACCTTGGCGCCAAGGCGCAGCTGGTCAATGGTGTTCTCGGCCTCGGCGTACTTGGTGAGGAGCTTGTGGTAGTCCTCCTGCGGGAGAGGGAGACCGACACGGTCACGCGCCCACGCCCCTCGCCGGGAGGGCCCCCCACCCAGGCTCGCAAGCAACACAGGCCCCCGCGATGGGGCCAAGGTCCCAGTGGGAGAGGCGGCAGGACAGCCTGCTAGCTCGGCTGACGGCTGACGGTGAATCGGGGTGGGGCCCCGTCCCCACCTGCCCCTCCGGCCTCCCCCCTGCACACCTGTCGGCGCTGCGGGCCAAGGCCCACGACTCTTCCCCGACTCTACCCCCAGCGCTGGACAAGCCTGGGCTTCGTAGGTGGTTTTTTGTTTGTTTGTTTGTTTTTTGTTTTGTTTTTTTAATGGGATATAGAATAAGTCCTCCGAGGGTCCCATAGAAGGCTGGGAGAGCACAGTCGCGTGTACCCGGGGTCATTGCTTGCCCTCAACAAAACTGAACGGCTTCCTCAAACAAGTCGCGACACGGGAAAGGCAAAAACAAAGGCACCCGGTCACCTTTGAGGGGTGTCGAGGAACACAGCTCTGAGAACTGGGAATTAGGACGCAAGCGAGCACTTCTCCTGTGTTTCCCACATGAACAAGACCCCAGTAACCAAATAGCTGACGACGGAAATCTTTACTTTATAGAAGATTTCCAGCAAGAAGGAATGGTGCATTCGGTTACTACCACTCTGCCACCCCCAAAGGGAGGACTGGGTCACGGCCACGGCCATCGGTGGCCACTGACATCACAAATGAGAGGCGAGCAAGCAGCAGGTGCCTCTTCAACGAGCCACCTATGACGTGCTCTTGCCAAAAAAACAAAAAAACAAAAAAAAACCCTACCCGCGTGGAGCTCGTGGCCTGGAGGGGAAATGGAGAAATAAACAGATGGCTGCAAGCCCACAAAGCTTCTAGCTCTAGGCCGACGATAAATAGGACAAGGAGAGGGCAGGGGAGCTTGGGAAGAGATAGGAGACGGCGCGTCGGCAAACTCCAGAATGTGGGAGACTCTGCGGGACAGAACCGGTTTCCTCAACAAATAAATTATAAGGAAGATGGGCCGCCCGGGTGGCGCAGCGGTTTGGCACCTGCCTTCAGCCCAGGGCGTGATCCTGGAGACCCGGGATCCAGTCCCACGTTGGGCTCCCTGCATGGAGCCTGCTTCTCCCTCTGCCTCTGTCTCTGTCTCTGTCTCTCTCTCTCTGTGTCTCTCATGAATAAATAAATAAAATCTTTTAAAAAAATTATAAGGAAGAAAGAGATTTGGAAAAAAAATGGGGGCAGGGGAGACTTGAAAGTCACATTGCTCACATGCAATAGATGAGCTGTGTTTGGACCATGATTCGAACCAATCAGAATACACGAGCGGAGATAACGGGCCGGGTATGGACAGTATTAAGGAACTGGTGTTGGCTCTCAGGCACGCTCATGGTATCGTGATGCTTCAGATGGAGTCCTTATCGTCACACATACACACTAAAATGCTTCTGGGGAAAATGATTTGATGCCTGAAAATTTGCTTCAAAATATTCCAATAAGGTGAGTAGGAGAAGAGGCGAGGCCTTGAGTGAAGACGGTTGCTGGGGGCTGAGCAGCAGGTACATGGGTGGAACCCCATGGCTGGTACTCGGGGGTTCATTATACCATGTTCTGTGTTATATACGTTCTGAATTTCTCACAGCAGAAGTTAAAAACCAACAAAAGCGCGGACTATCCTTGTGGCATGGCTGCAAGCACTGCTTTTATTTTTTTATTTTTTTTAATTTATTAATGAGAGACACAGAGAGATGCAGAGAGAGAGGCAGAGACACAGGCAGAGGGAGAAGCAGGCTCCATGCAGGGATCCCGACATGGGACTCGATCCCGGGTCTCCAGGATCAGGCCCTGGGCTGAAGGCGGGCGCTAAACCGCTGAGCCACCTGGGCTGCCCCAGCACTGCTCTTTCTGAGCAAAGGGCTTAGAACTATCTTCCTAACAACCGTCTACCAGCGGGGGATTCCTGGCCCAGTCCTAAGACCTCCTACCCAAACCGCCTCAAACCCAAACCGCCACAAACTGGGGCCGGCAGGTGCCTTGGTGACATGCCTAGAGACGTGAGTCCAGCTTACCTGGAGCTGATGGACCAGTTCGGTGGCTTGTTCGGGTGTCTGAAATTCTTGGGGCACCCTGGTGATGGGGTGGGTAGGAGGTGGGTCCTTGGCCGGGCAGGCTTCTCCGCTGCTCAGCAGTACCTCCCGCACAATCTCAGCAGGTGACTTGAAGATCAGAGGCCTGGCAGGGCCCTGAGGCTGCCTGCCGTGGCTCTTGGCCTTGGGGGGGTGATAGCTCTCATCTTTGGGGAACCTCACCCGCGGTCCCACCTTGGAGAAATCGGGGAGTGGGTAGTTCAGCTGCCCCCGCCCGTACTTGGAGGCATCGGCAGCCGAGTGGCCAGCCAGAGCGGCCCCCGTCCGGGGCGGCAGCCTGTCTTGCCGGGCTGGCCTGGGTGGATTCAGGGGGCTGATGGAGCCGGTGAATCGAGAAGGAAGTGGCTTGGGTGACGTCCGTGTCCGTTTCCAGGCATGGTCCTCCAGGTGAGGGCTGGTACTTTCTTTCCACTTATCGGCCGGACGCTGGAGGCTCTGGGCCTGGGGTACCGAGGAGTCCTGGAATTCCGTGGGCGTTGCCAAAGCAACACTGCCCCCGGTTCTGGTGTTTGCGTGTAGCGGGTGGTGGCTGGAGCTCCGTGGTAACGTTTCTGCCGGGGCGGCGGGCTGGGGGGCATCAGTTTCCCCTTCCCAGGTAGATTCGAGGCTGTCATTGGGCTGGTCGAGGCTCACGGTCCCACTGCTCCAGGACCTTGCAGAGCTGAGGTCGATAGCTGGGTTGACCTCAGAATGTTCTGGAAGTTTGTCTCCACCGGCTTGCTTGCCAGCGGCCACCCAGCCTGTGTCCTGACCCCACCCCAGAGCCCCGGGGCTGGTGTTTCCATTGCCCCCTGAGCTGAGACCAGTCTCATGCTCCAGTCTTGGGGAGCTCTCTCCAGCTTCCTCCACCTCCGGACCTTCGGGGGCCTCATCCGGTTCCTCTTCAGTCATGGCCAGTTGAGGATCCTGCTGAGGGAGCCAGCTGAGAGGCACGATGGAACTTTCTGGGCTGTCCACATCCTCCGCTTCAAACTCTGGAAAGACAGGTCACTGCTTAGGATGTACCAGCTCTGGACTCGCTGTGTAACATTCCCAGAGTCGTTTCACCCCGCTGGGCTTTCGTGATGGCAAGAATCCCACTGGTCCCCCCCATGTGGCCAGGTACTCACCTATCACCTCTTCTAGTTGTCTCCGGTCCCTCAATCCTGATCCCCAAACCCCGCTGTCCCTTCAGTATTTCCTGTCTCAGCAAATGGAAACACCACCCCATCTAGTTGCACAAGCCGGAAGCTTGGGCAGCACCTTGGCCATCTGTCCCCCTCATCCCCATAGTCTATTCCGACCCTGATCCTGTCACGATCACCTCCTACAGACCTCTCAAACTCCCCTAGTACTCTTAATCCCACACGACCTTTATGCTGGTCAACATCCTCTCTTGCCTGGACTCCTGCAGTAGCCACGTAACAATCTCCTTTATCCTCACCCTCATCCTTCCTCTGAAGACTCAGCAAAATCTTGCTGTTCCCAGGACAGAGTATGGTCCTAAGATCCCTGTCTCTATCCCCTATCAGCTTTCCTGATCCATCTCTCTCGTATGGTCGCCCCCCCTTCCCTGCTCTAACCATGCCACATTGCTCCAACCACAGGGCCTTTGCCCATGCTGATCTCTCTGCCAGGCTCCTCCCTCCTTCCTTTTGCCTAGTTAACTAACTCCTAACTGTCCTTCAGGCATTAGCTCAACCTTGACCTCATCAGGGAAATCTCAGATCTCCCTAACTGGGTCAGATTCTCCCTTTTATAGGTTTTCATAGGGCTGAATACTTCTACTTTGGAACACTTATCACAGCTCCGGTTTTTCATGTATTTACACGATCATTTCATTAGTATTTTTCTCCCCCACTGCACTGTGATCTCCTTGGGCGCAAGGACACCTCTGTTCTTGTTTACTATTGTATTTGCAGAGTAGGTGCTCAATATTTGTTGACTGAATGGAAAGAAGGAAAGAAGGGAGGGAGGGAGGGAGGGAGGGAGGGAGGGAGGGAGGGAGGGAGAGAGGATGATGTGGCCAAAACATATCCATCCACCCATCCATTCACTATCCTGCCAACCACTTACCCACCCAGCACCCACTCACCCATCTATCCACCCATCCATCCATCCATCCATCCATCTCTCCCTTCCTCTGTCCACCTATCCACCCACCTACTAATCCTCCTAGCCATCCATCTACCCATCCACCCATCCAGCACCCACTCAGCCATCCATCCATCCATCCATCTGTCCATCCCACCCATTCACTATCCTCCCAACCACTTACCCATTCATCATTCATTCACCCATTGGCCTAACCATCCATCCTTTCAAAAATCTATCCACCTACCCATCCAGCACCCACTCACCCGTCTATCCACCCACCCGTCCATCCACCCATCTCTCCCTTCCTCTATCTATCCCCCTTTAAACCATCTACTTATCCTCCCAGCCATCCATCTATCCATCCACTCCTCCATCTATCCATCCACCTGTCCACCACCCACTCATCTATCCATTACCCACTCTCCCATCTGTCCACCTCTCCACCCACCCACTCACCCATCCATTACCCACCCACCCATTCATGCATGCAACTATGCATCCTCCATGCAGTCAAGGTTTATTGAGCACTTTTTGTCCTAGAACTTGTCTCAGCCTCTGGGATAGACCCAAAGTTTCATAAAACACAACCTGGGACCATCAAACACAGACCCTGCGCTCCGGGCAGATACACCTTTGTCATAACCCTTTATCACTCTCTGCTCCCCCGTGGCCTTTCCCCCGGGCACCTCTACATCCTTCAACTCCTTAAAATCCCCTTCAGCAAGTCTCTCTTGTTTACAGCAGCGCATGTGAAGGCCAGAGAAGTTAAGTAACTTGCCGAAGATCATGCAGTGGCTCACAGTAATCGTGGACTTAGGACCAAGGTCCCAGCGAGTTAGTAGTCTCTGCTATTCCGTCCCCGATCATGGGGTCATGCAGGGGGCGTGAGGAAAGCAGGCTTTGGAGCCAGGGAGTCCTGGGTTCCATCGTGACTCCTCTGATCCCTTCCTGGGGGCCAAGGGCAAGTTGCTGACCTCTCTGGCAGCCCTTACTTGGACTGGAAGCTCATTCCTCCTACCTGGCAGACGGTGGGGAGGAGGGAAGGAGACATGGCTTGCTCCATGCTCAGCCCTGCGCCTGGCACACAGGAAGGGCAAAGGACACAGCAGCGGCTATTATGTCATAGCAAGGGGTTACTATGTGACCTTAGGAAGAGCTGCCTCTGCCCTTTCCTCCCAGTGAATGCCAGTGACCTTTCCCTTCGGGTTGGAAGTGGCTCCTGACTGGGAAAACCCCACTTGAAGCTGCCCCCACAATCTGCCTCCAGCCACAGGGGCCTGCCTGATTCACAGAATCCTGAGTCCGGGCGTTTCGTTCACGCTGGGAGTGCAACCAGCACCACATCACAAGCTCGTGCTATTCTCAGAGGCATCACTGCTCCCGTTTCACAGATGGGGAAACCAAGATTCAGAGACGGGGACTTCTCGGCAAAACTAGGAATTTAGTCTGAGCTGGTCTCCATGCAAAGGAAGCACTCATTTTAGAAAACAAAGGGTGGCAGCATTGTCATCGCTAATTGGGCTTAAAAAAAAAAAAATCTTAAAAATGGTCGTAACCCCGGGACCAAGCATTTCAAATGACCAAGGTTATTATCAAATCACGTGTGCACTGATCTTCATCTCTGCATTATTTATAACAGCAAAAACTAGAAACCACCTAAGTGCTCAGCAAGAGATTGGTCCCCAAATTACAAAACATCCACCCCCTGGAATTGCTTTGCATGCATTAGGAATGACTTGTGGAGGGACACATGATGAGCTGGGAAGACGTTCACGTCTATTAAGTCACAAAAGAAAGCAGGTTACCCTATCATTACTGCAGAGCACTGCTCCAAATGCATATTACATTTGCATACATACATATGGAAAAGAGCAGTTATCTGGATAATAAGTCATTTTCCTCTTTTTGCTTCTATTTGCTGATCTTTCTGCAATGAACATTACTACCTGTGTAATTCAAATCTTTGAAATTTTTAAATTATAGGTTTTATGCATTTTAATTTTTAAAAAAAAAAATCACCCAAACACCCTCCATTCCCCACCTCCCACGGGAAGGTGGCATGTCCGGCTCCCCCGGGGGTGGCGCTGGGGGGTCAGTCTCACCCTCGCCCGCAGACTCTCCCGATGCGGAATCCTGGCGTTCTGCAGGCTGTGGGCCCGGGTCCCACTCCAGCGGCTGCAGGCGCTGCTGCGCCAGCCGGAAGTCGTCCAGGAGCTCGGGGCTGGTGGCCCCGGGAAAGGGCCCCTCTTCTCCCCCGCTCCCGTCGGCATCCTTTTCCTCTTCGGGCCAGGCCCAGCGTCGCCGCTGGGGCCCCCTCCCCAGGCCCAGCTGGGCCCAGCGCACCTCCGTCCGGGAGCTGGCCATTGGGCCCAGCCTGCGCTTCACCTGGGCCACTTCATCTTCAGGAGACGGAGCTGCCACCGTGGGTACCCGAGTCACCGCCAGCTCCTCTCAGTACCAGCCATCCTGCCTGCAGCCTGGGGGGACACAGCCAAGGGACAGCATCACTCGTCCAGCCCCCTCCCTGCTTCACAGCGGCTCACCGACAGGAACGCTGGCAGCAGGCAGCCCTAGCTCCAGCCCCTCGAAGCCCCTGACCCCGGCCAGTCACGCCACCTTCCTTCTCTTTAGAGAAACCAGGAGGATGACTCCTCTTCTCCCTCAAGGCTTTCATAAATCAGTCGAGATACAGGGTCAGGAGCCAGAGGCCAGCACACTGGCAAGAGGTGCCTGTGCGCTAGCGGTGGCCACGGTGGGCCAGGCCCCAGGCATGGGTGCGGGGACAGCGGCCCTGCCCCCTGAGAACCGAGAGCCCAGGCGGAAGCGGACAAAGAGGCAGCAACTACACATCAAGGTGAGCAGGACCGGGATGCAGGCAAGACTTAGCCCAGAAGCCGCTTCCTCCGGGAAACCTTCCCTGACCCCCTCTCGGGCCTGAAGAACGCAGACTGCGAGGGGGGTGAAAAGAACATTCCAGCACTCCAAATAATTGAAAACAGGTACTCAAACCGGTAGGCGTACACGCACGTCCAGAGCAGCGCTATTCACAATAGCGGGAGGTGGAAAGGGCCCAGATGTCGATCCACGGGTGAGTGGATCAGCACCGTGTGGTGCACACGCACGACCTAGCGCCGCTCGGCGGGCCGAGGGGGAAGAAGTGCTGGCACACGCCACCGGAGGGTGAGCCTGCCAACATTCGGCGAAGTGAAGGAAGCCAGGCGCCGAAGGCCACACGTAGGATTCCATTTCCACGAAATATCCAGAATAGGTAAATCCATAGAGACGGAAAGCAGGCGGGCAGTTCCGGGGGGCAGGGGAGGGCGAGATGGGGAGGGGCTGCTTCGCGGGTACGAGGTTTCCTTTCGGGGTGATGAAAATGCTTTGGAACGAGATACGGGTGGGGGCAAGGAGGGGGACGGCCAGATCCAGGAGGGCCTCTCGGGTCCCAGTCAGTGCAGCCCCCGCTCAGGACAGCACAGCACAGGGGCTGCTTAGAAGTTCCTCTGTGACTGGTTGGGGAGAAGGAGCCAGAAGACGGAGTCTGGCTGCAGAGGGGCCTGTGGCAGAGCAGGACGGCTGGCGGGGCTGCTCCTTCCTTCCATCCTCTCCTCCTCTCCCTCTTTCCCTTCCCGCTCTCTCATCTCCTGTCTCCTTTCTTTCCCACCCACCCTGCAGGCACCCAGCCGATGGTCTCACCTGCCTAGCTCCAGGGCAGCTCACGCCAAAGCCCCGCTCTACAGGTGTGAAAACTGAGGCCCAGAGAGCAGAGGGCCCACTCCCGAAGCCACCCACAAGGCTGGGGTGAAAGGTCACCTCACAGCCTAGGCCGGGGCTCTTCCCTTAGATGATGGTGTCTAATCCCAGGCCTCCCTGGAGGACGGGCAGGTCTGTGTCCCTGCAGCTTCCTGAGCACTTGGGTCTTGCTCAGAGCCTTGACTTACACGGTGGAGAAAAGTGAGCAGGCAGCTATTTCTGGATAGAAAGCTCCCCGGGGACGGTGCATCACAAGAGAGGCTGCAGCCTTCCTGGGGCTGGGGCAGGGACAGGGACAGGGAGTGAACCACACCTACGGCCTCTGGCTGCCGCCCCTGCTCCTGCACCAGGGCTTGGGGGCCTCACCCCTCCCCTGCACCCAGTCTTCCCCTCTCCCCCCAGAATTGCCTCCAGATGACCCCACGGGCCTCCCCACGACCCCCACCCACCCCCGCCACCGCATATGCTGTGTGCGCTAAGCCAGGCGTCCTCCCTCTGCCCTCATCCCGAGCAGGCGAGTGGGTCACAGGCACAGTATTTTTCAGAAGAGAAAACTGAAGTGCGGCCTGGAAAGGTGACTTGGCCAAGATCACCCAGCTCGTTGGTGACAGAGCAAGACCTGAAACTATTAATTTGGGTCAGGCATCTCCAATTATCTATCACAAAACACGTCAGGAAAGTATATTTGCTCTCATGTGCTCTCTCTCCCTCTCGGTACCTTTACAGGTACGTATCCTCATACTGATGTATTAGGAAAAATAACATAAATTTTTTTTTTGAAAAGGTGCAAAAAAAAAAGATGCAATATTAAATCTATCTTTTAAAGAGAAGCTCTAGGGATGCCTGGGTGGCTGAGCAGTTGAGCATCTACCTTGGCTCGGGGTGTGACCCCAGGGTCCTGGATCGAGTCCCGCATTGGGCTCCCTGCCTGGAGCCTGCTTCTCCCTCTGCCTGTGTCTCTGCTTTTCTCTCTGGGTCTCTCATGAGTAAATAAAACCTTTAAAAAAAAAACAAAAAAAGCAGAGAAGCTCTAACCCTTGCTTCCCATACCGTATGTCCGGGGGCCTGTACTCCTCTCGGGAATCCCTGCCAGTGGGCCTTTAGCTTGACTGTGCTTGAGAATTCTCTAAGAATGCAGAGTCCTAGGTTGACCCAATGAGAGCCGGACTCAGTGGCCCTGGGATAGGGCACAGGAATCTGCATTTCAGCGGCCACCCCAGGCAAGGCCACCCTTTGGGAGTGGACTAGGCCTCTGGCTCCTGCCACTCGGGGGGGTGTTGGAGGTGCTGAGGGCCATTGCTTTTTCTCTTCCCGAAATCTGGCGGCAACTTCTGGGTGGCTGGCGAGGCATGTGGTTTTTTGACTTTTTAAAGGGGCTTTTTCTAGCCATGGGGCACAGCCGGCTGTCCAATCACAGGAGTGTACAAAGAGGAACATCCTGTCTCCTGGGATGACTCAGTCCTCGCTGAAACTCACTGCGACCAGGGGCAGCTGCACATCAGAGCAGAGGGAGCTGCGGTCACTGGCCGCAGTTGTGCACATGCTCCCCAGGCCCTGAAACCCGTGAGCCTCTCCTGAGCAAGGCCTCTGGCTTCCACGCAAGCCTTGGCGCCTGGTGCCATGGAGCCTGGGCCGGGCCAGCCGGCCAGTCAGAGGGTCAGTTGACAAACACATTAAGGTGCCAACCACGTGCCAGCCTCGGGCTGGGATGAGGACATGCCTCGCTGGGCGGCCCACAGAGAAGTCGCTGGGGTGGAGACCAGGCTGCAGGTCTGGTGCTGTTGCTTCATCGTCAACGGCTGAGTGGAACCTCCTCTCCCTGTAAAAGGGGGGGAGCACCGCCAGCTCCAGCTTCTGCAAGGAGTTACTGCCCGTGAGGGTGCACTGGGTGGTTGCTGAACAACCTCTGGGGTTCCTGGGTGACTGTAGCTCCTGAGGGCAACAGCTTCGGAGCTGTTAACTCCCTCCCCCCTCCTGAGGACCCACTATAGAGTCACAAAGACGGACACTGAACACCCAGTGGGTGCAAGCCAACTTTAAAAAACCCATGACCTTCTGCTGTGTGCCAAGCACTCTAGGAGACACAGGGACTACTGACATGAGCCCAAGTGTTCCGAAGTTTCGATTCGGGGTGGGGTGGGGTGGGTAACCATACAGGGGGTTATTGATGAAGGAAGCATTAAGCTGGGCAAAGAGGATGTGGGGGCGAAGAATGGGGAAGGGCATTCCAGGCCGAGGGAACAGCATAGGCGATGGCCCAGAGGTCTGAAAGTATGATCAGAACTTGACAGAGAGCTGCGGGCAGAGGGTCTCGAATGGCAGCCAAAAGCCATCTGTGAGGCACACAGGGCTGCTCCGGAAAGGCGGTGGGGGTGGGTGGAAGCCCCAGCCATACCAACTGGGGGCTGAACCCGAAAAGGCTCTGTGAGTGTGAAATCCCCCACAGGCGCCGGGCTGTCAGGTGCAGGCCCTGCCGCCCCGCAGAAGCCGGCCTCCCGGGGAAGCTCCGGCCACTCCTCCTCCTTCCCTATGGCTCCTCTCTCCTCCGCTCTGTCCTCCTCTCTCCTCACCCCTGCCCGAGGGTCCACGGAGCCCCTTCTGGTCTGATCTCCTTCTCCAGGTCCCGAGTGGGCCGGCCACCCCCGCAGGGCTTCCTTCTCTGCCCCTTCAGCCGCTCCAAAGCTGAGGACCCTCGTCTTTGCAGCTCAGTCTCTCAGGTTCTCCTCGGCCAGCTGCAGCCATGCACCTACCTCGGCCTCCCCAGGCCTTCTGAAGCTGCGCGGGGCGCCCCCTCCCTGCTCCCACCTCGGCCTGACACCTCCCAGATGGGGAAGCAGTCGTAGAGGGGTGGCGGGCTGTCACCACACCTTGCAGACAGGAAGTGCAGCTCGGGCGGGATTCAGACCTTCAAACCCAGGGATGCGACTCTGAAACCATCAGACCTGGGCTGGGGGCGGGGGGTGGGGTGGGGTGGGGGACGCGGGCAGTGAAGGGGAAGGAAGACTCCTCGTAGCGAGTGACTGGGCCCCTCCAAAAAGGCTGAGCGCAGAGCCCCCAACTCGGCTGCCCTCCCTGCACAGCTGGCAGGCCACAGACCTCCTGTTCTCGAGGGGTTCCCGCCAAAAATTAGTGCCTTGAGGAAGCCCCAGCACTCTCCGGTCCAGATGGCCCCCCTTCTTGCCCCCAGCTCCCTCCAACATCAGAGGCCCAGGAGGAGAAAGGCGAGGAGCCCCGGCTCTGGGGACAGGAGCCTGCGGAGTCGCCGTGTCTGCCCCTCTCTGGGCCCTTACATGCGGCGGCGGCAGAGGGGCGGCTCGTTAGTGGGGACCCCCGCTGCCTCCTGGCCAGCCCCCCCATCCGAGCATCATCTTTGAGACCCTGTAGCAGCCCCAGGACTAACTCTCCAAGTGCCGATGGGGCCGCCCCAGGCACAGAGAGGGACCGGTTCGTGGCCAGGGTCGCAGACATCAGATGGGGAGCTCGGACTGGGATCCAGCACTCGGGAGCTTGACGAGATCCCCCGAAAACTGACCCAGGCCCCGCGGGCCAGCTCCCTAAGCTGCCAGAGGAGTAGGAACAGCTGCGGCAGCTGTGACTTCCTGGCTGGGCTGGTCCAGCTGCCCTGACGGTCCGGAGAGCCCGCGCCTGGCCCGTCCAGAGGGAAGGCGGCCTGCCCCGCCCGCCTCACCCCCTTACCTCTCTCGGGCTCCAGCACCGGCCTGCAGGCCCAGGCTCAGGGGACCTGCCTGAGAAGTCTTTGTTCCGAACCTGGGGAGCCCCCTGCCTCCATGGCGCCCTGGCCCGCCTCCAGGCCGCTCTGCCAGCCCGAGCAGCAGCAGCGCGCAGACAAGCATCGCTCCCCACCTCTCCCCGCCCCTGCTGCGGCTGAGGCCGCCTCGCCTGGGCAGGAAGCGCCCAGCCTGATTTCCTACAAGTGTTTGTCAGAAGGAGGGGGTTTGTCTGCGCACTCTGCGAGTCAGCAGGAGGAGCTTAACCCCTTGCAGGCCCTCCGCGGGTCTCACTGCCCCAGGAAGGGGGAAGGACTCGCAGCACAGACCCCCAAGGTCAGGGATCCAGGCATCGGGCCCATCGGGGCCAAAGTACTGACTGACGTCCAGAGAAGGTCAGAGGCTTGGCCAAGGTCACACAGCGTGCTGAGCCTGGAAGGAGGCCTCCAGCGGCTTCCACCTTCTGGGAGCTTCTACTGCAGCCTCTCCCCTCCAGGGCATGGCCTGGGCTGAGGCTCCCTCCCTCGCCAGGCCTTGGTACCCCCATCTGTACAATGGGAGCCCAGCCTGCACGCTCGCTCAGCACCCTTCCAGCTCGGACTTTTCTCTCCCATCCTCCTGCGTGCAGCCTCACACCTCAAAGAGGCTGCGGCCATCCCTGCTGCCCCACCCGCGGTCCTCACCCCTGGCTTCTGTAGGTGGCACTGGTGGTGGGCGACTGACCGGGGAGCTGAATTTCTCCTGCTGTGCGCCCAGGACCTACCAGAGGGCAAGCTGCCTTTCCCCCAGCTTCCCTCTTCCCCATCTCGTTCATTCGACGGGTCCTTGCCCAGCTCCTACCGCCTGCTGGGTGCTTATCACGGGGCTGGGAACACGGCAGGCTCCACTCCACAGAGACACAAGACGGCAAGACAAACGTGGAGAGAGGTTTGGACAAGGCTGATCCACGATCCTGATGCCTGAGGCTCACCCGGACCAACAGAACCAGTCTCTGGACATCAGCAACTCTAGAGCGTCCCAGGTGGGCTGGGATACATGGCCCAGGGGGAGAATCTGAGAGAGTAGCAGGCTGGAGAGGAGGGTGTGGGGTCGGCCAGGAAGATCTCTGAGGGAAGGTGACATCCCAACAAGGGACCAAAGGAGGAGAGAGGCAGGAGCAAGCCACAGGGAGGGTCCGCAGCAGAGGCTCTGGAAGGGCAGGTGCAAAGGGCAAGGTGGGAGGCTGCTGGGCTTTCCCTGAGGACAGCAGGCTGTGCACCCAGAGCAGAGGGAGCCAAGGGGCAGGAGCAGGGGTGGGGGCGGGGGGGCCCTGAGCCTGCCCCCCCCCATCTCTGTGAGTCCTCAGCCAGCCCTGCCGAGGATCCAGGGGTTCTGATTCAGTAAACAAAAAGAGAATGGAAAAACTCTGGCCTCGGCTTTGTCCAAAAAGCCCTCCGGGCAATTCCGATGAGCAGCCAGGTTTGGGAACCACCATGTAGGAGAGGAAAATAGATCCCGAGTCCGTGTAGACCTGGCTTCCTGCGCCGGCCCCACCTCTTGCCAGGTCTGTGACCCTGGAGGCTTCGGGGCTCTAAGCCTGTTTCTTCAACAGTGACGCAGGGAGAAGGAGGTGCCACCGCACGGGCCACGGCGTCCGAGCTGGGGGCCTGGAACACGCACGAGTGAGCGAACAGACCCTCTCAGGGTCAGGCTGTATCTGGCAAAGCCAGGGCCACAACCAGGTGCCCTCATCGCAGCAGCCAGGCCAGCCCTCCCCTCCCCTCCCTGCCTCCTCCCCACATCTGGGTGGCGGAGTTCTGGCTGCGTGGAGCAGAGCCAAACCCTAATGAGGCCCCTCCCTGCCAGCTCTGGCGACCATGTGGGCCATTGTGCGAGGGGCGGGCTCCCCTGACGGCCTGTCACTCACTCTCCCACCCTCCCTGGTCATTAACCCAGGCAGCACCGCCAGCAACCCATCAATGGCAGGTGGCTGCCGCCGCCAGGCCCGCCCCACGGCCCCCGGATAACCCCAAACCCATCTTAGGGGCAGGCACCTAACACCAAGGAAGAGAGCCTCCGAGCATCGCCTTGCCCCCTGCCCCCCAAGCCTTACCAACCCTCCTCCCTGTCGCTGCTTCCGCTGTGCCCCCTCCAGGCACCCAACTCCACCCACAGGCCAAATCCTACTTAACCGAAGCAACGTGTCCCCAAGTGACCTCATGACATCGCCACCCTCCAAACCCACCCCTCCCTAGTTTGGCCCACCCCTTGCCCAGGTGCACAAGCCAGAACCGACCGTCATTCGGGACATGTCCCTCTCCCTTATGCCCCATAAGCAATCCATCGACTCCTCAGTCTCACCAGAACCTGTCCCATGTCTGCACCCACGCGGATGGGTGCTCCTGCCACAGCCTCTCCCGGGAAGCTCTGCCCTGGGGTCCCTCCAATCCGTTCCTCACATGCACCACAGGGACAGTTTCCAAACCAGGAGCCTGCAAGCACGGATCCTGCCCACTGCTCTGAGAAAGACCCCAAGAAGGCGCTGCTCCAGCCTCTCCCCCACTCTCCGTCCTCCCTGCTATTCCCAGGACAGCCGCACGGTGCTCCCCGTCATCACCCAACCCCACCTCTTCTCCCTGGGACCTCCCAGGCCACCTGTAGATCTCAGTCCCAAGTGCCCTCCTCCGGGATCGATTGGGAATTAGGCTTCAGGTCTCTTTCTGGCACCGGGAACTCTGAAGTACTGGCCATCATATCCCCAGTGCCCAGCGCAGGACTTGCTGCCTCACAGGAGAAGCGCAGTAAATACACGTGGGATGACCTACTGACTCGAGCGGGTCGCCCGCACCTGGCTGTGGCCCCCACAACCCAGGCAGGCTGGCGTGACATCCCCATTTTACAGGTGGGTAAATAGAGGCCCCAGGAGCCCGAGCAACTTGCCTGCAGCCACAAAGCTGGTGAGCACCAGGGGAGACTGAAGCACACAGCTCTGCCTCTTAGCAACCATGCTCGGTGCTCACACTGAGAGACAATTAATACCTGAGCAGGATGAGACTAGGAGTAGAGCTGATTACCAGCGAGCGGCAAGCCACCAAGCCAATGTTCTAACCTGATAATGGAGCTCTGCTTGCACACACAGCCTTTCGGGGGCTCCTCTAAACTGCTTTCTCGGCCTGGCACTAGATGCTTTTCGGAAAAGCCTTGGGGAGGGGCGGGACAGGAGTGTGATGGCGTTGACAGGTGAGGAAACCGAGGCCCGGAGATGGGGAAGTGAGTAGCTCCTGGCCACCCAATACCGTCCGGCCGCCAGGCTCGAGTACTCGTACCAGCAGCACGCCGCATCCACACAGCCCTGCCTGCCTGACCGCAGGACCCAGCACCGTGACCCCCCCATCACCACCACTCAGCCATCCCCTCCGCCCGCCCTCCACACTCCTCCTGAGCCCCACCTAAGGGCCCGGCATGGTGACTGGAGTAGAAGGTAGGTCTGCCTTCCCCCCAAGACTTCCGGGGCAGCCCAGGACACGGCCCGGGACCCGGATGGGCACTGCTGCTTTTTGGCACCACGTGCCCCGAACGCTACAGTGGGACCACGAGGCTTTCCACGGGGGAAAGCAGCAGCTGGCACCTTCAGAATTCACGGGGCTCCCTTCCTTGGGAAAGAAATGAACACCCTCCCGAAGGTCACGCGGTTCTTCCAACCCCAGTTGCTGAATTTACCCTGTCGTTAAAATCCACAGGGAATCTGGGTGGCAGGCGAGGATGTGGGGAGCCAGCCAAGAAGAACTGGGGAACTGGACACCCAAGGTATAGCCTTCCCTTCTCTTAGGAACCGTGGGGCTTAATGAGATCATCTCTGAGGTTATCAGAAATGACCTTCTAGCACTAAATCTTCTGGGTTCTTTGATTCTGCCTGCCAACACAGGTGGACATGCCATGGTGATGGGAGGCCGCACGGTACAGGGGTTTATGGAGCATGTGCTTCGTGGGCAGAGACCTCCAGCTTTTCTTTGAAAGCTGTGTGGCCTTGGGCAAGCGGCTTAACCTCTCTGAACCCCAGATTCTTTTCCTGTAAAATGAGGGAGTAATAGTGACTTCACAGGATCATTGAGATGATAAACGAGACTATGTACATAAAGTCCTGGCCCACGGCCCAGCTGGCACAGAGCTCATGAATAAATGACTTTGGCCAGATCTGTGAAACACCCAGATGGCCTGCTCCCCGCAGGACCGGGTCTAATTTTCCTGGCTCCAGAGCTTCCCTCGTATCAGCCACAGCCCTTGCTTTGGGTCTCGTACAGAAAGGGGGATGGCCAGGTCTCCCAAGTGGAGAGAAATGCTGCCATTTCCCTGGGACCCTTTTCCCTGTGGCCCCCAAATGATCGCAGGGTTCACCAATCCAGATGGACACCGTGTCTACTGCCTGAATAGTGAAGGAGGAGAGGAGGCAGGCCTTCCTCAGCCAATCAAGACATGGGTTACGAGGAGGATGTGGCCATATGGAGGAAAACACACACATGCACACATCTCTGCACACACAGACACCCACACTCTTCAATTCACGCTTTGTGAAGAGTCCACCCCCCCCCCCCCCCAAAAATGCATAATTTGTGCCAGGAATTCATTGCTAACAGCAAAACTTCATCATGCACCTATTACGTAAAGGCCTTTCCGTGGATTCGGGTGTCCTTTATTTAATTCTCGTGCCAATCCGAGGAGGCAGGAATTAGCATCCCCATTTCACAGGAGAGGAGGCTGGCTTTGAACCAAGCTGTCTGAATCCAGACCGTACAGTCTTAATCATTTGCGACTGAAGCTTGCAGTACGTGAAAAGATCGAAAGCAATCCCAGTGTCCAATAATAGGGGATCGTGGAAAAAAAATTATGATATTTTTGATTCACTCAAAAAGAATCCTACGGGGATGCCTGGGTGGCTCAGCAGCTGAGCGCCTGCCTTCGGCCCAGGGCGTGATCCTGGAGACCCGGGATCGAGTCCCACATCGGGCTCCCTGCATGGAGCCTGCTTCTCCCTCTGCCTGTGTCTCTGCCTCTCTCTCTCTCTCTCTCTGTGTCTCTCATGAATAAATAAATAAAATCTTAAAAAAAAACAAAACAGTAAAATAGGGAGGAAGAGAAAACTGAAGGAAGAAGGGAAAAGGGAGACCGAGAGGGAAATGTTTACAGTGATTAGAAGCAAGTAGTATAATAAAAGGTAAGCGTACTCTTTCCTTCCACGGGTTTTTGAAAAATCATAGTTGCTATACACAAAATAGTAAAATGAATATTTCCTGTTCCTTTTTTTTTCAAAGATCCTGATTTTTTTAGAAAGATTTTATTTATTTATTTGAGAGAGAGAGTGAGCATGTGAGGAGGGGGTGGGGTAGAGGGAATCTCGAGCAGAATCCCAAGCTGACACCTAGCTGAGCTCGGAGCCCATCGCGGGGCTCCATCGCATGACCCTGAGGTCGTGACCTGAGCTGAAGTCGTGAGTCCGCAGTTTAGCCAACTGAGCCACGCTGTGAGCCGACTATTTACTATTCTGAAAGAAAACCAACAAGCAAAGTAAACAAAAGCCTCCACCCCATATTTGGCCAGTGCATCGATCTGATGAGACCTGGGGCGTGCCCCGCCTCAGTTTCCCTGCCTGTGCAAGTCAGGAAGGGTGGCTGAGCCCTTTGAGGCCATTCGGAGCACTGACACTCTTTGTGACATTCTGTAATTCCCTTCCCACGCTTTCTCTCTTCCTCTTTTTGAACTTTGATACTACGTGCTCTTTTCTGCACATCGAGCCATTACGCAACACGTGGGAACATATGAAAATCACAGAAGGGAAAGGAAGCGATCCCAGCCTTAGCCACTCTTAACATTCTGGGGTAAGACACGTGCTCTCTGATTGGATCCTCATGATCAGGCATTTAACAGATGAAGAAAGGCCCAGAGAGGTTAAAGCACTTGCCCATAGTCACACAGCACATGGCAGGCAGAGTTGGAGCTGCAGCCACAAGCCAAGCATTACCCTCCAAATGAATCCTTTACCTGGGTGGGGCCGCACCTGACGTGGGACTCCGTCCCGGGACTCCAGGCCCTGCCTGGTCCTTGGTCCTTGGCTGTGGACTCAAGACTCCGAGAAGATTGCCAGCAGGGCATCCCGGTCTGGCTCTGATCGCCAGCCTCTCCCCCAGAATAGGGAATGCTGGTGGGGGTCTAGGGGCTGGCTGGGGACCAGGCCCGGGAGCAAGGGGGCGCTCCTGACATTGGCACCGGAGTTTGGCCGGCACCGGGCCAGCAGTTGGGTTGGACGTTGGAATGAAGGAGGGACCCAGGAGTGAAAAATGTAAAGGGTGTGGACAGAAAGGCCTTGGTCCAGGTCTGGTGGCTCTTCTAAAGCCCGCTGGCATCCTCATCTGCACGGAGGGCAACACCTTCCTCAGGGGTGAGCCCGTAAAGTAAGGGGACCAAGTGTTCACACGGCCTAGCACCCGGGAGGGCCTCAGGAGACACAGGAGGGGAGCTGTTGGCCTCCTCCTGGCCCCCAGCTCGGCCAGTACCTCTTCCCAGTCTCCCGGCCCCTGGCGCGGCCTCCCATCCCTTGGACACACCCTGCTGGTGTGGGAAAAATCTTCCCAGGGCATCGTTCTGGCCAAGCCTTTCCCTGCTTACAGAACGCTGACGGCTGCCGTCACTTTCGGGTTCAAGGCCAGACACTCTGGCCCCACAATTCAGGCTCACGCTGACCGGCTGACCGGCTCCCACATCCGACGGCTGCTGCACTGCACAACTCACGTGACAGCCTAGGGGCCTCCTCTCACAAAGGTTTCCTTCCCCAAATCCCACACTTCGGGGGGAGCTGCAGGAGGGTGAGGGCCTTCTGGCCTGGCACCCCTGGGGCCCCCTGCACTGCTGGGAGCCCTCCACCTCCTGGCTGCCCTGCAGAGCAATGCTGGCCTTCCAGCCCACAACACGCGTCACATGCAGCTCTCGGAGAAAAAAAAAAGGAAAGAAAAAGCTTGATTTGTGGCCTGATTTCCATAGTGTAAATACCCGTATTATGGCCAATTTCAAGCTACCCAGTGTGCTACCAGGGGCTTAGCACTGGAAACATGCACACAATCAGCTCTCCCAACATGACGCACCCCTGCACACCCCAAAGTAAGGACCAACTAACCCCCGTGAGAAGCTGTGTGACCTCAGGCAGGTGACTTAAACTCTCTGAACCTCCTCAGTCTTCTCAGGTCTCTACAATGAGGACAGTAACAGCCCCCACTTCATGGCGACGATGTGAGCACCTAGTTCTAGAATCTGGATCAACAGCAATGCGCCAAACGTCCGCTACGTGCAGGGTGCCGCACTGGGCACCCAGAAGGTGACTGGCGACAAAAGCTCCTGGCCTCCCGGACCTCAATCACTGCAGTAAAACCCTTGGCGCGGTGGCTAGACTGTTGCAAGCACTAACCCAGCGCTGGTACCCAGGAGCGTCGGGACTCCCTTTCTCTGGGCCTGAGACGCCTCCTCTCCAAACGTGGGATGTGACCTTCTAGGATTCCACCTCCCTTCGGCCTGGAAGCCACACCGGAGTGGCTGTCACCGCGCCCATTTCAGCGAGGGGAAAACTGAGGTGTTCAGAATGGAAGCTGGGTGCGGGATCCAAACCAAGGGCTCCTAACTCCCCGTCCCCGGAGCTGTCCCACCCCCCAGGACTGAGGAAACATAATAAGGACCTGGCATTTGCTGGATCATTCAGCTGGAGGCTTTAAAAATACTTTCTCCCCGCCCCCCAGCCCCGTCCCTGGGGGTAAATTGAAATGTCCTTGGCAGAGGCACCAGTTTCCAAAACCCGCTCTCAGCAGGACGGCGGCCGTGCCCAGGAACACCCCCAGCTCCAGGCTAACCCCGGGCACCCCCCCCACCCCGGGCTGGTGGGAGCTGATGAAATCCCCTTGCAAGAAGGGCTCCCAACACGTGTTTCGAATGCAAAGCACTGGACTTGGGGAGGCGAAGGCCCCACGTGGGCCCCTCTTCCCTCCTGCAGAAGAACCGAGATGGCCCCGGACAATAAACTCAACAAGAACCCAAGACACCGCGGGGTCCATCCCCCTGAGCCACACTTAGACCCCCTCAAAACAGATGGGCAGCGATGCTGCTTTCTTGACACCGCAAAACCACCAGCCAGTAAAACCCACCAACTCCAGAGGCGGCGCCTGGGGAAGGAAAAAAGAAAAAAAGAAAAAAAAAAGGTCTCGGTTAGTCCCTGCAGGTGTCTAACCTCAGCCCTGAGGCTTCGGTTTCCAGGCTCTTCAGTTCTAAAGGACAGAAACAGTGTCTTTTCTCTGCAACCTGAGTTCTTTGTGCAACCGCCCGGGTTTGCCGTCCGCCTCTTGCCCTCGCAGCTTGATGGCTGGGAGCTGGGAGCCGCAGGTAAGGATCCTCTCCAGCCCGCAGGGTCTTCCCACAAAGCCGCGGCAAGGGGCAGGGAAGGGCCTCCCCGCGCAGCCGCTCACCCCGCTGTGCGCCTCGGGCCTCAGTCTCCCCATCTGTGCACCCGGACAGCCTGGCCCCATTTCTCAGTCCGTTCCAGCTCGCAGCCCCGTCAGCGCTGCCCACCCCCGTGCGGGCCCTGCCCCCCCCCCCGCCCCGCTCCCCCCGCCCCCTCCGCCAAAAAAGAGGAAAAGAAACTCGCGTTAGGCGTCCGGGGAGGGTGCGCGGCTCCGAGTCGTCAGGCTACGCGGGCAGTTGCCGGGTGAACCGACCTCGCGCAAATCCCGGACTGGTTAGTCCCACCTCCCGGGTAACCACAGCTACCCGGGCCACACCCGCAACCCAACACAGCCCGAGGCCCCGCGAGGACCAGCCCGGGCTCCCCGGGGACCCCTCCCCTCCCAGCCGCAGCTGGAGACAGAGAAAGCCAACGCCCCCATTGTGCGGAGGTGGAGACTGAGGCCCAGCGGAGCCCGCGCGGGACGCAGCCGGCGGGGGGGGGGGCCGGACCCCCGCGCCCGCCCGGCGCCCCCGCCCCCTCCGGGAGCCGCGCCCCGACTGCTCGCGGGCGCCGGGGCTTCCCACGTGGGAGCGGCCGAGAGCGGCGCGGCCCCCGGGATCGCAGCCCCAGGGCGCCGCCCGCCGCCCTCCCCATTCCCCCGACCGGGAAACTGAGGGCCGGCGAGGGGCCGCCGCCCGCCCCGGCCCCGCCGCAGCGCCCCCCCGCGCCTCACCTGCCGCCGCGGGTTTCCTGGACTTGAGCGGCAAACAAAGGCCGCCAATCCCCGCGCGGGGCGGGGCGGCCGCTGGGCCTAATCCCCGGGGCGGCCTCTGACGGGCGGGGCGGGCCCGGGAGGCGGGGCCTCGGGCGGCTCCGCCAATCGCGGCCAGGCGGCCTCCTGCGGCCCGCCCCCCGGAGCTGGACTCCGCCCCCTCGGGTCTGGGACTCCGCCCCCTAGGCGCTGTGGCCCCGCCCCCTAGGCGCTGGGACTCCGCCCCTCGGCGCTGAGGCTCCGCCCCCCGCGTCCAGCGCTCCCAGCTGGGAATTCGCGGGGCTCCGGGAGCGCGTGTGCAGGGTCGCAGCAACCGCAGCTTTCGCAGCCCCCACGGACTGCTTCAGAGCAGTAACAAGAATCTTTCTTTTTTTAATTTATTTTTTATTTTTATTTTTTAAGATTTTATTTATTTATTCATGAGAGACACGGAGAGAGAGGCAGGGACACAGGCAGAGGGACAAGCAGGCTCCCTGCGGGGAGCCTGATGTGGGACTTGATCCCAGAAACCTGGGATCACGTCCTGAGCCAAAGGCAGATGCTCCATCACTGGAGCATCACCCAGGCGCCCCAAGTTTTTTTTTTTTTAAGATTTTATTTACTTATGCATGAGAGACAGAGAGAGAGGCAGGGACACAGGCAGGGAGCCTGATGTGGGACTCGATCCTGATGTGGGTCTCCAGGGTCACACCCTGGGCTGAAGGCAGCGCTAAACCGCTGAGCCACTGGGTTGCTCCCCCCTTTTTTTAATTTTATTGATTCATTCATGAGAGAGAGAGAGAGAGGCAGAGAGACACAGGCAGAGGGAGAAGCAGGCTCCCCAATGCGGGACTCCATCCCTGCACCCCCGGGATCATGACCTGAGCCTAAGGCAGGGGCTCAACTGCAGAGCCACCCAGGCGTCCCATAATGAGAATCTTAATAATAAACTTTTCTTGAGCTCTTCTGTCTGTGTCAAGAACTGTTGTAAGCTCCTCCCATGCTCCCTCCTCTCCCCTGAGATGGGTGGCCCTGGGCATCACCTTCCAGGTAGGTTCTCAGCCAAACCACTATAAGCAAACAGGAAAACTCTGGTCTCCAGACGGACAAGCACGTGCCCAGGACAGAAACGATCCGCTGTCCACCGAGAGCTGGCCTGGAAGGCGTGTAAAGTGTCACAGTGACCTCGGCTCCCGCCCCAGTTCTGCCACTGAACTCCAGGTAAATGGGATCCCTAAGGTCAGCCTCACCAGGGGATGAACAAAGCGCCGAGCCCAGAGGAAAGAAACCAGTGGCACTCGCTTAGAGAGCTCCTCCACCAGCCCTATTTCACAAGGGGGCTGATGAGGCCCAAGACGGAGACTTTTGCTGTTGGGGTGGGGGGGGGGGATACATCCAGCCACTGCATCCAGCTATGTTGCAGCTAATTCTCTAAAAAGCTCTCCCCGGTTCCCTAGGGATTTGAGGCTCCCTACCTGCTCCCAGTAATAATCACAGCAGCTGCTTCTGTTCAAAGCGTACTCTGCCAGTGGCAAACATTTTAGCGAATCCTTATAATAACCCACAAGCCAGACGAAGGCGATGCTCTCCATTTAAAGATGGTGAAAAAAAAAGAAAAAAATAAAAATAAAAATAAATAAGTAAATAAAGATGGTGGAACTGAGGCTCAGGGAGGTTAACTTGTCCCAGCTCACACAGCCAGGAAATAGTAGAAGTGGAATTTGATTCCAGATGTCAGACTCTGAAGTGTGGACCCCTTGAGCGGCGTCTTTCTTGTTCTCTATCCTTGTACTCCTCCCATCGGGCTATTCTATCCCTCACCCTGCTTTCTCCCAAGCAGAGGGAGCTCCAGGTAGGTTGAAGGCCACCTCGGCACTAGCTTGCGCAGGCCCTGGCTCAGGCCAAAACCTCACCCCCTACCTGGCTTCTTCATCCAGCAGCAGACCCAGGGATTCTCCAGCAGCACCGGCCCTACACCACCCCCTGCCCAAATTCTGGCATCATGAACAAAGATGTGAGGGCCCCTGGGTACATCCGACCAGGGTGGACCTCTGACCCCTCCATCCTCCATTATTCAAAGTTGCCTTAACCCAGGGTTATTGGGTCCCTTCAGAAGACAGCAGGATACATGTTTGTGCTTGACTTTGTAATGTGGACTTCAGGCAGCCATGGGTCCAAATTTGGCCTCTACCATCCACTAGCTTATGCAACTTTGGGCAAGAACCTTGACCTTTCTAAGCCCACTGGCAAAGGAACTTAAAAAAAAATGGTTTAAAATTTCCCTGGGTGGGGGACCCTAACACCCAATGGGCCACAGCCCCGGAGTCAGGCCCAAGAATTCTAGAAATGACAGTTCCAGAAACTCATTCTTGTCCTACTTTTCCAGAGTTCAAACTTGGGGCAGTGGGCAGCAGCTGCTGGGAGCTTCCTTGTCTCCCAGCGTTGGACCGACCGAGTGGAGAGATGGCTGGTTCAAAGCACGGGATGTCACCAGGTCACAACCTGCCCAGAGCTCACGGAGCAGGTCAGCGGCTGGCCTGAAAATCACCCTGGGGCTGGTGATAGATGAAAATCTCTTGGTTCAGAGCAAGGTGCATGAGGACTTTCATGCAAAGGGAGTGGCGTTTCTAAGGCCAGAGGGCCCTTGGTTCACTGCCGCCATCATCCGGACAGTGATGATGTCTGGATGTCATCCAGGGCTGAGTCTGAGCCTGCCTGAGCCAGGTGCTGGGGCCCACGCACAGCACCCAGCCTCCGTCAGAGGCACGTAGCAGTATCCCCACTGCACTGGTTTCCGGGGTTGTTGTAACAGATGATCACCACGTCATGGCTTCAAACAGCCCTAATTTGTTCTCTTACAAAGAGAGGTCAGAAGTCCAAAGTCTGTCTCACGGGGCCATCCTCAAGGTGTCAGCGGGGGAGGCTCCTGCTGTCGGCCCTGAGAGGAGAACCTCTTTCCCTCAGCACCTACTGGCTGCCTGTATTCCTGGGCTGGTGGTCCCTTCCTCCATCCCCAGGGCGCATCCCAACCTCTACTTCCTCATCCACAGCACCGTTTCCTCCTCTGCGTCAGGTCTCCCTCTGCTTCCCTCTTACAAGGACCCTTGCGATTCCATGGGGTCCGCCCAGAAAAGCCAGCTCAACCTCCCCATCTAAATGCCTTAATCCCATATGCAAAGTCCCTTCATCACACAAGGGAACATCCATATAGTCCAGGAACCTGGATATCTTTGAGGTCATTATTCGGCCTACCACACCCCATTTCCAGATGGGGGAATTTGGGCCTAGAAAGGTGAGATCACTGACCCATGGTCATGCAGGTTTTGGCATCTGATGCCAGCATCTGGGATCTGCCTCCAGGTGGAAGTTACTCCCTGCACAGGTATTGGGACTGGGGAGGAGCATGAGTCCCCCAGGAGGGACTGGGGCTTCTGGGATGCTGGCTGCTTCAGAGGTCACGCACGTGGAATCCAAGGCTCTGGCCTCGGGCGGTCTCCTTGGGCTGGGAAGGGGAAGCAGCTAAGAGCAAGATCTGCTGCTGGTGTATGGAACCAAACTGCCCCTGACCCACCTCTGGCTGACCTCTGAACACAGGGCTGGACAAAGCAGGCCCTCTCCAAGTCCTCTGTCTCAGAGAAACCCCTAGGTTGAAGGGAATAGGCACTGGGGCCGTGTAACCCATCGTTTCCCGCCCCCTCCCTTCCCTGCCCTTGTGTTTCTGCTTCTAACACCCCGCCCTTGGCGCCTGAACTGCACAGGTCAAGAATGGGAAGAATGGGAATGCTCCCCCACCTTCCCCTCCCCAGACCTTATCTATCCAAAGACTGACACCATGAAAGCCCCGCCCCCTTGCCACCCAATGGGGACAACTCTGGCCCAACCTGTACTCCAGAGACCCCTGCAGAATCAGACTGCAGCCCTTATTGGCTTCCTCCTTTTTCCCCCTCCAGATTTCTCCACTCCCTTACGGGCTCCGGGGAGGGAGGGAGTGTGGCCTCAATGAATCACCTGCACACAAATCCTCACCACACAGTCAGCATCTGGGTTCCACCCTAAGGCAGGCCACCTCCCTGTGCCTTAAAACATCCGTGCACATTGTGCATTCCGCCCCATAACACACTTGTGTGCTTTAGTTTATTTATTTTTAAAAGAGATTTTATTTATTTATTCATGAGAGACACAGAGAGAGGCAACGACACAGGCAGAGGCAGAAGCAGGCTCCCTGCGGGGAGCCCAATGTGGGACTCGATCCCAGGACCCCGGGGAATCACACCCTGAGCCAAAGGCAGGTGCTCAGCCACTGAGCCACCCAGGGGCCCCTCCTGTGTGCTTTCACTTAAAGGTATTTTCTGTGAATAACCAAGAAGGGTGCCGCAGGATGTGGGCGTGGCTTGGGTGCCCCTGCACCCCCACTGTGCATCCTGCGTTGAGCCCTGGGGGCAGGGGAAAGGCCGCAGCTGCTGCTAGGTGTTGCTCTGAGCGCCTAGCATCTGACCGACCCACCCCTCTTTGGTTGAGCAATCAGAAACCCCAGCCCCAAAGGCAGGCCACACAGCACGCTGGGCCTCAACCTTGTTCAGATTTCTTTATTGAAAAATTAAAGTCATAAGCTCTGTATATAAATACGCTGACATCGCTGGTCACCTGCAAGGCCTCTGGGATAGGCTGGGGGCGGGGCTGGGAACCTGGGGTCTTGGGGTCCCCAGGGGTGAGGAGAGGGAAATAAATAATAAATACTATAGGGGGATGAGGAGCCAGGAGGAGAGGGGGTGAGAATGGAGGGGGGGGTTGCTTGATGCTTATTTGTGGCACTAAAGGTCCTGCAAGATGCCCCCCTGGCTGGGGGCCGTGTCCTCGAATTCTCATGTGACCTCACTCCAGATAAAGGCTCAGACAACCTGAGGATGGGCCAGGTCCTAGCTGGCGGGGGAGGGGGACACAGTGCCCCCTCCCCAACCCAGGTAACGGGCCCTGGCAGGCCTCCGGTGGACCTTCTCTCCTTCCCGACACCCATGCTTGTACTGAGCGCCTACTGCATACCCCGGGCATGGCACCGGACCCCAGCCTGACCTTCTGTGTGCCTCACCCGGCTTTCTTCTCCTGGTTCTGGGCCGGTGCGCCAGGAAAGAGTGGGGGGATGTCTTCCTGCTACCCTGGCTACGCAGCCCTGGCCCTCGAGGAGCTTATAGTGCTGGGAGGGAGGAGGGACCGGGGCCAGGGACTGGGCAGCAGTGGGGGGCCTCCAGGCCTCAGCCTCTAGAGCATCACGTTGAACTCCGTGACCAGAAAGTCGATGTAGTCTCGCTCCTTGGTCTTGAAGGCCTCCGCAATGATGCGGGCCGCCTCCCGATGCTCCTTGCCCCGGAGCGTCAGCCCGTTCACTTCCAGGATCACGTGGCCCACCTTGAGCTGCCCACAGTTGTGGGCCGAACCGCCTCGCTGCAGGGGCGAGACACAGGGCCGGGGTGTGTGAGGCAGCTGGGGGCGAGGCTGGGCGGCCTCAGACACCCACCGGGTCAGGCCCGGCACCGCCAAGCAGCCTGCAATCTGGGTGTCCACTGCCCTGATTAGGAAAACAGGCTCAGTGAGGGGCAAAGGGCCTGGCTCTGCCCGCGGGTGCCGGGTCACCCCGGAGATGGCGAGGGAACGGCCCTTGGGGGTACGGACAGACCTGTCAAGCGGAGCCCGTGGAGGGGTACCTGAATCGTGACGATCCGAGGCAGGGGCTGGCGGGTGTTGGCGCCACCCTCGATGGCAATGCCCAGGGTGGCTGCACTTTTCTTCACGCGGACCACGGTGGACGTGGGCTCCAGGAGGCCAGGCTGCAGGTGTGAGCAAGGAGACCAGTGCCTGAGGCCTGGTCAGCGTTCAGGCCTGGCTGGGTGGGGGGGCGGCCTGGCCATGACATGCACCCCACCCCCGGGGTCACAAGGGTCCAGACCCCAGCCCAGTGCTGGGGGCCGCCAGTATGCTAGCGCTAGGCTAGGAACTGGTGTTAGCAGATCTCTGATTGCTACAAACCCCGAGGCTCAGGAGGTTAAGGGCCGGCCCCAGGCTGCCTGGTGGTGGCGCTAGGACTCGGACCCGGGCCTGACTCCCTTAGCCAGGACACCCGCTCAGAGCCGAGCTGAAAGGCCCTCAAGACCTAAACTGGGCCCCCAGACTCCTGACACACTGTTCGCTCTGGTACCCACATCCCTCCGGTGATGGGGGCTCACTTCTTCCCCATGGTGGTCAAGTTGAAACCTGGTTGGGGACCTCCTGTTCCCCTCTGGGGCCTGCTTTCCCCTCGGTCCTCTGTATCCCCTCCTCCTCGCTCACCGGTTTGGTGGCCCCCTCTGCGGTCCTCTCGTTCCTAGGTGGCTCCTTGCTACTCCTGCTCTTGGTGGATGCGATCTGTCTGCCTCGGCCCGGGGCGCTGGCCTCTGCCTCACCGGCGTCCACACCGCTGTCCTCGCTCAGGGTCTGCCCACTGTCCGAGAGCTGGGACAGTGTGGAGGCTGCTGGAGGTGGGAAACGGGAGGAGAGTGGTGGTTTATACAGGTGGGGTGGAGGAGGGCTTCCTGGAGGAGGTGACAGAGCTGGGATGCTGTGGGGATTCCCCAAGCATGGACTAGGGAGGAATCCAGGGAGACTCTCCACCACTACACCTGTCCTTCCAGCTGGGCCTGGCCCCACGGCTGCCAGGACTTCTGCTCTGACCCCCTCAGTCCTCAGCCCGTGGCGTAATGATGAACACGGAGGTCAGGAGGTCAATCCAGCCCACAGATGTGGGTCATTATTATTATTATTATTTTTAAACTCGCACAATGCTGTCAAATCGTAATGATGGATGAGCACATGGATGTTAGAATATTTTGCACAAAAATTAAATCTCTGGCTTCTCAATAAGACAATGGAAGCTTTGCCACACCTGGTCTGTACCCTCCACGACCCAAGTGGCCTGAGCTGAGCAGTGGGCACATACCCGAGCTGCTTTGCCGCGTGCGTGATGGCTTGACCCCTGCGTCTGAGACACTCTAGAGTCCAGCAGGTCAGGCCTGACTCCCCTCTGACCAGCCCGAGCGACCCCGGGTGAGTCACATGGCTTCTCTGAGCCTCCCTGGCGCTGTTCCACGCCGCCGCCCGTCTAGCAGCATTATCACCCAGACTAATTAGATACGACGTGTACAGTGAAGCCCGCAGGACAGCGGACTTGGCGCTAGACACTGCTCCGAGGTTGCTACGTTCTGTGTCTCAGCTTTTTCCTCTGTAAAATGGGGATAACGGTCCGGCCCTGCAGGGCTGCTGCTGGGAGGGATAGAGGAGCTGCTAATACAGGCAGGGGCCCCTAGAACCGAATCTGGCACACAGGAAGCCCTGCACAACAGACAGCTCCATGGCAGGTGGCGCCTCGGGTCTCCCTCACCACATCCTGCCTGCTGTCCCCCTACCTGCCCTCCCTCACCGAGCTCCCGAGCCCAGGGACCCTGCACTCAGCACCCCAGCCTGCCCGCCGTCTGGCACACAGCAGGCGCTCAGTCCGCAGCCCTGACCTGGCCTGCCGCCTTCCCTGGCCACCGCGGGGGCCCCCTGTAGCCCTCTAGCCACAAGGTGGCAGCAGGGTCCAGCAAACTGCACCCAGCTTGCCAAGGGGAGGGAGGAGACCTAGAGCCCACCAAGGTTCCAGGCTTCCTGGGAGCCGAAAGCCAGCTTTACACTGCCGTCCACCCCCTCAGCTGGACGCCCTCTGCAAACTCTGGGGCCGCAGCCTCGTCCCAGGGGTCTGTGAGGTCGAGCCTGCACGCTGACCCTGCAGCCCCCCGGATCTGGAGACTCCCAGGGGTCCGGAGACAGTCATTTCAACACAGGCCTTTCCCCCAGCACTTGCCTTGTGCCAGGCCCCGGGGACAGAGGTCACAGAGGTCACCCCTGCCCTCACGGGGGGCTGCTGTCCCTGGAGAGACTGTCGGGGACTGCAGGGTGGCCAGGACTGGGGGTGCTGGAGAGAGGAGCCCAAGCCTCCCAGCGACCCGGTGGGGCTGTCACGGAATCTCCATCCCACGGCTTGTCCGTGGTCACCCGGTTTTTCAGCGGCAGCGCTGGGGCTCAGGACCCTGTCCCCGGGGCGCTCTGATGCCCCCCGGGCCACGAGCAGGGAACACCTGTGCTACAGCACGCTGGGCGCACACCGGCTCCCACTTTGTGCCGACGGACAGCCCACCCCAGAGCTGCTGGGAGCCCCCCACCCCGGCCCTCTCGGCAGGTGCCCTGCAGCCCAGCCGCGGGGCGGGAGGGGGGCGGTCGGTACTCACCGCGCGTCTGCGGCAGCGCCCTCACTTCGTTCACGTCGGGCTCGCTGTCGGGCCGGTGCACCTCCACCATGACAAAGTGCTGGTTCGTGCCCGTCGCATCCGGCCGGCCCGAGGGGGAGGGCGGCGGGAGGCAGCCCCCGGCCGGCGTGGCCTCTGCAGGGGGGCTCTTCAGGTGCGGGGGTGACCGGACGCGCGGGAAGGGGCCGATGGGGTGCTGGTTGACCAGGGCCAGGTGGGCGTCCAGCGGCCTCTTGGAGCCGGGGTTGGCGGGGGACACAGAGGCATAGACGGGGGAGGAGGGCGGGTCTGGGGCTGCCGGGGCGCCTGGGGCAGGTGCGGTGCCCGCCGGTGGGCTGTGGGTCCTCGGGGCCGAGAAGACGATGCCCGAGTGGGAGGATGCGGACGAAGGGGGCTGGACGTCCTCCTGCGCTGGCTTCCTCCGCTGGGTGGGCGGGCGGCCGTGGCCTTGGGCCAGGGGCGGCGGGGGAGGCGGCGGCTTGCAGCCGGGCAGCCCCTCGGAGCCGGAGCCGGCTTTGACATCATCCTGCCAAGAGACCCAACAGGAGTAGAAGGAGTCAGAGCCCATGGTGGCGCGGCGGGGCGAGGCGAGGGCCCCGCTGGAACTCCGGCCTGCTCTGTCAGCAACCGGCCACGCCGCTCTGAATAATGCAACACCCCAGTGGAAAACTTCTCCCCCCCACCTCGGCAGCTGATAAGCGTCGGGATCTTGGCGGGCGTCTCTGGGGATGGCATCGTTACCTTTGGGACCTGAAGCTCTTGGCATCAGCCAGGGCTTGTCACGGGGAACAAGACTCAATTAGAGGTGGATGCGGAGAATGGAAAAACAACAACAACAGGGGCATATCCTTGGCTTTTCTTTTTAGAAGATTATCATGGCTGCTAGAGATTGGAGATGTGCGGGATTAGAGGGAGGGAGGACGGATAGGCGGGGACAGTCCCCTGGGCTCCAGGGCTGCGCGGTCCCGGGCAAGGCACAGCCCCTCTCGGAGCGCTGCTCTGGGCCGCGGGGAAACCCGCGCCTGCCCAGCGGAGGTGTGGGGACGTGAGGAAGCACACGTGTCACGTGTTCACAGGTGCCTGCCATCGAGCAGGTGCATGGTGAGGGGCGGCTGTGGGTACGTGGGTCATTGCTCTCCCCCCTCTGCCTAGGCCAACCTCCGACACTCGCAGAGCTCCGATGGCAGTGCAAGCATTGCCCCAAATGCTTTGACTTCAATGGACTCACGTGCCCCTTGCCACAAACTCGTGGGGTAGGTACTCTAGTACTATCCCCATTTTACAGAGGGGAAAACGGAGGCACAGAGAGGTTAAGGAACTCGCCCGAAGTCACGCAGCCAGTGGCAGAGGTGGGATCTGAGCCCAGGCAGCGGGCTCCGGGGCCCAAGCCATTCAGAAGTGATTTGGGTCAGAAATTGCCAAGTGATGCTGCTGACGTGTGCACAGGGGCCCGAGGGGACGAGGTCACAGGTAGCCTCCATTTCCAGTGTGGTCAGACGGCCGCTCACACACTCGTTAGGACAACGTGCAGATACCGAAGCCAAAGTTAACACCAGCTCGGCAAACAAACAGCCCGAGTCCCCGCCTCGCATCCCCCGAGCGAGTGGAGAGCGGTCCTGGGACCTGCCGGAGAGGCGGAGGGACGCCCCTGGGCCCAGGCCCGGGGCAGGGTCTGAGGGCCCCGGTGCCCCGCTGTGCTCTGCCGGAGGAGCCGGCCGCCAGGGCCTCCGGCAGGCCCAGGGAGGGCAACACTCAGTGCAAGAGCCAGAGGGTCTCACCAGGGAAACGTCTGGGAGGGTGTTCGTACTGCCCTGGACAGCCTCACCAGTTTCCTCGAGGTCCAGAGTGTTCTAGAAACGGAGAAGAAAGCAACGTGAGCAGATATAAACTGGAGAGGGAAAAAGCAATGCGCCCTCCGGGACTCCAGAATCCTCCCTCCCTGCGGCTCACGCTTGTCCCCACACGCCCCACCCTGGGGAAGCTGACACGTTAAAATTAATGTTAATTTTCCTGCCGGTCATTCTGAAATCAATTTTTTGTTTGGGGCTCTCCAGGCCTCCCCTGAACCCCCTGGCGATGCTGTGGGGTGGCTCCGACCGGGACTGGGGATTCCCGAAGCTGGGCCCCGGGTGCCCTGCTCCACGCGCTCCCAAACCCAAAGGTGCTCCTGGCAGCAGCCCCAGGAAGGGGTGACAAGGGCAGGACGCAAGTGAGAGGTCAAGTCTCTGTCTTTTTTAATGTGAATGGTTTCAACTGCGAGGCGGGCGGGAAGTTTAAACAAACCTTACTTCGCAAAAACATGCCCATTTCTTGCTTCCTTCTCTAACTCACCGGAAGAAGCCTCACGCCCCCTCAATCTCCGGGTCATCCCCAAGAGGCCGGGCAGTGCCCCTCTAGGGGTCCCAGAGGGGAGCCCAGGATGGCAACGAGCCCCCTGCGACCAACGCCTGGCTCACGTCTCAAGTGCAGCCGTCAGTGTCAAGCAGCCTCGACGCCGGACTGACGAGGAGGGCCCGGGGCCCCAGGGGAGGTGAGACCCCAGCCCGGCCTTCAGGAGCCTACAAGCGGTGGGTTGGACACAGGCAAGCAAGGAGGAGACTGCGCGCGGAGCGAGGACACACAGGCACAGAAGCGGATGGGGAGGGGCCGTCAAGGAGGGCTTCCTGGAGTAGGGAGCGTGGCTGACAGTGGAGAATTGCGGGCGAGCGGGGGCAAAGGGGGGAAGGACGGGGTTTCAGAGGGCAGGGCGCGCAGAAAGCGGGAAGGAGGCAGAGAATCTTCGAGCACTTCCACCCGACTCAGGCATGGATGGGGCGGCTGGGACCTGAGGCTGCGGGCAGTGGGTTGCCATGGCGACATGGCCCCAGTTTGTCTTCTGGGAAGATTCCCTTTGCTCACTTCCTCTCCAGCCACAGCAGAGCAATGCGGGCAGGTCGGGGCCTTGACCCACGCGGCCTGTTCCCTGTGCCTGCAACGGGCTCCGCCTCAGCTACCACACGGCCCGCTCCGTTCTTACCTCCTTCGACACCTTCCCCGGATACCACCTCCTCCAAGAAGTCTACCCTGACAACCCCCCGCCAACCTGAAACCACAACCCTTCCCTCCTGCCCTGCTTTATTTTTCTCCTTCTTACTCTGATCACGTCCTTCACCCAGCAGCCCTCAGGATGTAACCCTTGAAACATAAATCAGATAATATCACTCCCCGGCGCATAACCAGGGTCTCCTTCCATGGAGAAAGTTCTAAAGTCTGTACTCATCGAGCCTTGTGACTGGGGCCCTTTCTTGCTACTTCTCCAACAGGATGGGATGGTTCCTGCCCCAGGGCCTTTGCACTCACTGCTCTCTCCCTGCCCCCAGAGACTCGCTCCCTCACGTCACTTAGCTCTGACCTCAGCGAGGCCTTCCAGGACCAGCCCTGTCTAAAACAGCACCCGTCCCCACCTCCACCCCCACCCCCACCCCCTGCCGAACCCCTGACTCTGCTTCGTTTTTCTGTATAGGATGTATCAGTTATATTATCGATCTGTTTATTGTTTGTCTCTCCCATTAGGATAAAACCTCCTCCAAGGCAGGACTTGGGACCACCTGGTCCCTACTCCCTCCTCAGTGTTTCGGATTGCTGCTGCTCGATAAATATTTACTAAGCAAATGAATCCACGAGTGAATCGATCGATGGTGAATGAATTCATCGATCACTGGCTGTCACGCAGGAGGCCCCAGAGAATGAGGCCAGGCAGCCCGTGCGGATCATCGTGGAGAGCGTAACGGTGGGGCCTGAATTAGGGTAGAGCAGTGGGCAGGGATGGAAGGGGCTCCAGGTGCCAGAGTCCCTGGGCCACCGGCTGCCAGGTCACTCCACACTCAGCCCCGTCTCGAGTGATGCTCCTTGAACATTCTGGGCGGGCGAAGGGCATGTAATCACGAACACCCGCCATGGGAACCCACCCCCGAGACACTCGGCCCTCCCAGCCCGGAGCCTTTCCCACCCAGGGCTCTTTTTCTGGTCCTTTGACATCCGGGGGGTGGGGGGTACCATCAGGCCGAGACACCTGCTTCATTTTACCAACAAGCTGAGGCATACGTGCAAACTTCAGCGTCCCAACCCCGTTCCCTGCACCGTGTCACAGGAAGATGCTTCTGGATGCAGAGATGGGAGGGGTTCCTCGGGAGGGGGAGTGACGGGGCTGCTCTCCCCCCCCACCAGGGGAGCGGCACCACTTTTGGCGTCTATGAGATCACACCGGCTCCTCTGCTGCTCACAGCCACGGGGCGGGGAGGGGGGGGCAAATCACAGACGTGCCCTGCGCCGTTCCCTCCTCCGCAGAGTGGGCTGACGGCCGTCCCTCTCTCGTGACGTGCTCAGAACAGGGCCTGGCACAACCCATGAGAGCAGGTGACTGTCGTCGTATCAGAAGCTTGGGACCTGGCAAATCTGCCCCAGTAAGCCCAGAGGCTGCAAAACCCTGCCCTGGCCCACGTGACTGCTTCAGTGGAAAGGAAACGGCCTCCAAAACCAGGCCGGGTCCAGCGCTCCCCGGAACTGGTACAGCTGGGCACCCCCAGCCGACCCGAGCCGAGGTAGACGGCGAGGCAGGGCTGGTCGTGAGCAGAGGCTCATGGAGGCAGCCCTGGCCTCTGCAGCAGGCACGACGGGGATCAGAGGCCGGATGGCTGTCTGTCTGCAGGAGGGCCAGGCGGCGCCTCTGCCACACTCAGCCGCTGCCACCTGCCCCCGGAGTCAGCCCGCAAGCACCCTGGGGGCTCAGCTGACGTCAGAGATGTGGGACCCTGCCCTGGTCTGCCTCGTCAGGAGCCTTGGGCCCTCATTCAGCCAATGAGCATTTATCAGGCAGCCGTGGCTCATGGGGATAAACGACGTGCAGGTCACCGCGTCCCCAACACCCGCAGAGGGCCATGCACACAGTACGTGCCCATGCGCTTCCGCTCAGGATCACTGATGGGGGTTGTAACGGGGCCCCTGGGAGGGACGGGAGGGATCCGGGGCCCTGACCACACTCCAGAGCAGGTGTGGCTTTCTCAGCAGCACGGCAGCGAGCGGAGCACAGCGGGCGAGGCACCGGGCCCTTCTACGATCTCACTTGCTTCTGCATGTGAGGCGCACCCCACGATCCTCCCTGGCTCGCAGCTTTTAGGTTTTCAGCTCAGAGAGGAAGTGACCTGTCCAAGGCCATGTGGCCAGTCTACCGCAGATCAGGTTTTTAACCCAGGTGGGGTGGCCCCAGAGCCCAGGCTGCGGTACCCTGACCCCAGAACCGGAGACAGCCCCAACACTGTGGGAGCCAGAGGGCCCTGGGAGCGCCCCTCACCCAAGTGCAACGGTAGGGCCATCCCTGGCCCCTGGCCTCGGCCCTTCTTGGCGGCAAAGGGCATCCTGGAGCCAGCTCGGGAGGCAGGGAGGGAGAGTCGCGAGGTGAGGGTACGGAGACCCAGCCCTGGGAGGAGGCCTCAAGTGGAGCAAACGGCAGACGGGTCGCAGCCCGGCCCCGCCAGACTCCATCTGCCGGATCCAGACGCTCAGGAGCCCCGAGGCCCCGAGCCATGTTCCCTGAGCCTCTGAAATAGCTACGGACAGCAGGCGGAGAGCCCCGGGGAGGCGTCAGCAGAACCGCTCGAGGAACGAGGAACGGGCTTCCAGAGGAGGATCAAGGTCAGAGCCCACGCAGGAGCCCGCCCGCCCCGCATCCGGGCCTCCTCCTCCTGCGCCCGCCCCCGCCCGCTGCTTGGGGGCCCCCCCTCCTGCACCCACCCAGGCCACAGACCCGTGGCGGAGGGCTTAGACTCAGTGGCTCCACTGGTCCTGCTAGACGGCCCTTCATCTGTCTGCAGCTGAGGTTGCGAGGCCCAGAGAGGGAAGGCCACCTGCCCAAGGTCACACAGCAAGGACGAGGCAGGAAGCGGGGCCTGTTAGGCAGAGGGCTTGCAGCAGGCAGGAGCCAGGACGCCCTCCCGGCTGGCTACTCCCCCCACCTCCCATCTCCTTCCTCCCCAAATCAGCGACAGTTCAGAAAATTCTCCTCCCTTCCTCTCTTTTTGTCTGAGCTGCCCCAGTCAGGGCCCGGATATGCCAGGAGCCTGGTCTGGGGGAGCTGTGCAGCCAAAATAAAATGACGCGATGGAGGGCGATGACCCGTGCTGACCTCCGCCAGGTGGCCTCCTGATTCTGGAAGCGGTGACACTTCCAGGTGACTGTGGCCTAGGTGTCATCTCAGCAAAACGAGCCCCCCCCCCCCCACTGCCCCCGCCACCCGCTCCAGCCCAACTCCCTGGTATCTCAGCCCCTCATCACCACGGGAAGGCTCTTACATAAAGGCGCTATTTTCAGCTCTTTGTTCTTCTTGCTTCTTTACTCTGATGTCAGGACAACAGGCTCCCCCCCCCCCCCACTCTGCCCCAAAATGCACCAGAGGCCTGATGCTATCTGGGCCTTATCCTGCTCTGTCCAGAGGAAACTGAGACCCTGAGTCACAGAAGGTCCTGGAAGGTCACCGAGGGGGCCGAGATGTCTGGCCAAGGCCAGTGGGGAGGGGCAGAGGAGGGAAGGCAGAGAGGGGAGAGGGAGCCGGAGGGAAAGAAGAGGAGGAAGACAGCGGGGAGAAGTGGAGAGCAGGGGATGAGGCAAGCGAGGCGTGGTACTGACCAGAGCCGGGGCTGGGGAAAAGGGGCCATCACCCCGGGAAGGTCGGGGAGGGGAGGGGACCGGCTGGGTGGAGGCTCGAGTCCTGGAGCTCCTGGGGGCACGGGGCGGGGGCGGGGGGGCAGTGGGGCTGCCTGGAGTGCAGGGGACGGACTGAGAGTCCAAAAGGATCATGGAGCCAGGCCATGGGGTGCTGGCCACACTGGCGGAGACAGGCTCATCCTCTCCCGAGCTGAAAGTCTGGGAGCTGCCAGGGAAGGGCAGAGGGGTCGGCGGGGAGACAGGGTCCCCAAACGGAGGACTGGAACCCACCCTCACCGGCGTGGCACAGGCCGTGGGAACTGCCTCGGCTCCCGGCCGGCTCGGGGCGCGTTTCCCAGCTGCCCGCCGCGGCACCGTGTTCGACCACCCAACCACGCACGGCCCCCAGGCGCCACCCTCCCAGGGGTCTCAGGGAGAGGCCTTCACTCAGCGACAGACGGTGACCCAGAAGCTCCAGGTCAGGACCGGAGGAGCCCTTAGGACAGGTGCTGGAAAGCAGGGCTCCGGGAGGGATGCGGCGACCCAAGAACCCAGCCGAGGGAGAACACACTGCCCGTGTTCACCAACCTCCAATCCACGTCTAACACTTGCTTCCTTATAAACCGGGGGCAGCGCAGCCCAGCCGGAGACACCGTCACCAACCGAAGTCGCAGGCCTATCCCGTCACATCCCAGATCCCCGTTGTTGCAGACGCCACAAAACCCACTTACGCTCACCCCGGCTTCACAGGAGGGACGGCCTCGCGGACCCGCCGTCAGACCTTGCCGCCGGGCGTGCGAATCAGCAAGCACCCGGTTTACAACTGCTTCCGTATTCTGAACGTGGCATTTTGCTCCAGGACTTGAGCTGGTTTGTTATGATCCAATGTATTTTCTTTTAAACATTTAAAACTGCTATTTCGAGCAGGGGTGCCCGGGCTCGCCAGCCTGCCGGAGGGGTCCAGGGCACGGAGAAGGTGAAGACCCCAGTCTCAGGTCAGCGCTTACCCTGACTCGCCCAGTTTATACCTGGGAGGGTGCAGGCTCCGGAGGAGCAGGGCGGATCCGTGTGGACTTGGTTCTGTTTGCCGGAAACAGCTTCCAGCAGTCAGTCCCAAGTCCCCGCGCGGGGAGGCCACCGCCTCCCAAAAGGACCGGCCGGGAGGATCGTGGCTGCTGCAGACACCAGCTAAGGCAACGCCGCGGCCGCCCCGAGGCTCACTGACGCCCCCGATGAATTTAAGGCTCTGAAGGTGCAGGGCGCTCGTGTCGAGGCCTCTTAGGGGGGAATGGGCTGTTCTACTCGTGCAGAAAAACTAACTCCAGCCTTGCCGTGCCCCCCGCCCCGGGGCACCGAGCAGCCTCCTGGGACAGGGGCCGCGGAGCCCGGCCGCCTGACTGCAGACCCGCCTGCCCGGATGGCAGCAGGAGCCTCGCCAGGTCACCCCACCGCACGCGCCTCTGAGGTCTCTGCGCAGCAGGGGAAGCATCTTAAAAGAGGCCAACAGGATCTTGTCACTTCCTGGCTGAAGACCCTCAGTGGTGTTCCGGGGCTCCAGGGTTAGTCGAGTCTCTGGTGCCTCCTGCTGCTAACTCGGCGCCCTCTCCCCATCACCCCCGGCATTCTGGCCCTCCTGACCTCCCCTAGCTCCTTCTGGGGTCCACAACCCTTGCGCTCAGGGCCTTTGCACATGCCGATCTGGCCCACCCGGCTCCTGGCCTTGTGGATTGCCCGGTTGATGCCAATGACTTCCGAGCTCCGCTCAAACATCCCCCTGACGCCCTGCTCTGCTCCCCAGGGCCCCAATCCTCCCCATCTCTCAGGGTGTGAGTTAGGTAGGTGATCTGATCTGAGGCTGCCTCCCCGACAGGACTGGCTAAGCTTCCCCGCAGCAAGTGCTGTGGCCTGAGAGCCCGGCGCGGGGCGGGTGGCGGGGGAGTCCCAGTGGATGCTCGCCGCAGGAGTGGCTGATGGATGAGTCAATGGTTGGGGTCCTTCCTGCTCCCCCACGGCGGGAGGGCTCGCCCAGCAGAGCTCGCTCTGCACCCGGCCAGGGCTGGGCCACAGGCACGGCACAGGAGGTGGGAAAAGATCCTCTGATGGTTTGCTCCCCGTGACAATCAGGGGAAGAGCTGCCTTGACAATCAGGGTCCCTGCGGCCGGAAGGGCCTGAGGCAGGTCTGAGCATCTCCACCCTCCTCTCGCCCCAGAGGAGGAGGACAGAGTGGAGGCCACAGGGGAGCAAAGTGCTGACAGCCACACCCGGCACCCACTTCTCACCTTACCGCGTGGGGACAGGGTAAGGCTTTTAGAGGCAGGGCCCCCGCCCCAGCATCCTCTGGTGGGGCCCGGGGAGCCCCTTTCCAGGCACAGGAGACGCCTGGAGTGCAAACCTCTCAATTCCAGGAGCAAAGGGGCTGTGGTTAAGGCTGGAGATGTCCCAGCTGCCACCCCTGACCTCAATGGCACCTGCTATGTGGGTACAAGGCTGGCCTTGGCCTCTACAACCCCTCTGCCCCGGAAATCCTCTGCAGCGCCCTTTGCCAGCCCTTAGAGCATTCAGGGAATTGGCTCCCCCATTCTCCACACCTGCAAGTCCGCTCCTGAGCTCACTGAATTTTCACGACAACCCACAGATGACTGGTCTTATCAGCTGGTGTACAGATGTGGAAACTGAGGCTCCAAAAGCTGACGTCACCTGCCCAAGGTGACACGGCTGCTACTGGGGAGAGCCAGCCCCGGGCTGCGGGACTCTGCACCTGTGCACCTAAGCCCCCCTGCCGCCGGCTGGCTGGTATCCCGTGAAGGATTCAAGAAATGGCAGGCAGGCCCTGCTTCCGCTCAGCTCGCCTGGCTGACGTGTGCATGGGAGGAATGACATTGTTTGCAGGCAGGACAAATTCCCAGGGCTGGCTCTCTATTAGACAAGTGGAAAAGAAACGCAATTTGTCATCGGGGGAAGGCTGTATCTGATCTCCTTTGATCGATTTTGTCTGGTTTAAGGGAAAAAGCTGCAGAATGAGCCACGTTTAACCTGCGGCTGCTAACTGCACAGCGCGGTCCACGCTCAGTGGAAACTGGCTCCATCTGGGGCAACCGTCTGGGGCATCTGGGTCACGAGAGCCAGCCGCCTGCCACTCTGCCGGTCGGAACACTGGGGCAAAGGACATTTGCCTACGATGCGGGAGGTACGTGTTTAGAAGGCTGGAATGTCGGAAGATAATCCTGAGTGGCCAGGGCGTGCGGATCCATTTCAGTTTCTGCCCCACATTTCCCGGGCCCCGACTCACTTCCAGAGCCTGGGCTGGCACTTGGGCACACAGGCAGGAGAAAGGTGTGGTCCCCGCCTGGTCCCCGGTCCCTCCTATTTACCAGGGAAGACTAACTCAGAAGGAGGTTAGAGCCATGTGACAGGTGTTTGCACACAGACAGGGAAGCAGGTGAGCTGCATGAGGGACAGGAGCTGCGTGATCACAAGAAAGAGGTGCTGTGGGGTCTTGTCCATCTAGATTTGGGGGTTCAGCATCACTGCAAAGCTCACGGACACGTGTCGGTCCCACAGACCAGTGCCCGGCACTCGGTGGGGAGTAGATAAATACTGAATCCTGACTCCGCCACTCACTAGCTGAGTGACCTGGACCAAGTGGCTTCCCTCTCTGACTCTGGCTTTCCTCTCTGTACAGTGGGAATCGTGGCTGTACCTGCCCCTCCCAGTTACCGGCAAGGTCAAAGAAGACACAATTGGAAAGTGTTATCACGAGGCCACAAAGAACTCTCGACAAATGCCAGCAGTGCTTATTATTAGGTAAGGCCCCAGTTGCATCAAGGAGGGCACGTGATGAAATGAGCACTGGGTGTTATACTACATGTTGGCAAATCAAATTTAAATTAAAACCAAAAACCAAAAACAATGGCCTCAGATATTAATATGGGTCAGGCTCTGGGCTGGGCACTAGGGATTCATTGGTGACTCAGACACAGTAGCCACTGTGGGCGGTGGGGAGGAGGGAGTACCCAGCCAGGCTTGTCAACATTATTAGAATATGATGAGACAAGAGTCATGACAATGGGACGCTCAGGGGGCTGGAGGAGCCATAGGGAAGTCAGAGAATCAGGGAAGTCTTGGGGGAAGAGGTGACCTGTGAGCACAGGGCTGATGCACACGCAGGGGACAGCCAGGCCATGGGAAGTGGGAAAGAGAACAGTCCAGACAGAGCTTATAGCCTATGGAGGGGCAAGAGGTCTCACAACGGCTCCACACCCCAGAAATTATCATCCTTATCTTACAGATCCTAAAACTGAGCTCAGAGAGGTAAGATCCCTTTCTGAGGTCACAGAGCAAGGAAGGGGCAGGGGCTGGGGTTTAAGCGGAGAGCATTCCCACTCCAAAGCCTGAGGAAACCTCATGGACTGGCCAACAGGAGGGACAGCGAGCACGAAGGAGGATCCCAGTTCCCACCAGGGCTCGGTGCAGACATAAGGGGGTGGCAGGAAGGGCCACGGCCCCCCTACCTCCACCCCACCTAAGGGACCCCCCAGCCCCGCCCGGCAGGAAGGACGGTACCTCCATCAGGTCTATAAGCCACAGCAGCCGCTCCTGGGGAGGATGGGTGGGCAAAAGGCAAAAAGAAAAATACATCAAATAAATACCAGGGATGGGGTGGGTGCAGCAGCCGCCCCCTCTGCCAAACATGCACGCATGCACACACCCAGAGAAAGGCACAATGAACACGATTCTCTAAAATCCCCTATCTCCCCTAGATGCCTGGGGCGGGGGGGCAAAAAGGACGGATGAAGAGAAGGCCCCGTTGCCACAACTAGCACTCCTCCGTCGTAACTGCGTCCTCGCAGGAGACCAGGGGCCGCTGCGGCTCTGCAGAGATGGCAGCTGTGAATAGACGACGGCTATTCACCCGGGGGCCACCCTGGCACTGGCCAGCAGGCAAGGCTGGATCGTCACTCCCATTTGGCAGATGGAAAAACGGGAGGCCCAGAGAAGAGCGGGGACTTGTCCAAGGTCACACCTGCTAGTGGAAGGCAGAGCCTGAAGGGGGACTTTGCTCCGAAGATTGGACCAGAGAAAACCTGGACTTCACAGAGGCCCAAGCCCTGAGCCGGCAGTGAAGCCCTGAGTCTGAAGGATGAGGCCCCAGGCTGTACATGCAAGGGCACCTGAGGCACGAGAAGAGTGAGGGAGGGTAGCAGACCCTCAATCCAGTGCCTTCCAGAAGCTTCCAAATGTCTGCAAGGCCCTGGATGCAAATCCTTAAGGTGGTTTTCTGCAGTCAGGTGGGGGGTGGGGGTGGGGGAGTGGGTAAGAGCAGAAGCTTCACCTGCCCTCGGGGTCTGGATGGCGTTTCTGGGATGCCGGTGCCAACAGGGAGGTTACTCCTCACTTAATCCTCCCAACAAGCTGTGCATAGCCGCATCCCTGTCCCAGTGCAAGTGGGGAAACTGAGGCACCAGGCAGTGAAGCACGGGGCCGAGACTGGGGGGGGGGGCAGCACCTCTCAGGTTTGGGGGCGACCCCGGGGCTGGGCAAGGCCACGGCAGACCAGTGCTGAGCTGGACATAACAGTCACCCTGACGGCCATCAGGGCCTCGGACGAAGACTTTGGGCCATTCTCCTCATGGGAAAACTGAGGCCCGGAGAAACTGGGGCTCAAACCCACATGTCCTGCCTCCCAGGGTAAAACACACCCCGTTCCCCCCACTGGATCTCCCATCCCCGTTTCTAAAGGGACTAGCCCAGAATTACAGCCTGCAACCCCCCAGGTTTTAGAGCGGAGGCTCACGGCCCCCGAAGCCCCACAGGGATATTACCGAGGCCAATCTCAATGGAAATGGAGCTGGCCCCGGAGAGAACCGGCCCCTCGGGCCAGGGCCCTGCCCCCTGCATCCAGCTCATCACCTGGGTGCCCCATCGGAGCACGTGCACAGAGCCAAACACACAGCCAGCCCCGGGCGGCGGGGACCGCTTCTTCCCTGCCCCAGAAGCGTGATCTGCTCGTCCCGAGGCCTGGCACTGCCTCCACTGCAGCCACAGCCAGAGCCCTAGAGGAATGCCTGGCAGCTTGCCGGTCACCCCAGGACGGGACCAGGACTCAGAAGGGGAGGAGGGTGACTCAGAATGGTAGGGGTAGGAGACAGAGAGATAGAAGTTCCCCCAGAAACCCAGATCCCCAGAGCTAAAGAGGAACCAAAGCTCTGCTGGGATGGGCAGGCTGCAGAGGCTCCCCCGGGCTGTTCCCTGCCGGGCCCCTAACCGGGGTGCACCCCCGGGCTCTGCTCCTCCAGCAGGCCCGCTGACTGCGTGTGCCCCAGGGCTCCGGAGACCCCACCGGTAAGATCTCCCAAGCCAGCATCTGGGAGCAGCAGGGCTTGAGAAATGCGGCTCCCCCCACCCCACCCCCCGCCCGCCCTTTCCACGGGGCAGTGGTGACGAGGGATCTAAGGACAGCAGAGGAGAGCGTGAGCACGTGGGCTCTCCTGACCCCCAGGCCCGCGTGGCCTGAGAGCCTCTTCCCTTGCTCCTTCCTGGCAAAGGCCTCCTGGGGCTCATCTGCCTCTGAGCACCCTGGGGGCAGAACCCAGGAGGGACCCCAGGCTTTTCTGGGGAAGAGAGGCAGAGTGGGGTCCAGAGACAAGACGGTGCGTCTCAGGCGAGATGCCACCACGATGACCCCCAGGAAGGCCCTGCCACGGTTTCTGGTGGGATCCTCCCGCGGGCCGTTACTGATTTTTCTGTCTGATCCCCCACGTTTTTCACCTCTGTCCCGAGCCTCCCCCTACGCACCGCAAGCCCACGCCTGCCTTGCTGCGCACGTGTGGGGCCTCCAACAACGATGAGGTTTTTCCAAGGGAAGAAGCTGCAGCTGGGAAAGGCAAGGGACAGAGCCGGGAAGGGGTGGCGCTGAGATGCGCACCTAGATCCGTCTCACTGCACAGCCGGCATCCTGAGGCCCCCCGGCCCCCGCGGGCCAGCACGCCAGGGACGGGGCGCGGGCAGCTCACCCTGGCCGAGCTGACGGTGGTGGAGGTGCCGTGGCTGCCTGTGGACGAGCCCGTGTCGCTGTAGGAGACCACGGAGTAGGTGTCCCCGGCCCCAGGGCCCGGGGGCTGGCGCGCCTTCATGGACTCGATCTCCCGTCTCAGCACCAGGTGGTCGAAGCGGTCCAGGTCTTGGGGGGAGATGGTGCCCCTCACTTCAGACAGGAGCGAGAACTGGGGATGGAGACCAGCAGGGCAGTCAGCCGGAGCTCCACCAGCAGGCGGGCCCATCCCCTGCTGCTCCCAACGACCGAGGGCAGACTTGGCCACCGGCTTCCCTCAAGCCTCCGTGGCTCCCCCTGCCCCGGGAGACGTCCACGCACGCTGTGGCCTGGATGCCGGGTCACCTCGTCCTCGCTGGCATCTTGGCACGCCCGCGTGGCTGCAGCCCCCCGAGCACACCAGGAAGCCCCGTCTCTCCCACCTGGAACGCCCTTCCCTACTTCTCTCCAAACCCCGTTTCCTCTGTTAAGCCTCCCCACACGCGACCACTCCCCGTGGGTTTAATCACTTCTTCCTTCATGCAGCCTCTGGAGCCCGGACCTCCTCTGGCAGCACGGCACGGTCCCCTGGGGGCTCGCGGCGGGCTCCCACCCACAGATGAGTGGAGTTAACCAGCCTGGGGCGGGGCCCCGGCCTTGCTTTTGAAGAGCAATCCAGAGGATTCTCAAGGTAGCTCAGCACTGACAGCCACCTCGTCAGGGCCCCGTCCCCGGGAGTCTGTGGGCTGGCTTCCCTGGGACAAGGAGCCCGCCTCGGTCACTAGCCTCCGCCCAGGGCCATTTCCACCCGATTCTTTGGGTTCTCAGGAAAGGAGCAGGGGATGGAGGGAGGCAGGGGGTGGGAGGAGGGCCTCGTCCTCACCTTGGCGTGGGTGTTGAACAGCTCAAACAGGGCCATGACCAGGGCCTCCACGGAGACGCTGCCGCCGCGGTACTCCTCCAGGTAGTAGGCCATGGTGGCGCGCTCCTGCGGGTTCAGCAAGTGCCTTGCCTGCTCCTCCAGCAGCACACGCGTCTGGTGGCCCAGGCTGCTCAGGGTCACCTGGGAGCCAGCCGGCCCCTTGCACAATCCCAGCTGAAAGACAGGTGACAGGGAGCCGGGGATTCGGAGCTGCTCCGGGTGGGGGTGGGGTTGGGGGTGGGGTTGGGGGTGGGGCCGAGCGGAGGGATGGGGGCACCCCATGGCCTCGGCCTCCCCGGGACTCCTGCAGGAGAGGCCGGTTACAGGCCCCATCTCAGACGGGGCGGCTCGTGCGGTTGCAAAGCACTTTCACGTGTCATCTCATCAGATCCTGGCACCGTTCTGAGCGGAGCAATTTCAGTGTGTGGTTTCCAAGTCATTCCCCAGGCTTCGGTGCCCCCCTTGGTAAATCGGGGATAAGTCACCTCATTTCCGAGAAGAGCGCAGACGTGTATCCACCCCCTTGCCCTCCCGCCACTGCCTCCGGCATCACCTGGAGCCGTGGCCACGACGACGTGGGTGTCCCCTGTCATCCCCTCTGCCTCCCCCATCACCTACGCAGAGCTGCTGAAATGATCTTGTGAAAACATGACGCCCCTCGTCTCGCTCCCCTGCCTAAGCCCTTCTATGAAGTCCCAGCATTTCGGGCTAGAAGCCAAGCCTCTCAGGCGGCCCACAAAGCCCCGTGTGATCCAGGGACCCCGCGTGGGGTCACTCGGTTCCCACCCCGTGCTCGCTCACCGCACCCCCTCGTGCTCTCCTTGCCTCCACCAGGCGGCCCTTTGCTGCCGCGGGGCTCTGGCACACGCTGCGCCCCCCGACCAGACCACCCCTTCCCGCCCCTGCACCAGACTCTGGTGTGGCTTCTAGTTGGCATTCAGGGCACAAGCCCAAGTTACGGCGTCACCGACCCCCACAGAGCCTTCGCCCTCCCGTCTGCCTCTCAGCCCACCTGAGTCAGATGTCCCACCTGCTACTCCCTCTCATGCTCCAAGCCCCTCGCCTCACGGCACCCAATGACTTCTGTGACTACAGAGACCCGTGTGCGCGGGTTTGATTTTCTGTGTCTAGGCGTCATCTCTGCGTGGGCAGGGATCTGATGGGTTCTGTTCAGTGCAATTATTCCCGGGGCCCGGGGTGGTGCCCAGACCTGGTGGCGCTCAGCGACAGGCCGGGATTCGAGGATGGACGGACCATCGGCGGGCTGCCCGCCCCAAATGAGGGCAAGCACGCGAGTGGCTCTGCACACCCGGCCAGGCCCGGCCCCCACTCTCACCCCCCACGGGGACCGTGACGAAGCCAAGGATGGCCGCAGGTGGAGAGTGCCCTACCTTGCTTGTTCCTTCCGTGGGAAGATCCCCAGGGAACCTATGGAGAAAGACAGATGTGACCGAGCCGTTCCACAGGCGTGAGCAAGGGAGGGGCGCATGTCGAGGGCACCCTGGCCCCACTCGCTGGGGCACCTCAAGGGACTGGGAACCCCTGGGCAGCGGCGCCACTTCTGGCCTCCCCATCAGCCACGTGGGCAGCGCGTCTAAAACCACGCCCAGGTGGGCTCCTGACTCGTTTTGACCCCACAGGCCCAGGTAGGCAACGGGACAGGAGACAGCAGCCATGGCCTCAGGGGACAGGCCAAACTTAGGGAGGGGGAAGACCGGGGTGGGGGGGGCAAACTGGAGACCCAGAGATCAGCTCGCAGGTGCAGCTCAGCTCCAGCCCAATTTCATAAAAAAACATGCGCCCAAGCCGCCAGAATGCCTAATTTTAAAAGCAGCCAGAAATCCGCTGTTTGTTTTTCCCCATGGGAAACCTGATGGCCTCTTAAATGTTGGTAGCTGATTAAAAAATTTATGATGTTGTGCTGGGGAAAGGGGAGGGAAGCAGGAGGGAAGGAGGGAAGAGGGAGCGCGATGCTCTGGGTGTCACTGGCCTGGGCGGCCCCCAGCGGCTCTGAGACTCCTGATGGAAATCCAAAGGGGACATCTGGCACCATCAGCAATGACAGTCACTTTCTGACTCCCAGACCCCTTTCCTCGGGTAACTCGCCGGGTCTTCATCCCCAGGGCTGGATGGGGGCAGGGGTCAGGAGCCCCCCCTTTCCACAGGAAGCAGCTAAGGGCCCCAAATGACGTCAAGATAAAGAATGCGGGAGCTGGATTATGCACGTCAGCTCTCCACGGAAACAGGCCTGGGAGGAGAAGGGACGTGCCCTGGGTCATGCAGAGGACCCTGGTATGGGGACCCTGGGCTCTCAGAATCGTCACAGGTCAGGGTGTGGTGAAGGGACGGCAGGGGGCTTCACAAGGAGCGAGGGGCGCAGCCGGACCCTGCCGTGTTTGCGGTGGCGTCCTCGATCCGGGAACTGGCGATCCACTTGGTCTCGTCCACCGTGGTGCGGGCGTGGGGCAGCCTCCCCACGTCCTTCACCGTCAGGATGAGGTGCTGGGAGGACTTGAGCAGCCTGACCGCCTCGTCATGCAGGATGTTGAGAAAGCTCCGCCCGTTCACCTCCAGGATCTGGTCCCCAACCTGCCAGGACCACCAAGGGACACAGTAACCCGGGCTGCTTGGAGGACACTGGCTCATGCCAGGGGCGTCCGAGTCCCGACCCCAGCCTGGCGAGGAGGTCACGGGGGCCCCGAGAGGTTACAGGGGGGCGCCTGTGGGTCACGCAGCAAGTCCGTGGCAGAGCCAACCTCCCCATCCTGAGCCTGAGCCCACGCTGCTGTCATTACAAAGGGCCACCTCCCTCCCCTCAAGGGGTGAGTCCACAGCCGGCTTCTCAAGAGGCCCCTTATCCAGACGACGACAGCCCCGCGAGAGGCCTGGTTAGGCCGGGCAGGGCAGGGCGAGGGACGGGGAGGCCCGCTTCCGTGATCTCCCTTCTACGCTTCCACGGGGTTGAGAGGTTTACACCTCAAGCGCGCACGTATTTCCTTAAAACACAAACAACATTTTAACTTACTCAAGAAAGAAGGAGTAAGTGAGAAAACGAGCCTCCCATTAAAGCAGTAACATATCGCTTGGATTCTTACAAGGAGGCAGTTTTATTTTGTAACATGAACTCCCCCCCACCTTTTTTTTAGCAGAAGGATTCAAAAAAATAAAAGGGGGAAGAAAAGTAGCCTTCCCATACACAGGAACCCATCACCGAATCCCAGGGGTCTGGAGGGCAGGATGCCCGACCCGGGGCAGCTTCTCTTCCTCCCTCTTCCTGGAGGGGGCACTGCTGCCCGGGCGGCTCCCCACCGCGGCCTTGAAGGGCAGCCCCACAAGGCCCGGGGTCCTGCCTGCTTTTCCCTCCCCCAGCCCCCCTGCCCTGCTCACGGCTCCGGGTCAGGCCCCAGGGGCCAGGAGAGCACTGTGGTCAGGGCTTAAGGGTTCTAAGGGACATCACAGCTGGGGTCGAATCCCAACTCTGCTACTTCCGTGCCATGTGAGCTCAAGTGGATCCCCCACAGGCTTCTGTGCCTCAGTTTCCTCGGGTGTAAAAATGGGGTGCGAGCCCAGGACTGTCCTGCAAATGTCTCCAGCCACCAGCATGTTTCCCAGGGCTCCCGGCCATACCTGTGGGTCTGAGTCTTTCCGCACCACCCGTGAGCACCCGGGCTGCCGAGAGCTTAGGTGGCCCCAGCTGGCCTCCGAAGACCAGACCCAACCCCTGCTTCTGCGCCTGGCACACAGCAAGTGCTCAATAAGTGCTTACGCAGGATGGATTTTGCCCCTTCCCACCCTGTCTCGGCGGCCCCAGCTGGGCCTGCCTCCCGTCGGCCTGCCCCGGCGGAGCAGCAGAGCAGAGGACCACTACGCACCAGGCCCTGCTGAGCGTGGAGGGCACCTCCTGCCAGGGCCCCGGCACCCCCGCCCGTGCCCCACGGCCCCACCTCTGCCCTCGGCCCCTGGCCCTTTGCCCGACCCTGGCCCCCTCCACCACCCCCCTGCACTCTGCCCTCTGCCCGGCCTTGGCCCCCTTCTGCCACCCCCCCACCCCCCTGCCCTCTGCCTGGCCCCCTCCGCCACCCGCTGCCCCCACAGCTCCGGCTGCAGCCCGCCCACACCTCCCGTCCGCTCAAGGCTCTGTTTCCTCCAGTATCTCTCCCAAGAGCTTCAGCTTTGTTAAGGGAATCGGTCGTAATCTTCCCTACACGCTCTATTCCCGTCCCAGCAGTTTAACTAAAGGGACTAGCCTCTGAGAGCCCGCACACGTCAGGACACCGTTTCGTGCACGAGCTTCTCCCGCCGGGTCCCCAGGGGAAGACAGCTCAACTCCGCGAGCACCCACCTGGCCCTCCAGGGAGGCCTGGGGTGGGGGGGTCCATCGCAAATACCGCACAGGCCAGATATAGGCTAAAGGAAGCATCCGTTACCCGGGCACATTTAGAAGGGCATCCTGTATTTCGATGCGCTAAATCTGACGACCCTGGGGTGTGGTGTCAGTAACCATAGGGGAGCAATCGGGGAGGGGGGGGCCCTGATTGCACACGGTGGTTCCAAACTCCAGTTACTCTCCCTGGCCCCGAGCCCAGCACCTGTCACCTGTCACCTGTGCAGCCCCGTGATTTCCCAGCCACCCCATCCTCTGCATTCATATCCCTGAAATCACCAGGCCGCGGTGCTGGTCCTATTTCCCTTCCTGCCTGCTGAATAAATACACCTCTGCCAGATCCGGGCAGGCGGCGTGGGGTTCGTGTGCAGCCCGCCGGGGGAGCGGGCGTGGAACGGGAGTCACACTTGGGAAACCCCAACTGAATGGGGGTACGGGAGCCCATCTTCTCAATCTCCTTCCAATTTTCTTCTTTTCCAAGCAGCATCGGTTTTAAAACCCCAGTTCCAGACAGGGTCAACTTCGGGTCCCCACACAGCCGCCCACGGCATCTGAGTTGGTGTGAGATGCTCCCGCGTCTCCGTGTCCGGTTCTCGGTCACGCTCTGCACTCGTTGGAGGGCTTCCCGGGTCCGACAGCGCCGTCAGCACAGGGGCCGGCTGGCTTACTGTCACCGCGAGTCCACAAGCCACTTGAAACAAATCCGGGGTCTCCCCGGCCGCTCAGAGCCCAGCGCAGGCTGTGGGGTGTGGGGTCTTGTCCCCACGGTGCAGCAAAAAGAAGCCCCTGCTTCCGCGGCCGGACAACTGTGAAACAGGAGGGGGCGGCCCTGCACTGCTCCTGAGCACACCCTGAGGCTCGGTGTCCTCTCTGTGGAGTGGGCTCGATACCACCGGCAAGGCCCGGGAGGCCAGAGAATCCAAGGGGCCCGCCGGCCCACGAGAGGCTGTTCATTCGCTCCCCTTCCAAACCGAGGGTCAAGCGACTTGCTCAAGGTCACACGGGATGGGAGAAAAGAGCCAGGACCCGAGCCCAGCTGTTTGCACATTCTTGGCACCGCTGCCACTTATTCCCGGTGGTCCGGGCTGGTGGGGGGCATTCGCGGTGAAGGGCAGGGAGGCCCCCATCCTCCCCACCTGCCCCCCTGCCCCTTTGCCTTGGCCTGTTGGAGATGGCATGTTTCAAGGCCTTGATCGGGCTCCTTCCCCGCCAGGACTGGGTGCCCTGTGTTCATTCAGGGCATCGTTCCTTCCTCTGGGCCCCCGGCGCCAGCCCGGAGTTAGAGGCAACAAGCAGGGAGGCCGAGATGCTGTCCTGGTCAGGGTGGTCCAAAGTCTCCTGCAGATGGGGAGACTGAGGCCCGGACCGCACGGGGCACGTGCCTAGGGCCACAGCGAGGCCACGGCAAAGCCCAGACTCTGAGGCTAACTGAGCAAGAAGACACCCACGCCACCCAGAGCTCCTCAGGACACGACCCCCCGGAGAAAGGGGAGACAGATGCGGTGTGATCGAGTGTCTGACAGCGCTCAGCTTGCACACGGGATGCCGATGGGGAAGACACGGGAGGATAAACGAATAAAGGTGGCTTCATTTTATTTGTCACCACGGGCATCCTGTTTATCACCAGGGACGGGGTGGGGAGGAGGCGGTGCCAGGGGACGGACCACGGGAATGACCTTTATTTTAAGGCAGAGGAGAGACTCCTCCGTCATCCACAGCCCATCAGGTGACAGGCTCAGATCTGGGACACTCCGCGGAGGGCACAGAGACCTGGCCAACCACCAGGAAGCAGGAATTCACTCCCTCTGGGTCCGAGGCCAGCAGAGGAGCACAGAGGAGGAGGCCCTGCAAGCGGCACAGGGCGCTCGGCAGGCGTGGGACTGACCCACCTCGACTGCTGGTCCCCTCTTACTCCCTGAGAGACCCAGGGAAAACAAGTTCACCGTTCTAGGCATCTCTTCCCTCAAAACAGGAATGAGACACCAAGTGCTCCGGAATGACACAGAGTAAGTGGCAGGGCATGTGAGGCACAGGAGTCGGCCTGCCCGGTCTAATCCCACCTGCGTGACCCTGGGTAACCCCCCTCTCTGTGCCTCAGTTACCTTCCCGGGAAAATGCGGGTAGCGTCAGTGCCTACCCTCATGGGTTCCAGGACTAAGGGAGTTGATAGATTCCGCTGGAGCCCGAGCACCTAGAACAGCACTTGGCACGTAGTAGGTGCTCAGTGAATATGTACTGAACGGGTGCACAGAACGCAGTAAAATAGTGTCTAGCATCCAGTAAGTGCTCAATTAATGTTAGATGTGCATTTTTTTTAAAAGATTTTATTTATTTATTCATGAGAGACCCAGAGAGAGAGAGGCAGAGACACAGGCAGAGGGAGAAGCAGGCTCCACGCAGGAAGCCTGATGCGGGACTCGATCCCGGGAGCCCAGGATCACACCCCGGGCCGAAGGCAGATGCTCAACCACTGAGCCCCCCAGGAGTCCCCTGTTAGCTGCATTTTTGAGAAACTGTGCTGACAGGGTCCCTGAAGAGACCTGTCCTCTGAGACATTCAAAATCATGCCCTATCTTTTCACCTGCCTCCCCGCTGAGCCCTGCCTTCAGCTTCCTCTGAATCATGTTCTGACCACATCTACGAGGTACATACGGTTACCCCCATTTTACAGATGGGGAGACTGAGGCCAGGACATAAAGTGACCAGGGCTGGGATGTGGCCTTCGTTCTCCCAGCCGGCAAAGCTTGCCTGCTGCCCGCGCCAGGCACAACTCCTTTAAGGAGCTTAAACTCCTTAAACTTTAAGGTTGAACTCCTTAAACCAGCCGATCCTTCTGTCTTCCACCCCTCAGCCCCCCGCTCCGTGTCATGCACACAGTCGGTGCTCTATTCCTGCCTGAAGGGAACTGAGAACGAAGGAGCCAAAAGAACCCGTGGCGTGGCGGGATGACAGTAAGGCCTGAGCTCCCTCCCCAGGGAGAGTCAGGAGAGAAACCTGCAGGCAGCTCGGGGGGAGGCGGGCGTCCATCCCCTCCGCACGCTCCCCAGTGCCAGCAGCTGGGCGAGGGCCCCGACGGAAGTGCTCTCGGGCCCTTCCTCGCCACCTCCCCAAGCCTTTATCGAAATGGCTTTTGCAGCTTCAGCGGAGGACCAGAGGAGCACCCCGCTGACTGTAGCATCACCACAATGACAATTTCCAATTCTATGAAAGGGTTTTATTACAATTATGAATCTTTAATAGTCTTCCATGTCAGGTATGAAACTTTAATGGGCTTTTGTGGGGGTTTTTGGGGGTACAAGTGAGCAATGCAGTTTTAATGAGACAACACTAGTTTTTCCCAACAGTTCAGAAGTCAGTAAACCTTGTCCATGTCTTAGAAGAAAAAAAAAAAAAGGATCAAGATAAATGCTAAGATAAGAAGGCTCCTGGAGAGGCTGGGGGCACAGGCTGGGCCGGGGTGAGCTCTTCACGCAAGCCCCTGGTCTAGCGTAGGGCCCCATGAGAAATGCCATGGATGGACCTGGCAAAGCCTGTGCATGCTGACCTCTGGTAGGAACCCCCGCTTCCTTCTGGTTCCTTCTACTTCTTCTTCTTCTTCTTTTTTTTTTTTTATGATTTTATTTATTTTAGAGAGAGAGAGCGGGGGGAGGAACAGAAGGAGAGGGAGAGAGAATCTCATGCAGACTGAGCACTGAACGCTGAGTGCAGAACCCGACGTGAGGCTCGATCCCAGGATGCTGAGATCGCAACCCAAGCAGAAACCAAGAGTCGGACACTTAACCGACCGAGCCACCCAGGCGCCCCTGGTTCCTTCTGTTGACACGAGCTCAGCGGCTGGCAGTGCTTGTCACTCTCTTCGGCGTGTGGGCCAGCCCTCAAGGAGGGGCTGCTCTAACGCCCACATCACCAACGGGGAAACGGAGGCCAGCAAGGGGAAACGACTTGCCCAAGGCCCTACACTCTGCATCAAAGCCGGAGCCAGGGCGGAGGAGCCACCCGGGAGTTCTTTCGTCCAAGGAAACGTATCAGAGCAATTAGAGACGTCGGATCCAGGGGGAGTTACAGGTATCCGTGCCAGCGAGGGCCTCTCCAGGCCAGCTACCTCCCGCAGCGGAGCTCTACGCTTACGCAGCACCGCACGACGCACGGATGCAACATCCGGTTTCACAGATGAGGGTGACAAGGCTCGGAGAGGTGAAGTCACTTGTCCAAGGACACCCAGCATGCAACCTAGCCCGGCTGCTATTCTGAGCCCCAGACTTAACATTTGTCCACTCAACGTTTCCACTCAGATGACTCACAGGCACTTGCGACCAGCGCCGTCCAAAAGAACTGCCTGCGATAATGCAAATATTCTCCATCTGTACCGTCTGATACGGTAGCCACTGTTACTTAAGTTTAGATTAATTGAATTTACATAAAATTAAAAGATGCATTCCTCTGGTCACACTAGCTCCACGTCCGTGGCTGCCATACTGAGCGGGGCAGCTGCGCACGCTGGTGCAGACCTCCTCCAGGGCTCCCGTCCCAGGGCTCGAGCCCCAGACCTCCGAACCTACCAGGCCCATCACCCTCCCCTCCAAAAACAGTCTCTACTCCACTCACTCCCCTCCATCGCCCCTCATGCCCCGGGGTCCTGGCCTGGACCGCTGTCTCGGCTGCTAACCGGCCTCCCTGCTCCCACCCTCAGCATCCTCTCTGATGGGTGGTGGTGGTGGCCTGTGCCGGCGTGACCGGGCTCACAGACGCCCACGAAGCTGGGGAACCCTTAATTCTGGGTGTGTCTGTGAGGGTGTCAGGAAGACATCAGTGTCTGGATCGGGAGGCTGAGGGATGAAGGCTGCCCGCAGCAATGGGGGCAGCAGCATCCCATCCCCTTGGGGCCTGAGAAAAACAAGAACGTGGAGCAAGGGGGAATCCAGTGGCTCTGCTGAGGCGGAGGTAGCTACTTCTCCCGCCCCTGGAGCACCAGGCGGTGCTGCTGCTCTCAGGCCTCAGGCCTCCGACCCAGGCCTACATCACCGGCCTCCGGAGTGGGGCCTTCAGACTCGGACTTCCAAAATCAGCTCCTCTGCTTCAGGCCTTTGGACTTAGACTGAATCGTACCACCAGGTCTCCTGGGTCTCCAGCTTGCAGATGGCAGACGGGAGGACTTCTCTGTTCTAGAATCATGTGGGTCAGCTCCTGTGATACACTTCATCTCTACCTCCCTCCCTCACTACCTGCCTCTCTCTCTCTCTCTCTCTCTCCTATTGGTTCTATTTAATTTATCTGGAGAACCCTAATATATCTCCCTATGTAGCAGAGGGATCAATTTAAAGATTTTATTTATTTATTTGACAGAGAGAGAGAGAGAGAGAGTGAGCGCACGCGTATACAAGCAGGGGGAGCAGCAGAGGGAGAGGGAGAAGCAGGCTCCGTACTGAGCAGGGAGCCTGATGTGGGGCTCGATCCCAGCACCCTGGGACCATGACCTCAGCCAAAGGCAGATGTTTTAACCGACTCAGCCAACACCCAGGTGTCCCCCAACGGATCAATTTGAACTGCAAACCTGATCTTGTCAAACTTTCCTTAAAACTCCCCACTGACTTCTAAGCTCCTTTACCTAGCCTGGGAGGGATCTTACCTTGCTCACACTTCCATCCACCCATCTCACACTTCTCTCCCTCAGCATTTTCTGCTCCATTCACCCCTGTTATCTCTCAGTTCTACAACCAGAAGGAGCCTCTGGTCACCTCAGGGCCTTTGCATATGCTGTTTCTCTGCCCCAAAGGTTTCTCCCTCTGTTCCTTATGTAGGTGACTCCTATTCGACCTTCAGATCTCAGCTCAATTGATGCTTCCTCCAAGAGGCCTTCTTTGACCACCCCCTCCAAGGCAGGGATAGCTGGTCCCCACCCAGAGCGCCAGGCAGCCCGCCCCACAGCTCTTACTGTGCCTTGAGGTCATGCTGAGCTGTAAGCACTGAGTTCAGGCCAGTGTGCTGCATCTGCCTTGTAGGGCCTGTGAGGGGCATCCAGCAAGTGCCTGACAGACTCAGTGAGCAAGTGAGCACACAGTTCGGTGTTCACCACGAACATATACACGAGCAGGCCAGCCCTCTTGCCCCTTTCTGTTTCTGCAGACAGGCAGGAGACATTTTCCATTTCTGGAAAGGTTGAGTTTGACAAGGCCAGGGCACATAGGGAGCTGGGTGCTTGCGGCCCGGCCCTGTACACTGCAGCAGGGAAAGAACGTCGCATTTTTTTCTTTTCCAATCAGGTGAAAGCCAAAGGGATAAAAACACAAATCATAGCTTGGTTTCGGCTACAATTACATTCTGGAAAATGGTGCACACTTACTCAGTCCCTCATTTTGGAAGCCAGAACACGGGCTGAGGACTTGAGAAGAGATGTCACAGGCCCAAGGCCTCCCAGGGCCCAGCCCTATCTATCCCCTGCTTCGGGCCGCTCCGCAGACCTGCAAGAATCTGAGCTTTCAAGTTCAAGCCCACAGCTTTCACACGCACGAGCTACTGGCCAGCTGGAAGATGTGATGACAGGGCAAGCCCCGTTTATAGTAGCAAGAGAAGAGAGGCAATACTTAAAAATAGGGATCCCTGGGTGGCACAGCGGTTGGGCGCCTGCCTTTGGCCCAGGGCGCGATCCTGGAGACCCGGGATCGAATCCCACGTCGGGCTCCCGGTGCATGGAGCCTGCTTCTCCCTCTGCCTGTGTCTCTGCCTCTCTCTCTCTCTCTCTCTCTGTGACTATCATAAATAAATAAAAATTAAAAAAAAAATAAAAAATAAAAAAATAAAAAAAAATACTTAAAAATAAATATAACAAGAAGCGTGCAGCACCGAGGTGATGAAAACCTGAAAACACTCAAAATGAACCCACAGAGAGAAACAACTTCCCCTGTTCCTGGAAAGGATTCCACATCCTTAGGATGGCAGCTGGCGCTCAGCTGAAAACCGAACATTATCCTGATGAAGACACCAACAAGTTAGATAAGCTGACATAAAAGTCCGTGCGAAACAATAAACCTGCACACGCAGGAATCTTCGGTGGATGTAACTAAGCATGAAAAGGCTATGCACTGTACGCCCCGACTCTAGGACATTCTGGAAAAAGCAAACTATGGAGACCGAATAAAGATCAGAGTTGCCAAGGGTCCAGAGAAGGAGGGAGGGATGATAAGGGAAGCACGGGGGATCTTCTGGGCGGTGGAACTCTTGTGATGGTGGATGTGTGACATCACACATTTGTTAAAACCCCCACTATGTGTACAACGCCAAGAGCGAACCCTAAAGTAAACTAGGAATTTAAGTAGCAATGACAACAGTCATACTGCATCAATATTGGCTCAGCATCGTAAGAACACTGAAGATGTTAAAAGTAGGGGGATTGGTTATGGGAAGGGTTGGGGTGGTGGTGGTGAGGCATACGGGAACTCCGCACTTGCTGCACGGTCTTACTGTTAATCTGAAATTGCTCTAAAGATGAATCAATTAATTCCTTTTACAGTAAAAAAAAAAAATCAAAATGAAAAAAATGGCTATGAAAATCCTGATACAGAATAGTTACGAGAAGACGTGCCAGAAACTAAAATCTGCTCTAAGCCTCTATAATTCAGATGGTGAAGCACAGACTCACAGGTAGACAAATAGGAGAACAGGCCAGAAAGAGGCCCATGGACACATGGGGATGGATTTTACGATAAAAGCGACGTTGCAAATCTCTGTGGCAAAGCTCAAGTACACGGATAACTACATCCCCATTGGAAAAGGGATAAAACTGGATCAATATTTCATATCCTACACAGGAGTAAATGCCAAACACATCTAAAGGGGAAAATGTACATAGGGATATTTAAAAAAAATGGGTACAATCCTCTACATCGTGGGGGCTTACGGAAAAGTTCTCTAAAGAGAACTCAGATTTAACAAAAAGAAGGGATTGATAATTAAACAAAATGATGATTAAAAAAAACCTTTCATATTGGGGAGAAAAAAAACATCAAAAGCAAAGTCAAAAGAAAATGACAACCAGGGAGAAAAAAAAAGCATTTGTAATATAGATCACCGATAAGGGCTAATTAATCCTAATGTATAAATAATTCTTAAATTTTAGGGGGGAAAAAAATCCAAAGTTCTGATCCCAAAAGGATAGCGAAAGACATGGACAAATTACAAAACAGATATTTTAAATGGTCTTTAGTCCCGTGGAAAAGAGATGCTGGACATCACTTATAAAGAAAACGTCACTTATAAGGAAAGATAAGCTACACCAGGATTCCATCTCTCGCCTATTGGACTGGAAACCCTTAAAACCTGACGGCACCTGTGGGGGGAGCGGTGGGGAAGCAGGCGGGCACGCTCCTGCGTGCTGGTGGGGATGCAGGTAAAGCAACTGGGCACCAGTCCACAAACTATGTATGTATTTACCATCTGACCCAGAAATCCCACTTCTGGAAATTCACCCTGCAGATACGCTTGCAAACCTAAGAAAAGACACATGTGCAGTTATTTTTGGAGCATTGTTTGTCATTGTAAAATACGGAAAACAGCCCAAGTGCTGGTACAGAGGTGAGTGGCTGACCGAGGCCCTGCTGCAGCCTCCTGGGTGAAGTGGGGAGGGGGGGGAAGAGGGGATGCTACACAGCTGTGGAAAAGGATGATGCAGATTTCTGAGCACTGACATGCCAGGATACTCAACTTTGAAAAACTTCAGTGCCAAAGAATCTCTGCAGCATCCTACCGTTCGGATAAGAAAGAGGAACGTATGTGGGTACCTGCCTATTTCTGCACAAAGGAACAGCAGCAGTGGAGTCCCACAGACTCCAGGGAGTAGGCGGGAATGGTCAGGACACGAGAGCAGTGATACCCTGAGCACAACTCTTTGGGTATAGTTTTGATGTTTCAGTTACTCAAAGAGTAAAATTAAATTACTAAAGATGGGGGCAGGGCCCCTGGGTGGCTCAGTCGGTTAAGCATCTGCCTTCAGCCCAGGCCATGATCCCGGGGTCCTGGAATCGAGTCCCGCATCGGGTTCCCTGCTCCGTGGGAGCCTGCTTCTCCTTCTCCCTGTGCCTGCAGCTCCCCCTGCTTGTGTTCTCTCTCTGTCAAATAAATAAATAAAAATCTTATAAAAATAAAGAAAGATGGGGGAAACGCCAGTGAATGCCAGCGGGAATAAATGAACCTATTTTAAAGGGATAACAGAACCAAGAAGAAGAAATGATCCAAGCATCACAGTTCTTTGCCTATTAATCCCTCAGTTTAGAGACAAAAGGAGCTGCAAAAAATAGCAGAAACTCGACCTGCTAGGTTTGCTCTGCACAGCAGTACGCAGGGGGCAATTCCACTTTTTGTGTCTTGGAAGACTGGGCAAATGAGTAAAACGCCGAACCATCTGGACGAGAACCAAGTACCTGCGAAGGACCAGCACTGCGCTCGATGTCAGGAACGCGGTATGCACAGTACTCATTTCCTATAACAAATTACAGGTGAAAAAATTACCACCAACTGTGTGGATGAAAAGAACACGAATTTATGACCCGACAGTTCTAGAGAAGTCCGACATGGGGGCTAGGATCAAGACGTCGGCAGGGCTGCGTTCCTCCCTGGGTGCTCCAGGGCACAGCCCATTTCCTAGCCTTTTCCAGCATCGAGAGGCCACCCCCGTTCCTTGGCTGGTGGCCCCATTCCTCCACCTCCAGAGCCAGCCTCTGCCAGCCGAGTCCTTCTCCCACGGTCATCTCTCTGGCTCTCTCTTCTGACTTCCTCTCCGACTTTTCAGATTCCTTGTGATCCCCCTGGGCCCACCTGGACAGCCCAGGATCACTTCCCCATCTACCTGCAGGTCAGCTGATGAGCAATCTTAATTCCCCTTTGTCACATCACCCAACCTAGTCACAGGCTCCGGGTAGATTAGGCCATAGACAACCTTGGGGGGCCCTTTATCCTGCTACTACAAGGGTGGTGCTCAGCACAAGGGAGGCAGTCAGCCAGACAGCGGAACACTAAGAGGCTTCTACTACCCCATCTGGGCGAGGAAGGGTTCTGCACAGGGCGTCTGGCACTTTGCCGGCTGGAGGCACCTTGGTTCGAACTTGCGAAGAAATATTTGCCAAAAATGGCGCAAGAACCTCTGCAGCTTTACGTCTGGGAATTAACCCCCAAGAAAGTCATCGTGGCTACGCAAAACAAACAAATTACCAACAATAATGATAATAATTCGGACTCCCTCCTAAACGCCTGGGAATTTATCAAACACCACGTGATATATCTATAAAGTGGGAGTGTGACACCATAAAGATATTTTTAATTCCGCTGTAAGATATTTTTAATTTTTTCCAATGAAACTTTTTAAAAATTATAAAACCAATATGAACAGGGAGGGATGCCTGGGTGGTTCAGTGGTTGAGCCTCTGCCTTTGGCTCAGGGTGTGATTCTGGGGTCCTGGGATCAAGTCCCACATCGGGTTCCCCACGGGGAGCCTGCTTCTCCCTCTGCCTGTGTCTCTGCCTCTCTCTCTGTGTCTCTCATGAATAAATAAATAAAATCTAAAAAAAAAAAAAAAAAAAAAAAAAAACAATATAAACATAGTGGAAATAGTCAAACAGTAAAAAAAAATAAATAAATATAAAAACTGTACAAATCATGCTCCCTAAAGCTCCCTACCCTTAAAACCCCATCTCAGGCCCTCAGATTGAGACTAAAAAGTCATCACCAGTGACAGTCTCCTGGGCAATCTCGCAGGCCCTCTCTCCAGCTATGTAACTAGGGACCGACGAATGTGTTTCTCTTTTTCTAAAAAAAAAAAAAAAAAAAAAAAACCAAAAATGAGATCCTGTAAACACCACTGTGTACTTTCTTTTTCTGCAAAGGTCTTCCTGAAACAGAAGAATCTGAACGGTCCACGGTCACAAAGGGTGGGGAAAAGCAAATCATCTGATCCCAGCTCTGCTGAACTACCTCTGGGCCTGTGAGCAGAGCGCTCCGCAAGGGCAGACACCAAACTCGTGGCAGTGGTTTTTCCACGAGGGCACGATTTGCTACACCTTCTCCGGTGAACGTGCTTTACTTCTGAGTCCAGGTGTTAAGATATTTTTTTTTAATAGTTTTTTTTTTTAATTTTTTATTTATTTATGATAGTCACACACAGAGAGAGAGAGAGAGAGAGAGAGGCAGAGGGAGAAGCAGGCTCCATGCACCGGGAGCCCGACGTGGGATTCGATCCCGGGTCTCCAGGATTGCGCCCTGGGCCAAAGGCAGGCGCCAAACCGCTGCGCCACCCAGGGATCCCCAGGTGTTAAGATATTATCTTAACACTGCCACCTCTTGGGGCCTTCAGTTGTATTAAAGGGGCAGGGAAGGAACATGCCAAACTCTTCACAGAAGTTGCCACTGAAGGTGGCCCAGCTGGCTCAGTGGTTTAGTGCTGCCTTCAGCCCAGGGCCTGATCCTGGAGACCCGAGATCGAGTCCTGCATCGGGCTCCCTGCATGGAGTCTGCTTCTCCCTCTGCCTGTCTCTGCGTCTCTGTCTTTCTCTCTCTGTCTCTTATAATAAATAAATAAAATATTAAAAAAAAAAAAAAGAAGTTGGTTGCCACTGAGTCGTGAAGTCCAGGCTATTTTATTATTATTATTTTTTTTTTTCCCAAAACACTTTAAATGTACAGTGATGTTGCGTGTCAGTTACATCTCAATAAAAATGTTTTCTCAAAAAAAAAAAGTGTTTTCTCGGGGCGCCTGGGTGGCTCAGTCGTTAAGTGTCTGCCTTCGGCTCAAGTCGTGACTCCGAGGTCCTGGAATCGAGTCCCACATCAGGCTCCCCACAAGGCGCCTGCTTCTCCCTCTGCCTGTGTCTCTGCCTCTATCTCCTCTCTCTCTCTGGGTCTTTCATGAATAAGTAAATAAAATCTTTAATTAAAAAAAATGAAAGGTGTTTTCCCTTCTGCTTGGGAGATGACAAAGAAAATGTGCTCTAAAGGCCAAACGCTAAGGTTTTCTGCTAATTAGAGAAGTTTCCAAGGGGTAAAACCTACGCTAAGGTTTTCTGCTAATTAGAGAAGGTTCCAAGGGGTAAAAACCTGGTCGCATTATTTGACTAGACCATATTCAGAAAAAAACTGATAAAAATATCAGTCCTTGATATTCTGGAAGTCGTTCTCACGTTAGGTATGAGACAGGCAATCTTAATTTCAAGCTCTTTATTCACTTTCTGTGCTTTCAGGATTGTACGTGAAGACCACGCTGGTGAGGGAAGAAACAAAAACAGTCCTAAGAAGAAACGTAAAAATTCTCAGGCCGGGAGGGAAGGGGGTGGGGTGGGCCTGATAGAACATCTCCCATCCTCCTTGTTTGGGGGTCTGGGAAAGAATGGGCTGGGCCCTTGGCCAACCTGCCGTGCCGCCGCTGGGGAAGAATCTTCTTTATATCACCCAGTCCAACCCCTGACTCTTAGTAATTTGGGATAAATCACTCCCGTTCCCCCACTGAGCTCAGTGGCCTGTTGGCACAGATAGGCTTGGAGGCGGTTTAAGCTTTTCTGGAAAAATCCTCAGAGGTTTCTCTCATTTGTTGCTCCTTTTAAAACCCTATTTCAATTGGAAACAACTAAACAGCTGACTTCAAGGGAATTATATTAGGTGAATTATTAATTAGGTGAATTATATTTATTTATATATATTTATATATTTATTATATATATTAATATATATTTATTATATATTAATATATATTATATATTTATATATTTATATATATTTATAATATATTATATTTAGGTGAATTATAATTCAGCCACAGGATGGAGTAGTATCACGCGGCTGTTACAAACTGCGCTTCTGGGAAGTTCCTAATCGCGTGGGGGAGACGCAAGTGAAAAACACAGGATGCACCGTGGTGCACGGCGTGTGCTCTCGGTCGCGTAGGAGCGTACAGAGATAGGGACGCAAGAAGCTGCGTCGAGGTGCAAACAGACGGAGACAACCCGGGCGTCACCGGCTAGCGCGTGGATAGACAGACAGACGTGCCACGGGCGCGCATCAAATATTTTTCAGCTGTAAAAAGGCATTTACTGGTATGGGCTATGCCATTATGCTAAGCGAGCCAGACAAAAGGCCACATCTTTATGATTCATTGAGATGAAATGTCCCAGATAGGCAAATCTACAGTCAGAAATGGAGAATGACTGCTTAATGGGTATAGGATTTTTTTCTTTTAAGATTTTATTTATTTACTTGACAGAGAAGAGCAAGAAAGAGCAAGCATGTGCAGTGGGGAAGGGCAGAGGGAGCGGGAGAAGCAGGGAGCCCGACGTGGGACTCGGTCCCGGGCCCCGGAGATCCCCACCTGAGCCAAAGGGCAGACATCTAACCACCCCACCTGAGCCACCCAGGCAACTCTGAATTTTCTTTTTTTCTTGAGGGGGGGATGATGGAAATGCTCTGTAATTAGACAGTGGTGATCGTTGTGCAACCTCATGAATACACTAAAACCCACTGCTTTGTACACTTTAAAAGGGGTGGATTTTATGGTATGTGAATTATATTTAAAGAACTAAAAGATGCCAGTGAAGGCTGTCTTTAGGAGGTAGGACATCTGGTCCCACTTTCTGCATCTGTTTGTGCGCGTGTTATGTATTGAATCTATTACTCCAGTAGCTGGGAGGGGGGGAAAAAAGACAACTAAAAGCAAAACAAACAACACAAAACCCAGCAAAGTTTCCCAAACGATTTGGGGGCAAGAGCCCCAGCAAAAGCCCCACCCGGGTCTGGGGACACCCAACTCCCCAAAAGCTCGCGCCTTCTCTCTGCCTTACAGCAAACAACTCCTTGACTTTGGATTTAGCACACTCACCTCTAGGTTTGTCTAGCCACCTGCTGAGGTCGGCGAAAAGCCTTGGAGCCTGACCCCCTGGTGCCCCGGCCCCCGCCCCTCCCCTGTCCCCCGCACACCTGCGCCCTCAGCAGCCCCCCGGCCCAGGTCTCTGTGCCTTGGCCCTCCTGGAAGATCCCTTCCTTCACCCGTCTGCCTCGCCTAATCTCCCACCGTCTACACCCCGGCCATACCGCACACTGCGGGGGCAGGAAGCGTGGGCCTTGGGGTTTCTGCTCGCGTGTCAGGTGCCCGCACACGCCCCCGGCGAGTCAGCGCTGACCCAGCGGATGCCCAGCGGGGCCCAGCTGGAGTGCAAGTGTCCTCTCTGCAGCCAGGACCGCTCCTCCTGCCCTGGACTGACAGCCCCCTCCCCGGGCCCCAGCGCATGGGAGGGTGGTGCGGGGGTAACTACAAGGACCCTGAGTCAGCCTGCCTGGGTTCAAGTCCCAGCTCCACCACGTCCTGGCTGTGTGACCTTGGGCGGGTCTCTGAACCTCTCTGAGCCTCGCATCTGGGAGCAAGGGTAGGAACCCTTCTTGTAAGGTTGCCGTGAGGGTGAGAGGAGCTCACACATACAAGGTGCCCGGGGCGGTGCGCGGGACGTGTTCTTCTAGTGCTGGGCTAGCATCAGTGTTAACAGTGCGGGAGCTGGTTTGCTATTTACCCTTCCTTCTTCCTCACCGGCCTGTCACAGCTTGAGAGTGGTGCTGTGCATCCCTGCACTCCGTGTGCTGGCCGTCCACGCCTCCTAGACGTGCAGCACCTCAGTCTCCACCCCAAATCTGCTGAGGCGGACTGCAGTCCCCCCCCACCCCGGGCCACAGCGATATCCACGTCCCATGTCCTCTCTCAGAACCTTGCCCCTCCCTGTCAGGATGTTGGTGTGGACGGCACCCCCAAAAGCTATGCCCAGACCTTAACCCCTATACCTGTGAACGCGTCACCTGATTTGGAAACAGGGTCTCTGCAGGTGCGATTAAGGATCTCAAGGTGAGATATTCTCAGGTCTGGGGTGGGCCTCCAATCCAATGACGGGGACCCTCAGAAGGGGAAGCAGAGGAACAGCAGAGACGCAGAGACACCGGCAGGAAGACCACATGACGTGCAGAGACCGAGGCAGATTCGGGGGCCGGGGGTGTGCAGCACAATCCAAGGTGGCCAGGACCCCCCTCCTCCGAGGCTGCAAGGGAGGGGTCTCCCCATAGGCTTGGGACGCAGCACAATTCTGCTGCTGACACACCTCGCCTGGTGACTTCTGGCCTCCAGAACTGCGAGAGAACAAACTTAGGTCGTTTTAAGGCACGACGTGCCTCGGAAACCCCCGGAGGTCAGGGGTAGCCTGGCCCCGCGAACCTGCAGGCCCCGCGCCCGTGAACAGCACAGCCCACGACGGCTGCCTGGTGCCTCCTGAGGCTTGGGGCTTAAAAAGAACACAGCTCGACCTGCCTCTGTCCCGGGACCTTGGCCCTAGACACCCCGTCGAAGCCACCTTGCTCAGAGGAAGCCCGAGTTCACCCTGTGGAAGGATGGCCCGGGGAGGCCCTCGCAGGGAAGGACGGGGACCCCAGCCAGAAGCCAGACACGAAAGGCGAAGACCCTCCTGAGGGCTCTGGTGCCAGACCGGGAGTATCCTGGCTGTGGGGCACCTGAGATGCCGGGGGGCGGAGGTGGGCTGCCCTGCTGCGCCCTGGCCACCTCCTGGCCCTCGGTGACCCGAGCAGAACCGCGATGTGCGCCTCCAGGTTGCGAGGTTGTGCAGACGTGATAACCTCAGCCCTTGACAGAGACCCTGGTGATTCGTGTGCTTGGTCACGTGCCCGAGGCACCGCCCGGCCTGGTTACTGACCTTCCACCTGTGCCCTACGCCACGGCTGCCCTTAGCAAACGGGGGAGCATGCTGACCTCAGATCCAGCAAACACACTCGAGGCGCGGGCAGTGATCTTGGCAGGGCACGTGGGAAGCCGGAGGGGCCACCGACGAGCCTCCCTTGCCAGTCAGCTGCCACTCAGCCACTCCAGGCTGGCTGACTGTCTCCCGCACTCAGCTACTTGGAAATGAGGGATCAGGAGACCTGCAGCCAGCCCTGGGGCCACCTCCCTCCGGTGGGCAGCATACTTCGGGGTTGGGGCAAGTGGTGGGGAGCTGGACACTTGAATCCTGTGACCAGGGCAAGTCGCAGCTGGGCTGCTGCCCTGATAGGCCTCCTTGCAGAAACGAAGTGTTTCTCTTTCTGCCAGTAGCCTCCCTGGGAGCAATTATGGCCCTAGCGGGGGCCCCTTTAAAAACCAGGCAGCCTGAACGTTTGCAATGCATTAACCACCCATGCGGAGGCCAGGTCACAAACCCAGCTAAGAGAGCATCCTAAGGAAGGGTAGAGAATGTGGCACCATCAGGGGTGGGGGGGGGGGGGTGGGGGAAGAGGGTAAGACAGTCCCCTGGTATGTGCAGGGTTTCTGGAAAACAATCCCCTTCCGGCTCTTTGGGAAAGACGTGCATCAGCCCAGATTCAGCAGCTGGTGGAGAGTTTCAGATGCCAGAACAGCCCAGTCTCACCCACCAGCACCCCCCACTCACGGGGCTAGTGAAAATCACCCACACAATGGGTTCTGGGAGGTGCTTATCACGTGCCAGGCACTGGGCTTTACACGCACTAGCTCACTGCATCCTGACAATACAGTGCTAAGCTAACAGGTGCCGGTGGTATTATTATTTATCTTTTTATTGGTTGGCCGGTTGGTTGATTTAGAGAGGGCATGCATGCACCGGCGCACATGGTTCACAAGCAAGCGGGCCTGGAACCTACAGGGAGCACGCTTTCTCCTCCACGGTGCCTGGGAAGGGAAACAAGATACCAACTTTGAGGTTCACAGCTCGTGGACCCCTGTCCAGGATCGAGAGGGGGCCACTGTGCCTCAGGGAGAGGCGGCCCCGAAGAAAAGCTCCGGAAGGGAAGCAAAGCTGGTCCTTTAAAAAGGTCAGAGCCAAAAAAATAAATAAATAAAAATAAAAAGGTCAGAGCTCAGCAATCGCTTGAAAGTTGTTATCCTACTTCTTGCTCAAAGAGCCGGGGGACTTTCAAGTCCCCAAAGCAATCAGGGGCTGCTCTGCCGCCGTTCCTCCCAAGTGGGCCCGGAGGGGGGCAAGGCTGGCACATCAGTGAGAGACCAGAAGGAACATCCTTAGGGTTATTCCACCCCGGAGAGGCAACGCAAGACCCGTCCTTCGCCTGGAGGCAGCCCATGGTGGACACTGCATGACGGGCGATCAGAGCAGAGAGCCAGGCCCATGACCTTGGCCAGCCCCTCCTGGCAAACCGCTCCTACTTACTTACTTACTTTCTTTTTTTTTCTTAAGATCTTATTTATTTGGCAGAGAGAAGAGAGCAAAAGCAGGTAGAGCGGGAGGGAGAGGGAGAAGCAGGCTCCCTGCTGACCAGTCAGCTGGACGCGGGGCTCGAACCCAGGACTCTGAGATCACGACCTGAGCCAAAAGCAGACGCTTAACCGACCGAGCCACCCAGGTGTCCCAAACCACTCCCGCTTTCTGAGTCCCACCTTCCTCGTGCACTAAGGCCGGGTTAGACGGACACCCAGAAACCATGTTTAAAGCGAGCGTCTCTTGCACACTTTCACTTGTGTCAAGTGCTTTATAGAGGTTCTCTGGCTATGTCCTCACCACGTTCCTAGAGGTATTATCATCCCAGCTTTACAAATGAGGAAACTGAGTCCAGGGAGATAGGGACACAGCCAGTAGTTTCGACTCCCAAGAGCTCGCATCTAGCCGCCGTGAGACGGCCTGGGAATGACCTCGAGGGCCTGGCACACAGCGGCTGTGCGTGTTCGCTGTTGCTGTTATCAATCCCCCCGATGATACTTTCGTGCTGAAGTACGGCTGTAGTCGAAAGTTCTTACTTAAATGACCTTCAAAGTCGAGCTGGGCCCATCCAACCATCCGGGCGACGGGTCCCCCCTCCCGACCCACGGCAGCCACGACCTAGCAGTCCTCCGCGCAGCTAAGTACCCTTCCTGGCGGAGCCGAGTTGCCACCGCGCGTGTACTCACACTCGCACAGCCTCGCCGCCGGCAACAGCGCGCACAGGCGAGCACGGGGCCCGATGGGCCCAGGTCTGGATTGCCCGTCCTCGGCCGGTGAGGAGCGTGCCGTGGGCAGGCCGCCTCCTCTCACCAGGCCTCGGGTCCCTTCGTGCGTAACACGGGGATGGTGACGATCAGCACCCCTCGCGCGGGTGACGGGGACCCAGCAGCACGCCGCAGAAAGCCCCTAGGTGGGACTGCGCCCGCTGTGAGTGGCCAACAGGCAGCCCGTCTTGTGCCGTCGCTGTTACGCCGACCGACTGCGGAACATCACTCAGTCCCCTGCTCCTCCCCCAGGTCCCCCGAGAACCACTCTGCAAGGGCACAAGCTCTTGCAGCTTTCTGCAGGAGCCACTGGGCTTGGCGGAGGCGAGGGAAGGGTGGGGACGGGACTTGCGTGGCTAAGCGCCAGTCGTGCCCGAGCTCCAACACCAGCTCCTCCGCCTGCCAGCTGTGCGACCTCGGGCATGTTCCTCGGCCTCTCTGGGCCTCGGCTGCCCGTCTCTAACGGGGGGTGGGGGGTGCTCCTAGGGCCTCCTACGGGGTTGCTGCAAGGACTAAGGGACTCTGTGCACCCCGGCTGGCGCAGAGGGGGCGCTCCCCAACCCTGGGGATTACTATTATTACTGTCAGGTAGAAACAGCTGGAAGACTGCTCTGCCCTAAGTTACGTCCGTGGCTATCATCCCCCCTATTGCGATTACCAACCTCCCCTGGCCGTACCTCCTGCCATTTCCACCAGCTTTGACTGGGACGTTTTCTGAGGGGCCGGAAGTCTCCTGCAGGTTCTGAGGCACACCGGGCAGGTGTCGCTCATCTGCTGGTGGCCGGGACCCCAGGCAGGGCCAGGGGGTGCTGAGCGGCCGCCATCACACGACCGCAGGGCTGCAAGGTCAAGGAGCTGACGGGAGAGTTCTGGGGCCAGTCCCCACCCCACTTCCCCTGCTCCCTTCTGTGGGACCTTGGGCAGGTGACGACGTCTGGGAGCCTCAGTCCGCTGGCCTCTCTGCGAAGGATGACACGGCGTGCACTTACTGCGGGGACTTTTTGGGGTTCATTAAGGTGGGACCCTAACAGTCACTTCGGGGGGTGCCTGGCTGCGGATAATCCCCAGCTCTTCAGCAGGGGCTCCGGGAATCTCCGTCTGTGTCTCTCATGCCCACTCTGGCCGATCGACACGATCTCCACGCAGAGCACGTATGGGGCACAAATCCGGGTGCTGTGTCCCCCGGCCCTCGCCGTGCTCCCCAGGCCGCCAGCACCGGGCGCCCACCCTATTGCCCGCAGTGCTCTAGCGACGGGGGAGGCCCACGGGGCCCTGGGGTGCGGGGTGGGAGGAAGGCGGCCGCTCCCCTCTGCACCCCCCTCCCGACCCCGCTTGAGGAAGACGGGAGCCGGTCTGCCCTTGCCCGTGGCACGACCCGCTGGCAGAGGGAGCACCGCAGGCCTTAATCTCAGCACCAACAGGCGAGCGTAACAAGCGTCCGCTACACGTTTGTGCTTTGAGTTTTGATCAGGCCCATCTCCACGCTCAAGTGGCAATAACTTAGTCAAAATCTGACAAATCAGAGACGTCAGGTTGTGAGCTACAAAGGGGAAGCAACCTTCTGAGAAGCGGATGGTCGGGGCATAAAAGGAACAGAAGGGAACAAGAAGAGCGCCCGGGACACCGAGTAGGACAGGCCAGGAGGAGGCCTGCAGACAGGCCCGCCGCTGACCGTTGTCAGGGTCCCGGGGCTGCAGGCCCAGTCGGGGTGTGACTGGGTTTCTCTAACACCTGCGTTTACAATTAGGAAAAGATAAAGATTTTTCAGAAAAAAATTCATTACACGTAGCCAAGGTGGTATCTGCAAGGATCCTCCGCCGCAAACTGATTGTTTTTCCTTTTACAATTAGGAAATATGGGGGACACCTGGGGGGCTCGGGGGTCGAGCACCTGCCTTCGGCTCAGGGGTCCCGGGATCGAGTCCTGCCTCGGGTCCCCCGCAGGGAGCCTGCTTCTCCCTCTGTGTGTGTCTCCGCCTCTCTCTCCCTCTCTCTGGGTCTCTCATGAATAAATAAAAATTTTTTAAAAAAAGGGAATATTTATTGGTAGAGAGATTTTCACTCTAGGCAAGAAAAATCCTGTTTCTGCCTCAACCTCTGCTCGCTGTTTAACACCCCCCGGGGCATCTTGCCCGCGGCAACTGTTACTATAATGTCATGTTTGGACGGCGGGCTCCTGCTCCCTTATTCCGTGCTTATTAATGGGAATTCCTCCTTGGAGGAGAGCTGCTGCTTCCCCCTCATCTATTTATTTAGTTCTTTATGCAATTACATCAGCACGGCCCCAAGGCGCTTCCCGCGTTCTCCTCTGGCCCCGGGAGCGCTTCCGCGGGGCTCCGCGCGCACCCCATAGGCTGAGCGGTGCGGGGGTGATTCTATGGCACATCCTCACTCTGTGGGGCCAGGATGCCCCAGGCTCCCCCTGGACTTTCCCTGCCCCCCAGGCTCCCCCTGGACTTTCCCTGCCCAGGGCCTGGACTCACCATTTCTACAAAGATCCCGGGCTCCTTTTTTTTTTTTTTTTTTTTTTTAAGATTTTATTTATTTATTAGAGAGAGAGAGAGTTTGAGCGGAGCAGGGAGGCAGGGGCAGAGGGCAGAGGGAGAAGCAGACTCTCCATCGAGCCCCAAGCCCGACATGGGGCTTGATCCCAGGACGCCGGGATCATGACCTGAGCCAAAGGCAGACACTTAACCAAATGAGCCACCCAGGCAGCCTTCCCACCTCCCCCACCCCCCAGCTCCTTTTATTTAGAAAATAGTACTTAGGAACTAAGATCTGAGCACAAGGGGTACCCATTTTTATTGGGGTGTCCCTACTTCCAGCCCTTCTCCACGGATAGAGCAAAGAACTATACATACGTGCTCTAGGTCACCCCCCCCCCCCACATGGCTGTCTTTGCGTCTACCTATGTGCCCGTGTACGTATCCACGTTCCTTCTCTTGGTAACTGCGTCCACACTGATACCGTTGACTGATTCAGTCCCACGGGGTCCATTTCCTCCTTTCCTTACTGGAGCGTTTTGCCAGAGTGAGAACTTGGCTCTCATTATCTAAAACATGATTACTTAGTGTTTCAACCCGAGCATACAAATGAAGTACTTTCAGGATTCCTAACCCACATGCTTTTTTTTTTTGGTTTTGTTCAAGAGGTACAGGGGAGGGGCAAGGGCAGGGGCAGAGGGGGAGAGAGAGAATCTCAAGCAGGATCCGCACTCGATGCGGAGCCCGTCGCGGGGCTCAGTCCCCACGACCCTGAGATCATGACCTGAGCTGAAATCAAGAGTCAGCCACCTCGCGGACCGAGTCACCCAGGTGCCCCCGTAAGCTTTTGAGAAAAAAAAAAAAAGAAAAAAGAAAAAAAAACTCCTGCCAACTGGAATAGTATTTGTGTATAGTTCTACTTGTCTTTTTGCCTTACAGCATCAGTCAAAATAACGTTTTTCAAAATTACTTAGACTACTGCTTTTCTTCTCCGTTCTGAGTGTGGTGGTGTGAATCATCGGTAATACACTTAGATTCCTTTACCTTCACTTGGCTCAGTCTGCACTCTATTACCTCTGCCCCCCCCCCCCAACCTGGCTCATTTTTAAAAATTTACATGCAGGGCTCCTGGGTGGCTCAGCGGGTGAGCACCTGCCTTGGGCTCAGGGCATGATCCTGGGGTCCCGGGATCGAGTCCCGCATCGGGCTCCCTGCATGGAGCCTGCTTCTCCCTCTGCCTCTCTCTCTCTTTGTGTCTCATGAATAAATAAGTTATTTTCTTCTCCAACTTTGTGGCTTGTCTTTCTGTTCTCTGAAGTGTCTCCCGCAGAGCCAGAGTTTTTCATTTTGATAAAATCCAGTTTGTTAAATTTTTCTTCTACGGATCTTGCTTCTGATGTTAAGCCTAAGAACACTTCCTCAAGGTCGCCCAGATTTTCTCCTATGCATCCCCCCTACAAGTATTATCGCTGTATCTTCTCCATTTTGGGTTAATGTTCACGGAAGGTGTGAGGTTAAGGTTCACTGGTTTGCACACAGACACCCACTGTCCCAGCACTGTTTATGGAGAGGACTATCCTTGGGGCATCTGGGTGGCTCAGCGGTTGAGCGTCTGCCTTCAGCCCAGGGCATGACCCTGGAGTCCTGGGATCGAGTCTCGCATCAGGCTCCCTGCATGGAGCCTGCTTCTCCCTCTGCCTCTGTCTCTGCCTCTCTCCGTGTCTCATGAGTAAATAAAATCTCTTAAAAAAAAAAAAAAAGACTATCCTTTCTCTCCATTGAATTACCTTTGTGCTTCTCCCAAAAATCACCTCAGTATATTTGTGTAGGTTTATTTCTGGACTCACTCCGCTGTTGCGCTGATGTCTGTGTGGGCCCATTACTAATCCTGCCACTGCAGCCTTACAGTAAGTCCTGAGATGAGCAGCGAGTCCTCCCACAGCGCTCTTCCCTTTGAGAATGGCTTTGGCTCTGCTAGTTTCTCTTCACTTAAATGTTTAGAATCAGCTTATAAATACCTACCAAAAAATAAAAAATAAAAAAATAAAATAAAATAAATAAATACCTACCAAAAAGCCTACTAGCATGGACATGGGGACTGCACTGAATCTAGACCAAATTCGGGAGACGTGACATCTCCATCACACTGAGCCCCCCCATCCACAAACACTGTGTCTCTCTGTAATTATTTATGTCGTTTTTGTGTTGCACTTGTCAGCAAACACGACACATATTTTGTTATTTACACCTAAGTACTTCTGGGTGCTCCTCTAAACTGTATTTATGAATTCTGAATTCCACTAATTCACCGCCAGCTGATAGAAATACAATTGATTTCTCTATGCCGACTTGGTTATCATTCCACCTTGCTAAATCCATTTATTGGTTCTAGGAGCTTTTGGGGAGATTCTTTGGAAATGTCTCCATCGACAGTCTTTGTAAATAGGGTTTCATTTCTTCTTTCCATATCTGTGTGCCTTTCCTTTCCTTTTATGACTTACTGCACCGATTACAACGTCTCGTAGGATACGGAACAGGCGCGGTGAGAGAAGACATTTCTGCCTCATTTCAATCTTGGAAGAAAGCGTTTAGTAGAAAGCCTTTCCCTTTCTTAGAAGAAAGCTTTGTTGTAGATGTTTACAAGCTGATTCTGAATGTTTTTCACCATTAAGGATGTTTAGTGGGAGGTTTGTGTGGATGCCTGTCACCGAGCCAAGAAAGCTGCTTTTTATTCCCAGTGTGCTGAGAGCTCTTATCATAACTGGACATTGAATTTTGTTAAATGCTCTTTCCGTTCATATGTAGGGTTTTTTTCCCCTTTTAGTCCGCTAAGAACACTAATTTTTCACATGTCCATCCAGCCTAGCATTCCTTGGATAAAGGCATCCCCGCCTGGTCCCCGTATATATTCCTTTTAGAGATCAAAAGATTTGACTTGCTAATATTTTGTTGAGTGTTTTCACACTCAGCACGTCCTGAAGGGCAGCGGTCAGTAGTTTTCCTGCAGTGTATGGATTTGGTCATGTTATTACATGACACTGGCTTTGTAAAATGAGCTGGGAAGCACTGTCGCATCTTTGTTTAGTTTTTAAAGATTTATTTACTTATTCTAGAGAGACTGAATGGGGAGCACAGGGCAGAGGGAGAGAGAGAATTCTCCCTGCTGAGTGTGGAGCCCAATCCAGGGCTCGATCTCACGACGCTAAGACCATGACCTGATCCGAAACCAAGAGCTGGACACCCAGCCAACCGAGCCACCCAGGCGCCCCGCACTGTCTCATCTTTTCATTCCAGGAAGAGATTGCATAGCATTTTTTTTTTTTTCCCTTAACTGTTCAAAAAAGGTTCATTAGTGAAATCACCCGGGCCTGAGTTTTCCTTTTTGGATGGTTTCTAAATACAAATTCAGTTTCTCTGACACATACACGCAGAACTCCAGGTTTCTTTTTCTTTCTTGAGTGTTCACAGTTTACATCTTTCAAAAAATTGGTCTCTTCATCTACGTTGTAGAATTTATAGGCTGAGAACTGTTGGTAATGTGCCCTAATTATCTACGATTTTTATCCACTGTCAGGAATTATATAAATATGAATACTGAATTTTTGCTATCTCATTAGGACTGCCATAAAAATCAGCCACAATCACAAATAAAAAATACCCTGAGAGGATTCTCATTAGGGACGCCTGGGTGGCTCAGCAGTTGAGCATCTGCCTTTGGCTCAGGGCGTGATCCCGGGACCGGGATCGAGTCCCGCATCGGGCTCCCTGCATGGAGCCTGCTTCTCCCTCTCCCTGTGTCTCTGCCTCTCTCTCTCTGTTAGTCTCTCACGAATAAATAAATAAAATATTAAGAAAAAAAAAGAGGATCCTCATTAAACAGGTAACAGAGTAGCCACGCCCCCCCTCCCCCCCCCAGCCGCCAAGAATAAGCAGTAAGCAGCCTCAGAGAGTTTGCCAAGCTCATTTGTCTCTCCCAGCAGGACTATTTCAGGGAAGTGTCGAGACACAGCTGGCAAGGTCAAACCGTCTGATGGGTCCAGGCCCCACCTCACCTGTCCATGACCCTCAGCCAGTGCCTTCCTCTGCTGCTGGCCCTCGACACCCCCATGTATAAAATAGGAGGTTGGGAGGCTGGGATGTGTCTGCCTAGATGGATTCCCGCCACCTACCCTCCATCAGGGAAGAGCGGGGGTGGCACGTGATGCCCACAGGCCCTGGTGATGAGCAGACCTCACTGTGGGCCATGGCTGCTACTCAGCTGCTTTCAACGCAAAGGCAAAGGCGAGCATTTCAGAGGGGAAGAGCCTGATTTCTCATCTCACACCCTAGGTGAGTGGGAAGATAACTAACCCTCCCTAGTGGGATTTGATCCTTAACAACAACAACAATAACAAAACGCAGGCCCTGTGCTGTGTTCGGGCCAGGATGCAAATGAAAGGGTGGTGCAGATCGGAGCTTTGGGGTCAAAAGGCCTGGTCTGGGGTCTGCCTTGGCCAGACTCACTCCTTCACTGAAGAACTCTTTTCTGAACACCTACTGTATGCCAGGCTCTGTCGTGGGCAGGGAGATAAAATGTTTAAAGAACCACCAGGGATCCCAGAGGGCTCAGAGGTTGAGCACCTGCCTTCACTCAGGTCATGATCCCGGGGTCCTGGGATTGAGCCCTGCATCGCATTGGGATCCCTGCTCAGCTGGGAGCCTGCTCCTCCCTCTGCCTCTGCCCCGGCTCCTGTGCTCGCTCTCTCGTGCTCACTTTGCCTCTCAGATAAATTAATGAAATCTAAAAAGAAAGTGGGGTGCTGCTGAGGCTCAGTCCAGCGAAGAAGAGTTAGGAGAATAGATGCTGGCCAAGCCCATCCCAGGAGGGATCAGCCCCAGCCCAGCTGGCTTCCCCGCTGACACACAGTGTGGGCTCCCAGGGAAGCCCAGCACACAGCGCCGACCTGCAGGCTGTCCCCAGCCACAGAGACACCGACACTGCATCGGACATGGTCTGTGCCACGGCCACCAGCAGCGGGGTGATGATGACCCCGAAACTGGGACATCCTTGGGAACAGAGATCCTGCGCAGATGAACCCCAGCCAGGGTGGCAGCCGACTGGGACCAGCGGGGCCCCCTCCCTGGCATGACCTCCTGGGTGAAGGCTGTGCGGCCCGGCAGGACTGAGGCCTGGCAGGACTGAGCGCACGGGGCTTGAGAAGCTTGGTGACTTCTGCAAAGAACAAATGTCCTTCATTTCCTCTCGCTGCATTCTCTTGTTATTGGGGCAAATTAGGGTACCAGGCAGGTGACAGCACAGCACGTGGCCTTTGGAGGGCCCCAGATCCCTGCATGATCCCAAGCAAGTCACTACACGTCTCTGAGCCTCCGCTGCTCATCTATTAAACTGCACTACTGGGGCCCACCCTGAGGATTATGTGGGAGTGAACCCTACGGGGTTTAGCACAGTGCCGGATTCCTAATAGCTGGCTAATAACTAGCAACTGCTATCATCATTATTATTATTTCTAAATGCCAGTCAATCTGGTTGTCCTCAAAGGAACAAATGAGGCTTTATGGTTCATTCTGTGCTGGGGCTGGAAGCTGGGGGGGGGGGGCGGGGGGGGGGGGATGGCAGGGCAGGTACAAAGGAACAAGAGAGGTCTAAAGGTAAGTGCTGGAGGTGGAGTTAGCCCCTCCCAGGAGGCTGGGACAGCTCCCCCTTCCACCCTGGCCACCCCCTGGCTAAGTGCTGGGAAGTGCCTGACCTCCTCCTAAGAGCTTCTCCTCCCAGAGCTTTACACCCTCCCCTCCCCACCCCGACTCCCTGGGCTCCCTGGCTCCCTCTGACTCACCCTCCCCTGCTCCCTGGGCTCCCCTGGCTCTCAGGCTCTGGGAAGCCAAGTGAGCCTGGAGGCTGGGCCGGAAGGCATCACTTCCACCCAGGGGAGCTCTGCACCCTGCAAGGAGGCCTACTGACACATAAAGCCTGTTCTGGGCTCCGCCACCCCCCCAGCCAAGCCCCTTCATTCCATTTCAATGTGCTGATCCCACTGACAGCGCCCCCCCACCCCCGCGCCCCTCAAAACCGGAATTAACGAGCACTGGGTGCTCCCTGAGTGGGCAGGGGTGAGCACCCTGGAGGAGCTTGGGAGGGCACGTGGGCCAGTGACAGGGAGCGTGAGCAGCGGTGAGCAGTGGTCGAGGGGAGGGGACAAGGGACAGGGAAGGAAAAGCCTCTCCCGAAGCCGGTGCATTTCACAAGCAAGGAAAGCCTGTGACTGGGGGGACTGGGAGGCCGGCTCTAGTGACCCGGAAACTTCCACGGAACCTTTTTCTGCGGCCTTGCCTCAAAATGGATATGGCTCTACTGTCGCCGCTTTCACGCTTACAGAAGTGGCACTTGCTCCTGCCGCACCCCGCAGGGACTCCGAGGCCCCCCAGTCCTCTGGCCTCTGGTCCTCTCCATGCCCCAGGAAGCACACTGGTGCCCGGTACCACTCTCATCTATTAAACTGCTCTTCCTGGTTCCCGCGCAGGTGCTTACACACATCTCCGGCCCAATGAGCTGCTGTTAGGTCAGCGGCTTGGCACCCCGTGCTCCCCACCTAGTGAGAGGCCTTGCACGGCCTCCCTAGCACTGACCGCGGATCCCGGGCATCACCTGTTCGCGGCCGCTCGGCCTTGGGTGAATCCCGCGGCCCGTGGTCATCGCTCTCTGTGCTCTGTCGGCATCATCTGGCACCTTCTCCCCACCGGCTGGCGGCTGGCGCTGGCCGTCCTCTGCATCTGGGAACCCTTCCCGCCACTACAGGCACTTAAGCATTTGCGTTGTTCTTTCTGCCCGAAATTCTCATTTCTTCCTTCACGTCATTAATTTTCTTCTCTTCTTTTAAGTTTCAACTGAAATGTTTCTTCCTCCAGGAGGCCTTCCCGGGTATCCTAGATCAGAGACGGTCTCCCCCGTTACTATACCCACGCGGTGCCATGTGCTTTGCCCTCTTGTTACTTATCCTGATTGCAATTCACCCATCGGGTGGTCCCACCCCCTACCCGCCCGTCTTCCCACCACAAGGTAAGCTCCTGGAGGTCAGAGACTGTATCTGTGGTGCTGGCTCAGAAGCCACAGGGCGAGCACGGCGTCTGGCACGCGGGAGTCCTCAGCACACACGTGCTGATTACAGGGAAGGCGGGCAGCCACGGACACTCACTGTCCCCTAATGTCCCCTCCCACTGTCCCTTCCTCCCACATGAAAGACCTGCCAGTGGGCTACCTGTTTGGGCATCTCTCCATGGCTATGGGGACCCGCAGGGGAAGGAGAATGGAGTAGGTTCTGGGTCTGGGCACCCTCTGGCTCTCTCAGGCCGGGGAAACATGCAAATCTAGGAGAGAGCCTCCAAAATCATCCAACCCGACTATTCAACAGCCACTGTCCAAGCAGAGACCGAGGCCCCATGAGGAGAAGGGCATGGCCACCCCCACACAGCTGGGCCGCGGGTCCCAGGGCCCCTGTCCTCCCCTACACAAGGCAAGCCCAGGCTCATGATGAGGCGGTGGAGGCCTAGTGGTTAAGGATGTGGAGGCGATGGGGTGGGGGGACGGGGTCCCCGGGTGATGGGCATTAAGGAGGGCACGGGATGCAATGAGGCCTGGGTGTTACAGACAATGGATGAATCCCCGACCTGTACCTCTGAGACTATGATACACTCTATGTTAATTCATCAAATTTAAATAAAATCTAAAAAAAAATTAGAATTAAAAAAAATATGGGCTTAGAGTGTGCTGGGTGAATGCAGGACTAGCACTTCTTAGCTGGGTGACCTTGGGCAAGTTGCTTAATGCTGCTCCCGAATCTGTCACCTGTAAAATGGGGGCAAGAATGTTCCTTTCTCACACGTTGTCCTAGAAATCACGTCACACTGTGTGACGTATTCAGCACAGTTCCCGGCACGGTGACTCTGCAGTGAGAGGACAACACGATAATAAAAGCTGCCACCTGTCAGTGACGAGAGGGACAGGTGCAGAGACAGAGACAGACCGGAGGACACTGCTCAGGTCCTCACACAGCATTCCCTCTACGAGACGCCAGACGAACGCTGCTCTCAGGCCTCAGGAAGAGGAACAGGCGGGCTTCTCAAGCACGGCTGGTCTGTTTTCATCTCACAGACGTCTCTGACCTGCTTCCCTCTTTGCATTGGCTGCCGGGAAGCTCAGAGCCAATTCTGCATCCTGCCTACAGCAAGTGTTCCTGGCTTCATCCCTTTCGCTCAGCCCCCATATTTCTTCTCTCCAATCTCCTCAACTCATTCATTTAAGAAAATCTTGGGGTGCCTGGGTGGCTCGATCAGTTAAAGCACCTGCCTTCGGTTCAAGTCAGGATCCCAGGGTCCTGGGATCAAATCCTGCATCGGGCTCCCTGCTCAGCAGAGAACCTGCTTCTCCCTCTCTGTCTGCTGCTTCCCCTGCTTGTGCTCTCTCATTCTCTCTCTGTCAAATAAATAAATTTTTTAAAAATATTTTATTTATTTATTCATGAGAGACACACGGAGAGAGAGAGGCAGAGACACAGGCAGAGGGAGAAGCAGGCTCCATGCAAGGAGCCCAACGTGGGACTCGATCCCAGGACCCTGGGGTCACGCCCTGGGCCAAAGGCAGATGCCCAACTGCTGAGCCACCCAGGCGTCTCAATAAATAAAATCTTAAAAGAAAAATCTTTACTTGGTGCCTAGAAGCTGCCGATTCTAGGGGGTGGGTGGGAAATAACGGAATTACAACCGCAGGCAGGCCAAACGCAACGCGGTGCGGTGAAGTCGACTAGGCTAGTGGGAAAACTGGTGGCCCTGAACGAAGTGTGTGGTTTGTTGAGCCGCATCGTACCGACGTCAGATTCTTGGCCTTGACGGCTGCGCCGCGGTTACAGATGTTGACGCTCGGGGAAGCTGGATGAAGGATAAATGGGGAGTCCCCCTGTGACTTCCCAGTATATCTACAATGATCCCCAAATAACGAACATCTGCAACAAAATGCACACGTGGGCTACGAGGTGATTGTTTCCTCCTGGGAGTCCCGTCGAGGTGTCACCTTTACCTGAGAGCACGGGGTACACTCAGACCAGGGGGCATTTCAGAATCGTTTGGGGAGCCTCAAGAGCAAGGTTCTAGAAACCAGAATCCCCATTCCCGCAGGGAGTCCCAGCTTTGCCTCCCACGAGCCGAGCCGAGCCGGGTGGTGCTCCGGGTCTCAGCGGCTGCGCCTCGAATACGTGCCCCTCCCCGAAGCTGCGCTCCAGGGCTGGTGGTGTGGGCACGTGATTTAACGGCACCAAGGTGCTGGGGAAATGGGGCCCCCCTCGGGCTGTCCAGGCTGCTGTGACAAAGCCCGGCAGACCGGGAGGCCTATAAGCAGCAGGTATTTACTTGGCAGGGCTCTGGAGGCCCGAGGTTGGGGTCAGCAGCCAGCACGGCCGGGCTCTGGTGGGGATCCTGTTCCCAGCGGCAGACAGCCCACCCACCTCGTGTCCTCACGCGGCGAGGGAGCCCCCTGGGGTCCCACTACCAAGGACATTCCACCTTCGTGACCTGATCACCTCCCACAGGCCCCTCCTCTACCACTGTCGTGCTGGGCTGAGGGATTCCAGAGGAGGGTGGAGGACGCAAGCCTGCAGCCCGTAACATCGACGCTCGACGCTCGGTAAACTTAACCTTCGTGGTTAACGTTCCGGTCAGCTCAGCCTTCCCCTTGTCCTCTCAACAGCCCTGAGAAAAAGCTGTCACTTATGATGCTTTTCTGGGAGAAGGAAGGGAAGCACGGACAGGTGGAGGGGCTCTCCGCGGTCACCCCGCTATTAAAGCAAAAGCAGCAAAGCAGGGAGTGGAGCCCCATCTTCCGGACCCCAAGCCCAGAGCTCTTGCACCTGCATCATCGCTCCTAAAAGAAGCTGACAGATGCCCCCGTGCCCCCCCGACCGCCGCGGCCCATCCACGACACGCACAGGGCACCTCCTGAGCACCACCCTCACCTGCCACGACCTTTTCATGACCTTGTCTGCTCCTCCGTGTCCAGAACCAGTTTCCCCCGCATCAGTGGGGCATTCAAGGCCCTTTGCTACAAGGCACAGTCTCATCTCGCGTCTCATTCCTGGGCCACCCGGTTGCCCACGGTCCCGCCTTCTGGCTCCCTCAGTGGCACCCCCTTCTTCCCCAGGCCCTCCTCCCCATCCTGCCTCCTTCCGCAAGGCCGGCTCAGATGCCACCTGGGCCCTTGCTCACTGCTCCCATCGCTGCTGCCTCGGCTTCCCCGGCATCAGGATTTAGCCCAAACACACGCTGCCATTTATTTAGGTGACCTGTGTCCCGGCCCAAGGTCCTCATCCCTGCCTCGCTCACTGTCACCGGCCCCCGGGCTCCGGCGGGCAAGTTCTGGCAGCGGGACTGGCAGCGGGACAGAGCAGCGAGGCGGCTGAGACCCTGGGCGGTGGAACAGGCGCTGCCCGGGCGGATCCTGCCCTGCAACCGCCCGCCGCATGCTCGGCGAGTCCGTGACCCCTCCTGAGTGTGTCCACCCGCAGACTGGAAACTGCGGGTCACGGCCACCAACCCGGGGGGCAGCCTGAGGGTTCAATGAGCCCCACGCACAGTGGGCTACAGTGCCTGGCCCATCAGCCTTCTCTAACGGGACAGCGTCGCCCCGGCCGAATGCCAGCGGGAGCTGCTCGGTGCCACCCCCACTCTCCCTCCCTCTCTGTGCTCCCCGTGAACCCAAGGTCACCCCCACCCAGCTCCTGCCCTCTCCCTCCCTCTCCGTGCTCCCCACGAACCTCCTGGAAGTCGGCCCTCGGGGCCCTCACCTTGAGCCCACTGCTCTCTGCTTCTGAGCCCGCGTCCACGCCGGTGACGTAAATGCCCAGGCCGTACTCGGCTCCCCCGCGGATCGTGAGGCCTAGGGAGCGGCCCTCACCCAGCACCAGGTTCACCTGCAGGAGGGACAGGAGACAGCTATTCGAGGGCCTGGAGGGTGGGTGACGTGAACTTCGTGGGGGCAGCACAGCAGGCTGGAGTCCTTGGCATACCCCGAAGGGCACTCCCATTGAGGCCTGGAACATTCCAGGTCCCCTGCCCCGGCTCTGCCTCCGAACTGCTGTGTGACCTTGGGGAAGCCCCTGTCCCGTCCTAAAAGAAAGGCAATGAGGGAGGTGACCTCCAGAGACGCCCCCAGAGTGACGCGACACCTCAGGTTTTCCCATGTGCTTCACACCGTGGGGGCGCAGGCACCCCAGCTGCCCTTCACCACCCGCTTCAGCCAGGGAGAGCCTGCTCTGGCCCAGGCTCCTTCATCCCCCATCCTCCTTAGGATCAACGCTAAGTCCACTCTGGTGCCCAGGGGCCCCCTGTCCCCTGGGGGGGGTCTCCTGCTCTCCCAAAGGCCCACAGCAGCCTTGCCTCAGCTGCCCTCCCGTCTACAAACAGCAGGAGCGCCTGCTGAGTGCAGACCCAGTGCTGGGGGGGTGACCAAGTGACCCCCTGGAAACAGTCCTGCTTCCGAGGGTCTCAGCAGAAGAGCACAGAGACCAGCAAGCAGAGCTTCAGAACATAAGTGCTGGCTCAAGGCCACGAGGAGGCACAAAAGGTGCAAGGTCCTGACCGGGGGCGGGGTGAGCGGGGTGGTGGGAGGGCTTCCTGGAGAAGGCAGCATCTCTGAGATGGGAGTGTGAGCAGGAGTGAGCGAGCAGGTGCAGGGCAGGGGGAGACGGGCTTTCCAGGGTCCCAGGGACAGCAGTCCTTGCTGTGTGCCGTCGAGGGGCTGCCCGGCTGCCGTGAGGCTCGACCACATGCTCCGCGGCGTAGCCAGCACGGATTCGTTACCTGGGAGGCCCTGCGTCCACGGGGCCGCTTTCCGTCCAGAGGCTCCCGGGGGTGGGGGATGGGGAGGGGACCCGTTTCCTGGCCTCTTGTGGCTTTCAGGGACCATCTGCCTTCTTGGGCTCGTGGCCCCGTCCTCCATCCTCAGGCCAGCGGGGAGCACCTCCGTGCCCAGGGCAGCACGCCCCCCTCTGTCTGACTCTGCCCCCCTGCCTCCTCCTCCCCAGGACCCCGTCACAGCACGGGGCCACCCAGAGAATACAGCAGACTCTCCCCTTCTCAAGAGCCTCAACTTGCCCGTAGCCACCGTCTTAGGCCATGGAAGGGGACGTCCTCGTGGGCCCCGGGGAAGAGGCAGCGGGTGGCCCGGGTCTCCATTGTGTCGGCCACAAGCACCCCCCCAAAGAGCTCCTAGGGGAAATCCTCATCTCGGAGTCCATCCTGTGGAGCCTGACCTCAGGCAGGGTGTTCCAGAAGTGTGACCTCCGAGCCATGAAGGCCTAGGGGTCAGCCAGGGGAAGGGAGAGGGATGACAAGTATTTGGGGCGGGGGAGGGGGGGCAGGAAGGTGTGCAAAAGCTCAGAACCTGGATGTGGCATGGCCCCCAGGGGTCCTGCAGGGCGCTGTGTGGCCAAGAATGGTGGGGAAGGGGGGCCAGGGCAAGATTGGCTAGCGGGGGGCCCGGGCCGGGCCGAGAAGCTTTAGGGGGACACTGACCGGCTCAGATTTGGGCCGAGACGCAGTAGGGGGAACACAGACCGGCTCAGATTTGGGCTGAGATGCTTTCGGGGGGACACGAACCGGCTCAGATTCGGGCCAAGAAGCTTTAGGGGGACACAGACTGGCTCAGATTTGGGCTGAGATGCTTTGGGGGGGGACACGAACCGGCTCAGATTCGGGCCGAGATGCATTAGGAGGGACACAGACCTGCTCAGATTCGGGCCGAGAAGCTTTGGGGACACAGACTGGCTCAGATTTGGGCTGAGATGCTTTGTGGGGGGACATGAACCGGCTCAGATTTGGGCCGAGATGCATTAGGGGGGACACTGACCGGCTCAGATTTGGGCCGAGACGCAGTAGTGGGGACACAGACCGGCTCAGATTTGGGCTGAGATGCTTTCGGGGGGACACGAACCGGCTCAGATTCGGGCCAAGAAGCTTTAGGGGGACACAGACTGGCTCAGATTTGGGCTGAGATGCTTTGGGGGGGGACACGAACCGGCTCAGATTCGGGCCGAGATGCATTAGGGGGGCACTGACCGGCTCAGATTTGGGCCGAGACGCAGTAGGGGGGACACAGACCGGTTCAGATTTGGGCTGAGATGCTTTCGGGGGGACACGAACCGGCTCAGATTCGGGCCAAGAAGCTTTAGGGGGACACAGACTGGCTCAGATTTGGGCTGAGATGCTTTGGGGGGGGACACGAACCGGCTCAGATTCGGGCCGAGATGCATTAGGGGGGACACGGACCTGCTCAGATTTGGGCCGAGAAGCTTTGGGGACACAGACCGGCTCAGATTTGGGCTGAGATGCTTTGGGGGGGGGACATGAACCGGCTCAGATTCGGGCCGAGATGCATTAGGGGGGACACTGACTGGCTCAGATTTGGGCCAAGACGCATTAGGGGGGACACAGACCGGCTCAGATTCAGGCTGAGAAGCTTTAGGAGGACACAGACCGGCTCAGATTTGGGCTGAGATGCTTTGGGGGGGGGGGGACACAAACCGGCTCAGATTCGGGCCAAGAAGCTTTCGGGGGGACACCAACCGGCTCAGATTCGGGCTGGGAAGGACAGAGGGCTTGGAGACAGACGGACGGGGCCTTGCCCTGGGTCTACACGCTCTCCCAGCTGTGTGATGCCAGCCCCGTCATCGCCGCACCGCGGCACACGGTCCCACGTGAATAATGCTCAGGGAAAAACCTCATCCTCGTCCCCCCCAGGACAGCTACTACCACACACAAACACACCCCTGAAAATACCAAGTGCTGACAAGGAAGTGGATGGAGCAAGTGGAACCATCGTGCCCCGTCGGTGGGCACGTAAATGGGGCAGCTGCCATGGGAACCTGTCAGGAGGTCCTCGGAGCGTCAGAAATACAATTAGTATCACCCCAGACTCCAGCAACGGCGCCCAGGTGGCCTGAGAGCGGGTCACAGGCATGTCCTTGCAGGCCGGCAGCAAGCCGTGTTACCTGCAACCGCCCTTGGGGTGAGGATGCGAGCCTGGTGAGCGCAGGGGGGCCGTCCAACGGCCTGGATGGGGAAAGAAGCCCTGGCACGTGCCACAGCCCGGACGAGCCTTGGGATGGTCAAGGCAGAGTGGAGTCCCCTCCAGGGAACCCGATGCGGGACTCGATCCCTGGACCCCGGGGATCACGCCCTGAGCCGAAGGCAGACACCCAACCGCTGAGCCGCCCAAGTGCCCCCTCTAAGCCACTTCTTGATGTCTTCAAGCGGGGAGGCCCCGATGGGCTTAGCCCCATCAAACTGGGAAAGAACCGTGAAGGGTGAGGCCTGGAGACCTGCTGACCTCGGGTGAGCGTCACCTCCCGTGGGTGAAGGACAAGTGACAGAGTCCAAGCAGGTGCTCGTCCTCCCTGGAGGGTGACGGGCTGGGCACCAGCCGCCAGGGCCATACGGCTGTTCAGGCCGCCACAAAGACGCCAACTTGGGCCACAGATAGCCACAGCCTCCTCTGTCCCCTCGTGACAACGGTGGGGAGGTCTGGCCGCACAGGCCTTGGCTTGGAGCGCACCGGGCTGCTGGCGGGTGAGTCCACGGCCGCCCGGTCACTCCCGTAGCAAGCGCTGGGCGCCTGCGCTGTGCCGCACCGGCCCGGGCTCCACGAGGGTGCCAGAGCCCCACGGCCCCGGCGCTCACCCGGCGGCGGGCGGAGGAGCCCCTACCCCGGTCTCCACTTTACAGGGACGCCGGGCTCACAGCCCTTACGCCACTCATCCAAGGTCACACGGGCCGGCCACGGCGGAGCCGGGATTTGGATCCACTTGTCCTTGCGGCCCTGTCGCATGGATGCTGCCCTGGTTAAGCCCCCCCGACGTGTTCCGGTTTATTCCCGCTGGAGAGGCTGCGGAGTATTCGAGAACGGGAACCCCGGGGCAGGAAAGCCCCGCTGCACGCCGCCCCTCTGGGCCTCGGAGGACGTGGCGTCACCGGAGCGCGGACGGCTCTGATCCCCGGGGACTTACACGTCGTCCTGCCTCCTGCTCCCCGCTTCAGCCTCACGGGGCAGCTCTCACGCCTCAGGAGGGAGGACCGCGTGACGCCGCAGCCCGAGAGCCGGCTTCCCCGACGGGCCGGTCAGGGTCCCACCCACGGTGGGATTTTTTCATCCCTGCCGCCCTGGGCAGGCTCCCTGGGAGGAGGAGGTGTGAAGGCTGGCGCGGGCAGCCTGGGCGCCTGGTTGCCGTGATCTGTAATGTCAGACAAGCCCAGGACACTGGGAGGAGAGACGCAGGACCCGCTGGGCTCCAGGGCCCTGGGAACAGAAGTGTGGGCCCCCCTGCCCCGCACAACAGGAAACGGGGGTTTCCGGGCTGCGTGGGCGAGAAGAGGAACAGAAGGGAGGCAGAAGCTTGTCTGGAGCTGTGACATCTGTGAAGGTGGCTCTGGTGTGGTCCGGGGTATTTCCTGCCTCCTGAGGTCTCTGGGTCCTCCCTGGAGCACAGTTCTCTAAGTATCTGCCTTCCGCGTTCCTATGTAAGTTATTCTAAGACTCCTGGGGGTGGGGGGTGAGCACCTTATCTGCTCCCAGCCCTCTCACCCCCTCCATTCCAGCGGTAGGGCCCTTCTCGTTGAGCCTTGAGGACGTGCGCCGGTTCCCACTTCAGGGCCTTTGCACATGCTGTCCTTGCCGCCTGGGGTTTTCAGTCCTCTGAGTGCACGGCAGCCCCTTCTTCCCCTCCAGGTCTCAGCTCACAAGTCAGGGCCTCCTGTCCATCACGCTCCACCTCTCCCCGGAGTTTACTTCCTTCCGTGGCTCCTCACCACCTCCATGGCCTTGCTCACTCACGCTCCTCTCTAGATTATTGTCACTCGTCCCGTGACCTCCAAGCTCACTGGGAGCTTCCCCACAGCAGGGCCTCATCTCTCTTGTCCACTTCTCTGTGCCTCCCTCCCATCGTGCGTCAAGTGCTCCGCAGGTGCTAAGTACGGGGTGACCTGTGGAACGAGTCCTGGGTGCCATCGTGTTCTCTGTGGGATTCCTGCGCCTTGAAATGCGGAGGAGGGCAGCCACCCCGCTGGGCGGCTGGAGGATTCACTCGGAAGCCGGCAGCACAGAGCCCAGCCCCCAGCGGCGCCAAGGCCCACAGCCCACGCAGGAGAGGCCCAGCCCCGGGAGGCTGACCTTGAAAATGACTCCAGGCCGCAGGCTCCCGGCTGGCTCCGCTGGCTCGAGACTGACCCGCGGGGAGGGGGCCCAGCCTCCTCTGCCCCAGCCTGCGCTGGCCACCAGGCGGCTCCAGAGGGGGGACCTGCCCACTGGCTACCCCTCTGCTTGCTGCCCAGCGCAGGAGCCACCACCCGCACGGCGACATCTGCAAGAAGAACACCGAGCCTCGGGGGCGCCCCGGTGGTTCAGCGGTTGAGCATCTGCCTTTGGCTCAGGGCGTGATCCTGGGGACCCCGGATGAGTCCCGCATCGGTTTCCCCACAGGGAGCCCGCTTCTCCCTCTGCCTGTGTCTCTGCCTCTCTCTGGGTCTCTCATGAATAAATGAAGTCTTTAAAAAATGAAAAAGGGGCAACCCGGGTGGCTCAGCGGTCTAGTGCTGCCTTCAGCCCGGGGCATGACCCTGGAGACCCGGGATCGAGTCCCAGGTCAGGCTCCCTGCATGGAGCCTGCTTCTCCCTCTGCTTCTCTCTCTCTCTCTCTGTCTCTACGAGAGAGCCGCGTGCAGGAGGTACACTCCTGGTCTCCGCAGCAACCATGGCTGGCAAAGCAAATAGCACCAGAGCGAAGTTTAAAAATTGGGGTGCAGGGGGAGTGGAATTACCTCCTTTTCTGGTCTTTTTAAAAAAATGTTTATGTAAACAGGTGCAATATGAGAGGAGGAGGGCTTCAACAGCCCTGTGCCCCTTCTTCGGGTCACAACAACCCATGGTGCTCGAGGGGCAACATGCCTGCTGCCACCCGCTCCAGCCACACTCTCCAGGCACCCGCTCCGGCCTCCCCTTGCAGCCTCCCCCTCCAGTGGCGTTGGTTCTGTGGATCAAAGCGCCTGCCCTGCAAAGGGGCAGAGAGCCCACACGCTGGAAATCCCTTTCCTCCGGGAGGTGCACCGAGCTCCTCACCTTCAGTTCTGGGACTGCCCTCACAGCTATGAGGTGAGCAGCACCAGGTCCTGTTCCCCCCAACCCAAGATGCACAGGGGCAGGAGGTTCCCAGTGGAGCCCTGAGTCCCAGGGCTGCAGGTGGCCACACGCCCAGGAAGCTAAATCATGTCAAATTTACAGGGCGGGGGGGGGGGGGGCTCTGAGCTGTCTCTCCTCCCTTTTCCACCCCAGCGGCTAGAACGGGGAGCGGGCGGGTGCAGCTTCCACCATCAGAGGGGGCAACAGCCCGGGGGATGATGATGGGAATGCATGTGGGCCCCAGAATAAGACGTGGAGCAGGGCTGCCGCTCCGGCCCAGACCGTCCCCTGTTCTGCGTCAGGGAGACGTAACTGGTCTGAGTCAAGCCACGGCCTTTGGGCGCTGGTTGCAGGGTCGTAGCTCGTATTAGAAAATACATCGCATGGGTCATAAAGAAAAGAGGAGGAAACCCTTCCGTAGGTTCCTGAGAGGACAGAGCCCCGAAAGAACCAGGCCCCTTTGTCCAGCCTCCAAGAAGCTTCCCTGTTCTGGGTCAGGCAAGGAGAACGGGCCCTCGGGGGGATGAGCCTGCCCCCTCCACCCCAACGTCCACCCCTCGCCGAGGCCGGGCGGCTCACCTTCTTCTCATCCCCGCCTTGCAGGAGGTGCAGGGTGCTCCTGGAGTCACCCTCGCGCTGCCTCAGGGTGCTGCCGTGGGTCTGGGGCAGGCCTGAGGGCGGGGAGATGCTGCGGCCCTGGGGGTCCACCCAGGTGTAGATGTGGTTGGTGATGTAGCCCCCGGGGATGCGCCCTGCCGAGTACACGGACAACAGCAGCTTCTTAGAGCCCTTCAGAGCCTAGAGAGAGAGAGAGAGAGAGAGAGAGAGAGAGAGACACGGGTTAGCAGGAAGGGGGCATCGAGGGTCGACCCTCCCTGTTCCCAGAGCTCACGTCTCCCCAGACTCTCCGCCACCCCCACCGCCCCCTAGAGCAGGAGGCCAGCCCCTGAGTGCCCCCAACCTTTGTTTTTCTTCCCCAGCCCCCCATTTTTGTCCTCTGGAAACGAGGACACCCGTTCCACCCCGATCTTGAAGTGGTCCACGTGTACGGGCCCCCTGCCTCGGCCCAGCCAGGCACCAAGAGTTCCCACTACGCGCCTCTGGGAGGCCTGCTTGGCTGGCCCCGGGGGACCTGGCCGGGAAGGGCGGCTCCCCGTGTCTCCGTTACCCGTACAGACTACGTCGGGGCCTGGAATGCAGGGTCCAGGCCGAGGGGCCCTACGTGACCAGACCCCCACTAATACCCTGGCGCTGACTCTGACGAGCATCCCTAGTAGCGACCACAGCTCACCCTTGCTCCTCCTACAGCGGAGGGAGATTCCGAAGCCTGTGCCTGGTTTCCCACCACGTTGCCCCCTGCACCCGTTCCCTGGGCTCACTTCGCTGTGTATCATTTCACTGGCGTAAATATATATATATTTTTAAGCCTTTATTTATTTGAGAGAGGCAGAGAAAACACGAGCCAGGAGCAGCAGCAGAGGCAGAGGGAGAAGCGGACGCCTGACTGGGGGCGGGATCCCAGGACCCTGAGATCAGGACCTGAGGCGAAGCCAGATGCTTAACCAACGGAGCCTCCCAGGCGTCCCTTGCTGTCCTAGATCTTTGTCCCAGGTTCGATGACACGCTGGACCTGTGAGCCCTCCCAGAACCCGAACAGGCAGAGCAGCATCCTTGAGAACGGAGAGGAGGCTGGTGCCTTTGACGAGAACACCACGCAGAGCCGGCCCGGGGAGGGCCTGGGCGGTCACCAGGTCTCCCACGCGTGCCTGCCTCTAGCAGTTCTCAGAAGGGGTCCCTGGGAGCCCGCAATCGGGAGGCACAGAGAGGCAATGAGGATGCAAAGCACAGCCGAGGACACAGGAGGCCAGCCCCGGGCAAGCCACTGCCCCGTGCGCCTCAGTTTCCCCAGCTCAAGGCTGTGGGACTAGAAAATCTGACGACCACTCGGGACACCTGGGGGGCTCAGGGGTGGAGCGTCTGCCTTGGGCTCAGGCCGTGACCCCAGGGTCCTGGATCGAGTCCCGCATCGGGCTCCCTGCACGGAGCCTGCTTCTCCCTCTGCCTGTGTCTCTGCCTCTCTCTGTGTGTCTCTCATGAATAAATAAATAAAATCTTAAAAAAAAGGAAAAAGAAAGGACGAAAATCTGACAGCCACTCAGGCTGAGACCCTTCCAGAACCTCCAACGCTGCTGGTGTTTTGGGTAAATGTGGGCTTCCAGCGGGTCCTGGAGACCAAGAATATTATCCTCATCCGCTCCTGCCTCCTTTATTTTTCTGGCAAAACTGAACAAACACAAGATTCCCGAAACAGCCGTTGCTGCGCCAGAGCAGGCTCCCGGAAGGTGGTCTGGGTGCAGGGCCCTCGGAGGCCGCACCGACGGCTGCGCCATGGCCCCTTCCAGCTAAAACATGCTCGTGTGTGTGTCACGCGGGGGACACATGTTGGCAGAGACAGTCTGAGTTCCTGGTCTCCGTCTTCTTTCTGCCTTTTTGTCTCCATTTTCACCAACAGCCACTTGCTGGTCTTACAAAGAGGCTCTGAGCCGACAGGCGACCCCCTAAAGGCCTGGGTGGGGCGGGCTCCGCCGCGGAGCACCCCCCCCCCCAGCTCTCCAGCAGGCTCAGGCCCAAGCGGGGGGCGGACCTGAGATGCCCTCATTTCTCAGAACCCCCAGCAGCTTCTGTCTCCACAGCGAGCAGCTCAGGCGGCAGAGGACACTAGGAGCTCTGCCCGGGAGACAGGCCCTGAGCGTCCCCGCCGTGTCCTCCCCTGGCCGGGCCTGGTTCCACCACCCAGCAATGAGCAGCGTGAGGTCACTAATCACTGGGGTCCCACCCCGGCCTGGTGAATGGCTCCGGCTAGAAGGAAAGGCTGCAGCCGACGGTCCCGACGGTCCCGAGCCGGGGCCACAGGGGCATCAGGGCCCTTGGCCTACGGAGCACACACGGTGCCAGTGGCCCTGGGGAGTGAGGACTCAACGCCGTGCTGGCGGAGTCCTGGGGCTCACCTGGGGGCTCCGAGGCTCCCTGTCACCTGGAAGGGACCAAGAGGGCGTGAGAGACCAGGAGGGTGGACGGAGCAGCTGAGGTTGGCGTTGTCACGGCCGCGGGGACGTCCCCAGGGCCCCCAGGGCATCCTTCCCACGGCTCTGCTCCTCGCAGCCGGCTGCCTGCGGGTGGGGGGCGCCCCCAGCACCCACCCGAAAGCCACGTGGGTGTTCGGCCCGTGCAAGCTGGTGACCGCGAGCCATGCCTCTGTCCTCTGTCCGGCAAGGCCGCCTGCACGGCCAGCCCATCTCCTGAACCCGCTGCCCATCGCCGGCCCTCTCTGCACCTGGTCCTCTCCCGTAAGATGAAGATTACAGTCCGCTCTGTCCCTGGGCAGGGGAGCCCCCATGGCACCGTGCCCGTCGCCGAAACAACTCGAGATCTAAGGGGGAGGCCACTACACGCGGGGCGCCCCCCAGAGGCTCAGCTCCCCGCGCCCGCTCCATTGCGCGTGCCGGGAAGCCCGGCCCAGGGCCTGCTGCGTTCCGCGGAGCCTGCTCGTCGGGGCTCAGGCTCCAGCCGTCGGCCGAGGACTGCTGAGGCGGCGCGTTCCGATTGTGGAAACGTGAGGGACGTGTGTGTGTCTTCAAACTTAATAGCCTGCTACTTGGACTAATGCTCTCGGGAGGCAACTCGGCCTCCCTCGGCTCCCCAGAGCGGACTCTCGAAGCCCCCAGGTCGCAGACCGGGCCGTGTGGCTCCGCTCAGCAGCGGACGGAGGAACGGACGGGGGCGGCCCCCGCGGAGGGGACCGGGCGCTGTGTGATCACGCGGCACAGGCACACATGCCCCCGTGTCCAAGGGCACGCAACCGACGCGCACGAGTGATGTGGGCCACGAGGTCACAGGACAACGGACTGCGATCCCCGGGGGCACGGGCACAGGACGCGCTCCCGCGAAGTCTCAAGGAAGGGACATCCTGGTGACTCAGCCAGCTGATTTCGGGACGCAGACCTCGAGGGGTGAGGCTTTCTCAGGCACAGAGATGCTCAACCTCAGGAAGAGGGGCCGGTCCGAGACCCAGGCCCAGGTTAGTGATCAGGAAAAGAGGAAAGGATGACACGCGTGCGCTGTCCCCGACCCCACCTTGCCCAGCTGGGCCCTGGGTTCCGAGTCACTGGGCCTCGATCCTGACCCGGCTGTTGGCTTGCTGTGTGACTCGGCAAAGGGCCTAACCTCTCTGTGCCTGTGTCTGTACTTCAAATGCAACTGTTGGGGCGCCTGGGGGGGGTCAGAGGTTGAGCGCCTCCCTTCGGCTCAGGGCGTGACCCCGAGGTCCTGGGATCGAGTCCCGCATCGGGCTCCCCGCAGGGGGCCTGCTTCTCCTCTGCCTGTGTCTCTGCTTCTGTCTCTGTGTCTCTCATGAATAAATAAATAAAATCTCTTTAAAAAATGCAACTGTTGTCAAGCATTATTAAGATAATGTAGGGGGGCCCAGCTGGCTCCATCAGAGGAGCGAGCCACTGTGGATCTCAGGGTTGTGAGTTTGAGCCCCTCATTGGGTGTAGAGGTTACTTAAACAAATAAAACTTAAAAATATATATTATAACATAGACTTCCTATATATAGTACAAAGCACCTGGCACATAGTAGGTGCTAAATATGAATTTCCTTCCTCAGTCTACCAGCTTCTTCTCCCAAATCCAACCCCTAGAATTCTCTAAAGTCCTAATCTACGTGGACACAAATACAGAGGCAGTTCTAGCCTCTCTTACAACTTTCCTTTTTTTAATTTTATTTTTAAATTTTTAAAAAAAGATTTTATTTATTTATTCATGAGAGACACAGAGAGAGGCAGAGACACAGGCAGAGGGAGAAACAGGCAGGACTCGATCCCAGGACCCTGGGGTCACGACCCCAGCCAAAGGCAGATGCTCAACTGCTGAGCCACCCAGGCAGCGACCCTCTTACAACTTTCCTCATCTGCAGAAACATCCTTCCTTCCTTTAATCCATATACTCCCTCACAGCTGCCCCGCCTCTGGCATTCAGCCCATTCCCACCACCTCCAGGAGGGCCTCCTGGATCGTGACCGACTCTCCTCCGAGGGCACCCAGCACGGTTTGTTGCCATGTAAACGACGGTCTCCGCCTCACCTTCCTACACCCTGTCTCTGGGACTACAAGCTATGTTCCTTGAGGCACACGGCATGCTCTGTTTTCTTTAGAACCGTTGCCAACCAGATATTTATTGAGCTTTCTGAATGCCAGGCAGCCCCAGGGAATCTTTTAAATGAGGCCGCAGAAAGATCAGTGCAGCTGACTAGGGCCCAGGCAGCCTCGGGTCACCGCCCCACGCCTCTCCACACTCGTGTGCACACACACACCTCGGGCTCACACAGAACTTGGCGAGAGAAGCGAGAGAGTGGAGACGGGCCGCAGAGAGTCCCGACCCAGCTCTGCCACCTGCCAACGGCAACCTGGTGCAAGTCACTGGGGTGTGGCCCAGTTTTGCAGGCATAAGACCCTATAGGGGTGGTATCCTATCACAGGGTGCCGGTGAGGGTTAAATTAGATTCTTTTTTAAAGATTTTATTTATTTATTCATGAGAGACCCAGGGAGGGGGGGGGGGCAGAGACACAGGCAGAGGGAGAAGCAGGCTCCATGCAGGGAGCCCGATGCAGGACTCAATCCCAGGACCCTGGGGTCATGCCCTGGGCCAAAGGCAGATGCTCAACCACTGAGCCACCCGGGGATCCCGCGGATTAAATCAGTGTAAATGCATGAAGTGTTTGATGCCTGGAACACAGGTCTGACTATTCTGGGGAAGCAGGGTGGTGGCCCCAACGCACCATCCGTGATGACCGCTGTGCATCCTCCCCAAACGTTCTGTCCTTTTTCTCAGCAGGTGGACGGACATGTGCAAAAGCACCGTTGTTGATCTTTACATAAATGGACTCACACTTAACATGTTCGCCACCGTGGTTTTTCCAGCTAAAAGGACGTGTGTTGAGGATCTTCGCTCCCCGGTTCCCTGACATGAGCCAGGCTCGTTCTGTGTGCCCTAGGGCGCGCTCCCTGGCAGCGGAGCACCACGGCTCAATGCCCGCTCCTCCGTTGCTGGACGCTTAGATGGTTTCTCGGGCTTTCCCACCGCAAACAGAGCGACGGTGACACACCTCTTCGTGCATCTGGAAGCACACGCGTGTCTAATCCTCTAGTTGGGGGATGAGTGGAGTTCCCGAGGCCACTAGCAAGGAGCAACGCATCTTTTTTCATATGCGCCACGTCCCTCCCTGCTCTAGCTCCTACAGGCACCTGCAGGGGGCAGCACTGTGACATCCGAGCCGACCCCTGTGCATCCCCCTCCACAGGGCTGTGGGTGGGACCAGACGGGGCTTTTCGGATGCCTTTTCCCAAAGCAGAGCTCACTCTGGTGCAGGGGCCTCGCCTCCTTTACGCTCTTCCACACGCTCGAGAAATCTCCTGCTTACGGGCAAACCGTGGCTCTATTTTCCAACCGCATCTGGAAACCAGAGGATTGCAGAGCACTGAAATAAAAAGGTATCTTAGGGGGAGGCTTTCCCCCCACCCCACAGAGTTTTCAGTGAGAGGTAGAGTCACTAGGGAGGTCATTCCCAAACAAAATTCTGCTCTTCCTGGCTTTGAGACTTTAGACAAGCTGCCTCCGCTTTCGACGGGATGGGATGCTGTACACAGAGCGGCCTGCACTCGGGAGGGTGCACGGCGGGTGCCCAACACGGTGGCTGGTGTTACTGGGAAGAGCGAAATTACGGGGATGACCACACACTTTATTGTTCCCCTTGCACAGATGAGGAGAGGCGCTCCAGGGGGTGGTGTGACCTATGCAAGGTCATAAAGAGGACAAGGGGGCAGGGCTGGCTGGACTTTCCAACTCACGCTTCTTTCACCAGCAGTGCAAGACGGTTCCGATACCCAAGGCCAGCCCTCTGTCCCGGAGAGGGTCTGAAGAGGGGCCGTGGGGCTTACAGGCTATAAGCAAGGGAGAGGCCCCCGAACTCTGGAACCCTGGGCTGGCGCTAGGTACAGCCACATGGGCTAGAGGGACCCTCCCCGTTCAGCCCCACTTGGAGGGAGGACAGAAATGAATGGTGTGGACTCTGTGCCCCAGGGGCGTGTTTTAATATCATGAGAAACTAAAGCCCTAATTAGCCCTGTCTTCAGAGCACCTTCCTCTGCATCCCACTTTTATCTGCATTAATTACCTCTTACAGGGACCACTAACTGCAAGAGCTTCCCAGCCTCTAAAATCAGGCTCTGCTGGGCAGCCAGGACATGTTTATTTATTTATTTTTAAAGATTTTATTTATTCATTCATGAGAGAGAGAGAGGGAGGGAGGGAAAGTAGGGCTCCCTGCATGGAGCCCAACATTGGACTTGATCCCGGGTCTCCAGGATCACACCCTGGGCCAAAGGCAGTGCTAAACCACTGAGCCACCGGGGCTGCCCAGGCTGCCCGCCAGGACATCCTTTAAAATGAAGTGGACCCAGCCCCCTGCCTGGAGCATCTGGCAGCCCCAGAGCTGCCCATGGGGGTTGCTGCCAGACGGGAGGGACTGGGGGGATCCCAGCAGGGGGAGGGCAATCCCTTCACCCCAGTTGCCAAACAGCCCCCTCACCCCCTGGACCTTCCTCCTCCCTCTATCCCTGACAGTTCTGGCTTTCCCAAACCCCTTTTGATCTTCTGATTCCTCTTGGGTTGAAGCAGACCAAGTTCCCCCCAGGCACCCCAGTTTGGGGGGGGCTTGTATTTTTTTAACAACACCCCAGTTCCCCACCTGTTCCTCCCTTTTCCCATGCTGCCAACTTCTTAGCTGCAATAGTGACTCTGTGCTTGTCTGTTTAGTTCTGTGTATAAATGTAATGTTGTGGAGATGACCCTTCCTTGCGCCACCTGGCTCCCTTCCCCTTTACCCCTGGTCTTGGCACTCATGGAAACAGGACGAGTAAGGGACCTTCAATTAAAAAAAACCCAACAACACACACAACAATAAAAAGGCTCACTAACGGGGAAAAAAAAAAATTGCAGTGGACCCTGTTCCTTCCGTAAACTCTCCCGTTGCTTCTGATTTAAAATGCAAACTCCTCACAGTGTGTCTCAGGCCTGAGCGGCCTGCTGCGGGCCCAGCCCCATCTCCTGTCGCTGCCACCCACCCTTCTCACAGTAGCAAATGCTCTGAGTTATTTGCAGGTGCTGCTCCCTATCCCTGAAAGTACGTATCTCAACATGCATATACGGTGGCTATTTAATTTATATCCTTCTCAGTCGCTAGAGGAGTCAGGGAATTCTTCTGTTTTGGTCACAGATGTGTCCAATAAATATGAAAGACTGGAGATCGTGGGTGAGTCCACATAAAATGAGAGACAATGAAGAAAAGCAGTTGAAATTGCCTTCCTCCCGAAATGAACTGCCTTCCTTTTAAAACTGGCTGCCAATGAAGAATTTCACCTGAAATACCAATGGATTCTCTAGTAGAATGTAAACAATGCATGCATTTCCCTTTTTGCCTTGGTTGCTAGGGAGCTCACAATTCCATTTGAATATGAAATATCATTCCTCTTAAAGGCAACACACACACATACACACACACTTTCCAATATGGTTTCTGGTTTTCTGTACTTTCTAGGTGAAGTCGCTCGATTACTTCTAAAGTACGAAGAAATACTCATTACAAACGCATTAACAAGTAAGTAAATAGGATATGTAGAGTTCAAAGAGGATGTTAAACCACATCAATCCTATAAGAGGAGCTCAGGAAAACAACGGCCGAGGGAAGGAAGGAATGTGCAAGCACATCTCCAGCATCAGATGCCTCATACGTGGAGCTGGAGACAGAGATATTTTTCTACAGACGCCTGGGCCGTAACTCTGCTTCCTCATCCTACTCCCTCCTTCCACTCCATAGGACTACTTTGCTGCTGCTGCTGCTGACTTTGGCCTAAGAATCATGTCATCTAAAAACATCCCCTTAAATAAAAGTCTGAAAAGCGTTAGTTTATATTCTGCTGGAACATTGACGTAAGCGAGTGGGGGTATGCTGCGAACTCATGTTACCTGGAAGGATGGTGGCTTCATTTTGGTGTCCCTGACAGCTGCGTGCCCGTTAGGAGACTAGGATCTGGGGCAAAGCTTGCCACCACGTGGCTCACCAGCTCGGGCCCTGTGGCCACCTCACCTCTCTGGGTGGCTACATCCCGGGGGAAATCACTTTGGAGGGCAGAGCAGCTGCAGGGGCCCATCCAAGACCCTTCCCTGAGATGCAGCTCAACACAGGCATGAAGCAAAAGTAAGTGGAAGCAGGTTGATCCAACCAGCAAGGAATGTGAATGCACAGAAAATAAAGGCCGGGGGCCAGGGCAGAGAATGACAGCTAGTTAGGAGGGTGGAGAGTAATCAGCATCTTCTTTTCCCCTTTTGAGTCTTTTTTTTTTAAAAAAAATGTTTCTATTTGCCTTTAATTGGAGCCTTACAAAGGAGATTTCAAAAAAATCCAACTCTTCATTGCTTCCATTGTCCTTTCTTTATGAGTTTGACCTTCTCCAAAGGCTAAGTGCAAGAAGGAAGTCTTTGCTCCCGTGCTAGGAACACCAAGATCCCAGAGGCTGGAATAGGAACCTGAGATTTTAAAGCCTCTGATCTCCAGGATCTTTGCTCCTAAATGTCTCTCAGTGAGTAAAACCTGTGTGAAGAGGGAAAACCTGAAGGACCAGAGAGAGAAAGAAAATGCTGTCCTTGCGGGTAACGCTATGGGAAATTTGCAAGCCGGTGACACAGGGGCCATTCTCCTTCCAAAACAGCTCAGAAGCTGAGGACTGATTCCAGATTCCAGAAAGATATTGATTCCTTTTTAATGCAATTCTTCAATTATCCACTAAGCCTGGCTTTTAGTCTCTTATAATTTAAGTAAATTGCTTTACAAATGTTCTTTTAAATTTGGTCTCTTTATTCTTTTCCCTTTTTTGGAGGTGGGGGAAGAACTAACAAGATTCTAGGAGTCATAAAAAGATGAGCCTTGATGGGTTTCCAATGTAGTTGTGATCTAGAACCAATGTCCATAGCACATCCATCCATCAGAAAAATCTGATTATATATCAACATTCTCTTGGCCCAAGAGTAGATACATGGGTGGGTGTATTCTCCTCAAGGGCACTTAACATTCCTGTCCCTCATCACTTTCTGTGCCTCCAATTTAACTCACCCTCGGCCGGAAGAATCTGAATTCCAGGTGGAGGAAGCAACCACCTAACAGCGACTCCCAACCACCAGCTCTTACAGGAAAAGACTGATAGGTCTGAGGACCTGGAAATGTAACACTCTTGGATTAAACGGGCATCGGACATCAGTAAGTTACACACCAAAGATAAATAAACGTATATATAGTATATAATAATAGAATAAATATTAAATAAATATAAATATAAAATAAATGTATATATTATATAATAAATATAATATGTATGTAACATTGTGCCACACGCTATTTATCACGTATTAAGTGTACGTATGCACAGCTTTTCGAACAATAGACATGCAAAGGAGTTCAACTTCACTGTTTTAAATCATGCAAATTAAAACAAAACACTTTCTTTTTGCCTATCAGATCAGCAAAAATGGGAAACAAATGTAATATCCAGTGTTGGCAAGGCTGGGGGAAAATGAAAGCATCTCATCCTCTGCTAACATTGGTGGAGGGGGCTGTAAAATAACAAACTCTTCCCCCAAGAACAATCTGGCAACAGTTACCAAAGCCTTAAAAATCTGCCTATGCCCAGAACCACTGCCACCTCTAGAAACACAGCCCAAGGCATTTTTAGAGACCGAGCTTACGGATGAATGTGCCAGGACACATTGTCCACGGCAGCAATACGGATAACGTTCAAAAAAACCAAACTGTCCAACAAGAGGAAATGGAATCAATCACGCACCTCTTTGCTTTGACACCTGTTCTAGAAACACGTACTAGAGCAGAAAAAGAGTCAGACTCAAAAACTGCGTTCAGAATGGCAGTTTTGTAGAAAATCCTCAATACAAATCTATGCACATGGTCACATGGGAGACTGCAGAGATGGCCATTAGGCTGTCAACAGTGATTATTTCTGGGCGGAGCAGATTATCGATGATTTAGAGGGTGTTTTTTTTTTCCCCTTTTATATCTTCCTGGGGTTTCCAAGTTCTCTACATTGAACCCATAGCTCTCGGGTCATTAATTCACCGGCGCACACATATCTCATCGTCAGTGCCCGGGGCGGACTCTTCTACTCCTTGGGTCTCCCAAACACGATGGCCCTTCCTTTGTCCAGCCCACGGTGGGCTGACGACCACGACCTTCCACACGAGGCCCGGGACACCGCGTTCATGCCTCGCCCACGCGTGGCAGGCCGCACAGACGGATTCGGAGCCTCCGCCAATCAACGGGAGGATGTCCTAAGTTACACGGGTTTATCCCAGTGCGGGGTGAGCTGAGGTCACAGTTAATCTATTTAGGGAATTTCCACAGAGGAGGCACAAAATAAAATCGTGACAAAGGTCGGGGCATGGCAAGAGAGATAAGAGGGAGACGGTGGGGGAGAAAAAGGCAAAACGTGCCCAGGGCCGCGTCTGTACCTGAAGTCTAGTCAATAAGATGCACAGAGCTCACTCGGGAAGGGGCCGTGAGGCTGTGGCCCGGGCTGTCTGGTTACTCGTGGGGTTTCTAATCAGTGGCTGCAACACCGTTTTTAACAAGGAAAAAAAAAACATTCAGAGAAGAAGTGCACAGTTACCCACACGTGGCTGGGCCAGCGCGGTGCTCGGCTGTACACCCGGCAGAAGGTGGCAGTGAGCGCACGCTTAGGACACCGCACGGACTCGTGCGCTCGGTACCAGAAGCTCGGGAGCATCTCACGTGCTATGCACTTTATACCAGAAGAGCCCCCCTGGCAGGAAAAGACCCCAACACGGCGGTGTGGCCAGAGCGGGCAGTTGTGAAGTGTTCAAAGGCACAGATGCCTCCGGTGCCACTCATGTCCGCGCTCTACGGGTAAGGAGACTGCATAGGGCACTTAGAGACTTGCCTGTCCTTGGACTCTTGCTCCCATTACAACTTTGTCAAAGCGGAATTTCAGAAGCAGAGAGGTTAAGGAGTTTGTTCAAGGCCCCACAGGCACAAAGGGGCAGAGCCAGGCTCTGAACCCAGAGCACCCGGCTCCAGAGCCTGGGCTTGAGCATCCCGATGGGAGGCCGCCTCGCCCTGGCGTCGGAGTGACCACCACATCCCCTCACGTCGACAAAAGCTGGCTTTAATTCCTGGCTCTGCCCCGTCCACCTCTGTTGACGATAGGCAAGTGACAAGCTTTGGGCAATTTCCTGTACAACGAAGGAATCAAAGTGGTGCCTACTTTGAACCTGTTGGGCTGTGGCGAGGGCCAAGTGAGTTAACACGTTGGAAAGTACAGAGAACGCCATCTGGATTATCGTAAGCCCTCAATATAAAAATTATTATGGGCCGCAGAGCCATTCAAGGAAACACTAGGAGATGCATCATCTCTGTCCAACGAGTGAGGCAGGTCCCTACGCTGACAGGGCGGCGGGGAGAAGACGGGGGTTCCCGCAGGTGGGTCAGCTAAGGGTGGGCGGGACGAGCCACTGGGGCCGGCCTCACAGGGCCACGGTGTCCACAGGTGCCCAGAGACAAAGCCGGCTTGCAGGGGAGGGCGCGCTGCCTGTCTGGTCACATGTGGACAGCACTCGGGACAGCCAGAGAGAAGGACTGTCTGCAGGTAACAGGGAGCCAGAACACCAGGTTCAGGAGGCGGCTTCGCAGCTCCAGACACATCTAGAAAGTGTGCCCTGTCTCCAGGAAGCTGAATGGACGTGTGGGTAGATGAGCAAGCCGGGAGACAGCCAGCCAGCCAGGAGGCCGCTGCACTCCGGCCTCCAAGGGCAGGGAATGGGGGAGTGTGGTCTGGGATGAGCTGGGGACAGATCGGGCCTGGAGGTCCTGACACCCCCGGGTGCAATCCCCAACAGGGAGCCCGTAGAGAGGAGAGCGGGTCAAGGCCACGAACTTGGGAGATGTCGACGATTTGTGGGCAAGAGGATGAGGTGCCCTGAAGGGGGTCAGGAAGAAGCCAGGACTTCCGCGGCAAATAAATGCTATTCCTAATACTGAGGATGAGCTGGAAATGGAAAAAGAAGTAAATGAAGACGCCAAAGGGAGGCCCAGACCCTGTTCAGAGACAACACAGGAGAGAGGAAGGGATTTGTGGGGAACCTGAACATCCTGACTTAAACCTCCAGGACCAGAAGAACTCGTGGAGGGAGAAGAGGGTTTCAGAGGGTCTGGGAACACCTGGCATCGGCTTGGGGCCCCCTGAGGAGAGACAGGAGGTGGTAGGAGAGATGGAGCAAGGATGATGATGGTCATGCCAGGCTCAGACATGCTGCAGGACACCACCTCCCACCCCTCCACGGGCCCCCACAGGATGGAAATGGCAGAAGGAAAGCCCCTCCCCAGACTTCCTCGCTTCCCCACCTGTGTGGGAGGGTAATTCCTGAAACCTGGACCACTTTCTTCTCCTTTCTTAATCAGAAACCTCCTAATGAAGCCCCACACACCACTGCAGATGTGGTTCGAAAACATTCCAGGTTTTGGCTTGTCTTTTTTTTAAAGTACAGATGCCATATTGTCGAAATTCACCACGTTCAACCTGCATTAATTGCTTTAATGGGTTCTGGAAAAGCAGCCACCTTCTCTCCCTTCTCATCAAGGCCCCTGGGGAGCCCAGCAGGGAAGGATGCTGGGGAACAAGGACGGGGAGGCAGCTGATCTGGGCGCCACGCGGTCACACACTGGCCTCTGAGCCGTGCACCTGCCCTGCCGCCCCACATTTCTAAGGGAGGTCGGGACATACAATTCCATCCAATCGCTGGACTTTATGACCGCTGTAAAACAAAGATGCAGATGCCAAAATCCAAATAGGAGCAATTACAGTTTTAAAGAAACCCTGTCTGTGTGGGAATATTGACCACATTTAGTAAATGACTCTGCAATTCAAGCAGCTACAATGCATCAAGAGGGCCCTGAGCCCCACTCTTTTCTTCCAAAGGCACCTTTTTTCTTTTTTTAGACTAAGCAGGCACAACAGAAGACTTTCAAAGCCAAGAGGATGCAGTCAATAACATTTTTCATTACAATGCCTGCAGTGGGACCTCCACGGTCCCCTATCTCTCAAACTTTTGATGTGTGACAGCATCAATAACCTGTTTGTGAGGGCTAGGAGCCAAGTTCAAGGGGGAGGGGGGTCTGTGTCACAGAGAGGCCAAGGGAGCTGCTCAAGGTCACAGCCAAGTAACACAGTCAGATGAACCCATCTCTAACCTCTTGGGTACAGACCTCTCTTCCCTGGTTTGTCCAATATATCAGCTGACCTTGCACGTCTAGAAATACGCTCCAGAACAGCTAAGGATGCGGACAGGGTGGGTCCACCTCTCCGGTCTGTGGATAAATGTTGGGGGTGGGGGCAGAAAGCAAAGGAAGGTGGTGCGCCCCAAACCTCAGTGTCACTAAGACTTCCCTAGGGAGCCTGTTCATCCTCGGGCAAGCTACATTTCTGACGCACCACTTCCAGAGTATCTGGAAACACCCTTTTAGATGCCACTTGACTATGTTCTTCCCTGTAACCCGCAGCTTTCGAATCTGGTGAGGAAGACACCCTGGGACTTGTTTACGGGAGGCTGAAATATCTGCTCTGCGTTCAAAGTTGAGAGGATGCTGATATTACGAAAATTCAGGTAGAGAGGAAAAATAACTAAGAAACCAGCTGCCAGCTGAAGCAAAACCACAGCCAATTTAGCAGAAGGAACACAAATTCTCAACGGGGAAGGAGGTAAAGAGGTTGGGGACTGGAAAAGCAGAAAAAAATAAATTCACTTGTGCTTTCTCGATAGAGGATAATGCAGCTTTTAAACGTACGTATGATGAGCAGGAACGTGGCCTTTACCTGAAGTGCAGGGGTTTCTTGAAACCTGAACAGTGCTGGGTTTTGTCTCTTTTTTTTTTTCTTCTTTTTAACAAAACACCAGAAGATATATCTCACCCAAAATTGGTTCATTGATTGCTTCAGAATGCGTAAATGATTCTATTTTGGAGTCACAGACACAGGCTGCAGAAATAACCCACTTCTGGGAATGTGGTTTTAAAATTAAGAGCAAAGCAACAAATGAACTGACCGAAGAGGTCTTGGAGGGCGGACTGGGCCACGGAGGATGGGAAAAGCTCTTTTCCCAGGCACAGAGCACGTTGTGTTTTGTTTCGTTTTGTTTTTTTTTAAAGGCCTCTCGCTAAAGTAGTGTATAGAGTTTCCTATTTACCAGTCTTTGTGCCTATGAAGTCATACGATTCCATACCCATCCCGGGAGGGGCAAGTGGAAAATGGCTATGCCTAGTTCACAGCTCCAAAGACTGAGGAATCCAGAGATATCATGTGATCTGCTCACATGTCAGCTTCATGGTGACGCACACATCAGAGCCATTGGTGCTCCTCGATTTTCTGCCCCAGCACCCGCTGCCTGCCTTGCAACTCGTGGCCTTTCTTCAGACATCACACCCAGGAACCAAGGAGTCCTGAACTCGCCAGCACCGCACTGGATGCAAGCTCATTCCATGCCTTCGGCGAATGTTTATTAAAGCGCCTACTGTGTGCCAGGTACTGTGGAGGTGCCGGGCCACGTGAGGGAGCAAGGCAGACCAAATCTTGGTTTGCGTGGAGCTTATTTGTAGTTGGGGAAGGCACAGGACACACAAACGCGGTGAAATGTCCTTCTAGCAATGACAAGCGCGCTGAAGGTAATTACAGCAGGATAAGGGGATGGAGCGGGGGCCTGCTTTGGAGAGAGGGTGGCGGCGATGTGGAGGCATGTGCATGTTACAGCACTTAAAACCCTTGGTGACCTGCGGCCACGGGTGGGTCCGTACCCCACCCCCACGGCTAACCGAGGGCAGAGGCACTGGTACTCTGAATTCCGAGGACCAGCCACCGGCCTGTGTGCCGGGTGCCGCTCAGAGCTCGTATGGATGAAAGGTTCCCACGTGGACAAGCTGGGCTAACACATGCCACCTTCCCTTGATGCATGGGCATCAGACTCCCCACTTAACAAAATGAAGTCTTTGGATGGTTCCTAAAAGGCTCCTGAATGTCAGGCACAAAGTATGACGTCTGCTTGCCTTCCAGCAGGGGGCCTGGCGGCGGCGTCTTCCAGAACACTGGCTGCATAACAACCGCTGCTGGGTCCCAGGCAGGAAGGTAGGGGAGAAGGGTCCCACTTGGTTCCTAATCCCAATGGTGACCCCGAGCTAGTCAAATGTCTCCTCCTGGACCATGACCCTCCTGGCCTCCCTGCCTCCCCTGGAAGGAGAAAGCACCGGGCACACGGGAGGCACTCACTCACTGCCGCCAGCCTGACGCCAGCCTCCTCTCTTCCCGGTAGCGTTCCAGTAAAGCAAAGTTCAGACACAAGTGCACTGGCCCCATGGTGCTGCCTCCCGCAGCTGACGCCAGGAGAGCACAGGAAACAAATGGTCTGACTCCTGTTCTCTGCACCCTTTGCCACCTGCCCTGCTGTAAAAGTAAAATGACATGTCTGCAGCACGGGAATCTTTAAAAAGCAGCCCCCACCCTGCGGCACAATTACAAGTCTGTGTGAGCTGCATGTTAACATCAGATTCTTGCTTGGGGGTTTAATAAAAAATAAAAAAAAAATTTAAAAAGGAAGAAAAAGAATCGGTTTTGAAAGACTGGTATTTCAACCTCCAACCACCTCCAGCCGTTAAATGTCATTCCTTCTAATCAAATTCTCCGGTCCTTGCTGGGCACTAGTTTGGGGTCCCTGAGCAGTGGAGACCAAACGCTGCCCTTCCAGGCTATGAAAGATCCTTGCTGGAAAGCCAGTTGGAGCCTAATCTCCCCACGGATGCCTGCTTCAGTGCAAAGCCCTCTGCAGGGCAGGGTGGGGGGTGGGGGGGTGGCGGTGGGGGGTGGATTATGACTCTGGAGCTGATGCACATGGTGCTGGGCGCATGAGCAGACAGGCCTATGAGGGGCTGCGTGCGCTTGACAGGTGCGTACAGGCTGTGTGCCGTGTGGCGGAGGTGGAAGGCAACAACACACACAAAATCCAATTAGTCGGGGGTTAAAGGATCATACTTATCTTTGCAGCTCCATCCAAATGATGAATCTCTGGCAGGTAATAAACAACGCCAGGTTTATGGCAAGAGAAAAGTGACAGAAAAACAAGCAGCTAACACTGGGGTAATTCTCTATCTCTTTCGTGTCCAGCTTAAAGTCAAGAGGCAGGAATCTTCTACGATAATAATATCAATTCCTAAAAAAAAAAAACCAAAAAACAAAAACAAAAAACCAAAAACAAAAACAGAACAAAACTAAGGGCATTCTCTTCCAGCCGGGGACAAAATGCTGCTTTTTATTTGAAGAGGAAACAACCAGTTGAAAAGGGATTGTGTCCTACCCGGGCACTGTAATTGTCTAAAACCCCGAGTATCAGCTTGGGCCACATAAATAAATAAGATTAAATTAAAGAAATGGACCCTCTCAATGTACTGCATCACGCTCTGGATCGAGCAAGCAAACATCTATTCAGCGAAGAGCTTATTAATAGTGAGCTTTCAGCATGTCACTGCTGGCAAGGCCCCCAGGACCCAGGAAAGAGGACAGGGCCAGAGGAAAGTCTCTGCGTACCCGTGAACACATTACCCGCCGCTTCCAAATTGGAATACAGTAATAACACCAGTGGGAGAAGCTGCATTTCAGATACAAAGTTGCAAGTGGTAATAATCTATAATGGCTTCAGCTAACCATGTACAACAGGAAAATGACAAATGTGTCATTTAGAATGCGCCGGGCTAAATGCAATGACTTATATTAATACGGACAGGTTCTTTGCGGGTCATCATGCAGAGGGAGGGAGGGTGTGATAACTCTGATTAAATGAAAGCGCCGCTGTTTTTAACTTCTGGAACGTTTCAAAGTCTAACATGCCCCTCGGATGCCCCCGGGGGGGTGCCGAGATTGTAATGAAGCCATTTCATTTTCATCGAGATGAAGCACACACATCCACACACACATCCCAGCAGCACCCCGCTACCCCGCATCCCGCTACCCGCAGAATTAGGGACTCGGGGGGCCAGCGGGTAAGTGAATGGGATTTTGAGGGCTCCCAGGGCAGAGATCCTATGCTCGTCTTCTCGTGAACTCCGGAACGGCTCTAGGGTTGGTGTTCTCGGGCCCAGGGAGGGCAGTCACGCTCTCATCATACAGGGTGCAACCCGTCAATCTCCTGATTTAGTAGGAAGCTACACAACCGTGCCAAGATCCTCATCGCCCAGTCCTTAGCCAGCGTTCCTAACTCTGCCTTAAAGGAAATCGGTTCCAAAAGAACAAGAAAACACCAGATTAAATATTCTAGATGCCTTCTGCATAGCACATACTGAGCAAACCACAGATTTCTCAGAGCCCAGAAGAGACCCTGGGCAGCCACTGGCCCATCCGGCCTTGGGCACGGAGAGGGTCGGTGACTGGCCCCAGGTTACACAGCAAGCGTGTGGCAGAGGCCCAGTGCAGCATCCCTGGTCTGTGGGCTCCTTGGCTAACTTACCAAGCCTTTTTGGCTGAAAAGCTTTGAGAGGTCTACTACTACTACTACTATTATTATTATTATTATTATTATTATTATTATGATTGGCTCTTGTTCATTCAAGATAGATTTTTCAAAAATCAAACATTTCAACATAATTGCAAATAGTAAATGGCTTGCCTTATCTGGACCTGTCACTGTTGATTTAGCAAATAGCCTTCAAGAGAGGGATGGGAGCCCCCTGGAGAGAGGATCAGAATCCTCGCTGAACCGCTCTGGGCAACCACGGATACCTGATTTGTGAGAGAGAGAAGTGGAAAAACTTTGTATGTTCAAGCTCTTCTGTTCCCTGGGAGGAGGTGACCCTCTCTGATTCACGAATTCACTGATTCCTAAAATTTAATTTTCTTTTTATTACACACACACACACACACACACACAAAAGCTTTCCTTCGGGAAAGCTCCTTGTATCTGCAGAAGAATAAGGTTTCGGGATTGAAAACACATCTCAAGAACCAAAACAGAAACAACCGAAGTGGAGACTGACAGATGAATAAAGAAGGTACACACAACACACGCACACGCACACGCACACGCACACACGCACGCACACGCAGTGGAATATTATTTGGCCACAAAAAAAAAATAAACAAATTCTGCCCTTTGTGACAGCATGGATGAACCTGGACATTACACCAAGTGAAATAAACCAGACACATAAAAACAAATGCAGGACGATCTCACTTACATGTGGAATCCCAAAAAAAGCATAATCCACAGAAGCAAAGAGCAGAGCAGTGGTTACCAGAGGCCAGGGGTGGAGGAAACAGGAAAATGTTGGTCAAAGGGAAGACTCTCAGAAAATGAGTAAGTGCTGGGGAGGATCCAATGCACAGCCCGGCGACTATAATTAATAATTCTGTATTGTATGCTTGAAATTAGCTAAGAGAGTTCATCCCAAGTGTTCTTAACCACAGAAATAAAGTAACTGTGTGAGGTGATGAGTAATTTAGCTTGACTGGGGTAACCCTTGTATAAGGGACAGGTATCAAAAAAAAAAAAAGAAGGGGGACAGGTATCGCAAATCACTACACTGTACGCCTTAACTATACACAATTTTTATTTCTACTTCCATAAGGCTGGGGCAGAAAATAAACAGACGAGTAAATTAACAAATAAAAGCACACCGAAGAAGACAGAAAACGTGTCTTGTGCTAAATGCAATGTGGCACATGGAGCAGAAAAGACAGAAAAAGCGGTGATACTCGAATCAAGTCTGATGTTTGGTTGAGAGGAATGTAAGTTTATCAGAAAATCCCTGACACGGTGCCCGACAGCAGTGTAGCCAATAAACAGGGCCTGGAAGTGGAGAAATCCGGGTTAAGGGCCGTTTGTAACCAGCAGAGAGGCCGGGGCCTCTTTTGGCTCCCGGTTAAGGGACTTAATGCCCTCACTTTTGTGGAGATGTGTCAACCGCGCCGGGTGTTCTAGGCTGTCCTGAAACTGCCTGCCCATCCTGCAACCCGGAGGTGCTCGCAGAGGCCACAGAGATGAGGTCCCGCCTCCTCCGTTTTAAATTCCACCCACGGAAAGTCTGTTCTCCTGTCCCCCTGCAGTTAAGGTGACACAAAGCAGTATTCATTTTGCCTGTTGCTTCTGTAGGTTGCAAAGGGGTGTGTTCCAGGCAGGCTGTGTCTGGCGGTGGCCGGAAGAAGGGCACCCGGAGGCAGGAGCTCCTCCTGCCCTGGCCGGCCCCTCCGTAGGAAAAGTGACAGTCGGGGACATGGTGGGCGTGGGGAAGTGGGTACTGCTCAGCTCCCAGGGCTCCTGCACCCATCCAAAGGCAGTTCTGCTCCTCTGGGTGCTCAAAAACCATACCATGGAGAGTTTACGTTTTACTAGACCAGCTAAGGCCCGCCCTGAGTCACAGAGTTAGGGGGAGCAAGGTGAGCCTCCCTCCCTCAGGGAGGCTCAGACACGCCATGCAGAGCGACACCCACCCTGGAGGGCCGAGCTGAAGCTCCGGTCCCCGGCAGCTCCGGCCCCTTGATGTGTCTGACACTGGGATGCAAACCGACAGGTGAGCCTGTGTTATTAACGTCCGGGTTACCTGAGGCCTTTCGAACGTCTGGCACCTTGTGACGAGTCAGTTTGCCACTAAAATTGAATCCACGTTTATAACTGACCATTTGGACCAAGTTATCTCTCGAGTATAAATGTATCATCTGGGAACTCTAGACCTTTTAGGGCCAAAGGCTAACAGACTATTTCTTTATAAACATACTGAATGTCAGATAAGGGGAAAAGATTGATACCGGGGGGAGGAGAGAGAGGAGGACAGACGCATGGAAATGCACAAGAACCTCTGTCTGACCACAGGTCACCTAATGGGGCCCAGGAAGTAGCCCTGGACCTCTGCAGCCTGGCCACTTCCCAGCAGCCCGCGGGCCCTCAGCCGGTGTCCTGACCACCTGCACCGAGGAGGACCCAAGGCAGGGAAAAAGGCGTTGGTAGTGAGAAGCTGGGTCACAGGACGCCCTAAGCCCCTAGGAAGCATTTTCCCTGCACGAGCTGAGTATGTCACCGTTTTTTCCCCCAAAACCCTTTACTTCCTGTACAAAGGTGAGCAAAGGCGAAGGTGGCCTGTAGGTGTGGGTGTGCAAACACCCCCAAGGAAGGGATCCTTGAGTCCCCATGTACACCACGCTCTACCCATCTCACACTCCAACTGGTTGCCAACAGCCCTAGGCGTGAGATTAGCAAACTCCAATCTACTTTAAACAGCTTGATTAAATCCCTAGGAGACCGCTGTCAGGGGGTTATTTTTCTCAATTAACAGACACAAAAAGTGCAACCGTTCTCAAGGGGGTGGAAGATTTATTCCTGACGTTCGGGCGGGGGCCTCCTTTCCAACAAGGTTAGGGACACTGGGCCCAGCCGGCTGCCCCATTTTCCAAGCGGAAGACCCAGGGGTCTTGGAGAGGAAACGTGTCTGGTCCCAGGACACACCGCCTGGGACATGCAAACAGCAGAGCCAGGTTGGGGGCAGCCTCCTCGGCCGGGCAGTGCTATAACAAAACTTTGTCTCTTTCAGGGGCATGAACCCCACCAAAGGAGGAGACGAGCACACAGCACAAGCGGAGACACCCGCTGATCACTAAGATATGCAAGAAGGGGACCTTACCTGTTTTTCTTTAAATGCTCATGAGAATCCCTGTGCCTTTGCACGCTACATTTGTCTGAGTATTTGATTACGTCCCCCCCACACTGGCGGCCTTTATGCCCCCCACGGAAGCGGGTCCACGCCCTTTCCCCCCCATCACCGCGTCCGCACCGCAGTGCCGGGCATCTATTTGCCGAAACCAAACAAAACTAGACGTTCCTGTCTTAAAGAAGCATTTAAAAAAAATAATAAAATAAAGACAGAGAGACGCGGCCCAGGAAGGCCAGGTGGACCGCCCCCCGCCCCCCGCGCAGCCTCACCTTGACCGCCTCGGCGTGGGTCACCCGGGCCAGGGACTTGTCGTTGACGCGCAGGATCTGGTCCCCGACCCGCAGCCCCTCCTTCTCGGCCAGGGAGCCCGGCTCCACCAGCGACACGTAGATGCCCACGCCGTGCTCCGCGCCCCCGCGGATGCTGAAGCCCAGGCCCTCGTGCGCCCTGGCGCGCCGCAGGCTCACCAGGCGCACGTCCCCGGGCCCCGCGCCGTCGGGGCCGCCCCAGGCCGGCGGGCGGCAGGCGGCGGCGGGCAGGTAGAGCCCCTCGGCCGTGTACTGGTCGAAGAGCAGCTGGTCGGCGCGCGGGATGACCAGGCGCAGCAGCGGCAGCAGGCGCCGCTTGCCCGGGCTGTCCAGCAGCACGCGCAGGGTGCGCACCAGGTCGAACACGTTGCGGCGCGCGTGGTAGGCGTTGAGGCAGTGCGTGAGCTGCTCGCGCTCCGCCTCGCTCAGCAGCGCCAGCAGCGCCCGGTGCAGCTGCCGCACGTTGGCCGACAGCAGCCGCAGCCCCGCGCCGCCCCCCGCCCCCGCCCCCGCCCCCAGCGAGCCGCTGGAGGACGAGCTCCCCGACAGGCCGTCCAGCTGCGCCTGCATGTCCCCGCCGGGGCCGGGCGCACGCGGGGGAGCCGGGGCGCGGGCGCCGAGACGGGCGCAGGCTCCGCGGGGAAACAGAGGCAGCCGCCCCGGGCGGGGCGGGCGGGAACCGCGTCCCGGAGGCCGAGGGCTGCAGCCGGGCGACGCGGACGCGGACGCGGAGGCGGACGCGGAGGGAGCACGGGCCCCGGCTAGAGCCCGGAGGTGGCGGAGGGAGGCGGCAGCTACATCGCGGAGGGCGCCGGGGCGGCGGGAGTCGGGACGCGGCGCGCGGGCACCCCCCGGCCGGGCCCGAAGCCCCCAGGCGCGGTGCGCGGCGCCCTGGCCGGAGCCCCCCGAGCCGCAGCCGCTGCAGCCGCCGCAGCCGCCCGCCCGGGGCTGCGGGGCATGTCCGGGCTGCGGCGGCCCGGGGACCCCCGCGCGCCCTCCCCGCGCGCCCCCCGCGCCCTCCCCGCGCCCTCCCCGCGCCCTCCCCGCGCCGCCGGGGCGCAGGCGGAGCCGGGACTTCGCGAACTGTCGAGCCGCCCGGGGCCGGTGTTGCAGCGAGTTCCGACGCCGCCGCCGTCGCCTCGGCCCCGGCCTGGCCCCGCCCCCGCCCCGCCCCTCCCCCTCGGCCGCCCCCTCCCCCCCCGCGGGCTCTTCAGGAAATGACGTCCCGCCTCGCGCCTGGCGGTTGCCTGGAGACGGGGTGAAACAGTCCAGCCCCGGGGAAGAAAGGGGTGAAAGTGATGGGGGGTGCGGGGAGGAGCTCCGGGGCGCCCCCCCCCCCCGCCTCCCCGCTCCCGGGCCGCGCCCCGAGCCTCAGCCTCAGCCTCAGCCTCAGCCTCAGCAGCGCTTGGGAGCAATTAGCCGCCTAGAAGCTAATTCACAGTCGTGGGGGGGCGCGGCACGGGGGGTCGGGGGGACCCAACTTTTTTGCCGCTGAAATGCTAAACGCTCCAGGCTCGGCGTGGAGCCTCCAGAGGGGCGCTCCCCTCCGGCACGCCCAGGCGCACCAGCGCGAGGGGTTGGTGCGGGGCGGTCGGAGGGCACCTGCTGTGTGCGAGACCCACACCCAAGCCTGAGGGTGCTGGCGCCCGCCGGGGCGACCCCCCGTGCAAGGGGAGGTCGGGCTGCACCGCCGCCGGGGAGGCGGGAAGCCGCTTTCCAGAAATGCAAGCGCGCGCGGACGCGGGTGGGTGCGTGCAGCCCCGGCGAGATCCCAGCAAGGCGGGTGGGTTGCATATCGCTGTCGGCGTCCTGGTTGTGCTCCCGTCAGCACGGGGGGGAACATGGGATGTCTGTGTATTACTTCTTTCACCTTCATGCGAATCTGCAAAAAAAAAATAATTTTGGAATGTATATGAAGGAGTCGGGGAGACAAGTACTCTGTGCCTTCCCATCCCAAGACGACAGGGGACCAGGGGACGGTAGTGCAAGGTGCGGCCTAAAGCTCTCCTCTCCCACCCCACTCCCCCAGATGTGATCCAAGTGAAAGTCCTGTGCTTCTGTTCCAAGGTGGCTTTCCAAGGAGCCCATTGGTGTTCCTCCCCCCACTGCCACATCCCTTCCAACCGATGGACTCTCCTAAACTATTCTTGGCTTTATTGTCCCTAAAAACAGAGTGGAATTACCAGTGCGAACTTCTATCTTGGGGAAAGAGAGATTGGATATCACCTAACGGAGTAGCTTGAGCTGGCCCCGGAAGGATGGAGCGTTCGCTCCTTCATCCACTTACTTATTCGGTCGCTCCTTTACTCGGTGGTTTCCAAGCACCTGTTGGGTCCTGGGTCCTGTCCTGGGTGTTGGAGACACTGGTTTTAAAAAAAGGAGCACTGAGGGGGGGGCACTTGACGGGATGAGCACTGGGTGTTATTCTGTATGTTGGCAAGTTGAACACCAATAAAAAATAAATTTATTATTAAAAAAATAAAAATTAAATAAATAAAGGAAATCGCTAAAAAAAAAAAAGGGAAATCGCTGATTTCAAGGAGGTCACTGTTTCCCAGGGGAGAAAGACCACGTGAATAAAGTTAAAAACCAGCATGGTAAGTGTCATGATGGCTGAGAGGGCCCCGGGTTAGGGGAGGGGAAAATTTGAAGGCCTTTATCAAAGAGGTGACACCTGAACAAAGGTCCCCCTAAGGAGAATGGACTTTCTTTGCTGGGCTTTGGGTAATCACAGAAGGATTTTCAGCACTGTCGGGTTAGTGCGTGCCCAAAGCTGAGGCTGGGAATTGAAGCTACTCCCCACCCCCCAAATCTTTAACTCTCTTATTCACTTCCCTATGACAGATCTGGGTTAAATTAATATCCAATGAACATATTGGACAGAGTGTTTTGAATAACCAGTTAAGCTACCTTGGAACATATGTATGTCTCACAGCCCTCAGCTTAGCAGCTAATGCTGTGTGTCATTCTCCCTCCTCTTAACTGCCATTGAAGAAGCCTTTGATGCCACTTGGCGAAGGTATTTAGATTAAAAAAAAAATCTCCCCCACTCCCCAAATATATAAATGGCATGCCTCAAAATGACACCAAGCAGGGTTTAATTATATGCAGTTCAGGTTTTCTGCAAATGTATTTCATGCTCGGCTTTCACTTAGTTTGTGTTTCTAATTATAATTACTGTGATTGGCTTGATAAATGCACCTAGGAGCTAAGATCCCCATTCCCAACACTTTATCTCTGTGCAAGGATGCTGGAGGGAGGGGGGGGGAGAGAAAAAGGTATTTTTGCCTCAGGCAGTAGAAACTACATCACACAGGCCTCTTTGTAGAAAAGAAACACTTTCTTCTGCAAACATCAGAGACCATCTGGGAGGCCACACTATTGTTTAATTTCGTGGAGGCCAGTTGCAGGGGGGGTGGGGGGACAGACAAGTGCAAGAGCCCGGAAAGAGAACTCGCTGGGGCTTCTTCCATCCATCTTGCATAACCGCCTTAGTATCGGTTTGCACTGTGTACCCTCTGATGAGAGGCAGTGTGTAACTGTGCTCAAACCTCAAGAATCCTATTTCATGTCGGAAGATGTGTTTGTCGTTCAGAAATAAGCTCCTGGAAACCCAAGATGCCTGGGCTCCTGAGGGCTACACTGCCTCCGGCCTTCCAGACCTGGAAGGAAGCCCTGACCACGTGAGCCGACCTGGCCTTGGTTGCACACTGCCCTCTTCAGAAGGAAAGTGTTATTATTCTCCCGTGTGTGCGGCAGCTTCCTTTGGCTGACTTCACCAAAGTCACTTTCAGTGGGGTCGCTACTGTTCCCCAACTCTGGCCAATCGATGCCCTTCTCCTATGGATGGTTCTGGAAACTTGGACACGCTGGAGCAGTTGAAAGGCAGAGGGAAGAGTGAATTGTACGCCAGCTCCGAAGGGCTTTGTGTCGAACTGGACTCTGGGTTGTTTGTTTTTTATGCATTTGTTTTAATAAGAGGCAGCGTACGGAGTTGCACTCGGGATCTCGGGAAGAAAACCATTATCCTGTCCCTTTACTAGTGAGTGACCCATAACAAATGGCTTCCCTTCTAGTCTGTAAAATTGAGTTTCTAAACCTTTCCTGTGTCCCCAAAGGACAGTTGCAAGCACCACGTCCTGCCCAGTAAATGAAAGCTCGCAGGTGGAGGACCATGAAGCTGTCGGTTCTCCTCTGTTTTTATGGCAATCTTAGAAAGCCTTTTTCTATGGCATAGTCATTAGGAACTCCTCCCCTTTCCTCTTCTCCACTGGAATGTATCTGTGGGAGGCAATAGAGATTAATTTAATTTAAGATGCATTTCCTGTGGGACGTAGAGAAAAATTAAGCTAATGTTTATTGAGTGTCAGACACTGTTTTAAACACTTGTAACTCATTCAGTCCTCCTAACTATTCTGTAAGGAGAGATGCAACCACCACCACCACCATCACCACCACCATCACCACCACCACCATCGTCATCCTGGTAAAGCAGGTAGAAAAATCAGGACATAGGGACGTGACCGTCCCCAAGATTACAGAGGTAGTTAATGGAAGAGTTGGCAGTCTGGCTCCAGGGTTCTTACTCAACCACATTGCTGTGTAGCCTTCCAAATGCTTGGTTCAACGAGGCTGAAAGGTCGTAGATGGGAATGGTATGAAGACCACATTTTCTTGAAAGTCGGGCTGGGAACATCGGAGGTCGAACACAAGCCACATATTAATGATTCCCAGTTGGCAAGCTGACGTCTGCTGGAGGGGGGAACAGGTAGGGTTTTTGTTTTTTTTTTTTAATAAGGAACGCCTCATTGAGAGAGATGGGCGGTGGAGAGGAGTGGGATCCCAGCCTGGACACAGGCAGAGGCTCAGAGCAGACTGATGCAGGATGTCATAAGGAGTATCTCCCAGTTATCACTTCTGCTTTAGGACCACACCCCGTCTCTTCCTTGCAGCGTCAGTGGGGATGGTGTGAGCAGAGAAAAGAGAAACGTTCACCGTTCACCTCCATGCCTGGTAGCCAATGCAGACAATATTGATGGAAGTGCAGGGAGATAAGAGAGAGGCAGCAAAAAGAGAAAGCGCGAAATATCAGGAAAACAGGGTACAGGTACAGGCTCCAAACTTTCGGAAGCTGAAATGGCATAAAGGGAAGAAGCAGTTAACAGTATTATGGAAAAACTTTGGAGCGTCCTCAGACCCCAAAAATATCCTCTCTCAGGCTTCTCTGATACCTTAGGGCACATCTTGCTAACGGCTGCACAAAATAAGTCAAGATCAGACACAGATGCTCACAGACGCAGCTCAGGGCTATGGCTGCTTGATGCTGAGATGCTGAGTGGAGTTTCTGGGGAAGGAGCTTGGCGGGCCGCGCTTGCGAGGGGGGGTGGGGTGCGCTGCCTTTGTAACAGCTCGCTGCGATGCACAAACCCTGAATGCTAGTTTTGCTTTTTTCCCCCACCCTGCCCCCCGAAAAGCAAAAACCCTCCTCGAATTTCTTTGGGTCTGTGAAAGCAGATACCAGTGTAGGTCTTTTGTCAAAGTGAGGTGACATAAAGCAAATGTCTGAAAAGCGGGGGATACCTGTGTTTATCTGGGCCTTGGCACAATCTCCAAAGCGTCTGACTCATGGTCGTAGAGAATCACATGATATTTATGCTAGAAGGGTGCTAGAGCAGAGAATTGATCTCCAGGTTTCAAGCCCCACTCTGATGTCACTGGGTGACCTTGGCCGAGTCCTGGAGGTCCTATGTGCCTTCTGATGCCCTTTAAAACAGGGACAGTGGTGTTGTCATCAGCATTATGATTGATGGAGTTCATGGATGTGCAGTCTTACCACCCTGCCTGGCAAGCACCGGGTCGTCCTGCAGTGCTTGTATCTAACCACACAGGAGCCCCCCAAAGATAGGGCCGTGGCTCCTTTATCTCTGTGGCTGGGGCTCAGCCCCGGGGCAAGCACACAGTAACTGCTCAGGAATTAGCCGTTGGGTGCCTCCTTGATTCCCTCCCTTGTCGTACAGATGACAATCAAGGCCCAGAGAAGGTCACTAACTCATCCACAGTCCCGCGGGGCACCAGCGGGGCCTGTCTCGGGGTCTCGTTAGCAGCTAGAAGGAAAATGTACTGAGAGCTTGCAATGAAAAGGCTAAGCACTTGACGACAGGCGTCGCGTCTTTAATCCTCACAACAATCCTGGCAAATGGACATGATGATGACCCCTACGTTATAGATAACAAAACAGTGTCCGGCCTATGAGGCGGTTCCCCCAAAGTCTGTCCCATTAACCGGCACCGGCCCACAGCCTGCTCTCACAGCACCTGGTATCAGGACAGATGGGATTGATGCTGACTTCTCTCATACAGCTTTGAGGGAAATAACAAATGATAATGACGGCAATAATAAATCGCAGGGAGCCAATTTGTGGCTAGAAAGAGGCCGAGCGGTGGAAGCGACCCTGTCGGGCATGCTGTGTTGTAATCCGATTGCTACGTGGAGAAGAGCTTCTTTAATCAGAGGATTATATATTGGTTACACCCGGATACTCACTCCACATATCAGCTTGGCTCAGATTAGAGAAGCCCCCAGAGGACACATCCCTACCGTGTACACATCCGCACGGCTAACTGGGGCACCCATTCATGCGTTCACGCCGTTCATTCATTCATCCTTCCAACTTTACTTAGCGCCTCCTCCGTGGGGCCAGGCAACACCCTGGAGATCCAGCAGGAACAAGGCCACCAGGGCTCCTGCCCTCCTGGGGTTGACAGCCAGGAGCTGTTGTGCCGTGAGCTTGCAACAGGCTCATGGTGACCTCTGATGTTAGGGTCCCAGGCAGGGCTCCCCTGCTGGCAGCCCCTTCCCTGAGCTTCAGCTTCCCAGGCTTTTTGGCATCATAGCAAAGTGATTATCAGTACTGCAGACCGACTTGGTGAAATGATTCCTGGTTATGTAACCTCGGAGGAATCGCATCTCCTCTCTGAACCTCAGTTTCTTTATTTATTAAAAAAAAAAAAAAAAACTATAAAAAGGGCTATAAAAAAGTAATGGTTGGAAAGTTAATGGAAATAATGCATGTAAAGCACATAGCATGTGCCTGCGACCAGGGCAGCTCTGCACCGCTGTAAGAATTGCTTCGAGGGGCGCCTGGGTGGCACAGTCGGTTGAGCTGCTGACTCTTGGTTTCGGCTCAGGTCGTGATCTCAGGGTCCTGAGATCAAGCCTCGTGGCGGGCTCTGTGCTCAGCGTGGAGTCTGCTAGAGATTCTCCCTCTGCCCCTCCTGCTTGTGTGTGTTCCCTTTCTAAAATAAATAAATCTATTCTTTTTAAAAAAGAACTGCCTCGAGAAAGGAACTCAGAGTTTTGCTTATCTGTATGGATCCTGTAAGACTTTTTTTTTTTTTTTAATGATGAGGTAATGAGGTGGCTAAATTTCTGGTTAATTGCTTCATGTCCTCGCTGATGCTCAAGGAGGTTTCTTGTTTTGTTTTTATTTTTAACTCCAGTCTTCAGGGGATTCTGAAAAAGAATGCTGTTCCCGGGACTTTCTGTACACTATCGGCCAAGGTCTTCCTCTCCCGGCCTCAGTCTTCCCGTCTGTACAATGAGGGGCTTGGAGGCGATGACCTACAGGCCTTCCCAGCTCTAAGAAGGGTGTTTTTGTTTCTATGGCAGAGGAGGAAGAGGGAGGGGAAGGCAAGGATGAGAGGGAAGCAGGAAGAGCTTTCTGGGGTTCTGGGCAGATTCAGATTTAGAATTCCGTCCCTGGCTCCCTGGCTGAGTGATGACTCTTCCTCTGACTGGTTTGAGGCTCATAATGTCTCTTTGCCTCCGGGTTTCAAATAGCAGCTAATGGTCCTAGCTGCCTTTCAGCAGGTTTTGTGATTTTGCCTTTGACTTTGACCATCTTCAAAGACACTCGGCAGACATCGTTATTACATTTACAGGGCCCGATGTGCCCAACCGCTTGGCAAATTGTGTCAAAGAATCTATAACTGTTACAGAAGAATGCTTGCTCTCTGCATTCTTCTTTATTCCTTGGAAGTTTGATGTCCTCATTGACCTTCCATGAAGGTAACAATAAATGGAGTTTCCACATCCTGGAATTACAGTGACATTTCTTAAAGCCGGTGGAACCGTAAAGACCACATTCATTGATTCATCCAACAAATGTGTTTCAAGTGCCTACTATGTGTCAGGCACCACGTGAGGGCTGAAAGGGCTGACCTATCATCCTTATTCTCGGGCCTCCCTTTTTTTTTTAATAAATTAATTTTTATTGGTGTTCAATTTACCAACATACAGAAAAACACCCAGTGCTCATCCCATCAAGTGTCCCCCTCAGTTCGGGCCTCCCATTTAGTTGGGAACAACACGTAAAGACTAATACCTGCTCTTTGCTCTAATAGAGTGCCTTAGTTATCTATTGCTGTGTAACAAATTATTACAAACCTGATGGCTTGAGCAGCACACATTAATTGTCTCGTAGTGTCCAGGGGTCAGGGGCCTGGGCATGGGTTAGCTGGTTCCTCTGCTCGTTTTTTTTTTTTTTTTTTTTTTTTCACAAAATGGCAATCAAGGTGTTGGCAGGGCTGTGTTTTCATTTGAAGGCTTGACTAGGGAGGATTCACTTCCAACTCAGTCAGTGGCAGAGTTCGTTTCTTATGACATAGAGGATGATTGGACGTCCCACCTTTTCACTGGCTGTTTCTCATCTTGGAAGCCAGGCAGTTTTTTTGCCCTGTGATCTGTACATGGCAGCCGACTTCTTCAAAGCCAGCAAGGGACTCTCTCTCTCTCTCTCTCTCTCTCTCCAGTCTGCTAAGACGGAGTCTTCTATAATGTAAGGCAATCTCAAGAGTGCATCCCATCCCATTTGTCATATGAAGTAACCCAATCAAAGGAGTGACATCCTATTTTGCCTTATGCCATAGTTAGAAGCAAGTCATCGGTTCTGCCCAAACCGAAGGGGAGATTATATAAGGACGTGGCTCGTTGCAGGGGTCACTTTAGGGTACGCCTGCCACACAGAAAATGGACAAAGTGTAACAAGTGTGCAGAGGAGGTAGCCCCTGTTCCTTTCAGGGGAGGTCAAGAAGGTGTCCTGAAAGAGGAGACATTTGAAGGGTGACACTTGAAGGATGAGGAGGGGGTCGCCAGGTGGATAAGGTGGAAAGGGCACTCTGGGCAGAAGGAACAGCAAGGGCAAAGACACGAAGGCGGGAAAGACTACAGATTGTTTGGGGAACTTGCAAGGAAGTTCTGTGTAGTTGGATCCAGCAAGCATGTGGCCGGAGACGTAGCTGGAGAGAAGAAGGTGGGCAGCAGTGAATCGGGACAGCCGTGGAATGGGGGGCTCAGCACCTTTGACTGTATTCTAAAAGCAGCGGAGAGCCATCAGTTTGCAGGTGTGGATCCAGATTCTCCCTGGAAGAGCCACCAGCACCTTTTCTAATAGTCCCCAAAGATTTATAGAAGCACTTGGACTTCATAAAGCATCCTCAGGGAAGGTGGCACCTTTTTTTTAAAGAGCGTGATAGACACCAGAGCCTGCTAAAAATAGGTCTGAGCCTCCATGGCGGACCAAGCCATGAACCGTTTATGTTGGAAGGCACTTTCAAACCTCATGCGAGCCGGTGACTGCCTTTTCTCCTCGCCTGTTTGGTGCAGCTTGGTCATGTGTGGCAGGCGTTAGAATCAGACTGACCTGGATTCAAATCCTGATGCTGCCACTTGCCGGCTCGTAAGGCCTTGACCAAGTAACTGCAGGGAGAATCAAACGCAAGCATCTCCGCAGACCACCCCTCCGGCTTGTGTGTGAGCCTGTCGGGGCTGCCATAACAGAGGGCCACAGGGGGCATAAACAACAGAAATTTATTTTCTCAGGACGCCTGGGTGGCTCAGCAGTGGAGCATCTGCCTTCAGCTCAGGTCATGATCCTGGGGTCCTGGGATCGAGTCCCGCATCAAACTCCCCACAGGGAGCCTGCTTCTCCCTCTGCCCAAATCTCTGCCTCTCTCTCTCTCTCTGTCTCTCATGAATAAATAAATAAAGTCTTTTAAAAAAATTATTTTCTCATGGTCCTGGAGGCTAGAAGTCTGAGATCAAGGTGTCAGTAGGGTTAGTTTCTCCTTGAGGCCTCTCTCCCGAGTTTGCAGATGGCCACCTTCTCCTGGGGTCTCTACTTTGTCTTCCTTTTGTCTCTGCAGACATACCTGTCAAATGTCCTCTTCTTACGAGGACACAAGTCATAGTGGATTAGGGCCCATCCTGGAGATTTCATTTTAACATAATCACCTTCTTTAAAGACCTAACCTCCAAACATGGTTGGTCTGAGGTGCGAAGGCTTAGGATGTCAACATATGACTATCATCAGGGGACACAATCCAGCGCAAGATAGTATAGTCTCAACTCACATTAGCTGCATCTTCCTCCACCTCCGATGGTGAACATGTCCATGCTCCGGTTGGAGGCATGATTTCTCAGCCTCTCACACTCTAGTTCTTCCACAAGAGCTGCTTTGTCTCATCAATCACCTTCCAGAAGGACGTGCGTTCACTCCTTGCTCTGTAACTAACGGCACCAGCAACACCGGTCCAGACGGGCTCCCAACGCCACTGAAATATGCCTAACAAAGCAACTGAATAACCTTTCTTTAATTTAATCCAATGGCAGTAATTTTCCAGAACACACCATTACAAGGGAGCAGGATGGTCTCCAGGGCTTTTGATGCCTAATTAAAAGGCACTGTTGCAAGAAGGAGATTGCAGTTACGTCTCAGAATCACCTCGTTCTGATTTTGGAGTTGTAGAAAAAGGAGTTTTTACCCAACTGTGAGGAGGAAGGGGCTAGGGGAATTGTGGGGGCCTCTGCTGGTCACACAGAGAAGGCTTCGTGCCATTGTTTCTGTTTGTTAGAGTAAGCCAAGGTCATTCCTCTTATGTTGTGGGTGACGGGGCCAGGAAGCTCTGACCCTGGGCCACGGAACTTCAGGGATCGCCCACCCATTTTCAGTATTAGCTTATCCAGCGGCACCTTCTTCTTGAGCAGGTTATTAGGTGCTGTGGATGGTGGGCACGATCATCAAAATAACAGATAAATATTTCAGAATCACAGATTCTTCATTTGAGGCTCATGCTCTAGCACATTTGTGAATTCTGGTCCCCAAAACTGTGCGAGAACCACTTTCTGTTGTTCTGAGCCACCCAGTTTGAGGTAATCTATTAAGCAGCCTTAGGAAATTAATACCCGTGGTTAATAATAATTGCCTGAAGTTGATGTATTTCAAGTGTTATGTTATTTGAGGCTTCCTATTCTTGTGGTTGTTTTGAGAAGTCAGTGAAATAATGCATATAATGTGCTAAGCATGGTTTGTCCTCCATAAATGCCATACGAATACATTCATTTGGCTATTTTTTTTTTAAAGATTTCATTTATTTGTTCATGAGAAACACAGAGAGGGGAGAGTGAGAGGCAGAGACACAGGCAGAGGGAGAAGCAGGCTCCACACAGGGAGCCCGACGTGGGACTCGATCCCAGGTCTCCAGGATCGCGCCCTGGGCTGAAGGTGGCGCTAAACCGCTGAGCCACCCGGGCTGCCCATTCATTTGGTTATTAATATCTTTATCTTTTTTAACAAAGATTTTAGTTTTAAGTAATCTCCTCACCCAACGTGGGGCTCGAACTCACAACCCTGAGATCCAGAGCCACACGCTCCACTGACAGAGCCAGCCAGACGCCCCTGTATTTATTATTATTTTTTTGTTGTTGTTAAAATCAGATTATTTTTTTGTTGTTGTTTTTGTTGTTTTGTTGTTTGTTGTTGTTAAATCAAAATCAGATAATCAGATAACCCCTAAAGGCAACAAACAAATATGCATATAAATGGGGTCAAGGTAAGTGAAGTGAATTCATATTTGTCCTTTTGACTCCTCAGAAAGCTATTCAGGAAGGAGGTCACCTAGGATCCAGCACTGGGCTTATGGCCTGGGTCCTAGACAGGAAGGCCTGTGTACTGGTCCCCTGGTCCCCTGGTCCCCTGACCCCTGACCTCTGCTCCAGAGGAGCCGTTAGGCAATTACATTACAGTGGAGCGGGCCATCAGGCAGAGGAAGCTGAATGGGCCAACGGGGGAAGGTGGAGCTGGATGTCAGGAAGGCTTGCAGGAGGAGTCAGTGGAGAGAAGCAGGTGTGAGCATTGTGGAGGGCATTCTGGAAGTAAAGCCTAACTTCTTCGTGCATCTGAAAGGACGCCTGGGACTTCGCCACCTCAGGAAGGTGGAGCATACAAGTCTGAAGGAAACCCCATTCAACCAACTAACTTCAGAAAAGATATGTGATTGGGGAAATGAATATTGCATCCATAAGATACCGGGCACCTGCGTGGCTCAGTGGTTGAGCATCTGCCTTCAGCTCGAGTCATGACCCCGGGGTCCTGGGATTGTTGGGCTCCCCGCAGGGAGTCTGCTTGTCTCTTTGCTTGTGTCTCTGCCTCTCTCTGTGTATCTCTCATGAGTAAGTAAATAAAATCTTTAAAAAAAAAATCAATAAGGTACCATTTCATACCTGCCAGGTAGACAAAAATCAAAATATCTGACATTACCAAGTATTGATGGGACCGTGCTATAAGAGGAACCCACTTGCAGGGCTAGTGGGGTGTAAAGGGGCATGATCGCCATGGAAAATACCTGGAAGTATCTAGCACGCTTGAGGAGGTGGCAAACTGAGCAGCTCTGTAGCTTGGTATATTCCCTGGAGGAATTCTCACACATTTGTACCCAAAGTGCGCCAGTTAGTTTCTGCTTTGTAACAAGTCATCCCCCAAAACACAGCACCTTGACCAACAATCTCTTATTTAGCCTACACTTCTACGGGTCAGCTGGGAGTCTTTCTGGTCTGGCCCAGCTTGCTTGGCTCATCTCTGCTGGGCTCTTTCCTGTAGGAGAGGTCAATGGGCAGGCGGCCGGCAGGTGCATGAACTCGCATGGCCTCATCTCGTGTCTGCTGGTCAGCTGGCTGTTGGCCGCAGTGACCGAGCTACATGTCTTGTGTCCTCTAGCCCCAGGCCGTGGTTAGCACCCTTGCAGGGTATAGGGCATGTCGCTAATATATGGTGGTTAATGACACACTTGCCTGCAGGATTATCTGATGATGTGGATTAGGAAAAGACAACCTTAGAAGTTTTATCCTCTTTTCTTTTAAATCATGGCTTCATTGAAGTATTATTCATATACCATTCAACTCTCCCACTTAGGGTGAACAATTTTGTAGTTGTAAATACATTCGCAGTATTGTGAATCCTCTCTGCAGTCAATTTTGGAACATACTCGATCACCCCAAAAAGAACTCCATATCCGTTAGCCATCAACCCCCCCAATCTATTGTCCCCTGTATCCTAGACAACAACCAAACTACCTTCTGTCTCTAGAGATGACTTGCTTATCCTGGACATTTCATGGAAATGGAATTATGTAATTATTTGGCCTTTTATGCCTGGTTTCTTTCGCTTAGTGTAAAGTTTTCGAGTTTCCTCCAGGTTATAGCATATATTCGTTCTCCGTTCCTCTTCGTGGCTGAATGCTATCCCACCGTACGGCTATACTACTCTTTGTTGATCCTCGCATCAGTTGAGGCACATTCGAGTCGTTTCCACTCTTGGCTATCGGGAACAACGCTGCTTTGAGCGTTCACGTACAGGCTTCTGTGTGGACATATGTTTCCATTTCTTTCAGGAGTAGAATTTCTTGGTCCTATGGTAGCTCTGTGCTTTCCAAGCTGCTAGATTGTTTGCAAAGTGGCTGCACTGAGCCTTGGAACTCTACAGCCCTCAAGAGTCAGCCTTTGGGGCCTTCTAAGCCAACATTTATACTGGTAACTTTTGGTTCTTTCTTTGCTGTTGTTGTTTGCTTTGTTTCTTTGTGGGCTTTTTTATAAACCAGGAATCAGATGCGATGTGGCTTCAGGCCCAGTGAGGCCAACCGGGTTTGGGCAAGCTCTGTAAGTGCTTCCTGCCCACCTCTGATGCTCTGGCAGGGTTTGCGGCCCCCTCACCTTCCTTCTTGCATCCAGCTCGTTCAGAAGCTTTCTGTTCTTGGTTCTAGTTCATTCTCATTTCCTCCTTGGTAGAGCCTTCCATGCCTCCTCTCCTCCACCAGGCCACTGAGGAAGGTTCTGGGGGTCATCTCACCAACCCCTCCCTTCTGGGGACTGAGGCACGAAGGCAGTGTTGGAGTTGTGGGGTCCCAGATCTGAAAATAAGTTGAGGGCAGAACTGAAACAGAAAACTAAGATTTGTTTTTTTTCCCCCTCTTCTTATTAAAATTATAATGCCTGCTTATTGTATAAAAATGAGAAAGGTAATTATAATTCAAAAAGAATAAAAACATCTTTTAAAAAAAGATCACCCATAATTTCACCACCAACAGAAAGTTAATGTTATCTTTTTTGGTTTATAACTTTTATTAATTTAATTATTCATTAATTTTAGTATATGTGCTGCCAAAGCGAGCACCAATTATTCATTAATTTATTCAATAAATGTTTATATGGTGTCTACCAATTGCCAAGTATTTACTAAACCCGGGAGACATTTCTCTTTGCATATGTACATATGTATAAATATATACATCATTTCCGACGAAAATCAGGATCATCTTACATATGTGCTTTATCATTTAAATTTCTTTTTTTTTTAAGATTTTATTTATTCATAGACACACAGAGAGAAAGAGAGAGAGGCAGAGACACAGGCAGAGGGAGAAGCAGGCTCCACGCAGGGAGCACGACATGGGACTCGATCCCGGGACCCCGGGATCACACCCTGAGCTGAAGGCAGACACCCAATCATTTAAATTTCTCTATCATTCCAATGATAGGTTATACATCCCCTTTTTATGAAAATACATTTAAAGCTACATTCTCATTCCTTTTTTTTTTTAAGGTTTTATTTATTTATTTGAGAGAGTGAGCATGAGCGGTGGGGAAGGGGCAGAGGGAGAGGGAGAAGCAGACTCCCCACTGAGCAGGGAGCCCGATGTCAGGACTGGATCCCAGGACCCTGGGATCATGACCTGAGCTGAAGGCAGCTGCTTACCCGACTGAGCCCCCCAGGCGCCCCTACATTCTCATTCTTAATGACTGCAGAGAATATGCAATGAGTTATTTAAGCAATCCCCCCTTGTTGAACACATTGGTTATGTTTAACTCCCTATGATCAACTTGGCTGTAATCACCTTTTTGTCTTCTTGGTTTTCCAGATAAATTTGTAGAAATATAACTGCCAGGTCAAAAGATATATAAACATTTTTAAGGCTCATGTTGATACATTTTGCCAATTGACCTGTCAAAAATAACTGTTCAAGTCTGGTCTCCCAACAGCCACGCATAAAAATGCCTGTGCTTCACTCCTCGTGAACATTCTGCGAAGCCCTCGGTAATTTATTCGTTTCCAAGACGAAAAATAAAAAATGGTTTTATGGGTTTCCTAGGGCTGTTCTCACAAAGTACCTCAAACTGTGTGGCTGAAAATAACAGAAATTTATTGTGTCACAGTTTTGAAGGCTAATGTCCCAAATCAAGGTGTTGGCAGGACCGTCCTCCCTCTGAAAACTGCAGAGGGATATTTCCTCCTCTTTCTGGCTTCTGGCAGTTGGCCAGCGGCCTTCTGGCTCCTCGGCTTGCATCGCGTCACTCCAGTCACCACCCTCCTGGCCACACAGCTTTCTCCCCGGGTCTGTTTTCACACGGCCGGCTTATTGTATGGACGTGAGGCAGAGCGGATCAGGGACCTGTCCTACTCCAGTAACTCACTACGTCTGCAAAGACACTATTTGCAAATAAGATCAGATTCTGAAGTACCCGAGGGTTAGGGTTTCAATATATTCTCTTTTGCAGGGTTGCGAGGGGGACACCATTCAACTTAAGGCAATGGTATCACATACTTGCATTTTTTACTGATTTGCGTTTTTGGTTACATACTTGAAATTTTTTTTGGTTTTTGTTTTTGTTTTTTACATACTTGAAATTTTGATCGATGACTGGTAAAATTGAGCATTTCCCCATGAGTACCTTGGGTCATTTTTCCATGGGGGTATTTGTCTCCTCCCTATTTATTCATAAAAAAATTTTATGCAGTAAAAATAGTCATGCTTAAACTCTAGGTTTTTCTCTTTTACTGAGACTCTTTTTTTAAAGGTTTTATTTATTGATTCATGAGAGACCCAGAGAGAGGCAGAGACACAGGCAGAGGGAGACACAGGCTCCCTGCGGGGAGCCCAATGCAGGACTCGATCCCAGGACTCCGGGGTCACGCTCTGGGCTGAAGGCAGATGCTCAACCGCTGAGCCCCCCAGGCTTCCTTTTTACTGAGTTTCACATGCACCAACAGTTGCTCAGACTTTGGGGTATTTGAAAAATTGCCAAACTGCAGCTTGCTCCGGGTGTGGTTCTCCGGCCACCAGCGCTATGAGAGAGTCCTCCCCAAAGAGGCCAGCAGGAGGACCACGTGACTTCGAGGCTCCTGTATGCGTCGGGATAGTCTGACCCCAGAAATCTGGACGGGCTGCAGCGCGAGGGTCTATTTCCTGCTCAGACCATATGTCTGCTGCAGGTTGGCCGAGCCCCTGCCACGTCGTCACTGCAGGATCCAGGCCACCCGAGCAGCTCCCCTGCAGCCCATCGGGGAAACAGAAACAACTGTGTTTTCTAACAGAGAGAACTGAATACAGGGAATTATCCTCATGAGTGCGGGAGGAGCGACAAAGGGAACGAGGAGGAGGAGGAGGTGGTGCAGAGAGCCCTGGAGGCGGCGGAGGCAGCCCAGGTCCGGGCACCAGCGGGGAGGCTTGGGATTGTCAGGGGCTGGCTGCTTGGAGGCAGACCCCCGGGAGCACGGAGGCAGACTGCGGGCAGGACCCGGAGAGCAGGTGCAGCTGCGGGCTGCTGGCATCCCACGGGGGCGCCACCAGCCCGGAGCCCCAACCAGTGGGGCGTGCAGGACTGGGCCGCTTTGGGGCAGCAGACAGACCAGCAGGCAAACGGGGACAAGGGAAGCTGGTCCCCCTCCTCTGGCCTGGGAGCCCGGCCTGGTGCCCCTACTGCCGGCCTGCCCCCGGCTGCTGTCCCAGGATGCCATGCACCAGGTGGCTCCGGGCCCCAGAACTGAGGTGTGTGTGGGGAGAGGTGGGAGGCAGGATGCTGAGTACCAGGTGGCTCTGGGCCCAGGACTGTGCTGCTGCGCTTCTGGAGGCGGGCAGCCTGAGGTCGGGGGCAGTGCGGTGGTTCCCGGGAGCGCCACCTACCCGCTGGCTTCTCGAGAGCTGCACAGAGCTGGACCTCGTGTCTCCTCCTCCCTTTACAAGGAGGCCCCACTCCATAACCTAATCCACCCCTAGGTACGTCCCAAAGATGCCACCGCCAGGCCTCATCACGCTGTGGAGTCAGGTGGTGGAGGCAGGAACATTCAGTCCATCCCAGGTGGCAAGGCCGAAGGGGACCACTGGCCAAGGAGGCTGCACTGCAGAGACGTGTGGGTCTGGGCCTAGGAACTGGCCCCGCCGGCCCGGCCGGGGGTGGGGGGCGGGCGGAGGTGGAGGGGAGAGCGAGTGAGCGCTGCCCTGGAGCCTTGACCAGCAGCACCGCCAGCCCAGTGCCTGGCAGGTCTGAGGTCGTGGGGCGGGACGGCGACATCCTCCTGCACCACCCCCCCACCCCCCGCCATCCATCACGGATGGTCTGCAAGAAGTCACGGCTTGGTTCAGCTGCCTCCCTGGGGAGCTGCCCTTGAGGCCGACTGCATCCCCTCCCAGGCCCGGCACCCCGTTCCCAGGCCACCAGGAGCCCCGTTATCCCAGGCTGCACCTGCCGGCCCCGAAGGTGCTGGGAAACACGGAGCCTCGGCCTCCTCCCACACCTGCTGCACCAGACCCTGCACAGGGGCCAGGCTCTAGGAGCTCCTCTCTGCGGCCGCCGTCCCTGGCTCGCTCTCTTACCTGGACCAAAAGGAGGGTCCACCGTACCCCCTACCTAAGCCTGGGTGGGTTTTACCCGGGTCCCCTGCAGCAGTAGCCTCGGATTAGTGTCAGTTCCTCGCACACTCTGGCTGTAATCCGAAGCTCCATCGAAGTTCCCCAGGTTGGCGGGAACTTTGTTCTTGTTCTTGTTTTTTGTCTAGACATAAAGATTTAGCGAGAGGCTGGCAGGGGCCTCATCAGGGTCGCCAGCCAGTTGCCACTCTGTGCAATTTCTTGATTCCCAGTCCGTGGCTCTGACTTGCTGCTCAGGGTCCGGGTGGACATGAATTTGGGGGGACACAGTTCCACCCACTACAAGGTGAATTTTGCAGGGGGGGGAGTCCCTGGGGGTCACTCCAAGATTGAAATCCCTTTGTTGACTCCATGGTTCCTCTGCCTGGAAGCTTCAGAATGCCTTGACCTCACGCCCTATCTCCACACTAAGGCACTTTGGTGACAAGAGGCAAGTGTCCCCCCGCAGCCGGGATTGCACTAAACCTCACATCCAAGTACTGCAAGATGAGTTAATTAAGAACAAATCTCTTTGCCTTTAAAGCATGCAAATCGAGGACGTGTGCAGCAATTGACTGTACAAAACCAATTATTTTAAAAAGTGTTTTAATCTTCCCTATACTGTGATCCTCCTCAAAGCAGCAGCCTGGGGCAGCTCTAAGTAACCAGGCAGCTGAAGCCGGTACACGGCGCGCCCGGGCGGGCTTCTCCCTTCCTCAGGACTGCACCCAGAGGTAGCAGGGTTATTTGTGGAGAGGAGGCCTTACCCCACGTGGTCCCCCCGGAAATGCAAGCTCTGGGAAGGCAGAGACCATGTTCTGTGCCTTTCTCTGCAGACAGGACAGTTTCCAGCACACGGCGCTTAGTGGACTTTGGCCAGGCTTCCGTGAACAGAGCCCGAGCGCAGGTGTGTGGACACCAGGTATCATGAAGCGCTCCCAGGGGGGCTCCGTAGGGGAGTCGGGGATGCGACAGAGAAGGGGAGGAGGGCGAGAGCCTGGGGAGCTGCGTGAGGCACCCAGGATGCAAAACTGGACGTTGGTGCACGAATCTCAGAGTGAGTGTCCCCTTAAATTTGGTGCCTCATTATGTCACTTGCTTCACCCTAGCCCCAGCCTTCTGGGCAGGAATGTGACTTCAGACAAAATCCCTCCCAGGCAGCTTCGGCCCAATCCTATGGGCCGCTGGAATATAAGTTGCAGTCACTGGTTCAAGGCACCCTGGGAATGGGGAGGACGTACATCCCCAAGGGCAGGGTTGGTAAGAGTCACAGATGTGGGCTGCTGGAAGGGAAGGCCCACCTAAGAAGCTGGTGTAGGGCACAGAAACAATAAGAAGGAATCTGGGTGCAGCGTTAATAATACACCTCACCGATGATTGCCGGGTGAATGAATGAAGGCAGAAAGAAATTTATGAGTGAATTAACGATCCAACAAAAAGTGAATTCACTGAAAATTGAGAATGCTCATAAAAATCCTATTCTACAACCAACTCTGAGCTTCGACCCCACTCAACCCGTGGGGCTAATGTTTATTTAATGCTGGGTGGCAAGCTTAGAGGGGGACTTTGTTGCAGCAAAGTCTATGTCTCCGTCACCAGGACACTTCCCATCACTGGTGGAGAGACCGAGTGCCCACTGATATGATCCAAATGCTGGTGGACACAGAGGCAAAATGACAGCAGGGCAGAGTGTCCTTCCCTTCCTTGGGAGCATCCCCTGAGAGAGGAGAAGGGAATGAGGACCCGAGTTACTGGTATGCTAGTGCCCTGGCTGGGGGACTCTTGCCTGCCCAATCCCAGCTCTGCCCGCTGACTAAGGGCTCCTGAAAGCAGCCTGGCATATTGTATCAGCATTTAAATCCCATCACATCTCCCTGCTGACTCTCATTCCAAAATATTTATTCATTTGATGACTCAGAATAATTGCCTCCATCCCCAGTCTCTAAGACTGACAGTGTAGAACAGCAGAGAATTCCCATCCTTGCCTGGCGCTCCTGCAATCAGGGGAGAGGAAGTGAACCATCAATCGTGACGTTCAATCGAGCACTCTGCCTGGCATAGCTCCATTCACCCCAGAGCCACTTTTCAGGCCCATATTCTCATTTTGCAACAGGGGCATTATCATCCTAGGGACCCAGACTTAAGATTCAGGTCATCTATTGATCCATTCAAACACTTACTCAAACACTACTTTGGGCTAAGCTTTGTGCTAGCTAAGTCCTCATCCTGCCCAGTAGCTGTGTGGTAGATGACCTGACATGAGTGCCTGTACGGTGCCAAGCATAGAAAAGGCTCTAAAAATGCTTGTAAGATGGACAAATGGATGGATAGAAGATGGAAGGGTGGGTGGTGGATAGATGGTCGGATGGGTGGTTGGATGGGAGGATAGGTGGTGGATGGATGACTGGATGAGTGGATGGATGGAAGGATGGATGGTGGATAGATGGATTGTTGGATGGATGGGATTGTGGAATTTGTGGTTATGTCTCTTCAGTATCCTGTACACATTCCCTGTGATAGGTGGGGTTGGACTTGACCCTTCACATTCTCTACCCTGGGCATGTATCCCAGCCCAAGCTAATCAGACTATTCCAAACTTTTGGCCACAGAAATCAGTTTCAGGTAGAGACATATAACACAAGCCAGATTAGAGTTCACCTTGGGAATTTTTTGGTTGGTTCTAGCAGTGGATAACGTTTGTGCTAACCTGTCGGGATGTTTATTTGAAGTTGCTGGAGGCTCCTTTACTTGCCACAAGGAAAGAGCCTGACCAAACGATGGGAAGAGGAGAGGCAGCAGAAAGGAAGAAGGAAAATGAGGAGAGAGGAAGAAGGAACAGAAGAGGAGGACACATTTGGGGACATAATTTAAGCCCCCAGTGTGGGAAGCCAGTTGAATTCTTGCACTGTCCACGTACAGGAGCCAGTGAATTTCCTTTGTCTGACTTAACACAGCTTGAGTTCTGTTTCTTTTATTTGTAACCAAGAGAATCTTGTCAGTGCAGAGAGAGTGAATAAATGAGTGAATGCATATTGAATGAATGAATGCACTCTATAAATATCAAGCCAGTCACATGTTTTTTTCCTCCCTCGAGAACCAGACCTGCAAATATAAGGATTTAATTAGATGTTCCTGGTTTCCACTGGAGCCTATCTGATTGCTTCTATTATGCTTGGTGTTGACTCTAACTCTCAAAATGTAAATGAAAAGTGAAAAGGAGAGAACAGCCCACTAAAATTAATAATTTTCTGAGGCACGCGTTCACTCTGGCTGCAGATCCCAGTCTCTAGGAGTTATTATAAATGAAGGGTTGAAACAAAAACCGATACGACTTACAGTCTCCGCCCTCCTACCTCCATTCAAGCCAAAGCAGTGGGAGCAGATGGGCATGTAAATCTGACCACACAAACACATCCTTCCATTCCTCCCTTCCACCTTCTGGAACATTCTCTCCATCCGGAACTTTTCAAGGGCTCCTCAGTGGTCAACAAAAAGCACAATCTGAGTGTTCCTGGAGGACTCCCTGGGTGAGGTGATACCTAAGCTACATCTTGTGGTCTGGGAAAGGCCCAGGGCCAGAAAGGCGGGAGGAGCTTCATAGACATGGAAATGGCACAAGTCAAGTCACCAAATGGAAGGTTCTGGGCAAGTACAGCAGTGGGAATGGCCAGAGATGAGACCAGAGAAGTTATAGAGGCCAGTTCTTAAAATCCCTCATAAACACAGCATTTGTATGTTTCCTTCCTTAACCATCTAAGTGTAAGTTCCAGGATTTGGTGCTTTTCTCATTGGCCTCCATGACACATCAGTAAATACCGGTTGCAGAACCCCCTGCAGATCTGCGTAGACTAGAATCTGTTGGGGTGAGGTTCCCACCCTGAATTTGTATCAGGTGCCCCCTCAATTTGGATGCTCACTAAAGTTAGCAAACTGCAGCTCTAGATGATGGGAGAGGGTACATCAGTTAAGGCCGAGTCGGACTTTAGTGACAGGAACCAAAATGCGGTTACTCAACCGAACAGAGATTTCTCCTTCTTGCGTCACAAGAAATCGGGAGCTGGGCGGTCCCGGGTGACTGTGGCTGGTCCAGGAACTCATTGGGCAAACAGGCTTCCTCTAGCTTCCTGCTCCCCCAACCTTAGGGGATGACTTTCATCTTCTTGGGATCAATCAGGATGACTCCTCCCACAAGCATCTGCCCAGGTACCAGACAGGAACAGGGAAGAGAAAAAGGTGCATTGTACCAATTGAATTCCTTCCTTTTAATCAGGAAAATACGGCTTCCCTAGAAGCCCAGCCCATAGATTTTTGTTTACATCTCCTTGACCAGAACCTGGTCACAAGCTTCCAGGAAAACTAGAAAGTAGGATTTCTAACTAAGCATATGGCGGCCCCAAACAAACTTGAGATCGTTGTATGGAGGTTATATGGAGAGTCATGGAAGACTTACAGCAGGATAGACCCGCAGGTGGATTTCATTCAGCCTCACCAGAGAGGAGAATGGGTGGACAACAGGCAAGGCCACAGCCGAGACACCAGGGTTGGGGGGAGGCTGCTGCAGCCCATCAGGAGAAGGGGGTGACGACCTGGAGAGGGCAATGGCTGTGTGCATGGAGTCAGGAAATACTTAACCCGTCAAATGGACAAGCCTTGATTGTATGGGATCAGAACAGGGCAATGGGCAGGATGGTGAACAACACAGGGTGCCGGAAAGGAGAAAAATGAGCTTCTGAGGGTGTCAGTAATTTTTCCATCTTCAATCCCTGGAAAGATGATGCTATTCATAAGTGAGTTTGCAGCCACAGAGAGGGGAACATTCTGTTTGGGACAAGCTGCATCACCCAGAGATAGGACATCTTAGCATATCGGGTGGGAGTTCAAGCTCTGAGCTTAAGGAGCATGAGGCAAGAAAATCAGCGGACACAGAACTTATGTAGCCCACACCGAGGCTGCTCTGGCCTTCAGATGGAAGTAGAACCAATCTGAATTTATCTTGAAACCTGTGGTCTGCGAGACGCCTTGGGGGGCTCAGTGCATTGAGCATCTGCCTTTGGCTCCGGTTGTGACCCCTGGGTCCTGGGATCGAGTCCCACATCGGGTTCCCCACCGGGAGCCTGCTCCTCCCTCTGCCTGTGTCGCTGCCTCTCTCTCTGTGTCTCTCACGAATTAAAATGAATAAATAAATAAATCTAAAAAAAAAAATCTGTAGTCTGCACGGAGTAGGAGCACAATGTTCCAGTTTCCCAAACCCCACCCTCTCTCCCAGGCCAGGGAGCCACCAAAGTGACTGCCACCCTCTGTGGGAAACTGTTTAGGATCTACTCCTCCTTTGGCCTGGAAAAGCAATTAATAATATGAGGTAACTGACCCCGAGCAATGATCTAACTACCTTACATACCTCACCTTGTTTGATTCACGCAACCGCTCTCCTATCTCCAATTTACCAAAGAGGAGACCAGTGGGAAATACAGTGGCTCAGGAAATAAAACACCTTGCCCAAGGACATGCAGCTCGTCCAAGACACAACCAGTAGGTTCGACCCAGGAGGTCTGACTCCAAAGTTCTAAATCGTAACTGCTAGGCGATGAACTTCCAAGCCCTAAGCATTTCCTACCCTGAGTTCCGATCATTTATGTCTTTGTCTTATGACCCCTATTGAACCGCAGCCCCCTGAGAATAGATGATCTCAGATCTTTTCTTAATAACTGTTGAATAAAAGAATCGATGCAAGCCCTAAACCATGGCCCTCGGTTTGAGGGCAGACATGATCCCCGAATATCATGGATTCTTTCATAACCCATGAACCCTAATCCACCCTTTGGGACCCGATTTCATCCTTTTTAGTGCATAGATATTTGTGAAAAATCTGTTCGTGATTATCTTGCTTTTAGAGATGGAAAAAAGGGCAACTGCCAGTTTGTTAATGAACTGCATGTACCATTATGAGAAACCAGCGTAGCCGTCGTCACCGCTGATTCGGGCATATGGGTTTTAGTTCCTATGACATAAAGTTGCTTTTCTTACACAAGATAAAGCAGTACCGGGGGGCTCCTGGCTCGTAGGAGAGTGTCTGGGGGATTAGTAAGCCACAGAGCCGGAAGTCTCCGCACCACCTGGGCAGATGGAAAAGCACCAGCAGACTCTATTTCTGGTCTGGGAAGCAGGTGGTGGGAGAGGTCTCAGGGGAAGAATGAGATAGAGACTGTCGGACGCTGCCCTGGAGCACATCCTTCTTGCTCAGGTGACACATTGTGACCTGCCTCCTGTGCTGGCTTTCCCCAGGCTTCCAGGATGACCCAGTCGGATGTCTGGCCCATGACGAGTCACGAGCATCGCATCTGACACCAACCACATGGCACCGAAGGAGGCCGTCTGAGAGCCAGGAGTGGGAGATGAGGGGCACTGCGGGGCTGGGCTCACTATATCTTTTGATTCAATTGCATATCCCAAATAGCTCATTTCCCTTTTTTTGAGAACCGAGTTCTCTGTCCCATTTGCCCAGATGGGCACTATATCTTTTTGATTCAACTGCGTATCCCAAATAGCCTGTTTCCTTTTTTTGAGAACCGAGTTTTCTGTCCCATTTGCCCAGATGGGCAAGAGAAAGCGGCTTTCTCTTTCCTGCCTTGAATTCCTCCAGTTAACTCAGACACTGACCTCCAGACTCCTATGAATTAAACTCTGGTTTGCTCTTCAGAATATCCTTGTTACATTAATTTAGGGAGCATAATAAATCTGGAGTGAAGTATGTTTGCTGCAAATGCTAATTTGCTCGATGAGAATATCAATTAGATCTCTGAGGCATAGAAATTATGGCTGTTAAAGATCTCAAAGGTCATTCTTAGCTGGCTCCAAAGTAAGAGGATGAGTAGTTATCTGCTGGAGAGGTCTGGGTTAGAATTGTAAAGGCACAAATATTTAATAGCAATGAAGTGTTAAGCACTGAGCTTGGGAGCGAAAATTCAGGAGTTTCACAGATAGATCCCAGATCCTATGATAATAACAATAAACAACAACAACAGGAATCGTAGCAGCAATAAGGGGCAGCTTCTACCTACTGAGCAATTATTATGCATTAGATTCCAGTATTCTTGCCTTTAATCCTGACGACAGCTCTGTGACATAGGCACTATTCTTATTCTCATTTTATAGGTGAGGAAATGGAGTCACAGGGAATTTAAATACGTAACTCTCCTGGCGTCTATTTCTGGCCAAACTGGAATAGCAGGCAGGCATCGGATTTGCTCTCCTTGAAATAACTGGAAAAGCAAACGACAGCTCTCAGGACGGCGGCTATCGGTGAGCGAAGGACAGTGAGCCCTGAGAGATGGGAAGCAAATGAGGCGAACCTTAGGCAGGCTCCAGCTTGGTGCCTGGGGAGTTTCCACTCTGAGGTGCAGATCCAGGGAATCTAGCAGAGCCCAGCACATTCTTGAGTTGAGGACTCCAGCAGCCCTGGGAGTCCAAGGAAGTCAGGGTGCCTTGGGTTTGCAGGGCAGAGCACCAGAGGGAGGGGAGCTTCGGGGACAGAGGCCTTGAGCTCTCTGCAAAGGGTCATTCATGAGTATCCAGTTCACCGATCACTGCTTGAATGTGAAGAAACTGAGTCCAAGGAACGATCTGCCCAAGAGAGAAAGAGGAAATATTGCTTGCTGAGAGCTCCCCCGGGATGGGACTAGTGCCTGTTCCCCACGGCCAGCGTGGGAAACTCTCATGATGTGGGGTCGGTTAGAGGCCTGGGAAGGGCATTGCCTCGGTAGTGCGGAGAATTAGCCCCTGATACTGCTCTGGCCCTGCCAGGGAAGCCCAAAAGGAAGCCCTCAAAGGATCAAACTGCTTCCAAGGTGGGGGGGGGGGGGACAAAAACAAAAACAAAAACAAACCTGCTTCCAAGGAACAGAACCACATTCCAGAAAAACAGCTACATTTTAGAAATAGGTAACTGTGGCCTGGCCAGAGAAAATGTATAAGTGGACGGACTAAATGTGTAAAAAGTAGAATATAAAAACAAAACCAAAAAAAGGCTGCACATTGTATCGTTGCTGGTAAGAAGTGTACTAAATGAAAATGGGATCTGTTCACATCTGTTTTTGTTTGTTTCCGACAATGATGTCCAGCACGCAACCAGGTAAAATGTACAGTGTCTGGCATCCAGGAAAGAAATGACCAGCCAGCAAGAGCAGCAAAATAAGCAGAAAAATCAATCACACCTGACCCAGAAATGACATCGATGATAGAATTAGCAGATAAGAACAGGAAAACAGGCATTACAACGTTATTTCATATGTTCTGGAAGCCAGAGGAAGATCAGACATGGTAAATAGATGCAAGGAAGAGGGGCGCCTGGATGGCTCAGTTGGTTTCAAGCATCGGGCTCTTGATTTTGGCCCAGACCGTGGTCTCAGGGTGGTGATCTCAGGGTTGTGAGATGGAGCTCTGGGGCCGGGCTCCTGGGTTCTGAGCCTGTTTAAGGTTCTCTCTCTCCCTCCCCACCACCCTGCTCGCTCTCTCTCTCTCTACAAAAAAAAAAAAAAAAAAAAAAAAGTACAAGAAAGATACTTTTAAAAACCAAAATACCCAAACTGAGGTTCTAGAGATGAAAACTGCCCTGTCAGAGGTAAACACGTATCAGGGGAGATTCCTGGGACATTAGATGTCTGAGATCAGTGGACTTGGTGACACTGCAATAGGAACTATTTGAAACTAAACAAAGAAAATGCAGCCTGGTCTGGGGGACAGAAAGCTGGGCCGTGGTTTCCTGGAGGTGAGAGCCCGGGAGTGGGGGCAGCACCACGAAGCTTGGCTGGCGGGGGACGCACGTGTTCATCGCCTCGGCTGTGGGGACAGTTTCCCGTGTTTGTGCGGGTCCAACCTCATAAAGCTGTACGCTGCCAGCATGTGAAGCTTCTTAGATGTCAATCGTGCCTCCACAAATCTGCCCCAAGACGAGTTTCCAAAGGTCAGACAGCTAATGAATTGCAGCCTGGCGCCGGATGCTGAGCCCTTACCTACCGCTCTACGTGGCAAGGGAGAGATTGTTGGTCCCATTTTATAGATGCAGGAGAAGCAAAGCAACGACGGGCCTCCTCCGGGCCACACGGCGGGCAAGGGACAGAGCTAGGATTTATACTCACGTCTGGCTGACTCCAAATCAAGTGCTCTTTCTGTCTCATTCTCTCTGTTTTTGCAGAGCCTCTGCTCCCTCACTGGACTCTGGGTCACCTCCTCTCATGCTGCACCTGTGTGGTCTGTAAAAAAAAAAAGCTAAAACAAGTAAGCCCCTCCCCCTCCTCCCCTCCAAAATCAGGGGAAAGTTTACTTGAATATTATGCTGATACACTGCAAGGTCTCACACACTCACTAGAACAGAAGGCAGAGCCAAGCGCTTATATGCAAGTCAAAATCCTGAACAGCTTCATGAAGGATGAAATGAAGCCTCTGCAAAGAAAATTCTTTAAAAACCCACATGCCCCCCCCCCAAGTACCTATATGAAAAGGCCAGTTGTGTCAACACTGGCTAACATCAGATGAGATGATTAGAAGCATTTAAAGTTCACATGCAACTCTGGAAAAGTTGACAGTATATTATTACTCTACCACTGTCAAATTTAGAGACCCCTGACTTTCTGGAAATAGTGTAGGTGTAGTTACCTGTTATTCTCATCATAATAAAAGAAAAAAAAAATGCCCGAAAATGCCCTTCGGATGCCCGAAGGCCACCCTGGATCGGTCCTCAACCACGGATCGTTACTCAGCTGCCCGCCACTGTCTGCACCTGGAAACACGGGAACAAATCAGTGTGTAAACGCCTGGGCGGGAGCGGGGCTGAGTGATAGCCCACGCATCTTCATCTCCGAGAGCAGGAGCTTGCTGGGCACTGGGAAGGAGGCCCCTTGCCTGTTTTAAGGACGTAGGGACTCTGGACCAGCACGTGCAGCACTTAGCATCCCGAGAGCCCTCCCCCGCCCCTCTCCCATCTCTTTACAGCAGCACAGGTACCTCAGCCTTCTCTCTGCCTCTTTCTTTCTCTTTCTTTCTTTCTTTCTTTCTTTCTTTCTTTCTTTCTTTCTTTCTTTCTTTCTTCTTTCCTTTCTTTCTTTTTTTTTTTTAGATGAAGCAACTGGTGCTGAAATTGGTTCCGAGGAGTGCAAAAATGTAAATAGCTAAGGCTGCATTCAAACTCATCCTTGTTGGGGGAAGGGGGTTGCTTTGAAGTCTAGATCTCATTTAGTTCACCACAGAGTGAACACCTGACCATATTTTTCATCACAAGCATGAACTTTATACAGCCAGAGCTGTTAAAAACAAACCCCCAAACCTAACCACCTGGGTCTTTGGAGTGAGAGAGGGCTTTCCATTACGAGAGAGAGAGGTTCCAGCGGAAGCCAGATGGCTGCAACCATCAAGCCTTGTGCAAATGAGCCTCCTGCATGGGGTGGAGGGCCACCCTGAGACTTCTGAGGTCCCTTCCCCATCGGGGGTGCTAAGCTCACACTCAGAAGGCTGCTGCTATCATACACGAGGTGGAGGGTGAGAAGTCATCCCTGCCCTGTGGCCTGCCCTGCCCCTGTCCTGACTAATTCAGCATTTCTCAGCCACTGGATTGTCTCTACCTGCCTGGGGCGAAGCTTTAATCACTATGTAGAAACGTTTTACCTAGCATCCTGAGAAAGGATGCTACTCTGTATCCTCCGTCCACCGAACCCTGAGTGGTTATAAGATGCAGGGCAGAGCAGGACATGCTCTGTACTCCAAGCGAATCTGGATTTTGTGAACTCTAAACGTTGTGATATAAAACATATCCATTAAGCTCTCATACTGCATGCAAAATTTGAAATGATGCAAATTCCCCTAAATTGAAATAAAAAAAAAAAAAACGCACTATGGAAAGAATGATTTCCAAGCTGGAAAGGGTCCGGGATGAGTTGTATTCTGGGTTTATGCTCCTGATTCATGGCTTAAGCACGTAAGCGGCAGTACCCATTTTCCTTGCTCAGGATTTGTCTTAAATCACGTGAGATCTTTCAGGAACCATGTCCCTTGCACTGCCCTGTTACAGGTAAAAAGCAAAGGGCAACATCAAGCCAGCTCTAATGAGGTGTTTTTCTGTATTTTCCGGAACATGGGAGAACTTGAACTCTACAGCAGCACGATCCGATAGAAATATAACGTGAACAATATACGTAATTTTAACTTTTCTGGTAGCTAACTTTTCTGGTAGCGTAATTTTAACTTTTCTGGTTAAAAGAAGTTAAAAGAAACAGGTGAAATGAATTTTTGTAAGACATTTTATTTAACCGAATATATTCAGAATGTTCTTTCAACATGCAAACAAAAGAAAAAAAAAATGTTTGAGATATGTTACCTTCCTTCCTTGTTTTTTTTTTTTTTAGAAATTTGAAATATTTATTTTTTAAAAATTTTTATTTATTTATGATAGTCATCAGAGAGAGAGAGAGAGGGAGAGGCAGAGACATAGGCAAAGGGAGAAGCAGGCTCCATGCACCGGGAGCCCGATGTGGGATTCGATCCCGGGTCTCCAGGATCGCGCCCTGGGCCAAAGGCAGGCGCCAAACCGCTACGCCTCCCAGGGATCCCAACCTTCCTTCCTTGTACTACATTTTCAAAACCCTGTGTGTACGTTACACTTACAGCACATCTCAGTTCAGAACGGCTGCATCTCAAGTGCTCATTGGTGGCATGTGGCTAGTGGCTGCCATATGGGACAATGCAGGGCTAGATATGGGGCCTGGTCAGGGCACTATAGGAGTGTAGGTGGTGAAGGGCATAGTTGAGGGGTGGGGGTCCCTTCCAGGAAGCAGTCATTAAAGCATCCTTTAATGGCTCTCCCACTCTGGCAGCCATTATACCATAATTACTGCATTTTAAGTCTTTTCCCTCCAAGTGACCTGCCCCAAACTCCAGTTTTCAAAGGCATCTTCTCCCACAAGGAGACTGAGAACCACTGGATATGTCAGACAAGCCACAAGTCAGTTAACCACTTTTTACAATAAACTCCCCATCTCTAGAGTGGGGATTGGCAGGGATACCAAGAAGATAAAAGAAGACAGCTGATGTGAGTGGTACCATTACATTTTATCAAGAATAGCTACAACGATATTGCTTGGCTTTATTGCTGGGTGTCTGTCTGTGTATGATTTTATAATTCATTTCATCAGACCTTTGAAGCAGGTATTTTTTTTAAGATTTTATTTATTTATTCATGAGAGACACACAGAGAGAGGCAGAGACACAGGCAGAGAGAGAAGCAGGCTCCGTGCAAGGAGTCCGATGAGGGACTCGATCCTAGGACCCTGGGATCACACCCCGAGCCGAAGGCAGATGCCCAACCGCTGAGCCCCCCAGGCGTCCCTGAAGCAGGTGTTTGAACTCAAAGCAAGCAAAAACAAACCTAAACAAATTTTAAAAACCTCCAAATTGAATACATGTACTTGTTGAACCTCCAACAAACCAAATCCAAGTATTTTTGGAAAGTTTAACAGAGAATTGAACTAATCCCCCAAAACAATACTAACAATAAAACAAAAGACCCCCTAAGTCATTTCTAACTAGTCTAATGGTTCCTTGCCCTCCTCTTTGCTGCAGACCCCAGTCCTAGACCTCAATGCAGTCCTAGTACATCCACCATAGATCCCCTCAGAGGCCAGAAAAACCAATACATGTGGCTCGGGTGGAGGTGTGAGGCATCAGCCAAATAATCATTGTTTGCTTATGGTGTGGATGCAAATGCACATTGGGGCTTGCATGTTTATTTTACAGAATGTGCAAAAAAGGGATCCCTGGGTGGCTCAGCGGCTGAGCGTCTGCCTTCGGTCCAGGGCATGACCCTGGAGTCCTGGGATCGAGTCCCACATTGGGTTCCCTGCATGAAGCCTGGTTCTCCCTCTGCCTGTGTCTCTGCCTCTCTCTGTGTGTCTCATGAATAAATAAATACAATCTTTTAAAAAAATAAAATAAATTTTATTATTTCCTTAAAAAAAAAAAAAAAAAGAATGTGCAAAAAGGGATAATTTCAGAGGACCTTCCAAGTTGCCAGGGCAGGGCGGTCTGTCCCCAGTCAATTACCACAATATGTTCAGGTACCTTGATTTAGAACTTGTTTTAAAGAAAATGCCCCAAGCAAGAATCCATTCAGTAGCCTGTTCCACCCTTCCTGCTCAGAATTGGATTATTCCCTCCCCGTTTGAATGATAGGCTATTATTATGTACCTGGGAGATGATTTGAGGCTACGGAACGTGGGTGTCTGGGTGTTGTACAATATTTCACTCAACGCAATTTTATGGAGAACGACCAGAATAGCTATGCTCAACCTCCTTTGCATAAACAATGAACGGCATGTCCAAGCGCTGAATTCTTAAGGACATAGCAATTTAGGGGCAATTCTTGTGGAGTGGGGCATGCCTGGTTCATATATTAGTTTTCCTCCTTAACACTGTATCTTAGTCTTTCTATCGGTAAAATAGGACAATCATGGCTGCCCAAGAAGAGCTACAATGAAGTCATGGGAGTAACTTCTTGGCACATAGAAGGTGCTCAATAAATACTTTTCTTTTCTAGTTGCCAAGCCAGGATTGCCCTCCCAAAGTGATCTTTCAAGTAATTGCTGGGTGTTTTCCAACTGGCACAGCAGATGATGGAACTTGTTGACCCCCATAAATCATGACCAACTTCATTATAGCAACCCTAGAAATGCTTCCCCCAGGCTGCTGTCCAATAACTGGACCACCACCAAACTAGGGGAGTTTCTGCTCTTGGCCCTAAATTGGTACGATTCCACGAGCGGTAAATACTGTCAGCCCCTGCGACTGTAGTGTCAGTCTGTTCTCAGAGGCAGAGCGATCAATCCGAAAATACTGAGGAATTAATGGGACCTGGATGTGAAGATGCACATGTATTACCAATTAACTCCCTGGAATTAAAATTCTCGGAGCAGAATGGTGGCTTAGGAGGGGCTGCGCATGTGAAAGATGTTTAGAGCATGTGAAAATGAGCCTGAGGTGTTCTACTAGCAGTGGATCAAAGTGCTCCCTTCCGCACAACCTCATTCCAACCACGTATTGCCACTTTTCATGTTTACTAATATGAAACATAAAATGGGATAATGTTTAATTTGTAAGGCTTTGTTGGACATTTTTTTTCCATGTGCCTATTGGCCATTTGTGCTTATTTTTTCCTACTTTGTGTTGTTAGCATAGTGTTCACCAGAGGTTAAGTTTTTCCTCATTGGCTTATAAAGGATCTTTGTAATATAGATATATGAGCTCTTTATCATGTCTTTAACAACTGTTTGGGTTTTTTTTTCCCCCAGTGTGTTATTGGACCTTAAATGTTTATTATTCTGTTTTTCAAAATTGCCTAAAAAGTAATGAGCAAACATTTATCCATCCAATAAACACTTGCTGAATGCCAACTATATGCCAGGCTCTGTGCCAGGCATTGGCATTGCTAGAGAAAAAAAAAGCCTAAATTTCTGCCCTCTAAGACAGCAGAGTCTAGTAGGAAACAGACATTTTTGTGAAGGTGTCATGAGCACAGGGTGATAGCTGCTATGGTCAAGGGAAACACTGGGGTCCCTGGGTGCAGAGTAAGGGCATCCTAACCAGTTGTGGGGGAGGAAGGGATTGAGGGAAGGCTTCATGGAGGTGGTGGCATTAGAGCTGAGTTTCAACTAGACAGAGCAAGGAGGGCATTGTAGGGAGAGGAAAGAACACAGGCCAAGGTCCCAGGACTACAAAAGGCTCGATCTTTTCAGGGATCCTAAATAATTCAAAGTGATTGAAGTATATGTGATATAATGGGATGAGGGAAGCTCATCCAATGACATAGATTTGACAGCAACAAAGAGACCAGTAGGCGAGGACTGGTGAAGGCCCCGTGCTCTATGAGAACCATACAATTAGAGTCCAAGAATTAGGAAAGGCATCAAGGGGTTTTTGGAAGTTGGCTCTAAAAGGCTGGGCTACATTTCAGGAGCAAGAAGGGTGGAAGAAGGAATTAGAAATTTCAGGTGAAGGATGTGACCTTTCAGCCTAAAGAAGGATTCAGAAGTAAGGCTGGAAAAGGAAGTGGAACCCAAGGTAGTAGGTAGGAGGGAGTCACTGACGACTTTGACTAGGGAGCACCAAGGAAGTGCTTTAGGAGGATAATTCTGGAAGCGGATGTGGATAGACCGGGAACCAAGAGACTCATTAAGAGGCCACTGCAACATCCAGGCTGCTCTGAGTGGTGGTGGCCGGGATGGAGAAGAGGGACAGCTTGCAGGGACCTTATGAAGGTGGAAGGACCTGAGGGATTCAGGTATGGGGGACGGTGATGCTCTTACAGAGTCAGTGTAGGGAATGGGACAGTTGTTCCTGGACTCCAAGCCTTCAAGCCACGGGACACCTGAGCTAGCAGGGCCCTTAGAGTTCACTATGGTAGGTTGTAAATGGTGGCAAATTCTTTCCCTGCAATTCATTCCTCCTAGCGAGAGGTGGCAACTGTGGGTCCTCCCCCTGAATCCAGGTGGGCTCTGTGACTACTTGGCCAATAGTCCACCACTGCGCCAGCTTCTGAACTCAGGTCTTGAGACTCTGACAGCTTCTACTTCCCAACTGTTGGATGAGAACAACTTTTGGGGCCCAGGCAACCCCATGAAGAAGCCCGCATGAAGCAGTATCAAGCCCCCGGCCGCCTGCCCCACGTGAGTTCCCAGCGGACAGACAGCACCGACCTGCCAACCATGTGAGCGAACTGTCTTGGAAGTGGCTCCTCCAGCTTCCCTGGAGCTTCCTCAGCTGCAACTGCCTGGAGCAGAGAGGAGGTATATCTGACAAGTCTCCCAGATTGCAGATTCATGGGCAAAATAAATGATTGCTGTTATTGTAAGCTGCTGAATTTTTGAGTGGACTGCCACACAGAGATAGGGAAAGGAAAGGGAAAAAAAAATCACATATTAGAGAGATGCCAAATGTGGGCCACCGCCTGTTTTTGTAAATAAAATGCTATTGGAACACAGCAATGCCTGTTCATTCACATATGGCCTTTTTCTGCTCTTGTGTTTTAATGGCAGAGCTGAGTAGTTGGGAACCCTGTGGCCCACATAGCCTAACATATTTACTCTCTGGCCCTCTACAAAGAAAGTTTGCTGACCCCTCACCTAGTATAGAAGAAAGAGGCCCAAGGAGAAGAAGGCTTGCCTCCAAATTTACATACAAGTTGGGGACAGAATCAAGATAAAATTCCAGAATTTTAAAATCCCAGTTCTGTGTTATTTACACCATTCTACTAGGGTTTATTAAGCACCTGCTGTACAGTAGATGTTGAGCGACTAGTGTCAGGATAATAGGAGTCATGGCTGCTCCCCCAAAGCACAAAACCAGTGGGGGAGAGTAAAAAAATAACGATCTAGAAAAATCTGTAGTAGAAAATGAGCATAGAACGTGGGAGAAGGCAGGGCCAGCGCTTTTCATTGCTGCTGTGGCTGGGAAGGACACCGAGTGCCTCCCTAGCATCCGCCCTCGCCCTTTTAATAACAGCACCCGACTTTCTCTTGAGAAGCCTTTGCCATCCTGCCCGTTCACATGGGTTGAGTGGAGCTCACCTCACCTCTCAGCACCAGGCCTGGCCGCTGGGCTTTGTTCCGAGATGTCACACCTGCCAGTGAGATGGCCCTTCCAGTCTTTTGCTGGATCTTCTAGGACAGAGAGGACCACTCTCCCTGGAGAGGCTAAGCCGGTAGCTCATCCACCCGGAGCCACAGTGACCATCTCTGCCGTCACGCTGGGTGGGCCTGGCCAAGACCGAAGCCCCCACAGAGGAAAGCGGAATCAGGAGCCGGAGAAAGATTCCTTGCGACACCGAATCAGATATAACTCTGGGCCACTCCACGAATGCTAATAGATACCTTCTTTTTTTTTTTTCCCTGAGACCACATAGACTCTGCCATTATAACTAAACAATTCCAGCTGATAGAGGTTTTCTCCTAGGCAACCAGCCCCCCACCCCCCGGGCCGCTTCTGAAGCCTTCCCTTGCCCACACCGTCTCAGCTGCCTGCTGTCTGCGGCCCTCTCCTCCATCTAGGAATGCAAATCTCAGAGCAGAGAGTGCCAAAGGCACGTCTGCGAGGAGCGGAGCCAACTTTGATAATGAATTCCTGCACACTGTGCGAGCCATTCCGTGGTTATTCAAAAACCCATTCAATTTTTTTTTCTCCAGTGATAATAAGTACACCGCTCTTGGTCTCGTGTCTATCGCCAGCTAAATGGCAGATGGATTTCCACGCAGGATCTTGATAGGCCTGTGCCCCTGGGGTTGGTGCCTCTCAGAGGGGACTGGCGGTGCGGGGCAACGCATGTGTGCAGGCTGAGTGGCCTTGGGGTAGCCGGCAGCTGGAGATCCGCTGCCCTCAGAGGACCTGGCTGAGCTCTGGACCCCATTGCATTGAGAGATTCCTGGCTTCAGGAGGCCTATCCTTTCCTTTCCAAGTGGGGCCCGTGCTGGCCTGGTGCAGGCCATGGAGCAGCTAGAAAGGGACGGTCAGCAAGCGGCATGCTGGGTGGGCTCAGATCTTGGGTCCCAACACCAGCTGCTCCAGAATTTCATGGAGAGCTTTCTAAAGGTGGAGCTGCTGGTCCCATCCTCTGCAAGGTTCGGAGTCAGGAGGTAAGGGGGTAAATCCCGATACTGGCGAAGCTCTCTGGTTGGAGAGAGCAGCCTGGTTGGAAAGCCATAGGTAGGAGCTGCCCAGAGGCCCGGGCGGGCCCCCTTCCTCCGCCCTGCCCCCCCGTTAGTGCTCCAGGCACCTCTCCCCCTGGCCTCCCGGGATCCTCACTGGAACCCTCCCCGAGTTAGCTCATGCCATCAGAGCCAACTGGAAACAATAGTAAAAACCAGCCCCGTAACTTTCTCCTTAAGGAAACCAACTGAGAACCAGACACGTTTTCCGAGATCACGTAAGACGTCCAGGGCTTAACCAAGGTGCAGATGGGAGAGGCTGAAGGGAGGCACCTCTCCCGGGCCTGGTCTCAGCCTGAACGACGGGGAGAGGGTGCCACCCTCCCGTTAGCTCAGCCAGCCTCCCGAAGCCGACTTAGCAGCAGCCTGTTCTCCATCCCGATGGGTGGGGAGGAGCTGCCCGCCGAGGGAGGGAAGCAAGGGGCTCCTTTCAGTCCCCCACTTCCACGTACAAGCTTTGGGCCATGCACAGGCTGCTTGGAACTTGCCAGGTAGCTCGCCAGCCTCCAGCATCTGTAAGCAAATTCCTGTCCCCTCCGCATGGGTAGAGTACATGTGCTTGGTGGATACTGGCTCTACCTCCCCCCCCGCCCCTGCCCCCAGGATTCCGCCCACATGACCACTCACCTAGAACCAGCTCTTCCCAGTCCCGTGGGTCAGCAAGCGTGAGTGATGGAGCCCACAGACCATTGTTCAGGAGCCGGTAGTGGTGAGTCACGGTGAGAGATTCTTTCCAGGCTGTGCTGGGACACAGAATAATAGCACCATTTGGACTGGCCTCTTAAAAATGGAACAGATGGAGTATGTGACCCTGGGAGGAAAGTCGTAGGACTCCAGTGGCGTCCTGGGAGCTCTGGGTGCTCTGCCCAGGCAGGTTACAGGTCACTCTAGGACGCTGGCAGCTGGTGTGCACATGGGTGCTTGGGAGGTGGTGTTGTAGGCCATTTGCGGTGGGGCTTCTGAGTCCTCTGGTGGCTACAGAACCCTTCAGGATTCCATAGAAACCAAGGACACACGCCATCTGAAATTCATACACGCGTTGATGCAAAATGCTTTGTACAGTTTCAAGGGGTCATGACACTCTGTCATGGTCTCCTGGCAAAGAACTCCTGCTCTTGCGTTCTATTTGCTCACTAAGCCAATGGAACACATTTCTCCCAAATTCTTCTCCCCATACCCTCCATTAAACTAACCCCCCCCCTTTTTTTTTTCCCATTTTGGTTGTCATTTCCTTAGAAACATTTATCAAGTGCTATCCAGCTCCTTATGGGAAGTGCAGTATTCCTGGGAGAGAGAAAAGAGGAGGAGCCACCACTTTGGGTGTCTGCAAGAGGGGTGCAGGCATTGCAGATGCAGAGGCTCTGAGGGACTGACCAGCAAAGGGAACCAGGTGGTCCAGGTTGGCCAGCTTCAGAGCCCAATGGCCATTCCCCACTCCTTCCCTGGGGTGTAGTTAAGGGCAGTGATTCCTCCCCAGCCCCGGGGTAAGTCACCACATGTCTAAGGCAGTCCTGGCAATCTCATCCCTCTTTATGAGTGTTTCTGGCCCCCGTTCTGGCCAAAGAAATCAGAGGGGAGGTCTGCTTGTGACCCTCATTTCCTAGAAAAAAGACAGAACCTCAGAAGGAAAAGCCTTTTTGCTTGTGGCCCTTCTTTCTTCTTTAGGATGTTGTGTGAGGACTTAACACCTGTTATGGCCATAGTATGACCTTGAGATGATGGGCATGAAAATGAACAACAAAAAACAATACAAAACAAAACAAAAAACTCTAACAACTTAAGAAGAAGGAACCAAAAATTGGGAAGAGACTGGGGTCTTGAAGGATTTCCCTGGACCTCTGACCTATCCTGGATTCTCAGATTCCTTGTCTTATTAGGCACAGAAGTGTCTGCTTTATTTAAGCCACTGGTGAATGGGTTTTCTGCTAGTTGTAGCCAAAAAGCATTCCTAAGGGCTGAAAGTGAAGCCCTGAAACCTTAGGTCTCTATTAGGGGCATGAACCTGGTTTACCACCAGGACTCAGAGAAGGAGGTGGTGGTGAAGGAGAGATGGAAAAAGGCTCCAAGTAGGTAATACTGTTGGACCAGGCCAATAAGATCGCCTCTTCCTTCTCTTTTATTAGATTAGATTGAAATCCCCAGTGCCCAACACAGGCCCATACTTGATAAATATTTGTTGAATGAACACACAACTGTGTCTATGAATGAATGGCTATTCCATTTTGAATGCAGGACCCCAGAGCCCAGCGACGTCTCACCTAATGTTTCTTGAAGGCTCCTGTGGGGTCGCACAGGTGCTTACGAACAGAGGCCTGGGTAGCCTCAGCTCTCTTCCTTGTGAGCAGCAGGACTCGGGCAGATGTGTTAACCACGTCACTTGCTGTGATAGTAGATACAGGTCCTCCTCAGAGCGTGCGTGTCCCCACAAATATTACTGAGAAAAGATGAAATTGATTCACACCCCCCCCCCAAAAGATAGAAGAAGGGGGCAGAGGGAGGTGGAGGTGGTTGGCCTCATAGATAGCATAGCATTGAGGCAGGGAGACTCTCTTGTTCCCTCCCGAAGACTAAGGCAAGCACAGGGCACTGGCACCCTGTTGCACAGTTAGACATCTCTTTAGCCAGCTGGTTTGCAAAACTTCTCATCTACTATCTGAGGAGGGGAAAAGAAAATTGTTAAGAGATGTAGAGTCGGGGGTGATCAGATAGAGAGGGTGCCAGAAATGTGATCCTGAGGTCCTCCTTCCTAGGAACTAAAAGAAGATGGGATCCGCCCTTTGGCGTGAAACACAGTAAATGGCACCCAAGGAAGTGTGCAACGTGGCAGTCCTGATGTGTATCAGGGGGGCGGGCGGCCCAGGATCACTGCTGCTCTTGTGGAGGAGGGGGAAGGACAATTTTCGGTTTGGTGTCTGCCACTCAGGTCTGTCCCAAACCATTTGTCTGGGACTTTAGGTCTTCTAGGGGGACCTAGAATGAACACTTGAAATGGCTGTCTCTCATTCTCTGACAGCAACAGGGTGTCCAACATTTCAATCTCATCCTGACATAAACCACCCCGAGCTAGAGACTCCATTGGTTTCGGTGTTCGGGCCCATGAGACTGAACCAGGCTAAAGTCTGGGGCCCCAGGCTACCCCCACTTTTGTCTGGCTTGGCTATGGATTCAGGGGCTCTCTCTTACGGACTCTCCCCCTTCAGGGTTGTTAATTTGCTAAGAATAATTCACAGAACTCAGGAAACTGCTATATTTACTATTATTACTGTTTATCATAAAGGACACAAAGAAACAGCCAGATGAAGAGGTAGATGAGTGAAGTTCTGAAAGATCCAGTGTGCAGGGGCCTCTGTCCCCAAGGAGATGGGGTGTGTCACCCTCCTGGCACTTAGATATGTTCACTAACCCAGAAGCTCCCAAATAGCAGGGTTTTGGAGTTTTGGTGGAAGTTCCACCTTGTAGGCATGATGGTTAATCATTGGTTATTGATGATTGAACGTAATAGATAGACCCTCTCCTTTCTCAGAGGGAGGGTTCCAAGGGGTGGGGCCCCAGGCTGAAAGTTGCAACCCTATAATCACAGGGTTGGTTTCTCTGGGGACCAGTCTCCCTCCGGAAGCTCTCTAGGGGCCCACCAAAGACTCATCTTATTAGCATAAACTCGGGTATGGTTGAAAAGGGGTCATTGTGCATAATAAAAGATGCAAAAGAAGAAGAAGAAGAAGAAAAAGAAGAAGAAGAAGAAGAAGAAGAAGCAGCAGCAGCAGTTCCTAATCACTCAGGAAATTGCAAAGCATTTAGGAGGTCTATGCCAGACACCAGGGACAAAGACCACACGTATTTCTCATTTCACCACAGTTTCACCAAATATTTATTAGGGAGTCTCAATTCTTTGGAATATAAATAGGGTGAGTGGAACCCTTTTGGGAATAAAAGGGATCACATTAACCAGGACTATCCTGGGTACATTGGGATGTGTGGTTACCTTAATACAGAGACAGCTTTATTTCTTTGAATAGGTGTTTCAACTATTGCATACCTCTCCTTCCCTCCCCCTCTCTTCCTTTCCCATTGAGTCATGGTCTCATGATTTCACTGTGATGAGATTCTCAATTTTGCCTTCTTTTTAGGTCAAAGCCATTCATGGCACACTGGACTCTGAAAATGCAGGGACCCTGGATCCAGGTGCAACCTGGATGGGGCCTGGGGCAGTCGGAGCTGGCCCAGTTGCCTCCTTGAGCCATGAGCGATTAATAAACATCATGTTTTTAGGAACAGTTTGAGAAGAAAAGGAATTAACTCTATGAGGTTTCGAAGCGCTTCATTAGGTTATTAGTAGGGTCTCATTTTGGTGTTTAAGATACAATCTTGTTCATTTAATTAACTCACTCCAATTCCAAATGCAATTAAAATTCTCCTCCTGCTTTTTCACATGTGGGTTCAGGAACTCCCTCTGAGCAGAGCCATGGGTTCGGCAGGCAGAGCAAGCCCTGGATCTCAGCCCCCACCCGACCCAACTATCTTGAGACATGAAACCTTCATGGCCTTGTGGAGTGTTGTGCCACAGAGAACGTGGGAGACCCATGTCCCCTCGAATGTGCTTCATTCACTCAAGAGCATTGCTCTGGGGTGCTTGCTGTCCTAGGAAGCTCCTTGGATCCATAGTCAATACAGTCAGTTTTGCTATGATATGACGTGAACTCCTGAAAATCATCGTGCTATGAAAAACTGCAATTATAAACCACAGGGCTGATGGGGGAAATGGGTTTAGGGCACAACATTTGAAAACTTTTTCAGTGACACACACACAAAAAGAGAGAGAGAGAGAAAGAAAGAAAGAGAGAAAAGAAGGCACCTAATAAAAATGATCACAATCTTGCACGTATTAAATGGTTAAGAAATACATAATACACAGCAGTACACATGGCCCCTTACCTTGAGAAAGACCGGAAACTTCTTATACAAGTGGGGAAAGGCTACAGCTTGTGGGTTATGGTGGTGTGGTGGTGTGGGGGGGGGGGGGCGGTGCTGGTTATCTGAGACAGAGCTGTAACCTCAGATTGGGGGGAAGAACTCAGGCAGCTGATGACGTTTGAGGTGTATGTATGTGTTTTGTGTAATCCTACTGACAATGTGAAACTTAACTGGAGTCCTATGATCCTGGAAAACAGGGAAGTCTAGAGAACTCCTTCTCCTTTCCGTGTTCCAGAAATAGCTTACTGCAGAGAACCATACTTCCCATGTGATTTAGATAAGGCTCACAGATGACCTCTTGTTAACCTACGGTAAGGCCAGACACAGACCCTCCAAATTCCCTTTTTTCACCTTATATATTTTATTTATTTATTTATTTATTTATTTATTTATTTATTTATTTATTTATGATAATCACAGAGAGAGAGAGAGAGAGAGAGAGAGAGGCAGAGACACAGGCAGAGACACAGGCAGAGGGAGAAGCAGGCTCCATGCACTGGGACCCCAACGTGGGATTCGATCCTGGGTCTCCAGGATCGCGCCCTGGGCCAAAGGCAGGTGCTAAACCGCTGCGCCACCCAGGGATCCCCCCTTTTTTCACCTTATAAGTGATTAGCTGAGTTGTTTTGTCTCAGTGATCTGTCGGAACACAGTGCTTGTTAACCAACCTTTGGTTAAGCTTTCTCTCCTTTCCCCAGGTCCCTGAGCTTGGTTGGCCCACCCTCAACGTGAGCCAGCATACAGCCCCTCCTTAGGGTCCTCCTGAGGGTAGGCTGACGTCCTCTGAGCCACTCTGTTTGATCATGCCAACCTTCCATCCTTCTCTCCAAGCTTGGTTCCTTCGGGCCTTGATTACTTCTCTCCAAAAAAGAAAAGATCCGTTTCCTTAATCTTTGAAAGCCTTGCAGGTCTCACAGCGGGGGTGTCCTCCCTAATGCAATTGTCTCTCCACCTCCCTTGCAAAAACCTTTCAAATAAAGTGTCTCCTTGTCTTGGTCCGGATTTTGGGTTTTATATGATACCACAAAGTTGGTTCAGGAGTTTGCAGAGCTCTGCTTTCACCTAGCGCTCCTTGGGGATGAAATAAACATTTGTATTATGCTCAAATTATTCTCCAAATTGTCCGTGGCATTGGGACAAATTCACATTTCAAAACAAATGTTAAATCTGAACCGACTACGGATGTCTGGCCCCGACATATTCCAAAGCTCAGCAGTGGATGCAGCTTATTCATATGCTGGGGTCCTAGTTATGTGATGGTCTTTTAAACTTAGGGAAAGATTCTGGTAATATTTTAGATTCTTCGAAAAACCCATGATATTTCCATTATCTCCCAGCCTTATCTTTATCTTCAGGTAAAGCCTCTTTTCACAAGACTTCCTCCTAGAGTCGACCTTATAGTCATAGCCATAAAAATCACAGAATTTCAAGGTGAGAAGGGATTTAAAGATCACTTGGTCCAATGCCTTCATCTTATGAAGAAGGAAAATGACGCTGCAGACGGTGAGCTCCTTGGGTCAGGTCCGAGGACAGTTTCACAGCTGAGACCCTCCCGCTTCGCTCAGGACCTGCTACGATCAGGAACTCAAGAGGAACTGAAATGAATTATAAACCTGAAGGGAAGGAGGGTGGAGTGAAAGGCATCAAGGCCGGCAGCCAGCTTGGTGGTCTCTTGAATCACACCAACTGGCCAAAGGCTGCTTTTCCTTCTAAAACCACCCAACAACTGTTCTCATTCCTGCCCTCTCGATGTTCCCTGAACCATCTAAGATATAGAGGTGGCTCTGTGCTCAGGGAAGACTAAATCAAGCCTTTTCTATTTTTCCTGTTTGACTGTTTTTGCCCATATCACAGTAGATGATGTGGATTATAAATGGCCAGACTGCATACTCTTAAAATGTGACTCCTCTGGGAGTTTTTAATCTATCCAAGACACAGACAAGCACAGCAGGGAAAAGTGAAAATATCTCAGCTTCATTAAAGGAAATTTATGAGCTTGTCTGGGGTCTCCATGGTGACCGGGAGATGGGAACTATTTGTAGATGCCAGTACCTGTAGAAGATCTCAGGTAAGGGGCGATGCTATGTTTACTGACAATAAACTACTGTGCCAGCTTGCTTAGCATCCATTTAGGTAACCCTTACAAAACCTGCAAGGAGGTTAGTATTGTCCCATTTAGAACTAAGGTAACTGAGGCTCAGAGGGTCTAGGCAATTTGCTGAAGACCACACAGAATGGATCTGAACTTGAGACTGTCCGACCCTGACATCTATGGGAATCGGACTTCTTGGAACTGTGAGGATCACCATGCTTTGACTTGGGTGATGGAAGTTGGCATAAAGCTGCAGAGAGGGCACCCGGGTGGCTCAGTGGTTGAGTGTCTGCCTTCGGCTCAGGTTGTGATCCCAGGGTCCTGGAATCGAGTCCTGCATCGCGCTCCCCGCATGGAGCCTGCTTCTCCCTCTGTGTCTCTGCCTCTTTCTCTGTGTCTCTCATGAATAAACAAATAAAATCCTAAAACAAAACAAAACAAAAAAACAAAAACAAAAACAAAAAAACTGCAGAGAGACATGCACATACCCAGGAAAGTGCATCCCTCAGGATGGCAAAGCCGTCATCGGCCTCCTTCAGGATGCCACGGGCCACCAATTCCCAGGATCCAGCTCATCTGCTGCTGTCTCCTTTTTCCTCCTTTAATTTCTTCTCTGCTCCCTGGGAAAAAGAATCAGGTGGCCTTGCTTAATCATAACCCTGTACAGAGTGGAGCTCTGGGCCAAGGGTGGGGGTGGCTGTCTTAGATCAAGGCTGAATCTTCGTCTAATCAGTTGAAACCGATGGTGAGCGTGGGTCCTCTGAAGCAGGGAATTGAGCACAAGATTTCACTGGGAAGGTGCAGGGCGGACTGGTAAGGGAGCATAAAAATGGCCCAAGGAAGGGGAGGTACATTATCGAGCTAGCTACTGCAGTGGGAGGCTGGAGTTAATTCCCTAGGGAAAACCCAACACAAAACATCTGCCTCCGAATTATTCCACTCAAAGGTCAAGGGAATAGAGGTATTAATTCATCAACTCCCCAGCGTCACTGGGTCAGGGCTGCTCCCCAGGGACGTCAATTCCTGGCCACTTTCAGCTGACTCTGTACCTGGGAAGAACTACCCTCTTAATTTGTAGAAAATAAAAGGCTTCAGGCTGACAGGTGCAGATACAGACCCCTGGAAGTGGGCGAGAGGCCGCTAGAAGTTCGCAGGTAGCTGGCGGGGGCAACGACAGCATCTGCTACACCAGGGTTGCAGGGTTATATGAGCAACAGCATGATGGCCTGTGTGCGAGGATTTGCCTCTGGCCACTTGGCTCCTAAGTGAGCTGCGAGCGTGGCAGGCATTGAAGGTGATCTAGGTTCTTCTTGTAGACAATGACCTCTCCTTCCAGAAGACCAAACTGTTTTCCAACATAGTCCATAAAAACAGGATAACATTTCATGCATTATCTCGTTGACCGCTCAACCCCAGCCCTGCAACATTCCTGTAGGACAGCGCTATTAGTTTCATTTCACAGAAGAGAAAACCAACCCTAAGAAAACAGAATAATGCCTATTTGAGATAATAATGCCTATCTAAGGATATCATTTTCCTTTTTTTTAAAAAAAGATTTTATTTATTTGAGAGAGAGAGAGAGAGCAAGAGCAGGAGCAGGGGGATAGTCAGAGGGAGAAGCAGATTCCCCACTGAATAGGGAGCCTGACACGAAGCTTTTTTTTTTTTTTTTAAACTTTTTATTTTTTAAATTAAAAAAAATTTTTTGGGTTCAATTTGACAACATATAGTGTAACACCCAGTGCTCATCCGAGTGACCCGTTCAGTGCCCGTCACCCCAGTCACCCCAACCCCCCGCCCACCTCCCCTTCCACTACCCCTTGTTTATTTCCCAGAGTTAGGAGTCTCTCATGTTTTGTCACCCTCACTGATATTTTCACTTATTTTCTCTCCTTTCCCTTTATTCCCTTTCACTGATTTTTATATTCTCCAAATGAATGAGACCATATAACGTTTGTCCTTTTCCGATTGACTTACTTCACTCAGCATAATACCCTCCAGGTCCATCCACGTCGAAGCAAATGGTGGGTATTTGAAGCTTGATCCCCAGATCCTGAGATCATGACTTGAGCCAAAGGCAGGCGCTTAACTGACTGAGCCACCCAGGCGCCCCTTGAGGATATCATGTTCAAAAGGTTCTCCTAAGGGCTTAATGAAAATTGTGGTGATGACAATTTTTTAAAAGATTTTATTTATTTATTCATAGACACACAGAGAGAGAGGCGGAGACATAGGCAGAGGGAGAAGCTGGCCCCATGCAGGGAGCCCAACGTGGGACTCGATCCCGGGTCTCCAGGATCACGCCCCAGGCTGCAGGCGGCGCCAAACCGCCGCGCCACCGGGGCTGCCCTGGTCACTTTTTTTTTTTTTAAACTTAAGATTAGAGTTTTATTACAGCAAAAAATCAGAACCAGCCAAAATAAAGGTACACAGGTCTGGAAGGGGTCCAAATGCAGTTCTTGTTGTCTTCTCTAGGTAGAATCGTGGATGGTGTTACCTCCTTTACAGGCAACACTCAGAGTATTGCCAACCAGGGAAGTTCATCCAAACTTAAGTATCCAAAGTTTTCATTGGGCTTTCATCACGTAGGCATGATTGGCTGAATTCTTGGCCATATGGTTGAACTCAGTTTCCAGCCCCCTCTGCTTCAGGGAGATGAGGCTGGTATCCTTTAGGCTACCTTTAAGTTTGTGCTAATGACAGGTGTCATGGAGCTGCTCTGTTTCTGCCACTGTCACTGTCCTAGAGATCCAGGAGGATGTGAGGGTCCAGGGCTGTCCCACTCAGCCAGGTGTGCAACACACAGCTCAAGCATGTGTCTCATGCACTCACCAACTGGGGCCATATAATGAGCATCCTCTTCTATATCCCTCGGTGTTCTCCCCTGGAGCCAGGAGTTCTAAATTCCACTGGTGCCAGTTTCTAAATCCTGATTTGGTTCTAAACACCAATCCCATCTTCAGTATTCGTCTTGTGTCTGGTGATGACAATTTACTTACGAGGTAGTTGTATATTGCTCCTGGCAGGTTTATTCATCCCACCATCCAGAGCCTCACAAAGTGCTTTGCACATAGGAGATGCTCAACGAATGGTGTGTTTTACTGAATTAAATCCATCCTGGCTGCAGTATACATAAGGGTACCTAAGATCATAGTTTCCAAACAGAGAAGTTCTGATTTATGAATGTTTATCAGGAGGATCTTGTCAGAGACAAAATGCACAGGGGAATTAAGAAGATATTTTGCTCGAGCCATCACAGCAGAGAGAGCCATCCAGGTGTGAAGATCAAAGTGTCCTAGCAGGGTGGCTTTAGAGTTAGAGGGAGGAGTCGACAAGTTATAGGAAGGGTGACGAAGAGCTAGGACGGCTTTGCAATCAGGGGAAGTCTCACCCAGCTGAACAGGAAGTGTTTATCTTTATGTCTGGCTGGTTTTGGAGGGGACAAACAATTCTAATCTTAATCACTGGTGAGACAAAGAATGGGAAGTGGGAGGGTCGTCTGTGTTCGGTTTTGTCACAGGTAAATGAGGGAGTCATCTGGAAATTTGTGGTAGTCATGACAACCAGTGTACAGGGAGTCTTATCTAAATTATATGGGGAAGAGTGGTTCTTCTGGGTAAGTCATGTCCAGGAACACACAGGATGGGTGTGTGTGTGTGGGGGTGGATTTTGGAAAACGAAGGTTAGGGAGATTTCTGTACTGCTGCTGTCTTCCAGGATCACAGGATTCAGAGAAAGTTTAACATCGTCGATTTCACACACGCACGCAAAACACCAAAACTTAAACTACATTTAATTCCATAGCATGCCTCATTTATCTAAAAAATAAAAACGGGGGCGCCCGGCTGGTGTGGTGGGTGTGGAGCACGTGACCCTTGATGTCAGGGTTGTGTGAGCCTCACGTTGGGCGTGGGGATTACTTAGAAACAAAACCTTCAAAATAAATAAGTAAATAAATAAATAAAAACAAAAACGACTCGCACACAGTACACATAGATGCAGCAAGAACAATCTTCTCCAAAGACAAATGCATCCCTGTCCCCTCTGCTGGCTTCCCATTGCTTTTGAGATAAAGATCGAAGTCCTGAGCAAGGCCTCTACATCCCACCTGATCCAGCCCCCAGGTGCCCCTCTGACCTCACCTCAGAGCTTCTACCTCTCGCCTGTGCATTCCAGCCTTCATTGCTCTTTCTAGAATGTTCCATGCACTCTTTTGCCTGAAAACTGTTGTCCGAGTTGTGTTCTCTGCCTCGAAGGCTCTCCATCCCTCCTGACCTCAACCCCACCCCTGTATAGACACTTCAAGCTTGTCTGGTTACATAATCCTCTTCAGTATGGATCAGGTTCCTTAGTTAAAACCCCCCAGGGATGCCTCGACCACCAGAAGTTTATCAACCACTTTGAAGTGACTTCTCTTCATTTGAATGTCTTCTGGAATATGTAAAAAGTGATAAATAACTGTATCTTCCATGATATATATATATAGTAAGAACTTCCCTAACCGTACATATGCCTTTGATGTATTTTCCCCTCAAGATGATCAGCTACGTGTTTGACAAGTGACTGTTACATAAATCTGTAATCTCTTGAAATTTGGGGTTATCAACATTATAATAGAAATTGTTTCACAACACGACATGTGAAGCACTATTAAATTTTGAGTAAACAAGTGTTCTGCAACGACTGTAATGAATGGCTAATTTACTCTTTTTCCTAAAAATGAAAATCCACGGGGATCAAAATTCTTTTCTTCTCAGGCAGCACCCGTAGAAACACAATGTGAGCCGCATGTGTAATATTCAATTTTCCTATCGGCAAATTTGAAAAAAGGTAAAACACGAGGTGGAATTCAATTTTTTTAAAAATTTTTTAATGTTTAATTGTAGGGATATGTACGTAACACAGAACGTACCATCCTAGCCATTCTCAAGCGTACAGCTCAGTAGCGGGGAGCACCCGCGGCCGTGCTATCAATCTCCAGAACGTTTCCATTTTGCAAAACCAAAACTCTCTACCCATCAAACAACTCCCTGTCCCCCCCTCCCCCGGCCTCTGGCAGCCACCGATCTACTTTCTGTCTGTAGGAGGTTGACTAAGGACCTCAGATAAGTGGAACTACACAGCATTTGTCTTTTTTACGGACTTATTTCACTTAATCATGTCCTCAAGCTCCATCCTTGCTGCAGCAGGTAGTAGCATTTCCTTCCTCTGTAAGGCTAAACAACATTCCCCTGTACGGTTTGTTTATCTGCTCAGGGCCCCTTGGGTTGCTTCCACATTTTGGCTATTACGAATAGCACTGCGATAAACGAGGATGTACAAATATTTCTTCGAGACCCTGCCTTTGATTCCTGTGGGATATATATATCCAGAAATAGAATTGCTGGATCATTTGATAATTTCACTTTTCATTTTTTTTTTGACAAGCTGCTACACTGCTTTCCACAGTAGCTGCACCATTTTATATCACCAACACCCCACAAAGGCTCTCATTTCTTCTCATCCTTGCTAACACTCATTTTTTAGAACAGCCATCCTAATGGGTATGAGGTGGTGAAATTAATTTTAAGAAGACATTTTATTTATCCCAGTCTATCTAAAATATCAAGCCTACTTATAATCAATAAAAAATAATTAATGAGATATTTTACATTTTGGTGGTACAAAGTCTTTGAAATCTGTTGTGTATTTTATACTGAGGGCACGTTTCAAGGAAGACTAGCCACATTGCAGGCACCTGGTGGCTCAGTGGTTGAGCGTCTGCCTTCGGCTCAGGGCGTGATCCCGGGGTCCTGGGATCAAGTCCTGCATCGGGCTCCTTGCAAGGCGCCTGCTTCTCCCTCTGCCTGTGTCTCTGCCTCTCTCTCTCTCTCTATTATAAATAAATAAAAATTTTAAAAAATAAAAAAATGAATGATCCCTATTAACATCTCTGTGCTTGTGACTTTGTTCAGACCCATTTGTAATTAATTTCTAGGAATAATTTGCGATGCTTTGTCCCTTGATCCACTTTCCAGACATGCTTCTCAGCCCCAGGAAAGCACGGGAATAAATGTTACCCAGGCAGATCCTAGATCTGTGTCTGTGAAGAGATGGAAATAGCAAGTAAACGCTATTGTAAGGGAGGAAAAATTTCTTTCTTCTGCCCAACACAGACTTTTGGCTGGGTCTTTATAATAAAAGACAGACTTACAAAAGAAAAGCATCCAAATTTAAGGTATGTTTTACGTGGCATGGGAGCCTTCATAAGGAAATGAAGACCAGAGGAAGTGCTTAAACCTGAGTGTTCTATTACTGAGTTGGAATGAAGAGTGCAAAGTTGTGGAAAATGTGTTAGGATAAAAGGGGTTATGAGCCAAGAGTACGAAACTGGAGGAAATTTAGCATGGCCGGTCTGTCCTGATTCCTTTTAAGGCCTCTTGATGTCCCGGAGATAAGGATGTTCCTTTCCTTATAGGGATATAGGGAAGGCATTTCTTACATGGGGGTCTCAAGACCTGCTTCAAGGGAGGGTCAAAGAGTCCTTCCTGCACCTGCTCATTCTCAAATTCTTTCAGTTTAAAATATTCAATATGTCAAGATGCCGTATTTTGGGTTGGCATGTCCTGAACCCCACCACTGTCACAGCAACACGCAGATAACTGGGTTCACTGGAGTATAAATATTCCCTAACACCAGTAAGATTTGAGAGTGTAATCTTCGGCTTTTTAGAATTATTTTCAGTATAAGTCAAGGAAGGGTAAGGGCTATTAATCACCAGCATTCCGATGTGGAAAATGTATATGCAGAGGCCAGGAAGCCGTCTCATAGCAGGAACCTAGGTGGGGCTGGGGCATTTAGTTCCTTTTTGAGTTTCCTATGGGGCAAGTCAGGCCCCCACTTTGGATTTTGTTACAGGACTACTACTTGGTCACATGGAGCCTCTGAATGGATTAGAGAAAGGTGCTCCCTGTGGGTAGAGGAACGGCTGGATTTTAGTCTCACTGTCTTGTGCAGTGAACAACCTGTTCAACTGTAAGCTCTGGCCCTGCAAAGTCTCTCTAGAGCCCTGACTTTGTCTTAGACAAACCTCCATTAACTAAGTTCGTTAGGTTGATAGGTAAAAGGCCCACTGATTATTTTTCTTTGAGAAGCCACTGTCACAGGGATTCAGATACCTACGTCATTAGTAGTGAGCACATTCAAAGCCAGTTACATGTATCAACTAATTTAACCTTCACGATTACCCTATGATACTACCATCAACTTCATTTTGAACATATGAGGAGTCTGAGGTTCACAGACGTGAGGTAGTCTGCTCAAGGTCACCCAGCAAGTAAAGGACAGAGTTGGATTTGAACCCAGCTGTCTAGTTTCCTCAGGCAAAGCAATGAGAGGCCCCACCTCCCTTGGTCGTCGCTGAGCTGGGACCTGTGAAGGTCATTATTGGCTCTTCACCTTGTTTCTGGCTTGTGTTTGAACAGCCACACATCAGACCGGGCAGTCTTTTCTTAGATGTGCTAATACTTTCACTCATCAGGGGTACAAAGTCTGGGATCCACTCTGTAACCTTCAGACAACTTTGTGAATCTTTGCTCTGGACTGCAGGCTCAGGACTTCAAGGCTTCCCTTGGAGGGCAGTTGCTTCACCCTCATTTCTTAGTTATTTCGGGACATCTCCCCAGAGGACCCAAGTTCTGACAACCAACACCCAGTCAGATAACCAGAAAATACCAACCAGTCTGAACATTTCAGAGAGCGGATTGTCCAGTATTGCTCTATACAGTGAAATTTTGAAACGTTGCAAGCAAAATAAATAAAAATATTTTTTTTTTAAAAAGAAAAAAATCTGGAACATGTAGATATTTTGATGCTTTCAGGAAGCTGTTTGTTAGAGGAACCCTAGTGTGAGGGCTTTTGTTAAGTCCCGAGGAGGACCAGGTTTGTAAATCAAACAATTACCCTCTAGCCAGATAAAAACAACAGCTTCCATTTCCTGGCATTTACTACAGACTAGAAACCGTGCAAGTGCAAGGGCTTCACATCCTCCTCCTCCTCCTCATCTCTCTCTCTCTCTCTCTCTTTGTAGGAGTTTTATTGTGACATAACTCACATACTGTCCCATCCACCCTTTTAAAGCAGTTTGGCATTTTAAGTATATTCATTCACAAGACGTGCAACTGTCACCACTACCTCCATCTGTCACATTTCCGTGATCCCAACAAAGAAACCCAGTTAGCCATTGCTCCTCGTCCCTCTCCTGGCTAGCCACTAACCCACTTTTGTTTTCGTGGCTTGGCCTGTCCTGAACATTTCACCTAAGTGAAGCTGCACCTGTGGCCTTTTGTGCCTGCATCTTTTCAAATTTTTTTTTAATTTTTATTTATTTATGATAGTCACAGAGAGAGAGAGAGAGAGGCAGAGACACAGGCAGAGGGAGAAACAGGCTCCATGCACCGGGAGCCCGATGTGGGATTCGATCCCGGGTCTCCAGGATCGCGCCCTGGGCCAAAGGCAAGCGCCAAACCACTGCGCCACCCAGGGATCCCTGTGCCTGCATCTTTTCACTTAGCATAAAGTTAACCAAGGTCCATCCAGGTTGCGGCCTGTCTCGATCGCACACTTCACTCCTCTTTAGGATCAAACACTATTCCATTGGGCGCATGTGCTACATTTTGCTTATCGACTCCTTTTGTTTATCAGCTGACAGGCCTGTGGGTTATTTCCACTTCTCGGCTACCATCATCTCCTAATCCTCTTGCCACTCTTGGAAGTATGTGTTGTCCTCTGTGGACTGGATGAAGCACACTTTCTTAGAACACTGAAAAATGACAAATCTTCCTAGCAATTGGTTGACTGGACTTAACAGTCCCAGGGACCAGTCAAGCGCTGCTTCCTTCAGCAGGAAAGAACAGGTGTTCTGGATTTTAGCTCTTTCCCCAACCCCAGGTCTGACTTCAAGCAAACGAAGATGTCCTGAGTCATGAGTCCAGCTCCTCCCTGAGTACAGAGAGACACTCCTGTCGGGAAGTTCTGGCATCCCTCGTTCCCGGCGCTCGGAGGGCGGACTCCGGGGGACCATCTGGTGCTTCCCCAGCCCGCAAGAGGCTCCCCACTTGCAGAGGAGCGCAGTGGACCAGATGCTCCGCTTTGCCAGCCTGGCTCCGTCCAAGTGCCCCATCCGACAGAGGGGGGGGGGGGGGGGGGGGCTTGGGCAAGTTGCAGACCCTCGCGGGGACTCAGCTTGGTTATTGGGGACCCGAGGGCGCAGCGTGGCTCCAGAGCTGCTCAGGAGCGGGTCAGGGGTCTGACCTCCTTGTCAACGCCACTTCCTTGGGAAGGCCCGGGAAGGCCTTCGGACACCTCCCCGCGCCCCCTGGCCAACGAGCTCTGCATTTCCCCTTCATTACTTGCTCAGTCTACCACTTCCTATTGATTTTGATTGTCTGCCGCGCGCGTGTGCACCCGCCGAGCGCGGGACCGGGGACCCCGCGGCCTGCTCCGCCCTCGGAGCGGGAAAGCGGCGCGGAGAAGGGGGAGCATCCTCCCGGGGGCACGCGGGGCCGCCGCACACGCCGAGCCGCGCCCCGCCCCCGGCCCGGGAAGATTGTCCTAACGTTCGACCTCCTGTAAGCGCCAACGCAAAGCTGCAGCGCGGGGAGAGCGAGCAAGGCGCGGGGGCACTAGAGGGGACCGGTCCGCGCGCTGCTCCGCCCCGCCCCGGGGCACCTGCGGAGCGGGGGAGGGGAGGGCCGCCGGCGGGTCCTGCGCAGGCGCAGCCGCGCCCCCCGCGCCCCTGGCCCCGCCCCGCCCCTTCCCGCTCCAGTCTCCGCGCCCGAGCGCGATCAGCTGACGCGGCGCCGCGGCCGTCACGTGATGGTGGGCGGGGCGTCGGCGCAGCGCGCAGGCGCAGATCCCAGCGGCTGGGTCAGCTGACCCGGGGGAGCCGCTCGAGCCGGCTTAGGCCGCTTCGCTGGGCCCCGGAGCGTCCGCCGTCGCCGCCGCCGCCATGGCCAGCCAGTCGCAGGGCATCCAGCAGCTGCTGCAGGCCGAGAAGCGCGCCGCCGAGAAGGTGTCGGAGGCCCGCAAGCGTGAGCTTTGGGGCGTGGGACGGGCAGCCGGCGGGGCGCGGGGTGCAGGGGACGCGGCCGGGCCGCGGGAGGCGGGCGGGGGGCGGGGGGGCTCGGCGCCGTCGGTCCCCGGGGGCGGCGGGGGGCCTGCGGGGGCCTGCGGGGGCCTGGGCGCGCGGGAGGGGGCTGCTCCGGCGGAGCGCGTCGGCCCCGCCCCCGTTGCTCGCTGCTCGGGCCCGCGGTCTCATTGTGCGCGGCTGCGGGGCCTAGAAACCGCCCTCCTCGCTGTTGTTCGGCCTAGAAACCGCCCTCTTCGCGGTTGCGGGGCCTAGAAACCGCCCTCTTCGCGATTGCTCGGTCTAGAAACCGTCCTCTTTGCGGTTGCGGGGCCCAGAAACCGCCCTCCTCGCGGTTGCGGGGCCTAGAAACCGTCCTCTTCACGGTTGCGGGGCCTAGAAACCGTCCTCCTCGCTGTTGTTCGGCCTAGAAACCGCCCTCTTCGCGGTTGCGGGGCCTAGAAACCGCCCTCTTCGCGATTGCTCGGTCTAGAAACCGTCCTCTTTGCCGTTGCGGGGCCCAGAAACCGCCCTCCTCGCGGTTGCGGGGCCTAGAAACCGTCCTCTTCACGGTTGCGGGGCCTAGAAACCGTCCTCCTCGCTGTTGTTCGGCCTAGAAACCGCCGTCTTCGCGATTGCTCGGTCTAGAAACCGTCCTCTTCGCGGTGGCGGGGCCTAGAAACCGTTCTCTCTGTCGTCTTCCCTCCCTCGCGGTGTTTAGCCAGTCGCCCAGGTGTTTATGGCTGTTCACCCCCCCTCCCCATCCCGACACCTAGCATCTCAGGCCGGGACACTAGGTGTTCTGAGGCTCCGGTGCCAGCCTAATTTGTTAATTCCTCTTTTTTTCTTTTTTTTTTCCCCGTGGTTACTATGTGCCAGAGGCCTTGCCCGGTGCACCAGCGTTTCCATCATCACGGTATTCGGAGTCCCGGTGAGGGGAGCAGAGAGTGGGCCGGGTAGTGGCAGGTGAGACAGGGTTAGAGTTGAGACGTGGAAGGTTGCTCAGGAACTTCGCAGGTGGATCTGGATCTAACCGGGACTGGTGAGCGGAAGAAGGCCGCTGCCGCCTCCCAAGTCCAAGTGTGTTCTCCCTGCTGGAGTCCGAGCCCTCCCGGGCGTGCGAATAGGACTTCCCCGCGGCCTTAAGGAGCCTCAACAAATGTTGAGGGCCTGCAGAGTAAATAAAGCCCAGGTTCCTTGATGGTGGGGGGGGGGCAGCGTTTTTGGGTCAGTAGCTAGCTTTCTTCCCTTCTCCCTCTCAGGTTCTCTCCTCCAGGCCTCCTGAACCACCTTATTCGCCTTATTTCACCTGCAAGCCTTTGCACAGCTCTTCTGCTTGGAGGTGCTTCTTCTTAGTTTCCACTCTGTTTTCTCTGACACTTAGGAGTCCTTCAGATCTCAGAATGTAGGCAGCAGTTCTTCCAGGAAGCCTTCCCTGCTTTGTCCTCCTCCGCTCCAGCTAGGCCAGGAGCCCTTCCTAAGAGCTTATTTCTGTCTTCGCGGTGCAATGCCTTGTTTCTTTAGGTGGCTCAGTTGCTAGACCAAGCTCCTGGATTACAGGGACTGTGTGTCATTTAAGGGTACGTATTCATTTCCCCACCTGGTGAGGTAGGTCTCCGTGTCCCTGTTATACAGTTGGGTGACGCGAGGCGTGAGAAATGGTTTGACCCTGCCCTGGGAAGCAGCCTAGAGGCCTCTTTCCCTTTACAAGGATACCATAGCAAGATCTGTTACTGTTAGTAGTTCCTTGGTGTTTCTCCCCTTACAAGACTTAGGATTTTATCCCACACCCAAGTAGATTTCAAGCATGGCTCTTGTACTTTATGGATTAGGGGCCGTGTGAGGCTCTGTGCTTCAGAGGAAAAGTTTTCTTTGAGGGAGCTGGGGGTGGGAACAAGCCTTTTATTCTTGGTCTGGTCACTGGAAAGTTCTGTGTTCTTCACAGAATATTTCTCATCACGCCCTTGATAAGCTATTTCCAGAATGACTTTTCAGAGCATGTCCTGTGATGGCTCCTTAGTAACAGAAGTTGTGTCTGTGGGGAGGCATGTGAGATGATTCAGGGGAGGGGCAGGAACAAATACTGGGAATATAGGAAGAAGAATTGAGTGCCCTGGACGTAGGGGTCACGTTTTACGCTTCTCTTTATCTCTTCAAGCTTGGTGCAGGATCTTGTGTGTCTCAGATAGCCTTTTGATATTTACTGAATGAGTTTGTTTTAGAGGAGTAAGTTTATGGCTAGAATACATCTCAGAATTTGTAGTACTTAGGAACAGAAGTATTGACAAGAGCTGTAATTTGAAAAGAATCACTGCCTTACTTGATCAGTAATTGTGGTTGACTTGCCCAGTGAGGAATTGGGAAGAGGAAGTGTGTGCACGATGTGACAGAACTTCAGTTTTTCATGAAATCATTGCTTTGGACCATAAAACTTAATTGGGTTACAGTTTATTTCATGGGAGTAGAAACAAAATGCTCGCTCCCTCAAAAATAAAGTTTAAAAGAAATATGATTTCCTTTTCAAATATTTAGTTTTGGTTTTCAGAGAAGCCCATCAGAAATGAACTTTGAAGGTATGATGGGCAGAGCATGATTTTATTTTTATTCAGAGAGCTGTGGGAATTGAGAGTGACAAAAAGAGTGGTATTGTGTAATTAGGTGGAGGTAGCATAATGTTTGGGCCATAAACGTTATTTGTAGATTGTTGGTTTGGAAAAGATCTTCGGCTCTGAAATACGGCTTTGAACGTAGCCGATGAGGAGGATGGCACGTGGAGGAAAGGGGAATTTGGCTCACGTGGACAGCAGTGGGCCCTAAATAATACTGGAGTAAACCTACACTTGCAGAGATAGTCTCTGGGTGCTTAGATCTGTTGATTGTTGTACCAGAAACATCAAGGAGTGTTGATGTCATGGGGTCATTATACATCCAAAATCCTGTTCTTCGTTAGGAGACAGAAGGTTTAATTCAGTTTCATTCACGCCTGTGGGTTGAGTGGGAATTGGGAAATTATGTACATTGATGTCTAACAAAGCTTGCTTTTAGATGTAGGATGTCTTTGCTCTAAATTCAATAAATGCTCAGGTTGATCGTCTTAAGTTCTCCTCCCCTCTCCCCCTAACTAATTTGAGTATCTGAGAAATTTGATCAGCGAGCCTAGATTCAAAACAAAGAATATGTGTTGGTTGGTCTTGTGGCCTATTTTCATACAGGCTCCCATGGCATCTAGAGAATTTTCTCAACTGTGTGTTTATTTTCTTCAAGAAACCAGAGCACCTGTGTCTCCTCGCTTCTTAGATGCTTGTGCAGTCTCAACTATCCAGTGCTCCCCATTCAGGATTCCTTTCCAGAATCCCTTTCATCGCTTATTTTCTTGCGCACAGGCATGGTTTTTAGTTTCCAATATTACATCATCTGTTTCATTAGTTACATTTTAGGTTGATGTCCCTTGGGAGCATATTAGTCTTGCTCAGCTTCTCAGCAGAGCTCTGGTTGTCATCAGCAAGCTACTTAGGTGTTTACTAGTTGGGAAGAGGAGGAGTTCCCCCAGATGGCTAATGTCACCCATTTTATGTTGGTTCTTAATAGTGGAGATGGAGAGAATATTCTGACACATTCCAGAATTTTTCCCATCATTTACCGTATCATTTTGGGAAGACTGTCCTTTTGACCTAGTCACTTCCTAGTTAAGTACAGCCTGAAGGAAGCAGGAACCTGTACCGGCAGTTAGCTCTGTATTCCCTCTTTCCCATGCATGTCTCTTGGGACTGCACCTTAAAATTTTTTTCCTTGTTTACCGTTAGAATTTACCATCTCAGTCTCTCCTTCCTCTTCTGCTTGTCTTTTAACCACTACTTGATGTAGCTTTTTCCTTTGAAAACAGGAAAGAACCGGAGGCTGAAGCAGGCCAAAGAAGAAGCTCAGGCTGAAATTGAACAATACCGTCTGCAAAGAGAGAAGGAGTTCAAGGCCAAGGAAGCTGCGGTGGGCCTGGCTTATTTTCATTATTGCTTTAATTCCTGAGGCTTTCCTCTTCTCCCCTTTTCCCCAGGGTCTCAAAATATCCAGCACAGCTTGGAGATTGTGATTCTGAAAATTGAAATTTGAAAATTTGGCTATTGCATGTCCAGGCTGAGTCTCCTAGGTGATCAGCTTTTAACTAACTTTGAGTGCTAGTGTTCACTTAGTCATTTCACAAATATCTATTGATGCTAGGGGATCAGCTGTGAACAGAGATAGACACAGTCCCTGTCTCATGGAGCTTAGTTTAAAGTCTGATGGTCAGGGGATCCCTGGGTGGCGCAGCGGTTTAGCGCCTGCCTTTGGCCCAGGGCGCGATCCTGGAGACCCGGGATCGAGTCCCACGTCGGGCTCCCGGTGCATGGAGCCTGCTTCTCCCTCTGCCTATGTCTCCCCCCCCCCCCCCCTCTCTCTCTGTGTGTGACTATCATAAATAAATAAAAATTAAAAAAAATAAATAAAAAAAAATAAAGTCTGATGGTCAGTCTAGTCCGACTCAGTAACAAAGTACAGGTCATGCAAACCTACAGCTGTGAGAAGGGCTGTGGTGGTCATAAACATCTGCCAGCTGGAGGCCACTCCAGTGTAGTCGAGACACTCAGCAACAGGGTAGGCTGGGCTATGAAGCAGAAGATGCATGCGATAACAGTACAACAACAGATCATGAAACGGAAAATTCTGGAAAGGGGGAGGATGGCGGAGGGCTTCACAGAGAAAAGAAACTGTCAGGACTCTAGGATACAAGTAATAGAAAACAATTCAAACAGGTTTTAAGCAAAGTGAAGTTTATTGGTGTACATAATTAAAAACTCAGGTGAAAGGCTAACTTTATTTTGATCCAGGAGCTTAATCTCTCAGGACATTATTTCCATCGTTCAACTCGGCCCATGTCTTTGTGGGCTTCATTCTCAAGTCTACCTTGTGACCTTCACTGGTTCCAGGCACACACCCTCTCAGGCCCAAGTCCAGTGATTAAAGCCACATGCCTCTCTCATTGCAGTAAGTAGCAGAAGTGTCTTTCATCTTTGCACTGGACTGTTTCAGTGCTATTAAGACTTCAGATGTGTCTGACTCGAACTGGGGCAGATCGGTGCTGTAAGCTGCCAGACTGCCCACAAGACAGTGTAGAAGCACTCTTGTCAGGGCAGCTGCCTCCTCTAATTTGTACATCGATGCTGCAGTTGCTTCTAGAGACAGGATCAGTGCTGTGATGCAAGCATGAGCTCTGAGGTTTCCTAGCATGTTCATTGTAACCCCTTCAGCTTTGAGACAACTTACTGAGGCCTGGCATATAGTTTATATTCATGGAATAGAGGTACTGTCCCCTTTTCTCCTCCCTCCTTCCCCCAAATTACTGGGTTATGGACCTTTTAATAATAAGAGCAACTGAGCTAACTAACAGGAAATGCCCCCCTGTTCCACCAATATGAGCAGTTACAGTAACAATAAAGGATGAAGAGTCCTAAGTTTGAACTCGGGAAACTGCATGTTCACTTTGAGCTCTTTTTTTTTTTTAAGATTTTATTCATGAGAGACACAGAGAGAGAGAGAGAGGCAGAGACTTAGGCAGAGAGAGAAGCAGGCTCCATGCAGGGAGCCCAGTGTGGGACTTGATCCTGGGATTCCAGGATCACACCTTGGGCTGAATGCAGGCACTCAACCTCTGAGCTACCCAGGCATCCCTCACATTGAGCTCTTTTAGCCTTGGTTTTTTCATCTGTGAAAAGGGGAGTGATGGCCTCCTTACAGGTTATGGAGGACTAGGTGACATGTGAGAGAATGCTTTCACCTTGTGCACTAAAGAGCATGTACAGCTTGGAAGGGACATAGTTGTTAATACATATGGAAAGAGGCAAGAGCAGCTCAGAAGATAGAAAGGGTCAAACACAAAAAAGATTCGTCTTCAAGAACCTGATGGGAGACTTCCCTAAGCTACTTCCTCAAGCTCTTAGGAGCCCTCCCTACCCCCGTTCCTGCCAGGGGACTCCTCTTCCGGCTCTCTGCGTGTAAACTGCATGTAGGCACTGGCTCTCCTGTGTGTCTGCCCACGCAGGGGAACACAGTGCTCTGGGCTTCCTCCGGGAACCCCTCACTCCATCCCTCCCTGTGCAGCCTCAACAACGTTTGCACATTCCCTGCCTGAGGCCCAAGCCACTCCCTCTTGGTGCCCCGGGGCTGCTGTTCCCTGGACAGGGCCTTAGGCCCTCATCTCTGTTCTGCCTCTGGCTGGGTTGCCTTCCTGGGCCTGCTAAGTTCTGACAGTGCCTGAACTCCCGATGGCCTCCAAGAAAAGTATTCTTACAGCTTTCTCCCTTTCTTATTGACTTGTTAATGAAGGGCTTATAGGAGAAGAAGAAGAAGAACCTGATCAAGGTCTCATTCTAACAAAGTAGGCATACCCTTGATGGAAAGCTGACTATACGGTGAAGACTAAAGTATATATGTCAGTATCTATTAAAATTGTGAATGGAGATTGAAAGAATAAGATGTGAATATGGCAAAAAATTCAAGCAGTAAAATAGGCAACGATGAAGTTAGTCTCCCTCCCACCCAGACCTGCAATCCTCCTCAGAAATAGTCACTTATTAATAATTTCTTGCATATTCTTCTAGAGTGTTTGTTTTTGTTTTTGTTTTTTAAAGATTTTATTTATTTATTCATGAGAGACAGACAGAGAGAGAGAGAGAGAGAGAGAGAGGGGCAGAGATACAGGCAGAGGGAGAAGCAAGCTCCATGCAGGGAGCCTGCTGTGGGACTTGATCCCGGGACTCTAGGATCATGCCCCGTGCTGAAGGCAGGTGCTAAACCGCTGAGCCACCCAGGGATTCCCGAGTATTTATGTTTGAAAGAATAGATGTCATGTATACATAATACTGGTGAATCCAGTGCTTAATATAAGAGCTAGAACGTTAACTAGTAATGTTGAAACTGTTTCTTCAAAATTGCATCCCCTTCCACCCTTATTTTTTTAAGAGGTGTTCTTTTTTTAATAATCTCATTTATCTCTCCCTTTTAAAACGACACAAACCCATTTACCAACCACACTGACACCATTTTATATCTTGCTTTTTCCCCGTTAAACTGCATATTTTACAGTTCATTCTGTTTTGCAGCACACATCTACTTTATTTTTCTTTATAGCTGAGAATGTTCTCTGGAATAGGTACCCCATGATTTGTTTAACCAGTCCTCAGTTATTGGATCTTTAGGTTCATTCCAGTCTTTGGTTAGGGCTATACGTTTGACATAGAATGAATATATTGCTCTCTCGGGTGATTTCTGAGTAGGGGAAATGTGCAGTTTACCTTTGATTGATGTTTGAAGGTTGGCCACCAGAGTGATTGCATCAATTTTTGCTCCCATTAACTGGGAACGCCACCTTCCCACATGCTCTTCAGTCACAAGGTTACGTTGCCTGTTGCTGATGATTTGTATTCACTGATGAGACTGGGTTTTTCCAGAACTAAGGAAGTTGGACCAGCCTGAGTGTCGATCTGACCTTCCCTATGTGTCCTTACCCCTCCCCCGACTCTAGGCTCTGGGATCCCATGGCAGCTGCAGCACTGAAGTGGAGAAGGAGACCCAGGAGAAGATGACCATCCTCCAGACCTACTTCCAGCAGAACAGGGATGAAGTCCTGGATAACCTCTTGGCCTTTGTCTGTGACATCCGGCCAGAAATCCATGAAAACTACCGCATCAATGGATAGGAGAGGAGGAAGCAGCTCTGTGAGCAGATTGGCATTTTATATGCCTTCCTGGAATATGAAGCTTCAGCACAGCTTGAGTTACATCCTTGTGAAAAGGCATTAAATTATTTCTGTATATTATAGTGTAGGTCCCTTCACTTTTTGGAGAATAGCAAATCGAGCTTCTTTGTACAACGTAGAGCTTATCCAAAGATTTTCTTCTTTTACCTCATTATTTCTTAGAAATTTAATGTGCATACGTTCTGTTTTCCTATGCCTTTTAAGCTCAAGCAACATATATATCGGTACTTTTTCTTTCTTAGATGTAGTTAAAATCATTTTTTTTTTTTTTTTTTGTTTAAAAGAAAGAAAGGGATTAAATATTTTTTTCCCTAAAGCTTTCTTGAAGGTCAGGGGCTTTATCTATGAAAAAGTAGTAAATAGTTAATTGTAACTTGTGTGAAGCAGCAGCCAGCCTTAAAATAGTCCTTTCTGGCTAAGGGGCAGAACAGCAAATACTAGTATAATTGTTTGGGCTGCTTTTATTTTCTCTTAATCAAAATTATTAGATGATAAAATTCAGGAACTTGTTACATGTTATTACTTGGTGTACTGATAATCATTTAAAAGTAAGGACTTTGGCATGCAATCCCCTCCCGCCCCCCCCCCCTTCATCCTTTTTGATGATGCAGAGTACGCTTTGACCTAGATGTTCTGCAGAATTTCACGTAGGAAATTAAATTAGCAGATGTATCACATACACATTTGCATGCATACTCTGAAAATAAAGCAGGAAGGAAATCACTTGTGATTTCGCCCAACATCCGGTTCGAAAAACAGCATCAGACTAGTAAGTCTGCAGTTTGCCTCTTCTCTAGAGCACGCTGGACTAGTGCAGCCTTGGGCCAGTTACCAAGCAGATTTCCTCCCTGGCGGGCTAAACGATATGTGTAATACCTATAGGAGCTTCACACTAGCTCTGAAAGAGTTAAATGCTCTGTGACTCTGTTAGCTGAAAGTCTTTGGCTGCAAAATAATTTCTAGTAGACACAGAGTTGAGAGAGAACATGAATGGGATTTCCTTGCTTGTTCCGAAATAGCATGAGAGCAGTAGATGCCCTTATAGGAATCACATTTTATGAGACTCACGATGGGTTGCTTGCAGGCCACGTTTGTTCCGTTTTATAGTGCGATTCCTCATAAGAGTTTTCTAGATGAGCTTTTCCAGTTTTTACTGTTCAAGCACTCCAGTCAAGCTTTCCACTCCACTGAAACCACGTCAAGGTCAGCAGTGATGAGCAGATTGAGAGGTCCAGTCTTCTTCCTACTGGACTTTTAGTCCTGTTGGACAGGGTTGACTAGTTCTTCTTGAACCCACTTTGTTAGCTTTGTTTTGCAGGGATGTGCTACTTTGCTCCTCCGTCTCTTGCTTTAGTTCTGATTCTTTTTCCAGGGATTTGTTCTTGGACGTCTCTACACTCATTTCCTTGTTGAAACCCACCTTCTCGTGGCTTTAAATATTTGTGCTGAAGATCCAAAATTTATATCCAGCCTCTCTCTCCTGAACTCTAGAGTTGTCAATTGCTTATTTGCTATTTTGATTTGGATATCTAATAAACATCTGTATCTTAACATGGTTCCACACTGTACCCGGTTTTGTTAGGACTTTATTCCTGATGCACGAAACCCCACCTCTGTCTATTGTAAATACAGATTTCCCAAACTGGAGGACCATGAAGAAGCAAAACCCACATTCACCAGTTGAGAACCAGTATCTAACCTGTTGGCCACCAACATTTTCATCCTGGGTTAGTAGGGTTGTACTTATATATGCTTCTGCTGACTCTTCCCTTCAGGCCAACCAGCTGAATGTTGGTAGAGCTGAAGAAGCGACATAAGGAAGTACTTAAAAAATGTGATCTAGGGTCAATTGAGAGGAAAGATAACATCTGAACAGAGCTGGGTGATCTGGGAGAGAGGAACTGAAGTGGTCTGAGGAGTGAATGGAATGTACAGTGAGTGGAGAAACTTGGCTGGGAAGGGGAGGGGGCAGGGGAAGAGCGGCAGTGGTGGCTGATGGAGGGCGTGGTTTAAGGGAGGTGAGAAGAACATGCTTGAGGCTGGTAGGGAAGGGAATAGAGGGAGTGAGATCCCCAGGGGTAGGAGGCTGTAGAAGAGCACAGGGGGACTAGCTCTAGCCTTCCAGCTTGACGGTACTCAGGGAAAATGGGTGCTTGGGTGCTAGTAGGCCAGTTGAATCGATTGCTGGGAGTGGGGCCAGGACTTGGGTTTTAAGAGCTCCCTTCTATTGTGGCCGGACGTGATAAACTAGCATCTGTTTGGTTCTTTGACCACTAAGGCAGATAATGTTGGTTCTGACATGGGATGAACTAATGACCTCCAAGATACACATATATGTAGAACAATGTGTGATTTGTTCCCACTGAGCATAAAAAAGGATATTCACATGCCTCTACTTGTATTTGCAGAAGGTACTGGAAGGTAGAACATGGCACTAATAGTTCATCTCAGAAGAGAGGGTCTGGGCTGCCGTGGGAGGGCTTTTTGCGTTGTTCATTTACAAGGTCATTCAGCAGTGTCCTTGGCCTCTACTCATTGGACACCTGTACTGTCCCTTTAGTTGTGACAACCAGAAATACCTCCGTTGTCAGATGTCCCCTGGGGGCCCAAACCACCCCCAGTTAAGAACCACTGTCCTGTAGCAACAACAGAATTCTCAAAAACAAAGTACCACATGTGATTCCTGGAACATACCAGGTGCTCAGCAAATGTTTCCTAATTTTCTAAAACATGCTTTTCCTTTCCCCCTTGATTTATTTATACGTCTAATACTAGCTGTTACTTGTCAGGGCAGGATACACTGAGACCTCGGCTTCATAAAGGTTTATTTCTTATGATGTCGGGTACAGGTTTAGTCACCACAGGGCAGCTGTTCTCCATGCAGTCATTCAGTGACTCAGTTTACTTCCCCTTTGCACGTGGTTTCCACGATTGCAGAGGCAGAGGAAGGAAAAGTTGGCAAACATGCACCACCAGCTCTTACATGCTTCACTCCTGAAAGGACACGTGACACCTGTTCTCAGCCCACCGACCAGCGTGGGTTGCATGAGCCAACCTAACTGCAAGGAGCCTAAGACGGGAGAGCCCAGGCATGCTTGGATATTCGGTTAGTAAAAAATGTCCGCTGGAGTTGTTCACAGCTTCCCCCATGCTGGCTGCTGTTCTGAGGGCTTCTGCATCGACATTAGCTAATCTAGGCTATGAGGCAGTGAGGGTGCGAGGATGAGCGGTGCGGGAGCCAAGACAGGGACTGGCAGTCTAGCTTAGCATCTGTGCCTAACCACTGTGTGTGCTCAGCACCGAGCAGGTGTGTCTCCCCTTTTATGCTTCTCACCTATGTGATTCTTTTCACTTTGCAGCTCTCGCATCCTAGATTAATTGCTCCTCTGGGCAATTTCTCCTTTTAAATTTTAAGTGGGCTCCCTGCCCAGCAGGGGGGCTTGGAATCATGACCCCGAGATTAAGAGTCGCATGCTCTACCGACTGAGCCAGCCAAGTGCCCCTCCTCCGGGCAATTGGATGTCCTGTGAACCGCTGTCTAGAAGGATGCCCTCACTGTTGCCCATTACAAGCACAGAAACTCTTTGGCCATTCTATTTGGTGCCATAACTCAGATCCACTGAAGTTCTCCTTGACAGAAGGCATAACATGGCTTCTAGCAAGTCAGACCTTGTGTGTAATCCCTACAAATTTCCTCAGGACATACCTTCCCGCCTTATGGGTGGGGAAAAAACCCCTGAGTTTCTGAAAGGTGAGGCAGTTTGTCGGAGGCCATACGAGGAATCACTGCGCTTGGAGTGAGGGAGCCTGTGTTCCAGGCACCTGTGTGAACCCGAGGGCCCTGCAGTTCAGGTGTGTGATGCCGCTTCATGGATGGGGAAGCTGAGGCCTACAGAATGCTCCTGGTCACAGAGTAAGGAAGTGACCGTGGGCGTCCAGTCCAGTCCGGTCAGCCTGACGGCTGCAAGGGACAACCTACCTGCAGGCTTTCCCGAGGCCTGTGGTGGGTGGAGTACTCCCCAACTAAAGCTTCAAAGCCTGTAGCTAAGGTTCTTGGCACACGGTCTTCCCGCCAGGAGGCTGGCGGTACCAGGAGTCGAGGGAAGCCGCTCGGTGAGGGGGACCTGTTCCAAGGAGTCTGGCACGCTCCTCGTCTCTCACCTTGCGCACTTCTTTCCTTCAGGGGCAATCCAGCAGACCTCCGAGTGCTGTTCTGTCAACTAGCTCCTACCACTTCGGTGGCTCCGAAATTACCGGAAGCGCTTCCATACGGGCAGGCAGCTTGGGTTTTGCTCCTTCCACTCCCCTTCCCCTGCGTAGGCTGCTCTGAGAGACAGGAGAGGCACCATCTTTACTGAAAGATTTGGCCAGTAGTTCTGGGGGAGGAAGCCGCCGGATCATGTCAACATCTACAATCTCTGGCTTTTTTTTTTTAAAGATTTTATTTATTCATGAGAGACACACAGAGAGAGGCAGAGACAGGCAGAGGGAGGAGAAGGGAGAAGCAGGCTCCATGCAGGGAGCCCGACGTGGGACTCGATCCCAGGTCTCCAGGATCAGGCCCTGGGCTGAAGGCGCGCTAAACCGCTGAGCCACCGGGGCTGCCCTCATCTCTGGCTTTTGAAGAACTTCTGGGTCAGATGTTAATTCAAGGCTCACTGTTTGGAGGGCATGAGAGTTAGGAATGGGTGGGCTTGGGGGGCCAGGGGCACACAGCATCCCCCCCTTTTCTCCTCCTCGAAGGGAGGGAATAGTGGCGGCATTCTGGAACACGCGGAGGAAAGGGCCCCGCAGACAAGACGGGAGAAGCTAGGCTGGAGGTTCCAAGGACGTGACTGCGTTGGCTACCCGTGTGCAGTTTGTAAAGGTCCAAAGACCAGAGGGTGGAGCTCCCTAGTTGAGAGCCTGAGTCCTTCCCATTGCCCCTCCCAACCCGACATGAGCTCTCCCTCTTTTATTCTCTTTGTATCCGTCAGTGGCTCTTCAGCAGAGTGGAAACGGCCTGGACACCCCAGGCCTTCTGGGCAGGAATTCAGAGTATTTCTTGTCTGGTTCTGACCCAGTTTCCCGGCAAGCAGCGTGTGACTTGTCTTCCTGCCCGCGCACCTCCTGACCAGGACCGCTGTGTGTTGGGTTCCGAGCTCTCAGGGCGGTTAGACCTACCTGCTTAAACCTACCTGCGTGTGTCCCGCCGCCGAGAGCTCCCTGCGCAACTGCGAGTCCACGTCCTGGAGTCCTCGGCCAAGGAAAATTCTGTCGGAATTAATGCTTTGGGAAATAATTTTAAAAATAGCTCACATTTACTGACGTTTTATACCAGAAAAAAATTCCAGGTGCTTTATATACACAGTTAAATTCTCCCAGTGTCTCCTGAGCTAGGTATCATTGTTCCCAGTTACACATTAGGAGACTGATGCGCTTGGTGCTGAAGTCACTTGTGCCCAAGGACAGAGCCAAGTTAGCGGCAAAGCCTGGATTTGAACCCGGGTCTGTCTAGCTTCCCACCCCGAGCCTCTATGACTCTGTTAAGATTGTTCAGGCCACGGCAAGGTTTTAAGTGGCAGGTTTCTAAAAGAGGAAGTCAGTGATACATAACAGACCAGTTTCCAAAACAAGCTCTAATTCCTAAGCGCGTTTATCACGTACCCAGCGGTTCTGAGCCGCCCCCCGCCCGCCGCGTGTCCCATCTGCCACGCTCGGAGGAGCTTCGTTCCTTCGCACCTCATCCAGGTTGGCGGAGAGTCGCAGCCCGCCCTCGCACACGAGTCTCTAACCCTTGCAGACACGACAGGACAGACGGTGAACTGCTGAGTAATGGTGACTGGCCGGAGCGGGTGCTTATTTGGATTTATCTGCAGCTGAAGCCCTGATGGTTTCACTCACGGCCGTTCATTCACTACTCCGGACGCGTGTGGCAAGCGCCGAGGGCAGGGAGCTGGGGGACAGCGGGGAGCATGGGCAGAAGTAGCCTGTGCCCCAAGGTGGGCACTTCCTCTGGGGAAGGCGATGTTAGCAACGAGCACCTCGCGGGCTAGGGGCGGCTGCAGGGTAAACGAGGACGACTCAGAACGGGGGACTGGCCGGGGCCCCGGGATAGGAAAGGGCTCCTGGAAGAAGGGCCCTTTCACCTGAGACCTGCGACTGTGTCTGGCAGTCACGTGGTGAGGTAGGATGGGGTTTGGGGTTACTTTCCAGATGCAGAGGGATGGCAACCACTGAGAACTGGAAGTGAGAGAGGGCACGGGGGTTAGGAGGAACTGAGAAATGCTCTGTGTTCTTGGAGCTTAGGGGCTTTTGGGGTTGAGGGGAGCCTGTATAGATGACTCTGGGGCAGGCGGGGAGGGGAGGGGGCCCCACATGCGGCCTTGTGAATCCGTGGAGATCCTGCTACCCAAGTCCGCTTCCCAGAGAACTCCACTAGACTAGTCCCCGTCCCCTGGATTTTATTCGCCTTTCTCTACCCTGTGGGGCCCCGTCTCCCCCATGCCGTGGTGCTGGGACCTCCCGTGCGCCGCACTGGCAGAGAGGGGGGCTGCTTTCCTGGCTGGCCGAGAACGCGCCTGAGTCCCACTGAAGACCTCCCGTGACGCCCTTCATCCTCCAAGCCCTACCATCAGGCTAGCAGACAGCGATGCCCTTCACGGAGGAGGGAGCTGAAGCTCCGAGGGGTGAGCTCGGCCTGCAAGTTCACGGGCAGGAGTGCTGGAGCCCGGACAGCCGGCCCCAAAGGCCCACGTCTTCTGGGCCTCCCTGGCCAAGGAGACTCACGTGTCCAAGGGTCAGTTCGGCCGCAGTGACAAGCAGTGAGCGTGGGGTCCAGGTAGCCGGGTGGAACAGGCGGGCTTCACGGAGGAGGTGAGCCGTGGAGAGGCGGTGGGACAGGAGCCGACCAGGCCACACGCCTGTCAGAGGATCCCCTCCGTGGCCCATCGGCACGTAGTGTAGCTCCAGCATCCAGGGGCTCTCGCTCCCACGCCCCCACATTGTGTTTTAGGAAACAAGACTAAGACAGGGGCCTCGTGCAGCGCAGCCCAGCGCGAGGCCTGGCGCTCCCGCTCCCGAGGCACCCGGCGCCCTCGGTGCGGGCAGGTGAGCGAACCCCCCCGGAGCTGCGCACTGCCCGGACCGCCCCTGGCCGGCGCTCAAGGGAGCCCGTGGCCTCGGAGGCCCCGGCCAGCGGGCAGCGTCTGTCGGGGTCGAAATGCGTCCGCGGGGGCTCGGCGCGTGCCCTCCAGGAAGGCCGGGGTGGCCGTGGCCGTGGTGGGGTCGCGGGGCTGGAGCCCGGGGCCGGGGGCCTTGGCGCGGTCCTGGGGCCGCCTGCCTGGGGGGGGCTGGGGGAGGGGCGCTACGGCGGCCTGGGGGTGCTGGGGCGGCCTGGGGGTGCTGGGGCGGCCTGGGGGGGCTGGGGGAGGGGCGCTGCGGCGGCCTGGGGGGGGCTGGGGCGGCCTGGGGGGGCGCTGGGGCGGCCTGGGGGGGGCTGGGGCGGCCTGGGGGGGCTGGGGGAGGGGCGCTACGGCGGCCTGGGGGTGCTGGGGCGGCCTGGGGGTGCTGGGGCGGCCTGGGGGGGCTGGGGGAGGGGCGCTGCGGCGGCCTGGGGGGGGCTGGGGCGGCCTGGGGGGGCGCTGGGGCGGCCTGGGGGGGGCTGGGGCGGCCTGGGGGGGCTGGGGGAGGGGCGCTACGGCGGCCTGGGGGGTGCTGGGGCGGCCTGGGGGGGTGCTGGGGCGGCCTGGGGGGGGCTGGGGCGGCCTGGGGGGGCGCTGGGGCGGCCTGGGGGGGGCTGGGGCGGCCTGGGGGGGCTGGGGGAGGGGCGCTACGGCGGCCTGGGGGTGCTGGGGCGGCCTGGGGGTGCTGGGGCGGCCTGGGGGGGCTGGGGGAGGGGCGCTGCGGCGGCCTGGGGGGGGCTGGGGCGGCCTGGGGGGGCGCTGGGGCGGCCTGGGGGGGGCTGGGGCGGCCTGGGGGGGCTGGGGGAGGGGCGCTACGGCGGCCTGGGGGGTGCTGGGGCGGCCTGGGGGGGTGCTGGGGCGGCCTGGGGGGGGCTGGGGCGGCCTGGGGGGGGCTGGGGCGGCCGCCGGCGTGTGCAGGGCCCCGCGTCCCGCCTCCCGGGAGCTGCCCGCAGCCGGGTCCCCGCGGGCGGGCACGTGCTCGGCGGCCGGAGGGAGCGCGGCTGATGCAAGGGCGCAGCCTCCCCTCGGGCCCGGAGCCCGGCGGCGGTGGCGGCGGCGGCGGCCCCTCCCTCCCGGCGGGTGACGGCGCGGGGCGGCCCGGCCGGGGGCGGGGGCGGGGCGGGGCCGCGGGGCGGGGATCCCGGCGGAGGCTGCGGCGCGGAGGGGCTGCGGCGGCCCCGACCTCCCGCGTCCCCGGGGGCGGCGGCGGTGAGTGTGCGCGGGGGCGGGGGCGCGGGCTCGGGGCGCTCCCGGGCGGGTGCGGGTGCGGGTGCGGGTGCGGGTGCGGGTGCGCGGGCGGCGGGGGAGGGGCGCTCCCGGGCTGGGGTCGGGGCGCGTCCCTCCGAGCGCCCGGGGCCGCGTTCCCGCGCGTGGGGGGCGTGGGAGCGGCTGGCGGGGCGGGGCGGGGCGGGGCCCCCGGCGGGGGGAGACCCGGGCCGGCCTCGAGGGCAGAGACCGCCGCGCCGCGACCTCCCTCCCGGCCGCGCTCGGCCTCCGACCCGGGCAGGCTCTCTGACCTTGGGTGGTTCACTTTCATTTCTAGGCCTTACTTTCCTCATCTGCAAAATGGAGAGCTAGGGCCCGCCGTCTTTTAAGGCCTTTCCACCCTGCAGCCTCCGTGACAGGCCCCCTTGCGGCCTTTTGCTGGGGCTTTCCAGTCTAACAAAAACAAAACCCGATTTGCCAAAAGTAAGTCTCTCCCTCTCCCTCCCTCTCTCCCTCTCTCCCTCTCTCTCTCTCCCTCTCTCCTTCTCCCTCTCCCCTCCTCTCTCTGCCTCCCGCGTCCATCCCAGGGAGGCACCTGATTCCTGGGGAGACCCGGCATTCTGTCCCCAGAAACGGAGACCTCTGCTGAGCGGGGCTTAGGGATGCCACTCTTCCTTGCAGGGGCTCACCAGCTTATTAAAAAAAAGAAGTACGACTGGAAGGTCTGGTTGAAATGCAGGATCAGCAAAGAAAGCGCAGGAGCCACTGAGCCTCGGGCTGTGCTCACTTGCTGGCTCTGTCTCCCCCCTGGGGTCTGGCCCCGGCCCCCCAGTCCTCCTGGGGCTGCTGCAGGGCTGAGCGGAGCGGTGGGCCAGGACACACTGGAGGGTGACGAGCGGTGGGCCAGGACACACTGGAGGGTGACAAGCAGTGAGCCAGGACACACTGGAGGGTGACGAGCGGTGGGCCAGGACACACTGGAGGGTGACGGGTCCACCCTGCCCTGGGCCGCCGTTGCCAACACCCACAACTTCCACGCTCTGCAGCCTGCGGGTTGGTCCAGGGGCTGCAGGGTGAGTGCAGAGGGCGCTCCGTGGACCCATCCCGGCCTCTGCTGCTCTGCTCCGAGATCCTTCTCTCGCCCGCCCGTCTCCACCTTTGCAAAGCCTTCCTCCCATCCCCTCCCGTCCCCTCCGACCACCTTGTGTGGTCATCTCTCTCAGTCCTCTTTCTCTGAGTTCATCTTTCCCACCTGATGGGATCCCCAGCACGGAGGGCTGACCAAGGGCTTGAGATTTTATTTTTGGTGTCGGAGCTGAGAAAGCACAGGGCCTGACACTTGAAGGTTCCTCGGGAACGTTTGTGGAGGAAAACTAGTGACAGCTGTATTCCTTGGGTGATTCCTATTTGCCAGGTGCTCTCTGAGTGATTGATGTGCCTGGACTTTTTTTTTTTTTTTTAGCCTCAGTTACCATATTATCCGCCTTTAAAGTTTTTTTTTTTTTTTTTTTTAATTTTTATTTATTTATGATAGTCACAGAGAGAGAGAGAGAGGCAGAGACACAGGCGGAGGGAGAAGCTGGCTCCATGCACCGGGAGCCCGATGTGGGATTCGATCCCGGGTCTCCAGGATCGCGCCCTGGGCCAAAGGCAGGCGCCAAACCGCTGCGCCACCCAGGGATCCCTTATCCGCCTTTAATGTAAAGAAACTCGAGGGAGAGAGAGAGTTGAGTGACTTGCTCCAGGTGACACGGGAGGGAAACAGCAGGACTGTACAGGTGCTTCTTAGCCACCACTTGTTACTTCAGTCGAGTGGATGAACTCTGATGGAGACTTTGCAGGAGGCTAACTGGGCCGACTGCGGCGCTGGGACTTCTTCTCCAAGACAGTGCCTACTTGTGAGATTTTGCAACTAACGGAAAGTTTCCACGGGGGAAGGGTACCTGGGCAGCTCTGGCTTGTGGGTGGTCCCTCCTGCCTGGAGGAGGGTGGGTGCGTTCCTGGGTCCCCCAGGCCTTTCTGAGACTCCGGTACAGCTTCTCTGGGCTGTAGGCTGCTAGCTACAACATCTCTGGGGTGTCTGGGAAAACAGATGCTTTCTTGCCTTGGAAATGGGCCTGAGGAATATATTTGCCTCGTGGGCCCAGGAGGTGACGAGAGGAGGCAGGGAAGGGCTTCAGAGATCGCCAAGGGCAGGGCAACCTTCCTTGGGCTGCTGTTGTTGCTTTTATGCTAACTCTTGGGGTGGGGGTGCAAGATAAGAGGAAGGAAGTAAGGGGTGGTGCCATTGACTGGTAATGCTCTGCAGTATTTAGGGATGCCTGCTGTGGGCAGGGCTTGGGGGAGGGGAGGGGGAGATGGCCTCTGAGGCCAGCAGGACTTTGCTGCCTGTCACACCTGGGAGATGAGCCTCTCTCAACTGTGTTTTTTTTTTTTTTTTTTTTTAAGATGTGTTAAATAACAGGCTCAGAGACAGCCAGACATGGGTCCTGGGGCTCAGAACCGAGGGATTATGGGCTTGGACTCTGGAGCCAGGTGGCCTGAGTTCCCCTCTTGGCCCTACAGCTTCCAGCCAACCCACTGGCTGTCATGCCTGTGTCTCCTTCCGTTATCCCTGTGCAGCTATGCCAGGTAGGATTCCCTGAAGCCATTTTACAGATGAGGACAGCAAGGCTCAGGGGGTTGAGTACCTTGCCCCGGAGCACATGAGTGGCTGAGCTGGGATTCAGATCCAGGCTCTTGGGTGTTCAAGTCCTTGCTTTTTCCTGACATTTTGTTGCTTTCTGGCCTCAGAGCCAGGTACAGGGCAGGTGTGTGATACCTGTTAGTTGAAAGGCTCATTTTTGTATATTCCTGGTTGGTGGAGGGGGCTCCCAAGTGATCTTCTGGAGGTTAATGTCACAGCTGGCTTCAGGTGCCTGCAGTCGGCGGGGTCACACAGGCTCCCCACTTAGAAAGCCGTGCCCCCCACACCTGGCTTAACGCTCTGCTCGAAATCCCTGAGTCATTTTTGAACAAGGGACCCCATGTTTTCATTATGCACTTGTAGAGCTGGTCCTTTCTAAAAGACTGAGTGAAATGGGGGGTGGGGAGGGTCTGGGAGTCAGGCTCCCCTCTTCAGGGGACCGCAGCAGCTTGTAATCAAGTAGATGTGTGCCGACTGGACACTTGTTTTCACCAGCGTCAGGTACCATGGCCACAAAACCCAGTTCTAGTGGACTTTTCACCGAGATGGTTGGCAAGGCCGGCGTGTCATCCCAGGGACTTAGGCGTGGTTTTCCTCGGTGATGGGTGATTCTTAGGGCCCCGAGTGGACACATAACAGAACGAGTAAGCGTGCAGGCTCCAGCCAGAGTGTGTGGCACCGGAGACTCCGCGTTGGCATCGAGAAAATCTCCACGAAGGACATTTCTGCTTTCCTGACACAGGTGTCCTAAGGCCATGTTCATGGTCACCGTGCTGTCTCTGAGCAGCTCCCCAGGCTTTGCAAGCATTTCCGAGATCTTTTGGAGCTAGATGCCAGGAAGATGCATTGCTTTCCTCACCCTCCTGTGTCCTGTCTCTTTGTAGGTAACAGGAACTGTTCCTCTGACAGCATTTCTAGTTTTGCTTTGGCCGCCTGGAAGCTCAAAACCAAATTTCTTGGCTCAGGCAATGCAACGGTGCCAAACTTCCAAGCAGCAACGGTCAACGCTAGTATTCCTGGGATGCCCCCTTGGTCCTAGATGCCCTCACCCATCCTTGTGTATTTATCATCCCGCTGAGTCTGTGTAGCAGCCCTGTGGGGAAGATACCGTTGAGGAGAGGGAGGCAGGTGTCTGTGAGGCTAACCCACTTGCCCAAGCTTACGTAACTAGTAGATTGCAGAAGTGTGGTGGAGCCTGATTAGTCCCGAACCCGGAGCCCATGCTCTTCAGCAGAGACTTCCACTGCTTCTGCCAGGGACTCTGATTGCCTGAAAATCTGGGTATTTTTGTTTTTCGTGGTTGTTATCATTATCATTATTATTACGAATGTGTGTATGTGTGTGTGTGTGTGTGTGAGATCTGTATTTCCCACCATCCTGATTTTTTTCACTTGTACTTTGTCACGTCTTCTGGGGAGCTTTGCATAAACAAGCCTCCCCGTGATGAGGGTACTGGTCCTGGGCCTGGCTGCCGGGGCTGCTCTCGGGAGGGGAACGGAAGCCCCAGATGCCTGGGCAGCTCATGGGCTCCCGGTGAGTGCCCGCGTGTCCGAGCAGAGGAGACCCCAGCCCAGGGACAAGGTCTCCCCCGGAGCAGGGTCTTATTTCTTGCTCTTCACTCCCGAGAGTGTCCCTCAGCCTGACTGGAGAGAGCAGAGTCCGTGGAGAGGCTCTCGGCGGCGCTCCGTGGCCTTGGAGAGGGCCAAGGAGCCGGCCTGCCCGGGCCTGAGGTCGCTTCTCGCACTGTTCTCCGAAGGCAAGTGAAGCCCAGCCGGCTGCTCCAGGATGAACCAGGGCTCCAGGAAGGGGAAGTAGACGCCCGGCGATGGCCTGCGAAGCACGGACGGGCCCCGGTGCCGCTGCCAGCCCATTGCCCACCGCCTCCCCTGGCTGGAGTGCCTTGCCTGGAGGGAGTCCTCCGGGCTGGGGCCAAGGTAAGGCTGTGACCCCCCCCACCCCCCCAGGATGCGAGCTGGACTCACTAACACATGGGGGGGGGCGCTGTCATTTGTACCCATTCTCTCTGTCCCCTTGCGCTTGGACCTCCTGCCCTATCTTCCTAGCTGCTCTCTTCTTCTTGCCCCTTCCACTTATATGGCATTTAGAGCTTTTAAAAATGCAGAACAGACTCTGTCACTTTCTGCCTCCGTGTTTCCCACGGGGCTTAGGGTGAAGATCTGTCAGGCAGCAGCCCGCGAGGCCTGCCTTCTGGCCCCCGCTGCCCGTGTCCTCTGCCCCCGGCACGCGGTGCTGCCTCAGGGCTTTTGCATCTGCTGTTTCTCCTGCCTGCTGGGCTCTTTCCTTTCCTCCTTTCCTCTGATTAATTTCTAGTCGTGCTTCAGAGCTCGGCTCAAATTCCCCTTCTGTGGGGAATCCTAAGTCAGGCCTCCCTGATGGGTTCCTGCTTCTCTGCACCGCACTTCCCTTAGCCTGCACCGAAATAATGGCCTGTGCGATGAGTCGAGTGCCAGCTTCCCCACTAGAATGTAAGCTCCCCGAGGGCAGGGGCACGGTGCTGTCCTGCTGTCCCCGCACCCGCACACCTCCGCATGCCCGGCCCCCAGCAGACGCTCAGTGAGCGAACGGAGAGAATGGGTGGCTGGGGGTGGGCATCTTGAATTGCGGCTGCCTACCTAGACCATTTGAAACCTGACCACTGAAGAACAAAGGTTTCCTTTTCTACAACTGTTATTGGGGAGGCAGTTTGCACACCCACACACATGCACACACATGCACACACGTGCACACGCACACACATTCCCCAATAGAAGAAGACGGGATGAAATAATTTTCCTTTAGAACTTTGAAGACTTTGCCCCACTGGTTTTTGGCAAGCCAGTTCTTGCTCCTTTGTAGGAAACTTCTCCTTGCTATACACACACGCGCGCGCACGCACACATGCATGCACACGCTCACACGTGTGTGCCTGCCCACTTCTTTCGTAGCTTTCCAAGTTCTTTTTCTTATCTAGGTGTAAAAAAAAAAAGTGTTTCTAAGTGGGGACTTGCTGTTCCCAGTTTAAGGAACAGATGAGAGAGATGATTGCCAAGAATCCAGGAACTTGGTTTGAAAGGCAAACAAAGACACCTCGGAAAATCTTTGCGTGGCCGGGGGCCCGCAGTCTCCTGGGTGTGCAGAGAGCCAGGCCGGGGGAGCAGCTGGTGTCCCGCAGGCCCGGCCCCTGGTCCCTGTGGGTTTTCTCCTCTGTGCCACCAAATGCAGGGCTAGCCTGTGGCCCCGGCTGGCGTGCCCGCCTGCGTTTTGGGCACTGCCTTGGCCCTGCTTCTTCTCTTTCTTACTTTCATTTCCCCTGGTAACTTTGGGCAGGTCTGTCCGCGGTGCAGAGGCCCTGTTCCCTTTTCCACGACGGTGGTGTCCCTGTCTGAGGGGCTCTCGGAGGATCAAAGGAGATTAGGACCGAGAAGCCCCAGCCCTGTGCCTGGTGCCCAGCAAGGGCTCCATGCCTGGGAGCTCTTCTTGTTTTTATCCGATTCTATCTTATTTCTGCCTTTGCTTTCTTTCTGTCCAATTTTTCTCATTTGCTTGTTTTCAAATATAATTTTGTAATTTTATCTTTGCCTGTTTTCTTTTTATGAAGTCACCTTAAATCCTTTCTGGCGCAGGTGTGGGAGGGTAAGAACACAAGTAAATGGTGTGCGTGGGTTGCTCTGTTGGCAACTTTTGAGTCCTGACAAGCTTGCTTTTACGCTGGCAACCGTCGTGGCCTGTTACGTTGTCCCAAGCATTTATGTTCATCCTCTTACCTCTCAGTAAAATCCTCTGCGGTGGATACGATTCCCCCTCCGAGGGAGGAAGCAGGCCAGGGATTTGGGTCACTTCTGCAGGGCTACTCTGCGAGCGAGAGGCCGGGCTGTGCTTTGAGTCCAAACCCAATCTAGCTTGTGCTTTCCCTGCCCCGCCACCTGGCCTCCACACCCCTCACCTCTTGCAAAGACTTAAAAAAAAAAAAAAAAAAAAAAAAAAAAAAGGAGGAAAGCAAATAAAATTCTTTTTAGCAGGGGGATCAAATACTGTGTCACCCTTGAGCTCATAGGTGATACCCCAGGGAACAAAAAAAGAACCCTGTTGGGACTGGGGACCAGAGTTCTATCCTGTCAGTTCATCTATACATCAAACCTTTATTTAGTGTCTGTGGTATACCCGGTACTGAACCCCGCTCAGGGGATTCAGTGGTGAGTGGAACTGGGGGAGCACGTAGTCTAATGGGTGAGGTAGACTCTGATCAACTAAATACACGCGTAAACAAAATAATTGCAAATATACGTACTTATCTTGGATGAGAAGAGCAGTTCTGAGTAGGCTTATTGGGGGTTTGATCTGTTAAGGGTATAGTGTCAGGGAAGACTCCCTGAGAAGGTGGTTAATGAGTTGGGCTACTCATGATGAGTCGGATTTAAGTGTGTGAACCCCGGGGGATGTGCTCTAGGGAATGGGAGCAGCATGTGCAAAGGCCCTGGGGTGGGAGAGATGCTGCGTGTTCTAGGAACAAAGGCGGCTGGTGTGGTGAGACACAGAGCTGAGTGGCCTGAGGTGAGTTTAGCAGGAGGCTGGTGCTTCTGAGGGCTGGGAGAGTGCAGTGAGGGGGTTGGTTTTGGTCAGGAGAGCACCGAAAAGCTATTGAAAGTTTTACCCTAGAGGATGTTGGGTCTCATCCGGTAGGTGTGCTGGCTGTTGTGTGGAGGGTGCATTGTAGGCAGGAGCAGTAGGTGTGGAGAAACCAGTGAGGAGGCTGCCCCAAGGACGCGAGGGCGAGTGGAGGTCACCTGGCCTGGGCTTGGGGTGTGCGCGCCAAGAGGTGTGTGGGATCCAGAGATGTCTTGTTGGCCCAGTTGGCAGGGCCCAGCGAGGGGCTGCGTGAGGGGCAGGATGGGTGGGCCGGGAATTCCCAAGGAGGTAGGACTGAGTCATTTTGGGTTAAGGACTCAGGCACTGCCCAGAGCCGGGCCCTGAGGTGACCGCTTCTGGCCAGCACATAACGTGTTTACGGTTTGCTGCCTTCCCTGCTGCTCCATCTTCTGGCCCTGCCCACAGAAGGGGCACCAGCATGTCCAGTCCCCAGCCTTGCGTGGCCCGAGCACCCGCTGCTCCCCTCCCCTGCCCGCCCCCAGGCCCCTGGCTGTTGACCGGACCGTGGGGGTGGCGCGGAGGGTTTGGGTGCTGTTGTGACCCGGCTGGGTTGATGTGGTGTGTTTTTTGAGGTTAGACTTAATTCACTTGGTGCTTTTGAAATGTTGAGTGAGTTGCAGATACCCTGGGGACGGGGTGACCAGTAAGGCAGTGTATTAATTTCCTGTGGTCGCCGTGGTGAGTTGTCACCCACACCGCGGCTGGAGAAACACAAATCCATCCTCTTACACAGCTCAGGAGGTGGGGGGGTCTGACGCTGGCTTCACTGAGCTGCAGCCCTCAGGGGGGATAATCCGTTTCCTTTTCCGGCTTCTAGAGGCCACACACGCTCGCTCCTTGGGCCACGAAGCTCCCTCCACCTCCAAAGGCAGCGGCGCCCCGTCTCTGTGCTCCCCACCCCCATCACATCACTCCCGATGCTTCGCCACCGCCTTCTTCCATTTTTAGGGACCCTGGTGATTACATCGGTCCCACCCAGACAGTCCAGGAGGCTCTCCCGATTTCAGGCCAGCTGATTAGTGACTTTAACTCCATCTGTAACCTTAAGTCTCCTTTGCAGCGTAAGGTAACAGATTCACAGGCTCTGGGGAGCACGGCGGGGACATCTCTGGGGGCTCATTGTTCTGCCCACCGCAGTCACGCTGAGGCCACTGGGAGTGTAGTATTGGGGTGAGCTTCCTTTGCGGTGATCCTACAAATGTCTGATGCGTCACCTTCCCCATGTCGTTAGTTGTTCAGGCTCCGTTTAAGTATCTTTTGTGATGGGGACCGCTGTACCTGCAGTTCGTTGTGTGGACAGCTCTCATTCTTGGCACGTTCTTCCTTATATGGTCTTGCATGGTGTCCAGGTAGCCTCCACGCTCTGGTCCCCATTCTGCCTCCGTGGGGGTTTCTTGTGAAGTTCAGTCCTTCTCGCGTAGGGACTCAGGGACCGCCACTATGCCACCTCCTTGCCGTGAGAAGGACCTCAGAGCCCAGAGGAGGTGATGTCATCAGGCTCTGGGCTCGTCCACAGTAGTTCTCACCCAGCCAGGTGAAGCTTCTGGTCTGCTTTCAGAGCTCCGCAATGGCCAAGTCCTCACGGTTCTCCGGATCGACAATACCTGTGCCCCCATCTCCTTTGATCTGGGCGCCGCAGAAGAGCAACTGCAGACCTGGGGCATTCAGGTGAGTGCTGATTTTATTGAGACCCTGCCATCTTTCCTTTCTTCCATCCACCCACCTGTCCGCCCATCCATCTATCCATTCTTCCGGTTTTTCACAAAATATTCGTTCAACGCTGACTCTGTGCTCCGTGTGGTAGGGCACGCACGGAAGATGTATTAGAAGTGTCCTCTCCTCCCAGTTACTTCACTTAACAGATACGTGTTTTGGGGTGCCTGTCATTTGCTAGGCACCGAGCCGGGTGCTGGGTACTATAGAGGTGACCAGGACCCAGCACCTGTGTTCCCACAGCTCTTAGAGCCCAGGGCGGGAGATGGGCTCACGCTGGGCTAACTTAGGACAGCAGGCTCTAAACGTCGAGGTAGAAGGACGTACAGGGCACTGAAGGCCTTCACAGGAGAAAGCGATGAACTCCCCTTGGGGAGCAGTGGTTTGGAAAGCATCACGGAGGGGCGGATACTTGACCTGGGGTCTTGAAGGAAAAATAGGAGTTTGCTGGGTAGACAGGACGAAGGGCATTTGAGGAGACGGAACTGCATATTCAAAGAGGGAAGGTGCAGGGATCCCTGGGTGGCGCAGCGGTTTGGCGCCTGCCTTTGGCCCAGGGCGCGATCCTGGAGACCCGGGATCGAATCCCATATCAGGCTCCCGGTGCATGGAGCCTGCTTCTCCCTCCGCCTGTGTCTCTGCCTCTCTCTCTCTCTGTGACTATCATAAATAAATAAAAAAAAAAACAAAAAAACAAAAAAAACAAAAAAAAAACAAAGAGGGAAGGTGCATGAATTCATTAGCTGGTAATGCAGTGCCCTCGAGCATGCCGAGTTGAGGCAGAGGCTTCTCAGACCCAGGGGTCTGGGTGCAGATCCAGCTCTGCGGCTCACCGCCTGTGTGACGTTGAGCAGATGACTTCACCTCTCTGAGTGGCAGTCCCATCCTCTATACAATGAGGGCAATATTGAGACCTACTACCCAGGGTTTTCTTGTGAAGAGGACGTGAAATAATGCTTGAGGAATCGTTGTACTGTCTCTGGCACGTAGTAGACGTTCTGTAAGTTGTGAGGTATTGGTGTCGTGACGAGGTACCCCACAGCTCTGGTGTTCTCGCTTCCCTAAGCCCTCAGCATCACCAGGCCTTTCCCCTGCACTGTCTAGGGAGGACTCATTTATTTATTTTTTTAAAAGATTTATTTATTTATTAGAGAGAGAGAGAGGGCATGAGCGGGAGGGGCGGAGGGAGAGGGAGAGAGAGAGAGAGAATCTCAAGCAGACTCCGCGCTGAGCTTGGAGCCCCGAGATCATGACCTGAGCTGGAACCAGGGGTCAGGACGCTTAACCGACTGAGCCACCCAGGCTCCCCGAGGGGAGGACTGATTGTAGAGGGGAAAGACACACCACTAATTTTACCCTGAAGATTTTAGGGTTTACTTCCCTCAAACTGAATTGAATGACTGTCTAAATGAACATTTTATCGCTTAAAGGGAAACTTTCTGAATTGACGCTTCTAACCCCACACCAGCACAGCGGCTGGCTTCTCATCCCACGTTCCCTGTCAGCCTTTGTGCAAAGGAACACTTTGCTTTTTTCTCTTTTATTTTCTTTTCTTTAAAGATTTTATTTATTCGAGAGAGAGAGAGTGCAGAGTGAGACAGAGAGAGAGAGAGCGAGCGCGCACATGGCGGTGGGAGGGGCGGAGGGAGAGGGAGAAGCAGACTCCCCCCAGAGCAGGGAGCCTGACCCAGAGCTCGATCCCAGGACCCTGAGACCATAACCCGAGCCATAGGCAGACGCTTAACTGATGGAGCCACCCCGGTGCCCAGAACATTCTTCTTAAATCGTCTTCGGGTGGGGTTTTAACCGGGGAACAGTTCACATATTCTTCTATCATGTTCCTAAATATTGTCTTTAATGGTCAAATTCTGTTTTCTTAAGCAGCCTGCTCTTGCAGAGCCTTTATCTGCTAAGCCATTTTCTTCTGGGGGGGTTGGGGAGAGGAGCAGGAAGATGGGAGCTTTCAGTACCTTGGGCTGCATTTACAGTTCTTGATAACGCAGTATTGGCAACAGCTCCCGTGTATCAGGTGTTCACTACGGAGCGTGCACCGGGCCTGTGTGCACATACGCTGAGATGCACACGTCTGCTAGAGTAACACGTAGCCGCTGGAGTAGAGGAACAGAGGTCCCCCCGAGGTGCCCGTGTGTGCGTACGTGTTATGCATACACTTACTTTATAGTATATACATTAGGACCGCACATGTGGCACGTTATTTAACATGCAAGTCGCCCCTACATGGTAGGTATTCTTACCCTCGTTTGACAGAGGGGGAACCTGAGGCTCAGAGAAATGGGGGTCCTTGCCCCAGGTCACATGGGACATGAACAGAAAGGCCAGGGTTAGGACCCAGGCTACTGACCCCAAGGCCTGTACCTTAACTGTTAGGCTGTCATGTGCCCGCTGTGAGGTCCTGAGCCTTGGGCCGCAGGCTTCCCCCCGGGGCTGTCCTCCTGGATCTCGAGTTGTCCCACCTCCTCAGGGGCGCCCAGCCTTCCGGGTGCCTAGGGCTGTGTCCGGTGATCGCCTCTTGGAGTGCTCCGAGCTCCTCATCCTGCCTTCCAGGGCAGTCTGGATCCACATGATCGTCACAAGAACTGGAAATGACATGATTACGTGCAGGAAGGAGGTGGGAGTGGTTCTCCGTGGCTGATTGGTGTCTCTCCCTCGCATGGCCAAGCAGGTCCCTGCCGACCAGTACAGGAGCTTGGCCGAAAGTGCCCTGTTGGAGCCCCAAGTGAGAAGATACATCATCTACAACTCCAGGCCTATGCGGCTGGCCTTTGCCGTGGTAAGGAGGCAGGGGCTGCACGCCCACCCTGTTGCGGCCCCGCGTGCTGCTGCCCATCTGGCCTTGTGTTCTGGGGCCTGCTGGTGTGGCCGAGGGGCTTGTGGCCTGTGGTCCAGCCGCCTGGGGTGGAGCAGGCCATGTGGACCTGGACTTGGTGTAGGGCGGCTGCGGGGAGAGAGTCGCCACCAGATCCCTATGTGCGGGGCGAGAGGGGGAGCTTACTAAGGATAGAGCTTGGGACTCGGAATCTGCGGACCCACCATTGAGACTTTGGACTCAGTGTCTGGCTTGGGGGAAGACTTGTCTTCTCTCTGGGACTTGGGTCCCTGATCTGTTCCACGGGTAGGTCCATTTCTGCTCTGATCACATATACATGAGAGTGTGTAAACATACGTGTGTGTATGTGAACCCATGAAGGCACATACATGTGAGCATCCATATCCACCTCTGTGTGTACGTGTCCGCACACACGTACACACCTAGGTACATGCAGCAGAGCCAATATCTGAGCCCAGGCAGTCTGATTTCAGCATCTGTGCTCTCAGCTACTCCCATCTGCTCCGTCTCTGCACGTATACGTGGCCCCACAGTACTCTTGACTCGCACGTCTGCTGCCGGGTGGCCACCGGCATTGTTAATCCTCTAACACGTGCTAAGCTGTTACACCTGTTGTCTGATTAACCCTTATAACAACCTGCAAAGCAGATAAGTGTCCCCATTTTATGGAAGAGGAGATGGAGGCTCAGAGCATTGCTAATAACTTGTCCAACGCCACACATGGCTGTTGAAGGATCAGTGTGGGTTTCTTTCTTTTTTTTTTTTTTTTTAAAGATTTTATTTATTTTTTCATGAGAGACACACAGAGAGAGGCAGAGACATAGGCAGAGGGAGAAGCAGGCTCCATGCAGGGAGCCCGATGTGGGACTCGATCCCAGGACCCCAGGATCACGCCCTGGGCCAAAGGCAAACGGTCAACCGCTGAGCCACGCAGGTGCCCCTCAGTGTGGGTTTCTGAATCAAATTTATCTCACTCCCAGGCCCCCTGCCCTTTTCTGTTTTATTTAAAATCAGGGTAAGCAAGGATTCGGAGTAACTATCCTGACCTGTTTCCTCTACTGTTGCTTATGGACGAGGAGCAAGGGCTCCGCACAGACCCTGGTCTGTCCCTTCCTGGCCCTGTGAGCTGCGTTTCTGAGGAGGGCACCGGATGCACCCAAAGGCTGTCTCCCTTTGAATGGAGCTGCTTCGTTCGAGCTCTGGAATTCCTGATCGTGCTTGTCTCTGGCCTCTTGCAGGTTTTCTACGTGGTGGTGTGGGCCAACATCTACTCCACCAGCCAGATGTTTGCCCTGGGGAACCACTGGGTGGGTGTGCTGCTCGTGACCCTGGCCGCCATGAGCCTGACCCTGACCCTCGTGCTCATCTTCGAGAGACACCAGAGGAAGGTGAGATGATCCGGAGACCCCGGCCATGCTCCCTCCGGGAAGGGCATGCCGGCTGGAGAATCCCAGGTCCCATCTTTCTCTTTTCTCTGCCTCCGAGAATTACTCCAACCATGAAAATTCATGCAGGCCCATGTGCCCAGCAACTAAAAGAAATGAAATCACGTGTGTGGTTAATTCCTCTCTGTTTTTCTTGCCTAATCCCTGTGGGTTGTTTTTCTGGAAGCGAGCTGTGCTTGGAGAGAGTCTGGGACGGGGCGGGGAGGAGGGCACTTGGGGTTTACTGAGCCCTTTCACACTAAGAAATGGCTGAGCTGGAATTCAAGACCAGGGCGCTTGGATCCCCAGCCGTGTTCTCAGCCAACAGCCTAGGGCACCGGTGGTCTGCGTGTGGAAGACCGTACACGTAGTGGCTCAACCCAACGCAGCGGGGCGGTGGCTTAGCTTAGAGCTCCATACTTCTGGGCTGTGTCCTCTCTGGAACCTCCAGGGGAGAACGTATGTCCTGCCTCTTCCAGCTCCTGGGAGCCACCTGCACCCCTGGGCTGATGCCACGTTGTCCATCTTCAGAGCCAGACATGGCGGGGCTAGTTCTCCCCACATCTTTGAGTCTTCTGGCTCCTTCTTGGCTTTTAAGGCCTCTTGTGATGACATTGAGCTGCTGGGGTTATCTGGGACCATCTCCCTTTCTTTTAAGGGTCAGCTAATTAGCAGCGTCCATTCTACCTCCAACCTTAATTCTCCTTTGCCATGGAATGTGGTGTAGTCACTGGTCCCGGGGAGCAGGACTTAGGCGCCTTGAGGCCGCACCTCTGCCTTCCACACCGCCGCTGCCTCCCCAGCCGCTGCCGAGGCTCCCCCAGCCCCCCGCACAGAGTTGGAACAGAGTCTGTTCTTGCCCGACTCAGGAGGAGAGGGATGCTGGGAAATGTGGTCAGGCTTTGGGGTATGAATTCTCTTTAGTTCCTGTGCTCACAGGGACAAATAGGAACTTTATGGCTTAATCATCCTGAAAAGATCTTTGTTGGGCTTTGCGGCGAGGCTGACGAAATAAGGCTGCCCTTGGGCTCTGTTGAAGCTTCCGTGGCTCTTGTGCTTGGCATATAAAAAATAATAATAATAATAAACTGGCTGCTCCTGCAGCCTTGAAGCCACTTCTCTTGGGGAGGGGAAAAAGCAGAGTGTCCGGCCTTAGCAGGAGCAAGGGACATCCCTGGGCCCCCTCAGGTGCTTCAAGGACGCAGATGTCGTTAATGCAGTTGAGAGCATGTCCGTGGGGGCCATCTGCCCTCTTCCCCCGCTGCCTGTTCAGCTGGTGTTCGTGCCACACAGGTGAATAAGACCCTGTGTCTTTACTCATAGGTGCTGCCGGGGGCCCCAGGTGTGCAGTGGTCCTGCTGTCGTCAGTGTTTGCTCATTCAGGGACCCTGAGTTTCCTTGTTCCTAAGCATTTATTATTTTTTTTTAAAGATTTTATTTATTTATTCATGAGAGACACAGAGAGAGAGAGAGAGAGAGAGGGGCAGAGAGAGAAGCAGGCTCTATGCAGGGAGCCCGACGTGGGACTTGATCCCAGGACCCCAGGATCACGCCCTGGGCCGAAGGCATCGCTAAACCACTGAGCCGCCCGGGCTGCCTGGTCCTAAGCATTTCACGAGCACCTACTGTGTGCTCTGTGTTCGGCACCTGCTGTCCGAGGCCACCAACCAGACAAGGAGGAAGAACTCTGGGGTTGGCTAGCTCTGCCGCCGGCGGTGGGTTACTAGTTAACCCCTTGGGGCGCCTGGCTGGCTCGTGACTTGTGATCTCATGGTCGTGAGTTCAAGCCCCACTGGGCCTAGAACTTACATTAAAAAAAAAAAAAGGTGTAGCTCCTTCATAAGATTATTGGGGGAATTGGATGACGTGATCCGTGCAGAGTACTTAGAACAGTACCTGGCGTAACGGAGACGCGCAGTAAGTAAGCGTTACCTGTCGGGATTATTGGCGCAGTTTGCGGGTGGGGCAGCCAAAGCTCAGGACGTTGAGCAGCCAGTCTGTGGCCACACAGGTGCCTCATCCCTCGGGACCTCGCAGCCCCCCTTCCTGACCACATTGTCCCTCTTCCTGTCCTGCCGTCTCACAGCATCCTTGGGAGCCTGAGCACTTTGCGGGCACTGCCTTGTTTTCCCCTTTCTCAGGGTTGGAAGGTTTGAGAAGGCACACGAGACCCGGCCTCGTGTCGCAGACAGAGGAAAAGCACGTTGCTGAAGCCTGAGGGAAGTCCCTAACACTATCTGTGGCCCACGAGGCGCAGCGGAAAGCGGTGTTGTCAGCTCCGTATCATCTCTGAGCTGATGCCAGGAGCTGACGGGCACTGCAGGTTCTTTCTTCTAGGTGCTCTATGGGCGTCGACTCATTTCATCCTTACGAGGAGGGGTTTTGCTCCGCTTCTGGAGGCGAGGGGACGGAGACGGAGAGGTGGGGGGGCATTTGCCCAAGGCTCCCAGGTGGTGGGAGGCAGAGCCAGGGTTTGAACTCCTGGTGGCGCAGGTTTCAGAAAAGGTGCACAGCCCTTCCCGAGGCTCCGGGCAAAACAAAATGGAATCACCCCCTGTTCTCTTGCTCGTGGCATCCCTGGAAAATTCAGTATATTTTACACCCATTAAAAACAAAACAAAACAAAACAAATAAACCACTTCAGGTTTCCATGTCAAACGGAGCCAGGGTTGGCTGCTCAGAACCGTAGGTAGACTTTTCACCTGTGTTCACACCCAGTGGGGAGCCTGGAGAGGTGGGGAGACTGCCCTTCCGAGGGTGGGACTGTCTCTCATGGGACGCGGCCTTCAGCAGAAGACATCCCGGGGCCTCGTCCTAAGTGCCACCAGTGCCCGTCCCATCCCTGTGACAACCATGGGGTCTTCTCACAGTCCTAAAGCCTCCCTGCAGGAGTCCTGCCCTCCCGGGGACCGTGATGGTCCTTGAAGGGGTTGTCATCTAGTTGCATCTCTAAATCCTGGTGGGGTCTCTTCCCCAAACCAGCCCTTTGGGTCCTGACACCCTTCCTCCTGCCCTTCCTTTCTCCTGCCCACCCCAGCCTGCATAGTTAGCATCTACTTCGCCAACCGGATCCATGGTGTCTGATTGGTTTGGGTAGGAAAAGAGGCAGATGGATTCCCAGAGTCCCCCTCCGCGGGCCTGGCGCTGCGCTCGGTGCTTTGGGAAGTAGGTGCTGTATTTACACCCTATGTGCTCGAACCCATCCCCCCCGCCCCTCCTGCAGATGTCTCTGTCAGCACACCGGGCTGCGTCCCAGGCGCTGGGTGAAGTGCTTCACACACACAGTCAAGCTCAAGCCCACCACGCTCCCGGGTGGCAGGGATGCTCTTGATCTTTATGCTGCAGCTGAAGAAAGCAGGACTCGGGAAAGGAGCGTAACTTGTCCAGGGCCACGCAGCTGGGAGGTAGCAGGGCTGGGCCTCAACCCAGGGCTTTCTGACACTATTGAATTTATTGTCTCCAAACCCTGCAGTCCCATTTTTCTAGGGGAGGCGATGGACATGTCTCGAAGGCCAGGATCGCCCTGTGGCGTCCAGCGGTGGGACAGTGCGTGGATGTTGTCAGGGCCCCCGAGTTCCCTGGTAGCCTGGGCGTCTGCCACGGGGCCGGCGTTTGTCTTGCAGGCCAACACCAACACGGACCTTAGGCTGGCGGCTGCCAACGGAGCCCTCCTGAGACACCGGGTGCTGCTGGGGGTGACGGACACGGTGGAAGGCTGCCAGAGCGTGATTCAGGTACTGTGTCTGGGGGTGCCCTCCGCTCAGGGGCCCGTGTGAGGACTGGGTTGATGGGGACAGGCGGCCCCAGGATCCCCGGGTCTGCATGGTGTCTTGGGGTCTGCTAATGAGGCAGGTGAGGGCAGCCCTTCCCTTTCTCTACCCCAGTGCTGCTTCCTTGGGGTGCCGACCCGCAGCCTAGGACCTGCCCAGGGCGGGGCTGGAAGGAAGCGTGGAGACCGTCTAAGCCACGCTCCTTAGTCAGCATTTGTTCAGCAAACAGAAGGGGCCTCCTCTGTGCCGGAGCCTTCGATGGGCAGTGAGGAAGCCCGGCCAGGTGGCCGGGGAGGCAGTCAGATCCTGAGGCCTCGTCCACCTGGCTCCGTTGTTTTCTTTGTTCCAAGCGCACTGGGGAGATCTTCAGTGACAAGTGTGAGGTCACACAGTGGATCTGGGACACAGCTGGGGCCCAGGTCTCCTATTCTGGCCTGGTGGGACTGCTGGATCTCAGAGCCACATCTGCGTTCTCACCGGGCCCCTCTCCTGGTTGGAGCCCAGGGGTGGGCGTGTGGGCGGGACCTGGGAAGAAGCTCCTTGTGCACAAGTTCATCCTACAGATATTTATGGGGAGCCTCGTATGTGCCAGGCCTGCCCTATTCTAGGTCCTGGGGCCGCCCCAGGGCACAGACCTACCTGGATCCCTGGGTTATGGGCTCCAGCACACCCGAGATGGTGTAGTGCACAAGGGGATCTTGCCTGAGACTGTGTGTGTGTGTGTGTGTGTGTGTGTGTGTGTGTGTGTGTTGAACTCCGTGACATCACAAGATTTCTGGCAGTTCAAGTGTGACATCATCCTTTTAGCCTCATTTGTTCTCAAATCCTTTTTATGGATTGGCATGTAAGGGTGACTCCGCAAGTGTTCGCTGAATGCACGGGTGACTAAGGAATAGGCACATCCTTTGAAATAATGGGGAGTATCTTTTAAAATAAATAACTAAAAAAGCAACTTCAGTTTCCAAATAGTATCCTAGGGTGAGCAGATACAGTATCTTGGATTTTCTATAACATCTGGGGTGGGGAAGGGGAAGGGTGGAGGTGTCTGGGTGAGTGACGGTGAAGCAACGAACTGAGAGGAGCCACGAACTGAGAACCGTCGCCCCAAGATGAGGGGCAGCTCGAAGCCAGTGACCTCATTTGCTCCACTTAGTAGATGTTTGGGAAATTTCATAATAAAAAGCCAAAAAAGAAATTCGTTATAAAAAGCTTCCCTTGGGGCTGAGACATTGAGAGAGACTAGTTGGCACAAGGGATGCAACCTTGGGCCTCCTGGGTCAGTCGCCGGGAGGACGGAGATCTGGGCCCAGAGGATGCGGTCGGTGGCTGGGGGCGCGAGGCGACGGCCACCAGTGTCGTACGTACAGAACTTCCGTTGTGATGTGTGTGGCCTGTGTGGACCTGGCCGGAGGTAACGAGTGAACGTGGGGCGTTTTGGCCTGGCCGTGTTGCCCCTGACCTTCTGGGGACCGTCAAGATTGAGGAGGAAGGGGAGGTAACGGTGAGGTGACTTTTTACCCCGTCCCTCCACCCCTGCCCCAAGTTGGATTTGCACCCGCCTGGCCTTGAGCGGCGGCGGTGAGCAACTGAAGGGGTTTCACCCATCTGCATGTAGGGGTCCCAGGCAGCAGGGCACCCCAGCCCCCGAGGATGAAGGTGGCAGCCCGGGATGGGTACGTGGTGTCCAGGATGGTGTGGCATCTCCCTGGGATGCTCAGTGCCTTGTAGGAAGCGAACCCCCTTCTGAACGGGGTTTGACGTTTTCCAGGTGTGCGCACAAAGCCACTTTGTACCGCAGGAGGCGTTGCTGCGTACGAGGACTCTGGGAGGGGGCTGAATGCATCGTCCCACCAGAGATCAGCGAAAATTAGCTCGTCCTCAGAAGGGCGGACCTCCGGGGACGAGGCCGGAGGTGGAAGATGGTGTCAGGGACGGAGGGTTCGAGGTCGGGCTGGCTTGGGGCCTCAGCCGGCGTGGCTTCTCTCCCCAGCTCTGGTTTGTCTACTTCGACCTGGACGACTGCGTGCAGTTTTTGTCTGACCACATTCAAGAGATGAAGACTAGCCAAGAGGTAAGATACCGTCAGCGAAAAAGCAAGCAAACAAAAATAAACCAGGGGCCAAATTGTACAGGCTGCATTTTCTTTTTTAAAGATTTTATTTATTCATGAGAGACACAGAGAGAGGCAGAGACACAGGCAGGGGGAGGAGCAGGCTTCCCACAGGGAGCCCGATGTGGGACTCGATCCCGGGTCTCCAGGATTGCACCCTGGGCTGAAGGCGGCACTAAACCGCTGAGCCACCCGGGCTGCCCAACAATTATACTTTTAATTGTTAAAGATAGGTCATTAGTTACATGAAAAAATAAGCAATATCATAGTTTTTTTTTTTTTTTTGAGATTTTATTTATTTATTTGTGAGAGACACACAGAGGCAGAGACACGGGCAGAGGGAGAAGCAGGCTCCATGCAGGGAGCCTCCTGGGAGACTCCATCTGCAGACCCTGGGGTCACGCCCTGGGCCGAAGGCTGATGCTCAACCACTGAGTCCCCCAGGCGTCCCCAGATGGCATTTTCTCAATGTTGGAAAAATAGCTAAGGAAAAGTTACTTGGAAGAAAGAAGATCTATGTGGAATCAGCGGTGGTTTTTGCCTAGGAAATTATTACTTCTTCACTAGATTTCAGTTAGGCTCCTTTTCAACTAACTGCATTTTCCACATTTCTGAGAGTGCTCACGTATTTATGGATAACACGACCATTATATTGACGATTAATGGTAATAATACTAGTAAAGATTCTGGGGATCCCTGGGTGGCGCAGCGGTTTGGCGCCTGCCTTTGGCCCAGGGCGTGATCCTGGAGACCCGGGATCGAATCCCACATCGGGCTCCCGGTGCATGGAGCCTGCTTCTTCCTCCGCCTGTGTCTCTGCCTCTCTCGCTCTCTCTCTCTCTGTGACTATCATAAATAAAAAAAATAAAAAAAAATTTAAAAAAAAATTAATAATACATTTATCATGGAGAGATCTCAAAGACTCAGTATTAAAAACTGAACAATTCTTTAGGACTCTCATTTCTCACTTGTTTCCAGTAAAAAAAAAAAAAAAAAGATTCTGGCAGAGGAACGTACCAGGTATTTAGACGACTCTCTTGTCCAGAAGGCCTTCCTGCCATTTATGATCAGCCTGCTCTTACTCCATCCCCCACACAGGGAAACAGCCTCTGAGGAGTCCCCATGCCACCCGAATTGTGGCCACGGGGCCCGCAGGTGATGCTGGGTTTGCAGTGCAGCCTCCTGTCTCGGAGCCCTGGGCTCCTTCCCTGGGATCAGCCTTCCCCTGGGCCCTGTGAGTGCTGTAGGGTGGGTCTTGAAGTCAAGATCGCAGTTTGTCCCTGTCCCAGCCCATTCATTCCCATGTGGCTTTGGGCAAGGCCTCTGAGCTGTACGTGCTCATCTGCACCATGTAGATAAAAGATACCCGTGACCTGGGCTGCCCCGAAGGGCAAATGAGAACATGGAAGGAAGGTGCTTTAGAAGCTATCAGAGGCTGTGGGGGACCTTGTAGGCAATGACCTGACCCCTCGAATGTGGCTCTTCCCGACTCTCCTGAGGCCGGCATCCCAGTCCAGGAAGTGGCTCGGCCTCCGACATCCCCCCCAACCTGAAGGGACACCATCCACGTCCCCTCTCTCTTTCTTTTGCAGTCCTTGCTGAGAAGCAGATTGAGCCAGCTGTGTGTTGTCATGGAAACCGGGGTGAGCCCCGAGACAGCCGAGGGGCCAGAGGACCTGTTGGAGGATGCTCCCCTCCTTCCCGGCGGCCCTCAGCCCGAGGAGAGGCCATTCATGCAGACTGAGCTTCGCCAGCTTATCCCCGAGGCTGAGCCGGGGGTAAGGGGCAGCTGGGCTGGTCGGGGGCCCCCTTCTCTCCCTGGGGTGTTTGTGGAGTCCGGACGGGGCCTCAGGTTGTAAATCCCAGGGAACGTGACTTCACTGATTGGTAGAGGCCATACACAGCTTCTAGCCTGCTAGTTTTCATTATATATTTATTTTTTTTCCCTTGCAGCACTTTAAAAAGCAGTTTATAGGAATCATGTTCTACTTCCTGGGTTTTTCCCCTCCCCATTTAAAAAAATATTTTGGATATTCTTCTTGGTCCTTCCATGGGATATGTAGTTGCATGTTGATGGGTCATAGCCTGCCTACCCGTGAATGTGTTGGTGAACATTTGCGTCATTCTAAAAATCTCTTTCTCAGTCTGTCCTCTGTCCATCCATCTACTTAAATTGCAGTCGGATAGATAAGTGTTGTGTGCATTTCTGTTGGATTCCAGTGTCCCCAGCCAGCCCCAGAGCCCCGTCACAGAGAGCCCCTGCTCTCTGTTGGGTAGGACCAAGTGCTGGTAGACCAGATACCCGTAGCATGGTGTTTTATTTCTTCAGTCTGTGTCCTCCATGAGGACAGACTGACTGGGAGACACAGACCAAGGCGTGACCTCAGGCGTTCTGTGATGCAGGGGAGCACCTGCATTTTCTTTTCAGCCAACAGATTTGAGGATTAAAGGCCCAAACCAGCCCAGACTTTCCCTTTTGCCTTGGTGGGGAGGGAGGGGGTCCGGCAGGCAAATGGGACTCATCAAAAGAGAGAATGATAAATATAGTAATCTCTTCACTTGAATCCCACCGAGCGTTTTAATTTTTATTTATTTTAAAGATTTTATTTGTTTATTTGAGAGGCAGAGAGGGAAAGAGTGAGAGAGAGAGAGCACGGGGAGCTGGGAGGAGCCGAGGGAGAGGGAGAAACAGACTCCCGGCTGAGCAGGAGGCCCAGCACAGGGCTCGATCCCAGGACCCCAGGGTCATGACCCGAGCCAAAGGCAGATGCTTAACTGACTGAGCCACCCGGGCGCCCCCGCTAACTTTTTTTTTTTTTTTTTTAAAGAGCAGAAAAGATTGATAAGATCGTGTACTTTATTGTGGCATGCCCGGGTTTATGTGACATAGCCTGTTAAATCTGATGGGTTTTTTAAATCATTTTTTTCAAATTCATTCAAACCGATGGCGATATAATATCCTGTCATGAATATCAAGTGTGCGTGCGCATGTTTTTAAAGCTGCTGCCCTTTATAACTTCGCTGGGGAAAATGCAATCAGTGCCGGAGTCTCAGCATGGGCCACACACCGTCATATTTCAAGAGGAAACCAGCACCTGTGAAAGACAGAGAAATAGTTATAATCCCCTCTTACCTTGTAACCGATTTCTTTTGCATAAAGTCCGTGGGCATACCCTCCTGGGTAGGGACGGTTTTTCCTTCTTCATTGGGTTGGGTGAAATAAGAAGTCAGCTGACCTGCCCAAGGTCACAGAGCAAAGGGAGAATGTGGCAAAGCCACGGGCAGAAGGCAGCCCTGCGGGTTCTAAGTACACTTTTCTCGCCTCGGCTCTTTGCTTCTTATGCTCTTGATTTTATTTATTTATTTACTTACTTATTTATTATTTTTTAAAGATTTTCTTTATTCATGAGAGAGACACAGAGAGAGAGAGAGAGAGAGAAAGAGAGAGAGGCAGAGACACAGGCAGAGGGAGAAGCAGGCTTCACGCAGGGAGCCCGATGTGGGACTTGATCCTGGGTTTCCAGGGTCATGCCCTGGGCTGAAGGCAGGCGCCAAACCGCTGAGCCACCCGGGCTGCCCACGCTCTTGATTTTAGAGTAGATTGGCCGGGAGGCCAATGTGAGTTAGGGAATAGAAGATTACCTGAGGTTTTCAGTGTGTTTCTAGCACGAAGGATGACTCAGCGGAGGCGCCAGTCCTACAGAGCGAGGTGGTTTGTGCTTCCTAGAGTAATGATAATAATAATGATATTAGTGACACTGAGCACAAGGTGGGGAGGCTCTCTGTTGATTAGGTGCTGTGATTTTTCTCTGTTTTACTGTTGAAGAAAAGGGCAGGGTGAAGTAACTTGTCAGGGTCTGCCATAGGGTGCCAGGTGGAAATTCCTAGTCAGCCCCTTCGATTTGGAAGCCTGTTTTTTTTTATTTTTTATTTTTAATAATTTATTTATTCATGAGAGACACACAGAGAGAGGCAGAGACACAGGCAGAGGGAGAAGCAGGCTCCCTGCGGGGACCCTGATGCAGGACTCGATCCCAGGACCTCGGGGTCATGCCCTGAGCCGAAGGCAGGTGCTCAACCACTGAGCCACCCAGGCGTCCCTGCAAGCCTGGTCTTAATCAGTAACCCCCCTGACGTGAACAGCCTGATGTGACCCACACCTTATTTTTATTACATTCACACTGGACACAAGGGATTGTGAAAAACAGTCAGTGCCACGCCAACGGGGCTGAAGCATCTCTGGAATCCCAACCGCCAGTCTAACGAATGGACAAATGTGTTGATAAGAGCGTGCATTAAATCTAATTTTTTAAATTTTTTTTTTTTAATTCTTTTTACTGTTTAAAATTTTTTTTTCACTACACTAAAATACATATAATAGAAAATTTGCCACCGTAACCATTTCCAAAGGTATGACTCAGGGGCCTTCAGTACGCTCGCCTTGTGCGACCATCAGCAGCAGACATCTCCAGAACCTTCTCATCTTCCCAAACTGAAACTCCATACTCACGAAGCAGGAACTTCCTCTTGTCCTCTTCCCCAGCCCCTGGAAATCACGTTCTACTTTCAGTCTCTGTGAATTTACTTCTCTATCTGCTTCAGATAAGGAGACTCGTATATACAGTATTTGTCTTTTTTGTGCTAAATCTGCTTTTTTAGAAGCAAACTCTTAATATGGTAGGAGTAGTTGTCTAAAGAAATCCAGCAGGTGCCAGCATGGGGATGATCCCTCAGCCCATCCCCCCCCCTTTTTTAAGACTTCATTTACTTATACATGAAAGACAGAGAGAGAGAGAGAGAGAGAGAGAGAGGCAGAGACACAGGCAGAGGGAGAAGCAGGCTCCACGCAGGGAGCCCTACCTGGGACTTGATCCTGGGACCATAGGATCATGCCCTGGGCTGAAGGTAGTGCTAAACCGCTGAGCCACCCAGGCTGCCCGACGACCCCTGTTTACTAATGATTTTTATTCAAGTGTATTATGTTGACCTCATGCACTTTATAGCCTTGTGGTCATTTGACTCTGGAAATAGTGCGCGTATGTGTGTGATCGGTTGGTATAGATCAGTGGTAACTTCTCTAGCTTTGAGGCCCCATAGCTTTTTTGTGGTTATTCTTGTTGCCCACGAGCGGTTAGGTCTCCCACCTTGGAGGTGGGGAAGCTGAGGCTGCCCATGGGATGAGTGGCAGAGCTGGGGGCCAGTCCAGGCGTCTCCCAAGAGCCCCAGGGGAGGACCTGGCAGGGTTCTTCCCAGTGAGCATCACTGCTGGTCCAGGGGTGTGAGGACCACTTGGCTTTCCCCTCGTGCATTAGATGCTTCTCTGTGGCCCTCACTCCGCTCCCCTGCCTCTTCCAGGAAATGGCCCAGCAGCTCCTGGCGGTATTTGGAGGCTATTACATCCGGCTCCTGGTGACCTCGCAGCTCCCCCAGGCCGTGGGGACACGACACACAGACTCTGCAAGGATTCCCTGCCCTTGTCAGCTCATAGAAGCCCATATCCTGGGTACCGGGTGCTGCCCATTCCTGGCCAGGTGACCTAGGGAGGACCCAGCATCTTGCAAGCCTGAAGGTGAGACATCGGGAAGACTGGGAGCCCCAGGTGGCTGAAGGTGAGCCCCAGGTGAGGAGAGAGGCATCTGGGAGTTCTCTGAAGAGCGTCGGTCACGTCAGCGGGGGTATCGTGCTCACTCTAGGACTCTGCACAGAAATGCCTGTGGACATCTCATGCTGACCCCTGACCCCAGAAGCTGCTGGTTGCCAGGCTGGTCCCGCTCCAAACTACTCTCTGTGCTGCTTAGAACCGGGAGCACCGATGGAAGGCCACCCTCCCATGCCTTCCATTGTGTGCGGAGCCCAGGAAATGTGAAGAGGACCCAACCACGTGTCCAAAGCTCGGTCTCAGATGCTGCTCCCGTCCTCAGCTACTTCGTGTTGGATGGGGAAACTGAGCCTTGGAGAGGACTCTGTTCTTTGTACCTTGTCTTGGGCCTCTAGAATTCCTAATATGGAGGACAGAAGCAAATTCTCAGAACCTTCTTCACTTTTAAGTTTCTCCTGCCCTATATTATATGAAAAACTATGGCCCCGTGTTGCTTGCTAGCTCACAGGCTTCCAGGGGACAGGAGAACGAGACCAGCAGCACGTAGCTGATAATGGGTGGGACTATTTGGAAAAGACCGGTTCTGGCAGATTTGAGGCTGTATTTTGTGCAGAGGCATGCATGCTTGTGGTTGTGGTTGTGGTTTTACACTTCAGGCCTGGAGCCACGGTCCTGTGTTCTGACACTACTACCGTCCCGGAGTGGAGCATCATCTGTCACTCGTGGTGTTCCTCGAAGAGCTTGGGGGCTTCCAGGTCTTCTGCTCCTGAGCTAGTTTGAAGCCCAATTATTCCAAAGGCCCAAATCCTAAAGCCCTGGCCGGGCATATAAAGTCTCCCCCATCTCCAGGACCCAGCCCCCATTCTGTAAGTTTGGCTTCATCTCCCACAAAACTTCTCGATACGTTGAAACACTTCCCTGGACTAACATACTCGTTCCGTTGCATCTGTCAAACTCCTGTGCACGCTTCAAAGCCCAGCTTTATGTCCCCTTCCTTCAAGAAGCCTTTCGACATAGACCATGCCCTGCTTCTCTGCCTCCTTTAAATTCTTAACGTAGCTGCTACATCTGTGGAGGTTTTTATATTACTAATTCTGTTTTTCTGGGCACATGTGTGTTTTTCGAGCTAGACTAAAGCTCCTCAAGGACAAAGATCGCACCTTATAATTTTTGTGCATGGGCCTGGACCTGCTAGGGGGAAAAAAAATCTAGTGGGTTGAGTGCTTTGTCATCTCCGTAGTAACTTTTGCAGATTGTGCTGTGTTCTCCGTTGAATGATGAGGTTAGCACAGACCTGGGCTCTGGTCCCGCCTGACATTTCTAGCTGTGCAACTTGGACCAGTTCTCAGTTAACTCATCTTTATATATATGGGTATAGAGTGGCCAGGATGGATGATTCTTAATTGCCCTTCCATAGCCAAAGTTCTGGCTTTTTCTGCTCCAGGCTAGCCCTTGGCCTATCTGTTATGTTTTTATCTATATGTAGAAGGGTCCTCTAGCCTCGCATGACCGGGATGTCCCAGCCCTGATGGGCCTTTGGATAGAACAGGGGCCTTGCGAGCAGGAGACCTGGATTCTCATCCCAGATACTCCACTTCCTAGAAGCATGAGCGTGGCTACGTCACTTACCCTGTCCGAGCTCCAGTTGACTCCTTTCTAAAACAAACAGATCTGGTGAACATGACAGGTAATCATGCGGGTGACTTGCTCGTGAGAGACCAGTCTGTTCATTTGCTTTCTCTGGGCCAGAGAAGAGAAATCATGTACGTAGACCCACCCTTGGAAATGGCCATTTTAGACCTTTTTCTTTAGCCATTTCTCTGCGGGCAGCTGTGCTTAGGTAAGAGTAGTTCCTGGAGGCAGTCGCTGTCTTCTCACCTGCCACAGAGGAGATGCGCCCTGTGAGTGGGACCTGTAGAAGCCCGTATTTGTCACCCAGCCATAAAACCCTGGTAAGTCTCAAACAGAATAAACATGTGTATGTTAAATGACAAAACAGCCGTTTTTCCATTTTAAGGCTTGCTTACAGACCCTCCTCCAGGTGTTCCTTCTAGCCTTTTCCTCTCTGGAGTTTCCAGTGGTCTCACCTGGTGGGCGGAGCAGCGTTCAGGTGTGCCCCCAGGGACTTCCTTTGCGTCTGCCCTATGGTTTCCTCATTTCAAAAATTCCGTGATCTCTGCCTTGCCCCATTCCCAGGGTTGTGTGAGGATCAGATTCCATTCATGGACCCGCACTCTGCTCGAAGGCTCTGTGTCGAGGACAGGCGTGGAGGCCTGGCAGGTGATGCAGTGTCTTGAAGTGGGCACCGAGGGAGTAGCTCAGAGCTCAGGTTCTAGACGTACTCAGATCCAGGTCGTGGTGCGGGGAGTGGTCCTTCCCATCCTTGGGTGGCACTCCTCAGTGTGGAATGAGGGCAAGAGTACCTCCTTGGCAGGTGTTGTGAAGATGAAGGGTAAAGCCCTTGCAACGTTGAGTTGCAGGCTTGAGTAAGAACGCAGTAAATTGTTGCTATATATATATTTTTTAGTCTCTCACTCTTCTTCTATTCTGCAGGTGCCCATGATATATATTTATTGATGTATTAGGTCATTGACAGTTAATATTTATTCAGTCTGCATCAGACCTCAGTTACTCCAGCACCATGGGGTGTGTTTATGTGAATAAAGGTCCTGGTCCAAGTCTCTTTGAAATTCAGGACCCGGAGATGGTGAGCAGGGAGGTCAAGAGCAAGCTGGTGACCCTGGGCCAGAGGCTCACCCTCTCTCCTCCTCCTATACCTCTATTTCCTCACCTATAAGGGAGGGTGTGAGAATAGGGGCATTAACTGAGGTGTTGTGCATGGGAAGTACAAGGTCTGGTCCATAGTATGGTGTAAAGGCCAGCTCCGTCAGTGACTGCGTTTCTTGGCTGCTGTTGCATGCTGTTTGCTACCCGTGTCTGCAGTGCAGGCTTATTATTTTTTTAAAGATTTTATTTATTCATTCATGAGGGACATGGAGAGAGGCAGAGACACAGGCAGAGGGAGAAGCAGGCTCCCTGCGGGAAGCCTGATGCGGGACTTGATCCCGGGACCCCAGGATCAGGCCCTGAGCCGAAGGCAGACGCTCAACCACTGAGCCACCCAGGTGCCCCATGTCAGTGCAGGCTTACACCTGCCTGGTTCAGATCCCCATCTTCACCGATTTTGGTTTGTTTGTTTTTTCTATCAGTGACCAGGGGAGGAAAATCTCCCAGTATGGTTGTAGATTTTCTGTTTTTGCCTTTTACTTTTGACACATTTTTTTTTATTACATAGTTCTTAAAAAGTTGAGATATAATTCACAGAGCAGAAAACTCACTGTTTTAAAGACTTATTTATTCCAGAGAGAGAGCGTGTGCGAGACTGAGTGCACACGTGCGAGTGAGGGGAGGGACAGAGGGAAAGAATCTCAGGCAGGCTCCATGCTGAGTGCAGAGCTAGACTTGGGGCTCGATCTCAGGACCCTTGAGATCGTGACCTGACCCGAAACCAAGGGTTAACCACACCTAACTGAGCCACCCAGGTGCCCCCAAAAACTCAGTTTCAAAGTATATAGTTCAGTGGCTTTAGTATATTCGCAGGATTGCACGACTGTCACACTATTTAATTTCTAGAATATTTCCATCACCTTCCCTGCCCCTCTCCCCTCAAACCCCATATCTATTAGCAGCCACCCTCCATCCCCGCCCCGTTCCCCAGCCCTGACGGCCACTGATGTGCTTTCTATCTCTGGATTTTCCCGTTCTGGACATTTCGTATACATGGAATCATACAGTAGGTGTCCTCTTGTGTCTGCCTTTTCTAACACCAACATAGTATCTTCAAGATTCATCCGCGTTGTAGCGTGTGTCATTATCCTTCATGATTGATTATTAATTCCTTATTATTCCTGAATAATATGACATTACATGGACATATCCTATTGTGCTTATCCTCCTTCAGCTGGGTGGTTTGTACTTTCTTGCTCCTGTGAATAATGCTGCTGTGAACAATCGCAGGTAAATTGTTGTGTGAATGTGTCTCTTAGTTCACTTCCCACAAGCGTTGCCTGTTGTCGCCCGCAGGCAAACTTCGAATGGTTAAAACTTCCCGATGGGTTGGCCCTTTGGTATCTGTGAAGTGTCCCTTCTTACTCTATCCGACGAGTGCCTTAAGACCGACTTTGTCTCTGGCTTAGGGATTCCACAGTTTACCTTGGTTCACCTTTTTACTTTCAGTTTATCTGAGTTTTTCTATTTAAGGCGCCCCTCCTGTGGACTAGGGGAATTAGAAAGAATCAATTCTCTGCTTTTTATTTTATTTATTTATTTTTAAAAGATTTTATTTATTCATGAGAGACACATAGAGAGAGGCAGAGACACAGGAGGAGGGAGAAGCAGGCTCCGTGCGGGGAGCCCGACGTGGGACTCGATCTCAGGACCCCGGGATCGTGACCTGAGCTGAAGGCACGTGCTTAACCTGCTGATCCACCCAGGCGCCCTCAATTCTCTATCTTAAACCACAACAGACGTGATTATCCGTGCTTTATATAGCCAGCATTCATTTAAATTTATCCCCACGTTTACTTTTTATTACTCTTCGTCTCTTCCTGCGTTTCTCCACGTTTATCCATGACTGTTCTCTTTTTCCTGGAACTACCTTTGGAATTTGTCCGTAGGATAGGATAGTATTCAGTACACTGAGAACTATTTTTGGCCTTTTCTTTCTGATACAGGTCCTCTGGTGACAGATTTGAGGGTTTGAGCGTCAGAAAGCCTGTTTTGTCTTGAATTTTGAAAGATCTTTTTGGTATGTCAGGAATTCTAGGGCACTACAGCTGTTTTCCTTAAAACTTTGGAAGATGTCAAAACACAAACAAAAGACCCACGCCACCACCTTTGGAAGATGTCTTTGGCTTTCACTGCTTGTGTTTGCCAAGTCAGCTGTCCGTCCCTTTGCTGCTCCGGTTGGCTCTGGGCTGTGGGCTTCACAGGTGAAGCAAACCAGGTGTGCTTTGCGCATCCAGCGGTAGCTGCCTTCATGCTTCTCCTGCGTGGGCGTCCGGGGCGCATCTGGAATCCGTGGCGCAGCTTCTTTCATCATAGCTTCTGCCCTCTTGTCCCTCATCTCCCTCTGAGGCTCTCATGGCCTTTTTTCTGCATCTCGACGGCTCTTTGCGCTTCACACTCTTGGTTCTTCGCGATCCAGTCTGAACGTTTTCTACTGGTCGCGTTCTCCTCCATTCCTCTTGCCTTCCTTTGTGTTCAGTCATTGTTAATCCTTTTGACTGTGTTCAGCTCACCTAGGATCCAGTCCTCTAACATTTTTAATCGACTTTTTAATACAGGTTACAGTTTTTGGATGAAATGACCCATCTCGTCACCTGTTTTCTCCAATATTTTAAAGTGCGTGTTTGCAGATTGCAGTTTCTGGCTCTTCTGTTTAGATGTGTTTCTTTTGATTCTTTGGTCAGTTGCTCTTTCTTCCTTATTTTATTTATTTTAAAAATATTTATTTATTCACGAGAGACACAGAGTGGGGCAGAGACACAGGCAGAGGGAGAAGCAGGCTCCTGCAGGGGGCCCGATGCGTGACTCGATCCCAGGACCCTGAGACCATGACCTGAGCTGAAGGCAGACGCTTAACCAACTGAGCCCCCCAGGCACTCTGGTCGGTTGGTCTTTCTCACCTTCTGGTATTCTTGGTATTTTTTGATTGAGTGCTAGACTCCAAGCCTGGATATTCCTGCAGAGCGGATTTACTTTTGTTTCTGAGAAAAATAGGTTGGGATAGATTGGACTCTCGGTTACAGTCCTTGTGAGGCCCAGTCGATTTCTCGATAGCCCTGACTTCCCCTTCCAGGATTTTAAATGAAAACCTGTTTTAAAAAAAACCAAAACAAAACCAAAAACCAAACACTTTTTAAAACCAAGACTCTTCCTCCAGGGCGAATTCCTCTTTCAGAGTGAGCTTTCCGCTTCCAATTTTTGCTACCCCGAGCTCTGAGTCTGCTGAAAGTCCCTCCCCAGTTTTTCAGCCTCGTAGACCCTGCGTAGGAATGGCAGGTGCCTCGGCGAGGCCAGGAGACCTCAGTGTGCATTTCATCTCTGCACTTCCTTTCTCTCCAGGATGTTGGTTCAAGTACAGCACTGGGAGCTCTCTGATGCATTCAAGCAGATTTAAGAAAAAAAAAAAAAAGGAAAGAAAGAAAACAAAAAACCCTCAAACTACAGCTTTTTAAAACTGCCCTCAGCAGGAGGATTGGCCTGACACAAACCAGTCTGCCAGAGTCAGAGGTCAAGTCCAGCTGTGGCTTGTTATTATTTTTATTGTTATTAGTTGAAAATCCTTCAAAGGAAGGTCTCACCCTGAGGCCACGAACCCCTCTGGCAAGTTCCTAAAATGTGAGCCTCTTCTCCTCCCTCTGCAGAGAGGCCTCTACACGATCAAAGCAGGAAGCGGCATTTAGGAGCGTCTTTTACCTGCCAAGCACCCACTGGAAATGGTTCCAGCACAGAAGGAACATGGGGCCTCGGCATGGGAGGTGGGGATCGACGGGTAGGAGGAGAAGAACCCGGGTCAAGGATGGGCCCGGGGCATGGGCCCAGGGCATGCAGATAGGCCCCAGGGGAGTGTACTTTCTCTTCACCTGGCTGATGCTCCTGGGGAAGAGGTGCAGCCGAGTGAACTGACAATGCACACCCAGGTCGCAAGCCCTCTTGCTTCCCTCCAGCCATTGTGCTTTTACCCCTTCCTGCTGCATATTTCCAACCCCTTCTGGGCACGGCCACCTAGACAGCCCTTAGGCACCTGCGGCTTGACGTAGCCCAACACATGATCCTCTGTGTATTGTCAGCTTGGCTTCAATCTCACCTCCCTTCTCAGTTCTCTTGAGTGGCAGGAGAAGTCGAGAAGATTCCCAGACTCTTCTCTGTATGCTTCTAGGTTAGGCACAGGCCAGCTTTGCCTGAGAAATCTCTAAATGGGGGCTGCGGTCCTAGTTCAGGCCGTCTTTCTGGCTGGCTTCCCCGGCAGCCTCTCTCCCGGGGTGTTTGTGTCTGTCGGGGCCCAATCTGAAGGCAAAAACCACATGCTACTTTGAATACGGGAAGTTGAACATGAGCGATTACGCGTAACAGGGCCGTTGAATAATAGATTGGTCAAGAAGAAGAGATTCCAAAGAATATAGACGAGCACATGTAAGGAGCAGCCTCTACCCCTGGGGTGGAGACAGAGGCCCTCCATACCCCATCCCCAGCTGAAGTCTGGCCCTTGCTGGGAAGGACATCGCTGCGGCTTACCGGATGCAGAGAAGTCTCCGAGATGCTGTGTTGATAGGATGTTCTAGAAATCTGCCCTTTGAGGTGCCAGGGAAAGCTGTCACAGAGAGATGGAGGTACTTCCCAGTTTGTTGGTGGGCACTGGGAGACGCGGTTGGCTGCCAAGTCCTGCTTACGACCATGCAGGATGTGGGTGCTGGAAAGTCGTCTACACTGCAGGAGCCTGGATGTTGGAGAAGCTTCTGCACAGCAGCAGCTGAGTACTGAGGAAGCCATGTGCACCCCCAAAGCCAGATAATTGGAGGAACTGCGTGGACTGCAGGAGCCTGCTAGGATGAGGGCCCCAGCGCCAGGAGGGAAAGCCCCCCATCCCCCAGTGTCTCCAGCCCCTCCTGCTGACAGAGCGTAACGCTGGACCAGTTGCCAAAGGAAAAGGATAGAAAGGGCCCAGCTCCACGTTCCAAGAGCAGGCGACGAATGGCCCGTTTGGGAGCCAAGAGCAACAACCGCACGTCACTCCGCCGTCATCGTGCAGCGTAACCGGCTGGCTGAGAGGCTCAGCTCTGGGGTCCGGCTTCCCGGGTTCAAGTCTCGGCCCTGCCACTACTGTTGGTGTAACCTTCAGAGGCTTAAATGAGCTCCCTGTGGCCCGGTTTCCTGCTCTGTGAAGCCAGGGTAGTGATCGCACTAACCTCGTTGGGTTCTTATGCCAAGTGGGTAGGTACCCAGAAAGCAGCCTCGCAGACGAGCGCCACGACGGAATTTACGCAGTCCCCTCTAAGCTGCGCATCCTTCAACCCGCAGCCTGGACGGGCTTGCCACGTAGGTAGGAGCCTCAGGCGACAGCCCTGTGGCCTAAGACATCATTTTCCTTTCTCTTCCTTTCTTTTCTGTGGCCGGGGCCCGGCACAGGGAGCGCTAGTCGGAGAGGTTGTCTTCTTAACAACTCCCCGTGTTCAGATCGCAAAAATCAAAAACTGGCTATGTCATGTTGCCTGAAACTCCCCTGTGGCTCCCCCCGCCCCCCATCAGGTGACAGAAGGATGTCCGGTCCCACATCCCTCCCAGGAGATGGCGCTTGTACCCATCCTCTGCCCCGCTCACCTCCCACCACACCACAGCTCAAGTTTCCACGTTCGTCGTCCCCGAACATTGAAATTCAGTTCATCCACCCTCACGCCCCTACCGCGTTTGTGCCTCTGCTTTGCAGCTTCATTCGTGTTGTCCCCCCTTCTGGAATACTGTCCCCCCTCCTGTTTGCTTGGTGAATTCCCTTTCAACGCTCAGAACACTCAAGCACCCATCTCTTCCAGGAAGCCTTCCCCAAACCCCCAGGTGGGTCGCAGGGTGCTTCCCGTTCCTTCGCTCCCCCAAATGGTCCTCTTGTGTTGAGCTCATAGGCTTCTGGGCCTGGTTCACTGGCTAAAGTGGAAGCCATGTGGGGTCTCCTGCATATTACTCACATTTGCATGCTCTGCGTTTTAGCAACCCCCCTCCCCGCCCCGTACCTCTGGGGCGTGCTTCATCGCTCTAGGGCTGCCGATCGCAGAGTTGTGCACAACCTGCTCCCCCGTTCTATGGCCCTGAGCACCAAATGGAGTCGCCCCACGGATGAGAATGGGATGAGAATGGTGCCCTCAGGCTCTAGACATTGGTTACAGCACCCACTTAGAGCCACCTGCCACACTGGCCAGCGTCTCCTGAGCACTCCCTCGGCGGGCTGGTGAGGAGGGATTGAGGAGGTTTGGAATCATCAGACCACATTTCTTTATAAGAGATGCCAGGTTCCAGTTGTGCCCCATTCAAAGGAACCTCAGAAGCAGGGCTGGGGGGAGAGGAAGGGAAAAGAGGAAGGACACAGCCCTGTGATGCAACCAAGGGCTTTAATTAGAGCCCGCTCCTCCCGCAGTGGCTGGGGTGACTCTTGCTGGTGGCACAGGGGTGGCTCAGATGTCTTCTCCTCCAGGGGAGTTTCTGAATTCATCTTCATAGCTCCTGCTCACCGCCCTCTTCCTCCTGGAGGAGACTCGCGGGCAGCCGCCCAGCGTGGGGACTGCCGGCTAGAACGCTCAGGGTCTCCCAAGAGTGCACACTCTCAGCACCCAGTTATTGGTGACGTACCGTGGGTATCTCCTTTTAAAACCGTTTCTGCGAGGATCCATGTTCAGGTCTGCAAGAGTGAAGGAAAATGTTGAGCCTTGGGGAAGGCTGTGGATTACGCCTGGATAGACCGTCTCGGGCCGGTGCTACGCGGGGACTGCTCGAGTTACTGAAGGCTTTAAAAACAATGCTGCTCGCCTGAGCTAAAAATAACCCCAAACTGGGTTCTGCAAACGAGATTTTGAAGTTTACTTGTTACACCAGCATAGCCTCGCTGGTCCTGACCAGAACAGGTACACAGCCAACGTCTGCTGGGTGCCCTCTCTGTGTGCGCCCAAGTTCTAGGCACGTATAGGTGTTGCCTCATCTCATCCTCCCCACAACCTGTCGGGTACGCAGTGTGCTCCCATTATCCCCGGTCTGTAATGAAGGATGCTGAAGCTCAGAGAGAGAGGTTCGGCGGCGTGCTCAAGCTCCGGACGTGGCTGAAGCAGAATATGACTGGTCTGTCGGACTAAACGCCAGTGATTTTACCTAATATCTCGTATCTGATAAATAGTCATCAGGCTACACTGTTACGGGCGTGGATAACTAGTCCCGTGTCCCCAAAGGGCTCAAAGAAGTCTGATGTGTCCCAGCAGGGAGTGGCTGGGGGGACCGAAGCCCAGAGAGGTAACTCCGGCCGGTGTTCTTGCACCTACCGCACCCGCACTGCACCACCTACTGAGGGCCCGTGGCTGATGCTGCTGGGGTGTGCTTGGAGGGCGAGCGCCAAAAGCGGTAGAGCTCCCCTTGCTGGCGTGGCAGCAGCAGCAGAAGAACTTGGACGCCATGTGTTGGTGGGCTGGGTAAGAGGAAAGGGCCCCGGGCTCTGCAGCCCCAACCCCAGAAGCCCATTGTTGTTTCAGCGCTGGGTCACACTGGGCCAGCCTCTCCCAAGGCGTCATACCCCCTCCCCTCCCAAAGCGCCTGCGCTCCCTGTGGCCAGCACGTCCAGGCCCACCTGTGTGGACCTACTGACCAGTCCTTCCTCGTCTGTCCAGAGTTCTCTTGCCTTTGAAAAGGACCTGGAGCCTCTGCTCTGCTCGTCTTTCCCTGCAGGGGTGTGTTGTTGAATCAGTAGATTTGCTGCTGACCCAGCTCAACCTTGCTGATTCACATCCTGGCTCTGCCACTAATTTGCTGTGTGGCTTTGGGCTCCTCCGTGCCCATCTCTGGGCCCGGGCTCCCATCTTACGGGCAGTGGTTGGGCTGCACCATTTCTCCAACGATACTTCAAGCTCTGATGACCCAAGGTTGTACATCCTTGTCATATTCCCAAACCTCTTTCTCTTTTCTTCTGGGCCTGGTTCACTGGCTAAAGTGGAAGCCATGTGGGGTCTGGCCCTCTCCTGTTCTCATTCCCCTTCCCCTGTGGCCAAAGCCCCACTCTGGGAATTTCCATCATGGTGGCTGTATTCACTCGCCACACACTGGGTTCAGTCCAAGCCTCCCCCTTGGGCACTGGCTCCCCACCTCTCCTGGGCACCACCAGGTCTCACCTGGGTCATTGCAGTGGCCTCCTCACTGGCCTCCCTGCTTCTTCCCCCCTCGTCTTCATTGGTGTTCACGCAGCGGAATCCTCCTGGAACGGAAGTCACGTCAGTCACCCCTCTGCTCGGAGTGTCCATGTGCCAAAGTGTCGAGCTAACTGATGGCTCTAAGGACAACCAACCAACAGGTTTGCTTTTGGCCACCTGCTGGTGGGGCCCTCTCCCTTCCCCACCCTCATCAACCCCAAGCTATTTCTTTTCTGCCCATGTCCCCTATTTTGGGATCAGGTCCCACTATTCCCTTTGTGTCTGGAGTCAGAGAAGAGGACCCTCCTCCCCCAGGCCCTGCTTCCCCTTCCTTCTGCATTCAGTCATCCGTCAAGGCATTGTGATCCTGCCTCATGGATATCCTCTCCATTGCCTGCACCCTCCACGCCCGCCGCGACCACAGCTTCCCCGCTGACCCCTGGCTTACCTGCAGGCTGGTCTGCCTCTGGAGCCAATCCCATCATCATCCTCTTCCTCAAACCCTCAGTGCTTGACACTACTTGGTGGTCTGGTCCTGCCCATTCTGCCGGCTCCTTCCCTCCCAGCTTCACCCATTGCCCTCCGGCTGTAGGAGCTGCTGGCCGTCCCCCAGACTTGCTCTCACTGTGTCACCACCGTGCCTTGGCACAAGCTGTCCCCCTACCTCTGTGTCCTCACTCCCCACCCCTCACGCTGGAGACTCTGCTCTGGGGCTGCTCCTTCCCGAAAGCCATCTCTTACACCTGGGGAGGAGTTAGGGGCCTGTCTTGTGTTCCCATTCCCCCGGGCTTCCCTGGGTCATGGCCATTGCCTGTCTTTGCATAGCCCCATAACAGGTGCTCAATACATATTTGTTGAATGGGATAGTATTTTCACTGCCTGTGTAGTTGCCTGTGAGAGTCTAGACTCCAAGCTGTGATATTAGGAATTCGTCCCGCATGTGCTCCTTGAGGACCACCGGTGCCCGGCACTAGCTGAGGGGTGCGGCAGTGAGCACGAGCAAGAGATTCCTGCTCCCAAAGAGGCAGGGATGTGCCCAGTTCACCTTTGTCCCCAGTGCTGAGCGCAGGGCTTTGCAGAGAGCAGGTGCCCTGTCAGTAAACCCAGCAGCCCTCTCTGACTAGTGCACGATATACACAATATTTTCCCTACTCTCCCTTCCACTAACAGATGTTGTACTTCCTGCTCTTAGAAATGGGTAGAAACATCCCGATTCTGTACTTACCTCAGTGCCCCCGGTGACTTCAGTCTTGGAAGTTGACAGGGTGGGAGAGACAGCCACGGTGTCAAGGACGCTCGCCTTAACACGGGGCTTCTTGGGCAGGTCCTTTGACATCTCTGAGCTCATGTGACTTTTCAGATGGTGGAACCGAGCCCCAGGTAGGTGACTCCCGGGGCTCACAGCCAAAAGGGACAGCTGGGAGTTCAGCGTAGTTTTGTCTGGTGTCCGAGCCTGTGCTGCCCAAAGCCTCACCCTCCAGGCCCTTCCAGGGGCCGAGAGATGTTCAGGCACCTCATCAGAGAGTGGCTGGCAGGTGGCTTTTATTTTTTTATTTTTTTATTTTTTTAAATTTTTATTTATTTATGATAGTCACACACAGAGAGAGAGAGAGAGAGAGAGAGGCAGAGACACAGGCAGAGGGAGAAGCAGGCTCCATGCACCGGGAGCCCGACGTGGGATTCGATCCCGGGTCTCCAGATCGCGCCCTGGGCCAAAGGCAAGCGCCAAACCGCTGCGCCACCCAGGGATCCCAGAGCATATCTGTTTTTAAAGATTTTATTTATTTGAGAGAGAGAGAGAGAGAGAGAGAGAGAGCGCACAAGAGCAGGGAGAGGGAGAAGCAGACTCCCCGCTGAGCAGGGGGCCTGACGCGGGTCTCGATCCCAGGACCCCCAGGTTCAGGACCTGAGACAACGGCAGAAGCTTAAAGACTGAGCCCCCAGGCGCCCGAGAGCGGGCCTCTAATTACTTAGATAACTTGGGATGTGCTTCTTGCCGCACCCTGCTGTGTCGTGGAGCGCCCTTTGGCTCCTTGAAGCCCCCTTTCCTGTCTGTAAAACGGGAATGGTAAAGCGCACCCCGGAACGTGGTGTGGAGAGTGGGGGGGCGTAAAGGACGGACTGAGGGTGCCCTGGGGGCCGGTCCTGCACTACCGGGGCCCGCCTCTAGGTGGGGGCAGGAGCCAGAGCAAAGGGCCCTCGGCTTGGGGCCCTCGGCTTGGCCCCGCGGGCTGTGAGCCTCAGGTGTCCAGGGCCCCAACCCCGGGAGGGGACAGAAGGACCCAGCGGGGCCACCCTGGAAGGCTCCTGGAGCTGGGGGCCCCGGGCTCGGCTGGCACGGGCGGGGAAGCCGAGGCCCAGACCCGGGGGGTAAGGGGGGTCAGGGCAGTCCGGGCTGGCGGGCACCCCCTGCACCTGGGCGTGCGGGCTGTGCAGGGGGGACGGGCACGCTGGGCCTGTGGAGCCCGGGGAGCGCCGTCCTCCGCTGGCCTGGCCGGGGGCTCGCTCACCTGCAGCTGCCCGGGCACACGGGGCCTGTGATGTCACAGAGCCAGGGGCCCAGGGAATGCTGGGCTGCGGGGAGGGGCAGCAGGGACCGTCCCTGCGTGGCTCTGCGCTGTGTGCCCGGGCCGTGGCCTCCCCTGCGCCCACTAGGGGTGGTTCCCCGTCCCACGTGTCCCACCTCCTTAGACCAGTACAGGCTGTGCTGCTCCTGGGCCTTGTGGGCCCTTAAACCAGGGGGTGGGAGCTTGACGAGCCACAGCAATCCACGGCGTCTCTCCACCCAACGCCTCATTCCTTCCAAGGGGCGAGATCATAACCTGTGGAGGGGAGCCTGGCGGTGTAGACGTCTTCGGCAGGTGACCTAGTTCATGTCACCCACGGCAGGACCGCCCTATGCCATGTGTCCCCTGACAGGATGCGCTGGGGGGACAGCGTCGCTGCTGTGGTCTTCCCGCCAAACATGGGAAACCAGAATCCAAAAATGAAGGCAAATGGGGGGGGGGGGCACCTCGTAAGACGGTTGTGCCTGTGTCCCTCAGAAACGGAGAGCTCCCGAAGATGAAGACCGAACTGTTCTGGGTGAGGACACGCGGCGGGGACACGGCAATGCCCGTGACTCATGATGTTGGTTTCGACCCTGCACGGGTGGCAAAGCAGCTGGAAGACATTTGGGGGACCCTTGGTGACACTAGCATCTCAGTGTTGGATTTCTTTTTCTTTTTTCTTTTCTTTTCTTTTTTTTTTTTGTTTTTTTTTTTTGAGAACTGTCCTGGAGTTCTTCTCTAAGAGAATGTGCTTGTTCCCAGGGCGCGCACACCGACCTGGTCAGGGGAACCAGGTCTGATGGCACCGCTCACCCTCAGACGGTGCAGAAGGAACTGACCGGGGGACACAGAGACGAGGCAGGAGGGAGCAGGCGGGGCGAGATGCAAGCAATCGTGAGTCTGGGTGAAGCGTCAACAGGGGTTCTTTGCACCTATTGCAACTTTTCAGTAAGTCCAAGATGGTTTCAAGACGAGAAGAAGCTGTCTGCAAGGCTTAGATTTTTTGTTTTCGGCGAGCTAGGTGTGACCATGTGCTTAAAAACAGTAAGGAGAAAAAGAAAAAAAAAAACAGTAAGGAAGACAAGCCAGTAAGGCTTTGGAAGAGCAACTCCCTGGCGAGGAGGCGGGGATAGAGGAGACACAGCCTGTGCTGTCACCAAGTGCTTTATTTGGAGGGAGCCCCCCCTCCCCGCCCCCGACAGTGCTACTGGTGGCACAGAGGTGGCTCAGACGTCTTCTCCTCCTCCTCGGGAGGAGTTTCTGAATCTGTCTTCACGGCCCCTGCTCGCCGCCCCCTTCCTCCCGGAGCCTCGCTGGCAGCGTGCAGCCCCGGAGGCCTGCCTGGTAGCAGCGGACTAGAACGCTCAGGGTCTCCCGGTGTGGCACGGCTGGAATGGCCAGAGATCCTGGGAGTAGCGGGTTGGGTTTCTCTTGTAAAAATCTCTCGGGGAAACGTGTGTATTCCCTTCTAGAAAGAAGGAAGGAAGGAATTATGGCTCTTGGTGGAACCTTGGCCCTGGGTGTGGATGGAGCACCCTGGTCACCTCCATCCCCAATCATGGTCAGATTCTGGAACACTGGGCGAGCCACGTGGACCCCAGGCTGGGACTCGGGGGTCCTGTGTGACAGGGACACGTCAAGAGGTTCCATGTTTGGGGCAGCCTGGGTGGCTCAGCGGTTTAGTGCTGCCTTCGGCCCAGGGCGTGATCCTGGAGACCTGGGATCATGTCCCACATTAGGCTCCCTGCATGGGGTCTGCTTCTCCCTCTGCCTGTGTCTCTGCCTCTCTCTCTCTCTCTCTCTGTATCTCTCATGAATGAATAAATAAATAAAATCTTAAAAAAAAAAAAAGAGTTTCCGTGTTTGTACTGCGTTGGCACGTTGAGTGATGATGAGGGGACTTGCAAAGAGCAGAGGCCTGGAAAGAGAGAATGGGGCCCGTCCTGTTCTGACGCCACCCCTTGCCAGTGGGGTTTTGGAAGGTCCCTTCCCCCTGTGGACGTCCGTCTTCTCTATGCAACGGGAGGTGGGATTTTGAACTGGGATGCACGGAGTCACACGCGGGAGGGAGTGGCGGTGCTCATGGAGCTCCCAGGCCCTGCCCTGGATTCAGGGGCAGCGGGACCCCTTTCATCTCTTATTGCAATTGGACTTTGTGTGAGGTTCTGCTTGCCGGGAGGGTGTGGCTGTTTTGAGAATTCTGAAACGTCTGGGCCGCGCTGGCCCTTAGCTCTCAGCAGCCGGCCGCCCAGGGCGTTTGGGAGCTGAGCGGAGGAGTCATTTGTCCCTCCCGGACTGGGCTTCTATCCTGCTCCTGTTGCCCCTGAAGTGTTTCACCCCCAGCTGAACTACACTCCAGTCCACAAGCATTTTCTGGCCTTGTTTACTTGCCACCTACCTGGCTGGGTTTGTCCTCCTGGGACTTACCCTCTAGCGGCCAAATCAGACACGAGAGCAACAGCCACACCCAATACACACGTGAGACAAGGCCCCCGGGGCTTTGGGGCGTGGATGTGTGCTCCATGTGTGAGGTCTGCTGCTCCTCATGGGATTCCCAGCTCGAGAGGTCGTGCAGGCAGGTGTCAGACTCCAGGAATCACTCCAGTGTGTTCTAGAATATGACTGTGGCTTCCTGGAGGGAGTGGTCCCGTCTCCCCTGCCACCCCACTTAGCTCAGATATCAAAGGGATTTGGTCATCTGGATGGTGGGGGGTTCCCGGTTGGCGCTAGGATCCCAGTCTGGGACTCACCCTCATGCTTATTATTGCTGGTGGAGGAGGCTCGCTTTTCTGGACCCATCAGGGGTTGTCCCAAAGGCAAGCGGGAGGCTTCGTTAGCACACTTGGGATTCTTGCTGGCCAGCTCTTCCTTCTGTAAGCCTGGCGGTGATAATTCCACACCGTCGGGGGTGTGGGGGGGAGGCTCAGGAGAGGTGGCGGGAGTGAAGGGGTGTCGCCCACCTTGTCGGGGTGCACGTGGGCCAGAGGTGGTTATTACAGGGTAAGGACCACGTGGATCTCCCTCCTCCAGTCCTCTGAACGCTCTGCCTCCTAAGCACATGCTAGGTTCAAAATATGTATGTTCTTTCAAAAAACATAAAGTTTAACCTTTTTCTCCCGTTTATAAATGTGAATGTGTATCCGTTACGGAAAAACTAGGGGATACCGAAGAATGTGAAGTAGACACAGAAATGCCCCAAACGCCCATCCCTTCAGATGTGATCACAGTTCTCGTCGTCTCTTATGCATTTTTTTACGCGGCCCATCGTATCCCACATGTCGTGTGTGCATTTTATGTTTTTCATATACGTGATGTCAGAAACGTTTTTCTCGGGTCGCTGAATTTTTAAGGACCAACGGTTGCATAACATTCTGTTTTGCAGAGAATTCAAGAGTCTCTTAATCTTCTTTTGTCCGGAGTCTAGGGTGTTTCTGCTACATAAACACTGTTACGGTGAACATTGTACCTAAGGCTTTGTTTTTATGTAAAAACCTCTAAATTCTTCAAAGTATAGCAACCGACTGAGCTGTGTCCTGTAACACAGAGCTCTGTCCTTTACCAGATGCCTAACTGCGGCAAATTGCTCCCCTCCCGTGCCTGTTTTCAGAGCTGCGAAATGACGCATCCATTTTGGGTCATCATGTCCCCTTCTCAGAATTATTGTAGGGATCAGATAATACCGCTGCTGCCCGGTGTCAGCTCTGAAACAGTGGGGGACTTACCTGATCGCAGCCGGGTCCCTAGTGCTTGGACAGTGCCTTGCATGTAAGAGGGGCTCAGTCACTATCATTGTTACTATCTTGGAAAAAGGGATGGGCGTTTTTCAGATTCTCGGTTTCTATTGTGCAGTATTTTCGGGGGGGGGGTGGTGGTGGTTTCAGACCCTCTCTGTGGATTTCTGGCAAAACGTGCCAGGAGAATTTTTCTCCTGCTGTTGAACCTGTGCTGGCCGCCTCCCTGGCCTCCCTGCCTTTTGTTTATTGGTTTGGGTTAGGAAGCCCCCATCTGATATTTTAGGTTTGAATCATCATTCAAAAGCTGAAGGAAATCTGAGGGTATCTCAGCAGAAGGGGGACGAACACCATGAGGTCTAGAGAGGCCAGGCGGGGTGTTCTTGTCTGGTACCTACTGCAGGTCAATGGCTGAGGCTCTTGGGTTTGACTGGGGACCTTGGAGTCATCCATGGAGTGGGGCTCCTCACAGTCTCTGCAGCATAAGCTGAAAATCTTCGAGGCCAGGTTTTGGTGGGCTGCTGTAAGAGGTAAAGGAATGGGGGCCATGGTCTCCGGGACCTGGCCTCTAGACGCCCATTGGAAGTTCTCCATGATGGGCTGAACTGGGTCAACCTTTCCCAAGGGATAATAGACTTCCCTGTTCCCAAATCTTGCATAGCTTCCCATGGCCACGGGCCCAGGCCCTTGTGTCTAGGTTACCCTCTCTTAAAACTATTTTTCCCGTTCTAAATAGTATTTTCTTACCCATGGAGAGGAGTTGAAGCCTTTACTCTGCCAGCTTTGCCGGTAAGGGCGCTGTGCTGAATCAGCTGATCTTGATTTGGAGCCCAATTCCCTGGGCAGGACTGTTTCCTAAATAATCATAAGATTGTAAGTGAAAAATGCTGGTCCTTTACCTGTTCTCCCAGTCCAGCTGGGCTCCCCCTACCGCAGATTCCTGGCTCGTACAGAAATACATAAGGACATGCTCCATAGTCAAGTCCATCCATGTTCTGGCCCATTTCTAGGTGCACATTCTTGGGTAGATTCCTTAACTTTCTTGAACTTCGCTTTTTTGATGGGGAAAATGGGAATGCAGTGCCTCCTTCCAGAAGTAAAGGGTTAAAAGTCACCCCCATGGTGCTTGGCACACAGTATATGCCCAGTAAATGGCCATTCCATTCCCTTTCCCATCCCTTCATGTGGCTTGCTGGCTTCCAAATATCCCGGCTGGTCCAGGTCCTGGGGGGATGCGGCCGTGAAGCACAGGCTTGCAGGTGTAGGGCCTACTGCTGCCATCAACTTGCTGACTGGCTGTGGCTAAGTCCATGTGTAGCTCTGTGTCCCCGGAGCCTCATCAATCACAAGAGGAAGTTAGGCTGCACGGTATCTTCAAGGACCTTTCTAGATCTGATGGTCCAGAATTAGAAAACCTTGTTTTAGTCCCAAACTCCTTTGTCCCTGGGCACTTCCTGTTCTCACTCCCCTTTCCGTGGCAAGACCCCCTTTTTGGAAATTCTTACCATGTATGGGCTGAGGCCCCTCACAAGACCCAATTCACCATGTGAGCTGCCTCACTCATGGCCACTTGCTTCTCAGTTTCTCAACTACTATCCCCTGGTCTGAGCCACCCTTATCTCTTGCCTGAATTAGAATAGTCTCCTAACTGGTCTCTCTGTTTCTTTCACTCTTGACTTTTTTTTTTTTTTTTTTTTTAAGATTCTATTTATTTATTCATGAGAGACAGACTGAGAGAGGCAGAGACACAGGCAGAGGGAGAAGTAGGCTCCCTGCAGGGAAGCCCGATGGTAAGACTCGATCCTAGGACCCTGGGATCACACCCTGAGCCGAAGGTAGAGGTTCACCCACTGAGCCTCCCAGGCGCCCTTACCCTTGACTTCTTAAATTAATACAAGATCTTTAACTTCCGGCACATAACGCTGTTTGATGTAGCCCAACTTCTATATTGTGCTTAGATACAGCCAGCAGCCTCAACGTGTACCAGTGTCCCCATCTTGCAGCATCCTTGGATCAAAGGGGTCCTCCCTGGGTTCTGTGAGTCCCCATTTCCAACAGTCTTTTAGATTTGTCGCCAAGTGAGTTTTTCAACATGATTTGAGCTCTGATGCATTTCCTTGAGCTCTCTTCAGTGAATTTGTTGTATCTCCTTAGGATTTATAAGCAGGTAGAAATTTATATAAGGCGACTAGGTCTTTTGTTTTGGAGACGCCCCATTTAGCAAATAGGCCTGACGTTACTATGCTTATTCTGCTGCTCGCTTTAGTTTCAATTTCCTTCATGTAGATTCTGGCCTCATGGGATTTGGCTTTGTGCCGGATCGCCTCACGTATGCTGAGTGTGGAAGGAAGTGTTTCCTGAGGAAGGAGTGGAAGCACAGGTCTTGACAAGCCCTCACCATAGGTCAGCCCCGAGGACTAATGGTTGGGGGTCTGTTAGCCGATGATCAGTGTGTATAAAGGTAATTGCTAAAATTCTGCCTTGGGTCCGTCCGGACCCTCGTGAGCACATGTTTTGTCTTGTTAACTTCATGAAAGGTCACTTGACTCAGCCTATGTTCTGGAATAAGTGATTTCCAGGTTATTGATCAGTGGCCTCGCTTAGGCTCTCTTAGGCCCGGGAATTCAAGACACCACGCGTAACTGTGGTCACCTGTGGAGTGTTCTCTCCTGCTTGTCGTGGTTTCATCTACATTAAAGTTGCTGCCTCTTCCTGGAAAACAAACTTCTGCTTCACATATATATTCACATGCACTTTCATGTGTGTGCTTATACTAATAAATGAAAGAATTTCACCAGATGACTTGGAATTACGGGCACTATGGCAAACCTTTAATGTCTAAAATAAGAGATTGAAGAGGGGCTCTTGAAAAAGAAGACAAAAACACCAAATATTCAGTAGAGAGAGCTTCTTTGATTGGTATGTTCTGATCTCAGAAAGAAAGAAAGAAAGAAAGAAAAAAAAAAAACCATACTCCTACTCAAACCTTCTGAAACCTATTTTCTTTACATCTCTTTTTCTCTCTCCACCCAGCTTTATCGTTACCACCCACTTACACTCTTTCTATTCCTTCCCGTGACTGCCTAAATAAACTCCCTTCATTTCTGTAGAAAAGAACAATCAGCTTTGCACCATATCCCCCAGAAACTCCTGTACCAGGAGGTGGGTCCAGAGAGCTTGAATTCAAACCCTGGGTGACAGTTGAGTTGAGGGCACATATTTAGAATTATCCCAAATTTCCAAATGACAGAAAGTGGCTGTATAATTCGGGGTCCTGTTATTCTTTCACTTATTGCCATTTGTACCAATCAGTTCACTTAATGGCTGACCTTCAATGCGGAGGGAGGAATGTTTAAGAGGAGCAGGATGGAAAAGGCCAGAAGATTTAAGTAACCCACCTACACATAATTCAAAAAAGTGGGCTTGAGGAGAAAGATAGGAAACGTACCACCTAAAACTATTTCAAAAGTCTTTCCCTGAAGGGAAAGATTGGACAAAGATTCAAAATTGCAAGCAAAGATGAATTACGAGGAGATTTAATAGACTTCCGGACACTTTCAAAGAAATCCTAGGGCAGCCCAACAGCTTAAGTAAAGGGAACCTTTCCTTCTCTCTTTGGGGGAGGCTCAGACCCAAGATAGGGAACTTAGATAAATCGGCATGGGAAACGCCAGCTTAGACCTCCTGGTCATTTTCAAAGAGTCCTCACGTGGCTCCTTGGAGAAAACAATTGGTTCCTGAAATAAAAACAAGATCAAAACCCTCCTGTCCATAAAGAAGGTGGAGCCTGTTGATGAGGACCCTTGTATTTACTGTGAGCAGAAAACCATTTGGAAGAACTCGTGGTCTAGATCGGTCCGGTGATGCCCCTCTGAGGAGACCTTAGCCCTCAACACAGTCCTCTCCTTCCCCTAAACTCTCAAGGGGAATCGTGAATAAATATAGTCAGACGACGGTACTGCTTGTTAGCATGAAATCACCCTCTTCAATGCCAACTAGAACCAGGACTATCCCAAGTCCCGGTACAGGACCCAACACCCCCAGCAGACTATGGGGTCTGGTACAGACCCATGGTACAGCTGCCCAACACCCCCAGCGGACTGTGTCAGCTCACTCGGCATCGGAGAGCGTGAAGCCCTTCCTGAGGGTACCCATACCAGGAGGTGGACCAGACTTCTGAGGACAGAGCGGCCCCCCGTAGGAGCTGGACAAGCCGTGGGGCTCCTTTTCTCTCACCTTGACTGACACAGCAAATAATACAGCCCATGCTCTGGAGCACAACCAACCGGTTGAAAATCCTTAGCTCAAGTAACTATGGATAATAGAATACCTTTGGATTTTTATTTTGGCTAATCAGAGAGAGTATGTACCTTTGCCAGCACGTCTTGGAGTCCCTGGATTGATACCCCATGTAAGGGGCCCAAAGAAAAGGCAGCCTGGCTATCCAAAGTGGACATAGGGAATTTATTTTCTTGGTCATGCCTAGGAAATTGTGGGTTAGGATTCTGGCGTGCCTTCCAGACCCTTCTTTTAATTAACCTAATTATTTAATCTAATAATTAAACTCTTTTCATTATTATTGTGTGTGTTTTTTTTTTTTAATTGTTTGCCTGACACTCATTTAGCGGCTGCTGTCCAGAGAAGTCAAAGGATCTTAGGCGGCCATTGGCCCAGTGTATAGCTCCACAGATGATTCAAAGACAAAACCAAAAGACATCAGGCCGGCCAATGCTCAAACTGAACATCGGATCGCTGTGGGCGGAAAAGAGGAACTGTGTCTTCAAGGAAAGTGGACGACAGTGGTTGAGCATCTGTGTAACCCCGGAGGGTCTTTCCTGCAGTTTTGGTTGAGGGAGGACCACAAAGGGAGAGGCCGAGAATGAAAAAGAAGTTCCCACTCTCCTAAGACCGATGGCTCTGTAACCAGGGCTTAACAGGGAATCTCCAGAACCCGGTTTCAAATCCATTTAATCTATTGATGAAACGTTGCCTTAGTGACCATTCTCCTGAAAGCAAGAGGCAATAGCAGGTCCCCTTTCGCAGCTGCTGGCCTACCATTCCCAAGCACTCCTGCCCCTGAGATGCCACCTCCCTCCCATCAACTCAGCACCTCCCGGATCCCCTTGTAAATCAGCCGTTAGCTTTGTTCAGAGGCTTTGGCGTGGAAGCCCGATTCTCCCTTGTTGAGTGGGAAATAAATTCAATTTTTGTTTCACACATTGAGCGGAGGTCTCTTTCTCTACAGAGGCTCACATACATGCAAATAGCCCGGAGATGGTTCCCTGTTAGCAGGGCAGCAGGGGTTTACACGTGCGTTTGTCTGAATCTAGCATCAACGCATCCCGCACCTTCAGCCCAGCCAGCAGTTTCATGGGAAAGTTTGGGGGTGGGGTGGGGTGGGGGCAGAAACGCTTTCTCCTTTGAGTCCTGGCCGCAAAGAATTTTGAACTTTGGAGCCCGCTTCAGAAACGGAAGACTCTCAAGGGAGGTAGTGCTGGGGTCACAGGCACATTCTTTGGGGGGATCATTCTTAAAGATCTACTACTGGGGAGCCTGGGGGGCTCAGCGGTTGAGCACCTGCCTTTGGCCCAGGGCGTGATCCTGGGGTTCCAGGATCGAATCCTACATCGGGCTCCCTGCACAGAGCCTGCTTCTCTCTCTGCCTCTCCCTCTCCCTCCCTCCCCCTGTGTGTGTGTGTGTGTCTTTCATGAATAAATAAAATCTTTAAAAAATAGAAAAAATAAAGATCTACTACTTAATAAGCTGTGGAATTTAGAAGAATTTTACTTCCTGAAGGCTGTTTTTTTTTTTTTTTTAATCTGTAAAATGGGGCTGAGGATCATAGTATCTAGCCTGGAAGGCGGTTGCGAGGATCGGCTAATGGTGGTAAGTGCTGGGCGCCTCGGCCTGCTGCATCGCCAAAGCTCCGGAAGGTAAATGCTGATGCTGAAGGGGATGTGGCCCATGTGGCCGTGACCGGGCTGGGCCACAGGTGCGCGGTGTCCTGCGCTACCGGGACCCGCCTCTAGGTGGGGGCAGGAGCCAGAGCAAAGGGCCCTCGGCTTGGGCCCCGCGGGCTGTGAGCCTCAGGTGTCCAGGGCTGCCTGGGAGGGGACAGAAGGACCCAGCAGGGCCACCCCGGAAGGCTCCTGGAACTGGGGGCCCCTGGCTCGGCTGGCACGGGTGGGGAGGCCGGGACCCAGACCTGGGGGAAGGGGGGGTCAGGGCAGTCAGGGCTGGTGGGCACCCCTGCACCTGGGCATGTGGGGTGTGCAGGGGGGACGGGCACGCTGTGCCTGTGGGGCCCGGGGAGCGCCGTCCTCCGCTGGCCTGGCCGGGGGCTCGCTCACCTGCAGCTGGCCGGGCACACGGGGGCTGTGATGTCACAGAGCCAGGGGCCCAGGGAATGCTGGGCTGCGGGGAGGGGCAGCAGGGACCGTCCCTGTGGGGCTCTGCCCTGTGTGCCCGGGCTGTGGCCTCCTCCCAGCCGGCCATCGGGCATGGGGACAGAAGTCCTGGTGGCTGCTGTGACACGCCTTGAGGACAGCACGGCCAGAGGTGGGCCCGACAGCCCGGGTCCGTCTTCTGTCTCGGAGACACCTGCCGGGTGCTGACCTTGGGCACATGGACTTCACCTCTGTCTGGACTTTCAACTCTGCAAAGTGGAAATAATGCTGCTCCCTGGTCCCAGATGTATTTTTAGGATGGAGTGAAGTCAGGTGGGTGGAAGACATTTGGCGCGGTGCCTACGTGTTGTGAGCGTTCCCGCCATCGTTGCTGTTGACAAAGTGTGCAAGAACAGGTGACACCTTCCCAGTCTGTCTTTCAGGTAAAAGGCGGGGGGGGGGGGGTTGCTTTATATCCAAGTTCTCACAAAAGCTCTCACCTGAAGGGACACTCTTTCAAGTCCTTTATTTAGGACAACCAGGTGCTATTTGGGGAAGCCGAATTAGGTTAAAACATTCTCCATCAGTGCTGTCTTTGGATGCTGATAGAGGTTCACCTGGTATACAGGAAAAGGAAAAAGCAAGGGCGGTCCACACAGTTTTGCAGCCACGGGGTCAGTGGGGTAGGGCTTTGGGCGGGAGGGGGATGCGATCTTAACATCCCAAGAATTTGACGGTGGGTTCAACAGTCCTTTGAACCTCACTTACAAAGCGGTCCCTGTAAGTGGCAGGTTCTCAACTCTGGCTGCGGAAGAGGTCTCTCCGAGGTGGTTTTGAAATGTAAGAATGCCTTGAGGCCTAACTAAATTAGAGGGGTTTTTTTTTTTTTGATTTTTAAAATTTTATTTATTTATGTATTTATTTATGTATTTATTTATGTATTTATTTATGTATTTATGTATTTATGTGTTTATTTATTTATTTATTTTATTGGGAGGGGAGTGGGGAGTGGATCCTGGGCTTCAGTATTTTTACAAAGCTTTCCAGGCGATTCTTGTGTATGAACAAGACTGCGACCCACAGAATTACACTGTGGAGATGGCAATGCCTGTAAACAAGTGGTTCTCAGCTCAAGGCTACACTTGGGATCACGAGAGGAACTTGAAAGAGTGCCACACCCCGTGTCCACTCCAGCCCAGCAGACTCACTCTGTGGGCTTTGATAGTTTTTAATGCTCCCCAGGTGTTTTCCCCAATTAAAATGTTGCCCTAGAACATCGTGTAAGTTTGAGGCGTCTAACGTGCTGGCCTGCTCCATTAATGTGTTACAACAGTATGACTACAGGAGCGTTAGCCAACACCTTTATCACACCACATAATTATCGTGTCCTTTTTGCGTCGTGCACGATGGAGATCTAGTCTTAGCAACTTTGAGGTTTATATAATACCGTATATTTTTTTGACCTGTCCTTATCCTTTTAAATACAGTATGATTTTAATTCTCTCTCTTTTTTAAGGGATCAGAATTTGACTTTATTGCTTTGAGTATTTTTTTCTTTCACTTTTTTGATTGAAGTTCGATTTGCCAACATATAGTGTAACATAACACCCAGTGCTCGTTCTGATTTTAATTCTCTTTCAGTGTTGAGAACCACTGAACAACATAGCTGAGTGTGAGAACCACATAGCAAAGTGTTTTTTAAAAAAACCTAAATTTATCCTTAATGTTGTCTAAATGGGTCCTTTTAGCTTTTTCAAGGACAGCATTGTCTATGGGCTCAAAAGCACTATTTTCAAATAAGAAATCGAGACAATATACTTGGGAAACCTGTGTTAGATGAAGGCTGACGTTAAAGATGTCTGTGAAGCATTTAAGTGGAATTGTTTCAGGGAGCGGACGAGGGTAGCAGTACATCCGAATTAATGGGTTTTATGTAATGTGCCATTGTAAACACATCTATTGGATCTATATAAATAGAACTTGGTTATTTCATCCACGAACGTTTACATGTGTATGCAAGCTGTGGGACCTTGGCCATAGTTATTAGCCCCTGGAACCCTCATTTCCTTACCTTTAAAATCATTTTAAAGCTAACAGAGTTGAGGTGAGGAGTTGATGATGAGGCCATGTGTGCTGTAAGCAGGAGGGTGGAGAAGAAGTATTCCATAAATATTGTTTCATTATTTTCATTGTCACCATCATCACCATTATTATTGTTTGATGATGACAGGGATGGATAAGGAGGAGTATGGGCTGATGCCTCTGTGTCTGGCTTTCCCATCTATGGATATGAAATGAGAAAATTGAGGAAGAGGAGCACATTTTGGATGAGGACAAATTCAGGCTTTTAAATACTTCTGTTTGGAAGATAATTACACAGGGATCCCCGGGTGGCTCAGCAGTTGAGCGCCTGCCTTTGGCTCAGGGCATGATCCTGGTCCCGGGATCAAGTCCCGCGTCCGGCTTCCCACAGGGAGCCTGCATCTCCCTCTGCCTGTGTCTCTGCCTCCTCTCTCTGGGGCTCTCAGGAATAAATAAATAAAATCTTAAAAAAAAAAAAAGAGGAAGATAATTGCACATTTGCAGGAAGTTGTAAAAAATGTGCAGAGAGATCCCGTGAACCTCGTTCACCCAGACTCCCCCAGTGTTAACATCTTGCGTCACAAACAGAATCAAAACCCCGGGGCACACCTGGGTAGCTCAGTGGTTGAGCATCTGTCTTTAAGCTGAGGACGTGATAGTGGTCCAGGGATGGAGTCCCGCATCGGGTTCCCTGCAGGGAGCCTGCTTGTATCTCTGCCTGTGTCTCTGGGTCTCTCTGTGTGTCTCTCATGAATAAATAAATCTTCTTTTTTTTTTTTTAAAGAATCAAAACCCGGAAATTAACATTGCTACAATCCATAGTACATGTGTGCTGTGTGTGCCTGTGTGTCATTTCATTACATGTGTGGCTCGTGTGAGTGCACCACAATCAAGACACTTAACTACGGTCGCCACAAGGCTCCTGTGCATTACCCCCGTTGTTGTCACACCCACCCTCCCGCCCCACCATCTCTAACCCCTGGAAACCACTGATCTTCCATTTCTGTAGTTATGTCACTTCGTGAATGTCACATAAATGGAAACATACAGTATACATGTATCTTTTTCAGGTTGCTGTTTTTTTTGTTGTTGTTGTTGTTGTTCTCACTGGGCCAAATTTCGTTGAGGTTCATCCGAGTACAGGGTGTATTAGTAGTTCATTCCTCGTGACTACTGAGTCGTAATCCATGTGTGTTTAACAATTCACGCATTGAGGGATGTTTGAATGGTTCCTGGTCTTTGTCACAAACAAAGCTACTATGAACACTCAAGTATTATTTTCTATGTGAAAATAAGTTCTTCATTTCTGAGGGATAAATGCCCCAAGATGTAATCGCTGGATTGCATGATAAATCAATTTTTAGTTGTTTTTTTTTTTTTAAAGATTTTTAAAAATTTATTTATTTGAGAGAGAAAGAGAGAGAGAGAGAGAGAGATAGAGCAAGCAGGGAGACAGCAGAGGGAAAGGGAGAAGTAGGCCCTTCTCAGTTCCAGGACCCCGAGATCATGACCTGAGCCGAAGGCAGACGTCCAACCAACTGAGCCACCCAGGTGCCCTCCATTTTTAGTTTTGAAAGAAAGTGCCAAAATATTTTCTGGAGTGACCGTCCCATTTTTCATTCCTATGAATGAAGGATCCTATTTTTCTGCATCTCCTCCAGTGGGATCGCCCCCCCACCCCACTATTTTTTATTTTTTGCCATTTAGCCAGGTGTGATCTGGTTTTCACTGTGAGCGAATGTACAGGTTTCCAGTGGCTAATGATGTGGGATATCTTTTACTATGCTTATTAGTTACCCACGCGTCTTCTTTGGTACAATGTCTCTTTGTGCCTTTTGCCCATTTTCTAATTGGATTCTTTAAAAAATTCATTTTTAAAATGATAGCTTCATTGAGATATAAATCATATACCACAAAATTCACACTTCTGGAAAATTCAGTTTTTCGTACATTCAAAAGGTCATGCCACTATCACCATGGTCTGATTCCTAAATTACCCCAAAAGGAACTCCATACCCATTAGCAGCCACTCTCTGTTCCCCTTCCTTCCAGCCCCTGGCAACTATGAACCTACTTTCTGTCTCTACGGAGCTGCTTGTTCTGGACGTTTCATAGAAATGGAACCCTACAATATGTAGTCTTTTGTGTCTGGTTTCTTTCACTTATCATAACCCTTTTCAGGGTTCATCCATCTCGGTCTTTCATTTCTTTTTTCAAATAATGTTCCCTTTATATGAACATATCATATTTTATCTGTTCACCTGTTGATGGACATTTGAGTTGTTTCCACTTTTGGGCTGTGGAATATCACTATGAATGTTTGTAAGTCTTTCAATTGGCATGCGATCGGTTTTCTTGGAGATTATATATATTATATAATATATATATATTATATATATTATATAATCTAATAAATAATAATAATCTAATAAATAATCTAATAAATAATATATTATATATATTATATAATCTCCAAGAAAACCGATCGCATGCCAATTATATATATATAATTATAATTATATATACCAATTATATATATTATATATTATATATTATAATGCCAATTATATATATAATTATATATAATTTATAATATATATTTTATATTATATAATATATAATATATATAATAATAATATACATATTTTATATATACCTGGAAGTAAAATTGCTGAGTCAATGGTAACTCTATGTTTAGCACTTTGAGACATTGCCCACCTGTTTTCAGAGTGGCAGTGCTGTTTTGCAGAGCTTCCAGCAACGTCTGAGGGTTCCGTTCACTTGACGCCCTTGGCAACACTTGCTGTTATCTGTGTTCTATTTTAGCCATCCCAGCGGGTATGAAGTAGCATCTCATTATGGCTTGATTTGTGTTTTCCTAATGACGGATGATGTTGAGCATCTTTCCGCGTATATATTAGCCCCTTGTATATCTTGTTTGGAGGAATGTCGATTACAATCCTTTGCCCTTTTGAAAGTTGGATTGAGTTTTAAGAGTTACTTCTGTCCATGGTCGTACCTTTGCCACGGCACCGACACGGGCAGAGTATATTTCCTTGTTTCTGATTTTGGACTTGACTAAGTGACTCGTTTTGGTCCATGGTTTGTGGGCAAAAAGGATTGTATTAGAATTTCAAGCCACTTCTGCTCCTGCCGTTGACACAAAAGAACATGACCCCATTAGCCCATTAGTTCAGGAAGAGGATGAGAGACAGATCAGGGTCACTCCAGATGAGCACCCCAGCTAAGCCCAGCTGAGATCAGTCAACTCCCATGCAACTCACACATGATGATCATAAGTGGCTGTTTTAGGGTGGTTTGCAAACAGCTGTGGTTAAGTGAGACACAGGGCATGAAGTCTCTTTACAGACACAAAGTACTGTCTACATGAGAGGAAAGATAGATTGCTCACTCCACTTTCTTTTAAGTTTACTTCTTTTTTAAAATAGAGATTTTATTTATTTATTTGACAGAGAGAGAGAGGGAGAGCATGCGCACAAGCAGAGGAAGGGGCAGGCAGAGGGAGAGGGAGAAACAGGCTCCCTGCGGAGTAAGGAGCCTGACATGGGACTCGATCCCAGGACCCTGAGATCATGACCTGAGCTGAAGGCAGATGCTTAACCAACTGAGCCCCCCAGGTGCCCTTAAGTCTTCTTCTGTTTGAATGAGAGCTCTGATCATTCAGAGACCTCAGGATGTTTGCTAGGTGTGGGCATTGCTACTACATTTTCCCGAGGTGTGCAGCCCAGTCCCTTGGTGGGGAGTAGAATGATGTGAGATTGAGCATGGGCATGGTATTATGTAGCACTAAATCCCATTATGGGAGAGAGAATCCCTTCTTAGTCCTTTCACTCTTATTCGTATTTATTTTTATGGAGATATAATTGACAAGAAGCACTGTATTAGTTTCAGGTGTACAACCTCATGATTTGATAGTTGTGTACACTGTGAAATGATCGCCGCAGTAAGTCTAGTTACCACCTGTCACCCTGAGTAGTTACAAGTTTTTTTTTTTTTTTTTTTTTTTTTTTTTTGTGATGAGAGCTTTTAAGATGTAGGATGTATTCTCTTAGCAACTTCCAAATATACAATACAGTGTTATTAACTATAATAACCATGCCGTACATGACTTGTATAACTGGAAGTCTGTGTCTTTGGACTCCCTCCACCCATTTCACAAACTCCCAGCACCAATCTGTTCTTTGTACCTATGAGCTGGTTTAGTTTGTTGGTTTTTTTTTTTTTTAGTTTCTACATATAAGAGAAATCATACCTCTGTAGTCCATCCACTTACACGAAGGGGCAGATCTCCACTCTTAGGTGATCCCCACTCTGTATGGCCTGCAAGCAGTTGCTGATTCGTTGTGTGACCTACATAATAAACGTGATGGGATGCACTCATGTTCCCCTCTACAAAGCTTGTGGAAGAGCATTGTTTTGAACGTGAACTCATCTCTTGTCCATACTGTCTGAGCTGGAAATTTGGTTTATTCTTTCAAAGGATTTAGGCCTCTCAATTTCCAGGAATCCTAACCCCTGGGCGCCCTTCAAAGCTCCAGGGCGATTGCCACAAATAAAACCCTTTTGTAGCTCTTACACAATCGATACTTAAGAACCCTTTGGAAAAATCCTCTGTAAATTCACATTCTAAAAATAGGCTTGACTTTTGGATTGCTTCTAAATAAAAACACATTTTTCGATTACGCTGGAGACAAAGAAAAAAAATTTCCAGTATCAGTTTGAGACTTGTGGGAAAATGAAGAGAAGACAAGTTTCACTGTTCTCGGTGGAGGTTTTGGTATTGAAATTTTGTCACACTGGCTGGCTTCTGAGTGTGGTGGGGGTGGGGAGGAAGGAAGGGTTAGGACTGTCACCAGTCATTTAATATATCACTTATTACTCAGATCTGACACCAAGTACAAAGGCTGGAGCAGGAAGACGGAGCTCGCATCACTACTTGCTGTGGTCCAGGAGAACATCTCTGAAATTCTATGGTTGCTCTGAGTCATACGTGAATCACCTCTTTGTTACACTGAAACTTCACAGTGGCATGATTTACCATGGTGCAGAGACAGAGGGCTTCATTCTGAGCCTTTTGGGGCCGCAGCTGAGAGGCCCGCGCTTCCGAAGAGGGGATGCATGCCCCTGGCCGCTCTCTGTCACCTGAGGCGCCACGCGACAGTGGCAGATCATTTCTCAGGAACTCTGGTGGGCAATCCTGCTTGGCTCTGAGTTATACTCTTCCTCCCTCCCCTTTTAGGAGAGTGGGTAGACACAGAGGAGCCCTGGGTAGTGTAGGGCCGCATGCCATGCAGAGGCAAAATGTGGGCTTCCCCCATTCCTCCCAAGAATGTTTTCCCCTTAACACCAAGTCATCTGGGAGGTCCACGGCTCCAAAGATTACTCAGCCTTAGGTGGAGTCACACTTCTGCTCTTCCCACTCAGGGCAAATCACTTCCCTTCTCTGGGTCTCATTTGCTCATGTCTAAAATGGCACCCACAATTCCCACCTTGTCTAGGGCGAGGAGAACCGTGTGCATCAAGTTGCTTGTTGCACCGCATGGTGTGTTTTGGAGGGACACCTGTGCTTTCCCTGATGTCACACCAGGCCGGCTCTGGAGATGTGGCCACCCACATCGCTGTGCTCCCTTTGTGAGCTTTTATGCTCATGAGGCTCCATCACTTTCCCTGACCCAGAGGGGATGGCGCAATGAGATTGAATGATAAGTGGACAAACTTTTGGCCTCTGAATGGCCATTGATTGTATCTCCATATGGTACACACAGATCCCAGTGCAGCGCCATATATACCCGGGAGATGGTGCATAAATATAACTGGATTTGAGTAAGAATCTCTATATATTGCTGCCTTGCTGCTTGAAAGATGTAAACAGAGGGGATGTAAGGAAACATACACTCGCATGCTGGTAAGCGACAGGGGGACAGAAGAGCGCTGTGTTATAAGGCAAACACCAAAGTGTTGCAGAAAATTTTTTTTTTTCAAAATAATCAAGAAGGAGATTCAAGGTTTCCAAGTCAGTAGGTTTATCTACTGGTGTATCCCCATCCACTCTTCCAGGGTTTTCTCTGTCTGCTAATAGGTACTAGCAGTGACGGTGCATCCGTATGTAACGTGCAGCAACTTTTCCATCTGGAACATCTGACCACCCGAATGTGCTTCATCCGTGGTCTCCGGGGATAAATGAGAAGCTGCTCTTTGTGAAGGAAGGTTTGAGGCCACCGAGAGGTTCCACCCTTTTCAAGTTCTTCACTTGGCCTTATAACTGATTTCCAAGACAGTAGATTCTTAGCTCCCTGGGGATATGGAAGAGATGATTTCTTAAGACTGTTCTGATGAAACCCTAAAAAGTGAAATGCAACATTCTCAGAAACCAGCAGCATACGAGACAAATCCTCTGGTTCTGGTTGGGGGGCTGGAACCCCGCAGGAGAGGGTATGGGCTTCTCCCACGGCAGTCAGCGTGGCGTGGGGTCGAGCCCACCTCGCGACCACCTTGCCCAAATAGGCAAGAATCATTTCACGGGGAGTCAGCATAATAGTAACATTTATGAGTCTTAACGATGTGCCAGCTATTGTACGAATCGCAACTCAGCTGTGTGTTGGCTTGTGTGACCTTGGACGTGTTGTGTGGCTTCTCTGAGCTTCAATGTTCCATGTCTAAAAATGGGGTTATCATACCTCTTTGAGTTTTTAAAGGATTCTTTGAGACCTTGAACCCAAAGTTCTGGGTCGACATTCCATACCTAATGTTGCCAGTTTTGTTCTTGTTATTTGGACATTTCATGTGAAATTCAGGGCAGCCATGAATTTTGCAGCCAACAGAGCATTCTGCTGGCCCTGGATTTCCGTGCCATTCTGATTTTTTTTTTCTCCCAAGGGGAGAGATAAATACATATTTGAATCTCAAAGTAAGAGGGTTTATGAGTTGGAAATGAAATGACTCTAATTTATCAGAGTGTAATAACGTCTGCCACTAAGCCAGTAATGATGATTTCCAGGTGGATAAAGACAAAGCCCATAGATCTAGACATTTTTTGGAAAGAAAATCACAGAACTGTGAGGCTTTATAACACTTGTAGAAGGTCTTAATAAGACTCTAAGCAAAGGTTTCTTCCCTGTATAAAGTGCACATATAGGCTATACAATTTGATGGTAAATTAAAATATATTTTTCTCTCTTCTCACTCCATACAGGGCCACATAAATGTCACCTGGCTGGATTTTGAATATCTGACTGCTCCCTTCTCAAATCTTTTTGAGTAACACAGCTCCCTGGTAATGGGTCCCGGGCAGGAGTTGAACAGCATAATCAGATCTTTGTTCTCTGACCATTACCGGGTGCCTGAGGGTTATGGCGCCGAGAAGCTTCTAGGCCCCCAAGACAGCCACGTCTATATGACTTGAGGAGCAGCCATGAAAGAGCTCACGTAGCTCTCTCTATGTCCGACACAGGTTTGTGCTGGATGCTCACCTTTCAGTTCCATAAATGCTTTCAGACTGAAGAGGAAATGTCACCTGGGTGTATAAACAGGTGTGTCTCTGTGAGCCTCTGACGGAAGGCCGACCTCATCAGGACCTTCACTCTATGACCCTGGAAAGGAAAGAGCCAGAAGGGACCTAAGAGGCCATGTGGACCTACTCTTTCCCTCATCCCATTATATATAGGTCGGGATGCTGAGGCCTGAGGAAGCAAAGCATCTTCCCAGGTGAGAGGCTGAGCCCCCGGTTGAGCTGTCATATGGACCTAGATCTTTCTGATCTAAAACCTGTTTATACTTAGAGCAGAAACTACTAGTTGTTTCCCAATTTCCATCCTCCATTTCCCTCTTCGTATTAGAAGCTCCAGTTTGTGACTAGGCTTACAAAGCCGGTCTTCTTTGCAGTAGAGGTGGCCATGAGACAAAGTTCTGGCCAATGACATATAAGTGGTAGTGTCTTGTGTGACCTCTGGAAACCTTCTTTTGTCCTTCCTCTATCTTGCTGGCTGGAATGTGCAGGTGATAGCTGGAGCTTGAGTAGCTATCATAGATTATGGAGGTGGAAGGCGCGTTGAGGATGGCATCCAGATAAGGATCCTGGATGGCTTTGCAGAACGTTATACAATCCCTGGAATGCCCACCTCTGGGGTTTTTATATGGGAGAATAAAAGCATGTGTGTTTAACAGTGGTTATTTCCCTTTTTTATCCCCCTGCGGTTATTTCCTAAAAAGTTATTTGCCATTCGCACCTGGACCTTGTCCTTAATGAGATTCTGCTACTTCATTCTGCCTTCAGATCATTTTTCTTGTTGTTAAGAGGCCAGGAGTTAGGCCTTGAGAGTTCTGTTAGGGGATGGTGGGACAAGATCCTCCTAGATAAAAAGACGTTCTGTCCCTGGGGTCAGGGACAGAACTGGAGTCCCAAGAGGAAGAGCCATGACTGATTTTCCTCTATTGTTCACAAGTCAGCATAGGACATAGAAGACACTGGTAAACGTTGCTGGGTCTTGTATCAAATATTTATTGCCACGGTCGTGTTGAGTAATAAATAACCACAAAACCTCAGTCGCTTATGACAATGCCTGTTTATCACTCATGTCTCAGGTTGTCAGCTAGTCAGCTCTGTGGAAACTGCCTGAGCCGGTCGCCCTTCTGGGGAGCTGGCCAGCTGCTGGGTCATCATGGGCGGCTGTGACTGTGTAGCTGTGGGGACTTGACTCGGCTTCATGTGTCTCTCGTATCCCAGCAGGCCAGCCCGCACTTATGGAAGAGACCACAAATAATAGAGTACAAACGTGCAGGTAATTTTTCTTGCCTCTGCACGTGACGTGTCTGTGAGCATCCCACTGGCCAAAGCAAGTCTCAGGGTAGGACCCAAAGACAGAGCGGGAGAGCACTTCACTGTTACATGGCAAACGTATGAGCGTAGGAAGGGATGAGACTTGGGGCCTTAGTGGATCCAATCTACAGCACATGGACAACGGAAGGGATAGAGGGATGGACGGAAAGAGGGAAAAAAAGACAGACGGTGGGAGGAAGTTCTATTCACTACGTCCGTGATGAGGGCAAAGGAGGCACTAGAGGGCATTTTCCTGAGTTTCTAGTGCTCTCTGGGGTTAGCCGCCCTGGGGCCATCTTGGATTGGGGACTGCCCATGGCGCACAGGGGCTGGAGCTTTGTCACAGCCCCGGGCTGTGGGGTGTTTATATTATGACTTGCTTCTGTGCTGGGGAATCTTTGCTTCTGCGTGAGTCATTACGAAAGGCTTCACAAGCTTTACCTCGTGGTTGGGAAGAGTCCTATTTTGGAGACAAGAAGCCTTTTGAGAGACAACTAATTCATAACATGAAGACAGTTGTGCTGTGGCCTGAGAACTGAACTGGGAAGCAAGGGACCTGGGTTTCAGTGCTGCCTCTGCCAAGTCAGAAAAAAATAACACCACAAATAGGAGCTTCCCTTGGGCGATCTCTAAGCATCACAGTACTTGTCGGCAGGAGAGGAGGCTACAAAAAAAATACATTTTCTCTCAGTTTGCATATTTGAACTCCTGATAATATATATTCTCTTCTTTTAAAAAAAATATTTATTTATTTATTTGAGGTGGGGGCAGGGGGAGGAACAGAGGGAGAGGGGCCCAGCACCAGAGCCTGAGGCAGGGCTCCATCTCACAACCCTGAGATCACAACCAGAGTCGACATGGACTCGGACGCTCAGTTGACTGAGCCACCCAGGCGCCCCCTGATAATATATTCTTCAAGAAGATGAACATTCCCCGGCTGCTAATGACTTTGGTAATTTAGTTTTCTACGCAATGTATTAAGGATCCTTGATCATTAGTTTCAACTACTTTCACAGTGATGCTTAAATATTTGTGTAAGTCATAAAATGACGGCTGGAGGAGAAATCAAAGTCACAGCGTGATGGTTAGTGTGGGAATTAAAGCCAAACATCGTTAATGTGAAAATTAATGATTTTAAGTTCCGTAATAGTTGATGCAAGCGAGTTAGCAGTTAAAGCGTGACCATGCTTTCCTCAAAGTCGGGGGAAAATTTCTTTCGATGGCGTTGGGATGAACACACTTGGCCATTTTCCTTCTGTCATAGAGGCGGTTCTGGCAGTTTTCTTGAATCTTCAACACCAAGTAAATGCTTTGTTTGCTCTTGGTTTAAACTCAAACAAAATCAGGTCCAACGCCTTGGCACCTGCAGATCCTGCTGGTTTTTGAGGGTCCAGGGTAAGGGCGCCAAAGCAGGGCAATTTCTGGGGAGCTGAATTCGGAATGCCTGAGCTGGGTGTTTCTGATCCTTCCCCACCCTTAAATTCTGGGGGACACTGAGGCCTGGAAGGGGAACGAGACTTGCCTGCAGGAGCATCAGAGAACCACCTGGAACATGGGATCCTCATCTTGGTTCCCTGCACATGGTGTCAGCTCACTTTCCTCCCTCCTACACAGTTCATGTCCCTTTAAACGGTGACTTGCCAGTTCCTAGAAGCCCTAATTCAAGATGTAATTTGTCTCCCTCTGCTTTCAGAGAGAGAGAAAACAATGTCATATAATGTTGCCCCAGGGGAACGTGGACGGGAGCCGTTTCCTGCCCGACCCCTGTGAGTTTGTTACGTGGATCCGGGGCCTGTCTCGTTCTGTCTCAGGCTTCCCAGCCCTCCCTTCCGCGGCTGGCCCCGGAATATCTCAGGGATGCCTTCTTTGCCTCGGTGCCTGGTGTGTGATCCCACGTTATTATGAAGTCAGGGCGGGAAAGAGGTTGAAGGTGTTAGCATCTGGCACCGACAGGTGTGAGATGGACGAGCTCCCGGGGGTCGGGGGGCCCTCAGATCTCCCCTGATCAGAGGGCAAATGGATCTCAGGAGGAGTGTGGCCCGGGGACTCTGGTCCTGTCACTCTGATTCACGTGGGACAGTGGAGCCTGTGGGCGGAACGATGCCTTCGAGTACAGGAGAGGCACCTGCTGATTTCTGGAGGCGCAACCTGGCATCTGGAGTCTCTCACTTCTTCGGAGAGAAGCAACAGGCTGGCCTCACGTGCCGACAGCGGCCACGATTGGGTTTGCCTCTGGACCACGGTTCGGAACGATTTCTCCACTGTATTTTGTGTTCTTCTAAACAGGATGAACACGACTGCCTCCAGGGTATTGGTTTGGAGGGCATCGGGGTGCTGGAGTTTGGAGGGACTCTTCAGGGACCCTCGCCTCGCATGGCCTTCTCATTCTCCGCAGAGAATCCCTTCTCCTTCTTTAGCCTTCAGTGTCCCCACGGCCAGGACTGTGCCCCGTGTAGCTATCAGCCCAGGGGACCAGACAGAGGCCGAACCGCAAGGGCCTTGGCTCCCGCACAGGGTCCCCCAGAGCAGCAAGCTGGAAGCAGCTCAAATTCTGATCAACTTCAGGTTGGGGACACATGTAAGATTGTGTTCAAAGCATTCTGCTGCTGCAAGGGAAGCTTGAACCCTTTCTCACCTCGTCTCTTACAAATGTGGTCCACCCTTGCCATCTGAGAACTCCATCCCTCTATACCCCCAGCGAGGTGAGGGGGCAGCGAGGAAACATCATTCCCCAGACCCCTCACTGTCCAGAACATCTCTGCAGTGAGTGGACGTTTGTGTGTCCTCTTATCTGCGGATCCTGACTTCACCTCTCCGGTTGTTGGCCCTCCTTTGAACCCCTGAAGATCTCCTGAGTCGTCGTTAGTCTTGGGAGCAGACTCACTTTGCCCAAGTTCATGAGAGACTGATGTGCAAGCTAGATGCCATGGTGTCAATTCACAATCTATATAAATTATTAAAAGGGGGCCATTTTTCTGTATTACGTGATACGAGAATATTGATTAAATTTCAAGATTGTTTTGGATGAAATAACCTACAGAACAGTCTGTGTTTTATTATTATTTTTGCTTGATAAGGCTGTAGAGCCCTCCCCCCACCAATGGCTTGTAATAACATGTATTTTTTTCTCTCTCTTTTTTTTTTAAAAGATTTTATTTATTTATTTGAGAGAGAGAAACAGAGAGAGAGAGATAGAGAGAGAGAGAGAGAGAGAGCACACAAGCAGGGGGCAGGGTAGAAGGAGAGAGAGAGAAAAGCAGGGTCCCGCTGAGCAGAGAGCCCAATCTAGGGCTTGATTCCCGGACCCTGAGATCATGACCTGAGCCAAAGGCAGACGCCAAACCCACTGAGCCTCCCAGGTGCTCATAGCATGTATTTTTCTTACATATTTGCAGTCAGTTCACGTGGCTCTATCGGATTTAGCTTGTTGGATCAACAGTGCTAACAATAGGAAAGGAGTCCCTTTGGGTCTGTTTCCCATGTCTTTGTTTTAGGGACATGAACTGAATGAGGGCAGAAACTACTTGGGGGAAACTCTTATCGTGGCAAACAGCAGGAGTTGAAAAGACGTGAGCAGAAGCACAAGGTGCCTCCTAAGGTGGCTTTCCAGAACAGACACCCTGTCACTTCCAACCATGTCCCATCGGCTAAAACAGGTCTTACGGCCAAGTCCGGAGTTGACGGGCTCGGTTGCGTACTTTCCCTTTTCTACTCAGGGGTAGTGCCAAGTCACAAGACAAAAAGAATATGTAGGCCTAGTAATAATTACAGGGCCAGGAGGAATTGGGAGCAGTCATCCACCCCCCAACAGGGAAGTGTGTTAAATTCCCATGGTGGGAAGCACTGGGGGAGCCGTTCACGTCCCAGCGTAGCTGTGGACTCCGGTGATGAACTTTGATTTTTCCAAGAGAGATTGGAATTCTTCTCAAGACGGCAGATCTCAGGAGTCGGAAGTCCACTTGTCTTATTGTCAGCCTCGAGGAGTAGACCAAGCTCTAGACTGGCCTGCTCCTGCCACTTCCATGGTCTGCCCACAGGAATGCCCTTCATCGTGGGAGAAAAGGGAGTGCAAATGGAATCTGGGAGTCGAGAGTGGCCGGTCTGCCTCCGATACCCACGGCCGACCCGGCCCAGCAAGGCCTCTGCCCTGGCGAGCTCACGTTCTCCCAAGGTCTTCTCGACAGGGAGATCCCCGCAACCACTGCCGACCCACCCTCGAGGAGAAATAGAGAGGAAACCTCTTTGCCATCCTTGAGCTGCGAAGAGCTGCCTGTGGTGCCACACATGGAGCTTCTGTGGCCGGAGATCTCCAAGGCGAGGCGCCAGGTGGTGGAGTGAGAGGAGCTTTGCCCTGGGCCACCCCCTCACCCCCTACCTCAAGTTCCCATCCCAGCCCCACTGGTGACCTGGTGTGCCCGGGCTGATGCTTTGCCCTCCTCTGACCTCAGATCCCCACCGCTACGGCTGACGTCTGTGCTGGAAGACGTGGCTTCTAGTCCCGGCTTAGCTGCGTGTCCCCGCTTCCTCCTCTGGCAAAAGAGGGTCGGTTTTTCTCAAGTGCCTGGGATGAGCCGCTGCTCTGCGGACCCCGGAGTGTCTTCCTCTCGGGCCTGCGTCCTCATCAGGCCTGCGGTGGCTTTTCCAGTTGACCCCGCGGGAGTCCGGGGCTGGGTCCCGAAGCTTCGGGGGTCCCTTCCTGTCCGACCTCGATGCCCTTGTCCACTCGTCCTCCCAGCCCAGAGAAGGGGAAAGGCCCCGTTGCCCCTTGGAGGCGAGGGTGCGTGTCGGAAAAAAGCAAAACAAAACCCCACCACTTTCTAGCCTGGGGCCCCTGCAGAGGGAAATTAGGGATGCCCCGAAATTGAGACTGTGGCAGAGAACCGAGACCCGGTTGCTCACAATAGGGTTATGTGACGGCTGCTCAGTCATACCAGGACCCAGAAGACGCGCGGAGCCCTGCCCTGCGGGCTGTTTGAAGGTCAGGCCGACTTCACCCTGCTGGGAAACAAACTCAGTGTCTCTGTTTGCGGCTTCCCTGGGCCGGGGGAGCGGTTCCCCGGGGCTCTGGGTGCCCCCCGTTCCCACCGCTGCCTGCCTGGCTGTCTCCACCACCCACCGTCTGAGCCCCACTCCGGGGCCCCTCCAGGCGGGAGGCCCTGTACACTTAATTTTTTGTGCGCTTGCTTCTTTTTTTGTGTGTTTTCCTCAAAATGGATCTTAATGGGCCAGCCTGGCACAGGAAATGCGGTGGTAGCCCGAGGCCGTGCCAGTCGAGTTGAATCTGGGCCAGAAAGGGGCGGGTGACTCATCCTGGGCGAGAAGCTGCGGTCTTTCTGTTTTGTTGCAACCCGTTGGGGGAGTGAAAGCAGAATGACCCCTGTCACTGCCCTGGGGTCACAGGGCCACTCAGGAGGGCGAAGGGAAGTGACTTCAGTGGAGCACCTGCTAGGAGGCACTTTATCCAAATCATGCCATTTCACCCTGGCATCGCACAGCTCAGGGAGGGAGGTGTTATGACCCCCCCCCCCAATTCTGCAAAGACGATTCCGGGAGGGAAAGAACCGGGAGGGGCAGGAAGGGGTCGGGCTCCCGGGTCACTGTCCTGAGGCCAGAGGACCGAGTAGCCCCTTGGGATCTCCTTTCTCAGCCTCTCTGCCTTCAAAAGTGCCCGGCTCTGCTCTGCCTTTGGGGAAAAACCCCTTCCTCGCCGGGCCTCAGTTTCTGCTTCTGCAAGATAAAGTCTTCAGCATTCGGGCTCTTTGAGCTGGAGAGTCCTAAGGCGCAGAGCCCTAGTGCTTCCATCCCCTCTCCCAGCTCCAGAGCAGCCTCAATTTCCTGGAGCGGTGGCATCCAGTGTGCGGGGTGATGCCACCGACACCGACGCTGTGGGGCCGATGCTGCGTGACGCTGCCCGGGCCCGAAAAGATGACTGGGTGTCTTCAGTGGAAAGCGAGGTACCTCTGTGAGGCCTCTGGGACTTTCACTGCCTTTGAACTGCTTGAAAACCCTGCAAGTTGTAGGTACAAGGGCGATGCGGAAGGTTCTTGTCCAGAGATATACAAATGATGCCCCCCGCCCACCCTCGCCCCGTGGAAATGCGGTTGGTTCACCACACCCCCTGTGGAATAAGCCAGTTGTGTGTCTTTTTGTGATTTCCTGCAGCATTTCTCCTTGTGTGTGTACGTGCGATTCTATGAACCAGCTGGTTCCATCACAAACTAATGAGCTAAACAGGATCTTTGCTACCTGTTGATGTCATATTTCTTTTTTTTCCAATTATTTAATTTATTTATTCATGAGAGACACACAGAGAGAGGCAGAGACACAGGCAGAGGGAGAAGCAGGCTCCATGTGGGGAGCCCGACGTGGGACTCGATCCCAGGACCCTGGGATCACGACCTGAGCCCAAGGCAGATGCTCAACCACTGAGTCACCCAGGGGCCCCAGAGTTCATATTTCTATGAGAGTCGTGATCATACCTCTTTACAAGGGGACTGTCCTGAAACAATCCAGAGCTAACTACCACACGGATCTCTTTGTGGGGATCTGTTCTTGCTAGCTCCCCACTTCAAAGCTACCCTGGGAGCCTTGCTAATCCCCTACTTGCTCTGTGTTCGGATCCGACCTATTGCGATGGGGGGGGGGCTACTGTAAGTCCCTCCCACGGGGCAGTGATAAGGATTCAGGTAGGTCGCACCTGTTGGTGGATACTGATCCTATCGTCATTCTAGGTACGTCCTTGACGTGGTCCCTCAAGGGCTTGGTGCCTTGTGCCTTTGCCATACTGGTTTATGAGAATTGGACCTCTCCAGCTCCTGGCCACCCCATGTCCCCTATCTGACCCTTAGCAAGGCGGGTGGAATGCTCTACAACTTAAAGATGGAATCTAAAAAAATAAATTAATTAAAAAAAATAAAATAAAGATGGAATCCGAGCCTGAAGAGCCAACTGGACCAGGCCGTTAGGTGCTCCTGTCTGTCTCAGGCCAGGTGCTGGGACTTCCAGGAATGTTCTTCGGTGGGAATTCCTCACTAGCACTTTCCTGTGTATGAACTGTATTTCCAGCTACTCTAGGTTGGGCCCTACGAGTTATTGCCTTGAGCTAGACGGGAAGAGCTTGGTTGTCTTCCACTTTACACACAAGGAATACGAGCTTCAGAGAGTCAGTGACTTGCCCCAGGTCAGTGTAGCCAGGGAAGGAGCCAAGCCAGCACCCAGTGGCCTCCCTGGACCTCTCTGCCTCTACACTGCGTTTCTTTTTTTTTTTCTTTTCTTTTCTTTTCTTTTCTTTCTTTTTTTTTTCTTTTTTCTTTCTTTTCTTTTATTTATTCATGAGAGACACAGAGAGGGGCAGAGACAGGCAGAGGGAGAAGCAGGCTCCATGCAGGGTGCCCGATGTGGGACTCGATCCTGGGACTCTGGGATCATGTCCTGAGCCAAAGGCAGATGCCTAACCGCTAAGCCACCCAGGCGTCCCTATACTGCATTTCCATCCCCGGTCCCCGGCTGCCAGCTTCCCCCAACCTTGGCTGTTTAAGCCTTTGTGGTCTTGGTGGAATAGAGATCCCGAGGGAAGGAGGGGAGGGCTCCATTCCATCCTTCCCTTCTGTTTGGGTCATTCTCCTACCCTGATACCAGCTGGTGTCCTTTGAGAGGCAAATACAAATCGAGTTGATTGCTTGTACATGATCCCCTCGGCAGTGGGAGCTCTGGGGCTCCCCGGGACTGTCAGGATGCGTTTAGCAGCAGGTACCAGAAAACTCCATTTACAGTGACCTAAAAAGTCAGGGATTTATTTTTCCTACATAACGAGTGTGGGGTTAAGTGGCTCCTAATTGGGGTCAGAGATTTTAGCCTCGCTGTCCAACAAGGTAGCCCCTAGCTGCCGGCAGCCTGAAATTTAGGTCAATCAAAAGTCACTAAAAATAAAAACGGAAAAGGATTCGGTTCGTCAGTCACGCTGGCAGCGTGTCAGGAGGGTGGTGGCTGCTGCGGCAAGTCGGCGCGGGCACAGGCCCGTTTCACCCCGCAGAGTCCTGCCGGCCGCCCGACAGCCCCCGACGGCCCCCGCACCGGGGCTCTGCTGGACTGGGTCAGAGACGGAAGAAAAACCGATCGTGGTGCTGCTGGCCGGGGCCGCTCCTTCTGATCAGGAAAGACGTGCTCTCCCGGGGCCCTGCAAGGCCTCTTCTGTGCTAGCCTACCGACCGGACTGTACCTCGTGGCCAGTCCTTGTGGCCCTTCCTGGCCCCCGGGGGAGGCAGGACATTGAAGATGTTGAATAGGGTCGGGCACTTGGTCGGCCCCACAGGCCGGGGGTTCTGACAGCAGCAGGAGCCGGGAAGGATGCGGAGCACATGATTCTGCGGTGGGGACAGGCTTGTACTGTCCTGGCCACGTCTCCTGAGATTCGCTCTGCTGGGTTTTTTCCCTCCGTCCTCGGACTGCCTCTGTGGGGGACGCCGACCTAGGCCACCCGCTGTCCCTGGCCACTCTTCAATCTGCTCAAAAGACAACCACAGAGATGCCCGTGCGAGGAGGGCTTTGGTCCGCAGCACACTCTAGGAGGGGTTCCAGGGATGTGAAGGGCACAGTAGGTCCTATGAATGCAAACCCCTTAATGCTGACGTCCGACATTCCTCGTCTTGGCACTCTGTCTGCGCCGCATCCTCACGTCCCTCTGCCACCCTGTTTCTCCTCTAACTCCCTCTCTGTTCCCAATCTTGGAACCTCCACCCTCGATCCCCCAATTCTCCTTCTTTTAAGTAGAGCAATTTAGGTCTGGGTGGGGGGTGTCCCTTTGCACAAAGCGGAGCAATGGCAGTCTTCCTCAACACCCCTTACACCACCTTTTCACTAGTGCAAGAGAACCAAGACGGGCCTTGAAATGTCCGTCTGTCCTTTCTCTCTCCTTCCCAGAAGAGGGTACTACACAGATGTATCTTTCCTCTGATAGGAATGGTTTTTTCTTTTTTTTTTTTAAAGGTTTTATTTATTTGCAAACAAGCAAGCGAGTGAGTGAGAGAGAGAGAGAGAGAGAGAGAGAGAGAGAGAGAACCAGCAGGGGCAGGGGCAGGGGCAGGGGCAGAGGAAGAAGCAGGCTCCCCACTGGGCAGGGAGCCGGATGCAAGGCTCCATCCCAGGACCTGGGCCGAAGGCAGACACTGAACCGACTGAGCCACCCAGGCGCCCCTGATGGGAATGTTTTTACTCGCCTTTGGGAGGCAGAAACAACCACAGCTAGTTTAGATTCTAAATAACATTTTTTCTCCTATTGCATCCATGTACCACATTTGTACTATTAAATATCAAAAATGCAATTAATCAAGTATTTTGGTTAAAAACTAGAGATTAAACAGATTTTTGAAGAAATTGAATAAAATAGAGTATTCTTAATTCTAGAGGCAGGGCGGCCCCGGAGTCAGATCTGAGTATGAGTGACAGTCCTTATCACTGAGTGACCCTGGGCAAATGCACTACACACTCTTTGGACCTCACTTTTTCTATCTGTGCAATGGGAGGGTTGGCTGAATCAGAGATCGCAGACCATGGCCTCGGGGCCTAATTCTGCCCCTGGCTTGCTTGTGCGTAGCTCTCAGAGAGAATGATTTTTATGATCTTAATGGGCTTTTAAGAAAATAAAGCAAAGAAGAATGAGCTACAGAGCCTGGATGTGATCCACCAACCCTGACATACTTATTCTTTGGCCCTTTACAGAAAGAGTTTGCCCATCCCTGGATTAGTCTCTGGGATTTTCTCCCCCTACTCTTAGAAGTCTGGGGTGCTGGTAGCATCAATATACAGGGCCTGGTGGGGCTCAAACAATGCCAGTGGTTTCCCCCATTTCTGGGATCTCTCTATTCCTGAATCAAGGGGAACCGGTAGGGGACCTGACTAATCAGAGCCTGGGGCTGGAAGCTACAGAAGGCGACTGACTTTACCGTAAACCTGCTGACGAGTCTGGGGAGAGAGCTTTCCCTCAGCAGGTGAGCAGCGGGCAGATAAACGTCAGATCCTGGAAACTGTGGGGCGGAACCTTCTGGCTTTCCAGTCACAGCCAGGCCTGCCCACCTGGAGCAGGTGTCAGAAGCTCCGATTGCGGTCAGCTGGGCCACTCTGTGTGTGGGGGGAGGCTGAGCCGGAGAGACTGAGTCACATTCACTTCTCCAGTAGGAGAGGAGGGCATTTTGTGGAGGTCACCCTTGGCCGCCTGCTTGGAGGCCCGTGGAGACAGCCCTTTAGGGACACAAGTGTTCATTCTTGTTCATCTGCAGTATGACCTTGGGCAAGTCACTTCACTCCTCTGAGACTCCATTCGGTCCACACTAAGACGGTGCTAATGAGTCCTAATTTATTGACCTTCTTGGGTTGTTGAGAGGCCAAAAGGAATGCAGAGTGTCCTGCTCCCAGCCACTTTTCAAGACCTACAAAAGGCAGCTCCTTCTGGAGCTGATGCTTTTAAGTGGATCTGGATTTCTTCATCCCATTGCTGGGAATGGCCAAGGGTGCTTTAGAGTGGCCTCATAGGTGTTGTCTCATACCTCTTATTTTGGCTTCCGACAAATCATGTGGATGATTGTTCTTATTAAAGCTTTTGTGTTTATAGTGTTTGGTAACTTGAGAGAAAAAAGACCAACATTCTTGGAAAATAAACACGGAAAAAAACCCCCCAACCAAATAAACAAAAAACCTCCGCCGAGAGAGCATGATGGCAACGCAAAACCAGTTCAGGTGAAATTCTGATGCTCTACTTCAAGTGAAGTTTTTACGCCCTTAGAAGGTTTTTAAAATTCTTTGATTTCCTCTGAGCTTCCTCATTACTAATTCTCATCTTTTTCTGCCCACATGTTGGGTAATTGTGGGATGAAAGCATTTTAGCATTACAGATGCAGTCCAGTCACATCTGAATAATAATCATCCTTGGATGGAGTCATGCCACAGAGGCTTCTAACCATTTTTATTTCCGTTGCTTAGATTTTGCAGAAGCCTTCTGAGATCCGGGGAGCATTATGTCTACCGTCTACAGGAGGGAAACGGAGGCTCAGGGAGGCTCAGTGACTTGCTCAGGATCACATCACTACTACACACCACTAAGGACTAAGACTCACCACACCTGGCCACCTTCCCCGGGGGAATTCACGGGGCTGGTATTCCCAGCAGCAACCACCACAAACGCCGGCCGACCATGCTTTGATGACTTCTCCTCCTTTAAGCTTCACAACTCTGCAAAATAGGTCTTTGTTGTTTTTGCAGTTTTACAGGAAAGGAAATGAAGACTTAGAGATGTGGGCACTTGGCCAAGTTTATCCAGCCAATTCGAGGCGGAGGCAGGATTTGAACTCAGCGCTGCCCGACTCCAGAACCCATGCTGTCGCCCACTGTCTTCTACGCCGTCACTGGCATAGGCCGGGGAAGGTTGAGATGAGAGGGAAGAGAAGGCCTAGGGTGTCTTGCTTCCACGACCCACTGAGATTTTGTCTGGTCCATCGGAGAGCCAGGAGTGAGTCTGCCAAGCGACCTTAATGCAGGTTGGTCCAGACTCCAGAAGGTCGTCCATCACCAGAAGCCCCATATGGATGAAGGCAGCCAAAGGGGGGGGGGTCTAAAAACAGCCCCAAGTCTTGCCAGTCTGGGCCGATGACCTCTGTGAGCACCTGATGGGGGGCTTTAGCTCAGGACTCAGGAGTTAACATTTACTGAGCCTCCTTCTACACCTTCAGCTCGTGCCAGATGCATATTTATGGTCTCCATTTCAGAGGAGAGGAACTGGAAGCTTCGAGACCATGCCTTGAGGCCTCTCAGTCTCAGCAGGGACTTACGGGAGCCCCCCTACCCCGCCCCCCACTGCCTTTCTCTGCCTTTCCTTTCAGGCCAGGACCCCTGCTTTTCCAAGGGCTGTGCCCACCGCATCTCTCATCTGATTCTCCCCAGGCCCAGCCCAGGCCCCTGGACGTGAGAGTGCTCTGTCCCCAGAGACCCAGACGCTGCTCCTGTGCACGTGCCTGGGGGGGGGGTGGCCAGCTCCTGTCCTGTGACCTGGGACCTGGGCCGGCCGTCCCCTCCAGGACCGGTGGCCGTGGTAGCGACGCCTCGACGCACAGCCCTTCACCCTCCCAGGCATCCTCCCTCTGAACCGAAGGCTCAGACGCTTCTCGGCTGCTTCCCCTCCTGGGGGGAGGGGGGTCCCCGGGTCCTGTCCTGAGCTCGGCGGGCAATCCGTGCCTTCCCTGGTCGGGACCTCAGCTTTTCCATCCGCATTAAATGAAGGCGACCCTCCGAGGTTTCTAGGGGATGAAGCGGAGGCTTCCGGCTTCCTCTGTCCTTGCAGTTTTGTCGACAAACAACTCCCTCAACCCCCTTTTGGCTGTTGTTGGGGGGTGGGAGGGGATTGTTTTCTTCTTACAGTGTGACCTGCGCCCACACATAATTGACCGTCCTCCTCTACCCCACCCCCCAAGCTGGGGGCGCAGAATGTAGCTTTGAGGCCTCGGATGCTAAGCAGCCGAGCCTCCCTGGCCCCGGGCACAAGCTGTGCTTCTCACAGCACATGGGAATAGACACACACACATTTCCCACCCAGGGGACTGTACCTATTTCTGTCACCAGCCTGGTCCTCTCGCTCTACCAAGTGCTCAATTTGTGAACAATTTCGAGAGCTTGTTGCAGGGAAAAGCCCGTTTTCCGCCTGGCAGCAGAGCTCTGGGTTTGAATCAGTTTGGAAACTTATACAGCCCAGGGGTTACAGACCGCTCCCTCTGCTTTGCCAAGTGCTCTGTCTTTTCCCTAAAGGGTGTCACTTCGAAAGCGTCCCTTTGGCCACCACTACCCCACCTGTCACCTCTGTACTAACTGGAAGCACAAGTCTACGATGCTAAATGGGACATCAGACCTGGAGCGGTGTCTTACCAGGCTGCAAGGACAGCTGCAGGGGGAGGGCTGCGCGGTTCCATATTCTTGGCCACCTGGTCCTTTACGCTGTGCAGCATCTCCCGGGCCGGGCTGGGGACGGTGTCCTCACTTCCTTGGAAGCAGCAAACATCAGCTGCTCCTTCCCTATGACCAACTGGGTTCTGGAGGTTTGCAGAGAAGCCTGAGGTCTACGTTTTGACCTCGGGTGTTGTCCCTTTGAGACAAGTAGATTTGATGGAAAGCGGTGCAGGGTTCACACCAAGCACGGTGGCCGCACCGAAATTACTAATTTGCGCCTGTCCCGCCCACGCAGCCTGGGGCTGCAGGCTCCTCTGGGTGTGTGCTAACCACCTAAGGCTTTGCACACCCAAAATTAATTTGACTATTTGATCTTCAGGGGCTACAGGTAGCCTATAAGAATCCCACTTTCATTGTGTCCCTGCTTTGCTCAAGGATATTCAGTGCCTTCCTGGCATTGTTGTCCTGTGTCCGTGTAACACAATTTACTCCCCGACTCGGTGGGCCGGGGATCTGGGGGTGCTTCTAGCTGGGCGGTTGGCCTCAAGGGCGTGCGCCTGCACCCCTGAGCGGGGGAGACAGATGTGTTCACAAATACGACACCTGCGATTTGTCTCTTCAGCTTCAGGCATAAACATGGTCACAGGAAGTTATTAGGAAATACATCTCAAAGCCAGAAAGGCCTAAAGAGTTGTGTGAGATGAGTGTGCCTGACCTATCCTAAGAAACAAAACATTTCCAATGCTGTGAAACCCCTGGGTATCTCTTCCCTATTACGTCTTCCCCACCACCTCTTCACCCAACAAGAAACCAGTTCCTAGAATAAGGCCTTTGTCAGCCCCAGTCATTTCTGCCTCAGCACGTCTGCCTCTGCACAGCATCGCTCGCCAGCGTTTGAAGTATATAAAAGTATGTCATGCGGCGTGTGTTTTTCTGCAATCTTTGTTTTCACCTAACATGATAGTTTTCGGAGGGATACCTTTGTTCACCCTTTTTCTGCGGCTGCGTAGTATTTCCCCGTGTGGACACACCGTAATTTATTTATTCATTCTTTCCTTGATGGACACTCGGGTTGCTTATAATTTCTTTTGAATTGATTGCATGAGCTCTCCTTGCCCCAGTTAGCAGGAAGTTTCCTATCTCCCCCTTGAGGCTCTGTGCTACACCCCCTCCTCTGCCAAATGGTTAGGAATCTTAGTGACTGTCTGAGGTGTAAGGGATGAGTTCTCTGCTCAAGAGCCGAAAGAGTCCATGCTTCTGTGATACTCACATGATGTCACTGTTGAAAACTTGTTCCATGTGGTTCTTTGTGTCCTCATTCCCTGATAGGGTGGCACCCTAGAAGCCCAGCTGAGCTGGTGAGTATACACTGAGGAGCCGTAACCTGATGTGTGAGCCTGGGCCACTGCCGATCCCCTGCAGGGGCCCCAGTCGTGCGCAAAACTGTCCCTGCAGCAGGGGAGAGGGACAAAGGGCTATGATCATCTCCAAAGAAGGCCAACTGAACTAGCTAAATCTAGTAAGAGGATTTAGCAAGATCACCAGACACAAAATCAACTACTAAAAATCAAGAGTATCTCCATACCAGCAAATACCAGCCATAAAATATAATGGAAAGGCTCATTCAGAGGCGCTATCAAAATGCCTAGGGATTCATTTATCAGGGAACAAACAAGTCCTCCATGGAAGAAAACTTTGAATTGAATTAAAGGACATAAAAGGAAGATTTGAATAAATGGAGAGCTCTCCTGTATTCATGATAAAATAACGTAACACTGTACAGATGTCAGTCCTCTTAGAATTGATGCATCTTCTGATGCAATTGCAGTCAGAATTCCAGGCAGATATGTTGAGAAACTTGACACACTTGTCCTGAAATGAATCAAATAAAGGTCTGCAAGTAGCTGACTCGACTTTTAAAAAGAGGAGGGACTTGCCTCCTAGATATTAAAATATATTAAAAAGTCATAGTCATGGAAGGATTACTTGATTCTGATGGAAGGACAGGGAGACAGAGCAATGGATAGAGGACAGAGAGTTCAGAGACAGACCACACCTATAAGGTAGCTTGTCACGTGACAAACAGCACCACAGATCAACGGGAAAGGTTCCAATGACTCTGGATGGCTTTGGAAAACTGGCTGACTGCATATATCAGGATAAAACTGGATCATTGCTTTGCCTGGAAAATAAAAGTTGACTCCAAATAAATTAAAGCCCAAAATGTCAAAAGTTAAACGGTAGAGCTGATTGGATAAATGTAGGGGGAGATTTTTATAACCCAAGTGATGAAGTCTTTTCAAACAAAACTTACAAAACACAAAGTGTGATATGAATTTTAGAATTCATAATTTTATAATTTTAAATCAAAACTATAGGTTTCTAATCAATGGGGTTAGAATCCAGTGGAGAGACAACTTACAGACCAGTGGTTCTCAACACGGGGGTGATTTTGTTCCCTATACCCCAGGACATTTGGCAATATCTAGAGAGGTTTGGGTTGTCACAGCTGGGTGGGAAGGTGCTACTGGCATTTAATGGGCGGAGGTCACGGGTGTTGGTAAACATCCTTCAACACAGAGGACAAACCCCTGACGAAGAAGTATCTGGCCCAAATGTCAAGAGTGCTGAGATTGTGAAATCCTCCCGTAGATAAATATCACAAACAGATGTGGCGTCTAAAACCTACATGTGGCTAAAACCCAGAATATTCAGGAAGTCCCATACGTTGTTAGGGAAAAGATAAGGAACCCAACAGGACACCAATGAGCAAGCAATTCACAGAGAAGAAAAACTTAATGGCTCATAGGTGTGTGAAGAGGCCTCCGAGTCCCCAAGGATTAGATACACATCAACACAACAGTGAACTGTCACTTCACACTCCCTGGACTGGCGAACTTAGATGGATAAAGCCAAGTGTTCCCCGGGATGTGGGGAACCTGGGACTCAAGCACACCATTGGTGGAGTGTAGACTGACGCGGCGACTCGGAGAGCCACCAAGCAGAATGTAGGCCAGGGAATGCAACCACACGCACTGGTGGGCGCGCAGGTGCCCCGCTCAGATCCTGGGGACAAGCTCAAACACGTTCCCTGCAGCATCGCCTTTGGCAGCAGGATGACTGCGGCTCTTTGGGGTAAACCACTGGGGGGAACGGAGAAGTACACTACGGTGCAGGCGCATGAGAAATACTCCGTGGCGGCCAGAGTGCACAAGTTGGTACACCAACGTGGATAGGATTTAAACAGTTTTAAGAATTACTTGGAAAAAAAAAAATCAAAGTAACTGAGAACATAGTTAGCTTTGAACTATCTTTGCAAAGGCTCTTTAGGCAAATTGAAGACCTACGGGTGCACAGATTTTTACCAGGACACGCACACCTGTGCTTTAAATGCACCTGAATCCATTCTATGTCTTGCTTTGTCCACTCAGCACTACGGCATAGAGGGTGATGCTTATTCCGAGCTTCTCGTGCTCCAGGCTTTGTTCTTTTTATTCTCCTCCTCCTCGTGCCACTGTAGGTAATTATTGTAAACAGTTTGATCTATATCAAGTGGGGGCAGTTATAAAAAGTAATAAAATCAAAGCAGGAGAGAGGCATTGTATTCATTAGGCTTCTTAGGCTGTTGTAACAAAATACCACAGACTGGGGGTGCTAAACCATAGAAATGTATTTTCTCACACTTCTGGAGGCTGGAAGTCCAAGATTAAGGTGTTGGCAGGGCTGCTTTCTCCTGAGACCTCCTCCGTGGCTTGCAGATGGCTGCCTTCTCGCCCCATCCTCACGTGGCTTTTCTCTGTGTGCGTGCCTCCCTAGTGTCCCTTCCTCTTCTTACAAGGACACCAGTCCTATTGGATTAGGGCCCTGCTTTGTGACCTCACTTAACATTCATTACCTTCTTAAAGATCCTATTTCCAGGGGCACCTGGGTACCTCAGCAGTTCAGTGTCTACCTTTGGTTCAGGGCGTGACCCTGGAGGTATCCCGGGATCGAGTCCTGCTTCGGGCTCCCCTCGGGGAGCCTGCTTCTCCCTCTGCCTGTGTCTCTGCTTCTCTCTCTCTCTGTGTCTCTCATGAATAAATAAATAAAATCTTAAAAAAAAAAAGATCCTATTTCCAAATGTAGTAAATACTGGTGGTTAGGGCTTCAATATGAGTTTGCAGGGGCAATTGTTCAGAAGCTAACAGGCCTGTGGATTTGGAACGGGGCCTGCACGTTGTTTCCTGATCCCGGTGCTGGTCACCTAGATGTGTTTAGTTGATGCAGATTCATTGACTGCACACTTATGATTTGTATACTTGCCTGTAAGTACATGACCCTTCAAAGAAAGTTTTTTGAAAAAGGTGGACTTTCAGTAACTGCTCTTACCATATTTGCTGATATGCTTATATGGATTTTCTGCTTTGCTCTTTTCCTCTGGTATCGTTTGCTGGGGCAGCCGTGTCAAAGTGCCACCCGCTGGGTGACGCGGACTACAGATATTTATTTTCCCATAATTTTGGAGGTCGGAAGTCCAAGATTTAGGACCCACCCTAATGACCTTAGCTCAGCTCAGTCGTCTCTCTAAAGAACCTACCTCTAAATACGGTCACATTCTGAGGTCCTGGGGGTTAGGGCTTCAATGTGGGAATTTTGGGGGTGGGGGAGACACAGCTCAGCTCATACCAGCCAATGCAGCCATTATCAGCTCAATCAGCTCATGCAGCCATTAGCTGCATAGCTTAGTTCTGCAGCTAATGGATTATCTGGAGGAATATGTTTGTGGTACTTGATCATGAGATATTTTGCACTTTGCTGAATTCGAGCTTCTGGCATCGCATCTAAGAGTTTAGGAAGTCTATGGCCATATGTAAATGTGTCTTACGTTTTATTTTACGGTGCCATCCCTATCAGGTTTAGGCATCGAGGTTATAATAGCTTTATAAAATGAGCCAGGTAATTTTCACCTCTTCATTATATTTTGCAAAACAACGGCTGTAATTTCACTTCACGTGTGCCTTGAAGGTGTGGTGACACCACACAGTAAAAATCTATGGCCTCAACAGAAAGTATGGGGGACACAATGCAGGGGGGGCTTTGTAAAGGTGCTTGAGGAGCAGCCCATGAGTGTGTTGCCCGCATCCAAGGTCCCATTCTCACGTCCTCCAAACATACAAAAAAAAAAAAGAACAAGTCGGATCAAGCTGCTCTCCTCGGACTTTCCAGCGGCCCTGGAAAGAGTCTACTCTTCACCACAGAACTTCTCTGTTCTTTGGGTGTTGGCATTGCCAGCCTGCCCCATCTGCCTCTCTGAACCTGGAACAGGCTCCAATGCATGAGCTTTCTCTCACTCCTAGGTGGGAAGGGGTTGGGTGGGTGGGGAAATGCACGTCCCACGCCACCTCTCTCAAAGCACAGAGCCTTCGAGAGGCAACTTCTTCCAGGGGGCTCCGGGGGCGGTGGAGACAGACCCCCTTGCTCTAAAGGGGGCTCCCAACCTCCAAGCTTCGTACGACCTCTCTTCCTTTCTTTCTGGCCTTGCATGGGCCTGTTTGAAAACTCTCCGACTTTGAGACCCAGAGGCATTCACCCCTAGCGACAGCCTATAGGGGCCCGGGGAACTTGGAGGAGAGGATCCCCTCCTGCAATGTAGCTACACGGAAACAGAATGGGGTGGGGGGGGAAGGGGCTTGTCTAGTGCACCTGCTGGAGGCGCAGAGGCGGGTCTGGACACAGGACTCGCTACCAGGTGGAGACTCTTGGCGGCCTGTGTTCTAGGCCCAGTGAGACGCCGGGACCTCCCACCTGGGCGGCCAGCTTCCCTCCTGCTGTGGACTGAATGGTGTGTCCCCCCGGCCCACTGAGATGTTGAAGCCCAAACCCCCAATGTGACCGTATTCGGAGTCAGGGCCACCAGGGAAGTAAGTGATTAGGTTGAGTGAGGTCATAGGGGGACACCTCGGTAAGGGTGGAGCCTCGATCCAATCGGCTCCGCGGCCTTGTGAGAAGAGACACACGTGGTGGAGGACACAGCGAGGAGGTGGCTCGTCTTGCCAGCCAGGAGGGGAGCCCTGACCGGAACCCCACATGCTGGTGTCCCGACCTCAGACCACCAGCTTCTGGAGCTGTGAGAAAACCACCGTCCGTCCGTTGGGCCGCCCCGCCGGTGGTCCCCAAACCGAGACCCCTTCCAGCCCCTCCTGGCTGTCTTCTCCTCGCCCCGGGCTGCTGCACCCACCATCGCTTCGGCTCCTTTCCTTCCTAAGACCCAGAATGTTGGTGTTCTCTGAGGTTTCCCCCTTTACTCCCAGTCTTCCCCTCCTTCTCTCCTGTTCCCTCTCTTTCTTCTCTTTTCTGCGCTCGGACTCTCATTTCCGCAATTGTAGCCTCACCGCAGGTGATGTCCCACTTATCATCCCCCCCCACCACCCCAATCCCTACCCAGCACCTCCTGGCACCTCCCAGGCTCTTCTCCTTGGGCCTCCTGCGGTCAGAGACGAGCGTCCACTCCAGACCAGAGAACTCAGGCCCGCTCCCCGCTTCCCTGCTGACACCGTTGGGGCAGTGGTGGCAGTGGCCTTGGGATACGTTTCCCTGTCCCCTTGGCCCTCCACTCCCTGCCTCTGGAGCAGAGATGAGTGGGTGTGAGGTGCAGCCGTCCGGAGTGGTTAGCAAACCTAGGCGACGAGTCAGAATGCACAGCTGCTCTAGCCACAGGATTTGAATAGCCGGCAGGAGTGGCCTCTGTGAGTCATGAGGGACAAAACCACGCGGCCTCCACCTCTTGTGTTTTTTCTTGGAATCGGGTGCGTGGGTGTGAGCACCCTCTCACGAAGACCTCAGAGGCGCTGCGTCCTGAAAGGAGGCGAACAGCTGACCTGCAGAGAGCACTCTGCAGTTGACAAAGTGCTTTCACACACCTTGACTCATTTCCACCTGCGACAACCCCATGGGGCCGGGATTGTTCTTCCCAGTCAAGAGCTGAAGAGACTGAGCCCCTGAGAGGGGCTTGCCCACGGCTGTTACTGGTAGATGGCCAGACTGGTCTTCCTGCTTACGGATGCAGGGAACAGTGTGCCCGGGGCCCCTCGCCCTGTCGGGGTCTTGCCTGGTGTCACCTCCATGCACAAAGGAAGTTGAGGCTTAGCTACGTGGGACCGTTTGCTCAGGGTCTTCTGCTGCTGAACGCTGTCATGAGGATCTGAGTCCATGTGGCTCTGAGTCCAAAGTCAGTGGATGCACAAATTCACCAGGGGCATAGGCCTCCCGAATCCCGGGTCTTTCATTGACCCAGGAGGACTTCCCAGCGGCCCCTGAGCTGTGGCTTGCCACCCTGTCACAGTGGCTCCCGATCTGGAGGGAGTCATTGTCTCTATCCACCCCCTCATAAGTGCTTACAAGTGCCAGGCACCGCACCAGATGCTGTATCATGTAACTAATGTTCCGGGCTGAGTTGTGTCCCCCCCAAATTCATGTGCCTAAGTCCTCACCCCAGATACCTCAGATTATGGCTATAGGTAAAGGTAGAGTTTAAAAAGAGATAGTTAATTTAAAATGAGGTCATTAGAGTGGGCCCTGATTCGGGACGACCAGTGCCCTTACAGGAAGAGGAAATTAGGACAGAGACACTCATAGGGAAGACCGTGAGGACACAGGGAAAGGTGGCCATGGCAAGGTGAGGAGAAGGTTCTTCCTCAAAAGAAACCAACCCTGCTGACACTTTGATCTTGGCCTCCTGGTCTCCAGAACGGTAGGGAAATAAATGTCTGTGGTTTAAGACCTGTGGAATTTTGCTGCGGCAGCCCCAGCAAACTCATACACCTGCTCTCCTCTGGTTCTCAGGTGTTTTGGGGAAGAGAGGTTCTTGGTTTTGTCTGTTTGTTTTTGTTTCAGAGGTAGAGTTAGTGATTCATCAGTTGCATAGAACACCCAGTGCTCATTCCTTCAAGTGCCCTCCTTAATGCCCATCACCCAGTTACCCCATTCCCCCACTCACCCCCCTCCAGGAACCCTAAGTTTGTTTCCTAGAGGTCAGCATCTCTTATGGTTTGCCTCCTTCTCAATTTTCATCTTATTTTACTTTTCCTTCCCTTTCCTTATGTTCATCAGTTTTGTTTCTTAAATTCCACATAAGAGTGAAATCCTGTGGTATTTGTCTTTGACTGACTTGTTGGCACTTAGCGTTAAGACCCTCCAGTTCCACTCATGTCGTTGCAAATGGCAAGATTTCATTCTTTTTGATGGCTGAGAAATATTCCAATATCTCACATCTTCTTTATCTATTCATCTATTGGTGGACATCTGGGCTCTTTCCATATATTGGCTATTGTGGACATTGCCCTATAAACATTGGGGTTCAGGTGCCTCTTCGGATCACTATGGATAAACACCTACTAGTGCAATTGCTGGGTTGTAGCGTTGCTCTATTTTTAACTTTTTGAGGAACGTCCATACTGTTCTCCAGAATGGCTGCACCAGTTGGCATTCCCATCAACAGTGCGAGAGGGTTCCCTTTTCTCTGCATCCTCGTCAACATCTATAGTTCCCTGAGTTGGGAAAAGGGTTTCTAATCTCAGGGATGTGCAGAGAAGGCAAGAGTGTGAGGGAAACCGGCCTCATGAGGTTGTCTGGGAGAGCTGCTGACAACCAGATGAGGCCCACAAAGCGGCAGGTATCCTGGTGAGATCTCTCCATCTTGGGGCCTGGTGGCCCTCAGCTCTGCAAGTTCAGAAACCCCAGGGTCACCTCACTGAGAATGGAAATCACCCAGCCGCCCTTGACTGACCTCTGCCCCTGTGTCGTGCCAGGCTCCTCCTCGGTGCTGTACACAGCAGCCCTGTGGGGCAAGTACCGCCATCTCTTTGCTCTACTGATGGGGACATGGAGGCCCATGGAGTTTCCCTGGTTTGCCCAGGACAACACAGCTTGTAGGGACTAGAGGTAGACTGCGAACCTGGTTTTCCTTGGCTCTGGAACTGAGTCACACCAGCCAACTCAGAAAGAATAGTACACACACACACACACACACACACACACACACCCCTTATGTCAAGGGATGTTTATCATGAGAACACACCCCCTGCATGGCCTGGGCTGTCCGGGGGCCCCAGCTGGTTCTCCGTAGCCATGCTTGTCAGAAATGGTTTGTAATGTTGGAGTTGGGCTGAGGAGAGTGAGAAAGGATGTGCTTCTTCATCCCTTGGGTGCTAAGGCGGAGTGGATAGGAGAACACACCCCTGGCGCCAGCCTGCGGGGATTTAAATCTTGGCTTCATCTTCGCCAGGCATGTGACCTGGGATGAGTTGTGTAACCTCTGGGGGCTCGGTTTCCTCATCCACACGGGAGGTTGTACTCACAGAGCCCCCTCCTGGGACTGCCCGGAGGACTGGTGGGTCCATGCTCCTAGAGGCCCCATGGGCGCCCCTTCCAGGCAGGGTAAGGAGGGAGCACCCTTCCATCGAGGGGCCCCCTGTGCTGAGAGACCTGGAGGTGCAGACACCTTTGGGGCCATCTGGGGTGGCTCTGCCAATGCCCCCCCCCTTGTCTATCCTTTCCTGGACCTCTTGCCCGACTGACCCTCCTTTGTTTACTATCTTGCTCCTCACAGAGCCCAGTCTGATGCCTGCAGATCATCCTCCCTGGAGCTTGGGAAACCAGGCTCTTCACTCACGCAGTCCCCTGCTCCACATGAGGTCTCATCTCACCTACCCGTCTCATTTGCTTCAGGGCCTCTGTGCATGGGTTTCCGTTTGCTTGGAAGCTTCTCTTCCTGCCTCTTTGCCTGACCAACTCCTACTCACGCCTCAGGTGTCAGCATAAGTGCCGTGTTCTCTGAGAACCCTGACCTCATCCTAGTCTCTGAGCCCCCACACATCCTACCCTAGAAATGGCCACAGCACCGCAGCTGCTCCTTTCTTGTAGGGGTCTCTCTGCCCCCCAGAGCCATTAGACATGAGCTCACCAAGGGGCAGGAGCGGGCTCTCTTGCCCACCTTTGGACCTTCAGCAGGTGTCTGACACACAGGGCATGTGCCTCACACACTTTTAGGGACTGGATAAGTGTGAAGGTGATGTCACACAAGAGGGCACAAGTGATGGAAGGAACTTGCCCGCCCGGCTATCCCTCCTCCATCTTGCAAAAGGTGCTCTTGGTTGGGGTTGCTTACTGGGGTGTAGAGAGCAAAAGGATGGAAGTCTCTGGGGTGGGGAAAGGAAAAGGTTCTAGAATTTGAACAAAATGAGAAAGACTGGGGAAGAGGACCCTGCGAGCTGGCACCATGAGGAAGAGAACTTTGGGAGAGGGAGGAAGCTTGGAGTCCTTTTAGGAAGTGTTGTGTTGTGTGTGTGTGTGAGCGGCTGTCAGTCTCCGTCCTCCAAGGGCTTTCAGGAAAGCAGTAAAGGATATTCAATGAAGTGTGGTTCCCAGACCATTGGCATCTCAGGAATGATCAGAAATGCAGGTTCTCTGGCTCCTATTGAACTGGAAACCCTGTGGATGAGGCTTGGGAACCTGTTCTGGAACAGACCATCCCAGGATGGGGGGTGTCGGGGTCCCAGGGACCAACTGATATAGAAACTTATGTATCTCCCATTGCTCTTTAGGGCCACCCTCGTGCTTGGTCTTGGGGAGGGCTGTCCGGGAGGAGCTAGGTGGCAGGGTGAAGCAGCGAGGCCAAGTTCTAGACCCTCAAGGTCTCTACACACATTTGCTTTACCCTCTAGATCCTGACAGTGATCTCTGATGGAGAAACTGAGGCTCTGGGATGTAAGGAGCCTGCTGAGGGAGGTCACAGGAGTGAATGAGTCAGACTTTAGGTCTGGAGCTGACTTCTAGCATCACTTTGTGCTTTCCTAAAGCATTTTGTCACTGAGTCCAAGCTTCATTATCTGTGAAATGGGTTAAGATGTAGAAGGAAAAGTGCAAAGAGCCTCATATGGAAGATGCTATAGCCCTCGAAGTGCGTGTTCCGTTGCTTACTAGGGATGTGGCTTCACCGATATGACACTTCTAGTAATTTGGGGATGGCTGTCACCAGAGGGTACTGTCCAGAACTGGGAGCCTGTCAGTGTTGCTGTAGAATCTCTGCTGGAGAGAGCGCAAGGGAGCGAGGGAGCGAGGGAGCGAGGGAGGAAGACTTGGTCTGCACCTGATTTCACTGCGTCTATTCAGGCCTGGAAGGAAAGACAACAGTCGAGTCCTGGCATGTGGCTGCAGACCTGTGATTTGAAAACTTGCATGCTTGTTAGAATCCCTGGGTAGATTTATTTATTTTAACTTTTTAGAGAGAGAGAGAGAAAGAGAGAGAGCATGCAGGGTAGAGGGTGGGGGTGGGATGGGGTGGAAGGAGGGGCAGAAGGAAAGGGAGAGGGAGAGAGAATATCTCAAGCAGACTCTGCACTGAGCATGGAGCCCGATGCAGGGCTCAATCCCATGACCCTGAGATCATGACCTGAGCTGGAATCAAAAGTCAGACGCTCAACCTACTGAGCCACCCAGGCGCCTCTCCCTGGACAGATTTTAAAAACTTCAATGTCCAGTGGCATCTGAGACCAGTGACTTTAGAGTCGTGATGGATGGAGCCTGGGTGGCTGGTGAGGCCTCCTCAGGAAGAAAAGATTTCTGATTGACATGACAAAGCATCCAAAAAAAAAAAAAAAATCCCAAAGATGGCAATAGAGGGGAGAAGACGGGAGATTGATTTACGGAGCACCTGTTCCTCCACAGTCACGTCTCCTGAGCACTGCTGGGGAAGGTTCTTGGCTTTCAAGGACCCAGTGGTTAGACTGAGGATCCAGAGTAGGGATAATCTCCCCACTTCATGGTCCTTAACTTAGTCACATCTGCAGAGTCCCTTTTGCCACATAAAGTAACAAATTCGTAGATTCTAGGGACTAGGACACAGAGGCCTTTGCTGGGCCGTTATCCTGCTTAAAACCAGGGCTCAGTGAAAGTTAGCTGTGTTCCAGCGGTGACTTGGAGACGCAGACGCTATTATCCTGCCCAGTTTCAGTCACTGCCTTGCTGTGTGACCTCGGGCTGGCTACTCAGCATCTCTGAACGTTAGTTTCCTCCTCTGCGTAAGGCGGATAACGGCGCCTGTTTTCCAGCGCTGTTTGTGATCACTAAGGGAAAATAAGGCAAAGCAAAAGGCTTACCACGCCGTCAGGTGCATGATAAGCACCCGGGAGACATCACCTAAAATAGTAATGATGACAACAAAATAGCATCGTCACCACCTTAGGTGGCACAGAGGAACAGGCCGCCCGAGACGGCAAGGCCTGCTGCAGACACAGGTGTGGGACCCCAGGCTCTGTGCTTTCCTTAGGCGAGGTGGGGTTCCTGCAGGTGCGGGGGGGGGGGCGCAGTCTCCAAGGAGCACAGCTCAGCTCAGCTCAGTGAAAGATCTTTCTCTCCGGCGCGGAGTCTGGCAAAGGGGAGACCCCCCCCCTCCCCGGCTGCTGCCGGGAAGCCCCTCCACAGCCCCTTCTTCTAGCTGCCGGGCCTGTGAGTCCGGCAGGCGAGCAGGGTCGGGGCCCAGGAGGTCATTGGATGCATTTTGCTGGCTTCTTGGCCTGCTCCCGCCGAGGGGCCGAGGGCGCGGGGTGCGGGGAGCGGGGTGCAGGGTGCGGGCAGGCAGCTGGGCAGCATCTCCGTCTCAGGAGACCACAGCCCTGTGGCCGCATCGTCGGCAGGGGCCAAGGGGACGCAGGCCCTCCCGTCTCACAGATGAGGACACTGAGGCTCAGAGCGGGCCCAGGATGAGCCTGCGGACGGAAGGTGCTGGGAGAGGGGAGTCCCTCCCAGGACCGGCGCGGGCAGGGCGGGGGCCACTGAGAAGTGTCCCTGGTCCCCCGGACAAGGCAGGCTTCCTGTCCGGGGGCCTCGTGGCTCCCTGAACGCTTCCCCTACAGGACTCAATGCAGTTACACACATTTGTACAATTAGCTTTCTTTAAACCGCGATAAAATACACATAGTATAGAATTTACCGGTAGTGACATTTAGTACGTTCACAACATGGCCCGACCATCACCCAGACCAGCTTCCAGACACTCTTCGCCCCCCGAGCACACCCGCTGCCAGCAGCCAGAGCCTGTCGTCCCGACTCCCGGGCCCTCTGCCCGTCCCTGTGGATTTGTCTATTCTGGATATTTCACGTTCGTGGGATGAAGTCAGCATCCAAAACGTCTTCTCCTGTGTCATCCTCTCCCCGCCGGGGTAGGCGCTGTGCCGGCCGGCCCGCTTGCCTTGGCCCCGTCCCCGCACAGCCCAGCACCTGACGGGACAGGAGGACGTCTTCTCCACCAGGGCTCTGCGAGCTCGCGGGAGGCAAGCTGTGTCCTCGAGCACGGGCCAGCGCGGGTGCTGGGGTGCAGTCCCTCCCGGGGCCCCTTGCCGCATCAAGTGTTGCCTTGAAGACAGTCACCTCATACTTGGAAGCATCAGTTTCCTCCTCCACCCGATGGGGACGATGATGACGTTCACCTCCCTCGGGTGACGTGACGATGATCGCCACGCTGTCCGCACGAGGGCGCGTGGCTTGGCGCAGATCCTCGAGAACGTTAGCTGTGAGGGTGGTTGTCCCGGGTTTGGCCTCCCCAGGCTCTGGGCTGGACAATAGGAAGAGTTCAAACTTGGTAAATGCGTTTTTTAATTTTTTTAAAAAATTTCTTTTTGGTAAATGCGTTTTAATTGAAATGATGCCTCAAAGGGCCTTAAAAACAAGATGGGTGGACGTGCAGGTCAAAACTGCGGGGAGTTCTGTGGGATGGGGACAAAGAAGGGATCCTCTGCGTTAGCCCTTGCTAAGTGACTCCACGAGGACGAATTCCACCCTCACGTCCAAGGCTTGCGGCGACGGAAGGCTGTTTTGCTCGCTCTGTAGGTCCCCGGGGGCCAGCCGTGGCTCTGCTTCCCCGGCTTTAGCTTCATCCGGGGCTCCGGGCTGAGGGGACAGCCCTGTTCTGGGGTGGAGCATCCCTCCAGCCGAGGGAAGAGGCTGCAGGTGGCTCCTCGAACTCCTGCCCCTGTGTTGCTTGTACCATCATTGCTCACGGCCTGAGGCCACGTCATTCACGTGCCCCCCGCCCCCCCGGCTGTCTGGGGTGGGATGGCAGTAGGGACTGGACCACCCTTCTCTGAGGACCCACTTCAGAGGTCCCAGAGCAATGATTGGGGCTGGATGTTCCTCTTCCAAGGAGGACAGCCTGTCATTGGAAATAATAACACGCTGCCCGCCCTCTGTTCTGAGACCTTCAGGTACTTTGGGGACACGGTCTGGTGCGTGCCTTCATCTTGCTCACTTTGAGCCTCTACCCCCGACCCTAGAACTATGCATAACCTGAAGCGGCTTGGTTGGGGAGGGGGTGTCAACTAAGTAGGACAAAAAGTGGTCTGTGAGGGTCTCTGGATGTACAGATTGGGCCCACAGACTAAAAACTTTGAAACTCCCTCCATGGCAGTGTGATTTCCTGCAGTAGAAAACCGAGAACAACTTGAATATCCAGCAATAGAACGGCCGGTGGACAGGGGTTTCGCTCATGCAATGGCATCTGGTCCACCGTCGAACTAAATGAGCTACAGATACATAGAAAACTGCAAAACTCCTCGAGACATGACGGTGAGCTGAGAAGGCGGACGTAGGAGGAACCTGCCGTCTTGGAAGCAGGTAGGCAATTCCTCAAAATGTCGAATGCGGGGTTGCCACTTGACCCAGCAATGTGCTGCTGGGCGTATACGCAAGAGACTCAAAACCACTTGTCCACACAAAACCTTGCGTGTGAAGAGTCACAGCAGCCTTAGTTACACCAGCCGAAAAGGGAAAGCCGTCGGCGCGCCCATCGACAGATGAGTGGACCCGCGAAACGTGGTGTGGTCCACTAAAGGGGATGTTATTCAGCCGCGGAAAAGAATGAAGCGCTCACATGTGCCACGCCATGGATGAGCCTCGAAAACCCCATGCTACGGGGAAGAAGCCGGGCTCAAGATGCCAGAGGTCGTAGGGAGTCCATTTGCAGGTTAATGGCTAGAATACGCCCACCTGTGGAAGGACAAATGACATCGGTGGTGGCCGGGGGCTGGGGCGAGAAGCGAGGGGCTGTATAAAGGGGGCCCGGCTTCCCTTTGTGGGGATGAAATGTCCCGGACCTGAATGGTGGTCATGGTAACCCAACATGTGAATGCACCCTGGACTTTATGCTCTGCAGGGATTGAAGTGGTAAATTTTTATTATGGCTGCTTCGCCTCGGTGGGGAAAACCCAAAACAGAACACACATACGTGTGCCCCACGAAATGCGTGGAGGTGCGTGTCCCTGGGTCGGGACGGAGTGATTTCAGGGAAGGAGTGAACCGAATGGGGGTGGGTGGGCGGGTGGGACGGGCCGTGAAGGAATTTCAAAGGTATCTGTGATATTTTAGTGCCTGAGAACACCCTGCAGTGTATATGGAAGAATGTCAGCACTTAACAAATCTGGGTTAGCGTGTACTTATGGGCACGGTTCTCTGCCTTTTTCTAAATATTTGGAATCCATCCTAATTAAACAAGAAGAAAGCCCGGTGGCTTTGAAAACTGCTTCTGAGCAGCTCTGAGTTGTGAGCCAGCCTCCCGGCCACCTGCCCTCCGAAAGCAGGTGACTTAGGGACCAGGGAGCATTAGATTTCATTGTATTTTTGCCTGGCTGTGTCCTGTTATTTTAGATTCTATTGAAAATTAATGATGCGGGGACCTTATTTTTTTCCTGCCTAGACCTGGAACTTTGACTCTGATCAATGAATTCCATCTTCCGGAGGCACAGCGATGGGCTGGGGGTTTTCATCTCAGATAATTGCTTTTTCCCCTTTATTTGGCGGTAGACAGAATTTTCTTTTCAGGCCCAGAGATAAGACTGGAAACTGGTATTCTCAGTTTGGGATTTTTAAAATGAGTTATTCCGTTGTCATTAGGGGCGGTTCTCCGATCTATAGAACCTCTCAGAGATGATGGAGTGGGAGAGGGGAGATGCTCGGGTGCTGATTCTAGATGTTGGAGATTATGTCGCCAACAAGCAAACTTGGGGAGTACCACTGGGGGTGGGGCGGGAGATGGTGGGGGTCGTTTTTCCTCAATAAGGTTTAATACCTTTTTGCCTATCAAGTAAAGTGATTGTCCTGGTTATTTTGGAAGCGTGATCATTTAAGCGCAATAATTTAAGTCAGATCTCGCCACACTTACATCCAGCAACAAGCATGAGGCCACTGGGGTTGGCACCATACAAATCCTTCCTAAAGGTCCCTCCAAGGACATGTTGTCCAACAAACTCATCTTGCAGGTGAGGAAACCGAGGCCCAGTTTGGCAACAAGCCTCGCCCCAGCCCCCGAAGTCCCTTCTCCTATTTCAAGGTCAAATTCCCACGTGGTCCTCCCCGCGAATCTACCTCGCTTGCCGAGCTTGACTTCCAATGTCTGTTGTGCTATTTCTACAAGACAAGCTTTTCCCTCCAAGACCACAGGTTCCCCACTGTGATGGTGCTATGGAACGAACCCCACACGCGGAGTCAGAAAACCTGGTTCGAATCCTCGCCCTGCCGGAGAACCTACGTGATTTCTTTTGCACGAGTGTCAGCTTCCGCCCCGACAAATGGAGCCCAGGATCCCCAAGTCCAAGGGCTGCTGTGACCTGTGAGGAACTCGATGCCAAGGAAGCGGGTGCAGCTGGGGCCCCTGCATGGGAGCTGGGCCTGTGCATGAGGCCAGGTGGCCACGCAGAGGCGGGCCTCACGTGCTGGCGCGGTGCCAACGAGATCTGGCTTCTCCCAGGCCCTTGCTATGGGCTAAGCACGTGGCTGTGACTGTCACGGCGCGTGGACTCTCTCTTGTAAGCCTTGGACAGCCCTACAACGTAGATGCTGCCATTATCCCATCTCCTGATGGGAAGGGTAGGCTAACCGGCCTGCAGAAGGTCACTGTGGCTGCTGATGGGGGGGTAGGATCTGCACCTGGGGCCGCTGGCTCCGGGCCTCCCACGCGCGAGCCCGCAGGGCTGGATTCCTCTCTGCTCTTGCGGCCTACGAGGCATCGCTGGTGTCTTCTGCAGATGAGCGCCAGCCCCTTGTTTCAATCCTAGGAATCCTTGGAGCATCTTCATGGGTGAAAACATCCCTTCAAATCACAGGCTCCAGCCTCTCCTAGTCCCAAGCAAGTGCGAGCAGGCGCCTTGTGTGATTGCCGCCGCTTCTCGGACACCTGCTGTGCGGCTGCCAGCCACGGCCCGACACTCACAGATGGGCCTGAATTAATTGTCCCGACGACCGTATCACGTTGACACTATTGTCCACATTTTCTAAGATGAGGAAATGAGGTCGCGAGTGAATAAGTATCCAAGAGGCAGCAGAGTGGGGTTTCCAACCTAGGTGTGCCTCACCCCAAAGCCTTTATTCTTTCTGAGAACATCATATTGCCTTCAGAAGGAGGACACGCCCAAGGAGCTCCCAACGCGGGGTCCCTTCCTCTCTGACTTGATTATGCGTGTGCCCCTGGGTTGCTGGAAGGAGGCAGAGCGAGGGCAAACATGCTGAGAACGAGTGTGAAAATCCAACCTAGAGATGCCGTGGGGGGCGGGGGCAAACAGAACCTTTTGTGATGTTGACCTGCAACCCCTGACCACCGTCCTGCTCCCTGCTGGGATCTAGCTAAGGGCTGGTGAGGACGGCGGTCTACACCTGCACGGTGTCTTCCAAACGGGACCGAGCAAGGACTCCGAAGCCGGGTGGGCTTGGCTTCACATTCAGACTCTCCCACTTAGCAGCTGTTTGATCTTGGGCGAGTGACTTCCCCTCTCTGAGGCTCGGCTTTTGCATCTGTAAAATGGGGGTAACGTTGCCTTCTTTACCAAGTTCTGGTGGGGACTGAGTTGAGTCGTGCAAACCTCTTGGAATAGTGCCACCGTGAACACTCAATACCGACACTCGTATTGTCAAGTAATAATAATAAGGAAACGGAGGAGTGAATCAAGCTGAGCTTCAGAGTCCTGTCAAGGAATGAGAGAAGTACTCAGGCCATTCCTTCTTGGGTGACTAATATGCTGCCCATTTGTGGTGTTTCTGATCCCGGGGTAACGTCCAACTAAATCCTCTCAGGGACCCTATAAGGCCGGCAGCACCCGCTGAAAGCTGGTGGTGGTGGTGGTGGGGGGAGGATGATTCACTCCAGGTTCCACCTGCTGTCTCTGGGGACAGAGCCAGGGGGCTTATTTGAGGCTTACCTTGAGCCGAGTCTTCCCCATGGCCTTTGCAGGTTCTAAAACGATTTAGGGGCTAATGCAAAGGCTTGTAGGAATTTCCTTTGGTGTTTACTAAGGGGGCTGATGGGACACCATCAGAACACGGCTCTTCCGTAAGCCGTGCTCAGGTTGGCCGCTGTGTTGGTGGGAAGGCGATTCGCTCTGAAGTCCCCTGGACTGTTGCATCTTCAGTGACAGCCACCCATGGGAGACACTGTGTGGCCTCAAACAACGGACGTCTCCAGTTCATGGAAAAACCAATCATTCTGTCCATCTTTTCTCTTAGAACTATCCAGTCGCGCTCGAGAGTATTTTCTTCCCCGAGAAGTCGCCGTGGTTACAGCTAGGTTTGTTTGTATGGGAACGAGAACATTAACAGGGCAGGTTTTAAACAGAAGTGTAACTTTTGGACCACGTAATGGGGATGGGAAATGCCGCAGCCCCTCAGCAGGGACAGGGGGACACTGAGCAGGGAGGGCTTCTGTGCTTCAGGTCGCAGGCGATGATGCCCTGGGCTCTGGGTGGGCCTCGGGCTGGGGTCCGTTCCTGGTTTGGCCTTGGGCGCGTCACTCTCCCTCTTAGGCCGTTTGTCATTGTCCCAACCTTAAATGAGGACTTTAGACCAAGTGGTCTCCAAACCTCCTTTCACGTCTGGAATTCCAGAATTTGGAGTGGTCTCCGTGGCTTTCTAGGCCACGTCAGGCCACCAGGGGGCGCGAGGGCCTGTGTTTTGACCACGCCCCGGGGCTGAGACACCAGCTGAGGATGACCAACAAGAGGAAGGATCTTTGAGGTCCAGCCCTTGCTTTCTGGGGGAAGCAGATGACGAAAGAAGACACTGCTGACCTTGACACGGGGGTGGGGGCTCTACCCTTGGCAAGGGGTCTTCAGATCTATTGTCACTCTGATGTCACATCAGTTTCCTGGGCCAGATGCTATCTTCCCGTTTTCCCTGGCCCACGGCACTGTGAGAACTTGCTTTGGACCGTGTGGGCTTCCAGGCGTGGACTCAGACCTCACCTCCTCACTCTGCCTCACTCCCTGGCCGTGTCCCACTGTACTTCAAGAGGCCGCCTCTGTTTCGAAAGGGGCCTCCGTTGCACCCACAAGACAACTCACACCCAGGTTGGTTGGGGCAGCCCTTGAATCCATGGTAGGTAGAGCCAGCAGCAGGTGCTGAGCTGCCGGGGTAGACTAGAACTTCTTTCCAGCGAAGCTCTTCTTTGGGGATTTAGACCAGATCCTGGGGAGAATGGGGTGGCTGATGGGAGCTGTAACCGTCCGGGCCCTGCAGGTAGCAGAATCTACCCGGGCTCATTGAAGTGGCAAAGGAATTTTTGAAAGGGTATCAGGAAACTCTTGGAATCTCCAGGAGGGCCAGAGAGCGAGAATCTGAAATTACGTATCCAGAAAGCACGACCAGTCCCAGTGCGGGGGCTTTTCTAGGAAAACACCACTGCCCCAGCGGCCTGGCCCTCCGGGGGCTGGGGGACCCGGTGGCTGCATGGGAACTTCTGGGGACCGAGCCCCTCCTACTTGCTGGGCGTGCACCTGACCTCAGCTCATCCTGTGGGATCCCTACCACTGCCCCTCATTTACAGATTTTTGCTTGAGTAAATCCAGGCTTCTCTGGCCTCAGTGTCTGTGCTCTAACAGCGCACAAAGGTACAGACTTTGGGCTGGACCTGAGGGTTTATGGCTCATTGGTCCTCGGAGGGTGATTTCAGGAGAGGAGGGATTTTCTGGGTGTTTCTGCTGTCGTAATGCTTTTGATTTCTAGCAAAAGTGGAAGGAGGGAACAAAAAAGAATGTTAAATTCTCATTTGCTGTTTATTTTCTTGTGCCTCGGGTCCCCCTGGCAGTAGAAATAGCCCTAAAGGAAGGAAGTACCTCCCACCTGACCCTCTGGAGTGTTATTTGGATTTGGCTCTCTTTGGATAAGGAGTCCTTACATTTGGAAAAGACCGTGACATGGAGTCATGCAATCCTGTTAGTTTATAAGCCGAGGAACTGAGGCCAGAAATTACTTGCCCAAAGTCATAGAATGAGACAGTGGCTTTCATGCGTTGAACAGTTACGTAGCGAGCACCTGCACTGTGCTGGGCGCTGCACACTCTGAGACAGACGACTTTCTGGGGACACGGAGCTTTCGGTGAAGGAGGCGAGCTCCCCCCACAGCTCCGCCTCTAGTTCTCCAACCATCGCTCCACCTGGAGCAGAAGCACCCTTGGCTCTTTTTCTTAATTTTTTAAAAATTGTAAAAATACAGACTAACCAATGGCATATTAACAGGAAAAAAAAAAAACCCATGACATTTTTAGTACCAACTGTGCGGATGAGCCTTCTTTTTCCTCTCTAGCACGTTGCAAGAAAGCAGTTTTCCCAAAGGCGGGGAGGCGCGTGGAATTCTGAAGTCTCCCACACTATTGATGTGAGTGTAAATTAGCCTTTGTGGAGGAAAAAAATTTCAATGTGTGTGAAACATTCTTCACCCAGAGTTAACTTCCTAGACCGGCTCCTAGGAAAACAGCTACCAACGTGCCTGGAGATACGTCTACTAAGGATGCCTAGGTCAGGTATAGTCAGTAGCAAAATCTGGAGAAACCCTAAATGTTCAGCAGTTGATCGCTTATAGGAAGCATGCTGTAGCCACTCTCCCAGTCAGGATTAGATTTGGCTGAGTGTGACAGAAAACCCCAAATAACAGTGACTTACACATGTATGGATTTATTTTCCTCCACCTGAAAGAATCCTGGAGGTAGCTAGCGTTTGGGGGTTGGCGTAGAGTGGTGACACAGTCACCTGGAACCTACGTTCTTTCTCTCTTTTGGCACCACTAGGCTTATTGCATGGTCAAAGGGGGCTGCTGCAGCTCCAGCCAGGTGTTCACACTCCATGCAGAAGGGAGGATTGGCAAAAGTGAGCGTGTCCTTAGCGCTTAGTCCCTTGGCCGAATGTATCTTCGAAGAGAACCGAGGGTGGGTGTTCAGCTGGGCACATTGCCTGCTGTTCTGGCTTAAGGAGTAAAAGAAAGAAGAAAACAGGGCAGCCCAGGTGGCTCAGCGGTTTAGCGCTGCCTTCAGCCCAGGGCGTGATCCTGGGGTCCCGGGATCGAGTCCTGCGTCGGGCTCCCTGTGTGGAGCCTGCTTCTCCCTCTGCCTGTGTCTCTGCCCCCCTCTCTCTGTGTCTCTCATGAATAAATAAATTAAATCTTAAAAAAAAAGAAATAAGAAAACATGTGGATTGGGTAGGTCTGGGATCTTCAAACATTTTTGCTCACACATCCCAGAATTTTGTAGAACTTATTGACCACTGTGTACAGTTTTAGATTGTCTCTGAATTTTTTTTTAATCATAGGTGTATATAGATGTGAAGGAGACAATTTCTGGCCCATTTTTATATTAACACAAAACAAAAAGGCATTGTGTCATCTTAAAAAAATATATCCAGTGGAACGCAAATACCACTGTGATACGATAGCCACCCTCCTCCATCTAAAAGATTAACAGGCAAGGTCTTAACCAATTGGAAATTTTCTATTTTTTCTTTTTTTCTCATTCTACTCCCTCTACAGATTTTTTTCTAACAAATGTTTTTCTGCTTGAATTTCTTTTATTGATCCCTTTGTCATACCTTTCGTCCACAACAGTAGGTATAGAAGGAGAAATTTTACTTTTAATTTCACATGGCTATAAGACTCTACTAAAATTCTTCTTTGAGTTAACATTACAGTTGTAGATACCATACAATTGATAAAAATAATATAAACATAGCATACTTTAGGCAATATAAAACAAAATGAAGCTCTTTGATTGATTTTTTTTTAAGATTTTTTATTTATTTATACATGAAAGACACAGAGAGAGAGCCAGAGATACAAGCAGAGACAGAAGCAGGCTTCATGCAGGTAGCCCGATGCAGGATTAGATCCTGGGATCGTGGGATCACTCCCTGGGCCAAAGGCAGGCATTTAACCGCTGAGCCACCCGGGCATCCCTGATTGATTGATTGATTGATTGATTGATTTGAAGTACCACATACATGGTTATATTGGTTTCAGAGTAATGAGGCTTTTAAAAAACGAATTTATATGTCTTTGGATGCTATTGGTGGTAGGAAGAGCAGGGAGAGCCCTCAGTTATATTTCTGATTTTTTCCCCCACAGACTCAAGCATTGTAAACCTTGTTCCATAAATAAATAAGCAGAGATGGAAGGGATTATTCTAGAGCAGTAATGCCACCCACATTCCCTGAACCCTTCTGAGGTGCACATCAAAAAACCACATAGTGGCATATCATCAGCCATTATTTTTAATCATTGACCAGCTGACAGCTCACTCCTTCAGTTTTGTTGAAAACAAGAGTTAGAAGTCACCTGACCTGCAAAGAGATTTCTCATTCAGTCATTGAGTTCATTGATGATCTCAATGTCGACACCAACACTTTAAATTGTCGCTTTTCACAACCTGCATCATTAGCAGCAGCAGCAGCATCAATGATAATACTCAGAATGGATGAAAAATGTGGCTTTCTGTTGTACAGTGTGAAAAAAAATAGACTTTGAAAGGAAAGTGGGAGCCAAAACCTCACCTTGGATAAAGGTGCATTCTCAGGCAGGTCGGTTTTAGGAAAGTTTCCAAATGGACATGGATGATCATTGATTTCCAAAGACTGTCCCTGCCCAAGTACCCCTTGGGATGATCCCTAGAAGGTAACTAGCAGTTTTGGCCACATCTAACCAGGTTATAAAATACCATTGCACTCACAAAGCCATTGCATTCCAGTATGCGCTCTGCTATTGAAGGGTAAGTTACGAGATCCGTCATTAATTTAGAAAATGTCTACAAATCAATATGAGCAGAATGATCCTATTTTTGTTATATATGTAAGGTCAAAAACAATGACTTTATCTATGCAAAGGAATTAGACAAAATTTTAATTTTTCTTGTACTCCAAATGTCCGAGGCTTAAAAAACATCTTCCCCCCCCTCTCTTTTCCTTCCTCCTTTCCACACTTGAATATATATTTTACATTGGTTTTATATTTTTTTAATTTCAAATTACTTTTTTATAATTTTGCATTAATTGATAATATTTATTTATTTAATGTTCTATTTATTTATTTATGAGAGACACACAGAGAGAGGCAGAGACACGGGCAGAGGGAGAAGCAGGTTCCATGCAAGGAGCACGACATGGGACTTGATCCCGGGACCCCAAGATCACGCCCTCGGCTGAAGGCCGACGCTTAACTGCTGAGCCACCCAGGCATCCCTATAATATATATTTAATCTCCATACTTAATCCGGATCTGAAGGGTACCATTCAAACAACTTTGACGAATGCACAAGACACCAAACATTTCCATCAACTCAGAAAATTCCCTCATGTCCTTCCCAATCAATCCTCCCCTTATTGGGATTCCCCAAATGAGCACCGATTTGACATTTGTTGACGTAGGTTATTTTTGCCTATCCTACAATGCCAGGTAAATGGAATCATGCAGTGTGCACACCTTCGTGTTTGACTTCTTTCACTTAGTACAATAACCTTAAGATTATTGTTGTACAACCGCACTGTAGCGTTTACTAGTAGTCTGTTCCTTTATATTGTTGCTTAGTATTCCACTGTATGAAGATACTACAGTTCATTCCTTCCCCTGTTCATGGACACCATTTCTTAAAAAATATTCATTTTAGAGTAGCTTTGGATTTACAGAAAAGTTGCAAAGATAATACAGTTCCCCCTATGTTAACAGTTGGTCCCAACTCATGAAGCCATACTGATACAATATTAAGTGAAGCCCACAATGTATATAAATTCCGCAGTTTTCCCCTCATGTCTTTTTGTTGTTGTTGGTCCAGAATTCTATTCAGGATACCACATGACGTGCAGTGGGGTTTTGGTTCTTTCTCGCTCTCTTTTTTAAAGGCTCCTCTGAGCTGTGACAGTTTCTCACACTTTCCTTATTTTTGATGACTTAGAGAGTTTTGAGGCCAGGTATTCTATAGAATGCCCTTCATTTGGGATTTTTCTGATGTTTTTCTCATGATTAGGCTGGAGTTTGGGGTTTTGGAAAGGACGACCACAGAGGCGGAGGGCCATTTTCGCCACCTAATAAGGATATATGCTATCACGCACCTGCTATCAAACATATACGCTGTCCACACGACTTACACTGATGATGTTGAGCTTGATTCCCTGGCTGAGGTATTGCTTGTCAGATTTCTCTCCTCTAAAGTTATCCTCCCCTCTTCCTTTTCCATACTCTGCTTTCTGGAAGGAAGTCACTTTGCTCAGCCCACGTTTAAAGACTTAATGGAGTTATGCTCCGCTTCCTTGAGATCAGACTACACAAATTATCTGGAATTCTTTGTCATAGAAGATTTATCTATTCTTGCACTTTTGTTTATTCACTCATTCATTTATTTATATCAGTAAGGACTCATGAGCACTTATTTATATTTTGGAGTAAAAGTCCAACACTAGCTATTTATTTTGTTGCTCAAAATTGTCCCGACTTTGGACATTGGGAGGTCCTTTTAGTTGACTCCTATGTCCCTTGGGTGTGCTTCCAACCTTTTGTTTTTTTGAGCATTTTCTTACTTTCTGGCAGGTAAACTTGTTCCAGGTTTATCTTTTATATTTTCTATCCCAGCCTTAAAATCAGCCATTTCTCCAAGCAGTCCTGTTTTTTAAATTTTCATTTCATTCATTCATTCATTCATTCATTCTTTCTTTCTTTCTTTATTTATTACTGGAGAATGGAATTACAAACTAATATCTGGGTGCTGGGTCATGCCCTTCTTTTTTATACAAAACTTTTACCATTTACAGCTCAACCCTAAAAGGCCTTTTTTGATAACCCAGTTTCAAATCCTATCCCCAACTAATCAGTGCCTATGACATAGTCTTTAAAATATTTTTATAGGACTTATTATGACTTAATATATCAATTCTTGAAATCAATCTAGGCACTGTGTTCTGCAATTTGCTTTTCCCAATCCCACAATATATTATGGATATCTTTCCAGATCAAAATACCTGATTCTATCATATTTTTAAAAATAACTATTTGGTATTCTTTCTCTCTGTTCCTTTGCACACACATGTGATAATTTTTGCATGGATGGCACTTTAGAGAATTTCAAATTTTCTATTACAAGCAGTGCTATGAAGAATGTGTGTGCCATTGTGAATTCTTGAGTGTTTAACAGCAGCTAATATTTTTAGAAGAAATTATGAAGGGCTTTTACACAGAACCCTCATATTTATGGGATAGCTGCTACCATCATTCTCACGTTACAGATGAGAAAGGCTAATAAGCTAGTCTGGACAATTTCCTCCATATCACACACTTGGTAGGTGGCAGTCTGGATTTGAGTCTCAGATATGTCTGACTCCAGAACCAAAGAGCTTAAATATTATGCAATTATGGTATTTAAAGAGAATTTAAGGGTCTAATGGGATGCACATTATATATATGTGTATATACACATACATGTATACATACATATATATGTATTACTTTCTCGCAGGTATATATATACACACACAAACGGCCTTTCCAAAAGCTGTGTGTGATTTTTCAATCTCTAATTCTGCTCCAGAACTTGAAAAAAAAAAAAAGAATTCCTGCTTTTGAGAAGTGTTAGAAGGTTAATCCTCTAATAAAAATATTTCCCAAAGGAACGTATGTTTCTTTACTTTGATTTCCAGGACTGTCCCATGTTGACCTGATAGTAGCCATTGGTACTGCTTACCAAATATTTCCAGATGTTTGTTTTCTGGGTATATGGTGGAATTGTACTTGAGTTTAAGTGTGATGATATTTTCTTTTTTTTAAAATAAATTTATTTTTTATTGGTGTTCAATTTGCCAACATATAGAATATCACCCAGTGCTCATCCCGTCAAGTGCCCACCTCAGTGCCCATCACCCAGTTTTCTTGACCAAAGAAGTGTGATCAGAAGTGATGTGTGTCAAACTACTGGGGCCCTGCACTGGACATGTAGTGTGAGCCACAAATAAACTCTACTTGGAATTAGCCACTGAGATTCTGATTCTGTTTGTTAATGCAATGTGACCTAATTTATCCTGACCAATACAGCTCAGTGTATGCTTCCAATTCTCGCTCCTGTAAGTCTCCAGCGTAGGACACTTATTCCATTGGCATTCCTCGAGAATACTTCGTCTTTTCTCTGACTCTTTTCATTGCTACTTTTCTTTCTGGCTTTTTAATCCTCTTCCTTAGACCACCCAAACCTATTGGCACAATATGTGACAGAGTGTCTTTGGAATAAGGTTAAACCTAAATTCAAATCTCTTCTCTGCCACTAGTCAGTTGGTGGACTTTGTGCAGGTGGCTTGATGTCTTTGAGGCCTACTGTACTCATTAACGAATGTTAGCTGCAGGAATGGATAAATCCCTGAACTTTGGTGGCTTATCGCAATAGAGCCTTTTTTCTTGGTCTCTTGAAGTCCAATGAGGAGGCACTCTGCTCCATCTGACGATTCAAGGAATTAGGCCAAAAGAGTCTCAGTCATCTTTGTCATGTGACTTACAGGATTCTCCTGGATGTGACAAAGAGGGAAGACGAAAGCTCACACAGAGCTTTTACAGGGCAGGTCTGGAAGTGACATATGTAACTTCTATTGGTCAAGACTCATACCCACGGTGCTACCTACAAGGGAGTTTGAGGAATGGAGTCTATGTGTATGAACAAGAAGAAGAGAAGTGAGCTTATTCAGGGTTTACTTGTCTTTGCTACATTGAGTTTCATCTCCCACTGTACAGAAAACATGAAAAATTATTTCTACTTCATGGTTTGTTTTGAGGATAGGAGTTACTATATGGAAAGCACTAATATGGTACCTGGCATCTAGAAGGTGCTCAAAAGTCTTGTTTCCCCATCTTGTGAATCTTTGACTTTAGTTTGGGTCTTATACACCAAATTTCCTTGGCTCATAATGAGTCTTCAGGCCTGAGCTTTCCATGGGGCCAGATATGATGACTGGCACAGGGATGGTGTCTGGTACAAATCCTGATGGCTGACTGTTAAAATTTGCTAGGAGGGGAGAAGGTTGAGGTCTGCATGCTCCAACATCCAGAAGTTACAGATGTCAGATAGCAGGGGTTGAACTAGGCTCATCTTGAGCAAAGAGAAGTGGTTTATAATTGTGGTGGCACATTACTTCCTTTTTGCAGGATTGCTTGAAGACTTGAGGGGAGTGGACCCTGCGGGAGCACCAATACCACAGTAACCAAGGAGCCATGTGTGTGTGAAGTGTGCCTAGGGAATAGGTGGAGACAACTCTCCCAGAAGAGGAAATGCTACCTTTTGCCTGATGTTATCTCCCTTCATAGAAGGACCATTTAAACCATGTGTGAACCATGTGTGGCAAATTGTGCCATTGAGATAAAGAAACCCAAGACCCCACCCTGTGTGGTGGGGAATTTGAAATAGACAGAAATGACTAAGAGTGATATCTCCTGGATTTTCTGTCTTTTTTCCTTTAAACGTGAAGAATGAGCTTCTAGGGTGTATTAATGATGGTCAGCCCCAAGTTGGTCTTGGGGATTTGGCCTGTTGGGGTCCCCTTGTTCCTTGGGGCCCCTGGTGTCAAGAGGACTTCTGCCCCAGCTTCTCTTCTTCCTGTTTTTATGACCTTTCACCTCCCAGATGGTTAGTATCTCTGTTTATGAGGTGGAAAGGGTGTTATCTATCCTATAAAGTTGTTGAATGGGGTATACAAACCACGTCAACTATTAAATACATCACCTTCCTATCCTCTGAGTCAAATCTGTTTTCCCCTGGGGTCATCCACCTGTGAGAGTAGCACTATCATGTACTCAGTGACTCATGCCAGAAACACGGGCATCATACTTGCTTCTTTCTCTTTCAACCACTACATTCTATCTGATTAGTTGTTGGGGGCTGCTGGATATGCCTCCATATCTCTGGTCTTCACTCCTCTCTCCATCTCTCTGACAATGCTTTAGTCCAGGCCACTGTCACCTCTTCCCTGGACGATAGAAATAGCAGCCCAATATATCTTCTTGATTCTAATCTTGCCCCCGACCAGTATTTTTCTCTTGAGTGTAGCCAGAAAGCACGGGGCCTGCTTAAGATTCTCTTTCCTCTATCTGCCCCTCCTCATTCATGCTCTCTTGCTCTCTCTCTTTCTTAAAAAAAAAAAAAAAAAAAAAAAAAAAGCAGGACACCTGGGTGGCTCAGTGGTTGAGTGTCTGCCTCTGGCCCAGGGTTTGATCTTGGGGTCCTGGGATCAAGTCTCACATTGGGTTCCCTGCACGGAGCCTACTTCTCCCTCTGCCTGTGTCTCTGCCTCTCTCCTTCTGTGTCTCTCATGAATAAATAAATAAAATCTTAAAAAGAAAAAAAAGCCAGGATAAGGAGAAGTGTGGAGGTGGAGAGCACTGGTTTCATGGACTCTCCTCCTTCCTCTTCCCCTCTTCATGGAGGGGCACTTAGCTTGCCTCTCTCCTTCCTTAAAACTGAGAAAGCCTGACATTTGTTCCCTCACCTTCCCTACAAAGCTGGAGAGGGCTGATCATTTCATTTCTGAAATCTTTTGAACATCTGGACCTTTATAGAACCCGATTTTCTATGGCTGATGGTGCTGGTTGTGGAGAAGGGATAGGTGAGAGATAGTGGGTCTGAGAAAAGCATGGGGGAGGTGTATTGCCACTGAAATGATAGAGGAGTCTCCCTTGGATGAAATGGAGCCCAAGGAGGTGCCTCAGGTTTAAATCTTCTTGCTGATTCTTTGAAAGGACCACTGATGGGAGAAGAGGCCTCTACAGAGAGAGGGTGAAGGACAGGCTGCCTAGGGGTGGGGGAGTTGGGAGAAGAGGAAGATGTCAAACCTTACCCAGGTTCCCACACCAGGGGGCTGGGTAGAGGGAAGTCCCTAGAGAGCCTTCTAAAGAACCACAAGTGCCTCTATGAAACAGCTTGCATTTGAATACTGGCCCCCAGAGAGAAACAGCCAGTCCTTCAACAGATAGACTGAGAAGCAGAGACACCTGACAAGAAGGGGACTCCCCTTCACCCTGAAAGATCCCTGTGTGTTTGCTAACACAAGGGAATGAGTGTCATGAGCAACAAAAAAAGTAGACTGTCCCCCTGCCCGTAGTTGGACGAGGACAACATCACCTTCCTTCTCCCTCCTTCCCGCCCCAACAGTGGAGGCAGAGAGGCAAGGAAGATGGAAGGACTGAGCGTGCACCAGATCCAACTCCTTCTGCCCCCAGCTGCTGGAACTGCAAGCATGACTGGGCTGGAGGGCAAGGGAGGAGGAGACTTCAATGAGACAGGAATTAAAAAATAAATGGACCAAGCTATAATAATAGAAACAAGACTGTTCTTAATATTTAAGGTGACTGAACAGAAGTAGCGTTGGACTGAACCATATTTAAGGAAGTCCATTACCCAACAGCAAGGGAAAGGTGGACGGAGTATAAAAAAGAGCAAGAATTTGAAAAGCAGCCATTTGTTGTTCACATATCAACAAATTGAGTATCTTAATTTTTCCAATAGCCCTGCAGAATAGTTATTAACTTCATTTCCAGATGAAGAGCTTGAGAATCATCAAAGAGACCTGCCTGAAGATGGCCCAGCCAGAAGGTGGTTAATCATATTGCAGTGTGACAGGAGCATAGACTTGAGAAAGGCACAGAAATCGTATGTGGGAGGGTGTGGTTTTTCCCACCTTGGAGAAAGTTGAGTTTGCAGAAGTTCTGCTGGAGGAATTCAGAACTGAGCTGGGTTTTAAATGACAAATAGGATTTTCCTACCAATGGAGTGCAGGAGTAAGGAACCCCAGAGAGGGGGAAGGGGCCTGGCAAAGCCTGATGATAAGAAAGAACAATCTGTGTTTGTAGAACAATGGTACCCTGTATCCACCTGGGAATTTTGATAAAGAATGCTGCATTTTCCTCCTGAAAGGGATGTTCCAATGCGTACTTTTTCTGGCAATATCTGGTGGTGTCATTTTCTTTGAAACTTGCCTATCTCGAGTGATGACTTAAAAACAATTTCCCGTTAGCTTTTCAGAAAATGCCATCTTAACATTTTATTTTGCATTTTTTTATCGCCAGCAAAGCTTTAATGTTTTATTATCTATTTATCGGCAGTTTGGTTTTTCCTTTTGAGTGTATGCCTTTTGCCCATTTCTATTGGGATGCTTTTTTTCTTGATTTGTAAGAATTCGTTAGTGATTTTATTAATATTCCATAGTTTTTGGTTGATTTTTAATTTTATTATTATTTATTTAGTTTTGGTGATTTTAAAAATCTTACTTTTTGATTTATAGAAATTTTAATGTTCATCTAGTCCAAATGTCTTTTATTTCTTGGCTTCTACTGTCAGAGTTCTTAGGAAGACCTCCACCTTCCTATGCATAATTATTTTATCATTATTTTCTTGTACTTTTACTGTTTGGTTTTTAAAAAAATATTTATTTGAGAGAGAGAGAGAGAGAGAGAGCACATGAGCGGTGGGGAAGGAGCAAAGGGAGAGGGAGAAGCAGACTCAATGCTGAGCAAGGAGCCAGACTTGGGGCTCCATCCCAGGACCCTGAGATCATCACTTGAGCCAAAGGCAGATGCTTAACCGATTCAGCCACCCAGGCACCCTTGATTCTATATTCCTATCTAATTTCATATTTCTCAGTTTTGATAGGTTGTAAATTGAGAGTTAAGTTTGGAGGAATTAGTAGTAGGATCAGAATAAGGACCTTTTGTTTTGTTTTGTTTTAGCTCAGCTCATGAGTTTGTGTGCAGGCAATTATGGATCGTCTGAGGTTTTTTGCTCCCCTTCCTCACCTCAAATTCCCCTCTCAACTTATTTCCATCAGGCTATGTCCTATGGAAGATAAAATATAGCGACATATTCTTTGCTAATCTCCTATTGAAAGGTGCAATCTAGAAACAGACCCGTAAAATGGAGAACAAACTGGTGGTTGTCAGAGGGAGGGGTTGAGGGGGATGGGCTAAATGAGGGAAGGGGATGGGAGGTACAGGCTTTCAGCTATGGAATGAATAAGTCATGGGGTAAAAGGTACAGCATAGGGAAGACAGTCAGTGGTATTATAATAGTGTTGTAGGGAGACGGATGGACTTGTCAAATTGCTGTGTTGTATACTTGAAAGTGATGTAACATTGTGTGTCAACTCTACTTTAATGAAAAAGAAAAAGAAAAGTCTGTTTCCCCTCCCCTTGATTCTGGGCTTACTTTGATCAGTAGAACATGATAGAAGCAGTGCTCCATGACTTCTGAAACTAGCTCATAAAATCCCTGCAGCTTCTGCCTCGGTGGATCTCATGGACTGATCCTGCTTGGGACACTCTTTCTCAGAAACCTAAGCCGCCTGTAGCTTCTCTGGTCCACAGCCCAAGTGGAGCTCCCAGCCAACAGCCAGGATCAAATTGTAGCTACTGAGCATTCAGAGTGAGATGTTCTAGCCCAGTTGATTCCAGTTGACTGTAACCAACCCAGCTCACCGTTGACATCACATGCAGAGAAACTGTCCATCAACCCACAGAATCGTAAGATATTATAACTTGTTCTTTTAAAGCATTAAGTACTTGGCAACTTGTTGCTCAGTGAGAGGTCACTGATGCAGATGCTCCCCACCATACTGATACACTGCTTATCAAGTGTACCAACGGTCTTAATGTTGTCAAATCCAGTGGTCACTTCTTAGGTCTTACCTTGTGTGGTCTCCATCACCATTGCTTCTTGAAAAATTCTTTTCTCTCAGCTTCTATGACCTCCCACTCCCCTGGATTTTCTTTTACTGCACTGGCTGACACTTCTCAGTTTCCTTTACTTTATTTATTTATTTATTATTTTCAACCTCTAAATCTTGAGATATCTCAGGATGGTCTTGGCTCTTTCTTCATCTATATTGATGCAGTTTTTCTAGGTGATTTCCCTCAACCCATGACTTTAAAAATATCTGTGTAGTCAACTATACTTCAGTAAGAAAAAAAATTCTCTGTGTTGATGATACCCAAATATATTGGCTAGTGTTGACTACTCCTGAGACTGTAGATTTTTATTGCTTATTACTTGTCTGACTTGTTCAAAGGCATCACAAAACTTACATAGTGAAAGTATAAGTCTGGATTCCTCCCACGCCCAAGGCCATTCCTTCATCCATTGACTTCACTTAAGTAAATGGTAGCAACACTCTCCCAGATGCTCAAACCTAGACAACTAGGTGTTACCATGATTACCCTCTTCCCCTCATTCCAGTATTAAATCATGTGGAATCTATCTGAAAAACATAATTCAAAATAATCCACTTTTTTTTGAATCTGCATCTAGAGACTATAGCCCCATTTTGTTGCCTTGGACATCCAAATGATCCTCTAATTGGTGTTTTTCTTTCCACACTTGCACATTTGTTCTCTAAACTGAGGGCAGATTGTCCTTTGAAAATATACTTGGATTATGTCAATACCTTGCTTACTTTTTTTTTTAATTAAAGATTTTTATTTATTTATTTGAAAGAGAGGGAGAGAGAGAGTGGGCATGAGCAGGGGGAAAGAGCAGAAAGAGAGGGAGAAGTAGACTCCCCACTGAGCAGGGAGCCCAATGTGGGGCTCCCCAGGACCCCTGTGATCATGATCTGAGCCAGAGGCAGACACTTAATCAACTGAGCCACCCAGGTGCCCCACTATCTTGCTTACTACTTATAATGGCTTCAGATTGACTGTAGTTTAAAGCTCTACTCTTTCTCCTCATACAGAGCCCTACATGGTCAGGCTCCTATTTTCTTCTCTGATTTCATCTCTTGATGCATTGTTTCCCTCCCCACCCCCCCTTCTGAGACCACAGTGGCTTTCTGTTGGTTCCTTGAACACTTCAAGCTTTAAAGCCTTTGCACTAGTTATTCTCTGTACCTAGAATTGTCCCTCTTTTGACCAACTGCAATTGGTTCCTTTCTGCCCACCCAACCACTCCTGATTCCATCACCATATTTTAGTTCTCCAGGTAGTGATTGGCTTGTTACTAATTTTCCCCATTAGAATATTATTTTCATGAGACCACAGATCTTGTCTGTCCTGCTCACAATGGTATCTCTGGCAATAATGTCTGGACATTATTATGTAATTATTTGATATCCTAATAATGTCTGCTGTGTAGACACTCAACAAATATTAATTGAAATGAATAGTCTTAATCCTTTTTCATTTCCTCATTTTTTTCCCGCTCCCTTTGAGCCAGAAATAAGTAAAATGCCATTGTAAGTGAGAAATGCCAGCTAAGCCACCAGGGCAGGAAGCACACTAGATGAAAGGAATCTCTTCTATGCATCATCTTGCCTGATGCTTGTAACTCTCAGAATAAAGGCCAGCTCAGGAAATGCACACCAGGTCCCCCAGCTGCCTTGGTCTGATTGGGCATTTCTACTCTGTGCCAATCTCTCTCTCCAGTGAAGTCATCTTCCTCCCTAAATATCAACTCTCTTCTTACTTCTTGTATTTTTTCATAGGAAATGTGTTGGTCCTGCCATCAAAATGCCTGTTCTTTTTGTCTCAATAGATCCGTCAAGGTCCATGTTCAGCCCTATTGCAACAGGTTGACACATCTTAATTGAGCTCTGACGACAAGTTGGGCCTGTTCAGTCCTGTGATCTCTCGCAGCCCTTTCCATGGCAAGTGCCACACCTTATATGCATTTTACAGAGAGCTCTGGACTCAATCTCTAGACAGGTGAAGAGAATCATGGGAGGCTGCATGGGGAAGGACAAGGCTTTTGGAATTTCTCCCACATAACTTCATCAGAGCAGTGTTGCTTTATCTGCTTTCACCTGGTGGAACTCCATCCTAACCAGGGTGATATTTTAAAGGCAGCCCATGAAAATTCCTTTGAAAGACACAGCTTGAGAGGCTCTAGAGGGGCTTTGGGAGGCAGGACTCTCAACATACACATCACAGCCAGTTTTATCTCTAAGTGGAGGTGCTGTACCCTCAGCTGAGCAATATTGTCCTTGAATTGCTGGGCATGTTGTGTGGATAGCGGCTATTCATACCCTGAAATGATGAGGCCACCTTCAGCTCACATTCGTAAATGACATGTGGCCTGAGATACCTGTGGCCTGAGATACCTGTTCACCTAGTGGAATGACCAGCAGAACCCCACTCATTCAACTTGCTGACCTGTGTTCACATATATAGTAACTGGATTAGCTTAGTGTCTTGCCCCCTTGAGTGTCTCATTTTCAAAGCATCTCACATCTAATTTTAACAAAGGGGCTCTGCTGTTAACATGTTGAAACCACAACTCTATACAGTGTCTTCATACTTTAGCAAATTGCTGGATTTGCATCTTGCAATAGGCATATGCAATATGCCTTAGGAAGGAAGTGAGGCCCGTAATGTTATTATTGCTTTGAAGTTTTAGGAGCTGGGAATTCATTGGCTTGTGCCATTAATACAGTCATGAAAAATGTGGATCCATAGGATTAAATTAAGCTGCTTTGGTGAAAAAGAATGCTATTGAGGTGCTTTTTTTCCTCCTTTTTATTCTTACTTCTCAGAGTTTAGGGCCATTCAATCAGCAACGTCAAGAGAAAGAAAGGTTTTTAATTGAATAAACTGAAAGCAGATTAATTAAGCATTGCATGACCTGAGTAATTAGGATTTCCAATCTGTTGCTAAAATAGCCCAGTGAATTTTGGGAGAGGAATTTCCCTGAGATTCACAACATATCAACAGAGAGGACCAACCTATGGACTTGACATCATTTTAGGAGGCCAATGCACTCTGTTCATCTATTCAATCAATGTTTGTTGAGTGCTTACCTTGTGTCACACTGTGTTCTGTAGACATTGGGCCATAACCATTCGTAATGTGTGCAAGGTCTCTGCTCTCAATGAGCTTACATCCTAATGGGGATGGAGAGAGATAGACCATAAAAACAAACGTGATTATGGGTAGGGCTACATGGCGTGCATGGGCAGTGGGAGAAAGTAATAATCAGTTGGTGGGGATCCGGCTTGCTATGGTTGGGGAAGGCCTCTCCAAAAGATGACATTTGAGCTAAGAATAACTGATGGGAAGGAGCAAGCCACACAAAATTCTGGGAAAAACAGTATGAACATGAGGGAAGCCAGTGCAAAGTCCCTGGGTATCCCTGGAAGTGGGGTGGTAGGAATAGTGGTCAAAGCCAAGAGGGACCCTGGTTATATAGGGCCTGGTAGACTGTGTCAGAAAATCCCCACAGTGGGCACTTGATTTTAATTGTAATGGGAAACCATTAGAGGGTTTCAAGAGAGAATGGGATTATTCATGTTTGGCTTGCTGTGTCAATCTACTCCCCTCCAGAAGGAATAGATCAGAGGTACTGAATCATACCACACAGAAAGATTTAAAGTAATATCTATCCAGGTCTGACCCTAGAGATTCTGATTTTTCAGGCTTTCCAAAATTGGCATGTTGGCCCCTTCTTTGAATTTTGTGGTGTGCTGCCATGGGTGAGTGCCACTCAGTTGGGTCTCCTTGTGCAGCACATGTTTACAAGTTGGGAAAAGATGATCATACATTATTCATTATGAATTTTCCTACTTAGATGGGAACGGAGCGTACAATTAAATAAATGCAGCGGAATGGCTAAATTCAGAAATTATATCGGAAATTATACCGATAGGCACTGGGCTAGTGGTTTACGCCCTATTTATACCTTGTAAGAAGTATGTGTGAGAGAGATAAAGTCCAAGGTCATGGCCAGAAAGTGGTTGAGCTTCCAGGTCAGAAGAGAATTGTTGCAGACATGGGACATTGGATAGGACTGGGTGTTTCCCTTTTACACAGAGCTCTTCATCATTTTCCCATTGCATCTTGAATTCAGGATCTCTCAGATATTCCTTAGCAATCATCAAATAGGAAAAAAACCACTTTTTTTGAGCTGGTCTAAATTGGCAATAGTGTATGGTTGTAGAATTTCCAAGCCCCATACCTTGCAGATTTCATTTCCTGTGAGGGAAGGCTAAGATGTCTTGATCACCTACAAGGGAAATTAGTGCATTCGCCCAAAAGTCCTTTAAAATTTTTAGCTTCTGTAATGTTTTGGGTAACTTCTTTAACCTTTGCAATGGGGGAAGTGACTGAGCTTCCAAAGCCACACCCGGGCCCTGATGTAAGGCTTCACTCTTCTTCCTGAATCTGCCCCAGGTAAAGAGTGTCTTCTCCTGGTTCTTGGAGCTATCACTGCTGTCTGGGAGAACCTTCTCTTGAGAGCTAAAAAAAATGAATGTTTCACAACCATTTATCAAGGTCCATGGGGGGGGGGGGGCAAATGTGTGTGTGTGAATATGTGTGTGTGTTCAAGCTTGGGAGACAATGTGTGTGGGCGTGAGGGGGTTCGTGTGTGTATACGAATGTATGTGTATGCACCCATGACTCTGTGTGTATATGTCAGTGTGTGCATGGGGGTGAATTGCATGTGAATGTGTGTGTGTCGTGTACCTGCACTTGGAATGGGAGTAGGGAGAGGGCTGCGAGCCAACACGAGGAGACGATAATGAACACCTTTTCTTCTTTTCTTAATATGCATTTTTAAATTGAAGTTCGATTCGCCAACATATAGTAAAACACCCAGTGTTCATCCCGTCAAGTGCCCACCTCAGTGCCCGTCACCCAGTCACCCCATCTGAAGTCCTACTTCGTTGCAGGAGCTGAGGGGTTAATACCGATTTCACAAAACTAGGGTCTTGGGCTGGAGAAGCTGCTGGCAGCTTATCTCACTCTCCCCAGGATTCTTGTTTCACCCTTGTAGTAACATTTAAATTAACTTGCTTTGATGGTCTCAGAGTCCAAACAGCAGACTGCATGAGATAGAAATGTGCTCACATTAGCAGAATGAAAAAAAAAAAAGGAAGCAGGCTTGCCCACAACGGCTGACTCAAACTGTTTGCGAGCTGATATCCCTCAAGAGAACTCTGGCTTTTCCTTCTTGAATATTTTGCAGAAATGGGGAGAGGGGCAGAAAAACATTAGTGTTCAGCCGGCGGAAATAGGAGTCTGAGATAAAAGTAATAGTAGTAGATGACATTCTGTGGGGAATGGAGAGGCCACTGAGCGGTTTATACGCGGGGTCTCTTGTAATGCTCATGACAACTGAATGAGGAGGTGTCACCATCCTCATCCCCGTTTTGCTCATGAAGAGGGGGAGGTCCGGGGTTGTGCCGCTGGTGGAACTTCCAGGCCCCAAGTCGTGCGCCCACAGTCACTCAGCAGGCCAGGAGCATGAAGAGAGCACAGGCTGGTAGTTTGACTCCAGGCCTTGCACGCCTGATCACACCGAACACCACCTCGCAACGTGTAATTCTTTGTTGAACGTTTTTGGAGATTTACCATCACAATGTGGCTTCATTTGGGAAGATGCTCACTTCTTGTTTCCTAGCGGACTAGTGCAGAATTTTTTCCTTATAAAGAAACCCTCATGGACCTTCATTTTCTGGAGATTTTGGTTTTGAAATGCTCGCAAATTTCATAAATTTGGTTTATGTAACGATGCACATCTCGAGAGGCTCCCGGGTGCATGTGTGTACGTGTGTGTTGAATGTGTGTGCCTGTATCGGTCCTCGATCTGAGTGTTTACAAATGTCAGGAAGCTTAGCAATTCTTTTCTCCTGGGTCTCCAGTGTTCTCTATGCTTTGCCTGTTTCCTGGGTTCTGTGTGAACACCCTCTCTGTTCTGCGCATCTTAACCAAGGCTTTGCAGAAGCTAAGGTTTACTTTCATTTCAAAACATCATATTCCTTGGCTCTCAGTTTCACTCTTTTCTATTACTATTACCAAGCTGGAGCTATTCGGTTAGATGAAAATTAAAATTCTTAAGGATACCAAAATAAAATTCGTGGGTGCTTAAAATTCAGCATATGGGGAACTCTTCTATCAAGGAGTCAGTGTAGCTGTTTTCTGGCTTTAAAGAATTTTTTTTTTTTTAATGATGATGCTTAAGCTGCAATATTTTTAAATGTTTCATAGCATTAGTATGTCTCGGGAATAGAATTAATATCCTTTGGTAAGAATGTTTATATTTTTATACTTTAATTCAAAATTTCAAGTCTTTGGCTCACTAGAATGAAACACTACAAGGCTACCACTCAATGCGAATATTTAGGGATGTTTAAATCTACATTTCTTCCTTTCAGTAAGCAATTTCCCAGTTGAGTATTCCTTCACTTCACACCTTTTCATTATGTACCCACTATTTTCCAGGCCCTGTGCTAGGTGCGAGGATTCAGCAGCAAAAGGTAGATGTAGCCACCGCCTTATAAACACATAAAAATAGATTACATAAGGCCCTATGAAGGAAACGAAAGAGATGTGGGGCTCTCTGCAGAGCCATCAGGGAAAGCTTCACTAAGGAGGTAATCCATGAAGTGCAGGAATTTGGATAACTACTGATAAAAATGTGGATGGGATGTGTTTTGAAGGGCCATGTGAGACAACAGTAGACTCATTTCAGGGTGCTCATGGCACTATGGGATCCAGTTTCCTTTCATCTTTGTTTCTTTATGTGGCTGCTGACCTGCAGCCATTGCATGTAGGTGCAGCTCAGCCGCCTTGACTGCTGACTTGTTGGCGCCCTGCTGCTCTGAAGGGGCTGCTGCTGGGAACTGTGGTCTCTGGGTCTGTGGGATCTTCTGAAGAGCCCACTGGTGCCTGAAAACCAAGACTGTCAAGTGGTAAGGAATCCAGATCTTGTTCCAGGCATCTAGATTCTGAGTCTCAGGATTTGATAGCTCTTTAGGTAGCACTTCATTAGCTATAGAATTAGGAAGAGGCCTTAGTTCATCTGGGGGATTACTACTGGGCTCTAGATGCTCCACTACCTCATTTGGGGAGATTTGATGACTCTTAGGAGTATAATTAAAATCTCTGCCATTAAAATCATTTCCATTTGATTTTTACCCCCTTCATTTATTTTAGAATCATCATCATCATCATCTCCCTGTTTAAGGTCTCAATCCTTACTCCCATGACTCTTTCCATTGCTCCTATTACCCATACATAGCATGTACATGATCCACAATCACCTTGAAAGGAAACTGCCCACCCCCCCATGCCACTAGAATGTAAGTTTCTTGAGAGCAGAGACCCTGCTTATGTTCTTAGTGGGTATAGTCTAATGTAAATAGAACACGGCACAGGGTAAGTACTCATCAAATGTTGGGTGAATGAATGATTGCAATGCACTGGCCTTCTAACATGGCTCGGGCCCATCGGTCCTTTTGTTGATATGTTGTCAATTACAAGAAAATTCCCCCTCCTGAAATTCTCTGGGGTATTTTAAGAAGGGAATCCTATTTACTTAGTTCACACACGGATTTCTGATCATTGGAGACAGTATCACATTGACCTCTTTGATTCCATGCAAACCCTGTCCAGATTTTTTCCATTCCGTCACCAGGTGGGACACTGAGTGATGGGAAGTTTCCGGTACATTCTCTCTCCATTCATCACTCTGCTAGAAATATGCCTTTTTGTCTGTCTTTTGCTAAGATTCCCAAAGAAAATTTCTTTCCCAGAAAAAGTTTTCAAAACTTTTTGGTAGGCAAAAGCTATTTCTGGAATGAGTAACAGGAAGAAATTGCCCTCCTGAGTGGGGGGAAGGGAGTCAGTAAAATCGCAATCTTCTCTCTCATTCCCCAAGATTTCAGGGAAAGGGCCAGAGAGGCATGATTTCTTTCATCCCTTGATTAGTCTAGACTCCTACATTGCTCTCCTGTCTCCCAATAGAGACCATCTTGTCTCTATTTTGCCTTCATTTTTGAAGGAGAATTTCACTCAATTTAGAATTTTGTGTTGATCCATTTTTCCCTCAGCAATTTGAAGGTTTTATTCTATTGTCTTGTTTCTGTTGAGAAGCTGGATACAGCTCCTGTCATTGTTTTTTGCCTGAATGTGATGTGTCTTTTTCTCTGACTGCTTTTTAAGATTTGTCTTGTCTTCATTCATTAGAATATGATAAGTCTTTGCTTTGTCTTTCTTTCTTTCTTTCTTTTCTTTCTTTCTTTCTTTCTTTCTTCTTTCTTTCTTTCTTTCCTCCTCTTCCTCCTCCTCCTCCTCCTCCTCCTCCTCCTCCTCCTCCTCCTCCTCCTCCTTCTTCTTCTTCTTCTTCTTCTTCTTCTTCTTCTTCTTCTTCTTCTTCTTTCTTCCTCTTCTTCTTCTTCTTCTTCCTTAATGTATCCTGTGTGTGGCTTATTGAGTTTCTTGGGTACATGGGTTTTTTTTTTTCTTATAATCAAATTTGGAAATTTTGGGTTATTATTTCTCTTTGTGTTGTTGCTGTTTCTGCTTCCAATCTTTTTTTTTTCTCTCTTCCTGGGGCTCTAATAATATATATGTTGGACCTGATTTTTCCCCTCAGGTCACCCAAGTTCAGCTTCAGTATTTTTTTTTTCTCTGTATGCCTTAGTTTGGATCATTTCTAATGACCTGTCTTTGAGTTCATCAGTACATTTTTTCCCTGCAATGTACATTATGCTGTTTAATCCATACAGTGAATTTTAAAATTTCTGGTATGGTGTTTTTTGTTGCTAGAATTTGCTTTTGATTGTTTCCATGGCTTCTAGTTATTTACTGAGAGTCCCTAGATGTTCACTTATGCCCATTGTTTTCATTTAGAACTACGAACATATCTATAATGGCAATTTTAAAGACATCGTCTCCTGATTCCAACAGCTCTGCCATTTCTGGGTATGTTTCTATCGATTTCTTTCTCTTTCTGGTTATGTGTAGAATTTTTCCTGATTCCCCCCACACCCCATGTTTCATGACTTTTTATTGTATGTTACATATGTAGATGCTATGTCATGAGCCTGGATTTTTGTGACCTTCTCTCGAAAGGCATTGAGTTGTTGTTGGTGTTGGGTTTTTTCCTGGTGGGCTTGATCCCATCAAGGCTTGTTCTAAGGGCTTGTCAGGATGAGCTGCAGGGAGTATGGTGTAGCCTCCTCCTAAAAATGGCCTTTCTGAGGTCACAACTGAATGCCTGGGCTTCCAGCCATCTGTTTTGACTCTGGCTGGTCAGAACCCCATGGGACCCCAGTAGTGTGTGACCCCTCTGATCTCCATTCAGCTCTTGGGTCCCCTGGTGGCTCCCTCTGCAAAACTTCTGCATGTGCACACTTTAATACCCAACCAAAGGGACCTGCAGGAAGATTTCTGCAGCTTCTCTGCATAGTGTCCTTTTTTCCTGCAGCCTTCCCCACAGATTCTAGCTGCCTCAGCAGTCCCACAACCTGACATCTGCCAAAGCCCCAAGGCAGCTGAGTCACATATATGTTCAGTTTTATGGCTGTTATGATAGGAAGGTAAGACCCTTAGCCACTATTCTGCATGGTAGAGCTGGAAGTCCCAACGTCTTCTTTCTCTTTGTTTTCTCAGAGCTCAGGGTAGAGCTCAGAACCAAGTGCTGCTGTTAGTTGGATGAATGCACAACAACTTTGTTGCGTGACCTGCCTAAAAGCATTTGAGAGAGCAACATGTAGAGACCAGGTCTTTCGGTCTGGGCTTTTCTATGCTGTATTGCGTGGGGCTGCATTTTCCCTCTGTGGTTTTGCACTGGGGACCAGAGTTCATGTAACATACCTTTATGTAAAGAAGGCTTAAGTCCCGTATGAATGACTTCTCTCTTGTATGAACTTGACACCCACACTGGTGATGAAACCACATTTAACCTTTCAGGATTTGTTTCGGGGGATGATTGGGGAAGCACAGGGAAATGTCCAGTGTTTTTCAGTACTCTCTTCTTAGCTTCCTTCTTCATTTCACAAAGCCACGGGACACTGCTTAGAATATCTGGCTGATGCAATCACGGGCTACTTTCTTGTCGTCTTGAAGAATCCGGATGCTGAGCCTGGTCCTCCTGGAGCAACCACGTGTTGATTTACATTCTTTGGAGCTGATGCTCAGATACTGATTTGTACTGCCATCCTCCCCTGGGCATGGCTGCACGTGGAAGTGGGGCTGGGGGGACTGGTGGGTCAGAAGGGAGAGGTGGGGAGCGTGGCAGGAAGAAAGCCTTTGGAAGCTGAGTTCTGCTTATGAGATGTGCAGCATTGGCCAGTTTTCTTAAGCTCTCTAGTCTCAGTTTGCTTGTGTATAAAATGGGAGTAATAATACCTATCTTCTAGGGAAGGTCAAATGAGTTAATGAGGGTGAAACACCTAGTGTCGTATCTGCCTCAGGAACAGTTCACATTAATGATAAGTGTTCCTTCCCTTCCCTCTCTCCCTCTATCTTTCCCTCCCTCTTCTATCCTTTCTTTCTCTTTCTCTCTTTCTCCCTCCCTTCCTTCCTCTCTTCTTTCCTTCCTCCCTCTCCCCCTTTCTTCTCCTTCCTTCCTTCCTTCCTTCCTTCCTTGCTTCCTTCCTTCCTTCCTTCCTTCCTTCCCGCCTGCTTGCCTGCCTTCTGGAAAGAAGAGGACAAAGCAGCAGTATATTTTGTTATAGTGATTAAGAGCACTTAACAAAAACTGCTTCACTGAGGTGTAATTAACTCACGAAAAGCTGTAGAACATGGTTTTTGTCATCAGCCAGCCCTCAGTTTAAATCTTAGCTCCCAAGCTCATGACCTATAAGACTTTGGAAGAGTCAAAGTATTTCTTCAAGCCTTCATTTATTTATTCAGCTGTAAGATGGAGGTAATAATTCTGGATGGATACTATCTTGAGAATTGAATAAAAATTGAGCAAATAGGAAGTGTCCATCAGAGCCTGCTCTGGCAGGTGCTTGTATTCTCTTTCCCAGTTTGTTCTGCACCAGTTCCAGAGCAAGCTCCAGGATGCTGCTTGGTTGGTCTACCTTCCTCCTGTCCTGACTTTCTCTCCTGTCTTCTTGCTGGGGAGAGTTATTCTGGAGTGGGGATGAAGCTGGCATCTGAACTTACATATCTTCCAAAACATAAATGATAAAAATTTATTTTGTGGATTTTGTGTGGAAACATCTACTTCCACTTTCCCCAACTTGCTTCTCTCCCCCATGTAAAGCATGTTTGGGCAAGATCAAGAGACAGGATTGGATAAATCCTATAATAATTTCTGATTGGAAATGCATAATTATAAAATCTAATAATAACAAATAATATATAATAAAATTAATGATAATAATATTAAAACAATAAATAATCTCCATTTGGGAATTGGAAGATAAATTAACAAGAAGGGACTATGGGTACTAGTTTGCTCCATGAACAGTATTTAGGCCCCACTTGATGCTAGTTTCCAGGAGGCAATAAGATACCATCTAATGGGGGAAAGACAGAAAAGCAATGAGCTGTGATGGAGGAGGGGATGGGGTGGGGTCTGAGGGAGCCCCAGTATGGGGTCATCCAGGGAAGGCTCCATAGTGGAAGTGACATTAGAGCGGAGTCTTTCCCTTGAGGTAGGGAGGAAGGCAGGCACTCCACTCAGAGTGAAAAGTAGGCCAAGAAATGAGGAAAAGCAGTGCTTTAGCCAGTGGGGCGGAAGCCAACGTCTACCAGTTTGCAAGAGCTGGATGTTAACTTTTCAGGAATTTTGTGAGCTGTCATTAAACATAGCCATGATTAAGAATTAAATTACATAAACTTCCATTCAAATACATTATATTAAAGCTAATACTATAATTAAAGGTAATAAATCCTCAAAACTTGTCACTTCTTAATTGTCACCACATTTTATTATCCTCTAGCCTCTTGCAATTACTTATTTCTATGGTATCTGAGGGTTGGAAATACTATGTAATGGTGTGCCCATACCTGTCTCCCCTCAACTCTCCATTCAGTGGCCCTATGTTGTTGGCTTGGAATTGATCATGGTGCAAATATCTACACCATGGATAGTGGTAAATGGTACAGATCAGGGCTTTATTTTGGAGAGCTGATTGTTAAACATTTATTAGTATACTGCTGCCCCCAACTTAGGGGAAGGGGAGCACCAACTGAAACAGGGATCCGGATGGAGGCCGAACCAAGACTGGACTTCAGTGCTCTCAAGGTCAGGAGCTTGGATTTCCCCCCAGAGGAGATAGGAAGCTCCTAGGGCATTTTAAAGTGGGAGAGTTATATGATCTGATTTGTTACAGAAAGACCACTCGGGCTTCTGTGTGGTGAGTAGACTGGAGTGGGCTGCACATGGGCCAGAGTGAGCAGTGAGCAGGAGTGTTGAAATAAAGAATAAAAGATGGGGTCAGCCTTAGTGATTAAATGCCGGGGGTCAGGGAGTGTGATCAGTCTAAGATGGCCCCAGGTCTTGCTTTGGAACATGTGGTAGAAGGTGGCAATGCCTCCAAAGTGTTGGTGGACAGGGAGAGTGTCCTGGACGCAGGAGAACATCCCTGAAAGTGCCTTACTCTTCTGCTTCTGCCTGCATTAAATCTACAAGCACTTATAGGGATTTATTTTGGCTGTGTAAATAAAGTTGGGTATCTTTGACCCTTTGCCCGTGGACTGCATCTTCTAGAGGCATCATAGGCCTGGGAACGCGGTACTGGGGTCAATCGGACCCAGCTCCCTTTTTATTCCAATGACTCCTTAGGCATGATGGCCTCTTCCCTGAGCTTCAGTTTACTTCTCTGTAAAGTGATTATTGTCACCCACATCTTATTCTCCTCCCCAAGGAACTCTTGGGAGAAGGGACACTGCCAGTGCTTTTTCTAATGGTGTCAGATTGTTTTCCCCAGTGCAAGGGTGAGAACTGGGAGAGTTCCTAGCAGAGAGGGAAGCAAAGACTAGTTAGGTGTCATTCCTGAAAAACAGCAGGGAGTATGGGACCTCACGTGGTGGCTGCAGGAGAAATGTTTTCCGTTTGGGAGCATGGAGCGGTGTACGAGGGCTTGATGGGGTAGTTGTCACCAACCATACCGGAAGAGTTCAAGGTGTGACTCATTTGTTTTTGGCTCCAGGACAGCTGGCAGCTGGCCAGCACTCAGCCATCTTGTTCTTTGCCCCTGAATGTCCTAGTAATTAGCAGTTCCCACTGAGTGAGTCACACTTGCTATCAGTTATCGATTGTGCTGTGGAGTCCCAGGTCCAAATGTTAACTAAACCAAACAAACAGACTCACCCATATGGGATGTGAGCCCCCTTGTTTTCTGTCTTCACACCTTGCTTTTTCCCTTTAGGATCACTTACCAAAATTGGGTTTTATTTGTTAATTTCTTCATTGCAGCCCCTCACAGTTTCAGCTCAATGGTGTGGAAGCTTGGTGAGACAATCACTCACAGCACCCAGCAGGGGCCCACCCATTGAGGTTGCTTATTAAATATCAATTGATGAATAAATTAACCAAGCCCCCAGCCCATCATTTACCCTACTTGCCTTTATTAGAATTTTATCGCTTCCATAATTTGGTTTTGTTTCCTTAAATGGGGAAGGGAGGAAATATAGAGAACAGAATTTCCAGGTCATTTTCTGCCAGAATGACAATGGTCATTATTAAGCACTGACTAGGGTCATGCACCTTCCTGGGCATTATCTCATTTTATCTGCACAAGGGCACCTGCAGATATGGTCCAGTGTTATGCCCATTTTGCAGATGAGGAAAGTAAGCCTCAGTTAGACTAGTCAGCTGTCTGTGGTCTCCACAGCTGGAATGTCATGGGATTGAGAATGTAGCTTCAGGGTCTGGCTTTCTGCTTCATGTGCCAGTGCTTTGAAAATTCTGGTTCTCAACTCTAGCTGTATATTGGAATTATCTGGGAGTTCAAAAACATATGGCTGCTTGTCTCCCACAGTTGGGGATTCTGATTTCACCAGTCTTGGGTATCGGGGTTTTTAAATCTATCCCTATTTCCTGCACCCACCAACATGCAGTCAAAATGGAAAATTATTGCCCTGATAGACATGGAACCAGTCAAGCAGCATTGTTCGGGGGCAAATCTAGGTAAGGCTCACTAGGAAAGACTTTGATGATGGTGCATCCTGGCCTCCTGGGATGAATGCATATCCTGGAGAAGAGAGGGCTCTTGGTAGGTAGGATGTCCCCTGAAAAGGTGAGACCTGATGTTACTCATCTGTAGTATTGGGATGATGATAATTCTGGTTACTCATCTGTGGTTTGGGGTGATGACTATTATGGCATTGCTTAGCTGGGATCCTAGAATCTTGGGGCTGGAAATGAACTCAGGGACTCTCACTGACGTCCAAAGAAGTTAGATAACTTGTCCAAGCCTATACAGTGAGCAAGAGGAAGAGACACAGAACAAGACAGTGAATGAGAAGCTGAAATTAGACTAACTGGTAGGGCCAGCTCCAGATTTATGACTCTGGCTGTGTGGCTCTGAGCAAGTCACTATACCTCCCTGACCTCAGATTCCTCATCTGGAGAATGGGCATGATGATACTCTATACTCTCAGGGTTCTGCGATACTGAAAGGACAGTGTGTTTTTAGCACAGTGCTTGGCACATAGTGGGTGCTCAGATCTTTCTGTGGTTGACAAAAGCAGAATAGAGAATACACACAAAGGCAAAATGGAGCTCCAGAGGTCACCCCAGGTGGGTGGCGACATTGCAAAGGACCTGGGGCCAGTGGAGAAGTTACCCAAATGATCTTGTGGTTGGGAGCTGGGACTGATGTGAGACCTGCATGTGGTCAGAGTTAGGGCACCCCAGAATGGGTAAAGTTGGGTTGATAGGAGAGTGGCATTGCCAGTGTTCTTATTATAGGTACTAGGAATGAGTAGGTATTGCATGACATTCAGGAAGGGACAGCATCCTCAGATCCTTCCTGGGGTGAAAGTGGTTGTTCAATCTATGGTTATTGCATTAAATAAAAGACCCAGCCATCTTTTGAGGATTTTGTGGTCCATTCCCAGGAACGCCAATCTGGAAGGGGGGGGGTGGCATGGATGGAGAAGATGAGTTTTACTGACTTGAGCCTAGGGAGGTAGGCTCCGACTGAAGATTTAAGGAGATAGTGCAGGTGAAGCATTTAGCACTCCAAGTGCCCAATAAACATCAGCTATTGTCATTTACTGCTAACAATAAACTCAGAGCATTGGGCACTTTTACTCTTCCTGGGTTCAAATCCTGGCTTAGCTGAGTAATTTTGGATAAGTGGATTTCATCTCTTAGGCCTCATTTCCCTCATCTGTGAAATGGCCTGATAGTGTGATTCCATCCCATCTGTGGTGTAAGATGAACTACAGGAAGTTGAGCTCCGTGTCTGACATAAGGTAAGAACACAGGAAATGGATGCCCTGAGACTGGTGTTAAAGTCTGGGTTATGTGGAATGGCCAGTCTGCTTCCAAGTCCAATTATAAGCCAGAGGGGAATGAAGATTGCTGTCAAAATGGAACTTTTACTTTGCCAACTCTGGACTTTACATCTCAATTCTAGTTACCTTTCTATGTCCTGCACTGATGGGGTGAAAAGTCCCCACGTACCAGCTGGAGAGTTTTGTAGTATAAGGTACAAGGGAATTTTGCTTTCTCTTGGAGAAACCCTCTTATCTCCAGAAAAAGGGAAGCTCACTGGAAAGTCAGGCATTATAAACCCAGAATTCTTGAAACCTGTTTGTAAACTGCTTATGGAAGGGATTTTAGCCGCCTTCATTTACTTCTGCTCAGGAGTCTCAGAGAAAGAAATGGAGATCTACAGAGATGAAATAGTTGGTTGGCCCAAGGCCTCAGAATTTGCCAGTTGGCAGACATGAGCCTGGAACACAGGTCTGTTGACTCTGGGTCTACTGTTTCCTACAATTCCACCCTTGGGCATTTTCATTGTTATTATTGTTGTTGTTGTTGTTGTTGTTATTATTATTATTATTATGTGTGTGGGTGAGTGTGAGCAATGGAAACAGGGATGGTAGTCAGAATGTCTTAACAGTTGGTTAGTTTTGTCTTTTCGCTCCCAAATTCCTAGGAATGGAGAGTCCTTTTGAGAATTGATTGAAAATGTTGACTTTGGTGAGCTGGATTAGGAATGGTTTTTCTCATCTGGGGAACTAGCATTATGACTTTTGTAGGTATTTGGCTTTTAGTAAGCTAAGGGCAAATAATTCATTTATCTGTGTAAGTATAAAAAATGTTTTGCCCTCATCACTTCCAGGAGTGGGTGTGAGCTGAACCTGAGAGCTAAGTTTCCGAAGGGCACCCCTGCACTCACAGGTTTTCCCACTGGGAGAGGAATTTTTGAGATTAAAATTTTAGAGGAGAGTGTTATCCTTCTCCCTTGGTCCACATCTGATTTTACCTGCGGCGATGAGCTGGCAACAAATGAAATTTCTATGTGACCATTTCTGACCCATGGAAATGGCAATTTAATATGGTCCCCAAGTAATACTGGCTGGGCACCAGCGACGGAAAAGGGTAAGAGATGGCTTGATTTGAACCCTTTTGATCCTTGCCAATTGCTGTTTTTGTAAGAGGCAGGGTGTATAGTGTCAGAGAGTTCTGGGCTCCGTCAAGCACTAACACAGTCCTGGCTTTACTCTCTCTTCTTCAGGGTGGTTGGATATGTCACTTACCCACAGAGTCTTCTAATTCATAGAAGAAGCTCAGTGGATTCCCTCCTTGTCTCCCTTCCCCTCATTTGACCAGAGTCCCTCAATTTGTGGGACTTGAAAAGTTTTGTAAGATTTATTATAACTTGAGAACAATCGGTTGCCATTTTGCATTCGAGTACATGGAGAGCTAGATGCATTAAAAAAAAAAAAATCCTAAGAGGTCTTAATCTAGAAATATTTAGATCTTAATATAGGAAGGAAATTAAATGAACAGATAAACAAAAGAATTGATCTAATTATTAAGATTTTATGGCTTTCTGTGCCGATTTATTAAGTTACATCTATTAAATACATTAACACATACAACATTTCATTCACAGTGATTAGAATTCGCACAGTAGTGCCGGAAGATATAAGATGTTTACCAGTTACCAGTATCCAACAGTATACAATATGCATTTTACCTTGGGATTGTGACGTTTTAACATAAAACATAGGATCAATGAAAGCGCTTGGGGTTTATCAGTAAAACCACATAAATACCTACATTTGTTCAATCTGTATACCCCTGGAACAAAAGCGGGGTCAGTTACATATTTTGATGACTTTATGAATAAAGTCATTTGATTAAGTTCAGCTACTTTGTTTGTGCAACCTCGTGTTTTTACCTCCTCTTGAATGCTTGCAGTAGGAGATTGGAACTTGCCCGGTCATGTTCCTTCTTGTCTTGCTCTCCAGTCTAGATAAGTGCTGTCACATGACAAGTGCTTAAAAAAAAAAAAACACAAACCCACAAAACTGATTCATGGATGAAATGAAAAGACTGCTGGGCTGGGTGTCAGGAGCTGTGAATTCTAGTCTCAGCACTGCTACCAGCTACTGTTGACATTGGACCATTTATGTCATCTCCCTGAGCCCAGGTTTCTTCGTCATTAAAATGATGTAACTTGGAGTAGATAAACTCTGTAGATCCCAATGGTTCTAAAGTTCCATGGCATTCACTACTGGTCAAAATCAAACAGTTAATCTGTCTTGGACGCTCTTGGAACAAAGTGGGAAATGGCGGCCACTTGTAGGCTGGGAGCCACTCAACTCTTGACAAGGCCTGCCAGGTTCTTAATAATCCAGTAGAACACACGGAAGTCAATTTTAAAAATGCCTGCACTAAAAAAATGCAAATGGCTACATAATCATAGATTTGGAAAAGACCTCAGACATCCTTTGGCTCTATCCCTCCTACCACCTCAATGATGGAACGGCTTCTCCAGAACCCTTGAGATAAGCCCTTTGCTTGAATATATCCAGGGACTGAGAAATCACTATCTGGGGATATTGTATTTCGGGGGATAAAAACTTTTTCTGGGTATTGGGCCACAAACGATGACCTTGTAAACTGCAACTGCTTAGCCCTAGCTCATTCCTCTAAGGGACATGGAAGCAGTCCCCTCCCCCCTTCCACATCCCCCAAAGGTATCTGATAATACTTCTCATGTCTTCCTCCAATCTCTCCTCCAGTTATTAAAACAAATACTATTTGCTAAGAGCAATGATGAGCCCAGGATTATGATTCGGGAAGACAGTATCTCAGCCCTAGATCTGCCAAGAACTCATTGTGTGACTCCGAAAAAGTAACTTCCATCTGGGCTGGCATTTTCTTCTTAAAATGGGGTGAGAGAAGGGGTGGGGGGCAAATCTGTCTCAGAACTTGGACAGCTCAAAATATGGATGTCGGCCTGGGGCAGGCCACAGGTGTGGCTGCTCTGATCCACACTCTGCTTCACCATTAGAGCAGAAGGATTCAGGGGTTAGCCCAGGCTCAGCTGCCAGGATGAGGCCATCACTATCAGTATCCAAGAGAGTGGTGCACACAGGAAAAAATTTCTGCTCCACAAGGCAGAACACTTTCAGGACTCCAAGCCCTAGAAGAGTAAGAAATCTTGAGTCCAGAGACGACTGCATGTGTTCAGCAAAGTGCAGAGTATAATGAGCAATCCTGTCCTGAGGAATTAATCCCCAGTGTTGCAATCATGGGAACACGATGGGGGAGGCCTGGGGAAAAAAATCTTGCAAGAGACTGTTGGCAACGGCCGTGCCTCGTGCACAGTGAGCTCGTCAAACTTTTAAAATCCAGCTCGGTTTACTGACGAGCACGGATGTGGAACTTCCTCTGGGGTGACGTGGCTTAGGTTGAAATGGAGCCAAGGACCTAGTCTGCCTCTCTTATTGAACGAACCAGACGTTTTCGGGATGTGAAAGTCCTCTTGTACCTTAGTCAAAACATTTAGGAGTTTTCATAGCCTAAGCAATGCCATCCTGCCGAATAGATCTAGACCAGGCTAGGGTCAAAATGCTAGTGACCCTGTGCATTTTGATCACGATTCCTGGATTTTCGGAAGGCACACGGGCTTTGCAGAGCACCTCTGGCTCATCCACAGGTTCTGATATTTTCAAGGGTGTTGATGGCCAAACTCAAGTCCTGAGGATGATAACCTCTCTCCACGTGTAGCGTAAATAATGGATTCTATCAGACGAAATGGTATCTTTATTTCGTCCCCTTTTATTAATGGAAAACTCTGAGTAGCTGTTTAAAAAACCCACTTGCGTAAACACAAATCATTTTGTTAATGATCATCCTTCATCAGATGGCACGTATTTTCCTAATGAGAAAATTTCCACGTGCCTAAAGTTAGCTAATTAGCTAGCTAATACTACCAATATAAATGGAAGGGTCTGCAGACAATGGACTGCTGAGCAGTTACAGTAAACACATCTGAGACTAAAATAATTTCTCTTTGTGTCCCCCGGGGCGAGTAAGGACTCGGTAAATGTGGACTTGATTTGAATTCAGCCCTTTGAGAGACATTGGAGCAGCAAAGCATTTTCCCCCTAAATTAACGATTTTCTGAAGCACATGGGCGTGCTCCTTTCCTTGAAAATCCTCGACTGCATCTCATTTACTCTGTTTAGGAGACCACCACATTCTAGAGTGTTCTCTAGCCTCATTTTTAAAACTAGTGCACAGAATTGAGCCATAGAGATAACACCTAGGAAACAGAAGTTTTGACCTGAGTTCTACTGGAAACTCGCGGCTGGCCCTCTCTGAACGGTACCAGATGTTAAGGATTTAACATATTTAGCCAGGACAGCCTCAGCACGATATTACTCTTCAATAAACAAACAAGCTTATCACAGGAGCAAAATAAATACGTGACAAGGATGTTCCCAAAGCGGTCAAGTCTTTCAGAACAGCAGGACACTTCTGTTTCTTGGCTGACTCAAGGCCCACCGGCAGGTCCGAAGGTGAGCCGGGCGGGACTCTGGCCTCCTCCGTGCAAATCCTCTCTCGTGCCCCACATTGTTGGGAACCCATGCAAATGCACACCGAGCATTTTCTTTACTTCCATGGGGTGTGAGTTCTGATCCTGGAGGCAGGCTGGAGCTATCGATACAGTCATCCCGATCTGCCAGCAAGCATTGTTCTAGGAGTAGGTTGAGGGAGCAATGTTTTATCAAGCTGGTTTTATAGTTACTGAGAAACCTTTCCTTTCTGCTTTAAGTAAAGGGTAATTCCTCAGTCTCAGATGCCCTTTCCCCAGGGCCGTCTGTTGTCCGCCCACCCTCTTTCAGGGCTCGTTCAGGCTTCACTTCCTTTAAGCAGACTCTTCTGAATCAGGTGGCAGTGACCACACCCTTCCCTCTGCTCCCGCGGAGCCCCGTGCTCACCGTGGTGAGAAGCTGAAGGCTCTGGAGGCCTACTCGCCTAACTGAGAAACCAGAGGTCAATTTTTGTGTCATTATAACCCAACACATATTGATCACATACCGCTACACCAATCATCCTGCTCAGAAGCCCCCCGCACACCTTCCTGCCTCTGTAGTCTCCTGGCAAAAGGATTAGAGTGATTTCGGTGCCAATTTTGCTTTATACCCCTTCGGGAGGTTTCCTGCAATTGGCAGCACTTATAATCGGGGCCAGCGTGCTGGAGGTCACTGCCCATGTCATAGCGACATTCTCTTTGACTTCACAGACTGCTCAGAATTAACCAGTTACGTCCTTGTGAGCTCATTTGATCCTGAGAAACAAACTGGTGGATTCCTGCTTTACAAAGTCAACTGAGGCTCAGAGCACAAATTCTCCTCTACCCTTGACATATTTGTGCCAGAAAATCACACAGATTAGAGAGGATGAACTCACTAAAGTGTAGGGGGGACGGTCTTAATGTCCAGCCTCTCCTCCAGGGGAGAAGCCTCGGCTGGGCTGATCAGCCAATTCCATATTGAAATCTCTTGAATATTTTAAGAGAAAAATACCCAGAAAACATCTGCATGTAAAACCAAGAGTCGGATCTCAAAGCCGATCTAAGTCAACTTCTCTTAAGATTTGGTGATTGACTCTTTATCCCCCCAGAGAGTAAGTCTGCTGTCTCTTGGCATCAATCAGTCTTGTAGAGTTGGGCCAGTCGGCTAGAAATCTGTCTTCGAGCTTCTTGAGTGACCTAATCAGCTGGATGTCTTAGGAAAGCTTCAGAAATCTTACATATCAAGGTCAGATGATATGTTATTTTAGGACTTGGAGTTAGTCCAATTACGTTGGACTTGGAGTACATTGAGTGATATTTGATGAGGAACCAGGGAGCGGACTTCGTTTAAGTTTTGCGTAGTCTGTCTTGTTTTTCGTAGTATCTTCTGGGCTAAGGAAGTGCGCAGGATGTAAAAGGTGCTCAAGAGAACTGTGCTGAGTAAATGCTATTGTTGTATTTCTGACATGCATATGGAACTCATGCTTGCTTGTTTTCATGCCTGTGTGCATAATAAAAGGAGGGGTTGCTTTTCTCCTTTGCCATGAAAACCAATTCTTTCTTTCTTTCGAATGTTCATGAGAAATACCAGCCCTCTTTTCTTTCTTTTTTTTTTTTTTTTTTTAAGACAAGCCATCATTAAAGTAAGTGTTTGGAGATACCGATGAAGGATTTCGCCTCTAAAGTTTACACCATTTTCTAGGGCTTTGGATTTTGTTCAGGGCCCCTGAACTGAAGCAAATGTTTCACGATCAAATCACACAATAATTGGGCCCACTGGTGACCAAGGTGTAGTTCGAAGGAGTGGAAATGTTCTGAGTGGACCTCCGTTCATTTGGTGATCTGCGTCTCAGTGTTTAGAAACTCACCTCTTTGCCAAGCAACCACGATCATATGTCTGCTCTGTTCTGCTTTTTTTCCGGTTAAGATTCTCATCAGAAAGGCATATAAAGTCTGAAATTTCGGGCCTCAAACTTCATAGCTAAACCACTGTTTCTGTGGAATGCTCCAAAAAAAAAAAAAAAAAACCAAAACAAACAAAACAAACAAAAAAACCAACCTAAAAAAAAAACCCCAAAACAATAACAACAACAACAAAAAACCAACCACCCGCCAACCTTGTTATAATGGCATATCACTGAAGAAAATTAGAACTAGGAGGCGGAGGACCTTCACACAAGGATGTGTGCCTTGCCCCTATAGCAAGAAGGCTCCAAAGAAAGTTTTATCTTCTTTCGTGTAATCCACCAAAGAGATGTCACTGACGTTCACCATCAGCTTGTCCCCTTCCTGCAAGGAGAACATGGCCCCTAGGTAGATGGGCTGGAACCAGTTGCTGCCTACTTCACACACTGACTTGGTCCCCATTAGGAGCTGGGTTGGCTCCGGGTAGCTGTCTGTTACCTTGGTGATTACGACGATGATGGAGTCTGGCTTGTTCAGGCGGCTCCCTTGGCGGGCTTCACCACACTCAGATGTGGTCCCTCGGAACGTGACCTGGGAGTAAACAAAGTAGTCTCCCGACTCTGGGATCACCAGGAATTTATTTGTGTAGTTCATCCGGTTCTTGGTGAAGGCCAGGCCAAGTTCATGTTCCCAATGCAGAGCCGGAAACAGACTTCCCAAGGGCTGTGTGGGACTTTGTCTCACAACTGCAAAGACAAGAGGGAGGTTTAATTTGCTTGTGTCAGAACCTGTGGACTTCACCAGAAAGAGTCTCGTGTTATTTTCAGAGTAAAGTGATTGGATGAAACCAACAGCTAACAAGCTCCCGGAGGAGAAGGAGGGGAGGAAATAGTAAGCAGACACATACTTTTGTTCAGAGAGCAGCATCTTAGGGGCAAATGGCTTTGCTTCTCTGAGCCCCAGTTTTCTTTCCTGATAATTTAGAATTTTACCCGAGCTCTGTGATCCTGAGAAAGAGTGGAGGTTAAGAAATCTCACTCTTTTGTGTTTCGGAAAACAGCTCACGGCAATGGGCTTCGATGAAATGACTTAGATGAAACTGGTGGATGCCCCCCTCGGGGTAGAGGTACCCAACCTCTGACCAGACCGGACACCAGATCTTCCAAATTCCCATTCTCTGCCTCATAAGTGATTAGCTGAACTGTACTGTCTCTGCTTATCCATCGGAACATGATGCTTGTTAACAAAACTTTGGTTAAGCTTTTCTCCTGCCTTCAGGCTCCCGAGCTCCAGCCTACCCTCAGCCTGGGCCAGCAGACAGTCTCTCCTGAGAATAGGCTGGCCTCTGGGTAAAACATTCTCTGATGCTAACATGCCAACCTTTTCCCCACTTCTTCCCACCTGGTTCTTTGTAGGTTCGTTTACTCCTTTCTGTATAAGAAAACTCCTTTTACCATAACCCTTGAGACACTTGCAGACCTTGTGGCCAGAGCATTTTCCCAACTGTCACTGAGTTTCCTTCCCCAACTTTGCAATAATCCTTTTGCATGAACTCTCTCATTACCAAGTCAGGATTTATTTTTCATTTGACATATCTTTTCTTTTCCTTTTTTTTTTTAAAGGGTATAAAAATACCCATGGAAAGGATTAAAAGGGATGGTGTGTATAAAATCCCCAGCTATGAGGAATACCCTCTAAACAGCATTCACTTTCATTAGCCTTTTGTTTCAGACATACCCTACTACAAAGAGATCACATTTCAGGGAGTCAAATATTCCCCATAGCTCCTCTGCAATGAAACTGTCCGAAGTTATTGAAATGCAGACAATGATTAATAAAAAAAATCAACATGTAAGACAGATATTGGAACTAGAGATCTAGAACACCCTGGAAATGCTTCTCTGACAGCAAACTACAAGTTGATGTAATTGGATTGCGGAGTGTAAGGGACGGGGGCTTTTGGCCACTTCAGCCGGGTTCCAAATCTGGCTCTGTGGCATACGATATTATTAATCAGCGATGCAGGTCCCTGCTCTCTGAGTCTCCATTTCCTGTCTGTGAGCTGGAGATAAAGCCCCTTCCTAGTCTCATTTGGAAGATCCAGTGACTAGAGGAGAGATGGACATTTTTATCATGAGGCTAGCTATGGCAAGTACTCAACACACATTCACTTTCCCCAAATAAACCAGCATCTTTCATTTTGACAGATCCAAAAAATAAGCCTATTTCACTTTATATATTTTTATATGTTCTTCTGTTTGCATTGTTTATGAATGTGCATTATATACTTGGACATATAAATGAGTGCTTCTATGAAGTATGTGTATAGCAGAAAAAAATGAATAGAACCAAACCATTGATTTCAAATAAAATAATCTGCAGTAAAACTAATACTTTTCAGGAAAATAAAAATGTATTTGAACTTCCTATGAGTGCCTTGGAAATCCATAGCAATCACCAATATATGCTATTCGTCACCATTTGCAGATAGGTTATGTTTAAGGAAATATTTAGCGAACTTCATACCTGGTGGCTGACTAGAAACCTGGTTCCCGGATTTTTCTAAAGCATCTTTCTTGATGCTGACTGGATTGTGGTTTATTTTGCACAATGACACACGTTCAGAATGCATGTGGTCTCTCTGGTCTCTAATGCTCAGTGGGCCCTGGAGAGCTCTGTTGCTTCTTTGCAAAATCTATGAAAGGCATTTTTATTAATCACCCCAATCATCTCCACTCCTTTGTGGATGATGCAGTAGATTAAAAAAATCCTCTGGGGTGATGCAACCAAAATCATTTAGTCTCTAGACAAAGCAAGTTTTGTTAAACTGGTATGCAATTAGCTATGTCAACACAGCAGCAAGTGGGAGTTAGAGTAGGAAGTGTGTTGTAATGGAAACAGTGCAGGTCTAAGAGTCAGACTTGAATCTCAGCTCTTCCAAGTCATGTATGTGATTTGGGATAAGTGACTTGGCTTATCAGAGCCTCAGTTTCCCCTCTTGTTGGGACTATATGCAGATTAAATGAGATCATGGTTGTAAAATGCCTACCGTTGTGCCTGGTACACGTTAGGAGCTCAGTAGAACGTAGATACCCTCCCCTTGCTCCCCCATTCAGTAGGAAGAGGAATGATATCTTCATAGTCTGTTGCTAAGATTTTCCTGCCCAGCTTGTTCAATCTCTTCCGTTCCTAAAGGCAAGTGGTGATTGGTGATTTGATGTCTCTCTCTGGCCCTAATCCTCACTCAGGACTCACCACAAACACTTTCCTCTCGATCACATGTAAGTCACATGTCTTGGGCGCCAGGGATATTCCCCTGTGGGATGCAAATTTTCTTATAGGTCAAGAGAGCGTGCTTGCTTTTAACTCCCTAGTTTTTCAATGAGTTTTTAACACATATTTGTGTATGGTCTTGCTCTTTTCTCTGGAGTCTTAGAGGTATATGCAACTCCAGGCATCAGATGCCAGGAATTTCAATGCTAGGCTTGGGATACTGACTGGCTGGTGATATTATGAGGCCACTTCTAATCTCTTCACATCAACAAAAATTCTTTGCAAATGTCTACCTGAACGCAAAGGTCCAATCACTTCATTTTGAATAGGGTACAGATGGACTCCGTACATTTAACAACTCGGGATCTTGCATCTTTGACTAGATTCAGAATTACATGAATCGCTGAGTCTGAGGGAAGCTGTTTCTGAATGACTGAGGGTGTGCATGAAAGAGAGACAGAGAGAAAGGAAGAAGACTGATAGAATCTGAGAGAAAATGCCCAAGAGACGTGGACCTTTGGACCCCTTAAGGGAGGAAGACATCTAAAAATCCCCAACTGAGAGGAGAAGTCTGTTACCAAGGTATGTGGTTTCCAGTTTGAAGCTACTAGAATAAGTTTTGGCAAACTATCTGGAAGAAGTCTTAGGCCCATGGCCCATGCATGATCTGGAAAACACACCAGGGAGAAATACCTGTCAGGTGTGCCCTTGGCTTATCCCCACCAGCTCTGGGAGATGCATCTGTAAGGAAAAGAGAGAGAGATGCTTTGTGTGAGTCAGAGGGTAGCTGGAGTGAAGACTGTTTTTGGAGTTACATGGTGCCTGCAACTGGAGAGAAACATCCCTCCCCCCCACCCCCCGCCCTTCAGCTTGGTCTATTGTGGATTGTTGTCATTTTTCCAGAGACAGAGAAATTTCAGGAGAAAGAGTCTTGAACACAAGTGACTCTTGGCCTGTAACTTTGGGCAAGTTTCCAATGTGTCCAAGACTCTGTTTTCTCATCTCAAAGATGGGTGCATCCATTCCTATCATGAATGGAGAGTCCTTAGCATGATTCCTGGCACATGGTGTATGCTCAATGAAATCACATTGCCCTTCTTTCCCTGCTACTGCCTCAGGGGAACAAACTGACCTGTGGCCTTAATCAAGGACCTTTAGCCATATCCACTGAGGCATCTGGATGGCATAACAAATGGGGTAGGGAGTGGGTAGGATTAGATATTTTGTTCTAATACTTTTATAGGAATTAACTGATTTAATCCACACTAACCTGAGAGGGTAAGTATCATTAGAACCAATTTACAGGTAAGTAAACAGAGACAGAAATATTTGCTCAAGGCCATCACCTCCATAGGCCACCCACTTGGCCACACTACCATTTTGTCATTTTAGTGAATGGGGAGCAACCTCATTTCTCCTCTGGGTTTTCATATCTCTGAACCTTCTATATAGCAAAACTACTAGATAATGCTCTGTTCCCCACAAGGAAAGGCAACAAATATGAACACACTTACAAGCTCGCTGATGGGAAGGTTCAAACTCTTGTCCTTTTGGAGCCTAATGGAAAAGAAAAATATGATTCAGACCACCTGTGGCCCTTTTGTCACCCAACCCCACAGCTGCCCATAACAAGGGCATGATTAAGATGCTGCTGCTACCCAGCTTGGGCATTCTGAGATGAGGGACATGGCAATGACAATACTTGGTTGAGAGGAGTCATGTGCCTGAGTGCTCCCCTTGCATCCTCCAGCATCCTGATGACCTTCTCTCTCCTATCCTTGTCTTGGAAGCTCAACTTTGAAATCTGTTCTGAGAGCTTCCCCTGTTCTGTTCTAGGACACTCTGACATCTGTCATTGCTTCTATTATTTGAACAAATGATGGCACTTGCTTTATTTTCTTTTTTCCATCATGGAAAAAATTTAAAAATTGGAACCTTTTTAAAAAATGATACAGAAAAAGAAATAAGGGCTCTGTTCTCCTTCAGATGAACCCCTTGTTTCCATGCACTACATGGAGACATATCCATCCTTGCAATCCTAGCTTGTGGGCCATTTCAGGTACTACATGGGAGTGGAAGAGTAAATTCTTTGGAGGCAGATAGACTGAAATTTGAGTCCTGCTCTCACCTTTTATTAGAAATATGATCTCGAGCAAGACACCTTTCCTCTCTGAACTCTGGTGTCCTCATTTGAAAATGGGAATAATAACATCCCTAGCCTCAGATAACTCCCAGCTTTGAGATAAGGATCAAATCAGAAGATGTATGAGTCAGGGCAAAAAACACATGGAAAATGAAGGAATCACCACCACTCATGTGTCTGAACACAAAGCTCAGGAACAAAACTGAGTCCTTGGCTTAGGGACAAAATCATCATTTTACATTTTAGTTTCCAAAAAAAAAACCCTTCCCTGATATGATATTGACTCAACTCATAGTCTTCTGATTGGCTTCTTGTAACTACATAGTCCCCACAGACAGTGATCCTCATGTAACCAACCAGTTTTACATTTTAGAATCCGTGTATGTGTGAGATTGTACTTGCGAATGAGGAATTGTGCGTCCACGTGGGTAATAGAAAACAGCGGCAGCAGGGAGGGAGGTAGGAGCTGATGTGTCTTGTGTGTCTACATGTGTCTGTGGTGTGGTGCTATGTGCATGGATGTCTCTACACATGTCTGTGTAGACATGTGGGTGTAGCTATGTCATTGCTCGACTGTGAGCAGGTCTGTGATAGTCATGACCTTGTTAAAGCCCAGACTGTCAGGCTCGTTTTATTCCCAAGCCATGCTACCTAACCTTCACTGGAAGCCTTCTTAAGGCCAGAGATCTTGTCTTTGAATGACAGACCCCATTGTCTCTCCATTGTCTACATCATAATTCTGTGAATGGCACAATTGCTTTCCTTGAGTTGCCAGGCTTGAAACTTGGGGCTTTCTTCTCCCACAAACCCAAGCTGCCATTTTCTATTTTGTACTTTTTCTCATTCATGCCTCCCTACCAGGCCTTAGCATGCCATTCTCCTGGATTCTTCCATCAGCCTCTTAAATGGTCCTTTTGTATCTGGTTCTCCTTTCTTTGAAATCATCCCCTTGCCTGCTCTCAGAGTGCTTTTCCTAAAGTATCATTGTATTGGGACACAATCCTGTTCATAAAACTTCAATGGCTCCCCATGGCCTTCCAGACTTAGGCCCAAATACTTCTGGGACTCAAGGTCTCAGTTGACCACCCCATTCTTGTTACCCACTATTTATCCCTCTCTGAGAATTCTGTGCTCCAATCATGAGAGGCAACCACAGGGAATGATTCAAAGGACCTGAAAAATGCAGTAAGGGTAGCTACTACCTATTGAATGATGAATGGCACTGTGCTATGCTTAGCCCTTCACACACCTCATCTTCTTCAGCTTCGTCATGACTCTTAAGATAGATGCTATTCACACCCTTATATTGAAAATGGGGCTCAGTCAGGTTAGGTAACTTGCCCAATGCCTTACAGCTGGAAAGTAGAGAAATAGGGTTTTAACCTAGGCCAATCAATTCTAGAATCTTTGGGCCTAAATCATTGCATCTTCTCACTTCCAGATAAGATCCCCCTCTGGTGAGGTGGATGGATGAGTACCAGCAGTTCCATGCACTGTGACAGTAGGGGAAACACAGAATTCAGAAAACAGAAACCTGACCCAGAAGTGGGGGAATCAGGGGAAATTACCTCTGAAGTGAGTCTTATAGGTCCCACAGGTATTAGCCAGGTGATAAAAGGTAAATGACCATTCCAGACAAGGCCAACAGCTTGTACAAGAGTAAGGAGGCTCAGCAAAGCATGGGAGCTGCTGGGAAACGGGATTTCCGCTGCCAGATGAACCCATGTATTCATTTAGCATATGGTCATGGGTACAGTTGCTTTGGAGAACCTAAACCTAATTGATGCGATTACTTGTCCAGCATCAATAATTTTGATGGATTTTGGAGGTGCAGGGGGATGGAGAAGCAGCTTAGAATTGAGCTTATTCTGTAGCCTGTTTCCTTATTTGCTATTATCAGAGCTGATAAAGAATTGGTCTTTGGTGAGGCAGAAAACTGAAAGTGAGCCCAAAGAGAATTGGGCATAGTATGGTTGTATCCTCTTGTGTATGAAATCATGAAATCGTACTGCCGTGGCTGGTCTTCCACTTCCATTTCATTTCTCTGCTGAGAAATCTTCCTGAACATCTGCTTATTTTTGTCTAAGCAGACACTCAGCTAAGAAATTGGAGCATTCCCTTTGGCTCAGAGTCTCATTGTCATCAGCATGGATCTGCGATGTGAACACATTTCCCTATTTGCTCTACTGGATTTCTCTAACTTGGGCACACAGTTATTTTCATGCGTGGTTGGACATGTATGGATTTTAGTGGCCTGGAATCCGCTATACATCTGGAGCCTGTGATAGTGCCAGTTGGCAGGTGTTGAAGACCTCAATAGTCCAAGAGTCTCCAAAAACGTCAGCTGGGATTCTCTTTCCAAGAACAAAAACTAAAGCCTTCAATTACTTCTTCTCTTAATGAGCCTCTTCATGGGAGGAAGGTTTTTATGAGGGGAAGAAGGAATGCGTGAAGAGGAGATTTGAGATGAAGGAATAGTAGCTTATTGGGGAAAGGTTTATACATTGGAGCTGGTTCAATGCCTGCTCTCAAGGTGACCAAGGGGAACAGAGCTTTTCGCTTTCTAGTGCAATTCAAGCTGCCTGTGGGCAACGGCCTTGTCTGTCTCTTGCCTTCTGGTGCCTGGCATGTCTGTCAGATTATTTAATCAGCAAAATATGCTGATGCTCATGTGTCAGAAAGACAAGCAGGAAAGAGAGATGGAAGATGGTGGAGAAGGTTCAGCTTCTGTGAATCTTGCCTGAGTTTTGCAATCCAAAAAACTAAGCAAAAGACTTTTGTTTTTTATTTTAGAATACATGCCACATTTTGAATTCTTGTTTAAATTTTAAAAATTAAGAGTCAAATGGCCGTAATCTTTTAGTTACTGGTGTCTCCAAGTTTTTCATCAGGCTCTCATTGGAGCATAGTCATGGCTTCAGAAATGTTTGTTGAAGGTTGTGAGCTTTGGCCATGACTCAGAGACAGAAAAGGCGAATGTGGATGCTCATGGGGATTCGTGTTTAGTAGAATAGTGAGGCACCTGTGGCCGTCAGCCTTGATTAGCCCAAGAAAAGCAAGCTGGTGCTTTTCACCCCTTAGTTTCTATAGGTCAGGGGATTTTTCACTCTCATTTGAGTTTCTTTCTTTTTTTCTTCTCACTTTTTTTTTTTATGCTGATTGGTAATCCCTGACACTTCAATGAGGGAAGAAAGAAGGATGGAGGGAGGGAGACTGCTGTCTAGTCAAGTGCTCCTGGGGTGCCAGGTCCTGAACTAATGTTTACACGTGGCCCTTGTCTACCACTTCAGTTACTCTCAAAGGAGGGAATCACCTTTCTAGAGGCTTTGTAGCCCAAAGGTCAAAGAGTAAATGGAAATTCTGGAATCTGAAACTTCAGACTAAATCTAGACCCTGCCTGGCACATGTCAGGAGCCCCATAGACATTAGCCAAGTACATACCATGGATGACGGAGCCCCAAGCGAGATGATCTTTGAAATTCTCTTATTGGCAATTCCCCAGAAAGAAATCCCTTGAGTGTATTTTAACTAATGGCCCATTTAGCCTTTCTCCCATGTCCCATACCCACGTCTAGTATATTCATAAACAGGAAGAGAGATCCATTTCTTGCCGTCATAAATGCCGCAATTGCAAAAACATAAATATTTTATGACCCATAACATCCTCCCAGTACTTCTATGAGAAAAACACACTGTTGCCTCCCTGTCTTTGGCTTTTGCTTGCACAAGCATAAATCTAACCTGGACATGTTTTATCCCAAGACCATTTCATTCATCACCCTCCTAGGTACACTGGACAGGGCTTCACACCCAACATTCAGAGTGGTGCAGAGCTGAGTGTGTGGTGTTTACAGCCGAGCAAATGTGGGAATCCCAGCTCAGAGTTTCCTAGAAGTCTGACTTTGCTCTGTCACCTAACCTCAAGGAGACTCAGTCTCCTCCTCAGTGAAGGCAGGCAATAATTCTTTCCTCCTGGAAGCATTGTGATGCCTAAGGAAGACCACACACATACAGTGGATCTCCGACTCATCTTCCTTCTTTCCTTGGGCTCAGTCAATGTTTATGGCGCATGTTGTTGGTTCTGTGTAACTTCCCTTTGGTTTCGCCACTTCAGTGATACTCAGAAGCCATCCTTGAGTCTCTTCATGAGCAGTGGCAGATCTAGATCCTTTGAGAGCTCTGGATGGCCTCTTTCTTCTCCCAACAGAAGAGACTTCCCCTCTCCACAGCTGGCTTCTGGACTTCTGCCCCTTCCAGTGCAAAGGGCTTGAGGGGATGGAAAGTAGCCTCCATCCACTTCAAAACCCACACTTGTCACTGCTGTCAGCAGCTGGGCCTCATTAAGGAGACCAGGTTGGGAGATGACCTCTTATAGCCAGACAGTGAGTGGTCTTTCAGGTGAGGACCAGGGAACTCCCCATGCTCCCTGGAGTGGTGTGTGTGTGTGTGTGTGTGTGTGTGTGTGTGTGTGTTTATTTAGAAGGGGAGGGGGTGGAGGGAGAGGGAGAGAGAGAATCTTAAGCAGGCTCCATGCCCAGCAGGGAGCCTGGGGTGAGGCCATCTCACAATCCTGAGCTCATGACTTGAGCTGAAATCAAGAGTTGGATGTTTAACTGACTGAGCCACCCAGGGACCTCGAGTGTGTTTATTTTAACAGGTGACTGAACAGACCCTGGAGTCACCAGCTCTGAGTTGCAGATGTTTGGGACTCACACCCACAGCTGGCTCACCCTGCCTTCATGCACCTTCACCAGTTCTGGCCCCTCTGCCCTTCCCCACAGCCTGGCCTTTGGAGTGAGTTGGCTTCTTTTCCAGGAGTGCCAGGACTTGCTGAGGCCACAGTAGGGGCAAAGCCACTGAGTGCTCCATGTTCTGCAATTTCCAAAGCACTTTTATCTCAACCATCTGTTTGTTTTCTCTAGACAACACGGAAAGGGGGTTGATCAGAACTGTCCCTGTTTCCAAAGAGGAAACAGCCTGAGTGAGATAAAAAAGGCTCACACCCGAGGTGGAGCCAGCAGGGAATTCATGTCTGTTGAGCGTCTACGTCACGGCAATACTTTCCAACATCCTCTTGTGGAATTCTCAGTGTGGGGCTACCAAGAAAGTGTGTTCACCTCTCCGTTTGATAGACAGGGAGCGGACAGCTTAAGGAGGTCAGATCCCTTGTGCATGTCTTCCTCTCTCTCCTCTCTCCATCCAGCTAACACTTAGCGAGTGCCTTCTGTGTGCCAGGTACCTCTAGGCGCTCCCAGGGGCTAGAAGAAGACTAGCATCTACTCAGCACTTCCTATGTGACAGACACTTTTTAGGGAACCCTTATTACATGTTCCTGACCCCCTCAGGAAGTGAGTGATTTGCTGGGTTTACATCACAGGCAGACCAGTGCGGTGCTTAGAAGGAATGTGTGTAGTGGATTTGAATTCCAGTGTCACACTCAGTGTGCCTTTGGACACATGGCTTCAGTTTTCTAAGCCTCAGCTCATCGTCTCTGAAATGGAGATTAAAGCAGCACTTTCCTCACTGTGTGACTTCAAGGACTAACCTAGATGATGTGTTTAGTAATAAGGGCAAATGTATCACACATGTACATATGCCAGACGCCAGGCTGAGGACTTTTATAGGCACAATCTCATTTATTCTCCTCCAAACCCTAGGTGTGAAGAAGCTTAGAACGATGGCTGGTACGTAATAAGTTATAAGGCCGCAGCTGTGGGGCGGTGGAGCCATGGCATTCCCTCAAGCCTGCACCACCCTGAAGCCTCAGCGGGCATCACGATGGGGTCCTGTTGGTCTGGATGGAGATGGGGGTGGGGATGGGGGCTCCGGGGCAGGTGTGGGGGGAAGAGGCGAGCAGGGATCAAGGCTTAGGAGCCTTGCAGGGATTTCTCAGGAAGGAGTAGAAGTGAGATTGCAGGGAGGCAAGGAGACTGTGGGGAGAGCGTGTGGGGATTCCAGAAGCAGACGTGGAAGGGACGACAGAGATGGTTGGCGGTTCAGTGCAAGGAGGCAGTGCCTCCTATGGCCTCCCTGGCAATTTATTGCACAGAACTGGGTGTCCCTCTGTGCCAGGCTGGGGCCGAGCCAGCATGGTGCACTGCGTCATGCCCGGAGTGCAGAGCCTGAGTGAGGCCGCGGAAGACGGGGGCCTGCTCTCCGCACCTGCCAGGCCGCGTGGGGCCCGCGGAGTGGGGGGAGCCACTAAGGGCAGGGCCGCTGGGCCCGGGCTGGCCGGAGTGTGGGCCGGGGCACAAGGCCAGGCCGGGGAAGGAGGCACGGAGACACTCTGCACGGGGTGCAGAGATCGAGGGGGGCCCTCGGCAGGCCCCAGAGCAGGTGGGGAGACTGTCGCCGTGATGTCATTCCCACGAGTAGGGAAGTTCCTCGGCCATAATGACCGTAGGTGCTGCCATTTACTCATCTCCCACCTCCTGCCAGACACTTTGCTTTATTTCTAAGTATTCCATTACGTGCACAGGGAACCCGAGGCCCAGGAGGTTACGTAACATGGCCAAGAAGTGGCTAGGCCGGGTTTCAAACTGTTTTTTTTCTTTCTTCTTTTTTTTTTTTTTTAAAGATTTTATTTATTTATTCATGAGACAGAGAGAGAGAGAGGCAGAGACACAGGCAGAAGGACACAGGGAGAAGCAGGCTCCACGCAGGGGGCCCGATGTGGGACTCGATCCCGGGTCTCCAGGATCAGGCCCTGGGCTGAAGGCAGGTGCTAAACCGCTGAGCCACCCGGGGATCCCAAACTGTTTTTTTCAACACCTGAATCTACCTGACGTTCCCCAGGAGTCTAATGATCCTAAAACATTTTACTATCTCTCTATTTTTTTTTTTTTTTTGTAAATGTGACATATACATTTTGTACAAAGGGAGGGAAGTTTAAAAATGTCTCTCTTAGGGAGTCTGGGGGGCTCAGAGTTTGAGCGTCTGCCTTCAGCTCAGGTCGTGACCCCAGGGTCTTGGGGTCGAGTCCCGCATCCAGTCCCCGCAGGGAGCCTGCTTCTCCCTCTGCCTGTGTCTCCGTCTCTCTCTCTCTCTCTCTCTCTCTCTCTCTGTGTCTCTCATGAATCAATAAATAAAATCTTAAAAAAAAAATCCTCTCCTTTCACTTGTCACCCAGTTCCCCAAGCTAGATGCTGGGAGATCTACCAATCTCTTGTCCTTTTCCTGAGATAGTCTATGAATTTATAAACACATTTATAAATGTGAATATATATATATATTCACACATATATAAATAAATATATAATATATTATAATTAATATATAATAATATAACATATTATTATATATCATTATATTATTATGTTATAATACATATAACATATTATTATATATTATGTATATTATATTATATATAATTAATAATAATATAATTAATTATAATATATTATAATCATAATATATTATAATCATATATTAATATAATTATATATTAATTATATATAATTATATATAATTATATTATATTATATAATATTCATCTTCTATATATATATGATGAATGTCCCCAATTCTATATACTGGTTATGTACTGTTTTTCCCCCACTTAATAATGTATCTTAGAGAAATTCTCCATCCTTACATATAGAGATGCTTCATTTTTTAAGAAATGGTGGCAGCTGTGGGTTTTCACTGCATATAGGCACCAGGCTGTATTTAATTGATGCCATATTTATGGACAGTTCCTCTAAAGGCAGTTAGCCCAAACCTTTTCGAGTCTGGTTTTGATTTCTGCTCTACAAGCTTACCTGGGCAAGGGTTTCGTCACATCGACTATTTCCTTTTTTTTTTTTTAATATTTATTTATTTATTTATTTATTTATTTATTTATTTTTTACATCGACTATTTCCTTACATAACTCCTGAAGGAAGAGTCCAGTTTAATATATATATATATTTAACAGTTCTGGTAACTGTTTTTGTTGCTGCTAATAAAAGCCTGGAACATTCCTCCACCCATCGCTGTTGCTTTTCGGTAGTCACCCATGGCTGGCACTAAGTGGTGATGACATCCCAGGAACCGGGTGCAGACCTCTCCCCACATGCCCACCCGACAACCGGCTCCTGCACTTGCCTTCCTAGCTTCCAGGGTATTGGCATTAGCATCCTCTTTTGGTAGAAAAGGAACCAGGTTCAAAGAAATGAAACCACATGCTGGTTCTTACCCAGCCAGAGGTGGCTGAGCCGGGATTCAAACTCCCGTGTCTAATGAGCCATGACATTTCACAGTTATGTCCACTCACACTCTCCTCGGTGACTTCTTTTTCCCTCATAAATCCTGTTTTCCATCTTTTCTGAGCTGCTTATTCTCCAATAGCCCAATGGAACCTCTCTTTGCCCTTCTTGGACCTGCCCTGTGTCCTGCGAGGCTGACCTCTGGGCACACTTGCTTTCTGGCTTTTGAGCCAGACCTCCAGTCTGGCCGGCGGGTGAGAGGCTGGGAGCAAGAGTGGCCAGTTCCCCAGCCTTCTTCTTGCTCCCTCTCTGCTGTTTGGCAGGCAGGCTTGCTCCACTCCGCCCTCAGCTCCTCCCGCTAGCCCTCTCCTACATTTTCCTACTCCCTGGGTTCCCCTAAAACTGCTCCCTCCATCTGCCCCTTCAGGCCCAGAGGTGATGACTGGCATCCCACGGTTGCTAACCCCAGGATGCTTCTAGCTCTTCGGTTCCCTTTGATGTGTCTATGTCTCAGCAAGCAGACTCTTCTTTGAAACTTTTCTCAAACTCTTTAAACCGTCTTCCTTAACCTCTCTTGTTTGAATGGGCCAGGTGTTTCTTTTCAGGACTTCGATTGCTACATGTGTCCCCACCTCACCCCTATTTCCCTTTCTCTTCTTCTGATGACTGACTGAGAAGTTCTGCAGCCTGGCCAAACCACCAAGTGAACCATCTCTGCGGGTCTGCTCTCCAGGGAGATTGCTCGAAATATCTCAGAATGCAATGTTAGCCTTCTCATTTCTTGAGTATCTATGGCTTCCTGTCTAGTGACAGCTTGTGTCTCGAACTCTCTTCCTGACAGGGCAAGTCACTGGTCTCTCTGGACCATGGCATTCTACCACCAAGGCTTGTGACTGGCTTCCCATGGTCGCTAACTCCAACGTGCTTCCAGAGCCTGATGGTCTTCTAGATCAACAAAGTATGTTTGTTGGCATCTGCTGAAATGGGGGACCTCAAGACACCACTTTAGGCGGAGGCACTGTTTCCGCATAGAACCCAGGAGAGTTCAGGTTATGGGAAGTCACTCAATGCCTCATTCAAGAACAACTGTCTTTCTGGCTAAAGCAGAGTCCCAGACACCGGCTCAACACTGGTTTGGCTTCATAAGAATCCGCTCCATGGTGGCCTGGGGGACATTGCCTGACTTCCTATACCTTGAATTTTTTTTCTCTAACATGAACAGCATTTCTGAGTCATCTGAGTATTTCTATGTATTCTCAGGGCTGGCATGTGGCCATGGACGCTGCCACCTGAAACAAGGTCTGTTTTCTGACCCGGAAGGGGTGGTGAGAGTTACACATTAGCCATGGCTTGCTGTCTCGTTGTGTTTCTGCTTTGAGGTCAGCCAGCATCGCTCAGAAGACCAGTATCCAGTTAAACCAATGGAAGAGCCTGTTTTCCCCTCTGTAATTTAATATGCTTGGGACTGAAATGAAATCAGTCATCACAGACTATACAGATATATTTTTCTTGTATATACAAAAGGGTATTATTTGAATAACACTGTCTTCAGTCTTCAAGATTTTGGATGTCCCTTGTCTAGAATAAGTGTCTCCTTGATACCTGTACCCCCTACTTGGCACCATTGTTCTCCCTATACCTTATATTCATTTTTGCCTAAGCTCCTCTACCCCGAGCCCCCAGCAAGATCTGAGAGGTAGACAACCAGGCAAGAGGTACTTTCTTGAACATTGAAAAAAAAATTCTGAACCAAGAAAGGGGGCTGATTAAATAAATTATAACACATACATATACAGGAATATAATACAACCATCTATATCATCATGCTGCTTTGAATTTACTACCAACAAATAAAATCATAACATATTTGGAGACTCCAAATAATTTCATCTTATTAAAAATACAGAATAATATACCCCAAAATGTCAATAGTGGTCACCTCTCTGTGGTTATGGGTAATGATAATTATCTTCTTTTCCTTATCTGCGTTTTCTAATTTTCTTCAATGACACGTGTTAGTTATGCAGCTTAAGGAGGTTTTTTTTTTTTTTTTTTTTTTTTTTTTTTTTTTTGGAGAAAAAGAATGTTCCCAAATTATCAGTACATGATGATTATAATGATCTAAAAACATGTTATTGGAGATTGTTCCATATAAACATAAAGAGGGACAATTCATCCCCTGAAATTATTGAGGATAAACACCAGATCAGACTTCTCCCCCCTCCCCAAGTGCTGCTTTCTTTGCATGGGGAAGCAGGGAGCAGAATGGGTCAAGGGGTTCTGTCCAGAGCTGCAGGGACCACCAGGTGCCTACAGCAGGTCCACGGAGCCCCGGGTCAGGGCAAAGATTGCTTACCTGGAACACACAGGTGTCTCCTTGGGCCCGGAGCTGGCCTATGAGCAAGTAGGTGGTGAGTCCTGCCAGGATGGGGAACGATACCAGGCAGCAGGTGAGAGCCCAGCATGCGTGGCTCCTGGTTGCCAGCCTGGCTCTGGCCTTGGGCGTGCAGCTGCCTTCCTCAGGCAGCATTTCCACACTGGCTGTTTCCCCGAAGCCCAGCCCCAGATTCTCTGCCATGCTCCTGCTGGTCCTGGAGACGGGTCTGACTCCCCCTGGGCAGAGAGACCCTCCATTATATAGAAGACAGGCTCTCAACAGTGGGTGCATTAATCACTGCCTACTCCTCCCCCTGGCCTCTCCCCTCCCCCCTCCACAACACACTGGGCCCCGCCCTGCTAGGGAATGCACCGCCTACAACAGAAACCAAGTTTGGTTTAAAAAAAAAAGAAGAAGAAGAAGAAAGCTTTCCCAAGCATATTTATATACAGTGTACTCATGTGCTCCTTCCTTCGTTTACAGAAGGAAGTTAGGAAAGTCCCTGGAGGAGGAGAAAAAGAATCCATCAAATCAGTGGGCAGGGTGAATTAAAATATAGCTGTCCCTGCCCTGGCAGCCTGCCAGCCAAGCCAGTCTGGTGAGTGTGATGCTTCTGGAAGTGAAAGTGAAGGATGGGGAGGTGTGTAGCATGGCTAGCAGACTGGGAAATAGAAATCATGTTTGCATCACCACTTTGCAAAATGCTGCCAAGCTTTCTGTCTTTTGGGGCTTCATAGGAGCTCATTGTCTTTTGTGCAGCCAGGAATACCGAAGTTCTGGAAAGCGAAGGCACTTGCCTTAGGTCATCCAGGGATTGAGACAGAGGAGCCAGGAAGACGGTCTAGTTCCTCTAAATCACTGTTTGGGATTCTTGCTTCTACTACACATCCACTTGTGAAAGGAGAGTGCCTAGCTAGCCTGCGTTGACCAGTTGTCTAAGCAAAGAGCATGAGGTCATAGAGGTGACTGTCCGTGAGGAGGAGAGAACATTGACTTTTCCTCTCTGATTAGTTCCAAGTTGATTGAACACAAGTGATAGGCCTTGCCCACAGTTGGGTGTGTATGGGCCACATCTATTAAACATTTCTTTGGTGCTAGTCACTATTCTAAGGGAGTTAAATGTATCAGTGAAATTATTCAATCCTGAGATAATCGTTTGATGTAGTATGTTATTATTCCCACTTGGCAGATAAAGACATGGAAGCATGGGATTGGACTCAGGTCACTGGCTCTGGAATGTCATAACCACTGTACTACATTGCACGTGCTGCTGTATTATGCACGTACATGGATATCACACATGATATGCCCAGGAAGAGGCCATTCTTTCCAGTTAAGGGTTGGGGAAGCTTCCTGGAGAAAGAGGTGATATTGGAACTAGGCCTTGAAGCTTACAGGTGGTGATGTTGGAGAAGAGCAGAGGACCCTGGGAAAAGATGGGTAAGGCACCATTTGCTTTGACGTGGATGGAACTGGAGGGTATCATGCTGAGTGAAATAAGTCAGTCGGAGAAGGACAAACATGATATGGTCTCATTCATTTGGGGAATATAAAAATTAATGAAAGGGAATAAAGGGAAAGGAGAGAAAATGAGTGAAAATAACATTGAGGGTGACAAAACACGAGAGACACCTCACTCTGGGAAATGAACAAAGGGGTGGTGGAAAGGGAGGTGGGCGGGGGGTTGGGGTGACTGGGTGACGGGCACTGCGGGGGGCACTTGGTGGGATGAGTACTGGGTGTTATGCTATATGTTGGCAAATTGAACTCCAATAAAAAAAAAAAAAAGATGGGTAAGAGAAATAGGAAACCTTAAGGACATCCTGTGGCATGTGGGGGAAACCAGTCTGATTAGCACCTCCATTCAGTTGCTACTCCTTATTTCACAGCCTGGACCTTGTGGGCTCCTTGGAAAGGTGTTTCATGACCTGGTCCCTGTCCACACCACCCCGCAGTGTCCAGCCTCATCTCTTGCTACTTTCCCAAGCTGCAGTTCTCCCAAATGTATTATGAATTAGCTGCATTGTTGCACATTCTGCTCCCTCCACTGTGACATCTTCTAGTCTTTCCACTTCGTATCACCATGCTCCCCTATTTTAAAACTTTGTATTAAAATCTCTCCTCCATCATCTGCTTCCAAGATCAGATGAGATGCTCATCTTCTTTGTTCTTACAGCTTCCTATTCTTCCTCTATCACCAAATATTTCATACAAGACTGTGACTGACTACTTTTCCATCATTTCCATTAAATCATCAGATGTAGGAAGACAAGTGCTAACTCCTATCCCTTCCCTATGGTTGTAGCTCCTAATGTACTGATGGTCTTAATAGACATCTGTTGAAGTTAGCATCTAACATCTTTCCAAAGAATCTGGCAAAGGATGATGTTTATGTCCCTTGGTTGCCCATTCTTGGTTTAACAAACCTAGTAAGAATCTTTTCTTTAAGAATAGCCTAAATCTTTGCCCTTGTAACTTCTGAACACACACTCACACTTAATATTGAATCATCTTGAAAGAGTTTACAAATGTGTTCTTATTCTTGTGTTTCTTTTTCAGAAAGTTGGTATACCTAATCAAACCAGGTCTTTTTTATATGAATTTATTTTTTATTGGTGTTCAATTTGCCAACATATAGAATAACACCCAGTGCTCATCCCGTCAAGTGCCCACCTCAGAGGAACCAGGTCTTAAAAGTGTTAGATATATGGGTTCACATGAAGAAGTGTGTATTATCATGCAAAATATAAGAAGACCTCAACAGATGGGAGAACACTAAAGACACCAGACTGGGGAAATGGATATTTGGGATTTAGTCCTTCGATTGTGTGACCTCGAGAACTCTAACAGACGCTCCTCATTTTAATGTACCCGACTATCTACAAAACCTGGTGACAGCCTTGTTGTACTTCTGTTTAAAGTAAGGGTCAATGGATTCTGAGTTTGTGCCTGGGGAATGTCCTATGAGAAGAGAATAAGAGTTTTAGGGCATGGACCTATGGGCATCTATTTGAGATAGCTGTAGATATAGATTTACATGTAGTTGTAAGAAACAAGACAGGGAGATCCTGTATACCCTTCACTCAGTTTTCCCCAAAGGCAACATCTTGCATAACGAGATCATAACATCACAACCAGGAAACTGACATTGACATTCAGATTCTATCAGTTTTAAATGCACTCATTTGTGTATACATATTTAGTTCTGTGCAATTTGTCACATATGCAGATGTGTGTGACCATCCACCACAGTCAGACACAGAAAAGCTCCATGTCAAGGATCTCTCATGCTATAGTTCATAGCCACTGCCTTCCCTTCTGCCCTTACCCTTTGGCATTCTCCAGTTTGCCTTCCAACTCAATGATCATGTTATTTCACAAATGTCATATAAATGGAATCATGTAGTCTGTACCCTTCTGAAATTGACTTTTTATTTTCACTCAGCATAATTTCTTTGAGGTCCGTCCAGATTATTACGTGATCAATAGTTCATTTCTTTTGATTGCTGAGTGGTATTCCATGGCATTAATGTAGCATAGCTTGTGTAACCAGTCACTCATTGAAGGACCCCTGGGTTATTTCCAGGATTGACTTATTATGAATAAAGCTGCCATGCGTATTGGTGCACAGGTTTTTGTGTGAACATGCCTTAATTTCATTTCTGCTGTAAATGCCCAGAGTGAAATTGCTGGGTCATAATGGTAGGCACCTGCTTAGTTTTGTAGGTAACTGGCATACTGCTTTTTCTAAAGTGGTGGTATCAGTTTATTTCCCACTCACAATGTGTGAAAGAGCCAACATCCTCTCTGTATCCCCCTTCTTGCATTTGGTGTTATCATTACCTCTCATTTTAGTCCTTCTGTTAGGTGTATGGTGATAGCTCACTGCAGCTGCACTTTGCATTTCCCTAATGGCTAACAATGTTGAACTTTTTTTCAGGCACTTACTTGCCATCTGTAAACTCTGGTGATGCAAACATCTATTTCGGCTCCTAAAAATTACTTCTCACTTCCTTCTTGCTTCTCAGTGGATTCCAAGGCAGAAGGCAAATAGCTACAGATAAATGATGAGTTATTAATTTGAGTGCCAACTGTGTGCAAGGTAGTGTTCTAGGTACTGGGAAGAAAGTGGTGATAAGAACAGAGAGCAATCCGTATTGTCATGAAGCTTATACTCTAGTGGATTGAGATGGCCAGTAAATAAAATAAGTTAAGTGTATAGGGAGATGGGCAGGTACTTTAGTTACATTTTATTTTATTTTATTTTATTTTTTTTTAAAAAAGATTTTTATTTATTAATCATGAGGGACACACAGAGAGGCAGAGACACAGGCAGAGGGAAAAGCAGGCTCTCTGCGGGGAGCCCAATGTGTGACTCAATACAGGGACTCTGGGATCACACCCTGAGCCAAAGGCAGATGCTCAACCACTGAGCCACCCAAGTGTCCCCTCTTTCCTGACATTTTAACATAGGGTGGTCAGACAAGCCCACCCTTGCTGAGAGGAGATGCTTGCATGAAGACCTCAGGTAAGGGAAGCCATGGTGTCTGGTAGCAAACTGCTCCTGGCTTTGAAGCAGCCGTGTTCCAGAAGTATTGGGGTGGCCAGGAAGGCTGGTGCAGTGAGTGAGGAGGAGACCGGGAGCAATGAGGTCAGAGCAGTATCAGAGAAGGCTGGCCACGCAGGGCTTCTGGGCATGGGTAGGACTTGACTTCCCATTCAGTGTGGCGGGGAGGTTCTCGAATATGTAGGGCAGAGGAGTGGCATGTTCTGATTTTGCTTCATAAGGATTATCCTGGCTGCTATGTTGAGAGTAGCCCGAAAGAAGGGTGGAATCAGGGAAACCAGTTTGGAAACTACTGCAATTATCCAGAGAAGGCAAGATGGTGACTTGGACAGGGCAGTGACAGTCAGGGTCACAAGAAATGGTAGGTTCCGGATCATATTTTGATGTAGAGCGGACATAACTCCTTATCCAGCTGGATGTAGGGTGAGAGAGAAAAGTCTGAGTTCAAGGTTCTTGGTTGGAGCCTTGGAAGGATTGAGATGCCATTAGCAGAAACAGTGAAGGAAGCTTGAGAGCTCAGATCAAGATGTGCACTACTGAAGGTAACTTTTAGACAACCAAGTAGAGGTGACATTACAAGGAGGCAGTGGATGATGAGTCTGGGGGTCCCAGGCAGAGGCTTGGGTGCAAGATAAAAAATCTTGCTTGGCACAGCACCTATCATATAGTGCTCTAAAGTGGATGCTTCTCTTGACTATAGGTCCTTAATTTCTTAATTCAAAATCTTTGGTGCCAGGTTTTGGTATTAAGTTGAGCTACATGATATCATCTGACTATTTTTGACCTACAATAATAATAATTTCATATGGTTCACCTTAACAATCCCCTCCACATGCCTTATATCACATAATACTCTTAGTGGGGTTTGAAACAGTGTCCTATCATCAAACACAGAAATATTTCTGCAGCCTAGTACACTCATGCTAAGTGGGACAGGTAAGGACCATATGCACAAACACGTGTGCACCCTTTCAACTTAGCTGACCAGTGTATTAGAACAGCTTTCACATTTTTAGGGCTTTTTGGATTTTGGATTGCATGGCATCCAGAGGGTCGAAATAGGCTCATGAGTGAAAGGTGCTGAGAAGCACAATTCAGCTCAATTTTAAGATTATGCCAGTGCTGTTCAATGATTTATCATGCTTTTTCCAAAGGTGGGAGCTGTCTGTCCCATGAGTACACGTGGGATATTCAACGACTGGAGAGATTGTTAGAGTTGATGTCTTTTACAGGTCTTGATCTCCCTGAGACAGAAATGACTCTAAATCACTTCTATATTTAGACCGCATTCTCTCCATCTCTAAAACGGGACAAGGGAGCTGAACTTTGTGATTGCTGAGGATACATCTGGCATTAAGGTTTTCAGGGTCTCTATGCTTCTCTATTCACTAGTTGTTCCTCCTACCTATCTCTACATAGCCTTGTTTGTTGAGTAACCCTCTTTCCAGACTACACCATGGCAATTTTCCCAGGATGTGCAATGAATAATTAGCATGAGCAGCTGGATGGGGAGACAGACGTTTTCCCTGTTGCTTCCCAAATTGGGAAAAATGGTTATTTTTTTTCAGTAATGACTTCTGGACATCCAAGCGTCATTTTGATTTATGCAATATCCACATGCTTCCTGCAAGAGTGCTAATCTAGGGCACAGTTCCACCTTCCTGGAATGATGTAGATGGTGGCAGGGCCTCCCCTTTCTGGTTCTCTTGGCAGATGAGCTATTTGATGAAAGACTTTTTCAATGGCTGATACAATCCTTCTAAGGGGCAACCTAAAAATTCAAACATTTTGAATGGAAACCTTTCTAAAACATAATTTTCAACTTTAAAGCAGTTTTTAAAAAAATTTTGATTATAAAAGTAACATATTTTGACTCTAGGAACCAAAATAAGGTGGGGGTGGGTGGGAGGAAAACAATTATCATAGAATTATCATAGTCCCTAAACTGGGGATTGGCAGACTTTTTCTGCCAAAGGGTCAGATGGTAAGTATTTTAGAATTTGTGAGCCAATGAGCAAAAAGGACAATATCATATAGGTGTTTATACAATCTGGAAACCACTCTTAGTGTGCAGACCATACAAAACCAGGGCTGGCTAGACTTAACCTGTGGGCAGTAGTTTTCTGAGCTCTGGTCTACACATACCATCTAGAAATTGGTATTGACCTTTAAGAGTATATCTCTGCAATTTAATTTTCTATGCTTTGCTTTCTTGTTTTTTAAAAAAGGATTGCCTTGCATATCCCATTTTGATTTCTGTGGATCTCACTGAATTAGCAGCATTCCAGGAATAAAGTTTTTCAGGGCTATGTAGACCTTCTCTCAATTGGAGGTACTATAATTCATTTCAACAACTTCCACTTAAAGTGCTTTTGTATTGTTTCTTACTAATTTATAGATAAAACGTAGTTCTTTTGTTGTTGTGTTTTGGGTCTTGCATGGAGCCCAGGAAGGGCATCTCTAGGACAGAGGCTATGAACATGTTTGATGCCTTACCTATGTAGAGGTGGGACCACCCATCACCCCATCTCTGCCAGGATTGGGTATTTTCCCAAAACAACAACATCATTTACATTATTAAGTGGGGTATGACAGCAGATTTAACCTTGTCTGGATAATTCTGGTTTCCACCATGAACATCATATAGTCTGAACCTGGGTCCTTTGCAGCTGTTGAATGAATCACAAAGGATAGTGTTGCTCATATGCTGAGTATGCCCCCAGATTAGACTTTTAGAATCTTCTCTTCTTTTCCTTTTTTTCCTATCTGCTCTCTTCCTTTCTGCTTTGCTTGGATCTAGCTGCCCTTTAGATTCACCAAGATTCTCACACAGGTTAAAGCCAGCTTGTCCACTCCTAAGCACATGCCTAAGAGGGTCTCTTACACACATTCAGCAAGAGGTGACTACAAGGACCTTCATTACAGCAGTTGCCATGGTAGCAAAAAGCTAGATGCACACCTGGTGCTTTTCACCAGGAAGGGTGGTGAATACAGTGTGTGCAGTGCTGTACAGTCATCCATGTGAAGGAAAAATGTAACATGCCTCAATGGGGATGATTCTTAGCAAAACAATATAAAGTGGAAAAGTAAGTTCCCAAAGATTTATACAAGCAAAGTTTATATAAAATTAAAAATCATGCACACACACAAATACATATAAATACAACAAATTAAAAAGGAGAGTAAACACGGCTAAACACAGGGCTCAGGAGGATGGATACCCTGAGCTGGGGCAGTTTAGGGGTGGTTGCAAGGGGCTTCAAGGGGGTATCATCTGATATCCCTCAATATCCTGGCTTTCATTTTATGTCATAGGTTCGTATTTATAATGTCATAACTAATTAACTTGCTTTATTTTATGTCTAGGTTCATAGGTATTTATAAATGTCATAACTAATTAACTGGCTAAATAACTAATTAACAGTCCAAGCATGGGCCATGATGACAGTAGTACCATGATCTAGGGATTATGACAGTTCCAATTCTATCCTTCTGAGATCTAAAACTAGACAAAAATAACACTCAGTGTGGTCCTGATAAGACTATCTGACAAATCATATGCATGACTATTAGTACATAGATTCCAGGGTGTCTGTTTTGTCTGTCTCACAGAGGACAGTTTTATTTATTTGTTTTTTTTTTAGTTCTTGATTTTGGTCCAGGCAGCCAGTATTGCAAGATAAACGTCTTGAACGAGGCTCCATTATTAGGCTCATAAGTACTCCCTTAAAAGAGCCTGAATATAAATTGTGTACTTTTGATTATTTGTTTATAGCAAGACCTGTCTCTGGATAGATGACGTACTGCAGCTAGGAGAATAGTGCTCAGCTGGACGGAGGATTGGCAAAGGTCTAGGAACGAAGCGAGGGAGTGTACCAGGCAGCGACAGAGTGCCTATAGGTTTCTATAGGAGCACGCAAAAGGGAGGAAGGGAACCTGAGAAGTCTTGGCCAGGCCAAACAACCAGACCATATCTTGCACTCTTTCTCCCTTCTCTAGCCTTCACATTATTACTCAGTTTCAGTCAAGAATGCTGCTAGGTTGTGAGGCTTGGCTGTGAGTGTGGACATTCCCTCGTTCCTCAGGTACTTTCTCTGTGGCCTCAACTGAACCAGAAACTGGAGATACATATTTGACCCAGATGTGAGGTAGAAGACCCCTATTATTTTGTCCATGGTTGTATAGGACAAGCCTTATTTTGAACACAGACAGTATTGGCTCTTAGTGCTCAACTGAGTCGAGTGGTTCTTAAGCTAAAGGAGCAGAGGGCTAAGCATGAAGTTGCATTGATAGTCACAGCCCCAGGCAAAGGTAGCACTCCCTCTTCTCCATGCGTTCAGCCCACACCTCAATTACTGAAGTCTTATCACATTGCATTGTCATGATTTATTTATACAGCTCTCCTACCCACTAGCCTGTAAACACCAGAAGGGTAGAGGCTGTGTTTTTTTTGTTGCCACGTCTCCCAAATTCAGGGCATAGAGTGGATGCTAAATAAATGGGAGAACACTGTGCACTATCACCCCTTGTTGTTGGTGCCCAGTGAGTGGGACTCAAAGGGGAGACAGATTATCACAGTTAAGAGGGTCCAGGGAAGCTCAGAGAGGAGGGGGCGTGTATATTTGGGGTTTGAATGGGTTTCATGGATGGAAAATGGAGGATGGAGAGTGGGAAGTGGGGTAGTGGTGGTGAGGTGGGGATAGTCGAAGTTAATAGCAACTGACTGCATGCCTACTGGCACACTGGAGTAGACTGGTGGCAAGTAGTCAATATTGCTATCCTTGTGCCTACTAGCTACAAATCAACCTGGAAGATGAGGAAGGACCTGGGGTTTATGTGAAGAGATAGAATTGGAATAAATGTTATGTGGTTACCATCTTTATTCCAGCTCTGCATCAGGAGCTTTCTGTACATGGTCTTACTTGATTCTTATATAACCGTGGCAGGTAGGCATTATAACTCCAATTTCTAAAAGTAGGAAACAAACAACAGGGGAGTGAACCAAGGTGTTTAGGACTACCCAAAAAGGGAGTGGATAAACTAGAGCTGAAGTTGAATCCAGACCCCTACATTTCTGGGCCTGTGCTCTGTTTTCTCTGCTGTCCTGTCACAATGCCACACATAGAGTGTGTGGTCAGTGGAGGTGAGGGCAAGAGCCAGGGTGTGAGCAGGAGCCATCAAAGGCATCCAGGAGACTTTGTGGGGGAGGAGCAGAAATGAGGGCAAGGCCTAGGGCTGGGCAGCTTCCTAGGCCTGGGTGGGTGTTCCTAGCCAGAGACATTCTATTTGGAGTCTTTAAACCTCCACCCTTTGTACCCAATAAAGTTCACAGTGGCCACACCCTTGTCATGGCCTTTCTGGGGAATGTTTCTGGAACTGGACAGAGGTCTCAGGCAGGGAAGGGGGGCAAGGCATTGTCCTGGAACCAGGGCCAGATTTTAAAATCATATTTTGGATTTTATATGAGAGAAATTGCACATAAGTTTCAGCTGGAGAACTTGAGATGAGTAATGCCTGGTTAGGGGAGGCGCTCCACTCTAGAGATGAAAAGGAAGTGGTAATAAATAATCAGAGACTAAAGATGCGACTGAGCCAAGTAGATGGTTTTAGTGCCAACTATGATGAGGACTGGTTTCATGGGGGCCATTTTTCATCTAAAACATCTGAGTGATACATTGATGGAGGCAATGCATGCAGGAGAGGAAAATAGGGGAGGCGGAGAAAGAGGAAATGAAATGGATAGACACAGAGAGACAGAGCTGGAGACAGAAATACACAAAGATAAAGGAAAAACACAAAGAGATACAGAGAATAACACCCTGAAGATCCAGGGGCTCATGGAAACCAGGACAGTGAGATAAAGAGAGAGATAGAGAGATTAGGACAAAGAGAGGAAGAGGGACAGTGACACAAACACTCAATGGATGGCTGAGTCTAATGGAGAAATGAGTCCCCTGAGAAGGAAGGACTGCATCTGGGCACTTTGGACCTCCACAGGAGGATGTGTTCTTTGGCTTGGCTGAGGTACTGGCCAGTCCTAAGTTTCTGTGTTTTCCTGACTGGCAGGTGGAAACTCCAGAGTAAAAGGTCACCTACAGCATAGACTTTCCCTGTAATCAGCCCTCATTTCATTCTTCCCTCTCAGACACCTGCTTGCACCTCTGCGGTCACATCCAATGATCAACTGCTTAATACTGACCCTCAGAACATTCTTCCTTGGGCTGGGCTACCTTCCTGTGGCTTCCAGTTTGGAAGCAATACATGAACAAAGCTAGTACTGCTTTTTCACTTAGCTCTTCAGGTGGTTGATGACAACGACTGTGTTCCTTCCCACTGTGTTCTCTCTTTGTCAGGATCACCTGTAGTTCCTCCACTGGTTTTAGTGGCAGCATGGGCTAAGTTCTGCCATAGTAATAGATTATCCCAGGATTTTAGGGGCTCTCAGGAACAAAGTGTTATTATTTTTGTGTTATTATTTTTTATTTATTATTATTGTGTTATTATTTTTATTTATTTATTTTTTATTTATTATTGTGTTATTATTTTTTATTTATTATTTTTTAACATAATTTTAACAGCCTAACTGTTAAAGAGTTAATTTTTCAGGACACTTGCTAAAGACCAGTAAGGCAGACTTTATTAAAAGGGGGATATCACAGTGGGTGTAGGGATCTCTTCAATGGGGTCTTGCAGACTTTGCACTTTAGCTCCGAGGGCAGTATGGGCAAGTGAAAAATCTATAGCTAAGGAGTGGGGTGAAGATCAGTGGACGGAAAATTACTAAGGAGAAATATTAGAAATAAGGGGGACTTTTGGCTAGACTGACTCAACAGGATTCTTACTGAAGGCAGGCCAGGGTGAGCAGATGCGGCCTGGGCGGTGGTAGGGAATAAAGAGCCTGATTGGATATCAAGAGTGATCAGATATGGAGGATGGAGGATTCTGGCTAAGCCGACTTGGCAGGTTTCTTGCTAAGATGGGGTAGTGCAGAGATGAACACTAAAGCTCAAAAGTCAGAGCCTAGTTAAGAAGAGGGTTTACAGAAGCCTGAGTAGATTTTTGGCCAAAGAGAGAGACTCTCTGTAAGTTATTTACTCTTTATGTTCATTGCAGGCTGGGGCCATTGCTTCGATTCCCATTCACCCCAGGACCCAAGCTGAGTAAGCACGGCTAAAACACGGCCGCTCACGATGGTTGAAGAAAGGGAATGTGTGTCTCCACATGTTGGTCCCGAAAGCTTCTACCAGAAGTGATACATGTCACCTTCAATCATGTTGCATTGGCCAGTCTTATGTCCAAGAGGTGGGTATGGGAACTGCGCTCAAGAAGGGGCAGCATATATTTGTGAACAATGACACCAGAACTGGCTTTTCTCACACTACAGTCTCCAGCTCTCTCACTAAGCGAGGGAGTGGAGGCTCCCAAGTTTATTGATACTCCTTTGGGTGTTTGAGGGCCACCACTGGACAAGAAACTTGAGGGAGGGGGGTGATGCTCCTGGGGGCAGCAGGTGATTGTACCCATGAATGGTTTTCCTTATCTTATAGCTACATCACATAGAACATATGTTCACCAAGTTTGACAAGGCCACAAAAGATAAAGAGGGAGAGGAAACAATTTGACCTTTCCACCAGAGTTTTACTGATGAATACATGAGAAATAAATGTTTATGGTGTTGATCTACTGAAATTTTAGGATTTGTCTGTTTGGACAGTTACTGTTCACTATTTTGATGCAGAGATTGGGACAAAAGTAGAGTGCTCCAAAACAAAAACATTAAATATATGATGTTAGCTGAGTGATCAGGGGACAGGTAATGGGAAGCTGAACTTAGCACTGAAAACATGGAGGCCAGGGTGGGAAGTGGCAAAGGCATTTGCACAGTTGCTGCCTGGGATGGCTTGAAAGGTAGACCCTATCCTCGTGGAACTCATCACCCCACTGGGAAGAGGCAGGAAAATAGGAGAATGGTAGGTAGCATGACTGCATTTGGCAAAGTATTACAGGTGTGAGATGAGCTCAGGAAATTATTAGGTGGATTGTAAACAGGAGTTAAGAATAGAGAGAGTCCATAAATGTGAGGCCTTGAATTTAAAATAGCATATTTAGATGCTGCATTAGATACCACACAATAAGGGATGGAATTCACAAAGGATTTAAGTGGCAAAAGCCTCGTAGAACCTCTCAGTTGGAAAAATGACTCGTGGCACAGATCAGATGAAAAGAGCAGCCTCTTCATTGATTTTTCTATATAGCCTCCTGGTAGCTCCCATTAGCTTAAGAGACAGAGAAGCAAGGAAGTGGAAAATCAAGTTAAAAGACAGATCTCAGAAGTACATGCTAAAAAGAACTTTAGCCATAGTCACTGCCAATAGATTAGAAACCTCTTATGTTATTGAGTGAAACATAATGCAGAGAGACACCATGAGTCTAGTCCAGGAAATCTTTGTGGCCCGAAACTACCTCTGGGATGCCAACCTCCCATGAATGAAAAGTAGATTAAGGAAAATATGCCCCAGGTGTGGGGGTTATATCAAATACCCACGTCATAATATCAAATACCCACTTCATATGTGTCCAAGGAAGGTCATGGCTCCCAAAGGGTGCCTCAGGGGTCATGAGGACAAGGGACAAGCATGAGCTGCCCTGAGAGGAGATTCACAGTCCCTCACCCAGTGCAGGAGCCTTCCTGAAGTCTGCCCAGCAGGCTTTGTGTATTCCTCATTCTTTCTAAGCAGGTGTGTGGATTGTGGCTGGCCTGTCCCTCTTTTCCTCCACCGTATGTTGGATGTGTGGTGTATGTGTTGGAGGGTAGGGGTTGCTGGGAGAGAGGGATATGTAACTCATCCTTTTAGATCATAGGTCTAGGGTAGTGATTCTCAACTAGGGAACACTTGGCAATAGCTGGAGGCAGTTTTGGTTGTCACAACCGGGGGTGGCGGTGCCAATGGCATCTCATGGGTGCCAGGGATGCTGCTAATCATCCTACAATGAACAGGACAGCCCCCATGACAAAAAATTGTCCAGGCTCAAATGTCAGTATGACCAAGGTCAAGAAACTCTGGTCAAAGGAATAAAAGGTGTAACATCCTGACCGAATAGTAAGATTACAAGTCATTGCCTAGAAATCAGAGAGCCCGACAAGGAGTTGGTGCTCATTCCCTCATTCAACATTTAGCTGAGTGCCTGCAAAGGGAAGGGGGTGACTGGCGGTGGTGATGGAGGGATGGGGGATTTGTCAGTAATTCATGCTAGTTGTTGCAACAATCTCCCCAAATCTCAGCATCTTAAGCAACAAATGTTATTTTTTTGTCATGTCAGGAAAGATCTGTTTTTCTCCTGAACAACTAATCTTATTTTTCTCTTATGGGCATTATGATCCTGGTAAAGAACTGATTTTTGTCATTGGCTTGGCTACTAGGAAGCTCATTATAAGAACTATTCATTACTTGTCCACAATAGCCAAACTGTGGAAGGAGTCACGATGTTCTTCGACAGACGAATGGATAAAGAAGATGTGGTGTATATACAACGGAATATTACTCAGCCGTCAGAAAGGATGAATACCTACCATTTGCTTTGAGGTGGGTGGTGGACCCTGGAGGGTATTATGCTGAGTGAAATAAGTCAATCAGAGAAAGACAATTATCATATAATTTCACTCATATGTAGAACATAAGAAATAGTGAAAGGGATTATAAGGAAAAGGAAGAAAAGTGAGTGGGGAAAAATGAGAGAGGAAGACAAACCATGAGAGACTCCTAACTCTGGGAAACAAAGGGCTGCAGAAGGGGAGGGGAATGGGGTAACTGGGTGATGCACACTGAGGAGGGCACTTGATGGGATGGCACTGGGTGTTGTACTATATGTTGGCAAATTGAATTTAAATAAAATATTAAAAAAGAACTGTTCATTGCTGGCTTATCTTCCTATCTGACTCTCATTTGCCCGTGAGTTGCTTCCTTGCTCCCATATTGTTGTACTTCTGTTTATTGCCTCACAATATCTTTGGGATTAAAGGGAACTGTGGAATAATTGAATGAATCAATATCATTCTTGTTGAGAGGTAGCTGTCCCCAGTGAAAGGGACATTGGAGAACCAGTAAGTATCCCTTTACTTCTTTAAAATGGAAAGTGGATCTTTAGGTCCCAGCTTGAAAATTTGCAGAATTGAAACTGATGTTTGGCCCTGGAATCTGCAAATAGCTTTTCTTTTTCATTCTACAGTTTTACTTACCCCTTTTAAGTTGCTATTTTAACAATCCAGAGTCTCATTTGCTCTAGCTGACAGAGGAAGGAGGCAAGAAAACCTACTCTCCAAGATCTTTTGGGGAATCACTTCATGCAAATATCTTTGTCTCAGAAGGAAACTGCCCAGGGGTTGGGCCTCTGCCCACTCCAGAGAAGGCAACTTTCAGAGTTGGTATTTTTCATTTTGCTTTTCTGTTTCCAAATATGAAACAGATAGGAGTCAGGAGACCAGCCACAACCTTGCTTTGTGATCTCAGGATCTTTTCACCCCCTCTCAGATCTCTGGAAAAACAAAGTGGACTGAGAACCCACCAAGATACATGGTTCTTGTCTGTGTATCAAAAGAGTGGGCTCTTCCAGTGAAATGTGCTTTCTGGCGATTCTGGCTGAGTGCGATTGTAGTGACACTCAAATCATGTATTTGGAAGAAGTAGCTCAACTTCCCATAAATGTGGAGGAGATGATGGGTTAGGAGGCCCAGGCCAGGGTCTCACTAGTGACAGGCTTGAGAGATGGGTCAGTGTGTACCTAGGGGTCCCACTGCCCAGCTGCCAGTTCCCACAGCATCCCTCAGTTGTGTAACTGTGGGTGAATCATGTTGCCTCCTTGGGTCTCAGTGTCCTCACCAGCCCCAGTGGGATGATTACAATAGGATCACGTGTTGTGCAGAGTCAATGACATAAGATTCACAAAGTTCTGGCCACATCGTGCAACAGATATTCCTGATCTCTCCCTTTAATTGGGCCAGGCACTGCTGGATTGAGATGTGGCCACTAGGGTGACTGATCCAGGACACCCTCAGCCAAGGCACCACTGGACCATCTTTTCTCCTTTTGAAGAGGCTAGAAAGGAATTGCCTGAGACACTGCCCCAAAATAGGATGGCAGGAAAGGTATGGAAACATTCTCATGGTGAAGCTTCTAGACAGCCAGCTTTCAATCTCCAGGGCCCTCTGCCTCTGCATCTAATCCCTCTTCAGGACAGGAGTCCCTTCCCCCTTCTGGTTTCCATTTTTCCTTCTTTGAAATGTGTAAGTTAGATTAGATCGTTCATAATCAAATGTATTTTATCCCACCCCAGTTTAGGTAAATTAAAGCAGGATTTCTCAACCTTAGCATTATTGACATTATAGGCAGATAGTTCTTTGTTGCCCTGTGCATTGTAGAATGTTCACCAACAGCCCTGGCCTCTACCCACTAGATGCCAGGAGCGCCTCTTCCCCAAGTTGTGACAACCCAAAATGTTTCCAGACATTGCCAGATGTCCTGGGGGTGGGGGAGCAAAATCCCCCTGAGTGAGAAGCATTGCCTTAAGAGGACTTAAACATAATAATGCTGATTGCATTTATCAAGTACTTTTTTAAATGCCAGTCACAATGTTAAGAGATTTCTGTATCAGAATCTTACTGAATCTTCACAATATCCTTGTGAAATGGGTATGAATGTCTTCTGCTTTGCAGATGAGGGTGTCGAGGTACTAGTAAATGATGAAGCTGAGATTTGAACCCATGTCTTCCCAACATCAGAGCCTATAATGCCTCACCATTTTAAAGGTGTATTTATAAATACACAGTGGTATTTTAAGAGCAAATTATGTGGTTTATTTAATAAGAACACAGGGCTTGGAAACAGCAGACCTGTTTGGAATGTCAATTCCACAATATGAAGTGGCACCGTGTCCTCCTGAGCATCATTTCTGCACTGTTAAATTGAGGGTAATACCAACCTTGTAAGTTGTGGGAAGCCCAAATGAGGTAGAGACACCCAGTACACCAGGTCCTTCTCTAGCTAAACAATGCTAAACAATGCACTGGACAATATTGAGGAGCACTGTTGACATTTCTTTCGTTCTTTCCCCGTAGCCCTGGGTGTGGCATAGTGCTCCCAGGGTGGATGAAAACCTCATTCCATAGAGTATCACCTCATCCTTATCCCACACTGTCCTGGGTATCTGTCTGGGGCTTTCTTTTAAGCTCCAGACCAGCAGAGAGAGTGGTTTGTGGGAAAATCCATACTCAGTACAACCAGAACTGAAACAATCATGCTGTCCCTAATCTGCTCCACATTGTGTCCCCTTTCTCAGTGACCCCAATCACCCAAGTTAGGTCTCTGAGAGTCATTCTTGACTTCCACCTCCTCACTTCCCATAGCCAAGAAGTAACCAGGAACCAGCCATTATACTCGCCAGGCATTTGTTTATGTCTCTGGGCCAGGTCACCATACTTCTCCCCTGGGTGCTAGAAGATGCTCTCTGCTTCCATTCTTGACCTTCACAATCCATCCAGACTGTGGCTAGAATGATCCTTCTCAGCTGTGCATCCTACCAGGTCTCTACCTCCTCCTTCCCCGGAGAAAACTCTTGTTCCTTAACTGGGACTTGAGTGTTTCTCATCAGGGCTCCAGCTTCTCTTCAACCTCACCTTGGGCCTCTCTTCCCTTCTTTTTCTCAGTTTCGACCATACTGAACCACTTAGAATTTCTGGAAGGCACTCACCATGCTCTTCCTTCTCTTAGTCATCTGAATATGTTTTCACCTGGTCCAGAACACTGTCATTTTGCTTTGGCCTAAGTAACTCCAGCAAGCCTCAGCTTAGGGTTCACTCCCTCTCTAGGAGGCTTCTCTCCTTCCTAACCCTGGTCAAGTACCTTTTGGGGCTTCCTCACTAAGAAAATTACTCTGATGTGCTATGAGCATCCATGGACAAGTCTGCCCTACCCCCCCCCCCAGCCAGACTGCAACTTTTTTAGGGCACAAGTGTGCCTTTTTCTGCAACCTCCCAGTGCCCAACATGGGCCTTGTTATACTAGATATTTGTACCATCAATGAATGATACACTATTTTGCCTAAATCAAAGAATAGGTGTGAAAAAAGTGTTAAGAAATCAAGGCAGTGTCTTAAAGAAACAGACATATGAATAGTCCATGGTCAGTCCTGACACTGGCTCTGGGGCCCCTCCTTTTATCTTGTATCTCCAGGAATTCAACAGGAAGTTTATCTAATTTGGTAGAAATGTGGCTCAACGTAACTTTATCTTTGACATTAAGTTTGAAAAGAGGTCATCTTTGCACCTGACAAGGAGCCCAAGCTGTTGTTTGTGATATTAATGTCAGGTGGAGAGAGTGAAAGAACCAGGAGCTTATGACCCACATGTCACTTTTAGCTTAGCCGTTAGAGGATCATGGAGTGGTCCAGTGAATAGGATGGGCTCAGATCTTGGGTTGGGATTGATGGCCAGCTATTTATAGTCAGGCAATGAGATTCAGGTCCCTGCTTGCTCAGGAAGCCCTGTCTCTACAGGCTAACCCAACTCTCTCCTTAGAGTGTCTCAAGATGCCCCAGGGAAGACCTACCTCATTCAGTCACCTCTCGGCTGCTGTCTGGTAACTTAGACTGTCAGAGCTGGAAAGTGCTTAGAAATATTTGATCTGAGACTTTTGTTACAGAGGAGGAAACTGAGGCCTGGAAGAAGGAACAGACTTAGCTAAGGTGGTCCAGGGAGTTAGAATAAGAGCTGTTATTGACCCAAGTTTCTTTCTTTCTTTTTAAAAACTGGGAGCGCCTGGGTGGCTCAGTTGGTTAAGCATCCAACCCTTGGTTTCAGCTCAGATCATGATCTCAGGATCATCGGATCGAGTCCCACATCGGTCCCCATGCTCAGTGGGGAGTCTGCTTATCTTCTTCCTCTCCCTCTGCCCTTCCCTCTGCTTACTGCCCCCCTCTCAAATAAGTTAAATAAAATCTTTTTTAAAATGAGTGGGAAAAATTAGAGAGGGTGACAAAACATGAGAGACTCCGAACTCTGGAAAACTAACAAGGAGAAGTGGAAGGGGAGGCAGACAGGGGAATGGGGTCACTGGGTGATGGGCACTGAGGGGGCCCTGGGTGTTATACTTTTTGTTGGCAAATTGAACTTCAATAAAAAACATAAATAAAAAAAAGGAAGAAGGGAAAAGAAAAACTCATTTATTGAGGTATGGTTGACATACGAAAAACTACATATTTCATGTATACAGCTCAATGATTTTGGGGCTGGAAATCAGCACTATCAAGGTCTTATAAATGTCTGTCACTTACCAAAGTTTTCTTCCATCCCCTTTATTATTATAATTATAATAATCATAGTAATAATAATGTTAAGAACATTTAACATAAGGTCTACCCTCTTGGCAAATTTAAGATATACATCGCACTATTGTTAGCTATAGGCACTATGCTGTCTAGTAAATCCCTAGAACTTACTTATCAGTTTCAGTTATGACCCATGTTTCTTGATTAGGAATCTAGGTAGTATTCTCTCTCCTGCTCTGTGCTGCCTCACTCTGGGAGCCTAGCCCCATGTCTGCTCAACCCTTGACAGAAGTCTTTATCATAGGCTTTTCCTGATGTTTCTATTACTTTTGTTGAAATGTTTATCTTTGGGTTTTTACTTCCTGCTTTGAGCTTGGTAATAACTGTCTAATGCAAAAAGTCTGGGACACATTAGCAAGAACTAATATGCTTACCAAGGGAAAAATTTGGCTTTTAATTGAGCTTTGCCCCAAAGAAATGAAACTAATAGTAGGAATTTAAAGCACTGAGGTAGGTTTAGAAAGACTTTTGGAGCAGCTAGATCCTTTTGGGAAATTCCCCATCTTTGGAGGTCATGTAGCCAACCATTTTGTACAGAGTTACACACTGGGTTTGCTTCCCCATCATGTGATTTAGAGGAAAGAACCTGAGCTTTGGACATAGGTTCAAACTCCAACTCCACTACTTCATAGCTGTGCACATTCACCATGAGGGAAACATCATTTCTGAATGGTCACTGGGGAGGGGTATCATGTTACATATATCATTTCATTAATTCTTAACACAACCTGGGGAAGAAGAGTTTACAGTTTATATGGGAAAACTGAGTTTCAGCTGAAGGCACAGAAAATTAAGTAACAAATGTTAAAGGATAGTAGAGCTAGGAGTTGAACCCAAAGCAGTCGGGCTGCAGATTATGAATGACTAAAGTGACATTGGGAAAAATGAAAAAGATTAGGCATAACGTGACTTCAACTTCAGTTTCTTAGGATGCTAAATTAATAAGTATTAATTTAGTTCTTATTAATAAGTATTAATAAGTTCTTCCTTGGAAGAAGCATTGTGAGGATTAAATAAAATAATGCCTGCTCAGGCCCTGGTACTCGCTGAGTGTCTAATACTTGCTCAGTTTCCCCTTTACACAAGTTGCTCATGTTAGTTGAAGGTCAGCCACCATTTATTAAGTGCTAATGGGGTGTGGGGAAGCTGCTAAGTCAGATTACATAAGTAATTTCACTTACTTTTGCAAAAACTATATGAAGGAGGTCAGTACTATTCCCCCCCTACTTCCACTGAAGAAATCGAGGCACAGAGAGATGAAGGACACGGTGGAGCTCAAACAGTGAGGAAAGACCGAGTCAAGATTTGCATTCACTTCATAGTAGAGCTCTTGCCCCCTTGGCTATACTCACCCCTCTGTTACTCCAAACCACAAAAAAGCTTTGGAAACTCAGGTGCCTCAAGTCTTCCTTGTGGCATGCTTTTTACCTTTCGAGACTAGAATAAACCAATTTTTCATCTTAATTAGTAGATCTTTTCCTCTCCTAGTTGTTGGTGCCTTGAGGACCATCCGAGTTCGAGTCAGCCTTGAGGATACTGAAGTCAATTCTTGCTTATCCCTAGTGAATTTCTAATTCAGATTCATATTCATCTCTCTTCCTTGCTGCCCAATATGGCCTCAGGGACTTCCTATTAGTCTTCAGCCAAATTGCATTGAGATCTAATTGAAGCTGTGCAGGGCCTGCTTCCAAAGAACCCAGCCAACCCCTCATCCTTCAGTCCCCCTTATGAATTACAGTTTCCTAGACCCTCCGAATCCTTTAATCTTTCATGTTGCCAGTCCTCTGCTTAGCACAACCCTGTCTTCATCTGATTGGAATTTCTTCTTTCCAAAGCCATGCCTGCAAGTGTGAAAAATTTGGCCAGGTCATAGTCACTTTGTTTTCAGACCAGACTGTTGAGACTGGAAGCCAATTTCCTCTTCATTCTTTATCTCAAGAGGTCAACATAGTGCTCCCATGGTAGGCCCTGCTAAATGTTTGGTGGTAAAAGAGGAAACTTCAGAGTCATAAAAGCAGGGGTGATGTTGGCAGACAGACCTGGCTATGATTCCGAGAACTTAGTAGCTCTCTGGTCTTGGCCAAGTTACAGAGAAGCTCTCTGAGCCTCAGTTTTCTCATTGGTAACCCGGGGGCAGCAATGTGGTTATTGTGAAGATCCAAAGAGGCCATGTCTATAAAAGCACTTAGCACTGCTGAGTTTGAGCTAAGTAGATGTTTGCTAAATCACAGTGGACACATAAGTTGCTCTCCTTTGATATGATCTCTCATGGCATTTTTGCTGTGTCTCTTTGATCCACTTATCTCTTTCTACCCTGGTTGTGATGAACTGTGTACATACGTTCTCCTACTACTCTGAGCATCTTGGAAAAAGGCCTCATAACAGACTCAATTCCGAATTCCTAGTCCATTAGGGCCATGCTTTGTACTGAGTGATTAATAAATTGTTGCGTTAAGGAACAGAATGACACTTGACGGGATGAGTACTGGGTGTTTTTCTGTATGTTGGTAAATTGAACACCAATAAAAATTAATTTATTAAAAAAAAAAGGAACAGAATGAACAACCATGAGAAATGCATAAGGGAGAAATGCATGCTTCAGAGAGAAATGCCTAAGAATCAGCCTTTGTAGGTAAGAATTAGGTCTGCCTTAGTTTCTGATCACTTGGCACAGTGCCAGGTGATAACCGATGTACAACAAGTGCCTACTGAATAAGTGAACATGGGGTCCAGGAATATTTAACTTATCAGTCTATAGAGCCCACTTGAACTGATGTCCAACTAGTCTCACTAGGAGAAACTGAGGCCCAGGAAAGGGGGAGGACTGCCCATTTTGACACAGGAACTCAAGAGCAGATATTTTATACTATCTATTATAATATTTTCTATAATGTGGGAATACCATAGCTTTTGGTTGACAAAGACTGACTTTGTGTTGTTAGTCACAACTGAATCTAGCCATGCTTTTCTTTTCTTTTTTCTTTTTTTTTTCTTGCCCCTCAGTGGTTGGCAGGAACTGAATCAACCAGAGAGTAAAAGGAACTAAAACAACCAAGAGGAAAAAGCACTGTCACAGTAATCTATTCATGTTTGGGTTCTTCTGGGCTGAAAATCAGTGTATTCCTAAATCAAGCTGGGTGGTTGGGGAGGATAAAGAGCCTTGGTTATTTTTACATTGCATACCTTGATTTTTACCACGTGGAGTTTTATAGCCAGGTTCTGTTTCTTTTTTCCCAAAGTATTCCAGGCCATCTAGTTATGTCTTCCTTGGAGGAATTCTCCTTGGGAAGCAGAGTCTAGACTTATAAAGCACCAGCATATGTTGTATGGCCTAGAACAATAGTTAGAGTCAAAGTCTCTTTTGGTTTCCTGATTCTATATTCATTGTCTTTTCTTTTGATCATCGGTTCTTTGAAAAATAAGTCTTTCCTGTCATTCAGATGGATCTATTGAAAACAAGACTAGGGACTAGAATGTAAGTTTCATGAGGACAGAGACTTTGCTTTTTACTGCTGTATCTTCAGTACCTAGAATAGTGCCCTGTTTATGGTAGGAACTCAGCAAATGAATGAATGGATGGATGAAGAATGACTGACTGAATGAATGAATTGTTCGCAGGGCCTTGTGCTAGGAGACCCTGAAGCCATCTGGAGTTTTACTTATGACCAACTATGCAAATCTGGGTAATTCCTCATCCTCTCTGAATTGCTGGCTTGTCTGGAAAATGAAGTGGGATGAGTGGATGTGAAGAGGGTTGAATTCAATAATGAATATGAAAGTATTTTGGAAAAAAATTGGCTTTCATCTTTTTCCTTTCTTTGAAATCTCTCTATGGGAAAATCTCTAGATATGTTTGTTTGTAATCATAGTTGACAACCAGATGGAGAGGCAGAGAGAGCAGAACAGATGTTAGTGCTGCTTCTTTGGGTGACCCAATCAGTGAAGCTTTAAGGTGAAAATTAGGGTTGTTCAGGTCAGCTGTGTGTTATAAAAGGGTGGAAAGGAAAATGAGGAAAGGTAAAGTATGCAATCAGGTCTGCAGGATCTAGAGAAAGCAGAGAGGAAATGGGTTTATTAGGAACTAGTTCACATTTACCTCTTTCGGTGTGGTGACCTTGGATAAGTCATTTCTTTCTTTTTTTTAGAATTTCTTTTTAAAAATTAATGAATTAATTTTTAAGTTTAAATTCAATTAGCCAATATGTAGTACATTAGTCTCAGATGTAGCGTTCAATAATTTATCAGTTGTGTATAACACCCAGCGCTCATCACATCCCATGCACTCCTTAATGTCTATCACTCCATTACCCCATTCCCCCATCCACCTCCCCTCCAGCAACCCTCAGTTTGTTTCCTATAGTTAAAATTATCTCATTTCTAAAAGATCTATGCATTGTTTTATACTCCTGGGGAATAGAGATGTAATATAACTCAGCCTGCACAGCTCTGGGAGAAGCAGACAGGTAAAACTGATGAATGAAGGATGAGAGTGATGATTGCTGAGACGGAGGATGTACCAGATTCTATGGGAATGCAAAAGGGGGAGGAGTCTGAATCTGCAAATGATGGGAGATATTCAAGGGGAGGTGGTGTTTGAGATGGGCATTAAGAGGAGAAGCAGTCTTTACGAGGTGGAGTAGGAGTGATGATAGGCCAGGTGGCACTGTTCTCAAAGGAGAGAGTAATTTGCACAAAGCTCATGGAGGCATGAGATAGATGGTGTCTTTGGTCAATGAACTATGATTTACACCAGACTAGCATAGGCTATATGAAGAAGAAAGCAGGGACGAAAGGAGGGCACAGATCATAAAGACCCAGTAAACCAGGCTCACTGAGACTGCCATATCTGTGGACAATGATAAGCCATGGAAGAAATTGTAGGCCGAGGAAGAACATGGTCATATTTTCATTTCAGAACAATCATTTCAGCGCTGTGCAGGGGATGAATCAGAGGTGGGAGAGGATGGTAGTAAGGTCTCCAGGGAAAGCTTAGAACACTTGCCCAGCTGAAAGATGATTAAGGCAAGGGCCAGCAAGATAGGATAGAGGGATAGATATAAAAAAAAAAAATTAAAAGGTGATCCTCAGGGCCTCAGATTTCCCATCTCATAAAGTTAAATATTTCTGAGCCCAAGTTTCTATGATGGTCTCAAAGATTACTAAGATGTATAACTATGGCTGGGATTTGGGGACACCGTGGGAAAGGAGTGGTTTCCTGAGGAATACCATTTTGTAGACTCCCTATAATTTTATTGTCTGGGTGTGGGAGAGTGTTAACAACAGCCCCGCCAGAGGGTGAAAAAACTCTGCTGTGAAATTTGAAGGCTAGGATCTGAGGAAGGATGTATGGGAATGGTGGCAAGACAGTCTCAGGGATGGAGGAACCTTGAGAAGCCAATGTCTTGGGTGCTTTCAAAATCTCTGCAACATGCTCACTAAAAGATTGTCCAGTGTCTTCTCCAGGAATGAGAGGATATCCACTTCCTGAATAGCCTGTCTATTCCTGAAAAGTCTCAGCACTGAAAATCATCCCATCTGTCTCATTTCTAACCCTTCTTGGCCAGCGAAGGTAGTCTTTGAAAGAGACCATCATAAGAATCTTTGCACAAAACATGCCTGATTAATGCAGGCATCACAGAAGCAAACCATTGCCTTGATTAAAATTGATTTTCATTTTTTTCGCATTTGAGGCTCAGCAGTATTTCAAGCCCCATGCCAGAGAGAGACAGAAAGATGATTGAGTTCAAAAAGGATTTTTTTTTTTGTCAAAACAGAGCTCTAGCAGCCAGAGAATTCTAAGGCCAATGGTGCAGTGGACATGGCTCCATCATGATGAGGAGTCCGTATGGGCAGGAAGGGCACAGGATATAGGCTGAGAAAGTCAGAATCTATTCTTGGTGGTAGAGATGTTGTAAAAGCCCTGTCTTAGGATACACACAGGAACTCTTAAGAAATAAGGAAGAACTGGCTATAGTGAGTGTGACTAGAGGGCTGGACAAATATTGAAGCAATGCTTACAAACGTAATGGGCTGCTCACTGCCCCCTCTCGCCCACTTCCCTTATCCTCCTCCTACTCCAAACCTCTTCTTCCTGGTTTCTTCCATTGTCCTCTTAGAAACTGGCCATCTCCTTCCTCCTGCCTTCCCCACCCATCTCTTTCTGACATTAGGTTTCTGTATCATTCCCCACATAGAAGTGATGCCTTACATTTTTGATGCTTTGCACTTCACAAAGCCAGTTGGAATACGTGATCTCATCAACCACATGTATAGGAGGGTGCTGTCCCCATTCTGCAGATGATGAAAACGAGGCTACCGGAGATGAAGTCACTTGCCTAAAGCTACATAGTCACACATCATGCGCAGCACAGCACAGCAGGTGAAGGCCTGTGCCCTTTTCTCCAAACATCATTCCATCACTCCAACTTGACAGGTTAAATGTCTGGTATTCCTGTGTCTTGACTTGGACTGAACATGGGGAACTGAAGTGCTCTCCTCATTGAGGGACCCCAAAACAGGGCTGCTTTCTCCTGGAGCTGTTTTTAGAGGAGGTCCAAGGAAAGTTTATCTCCCTGAAAGTTTTATTGAACTCTAGAGAAGTCCTGTTCTAAGTCAATGGAGTCCTTTACTGTCCAAGCATACTGCATATGCCTGACTCCATTCTGATGACACTGATATTCAGGCAAAAGTAGCTAGAATTAGTGGTGTGCTGGAGCCAGCTCACAGTGGCTCATTTGTTAAATTTTGAAGAAATTTTGTGAGCCATTTGTGAAACACAGCTATTATTGGGCATTATATAAACTTCTAGCCAAATGAATGATGTTGCAAACAAAGGTAAGGAATTTTCAAGACATCACTTTTTAATTATTTGACAACATTTTACTATTACTATAATTTCCTTACTACTTTCATCTATTGTATTGAGATTATTTATAGCTGTTGTAATAGGATGGTGACAATACCATGTAATGATATGTTATTACTTGTCTCTTACTCCTTTTGTGTTTAGTAATATCACATCGGCAGCTTGAAATTGGCCATAGGGAGAATATTTACACCATGGAAATTGGCAAAACCTACAGATCAAAGCTCTTTTTTTTTACTCCATTTACCATTTAACAGCCCAGCACTGGCTAAGATAGATAAAAGTTTGTGGTGATTGGACCTCTTGAATACTGAATGCCCAACACGGTCTTCCTTCTTGCGAGCATGTACTTGGGCAGAGGAAGAACGGGGTCTAGAGAGGGATGGAGAAAACAAACATTGGGAAGTCACTCGCTATTTGTCCTTGCTGGTGGTGATCATAGCAAAGGTATATAGCATTTAATGTCCATTACAGACCTGGTACTGTATTAGACATTGGAGATGCCGGTTCTGTTTCATTCTCACAAAAGCCATACAAAGTAAGTATTACTGTCTCCATTATTACAGATAGAAACCCAAAACTCAAGGAAGTGGAATGACTTGCCCAAATCTGCCTAGAGAAAAAATGGTGGAGTTGGGCTTTGAGTCCAGGTCTGTCTGATGCCAAATTGGTGCTTTTTCTGAAATGCTAGTGGTAAGGGAAGTCACTAAAAGGATGTGGACCATCCTTCACATTTGTTCTCACCACCAGAAGCTCTATCATTCATGTGGATCAGTGATATGCCAGGTGTCTTTTGGTGAAATTAATCATTGATTTCAAATTGAAACCAAACTCGAGGTATCTATTCATTCAACTGATTTTTTGAGAGCATGTTGTGTGCCAGGTACTATCTCAGGGGTTTGAGATCCAGCAGTGGATAAGACAGATAAAAATCCCTGCTTTTGAGGAGCTTAGGGACCAGCAAGGGGTTGACTTTAGGCCTGGTGAGATACCCATAAGGCACCTTTCCAATGCATCTGTAGAACATATTCTGAGGTAATTATGCTTGGAAAACTGGGTGATAATCATGTGCTTCTCTGTGTCAGCAGACCTTGCCCAGGCGTGTCAGTCTTTACCTCTGGAGTTAGGAAAAGTCCTTCTTTTTTGCAAAACAAGACTGGCCAAATTCGCTACTGCTTCAGAAAAGGAAAAGTAGCCCTGGACCCTGTCCACAGATTGTTTCCCCTTCTGGGGCAAGAGGACTAGGACAGAGGTATGTGCATGGTTTCCTCAAATTGTGGTTTCCTATTTGGGTTTGTGGTTCAAATCCCTATTTTTGGCAGTCACCTCTGCTATAGACCAGCCAATCCAAGGGTAGGTGCATTCCACGCCCTATTGGACAGATTTTGATGTTAGAGGGGGAGGTATCTGATTTATTATTATTCCATCACTCTTTTGGGGGAGGAGAAGCAAAGCTAGTAATTGAGGATTTTTTGTTTGTTTGTGTTTCTTCTTCAAGAGCAAGATCAGACCATTTTGAATGCTCTACTATAGCCATACTCAGGTTGCCTAAGGAGATTTACCAAAGCCTCTATTTTAGCTTGGAAATAGACAATATAACTCTTTGGGAGGTAGAAGAGGTGCAGTCATTTTGATTTACATTGTGCTGATTTCCTTAGCCCAGCTAGAGTTATTCCCTCTGTCAAGATGGTGGTAGAAACATCTTGAAAAGCCTATCTGATCATAGCCTCATTCAAATGTGGTTGGTTCAGTTTTCTGAATTTTGGGCTTTCCATGGCTGCCTTCTCTCTCTCACTTGCCATTTGTAGAGAGATGAGTATTGATTCTACTTGAAAAGCATGCTTGGAGGATGGCATTCATTCCAGTTGGATGATGACAGTGGCATGGGCACTGGGACATGGCAGGCTGGGAGTCTAAAAATGAAACAGAGGAAAGCACCCAGCAGAGCTGGTGAGGTGTGAATAAGGAGAGTCCCAACCTGACAGGGAGGAGCTGCACACGCAGGTGTGGTCTGAGCCAAATTAGTCTTCCTACTTGGGATCCTTTCCTCTTCCTTCCATCAGGGACATGGCTATACCCTCTTCTTCAGGGCCCTCCAAAGAGGGTCCTGGTGTGGTCATTCAGGCAAATAGTGCTGTTTCCCCAAGCTGGAATCATACACCTTTCTGTCCTCCAGAGTTCTTGACGTTTGCATTGCTTTTGACTGTATCTACCCCTTTCCTTTGATAGCCCTGCCCACAAGTAGCTCCATCTCTTCTCCATCTGAGGGGGTCTTACCACTCTACAATTCTACTGCCCTGACAAAACTCTGTTTGGAAAGATGTTTCCTACTAGTAATTTATTTTCCTAGTTTGCATGGACCAAAGACATTGAAGGGGATGATTAGAGCTTCTGAAGTGCATGAGATAATCAGATTGACCACAGCAAGTTCATTACTTAATAACTGCAAAATCTTGGGCATGTCTTTCCATGCAAGCTGCTGTTTTTTAGGCGAGCATAATAACAACATAATGATATACAGCTCGAAGAGTTGTTGAGTGGATTTTAAAGATAATGAATATAAAATGCTTAATATTAAACTCAAACTTGCTGTGGTCTCTCATTATCTCATGCATGATGGATTACAAGAGTAGTATTCTGGGACAGCCTACTCTGTGCCTGACTCTGAGCTTAGTTTTGGAGATTCAATGCTAAGCATTCCTGTTCATAGGCTCTCTGGTCTCTTGAAGCTTCGAGTTGAGCAGGGAAGGAAATAAAATCAGAATAAAATCAGTGTGTAAGAGTGCTGTCCCCACAGACTCAATGTGGTTCAGGTGTTCCACCGCCTAACCACACCCCCCTCCACCTGCTGCCTGCCCCTTGTGGACAATGGAAGATTTTCCAAAGTCTCTTTTACTTACTGTGACTTACCTCCTGAGAGTTTCATGTTTTCAACTTCCTAGTGGACATGTCCTTAGCTGTACCACCATCATTTTAAACTGTATGTGTCTAAAAGCAATTTATCCCCTTCCCCTCCCCATCCTGACATTTCTTCAGAATAGCACTGAAGTTCCCTTGTTGAGCTCATTACCTGGGCACTCTGGGTTATCTTCAGTGCTATTATTCTTTTTTCTTTCTCTGTGCCAGCATTCCTTCTGGAAGGCACTAACATTCCCTGGTTTAGATGGCTAGCTGGCAAACTATCTTCATCATCTTTAGTCTGTCTTCCATCTTGTCTCATTTGTCCTCTTAATAGCCAAATCTTGTAAGATTCTAAGCCATTATCCTAATCTTCCTGTATATTATAATCATCTCCCTGACTCTAATTCATCATGCATACTCATTTCTAACAGATTAATTTTACCCAAACATGACTTTGTGGTATGACTTGATAGCTGCCATTTATTGAGCACCTATTATATGCCAGGTTCTATGCTAAGCATTATATAGTCATTGTCTTTTAAATTTTACTCAATGACTCTCTCAAGTGTATATTATTATGTCCACCTAAATAACAAAAGTTTATGGGAAGTGAGATGTCTAAGATCCTGTAGTTATTAAGCAACCGGATTTGAATGTAATGCTTTCTCCAATTCTGAAGACTGTATTCTTAGCCATCATACTAAATGGCCTGTAGATTTTTTTTAAATGTCTGTTATCAGCTAAAAAAAATATTCAGAGGCTTCCCATTGCCTAAATGTAATGTCTAAATATCCGGTCAGGTTCTCTTGTTGCACATTCTCTCTCACCATTTTCTGGCACGAACTTACTGCTAGGGCAGGCCAGTGTCCTGAATTCCCCTTCAATGTCTGATTCATTCCAACCTTCCCATTTTTGGTCATGCTGAGAACTATCTGAAAAGTCAAGAGATTGATAAAGGAAACCGATTTAAGCACTGTTTAGAAAGCAAGAGAAACAACTCAACTCTACTTAAATTAGAACAAGAAATAATTAAGTTTAATGAAGATGATAAATATTACCAAATGAATTTGCAGCACATGCCATTGACTTGTGGCCACATGAGGTCAGTCTGTCTTTTGATGTTTCTGAGCTAATAAGATACTAAGGATTAGAGGGGATTACACAATGTTGCTTGAGCAAATGAATAAATTTCAATATTGCTTGACTGAACAAGAAAGCAAAAACACAAGACAAGAAAGATGGAGATGTGTATAGGGAGAGGGGTTGATGTGGGCAGGTTTTCTTTATATGTTGGGGGACTTACCATTTAAGTAAGGATTAAAAACCAGAAATACAGAATTTGTGTTATTTTAAATGTAAAGATTCAACAACTTAGAATTTCTTCCCCCCCCCCCCCAAAAAAAACCCCACTGGATCCTGTGTTTATTTTGGCCTGCCTGTTAAAGGAACCTATCTTTTTAAATTTATTTTTTATTGGTGTTCAATTTGCCAACATATAGCATAACACCCCGTGCTCATCCCATCAAGTGCCCCCCCTCAGTGCCTGTCACCCAGTCACTCTGTCCCCCCGCCCACCTCCCTTTCTACCACCCCATGTTTGTTTCCCAGAGTTAGGAGTCTCTCATGTTCTGTCTCCCTTTCTGATATTTCCCACTCATTTTTTCTCCTTTCCCCATTATTCCCTTTCACTATTTTTTATATTCCCCAAATGAATGAGACCATATAATGTTTATCCTTCTCCAATTGACTTATTTCATTCAGCATAATACCCTCCAGTTCCCTCCATGTCGAAGAAAATGGTGGGTATTTGTCGTTTCTTTTTTTTTAATAATAAATTTATTTTTTATTGGTGTTCAATTTGCCAACATACAGAATAACACCCAGTGCTCATCCCGTCAAGTGCCCCCCTCAGTGCCCGTCACCCATTCATCCCCACCCCCGCCCTCCTCCCCTTCCACCACCCCTAGTTCGTTTCCCAGAGTTAGGAGTCTTTATGTTCTGTCTCCCTTTCTGATATTTCCCACACATTTCTTCTCCCTTCCCTTCTATTCCCTTTCACTATTATTTATATTCCCCAAATGAATGAGACCATATAATGTTTGTCCTTCTCCGATTGACTTATTTCACTCAGCATAATACTCCAGTTCCATCCACGTTGAAGCAAATGGTGGGTATTTGTTGTTTCTAATGGCTGAGTAATATTCCATTGTATACATAGACCACAGCTTCTTTATCCATTCATCTTTCGATGGACACCGAGGCTCCTTCCACAGTTTGGCTATTGTGGACATTGCTGCTTTCAACATCGGGGTTCAGGTGTCCCCGCGTTTCATTGCATCTGTATCTTTGGGGTAAATCCCCAGCAGTGCAATTGCTGGGTTGTAGGGCAGGTCTATTTTTAACTCTTTGAGGAACCTCCACACAGTTTTCTAGAGTGGCTGCACCAGTTCACATTCCCACCAACAGTGTAAGAGGGTTCTCTTTTCTCTGCATCCTCTCCACCATTTGTTGTTTCCTGCCTTGTTAATTTTCCCCATTCTCACTGGTGTGAGGTGGTAGTGGTTTTGATTTGTATTTCCCTGATGGCAAGTGATGCAGAGCATTTTCTCATGTGCGTGTTGGCCATGTCTATGTCTTCCTCTGTGAGATAAACCTAACCAAAGAGGTCAAGGATCTATACCCTAAAAACTATAGGACACTTCTGAAAGAAATGAGGAAGACACAAAGAGATGGAAAAATATTCCATGCTCATGGATTGGCAGAATTAATATTGTGAAAATGTCAATGTTACCAGGGCAATTTACACGTTTAATGAAATCCCTATAAAAATACCATGGACTTTCTTCAGAGAGTTAGAACAACTATTTTAAGATTTGTGTGGAATCAGAAAAGACCCCGAATAGCCAGGGGAATTTTAAAAAAGAAAACCATAGCTGGGGGCATCACAATGCCAGATTTCAGGTTGTACTACAAAGCTGTGGTCATCAAGACAGTGTGGTACTGGCACAAAAACAGACACATAGATCAATGGAACAGAATAGAGAACCCAGAAGTGGACCCTGAACTTTATGGTCAACTAATATTCGATAAAGGAGGAAAGACTATCCACTGGAAGAAAGACAGTCTCTAGATGGTGCTGGGAAAATTGGACATCCACAGGCAGAAGAATGAAACTAGACCACTCTCTTGCACCAGACACAAAGATAAACTCAAAATGGATGAAAGATCTAAATGTGAGACAAGATTCCATCAAAATCCTAGAGGAGAACACAGGCAACACCCTTTTTGAACTCGGCCACAGTAACTTCTTGCAAGATACATCCACGAAGGCAAAGGAAACAAAAGCAAAAATGAACTATTGGGACTTCATCAAGATAAGAAGCTTTTGCACAACAAAGGATACAGTCAACAAAACTAAAAGACAACCTACAGAATGGGAGAAGATATTTGCAAATGATGTATCAGATAAAGGGCTAGTTTCCAAGATCTATAAAGAACTTATTAAACTCAACACCAAAGAAACAAACAGTCCAATCATAAATGGGCAAAAGACATGAACAGAAATCTCACAGAGGAAGATGTATTTGTTGTTTCTAATGGCTGAGTAATATTTTACTGTATACATAGACCACGTCTTCTTTATCCATCATCTTTCGATGGACACTGAGGCTCCTTCCACAGTTTGGCTATTGTGGACATTGCTGCTATAAACATCGGGGTGCAGGTGTCCCAGCATTTCATTGTGAAGCAGTCATCAAAAACCTCCCAAGACACAAAAGTCCAGGGCCAGATGGCTTCCCTGGGGAATTCTATCAAACGTTTAAAGAAGAAACCTTACCTATTCTACTAAAGCTGTTCGGAAAGATAGAAAGAGATGGAGTACTTCCAAACTCGTTCTATGAGGCCAGCATCACCTTAATTCCAAAACCAGACAAAGATCCCACCAAAAAGGAGAATTATGGACCAATATCCCTGCTGAACACAGATGCAAAAATTCTCAATAAGATACTAGCCAATAGGATACAATAATACGTTAAGAAGATTATTCACCATGACCAAGTAGGATTTATCCCCGGGTTGCAAGGCTGGTTCAACACTTGTAAAACAATCAATGTGATTTATCATATAAGCAAGAGAACCATATGATCCTCTCAATAGATGCAGAGAAAGCATTTGACAAAATACAGCATCCATTCCTGATCAAAACTCTTCAGAGTGTAGGGATAGAGGGAACATTCCTCAACATCTTAAAAGCCATCTACAAAAAGCCCACAGCAAATATCATTATCAATGGGGAAGCACTGGGAGCCTTTCCCCTAAAATCAGGAACAAGACAGGGATGTCCACTCTCACCACTGCTATTCAACATAGTACTAGAAGTCATCAATCAGACAATCAGACAAAAAAAAAATAAAAGGCTTTCGAATTGGCAAAGAAGAAGTCAAACTCTCTCTCTTCGCCGATGACATGATACTCTACATAGAAAACCCAAAAGACTCCACCCCAAGATTGCTCGATTGACTTATTTCACTCAGCATAATACCCTCCAGTTCCATCCACTTCGAAGTAAATGGTGGGTATTTGTTGTATCTAATGGCTGAGTAATATTCTATTGTATACGTAGACCATATCTTCTTTATCCATTCATCTTTCGATGGACACCAATTGAAAATATATTGCAATATATCTGTGCTATTTGTAGGATGAAAAAGACTTTGTAGAAAAGTGTTACTGGGTATGCCCCGAGATAAAGTAAGGTCTTTACCCACCCACTCCCTGATTACCCCTAAGAAAAGGTGGTTTCTTCATCCTCAACTCCTATCCCTGTAGAGTGTCGCAGAGTATATCACCAGTATAATGGTGGAATGTTACAGATTATATCACTGATATAATGGTGGAGGAAGACAATTAGTCTGAAATCATCTCAAATAATGCAGCGTTTAGATGCCCCCCGAGCTCATCTGATGTAGTTAGAAACTAACTGAAATTTTAAAAGTTTTCTTGGGCTCTGTTTTTTAAATGTAAGTGATGGATCAAAGTACAAATGAGCTTTTAACAAATGGCTTCCTAAAGCAATAGAACTAAGTGCTTATGCTTTGAATATGACAAATACATACCAGAAGAACAATGAAAACAAAATCTTTGAATGTTTGGAAAACGGGTACTATTGCTAAGGTTACATTTGCTGTGTGACTATGATTCGTGAATTAACTCATAGCCCTTAAGCAGAAGTGTAGATTATATGCTCTGGAAAACTGAATTAGGTAACTCAAAAAATGCCTCTAGTGATGACAAAGACACTGATGTTGAAGACGCATGTGGGAGAAAGCAGTCTTGCCACATAAATATGGTTTTATATATGAAATTATTTTAGATGTGTTGGTATAACTTGTCATATTAAATATTGTAAACAGAACTATTAATCTTTCTTATACACCCCTAAAAGGCTCTATATTCAGCTTGGCCAAAAATATTTTTTTATTGGTATTTTGTTAGGAAAAATGGGGCCTCCCTCTACATGTATGGTTACCTTATTACCTTATATTTGGACTTACATGGCATTCACCAAATTCTCTAAAAAGAGCAGTTTGGTTGTTAGCACAAGTGAAAAGTTGTATAATGGGCACCTTCTTTCCATCCCTATAGCACCAGTCTGTGATGTATAACTGTAATTGGAATTAAGGTTAAAAAAAAGTCTAAAAGGTGAGTCCTTTGCGAAGCTGGGGTCTTGATGTGACTTTCTGAGAAAAGGGAAACCATAGGAGAGAGTCAGGTGAGGAGATCACAAAGGTTTCCTACTAATTAAAGTTCTAGAACATTCTTTTCCTCCCAGGCCTCCAATATCCAAGAAACCCTCCTTCTTATGCCATTCATCTAGGAATCAAGCTCCTTAGTCCTGCTTCTCTCTATTCCAGCCTTTCTCAACTGGGGGACTTATCTGAGTCACAGAATACGGAAAATTATTTGAGTAACATTTTATCATTTCTTCCAAGGGTGCTTCTGCTTCATTACTAGCACCAACTGGATGCAGAGGAGAGAAGTTAATGGATTATGTATAGTGGATACCTTAGGACCTCTCTATTGTATCTCTTGGGATTTTCTTCTTTCCCAGGATTCCTATATATGAAGACCTCATACCCTCATTAGATGAGAGATACTACTTTGCAGCCTTTATTGTGGTCTAGGGCTGTAGGAGATATTTTACATATATCTCATTTAATCTTTCCAATGAGACAATGACCTGTGTGCTGTAAATTGCATTTTGTGATGAAGGAGACTGGGGCTCAAAAACCTACTTTGGTGTTGGTTAATGGTTAGTTATAGAGCCAGAATTTGATCCCGGGTCATCTGGACTCCAAAAAGAGTTTTTAACTATGCCTCTATATTGCCTGTAACTTGGTATACATGAAATTTCTTCCCTTTTGATGATGAAGAGTTTAATAAGACTAAGGCTTATAGGAATCATAAGCAAGCTCTCAGCCTATTGCTTGGTCCTCATTGCCTGTCTCATATCTTTTACCCGAGTCCCTTCTTACCTGAATTTATCTACATGTTTCCTGAAAATTTGACTTAAATGAATACTTACGGGTACCTGCTGTGAGCTGGGTGCTGTGCTGGATAGTAGTGGAAAAGCATTAAAAAACAGTTCTGGAATTCTCCCCTAGAGAATGTACTCTCTTTAACAAGTATCACCTGGTATTGAGAGTGAGCCCTCCCCAAAGGGTCTAGTTAGAGATAAGGAAAAAAAGGTATGAAAAGATTATGTATAATAAATCAGCAGGAATTTGGGCATAGAAGGATAAGAAGAGAAAAGAAGGATAAGGGCTGATGTTGGGAGAGAAGCAGCAGCTGAGGATTTTTTTTGAAAACCAGGGTTGCCCATTATAGAATTCTAACATGATTAGGCTACTGTAATGTAACACCATCTTTACTCCTATAATCTCCATAAATCGCTCTTAAAATGAGCACTGCATGAGGAAGAGAGAAAGCACATATTAGATGACAGGACAAAGTATGAAGTGAACTCAGCTGGTAAAAGCTGGGACTCAGAGGTTTCAATTTCCTGGTGTCCTTGGAATTGTCCCCATGTTTTCCTCAGGATGAGTGATGGGGGTTCAAGACCACTTCATCTAGGTCTTAAGAGGTATACAGTACCTGTAGCTCTGAAGCTGGCCTTTGGGTTACTCAGAGAACAACAAGGTATAGAGATTTTGTTCTCAAGAAACTTATGGTCTAGAGGGAAAGATAATAACATAAAGAGATCATTTCAAAGTCATGTCCCAAAGCTGAGGGGAAAAAGGAAAAGTACTGGGTCCTAACAGTGCAAAGGAAGGACACAAAGACTGGTTGTGCTGGGGCCAAGAAAGTCTCCTGGAAGGAGATAACAAGAATTTTAGAGGAGGATTAGAAATTATCCAGGTAAAGAAGAGCTCTTTCAAGATTCTAGGTAGACAAGTTAGTCTGAGCATACCATTTACCACCACCACCACCACCACCACCACCACCACCACCACCACCACCACCACTAGTACTGCTACTATTAGTACCGAAACTATTTAACATTTACTGAGTGTATACTGCATGTACCAGGCCCTGTTCAAAGCAATTCATACCTCATTTGTACCTCTCAACCCTAAGAGATATGTACTATCATTGTCATTATTTTATATATGAGGGAGTTAATCAGGTGATTTGCCCAGGGTCACACAACCAAGTCAGTGATAGTGAATTGAACCCACATAGTCAGACACAAGAGCCTGACAAACTTAATCACTACACAAAAGTGACTGTCCATACTGGTAGGGAAATTTAGGGAGTTTGGTATCACTGAGAGTAGGGACAAATGCTGGAAGTGGTCAGAGATGAAGCCAGAGTTGGTGATTAAAGGCCAAGTCATGATGTCCTGTTGGTCTTTTCTCCTGGGGGAAGGGATTCCTGAAAGTTTTCTTCCCGTCTCTACCAAGAAATCTCTTTCCGGTTGAGATGGACCAATATTTGTGGATTGGATGGGTGTTGTTTCAGTCTTCTATCGTTACAAAGATGCTGTGTAACCACCAACCATTGAATACTTCAGGAGTCAATGGGATTCAGATGATCTGGGTTAGACTTGATCTTGTCTGGGCTTGAGCACGCATTTGTGGTCAGCTGTGAGTCAGGTGGTAGCTCTGCAGACCTTGGATAAAGTTGCTCACATGTCTGGGGAGTAAGCCGACTGTTAGTTGATCAAGGCTGGGTGCCTCTGCTCTGCTCCACTCCACACGACTCTCATCCTCCAGCAGGCTAGCTCAGGCCAGGTCAATGGCAACAGCAGATGTACAAGTTGAAATGCTCAAGCATTTTTTCAAGCCCCTAATGGCATCCTGTTTGCTAACATCTCCTTAGCTAAAACATGCAACTAGGCCAGCGCGGATTCAAGGGGTGGGGAAATAAACCAAGCAGCACATGACAAAGACATGATATATGAATGCATGAGGAACTGGATCATGAATCCAGCTGACCTACCATATATATTCCCCTGCTGTCATCCTTCTACTACAAGTTATCCATGTGATCACTTGAAGGAGCTGCTTGAGGATTGTGCTTATTAAAGCAAAGAAAGGAAAAAAGAGTGAAGAAAAAACAAGACAGCATTCATTTTAGAAGGAGGGAAGGATGTATTTTGGAAAGAAGTTATGATTCCACACAGAGGGTTTTTTTTAAATAAACTTCTTATTTTAGGAATTTTAGAATGGCTTTAGATTTATAGGAAAATTACAAAGCTGGTACAGAGAGTTCCCATATACCTGTAGCCAATTTCCCCCTATTATTAACATCTCACATTAGTATGGCACGTTTATCATAATTAATGAATCAAATTGTTACAATATTATGAACTGCAGTCTATATTCTATTTGGATTTCCTCATTTGTTTTTTTAATCAAACATTCTGTTTCTGTTCCAGGGTCGTATCCAGGGTGTCCCATAACATTTAGTAGTCCTGTCTTCTTAAGCTCCAACAGATAGTCTGCGGACTACTGTCCAATGAGAGTTTGTCTGACATTTTCCTCATGATTAGACTAGAGTTGTGAGTTTTGGAGAGGGAAACCATAGAGGGAAGTATCATTTTCACATATAGTTTATGTATCAAGGGTACATAAATACATAAATACATCCTTCCCTCCTTCTAAAATGAATGCTGTCTATGTATCAAGGGTACATAAACTATAGGTGGAAGAACCAAGAGTATCTAAACCATTTTAAATACCACTCGTGACCAGGTATGTGAGATCTTAAGTCAATGAGTTTATTATATTCATGATAAATAAGTTTAATTTGTCAAAACGAGTATAAGGTGAGTAAATACAATTTCCCAAAGTGAACAAAAGGTTTTAGTGTCAAGGTGTCTATTGAACCACTCTACAGTGGAGAGAGTAGCTCATACGAAGCTTTCTTGTAAATAAAGACTTTGTATAGGATCAGGCCTTTAATTTTCAGTAAGATCTTTCTTTCTTCTTCTTGAGTATCACTTCTTTCCATTCCAAGTTGTTTCTAATCATTGGAAACATGATATTGTCTAGCCAGCATGTTTCATACCCCAAAGCACTCCTGGAAGAATTTCTTTTTATTCTTTCAGGGTTTTTCATTTCCTGCCATAAAAGCGTGGGGTCTCTAGTTTCGATGACAATACCAACCAAAGCTGAAACAAGATATTGGAACACATAATTCTCTATTTCTATAGTCTCGGGGCACAGGCCTAGAAGATGCAGGCAGGGTGAGCGTTGACTGATTCAGCAAATATTTATTGAACGGCAGTTATGTGACTTGGCTCTGGCCCAGGGGACAATGAGACAGTCGCCACCCTAAAAAATTCAATTGTGCTACAGAAGCAATGACAAAGCAGTGTGAAGAGTGTGAGAGGGAGGAAGCCCTTGTGTGGGGGCTACACAGCAGAGATGCTGCCCTCTGGAGAGGAGGCTGTGGGCACCTATCAGGGAAGCTTTCTCAGCGCCTTTAACTCTAGGGTACCTGAAGGATGAGTAGGATTAGGAGACAGAGGCATTGCTGCAGGTGTGTGAGTGTACGTACTTGTGCTTGTGCATGTGCGTGTGCGTGTGCATGTGCGTGTGTGTCTGTGAATAAAGACCATTTTAGGAATGCCTGAGTAGATCGGCGGTTGAGCTCCTGCCTTTGGCTCTGGGCATGATCCTAGTCTTGGGATCGAGTCCCACATCGGGCTCCCTGCAGGAAGCCTGCTTCTGCCTCTTCCTATGTCTCTGCCTCTCTCTCTCTCTCTCTCTCTCTCTCTGTGTGTCTCTTGGGAATAAATAAATAAAATCTTAAAAAATATATATTTTAGGTAGAGGGAAAAGCATATTCATAAAACCCAGAAATAAGCACAGTTGTGGCACCTCCATAGAAAGGCAAAAATATCTCTGTGTTTAATTTAACCTGAAGATCCTGAGGCTCAGGAGGTGTTCCTGGGTGCAATAATGCCGAGCTGGTCGCAAATGGTGTGTAGGAATACAGGGAGCCAAGTGAGGTGCAGGATGGCAGGGCTCTCTGAGCAGGGGCCACAGCTTCGACAAAGGCACAGAGAAATGAAATGCCTGCTGCCTTCAGCAAAAACTCAGCCAGACCAGAAAACAGATTGGGAGTGAGAGGAGTGTCCCAAGAGAGGGGAGACTGGGGAAGTGACAAGAATCCCATGGCTGTCACTCACTAGCCTTGAGGTCTTGAATGGCATCATCGAGCCTCAGGGTTTTCATCTTGAAGTGGAGATAACAATAACCACGACAACACAAATAGACCCGCTGCCCAGCATGGTTGGGACGATGAAATGAGTTGAGCCTGCAGACCACCTAGCACAGGTTCCCCCCTAGAGCTGAGAAAGGGGTAGATTGGATTGTCATTTACCATCTTTGAATTGCTAACGCACTGGTTAGTGACCATTGTTGGCAGCTGGAGGTTTCTGAAATTCTCCATATTTCCCTGGGATGCTTCTTGGAGAGAGCCTGGCTGTGCACAGTGCCTGGCACATTGCTGGCAATCAAGGGGCATAGAGGTAAAAAGAGATTATTCTTTGGGTTTCAACCACAGAAATAAACCACAGCCTTACCCAGGCTCAAAGTTAAATACACAGGAAGGCTCCATTGGGCTTTGGTTCTTACTGGAAAATTTCCCACTCTTGACGGAAAGATTTTGGGCACAGGTGACTCCTTGAATGTCACTCCGGGTTCCTGTACACATTTTAATCCCCTCGCCCTGACTTTTTACCCCCTGAAATAAGAACGTGCAGGTTAAGGGTGACGGAGGTAGGAAGCAGTGTTACGCACTACTCTCATTTGGCAAAGTACTGCTCTGCCAGAGTCTACTTGTGGTTTTCCTCTTTTCAGTTGAGTGGCTGACTCTGGGTGTGTAGCACGTTTAATGAAACAGAAAACTTTGTGTCTTTAATCTTTACAGGAGCGAAGGGAACTTACCTCCCATGGACTGAATGTTTGCGTCCCTCCAAAATTCACGTTGAAATCTTAAATCCTAACTCCCCAGTGTAATGATATTGGGAGGAGGGGGCTTTGGGAGGTGATTGGGTCCTGTGAGTGGAGCCTTGGGAATGGGATCAGCGCCCTTGTAGAGGGAATCCCAGAGAGTGCTGGTCCTCTTTCTCTCATAGGAAGATACGGTTAAGTCTGCAACACAAAGGAAGATCCTCATGAGAACTGGATCATGCTCCATAACCACCCTTTAACCTCTAGCTATATCATGACTATCTTTTCTGCTATTAAATATCTTTGTTGTAACAGCTGCACTATACTCTGAAGACTGGAGGGTGGGGCTGATAGCTCCAAGCTTCTAATCAAGTCTTTTTAGTGACCAGCTCCCATCCAAGGCTTCTATCATCTTTATTACTCAGGAAATATCAAGGGTTTTAAGGAGCTCTGTGCCAAGAGTTGGGGCCAAAGACCAAATATTTTTTTATTATACCACAAAAGAGCATTATCTTCATTTTTCAGAGTAAGAAACTGAGGCAAAGAGGGAATATGGTACAAGTCATACATTTGGCAAGAGGCAGCCTTGGAGATGACTCAATCTGTCTGCAAAGTCCATTTCTGAGTAAAAGGCTACATGGCATTATTATTATTTATTAGCTTTTCATATATTAAATACAATAGCTTATGTCGCTGGTAGATGTTGCAAATAAATTTTCTTTTTGGTATATTATTTGTATCTTATTTTTTTGAGCATAGAAATTTAAATTTTTGAATTATTATTTTATTATTTCAAAAGCTAATCTATAGACATAAAAAAGCACAATGGCAAGTTATTCAAGTTCTCACTCCTGGTCCTCAGACTTCAATTTTCCATTCCAGAAGTTCAAAAAAATTTTTTTATAGCAAATCCATTTATCTTTTCTTTTGTGGCTACTACTTTAAAATATCATGTTCAGAAAATATATCACTACTCTTAGATGTTATGAATATTCATTTATATTTTTCTTACTGCTTTTACAGTTTCCTAAGACCTAAATGATCGATCTTATGAAATTTATTTTTACTTACTCCGTGAAATAAGGCCCTATTTTTTTTTCTGAGTAGTTAAATAACATTTGAATTTTAAATTTGGAGGGAAGACAGAGCATATTTCATGTCTAGTTATGCAATCCAAGAGAATTAATGAAGCAGCAACAAAAAAGAGCAGATGCCTCATCTGGAGGGAATGAAAAAGAACCGCTTCTGCAAGAGAAAGTGAATGCACTCATGATCTCACCAGTGGAATGCACAACTTTTAGCAGGACTAGTTTGAACAAACTTGTATGATGAAAGAGGAATCCACAGGGCTACTCCCAGTAAACTCGCCCGCCCACTTGGACATCTGCCACCATGTTCTACTGCAACATCCAGGGAAGAATGAAAGAAGGGATTCTCCTATGCATACCAGATTTGGGGATTTTCTCAATTTTCCTGGGTGGAGATCCATCCCCTCTCAGGATTAATATCATTGCATCCTTTGGCAAAGAGCTAATCCTGAGAGCCATGAGAGGAGACCTTGGCTTTGTGACTTTACGTGGCTTCGCCCATGCCAAATGAAAACCAGGACTTGGGGAGCACTATACTGGAAGAAAGTGATGAGTTAGATGGAGACTGTTCTGGAGAGTCCCAAACTTATTCTAGTTTCCATTTTTTTTTTTTTTTTTACTGATTCCTTGGGTGAATTTGAACACACTTAAAAATCAAACGGATCTCTAAGACCTTCCCAACTTGAAGTTTATGATACTTCTGGGCACTCCCCAGTGTCATTCCCATGGGCTTCAGACATTCATACATTTTTATTCATTCACTCAGCAAATACTTATTAAGCAGCTACTTTGTAGGTAGAAATTTACTGTTACAAGTAGCTCAAATGGTATCGAGAGCTTTTCAAGAAACTAAGACCCCCCCAATAAAAGGGACTTAAATAATAAGACAAAAAAATAACTGTACATAAAAAGATATACCAAGATAAGAAGATGCAAAGATAGGTTAATTTTGATGTTGAATGACAAATTCCAGGTTCCTCCATGCCATTTTCAGCATGTTTGTTTGGTTTCCTCATTTTCTCAGCATGGCTGCAGCAACTCCAGCCATTGCATCTGCATGCATCTAGGGGAAAATAGAGTGGGGATTGAAATGCCTTCAGCTCTCTTTTTAAAATCCAAGAAATTATTTCTAAGAACTTTCTCATCCATCTCAGTATGTTTCTGTCCATACCATTAGCTTAGAATTAAAATATCAAGCTAATCCTCTCAAGCCAATCACGGAAAGAGAATGGAATCACCATTCTGGGCTCAGACTAATATCAAGCTTCTACCCTACTGGGAGAGGGCTGGGTTAGGACCTAGAAAAATAGAGCTAACTGGAAGACTCTGGCTAACTGAGAAAATCTAGAGTTCTGGTGGCAAGGAAGGATGTTGGGTGGTCTCCCTTACCATTCTTTCTTTCTTTTTCTTTTTTCTTTTTTTTGCAAATCTTAGAGGGAAAAGTGTTATTTCATAGTTTTTGTTTGTTTGCTTCTCAATTCAGCTAGGCATTTTATTCCATATTTATTGGATCATTTTTATTTCTTCTTTTATGGATTGCTTGTTCATATCCACGGCATATTTTTTCTATTTACATATTCCTTTTTCTTATTGATCTGTAAGAGTTCTTTGCTTATTATTTTTTCTAATGGGGCTATTTACTTCCTATTCCTGTACTCTGAATCAGATAATCCTGAGTTCTTTCTCTTCTTCAGTCCAGTATACTATCCAATTTTACCTTTTTGGAGATGTCTCAAAATTCTTTCTTTTGTAGCACATGTAATAGTCCTGGTCTAGGATAGAATAGCTTCCCACCCACATCAACTTAGTCTCCAATCGTCTGGATTTTTCCTTTAAAATAAATGTCACATCCTCCTTTCCTCTTCCCATCACAAATGCTCCAACCTCTTCTCTCTTTGGACTGTTGTCATGGCCTCATAATTGCCTTCCTCTCCCCTAGTGCCTTCCTTTTCACCCATCCTGCAGTAACCAGTGATAAAGCACTGATGTGTGTGGATGACATAGCTTTATATCCATTGTTGCTCAGGCTGCCTTTTTGCTTGTTGAGTGAAGTCTAGACTTTGTAGCCTTGCATGCGGGACCCGCTCCACTCAGTTTCATTCTTGCCTTATGGTCTTATTAGATCAGTCCACCACGCCTACTCTTGCTTTCTGTTAACATGGTTTCCCTTTCTCTTGCATGCTTTTGACGAAATTGCACTCATCTTTCAACACCCACCTCAAAAGCTACCACCTTGGCAAAGCCTTCCCAGCTTCCTCAAGTCAGAACGACCTTCTTGGGATGCATGGGTGGCTCAGCAGTTGAGTGTCTGCCTTTGACTCAGGGTGTGATCCTGGAATCCCAGATTGAGTCCTGCATCGGGCTCCTTGCACGGAGCCTGCTTCTCTCTCTGCCTATGTCTCTGCCTCTCTCTCTGTGTCTCTCATGAATAAATAAATAAAATCTTAAAAAAAAAAAAAAACAAGAACGACCTTCTCTTTCTTTCCTCTTTCATAAGCATTTTTGTTTTCTGTGCATGAGTATTTAGGACATCTTGCTTGTATCACTGTTCCATACACATGGAGCTCTCCACCAGTCCCGAGGGCAGGACTCCTGTCTGCTCCAAGCTGCTCTAAGGTGTCCTCATGACCGACTGGAGTTTATGTAGAGTGATGTTCAATGTGTATTTGTTGAATATGTTAATGTTCAGTAAATGCTCGACATTAACAATTCTTCTTGGTGTACAATTAACCCTAGGGTCAACTTAAATTTAATTGCCATTTAGCACTTGCAAGAGCAAGGCTGACTGCGACTATAAGCACAGATGCTTTTGGGATAGGCAGTATTTTCCACAGTTTGTAGTAGTATGGATTTTCCAGCCCTCCCTCCCTTTAAAATTTTTTATTTAAATTCAATTTGCTGACATATAGTATAACACCCAGTGCTCATCCCATCAAGTGCCCTCCTTAGTGTCCATCACCCAGTCACCCCATTGTCCTTCTCTGACTGACTTATTTCACTCAACACAATACCCTCCAGTTCCATCCATGTCAAAGGAAATGGTAGGTATTTGTCCTTTCTGATTCCAGCTCCTTTTTTGATTTGCTAGTTTATGACTCCATAATGGTGCCTCAATGAATTGATCTTTTTAGGGTAAGGCTATTATAAGTGAATTCAGCCTTAAAATTATGACTATAAACAAATCTTTAAAAGCTACACTAAATTATGGGGAAAGAGGCTAACCACAAAAATGTACTTTTCTTGTTCTTTTTAAGAAAATTTAGGGGATCACTGGGTGGCTCAGTGGTTTAGTGCCTGCCTTCGGCTCAGGGCATGGTCCTGGAGACCCAGGATCAAGTCCCACATTGGGCTCCATGCATGGAGCCTGCTTCTCCCTCTGCCTGTGTCTCTGCTTCTCTCTCTCTCCCTCTGTGTCTCTCATGAATAAGTAAATAAAATCTTTTTTTAAAAAAGAAAAGTTAAAAGATGTATGATAACCAGTAGATACTGACAATCTGTTATTTGTCATGCATTGTTCTGAGCACACTACATGTATTAATTAATTGTTATTTAATCTTTAATAATCTTAAATTATTTAATTTAATTTGATCTTATTGATCATTTTCATCTTAGATGGGGGAAACTGAAGCAAGAGAGCTTAAGTAATTTGCTTTAATTTTCACAATTGTAAGTGGAGAAACCAAGACTTAAATTCAGGCAGTTAGATTTCTGACCTTGCATTCTGTGGTGAGCTCTAAGCTATATCTTTGCTAACTACCAAAGAGATAAGGAGACGGAGGCCATTCAATATAAATTACTTTTTCAATAATCTTAAACTGTAAGGGACAGGAGGACAAAAGGAAGAGTTGGGTGGTGAAAACTTTGGACTCCATCTACAGTTATGGGAATTAAAAGTCATATTCATCTACCATCTTATACCATACTTGGTTTCCTTGTTAGAACACCTGCTGATTTGGGAACCCCAGGAAAAGATGCAGAAAGATGATAAGGTATAAATTAGAAGGGCCATTATAGAATCTGTGGTTTTGTGCTGCTGCTATGAATATTCTGTTTCATGAAGATAAGCTTTTTGTGAATTTTATCATCTACAGTATTTTTGGCATTTAATAAGAATGCGCATTTGAATCTCTCTGCTATGACGTGGCAGTGTATAAGAATTTATCCTAGTGAAATAAACAGATCCTTTGATTAATTTTTCCTCCTGTGTGTAGAACTTGTATTATGAAATGTGTGGAGAAGTTGTTTTCAAAGTACGATCTAGGGATCCCTGGGGATCCCTAAGACCCTATCAGCAAGTCCACAAGGTCAAGACTATTTCCATAAGGACATTAAGATGTCATTTTCCTTTGTCACTCTCATTTTCTCACGAGTGCACTGTGGAGTTTTCCAGAGGTAACAGGTTGAAGGCCAGAAACAGACTGTAAAATCCAGCTGACTTCCATTACATAGAATATTTAAGAGATTTGCAAAATGTAAAACAGTGCCACTCTTCTCATTAAATTATTTTTGCTTTGGAAAATAGCTATTTTTCATAAAAATGCATTATTTATGTTGACCCATTAACATGAAATGGGTTTACTGTCATTTTAAAATAAATAAATATTCTTAAATGATCAGTTTTCATTTTTAATACAGTCCATATCAATAGGTATAACCCACATAAACAAAATCTCTTTAATATCCTTGATAATTTTTAAGAATGAAGAGAGGTTCTGAGAGCAAAGAGTGTGAGGACTTCTGGTAGAGAGACCAGAACAAGCCCAAATCATGAGTTGTATCTAGGTTAGCTTCTAAGATCCTTTTTTTCCCATTAAATTTGCCAACATATAGTATAACACCCAGTGCTCATTCCATCAAATGCTCTCCTCAGTGCCCATCATCCAGTTACCCCACCTCCGCCCTTACCTCCCTTCTGCAACCCTTTGTTTGTTTCCCAGAGTTAGGAGTCTCTCATGGTTTGTTTTCCTCTTTAATTTTTCCCCACTCAGTTTCCCTTCTTTCCCTTATAGTCCCTTTCACTATTTCTTATATTCCACATATGAGTGAATATATAATTGTTTCATATAACCATATAAACCATATAAACCATATAATAATAATTGTCTCTCTCTGATTGACTTATTTCACTCAGCATAATACCCTCCAGTTCCAACCATGTCAAAGCAAATGGTAAGTATTCATCCTTTTTAATGGCTGAGTATATATATATATATATATATATATATATATATATATATCACATCTTCTTTATCCATTCAGCTTTTAAGGTCTTAATTTCAACCCTGTATTTGCTGAAGTATTTGTAGCTTGAAATGTATTCATGTATCCAAAGGATATTTATTGGAGAGTTGTTGTGTGCCAGGTACTGGATGAAACACTGAGGATATGATGGGAAGCAAGATAGTCTGCCCTCCCAGAGCCTAACCTTGGCATTTATTCCTGTAGATTTCCTGGTAACAGCTATACTCAGAGTCTACTTCAGTCTTTGTATGGCCCCCAAGGAGCTTATAATCCAGGGAGGCAAGATATCCCTGTGGAATCTTTAAGCAAATCAAAGGGAATGGAATTAAGATGTCACCATTAGCAGGTATTATGAAACAGGAGCTCAGAGAAGGGATCAATTGTGTGGGATGGTAGGATAAGGGATTCTGGGACTGCACTCAAACCAGAAGTACAGGTAGACTTAAGGCAGCCAAATTGAGTGGAAGAAGGCAGGCTGGATGGGGGAAGAGATGAACAGGCTTATGGAGTTAGATCGTTGTTCACTATGTAGGATGTAGGGAAGGGCTAGGGCCTGCCTCTAAGGAGAAAGATGTTTATGGTGGGGAACTCCTGGTCCAAGATTGGGTTTTCTTCTGTATTGATGGAAAGCTCCTATGTCTTCTAAACCATTGGTTAGTGAATGTCTCTCTTGGGTGTGATTAAAAGTCCACGCCATCATTCCGTGTTTCCCAAACTTGCCAGATCCTACACTTTCCCAAGTTATAAGAATTGTCTGGAAATACTTGTTAAGGGCACAGATTCTGGGGCTCCATCCAAGATAAACTGACCTGGGGAGGGGTTTGGAGTTCTGTACCTTTAAGTCATGTCAGGTGATGTTCTTTTCTTTTTTATTATAGGTAAATTTGGGAAATATAACTCAACGCATTACTGATGTTTCCAATCCTGAAGCTGCATAATAGGAAACTCAAACAAACAAGCAAACAACAAAAACAAGAATCCACTGCTCAGGCTTATTCACAGTAACCTAATTTAATTAAAATGATAAAAATGTAGATAACTAACAATAACCACAATGAAATTATGAGTGATTTTGGTCCATAATTATTTCTTTAATTGAGCCATATTCCCTATAGCCCCAGAATCAGCTAGAAGACTCACATATGGCACCACTAACAAGTTTTTTTCCTGTTCTAAGATGCCAAGACTATGGCATTGTAAACTGAGGGTGTGATTGCTGGTGGTGGTGTAGGAGGGGAGTGACATAGTTTCCTTTGGAGGAAAAAAATAAATATTTATGGTTACTCTGGGCTATTACTATCTGTTCAGGTCACAGCAAATGTTAAAAGCAGCCCACTGGAATCATGTGGGAAATAATCCTCCTGGTTCCACTTAGCTGGAACCTACGGGAGGAAACAGAGAAATAAAAATCACACAAGAATTTTCATTGTTACTGAGAACTTTCTGAGTAAAGGCAAAGCATGTGCTGTTTCATCCCACAGGAAAATCAATTCTATTTTTACTGGGGAACGTGTTTGTGTTTTTCCACTTATGAAATCACGGACTCCAGGTTTTGGGAAGTTGCAAAGCCAGAAGACATTTCAGAGGCCACTTGGCTCTACTGCTTACACCCTTTCTCTATTCTTCCTCGTGTAAGCTGAAATGAGCACCAGGAGCTATGAACTTTGAGCTACCTCTGACATTGGCTTGCTGTGTGATTTTGGGCAAGCCCTTCACCCTCACTGGACCTCAGCTTCCCCATGTGTTCAAAGAAAAATGGGCTTTAGTTGAGCTCTTCTATCTAGAACCTTGCAAAAAATGTAAGACTCTCTCATGGCATTGTTCTGGCACCTTCCTAGACAAAGGACACCTAGTTTATAGAGGTTCTACTGCATCTAGAAAGACCTATATTTGTTATGTGGGCCAAAATGAACAGGATCTGTTCACAGACTTAGAAAAACACTCTTAGCATTCAGGAAACCTTGTCTGATAGTCTGAAAAAAGGAATTGTCTGAAGGTTGGCCTTGTTGATTCAACACTCTGTTGGGTTGCATAATCTTGGACTTGTGAATTATTCTCATGGAATCCATCTTCTTCATTCATAAAATGGGGATAAAGATAATAATGATGTCTATCTCATGAAGTTGCTCTGACGAGTAAAGTAATATACTTAAGGTTTCAATAAAATTAAATATCATTATTTTTCCCTTATAATTTTTGTCCCCAATGGTGTTTTCTCCTTTCCTTGGTGTATCCCCTGGTACTGTTCTAGCTTCATTTTGTTAATGCATCTTTATTACCTTTCCATTCCGTTATTATTTAGGCTTGTTTCACCTGAGGGAATGAAGAAAGGAAATGTTTCTTAAGGAGTCAATTTTTAAAGAAAAACAACATATCTGATGGTAGAGTCAAAGTAGGTGACAAACCACCAGTGTTTCATTCTGTCAAAACAGAGGTAGAGTCCAAGATCTGTGCAGGGGAGCAAGTTTCTGGATGAAGGGTTACCTGCCCCACCCCAGAACTGTACTTTATGACCATCATTTCCTGAGTAGGAACTTCCTATTTAAACCGTTAGGATGAGTTAAAGGACATTCAGGTTCTCTCAGAGGGAGATTCCCAGGGCAGGGCAACAATCAAGGCTTTTTGTTCTTTTCCCTTCACCTCTCACCTGCCCAGCACAGTGAATGGAACAGTGATGGTGATGAGCTCACAACACAACACAACACAACACAACACAACACAACACAACACAGCTGTAATACAGCTTCTGGGTGTCAGGTCAGGAAGTCTAGACTTTGGATCTAGTCCTAGTTTTCACCTTCTTATTCCCCATGGGTCTGTGAAGGGGTCTCTTGCCCTATCAGCCTTACTCAGGATCTGCATCTATGAATGGGCAGGTTAGAATGGATGCACAGAAGTGCCTAAGGGAGTTTTGTCAAAAATACACAGGTCTGGACCTCACTCTCAGAGATTCTGGTTTATAAAAGCTAAAGATGAGTTGTTCTTGTGAATCATTGCTTCTGACCCAAGGCACCTGCACATTTAATCCTAGATGTCTTCCATTTGTGGTATGTGGCATGACTTACCCACCTATTGGAATGTGAGAGAACTCAAGCTAGTTTACTTTTTCACAGGATTGTCACCCAGGCTGTGGCTCTGGAAGTGTCGTCTATAGGTCTCCAGTGAGCCATGATGATCTGTATGAAGGTCTCAGACAGAAATAAATGTGAGTCCTTTCTTGACATTTAAAAAGTTAATGGCATACATTTCCATAAGTTGGTATCTTTGTATATGATCAAGAGCTACTTACTAAGAATCCAATACTCAACTTTGGGCTCCCCCTGAAAGCAAAGCCTAAGGCAAAGACAGGTGAGTTTATTTGGTACTACCTCCTTTCCTTTGGTTTTATGATGTGTGGGTGGAGAGCAAAGAGGATAGAACTTGGAAAAATGAATTTTAGTTCCAGGCTGAGCTTTGTCATTCCCTGGCTGTGGATTTGGAAAACCAATTTTCTTCTCAATTTTCACATTAATAAAGTGAATATAATCAAGTCCTGATTCACTGTGTTTCTACGAGATTTACATGAAATGGTACCAGCAAAAATGTAGGAATTGCTAACTGTGCCAATAGTTTATTATTTTATTTGAATGTGCAGTGTTCTCAACTCCATCTGGGACTATGGAACTTTAAAACATACAGATTTCTGGGTTTTAGCCCTATGATTGTTGAGTGAATCTGGAGGGGGTACCAAGGGAATCTATAATAAGATTCTAGTTATTTTTGATAATCAGCCAAATTTGAGAACCACTAAACTATACTGTGAGTGCCATGGAGCAGGGATTATATCTTATTCAACTTTGTATTCCCACTGCTTGGCATAGTTGTTAGTATACAGTGTAGTCAATAAATGCTTTTTTAATGAATAAAAGGGCAAGCCTCTATACTTGATAACAACAAAAAAAGTAAAAGTACAGCTCTCCAGGAGTCACCCTGTTCCTGTGATCTACATGTCTGCCTGACTTACCTTCCTCCACTGAATTAGTCTGTTTGCCCTAGAAATACCTAAGCTGATTTATACCAATAGCACTAATATTTGAGTAGTTTGCACTACATAATGCTTAGAGTCACCATTGGTGACAGTATCTTCTCTTATTACTTCAAAGGTGGTTGTGAAATATAAGGGGATAATAAATAGGGTGATTTTCAGGCTGCAGTGTGCCATAACTATAGAGGGAATTAGTATTATTAAGCAGTATATGCTAAGTAACTTCATAGTTCTTCAAAACTCAAAAGATTATGTGGCTCTAGAAGAGAAGATTCTTTAATCAGAGTCTCTAGGCCCACAAATTTGCTACTAAGTTCACTTTAAAGTGATTCAGAGGACAAGTTTAAAATAATGAAACATGGAGAATTGAAATTATAAGACTGAGCAGAGGCATACAAGCCAAGACAATCCACAAGAACACAGAGGGATTTCAGTATTAGTATCAGGAAAGTGTAATGCAAGGCAAAAGATGTTGAATAGGCTGAAAAGGAACCTTTTATAATGATGGAGTATATGGTACATAACGGAATATACTATCATGAATAGTTATGTGCCACAGAACATAATATTAAAGTATAGAAAACAAAATCTTCAAATATATAAGAAGAAGAGGAAGAGGAAGGAGAAGAAGGAGAAGGAGAGGGAGAAGAAGAGGAAGAAGAAAAGGAAGGAAGGTAGGAAAGAAGAAGGAAGGAAAGGAGGGAGGGAGGAAGGAAAGAAGGGAGGAAAGAAAGAGAAAAAAAGAAAGAAAGAAAGAAAGAAAGAAAGAAGAAAGAAAGAAAGAAAGAAAGAAAGAAAGAAAGAGAGAAAGAAAGAGAAAAAAAGAAAGAAAGACCCCAACAGAATACAAATTGTAGTGGGGAAATTGTTATTCCTTTGAAATTTGGGTAGATCCAGCAGACACAAAAGTAAAGATAAAGACAGTGTGAACAAAACTTACAAGCTATTTTTAGTACAAGTGTATTGAACCATATGAACAAAGAACAAATCTTTATAAAAGCATCTAGGGAACAAAACCTCACCATATTTTAAACCTAAAAATACCCTAATAATTTCTCCAAAGAAACAGAATATTGACCTGGGTTGTCTAGTATAGTAACTATGATTCATATCTGGCTATTGAGCCTTCCACTGTAGAAAATAAAGAATTTAGGAAAATTAAAGCCATGCTGTCATAGAGGTCTATGGTCAAGTTGGAGAAAGACACCTACCACTGTACAATGGATATCTAATTACTCTTAGTACTGAGCACCTACTGTGGGCTCAGCAGCAGGACCTCTGCTATATTACCTGTAATCCTTTCGAACATATTACAAGGTTGGCATAATTATACCCACTTCTCAGATGACCAAACAAACTCAGCCAGGTTGAGTGGCTTTGTTGAAGGAGCAAAGTAGCAGATATGTGGTTGGCTGGTTCTAATGCCCATGCTACTTCCACACTGGTTCCATAGAATGTTCAGCTACATGATTGAAAGTCCACAGGTTATAGGATGGACATTTGAAGGTGAGAGAATTAAAAATCCCAAACCATTACATTTGCCTTGATTTGGTTGGCATATTGGTTTAGTTTTAGGAACTCCAATCTCCTTCTTTACAAGACAACAACAAGGGTTGATTGTTTACGATCCCTTTCAGAAGATAGCAATGAGAGGCACTTTGGATGGGTCAACTTTTTTAGTAGGTAGAAGTATGCAGTCGCATGTAGGGGGCAGTCCTGACAGGTGTCCCATTAAGAGTTTCCTGGAGTTTGGGTTGTCTGTCCAAGCAAGACTCTAATAGTGACTTCACATTTGGACATATTGCAGTTAAAGCTCCATTAGCTGCAAAATAAATTTTGCCAGAATTTATTCCCTCTTTCATTTTAAGAGAAAGGGGAAAATCATACAAAAATCCAGAATTAATCAATTGCTTGGAGCTTTCTGGTCAGTTGAATTCATTTCAACATATTCTTTTCAGGTTCTTGCTTGTGTGTTGGCCCCAGGGACAGAGTCGGGAACAAGACAGAACAGTAACTCCAGGAGGGACCATATAGATTCTATCAGTGTGTTATTTTTTTCCAGTTGTAAGAACAGAGACACTCCCAAGTCAACTCAGGAGCTATTCAATATTAGAGTACTACTTGGATAGATAACCCAAATTCCAGAAACCCAGGTGATCCCTCAAGCCTGCTGCAGGGACATGCACAGGAAGCAGGAAGAATAGAATCTCAGTCACACAGCTAACCCTTAAAAGACTGGCTCATTATGAAAGTGCTGGAAAGTTCAGGACCAGAACAGCACTTGACCACTGCTGCTGTTTCAGCTACCATGAACAAATTTCTCTTTAATAATGATTATGCCTGATAAGGGTCAAGTACGATGCCAAACACTTTCTAATTCTAATTATTTCTCTTTTTCATATTGTTTACTACTTTTTAAAATAATTTTTTATTGGAGTTCAATTTGCCAACATATAGCATAACACCCAGTGTTCATCCCACCAAGTGCCCCCCTCAGTGCCCATCACCCAGTCACCCCAACCCCCTGCCCACCTCCCCTTCCACTTCTTGGTTGTTATTTTACCTTTCTTTACATGTGTGCTTTGGCTTCTGGTTCTGTTATATGGGTGCCTGGGTGGCTCAGTTGGTTAAGTGTCTGCCTTTGGCTCAGGTCATGATCCTGGGGTCCTGGGATTGAGCCCCATGTTGGGGAAATCCCTGCTCAGTAGGGAGTCTCCCTCGGCCCCTGCCCCGGTCCTGTGCTCTCTCTTGCTCTCTCTTTCTCTCTCTCAATTTCTCTCTCTCTCTCTCATAAATAAATAAAATCACAAAGAAAAGAACAGTGGTTTTGGGTTGTGCTATAAATTTCTCAGCTCACTGTGCCTGGGTTTCAGATGATCATAGAATTCCTTGATAGCTCCACTTCATTGATTTATCTAACCAATATTTATGGTCCTCCTGTTAAGTGCCAGTCCTCAGCTAGATTCTGGAGTTTCCAAATTTAATAAGATAGTGGTGGGTCCTAAAGAGTGTGTGTGTGTGTGTGTGTGTGTGTGTGTGTGTGTGTGAGAGAGAGAGAGAGAGAGAGAGAGAGAGAGAGAGAGAGAAGGAGAGAGAGAGAGAGAGAGAGAGAGAGAAGAGAGAGAGAGAGAGAACACAAAATAATCCAAATTTATTTTTATTTTTATTATTTTTTTAGAGAGGGAGAGAGAGAACCTTAATCAGGCTCCATGCCCAGCTTGGAGCCAGAAGCAGGGCTCCATCCCACAACACTGAAATTATGACCTGAGCTGAAATCAAGAGTCAGATGCTTAAATGACTGAGCCACCAGGCACCACAGATCCAATTTTTATTTTGAAAAGATCCTTTTTCATGAGTGGAAGATGCATCAGGGGTGGAGAGGAGGCAGCAAGGAAGAGGTGAGAACAGGCAGGAGCCTATTTTAGTAATCCAGGTGAAAATGATGGTTTGGATTACAGCACAAGCCTCTTATTGGTTGCTTGGATGTTGCATATTAGTGAAAGGGTGATTTTTTTTTTGAGCAATTGAGGTGACGGGATAACTCTGAGGAAGTCTAGAGAATGGGAGGTGGGTTGTGGAATAGAAGATGTAAAGGAGCTTGGTACAGTTTATATTTGAAATATTAGGGAGAACCTGTTAGTTGACTTTGTAAGAGTGGATTTCAGGGGAATTATCTGGAGTGGAGATATACATTTAGTAGTCATAGCAAAAAGATGGCGCTTGTAGCCATGGTCATAGAAGAGATAATGATGGAAAGGACTATAGAAGTGGATGAGAAAGATGCTCCAAAGAATAATAAGTTCAGAGAAGTGAGGAGGATCCAGCTAGCTGACTGAATAAAATGTCCCAGTGATATGGGAGAAAAAAACCCAGGTGATTGCAGTGTTACAGAAGCTGAGAGAGAAACCATAGGGTGGAATTCAGAGCCCAAGAAGACGGTTGGCCATTAGTAGGCTTGAGAACACTTCCTCCATCATGGTAGGCTAAAAGAAGGAGAAAATGACCATGAATACTGTAGGCTTGAGCATGGGTGGTGAGAAGCTGAGGGAGTTTGCTTCTGCTAATTTGTATTTTTCTCAACTAAGTATGAGGCCAGGTCATCAGAGGAAACTGTGGATGGAGGAGGAAGTGTGGGAGGCATGAGAGAGAAATTATTCACCTCAGTGAGTGGGAAGGTCAGCCTGTGAGAGAAAGATGGTCAGGCCTTTGGGCAGTTGTGAAAGTCCACCGATACCTGGGACCATACGTAAATGTGAACCCTGTCAGCTCAGTCACGTGATTGCTTTCTCTAGCAACATACAGCTTCTTGGGGACACTGAGAGTGAGGGGAGGATGGTGTGTGCAGGCCAGAATGGTGGAGGGGGGCAGGGCAAGGAAGCTGAGGAGATTTTCTAGGAAGTAATTGCAATGAATGTTCATGCAATCTGGGATGAGGAGATTGCATCAAGAGGTCAGGAGAGACTGAAGGGGGTGAGAAGATGGTAAGGAATGAAGGATAATGTCCAATAATTGTGGCAAGGGGAGAAGGGCTTCTGTGGAGCATGAGACTTGGAATGACGGGATGGGGTGGTCAAGGTAGGGGGTGCATACATTGATATTTTACATATGATATAGTGTCTGTTGGTGGGAAAATCCAGGATGTGACCCATGGCAGTGGGTAGGCTAGATAGAGAGGGGGGAAAAGTTGAAGGGGCAGGAGACCAAAGTCCTGGATAGGTTCATGAATGGTTGCTGAGACCAGTAAGAATGATACAGGAATTGATGTGAGGAGGAAAACAGTCCCCAGCTCAGGTTTTTAAGTCTTTTATCCCTTAACGGAGCGTGATCAGGAGGTAAGTAGATAATAGCAACAAGGAGGTGTGAGTTCACCAAATCCTGAATGTTTTATAAGAGTAAAGGGGAGGAAGGGTGTAGAGAAAGAAATGGGAAACAGGGAGGACACCTACCCCATCCTAAGACTCTGATGGTGTGAGGTATGAGAGAATAAAGCACCTTCCATTTAAGAGGCCATGTACAAGAAATGGTGTCTCAGAGAACAGATTTCAGCTAAGGGAAAAAGGCAAAGAGAATTTACCAAGAAAAGTTGATTATTTATGGATATTTGCTGACCCCAGAGTTGGATTTTTAGAGGGTTGTAGTGGAAGGGTTTGTTGGGGAAGGATTGGGTGAGAATAAGAGATGTACAAAGCAGCAGGACATGTGTACCCACCAGATTTACAAAACCATAGGTAACCAATCATTCTATAGGCTCAATAAGGAGTAACTTGTCCCTAGCCAAATCCCCTAAAGCCAAATGGCAATGATTTGGGTACAGAATGTGGCTTCCTGTGCTTAAGAAGGTACTGAGAACCATGTCCCTCAGCAAAGGCTAAGGACAGTACACAGGGGAGGAAAAGGTGAAGGATGCAGGAGACCAAAGTGCGGGACAGGTTCATGTATGGATGATTAGGGCAATGAATTCTTATAGAAAACCTTATCCAATCCCAACTGCTTTTCAAGACAGAAGCCTTCCCTATAACACACTCAGTAGCTTATGCTTAAACATGTTTCATTAAAATGGTAATATTTCTAGAGTCTAGTTCATATTAACATAGATATGTGACTAAGTTATTTTTAAATGCCAAGTAAAATGTCAGTGAAAGGTCATATAATCCCCCTCAGATTAGCGAAAGTAATACAGATTGGTAGTACTCATGACTGGTGAAATTGAGGGAGGTGGGCACCGCTCTACACTACTGGTTGGAGAGTGAATCCGTTTAAAATTTGTGAATGATAATTTATAATATCTTAAAATCTTAAATGCCCATATCTGCTGACATTAAATTCTTCTTTCAGGAATCTAATCTATGAAACATTCTCACTATTTAAGGTACATACTGATGTAATTTTCAGGGATGTTAATGGCAGGTCTGTTGAAATAGTAAAATCCACAAACAAGGTATTCATCAATGGAGAAATGATCTGAAAATTATCTTTTTACAAAGAAATACTAGCCAGTCATTTAAAAGAATAAAGAACAATGATAGCAAGGACAGATCTGCAGGCACTGCTGTGAAAAGATGTCTGTGCTATATTCTTAACCCAAAAAAGTAAATTACAGACCAATATGTATGGCATGATTGCATTTTTGTAAAAGAAAATGTATATGGCTTATACACACACATATGCTTATGTATATATGTAGATATATATGTTTGTATGTATTTTACCAATTTTAAGACTTAAATTTTCATGTCTCTGAAATCAGGATATATCTTAAAATGTGCGCAATGTGTGGTGTGTTACAGTTTAATTGATAGTGTTCTTTCTTTCTTTCTTTCTTTCTTTCTTTCTTTCTTTCTTTCTTTCTTTCTTTCTTTCTTTCTTTCCCGTACAGAAATTGATGGCTCATTTTACAATTGACAGATTTGGACATGATGAAATATGGCAGGTAAATCAGAAAGAAAGATAAGAATGTATAAGCATAGGAAAAATAATACACATCAAATATTTACTAAGGGTTATCTTTAAGGATGGGGTTGAAATGACAGTAGGTGAGGATTTTTCCTTTCCTCTTTTTAAAAATATTTCTAAATGTAATTAAAATTTTTATTTGTGGTAAAAATGCCTAAAATTTAATTGAACACTTTGATGAATTTTTATAGATGTATAGGACCCACATAACTATCATTCAGAACAGATTTAGAATATTTTCATCTCCCCAGAAGTTTCCTTCACCCCCAATCAATATTCATCCTTCCTCCCTGTAGACTCTATTTTGCCTTTTATCCACACAGATTCATTCACCAGTTCTGAACATTACATAAATGCAATCACATATGAATGCATTCCATTCATCAAATGGGATAAAATGAAATGTATTCTTTTGTGTCTGGCTTCTGCTTAATGTAATGTCTATGAGGTTCATTCCTATTATTTGTGTGGCAGTAGTTTTTCTTTCCTTCATTGATGTGTAGGATTCCATTGCATGAGTATACCACTACTTATTTAACCATTTTTCTATTAAAGGACATTTGAGTTATTTTTGTTTTGGGACTATTACAAACAAAGCTAATGCATTCATGTACCTGTCTTTTTCTGGACATATGATATGACCTTAATTCTGTTAGGGCTGACCATGCCTAGGAGTAGTATGGTGGGGTCACTGGGCAAACATATGGTTAGCCTTAGTTGATATTGCCAAATAATTTACCAAAGTGATTTTACCATTTTTTCTTCCTCCTGCAATCAGATTTCCAGTTGTTTCACACCACCACCAATATTTGATATTGTCTGTCATCCTAACTTTTGCAATTCTGGTGCATATGTAGTGGTATCTCGTGGTGGCTTTAATTTCCATTTCTCTGACTACTAATGATATGCCTTTCAAAGGCCTTATTGGCCATATAGATATTCTCTTTTCTGAAGTGCTGTTCCATTCTTTTTTTTTTATTTGACTTATGAAAGTTTTTATATATTGTGGATGTGAATCCTTTGTCATATATATATATATATATATATTCATATATATATATGAATTTGGGATGAATATCATCCCAAATATTTGTGGCTTTTCTATTCACTTTCATAATGGTATCTTCTCCTGAACAGAAGTTCTTAATTTAGATGAATGCCAATTTATCATTCTTTTATGGTGTGGCTTTCATACACTATTAAAACATTTTAATAATGGGGGTACCTGGGTGGCTCGATGGTTGAGCATCTGCCTTTGACTCAGGGTGTGATCCTGGGTCCGGGGATCAAGTCCTCATTGGGCTCCCCACAAGGAGTCTGCTTGCTTCTCCCTCTGCCTGTGTCTCTACCTCTCTCTGTGTGTCTCTCATGAATAAATAAAATCTTTAGAAAAATAAAACATTATAATAATAACATTTAAAGACATTAAAAAGATATATTTTTCTTCCCTCGTTGCTCTGGCTAGGACTCTAGTTCAGTGTTCATAGAAGTGGCAATAATGGGAGTCCTTGCCTTGTTTCTAACCAGTGGACACATGTTTACTCTTTCACCACTGAGTGTGCACCACCATATGTGCACAGCTAACCTGTCCTCTGATGGGTCATGGGTGAGGCTCTGCAAAGCCAAAAGTCATAGTTATCACAGGTGTTCCATCCCTTAGTTGGACATTTCTAGATCAGCCCTAACATAAATGACCCTCTCAGGGCTTTGTTTCCATATCTTTAAATAGGAAGAAATAATAGGACCACCCACATAGGATACCTGTGAAGATTAAGAGGATTATTTAAACATAAAAGCACTAAAACTAATGCCTCGTTCTTCTCTTATTATATGTTAGCTCTTATTATTAGCTGGTTTTATTGCATTTGTTGGGCATTTCAATACATCATTTTATACTTCATTCAGGGTGTCTTGGTTACATATAGCTTATTTTCCACATCAATTTTTAAGCTCTATAAAAGCAAACCTGGGTCTTGTACTTTCCTCAAACTTCTTTTGCACTAATCAAATTTACTGTCTAATAGCACAGCAAAATAATAATATTGGGATTTTTTTTCCATTTGTATATCTGAATTAGCATTGACCTGATCTTTTTTGAAGAAGTGACATTTTGGGTATCATGGTTGTGTCTCTAATATGCAGAGATTTTACTTTCTTTTTTTTTTTGAGATTTTACTTTCTTTAAGTATTCAGATAAAGAGATGAAGAAAGTTTTCAAAAAATAGAATAAAAACTAATTTGCTGAAAATCTGGATTGGAGTCCTGGTTTTTCCATTTATTTATTAGCTAGGTGATTTTCATCTCTGAGCCTCAATTTCTTTACATCTTATCAAATGGGCCTAGTAATACCTCGTTTTTAGTGCAATATTTAGCTTTCTTCCCTATTTCAATATTGGATTAAAATAAAAAATAATCATATTTCTTCAACAGAATTGTTATTCAAAAGTAGCTGAACCATTAGTACACTATAAATCTGTACTGTAATCACTAGTGTGTGTGTGTATGTGTGTATGTGTGTTGAATTAATTGCAGAAAAGGGTATAGACCAATGTTTATTGAAGAGGTTTCTTTTGAGATGCTAATAGATGTTCCTGGGTTGGAGAGAGGGTTACAAATAGAAAATTTGCAAAACTGGTCAATATTCACAGAATGATAATCAGTTATAGTTCTAGGACACAATTTGCATCTTTATGGATGAGAATTATTTGCATTACTATCAATTTTCCTCAATTTCAGGGCAGTAAAAAAAAATCTCAGAGACAATGAAAGCTTAAAACGATCTGAATTCATGAGCCAGTCAGTACTCTCTCTAAATTTCAATCTTTCACAATTTTTCCCTATATTACATGTCTTCTCAAACAGAATGCTATTCTTGCTAATCTTTTACTTAAAAGGAGCCTGGAGTTGATTATTTAAAAAATATATGCACATATAGCTCAGTTTAATGAGTATTTGGATAGAACATCTTCAGTTGGAAAGATGTTGAGCTCAAAGGGAAAAATTCAATATAGCAAGTTTTTGAAAGGTGATTTTAGCTTCTATTCAAATCAACAAATATTTCATAAGTACCTACGTTGTGATTCAAAGGAGAATAATGGTACCTTGTCTTTTGGGGAACTTAACAATGTTCTACCTTCCATAGTATTGGGTTTGGCCCCCATGTTTGCATAGGATCCCATGCCTGGTAATATATTTCTAGAAGTCTAGATAATTCAGTCTAGAAAATAGCCATCTAGGGAGTTCCATAATTCAAGGAGAATCCACTTAAGTCCCCTGTACTAATGTAAATGGAAGACCCTCCACTTACCATCTTGCCTCTGTTTCCAAATTCCCCTGGGAGGCTGATGGAAGAAAAATAGACAAATCTAAGAGCAGACAATTGTCCAGGAGCAGTACATTCTGAATCCACATTTTGGAAAGAGACATTTGCATTAAAAATATTTTTATTATTATTTTTAAAAATTTTTAAAAAGATTTTATTTTATTTATTCATGACAGACACAGAAAGAGAGAGAGGCAGAGACACAGGCAGAGGGAGAAGCAGACTCTATGCAGGGAGCTTGATGTGGGACTCAATCCCGGGTCTCCAGGATCATACCCCAGCTGAAGGCAGCGCCAAATCGCTGGGCCATTAGGGCTGCCCAAAAATCTTTTTATTATTATAATGAAGCTAATTATATTATATAATAATTATTATTATAAAGAAGCTCAGCTCCTCACACTTCAAACCACTTTTATTTAAAACGTGATCTTTGTTTTTGTGTAACTAAAAGGTCTATTAATTTTTTTTTTCTAAAAACAAAGCAAAACCAAGCCCCTTTTGTCCTCAAAGTTTAATTTAAGTTTCTGATATTATAAAGCTCCTGGCAGCTTTAATCATCAAGATTAAATAATAATAATAATAATAATAATAATAAAATTCTATTTCAGTGTCAGCTACTATACTATGTACAACTAGACTGAATTGGGTCATTATAATGATGTGCAGGAATTTCTTGGAGTTAAGGGGTCCAAGTTGTGATCTTAATACTATTCTCTTTTTCATAGTTCTTCTGTCCCTTCTTATTGGAAGTGATCCCTCCTCACTGCTTTTGGTGGATTTGACTCTAAGATCTCTTAGTGTGCCACTTCCTCATATTGTTAGGATAGATACTACCATGGTCAAAGCCCATGCATTTGTCCATAGAACCTCTTACTCAGCATTTATAGACGTGGTCTCTACATAATTCGCAAACACTTCACATTCCCCTCTAACAGACAACATTGAGAAATTCAGGTAAAGGCAGTGGCCAAATGATTCTCTTTGTGGGTGAATTTAAGATGTATGGTATATAAGTATGTATATCTGAACATATAGAGAGCCATCAGTAATATATAGCAGATTCCGCAAACATTTTCTATAAAGGACCAAATAATAAACATTTTAGGCTTCTCAGGCTATAGAGCTGTCCTGCATTCTGGCACAGTTACTTAACTTGTAGTCATCACAGCACAAAAGCAGCCTTAGAATATAAGCAAACGGATGGACACGGCTGTAGTTACTGACCTCGAAACATAGTATAATCTGGACAAGAAATCATAATGCCAGGGCATCCCAGCTTTGCCCCTTACCAACTGAGTGCACAGCTTAGTTCTCTTGAACTAATGTCACTTGAAATAATCATTTTGTAAACTCTAAAATACTGTGCAGACATCTAAGATGGTATTCATTCAATCGTTCATTTATTCAACAAATTTGATACATATCAAATTCCCATTGTGTGTCAAGAACTGTCCTTGGAACAACAAGGTGGTAGCAGGTAAGAATGAGTCACATAAATTTTGGGAAGCATACCAATGTCAGGCTGTTGGGTGATTGTCAGGTTGGGGTCATAAGGTAAGATGACACCCTGGTGGGAGTGGGGGGGTTCCCCTGAAAGGAATTGATGTTCACACAGTCACTTATTTTGGGAAGTGGTTAATTCTAGGCAGGAAATGAGTTGGCACTTTGAGCTGGGGGTGGTCACACTTCTTTCTCTCTGTGGGGCCAGGAAGAGTTGGGCTAAGATTCTAAGTCGCAGAAAGGCCTAAGTAAATCTCACTGGGGAGTGAGATGTTTCTTAACTGTATGGAGTCAGGCCTATAGCGATTGATATCATCAAATTCATGATTTTCCACTTAGTGGGACCAGCAACCAAGGGGAAAAGCAGCCAGCATTTCTGGGGCAGCCAGTGTGAAGACTCAGGGTTGTAGAGTCGCTGGCCTCAAAAAAGCAAGATCCCATGCAGTATCCAGAGTAGGGTGTGAATGATGCAGGATCAACCAAAATAATTTGGAAGCAAGAATCACTTTGTTTTGTAGATACTGGTAGCTAGTGAACTATGTGTAAACATTGTTCTTTTTTTTTTTTTTTTTTTTTTTTTTTTTTTTGTAAACATTGTTCTTAAAACCAAACAATTATAGTACAGGGTAGTAAGTGTTTAGATAGAAAAGAGGATGTCAAGGCAGAAATTGGATGCCTAACTTAATCTGGGAATGATTCTTGAGAAATAAGGTCTAAGTTGAGATTTTATGAGTGGGGTCAGGTTAACCAAGTGGAGAAGGGAGGGGAAGCACAGTGCAGACCAAGGGATCAGCATGTGCAGAGTCAGGCAGCCTCAGAGGCAAGAGTGCAGCGTCATTAGGGATGTGATTCTGGAGTCAGACCATGGGCATTTACATCCTGGCCTCTGAACACTTAGACATGCTCATGCGTTTCATTGAGCCTCTGTTTCCTCATCTAACATGGAAATGTCAATCTTTATCTCATTAAACAGTGTCGAGGATGAAATAGATAACAGTACTGAAGGCTTCAGTATGATGCCTGGAACTCGGTAAACAAGCCCTCAGTCAGGGTTAGCAATAATAGATATTGATGTAATATAAAGCTATTTAAGTAAACACACCAGAATTGATGAAGGACTAGTATGAAAAGGTCAGATTCGGCTGAGGGCTGTGTATTTGAGTGTATGAAAGTAATTTTGGCAGTAGGAATTAAGCTTCCTTAAGCATTTTCTTGCTTTTCCCTCGTCTCAATGTGTCAATCCCATGATGGGTCATGGCCTTTGTTCCCTTGACTACTTCTGCGCCTGATGCTGAGTGCGCCAGGCCAGCTGTTAAAATGAAACTAGTTGCAAGAGCGGAAGGCAGACTCAGAAAGGTCACAGCAGTTATGTTCTCTGTGCCCCCAGCAGTGGGAATGGAATGATGAAATACTTCAGCTGGTTTTCACTTGGAGCTTTTTGTTGGTGAAGGTGGATCAGACTCCAATTCAGCATGTTCTTAACTAGTTAAGGTGATACCCTCAGCTGGTATTTCCCTGTCTCGCTGCAAGTGAATCTACACATTTCCCGAGCGCTGACTCTGTGCCAGACTCTGATCTGGGTGCTGGGGCTCAGAGTGGATTCTTGCTTCTAGGAGCTCAGCTCTAAGTGCAAGAACAAAAACAAAAACAGGAACAGAAACAAAACAAAAGAAAGCAAAAAAACTGGCAAACACCAATACTCCAGTGTGCGAATACTGTTGCCATGGGGGCAGTTGCAGGGAGGGGACCCCCAGGACTTCATTTCTCAAATATTTATAGGTTTTTCCAGGGTAGTTTTCCCTAAAGTATGAAAGTATTCATTGAGCATTTGCCTCATGAACATCTTTGCTCATCCAAATAGCTGGTTTTTCCAGATGCAGATGGAGCTGGCTTCAGTGAGTTGGAGGAAACATCGTTCCTCTCACATTTGCCCTTGAGCTTTTCCCTGCTCCTCTCCTACACTGAAACTCCTTTGCTTATTGTATGTTCTTCCCACAGCTTTGGAAAGGATTATGCTTCTTATTTTACAGTTGAGGAAATTTAGAGAGTGTCTGTGACTCATCAAGATCCTCCTGTTAATCACTGCCTGAGCCAGGATTCAAACTCAGGTTTCCAAACCATCCGTTCCCATCTGCCACCCCCAGACTTGGTTTCTCTCTTTCTTTGGCCCTAGGGAAAGTACATCCTCTACTCTGGACTACATTCCAAGCTTTCAACATATTGGTTAGTCTTGTCCCGGCTCTTGCCCAAAATACCCAAGGGAAAGACTGGACTGAAAGCAATTTTTAAAAACTCAGTGATAATTAAAATGAATATCATCATGGTGACTTAATGATGCTTTTGGTAGTGTCTAGACCCTCATATTTGCATAAACAGCAGAAGGGCAGGAGAACCCATTTCCCAAAGTCAGCTGGGAGGACGCAGGGAAGCATAATGGATTCAGAGAAACCTACACTTACCAGGGAAAATCATCTGAACCAGCAGCCCTCAAACTGTTAGGTCTCCAGGAATATCAACCTTGTGGATCTTATCAAAATGCAGATTTTGTTTCAGTAGGCTCCTAGGTAGATGTGAGATTCTGCATGTGTAGCAAGCTCTCTGGTGGTGCCAGGGCTGCTGGTTCAGGACACAGTATGGGTAACGAGGATTTAAACCACTGACTCTTGAACTTAAGGTTTAGGAGCTTAAAATAATTCTGATGCCTGGGTTCTAACCCCAGAAAGTCTAATGTAATTGGTCTGGGCTGTGGGCTGGGGACAGATGTTAAAAAATGTTTCATTTGATTCTAGATGTGCCAAAATTTGATTTAAACTCTAGAGTGAGGGGATCCCTGGGGGGCTCAGTGGTTGAGTGTCTGCCTTTGGCTCAGAGCGTGATCCTGGGGTCCTGGGATCGAGTCCCACGTTGGGCTCCCTGCACCCTGCATGGAGCCTGCTTCTCATGGGTGCTTGCTTCTCCCTCTGCCTGTCTCTCTCTCTCTCTCTCTCTCTCTCTCTCTGCCTCTCATGAATAAATAAATAAAATCTTTAAAAAAAATAAAAATAAACTCTACGGCGAGTGTACCCCCTATGAGATGATTAGAACAGCATATAACTGTTTCACAGGGGCAAGAAGGAAATGGATTATATAGTGAATATACCACACCTAGCTCAAAGAAGGGGTTCAACACACCAAGCGAGGGTTTGTTTCTCTTTTTTTCCCCCTCCAAATTCTCAGATGCCACAGATGAGTTCTGGCATCTGGAAATTTGCCCCTTCTTTGATAGCTGCTGTCTTACTCTCCTGAGTGTTGAAAAACATTTATAAGAAAAAAGGTAGCTTTTAATTCACATTCCCATACTTTTGAAAGGATTCTTAGTCTTTTTGTCCCTTTTGGGTGGCTTATGTGGTATCTTTTCACACAGAATGTGGCCTGTGTTTAAAGAGATTTTCTCTGATTATTCATTTAAGAAATAGTTACTGAACAGCTATTATGTCCTAGGAGTTGTGCTGGGCTGTGAGGACCCAGTGCTGAATAAGAATGATAGGATTCCTGCCCTCCAGGAGCTTGGATGCTGGAGAGGAAGTATAGAGAGAGCCAGAGTGAAGAGCATCATGCACTAAAGGATCGGACAAATGGGGAAGACAACAAGCAGGGAATTAGGTGAAGCTAGAAAAGTCTGGAAGACTTCTCTAAGGAGATCAGAGCAATGATAGGAGTTAGGCGGGCAAAGAGAGTGAAAGAATATTCCAGGCAGAAGGAAGAACACCTGCAAACACCAGGTGGCAAGGCTGAGCATGGAAGGTTTGAGGAAGTGAGAGAAGTTCAAAGCTATTTGAGTATCAAGCACAAGGTGGGAGGTGGCATGAAGCGAGAGAGGAAGAGGGAGGTTGATGGGGAGGGGGAGAGGTTAGATTTTTAGGAAGGCTGGGTCCATCGTGGTTGGAGAGTGGAATGTTGGAGCAGAGATGTTCACACACCAGGTGAATTCCAGCCCTCCCACCCTCTGGCTGTGTGATGTTGGCCATGCTACTCAAAGTCTCAGAGTCTCGATGTCACCGTCTGCAATGTGGGGAATACAGTAATGCCTGCCTCCCAGGGCTCTTCGGAAGGTTAAATGAATGAGAATGTGAAAAGTGCAGAATGTGTAAGAGCTTGATAAATGGTCATTATTGTTATCGGTACCCAGAATGATAGTGCCATCTAGGGATGGGATTTGTAAGGGGTAAGACAGGAGCCAGAATGTGAGTCAGGAGGTGGCAAGGGTAAGGCAGGTGACATGGTGCCGGGCGGGCACAAGAAGACGGATGAACTGGCTAGATGTTGATTGGATGGGAAATAGGAAAGAAGGGTCATAAGAGACTCAGATGATCCTTGAGATTTAGAATGTAGGAATAGTGACAAGTTGGGATGAGTCTTGTGAAGTCAGTTTTGCAGGGTGAGATTGTATCCATCAGGGATCATTTGCAGAGACCAGATGTCACTCTAGCTTGTTCAGCAGGAAGGCAAGTATCACAGGGTATTAAGTGGCTTACAGACTCGCTGAGAGGGCTGAGGAAACAGAATCCAGGTTGAGCTTTCAGGAGTAACTTTTATCTTATTTTATTTTTTTAAATTGGAGTTCAATTTGCCAACATATAGCATAACACCCAGTGCTCATCCCGCCAAGTGCCCCCCTCAGTGCCCATCACCCAGCCACCCCAACCCCCCCAACCCACCTCCCTTTCCACTACCCTTTGTTCATTTCCCAGAGTTAGGAGTCTCTCATGTGCTGTCACCCTCACTGATGTTTCCCGCTCATTTTCTCTCCTTTCCCTTTATTCCCTTTCACTAATTTTTTATATTCCCCAAATGAATGAGACCATATAATGTTTGTCCTTCTCCGATTGACTTATTTCACTCAGCTTAATACCCTCCAGTTCCATCCACGTCGAAGCACATGGTGGGTATTTGTCGTTTCTAATGGCTGAGGAATATTCCATTGTATACATAAACCACATCTTCTTTATCCATTCATCTTTCGATGGACACCGAGGATTCATCTTTCGATGGACACTGAGGTCAGGAGCAACTTCTAATGCCACCTCTCAGAACGGGGCCGCTAGGAGAGCTGCTGTCTCTTCAGTAATCTTGCAGTCAGGAAGCCGCCCCTTTAGAGCCACAACACCGCTGTTTCAAACAGGAAACCACCATAATCAGGAAGCCGCTACTGCTATCAGGTCTAGAACCACTGCGAATCTGCAACAGACCATGTCAGCAGAGTGGATGCTCCTGTCCCTACACCCAGACTCACCTACCAACCAACCTAGTATCTGAACACTGGCACCTATGCAAGTGCACCTGTAGGAAAACCAAACACCTCCACAGCTGGGCTCGCTGGCAGGGTGGACGAAAGTTTAAAATCTTGTCCATCTCGGACTAAATTCTTCTAGAACTCAAGCTACAAGGGATTAGAAAAGTATGTTTTGAGCCTTCCAACTTCTGGAGCAGGGAAAGTCACACTAGAACAGCACTTTGCAGACTGTGGGCTGTGACTCATTTTTATGACAGCATCATAAAAATCAATTCAGGTGGTCACAACAAAAACATTTTTCTTAGTCACAAGTGGTATTACTTAATGTAACCTTTGTCCTAGGGTTTTGTGTGTGTGTGTGTGTGTGTGTGTGTGTGTGAGCGTGTGTACACATCTTTGCAAAGTGAACCGTTTCTTCTTTTGAGCCACAGTAAAAACAAAACAAAACAAAACAAACCTTGAAAGTCACTACACTAGATGTGGAGCGCCAATCTTCTATTGCGAGGTTACAGAAAGAACTAATGGGCAGAGCCCACTGACTACTGAATATATGGGGCTGAATTTTAGGAGCAATTAAAGCTGGAGATATAGATTATGCAGTCATTGGCGAGAAGATGCCATTGAAGCCCGGGGAAGTTGATTGAGCCATCCAGGGAGACAGCATGGAGTGTGAAGAGAAAGAGGTCAGGGATGGACACCTAGAAATACAGACATTTGGAGAATTTTCCTTCTGGGCTTGTGCTCTTCCTTCTTGCATTCTGGTAGTTTCCATTTACTCTCCAGGGAGAGAACTGGATCCAGGGAAGCCACAGAATGCTTTGGAAAGGTGGGTTTCAAATCCCACGTCAGTCCGAGCTGAGTGTGTAGCAGCCTGAGAGAGCTGTGGCGCCTACCGTGCTGGATCATAAACCAGCACCTGGCATGAGGGCCTGACACCACATCCCCACTCAGGCCTTGTGTGTGGAATGGATGTTCAGAGCAAAGAAGTTCTAGGAAAGATGGAAAGAGCTTTTTTAGATTTCAAAGCTCCAGCTCATGAGCTGCGACCACAGAGGGGTCTAACCTCACTAGCAAAGGATGACTCAGTAGTGTTAGGGTGCAAGGTATAATTTTCAAAGAGTATTTCTGTTATATAGAAAAGTGGCAACAAGGAGTGGGAGCTGTGTAGGAAGATATGCTCGTTGCAGCAAAATTAGGAGGTAAAAAATGTTCATCGATAGGAGCATGGGCAATCTAGCATATTCAAACAATGAAATGGGAAACAGCAGTTAAATGAGTGAGCTAGATCTGTAGCCTGTATAAATCTGTATAAATCTCAAAAAAAAATTACATGAAAAATTTAGTCACAAAATGTGATATTAAGTATGATATCATCTATTTAAAAATTCATTCATTAAAATATTTAAAGCCACACAAAACTGCACTATATATTCTTATGAGGAAACAAGTATAAAATTATGTAAATGAAGGGGCTGGGCAAACTTTGGGGCAGTGGCTGTCTCTGGGGAAGGTAGGAAGGAAATGGATGGAGGAGTGAAGCTTTGCTTTATCTGTGGTGTTGCATTTTTTTAAAAGAAGCAGAAGCAAATATGACAAAATATTAATAGTTTTAAGTAAGCGGGTGAGGCATGGGAGAAATATTATTTTCTGTTCTTTTCATAATTAAAAATAAATCCAAGTGTACATATGTTTTGCAATGCCCAGAGCAAGAGCCAAGCTTCTTTCCCTGACTGCAGGTTAAGCAGGTGACCTGAAACAATTACTAGAAGAAAGTGGACACACACACACACACACACACACACACACACACACGTGCTTATACACACATATAACACACACGTATATGTATAATACACATGTGTGTGCATCCGCATATATATACATAAACACATATATACACGTATACACGCGCATATGCATAACTTCAGATCAAAACAATAAGCTTTTAATTTTTAAATTATTTCTTCAGTTTCTGAGAGGTTGAACCTTTATGTATGGGACCCTGGCCTTTTTCTGTGATTTGACCGTGTACTGAATCTAGAGACTATCTGTGTCTCACATTCGAATGATAATCCTGGAGGATCTGAGTGGGGGCAACGAAGAACAGAGGAAATCCCTGAATGCTGGGACCACCCCATTGCAGGGCTGCAAAGATGGGAACCAAGGAATTACAGAAAGGCTACAGGTTGAGAGCAGTAAAGCCTGGTGGGAAATCCTGGGCTCCACTGCTAGCTCAAATCCCAGCTCTGCTTCTAACAATCGTGAGGACTTGACAAGTCTCTGCCCACTCTTGGGCTTGCATTCAAACACTGGCTTAGCTTATCAATCAGGATCTTTCCAGAGATGACACGGACTGACTTCTCAATCCTCTTAATGTAAGTGCCAGAATAATCAGTGGTATTCCAGGGGCTTTGAAAGGCTCTCCTGTTTGGTAAATTCTGCCCAAATTCCCTCAGCATTTCCTCCCTTTAGAGCCTGTTCCTATCAACCCTCTTGGGGGTGATGGGACCTCCCCTGAGCCAACCTTTGTGTGACTGGGGAATTCTGAAAGGGAATAGGGCAGGTTAAGAAGGCATCAGTGGATGATAGACAGATGGGGCGAAGAAAAAGTTACTAAATGTGGAGAAAGAAAGTCTTATGAATTCCCCAAAGGAAGGAGCATATTTAGTCTACACTGACTTGTTTCATATCAACTTACACATTGCCCTTTCTACACTTTCTGCAAGTATATTGTGGTGTGTGTGTGTGTGTGTGTGTGTGTGTGTGTGTGTGTGAACTCCAGGTTTTTGTCCCAGGGGGCATATGTATTGGGTACCTTAGTTCCCAAGTTAGAAAAATTATTTACTTTACTTGCGTAAATGCAATCACATTCCCAGGGGCTGGTTAACCCTCAGGGAGTAACAGAACCTGGTTTCCAGCTTATCCACTCCCTATTATTTTCAGTGGAGTTACTAGCGATTATTCCCTCTTACTTGTTTGTCTTGCTATGAGGCTCCTTTAAATGCTGTGCCCCCTGTGTCTTCAGCTATTGGCTTTCAGAGTATTGTTTGACAGAGACTGAGAGTAGGAACCACTCAAGAATAAAAGTCAGGTGCCTCTGCTCAGAGAAGGGATGGAATCTTTCTCAAATTTGAGTATGAGACAGTAGAAAATTTGCTTAGTGTACACAAGCTTAGATTGCAGATACCTTTTCAAGAACGCATGAGTTGGCTTAAGCAAGGTTCATTTGTCCTTCAGAGTTAGGGTATAACTCAAATGCCAGTGCTCCCTTACTTGTTAGTTTGGGGTCCTCAAAACCTATTTCTGTGTTTACCATATACTTAGTTTGCTGAATTGAACACTTCTTCCAATGCCCGCTCCTCCCAAAGAATCTAGTCATAGAAAGCATTAGGAGAAATGTAGACTTTACTGAATATTTCATAGAGGAGACCTCGGAGGAGGTTGACATAGCACACTGCTCAGCAAATGACTTCAACTTTTCCCCTGGTTATTTTATTTTCCCAAGTCCTTCTCATCCATACCAACACTGCTGTTTTTTTTTTCTTTTCTTCTTTTAAATTTTTTATAGTCTTTCTCTGACAAACCTTCCTGATTTCCTACATTTTTCTTTTCCCTCCTCCTTTTTTGAGAAAAAAACGCAAATTTTACTCCCTTCTTCTGCATGGCAGTCAAGGGTCCCTTTTGCTTCTGAAGTATAAACTCTGGAGCTTTATACTTCAAGGGCAATGGTCCTTTTATACAGGTAAGGTGCTCCTTTGTAAAAGGACAGATGTCAAGGCAGGTTGGTGTAGCTAGAGAAATCTCATGGCTACCCAAGTCAGGAGAGGAGGTTTCCATTGCTCAGAAGTCCTCACCATTTGCAGGGTCATCATCATTTATCAACAACATTTTGGGGCCTTAATAACCCTCCACAGAAATGATTTCCTGAGAGACATTTGAAGCAGGGAGCAGAGAGAGATCATGTGAGAAATGAAAGTAGCTGATCCCTGACCAAATGGCCGCATTACCATGACCACCGCACTACCGTCAGCGTGCTGATGGAGTGCTTGCTGAATGCACAGCCCTCCCCTACAGGAAATGAAAGCTGTCTGTTGTTGATGTATTGTCAGTCTGAACTTGAATGGAGTCAAGCCTGGTCAGATGGTTTTCCAAATACCAGGAGGCTTCTCAGATTTTGGATGATCAGTTGGACAGTCCTTTCTTTTATACATTTTAGATCCCACAGTTCACATCCCACCATTTACACTGAACCTCATCCCCAAATTCTGACTCTGTTGAGGTGACATGCAGCCAGATCCTAACAGTATCATTGGATTTACACTGGTGTGAGTTGAGGGCCTTTCCTTTGGTTGGGGGCTTCTAGAACACCACTTGGAATCTTAGTTGGCAGATTTGGGGTGAAAGATCCTGGTCTTCTGAGATGGAAGAGATTTTGGAGAGATTCAAATCCAGCCCCTTCATTTTTTTAGTTATGGATCCAGAGTTCCAGGGAGGGGAAAGTTCCAGGTTGTACAGTGAGTTAGTGGATGGGCCAGGGGATAAATCCATCCCTTCTGATACCCATGTGGGGCTTTTCCCACCATACTGCCTTGCTTCTCCGCCTTCTATTTGAAAGACACTTCACTCAAAACTGTTTTTTTTTTTTTTTTAAACCCTGGACCCATATCTTCCCAAGAGACAGAGGAGAAGCATATTATTTAATACCCATTGTGGTTTCAGTCTTGGTCTAGAGTTTTCTTTTTCCCCAAGTGTTTGGATGGATGAAGTACTGTATGGCAGAGTTGCTTTCTTCCTGAAGGCCAGAAGAAATGGTTCAGTCTGAACTACTATATAAGAAGATAGACAACACATTCTCAAGAGGGAAGGTGTTTGTATCCACATACTGGAATTTATCCACCTTGACTGATATGGTGCTGTTGACCTGGAGGTGCTCCAGCAAGAACTGAGAGAGATTTTGGTATATGTTCTTGGTTTGCGCTCCAGACTCACACACTGTAACCAGCGTCTGCTTTTTGACATCTTTGTTGATGAGAAGCTCCAACTTCAGGTCAACAGAATGTTCTGGGCATTTTACTAGAAATTGCAGTTGGCAAATGATGACATACCAACCTGGGAACTGGATCACCAGATTCCCATCCTGATATCTGACTCCACGGACAATGCCATCTTTGTTCCAAGATAACTTGGATTTATTTATATGCTTGGACACTGGAAAGAGAAGGACAAAAAGACAGAATTATTGGACATATGTCAGGTGCAGATTGCAAAATGTGAAATTTTTATTCAAGGTTTCCCACTCGAGATCTGTATTTTCTATAACATTGCCTGATATTCCAACCATCTGGAATATCTTCCATATTACTCATTCTAGGTGCTGCTTAATATTCAAGGCACAGGTGAAAAACCACCCCTCTTCCTTTTCTCTAATGCTTAAAGCTGGAGGGCCAGAGCACACATGGTAATGGACCGCTACCTCGTATAGAATAATTTTCTACTTATTTGTTACCTTATAGTATTCTGTTATTGTTATAATTATTCTATTTCCCTTTTCAGACCATGAGCTCCTGGACTATAGTCCCCACAAGTTCTGGACCATTCATTCATTCATTCAATCAATCAAAGCTTCATCACTAAGGGATTGCTCTTTGGTAGGCATTGCATAAAGTATCCGAAATAGGATATTTATTTAGTTTTATTCAATTAATAACCAAATTAGGCATTAAGATGTGCAGGAGAATCTGTCTGTTGATTTTCACATGAAGATGGATCCTTTAACAAATTCTCGTCTCAATTTTTAAATGTCTTTCTCTCTTCAAAAGGGCAGCCAGGCATAACTGTACAAGTGTACACTAAGGGGCTCTTCCCAGCTGGGATTTTTAGAGAAGCAGAGGATTGGCCGACTCTGTGAGCCGACATGTTCCTGTGGAAAGCCAAGTCTCTCTGAGTCCTAACAAGTGAAAATCAGCACTGATTAGTCAGGGTGCCTTTCAGAACTGGAAAGCTGGCCTTCGTTTTAATTGCTTCCATGCCTTCCCTTTAAACCTCATTGCAATTCAATTGAAGAGAGAGAACTAATCTAGCAGCAAAATTGAATTTTTAAAATGGGCAGAATGGCTATTCAGAGAATCTTGGCCATCCTCTCCATATCTCGGCTTTCCCAGTGTAAGTGCCTTGCATTGTTTCCTTTATAAGGGGCCTCTTACCTGAAGCAGACTGCAATATGCAAATAGGCCACGTGCAAGCATGGTCATTAAGCTGTCAATCTGGGGACAAGGCAATTTTGTGTTTTCCTTGTGAATAACTAGACAGAGGCAGAGACCAAGAGCCTGCTTCTCTTTCATGAGGAAAAGCAGACTTGCTTTTCCTTGGCCCCAGACTTGTAGGTGACTGAATACCTTCAGAGGCCAGGTTGGCAACACAAAAGAGTGAAGAAGGCTGAGAGGGGAGAGGTATTGTGGCTTCCTCCCCTTTCCCCCTAAGGTCTTGAAATTCAAATTATAAAAAAAATGCATGCAGGCTACAGACCACATCTGCAGGTCATATTTGGCCATGGGCTTCTACTCGTGATCTCTGGCTTGGAAGCTTCAGAAGGGCCATAGGAAGTGGCCCTCATATGGCTAGAGTTTCTGGATTCAGTTACTGACCTTGGAGGTAGGCCCATGACTTCTTGAATGGAGCCTTTTCCAGTATACATGAGATGTCCTCTGAGCAATTCCCTAAAAAAAAAAAAAAAAAAAAAAAAAAAGGAGGCCACACATTAAATGTCTTTCTCTGCTTTGGGGACTTGGAGACACCAGATCTTTTTCCATGACCCTTTGATGGAGGCAGTTAGTGTGTTCTGTTTCCATTTGGGGCCTAAAAGGAAACCTGTTTATTTCTCATTTTGCCATCAAGTACTTTAGGATTCTTTTAAAATAGTTACTTCTACTTGGCTTTTATAAAAGAGTAGAAGTTGGGGGAAGAAAACCAAATATGACCTGAGTGCCCATATGTGTCAGGTGCCCTTCTTGTTCCTTTATGTACTTCACTTAATCCTTGCAGCAACCCTATGAGAATGGTATTAAGTTCCTTTTACAGGTGAAAAAAAGCCTGGGGACCAGACAGATTAAGTATATTGTCCCACATCACTCAGCCAGGCAGTGGTGCTCAGAATGATTGTCCTAATAGTAATTACTGCTATCTTCCCTTGGAGAGTGCACCAGATACTAATATGTGCACTTTTACATATTTCTGCTGATCTAGTTCTCTGAATAACTGATGCCTTGATAGAGTCAATGATACGAGGTCAAGCAAGTTGGTGGTAACGTTGAGATTCACCCCCATGTCTGTCTATCTGATTCCAGGCACCAGTTTTCCTCCACAAAGCCATTCACTGGACAGTGGTGATAAATACATTCCTGTGCTCAATTTTAAGAGGATATAGGATTATAGAGATCTAAGCAGGAAGGCTGCTATCTGGAGCTTCCTTGGCAGGGGAAAAAGACAGTGTTTTTGTCATTATGGTATTTACGAAATAAAAATATTTTTAATATATTCACCAGTGATGCTGGCTTAGCAGCTTCTTATTATAAAAACAATTTTATATGCGAAGAACCAAGTTATACATTTCCTGTAGTGACTCATGAATTCAACTTACTCTGGGAAAATTCCTTCTTCTCTTTGGATGTTGGTTTCCTATCTATAAAACTGGGAGATCGCTTCGATGATGGCATCAGAGTGACCATTCAATCCATCCATCAGAGTCTAGGCCGCCATGGGCCTGTTCAGTTGAAGCAGCCACACTCTGATGTGTTTGCTCACTGGATCTCCGAGGGGTATCTGTTGGGCTCACAATATCCCCCCGTTTGCCTGTCTGCCCCAGGCCTGAGGAAATCCCTCCTGGCCTTCCTCACTTCCCCGTGGAGCCTTGAAGAGGTTGGAAGTTAAGTGAACAGTTCCCTCTGCTGTCTGAACAAGCTCACTGCTCGCAGCAACCCCTGCAGAACCAGGAGGCAGTTTTCATCCTTGTCTGCCCTCAACCCATAAAGACGCTCTGGCCCAAAGGTCTCCTTGGTGATGAGGGCTGGTAGGCCAGCTGCCATTCTTTTGATCCCATCTCTTTACCTGGCATTCTTGTCCTGCCTGTTTCAGCCACAGCCCTCACTCTTGAGGTGTTAGAATCAGAGTTACAACATGAGGGCTGCTTACTTTCTAATGCACTGTGAGTGCTGTTAGGAGAGTCCCCCTGGCCAGCGTCCCCTTTTTTGGGGATGTGAAACATTGAATCAGAAAAAAAAAAATGCAGCGAGGCATACCTGGCCGTGTCTCTTCTCTGCTGGGAGTCCCTTTCTGACCTTGCTGTGCCTGCTGGATTGGGGCCAAGATCCTCCACAGGTGTTCTTGGTCCCTACTCTTCTGTCCCTTCTGCATTCTCCAGTCTCACCTCCACCATCCCTCTTTCCCTTGTGCTCATGATCCCGATAGTAGTAGTAGCAATAGTGCAGACAATAATAAGAGCTGATACATACTGAGGGATGGCGATTTCCCAGGTACTCTGTGAGGCATGCTGAAGCCAGTCTTTCACTTAATTCCTACAACCACCGCATGAGAAAGGTACTACAGTGATTTCTGTCTTGCACATAAGGAAACCGAGGCTTTAAAAGGTTCATTACTCATTCACATTTGCACAGGTAGTCAGTGGTAGAGTGAGATTCAAACTCAGGCTGTCTGACTTGAATGCCCAGGGCCGGGTACTGATGGCTGTATTGGTGTTTGGGAGCCGTGGTGCCTCCAAACACACATGTTAATTTGCCTCAGCACCTGGAATCCCCCTTGCACTGGGAAAGTTATTCCTTACTTAAAGCATGGCCTTGAAGTCATCTCTGACCTTCCTTCTGTTTGCCTATTTGCCTCCTCCATTAGACTGTGAACCCTCAGGGCAGAGACAATTATTTATATATCCCCACTGCTCAGGCCGGGAGATGCTCTGTAAATGTTTGTTGAATTGAATCATCCAGTCTCTCCCTCTTACTTCCCTCCATGGAGGTCAGGTGGGTTCTGGTATGAGTGAGGTGAATGGGGATGCTTGTCTTGCCTTTCCCCTTAGGGCTGGAATAACACTCAGCCTCATTTTCCCATAGTTCTTCAGGTTAGCTTAGATTAAAGGAGAGGACAAGACTCATGCCCTGGGCTGAGGCCAACACATCATGCCAAGAACAGGCTCTGCTCATTGGTTGGAGGCCCCCTCACATCATGTCACTTGTGGTGGCATCTGTCAGGTGAGCTTCTGTAAACAGGCGGCTAGAGAAGTACAAGCTGGGGCTTGCCTCTCACACATACACATTCTGTTTTTTCTTTCCCCTTTGGTCTTTGTATGTTTGGTTGGTTGACCTCAGCTGTAATTCTGAGAAACCCAAGGACGGAAAAAAAAACCCAACCAACATAACACTCATTCTGAAGCATTTGTGTTTCCTGAAGTCAAATGGCAAGGTGTACTTTAGTTTTTCTTTAAGAAACTTTTAGATGGTTTCAAGCAAAAGGAAAAACATGGGCAACCCTCTCTGAGAATGGTGTTGCTAGAACTTCCTGAAGGAAAGGGCCTGGGAAAGGGACGCTGGAGAAGCTGTGGGTGGAAGGGGGCAGTTGAATGTGGAGAGGAGCCTAGAAGAGGGCATGGTTGTTGGCCCTTCACATCTGACAGGCTCTCAGCAGGAAGGTGGTGCAGTCTGCTCGGTGGGGCCCAGACACCAAGGCTCTATGTGGAAGTTTGAAGAGGTGACGCACTCAGCTCATAACTAACATTGTCCTTGTCCCCATTTCTCAAATGAGGCAATGGTAAGACCTTCTCTAAGGACACACCCAGCGCAAATATTTGACCAGTTAGCGCTATTCAAGCATGCACTGGGCTGTTTTGAGGGTCATGAGGCTCTTATCAATAGCCAGATGGGCATTTTGCCAGCCATGTGTCATCACCCTGTGTGTCCATGATATGACTTTCTTTTTTGGTTATGAAGACAGGAAGGAGTGATTTACAAATAGGTAGTGCTACCTGCAGCTGGAACCCTCTGATGTCCCTGGAATTTTTGAATCCTGGGAGTAGGGGGAGCAAAACACCCCTGTTGCATTCATTTCCAAGATGAATTCGATGTCTAGGGTGGGAGGGGGGTGGGTCTTAGTTTGAAGAACTGACTGCTCAGGTGGCGGAAATAAGAACCGTTTGCAAGTCACGGCTGAGTTGACGGCATGGGAGTTAGAATCTGGGAATTTCCCCTCTCTGGGCCCTAGTGTCCTTAGATAGATGAAAAGCAGTGGGGATTTGATGATCTAGAGGGGCCCTTGTAGTTTATTGTAGCAGGCCGTGTAGACTCAGCTATACGTGGCCAGGCTTGCTGCAGCAGGGGGAAAGTCAGTCCCCGTTCCAACTGTCTGTCTTAGTGGGCATGTTGCTCTATCCCATCTAGGGGACTATCTTCACACATTTAGATTTCCAGACACCTGCAGTGGTAGAAGAGGACATTTTAGATCTGGGGACAATCTAAGTTATGAGCAGCCTGATTCTATGAGAATTTGCATGGTTTGTAGAAATGGAAGTTACTTGAGAGGTTACATGGTCCAGTCTTGGTAAACATATAACACATGTGCTCCCCAGTGTTACCCTCATGGCCGACTAGCCCTAGGTCACCCCATGAATTAGCGACAGAGGTAGACTAGAGTCTGAACACCTTACCCCTTCTATGGGGGTATTCCATCTTTCAATCAACTTAAGTACTCTGAATTTTTCTAAAGACCAAGGCCTTTATATGGGCAAGATTTAAAAGCCTAAACTTGGCCTCCTCTAGGATCGTTAAACTTTTCTGGGCATTGTTTGGAAGCCTGGAGAGAAGTATGTGCCAATGAAACCCTCTTGTCCAGTTTCACAGGAGAGCTAGGGAGAGAGAAATGTTGCTTAGGTAGTTGAATAGATCATGTTCTAGGGGCACCAGGGTGGCTCAGTCGGTTAAGTAGCTGCCGTCAGCTCAGATCATGTCATGATCTCTGGGTCCTGGGTTGGGCTCCCTGCTTGGGGGCAGGGGTTGTCTGTTTCTCCCTCTGCCCCTCCCACCCCACTCATGCTCTGTCTCTCTATCTCAAATAAATAAAATGTTAAAAAAAAAAAAGAAAACAGAATGTTTTAGAAATCAGCATAATGGCAACCTAAAGACTGGCCCTTGCCTTGGGATCTCAAGATGTGGGACTTGAAAGGGCCTTTGATGCCAACTTAACCAAGACCCTGTTCTATGAGTGGGGACACTGAACCCAGAGGAACTGAAGGTCTGGCCCAAGATGTCACTATAGATTAGTGGTAGAGCTGGGTCCAGAGCAAATGTCTCCTGACTCCTAGTCCAGGGCTCTGTCTTCCATTAGTCTTTCCATGGAGGAGGGAGGGTTAAATGTAGGATGAAGTGGGTTTGCAGTCACCATACACACTGGACTAAAAACTGACGTGACAGCTGGAGGTGCTGGGAAAAGAGCACTAATGAGCCTTCTGGCTTCCTCTTGCAGAAGAATGCCAGCAGGTGACTTCAGGACCATGTGCCGAACCCTGCCAAGTCATAAGTCATACGCCTTGATTAGGCTTCATCAAGATGCAACAATGCCCAAGGTGGCAAAACAAACCACACCAACCATTCTGGCCAGATGGTATGTGGTCAGAGTGCCAGGTACCTTCCAGGTTGGTATTAGGACAAGACAGACACAATATATCTTTTAAAAAAGAGCACCTGGTCAAGGCTTTTAGCTGTCACTTCTCCTTACTGACCCCCAGTTAGTGCATACCTGTAAATTCAGATGATAATAATCAACCCAAATGAATGGTTGTTGCAAAGATGCAATGGATGTAAAGTAGCCAACGTAGCATGTGGCTTAGAGGAGATATTCAGGAAATAGTATCCCCTTCTTCCCCTACTCCCCTTTTCCATCTTATAGTAGACAGCTTAGCCATGCCACCTAGCAGAGCCAGCTGGCTGAAGAAATGCTCATTAAAGCAAAGTTCAGGGCATTGTCTGATAGACTGAAGTTTCTCAACTATGTGCCTGAATGTTTGAGGCCACCTGAAGGCTTCCGGAAGTGTGTGTAGAATGCTCCTTCCAACTGTTGAAAATATTTTAAGCCATTCAAGAAGGAGAGGAATTATCTTAATGACGGTATCTACCAAGGTCCCGGCAGTCCCTTCTTCTGGTGGAATATCCAGGAGAGTCCCAACAGTGACATCTAGGGGACAGTCGCTCCATTATCAGCAGGATTGGGAATTAAAGTGAATCCTCAACCTAAGGGTCATTTGAGCTGTCTTCAACTTGACCATTCCCTTGATGCCACAAAGCCAACTAGTGGTAGAAGGACTCCAAGGTGGGTTATTTGTTAAACAAAGGACAACGAGGTGACTCCGGATTTACAAACAGCACTTGGGGAAAATACTCATCCCCGGGTGCTCAGTGTTAAGCACATAGAACGTGACCAGTAGGTACAAATTGAGGTCAAGCTGGAATTCACTTGAATTTCTTGACAGCTTTTTTAGAATTTTGGAGTCTTCTCAATCCTGAGCCGTGGCAGTATGTAAGCTAAACCTATCTGACTTTTTGGAATTCACTTAATCTAAATGCAGGTAGTTAAGAAGCTATAGAGAGTATATAATTCAAAAGGCAAAGTGAATCTGATTTTTACATGGTAAAAGCTGCTAACATTTTTTTTTTTTAAGCTGCTAACATTTTAAGTTTTTTTTTTTTAAACCTCCTAGCTATTCTAGATGCTGAGGTATGATACACACTTAGGAAGTCAGGCTTAGGATCAAACAAGCTTGGGTTCACGTTCTATCTCTGCTCTTCGCTGAGTTGTGTGTCTTTGCGTTAAGTCACCCAGCCTCTTTGAATCCTCCCCAAAGTGAGGATAGTAACAATCTTCCTTGAAGAATTTCTGGAAGGTCAGATGAGATAATACCTAGCAAGCAGCTTGGTGCCCAGCACCCAAAAGATGCTAGGTGATGGTTGGCTCCCATTCCCAGGTCCAGGGCTCGTGCTGCTGGGCCTGTAGAAATTCAAGCCAACGCAGGCGACATCCAGAAGATTGAGTGAAATACATCATCCACATTCCGCTTTCTCTCTCTGTCCTTCCTTTTCTCCCTCTGTCCCTCCTTCCTTCCCCTACCTCTCTTTCTTTTTTTTTTTTTCTTTCCCCGATGTATTGGAAAGATGGGGATTTCTTCTAGATTTAGAGCAGCTTGTGTGTGCTAAATTCAAGTATAAATTTTAATATGTTTCTCAGCGATCTGAGTATGTTTTCCTCTGCTCCCGTCTCTTTTTCCCCCGTCCCTTTCCCTGGCATCGGGGGACACGGATTACATACGGGTTGCTTTGGCACTCTGGATGGCCCCTGCAGGACTCTATTCCACTTAATTCTGAGTGGCCCGTTTTCTAGCTTATTTCTTGTGGAGAGATTCCGGACTCCTGTTAGCTCTGCCTTAAGAGAGAGTCAGTGTAAAAGTGGGCTTTGCGTGTGTTTAAAGCACATGGAGAAGCAAATAGGCTCTTTAAGGCCTGTGACTATCTGAAAAGCAATTTGCCCCCTGAGCAGAAGAAGTACCCCCTCTTGCTGGGAAAAGTCAAAAAAAAAAAAAAAAAAGGCACATGGCAACTGTTGAATTGGGCAATGGAGAACCAGAACAATCTATCAGATAGAAGTGAGGGCTCTGCTACTTTCAGCTATTCTGGGGGTGCGGGGGCTGCTCCTTTGCTACCTGCCTCTGCTGCTGCCAGCGCGGCGTCCCGGTGGAGCTGCGGCCTCTGGATCGCACACGGCCACACGACAGCAGGGATATTGCCCGTCTGTGGGCGGGTTCACTAGGTACGGTGGAGAGCCAACCTTACTTGAGCTTCTTTAATGCCCACATTTTCTTTTGGGCAGAGGGAGTGGAGAGGGCAATCCTAGATTGCCAGGATGGTTAAGCGGTCCCCTTGCCTAATCCCAGGAGTGTCGTACTCGAAGCAAGATCCGCGCCAGGGTCAGGCCGTCTGGCTTGCTCCCCTCACTCTTGATATTTTAGACAGTAGGAAACTCCAGCCCCCGAGAGGGAGAATGCATTGTTTCAAGTCCCAGGATGGGAACGTAGGTATTCCAAAGTCCAACCCGATTCTCTGTCTTTGCGCCCCCCTGTCTCCAGCTGGGTACTGGATTCGGGAGAAGGTGCTCAGAGGAGGGCCAAGAATGTGCCAAAGGGGCTGCAGGACCCACATGTGGTCTGTCCACTGGTCCCCTCCTCCCCCACTTCGGGACCTCCAGGAAACTGGGGCCCCATGACATGCTCAGGAAAGGCCAAAAAGGAGTCCTCCGGCCTCATGATGCCTCAACCTCAAAGCTAGGGCTTAACTTTCGGAGTCCAGACCCCCTGCCACGGGCTGTTTACACCCCCCCCCCCCCACCGCTGCAGAGCTCCAGAACAAGAAAACAAAGAGCTGTGGGAGCGGGTGCCCAGGAAGCCATAGGGTTGGAAGTGTGCCCGGCCTTGGAGAACCAACTGGAGGGACCACAGCGGTGTTTTACTGAGCATCTGGCAACATCGTCCAGGAGAAGCAAAAGTGCTCCAGGGCGACTCAGCCTGGATCTTGAGGTCTTGCCCCATTTCTTACCAGCTGTGCAAGCTTGGGCAAGTCAGTAACCTCTCTGTGCTCCAGATTCGGTCCCCGTCACACAGGGAGAGTAATATCCTTGGGGCATGTTGTGAGGACTGCCGGGGAGTCTGAGCACTCAGCCCAGCACCGGGCACAGGTGGGTGCCCCTTGGCATCTGCTGTTTTCACCCCCCTAGAGCCTCGTACACATGTAGTGGGGAAGACAAGACAAACCGGCTGAAAAGTTGTCTACAGAAATCCTGTGGTGCGGGAAGGACCGTCATTCAGTGGTTGGGATGTTGGGAAGGCCCAGGCCCACACACCGAGGTGGCCAAACCCGTTTTATAAAATAAAGGCAGAGTGTGTGAGGAGAGGGGCTGGGGCTGGGGAAGACAGGTAGGAGGAGAGTAGGGGAGCCCATGGGCCGGGGGCTGAACCCCAGGGCGGAGGGCTGTCCCTCGAGACAGTCCCAGGGGCTGCAGTGACAGAAGTCTTACAAGGCAGGCCCGGGATGGAATGCGCCGCCCTACCGCCTTCTCCGGGACCCTAAGACACCCTAAGTCACACCAAACCCGGCCCTGCGCAGGGGGCGGGTGCTGTGGGGGCCCTGGGGGGTCAAGGCAGGGGGGCCTGCGTTCTGTGACTTGGGCAGAAGTGCCACATACCGTGGGCGCGTGGGAGAGTCAAAGTGCGGCAGAAGCAGAAAATCAGAATAAGAAGTGAGGAGAAGCAGCAGGAAGCCCAGGCTCTCCCCAGAGCCCCCCCTTGCTTGCTCACCCCTTGTGGGGTAGGGCAGAGTCGTTTCATTTGGAGATGAAAGAACAGAGTGGCTCTTGTGTCCCAAGGATGTAGGCTCAGCCAGGTAGAGACAAAGGTCGTGTTGGCTGTCCCCTGTCACCCTCGTGGTGGATCTGGGTGGGGAGGTCCTTATTAACCATTTATAATGGTTTTCTAGGGGTGCCTGGGTGGCTCAGGCGTTGAGCGTCTGCCATTGACTTAGGGCGTGACCCCGGGGTCCTTGGATCGAGTCCCGCATCGGGCTTCCTGCAAGGAGCCTGCTTCTCCCTCTGCCTGTGTCTCTGGCTCTCTCATGAATAAATAAATAGAATCTTAAAAACAAACAAATAGAAAAACTCCATTTTCTAGATGAGAGGAGAAGGATGTGGGGCAGGTTCTCCTCCCCATGGTCTTCCTGGCCCACAGTCCCTGCTGAACCCCCAGAATGGCCCACCGTGGCCTCAGCCCCGTGGAATGAGTGTGAGGTGGCATTCTGCTGGTGACCAGTCTCCCGGCCAGAATGGGAAGCTTATGTTGGGACTAAGAAATCCTTTCATTACAAAAAAAAAAAAAAAAAAAAGCCTGGTTTTCCAAAGGTTATCCTGCAGCTATGTGTCATCTAGGTTGATACCCGAGTGTGTGTGTACCTGGCTCTGCTTCCCAGACTCCGGGCTGCGGCCGGCTTCCTGCTGAGGATGTACAGTTTGCATTAGCTCATGACAGAGGGCTCCCTAGAAAGTGTCTGGCTCCTGCCCTTGTCCCCTCCGCCCCCCTCCCCCAAGTGACAAATCACATGCTACCTCTGGAGCTTCCTCCAGGGGTTTCTGGGAGGTGGCTCCCCTCTGCCAGGTGTCTCACAATGGCTTTTTAAAAGGGGCAACCTGCTGCCTGTATCTGCTTACGGGGGGCTTGCTGGGGAAGGGGGCTGTGGCTACAGACTTCCTCAAGGTGATGGTTAGATTTGTTTTCTTCTATATTCACACCTTAAACAAAAGAATTGGAGCATCGTGAAGTGTCCAAGCTGTTAGGCCCCTCTCATTTCATTTTAGTGGAACCTTGCTGTTAGGACGAGGAAAGACTTGCCCAGAGAAACACAGCTCCATGGTAGTACTGCTTCCGACCTCACCCTAGTGCCGTGTCTACAGTTTGCCTGTGGTTGAGGGCAAGGTAGGTGCGCGTTGCAAACAGGGGACGGCCAGGGAGCACGTCGCAGCTGGTGGCTCGCATTGCACGGCCGAAGCACATCATGCAGGGAACAGAGAGGAGCCCTGGCTGCTGACCCCTGCTCTGCCATCAGCTCCTTGGCTGACTAAGCTTAGGGAAGTCACTTAGATGGCCTGGACCTCAGCTTCTCACCTGCCATCTGGAAACTCTAATCCCTGTGTTGCTCTCTTACAGGATGGAGGCTAAGATCAACCCAGACAAGGCACTGGAAGATCCCTGACAAAAGTTTCCTAGCCTCGGTGGGGATTATTATTAACATTTCTAAAACCCGGTTGCAGAAACATTGACTTGTAGACTGAGTGGGCCTTGGATTAGTGCATGCTCTGATGCAGTGACGGGCAAGATAAGAAGGGATTTGATAAGGGGCCTAGTCCATGGCTCCCACAGTTCTGGGTTTCATGGGCCAGAGAAATTTACCCCCAAATGAAAATTCAGTGACCAATATAGGGCGGGCGGCTTTCGGTTTCTGTCTGTTGTGCCCATGAAAACTAAACAAAACAAAACAAAATCACTCGGGCAAAAAGCAAGCGAACTCAACTCGCCTCTGCAGCAGCTTCAGGTGGTAAAAGGAAGGACGTGTTTATGCTTTAGGGAAGGATGTGCTCTCAGAGGAGAGGGGTGCCCCTTGTGTTGAAAATAGGTGGCCGTGGGAAGAAGGGCTCCCTTGTCCTTCTCTTTTCTATTTCAGGCTGGGCTGGTGAAAACCGTCATAGGGACAGAGCCAGCAGCGAGAGCCCGGTGAAGGCTGGGCTCTACAGGTGGAGGACCTGTGATCCAGAACGGCAGGGGTCCCATTGTCTCCTCAAAACTACCCTTGTCATTGAATCCTGTTCCCGTCCAAGACGGCCTCTCCCCCTCTCTCTCAAGAGGTGAGAAGTTCTGGTCTTACTCGGAAAACCCCAGTGGATGCGGTGGTGGAATGGACGGAGCAGAGGAGGAAAACGGACAGTGACTCAGTGTGCCCGGGTTTCCTGCAAGGCTCCGCGAGAACGTTGCCCCACGTCCTGACTCCAGAGCCTGTGCTATTTCCATAATAAGGCTCTCAACTTCTGTCTGCCCTGTAGGCCAAATCCAGCCTCGCACCTCATCCTAGAAATAAAGATGTGTGGACCCACAGCTGTGCCTGCTGGTTTTCAGAGCCAAGGGCTTCCCCTGCACGACAGAGGCTTTATGGGAATTGAGGTCGCTTGTGAAATAATTCCAGGCGGGGTTAACATGCTGTTGATGAAGCTGTAATTATCAGTCTTCCTTGAAAGATCCCGAATGCTTGTCTGTTTGGGGCTTTTCCTTCTCTGTGTGGTAGGTAGCAGGAAAGGCATGCCTAAGGCTTCCTGAGGGAAACTCCAAGTGGAACGCTGTTGGTTTGTGGGGCTGTGTTCAGACACTTGTGTCCTCCGGGCCCATGGATGCCCTGGTGTCTCTAGCTCTATGATGTCTCACCCTTTCTTTTTAACTTTTTTTTCCCTGGGCTGTCTGGTTATCCCGCTGTGATGCTGCCTAGGTTCAAAAGTTTACGGGGTGGAGGTGGGTTCATGTTCTGGGGTGGAAAAAACAATGGATAACACATGAGGACATCTGGCTTCTGGGTTTGGCTCCACATGACCTTGGACATGACACTTCACTGGGTCTTACTTTTCCCCTTCTGTGCAAGGAAAACATTCCCCACATGATCTCAAAGTTTTTCATCCTCAGTGTTAAGCTAACTCTGCATATCCCCGCTGGGGCTCATAGAGACGATGCATTAACTAGTACCTGCAATGATAGGAAATGTCCTCACCCCCTGGTGAGGACGAGGTCGGTTCTTACAACCCTCCCTTCATCAGGCATTTTGACTACTACCAGTTATTTAATGATTGCTATGTGCCGGTGGCCAAGCCCGGCAATTTACGGATAAGATCTGATTGGCTTCTCCGATCCCTTCGTGAAGTAGGTAGCATTATTCCCATTTTACAGGTAAAAAAGCCTGAGGCTCCCAGGTGGGATAGAGCCAAGATTCATACCCACATTTGCCTGACTCTAGATTTCAAACTCTTTAACACAACGGCGCTTTGCATTCCTGTCCGTGTCCATGCGAGGGCCTATGCCACTTCATTAGTGGGAGAGCAGCGGGCACCAGAGTGCCCAAGGGAGGCTGCTCGGGTGAATCCAGATGCACCCGCTCAGCCCTGAGCAGCCTCCACCTTCACCTCCACCCACTTTTCTGTTGGGCCCTGCTATGATCCTTCTGGCTGTTCACCCACTATGATGCCATATGATTCAGTGTACATTTACTCCCAATTCCAAGGTCTTACCTCCTTTAAGGGGAAATTTTCCCGGTGGGTTGGGAATGGAGTCCTGGAAGAGAGGAAAGAAAAAAAGAGGCAGAGTGAGATTGTCATGAATGGAAAGAACTCATCATTTTCTTTTCCATTTCGGTTGCCCTCCAAGTGCTGTGCAATTTAGGCTTCATGTTCCATTTGACTCTTCAGTTAAAAAGAATTAATTCACTGACCTAGTTCACGCTGGGCTCCTCTCATCCCTTGGCCCAATAATTTGCCTCTCAGAGAGACAATTTGAGGCTCACTATCCATATTTCACAGGCGAGGAACTGGAGGCTGAGCAGGGTAAAAGGAAAAGTTTGTGGCAGCTCAGGGGACCAGAATCTGCAACCCATCGCCCTGTCCAGGGTTTTTGTTTTCACTTCCACATTTGATATTTTCCCCCCTTCGGTCAACAAAAGAACAAGCAAGTGTAATATATAAACATATGTGGGTTTTTTTCCATATTTGATTCATCAAACAGTGAAAATATGCGGCAAACATACCTGGGAAGGTACATCTCTATCTTTCCTGTGGTTGGAAATTCTGAATTAATTGAATGCTTGTATGCCAAGCATTGTGATGATACCGTAAATAATGAAATAGGCTCCCTGCTTTCGTGACTTTATTATGAATGTATATATGATTATCCTATCTAAATTTTAACTATATAATATAAACTCAAAGGAATATCATGTATTTATAAATCCACATTACATGTTATGTTTATTCTCTAATACACATAAATATATGTATATAAATATTCATGCAGGTAAGTAAGAAGTTGATAGAAGTGACTTGTCTTCTGAAAGGGGGCCTCCTCCTGGGCTGGGAGATTAGAGATACTATTAGGGAAGTCTTGTTGGGGTGCTCTGAGCAAGTAGGTAACAGAAGGAGCACTGCTCTTTACCCCTAATAAGTCCCTCAGAGACCGATGTCTTCACCCCAAGCCTCCTTCCCCTTTCTCCCCACCTCAGCCATGGAGGTGCACCTCAGGTGTCTTGCCAATAAAGAATAAAGTATCTTATTTCTCTTTTGACTTGTCCACGTTGGGATCTCCTGTAGCGCATTGGATTGAAATATTAATAAAGACCCAGGTAGAAGTGACATTGATATGGGTGAAAATAACTCCTCAACCTCTTCCAGAGCAAGAAGTTAGCAGCTCTGCAAATCTTACTTCCTAAGTGTTCGGTCTGAACACCTAGAACCACCTGGAGCTTCCCTTTTACCCCACCATTTCCAGGGGGGCCTCTGTCCTTTGCCTTCCACCGAGGGCTCATTTTCTCATAAATGGATCTCTTCTCCAGCTCAGGCATGTTGTAATGAATTGAGGAAGCCTCCCGAAGACAAAACCCTGGCATAGCACTGCTCTGGAGATAGCAGAAATCAGCATACACTTCAGGGCGTCAGCTTTTCAGGGCAAAGGGAGTGAACTTGGCTTGGAAGGTCCTTTCCTCTCGGCTCTAATAGTCTATGATTTTATTGCTTTAGTTGAAAGCTCTTAACCTAAGTAACTTTGTTGTGCATTGTGGTCTCTCAATTACGCATGCAGTTCATAGGAAAACCTGACATCACAAAATTCCCCTCTGTGTTGGCTCTGCAAGACTGCAAATAGCATTTCAAAATCTAAGGAACAGCTAATTTGCTACAAAGTATGATCGTCAATGGATGTGATGTGCAAATGCACATAGGAGGAAAACATCTATGTTTAAATGGGGTGCTATGATGGCTAAATTCATCGGTCACCCAGGAAAATATCCATCCATGGACAGGGAGAGGAGGCTGGCAGCGTAGAACCACTGCGGCCATCCCAGCCTCCACGAGCCGTCCGGGAAATGCCAGAGGGTTACACATCCAGCATATATTGAGTGAGCACCTGGTCTGGTGTGTGCCAGGAATCACTTTAGTCACTGGAAGATGTCCCGTGGAGTTTATGGTTTAGTCATGAGAGCAGGCACTTAAAATATACAAATAAGTATATCATTGAATTCCAAGTTGAGGCGAGGACGATGAAAGAAGAGAGTTTCAAGATAACTTTTTCTCAAACTTTTACACACGTTATGTGCATCACCTGCGGAGCTGGTTAAGATGCAAATTCTGATTCTGCTGGTTTATCTGGAGCTTGAGAGTCTGTATTTCTGACAAGCTCCCAGGTGACGCTGAGGTTCTTGGCCCACGGAACGTAGGCCAAGGTTGTAAGAAATAGTATCTGGGAGGAGGACCTCATTTATATGGGGGCCAGAGGAGGCCTCCGTCTGTCACTAGAAGGCTTTCTGTTTTCCTAACTTTAGGTGGGAGTATGCCAAAAACAACACATCTTAGTACAGGAAAGAATCCTGTTGCTTAAACCTTCACCCAGAGCCCAGGGCATCCAAGATGGAAGTGTGATTTTTCCTATTTTGGAGAGCTCCTGGGATGAGGGCTCCTTCACTCCCCTGGCTGCCCACAGTAGAAGAGCTCAGAGAAGCAGAGCCAGAGAAGGAGCCTAGACGTCTTTCAGTTCATCAAGCTAATTTAGTAGAAGAGGAAATCGAGATACTCGTGAGTCAGTGGCAGATCCTGGATTGAAATCCTCTGGTGTTCTTTCTACTGCCCCAAGAGAGATGCTAGCTTTGGAAGCCAAGGAAGGAGACGCTCATTCCCCCCTCTCTTTAGCAATCCTTGCATTTATAGGAAGGATTCTGTAGAAAGGCAGGGTGTAAAGAGATGTGACTTTTACAATTTTCTGGGAGTTGTTTATGCCCTAGGCAGTATCTAGTGCTGTCTATCAACTCCTCTTTGGCAAGGTGCCTCCCGGTCCTAGCTTTCTCTCCCCAGTCTTGCCTGGGGACCTGGGTCCTGGCTGGGGAAATATGGACCATCTTGCTCAGCGAACTTGGCTTTGAGGTCAGTTGCACATAGGATGGACATGGACACAGACACAGGCTAATGCACCCTCCCAGGCTGTCATTCTCAGCTCCATTGAGTAGCTCAGGAAACTTTATCTCCATGGCTAACAATCAGCTGTACTTCCTTCATTGAACTTCTTTTGTTTCAGACTCCAGGTGTCTGATGGGTATTTCCAACAATGTTTCTGTGGAGGGAGGGAGGAACCATCACGTTTAACCTGCTTGTCCCCAGGTGGAATGACTCAGTCCCAAACATGTTGCCTGCCCACGACTCTGTTTTCCTGTTTCCTTTTGTCACTGGGATTGGAAGGCAAACTCCTCCCAGATACTATTTCTTTCTTTCTTTCTTTTTTTTTTTTTAGATTTTTATTTATTTATTCATGGGAGAGAGATCGAGAGAGAGAGAGAGAGAGAGAGAGAGAGGCAGAGATACAGGCAGAGGGAGATGCAGGCTCCATGCAGGAAGCCTGACATGGGACTCGATCCCGGGTCTCCAGGATCAGGCCCTGGGCTGAAGGTGGTGTTAAACCACTGAGCCACCCGGGCTGCCCCCTAGATACTATTTCTTACAACCTCCCTACACTGGTTTGTTGCAGACACAACAAGATACTGTATATAACGTGTTGGCAAGTGCTTGAAAAATGATAGCTATTTTGGTTATTCTCTTGATCCTGATAATGTGTTTAATTTGCTCCAAGACCTTGAAAGACTCATTCCTTTCACAGAGCAATGCTGCATGGAAGCAATCGCATTCCCAATTGTGCTTTTGTTCAAAGATGTCCCTTCTGGTTGAAAATGGCCAAAGGCAACTAATGGTTGGAATACGCCAGGGAGATTCCATATCCTGTTTCTTGCTGGCCTCACCTTGTCTTATAAGGTGGGTCATGGAGACTTTTGGCCAGGAATGCTTCCCTTACTTTTGAGCAATCATAAGGAAGTACTTCATGAGGGTGCTTAGTCCTCCAGGGCTAAATGCTTTCCATGCATTTATTTCATTTGGTCTTTACCCCAAGAGTTAGTGATTGATGAAGGCTTAGCGATTTCAGAAGGTCCTATAAATGGTGAATAGCAGGGAAAAGATCCAAATCAAGTGTCTTGACTTGGAAGACTATTCTTCAATGCCATGCTATGCTTCCTTTCTAGAGTAGGGCAGGATGAAGCTGGGGCAGAAAATTCTTCTGAGACTCAATGAGAAAGTAGATGGAAGTCAAAGAAAATCTTCAGGAGAAAGACAATTATTTTTTTTGGCAGATTTTTTTTTTTTTGGATAGCTTAAAGCAGTGCTGAAAGGACCAGAGTGGCTTAAAGCAGTGCTCTTTCCACTAGGGATCCTGTTAAAATGCTAACTCTGGTTCTGGAGGTATGGGGTGTATCCTTAGGGTTTTCATTTCTAGTAAGTGTTTAGACGATGCCAGTGCTGCCGGGCCATGTTACTTTGAGTAGCAAGGGCTGAAAGACGTTACTCATTAGGCAATCAGAGCATCCAAAGTCTTCCTTCCCCAAGGAATGGGGCATGGCTACCTCTGTCAATGCTTCTTCCCAGCTACCTCTACTTCCTGCTGTTCCCTGTGCAATCTGGGCTGACTTCTGTTCTGGCCCTGCTACTCGTCTCCTGACACCTGGGCTTGCCTTCTTCTGGGCTGTGCTTCTGCTCACTGTTCCGCCTCACCTGGAAAGCCCTGCCCCAGCTCCACCTGCCACCAACCTTCCAATGGAGAGCTCTTCCCTACTGAAGAATACCAGTTAATAAATGCAGAAAGAATGATAGGATTAGGCAATCATCATTTTTCATCCCTTGGTGCATTTCCTGATTCAGACAAGGATCATTGAGGAATGCCTAAACCGCTTAGTTAAAGATATTTGTGTGTCTTTAAAGTGTTACCCCACAGATTACTTATTAGTAGGAGAGAAAAAAGTGCTCACCAGTGGTCATCACCTTAATCAAGTAACTAAACATCATCACCAATAATGGGACAAGTTGACATATGCCTCTAGGTGTGCTGCAATAAGAAGTATGTAGCATTGCCTATGGACTGTTCTTGCCAAAAAAGTTTCATCTGAAGGTAGTCACAACAAACACTAAGCCAAATCCAAAACTTGGCCAATTCTACAAGTGCAGTGGCCTGGACCCTTTGAAAAAGTCAATGTCCTAAGAAATAAACAACGAAGGGCAGAAGAAATTGTTAGATGATCAATTCTCGAACTTGAGTGTGCCTATGAGTCACCCAGGGAGCTTGTTAAAAAGCAGATTTTTATTGAATGGGTCTAGAATGGGGCCTGGGATTCTGTATTTCCAACAAGCTCCCAGAACCGCTCTTTAAATAGCAATGTTCTAGACTGAAACGGTCATAACCAAATGTGGTGTGTGACCTGAGTGTGGGTTCAGGATCCCCAAGCAAAACAAGGCACAAGAGCTGTGGAAGATATTTTTGGACAAGGGGGCAGTGGGCATTGTTACTAGACTGTACATTATTACTAGATGGTATCACTGAATGGACATCGACTCTCTTGGCTGTGACATTGCAGGAAGGAGGATATGGAGGCTGAGACACATGCAGGCCATGCCGTCTACACCTTACTGTTATACACATAAAAAGAGCACAAACAGGGCAAAATGTTAATACAGCTGATTTAGGTGAAAGGTTATATGGGTGTTTAACGTTCTATTTTTCTGTAGGTTTTGAAATTTTCAAAACAAAACTTTGGGACTAGGGCATCCTTCTAATTCTTGGAGGAGGCTCAGCTTCTGTTCTAGCACTTCTGCAAGCCCCCCACCCCCTTCATCCCAAACAGAAACTCTTCCTCCCCTCCCATCTATGGGATTCTGTGACATTCTGTCCTGAGCTCTTGGGTGTTTGGGCCTTGCTTAGAGTATCCCCAGAAAATGGGGCATTCTGTCCCATGCACATGGGTCCTCCCTTCCTACCCTAGCACAGGGCTTGCCCCTGTGAAGACTTTCAGTGGGGTTTTTTTTACTTGATAAATTGAATGCATTGAGACAGTTACTATGGGTAGAGAGAAAGCATCATGGGGTATTTCAACTCACCCCTATATTGTATCTGAACATAAAAGCAAACCAAAAACCATACAACTACCACCAACAATCTCTACACCTAACCAGACGCTCAGTCCACTCTTGGTGGGGAGGTGAAGAGTGGTAAAGTCCTTAAAAAAAGGAATTTCCTTCACTTATAAAGGGAAAAGAGGCAGCTGCTTTCTCTTTCTAGAAAGGATCTTTTTGAAAACCTAAGGATCTTGAGCTCTTGTTCTAACCCTTTGGAATGTAAATAAATCTCTTCAGGGACTGGATAAGCCTAGTCCCTAGGTTTACAGAATTGGCCCTTAGATTGAAGACTTTAGAGACTTGAAATGACACCTCTACTGTCAACCTGACAGCCCATCTCCTTATATCACCCTTTGTTTCTGGAAGAGATAAGAAGGTAGTCACAGAACAAAACAAATTTTATTGTTTTTCATTTGTTTTGCTATACAAATTTTGTGAAATTTCATCCTGACGGATACGCATGGACTCTGTTGTGCTTACTTAATAAATCAGTTTTCTATCTTTCCACATGGATGTGAAGAGGTGTTTCTTTGTTAGCAGGACTTTTACTGCCTCCAGAGTATGTTGGTATAATCTCTGCTGAGGCTGACTGATGATATTTATTGAAGCGAAAAATATACATTCTATTCCCATCACTAGGAATTTATCCCACAGATATACTTGCAGACGTGCACAGTGGGTAAAGTGACTAGAGAAAAATATAAGTGTCCTTCACTAGGTAGATAAAATAAATTATGAAGCAGTCATACAACGCAATACTATGTGACTCTTCCAAAGACTGAGACAGACTTTCGTGTGTTGGTGTGGAAGCGTCTCCAAGATACACTGTCAAGTCAATAAAGCAAGGTTCAAAAACATGAGTCTACTATAATGACATGTTGTACTATATATTTACAGAGACACAAATTTCTGTGTATTTTTTCAAAGGACATGGAAGAGTCTGTTAGTGGTGGTTGCCTTAGGGAAGAGGGAATGGTGATTGGGCGGGCAGGGTGTGAGTGAGTTTTAATTTCTTTTCCCTTATTTACTGTTTACTTTTCTCAAACCATATGAATAGAATATTTTATAATAAGTATACTGGTTTAACTGTAAATTAAGGAAAACTACCACAGGGACTCTAAAGACATTACTACATGATAAGTTCTATAAGCAACACAAAAGCAGGGATTTTGTTGGCTTTGTTCAAGCTGTATCCCCATTGCTTAGAAACAGGTAAGATGCCCAATAAACATTTGAGATTGAAACCTAAGTTTCTTCTTTGTCTCCCACAGGGAGTCTGACCTTGGAGTTTTTTGATCTTCAGGCCAAATCTCAAGGCAATCCTTGTTGGTTTTTCCTACAGGCCCTGTGTCTTCTCTCTTCCATCACTTTGTTTACCCTGTACCATTGGCCAGGGGTGCACTCTCCTCTGATTCCTCTTCCCTACCTGCTTCAAATTTCTCAAGCCAATCTGGAATTCCAATCTCCAGTGAAGTTTTTCTGAAACCTGGAAAAACACTCTGTCTCCTTCATTTGTGGTGTCATGAAAACTCTATGTAACAACCTTCCATCACTTATTATATGTTATGACTTATCTTGTTTTATTATATTTTAAGACTTATCTGTTCATGTGCTTCTTACCTAGAACTGTGACTTCTTAGGCTGTAAAACCATTCTCATGGTACTCTATCCCTGCCCCCTTCCGACCTCACACAGAGTGCTATGTAGCCGCCGACCCATTCCATTTTTTTGATAGTTGGGATGTGAGTTTAAGTTTCTCAGGCCTATCCCATTGATTTCTTTACCAGGGGTCCTGTTATTAGAGTCTTTCCATTTATCTAAATTCCTAACGTCAGCCTGCGTTCCCTCTTCCTGCAGAAAGCCTTCCTTGATAACCCAAGGGGATAACTCTTCTTAGCTCTTAGGATAGTTAGTGTCTGAATAATTTATTGGAAATGATAGCTTATTGTGTAGTATAAAACACTGCACATTTAATATCACAATTAGCATGACAAGCCTTAGCTTTTAAGCAAGTAACTGATATCTCCCAGACTAAAGAAACCACAGCCCACCAAACCATATAATCAGATTGTGAAGTGAATCTTTTCATATCCTCATATGAGAAGTGAGTCAAGGAAATGGATGCACAAGGAGATAAAGCTCCTGAAAGAGGAGCAGGAACAAAATTTCGAAGTGCTTCTGTGGCTGCCTGTATTGGTAAAGGGAGTGCTGTTCTCATTAAACAATCGAGCACAGTCTTGACTCTATCACTTTCTCAGGATGACTTAGTTCAAGCCCCTTCTCCTTTCTGTTCCTGCTTTTCCACACATAAAAAAGTGGGCCAGAAAGATCCACTCTAGTTCCTTTCTGGAAAGAACGGAATTGCATAAGGACACTTCTAGAGCTCTCTCCAGCTTTAGAGTTCACCATCACCCCCAATACCTTCCTTCCCTTCTTCTTTCCTTTCATTTTCTTTCCCTTCCCTTCCTTCCTTCTCTTTCCTAGTAGTTCTAGATGCAACATTTAACTGAAGAAACTTCTTAAAGACCACTTCAGTTTCCTTGGCCATTGCTATAAAATGATATACTTCTGGTTTACTTCAAATTAGAATTACAGAAATGATCTAGCCTCTACCAAAAAAAAAAAAATGCCCTAGAATATTTCCAAAAGTATTATTCTTAGTAGACATGGATGAACTCATTCCAGGATGCATTTTATAAACCTTACGATCTAAATCAAATGTTAGTAACTCTGTTTTCTTTCACTTTTATGGAGATATGAGCCTCAAAGCTTCATTTAAACTTCAAAGCTGATGACCCTTGAGAAACAGATACCCAAATCTCTTAAAACCTAGTTCCATTCAGCAATCCATGAGGTATAGAACATTCAACCTAAGACAACTGCAGGGAAACGGAAATCTTGCAGGATTGTAAGAAAAACGGGAGCTCTGAAAGAATAAGTAGAAACATTCTCACCTTGGCAGGGCACGAGGGGGGTCAAGTTCTCAAATTACCAAAATAACAAAAACTTCTCTTCATTCAAAAAATGCATGAGCGAAATATACCACCAATATGGTATTTTCTACAAAATGCACACTGGCCGGATTCTCCGTAAACACCAATTTCCTAAAATATGAAGAAGTGCCCTCCTTTGTCTCTTCTGTTTTTGCAACAAATCTTACCATTTCCTCCAAACAAAGCCAATTTCCTGAGATGTTTGCCTCTACAGTGGGTACCCATAGTTGCTTGTAGCTTTAGTATTCTGAGCAGTCTCAGAGGCAACAGGCATTACAAATATTTCTATGTTCTGCCCTCGTGCTCTGGGTTTCTCGTGACATCCTAAACTCTTCCAAGCAGTGGCTCAGGAGGAAGCCTCCACTTGCCTTGTAGGTTTTAATTAGCTCTAAGGACCTAAGCCTGGTCTCCTGTCTTGCTCCTTCTCTTATACACCTGGGCCACTGAAGCCTAGCTCCTTGTTGAGAAAGCTCTTGGCAACAGAGGAGGCCCCGGAGAACTCAACACGGTTTGGACTGAGAATAGAGAACCTTGAAGAAGACATGGTAACGAGTCGTGTGAATGTGTTATCAGATTTCCTTATCGCTTCCTTCTCAGATACCCATCTCTGGCCCAGCAAAAAATTTAAATCTTAATTTCTTAATACTAATAGCTCCTGTCTCCTTCTGGCCCATGTGAGTCTGCAAACTTTTGAGGTGACGGCTGAACACATTTTCTCTTAAAAGCCAAATTATTTCAGAGAGTTGAGTTCCTGTTTCTTTTCTCCCTCTTTCTACATGATATATGTATCAGGTGTTGGGGTTTTTTTTTTTTCTTTCTTTCTTTCTTTCTTTCTTTCTTTCTTTCTTTCTTCTTCTTCTTCTTCTCCTCAGCTACTTTTTTAGTTTTTTTCTCAAGCCCTCCTCTCTGGGGAACACTGAACGCAAATCAGAAAAAAGGTGACCAGAAGTCCACTTACCGTCTTCTGAACTACCAACATCATGATGGTTGCCACAGCAAAGATGAGACACAGAGCCAGCGCCGTGGTGGTGAAGTAGAAATAACCACGGCTTGTGGTTCCCAAGTGGCTGGCGACAGAGCCTGCTGGCACATGCATGGCTGTGTCTTGAGAAGGGGCCATTCGGTTGAGTGCTTGCTGCAGCCCTGGGTCCATTCTTATATAGTCTTCCCACAGCACACCTTATCTCTCCTCATCTGATTCACTTCTGAGCCCATCTCTGTTCCAAGAAGGATTCTCCCCCTGCATCCTGGATCATGTGACGTGGAAAAAAACCTTCACCAGCTGCCACGCGAAGAAACTCTTCTCTGGGGGCGTGAGGCGAAAGACAGCAGCAAGGGTGGGGGAGAGGCTCATTTTTCATTGCCAGGGATGAATTTGAGGGCAGAGAAACTGTAGCTACAGAGAAGGTGGTTGATGTCAGAGGGCGAGAAGGAAAATGACGGTTTCCCTACTCTGGGGGGTGTGTGTGTGTGTGTGTGTGTGTGAGAGAGAGAGAGAGAGAGAGAGAGTGCACAAAGCGACTTCTGTTTCACTTAGACTCAGCCACAAAACGCCTTCCTGCTTGAGAAGCCGCATCTTGTCTTCAGCGAGGCCTGCAGCTCAGAGGACCTCGTCAGAAAATGTCTCTGCGCTGGGCCTGGGGGGAGCTGGCGTCCTCGCACTGGGCTGGGATGACTCCAGAGGGTTCGGTTTGATCGGATCAGCTCCTGCTGGAAACTGGAGATCCTTCCAGCTGCCTGGGAAGGAAGCGCCCACAAGCGTGGCCATGGGGCCAAAGGGGGGCGAGCCCACCGCAGTAGGAGATGTGGGGGCAAATGTCAAGAGAGCAGGAATCTGGAAATGCTGATCTTTTCAACAAAAATTCCTGCCGGCCCTATTGGGAGGGGTCAGCCCCGCAGATAAACCTGGGCTCGCCTGCCCAGTTGCAGAAAAGGGAAGGGACTGGCGGTGGTGGTGGTGATGGGGGTGGGGAAGCAGCCTGGTGCAGAGCGTGGGGGGTGTGTTCTGTGGGCGTGTGCATGGTGGGCGTGTGGTATGCTCGCGTGTGGTGCACCTACGTGATGTGTGGCGTGTGTTGTGTGTCTTATGCACGGTGTGTGTGTGTGTGTCTGTGTGTGTGTGTGTGTGTGAGAGAGAGACTATTGCAGCCGAAGCTCTGCGATCTCAGGCACAGTGCTAGTGCCAGGTGCACTTCACACCTTGCCTCACTCCACCCTCCCCTCTGCCCTCTGATGCACCTAACACTGGCTTTTCACACATGGCAATATTGAGGCTCAGAGAGCATGAGGACGGCTCATGCTTTTTTTTTTTTTCTTTTCTTTTCTTTCTTTTTTTTTAAGCACACATTTATTATCTCACAGTCGCTGTGGGTCAGGAATCCAGGCACAGCTTAGCCGGCTCCTTTGCTTCATAGTCTCTCACAAAGCTGCAATCAAGGTGTCAGTCCAGGACCTGTCATCTTCTCTGAAGGTTGCACTGGGAAAGGATCCACTTTCAAGTGCACTAAGTAGTTGTTGGCAGTTTTCAGTTCTTTGTGGCTGTTTGAGTGAGTGTCTCAGTTCCTCACTAGGTGTTGACCGGAGGGGCTACTCTCAGTCCCTTACCACACTGGCCTCTCTCACATGGCAACTTGCTTCATCAAAGCAGGCAAGTTGAGAACTCAATAGAGACTCTCTAAGATGTATGTTTTCCTTCTCTTTCTGGTCTAAAATCACTCGCAAGTGGCTGACTTGAGACTCAGGTTCTGCCATCCACCGTGTCTGTTCATTGTCATCCATCATGTTGATCCATGAAGTCACCTGGGTGGCAGCCATAGCTGTCGGCGCCCACTGCCCCGTGTTAAATTATTCAATCGCCACTGTGCTTGAAGGCTGAAAACCTGAGGTCTGGTCTCAGCCATGCCCACTCTCAGCCTTGGGTCCTTGTGCAAGTCCTTCCGTCTCACCCTCCCCGCCCAACCATGCATTGACAGCCTCTGTGGGCATCACATCACCCTCAAGTAAGGACACTCTGTGAGGGGGGATAGACTTGGCAAAGGGGTTGGCCTGTGCTGGTTGACAATTCCCAGTGGTCCCCTGGGCCGAGTCTAGAATTTGGACAGAGATAATTGATAGATTCTCTAAGGGACAGAGCTGTCGCATCTGTGGTTACTGGCGATCTCCACTTCAACACACCATTTAAAATCTGAATCACTGCAGAGCTGGTGCCTGCAGAGTAGCTCTTTGAAAACTTCATTCGGAAGTACCCAGTGCTCTGTCGCGCCCGCCCTCCCTTGCCTTTCTGCTCATTTGGGGTTGCACTCTATCTCTGAGAACCAGCAGAAATCCCGGCTCCTCCTAAGGAAATGTTCATATCCAAAGCCAAGCTTGGATTGTTCCCCCTGCTGCAGCGGCCGTGATCCCAGACTGCTGAGCATCACCTGAGTTGGGTCAGACTCTAGGGACTGGTCTGAGTATTCCTTCCCAGTGAATCCATAAAAATCACAGATCCTGGAGATGGAAGAGCCATCAAGAGGTAAATTGTTTTCTTGGGCTAACCAGAGTGGTATAAAGTAGACCTGTTTTACGGTCAAGGAAGCAGATGCCCCCTGGACCCCAAGTCGGGCTTACTTTTGGAAGAAGTGGGGTGCACGTGTTCAGTTGGTCTGTAAACTGAGGAGGGGATGAAGGCAGCCAGTGTCCTCCAGGGCACGTAGCCAGCGGATCTGGTGAGAAGGCCGTGTCCAGTGGCGGGCGCGGACAGGGAGTGGGTAGCGGGGGGGCTCTGGAGTCTGCCCAGCGCTGCTGAGAACAGAGTGCTCCCTTGGCCCATGTCTTCAGTCTCTTTGATGAAAGTGGAAAACTTCTGATTGTGGAATGGAAGCTGTGGGTGTTGAAAAATAAAAGGGCTTTGCTTGAAGTACAGGTCTTCCTGAAGGCCCGTGGGGCTGAGAAGGGCAGTGGAAAAAAATGTTTGTCTTACAGTTACACATTTTGCATATAGTACGATGTCCTGAGAGGGAAGGCTGACACGGGGGAAAATCACTCTTTGTTTTTACTCAGAACCTTCTGAGCAGTTGAGATTTTCAGATCCGTTTGCTTCTCCAGCAGCCTGTGGGCCCGATCTCACTGCCGTCCCTGTGCCTCTCCTCCACCCCACCTGCGGGCTTCCCTGCTTCCCACCCCACCGGTCTGAGCCCCTCTCGCTGCCCAGCTGCTCCAGGATGCCGCCCGGCCAGCCAGGTGGGCCCATCCCTTGTGCGACCCGACCCGGCTTCTTTCTCTTTTCCATTCGGTCACCCGATGTACAAATGGAAAGAGCTTTTACAGAGTTTCTCACTGAGTGACTTTGAAATCCCTTCTGGAAGCGAAACTGTACAGTGAGTATAGAAATGTAAGAAAGAGGAGCTTTTCTGGCTGAAGCAGAGGCAGGACCACAACAATGACGATGAGGGCCTGGCCCAGTACGCTCATATACCTCTTGATGGTCTGGGGTATCTCCAGGATGGAACAAAACTTGCAACCTTGCAATTTCGCTCAAAACCCTTATTCCTCAAATCAGGAAGCTGAGGCAGAGAACTGGAGATGAGTTGCGATGGGGTTCTCAGGGGAAGGGACAAAGTCATGCTTAGGAGTCTCCTGTGCTCATTCTCATCCCCTCCCTGCTAATAATATTCCTGGTGCAGCCGCACTGCATGCCAGGCTGTCCTTATCCTTCCACTGCTTCAGACCCTACCTGCCCAGGCCTCTCAAGCCCACCAATATCCTCTCTCCACAATACTCCATGGTCATGCCACACGATAGTGTGTCCAATTATCTACTTGCTTTGACCTCTGTCAAGTGTGTGAACATGTGACTTTGGCCTTCCCCATAAGACTGAAGGTTCCTGAGGGTAATCTTTCTCGCTCCCACCGTGCACTATTTGGTGCTGGACCTATGTATGATCAACCCTCAGTTAATTCTTGTGTTGGCTTTGTGTTTATGGGAAGAGAAGGTTCTAGAAGGCTGGTTTATACAAAAGAATTGTGTGACGGTGTATTTGTCTTTCACCTCTCAGCGGTCCCCTTTCCCTGTCCTACAGGGCTTACTTAGCTGCCCGTTGGCCCTTACATTCCAGCATGGCCCCATGCCTCCTTCAGCCTGTAGTTAGTTGCTGAGGTGTGGTTGTAGCATCTGAGACTCAGTGAGCAAACAGACCTAATCTCTCGTCCCTTCAAAGAGGAATGGCATTTTGGAAAAATGAAGAATAACCAGTTGTAGGACTTTCCCCCACTGCCCTGCCATTGTTTTCCTGTATAAAGGACTGTGAGATCTCTATCATACAGACCCAAAGTGCGGTCCCTGGGCCAGCGCTAGAAGAACTTGGTGGCACTGCAAATCCTTCGGCAACACCTTAGACTTAGTCAGAAACTCAAGCTAGCGTCCAGCAATCTGTAGTTTAACACGTACCCCAGGGAATTGCAATTCCTGAAACCAGTTGGAAATCGTTGGTTTAGGAAAATAATCCATCTAAATTCTAGAAAGAGTCTATAAAGGATCATCTGGTCAGGTTCTGGCCTTTAGGCAAGTGAGGTTCTATCCCCATTATGTAGATGAGAAAACTGAGGCATAGAAAAGTCACGATCAAAAAAGACAAATAAATAAAAATTAAAAAAAAAAGAAAAGTCATGATCAGGGTCACGTAGCGTAGCTGAAGAATGTTGGCATGAAGACTCATTCTTCTGTCTCTCACTTGGGCCCACTTTCTAAACTCAAATAAGGCTGTGGCTATAAAAATACTATTGCAGGTGGAGATAACATTTGTAATATTTATCCAAAGTTCTGTTGTGGGGAACACAGTATTTGGCAGAAAGAAATATTTTTAAAAACAGTTGGTATTTGTGAGAGAAGGGCAAACTCTTCTAGGGTATTTTCAAGCAATAAAACATGCAGCAAGGATCCTGTCCCACTAACTGATTAACTGTTTTTGTAGAGTCTGACTTGAGTAGATTGGACTTTGGAGTTGGCCAGAGTGATCCTGCACTGAGGATCTAGTGACCACAGATACAGTGGATGTGGAAGGTTTAGGGTCACAGCAGACTATGGTCAGGGACTGAATCAGCCCACCACCTATTTTTATAGGTAAAGCATTATTGACACACCGTCATGCTCATTTGTTTATGCATCACTGTGGCTGGGTTTGCATGACAATGCAGAGTTGAATGGTTGTAACCAAGACCTCAAGGCCCATAAAATCTAAAATATTACTATTTAGCCCTTTACTGAAAAAGTGTACTGACCCCTGATTTAGATACAGTATTAAAACAAACTCAAGTCAGGATTACAAAAGAAGGGATTTGGAGAAAAGAACAGAAATGTGTTTCCTCAGACTCCTCCATAAAATCTGCACGTACGTTTAAATTGCGAACTCATGTTTTCACGCAAGACGATTCTTTCTTGGGATTCACTAACAGTAAAGGAGCTAGAGAGCCTCATTTATGCATGACCAAATTATACTACTGGAGAGGACCCAGGAGCTGAGAGAGAGGCAAGACAGAAGGGATCTGGGAAATCTTAGATAGACACCCTTCCAGCATTGGGAATTTATGTGTATGTTCATGAATAATATGCAACGTACATATACACAGATATGAATATATACATTACATGCACGTGCACACACACGTTATTCCTGCCTACTTTAAAAAAGTTTTGAGGCAAATTAAAGCAAATGCACACGTGTATAGGACCTGAAGCCATTAAAACAAGGCAAAAGGTAGGAGTCATCATATAAAGGGAGAGAGTAAAGCGACAGGATTAAGACATGAACACACCCTGGTAGGTGACAGTGTTCAGCGGTTGAGTACAAAATGTATACTTCTGAGCTTCTTGGTAACCAGCGCAAAGAAGAAAACATATTGGGTTGCATAACTCTTTGATCGTAAAAGCAGATGAGTTCAAAAGGAGAAATGGACCCTTTGCTGCTTGTATAGGTGCTTTGAAATATATGGCATATTCTGAAATGGCTGATGGTAATCTATGAATTTAAAGCATGGCATCACGATGAATCAGGATAAAAGTCAATCATAAGAAGTGAAAATATTGGAATATTTAAAAAGAAATAGGGTCTTATGATTTTCCATGATGCAGAATTAAAGATGAGCAGACACTAGGGCACTGGAAGATTCAATACAAAAATAAAAAAAGGGGGGGGCATCACTTTCCTGGCATCTAGGAGCTTCCAGGAAAGCTGATGAACTAGAAAACTCTTAAGCTAGATGGTCCTTAGGAACTCCATTGTCATTCAAAGAAGAGAGGTGAATCTGCATTTTTTTTTTTTTGCAAAGTTGGGGAAAGGTCCTTCCATATTAATAAAAGAGGAGAAGAGAGAAGATGACATGTTCTATGGTGTGTCACCCATTGGGCATCTGTGGGCACTACTATGTGCTAGGCACTGTTGCTATAGCAACCAACACCCCACAGACATCATCCCTGACTTCCTGAAGCTTACAATTGGGGGAGCAAGATGGGCAATTAAGTATGTAATCACAATATAGTGTAATTGATATTAATAACAGATGATTCGGGGCATTATATGTGCATGGTGGGAAAGCCCAAGTTCATCTACCTACCATTCCTGGGAGACGGTGGGGGAGGATGGAGAGGGGTTCCTTGAGGTAACATCTTTGATATGCACACTGGTTTAATAAGTAAAAACTCAAATTCTATTAGGTCACTTCACTCCCTTCCTCTTCCAGTTGAAAATCTTTCAGCATCTGTCCTTGTCTGTGGAGTCCCGGTCACGTTTCCTCGCACAGCCTCCCTGGCCCTCCCGTAAGCTTCATTTTCAGCCTCTGATTCCACTAAAAACCCAGCTCCACTCCAGGTGTCCTGTTTATTCTGATCCCCTAGCCTGCTAATCCCTTCCCCGACTCCGTTTTCATGCAGGCAGCATCGTCACTGCCAACACGAAGTGCCCTTTCTTCTATCTCTTGCTCTGGCAACTTAAACAAACGTTCAAGTTGCCGTTCAAATATTGTCTCTGCTCTGAGCATCCACCCCTGACTTTCAAAAGAAATATATCCCTCTTTGCTTTGCAGGGTTTCAGAGCACACTTCCACCGCTAGTCAATAATGATGTGAGTAATAGTTTTATGATTACAACCACCACCTACATTTGACGATCATGAGCTCGTTGTGTGCCAAGCAAATTACATTCATAATTTCACTTAATTTGTGCTTATCCTGTGAGTGCTCTTATTCCCCTTTGGCAGATAAAGAAAGTAAAGCTTGGAGCTGCCAAATGGCTGTCCCAAGGTCATACTGCTATTGAGCGATAGAGCTGGCATTCTGGCCCAGGGCTGCCTGACTGCAGAGCAAGTGGCCATAAACACCGTGAGACTGTATTACCTGTTTTCTAGGTAGTTACCTAGGGCTCTGTCTTCCCAGTGGCACTTAATCACCTTAAAAACACAGCAGATCCCTGGAATAAATAAACGACTTGCACATGTCCATACCTAGCAGTCTCCCAATTAATGTTTAAACTATATATTTACCTAATAAATCCACTTTAAGTACCTAATGTTGGGGGAAACACCATTTTTTTTAAAGACACGATGCCATTTTCATAAACGAGATCTAAATATGAGCCTGTTTCAGAGAAGAGATCCAAGGCTTCATCTTCTCTTTGGCCTCCTCTCTTGCCACCTTCCATCCTCCAAATTCCCGTCTCTCTCCGTACCCCAGTCCTTGCCCTAGATATATGTGCACACACATGTCTTGAAATAGAAGCAGACAGAAAGTATGATACGTAGATGCCTAAGGAAATCTGTGTCTTCTTGGAACATGATTGGTGGGTAAAGAATTTGAAGAACAAACGTTATTTGGAGAAAAGGAGAAATAGAAAACGGGGGCGGGGAGGTGGGAGAGAGAAAGAAATTTGGAAACTTTTCAGAAGTTTAGGATCTGTTTTGTTTGAAGAGAATGGCTCATTTCTGAGTTACTCAGACTTCCTTCACATAGAATATAACCTCTAGCCTCTGGGTATGCTAGATTTATGGACTTTGCTGGGGGTGGAGATTGATACTGAAAGATGTCCTGAAGTGTTTTTTCCTGATGTTAGCAAAATCAGGAAATGACCTTTTCTTTTCTCTTTAAAGTGGGCTAGCTTTTTTTTTTTAATTTCTACAAAATTTTAAGCTCAACATGTCCTGCTTTTGAAGTAAAAATCGATTTATACCTAGAATAAATGATTTCAAATTGAACAGATGCTTTAGCTGTGCAGTGCCACATATTTTCAGTTGTGAAGCAACAAGCAAAGGAGAAAACATGTCAACCACAACAGAATGCACCAATTCGCTTTTTGCGGTTGTTATTTTTACTGGGAAGGAGAACAAAAAAGTCCCAACCGAACCTTGCCTTCTTAGCATCAAACTTTCAGCCATGTAAAGAATGGGGGTTACGGGCAGACTGAGAGACCAGAATGAGAGTGTCTGTAGAGGGGTAATCAAGGAAAGGGAACACAAAAGAAGAACACATGGAAGTTTGTGTAGCAGAGCACCTTGCTAGAAGGTGAAGTGGTAGCAGAGTGTGCACAGGTGGAGAGGGGTTCAGATCACTGTCCTGGAAACACAGGCCTGACTTCACAACCCTCTCCTCCTTCCTTCTACTCAAGCAAACATCTACTGAGCACTTGCTGTGAGTTAAATGCTCAAAAGCTTTGGAAGGGGGTCTGCTTGGCCACCCATCTCACTTGTCATTGGCCATGGAAGAGCAATCATTTATTTTCACTTTTAGGGTAGTTAAAAGATTGGTACTGTGTTTAGAACACCTTAGAACACCTCCTGGTGCATGGTGAGCACTTGGTTTATATTTGTTGAAGGGATTGGATCCTTCCTTTTGTTGACTTGAAGTGTTAGAAACAAATCTAGCTGCGTAAGCCATTGAGTACCAATCTAGGCGACCAAACTCCTCCATCATCCGTGGTCAAACCACTGAAGACATCATTCCTCCTTTCCATTCTCCCCCCGACCCCCCAAGCTCTTTCTTGTCATCTCTGCTCATTTGTCCTTATTCCCACCTTTATTCTTCTATTCTCTCCTACTGATTTCCCAGTTGCAATTTTACTAAATATATTTAGTCTTCTATTTTCTTGTTGTATATGTTTCTGTTTGTCCCAAATTGTTTACAATGAATACGTATTGCTTTTTTTATACAGAAGATACTAGAAACAATCCAGAATCTGTACCCAGTGGGGAGACCACAAGCAGTATCTTGGGATCATACTAGACATACAATGTTGTTTTCTTTTTTAATATATGTAGTTTCCTATAGGTCATAGGAAAATCTATTATTTCCTTATCTGAATACCATGCACTACCTTTCACAACCTCTTTCCAGGGAATGTGGAATATATAAGAATTTAAATTTCTCCCTCTGAAACCAGCCCACAGAGTGGTTGACACAGCCCTGTGTGCCCTTTTCTCCTCTTCTGTGAAGCTGCTTTCAGGGGTATCCCATTCTATTCTTCACATCGGAAAATGTGAGCGTAGCTGACAAATAGCTGGACAAGCTGGAAACCCTCAATGGGAACTGAGAGAGCAAAAGGTATCCGTCCAAGGGCTTCGTCTGCTCATTTGGTAAAACCTTGGGCAATGAGCCCCTTGCCCTTAGGGGACTTGCCCCCAGGTGTGGCTTGGCAAAGCTGTTGGTCCTGAGCTTTTCTTGTGAGGTCCTGCCTTTGGTTTCCCTGTGAATGCCCCTTGAAGGAGAGGGTTGAACTTCATGGGCTTCTACCCCTGAGGGCATTACTGGGACACCTAATCTGGGACACCTGAGGCCACATGACTTTGCCTTTCTTGCCTCTTTCTCTTGCTTTGATGTGATGGAAACTGATGGGCATTTTTGGGGAGAGGAAATAATGCCTAAAGCCTAATAAATTTAGAGCATTGTGGAAGCTGTTGCCTCTGCTGCATTGGGATTGAAGGCTAATTGATTAATTGTAAATTAAAACAAAAGGACCTAATCTCTCTTACAGAGTCCTCCTAAGAACATCAGTAATTCTGTGATTATAAGTGAAAACTAGAAACAACAAGAGTAAAATATACATGAATATTGTTTTTACCTAAGAATGAGTAAGAGTGGCAGAAATTGGCTTGTGTCCACTATACGCCCATTCTGAGCGACCACCAGTTCTGGTCCTGGGTTCATCTATACCACTGCCTCTTGAACTTAGTGCAGAAGAATTGCCTGGGGATCTTGTGAAAATGTCAAGTCAGATTCAGTAGGTCCGTAGGGCTAATTGCATCTCTAATACGTTTCAGGTAATTCTCATGTTGTCTCTCCAAGGGCCATACTTTGCCTAGAGAGACTAGATAATCAAACCCACCTGACTGCAGAGGTCCATTTCACTTGCAGAGGAAACACAGCAGGCTAAGACCACTGTGCCAAATGTGTCTCCTCAGTGGGCATCTGCATGGCAGTCTAGGGTCTGTATTTCTTCTCCTCCCAATATCACAGGTGTTTCCCTGGTAATGAGACTACACAACTGGGTATAGGGGCCACTCTGGCTTAAAAGTCCCAAGCTCCATTGGAACCAATATGTATTTTCATAGCTACCGAGTCCTAAATCAATGGCTTTCCACAACAGTTTCATTGTTCATGTACAGTTTGTCCCATCTAGAGGCTATTTATCATCCAGAGGCCATTTTCCCCATTAGCCATGTCATCCTATCTTTATCAGGGAATAGTGCTTTGAGGTTAAGCCATAGTCATTTTCCCACAGAGAAGGCAAAGGCATTTTGTTAAACTTTTACTCATACTTATTTATTTTTGTTTCTGAGAACATAAGATCACTGGTACAATAATCTGTCTTCCTTGCGGTTAGGGTGAAGCCATGTGACTAGTTTGAAGCAATGAAATATGATGCAGAGTTATGAGTTGGTATATTTCTCTGAGCTCCTTTTCAGCTAATGAACCCGGGGCAGAAGAATCAGTAAAGGGCTCCAGAGGAGATGTGTGGGGAATGGTGGAGTCTCAGGGAGGAGGGAAAACAACAGAGAGATGTTGGGTAAGGGTTGCTATATGTTGCATGTAATATAACCAGTTTAGCTTACAATTTTCTTGTTTAGCCCAGGATGCCTTATAGTGGTCAAGGATTGTCTTATATTAATAATTATACCAAATCCCACTGGGGCAATGGGTCTAAATGGGCACCGTCCCAGCCAAACTATAGCACATATGGTCACTCTAGATATAATCCTTTTTATTGCCCAACAAATTCTCGAGTAAAACAATGTGATTTATCTTCACTTTCAGAGTTGTGTAGGTGGGTGGAGGAGGAGGATATATGAAACACTGAGTCCAGTTTCCAGGTAATATGCAAAATCAAGGACCATCTGTGGTCATATATTCATGTCTAAGTATCATGGATGAAAAATTCAGTTCCAGAGAGATATCTTTCCAATGTCATAAACTAATGCCAGAGTTAGGCCTCAAAATCTTGGTTTCTTCATTTTTTTTTTTTTTTAAGTTTTCCACTCTGCCTCTTCGTATTAGTCTGGGTACTACTAGGAGTAGTAACAAGTTAGTCCTGAAATATCAGAGACCTAATAAAATAAAAATGTTTTTCTCACTTACATGAAGTCTAGCAGGTGATAGGAGCCTGTGTAGCCTCCAAGTTGGCTATGGAGAGGGAAGATGGTTATGAAAGTTTACACATGGAATATTCTATGGATTAGGCCTGGGAGTGGCTTATACCACTGCTGCTTGAACTCTATTGGCCAGAACTAGTCATATGACCCCAATCCAAGAACAAGAGAGGCTATTGAAATGCAGTCTTTCTGTGTCTCAGAAGAAGAAATAGTGTGGTGAATGTAAGAATTTTCTCCACACACTCTCTCAGAACTATGCTTTAATAGTTGGCTCTAACAATTCTGTCGGGAACTATATAAAGAAGATCGAGGGCCTCTTGAATACAGCAGAGTATCCCCCCAACTCCTGTCCTCCATAGGAGACTGTATTAGTCTACTTAGGCTTCTATAACAAAATGTCATAGATAAGGGGGCTTTTAAACAGCAGACATTTATTTCTCATAGGTTTGGAGGCTAGAAAGTCCAAGATTGGGGTGCTACCATAGGTGGGTGCTCGTGAGAGTTCCCTTCCTGTGTTGCAGATGGCTGCCTCTTTGCTGTACCTTACATGGCCCAAGAGAAGGAGAGAAAACTCCCTGGTCTTTTCTTATAAGAGCACCAATCCCTTTATGAGGACCTCCCGCCTCCTCCGGCCCACTGCCAGCCCATGACCTCATGTAAACCTAATTATCTCCAGAAGCCTCTTTTTTCAAATACCTTGACATTAGGGGTTACAACATCAACATATGAATTTGGAGAGGAGACATTCAGTCCATAACAGAGACCTTCTGCCATTTCCCACTTGTACTTGATGCTATATGATTAGAAATATGGATATTTGGCTTCTGGTCTACCTGTGACTCTGGGAGCTAGAACCTCTGGTCATGTGGCTTCTTGATGAATCCATTTCCCCAAATATTTATCTTTACAGCTCTTGAAATAATGAATATGAAGGAAATGCATAGGAAGGGGTGGTGATTTTTGTGGCACAGTCAGAGAAGGAGATGATGTCTGTTCATCTCATTTCACATGCATTTTGACCACTAAATGTGAAATGCTTTCATAGAAACTAGAAATACAGTGGTGACCAATAACTGCTTGCTGCACAAAGTCTCACATTTGTTTGCTTGTTTATTTTTTACCTAGTCAGGGACATATATGTTATTTTCATGATTATTTGAATCACACCTAATTATGAACTGTAATTAGTGCTATGAAGGAAAGGTACCCATCACATGAATGGGCATGACTGGGACACCTAATCTAATCTGGGGGACATAAAGTATCCCTGAACAAGTAATATCTGACAGCAGATCTGAAGATTAATTTGGAAGTAATCATTAATGATGATGATGATTACATTTATCAAGATCATGGGGTGCCTGGCTGGCTTGTTCAGAGGAGCATGTGGCTTTTGATCTTGGAGTTCTCAGTGTGAGACCCACGTTGAGTGTAGAGATTACCAAAACCAACCAACCAACCAACAAACAATATTATCCTATATGCCAGGAGCTGCTGTATGTGTCTTATGTGTTTTGTCTTAATTACATTATTATCTCAATATTGCTCACAAATGCACTGTGATCTAAGTCCAAATATTAGCCCATTTTAGCAGAATTAGCTGGAGAAAAGAGGGATGTATCTTCCAGTGAAAGGGAGCGGCAGACATGAAAGTCCTGTGGTTGGGGAGAACATGGCACATGACATATTTGAGGAAGTGAGAGAAAGATGAAGTATTTGAAATCACACTGTATAAAATGCTCTAAAAAAAAGACTTTCTCCCTCCTCATCAAAGTATGAATGTGTTGGGGGCCAGAGGAGAGAAGCAAATGTGGACATTTGTGGTTCGGTATCAAATTCAACTCTCCTATATCAAATTTGATTTAAAAGTTTTGTGTGTGTATTCCTCACCGTGTTCCCACAGGAGCTCAGAGAAATCGAGGCTTTGGGAGATGCTTTAAAACCTAAGACCAGGAGGAGGGGTTGGAGGGTTTGCTAGAACTTTCCTTCTCTTGCAACTGTAAATCAGCTCTGGGAGCTGCTGAGGAGTTCAAGAAAGAATACTACTTGCACTTGACCTTATTTAAACCTACAGTGTGGACTGGGGACGAGGACAATTTTGTACACTACAGCAATAGCTTATCTAGTCTGGTTCCGAGTGTTTTCACAGCAGGTTAATAGGAAAGACTTTTTTCTTCTCTTCTTAGAAAATGATCAGCTTTTTTTGAAGTTAGAGTTTGATTTTCTATGCTAGGCAGCATTTTGTTTTCATTGAATTGACTTTGATGTGAAATTTCCTGGCATTTCTTAATTCTGTAGAGGAGGTTTCTCTCTTTGAAACTGAGATGTGTACGTGTATAATGACATGTGTTACTATGTCTGGCTGATGTACGTGTTCATGTGTTCATTAGCAAGTGTTTATCCGGCACCTACGATAGGATAGATTCTGGGAATGCTGCACTGAGCACATCAGACGAGACTTGTACCTTCACAGCCACAGAATTTACAATTTGAAGGTGCTTATATACAGTCAGCAAAAAGATTCAAGAGTGAACATTTTATTGAATATGAAGCGGAAGAAGAGCATGTTGCTACGAGGCAGATGACAGGAGGGTCTACCTGAGAGTGGATGGTGTGCTGGGTGGCTTCTGTCATCCTTCTTCCCATCCTTCTCCATCCTCCGGGGAGGCTGCCTGGCGGGGCTGCCTCAAGGGTTCCTCTGCTCCCAGTTAGGGGATGGCCACTGGGGCAGTGGGAGAAGCAGGAGGCTGGGGCATTTATTTACGTCCTTAGTTCCTTTTCTACCACCTCTTACTGCTCAGTTGTGACCCTCTAGTGAAGACCATCAATTGTGTCAGGTAGCCTTCTTCTTACACCTACTGTCTCCAGGTTCGGGTACCTGTTCCCTCCCTTCCTGCTTCAGGGCTGGGTGAGGGAACGGCTCCCTGCCGGTGCTAGGCATGGCGTCCTGTGCCATCTCCTGCTGGTGTCCCTCAACCCTGGCCATACCTTTGTAGATAGGCTCTTTATTAAAATATTACCCCACTTGGTATGTGACATCTGTTTCCTGCCAGGCCCCTGACTAAAATATAGTCCAGAGGGTCTTTTTGAGGATGTGGCTTTTAGATTGAAACCTGAAATTTCAGAAATTATGGACTAGAAAATTAATGGGAGGAAGCAGGTTTTAGAAAGAGGGAAGAGCATGGGTGAAGGCCCCAAGGCCAGAAAGAATTTTATGTGTTCAAGAGACATATGGGGGAGAGATATATATGTAGGCACAGAGCAGATGTGGCACCAGATGGGGCTGGAAGGGTGAGCAGAGACGATCATACCTGGCATCATAGCTGCTGCTAGGGAGTTCAGATTTAATCTGAGTGCAATAGAAGTCATTGAAGGAGCTTAGGCAGGGAGAGTGTAATGATCAGATTTGACCTACTTATCTTTTAATTTGCTTAAGGCCATTAACTGACACTTACTATATGCCAGGACCTGTACAGATTATGGGGGAGAGGGAGGCAGAAATAAAGGCATATATGGCATAGTCCTTCCACCAGGCAGCCTATTGGAAGAGTTAGGATATGAGTGTATAGACTGTAATAGAAGACGTGATAGTAAGTAGTGTAAGAGGGAGTGTCAGTGACAGATTGTTGTCAGTGGAGATGAACTGGAAAGACTCCCTGAAGATGGTAGCACGTGAGCAGGTACCTTTAATGGTGGAAGGCATCCCAAGGAAAGAGAAACTGTACTAGGCAGTGTTATTGCAAGTAGCTGGCTGGTGTACCAATGAGATTAAGAAACTTGTGCTTGGGATCCCTGGGTGGCGCAGCGGTTTGGCGCCTGCCTTTGGCCCAGGGCGCGATCCTGGAGACCCGGGATCGAATCCCATGTCGGGCTCCTGGTGCATGGAGCCTGCTTCTCCCTCTGCCTGTGTCTCTGCCCCCCTCTCTCTCTCTCTCTGTGACTATCATAAATAAAAATTAAAAAATTAAAAAAAAAAAGAAACTTGTGCTTGAACGTGTATCAGAGCATTGCCCCCTTCACCAGGACAGCCTTGCATTGGGCAACCTGACATTCATAGGTAGGAGGTGAACTTGCTGAGAGAAAGAGCAATTTGATGAAGTGGGATGCAGCCAGAAAGATGCAGGTATCAGGGTAAGAGGTTGAGATTTTAAGACTGGGCAGCAGTGGGACATTAGACATTTTTGAGAAGAATAACAAGTTTAGAGCTGTGGGTTTTTCTTTCATGATTTATTTATTTGAGAAAGAGAGAGAGAGAGTGAGCAGTCAGGGGGTTGCCAGAAGGAGAGGGAGAGGAAGAGAAACTCAAGCAGACTCCCTGCCTACTGCAGACCCTGATGCGGGGAGTCGATCTCATCAGGCTGCGATCACAACCTGAGCCGAAATCAAGAGTCAAACGCTTCAGTGACTGAGCTGCCCAGGTGTCCAGGGCTGTGCTTAAGGACATTATATAGCAGGACAGAGCTGGACCATCAAGGGGGAAGTGTAAGGCAGTGATGAGAAAGTCACCGCGGAAGCCACCGTGGAGATGCAGTTCTCTCTCTTGTGTTTTCGTCAATTTAACAGGAGCTGTTTTATTTTTGAAACGAGGGCTGCTATTCACCTGTCCCCTTTCCATGCTAATTCTCAGAATGCTGGAATAAAGCCAGGAGTCTTCAATGGACTAAAACAGAAGCCTTGACAACAAAAGTGAATGGCGCTGTGCTAATTTTTAGCTTGCTGATGGGTGGAGGAGAGGGGGAGGGCTTACAATCTGATCTGTGACCACCCCCCCGCCCCACAGTGGGAACATGAGCAAATCTCACTACGGCCTATTACCTTCCCAGTAATGTCCAAGAATTATGCAGAGAAGCTTGGCAAATTATCTGCATGCTCTTTCTTTGTAGGCAAAAGAGGTCAGCTGGTTTAATTAAAGTTTCCAAACAAGATTTACAGAAGAAAACAGCAGGGGGAGAGGAAAACCCAAACCCCAACCACCAGGGGCCGTCTGGGAAGGGCGACTATCGTGTGCACATTTTCTGGGTAAACAAATGAGCCCGTATCAAGCAAACAGCTCAAGGTGCACTGTGTCCTTGAGGACACTGGATGGGGGTGTCAAGGAAAACCTTTCCAGTTGTTTGTGGATTCTCTGGAAAACCTGGAGCTTAGCTGGGGCACACACACGGCACACCGGGTGACTGTAAGCGTGGAGTGTGTAAGTGTTCAGGAAAATGCTGGAGGCAGCAGGAGCCTGGCGTGATTGAGGATCTGTAAGACGGCCCTTGAGGCGAGAGCACAGAAGGGGAGGGAGGCTGTGGCTTCTGCATCGAAGCCCCTTGTGAGTCCTTGAGTCCTTGAGTCAACCTGCTGGGCCAACATCGGGGGGTTGCTACGTTCTCACTACCATGATCCACGTCGTCATGACTGTCACTTAAGGAGCTCTCGCTGGGTATCAGGCACAGTGGTCAGGACTTTCCATGCATCACCCCAGAGGAACTTCCCAGCCACCCCGGGAGAGTGGCATTGTCAGTCCCCATTTTATCACAGAGATCCTGAAGCTTGCAGAGTCCTGTGACTTGCCCTAGTCAGAGTAGGTCACAGAAAGGGACTGGAAGCCAGTTCCATTTTAGCGCACAAACCTCCGTCCTTATACCAGACACATCACTTCTTGCCGTGGTCCTCTTCAGCCTCGACTCTGGTACTCGGCAAAGTGCGCACTGATATCTGTGTACCTGACTGTTGTTACGATTACTGTTTCGCTCAGCAGGTGCCAGGTATAGGGCATTGCCTTCCCCTGAAGAGTGACACAAATGAGAAAATTGGAGGCACCAAAAATAAGGTATCTTGCTTCTTAAAATAGGAACCTATACTTCGCACAGATGAAATAGAATTGGGATAAGCTGTTGAATGATGGATCCAAATGAATTGCCTACAATGCATATTCAAGGACTACTCACTAAGGTAAGTCCACCACCTTTGGGTGACATCGCTTTGGCCATTGGGAGTCCACCCAAAGTGTCTCACAGACCCCGAGTCATGGCTTATGACTTTTAAACATCCAAATGTTTAAAAACAAATTCACCAATGTCTTTACTAACAAATGAGGTTCCTCAAAGAGTTAAAAATAGACCTGCCCTACGACCCAGCAATTGCACCGCTGGGGATTTACCCCAAAGATGCAGATGCAATGAAACGCCGAGATACCTGCACCCCGATGTTTCTAGCAGCAATGTCCAAGATAGCCAAACTGTGGAAGGAGCCTTGGTGTCCATCGAAAGATGAATGGATAAAGAAGATGTGGTCTATGTATACAATGGAATATTCCTCAGCCATTAGAGATGACAAATACCCACCATTTGCTCCGACGTGGATGGACCTGGAGGGTATTATGCTGAGTGAAATGATTCAATCAGAGAAGGACAAACATTATATGGTCTCATTCATTTGGGGAATATAAAAATTAGTGACAGGGAATGGAAGGGAAGGGAGAAGAAATGGGTGGGAAATATCAGAAAGGGAGACAGAACATGAAGACTCCTAACTCTGGGAAACGAACTAGGGGTGGTGGAAGGGGAGGAGGGTAGGGGGTGGGGGTGAATGGGTGACGGGCACTGAGGGGGGCACTTGACGGGATGAGCACTGGGTGTTAGTCTGTATGTTGGCAAATTGAACACCAATAAAAAATAAATTCATTATTAAAAAAAAACAAACGCATTCTTATATTTAGTGGAATACAAACATATCCCCTCCCTGTGTGGTTGGAAGGATTAAGTGAAACCCCTCATGTAAAAACAGAAAGGTTTGAATAAATAAATACATTTTGGAACGCCTGAGGAGCTCAGGGGTTGAGCGTCTGCCTTTGGCTCAGGCTGTGATCCGGGGTCCTGGGATCGAGTCCTACAGCAGGATCCCCTGCAGGGAGCCTGCTTCTCCCTCTGCCTCTGTCTCTGCCTCTCTCTCTGTGTCTCTCATGAATAAATAAAATAAAAATCTTAATAAATAAATAAATACATTTTGCTTTTTAATTTTAATAAAACCAGCAGTTCTTAAAATGTGGTCTAGGGACCCCCAAAGATCTCTGACACCTTTTTAGGTGAGGTTAAAGTTATTTTTGTGACAATACCAATATGTTTTTGGCTTTTTTTTTAAAGCTCATTCACTTGTGTCAGTGGAATTTTCCAGAAGCTGCATGACGTGGAATATCTGCAAAAGGTTGAATGAAGAAGGAGATGTAATTTTCCAGCTGTTTCATACAAAGCCAGGCATGAAAGAAATTTGCAAAAACGTAAAACCAATGCCATTCTTCTTTCTAGTTTTGAAAATAGTGTTTTTTTTAAAAAAACAAAAATATCACTTATGTCAACATGTCATTTATTATTGATATTTTTAAGCCAATGAATAAGTCAAGTTTCTCAGTTTTTATTTCAAATAATATTTATTGATAAACACATACAAACACAAAATCCTCAGTTTCTAAAAGGCTAAGGAATTTCGAGAACAAAATGACTGAGAATCACTGACTAAATTTATGTTTAGGACATATTATTAATTCTTTGCTGCCTCATCTCAACACAGTAAAAATAGTTTATAATTAATTCTTAGGAATTCCTACAAGAAAATGTCCTCAGCAATAATGTGGAGGCTTCCTGCTACTTCTAAAAGAAGTAGGAGTTAATATGCAGAGTCTTAACTGCTATTTCACAAAAATAATTACATCTGGGTACACCTTAACCCAAGTACATGAATTGTAAAATAAATAGAACACATTCCCCCAAATATTAATTGCTATTTCTTTAATAGAGGAAAAATTCTCTGTTATAGAGGGGGGGGGGGGGGGGAAAGAGGAAATTAATCTCTGAGAATTTCCCAATCTCAGGCTCTTGCCTACTGGTGTATAATAGCTTTTTTCCCTGAAATCTTGGTTTTTTTCCTTTTTTTTTTTTTAAAGAATTTAAGTTCAGTTTAATTAACATGTAGAGTAGTATTAGCTTCAGAGATACAATTTAGTGATTCATCAGTTGCATAGAACACCCAGTGCTCATTCCAACAAGTGCCCTCCTTAATGCCCATCACCCAGTTACCCCATTCCCCCACTCACCCCCCTCCAGGAACCCTCTGTTTTCTATAGTTAAGGGTCTCTTATGGTTTTTCCCCCTCTCTGTTTTGGTCTTATTTTATTTTTCCCTCCCTTCCCCTATGTTCACCAGTTGTGTTTCTTAAATTCCACATATGAATGAAATCATATGATATTTGTCTTTCTCTGACTTATTTTACTTAGTGTATTACCCTCTAGTTCCATCTATGTTATTGCAAATGGAAAGATTTCATTCTCTCTCTTTTTTTTTATGACTGAGGAATATTTTATTGTATTGTATATTGTATATCTCACATCTTATTTATCCATTCATCTATTGATGGACATCTGGGCTCTTTCCATAGTTTGGATATTGTGGACAGTGCTGCTATAAACATTGGGGTGCAGGTGCCCCCTTGAATCACTATGTTTGTATCCTTTGGATAAATATCTAGTAGTGCAATTGCTGGATCTTAGGGGAGCTCTATTTGTAACTTTTTGAGAAACCTCCATACTGTCTTCCCTGAAGTCTTGAAGGGAGGCCCTCACAAACCAAAAGTGATGCAATCTGCATTGTGATCTTGATTCTGCTCTCAGTTTGCTGCTTGACATTGGGGAAAATAATTTCTTTTTCCTCATGAAGGTAGGGATAGGGCATCTCTTGGGTCCTTCCTCGGAAGATCCAAGTCTGTTTGGAGACATCTGGAACAGAATGATAGGAAATGGAGAAGAGGGCACTTAGGTAGTCAGTCACATGATGGCAAAGACCAAGACTTTGATTTGGTGGAATAGTGGCAAGTGGGAGCTCAAGAAGACATTGAAGGGAATTCTGCATCCAGAATTCCAAGGAAAATTAAGGGGATGGAGTCAGGAGGTGTGGGAGCAAGAGTTTACTTTAGAAAGGCAGGTCACTTCCAAAGCTGGCAAGGATATTTGTAGGTCCCCTCACTGCTTCTAGAAGAATTTGACATAACATCTTGAAGGAAACAGTTGCCATCAGGCTCAACTTTTTGATTTGTTTTGTTAGGTTATGGATTTGAGTCTGTTTTTCATGCAAAAATCTTCCTTACCAAAGAAAGACATGTGCTGCAGATATTGGTCACAGTCTTGTGAGCCCATTGATGATATTATCAGCCCGTGATTGAGCAATGCCTTTGGGATGCTTCATGGTGACATCATGGTCTCTTTCTTGCTGTTCTTGCTAGTTTTGTTCTTAATCCTTCCAGATCCACACTTTCCCCTTCAGCCAGTCCCACTCACTTCCAGTCCTTTAAATCATCATACTTGATGTTACCTCTGGCCCTTTGCACATGCTAGTCCTTCTCTCTGGGGGAGGTCCTTTCACCTAAACTGGCTGGCTGGCTAGCTTTTATTCAACCTATTGTCTTTTGTAATTTTTGAGATTCTGTATTTTTAAAAAATTTGTTACTTCATCAAATGATACGCATACACAGTTGAAAAAAAAAAGATTGGTGTTGGAAGATTTATGATAAAAAGAGCAGTGCCCTGCTTACCAATCCCTACCACATTTGGTCCTGTTCACCAGACAAACTACTTTTTAACTTTTTAATTACTTCTTATAGTGTATGTCTCTATATTTCTGGCAAATATGCCTATATTGTTAATTTCTTGACTTATGAATGTCAGACTTCTATTGACTTCCAGCTATAGTAGATGACAATTTAGGCCTTTTGTACATCTCATTTCTCCTCTCCCTTTTCCTTAATAAATTTTCAGATGAATCAGAATAGTGTGTATATTTTTACTATCATGCGAATATTATTCACTGCAGAGTCCAAGTAGTATCCTAGGATCATTTCTTTCTTGTACAACTTTGTATTTCCTGAGTTTACAATGGCCTCTTTACCCCCAATTTGTGTGGTTTTTTTTTTTTCCTTTCTGTATCTATTCTTATGTTTGTTTGTTTTTTAACCCATTCTATTGGATCAATACATTTTTTTAACCTTTTAAACAGGGGTTGACAAAATCTTCCTCTAAAGTACCATATAATAAAAAATTTATACTTTCCAGTCTAGAGAGTCTGTTGCAATTACTCAGCTCAGCTGAGGGAACTCAGTCAAGGACAATATGTAACTGAGCTCCTGAAAGGACCTAACTGAATGGGCATGGCCATGTTTCAGTAAAACCTCATTTAGGAAAACAAGGGGCAAGCAGGATTTGGTCCACCAGTGGGAGTTTGCAAACCCCAGTTCTAAGCGATAAAATATGTCGGATATTAATGTGCACTATATTTGTTTTCCTGCATCTCCTGTCCTGGAGCCCTCCACTTCCAGGCTGTCTATTGCTTTTCTGCTTACATCCTGCCCTGCTAACATCCTGGAATCCCCCTTCACTGCTTTCCTGTTTTGGACTCCTTATTTCTTGGGTGTCTGCATCTTCCTCTTTCTAGCTTTATTCCTTTGCTTGGCTGGAGGACATTCTCAAGTAACTTCCTCAAAAAAGAGGGTGTATATGGGAGGTAAATTTTCTGAGTCTTCCTATGTCTGAAAATGTCTGTGTGCACCCCGTTTGTCGATAGTGTCATTAAGCCATGGATTCTAGATTAAATCCCCAGAACTTTGGAGGCTTTCTCCAGCTATCTTCCAGCTTCTAGAATTTCTGGTAGATGCCTGCTTGCAATTTTGTTTATTTGTATATGTTTGCATGTGATCTTCTCTCTCCCAGCTCCCCATCTAGGAACTTTTAGGATCATCTTTTTATCAGCACAGTCCTGAAATGTCACAGTGATGCCCCTTGGCATGATTGTTTGCAGCCCCATGCCTCATCTCTGTTCTGCTCTGTGTCTGGTGTGCATGGGTCTGGAGGTTTTTCTGACAACTTCTCCAAATACTAGCTCTTATGTCTTCTGTCTGCAGGGTGGACAGCAAGCTCTGTGGGACCAAGGGGGCAATCTAATGGTCTTACTCTTCCTGTGTCGAGATAGTTAGCCTCACATCTAGCCCTTTATTTCTGTTGAGTAACAAATCTCTGAGAGCCTTGCCTTGTAGCCATTCAGCGAAGTGCATGACTGATTTTGGTCAGCACACATGTCTCTAGGCTTTCACGTTGAAATTTTCTCCATTTTGCTAAGTTGATCATTGCTCATGTGTCTATATCTTGTCTCCCAACATTTCATTATAACTTGTTATCCACTTATATCTTATGCGTTTTTTTTTTCACTTCATATGGGGAAGGAAAACATGCAAATGCTGTGGTCAGTCCATCATGTTTAACCAGAAGTTCACAATTTGTCATTTGTCTGTCTGCTCCGCTACAAAGAATCTGTGTCTGTTTATTCACCCACTGTGTTCCTAATGCCTGATTCAAAGTAGGAATTCTGCAGATACTTAGTGAATAGAATGAATGCATGTATATTGAGTGAATGGTCTGATGGGAGGGAAGGCCTTGGTTAGAGGAGATGGTACTGGAAGAAGAAGCTGAGGCCAGATTGTGAAGACCCTTGAGTATCAGGCCGAAGAGTTTGTAGTCTTTTCTTGGTTGGAAGGCCATTGATGGTTTTTCAATGGTGGTAGAGGTGATACTGGAACGGTATTTTGGTCAAGATGATTTTTCTGGCTATGGTTTAAGGGCTAGTTTGAAAGGAATATACAGGCAGGGGAATAAAATGCCATGAACTGAAGAGAACTTGTGAAGAAGGAAGAGGTGCATTACAGAGCTATGAGGGAAGAACCAGCAGAATTTATGTTCTGATTCGACATGACTAGGGGTTCCATGGGCAGAGAGATAGAACAGTACAAAAGACATTGTGGGGCAGGCGGAGAGTAGATAATGGTTTTGACTGTTCATATTTGAAGCAATGAAGGAAATTCCAAGTGAATGTGTTTAGTGGGCAGTTGGCTGTATCAGTAGAAAATGAAGACATAAATCAGGAGTCATTTTCACAGCGAAGTTGAAGAAGAGAGGGCCATGAAGGAAGATTGTAGCTTGCACAAAGGCACATAGATGGTGATAGATAGACCCAGAATTTGAAGTCAGATCTGTCTAAATCTATAGCCCATCTTCAACCACGGACTGTACTAGCTCTAAAACTTTGCCAAGAAGCAAGAGTACAGACTTAGTTTTGGCCTTGGGCAAGACTCACATTTAATGGGATATGTGACTTCTTAAGAATGCAGGTCCAAAATGCAATCAGAAACTAATGGGGTGCGAGGGAAGAATGCTGATACTGCGAGACTCCCCATAGTCTGGGCGAGAATGAGACCCGGCAGCTTCAGCCAACTTGGCCTCCACCAGAGCTGAGGTCTCCCGCAGACCCCACCTGCTTTCACTCTGATGGCTTCCCCGAGAGCACTTTCTTCTCTAACACTTTCTACCCTTCCTGCTGCTACAGTTCAAACCAGAGAAAACTATGGCCAAGTAGCAATTCTCAGAACCCAAGCAGGGCTAACATCCTGCCTGGTTTCCTCCTTGCTTGCTCAGCCCAGAGCAGCCTGAGAGAATCACAGAAAGGTGGCCTCTGGAGATTTGCAGGAGAGCCCCACGCAGGGAAGGACTCCTGGGCTCCTCTCCACCTAGCCCCCTCCCATAGCATGCCACCGGGTTCACGCATGGGCTGAGGGAGGAAGAGGAAGCAGACGCCGTGAGAGTGAGGGTGTGGGACATGCAGGTTGCGAAACAGTATGAGAAACCTCCAGAGCCAGCAAAGTAAATTTTATTTCTGGAATTTGGAATTCAATGTTTTTCACACTCAACATTTCTGTGACTAGAAGGTGAGATAAAAATCTATGTCATTCCATTCATTTTCACCTGCGTTTTAAATTACCAGATTTTAAACAGAAATTATTATCAGTCCGATATTGTTTCCTATTCTAAAATGTGGTTTAATTTCGCAAAGAGCTGAGTAAGATGGCAGAGCTGAATCATAGGAAGTGTCAGCAACGCGAACTCTACACCCATTATTACGAAACCATGGCCAGGGATTTGGTATTCTCCTTGAAGAAAGTGTTCCTTAATCCTAGGTTTTTGTTTTTAGCTGGGGGGCTTTTTCTCTTCCTTTCTTTTACCAATATGGTCTCTTTGACTGCATGTGACTGGATGTTTCATCCAGTGAGGAAGCCTGGGCTTTGAATTTGAAAGCCACCTCCTCCTCTTCCTTATTTTGGCAGTCATTTAACTTGAGTCTCGGTTGTCTCCCTATGAAGGGAAGTAAGAAGACAGAGAATACATATTATATAAGAACATACCTATATCAATTATATAGCATAATACATTATATATGTAAATATATAATACATGATTTATATATCTATGATTCATTATCATATGTATATGCCTAACACGATGCTGCTAATTCGTAGGTAATGAAATCATGTTAATTCCTAGTATTGAACAGGGTCGGATAATTTTTTTTCCTATTGATAATCACTGACTCACCAAAAAAAAAAAAAAAAAAAAAAAAGAAAAGAAAAGAAAGAAAGAAAGAAAGTCAATTTAGTGTATGCTATTAATTTGAGGGAGAGAGTTGTGGGTGTTTGTGTTTTGGATCTTATTTTTAGACATTACAAAAATGTTCCATCCACTGGATTTTGAAATTAAGAATGCGGAACATTATTTATATCTGAATCATATATCACAACACATGAAAATATTACATGCATGGTTTCCATTCTGTATTGTAGGCATTTAAAGGGAAGAGGGAGAGAAAGAGAGAGAGGATGGGGGAGAGAAAGAGAAGGAAGAGGAGGGAGAGATAAGAGACATGCGAAATTGGCACAGGTAAGAAAGACACAGCAAGGGCAAGATTCACTGAGCTTAGGCATCAGTGTTTGCAGACAAATAGCTTTTGGTTCTTTCCTAATTAACACTTGAGCTATTGATGCTAGAGTCATACATCTGCTGCTACTGCTTTCCTTTGAAACTCCCCCACCTCCCACCCATCCATTCATTCTTTATTTTTTGAACCAACGAACATACTAACTATATCTTATGTGTTTAGCCCTGTCCTAGGTGCTAGCAAGGCAAACCATGAGGTCAGTCCTGCCTTCTAAGAGCTCCCAGTTTTGTGGGAGAGGCAGACAGGTAAATATATAATAGCAGAAATAAGTAAGTGACTGGTTCAGAGTTGGGATGGAGTGGGAAAGACCTCACAGAGGAAGTGGCCCTATACAGGGTCTCAAAGGACATGCAGTAATGTGTTAGGTAGACAAGATTGTTGGATGGGAGATTAGGAGTGTGTTCTGGGCACCCCAAAATTCAGAATAGCTTTTGGAGTGACCCAGTCCTGTCTGAACTGGGAGCTGGTTTACTTGAAATGTAGCTCTCTGTGGTCATGGAGCCAGTGTGGCAACTGGTTAAGGCCAGAGATACTGTAGGATATATATGGGTTTAGTCCTGATTTGGGTTTGGTGGCATTAGTCAACTATTTATCTTCTCTGAGCCCCTAGCTTCTTTATATTTAAAAGGAGGTTAAAACTCAGGAAGGTTGTAAATTTTAAGTGAGTTGACATAATGTATGTAAAAGCTTTGCACACTGCTGGGTCCAGTAGTGAGACCATTATTCTCATTTCAGTATTGTGATCTTTGGTAGAGTAGAATCTTAGTGGCCATCTGAACGAGCTGGGTTAAGGGTGAGAAGCAATGCTTCAAAAAAAACAAATTATATTTTTTATGACTTTTCAACTATTCTCTTGAAATGTCTCAGAAACTTTTCTGAATCACGGCAACTCAGATATCAATGTCTGATTTTTTTTTCCCCCTTGGGGTCCATCCCCCTCTGTATTTTCTAAGGCTGGACTGAAGTCGTAGAAGAGGTGAGAGATTCACAGTCTTTGCTGTAGATTACCTTTTGGTGAAAAACCTAAGCTTTAGCTCCTGAGAGCAAAGCTCTTTGGAAGGCTTTCAGTCATTCCTTCAGCACAAATCTATTTTCTAGCCTGTAATTATGAGTAGCACCAAGGATACCCCATGGAGAGGACGGCGAAGATCTGGGTCAGCTCTTTTAGAATAGATGCTCATATATAGGATGTAGCTAGAGTAAGTAAAACCATGAGACAAAAATGTGAATGGAGGGAAGCCATTTTTGAACACAGATCGATTTGAGGTTAGCTGTCTCTTCCATTGGAGTAGTATTAATTACTGGAAGGTTTTTTTTTAAGATCTTATTTATTTATTCATGAGACACACACAGAGAGAGGCAGAGACACATAGGCAGAGGGAGAATCAGGCTCCCCGAAGGGAGCCCAATATGGGACTCAATCCCAGGACCCTGGGATCACAACCTGAGCTGAAGGCAGACGCTCAACCACTGAGCCATGCAGGTGCCCCAATTACTGGGAGTTTGGAGTGTAATTGATGTGAAATGAGTGGGTCTTCAGTTTATAATCAGTCCTTCTCAGGTAATAGAGTGGACTGCAACACAGTGGCTGTATCTGTTCCTTATCTCCCTGTGTCCTTGGATATAGTTGATTCTAGGGTAGTTGTTCCCAGACTTGAGTAGGCATCAGAATCTCCTTGTTAAAACTGGAATTGCTGGGTCCCATCCCCAGAGTTTTGGATCCAGTAGGTCTAGGGTGAGGCTTGAGAATTTGCTTTTTAGAAAGTTCCAAGGCATACTGCTGCTGCTGGCCTAGGAGCGTACCTTGAAAACCACGCACCTAGGAGTAGGCAACTGAGCTCTCACTGTATTCTTTCTTCTAGTGCACCCATCTACCCTCAATCCTTTTTGTGTGTGTTTCCCATTTTGTCTCAAACTAAGCAAGACTTTTTTAACCGTTTAAATTACGTAAAAACAGACAGCTTTTGGTTAATGATGATAGACTGAACATACTCGTTTATTCCTGTTCTCTCCTGAAACACCGACAAAATGACAGTGACTGGGGTTTTAGTGTAATATATGGCTTAAACTCTCAAAGACAAAAAGAAGGGAAAAAGGAATGGTAAGAAAACTGGAAGCTGGAAAGCAGATGGACAACTGGTGCCAACTGATTTTAGTAGACCCAAGAAGTCTGATTCGTAAGCTGGCAAAAGCAGAAGAGCAGAGATTTACATTCCAGAGCTCTAAAAAGATTCTGACGAGATTGGGCGTGTTCAGGGTGGTATGGTCATAGACTCTAAAAAGATTCTGGATTCTGGGACTTCCAAACTGCCTGAAGTTGAGCCTTAAAACAGGCAAATGGGTTGAAAATCAGTAAAAGCAAAGGAACTTCTAGATCACCACTACCAACCACATCAGCTGACATACGCTCCTATAGCCTGGCCCATAGTGGGAGGTTTACTTTTGAGGGAAGCAAATTGGGGGGACTCTGGACTAGTAGAACCAGATGCAGTTAGAAGTAGGGGTACTTTATAGGAAATGCGTGGGGGCAAAATGAAAGTCAACACATGGAACTTTGATACCTCCAGTCCTCTTCCCACACTGAGCTCCCAGACTTGTGACCTTCAAGTATGTGCCTTCTAGATACCAGATAGTGTTGGATTTAGAGGATCCTCAGCAACTTGGAGCTATTACACGGAAAGCCTGAAAGGCCTGGAGGGGGTTTGAGATAGAGGGCAGGCCTGATGAGGGTGTCCAAACTCAATTTACGTCAGCGCTATTTACGGAGCAGCTCCACCCGTATGTACTAAGAAGCAAGCTCTATGTTCTAATGGTTCAATAGTGAGTATGATTCAGTGTGCCCATCCCTCAGTGAACTAGAGGGGAAGGTTGGGGGAAGGAACAGCATGCACAATGGCAGACAGTGTGCTGAGTTGGTGGAACTACAAGCATTCTGTATCGTTGGCGTGGAAAGTATAGACACACAGGGAGTGGGGGAGGAGGGGAGGCCAAAGAGATGCTATTAAATTTCTGTCCCTCTCTTTATTTGTACGTGGTCTCTCAAAATATATGTGCATGTTTTGAATCTCCACAAATGTATCCATGATGGTTTCCTTTTTTTCCACCATGGGAATGTTCATTTTGTTTGGTTTTATTTATTTTTTTTTAATTTTAATTCTAGTTAAGTAAGGGCAATGTTTTTAAGATCTATCTATGTTGCCATGACAATAATCTAAGCCATTCCTTTGAACTCCTGCCGGATACTTTGTGGTATTTTATGGCATGAGGTCACCTCCTTTTACCTACTTATTGTCCCAGGGAAGGACATCAAAATTATTTTCCATCCCCTCCTCTTTCTTGCTTCCTCCCCACCAAAAACAAACAAACAAACAAACAAACAAACACCAAAAAAAAAAAAACAAAACAAAACAAAAAAAACCCCCAAACAAAACAAAACAAAACAAAAAAACAAAAAAACCAACCAGCAATAAACATCCCAGGCATGTCCTCTGATGAACCTATATGAGAATTTCTTCTGCTCTATACCCTGGAAAGAAGATTTCTGTGTGTGTGTATGTATAATGGGGCAAAATATTGATACTTTGTCCTCCAAGATGGCCCATCACTGGGACACTGGTATTTTCATATTTCTACTGATCAAGTTTTTTTCCTTTCTTTTTCTTCTTTCTTTTTACTCCAATTTTTTTTGGTGCCTCTTTAGGTTATTCTTTTTTTTTTTCTTAAGATTTTATTTATTTATTCATGAGAGACACACAGAGAGAGGCAGAGACATTAGCAGAGGGAGAAGCAGGCTCCATGCCGGGACCCCGATGTGGGACTCGATCCCAGGACCCTGGGATCACGACCTGAGCCAAGGCAGACACTCAACCACTGAACCACCCAAATGTCCACTTTGGGTTATTCTTGCTATTATTTTAGAAGATTTAACAATGAAATGAGATCTATTCTCTTAACAGATTCTCTATGTGCACAGTATAGTATTGTTAACCTAGTCATTGTGTTTTACAAATCTCTAGAACTTAGTCATCTTGCATTATTGAAACTTGATCCTCCCAACCTCTGGCAACCACCATCCTATTCTCTGCCTCTATGAGCCTATTTTAGATATTTCATATAAATAGAATCATGCAGTATTTATCCTTCTGTGACTGGTTTATTTCACTTAGCATAATGTCCTCCAAGTTAATCTACATTGACACATTCGTTGCATATGGCACGATTTCTTTCTTTTTAAGGCTGAATAATATTCCAATGTGTGTGTATATATAAACACACACACACATACACACACACACACACTCCACTTTTTTATCCATTCACCCATTAATGGACATTTTGATTCCTTCTGTCTCTTAAATATTGTGAATAATGCTTCTGTGAACATGGGAGTGCAGACATTTCTTCGAGATCCTGATTTCAATTCTTCTGGATATATAACTAGAAGTGGAATAGCCGAATCATATGCTAGCTCTATTTTCAATGTTTTGAGGAACTTCCATACTGTTTTCCATAGTGGCTGCACCATCTTATATTCTCACCAACAGTGATTCCAATTTCTCCACTTCTTCACCAACAAAGTTTTTAAAACACAATTTTATAGTTTTTGCTAGCATGAAATGTTTATAATTTTCCTGGGTCCAAAATGTGTTTCTTTAATTGCTGATGATTTTAAATACCCCTTTATTAATTTGTGAGCTTTTGAGGTTTCCCTTTCTGAAATTGACTGTTCACATCCTGTCACCATATTTCTATTGGGGCAGCTGTCTGTTTCTTGTTGATTTGCATGATTTTCTAAAAGATTTTAGATATTAATCTCTTGTTAGCTACTTACTTAATCTACTTGTTAGCTGGGGAATGCCCTCAACGGCAAGCCCTGCCTCAAGATACAACCATAGCGTCTCAGAAACAGAAAAATGACCTTGAGACCTGAGACAAAATAAACTGCCATGATCCTCTATGAGACACATCTTGTTTATGATCTCAAGGGGCCACTGGGGTCATCTCGTCATTAAGTCTGCTAGTGTCTGACTTCACTCACAAATTTTCCCTTTATCACTTCCTTCACCTATCTAATCTTTAGCTAGGCACGACATACTACCATCATTATCATTTTACCTTTATTACATATGTGAAAAATGTTTTGCTGTTGAAAAACTGGAAAATATTCAAACTGATAACAATTATTAAAAACTACCCACAACTCTGCCACCAGGAGACGATGCCCATTAATCTTTTAGGATGTATTCGGCTCCGTGGAGGGAATGGCTGAGGACATAAGCATCATTACGATCAATGAGCCTCCTTCTACCTGTGTGTTCTATATAAGTCCCTGTCATAGAACTTCCAACATTTTACTATGATTATTTGTTCAATAACTATTTGTAAATAACTATTACAGTAATTCTTTCAGATATTCTCGGGACAAGAGTCAGTGGACTTTATGATTTAGTTCCATCTTTGATCTGCCAAAGCTCTTTTTTTCTTCTTCTTTTTATTTTTATTTTTTTAAAGGAAAAGAGCTTGAAAATCATACCAAGTGGTTTTCACCTTCTTCTGTAAGGGACTAGGAGCCACTGAAGGAGTTGAAGTGGTTAAATCAGCCAAAATAATTTTGGTAGGTGAAGTACTCCCTAGAAGCCTAATGATACCTAAGTGGATAAAACTGACATTAACCATATACCAGGTGTGGTGCTACCTGTATATTATCTATGACATTTCAGCAGATCCCTTTAGTGCTCCAGTTTAGGGATAATCATCCACAAGTAAGGGATAGCAACTTGTAACTCAGGGAGGTTAAGCAGTGTTCTCAAGGACACACAGCTGTTAAGTGTTGGGGACTTAAATCCAGCATGATTTCCTTCTCTTGAGCAATGATCTCTTTCCAGGCATGGAGGCTGGTTCAAAAGTTCCTTCAGCAGTCTAGGTGAGGTCAATTCCCCCTTGAGAATGGAGCTTAAGTGTCTAGCAAGCTACATTTTTATAGCAGCGGCATTCGTTGGTTGGTGGCTGTCCCCAGGGGTTTTTCCCTATGACTCATACATAGCAGGGGAATCCTGAGGGAAGCTCAGCTTTTACTTCTTGAATTTCAGAGTCTTGACAGATGCTGTAGTGACTTCAGATAGCCATCTGAGTCCTTGCCAACAAAGAGATTGGAGGAGGGACCTTCGGTAAGTCCCTTTCTCTCTGGACCTCAGTTTTCTTAACCACAAAAGATGAATGGTCTCTGAAGTTTTTTTTTTTTTTTTTTTTAATTTGAAAGGATCTCTCACAGTGCCTGATGTGATGCTGAGTTCTCATGGAACTTAATGATATTGGTGACTTGTGGGGATTAAACCGACAGAACATCATTACACACAGAAGTAGTTGAAAATAGACTGTAGGAGGGGTATAGAAGATACCTGTTCTTAGTTACTCAATTTGCATCTGTTCACTCGACTGTATGATTTGTGTGGGAGGGTTGTGCCTAGGATGGTATGTGTGTTCATCCTACTTCTTAGAATCTGTCATTAGTGCCTTATATATAGGTGGCCGGACTATTTTGTTGAAGGAAAGAATGAAAAACAGAATGGCTACTTGTCTTCTAATATCCATCCTCCCCTTCTCCCTCAATAATGCAGTATGTAAAAGTTACTAGGAATAGTAACCCAGGACAAAACCTCATTCCCTATACTTCCTTGTAAGTCGGATGTGGCCACATTATTAAATTCTTACCAATGGAATGTACGTGGAATTGGTATTGACAGTTTTTCAGGAAAATATTCTTAAAGAGTGACACTTGATTCTCTCCTTCTTATTTGTCCTTCTGGCTGACTAAGATAAAACAGATGCATGGAAAAAAGTTTGGATCTTGGATCACAAGCCGAAAGCTAAGTGTTGAGAATAGCTGAGCAGTAAAAGGGATGGAGTCTGGGTCTCTGATGATATTCAAGCCTCTTTAGAAACCTTGAACTGCTATGTTAACATAAGCATGAGAGAAAAATGTATTTCTATTTTGTCTGAAAAATTATTGCTTTAGTTTAGTATTTTTTGCAGCTGGTAAAAAAATATTATGGGTGTCCCATAATCTTTCTTTCAAAGAGCAGCTGATAAAAAATATTTTGATCCTGGTTGCCATAAACTTCACAACTAAATATGGCATATCTGAATTGGGGGATGGCCAGGGGATGCCTACCCAGTTGGCCAATAGTTAATTTTCAATGGGGCCAGTAATTTTTGTATAGATTCATACAAGTTTTGCTAAGGCAATAACTTGAATATCTTGTATTAAGTTTCTAAACTGATCCTTTTACTTTGGCTGAAAAATTTTATGTCTTTTCTTTACATGAGGTTGTTAATACAGAAACAACTCATTTGCTGTGAGTGGCGTGGGGTTGAGGAGACCATAAAGACAGCCAGTTGTTCAAAACCATTTATTTCATAAGATATTTTTTTTTTGCCATCTATATGAAAAACACAATTGTCAGGACCCTGGGTGGCTCAGTGATTGAATATCTGCCTTTGGCCCAGGTCATGATCCCAGGGTCCCGGGTTTGAGTTCTGCATCGGGCTCCCTGTGGGGAGCCTGCTTCTCCCTCTGCCTGTATCTCTGCCTCTCTCTGTGTGTCTCTCATGAATTAATAAATAAAATATTTTTTTTTTTAAATAAAATCTTTTAAAAAAAGAAAAACACAACTGTTATATACTAAATTTCTACATGTTGGTAGGCAGAAGAATAAAGGCTAGGAGTTTTAAAAATTCGATAAAAAATATAAATTTGGAAATATGAGATGGTCAACACATCTTAAGCTAAAAAAAAAAAACAAAGAAAATCACACAAATATATTAATTAAATTTCTAAAAACTAGCGATAAAGAGAAAAATCTTAAAAATGCCAAAAAATACATACAGGGGAACAAATATATAAATCCAACTTCTCGTCAACAACTATGTATGCCAGAAGAATGGGAAGTGCTGGAAGAAAACAGAAAGTAAACCTTTACTTCTGGTGTGATAAGAACAGCCTCAAAAGGGATAGGTCTGGATTATAAGAATGTTAAAAAAAAAAAAAAGTTCTTCAGGTTGAAGGAAAATGATAACTCATGGGAATTTGGATCTGCAGAAAGGAATGAAAAGCTCTATGAATGGTAAATATGAAATATATTTTTATTTGCAAAATTCATTAAATTTCTGTAAAAACCCTCAATGAGTGAAAGTAAAATCATACCAAATGCATATGCTAAATCAGTGACCTTTATGTATTACTGCATCTTCAGAGGTAAAATATATAGAGTGGTAACCAAAGGAGTAGCCATGGGTGTGTCCTCGCTTGGAGAATTTATGGGCACAATTATGGCAAATCTGAATTCTGAGTGTTTAGAGATCTTGGTTTTCAAAGGAAAATACTTTCCAGGTAACACAGAGAAAGACCCATTGAAATATCCTACAACTGTTAGGAGCTTTGGGCTCCTTGTGCCAAGAGATCATCATGCAAGAAGAGGAGTCACCATCCTGATAGAGGTAATTATTTCTCATCATAGGAGGAGGAATTGCTTAACGGAGGTAAAAAGGAATGTTTGGTTTCCACGTGATCCACTTTGGCATTGCCTTGGTGTTCCTTGGCCCCATTTTGATAGTAAGTGAACAAATGAAGGGGGGCTATGGCCTCAGACCCTTCCAGAATGAGTGTATCATGCCGTTAGATAAGCCACCAAGAGTAGCAGAGGTTCTAGCTGAGGGTGAGGGGAATCTAAAATGGGTAGCAGAGCAGGTAATGATGAGTATCACTTACAGTCCCCAGACAAACTGCATTGCTTTCCCATCAACCTCTTAGAATCTTGACGTCCTGAGAACGTACATGAAAAAGTCGATCCAAACTGCCTAAGTGGCAGGATCTGATGAACACCGTGTTATGCCTCCCACCCAGATCTGTCAGGAGTGAAGGACTATTTCCTCAGAAGTTTATTTTATGGCTGTCTCTTGCTCATGTAAGCTGCTGCTGCATGGCTCATACCTTACACAAACCATTGAGGTTTTAAGGAAGTAGTTTAAAACAGTGATTATGTGAGCGAATGGCGATTCTTATCTCTTGGATACAATAGCAAACAGCTCACTTATGCAACCTATCTTCTGGAATGCATTTTTATGAACTGTAATTGGATGTGCTAGCTGAGTACAATGCATAGTATGGAAGGGTAAACAATTAGAGGCCCTGGGTTCAAGACCCAGCTCTCATGCTAAGTTATGTGGCTTTGGATCCTCTAACCCTCTCTGATACGGCATTGTCCTGTGCTATAGATAGGTTAAAGAAAAATGGTTGTCAGCATCTGTATTGATTAAGACTAAAGTAGTTGAAGGAAACCTATTTATTTATTAATTTATTTTTTAAAGATTTTATTTATTTATTCATGAGAAACACAGAGAGTCAGAGACACAGGCAGAGGGAGAAGCAGGCTCCATGCAGGGAGCCCGATGGGGGACTCGATCCCGGGTCTCCAGGATCACGCCCTGGGCTGAAGGCGGCGCTAAACCACTGAGCCACCTGGGCTGCCCGAAACTGATTTAAATAGGACACAAATGTCCTTCCTCACGTAGAGGTCTCAAGACCCTTGGTTGACAATCCATGAATTCTCTCTTTGAAGACACAGTAACATATAAAGGTCACTGATCCAGAGTATGCATTCCACGTGGACTGCAAAGTGTCTTTACTCAAGAAATCTTTAAGGACCCAGGAGTCTTTTGTTTTTCCAGAAAGTAGGAAACCATAAAGAGCCAAGAACATACCACCTCTAATGATTAACTATACAAGCTGGAGGCTGCACATACCATTTCAACTTACATCCCATAGGCTGAAACTTTGTCATATGGCCTCATCCAGCTGCAGAGTTGACCGGGGAAGAGTTTTTACTCTTAGCTTTATAGCGACAGCTAAAACCTGGGGTTCCCTCACTCTGAGAGAAGAGGACAATGGATATTGCAGGGCGATTCGAAGTCCCTGCCAAGAGTTCCTTCCAGAACTCAAAATGTGGGATTCTAGGTGTTATCTACAGATTGGATTAACAAAAATCAAATTGTCCTCCAAATTGTCCTCCACTAGGGTGTGGTAGTCAAGGTGTCTCGATCACAGAACTAGCGAGCAGTATACAAACCAGGGTGGTCCCAGGGAAACAGACCGTGAGCCACATAGACATTTTTTAAATTTCCAGTCACCGGAATAAAGGCAGCAAAAGCAACAGGTGAAATTGATTCTGCTCATGTATGTAACCCAATCCTGAAACCGATGGAAAAAGTTATTCGGGAGATATTTTACATTCCTGTTTTCATACCAGGTCTTCGAGTTTGAGGTTTGCACTTCCAGTGCATCTCAATTTGAACCAGCTGCCTGCATTTCCAGTGCTCCATAACCACGTGTGGCTAGTGGTCACCCTGGAAGACGATATCGTTGTAGATCGTGTCCACTAGAACAATAGCACCATTGTATACACACATACAACTTACTTTGTTATAAAAAGACTCTGCTAATTAATTCATGCAGATTTAATGCACGAATATGTGATATGAAAGAGGACATTATCCATCCCCCCTCCTAGCCCAGGATTTCTATGGATAAGGACAGTAGCTATTGGCTTTTTCCATTGTCAGGTATCTCACACATGCCCATAACCAAAGAGCCAAGTCAGGCTGAACTGACTGGAATCCAACTCCGCCACTTACCAGTTATGCCACCAAGAGTAAGATGTTGAATTCCTCTGAGCCCTTATCTGTAAAAATGTCAAGGTGTCTTTTTCTTTTCTTTTCTATTTGGATTATCTCTTGGAAGCTGGACTCAGCAAAAATAGTACTGGACCAAGAATAAAGAGTTTGGATTACAGCCTCACCTCTCCTCTGACTCTGGGACTATCCATCTTGTCCCTCCTCTGGGTCCTACCTTTCCTATTTTCGAAGCTGGAGGTAGGGGTGGTATTTTAGATGCTCACCAATTTGTCTTTGTTCTTTTCAGGTGAACCACTTAGAATTAAAGTAAAACTAGTCACATTTCTAGGATATGGTTAGGGAGATGATTGCTTTCTCAACTTGGGATGACTTCCCATAATTTCGTAAAAGAGGGAATTGAGGCTTGGAAGGCTGAGACATCCATAGTGGTCCAATGTTTGTAAACAGACACATTCTTTGGAAAAAGGAGTGAGGAGGGGTCAGGTAGTGATGGAGCCTTCAGCATAAGGGTTGCAAATAAACTCTGGGTTCTCTTGATCATTGCTAGTGAAAGTATATATTGAGGAGATCTTTCTGGAAGCCAGTTTGGCAACATGTATCAAAAAGACAGAAAATGTGTACATCCTTTCACTTACCAATATTAGGTTACAGAATTTAAGGAAAAAATCTGATGTTCACAAAGATATGTTTAGTCAAGTGTTCCTTTCTCTATTATTGACATTCCACAAAATGGAAATACTCTGATTATAAAAATTAAAGGAAATAGTCCAAAAGTTATGGTATAGGCGTATGTGTGGATATTATTAAACCACGAAAAGCCGTGTTTTCAAAGAATATTTAGTGATGTAGGGAAACGCTTCACTACAGTGTCGAACCAAAGAAGATCACTAACAACGCATGGTTCTAATGCAACAATATGGTTCTAACCCCCTTTGAAATTTGACTTCTTCCCAGACAGTCCCCCAGGGACCCTGTCCTTGTTTTCCTGTCTTCTGAACCCTGCTTCTCCCCTCTTTCCTAGGTCCTCAGTGTGAATCTTCGTTTTTGCTTTCTTTTTTTTTCTTTTTCTTTTTCTTTTTCTTTTTCTTTTTCTTTTTCTTTTTCTTTTTCTTTTTCTTTTTCTTTTTCTTTTTCTTTTTCTTTTTCTTTTTCTTTTCTTTTCTTTCTTTCTTTCTTTCTTTCTTTCTTTCTTTCTTTCTTTCTTTCTTTCTTTCTTTCTTTTTTTTTGTCACTCAAGCTTTCTTAACCTTGACACTTGATATTGTGGGCTGGGTGATCCTTTGTTGCAGGTGGGGGCAGGGCTGTCCTGTGCTCTGCAGGATGTTGAGCGGCATCCCCCGGTGTCTCCTCCCTAGATGCCAATGGCACTCTTCTTCCAGATAAGACAACCAAAAATGCCTCTAGACACTGCCAAATGTCCCCTTAGGGACTAAACCACACATCTCCTCCTCCAGTTTTGTGGTTAGCCAAGTTCGGTGATTATTCAATTCTTCTTGCCAGTGAGAGGTGGAAATTGAAGATACTTCCTGATTACCCCTCGCCTCCCTCAGCTCTCTCTCTCTCTCTCTCTCTGTCACACACACACTCACATGCACACTCTCGCACACACACCCGACTCCGACACATCCTTATACTCTCATATTAACACAAGTATTAATTCACTAAGGCAGCTCTGTGTGCACAATTGGTATTTCCCTCCATGGAGTATTCCAGAATGGTCTCTTTCCACCATGGGAGTTGAGCTCTTACAGAGCAGACTTTCCTCGCTTGGTTCATCTTCTGGTTTCCAGAATGAAGGGAGATACTTGTGCTGCTAGAGCTCAGTGATCAGAAGGTGAAGCTGAGGCCCACTGTGACTCTACCATTTGTCTCAGTAAATTCTTGTCCATGGAAATAAAGCTATAAGCCAATAAATGACTTCATCATTAACCTCAGGCACCTCATTAAACCCATTTATCCTGCTCAGGATGATTGAATACTCATCTAGGCAAACACCCTCCTTCTCAGGACAATAGATTGCTCAACTGAGTAAACTTTCTTGCTTATCAAACAACTGTTTAATCATCAACATTCTCCCCATGACACTAGACTTTCCGAGTCCTCTAAACGTCAACTATTAGGACAAAGATCTGCCTGAAACACTCAAATCTGGATCCTCAGATACTATAAATGTCACCTTTGACCTCTCTTTTTGAGATATGCAAATACTCTCAAGATGGTGCTCTGCCTTATGTCACCAGTATAAACTCCGCTTTGCCCAGTAGATGGAAGTCTCTTTGGGGAAAAAGCAGTCCTCCAGGGCCTGTTCCTTTTTCTTTTTTTCTTTTTTTTGCCTGTCTCCTTTTAAAGAAGGGGGCACCATCATAAAGCAGGGGCCCCAATGATGCTTACAAAAAGATCAGGGGAAAATTTTGACACAGCAGCTTCTTTGCAGCTGGGGTCAAGTAAGATTCCTAAGTGATGGTGTTGCACTGCATTTCACGCGTAGAGAGAAGCCAACAGGAAGTTTATGCTGGTCTTCCTGCCCACAGCATGTGAGTGCAAGTGGCACAAAAGTGAGGGCCACAGGTTTCAGAAGCAGAGGAAAGAGAAAGCACAGAAAACGCACACACACACACACACACACACACCATGGAATAATGGCTTACTTCATTTTGTACTTTTCTATATTTAAAATTATTATCTTATTGAAGATGTCTTCCTATTCATCAAAGTAATTATGCTTATGATTTTATTTTATTTTTTAAAGATATTATTTATTTATTCATGAGACACACACACACACACACACACAAAGGCAGGACACAGGCAGAGGGAGAAGCAGGCTCCATGAAGGGAGCCCAGTGTGGGACTCGATCCCAGGACCCCAGGATCATGAACTGAGCTGAAGGCAGACGCTCAACAATTGAGCTACCCAGGCGTCCCTATGCTTATGATTTTAGATAAAATAATCAGTGAATGGAATTCTCTCTAGAATATAGTGGGAGATCTAGGATATTGGCTTCAAGCAAGTGCCAAAGAAGTCAGAGAGCCTCAGCCCTGGAGATTTTCCTTTTTCTACATGGTTCAGGAGAGCACTGGCAAAAATTACTACAAGGTTGGGGGTATGTCATTTAGACCAAGAATTACTTTGAAGGATTGCAATTACTTCTCCACCCACTGCTCCCCCCACCCATATTTTTCAATCATCTCATGGCTATTAGGAGATGCACTCAGCAGTGAGATGGGGTAGGTAAGCCATGGGGCGAATGACAGGATATAATGATGAGACATCAAAAGAAGTCATCTGGCTGATAGCCAGGGACACGGACAGATGTATAAACTGAGTATGTATGCCCTTGATCCAATAAGTCCCTACAAAAAACAACCCTGTGGGTTTGACTTCAATCCTACCACTTATTATTTTGCAACCATGAGCAAAATGCTTTATCTTTTGACAATAGTTTCTTCACCTGCAAAGGCGAGATACCTACCTGTACCTTGTCCAGTGAGCCTCATGAGTTTGTTACAGAGATCAAGAGAGATAATAGATGTACACATGTTTAGGAGACAGTTCAAATGCAGGGCATTATGAGAATACCTCTCAGTTTTTCAAATGTCACATTGCCTGTTCTTAACATAGATTAAGATTTCAGCCCACGCTCAATTTAAACGCCAGCGCTATTTAGATCTATGGGACTGCTTGAGGCAGAGATATAGTCATTTGGGGATCTCCACCTTATCTTGGAGCACTCTGGCCTGCCACAGCACCAGGGACCTGGCTAGAGGTCTCCAACATGCAGCCTGGTTCCCACAGGGCGGTGTGGGGGCTGGGTATGCCCATCGAGAGCACACCTAGAGGAAGGCTGGGTTCTTGAGAATGCTGGCCCCAGCTGCCCACCATCCATCATCATTAACCTTTCATGCCTAGCGTGGAATCCACAAATCAGATTTTCCAGGGTGGAGTCAGAGAAATGAGAGGAATGAGGAGGAGCAGACGGGGAGGCACATCTCCTGCATCTGCTATTTACTGATTGTGTCCACCAAGTGCAGAGTACATGTTATCTCATAGAACACCCAGAGCCAGAACGACTATGAAGTCCGCGTGATCGGACCCATTACAAGCTTCAAGGTTTCAGCAATTTGCCCAGGTCATAGGGCTCATCACTAGCAGAACAAGAATTCACACCCAGCTGCATAAATCCCGAACTGCCTAATTCCAGCCGAGCAAGGAGAGACATTTGGGATTTGTAGATTAGCCACCATAGGGTAGACAGCTCAGTACTAGATTTCCCACTATGAATTCTCTCCACCACCTGCACATGGCCAGAGGGCAGAGGGCAAAAAAAAAAGGTAAGAAGAAATGAGACCTTCGATGTTTAGTGGTCCTATGTCTCCCACACAAGCAGAATTTATGCCTAACTATGCAAAATGCTTAATGATGCAAATAATCACAGAAGTGGGTTACATTTTTATTGAGCAGGTCCTGAAGCTAAAAAGGCTTTTGATTTTTTTCCCCTGCCACTCTCCACATTTTGATTTTAAGATTCAAATAATCCAAGAATGTCATAATCCAGTGTTAACTGAATGACACATGCATGAAATTTCATGAAAATGACTAAATACCCTTTTTAAGAAAAAACTTAATTTAAGGTGGAGGGTGAGATGACTTTAGGCAGCAACTTTTCTTTTTTCTTTTCTTTTCTTTTCTTTTCTTTTCTTTTCTTTTCTTTTCTTTTCTTTTCTTTTCTTTCTTTTCTTTTCTTTTCTTTTCTTTTCTTTTTTTTTCTTTTCTCTTTTCTTTTTTCTTTTCTCTTTTCTTTTCTCTTTTCTTTTCTTTTCTTTTCTTTTCTTTTCTTTTCTTTTCTTTTCTTTTCTTTCTTTTTTTCTTTTCTTTTCTTTTCTTTTCTTTTCTTTTCTTTTCTTTTCTTTTCTGCTTTTGAGATACAAAGTGGGGAAAGTCTGTCAAAACAGTTTGATAGGTCAGAGGGAAGATTTTTCCACAATCCCGCTGACATGCTCGAGATATGAATAAGGTCACAGTCATTATTGCTTGTGAACCTACGTGCCTGCTAGAAGAAAATGTAGTATTTCTTTTTTTTTTTTTCAGATTCCCCCAATTCTCCAGATTTTCCAAGAACCTTAGATGCTTGCTCATTCCATTCTAATAGGATTAGTGTTTTTTCTAAATTCCAAGCCATGAGGGAGAGCTAGATCTCAGCCCCTGCTTCTCCCCACCTCACGGTGGCACTGCAGTGACTCAGTCCTGGGAGCCGAGTGATGGCTTTTCCTGTCCACTGTCCTGTGCTTGCAGGTCCAGCTCCTTGTCCGGGCTGCAAATCTTATGTGGTCTTCAGAGGATTGGTTGTCTTTGGTCACATCCACAAGCCTAAGCACTTTTGCCCACATCATTATGGTCTTCCCCAAGTGCTGTACCTGCACCAGCTTTCCCTGTGTTAGCTTTGAATGGGGGACAGCCCGTGTCTCCCTTTCCTAATAGCTTTATTTCTGGTGCCTCTCACTTCCTCTCTGGACCTCTGATTAGGTCAAGGCCTTCCTGTCCGTACCTTCTACCTTTTAGAGTTCTTTCTCACTTTAACTCTCAGTGAACAGCAATGGAGGTCCTCTCATCCCTCCGCTCCCAGAAGACCTGCCCTGTGCTCCTTCCATGAACTGACCCCTCTCCTTAGTGAGCTGCTCTCTAGACAACCTGTCTCCATAAGGAACAGCTCTGATGCAATCATACAAGATTCTGTTCCCGACTTCCCCCTTGTCCCACAGTGATATTGACATTTATGAAACTCAGGGAGCCCAGAACACATTTTTTTCTAAGTGATTTCTTTTTCCACATCTAAACAGAAGAGTGATTAGAATAAATTTTAAATCCATCCCTTCGGATGGAGTCGATCCAATGGAAACCCTGTTTGATGTCCTGACAGCACTCTACTGGTGATATATTACATGACATTGTAAAAAATTATGGGGTTTGCTGTGCAAGCAGTTAGCCTTTGAAGGATGGCTCCCAGTCATCACTTGCGTGACCCAGTTATTATCATCTCAAAATACTGTTATCCCAGGGTGCCTGGGTGGCTCAGTGTTTCAGCATCTGCCTTAGGCTCAGGGCGTGACCCCAGGGTCCTGGGATCGAGTCCCACATTGGACTCCCCACTGGGAGCCTCCTTGTCCCTCTGCCTGTGTCTCTGCCTCTCTCTCTGTGTCTCTCATGAATAAATACATGAAATCTTTAAAAAAAAATACTGTTATCTCAAGGATTCCTCCCCCTTGCCTCTTGTTTCCCCCTCACTGATCCAGCCTCCATGCTGCAGCCAGATTGATTTGTCTAAATTATAGCTGTGTGACAGGCTTAAAAAAAAAAAAAATCCCCTTTCCTGTATTTTGAGTTTTCTGCATTGATCATGCATTCCTTTCGTGCTTTAGAAAATAAAGCAGGGAATGCATAAATAAAACATAAGGGCATACATATGGCAGTTAAAATGGAATGAACTAGATGTAAATGCGACATCAAGGATAAATCTCCAAATCTTTTTGCTGAGTGAAGAAAGCATGTTGCAGACACGATCTGAATGGTTCTGTGTATGTTCAATTTTAGACACACAGAGAGTGAAATAAGCTGAGATTTGAAGGGCCCAGGAACTAGTACTTCCCTTCCCTACCAGAGTTCAGAACCATCACACCGGACAGGCCACAGGTCAAGCTCTCCATGTAGCCTCTTGAAGGGCTCTTCTTTGGGGCTTGGGCAGGGCGTAGGGGGGTGGTGAGGGGGAAATCCTCTGCTCCTTCCCTATGATAGGATGGGGTGAAGAAAAGCAGAGCACCCTGGCAAATTCTTTCCCTAAAAATTTCCTAATTCTTTGATTCCCTAAAAGTTCCTAATTCTTCGATTTCTTTTTCCCTCAGAAGGATTCATTTGTCCTCTTTCATAAAGCCCACAAGTGAGCAACAGGGCATTGTGGGCCACCTGTCCTCAAGTCTTAACATAGAATATGGGGTTCTATGCTTCAGAATATGGGGTTATTTGATGGGTACTGAGTTACAGGTGTTGGGGGGCGAGGAGAGGTGGTTTCCGCACCAACTCCCAGGTAGTAGGAGACAATGTTCACGTTTTATGTTGCATCAAGGCCCACAGTTTTCCCAGTCGGGACCCACTGGCATCCATTCAGTACCCGCCTCTTCTGGGTCCAGCCCTGTGCTGGGTGCTCAGACACCAGTGATGAACAAGGTTAGACTCCCAGCTTTGCGGGCCTCAGAGCGGTTGGTATTACCTCCCGAGTCAGTTCCCTGCAACTGTCCCCTACAAACAAGCTGAGCCTTGCAGGTGTGACTCACCTGGGTGACACCATGTATGCTCCCTCCTCCAGGCCTCTGCTGTGTGTTTCTCTCTGCTTGCGGTAACCTTTCTTCCCCTAGTGAGCTCACCCCACGGGCCAGGGCAACTTTGCCGATGCCTGGTGCACTGCATTTCTCCCGTCCTGACTCAAACCTCTCCTGTGGGCACGGCTAACCCTTCTTCCAGTCGACCTGGAGTTGTCCCTGTCTCCCCCCAGCAGACTAGGAGCTCCATCAGGGCACAGTGTTGGGCTTTTTATTTCTTTTCCAAGATGCTAGATATAGTGACTGGCACCGGTAGGTTGGATGACATCTAAGTGTGTCTTTTGTGCCCTGAGCTGCCAGGCCCTTGGCAGCCAGAACTGCCTCCCCTCCTTCCTGACATCATCTCTTATCCTGAAGGGCCTGGATTCTAAAGGGGCCTCAGGAAGAGTGGCTGTCCGGAGGTGTGGAAAGAGCACTGGGCAAAACATCAGGAGGCTTGGCATTTCCCCCCCGCCCTCTGAGCTTCCTGCTCCAGGGACAATGACTTTCCACGTCTGGGCCTCAGTCTCTGTCTGTGGGGGGACCTATGGGGGGGGGGGCTGTGGGCTCAGAGCTCTGCACATGCCTCTTGCTATTTGCTGTGCTGCTTTCAGATCAAACCTCCCCTGTGTCTCTGTCTCTCTTTCCCCCCGTCCTTCCTCTTAGGTGCGTAATAAACCCAGAGTTTACAGTAAAAGCACAGGAAGAGCTGAATGATGTGTTCTCTTCAGGAAAGTACCTGGGCCTCCAGGGAGCCAAAGGCTGCCTCAGGAGCCCCATGCCTCCTGAGCTGTGGCTCCTGAGGGCTTTCAGTGTAGACCCGCCAACCCAACTCGGGCCTTTGATGTGGCTTTGACTGTGCATGGTGCACAAGCAGCCCTGATTCGGAGCTGCAGAAGGGTGTGCTGCTCTCTGCCACTGACCCCAAGGAGTGGGCAGCAGTGGTGGGGTACACAGGGAAGGGCCATCGAGGAGGGGGCAGAGAGCGCCAACCTCCGTGATCGCGCCCCGCCTGACCCCCGGGCTCTGGGCAGGCCCAGCCTCTCGCCCTGGAAGCGCTCCTAGGGAGGAGAACAGACATGCTCTTAGCATCTGCGTGCACTCTGAGAAGCCAGGCGATGCTCAGAGGGGATCCCTGGAGAGGCAACACGTCGAATAATCAGTCCCCGAATCTTCAGAGGTGTCTGTGCTCTCATAAGGACCCGAGGAATCCCCGGTGTGTGTATGCACGTCTTGCTCTTGGTAGAAATGAGGGTGGTGGAGGAGCCTGAAGACATGGTTTCAACTCTTGGCTTTCATTCAACTCATTCATTCATTCACTCATTCACTTACTTGGCAAAGATTTGAGGACCTTTGCTATACGTGGTACCCCTCCTGGGTACCAGGAGTACAAGAGTGTTACATGGATGAGAGATAGATGAATACGGACACGGATACAGATAGAACATAGATACATAGAAACAGATGTAACTGGGTCCTTGCAAAGCTCTGGTCAAGGACACGGCATTGCACAAACAGGCACGAGTGGGGGCAGTGGCTCAGTGGTTGAGCGTCGGCCTTCTGCTCAGGGTGTGATCCCATGATCCTGGGATCGAGTCCCACATCGGGCTCGCTGCGGGAGCCTGCTTCTCCCTCTGGTTATGTTTCTGTGTCTCTCTGTCTCTCATGAATAAATAAATAAAATCTTAAAAAAAAAAAAAAAAACAGGCATGGGTAATTGTGGTAATAATTGCCCAGAGGGGCTCGACTGGTGAACCACAAACCTATAAAATGGAAGAATTGTGATCTATTCTGGGGGTCAGGAGAGGCTTCCTGTGTAGTCATTTGCTCGCCAAGCTCCAAGGAAAGGAGGCGGCCACCCCCGACCCCCTACCACAAACACCTGTCAGACTCCCTGTAATGTGGGTTCTGAAGTCAGATGGCTTGAGTTTCTAATTTGTCTCTGCTCCGAAGTAAGTAGTTTTACAGAGAGGCGGACCCAGGCTCCTTCATCCTACCTGCCTAGAGCACTGCTTTCAGTTGGCCAAGTGCTCCAGGTATCGCGACTGTTTTCCAGCACAAAGAATGGAAGGACCTGATCCCAGAGGAGGCATTTCCTTTCCAAGAGGTTCCCCAGAGGGGGGGGGGGGTCCACACCCGGACTTCTGCCTACATCTCATTGGCTGGAGCTGGATCTTACCCAGACCCCTAGTTGAAAGGATGTCTAGTGGGAGGCAAGAGGATTTCACAATGAACTGAATCGCATCAGAGGAGACTGGGTGGTGAACTAGCTGTGTCTGCCCGAGCTGTGGGAGCTATGGGCTTCCTTTTGATCGTCTCTGTCCTCTGCTCTTTTGGCAACACGGATCATCAGATTTTCTTTCTGGAAATGAACCTGCTCCCATGATGGAAGTGCCTGATGTTCTCTGCCTTCTTGAAACCAAATAAGGGACTTCCAGGACTTTGAATCCCGAGCGAAAGAGATAAAAATGGAAGAAGGGTTGTACATTTGTTCTAAGGCCTTGTCAAAACGACTGGTTATTTCCTGCTACCCCGGAACTGGTTCTGTTCTTTGTACACCGGGTTTTCTAGTTTTCTCTTAGATTCAGTGAGCTGAAGCCTCTGCTCCCTCTTCTTGGAGCAGAAGTGCCTCCCGCCACCCCTCCTCCTCCCTGTCTCCCCCCACCCTCCGCACCCAGCTCTCCAGCTCTTCACTTGAAGCTTATCCTAGTAGCCAAGTCGGTCAGGTTTTCTGCTTTAAGTCGTCATGTGTATGTCTGTGCTCTTTCCTGCCTCCGCTCTGCTGACTGTAAGCTCCTTGAGGGCAAGGATGAGTTGACTCATTCTCAGGTCTCTAACACCTAGCGTGGTGATTAGCATGTGGGGTCTCTTCATATGCATTTATTATAGCTGCAGTGAGGTACTGAGAACTATCACAGACCACACAAAGCAAAAGACAAGAGTCTTGGCCATGGAGAGGCTCCTGACCATGTCTCCAGAACTTGCCCAGAATCCTACTAGCTGCACAGACGTCATGACTCTTTCTTCTTTAGTTAAGCTTTGACTCCTGAAGTCACCCTCTCCTCTATATTACAACCAATTCTCTTCCCCTTCCTCCTCTTCTCCTCTTCCACCCCTCCTTTGTTACATTCTTCTTCTTCATCATCATCATCATCATCATCATCATCATCATCATCATCATTGTTAACTTATACTAAGCACTTACTGTATGCCAGGCCTGTTCTAAGTGTTAGAAGGATGATGAGGATCCTCATGTAAGAGGATGAGCCTCTTGCCCAAGATGATAACTAATTCACGGTAGGGTTAGGCCTCAAACTGAAGCCAGTTTAACCCAAAACCTGTGTTCTTGACTCCTCCTTCTTTCAGCCGCAGAGGCTCTGGGGATAATGGGAAACTTCTCTAGCCAGGCTCCACCTGAAAATCCTCCTCTGAGCTCTGCAGTGCCAGCTGTGTGCACACAGACCCCCAAGCCTGACGGCCCGTGTTCACGTCCATCCATGTGGAACCACCCTTCACATGGGCCCCCTCTGTCCCGCACTCGCCTGACCTTCTGACCCAACCACCCACCCAGCACACCAGGCACGTTCCCTATGTGTTCTCCCTCTCCAAAATGCCCTCCCCCAATCCACCTGGGGGAAATCACACCCTTCTCTTAAGATCTATGTCAAGCGATAGAGGCACACGAAGTCCTCCTGGATTCACGCTCCCTTTCAAAGTTGAGCTCCTCTCTTTTCTAACCCTGCACAGAACATCTTGCTTTCTTCCCAGGTCTAAGGAAGATGTGCAGGCGAGGGACCAGGGCGTTGGGAAGCGACACAGCTTGATGAATTTTGGCAGGTTACTTGGCCTGAGTCTTTTAGTATCTGTCAGAAGGAGATAATAGTATATACTTTGAGAATGTGAGACAATTCTCATAAAATGGCTCATGCCCTTGCCCACCTCACCACTTTTGTTACCTCTGCCACCCACCCTCTCTCTGAGGGCAACTTGCCAAGCAGCCCACAAGCCTGACTTTCTTTTGTTTATCTTCCAGAGAATAGATTGTGTCAGTGATAATGGCATTAAGAAATGACACCACTGGCTGTTAATCACTTTTGTCTCCTCTTCGAGGGCACTCATTGACCCCAGAGTAATTTCCTGGCCTCTCAATGTCTTTGGAGGCCCCAGTGGCTGGTGAGAAGCACCTTGGGCATGACTATCTGCCCCACTGAGGGTGGAAATCCTATTGTGGTGGCCTTGCCACCGATCATGTCAGCAAGTCAGATAAAGGGCATCACAGACCATATGCAGAGAGGGGGAGGATGTGTGCATGCAGGAAGGAAGAACAACCTGATTTTAGTTATGAGACTGCCTCTGATTCACTGTGTGGTTCCATCAGGGTTCTGTCTGCCTCTGGCCTCTGTTTCCTATAGGTACAAGGGGATGGAGGGACTCAGTTCCTAAGCAACGTCTAGTTGGATCAACTCATTAGGGTCTGTGTGTCCATTCCAGGGGAGTCAGCCTGGCTTTAGGTGCCCCATGGCTTTGGAGGAGGGGTGATTATTGGTGGTGGAGGGTGGTGAACTAGAGGAGTTCAGGATCCGTGTGGGGGTACGGGCGGGGGGACCATGACCAAGTCAGGGGTCTGCTAAGGGACATCTATCTAGGGACAGTCACTGGGAATTCAGTACCACTTTGAATTCTTGAAGGCCTCTAGGCAGCCTTTGTCGATTACCCTAAAGGCAAGCAGTTGCTATTCCCTGAGTGTCTACTGTATACCTATGTGATCCTGATAAGATCTTTACATTTATATTTATATTTTTTATATGGATAGTTGAGTTACTCAAATGCTTTGTCTCAGGGCACAGTATCATCTTTGGTCCAACAGCCTTTTTTATTTTAATTTTCATTTTATCAATATTATTTTTCTCCTCTGTATCCTCACCCCCCCTCCCACCCTCCCCACAGCCATCCTAAAAATATGTGTGTATTTTTGAGTGTGTGTTACATTTATGGTGAATGGGTAAGCTTTTAATTTATATATACGATGCTGTGACATGTGTCTCATTCAGTTTCTTCTTCCTTCTCTCAACATTCTAAAACTCCGTCCAAGTTAATGGATGCCCTTCTAGGTTGACATTTGTCACAGCTACAAGAGCCCTCAGTGTGGAAAACTACACTGTAGTCTTCATTCTGTTGGGGGCTGCAAGTCTCTCAGCTCCTAAGTCCCAGAGGCAGTGATGCAGGTCTTGTCTGCTAGGGTACTCAGCCTTTTTGCCCCAGTGCTTTTTAAAAGCAGACATTTTACTGCTAATGGACATAGTTTTAGGGGATGCATAGTGTGACTATTCATAACATGGATTAAGTACTACGTTGCATCATGAAGATCCTATCAGTTTGGTGATAGTAAGTTGTCGGTGATTCTCTTTGCTTGCTCAATTTCCCTTTTTTAATAGGTCAGGAGCAGACCTCAGGCTAACATATTTGCAGGCAACACGCTCTAGTTGAAATTTAATTAAAATGTCATTTAATAAAATGCATTTATTTAAATGGCTCTTTCTATTTTTAATAAGCAACTCTGGGTTTCTACTTAAAGAAGTGACATTCCATATTTAATAGAATCTGAAATGTGGCTGATATAAAAAACAACATTATTATATATTCCATTAAGAAAGGAAAATAATTCTACTAATTAAACCATCCTACATCACTAAGGGTAAGAAACATGCTGCTTTCAGAGATGTTAAAATGTGAACAAATGTGCATCCGCCTTTGTTTCCTTTAACAAGTAAGGTTATTTAAGCAAAGAAGAGAATTGATTCAATTTAAAAAGTAGTAAATAAATGACAATTGCCGTGATAAATGAATTTGGGAGAAATGAGGATGCAGATGTGGGAGTGACTGGAGTTTGGAGAACACTGAATTGTGTCCTGTAGGTGGTCCTCATGCCGGCTAACTTTGTAAGGGACATGTGGTTATGCCTGGTAAGCAGGCAGGGAGAAGTGGCCCTCCCAAGAGCAAAGGGTTAGGAGTAAATCTATTCTCAGGCAGGTGGGTCAAAAGTCCCCGCTCCCAGATACCAGAAGTTCATCTCTCCTGCCCCTCCTCTCTGCATGGCCTTGGTGAGTGCCCAGGTCATATCCTGTTTGCCTCCAATCCTGAGTCCTTCAAAGTATCTGAATACTTTCGTGTTAGCAGCCACCTTCACTTCTGCTCAAGTATGATGTAGTAGATTCTGGCCCCTTCTCACAGCGGGTACATTATCCATGAAGAAGTCAAATGATGAGTAGTGGACATTTCTGGCATTGAGGTACCCACCAAGGGTCGCATGTTAGGTCAAGGAATGTTCTAGTCATAGTGGTAGTAGTCATTGCTTTGTTACCTGTAAGATCTTTCACTTTTATTTTTATTTGACCCTTACCATAATCATGAATAGATATTATCCCCTTTTTTCAGGAGCAGAAGTCAACAGTGTTAACCTGCTGCTAATCACACATTAATAATTGGTAGAACTTTAAGTAGATCCACAGAGGCTACTTACCTTTCTATTTAATTATTTGTTTAAAGATTTATTTATTTGTTTCAGAGAGAGAAACAGAGAGACAGAGAGAGAGGGTGTGGTGGGAGAGGCAGAGGGAGAGGGAGAGAGAATCCTCAAGTAGACTCCCTGCTGAGTGTGGAGCCTGATGCGGAGCTTGATCCCAGGACCCTGACATCATGACCTGAGCTGATATCAAGAGCCGACTGCCTAACCATCTGAGCCACCCAGGCGCTCCTCTCTCTTTTAAAAAATTAAATTTCTATTTTGAGATAACTATAAATTCACTATTGTAAGAAATGCCAATACAGGGAGATCCAGGAGATAATGCTGCATGACCAGACTTACCACTTTTTCCTATTAGTAACACCCTGTTAAACTGTAGTATTGAATTACAACTAGGACACTGACACTGATCTCATCAAGATGCAGAACATTTCCAAAGATTTGTCACCGGGTTGCCCTTTTAATAGACACACCCGCCTCCTTCTCTTGCCCCCCGATTCCCATCTCTGACTCCTGGCAACTCCTGGCAAAACTTCTGTTTTGCACTTCTATAATTGTGTTGTTTCCAAAACGTGACATAAGTGGAATCATACAGTATGTAATGTTTTGAGGTTTGTTTTTTTTTTCACTCAGCTTAATTCTGGAGATTCATTCAAGTAGTTCAATGTGTAGCCTGTCCCTCTCTGTTACTGAATTCCATGATCTGGATGGGCCACAGTTTAACCATTCACCTACTGAAGGACATCTGAATTCTTTCCAGTTTTTGGCTACAGCAAAGTTTCTATGAACAGCCTTGTAGGTGTTTATGTGAACATAGTCTTCATTTTTTTTAATTAATTAATTAATTTTGAGAGAGAGTGAGTGCAAGCACGAGGGGGGGTGGCAGAGGAGAGAAAGAGGAAGAGAAACAGACTGTCTGCTGAGCCTGACATTGGGCTCAATCTCAGGACCCTGAGATCATGACCCCAGCTGAAATCAAGAGTTGGGCTCTTATCCGACTGAGCCACCCAAGCACCCCCCATAAGTCTTCATTTTTGAGGGATAAATGCCCAAGAGTGCAATTGTTGGGTTGTATGGCAGTTGCATGTTTATTTCTTAAAAGAAGCTGCCAGGGATCCCTGGGTGGCGGAGCGGTTTGGCGCCTGCCTTTGGCCCAGGGCGCGATCCTGGAGACCCGGGATCGAATCCCACGTCGGGCTCCCGGTGCATGGAGCCTGCTTCTCCCTCTGCCTGTGTCTCTGCCTCTCTCTCTTTCTCTCTCTGTGACTATCATAAATAAATAAAAATTAAAAAAAAAAAAAGGAGCTGCCAGACTATTTTCCAGAGTGACTGTGGTATTTTATATCCCTTACCAGCAATGTCTGAGTGACCAAAATTCTTTGCATCCTCACTAATGTTTGTTTTTGTTACTAATTTTTGTTTTGATCAATTTTACAGGTGTGTAGATACATTTCACTGTGGCTTTAATTTGCTTTTCCCTAATTTTCCTTAATTTTCCCTTAGCATCCTTTTCATATGCATGGTTGTCGTCTATAAATCCTCCTTGGTGAAATTCTGCCTTTTAAAAAAAATTCCTTAATTTTCTTTTATTTTTCCCCAATTTCCTTTCTTTTTTTTTTTTTTTTTTTAAAGAAATTGTACTGAGATAATTGTAGATTCACATGCAGTTGCAAGAACTGATACAGAGATGGGTAATAAAAAGAGGAATAATGCAAGCGGTGGGCAAAAGATTTGAATAGGCATTTCTCCTAAGAGAGTACACAAATGGGCAAGACGCACATGAAAAGATGTGCAACTTCATTAGCCATCAGGGAAATACAAATTAAAACCACAAGGAAATAGCACTTCATATGCCCTTGGATGATTTTAATAAAGAAAAAGACCCAAAATAGCAAGTGTTGGTGAGGATGTGGAGAAATCGAAACCGTCATACACTGCTGGTGGGAATGCAAAATGGTGCAGCTGTTTTGGAAAACAGTCTGGCAGTTTTTTGAAACGTTAAACATAGTGTTACCATATGATTCAGCAATTCCATTCCTAGGTATACACTCAAGAGAATCGAAAACATTTGTCCACACAAAAACGTGTGAATATTCCTAGTAGCGTTATCCCTACTAGCCACAAAGTAGAAACAACCCAAATGTCCATCAGCTGATGAGCAGATAAATAAAATGTGGTCTATCCCTGCAAAGGAATCTTGTTCATCACAAGAAGGAAATGAAATATAGATGGACGCTACCAGAAATGCTAAGAATGTGAAAGAAGCCAGTCACAAAGGACCACCTACAGTAGATTTCAATTACAAGAAATATCCAAAACAGGCATATCTATAGAGAAAGAAAGTATATTAGTAGTTGCCTACGGCCTGGGGCATGGGGTTATTAGGAAATGATAGATAGAGGGAGCAGAGTTTCTTGTTTGGGATCATTAAAATGTTTTAAAATCATGGTGATGAATGTACAGGTTTGTGAATGTACTAAAAAGCCACGGAACGGTTTACTTCACATGAGGGGATTGTACGGTCTGTGAATTGTATCTCAATAAACCTGTTTTTGTTTAGGGATTTTATTTATTTATTTGACGGAGAGAGCCAGCACAGACGCAGAGGGAGGGGCAGAGGGAGAAGCAGCGGCAGACTCCCCACTCACCAGGGAGGTGGATGTGGGGCTCGATCCCAGGACCCCGAGATCATGACCTGAGCTGAAGGCAGACACTTAACCGCCTGAGCCACCCAGGTGCCCCAAACCTCTTTTTGTTCTTAAAAGAAATAATATAGAGATACTGTGTACTCTTTACCCAATTTCCGCCAGTGGCAGTATTTTGCAAAACTATGGTACCATAGGATACTGAGACCAAGACGTTGAGATTGATACAATCCACTGATGTTATTTAGATTTCCCCCATTTTACTTGTACTCACCTCTTCACTCCCTCCCTCCCTCCTTCCCTGTGTCTCTCTGTCTCTTTCTCTCTCCCTCCCTTTAGTTCTATACATTTTATCACATGTGTAGGTTTGTGTCAAGACGTTGAAGGGAATTTCGCCTCTTTTAAAGCTTGGCTCACCCCAAATTCTGTTGGAAGCAGAGCTCCAGAGACCTTTAGTCGGCCCTCACTGTTACTAACCCCACACGAGGAAGCTTGCCTCCAAGCATCTCCTCCTTGCTGTCAAAGGGCAAGAGTCACAGAAGGACATGAATTCCCACCCACACCGGAAGAACGGGAGGTTGGGATTGTAGGCCCCATTCATCTAGTTTCTAGAATCACCCACACTTCTGAAAGAATAGGAAATGATCTTACCAAAAGGAAGAATGTGAATTCTGGAAGGGGGGGTACGCCTCCGTGTCTTCACTCCCCGCTTTCTCCTCCCACCAATTTCAAAAGCCATCTAACTCCCAGGCCTGGTGGGTAGCTTGTCAGCGCTTTCGGAGATCCGGTATTTATCGGGTTGCCACTAGCAAACGCCGTCAGGGAGAGGACTGGCAATGATTCATCTGTTCTAATCCCTGTGTTTTCATCAGTCTTGCTGCTGTTCGAGGGGACAGCCCCGGCCGCTCTTCCACATCATCATCACTTTGGTTTCTCTCAAAATGTTTGCTCAGAAAAAGCCCAGAGTTTGGCCTCGGTTCTTTCTGGGCTTCCAGGGGAATTTCCCATCCTTCTCGGACTCCAAGGGTGAAGTTGCTAGAAGGTTTGCTTCTTACCTGGCAGGGCAGAAGGTAAAGCTGGCTCCAGCATGGATTCTTTTTTTTTTTTTTTTTCCCAATCAAAGACAAACTTGCTCTGATCACATCATTTGGGACAAAGAGCTATGGGAAGAAGTAGCTGATACTACTCTCTCTTTCTCAGCTGTGATCCCACTGCCCCCAGATCACTGGTCCTGTCATAGCTGAACACATGCTAGTCCCAGCTCGATCCTCCACCTGGATTTTAGAACCCAGCCATGACGTGGCCATCTAAAACTTACCTGATGCAGATCCCCTCCGTAGAACTCTAACTGGGGCCCATGAACACCGACTTCAGCATCTGACCCCCATCCCTGCAAAACCTCAAACTCTGACCCTCACCATCTCAGTGAAACTGCACACTCTGACTAGAAGAATCTCCAAAAGTAGACGCTACTACTACTGATAATAATAATACCTTGATGAGTTGGGTAACTTTGTGAGGCAGAGAGAAGCTCGGAGATGCCAAGAGACTTGTCCAAAAATACACACTGTAATGATGACAAAAATTTATAGTAACAAATTTAAATTCCTCTCTTTTAGCCATGGTTTCCTTGCAGCCTCCTACCTCCTTTAAGTTCATTATCCCAGAAGACCTCCTCAGTAAGACCACAGCCTTGGAAACTAGACCTTATAGGGAAGAAAAGGATAACCGGGAGGCTGGAGATGCAAGGAGGAGTTGACAGTGAAGCTTGTGACTAAAGGCAATTCTGCTGACAAAATTCCCTCTTCCCCAAGGCAGGTCAGGCTTTGGTTTAAAGCCTTCATCTGATTGGATGTAGCCCGCCCACGCTATGGAGGACAATCTGCTTAAATGAAAGTCTCAATGTTAACCTTATTTAAAAAGTACCTTCACAGCAACATCTGGAGATGTTTGAGCAAATATCTGAGTACTGTGGTCAAGCCACATTGACACATAAAATTGCTCTCACACCAGCAGAGGGTTTTGTGGAAAGAAGACCAGAAGGGAAGGAGGAGAGGGGACTCAGACACGCTATGGGGGCATTTGGCCAAGAAAAGAAAAGCACTTTAGATAAATGAAAGAAACATCCAGAACAGAAGATCTGGTTCTTCCTTTCACTCTCTGCTTGGGAGCTACCAGCCAGAGCCACCTCGCAGGACACCATGACATCAGGGCAGCCATCTCAGAACAAACAGGGTGTGGTGTGGTGTGAAGCCAGGGGAGGCTTAGAGAGCTGGCCCTCTCCAGCTGCCTTTGGTTCCCGTGGGTGGCCCAGAGCTGGGCGCTGTTTAGAGGGCCCATCGGAGCAGGACCATGTGGTTCTGTACAGAAGGCTGCAGAGGTAACAAACCATTTGGGCTGAAGCTGAATGGATTCACTGCCAGGCTTCACAAAGGTCTAGAGGAGGTGGGCCTGAGTCAGCCAGGGAGCACCCAGACCTCACCCAAGCAGAGACAGAGAAAGAGAGAGACACACACAGCAGACCTCAAGTTTCACGGTTGCAGACTTCAGATGCAAGCACCGGCAGGTCAGTCTGCAACCAGGTAGATCAAGGGGGTTGCTTCTGATGCCAGCATTGAACTGGCTCTGTGCCTCAGGGCCCCAGTGTTGCCCTTTCATCATGAGGCTGCGGAAACCACACCCAGGCGTCATCTTGGAGCGGAGTCGGGGACGGTAGGCAACACCATGACCTTAGAGATTGGATGTTTTCCACCCAGAGAGACTGAGAAGTCCCTGAAGAGTCTGTTTAGACCATTGGTTGAAATGAAGTCTAAATTTCATAGAATGTAAAGTCCATCTTTCATCTATGGCATGAGGAACTGGCTTGAGGAACTAGCTTCGTTAGATATGGCAGTCGGTGTCCGAACCGACGTGTGACCTTGTTATATGTGTTGGGACCTTGTTATATGAGTCAATGGTGAATGAGGAGTGAAGACCAGCTCTTTGCTTCTCCAAAGTTTCATTCTGACCCCCAGACAGTGTCAACATGATTAACAGACACTCTCTGGGAGCCTCTGCGACCACTGACCAGCTCCTACTGGCCTTGATCTTGCCTTCTGACCCTTCTGACCACCCCTTTCTAGGGTACACCTAACTCTGAGGTCAGCTTAGACTAACTGAGGGAAAGGACACATTCATCATTCTTGGTACAATCCACTGCTGCATTCTGATTACTTTTATTTTGATAAATTTAAGAATTTCAGAAAGGTATAAAGAATAATATCACACCTGTTAACACTATCGAAAGCAACACATAAATGCTAAGGTTGCTTTCTAGTGTTTTTAAACTTAAACAAGAGCCAAACGTTCCAGATGAAATCACTGTCCCCTTTGACCATTATCCCTAGACCCATTTCTTTTCTACCCAGAAGCCATCAGGTTCAGGCATTTGATGTGGAGTCTTCTAGTCTGTTTAAAAAATATGTTTATACACGCAGTTGCACGCATCTGTGAAAAATGCAGAATATTTGGTATGTGGTTTTGAAATCTTACTAAAGGGTACCCAAATGTATATATAGTCTGATAACTACATTTTCCACTCAATCTTAATGAGACTTCATGTTAATCATTCTAGTTATGTATGTGCTGCATTTTATTTGCTGTCTTATTGATGGACATTTAATTTTTTTCTACTTTTTAAATTGGTAGCCAAAATTTCAGTGGGCATCTCGTGGATACCCATGTATGTCTCTCTAGGGCATGTGTGAAGAGGGGTGGTGCTGGCTTCCTTACGTGTGTGAGGTAGTTATCACACGAGGGGATCAGTAACCTTCGAATGTGTCTGTCTTTGCAACCAGACCAACATCCCTTGAGGTCAAGGGCTATGTTTTATTCATCTCACCTCTGTGTTGCCAGATTAATGATTAGAGAGATAAATGTGTCGAGACAAATGATTGGATTTCATTAGAGTGAAAGAAGTGTCTCCTGGTTTCCCAAACCAGCTTCCCCCTTGCCCGAGCATGATGACAATAAAGGGAGCTCCCTGCCACAACTTACAACGTGTGTCACTTGCCTTGTCTCATTTAATTACCACAACTTTGTGAGATATGCCACCTTACCAGTGATAACATGGAGGCCCGGAAAGGTGAGTTCCTGCCAATACGAAGTCGTTAGGAGTCAAGGCTGAGATTTGAACCCAGGTCTTTCCAAATCAGAGCCTGTGGCCTCTTCATTCCCTTCGGCTGCCTCTCCAACAGTGGGATTGGCTCATAATGAAATGGTCTGGTCTTTTGACTTCGCAAACATGACATCAGCCTCAATAATTCTCTCCTTTTGAACAAAATCTTTTTTCCCTTAGAGTCTGGGGAAATCACCTTGGTTAATTAGTCCACAGCTTTGAGTAATTAACCCGACTCTTTCTCTCTCGGGCCTTGAATGTACAGGTTAGAATCCTGAAGTGTTAGTGGTTGCTTTGGTATCACTCAGGGCAACCTCATAGTTCTAGAGGTGGGAAAGTGAGACCAAAAACTGAGGAAATGTGCTCAAGGTGACATAGCAACTTAGAAATCTAGCTGAGGTCAGTATCAGGTCTTCTGTGACTGGATCTGGTGCCCTTTGATCTGGCTTTTGGATTATCTGATGAGGCTGCTCTTCTCCACCAGGGAGGAGAGCTGGGTGGTGCTTGGCTTCATTGCCTCACTGATTTCCAGGGCGATGGGCAAGGGCTGGGGCCATGAACAGACATCATAGAAAACCAAGGAATGTGCAGTCAGTGAAGTCCAGCTTGGAAAACACCAGATGGAAGCTCCACATGATGCTGAATCCACCAGATTGAGATCAGAGAAGAAAACCTCCTTGACCACAGAGGGACTGTATTTGCCAGGGTTGGCTAACTGCCGTAACAAACAACCCTGTGAGCATCCTGGAAAAGCACTATAATATGGTTTGCTCACGTCACGGGACAGTGCTATTGGTGGATTTAATCTCTGTTCTGTGGGGTTGTTCGGGGAATCAGGCTCCTTCCACTTTTGGAATATTTCCTGTCTACACAACCTGCAAAGTCAATGTCCAGGCTGAATAGGGAGCCAGTGGACAGGCAAGGTCAGTCAAGGGCAGAGCTCGGGCTAGAGCAGGCATTCCTGGCTCCGTGGCCAGGGGCTGGTATTTCTATCACACTGCCTCTCAACATTTCTGATCCTGTTTGCTCCTCTCTGGAGTGGGAATTATATGGGCTGCTCTACCCATCCTCAGCATCATGATTTCAAGGACTAAAATATGTTTCATGAAGGGGAGCGTGGACTGTAGACATAAGCGTGGCTGTAGGTTCTTTTCTAAATGACAAAATATTGTAATCATCATGCCCACCCCAGCCTAGAGACCTTCCTCTTTGGGCCCTGAATGTAGACAACATATTTGAGAAACACTGTACAAGAATGGAAGGACAGTTGCAATGTGACCATGTAGGACACGGTCACTGTCACTGAGTCCAAGGCATAGATAACATCTTCCCCCTCAGGCGACGCTAGTGAACCCAGGCTATGCGTGCATTTTGACACCTCTGCCAGCTCCTCCTGCCTGCAATCCTCAAGCTCACATCTGCAAGGTTATTTGTTGACCTTGAGCCTAGACTACAGCACCACTGGGTCCCAACAGGGTGGCTGGTTGGCCAGAGCCTGCAATTTGGAATCCAAGAACTCTGGATTCAAGTCTTCGTTCAAATGCATAGTGAGCTCACTTTCCTCACCTATAAAATGGGGAGAATGACTTATATGGTTGTTTTAAGAATGAAATGAGCTCATTATGAAAACTGCTTAGCAGGTTGAAAATAGGCAGCACTCAGGAAAGCTGCGGTTATTTTCATGCCAATCCAATGTGCTAGTGATAAGTTCTGGGCACTGGCAGATGGGCTGAGTCAGACCTTCACCTTGTGGCTTCCCTGGTGGCCCCATTTTGGTGAGTGGCCTTTTGCGTCAGTGTCCCTGCCCATCCCAGTTCTTTCCCTGAATCTTCACTGGCTTGGTGGCAGCCCAAGGACTCCATCTGGCCCCGGTGAGGCCAGATCCCCAGCCACCACTGCCACCCAAAGTCCCGTTGGCTGGATTCGCAGAGCTGGGCTCCACCATCTTGACTACTGAGGCAACAGAGTCTGAAATCTAAAGCTTTTCCATGGTCTTTACTGTCTGGCTCATATTGACCTTCTGATTCGCATTATAATGATAATGAGTTTCTGTCTCAGCCCATCAGACCTAAAAAGCAGAGCCTGAGGCAAGAGTTTGGGAGATGATCCCGGATGCAGAAGTGAAGGCAAGAGCAGAGTGAGACCAGGAGGAAGGCTGGCCGACCTAGGCCTTGCTGTTTGGTTCCTGCTAGGACCCCTGTGGCTTAGTCCCACTGGGGTCCCTCGAGAGGGCATGCCAAACACACCTCCTTCTGTGAAAGGAGAGGAACCCAGGACATTCATCCAGTCATTCATTCCTGTCCTTCCTTGGCTGGGGGTCCCCAAGGCATGTCCCATCTCTCATTTTGAAACTGTCCTTGTGTTAGATGGGAGCTGCTTCCCAGGCTCTGAGGAAAGTACCGAGGCAGATAAGGGGAGAGGCTGAGAGGCCATCCCATGGATCTGCAGCAGCGCTGACATCAGGAATGAGGTAGGGCCCTGGAATGTCTGCTGAGGCCATGTTCCTTAGCAGGGCTGTTTCCCACTCTTGGCCGTTTTGGACCAACAGGAACCTTGTGCCGTGCTAGAGGGCTAGGTGCCAATGTCACCTTCCTATCTGAAGGAGCTTCCCTGTGGTCACTCCTTCCCATGATCCCATGATATTTTTCTTTCCTCGAACCTTTTCTGGCAGCCTGGCCAGTGTAGATTAAAGCTCTCTAGCTTGTGCCCGTGTCCTGGTGTTGGGATCAGTTCAAACAAGACCCATACCAGACTCGGGCTGGGCTCATTACAGAGAAATAGGGTCCAATGCCAATGCCAGTCCAGGAAGCAAGCACCAAAGGAGAGTCAGGCACAGCAGGCAAGGCAAGCAATGAACAGAATTAACCAGGCAGCGAGACTGGGTGCTTAGGGCAAGGCCAGCAGGTCTGCTATGTTTTCCACAAACAGTGTCGGGCTGGTGGGAGGTTCTTTTGGGAATGCACAAGTGTCACCTCCTGGTCCTGCTTTGCCGTTTCAAGGGCACTTCCATTCCATGTATGTGGGTTCCACTCCCTCAGCGTGGCCACACCGGTGGTGATGTCATTAAAGTTTGGGAGAAGTGGTGACTTCCATGCACACCCCATGAAGATGCATTTCCACTGCCGTAGCTCATTCCAAATCCCTGATGGCGATGGGATTGTAGGACTTGGAAGGAGGCTCTTTTTTGAGTTTTGATGCACAGGCAAAACAGCCTGTTGTAGCCCCTGGAATTCTGGAGACTCTGGAATGCAGAACAGCTGGGCGGTACCTTCCTGCGCCCGTGGTTCTCCAAGCTGCCACTTCTGTCTCAGGCCAGCCCAGTAGGACCAGGTCGCTTGCACACAGGGTGCATCACCCTCCAGCCCGTGGGCTGGAGCTGGGGCTGCAGGTGTTCCCTCCTCACGATCCCCATCTCCATCCTCCGCATTGCGGGAGAGGCAGCAGGTCAGAAAGAGCCGGTGGAGTGATGTGTTGAGTCTCTTCTCCTTCCAACCTGGATCCAACAGTTACTAACCCCCTGGCTTACACGGTGTCTACTCTCAGGTTCTGCACTTCCCGATACTGGAATGTGACAGGTGGAAGGAACAGGGAATTTACTCCTCCTCACGACAGTGGGCACCTGCGCTGTGTGGGCTGGCTCCAATGCCTGCATCTATAGCGTATTGATTATACTCATTGGTCCTAAACGATGAGGTTCTAAACAAAACACTCTGACCTCATTCGCCTTAAATAAAGCTCAACAGTGTGGTTTTGACGTCCCCTAACCTTCCCATGTCTCAGTTTCCTCCTCTGGGTGCCGGGTACAGTGATATCACTCACCTCACAGGATGCCACATACTGTTTTCTGACAAGGAAAGCCCAAACTGGGAATCTGTGTGTCATTTTCTATCTTTGAAATTCTTCTTGCTTATCTTTTTTTTTTTCCAGAAAGATTTGTGGATTATACAGAAAGCAAAACCAGACCGCTGGGATGAAAAAGAGAACAGAAACTGGGAGAAGACACTGGAAGGATTAGATTCGACACAGACCTGAGCCACGATGATTGGAGTAAGTGGGCAATGAGTCCGCCCTTACCGTCCTTGCCCCTGAGACAGTGAGGGGGCACGTGGGGCACACGCAGTTCACTTCCCAATCACAGCATCAAATACACATTTATTTGCAGAAATGAATTCTTGGCAGTGGGGAGGGGGCTGGATGCAGTAAGAATGTGTTTTGTGGGTCCTTTAAGGGTACATGGCTTAGAGTACAGTTCATGGTGTTTGTATGTTCAACTTTATTAATGAAAAGGTGCTGAAGGTGTGAATCTTCTGTGAACCCTCCAGAAGATCTGGGCACTTTGCCTTTAGCAACTGAATGTCTTTTCTTTTTCTTTCTTTTTTTTTTTTTAAGGATTTTTATTTACTTATTCATGAGAGACAGAGAGAGAGAGAGAAAGAGAGAGAGACAGAGAGAGAGGCAGAGACACAGGCAGAGGGAGAAGCAGGCTCCATGCAGGGAGCCCGATGTGGGACTCAATCCTGGGACTCCAGGATCACACCCTGGGCCAAAGACGGTGCTAAACCGCTGAGCCACCCAGGGATCCCCTAGCAACTGAATGTCCTAAGAGGAAGTCACGGCATAAATGAAAGGCAAATGCAACTCTTAGCTGTTTAGTCTCACAATTAGCTGTGATGTACTTAAATTTTGGATTTCCTTCTCTCCTCTGCCTCAGACTCTTCCAGGGAGCTGCCACCTGACCCAAGGCACGTGGCCTCGCCTGTCTGTGCTTCCTCCTCAAGGAACTGAGCTCATTCGCATTAGTTGCAACTATGGGTCAGCCAGGCAAATGTCTACCGGCCTTTCCTTTGTGTGAAGGATGGCTCTAGAGGGGAGAAGGGGTGGACTGTTTGCTGAGCACCTACTATCTGCCAGACACCTTCTGGGATGCTTGATTCGCACTATTGCATTTATTGAAATCACACAAAGTAGTTACTATGACTTCTGATTTTGGAGACGAAAAAACTTTTTTAAAAAAGATTTTATTAAAAAAAAAGATTTTATTTATTTATTCATGAGAGACACAGAAAGAGAGAGAGAAAGAGAGAGAGAGAGAGAGGCAGAGACACAGGCAGAGGGAGAAGCAGGCTCCCTGCAGGGAGCCAGATGCGGGACTCGATCCCAGGACCCCGGGGTCACGCCCTGAGCCAAAGGCAGACGCTCAGCCGCTGAGCACCACCCCCCGCCCCCGGGCGTCTCTTGTAGATGAAAAAACTTAAAGCCCCGAGAGTCACCCAACTCCACCAAGCTCACACTGCTAGTTCCGTAGCAGAGCCAGGGCTTGAAAGCATCAGTCGATCGATTGCTTCATTCCTCAGTGTAGCACAGAGCTGTCTTCCTCGCCAGGTGCTGCTGATGCAGAGTTTGCTAAGAGCGGACTCCCGCCTCCAGGACCCCCAGAGTCTGGTCGGGGGGGCCGTTCTCCTGCTTCGTGCCTAGTGGTCTTGTTATAATCAATCTCCAGCCTGCACATTAAAAACATGTATTATACACACACACAAAAAAACAAGAACAAAAAACAAAACCAAAAACAAAAGAGCATGTATTGTGCGATGTACATGAAGTCATTTAAATTCCACTTGAGTTCCTCCTTCCTGTCATTTAGATGAAGCGGGAAGAAAGGGTTAAGGGGTGAGTGATGCTGGGGGCTGAAGGATAGTGTGATCTCCCCATTTACACTCAGGATCTCCTGTCTGAGCCCCTGTAACCCCCAGAGAAGTTAGAGAGTGGACTCCGGCTCGCAGCAACCCTTTGCAGCAAACACCCCGGCCCAGGGCAGTGAGAGGCTCCGGCAGGGGGTCACTGTCGGGGCTGCAGGTTGTCCCTTTGAAAGGAGCTTGCTTCCAAGAAACTCATCAAACCTAGAATTTTGGGGGCATCTCGGGTTTTGCCCACTTGGAAGCGTGGCTCCTCCCAGTCCATTCCCTGGAGGAAGGAAAGAGAACCCTCAACACCGTGTTTATCTCGTGTGTCCCCAAGGGGCCGCCTTCTTCAGATAACACCCGTGTCTTGTGGTGTCGTCACTCCGTCACAGGGGCCTGTCCCTTTGCTGCGTTGGAGACCCAGGCTGGAGGCTGAGAACCTGGCACAGAAGCTTTTCGACAGCTTGTATGAGAAGCTAACTGAGCCGGAGGAGCAGGATAATAAGTCCGTTTTAGGGCTGCGAGGCACATCACGACACCACTTTATTTAATACGTGAACCTCAAGACCTAGGACCTCCAGTATCGGGGCTCCCTGCCTCTCTGATGGCTTGCTTGTTCCCTGGATGGTTTTGGTGGTGACAAGTTCGTTTTTGTTTTTAAAGATTTTATTTATTTATTTATGAGGGACACACAAAGAGAGGCAGAGACACAGGCAGAGGGAGAAGCAGGCTCCCTCCGGGTATCCCGATGTGGGACTCGATCTCGGGACCCCGGGGTCACACCCTGGGCCCAAGGCAGGTGCTCATCTGCTGAGCCCCCCAGTGTCCCGGTCGTGACAAGTTCTTTTCTTATTTGGGTGCCATTTGTCCCCATGTAGGTTTCAGCACGGACCCTCCTTCTCCCCTCTGTCACCCAACAGGGGACGTCCACCTTCTCTCTGCCATTGAGATTTCTCTCCGCCCTGCAGAGACTCTGAGCCCGAGCTCCTGTCCCTGCTCATGATCCCATCTCTCTTCCTCTCAAAAGACGCGGCGCTCTCAGTTTCTTCGCTATCCGATTGCCTCGCGGAGCGCCACTCTAAGGATGGCATCTATTGAGTGAAGGCCATTCTGTTTCGGGCTGGACCTGCTTGTGACCTGAGAGCCCTGCCTGAGAACTTCCAGGCAGTTATGGGAAATTGATACCATACCCAGGAAATCTTAGGCGTGCGGTTACTGGGCCCAGCACTGTGCACCGTGGACGTGGTGCTGGAGATGCAGGGTGACCGCAGCAGGACCCGCCGGGACCAGCCGGGCCTTCCTGCAGCTTACAGCCCCCCAGTGGCCCTGGAGCCAGCCCCGTGTTGCCCTCAGTTGGAAGTTCTTTGCTGCCTCAGGACTGGGCTTTGGGGTAGAGATAGGTGCTGTCTCATACCCAACTGTGACGCTCCCCTGGGTGTCCAGGTGGAGTGCAGGCCCCAGCTTCTGCTGAGCCGGGTCTACCGTGCAGACCAGACCCCTGGGGCCTGCTCCACCCTCTCCTCTGCTTGGTGCTTAGAAGGCCTCGACCGTCAGCAAATAGATATACTTCTTTTTGGAGAAGCTCTTGGACCCACAATTAGGTGAATTTAGTTTATGATGCTTCTACCGTCCCTGGAAAATTTTCTCTGTCTCTGTCTTTGTCTCTGCCCCTGTCTCTGTCTCTTTCTCTTTCCCCTTTTCCCTATTATTTCAGTAGATTTTTTTTAAGTTAATTCATGCAAATAAAAGGCTTGACAGGTCACTAATTTCACTCACGTCCCATCAACCCTTGAGAAATGATGGTTCTCAGCGTGGTGGCGTGGTACAGCCTCTGTCCAGCGTTGGGAGGATTCTCTCCAAGTGACCACATGTGTGGAAAGTCCCTGGACGAGTGACTTTGGTTGGAGACACACCATGCTCTGCCTTTGAAATGACTGATATTTATGATGTTTTGCCTCTAACTATCCTGCTGGATTTCTCCCAATCTCAGCCCACGGCCTCTCCCTCCCGAGGAGAGGCTGCTGCCCGGGACTCTGGATAGAGCAGTTCTCCTGCTGTTTCTTTAAACCACAGAACAAGTGATGTGGCTGAGCAGGAACCGAATTGGAATCCATACCGGTTGCATGACCGTTCTGGGAAAAATCGCTGCTCTGAGCTTATTTCCGCTTACAATGATGATATCCAGGGGCAGAGTTGATGCTCCATGAGTTAAACAGAAAGGAAGGCGAGGCGGACAAGGCCTGCTTGCCAGTCTTCCTAGCACGTTGACACATTCGGTTAAGACGGAAGGACCGGGAAACCTTAGCAGGGCTCTCTGCTGGGTGCTGGAGGTACAGCAGAGGCAAACACATAGGAAGCCTCCGTTGTCACGAAGCTTCATTTCTAGAAGTCACACCCACCAAGTCAGCTGGGAAGACGTGCCGTGGAGAGAAGAAGAGTACAGGGGATGGGAGGCGTGTGTGCTGGGGCACAGACTTGCACGTGTGGGGTGCACCTGCGTGTGTTGGCGTGGGGTGCTGAGGGAGGGTCTCACGGAGTAGACGGCTTCGGGAGGTTGCACAAAGGAAGTGAGAACGCGGCTGTGACATGTTTGGGGGCAAGAGCATTCCAGGGGAAGGTTCTGAAGCGGGAGAGTGCTGGGTTCGAAGAACTGCGGGCGGGCCCGAGCTCCTCGACGGCCACGAGATGGGGGTGCGTTCAGGGAGGTATCACGGGACAGAGCACCCAGGGCTCCCAAGGCCGCTGTATCGTCTCGGGCTTTGCTGGAAGCCAGAAGGCAAGCTCGGAGGGAACGAGGTGATGAACGTTGAACCCAGCCCCTTGAGCCCAGCTACACCTCTGTGGGGGGATAGGCCGATTCAGGGAGCCAGGCCCTGCGGACCCAGGGCCCTTGGTTACGGTTCCCATGCCCCAGCTGTTCGGGGTCACCCAGCGGGATCACCATCCCAGCCAGGCTTGTGAGGAGAAGAGAAAGTAAAAACAGTAGCAACGACAGCCGGAACCAGTTCCCATTTCCAGAAGGGCCTCACTCTGTGCTGGAGGGTTAAGCGGTGGGCACGACGAAGTGGGGGGCTGAGGCGCCGGGGACTAGTCAGGGGAGCCAGCAGAGGAGCGTGGAAATTGTGTGGGCTGGCCCGTCACCCCCAACAAAGAGGGGTTAGTGAGGAGAGCGCACGGCCACCGAGCCGGAGGAGGGGCTGGGCCCTCAGACTCCGCGTGGGGGCCGGACCCCCGTGGGCCAGAAGCCTCCCTGTCCCCCCTCCCCGGTGCACATGTGCCAGGGGATATATAAGCAAGAGGGTCTGCGGTGTCGACCTAAGGTTTGGGGCCGTCGAGGGCGAGACAAGAACAGAAGGGATGGCCTGCCGTGCCCTGCTGTCCCTGGGCAGGGTTCGAGCCTCTCATGGAGCAGAGGATGGGGGTGAAGGCGGAGAAGGTGACTCCCTGGGTCCCCAGCCACATGAACACATCCCTAGGAGCTCCTCTTTGGGTGCCCCTCCTAAAGCCGGAGGGGACTGCCATCTGCTGGCGACTTGAGGATCTTACCCTGATGCTCGGCTTGGGACCAGGGCCTCTCAGCTTTGGGGTTGGGGGGGTGGGGGCAGGTAGGGTGGGCATCTTCTCCAGGCCACGTGCTGTCCATTTTCCTCCTTCAGATCATCACAGCTTCTCATCGGCGTCTATCTTCTTCACCCTAATTTTAGGGACGCGCAGAAATATTCAGCGACTGGACCGAGATCATCGAATAATCGGAAGACGAGACTCAAGCTCAGCTCCGACGGCGAAGGTGATTACTTCAAAGAAGTCAGGACCGCGTTGGCTTTGCAAACTGCGTAGGGTTCGGAGGGCACCGGCTTGCGGCAGGTGTTCCTCGCGGGCCGAGCGCAAGAATATTGGATAAAGGAGTAAGTGTGCGATAGATGCTCCCCGAGGCGCTTGGCCTAGTCGGAAGGCCAAGGCCGCAGTCCTAGGTCTGGCCCTTCAAGGTCAGGTGAACCTCAGAGAAGTCATTTCACTGCTCAGTTCCTTCCCCTGCTGCTGCAAAAGTAGCGGCTACTGCGGGAGCTGCTCCCTGTGTGTGTGTGTGTGTGTGTGTGTGTGTGTGTGTAACACACTGACATCTATTTTCCAGTCGTGCTGAGGTTGGAGTGATGCTCCAGAGAAGAGCCCTTGCCTGCTTCCTTCCTGAGCTTTAAATTCATTTTATGGGGCAGGCGGTGGAGGCAGGAGGACCAGGCGAGTGAGCCCTCTGCTGGCCACTAGGAGGCCACACCCGCCCGAAATCCTGGTGAGGACGGGGTGGAGGGGACCCCTGTGCGGGCGTCCAGCACCCCACTGAGGCCTTAGGACACGCAGCAGGAGCAAATGCCTTTCTAGTCTGGGAGGGAGTCTCCTAAAGGGCAATGCTGACTCTTTCACTCTTGCCCTAAACTCTTGGCTGCACTCAGGACCCAAGGCCTTCGGGGTAACGCCCGCCTCCGCCTTCACCCTTCCCATTCTGCCCACAGCCTCACCTTAGCATTGATCCCATTCTCACCACAGTAACCTCCAGGGAGCCCCCCGGATCACCACCCCCTAAAGTCCGAGGAGCGATGCCTAGTACTCTGAGACCCTGAAGCCCTCCTGGTTCCTGGGGCTCAGGAGGCTTTGACTCCAGCCCTGCACACCCCTAATGAGACGACGGAGCTGCGTCTAGAAGACACCCCCCGCAGGAACTGGGAGCAGTTCAGGAACTAGGACGTGGACCTGGAGCAGCTCTGTGGGACCCCAAGTCCTATGGGGTCTTCCCTCTAAACGTCTCCCAGAACCATATGCCCCATCTCCACGACACCATCAAACCCCATCGAACCCCATCACCTTACCCTGGGCCCCTTCGGCACCTCTCGTCTTGCAAGCTGCAACAAAAAGATGGTTTAAAGAAAAGCTATGATCATAATCCTCCCCCGCTTCAAATTCCTTAGCAGCTTCCCATTGCACTTAGAAAGAAGATCAAAATCCTGATCCTGGACCAAAGGAACCCCCAGGACCAGATTCCTGGCTTGCTTTCTGCACAGCCTGACCTCAGGGCCTCTAGAGATGCTCTGCCCCCTGCTTCCCCTGCCTCTTCACTGGCTAATGCCCACTTATTATTGGGGCCACGATTCAGATGCCCTTGCTCAGGGAAGCCTTCCCGGTCAGGGTCGGGTCCTCGTTAGATATTCTCAGTGTCTCGGACTTGCTTCCAAAGCCTACCCTCTGTTTGCTTGTGTGACGCAGTGGCCGTTGCCAGCCTCCCCCGGGCATGGAAGCTGCACGAGGCCAGGGCCTGTGGTCATTTTGTTCACTTCGTGCTGGGCATCTGGGGGATGTTCAGTACTGACTTCTAAATGGAAAGGGAAAAGAGGGTGTTGGGAGAAGAGAGGCAATCAGCACAGCCCACCGGGAGCCCCCACCCCGCGCTTGGAGTTGCCAAGACGTAGTCGGGAAGAAGGATGGCGCGGGAGGGGCAGACGGAGAAAGGGACGAGGTGGGATCCCCTAAAGGATGGGGAGGTGTGGGCAGGCCCTGTGGTTGGGGTGGGGGGAGCCAGCCTCGGAGGCTCCTTGATTTGCATTCCTTGCTCGAGGCGAAAAGTCCCTCTGTGGGTATCAAATGGGCAAAGTTCCAGTTATGTGCCCTGGCTTCCACGGGAGGAGACAGAGGTCCCCTGTGGCTTCCGTGGAGGGAGGCCTGCGTGGAACTCATGGGGAGCGGCAAGCAGGCGGCTGCAGCCGTGGTGCCAGGAGCCCCGGGAGAGGCAGAGGCTGGGGGACTGGTTCCCAAGGGGCCAGTGTAGGTCCCAGGGCGGCAGCAGCCGCGGTGCGGGATCACCCTCCGGCCTGGAGGCTCGTTGCGGGGGCCGCGTGCCCGACACCGGCCTGGCGCTGTGCCTCTGCCCGGAGGGCGACTGTCGGCTCCCCTGACGCCTGGAGGAAGGGCCGCGAGGTCGGTGCCCCGACCCCTCAGCTCTCCGGCGCCCCGCCTGCAGTGTTCTAGCACTTTCCACCTGGGTGGCTAGCCTGAGACCTGAGGGCGCCGTACAACCCACGCAGGCTGGCCCTGAAAGGGCCAAGCGGGGACAAGGGGACAAGGGGTGTTGGAGGCAGGGCAAATGGCAGGCCAGACTCCCCGCGTCCGTCCTCCGCCCAGAGCTTCCTGGGAGGCCGAAGTGGAGGAGGCCGTTCAGGAGCCCTCGGGGTGCTGGAGCTTGCTTGGACGAAGCCAGAGTCGCCGACGGAAGGACCGTTTGAGGAACGGCGAGCTCGTGCCATGGGGGCCCCTTGAACCCAGCTGCACAGCCCTGAGCGGCTTGGCTCGGGCCCTCCTCCCTGCCCAGCCCTGGGGGGGGGTACCCATGACCCCCCCCAGGGCCTGTCAAGGCCTCCCGCCTGCTGGGGCTTCTGCACCAACTGGAACTGCACCCCGCTGTGGCTCCTGGCCCTCCTGCCTGCCCAGCCCCGGGGTGGGGGCACCCACGACCCCCCGTGGGGGTCCTGCACCAACCAGAGCTGCACGCCGCTGTGGCTCCGGGCCAGTGCGTTGGTGCCCCTGGTCTTGCTGGAGGGGCCGGGCGGCCCGGGCCTCCGGGGGGGGGCTCGGTGGCTGCAGGCGCCCGTGGTCGGGTTGGCACAGCGCGACCGGAGTTGCTATGGCCCAACTGCAGGCAGCGAGTCTTATGATCTGGGCGGCCAACTGCGTATATGGCGTGACAGCGTTTGTTAAAGCGAGATAAACTCGGCAGCAAAGGATCCGGCCCGAGCCATAGATTCTTCTCGTCCTCACCTCTGAGCCATCACATTCCATTTGAATGAGGCCTGTCAGCCCCAACGTTTCCATTGAATCAGTCCATTGGCTGAGAATCTCTCAGAGGATCAGCTGGGGGTTGCTCCTCGCCGCCCCCCAGCCCCTGCCCTGCTCGCAAAGACGAACATGTCCTGTGGGGCCCCAGCCCGCTATGCCATGTCCTGTGGGGTCCCAGCCCACTATGCCGTGTCCTGTGGGGCCCCAGCCCACTATGCCGTGTCCTGTGGGGCCCCAGCCCGCTATGCCATGTCCTGTGGGGTCCCAGCCCACTATGCCGTGTCCTGTGGGGCCCCAGCCCGCTATGCCGTGTCCTGTGGGGCCCCAGCCCGCTATGCCGTGTCCTATGGGGCCCCAGCCCACTATGCCGTGTCCTGTGGGGCCCCAGCCCGCTATGCCGTGTCCTATGGGGCCCCAGCCCACTATGCCGTGTCCTATGGGGCCCCAGCCCGCTATGCCGTGTGCTGTGGGGCCCCAGCCCGCTATGCCATGTCCTGTGGGGCCCCAGCCCGCTATGCCATGTCCTGTGGGGCCCCAGCCCGCTATGCCGTGTCCTATGGGGCCCCAGCCCGCTATGCCATGTCCTGTGGGGTCCCAGCCCGCTATGCCGTGTGCTGTGGGGCCCCAGCCCGCTATGCCATGTCCTGTGGGGTCCCAGCCCGCTATGCCGTGTCCTATGGGGCCCCAGCCCGCTATGCCGTGTCCTATGGGGCCCCAGCCTGCTATGCCGTGTGCTGTGGGGTCCCAGCCCGCTATGCCGTGTCCCCTGGGTGCAAACAGATGTGCTGTGCTGAGGGGGAGTTCCCGCCCCGCCAAAGGCATTCAGGCCGAGGCTGGGGACACTGGGGGCTCTGAGGCGAGGACGCGGAGATACCCCTGACACACACTCCTTCTGGCTCTACGACCTCGGGGTTGTCGGAGGCATCCACTGGACCTCCCGTCCTTGATCATTCCGTAGCTCACGGCACACACACGTTTCCTCGGGGAAGGGGGGCTTTTCATCAGATCCCGAGGGACAGGGAGAATACTGAGGCAGAGACCGGAGTCGAAATCCTAGCTCTAGGATTAATTGGGGGTGGGGGGTGGCCCAGGGCAAGTCATTGCACCTTTGTCAACCCCAATCTGTCACCGAAAATGAAGTGATAGTAGAGACAGCTAACACCTGCTGGCACCTGCTCCACCCCCGGCACCGTGTTAAGGACCGCATCTAGATGGTTTTTTTTTTTTTTCTCTCTGAAGCAATGCTATGAAGTTAAGAACTGTGAGTACCCCCCACTTTACTGATTAGGAAACTGAGGCACAGAGAGGTCAGAGAAATAAGGAGTTGGTGGAACCAAGATTTGAACTCAGGCAGTCTGCCTCTGGGCAATTTAAGCCCTGCTGGATTATCATCTCCTCATCTCCATCATGGAATTTCCAGGAGGTTACATTAGAGGACGGATGTAAAAGCATCTTTGAAACAACAAACTCTTGGGACACGTGGGTGGCTCAGCGGTTGAGCAACTGCCTTCAGCTCAGGGTGTGATCTGGGGTCCTGGGGTCGAGTCCCACGTCAGGCTCCCTGCATGGAGCCTGCTTCTCCCTCTGCCTGTGTCTCTGCCTCTCTCTGTGTGTCTCTCATGAATGAATAAGTGAAGTTAAAAAAAAAAAAAAGAAGGAAACGACAAAGTCTTAGTCTTGAAAACATTGAGCAAGTAGCCGAATCTGAAGTGATAACCTTTCCCCAACTTCGTTCAACTTTGTTCAAAAAAGTGCTTTCTTCTTTCCCAGCCTGTACCCTCCCCCCTCCTTCCCCTCCCATCCCCTTCACCTTCCTCTCCAGCGTTCCTCCCCTCTGTTCAAATACATTGACTCTGGTGGAATTTAGCATCAACAATGAAAGGCAAAACAACAGCCGAATTTAAAAGTACTTGTGCTTTTATTAAAAAAAAAAAAAAAACAATCAGGTACTGTCCAGATGTGTTTTGGAAAGGAAGATCTCTTTAAAAATTCTTAGTTTTCATCATCATTATTATTATATTAATAATATTAATCATATCCTTAAAATCGAAACAGTATTGCTTTTCTGGTTTTTGTTGCATGAACTGTAAAAAAAAAAAAAAATTGGGGGACGGCCTCCCATGACACACACCAAATCACTGCGAACAAAAATAATGATAATTATACAGTTTTGTGTAAAATACAGCTGGTTCTAACACAAACTACCACTGTACAGCCTACCCCTCTCCTATTCCCAGAGCCACCCAAGAGAAGGACAACCACCGTGACGCCGCCACTGGAAGATTTTGCTGATTCAAACAACAAAACAGACACCTGTGGAGACTGTTGTCTTTGGTGCGAAGGAAGTACTCGCAGAGGAGGTGAGGCCATTGCTCCTGCCATTGGCCCCGGTGATCCAAGGTCAGCTTTAACTCCTGCCAAATGCCCGGTGTGGCCTGATGGTTGGACGGGTTGTATTGAGACTTTGGTAAAATTTGCTTCTTTCTCTGGGCCCTACTCCTCTCCCACCCAGTAGTTGTTCCTGGAATTTACGCCCGTTTGCGCCTGCCTTCGAGATTTCGGAAGTTGCTGGGTCTCAACTTCATCTCAGCAAACTGGATTGAATATTCGTGGCCCTTCCAGTGGAACCAGTTAACGCCCTGTAAAAAAGAGAAGACCTCCAGATGGTTTCCACTAGTCAAGGTGGGCACTGACTGCTGCCGCTTAGTTGCTGGGAACAAAGGGAGCTGTTTCAACCCGACCATTTGTAGGTTCGCAGCTGACTCTCGCCTCTCTATGGATCTGGGCCGTGAAAAGTTGCAAAGGAGCGGCCGGAATCCGAGTCCATGCTTTAAATTTCAGTCAGAAGCCACTTGCATTTGCATTGAGCTGCCGTCATGAGACAAAATGGTGGCCCATGGAACTTGCCGTTGGTAGGAGTAGGCGGGGCGGGGGGTGGGGGGGAATTCAGGTCACGATGGGGGGTTACAGGATTGACTAGCTATGTGCAGGGGAGTCTCTAATTCACTCCTGCGGAGTGTTTTAATAAAGGTTTCTCCGTAGTAGCAGGAAAAACACAGGGGGAACACAAATCTTACAACCTGATAGATGGAGTTAAATCTTAAGGCTCTTACTTGAGACATAAATGGTCTTGAACAAGCTGTGCCCATTGTTATTTTTTTCCCCCCATTGTTCCTTTTTGCATTTCTTTACAAACCTTTCTGGGCCTCAGTTTCACCACCTTCCCCCCTCCCCTGCTTAGGGTCTGATAGGGCCAACCTAGAAAGGATACTATGAGGATGAAATGAGTTTGTAAAGGAGCAATCATAGTGCTGGGCACATTTTAGGTGCCAAGTATGACTTCTGTCATCTTCAGTAGGGAAAAATATCCTTGGAAATTTAGCGAAAGATTTTTACTTATTTTATTTTATTTTATTTTATTTTACTTTATTATTTTATTTTATTTTATTTTATTTTATTTTATTTTATTTTATTTTTTTGCTCAAGAAAAGATTATATTTGTGTCTGGGCCCTTCAATTCCACGTTTGACTCTTCCACAGAGTCTACAGATGGTAGAGTCTCCCCATCAAAACCCACAAGACCCGTTGCCCCACCAGAGGAGGGAGGTCTACTTCCGGGAATGCTCCTATGAGGCCACCACCTCATTCTCTGACCCCTCTCCTCCCTAAGCTGAGTTGGGCTGTGAAGGGACATGGAGGAGTTAATGGCTGGTAAAATGCACAAAAATAAAGACATTTTATATGATTCCATTTTCTTTTTGGCAATCATTGATCTCAGGTAGTCTCAGAGTCTGACGGGGAGGTGGGATTGGAGAATGGCTGGTGCACCCCAGGAGCAAATGCGCCTGTAACTACTCAGTTTGGGGGAAGTACTGCAGCCTGACAGCTTGGTCCCTATGCTGACTTCCTCCGCCCTCGGTCTTCCCTCAGACGGAGGTGCAGAGCTGCAAGCAAGCCCTCCTCGTTCTATGCTGCAGCCTGAGGCCGGAGAGGGAAAGTGACTTCATGGAGTCACAGCTGCCAGGGCAGAGCCAGAGCTGGGACAGGACTCCTGACACCCCTTCACGGCCTTTTTATGTCAGCTCATTCTTCTTCCCATATTGGATGGGAGGAGGTTGGAAAGAGAAGTTTCCTTTTGGGCATGCGTTTATGTTTGCTCACTTTTTCCAGAAGGACTTTGTATCACCCTGGTGGTAGGGGACGAGGAAAGAAAAGTGGTACCATAATGCTAGAGTGGACGTGTCCTGGGGGCAACACAATAAGGTGGAAAAAACACCCCACTCTTGCCCCCGCTTCACCTAGACGGCCTCCACTTTTATCTACTTTTCCTTCTGGAGTTCAGACCCAAGTTTTACCTGAGGAGAGCTTCCTGTCTTTGGGATCCACATGACTAGGGGTCTCCCCGGGATCTTCATGGGTTATCATGTGCTGTTTCTAGGATTTTACCTGACTTGCAGTGTCCACGAGGTTCCTCTTTTCTGGGAATAGATGTGCCACCATGTCCCAGAGCTGGCTGCTCCCAGGTCTCGGCCAGGACCCAGGGGCTGGGGTGCCTGCCTGTCACCCACAACCAGCTTCCCAGGCCCTGCCCCGGACTCTGAAAGTTCGCTCACCTGACTGTGGTTGTTGTCCCCATATCTCCCCATCAGGTTGACACGGTGACAGTTCTTGTACCAGAAAGCCCCCTTATAGGACAGGGCACAGTTGGTGATGGCTGAGTCCGTGTCCTTGTCGAAGGTAGAGAAGGATCTGCCATTGTGGTAAGCCATGGAGTCACCTGTAGTGAGGAAATATGGATCTGAGGAATCCCAGCTGGGGTTTCCTTGTGGGCTCAGAAGGGCAGGGCCAGGGTGGCAACTGAAAGATCCTGGGGTGGCTGGCCTCGAACTTTGGACCCAGAATTAGTATCAAACACGGGACTGGAAGGGCCATAAGAGTGCCCCCCGAGGACTCATTTCTGCTAGAAGCAGCATCATGGGGTAGACAGAGGCTTGTGGGTGGCTTTGGAGGGTCCAGCTTTCACTCCCTAGTGTCCCCTTGCACACGTCAGGCCTCTTGCTGAGCCTCAGAGTTTTCTTCTAGAAAATGGAGCTAGCACATTGGTTCTATCCAGCTCAGGGTCCTTTTGGGACGCTCAAGGGGTATGAAGGTAGAGTGGTGTGCATGGTAGCTGTGATTCTTGTTACTTTTATCATGGATTTTGCATTCCTTTACACACTGGAGCTCAGAGAGCCAAAGGCAGGACTGACATTTTGAAGCAAGGTACAAAGGGCCTCATTGCCTTTTCACCAAGGAAGCGACCAGGAGCAGGTAAGTAAGGATGAAACAAGTTCCAATATACAGATTCGTGTTCCTCGTAAAAAAAAAGAAAAAAAAAAAAAGATGCCCTCCTGCGGAGAGCCAGCTGCCACCAGAGGATGCAGCTTTACCAGGGCTCCTTTTGTGAAGGGGCTTGGGAAATAAATGCAGAGAGAGGGGGGTGGAGGTCGCATTCCTGCTGCGCAGAGGCTTTGCTTCCTTCCCATGAGGATATCCTCCTTGCCCAAAGCCACGTCACTCAAAGAGATATTTATTGCCAGGTAATAAAATGTCAGAATTCTTTGAGGGATGCAAGAATGTAAACGATTTTGGCTCTTGGGTCTCTCTCTTCACTACCAGCACACTGGTCTCAAAAGAGCCCGGTCTCTCCTTAGACTGAGCCTGGCTTTCAGCAAATCTTTATCTGGAGACTCGGGGCTCAGAGAGGTTAGAGAAGTGCCATAGCTTCTGTCTTTTCTCTTTGCATAGACGTAGCTGGGCGCCACCCCAAAGCAGGTAAGGGTGGCGGGGGTGGGGTGGGGTGGTCCTACCGTCAGACCTAGTCCCTCCTCGATACCAAGCACATCTATCTCCTGCCTGTCTGCCTCCCCCCTGGGTCCACCTTGGGCAAATCATTCAACTTTTCTGGGTCTCAGTTTCCTCATGTGTGTACTGGCACCATCTTCCTGGAACAGTGTCTGTGAGAATTGGAAGGGGATAATGCTAGTGGAATATTCCCAACAAGGAGATGCTACCTCATAGGCCTGAATGCATGTGGCTTCCTTATTAATTTCTCCTCTATGGTGAAGCCAGAAAAGCACACAAAGGTATTGCAGGTCCATGACATCTGCAAGATCTGAGCTACGTTGTGTATCACACAAGGACCGCGAGGGCCCTTGGAAGGGAGTGAGCTTCTGATCGTCGGGGGTGTGTGGGCTAAGGCTGGATGACCATGTGGCAGGGATGTCTTTGAAAAGATGCAAGCGGGTGGGTGATGGAGTGGACTGTCTGCTACTCAAAGTGTGGTCCATAGACTAGCAACATCCCCAACAGTGGCATCGCCTGGGAACCTGTAAGAAGTGCAGAATCTTGGTGTGTCTGCACCCACACATTAACAGGATCCCTGGGGGTCAGAGGTACACAATAAATTTAAATAAATAAACTTAGATGCACTGGATTAGGTGAGTATTCAGGCCCCGAAGAGACTGCTCATCCATCTAAAGTTAATACCTAAAAATGGGTGAGAAAAAGATATATTTTTCTGATTCCCAACCCAACTCTGTGTTTTGGTGACCAAAATCTACCCAGATCTGTTTAGTTGTGGTTCGGGATAAGTATTTCATAAGGATTCATATATTTGTTGATCTGATAAGTCGATGGATTGATCAAGGAAACAAGGAGGGAGGAATTAGTTAAAACACAAGGAAGGCTTTTGGGGTTTCAGAGGCCGGGAGTGTGCTATCCCGTACCTGCAGTTCCGCTGTACCCCTCCACCTTCAGCTTGTAGCGAGTCTTGGCATCCCCCACGCTGAACCTGTCATAGACGGCGTAGGCTGTCTTCCCGTGGTCCCGCAGGTCTACCCGGAGCTCGTACTGCCCTTGGGCTGTGATTTTGTGTAGATTGTCCAGCCCTGGGGAGGACAGGCAAGGGTTACAGAAGAAACGCAAGTGACTGAGGCTATTGTTTCTATTCCATCCACCTTATGGGAGCAGCAGTTGGGCTATAAAAAGAGGTCCTTCTCACACAGACCCAGGCTTTGCACTTTGGTCTGCTCCTCGATGGCATAACAGCAGATAAAATATAGGGTGCTTCTGAGCCTCAGGTAGAATCAGGTTGACACCCTTGCCCTGCTAACCTCCTAGGGCATTGTGAAGATCAAAGGAAATAAGGTGGAGAAAGCACCTTTTAACCTCCAAAGCTTCTTGCAAGAGAGAGGCAGTGGATGCTAACCGGGTGGACATTCCCCGGCCCAGGTACCAGAACCCAGAACAGTGCTCCTTGAAGAGAGATTGTTGAAAAAGTACTAGATGCATGGATAGATGGATGGATGGGTGGGTGGATGGATGGGTGGGTGGGTGAGTGGGTGGATGGATGGATGGGTGGGTGGATGGATGGATGGATGGATGGGTGGATGGGTGGATGGGTGGGTGGGTGGATGGATGGATGGGTGGGTGGATGGATGGATGGATGGATGGGTGGATGGGTGGATGGGTGGGTGGGTGGATGGATGGATGGGTGGGTGGATGGATGGGTGGGTGGATGGATGGGTGGGTGGGTGAGTGGGTGGATGGATGGATGGGTGGGTGGATGGATGGATGGATGGATGGGTGGATGGATGGGTGGATGGGTGGATGGGTGGGTGGATGGATGGGTGGGTGGGTGAGTGGGTGGATGGATGGATGGGTGGGTGGATGGATGGATGGATGGATGGGTGGATGGATGGGTGGATGGGTGGGTTGGTGGATGGATGGATGGGTGGGTGGATGGATGGATGGATGGATGGGTGGATGGATGGGTGGGTGGGTGGATGATGGCACTGAAGTGTTGTTTGGGGAGATTTCAAGTTGCAGCTCCACTGTTTATTGGCTAGATTCCTGTGGGTATGGGACTTCATCCCTCTTTTCCCATGTGCAAGATGGGAATTTTGTACCTTGCACAGGTGCTGCGAGGCTCAAGGTTATGGCTATAAGGCCCAGCTCAACACCTGGAGCCCAGAACGGAAACAGTTAATAACATCAGTGAGGATGAGTCTATAAGTGGTTCAGTGAATGACTTCAGGCTAGACTCAGTCTGGTTGTTGGCTCTCCCAGGACCAGTTTTTTATTTTTAATGACCTAAAGAATTTAGTCTTTTCCATGGAAGAGCTGATATTCCGTGTCTACTACCGTAATATTGTTCCCTCCTAGTCTGTCTCTCTCCTATGGGGCGCTGTGGGTTAGGAACAATGACAAGGAAGGCAGAAATGGGCGTCTGGGACGCAAACATGCAGGGCTGCGTTACCAAGCCAGAATTCTTCTCTGCGGTCCCCGAACCCAGCAGCGTAGGCTTTCCAGTTGCGATAGAAATCCTCACGTCCGTTCTTGCGCCTCAGGAACACCTGTAACATAACCAATGCATCAGGGTGCGCTTTAGCTACTGCAAGAGAGAGAAGGCATCTTTTTGAGAGGAAGAACATCAGACCAGTCCCTGGCTTTGTCTGTGTAACTCTGGGCAGGCCACCTCCACGTGAAAAACAGGGATTAAAAGTACCACCCAGGGGCCCCTGGATGGCTCAGCGGTTGAGCGTCTGCCTTTGACTCAGGGTCCTGGGATGGAGCCTTGCATCTGGCTTCCATGCTCAGCGGGGACCCTGCTTCTCCCTCCCTCTGCCCTCCTCCCTGCTCGTGCTCATGCTCGCTTGGGCTTTCTCTCTCTCAAATAAATAATTTTTTTAAGTTTATTAATTACAAAAAAAAAAACCACTATCCAGTTTGAAAAGTAATGAGACTGAAATAATTCATGCAAAACTCTTAGCACATTGCCTGCTAGATAGCAAATGCTAATTAATCCACATAATGGGCTCTACAACCGTCATTTTTATGCATCACAGAGTCTTCTGAGGATCGATCAGATAAATTACAAGAACATTATTTTCTCCTAGCTTTTATCCCCAGCTTCTTTCCCATTCCTTTGTTTAAGAGATGGCTCCTGAGCATCTCTGTGTGACAGGCACTATCTTGCAAAAACCTCAAAACCTGGGTGTGCCTGAGTGCACGGGGAGGACCTGTTCCCCTCCCCACCCCTACTGTGCCCCATGCCCCATGCCCCATGCCCCATGCCCCATGCCTGAGAGCCCTGGATACTCACGATCCATCCACCCCCATCGGAGGTCATGTCACAGTAGACTTCCAGAGCCTGGGCCTTATCACCATTCAGATAAATGGTGTAGAGGCCGGAGGTTGTGTCTCCATTCAGCATTGCTTGGGAGCAGTCCCTGGGGAATGGGTACAGGAGTCCAACTGTGGGAGAAGAAGGAAGAGTGACCTCTTAGACTAGGAGGATTGGGGTAGGAGCTTTCAAACTGCAGCTCCACTGTGTATTGGCCAGATGCCTATGAACCAGCCACTTACTCTCTCTGAGGCTCTGTTCTCTTGTGTGCACGATGGGGATAAGGCCTATTTCGCAGGGGTGCAATGAGGCTTTAGAAGTTAGGGATATAAGGGACCCAGCTCAGTCTCTTATATTCATGACAGTGGCCGATGAGCTCAGTGGGAGTAGAGCTAAACCACGGTGATGAGTGTGTATCAGGCTGACCTTGATCTACCTTGAGCAGCCAGGGAGCACCTGGTGCAGACCTAGGTCCTGGCAGGATGGCCGGGTCTCTAGCACCAGTAGGAGGCTTGCTGTGGATCAGGACGCTCTCCTGGGCATCTAATAACAGTGCATCCCAACTTCTTCAGAGGATTTGGGAGCCAAAGACAAGGAATCTCATCCCGAACTTGCCCTCCTTTGCCTCAGGACACTGGAGAAGTCATTTAACTGCTCTGAGCTTGGGAATCTTGGGGGGAGCAAACAAGAATGTCTGGGGAATCTCCAAGTGCAATAATGTGACCAAAAAAAAAAAAGGTAAAACTTTATAGAAATGAATGATCTTGGGGTCTGCTCAGCAGACGGAGCAGAGAACTGTTGGTTCTGATCTGACCTGACCTCCTCCTTGTACTACCCCTTTTCCTGAGGCCGTGCCGTTAGCTGTGTCCTTATTTACCTCCCGGCTCTGGTCTGGGAGCATCTTTAGGGCACACTCATATTTTTGTGTTCCCAGCACCTGGCGTGAGGTCTGGCAAGAGGGATTGTTGGTTCTGCACCTCCCTCGGCAGGTGGGTGCAGAGTGACTTGAGTGAAGGGTGAAGGGCAGGAGGCAGCTCCGGGATGCACTCTGTGTATCCCATGGTCAGGGCTTTCCAAAGGCCAACTCCTCCCTTTCTCAGAAATGCACGCTTCCTCTTAATTCACCGTGAAACCTTGCCCATTTGCCATCTGCAGAAGACACCCAGGGGCAGGGTGCAGGGCTGGTTCCCTGGGCTGGGACACCTGAGCCGAGATCTGAGTCTCACTCATACTATAAGCATTTAGTCATTGGGAGCTTCTCCTTCCCCCGCCAGAAACCTGGGCCCTGATTATTCTACCAGCTTGGGTGGAGGACTGTTTCTGCTTTTGAACATGGACAGACTTTGTAAAGGCTGACATGCTGAAGGGAAGAAAAGGGACACAGCTTACAGTGAGCCCTGCCCCCTGGGCTGGGAGTTCAAATACAACCCGGGGACCTGCACAAGGTCTTCGTGAAGAAGGGATCCTTAGTGATCCCATTGTATAGATGCAGAATGGCGGTAACTTGCCTAAATCACCCAGAGCGATGGGGGAGACGGGGTTTGTATCCAGATGTCTCACTACTGGCTCTCCTTCCCATTCACCTCGGGAAAGGGAGGCCCTTGCCCTCCTGCGCCCATATTCCTGGGCCTTTCAGGTAGTAGCAGGCATTGAGCCTTTTAATGGAAAAATTCAGTCATAGTCAGGGGAGAAGTGGAGGTTTGACTTAGTCTCACAAAGTTCCATCTCAAGGCCCCGTTGCACCCTGAGCCCCTTACTTGTGGTAAAGATGGTCTGGACCAGCTTGCTCCTCAGGGGCCCATTCAACGCTTGGATCTTGGCCGTGTAGTGGGTGGATGGGCTCAGCTCTGCCAGGTTATAGGAGGTGGTTTCTGGACCCAAAATGACTTCCTAAGGGCAGAAGAAAGAATATAATAGTTTTTTTTTTTTTTTTTTTGTCACATAAACCCTCAGGGTATAGCTGATACATGCATTCATTCACTCATCCATTCATTTCTTCATTCAAAAGAATCCACTGAGTCTCACTGTGTGTCAGGCTCCGTGCTCACTTCTGGGACATCAGAGATGGGGAGAGTGCAGCATGAGCAAAGGTCCTGAGGCCAAGAGAGGCATTAAAATAATATGCAGAAGTAAGGACCTACCTCGACCACAGTTGGTTTTAGGTGGTGGAGTGGTGGAAGAAGTGGACAAAAACCAGGTTACAAAGGGTCTTAAGTGCCAAGCTGTGGAATTTGAAGTTTATCATAAGGAACATGGATTCTCCCAAAGGTTTTTGAACAAGTGAATGATGTGAACCGAGCTTAGCTTTGCAACAAGACGAACCACACAAATGGCAAAAGGATTAGATTTTGAGACTTGTCATATCAATGTCCCTAATATGGATCTTTTTCACAGTCCTCTGGGAAGCTTTAAAATAAAACAATGCCTGGCCTCCATCTCAGACGGGCCGCATCGCCTAAGGGCCAGAAGTGGAGCTTTGCCAAGTGCATATTTAAGAAGATTCCCACACGATCCTGTTGCAGTGACTCTGGGGCTCTCTTGAGTGAGGGGTGATTGCAGGAGCTTGGCAGGAATGGTGGGAAGCTGAAGCTGACCCTAGAACAGAGATGTCCAGGAGAGGCATGCCTGCCTCTCACTACCCCTGTAGTTTATGATTGCTCACTGGGCTGCTGTCCAGATTTTCCTCCTTTTCAAATTCTCTTTCTACCTTCCAATGCCTGTGACTTCACCTCTTAGCAGATGACCTTGGTGTCTTGGTGTCTGGGATTGGAATTCAACCTACACTGCTGGCAAACCTAACCCAACAGTGCTGTGTGCAACCTGCAAACACAGCCGACAAGGCATAGACAATAATGAGTCATGTCAGGACCCTGCAAGGTTCTCTTGCATCTTCATGCTGGGCAGGTGAGGTTATCCTGATTCTCCCCATGAAGGGTGGGGGCTGACTTTCAGAGAAGCCCAGGGACTTGCTCTCACTCCATATTTTGTTGGTGGCAGACGTTAGTCTCATCTCCTGTCTCCTAACATCCTGTCTAGGACTCTCCTCCTACACCAGGTTGATTTTCTTGAGTGAAACATACAGAGTTGGGGATTGGACAGGCGGAAAGGTTAAGTCAGTAAGCTGACACCAGTGACCTTTATGTGGCCCCCAGGTCTGGTCCCTGGGGAAGGATCAAGTCTAAAGCTGAGTTCATTGAATTACTTGGGGGATACAGTGACGGCTCAGCTCTCTAGGCTGCTGTGCAAAGTCCTTTTCTAAGCAATCAGGGTAGATTGAAATGAGGCTCAAGACTTCAGGTAAACACAGTCCTAGAATGCCTGCTGGGAAGGGACTTTTAAGATTGGTCAATCCAATGCACTCATTTTAGTGAATCAATGCACTAGTTAAACATGGCAGATTGGACATGCCAGTTTAGCTCTACTTTCTTCTGGAACCAACTACAATGAGAGTAAAGGGATAGAAAGTACAAGCCCATGAGGATGAAGTGAATGACAGATGAGACACAAGCATGCAATGTCAACAGTATCTTGAGAGATGGGAAGGGAGTCCTGAAGTGACAACCCCGGGGGGCGCAGAACTCAGAAGGCTGGGGGATAACTGACTGAGTGGGTGGGGCCAGTCAGAAGCTGGTTGATGAATGCTGCTGAGCCCAGCAAGTTCAGGAATGGAATTTTTACGAAAGCGAAGACGCCTTTGAAGGCCAGTGTGGGGCATGGGTGAACAGAAGTTTGTTTAAAAGGCTTAAATAAAGAACAGACTCCAAGCTCTCCCCAGCCCCCCTACGGTGTGGATGACTGGCTTTCCCTCCAGATGAAACAGTGAGGTTAACTCTCTGGAGACACTGACCAGAAAGAAGACTCTGGATTCAAATCCACCAGGTGGATGCACTGGAAACAGAAGTGAAGGTATGTACACAGTAGGGTCTCAGACTCTTTCTCTGATTACTCTCCTGGCAGCTTGTTTTGAAGGGGTTGGAAGATCTCTAGGGAGGCGGGTTAGCTCCAGAGAAAAGGCTTACAGAACTGCTACTTGAAGTCCCCCAACAAAATAGCTGGGTTCTTGCCTACTCACTCTATGGTGACCCCCATTAGTTGACAAGGCCTATGTCTGCAATCGGAACTCCCAATAAGCTGTTTTCATTCTTGGCTCAAGTACAAAAGGATCATCAGACATTGGGTGGAAGTCTCCAAAATGAAAGATAAAGACCCAAACCAAACAATAGCAATGACACAGACAGAGAAAAAAAAAAAAGAGGAAGAAGAAGAAGAAGAAGAATTTGGAAGAGACACTATGAAGGTTGTAAAACAAAATACCAGTTAACATATATTCTTAGAGATAAAGAGAAGATAATGATACGTGGAATACAAGCCATACGCTAGAGAAAGGTGAATGAGCAGGGAATAAGTAAAAGATCTTGGACAGGTAAAGAGCGATGACTAAAACGAAAAATTCAGTAACAGGTTCAGAAAATAAAGTTTAGAGGTCAAGTTCACTTGTATGAAAGGAAGGGCTAAAGTGACTTCAAACGGGAAAGTAAAAGAAAAGAAGTTAATGGGGAGAGAATACGAATAACAATTGCTGTAAACAGTATTCACAGTTGAGGTCATAAGAATGTGGTGACGTATGGTTCAATAAGAAATGGAACTATGCCATCTGCAAGATAGTGTGTATACGGCAAAGATGCTAAAGAGGCCCTTGGCTTCTGCTCAACAAAACATTAAAGGACCACGAATCCAGCTCCTAAAATGTCCTTCAGGCTTGTGAGCAGTAGTTCTTGACCTTGGCAGGCTATCAAAACTGGAGTCTGGTTAAAATGAGACAGGGAGGCTGGAGCATATGATTCAGAAGACCTGGCATGGCATCCAGTCCCTATTAATTTTTTTTTTTTTTTCTTTCCAGCTCCCTAGCTGTGCTGGGATGGAGAAATAGCCCCAGGGTAATTCTTCTCTCCTTTGAGGATCATGTACAGGTTCCAAACAGCAGCGGGGAGTTTATAGGCTTCAACATACCTTGACTGTCCCATCCACAGATTCATACACCAATAGGTAACCGGTGACAGATGCCCGGGGGGGTCTCCAGGTGAGGAGGGCAGTTTCTGACTGAACCTCAGTGGCAGTCAAGTCTCTTGGAGAATCAAGGTCTGCAGAAGATAAGTCATCTGTTATCAAGTATGTCAGCAACTCTAGGACAAAAATCCCTGGCTGGGTTATCAGGGAGCCTGGCTTCAAGTCCTTTCCCTACCGTTGACCTATATGACCTTGCGCACAACCTTTCATCTGTAAATGAGGAGATTGAGTCATGTGATCTCCAAAGACAATTCTTTGTGGTTTGTTTCACCTGAAGGGCCAGGTTTTCCTGAGTACTTTTTTTTTTTTTTTTTTTTTTTTGAGCCCAACATACTCTTGATTGGCCTTGGGTGGATTTGCGGAGAAAGACACAGCTGTGAACATCATCCCTAACCCCCTTGCTCCTCAGTAAGCAGAGAGATGAGTGCAGATATTGGTGTTCACCTCTACTGAAAGGATGAGTATTTCCCCATTTGCTGCAGTTTGTAAAAAGATCTCAATGTATAAAACCCAATGGACATCCAGGAAAACGTGCCATAAAATCTTTCTCTTAAAAATATTTCCCTGCCTAGAATATGGATCATTAAATACTGGGTTTAGGGCCAACGGGGACTGGTTTTTCACTTAAAAAGGCCATCCTCTTAAAACTGTTTCCTAGTCCATGGGGAGAATAAGGTCATTTCAGTTCAAAAGGAAATGGTGTGTTTCTTAAGGTCCTGATTGAGTGGGCGCTGGTGAATTGAGCTGGTGCTGACATCATCACATTGCAAGGACGTGACTTAGGAGAGAAGGCTTGGAGAGCACGACCGTCTAAGAGGGAGGCTGTGGGTGGGCGTCTTCGTACCTGTTGTGAACTTGGTGGTGATGATTGAGCTCTTCTGGGGCCCTTTCTCTGCAAAGATCCTCAGCGTGTACTCCGTGGCAGGCTCGAGGTCGGCCAGGGCATACTCCACCGTGTTCCCGGACACTGTGCGTGTAATTTCTGGCACTAAACATGAAATACACACCGAGGTGGTTACCTCTCCCCGTGTGAGCCATCGCACACGTGGCACACGGCGCACACATCTACTTCCAGCGGAAACTTTCAGTGACCCTGAAGAAAAGCAGGTCTGATCTCCGACTCACACCCTTGCCTCTCTCTTGGGTGCTCACCTCACATATAAAGGATTTATCATATGGAGACTGGATTTTTCCAGGCACAAGAACAAGAGGAAGCTAACGAGGCTAGCGAGCTAACGTCTCCAAGCCTCGGGCTGCCCAGATTTAATGTGTCCCGTTACATGGTCTCCCCTCTTGTTCTCTTACTCTCGTGTCCTTTTATCATTTGACAAATGTTGTGTTGAGAACCACAAAAATCAGGCAGACACAGACCCACTACAGCCTGGTTACTACCTCTCAGACCTATTGGGTCATGTCCAGTGGTGGAAACCAAAGCACGGTGCCAGGTGCATGTGTTTATTTCTTGATCTCAGGGGACTGACCGACTTCTTTGGCTTGCAGGGGACTGAGAGATTTGCCAGGGCATGGGGCTTTTAGTGCTGGCACTGGGAAAGCCCTGGGGAAACTGGAATGAGTCCATCATCCTGTTTATCTTCTATGAAACCTGCTTTCCTGGACCAGGCCCTTTTCTAGATCTGCATCTTCTGGTTCCATAATCCCTGTGAACTATAGTCTGATTTGCTGTAGGTGTTATGACATCAGCTTCCTTGACTCTAAGGAGTTCGCTCACTGGGAATATTTAAGAATTGAAGAAATGAATGAATGAGTGAATGAATAAATAGAAGAGTAAAAAAGAATAAACCCCCAAATCTCTCTTCTCTCATTCTCCAATTCATTCTATGCTCATAAAGAACTCCCTGAGGTTGAGCCCAGGGAGGAATTAAGATTTTCAGGGGCCCCACGTATGGGTTCTGGCACCTCCTCATGATGTCACTGCAAGTAAAACAAAACCGAACCATAAAATATGAAACTTACACATACTTTGGGATTAAGATAGTAAAGTCTTTGTCTAGGGCAGCTCATTACAAAAGCATGAGTTCATTCACTGAAAAGTAGTATCTTTCTCCTCTCTCTTACTTATATTTGATCTTATGTTTTGGTGGCCATGGAGTATTGCTGCCCCGAATAAGTGTCTAGTAGGCCGACTGAATAAATTAATTAGCATAGATGTCTGCAAAGACAGGGAGAAATAATTTCTGATTTCTCAATCTCATCTGTTACAACTGGCCTCCTCTGTAGACCTTAAGAGGCCCGGGCTCCCCAGTGCCTCCTGAAATAGCCTGTTTAAGACTCTAGATTCTGAACTCATTCTTTGTAAGAGATGGGGGGAGCTTCCTAGAGAGGAAGGCTCACAGTGACAGGCAGGGAGACTAGCAGGAGAGAGGGGACGGATTGGGGAAACGCATGCAGGCTGGACATGTGCCCTTTTCCCCCTTTAAATGGCCTGCTGGCCTCCCTTGGTATAACCACAACATTGATGCTCTTCAGTTGTCAATAAGCAGAGGAGGATGGGTGCCTCTCCCTTGCCACCCTCTGGCCAGGCCCCCCACATCAACTTACCCAGCCCCAGCCTTCAGCCCATGAGTCTATTCTGAGTTCGAGAGCCACAAGTCACCCGTGTATTTTTGCCATCCTGGGCCAACATGACAGGGAAGAGGGATAACTGCATGACAGACACTCTTCCTGGTGGCAAGGGTCTTAGACATGATCTTACCTCTCTCCCCTGTGTAGGAGATGACATAACTGTCCACCGGGGCAATGGCTGGCTGCCACATGGCCAAGGCTTCTGTGTCGGTGACGTTGGCTGTCACCAGGCCAGATGGGCCATCCAGAGCTGCAAAGAAAGATGAGGACATGTTGGAGAGATAGGCAGTCATGGGCTAGGACATCAGACCACAGCTGCTGGGCTGTCTCCCTGCTCCTGGACTCCTGGTGTTGGGACACAGTGCCTGCTGCATGGACAGTTCCAAGTCCTGAGTCTGGGGCCAGGACAACCTGGGTTTGAGTCATGATTCCTTCCCTTGCTGGCTGGGTTATCTTGGGTCTCTATTTCCCCACTTGTAAAATGGGGACACTAATTCTGTCTGGCTTTACCCTCAGTGTTGTTTTGATGCTCACATGCTATGATAGGTGGAAAGGAGCTATATAAACTGGAAAGGGCTGAACACATGGTGAGGGTTGTCATTATAATAGTTCATACCACTTTTCCCACTGTAAGAACTTACAAAAACAGGGAACCTTAGAGAGTAAAGGCTGCTGGAGGCTCTTTTGGGCTTTGAACGATAACTCCAGGTAGGTGGCTGGTACGATAACTCCAGGCCCCAGAGGCTGGCAGTCCCTTGTTCTATCTTGGCTTCTCTGGCTAGTGTCTGTGTGCCCTTCTCCAAACCTCATTTCTTCAGGTGTCAGAGGGTGGCTGCTAGGATGAACTAGTCGATGTACGTGTGACGTGTGCTAGGGCAGTGCTTGCTCAGGGCAGCTGCTGTTCTTAACATGACTATTAACATTGTTGGAGTCTTAGATATGACTCCCAGATGACTTGTACGGACAAAGAGTATGGGCCTGTTTAACCGACCACTGCTAAGACCTAACATCCCTTTCTCAGAAACGAACCTGAATATGACTATTATCCTCTTGCATTTGCATTTATTACTCAGTTATTCCAGAACAACGGCCCTGGGAGGGTGGAGGGCAGCTGTCATCAGCTCGTTTCAAAGATGAGGCTCCTGAGCTCCAAGAGATGTGAGAAGTAGGAGAAGGCAGAGTGATTTTGGGAGCCTGCATGGTCTACTCCAAGCCCCTTCCTGCTTGAGCCTGCCTGTACAGAATCTCCTTTAAATACCGAGGACAATGGGCCTCGGGAGGAAGTGCAACCAGCTTTTGCAATCAGAGAGTCCATGAATGAAAGAGTTCTATGGGGGAAATAAGGGCCTGTGTGGCAGGGCGGAGAGGACTCTGGGTTCAGATGGGATGTTTTAATTGCATATAATCAACTTTTTTCGACTATTAGGATATTTTTAAAAATTTCCTATGAGGCCCATTCTTTGGATCCCTTAATGGATTAGACTGGATAATTGGTCGTCTATCAAAGGATAAATTGTTTGGAGACATGGCTGCCTGAAGAGAAATTTTCCACTTCATTCTGCTTCAATGCAATTCATTATTTCCCCCTCCTTACAGTATGCTGCACAAATCAGGTTATAATAGGAAAATAATCCTCTATTTTAGAAGAACACAGGGCTTGGAGTGAGACTGACCTAAGCTCAAATTTGCTTCAGCATAACTAGTAAGTGGTGTGGCCTAGGCCAAGGTATTTCATTTCGTTGGATCTCAGTTGTTTCCTCTGTAAAATGGGAATGATGGTAGCCGTATTAATGGTTTAAATGCAAAGGGTTTAGTAACAGTGCCCGGAACACAGTAGCCACCCAATCAAGTGCAATTACTTTATAGCTGTCACCATTGCACGTCTATGTGATGCACCTGCTTGAAAGGATTCTCTCAATAGGCAGGGAGGGAAAGAGGTGGATCAACGGGCACAGTCATTTACATGTACAGATGCTTTACATGTATCATTTCATCTGATTCTTACAGCACCCTGCAAAGGAAGCAGAATTGTACCCATTTTACAGAAAAGGAAACTAGATCCTAGAGAACTTAACTGACAGCTCAGGTATCTAGAAGTTGTAGACTTGGCACTTCAATCCAGGTCAGTATGACTCCCAAATGTGTGCTCTTTCTTCCACATTAACCCAAGAAATGAAGGCCCAGGGAGGTTAAGGATGAAGTCCAGGCTACCCTGCCCATAAGAGGCCAGGGACAGGCCAGAAATGAGGTCTTTGGGCCTCAAACTCAGTTCCACTTTCCACTAGGATTTCCCAAATAAAAGAGTTTTTTTCCAGCGGCTGAGTCATGAGCAATTATGTGGAAGGTGGGAAAAACACCTGTGGTGAACGATCCTGAGACTGGTTCACTTTCCTCGAAGCCCTTCATGGCGATGACACTGACAAGGTACTCTGCTCCGGGCAAGAGCTTCATCAGCCTGGTCTGGGTCTTGGTTCCATCCACATTTACCACTGAGGATGTCCCTGGAACATGGCAAAAGCAAGATCGGGAATGGTGAACCTCACTGAAAGTTACCGTTGCCCCAAGAACGGGTGTATCCTATTTGGAAATGAAACTGTATCTTGATCCAATACCATTTTCTTGACTTCCTCCCATTAGCTCCTACCCTCTGGCATAAGCGAAGAGGTCTTACTTTTTGTATAATGCTTTTTTTCCATCCATGCAGATGCCAAAATCCAAGCCAGGAGAGGAAAAAAACATGAAGTCACAATGTGCTAAAAATGGCAAGTTTCCGTTCAGTAGAGAGCTGGCATGTTTTTATTTATTTATTTTTCCCACAAAGAATATGAAAAGCTCACTATGTAATGTATATTGGATGTATTTAACCCTTGGTCTTAGCTTCGGAATGTACAGGCTCCCTTACTCGCCGAGATTCTACTCTTCAAGGAAAGAAGACGGTCATGGTCAAGTGTGCTACTCTTATATTTGCTAAAAAGGCCACAAGTTATATTTCAGGGCGAGTTAGGAGCTTACATGCCAGCGGGCCAAACTTCCGTAGAGCTGCCACAACATTCCTCCAAAGAGATATCAACCATCCCTTCTGTACATACTTCCGCTTGCCAGGATGTCTTTGGGCAGATTTGACTGTGCATGCCCCCTCCCCGCCACCCCACCACGGTCTTTGTAGCCCCCGGGTGCTGAACTAGGACTCCCAGTTCTACTACCAAAATCACAGCTCCCCATCTGTGCTGAGACAGACAGATTTCGAGACCAAAGGGTAAAACCCCACATGCAAGCAGGTCAAGATGAGCTTCTCAGATGAGTGTGCTCAGATGTATTTAGAGTCTCTGCCATTGAGTGAAAACAACATCGGAGTCCATTTCTCATGGGAATCGAGAGGTTCAAGGCTGGAGAGGGTCTTCATAAAATGACCCTTCACAAGGCAGTTCTTCCAAAGATCTTATAGGTTACAAATGAAACCCACAGAGAGGGTCTCAAATAGAAGGAAGTAACTTTCTTTGGTTGTGTTTGGGAGATGGGATTATCAGAGGCCCTTCACTAGCCCACTCAAACAAGCCCTCCAGGCTGCTCCTCCCCTCCCGTCTTGGAGGGTCCTACCTCCTGCAATGGGCACGTAGGTAATCCGGAAGCTCTCCACCTGGGCCGAGGGCGCCATCCAGCTGACAGTGGCCGAATCTTCAGTGATGTCTGAGAAACTGATCTCCTTGGGAGAGCCCATGGCTGTCAAGGAGAAAGCACAGGAGAAACCCAGAAATAGTCAACCATCTTGCTCCTCAAAGATTCTTCCTGGATTCCTTATCCAGGAAACCTCAGCCTCTAGAGTTGGTGTCTGAGCCAAGCCTTTCAGATGGAGAATACGGTGATCTGCGGTCAAGTTGTGGCTTAAGAGAAACTATTGCTCTCTCCTTCAGGTATAGGGCCCAGAGCCTGAGAGCAGCCAACCAAGTAGGATCCTAACACGACAGCTGATATCTGAGGAAATGAGTCTGAGCTGTGTCACAGCTTGGGAAAACATGCCATCCTACAGTTTTTCAGTTTTAGCATTTTTTCCCCCAAACCTTAGCTTTCTAGTTCCTTTTATAAATGATACCAAGACTTGACAATTATGTAGTTCTTCGTAACCGATAAGGATTAATCCTCATCGAGAAACCCCTGAGTAGAAGGTATGGTTGTAGTCATTTTACAGGGGAGGAAACTGAGACTTGGTTCTCCAACACACGTGGTTGTGGTGTCACCTTTCTGGGTCCCAGGACTGCTGCAGCAGAGCCGGTGCAGCGTGGGGATCCTGGAAATGACATTGACAGAGAAACTGACCTCGACAAACCCATTCCCAGAACTGGATGGAGGTCCAGAGCCAGGCGAGCAAGCAAAGGCAACACCTCTGCACACTGGGTCTACCTGCAGGGAGAGCAATGCCCACGGGACAGTTTCTGCTACATAAATACCTTCCCCAAAACCCAGTTTCCGTTGGCTCTCCTCTGTGTAGTTTTTGGCTTAGCTCTTTGCCCTCTTCAGCTGACCATGTTTAACCAGAGAGATCAGGAAACAATTTTCAGGTCTCCAGGGAGCTCATTTCCTCATCTTTTCCCTCTCCAACCCACGTTGATCATTAAGTTTTAAAGCCCACAGCCCCCTGGGGGAGATGTTTTTCCCCTCTTCATTTTGGTTTCTCTCCTCTTTTGGCTTTCTTCTGTGACCTTTTCTCCTGGTCGTCAGCCCCTGTGGCTGCCTGGGGTTTTGCCCTCTCCTTGGAACCAAGCTTTGGAAACCACAAGGGCTCTGGAGCCTGGAAGATCTTGATTGTCCAAATACCAGAGAGGGCGAGGGCAACCGGAGGCGGTTCCCTTCACTTCTGTGAGCCTCCATCTGTCCAGTGGGAAAAGTGATGCCCACCTACAGGAATAGCTTCAGGATTAGCAGAGCTCATGGATATAAAACCCCTAAAAGAACCTGGCACCGAGTAAGAATTCAGTGAATGCGATTGTTCTCTCTTTATTTCCTTTCCCATATAACTCTTTTCCCCATGGGCTACCCTGGATTGTGAAGAATCTCCCAGGAAAGATCTAGATAGGCTGGCTGAAAAAAACCCCAAAAACCAAGAAACCAAAAAACCAGCGAGGTGTGTAAATGCAGGCACTGTGCTCTCCCTCAGCTAGCCTGGTCCATGCCGCCTTTCACTCCAACTGCAAACCTCAGCACATCTTAGATGTATCTTTGTGGACACGGCTTGTTTTCTCTTGGAAGTCATAAGAATTAGTAGCTTCATACATCAGAGTGGGATGTGCTCGATCAGCGTGGTGGTAGGAAAACAGCTACGTATAACAACCCGAAGGAATGGCACCGTAGTGATGGAATTCTAGGCTCAAGGGTGTGGAGTTTTTGGACGATAGGCCTCCCTAGGTGTGAAAGACTAGTTGTTATTTTAGCACATCTCCTTCTGTCATAAATAGTGCCCATAAGTCTCCAGCACCATCGTAGAGGAGATGGTCAATGGGAACATGAAGATAGAGCCCCACACAGCAACTAAACCCTACTATTGAAAAGTTGGGAAGACCCAAGCAAGGTGATGCCTGTGTCTTCCCAAGTGGGTGCTTGGTTTTCAAGAAAAACTCCATTAGGGAAACATTTGGAATTGCTAAATGTTAATTGCTTCTATCTGCAATTTGCATAAAACGTTGCCTCCTCAAATCTGGAGCAAACGTCCATTGCTTTAATTATGTGGCCGTTGACAACCATTTTTAAAAATTTATTCTCCTTCCCACATATTTTTACTGAATACGTCATATGTCCAAGGTCCCATATTAAGCTCCAGGGGACAGCTACTGTAGCCAGTATGGTTTAAGAGCAAGGATTTTGGGGTCAGATTGACCTGGGTTTGAATTCCATGCTGGCCTTACTAGCTAAAAACGCCTTACCCCCTTAGTTCTCAGTTTCCACATCCGTGAAGTGGGGCTGAATGCGGCACCCACTTGGTCTGGCTGTGTCATGGCGAATCATGGAGGTAAAAGTGGGTCAGCTGCCCTGCTGCATGTGGCAAGGAGTGCATGCTTTATAATTGGTGGTTGCTGTGTTTATGCTTCATGGGAGTCAGAGCCAGAGGCACCGAGCATCAAGAGCCTGGTTCACGTAGAAGGGGAGGGAAGATTGCCAAGCAAGGGTCTCTGCAGACCTGCTGAGTCAGGTCCCCGGGCACGTTGCCATTGTAACTTGGTGGGGTGTGGTTTCAAGTGCATCTGAACTGGAAATGGGCAGAGGAGTTTCAAGGTTGTCTGGCTAGGAGAGGAACAGTAGGATGGGGGGGGGGGCGGGGCACATAGTGGGAGTTGGGAAGAAACACACATACGCCAGAGCATGGAAGTGTTCCCCTGAAACGATTCTAAAAAGCGTACAGATTTATGCCTGATTTTGTCTATTTGTACGGACAAGAACGTGGTCATGTTGACCGCCTCTGTAGAGAGGAACTAGGGAGCAGGGACAGCATTGAATAGGGACTTTGCTCTATACCGTTTTTTAATTTTTGAATTTTGAACCAAGTGGCTCATTAAAAAGATGAAATTCATATAAAATCACCCAACCATAATAATAGTTAGTATTGTTACAATGGGTAAGGAAACGAAGTACATGACATTCATGATCTTATTTAAACCTCATGGCTGAATTCTGAGTTAGATTTTACTTGCCAGGTGAGGGGACCAAGGCTCAGAGAGGAAAGGAGTCCTACCCAAGGTGACACAGCTGGTGGAGCGAGCCTTAGATATATTCCCGGGCGTGGGCCCGGAGGCTCCAGGCCAAAGCACTAGGTCCGCTGCCCTACCCTGCCCCCAACCTCCCTCTGTGCCGCCAGGCGCCCAAGGCTGGCAGCTTGTGCCCAGGGAGTGAGAGAATCTGCAGCAGCTGTTATGAGGACAAAGAGGAACAGAACATCTCAGAGAAGGGTTTCCAACTGTGTGGGGGAGGAAAGAGGAGGAAGGATGGAAAAGACAAAAGGGACACTTTGTGAAACTGCTCAGGTGATGGTGGAATTAGACGTATGCTGTGTGATGGAGTCACCTGTCCTGTCCTGTCCCCTCCAAGTACCGGAGCAAGGGGGTGCAGGCACACGTGTATACACACACGGGCACACGTGTACATGCACATACACACACACACACACACACACACTTCTCCTTGGCTGTGAAATATAAAGCCCCAAAATAAGACCTTAAAGAAAAGGCTTTCCAAAAGAGCAGGGTCTCTTTTTCTTTTCCTTCTTACTTTCTTTTCTTTTTTTTTTCTTTCTTTCTGTTAGCAACCAAAAAAAAAAAAAAAAAAAAAAAAAAGCTCTTGATTATTCATTCTCTCTCTCTCTCTCTCTCTTTTTTTGGTTTAGAACTGCAGGACCTCTAGCAAAACAAAATCAGTGATCAGAAGTAAACTTTGAAAGGCAGTGTTTATAAACCAAGGTCAAAATCAGGTTCTGTCTCTGATCTGGAGTTGTTTTATGGGCAGCCACAGGGAGGAGGAGACAGGACCGGCATCCCAGGGATAGGGTGTCCAAGTTAATAAGAAACAGGGTTTCTCCTCTGACTGAACTGCCGTCTGCACTTCAGCCTTCCCTCCACGCCCACAGATACTGATTATGGTTTCTGTAGGTGGCTTCTCTGAGTTCAGCAGGTCCTGAGACTTGACATCACAATACACCCAACCCTGGGCAAAGAGAAGGTTTTGGCTAATGCTGCGCTCTCTGCCCGTCAGAGATGGCAAGTATATATATTTGTCGGTTATCTCTCACCCAGCCTGCTTACATTTAATAGAATTAAAATAAGTTGGTGTTTGGGTTCTACAGCAACCCCGACCATGTGATGCTAGGCAAATCACATCTTCCTGGGCTTCAGGTTCTTTATGGCACAAACAGAAGAGGCTGGGCTGGGCTACACCCTTTTTCAGGTCCCTTTTACCTCTCCCTGTGCTTTTGTGATTCTTTCTTCTGATTCCTCTTTGAAGCAGTGGTCTCCAGGGAATGCTCTGCTTCTCTTTGTCCCTTAGTTTCAGGAGGGAATTCACCCCACCTGTTATATAGGTCTTTCCCTCTAAAGAGTCCTGTTACCAATCAACTTTCTTTTTTCTCCTTGAAACAACTCATATGGGAAAGGGTTTGCATTTCCCCCTCTAGTGCTTTTTAGAGTTGCTCTGAGTATCTATCGTATAAAATCATGAGCTTCATGAAGAGCAGCCTGTTGACCTTGCCAGCTCCCTCCTTTGATCCTTCCTGAGCATGGTACTGATTATTCACACATAGCATCTGATAAATATTCATCTTTATAGGTGGAGGTACCACTTCTCCATTATCCTCTGTATACTGTAAGGTCAAACATTTGACCAGAGGTATTTCTACACACACACACACACACACACACACACACACACAATGACAAGATAATAGGGTGAAGGAAGGCTCTTTGGAATTTTAAAAATGCAGTAACTGTAATGATGATGATGTATTAATGAAAATAATGAAAATCCAAAGAGCTTTAATTTGCTAAGCCCTTGCTCTGCACCAGATCCTCTGCTATGGGCTTGCCATGAATGATCTCATTCAATCCTCACAATCCCATTAAATAAATCGCATCACACTCTTCTTGCCTAAAGGCTTAGCCAAATTGTCCACACTCACACCGTCTATGATTGAAACAGCTTGGCTGCATCTGAAGCTCTTATTATTTTGCCGCCCTGTGAAAGAAGACCCCCAAGTCACGACTTTTCTCCGTTATCTCCTGTTTATGTACGATACCTGTTGTTGCTATGGCACTGACTGGTTGGGATCGCCTTCCACTGCTTATTCCATAGAGTTCAATTTCATACTCAGTGGCCTCTCTGAGACCAGTTATGTCCCTGGTTCGTTCGGGGGCAAGTAGGGTTATTTCCAGTGGCTCAGACTGCTTTTTGGTATCTCTGATTTTGAGAACAAAACTGTCGAAGACCCCCTCATCAGCTGTCCAGGACAGACGGAAACCATCTGGGGTGGCGTCTGAAACCAAAAGGTTGTCAACCTCTGGCTCGGCTTCTAGAGGAGGAGAAAATGGTGGGAGGAGGAGAGAGAACATCATTTACCAGCCTGTGCAATCTTCTTCTTCAGTTTGGAGGGGGGGTGTCAATAGGCAGTGGCCCTGGCTCTCAGAGATAGAAGTGTCCTGAGATACCGAAAATAAAATTATTCAACACAAAACAAGGAGAAGGGGAAGATGGAGTTCACACATTCAGTACAAGCCAAGTGGATGCTTGCATATGTGAGTTTTGTCTAAAAGCGATTCTGTAAATCCACATCTGGACTCAGCTTTGGCCCCTCCCAGCATTATTAAACAAGTTCAAAGCCAGTAACTTGTTTACATTTGCTGTCTTCCAATGGCTGAGTGCCCATCCTCTGTGAGACCTTTTTCTTTTCTTTTTGAAAAGACAAATAAACCCGTATTAACAATCTGTAGAGTTGCCCATGAAGATACTGCTGGGTGAATTTCCCTTGATCCTGAGCAAAATGGCTTTTAAAATGTTATAAACGTTATGGTCTTTTTGCTTTTTTCTTGGAACTTTTGTACTAAAGAAGGCTCCTTCTCTTGACTTTTTTGCTTGCCTTTTAAACCATTAGATAAGTGTTCAGACGGTAGACCTGAGGCCCAGAACCTCTTGTGCTCCATACTTTGGACCCAAGGCATTATCTTGGATTGCCTTAACTAGACAAAACTCAATGTCGAGGTAAATTTAGAGCTGAGTTTCCCAAAGTGTACTCAGAGCAAACTATTCCTGTTTGTTCTTCTTCCTTAAAAGGCACCCAATACCAAAAAGGTTTGGGGAATACTGCCTGGGTAAGTCCCTCTTGGAGAGACACATGCACATTGGGATATTCTGTGAAGCCTTGTTGTCAAGGATACTACTAAACTATGTTTAACTGAGTGTTTCCAAAACTTATTTGAACATGGGACTTCTTCACCAAGGAGGACCTTTGAATATCCTATGGAACTAGTGAACTCTAGAAAGACTTTGGGAAACACAGGTTTCTGATTGTTAAAGTTGTTAATGTTATATGTCTCGAGGAATTATTATTAGTCTTAAGAAAATTATGGATTTAGTCTGTGTCAAAGAATCTCTATGACATTAGTGTTTACCAGTACAATAGGTTTGCAGTAGGTTTCCAAGAAGGAGCCCACCTGGTAAGTTTATCAAGATCACAGCTGAGATTTTGAGGTGGCAAATGCTGTAAATAGGTTTTTGAAATATACTCATTGGTATATTTCTTTTGAGAAGGCTGAAACATAGCTGAGGACCAGCCAAGATGTACACAGAAGAGGGTGATGTGGAGTAAGCACAAAGAACTATGGACAAGACATGGTCTAAAGGATTTGGGAGGCCAAGTGGCAAACATTTCGACCTTCTCATTTCTGGAGTGGGAGAAGAGTGCTCGGTAGAGACATAAGACAAGGGGGAATGTGGGTGAGGGGAAGACAAAAGAGCAGGCCACAACTATGGATTATGTAGAGAAAATGGACAAGGATGTTAAAGCCATGGTGACGAGGTAGATGGATTACACAGAAGAGAACCAAAGAGGGGAGAAAATGGCTCACTTGAATCCAAATACCTGTAACAATCTCAGCCCTCAAGGGCTTGGTTTGGTGCCCTTGGCTGAAGCCAGAGACCATAACCTCATAGCCAATGCCAGTTATGAGGCCTCTAAGCTCCAATTTCCTCTGGGTTCCTGAAAGTGTGAATTCTTGGGGGTCCAGCAGCTTCCCAGAATCCACCACCGTTACTAGGAAGCTGTCAAAGGCATTCTCCGATGCCATCCAGGAAACTGTGAACCCGTAGGGATTAATGTCGGAAATGGTTAGGTTTTCCAGAAGGGGCAGGGCCTCTGAAAGAAGGGAGGAGTGAAAATAACTCAGGTTAGCAGCAATGACCCTGCTGATAGCACAAGTCTCCATGAATACCAAAGATACCCAATCAAACACTAAATGTGTTAAATTCTCAGAAAATGAATATTTAGTAAAAGCTTATTGGGTGCCAGATGATGTTATCTTGTATCAACCTCTCAAGAGGCCTATGAGATAGACATTATTCCCATTATGCAGGCAAAAAAACCCTGATTTCCAAGAGGTTGATTGGCTTGGCCAAAGTCACAGAGCTCGTAGGTGATAGAGGCAAGGCTTTTAGCTGGGTCTCATTCTAAAAGCCATAAATTTTTCCATATAAAATTGGATATCTTTTGTTGGGTCTAAACCCCTTTCTCTGCTTCCCACTGTCTTCAGGTCGGGAGGAAAGAAATCGACTCCCCTCCTCCCAAATATGCTTATATATTTCCTTTTTGGTATACTTCATATGTTTCTATTCCAGTCCTAGTTTGCATTTTGAACCAAGGTGATGAGGCCCATTAGTGACATCCTCATAAGCCGAAATAGAGGGAGGGGGCAGGATTTTTTCATGAGTCAGAATTAACAAATCATGCTTGTGACCCAGTATGGAATATTAGGACTCGTTGATTCTTTTGTTGTTTGTTTTCCTGGATAAAGTCAGGAGATAAAGACAAGTCTGGATCTTTAGTAACTTCTGATGTCATCTGTTCATTCATTCACCAAACATGTGTCCCGGGCACTCGTATTTCTTAGGTGCCAAGGGGTTTTCAATCGCTGAGATTTCCCAAAGGACTGAGCTCATTATCAGCTAAGTTTCTAAGTTCCAGCACTTTCCAATTGACAAGGCTTCAGGTCCATTCTCCTATTGAAGCCTCACAATGACGCTGTGAAGTAGATATTGCTACCTGTCCCTTCACCCCCATGACATCAAAGGAAACGGAGGTCAAGGACTTATCCAGGATCATATATCTACTGGATGGCTAAGCTGGCCTCCCACCCAGCTATCTGATTCCAAGCTCAATGCTCTTTCCACAACCTAAGCCAATGTCTAATTGGTCAGCCCCATCAGGGCTGGCAGGTCTGGAGGTGTAAGAAGGATCGATGAAGAAGGTCCAGCCACTCCCCTCTAGCAAAACAAAATGTGATATCGATGAATGTGTTTTTCATTTTAGGGGGCATGGGCCTGGGCATTCCATGACCAGCTTCAGCTCCACCTCATTTAGAGGCACCTGCTCCATTGCTTCTAAATAGAAACTTTCAAAGAGATAAATGATCTTACACTAATCCCCAGACTCTAACCCGTGGAATGTAAAGACAAATGTTTAAAAAAAGAAGATTTTGGTGACTGAATGAACAAGTGAATGAATGCCCTCAGCCCTGCTTTCATCTGAAGCAGAGATTTAAATTTTGTTGTGGCTTGGACTTCCTAAACATATTTAACACACTTTACATTTGTTTTGAGGATTTTTTTTTTTTACCATGTAAAGATCTCCTAAAAATCATAACTCTATCAAAGGCAGTGATGAAATTGCATACACTGTGCAAACAGACTTCTTTGTCTGCAAGACAAAGGTCTCAAGTTCTGTTGCTGAGTTTTGTTTAGATAAATGGCGCCTCTTTTGATAGCTAGCCTCTTTGCACCTCCACCCCATCAAAGCAGCAGGTTCCAAAAAAAAAAAGGAGGGTGTTCAGGCTAATTAGTCAATTAAGGCCTTATTTATAGTCATTCATGTTCAGCCTTTTTGTTTTTTTCTTTTTAAAAAAATATGCTTATTTTAAGACTCAGGGTCTTTTCACTTCAAGGATTAGCTGAGACAATGCTGTAACCAGATCTGGGATTCCCAAGCCCAGCACTCCCAGCCTGCCTTTCATCTCTCTGTTCTGTGGGAGGTCCTGTGAGAGGGCGACAAGTAAGGGCCTGACTGACGGGATCTGTGGCTGGCCATTCCTCTCCTCCTGCTCTTCTCATTGCTTTGGGATGCAAGAGAATAGAAGTCCCCACCTCTCCCTCCCCAGCCCCGCTCAGAAAGGAGCATGTTCTGCATTTGAAGACTCCTCTGAATGACTAAATTCACAAAAGCATGGAACAGAAAAAACAACCACTTTTTGATCTCACATTAAAACACGTCTGTCCTCTGTTCTCTTAAAAAAATAAGAAGTCACGATTTCATAACAGTAGTTGCCAGGTTTCTATCTAGACTTGTTGCTTATTTTTAAGAACACCACTCCCTTCCTATTGCTAGGAAATGGAGCCCAGGAAGACGCCTGCTGGATGCCAGGCAGGTAAATTCCATCATAACCATTTAATTCCTGAGACAAGGGCTGCTGGAATCAGCTGTGGGTGTCCCTTCTTCATTCATAAGGAAATTGGAATTCAGGGCAGTTAAGCACCAGCCAAGGTTACGCAGCTAAAGAAAGATGTGGGAGAAAATGAGAAACCACTCAGGCCTGATTTCAAGACCCTCATGCTTCGAGGTCATCACGGCCGCAGTCAATTAAATATTTAATTGAACGTATTAACAAGTCTTATTGGCAGCAATTTAGATGCTGGGAGAGGCCTGGTTTAATGTAACAATCAGAAGGCAAAGCCGGTCTCCTGAAAATTATCATTAGTGGAAAGCAAGAGACTTCTAAATATTTGTCAGGCCTAGAGATTTGGTAAATCAACTCCGTTCGCAGTCTTTGCCATTGATTTGGGATAATCTCAGGCAAGAAAATGGAAAGCCATATCTTTTTGTAATTCTTATGTAATTCAAAGAGAGGTTAGAGGTCAAGTTCAATAAATGGGTAAGCTTTAATTAAGTTTGGATTTGTCTGCTATCCCAGGTCAAACCTTCAGTAATCTGTTGTAGGAGTTGATTTAGGACAAAGTTTTTTTTTTTTTTTTTTAAAGCAAAAGGTAAATTATTGCATTTCTGGAGCAGGTGGTTTATGAACTGCCTTACATAACCTGATTTATGGACAAAATTCCTGCTCTTGGCTGTTACTAACTTAGAACTCATTCTTCAGCCAGAATCACTAAAATATGGATCAGCTCATATAGCTAGGCAGGGAAATCCCTGGAAGCTTTATAGAACTGTCAAGTACATGGTCTCCATTTCTCACAAATGGCTGCAAAATACCCCTTTTTGCAATAGGATCTGCTCTCTCTTCACTTAAACGTTTACATTGGGAGTGAAGACTGTATTTGGTGCCGAGTTTCCCTTTAGAAGGCCTGTCACATTTCCCTTCCCCGTCTCCCATCTCAGAATTCTAAGCGGACAAGTGGACAAGCAAGAACCTCTGAATGAGTACCTGTCACGACAAAGGCAGTGAGGGGTCTGGTGGGGTCCCCAGCCCAGGTGGTCCCTGCCACACTAACGTCATAGCCAGTGTTCTCCACCAAGCCCGTGATGTGAGCGTGCTGTGTGTCTCCTGAGACCGTGAATTGCTGGGGCTCATACAGCGAGTGAGAATCGCTAACATTGACAACAATCTTTGCAAAAGGCCCGGCTTGAGTGGTCCAGGACACGTTGAAGCTGTCGGGAGTAATATTGCTAAGGATTAGCGTGCCCAACTGTGGCTCTGGCTCTGAAGGGAAAGGGGCATGGGTAAGAGAGAAAGAGAGAGACATTATTAGAGGAACCAGTGGATTTTTCCAGAATGTAGCCATAGGACATGAAAGCGCCAATCCCTCCAAATATTTTCAGAAAGTTCGTATATTAGGCTGTGGCTACACTTGCATTGACCAAAATGCTAGAGAATACATTGATTTCCCTGTAGACATCAATGTGCATTCCTTGTAAGTATAGACATGGCCATTTGCTGGCCATGTGTGAAGAAAATTAGAATGGGAGACAGGAATAATACAGAATATTAAGGGTGCATTTCTAACGTTTGCAGTGGGGCACTACGTGCTCTAAGAAAAATAGCTTTATAGTGAAGTATTTGTGGATATTCCATCTCGCTCTAGAGATTCACAAAGCACGTTAGCATTTTATAGCCTCTGAAATGCTGGTTCTGTAAAGAAACTTACTGAATTTTGTGTAGCCCAGAATTTCACAGACTTACTGATCAATGGATACTCTCCCTGAGAAATATTCTTTGAACATCTCAAGGAGCTGAGCACATCTTAGAAAATGCTACTTTGAAGTTTCCTTATTTAGTCTTCTTTTGATCTATTTGGATTGTACAAATTAAAGGCTAATACCCGCACAAGAGAAATTCTCCACAGTGTTTAGGAATCTGAAGGTCTCCTATATACCTTGGGGAAATCTGCATCCTACCCGAAATACTGTAAAGTAAAATGGCTTTCATGAATTTCCTCACGAATACAAAGTGAAAAGAAAGTTTAATTAGGTGTTGCATTTTCTGACTAGAAAATCCACTTACTGGATAATTTGCAAAGACAGCTGGCTCCCCTGGGGGTTAAGTTCCCCTTGTGCCTTAAAGACTGGGAGATCAGGGTGAAGGCAACTCATTTTTAACGTAGGGGGCCTGGGCTGCTAATTTCAACCAGGATGCGGACGGTCAGGCCTCCTCAATGCTCATTTATCAAGTAATATTAACATCAAAATAAGTTCAACTCAAACTGTATTTTAGAAAGAGGCGGCAGTCCTGGGAGGGTTGAGGTACCAGGGTCGACATTTAGTGTTAGGAAGAGAAAGACTTTTCCTTCCAAGGATTTAGGAGTCGTTTGGCTGCAGCTCCAGGATTAAGAGGAAAGAAGGGACTCACTTGGAGAAACTCTAACTGGACCATGGCACAGCATAACTTGATGCCATGAAGTCTCCAAGGGCAAAAAAGGTTCTGGCTCAGAAGCAGAAGATAGCTGTAGGTAATGGCACACAATCTCCTACTTAGCAATTAGTTTGAGAAACTAATGATGCTCTAATTTTTAGCCACAACGTTGGCAAATTACTTCAACCACACCACATAGGCCTCTGTTTGCTCTTTCCCTGTATTTGGCCGTGGAAGCAATCTCTCCGTGTAAGGATGTGTGTTAGGACCCTTCTCATGCGACCAGACAGGGACTGGCAGTGGCAACGCATTCACCATGCAGAGTAATACCTAGGTTTTCATGACCAGCCTGGCCTCCAGCTGTCTCCCAGAGGGTACGACCAAGCTGGAAAGCGAGGTGCAAGAGGAACCCCAAAGAAAGACAGAGAAGGAAGTTATGGTCAGTGTTCCATGCAAGCTGGGACATCTTTCTCTCACTATTTCTAACCCTTCAAAACATGCCATCTGCTTCCTGGGAACAACAGATTTAATTTAATGCTCTGAACGTTCACCACATGCACCAAGATTTGGACAAGATGACAGATGAAGGCAAGACTGACACTTTGTGACGGATGTCAGTAGATGACAAGGCATGCTTGACAGGGGAAAGGTCAAAAGAGAAGAGTCTGTTTGTATGGAAGACAAGCAAATAAAAGTCTTAAGAACAAGGTGAGACCCCTGGGTCCTCTCACGTGGTTCCGAGAGCGTGCGTTAGGGTCTTTTCTCTGCATGCTCCTGGCTTTTTAGAGTCTCGGGGGGAGAGAAAGAGGATGTAGACCATTCTGATCAGAGAACCAAAACTGGCATGCACGCACCTCTTTGAACACGACACAGGCGACCTTTGATTAGACCACAAGCAGATGATAACGGGTGGAACTGGAAACGATTATTCAAGATCAGATGGAAGGAGGGTTTAGAAATTCAACCAAAGCAAGTCAGGTTAACTCTATACAAACAAACAGAGCAGCTCCAGATGTGAGTGCCTATTTAGGAAAAAAAGAGGTTGACATTGAAGTTCCTTAATTTGGGGTGAGGGTTTTTTGTTTGTTTGTTTGTTTGTTTGTTTTAAAGCTCTGATTTGGGTGGCCCTATCACATTGGAGAAAGATATGGAAGGAAAGGAGGATGGAAAACGGGTAGCAAGTGTTTTTTGTTTTTTGTTTTCTTTAAATGCTCCTCAGAAGAAGTTCAATGGAGACTTCCAGAAGAAGCCATCATGGGAAATACCTGTGGTTGCCTGGACCGTCAGAGTCTGAGCAGGGTGCCCGCCAATCAGCCCATGAAGGTGGGCAGTGTAATTAGAAGAAGCTTTGAGGTTGGTGATGACAGAGCTGCGAGCCGCTGCAGGCACAGAACGCACCACCGTCTCCTGGCGGTGGACGGAATTCCTAACTTCTATAAGAAAGCTATCAAAGGTAGCCTCCTGGGCTTTCCACGAGAGGGACACACTGGCCCAGGTCACATTCGAGACAGTGAGGTGGCTAAGGAGAGGTTCGGCTACTAAAGCAAGCAGAAAAAAAAAAAATATGAAAGCGTGTCAGTTTAAAATACGGTCACAGAGTCAAAAAAACCAAAACATGTAAGACTAAATCCATAAAGTTTCAGACTTCACCCTTTGGAAAAGGCACTGGTCCTTGGTGGAAACCCAGTTCAAGCCATGAGAAACAAATGGATTGGGGTTGGGTGGGTTTTTTTCTCCCTCTGGTTTGGGTGTACTTGAATCTGGGGAGGACGACAGCTCGACCACCCCGCTGGCCCTCTGTAATCTCACATACAATGGGGACAGACCCTCCCTGGGCCATGGGTGACTTAAGGGATAGATGAAGCTATGATGTCAACCCTTTTCTTGGATTCACTGTCCAGAACATGCTAGGGATGCTACTTTGAATGGATAACCTTCTCCTTTCTGAATTCAGATAGAGAGTTCTCTCTTGCTGCAAGCCAGGGAGCGGCTCGGGCAGCTTGTGTACCAAACATACTACAAATTTCAGGAAGAGCAGCTTTTGACCACTTCTGTTTTTGAAATCCACCATTCACTCCTCTTGGGGGCAAGACAGCATGCTCAGATCTTTGCTCCTAGAGGTCGCAGTGGCACCGGGTCGTTCTGGATGGCACAGATTACTTGTGCACCCATCTGATTAGAAATCTGCTCTTAAGAAAAAAAATTTTCCCAGTTGAAAAAAAAAATTAAGAGCACCGACACAATCTCATTAAATCTTTGGGATACTTGGGTAGCAGGAGGCCGAAGACACTAGGATAACACAAAATAAAAATTTTAAGACCTCTTTGATGGAGACACCTTTCCAAATCAAGGGCAACTCTGGCTTTTTAGGTACAGAAGGGCAAAATCCTTTTCTCCAGATTCCAAATGGAATCTGATGGAACCAGACTACATTTAGTGCCACGCATGTGCTAGGTCAGTGGTAGAGCAGACAAGGGGCTTCGTGGAAATCCACCATTTGGGCTGCTGTTGGAAAAGAGTTAAGTTAAGTGGTGCTCCAGCCTAGCGTCCTGGAGGAGTTACGTGCGCTACGGCTTGTGCTCCAGTGGGCGAGAAGGAGCAGCTTCACCTTGCAAAGAAGACTCTGCAGACCTAGAGAGAGGGTATCAGACATGGGAGGAAGCAGATGTACCTGTGGTGGCCGTGGCACTGATGATTTTGGTCCGGATGCTGGGAGCGAGCCCCGAGAGGTAGATAACAAAATGATTATTAGGGTGTAGCCCTGAGATGTGGGCAGTTCGTTCAGTGCCAGAGATATTGTATTCCATCGTCTCCAAAAACCTATTGGAATCAACAATTTCAATGGTAAAGGTCTCGAAGGCCCCATCGGTGGCTGTCCAGGAGAGATTGAAGCTCTCAGGGGTTATGTCAGAAACAGTTAAGTTTCCCACTTCAGGTCCTGTGGCTGAGAAGGGGGAAGGGGGGGAGGGGAGAAGACAAAATGAATCGAGGGTTAATTATTTGGCTCGTGTTTTAGGACGGAGGCTGTTAATAGAACGGCGGCTGGGTAAAAGGATCGGCTAGTTCAGGGTTATGGGGAAATGCAGCGGGTGTTAGCTGTCGGTGCCGAGGGGAGAGAGAAAGGGGACTGGTCAACAGGAGAAGACACAGAGGCAGGTGGGGGCAGCTGGACTGCTCTGGAGCTGCCGCTGAGATCCTGCGTGTGAGAAGCCACGTAGCGGAGGCCAGCAGGGACCGTGGGGCCAGCGCTCATGCTCCCCCCACTGCAGGGCTGCTGGCCGTCTGTCAAGAGGTAAAGGAGTGCTGGAAGCTTCCAGTCTCTGCCCTTGGGAGACCAGTTACTCAGCTCCCTCCTAGGGGCATCCTTCGCTTTGGGGGAGCTCCCATCTATTTAAATGAACACTGAGTGATTCTGATGCCATTACTCCCCCCCAAGGTGGTACCTTGAGGCTTCTGATTTCGTGACTTGAAGGGAACTGGCAACTTGTCAGTACGGTTCTTGGGATTGTCTCCGTCCTCCTGACAGCAGCCAGCTGTTTTCATACTCTGCTAGAATAGCCCGTCCTCTCCTAACTGCCTCTGTGCGGGCCAAGAGAGCTACTGCTACCGCGTTGCCAGCCAGGGGAGCCGAGCCGAGGCCAGGCATTCAGGGCCTCCTCCTCGGCCAAGAAGTAGCATTTCGTCCAGGAGACAGTCCTACCAGTGCTTTTCCACGCAACAGGAATCAAACAGGCAGAGGGCAGGCGGAAGCGGGGTGCAAGGAGCTAGTACTGCTTCTCCAGCAGGGAAGGAGAAGGCGTCCCATCCCAACAGACGTGGTGAGACATACATCAGAGGGGATTACGGCTTCCTCCCCTCATTCCAATTCCTCACAAACAAGCATGCTGCTCTCATTAAAAAGAAACAGAACAAAACTGGACACACACATAAAAGGGCACCCAAACCGCAGGATCTGCAGGAAGGATCAGAAATGGCAGGTGATTTCTCTTGCCTTCTGGGAAGAGATGACTTATGGATGTTAGATCCAAGAGCCCTGGGTCCACCCTGGGCAGCCTCAGCTGCAATTTCTGGGCATTTCAAGGTCATCATCCACACAGTGGCTGTCTGTATAGTGCTTGTCTCAGCGAGGATTATTGAAATGATTGAGGCTAAAGTGCAGAGCTCTGCTTTTGCTAGAATCCAGGAGGTTGTATCGGTTTGCATGGCAGTTTTGTTGTAATAATTATCTAAAAAATGGGGCAGGCGTATGCAGACCCAAACAGGACAACCTCTGCTGAGCTTCAGGCCAGTGAGGGCACATGGGAAGGCGAACAATGGAACACGGTGCTGGGGGACGCTGCTCACTGAGCAGGCTCCTGGGGAGCACGGAAGGCCCTGCCGCTGGGTGAGTGCAGTTAGCCGCACCCTCCTGGGCCAGCGCTGGGAGGGCGCCGCGCAAGGCCAACACTCCAGGGAGCAGCTCTTGATTAAAAGAGCAAAAAGGGCATCAGATCTTTGACATTCATAGCCTGGTACATTCCTTGTTTCAAATGCTGCTGTGTGGACGTCTCCTAATGAATGGCTTTTTCTTTGGTACCGTCTCCAGTCATAATTGTGTGATTTTTTCCCCCCTTTTTGGTCTAGCTATTTGCTAATTTGGTGTTCTCTAACAATGACTCAGTATCTGAGAGAATTGCCCAGAGGAGGGTAATTCAGTTCTCTTATTATACTCAGTGCATTTTAAAGAAACATTTAAATTAAAACATTTCTTTTAAATGCAAGAACCACGGCGCCCATACCCTGGAGGGATTTGGGATGGTAAAGCACCGGGTTCCAACTAGCAGAAAGACTCTACAGTAAATCATCGGTGCTCTACCCGAACTCACACGTGGCCAGGGGTGGCTTTTAGCTATAGTGCAGCACTGGAGAGGAGAATGAAAACCACCAGGCTGTCTCCTGAAACAGAAAGCCAACATTCAAAAAGAGAGGGAGTGGGATGATGAGGCATGAAAGTCTGGGAGAGGCTGGAGGCTGGAAGTCAGAGAAGGCAACGTCTCTATCGTTCATTCTGGAAATGGCAGAGGCTTGTAGACCACAGCACAACTCACAAGGACGTCCCTAGCATGCACAGCCAGCCACTAGGAGGCAGGAGGGAAGGGCCCAGACGCGGAGGGAAGCTGATTTTCTGCCCAGTCTCTTGGAGAGGAAGCAGGGGGACCCAGGGAGGGTGTGGACAGTGGGGAGGAAGGTACCTGTGGAGGCCTCGGCAGAGAGCACCGGTGTTCTATAGCCCTGGATCACCCCGTAGATGGTGACTCTGTAAGGGGTGGCGGCCTTGAGGCCTGGGACCTCCACGGCCCGCAGGCTGCCCGGCACTGTGAAGTTCTGAGGTGCCTCCACCAGGTTGGCCTCCTGCACCTGAATGACAAAGTGCTCATAGGCCGGGTCAGCTGCGGTCCAGTTGAGTCTGAGGCCGTCCCAGCCAGCCTCGGTCACGGCTAAGTCTCCTAGCTGGGGGAGCTCCTCTGAAGAAGGACAGAGAGGTATTTGTCAGTTCTGCAAACCAAAAAGGAGGAAACCAAACGTCCCCTAGCCCAGCTCTAGGGAAGAGAGAGAGAAAGAGAGAGAGGCATGAGCATTTTCCTGGGCAAGTGTGGTCATTTGCAGTCTCTGGGCATTTCTTTACAACTTGGACTGCCATAACCTAGCCACAGCTTTCTTCAGGAGTTGAAAATGGCCAGTAAGGGGGAAGATCCTTGGGGTTCATCCTTTAGAAGGCAATGCCATCCGAACCACTGCACGACCCACAAGAGGTGTCTGGGCATGTGTGGCCAGAAGCTAAAAGGCAGTTGGAAAGGTGGGATTGTGGGCCAGGGAAAGGGGGGATTGTAGACCAGGGAAAGGGGGGATTGTAGGTCAGAGAAAGGAGGGTAGTGATGCTAAAAGCACAGGCTTTGCAGGCAGCTGGGCTGCGGTTGGAATTCCACCAATGAGACATCAGCTGGGTAGCCTTGGGCCTGTCACCCAGCTCATCCCTGAGTCTCTCTCCCCTCACCTACAAAGAGAGCGGATAGTGCCCTATTACTGGACCATGTGATGGCTAAATCCCGTTTATAAAGCCCTGAGTGTCGTACCTGACCCACACGGAGTGCTTAGTAAGCGGCAGCCCAACAGATACATCATTATTTAGGTGCGTCTCCCTGGCACGTCTCAGCCATTGGAGACAATGACCTGCCTCATTTCATGGCTCCACGTGGGAGACATGGTCTGCCTGCTGGCCACCTGCTATCCGACTGGCTTTATAAAGTGTGTGCGGTCTCAGTCGGGCAAATGTGATGTTTTATCTCTGGACTTTGCTCGGCTTTCAGGGATCAAACGTTCTGTACTGGATTCTTGGCTCGGTTCGTTCCCTCCTACCTTCTGTGAGTACTTTGTGCCTGAACGAAGAACGGCTGTATCATGAAGCAAAGCCATTTGTGCAAAATGAGGGGCCTACTTTTAATTAAAAGTGATTATGTTTTGCTCGGTAAATGGTGCAGAACAGGGCCCACTATTTATCTCTCTACCGCGTAGGAAGGAAATTTAATGTAGTTCTTATTGCTGATTTAGAAAGTCTGGATTCGGAACGTGGCAAAGCCCACTGTTTAGCGGCATACCTCTCAGGATTAAGCGCAATCTCTCAGACTCTTTTTTAAAGGCTGCAGTGGCCATGGATTCAAAGTTAGAAAAGAAAATACCTGTAAGGATTTCAGCCAAAAAAAAAAAAAAAAAAAGGTGCACCCGAGGTACTTATTCTCAGGTATTTCAGGATTCGGAGGACTGCGAGAGTCTGAGCAAACTCAGCCTAGTGGAGGGGCCGTATTCAGGGTCCCATATTCAGGGGCCGTATTCAGACTGCACCACGTCATCACGGTGCTTTTGTAGGAAAGCATCAATGCAGGAAGTCCCCTCTGCCTCCCTAACTCACCGAGGAGAGCTGCCACTTATCTGTCACGTAGTAGGGTTCCTTGTAAGATTTCCATGTGCAAAAGGAGTTCTATTGCTAAAAACAAAAGTTTACACACTACAGATAGAGACCGTTAGCACCCTGTATCCAAATCGCTCGTGCCTCAAAAGCCCATTTTGCTCATTTGGTTTGAAGGCCTTACAAGCAGCACAGGACAATATAACCTGGCCAGCTTAGGTGGATTGCGATATCACCTTTCTTATTTTTTTGGAATTGTGTGTAGCTTCTAGCAAGGACCAAATTTATATGGTATATGTGAACAAGAAGAACAACTTATTTGAATTAGGTTATTTGGGTGCTATTATCAAACCACGGGATGTATGGAGAAAGGCACGGATGGAGGGTCCAGCATAAAAACTCTATTACCAGAAATCTGGCCCATTTGCCCCTTTTAAGGCTGTTTCTAAAAACCTCATGAACAGCACAGAGTTTCCTATAACAGATGGAACAGCATATTTCCAGGGGACAAATTGGGATAAATTGTTTTTCCTCCCCAAACTGAATGAAAAACATTGAAGTCAAGTGTGGCTGTTCTTTCTTGGAAATCTGCCGTGAGTGTCTGTTAAGGAGAGAGAGAGAGAGACTCGGACGGTTTCAGCCAAAGATGGCTAGATGGTTTCAAAGTTTATCCCATGCAGATATGACTACAAGTTGGACGGCAGTCAATGACTCTGAGGCCACTAATGATAAGATTTCTCTAGAAAGTTCTGACCTTATTCCTGTGCCACAGTGCTACTGTGTCTGCTATTTTCATTATGATACGCTGGCTCTCTGATAGATTGAGCTCTTTGCTGTGCAGTATTTACCGTAGGATGGGACCTTTGCTAAGCACCTCCGGCTATTGTTCCATTCACTACTCAGGAGGATGTTCTGAGGTAGGCCATTATCTCTGATTTGAAGGTGAGAAGAGAAGGCTCAGCAATGTCAAATGATAGACCCAGGAACATCCAGCCAGCAACGTGGAATTCCAACCCAGACCTCCCTGAGTTAGAACCTGCGTTCATGCTGCCCATCAGGAACATCGGGATAAAAATCTGATGCACGGGGAATGTTCTCTATTCCAAAGAGAGGTTGGCTCAGTCATGTCCCTGGTGTGGGAGGAGGGTCCTATACCTGTGATGGCCTCCACCACAAGGGGTCGAGTGCTGCGGCCCCCCACCTCGCCGTGCAGAGTGACGGTGTAAGGGGTCCCGGGCCTGAGGCCTGGGATTTCCACAGAGCGCAGGTTGCCAGGAACCGTAAGACTGTGAGCTTCCTTGGCCTGGTCAGCCTCCTGGATCTCAATGACAAACTGCTCATAGAACCCATCGGGGGCGGTCCAGTCCAGAGTGAGGCCATCCCAGCGAACCTCAGGCACTGTGAGGTTTCCCAGATCTGGAACCTCCTCTGCATGAGGACAAAGAGTTGCTGAGTTACTAAAAAAGGTAATTGCATGCTGGGATTCAGGTAAGCTGACGCCCTGGCTGAGGTTGGGATGAGTTGTCTGGTTAGTGTTGATTACAGAGGCATGATTTACAGCAGGTGCCGAGCACACTCTAATTGCTGGCACTAAAGCCAGGGTTTTTCTCTTCTGTCTCCGGGAATGAAAGATAGTTCTAGGAATTGTTCATAACTTCCATTCTTAACGTATAAATGGGGCTTTGGGGAATCTTTTAGTGTGTTCTTAAAATGAGCTCAGACCAATTTTTTTTTTCCACTTGCAAATTGTGCTTTCCAATTCCTTAGCTATTATGACTGAATCTTGCTTTGAAAGAAAAGTCAACTCTCACTTTTGTAAGGGAAGAGTAGGTGGAATTTTCCATGGAATTGGCTACCATGCTAGACTAGGACTTGGCCAAATAAGGGATATGACATTTGGATGGAAGTGGGGATGATTCACTGGTGTTCCCCAAAGTGGCGGGGCCTAAGCCCAGCTTGCAGCAGGAAGAGCTCTGATCCCTCCTGAGCAGAGAGATGGGGAGGAAGAGAATTAATGAACTAGTCTAGAGTACCTGTCAAGACTTCAACAGAGAGAGGAGTCGTGCTGAAGTCCCGCGTGAGCCCACGGATGGTGACGCTATAATGAGTGGCTGCTTTGAGCCCAGGCAGGTCCACGGACCTCAGTCCTCCAGGGACCGTGAGGTTCTGGGCTGCCTCTACCGAGTCAGTCTCCTGCACCTGAATGAAAAACTGTTCATAGGCCCCTTCCGGAGCAGTCCAGTTGAGTTTGAGGGCGTTCCAGCCCACCTCGGACACCATGACCTCTCCCAAATTGGGAGTTTCCCCTGGAGAAGGACAAAGAACTAGTTTAATGATCAAACCACACAGCAGGATCCAGGGGACCTTTAAGACAAGAATATCTTTACATTACTTAGAAATACAAGACTTTCATTAGAGAGACAGGTATCATGCAGCTTCCTGAATTTGAGAAATAGAGCAAAGAGCATGACGTCTAGAAAAATATTTGTTATCTTATTAAAGAATTGCCCCAACCTTCAGTGGGCAGGGACCTTAATTATGGGATTTTTTTCTCCCTTTTAAATATAATGCCTTCACATCCCTTACCAGTAGGGAGTCCGGCTATGAAGGTAAAGATGCCCGCCCCTGGGGCTGCGTGTATAGGCCCCAGGCAGGACTCTGCACAACCCCGAAGGGTATGGTTCACATGGGGTGCAGAGTCAAAGGTGCCCCTGGAGTCGTAGAGCCTGGTAGCTCCCCTTTATGAGACACCGCAGCACGCTATAACTTGGGGCAGAGCAAGTCCATTGAACAGTGAGTTGTGTCTGATGATCCGTGGGTAGTTTCCTGTTAGGAAAAACAGAAGCTAGAGACAGAAGGGTGAGAGGTACCTGTGGAGGCCTCGGCAGAGAGCACCGGTGTTCTATAGCCCCGGATCACCCCGTAGATGGTGACTCTGTAAGGGGTGGCGGCCTTGAGGCCCGGGACCTCCAGGACCCGCAGGCTGCCCGGCACCGTGAGGTTCTGAGGTGCCTCCATCGTGTCGGCCTCCTGCACCTGAATGACAAAGTGCTCATAGGCCTGGTCAGCTGCGGTCCAGTTGAGTCTGAGGCCGTCCCAGCCAGCCTCGGTCACGGTGAGGTTTTCCAGTTCAGGGGCATGGTCTGAATAATGACAGAGATGGGTCAGTTAAACCATGCCTCAAGTCCTTTTCCTGCTGGGAACCCCAAAACGGCAAACCCACCGCCAATGCTGAAAGGCCTGCGGTGGGGGCCGGGGCGGGTCGAGCACCATGTTTCTCTCGCTGCCTCCCCTGCAGGTGTTGTCGCCATCAAAACATCAACAGAAAAATCAATATAATGCTTATTTTGCCTTGTGGCCTGTTTGGGTGTGTCTTATGGAAATGGTATTTTTCTACTGACCAGTATCCTGTGGATCTAGAAAACTCTACACATCCATGTTAGTAGTGCCCTAGGCTTTGGTTTCCATTTTGGAAAGTGTCTCTCATCCTAAGGATGAGGTCATAAGGAACAGCCTTTGGCTCTTCTCAGGATTCTTGGTTTGAGCCGCTCAGCCTTCTGTATTTTGAGAAAATTGGCTCCTCTTAGATTCCCTTCCTTTTCATGCTCCCTCAGGCTCGTCTGGAAGGGCTGCTTTATAGTCTCTAAGAGCTGGGATTTCTGTCAGTCTCTGGGGCTCAGGTCAGTTTATACAAACCACTTGAGGAAGATCAGAGACCGATCAGCACAGTCTAAGTAAGGGCGTACTGAGGAAGGCGAGGAGCCTTGGCAAAACTGTCCCTCGCTGGAAAGAAAGTCTGAGGCCTGGGACGGACAGAGCTTATTAAGCTCAATTAACAGCGGAGGTGCCATCGTCATTCATCTCCTGAACATACCATGTACAGCAACAGCACACCTGTCTGACTATGCCTTCCAGGTGATCACTGGCCAGGGGCTGAGTGTAAGCGGGCTTTGCGTCCTGACCTAGGAAGAGATGGTTTTCTCTGGAAATGGATCCTGTAAACAACAGAGCAAGAACTCCCTCCAGCTCATTTAAAAGAACAAATTGTTTCTCTATTTATGCCTCCCATCGGCCGCTAGTTTCAAAAGAGCCCTACGCGTCCATTAAAGCTGGCTCCTAACCTGAAAATTGAAGCTATCCTTTCTGAAGGAAAAATGTTTCTTTTCAAGAATCTAATTCAGACTTTTCCAAGTTCTGGGGAAAGTTCTTTTTCATGTTTCATATTGACAAAGCTTGCCCGCCTTCAAATCTTGTTTGATCTGCAACAGGGGGTCTGCAAACTGTGATCTGATGGTCAAATCTGGCCTGCTGCCTACTTTGGTAATAAATTGCTAACCATAGTTTTTGTATTTTTTAATACAAAACTGTGACAAAAAGAAGATTTCATGACATATGAAAATACCAATGAAATTCAAATGTTGGTGTCATAGATAAAGTTTTATTGGAACACAGCCATGCTTGTTCACTCATGTATTGTTGACGGCTGCTTTTTGCCCTAAAAGCACCCCTGAGCAGTTGTGACAGAAACCTTCTGGCTTGAAAAGTCTAAAATACTTAATCTCTGGCCCTTTACAGGAAGTATTTGCCATACGTGATCTTGAACTACATTCTGTGGGCTCCTCATATAACCCAAATCCATGGCCAAAAGCTTACCCAAAGCCCTATAGCAGTTCTTAACCACACAAACATGATCTCGAAGAGAAAGAGAGGACCCAGCATATCTCGTTTGGGGGAACGAAAGGGAGAGTCAGCCATCCTTAAACCCATTGGCCCGGTGAGGCCAAGAGCAGTGCTCCTGATATAACAGTTGCCTTTTTTACCTTGGGATTTAAGCACAACTAAAATCAGGAGTGTGTCTTTTTCAAATATTCCAGCAGTCCTCATTGAAGAGATATAAAGCAGAATAAATAAATAAATAAATAAATAAATAAATAATAATAATAATAAAAAAAACAGTTTAAGCAATAGTTTAAGATTAAGGAGATTAATCCTATCATCCACAAATGCCCCCTATGACTCATCCCACTTTCCTCTCTTTTTCTCCTCCTGCTGCTTGTCAGGAATGTAGCTGGCATCAACAATTTTCCCCTTTAAGTGAATGAAGCCACCGTCTTTCCTTCTCAAGTAGCTGCTTTTTAAGCGATCTCTCTACTCCTGACATAAAGCTTTATCCCCGCCCCCCCCCCCCCCCATGTGACAGCAATGCCAGGGACCAGCTTGTAGGAGAGGTAAGGAGAGTTACCTAACTGGGGTAGGGAGGAGGTGATTATGGATTGTCTATGAAAGTAAAGATGGATGGAGAGAGGACAGGAGGGGATGCGCGGTGGGAAATAGCTCTTCCTGGGGAAAATGATCTTTTCTCTTCGGATTGGCATTTTTTTTGTATGCCACTGACACTATTATATGACACCCCTTGTGTCCTGGTCCATCTGTTCTTGCAGTTGACAGAGTGATTTTCACATAATGTCATGTTGCTCAGTAAATAGGAATAATCATGGTGATGATATTTCCACCAAAAAGTTTCACTGTTCTTCCACTTTTTTTTTCTTAAAGTAAATCAAGGAAGACTATCAGTTTATCTTTAGTGAGTAGTAGTGCTGTGACTATCTCTGTAATGGGTGCTGTAATGGGTGCTCTCCGCGACCTTTCACTAAACAAATGCTAGTCAGATAAGTAAAAGGTGTAACTTCAATGGGAGGGAATTGATGGATAAGTTAAAGGGAGAGAGATCATTATGAAATTAAAGGGATTGATATGAATAAAAAGGTGGGGACCAAGAAGTTTCACATAAATGCAGACTCTACATTTCAACAGCAAGTGACACGCTGGTGGCCTTACTGCCCCAGGAGCCCAGCGTTTCCGCTGTATAGTTCCACATTGGATTTCTTGGCATTTCTTTATGAAAAGGCTGTTGTCTTTTTTTTTTTACAGCTGTGCACTGGCATCTACCCTCTGAACAATGCCAGTGGGCCTGGGAAATCAGAATTTCGAAATCCCATTTCTATGCTCATGGTGGGTTGACCAGCTGGCCTGGAGGAATTTCTGGCTGTGCCAACTCTCAGCCTTCAGATGTTGTCAACTTTAAATCTTCCACCATCTTGTAGATGGTGGTTACCAAGTGCTAGCTGATTAGGAATTCACTTTCAGCGTCCACTAATGGGAGAGAGTGATTCTCCCACAGCAGGTGGACGGCCAAATTCAAGCCCGAGGATCCCAAAGGGTAGATTTAATTGCTTTGATCTTATCTTGTAAAGTCAAGAGAATTAAAATTAAAAGCCTTGACTGCTTTAAAACTTTTCAGTGACTCTTTTAACTGTCAATTATTGAGTCCAAGCCCCTTAGCATGATATTCACTGCCCTTTTTAGATAGCTTCTGATAATGTCTCCAACCCCATACCTTGCTGTGCTCCTGCTCCATCCTACAGCAGGACTGGGCAGCTTGTGTTCCACTAATATGAAGTTAGTTGCTCACGCCTGTGAGCTTCTCACATGCTGTCCCTCCTGCTGGAAATGTCATTACCCCCTTCTGCATTTCCTTTCTCCTTTTCCTCTTTGAGGACTCAGCCAAGTGTCATATCTTCCAAAAAGCCTTCTCTGATAGCCTTCCTTCCCTTTGCTCAGGTCTGGAATGGTTACTTAAGTTTTTGCTCCCAAAGCTTCCCACATTTCCCTCTAAAGCAGACTAGTTATATTCTTATATTTCTGGTTTTGGTCTCTCTTTCTCATTGCAACGTGCATCATTTATTTTTATTTTTATTTATTTAGGGTAGTCACACACACAGAGAGAGAGAGAGAGAGAGAGAGAGAGAGGCAGAGACATGGGCAGAGGGAGAAGCAGGCTCCATGCACCGGGAGCCCGAAGTGGGATTCGATCCCGGGTCTCCAGGATCGCGCCCTGGGCCAAAGGCAGGCGCTAAACTGCTGCGCCACCCAGGGATCCCACAACGTGCATCATTGTGTGCCTTCCTGTTCTATCTATAGATACACCAGCATTGCCTGACCCATAGCAGTTAAGTAATAAATATTTGTTGGATGGTTAAATATTTGAATAAATTCGAGTTTGCTCCATGAATGAATCAAAATGGCATCAGAACAGAATGTTCTCTGTTACTTGCAGACTATAAGCAAATTTCCACCTTTCTGCTTCCCAAACCCATGAGAATTACTGGGGTGTCATTGTTGAGTCTTACGCAAGTATGGAAAGATGCTTTATTGGCCTTTTGTTTAACATATTCTCACTGTTTCATGTCCCTACTGCTCACAGCAAATTCATAGCAGTGTTACTGAGTTATCAGAATACAAATGGGGTGCAGGGGTGCAGGGTGGGAGAGATGCCTGGCACACACTGATTTTCCTCAACGCTAATGTCATTCTACCTCTCTCTGTCTCCCTGTCTCTCTTTCTCCTTCCTTCCTTTCTTTCTCCCTCCCTCCTTCTCTTCCCTTCCTTCATCCTCCCTTTCCTGTCCCCCCTCTCCTTTCTTTCCTTCCTTTTCTATCCAGAATAAGCTTAATTAAAGACAGCAGAGTAACTTCCCTTCCCATTGTCCTACAGAGAGAGAATTTGGCCTGTTAATGTAGAGGTAGAAGGAAAAAACAAGGAGATTCAATGGAAACACTGCCCCTCTGGTGCAGCGGGAGTCCCCAGATGCTCACGAAGCACATGCTTGGCTGTGTCTAAGGCACTGGGGATGCAGCCCTGAATAAGGGACACAACAGAGTCTTTACATTCTGGTCAGTAGAAGGAGGCAGGTCATAGGCAAATAAACCAATACTGAATAACATCAGGCCAGGTAAGTTGTCATGAAGAATTCTGGAGTAGCATGAAGGGGTAAATCAGGATGGGAACACCATTTAAGACTGGTGGCCAGAGAGGTCTACTGAGAGGACACTCCAGCTGAATGAAATGAAGCAGATGCCAATGAACCACTGGGAGAGGACTGGTATTTACGCAGCAGGAACAGCATGTGTACATGTCCTAAGGTAGGAGCAGGCTAGGCATACTCAGGGACAGCGAGAAGGCCAGGGGGACCATGGTGAAAGGAACAAGAGGACGAGAGTCGGGAGTGAGGTCAGAGAGATTGGAAGGGCCAGAGTCTGCAGGGCCATATAGGCTGCGGTAGGGTCTTTGGATTTTATTTCAGGTGTGAGATGGGCAGCTGGCTTATGCATATGTTTAATTTGGTTCTGCATGAAGGAAAAAGTTTGCATTTTGGCTCAATTCCGTGGCTAGAGCTGTGGAATTCCCTGGGAAAAAATGCTTTGGGGACAGCCAATTCCACATTTCCTCCATAAAACCCATGGATAATCAGCAGCACTTTGCAGACTTCTGTTATTAAGAATCTAGGGATGGGGCTTCCTGGGTGGCACAGTTGGTTGAGCATCCAACTCTTGGTTTCAGCTCAGCTCATGATCTCAGGCTCATGAGACGAAGCCCTGCATTGGGCTCTGTGTTCAACGTGGAGTCTGCTCGAGATTTTCTCTCCCTCTCTCCCTCTGCCTCTCCTGGTCGAACTCTCTCTCTCAAATAAATAAATAAATCTTTAAAATAAAAGAAAAAGAAGAGTCTAGCGATGCAGAACCGGGACCCCCTTTCTTTTGAGGTTTGAACCTATAGCCCTTTGACATTTCAGGACTCACAGCCACATGATACACTTGCCCAAGAGCTCCCACTTTATCTGTTTCTTTTTTTCTTTCCATATGTATTTTTTCCCCATATGTATCAGGCTAAGTGCCTACACTTGAACTTATTTCCATATTCCTCAACACAGTCCTGTTTGCCTTTATGTGTCTGTGCAAAAGCTTCCTGCCATTTTAAGCCTTTCCTGATGCCAGAAGTCATCCTGCACTTCTGCTCTACCCTCTGTACCCCTAACTCTAGCAAGCAGAGTGTTCTGTTGTTGTCTGTTCCTATGTTTACCCACAAGTCCCCTGGAGGCACAATCTGGGCCTAATTGATCTAGTATCCATAGAACTTAGCCCATAGAGCTCAGTTGTAAACGTTATTGGTCAACTAAATGTTGAAGACTTGAAAAGATAGAATTTAGGAGAAGGAAAGAAACATCCACCTCACTTTTAATAAAATAAAGCTGTTCCATGGAGAAAGCCATAGGGAAAAATATTCTGGAGACTGTAGAGGAAGAGCTAATAAAAGGGACTCTGCACATTTTTTTTTTCCTGAAATGAAGGATGTCTTTAAATAGACAACATGATTTTTATGAAACCATACGAAGGATTCATGGCTAAGGAAATGAAACCACTGAATCTTTGGGATGCCAAAACTGGGCTCTTAGTCAGAGACCAAGTAATTCCAGCCTGTGGTTCACTTGAATGCTTTCATCTTCCTGAGCCGCTGAGGCCTGGGGCTTTCCCTCTGGAGACAGGAGATAACCTAGCTATGGCCAGAGGGTAAAATGATTGAGTAAAGATAGGAAACATTCAGATACAGCATTTGTCAAACTCAAGGAAAGGTGAAAAGAGAGAGGGGGAGAGAGAGAGAAGGAAGAGGAGCAGGAGAGGAAGTAGAAAAAGAAGAGAAATACCTTCTCTCTTGTTTTTCTGGTTCATTTGCTGTCCCTTGACATCTTATGACAAGCTCATGTTTATAAAGCTGAAACATTCAAATCTCTACCGTAGATTTTTTTCTTCTGGAGTTTATCTTGCCCCTCCTTTATCTAGGATTCAACTGTCCCTCCAGATCACCCTTGATGATCATCTCATAGCTGGGTTGGAAGCAGTACGTGTGCAGAGTCAATACAATTGACCACTTGAGCTCACCTTAGACTTTCTAAAGAAGCTACTCTTTGTCTACCAAATATCCCTTCTCTCTCCTTTATAAACAACAATTTTATGTGGGCAGGAACAAGCTGAACCAGACCACTTTCCCTAAACTTGCTTATAGCTTGGAGTGGCCCATGAATATGAGCAGAAGTCAACGGTGAGGTTTCCAGAAAGACTCATCTAGGAGGTACTCCTTCTTGGTTTTGGTTCTTCCTCCTTCTGGCTGCCTCATTCAGAGACGTGAAGGCTGTACTGCAGCAGCCATATTGTGACATGAAAGTGACCTTGGGAATGGACCAAGCACTAAGAATGGTGGAACAGAAAAAGAGAAGGAGCCTAACTCCCTGATAACTTGGAACTGCTATGCCAGACCTGAACCACCTAGTCTCAGATTTACCTTAGGAGAAGAAATCAACTTCCATTTTGGTTAAGTGACATTTTTTGAGTTCTCTGTTTTTTGGCAGGTGAAGGTACCCATAAAGACAAAGATTCTTCAAGGCATTTACAAATTTGCCCATCACTATGGGCAATTTGCCCTGCTTATTGATATTGTGTAAGACTAACATCTCTGCCATGACCCTTTCTCTGGCTGCCCCTGATTCTCCCATTCACCCCCTTTCCTTGACATTGTTCTGTCTGACATTCCGACTATCCAGTCTTCCCCACGGACAGGGAACACATGAGTAAAAATAACAATGCCGAGTACGTGACCCACTTCCCCCTCAAATATCAGCACACTAAAATGTATTCAGTGGGTCCTCAATAAAGACTAATTAAATTGAAATGAAAAACTATTACTTGCCAAGCCCTGAAGAATTAACATTTTTCACCTATACTTCTTGAATAGTTTGGGGCCACAATTATATGTGCACATATTTTTTCATATAGGAAGAATGAAAATTTTTTTCCTGATCATTTTTTCAACTTGGCTACTGAGGAACTGTGGCAGCAGGTACAAGGAATAGGATAATCAGGAAGAAGGAACTGGCAATCAGGATTTAGCTGTCATGGAAAAATCAAGTTTGCTTCTTTAAGACTAGGAGGAAAGAAAACGAGGATGGTGCTGTGCAAGCCTCAAAGGATCATATGCAACTTCTCAGGTAACCTTAGAGGGAAGCAAAAGACCTGAAATAAAAACATTTAGCGGGAGGGGTGCCTGGCTGGCTCAGTCAGTGGAGTACACGACTCTTGATCTTGGGGTCATGAGTTTGAGCCCCAAAGTTGGGTGTAGAGATTACTAAACATAAATAAATAAATAAGAAGTCAACTTAAAAAAACATTTAGCAGGAAATAATCAAAACATCCTTACCAAAATCTTGGTCATCTTGAAAAAAATAAAAAGTGAAAAGTAAATTAATTGTTAGTCTCATGAAGGGGGCCAAAATATAAGAAACAATTTAAAAGACTCTGTAAAATGCACAAAATTAATTAATTTAAAAGAAGAAGAAGAAGAACAACAACAACAACAACAACAAACACCAAAGAAAAACACAAACCCTGATGCTTTCAGTTCCCTTGGGAAGAAATATCTTAAAAATGCTAGTGATTTCCCAGCAAGAAGACTGCTGAGTCAGCTGAGAGAGGAAATGGTAAGTGAATATTTCCTTCAAAGTGCTCCGTAGAAGATGCATAAGTAGAGAAAGTTGTTGGTTCTCCCCCCCTGACTTTCCCTTATGAAGATGGCCCGACTTATGGGTGTGCGAACCTTAGACCCCACAGAGGGTCTGGAGGGAACTCAGAGGCTGACCTCACCTGTGGATGCATTTAGCCGTGCAGGCTTGCTCTTGTGCCTGCCCTTCTCTGCTGTCAGGAGGATGGAGTATCCCTTCCCAGGCTCCAGGCCTCTCAGGTCGTAGGAGGTGGTATCTCTGGGGAGCTTCACCTCCACTGGCTGGCCTGAGGGTAGGCTGTAGTTGAGGCGGTAATGGTCAAACTTGGCTGAAGGCTTCCTCCAGTGTAGGGTCAGGTGGGTCTCAGCAGTTTCAGACACCCGAAGGTCCTTGGGTGCGTCCAGGTCTGGGAGGAAAGCAGGTTGATTAACACGCCTCTCAGGCTGGAAGGCAGGGCTGCTTCTGGGGCTGAAAGGGAGCTGGGAGCTCGCATTCCAGCTCTGCCATCCAGGGGCTATGTGGCTGCAGGTGGCTTTCCTTCTGAGTCTGTTTTCCCCTCTCTAAGGTGCTGTTGTACAGTGCCTTGTTGGAATTTTGGAAGATTAAAAAGAATATGGAGGCGTATGCATACCATGGAATACTACTCGATTGAAAGCATCTAAAAGAAGGAACTGACTATTGACACAAGAAACAATTTGAATGGACCTTGAGAGAATTATGTGGAGTTAAAAAGCCAGTCTCTGCAGGCTGCGTACTGTATGTGTGATTCCTTCTATGTAGCATTCTTGAAATAACAACATGACAGAGATGAAGAAAAGATTAGGGATTGCCCAGGGTTAGGGAGAGGGGGCGGGAGGGAGGTGCCCACGGCTATGAAAAAGGGGACAAAAGTGACCCTAGTGATGGAACTATTCTGTGTCTTAACTGTATTGATGGCTGCTTATGATAGAACCACATAGTACTAAATACATACATACAAAAATGAATGCATGTAAAACTAGTGAAATGTGCATAAAGTTGATAGATGGTATCAGTGTCAGTTTCCTGGTTGTGCTATTGTTCTATGGTTACACAGTTGTTGACCTTTGGAGGAAACTGGGCAAAGGGTTTAGGGGGATCTCTCTGTATTATTTCTCACAACAGCATGTGACTTGACAATTACTTCAAAATAAAAAGATGAAAAAGAATAGGTGCGCGAGTGCTCAGCATTGGGTCCTGCATAATGAGGAAGCCCTGTGAGGCATGATCTACATCCTCTTTGCACACTGGACCTCTTTCTTCACAGTCCCTGGGGGGAAGTAAGGAGGAGACTGGTGGAGAAGTAGAGGGAAGAGTTTTCTTTTCTTTAACAAAATTTCCAGGTGGAAAAACAACAACAAAGCAAACCTTGAAGAAAGAATCAGTGGTGTCAAATCATACAGGTCCTCACCACCCTCATCCAGAGGTGGGAGCTTCAGGATGTAATGGGTAAGAGCAAATGAAAAAGAGTATTTTCAGGATGAAAATGGGTAAAGACTGTGGACTCTTATCCATAGTCTGAAACTATGTTCCTGCTACTTATCATCTGTAGGACAAGGTTATACTATAAAAGTCAGGTGTTTTCTAAGAGAAAACCTCCCAGATATGTTTTGATTTGTTCATGGTTTATTAAAAAATGGAACTGATTACTAGCTTAAAAGGTTTCTTATAAAATCTGGTTCCAATTTCTCCTAAAAAAAAAAAATCTCATTCCCCTTCAGAATCATTTAGATGCGGCGTGCTTATGTTACTTTTGAATTAGACATCTGGGCTAAATGATGCTAGGGGTCCCTTTCTCCTCTGAGCATGTACTGTTCCTTTCAAAGTACATTTTCTGCCTCCCGAGCCCCAGCACATCTGCCAGCACCAGCCCAGAGGTGACGGGGACCCAGGGGTGTCTCACCTGTGGCCGCGTTGATGGTGGCTGGATCGCTCTCCTTGTCTGCCTTCACAGCAGACACTCCGATCCCATATTCAGTTCCTGGCCTCAGACCTAAGAGAGAACATGCAGGTGGATAGTCAGCCCCAAACTGGAAAGACTTTCAAAGGATCATCAAAATAGCTGTGAGCTGCCTGTTGCTGGAAGCTATGATTTCTCATTGTCTGGTATGTTCTACAGACTGTCTCCCTGAAGTCCAAGTGGGAGGGATAGCTGGGAATTGCACTATTTTCTCTACGTGAAGGGCTGCAAAACAAGGACATGCCTCCTGACGGGTCGGCTGGATTTGGGAGGTGGAGCTCACCTGTGAGTGTGGTTTTGGTGGTGGCTTGCGGGCTCCTTGGGACTTCGACCTCGGCATGGTCACCTCCAGAGATGGGAGCGTACTTAATTCTGTAACTGTCAACAGCTGCCTTGCCATTCCTCCATTCCAGGGTGATGCTGTTGTCTGTCTGGGAGACACGACGGAGATTTCTAGGAGCATCCAGGCCTATTTGGAAGAGGAAGGGACATTTATATTGAAAACACAGGTGCCCAGGAGACTGGGAGTCTGACAATTCAAGCTGAGACATGAAAGGCACCTGCCATTGGAGCAAAACGACAAAATCGTCCCCACCCACACAAATACTTGATGCACAGATCTAAATAAATACTACATATTGGCACCTTTCCCCATTATTTCATTTCATTTCATTTTATTTTTTTACCTTTCCCTATTATTGATGTATGTGATACTCTAGTCATTCACAAGCTCCTCAGATTTTATGCTTAAAAAAACTATATAGAAACTTACAAATATATAAGATCTGTGAATGTTAAGAACTGGTCTATTGTGCCCATCACTGTATTTCTAATAACTCATATGGTGCTTACTGAGCTCCAAAATATATTTATTGAATTAGTGATTGACACTCTGGGACTTTTAAAGGAATGCCAGAGGCTAAGAGGTTACGGGCGTCTTTGTCACTATGCTTTATTAAACTATACTTCATTATGAAAATATTTATTTGAATTTTATTTTAATCAGCACATTTTTGGTCTGAGATTGTGAGACCAGCATCTTCTATGTCTGCTGTTTTTTTTTTTTTTAGAAGGTTATGTGGTATAGTTTTTTTCCTTTAAAGTCTAACTCCTACAATATTTTAAAATAAACATTTAAAGGAATGAAATCTTCCTTTCTATTTTCCTACTGTCAAAGGAGCCTGGAAGACACAATCCTTTCTTTCCTGGCTGTTGACAAGGGAAGGCCTGTTACCTGTTGTGAAGGTCTCTTTGGCCGGGTTGCTGGACATGTCACCCCTACGGGAGATGAGAGACACCTCATACTCGGTGTCTGGCTTCAGGCTCCCAATGGAGTACTGGTTCTCATCATGTGTGAGATCGATGGTGGTACGGTCACCAGGCACATCTTTGATTCCGTAGGAGAGTTCAATGCCGTCAATCTCAGCCAGGGGCTTGAACCAAGTGATCAGAGCAGTGGTGTCCGTGACATCTTTCACCTCAATTTGGCTGGGGGCATCCAAGCCTGTGACAGGCAGATGACAGAGTAGTTTCAGAGATTGGGGCCAGCATCAAGGGCTGAGCAGAGAGGGACTTGCAACCAACCATCCAGCTCCATTTCTGGAGAGTTCAGTGTATACTGACCAACTGACCTTATTTTGTCTTTCTGAGTCTTGATTTCCCATTTGACAAGCTATAGAGAAAGATGATGACAACCACCTTGCAGGGTTTGTTGTTTTACTGAACATTAAAGGAGATAATGCTTGCAAAGCACCTAGCACAGAGCCTGGAGCATGGCAGTTACATGATAAATGCACCTTGCCCTGTTATTATTATCACTACGGTTCTCATGAGTTGAAGAAACATGCTAAGGGCCTTTTTCATTTAAAACAAAACAAAACAAAACAAAACAAAACATTGATTTAGTCTCTCTGACTTCTTAATTAGGCAAAACTCCCTGGATGGTTGGTAACTTCTCCATCAGAATTATGGAGCCCACAATTGAGGCCATCCCTGCCTTGGCCAGGTGTGGAAAGTTACTTACGAGGAAAGAATTCAGGCAGAAAGTCACCGCTGTCCCAAGTCTCACTATCTTTGTGCCTCCATCTCAGCCCTCCTCCCGCCCCACCTGCCCTCATGTTGTCATGTTGTATTGTGTGTGTTCCGTTGTGTTGTGATGGCAGGCATGGCGTACTATTTCTCACCTCTTGGCCTCTGCACTTGCTGTTCCTTTGTGTCTTCGTCCTGAGATTGATCCTGCTCCCTCTAAAAATATCTCATTCATCCCTCAAAACCCCACTTACGTGTCCTCTTTGACCCTTGTTGTAATCAGAGGAGCACATACACCCTCCTCCAAGAAGTATAAAGTTTCAGTTATGTACGGTAAGTTCTAGAGATGTGCTAGACAACGCAGTGTATGCAGCTGACAACAGTCATGAAGAGAGTAAATCTCATTCTAAATAGTTTTAGCACAATTAAAAATAAGAGAATCCTCATGCACTTTTTTTTCACTCTTTTGTAACATATTTCTCTATAGTTTATTCAAACTGTATTATTCAATTTAGATAGGGATCTAAATTCATTTATTTAGAGAGTGGGTCTTTGACCCCTTTTAATTCCCAGCAGAGTGTCAGACTTTGTCATTTATGTCTTAATTCTTTTTTTCTAAGTATATAAACAATTTTAATGCAAACATTAAAACAGACCAAGCATTTGGTAAATGCCTAAAATTAAGATATTTAGGCAGTTAGTCAATGTTTCTTTATTTCTTCAATTTAAAAATAGCTAAGTTTGTGTTTTCAGCATTGGTTGAGGAGATGATATCAGATGAAAGGAACTTCAGTGTTATATGGAGAATGAGAAGGAGGGATAAGACATATTTGATTATAAGAAACCTGCAGAGTCTATTTTTTGACTTCTAAGTGTTAGCGCATCAGTCTCAGCTTATGGACAATGAGCCCACAAGATACACAATGAAAACAAAACTACAATTCAACAGTGACCCTGCCTGTCCTGTGTTCTTACAGGTGCTAGCAAGCACCCAGACCACGCCTGCTACTAGCCTTAGCAGCTGTTTTGTAAGAAGTTGGGATTGAGTCATGCTCACTGATGTTCCCCCTCACCGCCCCCAGCGACCCTTGAGACCCTTGAATAAGAGGAGACTAGCACTGCTGTGTGCCGACTACATGCCAAGCACAATGCTTTGTCATGTATGTCTTAACTCTCATGATGACCCCGCAAGGACACCATAAACCCATTTTCCTGATGGTAGGTCATGGGATTAAAGAAAAAGAATTGCACAAGGTGATGGTGAGCAATGAAGCTGGAATTCACACTCAGGTCTGTTTGGGTCCACAGCCCATGCTCTTGCTCCTTTAAAGGACTCTCAAAAGCATCCAGGTGCCAGAAACGGTTATGATACAGTCTTACACAGATAAGAAGAGAGAAGGAGCCAAAAATGCTTTGTTACCCAAACTTTAAGGTTAACCTTTAAACCTGGATAAAGTTCAGCTACCAGCAAAATGAACACATAAGTGTCTGCCTCTCAGTGTTGATATTTATGTGATTATGGAACTTCAGGTGTTGGAATGTTTGTCCTGCAAGAAGAATAAAGCAGCTAATCCCCAGAGTTAGATTAAAAAGAAAGAGGCAGATAAAAGAAATGGTGTTTGTTTTTTTTTTTTTTTTTTTTTTTTTTTGTGTGTGTGTGTGTGTGTGTGTGGTTTCGGTGTGCCTTCTCTACAGCAGGTAAGCATTTACTGGGTCTTTTCTATGCCTTTCTGGTGATCTAATGATTTGATACCGCTCTCTACCTACCACAGAGGGATGGTGTCAGAATGATGGAAAACACTTGCTTATAGAGGAGACAATCTAGGAGTTGGCTCTGAGCTAGGCAAAATGTGCAAATATTTAAATGCAAGATGTTCTTTCTTGTCATTAGTCAACAGATTTAATTTTTCCAACAACTCTTGCCAAAAGGAATCAATTCCTTATACAGTTGGCACATGCGCTATCCTGAAGGAGATACAGAGGTTTTCCCAAATGGCAGCGCAAAATAAATTTATTTATTGATGTTTATGATTTTGCTTCTTGGTAGAATGATCCCAAATTCAGACTTTCTTCCCCCCCGCCCCCCCACCAAGGGATCTAGTAGTGCCGAATTCTGATCTACCTCCAAGGAGTTCTGACATCTTTATTATTGAGTGACACTTATGTTCCTACTGGAGATACGGGATGGACACTCTTCATAGACCAGCTCCTAGTCAATGCCAATGGTAACTGAGGTGAAAGTCATAAAACTAGATGCTCACTGACAATTGTGGCCTCGTGGCGGCCCATTGTTAACCATGTGGTCTTTGTTAGAGTGATTTAGGTTCCCAAAGCCTCAGTTTCTACTCTTGAAAAGTAGCAGCTATAGTATGTGTCCTACCTCTTTCACAGGACTGGAGCATTAGATGATGTGGTGGGTTATTTACAGTGGTCTCTCTTATCTATCTTCCTGTCCCTGTGCCCCCTTTGAAATCGCTTTGAGGCTCCTTTCATCAAGGGATGGGTCTGCTTCCCCACCCCTTAAGTCTGGACTGGCCTTGAGATTTGCTTTGACAGAGTGATACAGTGTCACGTGAGCAGGCCCAGGGGTTAGCAGGCTGGAGGCTGAGAGAGCAGAAAGGCACATCCTGGTTGAGGCCACCCAGGGCCGACCAGCCCCCAGCCCCCACAGATGCATAAGCGAGCATGCAAAACATGGTCTCAAACAGAGTTGCCCAGCAGAGCCCAACCCCAAATCACCAATGTGCAGAATCATTGTTTTAAGCCACAAATCATTGTTTTAAGCTTTTTTTTTTTTTTTTACGTAGCAAAATCTGGTTGATGCAGAAACTATGCAAGAGGAAATGCTATCGAGCGGAGGCACTATGGGGGACAGTCAGCTATGTCACAGTGTCTACGCTACTAAAGGTGGTACTCACGGGTGGTGGTCACCCTCTTCAGGCCTGGGCCCCGGGTATTATTCTTCACGATGTGCAGAGAGATCTCATACTCTTGCCCGGGCGCCAGACCAGTCTGCCGGTATGTGGTCTCTGGCCTCCTCAGGCTTTTGGTGATCTCTCCCTCATCTTCTTTATTCTGGAAGACAGGAGGACCTTGGTAAGACCTAAAGAAGGTTGGCACCTTCTTCTCTGTGACTCATTCCTTCCACATCCACTTCTTCGCTAAACTCTCACTGGGCTGCCGATCAGCGTGGCAGGTACTGGGGACACACAGATGATAAGGACACTTCTCGAGTTGACGTCTCCCTCTTTTTAACCTCCCTACTCACTCCTGTGACATTTCAGCCAAGGGACAGAATGTGAGAGCCAAAGTAGCTCTAGAGCCACAGATTCCATCCTTCCTATGACAGACTGAGAAGCAAGCATCAGAGAAGTTGGCTGGTTGTCCCATAGGCACCCAGTGAGTTAGTGGCCGGGCTCGGTCTCAGGAACCTGATTCCTCGCCTCTTCTGTGCTTTAAGGCCCAGACAGAAAGGATGCTCAACCTCAGATATGCCTGGGGCATCTGGAGACAGAGGTCATTTTTCCTCTTCTTTGCCTCTGAGTAGAAATTTGCCAGAATATGAGGAGCAGAGGGGACCCAGAGATGGCTTAACATCTACTTGAGTTCACAGCCCTCAGGGCTACGCTTACCGACTTCTTGAAACCCCTTAGATATAGGAGAAAACATGCGGGGGCTAACCACAGCCCTGTCCTCCCCCAGAAGCTAGGAAAATAAAGCCAATATGAGTCTGTAGAGCCCTGGGACCATCTTTCAGATCCTCGAGGCCAAATATGCCTGCTCCTCTGTGCTCCTTACCATATTCCGGAAGATGATCTCCCAGGTTTCAAAAGCAATGTCCAGAGGATCCCACTCCACTTCCACAGACGTCTCCTTGATGGACTTGAACTTTAGGCCTTCAGGTGCCGGCAAGTCTGTCAGGAAGAACAGAGGGAAGGATGGCTGCATATTTGGGGTGGTGGTGGTGACAGAGTGATGATTCCCCCAAGCCCCACTGGTGGGTGCCCCAGCCCTGTCAGAGCCGGATTCTATTTCTGACCACATCCGGGTTGCTGTTTACCGCCAGGCAGTATGAAAATTAGCATTAGGACCCACCATATGGGTAAATACTGGCAGTTTCACAGGGTTGAGCCATGTGAACACAGGGTTCGGAATCAGCCAGACTTGGGCTCGAATCTAAGCTCCGCCACTGCAAGTTTTGTGTGCGGGGACAAGTTGCACGAAGCGCCCCAAGCCTCGGCTTCTTTGCCCAGGAGGAAGAGGTACGTAAGGGAATGTAGAGAAGACTCAGCGATGTGCTGCCTGTAGACCGCTGGGCATGGTTCCTGGCCCACGGCATACGTTCGATACGTGGCGGTCCGTGGTATATTTACTAAGCAAAAATAAGGACCAGTTTCTAGCCACAACTTGCTCTTTAGGTATGAGGCTAATTGTACTGAAGTTGGATTCTTAAAGGAGTAACTGGAACCCTAATATTTCTACTCTTTGTTTTATTTTTTATTTATTTATTTTTGATATGTGAATAATGAGCACCCTAGAAAGGTCATGGTAGAGTGGTTAAGAGCATAAACCTGCAACCAGACCGCCAGGGATGAAGTCCCACTTCCAGCACTTATTAACAGTCTGATTGCGGGATGCGATGCTGACCTTACAGCCTCAGCTTTCTCATCCGTAAAATGGGTTAATAATTGCCCCGATCTCACAGGGTTATTGTGAGTTGAATGAAGTAGTAGATGAGGGGTTGCGTTAAAGGAGGTTTCAGTGGGCTGGACTGGATGCCAGGGTCCTCATCGGTGCAACGATGGAAGGACAGCCGGGCAGCTATGGGGGCAAAGGTGAAGCAGTAAGTCGCGGGGGCGGGTCGTGTCCTGGGCAAACCAAGGGCAGTGGAGGCTGTGGAGTCTGGGGGAGCCTTCTGCGCACTCACAAGTGGCCACTCGGGCGCTGACGGGAATGCTCTTCTTGTTTTCCAGGATGGCGAACACGCGGATGAAGTACTCCACGCCGGGCTCCAGCTCCCGGATGGTGGTGGATGTCTGGTCCCCGGGCACGCGGAACTGCATCTCCAGGCCGTCCTCGTGGGTGGGTGTGTAGGTGACGAGGTACTCCGTGACCCGCATCTCGTTGTCCCAGGCCAGGTTTACGGTCTCTTCCGTCACCTCTGTCACGATGAGGTCTTTCGGAGGGGACACTGGCAGGAATACGAAAGGACGGCTGGGGTCAGTGGGGTCAGTCGGGTCCCCTATAAGATTAGCTGTCGGTTTGTTTCCCTTTACTTGTCCCTTCCACTGTCTATCACAGAGCCCTGCAATCCAGCTCCCATTCCCTAAAATGAAAAACTCACCAAGGACCTCCTGCTGTGACCCGACCTGACAACCTTTGGTGGCCTTCGGGCTCAAGTCCTGAGTCCCCAGTGCGGCCTTCAGCTTTTCTTGTGACCTGGCCCCTCTGAGTTTTCTACTCTCTGGACCTCAGCTCAGCTTCAGGCCGCCCGAGTGCAGCTCCCTGCTCTGAACTCAAGGTCACCCCTCGTGTGCTGGAAGAGGGCCTGGGGCTGATTTGGTCCAATTCTTTCATTTCCTAGATGTGAGCGAGGCCGAGGGACTTGCCTAACTTTGCTCATCTCATCAACTTAGGGACTCACACCTCCTCCCCGCTAGCCCAGCGCTCCTCCCAGCGAGGCTTCCTGCCTTGGGCACATTAGCCACATTTATTTATTCATTTCAACCACACTTTAGTCAGGGCGGAAATTCTCTATTACAGCAGGTATGGTGTGGGTGGGTGAGAGGACCACAAACAGGACTGTCACCGAACGCCCGCAGTGTCATTCTTTGCTGTATTTTCACTCACACCGGGTCTAGTGAGCGCTTACTGTATACTGCGCCCGGGGCTGTCTGGATAGCGCTCCTTTCAGGAGCCCGTAATCCCTGGGGTCAAATATAGTCATGAAAAACTGAGTTAAGAGTTAGTCACGACCTCCCTGCCTCCTAAGTGGTTCACTGGCCTTTATTCTCTAGCTGGGTGTGCGTTTAAAACGGTTTTACGTAATCTCACTGTCTGTTCAAATTGTGCTGAATTTCTGCTTCCATTCAGACAGAGGGATTCAGGTTCTTTGGGGTTCGGTGTCAGTGGGGAGTAGGACAGAAGGCTCATGTCTAGCAAAACGGCTGTTTTCCTTTCATCTCCCTCACCACAGGGCCCCGGGGGTTACACTTGGTGTAGACCAGGGTGTAGACTCAGACAGCAGCTCCGAGGTGCACGAGCTAGGGGTGGCCTTGGGACAGTTCCACGATGGCCCTGAGCCTCCGAGCCCTCCAGTGGGTGGCCCAGCGACAGGTGGCCCATGCACCTGTCATGCGCTGCGGCTGTGCAGGCCGCCCCGGGGCGGGCTCCTGCAGCAACTCACCCTGGGCGCAGTCCTCCCCGGCGTGGCCCTCGCTGCACACGCAGCGGCCCTCCACGCACTGCCCCCAGCCGCTGCAGCCGTTGGGGCACGAGCGCTGCCCGCAGTCCGGGCCCGTGAAGCCCTCCTGGCAGGTGCACCGACCGTCCTCGCAGCGGCCCCGGCCCTGACAGTCGCCGGGGCACCTCCGCTCCTGGCACGCGGCGCCCGTGAAGCCCTCGTGGCACACGCACTGCCCGTTCACACAGCGGCCCTGGCCGTGGCAGTCCGCGGGGCACGCGAGGTCGGCGCAGTCGGGGCCCGTGAAGCCGTGCTCACACTCGCACCGCCCGGCCACGCAGCGGCCCCGGTCGCTGCAGTCCCTGGGGCACCGCAGGTCGCGGCAGTCCTCCCCGGTGTAGCCGTCGTCGCAGACACACATGCCGTTCACGCAGCGGCCGTGCTGGTGGCAGTCGTTGGGGCAGCTCATGTCGCTGCAGTCGTAGCCCTGGAAGCCCGGCTCGCACACGCACTGGCCCTGCACGCAGCGGCCACGGCTGTGACAGTCGTTGGGGCACCGCAGCTGGCCGCAGTCCTCCCCAGTGTGGCCCTCGTCGCACACGCACTGCCCGTTGACACAGTGGCCGTGGCCGCTGCAGCCCCTGGGACACTGGAGCTGGCTGCAGTCGGGCCCGCCGAAGCCGGCGTCGCACTCGCACCTGCCGTGCACGCAGCGGCCGCGGTGGTGGCAGTCGTTGGGGCAGCTCCTGTCGCTGCAGTCGGGCCCGGCGAAGCCCGGCTCGCACACGCACTGGCCCTGCTCGCAGCGGCCGCGGCCCGTGCAGGCGTTGGGGCAGCTAAGCTGGCCGCAGTCCTCGCCCGAGAAGCCCTGCTCGCAGTAGCAGGTGCCGTTGACGCAGCGGCCGCGGTCGAAGCAGTCGTTGGGGCAGATGAGCTCGCTGCAGTCCTCGCCCGTGAAGCCCTCGTCGCACACGCACTCGTTCTCCACGCACCGCCCGCGGTTGTGGCAGCTGTTGAGGCACAGGGGCTCGCTGCAGTCCTCGCCCGCGAAGCCGTCCTGGCACACGCAGCGGCCCTCCACGCACCTGCCGTGCTCCTCGTTGCAGGGCACCGGGCACACCTCGTCGCCGCAGTCGGCGCCCGTGTACCCTTCGAAGCACACGCAGACCCCGCTCACGCACTTGCCCTGGTCGTTGCAGTCGCTGGGACAGGCCAGCTGGCTGCAGTCCTCCCCCGTGAAACCCTCGTCGCAGACACACTGGCCGTCCAGGCACTGGCCTCGCAGGTGACAGTTGCCGGGACATTCGGGCTCCGAGCAGTTGGGGCCTTTCCAGCCCGGCTCACACACACAGCCACAGCCTTCCGTGCTGAAGTTTCCGCGGCCGCTGCACAAGGGCCTGGTGTCCAGGCGGCCTGCAACGACAGAGCAGAGGCGGCAGCTGAGCAGAAGCTGCGGCTTTCCCTGGCACTGCCTGCCAGACCCAGATTCAAATTCAGCCAGAAGGCGGTGGCACCCTCAGGTTTCTATCTGGCTCGAAAACTGGTTGCCTTGTGCGCGGAATGGGTGGGAACAGACATCTGACTAGTGGAGATACGAATTCTTCACCTGCACACTCATGCAAAGATTGTGTACTTATGTGTGTAGCTCTGTGTGTGTGTGTGTGTGTGTGTGTGTCTGCACCCCCCACCCCCAACCCTGGAGGGGATCCATAGTTTTTATCAAATTTTCAAGTATTCCCATGACCCCAGGGATCACAAATCATTGCCTCGTGGAATGTGTTATGCTGGGCTATGTGATTCCTCCTGCACCTAGCCAAGGTCAGACACATTAAGAGAACAATTGTTTCACACAAGAAATATTTGTTGATCTGAGCTCAGTTCTGATCTGGCTCGGGAGCTGTGCTGCATTTGGAAAGGGAGTTAGATGCTCTGGAGATCAGCTTCTTCATCGGTCAAGTGAGACCAATAGCCTAGTTCCCTGCGGTGTATCAGGGTTAAGCGAGGACACCACAGACCTACTGTTGTTCTCATTGTGATTTTCTCTTGCAGAGTTGGATTTTTTTGGGGGGGGGCTGACTCAAGTCAGTATGTGGGTTTATGACGTGACCAAACTTTCTAATTTTCCGTAACTGAAATGAGGCAGCTCAGGAATGGCTTTCTCCTTCTGTCACTAGGGCACTATGAGTGCCCCCATAGCACTCATGTGCATCTATCTATCTTTTTACCTCCTCATCCCGAAGGCTGCAGTGGTGGGTTAATCTGAGAAAGACATGGTCGGGGTTGACATGACTCCAGCTCTTTGAAGTCTACAAAACGTCTTGGCTCAGCTTGCAGGAGTGACTGGTGTAGTCTCCATGGAGCCAAGGAGAGGAAAACAAAGCTCACTCCATTTTCTCTGCACCCAAATACAGTCGCATTAATATGTTTTTTCTCCTTCCTCACAGCAGGGAAGAAGGCCATTAGAACAAATAGTTTGAAAGGTGAGAATCTAAACATACGTTTTCATGTAGGGTAGCCACTGGGCACATGAGGCTAGTAGGAAACAACTGGATCGTGGCTAGTCTGAACTGAGATTTGCTACACATGGTAATACATACGGCCTTTCAAAGACTTAGTTTAAAGAAAGGAATGCAAAATGGCCATTAACAATTTTTGTGTTGATTCCAGGCCGGAAAATTGGATAATTTGGTTACACTCAGTTAAATAAAATAGTTGATTAAAAACTATTTTCACCTGTTCCTTTTTTAATTTCTTTAATGTGACTACCGGGAAAGTCAGGAATACATATCTGGCTCACCTTATATTCCTATTGGGCAGCACCGCACTAAACGATGACTTCAACCCATTCTTTAGCATTCATCGTATTGTGTGACCTCATCTGCTTTTTGCCAGGCAGATGATGAAAGTGGAAGATAAAGTAATTTGTGCCTAAAGAAACTTTCCCCCCCCTCCCCTGGAAACTTAGAGCATGTCCTATAGTCCCCTCCGCTTACGGGGACTAGGTCTACTCTTGAAGGAACTTATCAAAGTGCTTTCTGGTCATTCTTTCAGGGTGGCAGAAATAAAGATGTTCAGCTCTGATTTGAAGCTGACAAAACTCCCATAGCCCTAACTCTAGGCAGTGAAGATGAAGATAATTCTAAAGTGGCAAAATCTCTGAAAAAAGGACCCAATGGATACAGGCTATTATGGTGGGGGAGGGGGGTGCGGTGCGTGAGCTCCGGTGCATTCAGAGTTCCTCTCTCTCATTACCCTGGTTTGTCATGATGTGCCAGTTGGTTAACTTCTTTGAGTCTCAGCTGTTAGATCTGTAGAATGGGAGTATTAAACCTTATCTCAAAGGGTTGTTGGAAGGGTTCAATGAGGTAGAGAATGACAGCACCTGATGCACAAAGAGGGCTCAATGCATATTGTGATCGTGGTTGTTGGTGCCTTTAAACTGGAGCATTTTTTCCAGTTTCCAGACTTTGTACGACCACAGGCAGCGCTGTGTCTTTGTGCGAACACCAGGGTGTGGGAGATTGTGGTTCAAGTCCTAACTCGGCCACTTGTGGCAGGACCATGAGGCATCCTACCCTCCTCTGGGTCTTAGTTTTCCTGCTGGGACAATGAAGTGATAGGGCCATAGATGAGCACTTTTCAGAGAGTGATCTGGGGTCAGGAATTTCATAATGTGCCCATAGGTTTTGGGATAGAGAACGTGTAGATCTCATGGTCAAATAGGTGTTAGAAACCGGTCATTAAAGTGAAACAAGGTTTTTTCTGAGCAAGACTTCTCAGGGGCCTAGAAACTCCTCTGAGAAGCATTTGTCATTAAGGTTCTCCAAGAGCAGAGTGGAGATGGTTACATTCTCCACATTTATTTGACCATAAAATCTCTTCTCAATGAACACTTTGTGAGGCCAGTCCCCAGGGAAGGTGTTTTGGAATCAAAGTGACGGATCTGGCCATGTTCATCACTTCTCCCATCTGGGCAGTGAGGGGCTGGGTGTACCTTCGGCAGGCTGGAGACAGCAGCCAGCTCCCGTGGTGCACTGCTCCCGCAGGGAAGATACAAGATTCTCCAGCTCCTCCAATCTGCTCAGAAGCTCCTTGACATCAGGAGCTGCCGCGCAACCACAGGCCCGGCGGGGGATGTTGATGCGGTGTGTGAAGACAATTTGGTTTTCCCCGTCGACCGTGTGCTCCTGGAAGCTCTCGCTGGGCTCTGAAGGTGGGGCCAGCTCTTTCTCCCCACTGGCTGACTCCAGGTCCACCGAGCACTGGGAACCTACGGGCAGCTTGATGTTGTAGACGTGGTTAAACACCACTGGCTGGTGTTCCTCGGGCAGAGTGACATTCACTCCACTCTCTCGCTTGTGCCGGATGACTCTCTTGAGGACACCACCTTCGGTTGTGAGGGTGAGCAAAGCTAGCAGGACGCCCGCCAACAGCCGAGTCGCGGCCCCCATGGTGGAGGGTTTGGCTGGGGCTTTCTGCGTTCTTGATCCTGGGGTGTCTCAGTCTCAGGCAGATGTGGGGACGTGGAAGCACAGAGTAGAACCCAGATCAGCTTGTTCGTGCTCTTCTTGAAGAACTCCCCTCTACAAGAAGGTGGGGGAAAACAACAGGCTTGTTAGTATCTAATGCTCACGGAATCTACTGAGTATCGTAATTCCCAGGGAATTCTGATGTTCCGTCCCTGGGGTGTTGATGCAAACTGGTCTCTAAAAGAATATTACCATCTCCAAGGGATGATTTCGCTCACTTTTCACTTTCCAGAAGTGCACGGAGACAGCAGGGAATAGAGAAAGGGGCAAAACTTTGGAATAGTACAGACCAGACCTGGATTTGGATCTCAGCTCTAGGTCTAAGACATACAGCTTTTCTTTCTCCTATTTCTCTTTCCGTACAACGAATGACTAATGTTGGGGTTAAAATGATAGAAGTAAAGACTAAGTAGAAATCTTTCCTGTATTTATGAATCCCTTCAGTATTTACTTGGTGAGCCCACTGAGTGAGTCACTGTAGTGATATGAGGCTGTAGGCACAATAGATGTTCAGTTGGTTCCTCTCTCTGCACTGGGAGGCAGAGCCTCAAATGATGAACATGCTTAGAAGGCACGGTGAACTTTAATTCCAGCCCAGCTCCTTAACTGTTAGGTGGCCGTTGGACTAGTACTCTACCTCTTTGAGCCTCGGTCTCCCTTCTCCTTGCTTTATTTCTAAAACCTTAAAAAGTCAGTTTTTTTTGTTTTTTTTTTTTTGAAAATCTGATAGAAGGTTTCTAAACCAGTAGTCCCAACTATGATGGAGGGTAGGAGATGGCTCAGAAAGAATGTCCGTGAGCCTCTTTGGTGTGTTCTCTGATCTCCAAGTACTTCTACAATTCTCACTGCGTGTTATGGACTGAATCCTGTCCTCTCCTCCCCCCACATTCATATATTGAAGCTCTAACCTCTCATGTGACTATATCTGGTGATAAGGCCTGTAGAGAGGTATTTAAGTTTAAGTGAGGTCATAAGGGTGGGTCCTTAATCTGTTAGTGCCAGTGTCCTTGTTAGGAGGGGAAGAGTCACCCCATGACAGAAATCTCCCTCTTTCTCTCTCTCTCTCTGCTTGTGCATGAAGGAAAGGTCATGTGAGGACACAGTAAGAGGGCAGCCATCTGCAAGCCAAGAAGAGAGGCCTCACCAGAACTGAATTTCCCAGCACTTGATTTGGGACTTCTATCCTGTAGAACATGCAAAAATAAATTGTTGTTGTTCAAGCCAAAATAAGAGTCTGTGGTATGTTTGTTATAATAGCCCAAACAGACTAATACACTGATTTTTCCACAATAATCAGAGCTCTGTGGGGGTTAAAATAAACATAAGACCAAGTGCCTACCCTCAGAGGCCTTAACAATAGAATTATAAATAAAATGGAATCACACATTCAGTACTTAAGGAACTAAGCAGGATGGAATGCAAATTGCTGATTTTGTGGTATAGAGTACAGCTGGTTATGGAATTTGGGATAAAAATGAAAAGAATTGTCAAAATAATGGTGGTCAGGAAGGACAGAATTTAAACTGAGCCTTAAAGAGTGAAAGGTTAGATGCCAACAAAGTATGGAGGAGATTATGCTACTGTGAGGCAGTACTGACTTCACTAAATTGCCTTATTCATCTGTCTTATGACTATTTATTAGTATGGACAATCAGGGTAGCAGAAGAAAGGGCTGTTGTCAAAAGTGGTTGAGAAATTATTGGGTAGATAGGAAGACACGGTTAAACCTTAGGTGGTTATAATATTGACCTAAAGATGCTCTGGATGCATGTGAGAATGATATATACAGGAAATGAAATCATTCATACTCCTCTTTTTTTTTTTTTTAAAGATTTTGTTTATTTATTCATGAGAGACACACACAGAGAGAGAAAGAGAGAGAGAGAGAGAGGCAGAGACACAGGCAGAGGGAGAAGCAGGCTCCATGCAGGGAGCCCGACACGAGACTCGATCCTGGGACTCCAGGATCACGTCCTGGGCCAAAGGCAGGTGCTGAACTGCTCAGCCACCCACGGATCCCCCCATATTCAGTTTTTAATCAATCATTTCCCAAATTGGCATTTTTCTATGCCCATGCTATTATTTTTACACTTGCTCATTCAGAGTTAGCTACATATGTCAATTAGATGCAGTATTTAGAATACGTATCCTATAGAGGTTCTTTTTTTCCAGAAAGATCTTATTCTAATGATAGAATGCATCAATATGATCCATGTGATTGCCTCCTGCACAACAACAGAACGTCTTTGTGAACTCTGGAGAGGGATTATGGCAGGGAAAACAGAACCGAGAAGCATTTCTGTAGGACTGAGCAGGGATCTGGGGACTTAGAACGCACCAGCTATGCATTTAATCAAGAACTTCCTATCCACACATCCTCATCACATCCTAATTATATTCATACTTGATATTTTTACCAGCTATCCATGTAACATCTACTTAGGGCATCCACTCCCTGGTTAGGCAAAAACAAACAAAACCCCAAAACAACAGCAGCAAGAAAAGGAAACAAACACTTCTTTTGAGTATGCTTTCTTATTCAAATTAGTTTCCTAAATAAGAATGTGTGGATCTGTGATGTAGGCCAGCCCATTGAATAAAAATTATTATGAAGAGAAACTTGGCAAGTTCTTTTCTTTTAAAACAGCATAGCCCATCTTATTTGTTTACTGGACAAATATTCATTAATTGCACACTCTATTGCAATCACTTTAACTCTCTTTGCCTTCCACAAAGTCCTTCCTTCCACCCTCTTCCCATCAATTCTTAGCTTTTTCTTTTTCTTTTTCCTTTTTTTTTTTTTTTTTTTTATGAGGAAGGGCCACAGGCCAAGCCTGAAATGCTTTTGGATTTCTATCCAACACTTTTTTGTGTGTTGCTAAATGACTTAAATTTCCATCTAAAAGGCCATTACAGTTGCTGGTTGAGACTCTGAGGCAATGAGTCTAGGGTAATAATGACCAGAGTACGGGTTGAGTGAGGATTTTTCACTGCGTATTTAAGAGACGTGCCCTGGCACAGCCAAACGCTGCATTGTTTGGAGGAAGGAAATGTGTTTCTTGCGGGTTGTGTATTTCCCATTGGCTCAGGGTGGTCTGAGGGCAGGTGGATATTTTTTGCCCTTTGGAAAAGACCCATTACATCTTCAGCACAGAGGAAAGTGCCAGGGCTTCGGAGCTACCCACACCTGGGTTCCATGCCACTCACGAGCTCTGTGACTTTGACAAGCTACTTATCCTCTCTAACCATGACCTTATTTGTAAATGTGAGTTGAAGCCTTTCCAAGGGGAATTATGGATTAGAAATCAGTACAGAAAGCGCCCAGCATGGGGTAGGGCCCATAGTAGGCACTCATTAGAGAGTAGCTGCTATTGTGTTGCACAACGAGGAACAAAATGAAGCATGAGCCCAGGTCAATAGTTTCCCTCTGCTTAAGCTTGAGCTTGACTCCACATTGAGTCCTGTCCTAAGCTCTGTAGCAACCTGGATTTAGATGAAAGAGGCACTGTAGAAATTGCTGATGGGGGAGGAGGTAAACTTTATAAAGATAGATTTTCTAGAGCTGGAAATATTTATGCCAGAGAGGAAAAAGATAATGAGCAAATAATAACCTTTAAAAATGTAAAATATTCTCACGCAGACAACTGGCTGTTTAATGTCTCCTTTGAGGATAGAACTAGGGGTAATTACTTTAGATTGTAGTTTGCGATCTTTAGGTCAGATGTGAAGGGTCATGTCCTGGTGGTAGGGCTTTTAAAATTTCAGAATGAAAGACTTAGTCTATAAAGACCCTTTAAAAAAGCACAAACAGATTCTTATCTTTATAGGAGGTGATCAGGTGATAGAAGGTCTGGAAAATATCTTGTAGGAGGAATGAGTGTGGACCGTGCGTGTTTATCCTGTAGTTGCAAAAGCCAGGGTTGAGAGGGACAGGATGGCCATGTAAATATCCTAGGGAAGCCAGAACTGGCTGGTCCCTTGTCCTCTCAAAGGACAGAACAAGCGCTGATGCATGTTGATGTTGGGGGTGGGGAGGGGGGTTGGTTACAAGAAGGCAAATTTCAGCACAACCAGAGAAATATTTTTCTACTTGGAACTCTCCAGCAGAAAGGGCTTCTTTGAGAGACTATAGCACGGTCCAAGGCACTGGAATGTAGACTAGTGTGGAAAAACACAACTTCCGTAGACAAACTATCTTGGGTTCCAGTCACTGTTCAACTTTCTCTTTCTTGGGTAAAATATTACCTAGTATCCTAAACCAGAGACACATCATCATTTGAATGTGATACAGGGATTCTCAGGAGAGATTTGTTGTGAAAAGGGCATGACATCCTTTGTCAGCAACAAGAGCTCATCAAAGAGAAGCTTTTGTGGTGAAAAGTATGATCTTCAGTGAATATTTTGCCTGGAATTTTCTTTCTCCCAACTCTTGAAATCTACCTTGGCGTGTGCAGATCTGTTTTTAAAGCAAGGATAAGAGTTCTGCTGCGAAGTAGAGATTTCTCTTTCGGAGTTCCCAGACAAATAGGCTCTGGAAGATACAGATGCAGATGTAGATCCAGGTCTACCTACATTTTACAACAAGATTAAAGGATCTAGTAAGCATCAGTGTTTGCAAAGGAGAACAGCAGGAAGAGACACAGCTTCCGTATTGGCTCAATACGTAGATTGTTGGGGTTACACATTTGGGACAAATGGGCTATTTCCAAATTTTGCATGTTGCCCTGCTCTTCATCCTGTCTAAGCATATATTCTGAGTGCAGAAAAGTACATGCACAGATGAGACTTTGCTTTGTATCTTTACCAAAAGCAATTTTCAGGTCCAAAGGAACTGCTGTGCTTTATTTTTGTGAGACCCTTTAGGTCCCTCCCTCCCTATTAATTTCTCAAAACAAAAATTAATCGGGAGAGAAAAAAAAATACCATAAGCATTTCCCCACAAGATAGAAGGTTCAAGAAGAGGTAGAAAACGTGGAATTAATTGGTCTAGAGTTGCTGTGTCCAATATGGCAGCCACTAGTCACAGGTGGTTGCTAAAATTAAAATGAATTAAAATGAAACATAATTAAAATTTCCATTCTCCGTGGTAATACTCATCATCCACGTGTTTTATAGTGGCATGTGGCCAGGGACTATAACATCAGTGGATAAAGAACAGTTCCATTGTCGCAGGAAGCTCTATTGTGCAGGATTGGTTTAGAGGGCTGCTTGGTGATTTTTTAATTTTTTTTTTTATTGGAGTTCAATTTGCCAACCTATAGCATAACACCCAGTGCTCATCCCATCGAGTGCCCTTCTCAGTGCCCATCACCCAGTCACCCCAACCCCCCACCCAACTCCCTTTCCACCACCCCTTGTTTGTTTCCCAGAGTTAGGAGTCTCTCATGTTTTGTCACCCTCCCTGATATTTTCCCCCATTTTCTCTCCTTTCCCTTTATTCCCTTTCACTAATTTTTATATTCCTCAAATGAATGAGACCATATAATGTTTGTCCTTCTCCGATTGACTTATTTCACTCAGCATAATACCCTCCAGTTCCATCCACGTTGAAGCAAAACGACCTATTTGTCGTTTCTAATGGCTGAGGAATATTCCACTGTATACATAGACCACATCTTCTTATCTATCATCTTTCGATGGACACCGAGGCTCCTTCCACAGTTTGGCTATTGTGGACGTTGCTGCTAGAAACATCGGGGTGCAGGTGTCCCGGCTTTTCACTGCATCTGAATCTTTGGGGTAAATCCCCAGCAGTGCAATTGCTGGGTCGTAGGGCAGGTCTATTTTTAACTCTTTGAGGAACCTCCACACAGTTTTCCAGAGTGGCTGCACCAGTTCACATTCCCACCAACAGCGCAGGAGGGTTCCCCTTTCTCCGCATCCTCTCCAACATTTGTTTCCTGTCCTGTTAATTTTCACTGCTTGGTGATGTTAAACCCGTGGTACAGACAAGGAAGCTGAAGCTCAGAGAATCTGTATGATGTTGCTAAGTGTCCTGTCTAATGAAAATGGGTGAGTACCTCAGGCACAGGTGCCAGGAGACTAGCATGAGAAGATGGCGTCTGTGTGGTAACTCAGCTAAACTAAGCAAATAGACATGTGCAGTGTAATTTCCATTACGTTTTTGGACCTTACATATTCAAACATATCCTGATACAAGTGAGAAATGGTCTTTCTGGCTATTGTCCTCTTCAAATCTGAAGAGACATGCACCTCGCCCCAGACCAGTATCTTTCTCCTCTATCCCTCTATCCTCCATCCTACCCTTGGGATAGGAAATTTTCTTTCTCTTTCTCTTTCTCTCTTTCTCTCTTTCTCTCTTTCTCTCTCTCTCTTTCTCTCTTTCTTTCTTTCTTTCTTTCTTTCTTTCTTTCTTTCTTTCTTTCTTTCTTCTTTCTTTCTTCTTCTTCTCTATCTGCATACTTTAGAGCCTCAAGTTCTCTGTGAGTTTCTTCTTCTTAAATCAAACCAAAGATAAACTACTCCAGGGATCCCTGGGTGGCGCAGCGGTTTGGCGCCTGCCTTTGGCCCAGGGCGCGATCCTGGAGACCCAGGATCGAATCCCACGTCAGGCTCCCGGTGCATGGAGCCTGCTTCTCCCTCTGCCTGTGTCTCTGCCTCTCTCTCTCTCTCTCTCTGTGACTTATCATAAATAAATAAAAAAATTTAGAAAAAAATAAACTACTCCAGGGACCACTCTGGCCATGCTTAACATCTTGGCCTGCTCTGCTCCACCCTTCTCTTGCAAGCTAGTAGAACTCATCAAAGAGAAGTTATGGTTCTCTTTCTGTTGACCCTATACTACTCTGCTCCAGAGTTTTTGAGAGGACTCAGTCCATTTACTTCAGCAATATAAACCATTCTATCGTTGATGAAGCAGCTGGGTGTGGGAGAAAGAGCCTGGTCTTCAGAGAGAAACCGATCTAAGTTAGGAACCAGCTCTTCCACTTAGTAGGGGCTTCTCGTGGCCATTCACTACCCCCTAAGTCTCACTTACCATGTGGTTCCCTATACATGGTTATACATATGTCTATGTCATGGTACTTTGGGAGAATGGAATGAAGTGAGATATATGTTAAGCTACTAGCATAGTGTCTGGTATACAGTAGGTGCTTTATATATGGTGGCTAATAATAGAAGCTATAATAACACTGGTCAAATAGAGAATGGATCAGAAAGAAAACTTTGCATCTACAAGAGATGGGAGAACCAGTGAGATACATCAACAATTATAATAATAATGATAATGATAATAATAATAATAATAATAATAATAATATAATAGATAACAAGAGAGATTGGCCAACCTGTCTATGCATGTGGAGGGAGTCTCAGTCTATAAAGTGGAGGGAGGCTGCATTCTTTTGGCGAGCTTAAGAAAAACACTTTGAAAGAGGTGCCATTTGAGATGGACCTGAGAGATGGATGGCAGTTTTGAAAAGCAGAGGGATACGACGGCAGTGGGTGGGCCGCCTTCAAAGCCTGTGGAAGCCTAGAAAGGGACCAGAGAGAAGCAAGGGACTTGGAATGCATGACTGATAAGAATAAAGAAGATGACAAATGCTCCCCTTTGTGGCTCTCTGCTAGAGGCAGAGGTAGGGTGATGTGGGTGGAATACTGAAGAGGCCTACTGGGGTGTCCAAGACATGCAGGGGAGCAGAAAGGAGAGAGCACAGAGTTGGTAGAGCCATAGTGAGGAAAAAGAATACATGAAAGGCCAACGAGAAGGGCTGGCACCGAGCCCAGTAAGCAATGGTTGTAGCTCTCTAAGGATAGGTGTCTAACTGCTCAGTGTCCTCTGTGGAGAGGCTTACATGGAACATGGGATTTTGTCTTTAGTCCCTGGTCTCCAAATACCTGGCATATTTATGGGTCCCCCTTCCAAGTTTCAAAAGATAAAAATAATGGTCCTGAAGCCTTTTTTTTTTTTTTTTTTAAGTGGGGGAGGGCCTTAAAATGTTAAGACTTCATTACTGTTGCTAGATAAAAATTAGTTCTTGATTCATCTTCTTTGGAACTAGATGTTGCCAATGTAGGATCATTTTCCAGACCTTCATTTTCCAGGCCTTGGCATTATAGATTTTTATTCAGAACATTACTCTGAGGCAACCCTTCATTTAACAGGTGAGGGAAGCAGGGTCAGGATCATGGCAGCCATATCCTAAGGACTTTCTGGTTAATAATTTCATACTTTAAGGTGCCTCTTGTCTGTTTATCAGATCTGCCCTGACCTCAACCCCAAGAAATGCTGTTTGGTAGCTAACCTTTTGGAAGCAGCATGACATAAACTATCGGTTATTTTTAAGCACTTCCCCATAGGACAAAGACCTTTGCTGGATGAAGGAATCAACAATCTTTGAATTTTTTCCTGGTCACAGCTGGAGAATAAACAATTTCATTTTTAGATAAAGATAAAATTTCCAACTGGTTAGAATCATATTTCAGAATTAGTTACTTATGACTTCATTTTTAGTGGCTCCCAGAATATATCTATCTTGTTGACTGAGGCACGCACATGAAATATCCTAGGTTGGGGGCAGCGAGGAGGATTCCTACTGTTTAGAAATGCCGATGAATCTCTTTCCACTGTATTTTGGCAACACAAGAGGCAGCTCACACCAAATTTTTCTTCTTGCTTACAGGCAAGAGAATTTTATCACACACAGTCATTTAAGCACGGAGGTGCTTACATGGGCGTTCCTAAAGGTTCTAGAAATTCTTCACCCCTTGTCCTTCCCAACATCCATAAATTCCTTCTTGGAATGTGTCAGGAAGAGAGAGGAGCCAGGAAACAGCCTTAAGTGTGGATTTTTTCCGAGGACATCTGATCCTTACAGTTGAGTGAGGCCAGCACAACCTGTCTTAAAAGAATTAAGAGAACTCTGACTGCCAAACCAAAGCACCTCTAAGCCCTAGGTGTTTGAATCCTGGCATTGAAAAGCATTTATCCATTCATGTAGCACGGTGGCTTCATTGGTGCCCAATTCAGATGCTACTGGGGCCAGCCATCATCCCAGAGGCCTAAGAATTAATTCTTTCAAAAAATTACTCATTCTTGCATTCAACAGAGATGAATTGAATGAAGGCCAAGATAGCCCAAGGGACATTAAGGTGTCTCAGAGACCCGTGATGGATAATTCTTGTTCTCATTGAGTTCATGGTCCAGTAAAGGAAACAGACATGTCAACAGATCATTACAGGGAAGAATGATAAATGCTAAAATTAGGACAATTATCCAGGGAGAATCTGCACAGTGTTTGAAAAGATCTGTTCTAGAATCAGTCAAATACTATATTGAACCCTGGTTCTGCCGCTTGCTGTCAGTTGGACCCCTACGGAACTGCCATTTTGTAGGTCGAAAATCGTTAGGTAGAAGGCAACTTCATATGGTTCCATCTAGTATCTATGACCTTGGATATGTAGCATTGCCTCTCTGGGCCTCAACTTTCTTGTTTGCAAAACAGTAACACTAATAGCAACCCGGCAATAAAGTGCTTTCCACTGCAAGTGGGAGAAAATGAGATTAAGTGATAATTATGTCATTTCATTATTATGAGAATATTTAGGACAGTGCCTAACAGGGGGGAGACCTCAGTAATCTGTGTGTCTCGTTATTGTGTGATGGTTTGTGTCCTTCGTTTAGAGAGGGCAGTTAGCAGAAGGCTAGTCTCTGACGGATGAGAGATTCATAAGGGAATATGGGAGCGTCCCCTCTTGTCCACTGGTGCTTTTTCCTTGAAAATGTATCATTGTTAGTGCTTCAGTTTGTTAAGTGATGGGGATACTATGAAATTCATAGGGGGGTGAGGAGGCTGAGGCTACGACCCTGGTTTTCCTCCTGGTGTATTCTCATTCAGTAGCAAGAAAAGCAAATCTGTGAGCCTAGGGTGGAGCTCTTTTCTGGGAGGTCAGTACCCTGGCCAAGAGGCAGTGCTGCTACTGGGATGGTTGTCCATGATGCTCTGCCAGAGATTTCTCCAGAAGAGGCTGCTTGTGGTTTAGTCTTTTAAGACATTGCTCCTGACGGGAAACGTTTGGCTCAGCTTCTCAGCACTTTCCATAGACACAAAGAGCCATGAGATGATACAGAGAAATCAGAGTTGAGCGGGCCTTAGAAGCAACTGTGGAGGATCACTGAGTCCAGGGGTGGCAAATCTGTGCACCAACACACCTCCTTCTAGTATACGTGGCAGGCATTGCTAATCCACACCTATCCTTTTCTTTGGAGCCCCACTTCAGAAGTGTTATGAATACCTCGCTCCAGGCAGCCCCGTCTGAGTAAGTAGAGGTAGTGCCTGCCATGAAAGGGAATTACGGAGCTGAAACACCACAGAAGGTCGGTAGCTAATTCATGGTAAAGTTGACATTAAAACCCAGAGATCCTCCCTCTTGGTCAATGCATTCGATTGAGGTTTATCTCTTCCCTGAGGCTACTGAGCGCCCTTCAAAAATAAGTGCATAGAAGAGGCTTCTAGTAATTTTTAGTATGAGGTCATTGTAAAGATTCCCAGAGAGAAGTATCAGCAGCAGTGTCTTGGAGAGACTCTGTGTTAAGAGATTTCTAGCATTCTTGGTCCTGTAAGATTTCTTCAGTTCTCCACCCACCCATCCATTCATTCATCCATCCATCCATCCATCCATCCACCCATCCATCCAGCTATCCATCTTTTCAGAACATATTTGTTAAATACCTGCCATCTGCCAAACGTTGAAATAGCAATGAAGAAGATCAGCATGTTCTAATCATCAAGCTTACAATTTCCTTCTAGAAGGAAATTTCCTTCAAATGCATTTTATTTTATTTTTATTTTTATTTTTATTTTTTTTAGAGAGAAAGAGAGAGTGTGTGGGGAGGGGCAGGAGAGGGAGAGAGAGAACCTCAAGTAGGCTCCATGACCATCAACAGACGGATCCGAGCCTATGCAGGGCTTAGTCTTACAACCCTGAGATCATGACCTGAGTTGAAATCAAGAGCTGGATGCTCAACTGACTGAGCCACCCAGGTGCCCATAAATGCAGTTGATTTTAAGTCCATGAACTATGGATTTAATAGTTGTGATATTCTTACTGCAGATTGGGAATGTGGCACATACTCTTAAGCTGATGGCAAGAGTATAAATGTTAAGATTCTTTTAAGGGCCACTTCTTGTTTACTTTCTATGTGCTGCACAACATGCTGAGTGCTAGCAATACTGAGCAGAAGAAGGACTTATTTTCTGTTTCCAGAAATGTCAGAAGCTACAACATACATAGCAAGGTTCAATAGCAGCGCTGGTCTGAATGAAGGAATTGAAGAAAGTGTCGTTCTGAGCATAGAAAGTTCCCAGAGGGCTTCCTGGAGAGGGAAATACTTGGAAGAACCAAATATTGATTGAAAAGGCCTTGGAAGATAAGGAAGAGGTTGAAATCATAACAGTGATGATAAAACTAATGAAAATGTCATCTACGGCCATTCACTGTGTACTTTGCCAGTAAGCATCTTACGTTTCCAATTTTAATTTTTCACAAAATGATATGAGGTGGTATCTTTATTCTCATTTTGAAGATGAGGAAACCGAGGCAGAAAATAATTATATAGCTTATGTAAGTTCAGACATTTACTAAGTAGTGGAGTCAGAATTTGAACACAAGTCCATCTGAGTCCAAAGCAAATGCCCTGAACCTGATCTTCTACAGCCTTTTGTGCTGGAGGGCCAAGGAAGAACGTTATGGTTCAAGACCAGTCCCAAGCTCTGTTTTGATTACTCTCAAACACCTGGTAATTTTTTCCCTCTGAATTCTCTGAGTTCTTGATTTGGTATGATTTCCATCATGTATCATTCTAAAATTGATTTTGGGGTGATTTTATTATGTATGTATATGTCCCTCTTTTAAAGTATAAGCCAATTCTATCTTGTATTTATGTTGGACTGTAAGGAGTCAGAATGTATGCGATCTATCAGCTCCATGAGGGCAGGAACTGCTTGTGGTTGACATCTGAGTCATTCATCTTTTTTTTTTTTTTTTTTAAGATTGATTGATTGATTGATTGATTGATTGATTTCTTAAGCTCAGTGTCTCCAACATAGTGAAGGCACAATATGTTTATATTTACATGAAATAAAGCTGGATATATTTCTTGATTTGAACTTACACATAGCAGGGGCTCGTATTCATGGGATGACTGAATGAACTAATACTCTTATTTTCCTGATGGCTCTCATGTAATGAGTTCTCCTGTGATCTCTTCTAAGACAAGATGTATGAAGGAATTCATCATAGCTGAATTCCCAGAATTAGTTCCTTTTTTTTTTCACTTGGCTATTCAGTGAGTACATACTAAATGCCAGATACCACACTAAGCACAGGGGTTGCAAGAGTGCCAAGACACACTGGGCTCCTTCCCATGAGATTCTAGTCAATACCTCAAAGGCTCCTGAGAGCCCAGTACTGTCCACTTTGAGATAGACTTTCCATATGATCAAAGTAAACTCAACCAGACCTTTGGCAGGAGGTGAACTCAACCAGGCCTGTGATATACTCAGTGTAAAATTCTGGTTTCAGTGTGAATGAATCCTCCTGGGTTATTAGTCAGCAATTCTTCCCATTTCACTGCAGTATTTGTTGATGGTTAAATTTAGGTCTCTCGTTTGGGATTTTGAATTTTCACTACTTATTTTTCAGTTTCCAGAGATTTGAGACTCTTCTGAGACTGTGTGGTGGGGAGTGCAGCAGGTTGAAGGGATAGAAGATGAGCCTTGAGGTATAGTCCTGCCAACCACTCACTCACTGTGGGTCCTTGGGCAGGTCCCATCACTCTCTTATCAAATAAGCAACAGTGTGTGTCCCCAGTCCTTGACTCTTTGGTTCTAGGGACTTGTGATCCATCGCTAGTTTGGCAATATTTTCTGCTGAACTTAAATTTGGATTTCATTTTAGATCCATGTCAGGTAGCAATATTAAGGACAACCCCCCAACCCCCCCCCAATACTGTTTCTTTCTTTAGTTGTTTGCCTGAAGCACTGGTGGTACTTTGTGGCTTCCTCCTTCCCATCCCCCAACAGAGCTTTCATTACTAACCAAATTAAGCTCACAAATCTTAATCCATAAAATATTTCCATCCAGACACAATAATGAGATTCATATTTGTGGTTTAGTATACCTAAGAAAAGCTCAGATGAAATATGACTAGATCCATTGATACATTCAGACCATAAACTGCCCTGGTGTGGTCTGGTTTCAATTTTTGAAATAAAATTTCTGCAGAGCACTTGCTTTCTCGCTCCTCTTTCTTGCCTACACAGAAAGGAAAATAAAAAGGGGGTCTGACCAAGTGGCAACAATATAGGTTCCTATAAAATTCTGGAAAATTGTTTCAAATGTAAATTTCAGTTCATTTCCTAAGGGTACAATGACCTCCTCTGGAGTTCATGCAGAATTTTAAGAAATCTAGTTGACTCTTTTGTAAGTACTGGGAATTAGGTTCTTGAGCTCTTGAGCCAAAGTCAAGAGATTAGATATTTGTCTAGCAAGGATGGGTTACAGACTGACTTATACCTCGATGTTAAATAAGAGACCTTCTAGAAAGGGCTGTGACATGGTGACCTCTGTGAAACTGCTGTTAGCTGTCCAGTGCCAGAGATGTAGCCTTGAAAGCTTGAAAATTCTTAAGGATGCACTGTGATGGGATAGGGAATAATAGAGCCTTTAGAGCAGAAAGCCTGGAGATCAAACTCTACTTACCTACTGGGGAGCCTTGGACTAAATCCTATAACTTTTCTGAATTATGGCTTCTTTAGCTCTAAAATAAGGATCTTTCCAGGGTTGTTGGAGACAGTGAATGGGATAATAGAGTTATAAACGCTATCCAAATGTTAGTATCCATTCTGCTTTTCTCTCCTCTTCCTCTGTGGCTTCCCTTATAGAGATCTCCACAACATCGGACATATTAAAAAAATAGACAGTAATATTGTAAAAGTGGTTCAAACATTCATTGACTGAGAAGTTGAATTGGTTTGGGATGGCAAATGAGTTTCAGTTTACGTGTCAACCTCAGTGAGCTGATATGGCCATCTGGCACCATGTTGAGAAAGATTCCATGGCCTCGTTTGGACTCAAGGTGGGGGGGGGGAAGTGTTGTGATGGTTTAGCGATGAATGCCATGGGTACCGAAGTGACGGAGTGTTGATATGTGTGCCAAATATTTGGCATAGCAAGGCTAGATGTCTTTGGCAATCTCTTCCAAGTCAATGTGCTGATATTCAAATGAATGGAATGCTGTTTGAGGCCTGATTCAGAGGGAGCCAGATGGAGCCTCTGACGATATAAAAGCCTGTGTGAATCAAGGGCAATAAAGTTGAATACATTTTGATAGTAGTTGACTCCTGAAATGAAACTATGCTTCTAAGATTGGAAGCAGGAAACTGGACTCTCAGGGAAAACTAATACTGCTGCAGCAGTTATTTTGTGTGATACCGTGCAAGGAAACATACTTCCATTGTCTGCTTTCGCTTTCTCAAATGGGGCCATTTCAATGCCTCAATAATAGCTAATGTTGATTGAACACATCTGTGCCAAGAATTATGTTACATGTCTTACATGGGTTATTTCATTGAATCTTCTCCAAGACCTATGAAGTAGCTACCTTTATTATTATTATTATTATTATTATTATTATTAGTTTAGAGATAAGGAAACTGAGGCTCACAGAGCTTCAGCCCACCCAGCTAGAAAGGGGCAGCAGGGATTTAATTCAGATAGACTAACTCATATGTCACAGAGCCAGGTCCTAACCCTCAGCTTTGGTGCCATCCATGACTGATATCAAAGTGTGATTTGCACAACAAAAGTAAAAAGGCAGACTTCAAAAGGACCCGGTGGTCAGGGTCCAGAGCAACCACTGGCAATGAAAGACCTTTATGACTTCCAGAGAGAGTAGGGGAAGCTGTACCTGAGCCTGAAAAATAGAGATATTTCTAACCCCTGACTTGGGCTAATTAACTGTATAACTTTAGACAGCATTTTGTAAAGTGTAAACTACAACATGTTAGCAGGTATTAATGCAAGGGAAGAAAAGATTTCCTAGTTAAACATGTTTGAAAAATGCTATTTTAAACCAAACAAATTATACTGCTTTGTTTATTTCAGTGTCTTTAATGGGTTTATGTTCATCGGAACTCTCCAAGACTGGGAGAGTTTATAGTGTTTTCCAAACCCACTTGATTATTTTGTGTTTAAGTACATCACGGGATCAGGTTTGGTGGCACACAATGGGGAAAGTGCAGATTTGGAACAAATCTACAACCTCCTCTTTCCATTTCCTTACACATTAGATGGGAGTAATGATTACATCCAACCATGGCCAACCTCTGAGTGAGGACCTCATGGATGGAGACTCTTCCAATGTAAAGCATGAGTGAGATAGATAGTGTCACATGTATTCTGTGCCTGGAGCTATACAGATGCTGTTTTGGGTGGGTTTTTTTTCTGTTGTTGTTTTAAAGATTATTTATTTATTTGAGCCAGATTGAGAACATGAGCAGGAAGGACAGAAGGAGAGGGAGAGAGAGTCCCAAGCAGACTCAGCACTGAGCAGCACTAAGCACTCAGCAATCTCACGATCCAGAGGTCATGACCCAAGCTGAAACCAAGCATTGGATACTTAACTTACTGTGCCACCCAGCTGCCCCCTCCACATGCTGTTTAACTGTGATGGCAACCTTGTGAGTGAGGAAGTGCTATTCGTGTTTTACTGTTAAGAGAGCTGAAGGCTTCAGAATTAAGAACTCAGTCCTATAATTCCAAATCTTATGCTCTTTCTGCTACACCAAGTTATCTTTTTAAACAAGATTCATTTTTTTTTTTCAGTTTAAGCAATTAATATGTATGCGATAAATATCAGAAGAACACCTAGTATCACTGATACAAGTAGAATTGTTGGATCCCTAAAATGAGGCCCCTTGGGAGGGTGGGGCTGGGGAGCTGGAGTGCACATAGACATTTTATGTATAGTTTTGAACTTGGGGAGGCACAGAGCCAAATGCACTGTAATATCCATGTCTCAGGCAAATCTTTAAAGCCTCCGGAAACAGCTTACTCTCTTTGAGTCTGGCCTGGAGAGAAAATGAGTAAGTGAGAGGAAGATAAAGTGAGAAGTAGCAGACAGAGGAGCTTAATGAATCTCTCCTTTCTGGAAAACTGGCCCTCATGCTATGTACAACCAAAAAAAAAAAAAAAAGAAAAAAAAGAAAAAAAGAAAAGAAAGAAAAGAAAAAGAGTACGGTTTTAGTTAAGGCATGAGTGTCAGAGGGTCTAGAAATTACAACTTTCATTCTTGAGAGAATGGACTTATATGAACAAACAAAAATATACGGAAAGGCAGGAGGACCCATTCCGGACAGCAACATTTAATTCAGCATATCGCAGGAAAGTCAAGAAATTTAGCCTGAGAGAGATAAAAGGCAGAGACGGTTCTGGAGAAATCAAGGATGAATCATACAGATGTGTAACTCTTCTGTCATTCTTTGAAACTTCTTTCAGCATCATGTTTTTGGAGGAGGACTTACCAGATAAGCCTTTATTTCTGCTTCAATCTCTTTATATATGTAAGTACAATATTTCATACCTTGCTAGGTTGTGGTGATTGGAAATTATGTGTTTAAATTTAGCACACTTGCAGGAGCCAGTAAATTTATTTCTAAATGACCAGACAGTAAATATTTTAGGTTTTGCAACTAGATGATCTATGTCACAAAGATTCAACTCTACTATTACCGAGAAAGTAACCATAGTCATGGCATGAATGAATGAACATGTCTGTGTTTCAATAAAACTTTATTTATAAAAATAGGCTGTCACCTGGTGGTTTCCTGACCTTTGCTGGAATATAGTAGTAAAACCAGATACAGAGTGAAATGGACAAGAAAGAAACTACCATTTTGTTGAGAGCCTACTATATAGCCACTGTGTGCCAGGCCTTATGCTAGATGCTTTTTATACATGTATCATTTATCTCGTCATTTGTCATGACAACCTGTTGAGATAAGTATTATCTGGAAGTTAAATTGAGACTCAGGGAGATTCAATGACTGCTTTAGAGGGGCAGTCAGCATGTGGACCCTAGCCTGTGACTCTAAAATGCATGCTCTCAACCACTACCCTGGGCAGATTCGTCAAGCAACCTCCTGCAGTTCATACAAGGTGAAAATGTAAATTAGCACTGCTCAGTGAAGAGAGAGATCAGAGCCCAAGCAGACACCTTCACCTTCCATTTCCTAGATCTTTAACAGCAATCTGGTGGCTGTCTGTGTTTAAGCACTGAAATATTTGACCTCTGTCTTTCTCCTGGAGCCTCTGGCTGGACCTCAAGTTTTATACACTTCCCCTCTGGAGAATGCTTAAGCCAAGGTGTACTGTTTGCAAACACTTATTAGCTTTTAGGCAGATGTTGGCAAGTTTCCTTTGGCCTGAGATGGGATTCCAGAGTCTGTTGAAGCCTGGCTGCGCTCATTGATCATAGCCAAAAAGAGTTGCTAATTAGGGTGACACCCTGCTTTTCTTTACCTCTAAAGCTAGGGTTTTTTTTTTGCTCCAGGCGTGACTATTTCAGACCAAGTGGTTTGCTGGGCTTTTTATTATAGGTCTAGATGAGTGAGAGCAAATTTATAGTCCTTTTAAAAAATCTATGATGCCTTATGCTTCAGTGCAGAATTTACCAGATTACATGCCAAGATGTTTTTAGGTACATGTCCTGTGGAAAATGGCATCTGGGGTCAGATAACTTGGGGAGTGATACTGGGTTAAACAAAGCTGAATAGATTAATTGCTATAGGATTTCTTAGATCATGTACTCTTCTCCCCCAGATTTCCCATTGGCTTCTAATTACACTCAGAATAAAATATCAACTCCTACCCACTATCTACAGAGCTCATTTTCCTATTTTATTCTGCTCTCTGCTTAACTGTCATCTCTATGTCTCACCCTATTTAAAAGATCACCCTGGGCAGCCCTGGTGGCGCAGCGGTTTAGCGCCGCCTGCAGCCCAGGGTGTGATCCTGGAGACCCGGGAGTCCCACATCGGGCTTCCTGCATGGAGCCTGCTTCTCCCTCTGTCTGTGTCTCTGCCCCACCCCCCCGTGTGTGTCTCTATGAAAAAATAAATAAATAAATTAATTAATTAATTAATTAATTAAAAAAGAGATCACCCTATTCAGCACCACCTCATTGTTTGTTCCCTTACTGTGTTTTATGTTTCTTCTTAGCAAATACTTGCCTGAAATTGTACTCGCAAGTTTATTTGATTCCTTGTAATTATCTACCTTCTTCCACCATAATGTAAGCTCCATGAGGAGCTTAAAAGGATCATTCATGTCCTCTTACCTACTGTATCTCCATCTTTGGAACCATGTATTGAATATGAGCTAAGAATTCCCAAGAACAGCACACAATGCCAAGGGCCTCCTAAAACCCTTTGGCCACAGAACACCTTTTCAGTTGCATTTTATGAGAACGCTGCTTCACAGGCCACAGTTTTGGGAACCAGTTCTCTAATGGAGCCTTATTACCCATGACCATTTCAACAACAGGTAGCAACAACGACAATATAACATTTATATCTGAGTGTCAGTTCTGTGCTAAGCAGTGCACTCACCCTTACGCCATTTAATCATCACACTAACCTTCTGGAGTAGGTGCTACTATTTTGCCTTTACTATGGATGAAAATGAGGGTTAGAGAAGTTAAGTAGAGAAGCTAACATGGCCAACATCACGTTGATAAGAAAAGAGCAAGCACTTGAACCCAGCGCTAATGGCAAAACCATACTCTTACCATTAAGCAATCTTCCCCCTGCACTGTGAATTTCTCCATGTCCTAAGATAGAGAGCTCTTTGTCTCCACCCCTCCCTTGAATCCTCCCCTTCCTCCCACTGGTTGTAGATTGATCCTTGTCATAACCTCCAGATACTAGGATCTCTTGTGACTCAGTCTCGAATTCCCCTACAGGCCTCCTCTGTCCTTGGTACTGGTTTTTTCAAATCCCAGGCAGGGCATGCTTTGATTCCAGAAGCTTCCTCTGAAAGCAAGGGCATTCCTTGAAGAATGAGTCCTAAGATAGTTTCCTGTCCCAGAACAGGGCTGGCTTCCTCCTGTGATATGTTATGACATCACTCTGCACAGTAGAGAGCCCAGAGGGCAAGGCATGAAAACAACGTCAAGTTCTAAGCTTTCTGAATAAACTCTGGTGAGGAAGAAGCCCAAATCTGGGACACAGTAAGGACTCTTGTCTGTGGTTAAAGATTAATTTTATTCCAATTGTGCTCAACTTCAGATGAACCAGATACAAATTATCTTTTCAAGAACTTCATTGACAGAAGGAGTTGATCTCTGAGCAGACAGGCAGTTCCAGGATGATAAGGGTGATGACAAAAAGATATGGGGTAGAATGGGTTGACAATAAAAAAAATCTCATCTACCCAGAGGAGGCAGGTGGTTCCTGAACTGAATTTTAAAAGGAGATTATGAGTAGATGAAAAACATAGGGAAGGATATTCTAGGAAAGGGGGAATGACATTTGCCAGGGCACAAAAAGCATGAAATAGATGGTGCTGAGAGCATGGATTACAGCTGAAGTACAAGGCCTGTTTGGAGGCTGGAAGAAAACCATGAAAGAATTTGAAAAGTCAGGCTGGAGATATGATTTTTTCCTGTGGCTAGAAGAGCATCATTTGCAAATATTTAAGCCTGGGATTGTTTACCTACAACCCCAGTTGAGGGATAGATTGAAAGGAAAGCCTGGTGGGATGGGAGCCAATGGAGAAACTATTGCTATGGTCCATCTGTGAGATGCATGACCCGAACTGGGATGATGAGGGAGGGGTGGAAGGCAATGAACTGATTTACTTATTAAGGCAAAAGAATTTACAAGATTTGAAATATGGTGGCTTAGTAAGGAAAAAGTGGAAAGGGAGCAATAATTAATCCTAAATTTTTAATCTTCGTTATAACTGCTAAGAGAGGAATAGGTTGAGTTTCAGTTTTTGTCACTTTGAATATCTTGCCTTTGAGTGAAATACATTTGAAGTCATTGCCTTGGAAGGCCTTGTCCTGAGATATTCAAGAGGAATTATGTCTCCCCAATGAACTAGTACATCTAATGCAAAACATCTGGCTCCCCTTTATAAATGAATGGAAAGCTTAAGTAAGATACAGCCCACTCTAATGGCTGCCATAATTATTGATTGCTCATCAACAGAAGTGTAGGTGGGTTGGGTGAACTTGTTATTGTTAAGAAGTTGTCAGAAATAGGTGACATTGGAGCACTGGGGTGCTCCAGAGAAGCTCTAAGAGAGGCCCCAATGATATGCCCCTGCTACCTTTGTGCAATTCTCTTTCCTTGAGTGTGGGGTGGCCTAGTGGCTTATTTTTAACCGACAAAATATGGGTAAGGTGATGGGTATCACTTCCACAATTAAGCTGTGCAAGACTGTGATGTCTATTTGCTTGCAGACTCCCCCCCCCCCCCCCACCCCGTTGGCTTTGATGAAACATATGGTCATGTCGGGGAATTCCATGTGGCAAGGAACTGAGGGTGGCCTTGGGCCAATAGACCTCAAGGAACTGAATGTAGCCAACAACCACGTCAGTGAGCTTGGAAGCTAATAATTCCCCAGTTGAACCTTCGGATGAGACCCCAATTCTGGCCAACATTGTGAGTGTAGCCTCATGAGAGACCATGAAGCTGAACATCCAGCTAAGTTATGCTCAGATTCCTAACCTACACACATTGTAAGATAACAAATTGGGTGTTATTTTAAATCACCAAATTTCATGGCAATTTGTTATGCAGCAAGGGATAACAAATACAGTGCACTCTTGCTTCACCCCATGTGTGCTAAAACTGTTCAGAGAATAAGACTCTACTAATTTTTCATTTGTAAATAATATATTAACTCTGACTCTTTTTTTTTTTTTAATATAGTCTCTGGCTTCCAAGAGCAAGAGTCAGAAGACCTCAGACTGAGTCCTGACCCTGTTGCCAACTGGCATGGGATCTTAGAAGGACTTTTCCCTCCTCTGAGTCTCAGTTTCACCATCTTCCAAATGAGGGAAGTTAAACCAGGCCAGCAATTTACAAAAAACTTTAAATTTATTTATTTATTTATTTTTTTGCCACAGAACTCTTTCACCAAATGACATTTCATAAGGAAGCTCTGTGCACAAAACAGATACAAGTGAAGGGGCTTAAATTAAAGTAAGATTGAATGGAGCCCCTGCTTGGCCTCACCATCTCTCCATGGCAGTCCCCAAATCACCTTGGAGGAGTCTTTTGAATCCTGTCTCCAAACCTGTGGCTTAGAGGCTGCTGATGAGCCCTTTTAATTCCAATATTCTACAGGTTCTAACAAAAAAAATTTTTTTTTAACAAACTACCTATAATTTAGAGCACTCTACTATGACGTCTCTGCATCCAGCTTCCTCAGTGTGACTATCCCAGGACCCAGGCCATCCATTTCCCAGAGAGAAGCCACCCAAGCTTCCCTTGGGGACAGCACTGAAAGTGCAAGGGCCTGGCATGAGCTCATCTTCACTTCCCTGAGCTCCCCAGCAGGTGCGTTTTCTCCTGCTCCTTAGGTCTGCCTCTCCCAGACTGTTTCTTTCCTAGGTGGAAAGTCACGGCTTCCTTGTCTGGATGTACTCACAGGCTCTATTATTATTGCTGCTGTGGTGGTTATTTTGTATCTTGGTGCCTACCCTGGATGCAGTATTTCGGAGAGTCTCTGGCTGGTAGAGTGTCCAGTGCTGCTTCAGGCTCTCTTGTTCTGGCTGTGGTGCGTCACTTTCTGCAGTGAGGCTGCATGTGTCCATAATGCACCCCATGCCTACAGCAAAGTTCCCCAGCACACAGTTATTAGCCAGGACTTCTTTATACTGCATTTGTAGCCTTAGAGACCAAAATTATACTGACTTGCACTCAATATTCAGTCCCTGCCATGTTTCTTTCTATCAACTATGGTCTTGTCCCTGAAAATGTCCCTAGGTGATAAATTTTGAGTTCTGCTACCCCACCAAAGTAGACCCTTGCCTTAAAGGGGGGATTCTACTGCCAATTATTTCTCTTATCTGTTAGGCGTTGCCCTCTCTTCTGAACAACCCTTCAAAAATGAAATAGTCCTCTAGAAAGCAGCCTGCTTGCTGCCTTGAACTGTCTTATCTGAGAAAGGGGAATAAGACCTGAGTGCTCAGTGGCACAGTGAAGGGAGCATAGCTGTGGGAGTCGGGAGTGACATCACTTTGCACTTTGTACAAATGACAGCTTTTCTAGGCCTCCGTTTACTTACCTGTAAGGTTATCTATAGTTGCTGGGACCATCTGAGAGTGAAACATAGAAAAGCTATTTTATACATTTACGGATTTATGTGTATCCTACTTTGAGAAAAATTGATTCAGGTTATGAAGATGCTTCAAAAACCATGAGACGCAATTCAGAAGCAAGGCAGTGCTGTGCTATTGTTCCATTTCCTTTGGAACGGCAGAGAGGATCTCCAACAATAACCTACTGAGGGCCTGGCACCTGTCAGCAGCTGGCTAGGCTTTGGGGAAAATGAGCACCAGTGAGACATAGTTCCTGCCTCACGGATGACCTTGACCTCAGGGATGTGCAGTTAGGTGTGGTGGGGTGGGGGGTGATCATCAAAGTATTTATGATACACAGATATCAGTGGGGGAAGCAGAAAGTTCTGTAGGAATTCGGAATTGGGGTATTTGAGCCAGCCTGTGGGGCAAGCATGGCTTTGTCAGGCAGCACTTGCTTAGTCTGTGCACACACTTTGGGTCTCAGGCTGGTGAGGGGCCCGGGGTGTGGACCAGGCTTCACCCTGGGCTGCCTAGAGCCCAGTAGAGGGAACACATTACATTAGCCACTACACACTAATTATTTAATTATGGTTTCCACAGGAAGTGAAATCAGGAGGAGCAAGTCAGAGATATTACCAGTGGCTGCCCTGTGGAAGAGAGCACTGGGGTCTGAAAGATGAGCTTTTGATTCTTTCCTAGCTTTGTGATGTCCAGCCCTCTCTGTTGTCAGAAGACAAATACAATTGAGGCGTCGAGGGTCTATCCTAATGGTTAGAACCACATGTTCAGGCCCATGAACTGGGTTTGGGCTCTGGCTCCAGTATTTACTATCTGGGTGGTCTTGGGGAAGCTACTTAAACTTTTTGAGCTTCAGATTCCCCCGTGTTTGAAGGGGAGGCAGTTACACTTGCTGGATGGTTGACAGTTTGAAGGCAAAATGCCTGTAGAGTTGTTGGGAAATGTTAGCTATTACAATCACCCCAACACCGCTGCTAGAAGAACTTTTTGGACCTGTTTACGCAGAAGTTCATAGCAGCCAGCTCACCGCCTCCAGGGCAAGAGTGAACCAGTAGCTAGTCCTGAAGGAAAGATGTTGACTTTCAGAGCTTACCGAATCTCTCTGGCTCTTGACATAGGATGGTTTTTCATGGGGGGGGGGGGGTGGAGGCCAACCAAACAACCTTTGGTTGTTAAAGGACCAACCAAAACTATTCGAGTTACTCTGGCTACATAATTAAGAACCTGTGAATTTCAGGAAATTTCAAAAGATCAGAGACAACTCGGCATTTTTTTTTTCACTTCCATCCATAAATAGACTAGAAATGAATATGGAAGGGGTTTTCCTCACACAATCTGCTTTCAGAGTGGGCAGTTTGCTTTGATTCCTTGATGGAGGGTCAAGCGATACAATGATAGTGCTGAATTAGGTTGTTGCTGGATAGAGGCTAGAAATACGAGATGAAGGAGAAGGAAACAGGACAAACAATTCTAGACTTAAGGGCATTACTGAAATAAAAGTCTGGTCACCAGGGTTAAAGTCAGGGAGGCACACAGACTCTTCTCTACCAAGGAGTCACAAGGTATGCACAGCCCCTTGGTGGTAGGTCAGGCCACTGCGGCCCTTTGTTTGGATGGAATTAATCCTGGAGATGGCAGGAGTTGGATGGGGTTTCCCCACCTTGGAAGAGAGCCTTCATCTCATGTTTCCCACATGTTGAAGATGTTCAAACTGGCCGGGTTTAGATTCACGGGAATCCCCTGTGATCTTCTCAAAGCGAGAAGTGACTGGACCATAGCCCTCACGTCTAAGACTTCAGGGGAATTCGTAGCTTGGAGCCTACAATCATTTCCTGATCATGCTGAGGTTCGCTGCCCCAGGGCTGGGCAACCTGATTCACTCTGTACCCCCTCACCCACATCAACCCTTATAAACCAGGTGCTTGGTTCACCTGGCTCTCAGAGAGGGTGCGGACACAGGTACGGCCCTGCTTTTCCCATCCAAGCTCCAACCTGCAGAGCCCAGCAAAGTCTGTGCCTCCTTTCCTGGGATGAAAATCAACAGTAGTGACCTGATGGCTACCTTTAGTGTCATTCTTCTCTCCCTCTCGGGGCTGAAATTTGAACTTTGCTGTTTCCAGGCAGAGAATTGTGCCACTATAAGCTGACCTTTCCCGAGCACCACGAAAAATGATCTAGGCAGGGCTATTCTGTAGAGTCAATAGACACCAATGCCAGTCGGGGGCTTCTCCACCGTCTGGCCAATCACTAAAGAGATCATTCAAGGTTCGATATGAGGTCAGCCCTGCCCTTCAGGAAGCAACGCAGCACAGTGGAAAGAATCGTAGAGTTTAAGCCAGAAAGTTTGGGTTCAAAGCCAACCCCTGCTCCTCACTTACGGAAAGCCCTCATTGAGCCACTTAGCTTCTTTGGGCTCTTGTTCTTTGTCCATAAAATGGGGCCGTTTGTAACTTGTCGTGTTGGGGTAAGAATCAGATGAGAAACAACAGGCCCCACTACCTCGCATGTGCTACACGGGTAGCTCTTCATGGTGATCACCGTGTGTGTGTGTGTGTGTGTGTGTGTGTGTGTGTGTGTGTTTTATCAGCACCCGAGGAGCCGTGGATTTGGAGTGAGCTAAATGTTTGTTACCTACTTTCTACTTTTTCAAACTCTCGTGACTTCAGTGTGGGGGGACTTGACATCAGCTAGATACTTTGCCCTGTAAGAAAACACGACCGACCGTGTGTCTCTGGCAATCCCGGGGAAGGAGGGACTAGGTGTTCTTGGTTCACTGTGAGCATCAGAAGGGGTAGGATTAAGGGGGACGTGTTTTTCATTCTGTCAGCTTGAATTCCCTTTCCAAATTCCATTCTGGTTATACGATCAGGCTACTGCTGTATTTATGGGTGGCCACAGTCTGGCTGGAGGGGTAGAGTTAGTCAGAGTTATTTTTCCTTTTCCCCCTCTAAAGGCAGCAAGCGCAAGAAGTAGCAGCATTCTGGAGGAACACAGGGAAGTGTGCTTCTGATTTGGGGATCACCGGGACCTGGGGCTGAAAACTGGCTCCATCACCCCGTGTTCTAGGGCTCTAGAAAAACTATTCATCCTCTCTACTCTTCAACCTATATCTTTGACCACCAGGCATGGTCCGTTTCTCAGGGACGTATTGTGGATATTTAGCGAGGTGATGCACACAAGGGGGCTGTAGAATAAAGGCTCTCCATGTATTTTGCCTATTGTTATCATCAGAATTAATTAAAATAATCGTCCTCCGTTAAGCATTTCATACTTCCCATATACTTGTCTACTGTACTGCTTGGGGAACTGCACTGACTCCTGTTACGGGTGGAGGGACACGGAGGAGCAAACACCCCCACTGAGGTGCAAAATCGCAGCCTGAATGTGCACTGCCCGGCTTCATGATTTTTCACTGTGTCATTTAAGGTCATTTAAGGTCCTGTGCAAATGCCCTGGGGGTGGAGAACAGTGGGGTGAGTTTCAGACCCTCCACCCCACTTCAACCAAAGCAGCCCCACATCTACCTGTCATATTGGAGGCCTGCCATCAATTTCATCTAAGGAATATTTCAGCTAAATATATGAAAACCCCTGTCTTAGAACACGAATTTCAGATAAGTCCTTATAAATTGATAAGCAAGAAAACCAAGAAAAACCTCCATTTATGGAGCCTTTGCCATGTGTCAGCTACTGAGTCCGCCCTGTATTATCTCCTTTGGATGTCGCGAGAGCCCTGAGGGATAGAGATCATCATCCTCTTTGCACAGACAACAAAACCCAGGGCTGGGAGATCAGTGACTTCTTTGGGGAGAGGAGTCAGTCAGTAGAAGATGGGATAGGGAAGCTAGGTTTTTCAAACAAGGCATAGAAAAAAAAATCCTTCCAGACTGTAGAGTTGGTAATATCCCCTTCTAATCCTTTATCCGATGACACTGTTCTGAGCAAAACCGAGAATATTCATGGAGCGCGCGCGTTTCTTCCCCCAGACGCCGTCACCTACCTGAATCACACGTATGCTCAGGGCACAAGCACATCCACTGCAATGGGCTCAGCTGCACACGACACCAGCAAACTTTCCCCCGGTTTCTCTAGCGCCGGACAAACCTCCCCCCAGTCCTCCGTTGGGCTTAGGGAAGGCAAGGCGGGAAGCTGGCGGGGGTGGGCAGCGGGTTTTATTATTTCTAAAGCACATATGGGAAAGCTTCATAAAAAAGGGGGGGAAAGGTCCACAAAACATGAAAAAGAGGCATTCATTCTTCAAGTGGGGCTCCCTGTCCCGCTCTCACTCTGGACGGAAAGCATTGCCAAGGAGCAACCTCCCCCCCACCAGCAGCATCGGGCTTTACGATGAATCTGCAAACGCCCCAGCCCGAAACCTTGTGCATTCTGGACGCAGAACTCAACGTTTACATCCAGCCCCGGGCTGCTCCCTTTCCCCTGACCTGTGCCAAACAGCCTCCTACTTAGAAAATACAGCCAAGCCTCCGACCTGCCAGCCCAGCGAGACACCCTTAGATGGGGGAGATGAAGAGAAGGGGGTTGGGGGGCAGGGGTGAGGTGCACAGGGGGACCGGCCCCAGACTGCCTAGATGCCTCTCATAACTTCCGAGGAGGTCGATGACAGGGTTTGACAGTGACAATGATTATCTGAACTTCCGGTTACTGAGCACTCGCTCTCCCAAATGCTTTGTGCCCTGTTTCCTCCTCGGAATGACAACCCAGGTTGTCGTCCTCATTGGAGAGAAGTGGACACCGAAGCTCATAGGGGTTGCATAATCTCATCAGGGTAACATCCTGATGGTGGTGGTGGGGACACCAGAATGACAGACCCCCTATCGTCAGACCCCGAGCTCCGGGTCCCCACTGATGCAAGAGAGGCTCAAGCTCCCCAGACATGCACACCTACCCGGCCCAAGGATCAGCGAATCAGGAGTCCCCCTGCCCTCCAGAGTGGCAGCTGGTGCCCACCCCTCCCACCCTGTCCTCCGCAGCTGCTCATCTGGCCCTAGCAGTCACCTCCTCCCTCCTGTCCTCCAGCCCTCATCCCTTTCTGCGTCTTGCCACAGGGAGCGTGTCGTGGAATAAGGGATGGATACAAAGCTTTGGTAAATTGTGAGGTGAGCACTGTTTGGAGATACAATTTTATTGTTCTCTGTGTAATCCTCTCTCAACCTGCCCCTAACCTGTCCCAGCGTGAGGCATGAACGGTCTCCACCTTCCCATCATCCTACCACTCTCACTCTCAAACAAAAATATTCACAGGTGACTCAGCCAGGGGCAGGGCAGTTAAGAGAAAATTCCTACTTTTCCTGCGAAGAACACAGAGATACAAACTTTACAGAAAGTTCCTTCCAGGTGCCACTGTCCCTAGAACTAAGACAACCCCCCACCCCATTCCCAAAGCCACAAGACGGGAAGGGGCAAGGAGAAGAGTCAAGGTGCATCATCCCAAATACCCCATTCTGCCAGCAGCGAAGACACAGCCAAAGTTGTCTAATCATGACCCCGCAAGCCCTTTGGTACCAGGAATGCAAACCGTGCGCCCTAAGGATCTTAGGTGATGGGGGTGAAACACACTTACCTTTCCGGAGGTCGGACAGACCTAGATCCTTGAATGGACCAGCTCCATGGAAGAAGTAGCTGGATGTGAGCAGCGGGGCTCCCACGTGCGCTGCCCCCAGGGTCACCCCGCGCCGCAGGGTCCTTGGGCGAGGAGAGGCGGCGTGTGTGCGCCGAGCGGTGACAGTAGGCAGGCTGTGGCCAGCGCAGCCAGCTTTGGCTGGCTTATATAGCAGCTCCTTCCTCTGTAACGGGACGCCTCGCCTCCAGACATCCTTTCCTACTTTTTCAGTTGGTGAATTAAAGGAACAGCCCTCCCAGCGGAACGGGGTTAGCTCATGAAAGACGCACTCCCTCCCTGCTCCCTGCCAGGAAAGGAACCCATTTGCATACAATTTATGGCGAAAGTAGGAATTCCAGCTTCCCTCGGTTGGCCTCCTCCCCTTCTCTCTCCACACCCCCCACCCCCATCCAGAGCAGCTGTTCGCTAGGTGTGATTTTTGCCCGGCTCCCCAAGCAGATTTTCTGATTGTGAGACCGAAGCCCGGGAGGAGCGAGGGGGAGCAGGATCGCAGCCTGGGCTCTGCTGCTCAGGCAAGGCTGGAAGGGCGCCCCGGGGCTCGCCCGGGCTCTGGGCGGCAGCTGCTCAGGGGCACCTTGGAGAGCCAGCCAGGCCAGCCCGGTTCCTGGAAAGAGGAGATAAAGCCCTTCGGAACCCAGGATTAGCTCCCAGCAGGTGGGGCGGCCGGCCTGGGTAGGAGGGAGCCGTGCCCAGCTGCCCCCAGGCTCCGCTGGGCAGCCCCAGGGCCCCTGTGCCCGGGCCTGTCTTCTAAGCAGCACTTCTGGGGGAAGCTCTCTATAAACTTTTCTCCCCGGTGCAGCAAGGTGCCCAGCAAAAAGAAAAGAAAATGTGTCTCAATCTTTGAGACACAAGCTGTGCCTTTGCTCTCCAGCCTGCTGTGGATTCTTTCCAAGCTTTGAGTCACCCGGTGGTGCGGTGGTGCGGGGTTAGCATGCGCTGAGCAGCCCCAGGGCACACGCAGGCTTTGAGGAGGGGGCAGCAGCTGGGACAGGGCGCTCCCCGTCAGCTGGTCACAGCACACCGTAGTTTGTGACCATGATGGGAAATGAGGCATCTTGTGACCTGAGGCCAGGCCTGGACCCGCCCCTAGGAAGTCTGTATCAGGCGCCCTGCAAGGTACTTCAGGGATGGTGTTCCGTTACCTGCCCGCAGACACCTGGGCCCATTAGACAGATGAAGAAATCGAGGTTCAGAGAAGTAATGTTACGTCCACTTAGGGAGTGTACCTGGGAAGCGTTCAGATGACAACACTGGACTCCGTCGTTCTTCCTACAGCTGCACAGCATTGCCCACGAACACTGGCAGAGGATATTTCAGTGTTTTGCGCCCTATTGGATTATAACACTGCTTGTACAAAGATCACTGCTGTCTCTGAGTGTGGAAACTGTAATTCTTTGTTCCGTAGGAGATAAAGGGGAGATCCTTGGTTTGGTTTGGGTTTTTAAAAAATTCATTGCTAGTAATGGAGGCTTCAACTATCTGCCTATTTTTAATAATGAATGATATAATTCCCATACTCATTATTTGCAGTGGGCCTCAGTTTCTCCATCTGGAAAAAGTGGGACGAGGTTAGGTCATCCCCACAGTTGATTATGGCTCTGGCATTCTAGGATTCTCTGCTTACGTGACCCTCCCAGACAGCAAGAAAGCCCATAAATAGTCATGTCACAAAACAGCTCGTTTGAACTTTTGGACATTTTGGCTGATTCAAATGTTGGTTGTTTTGGAAGTTTTTAATTCTGTGTTTTAGCCAAAGTATGCTGCAGTAGCATGAGACTGTGTCTTTCATCTAGTAGCGAATGCTTCCATGCCTCGTGGTGTCCCAGATTCCACCAAGGTTATCTCCCGGCATTAGGGAATAAAAGAGAGCGGTGTATGGTCCATTTCATATGGCCTGGAGGCTGTGTTCGCATATAACATGGGATCAGTACATGCTTGCAGTTGTGTGTGTATTTAACTGAGACAAGGAAGCATGCTAGAAAACTGGGTAAGAAATAGGACTTCTGGGGATGTCCCAAACCTGACTGCCCACCCCCTACACACACACACCCCCAATCCTCCTACTATTCCACAGCCATTGACTAGGGTCTACTACATGTGGCTTAGACAGTCAGAGGGAGAACAAAGCCAAATATCACCAGGCTGGCCCTCGAGGCAGGAATAGGCCAGTGGAACAAACAAACAAGAATATTATGAGGCATTAAGTTACTACCAAAAAAAGTATATTCTGATAACACAGAAAAGAGATGAGTGGCTTTATTTACGTGTCTTTAGAAGAGAGAGGAATTTTAAGAATTTTCTCCAAAACCCATGCGGCGTCTTGAAGCCATACCTTGGTTTTTGAGTTGGGGGCGGGGGGCAGGGGGGACCCAGACAAGGACTCTTTTCCATCCATCCCTGGGCCTTTTGCAGCCTCTGAACCTTGGCTAATGCTCTACTTTACCTAGAAACGTCACCTCGGTGTCCTCACATCAGCTTATGAACCAGTTCTGATCTAACTCTACCATAGAGCTTCCTAGATAGGTTCCATTAAGATGTGACTCCATGCACCGCAGCATTTGGGGACTCTGTTAGGACATTCGTTGTCTGTACGTGGTATACATATGTCTAGTTTTTACCTCCTACACTCCAGACTTCCAGAGGACAGGGATCACACCTGTGCCTAGCACAGAGCCTTGGGTATTGCCGACACTCGGCAAATGTTCACTGAATGAATACGCTAATGGAGGAACACGTGAATGTCTGACATGCTGTGCTTTATCACTAAAAATCTTCCTTTCTCATTCATAGAACATGAGACGGGAACGAGATTATTGTGTCCAACACATCCATTGCACAGATGAGGAAAGGGGACTCACAGAGGAGAAGTGACTTGTCCAAAGCCACCATGGTGGCTTCCACCCTAGACATTACAGCAGAGGATGTTTATAGAATTAATAACCATTCATCCTCCTGTTTGGCAGAGGCCACACCTCTTGGCATCCAATCTCTATGGTCTTGTCCTTCTTGATACTATAAGAGCTTTTTTCCACGTGAGAGGGTAGAGTGAATGCTTGTAAACACCACCTCTGCATGGGGCTCTTTGCCAAAGACCGATGTTGTTGCCTGTTTGTGATCCTCCCTCACCGGCTGCTGGTGGAGGCTGTGGTTTGGAGGCCAGAGGGAGCATGAGGTTTTGCCTCAGGTGAGATCATTCGCATTTCCTTGAAGGTCTGTGAAATGCAATACTTCTTTTGTTTTTCAGATAGACCAGCCAGGGAGTAGAAGGTTGGCCAGGACTAGCAGTATCTGAGACAGTCAAGCATCTATTTCCTGGAGAAGCCTGGCACCTCCTTCCCACAGGACCCCTTGTTTCCCTCCTGCTCAGCCACTCCTTTACTGTTTCCAACCTCCTCCTCTTCTTGGGATTCATTTAGTGTGCTCACTTCTGTCCAGAAATCCCACATGGCTCTACAATTGCCAGAAATCTCTCCCAAAGCAATGAAGGAGCTTTGACCCAACACAATGGGCTAGTCATTCAATGAGATGCATTTGTTTAGAGGCAAGGTTCCCCAAACTTGCTGCCTGCAAGTCTTTCTTTGTTCAGTGCTCTTCTCCATCTCTTCTCATTTTTCCTGAGACAACAAAGGACAAAAAAAACTCAAAGGCATCATTGAATGAGTCGCAAGCCAGAGGAGAACTTTCCTGTGTGATGGAATAGCACAAATCAAATCAGCTGCATAATCCAACCACTAGGAAGATTTTCTGGTCAGTATAGCAGAGTGGATGGAGCTTTGGCCTAGCATGGATTCAGGTCCTGATGCACATCGACTTACTGTGTGACTTTGGGCAAATCCCTGCCTTTCCTTGGCTTTGAGTGTCCTGGTTACCAAACAAGCCACACCTATGATCTTAGCAACTTAAATTTTTTCAAAAAAAAAAAAAAAATCAAAGAAATAGTTTTTGAGGGCCCTGAGACTTTGCATATTCAATTCCCTGTCCCTCGAACAACCTTTCTCCCACTTTGTCCACACGACAAATTCCTGTACTATTTCTTAAGTTTTACTTCATAGTGCTTCCAAGAACATTTCCATGAGCTAACATCAAGAGAGAAGGGCTTCTCTTCCCATCTAGACTTTCATTTTTCACTTTTAGCACATTGTATATTTTATCCCATTAGACGATGAAGACTGAGGGCAGGCACCATACCTTTCCTCTGCTTACTAACAGATATGTCTATAACCAGCATTTGTTCATGTTGGTTCCTATGCCATACCACTCATTAATTATTGTGATATCATCCCGCACATTATGGTTCTTAAAATGCCATAGACCCACATTAGATTTTGGAGGGAAATAACAAAAAAAACAAAACAAAAACAAAAACAAAAACAAAAACAAAAAAAAACCCAACTTTCTTGGAATGATTTATTAGATGATTAGAGACTTTATCGTTATCACTGATTTACTCATCAATTTCCCCATTGGGATTGTGAGAGCTCCTCCAGGACAAGAATTCTGCTTTCCATCCCAAAGCACTGGGAAGTCAGTTAGCATTTCCATGAAATGACTGACTAACCGATTGGCTAGATGATGAAGAGGTTTCATCAAGAGGCATAGTTTGGGGTTTCATCAGCTTGACTATTAAAAGGTGAATTACCTCGAGGAAATCATGTCTGTTCTTTGAAATCCAGATTTCCCATTAGTGAGACAGATAAAAATTGCTACCTGTAGTACCTTTCAGTGTTGGTTTAAAGATGAAGGAAGAGAGTGGAAGAGAAATATACTCACATATATTTACTAATAACATCATAAGGCATTAATGAATGTTCTTTTTTTAATATTTTATTTATTTACTCATGAGAGAAACAGAGAGAGAAGCACAAACATAGGCAGAGGGAGAAGAAGGCTCCCTGTGGGGAACCCTATGTGGGACTAAATCCCAGGACCCCGGGATCATGCCCTGAGCCAAAGGCAGATGCTCAACTGCTGAGCCACCCAACGACCCCAATGACCATTACTTCTGTTCTCACACCTAGGTTCCCCCTACATTACCGGGGTGAGACTGAGGTGAAGAGAAATCAAGAAACTTGCTTAAAGTCACATAACCAGTACATAAGCAGTGTGACAGAGGGTCTCCCCATGCGAAATATTGGTTTTCTTGGTTTCTGCTGTGGAAACTGTCTATATGGAGTATTATTTCATCAGTTTTATGAGTTCGGTGGCATAACAAAAGAAGCCTATCATTTGAAACTGGACAGACTTGGGTTTGATCCCAGTTCTGCCATTTATTAGTGTGTAAAGTGTTTCAAATTCCTTCAGGGCTGTGAGCCCCATCTGTGTCGCTGACTGTAAAACCCGGGTGAGAATACTCACTTCATAAGTGGGCAGGAGGACTATGGTAGGCTGATTAACGCTCCCCCTAACCCCAAAGACGGCCATGACCTAATTCCCCAGAACCTATATATGTTACCTTATATGGCAAAAGGGACTCTGCAGATGTGCTTAAAGTAAGGATTGCGTCATCAGGAGATTATCCTGGATGCAATCACAAGTGACCTTATAAAAGGGAGGCAGAGGATGATTTGACTGCAGGAGACGAGAAGGCAGAGTGACCAGAGATTGAAGTGATGTGGCCACATGCCAAGGACTGCTGGCCCTTTCCAGAAGTTGAAAGAAGCAAGGAACAGATTCTCCCCCGGAGCCTCCAGAAGGAACCAGCCCTGCGGACAACTTGATTTTAGCCCGATAAAACTCATTTTAGACTCTGCTCTCCAAATCTGTGAGGAATAAATTCCTGTTCCATGAAACTGGTGCTGATTTGTTACAGTAGCCACAGGAAACTAATACGAAGACTCAGTGGGACCGTGTCTGCCTGGTGCACAGCAGGGCCTTTAAAAGGATCATTCCGTTTATCACTGGATTTTGAAATATCTTCTTATTGCAGCTCCTTTAATAAGACTTTTTAGGTACTGTCTGGAAGACAGGGAAAGGAATGGAAGCTGGAGGGAGCTCAGCCTCCCCCAGTAGCCCAAAAGTTTTGAAGGGGCCTCTTGATGAGGGAGTTTTGCGGTGTTGAGTGGTTTAGCTCAGAGACAGGGGTGAACCTGGACTTACACATTACATCCTTATCACTCTGGACCCAGCCCGACCCTAATAAGTGTCAGGCTTATCTGGGTGGTTGCTCATCTGTAACTCCGAGGACTCCTCTCCAGTATACTTTGTCAAGCTGAAAGAGCTACGAGATCATCGTGCTCAGGGAAGAGATAAGAAAAGGAGGCTCAGAGCAGTGGCCGGCTTTGCCCACACACTGTGAATTGTGGTCAGCTGCGGCTAAAATCCAGCTTTGCTGACTCCCAGAGCAACGTTTCACGTGGAGGAAGCGACTGGTCTGGATTTCTGTTAAGACTCACAGAAACCAGAGGGGTTTATGTCTTAGAAAATCCTTCACACGGAGTTTCTTCTACTTGGAAAAGACGTAAGGGGGTGATTGAGAAGAGGGAGCACCTCTCTGCTTCCTTGCTGCGGTGCCCAATCCGCGAGTCCTCTCTCACCTGCTTCCCTCAGGTTTCCAGTTCACTTGGTGACAGATGGAGCTGTGGTATCTGGGGACTAGAGGAGCCCCAGAGTGAGATGCCAAGCCAGTCTTTCAGACGCTGTCTCAGAGAGCCCCCTCCGTAGGGGAAGTTCAAAGGCTTTCTAAATTCTTTAGAACACCTGCCCAGGCCAGGAAGCGGCCTGACTCGCAGAAGGATGGTACACGGGGAGTGCTCTGCAGTAAGTATAGATACATGACTCACTGTTTGAAGCAGATGATGGAAGACTTCCTCCCTGGAAATACTTTATAAGGAAGTCGTGGGGAAGCCTTGATAATCCCCATGGACGGCAGGGGTGTGGGGGCCAGAATGAATCAGTGAGACAGCTGCATTGTAGAAGCCAGCAGAGGGGGCTTACTCTGAAGCCTATTCCACCAGTAGCTCGTCTAGGCTAGTATAGTGTTGCCAGTGAGAGATCTTCTGGGAGCCTGGTTTAAGGAGCGGGAATCGGTAGTGAGTGGATGCTTCTAAAGGATATGGAAGTACTTTGGTTCTTTGGCCAGTTGCAGTCTTGTTTGCACAGTTAATCTAACATGATTTATGTGAAACTGCTGGCATTCGACTACATTCGACCTACAAAGATGGCACTTACATATTAGTTCAGCTAGTGAACTTAGTTAGGCCTTGCTAAGATCCCAGCACCACAGTGCACAGAGCACTGGGTGTGCACAGAGCAGAGCCACTCACTTCTAGGAGTGCAGGCTTGCACAGCGACGAAATCTGCCACAGTCAGAGCTGAGGGAAGTGTGCAGTGGTTCCTAGATATCCTGGGACATGTAGGACCCCTGGACACCTGAATAAACCAGGAACAACTCCCCATCAGAGTTGAGATTGAATTTTACCAGATACTTGGTGACTTTTATTTTATTATTATTATTACTTTTTTTTTTCTTCCATTTTAATAGTTACCTGGGTGAGGATGTAAGAACAGAAAGGCAGGATTGAGAGAAATGAGATGTTTCCTATGCTCCAGTATTGCATGAGGATTGTATCTACTGTAGGGCTACAGACACAAAGCTACCAGCTTATGGCCAGACACGGAAAATGCCAATTTCCTTCTTCCTTCCCATGGAGAACAATCACAAATGAAGTCATGAAGGAAGTTGTGTGTCAAGGGAGTTACATGATGGTTGGAGAGATGAGACCTATAAATCTGCCAGACTTCCCGATGCCCAGGCACCTGCTTTGGAGTCTACCTTGTGGCTAGGAAGTATCTGTGGCTTAATAACTATTTTCTTTGTGCATGAGGAGTTCCCTTCTCCAAAAGCACTGAGGTCAAAGGATGGAGAGTTTGTCTCCAAGACTTCTGAGTCCTTTTGTGATCTCTAACCCAAACAATGCAATAAGAACTTCCGGTTTCCTTTGGGTAGCTGAGAAGAATGCCCCATGGCAAGGTCATTCTCTAGGTCATGAATGATCCAATCTGATTTAACCAGCCCCTTGCTAAGTGGCTGGCACACAGTAAGCACTCTGTAGGCATTTATTTTATTAATGGTTGAATCTAAATATCTTTGAATCACAAGCTTGGATGTGAAAAAACCGGCTCACACTTTTTCCTTATAAAAGCAGCCAATTTAATTTAATAGAGAATTATTGATTATGTTTTTCTGTAGAAATAAAAATAATGAATGCAGTCCTTTGTTCCTGATGGTCGGATGTTGCATGAACAGAGTTGGTAGCAGTTAGAATTGCTGAAGCCTAGAATTCGTGAGTTGAATAGGAAGATATCAGAGTGGTGATTTTGTCTGAGTTGTAGTCTGGTCATTGATGCCCTCCCTCTAAGACGTCAATGTCTTTATTTTATAAACCTTATCTATTGGATTCAGACATATGTCCCACCATGGGTATCAGTAACGGGGCCATGTCACCATGTCACAGAGATTAAAGGGTGATCTTTCCAGCTCTGTGGTTGTTTATCGCCCCATAGGAGAAGACACACAGAGAAACTTAGGTAATTGCAGAACAATGTGATATGTGTTGTAGTGAAAGTCACCGTAAGAGGCTGTGATAGGACACAGAGGTATAGAGAACCTAATGTTTTCCATTGCTTCAGTGCTTCCAGGATCAGAAGATTCATTATCTTACAAGAAAATGCAGGGAGAAAGAGTGCATTAACGTTTTCTAATCATTCAGCTTTTTTTTTTTTTTTTTTGTAACGAATATCTATTATGTGCGAGGCACTAAGTCAGGTGCTGGAGAGGCAGTGAGTAAAAGGCACAGTCCTCACTCTCAGTGAACTTTCAGATTCATGGGTGAGATGACCATTAAACACATAAATACACACAGAAAGCATATAGTCATAAACAAAACAGTGATGAGTGTGGTAAAACAAGAACCAAGTGGCTGTGATGCTCTACATTAGTTCCCATTTCCTGGACTTACTTCAATCCTGAGGGGTGAGTATTTTTTTAAAATTTATATTTTAAAAAAATAATTTAATGACCCTTTGTAGACAAAACTAATTTCTGCAGAAAATGCTTAGCCATTTAAAAATACCTTGCTATTGATGGAAAAAAAAATAACATAAGCCATTTTTCTTTATTCATGATACTGGTTTCCTTTGCAATTTTCACAGTGGGGATGTGAATTTTTACTTTATTCATTTAAAACATATTCATATAATATTTATTTTGTGTTATGGACTTTAAAGCGTTACAGGTGCTAAACTCATTAAATCCTCATAACCTATCAGAGAGGTATTATTATCATCACTATTATTTCCACTTTTTAATTAAGGAGCTAGCTTAGGAACTCAGAGAAGTTAGATAAGATGTCTAAGGTTGTACAACTGATAAGACTAAGGGTGAGCCAGGACTCAAATCCAGACTATCTGGCCCCCAGAGTCCCTGCTTATCACCATTGTACGGCTGCCCTTTGAGGAGTTACCAAGGCAGATGAACTCTGAAATGTGCCCATCTAACTGGTGTGAGAACTGAGTGTTTTAGTCTCTATTTTGCTGAGGAGTTAGCCGAGGCTCCCTATGGTAAAGTGCTTTGCCCAAAGCCACACAGCTGGTAAGTGTCAGAGCTGGAATTAGATCCCAGCACCGTTCAATGCCAAGTACAGGCCGTCGGCTCCACGTCATCACTGAGGAGCCTCAGGTGTACCGGCCACCCAATTCAGGGACAGAATATTAGAAACCCAATCTTTGAAACATGCTCTTTCTCTTCGTCCTACTATTTATTTTCTATGCCTTTAACGTGTACTGCCCCCTTAGGGGTTAATTATGTGCTATCTCTTGTTGACTTATAAACGTGGGTTGGTTACTCTTGCCTAAGTAAGAGCATGGGAAGTCTGATTCTTCCACTCAAATCCACCCACCTCTGTCTAGGCTGATGCTGAGTGTAGTAGTTCTCATCAAATACTCACTGGTTTAAATCACAGACTTTGAAATTTTTATCATGTTGCATACACAACTCCAAAATAATGCCCTAAGATAACCCAACGGCTCTGAATTTGTGCTTTATATCACGCAGACCTGGGTTCAAATCCCAGCTGTTACTTTAGAGCTGAATGCTCCTGGGCGAGACTGGTCATCTCCCCAAGTCTCAGTTTTTCCCTCCATGAAATGGAGGTAAGAACAGCTACATGAAGGGCTGCTGTTAAAAGTTGGTGAGATAGGGGCACCTGTTAAGCATCTGCTTTCAGCTCAGGTCATGATCTCAGGGTCCTGGGATCGAGCTCTATGTCAGGCTCCCTGCTCAGTAGGGAGTCTGCTTCTCTCTCTTTCTTTGCCTCTCCCTCTGCCCATGCTTTCTCTCAAATAAATAATAAATAATTTTTAAAAAGTCAGTGAAATAAAGCACTTAGGACATATGAAGTGCTAAATAGTTGGAAATTATTATCGCTTCTAGATTTTCCTCTTTATTTAACAAATATCTGAACAAAGCCTCCTTACCAGCTTTTACTTCATTTCTAAAACTAGATAAGGATCTGGGGACTTAATGTATTTTGTTTTCCTCTTGAATTCTTTCTCCTGTCTTTGATAAAAAGGGGTTGATTTGTTTCACTCTTTGGTTTATGCCAGTGCTTCTGACCTGGGAGGGAAGGCATTTTCCTCCCCAGGGGGCATTTGGAAATGACTGGAGATATTTTTGGCTGTCACAACTTGGGTGGGAGTGCTACTGGCAACTAGTGGATAGAGGCCAGGGATGCTGTTGAACATCCTGTAATGCGTCCCATGCAAACCGAAGGCTTATGCAATACAAATATGCCAGTAGGGCTGAGATTGAGGAATCCTGGTTTATACCCTCTAGCACCTCACACACATGCACATAACATGTACACATGCACACTGCACACAGACATGCTCACACTCACGTACGCCCCAAGCCCCTTGCCCACATGCAAGGAACAGTGTGAGCAGATCTGAGCCCTGGTGAACTCCAGGATGATGTCATGCTGGGGGAGACCCACACAGGCCTGCGGTGAGACACATTACACGTGGGGGATCTCACCATTTCCGCACAGACCCCTTACCTCGGGATCGCCGCCGCCTCATATCCTGCTCTGGTCCCTCCTGGGAACATGGGAAGGCTCGCAGCAGATGGGGTTTCACTTAATCACATTCTCTGTGGTCAGATCGGATTACATCCACAGCAGCTCTGGCTCTGAGAGACCCACAGTTGCCTGGTGCTCTCTGGGCTGGCCTATGACCTTCCAAACGCAAATGTATCCCAGGACAGGCAAGGAGAGGGGTTCATTTGCTGCTCTAGCCATCAAAGGAAAGAAAGGTGAGAAATAGAAACCAAAGGATGCTGATATCCTCCTTTGAGGGCAGGGACTGGATGTTTTTCTTGTGCTTTCCACACCAAGTGGCAAGTAGTCTATAATTAAAAAAAAAAAAACAACACAGAAATGTTACAAATTTTGTAGGAGTTTGTATTTCATCGGAAAGAGTAAAGATGGGTGCTAATTATTGAGTGGTTATAATATTACAAATATTGTTATGTGTTTAACAACTATTTTTTCATGTGACTCTGAAACAGAGATGTGTAGGTTAGCATCTCCACTTGAGAGCTCTTCTAATACAGGGCAAGTGAAGCTGGCTGACCCTAGGGCACAGAGCCACTAAGTGACAAAACCAGGATTCGAGCTAGGTCTCACTCTTTTCACGGCCTGGGTCTTCACCATCAAGTTAGATGCCCCTCACTAGCGCAGAAAGCATGGCTAACCCAAGAAGAGTTACATGAGGAGTGATGGAAGGATCTAGGACCCCTCTTGGAATTGCCCTCTAGCAAACAGGTGGCCACTGCCACCTCTGTCTCAAGCTTTGGGTGTTTTCTGCCCTCATTGTGGCCGATCCTCTTAAAATCCTTGCTCTTATGTTTATCTGATGAATAGTGCCATAGGCTCAAGGGTAGCATATGTGTAGGTAGAATTAAACAGTTGCTGTAACGGGAAAAAAAAATAACTTGCATAATTTCTGTGGCTTAACACAACAGAAATTTCTATGTTGTCCACACAGAGCCCTGTTAGAGGGCTGACTCTCCATCAAGCAGTCATATCAGAATGTTTCCATCTGTAGCTATATGTCCTTGACTTCCATGGAGATCATGCTTACTTGCAATAAGCCAGCAGAAGTAAAAAGAACAAGGAGGAATGCATGTGTGGGATTATGGAACAGTTGTAGTAGTGGCATTCCATTGGCTAGAATTATGAGTTTATCTAGGGGTCTTAGGAAAGTGAGGAGACACATTTTATGAAGAGAAGAGTCCCTGCCACCGTGGGGGATCAATGAACTTGTTCCTGAATTTGGAAGATCTTGGTCAAGGATATGGAAGAAATTTTGGTAGGTAACAGATCTGGCCATGCCCCTCAGACCTTACCTTTTAGTTGATGACTAATTCTTTCTATGTGTAGACCTCTCTCCTGGGTGGCAATATGACAGGGTGGCGAGCAATACTCCCCTGAGGCTTGGAACAATTTATAGGATGAAAATAGAACTCTTTGGGAATAAGGATCAGTGGGGCCCTCTTATCTTTCTGTTCCATGTGAGTCTACCCATATTGTAACTGGTTCATTGGCTCATTTATTCCACAAACATTCATTTGAGTATACTATGTACGATGCTAGGCAATGGGGACCTAAACATCCAGTCTCTGCTCTTGGGGCGTGTACATTCAAGTGTGGAAAAGATGAGCAATGCGGCTGTTACAATCCAGCAGAACGAGTCCCGTGGCAGAGGTAGGTACAAGCTAGGGTCATCTAACCCAAGCAAGACGGAGGATTAGTGGACTTATCTCTACACTGAGTCTTAAAACATCTTGAGAGCAAAGCAACTGGGAAAGGATGTTCTAGTAGAAGACACAACACGTGCAAAGGCAAGGAGGCACGGAAGAAGGTTCTGGAGCAGTGAATAATTCAGGAGGGATGATATAGGATCCTTAAGGGAGATATATGGCTGGACTAGATTATGATGAATACGGTGTGCTTGGCAGAGGACGAAGCATTTATTCAGCTTCGCTGACCTTCCGGAAAGGACAGTGTCTACGGGGGAATAGGGAGTTTCATGGAACCCAATGGATCTGCCCATGGCTGGCTCTGGTGAGAACTGGCTGCTTGCCTACAATGACTGGGGCACCACCAGCCTACCCCTGTGCACCCCACTAGGCAAAGGACTTCCTGTAGTCACGTGCCCTTGCAGCTGTAGTCCACACACAATGTCTGCTGCACATGCTAGCCTTTTATAGAACTGTGCGTGCCAGAGAGGCTACTGATTCTCTACCCACTTAGGGTACCACTCTTGTTTTTTCCCAAGGACTCTCCAATAAGATGATGTCCTTCTTCCCTCCATCCCCAGGGGACTGATGGCTGTTTCCAGTCTCCGGAGAAAAAAAGATTGAGTCACCATATCATCACTCTGCAGCAACTTAACACCCCGTAGTCATTGGCATTCATGAAAGAGACAAATTAATGAGGATGCTCTGGGAACTAGAATCTCAGTTTCTCGTTTGTAATCTATTTTTGGATAGGAAACAGAAACACATGGAAAAGATTTGATAATGTTAACAAATGACACAATAGTAACTAGCTGAGCCAAGAAATGTGTCTTTCCTCACTCAAGTGATGTGCTTCAGTTACACAGACTTTTGGGAAGACAGCCTTGTCATCCTATCTAAGATGCCATTGCATTCTCCAGTGCTCAGCCTAAGTGCCACCTGCTCTGTGAGTCATTCTTCGATAATCCGCTCAGAACGCCTCCCTGTATTTTACTTGTGTCTCTGTTCCCTGATTACTCCCTTTGCCAGGATCGTAAATGATCCTTCCATATGTGCCTCTCCCATGCGATTGTAAAATAAGGTAACATTTACTATGAACTTGCATGTGCCAGGCACTGGCATCATTGTTTTACACATTTCTTTTTTTCATGGAATCTTCTCAAATTGACTGTGGGCAGATGTTACTAGTTCCATATTACAAGCAAGTAGATGGAAGTTCCTAGATGGTAAGCCCTGGAGGGTTTAAAAACGTGCATCTTTATCTCGCCCCGTACGCTCCGTCGGTATGGCATAACAACAGTTCCTGAAAGTGGTGGGAACAAATATCCTTGGAATTCTTTTCCCTACCCACGTAATGCAATATCCAGCCAAGGCTTGTTTTATATTAGAATAGAAATACTCGGAAAGCTCAACAGTGGTGTAACCAAGGAGTCAGAGCACTAAATCTTGGGCTTCTGCCACAGGCATTTACCATAGGACGCGTATTGTTCTGTGCTTCATCATGATAAAAAGAATGTTCAGTGACGTCGTGATATATTTTAGGATCAGATTTGCAAAACTTCTCCCAAACAGCTGTGTGTCACAGTGTGGAAAGGGCTTGGGCATCTGGACCACCCTGTGTCTGTCCTTTTTCATCTTCTTTCTTGACCTTTAGCCAGCCCAGTGTGCCTTTTCCTTGAAAGAACTTACGAGACACAACCCTTCTTTGGGTCAATCCTTGGTTAAAGGAAATCTTCAAATACCTGCTTCTCTTTCTCGATCTTTATGTGTGTGTGTGTGTGTGTGTGTGTGTGTGTGTGTGTGTGTTGGGAAGGAGGCAAAAGTGAGGAAGTGGGTTTCCACTCAGTAGCCTGGGGCCCACAGTATTGGAAGATTTCCCCAAAAAAGGAAAAGTTGCAAGAACTCTTCTTCCGCAGAGCTTGGAGTGGATTCCTTTCTGTTTTTGGAAAAGCAGGTGTGAAAAATCCATTATGTTCTCATCCACAGTCAGAAGGTCTGCTCAGACTTTTAAAATTGTGGAGAAAGCATTTGTTAGCCTCTGTTTCCAATTAGCAGGATGAGTTGGTTCCCCTGCTAAGGGAACATGGTCTCATAAAGACGATGAAGCCTCTTTACCATGTGCAGGAGAGGGAGGCTGGGGTGGCCCTGGTGAGTTAATGACAAAGTTCAAGCTCATTTAAATTTCGCAATCACCCTGTTTGCAAATACAGCATCCATTATGAGAACATATAATGTCCATTATGAGGTGAAGATGACAATGAGGATGTTTAATACATAGATTCTGATCATTTGTTCTATATTTAGCTCTGTTCTGGGCAGTGAGGAATTTAGATGAACCACAGGGTTTGCCCTGAAGAGGCTTATAGCTCAGGGAGGAGACAGACAAAGGGACAGTTGTGATACAATGTGATGAGCGCCATGATGAAGCAGGTACAAGATCTATGTGGGTGGGAATGGAGCAAGGTTGCTAGAGAGCACTACACCTGAACAGAGTCTTGGACATGATGAGTTATAGTAGAAAGGGAAGGAAAGAGGGATGGGAGACGGAGAAGGGCAGAGGGATCAGCATGTGGAGGTGAGAAAGGGCATCCTGCATTCTAGAAAAGCTAGCAGGGAACAGCGGGATAATTGGGGTTGGGCTGGTGAGAAGGGCAAGGTTGGTAGGTTCTCATGCAGGCCTTGAAAGCCATGTGAAGGATTTTGATCTCTCCTGCAGCCAGGTGATGAGAGGCCATTCCAGGATGCCAACAAGTCAGGGGCAAGGATAGATTCATTCATGTCTTAGAAATATCACCCTGGCTGCAGGATGAAGCAGAGTTAAGAAGGCAAATTGGAGTCAGGGAGACCACCGAGGAGCTGTCAGAGTCACGTAAGCAAGAGATGATGGTGTTTTGGGCCAGGGTTGGAGCTGTGGGGATGGAAGGATATGGAAGGTTTTAGTGATACTAGAGATAAGCTTGCCAGGGTTTGGTGATCCATCAGATGTGGGAAATGAAATAGAGAAAAGCAGCATCCTGGAGGTGGAGGCTCAGTAGACGGTGATGCTATTTACTGAAGTGAGATTAGGAGAGGAACGAGGACGCTCATCCTTTGGACCTGGCAGTTCCAGCTCAGGAATAGAAGCAATAGCAGTGAAAAGACTCTCTGTGACCCTGGCCTCGGCAGGACCTAGAGCTCATGTTCCTTTCATCTCCAGACTTGGCCTGTGAGCACATATGTGTAGAACCTCCCCACTTGCAATGGAGCCAAGGGTAGGCCAAATTCATCTCTAGAAGGGTTCTCCTCACTGGTTTGATGTGTTTTTATTCTCACAGTCCAGAACAGTAGAATAGTTCGTGTAAGCCAGGCTGCCCGGGTTTGCAGAGAGTCTAACTCTTACAGCAGTCTCACCTTGGCCAAGTTACTCAGCCCACCTGTAACTCAGTGTATACGTTACTAAGGTGGGGCTCATAGTTCTCACTTGACAAATTTATTGTAGAGATTAAAAAAAAATGTGTGGAACCACATGTAAGGGATGAGGCACTGATAAACACTGATAAAACAAATGAGTAGCTATCTTTCTGGTTCATTCCTTCCTCTTCTTAGTATAAAACATTTACTGGATGCACTGAATGCCATAGAATCAGAGCCCTTCTTTTTTTGAGGAAGAAGATGTTGTTGAGAGGTCAGCTAAGGGTTTCTGGAGAATCGGTTTGCATCCATCACTAGGATAAACATTAAGAAAAAAAAATCTTTGAATCCTTGAACACCCAGAATCATCAGCCTTGAATCCTGATCTAGTCATGTACCTTCCCATTGCTCAAAGGATAAGGCTTTCAAGGCTCTCTGTGACCTCTCCCCAGCTTCCTTCTTGAGCTACATCTCCTGTCCCCGCCTCCTGATTCTACCCCTGCATCAGCCACAATGTATTTTCCATTCTTCAGGTGTCATGATGGCCCATGCTGCTGCCGTGTTACACTATGTACTGTGCCTCCTGCTGGAACTGCTCTTACTTCTCACTTACTTAAAACCTGTTCAAACATCGCCAGCTCTTACAGGATAGGTCTCTCCACCCTTCTCCGATCCCTACCACCTTGATGGTTCTCCTAATAAAATGCTTACTGCAGAGTATCTTAATTATTTCTTGACCTTTCCCTTAGTAAACTCTGAGCTCTTCAGGGCAGAACCTGCATCTTCTTGGCCTTGGGAGTTCCAGATCCTAACCCAGAAGTTGGCACCGACTGAGTGTTTAGGTAAAGTTACTGAATGAGTCAGTGGATAAATAAACCCCACTTAAAACTAAAGCAACAGCAGAGAGATGACACACATTTTTTCCTCCTACCACCTCCTTGACTTGCCTTCACCCCGGTTCAGCAATCTTCCCAGAAAGGAGAGCACATGGAATTGACCAAAGAAGGCAAGGGCATCCTAAAAACTGATTTTAAAATATTTATTCCTTTGCTTGTGTTCTCCGGATAAGGCATTGATTCCAAGGCGCCAGCATTATATTTTATAATTAAATATATCTTTTTTAATCTCTCAACAAAAGCCCTGGGTTTAAAAATCTTTCAATATCCTAATCAAGCTATGGTGCCCAGTTACAAAGGGTAACTTTGTAGTTACCCTTGAAGGTGGGTTCAGGTGTAGCAACACTGGACTGAGACTGACAACCAGGCCCAGATCTAGTCCACTCTCAGCCCAATTTGACAAGCAACATTTATACTTAGAAAATGTGTCATTCTTACCTCCTTTACACAGATTAGTTTATCAGCAAATAGGGTCCCTTTAAACACCTGCCATTTGATCTGTCCTGTTATGATTATTGAAGAGATGATAAAATACAGTAAAGGTAAATACAATAAATCTTCAAGTGGTAAATTTAGCAGTCTTCAAGAGTTTGTTTTGTACCTCCTAAAGTAATCTTGGAAAACCATTTACCTTTTAAGTTGACAAATGCTTTTGTTGTCTGTTTAAGTAGTTGCAAAGGATATAACTTCAAGTATATTAAAGATACATTTAAAAATAAAACTCTTTTAAATAGATTTCACAAAATCTAAATTCCATAGTGATTTGGTGCTATTTTTCCATTAAGAAATATGCGAATAAGATGTTTCTTAACAGTTGAAAAGTTACATAGTTTCTTTTCCTCCTTGAATGTGTATTTCCATTCCATTTCCTCCATAGGAGTTTATTATGTGTATTTTTATATTTGAAAGCCTTTCACTGATCACGATATCCTGTTCCTCTAAAACAAAAGATGTATATAAATTGATATTAATTTTTTAATGTTCTGTAAGTTTAAGGCTCTAGCACAAGGCAATTTCTTCTGATTGAATTATTATAGCAATTATTAGAAATAATAAATTGATAAATCTACTATACACTTAATAAAATTTTGATGAATATTTGTGACATGAAACAGAGGCTTATTGGAAATGCTTTCTTTCTTTCTTTCCTCTTTTTTTCTTCTTTCTTTCTTTCTTTCTTTTTTCTTTCTTTTCTTTTCTTTCTTTCTTCTTTCTTTCTTTCTTTCTTTCTTTCTTTCTTTCTTTCTTTCTTTCTTTCTCTTTCTTTCTTAGAACAGAGGGAGACAGAAAGAATCCCAAGCAGGCTCCAAACCCAGTGTGGAGCCCAACATAAAGCTTGATCCCATGATCCTGAGATCTGACCTTAGCCAAAATCGAGAGTTGGACGCTTAACTGACTGAGCCACCGAGGTGCCCTTGGAATTGCTTTCTGAAAGAGATGGATTTTTCTTCAATCTTCTGTTAAGGAATATACATTATTGGTAGCATGAGATGGTATTATATAAATTCCATTCCTGGTTTTCATTTTTTCATTGTAAGCACTGAGAAACTCATTCACAGCAATTAATAGATGAGACAAGAAGGACTATTGTGATAGCAATGTTATAATCTTCTACCAGGTTGTATGCCAAAAATCATTCAAAATGCTTTTTAACTGACGTTCTAATTAGGTTCCCCTCTAGTTTTGTTGTAACCAAAGCACTGGAAATCCTCTGACTTGCAACACGGTTTGCTACTAGATCAGCAGCCATTCACCTTCTCAGCAGTTACAACAGAACCCTGAATTGTACTGTTGTTTGGTCTCCCAGAGAAATTTATACCCCAAGGCAACTCAAGATGAGTGAGAGGTGTGGCTTCCTTTCGTAAAGTGGGTGAAAGGTATTTATGAAAAGGAGACTCCTTATTCTCAGATTCTTGAGAAAGAGTGCAAATGAAAGTCGAGAATCTAAAAATTCCCTTAACACTATCTGCCAACTGGGGACCTTGGAAAACCCATGAGTACCTCTGTGGGTATAGTGCAGTGGACTTTGAAAATTGCCATATGAGATAACCTTTCTATAATTAAATTAAGGCTCCCCAGAGAGGCAGCAAGGTTGTACAGGTCATGACAACGAGATAATAATGGAAAGCAATTAGAAGTCAAGTTCATATTGACTTACACGGACCAGATTCTACAACTCAGAAGTGGGGATAACTCACATGTGTTTCTGCAATCCGGCTTGACTTCGTGAACAAGCTTGGATTCAGATGAATCCTTGAATTATGAAAACGGTATGTTAAATCTGGAATAAAGTTTAGAGATCATCTAGTCTGGAGGACGCAATGAATGTTATCTTTAATATCGGCTTGGAGTCATCGTTGGTGACTCCTTGGAGTTCTATCAAGAAGGATTCGGAGGAATTATCTGGGATCTGTTGGCGAGAATGCTACGATTGATTAGCCCTGTGTGTCAGTGCAAGCAGGGAGGGAAGTGGCGCAGGTGCTCTGTGTAAGCCTCTCCCGGCATGCCACAGGACTGACACCCAGGGAGAGCAGAGAGCTCCATCAAAATTCCACAGCTGATTAGTGGCAGGGTGGGAAGAATGATTGTTTTCTTCAACATTTGGTGCTCATTGTGAATTTGGTGACATTTGCAACTGGAAAACGTCTGGATATTTTAAAGCTGGAAGAAGGAAAATTCTTGTTGTGCAAATATGAACTTTTCTTTCTCTTAGATTCCTTCACATTTGTTCTCTGTGCTATTTGGTGACAGAAGGAAATGGGTCAACCATTATGAGGATGCTGAAAGTACTCTGAGTGGTCTCAGTTGCTCATCCAGAAGGAGCTCAGGAAAAGTCAAAAACCATATACGCAATAAGCAACTCTCTACTCATCTGGCTGTTGATTCTATGTCACCCTGGCCCAGGGAAACCGACACACAGGGTGGAGTTACAGAAGCTTGCAAGGCTTCTCACTCTACTGTTCTATCTACGGATGGTTTCCACTTACCCCCAGAACCTCACACACTCATAGGTCCCTACATGAGTCCATTTGCTACATGAGTCTTATCAGATCCTAGAAGTGGAGTGGGATTAGATGGAAGTATAAGCAGAGATACAACAGGACATATACACTGATGGAGGGATTAGCTTCATAGCTAACAAATGGATTTGACCATCCATACTGAATTGCGTACTGCCTTACTCCTTTTTCTTTTGGACCTCTTTCTACATAAACCTATGTGTGCCTCATTCTTTTTAGCTATAACATTCAGTTGGTTCTAGACTTTTGCTATTGCAAACAATGCTGCAGTAAATATCCCTGTGACTTTATCTTGGTGGACTTCTGAGAATTTACTCAAAGGATAAATTCCTAGAAGTGGACTGGCTGCAACAAAGCTTTCAATTCCCATAGATATGGTCACATGGGACTCTGAAGAAGTTACACCCGTTTACCCTTCCACCTATGGTATATGGGAGCGCCAACTCGCTTACATCCAGCCAACACTGGGTATTTTCAGATGTGAATAAGAGGATTTGAAGAGGTATAGCTTTGAATTAGACTTGAGGTCTCCCTCCTGGCTGCCCCAACCTGTGTCTCCCCAAAGCAGTACAGCTGGGTGATGGCTAATACCACAGACTCTGCTCAGAAGGCTGAATGCTCCTGCTTCAGTGGGAACAGGGGGTGTTTCTTCAGTTTGTGCCCTACTTGGCATCTGTCCCTGACAGACCCAGCCAATGTGGGGAGCCAGCCGCTCTGACGGTAAGAAAGAGTGGATTGGAAACAAATTGATCTTTTCACAGCTGGCCGTTCCCTTCTTTCCCTTCAGCTTGAATCCAGCTCAGAACAAGGTCACTGATGTTCTGCTGCAACAAAGATGGCATTATTGAGGACTGCCTCTTTTGGGGGGAAGTGTCATTCCCCAAGAATTGCCTCTGTAGTGTCAACCATGACAAGCCCGGAGACAGCATAGCTACGAGTCTCCAAGGATCTCCAAAGCGACACCCAAACTGTCCATCCTGTTGACCATGGACTCTTCTATTGGTGTCCACAACTTTATTTAAAGGATGTCAGATGACTCAATTCAACAGGACTATAACCTCTTGTTTATCCTTCCTGGAGGCCCGTGGTCAGAGGGTGGGAGACTTTGGGATTCAAAAGAGAAGAACCATGTGAACAAAAGGAGCAAGAATCAGTGTTTATTTCTAGCACTGCCATCTTATCACTGTTCATCCTATTATTCTGCTTTTTTCTTTTTTTTTCCACAGAACTTGCTCCAGCTGAGAGAAATCTTTTGGTTTATCTTGTTATTGCCTGCTCCCCTACTGTTGTATAGGCTCCAAGTGGGCAAGGCATTATTCAGTTCCCAACTGTATCATCAGCCCCCAGAATACTTCCTGGCCCACTGAAAGTGCTTGATACATATTTGTTGAGTGAATGAGTGAATGAATGAATGAATGAATGAACTTAATGAGTAATCCTTGGGCTGGGTAATCTCATGTATGTCGTATCATTTAAAATTTAAACTTCATAAGATATGGATATTTTCACTTATGGCTAAGGAATTTGGGCTTCAGAGATGAAATAACACTTCAAGAACCATACAACCAGTAATTGGGTAATTGATAGAACTGAGATTTTCATTTAGGCCCAACTGGTTGGAAACCTATCTTCTAGGCCACTAGGATTCTGATTTTTGAAAGTTTAAACTAAAGAATATTAAAGGCTTCTGCAAGCAATGAGGGACACGGTTATCAAAGAAAGACATTTCCAGGTGAATACAATGTGTTCAATAGGAGAAGATACTCCTCATTGCACTCACCAAGGTGAGTGATTCCCGACATGTTAAGTGTTTATTAAATCTGTATTCATTTGGGGACAACAGTAGGGCTAATTTATATGAATTTGCACAAATTTAGGGCCTCTGAGCTTAGTAACAAAGAGATTCTCATGCTAACACGGAGTGACTGTAAGGAAGGGTACTAATATTTTAAAAAGTTATGTTGTGTGCAAAGAATCATACTTTAAATATATTATTTCATTTAGTTCCTGTAACAGCATTTTTCTTTCTCTTTCTCTCTCTCTCTCTCTCTCTCTCTCTCTTCCTTCCTTCCTCCCTGCCTGCCTGCCTCCCCCCACCCTTTCTGTCTGTCTCTCTTTTGACAGAATTAGGAGATTTAGTTTGGGTAAGTGATACTTAATGGTAGGACCAACATTTAAATCTGCAGCTTTATATCTATAGAGCCTCTACCCTTTCTCCTCACCATGCTACTGAGTGTTGGGCAGGGACTGTGGTCTCAGTTGACTAAGTACAGTCTTAGGCACAGAGGGAGCTGCATAAATGACCGATTGGCAGGCCCCTGACAGCCTGTTCTCAGCCAGTGACCCCCAGGGCTACTTGGGGTTTGGCTTCATGCCTGGTATGACTCTATCCTTTAACTGTTTCTTTTGTTGGCCAGCCCCCTAAGGGAGCCCTGTCTCCTCCTTGAAACACTGTGCTGGAATGAGAAGGTCTCCACAAGGGTTCCGGAAGCCCACACTCAGTGCTGTGGTTTCTTCTGAGAGCTGGCTGTAAGGTAATGCTCTGAGATCAGTCCTTCCAGCTCCCGACTCAAAGATCCACAAACTCCAGGCTCCCGGGGGTTTTGAGCTGGCAATTATAATGAAATATTAGCACAAAATAAAATGACTTTTTTTTTTCTATTTTGGATTTCTAATCAGGACAGCATGGCAATGGGATGATCTATGTACTTGTATCTTCAAAAAGTTTCTTTTAATGTTGTTCCTTCTCTAGCCATTTCTCTTATCACTTGGGCTCAGCTTGATGCTTCTCCAGAATTTGCCTTTTCCCCCTCCCATCTATAAAATGCCAAATACATTTCCCCAGTCTGGCTCCATGAAACTGAGAATCTTTGGAAAACTCCTTAGAAAAAAGCCTTACAGATATAGACTGTGTTTTTGGACAAAGTCAGCCCCAAAGAGATACTTGCAGTATTTGGAGATGAAATGCTCAACTGAAATAATAGAAACCCTTAAGAAAGGGGGTGGGGGCATTTCTCCAGAGCATTCTGTTCTTGATTCATTATTTGTTCATTCAACCAATCATTTGACAAATTCTCATTAAGTGGTTTCTCTGTGTTAGACCTGGTGCTAAGTCGAAAGAACAGAGTGGTAAATCAGAAAGAATGCCTTTCTTGGGGGCTCATGGTCTCTGATACTAGCCAACTGAGTACTGTGGCCTGGAGAGAATTCCCTGCTGGCCACTCCTACCTTGTGAGTCCATCTTCCACAGCTCTTCCCTCCTGGCATCACTGTTCTCCTCCTCTCATTCCCCATCTAATGCTTAGCCCCCATTATAGAGGTGAGGAAACTAAGGTCAAGAAAAATGAAGTGACCCACCTGTGATTCCCTGAAGAGTCACTGTCAGAGTTTGGGCTTGAATTCCAGTCCTCTTCCTCTTCCTCTGGTATTTGTTCCAAGGGACCAGAGGGACGTTTGAAATTCATCTCTGAATCTCCCCTTGCTGTCTACCCACTCAAACTCATGCAGATCCATGTTACTCCAACCATATGAGAAAGCTAAAGCCCTCTATGCATCACGTCCTTTGCTGTCTTTGTGTTTTTACAATCGCTGTTCCTATACTACTACTGCTACTCCTAGAAATCAAAGCTAATCCCTGCTGGGGTCTATTCAATGTCAAGCACTACTTTCTATGATTGACTTACTCTTCTGGACATGGAGATAGGTTCTGTTGTTATTTCCATTTTATGATGTAGAAAACTGAGACTCAGAAAGATTAAGTAACTTGCTTGAGAGGCTAGGGCTGAAATTCAGCTTCAGAGCCTATATTTCTCTTAGGGGCTCTGTAAAGTTCTGTTGCATGACTGAGTGGAAGATTGACTGAAATTGAATTCGCTGTTGCTGTTTCTGAAATGTTATTTCAGTCTGAAGTCAAAGGGAAATTATTATCTAGGAAAGATAGAAGTTTCCTAAATTAGATTGGCCGGGAGTCTTTATTTCAATCTATTCAGCCCTCACCTCTGCACCCATCATGTATAAGCATTAACTATATGAGATGAAAGATACAGTGACTTACTAAATTTGTTCATAATTCATCACTATGAGTGCATGAAGGTGAGCATATGCTGTGCACACATTCTCATGTTACCTGAGACATTCATGTACCTCTTGAAGAGGATAGTGGGAAATGGTTACCTGAAGGACCCTGGCCAGTGCACCCACATGCTTGGGAAGGGGGAACTGATCATCTGCCAAATAAAGAGTTCCATACACTCTATAGTGTGGTTTGTTCAATTCTTTAAAGGGTCTCTAACATTTATGAAGCATAGTTAGAAGAAACATTCCTGGCATTATGGGGCTGTTGATGAATGCAGTACGCCTACGGAAGGACAAACACCTTCACATGGTACCCATTTCCAAATCCTCTAGAAGCATATCTAAGAACTTCTCATTAACTCTACTTCGCAGTTATTGGATTTACTAACTTGGAATTTCTCCCGTGGATCCAGAGTCTGTGCTTCATCTCCTTGGTTCCTCGGGGCTCTGTCTTACACGGCTAGAACATTTTGCTCCCACAGCTGTTGGAAGAGACCCATTGATGTACCCAGAGGAGTTGCTTAGCATCTTAACAGCAGGACCAAAAGGAGCAAAAAAAAAAAAAAAAGAAAAAGAAAAAAGAAAATGGAAATCGTGGTTAGTAATTGATTGATCTCATTCTGTAGGAATTCCTTTTGGGAAGGGAGCTGCAGTGTTGTGACAGACGGTAAATCATCTGTAAGAATGTTTACCATGAAATTCTAGCAAAAGAAATGGCTCAAGAAACTTCCTTGGTACACAAACAGAGTCTGCTCTGAGGCCCGAAGGGGACCTGGAAAACTTTATCCTTGTGACAGAGGTTGTCTATTCTAGTGCTCCGGTCAGCTGAAGCTGCAGTAGCGCTTGAGATACACAACCTGCTAGGGTGATGTTTATTAAAAAAAAAAAAAAAAAAAATCTTCTGATTCTTAAATCAACTCCACTTAAAAGTCTAGCTGTGGGATGTATGAAGAAATGCAAAGCAAGCTCAGTCTCAGTCTACTGAGTGTAAACCAGGAATTACTATTTCAATTTTATAGAGGTTTAGATTGATTTTTAAAATTTCCTAAATTCACTAAGTTTGTACGTTTCAGAGTCAGAGTTCAAACTCCAGTGTATTTGGCTCCAAAGTTTGCATGGTGCTTTGTTGAGGGCAGGGTCATGCATTCTACATATTTTCCTTACTTGATTACAATATTCACCACCCTAAGTATGTAGAATCTTGGAATAGAAAGGTTAGAAGAAGCTTAGACATCCCATGATCTAATTTTCTCATGATAAAGATAGGAATAGGCCCAGAGGGGAAAGGCTATCATCCTTGCTTATTTTCACGTAAAGACCACAGCCAGAGTAGTGACTGGTTGACCCTCAGTTCAAAATGCTGTCTTCTGATCAGTTGCATCAATTTGAATGGGCACTTAATATATTTTGCTGGTTGATTTTTTAAAAATATAATTCATGACATCACACTCCTTCCTTCTTCTAAGCAAGTCATTGCTAAATCCCAAGAGTCCACCTCCTGTTCCACTTTTCTTTTTGTGGCTGGTGGTTACCAGTATTTAATGTATCAAATCTTTCCCCTCTAGTCCAGTGAACAGCAACACTGTTGGACACATTGAGGAAGCAAAGAAAAATCAGCTGTGAGCTTCAGGAACTTACTAGGGACTGAGAGAGCCAGACATGAGAGCTTTTTATGTCAATACCTTATATAATCCTCTAGAGGTTATTAAAGCAGAGATGAGGGGCTCCTTCTCCAGCCTGGGAAAATAGAGGGATCTTCTTGGAGGATTAACAAATTCAATTGATTAATTATTTTACCCATTCACCAAATACTTTGGTACCAGTATTTGATACTCTTCTGTGTTAGGTCCTCTTCTAGGGATTAGGGGATGCAGCACTAAGAAGGTCAAGATTTTTTTTTTTTTCTGTCTAATGGAAGAGATGAGACATAAAAATAAACAAAATACTCAAAGTAGCAGTAATGTTGAAAAATATACCAGGCAAAGGTCTAGAGAATGATATGGGATTGAGGATTTATTATAAAAAGAGTGGCCAGGGAAGACTTCTTCAAGAGATGTCTTTTGATCAGAGAACTAATGGAGAAGAACTTCAGTTATCTTTGATAACTGCTTCCCAGGCAGAAGGAAAAAGTAGGACAGATGTCTTGAGTCAGAGTCAGTTTGATATATTTGAGTAACAGTCAAAGCCATTATGGGTAAAGTAGAGTTAGTGACGCTCTCTGTCGGAGGAGATGGGGATAGAAATGTAGGCAAGGATCAGATCACAGGCTGTGTAGGTCACAGGCAAGTGGATGGCAGTCAAATGGAGAAGGACTGTCCAGTCTTTTCCTTCTTGGTAGGCATCACTGACAATGCCATGACATCAACACAGAGAAAGGGAAAGTTAGTACCAAACAAATCATTCTGATGCCCATCCTATGATTATGACTAATACATTCCTGCCATAGATCAAATCCCATCAAAACATCTCTCTAGAAAATGTAGAGTTCAGAACCCCTGGCCCCAGCACTGCCACCCTCTCCACCAGGCATCCTACATTGATCATCTCTCTCTCTCTCTCTCGTTCTTTGTCATGTTGCTAACATCCCTTAAAGGAGATGGTGTAACTCCAAGTAAAGCTGTGTCCATAAATATTTAGACTGAATAGAAAATGTGCCAAAGATGCAAAGAATCTGTCCAGAGGGAGAAGAGATCTTCTCTTTGTTCTCTTCAGGCTTGTAATTTAACTCATGGATTCATGTCTTTGAATAATACATAACTATCAATTTACCTAAAAGAGTTACATAGAAACCTTAGCCTCTGTCTTTCTGCTGTGCCCTGCATGGCATTTTCTTCTCATCCCGGGATATACATTCCTCTTTATTTTTTTTTCTATCCCCCTCTCTTTCTTCTCTATTCCCATGTCTCTGATCACATACTGTGCACTAGGGTCTGTTAAGCTTATCTCAGCAGAGTCTATACCCACTACCTCTTCTCATCCCATAATCACTTGTCAATTCATTTTAATCAGCCTCCTCCCTCCACCCCTCTTCCCTCGGTCTTCTCCCACTGAGGTCAATCTAGTCTTCATATTACTAAACCCAGTGGCCACCTTTCTGATTCTTATTTTACTAGACCTCTCCATTGCATGGGTCATGCTAATTGGTCCTTCCTGAAACACATCTTTTGGCATCTGTTTGCATCACTCTTCTGCTTGAACAATGCTGACCATTCCTTCTCTCTCTCTCTCTCAAATTTGCAGCTTCCCATGATGTCTATCTTTGGCACTCCTCTCTCTAGCTCCATCCTTGCTTGCCACCATGCTGTCATCCATGCTGAGGCTTTGGTTCTAATAGCTTCCACACCTCTATTCTCTGCCTAGACTTAATAGCCAGTTCCTATCTGTGGGCATGGAATGCTAAGCCTCAGCCAAACCACACTCTCATCTGATTCACAGATTTCAAAGTGATCCTGATGTACCTCCTTATTTTTATCCCAGACTGGAGCCTGCTTCCTCCAACTAGCTTGCTGAGTGACCTTGAGTAAATGCCTTCTCGTCCCTGGGCTTCAGATACTCCCAAGTATAAAGTGAGTGAATTAAGCCACTCCCAACTTCCTTCCAGCTTTAGATGGACATGATACATGACCATAAAAAAAAATAATAATAAATAAATAAATAAACAAACAAACAAATAAATAAATAAATACTGTTGTGGCTTTAAAATGGACAAAAAGCAACACCCCATCCCTCCCCCCAAATTCAGAACCAAGCACATAATTGAAATCAGAGTCATATTTAAACAAAAGAAACCCAAAGTCAGCCTCATTAGATAAAAGTAGACACATCTACTGGTTCCTCTTTACCTATTTCCAAATCCTCCTAGTAGATATTTCCTTAAGAAGGCAGAGAAACCATGCTCTCCTAGTAATTGCATGATGGAAATTATTCCTCTTGAATGTTTGATAATGACACATTTTGATTTAATTTAGGTTTTTCAACCTTGAGAGAAATTCCAAAGCTGGGGGAATGTTTAAACTCCTTCCAGCTGCCTATTTAGCATGAAGAGCTCTTCCCTAGACCTGGGGGTGAGAGAACTCTTATCTTCTCCTTTAATCAAATCAATTCAGGCTGAAAAGAAGGCCAACTTGACAGCTTGCATTTCACTAGCATGTTACCTCTCTAAGCATCTATAATTTTTTCCTGCTTTACGGAATGAGATGGGTTGCTTGATTTTAAGGGCTCTCAATCAACAGGCACCAAATGAAGTTACATATTTGAAGTCATACAAAATAGAAAGTACTCAAGGCCGAACAAGGTTAAGAGTGTACAGACCTTTCAGATGTCTACAGATATTATTATCATTTGTGATGTTTACAGATGTGGAAGAGGGTCAGAAGGCAGATGTGACATGTCTGAGATCACCCAACTAAGAAAGTAGCCAAGGTGGTCCTATAAGTCTTGATCTTGTAATTTTTAGTGCAGTGATTTTTGCCTGCACACAGCATACCAGATTATAACAAGCCCTTGACATTTCTTTAATAAAGATTGTAATCTTTTAAATCAATAACACAAGTGTATGGTTCAGGTCAATACCTAATGTAACATTGCTGTAATTTCAAAGACAATAATTATATGAATTCTCTTCCTGGTCTGTTTGTTATGCTGCTCTATTGTAGACTAACACATTGAAAATTATTTAACTCTATTTTAATTGGAAGAGTGATATAATCATTTTTAGGAATTATACCAGTCTTCTAGTGAATTGTCAAATCTTTTTAAAAAATTAATTAATTAATTAATTTATTTATTTATTTATTTATTTGAGAGAGGGAGAGAGTGAGCCAGACAGACACAAAGACAGAGAGAGAGAGAGCAGGAGTGGTGTAGGGAGGGAGAGGGAGAGGCAGACTCCCCACTGAGGAGGGAGCCCAATGTAGGGCTCAATCCCAGGACCCCGAGATCTCGACCTGAGCAAAAGGCAGACACTTAACTGACTGAGCCACCCAGGTAACACTGAATTGTTAATTCTTATAGTTAATATAATAAAGCACAATTATAACAGTGTTGTTTTTTTTCTTTATTTTTTCAGTAAATCAATAAGTACTACATAAATAAGTCTCACTATGAACTCAACAGTAGTATTGTGGGGCACTCATCCCTCACTGCCTGTGGAGAAATATCTACTAAAGTTCCTCCCCTCTCACCCCCTCCACTACTCATGTTCTGTTGATCATGTTGATGATCAGAAGCCAGTTGATCATATTAATGATGTTGGGAGATGTTGCTGAGCCTATTTAGCTTATCTCAGTGTTCTCCATTTGGTCCCAGGACCAGCAGCATCAATATCATTAGAAAACATACTAGAAATACAAACTCTCAGCTCCCCCTCCCCTCCCTACCCCCTGTTCTCAACTTCTAAATAAAAAAAAAAAAAAACTCTGAGGGTGGTCCCAGTCATCTGTCTGTTGACAAGCCCACTGAATGATTATGATGCCCACTCAAGTTTGGGGACCTCAGGTTAGCTGATTTCTCCTTTCTCTCTTTGGCTCTCCTGTCTGCAGAAGAGCTATGTTCTGGTCTGCTTTCTGTCATTTGGTCTAAAAAAATTAGTCTGTCCAGTAGGACTGGGGGAGAACATGCAGTTAAGCAGAGTTACCCATGATGGAAGGTTCCCATATGCTAATTTCAGGTGCAATGTTAGAAAACCCATGATTTCTGATACCTACACTGTGTCCTCCAACCAAACTTTAATCTAATAAAACTGACATTAGGATTCTCTTCTTTAAATATGACTCTTATTTCAATTCTGCAGTTGGTGCCGAATTTGGAGAGAGGGATGGTGTATTGCTTATTAGGCTCTTTAAAACTGCAAAAATATTATTTATTGGTTTCTTAATGGGTACATATCATATCCATATAAAGCTGGAAGAAGATTTGGAATGATCCAACTTGCTCACTTTATATTTGGAGTAACTGAAAGCCCAGAGAGGGGAAGACATTTACTCAAGGTCACTTAGCAAGTCAGCTGGCTGGAGGTGGAGGTCTTCCAGTTCTGGGCTCAGACCCACACGTCTAGCCAACACAACCGTGAGGTACCTTCACCATTTCCAAGTTGGAACAGAGGAAATGCGTATTTGGAATAGTTCATCTTACTACATTGAAGATTTCCTAATTTACATTTCAGTCTGGAAATCATGGATGTGTCTTTATCTACCTCATTCTCATGGCCCCCTAGTGAATATGGCCTCTGTCAGTGTCACATCCTTGTATTCCTGCCCCAGCTTCCTGCATCCAACTGCTTTGACAGGAATTGAAAATGCATTGCAGCTGTTCAGCATCTCTGTGGAAGGAACCAAATTCTTAATCCCAAACTGAGCTCATCCCAGGGAAAGCACGTTGTGTAATGAGGAAGTGCTCTCAACTACGCCACTGAGCTCACCCCCTTTTCCTTTTAGTCATTTTTGTTTCCAGTCTGCCGTCTAATTATTTCTCCAAATTGGGTTGCTTGATCTGCTGCCAGAGACATTTCCTATGAGTTAACAATCTGGCCTTCAGAATTGTCTTCTGACTGATCTAATTTTTATTGACATTATGCTTTCCTCTTCCTTGATTCCTTTTCTTGGTTGTCTGTTTGCACACATTTCTCATATTCAGAAGCTTCACAGTGGCCGCCAGCTTTGATGCTAGAGACCAACCAATGTATCCCTACCTTTAGTTTAATAATGCCACCTAGAATTTACTGAGTAACTGCTACGCACCAAACAATGTGCTAAGCATTTTGCATGTGTTGGCGTAACCAATCCTCTTACTGCATCCTATGGGGTGGGTACTGTTATCATCCCCCCTTTTATTTTATTTTTTTTATTTTTATTTATTTTTATTTTTATTTTTATTTTTTATTTTTTTTCATCCCCCCTTTTAGATAAGCAGCTGAGGCACAGTGGGGTTAACTTCCCCAAAGTCATAGCTATTAAGTGGTGGAGTCAACATTTAAGCCCTGGTTAGTGGAATCCATAGATTTCCCATTAGCCCTGGGTTATACCATCATCTCCATGCACAATGATCTGGAACGTGTCTTTATACTCCTACCTTCTCGATGTGCTATTCCTTTCTTTGCTCTGTATATGTGTATATTGTGGTAGAGTTTGAGCCCAATCTTCTCCAAGACCATTTTACACAACGAGGTGTATGTTGGTTTTCTGGGATGACTTAGCAGAGGTAGAGGCAGTGCAATCTACAAGCTTTGCAGAAGCTGCACAGGGGGCACATTTGGTCCCAGGCCTGTGTCAAAGGAAGAACTGGAGAGAGATGATGATTATTGGGGAAATATTCAGGAATTTTCCAGGAGTGTACAACAACCAAGAGTCATCATCACAGATATCTCTGGAGACTACCTATAACCAGCAACATGGTGTGATAGATGCAGAAGATCTTGCTGCTGGCTTGGCGTCCCAGGTTGGCCCCTGGTTACAGTCAAACCCCTTGCAGTTTATAGAAGAGATACTCAAGTTATATTTGGGGAAAACTTACAATGTGAAATCCAGAGAGAATGGATTCACTGGGGACACCCAGCAGACATCGAAGATTTGAGGAGAATTATCATTAAGAAGTGTAGGCATGGGCAGCCCGGGTGGCTCAGTGGTTTAGTGCCGCCTCCAGCCCAGGGCCGGATCCTGGAAACCCGGGATCGAGTCCCATGTTGGGCTGCCTGCATGGAGCCTGCTTCTCCTTCTGCCTGTGTCTCTGCCTCTCTCTCTCTGGTCTCTCATGAATAAATAAATAAAATCTTTAAAAAAAAAAGTGTAGGTATAATACAAATAGCTCTTCATAGAAAATTTACGTGGCAAAACAATTCACTTAGAAATGGGCTTGTTTCACTGATCCAGGTAAGATGAATGTAGGGTTTGTGCTCTGATATATAAACTAGATTTCAGGCTGGATATAGTGACTGTGCTGAGTCTAGAAGGGTCGGTAGGAGTTAGATAAGGAAGGCAAGTTGATGTTTCAGAAATAAACAATGTATTTCCTTTACCAGCTAGGATGTGGTTGGTTGACAGTGACAAAAAAACAAAAACAAAAAACAAAAACTAACAATGGGAGAAATACTCTGTTTACATTTTTTTTTTTTTTTTTTTACCCATCAGGCTATCTTACCCTAACACTGTCAGGGCTGCTGTTGGCACTTTTTCCCCCAATCTCATGTTGGTGGTAACAGTTTCAAGCATCTCACCCACCTTCAAACCAGGAAGAAAGGAGATAGGTGACATTATTGACATTATCTACACTTAATCCTTTTATGAGAAAAGCAAGAATTTTCCTATAATATCCAGCAAAACTCCACTTATGTGTTATTGTCTAGAACCAAATTATATGACTACTTTTGTTTGCTTTTCCAGCTTCTATAGTGGAGATGAGTAAGGGGGGATGCAACCAGGAATGTGTGGTAGGTTAGCCAACCAACAACATGTTTTATAGATCACCCCTGCTCTCCTGGGAGTTTTATAAAGGCACCATTGATACAAGTGTAGACCCCAATGTTACACCCAAAATAGGGAAAACGCAAAATATGAATTTCAGGAATAAATGCATTCAGTTCATTTCAGTAGGCATTTCCTAAGTGAGGCCCATGTGCTAGGAACTGTGTAGGTCCAGATCAAGCAACATAGTACCTGGGGGTACTATGGTGGATAGATATTCAACAAAACCACATCCCAATTTGCTATGGTACATGTTAGGATATAGGTACACTTGGCAGTGTGTACACAGGGGAGGGGTGTTGTTTCAGGGAACCTGAAGTAGAAGCACGTGGCCCACTTTAGTGGGTTGGAGGAGAGCAAAAAGGGAGTCAGAGAAAGTCAGGATAGTTTAGGATATGCTTAGGTAACAAATGAACGCTAAGTCTCACTGTGCAACCACAGAGTTTATTTCTCTATCATGCTATGTGGCCTTTGGCTTAGCTGTGGCTTTGCTCCATCTTAACCTCAGCCTGGGACCTAAGCCGACTGAGCAGTTTCTATCTGGAGCATTAACAGAGAGAACAGAACACAGCCACCACACATGGCCTCTTACAAGCTTCTTCCTAGAAGTGACACGTCACTTCCATTCATGCTTCCTTGGCCAAAACTAAGTCACATGTCTCTGCCAAAATTAATAGGGTGAGAATGAATAATCCTCCACACAAGAGGCACAGGGTGGGTGAAGGGTAACGTTGCCTACCACAGGGGGCTAGGGCAGCGTCTATCTGTGCTCTCTGTGACTTTGGGTCTACCTCCCCAAACCTCTCTTCCTAGTGGCTAGTCATCAACCACACTGTGTGGGAGAGCTGTGGTCTGAGCTGAGTGGCCAGAGATGAGCTGGAAGAGCCAAGAGGCTGACTTCATCTCCACCTGGTCCAGAAAGGGAGACCGAGAGAAGAGGCCTATATCCAGAATCAGAAGATCCTTTCAGGATGTGGCTTTTGGGAGGTAGAAAAGTGAATTTTATCATCTGAGTCTTTCCTAATGTCGTTGGGATGGGAGCTCTCCCAGGTTAGAGAAGTTCATGGCCCACACCCCTGAGAAATTCCTGTTGGCAGCCAGCACTAGTTCAGCAGGTGCCAGTTGTGATGATGGACTTATGATGTATGTGGGGCTTGGTGTCTGCAGAAGCCAGGGAGAGTGATCCCAGGACAGTGACAATGACCAGACCCTTACTTGTTGTCAGTAGGAATAAACATGCATAAATATGGATTAAGCACACAAAAAGCCAGGTTAAAACTTAGTTTGACCTGAATATTTGGAGCTTTGGGAGAGACCATCTTTGATTTTTTGTTGTTGTCGTTGCCTCCTTAGGCGTTTCAAGCCCTCTTGTTTTTCTCCGGCCTCCCAGTTGTATTTGTATAGCTTGCATTCAAATCCTCTTTTAAAACCATGTCTGAAAAATAAGTTTCAAGATTAACTGACATTAGGATACTCACGGATTCAGATTCCTGTATAGAGGCTCCAAGAATTATGCCCTTGGACTCTATCTAGCATGGAGGTAGTTGGAATAACCAGCTAAGACCACATGGAACTTAGTTTTGCTCCTGAGTCTGGAATTTTCTTGAATGATCAGGCACTCATTAACTTCTCTGTGCCTTAGTTTTCTCATCTGCAAAATGGAGATTCTGATCATAGCTCTCCTGCTTGCCTCGATGAACCATTTGGTGAATCCAGTGAGGGACTTTATTTATTGAATACCTACTGAATCGTTGACTTATCTGGGTGTAAGGTAAGTGAGAAGATATTGTTATTAATAATATTTATGTAAATGTAAGGAATTTTTTGTTGCTGTAGTTATAATATTTGAGAAAATTTAAGTTTGGTCCACAAACGTATTATGATTATGGAAGATATACCAGTAACTCTGGCATTAGAGTTTCTGCCTAGGGTTTCAGAATATTCTGAAATGTCTCTAATTGTCCAATTTGGACCATGAACCTTCTGAAACTTAAATTGCCTTAACTTAGGTTGCCAACATTCCTCCCTTGGATTATGGCAGGTGCTTTTTATCTTGTGCCTCTGACCTATCTCAACTCTTCCAGCCTGCTCTGTGTTATAGCAGGCAAGTGTAAAGGCATTTCACCTCTGCTGAAAATCTTCATGGCTTTCTGCTCTTCCAAAAAGTCCATGTTTTCAGATTGTCCTTCCACATTCTTTAAAAGCTGGTCTCTGTCAGTCTGTCCAGCTCATCTCTTGACCCATCTCTCCCAGCCCCAACAATGCCGCCCATTCCCACACATAAACCCACAATCTCTCTTACAGTCTCTCTGAGATGCATGAATTCATGAAGAGGTCCTTTGAACCTTGGCATACTTCTGTCTAGAACATCTTTGTTCCTACAACTTCTGTTTATGTTCAACTGAAATGTGTCTTCTAGATTTCTGCTCGAAAGTCACATCACTGCCTCTGGGGAGCCTTGCATCTTTTTCTGCTTCCTTCATAGCCCACATTGCAACTGGAGTCTGATAATTGTATTTGCTATTATGCATTGTCTGTTTCATTTTCAGACCGACATCAAACTTTGGGCTCTTTGAGGACTGGGACAGAGTCTCATTTATTTCTCGTTCTCTCACTCCTTTCTTTCCTTAGGTAGTTCATGGAGTCCTACTTTGGGCCAGGCACTGTATTTTCAAGATTCCCACATCTTTAGGCAAGCAAGCAATAAATATGAATGATGGCATAAAGCAACCAATGAATCAAAAGTTCAGTTCTAACAGGCCCTGCCCTCCTTACCATCTAAGACCACTTAGAGGCTCAGGAATACCTACACCTTTTCTATCAGTTGCTTTGTGCCATATTCTTATTCTTTTTCTGATATAGAGGCATCTTAGATGGAAACAGACTGCCACATTTTTCTAGGAAATATTATTCAACTGGTGAATCACCCATACCCTTCATCTAGCTTATTATGTGGCTTTTTTGTCTTCTTGTTAGCTTGATCTCCTGGGAAGTGGAAAAAGCATGAGCTAGAGTTGGAGGGGCTGTAGTGCTCCTTTTTATAAGATGTGTCCTTTGGGCAAATCATTTACCCTCTTTGAGTGTCATTGTCCTTATCTATAAAGAACGATAGCATGTAGCCTTGTGAGGAATAATTTGGAAGGTGCATAATAAATACCTGACACGGTCTATGGTAAAGAATGGATTCTCTAAGCCCGAGGCTGCCAGTGTCTTTCACCCGACACCTATCCTATCAGCATAAGCCTATAAAAATTGTGGAGGGTGACTGTAAATCACAAAAATGGGTAATATCCACTGAGAAGGTAGAGAGTTGGAACCATTGGGTAAAGAAGAGTTTCATATTACTCTTAGAATTGTTGGGCAAATTAATAAGGCTTATTGTTTTCATATATAAAATTGATATATTTCACTTTCTGTTGTGATTACTAACTGAAAGAATGAATTTAAAGTCCTTTACCGAGGCACTATCACATAGGGAAGCCTCAGTAAATTTTAGTGATGATGTTATTGTATTATCCATCTTCCTCCCATCAATTTGGACAGCTAAGCTGCACTTTAATTTTGAGATTCTTTAACTCAGACAGCTGGTCTAGACTGGCATAGATCCTGGGGGCAGTTGACAGAGTCCAGATGTCCTTATGGGCATGACCTGTAAATTAGGTACTTTGACAGAAGGTTGTGAGACAAGAACCAGATCACACATCACTTTTTTTCTCAAGCCAACTGCAGTGTTTTCTGTCACTTCTGAACCTTCCTGGGATGGACTTTTTGTGCTAGGTTCTGGGATTGTATTGCTTTCCCTCTTGTGGGCCTCAATGTAAAAGCTCAGTCGTTGTCAACAACAACAAAAATAGTGGTGCCAGGCATTGTTGAGCCTTTCCATGTATTCCAATTACACATTATTTCCAGTTGTGAAAAGGAGTGTAGGTGTTGGGTCCTGTTGCTTCACCATGGTGAGAAGGTCCTTTTACCAGAACACATTTCTCAACATGGCACAGTGGCCAGTGATCTGTGGTATGACCTTGCATAAGTCATATAACTTTGTGTGATCTTGATGTTCCCCACTGTGGGTAAAGATGGACACCATATGTGAGGCAGCAGCTCAAGGTCATGATGAGCGCTCAGGCTCGGGTGGGAGAGAATCAGGCCTAGACTGCAGTGCCACAGAGAACAGTGCATGACACTGGGCACGTTACATGATCTTCCTGAGTCTCAGTTTTCCCTCCTATGAAGTAGACATGAGAAGTGGTCCAGTTGTATAGGGCCAAAGCGAGAATTAAATGAGATCATGTATGCACAATGCTTTAGCTAACTACCTGGGACATACTAAAGGAGCAACCCACTTTTGCTATGGTTATTGTTGGGAATGCTTACTGAGAATCGACCATGCTCAGTATTATCTAAGTTCATTATCACATTCCATCCTCGCAACAACACTGCTAGGGAGATATTATTCTAATAAGATTCTAATAAGAAAATAAGACTTAAAAGAGGTCAAGCAACTCATTCAAAGTCACACTCAAACTCACTCAAATTCCACTGGCAGAGCTGGAATTTAAACTGAAACCTCTTCGATGCCAAAGTTTATTGATGATACTACAAGATACTGGCCAGATGGCACTTTACTTTCCTGGACACTGAGGGTAATGATCAATCCAATTGAATGAATTCATTTCAGATCAACAAACATTTACAGAGCACCTAGTGTCTGCCAAGTGTTGTTAGAGAACAAAAAGGGAGATAGTTTAATCCTTAGCCAACAGTTTGTTACTTATTCGAGGATGCAAGACAGGAAGATTGATGGGAGTGGGTAAGTACTGCATAAGGCTCTGGACCCTAGGGGGTCCTGGGATGACAGTGTCTTAGTTAGTTCAGGCTGCTGTGACAAAAATACCGTAGATTGAATGGCTTAAACAATAGGCTTATATTTCTCGCAGCTCTGGAGCCTGGGAAGTCCGATGTCAAAAAGCTAGCAAATTCTGTATCTGGTGAGAGCCCACTTCCTGATTCATAGACGGCTGTCTACTCTCTGTGTTCTCACACGGTGTAAGGGGCAAGATAACTCTTTGGGGTCTCTGTTATAGGGGCACTAATCTTGTTCAGGGGAGTTCTACCCTTGTGAACTCATCATCCTCAAAGTCTCCACCTCATGACAGCATCACATTGGGGGTTAGGATCTCAATCTATGAATCCCTCAAAAGTGGACATAAACATTCAGTTCATAACAGACAGTAATTTCTGGATCATGTGGTCAAAATATCTTCCAAGAGTGGTTAAGGAGCTTGTTGGGGATTTTAGGAGAGTCTGGAATACTGCTGTGTGTGGAAGGATCACCCAATCCTTGGTGATATGAACTGTAAAAAAACAAACAAACAAACAAACAAACAAAAAAAACTCCAGGAACCAGCTCAGGTTCCTCTTCTCTGGAAGGTCTTCCCTGAACTCAGGTCCATGCTTCCAACATCTGTCTCTTCCACATGCACTGTTCTATCACCGGCACTTTACTTGACTGTTGCTTCACTAGCTGTGAGCTTCCTGAAAGCAGTTGCCAGAAAAGCAGTTTCTTCTTTGCCACACTCTCTCCATAGCAAGCTTCCTGGCACATAGCAGATGCTAAAGTCTTATTCCCACAGACTGTAGGGAGGAATGAACATCTGCTTGGCTGGCTGGATTGATCTAGGCTGGTGATTTTTAGGAAGACGTTTGCCAGTCATCCTTCTGGCAGAGGGATGACAAGTGCTGGATCTTAGAAGAAAGAGTAAATTGAACAAGTCTTGAGCTTTCCCTATGCTCAATGAGTAGTGACCCTGCAACTATAGGTCTTGCGAGCATTGCCCCCACCTTGTCATGCTTCCTAGGTGATGCTTCCCTGTGTAGCCAGACAGCTCCTTGCTTTGGGAAGTTCTCTGCTTGTCCTCTCCCTGCAATATCTCTGGGCCTATCAGAGATACAGACTTCAGTGTGGTTCAGAACTAGGAGGTAAAAATATAAGCCAAGGTTAATGCCCATCTTCAGTTTTCAGAATATGCTGTTTGTTCTTGCTCACAGGCTATTTCTCCTTCTCCTCCTCCACTTTGAGAACTCCGACTGCCCTTTTGAGTTCAGAATAAATCTTCCTTTGGGAAGTCTTTGTGCTCTTGTATGTCCCCTCTTTGGGCCTCCCACATGATAGCCCTGCTCATGTTGTAGATTAATTGTTCAATTATCTTTCTTTCTACAATGTCTGCCACCTTTAGCTTTAATTAGTTTCCCAGATGAGTTTATCACCTATAAGACTCTGGAGACATGAGAAAAACCTTTCACAGGACTCACAGTTCTTGATGGAGAACAATAGGAAGTAGAAGGAAAATGTGCCCAGTGGGGGTCTCTGAGCCTGATAGCACTGAGCAGCTTTATGAATAAGACCCAGAAGGAGAGGCTAGAGGGAAGGAACGCAACAGTGGAAAACTTTACTCACTTAAAAACTTGTCCATGAGCCAGTCCTGAAATCAAATATGATCTCATCAAAGCTTTTCCCCCTTGATCATAGCCATATATTCTTGTGTGTGCATGTGTGCGTGCCTGTCTTTGCTTTTCAGACTACAAAGTGCTGTCATACAGTGTTTCAACAACATTGTATATTAAGCACAAGAGTCCCTCTCATTTATAAATGGTGAGTCCAGGGTGTGAGGAGAGACTTGTTGAGTCCTACAACATCAACACACGCTCTAAGCCTTCTGACTTCCATGGCAGCTGCTCTAGTCCCTATTTCATGCCCCCATTCTGAAAGGTCTTCAGATACTAAGGAGATAAATACATCACTTCACCTCTTTCCTCAAAGAATTCAACGTGGCTTACTGTCTTGAATTTTACCATGAAGTTTTGCAATGGTATTCCACAGTAAGACCATATGGTATTCCCTACCGTGGAAGCAGACGGCAAAACCCACCCTAAGAGACTGTAATGAAAAGACTAAGGGAAGAGAAAACACAAATATGCAAACCTCATGTATCCTCAAAATTGGTATATTTGAGCCTCACTGGGGGCTCTGGCGCAACCAAAGACAAAAGGGAGACAGGTTCAACTATTTATTCTTAGGAAGATAATGGTTCCTGAACCAAAGAAATCATTTACAAGCATTTAGATGTCAGAGCAGTCTTTTCAAGGGGTTTTAGCATTATTTTTTCAACAAATACTTATTAACTAGTCACTATGTACCAGGCACCATGCTAAGATATGGGTACAGAGGGGGGCACATCATTGTCCTTGTGCCTGTGAAGCTCAGTCCAGTGGGAGAGAGACATTCAAAACCATGCTCTTTATGGACAATAAGGGCAGTAACAGAACAGGATAAGGTGATGGGAGAGAGTATGAGGTGATCTGGTGTATTTTGAGAGTTCTGGAAGGAAGGTTTCTTAATGAAGTGTTGTTTCAGCTGAGCAGGGAAGGGTGACTAGGTTTTTACAATATGGAGCATATAGAAGAATGGGTTCATTCTATTCAGCAGGAACAGCAGGCTCTGAGGCAGGGCAGACGGAGCCTGATGGCATCCCAGAAGATTAAAGAAGGGCAGTGTGGCATCACAAGCCTCAGAGGGCAAGGGGAGAAGATCCTGAGGTCCACCCTGAGAGTCGGAGGGATGAGACCCCCAGGGTCTTGTTGACCTTGGTAGGGCTTGGTCTTTATCCTGGAGGAGCCATTGAAACTACAGAAAGATTTTTAAAGCAGAAAGTGACTGATCAGATTTGCATTTAGGACAATCCCTCTGTGGCAAGAGAAGCGGGTGGGGCAGGGGTAAAATTCTGGAGACTAGGAGGTTGTGGAGACATCCCTGGCCAGAAATGAGGGTGGTCTGGAAATACAATGAGAAATGGTTAGACTCAAAACACATTCTAGAGATAGGAGCTTTGACACAACTGGATGCAGCCATCATACATCAGGCGAAGGTGTTTACTGCCCAGAGAGAAATCAAGGACAGTGTCCCTCAATCTCCAAGTCCTAGAAGTCAGCATCTATGAAAGATGGGGGGAAAAAGTCTAACCTTCATTTAAATGATTAATAATATCCTTCCTGCCTCAACTTGCTGGCCACTGGGAGACATTTAGAGAGAATATCCACACTCAAAACCCAAATGTGCTTACCACACAGCCATTGCTGCTCACATCTGGGAGTTTTCAGCAAGTAATTGAAAATAAGCTATTTTGGGTTCTTTCATAGCTCTTTTTCTTATAAGTGGGGGTTCGGTCCCACAGTTGCAGTGGCGAGAGGCAGGCTTGACAGCTTCTGGCACAGCGAAGGGTAAACACTGCCCGCAGAATTTTTCCCTGAGTAAATGTGTCTCCCTCCAAGGGCAGATGCTGGCACTCCTGAGTGACTCACTTTTGAGGGGCTCAGTCCCATCGTGGGTTCGAAGAAAGGAAGAAGCCTGGCTCCGGGCCCAAAGCTGGTGACATCATGGCTTCTTGCCTGCCTTTTAGTAGTTGCCCCAGTGGGCACATCTGTGCCCGGATTTGTTGGCTTGTGTCAAAAGACAATGAGGTTTTGTAGCCTGTATCGGAAACGATGACTTCATGGTTCTTTTGAGGCAGAATAAGCAAGGATGGAGGAGGTGGGGGACTAATGGCGTTAAAGGGGGGCACATTACAACATTTGAGTTTTGCCTTGGATAGGATGTGGAAAGCTTCCTATCTGGGAAAAACTGTAAAGTCCACAGCATTAACTACGTTGGCAATAAGGATGCAAATTTCCTCCCATTTAGCTAATTTTATAAGAAATTATGAGTCTCCAAGTCATTGAGGTGACGTGTATAGACCGATTCTCCTTCTCTATGCTGAAAGCATGATATAGAACAGTGGCTTTTAACATTTTTTGACAGTGACCCATAGCAAGAAGTCCATGTTATTCTGTAACCCTGAGCATACATGTGTCCTGGAAACAAGTCTCATGAAAAATACCACTACAATGTGGAATACACAAGGACAGTCTATATTATAGTTCAGTTGTTAAGTCACTTGGTTTGTAAAAATCTGTTTGTGGCCCAATACATTGGTCTCATGGCACCCTAACCAGATTGTGACTTGTAGGGGGAACATACACCTGTAGATGAAAGACCCCCCCCCCCATGATGGGGTATTGGAGGTCCAGGTTCAAGGCCTAGCTCCCCACATCAGTGCTGTGAGGGTTTTCTGAGCCTTGGTGTATTGGTCAGTGTGGTCCACATTTTGCTTCAGTAATAAGCAGCTCCAACATGTCAGTGGCTTAAACCAACAAGATGACTTACTCTTATCAACACCTGGGGCTCTACTCAGCGTAGTGACCCAGAGACCCAGGTTGCTAGGACCTCCATGTCACTCCACTTCCCCATATGCTGTGAAAGAAATATGACTTTCAACCATGACCATTTCTTGCTGTATGAACCTGGGACAGTCATAGCAGCAGGGCTGATGGAACCGGTGTGTGACCTGTGTAGTCCACACAGGGCTTGGGGCACAGACTGCTTAGCTCACTGCTCTACTGTCACTGTGTTTAAGTTCTTAATAATTTTTGAAGAAGCCCTACATTTTCATTTTTCAGTAGGCCCCACAAATTATTAGCTGATCGGTATACATTGGTCTGAATCCTCATTTCCCCATCTGTGAAATGGGTTAACAGTACAAAACTCATAGGACTCTTAAAAGGACTTAAAGAAGGAAGGCAAAGAGGTCATGTACGTCATGCATAACTGTTGCTTTCAACTTGCTGACCTCATCTTTAGTCATAACACTACGGAAAACCTCTACCTCACCTTGAAAACTGGTACTTCCTTATACTTCTATCCTCCTCCCTTCAGTTCATCTGAGTTTTGTTCATTATTCAACACTCAGCTCTGATGGCTCCTTGGGGCTCTGGTCCATGACTTCCCAAGCTCCTCTCAGCATCCCTACACCATTAATTATGGATCCTTCTTTCCATCCCCCTTCCCAGCATGGGACCCCCTCACTTCCTGCCCAGAACATTTAGCAGCCTCTTAGTTGGTTGTCTCATCTCCAGTTGGTCCTTCTATGTCACTCTCCACCATGCCAGGTCATTTGCCCATTATTCTTAAGTGCCTTTTCTATCATGCCATTTCCATATTCAGAAAACTTCAGTGGCTCCTGTCACCTTAGGATGACAGGTCTTCATCTTGCCTTCAGGATCTGTCTCTGAGGCCTCCTTCTAGCCTGCTCCCCTCATGAATGCTATCTCTCTGTTCCACGCACTGTCTCTGGAATAGAGCTTATTCTCCTATCTTTGGTTCTTTGAACATTCTCTTTCTTCTACCAAAGTGACCTGCCCCCAATCCTTTCACTGGGAAGAATTAAATCCATATTTCACTGCTCAGCTGAAATCTAGCTCCAGATTATGGGCTCCAGATAAAAAGATGTTGTCCTTACTCTGAATTCCTACTACATTTCTTGGAATTTGACATATATCCAGATGTGTTGGGCAACTCAGTTAATTTTTTTGGTTGCCATCTCAGCTGAGTCTGACTTCCAGAGAATAGGGATAATACCAAGATATGCCAAGTGTGTCAGCCACATTTTATGAGAGGCCCCTGGAGTGAAGGGCTCCTGCAGAGTTTGCCTGTGGCTTTTCCTGATCTCCTTAGCTGATCTGAATTATCCTTCCTCCTCTGGGCCCTCTTGGCACTTTGCATAATCCTCTGACACTACACTTACTACTTTCCATTTAAGCTACTTCTTTTCTTAATTTAAATTTAATTTAATTAATTTTTTGAGAGAGAGAGAAAGAGAGGAACGGTGGGGAGGGGCAGAGAGGGAGAGAGAGAATGTTAAGCAGACCTCATGCCTAGCACAGAGCCCAATGAGGGGTTTGATCTCAGGACTCTGAGATCATGACCTGAGCTGAAATCAAGAGTTAAACACTTAACTGACTGAGCCACCCAGGCACTCCTCCATTTGAGTTATTTCTTGACATAACTAACTCCCCCACAGGCATGTCTTATTTATTATTGCAGCTCTGATGCCTCTTACCTGACCTGGTGTCCAGTCAACACTCAATGAATAAATGGATGGATAGAATGAAAGATAGAAAACCAAGCAGAAACAAAAGTTGCTGGCTACTATGGATGTGTGTGGTGGGGAGGAACCTACATGTATCTCTAAGTATAAGATCGGTTCGGCTAAGATATCAATTGATTCCAAAATGTTCTTGACTCCCAACAACAAATATTTATTTATCATTCCAACTCATGTCCATTGTGGGATGACTGCGATTCTACTCTACTCTTTCTTCATTTTGGGACCAAGGCTGATGGAGAAGCCCACTCTGAGATATGACATTTCATGGCAGAGGAAAGGAAAGAGGCTAGAGGCATGCAATGGCTCTCAAAGTATCTGAGGAGAAATGACTTGTACCATTTCAACTCACATCTTGCTGACCAAAACAAGCGTCGTGGACATAGGAAAGAGAATGCTCTCAGAGGGATGCGCCCAGTAGAAAGGGGCAGTGAGTATTTTGACAAAAACATAATTTGCTGCAGTGGAAATAATATTCAATGTGGAGGGAATTCCATTGGCATAATGTTTATGGGCTCTGAACCCACACTCATTCTGACTGGGGGAGAGGGTATAGGGGCTCATCCACTTGGTGAATTTGGATCTAGGAACTGAGTGTGCAGAGCTTTGCATCTGCCTCATTCTTTCTCACTGGGCATGAGCTGCCTGTAGGGATTATTTCTATCTTTTTCTTTCAGGGATGGAAGGGGAGACTCACAGGTGCAGAGCTGTCCATACCTTGGTAATCCTGGGGTCTCATCTATTCATTGGTAGAAGCCACATTTGCCAACTGCAGAGGTACAAGTAACAAAAGGGATGTTTTGGCTTCCCTTGGCCTTATTTTTTTGTCTTATTTCTCAGTTGGTTTCAAACTCAGATGAAGAAGAGTGCATTTTTGAGGCTGCTCTCATACCCCAGCACCAGTACCACAGTTTGTAGAGATACTGGGTTCTGATGATGATGTGTTTGTTCTGTCTGGCAGAAGGAGAGGCTTCAACGTTGCTACTGCCAGTATTGTTTCACTTAAAGAACTTTTCCAGGTACAGAAGACTGATATTCTCAGACACAGTATCTAACATCCTCCTTCCTGTTCCAGGATCATCTTTTGCAGAAGGCACTATATTCATCCTGGGCCAGCCTAGTTCCTTTACAACCAGAAATCAGAGCACAGTAAAGAATGGACTTGGTGATGGGGGAGGGGGGGAGGGGGGGCGGGGAGAGACTGGGAAAACCCTGAAACCTGAGTACTCACATTTATCTTGGCAGTGCATATGGCACCCAGAGGGTCCCTGTGGAGGGATGTGCTCAAAAGCAGAACATGTCTATCTTTATGGAATAAGAGGTTTTGCAGAGGCTGGACCTGGGATTCCTATGCTTCCGGCATAAGGATACCCCCTCTCAACCCAGCATTTATTTGCATAATTTGTTATACATGGATGGGGCTTCAATTTTTAATCAGAATAAAGAGGGAAACATTCTGATATGGGCAGGGGAGGGTCAAGAAAAAAGGGGCAAAGATGAAAGAGGAGATGTCCCGATTCAGGAGATGTCATGGGAGTAATATCTAAAGCTGGAGGAATCATGTTTGTGAAAAACTAAGATTCTGGGAAGAAGCAGTGCAACTTTGGGAATAGGGACCAAATCTGGCAATTTTCTCCCAAGGATCTCTCTCCTTGTTAGTTCCAGAGCTCAGTGAGAGTGTCGGCAAGGCTCGTGAGGGAAAACAGCAGTAAGAGGAGAACCAGAGAGAAGCAGGGCTCTCAGCAAGTGCACCTGCTGCATCCGTGGCACTTATAAACGTTCCTCCAAAAACTGCTCATAGAAGATTTCGAAGAGAGACCGGGTGAACTTCATCCTGAGAATGTTTCCAGTAATGAGAGAAAACAACAACAACAACAAAAAAAACAAATAAAGGCTACGTTATGGGAGACCTGATGGTGGTGTTGGGGACTAGTTAGGAATTGTTACATTTGCCCCTGGATGGACTTGTGACTTCAAGTGTTCTCAGGATGCTGGCCCTGAGACTTTGGGTCTCACCTACTCATCCGATGGTGCAGGTATGCCCTTAAGGTGAGTGTTTTGCTCATGATGCTCCCGAATGCAATAGTTTCCTCTTGCTGATGTACCACATTAGCACAAATTTGGCTTAAAAAGTGATCCTTTCATGGTTTGAGGGGTCAGAAGTCCAAAATCAGTCTCATGGGGCTACAAAGTGTCAGCGAGCTATGTTTCTTCTGAAGGCTCTGGAGGAAAGTCCCTTTCCCTGTATTTTCTAGATCCTGGCAATCACCCACGTTCCTTGGCACGTGGCTTTCATTGATTGTCACAGCCAGTGACTTAGCACCTTTCATTCTCTTTCCCCTGGCTCTCACGCTCCTGCTCCACATCACAAGGTCCCATGTGTAGATATCTCCATCTCCATATCCTTAGCTCAGAAGCACAAACTCCTTTTCGCTGTGTGTTTAGCTCACTCTATCCTCCAAATAGTTTTCATTGGCTTGGTTCAGCCTTATCAGGAGGAGACAGATTCGACCTTTATTAAGCACCTGTTGAGCTCCTTTTCTCCATCAGTAACACTTCATACTTTATTTCGATGAAGCCCCACTGTGACTCTGCACGGGAGGCATTTATGATGTCTGTTCTATAAATGACGGAGCTCAGGGCTGCACACGTGAATGACTCACTCCTTTTGTGAGAGATGGAAATAGGGTTTGAGTGCAAGTCGGTCTGGCTTAACAACTCACTCTTCCATACAACTCCAATGCTTCATCTCCAGAGCTGTTCTTTTTTCATGTTTGAAATGACTGAAGGAGCGATGCCAGGACATTTCATGGCTGTACTCCCCTGGTGGCTCCCGAGGAGCACTTGAAGGGCCTTTCAGTACTTCTTGATAGACAGCCCCTTTCTCTGCCCCTGGAGTAGAGGAGACTCCTGATTCCTTCTGTCTTTCTTCTGGGACTCTGCCCAGGATACCCTGGCTTCGTGGAAGAAACACACCCAAATGCCCTGGATGAGTCACAGACCCTGCCCAGAGCTAAAATGTGACGAGGAGGGAAGGCTTTTTCTGCCCTAGCCTGCGAGATGGTTTCCATTACAGTGTTTCTGCCTAGAGCAGCAATTCTGTCCTTTGATCCTCCTCCCCATGACTACAGAGCCTTCGGGCCAGGGGACGGGGAGGCTTGCTTCAGCATTACCACAGACTGGTCCTTGGACGGGGTAAGCCACTCCCATCTTTGAGTCTTGGGTCCTACTTGGACTAAGTCTTGGGCCTTTTCTTCTCTTACAATTTAGAGTATTACTGCTTGGCCAAGGGATACCATTCTTAACGGAATAGGCAATATCAGAAAGACTCTGGATACCATACAGTCACAGATAACTTTGCTATGTGCTGTCTTTTTCAACAGGCAAGACAGCGGAGTGGCTAACAGCCTGCACTCTGCAATAGAAATTCAGCTCTGCCCGTACTGGCTGATTTTGGGGGGGCAAACCTCACTTTCCCCATCTATAAGGTGGGGATAATGATCATCATAATACCCTCTTCCTAGTGCTGTGAAGATTGCAAGCAGTTAGACCAGTGCTGGCAACTGCTCAGTCCTCATACTTCCCTCTCCATTCTTCTTGAAGCTCCAGTAGAGAAAGGAGCTTTGGCTCTAGAAGCAGAACCACTTGGCTTTCCTACTGGACTCTGCTACCCAACAGCTGAATGACCTTAGGCAACTCAATCCAACCCTTTGATCCTTGGGATTTTTCACCTGTAAAATGAGGATCACACGAATAGCAACTTCTTACTGGGGAGATGAGGATTAATAAATAGGCTAATACACAGAAAGTTCCTAGCAGAGTGCCTGGCATATGGGAAGTGTTTATTCCCTTTGGATGCTGTGCTCTTGTTGTATGATGGACTCCTTTAGCATTTCTAGGAAGGTCTGAATTTAATTCCATTTTCTAAGGTGTCAGGAAACATCCTTAATAGTTTGGACAAAGTTAAGCTTTTATATTGAGCTCATACACTTGTAAATATGTGTGCTAAACAATGTGCTGATGCAGAACAAGTGGCATGGATTTTTCTAGCACCCTCCACCCCCTAACTCACAGCCACAATGTCTGCAAATAATTAATGCAAAGAGAAGGTTTACAGTTGGCCACCCAAATGCATCTTAAACATTTAATTTAAAAAACTAAAAGGATGAACCCAGCAAGCTGTTATAATCTTCAAAGGATCTATTAAGGACTGAGACATATGGTGTTACAAGATATATTCAAGATTTCTGGCATTTGGCCTACTAGAAAATAATGGAGTGGCTGCTCCTGTGAGCATATCAGGAAAAGGCCACAGAGGTACTCGATATGCCCCAGTTTCTGACCTGGACTGACCTTAAGAGTAGAATCAGATAGTGGTAGACTTTGCTCAACTCTTGACTCTTCCAGATGCAACAAAAATTCAGAAGGTTTAGGGCAGTGAGAGCTGCCAAGAACAGAGGATAGGTCAGATTTGCTTTGGATTTAGATCCTTTCTACCGGGAACAGAGGCAAAGATAACTTATGGCAACTAACAGTGAACAGTTGTAATTTACTGGATGGCTTTATATGACATTTAATTGTCATCTTATAAAGAACCTTAAAGGAGGTACTATGATTATTCCCATTTTGCAGGTAAGGAAACTGACACTCAGAAAGTTTATATAATTTGCTCAAAGAGCTCAAAAATGCAAACCCAGAAAGTGAACACAGGTCTATTGGATGGTGGACTTCTTCTGTGAAACTGTTGAACATAACACCTAGTATGAGTGCTTCAGCCACCGATCTGCTTAAAGGCCGAACAGTGGATCAAATGCTTTCCCGGGCATCTAAGATTTGGTAGTCTAACACTCTCTTTTTCTGAATTGAAGACGTTTTGCCTCTACATGGCTCCTTCCTTTCTGCTGCTCTACATTGCTGGTCTATCAATTTTATGACCATCGCCTCCCCTTGAAAGCAGGGCAATCATCAGATCCACTCAGAAGTTACTTGTCTGCTTACTAAAGTCAATTTCCTCTTATACCAAATTTTTTTTTTCTTATACCAAATTTGTACAATACTCTTAAGTACACACAGGACCCAAGACATGTTTTTAAATTTGATATCAATATTTACTGATTTTGATGAAAGGAAGAATAAAAATGCTTCTATTGATCTTATACATTGAGTATTGCTACCAGCGTGATCTCAGGCCCAAAGTTGGGGGATGTGGTTTTTTGCCCTTGGTCTTCCTGGTTTGTGATGTTCCCTAAGATGTGGCACCTTTCCCTACACCACCACCACACACCATCCATCCATCACAGTCCAAATTACCACTGTGCTTTGCCTAAAATATTGAATGACCTCATTGTTCCCCCTGCCTGGAACCTTGCCCTCTCTAATTTACTTCATATTAAAAGATTTTTGTATTGTAAAGTAAGCATCAAATAGTCTAATGAATAACTGTGTCACTTAACGTTAGCAACTTTTAAAATGACATATATGTGTTGGCAAATTGACCACCAATAAAAAATAAATTTATTATAAAAAAATAAAATGACATATACGCTGCCACAAAAGGAGTATATAGTATTATTTTACATGCATTGAAACTTGACAACTATACGTATCCTTTTGTAAGTTGCCTTTTTTTCAGTACAACACTGTGATCTGAGAATTAGCCATGTTGTTACAGGCAGGTAAAAGTCATTCACTTTGAACTGAGCTACGAAGAGCTCTCGTGGGAATATCCCACAACTTAATATCATCTGCTCTCCTATTGGCGGACGTTTCGGTTGGTTTCAATTGTTCCTAATCACAAGCAACACTGCAAGGGGCATTCTGTACACAGAAGTTCATGTCGAATGAACCTAGATATGGAATTTCCAGGTCACATAATAGTCCCAGGTTTGTTTTTGCCAGATAATATCAAACACATTGCTTTCCAACATTGTACCAATTTAACTTTTCAATAGCACTCTAGGGAGAATTTCCATTTTCCTACATCCTTACCCATAATTGATATTGTCTGATACGTGACAATCTGATGGGTTTGACAAAAGTGTTTTGTTTTCTACGTCTGCATTTGTTAGGAAACTATTCAAATTTATTTATTACATTTTAACTTACATTTGTTAATGAGAATAATTTTCTTTTTCTGTATTTATTGGCTGCTGAGAGTTTCTCTCTCATGACTTGCCTGCTCATGCCTTTACTATTTTGTCTTTAATTTTTAGTATTTATTTTATTGATCTGTGGAAATTTTGACCTTGTGTAATCTGTATATTAATATTTTGTCAGTCAAAAACTAAAAATATTGGAAACAACTTCTCCAAGTCTATGGCACATTGTTTATTTTTTTTTTGTGATGTCTTTATCATGTAAAAGAGTTTTAGGTTAATGCCATCAAATTGAACAAACTTTTTACTTTTTATGGCTTGAGCTTTTGTGTCTGGTTCAATAAATCCTTGATTCTGAGTATTTTTTAAATCGTTACCTTATAAAAATTTTACTTCTTAAATTGTGATCTTCAGTCTACCTGAAATTTATTTTGTTCTAGTGCTCTAATTTTGTTTTGTTTCCAGATGGAAAGCCCATTGTCCTTGTACTATTGAATATTGAATAGTCTTTCCATCTATATTTATTTATAATGCCAAGTTTCCACAAGTCTGTTTCAAGGAACTTGATTCTATTACATTGATTTGTTTGTTCCCTCTTACATTAATAGCACATTGTCTTGAATGCTATAGTGTTAGAATAAGGCTCACTGTCTAGTTTTGGTACTCTTAATTATTTACTTCAAAAATTTTTTATTTCTCGATTCTTCCATAGGAGGAGTATAAGCTCTGACCTGAGATTTTCACTGATGTTGGAACAACTATATAGACTACTTTGATGGGAGAACAGAGACTTTAATACTGAATCTTCTCTTCTATAAATATTTATCTAGGCTTCCTTTTATATCCTTTAAAAATTCCTTACAATTTCCTCCTAAAGGTTTATTTACATTTTTGTTAGAATTATTTATAAGAGTCCTAAAATTTCTCTGGCTATCATGAAAGTATCCGTAATTCCCACTACATTTTTTTAGTGGGTAGAACTGTTTTCTGGGAACACTAATGGGTTTGTGAACGGGTCTTACAGCTTGCAGAATTCTCTTTCTTTTCTCATATTTTATCTGTAATTTTCTTGAATTTTCTAATCATGTTGTCTGCAAGTTAAGGCCTTTTTATCTCTGGTTATTTTTTTTTTTTAATCACATGTTTATTTTTCTTATTGCATTGGCCAGGGCTCTTGGACAATGTTGAATAGTAGGGGTGACACAAGGCCTCCTTGGCTCCCTCCAGATCTTAAAGGGAATGTTTTTAGTGTTCCATCATAGAGAGGCCATGCAGCATAGTGGTTAAAAATGCAACTCTGAGATCTAGTGGATTTGAAATTAGGCTCTATCACTTAAAGGTTGTGTGACTTGGGATATATACATATATATCTCCTTTCTCTGTGTATCTAGATAGATAATATTCAAACAATGCTTATTATAGATTAAAGGCTGTATGACTACTAGATAATTATGAAAATAACATTTCTTGCATATTTTTTGATGAAGCCTTTATATACTTGAGAGTACTTCTTTATATTTCTGGGGCTGCCCTCCAAAACTGTGTTTTCTGACAACCGTTGGAGATTCCTGGTCCACAGACACTGTGGAGATATTTTGGTCTGGTTATTGGAGGGAGCACAAGGCCTGGTTCAGCTGGCTTCCTGGCTGCAGGGATGGATCCGCACACTCCAGCCGATTTTGTCAGGCAACGGTCGCATCACCAATTAATTTCAGTCTCTTCTTAGTAACAGGGGACCCTGGTGTGCCTTTTGCTTGGGAGCACAGAACCTGACTAAAGTCTTGAGTGTTTCCTCTTGTGGAGCTTTATTCTTGGTTCTTCCCACAGGAGTAGAAACCCTGAGTGCCGCTGCTGGTTTGGGATGGAGGGCCCAGAAGGCTGTAGCTTCCACCCATTCCTTACTCTGCTTTTATTCTGTTTCTCAACAGAGACGTTTACGGTGGGTTTGAGGCCAGCTCTGTGTTTCATTTCCTACCTGGCAGGACTCATGGAAGTCCCTACACTCCAGCTCTGCCTGTCACCCCACTGGTGATAACATTTCACTGGGTCCCCAATGAACTTAGACTGAATGAAAGTGCATTGCCAGATATTTTAAGACCTTTATTCACCTGGCCTCTGCCCCCTATTCTATGGAGTTGTTTCTAATTCCATAAATACACCTTAGTTGCTCTCACCAGCAAGCTTTAACTCAAGCTCTTTGTCCATCTGATGTACTTTCCCTCCTCTCTCTGGTTGGGATGGTTGGTACTTAATCCTCCTCATCTTTCTCATCTCTCCCTAAGGTCCCTTCCTCCCCTGCTCCTCATTCCATCCATTTCCATTCCTCTTCCACTTCCCAGATAACAACACTCATCTCATTTCCTTGTAACCTCGTTTTCATCAATCTCTCTCCTCTACCAAAGCTTCTGGTGAGGAGGGCTTGTGTCTCAGTTATTTAGACCTTAACTGCCGCATGGAGCCCTGTAGACAACCTAGCTAATATTAGAAGGAACAAGTGAAAGGAGATACAATTCTCCACTTCATTTCATTCCTTCCTCACTGCCCAGAGGTAGCCCTGGCTTGCATGTGACATGGAGGCCATGGAGGCAAGAATCATTCTATCTGCACCACCACTAGCTGACCAGAGCTCAACCTTGAATTCCATGGAGGAAATCCGGAGCCTCTTGATGGAGGGGGAGGGGCTGAGGTTCCGGTGTGGAGGGGGGGTGTGTGGGAGTCCAAAGGGATGAGTCAGAATGTCCAATGCTCTGTGACAAAAACACCCCCTCACCATTGCCTTATATTGCTGGGGAGCTGCACACAGACTTCCTAGGTCTGCTATGACTTGTGGCTCTGCGGTGGCGGTCACAGTGCACCCCCACCTCTTGAACTCACTAATCTTGCAGATTCGTAAGTGAAAGCTGATCTGAGCTGGGGGGCCAAGGGAAGCAAAATCCCCTCCTAGTTCAGTGCATTTGGCCCCAAGCCCGTGACCTTGGCAGAAGCCAGTTGGTGCTGGGGAATCTGAGTTCTCTGTATTGATCACCAGAGCAGCTGTCGAGCCTGGCTTTCAAGATCATCTCTCACAGGGAGCTCTTAGCATGCCAAAATCTCCCTCACTCTCTCTCCTCCACCATTTTTATATGCAATTTAGTTAAAACCCTTGCCTTTCATGTGTAGGCCAAGATGGTGACTTCATAAAGGTCAGGAAATGGGGAAGCAAGAAACTTCCTTGAAAGATTTAAAATAACTTATTTTTAGTAATAATAAATGGTAAATTGAAATATTTAAGATGAGGAGCCTGGTAGTTGGATAGGCTGGGTTCAGTGATGTGTAGGGATTGTTGCCAATTGTTTCCCAGGACTTAAGTGGTTTTGTCCTTGCGTTTTCTCTATCTATTATTCTTTATTTGCTATCCTTCCTTTAGAATGGAGGTATGTGTCAGTTTTCAACTTTTCGTTTTTATACTGTGGTAATGGGTTGGAATTGAGCTGTACAATTTCCTCTTCCCTGAAATATCCTTCATTCAGCTGTGCAATACGAGACCCTCTTCAGGCTAAAAGTACAGTGAGAGGAAGAGAGTCATGTTCGCTGAGCAATCTAGAATATCCTGTGGGTATCTTGAAGACTATTTGTGAGAGACACAGAGGAGTGTTTTGGGAAGAGCGTCAGCTTAGGTAGGAAAGTAACTTGCCATGATCTTTACCCTACTGCTTAGCGGCCATGTGGCCTCAGGAATGTCATTTAGTAGATGTAGGCCCACCAACTGTCAAGGTGTCAGATTAGCTACCTGTAAATGGGAGAGTTGAGTTAAGTCAATAGTAGTCAGTTCAATGGCTTGTAGAGAATAAGAAGGGAATTTAAGAAAGCAGACGAGTGGCAGGTACCACGGTGAATAAAGGATCACATGTAGCTTAAACATAACTCCGGCACAGGGCTACTGTGCAGAAAAATAGACCAGGCATTGTCAACACTTCTGATTATTTCAAGGGAAACCTCATATCTAGATTTTTATGTGAAGTATCCTGATTTCACATCTAATTAACAACTCATTAAAAAAATAAAGCAAACTAGCAATGCCCTGTTTAGTCCAAGCAGACTTATCTGTGGCTGAACACAGTCTGTGGATAGTTAGCTTACAACCTTGGGGTGGGGGTGAGGGTAGATGATCTTTGACCCCAGATTCACTATCTGTCTTCAAAATCAGCTAACTTGCCCGGACCAGACCCAAATGGGATGTCTGAGGGCCCAATAATTGGCTACAGCATCAGCTCCCTGTTGGAGGCTGGGGAGAAGTCTTGCCCTGAGAGAGGGTTGGATTTCTCCTAAAGTTTGGAAGGCCAAAGGTAGTGTCTGCATGTGCAATATGGGGGTCGGGGGCTATTATACTGTGCCGGGGACCAGGCCCTCTTGATCCTAACCTTCACTCTGCCAAAAATGCTTGGCTGGGCTTGGTTACATTATCTCCCTTCTCTGACACTCATTTGTTGCCCTCTGTATAAAATTGTAACTTTAGGTTGGATCAATATTTCTAAAACTTTGGTCACTGATATATCACAGTGTGGAAGCCTGTCACTTGAGTGATCTCTGTCTCCTCTTATCCACCCCTCGTGGGGCTCCTCCCCTACTGAATAGGGCTGATTTGGGTGACTAACTGGACATTTCGGAAGTGAGTGACTTCTGGGGCCAGCTTCATAAAAGACACTGATGTTTACACCTTGATTTTTCAGGTCACTTGCTGTAGGGGTGTGCAAGCAGACATACCCGTAAGGACACTTGAACAGACCATGGAGAGCCCCATATGTTGAGGAACAGCCAGCACTGTCTTCCCAGTCATGTGAGTCAACCACCTGGGAAGCAGATCCTCCGGCCCCAGCTGAGCCTTCGGATGACTGTAGGTCTGTCTGCCTGACATCTTGACAACCTCACAAGAGACCCTGAACCAGAACAGTACCCACTCCCAAATTTCTTACCTACCAAAACTATGACGGGTAAAAACATTTATTATTGCTTAAGCCACGGAGCAATAGATTAACTAATACACAGTCATGTGTGCTATTCCTGCCTTCCATCACTTCTATTACATATTTTTTTTTCAGTTTTGTGGAATTACAACTAATACAATTATAAGAATATAAAAGTGTACATAGTGGTGATTTGATAGACATTGTGAAAGTGTGTATACTGTCTAGCACATTAATACCATCAGCTCACATATTTATATCTTTGTGTGTATGTGAGAACATTTAAGTTCTAGTCTCTTATCAAATTTTAATTACATAATGTAATGTTTTCAACTAGGGTCACCACGTTTTATATTCAATCCTCAGATTTTATCTTCTAGCTGGGAGTTTATAACCTACTAACTTCTCCCTCTTTCTCCCACCCCCTCAGCCCCTGGTAACCACTTTTCTACTCTCAGTTTCTTTGGGTTTAACTTTGTTTGTTGGTTTGCTTTAGATTCCACATGTAAGGGATATCATGCAGTATTTGTTTTTCCCTATCTGGCTTATTTAATTTAGCATAATGCCCTCAAGGTCCATTTTTGTTGTGACAGATGCCTATTACATATTAATGCATTTCTTGAAATGGTTTATTCTTTTTATTTGCATACATTTATTTTAAAGGGTAAACTTTTTATGCTGTAAATGGACAATAAACATCTCTAGTCAAAAAAAAAAAAAAACAAAAAACCTCAACATCTAATTTTCTTTCAACCTAACTTCTATCTAGATAATGTTGCCTGTAGAAAACTCTAAGCCTTAGGCACTTTGTTTCTTTGTTGATAAAGGAGATGAACAAGAGCTTAAGGGATGTTAAAGGCAAGCTGACACCAAATTAAGCCTGTGTCTTTGAAACAAACCAAAGGACTGAAAGGAAACTCAACAGGGAATAACTTTCTCATAGTGAGATTTGATATTAAAATGCCCCTCTCTCCATGCCCCCAAACATCTTTTCAGCCTGCAAAGGAATGTTGTTGTTGTTGGCTTTTCCTTTCTTGCAGGAAAACTGGACAAGAAGATCTGTGCTTTTATCCAGTTCCAAAACATCCTAAGATAGCACATAATTTCTATTTGTATAAAGTGAGATCACTTATGATAAAGTCCTAGAAAACAGCCTGCCCTAGTCTTAAACTGTTACTATCAATATAATACCTTTTGGTCATTAAAAGATGTACCATTTGGGGGCACCTGGGTGGCTCAGTAGGCTAGCACCTTAGGCTAAGCACCTGCTTTTGGCTCAGGTCATGATCTCTGGGTCCTGACATCAAGCCCTGAATCAGGCTTCCTGCTTAGCAGGAAGTCTGCTTCTCTCTTTCTCTGGTCCTCCCCACCACTCATTCTCTCTCTCTCTCTCCCTCAAATAAATAAATAAAATCTTAAAAAAAAAAAAAGTTGTACCATTTTTAAAGCCCTACTCCATTCATTGAGCTCTTGCAGTAGCCAGGATAGTAGGCCTGTGCAAAGATCATTATCTGTAAGTTGGCAATTCAGGAGGCTGAAGCCCTGAGAAAGGATGAAAAGCATCCACAACTTCTCAGCTAGTAGTTGGCAGGGTGGGGGTCAGAGCCTGTGTCTCCTGACTCCTTTTGCCTTATGCTGTCTATACAGAATCAATTTCCCAGCCTCTTCCCATGTGGGGTTTGCACCTCAGCTGGATCCTTGAGCAATTATAGCACATTGGGACCTGAAGAAAGGGTGTCATGGCAGAGTCAGGGATGGGGCCGGGCAAATGGCTGTATTGTAAGGATCTCTGAGGGATCTGAGATGCTGAGAAGACAGCAGTGCAGGCTGGAACAAAGGAGGCTAGAGAAGCAGCTGCCCCTGCAACATGGAGGCTATGGCAACTCGGAGATCACGTCTGACACTTCACAAAGGAAAAAGCACACACAAATGTGTACGCACACACACAAACACACACACATACTTTAGTACCCCTGCGATATAATATGAGCCCCAGACAATGCTACAGCCCCCATGGAGATGCTAACCTGTGGCCTTCAAATGAACACACACCTCTCGGGCTCTTGAACTCCTTGGGCAACATCCCAGTCCCTACATCACAACTTGGTTGTATGATGCTTTTCAACTTCTATTAAAACAACAACAACAACAACAACAACAACAAAACAACATACATCTTGGATTTGTCCAGGACTAAAGAGAGAAAAAAGTATATTTTGATGTACAGGAACGCATGGAGTTTTGTTCTCTACCCCATCAAGCAGAATTTTTATGAGTACTGGGTGACAAAACAGACCAGATGGAAAGCAAACATGCTAAAGCAGTTTGATGAAATAGTGTGGTAGCTATTTCTGGATCGAAAAACACGCCTGCTTTCTCAGTTGTGTTCTTTGTCCCGTTTAAACACTGATCACTAGAGCTAGTAATTAATTGCAGTCTCTTAAAACATTGTGCAGGTCCTGGAATGCAACATTGAAGCCCTGAAAGGCTCTGATCTCCTTCTACCGGAGGGGAGACCAAGGCACAGAGAGGACCAGGCACAGGGCAAGTGATGGCTGTGAGTGCGTGAGTCATTAGCAGACAGGAACTAGTTGATTGTATAAATGAAGTCCCGTTTTGCAGACGAAGCACATTTTGATTGTTTTTCTTTTCTCATTAGTTTTAAACTGCTAAGTGGATCCCTCCACCACTCCACCTCCCTTCAAGTTTGGAAACCAATTACATTCCAGGGAGGCAAGATTCTGTTGATAAAGGACTTGCTTCAGACTTGAATCCAATTTACAACTTGCTTATAAAACTCTGTGAGTTGGCCTCTAATGGTGAAAGTCTGATGCTGTCAAATGTCAAGGGAATTCAGGTCTCTCTCTGAGCCCTTCTTCTCCTCCTGCAACCCAAAGCCACAGGTCTTTCCTGGAAGTGGAACAGTCTCCTCGCTACCTTCTGGGGTCAGCATATGGATCTTGTTGAGCCAGTTGTCAGACCCAGTGAGTCAGCAGAGCAAAGTGGCTGGGCCAAGACTGTGTTAACCACCTAGAGGAGACAGAGGCAGGGCTCGTGTACTGGCAGCCAGAAAGCCCGAGTCATGCAGAACCACGGATATCCTAAAATGTCATCTCCCAGAACCCAAATCAGAGACAAAGAACCAGGGACATCATTTCACAGGTTATTTCTGCTTCTGCTATTCTTCTGTCTTATTTGATCTGATGCTTAATCAGTTGAGCATGGAGAGCGAGGTTATGAGAATAGATCTATTACTCGTAATATTTTTTTTTCACCAGTTTGGGGTAGAAAAGCTAGCTCCGATTATAACACTTTGCCTGACTTAAACTTATTTCATTATAACACTTTGCCTGACTTAAACTTATTTCAACACAAATCGGGGTAAAGTGGTAAGTCATTAAATTCTAGCCAAATCCTAAAGTCTGTATGGGTCTTACTCAACTACTCTGTCACACAGTCTGTATCGAGAAAAATGGCTTTTGTTAGTGACAGCCAAGCTCTAAAATAGCAAAACTTTTGAGGGTACCATTTTTAAGGTACTATTTTAAATTTCAAACATGCATAATTATTTCAGTGGAATAGTTAAATGTAACTATTTACAAATGTTCTGAACATAAAATGTTCAGAAACATTTATGAAGAGAGGAAAATGATAATAAGAATAATGTATTTATAACAGCTAGTATTTATTAAGTATATACTCTGCTATGTTCCAGCCACACTGCTGAGAAATTTCCTGGCCATGGATGCGACTTCCATGGTCCCATCAATTCTAAATGATTTTTTTTTTTTAATTTTCAGGGACTTTTGTAAGTAGTTATGATCATCTTCAGAAACATTTATTAGTTTCAGGAGATATTTATTGAATGTCTATTACATTCCAGGCATGATTCTAAGCCTTTGGGATCCAAAAAAGTTGGATAAGACTTATATGCTTCCTGTCTTTGTGCCTATAGTCTTGTGAGGAGAAAACATTAACTACAAAATGATAATGTTAGAAAGGATACAAAGTGATGAGAAAGAGAATGATGAGGGAATGGAGGTCTTCAAAGAGGATATGGAGGGAAGGACTCTCTGTTAGATGAGTATGCCAGGTGAAAAAAAGGGTGTGATGACTGCCCCAGGCCAGCCTCTACTGTGGGCAAGATGTTGGCATGTGCCAGGAGCTGAAAGACAGTCTGTGTGACGAGGTGATGGTGGACAGAGTAAGAGGTGAGGCTGATGAGGTCAGGAGGAACCAGGCTGACTAGGGACATTCAGATCTCCTCTCTGATCCTTTCCTTTCCTTTCCTTTCCTTTCCTTTCCTTTCCTTTCCTTTCCTTTCCTTTCCTTTCCTTTCCTTTCCTTCTAGCCTCTGATATGGAGTCTTATAGGTTCTAGGGGGGAATGGACATGAGGAAACTGAGTCACAGAGGCATCAAATCTCTTTTCCACAGCCACACAGATTATAAGAACTAAAGCACAAAGCCAGATGAGGATATCTATCATCTATCATCTATCTATCATCTATCTATATTTTAATATATATCTTTAGTTCTCTTACCTCTCTCTATACCTCTATTTCTCTTTCTATGCATTCACTACTATGAGTTAGGAATTCTAGGCTGAAGATATGTGACAATAAACACAACTGTCCAAGTTTTCACTCTCATGGATCTCCCTTCAATAAGGGCAATAATGCAAACTAAAGCAGGGATAAGAGATGTAGAATGAAGGGGGATCTTTTAGATAAGGTGCCTTATACAGAGGATATCTCTTTGAGCAGAGGTATGAATTAATGAGGAAGCAACCAACATGTCTATGTTCTGCTTTTGAGAGAGCTTTGTAATTAGCACTTCAAACTAAAGACAACATGATTGTCTTCATGGGGTAGTTTGAAACACACCATGACTATTGTGCATGTCTACATGTCTTTGTGTCTATATCTTTGTTGGTTAAATCCTTTCCCAGATCAGAGACAGCAGGAAAAGCCGGTGTGAGCAAGGATTATTTGGAGACTTCAGAGTAAAATTTTTTTGCTAGTTTTAGAGAGTTCACGAAGGGAGAGGGCCTAGCTGGATGGAAGTTCAGGTACGTTTGAGATATGGAGAAATTCATCCTTTCATGCATCAGTTATACCTGGACAGACTATTATGGCGTTTTCAGTAGAACATTCTTTTTCCCCATTCAGAGCAGATTTCTACAAAAGAGTGACACAGATTGATGAGCCCACCAACAGCCAATAGAGATTCATGGGGAAAACCAAAAGTTGAAGCTGGCTACCATGGGTCAGGGTAACAACTATATATTGCCATAAAAGATTGAAGATGAAGCCATATTGCCTTCCCTCTCCATTTCATTCTCTCTCTCTCTCTCTTTCTCTTTATAGATATCTTTTTCTCTCTCTATATATGTATATATAGATATAGATCTCTCTCTCTCTTTATATATATATATATATATATATATATATCTTTTTCTTTTTTAAAAAGACTTTCTGTTGCTTAAAAAGATGTAATATAGAGTAGAATGCTGAACATGGTTAAGATTATCTTTAAAATATAAGGTGAGTAGGAAGGGACCGTTTGTCATGTTAAATCTTTGGAATGCCTAGATAAAATGAAAAATTAAAAGGCACAATTGTTCTTTTTTATGGCTGTCAAGAGAAGTAAACTATTCAGGATTAAATTTGACAATCTACAGGTCAATTCCAAACATTTTGAGCTTCTTTAAGGCTATGGCCAAGATGTTTCAGAGGGTTCTAGATGATTTATTGGGTCTTATGCAATTATTATTCAGAAAAGAAAGATGGTGTGCTTTTGACCTATTGTTCTGGAAACTGCTCATGCATCTATCCATGCTTCTGTACATCCACCCTGAAGCCATTTATGGAATATTATGAATGACACACAGATGAATAAGGTATGATTTCTGTTCCCACAAAGCTCACAGTCTAGTGGCAAACAAACAAATAGGAATTTACAAAAAAAAAAAAAAAAAGTGAAGTAAATGCAGAACATCAGTAAAGATCACATTCTTTGGCACTGGAGGGGAAAGAATCTCAAATAGGATTAGGATGCTTGAGGACAGTTTCTTATAAACATTGATGATTATGCTCATCCTCAAAGAAGAATATGCTCAGGTCGTGATCTCAGGGTGGGATGGAGCCCCGTGTGGGTCTCCGTGCTCAGTGGGGAGTCTACTTCTCTCCTTCTCCCTTGGCTCTCATATGCATGTGTACTTGCTTTCTCTCTATCTTTATCAAATAAATGAATAAATAAATCTTTAAAAAGTTGATTTGTAAATGACCCAAACATAGCTATGAAAAGGTCCATTTGAACATTCAGTGAATTACATGTATTAATTATGAGGCATAACAGGATTAAGAGCAAAAGTAGGTGATAACAGCAGTATGGCAACAGCTTAACAGTTATCATTTCCTGGGGATCCGCTCTAAGCTATGGCATGGTTTCAGACTCTCCATACATCACCTGACTTCATTTTCACTATTTCCTCACTGCTCAGTATTGCTATCCCCCTTTATAGATGGGAACACTGAGTTTGACCATGGTGACCGGTGACCCAAGACTCTCAAAGTTACACAGGTGAAGAAGAGAAAAGTAGGATGTGAACCCAGGGCTACTTGGCAGTAAAGTTTATGTCTTTTCTCTCCTGTTGCTATTTCCACATATTTCCAGGCGTTTCTCATGAAAGGGGAAGCACATTTGTTCCCCTGGTTCCAGAGGAGAGAAAGCAGACGACAATATCTTCCATGATAGAAAGGAGGAGGGGCTTTGCAGGACTTTATGACCACCATGGCTCTCCGAGAACAAAACTGACTTTTCTGTAAGATTGTGGCCCGTATCCCTGGAGATGAGACCTTAAATGTGAAAAGTGGACAAACATCTCCTCAAAAACCTGTAGAATAATTTCTATTCTGGCTGGCTAGAAATATATATATACATATATAATCTCCATATATACACCTCTAAAATCTTGAGATACTCTTTGGATAGTAACAACAGTTCCCGATCTGGATAATATTTCACATTAGACAAAACACTTGCACAGAGCATTTTGTTTGATGCTCTTATTTGATCCCAAGTGGCTTTCATTTGGGGATGATGTAGCTGCTCCTCAGAGAACTAGTATGACTTGCCCAAGGATACACAGAATGAGTGGAAGATGTGGAAAACAGAGCTGGCTTAAATAATTCCAAGACCAGTGCTCCTTCCCCCATGAATGTTACTGCATTGGAGCAAAAATCCAGGTCTGTGGTAAGTATCATACAAAGTGTACACTCCTTTTCCGTGATGAGCATGGGCTACACTGAAGCTATTTCTGAGACACTCGTCCCTTTCTGTATGGGTCAATATCCCTGAGGTCTGGACTTCCTCTGGGATAAAGCAGCCTCAGAGTCTCCCTTAGCCATCCTCATCAGTGTAATATGTTGCTTCCTGTCCAACTGCCCCATTTCCATTGGCAATTTATGCTTCCAGAGATGCCTGAGTGCTGATTCTGACCCCAATTATTCCATGTCTAGATGATTCTTCCTGACGTGTGAGTGCAGGACAAGTCTAAGTCCCCCACTTAGGCAGCCCAGAGGGGCCAAGCTCTGCTCGGCCAGGAGCACACTGACTTCTAACTATGGAAACTGTGTGCTAAGTGTAAGCAGATGTCTCCAGCTGCCAGATCATGTGGCCATATGAAACCAATCACCCACTCTGCACAAACATGTGTCATCAGGTCAAAGTCTGAAGGTGCAACCAACTCATCCTGCTTCCCATAAAACAGTGGGTGAGTAAGGGGTCGGGGGGTTTGAGGAACTGGCCAGAGCAATCCATCTAAGGGCAAAATGTGTATGGTTTGATGGTATAAGAATGGTGAAATGGAGCCAAAGGAAGTGCTGCTCAAAGTTATGGTGGACACTCTGGTCCTATGACATCATCTGAGCATTCTCAAGCTATAGATATGGGGGTACCAAGGTTTGGGGGTGGAAGTGACTTCCTCAATATCTGATAGCAATCTAGTGGCTCAGTCAGGGCTTTATCAAATGTCAAAATGCCAGCCTAGCATCTGTCCCATTATGTCTGCTGCCTGTGCCATTAGCTTTCTGATGGGCTTCTGGACACACAGTCTTCATGGTCTCTCTTACTTTGAATCCTGGTAGCTTTGGGGCTAACTTCTCTAAGCCACTATTCCTAGAGAATAGTGAAAATTAATGCCATTTACTGGGGGTTAATATTGGGTCAGGCTAAATAGTCCATGTACTGTGTTGTGCATAATAATCCCCAAATAGTAAGAAAGGTCTTTTACTCTCGTATTTTAAAGGATATTCAGAAATGGAAAGAAAGTTGCCCACACAGTTTGCAGATGGCACAGCCTAGATTCACGTCAAGATGGACTCTAAAGGCTTAGTTTAAAGGAAACAGCAAAGCCATATTGAAGCACTCAGTTGATTAGCGGTGGAAGATGGCTGGGTGATCCACATTTATTTACTTGAAAGGAACTTTTTCAGCATCTATTATGTGCCTGGCAGCAAATGTGGTTTTAAAGTTGCCCATAACGCTATTCCATCCCTCTGAGAAAACAGACTAGTGTTGGAACCAGAAACACAAACAAACCCTTACTTTGTGTTGAAGTGGTGTTAGGGAGATGACAGATTCAGGGACAATTGGAATAGAGTAGAAGGTGCACGCAAATTTGCCCAAAAGGTAAGAGATGGTTTATCAAAGAAGTGTCACTTTTCTGTCAAAATGCAGTTGACATTCAGGAGTTGACAATACATGTAGAGAGATGGGTAGGAGAAATTGTGAATCCTTAGGGAGCTACATATTTTTAGGTATTATTGCTGGCTTGTTGAAACATGAGTGGGAAGCTTAAAGTACGATATCAAATATACTTTTAAAGTTTTGCCAAAGGATGGGGGTTTTTGTTTGTTTGTTTTTTCCTGAAGCCAATTGGGAACCATGGGTAGGTTTTAAGCAAAAAAGGAACAGGACTGCCATTTCGTTTAGGATTAGGCTTGACAGCTAATAATGGAAAACTCCAAATTAATACCAGTTTTAAATCAATGGAAGTTTATTTTTCATGTAAAAGTCTGGAGTTAATGTAGTCCAGGACTGCTATAGTGGCTCTTCTCAGGAATTCATGGTCTTTCCAAACCATCACTATCTGTGGCTTTCAAATTCATATTTCAAACTCAGTTTCGGCAGCAAGATGGGAGGAGTCATAAACAAGGAAGGGAAGTGTCTTAATCTTTTTGAGCTTTTTATAAAAAAATACCAGAGACTGATGACTTATGAACAACACACACTTATTTCTCACAGTTCTGAGGGCTGGAAGTCCAAGGTTCAGGGTGCCAGCATGGTCGAACTATGATAAAGGCCCATTTCCAGATTGTAGACAATTGACTTCTTGCTGTATCTTCACATGGTGAGAGGGTTGTGAAGTTCTAGGGGGTCTTTTTTATAGGAGCAATGACACCATTCACAAGGCTCCACCTCAGGACCCAATCACCCCCAAAGGCCTCATCTCCTAATACTATCATACTGGGCATTAAGATTTCAACATATGAATTCTGGGTGGACACAAACATTCAGACTACAGTAGAAAAGCTTAATCACTGTCTTAAGGAAGAAGCACCAGAGGCTTCATCAGAACACTTCTATGATTTTATTCCATTTTATTTATTCCATATTCCACATGTCCCTATCCAACTACAAAGAAAATTGGAAAATGTTTTTACATGGACAGCCATGGGTCTACATAGAAATAAGGTTTTGTATTTTTCTACTAGAACTGGAGAATGGATATTTAGGAAAGTTAGTACTCTATGCCACAAGTAGATCTGAAATTTAAAGATCACTCCATTGTCCTTGTAATAGATGGACAAGGATACAGGCATATAGATGAAGGTACAAGACTAAGACTGCTGGTATCCATGGGACTGGAAAAATGCTCTTCCCTCCCCTTCCAATTACTTAGGCTTTGACCAATTAAGGAAATAGCTGTCTTACCTTTATTTCCCCACTATTGAGTCAGAGGTGGATATATGCCTCTTTCAGCAAATGAGTCATGCTCAAGGTTGGGCAAACCTGCCTGGATATGCAGAATGGACCATAATACGAATGTGGCTTGGACTGTATCCTTCATTGACTTAAAATGCTGCTCATTGTACTTTTGACCCCAAATAGATATATCAGATTTCTTATTCTGATTATGTACAGAGTCAGGATATAAAAGAGGAAGTTTCTTCATTCATGTTATTCAGGTTAGCAGTGTCAACATGTTTTGTCTTAGGGATATTCATAGAGTTAATTGGTTAAGAGCATGTGTTTTAGAACCAAAAAACTCTGAATTAAAAATTCAGCCATGGTACTCATCTCAGGCTGATTTTAGAGGCAAACTTCTTAATCACCATGACATATTGCCTTCTTTCTGAGTCTTTGTTAATTTTGGCCCCTTCCCTAAACTGCCTTCAAGTAAGGTGAGGGAAGTGGTCATAGCAGCTTTGATGAGTGCTAGCTACTAAGAAGTATTGGCAGACCAATGAACTTGAAGATACTAGAATGTAGCTTGGGGCCCTGACTGCACCCACTTACCTCTCTACCTTCATATAGCCCCTTTAGGAATTGACTCCTTTTCCTAGAAGTATGTCTAGTGCCCCACAAAAGAAAAAGCACAGATCAATGTTGGCTCATCCAGTCCTCACCATCCTCCATCCACCTGTGCTTTGTTTCTCCTATTTTCTCCTAATGTCCTTGTGCTCCTTTTCTTTCAGAGTCCTGTCTTCTCTAGCTTACCATTTTGTCCTGGTCCTACATCATAGCTTGATTCTTGGCGAATGTTTTCTTAGGGATATTAAATACTGGGCTTCCTCACAGAACAACAAGGTTGAGATACAGCATCATGTTTGATGACTGCTGAGATTAGACTGGCCCGACTTTACTCCTTTCCTCCACAACTACTAATTCTGGATGTTGGGTAATCATGTAACTATCCCAAGTCCTTGTTTTCTCATCTGTGGGATGGAGAGTAATGACAATCCCTATTGTATATTCAATAATTTAATAAATAAATTAATTGGTCTAGTGTTTGGGATACAGTAAGCGCAAAGCAGTATTAGCCACTCATGTTAATTTGGGGGTTGGGAGATTAAGACATAAGATTGAGGAGTTGCAAGCTCTATATCATGAAGAGCTATTTTTTTTCTTTTCTTTTTTTTTGAAGAGCTATTATTTTTTTTATTTTTTAAATAAATTTATTTTTTATTGGTGTTCAATTTGCCAACATACAGAATAACACCCAGTGCTCATCCCGTCAAGAGCCCCCCCCCCCAGTGCCTGTCACCCATTCACCCCCATGCCCCGCCCTCCTCTCCTTCCACCACCCCTAGTTCATTTCCCAGAGTCAGGAGTCTTTATGTTCTGTCTCCCTTTCTGATATTTCCCACACATTTCTTCTCCCTTCCCTTATATTCCCTTTCACTATTATTTATATTCCCCAAATGAATGAGAACATATAATGTTTGTCCTTCTCCGATTGACTTACTTCACTCAGCATAATACCCTCCAGTTCCATCCACGTTGAAGCAAATGGTGGGTATTTGTCGTTTCTAATGGCTGAGGAATATTCCATTCAGTATACATAAACCACATCTTCTTATCCATCATCTTTCGATGGACACTGAGGCTCCTTCCACAGTGTGTCTATTGTGGACATTGCTGCTAGAAACATCGGGGTGTAGGTGTCCCGTCGTTTCATTGCATCTGTATCTTTGGGGTAAATCCCCAACAGTGCAATTGCTGGGTCGTAGGGCAGGTCTATTTTTAACTCTTTGAGGAACCTCCACACAGTTTTCCAGAGTGGCTGCACCAGTTCACATTCTTGAAGAGTTATTTTATGATGAAGCAGCTAGATTTTGGCTGCAGGGAAGAGGGGTTCCAGATAGGAGAGTGTATTCATTTCCTATTGCTACTGTAATGAATTCCACCAAATTTTGTGTCTTAAAACAACACAGATTTGCTATTTTGAAGTTCTGGAGATCAGAAGTCAAAAATGTATAGGCAGTGCTGTATTTGTCCTGGATACTCTATGGGAGAACTTGTTCCCTTGCTTTTTCTGGTTCCAGAGGCTGCCCACATTCTCTGGTTCATGGCCCCACATCACAACAACCTCTGCTTCCCTTATCTCATTTCCTTATCTGACTCTGACTTTCCTGCTTCCCTCTTATAAGGACCTATGTGGTTAAGGGGGATCACTCAGATAATCCAGGGTAATCTTCCCATTTCAAGATCCTTAATTTAATTATATCTACAAAGTTCTTCTTGCTATGTAAGGTAGCACATCTGTAGGTTCTGGGGATTATGGTGTGGACACCTTTGGGGAAGCATTATCCAGCCTGTCACAGAGAGTAGCATGGTTATTTGGGGATTTTTCCAGATTACTCTAGTGAGAATAGAGTTAGGGACACCAGTTAAAATGCCATTGTAAGATGGAGGAGAAGGGATATGAACAGAAGCATTAGAGGCAGTATGGATGCTGAGGAGAAATGGGTGTGGAGGAAGGAACCAGGCTCCCTAGGACTTGGTCAGTACTATGGATGGAATGTCTGTATCTTCCTTTCAGGTTCTTCTGTGCAATCCCTAATCCCCAATGTGGTACAGTATTAGGAGGTAGAGACTTGGGAGGTAATTAGGTCATAAGAGTGGAGACTCGTGAAAAGGATTAACATCCTTATAAAAGGGGTGGCCATGTGAGGGCACAGGGAGAAGTGGGCAGTCCCTAACCTGGAAGAAGGTCCCCACCAGAACCTGACCGTGCTGGCACTTGACCTCAGACTTCTAGCCTCCAGAACCGTGAGAAATAAATGTCTACTGGTTACAAGCCACCCAGTCTGCGATATTTTGTTATAGCAGCCTAAGCTAACTGAGATTGCTAGTGAGGATAGAGAAAGAGATGGATTCTGGATGTCCAGCTCTAGGATCAGAAAGGATGGTGGAGTCTTTATAAGTTGGCACAAACAGGGGTGGTGGTGTCTGACAAACTGACCAGGACTTTCTGAGAAATCCTGCTTCCTCTAGCCTGTGGCCATTCTTTACAAAAGACAGAGGGCAGCCTGGTCTAGAACGGCATTTCCCCACCCTCTGCTCATTCTTTACAAATTTTTCCATATCTGTTTCAAATTCTGAATATTCTTTAAATGGACTTCTGGTAAAAGTCTCTTTGTCCAAAGCAATTAGTTTCATGAAACCACAACTCCAATATTTCTATGTATTTTGATACACATACAACTCATACATAATCACTGAAATGGGAATATATTTTTCCACTCACCACTGAAAATTGTCTCACATCTTATCAGCACTAAGCTTGCCACATATAGACAAATACTGGTGTAATGATAAGAACACAGACTGAGAAATTCAAATCTAGACTTGAATGAGTCACTAGAGCTCCTGATATATGAAAAGAGATAATGCCTAACTTACAATGATTTGATTAGACAGTATGGGGAAAATGTGGGGAACCATGCCTCATAGTAGGCACCCAAGCTATGTGTATTTATACCATAATCTTCTGATGGTTTTTTTCCTCATATATTTTAAAATTCCAAGCCTTTTCATGAGGTCTGCCAGTTAAGTCTGATGAGCCTGCTAGAAAATGTGTTGTCTTTGCAGCCTAGATGGCAAAGTTGAATGTAATGCTATTTATCGTCTCATGAGTCTTCTTTACCTTTCAGACCCTTGACCCCCCAAATATTTTGGGGTCAAGTGTGGGGCTGAGGGAAGCAACTCATCCTTATTTGACTGTTCTGGGAAAACCTCAGGTCTGGCTCTGCTGGACTGCTGGGTGAAGGAAACCTGATTTTCTTTAAGATTCAAAGCAAGAGTTTGAGATGGGAAGCCCTACTACTTTCTGGACTACGTTGGAATCATTCCTCTGCTTCTGGTTCTGAGGCTTTTTGCTTACAAAGTTCTGCTCTCATGACCCATTTGGGAACATCACTGAAGGTCCACAAGATAGAACCAAGTGAGTTTTTCAAAACACCCCAGGATCTCTCTCCACTGTGACCCCAGCCAGTATAACAGAATTAGACTCAAAGCAGCATTTGCTGAAGATAGCACTGTTTGCATGAACTTTCCATTGATACATCTGGTTTTCCTTTTGAAAAAGGCCCTCAAACCTCATAAAACTGAAGTCTGTTGAATCAAACCACAAATTCCTTATAGCTAACCTCAGCAAAACTCCTTACACTCTGTATACTCAGTCCCTCCTAACCCCATTTCTCTTTTCTCTTCCATCTTCATTAACTTAGCTGGAGCCAAGCTCACAAGGATAAATCAGAGTTGTTGTTGTTGTTTTTAAATTCAATTCCTATTAATAAAAATTATGGGTCATTTTTCTGCCTTAGACCTTTGATTTAGAATAGCTGCCATTTATTGAGCTCTAACAATGTGCCAAGTTCTTTACGTAGTATCCCATTTAATCCTACAATGGTCTTGCAAGGTAGGTGGTATTTTTCCAGTCATTCCAATGAGGAAAGAGAAACACGGAGAAGTCAAAGAACATGCTGGTCGTCTTGCTCCTGCTGGGTGGTGGATTTAGTAACTCTAATCTCATTTGTCAACTCCAATGTCTTCATTTCCCATAGCTGTCTCTCTACATAACACATCCCTAAGACTTAATTTACAAATATGATTTGATGGTTAAAATAACTCCTCATTTGCCTCAGGCAATTATTACCCTGATGATTGACTTCATGGTGGTGATGATTATTGCTAGGACTAATAAAAGCTGCTGCTTTCTTTTTTAAAATATTTGTATTTATTTGTTTGAGGGAGAGACAGAGACAGAGATAGAGATAGCAAGAGAGAGAATGAGCGGGGAGGAGAGGGAGAAGCAGACTCTCTGCTGAGCAGGGAGCCTGATGCAGGGCTTGACCCAAGACCCCAGGATCACCACCCAAGCCGAAGACAGACACTTAACCAACTGAGCCACCCAGGTGTCTCCTGCTGCTGCTTTCTGAATATCATGGTAACCACTTACCAAAACTTATATTCCTACAATAATCTCTTGAGGCAAATACTATGGTCCCCAAACTACAGATGTGTAAACTGAGATGCAGAAAGGTTTGTTAACCTGTCCAAGTCACATAGCCATCAACTCATAGGAACTTCAGATATTAATAAAACACAAACCTGTGTCTATGCCAGCACCTTTGAAATGTTTCATAGGGTTAACTCATTCAGTCCCTGTGATAATCATGCAAAGTAGGTAGCATTATCACATTATCTTCTATATTGCACAAGTGGAGAAACTGAGGCACAGAGAAAGGAAGTGACTCCTGAAAGCCACACAGCCAGTCTGTGGGATGAGGGGCTCGAATGGGAGACAGTACAGTCCTGGGTCCTGACTCAGAGCTCGTCACCACGTCCCTATGCTGCTTGACTGTCTGATTTCAGAACCTCCTTGCTCTGGACAGGTGTCTGTGTGAGTGGATTTAAACTGTATTTTTCATCCATTTCTTTTAGTCTCTGGTGACCTCATTGTGTCGAAAGGACGGGATTTGATGCATGCTCTGTCAGTGGTGATCATAGTTACTGAGATGGGTCTGCACTGATGTCTGGGAGTTTGGACTGAATCTTAATGACATGTGAAGGCGACCTGCAAGAAATACACTGCTCTGTTGGAAAGCTGGTGCTCTGCTAGGCAGGAGGAATCCTCACAGATTGGCGGTTCCCCTTCTGTCAGGCCCTGTTACGGACAGTGTTCATGTGGTCAAAGCTTATCTAAAGGCTGAACAAGTCAACACTGTAATCTTCTGGAATGTTGGAAAAGGGGAAAAGTAAGTGTTGGGTGTGAGTGGTGAGGTGGGGGAGGGTCAGCTGCAAGATGGAAAATTCATTAGAACAAAGGGGAACTGGGCACTGGCCAGCTGTCTGTTCAGGAATGAAGGGCCAGGAATGGTAGGCAAAACAGAGGGACTTTTCTTTAATTGCAGGCATGGAAATCGAGAAATCAGCATCCAGAAGAATCCCAGTGACAAGCTGGGCTCTAGGTAGGTATTACCCTGTGTTTGATTTTCAAACTTTTCCTCCAGGATGTTTGCAACACAGTAAGGCCTAAAGTGGACCACAGCACATTGGAAATTTCTTTAAAACCACATGTTTTATTAATCAAATACCTGCCAAGTGGGAATTCACATTTGTGTTTGTTTTAATACTTGTTTAAATTCCCATTCAGATCAATTTCTTAACTTATGGTATTTACCTTTCTCAATCTGACTTATTTCACTTACATATTACCCCTTAGGTCCACCCATGTTGTCACAAATGGCATGATCTCATCTTTTATTATGGGTTAGTAGTAGTCCTGTGTGTGTGTGTGTGTGTGTGTGTGTCTGCATCACATCTTCCTTATCCATTTGTCCATCAGTGGACACTTAGGCAACTATGCCCTAGTTACAAAAATTAAATCAAATAAAAAAAATAAATTTCTTAACCTATTCTAATTTCCAGCTAAAAGTGATGCCTGATGTTTATCCCTGGATACCAGCATTTCCAAGAACACTGTTTTATAGCAATGGTCAAGAAACATCTTCCTATTCTGGAGTTATGGGAAGGTACCCTTCAGCAATACAGAGGTGGAAGGAAGAATATTTGAAGGAGACTGATATTTATTTGTCACCTATATTATATCAGGTACTATGTTAAGAGTTATATATACATACTATCTCATTTAATAATCATAACAGCTATGCACAGTTGTTATTATTAATCCCCATTTTACAGATGAAAAAACCAACCCAGAAAGGTAAGTTCAATTATTATGGGCCACAAAACCACAAATAATCCAATTAAAAATGGGCAGAAGACATGAAGAGACCTTTCTCTGAAGAAGACATACAGATTGCTAATAGACACATGAAAAGATGCTCAACATCACTGATTATCAGGGAAATGCAAATCAAAACTACAATGAGATAACACTTTATACCTCTCAGAATGGCTAAAATCAACAACACAAAAAACAAGTGTTGAGGAGGATGTGGAGAAAGAGAAACCCTCATGCAGTGTTGGTGAGAATATAAATTGGTGCAGTCACTGTGGAAAACAGTGTGGAGGTTCCTCAAAAAGTTAAAAATAGAATCCAGTAGTCCCATCATTTGATACTTACCAAAAAGATACAAAAACACTGATTCAGAGAGATATATTCATCCCTATATTTATTGCAGCATTATTTACAATAGCCAAATTATGGAAGTGGTCCAAGTGTCCACTGACCGATGAATGGGTAAAGAAGGTGTGATATGTGTGTGTGTGTGTATACAATGGAATATTACTCGGCCTTAAAAAAGAATGAAATCTTTGCAACAGCATAAATGGATCTAGAGAGTATAAAGATAAGTGAAATAAGATAGAGAAAGACAAATATATGATTTCACTCATATGTGGAATTTAAGTAACAAAACAAAAAAACAAAGGAAAAAAAAGAGTGAGACAAACCAAGAAACAGACTCTTAACTATAGAGAACAAACAAATGGTTACCAGAGAGGTGGGTAGGGGATGAGTTAAATAGGTGGAAGGGATTAAAGGGTACATTTATCATGATCAGAATAGGTAATATATGGAACTGTTGAATCACTACGTGGTACACCTAAAACTAATATAACACTGTACATTAACTATCCTGAAATTAAAACGAAAAACTTAATATAAAAATTTTTATACCAAGTCATATGACTAGAACATGCAGGAGTCATATTTGAAGCTCAGTCTGTTTGACTTTAAAACATATGATGTTTTGGGGCCTCTGGGTGGCTCGGTCAGTTAAGCATCCAACTCCTGATTTCAGCTCACGTCATGATCTCAGGGTCCTAGGATGGAGCCCTCCTGTCAGGCTCCCTGCTGAGTGTAGAAACTGCCTGAGAGTCTCTCTTCTTTTTCTCTGCCTTGCCCTGCTTTCACTCTCTCACTCTCTCTCTAAGTAAGTAAATAAATACTTTAAAAAATAAAACCATAAATAAAACGTTTTCCTCTTTTGAGGAGAGGAAGATGGTGGCAAAGTAGGAAGACCTAGGCTCACCTCATTCCATGAACATAATTAGATAACTATCAAATCGTTCTAAATGCTCCCTAAATTTGCCTAAACATGGTCAGAACAAACTACCCATCGAAAGGGACAGAAGAGGCCACACTGAAGAAGACACTTTTGTAAAGAAGATGTACAGATGGCCAACAGGTACATGAAAAAATAATCGATATCACTAATCATCCAAGAAAAGCTTTGTGCAGGGGCAGTATCATAGTCAATAAGCTTATAGGAGGCATGATTATTGATGACTAAGAGCTGACCATAAGAGATATGGAAACCAAAACCACAATGAGATACCACCTCACACCTGTTAAAATGACTATTATAAGAAGGAAAAGAAATAACAAGTGTTGGAGAGGATGTAGGAAAAAAAGGAACCCGTGTGCACTGTGAGTGGGAACGTACATTGGTACGGCCACTAGGGAAAACCGTATGAAGGTTCGTCAAAAAATTAAAAATAGAAATACCATATGATCCGGCAATTCCACTTCTGGGCATGTATCTGAAGGAAACGATAACACCAAATCAAAAAATATATATACACCTGCATCCTCACTGCAGCATTATTTATAATAGCCAATATATGAAAGTAACCTAAGTGTCCACTGATAGATGAATGGATAAATAAAATACGGTACATATGTAAACAAAACATTATTCTGCAAAAAAAAAAAAAAAAAAAGCCAACCAAACAAAAAACAAACAAAATTTGCTCTTTCACCAATCATTTTACACTGCCTCTCACGGCAAGCAGAGAACCAACTCTATTAATTTAGATCCATGCAGAAGATTAGGTCAGGAGATGCCCCCCCCCCCAGACCCTCCCCCAGGAAAACCAAACCAAATAAAAAATAATGAACTTCAGTATTCTGATTTGGAACATCAACTCTTTCGAATCCTATGTTCCGGCCTTTGCTGCTTGTAGAATATGGGCCATCTCATGCTCTTGACTGATAACATCTATTCCCTTTTCCCAGATTAGAAGGTAAGCTATTGTGAGGGAGGCATACATTTTAGTGAGAAACTAGATCCTTTCTATCGCATTTTGATATGTCACGCATTTCATTCATCGCAGGTATTTTGTGATAGGTTGAAAAGAAATGGCCTTCATTCTCTCCTCATCCCTTATTCACTGCAATGTGACACTGCAACTCTCATGACGAAGGCCATCCATTTCCCCATGCTTTCCATTTGGGCTCCCCCCACATCTTGATTCATCCAACAGAATGTGACAGAAGCTGTAACGTGCCAGTTCTGAGTCTAGGCTGCAAGAAACTTCACGTGTTTCCGTTTCTCTTGCTTACTCTTGCCTCCCTCTCATGCCATGGGAACAAAACTGGGCCAGAGTGTAGGAGGAGAGACACATGTGGCCAGCCTCACTCAGAAGCAGAGCTGCCTCGCTGAACACAGCTAACCACATTCTCCAGAGGAAGCCCAGCAGAAACCAGAAGAGCCACCCAGCCATGGCTGCCCTAAATTGCTGACCCACAGAGCTGTGAGCTAAATACATGGTTGTTGCTTCCAGCCACAGAGTCTTGGAGGGGCTTGCTTTGCAGCATCAGATAACTGACACACATTTACTCAAACATGACTGAGTGCCAACTTCGTGGCATGCCATAGGGACACAGAGGTGATGAAGTGATGGTCCCCCTTCTGAAGGGGCAGCCACCACTCTAAGTGGGAAGTCAGACATGTAAACCAATAATCGCACACACCAAATTATGTGATTAATCAAAGCAACTTGTGAGATCCTTTCGGTGGGAATAGTCCTATTTCCTCTGTGAAGAAGCCACCACTCCAAGGAGCACGATATCCGCTGGTTCCAATACTTCTGTGATGGTGTCATCCAAACCTCAGACTGCAGCAGTGGTCTCTCAGCAAGGAGCCTTAAGGATTACCCAATGCTATTTATATCTATTCTAGGATCCCCATTAAGTAACCTCAAATGGGAGCCAAGAACTTAGGGTCAGAACTTTTTGGAAAGACTGCTTTAGAGGGATGCTATCCTCTGTTTAAACTTGGAATAGTTATATATTGGGGGGATACGAAGCAAAAATGTCAGTCCCTAAGACTTTTATTTTATTTTTTTATTTTTTTTTCCCTAAGACTTTTAAATAAATGAAAATATTAGCAGAGCTGTCAGAGAGTTTTTGGCTACCTCTGACTTTTTCAGAAAGCCAATCAAGGCAGAGGCAGAGATAGGTTAGTATAGGGAAGCTGAACCCGGGTCTGAATCCAAAACGGAGGTATTCACTATCTGATCCTTAACTGGTTCTGGAATCTCCATGAACTTCACCTGGCTGGTCTTCTAAGGTTCTGAGGAGGACTAAATGTGCTTGGTCATTAATTAACACAATTAATGTTAATTCCTTTTCTAGTTTCTTCGCTTAACTCCCCTTTTCTTTCTGTTACCTCTTCCTTCTTTTTCCTATGGCTCTAACCAGAGTCCCAGTTCATGAAGCTCAGTGGAACTGGATCCTAATTATCAGCAAATTGGTATGTTTGAAGGCTTCCCCAATGTCTGCCTGTAAAACTGCTTGAGTAATTGTATCTATTCATGAGCATGAAGGGCTGAAACAAAAGGCAGAGACAAGTCTGCTTGGAACAAACTCTTTGCATTGAATGCAAATGCACAGATTAGCAGCTGGCCTGTCACATGGGTCCACCGGAAGAATGGCAGTTTCATGACATCCTTGGCACCACAGTGGATAACTCTCAATTGGCTGGGACCTTAAATATGACCAAGGACATAACATGATGGTCGGTCCTAGAATTTTTGCTTCAGATATAGCACATTTGAGATTCCTATGCAAACCAGAAAGGAAGTAGGGGAATTCTTCCTTCTTCTTTTTCTTTGCTCTTAACCTCAATCATATTCTCTTGCTTTAATTTCCTTCTATAGAAAGAATGCCTAAGAGAAAGCACATGCGAGAATTACATAAAAGTAGAGCAGAGTGAAAACTGAGTCTGTGGAATATATATATATATAGATATATAAGACTTGATCAATGAGGAGGTGAATTGACAACCTCTTGGATGCATAGTTTCCTCATCTGTAGGGTGGCAAGAATTGCTTCTGGGGTTAGCATGGGATTATAGAGATTATGCTCCAAGGTAATGGATGTGAAAAAATGGTAACATCTCTACTAAAACACTTTCTAGGACCTTTGCACTTACTGTTCCCCCTGCCTGGAGACCTCTTCCTTTCCTTCAGAGGTGTTTGTTGGTGCACCCTTCAGTGCATTCTGGTCTCCGCTCAAATGCCACCTCCTTAGACTTTCCTTGATGATCTTATCCAAAAAGTAGTCATCCTGTCACTCTCTAACTCCTTATCTTGGTTAAGTTTTACTTCGGAGCACTTACCTGACATTGTATCATATATTTACATGCTCCTTGGTTAATTGACCATCTCTTGCGATAGAATACCAGCTTTGCGAAGGCAGGGATTTGATCCATTTTGTTCACCTCTGTATCCCCAGCACCTATAATCCTGCGATGTGGTAAGCATTCAAAATAAACTTTTGGTGAATGAATGAGTAAGTTAGTGACTGTGCAAGATTATTTTTCCATCCAAAAACACAGGCACAGAGTGGGCATCTTTGTAGGTGTTGGCAGAATTAATGAGCATGCATACTCCTGTGTGACCAAAGTGGGGAAGCAGGATGCTCCAAGCAAGCCCGTGTGTCCCTTACTGAGCACCCCTGCAGATTGCGTAAGGAATGTCCAGACGCCTTCTCTTTCCAGCATGACGTAATGTGGAATGAGAAAACTTGCAGACCATGCTGCTCACAGACGAGACAGATGATCTCATTCCCTTCCTGGGCATTCCCAGGCTTTGCTGTTAAAAATTAAATAAATAAATGAGTAAAATTTACAATGTTCAGTTCACAGGTGGTTGTTTCAGCCCTCATCGGTTGCTGGCAAAACACTGGAACTCATCTCTTAGCTCCCTGGTGGCCGCGGGGAGGAAAGATATGTCAGATATTGTCTGGCCTGTTCCCTTGGCCTAATGGAATGGATTTTGCCTGAGAAATGAGGACATAAAGGGGGAGAAATACATTTCAGCAACAGTCACAGGGGACAAGCTGTGAGCAACTAGCTGGGGGTAATAGGAGTTTAAAAAACCAAGTATGCAAAGTGTTTCATTGACACCAGAAGGCTGAGGTTGTTCTTGGGGCTGTTTCAAAGGCTTAGGGCCTGAAGAAAGAATGTACCCAACGTCTCTTACATGGTTCACTTTCATTTACAAGCTCCTTTGGTTTTGATGTCTGGGCATACGTTAAAATGATCATAATTCTAATTTATGAATATTTATTGCTCTACAATTTGCAAGCCCTTGAACATACAGATCTTCATCAAAGCTTTGAAAGTGAAGGACACAGAATTATCCCCATGTATGGCTGAGGCTTAGCTTCAAGAAGGAAGGTGAACAGGGGTGCCTGGGTGGCTCAGTTGGTTAAGCGTCTGACTCTTGATTTCTGCTCAGGTCGTGATCTCAGGGTCATGAGATTGAGACCCATGTCAGGCTCCTGTTTAAGATTCTCTCTCTCCCTCTGCCCCTTGCCACCACTTCTCTTTCTCTCCCTCTCTTAAAAAACAAATAAACAAAAAAGGGAAAATGAACAGACCAGACTCATGTAGTTGACCATGAGTTGCAACAGAGCTGCTCATGGAACCCAGACCTGGTTATCTGGTTGTCTTTATGTCCAACTCTCTACAATGGAAATTTCCAGATTTAAAAGGTGATCTCTGTCAATCACAGAGTCTGTATTCACCTGATTGTTCTATATCCTTTTCTTTCCTCCTCAGTCACTAGATAGCCTATTTCAGACACTAATGTGGTACAGGTCAGTGCACAAACCAAACTGAAGTCCGCCTGGATGTTTCATGAACAATTAACACACCCAGATGGAGCTGTCGACTCTGTCCTCCAAACTTGCTGCCCTGTCTCTTTGCTATCTCCTTCCTGCCAATCTATTTCTTTATCCAGAAACTAGTACCACCGGTTGCTTGAGTTGTAAATATAATAAAAGTTATCCTTGGTTTTTACCTATCCATAACCACTATCTCCATCCAACCCATGATAAAAATCTTTTTTTAAAAAAAAAAATTATTTATTTGTTCATGAGAGATACAGAAGCAGGCATAGGAAGAAGCAGGCTCCCTGCAGGGAGCCTACTGTGGGATCCCACGACCCCGGGATCACACTCTGAGCCAAAGGCAGATGCTCGATCACTGAGCCACCCAGGCATCCCTGTCCCTCTTATTTTTTACGAATTAAGTTCAAGTTGATTTGAGTTTACTTCATTTGCAACAAGATATTCCTGGAGTTTTAAAAACTCACAGTCATGTGGGGGGTAAAGTTGACATGTGAATAAATTCTTTAAAAAGAGATGGTTGGTATGATGTAGGGAAACACCAGGGACTTTTAGGCAGCCTGGCAAGGATAAGGGCCATGGGAGTCTTCCCTGCAGGAGACAACATCTGGTCTGAATCTTGAAGCATGTGAAGCATTTGACAGGATGTATCTACCAACCAGAGGATGGTAGAGAGGTATTTCAGGAATCAGGGAAAGCCTGACTCAAGGCATGGTATGATTCAAGCAACCATAAGTAGTACAACGTAACTTCGATGCAGCACAGGAGATGGAGTCAAGGAAAGAGAAGCTAGAACGGAGGACAAAGACCAGACCAGGAAGTGGCTAACAGGCTATCCTAGCAAAATGAGTAGCATCCTAGAAGTTTTGAGCAGAAATTTTCTCCACTTTCAAAATGGGTGTTCTGATCCCTGCCCAGCTACCCTAAAAGATTATGGTGGAGATCGCTCCATAAAATGGCTGTGAAAGTGTGCTATGAACTAGGGATCAATTAACTAATTATAGAAAGGAAGCAAGAAAACTGGAATCTATTGGGGATTTTTCTCTGGACCAGCCTAGGGACTCAGAACAGGCAGGAGAAGCTGAGGAGATGCTTAGTGGGTTTGGTGTGTCCCCTGAGCGAGTCCTTCACATCCTGGTAGCAGATAGAGAGAGGGTACCTGTGGGAGGTGGGAGCTAACCCCGGAGGGAGAGAAGAGGAATACTTCTTAAGAACTTGGCCTGTTTCACAACTGCCCAGAGCAAGAGTTGCTCCCTTCCCCTCCACGCCCCCCTCTCCAGTCCCATCAACACGGAGTTCCCAGAATGGCTTTTCAGATGTTGAAGTCCAAATAACATCAGCAGTCAGAAGCTTTGTTTCCAGAGACTATGCCCCCAACTTCCCTTCCTGTCTTACTTCCTGTGTATGTTAACTCTTCGCCACCCAGCCCGCATCCTTACACAGTTGAGCAAAGCCGAGAAAATGCCCTACCTGCACGCTCTTACATAGGCAGCGCCAGCCCCAGAGTGGGGAGATGACTGGGTTCTTGGGCACTCGGAGGGCTGGAAAGTAGGGTTTAATTGACAATGCACCAGATTTGCTCTTCTGGGAGGGAACTCGACCATAAGACCAGGAACTCTCAAGCCACATTCTTGGGATCAGCCCTCTTGGATCATTTACTATGGCCACTAGGTGTTGGACTGGTTATGGGCTGATTGCTTCCACTATTTTAACTTTAAAATGGGATGAGCTAGGATGGGTGAGCCTGAACTCTGAGATATGGCAATCTGGATCTGAAAACCACAGAGGATTGTCACAAGAAATGAAACAACGTGCTTCCTCAGTTTAGATTTACTCACTAATTACCGAAAAGCTATTTGCTGTCAGGTAGGGTGCTAGCACCTGGATAAGATAAATAAAGCACTGCCCAGCCCTCTGGAAACTTGTAGTCCATTAATAGTGTTGGGCAGTGGTATTAACTCCCAACCAGAAGCCAAAGGATAGCGCTCCTCCCAAGCTCTGCCACAGAGCTGTGCATGCCCACTTATAAGGAAATGGGTTTTTGACTACAAAAAATCTCTCTTGGCAAAGAGGGGCCATCTTATAAACAAGGTCTGACAAGTCCTGCAGATTCACAGACAAACCTCTTAGTTGCTTCATTTTTCATAACAAAAATATTAGTCAGGGAAAACACATTAACCAATTAAAATGGATGCAAAGTTTGTATATTTATAGAGATTATCTGACCAAATGGTAAAACAGAAGGCAAAGCTATCTATTACACTTTGTGATTTTTCCCTGATGGACTGTTTGTGGTATTCAAGAATATACATGTCTACAGAATAAATTTCAAAAGAAACAAATAGTGCTCTATTGTTAGGCAAGTCAGTCCTTGTGGTTTGTGGATTAAAAAAGAACAATCTAAAAAAAAAAAAGAAAAAAAAAAGGGAGTAGACCTTGGATGAATCAGATAAATGCAAAAGTGATGGCTCTGAAATGCTGTTAAATGACCTTAAGACAGACGGATCCATGTCAGGAGCTTGTGTAGAACACGTTCATGGAAAGTGAATTGGAGGAAAAAGAAATGACTGAATATATTTATCATTTTAGGACTTTGAAAATACATGGTAACTTAACTGACAAATTCAATAGTGTATGTAGGCATTTTATTTTTTATTTATTTTTTATTTTTTTATGTAGACATTTTAGTGTTTCATCCACACCTCTAATGTTCAAATATCTAAACTGGCCAAATAACTTGTCTCTCAGAATCTTCCTGGAAATATGAGACAAGCGTTGATTAGACGCCGTCCTATGCCTCAGCACATATGGTAAGGGGCTGATGAAGCTGCTTGGTTTTCACAAAGGTACTTCCTTCCACCTCTGAGCCTCAGTCTCAAGATCAGTGAAGTGGAAGTGATGAAGTGCTTACTTCCTCCCCTCATTGGAAATCAGGGCACTCCTCGAGGCAGAAAGCTACCAAGCCACACACACCAGCATGCTGGCTTTATTTTGCATTTGAGTCCCCGCTAATTGAGTCGGAGAGCCTCATTCAACAAATACACCTCTAGAACTTAACATTCTCTTCCCCAAGACTCAAAATGTGAAAAGTGAAGAATTTCCTTTCTCTGATCTGTTGTATAAATTTAGGAGTTATAAGACACCTCAGGAGAAAGGAAGTGATTGTTGACTTTATGATACTTGGTGCCTCTTTCTTGGCCCCATCCAGATGGACCACAGCCGTTAAGTGTCATGTAAGGAGCATGACATGACAGTTATGGGAGGGGATGTGAGAAGCAAGTAGTTTTGCAAACTCACTTTGCTAAATCCAGTTGATCTGAGACATTAGCTATCCCATAGGATGGATCATTCCAGAGATTTTTGTGTGTTAAATGGCCTCTGATACTTCTATACTTACTTATTTTATCCTAAGAGCCTGGAAATAGAGTTCAGCTCTATTGGTGGGCTCTGCATAGCTATACAGTCTTTATAGAACTTGATTGGATACATCTACAGAAAGGAGAGAGGCAACTGTTTTTCCTTCGTGTGAAGTCTTCATAACAGAACTTTGGGCATTCTGAATTTATGGATAGCTCATGGCTGCTGCTTCTCTCTGGAGAAGGAAAATCGTGTTTAATATCTTGGTGTAAAGGCTTTTGCTTGTTCCAACCTTGTTGCTGTAGAGCCTAATTCAATCTGTGTGTATTTAAGAAAGAGGAAACAGGCTGGGAGCAAAACTGTGTGCTGCTCTCTTCCCAAAACACCCTTTTTTTTTTTTTTTTGCAAACCCTGAAAGCCTTTAAAAAGCTGCTTTGATTAGCTTCCACACCACTCCCCCCACAAACACAGAGTGAGATGCTAGTTTGTGGCCCAGGATGAGAGAAAGAGAGGAGCCGCGACTCTCACGGGACAGCCTGGCCACTCAAGTCTTCCAAACCCAAGAGACTTTACATAAATTGGAGATGCCCTGGAAGGGGACCAGCAGCCTTTTGAGCTCTTTACCCATCACTAATTCTGGCTCCAGCTGGACTCCGGCTCGGGTGATGAAAGGGGCTGAAAGAAGCGGGCTCAGCGAGCATTCTGGATGGGATCTATTCAAGCTGCATTTACTCACCCTGCATTATGGGGTTTCCATGGCAACAGGTGTATGTTTCAGTGTGTTACATGTGGAGGGGCTGTACCTTACAGACTCCCCTCTCAGGAAAATCTGATCATGTGCTACTTCCTTCCTCGTTGTCTGAATGGGCTCTACCATGAGTCAGTGCTTCTTTCCATGAGATACGCACAGAGAGAAATGCCCAGGGCCAGAGTCCAAGATCCCAAAGCCACGGATCCCACTGGAGACACAGGAGAATGGAGTCTGCTCTAAAGACACTGGGCATGATTGTGGCAGATCAGAAATTGAGGCCCGGCCCCTTCCCTCTTCTCACTTGGCTTCTAGCCTTGACTGGGTTTTCAGGGCCATGAGATGAAAAGATCATCTGGACATTGTTCCTCCTGATTCTTTTATAAAGAGTGTGTTTTATGAGGGAGCTGGTACCAGAGAGAACTCTGCATTAGGCTGGAATCATTGTCCTCTAGGATGTCTATTTATTGGTCATTTAACAAGCCTGAGAACTGGTTGTTTGCAAACAGTTCATAGGATCACAGAATTATATTCAAAAGGAATCCAATTTAATGTCATTATTATAGGAGGAAACATCCTCTCTCTTACGCTCCTGTTCCCACCCATCTTGGGTCATGAAATAAGAACCTCTCCCATCTGAGAACTTTCATTGATTCTTATTTCTATCCCCTCACTTCCCCATCCCCACAGGAGACAGTAGTGCTTGTCTGGTGGTGACAAGGGTCTGCCTTCTGTTTGTCCGTATTTCTCTGTAGGGTGGGTCTATGTGTTAAAGATGCTGTGCCGTGTGACCTCTCTTGAGTTCTCATGTGTCTTGGTGCTCATCTCCTATAGTAGACTTCATTGTAAATTTATTTATCCAGCTTAGTAACTTTATTTATGAATACTTCTAATTCAGGGTTGAAAAATCAGCCCCTAGGACAAATCTGATCTTTTGATGCACTATTGTCTCACTCGTAGAATAATTGTGGAGAGACGTCTGGGTGGCTCAGTGGTTGAGCGCCTGCCTTTGGCCCAGGGCGTGATCCTGGAGACCCGGGATTGAGTCCCACATCGGGCTCCCTGTGTGGAGCCTGTGTCTCCCTCTGCCTGTCCTCTGCCTCTCTCTCTCTCAGTGTGTCTCTCATGAATAAATAAGTAAAATCTTAAAAAAAAAAAAAAAAAAAGAAGAAGAATTGTGGAGTTTCGATTTAGACCTTAAACTTTGAGGACTGAGGAATTGTACAATTCTGAACTTCCAACTGACCTTGGAAGATCTGGCACTGTGGCCTCTACATGGCAGTAATCAACAAGCAGGAGACAGCCAAGTCTGACCCTCTAGGTGGGGCCATGGTCTTCTGTTTGCCAGAGGGCCCTCCCCTGGACACCCACTCCACACACTTAACAATATCTCACACTCCAGTGCGTGTTTGAGTGTGTGCCCTCTACTAATGCGAGGCTTGAAACTAAGAGAGAATTCCTGATTGTCCAGGGGAAGAGATCATATGTTAAAGTTTGTGCGACATGTGACAGGTGTTTCAGAGTGTTACTGGGGAGTGTGTGGGAAGCCGGGATGGCCCCCATGGCTGACTGGGTTAGGGCTTGCTCTCTTCGTGTCAAAGTGCTGAGGTCTGATTATAACACCTCCTGTCTTCGGTACTGAAGAGCTAGCAGAGAGGAGAGGGGAGGCAGCTTCACCTGGGAAGAGCACAGCTGGGTTCCAGAGAAGGAAGATGATTTCAGTAGGTAAAGAAGGAGAGAAGCTTTCTGAAGGGTCATCATGAGGGGTGGGGCGGGGGGAGGGGAGGTAATTATAAAGCATATTGTAACCTTAAAAGATTATAAATATTTTTGTGTGCCTAAAATGTAGGATGTGTGACAGGGACCTGGGGAAGATAAGACAGGGACCAGGTAAAAAAGGGTCCTCCCTGGTCAATAGAAATCTGCTGAAAGTTAATTTTTAATTTAATTCCATAAGTAATGCATGATTACATTTTATTTGAAAGGTCTAGAACATTACAGATAAACTTCTTTTTGACATCTGTCCAATCCTTACGCCCTCTTTGTCTACCTAGAGTACTCGGGTTTCTCAAATTGGGACTCTTGCCATTTTGGGCCAGATAATTCCTTAATTATCCTTAGTACAGGGTGGCTGCCCTGTACTCTGTGGGGTGTTTAGCAGCATCCCTGAGCTCCACCCACTACCATGCTTCCTAACAGTTTAGATAACCAACAGGGTTCTCTAGACGTGGCCAAATATCACATGGGGTAAAACCACTCCTAGTTGGGAACCACTGACCTAACAGAAACCTGTGTCACTCATTTGCTGTAGAAACTCATGGACCTATTTCTATACAATCACCTGTCAATATGTTCACTGTGCTTTTTTCTTTTCCTGTTCATGTTCTGCTTTTTTTTCACATATGTACTATTATGTTATAGGCATCAATTTTTATGATGCCTTCACATACCTATGATTTTGGTATAACTAAACATGCTGGTACATAGGAAGCTGTCAGGTTTTTTTTTTTTTTAATGGCATAATATTCTGTAGTCGAGAAATATCACCGTGTTCTTTATCTGCATCTTTGTTATTGAACATTTACTTTGTTTGTTTCTTCTTTTCTTTTCTATTTCAAACAATTTTGCAATGAATGTCCTAACACACATTCCCTCAAGCACACAGAAGTCCGTACCCAGGATACAAGGCAGCCTTGCTGTTATTCATCTCCAAAATGACTACACCATTAACTACATTCTTTGTGCTTCTTAGAGAAATGCTTCTCTCTTATTGAAAACAACCCAAGAGGGAAAAGAAAGAGGGGGCAAGGGAGAGGAGGGCAGTGGAGAAAAATGAAGAAAACAAAGAGGGGTTTACCAGCCACTCCACTGATTGGAACTACAGTGCTGCTGAGTATCAGTTCAGAAGGGAAAAAAAAAAAAAAAAAAAAAAAAGAATGTGTTTTTGGTGAGGAGATGAATAGCACGACAGGGTATTTCAGATGTCAAAGGAAGCATCCTACCACAACAGGAGGGAGAGAGAGATGAAGTTTCCAGATTTGTTCCCCAGTTTTTTGAGACTCTGCCCCCCCACCCTCTGATTTGATCCACAGCCAACACCAACCAGCCTCCAATATGCCTTATCCCAAAGAAATGCGTCCCTTTAATTCCTGCTTAAGCCAATTATCTAAGATATGTCTTATGTTTTGAGAATATATATAACTCTCAATAGACCCTTTCCTTCATAGGCTGATAGGTTGGCACAGGGCTGGACTCCTCCACGGGAAATTAGTTTATAACCTCGTCCTTGTTCCTCTTACCGCATTAGTGATGTTTGGTATCCCACAGCCTTCCCTGTCCTAGATCTGGAGGGAGGAGGGCCAAAGCCTTTGGGATTAATCAGCTCTGTTCTGGGAGAAGCTGAACCTTAAGGTTCTCATTTTGCATGGGCTCGAGGCATGCCTGATGAGCAATTTCCCTTCCATCCTTCAAGATCCGGCTTCCCTTGGGAAACACTTTAACCTCCCTGCTCTCCTGGCTTACTTCTTGATGCTTCCCCCTATAATATCTTATATACTTGGAACCTCTAGTGCTTCATCTGTCATGGGCAATACCTTGAGGGCAAGACTACATCTAAGGCAGTTGCATGTTCCCGACTGTATAGTGCTGCATTCCATTGGGCAGTGAGTCAGAGGGCCAACCCAAATCAGAAGGTAGAGAAAAGGACACCACCCCACAAAGGGAGGAACCATCACATGTTATTGCAAAGAAGCCTGGATACAGGGAGAAAATTATTTCAGCATTTTTTATAAACAATCTATGCAACACAGTTTTATTAAAATTAAAAATGTTTACTCATTGACCTGACAATTCCACTTTTCTCTATGTGAGAGAAAATTTGCATGTGTGCATAGGGAAATATACAATAGGACATTCGCTGCAAATTTGTTTGAAATGTAAAGCAAATAAACTCAAGGTCCAATGATACAGATACAGATATACTATAAATATATGTATGCTACAGAATACTATGCCATGTTCAAAACAAAGCAAAACAACCTGACAGCTACCTAGGTACCAGCATATTTAAACACTTAGTCATGTGAAATCAGCAAGTTAAAAATGGATGCATATCAATGCAACAGCACATATGTGAAAAAAAAAAAAAAACATGTTCTATTGGTAGATACGTGTACAGGTAAATATATAGAAATAGGTCCATGAACTTCTATTGCAAATAAATAACACTGGTTATTGTTAGGTCATTGCTTCCCAACTAGGGGTGATTTTTGCCCCCATGGAACATTTGGCAATACCAGGAGACATCTGGCAATGTCAAGAGATATTCTGGTTCTTATAATTGGGGATGGGGTGATGCTAATGGCATGTGGTAGGTGAAGGCCAAGGATGCTGCTAAATATCCTATGTTGCACAGGACAGCCACCTCCAGCAAAGAGTGATCCAGCCCCAAATGTCAGTAGTACCAAGGCTGAGAAATCCTGCTGCTCTAGGTAGATAAAGAAGAAATCAGAATAAGAAGATGCATGTCAAAAAGAAGTTTATCTCTAATGTTTTAGACCTTTTAGAAAAATGTAATTGTGAATTATGTATGCAATTACAAGGTGACTGAAAATGGACCTTTAGCAGATTTCCACTGATCCTGGAAAACCATTTGTAACCTGGTCTCTGCCTTGTGTCTCCCAGGTTCCTATTACACATCCTACATTTTAGATATGCCAAAATATTTATACTCCTTCAAAGCTTCATGACTGTCTTTATTTTCACGTGGTGTTCTGAGCTCTAGATAGCTGCAGTGTTTATTCTACATTTCTACTTGGATGTCTAATAAGTAGGTCAACGTAAACCTGCATAGCACAGACCTCGTGATTTCTACCAGCCCTAAGCTTGCTCTTTCCTCCATCTTTACCTTATCAGGACTTGACAGCTCTCTCCCTCTGGTTGATTATTTCCCTCACTTCCCACATCTACTTCACCCATAGCACCTGTTAGCTCTACCTGCAAACTATAGCCTGAACTGACCATTTCTTACTATCTTGTCACTCTAATGTCACCCTAAGTAAGCCATCTTTGTGTCTTTCCTAAGCCACAGAACATGACCAGGGGGGATGAAGGGGACTGGTACCACATGACCAGGAAAGAAGAATGTAGGGATTGAGAACAGAGCGGAGGAAAGCACGGTCTCTAAGAGTGTTACTGAGGCCCAGAGTATGGAAATATGCCCTTTTTGGTAATAAAAGAAAATGCTAAATTAGCAGAATAGAAACCTTTACTCATGAAGACAGCTGGCTAATTTTTCAGGGAGTCTTTCCAAACTGGGTTTGGATGTGGTAATCAGACTTTGGGAGAGGATTTAGTCAGAGGGCACAGTAGCCCTTTGTTAGTGTGGCCACATGGCCCATGGTTTGCCATGGCAACAGAAGAGGACTGCCCAGTGTTCTTGAAGAGGAAAAGAGCAGGAATATAGATCTGTTTAGTGAGTAGACTGAGGAGTCAGACCAGGCTGGAGATTGGGGTTGCAATTTCACCTATTTAGGGGGTTGAAGTGGAAGACCTGATTATGTTTGATGAGCCCTGGAATTTAAGTCAGAGACCAATATAAATCCCCACTTTCAACCCATACTAACTGAGCTTACTAAACAACTGAAGGTCTCACTTTATCTACAAAATGGGTTTAATAAATTTCTGGCCAACTTCTATTCAACATAGTACTGGAAGTCCTAGCTAGAGCAATTAGACAAGAAAATGAAATGAAAAGCATTCAAATCAGAAAGAAGTAAAGTATCTGTTTGCAGATGATATAATTATATTATAAAAAGCTCAACAAAAAAATTGTTAGAACTAATAAATAAATTCAGTAAAGACACAAGATATAGTCAACATATGAAAAATCAGAGATATTTCTATACACAAACCATGAACTATCTGAAGGAAATTAAGAAACCACTCTCAATTACAATAGCAATAAAAAGAACAAAATATTTAGGAACAAACTGAACCAAAGAGCTAAAATATTCATACACTGAAACTGTATTACATTAATGATGGAAATTAAAGAAGGTAAAGACAAATAGAAAGGTATCCTGTATTCATGCATTGGAGGAATTAATATTGTTAAAATGTCCATACTACTCAAAATGACCTACAGATTTAATATAACCTTTATCAAAATCCTAATGGCATTCTACCAAAATTAGGGGAAAAAAAAACAGTACTAAATTTCATATGGAACCAGAATATTCAAAGCAATCTGGGGCAAGGAGAAAAAAGCCAGAAGCATCACACCACCTGATTTCAAAATATACACAAAGCTATAGTAATCAAAACAGTATGACTTCGGAATAAAAACAGACATAGACAAATGGAACAGCAGAGAGAGCACAGAAATAACTCCATGCATCTGCAGTCAACCAATCTTCCACTTTCATGCCACGAAAACACAATAGGGAAAAGACAGTCTCTTAAACTAATGGTGTTAGAAAACTTAGATATCCCTACGCTGATCCTTACCTAATATCATATACAAAAATCAACTAAAAATGGAGTGAAGCCTTAAATGTAAGACCTAGAGCCATAGAACTACTAGGAGAAAACAGGGAAATAGCTTCCTGACATTGGTCTGAGCAATGATTTTTTGGGGTTATGACTCCAAAAGCATAGGTAATAATAGCAGAATAAACAATGTGTTTTATTGAGGTACAATTCAAATACCATAAAATTCTTCCTTTAGAAGTGTACAATTCAGGGGTTTTAGTATACTCATGAAATTGTGGGACCATCATTACTACTTAGTTCTGGAACATTTACATTACCCTAAAGTGAATTCTGTACTCATTGGCAGTTACACACCCATGCCTTCCTCCTGCTTTCTGACTCTATGGATTTTGCCTGTGCTGGATATTTTATATAAATGGAGCCATTCTATATGTGCCTTTTTGTGCCTGGCTTCTTTAATCTCATCCTGATATTTTCAAGGTTCTTTCATGTTGTGGAATGTTATCAGTACTTCAGTCCTTTTCTATAGCTGAATAATATTCCATCCTATGAAAACATGTGTCCACGCAAAAACTTGTACACAAAAGTTCATAGCATGGCATTATTCATAAAGTAAAGAGGTGACACAACCCAAAATTTTGCAGGTGATGAATGGATGTTTTGATTTATGGAGCTGGGAGATCCCTGGTGGCAGGAGCTATCTCTTATTCAGTTTTATACATAACTGGTATTAGGTGAATGTTTGGTCATTAAAAAATGGATGAGTGACTACTACCACTATAATAATTTATAATAATTGACTGTTAAATTAATTGTGATGGGATGGCAATATTGAAAATAAGGGAAATTATTACTAATCAAGTAATGAGCTTGGTTAGATTTCTGATTCTCTCTAGATCTCAGTCCCCTTGTAATAAAATGGGGCTGATACTTAAGGTGATGTGATTATTATTCCTATATGTAAACTTAATTCCCCACTGTACCCTTCTCCCCTTTGCTAAGGCCTCCCATATATATCATAACAAAAGGCAATCACTGGGCATTTAAGATGTGTACTAGTAACCAAGAAGAGTAAAGGACCCACAGCTTAGGAATTTCTTCGTATCATTTGTGGAATTTAAGAAACAAAACAAATGAAAAGATGCTCAACACTATGAATCATCAGAGAAATGCAAATTAAAATCACAATGAGATATCACTTTATACCTGTAAGAATGGCTACAATCAAAACAGAAGAAATAATAAGTGTTGGTGAGGATGTGGAGAAAAAGGAACTCTCATGTACTGTTGGTGGGCATGCTACTTGGTGCAGCCACTGTGGAAAATAGTATGGAGGTTTCTCAAAAAATTAAAAGTAGAATTACCATATGATTCAATAATTTCACTACTGGATATTTTCCCCAAGAAAATGAAAACACTAAATCAAAAAGATATATACACCTCTATGTTCATTGCAGCATTATTTACAATAGCCAAGATGAGGAACCCAAGTGTTCATCTGAGGTTGAATGGATAAAGATGTGACACACACACACACACACACACACACACAGATATTATTCAGCCAAAAAAAAGAATATCTTGTCATTTGCAACAACATGGTTGGATCCAGTAAGTCAGTAGGAGAAGACAAATACTATACGATTTCATTCATATGTGGAATTTGGGAAGCAAAACCAATGAACAAAGAAAAAACAGACAAAAAAACAGACACTTAAAAACAGATCAAATGGGGCAGCCCAAGTGGCTCAGCGGTTTAGAGGCACCTTCAGACCAGGGCATGATCCTGAGTCACGGGATCGAGTCCCATGTCGGGGCCCTGCATGGAGCCTGTTCTCCCTCTGCCTGTCTCTGCCTCTCTCTCTCTCTCTCTCTCATGAATAAATACATAAAATCTTAAAAAAAAAAAAAACAGATCAAATCGATGGTAAAAGAGGGGAGGTGGTGGGGGGGGCAAGGGTGAAATAGGTGAAGGAGATTGAGCACACTTCCTGTGATGAGCACAGAGAACTGTTGAATTATTGACACCTGAAACTAACATAACACTGTTTGTTAATGATACTTCAATAGGAGAGAGAAAGCAAGAAGCTTTTCAGACTCAAAATGGAAAGGAACAAAAAAGAATTTCTTAGGATCAAACAAAATTCTGGTTCTTTCAGAGCTAAAACTATACTTGTTCTCCTGGATAGTATTAAATCAGTTTTAAAATGTTCATGAATCTCTGAAGAAAGGTTGAGGTGGTGGTTCGTGTATTATAGGATTTTAGTGTTTGTTTCATGTTATCTCAATTTCAATAAAAAGATCACTACATCCGAAGCTTCCTAAGGCAGGACCATGCCTTCGTCAACATGTCTTCGGCGACAAGCAGAGGATTGACACTTAATAGGTGCTCCATTTTTGTTTCACAGATGACTCAAATAGATATTTGGTACAAAAAGATGTCAAAACTGGTCTCTGGCTTTAGTGTGAACATGTGAGCTCAGTGCTCCCCAGATTTCACCCCCAGACAAGTTCCAGCAACAGCGATTTGGAGGAGATCCAACCAAGGAGATCATGCTTGCAGACATGACCGGTTTCTCAGCCTAACTTGTGGGAAAAAGGTATGATCTTGTGCAGGGTGACTGGGGACTGGTTTGCTGAAGGAGAAAGTCGTGTCATGGGAAATCAATACATAATCCAGGGCCTTCCACAGACTGAGGGACAAAGCAGACTATTTGTGGTGGGGACAGAGACAGTCATTTTAGCTCCTATCTCCAGACTTAAAAAAAAAAAAAAAAAACAACATAAAAAGTTCGAGCCAGGCTTTGTGGCTGAGCCCTGGAGAAACTAACCTCAGAGCCATATGGCTGATGGGAATAAGGATAAGGGGACTAATTTCATCTGTAAAATGATAGGCCTGAATGAGATAATGATCACTCATCTCTCCCAGCTCTGATGTGTGGTTTTTTTAAAGAAACCCTTCTGAGGGAGCTGTGGCATTCCTCCCACCCCCGGCCCCTGCACCCATGGCCAGCAGAGCCGTGAGAGGTCCACACAGCTGCCATGGGGGTCCTGCTGGGGGTTTTCTGACTTTCTTCTGCAGCCTCGTGCATCCAGCTTCCCCTCTTTCTGCTCAAGTGTGTTCTCCAAGGGTGCACACATGTTACCTACACAACAGAGATGCTTGCTCTGAGGGAGGAAGCCTTTCAGCCACACTCTGGTTTCCGGAACCATCACCATCACTGATGTGTTTCTAAAACAGACACCTGACTTCCCTTTGCAAACTCTACCATAGCAGCCATTGCAATGGATTAAAGTCCAGATTTTTGTTACAGGACCTGAGACATTAGAGTGCGGTAGGTAGGGTCTCAATTAACCTCTCTGGGATCATTCCTGGCTACTGTCTCCCTCAGCTGGACGGGGTGGTTTTCCTCCCTTCGTTTTCTTGTTTCGGTTTTCTTTCTTCACATGATCATGTCTTCTCTCATCTGGAGCTTTTGCATATATTGCTTTTTATACTCTTGCAAAAACTCATGATCACTAAATATGTAAATCAGACCGCAGCTCTCCTCTGCTTAAAACTTCCCATTACACAGAATATAATTCAAACATCTTTCCATTCTCTACATGGTTTTACCAAGCTGGCCCTGGTCTTGCATTTCTTATCTTCTTTGCACTCTCTATGACTGTCACGATGGGCTTCTTTTTGTGCCCAGAACTTGTCATGGATGGAATCTAAGACCTCTGTGCTAGCACCTTACACTTGCACATAAGTTGTCCAATCATTCTATGACTGGCGTTTCCTTTCTGGGGCTTCTTTCAACTGAAATGAAACTTCTTGGAATGGTCTTCTAAGATCACTTTCCACTGAAGTCTGTTTTATTTTCTACATGGCCTGAATTGTTTTCTGGTATTTTAAAAATCATTTGTTATTGATTGACCAGCTGGGAGATTGACTCTATAAGATCAAAGACCAGGGTGACTGAGTAGCTCAGTCGGCTGGGTGTCTGCCTTAGGATTGGGTCGTGATCTTGGGGTCCTGGGATCGAGGTGCACATTAGGCTCCACTCTCAGCATGGTCCTTGCTTGTCTCTCTCCCTCTGCTCTTCCCCTAGTGTGCACTCACCTGTGCATTTTCTTTCTCTCCCAAATAAATAAAATCTTTAAAAAAAAAAAAAAAAGATCAAAGCCCTTGGCTGTCATGTTCAATACTGGATCCTCAGTTTTACAATAGTTTCTAGAATATGTTCAAGATTTTGTTCAAGGAAGATCTGTCATTATCCTGATCCCTCCTTTCATGTCTACCTTCTATGTATCTCTTAGTTCCTCACTTAGAGTCACTTTCTCTAGGAAACCTTCCCTGATCCCGGAAGATGAGGTAGGGGACTCTCATCTGTGTTCCCTTAGCAGTTGCTACTTTTAGAAACGAAGTACTTATGATGCAGAAGTCTCTTTGCCTCTTGTCATTCTCTCCTTGACTACGTTCTTACGGGCAAGACCTTGAACCTGGACACTGTCACATTCCCAGTGCTAAGCTTAGTCATGAGCATCTGAATAATTTTAAAACTCAGGATAAACTATTTATTCTTTTGCTAAAAATATGACGTGCTTCCTAGGAAGTCACTCTGCTATCCTCTGGGTTAATTCACTCAAGAATAAAAAGAGATTACTATTTTTGGGTTCCTGGACCCAATTCCAACACGTAGGGACACCAAAAGTGTGTCCAAGAATTCAACTCAATTTTGACACTCTACCCAGAGAGAACATCAGGTTCCACAGGTTAAGGGGTTCAGTCCTACCCACCCCACCCCAGAAGCCAGTCACAAGCCCAGGTCCTTACTGTGCTTCTGACCAACAGGCTATAAATCAGAGTTTCCTATGATCTCCCACTCCATGGGTTTGATTAATTGTGCTACAATGGTTCATAGAACTTAAGAGAAACATTTTGCTCATTGAATCACCAGTTTCTTTTTAAATTCAATTTAATTTAATTAATTTATTTTTTGAGTCACCAGTTTCTTATAAAATAGTATCTCGGAAACAGCTAGATGTTAGACATGCATAGGGCAAGGCCTAGGGAGAGGTTGTGGAGCTGCCATGCTCTCTCCCACCATCTCCACATGTTCACCAAAACTGGAAGCGATCTCCTTTCCTTTGGGTTTTTATGGAACCATGGGTGATTGAACTTCCTCTCCAGCCCCCTCTTTCTCCCCAGAAGCCAGGAGGCAGGACCTAAAATTCCAACCCTCTAATCACAGGCTTGGTTCTTCTGGCAACCAGCCCCCACCCTCATGTTGCCTAAGGGCTTTCCAAAAGTCACCTCATTAACATAACAAAAGATAGTTCTTATCCGTGAGGAAATTCCCAGGGCTTTAGGAGCTCTGTGCTAGAAACTGGAAGACCAAATCTGTATTTCTTAAAAGAAATCACAATATCACAAGGAAGGACTATCAGCAAGTGCCTGCTAAGTTGTTGGTGTTTTACTTAAATTTTCTCTTCTGATTCTCACCAAAGCCCTCAGTAGGAATAAACGCTGACTCCTATTTTATGGAGAATTAAATTTATTAAGTTTACGTAGGAATTAAGAGAGAGCAATTGCCTGATCAAACTAAAATAAAAAATAGTGTTCTGTCCCAACTCTACATCTTCTCCTCTTTCCGACACCTGTGGTCAACATGGTGGAGAACACGCAGCAGGCACCCTTGGTGATTTTATTAGCCATCCTCAAATTAACAGGTGCCCTTCTGGCCTCTCAGAAAGGAGGCCACAATCAGGGGTCTAAACCCTCTGGGGAGGTGGCCTATTGAAGCCAATATTATCACCTGGCTAAGCTGCAGTGCTCATCTGCCCCCTTCCCTGAGATCTCCCACATCAGACCCAGCAGTGTTTCCTGGCAACACTGTTCTGCAAACAGTTAGATAAAAAAAGAAAAAGGAAGAGCATTCATGGAGGGTTCATGCAGGGTTATGAAAGAAAGGATACTTGTTGTTTTGAAAGAAAGGTAAAATCCTGAGCGTACAGGTGAGGTTGCTGGCAGGGCTGACAACTGGTCACCGTATGCATCACCTCCACTCTCAATGGTGCCTACTCAGCTAGTAGTTCCTTTTGCTCCTTGGCACCCTGCTCAGTCTTGCTGGGTCCTCTACAGTCCTGGGTTAGCATCCTCAGAGCTCATTGCAGTGCATTCCTAGGGAAGCAGCAGCCAAAATTAATTAGGCAAATGAAAGTTCCACATTTTGGACTGGTAACAGCTGAACTGCTCTGCAGGAACCAGGCACCACCAGACTTGCCACGCCCCAGTCTCCCCTGAAGAGCTCAGTGTGAAAAACCTCCGCTTTGGGGTTCACTCTTCCACATACCATTTAGAGGGGCTTTCCTCACCTTCCAGAGTGGTGGTGGTGGTGGTGACAGGAAGTCACTCTTCCTTTCTCAGCCTTGATGGGGACAGATGTCAGAGGCTCTGGGAGAAGTCAGGGCACCCAACTGGAGGACCCGGTCTTGCTGTAAACTCCCTGTATCATGACCTTGGGAAGAGCATTCTTCCCCTTTGAGAGCTGGCTTCCTGAGCCATTGAGTGATCCATATATGTAGTGATACGTAGTGTCATCTCAAGAGCCTCCTCTGGCTTTTTAATTTTGTGATTTTAAAGATGTGCTAAGCTGACACAGAATGCTGCCCACACCCATTTATTAAGTAGAAGAAGCAAGTTGCAGAGGGCTACAGATGTGGGAAACAAAGGCAGAAGGAAATGTAGATAAAACTAACTGTCCTGAGAACCTGCAGCCCATTGAGAAATACTTGAGGCAGGAGGAGTATAACATTCCCTCCAGGAAACTCCCAACCCTCTTAAGGTTAATGCCCTGCTAGAGGGAAAAACTACCTTAGCTTGACAATAGCCAGGCCTTCCTTATCCCCGGAGTCTTCTTTAGCATATGAAAACCCTTTTGGATCTTCCCTAGTCCTTCCTTACTTTACTCCAACCCCAAAGTATATAGTCAGATGCTCCTACTCTCAGGGCAGCATCTCTCCCTGCCCACGGGTCCTGTCCCTGTGCTTTTATAAAACCACCATTTTGCACCAAAGATGTCTCAAGAATTCTTTCTTGGCCATAGGCTCTGGACCCCAAACACCAACATACTCCAAAACACATCACTATCAACATAGCCCACGTTTGTTTAAATATATGCATCTTCATAACATGTGCTGTTTTTGGTAATTTAAAAGAATTATCAACATAGCAAAAGCAACCTTTGTAAATCTGTCATTTCATCAGTTAATCAATTCATTTCAAAGGCTGTTTTGATGCCTACTTGATATCAGACTTTGGGATACAGAAGTCAATAAAACAGAGTTGGTATCCTGGAGAGGTCTAAAGTCTTGGGAGTTGGGGAAGAATCATGATTTATTTTTCAAAGATTCTTGCAAATTAATTGCTCTCCAGTTGAGGCTGGCCTGCCTCCATGTCTGATAAATAGAAAGGACACCGACAGCCCCTTTTCTTATGACAAAGGGTGTATTGTTCACATTCTCTTCAGTGTCACATCCTCTCCTTAGTGTTTTTTTTTTCTTTTTCTCTCCTTAGTGTTTGCACTAAACTTGCCCTTCCTTTTTTTTTTTTTTTTTAAGATTTATTTATTTATTCATGATAGAGAGAGAGAGAAAGAGAGAGAGGCAGAGGCACAGGCAGAGGGAGAAGCAGGCTCCATGCGGAGAGCCCAACGTGGGGACTTGATCCTGGGTCTCCAGGATCGCACCCTGGGCCAAAGGCAGGCGCTAAACCCCTGCGCCACCCAGGGCTCCCCTGAACTTGCCTTCCTAAGCTCCTACCCAACCTTGAGTTTGTGCCGATAATCTAGTATTTAGCCGTACATATCTTCTTTCCCTATTTCCACCTCTTCACCACCACCTATTCCCTCCTTAGCCTACTCCAATGAGGCTCTGTCCCCTCCATTCCACTAAGAATTTTCTTGTCAAGGTTACACTGTTGTAGATGTTTCATTACACATGTGTGCACACACACACAAAGACAAAAACGCACTTTTGCCGTCAGGTCATGTGGCAGATGGACTGTTGACATCCACCCGACACTGCCTCCTGGACCTGCTGGACTATACCTGGGCTCTTTAGTCACTTGCACGTGGCCTCTCATCCTCTGGTCCATTTATGTTGGCAGCCTCACCCCTACTGTGCTGATTCAGGATTCTATGTTCCCTTAATGTGTCTCTCCCAACACTAAACTGTTACTCATGCTGCTTGCTCTCCCTGTTGGGAATGACCATCCTCTTCTCATCTAACTAGAACATTCCTACTCATCTCTGCAGTTGACATCTTTCTGTCTTATTCCCCTCACTTTTCTTTTCTTTTCTTTTCTTTTCTTTTCTTTTCTTTTCTTTTCTTTTCTTTTCTTTCTTTTCTTTTCTTTTCTTCTTTTTTTCTTTTCTTTCTTTTCTTTTCTTCTTTTCTTTCTTTTCTTTTTTCTTTTTTCTTTCTTTTTTTCTTTTCTTTTCTTTTCTTTTCTTTTCTTTTCTTTTCTTTTCTTTTCTTTTCTTTTCCTTTCCTTTCCTTTCTTTTCTTTTCTTTTCTTTTCTTTTCTTTTCTTTTCTTTTCTTTTCTTTTCTTTCTTTCTTTCTTCTTTTTTTAATCTCTGTTCCTTCTTCTCAGAGTAACTTGATTTCCCTCTGGGGGATTGTCTTTCCTACTGTGGACAGAGATGCCTCTGGATTCTTCATCTCACCTATTTGGTACAGACATGGAATGGGCATTAATCTGAGGCCAACTGGACTTTCTTTCTAGAAGAATGCATGAAATGTATGAATTATTTCATTCTGGCATGTTTCCAGGTCCAGATGCCAGGAAATATCAGCCACTAATGCTCTCTAGAGCTGCCTTACTCCCATGCGTTACGATCTCCTTCTTTAGCCTTTCCTCCTGACCTCAGAGCTTATTCTTACATTCTCAACATAATGCCTTTTCAGATTAGGTCATTCAAAATTGTTTTCTGCTCCTTGCAATAGAAAAACGGAATGATAATAAGAAATACATCCCTTCAGACTCAGCTAGGTGGTGACTTTCCTTGTAAAGTTTACTCTTTCCTTGGCCCTTGTTGCTCTAGTAGATCCCTCTCCTGTGGCATTATGAGTGACCTCTCCTCCTTGCATAGGCTCCCTGGGGGTAGAGATCACAACTCACTCAAAGTGGCGTCCCTAGAGCCTAGGACACACTTTATCTAGCGTACTATTGGGATCCAGATCAAGACTGTTCAAGAGTGAACGAAGAATTTGGACTCCTGTACCTACAGGGCTAGTATATCCTCTCTTCTTGACAGAGACAATGATTTGACAGGGTAGTTTTCTTTTTAAAGAAGTTAAATTTCAACTCAAGTGTCCATCGATAGATGAATGGATAAAGAAGAGGTGGTATACATATCTATGCAGCAGAATATCACTCAGCCATAAAAAAGAATGGAATCTTGCCATTTACAACAATGGGGGTGGAACTAGAGGGTACGGTGCTAAGTAAAATAAAACTTCCCAAAGCACACCAGGAATTTTAAATAGAGAAGCCCTGATATAAGAAAGTGACTACATGTGTGTCAGAAAGCTGACCTAGCAAACAGGGGATGCCAGGTAATCCAGACATCAGCAATTACAGGAAGTAGCTGCTACCCCTTCAGGAGGCAGAACAAAAAAAAAAGTAAAGGAGAAATTAGGAACTGAGAGAAGCATCCCTGCATCCCTGATTGGCTGATTCTTATAATTCTGAAAGAGGGTATGTCTTGTCACTGGTGTGCCAACCTCTGAGCAAGGCTGTAGCCAGTGCTTAGATATCCGGTGAGGTGCCACAAAACTGGTGCTCAGACCTCAACCTTTGCCCGGAGCCAGGACTCCAAGAATGTGAACATATCACCTAGGCTCAGACCAGCTGGCGTTTGTGCTTCTAGGGGGGCATCCCACAATGAGCCCTGGGAGTGCTGAAGGAAGCTGGAGGCTGGACTCACAGCTGCCTTGCTTCTGGAAGATGTCTGACAGGATGTGGGAATGGGAAGAGAAGCTCTGCCCTGCCACCTGCTAGTCCCCTGTCAAGGGACCCTATTGAGCTGTAAGCCAGCAAGAACTCTGGGAAATATAGTTTGTAGGTTTCCAGCTCTAGCATGGCTCTAGAGTATAGATGGCAGTGAGGAGCCTTAAGGCTGAGAGGCTCTGGGTAAATAACCAACATATATAACTCCCATAAAAAGAGACTACATAGAGTTGGCCTCCGAGATAATGTGACAAAATACAGTCTCCCTATTTCGTAACCCCTTTCCAGCACAGTTCCCACTAACCCTTGAGTAAGAAATTACAGTTTGGGATAGGACCTCCGTGGAAAATTCTGGTGCCAATACAAAAAGTGGCTCCAAAGTCAAAACATTCCTGCGAGCCCTGACACATGGAGCCCATGATATATTTTAGCTTTTCCTTATTTTTTTGCATCCTTCTTCAGTGCCTGGTTCCAAGAATGTCTTCTGGGCCAGATGCCCCCATGGCTCAGATACTTGGAAAAGGGGCCACTTACTACAAAGCCTGCTGGTCTTCAGACCACCCTGCCAAATCCCTTGCTGTGTGCAGCCACACCATGCTCCTCCAGGCGTGCATCGCCCCACATGTCACCACCCCAAGTGTCACTACCCCCTTTCTTTTTTTTTTTTTAAGATTTTATTTATTTGTTCATGATAGACACAGAGAGAGAAAGAGAGGCAGAGACACAGGCAGAGGGAGAAGCAGGCTCCATGCAGGGAGCCCAACGCGGGACTTGATCCCAGGACTCCAGGATCAGGCCCTGGGCTGAAGGCAGCGCTAAACCGCTGAGCCACCCAGGGATCCCCAACAACCCCCTTTCTTAGGAAGAGAATGTGGTAACTTGACACGTCCCATCTCCGGACTCATCTCCTTCTCTTCTTCATTTCCCACCACTTTTGCTCATTCCTTCATTTTGAGGCTGAATAGAAATCCCTGGATCTTTTTCTATTATGCTCTTCTCCTGGATACTCCTTCCCTTTCCACTACTGACAATGAAATTTTGAGGTTATATGGAGCTTTAACTGGTTTAATGGCTTATATAATCACAATTTTTTTTCCCCATCTACCACCTCACTGTTAGACTTTGGGATCCAAATAATCATATTTAAATATTGACTCCAGGGGCACTTGGGTGGTGCAGTTGGTTAAGCATCTGACTTTTAGTTTTTGCTCTGAGTCTAGCTCCGTGTTTAGCACAGAGTCAGCTTGAGAGTCTCTCCCTCTCCATCTGCCTCCCCACCCCTGCTCTCACTCTCTCTCAAATAAATAATTTGTTTTTTTTTTAAACCTGACTTTTACTTGAAAAATTACCTAAGTACCTCCGGACATTAGTTTCGTCTGCTTTAAAAGAGGACTAATATCTACTTCTGGAATATTAAATGACACAGGCTGCTGTGTGCTGCATCTGGTACACAGTAGGACAGGGTAGTCTTCATTCTCTTTTCCCAAGTGAGAGTGGTATTGTTCTCACATAGGGGGAAAGGAGGACAAAGCATTATATAAGTCCAGCCTGGGCCATACAGTGGATTTTATGATAAGAAAGGATTTAAGAGAAAAATCTGAGCAATGCTATGTGGAAAATTATTTTTCTGTTCTTATAAGAAGATGAGAGTGATATTATGACCAGATGAGTTCCTAGTGTAGACTGACTTCCCCCTCTCAATGTTACCCCTGCACACATCTGTTATTTGTGTAAAGAAGGGGAATAAAAAGGGGAGGGCTGGGAGCAAAAGCAGGGGCCAGGACAATATGGGATATTCCTAGAGAAAGAATGGCAGATTATAGGGCTAGAAAAGTGACTTTGAATCACACTATATGGATCCTTGAATGCCTGGCAAAGGAGTTTTGCATTTTATTACTTAGGCAATAGAAAGTTAAAACCAGAAAGAGTAAAAAAATAAAGAACCTTGTAAAGTGGATTTGACATTTTATATATAAAAGCTTCTACTTAAGGAATGGCAGGCAAAGGGATTCAGAAAAATGCAAGATCCAGGGTGATTTATCTTCTGCAATTCTTTTTTATTCCCTCCAAATGATTTTAGGAAATATATACTTAAGGTAAGTGCTAGAGGCTGAGCTGTTCCTGTTATTTTATTTCCCTTTTTTTCCATTCACATAAGACACGACTTCCCACTGTGTGCTTCAAACACAGAAGAGATTTCACCCATGGACCAATTGTGATTCTACGCAAGGGAGGTGATGGGTCTCATTATGGGTTTGTTCTGGTAGGAGGATTTGGTCTAGAACAAGATCATTGCTGCCTTTAAGGACCTAATGTTCCGGAACAGATGTATAAAGTGATCAGGGTAATCAATATGGCAAGCATAATGAGAAGCAAGGGCAAGTATTAGATCCTCCAGGTAGGGGCTTGTAGGACTTTAGAAAAAGCTTTCTGGAAAATGCACACAATAGAAAGGGATGACTAAGCTGAGTCATCCTTTAAAAGATGAGGAGGGTCAACCACATAGAGGAAGAGCAGGAGCCAGAGTCAAGCAGAGTAACAATCCAGAGAAGATGCAGAGATGAGAAGCATTACAGTGCATGGGGGCAGACCACAGGTAATCTGGGGTCCGGAGAGCTGAGGAGGCAAGGCAGGACCAGAAGGATTGAGTCTTGTGTGCTTGGCCCAGAAGTTTGCACTTCATCTTATAGCTAATATGTGTTAAGGAGCTCTGAGCAGGAGAGTGACACTGTGGAACTCATGTTTTATTCTGTTCTAGTAGCTGCATGAGGGAGAGAGCAAGATGAGAAGAGAGGGACCAGATGGGAGGTGTTGGCAGTATTCTAGGTGGGTACAGGGGGTGGGACCACAGGGGTGCCTAGGAGGGTATAGAAATAGGGTCTGTGGGAGTTGGCAGTTGATTGAAACAGGGAGATGAGATGTTCTAGACGTCTATCGATGGACTAGTGGACACTACTGCCCATCACAAAACAGGGGACACATGAGGAAGTGCCACTCTGGGGGAACACAATATGCTCAGCTTTAAAAGCCATGAATTTGAGGGGCCTTGAGGAAGCAGAAATCTCATTCTCTCAGCTGGACCCCAGAGTACCAACTTCCACATCTTATTTATTATTTATTTATTTATTTATTTATTTATTTATTTAAGATTTTATTTTATTTATTCATGAGACACACACACACACACACACACACAAAGAGAGAGAGAGAGAGAGAGAGAGAGAGGCAGAGACCCAGGCAGAGGGAGAAGCAGGCTCCATGCATAGAGCTCGATGTGGAACTCAATCCCAGGACTCCAGGATCACACCCTGGGCCGAAGGTGCCACTAAACCGCTGTGCCACCCAGGGATCTCCATCACATCTCATTTAAGAATGGGAAACTCATACCTGGTTTTCAGGGAAAGATTAATTTGGCCCAGGAACTCGAGGCGTTGCTTTTACCAGGCTCATTTCATTAGAACCCTTTTTACATTAGCTTTAAGGAAACCAACTCTGTCTTCAAAGCAGATACATGCTTCTTTCTGAATCAAAGTTTCTGCTTCTGTTGGTCATCTTAAGCCTTGGAAAATCCCTCAACCGGTAGGACTGGCCCTTGGTTTCATGTGTGTCTGTGTGTGATGTTCTTTGTGCCCCATCTTAGTAGCATAGTGGCAGATCACAGTGTGAGGATCCCAGAGGTGGAAATGTTCCTGCTGAGAAGACACATCAAAAAATTCAAAAGTCTTGAGAAATAAAGATGATCCAGATAGAATTTTGAAACTTTTGAAAGCTGTTGAAATAATTTTTGTTTCACATTTATTTCTCTCATATCATTTTTCCGAGGATTTTGAAATTCAATTCACTCTTAAATATTGCCTGTTTCTGTCAGAATGGGATACAGAATTTTTTCATCTCTATAAAAGCCATCTGTTTTGAACCCAAAGATTTTTTTCCAGTGGCATGATAGAAAGAGGGACAGAAAAGAAACCCTCAGCCCAAATTTACTACTAGTAAGCCACGAAATAAACAAGTCTCACTCTCCTCACCACATGTGCTCCTGGAACAAAAGTGATTTTGGTGTGACGGATCCAATTTTTGCTATGAACTGTGAACTAGCATATTTTTAACTTGGCTTCTGAGGTTGATGAAGGGAGTTTTCTTGTCTTTCCCTAATAAAAGGCAGATGACTCTCCTTTCCAAGCTCAAATTCAAATGTTTGAATATGAATCTCATCTTCTTCGAGGATAAGAACAGATTTGCAATTCAGTAAGTCACATGGTGCATCAACTCTGTTCCTCATTCCAAAAATATTTCTAAAGGGCTTGACATATAAAGTAAGTGTGCACTAAATATGTATTAAATGAATGTGTGAGAGGACATCAGCATTAGCCTTAGAATATTAAGATCTGGGTTTAAATCCTGGTGATGCAATTACCTAGAACAAGAGGGAATACTGGGTGCCAGTTTAGAATAATGACCTTAAGTGAGTTAGATCAGGATTCAGACCCGGGCTCCATGCCTTCCCTTGAACGGGGAGGATTTGGATCAAATTTCATAACCTCTCTGTAACTCAATAGGATGCAGTAGTTGAGCTTGAGGACCCTGGGGCTGAATCCTGGTTATGTCACTTATCATCGAGAGGGTCTTGGCAATTTCCTCAAAATGGCCTGATTTCCTTATCTGTAAATTAGAGAAAATAATTGTGCTTATTTTCATGAGGTTGTTTTGAGCACTTATAAGTTAATATATGCAAACCACTTAGGGTAGAGCTTGGCATATGGTAAGCAATCTGTATGTGTTAACTATTATTCTATTATTTTTATTATACTACCTCTTACTGTACTATTCTGACTGTAAGAATGTACAGGTTTCCACCCCCAACACCACCACCACCACCAAGGAAGAGTTTCTATAGCATTCAACATCTTAGGGATGGTGTTAGGATGGTCATTTAACCTCAGCCACTTTGGGTTTCAGTTTTCACATGTCAGATAATGCTCCCTATCCCCCCACCTTTCTCTCTCTCTCCCTCTCTCTCCATATATATATAGCATAGGTTTTTGTAAGGCTCAAATAAGATCACAAATGTGAAAACGCTTAGCTAACTCTCAAGTGCTCCATAAAAGTGAGTTTATTAGTTGGAACTCTTTCCACTACAAGTGACAAAAACCCAACTCAAATCAGGATGCCAAAAAGAGAAGATTTATTGGCTCTTGCAACTAGATTCTAGGGTAGTTCACTGTCCCAAAGGAAGAGCTGTAAAAACCAGACTTTGGGAACCCAAGCCGATGCTCATTATAACTCACACAGTTTACACCTGTGTGTCATCTCTGATGGCTGAGACTCTTTCCCTCTCCACATAGGCCTTTTTCATGTAATGAGGAAGATGGTGCCAGGATACCAGCTTCATATTGTTTCAATATTCCAAGCCAGCAAAAAAGAGAAATTCTCCCTTCTATACCCCTTCTTCTCTTGTATAGCCACTTCAAAGAAGGATTCTGATTGGCCCTGACTTAATCTCCTGCCTAACCTTGGGCTAACCACTGGGTAGGAGGAGATAGATTATTAAGAATGTTCAGGCTTGTTCATAACCCTTTCCATTTAGCATGAGACAGATGGATATTGTATGAGGTTTCTCCAGAGAAACAGAACCATAGGAAATGTATATGTATATGTAAATCTACATCTGTACCTATATTTATAGGAGAGTTGAAAAAAACAAAAAAAGGAAATAGCTAATTATGGCAGCTGCCAAGTCTCAAGATCTCCAGGGCAATTCAATAATTTGGAGACTTAGGAGAGCCATGATGTAATTCCAGTCCAAGTCTGACGTCCTAAAAACCAGAAGAGCCCATGGTGTAGTTCTAGACAAAAGGGCTGCAGACTCAAGAACAAGCAGAAACCAATGTTCCTGTTTAAACAAGATCAGGCAAGAAGAATTCTGTCTTATTTAAAAGGCCCCGAGCCTTTTTGTTCTATTCAGGTCATCGACTGATTGGATGAGGCCCACCCACATTACAGGCTGCAATCTGCTTCACTTAGCCTGTTGGTTTAAACATTAATCTCATCCAAAATATCCTTACAGAAACACCCAGAATAATGTGTGACCAAATATCTGGGTACCCTGTGGCACAGACGAATTGACTCATAATACTAATCCCAAGAGATATATTATCAGAAGGGAAAAATAAAAAGTAAGGATACTGAGCAGATTAAAAAATATTATCAGAGATTATCATTATTAATTGTAGTTTATTTAACTTCTATAGCGATGAATATAATGAGCCTCTGTGTACCTGAAAGCCTAGATTAATTACACCCAAGCTCCTTGAGTATCACTCAATATCTGGCAGAGATAGTTAGTTAGCAGGATGTTGATCCCATTAGAAGCTGTTTTGATAGGAGAGAAATACTACTAGTACAAGGTCCTCAACTTTGGAAATATTGACATTTGGACTGGAAAATTCTTTGTTGTGGGGGACTGTCCTGTGCCTTGTAGAATGTTTATAACATTCCTGGCCTCTACCCACTAGATTTCAATAGTGCTCAGTACATTCCACCTTGTGACAATCAAAAATGTCTCCAGATATTGTCAAATGTTTCCTGGAGAACAAAGTTTCTCCCCACTCCTGGTTGAGAAGAACTATACTACTGAATCCCAGTTCAGGAGTAATTCCTACCTTTCTATCCTTCACCCTTAGTCTCAAAGGACGGAAGGAATGCTGGTTGGCATTACAACTTGATGACCTCCCCTTGTCCCCTCTATACACAAAGGACGGAAGGAATGCTGGTTGGCATTACAACTTGATGACCTCCCCTTGTCCCCTCTATACACATTTCATTACGTTGAAGCGCTCCACCACTGGGGCACTGAACTATTTAAAAAGACTGCAGAATATATGACTTAAGATATTTCAGGGTCTAGTCCCTTCTCTGTCACTGCCTTATGATGTATGGCTGGGTACCTCCTTCCTCTATAGGCCTTGGTTTTCCATATTGGCAAAATGAGATGTCCTACAATCTTTCCTGTTACTCTAACATTTTATGACACAGATTGATCAGATTAGAACTATGAAGTGGGAAATCATCAGACAGTATTCACTGGTTGAATAATTTGTGGCTAAGACCCTACATTTTCCACATGCATCGCTTTTGTTTCTCAGAAATGAAGATTGTGTTGGGTTCCTTGGGATGTACAGGGAGTCAGGGCAAAAGAAAGAACTAACCTATGTCAGGACCTCTGCTGTTACTCGACGTTTTGTTTTGGAGTATTTCTAATGATTCCATCTCTGCATAGGTAAACAGTATCAACTGAAGAATCATTCCATTAGGCTGAAGCATAATGTTTGTGAGAAATATACTGGGGGACTGTGCAGAATCTGGGATGCCAGAGTAATAGGCACAACCCTATTACCCAAAGTGGGCAGTAGAATGATGCACAATAGAACAAATACCCATGCAACTGGGTGAATTGTTTTTCATCTTTGTGTTTAAAGTTTAGATAGATGATAGTGAAATTAGCCACGTGCAACTTACAGTAGACAATAGCTTTTCCTCTTTATTTTTTCTGGCATAATTATGGCACAAAATATTCGCTTTATTGATGAAAAAACTGAGGCTGAAAGGAGGAGTTATGAGCACTGACTACACTGTGAGTTGGTGGCCAAGTCTAGATGGACAGCTGGTCCTCCCCACAACCAGTCCAACAATGTTTCCACCATATCATCCTCAGGGAAAAGCTCTGTGGGGGGAGAAAGTGTAGAAAAAGGCACCATGCCCTGCCCCTGGGCCAATATTAGAGCTTAAGCAAGCAGGTCATGCACCTGATGGGTTTCCCCTCTTCCTCTCCTCTGTTTCCTCCTTCTTAGGTGAGTTTTTCACAAAGATTTCAGTCTGATTTTTGCCATTTGTTCCCAACTACAAGCATATCAGAGCTCATACTGGGACTGAGAACTGAGATCATGGAGAAAATGTCTCATAGTCCCATTCCCCGTCCTGCCCTGTTGAAGAAGCAGCAAATGTAAAGGATGAAAGGCATCAGCTATGCTTCCATAATGGCCTTGCTGGCAGGCGATGAGAAGTTATGCACAGCTCATGAACATTTATCTATATTCTAATTTCCAGTTACCGTACTAGTTTCCTGTGGCTGCCATAACAGATTGCCATACATTTGGTGGCTTGAAACAACAGAAATGTATTTTCGTACAGTTTTGGAGGACAGAAATGTGAAATCAAGGTGTCAGAAGGACCACACTCCTTCCAGAGGTTTTGGGGAGAGTCTTTCCTAAGTCTTCAGGTTTCAGGAGTCCTTTGGCTTGTGACTGTTTCATTCCAGTCTCTACTTCTAGGGTCACTTTTTCTCCTCTTCTTTATATGTCTCTTATAAGGATACTTGTCACTGGATTTAGGGCCCATCTGGGTAGCTCAGGATTATTTCCTTATCTTGACGGTCTAAACTTAATTACTTCTACAAAGACTCATTTTCCAAATAAGGTCCCATTCACAGGTTCTGGATTTTAGGTCATGGATGTATGTTTTGGGGCATCACCATTTAGCCCACTACTTCTAGGAACTGTGCTGATTTGTCTACTTACAGTATCTCATGGACTTCTCACAGGTCTATGAGTTATGGGTGAACATTCCCATTTTACAGATGAGGAGAATTTGTGAAGGGACACAGAGTTATAAAGTGGCAGGTGCTTTGGCTCAGGTCGTGGTCCTGGGATCCAGGATCGAGTCCTGCATCGGGCTCCCTGCAGGGAGCCTGCTTCTCCTTCTGCCTGTGTCTCTGCCTCTCTCTGTCTGTGTCTCATGAATAAACAAATAAATATTAAAAAAAGAAAAGAAGAAAAGAAAAAGAAAAGAAAAGAAAAGAAAAAAAGAAAAAAAAGAAAAGAAAAGAAAAAAAAGAAAAGAAAGAAAAGAAAGAAAAGAAAAGAAAGAAAAGAAAAGAAAAGAAAAGAAAAGAAAAGAAAAGAAAAGAAAAGAAAAGAAAAGAAAAGAAAAGAAAAGTGGCAGGTGAGTACTTGGGATTTTTTTTTTTTTTCAGCACTTGGGAATTTTTAAATGAGTCTATGTTCTTTCCCGGAGCTTTGGATCTTCCTTTTAAGCGCATATTTATACCAACCTTGGTTGTTAATAAATCCACTTTAAGGTGAGGGTATGCAGAAGAGGAAGCAGCATCTATATAGGACATATATATCGACACACTAGGTCATATGGGAGATTTCTTTTGGAGGATTGTTACCCTCCTGCAGATTTATTATTATTTTTTAAGATTTTACTTATTTATTCATGAGAGACACAGAGAGACAGGCAGAGATACACAGGCAGAGGGAGAAGCAGGCTCCACGCAGGGAGCCTGACCCGGGACTTGATCCTGGGACTCCAGAATCACGTTCTGGGCTGAAGGCAGGCACTAAACTGCTGAGCCACCCAGGTGTCCCCCTCTCGCAGATTTAAAAGAATCTTAATTCAGTTCTTTGGTTCTGGTCCTGTCTCTGTGTAGCTTTGAATGAATTTTAACAAGTCCATTTACTTCTTATCCCAGATTTTCCAACTATGAAAGAACAAGTTGGACTTGGAGCTCTCAGTTTATGAATCAAAACTTCCATCAACATCAATACTCAGAACTTATTTTTGAAGAAGTGCTGTGATCTTTACAAGTATAACTCCTGCTGAAAATATTCAAATTCTTTCTGCCCCTACTCAGCTAGTACAACAAGACCCAAATCCTGGGAAGCTTAGGATTTCACTATGGTGAGGCTCATGATCCCTGAAATACTCTTCCCTCCGAGGCTGTATCACCTCAGCCTTGAAAACCCATCTTAAATATTCCCCCTGCCTTGATCTTCTTAGGCAGAATTAACTATTTCCCCTCTTTCTCCTCCTCCTTTTCCTCCTCCTCCTCCTCCTCCTCCTCCTCCTCCTCCTCCTCCTCCTCCTTCTTCTTCTTCTTCTTCTTCTTCTTCTTCTTCTTCTTCTTCTTCTTCTTGATTTTATTTATTTATTCATGAGAAACAAGGAGAAAGAGAGGCAGAGACACAGGCAGAGGGAGAAGCAGACTCCATGCAGGGAGCCCAAAACAGGACTCTATCCCGGGACTCCAGGGTCACACCTGGAGCTGAAGGCAGACAGACGCTCAACCACTGAGCCACCCAGGCATCTCCCGCTCTTTCTTCTTATATCTTAGCTTGCACACACTTAAATAATGACATTTACCTTTATGTACAATTAGTATTTTCTTTATCTTAAACAAATGAGGGAATCTAGCCCCCCCTTTTTTTGAGAAGGTGTAAAGAGAGAGAACCTGCATTCTTACTTTTTTTCTCTAGATTTGATTGAAAAGTGCCAGAGCCCTTAGAAGACGACAGCTTGAGTTAGTGAGATAGAGAATGCATTTTTTAAAAAGACTAGAATTTGGTTCTTTGCAAGATAGTTATTTCCTTTGTTTCTTTTCTCCTTTTCCTTCACCCTTTCCTTCCCATTCTTTTCCTTCTTTTATCAAAAACACACCCTGAGCCCCTACTAATTGCCAGATGCTGCTGGTTCCAAGGATATAATGATGACTATGTCACTACCCTGCAGTCAAATAGCTCAGTCTCGTGATCAAGGTAGTCAAAGAAAAAGAAATTACAACATCACATTATCATATCATACCATATCGTATGTAATGCATACTATATAATACAATATACAAAGTACGTATCATTTTGTTATATACTTTTGCATATCATTTTAAGCTATATATGCACCATCTTGCATACTACATGGGGAATGTACTAAATGCTCTAGTAGTTTTCATATCGGCTTTGGGGGAGGCCATACAGAAGAAGTGGTCGAAAATGAAAGTGCGCTCATCAGACAGATGGAAAGAGATGTAGAATGGAGCATTTTCTAAAGCTCAGAGCCTGTGGGCTTCAATGGCAAGCTTAGACACATAGATAATAATTCAACAAAATTTTCTGTGGCCATTTCTTTCAAGGAAGATTCTTTTGGGAGCCTGCCGGGGTATCCCAGTACCCACTGTAGAGCTTGTATCTTATTCTACATAGCAGAAAGCTGAGCCAACGACACCATCTGCCCACAGTCCAGAAATCCATCCAAACCAGACTGTAGGACACCAGCAGGCAGAGACTGAACACGTGGCCTTTCTCACTGAGTATTCAGTCTGGTTCTCATTAGCCTCTCTCAGCCACTTTGGACTCCACAAAAAAAACATGTGTATTTCCATTGCAAACTTAATTTGCAAAGCATCCAGAAAACTTCTCAATTTTCTTTTATTTTCCTATAATCTGATATTGCAAATACAAATAAATTACATAAAGGGGGAAATTAGTGAATGAACTAAGTTATCGATTACTGTATTTTAGTACCGCAAATAGCTGTTGATTATTAGGTCATGAAACTAACAAAGCATGAGCTGTTTTGTCTTGATAACTTTATGTTTCTAACAGTGCTTGGTATAAATAGTGTACCCAGTAAATGTGAATTAAATTAAGTTGAGCAGTATTAGAGGACTGAATGAAGATGGCATTATGGATTCTCTTCATATATGAGAAAATGGATCAGAATTTAACCAGGAGGGGAGCTGACATTCCCTTTCTGTATGCTCATTAGCTCAAGGGCTATTACTGGCTTCAGTGCTAAACACTCATACTATTCTGTTGGGGTATTTCTGATGGTGACTTCAGAGAGGTCTGCAGACATGGCCTTTCTCTTCTTCAGCCCTCCTCTCTTCATTCCATCTTTCCATGTTTCTAGCTGTGAGATATTTCTGAAATGCAGATAGGATCACCTGTCTGAAATCCTGCCTGAGTCTACAGCCCCATCTCTCACACTCAGTCATGTATGCCTTGTGCTTGAGCTGCTCCCAAAGAGTCTTGCGCTTTCTCGGTCCTCCCTGTCCACACATGCTGTACCACTTTCCACCACTTCTCTGTCTGGTTAACTGATATCTCAAAGCCTACCTCAGACTCTACTGCCTTTTGGAGGCTTTCTTTGAAGGTCCTTAACTTAATTGGAAAATCACTCTTCTCTTTCCCAACCTGTTGTATTACCATACTAAAGGCAATGGGTCATGTATCTATCTGTTTCTCCAGCTTAGCTCTGAGCTCCATGAGGATGGAAACTATGTCTTTCTTCTCCGTTTTGTTATCAGTTCTAGATCCAGGATCTAGTATCGATCATTTGCTCAACTAATGAAAGAAAGAAAAAAGAAGAGGAAGGAAGGCTGGAATGGAGGAAGGAAGGAGAGAAGGAAGGAAGAAAGGGAGGGTGAGTGGGGGGAAGAAAGAGAGAAAGAAAAAAGAAAGAAAGAAAGAAAGAAAGAAAGAAAGAAAGAAAGAAAGAAGAAAGAAAGAGGAAGAAAGAAAGAAAGAAAGAAAGAAAGAAAGAGAAAGAAAGAAAGAAAGAAAGAAAGAAAGAAAGAAAGAAAGAAAGAAAGAAAAATATTTGCAAGGATAGTGCCACCAAATGGCAACAGAAGACATTCATGGTCTCATGGTCAAGCTCAGCCTGAATTATTTTATGTATAAACCTTTCAGGAAGAATTTGCAACAGCTGCCCACTATCTTGGCTTTGGGGGACCAGGGATATATGGCCTCCATAAACAGTGCTGGGGAGCAAAGGAGGACTTCACTGTTCATCCCTGGAAGCAAGTGGATTGCTTTTGTTTGTTGTGTTTCTGCTACCATGGCTCCCAGATGACACCCCATCTGCACAAGCACCATTGCAAACAGACATGGAGCTGCCAGGCGTGTTTTCTCAAACCCAAGAGCCTCAGTAAACCAGCAGCTGACAAAGGCTAGGAGCAGGCCCCAGACGCAGGGGAAGGAATGCGGATTTGTCTTGATCTGCCTCATCAGAGGGGAAATGATAAAGAAGGAGTCATAAAAGACTGGCAGCAGCTCAACTATTTGGCACCATAGGCTTCTTCCAAAGAACCATTTTCCAAGATGGGTCTGCGCCCCTGTAAACGTGCTCATGTTCACATGAATACTGTGCTTGCTTTTTTCTCCTTTTCTTTTTTCTCTTTGATTTTCTTCTTTTTTTCTGTCTTTTTTTCCTTTATTCTTTTAAACATTTCACTGGTCCCTTAGTGAAAAGAATTAGTAGAAGGGTCAGGTCTCAGGCACCAGGTAAAGATTGAAATAGAAAGAAAAGGAAGTGAAGCAAACACCTCTCTGTAGAGACAAATTTCTGTCTGAAGAGAGAGGTTGGATCTCTGCCCCCAACTGTCCCTATTCCCCCAGGATGTTTCTGGTCCTGGGACCTATGGATGCAGGGCCCATTGAGTTCTTCCTGCCTATTGTGGTGTTGACCAGATCCCTGAAATTCTGACCCCATCATTTTCCCTAATGGTTTTCTCCAAGTTCCCCAGGGAAGAAAGACACCTAGATGCTCTTTGTCAGCTTTTCTTTCCACTCTCTAAAGTAATTCACTGCAGACAAGAATATATCTGCACATTCTTCCCTTTCCCCCAGACAGACCATGTCCATTTTCCTTTCATGCTCCTGACATTTGGTCCATTCATTTGCTCACTTCTTTAGGGTCAGGCCCCACAGGTCCTGGCTCTTCTGTTTGCAAAGAACACCTCGCTGTTACAAAGAAGGTGTACAAGGGTTCAAAGCCCCATTTCACAGATGGTGAGATGCCAAGTGTCCTGTGATGACCTGTGGGACTCGGTGGTGAGCTTTTGTTTTACATTTTCTCCTCTGGCTTTAGTTGCATTCTCCATCTCCTTGCTTTCCCCCAGTCGGCCACTCTTACCCTTTGCCATTCATCAGTGCTCAGAAAATGCTTTCAATTTATCTTCCCCAAACTCACATATGGGGATTGTGGATAGATCTTTACTTTTCACTGATAATCTACCTTACGTGTGTGTGTGAGCATGTGTGTGTGTGTGTGTGTGTGTGTGTGTAACTTAATAGCTAATGATGTAGCCTTTAGTCTGATCACCTCTCTTCCTCCCTCCTCCTTTCTAGCACCTTAAACCTCCCTCTCCAATATTTTGGTTTATATGCTGGGTAGCACAGTTAAGCTGGCTTATCCTACTCTGGCCAAAAACAAAATAATCCTCAAGAGGCTTTGCTACTTAAAAGACATCCTCCCCCCCAAGTATGATTTAATCACCAGTTCTTGAGCTAACAACATTCTGCACTACTCAGTAGACACATTTTGGGTATCCCTGTGTGATATTCCAGGCCCTACTGACTATGATGAGAGAGGAAACAAGTCCAATTTCCTGCCTTCAGTTCAATTTTTTACATAGCAATCCCTTCCAAGTCTTGAGGGCAGGTGCCAGGTTTCATCTGTTTCAATTTTTGTGGTTTCTAGTATCATATATATCTAGTATATATCAACAATGTGCAGTAAATATTTTATGGCAAAACGGTTTCAGGTATTCTTATTATTATCATTATTCTTATTATTATGCACATTTTACAAGTGGAAAGAAGAAACTTGGAAACCTCATGTAGTGAGGTTTTGATTACACAGTAAATAGCAGTCTTGAAGTGTTCAAATAGTTAGATGTCACACATTACAGCTTTCCTTCTCTATCATTTTGGTGGCATGTGTTTTGAAAACTATTTTTTGTGAGATTTTTTTTAAAGATTTTTAAAATTTATTCATGAGAGACACACAGAGAGAGAGAATGGGGCAGAGACACAGGCAGAGGGAGAAGCAGGCTCCATACAAGGAGCCTGATGTGGGACTCGATCCCCGGTCTCCAGGATCAGGCCCTGGGCTGAAGGTGGCGCTAAACCGCTGAGCCACTTGGGCTGCCCCTTTATGGGAGATTTTACACATATGTGAAGTCATTTGTGTCCTTACTACTGTCACCCATATCTAGAAGTTGGTCTCTACTGCTCTCTTATGTTTGTGCAGGGATGGGTGGGCAAGGACTGGGGAAGAGGCACACATATAAGCTCCATCCTTAGCCCCTACCCAGGTATCAGATGTTCTATCAGTCTCTATAGCTGACTGCTGAAGAAAGCCTCTGTTAATTGGTTGCAAGAGTTCCAGGGCTATTTTTTTACACAGGTGGCTCCTGAGGACACAACATTGGTCATAGCAATAGAAAATTACCATTTTAGAAAAGGGGAAACGGGTCATGGGAACATTGCCCATTGTATTAGTTTTCTAGTGTTGTGTGACAACTCTCCACAAATGTATCAGCTAAAAAAATAGCACACAGGTATTATCACACAATTTTTGTAGACCAGGAGTCCAGAAATGGCTTAACTGGGTCCCTGAAAGCTGTAATCAAAATGCTGGTTGGGCTGTGTTTACATTTGTGGGCTTGACTGGGGAAGAGTCCATTTCTATGCTCATTTGGGTTGTCACAATATATTTCCTTGTGGTGAGATGGTTGGTGCACTCCAATTTTCAGGTGATTGCCAGCAGATTTTGGCTCAGGTCATGATCTCAGGGTCCTAACATTGAGCTCTGTAGCAGGCTTTGCACTGAGCATGGAGCCTGCTTAGGATTCTCTCTCCCTCTCCTTGTGCTCCTACCCCCCACTTGTGTGCTCTCTCTCTCTTGCTCGCTCTCAAATAAATAAATTAATTAAATATCTTCTTTCTGGATTCATTCCCATTTCCATTTTAATAAAAAAATATAAATAATATTCCTTAAGTGTAAGCACTAAAACTCACTTGAAAATCATATGGGCACCAATTTTGAAGTGGACACTTGACTATTACATTAAATCCAAATACTAAGAATGCCAGAAATTTATCATGTGGAAATATGATCAAGATAGAATTAAGATGAATTGACATTTTTTTTTTTCTTTAGTATGTGCTTTCACACGTTGGTCATACTGATAGTGAAAGAGTTGCCTGAGCTTATTTGGAAATCCTCAAGTCTTCAGTTAGAACTACACTACCACTTCATTTATTGCCCCTACAACACCCTCTTCTCTTCTACTACCTCTATAGCCCTTTTCTTTCTACCACTTAGGTGGCTTTTACTGCTTAGTGTCCTTCACTAAGTTTCCAGTCTGACCTGGATTAATTGTTTCAGAAGCATTAGAGACATGCTGGGAGTCAGATCCCAGCACCCCAATTCCCAAAGCTTTATTTCTGTTTAATACATGATTACTTGGATTTGAATATATCACAATCCCAGTAACTAAAGTGAAAAACTGAAAACTAAAACTGAAGGTAATTTTTAAGATGAAAAAGATGTCACTTAGGTAGTTATAAATGACTTATAATTTCCTGGGGTAGGGATGTGGACTTGCTTTAGGATGAAGAATTGTGTTTTGTTCTTATTTGAAAAGAGACCACATTGGTAGGCCTTCTTAGTCACAGAAGTTAAGGGGTTGACAAACTTGTTCTGGAAAGGTTCAGATAGTAAATATATTAGTGTTTGTAGGTGAGGTAGTCTCTTTCCTGACTGTTCAATGCTGGCATTATAGCATGAATGCAGTCTTAGACAATATATAAATGAATGAGTATGGCTGTAATGCCAGTAAAACTTTAATTATACCCTGAAATTTAAATTTTATATTATTCTCATGGGTCATGAAATGTTCTTTTTTTCCAACCATTTAAAAATGCAGAAACCATTCTGGGCTTGTGGACCGTGTAAAAATGGGCAGCAGGCTAGATTTGACCTATGGGGCATGGTTTGTCCACCTCTGCTACAGATATAAAGCAAGCACCTACCCACTATACTTGGAAAAAATAAGTGATCTTTCTCATCCCCTCGGGAGTCTGTTGGGGCTGCATTCAGGATTGCAGGGCATCTCTGAAGATTCTTGGTGGGGAGAACAGTCTCTAAGTTCGGACTTTAAAAAAAAAAAAAGAAACAGTTGCTATGTTCAGAGGCAGAAGCCAAAGGAAGAGCCTTCTTGACTTCTGGGGCCATTGCAGCTCTGTGGAGCACAGCTGGACCCAGGCAAGTTATGATTTCAGTGATCTCATGGGCAGGTGAGGAGGCCCTACCAGGAAGATGACGGTTAGCAGCTGCAACTTGGATGAAATCACCTCAGTAGAGAAAGGAGTGACCTGCAGGAAAGCAGATGGGGGTCTGGAGACAAATGACTGGTATATGCAAAAAGTGACAACCAGGATAGATTTTCAGAGCATTGTAAAGTGTCCTGGAGATCGCCAGAGATACTGTGGAGTATGGCAAAAAAAAAAAAAAAATTTCTATATTTGAGTTGCTTAGGGGATAATGCCCCTATAATTTAGAAATACAAAGACATGTAATATTTTTGGTAAGGTCTAGCTTGTGAGATGTAGGCTATCATAAACACACTTGGTTGCCAAGCAACATCCATATGCCTATTTTCTCTTTTTAAAATTTTCTTTTTTTTAAAAAAAAGAAAGAAGAACTATCTTCTTTTTTTAAAAAATCTTCTTTTTAAGATTTTATTTATTTATTCATGGGAGACACACACACAGAGAGAAAGAGAGAGAGGCAGAGACACAGGCAGAGGGAGAAGAAGCCTCCATGCAGGGAGCCTGATGTGGGACTCGATCCTGGGTCTCCAGGATCAGGCCCTGGGCTGAAGGCAGCGCTAGACCGCTGAGCCACCCGGGCTGCCCCTGTTCTTAAATTTTTCTGTTCTGAAATAATTTGAAATCCTCAGAAAAGTAGCAGAACAGTACAAAGAACTCCCCTATTTCTGTCGCTCAGATTCCTCAATGAGCATTTTTCCACATTAGCCTTAGCATCCTTTCTCTCTTCCACATACACTCACACACATGCCATACGTACTCATATGTACTGTTGATTCTGAACCATTTGCATGTAAGTTGCATGAGTTACAGTTCTTAAATATGAAGACATTCTACATAATGATAATACAACCATCAAAATCAGGAAGTTAACATTGACTCAATATTGCTATCTAGTACCTATACCCAGTTGGAATTTTATTGATGCCTGGATAATTTCCTTTTTATGTTCTGGCTCCAATGCAGAAACAAGTGTGCACTTAATTGCCATGTATTATTTTCCATCAACATTAAACAGTTCCCTAGTTTTTATCTTTCATGATTAACATGTTTGAACAGGGCAGGCCAGTTACTTTGTAGAATGTCCATCAGTCTGAGTTTGTATGATGTTTCCTTATGATTTACAATCTTTTAGCAGTAATATCTGCCAAATATTCTTTGTATGGCATCATACTTTTAGGCATCAAATGCTAATTTGTCCTGTTACTGGTGATATAACTTTTATCACTTAGTTCAAAGTGTGTCTAATGTTTCTCCACTGTGAGGTTAATTAATAAGTATTTTGTACTCACCACTTAATGATTAATAAAAATGCATTTTGAGGATTGATACTTCAGGTCCTCTGGCATAAGTTAGAGTTTTTCCTTCTCCCCCACTTATTTATATCAGTATAGAGAAATTGGATGGATTTCTATTTTACTCAAAGGATTGTAGACTGTAAATATTATTGTTTTGATGCACAAATTGTGTTAGGCTTGGCCAGTAGTGTCCCTTCAAACTGGCTCCATGAGCATTTTGGCCATGGCCATCATACTTGCTGCAATTCCTTGCTTAGGCTACAACAAGATGTTTAGACCTATCTTGCATTTTCCCTTCTCCAGCTCTGGATAAGCCATTCATTACTCTTAGGGGCTCTAGTTTGCTTAGTGGAGAATAGTACATAGAAAACAAGGACTGGACACGCTTATTGTGAAAGGGTTATCAGTGTTTCTAGGTCCTTTTAAAGGACAGAGTTAAAACACATACACACACACAAAATCTGTATTTACTTAATTATGTAAGTTAAAAACCATGCATTTGCCTTATTGTTTTTTACTTTCATTTATACCATGTCAGGGCATTTATTCAAGTCTTATCCCTTTCCATATTCATAAGTCCCTCTTATGTCAGTGAAATCCATACTCATAGCATTTTTCAATGTACTTTCTTATTTTTTCAATTCTTTCTGTTTACAACACATACTGAAACATGCATGAGGGAAAGACCTAGATAATTTCACAGATGCCAGTCCTGATAACTTTAGGTGGCTAGCAGGCACCTAGCTCTTGTTATATGAAAAAAGTTAATCCCTATTAATTTAACCACTGCAAGTCTAGTAGTTACTCTTAGCTGAATACATTCTCAGTGGAATTCCAACTTGAGCAGTGCCTGTGTGTTGTCGGATAAGATGACCCCATCTATATAGCTCCAGGGACAGATCTGATTGACCCTAAGATCCATTCCATTTTATAATAATTGACATCGGGATGGGCACATGACTCAATTCTGGAAATGATGGAGGGCAAATTTGGCCCTGGGGAAAAATCAGTGTCTCTTCTGTAAATTACTGTGTGTGAGTATAAGGCTCATGATTTCTGTGGCCATCTAATTACCTATCTGATATAAAAGAGACACAGGGAGAGATATTTAGAACCATAACCTCAGCATTAAATCAAAACTAGAGCCTACCTTACCTTTGACCCTCAATTATTTGAATCATTATATTTTCTTTTTAACTACGTCAATTTGATTTGGATTTTATGTTACTGGCAGCTAAAAACAACCTGATAGATGTAGCTAACAAAAATACATATTGGTCTCAGTCCTTTGCACTGAGAATACAGAGAAAAATAAATAAATCTACTTTCGATGAGATCAAACTAAATATTATTATGAAGAAGACATAGGAAGCAATAAGAGCTCAGAGGAAGTCTAGATGGGGTGTTGCCTTTCCTTACCAGGAGTTTATTGTGCGCAGAAGATACAAAGGGAATAAAGACCATCATAGATAAAATCTTCAGTACAAAGACACAAAATACTAAATGCCGACAGAAGGTGATGATAGGGGTTTTAATATTAAAATGCAAAGTATGAACCATTATTGATTTCAGGAAGAAATATATACAAGTACTGCAAAGATATCTCTGCTAACTAAATGGGGATAAATATGTGTAGACATTCTGTGGAACTAAAGATGTAAGGCTAATGCCAGGGCAGAGGGAATCATAAATTATGGATCCATGCCTCTGAGATGCCTCCTGTCCTGAGAATGGACTGTGGGGTGGACACTTCTCTGAAGGCTATACTGAGTTTGATCCATGAACCTGAATTTTCTTCATTTTACTGACAAAATGAACCTGTTTCCTGGGCCTCAGAGTAGAGGCCAAGAAGCTGTCTATCTACCTCAAGACCTGAGGTTGTTCATACCTCTAAACCAAGATGGTGGCTATACCTATATGTAAGTTTTCTTCAATGAATTATGAAATAAAATCCCCCAGGACAAAGCCCAACCCTGCTCTGAACTAGCAGCATTTCTGTACTGTGACTTCTTTCTACTCTTCAGAATTGGCCTTTATTCAATGGCACAGATCTGGTGCCGTCTTGATTGGATGCTGTTGACGGATGCACCATTTGAGAGAGGACAATAGAAATCTCCCCCTCCTTAGCTGTCACCATGGAAACCTAGAGTACCAATCAAATAACTATGTTGTTTGTCTCATTCCAAAGAAAATTTAGCTTGTCTTATTTGAATTAATTAGAATCCAACAAGAGGACAGTGATGCACTGGGGAAAAAAAGAAAGGAAACAAATATTTGAAAAACATAAAATAATTATTATTTTAGAGCACGGGATTTTATACCTAGGGAATCAAAGGTAATTAGTAAAAATTATTTTAGAACGGGTAAGACAATTTAGTAATTGTCCAGGTACAGGCTAGCTATACTAAAACCCACTACTTTTTTTTTTTTAGATACCTACATTATAGAGATAGAAAATTTAATGATATACATTAAACAAATCTATCAAAGCAAAACCATTGATGAAGAGATCCAGAATATCCAGCAGCCCTACCATCTATCAGATACCAAAAAAAAAAAAACCACTGTCCGCTGAGGGGAATTGAGCATGGACAACCCCATTCCCTACCACCACATTTATTTAGTATATTCCATGTTGCTTCTTGCTGCCAAGTGCTGTCACAACTTTACCATGATCCTCACAGAAATGCTTATGGTACATACTATGAACCCCATTTTGCATATGAGAAAATTAAGACAGAAGAGAACTCCAAGGTCATGGAATTGGTAAATGGCACAGTGGAATTAAAATTCCTCTCTGACTCCCAAATTAATAGTTGTGTTTGTTTTGTTTTGTTTTGTTTTTTTACTGTTTTCATTATAACATGCCATTAGGTTGAATTCCCTCCTTGTGGAACTCTCACTTTAAACTGAATTTGTTCATTTCTTATGGAAAGACCCTCAACTCCTATTTTCCTACTTGGCTTTTTCATACTTCTGGCCAAAACACGTGTTTATCCTTGACTTCCATGCAATTTCCTTCCCATTCCCACAGCTGAAATGTACCTATCTGAAGTCAGTAGTCAGTGTTTGGTTTAACTTAGGAAAGACGGTGTTTTGTAAATAGAAAAAGCAAAACTGTAGCCATCTTTTCAAATCAGCCCTTTTTTTTAAAAGTCATATATAGAGAATTTATGGCATTTTGTCTTTTTTTTTTTAAAGATTTTATTTTTTTATTCATGAGAGACACACACACAGAGAGAGGCAGAGACACAGGTGGAGGGAGAAGCAGGCTCCTTGCAGGGAGCTTGACATGGGACTCAATCTCCGGTCTCCAGGATCATGCCCCGGACTGAAGGGGGCACTACACCACTGAGCCACCCAGGCTGCCTGGCATTTTGTCTTGATTATTCACATTAAAACTTGAAAGAGTAGGAGAAGGAACTGTGAAGATCCTGTGTTTCTCTAACTTGACTGGATTAAGCGTCCTCATTACAGTGAAGTTCTCAGGGAGCATTCCTCAATGGTGAATCCATAAGTGTCAGAACCTTATTAATCAATGCCATAGTGCAGTATCCTTCCTGCCTTGACTGTAATGAAATTTTCCCCAGGAATGAGATCTTTCCATTAACCTTCCTTTTGAGAAATATATCTGTGTATAAACTGAAAGGAGAACATGGGAGAGTCTTTCTGAAAAGACTTGGCTTTTGCCTAAAATATTGAATGCAAAATATCTTGGAAATTTATTCTACAGAGGAATATTTTTAAAAAGGAAAAGTAATGTGAAGTCCAGAAATTGCCTGCAGTTGAGGATACTGAACTTTAAGAAGCAGATCCCATTACTCCTTCTTCTGTTGATTAGTATTTCACACTTGGTGGATTAAGGATGAATGAGTTGATAGGGAGGGCACGTGATGTGATGAGCAGGGGGTGTTATACATAACTGATGAATTACTGAACTCTACATCTGAAACTAATGGTGTACTCTATATTGGCTAATTGAATTTAAATTAAGAAAAAGAACAAATGAGTTGAAAATACTATTAATAGCTATACATTGGTAAAGCTTCAGATATGAATGGCTAGAAACACCAAACATGGGTTTGGAATTATATACAACTCCATTCAACACCTGGCTCTCTCACTTAAAAAGTATACAAAATATAAGGTAAGGAAATGTAATTTGCCATTTAGTACTTTTTCTCATGCTTTTTCTTTTCCCAGAATGTCTTTCCTTCTTAGACACCTAGATAATGTTCACATAAACTTCAAGGCTTAGCTCAGTGTTAATCTCCCCTGAAAAGACCTCTCCTTTAGCTATCTTCAGAGTTGGCTTTTTTTATTTTTCCTCTCTCTCTCTCTCTGGCTTCCAAGTTACTTTATACTATTATAAACATCACACTAAATTAAAGATATTTATTTTCCCAGGTGTATCCCTGATCAGACAGTGCCAAGACCTTGTTTTCTTCCTCTTTGTAACCATAATGCCTAGCCTAGTGTCTGATGTCCTGTATTAGAGATATTAGAGAATGTTTGGATAGACTTGGCATGCATACATTTTTTTCAGAATAAATTTACTTTTGTTTGCATCATCTAGATAATCTTCCCAATCAGCCATTGGTGATAAACTCATAGGGTCTACTGTTGGACTGTAGGATCCAACTCCTCCAACTCCAGTGTTTGCAGCCCATATACCCCCTCTGCCAGTATTCATATTTTCTAATGCTAAGTCTTTGATAAACTAAATGATTTATGCTTATTCCAATCAATTAATTATGTGATACCAAGTATTTGGTAGGATAATTATTTTTTAGTGCACAGTGCAATAATTTAAGGCAGCTGAAATGTTTACAAGTTTGTCCATGGAGCACTTGTGACCATTTCACCTACTGCAGAGGTATGCAGGCCCTCTTTGGGACACACTGATCTTTGGGCCCTTCTCATTTACAAGTGAGGACTTAGCATGCTCAGAGAAGTACATATCTAATCTGGGGTGCCACAGCAGCAGAGCCTGGACAAAAATCCCAGCCTTCTGAGTTGGTCTTCAATAGAAGTTCCATGAATTAAGCCAAATATGTACATTTCCTTGGAGCTCCAGCACTTTGAGCAGCCTTTGTCATTGCTCCAGGCTTTTGTGGCTGGGGTGAAAGCAAGACACTACATAGCACTTTGCCTGTGCCCTAGCAACCAAGCACAACACAGATGGCCAGCTTGGCAATCTGCCCACCAGACGCTGATTGCATACCTGGTGGTGAGACACAATGGCAGCTTCTCCCCCACAGGGATAGTGTGTATTTGCACAGTGTGGCTGGAGTTTATAGTGATATGCAATAAAGATTATACCCTGTGCCTTCAGGTCAGTTTGCTAGTTTCCAGTCTAGAGGCAATAACTTTCTGCTGGTGTAATGACAACTTGTCTCTTGCAGCTGGATCATGTTAGGACAGTAGGAATTTTCTTTTTTGGTCCCTTTTCAATAGTGCCTTGTAACAACAGGGTAGCATTTTCCCAAGATGTTTCTTGCCAGTTGCACATATGTACTGGCTCATGAAATCTTGAGCATTTCCCAGCATCAAAAATTGGGAATTGTCTCTATCCACAGGAGAGAATAGTCCCCATTTTACAGGTGGAGAGACCAAGGCCCATTTCAATTCAAGAAGAATTTATTACGTGCCCATTATTACTTGATAAATTGAATGAATGACTATTTTGTATAAGTCATTTGATCAGGCCCTGGACATATAATGATAAACAATACACATTGTTATTTAGTAGGCACTCAGACATGCAGAAGAGACAGGTATTTACTAATAACTATAGTATGACATGGTGGGTGGGCTAATAAAGGGGTGTGCCCAGTACTATGTGAGCAGAGAGGAGGGGGGCAGTTAATTATCCCCAGAGGAGGTTAAAAATGAAAGCTCAATTGGAGCTGAAAAATGCATTGAGAAAATGCATTCTGGCAAAATGGTGAGAGCTTTTGCTTTTCTGCTTGATAAATCTGAGCTCAAGTTTCTACTTCAGGCAAGTCGCTAAACATTCCCGATCTATTTCTTTATCTATAAAATAGGGAGAAAAAGAGTTCATGCCATAGATATGTATACAGAGTGAGAACAAAATGAAATAATCATTATGAAGTGCTTAGCTTCTTTTCTGGCATCTAATAAACATTCAATAAATATTAGCTCTGGTTGTCATTCTTATCATTATTATTATGATCTGATGATGATGTGAGTTGCTTTGCAGGCAGGCTTGTGATGTGGTATTATTGTTGGCATCAGAAAGCATTAGCTATAAATTTAGTTCTGAGTTTTAGTACCTATTTGTCCTTGAGCACAGTCATCATTGTTCTGAAATAATTTATACTAGTTGACCAAGATGGAGAAGTAAGCCACTGTAATAAACAAGAAAGATGTATTTGGTCTTTGTTCCTGATTCCTGGCACATAGCTCCTAAAATTCTTGGAATCTCTAGAGAGATAAGGGTATCTTTTGTATGCTAATGAGATGACTGGTGGCTGGGGGCCTTCAGATAGCTTCAGCATGGTGACTGGTGTCCAGGAAGACCAAAGCATAATTTGTGGATTAGAACTTTCAATCCCATTCCCAACCTCTGCAGAGGAGAGAGAGCTGGAGATATAGTTAATCACTGATAGCCAGTGATTTAATCAATCGTGCTTATGTGATGGAACCACCATAAAAACCTCTAACTGATGGGGCTTGAAGAGTTTCTGGATTGGTGAGCACATCAATCTGCTAGGAGGGTGGTTCATCTGGAGAGGGCATGGAAGCTCCTTGCACCCCACCCCTCATACTTTGCCATATGCGGTTCCTCCATTTGGTGTTCCTGAGTTTTGTCTTTTGTAATAAACCAGTAATAGGAAGTAAAATGCTTTCCTGAGTTTTGTGTATCATTCTAGCAAATTATTTAACCTGAGGAGAGGGTTGGTTGTGGGAACCTCTTGAACTTACAGCTGGCCATTCAAAAGCACTGATGATAACCTGGGACTTGTGATTGCCATTTGAATTGGGAACAGTCTTGTAGGACTGAGTCCTTGCGTTATGGGATCTGATGTTAACATCAGGAAGTGGGTCAAAAGTGAATTGAATTCTAAGATACCCCCAGCTGGTGTTGGAGAGTTGGAGAAGTGGTGTTGGAAAAGGCATGAAATATCTGGTGTCAGAAGTGTTGTGAGTAAAAAACACTTTGGAGCTGCTTATCTTCATCCACTAGGTTTCATTCCCAAAGCAACTCTTCTGAGCAAGGTGACATTTTCAGAATTGTAGTCCTTTTGAAACATCTCATTAAGTGCTCCGAGACACTGCCTGTTAGGTTTTAGAAGTCACATTTTCTTGGGAAACACCACAATATGGTCATGGCACCTTGCGTTTTCTGGTATGAGTTATGTTTGGACTAGAGGCATTATTACAAGATGTATATTATCCTCACAACTTGAATTCTGATGAAGCAGAGGAAAATGGACAGACCTTGGGGTGATGACCAGGAAGTGAGGAGGGCTGTGTGGAGAAGCACTTCTAGGCAGGGAGAGCTTATAGCTAATGGAGACCCAATGCAATGGATGTTTGGCGGGGCTGGGGTGGTGTGTGCGTGTGTGTATGTGTGTGTGTGAGAGAGAGAGAGAGAGAGAGATGTACAGTGCATTATGGGATCATAAATGTGAGTGCTTGCTTAGTCCTTCCTGAAGAGCTAGGGAGTGAGGCTGGCAGAATCATGAAGGCTGAATCAGAATCACCAGGTCGAACAGATGAGAAAGTATAACCTGGGAAGAGCGAAGAGAATTGTAAATACCTGGAGGAATAAGTGTAATTGAAGAGAATTAACAATCCTCTTGTAATAAGAATTGTAAGTTACAATTATTACAAGAGAATTGTAAATACCTGGAAGAATAAGTTCCCCATATTTGGGGAATGAAGAGATGTGAGTAGTCTGTTGTATCTGGGAAGGACTGTCAGATTAGACTGGAAAGATTGGTTGCAGACAGATTTGGGGAAAGGAAGATAATGGAAAACCGCTATCAGCTGAGTATCTTCAAAGGGCTTCACTACCATATCACTCTCTCCACCGTAAATGAAATAGTCCAGAATGAATGTCAACTATGTGCTATGCTAAATGCTTTACACACTAAATATCCTTCAATCTTCACAAAAACAGAAAGAATTAGTGTTTCAGCTAGGGTTCAGTTCGGCTGAGAATAATATTTGCATTTCTCTCACCTCTGAACAACAATGACATAAACAAGATACAAATGTGTTTTTCTTTTAAGTCTGGAGTTTGGGCGCATGATGGTGGCTCTGGTATAAGTGGGTATCAGGTACCTGGGCTTCTTTTTCATTGCTCCTTCATTTCCATGCCCCAGGCCATGTCACAGCCCAGATTTGGCTACTCTAGCTCTAGGTATCTTGTTTGCATTTTTGTCAGCAGCAAAGAAGAAGGGATAAAAGAAAGAGAGTCATGGGAGTATATTAGAAGTTTTCACTGGGTGTTATACTATATGTTGGTAAGTTGAAATTAAATTTAAAAAATAAAATAAAAACATTTTCTAAGAAAGCTTTTTGGAGGCTAACTCACAGTATTTTATCTTTGATTCTGTTGTCCAGAAGTTAGTCACATGGCTGTATCTAGTTGCAGAGACTGTAGTAGTTACTCAGCAACCATGTCCTCTGTTAATAACGTGGAAAAGAGATGAGTGCATAGCTGTACCTAGTAAAGGCAGATATTCGTCCATATTTTCCAGATAAGGAAATTAAGGTTTACAGAAACAAAGTAACTTGCTTCTGGCAACACAGCTGTTAAGTGCCTGGCATTCCAATGGGTTCCTGTTCTGGTGATTCTAACAATAGGACTTGTTTCCAACACGACTTAATAAATCTTAATGTGGACTCCTCCCAAAAGCAGAGCCCAAGACAATGACTTGGGTGAGCATATTTGGAAGAGAACCAGAAAGGTGACCAACAATCCTAGTTTGGCCATAGTAAAGGGGGCTCTTAGGATGCAAGACTTTCAGTTTCAAAACTGGGATCGTCCCTGGAGAACTGTACTGGGAATGGGATGGTCCGGGAGCAGGCAAAGGAAGACAGGTAAGAAAGAAAAGCCAATGAGGGTGCATCATGATTCAGTGAGGCTCCATTTCATTGGGGCCTTTGAGAAGTTTGCATAATTCCTTATACAGATGGGTTCCTGCAGAACGTATCCATAACCCCTCTCCTCATCAGCTGAAGGTTGGTCCCATAAGACAACATCAGGTGAGTGGGAATGCTCTACTATGGTGACAGCCCTAATTACAGATGAGCTGAGAGGATAAGATGGGCAAAGAAGCCTGTTATATCATGTGTGTTGCCTTACTTATGAGCTTTGAAAGCTCAGGTATTAGACACAGGATAATGACTTTCCAACTAAACTCCTTTGATTCCCTCAGCTCCCTATGAGTTGTTTCTGGACCAGGCCTCCTGGTGAGTGTGTGTGTGTGTGTGTGTGTGTGTGTGTGTTTGTGTGTGTGTGTGTTTTGGTTGCAGGGATGCTTGAGGGCTTTGCTTCTCTTCCTTAATTTAAACCAGATCTGTTCTAATTTTATCTCTTTCAATTTGTATTATGTATCATTGTAACTTTCACTTGAAGGAAAAGTTCCACAATTTTAAAAGTTCATACAGCACTGTACTGGGTGGGTAATGGAGAGCCACTGAAATGCTTATGTAGGAGAATGAGTTGTCACATGAGTGCTTGGGAAATCTCATTATGACTGCATCCTGGAGAATGGGTAGGAAGAGCAAGGCTTCCTACCCATTAATAGGCAGCAATTACACAGTCAATGGAGATACAGGATGGGCCAGGGAAGAATGGACCAGAGGACTAGTTGTATTTAGATGGTAAAGGAGAAGAGACTGAGGAGGCCTGTCCACTATGGATTTTTGATTTGGTTAGCTTAGGATCAGAATGGCTCCATTTAATGACAGAAGACACACACACACACACACACACACACACAGTGGAAGTTGCTGACTTGGAGAGAGAATGATTCATCCACATAGTGAGGAAATGACCAGCAACTGAGACTCTTTGTCCTATAATAGGGGATATCTGTGGTTGGGGAATACAGTGATAATTTTGAGATGACCGCAGGCCCTTGTATCTTCTTGGGAACCCAGAGGGAGGATCATCTAGGCAGTATCCTTTGTCCCCAGGGACCATGGAGCAAAGAGATCGATTCTTCCTTCTCTGAATAAACTAATCAAGGTGTGCTGCAGTTGATGCCTGGGGTCCTAAATTCTCCATCTATTGAATGAACACTTATATATGAAAGGGAGAAAGACTGGATTTCTCAAAATCTGAACCTCAGTCAGATGTGTATGGTGGTCATTTTGACTTTTTAAGATATAATAGGATATAGTGGAGAACTCTCGAGATTACCGCTCTAGGGACCTATTTCTTAAGGCTATTCCCTGTGACAGAATTCACCCTTATTCTCTTTTTTTAAATTTATTTTTATTTATTTATTTATTTATTTATTTATTTATTTATTTATTTATTTAATTCATTTATTTATTTAGTTTTAGCAATGGGCATTTTAGGGGGAAATTTCAAAGAGTACAGAGGTACAGAAAAGTACTTTGAAATTACGTGTGTGTTAAAAGAGTATAATGAATACGATTATGATGATGATTCATTCTAACATACCAACTAGCTGCACCAGCAATGTCTGCCAAACAAGGATCTTTGGAGCCCCAATACCTTTCCCTTCATTAGACAAAGGCCACCAGGAACTTAGCTGCAGGGCTGCTGTTCATAAAGACAGTGCTGAAACTATCAGGCTATCAAGTGCCCGGTTGGGGGTGGTGATGTCCATTTCCCCCAAGTAATCCCTATATCCTGATGCTCCTTCCGAACTGAGAAGAACCACCTGTTAGCTCCATCATAAACAGAGTCAGACCTTGAACAAATTAAGTGAAAGCCAACACAATATAAAATATGGACCTTCCCTACTCTGGGGTCCTCACTGATCCAGCTGTGTCAAACCCCATGAACTTTTTTCTATCCCATAAAGCATGCTCTATCTAGACCAAGTTACTTAATGCTTGTCAGCCACCAAATCCTTCATTTAAATGAGATCTCTTATGAAAATCCTACATATAAAAGTAATAAGAACAACTCTGCAGATATGAATACGAAGACCATGGAGCCCATCTCCTATGGATTATTTTGCATATTTGGCAACTCCTAGGGATTGGAAGAACCTAGTGTACAAAATACACTTTATAGACAATTCCCACTCTTAAGTGCCCAATGGGAAACTGGCCTGAGTCAGATTTTCTGGGGATGAATCCTTGCCCAAACTCTCTCTGACTTTGAAAGACATTACTTAACTTCTCCATGCCTTGGTTTCCTCACCTTTTAGGTAAATAACATTTTGTTCACTATCAAGTATGGTAACTTGTGAATTACAAGATGTAAGATGTCAAAGTACTAAGAATCAGACCAGTCATCCAGTAAACATTATATGTCGTTGTTTTGATTAATTATTGCTCTAAATTAGGTTATTAATCATTACTTAGCCTGAGAAGTTAATCCATGCCATGTGTCTATGTGCTTTCTTTCCCTGAATAGAAATACTATTACTACTTATTACAAAAACCAGAACCATACCAAGAATAATATCAATGTCAACAATAAAAACCATGAAACCCACCAATAATCATGGGATTGTTTTTGCTATGATTACTGTTTAGTCACTATTTTAGAATATTCTCTAAACTCACAATAGCCCTACAAGGTAAATACAACTTATATCCATTTTACAGATGAGGAGATCAAGATTCCATAAGCTTAAGCCACTTGCCCATAACCAGAGAACTAATACATGTTAGAGCCAATGTGCACAGCTAGAAGTGTCTAACTCAAAAGCCCAAGATATTTGCTTTTTCACTAGTGGCTCCATGACCTCCCAATTTTTTTTTCCCCCTGAAGGAACTTTTCAAGAGATGATTATAAAGAGAATTTTCAAGTCCTGATGCCTATAACATGGATGATGCTCAGAAATAAGTGCCATCTTCTTTGTTGATGTCCTGATGAACTTTGACACATGGGGATGACAATAGTTATGTACCCAAGGGCTCTAGGTCTTCCTTTTTCACTGTTAAAAATGGAGTGACCTCATGATTGTCACATGTGAAATCCTCACTCGTGAAAATGCTCTACTTTCTCCATCCTGAACACTACTTTGTTTTAAATTGGCCTCATTGCTCCAGAGTTTCCTTTTTTTTCGGATAGTGAAAGATGAGACAGTGTAATGTGAACTTTGTTGGCAGACTGGGGTTCAAATAATGCCTTGGCCATGTCCTACCTATGTGAGATTTGCAAGTCCTTTCTATTCTCCAAGACTCACTTTTTCTTTATAAAGGTAGTCACATCTATCCACAGAGTGGCTGTGAGATTAAATACAGTAGAAAGCCCTGATCCCAGTGCCTGAAGTCCTCAGTATATAGAAGCTATTATTGTAATTATTAAGTTTAACATCCCCATAAGTTTCAGAAATCTCTGTTTCTAGCTATAGTTCTCCCAAATGTGAGTTCCTTTCCCAGGAGTCTGTGTGCTCTGCATGGTTGAGAAGGCACCAGGCTATTCTCTGCCCTCTTGATAAAAGCACTTTCACCATCAAATGGCTCTGCTGAATCAACCCAACATTTCCCCCTCCCCTCTCCTCTCCCTGCTAACTACATTTTGGCACTTCTTCAAGGGCCTTTCTGTAATGAGCAGGTTCCCAGAGAAAGCTGTTTCCTGAAAGGCTTATAGCATTTGAAAGAAAACAAGTTTAGGGTCTCAGCATTCTTGCTTTTGAAGAAGGAAAGAAAGAAGCTTAATCTGCAGGCCTGGCAGAGATAGCAGGAGCCCCAGGCTTTCCTGGTCACAAACCTAAAGCACCATCATCTCATCTTGCACGCTTTCCCAGCCCCTTTTGCAACTTCATTCTGGCTTGCCCATGTGCCTGGGAGGGTTTGGTGGGAAACCCAACCTCTCCCCTAATTCTTTGTTCATCAAATTAGGGCTGAGTACTGTTGCCATCCTGCATAAATAAGCTCTTTCCTTATAGTAGCATGAAATATAGCAGCATGGGTGTGCACATTGTTTCTCAGACAGGCTTAGAGACTTGTGGTAGAGTGGCGCAGTGAGAGTACGTGCAAAGGAGCCAGACAGCCGTGGGTGCCAAGCTGGCCACCAGCTGTGGTACCTTGAACAAATCACCAATTCTTTCTGAATCTCCATCATCTTTCTTAGTTAAATTGGAATTACTGTGTCTACTTTGCTTGTGTTGTTGTGAGGACTACATAGGCAAGGCATAGTTTATGTCTGGAATAGTCTATGTGCTTAATAAATGCCAGTCCATTTACAAAGTAAGTATTCATTCCTTTGACGGAATATCTTCTGAACTCTTTTTGCATGTCACACAGTAATAGACATTGGAATTAAGGAAGTCTGACATGGTGTCACTGCTTTCATGGTGGTTATAGCTGGTGAACCTTAGGCTTTATACATCCCGTGAGGAGAGTTTGGGATAAATGGCTAGTATGATATAGTTCATCATAAAACCACTGCATATTAAAATTATATGAGGCCTTGGAGACCAAATAATCTTTTAATAAATGAGAACAAATGGTATAGCCAAGAAGTGATCTATGTAAAATCATATGGAAAGCCACTGAGAAAACTGGACTTCTCTCACAGCTAATGCTTTTTCCCCTTTTCTCGACTCTCAAGAAGCTTATAGATTTACTGACACATGAAATGATTTGGAAAGACAATATGTCAGTATGCATTAAATACTTTGTAAAGCTAGCAAGCAAGCTTGCCCACCTGGAAAGAGTTCTGCAGTTAGGAAGACATTTAGGGAAAACTTCTATAGGAGGGAGATCTAATCAAGGTCTTAATGACTGATGACATGGGAGAGACCATTCCAGACATGGAGAAATAAATGCAAAACACTGCCATTTTGAAACTCTAAGAGGCTAAAATCAGTTTTGTGTTTTGTTTTGTTTTGTTTTCCAGACTCTTAATCTCAAGGGTCTTTTCTTCAAGAAGCAGCATTGCTTTTTTTTTCTGTACTTTTTTCTGTTTATTTTTTTTCTTTTTTATTTTTTTTATAATAAATTTATTTTTTTTATTGGTGTTCAATTTGCCAACATACAGAATAACACCCAGTACTCATCCCGTCAAGTGCCCCCCTCAGTGCCCGTCACCCATTCACCTCCCCCCCCCTCTTCCACCACCCCTAGTTCATTTCCCAGAGTTAGGAGTCTTTATGTTCTGTCTCCCTTTCTGATATTTCCCACCCATTTCTTCTCCCTTCCCTTATATTCCCTTTCATTATTATTTATATTCCCCAAATGAATGAGAACATACAATGTTTGTCCTTCTCGGATTGACTTACTTCACTCAGCATAATACCCTCCAGTTCCATCCACGTCGGAGCAAATGGTGGGTATTTGTCATTTCTAATGGCTGAGGAATATTCCATTGTATACACAGACCACATCTTCTTTATCCATCATCTTTCGATGGACACCGAGGCTCCTTCCACAGTTTGGCTATTGTGGACATTGCTGCTAGAAACATCGGGGTGCAGGTGTCCCGGCGTTTCATTGCATCTGTATCTTTGGGGTAAATCCCCAGCAGTGCAATTGCTGGGTCACAGGGCAGGTCTATTTTTAACTCTTTGAGGAACCTCCACACAGTTTTCCAGAGTGACTGCAGCAGTTCCCATTCCCACCAACAGTGCAAGAGGCTTCCCTTTTCTCCGCATCCTCTCCAACATTTGTTCTTTCCTGCCTTGTTAATTTTCCCCATTCTCACTGGTGTGAGGTGGGATCTCATTGTGGTTTTGATTTGTATTTCCCTGATGGCAAGTGATGCAGAGCATTTTCTCATGTGCGTGTTGGCCATGTCTATGTCTTCCTCTGTGAGATTTCTCTTCATGTCTTTTGCCCATTTCATGACTGGATTGTTTGTTTCTTTGGTGTTGAGTTTAATAAGTTCTTTATAGATCTTGGAGACTAGCCCTTTATCTGATACGTCATTTGCATATATCTTCTTCCATTCTGTAGGTTGTCTTTTAGTTTTGTTGACTATATCCTTTGCTGTGCGAAAGAGGAAGCAGCATTGCTTAATGTAGGTATTAGGCTTAGTGGGTAAAAAATTACAAATAAATGGGCATTACATGCATAGATATATGTTTCCATGGTGCTTTGGATTATAAAAACATTACCCTACAAGAAGATTATACTAGATCTCTATTTTTTTTCCTGGGGGCATTGAAAATTAAATTTACTCAAGCCCCAACATAAATATCTTATTAAAGAGCCATTTTAAGAAAGCATCTTTTCTCTCTCTAAAATCTGTGAATTGGAAAATAAATGCATCCTTTTTTTTTCTGATGGGACCTCCCACAGACTTTCTGTTAGAAGTTTTTTTGTGCTTCGAGAAAGCACCATTTACCAAAAAAAGAATATTAGTTGCTCAGCCTAAATCTACTGGAAAGATGTGAAAGTCAACAATTAATATGATTCATAGGTATTTGAGCCATAAGGAGAATCCACAAACATTAAGAGAATTAACTTAGATACAGAAATATGTAGCTGCTTGAATGAAGTATCCTGCTGACCTTAGCTCTCTCTCAGGACAGGGGATTCCTTCAAGTGTAACTATGTGCTATGGGAGTCATATGACGGCAGTTTTCTTACGAATTGGAGTCCAAATTATTTTGGATATGGTGAGAGCTCTTGGAATCTTATCCCTGCTTGTCAAACAAGGCAAATTTGCTCTCTTTTGGAAAGCTCTATATCCAGGTGGACTGGACCAAGGTATCCTGGGCATTTCTAATGCCTTATTGGGTTTGTAAGGGCAATCTGCCAGGCTCAGCTGATTCTAGAAGCTGCTCCCCCCCTGACTGGTGACACTGGAGTGTTGGAATTAGGTTGAAACTCTCACAGCTTTCCATTCAAATGCTGAAGTAGCTTTTGGCAGGCTGCAGAGCTGACTGAGCAGGGTGGGGGACCATTCCCTATGATTGAGTGGGTATAGGTTTTCTATAACTCAGAGGTAAAGAAAGAAGACTTTCATAATTCAGAAAATTTCCTTCTCCTTCTTGCCAAAAGAGACAATCCAGGGAGGAGAGAGAACTCGGGTGTAGTGGACTTGGGGTTGACTGTTGGTTGTATCCTTTACTGAGCTCTTGGAGAAGTTTAATGGACCCTTTGCCTCAACTGTAGAGACACTGATATAAAAAAATAAATTAAAAAAAGACACTGATATATAATTTAAAGGATTGTAGTAATGCTCAACTAAGAGATGACACACAAAGCACCTGCAGTAAGAGACTCTTAAGTGGCAGTAATAAAAAAAAAAAACATACCAGGTTGTAAAATAATTTTGGGGGAGTGGAAAGGGAGAGCCCTTAAAGGGAGAGCCCATCTAAAAGGTCCATTGGAATGAAACAAGTGAGTTCTAGAGTTTAGCCCAGCTTTTCTATGCCTGTTCTATTTTGTCAGCATACCTAGAAGTGATCAGCCGAGCACACTCATCCCACACTTGTCTGCAGGTGACTAAAGTCTAAAGCAGAACAGCACTTTACTCACTCATACCCAGAAAGAACTATGATTACCCTATGGGCTCGAGTGCTCATTATAGTTGGTCAACTGATTCTTTCCACTGTACATAAAAAGATTCCCAACAGGGGCCAAATATCTAGTAGGGAGAATATGATTAGAAGATACAGAGTGGAAAATGGATCAACTCAAGGCTCTTACTGGCAAATATCAAAGAACTATGACTATTGGCTGATCTTCTCCAAGGTAGAAACCAAATTACCAAAACTGTTCATGCCAGTAGGACAATGTCCATATGCTGAAACACTTCTTCTACCTCTCTCCCTTTCTTATGTTCCTAGCATGTTGGATGAGCAGATTAGGTGGGGTGCAACCACAAAGTAACCGTATTTTTTTCTCTTCTATCCCTGCCCCCTTAGATGAAAATCCCTGGTAGCCCAACAGCTGATCTGCTCACTTTTAGAGAAAATGTGCTTTCTATCCATTTTAAACCACAATATAATTTTGTTTGAGTAATTAAAATGTCCTGTCTCCTTTAGTAGTCAGAATGTTATACTTCATTAGAATTTAAGCTTTCCCCCTTCTCAGTTCAGGAAGCCCATACTAGGTAAAGGGTATAAATGTGGGTGTTCTTTGATGAATTGTTTTTATTCTTTTTTTCCACTTTATGCTTTTTTTCTAAAAAATATTTTATTTATTTATTTGAGAGAGAGTGAGCAGGAGAGAGAGCATGAGCAGGGTGAGGGGCAGAGGGAGAAACAGATTCCCTGCTGAGCAGGGAGCCCCATGTGAGGTTGATCCCAGGCCCCTGGGATCATCACCTGAGCTGAAGGCAGATGCTCAACCAACTGAACCACCCAGGTGCCCTCCACTTTATACTTTAATTATCCTTCCCACTTATAGAAAATTCTGTTTCTGATTTCTTCAGGAGCAAAACTGAGTCAGTGATGAAGAGATGAGCTGGGCAGGGAAAGGTTTTGAGATTAGTACTATTGTGAGCTAGTATCAGAGCTCCCTGGCCTTGGCAGTTGTTTAAAGGTAATTCTCTTATAAAGTGTTCTGTGCATTAATGAGGATCTCTCTTCACCCCTTCTCTTTTCTGGGAATGTCTCTCCAGCATAAATGATAGGGATGAATTCATCTCTTCTAGTTGGTCGCTTAGGAGGTCACCACCTTCTACACAATCTTTGCTGGGTTTTCACCATTGCTCCTGGTACCTCTCTCAGAGCCTGTTCAGATGCTTCTTCCCCGGCTGCCTTGCTCCCTTTTGTGGACCCATCATAATATTATGGAAGAAAATGGTATTCTATGAGAAAATAGAGAAAATGAATCTAACTTTGGTCTGTATATTAGATAAGGATGTCATTCTCTAGAAGGCCTTACCCAAACTGAGACCTGAAAAATTCATAGAATTTGTTAAAGCCGAAGATTTGAGATGAGGGGAAGCACTGAGTGGAATGGGGAACATGTGCATAGGTTGGAAGGAAGTACAAAGATGGTGCATTCCAGATACTAAAGGAAATTCAGTTTAACTGCAAATTTTCTGAGAGGAGGGAGGAATGTGAGACAAGATTAGAAGGAAAATTGTAGCTAGACCCCAAAAGTCTAAGAAGAGTACAATGGAAACATCTATGCTTTTGAGGAAGGGAGTCTGTTTACACAGTGCAGATGATTTGAAGTACATATGGTGACGTTTCATTTCAGAGGATCTATCACATTCATCTTGATTAGAATGAAGAGCTTCTCCAGTCTCTGTAACCATATTTCTCACGTACCATCTTGTTTTCCCATTAATTTGGCAAGGACACATGGGTCCCACCTCTAAGCCACGTCATATACCAGGGCCTAGGGATTCCTATATGAATGGGACATATTTTGTACATCAAGGCTAAGGGAGAGAAAGAGAAGGAAGTTGATGGTGTCAGCTTTGAATTATATAATAGAGCATCTACATTCTAAACTCTATAATAGATGTCTTCCATAGGGTATGGAGGCAAGTGGAAGAGCATGGAAGAATAAAAATAAAGCCAATTTAGAGGTAGGCGAGGGTGGTGACAAACACTTCCAAGAGTAGGCGATATGCCTGAGCCAAGGACTAGAGAAGTGTAGGTGTTAACCAGGTGAATGATGGGTTGGAAGAAGTACCAAAGGCAGAGGCCACATTTGTGAAGAGACAGGAAACATGAAGGCTTAATGTATTCAGGAAAGCATAAGTTGCCCAGATTGGCTGGAAGATAGGATGTTTGCATGTGGGAGTTACAAGAGGTGTGGCTAGAAAGGTAAATAAGGGCCATATCAAGAAAGCCTTGTATGCCTTATTAATAAACGTAGACTTTTATTTTAGGGTAGTTCTGAAGAGGTGATATGGTCTCTGAGGTTTTGGGTGCATCTTTCTATATCTGGTCTGTAGCCAACAACCCTCGGTTACTGCTATTCATATGAGAAGTGTAGCTCGTGGAAGGTGGATCATGGCTCGAGGAATAGCAAACTTAAAACTGCCTGGCAAAAATTTACTGAGGTTGTCATGCAGAGGAATGTACAATGTACAGGGTAAAATGAACAGAGATGGAAACACAGATCACTCACCAATACAAGACTTAGTTCACAGAACTTGGAGTTGCGTGTCTCAGGAAAGTGGGGGCTCCGGAAGACAGGCTGAAACCCAAGTTTGCCTAAAGTGATTCTGAGTTGTTCATGTTCTTCCGCACGAGGAGAATTAGGGAGCTCAAGTTACCCTGTTAAATACTGGTGTTCTGAGACGCAAATATAATGGGTTTATTATCTAAAGCTTAGTGTTGTCCAAACATTCCAATTTGGCATGTTGTTGCTGCAGTGGAAACTTTGCCATTAGGAGGTGGGGTTTTTTGTTTGTTTGTTTTTTTCTGTTGTTGTTTCTACCCACTCATTTTCCCCCTGCCTAGCAACTCCTTGGCTGCCAGAGCATTACCTGTTGCCCTTAAGGGCAGGGGCCTAGTAGATCTGATACTGACTTTTAGTGGTAGACTTTAAGTGTACATATGTTTTGAATGAATGCACGTGTGTGTGGATGGATGGATAGATAGATGATAGATGATAGATAGATAGATAGATAGATAGATAGATAGATAGACAGTTTTGCATGGTACCCCTGGAGTGAAAAACAATTACAATTGTCTCATTTCAAATATGTATAAGTGTAGTCCAGTAAAAAAATTGAGTGTCACAGTGTTAGCTTATTTTGTTAACTTTCTATTTTATTATTCCATCTTTTTTTTTCTTAAAGATTTTATCTATCTGAGAGACAGAGAGAGAGGGAGAGAGAGAGAGACCACAAGCGGAAGTGGGGAGCAGAGGGAGAGGGAGAAGCAGACTCCCCACTAAGCAGAGAACCCAACGCTGGGCTCCATTCCAGGATCCCAGGATCATGACCTGAGCTGAAGGCAGATGCTTAACCAATTGAGCTACCCAGGCACTCATTATTCCATCCTTTTAACCATAATTCATATGAATACCTAAAATAGATTATATCCTGGACATCAAAATTTAAAATTTCTACAAAATCAGATTTATTTTGGAATGAAATAGAACTATTATTATCTTTAATGGAGAAGTAAGAAATAGAGTTCTTATAATCTTGTGATCTTCCCTTTGTTTCAATTTCCCAATTTAATTTTAAATAGATGCTGTCTTACGTTCCCTTCATTGTGCCTTTTCTTTCAAGATGCTTAAAGTAAGCCTCCGTATTGGGTGGTGATATAATGAAATTGTCTTGTGTCCCCTCTGTTAATGCTAACAACAATGCTTTTTTTTTGTGACAACTGTCCCTGAAAGTATTTTCCTCTTTTTTTGGAGTGGGCCAAACCTATTCTTACCATGATATGAAGCATTGGTCTGATCATATTATCAATTTTGGTGGCTCAGTCCTGTCCTTAAGATGGATATTGCCAGAGTCTGACAAAAAGCCATTCACCTTTTTCTAATCTGAGTCATGAATCTTTCACTTCATTCCACCTCACAACTTTCCAACCCTAGAATGAATTTCCTGGATTCTTTCTCCTTGTACCAGGCCCCAAGGCCTAAACTCTATATACTTTATCAAGTGTTGATCTCTGATTTACTTCTTCAACTGCACTCTACATTATTCCAAGCAATAAGTCAGATAATATACATAAGGAACTTAGCACAAGCTAAGCAATCAATACATCGAAAAATAAAATTTGCTTTCCTAATAGTATATGCCAGCAGCCTTAGGATGGGGTTTAGTGAAATATAGATCCATTTAAAACCCTAGCTAAGATCATTTATGGCTAGAATTCCCTTTAAGTGGGTTCCCAATTGGCTTTTTTTTTTTTTTTTTTACCTCCATCCATCTTCCTCCACCTACTCACCCACTCTCACTGGATCACTATAATGCAAAAGCTAGCCAATTTCTTCCCAGTGAGAGTGTTCACCAAGACCCCTGAGTTTGAATTCAGGTTCTATTATTTACTAGCTTTGTGACTCTAGGCAGGTTGCTTCTCTGTGTCTTTGTTTACTCCTTTGTAAAGTGAGGACAGTCATAGTGCTTGTCTCATAAGGTTGCTGCAAGGATTAATTGGGTTAAGATATGCAAAGCTAACAAACTGGCCCAAGGAATCACTGTATGAGGGTATATTACTGCTAGTGTGATTCTCCCTTCTTTTAGGTCAGAACTCATCGGAAGCTCCCAGGAAAGGAAAGTCACAGAATGGCTTTCATGAAAGGTCTGTAGAGCTGCGCATCTATCCACAATGATGGCCAACGTTATGCTACTATGGAAAGAAGAGTTTATTTTTTTGTTGTTGTCTTCAAATAAAATGGGATTTTTGACCTTATCTTTGAGAAACAAAATGTTCATTAAAGCATTGGATTTCCCCTTCCCCCTGACAAAGCCATAATCAGCACCCGACAGTGAATTTGAATGTCCACTTTTAGATAAAGTTGAAAAGTAATTCATTTATCATTAAAGTGGAATATACACTGCCAAAATAATTGAAGAGCAGTTTCAGCCAGGGTCCCTAATGACATGTGAAATGCATGTGAAATGTGGTAAATTTTCATTAAATGCAGCCAACTCTCAAATAGGATTTGTCATGGTAACAATAAACTCCATTACTCTTATATAAATGTTAAAGATTAGAATATATTACATTATAATCCCAATACAATAATTATATGTTTTATATTCATATGATTACCCTCATTACCTTCATTTGATAGCGAAGAAAGGTCTTCTATCCCGTGTTGCACCTGGGGCTCTCATTTGCACTTAAATAATTCCTCAATACACGTGATACAAGCAACCTTGATCAATATCAGAACAGTTTCTAAGGACATGAGATCTGCATTTCAATCGACAGGAAGCTTTCACAATAGAATGAACAATGGACTTTGCTGCTGTTTCATCTCTGTCTCTCTGTCTCTGTCTCTCCCACAGAGACATACACACACTCTCTTTCCCTTCTTTCATATTCAACATCAGTTGTGCCTTGAAACCTACACCTGAATAGGATGTGAAAGAATCTGGACGAGCCTAAGGTCCCCCCGCATCAAGTTGCACATTTCAATTTTAGTAAAGTCACAAGGTCCATATAAACTTTCATAAATTAAATGAATTGTAGGTATCAAACAACCTCTAAATATTTTAAGATACATTATTTCAAGGACATAAAGACTGTTTTGTCAGTATGTACACAAAGGGATCTAATTTTAAGCTCTGTGAGAAAATTCACAGAGATATTATCTCACATGTGAGATAATGTTATCATACTCCAAGGCTAGTGGAACTGGAGACCCTCTTCACAGTGAAAATTGCACTCAATTCATCTTTAAAACTCATTTCTGATTTCCTTGCAGTGACAATTCTTTACTTTTGACAATGCTGATAATAAGGAATCACATGAGAATAGCATATAAAGCCTAAAATAGAAATGTAATGCATTTCTTTTTTTTTAATTTCTTTTTTTTAATTTTTATTTATTTATGATAGTCAGAGAGAGAGAGAGGCAGAGACACAGGCAGAGGGAGAAGCAGGCTCCATGCACCGGGAGCCCGACATGGGATTCGATCCCCCGTCTCCAGGATCGCGCCCTGGGCCAAAGGCAGGCGCCAAACCACTGCGCCACCCAGGGATCCCTGTAATGCATTTCTTAATGCATCTTTAAAAAAAGACCGTTTTTCTCTATTGCAAGGTACAGAGAAATCCATAGATTTCTATTATGGGCTGAATTGTGTACTCCTCTCACTCCCAAATTCCTACATTAAAGACCTACCCTCAATATGACTATATTTATAGGGAGACAGGTAAGGTTAAATGAAGTCATAAGGTAGGGCCCTAATCTGATAACTGGTGTCCTTATTAGAAGAGAAGAAACACAGGGATGTCTCCCTTTCTCTCTCTCTGCACACAAAGAGAAGAGGCCATGTGAGGACACAGTGAGAAGGTGGCCATCTGTAAGCCATGAAGAGAGACCCCACCAGAAACAAGCCTAATGACACCTTAATCTGGATTCCAAGCCTCCAAAATTGTGAGAAAATAAATTTCTGTTGTGTAAGCCACCCACTTGGTGGTATTTTATGATGGTAGCCTGCACAGACAGACTAATTACCATCTTATCCATGAATCATTTTACAATGATTGATTATATTATTGGGAATTAGACCATGTGCCAAGTGCTGGGATACAGAGGCAAGTGAGACATGGTCCCTTTTATTGGATGGGACCCTAAATTCATCTTACGTTTGGTGAGAGAACAGACCCATAGAGAGGACTATTAATCTCAGGGTCCCAGAACTAGTCATCTCAAGGCTGGGTACAAATGCAATTCTCCTGATTAACTTCAGCCTGACATTGAGGCCTGTGCTCTTTTCATGGAAGTGAATGGTAACTTCCATTAGGACAGGGAGGTATTAAAAATGCCATTTTGGAAAATTCAAAAATCCCCTATAGAAACACTCATTTGAATCACAGACTGTTTCTTTCAATTTCCTATTTCCAGTTCTAGGCCTCAGGCCTCCCACGTGCACTCAGAGCCTGATAATGTCTTTGGGTCTTCAAGCCAATTAGAGAGACTTGTTCTTCTCCACTAACTATGGCTAAGCAACAAGGTGTGCTGTCTCGTAGGGACAGAGTTGTAACCTTTAATTTCCTGTCAGCCGGGAAATTTTCCTAGAATTTTCTGGAGGTAAAAGGCTCACACAGGAAGAAAAGGATAGAATTCAGCTGGAAACCACCCAAATTTCCTCATTTTTAGCTTCATCTCAGACAAACCTCAGTCAAGGAGACCCAGACTGCAAAGCTATGCTATAATTTTAGTTTGTTTGCCAAAACAGATAATGATGAGGAAGAAGAGTTTTAAATGAAAAAAGACAGCTTGGAGGTTTTTTTTTTTTTTTTTTTTTTTTTTTTAAACTTACAGAAATGGGATTATGTTAGTGTGTAATTTATATAAGGCTGTTAAATCAAAGCAAGTAAAAGGATATGGGAAGGTAACAAAGAAAACGGGCTTTAATTCTTGGTGTTTTCTTTAGGTAATTGAAAAAACATCTGCCACATCATAATTTATAGTTTTGTTTTTTTTTTTTTAGATTTTATTTATTTATTCATAAGAGACACCGAGAGAGGCAGAGAGATAGGCAGAGGGAGAAGCAGGCTCCTCGTGGGGAGCCCGATGCGGGACTCAATCCCAGGCCCCTGGGATCATGCCCTGAGCCAAAGGCGGACACTCAACCACTGAGCCACTCAGGTGCCCCCATAATTTCGTCTTTAAATTCTGGGGGAATGGGGTCGGGCCAGGAGGGAAGCGCAGGTATTATACATTGAACCTGACCTAAAATGTTTATGGCACTGCAGTGGATTTAAGAAGAGATTATAATGTCAGATCTTCTGATTGTTTTGTTAAGAGTAGAGATTTGCATTAGATGATCCTCACATGGCTCTGTGAATTGCTTACTGTGACATTCACTTGCTAGTGTTACTCACGTTCTCCTTCACATGTCCCAGCCTCTTTTGCACTTGGCTGGACCATGTGACTCATTTCACCAATGAAATATGAGTGGAAACAATGTGATTCCTTTCAGGGGAAGTGGTTAAGTGTCAAGTGTGCTTCCCCTCAGCCCATCATTTCTGTAGTTGGAAGAGGAGGCTTTCTATTGGCAGAAACATAGAATGGAAAGGGACTGGATCCCCGAATCACTGATTGGGGGACAGCCATCCAGGAGAGCCACCAAGGCCTCATCAGACACTGAGTAAGAAATAAACTGTTCTAAAAATAAAATTTTTAAAAAGGTCACTAAAACTGGTGGATTGTTATAGTATCTAATGATGAGGATAGGTCGATGACATGCACTCTCTTCGTTTTCTTGCATCTACAGCTCTGAGCTTTTTCAGGCGTCACCCTTTATATATCATAAGCTTAGGGAGGGTGATTTATCTCTCACTCTAGAAAAAAAGTCCTTATTGGTCTTTTTTTTTTTTTTTTCTTTTTTGGTCCATTCCCTTTGCCAGTGATTGGTTTGGGGTGGGAATGGGACCAGATTGTGAAGCTTTTGGGCCTGTGAAAAGGTTTTCTTGTTCCTCAGAAGGAGCAATAGATTGAGACTTTTTCTTTCTGATTAGAGATGAGGGGTAATGCAACAAAGCAACCTAAGGTGATTTGCTGACTAACTTCAGGTCATTTTCATCATCTAGCTGAAATGTCTAAATACTAAATAGAATTGACTAGGGGCTCAGAACTGAGGAAGGGAGGAAAGGGCTGAAAGAGGAGGTTCTAGAAGCACTGTGGTGGACAGGGTCAGGGGGCACCCAGAAATATAGCCCTAAGGAGGATAATGGCCTTTAACCTTTCAGAATAGTGGTATCTGCCCCTGACTTTAAGTGGCCACATGGGTGATCATGTCCTTCATGATGCAGATTCTTGTGTGCTCAACAAGCTTGTGTGGATGGAGCTCAGGCAGTGGAATAGGAGAAGATCAGAGTAAGCAAGAGCAGCAGAAGGGGTAGCAACGAGGTGGCCAGAGCCATGGAGCAGAAGCTGCGAACAGGTATATAAAGCAAGAGTTGAAAAGAACTATATTCAGAGCGAGTAAGCACCCCACATCCCTGCAGTCCTCAAGAGTAGGCCAGATGGGGAACACAGTATTAAATTGGAATGTCAACACTAATAAAGGAGCATGGAAAACACTATAGATAGGAGGGGGGAAAACCCACACATTTTGTGCCAGACAGATTTAGTTTGAAATCTTGGTTATGACATTTACCAGTTTCATTTCATTCAGCAATTTATTTCACTTTTTGAGATTCAGAGAAACTTCTATTGTTTCTCTAACATACTTTTTTTAAAAAAAGATTTTATTTATTTATTCATGAGAGACACAGAGAGAGGGGCCGATACTCAGGCAGAGGGAGAAGCAGGCTCCATGCAGGGAGCCCGATGTGGGACTCAATCCTGGGACTCCAGGATCACTCCCTGAGCTGAAGGCAGATGCTCAACCACTGAGCCACCCGGGCATCCCACTTTTCAAAACTTTTTAGCATACTTTTTATCATATATATTTCCTAAATCTTGTCTAGAATTAATTTGCTCTGCATTTGTTTGTTTGTTTTTGTTTTTTTCTCTGTATTTAGGTGTTTATATTAAGTTATCTCATTTGTAAAATGAGGAAGATGCCATTTTCATACCCTATCAGGCTACCTGGAGGAATAAAGGTGACACACATCTTAGAAGCCCTATTTAAACATATAGATAAACTACTATTGAAATATTCCTACCAATTCAATCTGAGGACTCCTGCTTTGCACGAAGAATGTACTCTTCTTTTCTTTTACAAACAGCCACACTTCACTGCTATTTAGATAAAATGTGACAAAGTCAACCATAGTTACCAGCAAAACCTGGACCATTTTCATTCGACCTGAGAAACATCATTGTTGGAAACTCTGAGAATGCCCTGTCACCCACTCAGCTTTGCCCTTTCTAGCTTTTCAGCCTTCCACCCACCAGCCCCATCTGGCTGAGGCTTTGGTCATTGTGGGAGAAGAGAAAGGAATCTGTTTGGTTGAGTCATGACCCAGGCCTAGCATATGGTACAAAACCAATTAAGGCCCCCTTGTCCATGGCCTGAATCCATGACACAGTGGAACTGAAGGAGGTGAAACCCCAGCTTCATTTCTCCTGGCAGTCCCTGTGCCCTTGGAAGGCAAAGGGTAGAAGTTCCTGCTGGTCAGAGACGATGAATAGGGTAAACAGACAAGGGGGCTAATTGCTTCCACTTCACCCCCGCTGCCTCCCCCAGAAATGTTCTCTGGCCAAACCAAATTCAAGGGCTCCCAGAAGACCCAATCTCCCCAAAGCCAAGAGCAACTCCCACTTCCCTGCCGCCACTTACTGTCCCCAAAGGCCTATCCAGAAGATCTGGTCAGGAAGCTTAAAAATAGTTGAGTGTGTGGTGACAAGCCTTGTGCATTTGCTTTGTGAAAATATTTTGAGCAGGGAAATAAACCTTTCAGCAGCTTATTTTTCCACTGCTCTGGGGAGCAGCTCCCACTTTCTGCAGCTGTAAGCACTTCCAGTACCTTGTGGGTGGGGGTGGGGGTGGCTGGAGAGGAAGGGCAGTACTGACTCAGGGCCTGAGGGGGGTTGCTTCCCGAAGGGAGAAGTGTCTTGTCAGAAAACCAGGTGTATGAGGACCAACGACTTCTAGGATCCAGAGGGACATGGTCCAGGCAATGTAACATTTCTGGACGTTCTGAACACAGGAGGAAATGTAATCCCAGGCTCCTGAATTCTGGCACGCAAGGCTCTTCTGGATCTAGCTCTGTCCACCCAGCATCACTCCCAGGCACAATGAGGTCCAACAAATGGACATATCATAGCAGTTGCCCCGTCACATCATGATGCCTCGTGTCTACATACCTTCCCACACTCGCTCCTTCTGCTCGGAAACCCCTTTTGAGCTCTGGACCCTCATTACCACCCCACCCCTGTCCAACCTATTCCATTATTAAAATCCAGCCCAGAGTCTGTCTTCTTGAAACCTCTCCTGACTCCCTTCACAGAATATCACTATATCTCTTAAGCAACCATCCCACCATCATTGCATCTATCACAGGGTGAAGCATCCCCTCACAGGTTCTGGGTTTTATTTATTCATCGTGATGTTTTTGTAGCCTCACATGGGATCTGGCAATAGTAAGTGCTGCCAAGCAGGTTAATTGAAGAAGTGGAAGACTGTAATATTTCTGCCAAAGAGAAGAAAGAGATTGAACTGCCATTTTTCAGGAAGCCTGGGAAAATCCAGAACCTTGTGGGTTTTTTTTTTTTTTTTTTTTTATGAAAAGTTCATGTCTACTTCTTCCAAGTGGACATTTGCTTCAGTAAATCACTCTGTTGTCACAAATAACATAGTAAGGGACTATGAAAACTTCTGAGTTGACCAGAGAACCTTAACATCATCTTTTTCCTTTCCAGCACTCCCTTAGGATGCTATGAACCTGTTTTTACAGGTGAGAAAACAGTTTCCACCCAAAAAGGCAGGAGAAAAGAAGATCTGGGCTTCAATTCAGATCCACCATTTCCAAGAATTTTCTCTTCCCACAAATGGCCAAAATCTACTGAAAACAGAAAAAAGAAGTGCAGAAGTTTCTGATAGTTTATTATTATTTCCAGAAAATATAAAACCCATCTAAGATAGTTTATTATTATTTCCAGAAAATATAAAACCCATCTAAGATTTTGTCCATCAAAATTCAAGAAAATCACTGAGGGACCATGCATAGGGCAGCAGAGAATAGGATATGTCCTCACCTGGATCCCTAATTCAGAAGAGTTTGCCTACCTTCCTTGGTGTGATGGTGACACTGATGCTGCCATCCACTGATCAAGAGCTGGGGCAATGTGGTCATCAGAGGTCAGGCTCTGTAGCCACGCTGTCCGGGCCCAAATTCCAGCTCCCCTCAGTTACTCTCCATGAGATCTCGTACATGTTACTCAAAACTCTCTGTGCCTCAGTTTCCTCATCTTTAAACTGATAGTAACCATTAGACCTACCTAACATATAAAATATAAAATGATCAGTGTGACCTCGTATGTGCCAGGTATCACCCTGAAACCATCAGATTATTTATGTTTCATCCTAATAACAGCCCGTTCAATTATTATCATCTCTGTTCTACCTATGAAATACCTGGGGCCCAGAGCAGGTATTTTTCTTTTTTTTTTTAAGATTTTATTTATTTATTCATGAGAAAGAGAGAGAGAAAGAGGCGGAGGCACAGGCAGAGGGAGAAGCAGGCTTCTGTAGGGAGCCTGATGTGGGACTCGATCCCGGGACCCCAGGATCACGCCTTGGGCCGGCAGGTATTTTTCTTAGTGAGTATTCTAGATTTTGTGTCCCAATCTTTCTGAATTTAAAAATCTAGGTATATTGTCTCTGTGTCTTTGAAACTCCTGGAAACAGTGCTCCTTTGAGAATATGCTTGACAGAGTCGTGTGGCCTGAATCCATGGGGATCTAGACAAAGCTGGATAAGCTGGGATTCCCTGAGCTCTTGTCAGCTTCCCAAGTCAGAGTTGATGCTGAAAGTTCTGCATAGGGCATGGGTGTAATGTGAATAAATACCCAGAGGCTTGGGAGGTAGAGTGAAAATATTTGGAGCCGGCAAGTCTGGTCAATTAATATGTGCTTGTGAGGCATTTTCAAAGCTGAAAGATCTCTTGTAAGTGCCAAGTGATATTAATTATTAGTATGAGGGCAGGTCCTGCCAGCAGAGTAAGATGCCCAGATTTACGTGTGTGCATGTGAGTCATCTGCTGGTGAAGCTCTGCATGCCGACCCTCCAGTTCTGAGGGCAAAATTCAGTAAATGAGTGCCCTTAGGGAGGGAGGCAATAAAACCTAAAGCCTCCTTCACACAGTGTAGGGACCTGCTCTTGCAGGGCAGAGTCGCTCTCAGCCATACTGGAGTCCTGCTCGGAAGGTAAAGGTCTTGGTAGGGCCACCCATAGTGAATGTATATGCCAATGCTTATAGCCTGGGTTGGATCAGACAAACTGGGAGAAGCATGGTTACTGGTTACTGCTCTGCCAAAGGGTAGAGCAGGGCCATAAATGGGAGAAAAATGAACTCCGAGCTCAGAGGCGGAAACGATATACAACCTGTCAGGAAGTAGAGTCCAGTGTAGGTCTGGAAAGTGGTTCAGAAGGGAGTGATAAATGGTGTGAGGGCTTGGCAGCTCTGTGAGTGCTGGATGCCTCCTGTTCAGCGTAGAGTGACCTGATCTCTTACAAACTCTCAGGAGGGGCACGTGGGTGGCTCAGTGGGTTGAGCGTCTGACTCTTGGTCTCAATTCAGGTCATGATCTTGGGGTCCCGAATATGGCCTCAGGGCAGGCTCTGTACTCAGTGCAGTCTGCTGGAGATTATCTCTCACTTCCTTTCCTCCTTTTCCTCCTTGCTTTCTCTCAAATAAATGGGTAAAATTTCTGAAAATAAATACGTAAATAAATAAATAAAATCTTTCAGGATGGTCAGGTGAACCTAAAATCTTTGCATTCTCCAAGTGGATCTCATTTTACATCTCAGGCATGTTTCTGGTTATTGTTGTTGTTGGAGAGAGGGGTAGAGAAGAGAGCCTAATTTTGGAAGCAGATGATCTAAACCTGAACGTGTGTCCATTCATCAATGAGCTCGCTGTGACTGTGAGCAAAGTAGTTCTTTTCTGTTGTAGTCAGTTCCTGATCTGGAAATGAGGAATGGACTCTAAATATTGTTTAGGTGTTCTTCCAGGGTCAGCTTTCCATAATTTAGAGAACCTGGCAGATCTGTCTTTTTGTGAATTCTGTCTGAGACGTCCTGGAGATATCTAGAGGGTAGGGCTGTGTTTAAAAGAACAGCTCTGTTTTATCTGTTGTAGGGGTTCATTAAAGTTTCATAAGCTATCATTTGGGGAGAAATGATGCATATATATACATTAATGTGTATGGTTTATTCCTTTTGTGGGATTTTCTTTGAGTGAGCTTAATTCTTTAAAATAAATTCATGGCAGGTTATATAGATGACTTTTGCAATATGAGTAATAATCCCCACTTGCTGTTTGGGGATATCAAATTTTGTTAATAATAATCCACTTTATGAAGTATGTTAGAGTTTATAAAAGCTAGTTGTTTGCATAATCTTAATGGCTCCTCAAAACCACCCATGAATTAGGCCTTTTCTTTATTTTTCTTAAAAATTTTATTTATTTGTTAGAGAGAGAAACATGAGCAGGAGAAGGAGCAGAGGAAGACAGAGAGGGAAGAGGAAAAAATCTCAAGCAGATTGCATGCTGAGCGTGGAGCCTAACATGGGGCTCGATCCTAGGTCCCTGAGAGCAGGACCTGAGCTGAAACCAAGAATCGGATGCTTAGCCAACTATGCCACCCAGGTACCTCAGGCCTTTTCTTTTTATTATTATTTTTAATAGCCTTATTGCTTTTTCCATTGTAAAATTAATATGTGTAGCAGTGTGCCATGTTAAATATTTAATTCTTTTTCTTCCTGTAAAAACAACAGAAATTACCATGGTCATTCTTGGAAGGATGATTCACTTTTGAGACAATAACGTGACTCCTTTTCCCAAAAATGGAAGGAGAGGTCTGCCATCAGAGACAATTGGTGTTCCTTGATAGGGGAAATAAGCTTGGCAAATCTTGTTCTTCTCTCTCATGGTGATCTGGATTGTCTCAAAGAGTTCAGGAAAGGAAGGAAAATGGGAACTTTTATTTCTGAGTATTTACGTAGGAGAAACAAACAGGACTCCAGTAAGGAACTGTAGAATAGAGAAGATTGCGTCACTGAGAAGCAGATGACTGAGCCACTGCTTTGGACACAGCACCCCTGGAAGGGTGTGGTACTTGGCTCCAGATGGAGCTGAACAAGCAGAGCTTAGAGATCTCTGGGTCTGAAAACCTAAAGACATTACACTCACAGGCTTGGGCTGAAGGAGCGGAAGCTCTATCCTTTGGAGAAGCACACGAGTGACTCATATAAGAGATCCAAATAAGCAGTGGCCCAATGACATTTTTATAACTTTGTAGCGCACATCAGCAAATGTCTTTTGTAAAGATCCAGATAAATTTGGGGGCTTTGTGGGCCACATGGTCTGTGTTGCAGTTATTCAACTCTGCCCTTACAACATATAAGCAGCCATAGATGATATATAACAGAACAGGTGGGTGACTGTGTTCCAAAAGACTTTACAAAATTAGACCAGATTTGCCTATGAGCTATAGTTTGATAATCCTTGGCTTAAGAAAGCCCCAGAAGTAGAACTGCTAAGTCAAAGTGTACATACTTTTCTATGTTTTTCTAGGTGTTATCAAGTCACCCTCCAGAAGAGCTGTACCAAATCCTTACCACATATGCATGAAAGTAATTGTTTCCCTCCATGATCCCCTGTTCTCAGTATTTTTATTTTTGAAAATAACCAAGAAGGAAAAAGTTAATTTTCTTTTCTCATCAAATATCATGAAACAAGGAATTGACAAATTTATGACTAGAACTTAGAACGTGCAACTTTATATTAATCTACCAAGAGTGGAGAATCTCTGCAACATGATAATGGGCTATGTGTAAGGAGGGTACCAAGAGCAGAAAAAACTAGAGGCTCTGGAGGGTCATGTGAATTACAGTTGAAAATAACTTTTTTTCAATACAAACTGATGTATCTACTATGGAAAACAGTTTGGAGTTTCTTCAAAATGTTAAAAATAGATCTACCTTATGAACCAGCAATCACACTACTGGTCTTTTACCCAAAGAATACAAGAACACTAATTCAAAAGAATACATGCAGAGGCACCTGGTGGCTCAGTGGATTAAGTGTCTGCTTTGGGCTCAGGTTATGATCTCAGGGTCCTGGGATTGAGCCCCATATTGAGCTCCCTGCTCAGCAGGGAGTCTGCTTCTTCTCTCCCTCTGCCCTTTCACCCTCTGCCCTTCCTCATGTGTGCATGTGCACCTCTTTCTCTCAAATAAATAGATAAAATCTTAAAAAAAAACAAAGGGATACATACATTCCTATGTTTATAGCAGCATTATTTACAATAGCCAAATTATAGAAGCAGCCTGTGCCCATCAACTGATGAATGAATGAATAAAGAAGATGTGGTGAGCAAATAAACACACGCACACACACACACACACACACACACAAACACACTGGAATATTATTAAGCCATAAAAAGAATGAAATCTTGCTATTTGCAATGACATGGATGGATCTAGAGAATATAATGCTAAGTGAAATAAGTAAGTCAGAGAAAGACAAATACCATATAATCTTACTCATGTGGAACTTAAGAAACAAAACAAACAGGCAAAGGTTAAAAAAAATAAGAGAGAGAGGGAAAGAGAGAGAGAGCAAGAAATAGATTCTTAACTATAGAGAACAAACTTATGGCTATCATAGAGGAGGTGGGTGGGGGGGATGGGTTAAATAGGTGGTGGGGATTGAGGAGGGCACTTGTTGTGATGAGCATAGAGTGTTGAATGGAAGTGTTGAATCATTATATTGCAGGCCTGAAAATGACATTATACTGTTTATTAACTAACTGGAATGAAAATGAAAACTTAAAAAAAATAATGAAAAAGAAAAGAATCTTGGCCTTTGTGATTGAATAGGTACATGTGTGAAGTTAAGTTACTCTCAGAAGACCAGCTGCTTAAGATCCTCATTAACAATTAACTATCTAGGTAAACTAATCTCTGCAAGAGAAATGTGCCAGCTTGAATTCAAGTGTCCCTTTGTCTACACATATCTGCCCAATAGGACTGGCACCAGAGAGAAGAAAATCCATTGGAGCTTTAGGCTAAATCTTTTGGAATCTTCTAGGGTGGATGATATGTTGGCTCACCTATTGAAGTCACCTTTTGTTTTCTGATCTTGCCTATGACCAGACACCTGCTAGCTAGAGAGATGTGATATCAATTGGCAACATGTATACTTTGAAGACATAAAGATCTGGTTGGAATTTTAGCTCTGTTCTATAGTGGCTGTGTAGCCTTAGCTATACTTCCTCTGAGCCTATTTCTTCAAATATAAAATAAACACAATAAAATTTCCATTTTAATATATTTGTAAGGATTAAATAATTACATATTTGTAGAGTATCTAGTCAAACGGGAGGCATTATGTGTCCAATCCAATGCATTGCTTATAAACCTGTGACCTAGCTTACAGAACCACTGGGCAGCTAGGAAGAACAGAAGACCTGGGTGCACTGACCAATTCAGGTGGCCAAGGATTGGCTGGGTTACTGGAGTCTCCCAAATCACATTTCACTGGAAACAACTTGCTTGAGGAGTAATTAAGAATCAAGTCCAAGGGGGCACCTATGTGGCTTAACCAGTGAAGCATCTGATTTCAGCTCAGGTCATGATCCCAGGGTCCTGGAATGGAGCCCTGCATTGAGCATTGAGCCTCACCTCAGGCTTCACACTCAGCATGTTTCTCTCTCTCTCCCTTTGTCCCTCCTCCTGATCATGCTCACCCTTTCTCAAATAAATAAATAAAATCTTTTTAAAAAATCAGATCCAAAAATTATTAGGTCCATCAACTTGTTTTAGGAGAATGTGATCTGGTTAAACAAATACTCCAAGTCTTTACCATGCTAGGTTATATGTTTCATTCTTGGAACATAGAAATGAACCAGGAATTAACTGTGGTGATAGGGAGCCTCACACCATACAAAGAAACAGTTAACATGAAACATTTTTAATATAATCTGATAATGTCCGGATAAAAGATTTAATGGGGGAAATCATGAAATGCTACAGATGCAAAGAAAGAAAGTCAGATGGCCGGGATTGAGTAAGACTTCCACAGAGGACACAGAGTTTAAGTCTTAGAGAATAAAGATGTGTATGTGTGTGTGTGTGTGTGTGTGTGTGTGTGTGTGTGTGGATGCGTGAGAGAGAGAGAGAGAGAGAGAAAGAGATGGAGACAGAGTGTAAAGACATACAAGAGAGGGAATTCATGGTGCATAAAGGGAATGAAATGGAAGTTTTGTGTCGCAGGAGATGTGAGGTGGTGGTTGGGAAAGAGAAAAAAAATGAGGTCAGTTTATGAAAGGCTGGTCAAAATCTTAAAATTGTCATTCTTTGGAAGCTATTAAAAAATAATGTAGGGGGATGATGAGATAAGATTCATGCTTTAATGCTTTACAAAGATCTTTCTGGCTTCAGCGTGGAATGGATAGGGTGGGAAAACCCAAGGCCAACATACCAGTTAAGCGACTATCGCAGTAGTTTGTGTGAGAGATGGTGGTGATTGAACTGGGGAAGTACATGGGAAAGGGGTAAGGGACCTACACAGTCAATGTTCATTAGTAAAATTGGGCATGAGTTTTGTGTAGAGGGCGAAAGAGAGTGATTCTAATTCCCAAGTGTCTGAATTGGGTTCTGGGTGGGTGGTGGGACCGTTCCTTGAGACTGGAAGAGTGGAGAAGGTGGAGATGATGGATTTAGAATGAAGAGAGATTTCAGCCAGGGACCTCTGGCGTCTGACCCACATTGCTATTGAGGTTGGGCAAATCACGGTCCCTCTTTAGCTTTAGCTTCTCCAATTGTCTCATGAGGATATCGGATTCAAGAGTGGCTCCCCAGCATGCATCTGTAGCCTCACAATTATAGACTCTGATTCAGTAGGTCTGGTGCATACTTCAGGGATCAGTATTTTCGGAGAGGTTTGGAGGTGACTCTGCTGTTCTGCAGGTTTGGGGACCTGTGGATCAGGAGATCCCGGAGGATTCTTACAGCTTAAACATCTTGGAATGGACTTTCCCCCCTTCTTTCTCTTTCCTGCTGACTCTGCAGATCTAAGCTGGCACTGACAAGCAGAGCGGCCTCCAGTCACTACCACTGCATCCAGCAACCACAGGAGCCTCACCACCACCCCCAGCCCCTCCCACCACCCGCCACACAGGTTGGGCAGGCAGAAGAAGCCAAGATGATTGCCCCTCACACAATTGGCACTGAGGCAACTCCCTGCCATGTTTTTTTTAAGGACATACGGTTAATCTTCCTCCAGGGTCCTCTATAATGAATTGCTTCTGTGGTTCCCTGGGATGAAAGGTTGGTTATTTTTTTCCAAGTATGGTGGTAGTCAGTGCAGGAAACAAAACAAAACAAAATATTCTCCTTAAACTCAAAGTTTTAGTAGACAGAATATATCCAAAAATTGAGTTTTATTCTCCAGTCATGCTCAGAGGACACACTCTCTACCCTCCCCCCTGGTGTTTTCACTGAACCCACTTCCTGCCACAGATGAGCTCAGCAGACATTGCATGTGGACACATGAGGAAAAATAATCCAACACATCCGAAAAATTCATCAGGGCTTGGCCCTCAACAGGGAGGCTTTAGGTGTTACTTCTTGCAACTTGCAAACATTAATTACCCTGAGATCTCCAGGCTGGAGCAAGAAGGGGATTCCCTTACATCACCCATGAGAACCTTTGGCTGGAGTGAGGCACTACAGGTCTTTCCCTCACTGCAGGGCTGTGATCAATTCTTGGCCCCCAAGTCTAAAAGGGATGTGGGAATCTGATGGGAACTGCGAAGGCCTGGAATATAAGACATATATGCAGAGATAAAAGGCAGCAGTCTTTTTCAGCCCGGAGTGGACTGTAAGATGACTTGATCATAGCCTCTCCCTATATAGACGGTTCTTATGTCTCGGATGAGGTAAGTCCACTACTGGATTCCGAACTATTCTGCAGCAGAGACCGCACCTTATTTACATTTTTATTCTTTCCGTGATGTCTGGTGTGAAGCTCTGAATGAAGTGGTGGCTGAGGAAGCAGATTCGGCAACTGTATTCCCAGGTCTTTTTATAGAGCTTAACTTTGGGGTCATAAAAACCTAGGTTTGGACTCCAGTTACACTAGTTACATACTGTAGCTTTGACTAAACCCATTTAATTGCGTGTGTTGGAATTTTCTTACCTATAAAATGCGGTTAAAGTACGGATTACATGGGGCTATCTTGAGGCTTAAGAGAGACAAAGTGTATCTAACATACCTACTAGGCTACTTGAGAGCCTGGTATATTCATGAAATGCTTGGTGAAGGTCTGAAGAGCATTTAGGCCAACTAGAGAAGACAGGTGAGTAGGGTGATTTGACGTGGTGATTTGCCTTGGGACAGTGTTGGTAGGAGCAGGTCAAGCAGAGACGCAAAGGGATCCCAGGTTGAAGGAACAAGGTGACATCCCTCTAGTCGTCTCAGAAGAACCTAGCTCTATGGTTTGTGGCAATTTAGCCCTGCAGCTGTGCAGTAGCAGTGTGTGTGCGCGTACGTGTGTGCATGTGATGCCTAACGTCTCCCACACTGATGTATTTCCCCGCTGTCCTGGAAAGACCCTGGGTTTCAACACATGTGAGAAGAGAAGCAACAGTGATTAAGTGCCTTCTAGAATCTGAGAACAGAAAGAAAAACAATCACTCTCTTCCTCCCGAATGCTTACCTTCAAGTGGCACAGTCCGATTTTCTCTCTCAAGTCCCCCCCACTGCCCCAGGCTATAGTGATTAATATGCACTCACCATACAACTGTTTTTTTTTTTTAAGTATAGACCATTACAGATTAAGGTTGAAGTTCCTTTCTCCTCTATTACCATCCTTAGAGGTAATCCCCAAAATGAATTTTGCAGCTGCTAACTTCTATGTTTATTGTGAAATGTATCCATACATCGTATATGGAGTTGCTGTTTAAAAAATTTTTTTCACATAATGATTTCATACTAGATACTTTTTAATAACTTGCTGTCCCCCACCTTTTCTAGTCAAGATGGCAGGGTTTTTTTTAGATCTGTTCTCGCCTTTACACATAGGTCTAATTAGCTCATTTTTTAAATTATTATTAGAGTGAACGTGTGAAAATATCACAGTTTATTTGCCTATTCCCTATTGAAGGACATAAAGGTTGTGTCTAATTTTTCTCCACTGCAAACGAATGATGCTATAATGAACATCCTGGATCCCGTGGTACATATGAGCAAGTATTTCTCTAATGTAGAATTGCTAAGTCATTGGGAATGCACATTTTAAATTTCATTGTCTACAGCCCACTTGCTCTCCAGAGTGATTGTGCTAATTTACACTCCCACCAGTAGGGTATGAGAGTTCAGTTTTCTCATGTCTTTACCCAACAGTTGGTGTTGACAGACTCTTTAATGCCTGTCAAACTATTGGGTGTGAAATGGGGTTTCACTGTTGTTCCAATTTGCATTTCTTTTATCACTAGTAGGGGTAATTATCTTTTCATATGTTTGTCGATTCTTCTGAATTGTCTGCTCCCCTCATATCCCCATTTTTAAGTTATATTGTGAGTTTGTTTAAGCTGCTAGATAGCTTCCTTACCTGATCAGGATTCTAATTCATGTTGGCTTCATATATTATGAATATCTTTCCTAAGGCTGCCATTTTTTTCTTTAGTATGTTTCCTGGTGTGTTTTGTAGAGAACAGTTTAATATTCATGTAATCAGTTTTATCAGTGCTTTGCTATAAACTATTGATTTGAGAGTTTTCCAAGGAATGTGGTTCTTCTCTTCTTGCCAAAATTATTATACTACATTTTCTTCTAATTTAAATTGTTTTCCCATTTAAAATTTTGATTTGTTATTTTTGTGCATGAAGCAAGTTCCAAATGAAAAATCATGCCATTGACTGATGTTTCTTTTCCTCCTACTGATTTATAATAGCATCTCCACCATATGCCAGTTTTCTCAGATGTATTTGAGCTTACCTATAAGGGCTCCAAATTCTGCCATTGACCTGGCTTTCTCTCACTCCCCCAATATCACTCTATTTTAATTCCTATGCCTTTAAAATGTCTTAATGGTTAGTCAAATATTACCTCCTTTCTTTTTCTTTTTCCCCTCATAATTATCTTTGGTATTGGCACATATAGATGAATTTTAAAATAAGTGTGTGGAGCTATAGGGGAAAAATCTTGTTGGGATTTCCTTTGAAACAGCATTGAGTATATCAGCAATTTGGGTCAAATTCATCCCCTTGTGATTTTTAACATTTCCATCTATGGAAGTGGCACAATTCTCCATGTTTTGTTTTCTCTTATTTGTTAAGAATCTTTTGTGATTTTCTCCATAAAGTTTTACACATATGTATTTTAAAATTTATTTACAAAAATATTAGCATTTTTTTGCCATTATTACTGTACTTATGTTACATTATTATGGATATGTATACATTTTTATATATTATTCAGTCCATTCAAGGTTTCAAAGTTGTTCACTTAGCTCATTCTAGTTTTTCTTGATTTACTATGTTAATAATTTTATAGTCTCTAAATATGTAACGGCAACTTCTATGTGTCATTTCTTTTTCTTGTTTTATTGCATAGTTAGGACATGAAGATGACTAGTAATGGTGATTGTGCTATTCTGTACTATTATGCTTTCTTGACTTTAATAAAAATGATTCTACAGCTTCATAAATGAGTGCTTTATTTGCAGTAAATTTATGATAGCTGCTTATTATCAGATGAAAGTATCCTGTTGATAATTTGCTAAGAGTTTTATCATGAATAAATCATACACTTTTGTGTCTCTCTTTTTTTTAAGATTTTATTTATTTATTCATGAGAGACACAGAGAGTAAGAGCAGAGACATCGGCAGAGGGAGAAGCAGGCTCCCTGTAGGGAGCCTGATGTTGGCTTCGATCCCAGAGATCCCAGAACCCTAAGATTCTTAATGAGTCGAAGGTGGATGCTCAACCACCGAGCCACCCAGGCATCCCTATTTGTTTCCTTTTTTAATTTGCTTGTATGTTGAATACATAATTCCTTGATAGATTTTTCTTCCTAATGAATCATATCTGCCTTTACACAATAAATTCTACTAGGCCATGATGATGGCCTAATAAATTAAAATTTATTTTATTTAAGATTTTATTTTATATTTTTAAAAGTTATATTTATTTAAGTAATCTCTACACCCCACATGGAGCTGAAACCCATGACCCCAGATCAAGAGTTTCATGCTCTTCTGAGTCATGTGCCCATCAAGTGCCTCCATTTAAGATTTTTAAAGTATTTATTTAAGATTAATATTTTATTTCATATATTTTTAATTAAGATTTTTGCAGCCAATACATTTCTTCTCTTGTACTTTTTTAAATTTTGAGGGGTGGGAGATTTGTGCCTAATGTCACTGTCTTTTCTGACATTCTTATTTTGATCTATATAGTTCTTCTCTACTACATTATCCCACCTATTGTTTTCCCCATACATGCTAGATATTGAAAAAATCATATTCTATCTTGGGCTGCACCATAATTGTATTACCTGTATTATGTACTTTTCTCAAAGATGATTATTTTTTGATGCCTACTTGCTATGCCAATTATGCTATCAGAGAAATAATGGAAATTCTTAAGTAGAAAAAAATCAAGGTGATCATTTAGCCTATTCATCTTAGCAATGACTAATAGTGAAATTCCCAGATAAATCAAGTAAATATTTCCTCTCACAGTAATAATTAATGGTAATTCATCAAACTGGTAACTTACTGTTTGCTGGACCCCATGCTAAGCACCTTGTGTACATGATATTATATAATATTTACAGAAATCGTATGGGATAGGTAATGCTATAAGGTTTAAATAACTTAAGTGTGCACACATGGTAAATGGTGATTTTCATCCAGTTCTGACTCTAAATTATATACTCTTATTTTTTTAAAGATTTTATTTATTTATTCATGAGAGACACAGAGAGAGATAGAGACATAGGCAGAGGGAGAAGCAGGCTCTGTGCAGGAAGTCTGATGTGGGACTCCATCCCAGGACCTCAGGATCATGCCCTGAGCCAAAGGCAGACACTCAACCACTGAACCACCCAGGCGTCCCTAAATTATATACACTTACCCATTTTGCTTCACTGTGTCTACACCAAGGTTTGAAGACTCTAATACCATCCATGACAACTCCATGTCAGTACATAATAAAAATTCAACTCAGTACTGCCTCCTAACGAACATACCTCTTATACCTTAGTTCTCTGATTAACAGGGTGGAATTCAGTTCCAAGACATATACATTTTGTTTGTTTTCCTTCATTTTATTTATGTCTCATTCTCCTGTCTTCTTACACTACATCAAAGAAATATCTACTCATGCTTGGACATCTTCTCTCTTCTATTTCTTCTTCCAGATCTCTGGTTTTCTCACTATCTAATCATTAGTGTGCATTGATTTTTCTATATTTTATACTAGAAAAAAATAGAATTCAGAAATTCAGAAAATAAAATATTAAAACAAGAAAAAAAAAAAGAAATTGTCCTGCATTAGACTATTATGCCTCCCAAGCAGAAAGCTGATACTGGATTTTCTGATGCCCTGGAGTGTGGTTGGTAGCTTAAGCTGAGAGAAGTCCAGCACCCTCATGGACTAAGTTGGATGCTCCCATACCCTGGGCCTCTCTGACGGGCAACGTGCCTCAGCTTTGTCCGTGGGTAAGGGTTTCTTTGACTAGCCAGGCATAGGACAGAACATGAAGGCTAAATTGCTTGCCTAGTGGTAAATGTTTTCCTGTTTCTGTAACCTACTCACTGTCAACTCTCTCTTTTCCTTTATGATATTTAATTGAAATCACAGCATAATGAGGTCTAGTCAGTCTCTTTCCTTTGGCTGAAGACTTGATGTTACTGCCAACAATCTGAGTTAAGAAGAGAGCAATTTCTGGAGAAATGGAAAGCTTCAAGAGCTATTAAAAGCCACAGAAATGAACTGTTTACATGATGCATTTCCCCCTTATGTTTTAACAGACTAATTTGCTATTAACTGATGTTTCCCTCAACAACAATGATTTTTATTTGATAGTTTTGGAATATCCCTGGGACTCAAATCCAGCCAACAAATCTAGATTTTCATTGGTTGAAGTTCAGGATCTGTGATCTCACCTAAATTAGTTCTTAGGAGTCTGCTTGGAAATTTAAAAATTTGTGCTTTTACATTTTCTCTTTCTTTTAATCCAGTTCAGATGCCACATCCCTATGAAGTTTTCCTTAATTTCCAAATTGCACTATTATGTCTTTCATCTGCACATCCAGAAAACTTGCATATGAACCATTTCATTTGATCTTGTGCAATGACACCCAATGCAATAGATGAGAGGATATAAATATTGGAGCAGAACAGGAATGTATTTGAATCCTGGGGCAAGTATTAATCAGCTCAGTGATCTTGAGATATCAGTCTTTCATTTTTTGCAAAATGATAATATTCCAAATAATCATGATTATAATAATACCTGCCTTAGCTAGTTTAGAGAATGTAATGTCACCCATATAGTAGACTTGGTGCACAGGAGAAATAGTCCATAGCTATGGTTTTCCTATTTTTTATTTCTATCATCACTAGTACATATAAAGAACAGCACTTGTAGGAAGGATGAATCCACTTTTCCATAATACTAAACATGTGACCTAAGAGATTTTTGTCAGGGTAATCTGTCTCATCATCGAACATGCCTTTTTTGGGCACTTAGCCAAACTAGTAGACTTTATTTGAGTTAACCTCATAAAATATTATTTCCTTTCACACAGGGACTTAATTTTTGAATGCCACCTAATGGCATTTTAAAAAAATAAATCCTATTTTATAGGTACCTGGGGGAACTCACTATTGAAGTGAATCATGTGGTTAACCCTTTTGTATAAAGGAAAGGAGACTTTTGGAAAGCAAATTGTCCCTTTTCATTTATCATGCTTATATTCAGGTACCATGTGTATCAAGTATTCAGTACAATCTTATATTTCTGAAAAAAAAAATGCCTCTAAAGCCAAGGATCAGTATATGTGGATGATACTCTTCCATTATGTAGAATTTGTCTCTACATTGTTATGAATTAATGTAGAAATGAGTTAGTACTTCTATGAATTCTCCACAGCACAAACTTCTAAGACTTTACTTTCAGGAATACTCATAGAACCAAGGGAAAATGAAGAACAAAACAGAATTTACTGAGTATCTGTATATAAGTGTTATGGTGTTTTCACCAACATATCACAATTATTCATCACAATTTTATGAAAAGCATTTGTTCCCATTTCATTGCTCAGAAAAATTAGGCTCATGTAGGCTATGTAATCTATGCAAATATCAAAGCCAAGATTTGAAATCAGGTCTTCCTGATGCCACATCTTTTCTCAATTACAGTAAAGCAGGGCAGCCCCAGTGGCTCGGTGGTTTAGTGCCACCTTCAGCCCTAGGTGTGATCCTGGAGACTCAGGATGGAGTCCCACGTCAGGCTCCCTGCATGGAGCCTGCTTCTCCCTCTGCCTGTGTCTCTGCCTCTCTCTCTCTCTCTCTCTCTCTGCCTCTCATGAATAAATAAATAAAATCTTAAAAAAAATTACAGTAAAGCAATTCCTTCTTGAGATCAATATACTGAGTGAGGCAGGAAGTAAAATTTAAGATTTGTGTGGCATATAACTTCATTTGGGGGTACTTAAAAATATCCTACCATGCATTATCTTGGGACTTCATTTTTTTATTTGGGTATGGAACATGGGCCTAAACCTCAGCCTAGGCAAGTTTCAGTTGGGTTTTGAAGGAGTTAATATTTTCCCATTTTTGATAGAAGATTAAACATGGACTGAAACTAGAAGCCACAAAGTGGAGTATTTATTAAATAGACTTATTTCCCTTTCATCTAGTTGGCCAACGTTCCCAACCATAATCTAATTTCCTTTAAAACTTTCCGTGGAGCAGGATGGTGGTTCCAAATCCTGAAATACTGAAGGAATCATTTAATGACCAGTGGTGAGTTTCTATGAACTCATCCCAGAATTGGTAATGAGAGATTGGAGAGGGCCCATGGGTAGGCTCCAAGTCTCTCCCAAATGATCCTGCTAGTTGCAATCAAGAACTTTCTGGGGAAATTTGGATGTTCTAGATGACTTTTAAGGGAGCCTACTTAGTTCGCCTTAGTTAGGGCGTTGTTAAGGCCAATGGGCTGAGCTCTCTGTCCCATTCTAGTGCTCTTCCTAGACTACATTCCTCACTCTAGACAACCATTTAGTAAATAAATGATGCATATTGTAAATAGTCAAAATAAAACAAGATGCCACGGTGTGTGCCATTAACTCTGTTTATTCATTCAACATGAAATTGCTAAGAGCTCATTTGGTACTAAGCTCTATAAATACAACTTGAGCATGGATTGCCACTGAGAAAATCATCGACTACAGGGGATATATAAATAATTATGAAATGTTACAATGAGTACCATAGTAAAGGTAGGTATAAATCACATCTGTAACACTAACAGAGGAAGAGTGTTGATTAATAACAAATGGAGTTTAAGCATAATGAGGATTATAATGGTAATTAGAACTATGATCGTTCATTGATCTCCTTGTGCTAATCTCAGTATTAACACCTGTACTTGAATTATTCTATTCAACCCAACAACCCTGAGATACAGGTAATTATAATGATAATGGTAAGGAAAATAATGTGACAAAAAATGTAATAGTAACCAATAATCCCTCAAGACAGTATGTTGAGTCTTTAAAGATATTATTTTATTGGATCATGCCTGCAACTCAGGGATCAGTACTATATCACCATTTTGGAGAGGAATAATCTGATGCCAGGGAAGTCTCTAAAAATTCCCCAAGAACATACAATGATTAGGCAGAAAGTTCAAAACCTAGACTAACTCCATAGTTCATATTTCCAAGTATACTATGCCAGACTATCTTGAGAGAAGAGTAACATTATAGGATACTAGGTAGATAGAAAAGAGAAAGGAGAACATTCTAGGAAGAGGAAGTTGTATGGAAAAAAAGCATACAGATATCTTAAGCAATATATTAGGCTACTTTGTGAAAATGTATTGCACAGGAAGGAAAACAGATAATAAAGCCCAAAATATAGATTAGTGTCAAATTATAAAAGAGTTTACATTTATATTTTATTTTATAGACCAGGGACTCAAGAAAAGGGTTCTAAGCAAGGAGGAAAAAAAGATTCAAATCTGTTTTTAAAGAAAACTTCAGGTATAACAAAATATAAATAAAACTACTTGGTATGAGTGGGAAACTCAAACACTGCTGGGATGGTTCAGAATTTTTGAAAATATGATTTGAGAATAATTGCCCTTTATCTCTGAAAACCCACATGGTTCATAAGTATAGCTTCTATCACACAACATTCTCTGGGATTTTTTTTTTTTTTATCTCTATGGCTTGGATCCCTTCCCATGGGATTTTTTTTTTTTTTATCTCTATGGCTTGGATCCCTTCCCATGTTGGCTAGTATTGACAACATCCAGATGCCAAAAACATACTGTACTGAGTAATATCGACATGAAATTGATGAAAATTAGTTGAGGAAATCAGTCTTTCACAATGTCTGAGTAGAAAAATCTAGCCTTTGAACCCTAGGTAAATCCACCTTCCCATGTCCCACTTCCATAGATGAGATCAGTGAAATAGAATAAAACTTCTCCCTTTGGAATGGTGCCTTTGGAACATTCTAAATTTATTATTTCATTCCTCTGTACCCTCCCTTATTTTTTTTATTCCACTCTGAATTTCCAGCTTTCAAAAGAATTATCCAATGCCAAGAAACTCATCTACTGTTATTTTCAACTTCTAAAGAAAGACTAAATTTCCAGAACTATAGACACCTAAAGTTGGCTTCTAAGTAGAAAGATGATCGACCTTCCTCTCTTTCTTCCTTATTTTCTCTCCTTACTTCCCTCTTTTCCCTTTCATCCCTCTGTCCTTCCTTCCTACCTTTATTTTTTCTTTCCCTCTCCTGACCTCCTTTCATTTTCATTTCTTTTCTTCTGCTCTATTATTCACTTCTTCACCTTGGTTTCCCTAACCCATATTTTGATCATTGAAACCATGCCATTCTTCTGGGAACCAGGAATCCAGAAACAAGCAAAACACATTCCCGGCTTTCCTGGTGTTCATGATCCACTGAGAAAAGGAAATAAGGAACTATACAATTATAGTGCAATGTTGTAGGTGTTGTGATGAAGATGTACACTATTGGATTACAAAGGTGGGGCACGTGGTGCAAGTTCAGTGAAGTCTCCTTGAAAGTGGTGACTGGACAAGAGTTTTAAGGTAATATTTATACTCAAAGAATCAATATTACAAAGAAGTGAAAGGCTACATCCTACACTAATAGGATATACTGGGGGTCTGTTGCAGTGTTACAGAGACAGGAACTAAGGGTGCTTGTGGAGGATCTGGGCAGAGCAGATGCTTATTTCTTGTGAAGTGAGAATCTTTTCAAAGTTTCCTCTTGAGAGCACGGGTCATGTCATCATTTCCAATGCAAGTCATGCATGTGCCTCCAAGTTGCAGATTACTATGGCTTGTTGAGTTAGGAGCTCAGCTGACTCCCCCTCAATTGCTGCTATGATAGGTTCATCTAGTGTTGTCTGTCCTCTACATCTTAATGTAGAATGAGAGCAGACCACAACTTAAACAGATACAGACTCAGGAAAAAGAACTTGTATGTTCAGAGCATTTAACTGTGACAAAACAGTGCTCTGTTGTTTTTGTTGTTGTTGTTGTTGTTATTTTTTTTCTTTTACATACACAGTCCCACTTAATCTTTGACATACTCCTTTGTGTAAGGAAATAGCCCTAGAATAAATTAACTGGGCTGAACAGAAGTCTGGTTATTGGTCTCAAAAACAACAACAAACAAAAAACCCCAATGTTTCTCATTGGTTCCAGTCTTACCCTTAACTGGTGGTCTTTTGGAGCTCTTGGACCTGATTCCAATGTGTGCATGTGGAGGCTTTCTCACACCAACAAGCAATTCCTGGACATCAGCAGAGTGCCAGAGAATTCAACTCAATTCAGCTCAGTTCTGACACTTCCTACCCATAGGTAGCATCAGATTTCACAGGTAAGGGTTCAATTCCACAAGACTCCACTTCGGATGCCACCATGAGTCCAGGTTGCGCTTGGAACTGGCCAGTTACAAATTGGAGGTTCCAACAAACTCCTCCAACTCAAGTTGGCAACCAGTCCCCATCCACAGTGGCTTTCCAAAAGTCCCCTCATTAACATAAACTCAGTATGGTGGAATGAGACTTGTTATGAATAACAAGACACCAATTTTACCTTTATGACTAGGAAGCATTTTAGGAACTGAGGACAAGAGACTAAATAAAATAAATATGCTCCCACTGCTCTTATCCCTCAGGAAATTCTGAGACTTTGGGGACCTGTGAGGTAAGAACTGTGGACTAAGACCAAATATATATATGAGAAATATTTAAATGACCAAATAGATTTCTTATAAATCACAATATTGCAAAAGGGCACTGCATAGGTGAGAACTGTTCTAGATATGACTGCATTAAGCAGTTGTCTGTGATTTAGGAGTTGCTTAAGGCAGCTACAGGAAAACCTGGGAAGGGATAGATTTTGTGGTCTGCTTAGGAAATCTGAGAACTTTTGTCTTCATTGCACTCTCTACAGGCTGGCAAATATCTTTCCCTTGGCATTGGCATACCTTGAGGTTTTATGTGATGCAAACTGAATATAGAAATCTCCTAAACTGCAGTCTGAGGTTTAAGACAAAGAGCTTTTATTACTCCTTTTCCCTTGTGCTTTTGAGTCAAAGTGACATGTGTATCAAAACATATGAGGCCTTAGGAGGTGAATTTAACGTGCTTAAATGAATATAATATACTGGGGATAGAGAAAAGCTCTTTGAAACAGAGTGAAGAGATGGAGGAATTATGGGCTTTAGTTCCAGGTGTCTCCTGGCTTGAATTCTGGGTCCTCACAGTTGTGATACTCTGAGTGGGTTCTGACAGCAGACTGAGGACTGAGAGCTAAAACCTGAGGGGCTTAGTATTGTGAAGACTGGAGTTAGAACGGTGTTCAGCAATGGGATGTAGGTCATGGTTCTGAGTATAATCCCAAATATAACCTACAGAGATAAAATCACAAGACAACAAAGGCATTCAAGCCAAAGCATCAGTCTGAAGGACATTGGAAGAGATTTGAATTTAATTATGAGTCAATGGGACAGAAACTGTGGCTCAGAGCAAGAGTATATAGAAAAGGGAATGGGAAAAGGAGATAAATTTCATTATTTTAGGAATGGAACCACAGGGGTTTTTCATAATGACATTGAAACAGTTTACAAAACACTATAAATTTACATAAGTCAGCTAACTTTTCTGAGCTTTAATTTCCTTATCTGTAAAATGTGAATCATAATACTGCCTTCTAGGATGGTTATATGGTTATAAGGAATATGTTGTATTTATATATAAGGTATATATTTTTATATAAGGAATATGTTATATTTATATGTAAGGAATATATATATATATATATATATATATATATATATATATATATATAAAGATACAGCTAAATTCTTCATCATACTGATCCTCCTTCCTGTTTTCCAAACCAAAAGAAATTAATTGAATATAATCCACATTAATTTAAAAATTAGTTTGATCAATAATTTAAATAGTTTTTGGTATTTTTTTCAGTCTCTCTATGACATTTACTGTCCTTTAGATTCTTCCATTTCCCCCTATATTCCTCTCTTATTTGAGTTCATAAGGGAAAAACCTAATGGCTTTGAAGGAATGGATTCTCTTAGCCTCACAGAACTTTTTTTTTTTCTCCTCACAGAACTTTTTAGTAGTGTCTGGACTAGTATCCACTGAGGTAGAATTGGTCCATTATGTTTTGAGGCCTTGTAGTGGGTGTTCTGCATATTCGTGGCTTATTCTTATGTCTAATGATCTTGTTCTTGAAGCAGGTCTATCCCCCTTGCTGACTCAGCTTCTCCTTAGCTCTTATTGGTACAAATATTCCTCTGAGACTTTCTCATGGTTTTCATTTGGATCATGATGTACACTGTTTACTCTACAGTCTCTGCTTTAGGAGTATCTTATTCTGAATCCCTGAATCATGACAAGTCTATTGACTTTTACTTCAGTGTCTATACCACACAGAAAAGAGAGGAATTGGGCAGTGTACCCTAGATAATCTTTCATCCTACAGAGGATCCATCTTTCATCCCAAAGGACTTTGGGACACTCATATGCTCATTTCCCTTTCTTACCCCCTCTCTCTTCTCTTTTCTCACTAACCTTTGATCCAGAAGAAGAAGGATTTCCCTTTCCCTTTAGATCTAAATAGAATGTCTTCTTATATCATGTTTTCATTTCTTTCCAATTCCCCTTACCCTCATTTTCTTGATCTGGAAGAAAATGTTTTACTATCAGGAATTTACTTAAATTTGGAAATAGTTTAGGATATACTAGTACTTCTGAGAGAGTTGTGAGGTTGAGAATTACCCTCCTATCATAAATAACTAGAATATTGGGCAAATGTAGAAAACAACTTTTAGACATTCAGTGCAGAACTGTGGTTCCTGCAAAGGAAATCAAATGAGGTAAGCACTGCAAACACCTAGGCTTTCTGCCTGGAGGCAATTTCGAGGATGTCTCATAGGGAGGGGTGACCCAGAGAGCAAGGGTCGTCTTGCTGAGTAGATAAGACAGAGATTGGAGTTTGGGGACACCAAAGTGGTTAAACTTTATAGGTAAGTGTTCCAGAGAACACTTTGGCTAAGAACAAAGTATGAGAAAGCTGCAAAGGGGTCCCATGGAATCCTGGCCTGAATATCAACCTGTCTAGGCTTAGAGTAAAAGCTTCAAGTTTAGACAAAGAACAACTTCTGGGCAAAGAACTTACTGTGGAATTTCAAGCCAAATGATTCCTGAATACATCATTCGAGTTCCCACAAGCCATAGAGGAGGGGCCTTATTGAATGCATGAGGCATTCATTAGAGATCCCAGAATTGTCACATCATAAGAAGTTAAGTTAAATTAACTCTAAAGTAAAGACTTGTCTGGAGTCACCCTAAAAGAGTATAAAACAAACCTCAAGGGAATTAAAACAATTGACAAGTATCTTAACTATCTGCCATAAGAATATCTAGCACTTTTGAAAGGAACATAACAAATACAGTACTCAAAAATGTAAGATTTTTAATACACTTATACTTACAGAGAAGAGGCTAACTGGGACCCATAACCCAGTGAAAAATTGATCTACAGAAACAGACTCAAAGATGACAAACATGGTAAAGTTAGCAGATAAGGACATTCAACACATTTTCATAAATATGCATCATATGCTGAAGTATGAAAAAAGCATAAATATAATGAGGAGAGAAAGATAAGGCATAAAAGAAAACCAAATGGAATTTCTAGTATTAAATCACACATACCTAAAATTAAAGTTTCACAGAAGGGGACAAGCTGAAGATTAAAAACTGCTAAAAAATTTTAGTTAGCATGAGGACATAACAACAAAAACTACTGAAAATGAAGTACAGAAAGAAAAAATGTGAAAAAAAAAAATGAACAGAACTCCCGTGACCTGTTGGAAAGTATCAAGTGATTTAAAATACATGTGGTTAGAATCTAAGAAACGGGTTTGAGGTGGCAAGGTGTGAAAAATTTCCAAGTTTGACAAGAACTACCAACCTATATTGATCTAAGAAATTCAGTGAACTCCAAACAAGATAAACAGAAAAAAAAGCCACATAAAAGAACATCATAATCAAATTTATGAAAATAAATATTAAAGGGAAAAAGTTTGAAGCAGAAAAAAAATGTATATTGCACACAGAACAAAGACAGAACTAACTGCAGACATTCAATGAGAAATTAGGCAAGCAAGAGAAACTACAGACAGTGGAGTGCCATCTTTAGAAGGCTGAAGACAAAGTCAATAACAATGTATTATTTTATACCCAGATAAACTATACTTCACAAATGAAGGTGAAATACAGATGTCTGTAGAGAAAACAAGAGTCAAGAATATTTGTTATGAGCAAACCTACACTATAAGAAATGTTACAGGAAGTTCTTCAGGCAGAATGAAAATGATCCCCACCTCTTAGTATTCATACTTTGTATAGTTTCCTCCCACATTGCATCGAGTTTGGTTTGTATAACTAATAAAATATGGTAGATGTGATGATAGCTTTATGTCCCTTCTGAGTTTAGATTACAAAAGACAATTTTTTTCTTCCTCCAGTCCCCTCTCCCCCACTATCAGTCACTCTGGGAAGCCAAATTCCATGTTCTGAGAATACTCAGGTAGCCTATGAAAAGGCCTACAAGGGGGGGCGGGACTGAGATTTCAGCCTGTCTCAGTTGTGAATAAGGTGAGAATATGAATGAACGTGGAAGTGAATTCTTTAGCCCCAGATGGCTTTATCCCTGGATGTCAGTTTGACTACAACTTCTTGGGAGAACCATGCAAGCTACTCCTGGAACTGTGAGATAGTAAGTATTTATTGCTTTAAGTTGCTAAGTTTTGGAGCAATTTGATTAGATAACTAATACACTTCCAAACTAATTCTAATACCCCAGCATTTTGTGATTAAAAATATCAATATTCCTTATAAACAAATATGCAGAAATCTGACAAATATTAATGAATTTAATAGAGCAATATATAAAAAGGATTATAGCCCAACCAAGTGATATTTATCCCAGAAATGCAATGTTTATTTTTTAATCAAAGTAACACAACAAAATTCACCATATTTACAGAGTAAACATAAAAAGAAACTCAAAAGATTAACTCAGCAGATGTAGAATAAGACTTTGAACAAAGTCAACATCTATTTTTAATAAAAACCCTTAGAGCACTAGAAGTAGAAGAGAACTTTCTCAACCTGATAAAGGCAATTTATAAGAAAAACCTACATCTAACCTCATATTTAATGGTAAAAGATGGAATGCCTTTTTCATAAGATCAGGAACAAGGCAAGATTGCTTACTTTGATGACTTTTATTGTATGACTTCAGCATTGTACTGGAAGTCACATGCAATGAAATAAAGCAAGAAAAAATATAAAAAGTTGTATTGTAAAATTTTAAAACTTTATATTTTCCTGATGCTTCAAGAGAGGCACTTGCCCATGGAGGCTGATCTCCACCAGCTTGGTAGATTCTGCTCCCTTGGAACTCCTTCCATATGGCCCCCTGAGTGATGAGCCATGACTCCCTCTTCTGGGATTTTAAGTATAACAAATCCTTTAATTTCACATGTCTCTCTGTGCAGTGTTCTGTGTCTGTATGTGACTGAACATCAAAAAACCCCATTGTAAGTAACAGAATTGTTCCTTACAACACAAAGGTGAACTGAACAAGAAAGGAAGAAATTATTTTTAGGAAACACCCTTGAGTGCATAGATGATACTAAGAAGTCTGTTACAAATGGTACTACATCTAAAAAGCAAACCTAGTAATGTTATTAGATAACAAATAAGTGGTATTTCTTTGTAACAGCAATGAATAGTTAGAATTTGAAATTCAAAAACTATTTATGTTAGGATCAATATCACAATATATTTAAGGATAAATGTAACCTAGTATGTGCATGACCTGTATACTAAGGTTACAGAGCATTTCACATGAAAGGACACTAGTAAATGGAGAGGAATGGTATATTAATAATCAGACATTTTAATGAGATACCAATTCTCCTCAAATTGATCAATAGGTTCAATACAGTCTGAACCAATATCCCAGGTTTTTTTTGGAGTAGAATTTTACATGATTTTTTTTTTTTTTTTTTTTATGGAAAGCCTAGAATAGCCTAATTAAATCTGAAAAAGAACCATGGTGATGAAGTTATCTTGCCTAATTTGAACCTAATTTGAATATCTACTATCACAAACATTAATTATTACTGTATATTATTGGCATGAAGAGAGACATAGAGGTCAATGGAACAGAAGTGAGCTCCCCCCAAAACCCCAAATACTATATTAATTGCTTTTTCAAAAGGGAAAGGCAAGCTATAGCTGGAGAGAAAATATTTTTAATATGTATGGCCAACACAGGACTTTATGTAGAATATATAAAGAACTTTTACAACTGAAAAGATAAGAAATAGCTCAATAAAACAGGCAAAAAAAATTTAACACACACTTCACATAAGACACAAATGGCCAATAAGCTTATGGAAATATGCTCAACATCATTAGTCATCAGACAAAGACAAATTAAAACCACAGAAATAATCACTACACAACCATTATAGGAGCTGTAGTTAAAAATGCTGACATAAAGTTTTAGTGAGAAGCACAACTGGAATCTTTAATGTGTTTAATGGGGATGCCTAATATTTTGGAATATAGTTGGGTATGTTCTTACAAAGTTAAATATACATCTACCATATGATCCAGCACTTACACTCCTATGCATTTACCCTAAAGAAATATAAATATGTTTACACAAAGATTTGTACTTGAATGTTTATAACAGCTTTCTTCATAATAGCCTCAAATGGGAATGATCTAAATATTCATTATCTGGTGAATGGAAAGCAAATTGTGGTATAGGCACATAACAGAACACTATTCTCCAATAAAAATGAATAAACTACTGATAAACTCTGAATCCTCATCTGCATCTTAAAAACGTTGTGCTACTTGAAAGAAACCAGACTCAGAAGACTACACAATATATGATTCAAATTTCATGAAATTTTAGATAAAGCAAAACTATAGTAGTGATAGAAACATATAAGTCATTGCCAGGAGTTTTGAGGGAGGGAAAGGGATTTATTACAGAGGGGCACAAAGGTACTTTTTGCAGGAATAGAAATTTCCTATATTAGATTGTGGTATTGGTTACATGGTTGTATGCATTTATCAAAATTCATTGAAATTTGCACTTCATATTAGTGAGCTTTATTGTATGCAAATTATAACTCAATAAAGCTTTTAAAAGAACAGTCATACACTCATGGAGTAATACATGCTTTGATGTCACTGAACAACTCATAGGAAACAAAATTATAGTTTAAAATTATATCATGCATTGAACAAATACTGACTGATCACTTATTACATGCTGAAGTCTGGGATACATGTTCAAAACAAATTTACAAACTAGATAGTGGGTAAGACAGGTGAGTGAATTCACAATTAAAATATAGTGTGACTGATATGATGGAGATAATCACAAGATGCTGTGATGCACAGAGAAGAGATAATCATCTTGGGGATATGAAAGTCTTTTTTATGAAAGGGAATATCAAAGTGCAAACCTGATGGAGGAATATGAGCAAGTTAAGTAAATGGGGGTGTGTGGGCAATCGTCCAAGGGTAGGACATACAGCTGGAACTCAGAGTAAAAGAGCAGGTGGTTTCTGTGAGTGAAACTGAAACTAGATGTAAGTAGGTATATTCAGGATAGAGCTGAGAAACAGAATTCATAGAATTTAATAATTGTTACACGTGGGACCTGAGGCAAGGCAGGAGAACCCAGGTGTTTTTACTTCTCTAGCTGGAGAAACTGGCACTATTCACTGAAATTGAAATGTAGGAGCAAAAAGAATGGGTTTAGTGACAGGTTGGGGGGTAGGGTGTTTAATGAATATTGAATGTGAAGTGCTTGTGAGAGATCCCACTGCAATCTGTAGAAGAGCATTGAGTATAAAAGTCTGTGGCACACAAAATTAACCAGGAATAGACATGCAGCTTTAGAAGGCATGAATATGCTTGGGTTATCAGAGGAAAGGTTAAGGTTAATCAGGTATATAGGGAAACATGAAACAAGATGGTCCAAGATAGGGAAAAGAATGAATGGCCAGACAACAGGGAGGATAACTAGAGTATTGGGGTCCAGAAATCAAGGATAGAGAATGCTTTGAGTGATCAACAGTATTATTATTATTATTATTATTATTATTATTATTTTAATAATAAATTTATTTTTTATTGGTGTTCAATTTGCCAACATAGAGAATAACACCTAGTGGTCATCCCATCAAGTGCCCCCCTCAGTGCCCACCACCCAGTCACCCCCAGATCAACAGTATTAAATCACAGAGAAGCCAAGGAGGACAAAAGGTGAAAAGTGCACATGCAATGTTTCAAGAAGGAGAAAATCAGTCACTTTTTCAAGTGTAGCCTCAGTGGTGTGAAGGTGGGGAAGCCAGACACAGAGGTCTGAAGAGTGAGTGGGAGGTGATAATAAGGAGATACTTAATACAGAGCTTCCCCATGAAAGAAGAGAGAAATCTTGGTCCTCCCCCTTGGGATTGGAAGCAATGCCATGTCCACATGCTAATGGGGTGCACCCAGTAGAGAGGGAGAGATGGATTGGAGTAACATTCCTCAGAAGGCAAGAAGGGAAGGGATCCAGAGAATGGGATCCATTTTTCAGTAAGATAAAGAATGTTTGTTCTGGTCCATCCAGATGGGAGGAGGAGGGGATGAGTGAAGATGCTAATATGTAAGTCTTATGGCAGGAAGTTGAGGGAGTTTTGACTGATGTCTTTTTCTGTGGGAGGCAAGGTCATATGGAGACTAAGGGAAAAGTGAGGGTCCTTCCTTTCAGGGCAGAGGAGACAGTTTGAAACAGCTCACTCACAGATGAAAACTGCCCATAGATACATAATGGGACTCCTGAGTGTCATTAAGGGCTGAGTTAAGGTCGGGGACCATGAATTAATACTGTTTCCAATTCAGAGTGATTTTTTTTTCTCCACAATTACCCAGTAATCCAGGTACAAGTGTGGAGCAGATAGCAAGTTGAATTCACAATAAGATCACTACAAAGTAAGAAATTGAGGATTTTGAGAAAAGTAGTTGCTGTGATGGTCAATGCTGGCTAGATGATAAAGGACATGAAAACAAGGGAGTCTTGGGAGATGAGGAGAAAATAGGTTGGTCTGTAAACTGGAAGTTTCTAGAAGGCCTATATCAGATGGTATATTGGGGATAAGTGAACTGAGGTAACATGGCCAACATGGAAAGATAGAGATCACAGGAAATAAAAAGGGCAAGGAATCCTAAAGGCCAGGGTGTCAGAAGGATTATTTAATGCTAAAGTCATCAAAGATGGTAGCAGTACAGAAGTGGGGAAAAAGATGGAAGATAGAGGTGAATCTTCAAGGAACTAGGAGAACTGTCTAGAAGGTCTTAGGCAACAGTGCTAAGAAGGAGTGCACAAGGCAGAGCCACAGGCAAACACCTTAAATGAGAGAACTATATAGATCTGAGAGAAGCTAATCCAGAATCAGTTGTTATAAGCAAGGAGGACCAATTCCCAACCTTTAATGACATGAGAGACGGGGCGGGGGGGGGGGGGGGGGGAGTGAGGGGGGGGGGAGAATAGCCTCCACTTGAGTGTCTGGTCTGGCTTGAACGGGTGGGGTCCATGAAGTTGCTGGGCTCAGTGCAACTGACAGGGATAAACAGAGGCTTTTTGGTGATGGGAAGCCTTGCAGGATGGATGAATGAGCAGACATCTTGTTGGTGGAGGCAGTGTGACCTCTGTTGCATTCTGCATCAATGGTAGTGGCTGTGTCTCAACTAGAGCAATTAGTGAAGTAATTAAAACTCCAGAATCAGCCAGACCTGGGCTGAGTCCAAGTTCTGTCATTCACTAACCATGAGAGCTACTCTGAACATCTGTTTCTTCTACCATAAAATGAGGATAATATTATTTACATCAGAGTTGTCTTAAAACTTCCATAAGATGAGGCTTGTCAAACAGCATGGTGCAGTCAAATAGTAAGTACTCAATAAAGACTGTTGTTATTTTCATTACAATTCTGGGTATATGCAATGCTGGAGCCTGAGAAGAAAGTACTGTGATTAATGGGATAACCTTTCAGTGAATCTGGGTGGAAGGAAAGGTGGAGGGTATGAGAGTTTGCCAAATGGAAAAGATGAAGTTGTTCAGTGGATGAGACCTTTATTTCTCAAGATAGATCATTAAACGATGTGCAATGTCAAAGAATCTGATCATCAGGTTAATTTTCCTGTTCTCCTTTAATAGTGGGTCTGGATATTCAGGATGATTAAACTTTTCCTTTGTTGACAGGAGCAAAATGTTTAGAAAGGGGAGCTCGGGGAGAGAGCTGTAACTTCCCCACATCATTTAGACACCCCAGCCCCGCTTACACCGTCTGCTGAATTCTGATGAGAGAGTTGTATTCTTATAACAGACATCATTATCCAGATGTAGACACACTACGGTAGTTTCCAAGTAGGAAACAAAGATCACTTGGAAGTGGAAACTTTCCTGAGTTTACTTCTCTGATGAAGAGCCCTTCCTCTGCAGCAATGAGTCTCCATGCTAGGGAGGGGGCTCTCTTCTCCTGTCTCTTTACAGTGTCCATCCCAAATTCCCCTAAGGGCCTTTGAAAGGAAGCAGCCTGCTCAGTGGCTGTAGTGCTTTTCCTGCAGGTATGGAGGATAGATTATATGATCGAAAACACAGCCCTTCCCTGACCCAACTTAATCCCCACACATAATTTCCTGGAGCCTGATCAAGGCTCCTGATGATCATTTGCCCCAGTGATCCGTTCCTCCTGAAACTACCCTCTTCAATCTTAATTTTTTTTTAACCCTGACAGCTTTGCCCTACTTTTTGTTGTTTACATTTTATACATATTCCAAAACCTCAAAGTTTTGCTTCACATGCTGCTTATTCATTAATTTTGTAAATAAATACATTCCCTTAATTTGTAGTGAGTTGGGAGGGGGAAATGTCTGGTGCTCCACTTCTCTATCTGTCTGATGAGTATATAGAAGTTAATATCACAGACTCTGGACCCAGATTGTCAGAGACTGAATCATAAGTCTACTACTTATGTGATCTTGAGCAAGTTGCTTAATTGATCTGCACCTCAGTCACCATCTGTGAATTGGGAATATAAAAAGACAATCTCATGGTGTTGTTTTGAGGATTAAATTCGTTAAAAAACACAATGTGCTTAAACAGTGTCTGTGCAACATAAGAACATAGACTTTTTTTAAAGATTTATTTATTTATTTTTTTAGGGAGAGAAAGCACATGAGTGCACAGGTTGGGGGTGGGCAGCAGGACAGGGAGAGAGAAAATTTAGCAGACTCCATGCTCAGCATGAGCCCAATAGGGGCTCAATCCATGACCCTGAGCCAAGACCAAGAGTCAGCCACTTAACCGACTGCGCCAGCCAGGTGCACCTGGAACTATAGACATTTTTGTATTATTTATCTGAGCATCCAGCACTGGAATGCCTCCTGGGAAAGGGGCAGGTAGAGCTTAATAAATAAATCCTTTTGAGATAGATGAGGTCTATAGGTTGTGGGTGTTCATAAATGCCAAACTATCATGAATAAGAGTGTCAGCTTTCCATGAGAAGGGAACATGATTTATCGATTTTGTTCATTATGTGGAATGGAAGATGAATAATGAGATGAAAAAAAGGAGGAAGGGGAGGAAGAAGTCAGTGAACTGGGAGAGAGACTGACACAATGTGATGAAGGGTTTGAGAAATGCCTTGGTAGTGAGCTGGCTTGAAAAGATTTCTTGACGTGATACTCTGTTCTATTGACAGTTGGTGGTGATAGGGATTTCTCCTCTGGGGTCCTTCTGCCTAGTATCGAGTATGGTTTATTTTTCTTATACACATGTGAGTGGGTATTTTAGATACTCAAAGAAAGAGTTTTGTCTTGCACCCCACCCCTCTCCAAGCTGGGTCTTTATGGTATAGGACAGAAACATCCATCTAGAAATAAGACCCTCAGAGGCAAAAGGCTCTGGGGTTCCTAGGAATTTGCTGAAGTATTAGAGAAGGTTTTGAGTGTCCACAGACTGTGGAGTGGGGAAGGTATGAAGCTAATTTTGCTGAGCTCTCAAAGATGAGGAAGACCTGTGTAGACATCTCAACCAACTGAGAAATGAGAAATGTTATGTGATAACCATTGAGAGAGGTCCAAGATGAAGCTCTATCACTAGTCCTGTCCTGTGACATCGTTAGTGCAGTGGCAGTGCTAAGTTTTCAGCCCAGCAGGAGGTGAGAATAGGGTGTGAGGAAGTTTGGGGGACTCTGCTTCCCTCCTTGAACTGCCCTCCTAACACTCTGTTGCCTTGAACAGCTCCAAACAGAAGAGGCTTCAGACCCTATGGCTAGTAATATTTTACATACAGCCATATAAAAGATACAGATAGATTGCTTCACAGATTTCATTTAGTCCTTCTAACAACCCCAAGAGGCAGATCATATTGCCATTTCAAAGGGTACAGTGAAGAAAGAAGGTTTGTAGTTACAGGTGTGATTGGGCTTTAAAGACTAATATGTCAAAATTAGCATGTCAAAATTTGTCAAAATTTGATTGACTGATGGCTTTGCTATGTTCTACCTGTAGGACCTTGAGCAAACTTCTTAACTTTTAGGAGCTTCAATTTGCCTTTAACAAAGAGATCTTAAAGGATAATGTAAGGATTATAACAAAAATCTGATCTCTTAGAAAATACCATAAAAAAAAAGAAAATACCATAAAATAGTGGGCTATTCTTTGCTTATTCCTTTGCAGACAATTTTTCATATCTGTAGACATTAAGTACCTAATAATTTAGAGACAAAAATTAAGTAAATTATCTTCTTAAACTAAACCCCATAATAATGTTAACTCTGGCATATAGTTTACAATGAATCCTTATGTTCTGTGTGGAAAAATCTGCTTAATTTATCAGCTCTGCCAAGTTCTTGTAAAAACAACAAAAAAAAAGGTGGAAGAGGGAGCAGGAAAAAAAGGGAAAGAAAGAAAAATATCCTTTATGTAGTCTTTTGCTGTTGACATTATATATTTCCTCTCCAACAGAAAGAACTAAAACTTTAAAACTGAATGGTTCATACTCAGAAGGAACAAGAGCTAGTCTGGAATTAGCTGATCCTGAACTGCAAGGGTTAGGCCATCTCAGAATTTTGTATGGGCCAGTACAAGCAGGGTCCTCTGGTTTATTATTCTCTTTTTAAAGAAGTTCCAGGTAATAAAGAAGGAAACTCCCCCAACATGTTCTGGCTTGGGGCCTATGCCCCGGTCATGTTGGTGGAGCAATGGAGTTAGGTGTCTGTTGCCCAGATGCATAAGCAAAGGAAGATTGCAACCTGGACTCTTGATTGAGAAACCTTCTGTACTGCTGCAGATGAGGGTCTACTTCTTTCTATTCCTTCCTCCTGAGGCTGAAATGGGGAGACACTTAGGGCCTCACACAAGACTGATTTGGATGAAAGGATCTTTGTGAAAAGAGGCCATTTATCAACTCCGGGGCCATTTTGGTGAATGATTTAACTATATAGTCACTATGCTGCTGACAGCAACTTTACATCCAAACTCACAGTCCCCACCTTCACCAAGCAATCTGCAAGCACATACTTGATGCACATCTATGCTGACCTGGTGTTTTGGGGGGGGCTTTCTCTAGGTTTCCAAGTGTTTAATATCTATTTGCATTTGAAGAACTAGGAAAGAGAGAAGGTAAAAACAAAAACAAAAACACAAAAACAAACCAACCCCCTCCCCCAAAAAACCCACTTAAAATAGAGACTTTTTCAAGGACTTCAGCCAATGTTCCAAAGGGCTGTGTTGATGAAATGAAGCAGCTAAAGTGAAAACAAATTGAATTTGGAAAAAAAATTTACTCCACCCAGTGGCAGTTGGAGCTTCCATTCCGAGTTACTTCTAATGTTCTGGAGCCACGTTTACTTTGCTGAACAGACTAAATCATTTAATTTGTCAGCTTTTCCTTGCCCTTGCCAGACCTCACTCAAGGAACGCTTCCAGGGCCATGAGAGCTCACCAAAGCCTTGGCCTGCCTGAGTCACTCCCTGGGGGCCACGTGTCCACAGTGCAAGGTCTTCTGTCCTAATTCAAGGCTGCTCAAAGTCAGAGGAGAATGTTTCTGCTTCCATCCACAAAGTAGGTCAGAGGATATGATAATACCAATAGCTAGTATTTTGTTGAGAATTCTTTGTGTATAGAAAGCACCATATTGAGAGCTCTAAACCAATTGATTCATGAATTCTTCACCACCATGGATATGGAGAGCTAATATTCTTCTGGATTTACAGATGAGGTGCCTGGATTTCAGAGAGTAAGCAACCAGATCAAGGTTATACAACAGTGTCAAGCTTCAAAACCAGGTGGTATATCTTTAAACTTGGCTTACAATACTCATTATAAGAACATTGAGTATCATTGCAATTTCCCTTTGAGCATCTCACTCAGTACCGGGGTGGGTGAGTGAAGTATTGGGACAGGCCTTTGCTCAGAACAAGCTGGAATTCTGGAGAAAAAGCAATCATATGGACAAACCACAGTGACAATGTGAGCAAGGCCTAGGGGTATAGAGAGGAATGAAAATTTAGTTTTATCTCAGGGTAAGGAAGGGGTCTAATAAAGAAAGATTTGAAGAGAAGGTAATACTTAGACAAGAACTGAAGGATAAAAAGGAGAGAGACCAGTAGGGTCAAAAGCACAGAAGTGTGGACCTGAATGGTGTGGTAGTTAAGTAAGAAGAGTCTAGAGTTGCTCCAGGGTCAGTGAGAAGGGAATACGGTAGAGAATGCTAATGATCACCAATATCTAATTTTTCAGCTTCCTTTGTGGCTAAAGTGAAGCATTATTGTGATTTCATTTTTGGCCAATAGAATGGGATAGGAAGTGATAATGCATGTCTTCCAGGTCTAGAGCATAAACTTTTCCATGGGTGATCCTTTCTCTCCCCATATTCTGGAAGTCAGGAAGATCTCTGAGATCCCAGAGAAGCAGGTAACCCATAAGAACAAAGGAAAAGAGGGTTCTGAATTATTGCCCAGGGTCGTCACTCTCCTCTTAGCTGACCCTCATCACATGGAGGCATGGATAAGAAACAAATTCAGTAATATTCTACTAAAATTTTGGGATTATTTGTCCTAGCACTTGGCCCACCCTGACTAATCCTGGAGGTCAGTTAGAGGCGAACTTCAGCACAGTCACTGAGAGCCTTGCTCATGGAGATGAAGAGTTTAGGATTTGCCTTTATCAGGATTGAGAGCTTTTGGAGGTTTTAGCAAAGGAGTAGCTCAGATCTGTATTTAGGAGGTTTATTCTGGGTGCTGCATTTTCAATGAGTTGGACTAGATACAGGATGCTAGGAATGAGAAGAGGTGTGCATGGCTAGTGGTCTATCTGTGCAGCCCACTAGAGGGAACCTACCTCATATCATCTTATTCTATTTTTGTACACTGTGGACATTGCACATAGAAAGGCCCTGTGACAGAGATGTATGCAATGTCATAAATGAATGAATGAATGACTTCATCACTGCCAACTACTTTATGCCAGTACCTGTGGTTGGTGTTGATATGTGTCATCTCATTAAATTCATGATTGTCATCTGCCATCGAATGGGTGAGGAAACAGAGACTGAGACACATTATGCTACTTTTCCAAAGACCTAGAGCCACTAAATTATAGATCTAGAGACTTGAACCCAGGCCCTTCTGACTCCAAAGCTCACACTTCTTTCATTCTACCCTGCTTGCCCAGTCATCTTCAAGGAGGAAGGAGCTTTTTCACTCCTTTTCACTACATGCTATTCACGTGGATTCTGTCTGGAATATGTAGTGACAGGAAATAGTCTCAATTATCATGGCTTCAATGACATTTAGAAGCCTTTGGGTTTTCAGAAATGGTGAGTAAGGCTTTCATTTTACACATGAGGAAGTGTAATCTAGAGAATGGGAAGGATTATTGGGCCTATAATATATTCTTTTCTTTTCTTGGGGATGCTCTGGGGCAAGAAATGTAAACTGGTCAAATCTCCTTATACATACGCTGGAAGGATTCCAGAGAAAACCACAGGTGGTATTTCTTAATGGCAGAGTCTTCACCTTTTGAGTACCTTTAAACAGCATGAAGCTTATCACTCTAGGATTGCTAATGGTCAATACACCTAGAATCTGTAGATTCATGGAGCATGGCTTTCTGAAAAATGTCATATAAGCCATGCAATTACTGAGTATAAAATGGAGATGTTTCATGACCAAAAGATCTGGTTTTCATGTACGTGATGTGCTTTTATACTTCTTTTAAAGACCTATATGTGAAATCTGGGGCAAAACATGTCCTAATGTGACAAGAAAGGGCCCGAGAAGTAGCATGGGCAATCCTAGGCTTCTCCCTGCTTCCCCTATGCCTTGTGATTACTCATAGCTCTGAAATTAATCATAAAGCTTGATCCTTGGTACCATACTTGATTCTTTTGAGTGCAATTTGAGAATCCAATGGTTTTATTTTTGCCAAAGGATACTGTTTTATCCAAGACCACATGGTCTGGCAGCAGTAGAAGATCCAATCTCAGATCTCCTGTCTCCTATATCCCAAATAAATTTGATATTGAAGTTTCCTTTGTTTCTACATTGTCCTCATCCTCCACATTTTCTTTTATGATTTAAGATGATGATGATGACGACAAAGACAGCAATGACCGCAACAGCAACTACCTTTTATTAAGTACCTACTCTGTATAAGACATAATGCTACATCCTCTATAACAACAACACAAACATGTATAAACATTCACTATTCATTCAAGACGAATATGTATAGAACTTTTATTAGGTTGAACATTATGAAACTTATAATATTAAACCTACAAAACAGCCATTATGTATGGCTAGCCCTAATACTGTATGCCAGGGAATCTAAATTAGGTGGTCAAGGAAAGCCTCTCTGAAGATCTTTGATCTGAATGACGAGAGGGAACCTAGTACATACAAATCAAATGGGAGATTATTGCATGAAAACGGAAATTTCTACTGTAAGGCTTTTAGGAGGGAACCAGTTTGGGAACTTGCAAAATTGGAAGGGCATTGCTATAGCTGGAGCAGAGTGAATGAGACAAAGAAGGATAGAAGTAAAATTTGGACACGTTGCAGGAACCAAGCCTTTGGGCTTTGTAGGTAGGACTAAAGAGCCTAATTTTTTTTTATGCCAAATGGGTTTTGACTTGGAATAGGAGAGGGGAGAAGGAGATATGCTTTACATTGTTAAAGAGTCTCTCTAACTGCCAACTGAAGAGCGGGTTGTAGGGGTATAACAGTGGTGACAGGTGGATATTGTATGATGCTCCAGTACTGGTCAGGTAAGAGCTAGCGGTGGTTTAGACTGGAGTGGACAGCTCTGAGGATGGAGATAACTACTTGGATGTGGGATTTATTTTGGTTGCTTCTGATAAACAGATGTTCCCCCTTGTTCCCAATAACCACATCACAAAAGCTTTTGTTGATGTTTCAGAAAATGTTTGCTAACAATCTCTCAACTTGGAGAAAGCTGTGGAAACTGACAAGGGTTGTACTCACTTCCTTTGATGTATGATTTATGGGTAAGATATTTCAAGTTAATTCTCTCCTTTGTCTCAGAGCAAGATTTGCTTTGAGTGGTGGCCACACTTGATGGAAGGCATCTATAGCAGCCCCCTTAGCCAAGGGTCCTAGCTTTGGTATAGGGAAAGCTAGATAGCAGAGCTCACATGCTCTCCTCTAGAAAACGAAACTGCTTCCCAGTCCAGAGATAATTAAGCAAAAGTCTCACGGCTGCAGTGAACAGAAAGGAAGGGCTATGATGGGCAGATTCTTGGCATAGCTGTTCAGGATACACAAGGGCTTGCCCAGTGACCAGGAGAGTAAGGGCCACGGAGGAAAACTGGCCGAGGATTAATTGAATGATGAGGAGGAGGATGAGGAGGAGAGGAAAGGGAGATTGGAGTCTGGGACAGAGCCCGGGCTGCCTTTGTAGGCAAGTTCCCTAACAACACATTCTGGGGGGAAGGCAGGGGTTGATTGAAGCTTAATTCAGATTCTTTGAATGTGCCTTAAGGAGACAGACTAAGGAATGATCTGATGAAATGCAACGGGAAGCAAAACTTGGCAAGGGCACAGTGGCAAATGAGCTGAGAATATGGGGAGATATCCTGCCAAGACCCCATTCCCCCCAGGACCACCCTCCGTGTATCCGGAGAAATCAATCAAATGGACGGGACTGGATGGCTCCCACAGAACAGCAGTGGGGGACCCCGGTGAGGGTTGGGGGTCTTCCATTTACAAACAGGATTTGAGTCTCAACAGAGCATTAAGACGGGTCAGTGAAGGCATAGGGGAGGCACTCAAACTTTCTTAATATCCTGTGGGTGACTCAGCGGTGCCAAATGCTATGCCTATTCCTGGAGTGTGCCCAGGGAATTATAGCCCTGCCTCCCAGTTCGTGTGAAGTCCCAGCAGCAGGGAACGTGACATGATTCCAATGTCCCACCACACTGGGGAAATTTGTGAGAACCTTGTAGAGAGTTCACAAACTCCATCAACCCACTAAATATTCCTTGTCCTTGCTCTTGAGCACCCCATGTTGCCCAGTGCTGCCTCTTTCCTCTTAGATGCTCAGAGTACTCTTCTCTGAAAGTCCAGCTTGATGTATCCTTGTCTCCACTCAGGCAGTCAAATCTCTATGAATGTCTCCCTGTAGGCCACTTACAGGATCATCTGTCAGGGTCTTCAAAATGAAAAGTTGGAAGGACTAAATATCGATAGACTCCTTTTTATATGTAAACTCCTTCCTGCTCCCCTCATGAATTTCATTAAAAAAATCTCTTTACAATATCCAAAGTGCTTTACCCAACATAACTCTGAATCTTACTCTACTTTTGTGAAGTAGCTATCATTATCCCCAGCTGACTGGTGAGGAAACAGACTCAGAGGGGAGAGATCTACCCAGGCCACATGGTAAGTTTCAAAGAAAAGAAGGCGCTGGAACCTGGGTCTCCTAGTCTCCACCTTGCTCACTCATCTCTATGCAATGTTGTCTTCACTATCTTCTTTTCTTAACTTGCCACGTCAATGGGCAAAATAGAACAAAATAATATTCCCTATTCCCATGTCCACACAAACATGGATACAGCCTCTAGTCTATTTTCCTTTAGTTCTGCTGAGACAAACTGTCATCTGGAAAAAATTTGTTTCTTAACACTTCCAGTCTCATTGACTACCCTCTCCAACCTCATACTTTTTGATCCAACAACCCTCTCCCATCCCAACTACTCATAATGATAAAAAAAAACAAAACACAAAATTGTTATTTCACATTACTGTCTCTTCCTTTGCTCATACTCTTTTCCCTTTTCCAATTGCCTTCCCTATCCTTTGACAGGGAAACTTCTGGAAACAGGAAACATCATTCAGGAAAGGTCCTTCAAACTTCAGGAATGTACCCTTGACTTCCGACTGGGATGAATGGGTCATCTCCATTCCCACAGCCCTCTCTCTCTTTCCCTGACCAGATCATATTATTGTTGCCTATTCACATGCCTCGCCTCTTCCTCTGGCCTAGAAGCTCCTTGAAGGCAGGGGCTTCCGATCTTCAGCATTTAACACAGATCTTAACCCATCATAGCAGGTACTCAGGAAATATTTCTCACCTTGATCAGAAATTATAAACGATATATAGTTACACGTCCAGACACTTAATTTTAATAATTAAACAACCATTTTCTTGTTTCCAGAAACAATTTCATTGGCATTTTATTATAATTTTATGTATAACAAAATTTACAGTTCTGAAGTATTGAGTTAGATGAGTTTTAACTTTTGTATATACTTGGGTAACCACCGCCTCAAACAAATTAGACTATTTCCTACCTGTTTTCTTCCTTGATTACAGCCCACAAGAAGTCTTCTAAACTCATTGGCCAAGGCGAAGAATCCCAGTTTTAAATCAATATCTGAATGTGAGCTGTCCTCTACAAGTACAAACCTTGGCCCGAGGAACCATGATGGTTGGAGCCAATTGGCAGGATCATGGTGAATGATGCAATGCATGGCATTACTCTTCAGAACAGAAATGGCACTGTTGTTGATGGATAGTTTGCTGAATAACATTTTATGTCCCTCTCATTCATGGTCAGTGGTCAGGGCAAAACTCTCTTTTCTTCTGGTCTAAGCAGAGAAGTTCTGAGGAATCCAAATCAGCCAGGGACAGATAATTGAGCTCTGGGTCCTAAATAATCCTTAAGCCTGTGGCCTGGTTTTCATTTGGTCCTGGAGGATATCTTTTCCTTCCATGGGTTGTGAGCCAATGTTTTATTTTCCTGCTGATTTATGACCTCCTATAAATTAACAGAGACCTTTCAACTGGGAACTCCACATCCCAAAGGCATGAATCTTCCATAAGTAATTCCTCCCTGAGGCATCCAGAGTTAACTCTCAATTACGTACTATGATGGAGATGCGTTGTGGCTGAGATGATATAAATGCTACTTATACTCAAGTTGGAAATGTCAGATCAAGTCACAGGAAGAGAACAGTTGGATTTGTGTCCCAGAAATATAAAAGCTTTGCCAGCTCTGCACAGAGGAAGGGGTCTTATCATGTCTTTAGCTACAGTAAATATTGTTTTTTTTTAATACCTCTGATGAGATATAGAGGACCATGGGAACACATTGTCTCCTCTCAAAGCAGTCCTAGCTAGTAGTGAAGATAGACACATCTATAACACAACTACAAGATAATATTTTCCATTTATTTGGAGATTATTTTTATGAATATTTTAGTGACCTGCGCACCCAAAACCATAATGAAATGGGAGAAATAAAGCACTAAATCACAATCTTTACCAAGTCTGGTACTATATGTCTTCAATTCATTCCTTCTTTTCTTCAGATATTCATTGAGTATTGCTAGATGCCAGATATTCTGCTGGGGATCAGGAATAGTGTCATAAAGAAGAGGTGATGTTTACCTTCAAGGGTTCACAGCTGTGGTAGCTAAGGATCTGTGGAGTGTGCTCCCACCAATTGTATACCAGGTGGACATAAGTATGGAGTAAAACAGAGATTCAAAGTTTGAGGTAGAAAATTTATTTATGAGTTCTCTCTTAAGATGATTTTTTTTTCTTATGGAGTAAGGAAAAATGGGTTATAGTAGAAAAGGCTCAGAACTAGGAGTCAGGAGGTCTAGTGTTTACTCTCAGATGCTATTCCCATTAATCGGTGATTTTGTAAAAGTCATTTAAACTGTTAGCTACAGTTTCTCTATACATACAATGGGGACAATACTTACCTTGCAAATTGCAGTGTGTGTTTGTGTGCGTGTGTGATAAGAATTATCCACTGTACAAACCATTCTTCTACAAATTCAATACTTGTTCGTTCCTTCTTCTAAATATTCATTTATTCCATATAATAGTTTCTTTTTTGTGACTCTTCTAACAAATTACCACAAACTTGATTACTTAACAGAACATTACTCTTTCCTCCAGTTCCGGAAGTAGAAGTCCAAAATTGTATCACTGGGCTGAAGTCAGCACTCTGGAGGCTTTAGGGAAGAATCTGTTCCATGCCTCTTCTAGCTTCTGGTAGCCACTGGCATTCCCTGGCTTGTGGTCACATCACACTCCAAGCTATGCTTCCATGGTCACATTGCTTCTGTTTGTTAGCTCCTTCTGCCTCCCTCTTACAAGGACACTTGTGATTGTGTTTAGGACCCACCCAAATAATATAGGATAATTTCTCCATCTCAAGGTCCTTAGCTAAATCACATCTGCAAAACTTATTTTTGCCTTGTTGGGTAACATACAGGTTCCAAGTACTAGGAAATCTTTTATAGGGCAGTTATTCAGACTACTGCATTCTATATTCATGTGTTTACCTGGTACTTTGAGAGTTGATAAAATACATGGATTAAGAATATGGGATCTGGAGTCAGAAGGACCTAATCCTGAGTACTGTCTCTGCCACTTCCTAGCTGTGACCTTGGATAAGCCCCTTCCACTATATGTTTCATATGAGATTATTTATATAAAATATTTAGTTAGCATAGTTAGTACAGGGTATTAAGTATTCAATAGACATCAGAAATGATCTATATTAGGCATTCATAGGCTAGAGTTGGCAGTTCTCGTTTCTTCCATTGGAAAACTCAAGAACTGGTGGAGAAAATGTGAAATACACAGTTTCAGTGAAGTTCAATAGCTGCTATTAGCAAAGGAAGGTCAAGGCTGTCAACCCAGAACTGGGTCTTATAACCTGAAAGACAGGAAGTAGACAGTATCTGGGAATCTGAAGTAGTTAACTCAGAAGGAAAAGAGTCCAGAGAAATTAGTGAATACAAAAAAAGAAAAAAAAAAAGACATGACAGAGCAGAAGACTTACTAAGGAGTAACAGGCAGTCTAGTCAGCATCTGAGGGTTGCCAATGGCTGGTTCATATAGGGCCACCAGTGCCAGGCAGGGTCTGTTTCCCGGGCATGCAGCCTGTGCAGTTACACATGCACTACAATCAGAAAGCCTTTGTGCCTTCTTTAGCACCTTGCTGTTGCTGTCTTAAATTCCTAATAATTTTTTTTTAACACGGAGTTCTGCATTTTTGTTTTGTGCTAGGCCCTGCAAATCCGGTAGCCCGTCCTGGTGCCAAGGAAATGAGTTTAGGCTTTTTCTTAAAGGACAAGAGCTTCCTATTAAAAACCTTTTAAACAGAGGCAAACATGATCAACCTTGAGTTTTAGAAGCAGCAGTCACAAGTTCTTTCTGGGGAGACTGGTGAATGGAACGTCGGCAGATAAATTGCAACAATTGAGATTGGGGGTCTGGCCTGTGGCAGAAAGAAGGATTATAGGAAAGAGGCAACATCCATCAGATTTGATATATTTAGTGGCAAGAAGCAGTGGCAGTTGGATGCTGAACTTAAAGAAGAGAGAGAAGACCAGGATAACTCCCATGTTTTTATCCCAAATGATGGAGGGAAGCAAAGCCACTGATGGGGCAGGGAACCCAGGCAGTGAGTAGTGGCAAAGTCAATAAAGAGTAATGCTATTGAATTGGAAGGGACTGTGAAATTATCTCCCTCCTCATCCTCACCCCCCTTCTCCTTGTCCTTCTCCTACTTCCCCCCACCTTCCTTCCCTGCCTTTTCCTCCTATCCATGGAACTGGGAACATCAGTTACAACCCAATAGGAAAGAGTGAGGTAGATTTCAGACTTTACAGAAATTGTCTTTTTCCTGTCTGTCCCCCAAATAGCTTCCACAGTGCCAAAAGCTCTCCTACCTAGGCAGTCTTTTTCTTGCCAACCTGATCCCTTTTTCTGGAAGGATTTTGTCTAACTATCCTTGCTTCCCTTCTCACATCCATGTCTTTATACACACACACACACACACACACACACACACACACACACACACACAGACATTTAACCCACTTCTATTCTCCTCTTTCTTCAGGCTGTTTATGTCAGGAAAGTCTTCACTATTTTAAAGGATTGCCTCCCAAGCCCATGCCCGTGGAGACACACACACACACATACACACACACACACACACACACACACACAGTGTGTTCTCCATGATATACTTCACTGATTCCTGTCTTATCCATCTTTTCAGCACTATCATGACTACAATAAAATATTTTAATGATTATTTGGGTAATGCCCTCCTTTCCCATTAATCTGTTAGCACCAAGACACAAAAACCATGACTCTTTTGCTCACTGTGGCATCTCCTGAACTTGTCAGAACCTGGAAAATAATAAGTGATAAATGAATGTTTTCTGAAGGAAGTACTATAAATGAATGAATGAATAATGAATGAATGTAGCCAATTACCATGCTGATGACATAAGGAGTCACCTCCAAGCACACAGAGGCATAAGACAAATCTTTGGCAGTGTCGGGGGATGGTAGGGGGGAGGGCCTGAATACCCAAATCCTGTAAAATGGTCTCTGGTTAGAAAGACCCAAGAGCAGCAGCTCTAATAGTGGAATATTGGACTACTTGATTTTAATGAGAATTACTTACTGCTCAGCAGTTTATAGTTTATAAGCTGCTTTACTTGGATTATCTCATATGCTCCACACAGGAATGTTGAATCAGAGGAATTATTATTCTCAATTGCAAATGAAAAAAGGAGTCTCCGGGAGATGGTGTAACTGCTCAAGGTGTCACAGAGACGAAAGCACAGGATTAGTGTCGAAAGCCAGGTGTGTTTGGCTCTGAAGCCTGTGCTTTCTTCTCCACATCTTGGTGTTTCTTAAGCTATGGTGCTATTCTTTTTTTTTTATTTTTATTTTATTTTTTTTATGGTGCTATTCTTAAGCAAATAGACAATTACAGAGAACCTACTCTGTGTCAGGCTCTGGCTCTGTGCTTGGGCTACAGAGATATACCTGCCTCTTCAAGTGAGAGGTAAATGGACAACTAGACAGGACAAGCTCATAGCCAGCATGCAAGGAACTAGAAGGAGGGTATGACTGAGTCAGCTCCGAAGTTGGCTCCGTGTCTGGGACCAGGACACAGAGCCGGCAGGGGCAGTGCCTTTCTGAGAGACAAGGCTAATCCCTGGCACAGCAGGATAGCAGACTACTTGGGGAATGATCTCAGAGACAGACAGGGAGGGCCCTGGCCTTGCTTGCTCACTGCTGACAGTCACAAGCTCCTGGCCTGCCCACTAATGAACAGTGGAGGAGGGTTGGAGTTGCCCTCAGTCCTCAGTCTTTCCATGGCCTTTGCCTTCCTTCCAGTCCTCTGTCTTGTTTTCTAGCACCTTCTCTTCCTGGACACCCATCAGGCCTCTTTCTTTGTCTTTGATTAAAGAAATAATTGACAAGGACTGACAGTGATGCTCCTGCAGAGAAGAGAAGGGAAGAGGGTTACACTGCATGGAAAAGTCACACAGACCCAGAGAGGGATCCCTACCTGTGGGATGCTATTTTGCACGGTTGTGTTTTTGTAAAAATAATGTGAGTATTTGGGGTGAAGTGATGAGGTGTGTCCCAGAGAAAGATAATTTCTTCATTCATTTTGGAGCAGGGGAAAGACTGTCTTTGGAAGGGGCCATAATTTGATATATTTCTCTACCACTTAAATGCAGTCATGGCAAATTGCATAAAGCAACTTGAGGCTTGGCTTCCACCCCACTTAATAGTGAGGACAACAATGGTACTTGCCCTATGGGATGATTGTATCAATTAAATCAGAGAACATACAAAAAGCAGGTGACCTAGCATTTGTTATATGACTTCTTTTTGCTAAAACAGAGCTGTTTGTATGATCTTTTATTCGACACACATTTACTCTGATCTACTGGACACCAGGAGAACATACAAATAAGACACTGATCTTGCTCTCAGGAGCTAGTTTAACAGAGGAGACAGATATATGGGAACCGTTTCTGAGCTGTGAGTTAGAGGGTATCCGGGAAGCCTTCACAGAAGGAGCAACTGGTTAAAGATGTCTGATAGGGACATTCAAGGAAAGGGACCCTCCTGAATAAGGCCATAGAGATATCCAGTGACTTGGTCAATATGAGGGCTTCCTTGCCATGTCTATTTACCAACCTGATGTGAAGATACTTTGCAGACTTTGGTTTGGGTTGGGGAGAGAGTGTGGGATACTCTGGGTGATGAGAAATGAAGTAGTCAGAATATTTAAGATCATGGGCTCGGGAGTCAGTTATCTAGATCCAAATGTGCTTCATCACTTTGCTTACTAGTGCCATCCCAGGCAACGTACTATTATCTCTGGGTCTCACTTTTATTGTCTATCGAATAATGGTACTAGAAACCACCTTCATAGAGCTGGCCTGATAATACAGGCACAGCACTTAGTCTAGCAGCTGGTACCCAGTGAATGATCACTCTGTGTGTGTGTGTATGTGTGTGTGCAAACAAGCATGTGTGTGCGCGCGTGTGTGTAAGTGGGACGGGGAGAGAGACTTTGTGCATATGAGTTAGCATTTATGGAGTGCTTATTCTCTACGGTAGAAACTAAGCTAATTATTATGCATACATGATTGTGTGAAATGGTTCCATTAAGCCCATTTCACAGGTCAGAAAAATGAAGTTTCAGAGAGGCTAAGTAATTTGTCTTAGGCCACATGGCTAGAGAAAGCAAGAGAGCCAGGATTTCAGCTAGAATGCCTGATGCAGAAACACCTATATACTAGCTGTCCTTCTAAGACCTAGACTAAGTGCAAGCAGTCTCTCTTGGTCTTCAGTCACTCCTTGTGGCTAAGATTCCAATTAACATGTGGCCAATCAGAATTAGATCCTTCAAATCATAAAATCCCAAGAGAAATAGCAAGTTTCATCCCTTGGGAGATGAAGGGTCCCACCCAAAACTTGCTCCAGAGTTTTAAAGGAAGGGAAAAGAAGAAAAGAGAGATGGTTTTACTCAAAAAGGTGATGCACATGTTTCCAGGGGCCAAAGAAGGGATGGAGATTCTGAGCCTAGTGGTTTTCAACGCTTTATTCAGTTTTTCATTATTGCTCAAGGCTTGGGCAAGGGTGTACTGTTGGGTCTTGAACAAAGATGGAAGAAAAAGAGAAGGTTCTCAACTGCAAGTCTAAGGAAACCCTTTCACTGTGTCTGTGTCACATGATTTTGCCTGCACACATCAAGCAGGCCAGATTCTACTGGTCTATTATCTCTGGAAAGGGGACTCTGTATGTGGAAGCTGTTGGGAGTGAGGGAGACATTTGAGAAAAGATAGGCCTCAGCTCTAAAAAGACGGGATTTGTTTTGTACAATGAGTTTCTGAAATTATTTTGCTCAGTTGCCCAATGTTTGAATGGCACTGGGTGCTATACCTTGTGCTAGGCTCTGCAGGGGCCCCTGCACTGGAGGAAAAGTGTTAGATTCTAAGTGATATGATGAGGGGGTTTGTCCACAGCACAGAACTGGCACAGAGAAGGGCATGATCATCTAACTTCTGGTCAAAGTTCTACTTACCTTATTTTAAACACAGCAGGGGAATATGTCCTTCAGAATGCTCCTATCTCACAGAAGGAGGAGAGTAAATACAAAGATTCATAGCAAGGAGGAATGAACCAGGGCACTCGTTTCTTAAGAACCATGTGGGCAAGTTCAAACTTCCATCAGCTCTTCTTTTATCACAGATGCAGCTCGTACCTGCCTCACATGCTCATTCTGGCTTTTCTCTAGCTGCAGGCAGAGCAATAGCAATTGTAAGTGCCTGAGGTTCATTCTCCACTTTGGCCTGTTGAGCATTCAGAAAAAACACTTTAGTTTAAGGATTGGCTCAAAGAGAGGGAAATCCATCCTTTAAGTCTTCTGAAAATGATAAAAAGAAAAAGAAAGAAAAATAAAAAGAGAAATAAAATCTACTCTATCTTCAGTGAAAATGGACATAGTTAACAACCCAAGCCACAGACTCTAGTATATTCCTACCCAGGAGTGAAACGTGATCTGTGCTCCCCTAGATCTCGAAGTGGATGCAGATTTTTCTTAGGAGTGTCGCAATCCTGAAAACACTACTCAGTTCCTTTGATTCAAGCAGGAGAATCTAAGATTGTGGGCATCTCTGGAAGAAGACAGAGGTAATGCTTTGGGAAACAAACCACAGGGCTAGAGACAGGCTCTCTACAATGGCGTCTGTAACTGTTTATGAGTTAGTCCATCAACTTCTCCTTCCCCACCTAGTCTTTTTTTTTTTTAATTTTTTTTTTTTAAATTTATGATAGTCACACAGAGAGAGAGAGAGAGAGGCAGAGACACAGGCAGAGGGAGAAGCAGGCTCCGTGCACCGGGAGCCCGATGTGGGATTCGATCCCGGGTCTCCAGGATCGCGCCCTGGGCCAAAGGCAGGCGCCAAACCGCTGCGCCACCCAGGGATCCCCTCCCCACCTAGTCTTATTCCACCTCTGAGACAGACAGATTGAAGCATGGAATGCAAACAGTGATCCCCAGATCGCAAATCAGGCTCGTGACACACAGAGTTTGTGTGGCAACCAAACTCATCTCCTAAATACCTAAAAAGGAAGGGCTATACATGTGGCCCCAGCAATGGAAACATTAAATTGAGTGAAAGTATACTGGAAAACCAATAAAATAAAGATGCCTATTACCTTCAAAGAATTTCCCTCCCAAGTTTTATTTCTGTACCCCTCACCATGTACAATATTGTCCAGCCAATGCTTTGTCACATTCGGAACATCATCAGAAAGAAATAAGCATAAAAATTTATGTATAGATACTGAATAGTCAAAGGAACAAAGAACAAACAAAAAGAACATACAGTGCTGGAGGAAGAGTTTAAGCAAATAGTTTTCCAGTTCCCAACAGCTTTGAGGAAATTATTTACCTTGATACCTCTCTTGCATAAAAAAATAATGAGCTATATGCTGAAAGGCAAGAATTCTAGTACAAATTAAATAATAACAGAAGGTGAGAAAAGTTCAAGAAGCAACTAAAGAAAAAAACTTACAGTATCACTGAAGTGAAAGCCACATGGGAAGACCCAGAAGTAGGATAAACTCAAACAAAAATGTACTTAAGGACAAGTTGTGCTTGGAAAAAAAAGACATGTTAGAAAATGTTTTACAAAATAAAGATGATTTAATACAAAGAACATCACTGTGTCCTATGGAAAGACATTTTTATATAGAATAATGAGCACAATTCCTAGTAAATTTAGTATATTCCTATACTATGCTACTACTAACAACAATAATGATGAAATTAACGTGGAAAGGAAAAGTTCCCGCTTGCCTGATGCTTTTCCATGGCAACATGTAAGGGCAGAGGACAGAAGAATAGCATCTATAACTTATGGAGGAAAGGAAATTGGTCTAATTAATTTTATACCTAGCAAGAGTTTCTTTAAAAAATCTACATCCTCAAACATGCAGAATTCAATCTACAGGATGCAAAACTTTCCTTAGAATTAAAAGAACAGACACTAGACAAAGAAACACATAAAATGGAGAGATAAGATAAGAACTTAGGAGTAGAGCAGTCATAGTAAAAAGGATTGGTGGTGAACATTAATCCATTTAAATATATAATTAATGTTAATGACCCTGAGTGTTACTGTTATTTAGAAGAATAAAACTATTATAAAGCTTTAAATAGTAAACATAAATAGAATAAATAAATAAATAAATAAATAAATAAATAAATAAATAAAAATAAAAAAAATTAGAATCAGGATAGAAGGAAAGCAAAGATTCAGGAGATACTATTTAGGATGGAAGCATATAATTTTTAAAAATGTCTCCATTGTCGATGTTTCAAATAATGTCCTCTCCTTTAATTTTAGAGGAGGTTTTAATAAATGGAATCTATTTTTGTGAAATAACTTTTATTTAAAATTAAGTAACTCCTTTAGTTTCTGCTACATTCAAGAAACTTGAAAATAATCCTCTAAGGGTGCTTAGGTGGCTCAGTTGGTTAAACATTTGCCTTTGGCTCAGGTCATGATCTTGGAGTCCTGGGATCAAGCCCTGCATCAAGCTCCCTGCTCAGTGGGGAGTTTGCTTCTCTCTCTCCGTCTTTGTCCCCACTTGTGCTTTCTCTCTTGCTCAAATAAATAATAAAATATTTTTTTAAAAAGAAAATAATCCTCCATATTTTAAAATGGTCTACATTGGATGATTGTGATTTCACTGAGAGATGATACATGGGTGATATCTGGTTTCAAAAATGTATTTATTTGTGCCTTTTTTCTTAATCAAAGCAGACATGCTAATGAAACAGTAGAATAATAATCAAGAAGAATTAGGTTGAAATAAAAATCTATGAAAATGAAGAAGGAAAAAGAAAGAGATGATGATTAGAAATTAGGAAACATGTAATATAAGCCTTTGGACTACTCAGTACAAGAATAAACCAATGTCCATAGCAAAGGAGAATGTTGTAGGAAATATGTGTCACAAGTGTGAGTTCTCCAGAGTTAAACATATAGGCCTATTATATATGCCCTTTGTGTTCAAAATATAACAGTTTCTCATACATTTTACCTTTGCAAGGTCATAAACAAGTTATCGGGGTTTATACTTGATGGAATCTGCTTCTATCTTCTGCAATTTGTAACTAAAGACAATTATATTGCTCTTTTAAGAGTTCTATTCTTGGCCTCTGAGATCTGACCCTCTGAGGACTATAAGCTCTGTGAGGATAGGGATTGTGTTTTTTTATGTTTATTCACCATCCTTTAGAATCTGGCAATGTACCTGGCATAGAGCAGTACTTAATAAATCTTTGTGAATAGAATTAATTAATGACTGCTATATGCATGGATATTAAGCCCTATTCTCAAGATCACCTAGCAGAGAGTTATAGAACTGGAATTTGATCCTTGGGTTCCCTAATTCCAAACTCCCTCTGCTCCCTGCTGCACCATACTTGCTTTCCTAAGTTCTGGGGAAAGGAACAGTGGAAATCCTAATCATGAAACATTTTGTCAAGTGTCAAGTGACACTTTGACAGTCCACACTGGACTGTGGATCTGCCGTGGATGATTATCCTTCTGATGTGTTATGGGTTTGAAGAAAAAAAGGAAAAAATGTTAGAAGAGATGATGTCTGCAGATACAAAAGAGTAAAAGATTACAATCCACAGGGTTCTTCGCCACACATACCACTTTGATAAAGGGCTCATGGGTCTCAAAGAGCTCTCGGTATACTCTCTACTCAGCTCTCAGCTTCATTCTGCTAAAGCGTGAGAGTGCTGGGATTCTAAACCCCCAATGGTGATGCCTCCTCACACAACCCCCGGGGGCACTATAAGACTTCAATGCAATGGTGACTTTGGTATCTTGGAAGATTGCTTTCTGTAATGGGAGGTTAAAATAGGACCTTTGGTGATTTACTTTCAGAATATACACTGCCAACTACTTCTACCTTCTAGAGTGTGGTGTTAGCAGACACATGCAGAACGTGTAAAAAATGGGGTCAAAGATGGTGTGGCTATTAGCCCAATACTCACCTGGAGGGTCTAAAAATTAGTGAAGAAAATATTTAAACAATTTTAATTGGAAAAAGGTTGTTAGAGATGTGGCTTCTTGAATATGGAAGGAGAAAGGAGCTCATTCAACCTCACTTCAGGAAGAATGAGTTTGTTTGTTTTAGATTTTGTTTATTTATTCATGAGAGACACAGAGAGAGAGGCAGAGACACAGGCAGAGGGAGAAGCAGGCTCCGTGCAGGGAGCTCCATGTGGGGTTCCATCTCAGGACTCTGGGATCGTGACCTGAGCCAAAGGCAGAGGCTCAGCCACTGAACCACCCACGTGCCCCAGGAAGAATGAGTTTTAAGGAATTTCAGGAAGACTGAAATCTGTAGGCTGACAGTGGTTGATAATGGATTCATGCCTGCTGAAAGCCTAATGGAGGAAGACTGACTGGTATGTGTTCTGGTGATAGATGAGGAGGAGCAATTTGTTGGGAAAGACCTGCCCTCCCAGAGTTCCTTGATGACAAGAATATATGCTTCTAATGGATCAGATGGTGGTCACTAGAAAAGAAGTTAGGAGTCATCCTAAAAAGACTTTCCCCAAAAGAACTTCTGAATGAGTGTTGGGACCCCAGTAAAGAGAGTCCCTATGGGACAGACAGTGCCCAAAGGGGAAGTTGCAGATGGACCATGTTTAGGGAACCAAATGAGAGATATTCAAATGTGTAGGAGGCTGTTTATAAAGAACTCACAAGAATGCCACAAGAAAGTACCAGCTTTGGGGTGCCTGGGTGGCTCAGTTAGTTGAGCATCAGACTCCTGGTTTTGGTTCAGATCGTTGTCTCAGGGTTATGGGACTGAGCCCTGCCTTGGGCTCCACGCTCAGCAGGGAGTCAGCTGGAGATTTTCTCCCTCTGCCCCTCCCCTATTTGCACCTGTGCTCTCTCTCTCTCTCTCTCTCTCTAAAATAAACAATTTTTTTTGGGGGGGAGTAAATATCAGCTTTAAACATACACTGAACCTAGTCTCAGTTTATTTCTCATTATTCCCAAAGGAAACCAATGTCAGATTATAGCAGCATTGATAAAAGGAGACTATTCCTGGCCTTTGTCTCTCCTGAGTCTTCCACTTCAATCCTTATGAGGGGATGAAGGAAAAACAGAAAGGAAACTATGAGCACCACACTTCATGTAGGCTTGATTTGGGGAAGGAAGAAACTTTTAAATGATAAATGAAGTTAAAATTGTGATAATTCCACAGGATTGAACACATTCATCATTAAACTGAACTGAACTGAATTAATCATTGAACTGAATTGTATGGGGGATGTTTTTAATTATCGAAGAGCAATCAGACAAACCATCAAGCCAACTCAGGATTATATCCAGTCACAGGATATGTCTGAAAGGGCACTGGGGAAAAGAGTAGAAATGCTTTGCCCCACCCCCACCCCCCACCCCACCTCACCATGCCTTTCAGAGGCCTGATCTTTCAACGTCTTGGTTATGCTTTTATTGTTTGCAGGAGAGAACCAGGGAACACAGAACTCACTCTGATTTGAATTCCATTTATTCTCCCCATGCAAGATTCCCTCTAATATAATAAAACAACTAGTATCAATTACAGAGCATTTGCTTGGTCCCACATACTATGCTAAGTGCTTTATAGAAATGAACTAACTTAATCTTGTTATTCACCATCCCAAGGAAGCAGGTATCATAGTTTCTTATTACACATTGAGAACCTGGGGCTAAGATGGGGGAAGCACTTGTAACCAATACCACATGACTAGTGAGTGGCAGAATCTAGGTTTCAGTGGATTTCTAGCCAACTCCAGGGGTGCCTGGGTGGCTCAGTCATTGGGCATCTGCCTTTGGCTCAGGTCATGATCCTAGGATCTTGGTGCCGGGCTCCCTGCTTGGTGAAGAGCCTGCTTCTTCTTTCTCCCTCTACTGCTTCCCCTGCTTATGCTCACCCCCTCTCTGTCAAATAAATAAATAAAATCTTGGAAAAAAAAAAAAAAGAAAAGAAAATCTAGCCAACTCCAAAGCTTCATCTACTAACCAAAACTCCACTTCCTATCTCTTAAGCAGATGTTAAAAAGGCACTTGTGATAAAGACTTTGTTAGTCTCTAATTAAACTCTGATGCCTGGGAAAGAACTAACTGTAAACAACTCACTCCAACTTAATTATGCTATTATGCCATTGCTACAAGCGAAACAGTGGATTCACTTCTTGAAATTTCTGCTCGTTGTCATTAGTTCTGCCTTATAGCACCACATGAAATAAGTTTAATGACTTTAATACAGGAGAATCTTTGTGTTACAGTGACCATATCTCCTTTAAATCTCTTTTTTTTTTCCAATTGAACCGTCTTGGTAGTTTCTAACATATGTTATCCTTTAACTTGTCCTTACATGATACAGTTAGTATGGCTTCCCTGACACTTCTTTCTACCAAGAGATGGAGAGAGTACTTTGTTCACTACACAGCACTGCAGGCAATTTAAACATCCCATATGCAATTAGGCTTTAACAGTAAATGTTTGTCAGTTAGTTGGATTGATGATTCCTCATCAGTTCCTTCTTCAGTCTAGATTTTTAAATCTAGATTCCCCAAAGTTTGTTAATGTGTTTTTAAAGTTGCTCTGATCAAATTAAATCTTGACTTTGCCCCCTAGGGGACTTGAGATCTATTTTGTTTTGCTCAGAACCATGGCCTCATTTGAGTCATTTAAACAGTTCATGCTTCTGCCTTCCCCTTAGTGACCTTTTAATTCATCCCTGATACATTTGACCTTGTTTGCTTTCTGACATTCCACTTTGTATGTAATCCCATGACATTCAAGTAGAGCATTTTCTAGATATTTAGAAACAGAAGACTAGACTTCAGGGGAAATGTTAATAGGACAACTTTTTGCCTATTCTCAACTTAGAGGTGGATTGATTTTAAGACAGTGTGTAAATACTGAAAGAAAGATAAGCAGAGAAGGAAGACTCACCTTGGATAGAGGGAAGGAGACATCTGAAGAAGAACTGAATAATGATTCTGATTAATGACAACTACCATTTATTAAGTAATGAGTACATTTTAGACACTGAAAACTGCTTTACCTACATTATACTATATCATTCTAGACAAAGTGTTGAAAGGTAAATATTCTTTTCCTCATGCTGCTTAGGAAATTCAGACTGGGAGGTATTAAGTCAGTTGCTACAGGTCTTATAGTGATTAGACTGCAGAGGGAGGAGTCAAACTTAGAGTCTTTTTTATTTCGAAGTCTAGTGTGCCTTAAACACTGTGCTTTATTGCCTCCTACATCTGAAGGAATCTAAATGAAGATGCTGGAAACAAATAAACAAAACCCAAAAAAGTCTCTGATGTAGAAGAGAGATTGAAGAGAATATAAAACTACTGGACTTAGTGACGAAGTTGAAACTGGAGGCAATGGCAGTTGGAAGTTTCAGCAGCGTGGAGCAGAATGGTGGTCTTCACTTCACTGAGGGTGCTAGAATATGATATTACCACTTTTAACCCGGGAATAGGCCAGTGGTTTTCAATCTGGGACAATTTTGTCCCCAAGGGGATATTTGGCAATGTCTGGAGACATTTGCAGTTTATCCAGGTGCTGAGTGCAAGAGGAAAGGGATGCTGCTAAACTTCCTGCATTGCACAAGACAGCCCCCACAGTAAATAATTATTTGGCCTAAAATGTTAAGAATGCTGAGCTTGAGAAATTGTGGAATGGACTAAAGTTACTAATCTTTATTAAAATTGTATTTTCTCTCCTTAATATCAAGTAGCACTAACATGTCTGGATAGACCGAGTTTAGAGGCCATGAGAACACAAAGAAATGGGTTTCCTTGCAGGAAGAAGGGGAAAAGGAATATACTTTGGGGTGGGACTTAAAGCCTTGGAAGGAATGTGCTGAATATGAACATACCATTGTTAATACTAAGTTCTGAGTTAAGGTTCATGCCAGCCATCCTTTGCATGGGTGGTTTTTGGGTCTAACTAGAAAGAATTGGCCTTTGTATCAATACTCAATGATTGTAGCAGATTTGCCTGTTTCCTGTGTTTTTACTATTCCTTCCTTAAGAAAAAAAAATCGATGTCCGTTTTAAGTTTTAAAAGGAGGATCTGTTACCTGCTATATTTAGTGTCATGAAGGAGGAGAACTGCAATATTTGCTTTCCATAAATTTGCAAAAAGATATTTTCCACACACCACACCCATTCTATGGTTTTCCACTGACAGCTGCATATATGGATATCCTCCCATATATCTCTGGAGAGAAGGAGAGCTGGGAGGCATGGGCAGGCTCATGAATGGGGCCATTGACTTAGCTGTTCCTCGATGGGCAGGCGCGATTGCTTTCAAGGGGCCAGTTCTCTCACTGTGACCACATAGCTGGGGGCACTGCCAGTGGATGGGCTTCACCCAATAATTCCTGGTTGATTCACATTTGGGTCAATGATGTGGTAGGCAGCATCAGTTGCGGCCCCAGGCTCCAAAGGGCTACTTTCCAAGCTGGAGCTCCTTACAATCATGCCCTGTTGATAGAGGCAAGGGGAGAACTAGGGTGGGTCACTCCAGGCATGACTAGGAGAGGAGGGGAAAATAAGGAAATGGTTTTCATGAATTAGTGCTAGGGTTTTTAGAAAAATAAAAGCCTGGTTTTGAGGAAGAGGTAAAGGGATTTCAACATCATGCCATTTCCATTGCTTTTTGGATAAGGTTAAAAGTGCCTAACGTGGCCAACTAGGCTGGGCACGGACTGATCTGTCTTGCTAGCTTCCTCCAGGGCTACTCTTATCTTCTCCAGCCAGGCTAACCACCACCTTTAGTCCCTTTAATCCTCAAAGTCTTTGCAAATGCTATTCTCTCTTCCTGGAAAGGTTTGTCTCCTAATCCTTCTCCTAGCTAACTCCCTGACCTCCCAGACTAGGTCAAATTGCTGTTAGAAGTTTCCATAGTAGCCTGATCGTCTTCATTGTGGCTATCCCAATTGCAATTCCATAGCTATGTTTCCTCCATTAGTCCATGAGCTATACAAGGGTTAGGACATATCTGCCGTGGTCATCCATGTACCATCGGTACCCAGCCTAACACCTGACCCATAGTAGCTATGACTGAATGTGGTACTTAATAGGAGGTAACGATGGAGAGAAAGAGCCAGAGAAGGATTCAGGGCAGGAAGAAATGGATGAGAAAAAGAAAGAAGCAAGGACAAAACTCCATATGAAAGAAACAATATTAATCATTAGGTTTAAATTTCTGGACTTATCTATAAGTAAATGAGAGAATAAAAAAGGTTAAAATCTACACCTCCTGAATCTCAATCCAATAAAATAAACAGACAAACAGAATAAATTTAGAGAGACCTCAGAAAGAGGTCAACTACCCTCATACATGGAGGGAGTATTGAGTTTATGTCTCCGTGCAAGCCATTTCCTTGATATATCTTCTCAAGTAGCCACATGTTCTGTCTCCTGCCATTATTGAGAGAATGACCAGGGGCATTAGTATTTATCAAGCAGGAGCTCTATGCCAAGGATTGTGAAGAGCACATCAAATACATTTTCTCATTTAATCCTCAGAAACCACACAATGAGATAAGGATTGTTTCCCTGTGGTGGTGATGGGGGAAACCGAGGCTCAGAATATCAAGGTGTATTATAAGAAAGCACACTGCCCTGAGTACCTCACTCTCTGATGCTATGCCTAACTGATGTCTTCTACTGACACTTCAATTGTTGCTTTCTCAGGAAGGGTTCTCCTTACTTCACTCACCGGGTCAATCATCTCTTCTGGGCTTCCATCTCACCATCTTTGTACCTCTTATAAATCTAACTGAATGTTTTTGAGTAATTAGTTGACTACTATCTGGAGGCAAGATACATGTCTGGAGTGGATTGGCCTTGTTTCCCCAGCCCCTGAATAGTCCCTGGCACATAAAAGGTTGCCAGAAAGTATAGTTATAAGCAAATGAGTTAGATCCTTTTATGGTTCACTTACTGTGTTTTGGGCCCTGTACTGGTCTCTCTGGATATAGAGAAAATGTGTCCATGGCCACTGCTTTAAAGGACCCAATAGTCACTTGGGGGGAAAAGTACTACTAGAAAAAGAGAGAGAGAGGGGTGGGGGGGGGGAGAACTGAAATAGATAAATAGCTTGGGAAATGTTTTCTGGAGAAGAAACTTGATGAGAGTCCTCAAAGGTAATAAAGCTTTTGTCAGGTATGCAAAGGTCAGATGTGGTTAGGGAGAAGGAAACGCTGATGAAGGGAACAATATGAGCAGAAGAAAAAGAAAAGGAGGCATGAACATATGTGTGTGGCAAGTGTAAACAGATCGGTTTGCCTAGAGCATAGAGTTGGTTAAGACTATGGCCAGGAAGAGGCTGCAGAAGTTCGATGTGGGCTACATCACAAAGTGGTTTTCATACTTGCCTTAGGAGTTTGAACTCTTTACTGTAGGTGATGGCAAACACATGTTGATGGAGAAGCACAGCTGGACGAATATTGAGTGGTTCATCTGTTCTTAGAATACACATTCACTGGGTATTGGTACCACACCATGCCCTGTGCTACTATGCTGAAGAATGTGGATAGAAACTAATAAGACAAATTCCCTCCTCTGAGAAGACTGCAATTTATTAAATACATAACAGAAGTCAGGCCCTGACCTCTACTTTGCCTTTTGAAATGCAGATGCAAAAATGAAATGACTTGAGAGTGATCACAAGTCCCTCTCAGCATACCCAGAGCAACCCAGTAGTAACAGACTGAGCAATGGTGTGAGGCAGTGAGGAAGGAGGGGTTGCCAGAGGGTACGTAACTGTCCAGGAGAGGAGCTCCTGGAGAAAGTGGGTCATAGGATCAATTCCAGAGCACCGAGAGAAGAATGCATATATATTTTTTGCTCTTAAATATCTGTTCCAATTTTTTCATAACTCAGGCCTAAAAAGATTCTCCATCTATGACATCAGATGGCTGCCCAAATTTTATAATCCTCCCATAACCTCCCCTTAGCTAATCTCTGTTGGGCACCTACTTTTTGCCAGGTATTTCCATAAGCATTTACTTATACTATCCCATTTAGCCTACTAACATGCGAAATCAGTTCCAGAAACACCATTTTGCAGATGGGAAAGCTGTGGAAAGGCTAGGAAGTGGTCCAGCACAAAACGTGTTCTCAAAAATGTTCTACAACAAAATCTAAGAACTTTCCAATATATTATAGAGCATAATGTGCATTTTAGTTTGTATTTAAGCATACCAAAATTGCCATTTTTAAGACACCACTGAGTGTTAGCAAAGGAATCATCCAGTAATTATCCCCTAAGTATCTATTACTCCCCATGAAGTCAGTGGACTTCATGCAAACCCAGCCCTCATTTCTGAGACCCAGCAAAATCCAGCAATGGCCCACAGTGACAGCGTGCTGGTAGCAAAGCCTAGATGGGGACCCATATTTGTAATTCCTGTTGCCCTGATATTGACACTAAGAGTTATAGGTTCTAGCACTAGATTCAGTGTTTGCTTCCCATTTCATTTTCCCTTACAGAAAGGTGTGTTGGAAAACGTGTGGGTTTTGAAACCAGCTGGATCTTGGTCCAGGTCCAAGTTCTACCACTGACTTACTCGGTGACTGTGAATGATTTCCTCCCTGGGTTTCAAAGTCCTGTAAAATGAGGTGAACAATATCATTCTAGCAGGTTGTAATGAGTATAAATAGTTAGCACATGTAGAGCACAGATAGCACAGTGTCCAACACATAATATAACTTGGCACATGTTAGTTCTCCAGCTTCCTTTGCCAGAGGATGGAAGGAAGGTATAACTGCCACTATCACCTGCATACTTGAGGGCACAATACCCTCAAAGGATGTAAACTTCATTAGCTCCCTCCCTCAACCAGGATTTACCTCTTATCTCTGAGACGGTGCCCTCAGGTGGGGAGAATCGGTTGGAAACACTTTCTTAGATCAGAAAGACAGGCTGGGGTTCAAGGAATGCCTCCCTGGAGTCTCCATGTCAGCACGGCCTTGACAGTCACCAGTTGAGCAGACAGTTACTGTTCCTGGTTGATAAAACAAATCCATTATTCATCTGCCCATAAAACGATGTCCTTCATTGTCAGTGCTGACTTGCAAATTCTGCTAAAGGGAAGACTCTGGGTTGCGGCCACTCTTTAGTCTCATTTCAAAGGGGTTTTTCTTAGAAATGGCAGGAATGAGCTGTGTCTGTTCACGGAAGGACACTTTGCTCAAATCGTAGGGCTTTGTAAGTCCCTATGGAAATGGGAGTGGCTGAATTTCCAGACTTGGATTTGGCTAAAGGCATTTTGGAGGCCCTTCAATGGCAACCTTGGCCTCACTCGAGATTTTGGAGCAGAACGAACCATGTTCGGCATTTTGAGAATAAGAATCATGCCCTCCTCCCTCCAGCTTACTCTCTCTTATTTATTTTTTTAAATTTACTATGGCTATATAGTAAGAAAGTAAGTAAATAAGAAAAGTCAGAAAGACATGCACCTACATTCTATATTTCCAGTGGAAGAGAACAAGATTCAGACAATTCTCCAGATGTTTCCAACCTTACAGCTTTCTAGAATTATGTAATTTTTTTCAAAATTTGAGAAGTCTCCTTGACCAGATGTTTTCAATATATACACACAAGTGATATCTTCTACTTTTTTTTTCCTTTTCACTTCTCTCTAAAGGTCCACTTTTAAGTACTCTCATGAGTCGCGTTTTTTATTTTTTAATAAAATTTTGACCTGCACTACTCCAGTGGTGAGACACCAGTGAGTGACTGGGATGGCATTGATTGGGATGAAAGCAAAGACCTGGAAATAATGAAGTGTACACAGTGCCTTCCATGTGGCAGATATGATAATGGAAGGTGAGATTAATAAAAGACACAGTCTCTGCCCTTACCGAGCTACTTTCCTTTAGATTTTTGGCTGAATTCATGAATATTGATTGTTTAAAGTAATCAACTAATTTAAAATTATTAATCAATTAAATTAAAATTGATTAATTAAATAAATTTTTAGAGCAGTCTAACTTTCACACAAAATTAAAGGAAGGTAGAAAGTTCTGTGGTGTTACACATGTATAATCATTTCTCCTATTAAAAATATCACTTATCAGTGTGGTACACTTATTACAACTGATGACCCATCAACACATCATAATCACCCATAGTCCACAGTTTACATTCTCTATCTTGTATATCAATGGGTTTGGACAAATTTACAACTACAGGTATCCATCACCATATTGTTCAGAGAATTTTCACTATCCCCAAAATTCACTGTGCTCCACCTATGCATCCTTTTTTCTCCCCTAAACGCTGGCAACTACTGATGTTTTTACTGTTTTTATCATTTTGCATTTTCCAGAATGTTATATAGTTGGAATCATTCAGTATGTAACCCTTTCAGAGTGACTTCTTTCACTTAGCAATATGCATTTAAATTTCTACCTTGTCTTGAAAACTCCTATCTTTTTAATGCTAAATAATATTCTATGGTCTGGATATATCCTAGTTTATTTATCCACTTACCTACTGAAAGACATCTCGTTGCTTCCAAGTTTTGGCAATTATGAATAAGACTGCCATAAATATCCATATGCATGTTCTTGTGTGGATATAAGGTTTTAATGCCTTTGGGTAAATAACAAGGAGCATGATTGCTGGATTGGTTGGTAAGAATATGTTTAGTTTTGTAAAAAACTGCCAAACTATCTTCCAAAGTGGTGGTACCATTTTGCATTCCTACCAGCAATGAGTAAGATATTCTCCATATTCTCCCCAGTATTTGGTGTGGTCAGTATTCTGGATTTGGGCCATTTCTAATAAGGGTGTATGGGTATCCCATTGGGTTATTTTTTGCATTTCCTTGATGACACAGAATGTGGAGCATCTTTTCATGCTTATTTGCTATCTGTGTATCTTCTTTTTAAGTTATGATAATTTCTTCACTTATAGACTCCCAAAGCAGTTGTAAGAGTTAAATGACACGTTATATATGAAAGTGAGGGAACATGGCTAACTGGTAAAGAGAGCAACCTCTGAAGCCAGAATGCCTAAGTTTGAGTCCCTGATCTAAGCTATTAAACCTTTTTCTGCTTCATATTTCTGCTCTGTAAAATGAGGAAAGTGATAATATTTACTTTACACAGTTGCTGTGAGGAAAAAGTTAAATAACTTAGGAAAAGCATTTAGTGTCCAGCATAGAGAAAATACTCAGTGATCCTGTTTCTTGGGTACATAGTAAATGCTCAATTAAATTTTGTTGATGTCATTCACTGAAGCCAGAAGAAAATGAAATTCTATGATGTGGAGTTGAGTTTGCTCTTGGGTGTATAGCTCTCCTAAAATAATTAGGTTTGGGAGGTGTTGCTTCCAACCAAGACCTTAAAAATTATTACACAACTCATGAGATTTTGGGAAAGCTTTACTCATCCTTTCAAATCATCTCCCGGAAGACTAAAATTTTCCCACCAAAGTTTCCACTTTCTTCACTGGTGTGGAATTTGGTCAGAGAGACAGATTATTTTCCCCTTAATGGACATCTTAAATCAAGCATTTTTCTTGAGGTTGCAACTGAGCATATGATTCCCTAGGAAGTTATAAATGAGAGAATTATGATGCTGTTAAGTCAGGTACTCAAGCATCAGGTATTCAGTTGAAATGAATTGATTGCTAACATCCCTTGAAACTTGTTATCTTTTAGAATTCTAGCCTCTGAGATCAGAGGTAGGTGGTGACTCCCAGCAGCATCTCCCTTTCTTCTCAATCCCACTTTCACTGGTTTAAGGATCACAAAGCTTATTCACTCATTAATCAAATGTTTCTTGAGCTTACACTGTATATGAAGCACTATGTTAAGTGCTAATGATGTAGGTGCGCATAAATCATCATCATCTTATCAGTGCTGCCTTCCAGTGAAGGATTGATTAGATAAGAAGTCAGGACTTTTCAAAAGACTGTAGCAGATGGGGTGCTGGCACAGGGACAGAGCTGGGGCACAAAGCAAGGCTCCTTCATCCTTCTGGGGTCCAGAGCACAGAGGGCAAGCTGTCTGAGCTAAAGTCTGAAGGACAAGTAAATGCCAGCCCAAACAAAGTACATGTGGGCCTCTGGGATGCATTTCAGCCAGCAGTAACAGTCTGTACAGACATAGGAATTAGCAAGAGCATGGCACATACAGGAAATGGTAAAGAACCCATGAAAGTTGGTGTATTAAGTTGTGTGTAGCAAGACCTGAGGTTGGAAAAGCAAACAAAAGGCAAATCTTGACAGCTTTGTAGGTCACGTAAGGAATTTGAACTAGCACAGTTCTTGGAACATTGGTACAAATGGATCAATGAAATTCATTCTGAGGACAACAAAGAATTCTTAATTGATTTTAAATTAACTTCTGATTTGTATTAGGTGATATATGATTGAGGTAAATAAGTGACTCACCCAGTGCCTTGAATGGGGTATTGACACAACAAGAACAGTCTTCCTCCACATGTTGCAACCACTGTGAATGCCGGGGATCAGGAGAAGGAGCCAGATAGAAGAGGATTGATTCTTGGGAGCAGATTAAATAAGACAGGTCTGTGTCAAGCCCCTCAAACTGCAGAGACTATCAAATCAACCAGTATGGATAAGCAAATGGATGGATTTTGTTGTGGTTTAAGCAAGCTTTTGGAGATGATGGGGTTCTAAGCCTCTCTCTGTCCCTTACCACTCTGGGCTTCTCTTCATATGGAAGAGGGAGCCATAATATCCTGGTACAGTGTTGTTGTGAGTCTGTAATGCCTTTATATATAAAATTCCTAGCACAGTACTCACATTTCTGCCGAGGTACTTAGAACAGATCATTTGAGATGAGAAGCAATTATAAAATTTGGATATTTTCTAAATACTACTAAGACTAACCATATTTATTGAGTGATTATATCATGCGAGGCACTGTTCTAAGGATTTAAAGTGATAATTGATTTAATCTGTCTAAAGACCCTTTGAGACAGGAATTCTATTATCCTTATTTTATAATGGAGAAAACAGAAGAGCAGAGGGGGAAAGTTTGAGTTCATGTGAGGATTCACTGCCAGAAGTGGCAGAGCTGGAATTTAAACCCAGGCTGTCTGCTCCAGGGCATGAGATTAAAATGTTTAATATATATATATATATATATATATATATATATATATATATAGTCAAAAATAATCAGCTTTATCATAAATAAAAGAGCAAAATGTCACATATGAAGTCTTGGACCTGGCAACCCTGATGTGATGCAGTGTGGGGTCATAAGCTGAAGTCTTAGGAAAGTTGTCTTTTGGAACAATCTTAAATCATCTCATTCAGCCCCCTGATATTCAAATCAGAAATCATCCTATTTTGTGTTGATTGTTAGACAATTACCAATCACAAAACTACACTTTTGCCTAAGTCTCTCTTTGAGTCATCCATATTTAGCTGGAATAAGTTGTGGCATTGCATAAACATTTTTTTTTAATTATCTAACTAAGAATCACCTTCTATATGCAAAGCAAAACAGGGCTCTATTTAACGTGAAGAGACTTGAAGTGTCTGGGATCTGTCCACATACCTGATTTCCTAACAGAAAAGATGTTTGGGGCCATGGAGTTTGACAAGCAGGAAAGGATATTCAGGTATGAGCTAGTCCTCATCACTGGACTCATTGGACTCTTCGGTTGTATATGAGAGAAACAAATCAAAGTTGTTTTAGATAATTAAGGACCTTTATTCATAGTCATATCCAAAGGTTCAGAGGTAGAGCAGGATTTCTGTAAAGATCACTCCAGTGGCTCAACATTATGACCAAAAGTCTGTTTTCTGTCTTTTCTTCTCCATTCTTTCCATCTTTTTCTTATCACCCTAGAATATAAACTGGACATAAGATAGTGGCCAGTTGCTCTAGATCTTCATGCTTATTCATAAACAGGGACAGAGAGAACTTTGTTCCCATTAGCTTTCTTTAAGGAGTCCTTAGCATATGTCTCCTGCATCTCATTGGCTTAAACTGGGTCATATCCCAGTCTCTAAACTAACCATGTGGGCAGGTTAACATAACATAAACATATCAGTCAAGGCCTACCTCTGGAGCTGGGGTTTAAGTCAATTCTACCTAAAATGCATAGCTAAGAATGATGGAGAGTCAGTTCTCCAAAGGAAATCAGTGGAGCTGTTATCCTCAATAAGGGAAATGGATGGTAAATTATAAACTAGGGTGTACCAAATCATCTCTTTCTAGGAGGACAGAGTCTAAGTCCAAAAGTCCCAGGTATTGTCTTGAAGCAACATTTACATTTAGAATGAATTTTCAGCTATTGGACCTGGTAATCTGGGGTCACTTAGCATGATGGGATCATCTGGCCCCTAACTATCTAGAGGTCATCTGCGGAGTTTACAGGAATATTAAAGTGTGAATGTTCTATGACCCAGACTGAGAGACTGATGCTCTGGGGAAGAATGTGCCTTATCTAAGTTCCTCAAGCTGGGAAACACAAAGCAGTCATGAGAACAACACTATTCCTTGCTGTCTCTCTGAAGAACACGGAGATAAACAAGAGAGGTTTCAACTAGTCATGACAAGCACCAAACTATTCAAGAGATTACCCAAACAACTTAGCTAATTCCTCTGATTATTTTAAACACTCACAAATGAGGCGGGATAAGAGTATGTCAGAGGCACACACATGCACTTTCAGCATGCATGTGAGTTGTAGTGTGTTTGTGCTATTATTTGTTTACAGGACTTAGTATCCAAGGGACATGTTGTATTGTCATTTATCAAGGCTTGGGCTTGAGTTTGACTCCAGTTTAAGTTTTCCATGATCTGCTCACTACATTTCTTCCTTTAGGCAGCTCTTCCATAACGGTAAAAGCATTAAGCGACAGCTTCCATCTGGCCAGTCCTGAGTTACTTTTCATATAATTTATCATTATAAGCTAGCTCCCAACATGTTGGACCCAAACTTGACAAGCCAGGGCTTTTTTATGAGACATCGGTCTAACTATCTTAGGATCTTAGAAGGAAGAACTCCATAATTATCTTTTATGGAAAGACTTGGGACACACATTTTGAAACTGCATGCCCAGGACTTTATGTGCAGAAGAATCAAGGTATCATATTATCCAATGTCCCTGGCAAATCCCTAGGACAAAATTTCAGGCTACAAGATGTTTGTTGTTCATCTCAAAGGTCAGATTTGACCACATTTATTAAATTACAAACTTGCTTGTCTTTTGTCATCAGAAGATGGTATGAATTACGACTTTCTTGTTCTGGTCACAGCACAGATTAGAGCTAAAAACATCTAAAGAAATTAAAGCGACCAGGAACATTGAACTAAAAAAATAAATAAGTACACACTGCCCTTGGGGGCCCCACACACTATTTGATACAACACAGAAATGAACCATTTGTTAAAAAACAAGACAGACCAAATATCAATCCCTTCCTCAAAATAAATCAAGCTGTCAGTAGGTAGGCCCTCTTGCCAGTGAGTTTACCTACTTTGGTTCCCAGTAAAGTTTAAGTGCCTCAAAAGATATGCAAAGCCTTCTCCAGCCCCATATCCTGCTGTTCTTCAGACCTCCATTTTACCACCAAACACAAAGCAACTTAATTTTCTGTTATAAGCTGTACTTCATCACACACCTAAACTTCCACAAATAAATAATTCAGCCTGGAATGCCCTACACTACTTATTACAAATAATGACATTACCTTTCTGATGTAGCTTAAGTATCAAAACTTTTGGGAAAAGTGAATTGTTACATCTCAAAAATATTAACAATAACAAAACTTTGAGAACTCTTTTCTGATGAACTCTCATCTTTTGACTAGCTCTACCACACACAGTCAGGTACCTGCAAGCAGATATCAACACACACACACACACACACACACACACACACACACAATCAGGTTAAGCCACAGTAATTTGCCCCCCTCAAACACTCTATATACCTACCTATCTTCCAGGTTTTTGAATTTACTTATCTATTTTTTATCTAGACTTGTGCTCTCCAATATGGTAGCCATTAATGACAGGTGGCTGTTGAGCACTTGAAATAAATGGTCCAAGGTGAGATGTGATAGAAGTGTAAAAATACCACCCTAAGAAAGTCTTGGTATAAAGAATAATGTAAAATGTCATTAATAATTGTAAATGATTGCATGTTGAAATTAAAATATTTTGGATACATTGGGTTCAATTCAAATATAAAAATTCATTTTATCTTTTTTCTTTACCTTTTTTAAATGTGTCTACTTGAAAATTTAATGTTAGGTTTGTGGCTCCTATTATTTCATTTGGACAGCACTGATCTGGACTGTGAGCCTCTTAAAGAACAGATAGTGTCTTATTCATCTCTGCATATGGAATCTGGCCTGTTATAGGTACTTAAGACTACTTCTCCGAGTAAGGTGAGTGAATGAATATGATTGAGATATGAATAGCACAGATACTGAGAACATGAATACTATTCTCATGCAAGGCCAACAGTGTCTGTGCAAAGGAGGAGAGACTTGAGCCTTGAAGCTGAGAAGGGTTTAGATGATAGAGAACAGATTGTTGTAGGACTCTCCCAAGTACTTCTCTCTAAATTTAGGTATCCCACATGAAAATAAAAGGTCAGGACAAAATGACAATGCTTTGATGTGACTCTATTAAGAATCTATGATAAGATGATACCCAACGGCTAATGGTGACCACTCCATTTGGAATATTTATTTTACCCTTGATTTCACATTTCTGATCAGAACCCGAATTGTGTAGAGGGTCCAGGCATGCCTGGAGTTGCTAGAAAGGGTTATTTATATACATGTGGTTGATTCAGCTGAGGAGTTGAACAAACTAATCTAATGCCACCTCTACTTGAAACATCATGCCCATGGTCTTGGTTCATAAAACCTTTGTAGGCTGTTCTTTGTGTCTTTAATTGGGCTAGAAGTAGGCATATGACCCAAGCCAGCCACTGACTGATGACCCAAAGGTGATGTTTTCTCTTCTTTTCTTTTTTTAAAGATTTATTTATTTATGAAAGAGAGAGAGCATGCAGTGGGAAAAGGGAGGGAGAGAGAGTCTCAAGCAGACTCTATACTGAGCACAGAGCTGGTAGCAGGGCTCCATCTCACAACCCTAAGATCATGACCTGAGCCAAAATCAAGAGTCAGATGCTTAACTGACTGAGCCACCCAGGTGTCTCCAAAGGTGATGTTTTTATAATTAATTCATTTAGACAGACTACCTCTAAGATTTGGATTTGAATATACGAAAGAAGATATGATAGCTATTTGTAAGAAAAATCTCTCCAAACCATAAATATATAGATATATATTTATAAATGTATAATATACATTATAAAAATAATGCTAATAATAATAGCATTTCCTGAAGTTTCATACTTTATTAGGCATCATATGTTATTTACATTATCTCATTCAAACCCCACAAGAATACAGTTTGGACTGCTATTTCACATTTATAGGTAATGTAAACAGTTCAGAAAGTGGAAGCAACGTGGCCAAGCAGTAGAGGAAGAATAAGAACCCATGTCTGTTTTGCTTGTTTTTGCCACTACGTGATGCTATCTTGAGTGTCCCAGATATAAATGTGTCCATGCTGTCCTGCTGCTGATTTGATAAATCGATCCTTTGGGTGGAAATGACCTACACACAAAATCAATTCATTGAAGAAAATGGAAGGTTGGAACCTGAATTTCTGTTGAGTGTCACTGCTAGTGCAGAATTAGCACTTAGAGTACCAGGGCCCCTGGTTTCTCTCCTGGGACTCTGCCTACCAACAGGTCATTCACATCCTCTCATGAAGCCAAGTCATCAAGGATCACCTCAGGTCTGACACTTGTGTCAGGGAAAGGAGCCTCTCTGCTCAGCCCTTCAGATTGCAGAGCCAGCCCCTTCTTGCTAGATTCCAGGAATTTATGTTCAACCTTTGTTTTTCATTTTGGTGGCCCTATACAGGCTGACATTTGTGAACTGACACATAAAAGAAAATAAAAATCTGGTTCTGAACCACATGTCTGAGTCTATTAATGGGACCCTTTCCTGAATGTGTGGAAAATATAACTGCTGTTTTTTTTCTTTGTCTCTTGGACTGTGAGTATAAGGGTCTTTCTTTTAGAATGGGCAGGGATGTCTATAAGGAGCTTCCACCCGGCTCTGCCAATTCCACTTTTTTCCCCCTGGATTATAATTTATATCTGAAAACATTTTCTATGCTCTAGAGATATTTTTAGAAGTATGAGGGTGGCCTCAGGCAAAAATATTAAACTCTGAATTTTTTTAAACTTTCAACTTCTCAATTTCTATCCTTAGCTTCCAAACTGGACCTTGACCCTTTGACTATCCCAGAAAGCAAGCCATCCTTATTCCCTGTTTAATTCTGTTAGGAAACACCTGATGGAGGAGATGGCAGCTCTGATATTCATCATTGGTAAGTTGTGCCCTTCCAGAGGTCACAATTTCTATTCTGACTGAAGCCTTCTGTGCCCTAAATGAGAAGCAGCAATTTCTAGGCTGAGGGAAACAGACGTGTGTAGACTGTATACTTGGGGAGAGGGGAAGGGGTGGCACTGCAGAGCTATTTTATAGGCAGCCTCCTACCTCATCTATGAGCACAGAAAGACAGAGGAGAATCTTATCGTATAATCTTTACGGGAAGGTGGGATTTTAGTATCAAGGAGATCCTACACCAATGTTCCAGGTAATGTGCAATGTCCTTTATGCAATGCACCTGACAAAGGAGCATCAAGCTTCTATTTGAATACCTCTAGTGGTGGGGACTTACTATTTTAAGAAGCTGGCTGTTATTATCCGGTGCTTCTTATATGAGGCACATTCATAGAGCCCATGGAATGCTGGGAGAATCTCAGATCATTTGGGGAAAAAGCAGTGCTCTGTATTTGCCCTCCAGACAGATGACTTTCCAGGCAGGGTCATCATGCCTGGTGCAAAACTGAATGTCGAAAGAACAACACGGGGCTCACAAGCATTTTTACTCACTCCTGGTAGGACGAGAGGGGGTTTTGGAGATCTGAGGTATGAAACAGGTGGAAATGACCTACACACAAAATTATGTAGGAAACCGCAAAGTGTGATGGCTGAGGATACGGCCTCGGGATCCAGAGCACCTGCTCCTTGCTCTACTACTTGCAATCTGCATAACGTTGGCCTTCGTTTCAGCATCTATAAAATGAAACTAATCATACTATTTGTTTCCTAGGGGTGCTCAGGGGATTAAATCATTTATTACATGTAAATATTGAAAACACTACCTAGTACCACATAATTAGCACTCAGTAAACTTTTGCTATTATCCTCCTCATCATCATCATTATTACTCTGGCTCAATTACATGCTGAGGATTCCTAAATTTCAAAATACAAAATCCCCTCCTATTGGGATGCAGTATTTGGGAGGTCAAATTCCTGCATTTGCAAAGATCTCACTGCATACTAAGTTGTTAGCTATCACAGTGCCATTTGATCCTCTCCGAAGAAATCCTGTTGTCCGGGCACATCTTATTATTCCCCATATTACAGATGGGAAATCTGAAGCTCAGAGAGGGTAGATGATTTTCCTAAGGCCTCCACTTAAATGTTGCATCTTCAGAGATAGCTGTTTTCATCCACTCAATATAAAGCAGCCATACACTCCCCCTTCTTATTTGCTCTAAGATTATCTTCTGCATATTATGTACTATCATCTAGCATTTTCCTTATATTTCTATGGATGATCTTGTTGATTTTCCCTCACCTCCGAGCTGGAACATGAGTTCTCTATGTATAGTAGCTCTTTCTATCTCTGTAAAAGAATCAATCCCCAGTGCCCAGTTTATTGCAGGCCTTTGGTAAACATGTGTTGAAGGACTATGTGAAAGACACCAGGAGGCATAACAGAATCAAACAGTATTTCTGTAAGAACCACTGAAGGAGCTGGCTTTGCATTCTAGAGCTGTCTCCAATTTCCTGACCTTGGGTAATTGACTTCCCGTCTCTAGTTAGTGCAATGGGAATAATATCTCTACTTCCTTATAACTCTGGTGAGGAAAAATAAAATGAAGTTTATAAACCACTCAGCATAGTGCCTGCACATCATGAGGACTCCATAAATGCCAGTTCTTACTCATCTGAGGAGACAGGATTTGTGGGATTTGGGTCAGAATCCTTCCTGCCATGGGCTTTGCATGTGTAGGATGAATAACAACTTTGATGGGCACAAGGAAGTTCAGTAAACCAAAAACCATCATCTTTCTGTTTTCTTTGGCTACTTCAAATTCGACAGTTATCTTTTAATGGAGAACTGAACCAAATGTTCTCATTATTTTCCTTCCAGACCACAGCTCCTTCTCAAACCAAGTGTCTCAATTCCACCTCATATGTGACCATTTATTTCTTCCCACCAGTGCAAGGAATGTGTAAAAAGGAATCCCAGTGCATGACACTTAGTGGGATTGCAGGGAGGGCTTAGAGTTTGCCTCATGTGACTCCTTCCTATGTTGGGGAAACTGAGGCCAAGAGAGGGGAAGGGATTTACCTCGCATGATGCAGTGGCCAAGTCAGGACTTGAACCCAGGTCTGTGTGACACACTTTCTGCCACATTTTGCTGCTGATACTTCTAGAGAAAAAGCAGAGCCCAGTTATGTCTCCACCTCACCCGCCTTCCATTCCCCATGACCACCTCCACATGAAGAACAATGGCAGGTACGGGAATAAATTGTGACTTTCCCATCTTAAATTGTCATCCGGGGACTCTCATTTTTAACACGTTTATATAAAAGATGAGGCTGCTCTCTGCTCTAATTGGTCGTTTTTCCACTGAGAGAGTTGCATGAGCTTACCCTGAAGCAGGCAGCCTCACTGATCTATGTGTTTTAATCCATCAGAACCAACACAGAAAGAAAACTGTTACTTACTTTTTGTTTTGACCTCCCCATTTAGCCATGGCTCTTTGAGAGAGGACTTCATTTACTAAACAACCCGCTCAGGGGCATCAATAACTTTTTCGATTCTTTTTAAGAGGACTTCACATGACACTCAAGTTTTGATTCCCCAATAAAACAACACAGCTGCTCCCTTGCTACTCGTCTCTCAGCAGGAGCTGCAAAATCATATTTAATCAACTCTGCTTTAAAAGCCATCCAGTTTCCTTTAGGGCTCTGGCGTGTTTCCCCAGGCCAGGATGGCCCCTGCTGACATGTCAGCAGCAGCAGCCCGGCCCAGGCAGAAAGAGCTGTGATTTCTTGAGCACTTACTCTTGCACCAGGCCCTCTACCGGGCACTTCACATTCAATATTTCATTTAGTCCACCTTGCTATCCCATGAGGTAGGGATTATTCTCAGATTTAAAGACAAGGGAAGTGAGGCTTACGAATGTAAAATCATTTGTCCAAAGTCAAAGTAAGAAGTGAGAGAACTGGGGTTCAGCCAGGTACTCTCTAATTCCAAAACTGGAGCATTTTTGACTTTTCAGGCTGGCTTTCTACATAAGGAAGTACCACAGAATTACAGAAGGATGAGTGTGAGCCAATTTGATCAGCCTATCAAAGCTGTCAACAGAGAGTCCCCTGCCAAATGCTATAGATCCTAAATTCCCTTAGGCTCACAGCTTTGTCGGGCCACAAATGAATTTTCTGTAGAATGGGAATGGTAACCTTATATGGCTCACTCTCCAAAGAGAGGTAGAGGGATACAGAGATGAAATGGATATGAATCTCGCCCTCAAAGAGCTCAAAGTCTACGAATGGATATATAATAGCAATGTAAGTCATTCTGATGAGAAGTAGAAAGTGGTAAGTATTATGAGTGTGCCAAAATATTCCATAAGTTGAGAAAGAAAGCCTGTTGCAGGCAAGGTATCGTATTAGGGTTTATGGATGAGTGTAATGGTTAAGATAACTAGCTGCTGTGACATATAGCCCCCACATAAGAGTAGCTTAACATCATAAGAATGTTTTTCTCGCTTTCTGTTGGAGTTAAGTAGTGTTTCCCTCTATGTGGTGACTCAGGATACAGGCTTCTTGCATAATATGGCTCACTTTGGGGGTCTTATATTTCTAGCCACATGAGCAGGGAAGACAGAGTGAATGGAAGACAGAATGGAAGGTTGAAAGGCCAGGCCTGGAAAAGACTTACCTCCTTTCACTCACATCCTGGTGGACAGACTCAATTACATGGCTCCAAAATAACTGCACTGGAGGATGGGAACTGTATCCTTCCTGTATACCCAGGATAGACGTTTTATTCAGTACATAGCATTGTTTCTGTCAGGGATATTGACATAAATATTACAGAATTGTTAATTGAACAAGTTGAGGGACAAACAGGATGTAGATAATGTAGGGGATGTTCAAGGAACATTTTGATTAAAAAAAATATTTGGTTTGGAATGATAGTTGTTATCAGATATGTAAAGTCCTTGAGTGACAAGCATTTCCCAAAACGTGTTTTCCTCATTATTAGTGAGTATGATGTTAAGAATGGTTTGAGTGGGCAAACAGATTTTGGAAAAGCTGGATTATCAAATTGTTATTATTTTAATTCCTGTAGGAGTTCTTGAGATTTTTGGTGATAGGTATGGTTATGTCAATCATAGTAAAACTTTTTGATCGCAAAATCTCTTTTTCACAGAATATCTTTTAAGATTACTGCTTTGCGAAACATGTTTTGTATAAGGAATCTTAGGCAATGAAGAGCCGTGAAGCAGGAGATAACAATGAATAGAACTGTTTTTAAACATGTAAGTCAGAGATGTGTTTCAACTTGATCTGCTGGTAATGGTTGGCAACCGTGCTCTTGGGAGAGGAATCAGGAGGCCTTGTCTGAACTTACTTGGGAAAACTCAGTGATTGATTAGTAATATCTGCCGTGCATTTAAACATGTGATGGCTTATTTTATATGTCAACCTAGATAGGCTGTGGTGCCCAGCTACTTAGATAATAGTCTAGATGTTGATGTTGGTTGAAGATATTCTGTAGATATGATGGACATTTATAATTAGTGTTATTTTATTTATTTATTTATTTATTTATTTATTTATTTATTTATTTTTACAATCAGTGTCTTTAAGTAAAGATTACCTTTGATCATATGTCTCACCCAATCATATATATACACACACACACATATATACATCTATATATCTATATCTATATCTCCTTGCCTTAGGTGAAGGTAGCAAGTTAGGTAAAAAGAGAACCTGGTTACTTGTAAGTGGTGTCTACACCGAAATAGGGAAGGCATTCAGTAAGAGAAAGATCTGAGTGATCTGAGTTCTGCTTTGGCATTTTATGCTTTAGATATCAGCAGAGCAACCAGCCCTTAGAAGCATATCCATTCAGACATAAAGAGAAACCAGCATTATTTCCAGAGTGTAAAGATATTTTGGTGATAAGGGCATGACTTCTCTGGAATTTCTGACAGATACACCTGTTTGTCTATAACAGTTTTCTGAGGCTAAAATCTGGGGAAAATGCCTCCACTGACATGGGGACAAAAAGAGTTACTTTGTTCTGAAAGGCAGCATGCAGCATTGGGGCTAAATGTCCAAAACACACCTGAGTAGGGGGTGAATTAAAAAGAGAAGGAAGAAGACTGAACATAGAGAAAGGAGGAGAGAAATGTCACTGGGGGAAAGCTGAATGGAGCTGAGTCACTGGTCATGACCAAGGCATGATGAGGACCTCCAGGGTGATGGATGAAGGTTTCATTGCTAGGAGAGTGGAGATTTATTAATGCACGTGTGCATGGTGAGCCACTTCTCATGGGGTTATGAGAGCCACAGGAAGCTCTTCACTATCATAGTTCAACAATTGTATACTGATCTCCCACAATGCTGAAGGCACTCACTAGGCACTCAGGTCATACAGGGGAAAGACATGAGTCCAGCTTTGTTTTGAATCAGTGTTCTCACAGCACACTGCACTTAACTCTATCTCACCACTCATGGTGTAATGAAGTAGCTTTGTTCTTACATTCATTCAACAAGGATTTATTGAGTTCAGCAATGAGCTATGTATTATTCTTGGCATGAGAAATATACTAGTGAACAACAACAACAGAAAAAACAAAACTCCTTGACCTCATGGAGCTACATTTTTGTATGGGTGACAGAAAATTTCATGATAAATGAGTGTCCTATATGACAAGATGAGTCATGATACATTTAAAAAGAAAAGAAAAGGAAAAAAAAAAACAGCTGTATCATTCAGGAGAAGCCAGGTTATGATGCAGCAACAAACAACTGTGAGATCTCAATGACTTCTACAGGCCAAATATCCATTATGGGCCAAGGGTGACCTCTATTTTCACATCCTTACTGTCTTCCTCCTCTAGGACCCAGGTTGATGGAGCAGCCAATATCTGTAATATTGCTGGTAGCCTTGGCATAAGGGAGGGGGTAGAAAGAGATTCCTTCTGGGTCTCACACTGGCAGTGCAGTACTCAGCCTGGAAGTGACACACGTCACTTCCAACATCAATCACTGGACTGAACTGATTACTTGGATTGACCCAAAATATGGAATCAGAAAGCACAGTCCCATGATTTGTCCAGATGGAGGGGAAACTTATACATTTGGCAAATGACAATAGAACAATTGGGGCACAGTAAAAACACTGGTATTTCTCATGAATAAAATGAGAAGCAATTGGAAATCATGAACAGGAAAGTACATGTAAGATAAAATAGGCTTTGTTGAGATCTTGACTGTGATTTACAAGGTGTGTTTTGAGATACCATGAACTGGGATAAGAGAACCTACCTTACTGCGCTGGAATGGAGATTAAATGAGGTATATGTATAATGTCTGGAATAGAATAAATTTCTGTGAAAAGATGGTGATACATTGAATTTACTACATATCAATTTGTTTCTTTAAACAAAGATTAATTTCTTCAAAAGCAAAAACCATGTCTTACTCATCAATGAATTTCCAAGGCCAACACTGAGGTTTGACCCACTGTATCCTCCTACCATGTATGCTTAATTCTTCAAAGGATGGCTGTAAGTAGAGGTAAGAAGCAGAGGGTGTTTGTGTATATGTTCTTTCTCCTAATAACTCACATTTTCTTTAAAAAGGGGGGGGGGAGCTCTTTCCTTGAATATGAAAGGTCAGGATAGCAATGTATAAGTCATGATTAATGATCAAGCTGTGGCATTCCAGTGGTAAAATCTGGCCGAGGCATGTTCTCTGTGGCCTCGTGGCTTGGGGGACTATCTGGAACAGGGTTAGCTGTCACCTTCTATTTATGAAATAAGATATGTCCTGCCCATCGCTGACACATCTGACAGCTCCACAGACTCTTTGTTCAAAGAGAAAGGGAGGCTAGCAGCAGTAGCAATACCTAGAGATAGAATTACAAGAAACCTGAAAAATCTTGTTCTCTGTGTGTCACCACGATGAATAGAGTCTCCAGGGTCCAGGATGAAGCTAATGCACAATGGGGAAATCAGGAATTGTTTTCTTAAACTCTACTGTATGTGTCATCTCTCACAGTGTCTTTTCCACTGCCCTCCAATGTCAATCTGACAGTAATGCTAACTCTGATCCACCCAATAGGTTCTTTCCCTACCCTGATCCTTGTTTCTTTTTTTCTTTTTTCTCCAGAGACACTCATCTTTCATATTATTAAACACATTCAGCTAGTAGCTGTGAATTTAGAGAGATAAGCATATCATCAATTAAGCTATGATAATCATACTGCTTGGTTTGCTTAGGATTATCATGACTTTTCCTTACTCATAGGGATAATCATTAAGAGTATCTTCTTCTGTTTTCAAATTTTTCCCAGTCCACTTGGCTGCCAATCCCAACTAGAGCTTGATCTTCCCATCAAGTTTAGGTGTTACATTCTTCCCCTCTGGGAAAGGCAAAGCAGAGGGGATAAAACACCCAGACCCAGGCCTCTGATGACCTCAAACCCTGACTTTGTCAACTAATTTATGACAATTACCCCTTAATTTTAAGTTCTTATGACTTAGATTGTTGTGAAATTTAATCACACAATGGGTGAAACTGTTTAATGTAGTTAATTGATAGTAATTTAGAGCATCTATTAATATTATTGTTAAAATAAAAACTTACTTTTCATATTACTACAAATATGAGCACCTGATCTAGTAGAAAGTGTGTATTGGTGGATTTGAACTGTTGAAGCAATCACAAGCAAGCCCTTCACCCTGGCTCTGAAATATATATATATATATATATATATATATATATATATATATACAGCATAAATTGGCCCTCAGAATACTTTATTTTAATTGGGACAGGAGGGGTCTTGGATATGAGAAAAAAAGAAAAAGAAGGAATCTGAACACAGCCCATGCATTAGAATGAGTGATAAGATATTCCCCCAACCTGAGATCTGCATTTACGTGATAAATGAATGCATGTGCTACTATCCCACTGCAAAACAGGCAAGACATGAAAGTAATGCAAGCTATCTTGGAGAGGTTAATGCCATTTGTGTGTGTGTGTGTGTGTGTGTGTGTGTGTGTGTTAGTAGGAGTTTATTGTGCACATAAGAACAGATCGCTGAGAGTGGTCGCAGAAGTAGAGCAGCTACCACTACAAGTGAAAAGAAACTCAATCAAATCCAATTGTTCACAATGACAAGTCAAGGTGAAACAAACTGAGTGCAATCTGTTACTATCTTCAAAATAGTTGGGTAGCTGAGCCAAGTCCCTGATGCAGGTGTGGTGGGCCATGCTCCACATGTCCTGCACAGTAGTGCAGCAGTGTGGTAGCTGCTCAATCCTAACCCACAAGCTGGGTTAGGATCTGAGATTCAAATGGATGCACTTGACTCATGAGCACTCCAGTCCAAAGCACAGCGTTTGTTTCAAACCTTGATTCTGCCTCTTTCTGATGTTTTTCCCTGATAAGTTACAGCCCAGCTTGATATTCTGGGATGAGAGCACATCATGGAGTTTGCCCATAAGTGCTAAGGCATAACCTCAAATTTGGGCTTAACTTGTTTTGGGGAGTTATATACATATTTGTAATATTTCACTTATTTGAGAGAGAGAGAAAGAGATAGAGAGAGAGAGAGAGAGACAGGCAGAGACTGAGGGAGCCCGAGTGAGGGAGCAGAGGGAGAGAGCCAATCTCAAGCAGACTCCCCACTGAGTGTGGAGCCCAACACGGAGCTCGATCTCACGACCCATGATATCACGACATGAGCTGAAATCAAGAGCTGGATGTGTAATTGACTGAGCCACCCAGCTGCCCCACTGGGGAGTCATATTTTCTTAAGAAGTTGGAATCTGTATTAGAGAAATGCAAGGAACCACTGGAGAGAGACTTCAAATAATGGTTTTGAGACTATCTGGGTTAAATCAGTTGGAAATCATCTTTAAAATGCTGATTTATGGGTCTTATTATCTAATGGAACCTATGCTATTTGATGCTTTGGGAATAGGATCCAAAGACTTACAAACTCACATGGTATTGCAAGCCTCATGAATGTTTAGGAACTGCTAAGTGTTAGTGGCTCTATGAACAATCCAGTGTAATGAAGGGCAATAACCTTCATCAAGACCCAGTAATGGTAGGTGGCACCATCTTCATTGGACCATTGAGACAATTGAGGGTCAGATGAATTACAGTCAGCACAAGACTCAAAGGATTTGGTTACAAAAGAGGGAAATCATATTTGCTACTTTTCAACTGATCTGGCAGTAAGATGATTACCCAGATTCCCATCTTCCTAAAGCAGGAGAAGGTGTTTCCATGGCCTTAGAGAAAGAGAGGTGATTCAGGATGGAAAAATTTATTTTGATATTTGGTGAAGATGTCCACTAAAAATCTTAAAAAAAAAAAAAAAGATAACCAAACACGAAATAATCCCTCCCACCTTGATGAGTCCCCATCGCCTCTGCTACCTCTGATTTATATATATCTAGAAGTCAGAGGCATTTTCCAGGGGCAAAAGTAACTATCACCTTGAGTTTGTGTTTTAATTCATGTTCAAGGAATTGGAAAACAGATTTTTGGGAAATAGTAACCCACAGGTTACTGAGCAGATGGCAATTTCCCCTTTGCCTCTTGCCTAAAAACACACACTGGGTGCGTCACAAGCAAAGCCCAGCCTGGTTATAACTCCATTACTCAGTCCTGAAGCATTTGCTTCTGTATTTATCATGCAACTGAGAATATAAATATAGATCTTAGACTTTTGTAGTAAAGCAGTTTCAGGAGACAGCAGGGGTAGCGTATCAGCATGGAATATGAAGAAAGAGCATTCATTTCTGGAATAGGTTTGATTTATAGAAATGGACGCTTGGGTCCTTTGCCTTGGAGAACCATTCTCATCTGATCAGTTTGTTTCTTGCCGCTGCACAGCAAGCAATCACTCATTCACTCTTTTCTTATTCAAACCCTGAGAGCATCACCTGCTGATTTAGGGCAAAGTTTTTCAAACTTTAATGTGCATACAAATCACCTGAGGATCTTGTTAAAAGGAAGATCATGATCCAATAGGCCTGAGATTCTGCATTCCTAACCAGTCCCAGGTGATGTTGATGTCATGCCTGCTAGTTGGTGGATCACACAGAGTGACCAGGTCTTAGAGCATGGTCATCTGCCTAAGTTCACATCCAAGCTTTACCACTCACTAGCTATGATGCCAAGGAAACATTCCTCATTTTAAGCATTTGTATATAATGTTCACAGATAATGAGAATGTTTTAAAGACCCAGTACTGGCAGGTTGTATGGTAATCCATGCAAAGTGCTAAAATAATTTCTCGTAACATCACGCTATATCAGTAGACACCTGCTAACATTATAACCAGGTATTTATTGCATGCCTATCAGATGCCAGGGCCTTAGGAATAGAAACAGAAGATGTGATTTTTATCCTCTTAGATCTAATAGCCTGGAAGTGGTCAGTAAAATGGATAGGCAATAAATAGATACATAAATCTCCCATAAGTTAGCAGGTGATCTAGTGCATGCTGTGATGGCAGGAGTACTAGTTTCCGGGTCAGGAAGGCTGGAGACTCCTTTCCCTTTGTCATAAAAGATTTTATGCATGCCGCCTTCCTTCTCTGGAATGCGGTTTTCCCATTTGTAACAGAAAAATTATACCAGACCACATAGTCCTGTATTCTAAGTCATGACTTACTAGTTTTATGATCTTGGTTGAGTTTGTTAAACTCCTAGGCCTTATCTTCCTCATTTATAAAGTTGAGATAATCATATGACAGCCATGACAATCATATGTTAGTATAAATTGTTCAGATCATTATCTTGCTTTCCTGAATACTCAGCAAGTCTTCTCTTCTTCATCCTCCTCCTCCCATCATCATCCTTACTGGCTCTTTTTTCTTACTCTTTCTTACTAGCTCTGTGACCTTAGCCAACTCATATTTGCCACTACTCAGGGCTTTCTGAAATTGCTTAACTATATACAGTATTTATTTTCAATTTTTATTTAGAGTGGTTCACAAAGCCAATCAATTCTTTAGACTAGAGATCACCAGTTGTGTGTGTGTGTGTGTGTGTGTGTGTGTGTGTGTGTTTCCTGAAAAGGTCCAGACAGTAAATATTTTAGCCTTTGCCATAGACAATATGTAAACAGATGGTTGTGGCTGTGATCCAATAAAACATTATTTACAAAAAAAGGAGGTAGGCTGGATTTGGTGTACAGGCCACAGTCTGCTCACCCTTGCTTTAAATTAAAGAAACTGTAAATGTTCTGTGATTTATGTGAAAGTAAGTTTCTTCCAACACAAACCTTTAGTTCATAAAATGCATGACATTGTAGGAAAGTGCGTGGCTCTGAGCTCGTCCCCATCCATCTGCAGCCCTGCCCTTACTCTAAGAACCCATGGCCTTAGAACTACAGAGTCTTACTTTACAGGAGGGATTCTGAAGTCAAACTTTTCTTTTTCCAGCTAGGGTAAACTGGGGTCCAAAGAGGGGAAATTATTTACTCAGCCAACTGCTCCGGGGACAGAGCTAGCACCAGAAACTTAGCCTCCTGACTTGAAATCAGGGACTATATATTTTTTCTCTTTAGCCTGAAAAGAGAAAGAAATCATTTCCTTAAGAAAAAGAAACCTTTCTTTTCCACTGGGGTTTTAATACAGAAATGGATTTTTTTCAAACTTTCTGTTAATGGATATGCCACAGTCAGACATGAAAACACTACTATGTCTGCCTAATGGAAATCCCAGTTCCCTGTCCTTGTCACTTGAAGCTCATATTAAAGGTCTCCTTTCATTTCTAGCAAAACAGAAAAATACCCTCCTCTTACATCTACTCAGATTCCAGAATCATTTCTCTGGCAGTAAATCAGCAGCGAAAGAGATGGCTATTCACATCCATCCACATCCTATCCCCATAGAAGAAATGGGAACAGAAAGCCCTGGAAAAGAAACAGGCTTCCCTCTGCTAGAACCTGAATGGAAATATTTCCTCTCTTTTAAATGTGCCATTGGTGATTTCTTTATCCTGGCCTTGCTGAGCTGTGCTGGGGTAAAATAAATTAAAAAAAATAATAATAAAACAAAGTATGACTTATTGGGCATGTAGTATTTACCAGGCATTGCACTAAATGCCTTAATCATATGTGGGAGCATTATGAATCTTATTTTAAGGATGAAGCAACTCAGGCACAAAAAGGATAGGAAGAGGATTATGCTCAGATTCTCCCTCCAGATAAAAATTAGTCACAAAATTTTGACATAGAAATTAATGGTGTGGACATGTATGATTCCATTTACATGAGATGTCCAGAAAAGTAAATCTGTAGGGATAGAAAGCAGATCAGTGAGTGCCTGAGGCTGGTGGTGGGATGAGGAGTGACTGCAGGGACCATGAGAGTCACTCTTGGTCTGATGGGAATGTCCTAACATTATATTGTGTGATGGCTGCGCAACTTTGTAAATTTACCTCCAAGCATGGACTGTATTACACTTGAAATTAGTGAATTTTATGCAAATTAAATTGAATGTCGATAAATCTGTTGAAAAAGTCATCTCATACGCAAGAAATCATAAAAACTTCTCATCTTCATGGCCACTCCTTTCATAGGGTATCTTCTATTTCTCTTTACAGGTATGGGAAGGTCCCTTCTCACCCAGGGTTTTTAGCTCCCATTTCTTCTCTGATGCCAGGACATAGAGGAATGAGTGCTGATTTCTCCAATGCTAATTTATTGCCCAAATGATAATCCTGGAATTTGAGTGGGTGCAGGTAGAGGAAGAGGATGCTTCTTTATTTTAACAGAAATGAAAGGAGACTCTAATTATACATAGAGTAGAATAAGAATAGGGGATTGTTTTTCCCATTAAATGGATACAAGCATATTTTAATAGATGCTAGAAATGGTTACTGCAAGAAGCTCATTTAGGTATTTGTGTGTTCACTCATCATACATTCATCAAATCCCTATTATGCTCCAGACACCTTTCTTAACTCTGAGAGTAAAACAATGAATACTGTAGTCAGTATCCCTTTCCTCTTTGATCTCAAGTCCACCAGGCAACCTTATTGCTCTTTTTCCATCTTTGTGAAATTCCTACCTGTTCTCTGGCTCTGACTTTATTTGGAATTAATGTCTCCAATACAATCCCCCACATCATTCATCATTTTTTTCTTTTTTTTTTTTTAAGATTTTATTTATTCATGAGAGACACAGAGAGAGAGGGGGAGGGAGAGAGAGAGAGAGAGGCAGAGACACAGGCAGAGGGAGAAGCAGGCTCCATGCAGGGAGCCCAACACGGGACTCGATCCAGGGTCTCCAGGATCACACCCTGAAGGCAGCGCTAAACCACTGAGTCACCCGGGCTGCCCTCATTTTTTTTTCAATTATGGAATACATTTTACATGTAACACTGCGTAAGTTTACCCCACACCATTTTATCTATCTCTAATGAATGACTCGTCATATCTAAATTGCACTAGTTATCTTTGTCCACTACCAACTACTAGAATCACCTTCCCTATAAGTCTATAAAATCCTTACTAGTAGATGCCATAAGTAATTCATCTCTCTTTCACAGAACTCATTATAATGCCTTGCACATAGTAGACACTCAAAAAGCCTCTCTTAAATGAATTTGTTAATTTATTCATTACCTTATTTTAATTTATAACTTTCTTGGTGACAGGTACTCTTTAGGGTACTAGGAGATTTAGTGGTGAACAAGACTGGCAAGGTCCTTGCTTTTTAGGAACTTACACTGGCTTAGAGGAGACAATCAATGAACAAGAGAACAGACACAGTGAGTTCAGATAGTGAAATTATAAACAAAATAAACAGGGAGCAAATCATTGGGATGTGCACTTAAGAGGCCACTTCCACAAGGATAGTCAGAGAAGGCCTCTTGGAGGACTTGACATTGATATTAAACTTGAAAAGTGAAAAAGAGCCAGTCCTATTAATAGGTAGGTAGAGGAATGTTCTAGATAGAGGAAACATCAAGTTAAAAGACCCAGAGGCAAGAAAGAATTTGGTGTGTTGTAGGAAAAAACAAAACAAAGAGGGAAACCAGGCCAGTAGCTGGATCCTAGTAAGGAAGGAGATCAGAGGAATAGGGAGGTAGCCCGGGTCAGATCACTAAGGGCCTTACAGGCCACTACGGGGAGTTCAAATTTCATTCTAAGTGTGACAGATGAAGGATTTTAAAAAGCAAAGTGACATGGATCTCCTTTTATTTTAATGAGATTATTTTGAATTCTTTGTGGGGAATATGCAGGGTCGGGGGAAGCACTCAAGCAGTGAGACCATGAATAAATACCTGTAAAGTTCCTTGGGTGATAGACTGAAGACCTGTGTCTAGAGTATAGAGCGATCTCAGTGTGATTAAACATGTACCTCAGAATTCACTCCATTGTTTTCAAGTCCAACTTACTGGGCTTTCTGGCATCAAATCTTCCTCATTAGTTTCATGTCTCTCCTTATGCACATCTGAAATTATATACATGTGTCACAACCAAGAGTCATCAGGGAGGTCACCCAGAGTTCTGAGCATCTCGTGATGTTGTGTCATATATTTGGGGAGTTTGTGTGTCCTCTTCCTTTTCCAGGGAATTAGTTGCACTTCCGATCCACCTCCCTGATCTAACTCTAGCTGCAGCTCTCATTACTGCCTTTTTTTCGGTCAAACTCTGCTGGCTTTTGACATTCTATACACTTCCTCTCATTAAGAGAAATTCACTTAAACCTGAGGAGCCTCATTAGAACAAGTATTTTATGTGGGCAGCATCTCATTCCATGCATCCTAGGACAAGGGAAAGATAGAGGACTTTGGGCTGGGAATCAAAAGACCTGGTTCTATTTTATACTTGGTTAAAACTCATTGTAAGACTGCACCCCTTCTCCATGTCCCAGTTTCCCTATATGTAAAATAAGAGGATTGAACTTGATAAGCTGTGAGGTAGGTGCTTCTTTGCTATTCTTTAGAGTGTGCTTCTCTTGTTTTCTAACTGGTTTTGCTCATTATTGTGCTTTCCACTCTGCAGTCTTTGGGGCTGTCAGGGGTTATGGCATATTGTATTACCATTAGTGTCTACAACTCGTTAAAGCAATGCTCAAATTTTGTTCCATCCAACTATCTAGCCAGTGAGCCAAACACTCATTAGTTCATTTCAGAAATAGCCTTTGAATGTCTACTGTTCATCAAACACTGCTGAGTGGTGGGGATGCGATATAGTTATAGGATACAAGACACGGTCTCCATAATCAAGGGTTTCAGTGTTTGGGGAGACAAGGAGCAGACACATCCACAAGCACAGTGTAGTGCAGTGAGTACTATAGTGGAGAGATCAGGATATGGAGCAAATACACAAAAGAGGGATTAAAGCCAAGCTCAGAGCATCCCAGGGAAGGATTCCTGGATTAGTTGACTCCCAGGCCTGATCTTGAAAGCCTAGGAAGAGTGAGCTAGGTGAATGGATAGGGAGAGGTGTTCCAAGAAGAGAATGCATGTGACAGTGAGCCAGAGGTAAGATAGTCTGTAAGGAGACCAACATGGCTAAGTAATAGAATGAGAGGGGTGAGGCGTAAGAGTCAAGGCTGGATAGATGAGGAAGGGCCTCATGTATAATGCTAAAGAATCAGAATGAACAAAGAGTTAAAGGAGGAAAATAGCCTTCACTACATGACGGACTAAGTGCTACAGCAGTGTTCATGGTGCAATGTGAAGTGTCTAGCACAGTGCCTGCTGCCTGTGAGGCATGATAGCCTACAGCAAAACATGCAGTTTCCTTGGTCAACCAGATTTAGGTCTGAAATTCATTTCAACCACTTACCAGACATGTGACCTGGAGAAATTTCTTAACTTCAGCAGGGACCCTCTTCCTCTTTTTTTTTTTTTTTTTTTTTTAGGGACCTTCTTTCTCATTTGCATTAGAGTTGTTGGAAAGATTAAATAAGATTACATATGTTGAGATTTTAGTGCCATATTTGTGGTTAAAAAAGATTCTGTAAGGGATGCCTGGGTGGCTCAGTGGTTTAGCACCTGCCTTTGGCCCAGGGCATGATCCTGAGGTCCCGGGATCAAGTCCCACATCAGGCTCCCTGCATAGAGCCTGCTTCTTCCTCTGCCTGTCTCTCCCTCCCTCTATCTCTTTCTGTCTCTCATGAATAAATAAATAAAATCTAAAAAAAAAAAAAAGATTCTGTAAAGGTTAGTTACTAATGCAAATTAATGCTATTCTTTCCTTTCTCTCCTTCCCTCTCTCCCTCCCTTCCTTCTCCCTTCCTTCCTTCCTTCCTTCCTTCCTTCCTTCCTTCCTTCCTTCCTTCCTTCCTTCTCTCCTTCTACAGATCCCTAGATTAACAGACAAGGATGAGCCTGAAAAACTCATGTAGCCTAAACTCTTGCATTTTCCTAATAGGTACAGTAATGATACCTTATTTATTTGGATCAAATGTATTTAGATGTCGGTCCATTCAGCCAAGACTATTCACAACAGAATGGTCCCTGTGTGCATTGGTGAGTGTGGAGGGTGGATAGTCAAACCCAATAGAACTGGAGGCCATAGGTCCAACTCAAATCTTCCCCTATGCTGATTCTTCTGAAGATAGAGGACCAACCCACCCCCACCTCGCCCTGCTGTTCACATAGTTGGTTTGCTTGACCACATGGATGATAAGAGGGACAGAGTGGTTAAAAGCATGGGCTTCCCAGTCAGCCCTGGGCTTTATGAGTTGTATGATATAGGCAAGTTATTGAACCTTTTGGAACTTTAGTTTCTTTATGTATAAAATAAATATATTATCTACTCATCGCTACCTGGGGATGGTATAAGAGAAATATGTGAGTGTGCTTTCAACACACGATGTATGTTATCCTCCTTACTTTTTATCAGTGCTATAATTTTTAGTAGTATGTCTACCAAAGTTAACAGTAGTAAAGTATTAGCGTCATTAAATTATAACATAAATTTATTGTTAGTATAACCTAACAGTACTGTTTAGTATTAATGTCAATGATTATTCTGTCTTAAGTATTTTTGTCAGTGTTCTTATTATTTGTATTAATATTATTAAGTAATACAGAAGATAAAATCTATACATGTAAAAATCTACACATAGGATGATGTTCCCAAAGTGAAGACCAACCCTTGGGTGAGCTGAAATCATCTTTTAAAAAGATGGACCAGGACTAGGTTTCATTTTCTCTACAAGGTTGATCCTCAGCAAACCAGACTTGAGTTTACTGTTATATGAGAAGTCATCTGAGGCAGTCTTGTTAGGAGTTGGGGGCTAGAAAGAAGATTTGCAAATGTGTGGGGCTGATGCAGGTCCACTTGAAATCATGGCACCTGCCCAAATCAGAAAGCACAAGCCTTCACAAAGAAACATTTTCCTGTGAGGAAAAAGCCAGTGGGCTCATAAAGGAGGAATGAAGGGCAGGGCTTGGCTAGTGAAGGAAGGTCAGGAAGGATTTGTAGGGAAACAAACATAATAACTCATGAGACATTAGAGGAAATTATCTTTAAGAGAAAGACAGGCTCGGCTTAACTCATCTTTCCATGTGGTTACATTTTATTGGTGCTTGCTGGGTGACAAATAATCCATTTTTAGCTCTTATTTAGCTTCAGTTTTGATCTTATGAGTTAAGAATGACTAATACCCAAAAGGGTATGACCCTGGAGCAAAGCATGCTGGGAAAACACATTTCTGGGTGCATGTTCCCTCTGTGCCTAGAGACATGGATTCAAATAAAAATCAAGACTACTGTCCCACCAGGGGCCATTACTTTGGAAAGTACAACAGGGCTTTTGAATACATCTTTGTTTGCCATTCTTATTCAAGGTTATCCAAAGAGGACTCTGCTTCAAGAGAGGAGAGAGTAGTAAATTTAATTGGAGCTTTCAAACAATGTTCAGCTCAAAGCTAAGATGCTTAAGATCGAATAAGTATTTTAAACCACTGGCCAAAAAACACAGTTAGTGTCTTCAATAGGCGTCACTTCTTGAGTCTCACTGGCTTAGAAGAGCAAGTGCAAGGGATAAAAGGTTCTGTTCTTGTTTGATTCCATTAATGGTCAGGCTGTTGGGGGAAAAAAGCTAACCATCTCCCATCCTTTTCTGACTATTTTTGTTGCTAGAGTTATGCCCATAAGAGGTCAACCCTGTATGACTGAGGAAGGGAGCAAAATGGATATCTAGTTTTGAATTTTGATATGCACAGGCTGTGATGGGTTAGTCAGAGGTTAATCCTGGCCAGTTTGTTCCTCTCGATGATCCTGGAGGGAGGCATATTTATGGTTATTAGCATCTCCACTTTATAGATGGAGAAACAGATTCCTGAAGGGTTAGTGACTTGCCCAAGATCATACAATAAGTTAATGACAGAGCTATAAAGTGAACCAGAGTCTCCCAAATTCTAGAATCTACACCATAAGTATTTTCACAGCCAAGGATGTTTTTGCACATTTTTAAAAATTAGAAAAATGTTTAGTGACCACATTCTGCACCTGGCTTAATTTATCTTGACCTGTAGGCTAAGATGTCCACAATCTCTCCTCTTCCTAAGCCACACAGAATTACCAGCTGGCAACTTCTCAGTAAGCTCAATAAAAGTAGATATGGGAGAGTTTACAAATTGAGATGTTTCAGCAAAATCATTTGCTACAATTAATTGCATCCTTAGAGTCCAGGGATGTTGGAGAATGAACAGAGTTTAATCCTATCATTTTATTTTACAGAAAGGAAACTGAGCTTTAGAGAAGTAGCAGCAATTGCTTGATGTCACATACTGCAGACCCCTTAATGTCCTCCAAGAACTAATGTAGTAGCTGATAAAGGAAGTTCATAGAAAAGAAATAAGAAAAAAAGATTTATGAGGCTTTCTTTTTTTCCTAACACTTATTATTTCTTGTTCTTTTGATTCTAACCATTCTAACAAGTCTAAGGTGATGTCTCGCTGTGGTTTTGATTTGCATCTCCCTGATGATTAATGGTCTTGAGCATCTTTCCATGAATCTGTTGGTCATCTATATGTCTTCTTTGGAAAAAGCTCTTCAGGTCCTCTAACTATTTTTAATGGGGTTATTTGGGGGAAATTTTTGGTGTTGAGTTGTATAAGTTCTTAACACGTTTTGAATATTAACCCCTTATTGGATACATTATTTGCAAATATTTTCTCCCATTCAATAGATTGTCTTGTTTTGTTGATGGTTTTCTTTGTGTGCAAAAGCTTTTTAATTTGGTGTAGTCTCAATAATTTATTTTTGCTTTTGTTCCCCTTGCCTGAGGAGACATACCTAGACAAATATGTTTATGGCCAATGTCGAAGAAACTATGGCTTATATTTTCTGCACTGTTGGTGGGAAAGCAAATTGGTGCAGTCACTATGGAAAACAGTATGAAGTTTCCTCAAAAAATTAAAAATAGAATTACCAAATGATCCAGTAATTTTGCTATTGGGTATCTACCCAAAGAAAATGAAGACATTAATTTTAAAAGATATATGCACCTCTGTGTTTAATGCAGCATTATTTTCAATAGCCAAATTATAGAAGCAACCCAAGTGTTCATCCATAAATGGACAGTTAAAGAAGATGTGCTACATGTGTATGTGTGTATGCATATACACAACGGGATATTATTAAAACATAAAAAAGTGAGATCTTGACATTTGCAACAACATGAGTAGATTTAGAGAGTACAATGCTAAGTGAAATAAGTCACACAGAGAAAGACAAATACCATATGATTTCACTTGTAGATGTGGAGTTTAAGAAACAAAATGAACAAACCAGGAAAAAAAGAGACAAACAAAAAAGCAGACTCTTAAATACAGAGAACAAACTCATGGTTACCAAAGGGGAGGCGGATGGGGAGGATGGTTGAAATAGGTGAGAGGGATCAGTAGTACCCTTATCATGGGGCACCTGGGTGGTTCAGTTGGTTAAGTGTCCTATTCTTGATTTTGGCTCAGGTCGTGACCTCAGGGTTGTAAGACAGAGTTCCATTTCAGGTTCAGTGCTGGGTGCTGGGTGTGGAGCCCTCTTGGCATTCTGTCTCTGTCCACCCCTTCCTTCTCTCTCTCCACCCCCCCAACCCCCACGCCAAAAGAGTATACTTATCATGGTGAACACTGAGAAATGTAAAGAATCACTGCGTCTTTATATTGTACACCTGTAACTAATATGACACTGTATTAGTTATACTTCAATAAGAAAAATAAGCATGCACTTCTATGAGGCAATCTCTGCCACTTCCTAGCTGTGCAGCCTCAGATAAATCTCGTAAACTCTTTGACTCCCAGCTTCCTCTGTGTTAAATGGTATTAATAATAGAACATATTCTGTTGTGTATGTGAGGATTAAATGATGTAGATTCAAGTCCTTGAGTGCAGGACCTGGTCCGTAGTAGGAACTCAATACCTAGGGGTTTAATGAAGGCTGATCAGGTCAGAGCATAGAGAGAGGGAGTGGGTTTCGGAGCTAGGGCAGTGTTGGGGTCAGCTGAGGGAGTGATTTATATCTGTCTGTTCCCACACTTGGTTCTATCAGGGAAAACAGAGGGCTGAAGATAACAGGAAAAGGGGGCATGTCCTTGAGTAAATCATCTATTGTTGCCCAGATGTCACTCTGGTGATAAGGAAACCCCCTGAAATCAGTGTGTCCACAGCTCCAGATATGACTCTCTAGGGTTTTTAGTGGCAAGTTCAGGGGTTCCAAGAAGGAGCCAGGAATGAGGCCGTCAGGAATGGGAACATTTATTTCTTTGGGAGTCTTCCTTTTCAGATGTTCTCAGAACTCTGGATGAACTGAAATGATCTCCAGGCTAGAATTTGGTCCTGGAGGGTGGTTTCCATTCTACCTTGTCCATGTTTATCTTAGTCTATCATCGGGCAAGAGGCCAAGTTTCCTATTCAATCAACTGATTAGACTCAGTGATGCTTATAAATAGCTTCTGAAGACCCTTTCTGAAACTTCCCTTAGGACTTCTAAACCCTTCTTAATAAGGACAGGCCAAAAGAGAAAAGGGTAACAGTTTGCTAAAGGCAAATTGATGGCGTTGAGAAAGGACAACAGGCCATACATAAAGATCACAGTAAAAGTGGGAATTTGGGGATAGCCGTCTGCTTAGGAAAATTTTCTAATTTCAAGTTCACAAATGATCACTCAGACAGGATGTGGTTTAGATTGGCTCCATCATGAAAATGATAATTTTCCCACATCAAACAATAAGTAGTATTACTAGAACCATATGGAAAAAATAACCTTGTTAGAAAGAACACATTTTTTTCAAGCATATTTAGGCACTCAGTTTTAAGCAGTGACAAACAATCCTTATCTATTCATTTACAAATAATCCCGATCATTCATAGCAAGTAGTCATATACTGCCCCCCCCCCCATACCCTTACATCGGTGTCCTCCAGGTAAGAGTTTAGCCTTCAAGTTCTAGGATAGAGTTGAAGTAGATTTGTTCTGCTTTAGGTGAGTAGAACTTACATGAGGACTCACGGAGGATGGATAAAAGTGCAAGAAAGCGTCAGTCTCCACTGCTACCTCCTGGAGCTCACTCAAGACATAAGAGGGAGAAAAGGGAAGGGTTCTTAGCTGAAATGATGCCTTAAGGGTTACTGTGTCTTATTTCTTTTCAGTCCAGACAAGATTTGGCAGTTCAAGCTGTGAGCAGTAGAGGTGAAGATGTCAGACGGGCTAACGATTGTTTCCTGATCAGAGACAGCTCTTTCAGCAGAAGGTCCCAGCAGGTACAAAGAACAGCAGCACCAGCCTGGTGTGTCTCTGGCTGCCTTGGCTTTCTCAAGAGAGAGCCCTCAATCCACCAGCCAGGTGCAGTCTGGCTCTTAAAAGCAGTTGGGCCAGCAGGGGACAGATAGCAGGCCCCCGGAGAATTGCCCCAGGGATACCTACCAATCTTCAATCAGAAATCAGATCAGAGCAACATGTATGTTTTGTTGCAAGAAGCAGAGTAACCCAACCATATCCCTAGATAAATAATGTAAATTAGTGCTTTTTTTTTGTTAAAATTATTTCTCTTCCTATATCTCATACCATGTTTCAATGTTTATAGCAACCTTAAAAGGTAGGTATAATAGATATGGCAAAAATCTTCATTTTGCGGGAATGAAAATTGAGCACTGCTGGGGAGAAAATGAATGTATCAAGGTCTAGAGCTGTAAAGTGCAAAGTCCAGGCCTTGGAAACTGTTGTGAAAAATGAGCAAGGTATCAGGGTCCTTTTACTGAGTGGATTCCATTCACTCATAATTCTCTCATTCATTCATTCACTCCTTCAGCAGCTATGATTTGAGTGCCTACCTCATTGCAAGCACTATTCTAGGCACTTGGGTGATGTCATAGAACAAGATGGATTGAAATATCTGTCTCTACAGCCAGAGACAGAATAAAATATGTGTAATGTTTCCCTTACCATCGTGCACCTCTCATGCAATGTGACTTCCAAGTCAGGGTACTTGTCTGGGGGGAGAGGAAAATAGAAATAAGATGAGTGTGAAAGCTAGATAAAAGGTGGTAAGTGATCTGGAAAAAAGGAAGCAAGGTATTAGAAGTATTGGGTAGAAGGGAAATTAAAATTTAAATAGGATGATCATGGTGGACTTCCTTGAAAAGGTGGGTTTGAACGAGGTAAGGGATAGAGTCATTTGGGTAAAAAGCTTTCCAGGCCGAGTACATACACAGCAAGGAAGGACACTCTAAGGAGCCTGGCATGGCTGGAGTATGTGAGTGAGGGGGAGAGTAGCAGAAGTTGAGGTTAGTAAGATAATGGGGGGTCAAATCAGGGGGGCCATGCAGGTCATTGTGATGCAGAGCTGTTACTCTGCAATAATCTTAGAGTCTCTGCAGAGTACAGAAATGGCGTAATCTGATTTTGTTTTTAAATAAGACCACTGGCTTCTAGGCTGTGATCAGGTTGAAAGGGGCAAGAGTACAGCAAGAAATCCCCAGCAGATGAGTGGCAGGGACAATGAAATCTGTTCATAAAACCTTCTGAGTTTGTCCTAGACAAACAAGAAGACATTCGCCATTGTCTTTTTGCAATGAGGTTAGCATGACATGACCGACTTTTGTCCAGATATGATGGCACCACTTTGACACCTGCCCTAAAATCTGACATATGATATTCTAAACTCTGATGCTTCTGTAGCACTCAAGAAGACCTGATGTTGAGAAGAGAAGCATTGTAACATGGAGAGAGCCTGGGTTCTCGATGACAGTGCGGCGCAGGGCTGCTTCCTCCCACGCCAACCACACTGCACTGTGACTTGAGTATGTTTGGAAACTATGAAAAAGAACAAAGAACATTTTTTTTAAAAAAAATTCCCAATCCCACTGTATATCTTTCAGTCTTGCTACTAGTGATGGTTTAGATTCACTTCCTATTTTGATTTTCTAAAACAAACGACACTGATTAGTTGTACCTTTCCTCCTTGTCTCGATAACAGCTGCTCAAAATCACACCTAGGCACTATCATTCTTCTCACAATATAGCATGTACCAGCGACCTGACACACTTAGGGCAGAGACTCTAAGTCACTGCAGTGCTGGAGTGGAAAATAAGACAACCACACAAATAATTAAAATTAAAACAAATTTCTTTTTTTTCTTAAAAAGAGATTAAATTTGTGGCTGAGTTTTTTTAATATTTCAGTATTTTTTTACTATTCATTAGAATTTTTAAAATAGAGCATGATGCACTATCCAAACCCTGAAAAATACTGAAACTCCCCCCCACTACTCTATCTGCCTATCTTTCTGTATCTCTATTCATCCATCCATTCATCTCTCCATCCATCTATGTATTTATCTCCTTTTATCTTCCAACAATTTTGTGATGTTTTATAAAATATCATTTATTAGAAGATTCTTAAAGTCAGAAATGTAACTCTCCTAATAAAAGGTGAATAGTGAACTTTGCCCCAAGATACTAGCATACTCTCCCTTTGGATATAGAAAAGGGGGATAGCCCCTCATATGCCTTCTGTGTGCCAGGTATTACCCCGCCCTCTCTAAAAAATAAAAAGAAATGGGGTGCTCAGGTGGCTCAGTTAGTTGGGCGTCTGACTATTTCAGCTTCAGTCATGATCTCGGGGGTTGTGGGGTCAAGCTCTTCATCAGGCTCCATGCTGGGTGTGGGGTCTGCTTAAGATTTTCTCTTCCTCTCCCTCTGGCCCCCCCTGCCCCCTCTCTGTAAATAAATAAGTAAGTAATTAAGTAAGTAAGTAAGATGCCTCATCGGTTTCTTCAGGATCACTCCAGAAGGTTGGGGGTTAAGGAGGAGGGAGCCCTGGCATCATCTCCCTTTGACTAAAGGGTGAATAGACACAGAGAAGTAACTGCCACCCAGAGCCTCTCTGGATGTGAGGCCAAGAACCTTCACATCACTGCAGATGCTGCCACTTTTGAAGCTGGTGAGGCCAGAGGCTAAGACTGCAAAGCCAACCTAGAGGAATTGAAAGAAGCACAATGGCTGGAAGGTTTAGGGAGCCAGTCTTGGATTTAGCCAGAACTGGGCATGGAGCCTGATTTTGTCACTTTCTAGATGTAGCCCTTGACAATGCTGCTTACTCTTTGTGTCCTTAAATGCCAGTAATGGCTATAAAACATTTAGCATAATACTCCTTGGCTGATGGTAAGTATTCAAGCTGTAACCACAGTGGTTATTCTAGTGCCACTAAAAGTTCTCCTGACTCAGAAAGGAGCATCCCAAGGGTTAGGTCCATTTATATATCTGTGAAACATCACATTTACGACCTCAGCATCTGCTAAATGCTCTCAATAGGCAGTGATTGTGAGTCCTTCTTGCTGAAGGTGAGAACAGAGCTAGGCAACAGAGGCTCTTCAGGGGTTCAGATAAGAAGGGTGGGCTAGTTCTTGAAGGCAGAGAGGGGAATCCCTAGCCATCTACTGATTTTGCTTGTCTCCTTTTATATAAGTGGGTGCCTGTGTGTGGGAAGGAACAGCAGCCTGTCCTCTCCACACATCCCTCCACCCCCTACCATGCCCAAAGACAGACAGATGGCAAGTCAGACATGTGAGAGCCAGGCCACCAGGGAATATGATGGACACTGGTTAGTTATCTATTACAGGTAGTCTGATGAGTTTGCTATAAGCAGCAATGCAAAAAACAATAGCAAAAAGAATAACAATGACAAAAACTCTGCTGCTACTTTTCATCATCATCTCTATAAGCTCTTTATGGTGTCAAAAATGACTTGCCTTAAAGAAGATTTTGTGTATTGCTACCTCTTATAGGGAATAGAGGGATTTCCATTGGATCTGCCCAGTAGGTTGGTGGAAGGAGAAGGGGAATTAATAAATTATATACATAATAAATTATAGGCTTATGCTTTGTGCTGTACACTCATATGCATCTTACACTATTTCATTAAATCTTTACAAAAAGTGGCCATCCCCTTTTTAGGGAAAAGGGAAGTGCTTTTAGACAAATTACATAGCTAGAAAGTGTTAGAGCATAGAATCTATCCACATTTGTCTACCTCAGTCTTTTAAATGCCTTATCTCTCCATTACATTTCCAGATCTAAAGCAAAGACTGTGGCATGGAGGGCTATTGGGTGTTTGCTGTTAGGCCAGGAGTGAGGCCCCACATCCAGAGAGCCGGTGTCTGGCCTTAGACTGTGTAGGAGGAGAAAGCTCACATCTGTTAGTCTTCAGCATGCAACACTGAAATTCTTGTAAGAAGTCTGGTTGGAGCTGGTCTTGTTCCCTGTGAGTGACCTCAGGCCAGCCAGCAGCCAGCAAGACAGAAACACACCGAGGTTCCCAGGGAGGCCGTAGATGAAAGAATAGTCTTTTCCAGAATTGCTCCTCTTGCCCAGCCACCTATGGGAGAAATGGGGTAAAGTGGTGAGGGCAGAGGGGCAGTCTATATAGACAGTTTCTTGGTGTCTCCATTATCATCAGGCTTTTGCTAACGCCTCCTACAGGGAGGAAGGTCTGTAAGTTATCAGGTAGGACCCTGCTATACAACCGAGGAGAGGATTTTTGTTCTATCTTTGGTTAGGTCCCAGACTGCAGAGGGACTTGATGATATACCTGGCTTAATAATAGTATTTTAAAATTGTCATCATTTCAACCTGTGAGGCAGATGTGATCATCCTCATCTTATAAAGGAAAAGAGACAAACCTGAAGCCCAGAGATGTTTGCTTGTGAGTCTCCCACAAATTTCAGACTTAGACTCCAAGTCTCCTGATTCATGGGGCAGCACCTTTCCAATATGTAGGCATAGCAATTAGAGATCAAAAGGCTCTCCTTGTTCAATGTCTGAACAAAGGCTCAGGGAATGGGCTTTCAGAGGGTGGATAGTTAATTCTAGGCTGATATTTTTAAAAGGGTTGGAAATGGTTCACAACATATAAGCTTCTCTTCCCTGTGTTCTAAGAAGTAATGAACATTCTGACCTTGCTTACCTCAAATGCAGGATCAAAACAAAACAAAACAGAAAACTATGCTTGATTATGCTTTGGGGAGGAGACATGAGAACCCCACATATATAGGCAGGGTAGTTCAGTAATATAATCAGATCTTCAGAGGTCAGAGGTTAACAACATTGGCCATTCACAGCTTAGCCATAAACTCAGACAATTGAAAGGCTCCTGAAAATGGAAATGCACTTGTCAAAAAGTTATAGCTCCCAAACAATGTGCTTTGCTGCCCAGGGCAAGCTGTAGCCTGTGGATCATCACAAGGGTTTACACAAAGAAGCCTGATGAATATTTGTAGATGGAATTTAATGAATGGAGGCATGAAACCTCTGGCTCGTCTGCTAGGTCTCATGAAATCTTATTAAATACACTTTCTGTAGCAAGCTTCATTATTTGCTCCTCTCTCTCTTTCTCTTTTTATTCCCCCAGCAGAATAAATATAGTGATTTAGAAAAGGAAGAGGAGTTGGCAGAAACAGTGAAATGTCAATAGAAGACTTGACAGCTTAAGAATAGGGGAGGAAAAAATAAAAGCAAAGCAGACAAAGCAGCTTACCTCCCCCACAATACAACACTGGGTTGCTGAACCAACAAAAAGTAAGTAAGTTGGGATCATCGGAAATGCGTACAGACTATTCTAGCATGACATTTGCCTACAATAGTTTACTTAAAAATGTTTGACACTTTAAAGTGGGTGCTAAGCCTCAGTTATAGAAAGGCTTCTTTCTATGAGAAGGTATGCTTGAGCTTCCTCTGTGCATTTTATGGGACCTACACATTGAGATGTGTACAATTTGGAACTACGGAAGACCATGACCTGAAAGCCCATATAGATCATCTCTCTTGTGTGTTTTACACCTTGACATTGATTTCTATTGTAGATAGTATGGTTAATTTGCAGTCAAAGGCAATGCAAAAAAACAAAGCAAAAAAACCCAAAAGCCAAACAACAACAAAAAACCTCTTTTACATCTTATACCTTTAAGTCCATCATAGTGCAGATGTCCGAAAGCACTTACCCCAAAAAGTTCCTTTATTACCAGCTTTTACAGAAAATGAAATGGGTTTACCATTGTGTATTCTGGCTTCATGATCTGGTCTTATAGCCTTTATTCCTTTTATGACAAACAAAATATAAAAACAAAAAACCAACCAGCAAACCAAAAACAAAAATAAAGGAACAGACATGACTTATGCATAAAGATTATATGTAGATGGATAGATGGATAAATAGATAAAGATACAAACAGGGATATAGAATAATGGCTGTTAGCAATGAATGATGAGTAAACGGTCTGAAGAACGCAAAAGACAGAAAGAGGCCCTGTTTCCATGCTGGGCCCTTCCTGGTTCCTAAATCCATCACATGTATTAATTGGTCAGTCTCTGTCCACCTGTAAAGCCTTGAGATCACCTTAGACAGAAATTCAATGAGTGGCTCTAACCTTTCCTATGAATAAGTGAATCAATGACACTCTAGTGGACCCCTGAGGGCCACAGTAGATTTACTGTGCTAAGCCACGGGGGTTTCCTGAGAGCTAATCACAAGAAGCAATGTTTAATATCGTCAATAACGGATACAATGATGGAATAATAATGTCACCTGTGAAAATAATGATGACATTAATAAATGAGAATTACCTCTTATCAGACCTCTGGTATTTGTCTGAAAAGTACTCTGATCACTTTACCTACCTACATTCTTGCAATTAATCCTCCCATGAGCACACTGAGAAAGAAGTCATGAACTGCACATTATTGATCAGGACATTGAGGTTCAAGGACATTAATTCAAAACCCCAATTCACACAGTAGCGAGTGATGGGGTTAGAATTTAACTCTAGATGTGTCTGTCTTCAAATCCAATCCTCCTCTTCCCTTTCTCCTTCCCCTCCTCCATCTCCATCTTCTCCACCTTCTTTATCTTCTTCTACTCTTTAAGGTTAGCTGACTCTGTAGGAACCACATCCTAATACATTTTTTCCAGGAGTAAAAGGATTCAAAGTAGCAACATGAGTTTATGAGCATCTACTCTTACGAGGCACAGTGGCATTAAAACTCACAAGAATGGGGGAATCAAGCATGTATGTATTAAGTACCTATGATGAATCAGGCACTATATAATATTCCTCTTAATTTTCTCAGTCACAATATGAGTTTCACTCCCATTTTACAAATGAAGGGACTAACACCAAGGAAATGTAAGGAAGAAGCTTATCTAGAATCACACATCCACTGCAAACTCTGACTTGGCTAAATATCCTCCAATCTGGGCAAGGTAGCTGGACCAAGTCACATACAACTTGAACCTCCAAGACATCAGAGCTTGGAGAGCCCCTGTGCTCAGGCATATGCCCAGCCTAAAATAGAGCATTTTCCTTTTTGTTTTTTTTTTTTTTTTAAGATTTTACTTATTTAATCATGAAAGACACAGAGAGAGGCAGACACAGGCCGAGGGAGAAGCAGGCTCCCCCAGGTGAACCTGATGCTGGACCCGATCCCAGGACCCCAGGATCATGACCTGAGCCAAAGGCAGATGCTCAACCACTGAGCCCCCCAGGTGCTCCACATTTTCCATTCCTAAACAGCATGTCAAAAGTATAAATTCTAGGCACTTTGATGACAGTTACCAAATATGTAAGGGAGCATAAAAATATAATTTTTATATTTCTATAAATATAAAATGATGAATTGTATTTACATTTATTGGCATAAAAGATGTCTAATATGCAGTCTAGTCAATAGCATTTCAAAAACGATGTATGATATGCTAAATAAACCCTTATCTCTGAAATAGAACTTCCCTTCCAAAATTACATAGTCCGGGAAAAAATATATATATAAACCTATGACTTTAATTCTAGTTTGCTCTAGGTAGTAGGTTAAAGGATAATCTTTATTTCCTTCTCCATATTTTCCTGAATTTTCTGAAGTCCATTCTGCGATAATAACAACTCACCTTGATTGAGTGCTTAGTGTGAAAAATAACTCCTCTCCATTACTTTCCTCATCACAATGATGCTAACACAATAGTCCCATTTTATAGATAATGAAGTTGGAAGCTCAGGGAGGCTCATCCTTTGCCTAAGGGGATAGCAGAGCTGAGATTTAAGTAGATTTTCTGCTTCCACCAACATATTCTCCTAGCTACTGTTCTGTACCACAATAAATATGTAACAATTTTGTTAATAAACTTTACATGTAGCTATAATAAAAATAATTTTGAATTTTTGCTTTCTAGAAAACACCCAATTATCTGCATTCTCCACAACCTATTAAACTATGTTCCAATTCTTTCACTATTTTAGGGCTTAGTCATTCTTTTTTTTTTTTTTTTTTAAGATTTTATATATTTATTCATGAGAGACAGAGAGAGAGAGAGGGAAAGAGAGAGAGGCTGAGACATAGGCAGAGGGAGAAGCAGTTTCCCTGCAGGGAGCCCGACATGGGACTCCATCGATCCTAGGACTCTAGGATCACACCTTGAGCCGAAGGCAGATGCTTAACCGCTGAGCCACCCAGGCGTCCCTCAGTTGTTCTTTATTTTCGGGTACTTCCTTTACCTTTATTTCTAATAATATGCCTTCCAATAGATGGTTAAAATAAATACTGTCTAATGTTTCCTCAGCTCCTGAGAAAGCTTGCTTCACAGGAATTATTAGTATCCAAGATGCCATGGGATTTCTAGAGGTAGAGTGTGCAGGTTGGGGTCAGCTGCACTCAAAGCTCACAGAATAACCATAAAGGAGGAGGCAAAAACCTAGGCCCACCGCTCTACCATTTGTTCTTAGATTGTAGTCACAAATATGTCACTGTTCTTGGCCATCAGACCCCATAATTTTCTATCCAGTAACCATGTAAGATTCCTTGGCTCAAACACCATAATAACCCACAAACTCCCCAAAAGCAGTAACCTTGGGCTTGAGGAAATTTTGCCAAATATATATCCCAGCCACTCCCAGCACCCCTCACCCCTGCCTATGTATATCTCTCCCTGCCCCCGCCCCCTCCTTCCACAGTTGTCCATCAAAACCACATCGAGTTGAGAAATAAGACATGCTCTTCACTTCCACCGGCCTTTTAACAATTGAAGAGGAACTACTGTAGTCAACTACAGGATAAATAAAGAGATTCCTAAGGCCATAAGCACGGCATGACAAATTAGCAAGCACATGGCCCTAGGACAGCAGGGAGCTTCCCACCCAGGCTGAATCACCAGCTCACTGTTGGGAACAATTTATTTGATGCAAATGAAAAACCAAACATTTATAAATCAGTTAAACAAGAAGCTTAGGGAGAGGGCTTTGGGGACTTGGAAAAAAAAGAATTTATTTTCCATGGGAATTAGAAGATTGGAAATCTGTCTGGATTTGGAATATGCATACATCTGGCGTGTGTTGCTGGGACAGTAAGTCACTTAGTAAAGCCTTGACCAGTACAAGGCTTTTATTTCTAGGCCTTGCTCCCCTATCCTTCCAATGCCTTTCTTCTACTAATGTCCGAAGGGCATATTGCAACTGTCAATTCTACCTCTTAATGCCTTCTCCAATGTCCATTCTGTTGCTTGGACAACTGTGTGCAATAGTCAGTTAACAAATTCTCCTGCTTCTTTTTAAAAATAAACATTTTATTTTGCAATACTGTTAAATTTACAGTACAGTTGCAAAATTAATACAGAGAGTTCCTATAGATTCCTTACCTAGCATCCCCTAATGGTGCATTTATCAAAATTAAGAAACTGATATTGGTGCATTAACTGAACTATAGATTTGGCTGAGAATTTGACCGATTTTTATAGTAAGGTCTTTCTTCTGTTCCAGAATCCAATCCAGGATAGCACATTACACTGGCATGTCTCCTTAGTCACCTCAGTGGACCGAGTACCTAAATCTTTCCTTATTTTTCACATCTTGACAGTTTTGAGGAGTATGGGAAGTCGGGTATTTTGTAGAATGTCCCTCATTTTTAGTTTGTCTGATGTGTAGCCTTACGATTCAACTACAGTTATGGATTTGGGGCAAAAATTCCACAGAAGTGAACTTCCCTCCTCAAATGGAAGGGAGCTCTGTGAGATCCATTCATGTGGGCTCCACTCTCACGACCTAATCATCTGTCAAAGGTTCTCCCTCCAAATACCACCACACTGAGGACTAGGTTTCAACCTATGAATGTTGAGGTGATAGAAACATGTAATCTAGAGCAGCTGGTAATGTTAACCTTGATCATTTCATTAAGGAAGGGTTTTCTAGGTTTCTCCCTGGTAAAGTTATTATTTTTCCCTTTTCCATACCCTTTTATGTGATTGAATCACTAAGTACAGACCACACTCAAGGTGGTGGTGGAGATGTGGAAGTAGGAGTTGGAATTGCCTATTTCTGCTTTTGACCCAATGCAAATCTATTATATACAAGCGAATTAAAATAAAAAATGAGGGTGCCTGGTTGGCTCAGTTGGTTACACGTCTGCCTTCGGCTCAGGTCATGATCCCGTGGTCCTGGGATCTAGCCTTACCTCTGGCTCCCTGCTCATCGCGGAGTCTGCTTCTCCCTCTCCCTCTACCTGCTGTTCCCTCTGCTTATGTTCTCTCTGTCAAATAAAAAATTAAACTTTTTTAGAAAAATAAGGTCAAGACACTCTCTTATCTGATGCTTTTCAATGGCTTCCTACTGCCCTCAGGAGAAATATCTTATTCATTCTCCATCATTAACCAGAGGGCTGCTGTAGAATTGGCTGATACTGAAGTTAGTTCTCCCTATTAACACTTTTTATAGATGTAGTTGTTCTTCACAGAGATAATTACAAATGGTCAAAATTTGTCATTGCGTATTAATTTATTTAATGTCAGCCTCCTCCACAGATCTATACATATCATGTAGTCAGGGCCAGTGTATCCTCATTAGTTATAAAACTCTTAGTATAAACAGGATCCTTATACATAGGCAACAGAAACCAAGTCTGGAGAATAAGCAGGAACAGGAATGGTGCTGGAAAATCAGGCTCAGGCCTAAACTTCCAGAAAAAGATGTTCCAAACCATGTTGCAGAATTGGGATAAGTATATCTCTGTCCCTGCTGCTGCCCTAGTGAGTACTCCATAATGAAAACCACTAGACTTGATCTTGAAAACACTCCCATTGCCAAAATCTGGGTGCCTCTGAGATCACCCTGCGGACAAAAAGGATTTTAAGCGGTGCTTCCTTCCCTAGTTACTGACTTGCCAATCAAGGTTTAGTAAGAGTGAATCTCATTGGTAGGGCCAGAGCCAGATGACCTGAGGGATTGAATTCATTTCATTCTGTCTTTGTGAGACAGGATTCAGAAAGTTAGAAATTCTTGAAAATGTGAGGTGGGAGTTTAACAGGTACTGGTAGCAAGAGAGTATTAAAAAAAGTCCCATTCAAAAAAAAAAAAAAAGTCCCATTCAGTGACGCGGCATTGATTCTCAGTATCTGTCAAAGGAAGGAAGGGTTATAGGATTGCCAGACTTAGCAAATGAAAACATAGAGTGCCCAGTTTGATTTGAATCTCAGATGGAACAATGAATAGTTTTTTTTTTCATGAATCTCATGCAATATTTGGTAAATACTTATACTCAGCATTTATTTGTTGTTTACCTGAAATTCAGATTTAATTAGGTATTTTGTATTTTATCTTGCAACCACAGGAAGGAAGGAGAAAAAGAAGGAAGGGAGGGAGGGAGGGAAGAAGATACGAATCAGGCTACCTTAGGTTTGTACCACTTGACTTTTGATGTATCTGATTCCAGTTTTACCAAGAAAACATATGTCTATAATTTGACATTTCATGAGGAATTAGCCACTAGGAAAGAATAAACTGGTCAGACGGCCTGGAATTTCTCACCGTTAACTGACAAATTGGCTTTCGACTAAGATGTGCTGTACCCTTTAGCTTGGTACAGGGAAGGAATGTACTGACTTCAGGGTTAGTCATATTCCAGTCCATGGGACAGTCAGGTTTCACAGTACAAATTAACCAATTACCATTCCAGCTTTATACCCCATTCCTGAGAGTTCAGTTCCTGTGATGCCAACCTTGATAGGTGAATTCAGTCTCCATGGGTATGCTCAGAGTGGGGAATGCAAGGTTCTGTAATTATATTGGCCATGTTTTATTTCTCAGATGGAATCGTAGGGATATGGGTGTTAATTATTTTATTCTTTGTAACATTTTATATATCAAAATATTGTGTAAGGTATTTTCAAACAAAAAAAAAAAAGGATGGGTTTACTTTTAGGACACATTTACTTAAGTCCAGATTATTCCACTGTGCCATTTTTTTCTGCTTTATCCTTCAACGTGGAGTTAAGCCAATGGTTTCCAGTTACATCTCATATTATGCTACCCTCTTTACATTTCCATGCGTTATGCTTTGCTTTTCGTCTTAGAAAGCCTTCCTTTCCTCCAGCCACTCCTTACTTTTCTTTAAGACAACCCCCAATCATCCAAGGAGACAATGCAGGAATTTCTTTTTTTTTTTTTTTTTTCCTGCTGGCAAACCTTCTTTCAATCTTTCCTCTCACCACTCATTGGAGGAGGATCTAGTTCTGGCCCTGACTTATTTCTATCTCTCTCAGTAAGTTGCATGAGGCCCTTTGTTGCTCCCACCACACTGTGCTGGACAGATCTGCAAGACAGGCCTGTCTTGCCATCTATTGTAAACTCCTCGAGAGAAGGAAATAAGCCTTATTCACTCCTCTACCTTACAACCTTAGCAATATACCTAGATTGCGTTTACCCAATTGGACTGACTCTAGGAAATCCTGTCTCTTAACCTTGGTTTATAAACTCCATCACAAAGTTGCTGCATGTGTGTGTGCATGCACACACACACACACAGCAGTCTAGAGTAAAAATTTCTGTCGTATCAGTTGCTTAAAGCAAATCTCGCTCTTCTGTATTTCCTAAGCCTCAGGGCAAAACTGAGGTCCTAGTTTTAACAGAAAGACAACTAAGATCCAGAGAGGGAGAGTAACCTGTACAAGATTATATGGGACTGGAAGTGGGGCGGGGAGCTGATTCAGAGCCAGAACTCAGGTCTCTCCCAGTTAACACCCATTGCTGTGTGATGATAAGCTGGTTGTCAAACTTCCTGTCTCTAACCCTTCAGAGAGGTTAGGTGAAGGTGGCTCTCCCTGGCATGGCCCCTTGGCTAAACCAGGTCAGACTGCCAAAGAGCAGCTCATAGAAATGTCCATAGTCAGTGGCCATTAGCACAGAATTTTCACACTTCCTACTGCCTGGCCCGCCTTAGCAGTCCTGCTTTGTTTTGGTCAAAAGTCTCTCTGGCAGACACTCTAAGTAATATCTGTAGACTCTTTGAAGGCATTTTCCCTAGAGCCTCCTTAGCCTTGGCTATTGGAAGCCTTGGCCAAGGTCATCCTTTCCATATTTGCTGACCTGAGGTTATTTGGTGTGAATGGAAACAGAGGAGCTGGCTCCCTAGAAATGCTTGCAAAAACAAGTTGCTTTCTTTTCAAGCTGTGGATTCCATCAACTAACTGGAATGGCCTTCATGTATTTGGCAACAGATTCAGGACTGCCTTCCCCCTGTCCCTTCAAAATATTGGAGGTAAGAATGCTCTACCCTCAGGGATATCCAAGGCCAAACTGGGGGGAACATTCCAGTGTGGATTTCCCAGACTGGTTGTCCTCTCTTTTGGAACGTGTTATCCTATTTATCACCTGTCCCCATTGCTATGGGGGTAGCTGCATCACCAGTTAATCTCTTCGTCTCACCTTCTCTCCTAGTTGTAGAGGGAGACTCCAGAATAGCTCTGTTATTTTCCCAGGTGGACCAGAGTAAGCCTTCTCAAAGCAGTAAGGACCTTTTGACTTCACCTGGTAGAATCTTTAATCTTTATAAATGGAGAAACAAACTGAATGGGAAAGAACTTTAAGTACTCAGTTAATCGAGTTAACTTAGTCAGTACTCAGTACTGAGTTCTAGTATTAGAACTGGGGCAAAATTCAGGTTTCCCGAACTCCTATCTATGTCTCAGGACTTCAAGCAATTATCAGACAATAAACAAACAAAAATAAGTCCTTAAACATTGATACTATTCATCAAAAATGTCCCCCCACCCTGCCCGGTTTGTTCCTTCAGACTCCTGCTCTCATTCTCTCTCTCCTTTGGTTATTGATCTGTTGATTCCTAATTCTTCACCTTTGGATCCTGTGTCTGAAATCTTTCTATATCCCCATCAGTTTGTCCTCCCAAACCTAGCTCTGTGAAGTTCTGTGAAGTAAATGGAAAGTAAATGGAAAGTAAATTACTTCTGTGAAGTAAATGGCCGATTAGATTAGTGGTCTCAATTCTTCATTCCCCTGGAACAGTATTAACTTCCCACACCCCTGCTATGGTTTCATGGTAGCTGGAGTATATGCTCCCCTCCACAACTTTGGGCTGTTGACCTGTCATCAACATGACACAGCATGCCACCTTCTGTTTCTGTCATCATTGTGAGCACATGGCTTGGGTGCCCACTGCCCCTTTAACCTGGGCTCAGAATGAGAGAGGGAGAGCAGACCAAAAGCTAGAGGCTAAATCCAGCAGAACTCAACAGAGCCCAGCTGACGTCACAATGTGTGCCTGGAAGTGTCTTGAAAAAGCCTCTGCTTCAGGAGGAAAAATATCCAACTATACATAAAGGTTGATAAAATAGGTTTCAATATTTATTCATTCTGTCACTCATTAAGTCGTTCACTAGTCACTGAGCACTAACTATGATACTATCTAGGCCTGATATATTTTTAAAAGATTTTATTTATTAGAGAGAACACAAGCAGGGGGAGTGGCAGAGGAAGAGGGAGAAGCAGGCTCCCCCCTCTGAGCAAGGAGCCCAACATGTGCTTGATCCCAAGACCCGAGCCCAAGGCAGACACTTAACCAACAGAGCCACCCAGGCATCCCTAAGCCTGAGATCCTTAACTCTATGAAACTATGTCAAGATTTGTCCACTAATGCATTTTTCTGAGGAAAGGGTTTATGGCTGTCCTCAGCTACTCAAATGGGGTCTTAATCATAACCAAATGAGCAAAGTCCTTGATATGAGGGTTCACTTAGGGTTTGATTTATTTTCCACAAAAAGGTCAATAATGAATATTTGTGTTGTACGGCTATTCACCTATGAGGGCAGACTGAATACAAAGTTCTGCTTAAGTCATCTGAAGATTACTGGAAGGACTGATCAGAGAGTTGGATTGCAATGTGCTAATTACCGAACCAGTGCATTAGTTCCTTGCAATGATCATCCATATCATTTGCAATTGACATTCCAACCGTGTAACTTGCATCCTAAAATTAAAATGAAAATACTAAAAGTTTATAAATACCATCTTACATTTTCATCATCAACTTGATAGTTTTGTATTTAGGGACTTGTTATCTTTCATAAGCACCCTAGCAGTGTGTGTTTTTGTAAATGTTTTCTCCTGTTACACTAGTACCGGTCCCCGGTCCCCAGCAGTTCCCTTATGGCTTTCTTTCTTTCTTTCTTTCTTTCTTTCTTTCTTTCTTTCTTTCTTTCTTTCTTTTCTTGTATAATGTGATTTTAAGATCTTTTACTATTATGGTTTACCTCCTCTGCATTTTCTAGTTTGACACTGATCCTCTTCAATGCATCAGCCCAAAGTGACTAGACTCCGAATACAATCAAATGCTTACCTTCTGCTATGGGCTGAATTATGTCTTCCCCCAACTCATATGTTGAAGCCCCTAACTCTCAATGTGGTGGTATTTGGAGATGGTACCTTTGGGAGTTATGGGATTAGTGCCCTTATAACAAGAAAAGCCAGAGAGCTTGTCACTCTCTCTCTCTGCGCTGTGTGTTGAGATAGCAAGAAGGCAGCCATCTGAAAGTTAGGAAGAGATGTCTCAGCAGAAACAGACCATGCTGGCACCGTAATCTCAGGCTTCCAGCATCCATAAATTTCTGTTGCTTGAGCCACCCGGTATTTTGTCATGGCAGCCTGAGCAGACCAAGACACCTCCCTTCCTGCTCCCCACACAGTGTCTAACATGGTGCTTGGCTTCCAGGGCCTGGTTGACAGACTGGCCCCTGGGATGCCAGCCTTAGGAGACCATTCTTGGTCTGCCCAGAATTGACACACTGATGAGCCCAACAGGCCCCCCAAATCATGCCAGACCTTTCCACTGTTGGTCTGGATTTCTGGACTTCCAGTGCTTGCTTATCCATGCCAGCCATTGGGGAGCCAGTGACTTCTTGGGTAAGATACCACATGCATGAATAATATGACAACCGTCTGAGTTGGCAGCAAAGAGTGGCAGAAGTTTCCTAGGGATGAGGCCAAGGCTGGCAGATTTCCGCTTCCATTCAGTTCTTGGAAGCCCAGCAAATTCACGTGGCCATGTCTGGGGCTCTAGGACTCACTGGTGGGAAGATTTAGACACAGCTGGGATAATATTCTCCTCTGCGGCCACCGGGCAACCTACACAGTTCAGTTGTCCTCAGGTCTCCCTCCGGAAGGGCTGATGAATACCTGCTGTCACCCACACTTGCCATCCAGCTGCCTCATGCCATGCACAAGAACAGACGCGAAATACAAGTGAATCTCTCCAATGCCCTCACTTCCCGAGTGGGGATCACGGTAATAACAAACAATGCTCAAGACAGTTGTGAGACTCAAATGAGGTGGAGAGGTCACATACAGAGGCTGAACTGTTAGAGTTGCCATTTCTGGGCACTGTTCTTATAACAGTCATACACTGTTTCCTATACAGCCAACAACACTTTGAGGTAGGCTGGGTTACACACATTTTACAGATGAGTAAATCGAGGCTTGGGGAATTTACTGACCTGCATGAGTTCACAAAGCTAGTGAGTGTGAAATGCATTTCCCAGTGCCTGGCACACAGGGAGCATTTAATTTGTACTTACTGAATCAATATGAGCACCAACTCTTGTTTTTTAATTCAGGTTGACTCCATAGTCCATGTCACTTGTATTGTGCTGTATTGCTTAACTCTAGACTGTAGAGTGCCGTCTACCTGTAAGACATTTGGTCATCGGTTTTGAGCCTCAAACTGATTACCCTGTGAGTCAGTTCCCAGTAGACCTCCTGGACCTTACATCCTGCCCATTTACACCTTTTGTGGGTTACATATTTCATATAGGTTTCTATGTGGGCCATAAATAAAGAACATGTTAGTATTGACAGTGGGTTGAGGATATTATGCTGCAGAGGAGGGAGGGAAATATGAAAATGACATTCAAAGACCATACATAATAGTAGCTACTGCATTATTGAATGTTTATCCGTGGGAGGCACTTCATTATGTGTTTTATATATGGTATCATTTTATCCTCATTCAACCCCATAAAGTACGGACCCTTTTTCAGACGAGGAACTTGAGAATATCAATTTAAAACTGTTCCATGCAAGCTTCTGGTTCCTTGGAGAAAACAACCGTGATTAAATCATGTTCTCTGACTTGACAGTCAGAATTTAGCAAAGTCACCAGCATAAAATAGAGGCGGTGTAAGGGCTCTGGACCCTGGGAGCCCTGAGTTCACATCCCTCTCTCGGGGAATCCTGATGAACCAGACAAAAGGCGGTTGCCCTCTCCGAGTTTTTTCACATGCAAAAATGGTAATACTTACACAATAAGATGTGAGACAGCTGTAAAAATTACATTGGATAATGTATTCAAAGTACAACTTGGATGGCACAAATTAAACACTTAGTAAATGCTCACTGTTAACATTATTATGCACATGTAGCAGAAAAAAACAAAAACGTAGTAAGCCAGAAGATTCAATATGCAGATGAAGATTTCAGACAGTTAATGTTTTCAGAGCAGTAGAAATCACTTCCTTCCAGCTTGGGGGTGGGTGTGGGTGGGGGTTGTGATCATCACCGTGAAGGTCTCAAGGAACAACCCTTGTGGAGGTGCTCTTCTGTTTAGGAACCTGGGGCCAAGGAAGAGAAAACAGAGAAACAATGGGACCATGTCTCCCTTCCTGATGTGCTCAGTTTAGATGACAACATGTCTATATGAACTCCTGGTATCTAAAGTTTTTATTGACTACTGGCTTGGGGAGTACAATAATACTGCCTTGTATGTGTTCAGCACTTTTACAGCTCCCAGGGTTCTCTCCCATGCATGAAGTGTCATTCACATGGCTCCCTCTCCAACCTTGTGAGAGCCCCAACTCCTCCTTGTGAGATGCAATAATTTAGGTGGTCATCCAATTCACGTGTGTGGTAAGTGCCCAAGTCAGGACTCAAACTCTGGTCTGCCCACACCAGGTTCAGTGCTCTGCTGAGTGAGAGAGAGAATCTCTTTTACTCCATTCCACTGCAGATGAAAAGCAAGTGTTTCCAAATAAATAATTTTTCTTTATTGATTCTGCAAATACTTGATATCTTATTCTGAAACATTGAGAAGCATCTTCATGGAGTGGAAAGAACATACTTTGGAATTGAAGAGATGTGGCTTCTAACATGAGCTCTGACACTTATAAGCCCCGTGACTTTGGACAAGCCATTAAAGTTGCTGAGCACCTCTGTCTCTTCATCTTTGAAATAGGGGCCACTAAGACATACTTGCAGGGTTGTTGAGAAGATTAACTTATGTAATATATTCAATGTGTCGAGATCACAGTGGACTCTTTAAAAAATCTTGATTTGGGGCACCTAGGTGGTTCCATGGTTGTGTTTGCCTTTGGTTCAGGTCATGATCCTGGGGTGCTGGGATCAAGTCCCACATTGGGCTCCTCACAGGAAGCCTGCTACTGCCTCTGTCTGTGTCTCTGCCCCTCTCGTGAATAGATAAATGAAATCTTAAAAACAATAACAAAATTAAAAGCCTTGATTTTTATCATCACTTTTTTATCAGTTAATTAATAAATTGTAGTTAAAAAAAAACCTGTTTTCTAGATCCAGAGGCCTTCACACATTGTGCCTAATATCAGATTGCCAGGCACTTAGCTTGATTCACAGCTTCAAAGGAAAAGCTATATTATGTGGTGGGAAGAGAGAGAAACTCACCGCAGGCAAACATATGGTCAGTCAACATGTGAGTAAGAGGAAAGCTAGAACAATGAAAATTTCAGATCTCCAGACTAGATAAGAGTACTCTGGAGTGTAAGTCATTCCTTAAGGCAACTGGGGATCATTTCCAAATATGCCATTTGTCACAGCTGCTTGGGCCTTGTAGATCCAGTGCCTTGTTGGTCATTTGTTTTGCTAACACTTTGAATTGGTGGTGTTGAAAAGGTTATGTCAGCCACAATGACTTCAAACAGGCTGTATCCTTCACATTCTCATATCTCTGCTTTGAACAGTAGACTTCAGACTTGGCCATACTGCTGGACAGAGCTCTGGAGCACAACAGAATCCTTATGCCATCTGAAATCACAACAGATAAGCCATCCCAGATTTTGAAATTTAACTGGAGATACGCAAGGAAGAGGACAATCACAACAGTCCTGACAGTGCTATGCCAAGGGGAAGTAGGAGGTGCTGTGGGAGCTGATAGGAGGACCACCTAATTCAGTATTAGTGTTCAAGGCATTACCCATATTAAAACAGTAACTAAATGGATTAAAACAGTAACTAAATGGAGGTAAGGGGAAGGAAGGAGGCGGGGGGATAGAGACTGTCCTCGGATAAAGGAAGAGCATGTGTAGCACTGAGATATAAAAGACCATGGCACATTCAAGGAACTAAACAAAGATCATGCAGTTTTGGAATGTATTTTGATTGGTAGGAAAGTGGTAAGAGATGGGGATAGAGAGGAAAAAATCTGATAAACTAGGAGTGTACAAATGGCCTGATAATTTTTTTAAATTTAAATTGTGTGCATGTGTGTGTGTGTGTGTGTGTGTGTGTGTGTAGGCTGAATGCCCAACATATAAATGGTCTGATAAACTATAGGACGTCTGTTAATCCATACAAGAAGACCAGCCTTCATCTCTGAGTAGATGAGAAGTGTCTTAAGTGTTAATCATGAGCATGCCGAATCAAACCTTCCAGGAAGTAATATAGAAGGTAGATTGGAAATGAGATATGATGATGAGGAGGATGACAACAAAGAAGGAGAAGAACCATGACCATCAACAGCACCAGCACCCAGTAGAATATGTGGCCAAGAGTTAAAAAGTCCCTCTTACAGACTCAGCTGACTCTACTCCATGCCAACAGCATGCAGAAGGGAACTTGATGAATGAATGCCTGGTGGTTCATTTGATTTCACAGTGCTCCTTGTGATAGCAAGCACTGCACTTTCAGAACATGGAATTGGAAGAGTGACTGATCTCAAAGAGTTAAATATCAAATAATTCATGCATTATTCTTGAAAACCACAAAATAAGTTGTGGTTTTATGTTTTGTAAAAATATTTACAAACAAGATAAGTGTCTGTTTAGCCAAAGTTGATCTCCTCTCCCCCCATCTAACAGCTTTGAAAGGTAGGGAAGTAAGAGGAATTGTGGATTACTTTGTACCATGTATTTATTGAAGAGATGGGGAAATCAGCTCAAAGATGGGGGAGATACCTGTTGTTCATGGCCATAAATTAATGAACAAAGAGTAGTAGGTTTTCTGAATTGCAGTGTTTAACCCTTTCGATTAGATCTGTAACTGTATCACTTACAAAAGTGAGTGACAGGCAAATGATCTTAATAATCTATTCCTAGGGTGACATGCCCCAAGGTATGTTCACCAGGATGCAGCACTGGTAAATAAATGGTAGTTGCTGGTGTGTGTGTGTGTGTGTGTGTGTGTGTGTGTGTAGTGGCAATGGAGAGTGGGGGTAGGGGAGTTCTAGTTTCTTCATATGTTTGGAAATAATGGTAAGGACGAAGCTAAGCAGATTTCTCTATTGTAGTATGTTTAAGAGATTTGAATAAGCTAAAACACCTTTGGAAATCATAAAAGGAAGATTTCCATCATCCTAAGGTACCCAGGATAACATCAGATTGACATGTTTTTCATAAATTACACTCATCATATTACTTCTTTAGGGTCTTCAGGATTGATATTATAATTCTATATTATATGAAAGGCTCTTAGAGTTTTATTTGCATTTCCTATTATATACTTAATTTAAGTATGTATCTCTAGAAGTTAATCTGTTTCTCTTGAAATTCAGCTGGAAGCTTTTGACAGATAAAATAGTTCAATGCCTAAATAAATCACATCAACTTCTAGCTTTCAACATTTTATGATCTACTTCAAGAGATTTGGCAGTGTCTGCTACCTTAAATTGGATTAGTTGCCTTGTGAGTGTCAATCTTCTGCCTTCATAAAAATGTTTCATTTCAATACAACATCAAAGCATAATCTCTTATAGGCAAAATTTGAGGACCCGTGTTAAATTTAGCCACATGAGGTACAGGAATGCAAATGTCTTGACTGGAGTGATCCTTTGATGAAAGGGCCTTATCTATGCACAGCTAAGTTTGCCCGAGCAAGGCCTCATGGCTAATAAACACTCCCTGACATTGTGTAACAGGCAGCGTAATTTCAGAGTCATCAAAATGTGAGATGGGGATGTGTGCACTGAATGAAGAATTAAGGAGCACAATATTATGTTTTATAGGCCACATTCTAGGAAATGCTATTTCCCTAGTACAAGAAACAATTCCTTAGAATCTTGCCAGGCTCTTATCACTGTGTAACCCAATCATTCCAATTTGATATTCATAGATGTCTTAGTCCGTTCAGGCTGCATAACAAATTACCGCAGAAACAGGATTACTGATAAACAATAGAAATTTCTTTCTCATATTTCTGGAGCCTGGCAAGTCTAAGATCAAGGTGTTGGCAGATTCTATATATAGTAAGGACCCATTTCCTGATTTGCAGATTGCCTCCTCTTTCTCAAGTGGTGGAAGAGGGAAAGGATCTCTCTGGTGTGTCTTTTATAATAAAAGGGCACTAATCTCATTCATGAGAGCTGCATCCTCATGATCTAGTCAGCTCTCCAATGCACCACCTCCTAATACCACCACACTGGGGGTTAGCATTTAAAAAATGAACTAGGGGAAACAAATCTTCAGTCTATAGCAAAAGAAATTCAGATAAATCTTCAGGTCATTCATCAAAGGCATTATGATGTTTCCCCCAACTATAATCCCATCTTTCCTCTAAGTACTCAAGCTATTTCAAGTTTTACACAGATAAAAATATCTTGAGTTTTTAAGATTTCTGATATTCAAAAGTATATGAGCTAAAAAATATAAAAAGATAAATGAGAACATATTTCTAATATTAAAAGTAATATGCAAACCTATCTTTATCCTTAAAATGTATTTCGCTTTTCATTTTAAAAATCTTTTTACTCATTTTCTCTGCAGTCTTATTTTCTTCTTTTTGCCAAGTTAACATCTGAATGACATTTTAAAGCCTGTCAAAGGAGTGAAAACTAAAACATATGATCTTAATTAAGTTTAAGTGAGTGTTTTCCCAATTCAAAGTTGTAGTTAAGAAAGTTAGTTTTTTATTTTAGAGAGGGAAAGTGGAAGTTTGCAAGTCAATTCTGTTCTTCCTCTATTAAGTCAAAACAAGTCTCTCTGGAGCTCAAAATCATTTATCTCTGTAAATCAGAGTTCTTTATTTGATAATGGCCCCAGAACATTCATCGTGAAACATAGGGCAATTATCTCTATTATAAGCCAAACTATTTCAGATCGTATCTTAAACACTATTACATTTCTTACAAAAACCTGAAAGAACTTCCCTAATTACTTGTGGTCTTTCTTCAAACTATAAAATATTATGCATCATTGTGTGGTAAAGATATCTTGGGCTTCTGAGCTCAAATCCTTGTTCAACAGTGAATTTTCTTTGTAACCAGAGTCAAATTACTTTTAGTAGGTACATCTTAGCATGTTAGTTCAACACTGCTTGTCTTCTCAATCCACACATTAAGGGTCCCAGCAGCGGTGACCTAGTCAGAAGTCACCGATGATGGAATCAAAGTTGAGGATGTAATGCAAGCTGAACCACCAGAGTACATTAGTGGGGATTTAGGAAGTGACCAAAGAAAAAGAGAGATTAAATTCACTTCTAGGAAATGAAAACCCAAAAGTTTGTCAGAAGTTGGAGGTGGAGAGAGAGGAAACAAAGTAATGAGAATGAGTTAAGACCCACTAAGTGGTAGAGAAAGGAAAGAGAAGGTTTCTTGGACATCCAAAGGCTGGGTGGGCTCTCTGTCCTTTGGTTCCATGAGACACCTTTATTTCAATGCTTACACCAAAGCTCACCTTTTGTTTGTTTGCTTGTTTTAACTAGTTGGGTTTTGCTGCGGTTGTTTTTACAATTTTGTTTGTTTCTTTTTTTTTTAAGATTTTATTATTCATTCATTCATGAGAAACACAGAGAGAGAGAGAGGGAGGCAGTGACACAGGCAGAGGGAGAAGCAGGCTCCACGCAGGGAGCCCGATGTGGGACTCAATCCGGGGTCTCCAGGATCACGCCCTGGCCTGAAGGCGATGCTAAACCACTGAGCCACCCAGGCTGCCCATACAATTTTGTTTCTTATAGGTAAAGGGGTTCTAAATAATATAATATGTATTTTACTTGAGTTTTGTTTTTTCCTTTTAAAAATGAGTGCATGAATATTTCAGATTGTGATGTTGAGGATTAGATATTGTGCCCATAAAATGTGCAATTCCAAGTAGGAAAGAAGAAAATGCTATGTTATTGGTTATCTTCCTTCTGCTTCTCCTTCATCATCTTTATTATTGTCATGGTTCCTTTGCTCTCACATAAAGAAAAGAAATAAGAAACACAAATGACTGGGTTTATATTTGGAGCATGGAAGGCATATCATCATTTTAAAAAAATATGTAGAGACACAATTTTGTCAACTCTCCAAGGCTTAATAAAGCCCATGATTTCATTACATTGTTTTTTTTTTTTCTCAGAGTTTCAACTAGGATTAGAATCTATCAAAGAATTTAGTAAACTATATTTTGTCTACTTCAGTCCAAATGAGCAGATGTTCCCCAAGTCCTTTTCTGAGGTTGTTTTGATATGTGCTTACACTCTTGGCTACTAAAGAGGGATGGTTCTGGTTTTATCTGGTCAATTGAGTCACATAATCAGTCATGCAGTCAAGCAATCAATTGGTCAATTTCTACTTTCCCTCTCTCACCAAATCGAATTATTTGATTATATTGTTGATCACTTTTACATTTAATCCTCATGAATTTCCCCTAAAACAGACTGGAACATTACAAGGCATAACATAATTTCCCCAACACAAAATAGGGATGTAGCCAGTGGTAGATTTGAGATTTTCCAATTTTCAGAGCAGCCACCTTTCCTTCACAACCATCCCACAAACACACTCAAGAGAAAGAAACAACTACCTTTGCCTTGAGGTGCATCAAGTTATTTTCACTTTACAGGTGGGAAAACTGAAGTTCAAAGAGAGGTATGGTAACTTTTCTGGTGCCATAGAGTGTTAAGACACAGGGTATCTCAAGTGACCAAGCTGTAACCCACATAACTTGGATCTGCTACTTAGGAATAGTATCTAAATAATATCTCACTGATAGTACCTTGTATGGGGATCCAGGAAACAGATTTTTCCAATAATATTAAACCAATATTAAACTATGGTGGATAGCTTCTGACAAAAGGACTAATAAACATATGTTAGAGAAGTGTGGTCAACTCTGTGGCCCAAGTATAAAGTAGAAAGAGTATAGGAAGGAAAAACTGATACTGAAGGAGGATTGCTATTGGCAAGCTGCCTCTTTTAACTTTATTGAAAAAATTAAAATAAAAATACAATCCAAGAATGGATGGGCCATTTTCCTAGAGCTAAATTAGCCAACCCAGAGTCTGTGTTCACTTTGAGCTACTTTATATTAAATTAATGTTTTCTCCAATGTTTCATATGAGTCAGAAAACTCCTTGTGTCAGAGATCATGTCTTCTTTGCTATAACCTAGGGGCTTAACAAAGAGCACAAGAAATATTTGTAAGATGCTGAATGGATGTTTAGAGATGACATTCCCTCAGCTGCAAAATTCTTTTCCTTGCTGCTAACTCTAAATGGTCCAGTTTAAAAGATCGTTTCTTCAAGGAATCCTTTCCCATTTTTACCATTTAAATTCAATCTCTCTCCTTCCTCAGAGTGTTGAATAGATGTCCTTGTTATAAGCATTTTGTTCTGTTTCATCACTGTGTTGGTTAAGTGACATAGGGGAGATTGCCTTTTTAGCTACAAGGTCCTAGAAGTTTGTAGCCATTCCCTACTAAACTCTGTTTTTTTTTTTTTTTTTTTAAGATTTTATTTTTAAGTAATCTCTAAACCCAACATGTAGCTTGAATTTACACCACCAAAATCAAGAATCACTTGCTTGTACTGCCTCAGCCAGCCAGGCCCCCTACTCAATTATGTTTTACCTCAGTACCTAGAATAGTGATTTTCATCCAATAGAAAAAAAAATCTGATAAGTAAATAAAAATAAATATGAATGTGGCTATAAATGTGTTTGTTTGGCTCTAGGCAAAAGCTGATAAAGGATGTTTGCTCTTGATATTTCTTCTCAAAGACTTGATATATTACATTCTCTCACCTCCCTGATCAGTACTCTTTTGCTTTTTCCCATCAAGAACATTCTCCTGAGACTATTACAAATTAAATTATGCCAAGATATAACAGACTGAAAAATCCCAAAGGAGTTTCATTTATGCCTGGAAAAGGTATTAAGTTGGAGAAAGATGATGTCATTGAGCTAACCAAGATGACCTTACTTGGAGAAGTGGATCAAGAAAGCAGGGCTTCTTAAATTCCTCTATGCCTGAATTTTTAAAACATGCTTTACCCTGTAAAAGATGTAGGTATGGCTAATTATGATTAGGGATAGGGTCACTGGAATTCTGGGATTTGGATGAGTCTTAGCTTGGTCAATCCAGTAGTGCTGGATCACATAAAATGAGTTGCAGATTCCACATCTGTAAAAATAAGCCTGAAGTCTTCCCAAGGCTTTTTATTCACTGTTTCTAAGATATCAGTTGAAGACAAATTTTGAAAAGTTACTTTGGACTCAAGGGCTAGAATTGAATACCAACCAGGAATAGTGAAAACAAACAACTAAGAGGTTGATGCTAGGGATCACCCTGACACTTTATAAAGTTTCTTTCTTTCTTCCTTTCTCTCTCTTTTTTTTTTTAAATCCAAAGCCAGGATTGAGATGAGGATAAGGAGGGGATCTAAGAGTTTAAGCCATTTTATGTATCCAAAACTGGGGATAGATCGGCAAAATATACGGGAGCAAATCACAATAAAGAAGGAAGGAAGAGAGAGAAAGAGAATATGAAAAAGACAAAAAGGGGAGAGCGAAAATATTCAGGAGCTAACCTGAGCACATTAAATACTACATGTCATTAACTGTTGGAAAAATAGACATATCCCACAAAACCCAAGTGCATAGTAACCGACATAAATATTTTCTGCAAAGATCTACTCTATCCTGGGTTCATGTCTGTTTATGATTGATGACAGCTACATCTTGGCCCTAAAGGACAATCTTTATTCACATCAGTCAGCTAGGCTGGTTTTAATCGCCTAAATATAATTCAATCGTCAGAGTCCATATTCTTAACTAGGAAATGTCAACATTGGATTTGGCCAATGAAACATCAAGGGAAAGACAGGCTACAGGCTACCATCCTCAAACTTTCTTGTAATGTGAATCATGATCAGAACCTTCTACTGAATTTGGTTCTCACTTTTTTCTCCTCTTTGTTTTCCATAGGGTAAGATTATACAGAAACAGAATATACTTATCAGCTATTTATTATCCTCCTTCACTCTAATTTATAATAATCAGAAACATTTTAATGTTAATTGGATATTGCCTCGTTAGTACTTTGATCTATATACAGGGCCTAGAACTTGTTGGGCACATATAATTTTATTTTTATTCTTACACTTATTTAATCCAGGCCATTTTTTGTCTCTCCCTGCCCCCATCTCCTACCACCACATTTTACAGATGAAAAATATGAAGCTCAGGAAATTCAATTAATTTACCCAAAATCCCTCGTCAGTAAATGACAGTAAATGTTACAGACCACTGGTCAATATTAGTCACATGACAGCCTGACTATAATGAAATCTGAGAAGTCTTCCCATATTCGCAGGAATAGGAGAAGAAAATCAGATAAGGTAAGCATTAGTAATTTCTATCACAGCAGGCTTGTACTCTTTTTTCCATTTTGCATAACTTGATGACTCCCTGAAATGTCTGCATTGCTCAGTACCAGAGAGAGTTCAGTTCTATTTATGGTCCTTCACAAGCAAGCACGGGCACCATAGTTATTTATTCTTCTCCATAGATCATCCTGAGTTGGTTATTCATAAATCTCATCTTCTTTGTCTTCCCTCCTCCTCTTCTTCCCCCTTCTCTTTCCCTCAGCGTCCCCAAACATCTTATCAACACCATCTGTTTTCAGGCTGCCTACTCAGGCTTAGCCCAGATCCTCACTTCTTTAGACTGGCTCACCGACAATATAAATGAAACTCTCTAGTGCTATATTAATAACCTCTCATAGCATAACATTGATGTGTCATTACCTTAAAAAAAAAGTCTCACAGTCAGAGAAAGGATAGGGAGAGATAAATAGTACAAAGACAGAAAGAGCCCTATGTTTCCACCTACAAAATGGGAACCAAGATTCAGTGGTTTCTAAGGAATTTGCCTAAGGTCACAGAGCTATTTAGTGTGGCTGGTGTAGGGATGGTGATACTTATAAGCACAGGAAGGGAGGGCAAGGAGGACAATGACCTTTGGACTAAGGCCTCCTCAACGATTCTAGGGTTGTTTCATGTTATGGAAGAAGAGCTACAGTTCATCTTTTGTACTCTTCAAAAGCACTTTTTTGGTGGAAAAATAAAAGGATAGCTTCCATCTCTGTGCAAAGATTTGTTTTTCTTGAAGCTCCTGCCATTCACATATATTAACTAACCTTTGCCTAGTGAGGCAGTATCACACATCCACTTACTTTTTCCAAAAAAAATGTTTTTTTGAGCAATTACTATATGTGGGATTTTAGGCTCTAAGGATACAGTGCCCAACTGAAATGCTGCCTTTCATTTTTCCACCGAAAAATGCTGTCTGCAACATTTCTAAAATCTTCAATTCAGCTCTTTCTATCCTAATGTTTTTTTTTAAGATTTATTTATTTATTTGAGAGAGAGAGTATGAGCAAGGGGAGGGGCAGAGGTAGAGGGAGAGAAAGAATCTTAAGTAGGCTCCATGTCCAGCATGAAGTCCAATGTGGGGCTCAATTTCATGACCCTGAGATCATGACCTGAGCAGAAATCAAGAGTCGGACGCCTAACTGAATGAGCCACCCAGATGCCTCCCAAAGTATCTTAATTCACTTATGAATATGCACTGCCTCTGGCACGGATTGCCTCTTCTCATCATCTAAGGTAGGACACTGCTGTTCCCCCTCTCCTCCCCCCCACCACCCCGCCGCCAACAATCTGAGAATTCCCCGAATTAACACAATCGTCAGCGCAATTAGACTCATTTAAACTCAGGAGAGACATGTTTTTCTCATGAAGTAGTGGAAAATAAAGTTAATCCAATTGCAGTCAGTTTTCAAAAGTCAAGAACTGAAATGTCAAAGACAGGAAAAAAGTGTTATCCCCATGGCTACTGTGCTCTGAGCTAGGGATGACTCATGGGAGATCGTGTGTGTGTGTGTGTACACATGTGTGTCTATTATCTCTAGATCATTAACAAATTACTAGAACTAGAAACTTGGAAATTACAACCAGAAAATGTGGACTGAGATTTGAGTTCTCTTTGGGTGGTTTTGAAATTTTCTTGAAACATGTACAGAAATAAAAATAAACTGCAGACATAAGGGTGCTTTTTCTTTTTCTTTTTTCTAGCTTTCTGGTTTCCACCTTGCCATGATTAAACTATTCACAGGCAGGCTAGAAAGCTTTTCTGGAAAATGAGCTTTAAATTTCAAAATGTGAAATTCGTTAGTAAGTTGAAAAGATTTTTGTTCTCCCTAAATCAAGGAGTTTATCTATTGGTAAACAGTATATATTTATTTCATTATTTCAAATCAGTAAGGAAACAATATATCAAATGAGGCATCTGGGAAAAAAAGTTTTAAAATACATCCCTCATTTACATGTTCTTTTCCTTACTGGGCCAGTTTCTCTTTCCTCCTCTTCCTGGCTACTTCCTTAATTTATCATTGAATCCAGAAAATTCTTACCAGCCATCGTTTATGTGCCAGGTGCACAGAATTAAAGAACTCTATGGTGCTCTAGAATTAAAATTCTCAAGTACTTCACAATCATACTGAAGCAACAGGGCAAGTGCCTTAACGTGTGATGTTAGGGGCATGATGAATGGACAGAGGAGAGCCTGTCTGACTTTGTTTAGCAATTTGGGGGACTATTTCACAGAAGTGCAACTCATTCATGTCATGTTTTGCAGGAGAATTAGGATGGTCTAGCAGACAGAGCACGAGAGACTACAGCTCACTGAAATTGCTCTCCAGGATCGTGGAAGCAGGAGAGAGCAGCATGGCTGGAACATGGGGCAGGTGAGTGAGTTGCAGTGGGAGGGGAGGCAGTAGGGAGAGCAATCGTGAAGAGCATAGTTCCCCATATGAAGGTCTCACTTGTGACTGTGTGTTTTTTGGCTTCTCTGTCTTCCAATCTATAAGATTAAAGCAACACAAACTGGGTATTTGAAGACAGGAGAAATAAATGTGGTGTGTCTATGTAACTCAAATGGCATGCTACTTGGGTGATAAGATTTGTGGTTTCCTGGGGAGTTTCCTTCAGTGTATTAAATACAATGATTTCCTGAGCTCCACTGAGTACTTCCTATATGTCCAGCACAGAATCAGAGGTTGGGGAAGAGAATTAAGAAATATCAAGTCAGTTTTATTCAAGGCAACCTATTTATTGATCACCAAGGCTATGCAGATCATTGTGCTAGGCATCGTGGGTACAAAGATGAATAGGATACTGCCCCTAACTCCAGGAATCTTAGACCTCAAGCCACAGAACAGAGATGATGGAAGAATGGTTCCAGTTCCTTCCATTACTTCTTACTTACTCAAACTGTGTTGAGTCCCCTATTATATGAGATCGTTGTGGTTGGGGAGGGAAGAACACAGCTTTGTATCTACTGCATCATTTACCAATGAACCACCTGTCTTCAAGAAGCTCCTGGAGTACTGCCTAAATAATGAATATAAAATAACAGGAACACAAGGACAATTACAGACAAAAAGGTTTTGTGAGAGTTTCATTCAAAGTCATTTGGATGGAGGAAAAAGGCTGAATATTTATTGAGCATCCTCTGTAAAGCCAGTTTTACAAATATAGTCTCACATTTTTCACAATTCACCAAAAATCAACATCTTTATCTTCATTTACAACCAAGGAAATGACTTAAAGAAGTTACAGTAACCTGCCCAGAGATAACCACTGCTAACGGTAAGGACTTGAACTGGGCATTTCTGGTTATATAGTCATGTTCTCTCCACTCTATCCAGGCTATGTGGAACTAAAAACAGCTTAGAGAAAGAAGTGGCGTTCAAGGAAAAGTGATTCTCACCTTCTCATAAACACACAGCTTTTGTATCAGAGTCTAGGTCCTTCTATTAGAAGCTGATCAATCGATCTCATTATCCAAAGAGGTAAAACTTGGATAGAAACAGAACAATAAACATTTCCAGACTTAGTATGTTCCGATGATCTTGTGTGCAGACATGGGAATGCCATGGCATGTAATGTCTCTGTGTCCTTTCTGGCTTGCCTTAAGATCATCTGGCGCCAGTCGTAGGGCAGGAACCCATTTGCAATCATTCCTATTTGTGTTTTGAGCATTTATAATAACACTGGGTAAATGAATATTAGCCCATGCACATTGTTCCTTGCCAGGAAATACATTAACAGAAATCTTCAGGACTCTAACTAAGTACAATCTTGTTTGAGAAGACTTCTCATAGTCTCTGGTATTAAAGATGTTAAGATTTGAAAGTTCATACATGACGGGACAGAGTGTAAGTGCCTATGGATGGAATGCCTGTCACTTGAAATGTGGACAGAACCATGAGAGGCTTTAGCGAGAAAATAAACTTGGGATTGTAAATAACGCCTGACTTGACATTTCCCTTGTGGGGGACCCTGGTAATGGGGCCCAGCTGCCAAGCATGATGCTCCATTGAGTTATAAGGGAAAACAACATTTTTTCAAACTGATATTGTTAAGATCCACGACTGAATGCCATTTGTTTTTGTACTTTATAACAATTCAAACCAGATTATTTAATACCGAAGCCACAGAAAAACAAGCCCCACTGCCAGCCCCCATCCTTCCTCCCTCCTGATGGATCTGCTCTTTTGTTCTCAAAATACAGGTTGGAAGTAGGAGCTGTTTACAGAATATTTCTGAGTTTGCAAGATGAAAAGCTTTTATAACTGAGCTTGAAGTGCTAGAGATGCTTTTAATCAGTGTGTAGGATTTTAATTAATCCCAGGATTGCTCCTTTTCACAAAAGTTCAGGTGCAAGATCCTATTCTTGCAGGGCTATATTTGAATGCAGGCTGAAAGACCCCTTCAGAAAACAGGATAAAGAACGCAGATGCTTGAAGTGGGGGACGGAAGACTAGATTTTTATCTCATTTCTGTTATTCTGGAGCTGTGGCCCCAGCAGCTAAATAAGGGGATTTGAGAAAGAATGGCTTTGCAGTTACTGGTTATACAGGATATTGTGAATATATGCAGAAATGTTTTGAATCAAAGCTTATCTATCTCTCTCTCTATATATACACTCCGTAAGCACTGAAGTCAAAGGCTAATGTCATCGTCTATAAATTCTACTCAGAATTTTAGAATTCATAGAGTCAAATCTAGACAGCTACAGCTAAATGGACCGTGCAGGCAATTGTGTCACAGTGTCCTTGTTTGTAGAATAGAAGGATGGCCCTGGGGCTCTAGGCAGAGACTCTATGGCTTCCAGGACAAAGTAAAAATTCCCTTGCTTGGCATTCAAGTCCTTTTATGATCTGGCCAATTGACACCCCTGCAGATATGCCTCCTGTAAGCTCTCCACACATTCCCATGTCTTTAGTCGTCACTCCAAAAATGTATACGATTTTATGCTTTTGTGCTTTCTGATTCGTTACTGCTTTTGCTTGACATTTCCTTCTGTTATTAAGTCAGAGTAACAAATAGCATATTCTGTAGACACTGGCATTTTCTTAAGTGAATTCCATGGATCACCAGTATCAAATGCTTTTCTGATGTGCAGAGCATGTGTTTTTGGGAGAAGGGGAAGAGGAGCTAAGTGTCAACGATCTCAAAATGAGGAAGAATGATGTTCATTCTACCAATCTCTTGAAAAATCGCAAGATAGAATGCTATAATAAAGGTTCTGAAAATTCTTAAAAAAGAGAAATATACCTAAGCCAGCATTTTCTTTTCTGTTTAAGATTTATTTATTTATTTTAGTGAGAGAGAGTGAGTAAGCTTAGTAGGGGGAGGGGCAAAGGTAAAGGAAGAGAATCCTCAAGTTGATTCCCCATTGAGCAGGGAGCTTGACACAGGGCTTGATACCAGGCCCCTTAGATCATGTCTTGAGCAGAAATCAAGTATCAGACGCTTAATCAACTGACCCACCCAGGCACCCCTTAAGCCAGCATTTTCTAAATGCAAATGATGATAAATTCCTTCTTTTAATAGTCTCCAGATCACAGTGGGAAACAACTTGTGGGAAACAACTTGTCAAACAATATTAACATTGAACATATGTCACAGATTGATTATAAATTTTCAAGGAATTATGATACGCTTTATTCTTATCAATAAATTTTAATTAAATGTTTTATATTGATATAACTGTAGTTGTAACATGACATTGCAGGAAATAATAGAGATAATAATAATAGTTTCTCTCAATGATGTCTTATAAAACTATAGGACAATATCACTACCAAGATACTGACCCATGAAATCTTTAGATGCGTATCATTCATTTTCCGGGTGTTCAGAGATTTTTCCTAATGTCTTTCTGCTTTTTATTTCTAGTTTGAGTCCATTGTAGTATGAGAAACCTAAATGATTTCAATCATTTTAAATTTGTTCAGGTTTGTTTTTTGTCCCAGGAGAGGGTCTATCTTGGTATATGCTTCTTGGGCACTTGAAAATAATGTCTATTCTGCTTTTGTTGGTTGGAATATTCTTTAAATGCTGATTAGATATTATTGTTTGATGATGTGAGTTCTTCTATATGCTTCCTGATTTTCTATTTGACCAATCATTTGTTGAGAAACAAGTGTTGACTCTTCAGCTATCATTATGGATTTGCCTATTTTTCTTTTCAGTGCCTGCCATCAGTCCCTGAGACTTGGTTCACATTTCCCTTCCTCCCTGTGTTGCCCCCCTTCATCCCTCCTTTCTTTCCTTCCTCCTTTCTTCCTTCTTTCATTTTTTAGATTCTTGTTTAGATTAGGAAATTTCTAACATTCTGCCTCCCACTCACTGATTCTTTCCTTTGCCTTCTCCATTTTGAGGCTACCTCTGAGTTTCCCATTTTTCAGTTCTAAGATCATCATTTGCTTCTTTATTTATTCTATTCCTTGGCTAAGTCTTTCTGTTTTATCATTCACTTAAAGAATATTTGTAATTTCCCATTACAATATTCCTATTAGGGCTGAGTTAAAATCGTTGGCAGATAATGTTTAAATCTGTCTCCTCAGTTTTGGCATCTACTGACTGTCATTTGTCATTCAAGTTGACATCGTCTTCATTCTTGGTATGACAAGGATTTTAGTTTGAAATCTGGAGATAACATTGTAAAACTCTAGGTCTTATTTAAATCTACTATTGATTGATTGATTTTAAAGGAGTTTTTAAAAAGATTTTATTAATTTAAAAAGAGAGAGAGTGTGTATGCAAGCTGGGGGAGGGGCAGAAGGAGAGAGACAATCTCAAGCAGGCTCTCCAATGCGGGGCTCAATCTCATGACCCTGAGATCACGACCTGAGATGAAATAAAAAGTCAGACACTTAATCAACTAAGCCAACCAGGCACTATTAAACCTACTCTTTAAATAAGAACTGGCGGGATGCCTGGGTGGCTCAGTGGTTGAGCATCTGCCTTTGGCCCAGGGCATGGTCTTGGAGTCCTGGGATCAAGTTCCACACCCGGCTCCTTGCATGGAGCCTGCTTCTCCCTCTGCCTGTGTCTCTGTCTGTCTTTCTTTCTCTCTCTCCCCGTGTCTGTATCTCTCATAAATAAATAAATATATAAAATCTTTTAAAAAATAAATAAATAAGACCTGGCCTTCTCTGATACTGTTCTGGGCAGAGAGGGAGAGCACCATTTTGTTACTGCCAAATGGAGGTAAAAGTCCAGGTTCCCCACTTGGTCTCTGTTTACAACCAAGACTGGAGGCTCATCATTACTGCGAGGCATGAATCTGGTTCCCTATGCCATTTCCATGGTAACTTCGGTGTGAGGTGCCTTCACTATGCTGGGTGATGAAAGTCCTGCCTCCCCACTAGGCTTGCTCTGGCACTATCTGGTGGGGAGAGGAATGGTGGGTTGGAGTAGAAATTCAGACCTCCTGTACAGTCCCAAGTGACATATGTAGGTTGGCTTTTCATTGGCTGGTGGGGATGAAATACCTTCTCTGATATCACCCCAGTCTTGCATGTTGGGGAGTTTTGTTACAATGCTATGAGGACAGAAATCCAGGCTGCTCCTTGCTTGGCATTTGTTGGCATGGGTGTGGATGTGCCACAGCTCTTCTGTGGTGTTTCGCTGTAGTAGATTGGTTATTGTTTAAAATCTTTATGCCGGTGCACAGAGCAGGGCTGCAGGGTGCTGGCTATCCACTGCCCGGATGCAGCTCTGCGTTCCTCAAAAAAAAACCCAAATAAATAAATAAATAAATAAATAAATAAATAAATAAATAAAATCTTTATGCCTTGATTGTCCCTTTCCTGGTCCCTTTACTAAGAGAAGTAGCTTATGTTGGGGCTTTTTTTTTTTTTTTTTTTTTTTTGGTCTGTGTCCTTTGGCATTTCCAGGTTGCTGGCTTCTTCATCTTCCAGTTATGTATATATGAGACAGAGAGAAAACCCAGGGTATCCATTATCCTACCCCTCCTTTGAGTCTTGAGGTCCCTGGCTTGTCTGCCTTCTTATCTTCAATTTTCAAAATCTTATGTGTGTCTTGTGTATAATGCCTAGAGTTTTTTAATTGTATTTATTAGGAGAAAATTGGGTCTAGTCTACCTTCCTGGAAGTGAAGTCCTTTATTAATAGTTTTAAACTGTCATTTTGAACAATTATTACCTATCTCCAGGCACAAAATGATAGTCTTTTTATTAGACTTTATTTTCTTAGAGAAGTTTTAGGCACTATGATATTCTTTATATACATTATTTTATTTTGTCTCTATTAAACAATGGCTGAGATATCATTATCTCAATTTAATGGGTGAGGACTGCAGGTTCAGTAGGATAAGGAACTTACACAAGCAAAAAACAATGTCAGGATTTAACCTCAATATCTTTCCTTTTCTAAACTGACTCTTTCAGAGTCATGCTGTTAACTCAGCTCTATATAGGACCACTGGAATTCCTGATGACTGAGAGAGAATCATAAAAATAATAAGAGATCCAGGAATTAGGACACATGAAAGATAACTGAAAGAAAGTAAATATTGGAGAGAAAAGACAGTCTGTTCACACATCTGAACAACTTTCAGATGGATGACACATTTGAACTCTTTGGCAGGTCTCAAGAGAATATGAGCAAGACAAATGATTAAATGTTGCAAAGATCCTGAGTTCAGCTTCATTATAAGAAGAACAGTTATGGATATCTAAATGAAGATAAATTGTTTCTAGTGTCAATGAACTCCCATCCAAGCAGGATCTGGATTAATGTCCTGTGGCTGAAAAGTATGCAGAGGTTTGGTGGATATGACCTCAAAGCCCTTTCTCTTACAGCCTTTAATGCAGGCCAGGCTGTGCTATGTACCAGCTATGTGATATTGGACATATTACCTCTTTCTAAGCTTAACTTTTGTCTTCTATAGAATGGGAATACTAATCATACAAGCTTCACAGGGTGATTATGAGGAGTGGGTGTGATGGTGGGTATAAAATGTTTAGTGCCACTCCTGCCATGTAGAAAGCATAATGATGATGGTGATGGTGATGGTGATGGTGGTAGTGGTGTTGGTAATTTTGTGGGTTCCAAGGGCACTGTAGGTTCTTTGAAGGGTTCACATTTTTTTGTTGTAGAGAGATAGGTTGAGGAACTGATAAGTAGTACTATTTTAAATAATAAAAATGGATGTAAGTAATGAAAATTTTACTATACGCTACCTGTTCATGAATATTTTAGTATTCTAGAACTGACCTGAACTTATCATTGGTACTTGGGATGTCTTACATTTGGAATACACCCTTCTATAGAGCAAATAAAAAATGAGTGCCACTCATTTATAGGTGTCCAGTTATATAATTCAGAGCCTTCATAACTTATCCATCGGGTGTCAAATGGATTCTACCTCCAAATTACTATTTGATCTTTGGCAAGCCTCTTAATATCTCCTAGATTCTAACTTTCTCTTTCACAAAATAAGATTTAGAGAAGGTCATCTTTAAGCTTTGACCTTGTCCTGGGGCTTGGTTATTTTTCACTTTGACATGAACTCACATACATTGTAAGGGTCAGAAAAATTGCATCACTCAATTGGCCAGGCTCTTTTCTTCTCATTGTCTGCCCTAAGGTCACCAATCAGGGGAATTCACATTATCAGGAAGCTTGTGCTCCAGCCAGATTCCATTCCAATTCTGCTTCAGTTTTAGAAGCAATGATTCATGGCCCACGGTCATCCTTGTTAGGATTCACTTTCTTAGATGAAGTAGCTATTCCCAGCATTTCTTCTTGCAAAATTCCTGACCCTGTAGGGGAGAAGTCTGTATTGCTTATTTCACTTTCCTCTTGAGAGGAAAAGTTTTCAAGGAGTTTGGGGATTGGGACTGGTTCCCAATAGACACTTTCATACTTAGGTCACTTCTAATAATGAAATATTTTCCAGATAATCTGTTTGAACATTTCCATCCATTTAAGCACTATAGGCATCGAAGAGGCGCCTGCTTCCTACGTAGTCACAGCCTTCCAATGACCATGGGGTATGTCTGATTATAAGAGCTGCTTCCAACCAACTCTGTGGGTCAGTGGTGGAATACGTTTTTGGAGAAAACTTACTGCTATTGCCTGTCTTCCAGTGGAGAACATCATGCTTCCCAGTAACTCAAACTGAAAATTTTACTCATTCTCTCATTCCTCACCACCAGTTGGTCTCTATGTCCAGTCTATTATACTTTCTAAATTTGTTTTTCTTTTTTTGATTATTCAGCTCCTCTTCACTATGAATATTTCGAGTGGCTAGTCTCTTGCTGGGGCTATTTTACAGGCCTGGAATTCAATCGTTTGGCTTCACTGTTGCGTCGCACTATGTTCTTCATTATCCTTCATGCTACTTCATGAGGCCATTATTTCAGTTATAAATCCAGGTACAACCATCCCTTGTGCCCAGGAGCAAGCAGCACAGTGGCCCAGCGAAGAGTCTCTAAGTAGCTTATCCACCTATACAGCATGCAGAGATTCTTATAATCTGCCCTGTTCTCCTTTGTCAATTTTACTTCTCACCAAGAACCTCTTTGCACCCAAAGCCCAAAGCACTGAACTATTGGCATTTCATCAATATGTCATACTCTTTTATTCTTCTGAGTTTTTATAATTCTATTCTCTTTGCTTATAATGGCCTTCCCCTCAAAATTCCATACCTAACAAACTCATACCATTTCACCACAAATAACTGCTTTAACTCTAACGTTTTATATTATATCTTCTTTAATTACCGAGGTGGTTTTTACCCCTTTTTCTCATGTGCTTTTTTTTTTTAAATAGTACTATATTTTATCATGATTCCCTTACAGACTATGGACACTAGAAAGAAATAAATACTATCCTTTTCTTTTTTATGTACAGATTTTGTTCTTTATTAATGTGTTTTAAATTTTTAAAATACCCATTTCTTTGTGGATAACTAGCTATCTGTTATCCAGATATGAGAAGATTTTGAGAGAAGTGACTATGGCTTTTTAAGAAGGTAACAATGCATAAATGGGGTCTTTGTTGGAAGCCAAATTATAAAACTGAGATTGTAAAGGCTTCATTTGATGGTTGATTCCATGCTACCCATGGGCTTGGCTTGTTAGTAAGCCTTGATCCCATATAAAGTCCTAACTGAAGCAGATTAGTCATCAAGGGAAGAGTCATGCCTGCATTTGTAACATTTGTCATTCCATTCTATTTATGACCACTGAAGGAATATTTTGACAAAAATATACATCCAGAAGAAGTCGGTCCAAGAGTCCACCATCCCTCCTATCTGTGGAATTCCAGGTATAGCAAGTATTACTAACAGTAGAAACAAAGCTGCATTGGGCCTTTAACTTCAGGTAATTGGGATCCGGAGATATGGATCACTCACACAGGAGAAAGAGAGCACAGGTAACTGGAACATAGCACTACTGTCCTTCTGAATGGTGACAGCACTACTAGACATCGTATCTCGGTGGAGAGTATAAGCAATTTTGTTTCTTGTAGCTTTACAAAGATGAGCTAATAAAGAGAGAATGAGCAACCAAACAATAGAGAATAAGGAAAGGTGGATTCCAAAAGTGACTGACCAGCAAAGAAAATGGCAATTGGAAAAAAAAAAAAAAAGAGGACTTTTTCAGATATCCTCATAGAGGATGTTATTGTGAGCTTCCTGGTTCTCTTGGGTTTTAATACCTGAGGAGAACTGCAGATATTAAATGTGAAGATGCAGTGTGAAGACCTCTCCTGCTTTCCACTGTTCCATCCCTTCTTTGTTCTCACTCCTCCACCAGGAGATTTGGATAATTTTTCTAGTGTTAACTCAAACCCATCTCTTCCACAAAGCTTCTCTGATAATATTCCATAGACCCTAATGCACACCATTCCCCTTCCTGGCACATCAGTCATGTGGTGTAGTTCTAGGAGCATCCCCCCAGAAAACATCTTCTCCCTTGCTGATTGTATGAAGAGGATTAGCTTGCTCGATTTTCAGTAGCTCAAAAACTCAGACCCAACTTTCCATGAGAAAATACAGATTCTAAATCATACAGAGGTGATATGCTTATGTCATATCCTTTTCTGATATTTGCTGTGATACAAGTCCCAAAGGAAAAAATAGAGCTGGACACCCATTTAAGGTGGAAAGACAGATTTTATAGAAGCTACTGTAGTAGAGGAGTTTCCAGTATAGACTGAGCCCAACTCTAACTAAGAAAAAGGTAACTGAGTTTTATTTTGTTATTTTTTTTTTCCAAAAGGAGGACAAGTAGGAAAAGGAACTATGGAGAAGTGAAAAGGGGAGCCAAAAATGGACAAGTGGCATATGTATAAATGGAAAATGAAAGCGGGGTAAGTATAGAATTGCTGAAAATGGTCTGATGGTGGGTTGGTACAATGTATATTTTACAGTTTGGCAGCCTTGCATTTTCTCAAGCTAATAAGGCTCAGCACGAGTGCTGGGATCATCTTTAGGGACACAGCCTAGTGTAGGTGGAAGACAAGTTAAAATTTAGTCAAATATCTTAACATGGTGCATGGGCAACTCCTTTGTACTGCATGGGAATTCACAGTGTGCAGAAGAAGGAGAAGAAAATACAGAATAAATAAGGGAGGTGTTATAGTGGAGAGTATGATAGACAGGATGGTCCCCTATATAGAGATGTCCACATTCTATTACCTTGGAACTGTGAATATGCTATGAAAGAGAGTGTCAGAGTTAGGGGAGGTGTGATGAGAGAGGCAGAGAGAGAGGGAGGCAGTGGTGGGGAGAAAGAGAGAGAGAGAGAGAGAGAGAGAGAGACATCTGAAGATGCTGCTGACCTTGGTGATGGGGAAGGGGCCAGGGCAAAGAAATGAGTATAGCCTCCAGAAAATGGATTAGGCAGATTCTCCTCTAGAGTCTGCAGAAGGGATACGGCCCTGATGACACATAAATTTTAGCCCTGCAAGATTCCAACAGCCAGAAGAGTAAGAAAATTAATTTATGTTGTTATAAGCCACTAAAACTTGTTTGCACTTGTGGTCATTTGAAAGGACAACACAAGATAATAAACATGACCCTCAAGCTGCCCATTTCACCAGTCCCAGTTCCTGGCACCACACCCTGAGGACTGTGACATCCAGGGTACTGAAGGAAAGCGTGTACAATGGAACTCACTCCCAAGAACACAGTTTCTTGGTAGAGCAGGAACATGTTTGATACTCATTGCCCAGGAATGTCGTGGCATTTTGCTGTGTTGCTTGCAGTTTCAATATTAATATGAATGATCTTAATGTGATCATTTTATCATTTGATTGCAGTTCCTTGGTGAATCAAATGACTCCCAAGCTCATTGACATTTAAAGACAGAGTGCATGCTCCCTACACTGATGTACTGAAACAGGAAAAGGTTGGGGTGATTCGTGCAGAGAAAGCTCATTTCTAAGCTATTTCAGTCGTCTTTTCACATCTGCCAATAATCTCTATTCCAAAAGCAATATTGGCTGGGGCACTGGAAGAATGTGCTAGTCTTTTCAGACAGGCTGCAAACTACCAGCAAAGTTTACTGAGCAGCCTTGTTACTAAAGCCACAGAGATGATAATTCTTTTCCTCCAGGGAAATCATATGTTCCCCTTCGTTGTTACTTCTCGCCTCTCCTGCACAGGTTCCAGTGGTCAATGCTCAGCACGCAAAGTCCTAGAGACGTGGCACAGCATATTTTATCAGCTTCCCCCCTCCACATCAAGTCTCCCTTCTGTTCCCTACCAGACCTCATTCTTTCACATTGATGTAACAGAGTTACCGATTCAGGTTTTCAGTAAAATGTCAGGGTGCAAATAATTGCCATGATAATCATAGCTACTGGGAATAAAGAGCATCTTATGTGCCAGGAACTGTGCTGAGCATTTTGCATTTACTTCATTTATTTCACCTGAGTTTTCATGTATTCAGACTGACATTGGTTAATATTTGCACTACTGGTTAGAGCCAAAATTGGGCTTGGAAAGTAAGAAGCTGAGATTCCTAAGAGCTGTTAGTGTTTCAGTAGAGTAATGTATGCTTCTGCTCTTGTTGTCCTAAGAACTAGGGCCATTTCCCTTAGTACAGAGGCAGGCGAGGGCGCCACGGTTGGCATATAGAATGAATGATGCTCAATGTTTGTTGAATATATGTGCACACCAATAGTTTGAGACACTCTTTGTGTCTCAAAAAAGATTAGGCTTTTTAAACACATGAGGTGAGAACTCTGGAATTATACTGTCCAGTTTGGTCCTGTCTCCACCAGTTCATTCACTCATGCATTCATCTATTAACTCAACACATATTTATCATCATTCATGAGAGCATACACACCTCTGAGTATTGGGGCTGGTATGCAAACAAAACAAAGTTGGTCCTCATGAAGTTTATATTCTAGTGAAAGAAATGGGCAAAAACAACAACAACAACAACAACAACAACAACAAAACCCACTTATATATGACAGATGGTGAGAAATGCTAAGTGGAAAGTGAGGCTGGGAAGGAGACAGGGAGAAACAAGTGCATCAGAGAAGGGTTCTCTGGAGGCACTGATGTTTGAGCAGAGACTCAGATAAAGTGAGAACAGCAGGCCATGCTTCGCTCTGGGAGAGGAGAGTTGCAGGCTGAGGAATAGCAAGCACAAAGGCAGCCCTGATGTGGTAAAGGGTCTACAGTCAGCAGCTTAGGTTGGGCTGCCCAGATTCCCTTATAAATGATTCATTAAGGAAGTGTTCTCAGGAGGAGCCTATAGGGGAGTAAGGAAGGTAGAGGAGGAAAGTGTGAGAATTTAGGCAAACTCCTGGCCTTAGCTTGGTCTTCCCTGGAGATTATACCCTAAGGAACTAGGGAGGAAGTCAACTCCCTTGGCCTCTGTCAGGAAAGGCAAGAGGGCTAGTCCTAGGTGCACAAAAGCAGCCCTTTAAAGAAGGTCTCTGGGCTCATTCTTTAGAGGATATGACTCCCAGAAGCTGGAGGATGAGCATAGAGCATCAACAGAGAGACTCAAGGGGATATGAATGGAGCATTAGCTGTGTCCCCTAAAGCCAGTAAACTAGAGCAGAGTGAGAAAGAATAGGGCGCGAAAGCTGTTAAGGAGGTGGCCAGGGACCCAGGAGGACAGACTGTGGATTTTTACTTTATTGGTAATGGGAAGTATTGGTAATGGGAAGCCTTGAAGATATTTTATGCAAAAGAGTCGCATGATGTGATTTACATTTTAAAAGGATCACTTAAGCTGCTGTGTGAATCATAGACTCAGGGGAATTAGAGCAGAAGCACCAAAGACTGTTAGGAGGCTGTGGTGGAATTCTGGGGGATTATGATCTTGGATCTGCACCGTTCAACACAGAAGCCACTGGCCAAATATGGTCACTGAGCACTTGGAACAGGGCTCATTCAAACTGCCATGTGCTGTAAGTGTAAAGTATACGTCAGACTCAAAGGCTCAGTGGGAAATAAACAATGTATAATCCCTCACTAATATTTATTTTGTATTGATCACATGTTGAGATGATATTTTGCTCAAATAATTGTTCAAACAGATGTTAGTAACTGTGCTAAGTATGTTATTAAAATATGCTATTTAATTGTTTCTTTTTACTTATTAAATGTGGCTACTGGAAAATTTAAAATCATATATGTAGTTTGCATTGTATGTTTGTTGGACATCTCAGTTTAGATTCAGATGGTGAGAAGTGCTTAGCCTCTTACCTTCTTATAAAAGTAGAGGATAGAATTTGCTGATGCATATTATGTAGAGGCTTAAAAAGTACACTGGATGATGGCGACATTTTCCAAGATGAAAACCACTGGGAGTGAAGAGCCTATTGGGGATGATTGGAAATGGAATTTGGTTTTGGTCATAAGTTGGGGATGTCTAATGGACCTTGACATCAAAGTAATAGATAGGTGGTTGGACATGAGTCTGGAGTTCCTTGGAAAGATGTAGGCCAGAGACTTAAGTTTGAGAATATTTAGTATATAAATAGTTTTTAAAGCAATTAGACCAGGTGCCATCACCTAAAGAGTGAGCAGAAAGAAGAAGTATATGGATGGAAGCCTGCCGTAGGCAATCTTCTGAAAACTGGGGAAACAATGGAGGATCTTAGAAATTAAATCTTGCTAATTGTCTGAACTTGCTCAATTTCCCATTTAAGCCCTTGTTTTACTACATATAAAGGGGACTAATAATAGTACAAGCTTCATAAAGTAGTTGAGAGAAGTAAAGGGATAATATATATCCACACCTAGCATAGTATCTGGCAAAAACTAAGATCCTAGTAAACATTAGTTGTTGTATTATTCTCCCTTTTAAATGTGTCTTACTGGATCAGTCACCAGTAGAAAAAAAAAGTCTCCAATTCTGGGGTGTTTGTCCATTTTTTCTAGTTTGAGAAAAAGTAATATTTTATCAACCCACTCTGGGGAGCACAGAGCTAGGTTTACCCCTCTGTCTTTGCTGCCATTTGGTATTTTTCCAGATGCAGATGCCATATATAGACAGCCTGGATTCGATATCACTGGGAAAGCCTGCTTGATTTCTTGCAAGAACTTGAAGGAGTAGATTCAAATTTAGGACCTTGAGGCAAAGCGGTCAGGTACCCACACTGTTATGGCTGGAGAGGCAGTAGAATGTCTTCTTGGTGGGCCCAGTAGAAACACTAGCTTAGTTAGATAAGTATCCCAAAGGCCAGTCCCTGGGATGCTAAGTTGGTGGGGTGGGCACATTGGAAGGGAGATCACTTAGGGCAATCTGATTTTGGCACCTGCGGTGGAGAGAATAAAGTCTGCCTAAAGATGTCCATGTCCTAATCCTCGAAATCTATGAATATAGTATCCTACATGGCAAAAAGGACTTTGCAGATGTGATTAAGTTAAGGATCCAAATGGGAAGGTTATTCTGGATTATGCTGGCAGGTCCAATATAATCACAAGGGCCAGGGATCCCTGGGTGACTCAGCGGTTTAGCATCTGCCTTCAGCCCAGGGTGTGACTCTGGAGTCCCAGGATCGAGTCACGCATCGGGCTCCCTGCATGGAGCCTGCTTCTCCCTCTGCCTGTGTCTCTGCCTCTCGCTCGCTCTATGTCTCTCATGAATAAATAAATAAAAATATTAAGAATAAACAAAAAATATCACAAGGGCCATTATTAGAAGGAGGCAGGAGTTGTAGAGTCAGAGAATCAAATGTGAAGACAAAGTTGAGGTGAGGAACAGAAAGTGAGAGAGGTTTGAATGTGCGCGCTTTTGGCTTTGAACACAGAGGAAGAGGACTTGAGCCAAGGAGGGCAGTACCTTCCAGAAGCTGAGAAAGGCAAAGTAGCAGATTCTTCTCTAGGTTCTCCTAAAGGAACCCAGTCCTCCTGACATCTTGATTTTAGCCCATTGAGACCTGTTCTAAACTTCTGAGCTCTGAAACTATAGGATAATACAGGTGTGTTGTTTTAAGCTACCTACTTCATGGTCATTTGTCACAACAGCAATGGGAAATGCAGCAACCCTTAAAAGTCATGGGCTTTGCGTCATAATTATGGTGAAAATGAACCCACCTAAGACTCAGCTCTCTAATAACCTCACCAACCTGGAATGCAGCTAAGGAGGAAAGAAACAAAAGGCTTCACAGCCATTCAAACACATGGTATATATAACCTAGACTAAAGCCCCCAAACTTTCCAGGTGTCACAGTCCATGCACTGCTATTTTGACAAAAGTTCCACCAACTTGGTCTGTCACAAAGGAGAGGCATCATGTTAGAAACAGAGGGAAGAGCTGCTCAAGGAAAAATATTTGACAGCAATGAAAGGCGTAACAGCCCTCACAGCCTCACGTATGTAAAGTGGAAGGGTGTGAAAGCACATCTCCGAGAGCTCATTCAGGTGGAATATTCCACGGAGGACTGAGGAGAGCATTCACACACAACATATATTAAAAGTAATTAAAATAACATAAACGATGTTTCTGAAGATCCAAGAAGAAAAAAAAAAAAAGATCCAAGAAGAAAATAGGTTTTGGAGTACTCAGGTACTCAAGAAAGAACTGAATATATTTTATAAGGTCCCCCAGGGGGAAACAAAAAAAATGTATATTAAATTGCATTTAAAAACAAACGGACCTTGTTTCTCAAAAGTGTTAAACATAAGTAACCAAGGAGCCATGCTATGGGTAGGGTATGAGTGACTTTCCAGCTGTAATATGCATGTAAGCTTATGTATACAGATATGCATCAAGGGCTTTAAACGTCTGTTTATGCTTGGATTTGGGATAGCTTGAGGGAAGAAAGTTGATAGATTGCAAAAGGTGGAGGAACGGGAAATTATATAAATGTTGCTTTGTCCTATGCACCATGCGTTATATTTTGCATGTATATACTTTACCTATTTCTCATGACTTCTCTAGAGTTGCTGCCAATATCCTAGAGGCCTTACATAAATTTCCCCAGCTCACACGCCCCAAAAGTGCTATACTAAGGCTTGAATTTAGTTCTATTTGACTCTGAGATCTAGATGATTAGTCCAGATTAAATTGATATTAGTCCAGACTAAATTTGGTCCAGATTAAAATGATAAATTTCTGCCCAGGGTCAGTAGGTGTGTAGGAGCCTTTCTTGTGGTCCATCCTGACTTATTTCAGACTTGAAAGAGGCCGTGGACATCCAACCACCTCACCTTACACATGAGACAACTGAAGCCCAGATGAAATTCTAACATTTTAGGTCACAGAGTTAATTGGAATGAGGAGCAAAACCCAGGATTTCTGCTGTCCTATATTAACCATCACCTCCACCACCTCCCAAGATGGGGCATGTGTAAGTGGCAAAATTTTAGGACTCCGTGGGTTTACATGGAAATTCAAGTGATAATCTGCTTCATAGAAGTGAACTTCAAGGGGGTTCTAACCTGAGCCTTTGAATTTGACTGACCACCCTTCCTCATGGGCTGAGTGGGGAGAGTGGGGGATGGAGTTAGCTTCTGAGCATTCATGGTTTTGCCTCATACTTTTTTATTCCACGGGAGACAGGAATTCATAGGCAGGCTGCCCTTATGGCAAGCACTTGTTTGCCTAGAGGGGTCTTTTCCCTTTGAACTTCTCTGGAGACTCTGCCCACATGTCGAGATCGCTGATCAAAACAGTAAACGAGGACCCTGACAAGGATTTTCAAAATTGCATGCAGATGTCTCCATTTCAGAGAATTGGAAACACAAATCTTTTTTGGATTGCTGTAGCAACAGGGGACAGACAAAACAACACGTTGCAAGAAGCCGTCCCGGGAGGACTGATAGCAATGTGGGGGAGTGGGGCCGGGGGGTTGCAGAGTCTGGGCCAACATGTGCTGAGGCTGGAAATCCTGCCGTGGAACGTAGAGCTTGTAATCTAATGGAAACCACCAGTCTCTAGGGCACATTCCCCTCAGTCTGAGCCCCGATGTGCGAATGTGAAAATGGGAAAGGCAAGGGGCCAGAAGTAAGGCCTGAGCTGGAAATGCTGCCTTTTTGGCTCAGTCTCCATTTGCCCAAACCAGCCCTCCAGATCCAGACCAGTAGAATACAACAATTCACATGTTCACAGCGCTTTACCATTTGTAAGATGTTTTCCCGCATTTATCATCAGGGCTCTTCCTTTCAGCATCTCAATTTAGTGAGTGGATCACCAGGGCCCAGGGACAGATCTAGAGTTGGGGTTTTATTTATTTATTTATAAATATTTCATTTATTTATTTTTGGGAGAGAGAGCAGGAGCAGCGGGGATAGGCGAGGAACAGAGAGGGGAGGAGAGGCTGACTTTCCAATGAGCAGGGAACCCACAGAGATCCCAACACGGGACTCGATCCCGGGACCTTGAGATCATGACCTGAGTCAAAGGCAGACGCTTAACAAACTGAGCCACCCAGGTGCCCCTAGAGTGGAGATTTGTCTCAGGGCACACAATTAAAACTCAGAGCAAAGACTTAACTTCATATTTGTTTGAATTCAAGGCCATTGCTCTTTTTCCTCAGAACCACAATTGGAAGCAATGTTAAAAATAGATTTTTTTTAAATTTTTTTAATTTTTATTTATTTATGATAGTCACAGAGAGAGAGAGAGAGAAAGAGGCAGAGACACAGGCAGAGGGAGAAGCAGGCTCCATGCACCGGGAGCCCGACATGGGATTCGATCCTGGGTCTCCAGGATCGCGCCCTGGGCCAAAGGCAGGCGCCAAACCGCTGCGCCACCCAGGGATCCCTAGATTTTTTTTTTTAAAGAAGAAACTAGCAGGTAATTTCTATAAATAAACTAATAAAATTAATAAAGAAACTAGAGGGCAGTAAAACAGAGAAGAAAATGTAAAAGGCAGAAGTGACTATCCAAGTTTGGTATGAAAAGAAAAGAGTAGCAGGAATAGATCAGACTTTTTTTGGTCTGTTTCAGGGATTTTTTGTTTGTTTGTTTTACTGTGTTTTGTTTGTTTTTAAATGAATTCCAGTTACCATTAGTTCCACCAGAGCCTTGGTGGAAAAAGTGTTTTAATGGTCAAATAAGCCACACAGTCTGTCCTCTGGGGCAATTACAGAGTATATTATGATGATAAACGCTTTCCTTGCTTAAATAGCAACAACAGAGATAGTTAATCTGGTTTAACCTAGTGTTTCCCAAATTTATTTAGCAGCATAAGCTTTCTCTTCAAAATACCAATTAATATTCCAGGGTCCTTTTTAGGAGCCAAGTATTAGAGAGTGGAAAAGCTTCCTCCAGGTTTGCCAAGAAGCCCCAATACAGGTAGAAAATTCTAAGGACCACATATAAATCTTTTAAACCTGTCTTTAGCCAGCTGGCAAAGTCCAGGAAGCACAAAGATGAGGTCTCTGACTGGAGGAGGGGGACTCTCCCATTTCTCTTGGGCGAATGAAATAGTTCCCACTGGAAAGTGCAGAACTTCCAATTTCAAACTGCAAGTGATTCATGTCAATGCCCCATGACCCCGAGGAAGAGAATGTGGAAACTGATTAGAGTTGCTGCTGTTTGGGCATTTGAGTCATAGGGTCTGGACCGTAGTGTGGGGTCTCGTGTCTTTCTGCCCTGGATCTCCTTGCCCTTGCGTCTTTTGCTGCATGTTCCTGCCAGCTGGGCATAATTAAATCTCAGATGTAGACAGGCAATGGGTGAAACAATTATTGCTCCATGACTATTCTGAGAACTTGATGGGTGGGATTAGAGGGGCAACTTGGTGTGGAAACTGTGCTTAGTCCAGCAGAAGTTTAGGCTGACAAAGACATTTATGTATTTCAAAACGCCAGATGGACTCGCAGATGGAGTGTTTGGACTTCACAGTTGGGACTGCCGGATGTGAGACCTCCCAAGATTCCAGGACAAGCAAAGGGATGATTTCATCCTTTACTGTACATCCAGCCATACACTGCTGGCTTGGAGCATCCAGTGTGAAGCAAGAGACAAGAGAGGTGTCCTCATTCAAGGTTAAAAGCGAGGTCAAAGTCACCTTTCAAGCTGGAATGGGAAGAGAACATGAACTGGGACTCAGAAGATCTGGGTATTACTTCTTTTTACTAGTTAATCTATGGCTTTGGGCAATGGCAGATTCAAATTAAATACATATTTATAGGAAGCTTATTGATACCAGAAGTTTTCAAGGTAAAGAGAATACAGTTCTCAGATTCTTGATATCACATTTTAGGGAGAAGGAAAGAAAAAGCATAATTATTGTCTGAAGCAAAATATAAATCATTCTTTAAGGATAATAACTCAATCAACTAAAGAAGCTCTGAAAAACTAGATGTGGTATCTGAGCTGATTATTAAAGGATATTGTCCAGTAGGGTATTCCAGGCCAAGGGAAGAGCAAAATCAAAGGGATAGAGGCTTGGATATAGGGAAATTTTAGAAGTTGTGATTTGGGGTAGGATGTCATTATTGTGATGGTGCTCATTAATAAGTTAGGATTTTATGGAGGCAGAATGTGATGAGGAAAGGGGGACTTCTGGGAATTTTTGAATAATTATAAAGCATACTACATTTTAGAAAAAAAAATCCAACAGAATGAATTTCGTATCTCCAACCCCTGAAATGGATATTTTAAAAAAATGCAGATTTCAGTCCTGATTGTCATTTTAACAAATGGTGGGTCCTTAGCCAGTTCACTTCCTTACTTCTGCTCTCCAGACTTTAGTCTGAAACAAAAAGTTTTAGACTTTGACTCTTTCCAGGCCAAAATCAACACAATATAGTCTCTGTGGTGGTCAGGATAATGGAGAAGTGAGTGACTCCCTTCAATTGTGCTAGCCATCAGGACAAAAAGCAATCTCTGAACTACTACAAGTCACCTTGCATATATGGATTAATCCCGAAAGCCAGCTCTACACTGGCTGTTCTTTTGAGGAGAGTGATGTCACTGTCCTCACACCAACCCTAGTTGAGTTCGGGGCAAAGACAATCTGTGATAGCACCTTTTTATGACAATGATACAAAATGCATCTTGCATGTCTGTTGTCCTTCAGGGACATGCTCTCATCTCCAGGCTGGATGTTCACTTCTGAGCTATGGACTAAAACTGCTTCCTAAATATTAATTGGAAATTTCACTGGTGGGTATCTATAGCAAAATCTTTTTCTTTTTTTTAAAATTTATTTATTATAGTCACACAGAGAGAGAGAGAGAGGCAGAGACATAGGCAGAGGGAGAAGCAGGCTCCATGCACCGGGAGCCCGACGTGGGATTCGATCCCGGGTCTCCAGGATCGCGCCCTGGGCCAAAGGCAGGCGCCAATCCGCTGTGCCACCCAGGGATCCCAGCAAAATCTTTTTCAAAAGGATTTGTGTGCAATTCCCTAAAATGCTATTGCATGTTAAAGATTAGTTAGCATTTTGAGGAACATCAGTGTTTAACTGTCTGTTCCAAGAACAAGAATGATAATACAATTTTACAGAGGCTCACTGGTAAGCAAAACCCATAAACTTCCGAAGATTTTCATTGACATTAGAGTTCTAATTTCCAAAATGTCATATGGAGCCACTGCATTCAAAAAACTCACAATGATAAGGATACACAACAACACATGGGACCAAGTCATTGTTTAGACTGGGCAAATTCTTTACTCTAGATTTAAATGCCAAGTTGTCATGAAAATTTGGGGTTTAAACTAGGGTTCAAAGCATGTGTAAGACTTGTGTGAAGACAGGTTCAGGGACAGTCTACCTGATAGAAAAATTACAGGTTCAAAGATTAGGATGAGTCCTGTTTCTGTGCAGAGTATGGAAGAGAGAGAAAAATAGTGTGCAGATTGATTGGATTAAAATTTCGAGTCCTGAGCATAAAATAAAAACTAGGTGTGAGCCATTACTCTAAAATTCTTAAATAACAGAATGAGTAGTTTTGGTTTTTATTTCAACTTTAGTGGAGCTCCTCTGTGATTATCAACTGGCTATTTTTGTGAGGTGGGCAGTATCATGCCCATGGTAAAGAAGGGGACACAGGAGCCAAGGGAGATAGACTGTGTCCTAGATCTACAAGCTGGGAGTGGTGAGGCCAGGGCAAGAGCCCAACCCTTCAGTCTCCAGGTGTTTGGCCTCTCAAACAGCAAGTAGCTGTTGCAAGTTCTGGTTTCAATCATCTAATACATTCTCAATGTAAACACAAATTTTGAAAAACAGCATTGAGCCCCACAGAGAGAACCTGGTAAAATATGTCCAGAGCTTCTCTATACACTCAACATTGTTTCTGTAGAGATAATAACAGTAGGAAAAAAATAAATATAGCCTCCAGAAGTCATCCATAAGTCCTTCTAGACGGCCACCTGAATTTCTGGAATGGCTCTGCTATTCTGATGTGACATTTATGAAAAGTAGTGTGAAGTTTGTGGTAAGAAAATGATTTTAATTTGCTCAAAGACCACCTCTTAACATTTTTTATTTTAAGAAAACAGACAAGAAAGCTCTGACTATTAGGAGACCAAAATATATGGTGACTGAAGATTATTTTTCATTTTTGGTGCTCTAAACATGCATTAACTCTCCAGTCTGAGAATACTGCTTGGCAAGCCCTTGCCTCTCACAGAACAAATAACATCACAAAGTAGCAGTGTTCCTCTAAAGAAAGTGAACAGAAATCATCTCAAACCAACCATCCTGGAATTCTTTCTTGGAGAACACCTAATCCCTAGAGTAGGTCAGATTTGGTATATATTCCATCAATTGTTTTCATATGCTCCGAGGCACGCTGGACAAGAGTTCTTAAATAATCCTTGAGTACATTTTAATCAATATCTAATCCTCAAGAGGCTTTAAAAGCTAGTAGTACCTCGATTGGTACATATACATTCTCTACTTCAGAGCAGTGTGTTGAAAGGTAGAGAGTGTCCTTCAGCACTTCCCTATGAGTAAACCTTAGCATAGGTATTGCCTGATTTCAAGGCTATAGAATTACTGATTTTGCCAAATGCTACCTCAAGGAAACTGTTGAAGAATTCAGCATTCATATTTTAGAGTGGTAGGCGGTAGGGAAGTCAAAGGCATCAAATAAATTCAAAGTTACTGAACATTTTCACTCATTCTTTTCACAATGATTATCTACTGTAGATGCCCATTGTTAGGCACCTAACTGGGTCCTGGAAATAGTATAATGGAAACGTCAGGTGGATACTTGCCTTAGAATTTTCAATCTACTGACCCAACACAACCCAGGAATCTCTTTTGTAATATTTCTGAGATGGGGATATCCTACACTTGTTTGGATATTTCTGGAAACAAAGTCCAACACTTACCATAATTTCCAACAGGTAGTTGACCCTCACTAACCTTCTTCTGATTAAGATTCAACTCTCATTTTATGTTGCATCCCACTAATTTGAACCCTCAAATAATTTTGGGAGCTGAGAATTCATTGACTTGTTTTGTTTTGTTTTGTTTTGTTTTGTTTTGTTTTGTTTCTAAATAGGGAAATGAAGATTATTTTTTCAAAAACCCAAATTACTCAGGTAAATAACCAAAGTTCCATAATGAAACTACTATAATGTGTTTAGCTGTGAGGATCAAATGAAAATAATGGAGCTGACATTGTTTGTAAAAGGGACAAACACTGTTTTATAAACAATAAATAATGGGACTGAATTATTTTGTAAACATAAGCATAAGGACTTATCTATATCCACCTGCTGCTAAGATTTCATTAACTTGACTTAAACCTCTTAAGTAGCTCTTTTTCTATCAGACTAATGCTGTTCTCTAGCTATATTAACACATAATACATTCCCTTCATAATCCTCACATAATCTAACATTACCTTGTTTATTTACCCATTTACTTGATTTGTGTATGTTTCTCCACCTCCTAAAAGCACACAAAACAAGAAAGCTCCTCAAGTGCAAAGATTTTGATTGTTTTGTTTTTCAGGAAATTTCCTGTCCTAGAACAGAGCCTGATCCCCTTTCGGGATTCAGGAAAGCTTTGAAGAATGAATAAATAACTTTCTTGAATTCTTCAAGGAAGGCTTATATCTGTGTGCATTCTGCTTGTATACTTAGGAGATTTTTTTTCTTACTGTAGATTCAGTTTCAATATGGCAAAAATTATGTCCCAATCATCTCTGAATCTTTTGTACTCAGCATGGAGCCTAGCCTAAAGTAACTTCAGTCAGTTCATGTGTGCTCATGAGAGTATCCATCTTTCTGGCACATTTGAGAATACAGGCAAAGAAACTCAAGCTGTCAACGAATAGGGTAAGTAGTACTGTGGCAAGAAGACAGAGCGGAACAACAGAACACACAAAAAAGCAGACGAGATAATACAAGGGCATTGGGGTGACTGAAATCACCTCAAGTAATTCAGTTCCTCTTCCCTGGGCTTATTCCAAGGCTTTGCAAACTATGCTTGATCTTTAGCCATTTTCAATAAATTACTTCAGTACTAGATTTCAGCAGACCTGAGAAGACTCTGCCTTTTTGAACTCATCTGTTTTCCACCTTATTGAACAGATTTTTTATGTGGTTCTCATTCATTCACTGCATCTTTGTCTTGAGCAACCACCAAGTTGTAGGCATTTTTGATACAGCTGTCACTCAGTTATTAGAAAGGGTCTGCTGTCCTTCAAAATACCAGAGGGCTTGAGAAGAGTTCCCCAATAGTATCAGAGCCTATGAAGGCCAGAACACTCGTCACAGTTGGTTAATTTCTGGGAGACTCATTGTCTCCTGTGTGACACTCCTGCATGCCCATATGTGGTGTCCTGCTGCACACCTGGTTCTAGTTACGGATCTTAGTCATTTTGCCAGTCACGGGGAAGACTCTTCCCCATATAAATGCATTTGTAAAGACTGGAGTGTTTGAAGTTTTGGAGACATCTGTGGAACACCATCAAATGTACAACAGTACAAAATGGGAGTCCTAAGACAGGAGAGAAAGGAACAGAAAGACATTTAAGGAAACAATAGCCAAAAACTTCTCAAATATACACACTCATAAAGTTTAACAAACTCAAAGAAGGATAAATACAAAGATCATAAAACTATCAAAAGACAAAAAAGAGAATTTTGAAAGCAAGGAGAGAAGTGAATCACCATGTACAAGGGATCCTCAATAGGATTAGTAGCCAATGTCTCAGCAGAAGTTACAGAGACTAGAAGGCATATTTAAGGCACTGAAGGTAAAAGGAAACAAACCCAAACCAAACAGAAAACCCTAAGAACCAAGAATTCTATATTTGGCAAACTAGGCTTCAAAACTAAGACATTTCCAGATAAACAAGAGCTGAATAAGTCTGTCACTAGGAGGCCATCCCTTAAAGAAATGCTAAGTAGAGTTCTTCAGGTGAAAATAAAAAGACACTAGACAGTAGCTCAAATAGAGAAAGAAAGAACTCCAGTGAAAGTAACGACATGGCTAAATACACAGCATAGCCAAGTTCAACCTGGGGGCTTCTGCAGAGTTTGTCAGTCTCTTTTCTTTTCTTCGTTTCAGTTTCTTTATTTAAGTAATCTGTATACTTGACATGGGGCTCAAACTCATGACCCTGAGATCAAGAGTCACATGCTCTCCAGATTGAGCCAGCCAGGTGCTCTGCAGAGTTTGCCAATTTCTATTTTTTCCTCCTAGAATGAACAAATAGAACACTTTCTTGTTTCTCTGTATACCTTGTAATTTTTGTTGCTGTTACTGCAAACTCAACATTCTGAGTCTTATAATGTCATAACTCTGGAAATCAGGTGTTCTCCTCGTCCCCAGGTTTTGCCGTTGCTGCTTGGTGACAGCTACCATCACCCATCTGTTTAGTGACTCTGCTAAACTGTTTTTTGCAGACTATTTTCCTTGTCATGTGTGGTCTCTAAAGTCCCTAAATGAAAACTGCCTCAGTAGTCAATCAGACCTGACAGAGATTTCCTAAAATGCCTGGAACCAAAAGCCAAAGGCTAAAAGCCAAAAGCCAGAAATAGTGTTTTGGTCTTCCTTTGCAAATTGGTTCTGAGCTGGAGCATTCCTTCAATGCTTTGCCAGTGTGTGTGCCTACAATGCTACTTCAGCCTCCATCTTTTGCTTGTGTAGAGTTCAAACATCAGCCAGAGATGCAATCCACAGTCCTCTCAGGACTTCTCAGAGTATTTATCCAGTCCAAGGCATGTGCATTGCACTCTCAATTATCTGGTCTACACAGCCCACTCTTAAATCATTACATGCACAAGAATCTTTCTTCTCAGTTTCTCCTTGCTCAGGCTTTTGGGTCTGTCTGCTGCTTAGCCCATATGTCATCCCTTGCCCCAGGCAGATATGGGTAATAGATCTCTAATGGTTTCAACAGATGCCATTGAGACTGAAAGGGGTGAAATAAGGGCAAGCTTCTGAAATGGTGCCTCTGAGAACTGCTAAGTAAGTCAAAATACACCACTATTGGTAGAGAAAAAAGTCTGTATTGCTTGTTTCTCATTGTCCTAGCATTAGCAGCTGCACCAGAAATGTGGACCCCTGTCCCCATGGCTGCCACAAAACTGGGGAATGCGGACCGATAGACAGGTAAACAGAAGTATCACAAGACATTCTTACCAAAATGTAGCAGCCTTTCCTTCATTAAACACACCGCTGGTTTCTGTAAGATTTTTATTAAATCCTCAAGGTCTGAAAATGTTTCTTCTGTTAGTTTTTACCAGCTTATAGGTTCACTCAGTGGAAGGATTAATTCTTAGAATGCCCTACTCTGCTATTTGTCATGATATTCTCAAAAATGTGTGTCTCTTGATTCACAAAACTCTCTTCTTATCCTGCTTATATGCTCTGGCCAAGGCAAAATGATGTTTTCCCACAGTTATTAGTTGTGGCATTGTTTACAACAAAAAGTGACTAAAAACAACCCCCAAATCCACTGGTGAAATTATGGTATATCTGCAAGATAAAGTGCTTTGTATCACACACAAAAATAAAAATCTCTTTACTCTTACAGAGAAAGATTTCCAAGATATGCTAACTGATAAAAGCAAGTAGCAAAACAGTGTATATAGTAGTCTACTTTGTGTGTAAATTAGGGGTGTACCTATAAATTGTGTGTGGTGCTTTCTGTGTGTGCAGGATCCCTAAAAAAATAATGACAACACTTTTCTACAAGGGAGAAGTTTAGGGGTGGGAACTGTGTAGATAGGATAGAAATGGCAGAGAATCTTTACATTGTATACTTTATTAATTTCTAAATGTGTGAGCCACAGGAAACATGCTGATTACTTAAAAAATAAGGAAGACATCCAATGACTTATTACTGTCGGTATAACATCCTAACTAGCATGCATCATCTCCAAGGCCATGCTGGACCACATCTTGGGTTCTGCTGCCTCATTTCTCCCTCATTGCCTTCTGATGCACTAGGTTCCAACCACACCAGCCAGATGGTATTTTTTGCCAAGATCCTAGAACTTTCCTAGTTCTTTCTCCTTCAGGGGTTTTGTACAAATTTTTTCCTCTTCTAGGTGTGTTTATTGCTCTGAGATTCAAATGGGTCATATTTTCTCATCTTTCAATTCTCAAAGAGACTTTCCATTAACACTTCTGTCTGGGAGATTTCCTTCATCCCCAATATCCTCTTTCAGAACCCTAGTTTTAGTGTTCCTTATAGTAATTACTGTAATAGACTAATATTCATGTGTTCATTTATATTTCACTGTCTTTCCTACTGAACTCTAAGAAATGCTTCTGTCTTGCTCACTGTTGGATCTTCAGCAGTACCTGGATTAGTTGGTGGTACAATGATATCTAAGCGGTTGGGTGAATGAAGAGGTAGGTTAAAGAGGGGGTAGCATATTCAATCCTCATCTATGACATAATTTTTAAGATCATTTTCTTTGTTTCTTGGTAGAGATCCTTAGTTGTTTCATCTGTAATATGTGGCTGCTGAATATGCTGGTCCCCAAGGTCCCCAGAGAGGCTTCTCTCAATACTCCTGACCCTTTGCTTCTACAACTAAGACACATGCTAACTCGACCTTGTTCTTTCCCCTTGTGAGATGGTAAGCTCCTGTTGCCAGCAAAACTAGCTTTGCTGCTAGAGTTGGAGACAGGAGTGATGCTAATTGTCCCAAATTAGGGTCTCTTTGACCCTGTTCTTCTGCCACAGAACAGCACATAATACTGCCTCCTGGCCCCTCCCCTGTCTAGTATGCCTGCAGTATGTCTCTACCAATAGAAAACCATATTTACATTTTTCTCTACTTTCCCTCTCATACACAGGGTCCAGACAATAACAGCTTTCAAAAACCAAATTAAAAATCTGGGCCACACATAAAACCTCTGGAGTCATTTGGCTCTGAATGGGGCTACTGGCATTGTCCAACAAACTGCTCAACCTAATGAATCTTAGGGAAGGCGAAAACAAAACAAAACAAAACAAAACAAAAACAGTTTAATGTTAACACTGTTATTTCCAAAATTCAGGGAGAGACAAACCACATGGTTGTGGAGGGATAGGATACAATTTCTTAGCAACCAAGCACAGGGGGAGAGACCTGCCAAACACCTCAGAAGACTAACATTCAGGGTCCCACTGAAGCTAAAGGAGCCAGGGGTACATGAACGTGCTGGCTCACATGGAAGGAGCAGTATGACAAGACAATGTGAGACACACTGTCTTCTTTACAGTCCAGGAGGACCCATCCCACTTCCTCTGCCTCTGGAGCTCCTTTCAGAGTAGCCACTGAGGCATGCTGTTCACCGGATGGCTACTAATTTCAGACTCTAGAGATAACCACGTCCAATGCTCACAGTGCCCAGATGTCTTTTTGACAAGGTAGGACATACCCAGTCATCAAGGGGGTGGAAACCATCACAGAACAGAATGGACGAGCCTTCTGGACTTTGTCCAAGAGGTGGGCCTGCTTGAGACAAGCAGTTATCTATTTTCAAACTAGCTGGAAACTTCTTTGTCTGAGAGTATTCATCTAGAAAGCAGCCCAATTATCTGCCTTCCTACTGCTCTTTACAAGGAGCTACAAATTCAAGGGCCTTGAAAAAGCAGAGGACCTTGAGAAAAGCCATCATCAATATTGGATTTTATGAAATGGCATGAGCGTAGGTTTTTCAGACCTAACACCTATACACATTCCAGAATAATGTTATTCCAAACAAATAGATTAATTTTCTTGAGACTGCTTCTACACTGATAGAGGAAACATCTTTCTCATACATTGCCATGAAGGTTAAATTAGGTCATGCTTACAAACACCTGACTCAGTGCTTTACAAAGCAATTAGCTATTTTATCCTTTTTATATTATACATATTTTCTGAATCTCTATATTTATTTATAGTGAATTTTATGAAGTATTTCCAATGTAGATAAATTGATACTATTTGCCCCCAAAGGGGAGAAGGGTATCCTCAGTGCTTCCTGAATATTCTAAAACTGAATTGCTGGCCCAGGTTCAAATTTCTATTTCTAAAATTTGACACCTCTTATGCATTTTCTACTTCAAAGTAGCATTTTTAAATGAATGTGGGCCACATAAACATCAATCATGGGCCTGCTATCTTGAATTTTGGCATTTTAACCTCGTGGCAGTTAGTGCCATAATTGGACACATTGTGAATGACACAGAATTCTCAGTGCACAACTGTGTAAAGGACTGCCCTTCAGCTTATGTTGGAAACCAACCTAGCAATGATTAGATTGTAATTATATTTCATTCAACACTCTAAATGCAAAAGACAGATGGATCCATAGAATTAGTCAATGAAAAGGAAATCAGTAGCATTCCAGACAGGAATAAGCATGTAGAAAGTAGAAAGGCCTATAGGATGGAGCTGTCAACCCCAAGCAGCCTGATTTTGATTGACTCCACAGCCAGTCCTTGTAAGGCCACTGTCATTGTTAGGGCATCCATAGTCATTCTTAAGTCCCACCTTCCAGTGACATGGTAAGTCTAGATGCACAAAACAATGATAAAATGAGTTAATATCAGTCTATTAGATGGCAAAATTTGAGTGTGCTAAAGACGCAGGAAGAGTCTTCCAGAGTTCACACTCTGGAAGAGACTTCCCAGGAGTGTCAGGGATGACGATAAAGCATCAGAGAGTGCAGTCCCCAGAGTTTGGCAACAGAGTTACGACAGATGTGAAGGATCATCTCAGTCACTTTGTTGAGGAAACTACCCAAAGAGTTCACCTCCTCTAGTAGTTGCTTCCTCAAGTGCGAGTGGGGGTGGAGAGTGGGTCTCCATTCCCTTTTAGTTTATACTCTGCACTAAGGGAGAGATTGGTATTGGTACCTTCCCAGACCTCTGCTAGCTATGAACCAAACCCGGAGAAGAGAGGCCAGATGGAAAACGCCATCACCAGATACACACATCCAAACTGCAGTGAGCCTTCTGGATACCATTTAACCTCCAGCAACCATGCGCTCCAGTACCTGTTCATCCTCCCCATCACAGGGAGCATGTCTTCCCATCGATACCTGTCATAGCTACTGGTATCCAAGGGGAAAGTCTCAGATGCACTTTTACGTAGGAGCCACTTGTAGAGAAATGAAAGAGAACACTTACTGCGCATTGACTATGTGACAGGACTTGAATTAGGTGAGACTCATTAGTAGAAGGATAACGGGACGCCAGCGTCTGGCTGCACTGGGTTCAGATGATAAGCCTCCGGTGTCTTTATCTGTAAAGAAGCCAAATGATTATTTTCACTGATGAAGAAAGCAAAGGTAGAGAAAGGGATCTGGGAGGAGAGTACCCAAAGATCAAAAAAGAAGAGCACGACATTATATATCATCAAGCTGATGGGCAGGAATGCAGAGTCAGACACACTGGGCTTGTCTCTGAATTCGACTCTACTGCTGAAACGGTTTACACCCTCAGGACAGTCATGTGTCAGCCTCCAGTCTCAGGGCTCATCAAATGATTTCTGTGATGGTTCAATTAGAAATTCTAAGTAGGACAAGGCCTACCACACAATAAATTATTCTATTCTTAAAATCCTTTTAATTTTTTCCACTTAATTCTCCCAACTGTCCTGTTGGAGGTTAAAATTTTCTCTATCTTTCAGATGGGAAAACTAAAGTTTGGAGAAGCTAAGTCATTTGGTAAAGTTCACACAATGAGTTCAGCGTGGGATTTGAGTCCTGTTTTTTCATACATGAAAGCCCAATTTCCTTCATTACTAACATGTCACTTTTGGGCTCACATAATTGGATTGGAAAGCAGTGGATCTTTTCTGGAGACTGGACTGAATTTATATTTTATGTGAAATGACTCTGCTCAGTGCAAGGAAGGTGGAATCTGAGTTGATTTTCCTATTTCTACAATTTAAAACAGACAGGCACAGTTCCCTGGGCCAAAGGAGGCTAGGGACACATGATGCAGATGTTTGCCTCAGAAAGAGCCATCCTCTCCCCCAGGAGGGGCTATTTGGCCTGTAACCCTCTGATTTGCTGCCTCCCAGGCCTCCTGACCCACATTTACAGGAGAGAAAATCCCTGCCAGATCCCATTCCAGGGTCTGAGCTCCCCAGACAGGGTGAGATCATCCTTTCAGACCTGGCCTGCTTTAATATGCTGGAAGACATCCTGAATGAATGAGCACGTAAATGAACAAGTGAATGACTCCATGGGAATCCATGAGCAGAGTCTATGTCAAGAAGCCATTTAAGCTCCTGCAAGATGCATTAGTCTCCACAAAAGAGCAAAATCACTTACCTACCTCCTTAGTGCCAGGGTGATTCAGCAACCTGTGTGTGGATTACCTCACTGACTAGTGAGTTCTCCTCCTTATTTCTGTCTTGTGCCTCCTTGGGAGACTAGCGTGGAGCTCAAATCTCTCTATAAACTACCTTCTGGGGATGTGTATTATTAATGACTAGAGAGAGACTAATGAAAATAAAAATGGATTAGAAATGAGAGGATGTGGTTTTAATTCTATACTTCTTGGCTGTGTAATGGACAAATAATATAACTTTTTTAAAGCCTCAATTACCTTATGTAATAGATGGATATGATCAAAAAGATTTCTTACTTTTCAGTGCTTTGTGAGAATTTTATAAGGCAGAGGATGAAAAAATTCTTCGTAAATGGAAACAGGTTTTAAGACTGCCAGTTAAGCTTCTGATTCACTTAACACTTTGGGCTGTGACTGATAGCTATACTTCAATTCATTTAAGTTATTGGCTTGATCTCTTAGGTCTCACACATGTTATTGAGAAACTGCTGTAGAGTCTGGAATTAAGTCTGGAAAGGACATCAAAATCTTTCCTGAAAACATCACAGTTATAATACTACTTGGGCTGTGAGATCTCTGGGGGATAGAAAAATCACTTGATTTATTCTTGTGTCCCCACTCCTTGTCTGTGGCCTAACCTTTGTACTCAGCGATATGCCAGTCGCATAACTGGTGTTCATGATATATCCAATCAATCAGTGGTTAAAGGTAGAACATCAAATGCCTCTAGTCTGGTCCCCTCCAATCCATAACCCACATAACTGCCAGAATGATGTCTCTGAATGCAAATCAGACACATCTATTCCTTGATTAAAACCCTCCAAAGACTTGCCATGCTCCTGAGAAGATAGTCCAGATATCTTAGCCTAGTATCAAGCCCATAACTTTCCTATACAAACAGACCTTCTCCTGCCCAGTGTGGACACTGCTCATAAATACCAGGGCATTGGCGCACTGCCAATCTTATCATATATATATATATTATATATATATATAATATATCATAAAATATATTATAAATATATATTTTAAATATTTAAATATATTTTAAATAAATATGATATTTAAAATATCATACTATATATAAATGTATTATATATATATACACACATATAAACACTTATATACACAGAGGAGGAGTTCCTTCTCACTCAGCCTTTTGGTCCTATTCAGGCCTTAAACTGATTGGAGGAAGCTCCACATTACAGTGGGCAATGCGCTTTACTCTCCCAACTCACATATTAATCTCATCCACACATACACTCACAATCACACCCAGAATAATGTTTGACCAAATTTCTGGGCTTCCTGTGGTACAGTCAAGTTGACACTTAAAATTAATCATCACAGGATATTTTTGAAAACAAACTTGTTTTGTGTCAGAATTTTGACTGATGTCCAGGATCTTGTTTCCTTTGTCTCACATTTTCCTAAAAATTAAAAGATATGTAGTATGTAGCCAAGCGGAAATTGTTCTGTGGGACACCAGGAACTAACATTTTCACAAAATGAAAATAGTCCCTGGGAGATTGATTTCATAAAATGAAAGGGCTATCTAAAACACACATTGGTTCCCGAGGCACCTGGGTAGCTCAGTGGTTGAGCGTCTGCCTTTGGCTCAGGTCATGATCCCGGGGTCCCGTGATCGAGTCCTGCACTGGCCTCCCTGCAGGGAGCCTGCTTCTCCCTCTGCCTATGTTTATGCCTCCCTTTCTCTGTGTCTCTCATGAATAAATAAATAAAATCTTAAAACAAGCAAATAAACACATCAGTTTCTCAGGAAATGTGAGGGATAGAGTTACACATCACTGAAAGAATTTAAGCAGATCTTGCTCCACCATTGAGCTACTTTAGAGTAACTCTCAATCACACGCTTTTAACCCAGGACCCTCTGTCCAGTGATCAAGATGGAAGGTGGACCTTCAGTATATTCCAGGGGCCGTGTCTGCTTTGCTCATGCCGGTTTACCCAGTACAGGGCTTGACACCTTAATAAATATTTGCCTAATGAAAGGAAGGGTCAATAAATGATTAATGGGCTGACTTAAAGATATTGTAGGGTATTATTTTTCCACTCCCTCAATATTTGGGTCAATACAAGTATTATGTTAGTCTAAGGGATTGATACTATCTCACTACTGTTAGCCAGAAAGGAGGGGAGCCAGGACTCATACTTCGGTTCTTTGCCTTCCACTACTCACTGCTAACATAAAAACACTGATACATGCTGATCTATAAACAATTTGGGCAATACCTGCAATTTAACAATCCATTTTCTACATACAGAGTATTGAGAACTGTGAATCACAAGAAAACAAATGGGGAGGGATGTGGAAGATGGAATTTTCTCCATGCCACGAAGAAAGAAACAGGATCAAATGCTCATGTGTAACTAGAAAGCAAACCTATCAGTTTCAATTAATACGTGGAATTTCCATTAATAACTGGTTTAAGTCAAATTCTAATTAATAATTTCCAAAATACTCAACAAGCCTTGCAATGTAAGACTGAGTCAATTGTTCATTATAATCATCTCTGACATCTAAAAATTTAGTCATAGAAAAACTTATTAAGAGTGTAGACAAAAAAAAAAAAAAAAAAAAAGAGCATAGACCTTGGGGCACTTGGATGGCCCAGAGGGTTGAGGGTCCACTCTTGGTTTTGGCTCAGGTCATGATCTTATGAGTCAGTCATGGGATTGAGCCCCACTCCAGCTCCAAGCTCAGCAGGGAGTCTGCCTGAAGGATTCTCGATTCTCTTCCTCTGCCCATCCCTTCCCACTAGCTCTCTCTCTCTCTCTCAAATAAATATATATTTTTTAAGAGTGTAGACCTTAAGTGTTCTCATCACATTTTTTTTTTAAAAGTTAACTTTGGGCAATGATGGATGTGTCATTTAACCCGAGGGAGGTAATTGTTTCACAAAATATATGTATCTTAAGTCGTCACATTGTACACTTTAAACATATGCCATTTTATTTGTCAATTATACCTCAATAAAGCTAATAAAAAAAAATTAGCCAGAGGCAGAGCTTTGGAACTAAAGGAAGAAGAAAGTGGCACTTTGTCTGCTAGTCACATCCTTCAATTTTCCTCTGGTTAAGAAAAATACCGATAGATTGGGTAGCTCAGTAGGAAAGCAGAAGTGCCACCTGACTTAATATTTGCAAACTGCCTCAATGTTTGCAAAATGTTTTTATAAGTGTTACTTTGCTCATTTGTCACAACCTTCTCAGAAGACTGATTTCCTTTCTACTTAGTGGGGAAGCTGAGTCAATATAGTATTAAGTGGTAGAGTTAGGATTTGAATTCGGTCTGCTAAACCCTGCCCCAGAGTTCTTTCTCCCTTGCCGTATACACTATCCTGGAAAAAACAAGAGGAAATTGTGTTTCATTCTTTTCTTAAAACCTCTTTTTAATTTAGTTTTATTGAGATAAAATTGATATCTTCTCAAATGCACACATTTAATGTATACATCTATGGATTTAACATACACATACACCTATGATACCATCACCAACAGGTACTAAACATATCCATCACTTCCAAAACTTTCCTTGTTTTGTGTCTGTGTGTATGTATGTGTTTCTTGGTAAGAAAACACTGCTATTGAATAGCAGATCTTTAGAACTTAATCATCCTACATAGCAGAAACTTTATACCCATTGAAAAAAACACCCGTCTTTAATTAGAGAGAGTCCAATTGTCTCTGAAATAAACCTGACACTCTTGAATAGTGGTAAATCTGTTTCTTAAATTACCCAACCAAAATGTCACACCTTTAAAAAAAACAATGGATTTTTTCTTCTTCTAGTTAAAATTAATTTATTAATCTTTTTTTTTTTCTTTTAGAGGTGGGAGGCATGGGGAGGGGCAGATGAAAAGAGAGAGAGAGAATCTTTATTTTAAAGACTGATTTATTTTTGAGAGAGAAGGTGGGGCAAGGGCTGTGAGGATGAGAGACAAAAAGAGACAGAAAGAGAGAGAGAGAGTCACAAGCAGACTCCCTGCTGAGCACAGAGCCCTACGTGGGGCTCAATCTCATGACCCTGAAATCATGATCTGACTGGAAATCAGGAGTCGAACACTTAACCAACTGAGACACCCAAGCACCTCAATTTATTTATAAATTCAACACATGTGTTGGAAGTCTACCGCGTGCTCATCTATGGGTTTGGAAGATATATTTATCAGAGTTTATCTCACTAGTTCTTTGCTCTTCAGAGCCTAGCTGCCCATGTGCTGAGTGATTTGAGATGAGCCAAATGGAGACTGTGTCCTCCAGGCATAGCAGATGCTTAAAAGCTATTGGAGTGCATTGTAAGAACTGTCATGATGGAGTGGAATTGGCATTATGATGAGAACCTGACTCATGGATATTTAGGAAGAGTGATCTGAGGGGCTCTTCCAGGAAATTCCAGGAAGAATAGGTGATAAAAGGGGCATCCCTTGAAGATGGAACAATTTGGAATAAGACATGACACATTGTGGGTCTCTGGAAACTCCAAGCAGGATGTTACTAGAGGAATATAAGGAAAAGGCAGAAACTCAGAGGCAATGAGATGAGGAAACCAGTCAGACTGTACCATAGCATGCATGTATAACAGATTTCTGTAAGCATTTTCCCAGAATGTTCCCACTGTTCCATTGGGAAACCAGGCTTTCTTTTGGTGTGAGTGAACTAATTTATATGTGTTATCAGTTCTCCAAAGGGTATTGGTGATCTTATAGCTAGGGAATGAAGACTTGTCAATGTTCTTTCCACCTAGCTTTGTTGGAACATTATTCCCACACTTAGAGATGAAAGAAGGAAAAAAATCCCATTTTATAGCAATCCTGGAAGAGGGCATTAGTTCCACCTTTTATCTTAACCTTGTACTTACTTGGGATACTTTTCCTTATATGATAGAAAAGAAGGGCAGGGGAGGTACATGGCAAACTGCTCCTAGGGAATTGAATTGTTTTAATTTACTAAAATATTGATGTATTTCAAATGGCTTCCCTCCACACGTTTGTAGAAACACTGTTTTTGGTTTTGTTTTTTGTTTTTGTTTGGTCATGGGAGAAACATGGAAAATCATCCAAGGAACATAACAGGAAGCCATGCTAGAAGAAGGAAGAGAGCTGCAAGAGGTAGGAAAAGTCAGTGATGATCTTTGGCTAAAAGAACCAGTGAGGGAGATTGTGTAAGCCATCAGCAGGCTCATGCTTAGGAAATTAGCTCTTCCTTTCATCAAACTCCTGGAAAATATTTAATTTTTGAAAATAAGTTGTAAGAAACTCAATATTTCTGCCAGTAACTTAGAAAAACAAAATATTAAACTTTAGGGTTGAGAAGAATGTGAAAACCAGCCAGTCCAATCTCTCAGTGGTCAGATAAGAAGAATGAAACAAAAGAAGTGGTTTGCTCAAGGTCAAACAGTCTATCTCCTCCATTCTTAACCCGGCTCAAGGAAGGTTAGAACTCAAATGGAAGTCTCCTGAGCTTCTTGCAATATGCTAATTAAATTATATATTCCCTCAAAACATAAATTGTCCTTCAGCGACTAGAGCAACAAGATTTTGAGAATAAAGTAGCCGAGGAGAAAAGATGAGAAGGAAAGAGGAGGATAGTAGGTTAATTTAAATTTCTACTTGGGTCAAAATAAAGTTGCTTGAGAGATTTTTTTTTTCTTTTTTCCAAATAACAGTAACTAAGACTCATCCCTGTTAGAAAGTTAGAGACATTCCACAATTTGTTCATCACATAACAAACCTAACAATCCTTCATCTAGCAAAGAGGGTGGTCTTGGACTCACTTTCATGCAACCTGTGCTGAGGAATTTTGCTTGGGATAACTGGAATGTTTATAGGAACCCTGACCAACAGTGAGGTCCTGGAATGTAGTCTAAACATACAGAACAAAAATCTCACATTGGCATAGAAAACCAGTGATATGGAGTCAGGAAGCTGGTGTTGTGGTCCCTGCTCTGACACTAACACACAAGTGCCCCACACCAACCCTCTCTTTCTAGAGGCCAAGAATTCTATCTATAAAGTGATAGCATTGGTCTTGGAGACCCTTAAAAACACTCTGTTGTTTTGCACTATCATGCATTTATGCAAAGGACTCTTCTGACTGGAATATCACTCTTTTTCACACCTCTTTAAAGTCATCTTTCTGATACTGTAGGCATTGCCTTCATCTGGAAGACTTCCCTTTCAGACATCCTTACTCCCACTCCCTGTCCCATCCTGAATCAAGAGTTCCTCTTTAGGTCTCCACACCACTTTGTGGTTATTTATACCTTTATACAACACTTTATAAAATATTCTGGACATTGAAAAGCCATCAAGACAATAGTCATCCAATTAACTACCACCCAATTAAAATATACTGTAAAGCTATTTTTGTCACAGGTTTTAAAAAATATTATCTTGAAATTGCCTCTGCTTTCTTTTTTTTTTTTTTTTTAAAGATTGTATTTCTTTATTCATGAGAGACAGAGAGAGAGAGAGGCAGAGACACAGGCAGAGGGAGAAGCAGGCTCCATGCAGGACTTGATCCTGGGTCTCCAGGATCACGCCCTGGGCTAAAGGCAAGTGCTAAACCACTGAGCCACCCAGGGATCCCTGAGAACTCAGCTTTCTACTTACTATCTTTAAAAAAGTTTAGAACTTAAATAGAACTTTCGGGCAGTCCCGGTGGCCTAGAGGTTTAGCACTGCCTTTGGCCCAGGGCATGATCCTGGAGACCTAGGATCGAGTCCCACATCAGGCTCCCTGCGTGGAACCTGCTTCTCCCTCTGCCTGTGTCTCTGCCTCTCTCTCTCTCTCTGCCTCTCATGAATAAATGAATAAAATCTTTAAAAAAATAAATAAACTGTTAACTTAAAAAAAATAGAACTTTCTTGGAGTTCATGCAATATGGTAATTAAGGAGTATTTCCTCCAAATTATAAATTGTCTTTCTGTGACTAATTGCAATAAAAAATTAAGGATGAAGTCAGGAAGCAAAAAACAGAATAGGAGAGAAAGAAGAAATATCAGAAGTAATGTTTAATTCATTCTGAAATTATTAGCACCAAACACAATCCCTGCTAGATGCTAAATATGTACTTCTGAAAGTGATCTGAACTACAGCCCGAAAGTGAACTGAAATACAGGTTATCTAAAATAATGAGGTTATAATAAAGGTTCAGTCTCAAAAACCCAAGATAAAGAGCAACCCTTCAAGTATTCCTTTTAAATAACTTCAATGGACTTCTTTGCAACAGCTCCATGACAAAGCCATGACATCACCGGTAGGGTTTGTGTCATTTATCTAAGCAATGTTTCAATCGAGCTCCTCCCAAACTGTAGCCAAAACAAACTGTCTTATTCCCTGAGGCAATGGCCAAGGCCTGGAAACCTTGAGAGTACACACACATAAATCTCAAGGGGAAGAAACATGCTTAACCTTTAAAGAACTTACACATATTTCGATCTTCAGAGTTGTTTGGTTTTGTGGTAAACAGGATAGGACTGTCCAGAGATATGTGGACACTTAGGGAAAGAGATGTGCGTGTATGTGCTTCAGTCAAGGTGGTGGCATTCTTTGAAATATCCAGAGAGTTATGAAAGAAGACACAGACATTCACAAGACTGTTTCTGGGCATAACTTCTCGTCGGTGGAAAGGGATATTTTTCATCTGCATATAGTCCCATGATCCTATTCAGAGAAAATGGAGTCCATTATCATTGTGTAAAGCCCCCTACAGAGGAAAGAACCCTGGAATACAAACTGGGACCACCAAATGTTCCACTGACTTTCTGTGTGATTTTAAGCAGGTTGTTTTTCTCCTCTGGACTGTGTCCTTGTCTATGATATTTCTACAACTCAATGATAAAGTATACTATCATACTAGGAGACTTTTTTCTTCCATACCAGATTGGAACCCATTCTCTGGCTACACACTCACCAAGTATCCTACACTTCTCCTTCATACCATTTAGCACAATTCAAATAAGTCATTTACTTGGATGGCTTTGCCTTTCACTTTTTTAGCCCCTATCTACGTGTAGGCACCTTGCCTAAGATAGTGTTTGACTTATCATATGCTCAATGAATATATGTTGAATTTCTGAATGAATGAATAGCAACTGCCTTTCTCCTTCCTTAATGGTAAGTCCTTTGCTTATCTGATATTGTTGCTTTGGATATCATAAATGTTATAAATGCAGGTTTTGGAAATTAGCAGATATAGATTCAAGTCTCGTGCTACAACTAATATGATCATGTTCAGGTTACTTCATTGTGTTTAATCTCACTTTCTGCATTTACATGTGGGAGATATTGCATACCTCAGAAGATTGTTATGAAGATAAAATAACAGACATGTTAAATTCTTGAGAATAGTGGTACATAGTTCATTAAAAGTGAGCTATCATTACAATTTTATTATTTGTTTTGTTAGAAATCCCTTGACTCTCCATTCCATTCCATTCTAGGTAAAATGCAATAATACAACCATAATGTCAAATTATTTTAAAATAAAGAAAAATGTGTAATGCAAATAAAATCAAACAAAAGATACTTATCAAGATCTCTTCCATAAGAGGTGAAAGGAAAAGACCTCTTTTGAAATTGAAGAAACTGATATTCTTTAAAAACTGATAATGTGTTGAAAACAGGGAGTTCAAGGAAGATAAATAATGTACTCTTCCATAGTAACAACTCACATTATCCTCATAACTTAAGATCTACTGAAGTAAGATATTGGCCATTTAAGGGCTTATTTGTCCAGAAAAGATGTGTAAGGGGTCAAACTCCATGTTAATTGTTGATGGGGACACACTGTACTGTTTGAAATGCAGTATAGTGTTGACATTCTCAAAAGCCTTATCAGAACTATCAATCCATGGGAAGTCTCAGAACCAACTATAAACACATGAGAAATATTATTATATTTAATATTTCTAAGCCGGCCAAAAACAACTTTTATTCAAGATGGTTTTATGCTTCCACTTTTGGACTGCATCAGTCCATAAAGTAAGTCCATAAAGTAAGGAGGAAAACAAACAAACAAACAACAACAAAAACCCTGAAAAACAAAAAACCCTAAATCTTGTGTCTCCTTTTAAAGAACAGTTAGGTTTGGGTCTAGAAATGGATCAAAGTAGAGAATAAGACTTATCATTTATTTAGCAAACACATCATACACTGAGTTCATTGGGAGCTTTCATAAGTATCTCAATCCTCTCTGTGATTCTGAATAAGTTATTACTATTCTCACTTCACAGATAGAAAAGCCCAGCTTCAGAAAAGTGAAGCTTGAGACTAGCTAAATAGTTGCAGGACCCTGTGAAAATGAAAAAATGTTAAAAACTATTGGGAATTTCAAGATGGCAGCAGCAGAATATGAAAGTGTGGGGGAACTTCTAAGTGTGGGGGAACTTCTAAGTGCAGGGTCTGAGGTGAGTGTACAGGTCACATGCCCAAAAAACTGGCTCTGGTTAAGCAACTCATCCAGTGTGACAAACCTAGTAAATGGGAGAATCAAATGTTATTATTCAGCCATCTAAAATAAAAGCCATGGTTTCTGTTCCTCTAAAACTCCCAACTGTGAAATGGCCCCACCACCCCATTTATTCTCTTTTGATTGCCTTGTTCTATTTGACAAAAGGCCTTTTGAATTTTCAAAATTTGGTCTTTTTTTTTTTTTTATGTGAAGGCTTTGGAAGTGCATTGATGGCTGAGTTGGGTAATATCCCAATATCTTATTTTCACCCTACTCACTGATTTCCCAAGGTATGTATTCATGTCAGCCAGCCTCTCTTGTGTCTTGGGCATGAATCAGACTGTCTTTGAGAACCAGAACTCACAAAAGACTTGCTTCTAGAAGTAGCCTCTCAGATAGTTATAGCTGAAAAAATCCTTGTTGCAGTCATTACTCAACAGCCACATATCTTTAAAATAGAAGTAATTCTAGTGACCACTCAATCCAAATTTTGTTTTGTAGTTTGTTTTGCATCATTTTAATTATGTTTTATCATAGGTATACTGAGACCCAGTTGAATCAATAAATAACCCAAAGCCATACAGTAAAACAATGGCAAATCTAGGAGTAGAATTCAGATAAGTTAAAGTTGAAACATGAGATCATTTGTAAAAGGTGAACTGTCGATATCTAGATCAACTCTCCCTCAATTAGTAAAACAGATTTTTCAAGAATCAGATGTTTTTGGATTAACAAATAACCACTTAAAAAAATTCCATTGCACCTAATAGCCAACAGTGTAAGAAGACCAGGTCTCTCACTGTATGTCTCTTACTCTGCAATGTGGAAAGATGCTGGCTGGGTCAGCTTGTGTTGCATGGACAACCTCCAAAGACTAGAACATGTACTTGCTTACTTGCAATCTTGACTCAGGTAGCCTGTGGAATTGTACAGCTTTTTCAAGATAGTTCGATGTCTCTGAAATTCTCTTTAACTGCAGTTTGGAAATATTTCAATTGCTGCAAGATAAACAGGAACTGGAAAAAAAAAAAAAAAAAAGGAAGCTATCTCTTGTTTCTGAGCAAAGCCAGCCATGCAAACAGCTCCCCACCCACAAGAGATTGTATAGATCCAGGTAAAGAATGGCCCATTGGATTTCTAAATATTTTGTCTACTAGGAAAGCAGACACTGTTTAAGATGTATTTTAGTGTCCTTTTTAGGTACTCTGCTATTTGGAGAAATGCCCTTGTCCCTAATGATTCTACTATAAGATCCAGACTGCATTCTCATAAGCAACATTGATACTAGTGAGAGAGTAACTGCAGGCACACAGTAAGTTCATGTTGAGTTTCTTGTCAGATACCAACTAACACTATGAATGTAGGAACTGATAACTTGGTTGTACCTAGTAGTCTACAATTTATAGAGTGAATCTCAGGTCTAACTCAGGTCAAGCCTCTTAGCAAACTTAACTACCTCATAGTTACTTAGTTAATACTACTCCAGCCCATGTCCTAAGAATTCAGCTAGACAGTCCCAGATCATCTAAAGCTCACCTCTTTACTATTCCCAGTATGTGACTTCCCTGAGTGCCCAGTGCTCCCAGGAAGCCCTCTTTATTTTGAACTCAGCATTCAACTGTACCATTCACTGGATTCCTGAATTCTAGATTGGTTTGGAAAATCATCTAGTCCAATACTTCATAAAGTGGTGTACAATGGGGAGTAAAACAATCAAGTCAAAAAAAATTAGTAAGTAAACATTCAACCACACACCGTGATGGTGTCATAATCTAAACCCAGCATTATCTATTATCAGTATAATCTAGAGGGCAAAATTGATTTAACATTATAAAATCTATTAAGATATTTTATCATATTGGCATATGTAGGATAAAAGTAAATCTCAGTAGATGCAGGAAAAAATATTCAATACAGGTTAACTTCTATTTGTGAATAACAGTGTCAACTCTTCAGAGGGCAGTAACTTTTTTTTTTTCTGATGCCCACTTCAGCTTTATTCAGGTATAAATGACAAATAAAACTGTGTATATTTAAACTGCAAATGGTGATTATTTGATATACATATACATTGATAAATTGTTATAACACTGAAGTTAACTAACACATCTATCAGCTTGATTATCCTTTTGTGTGTGTGTGAGTGTCTGTGTGTGTGTGTGTGTGTGTGTGTGTGTGTGGTGAGAACATTTAGTCAATTTCAAGTATACAATATACTATTATTAACTATAGTCACCATGCTCTACATTAAGTCCCCAGAACTGAATCATCTTATAAGAGGAGCATGTATCCTGTGATCAACATCTCCCCTTTTCTCTACCCCCACCCCCTAGCAGCCACCAATCTACTCTCTCTTTGAATTCAACATTTTTTTTTTGTTTTTGTCTTTTTGATTCTGTATATAAGTGAGATTATATAGTGTTTGTCTTTATCTCTCTCATTTATTTTACTTACCATAATGTCTTCCAGTTTTCATCCATGTGATCACAAATGGTAGGATTTCCTTCTTTCTCATGGCTAAATAATATTTCATTATATATAACATATATGATATTATTTATGATACTATATTAATATATTATATAAATACATAATTTATATATGCTAGAATATTATATATACATATTATATATATATATATATATATATATATATAATGTATTACAATTTCCTTATCCATTCATCCATCCATGATCACTTAGATTATTTTTATATCTTGGCTATTGTAAATAATGCTTCAGTAAACATGAGTGCAGATATGTCTTTCAGATACTGATTTTGTTTCCTTCAGATATATATCCTGAAGTGGGATTACTGGATCATGTAGTTCTATAATTAATTTTTTGGAGAATGTCCATACTCTTTTCTATAATGACTGTACACATACTACATAAGTGAAGAAACATGAAATACTCATAGATAGAAATACTCAATCTATTACAGATATTGATTCTCCCCAAATTAATAGACAGATTTAATGCAATACCAATCAATGTCTCTGTAGGATTTTCTATTTCATATGTATATATGTGTGGAATTGACAAGCTAATTCTGAAATTTTTACTAAAAGACAAACAGAAACTAAAGATATTTCAAAAAAAAGATAAGACAGGGAAACTTGCCTACACATAGATTATAACTTGTTTGAAGTTACAGTGATTAAGGCACTTTATATAGCTTCAGGAAGAGACAAACCAATGGAATAAAAAAGAAGCTAAGTGATGGGACAGGCATTTGCATAGAGTATATGGCAAAATGGACATTGCAGAATAATGAACAATGGATAATTAGCATTTGGGAACCATCACTGGAAAAAGGGCATGTCTCCTTATAGTACATGTAAAAATCAATTAAAAATTTAAAATTTTAGAAAAGGAGAATATATATATATAACTTTGAAATGTAAAAATATTTAAAAAAAGATACTTAAGTACCAATCAAAAATGGAAAGATTGATAGTTAATTTCACTTTTTAAATTAAGGACCTCTGTTCATCAAGAGTCATCATAAAGAGAGTGAAAATACAAGCAATACACTTGGAAAGGGTATCTGTGACATTTTACAGCACTTAAAAGTGTTAGCATGTAAAACATACAGATTATAGAGCATGTGGCCACATAACAATGAACAAAGACATGAACAGATATTTCATGAAAGCAGAAATGCAATAAACATTAAGTATTTTCAAAAACACTCATTCCAATCATTTATATAGGAAATGCCAAATAAAATATCATAAAATAACAATTCCATACATTTGAGATTGGTGGGGAAAAAAGCCTAACAATACTGATCGTTGTAAAGAGCATAGAGCAACAGTAACTCTGACATCATGCCAATGGAATTTTAATTGATCCAAACACATTGAAAATAAATTAATGTTACCTATCAAATTTCAAAAACTCTAAATTCAGCAATTATATTTCTAGGAATATAGCCTAGGAGAAACTTGCACATGTAAAGTATGAGATATTCTATAGGAATATTTCCAGCAACATTGATTTTACTCTTAATAAACCATGAAAATTCCAAATTCCCATAGTCAATAGAATGGATTCCCTGTAGTATAGTTATTTCATTGGAATATTATACAACACAGGAAAAAAACTAAACTGCAAAATTCCACATAGTGTTAGCATGTAAAATATACAGAATTTAAAAACATAAGATTGATTAAAAGTAGTAATTCATGAGGAAATACATGTAGTATGATTCCATTTGTGTATAAAACAGGTACAGTAAACAGAGTTGTATATTTGTAGAAAATCCAGTATAGAAAAACAAGGGAGAGTTGATAAAAACACAATTTGGAATAGTGGTTAATTCTGGAGGTTGGAAGAGGGATAATGGAATGCATATAGGGAGGACAAATTGAACTCTTAGAAGCAGAAGATTTATAATCAAACCATCTCTTTCAAACCAGAGACGGCTTGAAAGGTTCTGTAATGTTCTATTTTTGAAGCTGAGTGAAGTACACATGGTTGTTTTCTTAGTACTCCTTTATCTAGCCTATCTATCATCTATCTATCATCTATCTATCTATCATCTATCTATCTATCTATCTATCTATCTATCTATCTATCTATCATCTATCTACATACATTAGATAAACTTTTTTTTTTTCTAAGAGAGAGAAAGAGGGCTGGGGAGGGACAAGGGAGAGGGAGAGAGAGAATCCCAAGCAGGCTGGTATGAAGCCCAATGTGGGGCTTGATCTCAAAACCCTAAACCTGAGCTAAAATCAAGAGTTGGATGCCTGACAGAATCACCCAGGTGCCCCTAGCTATGTTCTTGTAATAAGAATATAGAGTATTTCATAGGGAAAAAAATGGAGTAGGAGTTTGCCAGCAAGTAGAAAAATGATAAAGGAAAATTCAGAAAAAAATAACATGTGAAAAGCATTTATGCATGTATGTACTTTTGAAGAATGACACCTAGTTCAAATACATGTTCTTGAGCTTAAAGTCTCAGAGTCAACTGAAAGCAGGAGAAGGCATCACTGGGTAGATATATGTCCCTTTGGATCAACTGAAGATGAGTCCCCTTGTCTTGTTTCCCCTTTCCCAGATACCTAGGCATGTGTTAGGTGTAATCTATACCCTGATCTCAGGGGAAAGAGAACACCTTATGAGGGTAGAAGTGGGTTGAGGCCTGAGGAGCTGTATTTTGTTTGAGGGAAGAACGTGGAGCAAGATAATGAACATCTTGCTCAGGTTGACATTAATAATGTGTCGCCCACCAATGCTGACTGCCGTGCTTGGCACACAGTTGTGCTCAATAAATATTTGGGGGAGTGAACAAATGAATGAATGGAGCCTTTGACAATGAGGCGTCCTGGGAACACATCGCCTTTGTTAAGGCTGTCTTGTTCTCTTTTCTTTTTTTGGTTATTCTCACTGTGGCTAGAGAAACTTTATAACTTTTTTCCCCTTTCCTTTTCAGTAGCCAGTAGGGGTGGGAAGACTTGAAGAGGTCCAAGACAAACTGTGAAGGGCCTTGATTTCCAACGGTCCTCACAGAGTGCTGACAGATGTCTGACAGGAGAGCGAGATTGGAGAAGCTGCCAGCTGGGGCCAGGAGCCAGCCTTCTTTTCTGAGGAAATCTCCATAGATGGTGGTAGATCAGATGCCACTGCCTGCAAACCCTGTGCTCTTTCTTCCTCCTGCTTTACCCTTAATTGTCTGGTTCACATCTCCTTCCATTCCCTACCTGCTCATTCTCTTTTGCTTATTATGCTTCTTAAATGAGTCCTTTATGTGCCTTTCCTGGGGTTAATTTCCTCTTGTACCATTTGGACCATTATTTCTCCTCTTGGCCAGGAGGATACACAAGAAACTGCGGGCATGGCTGAAGCAACATGGTTTGATTATAAATCTTCTGCTTCTAAGAGTTCAATTTTTCCTCCCATAGTGTAATTTCTCTCTAGATTTAGTCTTTTTAAAAAATATTATATTTATTCTTTAATAAAAATATAATGCAAGTTCATTGTAAGTCAAATTCAGAGAGATATAAAAGATATAAGTATTAAAATAATCCAGAGAGGGATCCCTGGGTGCCTCAGTTAGTTAAGTATCCAACTCTTGATTTCCACTCAGGTCATGATCTCAGGTTGTGAGACAGAGTTCCCTATTGGGCTCTGAGCTCAGCAGGGAGTCTGCTTCAGGATTCTCTCATTCTCATTCTCTCTCTCTCTTTCTCTCTGCCTCTCACAAATAAATAAGTAAATCTTTTTTTAAAAAGTTAAAATCATTCAGAGATACAGTTGTTCCACGTATTTGGGGGATACTATTCTAGTTTCCCTCTGCTTGATTTTCACTATTATTTTGCCTGTTGGAAATTAAGAGTACCACTCATTTAATATTCTCCCTTTCTAGGTTATAACAAGTATTTGAAAGAAAAACAGGGAGTCAAATGTGGAGCCAATAATAAAAGAGGCTTAATAATATCTAACTTGTGGGTGTCCTTTCTAAGGCAAAATTAGAGAAGTGGCTGACATCTGATGTTAAAGTGCGGTCCTCCTAAGGACCACGCCTTTGCCCTCAGATCCACTGTGGGGAGAATTACATCTGACTGTATTCACCTTGTCAGCTGTATGGAAAACATACCTGCCTCACAAAGAATGGAAAGCAGAGGAAAAAGGGTGAATAGTGGAACCTTGGGCTCATCTCTAGGAGGCTGACTCTAAGCACCTTTGCAGGTATTCTTAGCAAATGGAAACAGGAAAAACCAAGGGAAATCCACGCTTTTCTTTCAAATCTATGCAGCAGAGATAGGGGACTATTTCCAAAGTTTGGCACAATGTAGCTTCAGCTATTCGTACAAGTTTCAGTTCATAGTAGGAGGGATCAAATCAGTCTATAGTGGGAAAGATCAAATCAAAACAGAAATCATACCAATCATTTTAACAGAGAGAATCTAATAGAGGGGATTGAGAAGGAAACATGAAAAAAAATGAATAAGTGAGATGATAAAGGAGTAGCTGAAGGAAGCAGGTACCAAAGTTTGAGGAACAAAGAGGAGGTTGGGATTATTTCATACATTGAAGCACAGAGGAGTAGTCCTATGGGTGCTGGCCAGCAAGTACCCGAGTACCTAACAAGAGGCTGGAGAAGAAGCATCTTGGAGCTATAACTTTGATCACCAAGAACAGCCTGGCTGGAACTGATCTTTCTAAGGGTACATGACAGAACTGGTTCTTGGTGTGGGAGAGAGTCTGAAGCTAGAGCTAACGGCTGCTACAAGGGGAGGAGTTAGTGCTAAAGCTAAGCTGGTGAGAACAGTTAGCGGTCCAGAAGGAACAAGCCCCTTCACTCTCCTGCAGACCACAGCTGGTTCTGGAGCCTAATGGGAGGAGAAGTGGTAAAGGAGGGATGTAGTCTGTAGATCCTAGACCCCAGAATCACAGTATGGGGCACAGATTATGGTTTTGGAATGAAGACTCACTTAGACATTGAGACACAGCCAATGGGCATGAAGGTCAGCATTGCAGCCACTCTGAAGAAACAGGATGGACCCCCACCCAACATGAGATGGAGACGCAGAGCCTAATGACACTACACGTACACACCGAGGAGTTTTGAGAAGGTTTATTACTCACATAATCAATTTTCTGGGAGGGCAGGACAGGCTCCCCAGCTGGTCTGAAAATGAGCTCCAGAGTACAGGAAATGGCGATTGGCATTGGTTTGTTACTGTGACCCAGGAGTGGGCCGGGGGGGAGGGCCCCCTGTGTGAACAGGTCTTTGATTGATTTGAATCTGCCAGGGCACCCACAGGAGGGGGCATTGCCTTTATTCCCGACTTGCTGAGATGGAGAGCAGACAGGGAAGAGAAAAGGCTGAGTTTAAAAGCCATTGGCAAACATAAAAGAAAAAAAATAAAGTCAGATGCTTTATTACACAGAAAACAAAATAGCCACGTTTTCTCTTGAAAAGGCTAAAAGTGCTCCTATTGGCATTCTCTACATTGAGAACATTTATGGTACATGATGGAATGGGAGAAAGGGATGATTCCCTCTTCTAGTACCCAACTCGAGTCCCTGCTGTTCATCGCATCTGGGAACGTATACTCCTTATGTCTTATATTCTGAGCATCTATCAGCTTATTCACTTTTCTTATAGCACCATAGTTCCCGAGAGCTGCATGCTCTTCCATCTTTGGGTATTTGGATAAATTCTGCTTTATATTAGCTCCCAATTGACAGGCATTTAGTTTTCCCTCTGGGTTTCTTTATATTTTTGAAATATCTGGTCTCTGCTGAGAAGGCACTGATCCAGCACAAGTGTTTACTAAGTGCTTATTAGTTGCTAGGCACAGGATTAAAAAAAATAAGCATCCTCTGCCCTCCATGCAGAGATGGCCCCACACAAACAGGATTGTGCTGCCGTAGCCAGAGGCAGAGGAAGACAACCACAGGAGGCATTAGATCACTCTTCCCCTTTTCTTTGTTTTACTTAAATGATAAATTATGAATACATGCTCATTCAAAAAAAATTTAAGCTTTATCAGAATACGTAGCTGAAAAGTATAAATATCATGTCATGATCACTGTCCCGAATTTCCACGCTTCTAGGCTTTTTGTGTGTTTATGTGTGTGTGTAAAGTATGCATGCACACATATTCATACACAGACATGCGTATACTCACACAACACATAGTATGTAAATATATATTCACATTATTTGGAGATTCTTCAGATATTAGTGGGACCAGAAAACAGAAAGATAGAGGCATAGATTATAAATACTTTTGATACTTTAAATATTTCAGTTAAGATTAAATCTGAGGAATGTCCTATTTTTTGTAAAGGCGGCACTGCTCTCAAATGAAGAATCCTTGCGGATTAACATAACCTCTTCTACTATAAGAACTTGAAAATAAATCTGAGCATTCTCCTAAAAATAAACTGCATCTCTCCTTCTCTCTCTCTCTTTTTTTTTTTTAAAGATTTCATTCATTTATTCATGAGAGACACAGAGAGAGAGAGACACAGAGGAAGAGACACAGGCAGAGGGAGAAGCAGGCTCCATGCAGGAAGCCCAACGTGGGATTCGATCCCGGGTCTTCAAGATCATGCCCTGGGCTGAAGGCGGCGCTAAACTGCTGAGCCACCTGGGCTGCCCTCTCCTTTATTTATTTATTTTTTCTTATTTATTTATTTATTTATTTATTTATTTATTTATTTATTTATTTATTTTTTGCCTTCTCCTTTTCTTCAACGATTTTAACTTCTTTAAAAATCCTCCCCTCATCGAAAGAATACTGATTTGAATTCTCAGTAAGTGTTCATCTTCTGAAATTATCTTGCCATGACTGGTTATTTTCTCTATTTCTAAGTATTTCCATTCTAATGGGGAAAATCTTCCATCCCACTGTTTTATTTTTAGCTGTTTAAACACATAGACTTCCTAATGTTAAAGATCACATGCATGTTATTTGTTGATAAGATGATTTGATGCTTAAGATGTAGAATAACAGAATTTTATTGCGATGGACTTTATGTTAAATTGAGCAGAGGCTCTCTCTCACCAGTTTTTAAATGACATTTTGTTTCCAGAAAGAAAAAAGTTAATGGCTCGAATAACTTTTAAAGGGGTTACTTATAAAACTTGAGAGCACTTTTTAATCAATTAAATGTAACACCTAAATTCACTACACTCACCTTTGTATTTTCCATAAAGACAAGTCTAAAACAACAACAACAACAACAACAACAACAACAACAACAACAACAAAAAGACAAGTCTAGCAGAAATCTGATGGGTTATTAAATAACTAGCTAAAATGGGTTGAGATGAGTCAGGTTGAATTTGTATATCACCTGAGTGCCTTTAGCTTTTTTATGCCACTCTTTATTGATTTTTTAAAAGATTTTATTTATCTATTTGAGAGAGAAAGAGCACAAGTGTGGGGAAGGGGCAGAGGGAGAGGGAGAAGCAGACTCCCTCTGATCAGGGAGCCCGACACAGGGCTCACAGGGGGCTTGAACCCAGGACCCCAGATCACAATCTGAGCTGAAGGCAGCCGCTCAAACAACTAAACCACCCGGGTGCCCTTCTCTTCATTGATCTTTAAGGCAACTTAAGACATCCTGCCTTCTTAATCCTCTTCCCTGAGATATTGCTATTTCTTTTCCCCAGATGAAGTTTGCACTTCCTATCACAGACTCCCATAGGATCTTGACTTCCCGCATTGGACATAACACTTGTATAATAATTTGTTGATTTCTGCTGCCTGTGCTACACCATAAGTCTAAACAAAAGTCATGACCATGTCTGATGTATTCAACACTGCATCCCCAGCACCTAGCACAAGGGGTGGTGCATATCATAAACTCTCAAATCTGTGATGATTTATTGCTTTGTAAAAAGAAGCACAAATTTCCCTTCTACAAAAGTGTTGAGGACCATTGAGCTGTTGTATATATTTAAAAGTACTGTAAAATTCCACTTACAATGTGGAAGCATGATTTCAAGAGGCCTCACTTTTACATTTATGTAACTCAGTTGTCATTGAACCTCCTCCCTCGTCTCCTCAGTTCCATGACCTGTGCATTTCCATGGCTGTGGAAGTCAAAGGCCTACTCAACTGTTCAGCAGACACCCAGGGACTTTTCCTTGGGATCTCATCTGCACCCTGAGCTCCTTCTTTCTCTGGTCTCTGTTTCTCTAATAACATGCGTGATAACAATCTTAATGAGAAATTTAGCCCTGTTTTCAGGAGCCACACGAGACAACCATTGATCAGCAGAGTTTTGAGCTAGGCTTTATATCAGATTAATTCAAGAGATGGAATAAAATAAAGTAGTATCTTCATTTTTAAAATATCTTTCTATACCACCAAGGACATCTATTCATATTTCCTGAACTACCTGTATTCTCTTAGCTTCTCTAACTCTAAAGAACCACAATCCATTCCTCCTCCATTCTTATGAAAAGTCATTTTGCCTTTTTATTTTTTCTTTCCTGAAATCCTGAAATCAGCCAACATCCAGACCCTCGGAATCATGATTTCTATCACAGAGACATAGTAGGGTACTTTTGCCCAAAAGAAGATAACTCACTCCCAAAGAAGAACTGGTGCTAGTTATTCAAACAATTATATTTTGTTGGACTAGTTACATTTACATGTACTACAACTAGAATCTGGGAACGTTTACATATGTGCAGCTCAGTAATTACTGTTCTCTCCCTCCATAAACCACTGGGCATGCCTATGTTATCATTTGGAAAAAGCAGAGCTGGCTGGCTTCTCTTTACCCTTTCAGAATGTGAATCACGGACAAGGTCCAGAAAACCATGCCCTGAATGCTAGAGTAACTCATAAGAAGCATTGTGCTGAGAACTGCAAAAACAAAGAGGCAGTGAAGAATGTGAGTGTAAAAGTCATTAATTTTCAAACCAATAAGCACTAGTTTGGAATTTTAAAAAGATGTGAAACACAACAAATTTATGGGATACTTCCTCCAAGCACACCAGAATAACGTTGCCATCTTTCCTAAACAACTGATGTTGGTGATTCGGGATAAGGTTTTTGTTTGTTTGTTTGTTTGTTTGTTTTATTTTTTTTTAAAGTCAACGTTTCATTGAAGTATAACATACAAACAGAAAAGTGCACAAATCACCAGTGCACAGCTCTATCCGTTTTCACAAATTGCACGCACACCTGTAACAGCAGCCAGATGACAGAGCATTGCCATCCACCCAGAAGCGTACTTCTTATGCCCTCCTCGTACTCTCACCAAGGGTAATCACTCTCCTGACTTCTGATACACAGCTCCTGATAAATCGATTTTGCCTATTATTGACCTTTATATTGATAGGATCAGGCAGCATGTCCTCTTTGGAGTCTGGATTCCTCAGCTCAACATTGTGTTCATGAGATGCCTCCCTATTTTTGCTTAATATTATCATCATTATTATTTAATATTGTTAGCTTCATAGTATAAATAGCATTTATTGAATTGCAACACTAAATTCCTTCTGTTGGAATATATCTATCTTTATTCTGTTTGCATGGTTCTCTTATTTACAAAAAATTCAAAACCACAGAAAACAAATCATCTATAATCCCAACACACATACACACACACACACACACACACACACACACACACAACCTACTGTCCAGGGAAAGGAACTGACTTCAGTTGTGTTCTAAGTTCTAAATGACTTTCTCCTCCTCCTTCTCTCTCTTCTCTCCCTACCTTACTCTTTGGGCCATCCTCTTTTCAGTGAGATCCAGGATTATGAATGGTCCAGCCTAGATATTCCTGTAGTTGGGTAACTGGAAGCTAAAAGAACAAGCTTCCTCCTTCCCCAGGATCATACAGACTGAGGGACAATTTTTCCATAGGAAAGGGGGTGCTATTATCAGACAAATGGGGTTGTACAATCAGAATGGATGGGAGAAAAATATTGCCACCACAGTACACCGTGCCTAAAACGTGTTATAGCTAGTCTAGAGATGATGTCTTAGTTTGTTTCCCTACAACAATAACCCAATGAGTTAGAGACAGACTTCTAGTCAGTTCTGCACCTGATATCTAGATCTGAGGGATGTATCTTATTTAACATAAATACATTTTTAGCAGGATTTAAGGAAAGCTTGATGTGACTCCAATCTGTTTGGCTAAGAAGTCAAGCATGGCACCATTACATCCACAGAAAGGAGGGGTATGAGCTGTGTGTTGTAGGACTGAAGCCCAAGTGGATTAGGCAACCCAGGGCAGCACCTTCTGCATGGTCTTGGAGGAGGCTCAATGCATGGACAGATTCCCTGGATACCTATGTGCCAATAAGAGTGGGAGTCTGGGCTTGTCTACTGGAGACATGCATCCAGGTTTTCCAGCTGGCAGCAGTGCTAACTGTACACATGTCTGACTATCCTCTCTCATTAGAGCTCTATCTCTGGGAGATGACAGCCTTGATTAGATGAATTAAGGTGGAGTGAGAAGTGAGAAGGACAAATACTCAGAATTTCTCTGGCATTACTATTTCTGGTAGCAGACAGTCCTTCATTGGTGCAATGATAGCTCAGGCTGCTATTTGTCCACATTTTCAGACAACCAGATTAGGCTTTTTTAAAATAGATGTTGTGTATCTTCTGGATGCAGAGAACTGGTAATATGTAGACTAGACTCCTTTAATACAGAGAGCTCTTGGTACTGGTCTGGAGCTTAGAGATTTAAGGTACTGATTCTTGGGCATTTAGAGTGGAATATTAAAATGGAATGAAAGCCTCTGCTGCTGTGTTAATTTTAAGAGTTGTAGAATCAGGGGTGCCTGGGTGGCTCAGTCACTTAAATGTCCAATTCTTGATTTCAGCTCAGGGCATGATCTCACAGTTGTGGGATGGAGCACCATGTTAGGCTCTGCACTCAGCACAGACTCTGCTTTAGATTCTCTCTCCCTGTCCCTTTGTCCCTTCTTCGACTTGTGTTATAGATAAATAAATGTATGAATGAATGAATGAATGAATGAATAAAATAAATCTTAAAAAGAAGAATTGTGGGATCATACTATATTTAAAGGGTGAGGAATCCCCATTCATTCACATATCTAATATGATAGGGTGATAGTTAATTTCATGGGTCACCTTGCCTGGGTCACAGTACCCAGATATTTGGTCAAACATTATTCTAGATGTTTCTGTGAAAGTATTTTCTAGATGAGATTAACATTAAAATCAGTAGAATTCAAGTAAAGCAGAGTACTGTCTGTAATGTGGGTAGGCCTCATCCAATCAGTTGAAGGCCATAAGTTAAAGACTAACCTTTCCTGAGGAAGAGGGAATTCGATCAGCAGAATTCTGTCTGCACTGGGACGCAAGCTGCAATACCAACTCTTCGCTAGGTTCCAGCTTGCCAGTCCATTCATTATATTTTGGTCTTGCCAGCCTCTACAATCACATGATCCAATTCCTTAAAATCCCTCCTTCTTTCTCCTTTCCAGTTTTTTTTTTTTTTTTTTGAGAACCCTGACTCAGAGAGGAAGAGAGAGCGCATACAAGTAAGCAGGTCCAGTAAATATTCGGAACTCATCTAGGAAGCCCATGAGAATCCTTTCATCTCATCCTTAGAAGATGCCTGACTAATGTACTAATGTTTGTCTAATTCAACAATAAGAAACTGGAGGTAGAAAAATTAAATTCCTTGTCCAAACATCATATATAATTAGAGGTATATCTACATTCTAATTATGGGATGTGTGCCTCCAACGTTTGACCTCGTTTCTCTACCATGCCCCAATGCCTTTGAGGGGGGCTCAGCACATACCTGACTCTTACTCATTCTGCTTTACACCTGACCATCCTGCCCACTCATTGCAAGAGCAAATGCCACCTGCTCTCTCCACATGCACTCAGAACAAGTCTGTTAGCACCAGGGGCATCCTTCCCAGTTGCAACTCTGGCCTGGAGTCTGTCCACACAGCCTGGTGCTAATAGAGATTCCAGAAGCTCCTGGCTTCACTGACAACATCAGAGTCAAAAGAATGCAAAATAGAAGCAGTGAATAGTTTCCAGAGGAAAATGGGCTCCTTGCTTAGCAGACCTTGCTTGACCTCTTGAGCAAGGGTAGAATGTGGGAATATGGCTGAGGGAGACAGAGCTGAGGTGCCCCAAGTTGCCATGGAAGCGTGGGCAGGTGTTCCACTGGAGAACTGTTACATATTTCCTGGCCTCTTCCTTTACATTTTTTTGCAAATTATCTGCACTAGTCTGTTTAATGACTCATTTATTTACTCATCCAATCAATATATTTTTCTGAGCATGCATCATTTGTCAGATGCCATGCGTGGTGCTAGAGAGATGATGGAGAATAAGAAAACCCTGCTTATGGGACACCTGGGTGGCTCAGCGGTTGAGCCTTTGGTTTAGGACGTGATCCCGGGGTAGGGAATCAGGCTCCTTGCAGAGAACCTGCTTCTCCCTCTGCCTATGTCTCTGCCTCTCTCTGTATGTCTCCCATGAATAAATAAATAAAATCTTTTTTAAAAAAGAAAGAAACCCCTGCTTACTAGTTGCTAGAGTCTCTTTCTCTGGTGAGAACACAGGTAAATAATCAGGCAATGCAAACACATTATTATAGGTGTTATGGGAGAAGAAAATGTGTTAGGAGGTACAGGGAGGACACAGAAACAAATGCCATTCCATGTGAGTCTGGGAAGTCTTTCTGGAGGGGGGTGATATCTAAGCTAAGACCTGAGGAAATGAATTCTATAGTAATAGGGATCAGGATGGAAAGAACAGTTTTCTGGAGGAATAGAGGTGCTGAGGTTGGAGGGCTGGATCTCAGAGTGCTCAGAATGGTTGCAAAGAATTTATTTATTTATTTATTTATTTATTTATTTATTTATTTATTTATTTATTTTTTGGTTGCAAAGAATTTAAATGTGACTTAGGTGAGATATCCAGGGTGGGGAGGTGTAGGATGAGTATTAAGAGTTAAAATATGGGCGAAATTGCTTGAAGCCAATTCAGCAATTGCTTGACACCAGTATTCTGTAACAAAGTTGGGTTTAAGGAGCAATAAAGAGAAAAGAGGGGAAATGATGGAGACGCAATTTGCTTTTCTCACCTGTGGGCGCTGGTGTGAGTTTGCTTCATCCCTCTCTGAGAGGCATCACCTGAGTGCAAGCTCACATTCCTCAGCTGTCAAAGGAGAAGAGCCCTGCCCATGTACCTCGGAGACAGTTATGAAGATCAAGTCAACAATGACTGTGAAATAGCTATGCCCTTCCTGCTCCCCTGTCTCCTTGGAGATCTCCAGCTCAGGGTGGAGAGGCCCCTCAGAGTCCCCAGTACTTGGAGGCTCTATTATTCAGAAGCCAAGAGATCCTTTCTCTGACAGTGTTTTCCTTGAAATATTCTGACTCTTTAACCCATTGGGCAAGGCCACCAGACTCTTCTATTCATTCTGCTCATGAACCTGATAATCTGGCCGTGTGGAATTCCAAATCTTGTGTGCAAAAAACAAAATGAAGTCAAACAGACAAAACAAACAAAATAACATGATTCCCCTTGTAAATTTGGTCACCACCCCAGCACCACCACCAACACAAGGCTAATGAAAAAGACCTGAGACTTGAATATGACTCAAACATCTGTGCCTTTGTTCTTGCTGCTCTCTCTGCCCACACTTCACCTTTCTGATCATTTCCCTAACTTCACCTGCACTTATTCACAGGCCTCCCTGCCCTGAGAAGCCTTTCCTGACACCCAGTGTGGCTATAGTTGGGATTCCTCCCCTATGTGTCCTCTACACCTTCATAGCACACTATATCTCCAATATCATTTTAGCCTCTTATGAATCTCTTCTTGAACTTGGAATTTTAAAAAAAGGTCACATGTTTTATTTTCCTAATTAATCTCTCAGATTCCTATTTGCTTCCTGTGTATTATCCCATGATATTACTTCATTACTGCATAGTACTGATTTTTTTAGAGTATCCTTTCCCCTGAAAACTGTTAAAAAAATAAATAAGCAAAACAATGACAACAATGAAATCCAAAAGCAAAGTCAGTACAACCTCTAAAATAAAGAGGAATGGCATCAGATGCAAAAATTTCTGCCATTTTTTTAAAGTTTCTATTTAAATTCTAGTTAGCTAACAGAGTGTAATATTAGTTTCAGGTGCACAATATAGTAACTCAACACTTCCATATATCACCTAGCTCATCATAAGTCCTCTCCTTAATCCCCACCATCTATTTGACTCATTCCCCCTTCCACCTCCGCTCTGTCTGCCATTGCTTTACATTTACATTTACATTTACTCACTGTGGAGTCTATTACTGTGGAAATCCCTAACTGCTGCTCTGATGGGCCATGATGGCTCAATTTCCCCAAAGTCTCACTTGTCCAACTGCTGTGCCAACTGCTATGGTTCCTCAAGGGAGAGCATGTTCACATCCTCTGAACCACACTAGTCCACCACTAGGACTCTCTGTTTGAAAGTCCTCATGCTCAGTTCCTTTTTTTTAAATTACTTTTTATTTAAGATGTAATTTATTTATTCATGAGAGAGAGAGAGAGAGAGAGAGACACAGGCTCCATTCCATGCAGGGAGCCTGACGTGGGACTGGATCCCAGGTCTCCAGGACCACACCCTGGGCTGAAGGCAGCGCTAAACCGCTGAGCCACCCAGGCTGCCCTCTCATGCTCAGTTCTTTTAAGCACATACCCAGCCCTCTCACAGGTTACCGGCCAGATCTGAGAACTGTGGTCAAATTGATCATGAAATCTGATATATCACCAACTTAGAATCCCTCTACCCTTCTCTTTCTGGGAGACAACATAAGAGAAAAGGTAGGTTTTCATGCACATAGGGTCGGATTGTCCTTCCCCTGTCTGATGAGGTTACATGCTCATCCTCCCAAAAGACACGCTCCTAGTTTCCCACCTTCCACAGCTCCAACCTTAGTGACTCAAGAGTGATTTACTTTTCCACTGATCAAGTGAATCCAACATATCTATTCGTGTGCATCCATCCATATTTTCAAGGTACTCTACTCTGCCCCTACCCCCTCGTTAAAAAGACTGCTCTTGATGAGTTGAAAGGGGATTTCTGGCATGTACCTTGCTAAAGAAGAAGAGGCAAAGAAAATGTAATCTCTGGCTTGCATACCACCACAATAAAATGTATAATTCTATATTGCAACCATCCAGCTCCATGTTAGGACATGCAATTAGCCTGTGGATTCATTCAGAGCAGGATTTATAACTCATTTATGCCCATAAGGTGCTACATCGTATTTCTATCCATGTCCACCATTTCTTAGAAGTTGCTGCAGGGTTGGAATCAAATGATTTATTTATTATTTAATGAAAGAAAGATGAATGAATGTAATGACCTCCTGCTAGAGTCTTCTCTGGGTACTGAGTTCAAAATGAAAAAGGCCCTTTATCTGCGACCACCAGAATTATATTCCTGAAAAAAGACATCCGACTTTTCTTTTGATAAATCCACTTACATGTTATCTGGCTTTCTGGCTATCTTCTCTTGAGAAGCAATAAGCCCAGGACTGTCTAATAACAATACAAATGGAGGTACTATGAGCAAAGCCCTCTCTAGGGCCCAGGGTGGAAAGACCCACCGCGAAGACAAGTTTCAGTCTCCTCTTTGATTAACGTGAGATATATCAGAATCTTTACCACATATGTGATACTATTTGTGGGTTCAAGTGGGTTCGTGTGCACGTGGTGTTCACGGCTCTGGCCCTAGCTCTGTCAACTCCTTGGGTGACCCTGGAAATGTCTCTGTCTCTCTCTTGGCCTCAGTTTCCCCTTTTTTAAAAGGCAGTCACATGAATAGATGATCTCCACGCTCATTTGGAAAATGATGTCCCTGTTCACTCAATTCTTTGAAGCTCATATAGGCTGCAGGCCTGTAATTAAAGGTGGCATGTTGTTCTGACTCACAGAAGGACAATGGTCCTTCCTCTACCATTTACTCTCAGGTGACGACTTGGCCAGGGGACACGTACTCAACATTTGCCAGCAAGTTTTATCCCAAGAGAAATGTAGTCATCAGAGAGTGGCTACTTGGTTTTCAAAATTGCGAATAGCGGCTATTTACTGCTCCCTGGTGGTTCAAAGAAGCTTCTGCAGATGTCCAAAGAAAATGTCTCAAGCTGTGGACCCCACTCCTGTCTTATTGGAAGGATCAATGAACAAAATACGTACTGTGCCAACACAGTGCCTGCTACCAAATAGCTGTTGAAAAAATGCATGAGCACTTGTCTCTTCCAAAGGAAACTTGCCTCAGCTTATGGGTTGATAAGAGCCTTTAAACATATTTTGTTTGTAGAATAAGAATTTAGAGCATTCAAATAGCAAAATCAAGAGTAAATGACAGTATCTATTCAGTAACACCAAGAAATTAGAAGTTATCTAAGTAGAAAAGGGGTAAAGCAACTCTGAAAAAAAGATTCATATATTCTTTCCTTCTTTTATATGAATAAGTTATAGAGGTGAAAAAATTGATCAAGTCTATGTTACTTATCAGCTCCTATATGTCCAATGTTTTATGTCTTATTAAATTTAATGCACAGAAAAATATAATGGTGTAGGATTTAGTAGCTTCATTCTACATAAGAGGAAAGTGAGGCTCAGAGAGGTACATAATTAGCTGAATATCTCATGGTTAACACATGGCCAGCCTATTTAATCCAAGTCCGTGCTGTTCCAAATCATGTCTTCTCCTAATACATCACCTAGGTTTCTAGGGGTTTTAAAATCATTTCATCCTTCTACCCCTTTTACAGGTGGAGAAACTGTAACTCAGAGAGATACTGTGTGTCCAGTGCTGCGCTGGTGTTTAACAAGCCGCACAGGGTGGTGGTGGTAGCAGGTGGAATTATAGTATTTGCTAATTTCCATGTCTTTTATTTTATTTTATTTTATTTTATTTATTTTATCGAAAGTGGATTTGGGAAGAACTGTGCACAATTGGACACATCACTGATCTCATGTCTTACAGCAACGTCTCACAAGCATGCAGTGAGTACCAACATGTCCTGGACTAATGTGAACAAGAACTGAACTGTCTGAGTCCAACTCCAGCTCTCTTCTGCTTTCTGGCCTGGGCAGTACAACCTGAGAATGGTAATGCCGCCCTGCTAATCGTCTCACCTACTGACCACATTAGTCTCAGATTCCTCCCTTTTTCTAGTAACTCTGGCCTCATGACATGAGATTAAATCCCAAAGTGAAATAGCGAGACATTCATGGAGTTTGAAATGAGTGGCCATTCATCTAGAGTCATACCCCTAAGTCCAGAGAAGAGGTGCCCTTTCTCCTAGCGTGGTTCCAGTCACCAGCAGCCTGACCTCTGCAATATGCCTTATCCCAAGGGACTATGTGTCCCATGGAAGCAGAATGTGTGGGTTTTTAAAAAGATTTTATTTATATATTTGAGAGAGAGAGAGATAGATCATGAATGAACATAAGGGGTGTGGAGTGGCAGAGAAGCAGGTCCCCTGCTGAGCAGGGTGCTTGACTCTGGGCTGGATCCCAGGACCTTGGGATCATGACCTGAGCCAAAGGCAGACACTTAACTGACTGAGCCACCCGGGTGCTCCGTGTTTGTCTTTATACACATTGCATCCTCAGCACATAGAACAATGGACTGCTCCACTGTGGATACTCAATAAACACATGATGAATAACTATCTCTGGCATTTGTATTAAAATTTCACCATAAGGTGAATTCCTTACTACTCTGTGATACTGGATAGGTCATTTAAACTCTCTGGACCTATGTTTTTCCATCTTCAAAATGAAGGAAATACTAGTTGAGGGTCTGTGGTAGAATTAAAAGAGTGTATATCAAGTGCTGGCTACACAATAAACAACAAAGAGCAATGCTTGTTTTTGCTATTATATTGTTATTATTACTACTATCATTATTATTTAGTTTTTCCATTTTTCAAGATCCCCATAATGTAAAGTAGGATCCCCGAGAGAGGTAAGTACTGATCACAGTACTTATAACATTTGATGGAGAATTTTACATCATGTATCTCAATTGATGCTCATAACTTCTCTCTGTTAAGATAAGTATCAAAAATTCTGTTCTATAGATGAAAAAAAAAATGAGGCCTGAGCAATTTACGGCTCCTGGGATTTTTTTTTTCCCACTAAAGCTTTTCTGCTTGGATAACTCTTCTGTGGTGTCCCTTACAGCCAAGTTTGTTGGTCCTATTATTTGTGAAGGCTTCCCTTCCTCTTCGTCCCCAAAAGAGCTTTGTCATTTCCCTGTCTTCTCTCACTGCATGAGACAACTGTACCTACCATGGTAGTCACAGTTGTCATTCATTCTTCTAGTCACTTAAAACCTATGTATTGCCTGCCTTCTAACTGTCAGGAATTCTCCTCTGTTTTAGGTACAACATGGCAGGTAAAGCAGGTAAGAATTCCTGCCCAAATACAGCTCAGTTCTAGTGAAAGAGACGGATATTAATAAAATAATGATAAACATACTATATATAAACAGTCTAGGTGGCTGGAATTGAGATAGTAAAGGGTAGCTTTTTTTTCTTTTTTAAGCATTTTTTTTTCTTATATGTTATATTAAAGATTTCAAGTTTTTGTCTAGGAACAAAAGGAATCCACAAAAGGGTTTAAGAACAGTGACTTGATCAGAATTTACTTTGAAAAGACTAGTTTCTCTGTTTTTTTCATGTTTTGTTTTGTTTTGTTTTGTTTTAAGAGAATGTGACTACGTTCAACACCACTTGAAGGCAGAGGCCACATTCAGTATTGCCGTAGCATCTAGCAAGGTTGCTGGCCTACAGCAGGAACTTAGGATTGTTTGCTGAAACAACAAATGAAAAAGAGTCATAACCAAGTTTTGTTAGGCATTACAGTGGACACACCTGTGCATATTCTATAATCCTGCAGTGATCCACCAAAGTAGCCACCGTTAGGCTGATTGAGAGCTTAGGAGACTAGCAATACGTAGAGATGGTATCACTTTGTACTACTTGGTAGGTGGTAAAGCCAGGATTCTAACATGGCCTGGAATGTTCTTTCAGTTGTGCATTCTTCCCACAGCAATAAGCCCTGACTCAAGCTATCTCCTGTGGCTTTTCACACAAATCACTCAACAGTGTAGAATCTTAAGTAAATGAAAACTTTCGCTTAGTCTCCTGTCTTCTCAATTCTCCAGGCACTGGAGGTCATCCTTGTCTGATACTTCTTCTTTTTTTTTTTCCCTAAAATTTACTTATTTATTTATTTGAGAGAGAGAGAGCGTGCCCAAGTGGAAAGGGCAGAGGGAGAAGGAGAATCTCAAGCAGACTCCGTGCTGAGTGCAGAGCGTGATGCACGGCTTGATCTCACGACCCTGAGCCAGAACCAAGAGGTGGATGCTTAACCGACTGTGCCACCCAGGTGCCTCTCGTCTGACATTTCTTCTGACACCATAATCATTCTACCTGCTTAATCACCTATTTGTCTTACTGTGGCAACTCCATCACGTCCCAGTGGAAAGTGTTCTTCTCATCATTCATCCCAACACCACCCCTCAGTAGCTATGTATCTGATAAGGAAAAATGAGAGGCCACTGCTGTTGACCCAGACCAGCTTACAAGTGAGATGCCCAGCCATCAGAAACCACCTACTTTGGGGTCTCAGAAGGTGACTCCTAACTTGTAAAGCAAAGTCTATCCTATATCATTTTCTTCAGTTTTTCTTTTCTTTCCCTTTTTTTTCCCCAGTTTTATTGAGATGAATTGACACAGGACTTTGTGTAAGGTTAAAGTGTACAACAAGTGATTCCATACAAAAGGATTAGCATCATAGTGTTAGCTAATACCTCCATCACATCACATAACTACCATTTCTCTTTTTTTCTGGTGAGAACATCTACCAAAATTTTTCAAATATATGATACAGTATGATTAACTGTAATAATCATGCTGTACATTAGCTCCCCAGAACTAATTCATTTTTTAAAGATTTTATACATTTATTCATGAGAGACACAGAAAGAGAGGCAGAGACACAGTCAGAGGGAGAAGCAGGGAAGCCTGATGTGGGACTGGATCCCAGGACCCCAGGATCATGACCTGAGCCAAAGGCAGACACTCAACCATTGAGCCAGCCAGGTGCCCCCAGAACTTAATCATTTTATAACTGAAAGTTTGTACTCTTCCACTAGTATTTCCCCATTTCTCCCACCCCCACCCCCTGGAAACCACCATTCTACTCTCTGTGTCTAGGAGCTTGGCTTTCTTAGATTCCATAGATACAAATGAGATCATATGCTATTTATCCTATAGTGTTTTGCATTCAAAGTGTTCTCTGTTTTATAGCTCCTATCAAGAACTGCTTTGGCTCTTAGTAGGAAAAGCCCAAAAACAAATGTCACAAATAAATAAGAAGTTTTGTCATTCCTATATAACAAGAAACCTGGAGGTAAGCAATCTAGGGCTTCTATAGCTATTTTAAGATGTCAGTAGGAACCCAGGCTTTTCCTATCTTTTTGTTCAGTCCTCCTTTAGCATGTGTGGGCTGCCAAAATGGCTGAGCTACTTCCAATATCACAATCACGGTCTAGGCAAGAAGAAGGGGAAGAGCATAAAATAAAAAGAACATACTAGTGGAGTGGCCTCCTTTTAAGAACCATTTTCTGAACCCAACCAATGGCTCTGTTTATGTCTGATTGGCTAGAATCTAGTCACATGGCCACTCCCACATCATGTCTTATTTATTTATTTGTGTTCCCAATTTATGTTTTAAATCGGGCTTTTATTATTGTCCCATGGGTGCAGTCATTTACTAAGTATCAAAGTGCTTTTTCTATATTATTTCATTTATTCCTCAGAACAAGCCTTTTAAGAACACATGATGAATTGCAGGTATAAGGTAAGTTTTCTTCTGCCTTCTAGAGATATGGATGATGAATTGGGTCCTGAACAGAGATAAACTGCTGCCTATCCCAGTGCACCTTCAACTAAGTTCTGCTTCTTCCCTCTGGGCAGGTCTTTAACAAAAGACTGCATCTCCATTTGGGATCAATGCTTTAATTACACTATAATTCATTTTTTTAAACGTGGAATCACGTAGTTCCACAAAGCTGAGAACAAAGAGAAGCAGAAAATATCCAGAGTACATGAGCAGGATTCAGGAAACTAGTCTCACACTGGGGATGAGGATGTTCTTTTCCCCCTACCTTGGCCTCTATTCCAGTAGTTCTTAAATGTATCCCAACCATCAGAATCAGCTGAGAAGCTTTTGAAAAAAATATATTTCTGAACCTCATCTAGAGTCTCTACTTCAGGAGCCTTAAACTAGAGTCTGCTCTGTTTTCTTTTTTTGTTTTTGTTTTGTTTTGTTTTGTTTTCCTGCTCTGCTTTTTATATGACTTTGGAGTTCTCTGTGATCCTCTCTGCATGGAAATTGGCTTATATTTTCTGGATGCCTAGCATTTGTCAGGAACTCTCTATCTGCTTTGTGAATGCAGATTGAAGCCTAATATTTGTGTGAGACAGCACCACTTATTCCCATTTTTCAGATAATGCAACTCAGGCTTATCAGGTAAAAAAACACTTGATTAAAAAGACTCATGGCTAATGGATGGTGTTTCCAGGATTCCCAGTCAGGTCAGTCTGACTCTGAAGCCCATGGCTTTTTCCATTCTGATATGTTGCCATGTCTGGGTCTGTCCAGCCAAGGAAGAAGAGCATCCTTCGGATGCCAGAATCATTCCTCACCGGCATCCCCACAGACCCTGTGCTGACTAATAAATGCCTACACGAAGCTTGTATCACTGCTTCCCAGCAGTCTCTACCCCGTGGTTTTCCCAGACCTGTTCCAAAGATCCCAAAGGACTGACGAATGTCATCTACGCAAGTTGGGGGTGGGTTAAAAGAGGGCAAAGGAATGGATGTGAATAGGGAGCCCGGCTGGAAAATTAACGTTCCAAAAAATTTTCAGTTGGGACAAAGTGATTTTTCCTTAGGCACTTTTCCTTTTCCAATTTTGTAATTCATGTTTATTTTCAGTGAAATTCAGCCCATCTGTATCTGATTCATTCACACTTAATTCATCAGCAGACGGCTCTGTCACAGAAACAGATTCCGATGCGCCTGTAGTGTTTTGCCGTGGAATCGGGGTCTGTCTGGAATGCCAAGGCAGGGTGGCTTGTGAGAAGCATGCAGAAGAGCAGGTGAAGTGCTTTCGCTCCTCCCACCCCAATATGCACACCCCTCTGTCCTGTCTCCCATCTGCCTCTAATGGTCTTCACAATTATTTTGTAACCAGGCTTGTGCACAAATCCTTCCCTCTCTGCTGGCTCCTTTTTGTCTGTCCATAAACATATTTGCATTTCTCCCATTCTAAAACACAAAGCAGAGACTTCACCCCCAAACAGAAAGATAACAACCATGCCCTTTCCCTCCTCCATGCACCCTCCAATACTTCCATACCAACTCATCAAAAGTGTGCAGTCTCATTCTCTGTTATGTACATCTGCCTCTTGTGCTCAGCTGACACCTTCTAATGAGAGTCACTTTGTCACTGCCAGACTGTGATTATATTCTGCTACTGTTTGATTCGCTTCTCAATTGCATTTGCTGCTGCATACAGTTTCCTCCCTCCTTCCCCTTCTTCTTCTTCCCTTCCTTTTTAAACTTATATATCTCTATGCTTCCCTATTCATAAAAAAAGTTATGCAGATTGGAGTTTCTGGGGCCAGAATGTCTGGGTTCAAAGATTGCCATGCCACTTTCAAACTGTGTGACCTTGGTCAAGTTTCTCTTAAGCATTTCTGTGCCTCAGTTTTCTCAAATGAAAATTAGGAAAAATTATAGTTCTTACCTCATAGGGTGGATACAGAGACTAAATTAATTCACTATCCATAAAATTCTTCAATAGCACCTAATATCATAGGTAATACTCAATAGATTTTAGCTGATAGGACCAGTCCTAAGCATACCATAATGACCTAGAATTGCCTTTATAGTAGGACTTATGATAGATGGTAATGTATTCAAATGAAACCATTATGATTCTTTTTAAATTAAGTTGTATGAGTATTCTGTTCTATAGGAGATACTGTCCATGTCTATAGATGTCAAAAAGTACCTATGGTTTTACTCACTTATCTACACCTAAAGATAGAATGAAGGTTACACTATTGCCTCTTAATATAATAAAAAGAAAAGCAATGGGAAAATATGCAACTTAACCACATTATTTACACGAAAGCTGGAGTGGTCATATAAATATTATTTAAAATAACATTCAATACAAAGAGTATTGCCACAGGAATATAGAGACATTTCATAATGATATATGGGTCAATTTATTAGAAAAATATAAACCCTTATATGTGTATGTTCCAAATTAAAGGAAGCAGTAAACAAATCCACACCCAGATTTGGAAATTTTAATTCTTACAGCATTAAAAAAAGCAAAAAAAAAAAAAAAAAACCCAAAAAACTAGACCCAAACAATCAATAAATCCATAAAAAATGTAAATGTTGTCAATTGCCACTGGTCTAGCTTACATTAATAGAAAACCACATCGAACAACTGCATAATACATATTCCCTTCAACTTCATTTGTAATGTTCGCCACGATAGCCAATATATTGAGTCATATAAAGCCTCAATGACCTAGAAAAAATTGTTTCCTTACAGACTTTATTCACTGACCTCAACAAAGTTAAATTTGAGTATCATAAAAGTAAGACATGAATTATATATGGAAACGAAACAGCACACTTCTACGTAACTTATGAGTTAATGGAAAAATAATGAGTAAAACCAGAAAGTATCATCAACTAAATGATATTGGAAGAACATGCATCAAAATTGCTGGAATGCGTCTAAAGTAGTACTTAGAGAAAAAAAGTTTAATTAAAACATGAATTCTCTTTATCACAGCATAGAGAAGACATCATTAAATTTCCTACCCATATTACAAACAGAGTAAGATAATACTATTAGTAACTTCATACCAGTAAATTCAACTACTTAGGTGAAATGTGAAAAAGAATCGTTGAAAAAAACACAACTTAAAAAAAAGATACAAGAAGCGGTCTAAAATGTATATAGTTCTGTATCTTTTAAAAATATGATTTTCAAAGTCTGGTCCTCAAGACAAGACTATCAACATCATGCAATACATTATTAAAATGAAAATTTTAAGCCTCACTTCAAAACTACCGAACCAGAAATTCTGAAAGCAATGTTCGACTATTTGTGTTTGAAAGCCCACTAGGCAATTCTGATACAAACCAATGTTTGACAACTACTCTTTTAAAGAAATTGAATTTACTGTCAAAAATATTTACACAAACAAGTCTTGAAACACAGCTGCTATTACTGGCAAATGCTATCAAAGAGGGAATCAATAATAATAATCACAAACATTCAGAAAGCAGGGGACCAGAGCATACTTCATCATTGCTTTTACGAAACCAGTGCCCTAAGAGGAAAACCTGAAAAAAGATATTCTAGTAAAATGACAGATCAGTATCTCTCATTAACTTGGGAGAAAAAGCCCTAAGTAAAATATTAACAAATTAAATCAAATAATACAGGAGTACCAGGGTGGTTCAGGAGGTTAAGCATCCAACTCTTGATTTTGGTTCAGCGCATGATCTTAAGGTCATGAGATTGAGCCCCACATTAGGCTCCAATGCTGGGCTGGAGCCTGCTTAAGATTCTCTTTCTCCCTCGTCCCCTCCCTCCCCCATACACACTATCTTTCAATAAATAAACACACAAACAAATAAATAAAAATAAACCTAACAATATATAAATGGGATTAAGTGACCTCTGACCCATTAAGAAAAAGGTTATTTTCATTTTTGAAAAAATCAAGCAACATAATTATGCTAAGAGAATAAAAGAGAAACAACATAATTATATCTTAATAAATACCAAAAAGTCATTTGAAAAAGTTCAATATCTACCCATGATTAAAACTTTTAACAAACTAAAAATAGGAAAGGAACTTTTATCAATATGATAAAAGCATCTACTATAGCAATATTAACAATGGATGAACCATGAATAGCTGATAATGACATTTAAAGTTTTCTGCACCATTAATCATCAGGGAATTGCACACTTGAATCACAGCAACGTACTACTGAAAGAATGGTAACACCAAATATTGATGAAGTCGGGGAGTAACCAGACTCTAATACATTTCTGGTGGAAGTATAAAATGGCACAACTACTTTGAGAAAAAGTTTTAGTATTTTCTTAAAAAATTTAAAGATGCCTCTGCTGCGTGACCTCTCATATCTAGGTGTTTAGCCAAAGGAAATGAAAATCTATGCTTACAAAATGACTGGGAAGAAATGTTCACAGAAACCTTATTTATAATAGCCTAAAACTAGAATGGATAAGCAAGCTGTGATATATTCGCATCATGGAATAATATTAAGAAATAAAAATAACAAATTTCTTATACATTCAGCAACACGGTCATATTGCATAGACATTATGCTGAGCCCAAGAAGCCAGACACAAGAGAATAAACTGTGTGATTCCATTTATATGAATTCCTGGTATAAGCAAAACTGATCTATGATAAAAAAAAAAATCAGAATACTCATGCCTCTGGGGAATACTTTCACTGAGAAGGGAGGGGAAAATTCTAGGTTGACAGTTTTATTCTATAGATAGATATGTGGGTTGCATGGGTGGATGCATTTGTCAAATCTAATGGAATTGTAACTTAAAGTTGTGCATCTTCTAGAATTTAATTTTATCTTTAAAAAAAAAACTATATGTATCTTTGATCTGACAGCCAAATTGCCGGCTTGGTTGACCTTCAACAGCAAAAATGTTGATTAAAGTCTACCCTAAATGGAAAGGTACTAAATACAATGTTGTAAAGTTCCCCCAAAGTCTTCCATATGTCTATTGTGTTTGATTTTGTGTGCGATTTTTGCTGTCTTAAGGCCAATATCAATATTTATCTGCAACTTGGGAAGCCCTTTCCTTGCCAGAAATGTGTAAGTTCTCTTCCTCTTGTTATAAATGGGATAAGCCCTACCAAACATTTTCTGGAAATGAATGAGTGGAACATTAATTTCCCTATAGCTCAACACCCCAGCTTTTCAACAGTGTTAACTGTTTTCATGTGTTTAGTCTTTCATTGGTGGAGTTGTGCATTTCTGAATATAAATCTCCCTTTTTGTGGAAATTCAAGAGATATGTTTAGTTTATATTTCCCCTCTAATAAATTTTCAAAACTTAATAACTGTCTTTTTATCTTAACATTGCTCAACAGAAAAATGCACCTGGAATCATCTCTTGGTGCTCACAAGTGGATAGATATACAATGGGAACAATATTATCTTGACTTTATGAAATACTAAAAATATTGGAAAATGGGACAAGATGGAGAGGTAAATAACCTCTGATGTTGATTTATATTAAATATTATATAACTATGTATTTCACATAATATTATGTAATAATATTCTGAAAACTGGAATTTCATTCAACACCTGCCTACTTTACAGGTCTAGCAGGCTATAATGTTCTATCATTTCAACAAGGAATTCTGAAAATGAATTGAGTCCAAATCCTTTAAAATACACAGATGAAAACAAAATTCTACTCAAGAAATGTAGTGTGGAGTAGAGGGACAGACATCTATACTAATAACAGTAATAGGATATGACAAATGCTAATACACAGAAACTAGAACACTGAAACATAGGTTTTTGGGAATGATTATAAGTGGCAGCTAACCCAGTTCTGGAGACGTATATTCTGCAAGAATCTAAAATTCTTCTCCATTTTCCTTATATTTCCCCTCCCATCACCCCCATCTTCACCTGGTTTATTTCCACCTCTTTCAAGTCTCAGATCAAATATCATATTTTTGGAGACATCTTTTCTAAACTCTCAGACTATGAGGTATCTCTGTATATACTTTCATAGCAACACATAAACTCCTCATAACATTTATCACAATTACAATTGAGAACTGGAGGGGTAATTATTTGTCTAACATTGAACTCATCTGCTAGGGTATATGTATCTTGTTTCTTTTAGTCTTTGCTTTATCACCAGTGGTCACCATGTCCCTTGGTACACACTGAATGATCAAAAGATTCTCATGTAACAACAAGAACAACAAAGAACGAGTTATGTCTTGAGAAAGCAATTATTTTCAGTTGCAGGGCTTTCCAGAGTTTTTTCTTCTCTTACCTAAAATACAACTTGCAGCTATTCTGTAAGCCATGACACTGGTTAGAAGGAACCTGCAACGGGCAGGCATACCATGAAGGCAAAATTAACCCTGTGTCACTGTAAGCTGTTAAGATTTGGGAGTTGTTTGTCATAGCATCACAACTTAACTCATCTTTTTTGTTTTAATATTTTATTTATTTATCTATGAGAGACAGAGAAAGAGAGAGAGAGAGACAGGCAGAGGGAGAAGCAGGCTCCATGCAGGGATCCCAATGTGGGACTCGATCCTGGGTCTCCAGGGTCACACCCTCGGCTGGAGGCAGCGTTAAACCACTGAGCCACCCGGGCTGCCCAAACTTAACTCCTCTTAACTGACACAGTGGTCATATCCCAAATTTACTTCTGCTAACTAATCCGGTACAGATATGTTCTGAGCGCTATGGAGGTGAATATAGATAAATTAAATGTGGCCCCTGCACCTCACAATTCACAGTTCCTTCTTTACAAAGAAATAGAGCCTTCCCTAAATCCAAAAGAAATGCCTTCTTCATATTTAATATGAAATCTTAGGCATTAATGTAGTTATGTCATAAATCAGATCTCAGAAAAAGCAGAGGTTAACAAGTTTTCCAACCTCTTGAAGTTCAGATCTTTGCCATCGTCATTGTTAAGATGAGAATAATACTAGTCATGGAGGGGGGTTAACTCTCATAATCGGTCTATCTCAGGCCAGGGAGTAAATAGTAGTTATTTATAATAAGAAAAGGGAGAATGTGATATACTGTTACTGTAAAAATTTTCTATTAAGTTTTTCTTAATTAAATCATATCTCATTCATTATTAGGGAAGAATTGTGTTTTACTCGTCTTTATATATCTGGTGGTTAGCACAGAGCTGGACATAGAGATGGCATAAGATAAATGAATGTTGACTTGAATTCTGTGAGGACTGAGAGAAGGGGAGGCATTTCCACGCTCAGGATGTCAGGGGAAATTTCAAATGTCAAGGAGGTAGAAACATTTGAACTTAAATCTTGAAGCCTTGGCAAAATTTTGATATGCTGAAGACAGAGCACGATTGTCAGAGAAAACAGCAAAGCAAAGACATGAGTTAAAACTTTTTGAGGTATGTGAAGCAAATACTGAGTAGTTCATCTGGGTGTATGTAGGGCACATAAAATAAGAACTTTGCGAAACGGCAGGCCAACGTTAGAATACAGAAAGCGTCTCGAAGCCCAAGAAAGGATTTGAGACTTTAGTTTACAACAACAAAAAAGAGCTATTGAAAGACGAAAATAAAGAATAAGGGGTGGAAAGAACAAAGCTTTGGAAAGCCTGTCTAAGAATGCAGTGCTGTGTGACGTGCTTTATAACTACAATTATCCTAGGAGATAAAGAACATTATTTTCATTTTATATGAGAAAACCGAGACTCAGAAGTTAAATAACTTGCCCAACTTATAAGCACCCATAAATGGAAAGTACAGTTTTGTCTGATGTCAATCTGTAGTTTTTCCATTTAATACCCAAACAATAAATTTCACACCAAGGTTTTTCAAAGGTACAAGAAAAATAATGCAGCTGTATAGTTTTTGAACAAGTCCAAATGAATTTCCTTAATCTATTTATTTTTCGTAAGATGTATTTATGAAGATATGTGAAATGTAAAGTTTTAGAAAAATACAAGTTAATAATAGTGCTAATTAGACAAATTTTGCTTAGAACAGTGTTGTTTAGATCTTTTAGTTCTCTTATCACCGAAGCATGCAACAAAGAAATTATTAGCTTAATTATTTTATTTCTAATTGAAGTTCCCTAAGTGCAATATTTACAAATCAAAAAGAGAAGTGACATCATAGAAATCCATCCCAGTGCCTATCTTTGATTTTAGGTTTTATAGAAGGTTAAAAAGACGTCTAAGCTATAAAAGATGAAAAAGTCCAAGTGCTTGTCCCATAATGGAGATGGAAACTGAGAAACATGTCAGTGGTGGAGGACATGACCTTTTTAGTCCAAGTGACACAGAACATATGCAGGGACTTCAGATGGTTCAAACAAAATTAAAAGGACCCCTGTGTTTTGAGCATATATCCTTAGTGACTCTATATTTACATTCAGAAGATGGGTCCTAGGACATGGTGAAGAGAAGATGCCATATAATAGTAATGGCCTTTTACTAAATGTCCACCATGAACTAGATGATTTATTCATTATTATTTTTAATCTTCACATCTTTTCAAGGCATACACTCCTATCCCCATTTTGTAGATAAATGAAATGAAGATCAGGATACTTTAAAAAGTTGTTGAAACCCTCCCCTCCAGTATGTGCCTAAGTGGAGATATTTAACATAGACTTTTAGAGTCGTAATCCCACATGCTTTCTATTTAACCACCTTACCCAAGCTCCTTTCATCCATCACCTCCAGTTCTTTCTTTCAACATGGAAAGAGGAGGTGATTGCAGTTACGTATCAGTGAATTCACTTGTCCTAGCCAAGAATGAACCCAATGGACACTGTCATCTTGCTCTTTGCTTCCCAAGGACTGAGACACATCTACAATCCTTTTTGTTCTATGGTTTATGGCCACTCATTCCCTTATATTTATGATGAACTATTGGCATGGAGCTCTATTAGACAGTCTGTCCAATAAGACCTGAGGAAGTCCCTTCTCTCTTCAACCCTCATCCTTCTTCCTCACCGAAGGATTGGTGACTTGAAGATGGTAGGAGTTAAGCCACTCATGAGATTAATGATGGGTAGTGTAAAAAGTCTCAGTGTAAGAATATCTCAGCATAGAAACCAAGACCATGGGGCAACTGAATCCATCTTAAATGCCTGAAGGGAACATAAAAAATTGATCCTTGGACTCAGCAGGCTTTGTATGACTCAATCTCATGGGACATTTTGCCAGTGTTATTCATCAGAATGTGGCTCTAATCATTGAAAGGAGTTAGAATAAGGGACAAACTTCAAAAGAATGTTGGTGCTTCAAGACCTACTGAACCATAATAAGAAACAGGGAATAACCCTTTAAAATCCAGCCCTGGACTCCCCCTCTAGCTTCCCTCCTTTCCCATGGCTTTAGACACATGAGAGAATTTATGCTCTCTCTTTCCCCACTGGTGAACCTCTCTGTTTTTGCTCTAGCTGTTAACTCCACCAGGCTTGTCTTTTTCTACCTTATCACCTTAGGCAAGTTCTTACTCATTTTTTAAGGTCTTACTAAAATGCCCCTACATTTCCCTATGCCATCATCACATACAATAAATTACTCCTTCATCTGGATATTCTTAGGATGCACATCTTTCCTTCCTGTCTGATAGCACCTTACATGATTTATCATTGTAATCCTCAAATACACTACCAGAGGCCCTGCATGTTTTCATTCAAGTTTTACTGAATGTACATAACTTACATATCAGCTGTCCACTACTCATTGAGCTATTGCACCTATACCGGCAGTGTCTATTTTAGCCCCATACCAAGCCAGATTTGAGTACACGGTACAGAGTTCCCCAAAGATTTCTCTGACTGAAAATCAATAGTGAGCAATGTGGACTTTGCTGAAGCTCTTATTGTAGAGACTTGGATACAAACATCACAAAAAAAATTAAAAATTCTTATTAGATAGTTCTATCTAAATTTTTGCAAATTAATTTTTGTTTGAATTAGTTTGGAATTAGAACACCACATTGCTCTGTAAGTCTGAATATTCATGCTTAGGTTTGTTTAAAGTGGGGGTGGCAAGAAGTGAGTAGACTGGATTATTAGAGGTTGTCTCAATAGGGATGAAAAAGGCTAAATATCTGATGTATATTTATACATCACGCTATGAAAAATAGACCTGCTGAGAAAGTGACACATTAGAACAATGCTTTTTCATGCAGCAAAGCCTCATTTGTTCTGTCATGGGGGGTCCTCAGGGCCACAGGACATCAAAACTCAATATTTGGCAATGGTGACTGGAGGACCTTTCACTGCCATTGTACGATTTTCTGGAGTAACCTTAGAATGTTACAGCTGGCTTATTGAGGTCACAGTGAAGGGACTTTGACAAATGGTATGTGGCTTTTCTAGGAACAATCACCCCCTTGATTCTTTTCTGGGAAAACTGCTGGTAGGAAAAATCAAAGTGACGATTGTTAGTAATTTGCTGATGCTTGTTCTGTTCAATATGGGCAATGCAACTCAACCACTACACTGCGTGTCCTTGGGACACATGTACTGGAGCTTATTCATCTGCGTATGTCCCACTCCCCACATATTGTATGCCATTTGCCTTTAATCCAGATCACCATGCCTGGAAGCCATCTGAGACTCAATCTGGGAAGACAAGGGAGACAGCAACACTTTCATCCTTTGCAGAGAAGATAATGTCAGAATTAATCTTTGAGAGAGGAGAGCAGTTAGTTAAGGGGGCACAAAAGGAAGTGAAGACAGTCATCTCAGGAAGAGAAAACATATGAAAATGCACCAAGGATGCCAGCAAGAGCATGGCAATTTGCACCTGTACCTGAGATTGGGTGGTGAGCAGGGGAGGACCAAGAGCTGAGGAGCTCCCTGGAACTGTGTCATGAAGAAACCCTTTAAGTCAACATGGGAATTTAGACTTTACCCTGAAGGCAAAGGGCAGTCATTGAAGCATTTTAAGATGAAGGTCATGATGAAGGTCAGATTTATATTTTTGAAATCTGACTCTAAACAAAACAAAATAGATCTAAAGCTTGTATACAGCAAAGACTACATAAACAAAGACAAACAGCAAGTGAAATAAAGATTGGCAATAAAGGTACTAAATACTCCTAATAGGAACAGGAAATTCACAGGAGTGACCTCATATACGTAGGAATCATGCTTAATCTCGCTCATCAGTTAGGAAATGCAAAATAAAAAAAAATAATGTGTGCCAAGCTGATCAATACATTTTAAGACATAAATAACATCTACTCCTAATGAAGGTGTATACATAGTGTTGGCAAAATTGCTACAATTTTTTAAGCAGCTTATTTGGTAACATCTGTAAACATTTAAAACTTCACAAATACTTTGAGTTGGCAGTCCTACAACAGGCCATCTATTTAACAGAATTAAAAGCCCAGCATGAAAAAATGTACATATGCTGCTTATTATAGCACTGCTTATAGAAAGCCAAACAGAAGAGAAACTTAGAAAGGAATAGCTGTGTTGGTTAGTCTTTTACCTTTCCAGATCTGTTCTCGGCCTTTACATCATAATGGTTCCTGGCCCTCTGGTTTCTTTTATTTATTTTCTTTAATGATAAATTTATTTTTTATTGGTGTTCAATTTACCAACATACAGAATAACACCCAGTGCTCATCCCGTCAAGTGCCCCCCTCAGTGCCCGTCACCCATTCACCCTCACCCCCTGCCCTCCTCCCCTTCCAGCACCCCCAGTTCGCTTCCCAGAGTTAGGAGTCTTTATGTTCTGTCTCCCTTTCTGATATTTCCCACACATTTCTTCTCCCTTCCCTTATATCCCCTTTCACTATTATTTATATTCCCCAAATGAATGAGAACATATAATGTTTGTCCTTCTCCGATTGACTTACTTCACTCAGCATAATACCCTCCAGTTCCATCCACGTTGAAGCAAATGGTGGGTATTTGTCGTTTCTAATGGCTGAGGAATATTCCATTGTATACGTAGACCACATCTTCTTATCCATCATCTTTCGATGGACACCGAGGCTCCTTCCACAGTTTGGCTATTGTGGCCATTGCTGCTAGAAACATCGGGGTGCAGGTGTCTCGGCATTTCATTGCATCTGAATCTTTGGGGTAAATCCCCAACAGTGCAATTGCTGGGTCGTAGGGCAGGTTTATTTTTAACTCTTTGAGGAACCTCCACACAGTTTCCAGAGTGGCTGCACCAGTTCCCATTCCCACCAACAGTGTAAGAGGGTTCCCTTTTCTCCGCATCCTCTCCAACATTTGTTGTTTCCTGCCTTGTTAATTTTCCCCATTCTCACTGGTGTGAGGTGGTATCTCATTGTGGTTTTGATTTGTATTTCCCTGATGGCAAGTGATGCAGAGCATTTTCTCATGTGCATGTTGGCCATGTCCATGTCTTCCTGGTTTCTGATAGGCATCAGAAGATGCAAGGAGAGAGAGGATCAGGTATTGATCCCTTACCCTGGCCTGGCTTCATGCAAGTGCTGGTCTTAATAAGCACTGTTTCCCTGCTATGACCATACCTTGGCCATCTCTCTCTCACAACCACAACTCTTGCAGGTTCTGGTAACTATGCTTTGTTCCTCTTTTCCATCAGGTTTTGGAATGTAATGGCTTCTCGCCCTAAACACTGGTTTCATTCAGTTCTCTTTAACTCATTTTTGAGTGTGCAGACTCTTTCCTGTTGGAACCCAATTGAAGAGGAGAAGATGGATTAGAGAGGGTTAAAATTGGGTAAGACAGGTAGGTCGGTCCTCACAGGATTCCTGTGTGACCCACAGGAGAGAATAGGGACAAATTCTAATGATAATCAAGACAAATTCTAGTGCTATATAAGACACAATAGTTGGTATAATACACAAGGCAATCTCTTTCGAATGCACTCCTAATGAATTATCAACTTACTGTTGTTTAGGACACTTGGGTCAGGGAAAGAGAGTCCAAAGGAAGAAGTGCTGTGTTGTCCATGAGAAACTATCAAGGGAACTTAACTTTCCTTCATTCTGCCCCATATCGAGCTCAGGGATTATTTGTCAGTATCCTAAAGATTCCAGAGTTCACAGAGGCAGTAGAGAGAGCTTGGGGATTTAGCATTCAGGCTCTGACATCCAACTACATGAGTTCATGTCCTTGATTCTTCTCTGTATAGGTGTATGATCTTAGCAAAATATATGATCTCTATGCCTCAGTTTACTCATTTTTGAAATGGGGTTATGAGGATTAAATGAATTACTACGTATAAAGACCTTATAACCATGCTTGGAACATAGTAGGGGCTTAATAAATACTGGCAGCAACTATTATCTACTCATCCTGGGCCACTGTGGACAGAATGGACACAGAGCCCAGCTGCAAGCACAAAAAAGAGCAGACAAAAATGGTAATGGCCTCATTCTTTGTTTACCTATACATGTAGTTTCAAACCTACAACCACATAAAAAGAGAACATGTGGAAATTGTTATCCAGATAGTCTTATTTCCTTTAGGATAGGGCTACTGGACTGAAGGACTGGTGATTGCTTTGGATGCAGAGAGTCTTGATTTTAGAAAGGCATCTGACAGGGTTCTTCTCTGGCCCAGTGCAAGTATCTCCCTTCCCAGGAAGCTCCCAGAGCCCCAGAAATGGGGTTATCCCCTTACTACCTTACAAACCAGGAGCCCTGTGAGCTCCTTTGTAGCAAGATGTCAGTTTGCCCTTTGATAGAGTCCTTTACGTGTGTGCATGACACCCCCCTAGACTGTGAACTGCTAGAGGTCAAAGTTGACAGAATTATGTCATTCCATGAGAAAGGTGCTATCAAATACACTATTCAAATACAATATTCGAACAGGAAATCTGTACCCTTCTGAACATCTTCACTTTTCCTTTATCCCCCGGCCCTGGTAAATCACTGCTCTGTTTTCATGAGTTTGGCTTTTTTAGACTCCACACATAAGGGGTATCATACATATTTGTCTTTCTCTGTCTGGCTTATTTCACTTAGCATGATGCCCTCACATTGCATTTAGATTGTTGCAAATGGCAAGTACTCCTTCTTTCTTACGGCTGAATAATACTCCATTGCATTTACATACCTCATACCTCATCTTTATCCGTTCATTTGTTAATGGACACTTAATCGTTTCCATACCTTGTCTACTGTGAATAATGCTGCAATGAACACAGGAGAGCTAGTAGCTTTTTGAGATCCTATTTTCATTTCCTTTGAATATATATCCAGAAAGAGAATTGTTGGATCATATGGAGGGTTCTGTCTTTAATCTTTTGAGGAACTTCCATAATGTTTTCCACAGTGGCTGAGCCAATTTACATTCCCACCAACGTGAGCAAGGGTTCCCTTTTCTCCATATATATATTTTGCACTTGAAAGTTTCTAGGTGAGTAGGTGAGTAGATTTTAAATGTTCTCACCACACACACACACACACACACACACACACACAAAGAAATGGTAATGATGTAACATGATGGAGGCACGAACTAAATGATAATTACCCTGCCATATAGAACATGTTATACATCTTAAACTTACATAATGCTATATGTCAGTTATATCTCAAAATTCTGGAAAAAAAAAAGAGACAGGTACTATCATTATTACCAATGTAAAGAGATAAATAAAGTTAGGCACTGAAAAGTGCTCAAAAAAACTCAAGTTTACAAAGCTAGTCAGTGGTGCAGCCAGAAATCTGGCCCCAGATGAAGTTCCACACAGTATTTCTAACCATTGCATCAAACAGCTTCACAAATAGGCAGTGCCTGGCTTATCACAGAAGCTTGATGAAGTTGTTTCTAGAAAAAAGGCTCACCATGCTCTGAGAATATACCTGGTACTAGATGTTGGGCATAGAGCAGCAATTATACCATGGAAGCTTGATCTCATAAATATACTCTGTAATGTAGAATACCATAATCCAATTTAAAAAATAAGTGATCACACCTTGTAATTAGTGCTCTGAAGGAAATGAATAGGGTGACAAAATAAAGAAGACTGGAATAGTAGAGAAGACCTAGCAATATTTTGACCCTAGTGAAGACTCAAAACATTTATTAATTTTAAATAGGCATGGAAAGGAACAATATGGAGCAGCAGTTAAATGCTCAGTAGATTTTCAGTTGGTCCAAAAAAATGTGAATCAGTACACTGTTGTCAGTTTGGGGTGAGTGCTTACTCTGTTCAGGTCCTGAATCATTTTTAAAAATGATATCTGGTTTAATACCTTATAGGAATAATGAAACTGGATTTGAGTATGGAAAGTTTTGGTCAGAGTGAAAATTATAGATAAATACCTGCTTTCTTTTGCAAAATATTATGGAAGTCATTCATTTTAGACACTCATGAACACTGGGTTTCAAATTGAGAAGCCCAATATTCCAAACCTTACCCTCTGTTTTGCTTCTTCATATTTCAACAATTAGCTAAAAACCAACAAAACCATCCTGACTGGCCAGGTCTCCCTTCTTGAGCCTCTACATTGGTTCCAAAGTACATAAAACATTCCAAGCGCATTCAGCAAATGATCTCTTAGTCACATACCAAGTAATTTCTAAGGGAGAAAGCATACAACACGCTATGTCATACCATAGTCATCTTAAACATAAACACTGCTTAAAAAGCAGTGGGTATTACTGACAGTTTTGGTTTCTCCTGTCCTTAACTTTCACATCTCCTTAACAGTTCCTCAGCCTCCGAATCTCTGGGAAGTTACCCTCATCAGAAATGAACACCAGCTAATACCTTATGCAGGAGTCAAATACTGATTCCAGTTAAAGTTAGTGGGTCTTGCTGGGTGCATAAATGTGCATAAGGACGAATACATTTAGAAAATTAATATTGAAAAAGAATTTATTTATTTCAGAGAGAGAGGGAGGGAGAGAGTGAGAGTTAGGGAGGGTCAGAGGGAGAGAGAATCTGAAGCAGACTCTGTGCTCAGCATGGAACTGGATGTAGGGCTGGATCCCACAACCATGAGGTTATGACCTGAGCCAAAACCAAGAGTGGGACACTTAACCAACTGAACCCACCCAGGCACCCCTAGAAAGTTAACTTCTATTGGCAGATAAACTTTTCATGTATTTTTTTAAATGCCAAGTTTTGTTCCAGAGTTGAATATTTGAAATGATGCAGAATGGAGAATACCAAAAGAGAACAAAAAGAGAGTTGGCTCTGTAATAACAGCATAGATAGAAAAGAACCGACTGGGGAGAGAAGTGAATGAGGAGGCCTATTTGTCAGAGCTGGCTCCGCCACTGACTGGCTGTGCCATTTTGGACAAGTCCTTTATACATTTTGGGCCTCTTACATACTTGAGGTCTCAAGGTTTCTTTTTGAGAATTAAGAATATGGAACTACATGAGAGGTTGGATTCTGATTACATAGAAAAGATATACTGTGTAAACTTTTGTCATGACTTAGGATTTTTGGTTGATCGCTTTCTTTTTTTTTCTTTTGAGTTTTTTATAACTTTTTTAAAAATAAAATCTCAATCTTATAGAAAAGTTGCAAGGTTACCACAAGGGGCTCCTAAATGTGAGACTCAGTTATGTTATCTCTGAACCATTTAAGTTGAAGATACCATGCTCCTATTTCAGTGTATTCCCTCAGAACAAGGAAGACCATGCATATAACCACAGTACACTTATCAACATATTTTGCACTATTATTGCCATACAAATTACACCTTCAACTTGGCTTCTTGAATCCTATGTTTATGTCTACTGTCAAATTTGAGAAATTTTGAGATTTACCCATTTTTTAATTGGGTTGTTATATTTTCTAATTGTTGAATCTCAATAGTTCTTTGGATATTTTGGATACCAATACTTTATCAGACATGTGTTTTGCAAATGTTTTCTACTAGTCTTTGGCTCATTTTTTCACACTTGGAAGAGGTTTTTTTAAGGACTCCATATCAATATCTAAACATGAAAACCATAATGTCAGATTGAAAAAACACACTGAATGGAATTAACACCAAGTTAAACAATGTAGAAGAAAAGTAAGTAAATATGAAGATATAGAAATGGAAACATTCAAAATAAAACAGGGTAAAAAAAGAATAAAAAGATAACCAGAGCATCAGTGAGCTTTAGGAAATCTTCAAGTGGCTTAATGTGCATGTAACTGGAGTCTCAAAAGCTGAGAGAATGGGGATGAAATATTTGAAAAAGATAAAGGCCAACATTTTTCTAAATATGATAAATTATCAATGAAGAGATCCAAAAATCTCATAACCTCAAGTGAAAAAAAACATGAAGTAAATAGAGCACATTCTAATCAAATTGCTTAAGACATGCGATAAGGAGAAAATATTAAAAAACAGATTTTTTTTTTTAATGTAATACGCAGAAAGAATTAAAGACAAGGATGTCTGGTGATTTCTCACTGGAAATAATGCAAGACAGAAAACAGTAAATCAATAACTTGAAAGTATCAAAGAGAAAACTTTCAGTCTAGATTTCTTTACTCAAGGAAGATCTTTTAAATTTGAAAATAAAATATTTCTCAGACCTTAAAAAAACTGAAATAATGAGTCACCATCAGATCCATGCCACAAGAAATGCTACAGGAAGTCCTTCAGGCCAAAGGAAAATTATATTAAATTAAAATTGAATCTACACAAAGGAATGGCAATCCCTGGAAATAGTAACTTCATGGGTAAATATAAAGCACTTTCATTATGATTTAAATTAGTTCATAAAATAATCAACTCTGTAAAGCATAGAGAACATTGTGGTAATTATAATATATATATATATATAATATATGAATATTAAAAATGGGTGACAACAATAGCACAAAGGCCAGCAGGGAGAAGCTGAAGTATGCTGTTTTAGGATTCTAATGCTCTGCATGAGGTACTATAATAACACTTACAGGTAGACTGTGATAAATTAGAGTTATATACTATAAACCCTAATGTAACCACTACAATAATGCAATAGTTATAACTAATAAGCAGAAAGGAGACAAAAATGGAATCACATTCAAAAGAGAGCTAATTTGGGGGACAAGGGAACAGTGAAAAATAGACTGAATATAAAAAAATAGAAGATAAATGTCAAGAACCAGCAGATTTAAATTCAATGATGTCAATAACTATGTGAAGTATAAGTGGTCTAAGTACCCTAATTGGAAGTCAGGGATGATCAGATTGGTTAAAAAAAAAAAACAGGACCCAGGTATATGTTACTTACAAGAAAATTACTTCAAATATAAAGAGACAAATAGGTTAAAGTTCAGAACATAAAGATTTATATACCATGCTAACACTAATTAAAATAAATGTGGGGTACTAAAATTAATGCTAACCTAAACATATTTCAGAGCAAGGAATATTCCCTGAGATGAAGAAGCTCACTTCATAATAATAAAAATTTGAATTCATTAAGAAGACATAAAATTCTAAAAAAAAAAAAACAATAGCACCACATAACATACATGATGCAAAACTTGATTCACAATAGTAATTGTAAATTTTATTATTCCACCCTCAATAATCGATAGAACAAGTAGACATAAAATCAGTCAGAATAAATACTTTAAGATAAATAAAAAAAGGAGGATAAAACTTGAACAACTCTGTCATCTAATTTGAACTAATTGATAATCATGAAGCATTCCACCCAGCATCCTCTTTCTAAATACATTATCTTTCCAAATGCACAAAGAAGTGTCAAAAAGTCAGACTATATTCTGGACTAAAAATCAAATTCAATTTAAATTAAATATTTAAATTAACTTTAAATGGATTCAAGTTAAACCAGATATGTTCTTTGATCACAATGGAATTTTATTTGCTTTCATTAGCAGGAATATATCTGAAAAATCCTCCAAATATTAGGAAACTAAATAACATTCAAATCAATAACAAATAGATCAAAAAATAAATCAGAATGGAGGTTAGAAATTATTTTGGGATTAATAAAAATATAACATCAAAATTTATGGGATGAAACTAAAGTAGTACTTAGGGAAAATTCTGTAGCAATAAACACCTCTGGAAAATAGTAATTATCTTAGGGAAACATAATGAAATAAAAAAGCAATAGAAAAAAAACCCAGTAAAATTAAAAGCTATTTTTTGAGATAATGAAATATGTAAACCTGTAGTCAGAATGATACAGAAGAGGTAGAGACACATTACCAGTATCAGAAATAAGAGAGGTAATTATCTTTACAGAGTTTACAGATATAAAAACTTTAAAAGATACAATATGAATAATATTGTGTCAAAAATTTAACAATTTGCACGAATTAGAAAAATTCTTGCAAGAGTCAATTGGAGAAGGACAAACATTATATGGTCTCATTCATTTGGGGAATATAAAAAATAGTGAAAGGGAATAAAGGGGAAAGGAGAAAAAATGAGTGGGAAATATCAGAGAGGGAGACAGAACATGAAAGACCCCTAACTCTGGGAAACAAACTAGGGGTGGTGGAAGGGGAGGAGGGCAGGGGGTGGGGGTGAATGGGTGACGGGCACTGGGGGGGGGCACTTGATGGGATGAACACTGGGTGTTATTCTGTATGTTGGCAAATTGAACACCAATAAAAAATAAATTTAAATTAAAAAAAGATGGAAAATGTCAAACTTCCTCAATAAGAAATAGAGTATCTGATAGTCTTATATCTATTAAAGTGATTGGACAGATACTTAAAAACCTTTCCACAAAGAAAATTCTAGGCCTAGATTGCTTCGATGGGGAAATCTTACCATAATACTCCAGAAATTTGAAAAGGAGCACTTCCAATTCATTCTATGAGGTCAAATTACACAGATTGCAAAATCAGATGAAGACATCACAATGAACGAAAACTACAGAAAAATATCTCATTAAGTAGATGCAAATTTCTTAACAAAATTGTTGCTAATCAAATCCATGAAAAATGAAAATGATAACGTATCATGATCTATTGGGGTTTACCAGGAATTCAAGGTCAGTTCTGCATTCAAAAAAAATCACTCAAAAAATTTACCATATCAATAGATTACATTTTTTTTTTAAAAAAAGTCGGTATCTCTATAAATGGAGAATAAGCACTTGACAAACTTGAAAGTTCATCCTTGTAAATATCTCTTAGCAAAGTATAAATAGAGGGGAATTTTACCAATCTAATGAAGGATATCCACCAAAAATCTAACATCATACTTAGTCACAAAATAAACGCTTTCCTCCTAAGATCAAAAGCAAGAAAAGGCTGTCTGTTTTCAGCTCTTCAAGACTGTACTGGTGGTGGTGGAGCCAGTGTAATGAGGAAAGAAAAATAAGTAAATAAAGGGCACTCAGATTGGAAAGGAAGACCTAAAATTATAAACATAATTATCTTTGTAAAACCAACTGTAATCTACAAAAAATATCTATTATGAATAATAATTGAGTTTAGCAAGGTTGAAGCATACAAAGTACAAAAATTAATTGTACTTCTGAATACTAGCACCAAACAATTAGATACTTAAATTAAAATTTCCACTTATAATAGCATTAAAAATAGACACTTTGTGATAAATTTGACAAAATATGTGTAAGACCAAGTACAGTGAAAACTATAAAACATTGTTGAGAAAAATTTAAGACGATCTAAGTAAATGTAGATATATTTCATGTTTATTGATTGAATGATATCCATAGGTTAAAGTATCAAGGATCCTCAAATTGATCTATAGTCAAAGCAATTCCAGTCAAAATCTCAACATGTCTTTTCTTTACTAAAATTGACAAGCTAATTCTGAAATTTACAACAAAATGCTGAGGACTGAGAATAGCCAAAACAACATTGAAAGAGAACACATTTGGATGACTTATGCCATCTGACCTCATGATTTATTATAAAGCTACATTAACCAAGACAATGTGATATGGCCATCAAGATAAACCAATAGATAAATGCAACAGAACAGAGACCCCAAATAGATTCACACATAAGGTGAATAGATGTTCAACAAAGTTGCAAGAGTAACTGATCAGAGAAGGCTAATTTTTTCAACAAATGTCTAGAAAAATTAGATGTGCACACGCAGGGTGTCAGGCACATGGTTAAGCATCTGCCTTCAGCTCGGGTGATGATTCTAGGACCCTAGAATCAAGCCCAGTATCAGGCTTCTTGCTCAGCAGGGAATCTGCTTCTCCCTCTACTCCTCCCCACTGCTCCTGCACATGCTCTCTCTCTTCCTCTCAAATTAATAAAATCGTTCTTTAAAAAAGAAAAATTAGATGTGTGTATGTAGAAAAAAATAACTTTGATCCACACATCACATCATATACCAAAATTAACTCAAAACATATCACAGACCTACATGTAAAATGTAAAAATGTAACATTTCTAGTAGAAAATATAGAAGAAAATCTTTGTGATCTTGTGTTATGCAAATATTTCTTAGGTACAACAGAATAAAAAAAAAGGATAAACTGAATTTCATCAAAGTTATTAAGTTCTGCTCCTGAAAAAGTGTTGCCAAGGGGTGCCTGGGTGGCTCAGTCAGTTAAGCATTTGCCTTCAGCTCAAGTCATGATCCCAGTGTCATAGGACCAAGTCCCACATGGGGCTCCCGATGAGGACTGCTGAGTGGAGAGTTTGCTCCTCCCCTTATCCATACCTTTTGCTCATGCTCTCTCTCTCTAATAAATAAATAAAATCTTAAAAAATATAAATAGTGTTCTTAAGAGAATGAAAAGACACAATGTTGACTTCCAGAAAATAATTTCAAATTACATATATGATAAAGGATCTTATCCATAATGTTTAACAACCTTTCAAAACTCAATAAGAAAACAAGCTACCCAGTTAAAAAATATAAAAGTTTTGGAAAATACTTCATGAAAGAATGTATATATCTGGTAAACAAGTACAGAAGAAGATGCTTGGCATTATTAGTCCTTAAAAAAATGAAATCAAAACCACTTTGATGTATCTCTATACCTATTACAGTGGCTTAAATTAAAACGAATGATTATATCAAGTGTTGACAATGACATGGAATAATATCCATACCCTTCTGGTGAGAATAAAAAATGGTACATACACTTTGGGAAACAGTTTGGCAATTTCTTAAAGATTTAGACATACACCACCTATCATATGAACGACCCATTTCACTCCTAGGTATTATCCAAGAGAAATGAAAGTATATGCATATACAAAAGCTTGTATACAAATTTTTTTCACAACTGAATTTGTAATAGTTAAAAAATAGAAACAATGCGAATATTCATCAAAGCGTGAACGGATGAGCAAACTGTAGTGTATTTGTGTGGCAGACTGTTACTCAGCAATATAAAGGAGTGAACTCTTGACATACACTGAAACATGAGTAAATCTTAAAAAAATTACGCTGAGTGAAATAAATATGACAAAAAATATGACCTACTGTAGGAATCCACTTATATAATTCTGAAGACAACACAAGCTAACATATAGTGGTAGAAGAGAGATGGATGGTATGAGAGACAGGAATAGGAAGGGAATGGGCAAGAAGGAGGGATGACAACGGGACGCTAGAAAACTTCAGGGAGATGACATCTATATTCATTGTCTTGACCGTGGTGATGGTTTTGCAGTTGTATACACGTGTCATAACTTGTGAAATAGTAGTCCTTAAGTATGTGCAGCTTATTATAGTTTAATTCCAACTCAACAAAGTTATTCAAAAATATATATCAATACATTTGCTTAGAACAAACAAGAAATAAATATAACAGATGTCTAGTGCATCAAACTGTAAATAAAATACATCTGAGAGAAAGTAAATTGAATCTAATGGAGAGCATACTGTATTCATAAACTGGAAGGCTTAATAGTGTTCAGATGCTAATTTTCCCTAAGTTTATCTACAGATTTATTGAACAGTCTTACGCACATGGAGACTTATGAACAGACTTTATAAAGGACTTCTACAAATCACTAAGGAAAAGATATGTAAAGCAATAGAGCAAAGACCAAAATGTACATGTGAAAAGGGGTGCAATTTCACTAATCCTTAGAGAAATGTAAATCAAAACCATGAGATAGCTCCACATAACCAATATATTGGGGCTTCTTGTCATACTTATTTCATTCAGCATAATTATTTTAAGATTTATCCATGATCAGTGTATGCCAAGAGTTTTAAGTAATATTCTGTAATATAATCTGTTTATCCATTCACCCTTTGATGAATATTTGCGGTTTCTATTTTTTGACTATTACAAATACAGCTATGAAGAAAATCGTGTGCAAGACTGTGTGTGTGGGTACGTTTTCATTTCTCTTAGATAATACCTAGGAGTGAAATGGATCAGTCATATGACAGGTGGGGTATGTCTAAATTTTTAAGAAATTGCCAAGCTGTTTCCCACAGTGTATGTACCATTTTACATTCTCACCAGATGGGTATGGAAGTTATTCCATTTTGTCAAAATAAAAGAAGACACACTAACAAAGTTGGCGTGAAATAGGGTTTCTCAACCTCAGCACTCTTGAAGTTTTGGGTCATGCAGTTATTAATTGTAGGGGGCCGTCCTGTAGGATGTTGTGCTACATGCTGGTAGCACTCGCCCCTCCCTCCCCACACTCACATTTATGAACCCCAAAATGCTTCCAGATATTGCCAAATTCCCTTGGAAGAGAGCAAGATCACACACCCCCACCCCTGGAGAACCATATGCACTGCTGGTAGAAATGTGAATTGGGGGATCCCTGGGTGGCGCAGCGGTTTGGCGCCTGCCTTTGGCCCGGGGCGCGATCCTGGAGACCCGGGATCGAATCCCACGTCGGGCTCCCGGTGCATGGAGCCTGCTTCTCCCTCTGCCTGTGTCTCTGCTTCTCTCTCTCTCACTGTGTGCCTATCATAAATAAATAAAAAATTAAAAAAAAAAAAAAAGAAATGTGAATTGGTACATCCACTTCAGTATTATCTAAACAAACCTGAACATCTATGCATACCAGACCTGGGGAAGTATTTTAAACTCGAAGACACGTCCAAGAATGTCCATAGAAGCCCTGCTCCTAATAGCACCAAACTGGAAACCGGCTATGGTCATCAATAAAAGAATGAAAAAATAATGAGACATGGCCAAGCTCCTTGTCCCCACCACCTTTTAACCCAGAGGGGAGCAAACCAGAAGCCAGTTAATGAAAGATGTGGTATATTCAGTGTGGGTAAGGTTATGCTGCAGTAACGAACAACCAAAAGATCCCAATGACTTAGAGTTCCTTATTCTCATGACCATTAATTATGGGTTGGCAAGGGTTTCTGCTCATCACAGTGATGCTGGCACACAGGCTTACGGAGGCTCTCTCTTGATATACACTTCTAGAAGACATTGTCACGGTATAATCACTGCGTTGGACCGCTGCATGATGAGCATCCTTCTTTGAGCTGTGATTGTCCCATCATTAAACTGGGGATTGATGTTATGCAGGGAATTAATATTATTGAGCATTTGTTTTGCAAGGAATATGTGTGTACGTGTGTGTGCGTGTGCATGCATGTGTGTATGTTCATATATTGAATTAGAAATTTTAATTAAAAAATGTTTTCCCTCTGGGGGTGCCTGGGTGGCTCAGTCTGTTAAGGAGTCAACTCTTGATTTCAGCTGAGGTCATGATCTCGGGGTTGTGAGTGTGGAGTCTGCTTAAGGTTCTCCCTCTCCCAGGGATCCCTGGGTGGCTCAGTGGTTTGGCACCTGCCTTTGGCCCAGGGTGTGATCCTGGAGTCCTGGGATCGAGTCCTGAGTTGGGCTCCCTGCATGGAGCCTGCTTCTCCCTCTGCCTGTGTCTCTGCCTCTCTCTGTGTCTATCATGAATAAATAAATAAATCTATTTTTTAAAAAAAGATTTTCTCTCTCCCTCCCCTTTTGCCCCTTCATCTCCCTTATACTCCCTCTCTTAAAAACAAAAAAACAAAAAACAAAAAACTGTTTTTCTAACATATATTTCAGACATTGCACTTTTGCAAAGCCCAAATTACGAGAAACTCCCAGTATTTTGCATTGTCTTTGCCGTTGTCACTGTACTTCTCTGAGACCATCTGAGTGACCACCAGACATAACCTGGTCAAAGAGCATCCTATTTTTATGTCTGGATTTTCAATTCCGTAATGTGATGGTTAAGTATCTTCTTGCTTGAAGGCAGTATGACCACTAGGGGGAAGCAGCTGCCAGACAGCAATTTCTTTACAACAGATAAATTAATCTCTCTGGGTCAGATTCTAAAGGTTTGAGCAAAAATGTCCAGTTCTATCAGGGATTTTGGAGTCAAGGAAACTGATTTTTTTCAAGCTTTTTTTTCCCCCCATCGACTTTGAGCAAATTGCTTTGGGGCTCTCTGTGCTCAGGGTCCCCCTAGGCACACGGTGCGTTGCCTAAAGAAAACATGAGTGGTCTCTGTGTTTCTTTTCCTAACCTTGTCAGTAGCTGTCTCTGTGAAGTCCTACAGTCTCCATTTTTAAACCTCACCGTGGAACAACAGATCCTGCACAGGCTCACAGCTGACCTCTCCATCCAGCCAGCTCATCTTCCCGTCCTCCTGAGACAGATGGTATAGGGGACCTTCGAGACAATTTTGTACACGAAAGCTGTCAACCACCCACCCCACCTCCCAGTATGTGTAGACAAACCAGTCACAATTAGATGAGCCAGGGACCTTAATAAATGCAGATGTCTTTATTTAAATAAACAAGTAATTCTTGGGATATAAATATAAACAGAAGCATAGTTCACAATTAGAGATGAGTGATGAGTGCGTGAGTCAGTAGACGGTGGATTAAAGCAGGAGGTCTGCAGGCAGGAAGTCCGAGTCCCAGATCTCTCACTAGTAGTTCGTGTTTGGTGGGCCATTACCCTCGACAAGCTACAGCTTCTTCGTCTGTACAAAGAAAGTGATGATATCTAAATTGCACAGTTGAATAAAGTGAGGTATGCACTGCGGTAGTTATTTTATAGAATACTTTCATCTTAAGAAAAAGGAGGAAGAAAAAAGCAAACTGTGTGTGTTTGCTGCCTGGCACAATTGAGTAAACGAGGGCCCTGGAGCATCTCGAACATGTTGAAACCCCAGTTATGCCAGCCCCTGCGTGACCCTGGGTCACTAAGCTGCATGGAACCTCGGTTTCTGATTTGGGAAGCAAAGGTACCGATGGCTGCTTTCGGTGAAATCTAAAGGAGATGACAAGGGAGGTGAAGAAGCTGGCATCAAATTGGTAGATACTGAATTGATGATGATTACTTTCCGTATCAGGCTTTTTTCCAAATGCCTACATGTGAGTAGCATAATACCGGCTCATCACCAGCCTTCTAAAGCAGGCATTATTGGGACACCACCAGCATTACTGGGTCGCCGGGGTGGCTCAGCAGTTGAGTGCCTCCCCTTCGGCTCAGGTCGTGAGCCCAGGGTCCTGGGATCAAGTCTCACATCAGGCTCCCTGCGAGGAGGCTGCTTCTCCCTCTGCCTGTGTCTCTGCCTCTCTCTGTGTCTTTCATGAATAAATAAATAAAATCTGTAAAAAAATAAACAGGCATTGTCATCCCTAGTTTGCAGGCCAAGAAACTGAGGGTCCAAGGACCTGTTTAGAGGCTGAGAGCTTGGAAGGAGGCCGTGTCCAGTTCCTGAGAGGTTTCCTTGATGTCTCATTAATTAATTATTAATTAATGTCTCAGGATGCCATTAGCAATACATGACTGTGTTGACCCCTGCGGACTAGCAGAGAACCAGCGTTCTCTTGTGTAGGTGCTGTTGCCTCTGCAGTCCTCCAAAGCCTAGACAGGACACATTTCACCCCCTTTGCCCAACTCTTTCCCCTCCAGTGTGTGCACTGGCCACATACACCCACTAGATGGTGCCAATACCCTAGCTTTGCCTTATTTCGGTTTCCATCATCTGTGAGAATTAAAAATTTACCTTCGACATCATCAGACTTAAATCTCTACATAAATACCAGCTTGTGCACTGAGGGGGACACTTGACGGGATGAGCACTGGGTGTTATTCTGTATGTTGGTAAATTGAACATCAATAAAAAATTAATTTATTAAAAAAAATACCAGCTTGTGGGATGCATATACTTGTAAAGATGTGTATATATATATATATATTCAGGGTGAACTCTGGAGGTTTAGTTATCTTGTTTAAAAATGCAGACCAGCCCTCTATAAATTCACTAGCTGAGGCCCCGCTATGGTCATGAGCAATCTCAATGCTATGTGTGTGTCTGCTCCAGGGTGACTTGGAAATGATTAGCAGCTTTCTCTCTGCATGTATAGATTGATGGGCCTGTGGGAGCCCACCAGTACTCCATGGCTTCTGCTTACTCCTCTCTGAAAGGAGACACAGTACAGGCTTAGCTCACAACTGATACGAGTGTAAGAACAGGATGTCGTAGAAGATTTGATGACTTTCTCATCCCAATTTCTTCCCCTCCATAGCCTCTCACAAATGTCTATAATACCATCATTGGATTAGGGCCTTGTACCCCCTTTATTATTACAACAACCACAACAGCAACGCCAAACGACCTCTGTATAGTCTCACAGCATTTGCAAATCATGCCTCGCTCGATGATCCTATTTAGCACACCCGAATTAACAGGCTCGGTTTATTTACTCCATTTTACAGAAGAGAAACTGAGCTCAAGAGAGTGAGTTTCTAAGAATCTACAAGCTATTGAACCAAAAATGCTAGAACTTGAACCTGAGATTTCTGTCCGTAAGTGTCATACTCCTGTCACAACATGAGATAAAAACCTGCGGTACGTTCTAAACAACAGATTTATAATGACAGTTCCTTTACTGCGATTCCTTTTTCTTTTCTGTCTCTGAATTTCACCTCTCCCCTGAATCCAGTGTCCCTGGACGGAGAAAACAACCCTCCCTCTCTCCCTTTCTCCTTTGTTCCCTCCCTCCCTGGCCCCCTCCCATCTTCCATTCTAGCGCCCAGACCAACAGTAAATGTTGTGGTAGGCAACAGAGAAGGCACTGTCTGAGTTCCATGTACAGAACACCAGAGCTGGAAGGGATCATTGGGATTATCTCATCTAACCACCCCCTTTATATGTAAGGAAACCAAGCCAGGACGGAGGAGAAATATTCCTATATATGATGCCATGGGATTATCTCAAATGACCTACTTTTTCATTAAAGCTGGTCTATACCTTGGTATCCATTCGTTTGGAAACTATGCTCATGACAACTGCATTATCCTTTAAAATAGTTTCTAAAATTTTAAATTTCCACTAATGCAGCTGCCTTTCCACACACGCATGAGCAATAACCAAATAAACTTTGTACTGTGAGATCTCACCAGAGTTGAGATCTTGATGTCATCACTTTCTTACGTTAGGGTCTAAATTAAAGCAAGTCCACCAGAAAGCTGAGCTGTCATTGGCCTTTTAATTTCTTACTTGTCTCATACCCTTTGTCTTGTACACAGTTCTGTTATCGAGCGATTTTCAATGTATCACGTTTGCCTTTCTCCTTGCCTCATTCTCCCTTGGAGCAGAATATCCTTGAGGACAAGAACTAAATCTCTGTAACTCCAGATACTAGTATAGTTTTTTGGCAAAGAGTAGATAATCGATAATTAATCGAGGAATAGAATTACATTGCATTGAACTGGACCTACACATTACAAACCACCTCCTTGGATGTATACCATCAGGATTTTAAAATCCAGATGGACATAGAAAAGACATCTATTCATAGATATTTAAGGTTTAAGATTCATTGGGACATTTAAGATTTTGTCTTTGTTGGTGAAATCTAAAGGAGATGACAAGGGAGGTGAAGAAGCTGGCATCAAATTGGTAGATACTGAATTGATGATTACTTTCCGTATCAGGCTTTTTTCCAAAATGCTGTTTTTCAGACAGACGCTCCTTAGTCTGTCCCCAAACTCCTCACTGTCCCACTGGTCAGATGAAGGCAGATGCATTAAAGATTAAGCTACACAGTGCCTGGTAATTTAGTAACTATTTATTGAGCTCCTGCTATGTGGAAAGTAAGTAATCCAGAGATCTAAAGACTGTAGAATTCCTATGAGCAGCAACGGATCAGGAAACACCACCTGTAAGAGGGTGGATAGGGCCAGGCTTTGAATGGAGGGCTGGATTTGGAGAGACACAGTGACACTCCCTGCAGGAGCAAGTGCTGTGTGCTGTAGGAGCCACAGTGGCACGAAAGCTAGCCTAGTGCTCAGTGAACATAGATCTCCACCATTTTTAGAGGGAGAAAGGGCTTTAAGGTCTTCTATTTCAATCTCCTATTTAACAGTTACAGAGACTAAGGCCCAGAGAGGGGAGGTGACTTGGCCACAGTCCCCCAGTAGATGAATGACAGTCAGAATCAGAGCCCAGTCTCCTTGACTTTCAGCCTAGTGCTCTTTTCACCACATTTCTTGAAAAATCCACTGTGCACCTGGCGGTGCTTTTCTTTCAGAATCCAGCCACTATTTTGATTTCTGTGCATGGCAAGCAGCCAAGAGCCTTGAACTTCTCCATGTTGCCATTTTGCCCTTTGCAGAATGGGATATTAAAGTATTCACTTGGGGGAAGGGTCATGGGGTTCCGTCAATAAATGTTTGTGAATTGCTCTGAGCTATTTGGGCCAGAGGGACTCCAGAAATGGGAGACCCCAGTGGTGGTGGTAGTGGTGGTATCTGAGCCCTTTTTGAGGTCTTGCCTTTACTCTGCAGAATTAAAGCGATGGTTTAAGTGATAAACTATTCCTTATGAGCTGTATTTGTGTCGAAAGCACAGCGTGAGTCCCCTGAGTGCTTCCTCTCACACAACCACAGCTATGCACCAATCCTCCTGGGCTCAGAGATGGAACTTTGGTTAAATGCATGGAATTTATTCTTAGTCCTTTTCTTAATTACGACTTTATTTTTATTTCTCTTGAGTTCTCTAGGGGAGGGGTTAGAGAGAAGTGGAAAAGAAAGGGAAGAGGCAGGGAAATGTGTTATAGATTCAAGGGGAGGGGGGTTTGTTGTTGTTTGTTTCTGAGCTGCTCACAGTCAGCAAAACAGAGGGATTTAACAGATCTCACAGAGATGCAAACTTCATCCCAATGAACCCAGAGCCCAGAAGCCAGGTAACAAATACAGTGAAAACGTACCTTGAGGTGAGGGCAATCATTATTTGGCTAATAAAGTCCCCTAGGCTGATAGAAAAAAAGGATGGAAACTCTTATGTACTCATCATTTAATAAGGGAAGGGGATGGACATTCAAGGTAAGAGGACTGGGTAGTCATGCTGAGGATATTTCATCAAATTGCGATGCTATAACCAGCTCCATCGCTACTTCAGGTGAGTCATGCAGCTTTCCCTCCTGTGTCCAATCTGGCATCCTCAAAACACTAAAAATCCCACTCACTCCTATGCTACACTTTTTCTTGCTCAAAATCCAGGTCAGAACATGTCCACTGAACGCTTATATCTATGTCCTATCTCAGTGAGTATCTCTCAATATCCCGAGCTCCTTTAAAGTATATAAATAACTTCTGTGTAGGCACATTTTCTCTTTCTCCTCTGCTTCCTGCTCCCCCTCTTCCTCCTCCTTCTCCTTCTGTGTCTTCTTCCTCCCTGCCCCTATTTATTTTCCTTTTTCATCATGATCATGATGCCATATGCTCTAGGAAACTTTATAGTCTACGGAGACAGGGAGTTAAAGGAAAATGACTTACTTGTGAACCCTGGCCTTGGTAGGGGATAGCTGTGAGAAAGTGAGCAAATCCTGAAACTGCACAAGACTTAGATACTCATCTACAAATTGGAGGAAATGATCAGTTGTCCAAAGGGCTTCTTGTAAGATAACCTGAGATGGTGAACTAAAACACCACACTGCAACCTGGGTTGGAATGAGCACCTGACAAATAGGAGTTTCTCCTTTGACCCTGGGTCCCACATAAGCCTATTTATGGAGGATATGCATGGCCCTAGGGGAATTCCAAGGGAACATTTCCCTAGATGCTTCCACAAACCCCATTCTCTCTTTACTGCCTTTCTGTGATGTTGGGCAAACTTTACCTGAGCTCCAGTTTCCACATCCACAGCAATGGGGACAATACCTACCTCATACAGCTTTGTGGCAAGCAGCCAGTGAGCATGAAGCACTTCAAATGGAAGTGATATGTACTCACTGGTACATAGTGAACTTGGTTACTAGTATTGTTCCAAGAGTGCCCCTGAGAAGGTATAAGTGCCATGGGACTTCAGTGGACCGAGCAGGGACAGTGGACTGGTGGTGACCACCCTTGCTCCTGACTGGTCTGTGCTCCACCTCCCTCGCTCACTTATAACTAATCAGTATTGCATTTATACTTTGGCCCAGCTCAAGTGCTGCCTGCTCTGTGAAGCCTTCCAATTCCATCTTCTTCTTCCTGTCTACCTCTGCAATTGGCCACCCATTTCTCTAAGCTGCCAGAGCCCTGTGCCCTTTTCTGTGTCACTGAGCACTATATAACTGGTGCCATAAAAATGTATACTCAGGGTTCATTTTTCATGCGAGGACATGAGCTTCTAGAAGGCACAGACCATAGCTATTATCTTTCGCCCTATCTCTTGGCCCAGGTTGATTTATTCAGTGCTCAGGAAATAAAGACTGCTGAATGAATGGTTTATCAGTTGCAACTCCTATGTCTCAGCATAGTGATTTTGGGGACTATGTGGGATTCTTTGCAAATGAAGTGTCATGGGAAATGAGATGTGGTGGGCCGTGAAAAGTGATTTGGCCCCTTTGAAACATCCAGTAAGATATTTTAGACAGTGGTTTTGAACTCACTCAGTTCAGTCATTCAGAGTAAAGTACAACTATTGATTTGTATTAGTTCCTGTTGATACTTAAATGGCAGAGGGATATACTAAGGAAACAAAAGGAGAGGCTTGCTCATATCCTGAATTGAAGCTGTCAAAGTAACCCAATGTTGTTGAATGCTGTCAGAGAACAGACTGAAAGAAAAACAACTATATCTCAAACGCCCAGTGACTGAATGGGTAGAGAGGTTTCATTGTGTTGGTCATAAATAGCTTTCACAAAGTTAGAGTGCTTACTTGAACCCTACTTGAACTAGCTGGATGCTGGTGCATTCACTACTCAGAGAATTTCTTAAAGGCATTGGGTTGCTCCCACTTCTTGTCATGGAATGAGCCAATTTTTATGTCTGTTTATTACTCTGCAGCCCAGCTGGACCCCAGAAGGATGGGGCTGTTGTGATCATGGAAAGTAACACAAATGCACAGACACCAAAATGAAGCCAAAGATCTTCTGGAGGCTTAGATAAACATTTAGTCTCATAAATAAGTACATTATCAGACCACACAAAGCACTTCCTACCCTGTCTCTTCCTCAGAAGTCACACTCAAAATAGTCTCTTTAATTCATCCAGGTTCAAACAAGGTATTTATTAATTACCTACTGGGTAACTAGTCCCAAGCCACATGTTGTTCCAAGAAATACAGTGGCAGAAGACACGGTCCCTTGCTTCTTTTGCTGATTTGGAATCGTAGGTATAGAGGCAAAATGCACAAACTCAAATCGATTGGTAACAAATGCAAGCCAGGATGAATACTACCTTGCGATACATTGGGAAATTGGTTGAAAGGTAAGATGTCTGGGTCCCAGATGCTACCAACATGCTGGATGGCTGTTTATTCTTTCATTCATTTGATAAAAAAAAATAAAATAAATAACAGGTACTTACTACAGATCAGGTACTGAGGATAACTTGAACAAATCACTGAATCCATTTATTCATTTACTTATTCAACAAGCAGTTAATGATTATATAATAGATGAGGCATTTTGCTAGGTGCTGGAGAAGGGGGGAAGATACAGTCCCTGCCCTCTGGGGTCAGGCTCCTCATCAGTACAGCGGTGTGTGTTCGGGTGAGGAAGGGTGGTGGATTCTTTGGTGTCCAATGTCCTTTCTGCCAAGGATATGCTAAGTGGGGGACTGGAAGATTTTGTGGTTCATTTGCTAAGTGTCAAGTCAGGAAGATGAATGGTCACTTGTAAAAATGGAATAAAGCACTGGACTTTGAATTGTAGACGTTTGGATGGGAATCCCCTGAGAGCCTCAAAGCACAGCACTAACGTCCCAATGTGTTCCTTTAAGAAAGCAAGTCAATCCTGTTCATCCCCTTGTACATATACATTTCTTTATATTTTACAAGGCACTTCCATGTGGACAGTTTTATTTGCTCCACATAACAATCTTATGAAGTCACGGGTTTAACATCCTTTTTTTTTTAAGATAAAGAAACTGAGGCTTCAAGTGGTTGAATTTATTTACAAAGGTCTCTCAATAGAGCAGGGGCCAGAGCCTACGTCTCTGACCTCCTATTCTGGTGCTTCTCAAATAACAACAGTATTTATTCATTTGGTATGAGTCCTTTGAGGGCCAGTTATGGCCCAGGCATTTGGCAAAGCCTGGGGAAGTCATGAAGAACCAGCCAGTATTCTCAACAATTTTACAATTGGTTTTCCTCTAATTCTTGCTCAAAATTAACAGGAACTCATACTGCTTTGTAGCTTATAGTGTAATTTTACATGCCATTTAAAGTAGAGCCTAGTAAAATGAAAACAGAGAGGGAGGGAAGCCATAAGAGACAATTAATTCTAAGAAACAAACTGAGGGTTGCTGGAGGGGAGAGGGGCAGAGGGATGGGGTAACTGGGCGATGGGCATTAAGGAGGGCACTTGATGGAATGAGCACCGGGTATTATATTCAACTGATGAATGACTAAATTCTACCCATGAAACTAACCATACACTATATGTTAACTAAATAGAAATTAAAAAATAATTGAAAAAATATGGGCTGCTAAACCATTAAGCTCCTTTTGGTCAAGTACCAGGTAGGATAAACAACACCCGATAAAGGATTTTCATATCTTCATATCAATTCAATTGATATTGGCAACGATGTCTATAACATTATTCCTATTCACTGGCAATGAAGTGTAGAATCTGAAAGACCCAAAGTTATACACAAGGTTAATAGAAAATGTAGAATTTAATCCTAAATAATCTGTCAACCAGCACTTTCTTATGTCCATTCCTCAAACAATACTTCATCCCACTGTGCCATATATAGAGGCTAGGAAAGTGCTTTACCTAGAGTAGCAACTCAATCAGTCATCATAGAATAAATAGATTAGACATGGATTAATTTCACCTATGAAGGGGCAACACACTCACCTCCTAACATCTAACTGTCATGAAGTTTAAGACACAGCTTTCCTTGTAGACAGAGTTCCACAAGAGGCTGAGATAGGGGGCAAGAGTGAGTAGAGAGGAAACAGGGAAAGATGAAGGAATTTTACAGAAAGACCAAAGGTTTTGGGGTCAGATCAACCTGGGTTGAATCTTAGTATTGCCACTTATTTCAGACAAGCATTTTAACTCTCAGGTCTTATGGGTGGTTAAGAGGATAAAGGGCAATAATATACAGTGAGCATTTAGCACAGTGCCTTGTCTACAATAGATAATAAATGCTAGTTCCTCACTCTAATGAGAACTGTAGGCACAAATACAAGGCATAGCGTAATATTTGCGTGTGTGTGGAGGGGGCTTTGAGGAGGATGAAGTATCATAGGGAGGGATGAAGTTGAAAGAGTAATATGGGACCATATCTTAAAGAGCTATTAAAGCCATTCTAAGGGGTTAGGATCTATCCTTTTGCTACAAGCAGCTTATAACCATTTGGGTCTTTTATAAACATATTGTGGGGATAGGCAGGGAAGAGCCTCTAAGTAGAAAGATGTTGGAAAGCTTCATGAAACTGGAGTAGCATTTACAAAGGTACTTTCCCCCTGATTTGCCTTTAGTAACAGCTGATGGCAAAAGTATAATGAACAAACCTGAACCACTCTGAGTTTCTTTAAGACACAAATTTTTATCCACTGCATGGCTGGAAAAGGATGTGTGTGTGTGTGTGTGTGTGTGTGTGTGTGTGTATGTATATATATATGTCTTATGATGGATTAGCCTTTTTGGACTGTGGCCACACCATAGAGGGCTTTCTAATCTATTTTGGGTTCTAATTGATTACAGCATTTGGAAAAATGTACAGCAAATTGCTCCGTTAATCAAGGTAAATCAAGCTGATGTCATAGATGCTAAATATATGCCTTTGCAGTAATACTATTTACATGGCTGCAACTAAGGCTGCTGTCAGGATTTCCACTTGACAGCCCTGCCTTCCCAGGAGGAGCTCATGGCTTATCTCTGAAAGTACTCAGTGGTCCATTTCCGAGGCTGGGTTCCCAGGTCCTTCTTTCCACTTCTAAGGAAAGGGTCTTAGGAGAGGACGGGACTGCCTTCTTATGCAAAAACTCAAAGGCAGTGGGAGGGAGGCCATACCACAAAGGCTAGGAGGACAGGGAAGGAGATATCAGAGGGAGATGATTTCATGATCCAGAAGGACCCTGGCAGGCCACGTCCCTTGGCTGCTGAGGGAATTGAGGGATGGCAGAGAACTTTGCTGAGATACAGTAGATCACAGTGTGGAAGGATGCTTACAGACCATCTGGTCCTCCTGACCAAAGCCCTGCAACATGGTGACAAAAAAGGAGTTTATCAGAGATCACACAGCAAGTTAGTTTCAGAGCAAACATTAAACATTCAGTGCTCTGACTCTTCATGCAGTGCTCTCTCTGAATAGAATAATAGAAAACTTTACTATGTTCTTTTTATTCTCTTTTCCTTTTTTTTCTCATCACCTTCCCAACAATATTCATCATTATTCTTGATGCTGTGTGCCAGGCTGTGTTATAAGCACTCAATGTTATTACAACCATGTGAGGTTAATACTACTTTTATTCTCATTTTAAAAATGAAGAATGGAGACTAAAATAAGTGAGAAAACTTAATTGAGGAAACTCTGCTAATGAGTAGCCATTACAGGGATTCACATTTGAAAATGTCTAACTCACATGCCTGTGCACTTAATCATCCGGCTAAACATCACCAAGTTTCCATCATGCTTGTGTACCTTTTCCAGCACAATCTCTTAATACGATGCTACTATTTGTTTCATACACAATATTTCAAAACTTCACAATGATGCCAAGAGGCAGAGATGACCACTGTCCTGCAAGATGAGGTGAAGTAATTTGTTGAAAGCTACACACCTAGAAGGTTTCAGAACCAGCCAAAGACCTCATGGATATTTCTGGGAGTTTGAGAATGAAGATAAGAGGTAGAACTAAAACTCAACGAGGTCCCTGAATCCTGTATCCTGATCTTGAGCAAGTTCCTTTTCCTGTCTGGGTCCCAGTTAACACGTTTGCACCATGAAGATACTGATGCTCTTCGCGTGCTCTGCTATTCTGAGATCAACAGCAACAGTAAGAAAGCAGAGGGAGAAAGAAATCAGAGAATACACATGCATATCTTCTAAGATTACAAAAGATGACTGAAAGAAAAGGATTTGGGGTGAAAAGGGGGGATCAGAAAATTTATCCTCAGGTCAGTTTTGGAAGGTCATCCATGGCCTGGGTGGTGCCCCATCAGGACTAGATCAAAAGTGTTGCAATCAGCTGTTTGTGTACAGATGCTGGCCTCCAGATCCCACATGGGAACATCTGTTGGGGACAACCACTTGACAAATAAGCAGGCAATTAGGTAGCAGATCCATCTGTGCCAAGAACATGGGACCACCAGCAGCGGGAGGCTGCAGCAGGGGGAGGGCCATGCTGGGAAGGATGCTCTTATGTTCATCTGAGAATCAGACTACTGAAGGCAGGAGAAGAAAGATAGGATCAGGGTTGGAATTCGGCAGAGAAGATCGTTTGCTTCTTGTTTTGCAACATGGCTTCATGATTCTCAGTCCTGGCTCTACATTATAATCACCTGAAGATTTTTAAATCACCTGATGCCCAGGTTATGCTCCAAAACAATTCAATCAGATTACTTTGCACAAGCAACAGTGTTCCTAAGGTTATCCCGATGTGCAGCTAGGACTGAGAAAAACAATAGTCTGATAGTCTCCAAACCTAACCAGTAAGGTTGGTGACACAAAGACAGTGGTCTACATAGAGCCATCAGTTTCATTCTGCTGTGCTTCTCTTTGGAATATGTGTTTTGAGTTTATAAAATCCTCATTTTGGTGGTCAAGGACTCAAGCAAAATCCATCTACCCTGTGAAACAAATACCTACTACTTTTATCTCTGCTACTAGATGATCTTAAATAAGTTGGTTCTCTCTCCAAGATTCTAACCTCCTCTGTTTTGAAGTTGGGAAGTAAAATGTGATTATGTATACTCAGTGTTTTAAGCAAGCCCAGAACACAATAGGTACTTAATAAATGTTGGTTGAACTACAACCTAAGGCACACATGCACACACACAGACACAAAAATGTGTGCTAGTCAGTCTGAGCATTATTCTTGATACTATTCTTTCCATCAGACATCATAGCCACTCAATTGCCAATCTTGTAGATATTATGCACCCCCCCAAAAAAATTAAGCCTGTTTCTTTCTCTCCAGTCTCACTACCAGAATTCATACTCTCATAATCTCCCACCTGATCCACTGCAACAGTTGAGATCTAAAAGCTCCATAGCCCCAACCTTGCAGAATTGGATGTGTTCTGTATATCACAGGTAGAGGAATTCACAACAAATATCCCTCCTACTCAAAACCTTCTGGGGATTCCCTACTGTCCATAGGACAAAGACCAAGCTCTTCAGTGTGGTGTGTGAGACTCTCCCTGACTGATTCCCGTTGATCTTTCCATATTCACATGTCTATAGAGCTCTCCTCTCCACCTCTCCTCCTCTCACCCACCACAACCAAGTTCATATCCCAATGCTCTCAATCTACTTCTGCTTTCCTTTGCATGCACTTAGATGTTCTACACACCAGACCCTTTTCTTATGCTGTTTGCTCACCTCAGAATACCTTTTTGACCTTCATCTTTCACCTAGCTAACATCATCTATTTCCTAAGTTCATCTCAGATGGTACCTTCTTCAGGAAGCCTTCCCTGAATCCCTTTGCCCTGGTTTACATTAGGTGCTGTACCTTGCATCTTCCTCTATCATAACATTTCACATTTTGCTGGAATTTTCCAACACATTTCTGTATCTCAGCCAGTAGACTATCAGTTCTGTGATGAAGGTCTTCTCTGGTCCTCTACTATATATAGTTAGGATATAGATGATATAGATGCTACTTTGACCCATAGTAGATGCACAATCATTTATACAACTTCAGCCCAGTGAACCTGAGATACTGTAGTGAGTTTTGTTCCCTAGGAAGAAGTTCTGTGCTCTTTCATAGCTTCTCTTATGCTTACCCAGAGGGGAAGGCCATAACTGGGAGATCTGAGTTCAAATTCTGTTGGTCAGTCAGTTCCTAACTGAGGCCAATGTCCTGAAGGCAGTCCTTTGGGAATCTTTTGCAGACAGGAATGGAGCCATGCAGGAATAGATCTCAGCCTTATTTCTTTCCTCTGAACCAAACTGGCTCTGAGTAATGCCTTTGCGATCCTGACCACATCCTCTTTTTCTACTGCCAAAAAAAAAAAAAAAAAAAAAAAAAAAAAGGAGCTAGAGATAAACCATAGCTCAAGCTCCAAGACTTCAGGGAAGGTGACTCGCTTGCTGGGTCAGGGCCATATTTTAGGAAGGCTCCTTCAACTCCCTTGGGCCTTAGATTAGACTGCGTCCTTCCAGTCTTATAAAAAATGGGCTGTCAACAGCAAGTCAGAAAATATTAATGAGGTGGGCAAGAGATGCCCCCCAAAGGGGGGGATTGCAGAAATTGCTGAGAAAACATTCAGAGGGATGATATTTCTAAAAATTTGCCCTCTATTTCTAGTGACTTTCATACAAAATTATTGCTGATTCCCCCAACTGCATTGGAAATACTTAGATTCTATATTTGATTTCAAAAAAATTAAGCATGATTTGAATTGGAAGGGATATTAGAGATAATCTGGGCCAATCCCAGAGCTTTTGTTTTTCCAAAGGAAAGTAGGGGATTTTGTTTTCCTGGCTTCCCAACATTTAATGTCCTCTTGTTAACCAGGTTCCATTTTCCTCTGGAGGGTCTGTAGTAGACAGAATTGGAAGATGACCCCTAAGACTCCTGCTCTCACATACATTCCCCGGGTAGAGAACCAGTGGAATATAACGATATATCACTCTTATAATCAGATTAGCATCAGTCAACTTTGAGTTGATCAAAATGGAGATTATCCTGGGTATGCCTGGTCTAACCAGGTAGGCCATGTGCCAGAAGGTAAAGTGTCAGAGCGACCCTCCTGCTGACCTTGAGGATAAAGACACCTGCCATATGTGAGAGGATAGGACCATGTGGCAAGGGCTGCAAATGGCCTCTGAGAGGTGAGAGAGATCCCTGGCTAGGATCCAGCAAGCCAATAGGGACTTTGGTCATACAACCGGAGGGAACTGAATTCTGCCAACAACCACATGATCTTGGAAGAGGACTGTGGGCCTCAGGTGACATCACAGTCCTGGCTGACACCTTGATTTCAGCAGGCTGAGGCCCTGGGCAGAGAAGGTAGTTAGGCCATGCCTAGACTTCTGACATATACAAACTATGAACTAATAAATTATGTTGGCTTAGCTGTTAGATTTGTGGTGATTGGCTATGTAGCAATAGACACTAATACAGGGTCCATTTCCTTCCTGTTGGTTATATGAATAGGACCATCTCACCTGCATCTTCAGGAATGGCATGCGTCCCAGGCTTAAGCTAGGTACTGTGTTCCATCCTCCAGTCCACAGTGATTGGCTCAAGATAGGCATGTGAGCCAAATTGTGCCTATGAGAATCAGGCTTCGGCTTTGGTTGGCTTTGTTTAGGAAACAAAAGTGCTCTCTTTTCACTGAGATTGAAGCTGAGGGCATTTAGCTCTGGAGCTGATGTCAACCATATTGCCACCATGTGGAGTTTGGGAATGAAGCCAACATTGAGAAGAACAGATTTCAGCAATGGAGAAAAACAGATTTTTTTAATGTATTTGGGTCCTGCCTGGATCAAGCTGAGCCTAACAGAGAGATTACCTATGGAGGTTTCAATGGCCTGAACCTGTAACTTCCACATTTAACCTAAGATGATTTGAGACCGGTTTTTGTCCCATGTAACACAAAATGTCCCATGTATCTGAAATGTGGGACAATTTGTGGCCAGAGAAGGAATATGTTGACCCAATCACACAGTTAACAAGTTGCAAATATGACATACAAGAAACCAGATCTCCTGGTGCCCAGTCAAAAGGACTCACCATTGCATTATTGCTATGCTGAGTACCTCCCTGAGAACCACAAATTATTGATTTCCTGGGAAACAAATACAACAGAATGTCAACAACAGCAATTATAGTTCAATAAGTGTTTATTATGGGCGAAGCTCTTTGTTATGAAGTCTATATGGTATTTAATTTTACATTTCCATAAACTTTATGAATTTTGTATCTTAATCATCTCTATTTTAAAGATGACAAAAGTGAAGCTCAGAAATGTTTACTAACGTGAGCAAGGAAGGTCACATAGCTAATAAGTGGAGGAGCCAGAATTTAATCCTTATCTGTCTGGCTCCAAAGTCTATTCTCTTAACTATTGTGTTCATTGTTGCTAGGATTAAAGAGAAACAAAACAAACCTAGGGAATGTTTCTTTATTACTTCAAATTTATTGCAAGAATATGTCATAAAGGAGTCTTTTTTGATTAATGCAGATCTATAAAGACTGGTTTTTATTCCTCAGCCAATCAGCACTTCCATGCTTGAAGAAATCTTTAATCCCTAACACTGGATAATATGAAGTTGCACATCCCTTATCCTTTCTTTATTTTAAAGATTATACAGGAAGTATTTTTGGAAGGATAAAAATTCAATTTGCTATGTAGGAAAAAAAAAAAGTCAAACTACCAGTGGGACACTTGTATTCAAATCCCTATTCTGCCCAGAACCCCCTGTGTGATCTTGAGCAAATCACCTCTCTCCATTGGCCTGTTTTCTGATCTATAAAATCAAGAAATTTATGTTAAAATGGATGAAAAAGCTTTTGTGTGTAGAAAATGTCTTCCACTATGAAGATATTTTGGTGGGACTCCAAATATTCCATAAAATTTATTGGCTAAAACAACATTTACTTCAGTCTGGATCCCTTGGTGGGGTCCTGGAATATCTCTGAGATGTTTGGGCACTGAAAAGTAACTGCGCCCAAACTATAAAAGTATGGTACATTTATCTGTTAAGATGCTTAAAGCATTAAATATGGCATCTTCACTGTTTATTAAAAACACTTCATCAATGTGGAAATAGAGCTACAAAAAGATAATTAACTTCACCTCACTAAGGAGCCAGGCATAAACACGGGTCCACCTGACACCAGTTTATTTATCCACTCCAAGCCAAACTGCTTCCCACCTGACTCCTGCCCCATACCAGTTTCTTGAGTTTTAATTTTTATATCTTCTTGTAAGTCATATGAAGTATTTTATGGATCAAGACAAACACCAAGTCAAAATGAGGTAAACTATTTTGGTTTCCTGAGACAACAAGGCACAACACTGCCTAATGGGATAATGGAAGAATTGGTTACCCTTAAAACAATCTTTCTTGGCTTCCTTTTTCCTTGTGCATGATAAAGGCACCTTTTTTTTTTTTAAAGAAATAAACTTTATCTTTAAAAACAATTTCAGATTTACAACAAAACGATACAAAGACAGAACAGAGAGTTCCTGTAGACCCATAACCAGTGTCCCCTATTATTAACTACTTACACTCAGTGTGGTATTTTGCTGCAAATAATGAACCTATATTGATACATTATTATTAAATAAAGTCCATACTTTATTCACATTGCCTTAGTTTTTACCTAATGTCTTTATTCTGTTATAGGATCTCATCCAGGATACTATGTACATTTCATCATCATGTCTTCTTAGGTTCTTCTAGGCTGTGACCATTTCTCAGACTTTCCTCATTTTTGATAACCTTGACAATTTTAATGAGAACTGGTCAAGTATCTTGTAGAATGTCCCTAAACTGGGATTTGCCTGATGCTTTTCTCATGACTAGACTGGAGTATGGGTTTTGAGGAAGTAAAATGCCATTCTTGTCACATCACATTAAGGGTAGATAGGATCAACATGCCATATTGCTATTGGTGTTGATCTTGATTATCTGGCTCAGCTACAACAGTATCTTTTAGAACCTACCTTCCCTTCTCTATCTGGACTCTGTTTGAACATTGCTTCTCTATCAAACTATCCTAGATGGCTGGGAGATGTGATCTTAGGCCAGGATTCTATGGCAGTCTGGTCACTAGGGGTAATTTCTGGGGCATGTAAATAAAGAGGTTTTATGACTTTCCTGACGGTTTTTTTCCATTGTCTCTTTTACGGTAATACAAATAACCCAAGAGGGTACACTTTGAATCCATTGAATAGCCAATGGTTTTGAGATGGATTATATTAGTAGGTCGTAATGATTTTTTTTTTTCCTTTCCAACAGGATAAGGAATCAGGGATTGTGCATGCTGTTTGCGTTTCCCACTCACACTACCAGGGAAAGCAGAGAGGCTTTTTGCCCCTTGTTGTAATACCTTACATTCACACAGGACTTTATCTTTTAAAGAGCTTTTACATATTTAATCTGCACCCCCAAATTTGTTTAATAAATACTTTTTGAGTGATTGAATAAATGGATGAGCAGAAATGTACATTCCCAGCTCAATGTAGCACTACGAAGTGGAAATGGTAGTTTAGATTTACATAGAACTGGGTTTGACTCTTACTGAGCTTACAGAGTTTACTGACTGGGATCTTAAGTATGAGAGGTGGTTTTTATGGGCTCTCATATTTATAGGATGGTCAAATGCATCTTGAAGTGAGGGACAGAGTTCAGTGCAACAACTCATGCAGAATAACTGACATTGAGATAATACTCAATGCTTTTGTTATGATGTAGGACTGGAACATTGATCCACAATGTTTGAGTGGACGTAGTAAATAATGATTACAGTACCCTTTAAAATTTCACACAAATAAATCTCAAGTAGAAGGACTATGATTAGGGATCCCTGGGTGGTGCGGTGGTTTAGCGCCTGTCTTTGGCCCAGGGCGCGATCCTGGAGACCCGGGATCGAATCCCACGTCGGGCTCCTGGTGCATGGAGCCTGCTTCTCCCTCTGCCTGTGTCTCTGCCTCTCTCTCTCTCTCTCTCTCTCTCTCTCTGTGTGACTATCATAAATAAATAAAAATTTTTTAAAAAAGGACTATGATTATTATCATTGCCACTTGACAAAGGAGGGAACTGGGGCTCAGAGAGGTTAAGTAAGTTGCATGAGAGAGGAGGCAGGATTTGAACTCAGCTCTCTAATTCCTGAACCTGTGCAGAAAGCACTAGATTATAATCATGTGCCCTTTCTTCTTTTGGGAGGGAACTGCCTTGCTAAAGTAACTGTAGTGCTCTGTTTGGGGACTGCTTTGGGTATGAAGCAGAGCCATCATTTTTAACAATTCAATCTACTATGGTCTAAAATACACCAGATCCCTTTTAGAAAGAGCAGAGAGGAACTAAAAATTCTCTTAAAATGGAGATCACTTTGTTCCTCTGAAGAAAAGCTTACTTTATAGCCATACTGTAGAAATTACTCTAGGGTTTGTTTAACTTTTTTTTTCTTCTTCTTTGTTTCTTTCTTTAAGAGAAAGAGTCATAATTGCTAAGATTTATTCAGGAAACTTTTCTCTAGAGGATTCTAAACAATTTTGCAGTGTTTCTTAACCTCCTTAGCCACCCCCTTGGGGTCTCTCCAAATTGCTGTCTCATTAAAGAAGGAGTGCCCTACCCAGGCTTTTGGGGAGAACACATTCAACTATTTCTCAGATGTATCATATATGTAGAGATGGGCGGGAGTGGGGGATCTTCAGGCATTAGATCATCTGGTTTATTCCAACACTGGGAGGTTGTTCCCAGTTGGAGATCTCAAGAGTTGTGAATGGCTGCTAACCTGAGGAACTTCACATCTGTTACTTGAGCCCAGTTCTTGAGCAGCAAGACCTACTGATGAACAGGTATTGCTTTGGGTTTGGATTTTGGGGTTTGGGCTTTTGTTTTTTGGGAAGTGTTTTTAGATTATTCAAGTAAGTCTTCTAGGTAGGAATAAGAAAGGCACAGAGATTATCACTCTGTACACATTATTTAGACTGAATTATGCTGATTTTATGATCTGGTGCTTGAGTGGGTGTTGGCACCTTGTGCTCACTCTCTGTTCCTAGCCAGTGGGGGAGAAGGGAGTTGAAGAAGGAAGAAAAAGTAGGAGAAATGTGGAAAGACAGAAGAGCGTCCCCCTCTGTCCTTTCTGCCTTTGTAACCAGCATCACCCCCATCTATCTCCTAGCATAGCTCTCATTTCTTCCCCTGCACTTCCAGGGTGACTGAGGATTTAATCTCCTCAGACAGTGGTAGAATTGGTTGTACTTTCTATTTTATTGCATTTGCAGTGGGTGTACAACATGTCTTCATTAACTCTCCATGACATTCAGAATAGCTTGGGATAAAAAAGACACTCAATCAAAAAGGAAAAACAGTCCCCCACCCTCCCATCTTCAATCCCAAGTATCCCCCAGGGCACGTATTAATTACTGAAGATGAATGCTGGACCTTCATTCTCAGCAGGGGCTTTTAAATCGTATTGCTCTGTCAGGTTAGAAGGTGGTGCTTCATCTTACAAAATGGTAAAGGAGTCTCAACTTCTTGTGGAAGTAGCAGCTAATATTGGCTTCCATTACTGAGTGCCTATAAGGTGCCTAGTGTTATTAAAGTCTCTTCATGAATTAGCTCACATAATCCACACCCTGCAAGACACATTATCATCCCCATTTGCTGGATGGGGAAACTGATTCCAAACACCATGCTATCTTAAATACAATAGGTAGCTCCCCATGGTTCAAAACAGAGGGAGATCTGTAATTCTTCAAAGTGATTTGTGTCCAGGAAGGCACTATCATTGTATCTCTCCATTGTTGTATCTCTCAACGAGAGCCAACTTATGGCTCTCAGATGCCAGCTTATACATCAACCTTCCAGGGAAGGTTTCCTAGCTCCAGACAAGATGGAACTGTATTGTATTGTTTTGTTTTGTTTTGTTTTTATCAAGTAGGGATGTTATGGATGTCCACCGAGGAGGCAATGTTCATGGCGTTGACTTAACCTTTAACTGTTGTGTGGCCAAAGTACCTTCTGTTGCCAAACTACTCCTCTTTTTTCTCTTCCTTGTCTCACCTTACCTGAGCAACCATCAACATTCCATAGCTGAGGCTAAAGAGATACTGAGTCCAGGAGTGCTACACTTACATTTTTTAAAGATTTATTTATTTGAAAGAGAGACAAGTAGGAGAAGGGGCAGAGGGAGAGAAATTCTTTTCCACTGAATCTGGTGCCTCACCTGGAGCTCAATCCCAAGACCCTGAGATCATGACCTGAGCTGAAATTAAGAGCCAGACACTCAACAGAAGAGCCATCCAGATGCCTCCAGAAGGGTAACACTTATAAATATGTGTTCTTGGGAACACTAGTCTCAGTGTTTGCTTTCAGAATAACACTTTCTGAAAAAAAATCCTAAATATTTTCCCCTTCCCTATCTCCACTCATTATTTCTAGAAACATGTACTTGAAGATTCTGAGATGTCCTATAGGAAAAAAAGAAGCAAATAAAGCAGAAAGAAAACAAAACACAAAGAAACATTTACTTTTGTTTGATCAGTCTGTCCTTTTTCCTATTTAAATTTTTAAGTGTCTCCTTCTCTGCCCACCCCCTCCCAACTCTGGAAACATCATTTCACGTCCTTTGGAACTATGGTTTTCTAGAGAATATCTTAGGAATCTCCATGCCAAGGACAATCCAAAGGGTTATCATCATAAACTTCAAATAAAATGAGGATTTCACTGATTGTCCAGATAGATGTACACTTTCTCTCTTCTGAAATCCTACATTGCTTTAACTTCATTGCTCTTATGGCTTATAGCTTAAAGACGATATGGCAAGAGACAAGTATGTAAAGATGAGATGGAGATGAGCAATGTGTCCTACCTTATTCTTTTTTCCCTTGTAACTGATTACAGTTCCCCCTGTTCCCCCATTACAAATGAGTATGTGTTCTTTTTTTTTTTTACTGAATTTATATAAAATTCAAACTTCAACCAATGCAGAATCAATATGCTCTACCTCAGATTGCACTAGTATCTAATTCTCATTCCCTCCCAACAGTGTAAACTCTTTTAATGGGTACATAGCCTGCTGCCTGGAACATTGTAGGTCCTCAGGAGACTTGAGCTGAATAGGTGAATGTGTTCTGTTTTTATTGATTTTATTCACGCAGCCAGGAGTTCCTTGTGGACAGAATGCCCAGGCTTACCTATGCTCCTCCACACCTAACAGGTGTATAGCAGACACTCGGTAAACCTTTGCTTGCTGCAACCACTTTGCCCTCTAGGATTATTTCCTGAGCATACTTTGAAGGAAGGTCTCTACAGCTAAAGCCAGGCATGCTTGTGTTTGTATTTCCATTCTGTCATGTACTTGTTATTGAGTTTAATTAAGAAGCTTGGTATCTGTGCCTATAAATGGGGTCAATACTATCTGCTTGATAGAGGGGCTGTTTGGCTCACATGTGGAGATGTATGTAGGTAAATGTGCTTTGTAAATGCTAGAGGATTTATTTATTTATTTATTTTGCTCATGCAAAAAGCACACGGTGGGTAATACATACACGTGTAGGAAACTACCACTGTTCTAACAGGGGTGCCAGACAAAAGGTCCTATGATTAACTACTATTGACTTACAATGTTATGCACAGCTTTGGAAAAGGGGAAATCAAGAGTACTTTGTCAAGGATGTTGTCTCCTGTCTAGCATGTGCTAGAACACATGTGCTAGATCTGTGCTAGAGCACAGATCTCTCCCTCCTCATAATGTCTGGAAGATTTCGAAAGTTCAGAAAAGGGAGGTCACCTGACCAGAGTCACACGGGCAATAGGGGTCAGAGCCAGGATTACAACTATGGCTTAGACCAAATGGCCCCATCCATCACACTTCCTGCCTAATGCATCTGTTCTCATCTACTCTGGACTGAAGAGAAAGGATGAGAATATCTTTACTATAATAAACCCTCTTTTGTGGGGTACTAGTGAAGGATGCTCAGGGTCTGAGCTGGGTCTTTTGTTCCAAAGAGCAAAGATAATTCAATCATGGCTGCTATGGAAGTGGCGACCCATGAAACCTGGCTGGCTGGTTGTAATTAATCACTGCAAGGCAGCAGAGAAGGAGCCCAGGCTGTTAGAACACCCAGGAGGCTGTGGTTGCAGGGTTCCAACAACTGACATTTGCAACTCAGTGTCTCCACAGGAGACTGGAACTTTGGAAACTCCAGAACTCAGCAAAGATTCTGAGGGTTGGGAGCCTTGTCCTTTTGGACACCTTACCCCAACGAGCTCTCCAAGCCCCTGACATTTGGGGGATTGTCAGTGCTTTGGGCTGCCAGAGAAAGGCCCTATCTCAGAAGCCAAAGTCATCAACAGAAAGGGAATTGAATGAGCAGGTTTTTTCAGAGACTGGAAGAGAAACTGTTTCGAAAATCTGTTTTGACTTTTGCAGACACTGCCTTTCCCTCTGGCCCCATAATTGAGTGGGGCTGGCGATACTTATTCATCTTTTTAGTCTATGACTGAGTCACCCCCTCCTTCTCATCAAAATGTTATGAGTATGCAGAGGAAAGGTGTTTATTGAACAGTCTCAGTCCATTTTAGGGTAGTAGTGATGTAGGGGGTTATGGCTGTTCTCCCCAAGGGAATTCCAGAAGAGTCCTGTACTTAGCAACTGAGTAAGAAAAATATCAGTCTGTACATAACAGATGTAGATGACTTAGGCTTTCTTTTGGTGAGGGTGGGAGGGCTAAATCCATTTGGGCAGCAAATAAGACAAAAATTTTGCTTCCATTGGTCAGGGTCTCTATGAAAGTTAAGCAAATACCTATACAGGTACCCAGCAAATACTTGGGGTACCAAGTACTCCATATCTTCATGTGCTTGCCTTCCGGTTTTGTCTTCCTTTTTTTAAGATTTATTTTTTTAATTTTTATTTTTTAAAGACTTTATTTATTTGAGAGAAAGAGAGAGCACAAGCAGGAGGGGCACAGAGAGATAGAGAATCCCAAGCGGACTCCATGCTGGGTGTGAGGCCTGATATGGGGCTCGATCCTAAGACCCTGAGATCATGACCTGAGTCAAAGCCAAGAGTCAGATGCTCAACCAATGGATGCTCCCCTTGCCTACCTTTGTATTCCCTCCTTTCCTTCTTATCTAGGTCATCTCCTCTGATTCTATTTGCAAGTCCAGATTAAGTTCTTTGAGAACAGTGCAGTCGATACAGATGATATAATGAATCTAATCAAATTACTTATGCCCCTGGGCTCTCCAGTTAAAAAGAAACACCTTGCAAATATATAGCACCATACATTTCCCCAAGTATCCTCAGTTTCCCTGTCTCATTCATTCTGTACTTCAATTTTGTGAGGTAAACAGATGAATAGTATTATCCACATTTTACCAAAGCTGAGATCTAAGAGCAGCTATAAGTTTGGGTGCTTCTTATTTTGTACTGCTCTGAATTTTAGTTTGAGATATATCCATCTACCTACTTGCCATCAGTACTGTGATAATCCACAGACCCCTCAAATTCAGCATATGTGTAACTGACCTCATCACTTCTCATCCTTCCCTCTTTCTCCCTCTGGTTTTTCCTTGGTCTTCTGGTTCAATTGAAAGCCTCTACTCTTCATCCAATCATCCAAGAGAGACATCTTTCCTTCCCTCTGCAGACCCACATCCAATCAGTTAGTATCTCTTACAGATTCTCTCCCTTCTTATAATCTTGTAAATCTACCTCCATCGCTTCCATCCCAGTTCAAGCTATCATCAGCAGCAGCCTCCTGACCACCCTCTGTATATTGAGTTTGGTCCCACCCAGCTCATTCTTTATATAACAGACTGAGTGTTCTTTCTAACATGAAAGTCTGATCATATCACCTTTCCCATCCTGTAAGTTAAAACTTTCAGTGATTTCATGGGTCTGTAGGGGTAAATCCATGCATTTGATTATTTGTGTTTTGACTACCACTGGGTTTTGTGATTTGAGTATTATAGTAGTTATTCTATTCTAGTCTCATTGCTCTTGTATTTCCACGCTATCCCATTTACACTCCAACCTACACCATGAGCCTCTTGTGTTTTAACCAGATGAAATTTCTCCTACTTGAACCCACGCCTCACTCATCTGTGCTCTCCACTTACCTGGGTGATCACCTGCATGCTTTTAGGTGTCATACTGCCTCTTCCAAAAAGTCTTCCTTGAGCACCTTTCCGGGTTGTCTCCTCTAGGTTTTCATACTATTTTGTACTTCCCTATACTATGGCACTCATTCCATTAAAGTGCTTTTGGTGTTTGTTTTACTTTTTATTTTCTTTGTATTCTTTTTGAGTGCAGATTCTGTGCCTTATTCAACTTTAGCTTCAAAGGCTAGCAACAGATCTTTGATGTATACCTGAGAGGTGCAGTAACCTGTCTGAGATCCTCCACTCAGAGTGAAGGAGCTGCTACTCAAACCCAAATCTCGTTTCTCCAAGTCAAGTACTGCACAGAGGGAGACGATAACGACCACAAACAAACAACGCAAAACCACGAGTTGGCCCCACTGTAGGAATGATGAGAATCCATTCTTCTCTGTTAATGGATAGGATATAGCACTTAATTCCTAAATAGTGACATACAATGGACTACCTATGAAGAAAGTTTTCCTGGCTCTCATCTTATCTCCACCCTCTTCTCTCACTGTCCTCTTGAGGACTCATTCTGTCTGCATCCTGCATGGTCTTTGACTCTCTTGGGAGAAAAGAAAGAAGTTACCAAGAAGTGCTATGGTTCCTGCTTTTTGTTTTCCCTTGAGAAGTAAAGGAAGTGCAGGTCCCACTAACCAGGCTCACTGTCACCAAGCCCTCATCAAGCCACCTACCTCACCCTCACAAAGGGAAATGCAAGTAAATTAGGGCTTTGGTGTCAGCAAAACCAAATAAATTTGGTTTACGTAAAACCAAAGACTTAGTACTATTCTCTCTAATCATATGATTCCACCAGTGTTTACTTAGCTAGAAATTGTAATATAACTAAAACAGTTTTCGTCACCCTAGGGAGGACTGCAGAGTCCCAAAAGGAACATCACTGTCAACAAACTTGGTATTAAATTTGAAGACTGTTGTGAAGAAGTTGCCCATTTCCTTAAGAAGAAAACTGAGGCTAGAGGGAGAGAGAATGTGCCTAAGGCCACTCAGTAAGAGAGCCACAGAACTGGAATGCAGGTCTGCGGGTTCCCTATTCATGCTCTTTTCAGCTTTTCTAACAACTCTGAGGATACCCAAGGCTGAAAAGCCAGAAAAATGAATTCCATTTACTCTGGATCCAGAGGTAGTTAGCATCCCAGTATGCTTTTGAGGGGTTTGGAAATTTGACTGCACTTTGAGGGATGGGATGTTCCATTAATCATGGAAACCAATAATATGCCTTCATTTGACCAATTTTTTCAGAGCCAACCCCGAATGTCCACTATTTTCCATTACATTCATAATCTCTCCCTCTTAGGGAAGAGAAAAATAAAGAAAGCAAGGGGGGAGGAGAGGCGGCAGGGTGACTCCATGCCTGTGTTTCCCTGTGGTGGAATGGATGGGCTGGTTTAAATTTGTCAGCTGCTGGCTCAGGTTCCCTGGGCCCTGCCTCTGAAGAGTGTTCCTGTTGAATTTTAAATGGGAGTGAAATTAGGTCTCCACATAGGACCTCTCATACTTTTATTTCCTTGGGTGTTCCTGCATGGCACACGAGGATGGAAAGCAGTACTGTGTGTTTGACCCTACTGAGAGCCCATTATGCTCTGAAGAAGAAATTACTCACTGCCTCTTTAGTTGAAACACACCTAAAGCCCGGCCATGCAGATGTCAATCCTGGGCATTTGGAGGCTTTAAAGCACATCAGGAAAGAAAATTAGGCTATCCTTATAGCCTAATAAGCCTTATATCCTATATTACCACTAATTTAGACCAATCTCCTTTAAAAAGGAAGGGGGAGAGAGATAGAGATAGAGAGAGAGGAGGGGAGAGAGAGAGAGAGAGAGAGAGAGAGAGAGAAAGGGAGGTGGGAAGAAAATTAAAAGGCAGAGTAGGGAAATAGCATGACCCAAGGTCATACAGTGAGTGACCAACAATTCAAGGATGGATATCCGTTTCCTAGCTGAGTTCTACTAATGACATGAGCCTTTCAGGTATTGAAAGCTACTGTGGCTGGTTGCAGAGGGTCTGTGGACAGAACAGGGCTTGGTCCTTTCTCTGTCATTGTTTTCCCTGCCAAAGTGTAATCTACAAGGCCTTTTGTGGTAGGTTCTCAGTTTTATGGATAGTGACCCTTCCCAGGGCCCACTCTGCTGCTCTTCCAGAGTCTGCCCTTCACTCTCTCCTCACAGTGAGGGTAACCTCCCCCATCTACCTGGGACTTTCTTACGAGCTGCACTTAGTTGGGTCACTGAAAGCCTCTTTCCTTCAAACAAGAGACTGAGGCAGTGCTTACATTTTAATACTTTCTTGGAACTTCCATTCCAAAGCAGGGGTGAGGGGAAGGGAAGTGAGGTGGGTATAAAGGAAAAGCAAATACAAGACGACAAATTACTGAGCTATCCACTTCACAATAACATCCAGCTGATGGCTAGCTAATGGAGGATATCTCCAGAGAGGCAGTAGGGAGTTACTATATATTATAACAGTTACCCAGGATTGAGCCCAGAGAAAGGGAAAGCAATTTATCTGTTAAATTTTTGGCTTCTGCTGTATCTAATTGGTCGTATTCTTCAAATAAGTTAATTCTGCAACATTTCCAGTTAGCACTCTCCAACCTTGCAGAGTCACCGCAGCAATCTGAGCATCCATGGATCAGTGGTATCAGAAACCATGCAGCATGCTGGTCCTCCCCCCTGGGGAAAGCCCCGGCAGTCAGGTGTCAGGAGAAGAGGTGACGGAAGGATCAGGAAAAACTAGCTCATATAACTCTCTCAAGCAGATGTATGTGTCAACTATAATTAGAAGCTTCTGTATATCCCAAATGGAGAATGCCAGAGCCCATAATTTAAAAAGAGGCCCTGAGAAATCATTCTTCTATTTGAATCCTATGCTCTTCCAAAATATATCAACTGTGTATTGACCCTTTTCCCCTTCAGTTCAGCTATTCTGTTGTTCTCTCATTCTCCACCTCTCACTTCTCTATTTTCTTATTTCCATAATTAAAAACTCTTAATCTTAGTGATTAAAGATGCATGGATCCATCCCTCACCATCACTGCCAAAACTAAGAAAAACCAAAGGGGGAGATTGAGGATAGATTTTAGAAGGTCTCTCTCTCTCTCTCTCTCTTTTAAAGTTTTTATTTATTTATTTTTTTTTTAATTTTTTATTTATTTATGATAGTCACAGAGAGAGAGAGAGAGAGGCAGAGACACAGGCGGAGGGAGAAGCAGGCTCCATGCACCGGGAGCCCGATGTGGGATTCGATCCCGGGTCTCCAGGATCGCGCCCCGGGCCAAAGGCAGGCGCCAAACCGCTGCGCCACCCAGGGATCCCTAAAGTTTTTATTTAAATCCAAATTAACAGATAGCATAATATTAGGTTCAGGTGTACAATGTAGTGATTTAGCATTTCCATATATCACCCGGTGCTCACCACGACAAGTGTTGTCCTTAATTCCCACCACCTATTTAACCCATTCACCCACCCCACCCACCAGTTAAGAGTCTGTTTCTTGGTTTGCCTCTCTCTCTCTCTCTCTCTCTCTCTCTCTCTCTCCCCTCTCTCCCCTCTCTCCCCTCTCTCCCCTCTCTTTTAGAGGGTCTTGAAAACTAAATTTAGGAGCTTGGACAAGGTCTGTCTCTAGTGAAGAGGGTGCCATACTTCTGCTCAAAGCAATTCCACCCCACTGCCCATACTGTGTATCCTTTCTATTCCCCACCCCCCAATCCAAGTCTTACCTTTGTTCAAGATAAGCCTAATTTTAGCACTTCTGTTTTTCAGCCATGCTTCCATTTATGAGATACTCAGAAGTTATTGAACTTCTACTAAATTCTAGGTACAGGGTGAGTTCCTGGGACTAGACTGACATCTTAATGCTATTTAAATCTAGCAGGGAAAACAGTCAAGACCATAAAATTACAATCTCCTGTGAAAAGTGCTGGGATGTAGGGGATACTGGGTGCCTACAGAAGGGGCTCTTGCATTGTCTAGGTAAAGATTTAGAAAAAACTCCTCAGGAAAGATGGCAGCCAGTGTACAGAATGGAGGATAAGAAGAGGTTAACCTAGATCAATGGAGAGGAAACCATGCATAATGTCTGGAAGGTGAGAGAGAGCTCTGTTTTTGCGACTTCAATGTGAACTGACTAACTGAAATGCTTAGAGCATGAGAGGTGTGATAATCAGTGTCCAAGATGATCCCTGATGATTTTAGTCCCCTGGCATTTATTTACACTCTTATGTAGTTTCCTCCTGCATTAAATAGGGTGAATCTGTGTAATCACTAAAATATTTTGGAAATGATCATGTATGACTTCCAAGGCCAGGGCAAAAAGACCTTATAGATTATACTGTGCCCTTTCTTGGATCACTCAGTCTGAGGGCATGCCAGCTGCCATGTCATGGGGACACTCAAATAGTCCTGTGGAGACAACACAGGGAAGAACTGAGGTCTCCTGCCAACAATGAGCATTCACTTGCCAGACATATGAGTCAGTTACATTAGAAGAAGATCCTCCAGTCCCTGTCAAGCTTTTAGACAACTCAACCTCAGATGACTGTGACTTCATGAAAATCTTGAACCAGAACTCCCCAGCTGAGCTGCTCCTTACCCATGGAAAGTGTGTGAGGTATAAGGCATTTCTAAGGCATGCAATTTTGGGGCAATTTGTTACACAGCAGTAGACAACTGATACAAGAGAGGAGGGAATATGCACTAGGACTGGGGAAGCAGACATGGGTCAAATCACAGAGGGATTTGTAGAGCCTGTTACGATTTTGGAACTTTTACAACAATAGTGAATCATTAATGGTACTTAAGCAGAAGAATGCTATCATCAGGTTTATGTTCCTGTGGACTCTTTGAGATCAACTCTGTTCTTAAACTTCTCTTTCTTGCATGGCACAGAACAAATTTCTTTGCATTAAACATGACAAATGTAAATTTCAACTGAAGAGCAATAGACTGTAGACAGTATAAGATCTCTCAGTAGCAGCAAGAAAGGAGGATCTCTGGTTCCCAGACTAAGTAAAATTGATGGGATGCAGCTCCAACATTCCTCCACTCCCCACCAAGCCCATATTTATGGATGGGTGAAGTGAAATGCTTGCTGTCAAGCATGTTCAATTCAGTTTCTTTATAATATGGGTGTGTATGGGGGGGAGTAGAAAGAACATCTGCCTAACAGACATATCATAATATAACACGATTTTTCCAAATATATTTATATTCTTGGTGTGGGAGTTGGAGTAATGATTTGACCCCAAAATGTCAAAATGTGTGAAATAAAACTATAGAATTGTATAGTCTTAGAGTCATAAAAAAACTGTAGAAGTAATTTAGTTCAACTTCCAACCCAATGCTGGATTCATCTACAGATAGGCTGATCATAGCACCTATAATTTACTGAGTATTAATTGTTAGGCATTCTGCTAAAACCTTTATTAACATCATCTTATTGATCACTAACACACACTAAGAGGTAGCCACTATTACCAATTTTTAAAATAAATAATCAAACCAAGGTTTAAAAAGCCTAGGTCAGTTCTTCTCAAACTCCAATGTGCATAGAAATGGCCTAGGGATCTTGTTAAAATCTAGATCCTAACTCAGTAGATATGGGGTAAAACCCAAGTTTCTGCATTTCTAACAGGCTCCCAGTGATAGTAGTACAGCCTCGGTAAATACCACAAAGTCTCAAGGGAAAGATATAGAATAGTTAAAGCTTCTTCTGCCAAACTTCAAAGAATAAGTTCTTAACACTAACAACTACATCTCCACCTCACTAGAATGGTGATTACCCAGTTCCTACACAAGTGCTTTCCATTTGCTTGGATTCCTCTACTTCACAAGGTAGCTTCCTTTTCCAATCCTGAAGACCTATATAGTTAAAGTTACTTCTTGTTCTGAATCAAATTCTGTACCCATGGAACTCCAGCAGACCACATGTTAAATCATTACCAAAGAAGCACTTCCTTTATGATTGGATTATTGTTCCTTCTGAGTGTTCCATTTATCAGGGAGCCTTGGAAGAAGGAGGGGAGAATTTGGATACCAACATACATACCTCTTGAACTCATAACATTCATTAATGAATAATTAGATGAATGATGGGGCCAGGGGAACCTGAGTGGTTTCGTTGGTTAAGTGTCTGACTCTTGATTTTAGCTCAGGTCATGACCTTAGGGTCATGAAATTGAGCCCTGTGGTGGATTCCACACTCTGTGGAGTCTTCTTGAGACTCTCTCTCTCACTCATGCTCTCTCTCTCTTTCTTGAAAAAAAAATGACCAGGGTCAGAGGCATAGCATTCTAGAACAAGTCTAAACTTTTATTAACCTGAGTCAGATCTAAAGTAATAGTAATATAGAAGGGGATATTTCAACCAGAACCACTTTTCCTTTTTCACATGATTTCAGGTCATCAATACGGATATGGACTCGAACACTTTGATAAATAAAATACGTCATAAGTCATATTAATTAGATCCCTCCAACTGCCTGTATTGGTCAACTGACTTTCCCCCATTCATATGGAATAAGGCATAACAAGGTGCCCACAGGAAATGTGTTACGGCTCTGTGGACTGAATCTATAAGCTATGAATGGAGAGAGTAACTTTCCTATAAATTGGCTGTATGCTCTCAAATATGAAGCTAAATTATTTAGTATCAAGGAGAGCACAATTGTATATATAAAAGTCATTGAGCTGGGAGTCAGAAAACCTGAGTTCTAATATTGCCTTTATAGCTAATTTCTTTGTGTCTTCATCTAATCATCTATCTACAAAAAGAGAAGTTGGCTGGGATCAGACCAAATGGTCACCATTTCTCTTCCAGGTCAGAGATTCTAGGCATTAGTTTCATAGAGTGCAAGCAAAGCCTTCAGTTCCAAAACATCAAGCATCTCATAACCAGAAACCAAATTATCAATTACTTTTCTTCATTTTCTAACAGCAGCAGGAAAATTAAAAAAAAAAAAAACAGTTGTTAGAAAATGAAACAGTGATGTCTACGGAGGGTTCTAATCTGTTACTCACTTTTTCAGGACAGGATGTATTTCTCTCAAAAGCCAGCCGAGGTAAAAAAGATTCAGACGGATGGTGGCAATTCATGCCACCTTGCCACTCAGTTCAGAATGTACTGAATTAATAGATACTTGGAAACCTTTCTCAGTTCCATAGTCCCGACTCACAAATAGGAATTACGAGGTCTTTGACGTCCTGCTGATATTATATTGTTTCTTGATGTTCCTTGGGTAAATTTCTTTAAGTGTCTCTATCCTCAGCTGAAATGGTATCTTATAATTTTTTTCCATCAATAATCCTTAGTGACTTGTAAGAAGATGGCCCCTAAAATGCTGCCATCTACCATTGGGAGACCAAGTTTCCATTTCAATGATAAACCACAAGAATTTTAGAAGCTATGGGCCAACTTTTATGGAGGTTTCTTGTTAATATTACTCATGATATATTTTCCCCCTATTACTCCAAAGCCATATCCCTTTCAACGACTGGAAAGAGTGTGTATTGTCTGAGTTTAGTGTCTGTAGAGGCACAGGCTTGGGGAAAATGAGGCTTCTTGGGTGTGGATTCAGCACCAGGAAAGTGCTCTGATTATAGAATTGCAGAATCAAAAATGTAATAGAGCCAATCATTTTAAAATCAGACTTTAAAGAGTGATGGGCAAAGAGAAAGGGGGAGCTCAGGTTTAGCAACATAGGCTCTGTGCCAGGCATTATATGGGACCTTACCTGTATCTACTGGTTTCAGTCCTGAGAGGGAGCTACTTATTAACTTTGCTTTCCAAGTGAGGAAATTAAGTGGGGCTGCAAGAGTTTAAATAACATGCCCAAATTCACACAGCTAGCAAGTGACAGAGAACCAGTGTCTCCAAAAGGTCTTTTGTGACCTGGAATTCAAACTCTCTTCAATGTTCCTGGCTCTGCTGCTTACTTGTTAAGTTACCTTGGATGAGTTACTTAATGTAGCAGAAACTCCACTTCCTCATCTATTAGAGAGAGAGAGAGAGAGAATGCTTTTGATGCTGTTACTCAGAGTGAACAGTCTCTAGCAATACATGAGCACATTAAACACTGTAATCATTAAGGTCATCAAAATATCATTATTGCATCATGCTGCTCTTTTAATTGCATACATACACAAAAGTAGAATAGTGCTAAGGCAAAGGAGGAAGAAGGGAAGAAGAAATATAATGCCATTTTCAACCTGAATTGTATTCTCATATGCATTTTGATTTTGTGGTCACAAAGGTGACAATTCAGGACTTCACCATGTGCTTCTCGGACCATAGTCAGGATGAAGGGGCAACATTCATGAACTAAATCTCTCCATTTTTCTTTTGTCTACCTTCCAATTACATTCTCTCCTCCCTACTTCTAACTCCGGGCTCCTATCTAATTGTATGAAGCCTCCTTGTCCTCTTTTATCTCTGAAGCATTCATCTTGAGAGATGTGGGCTGGAGATGCAGAAAAGGGGTGGTCAGGGGGATGGATTGAACTGGCCAGAGGAGAGAGAAGATGACCAAGGCACAAGGCAAGGGACTCTGAGCACCAGGGAGTGAAGGCAAAGGCTGTCCTGGCTGTCAGTCTTCTCTTCACACAGTCTGGTGCCTCAGCCCCTATATTATCTTCTGTTAGGAGATACATACATCATAGCAACTGCAGGGATTTTCAAATGTCACTTTTGTCTCTGTCCACTCTATCCCCTGGTTGCTGATGTGGGAGCCCCAAGAGATATTCATCAATCTTACTGTTTTCATCCACTTGGAAATCATCAAACTTTTCCCAAAACAGGTTACTCTCTTTTTCCGATCCTGAACTTCAATCCTAGAACATTGTCCAATAACAACTCAAATAAGGGAAGTCAATGAAAACAAATATTCTCCAGACTTATACAACTTATATATGTACATATACCTTTAGGTGCACACACACGTGTGTGTGTGTGTGTGTGTGTGTGTTATTCCCCAACATACATCTGTGTGTGTACTTATGCAAAAGCAACTGACTTGCTTTTGAACATTGTAAAAGCAGGATTGCATTTCTTCTCTCAGACTTTAAGCCCATTAGGATAAGAGGGTTTTGTTAAATTACTCTGAGTTTTCATCATACATTAGAAGTCCAGGCTGTCTCTGAGCTGGTTGCTGTATTTCCAAGTGGTCCTTTTTTCCAACCTATCACCTTGGCTTATCAAATATACAACCAAGTTGAGGTACATTTTAGGGAGCTTCAACCCAAGTTTTGAATAATTATAATCATTCCTTTTTACTTGTTTTTTATAGTTTTGAAGTACCAGGATCAAGTGCTTTGGAGAAGTTATATTAAAAAAAAAAAAAAAGCTAATGAATTCATGTATTCCGTTTGGAAGTCTCTGTGTTTTCGTTGGTGGTGTTCTTCACCCCACCCCCTCTTTGGAGATCAAAAGCTCCTCTTTTGGACCAAGGGACAAATCAGGTTATAGAAATTGCCACACTTTCTCCACCCTCCCTCCAAACAGGCGGCAGCTTGGGCTTTTTGGATCTTGGCAGTTGCGTTCCCCCTTTGTCCCTGAGGTGGTCCAGGGGAGGACCCAGGCCATTGTCCCAGGCTCCAACCTTTGTTGGATTCTTGAGAAAGGGCTGCTAAGGCAGACACAAGGCCGGCTTTCAAGTTTTCCCGCCTCGAAAACTCTATTGAGGCGTTTTGTGTGGTTACTTGTGGGGGTCAGGCTTCTGATCTGACCCCTCGCATCCCCGGGTAATTAGAGCATGCAGAACAGCACCTCCTTCCTGGCTAATTGGCTCTCTCAATGAACCTTTCAGAGAGGAAGTTTGTCTATGACTCACTTGCCCTCCACAGCACACTTCAGGCCCCAGCACACTCATCTGTCTAGGTGATGGGATAGAGATTTAGGATGCGATTAGAACTGGGATCAAACAAGCCCCTGATTGCCCCATTAGCGATGGGGCCCATTAACTCTTTGAGAGCTGTCTACCACCCTGGTGGGAAACCGACCGCAAGTGAAGGCACTTTCTCAGGCTTGGTGATGCTAACATGTTTATAATCTATTTCCAGAAATTATGATAGCTCCTGGGGCTTACCTGGGAATCAATCAGCACGGTAAAAAACAGCAACATTTAGCTTGACATTAACAAACAGCTTAGGAAAAGACAGAAAGCTGACGGGAAGGGAGTTGGAGTAGAAAATAGTTATTTTAATAAATCATGATACACTGGTGGCAGAGATCGGGTTTAGGGAGGCAGCTCTATGGAGCTTCGTGCACTTAATTCAAGGAAGCAAGTGTGAGGCAAACAAGGAAGGGCTCCTCAGTAGCCCTAGACACAAGACCTCCCTGGACACAGTCCTTGTGGACTGCCCTCCAGCCAGGCCACTCCATCTGGTAATGGCCACATTACATTTCCTGCTGGAAAGAGTAAGGATTCTTAGCAGGCTCCAGTGCAGACAAATTAGGTCTTGGTTTTGTAGGTCATCTCTTGTTTTTCATGAATGATTTACCTCCCACTTTCCTGGCTGATGCCCAGGTCATTCACAGACTGTAACTTGAATCTTCCCTGACAGGTTGTGACTTTTAGGAGTTCTTAAGTGGTGAGTTATGTGAGCAAGGAATGCTAAATGTTAAAAATAAAGACAAACACCAGGCTGTTAATGCCGCTTACGTTAAGGATGGCAAGGAAGGATGGAGGAGTGAGGGGGTAGAGGAAGAGTATTTTTTCTTCATATACTTTTGAGTATATACTCCTTATGGTAATACAGTAAGTTTTCATTTTGAAATGGGAAAAATAAACTTAAAAATGTATTTATATATTTTTTTTTCATAAGGAGAACATGTAAGTTGGCTTTTCTTGGCTTTTTTATTCGATGCATCTCATGCCACATGGATTAGTAAGTATGAGATTTTGCTGATGAAAAAAAACTCTTATTTAAGAGTTCATATAGGTCAGCCTATATATTTGCATATTGAATCTTAGCTCCGCCACTTGCTGACTGGATAGTTGGGGTAATTTATTCAGTTTCACCAAAGACCCAAGACCTTCATCTGCTAAGTGGAGATATTTTGTAAATATCTTTGTGGTTTGTCATGTGGATTAAAAGTAAAAAAAAAAAAAAAAAAGATAATGCATATGCAGTGTCCAGTCCCACACTGAACACCAGGGGATGGCTTTGTTAATGGTGTGAATGCTGCTGTTGTCATTGTAGTTCAGCGAGCTCTATTTCAGGAGAATGAAGTCACGATCACCCAATGGGAGAGTCTGCATTCTAGGCCCTCTGACTTCAAGCTTGCTTCCCTCTCAGGACTCCAGGTGGGTCCCTCTACTGATTTTTATTCAGGGGTTAAAGGGAGCATGTTTGCTTTACTGTCTCCATTTTATACAAGAAGAAACAAAAGAAAAATGTTAAAGCTGGCTCAAATCGTCCAGAACTCTCTTCACAGCCTAACAGGGTTGTTTACTCAGAAATCCTACTGCTTTTACAATAGAAAAAAAGTAGTATTTTTAGGGTACCACAGATGATTTTCCCATCTTGGGTTATGGTATTCTTATGACTTTTCTCACTGTGGGATTTTAACAAATTGAATCCACTGGTGGAAATGGTTTGATTTCTCTCTCCTGCATCGTGAGCTCGAGAGCACACATTATTTATCCGTATGCAGTGCCTGACACTTGTCATAATCTTTGAATGGGCAATGATAAAAGCTTAAACTGTGAAAAAAACAAAACCAACTCAAATATCCACAAATACAGCATGGATGATTTTCCCAACTATATGTTAAATGTTAATGGTGAGACACAGTTTTCTTCATTCTTACATTCCAAGCAACATGTGCTGTGCCTAGGGCATAGGAGGACTCAATAAATGCTTGTTGTGTGTGACTCAATAAATAAATTATAGCTACTATTTGAAAATCTTAAAAAAGAAGAAGGAGAAGAAGAAAGCCTCAAGGAACCACCACTTCATTTGCTGACTGCAAGGCATGCCCTTGGGTAATCGCAAAGAGAAAGGGAGAGAGCTAGATTTAGACCATAGATTTAGACCATAAGACCAGAGCTAGATTTAGACCATAAGAAAAGAAAGAAGGGGGATGCCTGGGTGGCTCAGTGGTTGAGTGTCTGCCTTTGGCTCAGGGCATGATCCTGGGATCCGGAATTGAGTCCCACATGGGGCTCCTTGGAGGGAACCTGCTTCTCTCTCTGCCTGTGTCTCCACACCCCCCATGTGTCTCTCATGAATAAATAAAATCATTTAAAAAAATAAAAGAAGGGAAGAGGAGGGAATAGGGAGATACAGAAGGAAAATGAGGAATATGTAGGGAAAAGATGGAGAAAGAGGATGAGAAGAAAGAAAGAAAAGAAAGAAAGAAAAGAAAGAAAGAAAAGAAAAAAAGAAAAGAAAAGAAAGAAAAGAAAAGAAAAAAGAAAAGAAAAAAAGAAAAGAAAGAAAAGAAAAGAAAAAAAGAAAAGAAAAGAAAAGAAAAGAAAAGAAAAGAAAAGAAAAGAAGAAAGAAAGATTTACGCTCCTAAATCCTGTCTTATGAATAGTGCACACAAGGAGCGGTAACATAAATGAGGCTTGGCTTATAAAGAAACAAGACAAAGGGTCGGAATTTTCTGAATTAACAATAGAGGTGTTTGTAGCAAGCTCAGCGGAGTATGTGACAAGACTTCTATTTTCAGGCCTCACTATGAATTCATGCCGATCTTATACAGGGTGCACATCAGCTTCCTGCTTTTTTCTCTTCATATACACCCTCAAGGTTCATAGTTTGGTGGAAAGACCAGAACTAAAACCTGTTGTTTCTCTCCCTGCCCATTTAGGAAGGACTGTCTATCCTTTGGGTGTGTAGAGGCAGAGTCTGTGCTAGAAAGCACATGGACCTAGGGTCAGGAGACTGAGCTTCCAGTCCTTTGAGTTTTGGCACCACTTACTTGACCTGGATCTTTTTTCTTACAACTTCAGTTTTACTCTTGTGGGAAGAATCCTAAATAAAAATTCTTTAAGGTTTCTTCTGTTTTGACATCTTCTGTTGTCTTCTTTCCATGAATACTTTGGCCTTGAAGATGAGGTGCCCTATGGACTGGTAGCTACTGTTTACTAAGAGTGTTGTGAGGGTTCGTGCAAAGGGCTTTATGTGCAATATCTCATTTAATCCTCACATCAACTCTGCAAAAGGGAATTGCTCTTCCATTTTATAGATGAGGGCCAGAATCTCAGAGAAATAAAGTTTTGATCATGTTCCTTTGTTGTAACTCTTGACATGGCCCTAGTTGAAATAATGCCTCGATAGGATCTTGACAAGCATGGACTCTATATAGATACCAGCTGGCTGCCTTTCTTTCTTTCAAGTTTCCTACTACATGGTAGGCGCTGTAAGGAACACCCCGCCACATCGATTATAGCAATGACACATTTGCTGATTTCCTTTCCTTGGAGAAACTGGCAGGAGGGAAGTCCATAGGCTGGGAAGTAGGAAATATAGATTTTCTCTTTCTCCCTTTAAGTCTCTGTTTATCCTTAAGGAAAAACATTTCTTTCTCTTGGATTCGGTTGTTCCAACTGCCAAGGAGGGAGAGAGGGGAATCCTGGCATGGATGTGGATAATGCATTGGATAAGAGCACACTGAAGCTTTGGTATTTAGGTTAAATTCTAAGCCGCTTTTCTAATACCCTTTTGCAAGTTACTTAACCTCACACAGATGCAGTTATTCTAGGTATAAAATGGGAATAATATTAGTTTCCTATAGGTTTCTTGTGAGTGTTAAGCTAGCTAATGTGTGCAAAAAAAGTAGCATGATGCCTGGTGCAGTACAAATTATTACTGGTATCGTTTTGAGGAAAGTATAACATGGGCAGAACAGTTGAGCTCAAAGAACTCTAATACCATTTAAGAGTAGAATCTGAGCACAGATTTTGAATCCTGATCTCTGAGCCTAGTCATAACTGGGGGAAGGGCATTCTTGGAGCAAGGATAGAAGCAAGAGAGAAACTCATGCTGGGAAGCACAAACAGCTCCACACAGTTGGAGCACTGGTCATGTGTATATACCGCGGGATGGAAGCTCAGTGAGAAGAGAGACTGGGAAAATAGGCAAGGGAGAGTCATCGAGCACCCTAGACAGCAGGTGACAGAGGAAAGGCTGCACTCTCAAATAGTGGGGGGGCACAGTACTGTCAAGATGAAGTTAGCATGGTAAAGTGAAGAAAGGCAGTGACATGCATATGTCTACAGAGCACTTGCTCAGCTAATAAGAGCTGGTTTTATTTAGATCGCATGTTGATTTTGGGAATGATTTGGGAGGTTAGGCCTGAATGAGTGATGAGGTGTCCTGGGGGTTCTCCCAAACCACTTCTTGGCACTGCCATGGTGGGATTTGGAGGGAAGAGAGGGAATCTGGACTCTGGGAGGCCTGCAAAGAGGCTCCTGCGGTTATCTGTGGAGGGATGCTGTGAGCTGGACTCGCGCAGTGGCCATGGGCATGTGGAGGGACAAGTCTCAGCCTACTGTGAGGCTGGAAGGGCAGCTTCTCTCTAGCTTGGCTGTCAGTTTGGATGTCATCCTTTGGTTTAGAAACCTGATCGCTGAGACTTTGCCTACCCCAGGAGCTGCTCTATGGACCTGAGGCCCAGCACAACACAAAGGACAATGAGCTCAGCTCCTGGGCCCCTGGGGACCAGTGCTTGCAGAAGGAGAACAGGCCTGCCAGGTAGGAGTTTCTCAAACACTCTTCCTCCTCCACCCCTTGATTTCGGGAATGCATAGAGAACCACTGTGGTTTGGATGTGAGACGTGGAGCACAGCAGCCAAATGAAGTCAGGCTGTCCGTCTGTTCTAAATTTAACTCCTTAACCACGTTTGGGCACAGTACCTTGTCTGAGGTTGTTTTCTACCCCAAATGTATAATGTCAGGGTGTGCCAGGGAGGGATGCGGGCAGTGACGACAGCGGGCCTAGGAGAAGAAATTACGAGCAGCCCCTATAGCCAATCTGATTAGCGCCTACACTCCCAACTGGACACTCCACCCCAAAACCTCACTCAGTCAGGCAAGCCACCTTCTTCAAACAGATTTTGACAAAATTACCATGTCAGAACCTCTGTGCATAAGTGTGATTCAGTGCTGCTTTCCTTAAGTTCTTTTAGGGGCATAAAATTTGGAAAATATTAATAATTGTTATTTTAAGCATTCTCCATGTAGAAGGCACAGGGCTAAGCATTCTCTATTTGTTATCTCGCTGAATCCTCACAGCAACCCTATGAATTAGATACTATTGTTAACTTATTAATAAAGATTGGGGAAAAAAACCTTATGGTGACTAAATAATTTGCCTAAGACCTCACAGCTAGCCAGTAAAAAGTCTAGACCTGAACTCAATATTATCTCAACCCAAATGGTACTGCACAGATTCCTCAGTGCAGGGAAATATCTGCACAGACCAGGTGCACCAGCCTGCTACTTGTGGAGAGGTAAAATAAAATATCATAAGAAGAAAGGGGGGCACCTGGGTGGCTCATTCAGTTAAGCATCTGACTCTTGATTTCAGCTTGGGTCATAATATCAGGGTCGTGAAATTGAGACTCACATCTGACTCCATGCTCAGCATGGAGTTTGCTTGAGGTTCTCTCCCTCTGTCCCTCTCCCTGCTGATGTGCTGTTTCTCTAAATAAATAAACATAAACATAAAAATAAAATAAAATACCATCAGCCCATTACAGAGAGAGAGAAAAGGAGGACCAAAGATCAGTGGTTTGCCCTAAATCTCACAAGAAGGGAGCAGAAGAGCAAGTACTGGAACCAGGATGCCTATCACCAAGAAAATGACCCAGAATGAACAACCACTTTGCCATCAGACATTAAAAACAAAAAACAACAATTAAAGAAACCCAAAACTTTTTATTTTGAACTACTTTTAAGCTTACTAAAAAAGTCGCAAAAATAGAGCACAGTTACCATATATCCTCTAGCCAAATTCCCCCAGTGTAAACATCCTACATAACTATAGTACAACCATCAGAATGAGAAAATTAACTTTGGTACAACAACCATTAACTATACTCAAGGCCTTACTGAAATGCCACAAGTTTTTCCACTCATGTTCTTTTCCTGTTCCAGAATTCTATGAAGATCCCACATTACAGTTAGTTATTATTTCTTTTTAGCTCCTACAGAATGCGACAGACCTTTGGTCCTAGTCTTCCTTTGTCCTTCACGACTTTGACATCTTTGAAGGGTACTGGTATTTTGTGGAGGCCCCTCAGTTTGTGTTTGGTGTTTTCACATGATCAGAGTGAGGGTAATACATTTGGGGCACAAATGTCACAGAAGTGATGCTATATCCTCAGGGCATCATATCACTGGGTTATGCTCTCTGTGTGTCTTTTTTGCTGGTGACGTGAAGTTACCCTTGATCACGTGGAGAGGGTTGCTCCACAATAGACTTGCTCTCCCCTCTGCCTCCGTAGTTGGCAAGTATCTCAGAAATGGTATCTCTGAGACTCTTTCCTGTTTCTCTCCAATCTCTCACTCACTGATTTCAGCATCCATTAGTAAAACTTGTATGTAGCAAGTATCCCTGTGCTGTTTGATTACTGTTCAATTTCAATTTCTTCCCTTCCATTTGTATTAATGTGAATCCCATCGTAAGGACTGTCCATTCAGTCCCATCTATCTAAAGAATCAAATATTTTTTATATCTTCATCAACTCATGGATATTTATTTTATTCTGTAGATTCTAATCCAGTACTACTATTTTCTATTTTGTTGCCCAAAATGTTCAGTTTTGGCCATGAGGAGCCCTTGTAGGTTTGCTGCTAGATATCTTACATCACAGTGCTTAACATTCTTTTCACTAATTGAAGCAGCTGCCTAAAATAGAAATAGAAATTAGGGATCCCTGGGTGGCGCAGTGGTTTGGCGCCTGCCTTTGGCCCAGAGCGCGATCCTGGAGACCCTGGATCGAATCCCACGTCGGGCTCCCGGTGCATGGAGCCTGCTTCTCCCTCTGCCTATGTCTCTGCCTCTCTCTCTCTCTGTGACTATCATAAGTAAATAAAAATTTAAAAAAAAGAAATAGAAATTATTTCTCAGTTCCTCATTTTCTCTTATTTTTTTTTAATTAATTTTTATTGGTGTTCAATTTACCAACATACAGAAAAACACCCAGTGCTCATCCCGTCAAGTGTCCACCTCAGTGCCCGTCACCCATTCCCCTCCAACACCCGCCCTCCTCCCCCTCCACCACCCCTAGTTCGTTTCCCCGAGTTAGGAGTCTTTATGTTCTGTCTCCCTTCCTGATATTTCCCAACCTTTCTTCTCCCTTCCTTTATATTCCCTTTCACTATTATTCATATTCCCCAAATGAATGAGAACATACACTGTTTGTCCTTCTCCGACTGACTTATTTCACTCAGCATAATACCCTTATTTTTTTTTTATACTCTCTTCCACCTTTATCCTGTTTCCAAAGTCTGAAAAGTCTCAGCTCCAAAATGTCATAAATCTCTCCTCACAGCCTCAACCTGGTTTGGGATCCCTCTCTTCTCATTTAAACCACTATGACATTTTGGTCTTGTTATTTCCAGTCCCCTCCCTACATCCCTCCCCCCAACCAAACTCTTTTCCACTTGGCAGATGAAATAATGTTCTGATAATGATCAGGTCACTCCCCTACAAAGGCTCCTGCTTGCAGGACAGAACAGGTGCTCCTTAGCTTGACTTGCAAGACCACCCACGATTTGGCCACAGTCAACTTTTTCATTCTCATCTACTAGTTCTCCGTCTGTTTAGTGATCCCAACTCTGAGTTCCTCATCTTTCCCATAATAGAGCACACTATTTCATCTTTCTGCGCTGTTGCACATGCTCTCGATTTTGTTTAGAACGTTCTTAATCTTGAAGAGCAGATAATAGAGGAGTTTACTCTCATTAGTTCTCCATTAATCTCACAGATGTCTTAATACCTCAGCTCTGAGCTGGTGTGCGATTTATGGAACCAATGCCAGAATTCCTCACTCAATAGATATCCATTTATGCAAAGGACCCTCAACTATTTTCACAACTTCCTGGGCATCTAATTTACATCTTCTGGAGGAGTGAAAATGGGTTTTGTGGAATATTTTTAAATATTCTATTTGAGTTTCAATCTTGTGGCAGAGCAAGCAGAATTGTGGATTGTGGTGGAGGTAAAATTCATCTTTTGTGTGTTGAGACCTCCTTTAATGGAATGACATCATCACTCTCATTGCCTCATCACCAAAAGCTCAATTCTACTGTAATCACCATCATCAATAAAATTTGCACTAACACTATAATTGCTGCCCTTATCAAACCCAACAGCAAAACTAAGCTACCATTATCTTGCCCCTACCATCACCATTAGCACCATTAACCACCACACCACTAAACCAACAAGAACTAGCCTTTCCTGATTAGCATGAGAACTAATATCTCCCGTGTGTTAACAAATTTATCATATATATATACGCACATATATATCTCACACATATGTATATCATATATATAATTTTTATAGGAAGATATCTCAACATGAAGAAATTAATTTATTCAAGATTATCTAGTTGGTAAAAAAATAAGATTATTGGGTTGTTAAATGCTGGAAAGGATAGAAATGTTGGATACAAGTACTGAGTCAATTTAAATTCAACTCTCTTATTATACAAGTCGGAAAATAAACTGAAGAGGTTGAGAATGGCTCAAATCTTGCACTTACTCTTAAACTAAAATTATATTCACTGTGCTACATAGATCCATTTTCCCCTCTGGACTCTCATAGTGTCTTTAGATTTTTCTTATTGCACAGAGGTTTTTTTATTTGTTTGTTTGTTTGTTTGTTTTTTAGCATCTAATACAGGCATGTATTCACCCAATAATATAACGAAATGAGCACAGAACCCCAGAAAAAGACTTAAAGTGTAGTAAGAACGATTGTTCTTCTCCAAACCCCAAAACTAAACTTGACAATAAATGAATTTTTTATTTTTATTCATTTGAATCCATCCCATTTACAGTGTGTGAATTTAATGTGCTGTCTCAGAATGAACATGGAGGCATCACTTAGTCCCCCAGACTGTAGCTCAGCAGCCAAAAAATAATTATGATTCTCCATGACTAGGAAGAAAGGGTAACGTCTTCCAATACGATTGGCACAGATGGAAAAGCAATGAAGCAGTAAAATGAAAGATGGTAGCACCAGAGGGCAGAGGTAGATTTGGAGAGTCCTTTTACTCTCAGTGGTGAGAAAAGGTTTGGGCTTGAATGACATGGATTAGTTGTATATCTGAGGGATGAATGGTTTGTAGCTTCTGAATGGTTTTCTTCCTTAGGTGAGGCACAGCTGGGTCTATGGGAGGAGGGGGCAAAGCTGCCACAAATTAAAATGAGTTTAGAACTGGGGCTTCTAGGAATTAAATAGGGAATGTGATTGGCCACAGATCTCCTAATTAGGTTTTTGAGACATTCTGCTGGGCAGGTTATGAAATTCTGACAACACCCAACCCTCCTCCTTTTGTAGATTCTGGGCCATGCATGACCCCCGCCCTTTTCACCCAATCTTTCTAATGTGTCTATTCCTTTAGACCCTGAAGTCTCAACTGAGACCAAAGTTAAGACTTAATTGCCGACTCTAATTAACCATGAAAAGCTGATCTACCATGTAGTGCTCCTTCTATCCTCCTGATAGAATGTTAATGATTATAGAAGATAGTAGAGGGTACACCAAAAGTAGACACAGAAGGCTTGGACTTGGCTTTAAAACATACATGGAATGAGGGAAACAAGAATCTACATACAAAGTCTCATATTGATGTTGAGTCTTATTCAATGTTACAGTTATTAATACCTCAATAAGCTGTGCTTATAGTTTTCTTGTCTGTATTTCTCCATCTAACTTCAACATTTTTTTCCAGGAAACTTAACTGGTTCTTCATTTTGCTACCACCCACCAAAACTCTGCCTCAGTTTGACCATAGTCTAAACTTTGTACTGAGTCTGTCATTAAGATAGTCAATGAGTATTTCTGTGACTCTATTATATCTCCAGTACAGGAAAGGAGGAGGGAAGGTATGAAGGGAGAGAAGGAGGGAGAAAGGCAAGCCAGCCAGACATGGTTAGCTGTTTTCAATGAGATTATGGTAGGAAGAGGAAATCAAATAATAATGAAGAACTACAAAAATTCAAAGTGTCTCAAGCATAGTGAAATAGAAACACTGATAAATTTTTATGTGGAGAGCTAACCTGATTGGGAGAGCAGAATGGCTTTTTCTGTCATATTTAGACTGAGAAATGAGTAGATTTTAGCCACATACAAAAAGATAAATATGCATTCTAGGAAGAGCCAAAAAGCAATGAGTAAGCCCAGCAAATGAAGAGAAAATTGGGGGAACTTCAGCTGTGGTTGTAGAACAATCAGGGTTTAGGGAGAGTGGTAAGAGTTGCAGGAGAACAGCTAGGCAAGGCGTAGGACACATAGGACATACAGACTAGGTAAAGAGTTTTAGACTCCAATCTGGTGCTGTAGTCATGTTTATGGGTTCTGTGCTTAGTATATCCTTGCACATAGTAGCTTCTTAATAAAAGTAAAGTTAGATAAGCTGTCAGAGGCATCAGTAGACCAAGAAGAATCCAACTGAAGTGCTGCTCTTCGTTTTGGCCTTGAAAGATTCCTCTGCTGTAACAGAGGTCTTACAGTGAAAAGGAATATACCTGCATCTCAGTTTTCTAATCTGTCAAATGGTATTATGACAATCCCAAGAGACAATGCATGAAAAGCACCTGGCTCCTAGTCGGTATTGAGAAAATGCTGTAACCTTTGTCTCCCTCCTATACTCTTAGATTTAGATAATCATTGATTGTGTCATCTATTATAAATTTTAAGAGATAAGATAATCACATCAGAAGATTCCCCAAACAGAATGTCAAAATTAAATAACAATATTACTAATAATTATACATATCATACATAACTATATGATCATATATAACTATATTTATTTTATATATTATATATTATTATAAATTATATATCTATCTATATCTATATCTATATATCTATATATCTATATATCTATCTATATATATATATATATATATAATATATACACAAAGGAGGGGAATGGAAGACAGTGAAGGGGCTCATTAAAAGCCCAGGGGAAGATAATGCCTTGTCATTTATATGTAGAAAAAGAATAATTTGGAACCCAATAATGCTTTGGACTGAATTCCAACACTAAATGCTCTAATCCTAATGGCTCCTTCCAGTTGAAATATTTTGTCTTCATTAGGTCTGTAAAATCTGGTTTTCCTCGTATTCAACCCCTTGGCAAGTCATTCCGATTTTATCTTCTCAATCCCTCTCATACCACTTGTTCTGCTCTCCATCTGTCTGCTGTTGTTACAATCCAGGGTCTTATGGCCTTTCCCCAAGTCTCTCCACTTGTTTTTCCTCTCAATCCATTGCTCTACTTTGCCAGATGAATCTTTCCATAACCCACTTTGGTCAAGTCTTTACCAAAATTAGTCTATGCTATTGAAGAGGTTATAAAGCCTCTCAGGCCTAAAATCCCAGGCCCTTCACAACTGTTTATGTTTTGCCCTCCCAACATTACCAGGTGCTAGTCTTCTCTCCTTTCCCTAAACTTCAGCTGAAACAATAGACACATAGGTCGATAGAACAAAATAGAAAATTCAGAAATGAACCTAAACTTTAACCAAACTATTTCCTTTATTTCCTAAATCTGTTCTTTTGTTCAAACAGCTCCCTCTGCCTGGATTCCTCCCTGGCCCCTGCCTCAAATTCAGCTCCTTTACATCATTAGCTCAAATGTCTCTTCTTCCATGAAGACTCTACGGACTATCCAACCTTACTCCCAAATACTACCCTCAACTTTCTAGTTGGAAATGTCCTCCAAAGTCTTTTTCTTTCTCATATGCAATGTTGGGTTATTCATTTATTTAAAAAAAATCATCTGTGACAATTCGTTTCAGATTTTATACTATGATCCCCTATAGGACAGGAGCTACATCTCATTCTTCACATTATCCCCAGTGCCTAGCATGGTGCTTGACGCACAAGAGTTCAATGTCCCTTGTGGGAATGAATTGGTTATTCTGAATCCTTTCTGTAAATTGCAATAAAGAGAAAGTCTATGAAGAGAGCCGGAGTTAGTCCTGACAGATACAAGAATAATCCCCAAATAATGGTAATTCATAACATAATTTAGACAGAGAAACGAGAAACCCAGAGAGGGTTTTCTCCCTTAATGTTTATCTTTGGAGGCCTCATGCGCATTATGGCTATGAGAGTCTTGGTCTTGCTCAAAATTGTTTTGTTTTTCTTCTTTTTCCTGGCCCTCCCCCACCTCACTTTCTTTTTACAATGTTCTTAAAAAGTTGAGAATGGTTTATCTTAGCATTTGTAAGTTTATTTGTGGATGCAATTGCAAAGCTCATCATGTCAGTTTTATGAGAAGTCTGAGTCCATTGTCCTTAGAAAACGAAAATGATTAACATTGATTTGTTTTGTTACCCAATTGTTTAAATTATAATAACTCCCCATCAGGGTTTTTTAAGTACAGCTGTGTTTATGGATTAAGATCTACTGACTCAAATATTTACAGTGTTCCAAAAATTACGAGAACATACAGTGTCAGGAATTTTCCATAGGCTGCTCCCTTGAGCTGGAGTGGGTTTCTGTTCAACTTGAAGAGAAGACTTTAGACAATTTCAAAGGCCATCAACAGGTTTATGTAATTGTATCTCCAGACAGGCACCAAATGGAATAGCTCTCAAGAAAGGAAACATTGGCTAACATGGCCATATTCACAGTCATCTATGGGTGGTATTAAAGGAGCAGGCGTAGAGTGCTTGAGGCCCGAAGACTATGAAGGACAGACCCTACTGGCCTGTAAAATCTAGCCTGTTGCTTTCACTTAATTCTGTATTGTTTCAACATGCCTCTGCCTTAAAATACTTAAAAAGTTCAACTGGCCTAGAGTAGGAACAGAGCTTCACCATTTTCTAGTTCTATGACCTGAGACAAAGTACCTCATCTTTCTGGACTTTCTGTCCTTTCCTATGGAATAAAGGTACTTGTGGGAACATGAAGAGAGAGCAGGATGTAAACATGTTTAATGAACACTCATTGGCTTCCTTCTCCTTTAAACCAGATTTTATCCTTGGAGATACTGGTTTAGCCTGCCTTTGGCCCAGGGCACAGTTCTGGAGTCCTGGATCAAGTCCTGCGTCAGGCTCCCAGCATGGAGCCTGCTTCTCCCTCTTCCTGTGTCTCTGCCTGCCTCTCTCTCTCTCTCTCCATATATATATATATATATATATATATATATATATATATATATATATATATAAAATGAATAAATAAATAAATAATTCTTAAAAAAAAAAAAAGAAATGGTATTTTCTCCCCCAGAGGAAGCTTGTGAAAGGGTAGAAATACTGTCTTGGCAGATGGAACTGAGGGTCCAGCTTGTCTCTGGTCACCTTGCCATGGAGCTCAGTTAATCCACTTTTCCTCTCTTGAGGAAAATGTCATCTGTTTACTTCTTATGCTGAGTGATAGGCTTCTTTATGGCTGGGACTGTGGCTTATTTGGCCTTGTATGCTGTATCACAGTGCAAAAGTCCATGGTGAGACCTAAAAAGGAGTTTGTTGAAGAAGCTAAGGAAAATGCAAAGGAAGAAAAGGAGGAAAGAAAGAATGAAGAAAATAATCTACAAATCTACGAGAAGCAAATTTTTCTTAATTCATAGGATTGATTACAGGTTGAGAGAGAAAAACACACACACATTATATTGAATGGTAAAAACCACAAAATTAACCTACATTTTTATTGTACTTTACAGTTTAAATACAACTTTTATGTCTATTATCTAATTTGATCCTGCAAAGTCTGTTGAACTAACTTGGACAGAGATAATTACCCCCATTCAATAAAGGGTTAAACTGATACTCAGATCATTGAAATTATTCACCCAAGGCTATATGGGTAAAATTGTGGATTCAGACTATGGTCCCTATTTCTCAACTTGAAATGTAGAGCTCTAGCTAATACACTATGCAAGTTAGATGCACTGTAGAAATTCAGGGGGGGAAAAACACATAAATTTAAACTAAAATAATAAGAAAATGGTGAGGAATTACAGTATGTTAGATGAATCAGTTATCAAAGTGTTAATGGTCTAGAAAGGCAATTGAGTTCATATATAAATTTCCCAAGTAAGTGGCAGGACATAATAGTTCTCCTAAAACACTAGCTGGATGCTAATGTGTACTGTTTGTAGTATTCTGATAGAGGACAGGAAGCCACGTGAGGTCAGACATGCCTGCCCTTCAGTACCAGCTCGGCTACTTATCCATGCTGCGACCCTGACTCATGTGAACTCGGAGTCTCAGTTCTGCAGTGTGTAAGTGGAGTTAACAATACCTGCCTCATGCAGCAGTTACAAAGCTGAGATATAATAACCTACAGAAAACATAATGCATGTTAATAATATGGCCATTTCTACAGAAGGAAGAAGCATCATCTTCGAAAACCTCCTTGCATTTCCGAGGCGAAGGCAGATTCTGTTCTGCTGTACTATTGTTCTAGTTGAGAACTGTGCCTTGTCCTGGCATTCTCTCCAGAGCTATTTAAGGATATGCATAGTCCCTGACAATCCACATCATAAGAGACATAGTCCTAAAGAATGCTGAGATGTGGTTAACCTCCTCATGGGAACGTCCTGCGCCTGGCAGCAAGAGAGGGCTTACAGAGTGGCAGTGGAAGCTTGTCAAACCCCAGCTTGCACCAAGTGCCTCATCTTTCTGGAGACACTCTCACCAGAAGTTCCAGACAACATTCTAGCCCTTTTCTGGCTGTCTTTTGTATCAACCTGTGTCTGCTTCTGACTTCTTTACAAAAGTGAAACCCAGCTGCAAAAATCTATCCCTTCATCTATTGTGTTAATCACTGATTTATCCAAACCATCTTGACTGCTCCCACATGCCTGGTTCCATGCTGATTTTGTACATCAATGATGAATTTAAGGCACGGGTCACTGAATTCTCATCCTAACAGCTAAGGCTCTAAAGACAACCTGGTTAAAGAAAATGTTGCAGATCTGAGTGAAAGATCTGATTCTGAATTCTCATAGTATCTTTAGGGCATCAATTTCCTCATCTGGTAAAAAGAGGTGATCTCTTCTTTTAAGGGCTCCTGGAAGAACTACTGAGAGATGTGTATAATGCTCCCAGCAGATAATAAATATTCATCACATGTCTCCTTTTCCTTGACATAATATTTCAGAGGAAAAGTGGTTGTATTACAGGAGGTGATAAAAAGTCTAAAGAGCTAAGGTATTAATCTCTCATTTGGTATGTGCACAATAATTTTTGAATGAATGATTGAAAGAGTGAATGTCTCCAAGGCTCTTACTGTGTCTTTTCTTCTTTGTCTTCTTCAGCACATCTACAAAAGCACCAAATAAGTGTTGAATTATGGAGAATTCATGAATTCTGAGAACCAAGAAATTACAATATATTTTTAAAGCATTTTATTTATTTGAGAGAGAGCATTAGAGCAAGAGAGAGAGAGCACAATTAGGGGAGATGAACAAGCAGACTCCCCACTGAGCGGGAAACCCAACAAGGGGCTTGATCCCAGGACCCTGGGATCATGACCTGAGCTGAAGGCAGATGCTTAACTGGCTGAGCCATCCAGGTGCCCAGGAATTCCAATATTTTAAATAGACAAGGGCCCATAGAAATGGTCCAGTACATCACCACTTTTTCAGACAGGATCAATGTGCCAGACTTAGAAAGGCTAATTTAGGAGAGGTCAATGAAGAGATGACTTCTAAAGGTACAAACAATCCAATCATGAAATGGGCAAAAGACATGAAGAGAAATCTCACAGAGGAAGACATGGACATGGCCAACATGCACATGAGAAAATGCTCTGCATCACTTGCCATCAGGGAAATACAAATCAAAACCACAATGAGATACCACCTCACACCAGTGAGAATGGGGAAAATTAACAAGGCAGGAAACCACAAATGTTGGAGAGGATGCGGAGAAAAGGGAACCCTCTTACACTGTTGGTGGGAATGTGAACTGGTGCAGCCACTCTGGAAAACTGTGTGGAGGTTCCTCAAAGAGTTAAAAATAGACCTGCCCTACGACCCAGCAATTTCACTGTTGGGGATTTACCCCAAAGATTCAGATGCAATGAAACGTCGGGACACCTGCACCCCGATGTTTCTATCAGCAATGGCCACAATAGCCAAACTGTGGAAGGAGCCTCGGTGTCCATCGAAAGATGAATGGATATAGAAGATGTGGTTTATGTATACAATGGAATATTACTCAGCAATTAGAAACGACAAATACCCACCATTTGCTTCAACGTGGATGGAACTGGAGGGTATTATGCTGAGTGAAATAAGTCAATCGGAGAAGGACAAACAGTGTATGTTCTCATTCATTTGGGGAATATGAATAATAGTGAAAGGGAATATAAAGGAAGGGAAAAGAAATGTTGGGAAATACCAGGAAGGGAGACAGAACATAAAGACTCCTAACTCGGGGAAACGAACTAGGGGCGGTGGAAGGGGAGGAGGGCGGGTGTTGGAGGGGAATGGGTGACGGGCACTGAGGTGGACACTTGACGGGATGAGCACTGGGTGTTTTTCTGTATGTTGGTAAATGAACACCAATAAAAATTAATAAAAAAAATAAATAAAATAAAGGTACGACCAGGGTCAGAGAAACCAAAAAGAACTGATGTACCACCATAATGCTGGCAATAGCAACCTTAGGCCTGAGGGAATGAGAAGAAGGATTGGGTTATTGGAGTCTTGAGAAAGCGGACAACAGTTGTAGGAGATAACAACTGACAGGAATTGCAGTCTTTAGATGAAAGACTAGCCACTGTTCACATGTGGCCCTGACAGGGAGCAGAAGAATGAAAATCCCAATCCCTACCATTTCCCTTTTTTTGGTCTCTTTTGGTGAAACCCAACTGACCACCTGTGGGCAAGGGACCTCACTGATACAGCACATAGAGGTCAGGATGTTAGGTCAGAGAGCAGAAAGGAGAAGGGAAAAGGATAGTAGTGCGCACAAAGAACAGTCAACAGACACATCATAACGGAGGGAAAATTTAAGCTCGGGGAAGAAGAGTGACTTGCCCACATGAAGGCTCATTCGCAGAGCTGAGATGACAATTATGCGTCTACAAAGCAGTTACTTTGTGGCAGGCACTATCCACATGTTTTTACTTGCATTAATTAACTGACTACATTCTTTCATCAATCTATGAAGTAGCACTCATAGCCCCCAAGTGAAACTGAAATATTCCACATTAAGTTGTTCTTGATCCAGTTACATGAAATGCCAAAACCATTTAATCAGAGCTCATGAAATGTTGATAGAGGAGGAAGAACTGGAGTAGAGTGGAGGAAATCCAAAATTCCAAACCTCCTCATCTGCGAGAGGGCTGGGCATTAGTCACCTAATGGAGCTGTAGTAGACAGAAAAAGGGTTCCCCAAAGATATGTGTCCTAATCCCTGGATCATGTGACTGTGTTACATTACGTGGCAAAAGAGACATTGCAGATGTGGTTATAATTATTGAAAGATTATCCCAGTTTATCCAGCTGACTTTTTAATGACATGAGCCCTTAAAAGCCGAGAACCTTCTCCAGCTAGAAGCAGAAGACTTGTGGCAGAAGGGTAAGTCAAAGATATTCCAAGCACAAGAATTGTCCAAAAACACTTGCTCGATCTGTGGTCCAGCCGTGTGCAAGGGCTATAAAGAGGCCTCTAGGAACCAAAAGTGGCTGACACCTGAACCAATTCTTCCTTAGAGCCTCCTTATAATGGGCCAAACCAGCCATCACCTTGATTTCAGCCTTCTAAGACGTGGAATAGAGAAACAGCTGAGTCTACAGAGATGTCTGACCTAGAGAACCATGAGATAATAAATGTATGTTGTTTTAATCTATGTTTGTGGTAGTTTGTCATGGCCACAATATAAAAACTAATACAGGGGTACATGTAACTTGCATTGAATCCCCAGGAGCTCCGAGTTCTGCGGACTCATTCTTTTTCGAGCTCCTTATTGTACAGGATTCTATGCTACCATATTCCTGTTACATATTGGTTGGGCCCACTAAGGGTAGCCCAAATTTAAAGATAAAATTGACAATACTACATGTTGGTGAGCATGTGGAGCAGCTTGAACTCTCATACACTGTTCATGGGAATATAAAATGGTACAACTTGAGTGCCTGGGTGGGTCAGTTGGTTGAGCATCCAACTCTTGGTTTTGGCTCAGGTCACAAAACCAGGGTCCTGGGATTGAGCCCTGAGCTGGGCTCCACACTCAGCGAGGAGTCTGTTGGAGATTCTCTCCATCTCCCTCTGCCCCATCCTTCAGAATGAATGAATGAATGAATGAATGAATGATTTTTTTAAATGGTACAACGCTTTGGAAATATTTTTGGCAATTTCTAATAGAACTAAACATGTGTATATTGTGAACCAGTAATTGTATACTTTGGCATTGACCCAAGAAAAATTGAAATGCATGTCCACACAACCTTTACATGAATATTCACAGAAGTTTTATTCAAAATAACTAAAAACTGGGAATAGCCCAGGTTTACATTAACAGAAGAAGAGAAGAATAAACTGTGACAAGTTCATACCACAGGCCACTATATGGAATGTCCAGGATAGGCAAATCCATAGAAATAAAGCAGAATAGAATAGTAGTTGCCAGCAGCTGGGGGAAAAAGGGAAGAGGAGTGAGGAGTGACTCTACACATACAGGATTTCTTTTGGTAAAGTTAAAATGTTCTGGAATTAGACAGGTGGTGATGGGTACATAACCTTGTGAGTACACTAAAACACGCTGATTTGTACAATTTGAAAAAGTGAATTTATACTGTATCAAAGATGTCTCAAGAAACAGCAAAAAAACATATTACAGGTACATATAACAACATCGGTAAATCTCAAATATTTATGCAGCATGAAAGCAGCTGTACACAAAAGAGTAGATACTTTATTCTGTTGATATGAAAGTCTGGAAAAGGCAAAATTAAACTATGGTGGAAACAATTCAGAAGAGTGGTGGCTTCTAGGGTGAGAGGGGTGGGAATTGACTGTTGGAGTATCATGAGAAAACTTCCTGGTGTGACGGTAATGTTTCATATCTTGATAGGGGTTTGCCTTTGTCAAACCTCATCAAATGGCACACTTTGGTTTTGTGCATCCATTGCATGTGAGTTTCACCTCATAAACAAACAAATACTGAACTCCAATACATGATAAATAGACTAAAGATTCAGAAAGGAATGTACTGATGTTTGCAACTTAATTTGAAATGCGTAGAAAAAACACTATGTTGTCAGAGGGATGAATGGATATGTTATAAAGCAAGTGTACTAAGATACTAATTGTAGAATCTAGAACACAGGCATATGGTATTTACCATAAAGTTTGTATAACATTCCTTTGTGTTTGAAATGTTCAGAGTATAATGTTAGGAAAAACACTGCTTGGACTCTACTTGAATATCTATGGCGATGGGGTGCTCATCTCATAAGAGAGTCTATATTATTGTTTATCAGTTTTTGGTGTCAGAATTGCTTTCCAGATATCCAGATTTCACTCTGCTTCCATTCAGTAGTCTTTGTTTCATCTTCAGGGGCTCACAGAGAAAGTCTAATCCCCAAACCCTTTAGAGGCTCTCTGAGGTAGGTGGGAATATGGACTATGGAGTGTGCAAGGCCAGGTTCTGCCCTTTGGGCCTCACTACCCTAAGTGTGGTTCTCCTATTAGCAGCAGAGACATCACCTGGGAACTTGTTAAAAATATAGAATCTAGCGGCGCCCGGGTGGCTCAGTCATTTAAGCATCTATTAATTTTGGCTTAGGTCGTGATCTCAGGGTCATGAGACTGAGCCTCCTTGCCCCTCCCTTCACTTCTCTTTCTCAAAAAAAAAAATCTCAAGCCTCATCCCAGACCTACTGAACCAGAATCTGCAATTTAACAGGATCCTCAGGTATATGAATGCAAATCACAATTTAAGGAATAAGCCAGGACAATCAGGCAAAAATACAAATGGGGCTTGTGCCAGGGTTGTAGCATTAGGGCAAGAGTGAATTCAATGAACTGAGACACATTTAGGAGAGATAAGTTTTAAAACTAAATTAATTAAGAGTGATGAGTGACAAGGGGACTCAAACATGGTCCAGAAGTTTATAGTGTAAGTGATGGAGTATGTAAAGAGAATCTGGACCTGAAGTATCCATAACATCTGCTGCTTTCACTGACATGAATACAATGCCAGACTTAGAGGAATATGGCATCCTTAGCTGCTATACCTTTTGAGCTTCACTTTTATATTTCCTTCAAGTACAAAACCTGCTTCTCCCAGTCTGGTGCTTTTATGAACAAAACTCTTGGGACCCTCTCTGCCATGGATTTGCCCTTGTATTGCTCATCCCAACAGTGCTTTTTGAATGAGTAATATGGCTTGCCTTACATTTCCTGCCTCCTCCTTCCAATTACATAAGCACAACCACCAGTGTTTTAAGCATTTTTTAAAGGTATAGATCAATTCATCAATATTTCTAAATGAGGCTTTTACACGACATAACGTCTGCCCAGGGATTAGGCATTCTGCTTTCTTAATACTGATGACCTTGGTTACCAGGACTTCCTAGAGGGTCTTTTGTTTTGATGTTGTTCTAATGAACACACAATACTATTTTCTAACTCAGAGCAAACATCCAGTAACACGTCCCATCCTCACCATTCATAAGCCCTTCACCAATTCTGCAACTTCTATTAACTCTAATGGTTCTTGCTGGTGGTGAATGCTCCTTCTGAGCATGCTGGGAGCTCACCTAATTGGGTCTACTTCATCGTGACCAGAAATAGCACTGGGGAGAGCAGCGACTGAGGGCTGACACATGGTTATCTCATCTTTCAAGATTCAGCTCAAATAGCTGAAATAGTATATGCTTAGTGAAGCCCTCTCTAACTTCCCTACCTACCTCTAAATGTATCTAAGGCAGTTAGGAACTTCCTGGATTATGTATATACTTCCAGTTGTAGAGGGAAATATATTAATTAATATAATTAATTAATATAATGTATAATTAATATACATTAATCTAATGGCCAGCACAATAATTTCTCCTGGAGTGGGAAATGTTTTGTCTATTAAAGTATCTGATTAACATCCTGGGGTGGAAAATGAGACTCAAAGGGCATGGTTAGAAGGAGTCAGGAAATACAAGTGATGCATGGTTGTTCAGTATTGCAAAAGTCAGTGAAGTTGAGGGGTAGAAGAGAGGAGAAGACAGAGGTAATGGGCAACATGGCAAAGGACTGAAGACTGAATCCTGGGCACATTCGAAGCTTGAATTCAGGTCACCTTAATACCAGTAATTGTAAAAAAAAAAAAAAAAAAAAAAAAGTAATTCTGATGACACAATTACAGTATCCTACCTCTCCCTGAGCAAGAAAGGCCATGAGAAGTCTTTATGGAAATGGCAACATGAACATGAAGACACAGGTATAAGTACAATAGCTCACTCACCCAAAGATAACTATCTCTAACACAGTCCATATGACCTAGGGATATACAGGGAAAGACTTCTGAGAAACTGACATAAAAATTATACAGAGGTACCTGGGGGCTCAGTCAGTTAAGCATCTTATTCTTGGTTTCATTTTAGGGCATGATCTCTTGGGTTGTGAGATCAAGCTTGGAGATTCTCTCCCTCTGTCCCTCACCTGGCACACACACCCTCTCTCTCCCAAATAAATAAATAAATAATAAATATTTAATACACACACACACACAACACAGAGCAACCCCTGATACTAATGCATCTCTATTACTGATAGAGCTTGCACAAGGCATCTGGAATTTTGCAAGAAGTTTCTCTTTATACGATACATCTTCTAATATTTGCAAAAATTGCATGCATTCTTCCCATATTCCTGATAAGGAAACAGAATCTTGGAAGGCTAAATGGATACCAAGCCCTCTGAGTAAGAATATGATAGTGCTTGTACTTGAACTCTGATTCCAAAAAGCCTATTCTTCACCAAATATTCTTAATGAAATGCATCTTCCTATGGATAACTAAAAGTGCCTCCTAAACCAAGTCTTTGTCTTTTAACAATAAAATAGCCCCTTGGGTTCCAGAGTGGAGCTTATTTACTCTTACATTATATAAGAATTTAATGATGTGTTGTTATCTAGCTGATTCATTAAAACATTCCAAACTAAAAAGTCAGTGAGGAATAGTAGTGAGGGAATCTGAGAGGTGGATTCACTGACAACCTAAACTAGTGTTGGGAAATAAGCACCAATGTGTGAGGACAAAAAGAACCGAAACCAACCAACCAACCAACCAAACAAACAAACAAAAAACACAACCCAAACAGAAACAATCCATGTGAGAAAACTGAATTTTCAGGCAAGCAGTTGGAGTCCTCATTGTACTCTGGTACACAATGTTGCTGGGAAGTGTTAAAAAGAAATCATGTTACTATAGTTCCCATTTTGAAGTAACATGAAAGAATAAAGTGTATTTCTGGGGACAGTAATCCAACACAAATGGCTAAAATAACAGTGTGTGATGAAACAACTCTACTACAGAGAGAGAGAGACTCAAGGGTTCTTCTGTCTTGGGACCTCACCATCCTGTGTCATGTTGCTCCTCTCTACATATTATACTATTTGTATCTGTTTCTGGGGGTCCTTGGGAAGAGGAAACTGATGACACATCTAACATGCTTGGCTCATAAATTATGTTCAATACAACTATATTAAATTACACTGAAAGACAGCTTGGGTGTCCAAATGGAAAAGTTGTGGCATTTGGAAGAGTTTTCCAACTTGGAGTAGGCTTGTCTGAAAATGGTATGTGCATGGAGTTATTAGGAGGAGCAAACAGGATGGGGCTTTCCCCCTCCTGTGTTATCTATCTCCACTTTGTGGAGAAAGCCATAATGTGTCAGATACACTAGCTCTCGTTCTTCATATCCCAGCCAACATTGCCCAGGAGACAGAAATAGCATTCATCGAAAGCCGCAATTACCTCATTTCACTGGCCCGTCTGTGCAATATGTGCCTTGCCTCACAGTGACTGCACGGGGCCAAAAGTCCAGCAAACAGAGCCACTGCTTGTCCAAGAAATGGCCCTGCAAACAGGAGAGGACGGCATGTTCCCTGAGCAGATTGGGACCCTTGGCTGTTTCACGGGTGTTTTTGTTTTTCAGGCCAGAAACAGTGTCTGAAAACTCCTGGGGATTTCCCAAGCCCCATTCGTCAGGCGGCCAGGCTTCCTCTGACATCATCTCTGAGTGATGGGGTGCAGAGAGGGGGTCACACACAAGGCAGTCCCAGGACAGCTTTAGCATGATTGCGGGAAATTAGAGAGCTGGTGCCAGAGTGGTCAGGAAAACAAGGAGAACTTTCTGAAACAGTGCTTGGCAGATAGTGGACATTCAAGAAGTGGTTCTTGAATGAAACACTGAGGGAGTAAATGACTTGACCTCATAATCATGCATCCAATATATGGCAGAGATGAGATTTCAGGGAAGGAGACAAACTGTCCTTATTTGTCTAGGACTAAGGGGTTTCTGTGAATATATGACTTTGGGTGCTAAAATCAGGAAAGCCTTAAGCAAACTGGGAGGGGTTTATCGCCTTAATTTCAAGCCAGGTGTGCCTGACTCCAAAGGTCATGCCTTTAAACAAAAACCTATCCTCAAGGAGACTTGAGTTTAACAGGAGAATTAAAATAGTGGAACAGACAACTATCATTTAACTTGAAAGGGCCTACTTGCTTGAGAGGAGTTAACAGCTTAGCCAAGCAGCATTCACCAATTACCATCACTCCACCTTTCTAAGTACACTCCAATTTTGTTCAGGAAATCCTTCTATTAATCATGTGCTTCAATGAGCCAGTCACAAAAACTGTATTCCCCTTACCAGTGAAAGGTTTAGAAACAAGCATGTGACATAATTTTAGCCAATGGAACATAAGAAGTCTCTGATGGTCAGATTCTTGGAAAGGTTTCCTTTTTCTTCAAAAGAAACCAACATCAACAAAAGCTCTTTTCACCCACTGGGCATAGTTATATTTGTAAGTGACACTTCGAACTGTGGTGGCTGTTTTAGATTCACCAAGAGAACCAAAGCTAGGCTGGAGGATGGAAAAAGTGAAAAAGGCCTGAGTCTTTCATGACACTGTTGAGCTATTAAATTAATTGACCCTATAAGTCATCCCGCCTCATGACTTCTGAGACAACACATTGTCTTTATTATTGAAGCTATTTGAGACAAGGTGTTCTGTTATGCAGTCAATAATATCCTAGTGGATTAATATCCAAATGTGATATGCCATCAGAGGAAGGATACTCACCCTATGATGGTGCCTGAAGAATATAACACTTGAACTGTGTGGAGGGAGGATATGCATTCAATAGACAAAACCAGTAAAAGGAGATAGGACTATTAAAATTACAGAGAACATATATAGCTCTGGGCATAGCTGAAGAAAAGCAAGGAGTCTAATGTGGCCAAAGGCTGGGCTTATGGAAGTGATTAACGGAACAGGAAGCAGGAAATGTACTCAGGGAGTAAAGCATGGAAGACTTTAAATTCCAAGCTAAGTAAACTAGATTCCTCCATAGATAGATGATGGAGAGTCACAAAGACGGCTAGAATACTACTGTTCTTCCTCAAACTACTGCTGGCCACTGTCGTTTCTCCTTCATTCAGATTCACTTAATTTTAGAGCCACAATTCTCAATGTTAGAAGCATATTATAATCACCTGAAAGTGATTATAATCACCTGTCATATATATGGTGTGTGTGTGTGTCTGTGTGTGTCTGTGTGTGTGTGTGTGTGTGTGTGTGTATGTATGGGATGTGAGCACAGTATATTGCTCTGGAGAAAGGTTTGGATGTTTTTTACTTTCCATTAGGCTCCGGGGTGATTCTGACGTGTAATCAAGCTTGAGAACCATTAACTTGGCCATCTATAATTTTGTATATTTATATCTTACTTTTAAAAACTCTACTAGAATTTATTTATTTTTTATTTTAAGCAATTAAAAATAATTATACTGGCTTAAAAAAACCCGACACTCATTAAAAATAATTTATACATTGAAAAAACTCTACTGGAATGTCAGTTTTGAAGGCATGTTGGGGATTTTCTAAGTAAGCAGTTTTTAATTTTTGGCTCATCACTGTCCACGTATCTATAAAATATCGTAAAGGCACTGGAAACTCTAAAGGGCCATGAAAATGTACTAGATATTATGGCTACCACCACTGTCATTTCCACTGGATTAAAAGGAAAGGTATAGAAGTTAAATGATCTTTCCAAAGCCAACTTGCACATTAGTATCAGATCTGGGACTAGAAAAAAGTGTTCAAAATCATTTACCTAGTATTTCCACTAAAACAGAGTTGTTGATATTCCAGTTATGCATATTCCCCCAAATATTCTGCAATTACTCTTTGTGTAGAAAACATGTATTCTATTTCTTTGCTTTCTCCCAGTGATATCCTATCACTGCACCTTTCCTGCGTAACTACTTCTTACACGATTAATTAAATCTCACTTATCCAGTGGTTCCAGAACAGTAGCATGCATCAGAATTACCTGGAGGGCTTGTTAAAACACATATTTCTGGGCCTCACCACCAGAATTCCTGATTCAGTAGGTCTGAGGTGATTCATATTCATAAAATAGTCCCAGGTGAGGTCTATGCTACGAGTCCAGAGACCACACTTTGAGAATCACTACCCTTGTCCAAATCCAGAGATGGATTGATTTTTTTTTTTTTTTGGTCTAAGAAGAGCCATTTTTCAGTCAAGTAAAACTGGTTTGTATCCTGGCTCTGGCATTTTCTGTCTGTGTGACTTGAGCAGATTACCATCTCTATTTAAATCTTACTTTTCAAATCTACAAAATGGAGCTACTAACATACTTAGAAAGTTGACTAATGACAACATATATGCCTAGTTCAGTGGTTGTCATATAGAAAAGACTCACTAACTGTTTCGTAGCTCCTTTTGTTGACTTTCCGTTGACAACCTACTTTTCCCATGAAGAGCGATGTTGCCTGGCTCAGTTGTAGATTCATGATTCCTCTTGTAGCTGGCTCCCCTTCAATGAGCTTGAGTTTACACTTCTTCCACCAAATTACTAACACACATATGGAGCCTATTTCTAGGAAATGTTATGCAAATCATTTCAAAGGGGGAAAATATGATAGGCAAATTATGTCAATATTATCCTCAAAGCAGTATTTTGGAGATAAAACCTATCCCATATGTTCTGTTTCACTTACTTTGGCATTTTTAACAGTTTAACCATACCAGCTGCTCCTGATCACTAATTGCCTGCAACATTAAACAATGGATGCATATCAGTTCCCAGACTTTTCCTTCTGTGTCAACCTCAGAACTTCCAGATATTTAGAAGTTTCTCCAGGTTACTTCATTCTTCTCGTGCTAAACTCTGTCAGGCTATGACTGAGCAAAAGATGGTGTAAGACAGATGAAGGTGACCTTTGGCATGAGCCTTGGTGAAACCAGAGCAGTAACAGATGGGGTTCCAGACCCTAACACAATCTGGCTCCACACACAGTCTTCCCATGATTCAAAGGACCTTGACTAAGTTTCCATCACCACTCCTGGTTAATGGGTGATTTTCCATATGAGTTGCTGGGACCTTCATTAGAAACTAGGTACCTCCATGCATCTTGTGGTCCATATTAGAAACTTGGAATTTATTGTTGGTCCTTTTCTGGTCCATCATTTCAAATCTTTCTCCAGATTCTATCAGTGTTTCCACTTACACCCTTGATTCTTCTCTTAATTTCTACTGTTCCTCCACAAGCTGCCATCTTTTCTTTTCTTTTTCTTGGATTTCTATAGCATCATCTCAGTTAATACTTCTTGACTAATATCTCTTGACTTCTCTTGAATCCCACTCCACTCTTGCCTCACCCCAGTTGGAATGATCTTTCTAAGACAAAAGTATATCATGTCATTCTCTTGAATCCCTTTCCAGTATCTCTCCAATGTTTTTAGGAACTAATTCAAATTTCAACACCCTGATCCCTGTCCAATATGGTACCCATGAACCACATGTGGCTATTTAATTTGCATTTAAATTAATTACACAAAATTTAAAATTAAGTTCCTAATCACAACTGGCACATTTCAAGTGCTCAATAATTATGTGTAGCTAGTAGCTACCATTTTGGGCTATAAAGATATAGAATATTTCCTTCATCACAGAAATTTCCCTTGGAAAGTCATGCTGTAAAAAATATTGAATACTGGTTAATATTATTTACCTTATCATAATGTTATTCATGGCCCACATTGGGAAATAATGTCTACAAGTACTGCTGAAGAGAATATAAAGTGATGTGAGCATTATCAAAGAAATTAAGAATGTTTATATGCTCCAGAGAATTTTCACACAGCTCTCAAAGGGAATGCATTGAAGGATGCTTGCTACAATTATTTTTACTAATAGGCTATAAGAGAAAATCAAATGTTTGTGGTCAGGAGACTGGATGAATTAAATAGCAAAGATGCTATTATAGAATACTGTGAAGCAATCAGAAATAAATGAAGAGATGCACACATACCTATCTTAAAAACACAGCATTATATCCTTGCTGTGGAATTTTACTCAATAATAATAGATTTAAAATATTAATACATGCAAAACTTGGATGACTCTCACAGATAGTTAAAAACTGACATAAAAGAGTACATATTGTACAATTCCATGTTTATTAAGTCATTGAACATGCAAACTAACCTATGGTAATAGAAATCAGAACAGTGGTTGCATCTAATTGGGCAATTTACTGTAAAAAGACAGAGGGAAACTTTCTGGAGTGATGAAAATGTTCTGTGTTTTGATTAGGGTGTCCATTACATGGGAATATACATTTGTCAAACTCGTTTAACTGTATGCTTATGATCTGTGTATTTTACTGTATGTAAATATGCCCTAATAGAAAGTTATTTAAACACACACAGTTTTAAAGGGAAAAAGAGTCATTTCAGATGAGATATACAGGCCTCTATATATGCATTCAAAACTATAATCTATATTTTAAAAAGATACTAATGCATAAAAGGATATAAAAAACTCAACCAATATCTTTGCTGAAACTCATAGGAAGCAAATGGTAGTGGGGATTAGGGATGAAAGAGATAGAAATTATGATAAAGACAATTAGAGCAGGCCCATAAGTGGACATAAGTTGATTAAACCATGACTGGGGAGTATGATCACTTCAACTCACTTTCTTCACCTGAAACTGATAATATCTTCATTGGGAGAATCTCTCTTTTTTCCACTGGTGGCTAAACTGGCACTGTGTCTTATTAGTGTTGTCTCTAACTCCCTTCTCATGGAGTAATCTTGGCAGTAGAAAGGAGAGGTGAGATGGAACAGAGGGAAGTGGAGCCTAGAAGTGAGTGAGGAGATGGGGGAAACAGGCAAGAAAGAGATATAGCAGGAGGGGAAGAGGAAGGAAGAAAGAGAAAGACAGGACACATGCAGACATTTGATTCTTTAGAGTGTCTGAACCAGTTCCATCTCCTGAATTTTTTAGTAATATAAATGAATACATTTCCCTCCCATTTTGTCCCCTTTAACCTAATTTAAATGGGTTTTTGTCATTTGCTCTCCAAAAAGTGGTAATACCCTAATGTCACCTAACATTTTAAAGAATCTGCCTTAGCATAAAGAACTTGATTTTGGCATTTAAAATACTTTTTGTCATGGAAATATTCAAACAAATACAGAATTAGAAAGATTTAGTATTGAAGTTTTAGGAAGTTTTAGTATATAACGAATCTAATTTTCTTCACTTCACCAGCCTTCTCTCCCCATCTGCCACACACACACACACACACACACACACACACACACACAATTTTTGTATCATTTTGCAGAAATTTTACCACTTGAAATAGAAATACTTCAATCTATGTCTCTAAAGTTAAGAAGTCTTTTTAAGAATATGGCTATAGGGATCCCTGGGTGGTGCAGCGGTTTGGCGCCTGCCTTTGGCCCAGGGCGCGATCCTGGAGATCCGGGATTGAATCCCACATCGGGCTCCCGCATAAATAAAAAAAATTAAAAAAAAAGAATATGACTATAATAGCAAGATAACACCAAAAAGAAAATTCCTCTTAAAATTACCAAAATAGACAATATTCAGATCTCCATGATTATTTAATGAATATAATTTCACTACATTTTTTTTTCAAATCAGGATCCGAATAATATCTAAAATAATTAATCTAGGGAATATGTCTCTTATATTGATTTTAATTTATAGGTTCCCTGCCTGTGTGTGCACACATGTGCCTGTGGGCACATATACATGAACCTGTGTGCAATTTATTTGTCGAAGAAACTAAACAGTTTGCTCCTACAGAATTTTCCTTATTCTGAATTTTTTGTAATTTAACTCTTGCTTCCTATCTTACTCTGGTCCTATATGTCTTATGAACTAATAAGATCTATTTCAATTCTTTGGCAAGAATACAATAGGTATTCTATGGTTCCTGTTGCATCACATCAGAAAAAATTAATGTCTGATTATGTCTTCTTCTGTGATGTTAAAAGTGGCCAATCACTCTGGAAAACACTACAGAGTTTCCCCCAGAAAGCTGAAAATAGAAATACCCTATGATCTAGCAATGGCACTACTACATATTTACCCAAAGGATACAAAAATACTTATTCAAAGGGATACATGTACCTGGATGTTTACAGCAGCATTATCAACAATAGCCAAACTATGGGAAAAAAAAACAAATGTCCATTGGCTGATGAATAAAGATGTGATGTATATTGTGTACACACACACACACACACACACACACACAAGAATATTACTCAGCCATAAAAAAGAAAGAAATCTTGCCATTTGCAACAACATGGTTGTAGCTAGAGAGTAGTATGCTAAGAGATAGAAGTGAATCAGAGAAAGAGAAATACCATATGATTTCATTCATATGCAGAACTTAAGAGACAAAACAGATGAACATGGGGCGGGGAAGAGAGGCAAACCAAGAAACAGACCTTAACCATAGAGAAAAAACTTATTGTTACTATATGGGAGGTGGGTAGGAGGATAGGTTAAATGGTGATGGGGATTAAGGAAGGTACTTGTGATACACACCGGGTGTTTCCTGTGTTGAGTCACAATATCGTACACTTGAAACTAATATTACATTGTATGTTAACTGGAATTTTATCAAAAATTTTGAGAAGGAAAAAAAGAGTGATCAGTCAATTTAGATGTTTTCAGTCTGATCCATTTATTTTCAAGTTCCTTACCAGCTTTTTACTTAAGGTTTGAGAATCCAATGATGATCATTCATTATTTCATTACAGGTGCCAAAATGGTGATATCCTTTTACTTCCACCTTTAATAGCTGCAACTGTTGTATAAAGAATGATTTTCCTTCCACATTTTTTGGAAGCACAAGGTACAGTTCTTATGGAAAAGACAACTTAGTGTTTGACTCCTTCCCCGTGTTTAACAGTTTCAGCACAAGTTGACTCCTATAAAGGTAAAAAAAAAAAAAGAGAGAGAGAGAGAGAGAAAAAAAATACCCTTTTTCTTTTTAGGGGAAAATGGTATTTTGAGACCACAATCATCTGGAAACTAAGGGTGCTCACTGCTAGTGGTCAGTACTGCTCAGACATTGTTTCTCAGACTTTTCAGTAGACATAGCTAGAAGGTATGTATCTCTTTAAGAGAAAATATTTTCCTATTTGCAGTCAAATTTAGGCAATTTGCTTAACATCCTGATTTTACATTTTTATCTCACCTGCTGAAGAAAACTCTGATTCCTAAGTACTTATTTACTTTATACAACTATAATAGATAATAGTATCAGAGTGAGAAACCCAATTTACTATTATCAATATAATCATTGAAAGTAAATGAAGATTTTTTTTTTTTGCAGTTCATTTTGTCCTTTGGATGTATTACCTCATTGTCATATTTTTTAAAAGATCTTTTATTTTTAAGTAAACTCCACATCCAACATGGGGCTCAAACCCACAAACCCAAGATTAAGGGTCATGCACTCCAGCGACTGAGCCAGGCAGGCACCCTCACATTATCATATTTTATAGTCAACTAAAATAAGCCTTCCATGCTTGGCAAGTTATCAACTTAATAAACAGTTTGCTCTATTTGCTACATTTTGGTTTTGGTTTTTATGGATGGTCATTTTTACCTTTTAATTTATTTCTAATTATGTGAAATAATTAAATGGCCCCTAAGTAATATCTACAAAATGAGATCTATTCAGACAAAGCTAGATTTTACTGATACCTCTACCTGTCCCCTCGCTCTTCTTTATAGATAACTGCTTTAATATGTTTAGTTTTTGCTTATTCTTCTATTTTCATAGATTTGCATATATGGATCTTAGATAAGAGGTAACATGTGCTATACATGCTATTCTGCACCTTAGCAAGCTTTCTTTCAAAATAAAGAATCCTTCCTTTGAAATATTCTCCTTTCCTATACCTGTCCCAATTATTTTGGTAAAAGTAGAAGTTTATATAGAACAAGTTTTCTTAACAAAAGGCACATTTATATTCTATAGCCAATAAGGAAAGGACTTGAAAAGTTAACAAAGTTCCTTCGAGGGCTAACATCTGTAATTATTAGGATTCATAGCCGAATTTCTTTCCTCTTTGGAGCTGAACAGATTTGGACGAAGAAAGTGTAGGTTTTACGAATGGAAATGGCCTTGTGTGGATACCGACCTGGGTCTGTGAACATTAAAAGCTGTTTGACACGCACCGATCTTTCACTGGTAAGAATTTGGGAATAGCTATTTCTTTCCTGCTTCTTTGATCTCCTCCCAAATCCCGGGGTGGTATATTATGGCTGCAGAGAACCGTAAATGTTAGCAAGCAGAAATTTGAAAGCCCTAAAAAAATGTGGCTGCAAAGGCAATTCAAACATCAAGTATCCCTCTCCTCATCTGGACTCCGGTTTTAGAGCTACTGAGGGAATTCTGACAAATTTCAAACTGCACTGGATTGCTGACCTGGCATGAATACTCAGGTTACTCTGAATAGATGCGTTTTCAATGCATGAAAGCAGCTGTTACTTTCTTCTGTCCTTTCCTTAAGAGAAAGCCATACACACACGTGTGCACACACACGCATAGACACGACTGTACACACACGCACACTTACTTCGCTGAAAGAGTATTTCTTGCTGAGGGTAAACATGGTGGTCTTACATAAGGGCTTGAAATCTACCCCAGGCTATATGTATGTTTAATCCCTGATGTTCTCTCATGAGTCTTTTCATGACCATTTGCAGTTTGGAAATTGTGTTCACTAAGTGTGTTTGGGGAGGTGGAGGACAGAGAAGAGAGGCGTTGTATACCTCCTGCTACAATGATGGTGAGGAGACTAAAACATAATGAGAAGGGCAGCAATACAAACTGAAAATCCTCTGTTCACTTCCTCTTCTTCATAAATGGTGGTACAGAACATAAATGCAAAGTTTATTTTTAGTGGTATAAATGTTATTTTACTAGTACTGTTCATACTGAAACACAAACACATTGCATGTTTAGTATCTAACTCTGTCGATGTGATTTATTGGGGGGTTTCCCATCTTCCACCATCTTGAATTGTCAAAAAACAGTCTGTTTTATAGAATGTAGAAGCTACTTGCCCCAGGGATGCTGAAAGATGGGGAAGAGGGTGGCAGGGAAGACACATTATTCCTTAAAAATCTTTGTCACTAACACCTAAGAACCTTTTCCACCTCAAAACATTTTAGTTTCAGTCACCATCCTTCTGAGATCAAAAAAAGGAGGAACTGATGTCAAACCAAATGGCTGTCTCTATATATGCCAACCAAGTCAATAGTAAGTCCAGAAAAAAAAATGAGCTGCTGCTTACTGTGTCCTTTGGAAAAACACCTGTTATAGTATAATGACCTGTACTCTATTCCTACCACATCCCTGCCCACGGTCTCCAAACTCCCCTTACATCTCCAGAATTAATAAAGACATGTTCAGGAGATACCACTGAACCAGGAGCTGCAGAAGATTCTTGCTCAACTAACAACATGCTGTGTGACCTCAGGCTAGCACTTCTCCTCTCTGTACTTCAGTGCCTCCCGCCACAAAATGAGAGCCTTGGAATAATGATCTCCATGGCTCCTTTCAACTCTGACATTTGGGAGATCTACAAAAAATGTTCCAAGATATTAGAAGAGTTCCATTTAAACACCTGGCCACTTTAGAAGGGCTTTGCATATATATTGTATTTCACTTGCTAAATCGCCAAATAAACCTGACGCGAATGATCCCCAAGAGGACACAAGACCAAATTGCAAATGTCTGTTTGTGATGATGGAGGTCTTGTAATCTGAGCATTGATCCTAGAAAGCCGTTGGGTGCTTCTCAGAGTAACGTAAGATTATAAAGTGATGTATTGCCCATGAGAAATCCCTTTCCATTTACATTTCATTTTCCTCTGTGGTATTTAACTTATTTTTTTTATTACGTGCAGCCATCATAAATATTTATATTGCAATGTATGATTGGTCAATAAAGAAAAATCAATACTGGGTTTTTGCTGCCCAGGAAAGAGATTGTGCTTGACCTGATTCTCAGCAAAGATCAAAACAAAACAAAACAAAACAGAAAAACCCAAACCGAAAAACAGTACAGGTTGGATAAGGATCCAAGTAGAAAAAGGAAAACATATATTATTTCTTTTATATTTTTATAGTTTACACCTATGCACATTTATACTGATAAACAAAAGCTTTTGGTTTGAAGTGCTCCTTTGTTAGTAATCCCTAATTCAGTCTAACTGCCTTTCTATAGTACCTATGAACTATGGAAAATTATGAACTTTAACACAGAACATTCACCATCACAGTTATATCATCATTACTATGGTTATATTTGCCATTAAGTATAAAGAAAATGAATAAGAAATAAGAAATAAAGTTTGCTTGTTGCTTCCATAAACATTTGCCAAGTATCTACTTCATACCAGGTAATATTTTGATGCTTGTGGCCCAGCTGAAAGGTTCATGCTCTTATCTCATAATAGAGGGGATATACAAACAAAGAGGAAAAATCCTGCACAGACATTAAAACAAGCTTATGTTATGGAGAATCACTGAGTGTCTGTTTAGATTGGTCAGAGAAGTTTTTGAGAAAGAACTTTATAAACCACAATTGGATTATTAAGAAAATTACTAAAGTCCAAATGAGGAAGTCAACCACACAAAAAATTTTTAAAAAGATCTTATTTATTTATTTGAGAGAAAAAGAGCACAGCAGGGAGGAGGGGCAGAGGGAGAAGGAGAAGCAGACTCCCCACTGAGCAGGGAGCCTAAAGGAGGGCTGGATCTCAGGACCCTGAGATCATGACCTGAGCTAAAGGCAGCTGCTTAACCAACTGATCCACCCAGGTGCCCTCAAACAAGTAATTTTAATAGAAGGCAAGTAGTGGCCAGTGCTTCAAAATCCTTGCAATACTCAATGGGTGGTTAGTGGACTGGCAGCACCAGCATCACCTGGGAGCTTGAACAACACAAGAATACAGGTTCTACCCCAGAACCCCTAGAGCATTTTAACACACTTCTGAGGTGACTCATATGCCCATGAACATTGGAACAACACAGTTATAAAAAATAAAAAGGAAATTTAGAGGGAAGAGAAATTACATCCAGTTGCAGGTAGAAGGATGCCTAGAAGAATCATGAAGACAAGCTAAAAAGATGGATAGGATCCAGGTCCTGCTTTGTGTACCTTTTAATTTTTCTCAGTATTCTTCAGAGGGGTTCACAGCTACCCCATACAATTAAGGCCACCAAGATAGAAGTTAAAATCAGAAATGAAAGAGAAGACTTTACATTGAATGCCTCAGAATTTTTTTTAAAAATCATAAGGGACTATTTTTATGTACAATTATACAAGAACAAATGGGAAAACCTAGAGAAAACAGATAACTTCCTAGGAATGCACAACTTACTAAGACTGAATCAAGAAGAAATAGAAAGCTTGAATGGACAATAACAAACATGAAAATTGAAGTAGTAACCAAAACCGTCCCAACAAAGAAAAGCCCAGGACCAGATGGCTTCACAGCTGAATTATACTAAACATTCAAAGAATATGTAATACCAATTCTCCTTAAACTCTTCTGAAAAAGAGAAGCAAACAGGATACTTTCAAAATTGTTTTATTCCCAGATATTAAAGCCAGACAAGAATACCACAAAAAAATAAAACTGCAGGACAATATCTCTGATAAACACAGATACAAAAATCCTCAACTAAATATTAACAAACTATATTTAACAACACATCAAAAAGATTATATGCGATGACAATGTGGTATTTACCCAGGGGATGCAAGTTTGATTTGACATACTCAAATCAATTAAGTGATGCATCACATTAACAGAATGAAAGATAAAACCACATGATAATCTTAATAGATGCAGAAAAATCATTTGACAAAGTTCACATCAATTCATGATAAAAGCTCTCAATAAGATAGACATAAAAGGAAATTTCCTCAACACAATAAATGCCATTTATAAAAATCCTACAATTAATCAGTGGAGAAAACTGAAACTTTCTCTTATATCCAATTCAAAGCAAGAATACCAAATACCACTTCTATTCAACATAGTATAGAAAGTGCTAGCTAAAGTAATAAGACAAGAAAAATAAAAGGCATCCATATCAGAAAAGAATAAGTAAAATCGTCTGTCTGCAGATGACATAATACTATTTCTAGAAACCCTTAAAGATCCCATATATTAAAAAACCCTGTAAAAACTAATAAATATAGTAAAGTTTCTGACTATAAAATCAACAGTTTCAGTTGTGTTTCTTTACACCAACAACAATCGATCAGAAAAAAAAAAATTAAGAAAAGCAGTAGCATCAAAATGAACAATATAATTTAGAATAAATTTAACTATGGGGGTGAAATATGTATACACTAAAAAATACAAATACTGAGGAAAGAAATTAAAGAGGACATTAATAAATGGAAATACATCCCATGTTCATGGATTGAAAGAATCAATATTGTTAAAATGTCCATATCTCTCAAAGATATATACAGATTCAATGAAATCTCTACCAAAATTTCAATGGCTTTAAAAAAAATACAAAAAAATCTAAAATTCATAAGGAACCACAAAAAACACCAAACAGCCAAATTGATCTTGAGAAAGAGGAAAAGAGTTGGAGGCATCACATTTTCTGATTTTAAATTATATAACAAACTTATAGTAATCAAAACAGTATGGAACTGGCATAGAAACAGAAACATAGACCAATGGAACAGAATCAAGAGTTCAGAAATAAGCCTATATTTTTTGAAATAATCCTATTTTTATACATTAACTAATATTCAACAAGGGTACAAAGAATATACAATGAGAAAAGGACAGTCTTTTCAATAAAGATTGTTGGAAGAAGTGGGTATCCACATGAAAAAGAATGAAAGTGGACCTTATCTCATATACCCCCAAAACCCATCCAAAATGCATTAAAGACTTAAAGGTAAGACCTGAAATGAGAAAATTATTAAAAGAAAGCATGGAGTAAAATCTTCTTGATATTTGCCTTGGCAATATAGTTCTGGATATTCACCAAAATCTAAGAAAACAAAAGCAAAATTAAATAAGGGGGACTATATTTAACTGAAAATCTTCTACACAGAAAAAGCAGCAATCAATAAAGTGAAAAGGCAGCTATGATTTGTAGAAAATATTTGCAAATCATGTAACTGATAAGGGGTTAATACCTAAAATATGTAAGAAATGCATATAACTCAATAGCAAAAACAAAAACAATAGCAACATAAAAACTCAATTTTAAAAAATGGACAAAGCACCTGAATAAATTATTTTCCCAAAGAACACATACAAATGGATAGGTATATGAGAAGGTGCTCACATCAATAATCACCAGAGAAATGCAAATCAAAACCACAGTGCAATATCACCACACACTTATTAGGCTATTATCAAAAACATAAAGAATAACAGGGCAGCCCGGCTGGCCCAGCGGTTTAGCACCACCTTCAGCCCAGGGCCTGATCCTGGAGACTTGGGATCGAGTCCCACGTCGGGCTCCCTGCATGGAGCCTGCTTCTCCCTCTGCTTGGGTGTCTGCCTCTCTCTCTCTCTGTCTGTCTCTCATGAATAAATAAATAAAATCTTTAAAAAAATAAAGTATAACAAGTGTTGGTAAGGATGTGGAGAAAAGGGAACACTTGAACACTGTTGGTAGAAATGTAATTTGGTAAAACCATTATAGAAAAAAAAAAAGTATGGAGTTTCCCCCAAAAAATAAAAATAGAACTATGAATCTTACTTCTGGATATGTAGCCATAGGAAATAAAATCACTATCACTATATCAAAGAGACATCTGCACTCCCATGTTCATTGCAGCATTATTCACAATAGCTAGAATAGAATATTATGCAATCTGTAAAAAGAAGGAAATTTTGCATTTGCAACAATATGAATGAATATGGAGGGTATTATCCTAATTGAAATAGGTCAAAGAAAAAGTTGTCTGATCTCACTTATATGTAGAATCTAAAAATGTCAAATACATAGAAGCAGAGAGTAGAAGAGTGGTCAGTGGGGGCAGAGAGGTCAGGGAAATAGGGAGATGTTAGTCAAAGGGCACAAAGCTGCAGTTTTTTGCAGTAAGATGAATAAGTCTAAAGATTTGACATACAGGTTGCTGACCAGAGTTAACACAATTCTAGTATTGAATTCTAGAGATTTCTATGAGAGTATATTTTAGGTGCTCTATATCCATGGCAGTGGGAGGAGGAGGTAATACTTATGTGAGGAGATGATATATTAGTTTAACTGTAGTAATCATTTCATTATGTATATTAAATCATAACACTGTACGCCTTAAATACACCCAACTTTTGTCAATTTCTTCAAAAGGAAAGTACATTTGGTGGTGTTTGGTATTTCAAAATGGAAACATAAACCTCAAATATAAAAATTTTGTTGTGTAACAATGGTTTGGTAATCTCAACTCTGACGGGCCCATATCTGAACTAAGAAATGTTCCATGAACTTTGTTTCATTAGAACAAAGCCCTACTGAGACATGCTTCATTAGATCTTACACTATGTGGCCTCCTCTGTGTAAAGTTCTATAAACTTGGCTACATAAAACTGACATTTTTTAGAGAACAAGAAGAGAGGACTTATGTGTCTCACAAACGCATTTAGATATTTTGGAAAAATCACAAATTAAAATGTGTGGTTTATGTGTGGTGACATCTGGATGTGTGGCCCTGGAAGGACTCAGTCTAAATGGACCATTTTTCATGTTCCATCTATGTCAAATCAGAATTTCAGCGGATACATGTGCGTGCACATATGCACTGTGGTACAAAGGAAGAGCAGGGGGTTGAGAATCAGATGGATCTCATTCAAACCATTTTACTTCTATAAGCCTTGGAGTTCTGATCCATAAAATTGACCTAATAAAAGCTACCTAATGAGGTTGTTGGAATAATTAAACGAGGTAAATAAAACTCACCTAACCCTGTGCTAGGCACAGTGCATGTGCCCTATGACACTAATAACCTTCTGTTCAATAGAAACAACGCATTATCTATACCTCCTGTTCTATGAAAAAAAAAATCTAGACATGTTAGCTCTATAAAGTAAAGCACATTTCTTAGAATCATCTCACCACAGATGATCAGAAATAAGTAAGAGTTCCTGATACTGACATTATTACCATTGACGTGTCAGATAGATTTTGTTTGGGCAAATGTATGGTATAAATAATAAATACACAAAATTAATATACAACGAACAAATCAAAAATCTCTTGGGCTTTCCTTGTCATTGTGGCACGATTCTGCTTGGGAAAGGAACAGAAGGAATAATGCTCTGTCAGTTACTAGGTTAATTACTAGTCATCATGTTGGCTGTTTTATGAGAAAAACATGTATTGTAATTGTCACGTGTACAGATCTAGGTTTGCTAATGATCCTTAAAGAAGATCTTTGTTAATTATCTAATTCATCTGGCAAATTAGGTTGATTTAAGACCCCAATATGCCTGCCATAGTCTCTCTAAAGTTTAAAATTTTCAGAACTTACGTGAAAATACTATTGGCTTAAGTTTTCCATTACGGAGGTTATGATTCTTTATTAGATTCTACTCCATCTTTACTCTAATTCCTAAATTACATTTGCTAGGGCACCAAGGAAGACAGGACTCTGGAGAGGGCACTAAGGGGCTACGCTAATTGACTCTTGCTATCAAAACAAAGGAATCTTGAATCTTAAAGGCATTAAAATCTGGTGCGGAGAAAGGAACACCAGCATGGCCAAGAATGAGAAAAAAATGAAAAGGAATGGAAGGCACATTCGAGACAGGAAAGACTTAAACACGCTGCCCCAGCTCATTTGCCCGTGTCCAGTCAGTCCCACCTCAAGGAGTGAAGGTCTTTATGAAACAAGATAAAGATGAACGATGAAGTCTCTCATCTGATATACGTAGTGATTAAAAGGGAGGGAATAGTGGAGTTTTCTTGCTAATGTAGATTGAAAGACATTCTAGGATTTTACTTTTCCTTCTCTTTTTTCTTCCCTCCCAGCCCTCATCCCACAGCTCCCCCCACCCCACCCCATGCATAGCAAGACAATAGCATCTTGAAGTGGTTTCTTTCTTGGCATTTTCTTATGGGAAAAGGGAGAAAAAATTCTTGGTATTTTAGCCTTCCCTGAGATATGACAGCAATGCATAACCCATTCCACCCCCATCGCCCCACCTGCTCACTGAAATATTTAAAGCATATGCTCATCTTAAACCTGTCCTCTCCTAAACTGAAATAGAATAAAGTTGAGGGGAGAAAAGCAGAAAGGTTTCCATACAGCAGAGCAGGATCCCTGAGTTAGAGTCTGGCTCACCACAAAACAGTGGTATGGACTGTTAAGTCCTTCTAGGCTGCAGAATCCTTATCTGCTTAAGAATGGGGTAAAAAAGTTTGAACTGCCTTGTAATAGCGCTATAGGTTACAAATAGCTGACCGCTGTCTGTATTTCACTGGGGGGAGGCCTCCAGCTTTCAGCAAAGCAGGTTGGTAATGCTATAAACACTCTCATAGTTAAAAGCCTACCCTTTGGAGTATTTTAAGACCTCTGAGGGTTTTTTTTTAATTTTATTTAAATTCAATTAATTAACACATAGTGTATCATAAGTTTCAGAAATAGAGTTCAGTGATTCATCAGTTGCATAAAACACTCAGTGCTCATTATATCATGTGCCCTCCTTAATGCCCATCACTCAAATGACCCCATTTCCCCACTTGCCTCCCCCCCCCCGCAGCAACCCTCAGTTTGTTTCCTATAATTAAGAGTCTTTTACAGTTTGTCTCTTTCTCTGATTTCATCTTATTTTTCCCTCCCTTCCCCTCTGATCCTGTTTTATTTCTTAAATTCTATATATGAGTGAAATCATATGATAATTGTCTTTCTTATTGACTTATTTTCCTTAGCATAATACCTTCTAGTTACATCTGTGTTGTTGCAAATGATAAGATTTCATTTTTTTCCCCTTTGGTGGCTAAGTAATATTCAATTGGAGATATACATGGATATATATATATTATATCCATATGTATATATATATATATATATATCCAAATCACATCTTATTTATCCATTCATCTGTTGATGGACATCTGGGGGCTCTTTCCATAGTTTGGCTTTGGCTATTGTGGACTTTTCTGCTATAGGCATTAGAGTGCAGGTCCTTCATATCACTATGTTTGTATCCTTTGGGTAAATACCTAGTAGAGCAATTGCTGGGTTTTAAGGTAGCTCTATATGTAAGTTTTGAGGAACCTCCATATTGTTTTCTAGAGTATCTATACCAGCTTGCATTCCCACCAACAGTGTAAAAGGGCTCCCCTTTCTCCACATCCTCACCAACATTCATTTCCTGACTTATTAATTTTAGCCATTCTGACTGGTGTGAAGTGGGATCTCAGTGTGTTTTCTTTTTAATAATAAATTTATTTTTTATTGGTGTTAAATCTGCCAACATGCAGAATAACACCCAGTGCTCATCCCGTCAAGTGCCCCCCTCAGTGCCCACCACCCAGTCACCCCCACCCTCCGCCCTCCTCCCCTTCCACTACCCCTAGTTCATTTCCCAGAGTTAGGAGTCTTCATGTTCTGTCTCCCCTTCTGATATTTCCCACCCATTTCTTCTCCCTTCCCTTCTATTCCCTTTCACTATTATTTATATTCCCCAAATGAATGAGAACATACAATGTTTGTCCTTCTCCGATTGACTTATTTCACTCAGCATAATACCCTCCAGTTCCATCCACGTTGAAGCAAATGGTGGGTATTTCTCATTTCTAATGGCTGAGGAATATTCCATTGTATACATAAACCACATCTTCTTTTTTTAAAATATTTTATTCATTTATTCATAGAGACAGAGAGAGAGAGAGGCAGAGACACAAGCAGAGGGAGAAGCAGGCATCACACAGAGAGCCCGACGTGAGACTCGATCCAGAGTCCCCAGGATCGCCCTGGGCTGCAGGCGGCGCTAAACCGCTGTGCCACCGGGGCTGCCTAAACCACATCTTCTTTATCCATCATCTCTCGATGGACACCAAGGCTCCTTCCAGAGTTTGGCTATTGTGGACATTGCTGCTAGAAACATCGGGGTGCAGGTGTCCCGGCGTTTCACTCCATCTGTATCTTTGGGGTAAATCCCCAACAGTGCAATTGCTGGGTCGTAGGGCAGGTCTATTTTTAACTCTATGAGGAACCTCCACACAGTTTTCCAGAGTGGCTGCACCAGTTCACATTCCCACCAACAGTGCAGGAGGGTTCCCCTTTCTCCGCATCCTCTCCAACATTTGTGGTCTCCTGCCTTGTTAATGTTCCCCATTCTCACTGGTGTGAGGTGGGATCTCATTGTGGTTTTGACTTGTATTTCCCTGATGGCAAGTGATGCGGAGCATTTTCTCATGTGCATGTTGGCCATGTCTATGTCTTCCTCTGTGAGATTTCTGTTCATGTCTTTTGCCCATTTCATGATTGGACTGTTTGTTTCTTTGGTGTTGAGTTTAATAAGTTCTTTATAGATCTTGGAAACTAGCCCTTTATCCGATACGTCATTTGCAAATATCTTCTCCCATTCTGTAGGTTGTCTTTTAGTTTTGTTGACTGTATCCTTTGCTGTGCAAAAGCTTCTTATCTTGATGAAGTCCCAATAGTTCATTTTTGCTTTTGTTTCTTTTGCCTTCATGGATGTATCTTGCAAGAAGTTACTGTGGCCGAGTTCAAAAAGGGTGTTGCCTGGGTTCTCCTCTAGGATTTTGATGGAATCTTGTCTCACATTTAGAACTTTCATCCATTTTGAGTTTATCTTTGTGTGTGGTGCAAGAGAGTGGTCTAGTTTCATTCAGTGTGGTTTTGATTTATATTTTCCTGATGCTAAGTGATGTAGAGCATTTTTTTAAAGCATCTGTCAGCCATTTGTATGTCTTCTTTGGAGAAATGTCTGTTCATGTCTTCTGCTCATTTCTTTTTTTTTAAAGATTTTATTTATTTATTCATGAGAGAGACACACAGAGAAAGAGAGGCAGAGACACAGGCAGAGGGAGAAGCAGGCTCCACGCAGAGAGCCTGATGTGGGACTCGATCCAGGGTCTCCAGGATCATGCCCTGGGCTGCAGGCGGCACTAAACTGCTGCGCCACCAGGGCTGCCCCTTCTGCTCATTTCTTGACCTGAGTTTTAATTCTGGACCCATATCCTGACAAATTAAATAATCCTTCAATTGCCTCACCTGTGAGGCATAGACATAAGTTTTCCAACATTATTTGTGTGTGTAAAAATTAAATGAGATAAACACAATGCCTGACAAAGGATGTGATAAAAAGAACACTTTGCCCCGCCTTAGAACACTAGTTTGAGAAGCCATTTTAAAACCATGAGAAAGGGACGCCTAGGTGGCTCAGCAGTTGAGTGTTGGCCTTCAACTCACGGCATGATCCTGGAGTCCCAGGATCAAGTCCCACATCAGGCTCCTTGCATGGAAACTGCCTCTCCCTCTGCCTGTGTCTCTGCCTCTCTCTCTCTGTGTCTTTCATGAATAAATAAATAAAATCTTTTTTAAAAAAGTAAATAAAACCATGAGAAAATAAGCACATAGATGAAAACCTGGATCCTTGATGATATCAATGCGTCACAGAACCAGACCGGCCTTATTGGTGAATCAGTAGGTAAATATCTGTATTGTTTTAACTACTATTGGTCATAATTCACTTATCTCCAATTGGCATCCTCAATGGTAAGGAAGAGGGCCTAACTGTGGAGAGCTCATGGCACAGACTTAAGTACGGGCTTTTAAAATTATGTATTCAGAATAGTAGTTGTAATTTAGGTATTCTGTTAAGGCTTTTTTCTTCCCTTCTCCAGCCAAATGCAAGCTCCTTGGGCAGATTAATTTCTGTCACCCAGTGTCCAGCACTATATATGACACTTTGTAGAACTTCTGGTCCCATTGACAGGAATCGACTTCACCTCCACTGTGTGATTTAATCATGAAGTCTGATGAAAAAGGGGGATATGTAAATCTGGGTTTGAATCCAAGTCCCACTGAGGCATTCTTGCTGTGTCATCTTGTGTAAGTTGCTGGGCCCCTGTAAGCCTTGGTTTCCTCATCTATAAAATGGTGGTAATACTTCTATGTCTCAGGGTGATTCATTAGAATGATTATAATGATTCATTATAATGATCATAATGATTCAAACATATAAAAGAAAGAAAAGATGTTACAAATGTGATAAGCTTTTAAAGTGTACCCCCCTACTCTTATTTTAGCTATTACCCTGAATTTGGCCATTGGAGCAAACTAGAAATGTGAAGGTCCTCTTCCAAATCTGTCTTAAATTGGCTGAGCTGTGGTCATCACTGTACATTCTCTAGCTTGTTTGGAGGCTTTGCTCCAAAACATCTGGCTGTTTTATGACTTTGATCCCAATTTAAAATTCCACAATACCTCACACAATAATTTTCCTTTATCCACAAAATGCTTTGAATCAGACCAGATAAGAAAAGTAAGAGCCTGGAGTATAATCCTTTCAACTGTCTTTTGATCTCTCTTCTGTTTCTACTAAGAGTTCAACGCACAAGTCACTTTTCTACCACTAAAAACAAGGGGGTTGTACAAAAAAAAGCCAGTGATTCCTTTATTTCATAGTGGTAAAAGCATTTTAGCAAGTAAGCTGGGCTTAGTTCCCTGTTCTGACACATATTAGCTCTGGTACCCTGGGCAGATAACTGGCTGAACTGCTATCTTCTCATGAATAAAATAACACAAAAAAATATAGGCTTGACATGGGAACAAAATGAGATCATGCATGTGAAAGAAAGGTCCTAGAAAACAAAGAAGTTCTGCACGGTATCATCCATATTAAAATCACATGATTTGTGAATCATTTAAGTGGCCTGTGTCTTTTTTTGTTGTTGTTCTTACAAAAAGCAACTGGAACAATGGTTTGCAATTCACTGTGGGTGCTTCCCCTTATTTTTCCAAGGAAATTTATTTTAAGAACTCTTGCTTGTGTAATGGAATCAACTGATCCAGAAATGGCCTGCAAAATAGCAATCAGATATGAGCCACTTTCTTTTAATTCCTTTTCTATCCACTATCTAGAAATTTCCTTCTTGAGACATACCTTGAGACTAGTAGGTAAACTAAAGGCAGAAAAGTATATATAAGAAGCTAGAAGATGTGACAAAAAGCACAGTGTATTTATTTCTCAGAACTGCTGAAATTATCACAAACTTTGTGGCTTAAACCAACAAAAATTTATTTTTTTACAGATCTGGGGGCCAGAAGTCTGAAATCAATGTGTTGGCAGTACTGGATTCTTCTTGAGGTTCTGAGGCGATATCCATCCCACGCTTTTCTCCTAGCTTCTAGCAGCTGCCAGCAATCCTTGGCATTCCTTGGCCCATAAAAATCACTTCAATGTCTACCTTCATTTTCACATCACCTTCTCTTCTGTGTGTCTGTGTCTTATAAGAACATTTGTCATTGGCTTTAGGACCCACTGGTAATCCAGGATCATCTCAAGATCTTGATCTTAATTAATTATAACTGCAAAGACTCTTTGCAAATAAGGCCACATTCATAGGTTCCACGTGGACTTATCCTTCAATTTCCACTCCACCCACTACATTAGGCTCAGAGTTACACTAATGTGGAATGGAATCCTAATTGATATACTAAGTACTCAATTTGTATGCTTCGTGCCTTCACATCCTCACTTGTAAAATGGGGCCATGATAATATCTTTACAAGATTATCATGGCCTTAAAACAGATCATAAACAGTGAGTGCCTATCATGTAGTAGGCACCCAATACACTTAATTTTTTAAAGTAAATTATGGTTTTGGCACGTTTCATATTCATGAAAATGAAAGTCAACCAAAAGGAAGAAATACTCAGATTTAGTGGAAACCACTCTGGACTGGGTCTCAGAAGTTATTTACCAAATTCTGCCACTACTGGATTTATTCTAATATTTTTGAACAGTCCTCTTGCCCCATTTGAGTACAGATCTTACTCTCTCCATTTGTAAATTGTATAGATTGAACTAGATAACCTTTGATTTCTTCTCCTTTGACAATCTGGAGTTTTGAAAGTTTACCCTTAAAGATTGTCCTGTGAGCAATTTGGTGAAAAACACCCCAAAACTCCTGAAAGTCCAACAAGAAAGAAAATACTTAGGCACTGTTTTATACTTAACATAGATAGGAAGATTTGTGCTGGCTGAAATATAACTTTGTGGCGGGTGTGTGGGTGGCTCAGTTGAGCATTTGATTCTTGGTTTTGGCTCAGGTCATGATCTCAGAGTCATGAGATTAAGCCCTGCATTGGATTCTGTGCTCAGCAGGGAGTCTGCTTGAGATGCTCTCTCTCCCTTTCCCTCTGCCCCTCCTCCAGTTTGCACAATGAATCAATAAATCAATCAGTAAAATCTTGTTTTAAAGAAAATATGTATAACTTTGGAGACAAGTTTTACCCTTTCAGATTTTCAACTGAGATCTCACACCCCCAACCACCAATGTTCTCTTACTGCTCTTCGAAGACCTGGTGCTGCCTTTGAAAAATATTCCCTGCTGCCTTCTTGGGCAGATAAAGGCTAAGGGCAGGAATGCTGAGATTACCTGGATAGCCACGAAACTGTGCATGCAACCAGGACTAGCTATATAATTCTTGGGGCTCCCTGTGCAAAAAAAAGTGGGACAAAAGTACCACTAAGGTGCCAAAATATAATAGCTTCCTTTCTTCTCTACTCTCTCTCCCAAGCTGTCATGGTGTTTTATGCTTGCTATTTAATGCTGCACTACCTCTGTCAAGAGGATACTCTCAGTGTGCAGATCTTCGCACATGACCAAGGCCCCACCTCATGAAGTTTTGTCTGCTGGTGGGAGCCTCCTGACTGATGTGGCATGCCCTGGCCTGGGGCTGAGATTCAATCTTCCCTTCCCAGGGTTTCCTGTTACAACCCACTGGGACAGGTGACTACTAAAGGAGTACAATCTTCATCCTAGGATGTACTTGGTATTTGGAACAGGAGTGGGTAAAAGGCTTGCCTTAATCACTCACTCACCTGCAGAATGCACTGAGGTGCCACCAACCTAGAGGGAAAGGAAATGCTGTTGCCCCTCCCTGAGAAACCATAGATCATGTTTCCTATTCCTGAACTCTCTGTCCTATACTCATGCCCCCACAGGAAGTAAAGGGCAACAATAGAACATGGGCCAACACTACCTCATTATCATTCTGGATGAAGGACATAAAGGGCTTCTACTCTGACCAAGGGTGAGGGTGGAGTATAATCAAATGGACATAGAACACAGAGAGTAACTTAGAGTTGCTCCAAGAATGGGCTTCATTCAGAATCCACTGGTCAACAGTGGATTGATGATCCCCTCTTCAGCCACATCTCCAAGCTCTCAGCCTTTTTCCGTATGCAGGAACCAGCGTCTGGTGCTGCCCCCGCCCCCACACCCCACTGCCTATGGTTCTCCCAGCACCTCCTATCACAGTCAAATCTAAGGAAGTCTGTCTCCCAGAAAAGGGAGAGCTTCTCCTTCTCACTTCTAAAGCTTTTTTTGCCCCAGTCTTTATCTTCTGCAAAAGGATTGGGAGCCTTCCCAGATGACTGACAATGGGGAGTATACATTCCCTTCAGGGAAAACCTCACACTCACAAGGGGATATTGTGGCTCCTTGAGGTAGAGTAGACAACCTCTATTGTTTGGTACATTTCTGTATATTGGTCAATAAGTTCTTTCTACTGCTGAGCTATGTTCAGTCCCCTCTTTCTTTCTAACAAGCTTTCTACTAGATTGAGATGAAGAACATACTGGATCTGCACATCCCCTACTTATAATTCCTTTGCATCTACTCTCCTCCTGTATGCAGCTGCTCATAATTTCACAAGAGCATCCCATAATTTAGGAAAAATATTTTTTTCCTGGGAAGCAATTTTCTGAAGCCTGATTTTATTTAAAAATACATGTGTGCATGTGCGTGTGTACACATGCGTATATATATATCATTGAAGACAGCACTCATCAACTTATCCAAATTAAGGAATTTAATTTTGGTGTTGTTCAGCTCAGATATATCTGAGCAACTAGGGGTGACTTTTGGAGTTTCATTTTATTTACATTTATACCAAAAAAGCATGATAAAGTGATTTTCTCAAAATCACTGTAAGATTTTGTTTACTACCAAGATACCAATTATAGATTTCTTACGTACTAGATGCTATTCTATATGTGTATTATGGTGAGATTGGCAGCCAGGCACAGTACTGAACTTGGTAGGTAAGGAAGATTCTGGTTTTTATGGAGTCTCTAGTACAGGTGAAAACAGACAACAGAGATGTAAACAAATGAATAAGAAAGTTTCAGATAATGATAAATGTTGGGAAAATAAAAGGCAGCATAGTGAGAAAGTGACCAGGCTGGTGGCCCTTAGGTTGGATCAGAAAAATGTCTCTGAGGTTAAGACATCTGACTCAGAAGAAGGGGACAACCATGCAAAGATCTAGGATCAAAACTTTGAGGCCAAGGAAAGAGAGGAATTCCCTGACATGGGAATGATCTGTTCTTGAGGACTAGCATGAATGTTCATGTAATGAGAACAGAGTGAAACAGAGAGAGGTATGAACCATGCTCTGAATGGGGACAGATGACAAATCACATTGGGCATGGTGGCCATGATAAGGAATTTGAAATTCAGACAATCATATGCCTTTAAGCAAGGCAATGGTATGGTGTTTTTCAAAGATTCTTTGACTACTTTGGAGAAAAGTCAGGGTAAATGGTCATAGTGGAAATACAGAGAGTAGCCAGTAAATCATTGTGAGAGGCAGTGTGGGAAACAAGTATGACTTGTGTCTGGATGGCAGCAGCAGAGAAATATGGGGAAAGAAAAATTTCCAGATATTTTCTACAGGTGGAAGAAGTAGGGCTCACTGGTAGATTAGATGCAGAAGGGAAGAAGGAAAGAGGAATTGAAGAGGACTCCTGTGCCACAATTTGAACAACTGGGGGCAGCCCTGGTGGCTCAGCGGTTTAGCACTGCCTTCAGCTCAGGGCATGATCCTGGAGACCGTGGATCGAGTCCCATGTCAGGCTCCCTGCATGGAGTCTGCTTCTCACTCTGCCTGTGTCTCTGCCTCTCTCTCTCCTCTCTGTGTATTCTCATGAATAAATAAATAAAATCTTAAAAAAAAAACAAAAAAAAACCAACTTGAACAACTGGGCAGGTATCATGTAAAAACATAGTCTGAGGTAGGAAGACTGGACAAGGAGGGAATTTGGAATAGATAATGAACTTCACCTTAAAGGAACCAGAGAAAGTGTTTATAGCTTGACTAACACCAATATTTTCACTTTTACGTGCACACACACACAAAATTAAGCTTCTGTCTCTACTGGGTACCTCACTGTGGTTCAGTTCCCAGACTCAGAACAGGATCATAAATAAATATTAGCTGAATAGTGTGAGAGTAAGACAAACGTACACAGGTAATGACTCCGGAGTTTACAAGGCACTTTTCCATCCATATAACCCCTGATCCCCACATTAACCCTGCAGAAGAAATAATATTACTACCTTTATTTTATGAAAGAGAATATTAAGACCAAAGAAAAAGAGAGACCAGCTTATGCATGATTCCTCTGGATGAGCTGATCCTAAAATACAGGGATCCTGACTTTCCTGTCCAGCCTTCACCATTGAGACAAAAAGTCCTGGAGCCTCTCCCTGTGTCTAAACCTCCAGGAGCTTTGCCCTCCATCATTTCACATCAGCTAGACTCTGACTCATAGCTGGAGAATCAGCCTCTGTATTATGCAGGGAATTTCATGCATATACACCAAGTGCTGTTTTCTGGAACAGGCTAAAGTAACCCTCTTCTCTCATTTTCCTTCTTCCATTTGCCATAGAATATTTTTCTTTGGAAAACTTTGCCCAGGTTGAGGGACTTTTCCCTGGTTTTGTGTAGACTCTTTGATATACTTCAAACTCAACAACTTTCCTTCAATCCCCAGGGCCCTAGAAACAGCCAACCCACATGTGGTGGGAAGCAAGGCAAGAGCGAAGGAGGAATGTGAGGAAGACACAAATACAGCACAATGTCTTCTTTCTGAGAAACTTCATCAAGGCTCCGATTCCAGTGACCTCACCTTCGAGCAATGCCAGCTCCGTTGCTCTAAATCAAAGTTGACTTGTGGTGGTGGCTCGCATGTTTCGAGTCTAATGAGCCTACAGCTTCTGATGTTGCAAAGAAATCCTGAGGGTAGTTAGCATCTGCCCTCTGAGACCAGAATAGCCAATGACCCTGACATATACTAATTTCCACATTTCAGGCCAGAAACCGAAAGGAAGGTGAATGGAGGACACTAGGCTATCCATATGATGAGACCATTCAAATCGGGACACTTACTGCAACCCACCAAGAGCATACTCTTTATCATCCTTTCAAGGAATTGAAAATGAATTATAGAAACATGCTCTCGGTGGATGTTTTCATTCTTTCCCTCATCCTAATGTTTTTTTTTTTTCTCAATGTTCTCTGTACCACTCTCTTGCTCATATTATTCCAGGGCTTACTTGTCACAAATATAATCCAATGCTTTTTGATGTCCTATAAGGCCATTCATGATTTGACCCCTGGCTCTTATCTCTTCTTTTTTCACTGCTTCTAACACTCACCCCCATACAAGCAACTCCAGTCTTCTTGCTATTTCTAGAGCATGTCAGGAACTCTAACTCCTGATCATTGGAAGTGTTGTTCCATTTCTAACTGAATAGAAGGCTCTTTCCATGAAAGTCTCTTGGCCCATTCCACAGTACATATGACAGCTTAAGAACACCCTGGCACTACCATGGCACTGCCAATCTCTTTTGAGATTTAACAGTATTGTGGTGATTAATTTTATGGGTATGCTTGACTGGGCCATGGGCGCCTAGATATTTTCTTAAGTCATATTCTGATAGCATTTTTGGATGAGATTGACATTCAAACCAATAAACTGAGGAAAGCAGATTGCTCTCCCCAATGTGGATGGGCTTCATCCAATCAGTTGAAGGCCTGAATAGAACAAAAAAAAAAAGTTGACCTTCTGCCAGGAAGAGAGAATTCTGACTGCCTGCTGGCCTTTGAACAGACATTCACTGTCTCCCTGTTTGGTGGTCTTAATGTCTTTGCCTGCTACTTCTATTATTTGGGTCAATTTTGACTGGTTTCAGGTGATTGATTTTTCCTCCTCATTAGGGGCCATATTTCCCTTTTTCATTGCATGCCTGGTAATCTTATATTGAATACTGAACACTAAATATTACCTTACTGGGGGCTGGATATATTTACATACTTATAAATATTAACCAGCTTTTTTTTCCCCCTGAGACATGGTTAAGTTAGTTGGGAAGTATTTTTAGTCCTTCTATGTCTTGTTTCTAAGATTTGTTAGTTGGGACAAAAACAATTTTCTTTCTAGGGCTAATTATTCCCCATGACTATGAAAAGACCCTCTGTGTTTTCTACACAATGCTCTATGAATCACAGGGTTTTCTAGTCTGGCTGATGGGAAAATGCACTATTTCTGGTCCTGAATGAATATTGGGTACTGTTCCCCCCCTCCATTTTTGGGGGTTGTTTTCCCCCAGCTTCCAGCAGTTTCCTTACATGCAAGCACTGTTTAGTAGTCAACTGAATGCTAGGAAGAATCCTCTGCATATCTGCGAATTTCTGTCTGTGTACTGCTCCTCACCAATATCCTGTCCCATGAACACTAGCCACTTTGTTCTCCCTGGATTCACTAATCTATTACTTCAGTTCAGTGAGCCCAGTGACTTTGTATATCTCCTCTTTGTGCTCTGACCCAGAAAACTTCTCAAGGCAATAAGCTGAGGCAATTGTAAGGCTCATCTAATTTTTGTGTCATCTCTCAGGGATCACTGTCCTTTTTTGCCAAATATCCAGTGTCTTGAAAACTATTATTTCATGTACTTTGTTTCCTACTATTGTTTTCAGTGGAAAGGCAAGTTGTCTCTGTTCTTCCATCTTGGCTGGAAGTGATGCTCATAGAGACTTTCAGGAGAAGGAAACCAAACAGAATGAGAGGACTTAGAGATCAGATTTGCTTGGATTTTATTGCTGATTTTTCCACTTATCCTCTAAACATGTATAAATTCTTTCTCCTTTCCACAGCTCAGTGGTCCAACCGTAAGATGGAGAAAATAAAACTTGTCTCAGTTGTTGTGAGGACTAAATGAAGCGGTGGTGATAATCCAACAGAGCATCCTTTTGTTGGCACAGTGTACAACTGATTTGCTCAGCTTATGTCCACTAACCACAGCCCTCTCCACCAGTGCTCCTGCTCAGAGAGAGCTCCTCAAGGGTGCTGGTGGTATCAGTTGTTTGAACATGACAGCAGGGATTCAAATTATTTTGGCCAAGTATTATCTGGCTAGAAACAATTTATCCTTGCCCCACTCCACTCCTATTTCTCTCAATTCTGATGGCTAACCATTTCCTTTCCACCTTCAGAACAAAACCATCACCTACAAACTGGTGAAGCATGCCTTCCACCTGAAGTGTAACTCTCCATCCTGAAGCACTACCTCGTAATAGATGTGGAAACACCTAAATTTTCCTCACATATTCTGATAAAAAGGCACAAATACTGAGTGTAATTATAGTTTGTAAGTCCAGAGAAATAAGACCACTTGTTATGTGTCAAGGGCATTGTCAATGCATTACTTCACATCCGGAAAATGTAACCACCAGATAATTTCACAACATATGATATCAGAACCAGTAGAGAAGCATCTTTGACATGGACCAGTTTAAAGAATGGCTTGTATTTTATAAACCAACAGGATCTCTAGATGGTTTTAATAAAATCAGTTTGCTGCTACAAGAGTCTCCAGTAGCTAGTCTGAGTAGTCAGATGAAAAGAGGCTGACACATCAGAAGGAGGGCCCAGCACTGACCATCAGAAGGGTTGCTTGGAGCTTCTGTTAATACCAAGTTAGAACACTAGATGCTGGATAAATACTTCCTTTTATGGTGAGAAGCTTTACATAAAATAAGTAACTGATATTTTATAGGTACTTGTGGTGGAATGACAGAGGCTATTAAAAGAGTGTGGGTAAATTATGCAAATAAAGTATATAATAATGACAATAATGGATTCTACTATAATCATTATAATGCCTAAAACATATATTCTTTTCAACTTTTTTAATGAAGAATAATGCACGTACCAAAGACTATATACATAGAGAGAGCATTTTATGTATTATAAATGTTTTCCATGAATATTTGAATCCTTATTATGAGCATTAAGTTTGAATAATTATCCCTAATTTCAAGCTACAAATACTGAGGCTGAGAGAGTTTAAACAATTTGCTTAGCAGGTGCTACTGCTCTCAGGCATAGGACTTTAGACTTGGCTGTGTATATTGGAAGATTCTAAAGCCAATGCTCTTTACCTACATTACTTTCCAGTCCTCATTTTGTGAAAAGTACATACATATTCTATCAATTTTAATTACCACTGAAACTCTGTTGCTAACACTCCTACTATTTGATGGCACAAGGCTTCACACCCGGATCTTTTTATTCTCTTTCAACACAATTCCCTATTCCTCTCCATACCTCCCAACCTGCCTACCTGCCAGTCTGTGTGCATTTATCCAGGAAATGTGCACTGAGTCATATCTCCACCTGTGACCCAGACACAAAGAGAAATAAGTCTAATAAAAAGAGGGTTTTTGAGAGAAGAATTTTCAGAGACAGGGCAACACTTAGCATGTGTGGAAGCTGGAATAACTGTGAAAAGACTGCACAGTTATATCACCCGGAGAGATTTTTGTGATATGATGCATATCTTTATCCCACACAAACTAAATCATTTCTGTGCACAGGAGGGGATACATGCATCTAATTTTCCCCAAAAAACATCTCCAGGCAATTGTAAGGTGCAGTCAGGTTTGAAAACACCAAATACTGAGCTTCCAGGGAGGGCGGTGAGCAAAGTGAGAATGAAGTGGGATTTCATCAAGACCTGAAAACCATGAAAATGAGTTGAACTTTATCGGAAAGGCAGTTGGAACCACTGAGTTTTAAGCAGAGAAGTAACAGAATCCCATTCCCATCTGAAGCTACCAAATGGAGAACTCTGATCACCAAGTATTGGCACCATTAAGAAGCCAATATAATATTTCTAGAGATGAAAGTAGAAAGGTTTGAGAACTACTAGATATTAGGGTCATAAAGATTTGGAAAATGATTTGTTGTGAAAGGTGCAGCAGAAAAATGAATTAAGAATAATGCCCCATCTATTTGTCTTGGTTTTACCATTCACTGAAATAAGGTAACTTGAGTAATAGAGCAAGTTTGGGTAGAAATTGGTTCAGTTTCAAGCATTTCACAAGACTGAAGCCCAGAAGGAGAGACAGGGATCTGGGTCTATGGACTTAAAAGTACTTTGCAATAGATGGTGATTGAAACCCTATGTTTTCTGTTGGTTGTGGTGCTGGTTGGTTGGTTGACTTTAAGAATTTGCTTATGTTTGGTTGGTTGGTTTTATTATTGTTTATTTTTTTTGTTGCTTTTGTTTTCTTTTTTTTTTATAATAAATTTATTTTTTATTGGTGTTCAATTTACCAACATACAGAATAACACCCAGTGCTCATCCCGTCAAGTGTTGCTTTTGTTTTCTTTGGAGAGAGGAAAACAATTTAAACTTATATGAAAGTTTAATTAAGTTTTGATATAATCATCATGTGACACAGATGGAATGGTAAATGGCAAAAAAAAAAAATGAATTCTTTAGAGCAGGAAAAGTGTCTGAGGAATGAACATATAGATTCAATCCATTTATAGTGTAGGTAACGATAAATTTTTAAAAATCAACATTTGTCCTCTGGGCAAATATTTCCCAGTAGAAGAGCTTGTTCTGTTTTGTTTTTGTTTTGTTTTTTGCTTTTGCCATAAAAAAAAACAATGTTTGCTTTCCATACTGTGGATACCATTAGGCATTTTGCAAAAGAATACCATAACCTGGCTTCTATGCCTGTGGCATTGGATTTAGCAGATAACCATTTCTGCTAGGATTTTCCAAAGTTCTCTGGGAATGTTAGAATAATATTTGAGTAGTAGTGATGATGTGGGCAATTAAAAAATACTGCTTTGACAAAAATTTAGCAAAGTGAAAGTAAAACATTTTGAAGAGATCTTAATCACATCAGATACTCTCATTTTACATATGGGGAAATTGAGTTTAATGAGGGGAAGCAATGTGCCTGAGGGTGCAGAGCTGGAATCAAAGCAGGATTCCTCTGGATCCACTGTTTTCCATTACAAAGTTCCTGAACTGGGAAGAGTGGGTCCAAAGTCCTAGCATAAATGAGGGTAAAGAATGGTTGGCCTCAACTAGGCTACTTGCTAGGATAGGGAGCACAAGAAATCGCTGCTATTCTAGCTAAACCAGACAGGGTGCTGCTGCCACTGACAGGAGCTTTTCTTCTCATCATACAATTGTAGAGAAAAGATGATACTAAAGAAGTAGGATCCTCATCAGTAAATACAAGACGTATAGGAATAATCACACTACATCAACATAATGTCAGTATCGTGCAGCAGCTTCGAATCCCTCGCACAATTACATTAGTGTTTGATGATGGTGAATGTGAATTTGGAAATGGTCAAAATTAGATTAAACCAGTAAGTGAGGCTTACTCACCTACTGAGTGGGGACAAAGAAAGTCAGAGGTGGAAGAAAGAAAATAAGGGGTGGTCCTAAGCCATCCATTTCACACTGAAACACTGGACTTTTTAAACTAGTGGACCTCTTAAGTTTCCTGATGGAGGGAATAGTGCTAAAAGGGGAATATAGCCCTTCAGATGGAAAGAAAACATATGATCCCAGCACATTTGTTTAGTCTTTCTGCAACTCAGATAAAGCAAAAAGCTCATTAATTTAGAATTGGTGATAATTTGTACAGGGCCTATTCTGAAGTTTACCTTTGCTTTATCTGGCTAAAAGGATTTGGAAACCAAATTAACAGTGTAAACAGGATGGCAGGCAGCAATATTTAAGCTCTTTAAAAGAGCAAACTTTCTCCCAATATCTTTAAAACACAATTTATACCTACAGAGATGACATGCTAGTTACAGATTATTCTTATCCATTATAGCAAGTCCTGATGATTTCTATCTAGGACACTTAGCTTAGCTTGACCCAATGTATGTGTTTCTGAGAGAAGTCTATTTGCATTTATTTTGTGATTATCAATCTTTTAAAATATTGATACTAACTTAGGCCTTGGGTGTCATAATTAATAACCTATAACTTTACTTCTAGCAAGAAAGAAACATAGCATTTAGCAGCACAAGGTATAGGATGAAGAGCACATATGGAACCAGAGATCTTGGGTTCAAGTCCATGTTCTTGTGTTTATTAGTTATGTTACCTTATACGTGTTTTAGGTTACATGCGGATTAATCTCCTCTCTACAACCATCTCAAATGGGGATAAAGATAGCCCTGCTGAAGGACTCATAGCACTGATACAAAGATGAATTTTGCTAAAAGATATGAAGGTGCATTATACACTCTCAGGCAGTATCAGAATGCAAATAATTCTATCACTACTTTTAGCATTATTAAAGACTCAAAACTAAGGCAAAAAAAAAAAAAAGACTTATCAGCCAACTCATTGTTTTTTGTTTTTTTCCAGAAATGCCACTGTTTGGTACTTTTTTGCTAACTGAGACTCCTAGATAGAATTACACATTTCTTGGGGTATTTAGGTGCATTAAGCTATTACTAACCATTGCAACTTCCACTGGAATTTCCTTTAATTAAGGAGTCTAAGTGCCTCTGCCTTATTCCTGCTCCACTACCTAATTTCTTCTTCCGTGTGAAACTGGCCCTCTCTAATTACTGCATATGTTCTTTGACATACTTCTATATGAGCACCCTAAGATGCCTTGTAGATTTTCCCATTGTACTTCTGTGTCCACACCAACACCATGGACTCCTTGATTTCTGCCCTTTGTCTTATTCATCACTGTGTCTCAAGGGCTTGGCACATAGTAGGCATTCAACACAGACTTGATAAACACATACTTAAACAAATTAGGAAGATGAGAACACATAGAAGATGAATGGCAGATAAAGTTTTGTATCGGGCACATGATCATGATACAAACAGCTCAAGCCCCATCTGTAGAAAAACATCCTACTCACAGACTCTGCCACATAGGAAGCTACCATTTCTACCATGTGAGCTTCCCAGCACAATCTATTGGATTCTGAACCCAAGGGCAGGCATATCCATAGGTTAGCTAGATAGCAAGCTTGTGCCCTGGGATCTCACTGTTTCTGGCTACAGAAGAAAGGATAAAAAGTGGCCGCCCAATCCACAACTGACTGAATCAAACACAATTACCACCAACATCTAATTCTATCATTTCCTTGATAGCACAAGCTGATGTTTGTACTGGTTATCAATCATTTAGGAAAGTTGGCTCTCCTGCTCAAAAGTAGAATCTAAGCCAATCATTGTAACCTTATTCCTTTTGCCAGCATTTGCTTTATGCATGGCATGTATCATAATGGTTAATAAAATGTGAGGTTGACATCGAAGAGCCTTCTGATGAACTTCTGGAAAAAGGGTTTTGATTCTTAAGAAGAAAACTTAGTAAGTTTTTTTCTTATACAGGGTGTAACAGTTTGGTTGAGATGTTTAGATTGGCTACAACAGTGATCATGAGGGGAACTGGCCTTGGAACACAATCAATGTGCTGAGGACACCAAAGTAGACTAATGTGAAGAACCCAGGTCCCAGATCCTTCAGTTATCAAAGAGATATCCATTCAATGACCCGGGAGAGACCCTACTTCGTGACTTCATATTGCTAGATGATAGATTTTCCTTATTGTTTAAGTCAACTGAACCAGGGTTTTCTGTTATTTGTAAACAGACACAGTAACAAATACAGAGCCAATCCATTTACAGGCTAATTACCCATCTCGCTGCTTAGTGCAAAAGGATGAACTAGCCTTTTAGATTTTTTTTTCTAGAAATTAGAACTTGGAACTACTGAAAGAAAATTTTAGGTTAGGAGCTAAATCCTTAAGGTTACTAATTAGAGAATAAGTTTGGAGTTGCCTTAATGAGTCACTGAAAAACTGAAGTCATGAGGAAGTAATAACTGTAAATAAGCAAAGCTGGCCAGCTGGTGGAAAGAGGACAATAGATCAAAAGGTCAAAAACACATCAAAAGACTATGAGCTTCCTGAGGGAAGGAAAGAAAGGGAGTATTGGGTCCTATAAAGCACCTTAATATTTTATGACTTCTCTTTTCCATTTCATGTATACACATACTCCTTTCTTTGAGTTAAAATTAGTCTCACTGGGCCCTTTATAAAAGCAACAACAAAAACCTGAATAAAAACACATATTTATTGAACAAACAAAATTACCTAGTGACTACATCTGAGTTTTTCCATTTATGAGAATAAAATAAAACCAACCAACCAAACCTCCACCTAATCTGATGTCCCTCTTCTACCTACAGCTTCACTAACCAGTATTTACCCAGTCACTGTTTCATATCCTTGGATATAGAATGAACCCCTCCTTTCTAGAACAGATTCTCCCATTGCAGAATGCTATGAACTAATGAAATGCTCCCTCTAAGGTAAAAAATTAAATTGATTTCCTCAATCCCCAGAGTCATCTCCAAACACTGATTAGTAGTTATCAACTAGGACCTCTGCCCTTAGGTGACAACTGGCAAAGTCCAGAGATGTTTTTTGACTGTTAAAATTGAGGGGTTACTACTGGCATCTAGTGGATAGAGGCCAGATATGCTGCTAAATACCCTGGAATGGACTAAACAGTGCCTTGCAACAAAAAATCATCCAGTTTAAACTGTCAACAGTGCCAAAGTAGAAAAACCCCAACCTAAAAGAGGTATTATACATAGTAAGGACTACGTATGGAGGAGGAGACTAAAAAAATGCTGCGGTTTTGTAGTGCTTCCATTGAACCCTTCATATTTCCCACTAGCATCAAAGCCCAGGTATTAATTCAATGGTCTTATATATAACACCTGGTGATAGGCCCTGAAATAGTTGAAAATGGAAGAACCCTTATTTGGAGATCAACAAACAGTGGAACAAACAATGCTGAGGAAGAGGGAAATCAGATAGTTAGAGGTGCTTAATTAATGATTTTTCCATGCTCTGGAGCTAAGGCATCTGCAATGCATAGGAAGCTCTTTGAATGTGAATACATGCTCTGGTTTATGAGTAGATGCTTCATGACCCTACTTTGGAAATGTCTGAGTCATATCCTTGGCTTTGTTCCTGCAGTAGACATCTGCTGTTTTTGTCTCCCTAGCATCCCTTTTCTTTTCTTTTGGGAATTGCATTCAGTTTTCCTTTGGGAAAATACTTCACCCTCTGGGGGTATTTCCTATAAAGTCTCCATGGAACTATCAGTCAGGGGCTCTTATAACTTTCTTGTCATGTGTTGGCAAGTGTCTTAAGCTAGGCCAATCAGTCTTCATCTCCTTGGGATCTGAATCTTGAGTGAAGCAGTAGGAGGATGAGAAACATTTCAAGCTGATTCATATTGAATTGGGACAGTGTCCTAAAGAAAATGCCTATAACACCTTCTACCTAGGTCCCCAACTGTTTCTTGTTTCTGATCCAGTTGCTCAATTGACCTTTCCAGTTATCCCACATACTTTCATTCCCCCCTACCTCAGGACTAGTTTTAGTTTCTTATACTCAAAAATCCTCAACTTCTACAAACACAGAATTAGGTAACAAATAAAGGGTCAATACATGTAAGTTCTCATTCTATTATTTTTCTTAGTTGGCTACAAAGGTCATCGAAAGGATATTTTTCCTCTCTGAGCCTATTTCCTCAATCATAAAATAGAATTGATGGACGAGGTCATTCTTACATGTTCTTCATCTAGCTCTGAGGTTCTAAATTGCCAGTAAATATTGGACCTTCTTTGACAAACTAAACTTTCAAGATAACCAGGAGGTGGTGCTCCAGTACCATGATGACACAACCACTACTAGCATCCAAGCAGTACTGCCCCTGTTGGGGGTATGGGCTTCCAAGAATCCCGCAGGGTCATTTCTACTCTGTCTTGTTGATTGGGCACATTTTCCCTCTCTATTGCTAAACACAACTCTGTGTGTGGCTAATGTGGGAAGTCTTTGCTGGGTCTTTGTTGAGATGGGTAAGCCTTCTTCCTCAAATATTTCCCTACTGGACAGTAGAAATATTCTTTCTCCATATTTGGTAAGTCACAGTGATGTTGTGTTGAAGTGGGTGGTAGCATTATGCATATGGCAGATATATCAGAGTGAGACAAGGGGCTCCAAATGCCATGTGGGGATAAAACAAATATAGAACTTGCATTCTGGTACCACCTCTGCCATGTGTTTGCTGTGTAACATTGGGAGTGATCGTGTATTTTCCTTCGGTTACCTCCTCTGTAAACAATTACATTGGATGAGATCAGTGGTTCCCAAATTTATATTTTGTCAGAGAAAAACAGTGGAAAAAATCTTTCCTTAAATAAAGTCATACATGAAATCCTCATATATAAATACTTCTCAAAACTGTACATGACAAGTGGCAGAAACAGAATTCAAACAAGCTTAAAAGTAAAACAGGAAGGGAAAAAAGAAAAACATGTCAGACATGGCTAGTTTAGGGATCAGAATCTGTCAGAGATCCATCTCGTCACCTCCCATGTACTTGGCTGCATTCTCAGCCAGACCCTCAAAGTGTGACTACGAAATGGAGCCGCAAGAAAAGGGAAGGGAGGACAGTTCCCCCACTCCACCCCCACTCTCTGCCTCTTATACTCTGAGAAAGACCACTGAGATGGCATACCTCCACTGTTAAGGAATCAAGTCTGTGCGCTTGCCAGTTTATCAGAATAACATGGAGCAGGAAAGGGAATATTCCACAGGGAAGACAAGAAGAAGAAAGGATGGAAGGAAAGATGCTCAGTACTAAGGAATAAATAAAACCGGGATCACTCTAGTTGTAGCAGAAGACAGACCCATCCTTTCCACAGACAGTCCCTCAGGCACCTCCACAGAACACCTAAGGTGTGAGGAATAGAAACGAAAATCCATGGGACTAGAGATCTACAAAATCTCCTGTAGTTCTGAGGGGCAAGATCTCTAAATTGAGAAAAGAGTGACATGGTTCTTTCCTCACTCTCCTGTCAAATTACACCTGCAGTTTCCTCATTTTCTATGAGCTATTTATTTTTTTTTTAAAAATGGTGATTTGTTATCTTTGCTTGAGTATTTTCTTATTCTCCCAAATGATCTTTAATCTCATTTACACCAGGCACTTTCTTTGTACATGGTAGGAAACCCAGAGGTCACTCTATTTTTAAAATGATGCAGTTAAGGAACAGATAATTTTTAAAATATTTTATTAAAAATTTTAAAAAATAAATATTTTATTTATTTATTTTAGAAGGGGGGGAAACACTTAGGGGAAGGGGAAGAGGGAGAGGGAGAGAAAATCTCAAGCGGACTTCCCACTGAGCATGGAGCCTGATATAGAGCTTGATTCCAAAACCTTTAGATCATGACCTGAGCCAAAACCAAGAGTTGCGTGTTTAACCAACTGGGGCCACTTGAGATTCCCCCAAGGAACAGATAATTAAATAAGCCAGTTACTAAAAGATGTGGGGGGTGCGGCTGGGGGGAAGGATTAGATCTATAAGGGTCTAGCTGAATCACCTTGTCCAACTCAGTCCTTTCCCATCTGAGGAAACTGAGATACAGAAAGAGGAAACTGTCTTCCCAATGCCATGTAATGAGTCAGTCCTAAAATAGGAACTAGAAGCCCAGGTGGCTGCTTCCAAATCCATTAATCCTTCTAATCAGTGCTTTGGTAGGTGTTGCATCTAGTGAGACCTTTTTCGTAACAGAATTCTGATCATGTCACTTGTGACCTTAATTATTTTCAGGATTTTCATCTTTCTGGAATGGTACAAACACTTTAGCATGAAGATCAAGAACCATTTGATACAGGTCTGAGCTGACTTGTTGAGATTCATCCCTACCATCCTTTGCTTTTCCCTTTATGTAGGCCACTACCACCGGCTTTCCCTGCCATCTCGCACACATTGTGGTATTTATGGCTTTCACTCTTTGCTCAGACAACCCTTCCATCTCGACCACTATGCCTTTTTTTTCTCCTTTATCTCATAAACTCCTTCTTCTCCTTCTCTAAGGGTGAGTTTATCTGTTACTCCTTTGAAGCATCCTGTGATATGCCCTCTTTCTATAAACCAGTTATGATTTCACTCTGCTTCTCTCATAGCATACTGTGCTTATTCCTATGGTTACTCTTACTAAATAAAATAGAATTGTCATTTATAGACTTAGCACTATGCCTATAATTTGAATAATGAAATTATGATGTTAGACTTTGTGAGAGATAAAACTAGGGACAAAAATGTTTTCCTAGGACCTCTGAAAATATACCAGAACAGGTGTCATTAATGGTTCTCTTTCTTGAAAGCTGAGAAACAAAATTCCAGAATCCTCCTCTATACCATGATGCAGCCACTACCAATTAACTGAAGTTGCTAAAAAGTGGAAACTTTACTTACCATCTCCCTCTATACCTTAAACAAAAGGAGAAGTATATTTCTTCTAAAGTATCCCATCCATCTGATCCTGAAGTCATTGATGATCTTTAGGCTACATCCTGGTTCAAAGAATACTACGATTTGATGGAGATCTCTTCCAAAGCACAGAGGGGATAATAGTGACATACGTCAGGTCCATTTGCTGACTCTATCTCAGTTCTATGGTTCCCAATATTTTAGTCACTGTGCCACATTTGAGGGCTACCTTTTACATGACTGACACACTCTAATCAGACCATAGTGATGGCTCACTATTGACCATCTCTTCATAGGTAAAGCAGGTTGCAATTTACAAGGCAGTCCCTACCTCTAAGAGCACAGATTTCTCTTCCTCAAAATAAAGTGAAGTCAGCTGCCCCAGATCATGGCTACAGTCCAGCTTTCCACTTATCCGGCTCTATCTACGGAGTATCCTAGTGATTTGAGTTCTCTCTTACCCTAGCTGTGTATGGTACTCAAGGATCAAAACAAAACAAAACAAATCTTTTCCATCTTTACATCCAAATTGCCTTATATAAGTTCAAAGTATGTCACATGTTTCTATCCTTGAACTAATACCTTATAAAAATAATCTCATTTTATCTTTATCCCTATAAAGTAGGAGTGATTATTCTCGTTTCCAGGATAATAATGTTGAGATCAGAGAAAACAACTGATTTACTCAAAATCAAATAGTTTATATATCCCTGAGCTGGAGTTTGAATGCAAGTCATTCTAAATACAAAAAGCATTTATTTACATTCTGCTCCATAGATATTTTACAAATGACCAAATGGACGAATGAATGGATGTCCAGGCTGTAAGACCTATCTGAAATATTTTTCACTTCTGGCACAATTTGTGTATTAGGCTGCCCAGAAATTTATATATTATTCTACCTTTGAGCTCACATCACACAGACAGCAGAGTGTAATCTCACTTGGAATTTCATCTGCATCTTCTCTAACCCTCTCTTTATTTGAAAGCAAATACATATAGCATATCAAAAAAAAAAAAAGAAATGAAAGCAATACCAAAAGATAGTAAGATTATGAAAAAATGCTAAACATTATCGGTCATTAGAGAAATGCAAACTATAACCAAAATGAGGTACCACTTTTATCTCGCTAGGAGAGCTACAATGAGAGAGAGTAAAAGAGAATGAGAACAAGAGGAAAAGCGACACGTGCCAGAAAGGACTGGAGAAACTAGAACACTAGTACATATAGAAATGTAAAGGGTTCAGCCTCTGTAGTTCGGCAGCTCCTCAAAAAATTAAATATATTATTATGTAATCTTCTAATTCCACTCCTGGATGTATATCCAAAAGGACCAAAAAGCAGTACTCAAGGTCATGTGTACACATGTTTAGAGCAGCACTAACCCTAATAGCCAGAGGTCCGAATATCTGCTCAAATGTCCATCATAGATGAGTGGATAGACATACTGTGGTACATATATGAAATGGAACATTAGCTATAAAAAAAAATGAAGTACTGATACATGCTACAATGTAAGTCTTGAATAGTTTATTCTAAATTTTAACAGTCAGACCAAAAAAGTCACATGCTGTATGATTCCATTTCTATGAAATATTCAGATTAGATAAATCCACAAAGACAAATAAACAAAGATTGATGGTCACCAGTGCTAGGGAAAGGAGGGAGTGGGAAGAAATTAGTTAATGGGCAAGAGATTTTACTTTGGAATGATGGAAATGTTTTGAAATCTGATAGAACTGATTATTGCACAACACTGTGAATATACTACATGCTATCAAATTGCTTCACTTTAAGATGACTAATCTTACGTGACTTTTTTTGAAAAATAACTTATTTGTTATATATTAATAATAAACAACTAAAAATTTAAAATTTTTAAGGTACTATTTACAGCAATATCAAAATTAGGAAATACTTAGGGATACATTTAACACAAGGGCTGAAATCTACAAAATAATGCTAAGAGAAACTAAAAGAAAACTTAAGTAATTAGATATACCATGTTCATGTTGGGAAGATAATATATATGAAACAATCCCAGTCAAAATCCCAGCAGGATTTGTTGTAGATATATAGGTTAATCATAAAATGTATCTGGAAATGAAAATGACCTCCAAGAGCCAAAATGTTACTGGAAAAAAAACAACATAGAGGACCTTCCCTACTTATTTTCAAGACTTGCTATAAAAACATAAGACCATTTGGTATTGGCATCATTAAATATATAAGTCAGTGGAACAGAATTGAAAGTCCAGAAATAAACCCAAACATACGTGGTCAATGTATTTTTGGAAAAAGTATCAAGGTAATAAAATAGGCAAATGAGTGTCTTTTCAACAGTGTTGGAGAAACAGAAGATCCACAATAAAAAGGAAAAAAGACTGATCGCTAACTCACATCATATACAAAAATTAACCTGAAAGCCACCACAGAACTAAACACAAAAGCCTGGTTGTATCTATGTGTCAAATATCAATAAACCTAAAATGTGTGATGCTTATTATATGTGAATTTTACACCAGTGAAATTAGTTTTTAAGTGATTAGGACAGTAAGACTAAAACTAACAAATCTGTGGGCACTCCAGGAACCAAATTATAATCTGCCCCATTAGACAGTCCCACACCTGTACGTCTCTGCAAATTGGAGCTCTCTACTTGGGGTTCTGAATCTGAGTGCTGTGACACGATACTCTTAAGTTCTTAGAACAAGGGACAGAGAAAGGTTTCAAGGTAATCATTTAAGAATTTCTGATGACCCGATAATGGGTCTTATAACAACACCTTTGATTTTATCTTGGTCCCATCCTCACATTTCACTGGCGAAACCCAGGATTCAATATTTTCCCTCGAGTTTCTTACTTGTCTAATCGTAGGCCTTCTGGAGTAATGGAGGTGAGAGAGCGTTTTATATCCCAAGCCATTAGACCTAGGTTGGAAATATTTTCTCTAAATTTGGCCTGGAAACTAAACAGGTCTTTCTTAATTTATTTCTACATCCCTTTATTTTTTTTTTTAAAGATTTTATTTATTTATTCATGATAGTCACAGAGAGAGAGAGAGAGGCAGAGACACAGGCAGAGGGAGAAGCAGGCTCCATGCAGGGAGCCCGACGTGGGATTCGATCCCGGGTCTCCAGGATTGTGCCCTGGGCCAAAGGCAGGCGCCAAACCGCTGCGCCACCTAGGGATCCCCTCTACATCCCTTTAATTTAGCAGATAAAAGAAGCCAATGACTGCTGTCAAATAATCTTCTGGAAAACCTCCCTGGCAAGATTCTCAAGTTCATTAGGTTCTTTTTTTGCCTTAAATCATATACTTTCCTATAGAGGATCATAGTTCCACTCAGAACACAGGTGACCCTTCTCCCGGTCTCCAACAGCAATTTCCAGAATTCCTGAACCTCTCCCATTAACAGGGTCTTCATCATTCTAGCCTCTGCCTACAGCCTGGTCCCAAAGCGAGTGCCATTTATTTTATATTTTTGTTACAATAGCATTATTTTATTTTTGTCGATCATCTAGTGCTACCTAACATACCTCCTGACGCACAGTGGCTTGAAATAATGATGATTTTCTTTTTTTTAATTTCTTAAATTTTTGAATGAGTTGGTTCTTTTGCTCCACATGGATTCAGGTCGGTAAAGGAGCTTCATTCAGTCTGTAGCTTGGCTAGGGCGACAACAGCCCAGGGTCCTCACCTGCTTTTACGCTCAGCTCTCATCCCTGTGGTGGGTCTCGCCCTCATATCTCTCTCTCCCTCTTACTCCCTCGCTTAGTGCTCTCTCAGGATTCAGTGGTCTAGCCCCACCTTGTGTACATGGTGGCTGCATTCCAAAAGAGCAGAAGAGTGTTTACCCCAAAGTGAAACACCGGGACACCTGAACCCCGATGTTCACAGCAGAAGTGTCCACAACACCCAAACTGTGGGAAGAACCACAATGTCCTTGGAAAGATGAATGGATAGAGAATATGTGATATGTAACTCAGCTATCAAAAAGAATGAAATCTTGCCATTTGCAATGACATGGATAGAACTAGAGGGTATTATGTTAACTGAAATAAGTCAGAAAAGTAAATTACCATATGGTTTCACTCCTAGGTGGAAGTAAAGAAGCAAAACAGATGGGCATCTGGGAAGGGAAGGAAAAATAAAGAAGATGAAAACAGAGAGGGAGGAAGAAGAGACTCTTAATCATAGGAAACAAACTGAAGGTTGCTGGAGGGGAGGGGGTTGGGGAAATAGGGTCACTGGGGGATGGGCATGAAGGAGGGCACGTGATGTCATGAGCACTGGGTGTTATATCCAACAGCTCTTGAATCCTACCTCTGAAGCTAGTAATACAGTATATGTTAATTAATTGGATTTAAATACATTTTTGAAAAAGCAAAAAACAAAACAAAAAAAAAAAGCAGAAGAGGAAGCAATCAAAACTCTTCCTGGAACAGCGTCATTTCTGCCACATTTTATTGGCTAAAGCAACCCACGGGTTCAGGCCAGAACGAAGAGAAGAAACAGAACCCACTCCCTGACTGTGCCGAGCATTATGAGGGTGCCGGAATGGGAGTGCCCATCTTCACAGGCAACCCGCTGTGCTATAGGATCCTTGAACTTGGCACGTATGAGAGGCCAAAAGGTCCATTCTCAGGCCATTCCCTTTATGGTTGGGTTTGGTTTTCTTTTAATTAGGTTTCCGCAAGCACAGACTAAAGGAGTCCTAATACATATAAAAGAAGTGAATATATGGAACAGCTGGCTAAGAGTAGAAAGTGAGGTTCAAAAAGGAGGAAAAAATAAAGTCCTAGAAAAGTACAGCTGCTGAATGGGAGTTAATTACCTGGAACTTCAAGTTACAAGGAACCGTGTGCTCTCCATGGGATCATAGATGAAATCCCAAAGAAATGTTTGAAAGTACCTCATTCGGTCTTTCCCAAAGAGTTCTGCAGGACCTTGTTTCTACAGGAACAACGCTTTTAAAGGATTCCATGGGAAAATGAGTTCCCCTGCTAAAGGACTCATTAGGGCTTTTGATAGCTACTAAGCATCATGAATCATAAAGTGCTACATGTGTCCTAACTTCTACCCAACTCCTTTTACCACAGGTCTGTGGAGTTCTAGTGCAGTCGAGCTCCTCACTTTACAAGTAGGGGATCAAAGGCTCAGGGGGTTCGAGTCCCTTGCTTGAGCTAAGTAGGAGCAGAGCTTGCGGCTGTCTCTGAGTCCTCAGTTCAAAGTTCTATTATTCCCCGATGGGCTTAGGTGTAGACAAGGTTAAATTCACTAAACAAAGAGGCCACTGCACTGATGAGGTTCTTGCACCCCGGCGGCTACGCAGAACCAAAACCGAAGCCCGCACATGCCTCCGGGTTAAGAATTAAAATGCTAAGGAGGACGAGGCCTGGGCCACAGCCAGGGAATCCTTGCTCACCTTGCTTCCCGCAGAGGCTCTCCCCAGCTCCTGTCGCTGCAGCCTTTACCGCTCCCGGGGGGGGGGGGGGGGGGGGGGGGACTGGCGATTCCAATCGATTTCGCTCAAACTCTTAAAGTTCTGGATGTGCCTCAGTTTCCCTCTAGCAGCCGCGGCGACAGGGGAGAGGCGGGCGGGTCTGCGGAGGCCCCGGGCTGGGGGAGGGCGGCGCGGGGCGCACCTGCAGAGCTCGGGCAGCGGTCCCGGCCCTGGGAGCCGCCTGTCCCCACCCCACCCCCGGGGCCCGCGGGGCAGGTGGTTCTGACTTGGGACCCGGACCGGGCGGGGCAGGTGGTTCTGACTCGGGACCCGGACCGGGCGGGGCAGGTGGTTCTGACTCGGGACCCGGACCGGGCGGGGCAGGTGGTTCTGACTCGGGACCCGGACCGGGCGGGGCAGGTGGTTCTGACTCAGGACCCGGACCAGGCGGGGCAGGTGGTTCTGACTCGGAGCCTGGGCTGGGCGGGGCAGGTGGTTCTGACTCGGGACCTGGACCGGGCGGGGCAGGTGGTTCTGACTCGGGACCCGACCCTGGCGGGGCAGGTGGTTCTGACTCGGGACCTGGACCGGGCGGGGCAGGTGGTTCTGACTCGGGACCCCAACCTGGGCTGGGGCAGGTGGTTCTGACTCGGACCCCGACTGGACCGGCCTTCAGCAGGGCTGGGTGCAGCGTGGGGCCGGGGTAGGGTCTTGCTGGGAGGCGGAGCACAGGGCCAACCTCCGGGAAGATCCCCTGAGTGGCCGTGGCCGTGGCGCAGGCCCTGGCGCCGTGGAGCCCCCGAGCAGGGCAGGGAAGCTCCTCCCTTAGGGTACCTGGAGCCCCGAGCAGGTCAGGGAAGCTCCTCCCTTAGGGTACCTGGAGCCCCCGAGCAGGTCAGGGAAGCTCCTCCCTTAGGGTACCTGGAGGTGCGAAGGGCCTCGCGGGCGCTCGCTGGGGAGGGTGGAGGGAAAAGGATCTTTGGTCCCTCGCAGGCTGCGCTGCCCCGGCTGAGAGCTGCGGCCGCCGCCCCCCAGCCCGCGGGTGGGATGGGGGAGGCCGCGGGGGCTGCGGAGGAGCCTTCTGACCCAAGCCATATGCCTTTCCAAATTCAGATCAATGGGTAGAAACATTGGTGATGATTGATCCTTTCCCAGGGACAGCTACAGCCTTCCTGTCTTGTGTTGGGTCCTGAGAACTTGGCGGGCAACTGTCAGGTTAGTGTCCCCAAAATATGGGGGGAGATGTGTGGCTTGTACCGCCCTGGTGGCTAGATAGGGCTGGATGGAAAGGTGGGTGCGCTCCCTTTGCAGCTGGGGTCCTGGCCATCATTGCCAGCTCTCAGCACTATCGCCCAAGTCTTCCCTTCTTTGGGCTTTATAAGGGCATTTACAGCACATGCAGAGCATTATAAGGAATGATGAGAAACCTCTGTAGGTTACATGTGTATGGTGCATGTGACCGATACAGACATTCCAAAGATTATTTAAAGTTTGTAGAAATATGCCAATATTCTCCTTGTTTAATTAATAAATTATCGTATGCCATGGAAAAAATTACATCTCCTTATCAAAAGAACTCTCATCAGATCTTTAACTATAGCTATTTTTTTAAAAATGTCTTTTCATCATTTACCAACAGTTATTAGTTTATGCTAATAAACTAATATCAGCATAAATAAAGTGCATTTATGCTGATGCACTTGCAAAGGTGCCTCATCTTCAGAGAGGTTCATGGGAAGGACGCTGAGTACTCTGAAATTTAGGTTTCTGAAAACTTGAAGATCATAGAAACTGAACTTGGTAAGAATTTCCAGAACTAACAGAAAACCTGGATTCAAACAGAATAGGAATTTGAAATATGGGATTGAATGAACTGATAAGGCTGATTATAATTTTTTTTCACGATTTTTTCTTTGAAATTGTGCTGGTTCCTTAGTGCTATATTTTTCCAGATTTAAAGAAACCTTTTTCTCTTTTCCTTTAAGCGATCTATGACTTACAGTAATTTTGTAAAGTACATCTCTGTAAACAGGACTGAAACATTTACCTTTTCTCTCTACTTAATCCCTCTAGAACTCAGAAACTTATTGAGTATTCTTATTTTCGTGGTAATATAATTATTTGCTTCCGTTCAATAAGAACCTGTTCCCCCTGTTACAGGACACAATTGGAAACATTGGTTGTATAACCAAGGCTTTGACTGGAATGTCATATTTGAGAATATGCATAAAATAAAATAGGACCAGACAGTCCTCAGGAACTAAGTTTGATCTGATGGAGCTAATTTTAAAAAGCCCCTTGGAAAACCTGGCCTGGTTTGTTGCCTACAAAGTTCTTCTTAGGAACCTTACCAAATGAGTAAGGAAGATCACTTCCTGGTAGGCTCAGGACCTCAGGATATTTGGGGACCTCAGGAAGAGAGAAATTCACCCGAATCAAAGGTATTTCATGCAGTCTGATGGTGAGTTCTTGGTTTGATTTCTTAGCCTGGAGAGGCTTTTAAAAGTCCAATCTAAGATTCCTTATGAAAAATTCCAGTAAAGCAGATTTAAAGAGAGCCTGTATGATCAGTCACTACTCTTGCAGCACTTATATAAATAATAAGGCCAAGTTTAATGAGACTAGACTTATTTTGCAAACAAAGTAGTTTTAACTGTGATTATCTTTGATAGAAATGAGGGTGATTGTTAAGGAAAAAATTATGTTTCAGTAGAAAATTATAACACAACCTCGTGGATATGAGATTCTAGTCCTGTTCATTGTCTTTGAGGTTTTGCTATATATCTGTAAACCAAACTAGACCCAGAATTCCTCTGGTCTTCTCAAATATCTGATTACAAGTCTCCAAACTAAAGTTTCCAATTTGCCCCCCACCCTTCTGATTTGGAATCACTAAGAACAAAGGCTGCCTTTGAACCTCCTTGGAAGGGTTTGGCAGCCAAACTTGGGGGACTTGAGTCTTGGGTCCACATGCCCCAGTTTAAAAGGGCTTATCCAGACTTTTGGAGCTGCACACCAGCTGGAAATCTAAAATTAAAATTGACTAGGGCGGTTCCTCCCCAGAAGCAGAAAGTGTCTCGTGGTGGACAGCTCTCCCAGGATTATGGATCAAGATCTCATCTCTAATAAGAAACCTTTAGGGCAGCCCAGGTGGCTCAACAGTTTAGCGCCGCCTTCAGCCCAGGGCCTGATCCTATAGATCCAGGATTGAATCCCATGTCAGGCTCCCTGCATGGAGCCTGCTTCTTCCTCTGCCTTGTCTCTGCCTCTGTGTGTGTGTGTGTGTCTCTCATGAATAAATAAATAGAATCTTTTAAAAAAAAGAAACCTTTATTCCTTTTGCCATTTTGCTACTTCCTTTACTCTTCATTTACAGACAGCATTCCTTAACTCCGACAACTACTTCTGCATCTATGTCTAAGGACATAGCTGCACACAAAAGTCCCTAGGTTTTCTTGCTAAGGTGATTTTACATAATAGAATGGCTTTATGTTACTTACTGGCTGAGCAAGAAAGAGTCTGGGCTGTAGCGGATACCCCTGCTGTACCTGGATCCACACCTGTTACTATTGCAAATACAGGAGATTAACAAACAAGCTACTTGGCTAAAACAGGCTGATGCCCCTTGGGGTACCATCTATAATTTATTTGACACCAGCTGGTCTGGTCGATGGGAGCTCTGGCTAACCCATGAGTACCTCAGTATTTTGGTATTATCCACAAATAGTTATTATGAGAGTATCTTTGATATGCTGTGTTTTCTCAAAGGTCTTAAATTCATGATCACAGCCAATAGATGTTCTCACTGCACTTGAAGGAACAGAAATAAGCTAAACAATGAGGTGAACAACAAAGACAGTTCTTCCAAGAATCTGATGTCATAACCTATGAGTATCACAATGAGACAAGAGCAACTTAAGTTTGATGGGAACTTAAGTAGATGTTAATAGTACATTTTTGGTCAATCCCTCACATGGGTGAGGATGACCAAGACAAGGGAACTGTTACATTAATTCAACAAGGAGGTCATTAGATTGATGTGGCTCTAAAGCTGTGGTGGCCTATATAAGCAAACCAAAATCTAGCCTGCTAGTACCTCAGACAGGCACTTGCTGGGGAGGGTGGAGGGAAAACGATTTTTGTCTTTTACAATTTGTGGTGCCCCTGGCTAAGACCTGCTGGACGTCAACCCACCCTGGAGCCTGTGGGTGGGATCCTGGGAGAACTGATAAGGGATCAAAACGCTAAAGACAATCAGTCACCATCAAGTAGGCTGCAAGCTAGAGCCAATTCATATTTGCCTTACTTTGCTTGTATCTTTTCTTTATGATAAAGTTTTTCCCTAGCTCCTATTGGTGGAGTGCTCCTAACCACTTCCAGTTCAGCAATGCCTCATTTCAATTGACTTTCCTCACCTTTAAAATTTTTAATGTGTCTTAGTGTGTCTTTGAACAATACGTACCATAGAAACCCAATTCTTCTAACTACTTTAAGTTCTTGAGTCCTGTCTTTGGTCACCTTTTCCACACTCAGTCCATTCTATAGGATTCCACATCTGTGGGACAGCAGAAAGGTAGACTCCTGTGGAGCTAGCATATATCAAGCGTTGGTGGATCAGAACTTTAGTAACAGGTTTCCTCATGGCTGGAAACATCATCATGGGGTCATTAAGAAATATGTGAAACTAGTACTCTTATTACCACAGGTCTTTTAAGACAGATTTCTTCTTGGAGCTCCTTTTGGATACTCCATAGATCATTGCCTTCCACACACTTTTTGGAAAAACCTCCATTGTACTAAACCAACCTCCAAAACGTCCATCCTTCTCCGTGAAAACACACACTTTTGAGCACCTATGTGTGTTTTCCAGACAACCTAAGTGCTTTGGATGCATTCTCTTTGACAAACTTGGAGTTCTGGCCTTGTAGGAAAACATTCCATTCTTTCATGTTTTCCAGACAGTGTCTAATTGGAATGGAAACTAGCACAGAACTGAGTGTTTGGTGAAGGAAATGACATGTGGCCCTCTTAGAACTCAAGGGTGATGTCATTCGCTAAGGTGAATATTCTCTTGCCTGATGCCTGTATGACTGAGGATTGGTGAGGTGTGGTGGAGAGAACACTGGACTGGGAGTCAGGAGGCCCAGATTCCAGTCCTGGTGTAGCTGCTACCTCTCTGACTAGGTGTGTGTACCACTGGCCCTCGGGCTTGTTGGGTACCTCATCCATACTGTAGGTCCTTCCCACCTGAGTCTTGTTTTCACTGTGCTAGAACTCTCAACTTCGAATGCCTTAGTGTTAGGAGTTAAAGGATATGCAACCGGGATGGAACTTGCAAGGAATTGCAAAGAGTCAGCTTTCTACACAAATCCTAAGTGGTCTATAAAAGGAGAGTTCTGTGGGGAGAAAACAAAACAAAGCAGGTAGAATCATTTAATTCTGCTTGGTGGGTCCATTCATTTGAGAAACGATTTGTGCAGAAGAGTGAAAGCAGCTGATTTATATTTTAACTGATCTCTCTAGCACCTGCGTAGACAATTGATGCTAGAGGACATTAGAAGAAGGGGTGACGAGACCCTTAGGAGGCTAATCCAATAGTGCAGGCAAGAAATGATGGTAGATTGGGCTTTGATGACATCATTAGAAAGGAGGGGAACTGAGTGGGGAAAATTAGAGAGGGAGACAAACCATGAGAGATTCCTAACTCTGGGAAACAAACTGAGGGTTGTAGAAGAGGAGGTGGGTGGGGGGATGGGGTAACTGGGTGACAGGCACTAAGGAGGGCACTTGATGGGATGAGCACTGGGTGTTATACTATATGTTGGCCAATTGAATTGAAATAAAAACAAAACAAAACAATGAGATATCACCTTATGCGTATTAGGATGGCCATCATGAAAAGACAAGAGATAATGAATGCTGGAGAGGATATGGGGAAAAGGGAACACTTGTGCACTGCAGGTGGGAATGTAAATTGGTGCAGCCACTATGGAAAATAATAGGATCCTCAAGAAGTTAAAAAATAGGTCTACCTTATGATCTAGTGATTCCACTTCCAGGAATATTTCCAAAGGAAACAAAAACACTAACTCAAAAAGATACCTGCACCTCATGTCCATAGAGCATTATTTACAATAGTGAAGACATGGAAACAACCTAAGTGTCTATTGACAGATGAATGGATAAAGAAATTGTGGTGTGTGTGTGTGTGCAACACAATATTATCCAGTCATTAAAAAAAAAAAAAAAAAGGAAATCTTGCCATTTGCAATGATGTGGATGAAACTCAAGGGCATTATGCTAAGTGATAAGTCAGACAGAGGAAGGCAATTACGATTTTATCTCACTTATATGTGGAATCTTTAAAAAAAAAAAAAAAACTTAAAGGAAAAGATCAGATTGGTGGTTACCAGAGGTGGGGAATGTAGAGAAGGGGAATTGGAGGAAAGTGGTCCAAAGGTAAGTAAGTACTAGGGATGGAGCATATGACATGATGACTGCAGCTAATACTGCTGTATGATACATAGGAAAGTTGTCAAGTGAGTGAATTCTAAGAGTTCTCATTACAAGGAGAATTATTGTTTTCTATCTCTTTATTGTATCCACGTGAAATTATGGATATTAACTAAACTTACTGTGGTAATCATTTCACAGTATCCATAAGTCAAACCTTTAACCTACCCTGAAAATCATACGGTTGATTTATGTCAATTATATCTCAATAAAATTGTGTGGGGGGAGGAGAAATGCAGGCAATTTAGAGAAGATATTGAATGGGGAATTTTTAAGACTTGGATTACTTGTGGCTAGTGGGGGGGAAAAGATGAAATAAAGAGTCAAGGAGTTTGGCTTTAACAATTGAGTTGATTTTGTTTCCATTTTCTGAGATGGCAGAGATTGGGAGTAGAATATGTTGGAAGTAGAATGGGAGTCAGCATTTTAGACATGTACATTTTGCAACTTGCCAGTGCAGATATCAAGCAGAATATTGACTATATGAATTTGGCTCCCAGAGAATTTTGCACTAGAGATAAAATCTGGGAATGATAAGTATTTAGATGATACTTGATAAGCTTCAGAGAGAGGTACCATATGAACTGGAGCTTGAAGGATGAGTCAGGTTTTACCAATGATTAAGAATGTGGGCAAGGGGGACTCCTGGGTGGCTCAGTGGTTAAGCACATCTGCCTTTGGGGTGTGATCCTGGAGTACCGGGATCGAGTCCCACATAGGGCTCCCCACAAGGAGCCTGCTTCTCCCTCTGCCTGTGTCTCTGCCTCTCTCTCTCTCTCTCTCTGTCTCATGAATAAATATATAAAATCTTAAAAAAAAAAAAAAAAAAAGAGTGTGGGCAAGGGGAGTCCATGCAAAGAGGACTGAGTGAGAAAAGGCAGAGAGCAGAAGGGGGCAGGCCAAGGTCCATTGGGCTCCCAGGGCCTGAGCTCAGACCACCGCACAGCACTTTCTGAAATAGCAACACCACCTTCTCTCTAGAAACATTCAGTCGCCATCTGAGATCCCTGGACACTTGGGTTCAAAGCCAATGAAGGATTACAGCTAAGAGCAGTTTGCTTCAGGAGAATAATAGAGCCAACAGGCTCTTTCTTTTTTTCCTCAAAATAGAGAAAATTTCCTTCTTTTTTTTTTTAAATTTTTTTTCCTGACTAATATTGAATTCATTAGTGTTTGTCGTTTCCCAAGTCTGGCAACCTCATCGAGCGCAATTCAGTTCAGACTTCAGTGTCACTACCCAAGAGACCAGGATAGATTATAAGCAATTTAGAGATTCCTTGTTGTACTTAATTTGTCTTTGGCCAGGGATTTTGAATTTATTTCTGAACTTTTTCCTTTTAAATCAGTTCCAAAAATAAGGCAGGATATCCTTCTTTTAGACTCTGCCCAGCAGAAAGTATTCTTACAACACAAGCTTCAAGGAATCTTTTAGGCCGGTGTTACCTTATTTTAGCTTCCCAGGCTGTTCTCATGACTCTCCTCTTCTCTTTCTGGCCAGTCTAGAAGACAATCCAATTTGGTCCTCTGTGCTGGTAGCACTTAGATCTCTGGTTACCTGCTGGGGACTTCCCTTAGAGCCCCTACGTCTCAGAACCAGCAACAGGTACCAAATTTTGCTCAAGTTGCATCTCTCTCTTCCCCAGACTTCCACTTTCCTCTCTTGCTCTTAAAGAGTCTTCTGATTGGTTTGGGCCCACCCAGATAATCTAGGATAATCTATATGTAAGATTTCTAACTTCAGATTTTTCCCACTACAGAAAAAAAAAAAAAAAAAAAAAAGAATGCATGCAGCTCAAGTATGAATTCATGTCTCTCCAGAGAGTAGAATGAGGTGTTGGGACTAGTACAATCTCTGTGATTAGAGACACATAGATTCAGGAGCTTGTCCCTTCACACACTAGCCGCTTGACATCGAGCAAGTCAGTTTGTCTCTCTGAGCCACAATTTTCTCATCTATAAAATGAAAAGGATAGGACCCATGTTACAGAGGTTTGATGAGTAGCTTAATAAGGTATGTCTTGAGCACTTAGCATAGAGGTTGTATTTTTTAAAGATCACTAAAAGGGCCAATTTGAGTTCTTCTGTTGCATGGACAAAAAAAGGCTCAGAGAAGAGGAACAATTGGCACGAGGTCATACAGTGGGTTAGTGGCAAACCACAGGCCAGATCATACAATGGCATGAGGATTTGGAGGGACAGCAATTATGAGAACAAAACTCCACACCTGCTTTCTACAACATTCCACAACCAGCCTGAGGAGCGAAGCCTCTTGATTCCTTTCCAACAGGGTGTCCCACAGGAATTGGAGGCTAAAAAGCAGGCATGCTGGCTTCATCTGACATGACGCCTTTGGTCTTCCTCTGGCATTTTCAGTTATGAACCTCTGCCCTACAGCCCAATCGATGTCAGCTCACTTTGCACTAAATGCTTCCTGCACGCTGAGCCATTCTGTATTCGCTTAGTAAAAAATAGAGCCATCCAGCATCAATTCACATGAAATAATTTTCCACTTCATGTCAACTGAAAATCACCAATTTCCTGCTACAAGTGACACTTAGTACAGGGAAGCACTTGGAATCGTTACAAGTTCTCATCGTGTAGGCTGCTTGCCTTCACTTGACCAAGTTCTCTACTTAGAGAAAAAAATATGGATCATAGTTCTAGTTTCACGTAATTAAGTATAAAGTTTAAAATGTAGCCCTTCTTTCTATTAAGCTGGAATCTTATAACCATCTGAAGACAAAAAAAAAAAAAAAATAGATTGTCATTGAGTTGGTAACTCCCAACAGGGCAGGTCCAAATAGAATCATTCATTCATCTGATGAGCATATACAGACCTCCTACGTTCTAGGCCCTCTTGGAAATGCAAAGATAAATAAGATAAAGTCTCCTCTCTTAAAAGAATCTTATAGTCCAGTAGGGACAGTTAAATGTGTATGCAGTCAACTACAATAAAAGGCCTATTTAATTATATGCAGCTGTTAAGAAAATTATGTCTTAAACTAGTGATATTCAAATATTTCCAACTGTGAAAGTTTTCATTTAAGTGAAATTTCACGAAGTCCAGTAAATAAAACTGATCATAGGGGACTTGCTGTGGCTGAAGTGGGAACAAGAGACTGGAGACCAGGCCACTAAGCACCTCTCCCCTCCCTCTCTCACCAACACACTGTAGTTTCTCACAGAGCTATTCATAATATGTTTAAAGGCAACTTCTTCACAATATTCATCACTGGCTTATTGAAAGCACCGATCCGTAGGTCCAAGTAGAAAGTGACTTTTTTCTTTTCATCCTTACCTCTTTAACTTACTCTGCAGACTGATTTTTTCTGTACTCCTGGTTTGTATCTTGGGGGAAATCTCATACTTTCTCTGATCCTTCTTACACATTAATACATAATCTTGTTTCCCAGCTTCGTGTAGAATCCAAAGCCAATCTCGGCCAACTAAAAATGTTCCCTTTCCCAAGCTTTGGTCTACATAACTGGAAAACCTAGGAAAGAAGTAAAGGACTTCTTTACAGCCCCTTCGCCATTTTTCTGCCATATTCTTTCATTCCTCTCCCCCCCCTCCCCATTATGGAGTGGTCCGGGTGAGGTGATAGAGGTGCCCACCAGGACTGCCACATACAGTTGTGTAGGTTACAGACTACATAAGGGTACCCAGCCAGGGGAGCAAGGAATCTAGCTCACTGGGGAAGCTATGTACTCTGGTATGGGGCTGCTTCTATTTGAGGGAAGGGAGCATTTTTATAAATTATCACCTAATTGCTTTATCAACTAGTTTTGTACTGCCTCCAAAACAGGAGCAAGTCTTTTATTAAATGTTCACACGGCGGTCTAGAGATAGAGGCCACCCTGTTGACTGGTACGATTTGAAGCTGACATTGTACTGAACATAGCACATGTTCAAAGCCTGGCTTTTTCCTTTGTGGGATGCTTCGGAAGTGACCAGCCATTCTCCCACTCTAGCCCCAGCATCACCGGGACCCTCCCATTTAACAATTTCTGGGATTCCAATGCCCCACTGGCTGAACATTTCTGACTATACCTCAGCTGTGCAATCTATCCCTCAACCCCACACAGATCGTCTCTTTTGGGTTTCCTCACCCTGCAGGCAGTTTTTGAGCAGAGAAGACACCTGAGGGCTTACTGCCTTTTCTTCCCCAGAGGACACATGGGCCTTTCCCTCATCACGGCAGAAAGTGGGATTCCAACAACCATGCCCCCTTCTAGAGACTCCTTTAGTAAGTGTTAGGCCTTCTCAAGCATTAGTCTAGTTCCTGTTTCCATATTCACCAAAGTCCAGAGTGTATATATGATTCTCTGAAGCCTTCTTCATCTGAATGAACTCTAGCGTCTCCTCTCTACCCACATGCAAGATAAGCCACATGGCAACACCAATTCCATATCTCTTACCTTACCCTACATTAATAGCTGGCAACTGAAAATCTGCTGAGACTCCAAGTAATCAAGAAATGTCCTGGTACATAATGTTTAATGACATAGGTAAATTCTTAAGTAATAATAAATAGAGAAGCAGATAAACACATAAAGTTGAATATACACATGTTTATAGTATGTGTATGTGTGTGTGTGTGTGTGTGTGTGTGTGTGTGTGTGGTTTTAGCACCAAATAACATGAAGTAGGGGATGTTTGAGATCTTCTTATTTAAATTTGGTTTGCAAGGCACCTGTGAAGTTCACTTACAGGCCCTGAGACATAGGAAATAAATTCTACATGCTATTTATATGAGTTTCTTGCTGCTGCTATAACAAATTACCAGCAACATGGTGGCTTAAAACAGCACAGGTTTATTAATATTCTGGAGGTCAGAAATTCAATAAAAGGGTCCTATAGGTCTAAAATCAGGGTGTCAATAGAGCTATGATTCCTTCTGGAGGCTCTCTAGCAGAGAAGCTGTCTCCTTCCCTTTTATAGTTTTACTCCAGTCTCTGCTTTTGTCATTACATCTTTCCTCTGACCTTGATACTCCTGACTCTTATACGGACTCATGTGATTTCCTGGGACTTACACAGAGAATTCAGAGTAAACGTGACACCTCAAGATCTTTATTAATCACCTATGAGAAATCCTTTTTGATACGTGAGGTAATGTATTCACAGATACTAGGGATTAGGACATCTCCACCTACCATACCATAGATAGAGAATATGGAGGATGGTAGCCAATACGAGCACTATCAAGTGTGAGCCTGGGCAAATCACTTGTTCTCCCTCAGCCCTCAGTTTCTTCATCTCTAAAATAAAGATAATAATACTATCTGCTTCATACAATTGTGATTAGTGCTAGATGTGTTCTTATTTTCAAAATACTGAGAATAATGCTGGCGCATGGTAAGTGCAACATGAGTTTTTTTTTTTTAATTAATTTTTATTGGTGTTCAATTTACCAACATACAGAAAAACACCCAGTGCTCATCCCGTCAAGTGTCCACCTCAGTGCCCGTCACCCATTCCCCTCCAACACCCGCCCTCCCCCCCCCTTCCACATGAGTTTTTTTAAGAAGTCACCAGGGAGGACACTATACTTCAAAGTAGACTTGGGTCCAGCTGCTTCTTATTTGGCTGACACTGTGTTACATAGTCTAGGATTAATAGCAGCAGGGGCTTATTAACTTAATGGATGTTACTCAATCTCTGGAGTGGGTCTGATACAATAGTATATGTGTTTGGTTTTTTTTTTTTTTTAACTTTTCTTTATTTATGATAGTCACACAGAGAGAGAGAGAGGCAGAGACACAGGCAGAGGGAGAAGCAGGCTCCATGCCCTGGGAGCCCGACGTGGGATTCGATCCCGGGTCTCCAGGATCGCGCCCTAGGCCAAAGGCAGGCACCAAACCGCTGCGCCATCCAGGGTCCCTGTGTTTGGTATTTTTAAAGAAAATATTCTAGCATTTAACAATTCTCATGAACGTTTATGGGTGATTTTTATATTTTTCTTTACACTTGCTCTATGTCCTAAAATTTTCTTCGATTAGTCTATATACTAGTTATAATCAGAGAAAAAATAATGCATGCCATATATATATATAATATATCATACATATATCATATATATATATATATATATATATATATATATATATATATATATGAGATTAGAGGCTTTTCGGTTCCTGGACTTAATTTCTAATGAGTGGAGGAGAGGGCTCTTTGACACATCCAAGCAGTGCTTTGACACCAGCTGGGCATCCTGCAACTCTGTTCAATTCTGACACTATCTACCTGGAGACAGCATCAGACTCCACAGGGTGAGGGTTTAGTCCCACAGAACTGCCCTGCACCCCTAACCCCTCAGGGCTCATCCACAAGCCCAGGTTATTACCTGTTATTTCAACTGACTGGCTGTATAGATTGGAGGTTTGTAGGGCCCCCACCTCTGATTTGATCAATATGCTAGAGCAGCTCACAGAAATCAGAGAAACATTATACTTACTGGATCACTGATTAATTTTAAAAGGATATAAGTCAGGAACTGTCGAAAGAGGTGCACAAGGCAAGGTGTGGGAAAAGGGCACAGAGAACCCTCTCAGAGAACGCCACTCTCACCAAATCTCCATGTGTGCATCAACCTGGAAGTCTCCTAACCCAGTCCTTAGGAGTTTTTTTATGAAATCTCATTACGGAGGCATGATGGGTTAAATAATTGGCCCTTGGCAATTAAACTCAATGTCCAGCCTATCTCCCTTCCCCCAAGGTCAGAGGGGTCAGACTAAAAGTTTCAACCCTTTAATCTCCGGTTTGGTATCCTGGCAACCAGCCCCTATTCTTAGGTGTGGTTCCAAAATTGCCTAATAAACATAACAAAAGACACCGCTATTGCTCTGACCACCGAAGAAATTCCAAGGGTTTTAGAAATTAGGTGCCTGAAACTGGGGACAGAAAACAAATGCATATTTATTACAAATCACGATGCCATCAGTCATTGGAGAAGAACAGAAGTGCTTATACTATTCAAGCCACATAAACAAAGCCAAGACAATAATCCTGAAGGAAGCTTCACTGACCATTGGGTACAGTCTAAAACACCCAGACCTAGCATTTAAGACTTTCTATGAATTATCTCAAATCACCCTCCACATCTGTAATTCTTTCCATCCCCTTGTGCCTGTTCATCAGTTCAGCAAAAACACTGTTTGGCAGCAGCGGTGTGAAACTCTCATTGTGTGTTGTTGGGTGTACAACTCCAGCAGCAAACCATCCCTGATGTCAAGCAGTTAATCACCTAAAGGAAGGGCCACGGTTCTAGACCGCAAAAGAAAGGATGATGGTCGAAATGGAATTTTTGTTACTGGTGTAATCAAATGCTGTGGGAAAACAAAGGAGAACATTAGGCCCCTATTAGGACCAGGGCCAGTATCAGAGATGTGCCTGAACTTAGTAGGACCCAGTGCTTAGCTTAGCGATCTGCCATTAAGGTCTTGAAATTCTAAATCATTTCTGAACAAGGGACCCAGTATTTTCATTTCGCACTGGGCCCCACAAATTGTGTAACCAAGACTGAGGAGGAGTTTGAGGGTGGAAGCCAATTGGAAATGGAGGCTCCAAATATGTAGTCAATGAGAAATGCTATTGAAACACCAGATCAATAGGGTTTAAATAAATAGGATTTATTATCACTTGTACTTTGGATGTCATGCCACGTGCTACATATGCCTCTGCCTGTATGTATAAACCTGGTTTGTATATCAGTATATATGCATACACTTAACATTTCACCAATCCATGGCCACCTCCTTGCTTCTTCCCACCCTCCACCTACGTCACTATTCATTTCTCCATAGCTACAATAGGAATGAAAGAAAGGTTTTCTGGGGATTTAACTTACTTTCTCTTCCCACTCTTCTCCTTCCTTCCTCCTCCCTCCCTTCCCTGATCTCTCCTTTTTTTCCTTCCTTCTTGTTTATTTTAATGAGGGCCAATGAATTTTAAGTCCTTCGATGATTCAGTTTCAGTGGGCATCGCTGGGACTGCTTATTTCAAAGGCAGACTTTTTCACTCAATATAAAATATTAAAAGAAATAGTGAAAAGGATTATAGGGGAAAGGAGAGAAAATGAGTGGGGAAAAATCAACCCTAGAAATTCTGATCAATAGAGCTAGGCTGGGGCTGTAAGAGTCTGGATTGAAAACACACATACCCATGCACATGCACTCAAACCCCTAGGCGATTCTGGTAACTGCTCTAAGAAATGTTGCTCAAATCTGGTCTAATTCCCTTACCTAATGGTTCTAAGAAACTGAAATCCAGGAAGAGAAAGTGACCTCCCCAAAGCCAAATGTTGACTTAATAGCAATTCTGAGGAGGAAAGGTCCATGCCTAGTCATCTGATTTATACTTCAGAGCCCCTAAAAAGTAAGTTCTTGATATCACTGAAATATGAGAGTCTTCTAAAGTGCTTGCCTGTTCCCTAGGAAATGCAGTGTTTGAGGCAAATGGTACCTTTTCCCCTTTTTATCGTGACACTGGATCCTGGGGAGTTCTCAGCACCTGACCTCAACCACCAGCCAGCTCCAGGTTCTTGACTTTGCCCTGAGAAAGAATTCAAGGAGTCAGAGCAGAAGCTTTCCTGCAAGCAAAAGTGCACACTCAAGGAGGGAGTGCAGGGCACTCAGAGGATCTGAGTTGTGCAAGGTAGATGTGGAGTTAGAATTGATTCAGTTAGAATCAAGGGGTGGAATATTCATGTAGAGTTACTGGGAAGAGTGGGGACTTCCAGAATACCACATACTGTAGCACATGCTCCTGCTAGCCATTATGCATTACTTAGCTCAGGTGCAGTCTGATTTCTCTCAAGCATACTCCCTATGTAGTCACTAGGTACTCAGAGTGGCTTCGTGCCCCCAGTGGAGGAGTCATTCCTTCTCAGTCATGTGCAGGCTAACTGGGCCTTGATGCTCACGTGTGCCCTGGGTTTGAGCAACATCACGATGCCTGTGTCTGTGAGAAACCACAGCGCTGTTACAGGGTTTACTCAATTGTCACAACCACCCTGGCAGGTGTCAGGTTTATTTCTCTGTTCCTTGTCCTTCCCCCTCCTACAGTTACCATTCTACCTGCCTCATTCTGACGATGGAAATCAGACTGAAACGAATATGTGGGGAGCATCCTGGAAGAAGAAAGAAATAGACCCTGCCCTGGTATAGATGAGAAGGACTGACTTACACTGTCCACACTGCTTGCCTTGGGCAGTGCTCCACATGCCAACCAAGATGGTCTCTTTGTTTTTTTTTTTTTTTTTAAAGACTTTTTTTTAAATTTTTTTTTTTTTTAAATTTTATTTATTTATGATAGTCATACAGAGAGAAAGAGAGAGAGGCAGAGACACAGGCAGAGAGAGAAGCAGGCTCCATGCGCCGGGAGCCTGATGTGGGATTCGATCCCGGGTCTCCAGGATCGCGCCCTGGGCCAAAGGCAGGCGCCAAACCGCTGCGCCACCCAGGGATCCCAAGATGGTCTCTTTGAAATGCACACATTTTGGGGGCACCTAGGTGCCACAGTCAGCTAAGCTTCCAACTTTTGGTTTTGGCTCAAGTCGTGATCTTGGGCAATGAGTTGGAGCCCTCATTCAGCATGGAGTCTTCTTGGGACTTTCTCTCCCTCTTGCCCCTCCACCTTGGGCATGGGCGTGCATTCTCTCTCTCTAAAATAAGGAAAGAAAAAAAGAAAAGAAAAGGAAAGAAAAGAAAAGAAAAGAAAAAAGAAAAGAGGGCAGCCCGGGTGGCTCAGCGGTTTAGTGCCGCCTTAAGTCCAGGGCCTGATCCTGGAGACCTAGGATCGAGTCCCACATCAGGCTCCCTGCAGGGAGCCTGCTTCTCCCTCTGCCTGTGTCTCTGCCTCTCTCTCTCTGTCTGTCTCTGTCTCTCATGAATAAATAAAATCTTAAAAAAAAAAAAAAAGAAAAAAGAAAAGAAAGAAAAGAAAAGAAAAGAAAAGAAAAGAAAAGAAAAGAAAAGAAAAAGAAAAAGAAAGACAGACAAGCATTATATGGTCACCTTCAACCCTGGCATAGCAGAGTCCATACAGACCTTGACATAATGAGAACAACATGGTCACTGGGATCAGATGGGCTAGAATCCAAATAATGCCTCTACCACCTTCCAACTGTGTTACCTGGGGCAAATCATTCAGCTCTCTGTGCCTTGGTCTTAAGATTTATAAAAGGACAGAATGGTAAATGAACACACAGGATTCTGTTTGAGAGACTACATAATAACATGTTCAGAGCACAGGCTCTGAAGTCGGACAACGGAGTTCAAATATTGGCTCCCCTTCTTTTTTTTTTTAAGATTTTATTTATTTATTCATGAGAGAGAGAGAGAGAGAGATGCAGAGACACAGGCAGAGGGAGAAGCAGGCTCCATGCGGGGAGCCCGATGTGGAGCTCGATCCTGGGTCTCCAGGATCACACCCTGGGCTGAAGGCGGCGCTGAACCCCTGAGCCACCTGGGCTGCCCGGCTCCTCTTCTTAATAGCTGTAACTTTGAGCAGGTCACTTAAATCTCCAGGATAAACCAGGAGTATGATTATGATCATACATATCTTGTGGGTCATTGTGCAGATTCAATGAAATAATGCATCTAATGCTCTCGAGTAAGCGCCGGGCTCCCAGTAAGGGCTCCGTGAGTACTAGTTACCTGAAGCCTGGGTAGATGCTTGGTACACCAGTAGGAAATAAAATGGGAAGGAAACACAAGAGAGGTTTGGGCCCAGGGTAGTCCCACAAAGCGATGTGCCTCCTCTAGGCCATGCTCTCTGAACCTAGTGAATTTCCACTGCCGGGGAGAAGCGGGGAAGGCAGACCAGATTAGGATAATTGTTTTCCTTGGAAGCGAAAAAATCAGTTTGCCTCTGGCACCTCTAATTACTGCAACTTCAGTGCAATCCCCAAATCCCACAGAAATAGGGAATGGAACTTAAAAGCTGCAGGAGAAGAGAAGGGAGAGCTGAGGAGGGGAGCCAAAGTGCCTCGGGCTTCGGGCTTCGGAGGATCTTGTCCTGCCGTCTCCCCACCCTGTCTTGGGCCTGTGCCTCTGCAAGCTTCCTTTCTTTTTGTACCTGTCAGGGAAAATAGTCTTTGTCTCTGCAGTTTGGCTCTGGGAACCTTTTCTTTTCTCTTCTTCTCTCCTCTTTTCTTTTGGCAAGTGCAAGGGAAGAGCATGCTGAGGCTCTGAGAGGGAGACCCCACAGGAATAAGAGTTTAGGGCTTGGTCCTGGACTGATAATTCCGACAGTTCCACTCCTGGGCAAGGCTCTCACCACATCCCTGTAACCACCTCCTTACCTATTTGTGTCTTCACCAGGCAGTAGGGGGGGAACCCGGCCCCGGGTCAAGACCCTGAGCAGTCAGACTTGGTAAAAATGCAGGCCCACTGATGGCTTTGAACCCCCATTTCAACATTTGTTAAAATGGGATAAGATAAGTAAAATACTTGGCACCATGCTCGACAAAATGCTTTTTTTCCTCCGCCTCGTTCTCTTTTGTCTTCTCCTTCTCTTCCACCTCCTCTTTCTCTTTGTCCTTTTAATCTCCATCCTTCTCCTTTCATTCTCTGTCTCTGCTACTCAAAGTCAGGAGTTGTTTTTTAGTCAACTCTGGCTCTCCTAAGACCTTGGAAACAGCAGGTACAAAATGGATATTTAAGGAATGAAGAAAGAAATAAACCCCTCTCCTATCCTTTCTCTGCCTATTAGAAAGCACTGTGTTATCTGTTCTTACCAATGGGCACAAGCTAGTAAAATGCAAAATTCCAAGTAAAGAGAGAGTCACATAAACCTAGAATAACCCACGCAGTGGCCTCCAGTATACCTCTGGCTTGATAGGAAAGGCAGTGAAGGCTCGAAGAAGAGTGGAGATTCACCCATGGTCCTTACAGGAACCCCTCATCCATCTCTCTCTAGGTCACACCTCCTTCTATGCAGGTGAGTCTCATGATTGCCGCACGCATATCCCCATTCATTGCACGAAGAAATGTTTATTAGCACTTATAATGCTTCAGGTAGTCATGGCACTAGACCCTGAGGACAGCTATGGGTAAAAACAGGCCAGATTTTTACCTTTCTTGAGGAAACCTAGAGCCTACTAGAGGGGTCTGCTGTTTACTGAAAATATGTCTGCTCCACTCCACTCTCAACAACATGCATGCATAGATATTCTGTTTCCAAAAATCATAATATGCTTTAAAGGGAAACTGTAGGATGCTATGAAAGAGGGAAACAAAGTAGAAACTATTAAATGAGGACACTGAAGAAAGCATCTTTCATGGACTATTTTTTGTTTATTTTTATTTTTTAAGATTTTATTTATTTATTCATGAGAGACACACAGAGAGAGGCAGAGACACAGGCAGAGGGAGAAGCAGGCTCCCTGCAGGGAGCCCGATGTAGGACTCGATCCCAGGACCCCAGGATCACGCCCTGAGCTGAAGGCAGATGCTCAACCGCTGAACCACCCAGGCGTCCCCATGGAGTGACTTTAAAGAAAAAGTCTAAAGATTAAAGAATATTCTTACGAGTAAGTTCTACTAGTCCTTAGCACCACTGCTTATGTGGTTGGCCCACCTGGAGTGCCCTCTGTTCTCCTTCCTTCATGTAAGGCCCTTATGTTCTCTAAGTCCCAGGACAAGGACATTTAAGCCCTTCTCTTTCTAAAAAAAGATCCGGGTTTCCCTCCAAGGATAGATTTCAATCATTTCAATTCATATTCAGCAAACACTGAATCCTCTTTACCAGAGATGGTGGGACTTCATTTGCCAAGGCAAATCCATCAGTATTCTTTATATCTGATGAAATAGGACCATGTTTATCTGGCTAACATTTATTGAAGTATATTGGATTTGTATGAGCTGAGGTCTGGTCTGAGAAGGTCCATGAGCAACCTATCGCCTAATTGCATCAGATATGTATGTCACCAGGTATTACATATGGGAACAATAAACTTTGCTGAAAATGTGAAATTTTAATCAAGAGATTAGAAATGACAGAGTGGAGAGAAAAGAAGGATGGGTTTGAAAATGGAAGACATAAATTTAGATTCTACTTCTACTTGTTAATGACTAAGAACAATAACAAAAAGAATGTAACGGGGTAGGCTTTATGGAGCTTTTCATATATTTTAGGCGTTGTGCTAAGAGCTTCGTGTGCCTTCCCATGTGTTTGTCTTCTAGCAATCCTATTAAATGGCAATTATTATGAGTTTTACTCCAGTTTTGCAGACGAAAAAACTGAGGCTTGGGGAAGGTAAACAACTTTCCCAAGGTGACATACTCAATGGCAAATGAATGCAGCGTTCAAGCTGGGTGGTTTAATTCCAGAACCCACACTACATACTCATCTCAAGTGCAGGGCAATCTTAAGGAGTCCTTTAGCTATAATTTGCATCAATTATTCTTTCCTTTTTTTTTAAAAAATATTTAATTAATTCATCCATTTATTTGAGGCAGGGCAATGGGAAAAGGGAGAGAGAATCTTTCTAGCAGACTCCCCACTGAGTGTGGAGTCCAATGCATGACCCTGAGATCATGACCTGAGCCAAAATCAAGAGTTGGATGCTCAACGGACTGATCCCCCCACCGCAGGTGCCCCAATTTGTCTAACCTAAAATAACAAGAGAAGTGGGGACAATGGACAACTTCTGAAGTTTGTCTCTTTCAAAGGGCCTCCTCTTCCTGTTGTTTTCCTGCTTTGAAGGATCAAGAGAGGCTTCCTGGAAGAGATGTCTGAAGACCTGGAATTTGGAGAAATTCTGTCCCCTGGGTTCCTTCACTTCGTTCAAACCCCCCTCTTGCAATTCTTTGATTATTTATAGAAGTTATTCCCAAAGGAGGGCAGCTCCATACTCTGCCTTGCAGATTACCAAGAGATAAATAACACATTCCTCATTCTCGTACTCGCTGGGGAAATTGGGGGCTGTGTTTACATCGCTTCCTTGGTATTTATCCTCCTGCTGGCTGTTCCATCCCCTCTATTTCATGTTGTTATTTTACTTCCATTAGGGGAGCAGAAAAAACATGAGAAGCCATTCTGATCCACCCCAATCCTCAGAGGGCATTGCTCGGTCAAAGTCAGCATCCTCTGCCTTGTAATTTTGCCTACAAACATCTCATTCAAGAGGCATTTTCCTCCCTCTGAGTACTAATGTCCTGATGATGATAAAAATAAATAAATATCACACACACACATACACACACATCAAAACAAAACAGAAGGGAAGAAAGAGAGAGAACAGAAAATCAATTGCACGCTTGGTTCATTTCATGTTTATATCCTTCTAGATTTCCTCCCTGGGCTCCCGAGAATTGCCTAGTTAGCAGTTAGGAAGGGCTGGCTAGGTCACTGCAGTTTTAATGTGGCATGCGTGTTTTCAGTGGCTTTTCTTCTTTGGGAAGGGGCTGGACTTTATTAAGAAACCTTCTGAACATGTGAGCTCCCTTATTTATCCACCAGGTCCATGGAGACGTTGATGCAGGCCATTTTTGTGTGGGGGACTGATGGAATTATTTGTTATTTTTCAGTATTTTTCCGGAAATGGAGGCTTTGCTTCAAGAAAATCCTGTGGTTGGCCAAAAACTGTTTTGATCACTGGAGTCCTTATTTGGTTAAATTTTCTTTACCCTGACTTTTTAATGAAGGGCAACATATGCTTAGCTTGTAGCTGTGTGTTGTGTTATGCCAAGCATTTCCCCTGTGCTATTCCATTTAATAAAAAAAAAAAAAAGAAGAAAGAAAGAAAGAAGAAAAGAAAGAAAAAAAAGAAAAGAAAAGAAAAGAAAAGAAAAGAAAAGAAAAGAAAAGAAAAGAAAAGAAAAAGTATTGAAGAAATCAGCAATGTCCTAATTCCACAGATGGAGAAACTGAGACTCAGGGTATAAATTCAATTCTGATTGGGAAATTGTAAGAAATCTTTGCTAATGGATATAGATTTATTTCCCTGTGATGAGTTTTAAAAGGCAATGTGGTACAGCTCACATCACGGGATTTTAGAATAGTAGATTTGAGTCCCTTGCAAAATGCAAGACCTTAAGAAAAAACATGAACTTCTCAGAATTTTATTTTCTTCCCCCCTGTGGTATAAAAGGGAATGTATGACATTTGGATATAGAGATCATAGGCAAAAATTCTGACTCCATCACTCACTAATGCTACGTCTTAGGTTAGCTTTCCCAAAAGCAATGTCTGGAATGAGGATTTATGCACATGTTATTTATTAAGGAAATGCTCCCTGAAGGCACCGATAAGGGAGAAGCAGGAGAGGGATGGGATGAAACAAGCAAGGTTGTGATTTCACGTGAAGTCCCCATCTCAGCCTGATGCCATAGGGATTTCCAGAGCATCAGAGTTTGTGCTGGCTCAAGGCAGGGCAACTGGGTTTTTGCACTGCTGCGTCCATCTCTCATTGGTAAGAACCACTGAGGAAGCAAATAAACTCCCACTACTCCTAGCTCTTTGCTTGTGCTTGGTGGTGGCCAGAGGAAAGGTAGACTTGAGAAGATCTGGGTAGGGCACTCTGAAATTCTGGGTACGACATCTTATTTTTCTATGTTATTGCACTGTCTTTAAATTGGTCAGCTAGATTCTATGATTTCAATTTGTATGATTGATCCACGTGTAAAAAAGGGGGGGGGTAATTTTCTTTCATTAGAACTTAAGATTCTTGGACCAGGGATCTTCATTTTATTCAGTAACATAGTTCTTATTCCTACAAGACTGACTAAGCTGTAGATGGATCTCAATGAATTTCTAACAAAGGGGGAAGAATGGTGAAGAGATTAGTGAATACTAATTGCTGGATAAGGGTTGTATTCATGACTGTCACATTAACCTGCCAATTATATCATTGAAATAATCCATATTCTCTCAATATGCTTATTGCACATATCATGATCTGTAACCATTGGAAAGACACCAATGGATCCAGAGACTGCAAATTTACTTCAATGAAAAATGACACTGAAACACATGAAGATATTTACTTAAAGGAGATAACACAGTGTTTACCCTAGTCCAGGATTTAACTTCCCAGTCCCCGAGCTCCCCACAGAATCACAATGCTATGAATGATACCACCGCTTAGAATGAAGATTACATGGGTATAGGTCTCCTTTTCCATTTTTATCCGGTCTTATGTCCTAAGTGCCTTCCAGTCACCTTGGAGACTTGGCTAAGCAATGACCCCCTTACTGGGCATAAGAAACTGGAATTGGTAACAACCTACATGCCATAGATACGGACCTGAGCATCATGTGGCTTTGTAGATTCTCATTTATATAAGTAGCATTATCCATTAAACCTTAGGCTGAGGAAGTAGTACACAAGTATTTACCTAAGCAAAAGAAGATAGTTGCAAAAAACACGTACTGTACGATACCATTTTTATAAAATATTTCAAGTAGGAAAATCTGCAGAGACAAAAAGTAGATTGGTGGGTTGGGGAGGAATGGGAGAGTGAATGGATACAAGATTTCTTTTGGGTATGATGAACATGTTCTAAAATTAGATTATGATGATGGTTGCGCAACTCTGTAAATATACTAAAAATCATTGATTTGTATGCCTTAAATAGGTATGCTTTGTGGAATATAAAATATCTCTCAATAATGCTATTTTGACCTGTGTGTCAATGGCAACAATGACGGTCCCTACCCTTTAGGATTTATCGTAAGGATTAAATGAATATTAGCATCCCAATCATTGAAAATAGTGCCTAACACAGAAATATGATGTATAAGCATGATGTGTAGGTGTTAAATATTGGTAATAGGTAATAAATAGATAACAAGTATTAAGTGTAATTGTCGACAACAACAAAAACTAAAATGATTGCACTGAAAAGTGGAAATTGACACATAATCATGTAATAATTCACAAGTGACATAAACATGGTTGGAACACTATGTGGAAGGATGTTTGACTTCACAGGAAAACAATGATGTGCACCTTCAATTTTAAAATATGTGCTATCCTGGGTGTTATTCTGTATGTTGGCAAATTGAACACCAATAAAAAATAAATTTATTATTTAAAAAATAAAATATGTGCTATTTTATTTTGTAAGATTAGCAAAGATTAAAATATTTTTCATAGAGTGCTGAGGTTGGTAAGGCGGAGTGGCAACAGGCTTCACCCCCCCACACACACAGTTGGAGAGAATGTAAATTAGAACAAACGCTTCTAATGAATATTTGGACAAGTTTATCAAAAAGCATCTCCTATCATTATGAAATCTCTTATTAGATATTTTTTTTCTGACCATGAGCCAAGGACAAGAGAGATAGGCTTTCTTTAATGGAAAATGACACAGAACATGTAAAGGCATTTACATAAAAAGGCCGTGATAGCGTACTTTGGACCGGGTTGTCACTTCCCAGGTTCTGCAGGGACAGACTGGCAGGAATGATACTCCGAGGGCAGGTGCAAGTTTAGTCCACCTTTAACAGAAGCATAGAATTTTGAGAGCTCTGACTTGATTCAGAAGTCTACATTTCAGCTTCCAACCATGAGCAGGCCCAAAATCTTATCTCCAGGTCCTTTGGGAGCATTTAATCCCAACTATACACTACCAAGACCCCAACAACAGCCTCCCCGACCCTCCTTGGGCAGCTGCAGCATAAACGTATACGATCATCTTCTAGATCTCCATTCTTTCTTTGTTTTATCTGTGTGTGTGTGTGTGTGTGTGTGTGTGTGTTGGTTCTTATGTACTTCTCTTTCTTGTGAATCCAACTATGCATTTAAAAGGAACCCTCATATTAATTATATCTAGGATTTCTAAGTGTTGTGTTGCCGTGGAGCTTTTCAATTCTCTAGGCTACCCTCCGGCCAAATTTTTTTTTTTTTTTGCTTTAAAAATGATCTACACATTTGCCAAATCTCATGATCCTATGGTTCTAAGAGAAAAACCTAGAGTCACATGTAAAGGCCTCCTTGAGAATAAGCATAAGAGAACAGGGGACCCTACTTTTGGACAAACACTGGGACACTTCTTGTTTTCATCTCTTTCTATGGCTACCTCTGCAGTCCTCCACTCTGCTGTCTAGGGCCCCATGTGCACAGACCTAGGACTAATCTCTCTGTCTGATATATCAGTTTTTAGGTCCATCTGCCCTGGATGACTGTTGCCTCTCCAGAAGCCAGCAAGCTATCTTCTCTAAAACTGTATCCCAGTTCCTAGAAGTACATCTCCCACCACACTATGTGCTCTGTGCATTCTTACAGAAACAATTAGTGACTTTCTTCTTAGAAATATATCTGATGGGGTGGTAGGAAGAGAAGGTTGTAGGTGAAATGCTTTGGATCAATTGGAATAAATGATACATATTTTATTTCACAAGTATTAATTGAACACCTAATATAACTGTAGCCACTTTCTATGACCTAAAAGATAAGTATACTTTGCCTGATGGAATAGCTGTTTTTGTCAGGATGTCATTTAAATTCCATTTCAGTAGGAAGAATTTCTGTGTGTGTGTGTGTGTGTGTGTGTGTGTGTGTGTGTGTTGAGGGGGTGGAGAAAGGGAGGGAGGGAGGGAAGGAAAAGATATCTCCCATGTAAATAGTTAACGTGTTTTATATATTATCTGAAGACAAATCCTACAGTGTAGTAGCAGAAACGTCTGCTAAACAAGCCAGCCTCAGGTAGATATTTTCAAGCTATGTGACCTTCAGCAAGTTATATCCTTTTACCAAGTATCAGTTTTCTCCTACATGCCTTCTACAGTTGTTAGGAGAATTGAGAATTGTAAGTAATGTCTATAAAATACCTGCCCTGTAGTAGGTGCTCAATAAATCATAACTGCTGCTATTACATCATGCCATGAGAATCCTTTCAAATGTGAGAGTTAACTCCCTTAGTGAATCTGTTTTCCAAGTTCAGGGCCTAGAAACTTGTTTTCTTTAAGATAGGGCACAATGTGACTTCTTGTTACTGGCTCTAATCCTGTGAAACACATACCACAATGGGTAATTATGCCAGTTAGGACAAGACAAGATTGAGCTTGCACATTTTCTTTAGACATCAAGTAAGCATGAAGCAAACCTCCTTTATTGGCATTTCCAAAACAGAGCCAGCAGCGGAAATATAGATAGTGCCATAATGTTGACGCCTTGAGATTCTCTGAAATGCAAACCTACTTGATATGAAAAAAAGTCAACCGCATTGGTTACTATGAAAACCTCAGGATGTCCAGATAAGCCCTTAGGGCATCAAGGGCTAGGGTATCTCACTGCCCCCTGTCTCTAAATGGGTAGCATCTCAGAGAAACTGTTACCACATTACCACATTACTCTCATCTGGTGCCAAGAATGTGCTGGAAAAGCCAACAGGAAGCGAAAGCTAGCCAATTTGTAAAATTTTCTCATGCCTCTGTTATTTCCCAATGTATGCTTTCATTGATCTCTTAGAGTTCTTGAGGCTGGAATGGAGAACAATAGTCTCAGGCAATGCCTGTTCTGACCTTTGCAGAGGTCTTTCCTTCTGCCTTCCTTCTCTGGTCAAAATGGGGGGTCAGAGTCCCATGTTGTGAGCAGCGTAGCCACAGAAGACCCTCGTCCACAGCTTCCATGTCCACTTATTGAGAATAAGCCATGGAAAGTGGTGGTAGGAAGAATATCAGCCTTGGGGTCTACTACCTATGAGCCTAGAGATCTTGGGGACATCATTTTTATATCCCCAGGCCTTCATTTCTCATCTATAAAATGGAGTTAATGTCTAGCTTATGGGATTGAAGTTAGGATCCCCTGAGAAACATTTGTATTTATAAATGTTAAATGCCTATCCAGCTAGGAGGCTTCTGGTTTTTGCCACATCTCCATCACTAGAGGGAAATGAAACATCCTCCTTCCTTCTTTCAAGCTACTGTCATCTCTGACATTGTCTTATTCACAATATGGGCAGCAGACTAGGGGGGAAAAGACTATAAAATGTCTTTTTTTGGAGAGAGAGAGAGAGAGAGAGAGAGAGAGAGAGAGACATAGGGGAAGGGACAAGATTTATTCTAAGGAATTAGCTTGTGTGATTATGGGAACCCTGCGGTCTGAACCCCATAGAGCAAGCTGGTAGACTGGACGTTCAGCTAAGAGTTGATGTTGATGTTGCTGCCTTGAGTCCAAATTTTGCAGAACAGTGAGCTGGAAACTGAGGCAGGATTTCTATGTTGCAATCTTGAGGATAATTCCCTTTTTTTGGAAAATCTCAGTCTTTGTTCTTAAGGCCTTCAATTGATTGGATGACACCCACCTATGTTATAGAGAATAATTTACTTTATTGAAAGTCTAGTGATTTAAATGTTAACTACATCTAAAATTACCTTCATAGGTACACATATCCAAACTGGTGTTAACCGAACAAATAGGTACCATGGCCTAGCCAACTTGACATGTAAAATTAACCATGATAGCACCAAAGACTATAGAAGATTTCCAAATGGGAAGGACTAGGTGGTGGTTTGGAAACACAAAGACTTAGGGAGCACATGATCTCTGGTCTCCAACATCTAAAGGGCAATTGTTGAGCTAGACTTGCTTTTAGAGGTCACTAAAGGGCCAACAATGACCCAAGGAATGCTACTCTGGAGAGGCCAACTCTGGCTTAAAATTAAGGAAGAACATTCTATCAGTTGACATGCGTTGGATCCTAGTTGTTTTTTTTTTTTTAATAATAAATTTATTTTTTATTGGTGTTCAATTTGCCAACATGCAGAATAACACCCAGTGCTCATCCCATCAAGTGCCCCCCTCAGTGCCCATCGCCCATTTACCCCCACCCCCCGCCCTCCTCCCCTTCCACCACCCCTAGTTCGTTTCCCAGAGTTAGGAGTCTTCATGTTCTGTCTCCCTTTCTGATATTTCCCACCCATTTCTTCTCCCTTCCCTTCCATTCCCCTTCACTATTATTTATATTTCCCAAATGAATGAGACCATATAATGTTTGTCCTTCTCCGATTGACTTATTTCACTCAGCATAATACCCTCCAGTTCCATCCATGTCAAAGCAAATGGTGGGTATTTGTCATTTCTAATGGCTGAGGAATATTCCATTGTATACATAGACCACAGCTTCTTTATCCATTCATCTTTCGATGAATCCTAGTTGTTTTGTTTCAGTGGAGGCCTTCAGAATAAAGCTGAGCTCCTAAACTCAGGAACTCTACAGGGGGTTGGGATCCTGTGTCAGGTGGGACAGCTCGAGGGAGCATCCCAGGCCCTCCTAAACGATGGGATTCTATGATATCAAGTAGATATTCTGAATCATTTACAGCAATTTTCTAATTACAGTTTACTAAATTGTGAGGCACTTCCTCTTGTGAGGCTACAGATTACTTTCTTTCAAGACATAAATGTAAACAGTTCATTTAGTTAGCGTTTTACTTTTTCCCTTTTGGCATTTTTTTTTTTAAAGGTGCTGATTCCTATCTGACATAAGACTCATTTTAGGCTGATTGTTTTCTCAATAAAGATGACATATTTATCTTGAATTAGCACTTCCTTTCTTTGGCGTACCAATCATTCGCTATACAAGCATGAATCTTGCAACTGGAATTGTTTTAATCACTCTTCAAAGCAACATATTCAGGTATCTGGGAGACAAGTAAATATGATTATATACCCATATAGTTCAAGTTTCCCTGGCATGGTTCTATTTTGTCTTTGACTCATTCCCTGATCTAAAGCAGGTTAATCTTCTCCATCTCTCAGTCTCCCATTCTGTAAAATGGATATGTTGGATTTACTTGATCACTTAGATTTTCAGGGTCTTTCTAGCTCTTACCTTTGGAGACACTGATTCCTCATTCTCTTCAGAAATCTTTTAGAATTCTACTACAGGTTAATATATGGCACTATTGATAAATATCCTATCAATCTCCTCTATCACCTTGGATTTATCAATATCTTCTGCTTGCACACTAAATGTGTTAGAATGCCAGAGCTTCTCAGATAAATATCAGCTCAGTGCTCAATCCTGGAGTCATCAAGGAATCCTGCTATTTTCTGTTATTAAAAGAAAACATATTTGGCAAAACCTGCCATATTTTCCCTTCAATTAAAACATATTTAGAGGTGCTATTGTGTCCCTGGATTATGATCTGATTGGAAAAATAATTCCTAAATATTCCCATGTGATGACTCTAAATACATTCACTCTCTTATCCATGCTGTTTGTCTTCTTCTGCTATGGCATGTCCCTTTGTGAGGTTCATGTATTCTTATTATTTTCCAGGTTTTAAATTCTGATTTCCAGGGTAGAATTACAAAGGAGGGAACAATTGAAAACATCTGCTCTGCTTTCGGACACTAGGCAGGCACCTCCATTATGTGCCTTTCTGCTGCTGGATAATTAGTCACAACTAGAGGCAGAACTGTTTTTCTTTTGACTAGGATTCTCTCCTTGGTGGTGAATAGATGAAATGCACCAGATGGAGCTTTCTTTCTCACCCACTGAACGGATGTGGCTGTCAGTCACTGTGATTAGGAACACCTATCCCATGCAAGACAGGAGTGCAAGAAATATTGATTAGTTGAACACTCTAAAGCCTCTGTTTGTTTTCTTAAAGCCTGGGCTGTCTTTGAGGCAGTGTAATAATGGATTTTGTCTGTATTGCCATGGGAAGTATTAAAAAGAAAGCGAGAGAAGAAAAGAGCTGCTCCTACCATGAGTTTCCCAAGTGAATGAAGGGTGTAGATGCCCCCTCCCAAAAAAAAGTGTACATGGCAGATATTGAGTGCTAAGCATACAACCATAGACTATCAGAGCTGGAAAGAGTGGAGATGTCTAGTCCAGATACGGTCATTCACTAATGGGCAAACCGCGGCCCAGACAAATAAATTGGTATAATATTTTTAACATATATCATTTACTGAGCACTTAATATGTCAGGTACCATGGAAAGCACTTCACAAAGACAAACTCAATTATCCTGAGTTTCAGAGTTTGATACTATTTTAATTTAATTTAATTTTATTTTATTTTATTTATTTCAGTGAAGAAACAAGCTGTGGGGCCAGGGCTATTCAGTTAAAAAGTGAAGACTCAGGATCCAAACACAATTCCAACTTGATACCAAAATCTGTGCTCCTACCTACTAAACTATAGGCTGACTAGAGACAAACATGTCAGGATTGAATAGAAGTTTTACAACTAATTTGTTCTGAACTTTGGGCAAAGTATCTCCTCCTCTCTCTTTGGATCAATTTTCTCACCTATAAGGTATAGATAATAAAAACTGCCTACTGGGGTGGTTTCGGGAATTAGTAACATTGAAATGTTGGTTTTAGTATATGTTGGGTCCTCATGAAAATGGCTGGCAATTTCTGAATGATTCTGAAGCTGGACATTACTACCCTCTGTGTGAGGTAGATAAGATGACATTTCTGATGTCTTCCAACCGAGAGCCTTCGTGAAGCTGTGAGTCATTTGCTTAGGCTATAAGGAACATGCCCTGCCCACTTCCCAGCTCAGGACTTTCGTTCTAGCTTCAGAGTCGTATCAACAGATGATCCCTCAGTATACTGCACTAAATTGGGATAAATTTCATTTCCCTCTGAAAAGAAGAGCTAGGGGTGGACTTATGGGGCTGGAGTTGGAGACAGGAGGAAGAAAAAATAAAAATTGGTCGAGGCTACACAGTACAGGGTTAGTTAAAACATCTAGTGGTGGATGTTAAAACACCTTAGATGTTAAAACATCTAAGATTTTTTTTAGCAAACTGCACAGTATTACTTTGGAAATGATTTGCTATTTTTTATTTATTTTTTTAAAGATTTATTTATTTGAAGGTGGGGCAGGGGCAGAGAGTGAGAGTCTTAAGCAGACTCTGCTCTATACTCAGAGCTGAACGCAGGTAGAGCTTGATCTCAGAACCCTGAGATCACGACCCTGAGATCATGACCTGAGCTGAAACTGAGAGTTGGTCACTTAACTGACTATGCCACCTAGGTGCCCCATTTTCTATTAAGATTTATTTATTTATTTGAGAGAGAGAGAGAGAGAGAGAGAGAGAGAGAGAGAGAATGTTGTTACCTTTCAATTATGGTCTTTGTCTTTCCCCCAGATTGTTAAGTACCAAACTTGAGAGGTACTTATGTAATGGGGCTCGGGGCTAAATCAAAAGAATTGAGTGAACGAGACGTAGAACAAAGAAGCACCCATAGACGCTGAAGCCAGGAGACAAGAGACAATATTGAGAACAAAATCTTGGTAGGAAGTCACCCAGATCTTGGCATTGGCTTTGGATTGGAGTATAAATCCAGAGGATGGAAATAAATACAACCACAATCTCAAGATTCAGAGAGGCCCTGCTGGACATCTCAGCTACAATGCCACTCAAGCCAGTGAGGGGGTAGAATGACTACTAACACAACTCATCTCTCCTCACCCTGTAGTATCTCTATGAAAAGCAGAAAACCCTAGTCAGTTGCCTAGTTGGTAGCTGCCATGTAACATTATGTCTTGGATTGAGATGGGATTGAGCCCCTCCGGACATGCCTAGCACTGTGCCATTTAATCCTCGAGAGCATCTAGGGGTGAAGGTGATTGAAGGTGACGGCAGGGCTTATTGTTCTGTTGCCCTCCGTCTTTCCCACGTCCATCCCGACCACTCTACAAGTGTGTCTGGCATACTGCATTCCACTGTGGTTGAAAAATGCATCCGGGGTCTGTAGTATATTCCCCTTCCTCATGTTTCCATTACTCAGGGAACATTTTCAAAAGATGAGATCTGCTCGATTTTCGAATAGTTTCCAGAGGGATGTGGCAGAGAGCCACCTCATTGGATTCACTTAAAATTAGACTAGAGTGAGGAATCCCAGGGCCCCGCTGGGAGCAATTCTGTACCGGTGGGAGCCCAGGAACGGCGACGTGCCTGTTTGCTGCTGAAATATAAGAAGGGCTCTCCATCATTGCCTCATATCTCCCCAAATCTGATGATTGTCATTTCAAGCACTGACCCTTCCAGTGTGAGCACAATATTATTTTGAGTCTCTCCTTCCCTTCTTGACCTCTCATCTAGTATTAGCATTCCAGATTCACTGGTGTTAATTCTATCTGAATTAGAGAGCACTTCCGAGGGGAAAAATGTCATAGCAAATTCACGACCCTTCCCTAGGAGTCAACTCTAAGTTACATCTGTTAAAGACTGAAAATGTATACACATCACAGATGGGATGTCATTTGGGGTATGTTAGCTCAGGCTGCCATAACAAAATACCACAAATTTTGGGTGACTTGAATAACATAATAGCATACATACATAACATAAACCAGTTTTATCACGTTTCTGGATGTGGAAGTCCAAGAGCAGGGTGCCACTGTGGTCAAGTTTGCATGGTAAGAGCTCTCTTCCTGGCTCGCTGATAGCCACCTTCTCATTGTATTCTCACATGATAGGGAGAGAAAGACAGAGAGAAGGTTCTCTGTCTCTTCTTAAAAGGCCACAGTCCTATTGGACTAGAGTTCCACCTTTATGGCCTTATTTAGCCTTGGTTACATCCTAAAAGGCCATATCTCCAGATACAATCACATTGGAAGATAGGGCTTTAACACATAAATTTGGGCAGGTTGGAGGGACACACAGTTCAGTCCATAGCACTGAAATTTCCAAAATTTCCTTTACTTAATTTCCCAATCCTCAGAGATATGTCCCCAAAGAGTAATCATATCTGGCTTAGATTTCCCAAGGATTTCCATATCTATATACTAGGAGAGAATTTGGACTAATTTGTCTGAAAAGGGTAAATTTAGTGACCCGATATGTTCTTTTCATGTGCCTATTTATGGGTCGGAAAGAATTCAATCTTTGGAGAGAGCAGATTGAGTTCTAATCTTGGTAATATTACTGAATTACTTTATGACCTCAGCTTTTTCCATCTGTCTGTAAAATGAGGTCTTCTCCTTACATTCCTTCTCACTCTGATATTCGAGGGATCCGAGATGTATGGATTGGCCTTTGTGTTCCTTTGGCATAGACATTTGCTAACAAATAGCAGAGGATGCTCCAAGCTCATTGAGTCTATGCTTTCATTGACCTCATGACCAAGATAATGGAATAGAAATGATTTAAGCAGAATATTGGGATCAGACTTTCTGGGGAGAGATAGTAGACACTGAAACACTAAATCTAGAAGTGAAATTGGGGGCCATCAGGTAAAAAGACTCATGGGTCAAAAGTGGCAGTTCTTAGAGTTATTGTCTTGCCTAATGGTTCACACCAGGGTGGTTGGGACAGAGGAGACATCACAGTGAGTTGTAATCTAGTAGTTTGGTGAATGATAGAATAATAATAGATACCGTCTTAACTGATTAAGTGTGAGATATTCATGAGTACTTTACATTTATTATAAGAATTTAATTTTTTCTTTAAATATTTTTATTTGTATATTCATGAGAGACACAGAGAGAGGCAGAGACACAGACAGAGGGAGAAGCAGGCTCCCTTAAGGGAGCCCGATGCGGGACTCCATCCCAGGACCCAAAGGCCAATGCTCAACTGCTAAGCCACCCAGGTGCCCCACAATCACAATCAACTTAATTTTGATCACAAACCTTGGAGTATCGTCTTAATTCTTAAATTCCAGAAAAATAAAATAACGCTTAAAAAGGTTAAAGCAAGTTGTCCACAATCACATGGCTGGGAGGAGCAGAGGTCAGATTCCAAACAAGGCAATTGACCTTGGATCTCCTAATGACTACTCCATTCTGCTTTAGCAGGAAAACTGAGATGTTAGTAACATAGTCTAGGTATTCTCCAACCAGAGAATGTTCCAAGAGGGCAGAGATTAGTGCAACCTTTTACCTCCAGCATTTATGCGGTGTAAAAAAACTACTTGCATGTGGAAAATACAGGATAATAGCAAACTCCAAATCAGGATGCCCCAACCTGACAGAACTAGGTGCATCTTCAAGGAGGAAACAAAGAATGAGCTATAGAGGGGAGAATGAGGGAAATGCAGTGAGAGAAGAGGGACAGGGGAACATTCCAGGCCCCAAGTAAAGGGCTTATCTCTAAAGGTGTCTTTCTGACACTCTTCATTACTCCAAGATCCCAAAGGACCACATTTACTCAAAAAGTACTTTCTGATTACTGTAACAATTATCTGTGCCACAGTATGCTCAGCACATTCTAAATACCCTGTTTGTCCATCTGTCTTTACTGATGGTGAATTCTTTGATGTATGCCTAGTACCAAGCATCTAGTAAGTGTTGATTGCTTGTTGAATGCCCAGTGCTTGTTGTCTCACTAAATATTTTAGAATTTCTGACCATTGACTGGGTATTTGTCTTAGATTTACCATTTAATCTTGTCCAATCAGTGTTTCCTTGTCACTGCATATGCACCAGGGAGCTCTGCTGGACATCCAAGAGGTGAGTAAGACATGATACACTGATTTCCAGGAGCCTCACCCGGTGAGGCTGGTGCACAAATCTGTAAGTAACTGACCTTAGTATCTGCATATGTAAAATGGAGCTGAGGAAACCTCTTTCAGCTGCCTCACAGGATAATGGGAGTGCTATATCCTGTAAAATCATGCATCCAAAAAATGCCTTATAACTCATAAAGTATCATTTGTATGCAAGTTAATGGTTAAAACTTTGCAGAAGTTAGCTCTGTATTCCAACTTTTCTGGATTATTGATCATTGAAGAACATACAGAAACTTTGCTGACTATGCTGTCAGGAGGGGTGTAGGCTAAAATTTGAGTATTTGTATTTTTTAGCTATTGCCCTTTATTCTCAGAACCCTATGTTTATGTAGCTTCAATAACTGTCTACTCCTATTCTCCAGTTTCTATATTTCCAGATTGTTCAGTACTTGGAAACATTAAAGATAGGGGTTTTATTCCTCTGTTTGTTTTCTCAGCATTTCTAGTGCAAAATCCTTCATGTAATGGAGAAGGTGGCTTAAGTTAACATATATATCTACACACTTGTTAAGAAAAGAAATTAATAAAAGGAAAAGAAAAGAAATACAGGAAAATAAACCAGACACTAATGAGACTAACTGGCTAAAGGGTGGATAGGGAAGAATGTGAGAATGGGAATGGGCTGGAAGGAATGAAGAGCAAGTGACCTTTTCTGAGTCTACCTGTTTGTAAAGTTCTTACTTTTAGAGCAATGATGGTGAATCACATACCAAATACTTGCATATATAACAACCAGGATGTAGGAGGGAGGTTAAATCAAGTGGAATACAAACAGCAGCAAATTAAAAATAAATAATGCATTAAAAATAAATAATTTCAGGAGCCCCTGGGTGGCTCGAAAAGTTAAACACCTGACTCTTGGTTTCAGCTCAGGTCATGATCACATAGTTGTGGGATGGAGCCCCACGTTGGGCTCTGTGCTCAGCGGGGAGTCTGCTTCACATTCTTTCTCCCTCTCCCTCTGCCCTTCCTTGCTCACATGCTCTCTCTCTTTTTCAAATAAATAAAAATCTTTTAAGAAAATAAATAAATAATATTGGTGTCCGGCTGGTCAGTCAGCAGAGCATGTCCCACATTTGCATGTGGAGCCTGCTTAACAATGATAGATAGATAGATAGATAGATAGATAGATAGATAGATAGATAGATAGATGATAAATAGAATCACCACCAAAGGAGTTGAGGAAATACAGACTAACCTAAGTAATTTTACAAAAGCAACATTTTCACTATAAAATGTAAAGCAAATGACAAAAAGTACTATGCACAATACTGTACATACTAGTTGGTGAGGTTGTTTCCACAGACTTAGTAATATACACATATACATATATATGTATGCGTGTATATATGTATATATGTAGATGTAGAAATAGATAAATGTGTGTGTGTATATATACCATTACTGCATACTTATTTTTTCCAGCTCTATCTGCTGAGAAGTCCTGGAAGCAGTGATACCAAACTCAAAATGAGCATACCTGGAGCCCAAAAATGATTTCTGAATGCCATTCTTTAATAAAATGAACACAGACTCCTTGGGAAAATGGATGTTTCCAGAAATTGGATATGGAGTATGCAATATGGGCCTCAGAAAACTTACGGTCCCAGAAAATAAGAGAATGCTTTAGAAATGATAGGGGCATGTAAGAAGGTTAGAAGAGGCAAATGGAAGGAACTTCCAATGGCTCATTTTATGACAAACGATAAAATTTAAAAGTAATGCTAATGGATTGTAACCCACAAAATAAAGAAAATGTTTGTTGTTCTATGGAGATATAAACAAGTGATTTAATAAATTACTGAATGGAAAAGAAGCTCTTTCTTTAGTAGAATTCCAATTAATAAATGAGGAAGCATAGATGCAAACAATCACTTGGTGAATACCACAGCAATAATTGTTGCAGGCAAGATTAATCAATATGAACTACAAACTATGAGAGAAGGCATTATGAGAAACAGGATGTTTATATGGTCTCAGAGTATCTTCCCACAAGATACTCACCAAATTCATGGGAGAAAAGAGTGGCTTTACATTGGTAAACCAAAAGAAATGACCAACCAAAGATCAGATTCAAATGGCTAGCAATGAAATGTGTAGACACCATTTACTTCCTGACACAATGAGATGGACACAGCATCACTTTTATGATATTTTTGTCAGAAATGCATTTAAATTTAAGTCTGAAGGAACAGCAGATGATGAACATGCTATTGAACAACTGACCTGTAGTATTCCAAAGTCATAAATGGGAAAAAACAAACAGACAGAAAACTGAGGACTTGTCCTGGATTGGGGGACACTAAGGCAACATTACAACCAAAAATAACATGTAATACAGGACTGGACATCTGTGGGACAATTGGAAAACATCATAAATGGTCTACAGGTCAGTTAATAGAATTACAGTCATGTTAATTTCATAGTTTTAATAATTGTTCCAAGGTTATGTAAGATGTTAGCTTCTGGAAAAGTCTGGTAAAAGGTATACAGGAACATTTTGTACTATTTTTTCAACTTTTTTGTAAGCCTAATTTTTTTTCAAAAAAAAAAAAAAAAAAGAATAGATGCTTCATTCATGCAACTAGGTCCCAGAAGTTAGAAAAAAAGTGGTCATAAGAGCTTTTGCCAAAATCCTGAGGAAGTATTTTGCTGTCCCGATAATTCAATGCGATGATCTATCTGATTTCCTTAAAATCACAGAACTAGCAAATTTACATTTAGAATCTTGAGGTGACAAAAACAGCAAAACCCCAACACACAGTGCCAAGCACAATGCGGTCCACCTTATTTATGTCCTGTGTTACTCATAATTTTGCCTCATTCTTTTCATGTCCTCTTCCATGTACCGTCATTTTAATTCTGTTTTATAGAAAGAGGTCCAAACCAGTTCATTCCTCCTTTTGAACACAGAGAGCAAACAGCGTAATTGGAAATTGCTGTTTTTCTTCTCCCTAAGATGGTAAAAATCATTTTCCATTTCTTCAGGCATTTGAGAGTCATTGCCCTCCAGGAAATGAAGAACGTTCCTCTGGACTTTATTTTTCTACATGCTATAAAATTAATTAGTTTTGTTTCATTTTAGGGTTGAGGTAGGGATAATGCAGGAGACAGGCATTTGGGCAAAGAAGTAAATAATATACTACCCTATAAGATGTTTCGAACGGTTGCCAGAAACCAGGTGAATAATTGATGATGCTTTGAAGCACCCAGATCTTTCTCGTGAAATGGTGAAATGGTTGTTAGGCCAAAATGAATTGCAAGTTATCACCCTCTTTTTGTCTCTTATGCGCACACACAAACGGGAGTCTGTTTATTAAGCCCTCCTTTAAAAAAATTATTTAAATTCAATTAATGAACATATAATGTATCATTGGTTTCAGAGGTCAGGACTCATTACATCACATGCCCTCCTTAATGCCCATCACTCAGTTACCTCGTCCCCCCACCCCTCTCCCCTCCAGCAACCCTCAGTTTGTTTCCTAGGCTTCAGAGTCTCTTAGGGTTTGTCTCCCTTTCTGATTTCATCTTTTTTTTTTTCCTCTCTTCCCCTATGATCCTCTCTATATTAAGCCCTTCTTACAGGTAAGAGACTTACCGTATTGTTATTCATCTATTCGGAGTGTCCTGAAAGTCAGACTCATTCAATTTCTTGCTCTTTTGCAAGCCCAGTGTCTTGGCCTTTAGTCTTGCCCGCATTTATTTGCATGTAATCTTACATCCCTGGTCTCCCTGCCCAAGTCCACCTGAACTACCGTGGCCTGTGGGAGCTTTTCCTGCTCTAATTTGACTTGCTCTGCTCAACAGAACATCTGCTCTGTCCTCAGTGTCTGTCTATGAACAATAGCCCTGATGTCTTAATCTGTAGCGAGAGGCCTTCCAAGGTTGGTCTTCTGACTCCAATTTCACTGGACACTACAGCAGGCCTGAGTGCCTTTTCATTAAGTTAATATTTATTCACTGCACATGCCTGACAGTTCTCACTGCCCTTTGTCCACAGATCCTTTTCTACCTGGAATGAACATCCTTGGCGCTCATCTGTCTCAGCCTGATGAAGTTCTACCTCCCATGTCCCTGAAAGTGCTATCTCTTTCTTGAAACCATCCCCAAACTTGTAGGTGAAAATTCATCATCCTTTTCTCTTCACATTGTACTTTTTCAGTTGTTCTCCTAGCAACCTGTCTCAGATTATTTTTGTGAGCAATAAGAGTCTCCATTCCTTGCCTGGAAAACTCTCAAAAGTAGGCTGTGTGTTTTACTATTCTTCTTAGAAATGTTGATGTAAAGTTGCAGAAGAATGTAAGTGGAAGATTGTAGGAAATAATATATAAATTATATATATGATGAATAGTTCAGTAATACAGAAAATCTACTTCTATGGAACATAGCATGTCAGCACAATTCTGGAAAGATATGCTGCTTTGTATATGTTTTCATAGTGTTATCTTACAACATCTTTTCTGCATCGTTAATTCTCCAAACCCACTCAGCAGAGGGGGTTTGGATCTCCCCATTTTTCTGATGAGAAAACTGAGAGTTGGACAGGGATCAAGCCTAGCCAGAGGCAGTGAGGACTTATTCAGAGTCAGGAAGCCAGAAGAGACAGCCATTGAGAAGGAGTAGTGGGGGGTACAACAGACTTGGAAATCTGCAGGCTACTTTCCAGTCCCAGCCCTCTCATCTAGGAACTCAGTGGTCTTGGGTAGGTTGTTTGGTTTTCTAGGCTTTCCTGTTTATAGATATACAGATGAAATTTCTAGGGCCTCCTGCGCTCAAAAAGCAACTCCTTAAGACGCATGATTTGGTGTGCTGTGTCCACAGTGGAAGCCTCATTCAGCTAGGATAAGAGGTCCCAGAAGTGTCTGAACTGTTAGAGATTTGATCCTCTGCATTGCTCTTTGCCTGTCAAGAGGCCACTTGGTCGTGTTTGTGGTCAACATATCTTTCTTCATGCGAGTCAGGAAGAATGAGCATTGCTGTGGTCTCAGGGGGCAGCCTAACGCATTGGTTAAGAACACAATGTATGGGGCCAGAGGGCCTGGGTTTGTACCTCAGCTCCACCCCCAAACTAACTGTGTGGCCCTGGGGAAGTTGCTTACCTTCCTCATGCCTCGCTCTTGCCATCTGCAGAATGGTAATCATAGTATTTATTTCATTGAACTGCTTGAGGACCTGTGAGGCGAATCTCTGAGAATAGTGCCTCTTGTAAATCGTAGCTATTTTTACTTCTGTGCCAACCACTCAGGCTCCTGGGAGGATAAATGAGAACAGTTTGTAAACTTTAAAGTACTGATGGAAAATAAAGGCTTAGTAGAATTAGTATGCTTTTTTTTTCCCTCTAAAACTGGGGGGAAAAATGTGCCCTCTTGTTCCAAAATCCTTCTGGGATCATAAGCTAAAAAACCCAAAGAACTATTCATACTATTTATGGGACATTATTTTTTTTCTCTCTAAAACATTTTCAAAGTTAAATTTATAGTAAACTTCCTTCAAAATGTCTTTTGTTGGAATGATGGATTTGCAGACCTGGGGTTTTGAATACATTATTTTAAATATCCCCTCCTTCCAAAATTAGGAAAACAATTAGAATAAACAAACACCAGGAAATTACAAGTTAAGAAAGCTATTTTTAATCTACAAAGATCTTTAACTTGTAACTCTCCACAGTTAGCTTCTCCCTGTAAGTTATACATTCAAATAATAACTTTAAGCCATAAATTCAGAGGTCAGTAATGGCAAGTGCCCTTTTATTTTGGAAACACATTGGTACTAAATGAAATGGATGGGTGACCCATGCTATTCCAGCCATTTGCAAAGTACTGAATAAGAACAGATTAATAGTATACTTAAAAACATCACATTGACTGAATATGCATGTTTAGCAACAACTTGGGAAGTGGTTTAAGTCATTTTCCAAATTGACTTATGGTCATACTCCTCAATTTTTAGTAATACTATAGGAAGGGAACTGTCTTAGGACATGTGGAGAATACAAGGTGATGGGGACCTAGGAAAAATAAAATCTTGATTTCAATCCAAAATCCACATTTATTGACCAGTTTCTATTTTCAAATCCCTCTACAAAGAGGTAAGCTGATATGTGCCATTGGAATACTAAAAATATATTGATATATTGGTAAAAAAAATTGCCAATTCATCTGCTAAAAGTGAAATGATTTCCTCTTGGGGACACAGAGCAGGTGGGGGGTGGGTAAACTACTGGGGATGGAGTTTAAAATGTAGAGATATATTATGAGGCTTCAGGAACAGGATTTTTTTTTTTTTTTTTTAATTGTGATGAAAGGAGGCAGCAAGATGAAGCTGGGAGCAAGATGAAGGAGAGAGAAAGTGGCTGTTTCGGGAGAAAATAGCAGTGACAAAAGAATGAACAGGGATGTGGGTCTGGTCCTTAGGAAGTGACTGGAACACAGGGAAACAAAACATAAAAAGCTGGATCTTATGCTCCTTGAACAACTTTGTTCTGGTTTAGCGCTATCTTTCCTCAAATCTGTGCACCATCAGCTTCCCATCATTTTCTTCACTTCTGAAAAGGAAGTAACTCTTAGAGCATTTTCCACAGATTGCTAGTTCTATGTGATGCTATATTAAAAACAAATTTCTGTGGTCAAATTTGGAAAAATTGGCAGATGTCAGGTTAAACATATTTCATTCTTACAGGACTTCTCAGAACCTTTAGTTAGTTTGTAATGCTTTGTGACTCTCAGCAGGAGACAGTGTGTTGTATTGCCCGAATTCAGTAGACCAATGGATTCTTTTAAGACTATATTCCCAAACTAGTGTTCTGTAGAATAATTGGCGACGCACTGGGTTAAGATATTAGCTTAGATATATTCATTCAGCAAATAGGAATGAAAAACTTTTGATGTGCTAAGCATTTGTGCTGAGTAATAGAGGTACAGTGGTTAACACATAGCCACTGTCCTTTTCTCATGCGGCTCATGTATAGGAGGTGTAGTCTACAAGCAGGGGCATTTTAGCAGCAGGTGTGAAAGACTGGAATACACCTTGGAGGAAGGAGAAGGTCTTATTGACTTTTACACACTAATGCCCTACACTTTGCCTAATGCGGAAGCTGATGGTTGACATTCAGAAATGTTAATTTAGGAGCCAAGGTAGGTAGAGAGGAAAAGATTTGAGGTGGGAGAGAAAATGGGATAGTAAGAGACTAGTCTGGGAGCATAACTGGAATGTAGACAGGTGGTTGACCAGTACTGAAAAATCCTGAGAGTTTCTAAGGGAATAGGGGCGATTCCTTCTGGGAAAACTGAAGGTCACAGTTAAAGTGAAATATCCTAAATCACAGAGTAGCTTCAAGTTGCTCTCATTTTAGATATGGACACACTCTACACCATAGAGTCAGATAGTCTACAGAGCTAGAGGAGGTCTGTTCTACTATGAACTTCTCCTTTCCTTGATCTATCAATATACCTCCCGCACTCACCTTGTAATGTTTTTTACATAATAAGACCTACTTAATCCATTGCGCAGCCCCTTTTGCTTTGACCTTTTAGGAAGTTCAGAGCTTAATTTAACATGCAATTGCAGTAGCAGTTACCTATCAGAAACCAGTTGTATCCCTATCTTCCCCTCTTTGGCATCCAGAGCAGCTTTGGATCTCAAAGACTATCTCAGTCTCCCTGAGGGTTTTAGGTAAATGCCCCAGGGAACTCTGACCAGTAATGGGAGATGCAGTGTTTACTCGTTGATTAATTCATTAACTCATGAAGTTATTGACTATTTATCACGTGCCAGAATCTTTACCAGGAGCACTAAAGAAGATAAGATGTTAAAAATTAAAAAAAAAAAAAAAAGACTTTCTGTATTCATTCTTTAGATAATTTACTTAACATGCATCTATTGATAATAAATTATGTACATATGCATATCATTTTTATCTCAGATAGCCTTTAATGTTATGTAACTATAGATTCACAAATCCAATTATGAAAAGGCATATATCTATGTGTATAAAATCTCTCATTTATTTATTTATTTATTTATTTATTTATTTATGTGCATAAAATCTAAGTGAGTCTAAGTTGTCCTGAAGTCTTTAAAAATTCTGAGTCATCCATTGCCATGTATCTAGTCTCCCAACCAGACCTCTTCTACTGAATCACATTAGATACAGAATAATTACCCAAGGGCATTCCCACCATTGCAAAGGTAACTCCAACTCACTCATTCAGTGTATGTTTAGAGGGTCCCTACCAAGTACCAGGTTCCGGGCTAGGACAACAGGACACAGAGCTTGTTTCTGTTTTCTCCTTGAATGACTCTGGGTAAGTACCCTCTGCCAAATCCTACTATAAATATATTATCTAAGTGCTCAGCGTAGGCAACCATGTTCCAGTTTTTTTGATTGAGTAACCACTGTGACCAATCTCTGTGCAGAGATTTCAGGAAATAATTGCTATTCAGCATCACATTTCTTTCTTGAGCTTGATGCCATCACAATGGGAGGATTATACAAAGAAGCAAGAGATAAATTGACAACACTGAACAAAAACACATTCTTTTCAGATTACAGCAACCTACATGAGGAAAGAGACATGGCAAGTGTTTTACAGAATCCAGTAGAGAAGATTTAGGGTATGGATCTGACATTCTCTGACACTTTACTTCTCACCACCATTGGTCAAAATAGTCTGTCAACAGTATTTTCTCGGTGGCCACAATGCAGAGAGGCTTGTGTTTGGCACAGAAGATGGAAAAAGTAGAAAAGAGTCAGATACTTCCAGACACAACTCCTGAGGGCACCATTCACGGAGACTGCAGGATAAATGATACCCTCTAGAGTAGAGCAGTGCACAATCTTTACAAGTGGGTAAAATGAGATTGGGAAGCATTCCCCACTGTGTTTATATATTAACAGCAGGAATTCATAACGTGAAAATACAAAGCTGTGTACAAAAAGAGCATTGATGAAAGTATCAAATTGTGTAGCTGAGGCTGAGAGGTGGGAATGATAGGTTTATATTAGTCAGGCTCAGATTTGAATCCTATCTATAGAACAGTATTAAGAATCCATGATGTAGACTGATGGAAAAATAGACCTGGTTGGAAAGTGAGATTGAAATTAGAAATTTGGGTTTAAGATTTATTAAAAGAAAGTTAATGACCAGGAAGCATGAGATGGGGCAATTCCTCTCATGGAAATAGAGCATGGAATTAGAATAGAAGTAAGGGGTGTATAAGCTTAGACCTTGGCAAACCCCCACTTAGGGAAAAAGATTAAGAATGAAAGACCCAGAAAAGGAGCTGTAAGTCTATGCACTAGTCCCCTGGAGAACACCATTCAGTGTCCTTGAGTGATTCACAGTGGCATATCTCAGACCACAAGGACTCTGTGGATTTGAGAATCTTTGTTTGACAAAGTCTGGTTTGCCATATAAGGGCACAAATTGCCATTTTCACAGATTCCACCATTCTGTTGCTCAAGATACGGCTCAAGTGCATTCATCAATTTCATCAAGGATGTTTCCTGGTGGTGATGGAAACGTGAATCCCACAAAGTCTTAAGAATGCTTTTTTTAAAAGAAAAGACACTGATTATTTAGATAGTAAAGGAGTTTAAATTATCCACTGTTTCATATTCAGAGGGAGTTGAGACTCAATAAATATCCAATGAAATATAATAGGCAGAAATTTAGAGAAATTCCTTCCATTCAGTAGGTATTTAATCCAGGCCTGGCCATGTGACAGGATTCAGAGCTGGGGTAGAATGGGGAACAAAGCTGACACAACCCTTACCTTGTGAATTTACATTTTTTTTAACATTTTTAATTTTATTTATTCATGAGAGACAGAGGGAGAGGCAGAGACATAGGCAGAGGGAGAAGCAGGCTGCTTGAGGGTAGCCTGATACAGGACTCAATCCCAGGACCCTGGGATCATGATTTGCCCCAAAGGCAGACACTCAACCATTGAGCCTCCCATGTACCCTTGTGAATTTACATTCTTATGGGAGAAACACACAAAAAGTAAAAATAATAAACCAGCACACATATCAAGTACATGATAAATACTGTGAACAAGGAATTAGAATAGAGACTAACAGGGACCCGCCATTTAAATAGGGTAGTAAGGGGAGGCCATTCTGAGTAGATACTATTTTAGCTGAGGCTGAAAAAGTGCAGCCTTATGAAGAGGATAAAGAAAGAATATTTCAAGCAAAGTTAATGGCACATCCAAAGGCTCTGAGGGAGGGAAAGCTGGATAAGCTTAAGGAGCTGGGTAAGAGAAAAGAGTGGATGGAACTGAAGTGAGAGAATGGGTCAGAAACCAGATAATAATCTATATGGAGAATGGATTAAAGGTGGACAAGAAGGGACCCTGGGAATCACGATGGGACGACTATCATAGCCATCCAGGAGCTTCTGGACTGAGATATTGGGCATCAGTGGGAAAGAGACGTAGGGATGGATTCAGTGATGTATGAGGAGGTAAAATGGACAGGGTTCATTTGTAGGTCAGAATCTAGAGCCAGAGAAAGGTAGAATCAGGGATGTCTCCCCAGGTTTTTGTTTGGGAAACAGGGTAAATGGTGGAGCCATTTGCTGAGATGAAGAGGACATGAGGAAGAGCCACGTTTCTGGAGGAAGATTCAGTTTTATTTTAAATGTGTAAGTTTGAGATATCTGTGAGTGATACAGTCAAAGATAAGAACAGCAAAATTTGAGAGTGAAAAGGAACCCTTTTCCCTATGATAAGAAAATTGCTGGGACTCTCAACAAGGTGAACAAAAATGTGATCAGGTCATTCATTAGATTAAGCCTGTGTACAGCCCCACTTCACCTCCTGGATAAGAGCCTTGGTTCTTAGCCTGGGGTTTAGGGCTCTCTGTGTTACATCCCCTGCTACTACCTTTACTTATCCTATGCTCCAACACTGCACACAGTCCCATTGCTTACGAAGTATTCATTTCTGAAAACACACAAGACTCTTTTTTTCCCCCTCTCAGGTACACGTCATCTAAACAGTGATATTATGAGAAAGAAGAGAGTGGGAAAGGAAATGTTGCTTTGTTCTGCTCCATGAATCATTGACTTAAGCCCAAGGCTGTTGTATTAGAGATAATTTTTTAAAGGAAAAAAAAAAAAAAAACTCTAAGCCTCTGGATTTTTGCTTTTCAGCTGACAAGTTCACCTCACTAACTACCTGGGGGTGAGGGATTGGCTACTAGATAAACAAACTGCCACCATGCTAAATTCTTACACCTTAGCACAGAAGTAGGAGTGGGGCTATTGATAGTGATGGGAATACACAGACTCTGCGTCTTCAAGAAAATGACCTCCAAAACCCAGTGGCTGATTTCCCTACAATATTCAGAGCAAGTACTTGGTACTCAAAGAGGAATCAATGATAATGGAAGCACAATCTTCTCGGAGAACTTGCAGCATGTAGAAGAGACACACGGTGTATAATAGAATGAATACACTTTTGGAAACTAGCAGACTCTGGGCAGTCCCGGGTGTCTCAGCGGTTTAGCGCTGCCTTCAGCCCAGGGTGTGGCCCTGGGGTCCCGGATCGAGTCCCGCGTCTGGCTTCCTGCATGGAGCCTGCTTCTCCCTCTGCCTGTGTCTGTGCCTCTCTCTCTCTCTCTCTCTCTCTTGCTCTCATGAATAAATAAATAAATAAATAAATAAATAAATAAATAAATAAATATAAAAGTTTTAAAAAAGGAGACTATGGGACTCAGAAAGTCAGGACATGTCAATTGTTGTTGGAAATAAGATGACAGGGAATTTCCAGCAGAGAATAAAGTGGAAGGGCTTCATGGAGGAGAGCTTGTTTGAATTGGGCCTTTAGAAAACATGGAAAGATAAGGAGGACAGTAGAATAGAACAAAAGCCCAAGGTGTGCTTGCTCAACTAGAAGTAGTTACATATGGGTGCAAAGTAAAATCCAAAGTGGAGGGTAGGGATGGAAAAACATTTTTACTCCATAAGTTGAAGAGACTTGTTGCTTGCTTCTCCAGGTTCCAATCCACCAATCTCTGCATTTCTGAGCTTGAATATCTGATGGGATTAGCTGCACTCCCAGTTTATGAGGGGGGTGGGGTGGACAAGTCCTGATTAGATTAGACGTATCAGTATATCCTTTTCTTTTACTCAAAATGACAGGAATAAATAAAGATACTCTTCTTTTGGTTTCATTTAAGAAAACCTCTTCATTTCCAAGGTATACCATAGGATCCTTCTGTCTTTTTTCCCACTGGATGCGGATAAGGAAACCCGAAGCTCTGCGAGTTATCTTGGGACCAAAGGGAAAGTGAGTCTAAAAAATAATAATAATAAAACTGACACTGAGAAAGCAAGGCTGAAAAATGAAGAGGGACAAAAACTGTGTTCTAACGTTTTCTTTTGAGCCAATGGATTAAGCCTCCTATGAGAGTAGTGCTATTTCTGGACTTTTCTATTACTTGAGCCAATAAATCCCCTTTATGGTTTAAATCAGTTTGACTTGAGTTTGCTATTACTTGCCATTCAAAGCATCTTGACACAGAATCCTTAGAAGCACGCTAAGGCTTTGGTTGGCAATAGGGATCTACTGAAATTTGTGGCCTCACGAGTGCCATAATCTGGAAAGTAACCGGTCATGTTCATGGACGATGCAAAACACCATTAAATCAAGGTAGTCCAAAACAGAGAAAGTCAGCCAGCCCTTTAAGTTGAGTTAGTCTTATTTTGCTCATTCTTTGCTTAGCCATTTAACTGTGTCTCGGTCTCCCAGAAGAGGAAAGGAAATAATTCTATTTAAGTCTTTCATTGAGAAGAGCCACCTCCCCTGGGCTTGGAGCCTGACACCATTTCTCTCTCTTCCACTGACGCCATAGATATATTCATTTCTCTTTGGGTATTTAATGTAAACCAGATAAGCCACAAACTTATAATAACGTTAGTCAATTTTGATTCTAAGGCAAGTTGAATCATGGAGGCCCATGCTTCAAGTATAAGATACTGTGATTTCACCAATGGTGAAACTGGGGAATTGCTTTTCTAAACTTTCTTTCCAGTGTTTAGATTATAGCATGTAGTCCAGGGGTATATTATAGTGATCCTCTTGAACCTTGTCAGAAAGTCCTCATAAATCACATTCAAGAAAATGTATTTAATGTCCATATACATATATATATGAAACTTAAGAACTCAGACAAGCGGAATGAATTCTGAACTGTCAGTTTAAAGCACTAACTTTCCTTTTCATTTTGGGGTTGAAATTTGGGGTGAGAAAGCTCTAATGGAAATAGCATGTTTCCAGAGAAACCAAAGGGTCTGCCTGAGCTCTGAAATACTTTACGTGGAATGATACTTACTTTTGGAATTTAAAAATCTTAGATTATGGTCTCAGGTATTTGTGGGATTCCAATAGATCCCAGAGGCTGAACCTTGGTCTTTTCATCTACAAAATGGGCTTAATTTTTTTTTCCATTTTGTTGTGAGTATAGAGGGAAAATATTGTTGAGTAAATATAGTAATATTTGTAATTGCTGTGCTCTTGGTATGTGCCAGGTGATCATGGACATCAGTGGCCATTCATTCATTTAGCTCTTAATATGCACCAGGCACTAAGAAATTATGTGTAATAAGATACCAACATGCTTAGTACTCACACCATCCAAGAAATATAGTGGCTACTATTTTCACCATTTTACAGGTGAAAAAAATGAGGGATAGAAATACAGAAGATTTGAACAAGGTCACATTTGGCAAAGTAGAGAATCAAAGGGAGCCCATGTGCTCTTCCTGGGCCCTATTACTTTTACCTTTCCTAATGAGCACCAAGAGCTGCGGATTGTGAATGCCATTTTTCAGAGGAGAAAATTACCGCTTGCGGAGTATATGTAACCTTCTCGAGGTCACTCATTTAATTAACAAAAGAGCCCAGTCTTAAAACTTAACTCTAGTGTTATTTTTCTTTTAATTCCCATAGTATTTTCCCCATGTACCCACTCTCTATTTCAAGGCTTTTCATTCCTTACTTTCTTCACATTACATTTTCACCATTCTCCTTCTGAGCAAGAATAGAGTGACATGCAAGAGAAGTCGAATATTAGATAAGTCATAGGTCACTAGATATAGCAAGTTACTTTTTTTAAAAAAAATTTAAAAATTTATTTACTCATGAGAGACATAGAGAGAGAAGCAGAGACACAGGCAGAAGGAGAAGCAGGCTCCCTGCAGGGAGCCGGATGTGAGACTCGATCCCAGGACCCCAGGATCACTTCCTGAGCCAGAGGCAGACACTCAACTGTGGAGCCACCTAGGTACCCAAATCCATAATGCTTTTAAGGAAATTGTTGGAAGAACTTCATATAAACACATGTTATTTTGACTCATTTGCTTTTGAATTTTTTTCTACCACATTCATGACCAAATTAATGTCTTCACGTCATTACTACATTATTATGTTCCCCTAATATAGGGAATGCTTAATGATTCCAAACTTAAATTTTAATCAGGATAAGGATTTCTGAGTCTGTACTCTTTATTATTGGTAAGGTATACAGTCATATGTAGAACAACTGTTGTAATTTATAGTCAAGTTTGGTAGAGTCTCCTGAGCTCCTTTTTCTCTAACACAGAAGGTATAGAATGTTAGGATTTTGGGTTTTGTCTCAATGGCTGTCACCTTGACCAACTTTCACAACCCTATTCCCGTAAGCTGTTCAATAGGCAAAGTGTTAAGCTAGAAGACATTACTAGCTCAAAAGAATTTGTTGGTGTTACGAGACCACCAAAAATGCAAAATATAAACCGTAGTAGAATGAGGACAAGCTATAGAAAGTGATTGGTTACAGAATCATCAGAACTGGAAGGAATGTCGTTATGAATCTCCTCTTAAGCACTCACATGAATATTGTGTTTCACACTTTGCAAAGATATTTCAACTCTCTCATCTCATATAATACATGCAACCACCCTGTGAAGCAAGTATTCTTTTTTAAATACCCCCGAAACGAGGATGAGAGACATGATAGAATTCCATAAGGGTCTACGGTTAGTAAGTAGTGGGGTGGGTTGGGAATCCATTCCTGACTCCAGAATCCAAGTAGAGAAAGGGTTAAAATCCCATGGGCTTTAATTCTGTCTGGCTGGTCCTGGAAGCTAGTGGGCCCCCACTGAATGGTTTTGGTTTTTCTTTGTTTTTGTCCCTTTTCTTTCCTTTTACAGTTTTCTTGGCCACATTCATGGGAAATGACTCCAATTAAAACTTTGTGAGGCCAAGGCTGGTTAATGTATCACTGACCACAGATTCTCCAGGATGTGGCCAAACTTCGTTTCCTCAATTGTTTGCCATCCATCCTCATCCTGTCCAGCGCCCCTCAGGACCTTCCACTGCCAGGGCTCAGGACTGGTCTTGATTGGCCCTGGCCTCATACATAGATGTTGGACACCTAGTCCATGTCCCAGCTGAGTTCACTTTTGCACCCCGTTTTTATGTGAACGCTTTGAAAATACAAAGTCCTTTCACCTTCTCCAAGACTCTATGTTCACTCCTACCTTCCCTGGATGCAGGACTTATCTGCAAGCTCTTCCTCTTTTTCTGCCTCAATAAAATGTTGGGTCTAGAGCAGGGTAAACACTGACTCAGCTTTGCTCTATCATTTTCACTTTGTGTGGTGTCTCGTGCCCTAAAATTTTGGTTCTCTAAGCCCCTGAGCTCTGTCTAGCATATTGTACCAGTTATATTCTTTGACTCACTTAGATTACAAAAAACAAACTCGAAACCAAAAACTACTCTCTTACTATCCCCTGTGCATTGTGATAGGCCTTGTTTGAGAGAGGGGTTTCATATCTGGCTCCACTCTTCAAGTAGTTCAGTTATGTCTGTATGCCTGTCTAAACCATAGCCATCTATCTAGAGGGAAATAGGGTAGAACCCATGTCTGTTTGATGCTGAAGCCAGAACTCTTTCTAAATCCTTGTGGTGGTACTTAAGTTGGAATTTGAAATGTGGTGAGTCAAAGACTTCTAGTTGCTTCCCAATATTCATTCTGCTAAAGTTCTCTTTAGCCAAGACAAAACTTCTAGAGCAATAGTTAAGATTTCTACTTTTGGTCCCACTGTCTGTCAACTGGGTTAATTTTCATTGCCCCATTCCCAGTGACACTGAGCCACAGTTTTTAGCTGAGCGTATTACCACTCACCCATAAGATTAAGTTTCCCATCCTCTTTTCCCTTGTGCAATTAGATGCCATCATGCAACAAAGTTCCAGTTAAAGATATCTAAGCTGAAGTAGTATGTAGAAAGTAGTTCTGGGAAGTCTCCTTAAAAGAGAATCCATGTATCCTTTTTTTCTCCTTTTTCTCCTTCCTGATGCTTGGAGCAAGGTCCTATGGGTGCCACTATAGCAGCATCCTCATTTGGTCCAATGAGGATGAGATACATACTGAAAGGATGGTGGAATAGAGGTAAAAGGACCCTGTGTCACAGATGTAACTAAAACCACTGTACCGAATTCAGACCTCCTTCTCCACAATGTGCTTAAAATGAAAGAAAGCAAATCTTTTATCTTATTTTAAAATATTATTATTTATTTTGCTACAAGCAAAATATATAATATACAGCTGAAATTGATCCCAAGTAATATAGGTGAATAGCTATTTTTAAAGGATGAATAGTGAGAGTTATAGATATTGATAGGGTAAAGGAAATGGACATAAATAGGGGAGATCTAATGTGGCTATTGTAGGTCATGTGTAGCTCACACATTTTTCAGAAATATAGATCCTTCCAGTGTTCCCTTACGATCTGCATTCAGACAATTTACATATAATACTATCCTAGTCCTTCCAATTCTATCTGAAGAAAATAGGTCTGTAATAAAATGCCTGGAGTAGGGGATGACTGGATGGCTCAGTGGTTGAACACCTGCCTTCAGTTCAGAGTGTGATCCCGGAGTCCCGGTTTCGAGTCCCACATTGGGCTCCCTGCATGGAGCCTGCTTCTCCCTCTGCCTATGTCTTTGCCTCTCTCTCTGTGTATCTCATGAATAAATAAAATATTTTTTTAAAAAATCCCTGGAATCTCTACTTGGTAGGTGTTTGACATTGTATGAACTCATTATCTCTCAAAGCCTTATTTCTACATCAATAAAATGGATTATGAGTTATCAATACATCATGACATGAAAAGCATTTATCATAGTTCCTAGATCAGAGAAGGCACAGCGTAGTAGAAATTCCTACAGGGTCAGACACTGTCTTCAATTCCAAGAACTTCATTTCTGGCCTTAAAGGAGCTAGCTGACTGTGTCCTGATGAGAAAATCCATCCCCCATACTCCTGCTCCTCTCCCTTCCCTCTTTGGACATGTAGAGAGATAAGTTCCAGTGAGTTCACTAAGATTCCATTAACATTAAATGGAGTGCACATGACCCAGGAGAATTGAGACTCTGTCAGTGGAAAACTCTAAGTGAAAAGGTTCCTGTCCATGGAGCTGTTGCTTTAGAGACCTTGTCAGTAAGAGCTTTTGTCTTAGGGGTTTGTAAATATTTATATTTTCAAACTACTATGAGAGGAACAACAGCCATTCCACATGAATGGATTACGTTAAATGTACCCAAAGTCTGTAATTCAAGCTGTCAAACGTGAGGAAATACCAGACTTAAGGCTGCCATTCCAATCCACTCAGAATAAATAAGGACTTTGGGCAGAGCTCTTTAGCACAATGGCTCACAGACATATGGAAGACGTTACTAGGGAAGATGACTGAAGAGAAGGAAAAACACAATAAATGAATTCAAGAAATACCTAGTCTTTCTTCCAGAGAGGGAAGGGATTGGGGCTTGAGGGAGAAGATTGTTGGCCTAGAAGCAGGGAAATGGGATTAACATTAAACCAAGAATGAGGGGTGGCACGTGGAGACTTTTCCTGTTCCTAAGACATCTGTCTGTTTTTCATTTATTGTTTTGGGGGTCTGGTGATATGACACCAATATAGGAAATCAAAATGTGCGTCTGGACAGGCTGGATGAAGGATAGGGGATTTATTTACTGTGGAAGTTCTGTGTTAAGAATGTGGTGGAGTTTCCTAGCCCATAGAACACAGGTGGAAGCTATGTTTATTGAATAGAAAAAACACATTTCAGGGAGGATTGACCAGTGGGTCATATAAATTTGATTCAGCTCTACAGGCGTGTGCTAGACACCTACTTTGTGCCAGACGTGGGTAATGAAGCTTGAGAAACAATCTGATTTAGTGGAAAGAGCTTTAGCTTCTAGTTCTTGCTGTGAGGCTCACAACCTTTGCAGAGTGAGACAAATAACTTCCCCTTTCTGAGCATCAGTTCAAAATGTCAGCCTTTTCTTTTTAGTGGCTAAATACTAAGTTAGATGATTTAGTGAATTTATAGGACTAACTGGGCTTGCCAATGCTCTCCGTTTCACCCTCCAGGCTAGACTTTTCGAGAGCTGCAGGTAGGGTATTATACATTACTAGTCCCTCATATCTGGTGCCCTTCTCTGTGTTGCCCAACCTGTGACAGGATATAATACCCCACTCTTTTTAACTCAGATGTGACCAAAAAAAAACCTTTTTTGTCCAGTGGGATATAAGCAGAAGTGACGTGTGTCTGAGCAGAAGCTTTGAGAGGCAGTGAAAGGTTCAGTGTATCTGTATTTTATTTCCCTCTGCCCTGATGACCATCAGGGGTTCATTGTTGTTAATCCATTAGCCTGAGTCGTGGGGTGAAGATGATATGAAGCTATATTATTGCTTACCTGTCATGGACATAGAGCATAAGTGGGAAAGAAATACTCATGGTTTTAGGTCACTAGATTTGAGGGTCTTCTGTTATTGTGGCAAACCTACCCATGCCGACTGAATAGGATAAGGGAAAACTCTAGTCTGCGAAGTGCCCATTCTGACCTTAGAATGTCCCAAGTCACAGTGCACTATGTCACACTGGTGCCTCGCAGAAAAGCAAGAAAGAGAATTCTTAATGTTCATAGTCTTTCAATAGATTAGCTCCACCCAGTCAAGAAATGTAGGCCAAAATTTCTCACCCAGAAATTGGTTTATTCCTCCTCTCTGGGAAGGAGAGAGTGAAATTAGTCTAAGTTGCAAAGTGTTACTTTAGTGGAGTCTTCTGAAAAGGGAAATGTGATGACTATTTCCCCCTAATGGCACTGAAGATTTTTGAGAGAGAGATGATATGCTCTGAGCTATTTCTGAAACATCTCTCTTAATGCACTTTACGGGAGGAACTAGAGTAAATATGACTACAGTTAGGTTGACTACTAGGAGGGATTAGAGTAATGAGGACAAATGAATGAGGAGGTTAGTCTTAATTAAGAGATGAAGAGAAGAGTCCGAATATGAGGAGTCTTTGGTAGGCAGAATTGGTAGTGAGAGTTTAGATGTGTGGAGGAAATACAGACAAAGATGCAATGATTATGTCATTCATAGAGAAGAAAAATGCACAAGAGAAATCAATTAAACATTTTTTAAAGATTTTATTTATTTACACATGAGAGACACACACACAAAGAGAAAGAGAGAGAGAGAGAGAGAGAGAGAGAGGCTGAGACACAGGCAGAGGGAGAAGCAGGCTCCATGAAGGGAGCCCGATGTGGGACTCGATCTCAGGACCCCAGAATCACGCTCTGGGCCGAAGGCAGATTCTTAATCGCTGAGCCACCCAGGCGTCCCCAAAATGTTAAGCAATGCATTTAGTTTTGAATTTTCTCTTGTACTCCTACACAGAATATCAGTGATCACATGGCTTTGCTCTTTGGGACCATGTTCAGACACACACCTGTGGGGAAGATGCATCATTCAATTGGCCAGTTGTGGCCCTTGTAGTATATTTATGTCAGATTCACTGGAAGATCATATTGTTTATGGTTCATGGGACGCATTCACAGATATATAAAAGAAGTAGAATTTTGACCACAGTTTTGTACCCTGAGACAGGAGACATCTTGGCAGAATGCCAGGAGGACAACCTAAGGGATTCTACAGACTTGGGTTCAAATTCCAACTCTACCACTTTCTAGATGTTTGGCTTGGAGCAAGTTCCTTAAAACTGCTGAATTTCAGTTTTCTCACCTATAAAATGTGGTATAATACTATGTACTTCAAAGGATGTTGGGAGGATCCCAGAACTTAATCGATGTGCTGTGACCAAAACATAGTAGGCATTTGATAAATGCTATTTCCTTTTCCTTTTTCCTTTCCCACATACCACTTAAATGATGTGGAATGAGACTGTCCCTGAAAGACACCAATGAATGATATGCTTGTTATTGGTCAACTCACCCTTTCATTTTGGGAGTCCAAAAACAATCTTTTATGGTAAATCAAAGAGATTTTGCCATCAAAGAAAAGAAAGGGACCGAACATTTTTGGTTTACTACCCAATGAAAATAGCTTGAGCCAGAAGGACATTTTGCCTGGAGGAGAGATGACTTGGATTGGTATGTTGAGGGTGGGGGAAAGGCAGTGGTTACTATTTCCAAATATCAGATGGTCTTCTGGGAGTAGGGGGGATGATGTGCTTTGTGGTCCAGACAAGAGAACTCTGGCTAATAGGTCAAAGCTACCATGAGACATTTCTCAGTTAAATTACTGCAGCTAATAGCCCCACAATGACTCTTTGGAAGTAGTAAGTGCTCTGTTCCTGATGTATAAAAGCTGAGGTTGGGGGAACACTGGACAATTAAGCAATGAGTACAGATTCCCACACTAGGTGGGAGGTCCTACTAGGTGCAATTCAAGATAGGAAATGGGTAAGAGGGTCTGTTATATATAAGCCTCTGACTTTAATCTGGGAGACAAACAGATTAAAAGGAAAAGTGTCTCTCCCCTTAAGCACACAGCCAAATCTACATTGTCTGATTCTAGGACAGACTTGGTGACTCAGCCTTCCCAAAGGGTTAGTCAGTTCAATCACAGACTAGATATTATAAATTGTCAACTCTGTGTGGATCCTTTTATATAGAATCATCCAGTAGGAGTTTGTTTCTAAAAGTTCGACTTTTAATGGAGTCGCATCTTCAAGGTTAACCAAGAAATTAAAGAGAAAAAAAGCAAGTTAATGAATTATATTATGGCATATCTAATTGAAAAGTGGAAATATTATACCAGGAAAGACTTAGTTTGTAAAATTGGGGTTCTAGGCTTTACTTGGATAATAACTAGATGTATAATTTCTTTGATTTATTTTTATTCTGTAGCCTCAGTATCCCCATGAGTGCTATAGAAATGAAATCTAGAAATTTCCATGTTCATGTCTTGCACCGGTGCGCTGTAGTGATGTTAATCATACAATAAATATGTACTAAGTGTATACCATAAGCCAGATACCATTTGAGAAAACAGAGTGAAGAAAGTAATGAGACATAGACACTGCCCTGGAAGAATTAGCATCTTGTAGCTAAGGCAGCTAATAAACATGAAACAGTCTATGAAGACTGATAGATACTAGGCACTATGGGAATAAGAGTGAGTAAACAAATGGTTTTGCCTTAAAGGGTTGAGGAAGTCTTCTGTGGGGTTGTAATAAAATTTCCCATATCAGAATTACATGGAAAATTGATACGACTCTCTTGACTATACAGATTCTTACCTGTGCTTTAACTAGGACTATTTAGATATGTAGGCTGTCAGCCAGATAAATGAAAGCCAGTAAATAAGAGGAAAGAAAATACATGTTGTGCCTACTGCAGATCATACACTCTGCTAAGCACTGTATAGACATTAACTCACTTAGTTCTCCTCAGCCTATGGTAGATGGTACCACCTACATATTTGTTTTATAGAAAAGGAAACAGAAGCATGATATTTGAATTTCAGTTAAAATGACAAGTCCGATCCAATGACAGTGGCTAACCATAAGGGCATGTTGAGAAAGATCCAGAAGCCACAGTTGTTAACAATGGATAGAATGGCATGCTCCATTAGGAATTCATACAACAAGTACAATTGAGCTCTGTAAAGGTTCCAGGTGTTGTTATAAATCAGTGGAAAACATGGTGAGCAAAAGCAGACATAATCCCTGCCTTTCTGTTGTTTATATTCTAGAGGAAGATACAAGGGACAATAAATATAAAATATAAAACTGTGTAGCTTGTTAGACATTAAAAAGATCTATGGTAAAAAAAAAAAGATCTATGGTAAGACGATGTAGATGGGGTGAATGGGTTGTGCAAGATGGCAGGGGTATTACAAGTTTCAATATAGTGGAAAATGTGAACCTTGTTGAAAAGGTGGCATTTAAACAAAGTCTTGTCAAAAGGTCAAGGTTTGAGATCGCATGGACATGGAAATAGTGGCACACGAGACAACAAAAATAGCACATGAACAATAAAATCAATCTGTAAATTCTAGGTTTCTGTAGTCCTAACATTTAAATCATGGAATTCCAGTCAAGAAAACCAAGAACGGTGATTTCAAATCTTACTAGGAATGTTTCAATTTTAAGATAGATTTAAATTTCCAAGCTATGAGAATTTGAGAAAAAAGTGACTTTCTCTCTCTGGACTCCAGTTTTCTCATCTGTAAAATGGGCATCGGAATATCTCACTCACTGAGTTCTTGTCATGATCTCATGAGATGATAATTGTCAAGTACCTGATATGGAGCTTGACACAGAGTTGGAGTTTTTCATTTTTGTTTTTGTTTCACCCTTTTGAACTTTCTGGCACCAAAGGGGAAAGAAACAGTGATTGTTTTCCTTTGACTCACCCATTACATTGTGCAAATGTTTCTGAAACCTGCAAGCCACCGTCCACCTGTCTAACTGCATTATCACAGGTGCATGATCAAGTCCTCAATGAAGCACTTGACTCATTTATACTCGTGACCTGATATCAGGGAATTTTTTTCTTCCCTCTTCTCTTTTAGCCCAAGGACTGAAGTGATATGAATCGGATATTACAATCCCCTTACCAATTCTTCCTGTCGATGTCTATTTTGCAAATTTAGAGAATATTTATATATATACTATCATTAAAATGTAGACTTTTTACAATTTTATGTTCATGAGTAGAAAAAGGGTAATATGAAATCGACACATCCCTGAACTATATCATAGGCGGATAGATGAACCTGATTTGTAGGCTGGTGATGGGTCAGATCCCCAAATATAAATCCAAGTCACTGAAAAATATTTTTTTAAGATGCATCTTTAGAATTAGGTGCTCTACTTAGAGATAGTTCAGGTAAACCTCACTGAAGGGCATGGGACGTAGTGTTTATGAAATTTATCTTTGGTCCACATCTCACTTACAATACCTATTGTGTACTTATTGAGATCCTTTGTATGCCAGGCACCATGCAAGGGATTTTAATATCCTATCTAATTTAAGACTTACAACAACTCTGTGAGATGGAAACTTTATCTTTTTATGTAAGGAAACTGAGACTTTTTATATGCTTACTATGTAAGGACACAGGCTTATTCTGGTGAAATTTTAACCTTCAGAGTCAACACACTCTGAATCCCCCCTTACTTCTATCTTTTTCTTTCCATTATATAACACCATTCCATAATTTTCATCAAATAGGCTCTGTGGTAAGCGCAGGGTGTTATACGCAACTGGTAAATTATTGAACACTCCATCTGAAACAAATGAGGTATTTTCTATGTCGGCTAATTGAATTTAAATAAAAATTTAAAAAATTGAACAGGCCTTGCAAGAGAAATTCAAAGTATAGATTTGCAGTTTATGCCACACGAATCAGAAAACTTTGTTTTGGGAGAGAATTTTCGTGGTGTTACAGAATAATTTTAAGAGAAGAAGAAAGCTTTCGAATATAAAAGTTATCTAAAGCAACATCTAAACTCAAGGCATCGTTCCCTGTTTCAGCATAACACCTTAAAATGACATGTTTTGAATGCCATACCAACATTTTCTGCATCTATATTTCTTATTGATGCAGAAGTGTAGACAGGTGAAACCAGAGAAATCAGAAAGCCCATATCTGAGGGGCAGAGGGATGAACAGAAAGGCAGTTTTCCTGGGAAGCAAGAAGCATACAGTTTGGTCCTTGACTGGCGGGAAATTTGTTTTGGCAAGATCTTGGGCAAGTTGCTTCTCTAGAATTGAGTGAATGCTTTCAGCTCCCTTAGGTGGGAAGCTTTTTGGGCTGACCATTGGGTGTAGCTCCCCCTATTAGGTCCTTTCCTATTGTAAACACTAGAAACAAACAGGTAAAATTGTCCTTAAACATCATCTAGTCCTACCCTTTAATGAATAGATGAGAGACAGGATCACAAAAGGCCAAAAAGCTTTGGCTTCTGAAAGCCACATGCCAATTTGATGCAGAGAAGGGGCCAGACGCAGGCCCCCGCCTCCCAGTCCAGTGACTTGCATTGCCTCCTGCATGATTAAATCTGACGTCAGATTTCACAGAGAGATGATGTTTTGTTGTTTGTTCTATTATGTTAGTCCAGAGCATATAAGTTTTTCTTCCATAATGAAAAATGATCACTCTTCTTAAAGAATCACTGAATGAAAAAGGCAAAGTAATCACACCGCCTCCGCAGATACTGGCATTTCAGAACACTGAGTGCATAATAAAATAATCCTTAAGGAAATTAGTTAGTGTCCAAGCATACTGGCTGCTTTGACTTTTTCAAATGCCCTCTCACCAATATTAATATTGTATTAAAAAGTATCCAAGGTCTTCTTTCTTTGGTCTGCATTACAATGTCTGAAAAGAAATGAGACATTTTAATACTGCAGAGTAGTTTCATTTAATTGAAGTGTAAAGACCAAAATCATCGGGGTGAGACTCCAGCCCTGCCATTTACCTGCAATTATGTTTATCTCCAGACCTCAGGCTTTCTGAGAGGCAAGCAGGAGCACTGAATGATAAAAGAATATGATGTCATGTCATATCATATTAGGTTTGTAGAAAGAGAGAAGAAAGCCAGTGCAGGGTGGGAAGAAGTAGAATGTGCCATGGAGAAGGCTTTGCATATTTTGCCTCATTTATTCTTTATAACAATCCTGTGATATAATCGTGATTCTCTATTATTTTAAAATGAGGAAGCTGGGGCTCCCTGTTATGAAGTAGAGAGTTCAAGGTCATTAGTGTACAGGTCATTAGTGTCACTAGGTTTTTGGACTCTGGGACTTTTTGAATTCAAAGCCTGTGCTTTATTTTGGTTGCTTATAATACTTCCAGTGAAGGTGAAGGGCATGATTATGTTGAAAAATTAAAACTTTGTTTAAAGATGGTGGGGTGTGGGGATCCCTGGGTGGTTCAGTGGTTTAGTGCCTGCCTTTGGCCCAGGGCATGATCCTGGAGTCCCAGAATCAAGTCCCGCATCAGGCTCCCTGCATGGAGCTTGCTTCTCCCTCTGCCTGTGTCTCTGCCTCTCTCTCTCTCTCTCTGTGTGTGTGTGTGTGTGTGTGTCTCTCATGAATAAATAAATAAAATCTTAAAAATAATAAAGATGGTGGAGGGGGATACACATTTTTTTGTCTTTCAAAACTCAAATCACTACATAGAGGAGAGACCAGATATTTTTTTTCCTTTGTATCCTCAGAATGCCGAGCAGGAAATACAAATGGGTATAACAGAAAATGTACTTAAGAGAAGAGAGCCCATCCTTATGATAAGAGATGTGTGATTTTCATTGGTCTGCCTCAAATTGCACGCATTTTACAGTAAGTGTGATCAAGGAGTTAAGCAATGACTTCACAGAGATATAAGAAAGATTGAAACCTTGTATGGGACTGTGGACTGGGAAATCTCTAGGAAGGCATCAAACTCTATGTTTCTATGATTTATCATTTGACCTGTAGCACTTTGGTTAACATAGAAGGTACATTCAATTCCTGTAATTTTAAGTTGCTAGGTTGTCCAAATGCATATTTTTGCAAGATAAAAAAAAAATCCTCGGCAGTGTTATATTATGGCTCTTGGCTGAAATCTCATGCCTAAAATGTGCAACTGAAATATGGCTTTATGGAGGAGCTCCAAGTTTTTCAGAATTATGTACTGTTTGAGAGGGGTCAACCACAGAGCTGTACATCTCTACAGTGTCTTCAAACACTCTGAATTGCTGAGGTCTGCAAAACTAATTTGGAAGCCTTCAGAATGGGAGGTCTTTTTGGCTTCCCATTCTCAAGCTGCTATCCAACAGAATAGGAATCAGAAAACAATATGCATTCACTCAAAGCCACCAGGTTGGAAATTGCGACAATTACAAGAAGGCAGGCCCCTGAGATCTCTCAAGTAGGTGAAATTCCTCTTTAATGCCCTGAAACCCCCATAAAACCACAAAATATTGGAGATGAAAAGTCTCAGGAGTCTTATTTATTATTATTATTATTATTATTATTATTATTATTATTATTATTTAGCCAGGGACCCTAAAGCAAGACTCAAGAGAGGGAAAGAAATTGTTGAAGAAAACACAGTGACTCCATTCCAAGAGTAGTACTAAATTCTAAATTTCCTGACTCATTCGGTGTTTCAGGAATTAGAAAATTTCAGAATAAGTCAGAGTCTCAGAGATCACCACCTCAACAGCATTCCCCCAACTAGTTATTATTAAGTTTTCATAGAAAGAGGATTTCCTAATCAAGTAAGTGTAAGTGCCTCCAATTCTTTGGAGACCCACAATACCCATGTTCAAAGCTCTGTGAAATCTAGCAGAAAAGACCCTCCTTTGATTTTAATTGTTTCCCAAACCCATTTGACTGCAGAACTGTTTTCCCTATGGCCACCCATCGGCAGGCTGGGAAACACAGACTTTGCAGAATATAGTTTGAAAATGCTGGGTTTGACCATTCTCACTGGATACTTGGTTTCTCCACTAACAGGGCCACCATATAAATGTCCAGCTTCTGTAGACTGAGGCACTTACCTGATTGCCTGTACCACTTAGCATATCAAACTGTAAGTTCTTTGAGTTATTATCATCGTATATAATAATTATGTGATTATTACTACCATAGACATCCCTGCCACATTTTTCAACAATTCCAACAATCAGGATGTCAGTCCTAATTCAAGCATACCTCATTTTACTACACTTTGCTTTATTGCACTCTACAGATACTGTTTTTCTGTTTGTTTTGTTTTGTTTTGTTTTTTACAAATTGAAGATTTGTGGCAACCCTGAATCAAGTAAGTCCATTGGCACAATTTTTCCAACATTTGCTCACTTTGTGTCTCTGTCACAGGTCAGTAATTCCCTCAACTTTTACATTACTATTTGTTCTGGTGATCTGTTATCAATGACTATTACTTGCTGAAACCTCAGATGATAGTTAGAATTTTTGAGCCATAAAGTATTTTTTAGTTAAAGGTATGTACATTTTTTATGATATTTGCTTTACTGCAGTGGATGGCAACTGAACTTGCAATATCTCTGAGGTATTCGGCTCCAATTGCTTCGATGTGGTCCTGGTCCCTCTGGATACCAATCTTTTCTCTATAAAGATGTTAGCCTTACAAAGACTTGAAAATGCTAATCATTTCTCCCTTTCTCTCATAAGCTAGAACCTCTCCTTGTTAAACATTCATCAGTTCTTTTACTGTTTCTCACATAGCATTAGTTTCAAGTCTCTTCATAATTCTAGCCACTGATTCCAGTTACAATCATGAGCTTCTATGCAATTAGACAAATCTAGGTTCAATTTTTAACTACTCCACTTGGTAGATGTGTGAGATTCTTGAAAAATGCATAGTCTTTGTTAATCTCAATTTTTTTTTTTACTCAGCTGGTAAGATGTACTTATCTCTCATCTAGCTTGTAAAATCAACCCCATAAAGCTATGATGATAAATAAATGAGAATGCATGTGTGGTCTATAACATAATATTTGATGTATTTTGGTCCCTGGCATCTTCATTCCCAGAATCTCACTAATCTATAGGAATCTATTGTGAAGCAGCATCCTTTGGATCTATCTTGTGAACATTTGGTTAGATAAGAAATTATTTGACCTTCTGTTTCTGACCACTTGTAGAGAATTGAGTTCTAGTTCTTCCTTATATATTACCACGTTACAGTTTGACTTTTCTCTATCTAATCCTGCTCCTCTCACTCCTTTACAGGTGTTCCTGAGAGCACTTTCCAATAAACCACCTGCATGCAAATCTTGAATGAGAGTCTGCTTTTCAGAGCACTCAAACTAGGGCACTCAGAAATAACATAGGGATTTGCGGGAGGGAGGTGAACTGAGGTCTTGCAGCAATGTCAGAAGGAACAATGAGCTAGCCAATTTCAGGTAATAATAGCAACGTGCCCTCACTTCATAGTCTCTTGAGGTGGAAAAGTCTGGAGAAAACAGGTGTTAAGTAGCCTCTATGTCACCTGGATTTAACTCAGTTTCTATTTGGACATAGAATTCTTGTCCTCTCTTTAGGGATGTTCAAATTTCATAAAGTTGGGGCTAGGAGAAGAGATAAGAATAGAATGAGCAGTAGTTTGAACATATTAGACCCATCCTATTTTCCTTTCTGGGATTCAGTTCCCTACCGATACAAAGGATCAATCGAATTAGATAATTTCTGAAGCATTATTTGGCTCTATCCAGCAGTGTTCTATTTCTTTTCCAGAACTTCATCAATTCTTCTCCTGTCCCTTAAATGGGAGTTTGAGCCCTTATGTGCAATTAACAAAGTGATTATATCTGATAATCCAATTGGTTATTTTTGAAGACATTCATAGTGATCTTATTTGAAAAAGTCTAGAGCTTCATGAAGATTACAATCTAGGTTGTTAGACATACAATTAAATAAACAATATGAAAGGGTGGTGAATAATAGAGAAAGTACGGGGTGCTGTGGAAACACAGGAGTAGAGGGGACTCAGCAATACAAAGAAGTGGGGAAGGCCTTCTCATAAGAAATGTCCTTCAGACTGAGACTTGAAAAATAAGCCTCACTGACAGATAATGAAAGAAGTTCTGGACAGGTGAAACAGATGTGAAACACTAGACGCTTCAGTATACCTGATGAGTTTGAGCAACCGAGAAAAGGCAACCCTTGCAAAAGGGTTCTAACTGTGGTGGAAATTATAAAATAAATAAAACAATGTGCATAAGGGTTATCTTATATATATTTTTTCACCTAACTTCGCTTATGCCCTTATTTGAATATGTGGACCAGCAAACTTGCATCACCTAGAGACTTGTGAGAAATACCAATTCTCAGGCCCCACCGCAGGCCCACTGAATCAGAATCTTAATGGTAGGAGGTCTAGGAATCTGTTTCAGTAAGCTCTTTGGGTGATTTTTATGCACACTAGACATTGACCATCACTATTCCATATCATTTCAGGAGTCAAAACTACCTTTTTTTTTTTTTTTAAGATCTTATTAATTTATTTGTTTGAGAGAGAGAGAGACAGAGAGAGAGAGCCAGCACAACAAAGGGAGGGGCAGAGGGAGAGGAAGGAGAGAATCCCAAGCAGACTGCCCGCTGAGCATGGAGCTGACATGGGGCTTGATCCCATGACCCTGAGATCATGACCTATGCTGAAACCAAGAGTTGGACACTTAGTCAACTGAGCCACCCAGATGCCCCTCAAAACTACCCTTCTGATACATCTGATTCAAATCTTGATGTTTGAGCTTACATTCACAAAGACACAGAAATTCAAGCATCCAGTCCTGAGTATTTGGTATTCAGAAGCCTGCCTCACATCCAAAACTCCAAATCCTCCTGCAAAGTCCCTAAAATTTGTGAACAAAACATGAGCTCACCAGACTCTAAAATATATCTCTCAAGAGAGCATGATGTTTATAGGATTTGGGAATATCAATTATATGACAAAGACACTTTCCTCTCTGCAACTAGCCAACAATAGCCCTGTTTCTCCATAAATGTCACTAGTGGGGCAGGTCAGATATGATTTGGTTGGTGCTGCCATGTGAAATACCTTTTATGTGTCAGTTTTTAAATAAATGGAATAATTTAGCATCACCCTGATATCTTACATTAGCATGCTGAAACCCAGGCCATGATAAGAAAAACTGCCCTTCATTGCTAAGAGTCACGTTAGCACCTCTTTAGGGCAGTAAAGGAAAAGATAAATGATAATAGGAGAAAAAAAACACAATTTCCGTCGTGCTTTCAGCTATGACTAAAGCCCAGTGTATGAGGCAGAAGCTTTTATGGAGAGATCATAACAGATAATGCATCATAAACACAACAAGCATCAAAAAGGACAAATAGCATGTCAAGAAGAAAGTCCTTCCATGGTAAGAGACTTCGTTAGTATACCTGGAAAATCCTCAAGATAAAGGGCAAATCAAGCAATAACTTAGTGCATGGAATCTATAATATACAGCCAACCTCATCCCAAATGTTACTGTTTGTTTAAAGACTGAATTAATGCTTCCATTTTGCACTTCTTGGTTCATATGACAATTACATACTTGAAGGGGGAAAAAAGCAGGTTATATGACTTCTGATAAGACTCCTAAAAAGGGGGAATTGTGAAGTAAAGAGCTTTGGATAAGAATGTCACTTTCAAGGAAAATCAAGTGAATTAAGTGTTTTTTAGTTGCCAATCCTGGACTCAGTTCCAGACTTTCTTAGGATAATTAAACCCAGTACAATGCTCTGAACAACTAAACTGTCTCTCATTTAGTAGGCCCTACTTTCCTGAGAAGGCAATCTGGCTTTAAACAGTAAAAGTGTTTCTTTACCATACACTCATACATAGTTTATTTACTCTTATGCTTATCTATTGGTTTTAGGTTTTACAGGTTTTACAAATATCTAATTGTCTTAAGACAAACTAGATTGAAGTTCCGAGATGGCACTCACCATGACATAGATATCTCAGTTTTCCTTAAAGCACCTAGTGTCATGCTTGGAACGTAGAAGGCCCTAATTAGTCTTATTTCCTTTATCATGTTCTTGGATCACAACACATGAAAACCCATCTGGATTCTAAGGAAGAGTTTCAAAGCCTCAGATTAAGTTGGAGCTTTGACTCATGTTTATCTGATGCATTCAGATGTATTTGTGATGAATCAAGCTTTATCCATGGCAGGATTTCATGCAAAGTTCATTGGGATGCTTGGTGATGGTTCTAACAGGACAACAAAACCATACCTCTTTCCTCAAAATCTACTTTTTCCACAGCCACATATGGCACAGTATAATGGCATTGCTTTCAGAGTAAACTTTCTTGGGCAATAGAATAACTCTGTCTATGGATGCTTTAAATGGGTTATTTGTCCTGTCAGAGTAGAGAGAGCAACCGGAGTGCTTACCAAGGTCATCTGGGTCCTCATCCCAGCTCCCTATGAAGTGCCTGTATGAGCTTAGTCAATTTCTTTCTATCATTGGTCTTTGTTGTATTGATCTGTATGATTAAGTGGTAGAAGTGACCTCTGACGGCCTTTCAGCTCTAAAATGTAAAGATTTGTGTCAATTTTGAAATCACCTATTTTTGGTTTTACCATTTTTACACCTAATTTTGCTGTCTCCTGTAAGGCATGGGAAGCTTAAGTGTTATAAATGTAGTGTGATGGATGTTTAAATTTTCCATTAATAAGACTATTCATCAAATACAGGTTGTATTAATATAGCAACTAAAATAGAACAAATGCTAATTTTAATGCCTTATAATAAAGAATGTTGATGGGCTAATGGAGAGGAAGGTACAGGGATATGAAAACTCTAATGTGAGAGAGAACGGCCGTGTTGTGATGAGTGTGGCATAGATCAAAGGAAAGGGCTGGGGAGTTCAGAAGGGGAGTTGGTTGATTGATGGAAGAGGTGGCATTTTCATCCATTCTTGAAGGATCCGTGTTGTTTTTCACATTGAAGGCCTCCAAGAGTTATGACTGATACATAAAGTGTGATGACTATGAGAGGGGCATAAAATTGGAAATGAAGGTTAAGTCTGAATCATGAAAGGGAACCAGGGCTAGGTGTAGGAGTCTAGAATGTTTTAAAATTAGTAGCTATGAACCCTGGATGTACGCTGGAATCACCTGGGGAACATTTAAAAATATTTGTGTTGTGCATCCTTCCTCAGAAACATATTTCATGGTCTGCATCAGAGCCTAGGTCGAGATATGTATATATATATATATATATATATATATATATATATATATATATATATTTGAGAGTGAGAGAGAAAGGGCAAACACACACACATACATGAGGAGAGTGGTGAGAGGGTCAGGGGCAGAGGAAGGGAGAGAATCCCAACCAGACTCCAATGCTGAGTGGAAAGCCAGATGTGGGGCTCAATCCCAGGACCCCATGATCATGACCTGAGCTGAAACCAAGAGTCAACTGACTGAGACACCCAGGCACCCCTCTATTTTCTTTTTAACTCCACAGACAAATGTCACATGTAGCTACAGGTGAGAATCAATCTTTTAGGTTATGATGGGGCCATGGAAGGTGGGAGGCAGGTGAAGGATAGAACTAGTAATAGTTCTATACAAGGTAATAGTCTTGTAATAGATTGGAAAGAGTTGTACCCTCTTGGCAATTGATATATGAATCTCTTTAGAAAGAGATATCTTTCTTCTTAAAAGATATTCTTTATAGCAGAAGTCAGCCCTGGTTCCTGGCCAGGTATCATAAGGAAGAAAGAGTCTCCTCTGCATAATTAAAGTGAGAGGAAGACCAGAGCAAAGGCTGGCACCACGGAGAAAGAGTGACCTAGACAGGCTGAGATGAGGAGGAGATCCCTGGGAAAGGAGATCCATCTGATGGGCTTCTTTCAAGCACAATGTTGTTGCTATACTACATTGCTCTCCCTCAGGAAGTCATAAATCTGCAGTGAAATACCTAAGAAATGAAACGTACTGGCTGTGGTAGTACTTCTTGTGGAAGGTCGTGGAAGACTAGATGGTTGTGTTGAGGATCTATTGGTGCTAAAGAGCTACCATGAACAACTAGCACAGCATACTCTAGGTTGGAGAAATGTAGAAAGGTGATTGGTGTGTCTTAGAGAAAGTTCTCAAACATGAATGAACCACAGAATCAATGAGGTCACTAATTATAAATGCAGCTGCCTGAGCTCAAAGTCAAACCTTATGCTAATGTTGGGTTTTGATGGTGTGGCTCAGTGCTCTGTACTTTTAACCTATTCTACAGGTGCAACCTGTGTCAGAAACCCTGAGTTTGGGCAATATTTTTATGAGGAATATATAAGAAAATGGGGAGATCTAGAGGCAGGGAGGCAGAGACACTTAGAATTGAGAAGTTTTCCTAATAGTTGAAGACAGAGGGAAAAGAGATGCCTCAAGTCTAGGTATTAACAGCAGGTTTGTATGGAGAGGAGATGACTAAAAGAACGGAGTCGTATGAAACAAACAAACATTACCATCTGTCTGGGCCTGGCCAAAGACATAACAAACATCTGATTTTTTTTTTTTCTCCTTTCTATTTCTGTTGTCCCCTGGGACAGATAGCTCTGGGCCTCATGGAATTATGAATCAGAGCGTTCTGACATATGCAGCTAATAGAACATGCATTAGCTTTAAAATTAGGAGCTCTGTTCTGAGTGCCTATGATTTCATTCTTTATTCCAAGAATATTAGCCTCTCCTAATATAGAAGGGATGTGAAATTTTCATACAAGTTTCACTGATTCTCTCACAATGGATCCACTACCCATTTAGTATTTTCTCAGTCAATTCTATTCTCTCTACTCAGGAGATCACAGGAATCATTCCCTGCCAGCTTGATTTCTGAATTACTGAAACTATTAACAATAGTGTCTTTAAGTGAGGACTTCTAGGGTGTATATGCCTCCTGAAATTAAATAAAAATGTGTGTGTGTGTGTGTGTGTGCATGTGCGCGTGTGCGTGTTTATTAGAAGTCCCCCTTCCTCCAGGGAGAGAATCCATGAGATTTTCCAAGAAGGCCACAACCCGTACATAATGCAGTGCCTCTGGGACATAAGAAAGAGCATGCTTAAATTCAAGTATTGGCTCTGTCTATGTGTGTAATTTGGGATGAGGCTATCACTCCAAGTTTTATTTCCACATAATTTGGGGATATGAATTCAAATTATCTGGCATATTTAAACATGCCCAGTAGAAAGCCCTACACGCCATAAACAATCTGATGTACCCAGGGAGGGGGAGCACCATAACTGGATCCACCACACATTCCATTCTGGGGGGGGGGGGGACATAAACAAATTTATTCACATTCATGGGATCATATTCATGATCCTTTTAACTGGAATATTGTATCCATATAAATTAAAGTGTGCTCAGTACATTCACTATGAGAATTGCCATGAGAATAAATGCAAGACCAATGGCATGGACCATAACGACTACTGTTTACTGAGTGCTTACCACGTAAACGCTGTGTTTCACTTAAGCTTCACAGTCGCACTAGTTGGGTGTACTTACCTCCACTGCGTGAATGAGGAAGGAAACCTGAGAGGGTGGGTGAGACAACCAAGCTCACAGTGCCATAGCCAGGGTTAGCACTTGCCGGAAAGTAGAGCAATTTGCATGAAAGCTGCTCTTACTTCCCTGAAAAGACAGCCAAAGGGAAGGGAGGTTGCTTTTTTCCCATGTGATTCCAGAAGGGAAGGGGACCACAATCAGGGAGCGCTTCCTTGTGAGGTTGAGAGTGTCTAATCATTAGAAATATTCAAGGAATCTGTCTAGGGGATTATGGATGAGATTCCTGATTCGGATGGAGGTATTGGGGTGACCAAGTTAAGGGGTCTCTTCCCAAAGTTGGAGCCTGCATTTGCATGATAAAAAGTGATCTCTGTAAAATCCTCTGGAGGAAGTGGCCCTTTTGACTGAGATTTCACAGTTTGCCTTAAAGAAACCTGATGCATAGCCTGGTTCTGTCTGTGCACCCTCCTGAGATAAATAGTTGTTGCCGTGTCTGCTACTGATCTCAGATACAAACGATGCTAGTAAATGCTCTCAGTGCCCTTGGGAGGCGCACCTGAAAGGTAGTTTGTTTGTTAACTTACAGATAGCATAGGAGCACTTCCTTCAAACATTGGCTGGGGGAATCAAATGAGATAATGTATACAAAATTGTCTGACATATAGTAAGTTTTCAATAAATATTAGTTGAATCTAGTTCTGTTCTGATAGGCACAGACAAATGCCACTCAGATCCTCTATAAGGAAGAGGATGCTACCCAGGTACTGGGAATGCAGTCACCAGAGAGCCTCCAACTCCAGTAACTCAGGTCCCAACCCAGCTGCCGAGAACTGGCTCCTGGAGCTCATACTCTGCTGGGAAAGTCTACGTCCAGAGACTGAGAGAGGTATAAACCCTCAGCCATTTTGATCTAATGAGGGACACTCTGACAAGCCCTTCTCCAGATGGACAACTGAGCCTTGGTCAGTCCTGCGTGGCTGTGCTTCTCCCTCTATCAATCCCACACCTTCTCTCTTCCTCCCATGTATATTGATCCCTAATAAACATCTTGCATTCTTAACTGCATCTCAGTGTCTGCTCCCAGAGAATCCATCCTGCAACATCGGCCCATATCCCACAAACCCATAAGTAAATTGAAAGATTCTCATGTCAGCCTCTTGGAGTGTACCACTTAAGCTCAGGTGTTTCTCTAGCCTTCAGTGTCCTGGCTTATAGTGGGAGGTCTTGGGCTAGGCAACCTCTATTGGTTCTTGCAGTGCTGACTCTGCACAAGTTTTCATTGCTTCCATTCATATTCTTCTCATCACACCCACTAGGAAGCCGCCTCCACATCTTGTTTCCTTCTCCATGTTCCCAAAGCATCCTGCATTCACCTCAGAAAACCCTTCCAAGTGCAATGTCATTTAGCTTTAGCATGTCTGTTTTCCCTACTTGATGGATGCCTTTGGATCAAAGACACTGTCTCTCATTTAAAGTCACCTACAGCACCTCCTGCTGGGTCTGGAGCCTTGAAGGTATTCGATAAATGGGTGTTCAATAAATAAAGCCATACAGACACTCTCCGGGTCCCTCTGAGTGAGGAATACATAATGAATGGCACTCCATAACCCTATTTTCTATTGTCCTCTTCTTTTGGTAAACTGTATCCCACTTAGTGAAGATCCATTTGTTTTCAAATGAATTGCTGCAGGACATAAACATGTCCAAATAACTGGTCCATTAAAGGAAGACAGGCACTGTATTTTAATCACCTGTCATAGTCAGGTGGTACAAAGCAACAAAACATCATTCTTTTCCAACCAAGTATGTCTTTTTTTTTTAAATGAAATTAGAGTTGCTTTGTATTAACTTACTTTGTTTCCTTATAAGAAAGCAAGATGAGATCTGCCAAAAGACAAAGGGCAATGGGGTAGCTAGACAGACCAAAAGATGGTAGAAAAATTGGGAAGGAAAATGAAGTTATATGTATTAAATGCCTAATACCTGTCAGGCACTATCCTAAGCCCTTACCGTATATTTAATTTAATAATTATATTTAACAGACAAGAAAGCGGAGGCACAGGTTGGTCTGTGATTTGCCATGAGTCCTACAAGAGTGTTTGCAGAGGTAGAAATAGAAACTCAGGTATTTTGTCTCTAATGTGCTGATCTGTCTAAATAAGTGGACATGTAGAACTGTGATGTATCCAGCATATCAAAGCGTCAAGAATGGCATGTGTAGATTGGTCAAAGGGCAAGAAGGGTAGGGGGAGTGAGGGAGAAAGAGAGAGAGAATTACCTCTAATAGTGTAATCAAATAATACCGATCTCACTTATATGTTCAATCTAAAAATCAAAAGTAGGAAAAAAAAAACAAGTTGAATCATAATAACAGAGAGTAGAATGGTGGCAACCAGAGGCTGAGAGGTAAAAGAAAGGGGAGATATTGCACAGGGTATGAATTCCCAGCCATAAGATGAATGATTCAATTCTATGGACCTAATGAATAGCATGGGGACAGTAGTTAATAACAACATATGCTTGAAATCTGCTGGAGGTAGTAAATCTCAAATGTTCTCACCCCAAAAATAAAATGGTAACTTTGGGGAATGACCAGTTATGTTAATTTGATTGTAGTTATCATTTCATCGTGTATACATATATTAAAACATCACACTGTCCATCTGAAATATATATAATTTCTATTAGTCAAAAATGCACAAGGATTTTTAAAAACTACTTATTGAGTAGAAAGCACTGGCCTAAACTGGGTGACATGTATAATTGTAAAGTATATTTCCTAACCCACAAAGAACTTCAGGTATACAATTGGTTGGGGACACAAGACAAAAAGAGAATTAGCTACCCAGGGCAGTGGGCAGGAATATTACAAGCCCTGCACCATATATTCAGAGTCAAGAGCTTGTTTCAAATAGAGTAGTCAAAACTGACTGGAAGGAAGACCTCTTCTCACTCCTAACTAATCTGGTGATGAATGTCAATAAAGTCCTGTTTTCTCAGCCTTTCTCTGGTCTCTCCTTCCAGGGTCTCCCCATCTAATGTATTCTCTGCAATTACCAGAGGGAGCCTCCTGAAAACAGTCCACAGCATGACCCGCTGTAGCTTAGCCATGCAGTGGCTCTTCTGTCCCCTGAGGATAAAGGACCTGGCTCTACACAACTATTAGGTTTTTGTTTTTGTTTTTGTTTTTGTTTTTTTTTACTGTGAGGTTTTTGCATATCTACTCACTAGCCAAATTACTAATTGCTCTAAGAGAAGAGTAAAAGAATATCCAGGTTTTCTAGAATCAACCCTATAGCCAGACAATGTGTGTCCCATTTCAAGATGTCACGTGCTCGTTGCCCTGAAAATTGTCCATATTTCTTCAGTTTACTTTCAAATATGAATTGCCATGTAGAGTGGCAATAGACCTAGAGTTTGCCTATAACCATATCCAGCTGTGTACCATATTTTAAATAGAGAATACATAAGATATGGAAGGATCATAGAAATCAGGCTCCCTAAAAACACTATTCATTTCAAACAAAGGCTCTTGGCAGAAGAAAGCCTTTGGGTTAGAAAAACCAGGACTCAAAATAGAGGGCTGCTTTGAAGCTGGAAGCTGTTCTGGTGAAAAAACCATAGAAAAGCCAATCCTATCTGTGAAGATTTTGCATATGGGTGTGTAATATAGACATAGAGGTCCGATTTCCTTTGCAGAGAAGGAATGTAGCATTGTGACGTCTCTGAAATCCTAAACCTGAACAGGGGTCGGAGGGAGTCATTAGAGGCTGAACACATATGCCAAGGTATGCTTTATGAATGCTAAAGCTGAAAGAATCACTTTTAAGGACGTACACAGGTTTCCTTCCTGGCCACTCTGCATCCGGCCTTTCTTAAAGGGTCTCTCTTGGAAAATAAAGTCAGTGATTTTTTTTTTCCAATGGACCCACAAAGCAGGAACAGATGTGACATGAGTAACCTCTACTTTGTGCATACCTCAGAGAAAAACGACACGGACTAAAGCAGGGGATCTGGCTCCATGCCAGAGAGAAGGACAATTGGAGTTGAGGTCTCTAATGACATGGCTCACCCCAGCTCACTCCTTTGTGCTCGCGTGGGGTGTGCAGGTGGGGAGAAAGGGCCGTGTCTACTCATTGGAAGCATAAATGAAATACGTGCAAAAGTCTACCATTTTCTTCAGCCCTATCCTCTCTTTTTCCCATATCAGAACACCCATACAACCGTAGCTGACCAGCTCTCTCTTTTTTTAAAGACTTTATTTAATTTTCATTAAGAGACACAGAGAGATGCAGAGACACAGGCAGAGGGAGAAGCAGGCTCCCTGTGGGGAGCCCGATGCGGGACTTGATCCCAGGACCCCAGGATTATGCCCTGAGCCAAAGGCAGATGTTCAACCACTGAGCCCCCCAGGCCCCCCAAGACCATCTCTTAATGCATGGGGGATGTGACAAAACATATGCCCACAGCTTGGATGTCAGAGTCTGATACCCTGAGTTACAATTCTGACACTGCCACCTACTAACCACATAACTTGTATAATAAATATCTACGCTCTTTCTCCTTCTTTGTTACATACACAAGGGGATCATCTGCTCTACAGCGTTGTTTTTAAGCATTGGTAGGGAGCGCGTAAAGGACACCAAGAATGATGCCCAACACACAGCAAGTCTTCATTACGTAATATTTGCTATAATTATTAAGAATTCCTTTCCACTGTGTTTGATATTTATTTGGGTCCATTTCTTATTTCTTCCTCAACAGAAAGCAAGCCCCTCGAGTGCAGAAAACTGATCAGAGTCACCTTAATATCGTACTGTTTCAACTCCGTTTCAGTGGTGTGCTGGTAAATGTTCAACAACTGGCTCCCCCAAAAAAGGAAGCTCAGATTTGTAATGTTTGCCAATTTCTGTGGCGTGAATGCTCCCACCATGGTCGTTTTCAAGCTATTAACATGACGTCAACTGACTCGCAAAATTCCTGAAAACTTAACAATGGTCTCTTGTGGGGCAATACAAGCCACCTTTGGTACACCACTGAATGTATGTACTAAAGAAATGTGAAAGAATAAGCATGTGTATGAACAAATGGAGAATTAATGATTCACACCAGGGATTCTCAATGGTTAGAGAGCCATAGCATGCTACTATTTATTTTTTCCCAGCTGCATTGAGATATAATTAACAAATAAAAACTACATATATTTAAGGAGAACGACATAATGTTTTGATATACCTGTACATTCTGAAATGGTTATCACAATCAAGCTAACTAACATATCCGTCTCCTCATGTAGTTACTTCTATTTATTTGTTTGTTTATTGGTATGGCAAGAACATTTAAGATCTACTGTCTTGGCAAATTTCAAGTACATAACTCAGTGTTATTAACCATAGTCACCATGCTGTAAATTAGATCCCCAGAATGGATCGATTATATAAGTGAAAGTCTATACCTTTTGACCAGTATCTCTCCTTTCTCACAACACTGAACCCCTGGCAGCTACCGTTCTACTCTCTGTTTCTAGGAATTCCTTTTTTTTTTTTTTTTTTTTTTTTTTTAGATTCTACATATAAGTGAGATCATAAAGTATTTGTCTTTCTGTGTCTGGCTTATTTAACTTAATTTAATGTCCTCTAGCTCCATACGTATTGTCATAAATATTAGGTGTTCCTTCTTTTTATGGCTGCATTATGTTCCATTGTACATATACTACATTTACTTTATCCATTCATTTATCCACAGACACTTTAGATGTTTCTGTAGCTTGGCCATTGTAAATAATGCTGCAGTGAACATGGGGTATAGATATCTTGTCTCTAGTTTATGGCGTTTGGCAGTAATCTTTGTTATACTCCTGAAAGAGGTCTCTGGATCAGTAGGAATATTTATTGACGATTTCTACAGAAATTTGGTCCCTTGGTTGTCCCAAGAAAAAGAAAATCTGGGGTACTGTCACATGGTACATGATTTTTTTTTTTGTGAAAATTCAAAATGCACATGGGTATATTAAAGACCCTGATAAGTCTTACGGTAAAGAAACACAATTCTTTAAAGAAATATTTCTTAAATATATTTGACTACTAAAACCGGTTTGACTGGGCAGCTAGCAACATCATGAAGAATTAATGTCTCTGAAGAACACACAATGAAATAAACTGACAGAAATATATATATTTTTAATTATATAGAAAGGAGCATGGGGGCCTGGGTGTTCAGTCAGTTAAGTGTCTGCTTTCGGCTCAGGTCATGATCCCAGGGTCCTGGGATCAGATTGAGCCCTGAGTTATCATCATCACAATCATTCTCATTGGGCTCCCTGCTCAGCAGGGAGTCTGCTTCTCCTTCTCCCTCTTTCCCCCGCTTCGTGCACTCTCTCTCTCTCTCTCAAATAAATTATTTTTTTAAAAGCAAGTTTTTTTTTTTTTTTTAAAGAAAGGATTAATTGTCTTTGGTATTTTTGGGGAATATATATATATATTTAACTGGGAACAATTTTACGTTATATCTTGGATATTCATCAAAACAAAAAAATGTATTAATAAAAATAATAGCTACCATGTGTCAAGGGCTGCCAGTGCCCCATTCTGCAAAGTAGATAAGATTACCCCATTGTACAGATGACAAAATGGAGATTCAGAAAATTTGAATTCATTTCCTTCCTCTAACACTGTTGAGGAGAATGCAAATCCAGATCTTTCTGTCCCCAGCCTAGTATTCTTCTACAACAATAGACATGTGATGTCATTATAAAATGATGATCATCAGTCTTAACCCTTCACTCTTCAGGGGCACCTGGGTGGCTCAGTGTGTTGAGCCTTTGGCTCTCCAAGTCCTGGAATTGAGCCCTGCAACAGGCTTCCTGCTCAGCAGGAAGTCTGCTTCTCTCTCTCTCTCTCTCTCTCTCTCTCTCCCTCTGCCCTTCCCCACTGCTCATTCTTTCTCTTTCTCCAAAAAAATTAATAAAATCTAAAAAAAACCCTCTTTACCCTTCAAAGCAATTTATGTTATATATATATGTATATTTTATATATATGATTTTTAGGTAATCTCTAAACCCAGTGTGGGGGATCAGCATGACCTTAAGATTGAGAGTCACAGGCTCCACTGAATGAGCCAGGCATCCCAGTTATATTATTTCACTTTATCTTTTTCCACTATTTCAACAACTATTTCAAATTTCTACATTTTCTCTGTCATCCCACTCACAGATAATGATTTCACTTCCTTTTAACCAACTGTATAAAAACATTAGAAATCAACATTCCCAACTTCCTACAACCTGACCTTTAAATTCAGTTTTTTGTGACCCATCCTCACATCTTCCCTATTTATCTAAACAGGGGACTGGGCAAGGGGTGGGAGGTACCTGGGTGTGCAATAGGTTAAGCATCAGTCTCTTGGTTTTGGTTCAGATCATGATCTCAAAGTTGGGGTATTGGGACCCTCCTCAGGCTCAGTGCTCAGTGTGGAGTCTGCTTGAGTTTCTCTCCCCTTCTTCCTTTGCACCCCCCCATATTCTCTCTCAAATAAATAAGTAAATAAATCTTTAAAAAATAATGAAAAGAAAAACATGTCTCTACATCTGTGCTACATACCCAAGTCCTTTCTTGACGTGTTACATTCCTCCTTTATCCATGCTCCTGTTTCCTTCCCTGCTTCTTCCCTCCCACTGGATTACTCCATTTTTAGCATCTTTATTTCTCACTCTTTAAACTAGCGATCTATAATAATCCTTCCTCTTCCCTTTTCCTCCCCATTTCTCTTCCAATTCTCTCTTCCCTCTCTTTTTTAGCCAAATAATTTGAAAATCTTGTCTACACTAGCTGTCTACATATTTTCACTTCTTAGCCACCTTTCAGACCTCTCCAAGTAGGCTTCTCCTATGCTGCCACTGAAGGTCTTTCAGCCAGATCATCAGTGACCTCCTTTTGGCTGCATGTTGGAGCATTTTTCAATCCTTAATTTAATTAAGCATTCCTTTTATCCTGAGACATGCTGTTCCCTTTGCTTCATTGATAACTCATTTGACTTGTTTTCCCTCCACTTCTTTAGTGACTTTGTCTCAAATTCCTATGGAGGCTTCTTTTCTTCAGCCTGTCCTCTAAAACAAATTCCAGGCTCATATTTCTTCTCAGTGGGCATGCTTTTCTTGAGTGATCTCTTCTACTCTCTTGGATTCATTTAAAACCTTTATGCTCATTATTCCACATCTACATGCAGCCGAGAAGAATCCTTGACTTCAAAGCATAGCCAATTTTCTATATGAAATTTCACCTTGAATGACCTGTTGTAGCTCAAAAGAATTGCTAACAATCTCCTACTCTCAATATACTTGACCAGCCATGTTCCCTCTTGAGAGTAAATTTCACTCAGATTCCTAAGCCAAATGAGTGGATGGATGGATGAATGAATAGTAATCTTCAACTTTCCTCACTCTGTCTTACCTCAAACTTAATCCATTATCAAGTCGCTAGATTTCATCTATGTAATGTTTTTATGATCCACTGATTTCTCTCTAGCACACTGTAAGCATGCTATGATCCAATCTTTTCCTGCTTGGGTATCAACAGCATCCTCCTATCTGAAATGCCAACGTCTACTCTTGTCCCTTTAGGCCATTCTTTATTCTAAATCAAGAAATGCATTTCTAAATAGAGTTAATGTCTGATTTTTTTCAGTCTTCATTATAAAGATCCTCCCATGGTGTCTCTTTGCTCTCCTTTCATTCTTAACATCTAAAGTTATTCAAAGTATGTAAGCCTTTGCCTGAAGCATTTTTATTCCCCAATCCTCTCTGCACTACACCTCTAGTAAACACATGCGCACACACACTCATACACACTTCAGTTGTCGTGACCAATTCTTACTCATCCTCCATGTCTCATCTAAAAGTCATTTCCTCAGGAAGCCTCCCCTCCTCCAATTCCTAAGTTTTCCTTTCCATGGTTTCTCATATATCCCTGAACTTCCACTGGCATGGCATTCACAAGGATTTTTGTAAAATCACAGGCTACTTCTTCAGTATGTTTGAGTTACGTGTTTTTGAAAAAATGCACAAGACCTAAAAATTCCTATATAGAACAGTTCCCATGAGAAATAATAGCAAAAGAATGGGTTCCAGGATTTCTATTACATTTTGCAATCTTGGAGATAGCACATTTATATTACCTTAGTGTATAATTATATTATGCAAATTGCCTGTATTCATATAATTTGCATTATACAAATTCATATTATGTGAATACAGGAAAGAAGAATTTCAGTTAAAGTGGTAATCTAGCATATGTATTTTTCTATGTTTCCTTTTGAATCACCATGAAAATGATGGTAATGAAACTAAAATGTATAAATTCATGAGGATGAAGAGAACCAGAGAAAAAATGACCTGGAAAGGGGGCATTAACAAATTTTTGTAAGATGGAAAGCAGATGAGTAAGTTGTAACTGACCTAGCAGACTAGAAAGTCCTGAAATCCAAGTGTCTTTCAAAAAAAAAAAAAGTTTATTTGCATCATAGAACCCCAGAAAATCTCAAAAAGTAGAGTTGCTAGATATCTTGAAAGGTATAAGGCTGAAAGCAGACTGATCAAGAATCTGAACAGGAGTTAGACCCTCAGAAGTTCTTCTATGCCCTGTGCTGCCAGGTCACTGTTACTTCACGATCGTAGCAAAAGGCAAGCAAGCATTTTGTTATGTGGGGATGTAGAATGAGGGGTGCTTTAAGTTAGAAAGACTAGTCAAGCTGAGGATGAGATACCATTTTTAAAAAAGCTTTTATTTATTTATTTATTTATTTATTTATTTATTTGAAACACACACACGGAGAGAGAGAGAGAGAGAGAGAGAGAGAGGCAGAGACACAGGCAGAGGGAGAAGCAGGCTCCATGCAGGGAGCCCGACATGGGGCTGGATCCCGGGACTCCAGGATCACACCCTTGGCCGAAGGTGGTGCCAAACCGCTGGGCCACCAGGGCTGCCCTGAGATACCATTTTGAAAAGAAGGAAATTAAATAAATATTCTGAAGGGTGACCACATATTCCCTACTCTCTCTGTCCAACTACCATACAGACAAGAAATGGGGGAGGGGGGAGATGCTGGTTGGCCCAGAAGAAGAAACAGAAATGACTTTTGAGGATCCCAGTGAAACAACTGGGTACTATTAGATCAACATGCAGAGAGGATAACTCCATAATCCACAAACCCCAATGACGTGGCAAGTTTTTATTCTTTATTCCTAAATATAAATAGCTGAATATTCCTAGGCATGTGAGGATAGGCCCTAACATTAAACACAAAACTCAAAATGTAAAACTACACTCACAAGTTTATAATGATTATAAAATAAATTGTTACATCCTCCAACCAAGAATGCAATGCTGTGAAAAGGAAGGATCAAAGAAAGAAGTTATTAGAAATTAAAACCATGATTTCCCCTCAAAAATAGCTTCAAATTGATTTGAAAATAATATTGAGAAAATATCCCAGAAAACAGAGAAAATAGGGGAAGAAACTGTTGCAACATTTGAGGATGGACCAGAAAGTCCAGGAAATAACTAATAGAGGCTCCATAAAGAAAGACCAGAGAGGGTGCCTGGGTGGCTCAGCGGTTGAGCATCTGCCTTTGGCTCAGGTCATGATCCCGGGCTCTTGGGATCCAGTCCTGCATTAAGCTCCCCACAGGGAGCCTGCTTCTCCCTGTGCCTGTGTCTCTGCCTCTCTCTGTGTGTCTTTCATGAGTAAATAATTAAAATGTTTAAAAAAAAAAAAATAAATAAATAAATAAATAAATAAAATATTTTTTAAAAAGACCAGAGATAATAGAAGAGAGGAAATGTGTGTGTGTGTTTGTCTGAACATGCATGTGTGAGCATATGTGAAATAATTATATACAAGTACAAATCAAGGATCACCATAGTGAAAATTCTGAACATTGATGATGTTGGGAAGGTGATAAGAATTTTCAGAGAGCATAAGAAAACCGTTCATGTACAAAAAATATTGGAGATCAGAATGCCATCACAGTTCTCAACACAATACCAGACACTAGAAGAAAATGGAGCAAGGCCTTAAAATTGTAAAGAATTCCTAACATTTAATATCTAGACTCTTAGTCAAATATAAAAGCAAAACACAAAAGCAAAAGACAGGTTGAGATATGCAAGAACTCAAAAAATTAAGTTTACCCAGGAAGCTCATTTGTTCCAATAAAATAAGGAACGAAAATGTAAATAAGAGAAGGATGGTATTAGAAAATAGAAGTTTGTCTACTGGAGAGCAGACAAAAAGGATGATGATGAAGGGAAATCCAAGTTAAGAGCTTGCTGCAAAATCTAGAGAACAGTTAGTAGTGAGCTGGAGCCCAAGGATGGTGGGTTCCAGGACAGGGTCTCTAAGGGTAAAAAATAGATGATATGTACATATATACAGTTGTATTTCTTTTGTTTTTAACCACAATAACAAAAGTTGTATTGTTCTAGTGGATATTTAGAGATTTAAAAATATCCCTGAACAAATGGATTGTTGAGGCAATTCTAAACCCAAGGGAAAGGAAATTTATACAAAGAAAGGAAATAATTATGCTGTATTTCATGGCTCAGCTCTGAAAATATTTACATAGTCTAATAATATAAACTCTAAACCTTGATTTAATTTAAAATGTGATAGAACTATCTTGAGAAGTTAAGGAAAAGAAAATGTGTGTGCTTATGTGTTGGTACAAGGAATAGGCCGCAGGGCACATTATAAGACAGCAGCCAAATCTTCATCATACACGGTTAACGGTCATTGGATAATGTCCAGAATTAAAACTAAAAATATATATTGCATAATTTAGAAAAATGGAAGCAGGTACCCAGATAAATATTTTGAATGTGTTGAAACTGTGAGCCTCAGGGAAGTAGGACTCAGTGGTGAGGAGTGGTGAAGGATTGCTATTTTGCTAAAAGTCTCATACTATTGTTTGACTTTTTAAAATAGCTCCATAAAACAACGAAGCAGGGGGACCGAATGAGGAGGAAACACTGGTAGATGTGACTCCAAGACCATGTTCTTGCCCTTGAATTGAGGGCTGAATTCAAAAGTGCTGATTATATTCTTATACTTTGTACACACATAAAGCTTGCATATGCCACATGTAAGCATAAACACGTGTTAAGGAAAACGAAAGACAGACTAGGGGAAAGACTTCAAAACAGGAGACCTCACCCTGTTAAATGTGTTAAATGTTGAAGTTTTGGGAAATGGGAAAATAGATTTCCCCAAGTCTCTAGAGACCACTGGCTATAGACTCTGCAGTAAGCTGCTTTCTCTTTGACTGGAAAATAAATAAATAAAATAGTTAAATGACAAGGGTCTATAGTATGCAAGTCTCTGGTTGACCCTCCCAGGTAAATCATGTTTGCTGGGTTTGAAGAGAAGGTGCCATTGTCAGAAGCGAGGACCGTAGAAGCCATTGGTTGAGAGAACGCTGCATTTCATGGATTCTATTGCTACAGGCTCTTGCACAGAGCAGCCCCTGGTTGTACTTGCCTCTCACCCTGGAATTTGTTGATAAAAACAGTGGGAAACTCACATCAACATAGATCTAAACATTGTTGCCTACTCTTCCTAATGGATCTCAAGCTGGGCAAAATTATATTTACTTAATTGCTACCTTCCATGTTTGTCCACAAGCTTGTATCTTATTCATTCTTGGATCCCCACTGCCATTTGCCTGGCACATTGTGGGACCTAATAAATAGTAATTGAACTAATGATTAAATTATGATTCCTACTGATTTCTGTTCTTTCCTTTTATTTGCCTTTTTTTTTTTTTTTTTTTTTTTTTTTTGCTATTGATTAACCTGGGGTTTGAGTTTCTAAAAATTATATAGGTTATAGGCAGCCTTTATATTTACTTTATTGATCTGCTTCCTTCTAGGATAGACTGGTAAGAACATGAAATTCAGCAACAGACTCCAGTTCAATTCTTGGTTCTGTCCTTCCCTATCATTTTGAGCAACCTTGCATAGCTCTCTGAGCCTAAGTTCTATCACCGATTAAATTATAGTAAGACTTTCCTCATGTTATGAGGAGGGAATGAGTCAATATATGTGTATTTTGTAGATTATAGAGTATGTAAATGTCAGTTGTGTCTATGACCAGTCTTTCTGATAGATATTTCCATGTATTGCATCCACTTGATTCCCCTCTATACCGGTCCTTTTACCAAATTGAATTAACAAGTGAGAAACTTAAGTAAAATATGAATCTTCCTGTGTGTATATTATGAATTATTAAAATAGAAATTGCCACAAATATTTATGTCTATCTCCTTAAGATACAAAGCATCAATTACGTGATGCTTTCACCCAAGATACTATATTCCTCATCAATTTTCTGATAAATCTACACAGAGTTCATCAGTTCTATTATATAATCATTAAGATACAGGGAAACATTGAATCGTCTTTTTTTTTTCTAAGTAGCCTGAGTTTTTGACAAGAACTTATAAAGATCAGTTAAGTTTTATTGAAGAATAAAGAAACTATTTTTATTTATTTTTTATTTTTTTTAAAGATATTATTTATTTATTCATGAGAGGCACAGAAAGAGGCAGAGACACAGGCAGTGGGAGAAGCAGGCTCCCTGTGGGTAGCCTGATGCAGGACTCGATCCCAGGACCCCAGGATCATGACGAGCCAAAGGCAGACACTCAACCACTGAGCACAGGTGCCTCGCAAAGAAACTATTTTTAAAATTAGTTATTTCATTATTAGGTCTCTGTGTATGGATGCCTCTTAACGGATCAGTTAATGCCTTCGCAATGTAACAAAAGCAAGACCTCCTGTAATTATATATAAAAGAATGTGATGTGGCCTAACAGGCCAAGGTTTTGTAGAGACATGCCCTGGATTCAAATCCCTGGTCAATCACTTAATCTGCCTGAACCTCAGTTTCCTTCTGTGGAGAAAAAACAAACAAGCACCGAGATACTTAGTAAGGTCAAAAGAAATTGCGCCCAACGTCCGTGGTTGGCACTGGCAATCGTTGTTGCTTTGGAGTCAGACTTCAGGCCTTGGAAGCTCCGGATCTCGGATACCATCTTCTGTCTATGCTGTGTTTACGTACTAAATTGGATTTGAGGCAGGTGTTTGCTACAAGCTGGTTTCCCCTAAGAAGACACGTGAGCTGCACCAGTTCACATTCCCACCAACAGTGTAAGAGGGTTACCTTTTCTCTGCATCCTCTCCAACATTTGTTGTTTCCTGCCTTGACTGTGTGGAGGTTCCTCAAAGAGTTAAAAATAGACCTGCCCTACGACCCAGCAATTGCACTGTTGGGGATTTACCCCAAAGATTCAGATGCAATGAAAAGTCGGGACACCTGCACCCCGATGTTTCTATCAGCAATGGCCACAATAGCCAAACTGTGGAAGGAGCCTTCGTGTCCATCGAAAGATGATGGATAAAGAAGATGTGGTTTATGTATACAATGGAATATTACTCAGCAATTAGAAACGACAAATACCCACCATTTGCTTCAACGTGGATGGAACTGGAGGGTATTATGCTGAGTGAAATAAGTCAATCGGAGAAGGACAAACAGTGTATGTTCTCATTCATTTGGGGAATATGAATAATAGTGAAAGGGAATATAAAGGAAGGGAAAAGAAATGTTGGGAAATATCAGGAAGGGAGACAGAACATAAAGACTCCGAACTCGGGGAAACGAACTAGGGGTGGTGGAAGGGGAGGAGGGCGGGTGTTGGAGGGGAATGGGTGACGGGCACTGAGGTGGACACTTGACGGGATGAGCACTGGGTGTTTTTCTGTATGTTGGTAAATTGAACACCAATAAAAATTAATAAAAAAAAAAAAAAAGAAGACACGTGAGCTGCCCGAGTGGGTACAGGAGGCGTAAGCATCCTGGGGAGGACAGCAGGGCTGGGCTGCATCTGTGGAGCTGTGTCACGCACGATCAGAAAGCCACAGGTGCCAGGGCCGTGCTGAGTGCTGTACGTGTGGATGGAGAACGAAAACAAAGAGAGACAGCAAACCAGGAGTGTCTGCTTGCGACCCCTAAAGCACAACTGCCGTCAAAGGAGGGGAAGCCTGACAGCTAAAAAGAGCTTTGTCCTTTTGAAAACTCGAACGGCTTTGGATATGTTTGATATTAAAACCTGAGCAAAAAATGAACACCAATAAAAAATAAATTTATTATTAAAAAAATAAATAAAAAATAAATAAAACCTGAGCAAAGGGGCAACGCCCTGCTTTTCGGGTACCCACAACTTTCCAAGGATGGAGAGGGTGCATGGAAGAAAAAGAAAAGAGAAAGACAGAGAAGCAGGGAGGTTTATGGCTAGCCTTTCAGGAAAGCCCCCAAAATTCTCCAGTAAAATCTACCAAACCTGTTGCTGCCGCTATGTAAACTGGAGAATATAGTGCCTAAGTCAATGCAGTGAGGGGGAGGGGTGGTAGGTAGAGTATCAGATCATAAGGGAATCTAAAAATCTTCCAGGGATTCCCATAGACCTTGGGTGGGAACAGGACATCCCCAGGCCAGTCTAGGATGTGAAGCAATTTGATGAATTGTCTGCATGTATATGTGTGTGTGTGTGGTGGGGACACTGAGCTATTCAGAGGTTATACATGAAATGGAGTATTATTATCACCATTTTCCAGACAAAGCTAGAAGATGTTTAAAATGACTTGTCCAAGGTCACCCAGCTAAGTATGGGGTGGGGGAGAGGCCAATATTTGCAGCTATGTCCATATGTCCCCAGAAACGAAGCCTTTGGTTACCATGCCTTGTTTTCTCACCCAGACTATTTCCTAGAATATCCAGTGGGATCAGCTGGGCTGGCTAAATCAGAATTCACATCAGAGCGTTTGGTCAAAACAGATAAGCAGGCCCCAACTGTGTATACTCTGGTTTATTAAGTCTAGATGACACCAAGGAAATCTGTCCTTTTGAAAGTTTCCCCAGATGTTTCTAGTGGGTATTTAGATTTAGGAACCTAGGATAATCCAGTCTCTTTGTATAAATGTGGGAAGCTGAGGGCCTCAGTTGGGAAGAGCCTTATACACAAACACTGAGTTTTTGGCGTTATGCTCGAATCAAGGATAGAACCTATACTTCTAGTCTCAACAACTTGTGGGAAATACGCATGACCACAAACAAGTGTCTACACAACATGGAGCTTACAGGGATCAAATGAGAAAACCTGGTTTAATGAAGATCCTTTCTTGGTAAAAGAAACTCACTGGAAAGCCTGTGAATGCTTCCGTAATTTCCTAGGTGCCAACTCCCTAAGGTAAGAATGAGAATCCTTATTTTGTCAGAAATAATCCCTGAGATCAAGAGAGGAAAATGATCCCACTGAGACTGCAGAGCTAGTAAAATGCAAACTGGGATTCAAATGCAGTTCTGTGACGTGAAAAAGAAAGACCACACCTCTGATCAACAGAACTCTCCTTTCCAAAGTGCGTATTCATTACATGGGCACTTACAAGGTTGTAAAAACAGGGTCATTTTGTGCGTAATGAAGAGAATTCCTCTGGCTCTCACCCACCCACTGTTATGCAATTGCAGTCCCTCCAGAGCCCAGTCCAGGTACTCTAGGGGTGAACCAAGCAGATCGCCAGATCAGCCTTCTCTGCCTCAGTTTGAAACCAACTGAGCAAACTGAAAACCCCAGGAGGTAGAGAAGAGAGGGCTGCGTGTAAGTGAAAGGAGAAGCAGACCCATGGATAAGCAAGGAACTAAAGGTCATAGGGTGGAGGCCCAGCTAGAGAGATGCACAGTGAAACCCACGTGTGATAAGGTTTATGGTGAAATGTCCTTTTATCAAAAGTGGATCAGAGCAGACACCATATCCGTGTTAGTGTAGCAGTCATTTGCCCACTGTGGTCAAAATCTGGACCTGGAGATTCCTTGCAGCTATAATAAGATAATATAATATAAAAAAATAATAGGGATCCCTGGGTGGCGCAGCGGTTTGGCGCCTGCCTTTGGCCCAGGGCGCGATCCTGGAGACCTGTGATCGAGTCCCACGTCGGGCTCCCGGTGCATGGAGCCTGCTTCTCCCTCTGCCTATGTCTCTGCCTCTCTCTCTCTCTCTCTCTCTCTCTCTCTGTGACTATCATAAATAAATAAAAAAAAATAAAAAAAATAATAATAATAAAGTAAAAAAATAAATAAAATAAAATAACAACAGAATTTCCCTTCCCTGTTCCCTCCTTCCCTTCCCTTTCCTTCAGAAGCATCAGCATGTCCTACGGCCAAGGAAGTGGAGTGGGGCTGGAGGGGCGGGGTCAAGGGGATCCGTGTACCTGGCTGCCCAGAGGTGCTGAGGAGTGTGCAGAGAGGAGTGCATGAGGGCAGTGGTGTGCTCAGAGACCTGGGGGAGAGAAGGAAGGCAGATGGCATATGCTGTGTGGTTAGGAGATTGCTTATATTAAGCAAATAAGTCCAACGATTGAGCAAACGAGTAAATATTTTGAGAATAATGAAAGCCAGTTTTCTCAACGTTGGAAACGTGATTTATAAAAATAAAAAGGGACACGTCTAGAAAAAGCCCTGAATTTTGGAATTGAAGTTGTTCCAGTTATTTATGCTGTGTGACAAACCATCCCAAAACTGTTGCATAAAAACAATCAGTTTTTCTGTTTGCATATCCTGTGGGTCAGGAGTCCAGGCAAACACCAGATGGCAACACACAGACTCTGCTCCATGATGTCTGTGGACTCGGCTAGGAAGACTTGATGGTTGGGGATGACCTGACCACAGGGGCTGGAATCATCTGGAATCCCCAGGGTAGGCAAAGCCTACGTGCTATCTCAGGACTCCTGTGGAAGTGTTCTGGTGAATAAAGGTGAAGTCTGTAAAGCCTTTTCTGACCCAGCCTCAGAAATCATGTAACATCATTTCTACCCTATTCATCTGGTGACACACAAGGCACAAGTTTACATTTAAGGGAATGGGACATAAACTTACCCACTGGGAGGAGTGGCAACAAATTTGTGGACATTTTAAAAACAGAGAGATTGTCATGAACATTTGTATATGTAAATATACATATATAAGCATATGTGTGTGTACATGTATACATCCATGTATGTTTTTCCTCTGTCCCTTGAGAGTTTCTAGAACGATGAATAGTTGCTCTAGAACAATCAATAGTTGCTCTAGAACAATAGCAGTGGGAACACTGAACACCCAGACAGTCTTGACTTTCTAAATATCTTCCTCCACCAAAAGGAATAGAGTCCTTGGAGAAATAGCTGATTCTAGGTCCAAAAAAATAGGTAGTATGAGATGAGCATGGGCTATGTTGTTTTGTCGTAAAATAAGGAAAACTTCAAAAGAAAATGAAATATGTCAAAAAGACACAAGCCCGTGAGGAGGTGCTCCCCAATAACCAGATATGGACAATTTAAACATCAAAATAAGATAGTGGTAGTCATATGGAAAAACCCATTAAATTAATTAGACTCCATGAGTCCACACTGATATAAACTAAAAAGCAAACAAGCATATAAATCAGTGGGGTGAAAGGATATTTCTTCCTTGTAGCAATATGCCAACTAATAAATGTAGAAGGAATGAGGGAAATAGAAGTCACCACATGGCAATGATCATAGTCGGGATTGATTTAGGCAGATGTTATCAATGGATGTTAAGGCGGTGGGTAGGATTCTGGGAAAAACCAGATGTCAGCGTAATCTCTGAATCTTTGTCCCCAAAATATTCATCAACTACAAAGGAAAAATGGTGACTTCGGTGTGGGGAAATCTGGCAGTTAGCATCAAGACCAGGCGATCGAGGTTGACATGACCAGCAGTTAGACTAATCAGCATTGTGTCTCCCGACGTGGGTCATTGAGAGTAAGAGAGGGTAATGCCTATGGCGTTCCTGTCAAGGTGGCACGGACTGCCTCAGTCTTCAGGGAACATCAGGCCGACTCTAGTTGAAGGTTGTCCTACAAAATGAAAGGACTGTACTCCTAAATACTATAAGGAAAACGAAAGACCGACAAAGGCCAGGCAACTGCTCCAGACTGAAGGAGAGTAAGGAGATCTATGAACTGAACAACATATTCCTGAATCCTGAACTGGTTCCTCATCCAGGTAATCAAACTGAACACTGGTGAGACCATTAGAGAAATGTGCACGGGGCACGTAGATTGGGGGTAGTGCTCTATCAATGTTGATTTTTCTGATTGGGAGGTCTGCTTGATGCACATGTGAGAGTGTCTGCCTGTTGGAAATATAGCCTGGAGAATCAAGGCGTCATGCAGGCATCCTATCTGCTGAGGCTTCCGAATGGTTCAGAAAAAAAAAAAAGTAATGACAATGCATGAGGGGAACAAGAGAGGAGTGAAGAGAGAGAGTAAATGAGGGGAATCCACATGTTATGAGTTGAATTAGGTTCTCCCTCTCCAGATTCATATGTTGAAATCATAAATCCCAGTAACTCAAGGTGGCACCATACTGGGAGCTATTGGTCTTTCCAGAAGTAATCAAGGTAAAGTGAGGTCATTAGTGTGGACCCGATCCAATAAAACTGGCATCTTCACAAGAAGAGGAGATGTTGCCACAGAGACACACATAGAGAGAAGGCAACGTGAAGAGGCACAGGGAGAAGACTGCCATCTGTAAGTCAGGCGGAGGCCGGGGGCACATCCCTCACTCACAGCCCTCCCAAGGAATCAACCTGCATACACCTTGGCCTCTGATTTCAGATTTTATTTCCATCTTCCCAGGACTGTGAAACAATACATTTCTGTTGTGTAAGTCGTCCAGGCTGTGGAGCTTTGTTACACCATCCCTAGCGAATTTCCTACTCCATTGAAAAGGATGCAGAAGTTCTTCGCATTACTTTTGCAAGCATTCCGTACATTTGAAATAATTGCAAAAAGAATTTTTATTATCAGAGAGAGAGCTCATGTACGTGTGAGCAGAGGAGGGGCAGAGGGAGAAGGAGACAGAGAGGCCTAAGCAGGCTGTATGCCCAGCACGGAGCTCGACGCGAGGCTCGATCTCATGACCCTGAGATCATGAGCAAAATCAAGGGTTGGATATTTAACCAACTGAGCCACCCCAGCACCCTGCAAAATAAGCTATTTTTAAAGTAGCGATCAGTTATCATTTCACATGTGCTCATCTAGTAACATTTTCACCCATGCTGTCTCCTATAATCTTGACCACACTCCAGAGAGGTAGGTGAGGTGGGCTTTAATTGATTCGTTTCACCATCCAGCAGTCTCTGTTTCAGTAGGTTGCAAAGGGGTCTTTGGAGTGAACCACTAATGAGAAAATTGGAGCTAAAGGAAGTGTAATCCAAGCCTCCAGCGTGGGCAGCGAGCGAAGTCAAGGGCTCATACCTTATCGCTGTGTTCACGTTAACTAAATGTTAGCAGAAGGAGAAAAGCAGGAGTGAAGCTCCTTTATAGATTTACAGGCTGCCCTTCACCTTGTTTCCTTAAAGAAGACCTGAGGAGGAAGAGAAGAGATGAGGAGAGGCAGAGAGAGGTGGAAGGCAGGCGGAGGATGGAGGAGAGAGGAGGAGTGAGGACCTCTGGCTGCTTTGGGTCCCCACCCGACAGCTGATGGGCAGGCGGATGGGAGGCAGAAGGAAGCCTCCTGGCCTTCCAGGCTGAGAAGGTCCCATCCTCCTCCTCTCTCCTTCAGCTTGGTCATAAATTTTCCACAGTGTCGCTCACCAAGTGGTATTGTTGTTTATAGCAACTTGTCTCTTCTCTACTAAAGCCTGAGGCCTTCCAGGTGCTTCTGCTTAGTTATGGAATCTGGGGTAAAGACCGCACCACGATCCTGGAAAAAAACACAATTATGTGAAGTCATTTCTGTGCTCCAAACCTGCGAGTGGGTCTGTCCCAATCAGAGTCACACCCAAAGTCATTCCCGCATGGCGTCGGGGATCTATCCGCCTGTCGCCTCCCGTACCCCATCGCCTCACTCTAGCCTCCAAGGGGGACTCCAGCATCAGGACCGTGCACGTGTGGACCTCTGCCTCACACCTGCTCTCTTCAGATGTCCAGAAGGCTCGTTCCCTCACCTCTTCTGGTTTTTACTAAAAAGCCAGCCTTCATAGCCAAGCCTTTCTGAAATTTAAATTCTATCCCCAAACATCCCACTCCTCTTGCCCTACTTGCTTGTTGCCTTTTGAGCTCCTCACTATGTAATGTGCTGTGGTTTTTACCTCTTTGCATTGCTTGTAAAAAATAATCGTTCTTCTCACTGGGATATCTGCTCCACAAGACCAGAGATTTTTGTTTTATTTGCTGTCGTATCCTTCGCACACAGAGTGGTAGGTGTCTCAGCAAATATTTATTGAATGAATAATTGGAGTTCCTGTGTCTCAGTAACATTATCAGACGTGGTATAATAAAAATCAAATGCTGGTGAGTATGTGAAGAAAATGATCACTCTGCATGGCTGGTGAAAATCTGCAATGACACAGCCACTCCGGAGAACAGTTTGGCAGTTTCTCATTAAACTACACATGCAATTACCATATGACCCAGCAATTGTAGCTTGGGGCATTTATCCCTGAGAATGAAAACTTATGTTCTCTTAAAAACCCGTGCACGAATATTCATAACAGCTTTATTTGTAATCACCCCAAACTCAAAACAATCCAGATGTCCTTTCATGGGGAACAGTTAAACAAACTATGGTACATCCATACCATGGAATATTACTCAGCAATAGAAAAAAAATCAACTGTGATACTCGGAGGACTCTCCAAGTGGAAAAAAAAAAAAAACAATCCCAAAAGGCTGTATGCTGTATGATTCCATTTATATAATATTCTATAATGCCCAAACTAAAGAGATGGAGAACTAATTGCTGATTTCTAGAGCCTTGGGTTGGAGATGGTGGTGGACGAAGGGAGGTGGATGTGTTTACTGAGGGACTCTAGTGAGGACCCTTGTGAGGACCTTGTTGTTTCTTGATCATGGTGGTGGACACACAAACCCACATATGTACTAACATTACAGAGAATCACACACACACACAAATGAGAACATATATAATTTTGGAAATCACTAGATCTAGATGGACTGTGATAGGTTCCTGACTGTGATATTGCAAGATGCTCTCGTTGAGATTAGGTCAATAGCACATGAGATCTGTCTGCACTATTTCTTACAAGTGCATGTGAGTCTACGGTTGTCTCCAGATAAAAAGTTGAATTGAAATGGTGTATTATTTATTCTTTTTTTAAAGATTTTTTATTTATTCATGAGAGACACAGAGAGAGAGAGAGAGGCAGAGACACAGACAGAGGGAGAAGCAGGCTCCAGGCAGGAAGCCTGATGCGGGACTCGATTCCAGGAGCCCAGGATCATGACCTGAGCCAAAGGCAGACACTCACCCACTGAGTCACCCAGGCGTCCCAGAATTGGTTCTTAATTCTGAAAATGTGCATTGAAGTCTCTTTACGTGCATCACCTTTTCAGGGTAGTTGTAATAATCCAGGGGGCACATAGACGTATACTCTTGTGTGTGTATTAAGCACTCGAAATGCTGTTCAGCCTACCATAAACACTCAGCACATTTTAGCTATTATTACTCCAATCCTGCAGGGCAGATGTGTATTCGGATCATCTCTGATCCCAGTATATGTGTTTCTGATGCATTTTACAGACACCAGGTACTATGAGCTGAATAAATGACTTTGCTCACCTTCTGCACCAACCTTCAAAGAACATGGCTCAGTAAGAAGCGTTCTCTCTGTGGAGTCCGGAGTAATCAAGGACTCTAAACAGGAGGACAGTAGGACTATCTAAGACGCCACCTCCTAGCTGTCCCACTAATTTACTGTAAAGCTTTGAAAAGCCCATTTTCCCCCCTAAGTCTTGGTTCCTCCATTTGTCAGAGGAGGAATTACAATGGCATCATCTCCGTGGCCCTTTCCAAGTCTTAAATATGCATGGCTCTATGTTTTACAAGCACAGAGAATTATCTTTCCTGAAACATGAGTGCTGGACCAGAAGTCCATAGGTGATTATATATTGTCTCCAAAATTCTGGCCTCTAGTTCCATTTGAGTCAAGTTGACTCTTCCGTTTCTGGCCCCCAGTAAAGCACAGCTATTAGCAGCTGGTTTCTACCGTTACAGTTCTTTCAAGTATGTTGCAGTCAGAATATCTGTAGATGATAGCAAGCCAAGATTTTGGAAACCTTTAGGGGATAAGAAATTGTAGAAATTTAAGCTATAATTATAGTATTAATCACTACCATTGCATCACTGTCCTCCAAAGCCAAGGGGAGTTACACTTGTTAAATTCAAAAACAATAGAGGCATGTTGTGATTTATGAAAGTCCAAAAAAATAAAAGGCCTCCGAAAAATACCAGCTTGTTTATTTTATCTAATATTTGTAACACAACCCAATGTATTCGTGTCGTGTTTCTGAGAGGACTCCTGGGTAATTTTCCATGCCAGAGGTTAGCCAGCAGCTGACAGATGTCCTTACTCATAAAGGCCAGGTTCTACAGTGCTATGAGCATCACATGGATCATTCTTGCCTGTCCTCTTGCTCTGTATCAGCGCATCTGGAATGTCCAGCCACTTCAGAGTTGAAATCGCTTATATTTCTGTACTACCTTGGGATCACTTGCATATTAAATCATTGAGCATTTATTGAACACCTTGTACAAGCTTATCCCTCCCGGAGACACCATGAAATGATCACAGTGAAATATGCAAGATTCTCTGTTACTAGTAAATATGATATTTTTGAGGAACCTCCAAAGGCCTGGGAAGCAAGTAGGGCAAGAGTAATTGAAGAAGACGGGAAAATATTTTCAAAGTACTGAAAAAAAAAATGATTGGACTGTACTGCCAACAAAACTATCTTTTAAGAATAAGGCTGAAATAAAGACATGTTTGTATACATAAACAATGAATAGATTATGAATAGATTCTCATGAAATAAATTTATAGAGGATGTACTCGTGGAAAAAGAAATAATCCCAGTAATGAGATCTATGATGCAAAGAAACAGCAAACATTTGGGCAAATCCAAACAAACACCATCTGAAAAACAATAATAGTGTTTAATTTGAGGTTAAAAAATAAAAGCCGCTCAAGCTGCAACTTACATACTAGAGGACAATAACACATGCGCTGGAGAAGAGTGAGAAGAATAAAGTCCTTGTATTGTTCAGCATGGGAATAAAAATATCTGTTAACTGAGGACTTTGTTAATTATGTGTGTAATTTTTAGCATAACCACTAAAAACACTAAAAAGAGGAGATTAAATTAGAGCACACATGTTTAAATCCCCCCAAAACAAAGCAAACAACGAAGTCTACCAGAACGGGAGAATGAAGTTCTCAGGCCAGAGCAAAGGTGGGTCAGGCAAAAAGCGAGTCAGGTTATCCAGCAAAACCCGGAGAGAGGAATGTATCCGCTGGAGAGCCCTTCAAGGGAGATCACACGTTGGGCCGTCAGACCCCCCGTTGAAAGGATTCCGTACAAGGAGGCCCCCAAGCTCTCTTCGCTGAAGACTCATTCTTGAGGATATACAATCAGTGTCAATCTTCCAGTGAAAATGTAGCTAGCCTTAGAGATTGGCCTACATCCGTAGTTCTCAAAGGTAGGACTCCAGATTCCATTTCCAAATACATTGACTCAGTAAGGGCATTTTTTTTTTTTAAGATTGATTTATTTGAGAGACAGAGAGAGACAGGGTGGAGGGGCAGAGGAGAGAGAGTCTTAAGCAGATTCCATGCTTAGCATGGAGCCTAACACGTGGCTTTATCCGAGGTCATGACCTGGGCTGAAACCAAGTGTTGGATGCTTCACCGACTATGCTGCCCTGGCACCCCCGAAGGGCATTTTTTCCACATATCCCAAGAGGTAGTGAAGTGGCTGCCCTGAAGACCCCTGGTTTGAGAGGTGCTATCCTGCATGAGAATATCACAGCACCCTTGGCCTTCTGTCTTTAAACGCAGAGAAATACCAAGGCATTTGGTGTAGATCTCGATCTCTGGGAGAGTTTGAGGGAAAAAAAAATCATTCATTTAAATAAGACATTCTGCTTCACATTGCAAAATACAGGTTCCTAGGCTAAAAAAACTAAACAAAACGAAAAACAACTTTGGTACATTTGTAATGTAATGTCCCTGAACCAATACCTCATGGGAGGCAGCCCATCTGATCTGTCCTGCTGACACCCCAGCCCACCGTTCCTGCCACTTTTCTCATTTCGGCAAAGCTGGTGAAGAAATCTTTCCAGTAAATTGAGGCCATCTTGTTGAAGCCCCCAAAATGCCTGTCTCGACATCTATAGGACAATCAAACCTCGGACATTCACCAAACTAAATTCTTCCCCAGGCGGGAGCACACTTGAGAATTTATGACTTTGATAGAGACAGAAAAGTCTAACCCCTTACACTCATTCCTACAAATCACAGCATTTGTTTTTTTTTTTTTTTCTTTCTGGAGAAATTGATTTTAATAAGTTTCTTATATATATATTCATTGGGTCAATTGCGTATTCAGTTACCTTCCTATTCTCTTCCCCTTCATCACCCATATGCATTCCAGTATTCACATATCAACTTCCTCATATTTTATTACATCAGTTATTAACTCATTTATGACTCTCGATTACTTGATCATTTGTGTATTCATTTAAAATATACACGCACACATACACACGATCCTCATGCAAGCTTCTCCTTTGCTAGAGCCACACGCAGAGATTGGCAATACATCCATGATTCCTTCTCAAAGTTTCAGTCACTTCCTTTGGCTTTCCCTTTCCCCGCCCCCCACCTGTGAATCCACTACACATGCGACTCAGATCCTAAGTACATACCTAGAAACAAAATTTACAGCAGCTTCTAGATGCCAGTCAGGCCAGGCTTGGAGGAAAATTCTGTTTCCTTGAGTCAAATGTCAATCAGCCCAGAAATTTTGACCTAGCTTTTCAGGCTCTCTAAAGGGAAATCTCAGAATTTTTCTTCCTGTGCAAGCAAAAACCCCACTTCTTTCTTCCCGGGAGTGGGGGGTGGGGGTGGTCCTCCCTTATTATACAGATAAAACACTTCTGACACTTCTAGTCACCAAGTATGTGGAGGCTTTTCCCCACACCAAGCAATTGTCTGTGACACCAATTCAATTCTTACCCTTCACACCTGGAGATGGTATCAGATCCTACAGGTTAGGGGCACAGTCCCACAAGACTGCCCCTCCCCCCCACACACACACCTTTATACTCCTCAGGTGCCAGTGGTGAGCCTAGGTTATTTCCACCTGTGCCTCTCTGACCAACTGGCCATAGATCAGAACTTGCAGCGAACCCCTCCTTGGGTTTGAATAATTTGCTCGAGTGACTCGTAGAACTCAGGGAAACTTTTATGTTTTTTTTTTTTTTTAAGATTTTATTTATTTATTGGAGAGAATGGGAGAGAGAGACCGAGCACTGACCCACAAGCAGTGGGGGAGGCAGAGGGAGAAGCAGGCTCCCCGCTGAGCAGGGAGCCCCATGAGGGACTCTATCCCAGGACCCTGGGATCACGACCTGAACAGGAGGCAGACGCTTCACCGACTGGGCCACCCAGGTGCCTCTCAGGTAAACTCTTATTTATTTGTTTAATAAACTTGTTTCCAAGCTTATTAAAGACGAGGATAAAGGATAGAGATGAACAGCCAGATGGAGAACCGTAGGTGAGGTCTGGGAGGGTCCTGAACGCAGGTGCCCCTGTCCCAGTGACATTAGGGCATGTCACCCTCCCAGTGTAGATAGATGCGTTTGCCAATCTGGAAACTCTTGGAACGTGCTTTTTTTTTTTTTTTTTTTTTTTTTTTTTTAATAGAGGCTTCATGACATAAGCGTGTTGATCAAATCATTGGTCGTGGTGGGAGATTGATTCAAACTCCAGGCTCTCTCTGCTCCGGCGTCAGGGACTGCAAGCTCCAACCCGCATCACCGGGCTCTCCTGCAGCCAGCTCCCAGCCGCAGGCCACCTGAGGCCTTTCCCAGAGCCACCTCCTTGACATGAAATAAAGCATACTTGGGCATGAGGGCTTACAAGGATTTTAAGGGTTCTTTTTTAAAAATTGTGTTTATTTGTTCATGAGAGACAGAGAGAGAGAGAGAGAGAGAGAGAGAGAGAGGCAAAGACCCAGGCAGAGGGAGAAGCAGGCTCCATGCAGGGAGCCTGATGTGGGCCTCGATCCTGGGACCCCGGGGTCACACCCTGGGCTCAAGGTTGCGCTCAGCAGCTGAGCCCCCTGGGACGCCTGGAAACTGCATTTTCAGTGATGCAGCAGGACCAGGAAAGGGAAGTTCCTTGTGATCTTACAGTACAGGGGACTGGGAAAGGGGAAATAGTCCATAAACCAGTGGTAGACAGATTGGTGGGAAGGATCGGAGGCCGGGAAGTCAGGCGGAGACCAGATCATGCCACGTGTGATCGTGTTAAGAAGCGTGGCCTTCCTTCTCGGGAAGGCACGGCAAGTGAATGATTTACACGTGGGAGGAAACCGGCCACAGGGATTTTGTTTTTATTTTGGGAAGATCACTTATGGCCAAAGCAGGTCGAGATGCGAGCGATAGCTCAGGAAGAGGCTTCCTTGTTCGCTGGGGAATGTCGTCAGAGAATCAAAAACGGCTTAATCTGACCTTCTGAGCCAGGCTTGTCCCTAAGAACCACCTTTCACTCATGGGTATAGGACCAGATTCTTTTTTTCCCTTTCGTCATCTCCTGTGTATTTTAGTCCACATATCCTATCAGTTTCAGCCTCTAAATGCTTTGAAAGTGCATCACCTTCTTCTCTTCATTTCTATTGTCGCTCCCCTGGTTCAGACACTTGTCATCCCTGACCCGAACTATTGTTACCACTCCTTCACTATTTTTGTCACTTCCTCAGTGACAAAAATAGTGAAGGATCCTTCCCACCAATCTGTCCACCACTGTTAGCAGAGTGAACATTGTAAGTGGCTTTTTTTCCTGATTAAATTTTTCCAATAGGGGCACCTAGGTGGCTCAGTGGTTGAGCATCTGCCTTTGGCCCAGGGAGTGACCCCCGGGGTCCCGGGATGGAGTCCCACATTGGGCTTCCCTCAGGGAGCCTGCTTCTGTCTCTGCCTCTATGTGTCAATCATGAATAACTAAATAAAATCTTTCAAAAGAACAAATTTTTTCCAGTAGCTCCCCATTCCCTAGAAGATCAAGTCTAAATTCCTATAACGTACCCAATTTCATGGTGGCTTCTCCAGGACAATTTCCTCTGTTGATTATTGCATTTTTGAAAACCGGATCAAATCCCCCAAATAAGAATCCCCTCCTTTTTTAAAAAAATATTTATTTATTTATGATAGAGAGAGGGAGAGAGAGAGGCAGAGACACAGGCAGAGGGAGAAGCAGGCTCCATGCTGAGAGCCCGACGTGGGACTCGACCCCGGGACTCCAGGATCGCGCCCTGGGCCAAAGGCAGGCGCTAAACCGCTGAGCCACCCAGGGATCCCCAAGAATCCCCTCCTTATAGTCTTCTGTAAGAAATAGGCATCCACTCCACAATGCCATCTTCATATGAGGCACACATCTCCTCGTTACACTTATTTCATTGTGCTGATATTTATTTGAGTGTATATCTGTTTTTACTTACTGTCTTCCTTGGGGGCAGAAACTTATATCTTATTTATTTATAAGAGCCTGTAGCCTGGTGTACTGTGTGCTTAAATGGATGGCTCCTTTTCCCCCAATTTTTTTTTAAATGGACAAACAAATGAACAGTGATTTTTTTAAAACATGAAAAGAATGGATTAAAATTTTAAAAATGGGTCAAGTTCAACTAAGGTAGAAAAAGAAAAAGCACGTGTTTCTGGTATTCTGGAGCAGAGGAATTTTTTTTCAGCTTGGAAAGGTACAGGAGACCTTTTGCTCACTGTTACTCATCCATTATGATTCCCTCTATTAAAAGTATAAATATGCCATGATGGTTTTTAATATTGATCAACTCTAAGCATGCATCTATCGATACCTAGGGAGAGATTGACTCACAGAGTTTCCAATGATGTGGTTAGAAAGTGCTTTGGATAGTCACCGGGGTCAGGCCTGGGAGAGCCAAGAAATCCAAGTGTTTCCCCCCTATCCCCCACTAGCTTTCTGAGTCTAATGGGAGCTACTTGGGCTCATCCCAGGTAACTGCAGGTTCTCAAAAGCCAGATTAGGTGGGAAATCCTTCACAGACTGAGACTAATGATCTGATAGATTCTATGACCAGTGAATTGGAGACTCCTTCAGGTCCAGTGGAGAACGTGAAAGCCAGATAGGAAATGAGGAAACACAGCTGGAAGTACTAAGAGAACGTGAGACCGAGGGGTTGAAATGGCTGTGGGGAGAGGCAGTTGTCTAGGAGAATAACATAATTGAGAGAATCGGGAGAGAAAAGCAACTTGGGGATGGAATTTTCAAATTGTGTGAGTGCATGTTCTCTCTTTGGATGCCCTATGGCATTTTGGAGGTAATATTGACTCCCGCAGGTAACTGGTCGGTGAGGATGGGCAAAGGAAGTAGTCAGAAAAGAACATTTATTCACCGTGTGCTCTGTGTGAGGTCTCCCACTCACTGCTGGAGATAGATCTGCAGAAGGACTTGATTTTGCCCTAAATGAACTTTCTGACACCGTATGAGGGAGCTATGGCGAATTCCCCATGTATAAGTAGGAAAAACTGAACTTCAGAGAGGTTCAATATCATTCATTTAGGAAGAGAGGCATTCATATAGACAAGAGAGAACTAGATTTTCCAAGAGTCCGATGATAGGAGCAGACCAGAGATGAGGGGCTTGCTCATCTCTGGAGAGACGTTACATTTTTCCTCTCTGAGTGACGTTACTAGTCCTGATGGGGAAGGATGCAGAGAGTGGCATTCCTTCATCCTACAAAGAGGTAATATCTTATAAACCTCTCTATCTTTAAGGTGGTTCTAAGAATTTAGACTGTTCCCCTCTTAGCGTGGCATGATCTTCAAAAGGAAGGTTTTTCTTTTCCTTTTTTTTTTTTTTTTTTTAATTCTCTATTCTGTTATTGAGATGACACTGGTCTATGATCATCACATTACTAAATGCTATTGGAACTTGACAGGACTGTAGTTGGTGTGACACAAATTAATAGGAACAAAAATACAGAATATTTTAGACGTGAAAGATGACGTTTGTGCTGAGTTGTATGACGTAATATCTCAAAATGACTATGCTCATGCAGTTTTGAAATCTTCCTATCACTGTGCACTGCATAGCTGTAATGGGTACCAAATCTAAAGTACTAGGTTTTTCTGAATTAGCAGTCAGGAAGGTCAATGTCGCTATAGAATATAACAGAATAACAGGACCTTGTAACTCATTTATTGCTGTTTGATTTATCATTAGTCACCATCTCTCCAATTGAGACCCTAATTTTAATTAGTTTTACCCATGGACGTTCTCCTTAAGTGAGGATAGAAATGAGGCAAGCACACACATCACTACTTGTGAAATTATGTAAAAAAAAAAATTATGGGATCCCTGGGTGGCGCAACGGTTTGGCGCCTGCCTTTGGCCCAGGGCGCGATCCTGGAGACCCGGGATCGAATCCCACATCAGGCTCCCCGTGCATGGAGCCTGCTTCTTCCTCAGCCTGTGTCTCTGCCTCTCTCTCTCTCTCTCTCTGTGACTATCATAAAAAAAAATAAAAGTAGACTGTTTCTTAAAAAAAAAAAAAAAATTATCACTGCAGTCATGGATATATGAGCCTCATCATTAGCTAAGAACTATATGTTCATCCATCCAGTTCACAGATTGGAAATTGAAGCCTGCAGATATGAACTATTTTCCATGAAACACTTAGCAAATAACCACAGGATTCAGAATTTGAAGTGAGTGTGAGTGCAATAATTTTTCAGTGGCACTTAGCCCATTTTCTTAGCTATAGCATTTTACTTTTTTTTTTTTAAGCATGTTTTCATCCTCTGGGAATATTACCGGAACCAACACTACATTTAGGTTATCAAGAAGCAAATAAGAAATGATAATTAATTATAGAAATTTTAACAGATAATCTAAGCCGTATGTAAAAGTCTAAGCATTTGCCAGAGTATTTGACTAAGGCATTTACACTTTTGCATCCTCTGGATGGACAAGGTTCAGTGAGAATTTTACAGCAGTGGCCCACCATGTGAATAGAGTGGGTGTGTATCTGGCACTTGAAGAAGTAGGGATGTTGACAATCAGCCTCAGATAAGCTTTATTCTGAGAGAGAGAACGAATGTGAGACTGTGAGACCGGGCTTCGTCCATCAGCTCTAGAGCTTTTTGGACTTTATGCTTAGGTGTCCATCACAGACACTTTGCAGATATCCTTGTATCCTTGTTTGGTGGCTTTCTGCCAGGACTGACCGCCAGTATGGTTTGGAGACATTTCTCCAAATACAAATGCTTAAGTCCCATCCATGAAGATTCTAGTTCACTAGATCTGGATACGCTTAAGTGTACGTCCTTAGAAACTCTCACCAAATAAACTTTTTGAACAGATCTGACTGAGAATCAATGTAGAAACACCCCACCCTCTTCCACTTTGAAAGTAGCAAAGTGAAAGGCAAATAGTGAAAGGGAGACTGGGAAAGAAGATTTCCAAAATTCAGAACTTACTTAGTCTGTTGCTCAAGGAGCTCCAGAATGTGAACTATAATTATCGCATGACCCTTGATGTTCAGGTTGTTCAACAGCATGTAAAGATATAGAGAACACACAGAATCCTATGTGTTCCCAAAAAGTATAAATGAGATTGTTGCATGTGCCTCCGTACTTTGTCCTAAGGACTATGCTATCTTCAACCCTGGCAAGCTAAGGGTGGCACTGGGGCTCTGAAGGGGGCTCAGGAGCAGGTGCAAGCTGGGAGCAGGTAATAAGCCAAAGGGGAGCAGAAGCCTGAGAACTGGATGACATGGCCTCCGGAAGAGAGTGACCATCCAGAGCATGAGGTTCCATGGGACAAGCAGAGGCATCCTGCCACACTAGCTGCGGGAGGTGGGTCCTCATGGTCAGGAACAAGGAAGCAAGTATGATTAAGAGGCAGCATTAAGAAAAACTTGCTAGTTTGAAGGAACAAAGGAGAATATCTTTCTTAGTCCTTGCCAGCCCTGAAAGTTGCTATGAGGTAATCAAGCCTATGTGAGCAGCACTGAGAACCAGAGATAAATAAGAAAAAAACAAAACAAAACAAAAAACTAAAAAAAATCTACTTTCAAGGAATCACATTCTACTTTGATAAGTGTGTGCAAGGAACAGAGTTAGGAGTTAATTCACCGGAGGTTTCTGGTGAAGTTATTCAAGGTAGGCCATGCCTGAAATATCATGGTGGAGGATATTTTGTGGTTTACCACACAGACATGGCTAGCAGAGTGAGGGCATTCTTGGCAGGGGAAAAGCATGTGCAGGCACCAGAGCAGTGGAACAGGATGACATGTTAGGAGAGCTGCAAGCCAGTGCTTGTGCTTGAAGTTGAAACGCAAACATAACTGTTGAAAGATGCAGAAGCAGCTAGGGGAGGGCTCATGAGACAGTGCAAATGCCATGAAGCCGTTCCCTCTGCTTCCTGGACACCACTGGCTGGCAAGAACGTAGTGTATGTTGTGTTCCTCCAAGAAGTAGAGCTACCTTGGGGAATAGTGAGCTCTGCATGGTTGTCAGCATTCAGAGTATTTGCGTACTGACATAGAATTTAGACTACGTGGTGTAAAAGATCTCTTTCCAGGTGTGAGGTATCCTCCACTATCCACTTAGAGACATCAACCTTTAAGAATGGGCATCACTCGGGAAATATCAGGAAGGGAGACAGAACATAAAGACTCCTAACTCGGGGAAACGAACTAGGGGTGGTGGAGGGGGAGGAGGGCGGGTGTTGGAGGGGAATGGGTGACGGGCACTGAGGTGGACACTTGACGGGATGAGCACTGGGTGTTTTTCTGTATGTTGGTAAATTGAACACCAATAAAAATTAATTAAAAAAAAAAAAGAATGGGCATCACTCTTGTGAGTAAGATGTGAATGAAAAAGAAGAAATAACAATAAATAAAAGAAATAGGGACAGTGGAAGATACTGCAGTGGATGGTAAGAGTAGTAGGGCAGGCGAACATAATCCAAAGCATGTTATCCTTCCTGGATATTCAAAAATATACCAACTGTTCTCTTCTCCATTCTTGTTCCCTTCTGATCCAACATCAGACCGATATCCAATATGTCTCCATAATGGTCTGAGTGGTTTTAATAAAGAGACAACCAGGTGATGCCATCTCTCTACCCTCCATCTTCTAATAGCCTCCCATTATTCTTACAAACTATTTTCCATGGGCTACAACCACTTTTATGGTCTACCTGTGTCAGTCCCCCAGTCTCGTTTGATACCAGAGTCCTTTATGTTACAATATCTCAGCGCAGGTACTGTTGGTATCTTGGGCTGGATAATTCTTTGGGGGCTGTCTTGAGCATCCTAGGATATTCAGTAGCATCCCTGGTCTCTACTCACTAGAAAGAACTTTCTTACCAGTTAATGCAACCAGAAATTTCTCCAGATTGCCGAATGTCCCCTGGATCTCTCTTCTCTGGGTGCCATGTTTATTCAAGTGAGCCATGATTCCTTTCCTCATGAAACTTCAGAAGTCTCCACCTCGTTTCTCTGAAATAATCTCTATCTTCCCACCTCCAAACCATTAATGTCTAATCATTGCTTGTATCATTTTCTTCATGGAGCCTACAGTGCTCCACTGATCACATTGCAGCAATAACAGCATTTCTTCGAGGGCTTCATTTGCAGCTTTATGTTCATCACTGGGATGTTTGGAATAATTTCTTACTCTTCCTCCAGCCAGTGTACTTCATAAGAACAGGGACCTTGTTTGTTTTTACTTCCCATTTTGTCCTCAGTACCTAGCATAAACGCTGGCACATCATGGAAACTCATCAAACACTTATTCAGTGCATAAATGAAAACTGAACAAAAAAAATAACAATTATCAGAAAAGTGGAATTAGATTTATAGCCTAACAATTATTTGCTAAGGGGTTGCTTTTGAATTAAGCAGTATGGGACCGGGGGCCACGATGAAGAGTACTATACAGCCTTTGCCCTAAGAGGTGTAGCCTTGGGGAAGAAATCAATTTGAAGGTAGAAAGTAGTGATAGAACATTCTTTCTAAGTCATCAAGTGGCCCTCTGAAAAGCTTGAAGCCGGGAATATACAGAAGAAAAATTCCAAGTTCTGCTTATGACAATGAGAAAAGGTTTCACAAGGAAGGTCATTTTTTTTTTTTTTTTTGAGAGGGAGGTGGGAGGGGCAGAGGGAGAGAGACAATCTTAAGCAGACTCCCCACTGAGTGCAGGGCCTGACATGGGACTCGATCTCACAACCCTGAAGATCATGACCTGAGCCCAAATCTAGATTCAGACACTTAACTAACTGGGCCACTGAGGTGCCCCCCAAAGAAGGTAACTCTTGAGCCCAAACCGAAGGGTTAGATAGAGATATCCAGCTGGACAAGGCTGATGGAATAGAGAGGCATTATTGCTGGTGTGATGGGTGAACAATCGACCCTAACAATGCTGCAGGTGCACAGCAATCCAGCCAGCCGAGCATCTCCGCATAATTCTGGGAAATGAGTTGGAAGACGTAAGCAGAGATGGAGCATGAGAACCTCATGTGCCAGCCTTAGAAATTTGGACTTTGTCCTGAAGACAATAGGTGGTCGCAGAAGGGCGGCAAGCAGTGGTGTGAGTCCGATCTGTGATTTCAGAATGATGATCTGAGTGTTCGGCCAGCAGGTGAAGAAGGACACAACTTCGTAACTCGGGGTGTCGTCGAAAAAAAAATCTTTAAAAAATTTTAATTAACAGTAACAACAGCAACAACAAACTTTGAGTGGCTGTGGACCTGGCACACAGGAATTTCTCAGCAAGGAAAACCAGAAGGCAAACCCAGTGTGAGGTCTGACATGCACTGACCCTGTTCTTACCCAGAGGAGGGCAAAGAGCTTCGTGCAACCAGACGGCGCTCTCTCCTGTGAACGCCAAGTATTGTTGAGGGCAAAATGCATCCCGGGGTGAGGGATCAGGAGGCCAGCTCCAGGCTTCGGGGGAAAAGAGGCAAACATCGGCATTTTCTGGGCACTGTGGCATTCTGAAACCTGATGATTGTTTGTTTTCCCATTGTCTGCAAGTCTGCCTCTCCCTCCAACATGAATAATCGTCAGGGTTTTGCTCGGCCGAAGTATATTCCAGGGAAATCGGATCTGCAATTTTGCAGAATTTCACAATGCCTCGTTGCAGTTCTGTGTCACACTGTTTGTTTAAATCTAGTTTATTTTACCTTTTGGTCCTGGACGTGCTACGCGCTGAAATATTTATATCCCTGCCTCTTAGGAGTGGAGCATTTCCTTTGTTCTGCACCGAAAAAAAAATGTGCTGACCTGTTCTATGTAGATGAGTAATTGTTTTTATTTTAATTACTTGAATGCCTGTGGAAGGAGATTGGGGTTGTCTGGCCCGTTCTCTCCTGGGTCGTTTCTTCTTTCCCTTTCACCCACAAAGTTCTTGCCCTCATCACCCACAACGTTCTTGGAGACCGTTTGAAGCTGGGAGATCCCAGCTAAATCCAGCCTTTAGAAAAGAGGTATGGGGGGGTCGTAAGGCTCAATAAACATATCTGCTGCCCAGTACAGGTTTCCCCTTTTGCCAGCCAGGTTCCAGGACACCGGAAAGAAAGGCCCAAGTACATTCTTGTCCTTCTTCAGATCTTATTTCTGAAAACAGCCCCTCCTCCACCTCACCCATATTCCTTATTATATGGCCTTCTGTTCTCAACTCGCTGCCTGCTGATCTCATTCATTCATTCATTCATTCATCCATTCAACACAGTTATTGAATGTTCCTGGTGGGCCAAGCAGTGAGTAAAGCAGGTAAGCCTGCCCTTTGAGGGGCCACAGTCCGACATAGGAAGCAGATATCTCAGCGGTGAATACCACCATGGGGGTGGCAGAAGGGATACGACAAGAGGGGGAGCTGTGTGGTTCTGATCTCATGGATGTTATGCCAGGAGAAGTGCTACTCAAGCTGAGGGAAGAGAGGGAAAGCTGGAGGAGGCTAGTGCCAGGAAGGAAAGATGTTCCAAGCTGGCATTGGAGTGTCATTTGGTTAAGAGTCTCATCTAGGGAGATAAGGACCAAGGTGGTATTTCCTAAAAATCTGGTTTCTATGACAATAGGGTCAGACGTGTTTGTGTTCAACACCAGCTCCATCTCCTCAGAGCTGTTTGGTCTTAAGCAAGTTACTTACCCTTTCTATGGCTGATTGCCATCATCTAGTCCATAGGGTGGATGCAAGGGTTGACTAAGGTCGGACATGTCAGTCATTCACACACTGGCTGACACACAGTGACCTCTTGATAAACATTAGGTCACGTTATTCCCTTTATTGGTACCACGATTATCATCACCACTGTTATTATTACATATCTTTTATCTCATCCTCACTCTGCCCTTATATTTTCTGCTCTATTTTGTTGTTGTTGCCTCCTTAAGGCAGGTGATTTGGGATCAGCATCTTTCTGGAAGCCACCTAACCCTGGGTCCTCTCTTTACCCATCTCCTCTCCTCTCTCCATCTTTCTTCTCCTTTCCCTTACCTTTTCACTCCTGTGGCTGACACTCCACTACAACTGGACCCCCAGAACTGGATGAGGGATAGCCTAAGATCATGGAGTCCTGGGTATTATTACTTCCATGCCAGGACTGTATTAGCAACAATGCCTATGCACAGCTTGCTTGGAATTCATGTTAGCATGCTCCACCACTTATGGGGGTGGGGATTGATTAGGGCATAAATTGTGGGTAAAATAATATCTCTTACCTAGCCATCAACACTGAAGAGACTCTTCAACTATGGTAATGTTTCTGTTTCTCCACACGTACATATTTATACCGCCATACTTGAAATTAGGATTCATCTCCCATCCAAACTCGTGTGATATCATCACCAATATTCTTTCTCTGCTTCCAAATCCAGCTTCCACTGAGATATCAGAATATTTTTCCTCTGAGACTGCACAGATCACATTATATCTGTGTTTGAAAGCCTTCCAAGATGCCCTGTATTTTGAATAATAAGACTGTCAGGACACTTTTCATTTCAAGGAGCAACAATAAACTCCTATCACATGAAAGGTAGTGAGAGTATATTGCTTTACCTATCTGAAAAATCCAGAGGTGATTTGGGCTTTTTATTTTTTTAAGATTTTATTTATTTATTCATGAGAGACACACAGAGAGGCAGAGACACAGGCAGAGGGAGAAGTAGGTTCCCAGTGGGGAGCCTGATGTGGGACTCGATCCCAGGACCCCAGGATCACGCCCTGAGCTGAAGGCAGATGCTCAATCACTGAGCCACCCAGGCATCCTTGATTTGGGCTTTGGTTCCACTTTGATTAGGACTTCAGCTTTGTCTCTCTGTTACTCTCTTGACTTCCTTCCAAATGTCAGACTTACTTTCTAACTGGCTTCTTTCATGCTGGGAAACTGTTGAACAAGCAGTCAGAGGTCTCCTACTGCGGTTGTTTTTATTCACTTAAATAATAATTTCTGGATTATTAGATTGTAATTGTTTGAATATTCCTCTGATGTTGTACCATCTAGATACAGGGATACATGGAAATCAAAGAATTCTTCAATGGCTTCATCCTGAGCTGTGGACCCACCTCTGGAGCAATCCCTGGACTGATAGAGATGTCATGAGATGATTGCCTTACAGTTGATATTACTTCTGAGTTGAGCACTATGAGAAGGTATATAGTTTGTTGGTTTAGGAAAACCCCAGTGGTATAAGTGAAAGGGATCTTTCTAGCCAGACAACACGAGCCCTTGTAGAGGGCTGCAGCAGATGCTGGGAAGCAGGCAACCATATCCCCCACCTGAGGATATCATCCAAGGCTTGTCATGGTCGTGCTCCAACCTATGACTCCGATTTCCCAGCCTTCCTCTTTTTAGATTACTCCTGCCAAACTGAATTAACTGCCCAAACTTCCCATTTCTATGCTTTTACTCCAGCATGATTTTCTGCACAGAATGCCATGCTCCTGCCTCTGTACTCTCTTCCATTCTGCCCTTCTCAGCCATAGAACACCCATTCTGTACTCTAAGACCCACCTCAACTGCCACCTCCTCATGAATCCTATGATATTTTCCCATCTCTTTCTTCACCTGTAGGTAAGGAAAAAACACTGAAGCTGCAATCATCCAATCTGGGTTTGCCTCCTAGAGCTATGCCTTACTTATAGCTATGACTGCCCTGCTTGCTTTGTCTCTTTCTCACCTTCCAAGGACCTGCTTTCTCTGCGTTTCATTTTTTTCATCAATGAAAAAGTACCAGCTTTGCCCTGTAATTTTTCTGTGTCAATGATGTCATCTCTTATTTAAATACCTAAAACACTTCTGAATTAGATCTTTTTAAAGATTTATTCATTTGAAAGAGAGTGGGAGAGAGCATGTGTGCAGGGGGTGGGGGTGGGGCTTGCAGAGGCAAAAGGAGAGAAAGAATCAAGCAAACTCCCTGCTGAGTGCAGAGTCCAACATGGGACTCAGTCTCAGAACCCTGAGATCATGACCTGAGATGAAACCAGGAGCCAGATGCCTGACTGCACCCAGGTGCCCAAGAGTTAAATTTTTGAGCCGGGATTTTGGAAAACCTGGAGGGCTACTTATTTTGTTAAAGGAATATTCAAAGAATTACAGTCTAATAACCAGAAATTATTATTGAAGTGAATAAAAACAAATGAAGACAGCCTGTAAAAGTCACTGCTTGTTGAAGTCCTGGCCCTGAAGTATCAGTATATATTTTTCTCTCACTTGCAAATAAGTCTCCATTCTGCAGAACACTTTTATTTCTGAGACCTCACTTGTAAATCAAATGTCATATACTCATTTTTGTACATTTTAATCATAGAGATAAATTGTATGAATTTTTTCAAGTTTTAGTGGCCTCTGATATTTCAGATCCTTGTCAAGTCATTAATAAACTGTAATTACATACTTAACTATACTTTTTAATGGTATATTTTAATGAAGTGAAAATACTTTAGGTTTATGAATACTAATTATTATAACTTTTTGCAAGTTCAAGCTTTGGCTATAATGAGTTTTAATCACTGTTGCACGCTTGGATTCTGGTTTCCTTTTAGAGTAAAAGCATAAGTAGATGTTATGAAGGTGTTATGAGAAAATTTTGGTGCAAAATGTCAGCTATAATGGTGAAGTAAAGACCTTTCAAGAACTCATACAGTTGTAGGGCACTCAGGTGGTTCAGTCAATTAAGCGTCTGACTTGATTTCAGCTCAGGTCATAATCTCAGGGTGGTGGGACTGAGCCCCATGTTGGGCTCTGAGCTCAGATCAGAGTCTGCTTGTCCCTCTCCCTCTCTCTGTGTCCTTCCCTCTGCTCCTGGATGCTAACGTAATGTGCACATGTGCTCTCTCTCTCGTATAAGTAAATAAATGAAAAATAAATATATAAATAAATAAATACTTTTTTATATAGATTTATTTTTTATTGGTGTTCAATTTGCCAACATATAGAATAACACCCAGTGCTCATCCCATCAAGTGCCCCCCTCAGTGCCCATCACCCAGTCACCCCCACCCCCCTCCCACCTTCCCTTCCACCGCCCCTAGTTCGTTTCCCAGAGTTAGGAGTCTTCCATGTTCTGTCTCCCTTTCTGATATTTCCCACTCATTTTTTCTCTTTTCCCCTTTATTCCCTTTCACTATTTTTTATATTCCCCAAATGAGTGAGACCAAATAATGTTTGTCCTTCTCCGATTGACTTATTTCACTCAGCATAATACCTTCCAGTTCCATCCACGTCAAAGCAAATGGTGGATATTTGTCGTTTCTAATGGCTGAGGAATATTCCGCTGTATACATAAACCACATCTTCTTTATCCATTCATGAATAAATACTTTTTTTTTTTAAAAAACTCATATGGTTGCCTTTATGTCAGTCCTGAGAATGATGGATGAAAGACTGTGAACATTTTTAATCAGGCTTTTAAAGATGTGAGAATTTATATGGCTTTTAATATCTTTTTTTTTGTGAACTATGCTAGTTTTTGGCATTATCAATTTCACCAGCATACCTGAGAAGCAATTAAAGATATAAAATCTGATTCGTGAATGTCCGTATAACACTGGGTTAAGAATGCAAAAACTGGAGGGGGAGAAAGCATTGCATCAGTGATGGAGACTTGTTAGAAGGATGTAGGAGTCCATTGGAAGAAATTCCAAATCTAGGAATGATCTAGGATGAGTCAAACAACAAATTAGAAAATGATAGTATTGAATTAAGAACCACAAAATAAATATCCACAAGTCCATATTGATAGAATAAATGAACAAGTCAACGAATGAGTAAATAAATAAAAGGAGAGACAGAGTAGCCCTTATGGTACAACGTAATAGTTCTATTTTTACTAAAACAAGTTACCAAAAATTTAGTGGATTGAAAGGATACAAATTTGTTTCAAAATTTAAAAATTTATAAATTCAGAATCCTGAAATAAGTGTCAGTGTGCTGAAGTCAAGGTGTTGACAGGAGTTCATCCCTTTCTAGAGGCTCTATAGGAGAATCCATTTCTTACTTTTCTAGATTCTGGAGACTTTCTATATTCCTAGGCTCACTGCCCACTGTACTACCATCATTAAAGTCACCGATGCCAGTAGGATCTTTCTCATGCCACAGCACTCTGACATGGACTGTTTTCCATCTTTTTCCCAATTTAAAGTACCTTTGTGATCACACTGGGCCACCTAGGTAACTCAGGACAGTCTACTTGTTTCACAGTCAGTTGCATTAGCAACCACATTTCTGTCTGCAATCTTATTTCTTCCTTGCCATGAAACATTATATATTCACAGGCTTCTCTGGGGTTTAGTATGAAACATCTTTGGGGGAAGCCATTATTCTTCCTATTGTATAGAATTATACTTAATCAATGTAAAAGGAATGATATAAATAGAATATTACTATTTGGCATATACCATTGTAATAACTGTCTCCTGCATTAATTGATACTTTAATTAGGGATGATGAGAGACAGAATATTTGCATACCTTCGAACTATCTACGCACAATACTTCCTAATTACAAATGGAGTAACTTTTCATGCATAAACATGACATACGCCATCATAATCAAATAATTAGTGATCTATGAGACAACTAGAATAACTTAATATGTGTAATTGGAATCCCCAAAGAGACAAAAGATAACAGAAGAAAGTATTTGAAGAAATAATGACTAAAAACTGTATTTGATGAAAACCATAAACCTTCATATTTGAAAAGCACAACAAACCTGTAGCAGAAGAAACATGAAGAAAGCGACACAAGACATATCGAAATCACATTTCTTAATCTCATGCTCAAAATAATCTTAAGAGCTGGGGTACCTGGGTGGCTCAGTTGGTTGGGTGTCCTGCTTGAGCTCAGCTCAGGTCTTGATCTCAGTGTCTAAGTTCAAATCCAGCATTGGGCTCCAGACTGGGCATAAAGCCTACTTAAAAAGAATCTTAAGAGCTGATAGAAAGGAAAAAACACGTTATGTACATAAGGTCAAAGATAAGAATAATGCTGATGAGTCATCAGGAAAATTGGAACTCAGAGCCTAACAAAGCAACATTATTAAAATATTGGGTGATAAAAGGACCAGTCTTCAATCTGGAACTGTATAACCAGCAAACCCTGTTTCGTTTTGTTTTGTTTTCAAAAACCTGTTTTAAAAGTTAAAGCAAAATAAAGAATTTTACAGACAAAGGGCTAGAAGAACTCATTGCTACCCAACTGTCCCTAGAAGGAATGGTTTTAAAAAAAATATCCTTGAAACAGACAGAAAGTAATACCAGAGGAAAATTTGCCTCTAAAAAAAGAAAATTAATTTTCACATTGTAACTCAGAATTTCATTAATTATTTCCTGTAAATAATTGGAAATGTGGGATTGTTGATTTTTAAAAGCATTTATGTTACAATGATATGATTATTTGTATTTCTTTATTTCTTTTCCCCTTGAATTATCATCTAGAACCTCCTTGCTTCTGTAAATTACCACAATTCAAAATTTAGCGCAATAATGGACACCAACAGAAACTCTAAAATAATATTTTTGGACACAAGATTAATTTTGTTCAGTTCCATAAACATTTTTTAAGCCCTACTCTAGTTTTGGCCCTAAGTTACAAACATAAATAGCCATGGTCTTTCTCTACAAAAAAGGAACAGAATGACAAGAAAATGTGAATGTTAGTTTTCACTGATGTATCTTCATGTTGCCTTCAATTTCAGAAGGTAGTTGTGAGAACTGCAATGAAATGATGTATGAATGCATGCTCTTTTTTTGGGATGAAAGCTGTGTGGTGCAGGATAAAGAAAGTGGCTTCGGAGATGACAATTCTAGGTTTCAATCTTAGCTCTACACTTCCTAACTGTGAAACTTTGCCAATCCTCCTATCCTCTCTTGGCTTCTACTCTTACATCACTAAGATGAGGACAATTAAACAAATCTCATGGGGTTGTTATGAAGGTAAAATGAGATAATCGATACTGAGAACTCCAACCCCATGCAGGACAACCTGGTCAGTGTTCAACCTAACAAATTCCCTTCCTCTAGAATGGAACAAGGGACTGTCTGAGAGGCTGCTGATCATCAAGAGAAGAGAGAAGGCTGTCAGCAGGAGAACATAACAATTTATAAATTTCTTATTTCACAACAAGCTCTGGGACATCCATCGTCCATGGAAATAAACAAACTGAGTCTGGGGCCCGTTCCCAGCTGTGGAGTCCAGTGCAAATGCACCTGAATGAGTAACGTGTGCTGCAGATGACTCACCAGCCCCCGACTGCAATCTGGGTCCATCTGCTGAGAAGGGCCAGCCACCCCACCCAAAAGAGGCCCACAAGGACTTCTACAGATCATTGCTTGGAAAGAGAGAACTCTGTGTACTTGTAAGGTGTGTTAGGCAAAGCCCTTGTTCCACTTATTGAGTAGGCCGTGAAAGAAGCAGGCGAGTTTCTTGATGCATCTTTAGAGCTCATCAAGCTCTTAATTTCTCTTTTCGCAAAAGTAAAAATTGATTCCAGGAAGGAGAGGAATGATTTTCCCAAAGTCTCACAAATAAACATCAGACCTCTTTCTCTTTAATCTGACATGTTTCTACTTTGCAGAGTGCTGCTCAGTAAGGCATCTGCTGAAGTGTTTTCTTCTTGGGCGTTATAGGACAGGAATGGAATGAAAGAGATGGTAAGCATGTCCCAGATCCCTCCAAGACCCACCCAGTATCCTCACATGCTGAGAATTGTTCTGGATTCTTGTACACATACAGTCTGATGTCTGATTGCTAAACCAACCACTTGTGGCTTTCCTGTCTCCATCGCTCTGATCTTTTGAATTCTTCTTTGCAAGGTTTTAGTTAGACAAAGATGCAAATACATACTTCCATCCACTCACTTATTCCTAACAGATATTGCTGAGCAGTTGTGGCCCTTGTTCTCACGGAGTCAGGAAGTTATCTAAAATATCGTCTTAACACAGTCCTCTCAGAAGCTGACACATGTGGGAAACATTTCCAGAGCTACTCACTGTGCCATCACAAAGAGAGGTGCGCTTCTCTTAGACAGTGTTCTCTTTCAAAGCAAACTCACATACAGTGTTAGCGTAACAGTATTTCTAGGGCTTTGGCATGTAGTAGATAGGCCATTGTTTGCCGAACGAAAGACAAACACGAGTGAATGAATGTGGTGAGTGTTAGATGAGTTTTATCAAATGACAATTGCTCTTCTAGAATTTCCCAAATATAAAAGGGACGTTACTGACCAGATAGAACATCAGCAGTTCAGAGAGAAAGGGAACAACTGAGCAAAGTTTTTGTTTGGTGATTATAGCAAAAAGCTGAATAATGCATGGACATTTCAGTAGAAGGAAAATGAAAACATCAGACGCTGAGTGGTAGGGTGGGAATCCTACAAAGCTTTTCTCTACCTACTGGCCCATAAGCTCATCATGCTTTATGTGGATTTATAATAATGAAAAGCCCCTAGAACAGTCTCCAAAATGAGTGAGCGTGTGAGCACACACACACATTTTGGATCTTGCACATCTGTTTTCTCCATAATTAATAAAACACTGGGAAAAGAAATTGTCTCCTATGTTTTGTTCCTTTTTGTAAGCCTTTGAAATATATATGCTTATTATATTAAAACGTGCTTAAAGAAAAGTTTTAGCTTGTTATGGTGGTTAGTAGAATTGGCTGTTTTTCTCACATTGGGGTGAATACAGAAATCATGGTGTCTCAAAAAAAGAGTGTGGAGAGAAATAGGATTTGTGGAAAATGTTGCTACTCTTTCTTTAATACAATGATACTTATTCTCGAGTGTGGTCAAAAGCCAGTGACTCATCATCTTTTTATTTTTAAAGATTTTATTTATTTATTAGAGAGCATGAGTCGAGGGGGGAGCAGAAAGAGAGGGAGAAGCAGACTCCCCACTGAGCAGGGAGACTGACGTGGGGCTCGATCCCAGGACCCTGGCCAATGACTCATCTTTATAACAAAACTCCCTAAAGAATCTCAGCTGACTCAAAGGTACACCAGAGACCTATGGCAGTAACCGTCTGGTTTTCCCATCAGATAGCCTCTCCACAAATGGTTACACTATTTTGTCCTGTTGTATTTTAAATTAATTCTGCTTAGAGAATTTTATCCTGGATTTTTAGAGAAGAGGAAGGAAAATATTTTAGGTAGAAGACCAATGATAGAAATGAATGGGTAAGTTTTTATTTGAATGGTTCATAACAGGGTATAGGAGTGGGCTGTTGTTCTGAAAAGAGCACTAAGCTTTGGAAAGTTAACAACATGAGTTCTAGTCTAGGCTGAGCTTATTTTTTTTTTTTTTTTTTTTAGTAACTACTTCCTTTCCAAGGACTTCACTTTTTCCATCTGTAAAACTGAAGGGATTTTGTACAACCACTTTGGAACATTCTTTGGAACATTCTCCTACAGTTGATTATATGTGTACTCTGTGATCCAGCAATTCTGCTAAGTACATACCAACAGAAATAATTGAAATTGTGCACCAAAAGATGCACTCAAGAGAGTTCATAGCAGCATGACTTGTGATAATAAAAATTTGGGATGCCCCAAGTTCCATTAACTCTAAAATGTGTTGTAGTCATAGGATAGAATATTACACAGCAATGAAAAGGAACTTGTAAAATCACTAGAGAATTTCATAATGTTGAGTATATGTTCCAAGCACTACAGATATTGTGCTGTATGATGCCACTTGTACACAGTTCAGAAATAGGCAAAATTAATTTATAGTGAGAGAAATGGGTCAGAATTAGGTCTGGATTAGCATCTTGAATTTGCAAATTAATGGCTGTGGGGCTTTGAGAAGTTATATAACCTCTCCAAGTCTCAGATTCCCCATTTGGCACATAAAACACTTAACACAAGGTGTCTCATATATATATATATAATTAAAAAGCACATGGAAAATAGTAGTTGTTATCAGTATGTTATTCTAGATTTCAAAAGGAATTCCCAAATCTGCTGCTGTGGGTCTCTATCATGTCCCCTACCACACACATTTTGGGTTTTCTTTCTTCTAGCCCTCTTCTCATCCTCCTGGCCACTCATTTTGTCTCCTTTTTATGCCTTCATCCCAACGTTTCTATCCTGGTTGCTTTTGATCTTTCTGTGGCTCTCTATGCCCCTCCTTCCTGATATAATTCCTCCAAAGCTCTCCCAAGAACAAAGAAAGTGGCTGACAGTCTCTCTGTCTCTCTGTCTCTCTCTCAACCTCAGTCTATCACTGTCCTGTTTTCCACATGCATAATCCTGAAACCGCAAGCACATTACCATATACATGTTATAATTCCATGTGGATTGATTCCTCGGCTCAAGGGATAGATGTGTTAAGGTACAAATCTTTCATGGCATGTAAGGAAAGGTAATGGCATCAATCCTAAGGCTCATTTGACACATTCTACTTGTGGGGTGAGGCACTCACTGTAAACCTTTCTTCCCTCAGTCAGCCTGCTATCTCTACCACTCTCCCACCATGGTAGTCCAAATCTCCTAAATAAGAGTCGTTTTACCCACTGGTCATGGATGTTTTCCATTTTCCATTTTTCCATTCAGCATTTTTTAAAAGTTTTTAAATAATAAAGTTTTTAAATTTTTAAATAATGTCCTATGTCTTTTTGAAACCTCACCAATAACAGCTCAGTGGAATTGGGATTGGGATAAATCATAACTCCTCACTATGACCTCCTCTCATTCTCCCTTTTTGTTGTAATGGCCTTATTTCTGTTTCTCACATACATTACACTTGTACCTAACTCAAAGATCCTGCATATGCCAAACCCTTTATGATAAGAATTCTTCTCCAAGATTTCCTGGATAGAGCCTTGTAATCATTCAAATCCACGTATTATCTATATAGAGAAGAGAGAAGTTTTTCCCAAGACCAGCCTCAAGTAACCTTAACCTCACCTCAAGTTACTATCTTATCACCTTATTATATTTTCTTTATAGTGAGTTTCACTAACGTCAATCTTCCTTACTTTTTTTGATTGTGTTTACATGTTTATTGGTGTGAATTTTGGGATGAGGGTGTTGATGTGGTTTATAGGTGATGCCAGTGGATTGGTGATGCAGGAGGTAGTTATTCAATAGTGGTCTTTCTGTGGTCTGGGCTTTTCGTTGCTCCTACTCATGGCCAATTCAGTAACTCCATGATCCATCAGAAGAATTGATATTACTAATAAACGGAATGTAGACTCAGACATCTTCCTCTTTTCATCTTTGATTCTGACATGATCACATTCACTGGCTTCTGCTCACTGGGTCAAGCCATTTTTCGGATTTGATTTGAGAATGAGAACTTTATAAGCTTCTTCCTCCTCTTTTGTTGGCTTTAGTCTGATCCAAACAAAGAATTCTCTGAAAAGGAATAATATTCCTAGCAGGCTTCTAGAATATTAACATGAGCATGAACAGCTGAGTTCCAGCTGATTAATTTCTCGCCCTTGCATGGTATATCTTGGATAGAATAAAAACACCTTTTTGGGGGAGTATTTTTCTTATTCATTTGGCTTTGTTTATTTGTATTCTAGTCCCAAATAACCCAAGTCTCCCAACATCGAGAGATGACAATTAGCTGCTATGCATTAAAGCAAACGCATAGAGGCACCAAGTCCCTAATAAACGTATCCATCCCCCAAATTTGAACATTTTAAAAACACTTTTCGGTGCTATGTTTACTGAATATTTATTGTGCAAACATGCTCCTAGACAGAGACTGCTTCTGATAATTCCTCCAGACCCTCTTTCCTTCCTTTAAAAGTAAGCATAGGTAAAACAAAACAAAACAAAACAAACAAACAAAAAAAAAAAACAGATCGGCGTTGTGACCTAGTATAAATATTTGGGAGTTTGACCTGAACTCAAATACTGGTTCAACACATAATAGCTCTTAGACACTGACAAATTATTTTACCTCTTTGAGCCACAATTTTCTTGGCAGTACAATAAGAGACATACCTGCTTTGCATTTTTGTCCAGTTATCAGAGGATTTAAGTGAGTATTAAATCCTTGGTCATTCAATAAATGTCAGTTCTCTTCATCAACCACAAGGTGCCATAATAATGGCCTTTACTTGGGATGCATTGCAGTGCAGAAACTGCTGGTCTTACTGTTGCCCCTTGAAGAACACCATTGTCCAATCCTGCAGTGACTCCACAGAGTATTAATCTAAGCTGAATGAAGCCTGTGATAGAAATATGTACCCACTGAGGGAGCAGAATGAGTTTGCAAACAGTTATGCAAATATGGCCACATGCTTTTCTTTAGACCCAACCGCAACATGAGTGCAGATGAATCAATGTGGACACTGTTGGCAAATGGAGCATTTTATTCTGTTTTTCCCGAGAAATAAGAATTTGTGTTTAAGATTGGGCTTCATTTCAGCTGTACGAGCTGGATGGAGATGAGGGCCAGCTGAATTATCTCTGTTCTTTTTCAAATAATTATCTCAAAAAGAGTGTGACTGCTAAGGATAGAACAAAAATGTTATGAGGTGACAGAGGTGAGGGAGGTCCAGGGAAAGTTTGTGAGTACATATTATTCCATGGTAAATATTAATAGAAACAAGCATTCTGTACTGCCTGTCAAAATCAGCCCCCTGGGCTACAATTAAATTTGTCAGATTTCAATGAAAGCATGACTACTGCTCTGTACGCAGAAGAGTAGAAGACTCTCTTGCAACTGTGAATTTTTTATTCATCTACCAAGTAGGGTTGGAGAAGGAGGGACCATTTATATTTATATACAAACATATGTTATGTATGTTATATCTAGATACATACCATAGGTATCATATGAATATCATACATGTATATATTCTGTATGATCTCCAAGTTATTGAGAGGCCACGGAAGAACCATTTCTCTCATTTGTACGAGGGGAATAAATTATATGAAAGTTGCCATTTAAAGGTAAAATGCTCTAAAACTTAAGAGACTATTTGCATAACTGTTACTATCAGAAGCATGCTCATTTATTTGGATAAGAATTTGAATTTGTTCATTTTTCCAACAAATTTTTACTGGGTACTTATTATGTATCAAGTACATTTCTGGGCACTTGGCAGAAATTATTGAATGAAAGATACAAAAATCACTGCTTTCATGAAGTTCACATTCTTGCATAGGGGCACAGACAAGAAATAAAGTATGTGTATAAACAATATATGTATATATGCATAGTATATACATGTATTTTGTGTGTATATATACATATTGTATATATAATTTATATATGCACATACACACATAAACCACATCCCAGTACATACTGTAGGTTTGATGAGAAAATATTGAACAAAGTAAGATTTACTAAGAAAGTAGTATTTGAGCCAAGACTTGAGTTGAATTTCTTGAATATAGTAAGATGTGGACTAAAAGCCCAAGTGAATAGCTGTGTTGAACACATTGAATTCTTCGTGTCTTTTGTTTCTCCATCTGTTTAATAATAGCACTTCTCCATTCCTTTACGATAAGGAAACTGAATGTTCAAAGCATGCAGGAAAAATATGTAATAAATAAAGTCATAATCAGTAAGGCTTAAGTAGAAAGAGAATTTAAAGGAGAGTAGATAGGACCAGGGGCTGCAAGATCTCTGTGTTCTGGTCTCTGAATGTAATTAGCTCAGGAACCTTGGGTGAATCTGAGCTTCTCTCCATGATCTTTTTATTTTTCCTCCAAAACCAGGAAAATACCTAGTCTACCTATCTCAAAGGTATTTATGCGGATCGTTTGGGTATAGCTTAATTGCACTCTGAAACATGTACAAGTCTTATATGGAAACAAGATGTGTTAAGATAAATTGTGCATTTCCTCCATAGATTATAAACATAAATAATATTTTATTTGCCTCACAAGATCTCACATATTATAATGAGGCTGCATCTTTTCAGTGTCTTATAAGTTTACTATTGTAAGTATAGAAGCCCGTCTATTAACTTTTAAATTATCCGTGTTCATAGGTATGAAATGCGACCAGAACAAAAGCACAGTAATTGTGTCTACACAGGCAGATGAAACAGTCACATGAAATCATGTTAGTTTCATCCATTCTTATTTTTATTAGTTTGTATCATATGCGCTGTTTGAAGTAGCATACTTTTATAAATATTTTATGCTGAAAAAGCCAAAATCTTTGAATAGGTATCTTAGGAGAGTTGACAAAAGCAAAATACTAACATTGAGAATTAATTCTGTCTACACATCTAGTTCTCCTGTAAAACTTAGCTTTATATAGGTGCTTAGCAATATTTTATACATGTTAATAAGTGAACTTCTGTACAACTGCTTAGAATCCAGCCTTTTCTAAAAAACTCATCTATGCTAACTTTTATTACTGTGGAAACCATGGACATGCACAAATAGGAAGTGTTTTTAGGTGTGTGTGGTGCATTGAATAATGGCTACCCCGAAATCTCCATGTCCTAATCCTCAGAATCTATGAATGTGATACAGTAACGAGGATCTTATAGATGTGATGATATTAAGATGAAGATGGAGAGCTTATCTATATTACCCGGGGCAAGTTGTAAATGTAACCATAATGAACCTTCTAAGAGGGAGGCAGAAGATTTGACCACAGGGATACAAGAGGAGAAGGTGATGTGATGATGAAGAGAGACATTTGAAGATGCTAAGCTACTGGCTCTGCAGCTAGAGGAAGGAACACAGCTCTGGTAGTTGGAATAACCAAAGAAATGGATTCTCTCCCAAGAGTTTCCTGAGGGAGTATAATCACTCTGACCCCCTGCTTTTGGCCCAGTGAAACTGTTCAGACTTCTGACCCCAAGAACTATAAAGAATAAATGTGTGTTGTTTTAAGCCACCGAGCTTGTGGTAGTTTGTAACAGCATCAAAAAGAAATTAAGACAGCGTGAACCTTGAACTATTGGCAACATCTTCACAGGAGATGCAATTTATGAAAACAATGTTGGACTAAACTCTGCTCAACAAGATTCAGTCTCAATGGACCCAGAATCCTTAGAGTGTCTGCTACACCTTCAGTGTATCAGAGGGCCGAAAATATCTGCTCAGGAAGCAGGTGAAAACAGATTAATATCCTCACTCCACCCAAAATGGAACAATCTGCAGTACATTGCTTAACTTCTCTGGGCCTCAATGCTCTTGTCTATAAGAGGGAGCTAGTAATAATAGCTTTACTTACAAGGTTTAGGTCAAGATAAGATGGAATAATGTATGCTCAAGACTTAGCCTACTTTTTGGCTTGTATTATATAGCAGGAACATATTATATATATACAAATATATATATATACAAATATGTATATATGTATTATATAGCAGGAACATATTGTATATATTTGTATATATGTATATACATATACATATATATGTATAATAGATAGGTATATAAATAAACTACAAATAGGGAGATAAATAGATAAAAATCACTCTAAGTGACCACTGTTCTATATCAGCCCTGGCCAATAGAAATATAGTGTGTACTACATATATCATTTTAACTTTTCTAGTAGCCACATTAAAAGAAAGCAAAAAGACATGGGTGAAATAATTTTAATAATGCATGTTGTTTACCCAGTATATCTAAAATAGTATTATTTCAACATGTTTTTCACATAAAAATATGAGTTAAATATTTGGATTCTTTTTTAAAAGTCTTTGAAATCTAGTGTGTATTTGTCCTTAAATCAACCAACCCATGCGGTGTCCCTGGGGCTGTCCATGTTTTTAGCCCCTGGAGGTCGCTCATACTAGAAAACCCCTTAGTACTGGGCAAACTGGAGCAACTGATTAGCTCAGTCATACAGCACATCTTAATTTGAACATTAAATTGCCATCAGAAATAGCTGATCTCTATTTAGATTCCATCAAACTCAAAAATTGGAAAAGGAGATTCACATATTAAAATTTTTCCAAGTGTACTTAAAGATTTTCAATAATTGAGCATCCATTTTAACTTTAAATAAATTAAAATTAATTAAAAATTTGTAAATGTAGCTTGTTAGTCTAGTAGTCCTAGATCCTTTGGCTGGACTTATAATTAAATTGACATAAGACAGGTTAATAGGAGAAAAATATCACAAATGTATGGGAGCTTATAGAAATATAAGACTCAAAGAAGTGACCAAGGCAGGCAGCTTTTATACCTTTTAAACAAAGAAACAATTATTTGTGAAGATTCAATAATGGTGTTTTGGCTTGAGCTATCAAATTAATGAAAAAAATAGTTTGTTTATATAGATTTATAGGTCCTGAATTGCCTATTTCTGACAATAGGGATGCCTTCCACCCTCCAGGTATGCCTTCACATGGGGAATTTATTTCCTGCTTTCAGGGGGACAAAGGAGGGTCAGAGAGTCCTACTTATTCTAGCTGTTTAAGTTATTTTAATACAAAATAATCAATGTGTCAAAGTGGTATGTTTGGGGACAATCTGCCAGGAAGCCCATTAGTAACTACGTTTCAAATGTACAAATAGTGGCTACTACATTGGGCAATGCCATTTTATTGTTATAAAACTATATACCAAATAGTCAATGCCTTCTGGAAGTTTCTTCTCCTGATTTATTCAAGTGCCATCCCAGAACTGAGCTAGGGGATTTGTTATTGTACTGTGTATATTATTGAATATTGCATTATTACCAAGCACCCTGCAGCAGTGTGACCACTGCTTTAAAGATGTAATATCATGCACTGCAACATTATAAAGGGTTGGCTTAAGAAATGTTTATTTGAAAAAAAAAAAAAAAAGCTTTGGAAGGAATGCGGTGACAAAGGCAGGATAGCTGGAAAACAGCAGTGAAGGGAAACAATGGGAAAGAAGTTTGAAGTAAATAAGGCATGTGGACACCCAACCACCACTCTATGGTAGAATTAAAAGGATGAAGCCAGGAGACCCAAAGACCATGCTAAAGACCAAAAATTAGTCTTTTTATTTTTTTCTGGCTTGTCTTCACACCTGTAGGGGCCTCATGGGCTAAGCCTTCAGAACACCCCCACTTATTTTGAATGCTATATTAATTATAACAACAATAATAGAATAACACATAGTTAAGATTGAAACAAATTCTGATGGATAAGAATTAAGAGATCCATGGAAGCCAAATGCCTATGCCTTGAAATTAATGCAATAGTAGTTTAAAAAGGTAGTGGACAAGATAGAAATTGAATCTCTCTATGGGGACAGGAAATATCCATTTATGGTTGTAGAGAACTAGGAATTTTCAGTGCTAGAAATCCAAGGCCCTGCAGGCCTGCAAGATCCAGGCAATAAGGAAAAAAATAACTTCCTCTAAGTCTGATAAAGTAGCAAGAGAGCTTGTCTTTTGCCCCTGCTCATAGAGAAAAGCACGCACACACACACACACACATACACAAATTTGCAGAGAGAAATTAAACATGTAGCATGTGCCATGCATGCACGTTGGGTCAGAATTTGATACTCACATGGAGCAGAGTCACAAGTGAGGAGAATAATGCAAAAAACACTGTAAGGCCATCGTGAACCCCACTGTTTTGGCAGAAACAAATGAAAGAAACCACACCATGGAGACACTTCCAAAATCCAAGGGATATGTCCTCTCATTGACAGAAAGGATAGAGTGTGGGGGAGAGGACCACCACTGAAAATAAATACATAATCCAAAAATACAAATTACTTGAGGAAATGATCTACCACATGGGAGATCAATAGAAACAAGAAAGCAGAAAATTAATACCCCAAGAAACTGAAATTACAGAATATAAGAAAGAGGCTATCAAATAAATATATTTTAAATGATTAAAGCAACAGAGAAGTAAACAAATTAAAATGGAAGAACAAGAAATTAACCAAAAAGAAAAAAAAAGAGAATAATCAGAATTAGGAAAAAACACATACTGTAAAGGAGATAATGCATATGATTCTTACTTTTTTTTTTTTTTTTTTTAGAAATTTGGGCGAGATAGTAGATTTGTTATAGCTGAAGAGAGAAGTACAGAATTGGAAGATACAGTGACATTTTCTAGATTACAAAACAGAAATATAAATAGATGTAAATTTTTTAAAAAGAGGTTAAGAGTCATGGAGCAGATAATTACAAGTTTCAATATTTTATGTTGGGAATTTATTAACTGCTGACAGCAATATGTGGTGCATAGACAGTACTCAAAAATATCTGTCAAAGGAAAGAAAGAGAGAGAAAGAAAGAAAGAGCAGACAGAAGTCCCAGAAGGAGAAAACAGATAATGAAATGACAAAGATGCAAAAATCAAAGAGATAGGGACACCTGAGTGGCTCAGTGGTTGAGCGTCTGCTTTCAGCTCAGGGCGTGATCCTGGAGTCCTGGGATCGAGTCCCGCATCAGGCTCCCTGCATGGAGCCTGCTTCTCCCTCTGCCTGTGTCTCTGCCTCTCTCTCTGTGTCTCTCATGAATAAATAAATAGAATCTTAAAAAAAAGAAAATTAAAGAGATAATAGCTGAGATTTTTCAGAATTGGAGAGATAGGAAACATCAGTTTAAAGAAATATAGCAAACCCTAAGGAGGAAAAACCAAAATAAGTGTGCACTTATACACAACATAGTGAAACTATAGACATAGTAAAAGAAATCTTTTTTTTATAAATTTATTTTTTATTGGTGTTCAATTTGCCAACATATAGAATAACACCCAGTGCTCATCCCGTCAAGTGCCCACCTCAGTACCCGTCACCCAGTCACCCCCACCCCCCGCCCACCTCCCCTTCCACCACCCCTAGTTCTTTTCCCAGAGTTAGGAGTCTTTCATGGTCTGTCTCCCTTTCTGATATTTCCCACTCATTTTTTCTCCTTTCCCCTTTATTCCCTTTCACTATTTTTTATATTCCCCAAATGAGTGAGACCATATAATGTTTGTCCTTCTCCGATTGACTTATTTCACTCAGAAATCTTAAAAATTAAAAAAAATTAAAAAAAAAGAAATCTTAAAAATTAAAAAAAAGTAAAATATCAAAAAAGGAAGTTAGATGTTCAGTAGACTTCCTATAAGCAACAATAGAGACTAGAATGGAATAATATATCCAACATGCCGAAGGATAGCAATTGTGAGCTGATGATTCCATAAGACATTAATGTTATTCAAGATTGATAACAAGTTAACTTTCAGCAAAGAAGACTGATGGATCGTCACACAAAGTGTTGCTAAAGAATGTATTTGAGAGAGTAGAAAATTATGTCAAGAAGGTATTGGAGATGCACAAAGAATAATGGTAAGTAAGTTAGTAGACATGTTAGGAACTCTCAAAACAGAAACAAGAACATAACCAAATTGAGGTAATTAGAAATAAGGTGGAAAGAAAATATTCCAAAACAATAACATGAAAGGTTGGGGTGGCAATATGAGTAAGGTGGAATATTCTAGGCTGTTTGAATTGTTTGGTGGGAATTTGAAGATGTTGATAAACCTTAGACTTTGTTGTTCTACATGCATCTGAACATTTTAAAAGTGAACACCCAAAGACAGAAATGCTGTGTGTATGTGTGTACATATACGCCTACATATACATATAAAAATATACCTTCAAGATTAGTAGAGGAAATAAACAAAATTTTGTTAATCCAAATGAAGGCAGGAAAAGAAATAAAGAGCATTTTAAATAGAGAACCCACAGTAGAATGATAGACAAACTCCAAAAGTTAATAATCATCATTAATGTGACAAACTTATATCTCACCCAATTAAAGACAGAAACCCTCCTTTTGGATTTAAAAATAATGGTTAAATGTTGTACACAAGAGATTCAAGTAAAACAAAAAGCAAAGAAATGTCAATAATGATAAGATAAAAGGAGGTACACATGACACAGAGCCAAAGACAACTGGAATAAGAAAATTATATTTTACACAGAGCTTCCAGGCAACAGTATATTTAAGCATTAAAAGGTGCTTTAATTAACAATAAAATGATAATATTCCAGGATAAGATTCCTGAATGTGTTATGCCCTTAGTATCATAACTTTAAATAATATGACGTAATAGTTAACGTAATCAGAAGGACAGAATGATATAATTATAGTGCGAGATATTTTAATTTGCTTCTCTCAGAAACTCATGGGGAAAGAGTTAAAAGAATAAACAAGCATATGAAATATCCTTAAAGAGTATTTCATAACAGTTCTCAGAAAATTGCAAAAGGCTGATATCAAAAGACCACATTACATGACCACACTATGAGCAAACTAAAAATCAGTGACAAAAAGATAACCAAAATCCTTCTCATGAATTTGGGAGATGAATATTAATTAAATTATCAGTTAACACACAATGGAGACTAAGTTATTTAGATCTGAACCGCAGTGACAACATGAATTATTAAATCTCGTGATAAGGTTAAAGCAGTGATTGGGGGAAATTTATAGCCTTCATTAAGAAAAGAAGATTAAAAATAAATGGGAGCAGGAACCCCTGCCACTTATGACAACATGGAAGAAACTTGAGAACGTCATGCAAAGTGAAACGAGCCAGATACAGACGGACAAATCCTGCATGATCTCACTCACATAAGGCATCTAAAATGGTTAAACTCCTAGAAGCACAGAATGGAGTGGTGGTTGCCAGGGGCTAGGAAGTGGGGAAAATGGGGAGATTTTAGTCAAGAGCTACAAAATTTGAGTTACAAAATGGACAAGTTCTGGGGGTCTAATGTATGCTGTGATAACTATGATTGATAATACTGTATTGTATACTTGAAATTTGTGAAGAGGTGGTTCTTAAGTGTTCTCACGTGGTGGAGGAAGAACATGGTACCCAGGTGTACTGATGGATATGTTCATTAGTTTGTGGTGATTATTTCACAATATATACACATATCAAAACATCAAGTTATACACCTTAAATATGTATAAAGTGTATATTTATTTGTCAGTAATACTTCAATAAAACTGAAAAAAAATGTGATGTACATTGACTTAAAAATTGGAAGAAGAAAAATATAGAAGGAAGAAAGTAAGAGCAGAGTAGGAGAAAAATGAAAACACAGGAGCAACTGTGAGCTTAATCTTGAAAGGACTAACACACTAAAAAGAATGCATTTTTACTTTTATGTCCCATCACACACAAAAATAAGTTGAAATAGATAATAGGCCTAAATATAAGAGTTTAAACTATATAGAGGAAACCCTAAGCAGAAATCTTCATTAAAAAAACAAACAAACAAACAAAAAGAAATCTTCATGATCTTGGATTGAGTTCTTAGATATGACATCAAAAGCATGGTCCAGGGGTGCTTGGCTGGCTCAGTTGGTAGAACATGTGACTCTTGATTTTGGGACTGACGATTTGAGCCCCACATTGGGTGTCAAGATTACTTAAAAATAAAATCTCTAAAAAAAAACAAAAATGCCACCAACAAAAAAAACACAAAAGTATGGTCCATAAAAGAAAAGTATCAAATTAGACTATCGAAATTAAAATATTTTTACTGTGAAAGATAAAGATTATGAAAATGCAAATTACGCTGTTGGAGAAGATATTAGCAATCCTATATCTGATAAAGGACTTTTATTTAAAATATATGAACAATTTATGTAACTCAGTAGGGAATCCAATTAAAATGGGCAAACTATTTGGATAAACTTTTTATCAAATAAGATAAATAACTGGTCAGTCAGCACATGAAAAGATGCTCAGTATTGTTAGTGACTAGGGGAATACAAGTGAAAACCTTAAGGAGACGCCATTATGCATCCACTATGACATCTATAATCAAAGACAGACAGTAATAAGTGTTGACGAGAATGTAGAGAAATGGCAATCTTCTTATATTTTGGGAATATAAAGTGGTGTAGTCTCTTTGGCAAAATCAATAAGGCACTTGCTTTAAAACTTAAACATAATCTTACCATATGAACCACCAATTCTATTCTGAGGTACATACCCAAAAAGAAATACAACCATTTGTCACATAGCTTGATATGAATGTTCCTAACAGCATTATTTTTGTAATTATATTTACTTTAATTCCAGTACAGTTAAGTGTTACATTACTTTCAGATGTACAATATAGTGATTCAGTAATTCCATATATTACTCAGTTCCCACCAAGAGGAGTGTACTCTCAATCCCCTTTACCCCATCCCGCCACCTACTTTCTCTCTGATAACCATCTGTTTATTCTCTACGGTTAACCCTATGGCTTTTGGTTTCTCTCCCCGCCCCCCGCCTTTGTTCATTTGTTTCATTTCTTAAATTCCATGTGTGAGTGAAATCATATAGTACTTGTCTTTCTCTGTCTTTTGAAAAAGATTGTATTTATTTGGCAGAGAGAGAGAGATTGAGATTGCACAAGCAGGGGGAGTGGCAGGCCGAGGGAGAGGGAGAAGCAGACTCCCCACTGAGCAGAGAACCTGACATGGGGCTCCACCCCAGACCCTGGGATCATGACCTGAGCTGAAGGCAGACACTTGATTGACTGAGCCACCCAAGGACCCCCCTCTGGCTTATTTCACTTGGCATAATACTCTCTAGCTCCATCTGTGTTGTTGCAAAGGGCAACATTTCATTCTCTCTTACAACTGAGTAATAGTCCATTGAGTATACATACACTATGTATACACATATACACCACATCCTCTTTTTTAAAAAAATCTTATTTATTTATTTGAGAGAGACAGAGAGCATGAGCAGGGGAAGAGGCAGAGGCAGAGGGAGAGGGACAAATAGACTTTCTGCTGAGCAGGGAGTCTGATGTGGGGCTTGATCCCATGACCCCGGGATCATGACCTGAGCCAAACACAGACTTAGCCAACTGAGCCACCCAGATGCCCCTACACCACATCTTCTTTATCCATCCATTTATCAATAGATACTTGGGCTGTTTCCACAATTGAGCTATTGAAAATAATGCTACAATAAGCATAGGGATTCATATATCCTTTCAGATTAGTGTTTTTGTATTATTTGGGTTAATATCCAGTAATGGAGTTACTGGACCATAGAGTAGTTCTATTTTTTAATTTTTTGAGGACCCTCCATACTGTCTTCACAGTGGCTGTACCACTTTACACTCCTGCCAGCAGTACAGAAGTGTTCCTATGTGGAAGCTTATAAAGAATGCGTTGGTTAGGGTCCCTGGGTGGCTCAGCTGGTTAAGCATCTGCCTTCAGCTCAGATCATGGTCCCGGGGTCCTGGGATGGAGCTCTGCATTGGGGTCCCTGCTCAGTGGGGAGCCTGCTTCTCCCTCTCCCTCGGCTGTTCTCCTCTGCTCATGCTCTCTCTCTCTCTCTCAAATCAATAAATAAAATCTTTAAAAAAATAATGCATTGGTCACTTGAGAAATCCTGATTTAGGTTGGAAATGTCCATAGCAGGATGTGCTTCAGGTGCCCACTTACCTGGGCACTGACACACCATTAACCCACCAGCACATAGCACTCATCTAGAGCTCCTCCTTGTCTTCCCAAACCCCCTCTTTTTTTCCAAACCCCCTCTTTTATTTTTTTAAGATTTTAAGTCCTCTCTGCACCTCATATGGGGCATGAACTCACAACCCTGAGATCAAGAGTCCCATGCTCTACTGACTAAGCCAGGTAGGCATCCCCCAAACCCACTCTTTTAAACCCTCTTCCCCATCATTCCTCACTGTACTTTCAGGATCCCAAGTCCAGAGATTTGGATTCATCTCTATAACTAACCCCAAAGCCTTATCGAGTCTTCATCTTAGATATTTCTAATTGTGGTTCCCTTCTTTCCCATGTCATAAAACTAAATCTTTGTCCCTTCATACCCACAGTCTCACAGTTGCTTTCAAACCATTCTTGCCACCTGCAGTCTTTGCCTTACCTTTATTCCAGACTTTGCTGCCAGACAGATATCCCCCCAAATGTCATGGCCATGTGGCATTTTCTTGCCTATTGCATTTTAGGTCGATCAAGATTAAGCAGAACCTTAGAGGCCCCTTAGTGTATGCTCTTTCCAAAATCCAAGATTCCTAATTTCTAAGAATGCAGAAATCACCTCTTTTCATTAAGGTGAAATTGGTTGATAACCAGGTAGCTGGTTCAGAGAAGGAAAGGTCCGGATAACAGGGAGAACACCAAGCTCCTGAAAGGTGGAAAACAGGGATACCATGTCTTCATCCAGGTCATTCTGTAGACAGGGAAATCCCTCTTGCTTCGCACCCTTTTCATCTAGGTAAGTTCTTACCTTTCAGATCTCTGGCTCATCTTCCCTTCCTCCTGGACGAGGCCTGTCAAAGCCTAAGGCAGGCTCCTTGGTGTAAGTCCTCATAGCTCAAGTTTTCCTTCATAGCCCTAATAAGTGAGGAACTAACCCTTTTTTTTTTTTTAATCAAAGTCCACACTGAGTTCCAATGGGGAGACTGTGGCAGTGCCACAGTCTAACTCTTTTGTCACCAGCTTCAGAGTGCCTGAAGCACAGCATGTGTTAAATAAATGCTCATTGAATGGATGGATAGGATAGATGGATGGATAGAAAGGACAGACTCATTAGGGTGACAACGTCATGTGTCTTGGGAGCTCTCATTATTCCATGCCTCTTACTGCCATCCCGAGAGCTTTACAAACAACGCTTCTAGTCCTCGGAGACACCTGAAGAGGGAGCCATTTATAGTCCCATTTTATGGACTAGAAAACAGAGACCCACTGAGGCAAAGTGCCTTGTGCAGATGCTGGCACCGTAGATGAGGCACACACATCATGGCACAACCATCGGAGTTTTTATATTAGGAGCACGAATGAGCTCTCAAAAGCTCATCATTAAAAAAAAAGCAAAAAAGATTTTCTGAAAACCCCTAGGTTACTGCTATGATGGGCATGGCACAAGGGTGATTTTAAACTTAATGTTGTTCCTTTATTTCCCGTTGTGAGGGATCCTGGTGTGTCGTCTCTTATAACTTGAGGACCTGTAGGGCTTGCTTTGTTTGACATCTTTGTCCAAGAGTAACTGTTCGTTGGGCTCCCTTTCATATTCAGAAGTGTCTCACTTCAGTGATAGGTTATGTGGCCAACCTACCTAACGGGCCTCTAGCCAGAATCAAAACCGTAATCAGGTACTCACGAAGTGCCTGCGTGATGTGCTGCCCAGGAAGCATCTCCTCTCTGCTCCTCTTCTTTCTAGTGCGCCCCTCCCTCATTTTCTCCCCCTTGCCTCTTCCAGTTCTTCTATGCTTTCAGGTTTATAGAAACCTCCCTCCTTGCCCAGACAAGCAGGTAAACTGTGGGCTTCTCAGACCTTCCCATGCCCAGGGGCAAGGAGAAAAATGAGACTGGTTTCAGAGCGGTGTGTACCTCATGAAGAATTTGGATTCGTTTCATTTCAGATTCCACAAAATCCCAAATGCATTTGGCCAAACTCTCTTCCCCTTTATTTTTTTAAGTCCTGGGTACAGTTTAAGGAATACTTAATCCTTACACCGAATTCACAAAATGTGATTTTCTATCAGATATATGAGATCTTCTTTTAAATATATACATTAAAAGCTGTCTTTCAAACAGCAGGAGGTTAGAGTTGATAGATTTGGGTTTAAGAAAATGTAAATGCAAAAACCTGAGAATTCTAAATATGGATACGTATATTTGGGCTTCGTAAGTAGAGGTGCAACCATATTTGTTATCTGGATTTAAATGCATTTTATTTTTCTCCCATGCCCCCCAGCCTTCCAACTCTTTATCTCAAATTTAAAAAATAGGATAAAACTACTACCAAAGAGTGAAACTGATTACTTGTGACATTTTTTTTTAAGATCCATAGTTTGTGAAGATCTATGTTTTAGAAAGTCTTTTTATAGTTTGTGTTTCACCAAAGTTTCTGGAGCAGATTTTTTTGTTTGTTTGTTTCAGAATTTATGCTCTACAGCATTTTCTTTTCTTCCTATAACCTTGAAATTGCCTCCCCCCCCCCCATAGTCTTTTACCGATTGAGCAGGGAAGGGAAGTATTCATGGGCCTCACACTTGGGTCCTATTTCAGAGGACAGTGGCAACTGATTCTTTTTTTAATAAAGCGTTTTTATTTTATTCTATTTTATTTTTTATTATTTATGATAGTCACAGAGAGAGAGAGAGAGAGAGAGGCAGAGACACAGGCAGAGGGAGAAGCAGGCTCCATGCACCGGGAGCTCGATGTGGGATTCGATCCCGGGTCTCCAGGATCGCGCCCTGGGCCAAAGGCAGGCGCCAAACCGCTGCGCCACCCAGGGATCCCTAAAGCGTTTTTATTTTAGAATAATTTTAGATTTACCTAAAAATTTCAAAGATGGTACAGAGTGCTCCTCTGTATTCCTTCCCCATTTTCTCTTGTTATCAACATCTTTCATTATCATATTTGTCACAAATAAGGAACTAAGATTGGTACATTACTACTAATTAAATCCCACTCTTTGTTTGGATTTCATCCTTTCCTGTTTCAGAATTCCCAGCCAGCTTGCCACATCACATTTCGTTGGCAAGATTCTTTAGATGACTCCGTCCTGTGACAGTTTCTCAGACTTTCCTTGTTTTTGATGACCTTGACAGTTTTGAGGAATACAAGTCAGGCGTTCTATAAAATTCTCTCAGTGTGGGTTTGTATGATGTTTTTCTCATGGTTTAAACTGGGGCTTGGGGTTTGGGGGAGGAAGACCTCAGAGATGAAGGGCCATTCTCACCTCATCACATCAAGGGTACCTGCTGTCAGCGTGATGGATCACAGAGGATGTTAACTTCGATGACCCGGCCTGTGTAGTGTTTGTCTGTTTAGAAAAGAATTCTATTTCAACCAGCTCTTCTGTAGTATTCAGAGAGGCAACAGGGAAGAGGTTTGAAGTGTCTGATCTCGAGTCAGGAACTATGAATTCTCAATGCCTGCCACTCATTTCCTGTGTCATTTCACTTCTTGTGGTCTCACCTGAAATCTACAAGGTTTAAAATGGGAAAACACTAGAATTTTGGACAAGGGGGAAACCTTCTGAGTGAGGTCTTCTCATGTCTTGAATTCTGTGTTCTCACATTTTATTTTTATCCCACTTTATCAGTCAGAGTCCCAGTAGAGAGAAAGATGAGTAATGTGGGGAAAATATGATAAAGGAACTACTGACAAAGGTGAACGTGGACATGGTATAAGGGAAACCCTGAGCTCTAGTGCAGCCCATTAGGTCAAGGGCAGCAGAGCACCTGCATCACACCTGGATCTGAAGGGGAGGGAGGAAGGCGCGCTTAAGGGGCCCTTGGAACACACATATCCAGACAGTGGGGAGGCTTCCAGAAAGGACCTGTGGCCATCGTCCGAGTGCATCCAGCTCATGACAAACCTGTAGGCATGGAGCTAGTGGATGGAGGTCCCCGACCTCATGCTGCTTCTTCCCTTTAAACTTTTAAAAGTGTTTGCCACGGGATGAATCTAACCTGAGCTAGAGGGCAAGCAAGCCCAGAGGGATGAGAGACTCAGGGCACAGAGAAGGATGGAGAAGGGTACAGGCCATGTATTTTGGAAGGAAGAAATCCAGCCCACCTGTATTTTGAATGCTACGAGTTGCCGTCGAATCAATGCAGCCCAGCGTGTACCATACCCAACTTTATTTAATGTGGTTATTACTTGAGTTTTGCAGAGGCAGAGGACTCTGAATTCCCAGACAGCCCCCGCCAATGCGTCATAATTGTCACTACTGCAGTCTGCCGCTGGGTCTTCAGTCCATTCATCGCAGATAATAGACGTGATCTCTCTTCCGTGTCAAAGTTGGAATTATGTGCAGATAGTTGCACTGGGCTCTCTGGAGCTCCTCTTCCCTGCTAAACACTCAAAATCCTTCCCAAGTGGGTGGGCCATTATCAGTCCAGGTTCCTCTAAGGGGTCACCTGGGAGTAGGTGTGTAATTCCGTGGGAACACAAACCACTTCCCTAAGGTTCACTGATGCTGCATTGAGACTTCACGTAGAGAGACGAAGAGGGGAGGCAGGGCCCCCGAGGGACTGGGTCAAGGAGCAGACACGTCATTGTCTCGATCAGGGCCACGCGGAACAAAACACCCCTCAGAATGGCAGGAGGAACATCTGAGGTCCCCTGGCAAGTGAGTTAGGAACCTGACATGACAGCAGATAGGAAATCGTCCATTTCCTAAAAATGATGACACCATAAAGTTCTGGAGGAAGATGAGTAATTAAAAAAAAAAAAAAGACACTTCATAATATTGTTTTACATTTGACAAAACGTCAGTATTTCTCATGTCGCTTAGGGCATGCTGGCGCTGCCGCTCTTCTGCCCATGTCACAGGTCAGGGGAAAAGAGGCCCAAACCCATTGCTTTAACTATCCCTACCAGATCGATCCAAAGTCCCATTATCCCAGCCCAGGGCCAGACCCCTCGCTGACGCCCAGCAAGTCAGTCTGGAGCAGTGAAGCTTCCTTGGCTGAAGCGGCTGCGCTCACCTTCCAGAAAGGGCCGCCCCGCGCTGCTGTCTCCCTCCCGGGGCGGCTGCGGGCACAGAGAGAGCTCCGGCCCCGGCCCCGTTCCTGGCTCTCGTTCTGGCCGAAGAGACTCAGGGGGACCCCCGGGTGAAAATGACTGTCATACTGTCTCGGGCGATCACTCATTGTCTCTTACTTAAGGACCGCGGTGAACAGCCAGGTGCGCTTGCAGGTGGGCGGCTGTGACCTGGGATGGCCCGGGAGCGAGGCGGGGGAAAGCTTCCCAGACATTTCTCTTTCCTGGATGGTGCTGATCTGGGCTTTTTCACTGATTAGAAAATCTACCAAGTGCCGCTTGGGCTTCAGTGTCGGTATCCGAGGACCAAGTAGCTGGCGGACCTCAGTGAGCTCTTCCTTCACTCCCCCCACCTTGTTCTGGCTTCTCTCTTCACTCTGAGAACTAGCACGTTGGAAATAGGGTCACGAGCCCTAATCTAAGGATTAGGAACACTCACTGGGGTGGGTATTGTCTATACTTTCTGCTGGGAACTGGAGAACCCGGGAAAAGCCAAAGCATGCCTACCTGTGCAAGCTGTGCGCTGTTTATTTTGCTGAGCACTTTAGAAAACATTTTGAGTATCCTAAGGAAAGAGCGACTGGGTTAAGTACCCTGCCATGGTGAGTACTATGGGAAAAGAGCCTGGGATCAGAGTGAGAGGATCCTAGGTTTGATTTTTGAACGTATCATTTATTTATTTTCTTTAAAGTGTGGGCAGTTTTATTTGTTTTTATTTTTTATTTTTTTATAAATTTATTTTTTATTGGTGTTCAATTTGCCAACATATAGAATAACACCCAGTGCTCATCCCGTCAAGGGCAGTTTTATTTTTAACCTTTCTGTGTCCTTTATGGGAAAGGTAATGTTTCAAAACTGACCCTGTAGTGCAGTGATTCTCGATCTTGGCTTCACATTAGGATTTCGTGGGGAGGTGTTTGTTTGTTGTTTTTTTTTTTAAAAAAATATGGATGTGTAAGTCCATTAAATGCCTATAGGTGGAACCTAGGTATGTAAAAATGCAACCCGAATGTGCAACTAGGATCAAAAACTGCTTAACCAATCACAATTGGAAGGGTTAGTTGTTCAGAGACCCAGAAAATGGCAAGGTTTACTCTAAACCTCTCGCGGATGGGGAAGTGGAAGCTCAGGAGATTTCTAAGTTTGCCCAGAATCACACAACTAAGAGCAGAATTCAGGTCTTTTGAAATCCAGGTCAGCATATTTTCTACAATATTATAGCCTTAACCTGAGTGTCTCATAAGCTACCCAGAGCAGAAAACAGAGTTTGAGATACTCATGTTTTGACAATAAATAATGATAATAATAATGATGATGATGATGATGATGATGATGATGATGTTCCTGGAGGCAGCTTGGCAGTGAGGCTGGCCTCTACAGTGGCCTGCACTCTGATAGCCAGTGTGTCAGATTTGGCTTGCATTTAGTTTGAACCAAGAGTCCCAGACCCCATGTCACCAAGTTCAGGCAGGCAACCGACCAGGCACAAGGCAACATACAGAGGAGATGGGAGCCAGAGAGAAGATGGGAGCCAGGATGAAACACAAGGTCAATCTTTTAAATTCAAATTTTTGACAGATTTCAAAGCAACCAGAATGAACGGGTGACCTGAATTCCCTTACAGGGTGCTGGTTTACAGGCCTCCGCTTCAGTCCCCACCGAGGTATCAGAAAACATGTTCGGAGATTTTAGGAAGAACTTGGCAGCGCGATTGGAGCCAGAGTCCTGCTCTTAGTCCTATGTTGCTGGATCATCATCTCTGGACCCGGGGGAACCAGAAGCTGGAGATGTCAAGTCCTGGTCCAAGCTTTCCAGGTGACCGAGGGAGAGTCAGCACAGACTCCTTGCCTCAGGCTCTTCAGGATGCTGCCTTGAGGCCTGGAGCTACACACAGAGGTTCAGACCCTGGTGACACCACTTCCACGCTGGGAGACTGTGGGTGAGTTACTTTCTCTTTACTAAGGCTTGTTGTTGCTGCTGCTGTTGTTGTTGTTGTTTTCCTACTATCACAATTAGAATAACAGAACTAGTTACTTCGTGACGTTTTTACAGGGAGTAAGTGCAACAGTGCATGTGGAAGGTGTTGCTCCCTGCCTGGTCCAGAGGGATGCTGTGGTAGCTGCTGCCTTTGTCATGTTGTCCTTCTGTTGTGCTGCATCGCTTCCGGTCCCAAGTAACGACCGTTGGGAGTTCTTGATGCTTTCACGGACCGGGTATTTTCAGACTGGCCCTGTCTCCTCCTGCAAGCCTCCTCTCTTCAGCATCAGACCTTCAATTACACTTGAGGTCACTCTGTGGCGGGCTCCCTATATGGTGAATCCTAAGCTGCAAGCTTGGGGCTGGCAACTAGGATAGTGCAGCCTTAAGGCCGGTAGGTATGTACCTGCAGCCAGGGACCTGGTACCTGGCCTCTCCGGGACAGGACAACTCCTGTTAACAGTGTATCCATGAGCAAAAGGAAAAAAAAAAAAAAATTATATATATATATATGGTTCTAAGAGGAAAAGGAAATAACTAGAATCAGAAGCTTGTAAATGTTCAGACCTCCCGGACCCCGGAAGCAACGACATAGTCTTCCCATAGCCCGAGCCAGGGGGGTTCGGCTTGAAGGGCCTCGGTGCATGGGTGCGCATCCTGCAGACTTGGGGAGGGGCCCGTGAGCACAGAGTGGGGGGCCGGGGGCACCTTCTCCAAGCCTCTCCAGGCAGCCCCCACGGTCGCTGGTGTTCCTGAGCGGGAGGAGGCTTCCAGGGGCTCCGGACAGTGGGTGGAGAAAGAGCTCCTGGATCCCTGGGGGAGAGGCGGCCCCCCGCGGGCCCCCTGGCCTGGCGGCTGCTGCGACCCAGCTCGGCCTCCGCGGGCCCTCGTGCGCTCCCCGCCCGCGGCCACAAGGTGGCGCTGCAGATTAAAGCGAACCACCGCGGGCCTCCTGCCCGCTCCCAGGTGAGGCGGGCCAGTCCTACCTGGGCGCCCAGGGCCTCTCATCCCCGCCGCTCATTGTACACCTGGTGACAGCGAGGCTCAAAGACGAGGCTAGCCTGATGCGGGAGCTCCGGGGCTGAACACAAATCCCCCGGGGTCAGGCAGGGAAATGCATTACCTGTTGTTAGGCACCTGCATCATGGGATGTGGTCTGGGGGTGGTGGGGCAAATGTGACATTTGCCAACGTGTTTATTTAAAGAATAGTTTCCTTTATTCCTGGGGTAGGAGAGATTAGAAACGTAAATGCCAGAGGACAGGGGTTGTACCTACTGGGCTTGCCACCTGGAAGATCCCAAGGGTGGGTTACAGACGGTTACTGATCTATGGTTCCTAACTCATGTTAGGGCCCTGCGCCTTTGGAATTGTTCCACCGTCAGACTAGATTTCTAGAACTGCGTGGGGCAAGGTCACTTCCCCCTTTATGTCACGTTTACTCGGTAAATGGTTATTGGGTGCGAGGTGAGACCCTTCCGGGTGCAGGGGCCGGGCTGTGCACCTCCTGGGAGCCTGGCCTTGTGTTTGGTACCGTGGAGATGATGGCAGACAGAGGCATCAGACTGAGGCTTACTGCTCACCCCCTCCTTGACCTGAGGAGGCCACGGAGATTGAGCAGGGACGTCCAGAATGCCTGTCCCCTTAGCCTTTTCCTCCTCCTTGGCTCCTCCCCAGAACTCAGGGTCCAGCTTTGCTTCCGACTCTTGGGGAAGCCACGTGGCCTCCGATGTCCAGTGGCAGAGTCCAGTCCGTGGATGGGCCTGGAGAAGTCACCCTGCTGCTCAGGTTGGTCCCTCTCCGAGTCAACTGAGGAAAATCACTTTGCTTTGGGTTGGCTGCTCGTGTCTAAAATTCACTCCCTCGAAGCTGAACACCCTATAGTTCTAGATCATCTAACACCCTCCTCTTCTGAAGCTTGGTGGCGACTGAACCTTCTCCCCCACTGCTTCTGTTTGGGTTCCTTTGTACCAAAACATTGGCCGTCCACTGAGGGGTCCCTGATGACTGAGTCTGGAATGTGTATTCTTTGGAAAGCTCTGAGGTTGGACTTGAGGGAAAATGAGATGCCATCGCACTGCTTTAGAAAAATTCTCTCCCATCAGAGGAAAAATCAGTGATTCTCAGAAGGAATGACAAAAAAACAATCATCAACCCAGATGAAGTTTCAGTACTGTTTTGTGGGGTTTTTTTTGTTGTTGTTCATATAAGCTGAATGACCTCACTCGAGACCCTGAATTCCTTGGAGTGATGATCAAGAGTAGATCAGACTCTCTGACTCACAATTTACAAATCTCTGCAGGTAAAAATCCCTATGGTATGAAAACCACCAGTGTTGGAGAGGGGTACCAAACTGCACCATCCGTTTCCAGGGTTGGGTTCAGAATCCTTCCCTCCTGAAACTGTACTCTAGGTTTGGTCTCTCAAGCCACAAGAAGCTTTGCTGACCGAGTCTCCAGCTGCCTCATCATCCCCACCCCACCTTCCATTCTGCTAGCTTAGAGCCCTCTTCATTCTTTGATTCCTTCCCGGACCATTTCTAGACCCTTCTTCCACCCCACTATCCAGCATCCTTTACAGAAGGGTGGTGGCCAGAACCATCTGGTCCCCCACGTAAGCTCCCTCATGCAATGTCTTCATGCTCGTTCCTGTGCTCGGCAGGGCGATAAGGAGATGAAGACATGGCCTGGGTCTTCCAAGAGCTCATTCTGCAAAGCCAAGGTATCAAAACCAAGGTATCAAGTATTGGTAAACACGGGGAACGGAAACAAAAGGCAAGAGGTTTAAAGTAGTTTTCCATGGGTGGAACAGAAAACAGCACATATAACAGAGTTCTTAGCACATCATTCGTATTGTCAAGTTTCTGGATGTTCTTATTCTGTTCTCAATACTTAATTAAAATGGGTGTCTTCACTTATTGCCAATGAATGTCACCGAAGTGAATATTAAAGGCAAATGCCTTCCCGGCGGCCAGGCTAGTCACATCCTTCCTTTTGTTTGCCTCCCTTAAGTCAAAGATGTTTGAATACCCAGAGCAGGCATTTTGTATCATTAATCCCTTTCTTTGGTGTGAATTGACACAGCTGAGACTCAGGGAGAGAATGATGTTCCTGCCCAAGCCAGGCTGGACTAGATGGTGGTGGTGGGTTCCTCTTGCAAAGGAACTCATCCCTGCAGCAAAGGCTGGTTTCTTCCTCATGGCTGATTGCACTTGGGAGGTGGTCAGGCCAAGGTGAACAGCACCCTGGAGGTGTGGGGGGCGCGCTGTGTCTGTGACCTGTGGCTGAGCCTTGCTGTGGGCTCTTCACCATTTCAATGGAAGTGGGGCAGGCGGGGGGGGAGTAATTGCCCAGCTAATTCAGGGGCCCCTCTGCTTTTCTGAAACTCCAGTAGTCTCTGAAATTCCAGGGTCTCCCTTACACCCATAGAACATGCTGCCAGGTACAGGTCAGAGTCAAGGTCTTGCTTCCTCATCCTGACAGCCCTGCAAGGCAAGTGTGCAGCCATCAGTTTATAGCTGAGGACATGGAGGCTGTGAGATTGTGAGAGCCAGGTCCTAGATAGTGCAGGAAACACAAGGCAAAGAAACAGAAGCTGGACTCAAACTCAGGGCCTTTGACCTCAGAACTCTTGACAAGCCTTCATGCCCCACAGCTGCCTCCAAGACACACCCCTTGACATGTCCTGGGACGGTTTGCAAAGCCCTAGTCACACAAACCTAGCTCATTTACTCCTCACAGCAACCATCTGGGATTGGTATAAGTGTCCCTGCTGTATAACCAGGGTGGAAGGATGGAACTCTCTCTGTGTGTATGTAATCAACGGAATACTCCCCTCCCCTCTTCACGTTCTAGAAAACATGGTGGAGCAAAATCAGAATAAGCCTGATTTCCTCTGCTTCTCTTTCTTCCCGGACAGTGAAAGTTTCCGTTCACAAAAATATTCCTAAAGCCCTGTAAGATCTAAAACTTTGAAACAAAATTTACATTAATTTTAATATAATTTATATTCCCAAGAGTAAAAAACTAGAATTATGTGGTTTGTAGAGATGCTAACTATGGAAATCAAAGTTCGACTCTCTCAGTTAACTATAACTTATGTTTATTGACAATTTACAATTGACCAAGAGCTTTTGTATATATCTATTTAATTCTTCCAGTAATCATACAAGGTAGATATTATCTCCACCTACAGATGTGGAAACAGAGGCATAGAGACGACCATAAATTTCCCAGTCGCTTACTGATAGAGCTCAGTGACGCAAAATACCATGTGCAAGTTCTTGGGATTTTCCATACGGGACAATCATATCTTTTCTCCTCTGCCTCTAGAAAACGCTCCTGCCAGCTATTGTGAAGGTCTTAATGGCGTTAGTTTAAGAAAGGTCTTACTTTAAAAAAGAAAAAAGGTTGCTGGAGATGCGACACAAAATAGGTGAGAAAGGAGGCCTTACTCATTCTGTCATCTCAATTTAGGGTCACCTTCCTACGTCAAAACACAGATGCCAGCTTCTCTGTTTGTTTGACACCAAATCATAAACATGCATCTCAGATCTCGGTGAAACAGCAGGACGGTGTATGTCCACCTGCTGCCCTGCTGAGTGGTCAGAGCTCCCAGCTCAAGTAACCTTCACTCCACTCACTGGTTGGGATGCATGGATTTGCCAAGGAACTTCTGAGTGCCTGTACTTGGTTGACACCAGACCCAAGCTGGAATAAATAATTTGAAGGAAAAGATGAAAATCACCAACACATGGGATCCCTGGGTGGCGCAGCGGTTTGGCACCTGCCTTTGGCCCAGGGCACGATCCTGGAGACCCAGGATCGAATCCCACATCAGGCTCCCGGTGCATGGAGCCTGCTTCTCCCTCTGCCTGTGTCTCTGCCTCTCTCTCTCTCTCTCTCTCTCTCTCTCTGTGACTATCATAAATAAATAAAAATTAAAAAAAAAAAAGAAAATCACCAACACATTTCACCCTATAGTTGGATAGATTTAAGAGCAACCTAGAGTTTGATAGATTTAAGAACACAGAATAGAAAGGGCCTTAGCCACTTTACCATCCAGTGGGTTCCTAGAAAGGGAAGTGATCTGCCTAAGATCCCACAGCAGGTCAGTTACAAAGCTGGGTCTGATCCCTAAGGAAGATTCTTTCCTTGCATTATTCAGTGAAAATTTACTAAATTCTCAACAGCTATCTGGCACGATGGATGCAAGAAAGGTCAGTCATGGACCTGCCATCCAGGCCAAGTAGGAAGCAGTAGTAAACAGAATTACAATTTATTACAATTTTATTATGCCCCCAAAAAGGCTATAATAATAAAGAATAATAATAGCTGATGTCTATTGAGTGGAAAACCTAACACTGTAATGACCCCAAGCAGTGGATATGTCCTCGTTTTAAAGATGTGAAAGGAATCAGGAATGTAGAGGTTAAGTATTTATCCAAGGTTATGTCCAATAAGTAAAGGAACTAGGATGATGAGTACAACAGAAGCTTTAGGGGGATCAGGCAAGGAGAAATGCCTACATTATCCTAGGAGACAGGAAGCAGTGGTTACTGGACTGGATTTTTAAGGAAAACTAGGACTAGCCAGGTAAAGGGGGAAGGGATATGAGACTGTGATTGAATAGAATAGTATTGGGTGGTAGATACCATTAAGGTAAAGAAACACAAGAAGTAAAGAAAATAGAGTGATATGATGTAGCCATACTGGAGGTAAAAGGTAATATTAAAAAAAAAAAGGAGTCATTTCCTCCAAGAAAGGCAGCAAAGAGGAGGGAAGAGGAACAAAGGGCTAATTAGACAAATTTTAACATGGCAGACTCAAACGCAACCATGTCAGTAGTTACACTAAATGGGAATGTGAAAGTTGAAAACACTCTAGAAAAAAGTATCAGAGAATCATCCTACTGTAAGCAAAGTAGATCTAAGTGGTTGCTGACTATAAGCGGCGCATTTTAAGTTTAAAAACACACACAGGCTAAAAAGTACAAGAGTACAAAAACAAAACTATAAAGATAAAATGTATGAAAGGATAAAATATGTACGCTGCAACCGTAAGGAAACTAAGGTGGCTATGTTAATATCAGTCCAAACAGGCATCAGAAAAATGAATATTTCTAGAAATAAAGAGGGACATTTTGTAATAATAAAAGCAGTTGAGTCAACTCACCTAGAAGACTATCCTAAATGTGCACACACACACAACAGTGGAGTTAAAAAGGCATGAGCAACACCTGATAGGAATGAAGAGTGAAACCTGCGTATCCATGCTCCAGGCTTCAACATTCCTCTGTTAGTAATTGATAGAACGTGTAGACAGAAAATGAGTTCAAATGCAGGACCCCAAAACAACACTGTTAACAAAGCTATTCTAATTGGCGTTTATAGAACACTCCACCCAGCAACAGCAGAAAACACATTCTTTTCATGTGTGCGTAAACCATTCACCAAAATCAACAATTTACTGGACAATAAAGTATCAATAAATTTTAAATTATTGGGTAGAAAAACAAGGGTAGCTTTTAGATATGTTCTCATCCTTAACATAAACTGATTACATAGGCATTGTCAATAGATTTATTCAGTTAATAGTATTACAGTTTAAGCCTATTATTCTATTAACTCATTGTGTGACTGTTGGCAAGTTTCTTTGTATCTCCTGACCTGAGTTTATCCAAACATAAATGTCTAGTATTAACTAGACAATGTTTCCCTAAATTCTTTTCCACTGTTATTTATAAAACCAGTGCCTATCACAGTGCCTATTCTATACAAGGGCATTGCAACAGTTATTTGTCCAAAACATGTTAAATGAATTAATAAGCAATTGTCCTGATGTAAGAGATGCTGGACAGCACACTGCTGCATTTCCTCCCTTATGTTCCTGGCTTTCAATGTGTCTTTTTTGCAAAAATGCAAGAGATCAGAGGGTTAGAATCCCATGTTCTTACTGAAATACTTACCCCTACTTAATTCATTGTGAACTCTAATGGATGTGTGGTTAAAAGGACAATTCTCAATTATCTGCTGTCTTTAGGTAAATGACAATAATATAAGCATTTGTTTGTTAGAGCAGTACATAAAAAATATGCTGATTTATATGTTATTCAGAATGTTATTAATGTCAGTGAAATGTGAACTACAATAATGCATTCATGTAAAAATTTCACATTATGCATTGATTTTGTTCCAATCCATTTATGGTATCTTACAAAATCTATTTTGCTGTTGGAAACATGAATTCCATAATATAAAGTATCACAAGGTACTGATCATTTTAAGAATAATCATATATATAGTCATATATACATATATATGATGATGATCATATATATATATACACACACACACACATATATATATATATATATATATGATGATTTTGCAACTGTTTTTCACCTAATCTCAGGGTGAATAATATATAATTCCATATTCTACAAAGGGTAATCTGTAAAACCATAGTCACACAGGCTATAATGCTGTAAGGAAAGAGAGAAGGGGAGAATGCCAGTTTCAAAAAAGTGTTGGAAGCAATGACCATAATAAGTTCACAGGACTTTGGAGATATTTTAATATCTTTATGTGTATTATAAATATCAAAATGGTGGGGAGATGGATCATTGTATAAAGGACTTCCAAAGCATTTCCCCATGCTTAGTGTCCTGTAGCTGATGTAACAAATTACTGCAAACTCAGTGGCTTAAAACAACACAGAAAATTGTTCTCTCCCAATTCCGGTAGGTAAAAGGCCAATAAAATGTATTATCACAGGACCACCTTTCTTATGGAATCTTGGAAAGAACCTGTTCTTTACTTCTTCCAGCTTCTAGTGGCTGCTGGCATTCCTTGATGTGCGGATGTGTTGCTCTGACCTGGTCCCTCATGACCACATTGCCTCTTCTCCTATGTATGTCTGTTGAATCTTCCTCTGATTCACTCTTGAAGGATATTTGTCCCTGGATTTAGGGCCCATGTAGATAATCCAGGACAAGTTCCCCCTCCCCAAATACTTAGTTTAGTCACAACTTTTGCAATATCAGTAATGTTCACAGATTCTAGGGGTTAGGAGGTGGGCATATCCCATACTCAGCCTATAATACCATAGGAACATGGTTCTCTTTTGCCCATTATGTATCACTCAGCAATTAGTTTTGAGCTACATGACTACTATATGTGAGGCATGGTTCTAGGCCCTAGCAATTCAGCAACAAATAAAACTCTGTCAGAATAAACTTAAAAAAAAAAAAAACAAAAAAAAACCTCCACCTCTAATCAATAAAGTGTGCTTTGAAAATGCTAAGGAGTCATTAACACATTTGAAAATACATACACCCTGAATACATCTATCTATGCTTTCATTCAGTAATTCAGCCAATTTAGAAAATATTGTTTAAATTCTTCATATTTATCAGGCATTAAGATGCAGAAGTAGGCGAATAAGGCTGGGCTTCTGGCTCCACGCAGCTTGGATCTGCTTGGGAGGATAGAAGCATAAAAAGTCAAACCCAGAGTCTTAAGAGAGTCTATTAGGAATATAAAGCAAGAAAAAAAATTGAAAAATTGAGTTGTCAGAAGACAAAATGAGATAATTGAAATAAAGTTCTCATGAGTGAATGACAGCTTGGATACAGTAAGAATAAAGTAGTAGACTAGAAAATCAGATCAAAGAAGATTCCTAGATGGTGTCTGAAAGATTAAAAAGATGGAGGGAAAAAAGCAGAATGTCAGTATTCTTGTAATATAAGTACTGGGACGGAGTAAAAAACAATGGAGAGGAACTCATATTTGAAGAAATAACAATTGCAAATCTCCCTAAATTAAAAATAAGTAAATAAAAGTAGCTTTTCAGGTAGAAAATTCTCAAAGTGTTAAATAATGTGGATAAAGAAATCAAAACAAACAAGAAACAAAGAAATAAACAACCAATCATAGGGCATAAAATTAAAGGCCAGAAAAAAACCTGATACAATTCTGGAGGGAAAAAAAATAAACACATGGTTTACAAAGGACTGGGATGTTAGGTCAAAATCAACATTCTGTATGCAGCACTGGATTCAAGAGGTGAGTGGGAAAATCCTTTCAAAGTGTTTTTTCTTTTTTTTTTTTAAAGTATGTGTATATTAAGTTCCAATGCAAATGTAAAATAAGCTAAGGCATACAAAGTGTCTGAAGTTTCAATACAAAAATACTGTGTTTGAAGATGCTTTAATAGACAGTCATAGAGCAAGTAGATAATCTCCTCTCTGGAGGAAACCAGGGAATGAAGTTAAGTAGGTTGGTAGAGGTTTTTATCTCATTCAGTGATAACTCTCCCATAAACAGTAGAGGAAAAAGAAGGCAAATATATGGGAATTCAGACTAAAAGTCCATATGATACAATGAGGGAATGAATAGAGGGGAGAAGATCAAGTAAAAAGGCCCAAATGTTTGTCTTGATCAGAGGGAAAAAATACACAGTGAAAGAATTGATGAGAAAATTAATAACAAAAATGTTGTAATAAATTGGTTCTAAATTTTCAAGAACATTCAAAAGAAATACATATGACTTTCAACACAGCAGAATAAAATTTACCCACTGGACAGTAGAAAAGGTGAAATAGAAAGAGAAAGCATGGCAAAGAGTACAAAATAAATTTGTAGAAACCAGTGGCGTCATACCAGTACAGTGATACATTTAGTGTATATGGCTTAAATTCATTGCTCAAAAGCCAGAGGTTTTCAGATTGTATTTCTAATGCCAAGATCTACTAATTTGTCTTCTTTTATGAAAATAAATTAAAATAAAGGGATATAAATAATATACACAAAAGATATAGAAACTTGCCTATGACACTGTTTACCATGAGAGGCTGATATAGCAATTTTCATGACATAAGTATGATTTGAGATCAAAGTGAGCATAAGACTAAAAGAATAGTATAATTGGATGGACAATAGATAAAAAATGTACAATGTTCATAAATATACGTGCACTTAGCTCAAAATGAATAAAGCAACATCCATAGAACTACAGGGAAAGGATAAATGTGCAAGTACTTTGTAGGTTAAGATTTTAACACTTTCTTCTAATCAAGTGGACTTCTAAAAATAAGCAAAAGTATTTTTAAATACTGCAAAAATACAATTAATAGGCACAAACCAATAATAGATACATAATCCTAGACCCAACAGAGAATATAGATTTTTTTCAAGGGCATTTGAAACATTCTCAAAAAATTAAACATGAGAGGTCACAACGTGATACTGAATTATAAAGAGGGAACAAAATGTGCAATTCTTAAAAGGGCCTCAGTAAAAAACACAAACATTTAAATGAAGACTGAAGGAGAGAGATTGAGGTCCGTGACAGTCTGGAGAAAGAATATTGCAGACAGAGAGAACATAGACTCTTTTATACCCAGCTGGTTGGCAGATTTTTAAAAGTCAGAAAGCATTGCACGTTACTGCGTATAAAGGGGATGGTGATATGAGAAACTACCCTTCTGTACTGCAGGTGAGTGCCTGAACGAGTACAGCCATCCTGCAAAGCAAATCTGATGGTTCCAAGTGAAATTGCATATGTAAATGTCCAGGAACCCAGGAATGCTGCTTTTAGGTACCTTCTCCAGAAAAAGCCATACACAGATCAGTTAACACACATGCATGACACACTGATTCGTAAAATATATGTGGTAGTGGGGAAGTAGAGCCAACTGAAATGCCTACTACCAAAATATTGGAAAATTAAAAAGGGGAGGGTATTTATGATGGAGTAGAGTCACAGAAGAAATAGCTGTACTTTGAAAAATAAGGTTAGATATTGAAAACAGAGTATTTATTGAATCAATAAAGAAATAAAATAAACAGGAAACTTATAATTTTATTTATGTAATTGAAAAATATACATATATAAAATATTTTTCAAGTTTGATGATACATCTAAGGAAACATCAAATACATTAGGGTGGATGCTTTAGGAAAGAAAGAGAAGAGAGGGAAGGGAGAGGCAGTGAATGGAACATAAAATATAAAATAAAATAAAACAAGTGTGGGGCCTTGAAAGAATCAATGATAATTACCATGAAATAAAGAGTAATATTGACTCAATTAAATGCCTCATCTGAGGTTGAAAATAAAAACAATGCGATGCAATCCAACAAAAAAGATGAAAATAAAATTATGTAAGTAGTATGTAAAGACAAAAGCAAGAGGCACAGACTAAAAGCTAGGAAGAAATAGGCCGACATATTTATAGTAGTAGTAGTTGTTGTTGTGTGTGCATGTGTGTGTGTAGACAACCAGCACACACACACTACTAGTTGGTGGCATATGGATGTTTTATATGGTTTCTAGCATTTTCTTTATTTTTCACATTTCCTCCATTGAGCCTCTATTCCTTTCATAATCAAGAACAAGGGAAAAAAATGACACAGAAAAACTTGTGCCTAAGGCATCTATAGTCCATTCTGGCATTTTGGTTTTTAATGTCATAACATATGAAAGAAACACAAAATGAATTAAAAGAGATCAAACAAACAAAGAAAATGGCTGATGAAATTATTAAACTGAATAGTGAAGGAAAAGCAAAGTTCTCAATTGTTGACATGCTCCCTCCCTCCCCCCTCACCCCCATCCTAAAACTAGTGCACAGACAGACCTGACTGCATCTCAAGCCTAGTTTAGCTGTTCCTGGAGCATATGGGAAGCTCAAGTTCTTTCTCTGCTGTTTTGTTGATGAGTTAAATAAGGAGGCTTTGGCTCTCTCCTAAAAGGGCCTCATCGTTGAGACTAAAGTTTAAAAGGAGTATCATTACTAAGCCTGCAAAAATGGTCATGCCAATGATGAGATGGAAAAAAACAGACATGTGGCACTTTCTAAAGAAATAATAATTTTTTTAAAGGATAATTCCCCGAAGTCGAGTCTTGGGTATTTTTAACTTCCATGAGCTATTTAAAAAAAATCAGACTTTTGAACCTAAATCAGGAAATCCAGTTCAGACCCTCACAATTATGCTGCCTTAGGTCACAGAAAGATAGGCCATGGCCATCTTGGAATTCCAAGAAATTCACAAGTTTAGAGCACTGTATCCTAAGAGATGGCAGTGGGCCTTCTTAAAATCAGGATGAAAGCAGTTCATCCCATTTCCTCTTATGGTATCCTTTGGTACAGACAAAATCCACTAGGAAGGACTGTTCTGGGCTGAAACCTCTAAAAACTCTTCCCCAGTGATAGAATTTCTTTCATCTGTGATAACAGGTATCACAGTTTGTTACTTTCAGAAAATTTAAAATGTTTCTCCTCTTTAGTAATTTAATTCTCTTCCTCCTCCCCCTTTCTTCATTTGTTTTTAATTTCTTCATCCTACTTTATCTTTCTTCTTCTTTTTTCTCCTTTTTTTTGTATGTTTTTTATTGAAGTTCGATTTGCCAACATATAGTATAACACCCAGTGCTCATCCTGTCAAGTGCCCCGCTCAGTGTCCATCACCCAGTCACCCCAAACTCCCACCCACCTCTCCTTCCACTACCCCTTGTTCGTTTCCTAGAATTAGGAGTATCTCATGTTCTGTCTCCCTTTCTGATATTTCCCACTCATTTTCTCTCCTTTCCCCTTTTATCCCTTTCACTATATTTTTATATTTCCTGAATGAATGAAACCATTTAATGTTTGCCCTTCTCTAATTGACTTACTTCACTCAGCATGATACCCTCCAGTTCCATCCACTTTGAAGCAAACGGTGGGCATTTGTCATTTCTAATGGCTAATATTCCACTGTATATGTAGACCACATCTTCTTTATCCATTCGTCGATAGACACCCAGGCTCCTTCCACAGTTTGGCTATTGTGGACATTGCTGCTATAAACATCGGGGTGCAGGTGTCTCGGTCTTTCACTGCATCTGTATCTTTGGGGTAAATCCCCAGCAGTGCAATTGCTGGGTCATAGGGCAGCTCTATTTTTAACTTTTTTAGGAACCTCCACACAGTTTTCCAGAGTGGCTGCACCAGTTCACATTCCCCAGTGCAAGAGGGTTCCCCTTTCTCCACATCCTCTCCAACATTTGTGGTTTCCTGTCTTGTTAATTTTCAACCATTCTCACTGGTGTGAGGTGCTTGTTGGCCATGTGTATGTCTTCTTTGGTGAAATCTCTATTCATGTCTTTTCGACAGGGATGTCCACTCTCACCACTCCTATTCAACATAGTACTAAAAGTCCTAGCCTCAGCAATCAGACAACAAAAAGAAATAAAAGGCATTCATATTGGCAACGGAGAAGTCAAACTCTCCCTCTTTGCAGATGACATAATACTGTACACAGAAAACTCAAAAGACTCCACCCCAAGATTGCTAGAACTCATACAGCAATTCGGCAGTGCAACAGGATACAAAATCAATGCCCAGAAATCAGTGGCATTTCTAACCACTAACAATGAGACTGAAAAAAGAGAAATTAAGGAGTCAATCCCATTTACAATTACACCGAAAAGCATAAGATACCTAGGAATAAACCTAACCAAAGAGGTAAAGGATCTATACCCTAAAAAATACAGAACGCTTCTGAAAGAAATTGAGGAAGACACAAAGGGATGGAAAACATTCCATGCTCATGGATTGGAAGAATTAATATTGTGAAAATGTCTATGCTACCCAGAGCAATTTACACATTCAGTGCAATCCCTATCAAAATACCATGGACTTTCTTCAGAGAGTTGGAAAAAATCATCTTAAGATTTGTGTGGAATCAGAAAAGACCCTAAATAGCCAGGGGAATATTGAAAAAGAAAACCGGAGCCGGGGGCATCACAATGCCGGATTTCAAGTTGTACTACAAAGCTGTGGTCATCAAGACAGTGTGGTACTGGCACAAAAACAGACACATAGATCAATGGAACAGAATAGAGAACTGAGAAATGGGCCCTCAACTCTGTGGTCAACTAATATTTGACAAAGCAGGAAAGACTATCCACTGGAAAAAGGACAGTCTCTTTAATAAATGGTGCTGGGAAAATTGGACAGCCACGTGCAGAAGAATGAAACTAGACCATTCTCTTACACCAAACACAAAAATAAACTCAAAATGGATGAAAGATCTAAAGATGAAACAACAATCCATCAAAATCCTAGAGGAGAACACAGGCAACACCCTTTTTGAACTTGGCCACAGCAACTTCTTGCAAGATACATCTATGAAGGCAAGGGAAACAACAGCAAAAAATGAACTATTGGGACTTCATCAAGATAAAAAGCTGCTGCACAGCAAAAGAAACAGTCAACAAAACTAAAAGACAACCTACAGAATGGGAGAAGATGTTTGCAAATGACCTATCAGATAAAGGGCTAGTATCCAAGATCTAGAAAGAACTTATTAAACTCAACAGCCAAGAAACAAACAATCCAATCATGAAATGGGCAAAAGACACGAACAGAATTTTTTTCTCCTTTTTTCATCATCATCAGAAAACTTAAGTGCTGAGTGAAATGCATTTCAAGAAGTAGAGCTGGTTGTCAACCATGGGGCAGTTATGATGCCATCCTTTTCATTATTTTAACAGACCCATGTTTTTATTGTCAGTTATTGCCAGTAATTGGTTTTGCCGTTTTCATAGACATGGCTAAGGCCTTGGATGAATTCTGTCCCAAGATACTCATTTTATAAATGGAGTGGAGGTACTAATTGCTTATACCTCTCAAATGGGATAGATACTATGCTAAATTCTTAGATTTCATAAAATATTACAAACAACCCATGTGATACATCTAAATCTTTTTTTTTTAATTATTTGAGAGACTGAGTGAGAGACAGCATGATTGGGGGGAGGAGCAGAAAGAGAGAGAGAGAAGCAGACTCCCCACTGAGCAGGGAGCCTGATGTGAGCTCAATCCAAGGATTCCCACATCATGACTAAGCCAAAGGCAGATACTTAACCGACCGAGCCAACCAGGTGCCCCCAGCCCTGCCCTTGTAATACATATAATCTAAGATACAGATGAGCAAACTGAGCCTTAGAGAATATAAATTTTACCTCTTCAGAGAGTTACAAAAAATGGAGATAGCAACTAAATCTGGATTCATGTCATACCCAAACCAGTACTATTTCTACTCTTTTGTATTGCCTCTGAGAGAAGGCAGGGAGCTAAATCAAGTGGCAGAGCTTAGGTTTAAGACCCGTTTATGTTGAGCATAACTGACTTTCCACTGCAATGCATTGATTTTTTTTTCTTTGTAAAATTATTTCAGCTTACCACAGAATGATGTATTATTTTTAACATTCAGACTTTGAAATTTCCCCTATGTGTTTCTTCAGCTGGATAATATATAAAGCATGGTATATTAGATAAGTGTCTTCTGAGAACTTAGACTTTATAAAAATAACAAGTTCTTGTGAGTATTCATGTGAGCCCATTATAAAATAATGGTTGGCAATTTCTTCTCAGTGGTATACAGAGGACAGCATGTAAGTTCAGTCCAAGAAACATTTACTGAGCAGCTATTATGAGAAAGTCTTTGGAGACACATCGGAGACTAAAATTGTCTCTGGTCTCAAAAGGAGGAAATGCACAAAAATAGAGAATCACGATTAATTGGGTCCCATGCCAAATTAGGAATAAGCCCAGAGAGTCTAGCCAGCACAACAGAGGGGTCCCTTCCCTGCCCTGAATGTATAGGGTGGAGAGAACACTAAGGAGTATTCCCTGGAGATGATAATTGATTCTGAAGTTTGAATAACAGAAAAAGTCAGCTAAGTGGAAAGAAGAAAGCCCTTAGAGGAAGCACTGTGAGCTAAAGGCCCAGGGTCAAGGAACCCATGGGAAATTTAGAGGGTTGTGATTATATTGATTTATCTAAAGCATAGATGTCTTGCAGGAGGCTAGTGAGAAAGGTTGAAAATATAAGTAGGTATTTTCCCTGTAGAAGGTCCTATAAAGGAGACTGAGGAACAACAGTGAATTCTCTGGACTGGGTGGGGTGAGGGCATTGTGATGAGACTCTAATTAGGAACCATGTGATCAATGACTTCCCCTTTTTCTATTGTATCAAGGAGGAAGCTGACTCCAGAAAGAAAGTGACTTTCTCCAAGTGCTGCATCTGCTTAATTGTCAGAGCCAAGGCCAGAATTCAGATTCTTTCATTTATTCATTCAGCCATTTGGTAATAAAACACCTATAACTGTGAGGCTAATGTGAGACAGAGCCCCACCCTTATGGGTTTACCTATCCATAGGTGGTTTTCTTTCCAAATTAAAGTATAATTAATATCTGATGTTATGTTAGTTACAGGTGTACAATATAGTGATCTAATAATTCTAGACATTTCTCAGGGCTCATCAAGAAAAGGATACTCTTCATCTCCATAATCAGTTTCACCCATTCTCCTACCCATCTCCTCTCTGGCAACTAACTACCAGTTTATTCTCTGTATTTAAGAGTGTTTTTTTTTTTTTAATCTCTTTTTCTTTGTTTTGTTTCTTTAATTCCACATATGAGTGAAAATCCATGGTACTTGTTTTTCTCTCACACTCTTATTTCACTTAGTATTCTACCCTCCAGGTCCATCCATGTTGTTGCAAATGGAAAGATTTCATTCTTTTTTATGGTTGACTAATATTCCATTGTATATGTATACAGTATCTTTATCCATTTATCCATCAATGGACACTTGGAGTGCTTCCTTATCTTGGCTATTGCAAATAATTCTGCAATAAACATAGGGGTACATGTATCTTTTCAAATTTACCACTAGCTATTTTTAAATAACTACCATTTATTGAGCTATTACTATGTACTGGAAATGGTGATGAGTGATTTAAGCTATCTCCTTAATACCTCTCATCCTCTGATTCCCTCTAGAATCCGAATCTCTAAGAGTGGATAACCTGTCTACCTTATTTTGTTGAGGTGTTTCCAGAGCCTAGAATTGTCTCTAGCGTATAGTAGGAGCTCAATAAACATTTGAGTAAAATAAATCATTTTATTAATTGGTCCTTTCGTTCTTTTCTTTTTTCCATTAAGATAAGAAATTCTCATGACTTCCAATCCAATGATCTTGGCTTTGGACATGTCTTCTCTATTCACATTCCCATCCACCCCATTTTCTGGGAAGCTGGGGAAACAGCCACAAATATAATCTCATTTTCAAAGAGCTTGATCTTTTTTCCCAAGGCTCTGACACAATCCCCAGATGTGCATGGAGCCAAATGTGTGTCCCAGCAGCCTCTTCTAAGAGGAGGGAATGGTGGGATCCCATGGCGTAGATGTGCAGGTGGTACCCATCCTAACACTGGGGAGACAGGACATTGAGGGGATGTTCCATGTTGGGACAGGATGTTCCTATGGGGGCAGATTCCCAGGGGACTCTGGAAGACAGGCTACGTGTGCATCTAAGGGTGGCTACAAGACCCCATCTCCCAGGGCTGCTGGCCTGATGTGGAGACTCAGCTGTGTGCTCTGGCAAAGCACATGCTTCTCCACTTTAACTTTGTGCACATGCTACTATTTAAACTCTCTATAGGTTTCATCTGGGATCCAAAGCTCCTTTTACAGGATTCCAACACACAATTGGGACCACTTGACCTCCCTTTTGTCCCCCGCCCTTCTCCCTCTGCCAATTCTCCCCACCAGTCCTCTGATTTTTCATGAAATACTATGTTTGAAATAATAAATAAAAGAGCATTTGGAGTACTATGGAGTCAGGGTCATAAAATCATGAAGAATCTAAAAAGTAATTGAACCCAATGTCCCACTGAATTCAGGGGAAATGATCCTTTTAAAAAAATCTTAGAACCTGGAAAGTTGAAGTGATATGAACAAAATCACTTATTTATTAGGGAAATGCTTGGTTTTTATCTCAGTGACTAGAATAAGGACACCTTGGAGTGCTCAGAAACTGGGAGGAACCTGGTTTTCTCAACCTATTGGCATACAGAGGGATCAAGGAGGTTGAGGATGAGGAAAGAGAGAACCTTTGGTAAACAAGGATGCGAATAGCAGTTTTTAATTTGAGCTTCGTGCTGGCTGTTGAGTGAATAATTTACAAAGTAATGTGCAAGACTTTGCAAGCAAATGGAAAACTTTATGTAAACAAAATCATAGTGACCCCTTGATCCCTTTTCACCACAAAAGATTCTGAGGTTCCTTAAAGTGCCTAAAATACACAGGATACAGGATGATTAGAATCTACTGAATTATCAAAGGAATATGGAAGAATTTTGATTTTTGATGAGCTGATGAATATAAAGTGGCCCACTTTGATGTTATTATAGCTGTTTGTTTCTGTTTTTTGTTTTGTTTTGTTTTGTTTTGTTTTTTTTAAATTTTTCCTGACTACCGGTGAGATGGAGCATATTTTCATAAGTTTTAGGCCATTATGGGCATTAAGTTTTTCTCTTCTGAAATGATGAGATTGGCTATTCACAACCTTTCCTCATTTTAATTGACTTATTTTTATTGATATTTTAGATTCTTTATATATTATGGATATGAAATCTTTATTTATTTATTTATGGAGTATCTTATAATATTTTTAAGACAGCTGCAGCAAGCCCGGGAAATATGGTTTTCTCCAAAAGTCATGTTAGATTGTTATTACTTTTTGTCCTTGAAGACGATGAGGGATGATAAATAGCATTTTGATTGCATAGAGTCATATCCTTGCAATCTCCATGAATGAATGAGCCTTCATATACCCGATCTTTTCACGGAAGGAAGTTACCCATTTGTGGTTCTAGACATCTCTCTCATCTTCTTTCTTTGGGGGACTGCAGGTTACTTGTGGCCACTCTAGCATTGAGCTCTTGGGAGGAAGACAAAGGTTGCTCAGACCAGAGCCTACATAAAATTCAGTGTCTCTTATAGGAATGCTGAGGGAAAAACTCATGCATAAGGAAATGTATAATTGGCAAAATACTCTTCGTCATTGGATCTTATCTCTTTGGCTCTTAGTAGTAATAACCTTAGCACAATCTCCATTTCACAGGAAGAGAAATTGAGTTTGAGAAGGGTATTCAAGTTCACATAGCTAAAAATTAGGGCTGGGTTTGAAAATTCTGATCTTCTAGTTCTAGCTCCTTCTATCTACTATTTGAGGACAAGGCTCTGTTTTGATGAATTGTATACACTGCTTCTGCTAGTGATCATCAACTTACTAACAAGGACACAAAATGTATTTTATAGTATAAATTGCTTGTCCTATTGAAACTATATTAACTTTCCCAACCATTAAAGGGTGAGGGAATGGGGAGCAATGATCTGTAAATTATAAGTGAAATTCTCTATGAACTAATCTGATACTCAGATGTGTATCGATAATTATTAATCACACAAGAATCCCTTGCTCAACACAAACACCCATGAATGTCATTTTAATAATAATAATAATAATATTAGTTTTTTTTCTCCCTTCATCACTAACTGGCACCTGTATGTGAGCCATACAAAGCTGTTCACTTCCCTCAAATACACATTTTGACATCTATATTTTTTGATCAGAGTGAAGAGACTTCTGGTATACTGGCAGGGCCAATAGATGCTGAATTTTGGATTGTAATCCTATTGCCCAATGCCCAGCTGTCTGAGGTCTCTGCTGACCCTGGACCCACCTATAACATTGCCCCTCAGACACTGAATAAAGCCCAGTGCTCAGTCACAGTTTCCAGAATCCATTCCTGCCAGGTCCCATCTTTCCATGGTAAAAATCCATCCATCCATCCATCCATCTTTCCATCCTTCCATCCTTCCATTTAATTTCTTTCTTGCTTGCTTGCTTTCTCACTCTCTTTCTAATGCCACCCTTCCATCTCATCTTGCTTATTGAATACCACATCAAGACTTGGATAAAATGAAATATTAAAGTCTTTTTCCAACTATTAGCCCTTTCCCTTTGTGTGTACAAATGGCACTCTATAATTCATTGTAGCCAGCACACTATAGCAGCTAGTTGGGAATGTCTTACCTACCCTGTGAGTCTGCAGGATTCTTGAAGGAACGGGCTGAGAGCCTTTTGTAAGTCTGAGCTGTGCTTATGTTATTGCACTTGCTCCCTTCTTGGTAATGGTGAGAGTCATGGTCATGTTGCAAAGCATGTGCTATAGTTTCCTGCACAGGAGAGATGCAGTTTCTGCTCAAGCCCTAAGCCACAAGTGATGACCACAAAGGCATTTTGCTGTACCTTTCTCATCACCTCAGCAGTGGGGAAACACTGATATCAAAGGAAAGGCAATCATAGAGCATCCAGGGTCAATAGAGCACTCATTGATTTAATAAATGTCTATGGAGCACCTTATATATGCCAGACACTGTCACAAGGGCTGGAATATGAAAATGGAATATGAAAATGAGGGAGGGCCCCTGTCTTATGATGCTTACTACTGGAACATGGAGATAGATAATTACATAAATGAGTAAAATACCTAGCATGTTGAATTAAGAGTGTTATACATAAAAATAAAGCAGGGCAATGGATTTGGTGGTAAGGTTAAATAGGATGGTCAGGACAGGCCTGGTTGAGAAGATGTATTTTGAGCAAAGACCTGAGGAGGTGAGGAAGTGAGTCAGGCATATATCTAGAGAATGTTCCCTCTGGGCCGAGGAACAGCAAGTGCAAAGGCCCTGAGATGAAAGCAAGCGTGGCGTGTTTGAGGACAGGCAAGAAGGCCAGAAACACTGCTGTAGAGAGAGAAAAGAAAGGATTATTGAAGTCTTGGGGACGCTGATCAAAGAGAGCTTTGTAGGTCATTTGGAGGACGGGCTTCTGCTCTGCGTAAGATGGAAAATTTAAGATGTTTTTTAAGCTAAGGAGAGATGTCATCTGATTTATGTTCTAAAAGAATAGTTCAGTCTGCTCAGCTGAAAGTAGGGGGATGGATTGGCAGCAAAGAGACTGGTTAGGAAACTCCTACAGCAATCCAGCACGGGGAAATGGCATCTTGGACCAGAGTGAGAGCTGCAAAAGGGAAAGAAGTGAAATTGACTCTCTATTTGCTGATGGACTAGAAATAGGGCTGTAGTGGGGGTGGGGTGGGGCAATGTCCAAGGGAGCCCCACACGAGCAGTTTGGGATGGTCATCTCCGGATATGGGTAACGTGCAGGAGAGATTTATTTGTGACATGTACACGGGGAAGAAAGGAATATTTCGGTTTTAGCCACGGTAAGTTTGAGGTGCTGATTGGACATCCATGTGCAGACACTGATCAGGCAGTGGCTGACCATACAAGGTTGAAGTCTAGGAATCTGGTCTGGGCTGGAGAAATACATTTGAGATTCATGAGCAATAGGAATGTCCACCCTCACCCTCAAAACTGAGCCTAGGTGAGAAAAGGCCCAAAGACTGAAACCTGGACACGTCAATGTTAAGACAGTCTGATATGGAGAAGCTGTCATAGGACACTGGGAAAATGCAAGCAGAGAGAGCAGGAACAGGAGACTGGATATCCTAGAAACAAGTGAAACAGGTGTTCTAAAGGAAAGTCATTACGGGATAATGCATTAACGCGCAGACCACAGCTTCCCAGAAAAACACAGCTGGTTCCTTGGTCATTTAGGGAGGTGCCACATGAAAACACTGCATCCCACAATAGCCTGTCAGAGGGAGGATGGAAAATGAAGAAAGGAATTTATGTCCTGGCACCCTTGCAGGCTTCTGTTTTCCATCGACAGAAGTCCCCCCCGCCCCCCTGGGCATTACTTCTGGGTTGTAACCCTCAGCTCATCTAGGGAGCCCAAGGCTCCATGCATCCTGCCATACCTGAAACTCCTGTGTCTCTAACAATGGTGGGCCCAATGGAGGCCATGGCCAAAGCTAGACCCTTACCTGGGAGAGATGAGAGCTAGGCTTTGTAACCGTAAGGTTATTCTGAGCCATCAACAGGGTATTTCTAGCCAAGAAGTAATGAAAGTGGTGTTCAGCACCACGTGGATATGGAATATGTATAAACTGGGTTTGTACAGGTCGTGAAGGAGTAGGAAGTCTACCTTGGCACTGTTGTGACTTTCTCAGTTCTACCAAAACCAAACCCTTCTTCATGTTTCACACCCAGTCCATATAACAGCTCATTCATAATGCCTTCTGAAACCATCTCAGCCTTTCTTCTTCCCCTCTTTTTTTTTAGTGCCCACACTGATTGGTCAAGGACTCGATTTCAGAGTCAAACATTTTGAGGTTCCAGGCTTGGTTCTAAGAGCTACTACCCAGGTGAATCTGATTAGGACCATCTTTCCTGTCAGTACCAGTTTAATCATGACTAAGCTGGAGAATATTCTATGTGTGTACTGTGTCACCTGAAAAGATTTAATTGGGTTAAAGCCTGGGACATTTTGACACACTATAGCATTGCGTCCATCATCATCATTCCTCCATCCTTGTTCTGTGCGATTGAGAACACAAGACCAAGGATCACACTTTTATCTGTCCCCGTCCCCCATATTTCCAGCACAGTGATAAGCCACTTAATGAGAATGTTGAGCCTGACCAAACTTGGAAAAGAAAAAAAGTTACAAATCCTTTGCTTCAGATCCTTTTTGGAATTCAGCTAACCATAAATAAATAAATAAATTCATGAAAATAAATTACAAACCCAACTGCGTGCCTTGCTCTGAACTATGTGTTTGACGTTAAAAACAGAACCTCCCTCATTTAAAATTGAAATATGAAACATTGTGTGTGATTATTTTTTTTTCCCTTTCAAAGACAGAGCCACGGTCACAGAAATAATTTAATATACTGCATCACATTTCCCCTGCAATTGTGCCAATTTTGATTACACGTTTCCAGAAGCTGCTGTTTGTTGTGGTTCTTTGACTACTACCTGGCCAAGGGGATGAATGGCTTGTCTGTCCCAGCAGCTCTGGCCAGGAACCCTCAGCTGTTATATGCTGTAAGTGGTGAAAAAAAGAAAGAAAGAAAAAGCCTTTGGGTGATTATTTATTTGCCCTGGGCTTGGTGTTCTGGAGCCCTTAGATCCTGCAGCTCAGCATCTGCACCTTATGTGTGAGAGCCAAGGAACTGAGGAAGACGTTGAGGCAGGCAACACACCCAAAACAGATTTAATAAAAGACCTCGTTCCTTTCCACTATGTTATTTTGTGAGATACTTCATGGGAATTGCCAGTTGAGAGACCCATGGAGCCAAAGTGGAGCATGGACAACCACAAGCAGTGAGCTGTCTTTACAGGCTGACTCCTGGTCTACACACAGGAAAACCTGAAAAGTAGAGACCTCTCCCACCCACAGGCTTTCTGCAGGGGTACAGGAGCGGGACTAGAAAGCACGTCAAGTACCGGGACCTGAATTTTCATTCTAACTTGGCCATCCATCCACTGCTGCGGAAGCGAAGTCCTCTGTGGGGCTCAGAATTCCCATCCATAAACGGAGAAGCCTTGAATCTCTAAGCCCTTCTGGTTCTACCCTCCCGTGATACCCCATCATTATGCTCTTTGCAGGGGAACGCCGTGTGATATGGGGAAACCAGCATTCAGTCTGGAGCCAAACACCATGGTTCACTTCTGCTGTAGTCTTTGCTGCCTTCCCGCTGCATGATTTTACCCAAGCTTTCCCCCTCCTGAGCCTTGGCTTCCCCAAATGTAAAATGAGGAAGGGATCACGCAAACCCGCTGAGCTCCTTTTGGATGTCCTGGCATCCCATTGCTCTCTACCCTGTTGTTGCACCGGAAGGCTGTAGCCTATATCCCATGGATCCCACACCAAAGTAGAAAGAAACCTGTGGAAACTTCCACCAGGCATTCACAGGTGCTTCCTTTTCTTGTTACTAGAACTTCTACTCCAGAGAGAGGATTATCTCACAGATGGAGGACATAGGGCTGCCCTGAGTTTAATCAAAACCAGCACCTTCTCCTACTCCTATATTTATTTTTGTTCCTACTGGTGTAGGAGTGTGGGGTGGAGAGTAGGGGCTGGGGGTGGGTTCCAGACCCCACATTTATGTTCTGATCCTTCTATTTATAAAGTGCTCTCAGGTCCCATGTGTATTTTGTGTTCCCCACCCTCAACCCCAGTTACATTCTGGATTCCAGCCCAAACACGTTTGCTCAGATTGCACCCGTTATCTAGAAAACCTGTGCACCTGTTCCTGACACATTCCCTTCAGTAACAGGTAACCATGATCATACTACTACTACTACTACTACAATAATAAAAAAAAAAATCACTTATTCAGTAATCATTACAGGCAAAATAATGCGGTGTGATTTACACACCTATCTCATTTATTTCTCACAACTACCCTGTGGATAGGTTTTATTTCCTCCATTCTATTGATGTGGAGACTGAGATGGAGGCAAAGTGATCATGTAACTTTCAGTGGCTGAGAACCAACTTAGAGTCTGACGTGTCTGAATTACCTGCCCTGCTCTGAAGCTGGCATCTCTTGTGTTGCAGTTTACTCTTGGAGATGGATCTTGCCCTCCAGATCTCCTAAGATCCAAATACGTGGACAGATCTCTCTATATCTCTCAGCTTGCCAGGTGCATGGCAAGTACCCAAGAGATAGTAGATTCTTGGTCTCATTTAATCACATCCGATTGGAGGAAAAGATGTTAAGAGAGGGTAAGAATCTTCTCAAGGTCACACACCTAATGTCAATGGCAGAGCTGAGATTCAAGCAGAAACCTACAAGACTATAAATTGCATGAGGTTCTGGATTGTCACAGAGTGCCCTTACAAATGTCAAGCTTTTTTTTCTTTTTTCCTCTTTTTAACCTTTTGGGAAAAAAGCATCAGGTTGTACTGAGGGCATGATGATCTGGGAGTAGCAAGTAAAAGCAACCTGGATCCAGAGGGTTCTGGTGGCTTCTCTGCTTGTGTTTTGCTAGCAAGATTGGAGGGAGTGGGGTGCAAGGTGGTAAAGTTGTTGCTGGCATAGAATTCATTTAGCTTCCACTTGAAAGTCCTCTCTCTTTTAAATACATATTGATTAGAGGCCAAATACCTCAGTTCTATTCTTAGCTCAGCACTTTAATTACAATGGATTCTTAGTTAAGCCTAATGGTTCAGTTCTCTGCCATCCTCTCCCCCCATCCTCTTTTTAACTTACACATCAGAATAATATGTTGAAATGGCTTTCTTTAAAAAAAAAAATTAAAAATGACCCTCAAGCAAAATATATCACAGTCATATTGAAATTACAACCTTAATGGCCCACAGAGCCATTTCCCTTGACAGGCTGATTTTCAAAGGCAAACTTTAAAGATACAGTTGTATAATATTTATAGTTATATAATAATATTAACAACAATAATGGCAATAATCATCTTCTGGCATCTGTTCTGTGCCAGATACTATGTTAAAACAAGTATATGCATTATTTCATTAAATCTAATCAACATCTTATTAAGAAAGTACTATTACTACTTCTATTTTGCGGAACTGGGGTTTAGAGAAGCTAAGGAATTTGCCCAAGGTCATGTAGCTCGTGAGGAAAGAGTCTGGAAACTTTCTGGCCCTGGAGGCTGTGTTCTTAATTATTAACATAAACTGATTCTCTTAGTCAAGAAAGGGATGCTGGTTCCAGAGCCACAGTTTGGCCTCAGAAGGGCTACCCCACAAGGGGAGACACCCATCCTTTTAGCTGAATGGGAAGTGTGTATGTGAGTGCCCTTGATTTTTTTTTTTTTATGGTTAAGAGAATTTAAGGGACTTTTCTAGATGTCATAGAGCTTTACAGCAGAGAACAGACCTCAGTGACTACCAGCAGCAGATATTAATGCCTCTTCCACTTCAATATCACTTCACAGTTAGTCTGCAAAGTTCACAGGTGCCATAATGTTTTGTGAGGTAGTTTATTCAGATGAGCCTTTAGCACAGAAGATTAAATGTTTTGCCTCAGGCCATAGAGTTAAAAGTAGAAGAGCCAAGAACCAGATGTTTGTCTTTATGTTCTAGGTACAGGGCTCATTTTTTTTTTTTTTTTTTTTGTGCAGATAAGGAAAAGAGTTTGAAGGATTGATTTTGATTGATTGATTTATAGAGAGAGAGAGATGGAGAGCAAGAAAGGGAGGGGCAGAAGGAGAGAGAAAATCACACGCAGGCTCAGTACCCAGCATAGAGCCTGGAACTGGGAGCTCGATGTGGGCTCTCAGTCTCAAGACCTTGATATCATGACCTGAGCTGAAATCAAGAGTTGGACGCTTAACCAATTGAGCCACTCAGGCATCCCAAGTTTGAGGGATTTTTAAGTGTCTTGGCCAAAATTAGTCATTTGGTAGCAGAGTCAACACTACTGCTAGAGACACCAAGTAAAAACGAGAGCAAAACTGTGCTTTGGGTACATGACCAGAAATATTGTAACGCTATTAAGTCCTTCCAAGAACTGGAAAGATCCAGATGATGAAATGGGCTTTCCAGGACTGATAGGATCTAGCTCCTCCTAGACATAGGGAAAGGATCCAGAATTTTCTTTCCTCACTACTCTCTACGCTGTTCTTGCGCAGGAAGATCTCAGAAATAAGATCCTAGAAGATACGAAAGTCAAGATTTGACCTGGCCCAGTTTTCTCTACAAAACTCTGAGATCTATCCCTGAATCCTGTCAGGATGATGAAGCTGCATTGCAAGTATGGATTCAAAGCAGTGGCATCTACTCCGTATGAAGATGTCTACCAAAATGTTCATTCTAAATGGAATCCAGATCATGGGGGAAGAAGGCTGAGATGCGGCATTATTTACATCACTAATTATTATTTTTAAATATAACATTATGTTTTTTCCCATTTTATACATTTCACTTTAGATCGAACCTTTCAAGTTGTTAGAAGTGTAAGAGATGGGTTTCTTAGTGATGTCCATTGGTAGGCTGAAACAAGAGGAAGACAGAGAGCCCTGGGCTTTCTCATGGAAGCTTGTTTGAGATGTCAGTTCTAGACTGGTTTGTAACTTAGATTTTGTGTGCGTATATGTTTTTTATTCTATCCTGGTGATTTTTTCCAGACTGAATCCACTATTGTGGTTTCGGTTAAAAAAAAAAAAAAAAAAAAGAGGATAGCTGGGATAAAATGCTATGGTATGTGTAGTTTGCTATTTTATGTGGGGAGTTGGAAAGTGAAGAGGGCCTTAAAATAGCATGAGGCTACTCCATCCAAGCAGAGGCTCAGGGAAGGGGTAGCTGAGGCTCTACATTGTGGGTTAGTACAGAGGCTAGGACAGTCAAGGTGTCACACCCTGGTTACCTTCTCTGTCTCACAGCCTGACTCCTTGCTGCTCTTCAAATATGGCAGGCATGATTCTGCCTCAGGACCTTTGCACTGGCTGTTATCTACACTTGAAATTCTGTTCTTCCAAGATGGCTCCCACACTTTCTTCAGCTCTCATTCAAAGGTCATTTTTCATTGTCTCAATGAAATTCACTCTGACCATCCTATTTTGAAATGCAGCTTGCATCCTTCCTCAAAAATTGCCTTGTTTTCTCCCATTGCACTTAAAACTTTCCAAAGTATTTATTAATGTGAATTATTTAAGTAAATAAATAAAACACATCTGTGTATTTATTTAAATTATTTAAATGCAATTAGAAACAACTTAAAAACACATATAAATATCTTTTAGAAGATGTGTGCTGAAAGAAACATGTGCACCATCTACTTGGTTCAATGGTGAACTGAGGTGCACAGAACGGGTTTGACACTGGGAATAAGAACTCAAATATTTGTTAAAGAAATAATTGTTAATTTCACATTGCCTCCTTCAATGACTTTTTATTCTGTTTACAAAACCTGTCAATATATTGCTTTAAAATAGTATTGGTTTAAAAGGCACCAATTTTGAAAACATGCTCAGGGGATGTAACTCTACCTGACCCAAGTCATTTTCATTTTTTTTCTTCTTATTATTATTATTACTTAAATTCCAGTTAACATACAGTGTAATATTAGTTTCAGATGTATAGTACAGTGATTCAACACTTCCATACATCACCCGGTGCTCATCACAAGTGCACTCCTTAATCCTCATCATCTATTTCCCCGATCCCCCCACCACCCTTCCCTCTGGTGACCATCAGTTTGTTCTCTGTAGTTAAGAGCCTGTTTCTTGGTTTCGTTGTCTCTCTCTCTCTCTCTCTCTTTTTCCTTTGTCCTTGGTTTCTTAAATTCCACATATGAGTGAAATCATATGATATTTGTCTTTCTCAGACTTATTTCACTCAGCATTATACTTTCTTGTTCCATCCATGTTGTTGCAAATGACGAGATTTCAACCTTTTTGATGGCTGAATTATATATGTGTGTGTATATATATATACACACAACACACATCACATCTCTATCCATTGATTTAATGATGAACACTTGTGCTTTTTCTATAATTTTGTTCTTGTAGATAATGCTGCTATATATATATAAGGGTGAATAAATAAATAAATAAATAAATAAATAAATAAATAAAAGGGTGTATGTCCAAGGCATTTTAGTTCCTTTTTTTTTTTTTTTTAGAGAGAGAGTGAGTGTGAGCGCAAGTGCAGGGGTAAAGGCAGACTGAGAGAGAATCTCCAGCTGACTCCACACTGAACATGGAGCCCGATGTGGGGCTCAATCCCCAAACCCAAAGATCAACACCTGAGCTGAAACTATAGTTGGACACTCACCTGACTGAGCCTCCAGGCACCCCCAAGTCATTTTAGTTTTACAGATAATATTGTTTGTCAAACCACCCAAAATCTGTTTTACAAGTAAATGAGTATTAAACTGATGTTACAGGACCTTCAAGGGGAAAGGGAGAGGAAGCAAAGGTACTTTGCCTACATTATCTCCTGGGAGCCAGGCTTTCTCAATAACCATTTTACAAAGGACAGCCTGAGGTTTGGAAAAACTAAGTGCCTTATACAGTCTACACAGATAGTGAAAAGAAGAGGCATGATTCCAATTGGTTATTCCTGACCACAAAACCCATGGTTAACGACAACATGCACTATCTTCAAACTATAAATTCTGTAGAGATAATAGTTATAGACGTCTTGTGTGTTAGATGCTGGTTTGCCACCCGGATAACCACCATTAGCACCAAAGGACTTATCTGCCCCAACGTTAAGACTGCTGGTCATGTCAGCCCTCTAGATACCAGTCTTCTTCCACCACAAAGGAGTCTCCTCAGCCAAAATTGCAAGGTCAGGCCATATCCAATGACTCTTCATTGTGGGGTTCAAAGGCCTGGCCTTTTGGCTCATTGGAACAACTCAGCAGGACCACCCAGCTCCAGGGCTGCCTGTGGGATCAGCTGGGGCCTCTGTTGTACCTGCATCACCACTCAATTCCTCCTTCTGCCCCTTAGTGTCTACACTCTACCATGGGTATATCTCCCAAAAGTGCCTCATAGTAAACTTGTGACACACAAATCTCTGCCCCAGAGTGGATTTCCAGGGAACCTGGTCAGAATCAGTTTATTAGGTGATATCATTGAGTTTTAAAGAATTGCAATAGTGGCAGAAGTAGCATACTCCTAAAATCCAATCTCACATTGAAGGGAGTCTTTAGAACCCACAATTCCATCAATGTTGCAGCACTCTCTCTTAACTTCCAGAAGCAGATTGGAAAAAAAATGACTGTGATATATAGCTTTACCCTCGTAGGGTCATCTATTTCCTCCATTAGCTTAGTCTGAGATATCAGAGCAGTTTAATAGTCATCACAGCCAGTAAGAAACTGCCCTTGAAAACTCCTCCATTCAATAAGTGAGGCCCACTGTGTGCAGGGTGTTATGTTCATTACATTTGAACAAACAACAGATACATAAAACTACCCCTGAAAACTCTTCCATTCAATAAGTAAGATCTATTATGTGCTGGGTATTAGTGTATGACACTCAAAGACAAGATGCATGAATTTAGTTCTTGCCCTCAAATAGCTCTGGGTTTAGAAGGTGGTTGTCTAACTTGTATGCATGGGCACCACCCATGGAGCTTGATGAAAACATCTATAATTGGTCTTGGAATGGCATCTAGGAATTATTCCTACTTAATTTTTATATTTGAATATGAGTGGTCCATGAACCACTTATGGAGAAAATCAAATCCAATAGGTGATATAAAACATACATTGCTTGACCTACTCTGAGTGTAAATTCTGTGGTAGAGACATATACTCTACTGGGGAGAGATAATGTTTTAATTAATCTATATACATTTACAGAGAAACCATTACATGTCAAATACTATGATAGGCTCTGTGACAGTGAAGAGATGAACAGTTCATGGTTCTTCTCAAAAAGCTTAATTAGAGCTGGACAAGCCATTTATATCTGCCTTTACTTACCTATTTATTTCACCATTTAATTAATCTCCCCATTCAGTAAGTGTTTAGTGAATACCTACTAAAATGAAATGAGCTATCAAAATGACAAATAAGGAAACATGTGATAAGTACCTACCCAGAAGAACCAATATCCTTCTATGGGAAGATTGACAGTTTAACTTCCACATAGTCTTCGTTCAGTATTTATGTTCCGATTAATTAAAATGCTTCCTATGGCAATGAACAAACAGTCATCATGAGGTGGTAATCGTCTTGAAATAAAGATATTTGTGATCAACATAGAACCATGCTAATTCCCTGTAGTTTACAAACTAGGACAGGGAGGGAGAGTAGTAAGAGATCCCTCTGGTTTGCCTGACTCAAATGAGCCATTTTTGAATTTGGAGAATTTCATAATCGTCAGTCAGACTGGCCCGTGCTAGCAGTTTTTTGGATTTCTAGGAAAATATCTGGTATGTGTCATGGTGAGGAAATGCTCAAACAAGGAAAGGGACTAAATGAAGACTCATAATCACTTACAAAGAATTTACCAAGAAATAGAGGTCTGTGCGGTGTAACTGAGAACTTGCACAATGCAGTTGCAGGAAATACCAGCTCCATGACAGGTGGGGCTGTGTTCTCCCCTCACCCGCCCAAGGCAAGCAAAAGAATTTGTTCTAGCTTTTTCCCAAAGAGGCGGATGGAGCCACAGAACCCTTCTAAAATCACAGACTGCAGACATCCATGACCAGTTAATTATAATGGGCACAGGAGATGGTATCTGGTTTCCATTCCTAGTACAGTGGCTTGGATTTGAGAGTGTGGAGGTTTGGGATTTGGGTCCAGTTTTTCTCACAGGTTCTCTGGACATCAGTTTACTAGTCTTTCTAGTGGATTACATATTTATGCATCTATGTGTCTAGGAAAATCAAAGGTGAGAGAATACAGGAATCAGCATTGAGACAAGAAAGTCTAAACTGCTCATAAAGAACAGGACTCTAGGGACACCTGGGTGGCTCAGTGGTTGAGCGTCTGCCTTCAGCCCAAGCATGATCCTGGGGTCCCGGGATCAAGTCCCACATCGGGCTCCCTGCATGGAGCCTGCTTCTCCCTCTGCCTGTGTCTCTGTCTCTGTCTCTCTCTCTTCCTCTCTGTGAATAAATAGATCTTTAAAAAAAAAAAAAAAGAACAGGACTCTACTTGACATGCCTCCCTCAACCCTGTGCTCTCAACTCCTGATGTACCAGCCCTCCTGCAATCTAGTTTTGGGGCCATTTTGAACCTATTTCATTTTCCCTGGTGCCCTTTAACTCTGTTATTTATACCTTGTGATAAATTCTGTTCCCTTTGCCTGAGCAAACTTCTCCCTCCCTTCCTTACCTCAGTCTCTACCCCTGACCCAATCCCAAGCTACTTGAATGCATGACTTTTCACTATCACTTGAATACATGATTTATTCCAACTCACTCTTTGACTTCTTTGTGTGCAAAGACTATACTTCTTGGTCTCCATTCTTTCTGTAGTGCTTCACGTGTTGTCAGCACATAGTAGGTGCCCAACAAATACCTTTGAGTTGCTGAAGATAGCAGCAAGCATTTGTTGCTGATAATGATGACCGTGATGATCGTTTCTTCCTTATTTTATACTATACTACTCTCTTTTTAACTGCTTTCTTCCTTATTCTATATTTTACGTAATATATATTTATTTAATAAAATTAGTTATTAACAAAGGAGAAAATAATTTAACAGAGACTCATAAAGAATGAGAGACTTGATTTTATGTTTATCCCATTAACATTTACTGAGCACTTTCTTTGTAACACAAAATGGAGAAATTAAGAATATGGCACTGTCTCTTTCATCAGAGAAACCGGTCTAGCAGTGGAGATAGACAGAAAGTAACTGACTACCTGACCATGAAGTGGGCGCTAATCATTTGTTCATGTTAATTGAATACCTGCTATATTTCAGGCACTGTCCTCGGCAGTGGGACATACAGGTGAGCAAAACAAAGAACTGTTCTCAGGAAGCTCCTGTTAACAGAGCTGTGAGTAGGACTCTGAGGAGGTATGAAGCGTCAGGGAAGAAAAGCCCCACTCGGGATGCGAGTTCAGAGATGGCTCCTCTGAGGAGGTGACATTTTTCCCAGTCTGAGTGGAATGAACCAGTACTAACTCCTAAGGATGAAAGAATACCTATTTAATTATGAAACATCTAAGGCCTGGTAGATGTGATTGGGGGAGCAGAGTTTTTGGCATCCAATAGATGCTTGATAAATGTGTCATCCTGGAGAAATAATCCCAATCCAAAAATGAATAAAAAGTGGCCCTCCCCTTGAGGATCATGCATTCTAGCAGGGAAAAGGATGAGGTACAAGATGTGAGCAAGAGGAGAGGCTGACAGAAAATAGAGCTGAAGTTCTAGAACTCACACATTCCTCTCTTCCCACCATCTTCCCCAACACCCACTGGTCATTCCGTCCTCTTCACCAAAAATGAATATTCTTCTTGGGAGTTCTAAGTTCTGTGGTGTATCTGTTTCCTTTGCTGGGTGCTCCACCTTGGCCTCCTCCCAAATGTCTCCTGCAAATGTTTATTTTTATTAATGTTGCATATACAAGGCAGGAGATAGGGAAAGGGGTGAGCCAGAGTCATTTACGAAAGCACTTTGGCGCTGTGCTCCGGAAATCATTTCCGTAGGAGGCTGCCCTGGACAAAATGCACTTATCTTCAGACCTCCTATCCCTACTTCCAAGCAGAAACCATTGCAATTTTTATTTACAATCAAGAGCTTCATGGAGTTCTAGGCCAAAAGCTTTCTTTCCTGAAAAGCTGGTGGTGGCCTCCAACATTCCATCCTCACCTTAGATGAGAATGCGTTTTGCTGTTTGCTCCAAACAAATAACGAGTCACCTACCTGGGCCAGAAGGAGAATTGGGGATCAATGGATACTTAAGGGTATTAAGTATCCTTATTTGTGCATATCCTTCTCCCAGGCACTGAGGGCACAAGACATAGGATCCTGAAAGAGCAGAAAGGGACTACTTTTTTAAAGATTTTTATTTATTTATTTATTTATTTATTTATTTATTTATGTATGTATTTATTTATTCATTTATTTATTTATTCATTCATTCATTCATGAGAGACACAGAAAGAGAGGTAGAGACATAGGCAGAGAGAGAAGCAGGCTCCACGCAGGGAGGCTGATGTGGGACTCGATCCCGGGACTCCAGGATCACGCCCTGGGCCAAAGGCAGATGCTCAACAGCTGAGCCACCCAGGTGTCCCAAGGGACTACATTTCATTGAGGACATGCCACACATCACCATCCTTGACACATATGGCTTTATAAAATCCTCATTAAATAGATATTCCTATCCCACTTCAGAAATCAGAGAAGGAGGGAAATGAGGAAGGAGGGATGGATGAACAGAGGGAAGGATGTAGGACTTGAGGTTCTGTAACTTGTATAATGCCCCACAGCTGCTGAGTAGGCTCTCTATCCATTTTCCCTCCATCACATCCAATCAAGCTTTCTCTTTCACCTCTCCACTGACACCCACCTGACTAAACCCATAGTCAATTCTCAGTCCTCATTTTGGTTTACCTGTCAACATAGTCAGTCAACATTCAACATATTCAACGTATTCACTTCTTCATCACCTCTAGTGAAACACTTTCTTCACTCGGCTTCCAAGACATCATATACACTCTCTTGGTTTTGCTGGCTCCTCACCACCAGGTCTTTCTCAGTCTCTTACCTGAGTTTTGCCCATTAACCTGAGGTCTTGATAGTGTACTATGCCAGAACTCAGTCCCTGGGCCATCCCTTTTCTCTGTCTACATTTAATCCCTGGATGATGCCATTCCTCATCATGGCTTCAGATACCATTGACACATTAACAGCTCTTTTTGCCCTGAACACCTTCTCTGAACTTCAGATTGGTATGTACAACAGAGTACTTGATATCTCTCTTTGGAAGTCTCAAACTTATTATTTGCAAAATCAAAATCTATCTTTTCCCATCAATCCCACTCCTATGGTGGATTCCCCAATCTCAGTTCCCGGCAGCTCCATCTTTTCCAGACAACGGCAACAAATAAAACCTTCTCCTTCTCTCATTCTCCACACCCACTTGGACAAGATATATGGTTTGAGTTGCCTTCCTAATACATCCTGGATCCAGCTAGTGTTTGCCATCCACATGATATTAGCCTGCATCTTCTTGCACTCAGATTACTGGTGATCTTCCTTCCTTCGCGTTTGCCCAATAAGCCTGGTCTCAACTTGGTGGCCAATGTGGTCCTGGTAAACCTGTCAGTTCTCTGCCAAAGTTTTCAAAACAATTGACAGGGTCTGACTCTATCTGGTCTCACGTTTCTTTTCTGAGTCCCTCACCTATCCGTCCCACCCACTCCCCACACACTCTGTTCCAACCCCACCAGCCTTTTTGCCACTTTCCCTCCCTGGGATTCTGTCCCATAGCTATCTACACAGCTGGATTCCCCTCTCCTTCAGTTCTTCATCTGAATGTTACTTTCTCAGGATCCAGCTGTGTACTTAAAATTGCACCGAAGCATTTTCTTTCTGCCTCCCTTATTTTATTCTTCTCCTTAACACTTACCACCGACTTATATTCTGTATGTCTTATTTGTTCTCTCCCCCCACCCCACAGTAGAAAGTAAGCCTTTTAAGGGTGGGGCTTTGTGCTGGTTTTTCCACTGCTACATGTTCGGGAAGCATATGCTACATATTGGAATCTCAATTAATATTTGTTAAGTAATAAACACAATGGGAAGGGAGGTATCAATGAGGTTTGGTATAGGCAAGTAAGGCTTCATGGAGGAGGAGAGAAAACTCTGTTGAGTACTTACTGCGTGCAAGACAGGCACTAAGTTAAACATATCCATTATCTTGCAGAAATCCTCCTGACAATCCTCTGAAGTAAATATTATTTCCGTTGTACAGATTAGAAAGCTGAAGTGTCAAAGGCTAACTTATGTCTTCTCAAGATCACTAGAACGATTTGTATAGAAAGCCATGAGCCAGCTTTTTTTCTCTCTGGTTGCCAACCATGGGATACAGTTTTAGAAATCTCTCATAAGAATGGAACTATTCTACGTGAATTAAAGAAATCAAAAGAAGTCACATTTAAAAAGAACTCTGGGAAATGAGCTAGGGGTGGTGGAGGGGGAGGTGGGCGGGGGGTGGGGGTGACTGGGTGATGGGCACTAAGGCGGGCACTTGATGGGTTGAGCACTGGGTGTTATTCTGTATGTTGGCAAATTGAACACCAATAAAAATAAATTTATAAAAAAAAGAACTGTTAATACATTTGTTTATTTTTTTCAGGAACTATTATGATTTAACTCTCATAACAATTCTATTATAGTATGGGATATATACACAAGGGAGAAAAATGAATGGAGCATTCCCTGCCCTCGATGAGCCCACAATCTAGCAAAGCTGACGTTAAAATGAAAATATAAGTATCTTAATAGCTTTGTGATTTAGAGCACAGAGGAAGGAGCAATTTATTTCATCAGGATGGAATCAGACAAAGAAGGCTTCAGAGAGATGACATCTAAACTTGACCCTACAGGTAGGGGAAAACTTTGCATTCGACCCAGGGCTGCAGCAGGAGCAAAGGATAGAGCATGGCCTATGTGGACCTACTCAGAGGGAAGAGTTTAATAGAGGGGAAAAAGGTAGATCTGGGACTTAGCCCTAAAAGCAATAGGAAGCCATGGCCAGATTTTGTCTGTGAAGTGGCCTGGTCCTATCTGTGCTTTGTTGAGATGACTCTGACTCTCATTATGGAGTCAGAGTCAGGAGACATCAGGAGTCATCTCCTGATGATGGCAGGAGATAAAGAAAGGAAGACAAGATGCTGAGATAGGGGACCTTCCAACATCAGGAAGAGACGAAGTGGTCAGTGTGGTGACAGGTGAAGTGGGGATGATGGGTCATGATGTAGGTACAATACTTAGAGTGTTACAGTTAGTTTCTCACACTTGGCTGTCCTTAAAATCACCTGGGGAGCTTTAAGCAGTTCTGTTACTTAAAATTGATACTCTATAGCTCAAGCCAGTTGAATCAGAATTTCTGGGGATGGAGCAGGGCATATAAATAGTTTGTAAAGCTCCTCAGATAATTCCAATGTGTAGCCAGGTTTGAGAACCATTGGTTTATGAATTATAGGCCTGGATGACTAACTGGATGTTATCAGGGTGGAAGAAGGATGACTAGAGAAGATGAGATTTTCCAGCCCACATGATTGTTTCAATATCTTCTCTAAAGAATCAGGCTGGCTACAACTGGTACTTGATGAGTAGCCTTGAGAAAATGACATACTTCTCAGCTATAAAAAATGGGAAATTCACCTTATGAAATTATCGTAAAATTTAAATGAGGTAATGCATTTAAAACACCCAGCTTGGTGCCAGGAAAATGGTGGAAGCTCACAATTTTTTATTAATTATTTAATTCTGTTACACAAGAATGAGTCTACAGGAAAAGGAATGGTTTCCAGCTGAGGGACACATATTTGGTTCTCAACCTATTGTATTTAGAGTGTCTGCGGGCTACCTAGTAGTCATTTGGAAATAATGCTTTAGTGTTCAAGAGGTAGTTCAGAGCTGTATGGGAAATTTGGTACTGTGTGGTACTGACTATTATGCAAGCCACACAAAGACCCTATCACTCAGAGGGAAAATGTAGTGAGGGAGGTGGGTGGCAGGCTAGGGTATTGGATAGATGCAAATCCCACAAGCCTCAGTTTCCTTCTCTGTGAAGTAATAGCACGTTTCAGAGCATTTCTGGGAGAGTTAAATATGATGCAGATAAAGCACATTAAAAAATGTGGACTATTCGAGGCATCAGAATACAAAAAGCCAGAAGAGAAAAAAGGGAGAGAATTTTCAGAAGAGCAGCTTGTTAAGGAACAAAAAGGTTCCAAGTTGGGGGGTGGGGGGGAGCAATTGTGTCAAATACATAAAATAAATCATTTTGGGCCAGAGTGTTCTCATCAGTATAATGAACCCTTGGATAAAAGGGTATTTACATAAGTGTTAATTTATTGTCCTCCTTTGAATATGAGCTTCCTAGCATTGAAAACAAAGAGGGGAATGCAATCAGTTACAAGGTTCAAACACTACTTTTCAAGAGGAAATAGTTATTTGCTGGCTGAAAGGCTGAAATCAATTTCTTTCCTGGGTCCTCCTCATTGGAGGATTAACGTAGGCTTTGATGGGAGGTGTCCTCTTCAATAGCTCTAAAATGCTTTTTAGAATGAGTTTTATGAGGTTCTTTCCCATAAAGTCTCTGTGTTTACATTGCTCCATAAATGCATATTTACTAGGGACCAGATGATAATAATAGTGTCTAATATTACCATAATAATGAAATCAGCCCACCATTTAGCAAGCATTTATTACATGTCAAGCACTGGGCAAAGTACTTCATTGACAATGTTTTTAATGCAGCCCCAGAAGAAGCAAGAGGGCAAAGCATTATTAACATGTTTTCCACGTTGCAAATTTGAGGTTCCAAGAAGCTCAGTGACCACTCAAGGTCAAACCAACGATACGGCTAGGATTTAAAACCAAGTCAACCTGCCTGCAAGGTCCATGCTTTTAAAGCTACTCTGTTCCAGAGCTTAACCTACTATCTTGTAAACATGGTTTCCAACATGACTGGCTGAGGGAGAAATCAACTGGGTTTATCAGGGAGGAGAAGAGGTTCTGAAAGGTGAAATGAATTTCCTAGGGTCCCACGAGTTTTTGGATGGAGGTGCCATATGCTCAGCCTCTCCCAGGTAACGTTGTTCCATGTTCTATCCCGTCAGATGTAACACTGGTTGCCATGAACAGAGAACTGAGATTCTTATGTTCCTTCCCTCTATGGGCAGAGGGTATTTTCAGAAAAGTCTAGAAAACGTCAGATCCATTTGGTTAGAATTCCTGACTCCTAAGTGATCATAAAGAACATTGCTATCTACGTCTTCTTTCTGCACAAATTGCCAATTTTTCTTTTAAGGGGTGTCAGTGGCAAGTGGGGGAAGACTTGGAGCAGGGGAGATTTTGCCCAGATGATCCGGATTAGAGACACATCACAAGGGTACACCCTCTCCAGGGAAGCTTTGTCAACCAATCTACTTGCTCTTACAATTTACATTCTCTATCCCTCCTCAGATACAAAGAAAAAGCCCTCCTGCACTTCAAACCGCAGAGCCCTGCCAAGTACTCTGCCCTCATCAATCTCCATTCAAATGCCAGCAAAATGACCCTACGGATAAAGGCAGTGAGTTAATAAATCAACATCCTTTTAAAGAATTTTCTTTTAACTGACACAGAGAATTGGAATGGCTACCTTAGCAAAGGAGGGAGTGATGTAATATAATACAGCATGTTGTTTAGACCCTTAGGACCGACCCACAGTCCCAGTTTCAAACCTGCACAGGGCTGTTTACAACCTACGTAACTGAGAAAAAGTCCTTTACCTACTGAGAGCCCATTTCCTCATTTTTTAAAAAAAGAGCATCTTAATTGCACCTATTTCCTATGATGGTTGGAAATGGTGTCCAGGAGGATTGCGTGTTTGCACGTGGAGGGGCGCCCATAAGCAAACACTTGTAGGTTCCCTCCACCCATAAGTTACCTGACTGGGACAAGGAATGAGGAATTCATAGCTCAGCAACATCCCCATTTTCTCTGGGATCTTTCTGTCCTCTGAGAACATGTGCTCTGGTTTACCCTCTGCCATTGTGTTGAACTAGGCAGCAAAAGGCCTCAGACGTGCCCAAGAGGCCTGGGGATGCCCAGGGCTGCTATGACCAGGTGGGCAGCTCTGACTAATTCTGGAAGACACCACTGCATGATCTCAAACAGCTCTTCCAGTAAGAAAGCCAACATTTCCCCCTTTATCTGCCCAATTCCTTTGTGTAACTTGGTTAAACAACCTTAAAACTTGAGAGACTTCCTAAAATCCCTAAAAGTGTGAATGCAATCATGTGAATCAAGTGATTAGCATGATGCTCTTGATTCTGTTTGGGAGGCATAGTTTCGGGTGTACTCCCTTCTGATGGGGACTTTATGTGGCCTCAGAGCCAGCATTCTAATTGATACACCTCTTACTCATTATTCATCACAAATTAATTATTGAAGAGCCAGCCAGGTGCAAAGTTTTGTGTTTGGAGCTGTGTATAGTGCAGGGATGAAAAAGTGAATCTCATCCACCAGGGATTTACCACCAGATGAGGAAAAGAAAAAAAAAAAAAGCCTATTTGTATAGCCAGATAGGAAAGAAAATACACCTTGAGAATCGGATGAGCTGCTGTGGGAAGCTGGAACATAGCAGGTGAAATTAATTGTTTTTATTACGTGAGGAAGTTTTTGATTGCCGTGAAATTGCAATGAGGTCTTGAGTAAGTGCGTTCCTTTCTTTGGGTCTTGGGTTCCACATCTGAAAGTAGAAGAAGGTCATTGAACGACGTGGTCTACTAGCGTATTCCCGGGGCAGACATGCTCTAATCCAGTCTCCTATACGGAGAGTGCCGTAATACAGGGGGGACCTTGAAAGAATCCTTGTCGTGCCTTGAGAACCTGGAGACATGAAGAGGAAAAGCCCTATCTCTATGTGCCCACCTTACTGCTGCATGATTTCATGGTATCCCAGGGCATACCCTCGAAAAGTGATTCATGCATCTCCTTGATGACATAACACTGCTTGCATCCTCCTGGGTACTATCTTCACTCTGTCTTTAGTCAAAACTAAAACCTACTTCAAACAGAATGAGATGTGTCCCTGGTCTTGCCCAGGCAAACTGTAATGGGGCAACACTAAGTTTTGGCTCCATCTGTACATAGGCAAAGACTTCTCAAAAATCCCAAGGGAAGCCCCATGCTGGGGTGGAGAAGTTGGCGCTTCCACACTTCCCATCAGGAGAGGGGGCATCAGAGGGTTGGAAGGAGCACAGGCTGGAATCAGAATAGCCCAGCTCTTAGTTCTGTACAGCAGTTGCCCAATTCTAAGAAATTAGGGGATCCAGCCAGTCTCTCTCCCTGGTCACTTTAACTACAGAATGGAAACAGACAACCACCACCCACACTCCCATTCTTCACGTGGGTAGGCAAGTTAGGGTAAGAGAAGGAAAAGAGGGGATGAGGATAATAGTGATTATTTACTGAGTGGTTACTGTAGGTAAGAGTAGGACAAGATATGATGATAGTAATAGTGATTATTTGTTGAGTACTTAGTATGTGCCAGGTGCTGGTATAAGCACTTGATAGAGCATCGCGTTGAATCCTGGAAACAACACTAGGAGACAGTTAACATTATTATCCTAACTTCACACATGAGGAAACTGAGGCACACAGAGTTGCAGTCAATGCATCCAAGGTCACACATCTTGTCAGTGGCCAAGCTGAGATCGAATCACTGCCTGTCTCCTGAGCCTCCGGCCGGTACTGCAGTTCTGTATAGAACAGCTCCTGCCACAGCCAGATGTAACAGGTCACGTTTTCTCCATTGGTTTCAGCTTCTTCGTCAAAAAATTAAAAAATTTTAAAAAATACTGCCCCCCCCCCAAATGGCTTTTTCCCTCAAAGGGAATCCTTTCCTATCTGCCTCCTTCCCTCCATTCTGCTGACATTGCCCTGGTCCACAGGAATTTTTTGCCTCTCCTCCAACCTGGATGCTCTGAGGCTGCTTCTCACCTAGCCACCTTTCACAGTGAAGCCTGTGAGATACTTCTCAAAGCCAGCACTTACCTGCACTGCTCAGTGACAAATCCCCTTTAACACGGAAAACAAATCTTTCTCATTCTAGTCCTGCATGGACCTTCGGCCTCAGCCCTTGTCACTTTTTTAAAAAAATGTACTTAAAAAAATAATAAACAAACAAACAAACAAACAAACTTTATTCTTGGGCTCCTGAGAGGCACAGTCAGTTAAGCGTGTGACTCTTGGTTTCAGCTGAGGTTGTGATCTCAGGGTCATGAGCTTGGGCCTGACATCAGGCTCTGCACTTAGTGTGGAGTCTGCTTGGGTTCTCTCTCCCTCTCCCTTTGCCCCTCCCTGCTCTTTCTATATAAAATAAATAAATCTTTTAAAAAAATAAAAATATACTTTATTCTCAGAGTATGTTTCTGCTGCTTCCAACAAATGGCTTAGTTTTCCTTGACTCTATAACTTAACGTGTGGGGCTCCTCCAACCTGATCAATGCCCCACCTATAGTGCCCCCCACCCTGGCAATTCTCCTTTATCCTCTGGCTGTACGTTAGATTTCATGGGTGTCAGCGCTACAGAGTACCTCCTCTGATTCTCCTTACCTGGCTTGATTCTTCCTGTGTGCTTCCACTGCAAGCTACACTGACCCCTGTTACACCCCTCCGTCCTCTGTCTGTATTTCTGCTTATTTACCTCATCAGATTGTCTGCTTCATTAGAATAAGGATGGTACCTTACTCATCATTCTGTCCTCTTCCCTACCCCATTTTGAATGAAGTAATATATAAAGAAAAGGATGAAAGAAATTCAGCGTTGCAAATCATAGAAATTAGAATCCAGCGCCATTGCTTCCTTTGTACTTCAAAGGGTCTCGGAAATTTGAAATACAGTTGACCCTTGAACGACATGAGTTTGAACTGCATGGGCCCACTTCTGTGCAGATTTTACAGGACTGTAAATGTATTTTCTCTTCCTTACACTTCCTTATGATTTTCATAGTAACATCTCCTTTTCTCTAGATTTATTTTAAGAATATAGTATATAAGGGCACTTGCGTGGCTCAGTCAGTTAAACGTCTGCCTTCGGCTCAGGTCATGATCCCAGGGTCTTGAGATCGAGCCCCACGTTGTGCTCCCTGCTCAGTGGGGATCCTGCTTTTCCCTCTCCCTCTGCCCTTCCCCCTGCTCATGCGCTTGCTCTCTCTCTCTCTCTCTCTCTCTCTCAAATGAATAATAACAACAAAAAAACTAGTATATAATACATAGAACATACAAAATCTGTGTCAATGGACTGTTTATGTTACCATTAGGCTTCCAGTCAACAGTCGGCTATGTGTAGTTAAGTTTTGGGGAAGTCAAAAGTTTCAAGTGGATTTTTGACTGCAGGGAGGGGGTTGACATCCCTAACCCCACATTGGTCAAGGGTCAGCTATACTGAAATGGCCAACAAACAGGAAATTACAGCCCACATTAAAGTCCTCAACATCCCCTCTGTCCTTATTAGATTCTAGCTTTCTGAAGACAGAAGTTGTAGTGCCTGAATGCAGTAGGACATTTAGCAGATGTGCTTGAAGCATGTCAAACGTCCATCTGAAAGTATTAGAGCTGGAAGGATTAAGAGTTTGTGGATAGCCCCACCATAAAATACTATAAGTATTTTAGATAACAGGAAAGAAGCCCTTTTGCCCTTGAATGCACTTTGATGTGAGCTGAGGCAATGAGAGTCTCTCAAAAGCAAGGAAGAAAAAAAAACTTCCATTTTTTTTATACCAGGGAAAATTGAAATATGAAAACTCCACATTATTAAGAATACTGTGCAGTTTCAAGTCCACTGGAGACCCTCAAACATTAATTGAATGTGAGTTGAATTAAGCAGAAAACCTAATAATGAATTGTTTTTTTCCTCAGAGGAATTCAGGGAGTACTACTAACTGCCTATTGCTTTCATATGATGGAAATTTCTGGGTGTCAACCGTGAAGAAAGAAAGAGGAGCAAGGAGGGAGAAGACAGATTAGAATCACACAGATCTGGGTTCAAATTCCAGTTATGCCATTAAATGGCTCTGCATCCCTCATGGGGCTTATTCTCATGAACCTTGATTTTATTTTATTTTATTTTATTTTATTTTATTTTATTTTATTTTATTTATTTATTTTTTATTTATTTTTTTATTTGTGGTAGTCACACACAGAGAGAGAGAGAGAGAGAGGCAGAGACACAGGCAGAGGGAGAAGCAGGCTCCATGCACCGGGAGCCCGACGTGGGACTCGATCCCAGGTCTCCAGGATCGCGCCCTGGGCCAAAGGCAGGCGCCAAACCGCTGCGCCACCCAGGGATCCCTATTTTATTTTATTTTATTTTATTTTATTTTATTTTATTTTATTTTATTTTATTATTTTGTTTATAAAATGGAGCTATCGGTACTTACTATTTGGATATTATGGGGTTTTGTGAGGATAAATGGATGGGTACTTCTAAATCTTACATTAGAATCGTGTTAAAGAAATCTCTCATGTATTCATACAAGTCATATTGACATACTGTGTGCCAATGTGTCAACAACTCCGACTTTGTCTCCTGAATCATCTCATGTTTGCAGTGGAAAGCTCACTGCGGTCTTCTGCTCTTTCTCTCTTACTTTCTCTCTCCCTTGTTCTCTTCATTTAAGTAACTTTATTAAAAATAAATGATTGTCCCTTCCTAGATTTCTCTTTCTGGGGTAATATCAGGGAATCTATTGTCCTATGCTAACTTGAGAACTCTATTTTCACCTCTGAACTTCTCCAGGTTCCTGAAAACACCAGTCAGTTATGGGGAGGATATGATTCCACGTCTGGACTAAGAGGTTCCTTGGATTGGGGACTTTCAGTGCTAAGATTAGGAAAGTCCCAGGCAAACTGGAAACAGGCTTTTCACTCATTCACCTAGCTTTGACCTAGTGGAAAAATAGATTCAAGGATCCTATAGGGAACAAAACCGCTCATGTGTTTGTTCTTTCTCTCTCTCTCTCTCTCTTTCTCTTTTTCTTTCTTTCTTCCTTTTTTTTTTTTTTTTTTTTTTAAGAAAGATAGAGTGAACATTGAACATGCAAGTGGCAGGGGATGGGTAAAGGGAGAAGGAGAGAATCCCAAGCAGGCTCCATGCCTAGTGGGAGGCCCAATGTGAGGCTCCATCTCATGACCCTGAGATCACGACCTGAGCTGAAAACAAGAGTCAGTTGTTTAGCCGACTAAGCCACCCTGGTCCCCGAAAGCCCCATTGTTAGTGCTTATCATATATGGTGATAAAAACCAAGAAAAGAAAGGGCATCCTAAGGGCAATCCAGTCCAAAAGAGGGGCAACTGCCAGGCCAGCTGGAAACAGTGACCTTTAACACCCTAAAGTTGAACCTAATTTCCCAGTAGTATAAGACTCTTCCTCATCTCGTTGATCATGGAAGCGTGAGTAAGAGACAGGAAGAGGGTCTGGCATGTTTTTCTTTTCCAGAAGTCCCTTCCTGGGTCTGTGAGGAACTAGGAAGTGGATTCTTGGTTCAGACACGGTGGCCCTTCCAAGTCCCTACCTGATAGTACATAATACATGGGGCAGGGTGAGAAGCGGAGTTGGCATGAAATTGGGACACCAGAGAACTGAGTCAGAGTCCTGGCACCCAGCTGTGTGATCTCGGGCAAGCCACTTACTTTCTCAAAACCTTAGTTGTTATGGGGAATTTAACATATAACCTTTCCCAAAGAACCTTGCGAAATACTGCATGAATGTGTTGGTTCATATTATTTAAAGCAGTAGTTCTTAACTGGAGGTAACTCTGCCCCTTCCCATTCCCACCCCCCACCCCACCTCCATCCCCTTGCTGGGGACATCTGACAACATCTAGAGGCATTTGGGGTTGTCATACTTGGTGGAGGATGGCACTGGCAGATGGGAGGCAGAGATTGGGGATGCTGCTCAATGTCTCATCCTACAATGCACAGGGAAACAAATGCACCTGCCAACAAAGAATTACCCAGATCCTAATTGCAGAGGTTGAGAAATCTTCATTCAGAGTTTGATAGACATTAATTATCTTTGCTACAACATTTAAAGGTAAAATCTGAATAAAAAAATTATTTTTTACTTATGTGACCAATCAAAAATAGCCATCAACCATTAGGGTCATCTCTTATTCACTTACAGTGCACCCATATCAGAGATGAAGATACCATGATTCCTTGATTGCACTGTGTATGTGTTTTGTTTAGATAAGATTGTATTTATTTGCATATTTGAGAGAGAGAGAGAGAGAGAGAGAGAGAGAGAAATAGAGAGGACGAGCAGGTTCCCCACTGAGTAGGCAGCCAGATGAAGAGCCCAATCTCAGGACCCTGGGATGAAGACCTGTGCCAAAGGCAGACCCTTAACCAACTGAGCCGCCCAAATGCCCCAAATGTTTTCTGGTTTTACCTATAAAATTATAAAATAATAGTTGTTGAAAAATCATAGCAGGCCTATGAATCTGAATCTGTGGAATATTTTATGCTGTGTTTCTCTTTGGGTAAAAGACAGTCTCCACCACCTCTTGTATAGTTACCAACATTAATAGAATTCTCTTCTTTTTAAAGATTTTATTAATTTGAGAGAGAGTAAGCACAAGTGGTAAGGAGGGGCAGAGGGAAAAGCAGACTCTCCACTGAGCAGGGAACCCCATGTAGGGCTCCATCCCAGGACCTTGAGATCATGACCTGAGCCAAAGGCAGATGCTTAACTGATTGAGCCACCCAGGAGCCCTAGAATTTCTACTTCTCCTAGTTGATTCTTAGAACACTCCTGTAAGGTAAGGAGGAAAATATCCCCATTTAATGAGTGAAAAACCCGATATGCCGGAGTCCCATGAAGACTTGCCTCGAGTCACAAAGTTATTAATTACTAAAGGAGTGTTGAGTCTCAAAACTAGAAAATTAGCAGAGCTACAGCAGCCCATAGAGATATATGCATTTGCTCTAAGATTTCCTATTTGTTTTGGCTCAACATCTCCATGAAAATCCATGGATGTTTGTCAAGCATCGACCTTCAGTTGGAAGATAACCCAAGTGACACAATTCTTGCCATCAAATTTTTGGAGACTTGTAAAAATTTTTATCTAAATATTGGGCGGATATAATAATGTTAAGAAAAAAATTTGTTGATTTTTTGTAAGTTACTCGAGGAAACAGATGTTCAAATGAATTTGCTGGGAAGCTGTGTCATCACATGAAAATTAATTAAAAAGTTAACATAAATAATTAACTTTTTTCCACATAGCATATGCTGTATACTCACACATGCATATGCACAGATATGTTTTATATTCCCAGTTGGGTTTTAAGCCCCTTGAAAGTAGTGACCTTTCTCACATCATGTGTGGGATGCATCCTAGCTCATATGTGGGTCCTCATTTAAAGGAAATGCATGCGATGGTAGGGGACCGTTAGTGAATATATTGAAAGATGGTCTAGAAAGCCAAGGAATGACTACATTGATTGATAATCCCACTTAAAGTGGGTGGTGGGTTATGGTTTTTAAAGTGTTTCCTGTGATTAACATCAGCCCCCTCAAATCAGTAGGACTCTCTTCGGTGAGCTGATGGAGGTGTCCTCACATATATAGAAGTTATCTGTCAGCATAGGCTGGAGGTAGGACCACAAGCAGGCCTGGACTCCACTCACACACTTCATATTTTAGGCTCACACCTGGAAGCCCTTGGTGCTTATGTCCCTTAGCCTGTGGGAGTTGATTCTTCTTGCCTCACTTGTAGGACACAGTGGCTTTGAGGATCAAATTCAGGAGCACCTCTATTAAAGCTGAACCGTGAGCTGACCATGTCATTTCCCAAATAGGCCTCATTCTAACCTAGATGCAAGTTAGTTGGTGGTTCTGCAAGAACTGAAGAAGCTCATCCATTGAAGTGATTTTAAACAAGCATCTCTTTAGGAAGGAGAGGAGAAGGCTGGTGGGAAGGAGGGTGGGGGAGATAAAAACAGATCAGGAAAGGGGAGGAACACCTCCCATTCTTGGACCTCTCTAGTTTTTCCCTACCAGTCATGCCCAGACCCCACTTCCTTCCCTCTGCTTAGATTCTAGGTGCCCACTTTCAAGAATTTCTTTATCAATAAAGAATTCTTTCCATTTCCACATGGAACACCTCCTGACTTCTCTGGGAAAACTGTCCTGGGTAAATGCAAAGATCTGCCTTGTCATGTTGCCATCTGAACGCAGCTGCTGAACACTGAGAGAATTAAAAAAAAGAAAAAAATTGTCCCAAGACTGTGGAGGGAAGGATAACACACTGACGGTCCCAAACCTCATTTGAGTCCTGAATGACTGAGAGCCCCCTTTCCTGATTCTTATACACACCATTGCTCTCAGGCTTCCACCTTTGCAGCTCTTTCCCCCCTCTGCTTGGCTCTGGAAGTTCCCCCAATTCTCTCTTGGATTTCCACAGAGGAACCTCCCTTCTCATACAAACCAGCACAGGGAAATTCCTTCAGAATTCTCCCCCAAGTCTTTTTTTTTTTCCCCCAAGTCTTGAAGATAAGCTGAGTCTCCATCTATCTTTCCCTTGTCCCTCCTATCACACAAAGAATGTGCTTATGTCCCTTCCTTTGTATCTAAAGATAACTCCTTTGTCAGTGCTCTGGTGAACTTCTCCAGAACTTTGTCCTTTCAATTATCCCTTCCCCATTATGCATCATCAACCCCATCCTCTTTCTCCCATGAATCATTCCCATCAGCACTGAACAGAGGCTGGTTCACCCATGTTAAGAAATCGAGGTTTCTCCCAGATTTACAAACTGCACCCAAACCTAAATCTATGTCTCCATCCAATGATTAACATATTTACTTTCTGCCCTTTGCAGCCAGACTTCTGGAAGGATTATCTATACCTGTCTTGCCCTTGCCACCCTCCATTTTCAGTTCCCCATATTCCTATCTGACTTTCTTTTCTTCGTTCATTCCTCATCCCAATGGCACATGCCAATGTGTAATGTGCAGTTCATAAATACTGGCTGATGACTCACACTTGCTCTCCCCCACTTGTCCACCATCTTCAGCCAAGTTCATCAAAGACCTCACTGTTGCTAAGTCCCATAAATGCTCCTCATTCCAGACATTTATACCATAAACGTTCCATACATTTATTCCATACATTTATTCTATAAATTTTCCTTATCTCCATATGTTTATTCACAGCATATGACACTGTTCTCACTATGTCTCCTGATGTTGTCTTTTTTTTCCTGAAACAGTTTTATTCGAATATAATTCACATGCTATAAAATTCACCTTTTTGAAAATTTACAATTTGATGGTTTTTAGTGTATTTACAGAGTTGTGCAATACTAACCACTATTTAATTCCACAACATTTACATCACTTCAAAAACAAAAACAAAAACAAAAACAAAACATGTTCTCAGAGAAACCCCAGTCATTCCCAAATCCCTTTCTTCACCCAATCCCTACTTCCTACTTTTTTTTTCAAATTATTCTAGACATTTTATATAAATAAAACTAGTCAATGAAGTCTTTGGTGACAGTCTTATTTCACATGGGATAATATTTTCTTTTTTTTGGGGGGGATTATATTTTCAAGTTTCATCCACATCGTAGCATATATCAGTTCATCATTCCTTTTAATGGCTGAATGATATTTCATTGTATGGATGTACCATATTTGTTTATCCATTCATCTGTTGAAGGATGTTTGAGTGGTTTTTACTTTGGGGCTACTATAAATAATGCTGCTATGTATATTTTCATATAAGTGTTTGGGATATGTTTTCATTTTTTTGTGTATATTTATAATAGAATTGCTAGGTCAGCTGAAAACTCTTAAAAATGCTTAACATTTTGAAAAATATACCAAACTGATTTCCAAAGAAGCTGTACTACTTAACATTCCCACCAGGCATATATGAGAGTTCCTTCTTCTCTATGTCTTCGTCAAACTTCTTAAGTCTTTTTAAATTTTAGCCATCCTAGTGAGTGGGGAGTGATCTATTGTTGTGGTTTTGATCTGAATTTTTCCCATGGCTTCCAGTAAGCATCTTTCCATGAGATTATTGGCCTTTTCTCTACCTTCTTTGGAAATAGAAGTCTATTTAGATCTTTTGCTCGTTTTTACATTATGTTACCTTTTTTTTTTTTTTTTTTTACCATTGTTCTTTTTATATTCTGGATATAAGTCCTTAATCAGAGATATGATTTGCAAATACCTCCTATTCTGTGGGCTGCCTTTTCATTTTCTTGATACTGTCCTTGAAGCAAAATATTTTAAACATTATAAAGTCTAGTTTACCTATTTATTCTCTTTTCATTTATGCTTTGGTGTTATATCTATGAAAAGTTTGCTTAATTCAAAGTCATTCAGATTTTAATACTAAATTTCCATCTAAGAATTTTTTAGTTTTAAATATAATACTCAGTCTTTGAGCCAGTTTAGGTTAATTTTTCTGTGTAGTATGGTGACAAGTTTACCTTCATTCTTTTCCACGTGGAGATCCAGTTGTCCCAGCACTATTTATTGAAAAGACTCTTCTGTGTCTAGTGGTTGGTCCAGGCAATCTTATCAAATATCAATTAACCATAAATTTAAGGATTTATTTCTGGACTGTCAGTTCTATTTCAGTGATCATAGATGTTGTGATCTTTCAGCATCTCATAGGACTATGCTATGCCAGTACCATATTGTCTGAATGCTCTTTGTTGTAAGTTATGAAATAAAGAAATGCGAGTCCTCTTTGTCCTTTTTTAAGATTTTTTTTTTAACTATTCTAGGTTCCTTGTATTTTCCTATGAATTTTAGGATCAGATTTTTTTCTGCCAAAAAAAAAATGGTATCTGGAATTTTGATAGAGATTACACTGAATCTGCATTTCAATTTGGGGAGTATTGCCATATTCACAATATTAAGTCTGCCAGTTGGTGAACATGGGGTATAGTTCTATTTATTTATAGGTCTCCTTTAATTCTTTTTTTTTAAGGTTTTATTTATTTATTTGAGAAAGAGAGTAACTGAGGGAGAGAGTAGGAGGGGGGAGGCAGAAGGAGAGGAAGCAGTAGACTCCCCACTGAGTAGGGAGCCCAATGCAGGGATCCATCCTGGGACTCCATGATCATGAATGACCTGAGCTGAAGGCAGAGGCTTAACCATTGAGCCACCCAGGTGCCCCTTCTTTAATTCTTTTCAACAGCTTTTTGTAGTTTCAGCATACAGGTCTTATACTTCTTTTTAAAATATATTCCTTGATACTTTATTCTCTTTGATGGTATGGTAGATAAAGTTGTTAATTTTTTTAATTGCTTATTGCTGATGTGTAGAATATAACTGAATTTTGCATATTAATATCGTATCCTGTAAACTTGCTGAACTCACTTATTCACTTCAGTTCTTTTATTTTTTATTGTATATTTTTGGATTCCATAGGATTTTCTATGTGAGTTGTCATATCATATTGTCTACAAATAGAAATAGTTCCAGATTATTTCTTCTAATCTCAATGACTTTTATTTCTTTTTCTTGATTAAATGTCCTGGTTAACAGCTATAGGAAAAAGTCAAATGGGTATGGTGAGAATGGATGTTGTTGTCTTATTCCTGATTTTAAGATTCCAGTCTATTGCCATTAAATATGATGTTAACTGTGGGTTTTTCATAAATGCCTTTAACAGGCTGAGGAAGTTCCCTTATAAGCATAGTTTGTTGAGTTATGCTATTATGAAAGAGTATTGGATTTTGTCAAGTCCTTTTTATATGTGCATTGAGATGACTCTGTGGTTTTTGTCCTTTATTAATATAGTATATTACGTTGATTTTTAGATACTAGCACAACCATGTATTCCTGGAATATTTGAGTCAGGTCAAATTAAGTCAAGTCCTGTAAATGGGGTACTCCAGGGAACTGCCAAGCAGAACAAATAGTAATAGTTCTCTGGGAAAGAAGCTTTTAGGAGACCCCTGAACTCTGTCCCTGCTAGGCTGCTGGAGACAACTACCATAATTGTGAGGCTAGTGATTTTCATGGCTGCTGTATGGGAAGAAGAAGAAGATAGGAATAGAATAGGACATGTTAAAATGCCACTAAGCGTCTCACTGTTCTTACTGAGATTCAGCTGATTTTCTTCAATAAATACTTTGAGGTTATTGCGAACTTTTGATTAATTTCTAGAATTGTGAAAAAAGTTGATCTTGGCGATTTTTCCAGTGTTGTCTTTGCTTTAATGGAGGAGGGGGGTGGGGGTGAATGGGTGACAGGCACTGAGGGGGGCACTTGACAGGATGAGCACTGGGTGTTATTCTGTATGTTGGCAAATTGAACACCAATAAAAAAAATTTATTATTAAAAAAAAACTCCACCATATTAACAAGGTTCAGTTGACTCACTGGATCCTTTTTAAAGAGGCACAACTTTTAATGCATTCTACTTAGATTTGTGATGGTTGTTTTGTACCCATTGAGGTAAAATGTAAGAATAAACTCTGAAAACTATGGTATGAGATCATAAAAAAAATTAAAAAATAATGGAGAAGTATATTTTCAGAAGTCCTTTACACTGCCATTCTGGGAATAATCGTCCTACTAATTTCTCTTATCTCTCTGCTACTCTTATGAAATTTGAAGAATAGTCTTCTTAATATGTCTGACCTGTAACTTTTTTATTTTTCAGGTTATCTATTAGACTGTTTTATCATCTCCTTGGATGTCCTGATCCATTGCGATAGCTTCAGTCAGTGTCTCTGTGCCAGCAACTCTGCATTTGTTACTCTAGCCCAAATATTCCTTGTGAACTCCACACACATGTATGAGCTTCTGTCAATATCTCTTGGAGAACCTATAGGCATCTCAAACTCAATTTGTCCAAAATTGAATACTGTATTGACCTTTCCTTCTGCCTCATGTCTGTCACCCCTATATTGTGTTCCATGGTTAATGACACTACTATGTATATAGCCAAGAAAATCAATAGCCACACTTTATAATATCCTTTCTCTAACCGAGACAGAAGATCAAATGATCATTTTATCTCATCATCCCATTTTCCTGCTTCTTGACCATGTAACTTCTCCTTTTTTGATGCCCTGTCACATATAGAATTGCATCTGAGTGCAATAGTGGTGTCCACAAAGAACTTCAGGGTTTGGATCCTGTCATCCTCCCCAGCATCATCTCTCCTGATGCTCCAAGCCACCTTGAGTTTTCTTTCCCATATATATTTTTTAAGATTTTAGTTTTCTATTCATGAGAGACACAGGCAGAAGGAGAAGCAGGCTCCATGCAGGTAGCCTGATGTGGGACTCAATCCCTGGTCTCCAGGATCACACACCCTGGGCTAAAGGCAGTGCTAAACTGCTGAGCCACCCAGACTGCCCTTCTTTCCCATATTTAACATTATCTTTTACTCATGCTACTCCAAGAGAAATTCCTGTGTGCTTTTATTATTCTCACTTTTTTTTCTTTTTTGCTTATGCAAAATTGGATCCAGTTGATTGCTGTTAAATGATCCTAAATAACACACTAAACTTCAGAGCACAGCCGTAGCATGAGCCTCCTTATTTGACCCATTATTTTAATTGTACTCACCAATGTATCTACACTCAGCTGAACTGACCAGGGCTGTCACACCCAGCATTGACCATGCTTTTCCAGTCCATCTTCTTGGTATGTCCTTGAAGGATCTTATCAGTGAGCTCTCTCATTTCTTCTCAGACTATGCTAAGAGGATGGTCCCACCCATCATTTTAACCCCTAAAGAGAGAGTGACTCCCTTGCTTTTTTCCCCACCTTCCTTAAATAGAATTCGCTCTTCCAGTCACTTCTATCAATCAGCGAGGTGATAAAATGGATGTGTTTATTAGCTAAAATTTATAGCTAGTCTATGAAATATTGTTGTCCTGGAGGCCTACCCTTTTCGGCACTTTATCTCTTCTGCATCGAGTCCATGTAGATTATATTGCCTCTTTTGATAATTGTCAAATCATGTATGTATACTGGTTATTATTTACTCTAACTTTGGAGGGATTTAAGTTCTAGGTTTCTTCCTTGTTCAAATTCATGTTCACTGGTCATACGGGCCATCTCAAGGTAACCCTATCTTGGTTTTTGGAGAGGCCTATGTTGCAACCATGTTTCCTCTTACTTGTTAGGTGCTGACCTTGAGATAGCTATATTACCATTCAGTCATGGTTTCTTTTTTAAAAATGTTATGTATAGGCTGGAGCAAATTCAGTCCAAATTCAGGATTATTGGTAGAATTAACTGTGTGAATGGTTGTGAAAAGCCCTAGCTTGGGATCTTGTTAATGGTTGCCGCTCAGCGGATGGCAGCCTCGTTTCTTGGTTTCTTGTCATTGTTGTCGTTACCCACCTGTAAGCTCTGCTCTGTTAAGAGATTTCAGCCCCGTAATCTTTTGTTTCTTCATCCTAATCCTTTACTTCCTCTGACTGTTCCTTTTCGGGTCTGAGCAAGCAAGCTGCTTGTATCTGGACCTGGCAGATCCTGAAATCTCTGCTTGGCTTTGTCAGACAAGTTCAGGCATGTACAGACATGTCCACGAGTTTCTCAGAAGGTTGACTTTGCCAAAGCCATAACACCACTCCCCCTCCCTTCCCACTGGGTCCTGTGCTCCAAGCTGTTGGACATAAGTTCGTGCTTTCGAAACGTCAGTATTTACACAGAGTCTGTGCCTCTGATTTACCCAGTGTCCAGCTGCTGATACTTATCTTGAAATTTCTAAGTGCAAGACTGCAATCAAAGCGTCAGGGTACAGAAATGAACAAATAAAGATGTTTGGGGACTGCCTGCTTTTCTCATGCGATTTGCACATTTTTCTTGGCTTGCATAATCCGAGGTGGCTGGGACCATGGGCCCCTTCATTCCTTGGCCCAGTGGTACAGCACATGGCAATGTTACAAATACAGGAGCTGGACATGCAGGAGGGGCCTCACCCCTGCTAGGAAAGCGTCCACCTCTGTGCCTCCCAGACAGCGTTGACGCATTCAGACAAGCTGGACAAAGAACGTACAGTCTACATTCCCTGGCCTTTGAAGGGAAGATGTTGCAATGTACAGGCAATTGGAGTGTTTGCCTAATTCATCAAAACATTCACATTTGCTAGTAATACAATGCATCTATGATGAGAAAGACCCAGGGGGAGCTCTGTGGATTAAGGGTAAAATGGCTCATGTTTCCTAATTTCTACCATTCGGCTAAGCTTTGAAGCAGCTCTCCCTTCATTCATGAAAGTGTTACAGTGTTGTTTAAAATGCATGGGCTTTGGAACCAGATGCATCTGTGGCTCAAACTTGCTAGCTGTGGGATCTTGGGCAATATACCCTTTCTAAAGCCTCTGCTCTCATCTGGCAAGTATGGGTAGTATAGTAAAATGGAACTCTTAGGGCTTCTATGAGGATACTTTGAGATACGACATAGTGCTTAGCAGGGTAACAGACATAGTGAGTACTGCAAATGAACTTGTATCATTCGCCTACTTTTACAATGCCTGCCAGGTGCCAAGCACTCTGCTGGGCACTTAGAATTTCTTACATCTTGGAGCTGATTGAACATTTGGATGAGAGTCAGGAGACAGGCAGAAGCATATTTTGAAAGAGGCAAAGATGTCTTGAGTTTAGTCTTGATCCTTCATCAGGATCACCTCTGACGAACTAACCTCCAGGGTCTTGGACAAGAGGCATCTCTCTAAACTTCAGTTTCTTCAGCTGTAAAGCAGAGTAACTATTCCTATCCCAAAGAGCAAATGGAAAGATCTAATTATTAGTATTGCAATTATAATAGCTAGCATTAATATATAGCTTATTAGTTTCCTAGCACTTTCTAAACTTTTTAAATTTACTGCTTTACTTAATCTTTGCAACATCTCTGGGAAGAATGTGTATTCAAATTTTACAAATGAAGCCACCAAGGGATAGACAACTTAAATGACCTGCCCACAGCTAGCCAATCAGAAACCAGTGAGTCCGCTCCAGGGTCTGTTCTCTCTGGCATCATGCTTTGTGTTTGATGGACTATAAAACCCTGTATAAATATGGAGATTTATTATTACCACTATGGAAAATTCTACCTAATGAACTCATTTTGCTCTGATGATTGTAGGATCCAACATTGTTATTTTTAAGGGAACTGAAGCAATTGCTCCATGGCGTAGTTTCTCCAAACATTTTATTGTGAAACTTTCAAACATACAGAAAAGTCCAAACAGTTTTATAGTCAACATATATATGCCCACCATCTGATTTGACAATTGCCATTTTACTATATTTGTCTTACCACATGTCTAGCCATCTCCAGACTTCCCTCCTTCCATCAATCCGTCCTATTTGTGAGTCATTTCAAACTAAGTTGTGGTCATCACCATACGACACCCAAATACTCCAGTATATATATCATTAATTAGAATGTAATATACCTGATGATTTTGTTTTTTCCAAAATGCAGTCTTAGTTTCCATATCTAGCATGAAGATGTGGCAACCTCGGAAAAGAATCAACCTTGAATCATGGGATAGTCTACTTTTAATATTATCACTTTGTTGTTACTAATGCTCTTAATTTTCACACCTGATTTTTCAATACTAAGAGCCAGTCTGCTGTTCAGCTGCTTTCTTCCCTGCTCAGACCTTCCATTTCATCCCAGACATAATGACTCCTGCTCAGTTTTTCCCACTCCCACCCTCACCCTCTTGTGCCCAGATCCAACCACAGCTTGCTCCCTGCCAGACCTCCATATATCCAGTGGCATTCCAGTGCTGCCACAGAGTTCCACGTGGTATTTAAGTATCTGTCTGACCCAGCCAATTATTACAATAACACCTTATATTTAGTTGGTGCTGGTTCATTATTTCATTCAGTAAGTATTTATCAAGAGCCTATTTAACCAGGTGACCAGGAGAGGGGGAGGCAAAGAGTAGGCTGACAGTACAGAGTAACAAAAGAATCAAACCAATCAGAACATATTTACTGCATGACTTCTGTGTATACAGCATTGCCATCAAGGCGTTTACAGTCAAGTTGAAGGAAGAAGAGACATGTGCAGGAGTCCATTGGAGGCCAGCTAAGGCGGGAAGCAGGGGAAGCTTCTATGTCGTCATGTAGATCCATTTGTGTGCATGTCTGCCAAAGAGATGCAGAATAAGATTGTTCATAGGATTCGACACGGATTTCTGGAGAGAAATGAAGCCATAAATAAATATCGGATAGAATAAACCTGGGAGCATGTACTAGGGGAGGGATAGAAGAGGGCTTTTTTGAATCGAGGAAAGAATTATATCGGGCAGTTGTTAAAATATCTTAGGTTGTATAGAGGGATTGAAGGATAGAGTCAAGATGTAGAGCTGGAAGGGATTGGCACCTGGATAGGTTCTATAATTGTAAAGATGGTTACACCGCAAAGTTCTTTTCTAGGACTGTCAGAGCTGGGATTGTTGGACAGCATGCTATGTGCCCCAAAAGACAAAGGTGGGTGGAACATTCTGTTGAACTGATGAAAAAACAAGACACAGGGAGTTAACGAAAGGGGGTGCCAATAAAGTGATGAAAGGGAAATTGAACACGGAGAATCTGACAATCAGAAAGACCCAAAGATCTATCTGTAACAAATCAAAGAAGCCACATGGAATAAACACAAGCTGGTGTCCTGATTTTCCTGCCTTTTAGACATAAGAACTGTAGTATTATGAACTCCAGTTTTCTTGTTTGTAAAAGTAGAATAAAATTTACTCTTATGGGATAGTGTGTGGGTTAAATGAGATGCTTTGTGAAACAGGTTCAGCATGGCACCTGTTTCATAGACCTTACTTAAAATTTAGCTTTTTTTTTGCACTTGGGTCCATTTATATACCTGAAGGGTATAGAATTGTGAAGCTGTCACAGAACCTGGCCCTTTTCAGAAGTTTTAGAAGTACAAGATCAGTACTGCCATTGTGTATACACGGTAGCTTTGGGTGAATTTTTTTAAAGGCACTTTTTTTTTCAAGGAAAGTTAATCTTTTTAAATTGCTTTCCCTTAGCGAAACCAAGAAAGAAAGAAAGAAAGAAAGAAAGAAAGAAAGAAGAAAGAAAGAAAGAAAGAAAGAAAGAAAGAAAGAAAGAAAGAAGAAAAGGGAAAGGGAAAGGGAAAGGGAAAGGGAAAGGGAAAGGGAAAGGGAAAGGGAAAGGGAAAGGGAAGAAAGCAAAGACAAACATTTCACCAAGCCCAGGCACACAACTTGGGGAGTAGACACAGATTGGATTTTGGCCCACACTATCCTCATCTTCTCAGCCATGACAGCCCTGCCTATGCTTGCAAATAACATTCGACCAAGAGGGGAGGAGTCAGACAATGTTGATACACTAGAAAAGAGGCAATAGGTCCCATCAAAGGACCATTCAGAGACAGAGAAACCTTCTCGCTGGGTGGCTATGGAGTAGAAGGAAGGCATTAGAAGAACTCCAGTGCCCTTGCCACCTCTGAGATCTGGGGGCTATGGCTCTATTCCATGGTAACCTGAATTCCCCTACATCATATCGCTATTTGTTTTGTTTGTTTGTTTGTTTTTTGGGGTTTTATTTTTTAATAATAAATTTATTTTTTATTGGTGTTCAATTTGCCAACATACAGACACCCAGTGCTCATCCCGTCAAGTGCCCCCCTCAGTGCCCGCCACCCACTCACCCCCCCCCACCCTCCCCTTCCACCACCCCCAGTTCGCTTCCCAGAATTAGGAGTCTTTATGTTCTGTCTCCCTTTCTGATATTTCCCACCCACTTCTTCTCCCTTCCCTTCTATTCCCTTTCACTATTATTTATATTCCCCAAATGAATGAGACCATATAATGTTTGTCCTTCTCCGATTGACTTACTTCACTCAGCATAATACCCTCCAGTTCCATCCACGTCGAAGCAAATGGTGGGTATTTGTCATTTCTAATGGCTGAGGAATATTCCATTGTATATATAAACCACATCTTCTTTATCCATTCATCTTTTGATGGACACCAAGGCTCCTTCCACAGTGTGGCTATTGTGGACATTGCTGCTATAAACATCGGGGTGCAGGTGTCCCGTCGTTTCATTGCATCTGTATCTTTGGGGTAAATCCCCAGGAGTGCAATTGCTGGGTCCTAGGGCAGATCTATTCTTAACTCTTTGAGGAACCTCCACACAGTTTTCCAGAGTGGCTGCACCAGTTCACATTCCCACCAACAGTGTAAGAGGGTTCCCCTTTCTCCGCATCCTCTCCAACATTTGTTGTTTCCTGCCTTGTTAATTTTCCCCATTCTCACTGGTGTGAGGTGGGATCTCATTGTGGTTTTGATTTGTATTTCCCTGATGGCCAGTGATGCAGAGCATTTTCTCATGTGCATATTGGCCATGTCTATGTCTTCCTCTGTGAGATTTCTGTTCATGTCATCACAATGCCAGATTTCAGGTTGTACTACAAAGCTGTGGTCATCAAGACAGTGTGGTACTGGCACAAAAACAGACACATAGATCAATGGAACAGAATAGAGAGTCCAGAAGTGGACCCTCAACTTTATGGTCAACTAATATTCGATAAAGGATGAAAGACTATCCACTGGAAGAAAGACAGTCTCTTCAATAAATGGTGCTGGGAAAATTGGACATCCACATGCAGAAGAAGGAAACTAGACCACGCTCTTGCACCAGACACAAAGATAAACTCAAAATGGATGAAAGATCTAAATGTGAGACAAGATTCCATCAAAATCCTAGAGGAGAACACAGGCAACACCCTTTGTGAACTCGGCCACAGTAACTTCTTGCAAGATACATCCACGAAGGCAAAAGAAACAAAAGCAAAAATGAACTACTGGGACTTCATTAAGATAAGAAGCTTTTGCACAGCAAAGGATACAGTCAACAAAACTAAAAGACAACCTACAGGATGGGAGAAGATATTTGCAAATGACGTATCGGATAAAGGGCTAGTTTCCAAGATCTATAAAGAACTTATTAAACTCAACACCAAAGAAACAAACAATCCAATCATGAAATGGGCAAAAGACATGAACAGAAATCACACCGCTATTTGTGTGTAAATAGGGTCACATCAAAGTTGATAGCCCATATTTTCTTCTGCATGTGGAATTCCAATTCCAGATATCTACTTGTTAAGTCTCTGAAGACTGCAGGACATGTCCACAGTGGGTTCACAAACAAGCCCATTCACTCCAAGTACTTTATGGTGTCACCACGCCCTTCCTTTACTTCCCCAGGGCCCCCTCTTTTATGTTGAATGATGATGAATCCACTTGGAGAGGGATTCTCAGTATTTTCCAAGGGCACTATTGTACCAGGATGCTCTCAGAACTGGTGCTTCCAGACACTCTGCATTCTCAGACATCTTCAAAATGCTCAGGTTCGTCTGTGTTCTCCCCCAGAGTGAGGGGGAGGCTATTTACACCCATTTGTGCCATGTTTCATCTCCTGGGCACCAAGGATGCCCTTCTTTGTACTTTTGTGCCCCACAAAACCTTTGAATAAAAGCTCCTTCAACTTCAGTCCCTGGACCATGCCAGACACATCATAGGCACCCAGCTGTTCTCCCCATTCCCCTTTTCCTCTTTCTCTGCAGCCTTCCCCAGCTCCACCCCTCCAACCAGTGCAAACTACACATATAAATAAACACATACCCAGCCAGCTCTCCAGACATGTATGAATCCCAGTGTCAGCCTCAGTTTGGGCTCACACTGCTATGTAGTAAATCTATCATGAGTATTTGTGAAGTCCTCACAGGATGTCCAACTGAATTGAGTTCTTGGGACACATTTTAAATAGAAAAATCAGTGGATCCTGCTGTGCAGAAGTGCAGTCAAATAAGGACAGGTTTACTTTTAAAACATAACTTTGACACTTTGTTTGTTTGTTTTATAAAATAAAACAGTCTCATTTTAAACAGATTTGAAATTCAGACCAACAAAAAAAAAAAAAAAGAAAAAGAAGGAAAGAAAAGAAAAGAAAAAAGAAAGAAAAATAATGGCTGAAAAAAATCACACTATCCTGATCAATTATCTGCTGAATTTTGATTTGTATCATTGCAGGAATTTTCATAATTTATTTAACTAGGTCTGAAGGTTTATTAGTACAAGTTATTTATAACACTTTGCCATTTTAAACTATGAACATTCTTACAATAATATCTTTGAGGATATCCATGATCATTACCTTAGAATAAATTTGTAGAAGTGAAATCAGTACCAGAGATCCCTACAGTAGCTCATCTGGCAAATCATGTCAACTTCAACTTCAAATTTATCCCAAATCCCAGCACTGCTCACCTATTCCACATTCTACTCAATGTCCCCTTACATCATCGCCCTAGACGACCCCTGCAAATCCTCTGCCCTAGACCACAGCGCCTTACACCATTGCCCTGGTCTCCCTCTCCCCCTCATCACTGTATTTGCTTGGCAATTGGTTTCTGTCTGTATGATGACTCCTTGGTTTGTTTGTTTTTTTTTCCTTTTTCTTAGCAGAATGAGGAATTTTTTAAAAATCATACCAAATCATATCAATCTACTCCCAGAATTCCTAGTCATGGTCCTACTAGTTGTCATAATCCTATGTGGTCTAGCCCTTCCCATGCCTGTGGCCTCCTCTCCCTGTTGCACCCTCTCCCCAGGTGCATTCCACACTGGCTATGCTGGCCCTCCCAGTGTTCCCTCAGTGAAAATAGCCTCAGGACCTTTTCAGTGGCTACTCCTCCTTCAGAAAACTCTTCATCCAGATCTCTAATGAGCCCCTTCATAACTCATTCTAAAATAGTTCATCTCCCAGCACTTTCTCCATCCCATACACTTAACCCTGTCAATACCCAGCTTTAGATTTACCATTGCATAAATCCCCTTATGTACATGTACTTTTCTGTCTCTGCATACTGGAATTTATGCTTCATGAGTTCTTCATCACAGCACCCCCTAAAAGCTGGGAAAATACTTGCATTAGTAGATACTCAATAAATAAATATCAGCTGAATGCATGCATGAAAGAATGAATGTATTATTTATTCTATTAAAGCACATGCATAATAATAAACCTTTTGATGCCTATTGACACTCTGGCCTTCGAAAAAACATATCTGACCTCCCACTACCAGAGAATTAAAGAACATAGTTTTTAACTTAACTTGCCCAGATTATTTTCATGTTTATTTTCTTACTATCCCTTAATATTTTAGGACATATCCTGCCTGGCTAGATGGGGGGGGGGGGGATGTTCTTAAAAATGATGTTGATTAGGAAAGAAGTTCATTAGGTGTTTCATTTGGTTGCAACCCTCTCTAGAAAATAACTCAAATAAGTGTGACATAAAACTCTGAAGAATAAACAGATTTCTTTTTTTCTCATAACTGAGCCTCCTTCTGTACGTGTATTTAACAATATATATAAAGGGGGCAAATAAAAGATGACAAATTCAAAGTAGGTAAAATTCAAAAGGCAGTTTGATATATGAGAAAGAAATCTTGATCTCTGGAATCGAACCTATGTAAATTCGTATTCTAGAACCATCACTTATTGTGCTCTCTTCAGCAGCACATATAGAACCATCACTTACTGAGCAGAAGGGGACATTTTTTAATGTGTCACTGAGACTCAACATCCTTATCTGTAACATGGAGATAATCATTACTTCCCTCCTGAGGTACAGCCAGGACTAAGTAAAATACCAGACAGGGTATTTTATTGAGCACATCTAGAACAGGGTTTAATGTGCTCAATAAATAATAGCTATTTTTATCTACATCCCTGTCATATTGGTGACGTCAACTGTTCATTCTGAAACCTTGTGGACAAAGGATATTGTGGGATATAAGGACTGTCTTCCAATATGTTAGGAGTCATTCTTGTGGAGGAAGGGGATGCACCTAGGAAAGAATTAAAGCAACAGCTTCACAGACCCTGGTCAATAAAGGGACTTAGCCTCAACAGCTAGAACAGTCCAGCAAATAAGGAAACTCCTCCTAAAGCAGTGTTCATCTGAAATTCTCAAGAAGAGACTAGAAGGACAATCCCACTGATAACTGAACTCTGGAGAATATGGCCCCTGAACGGTTAGTGATACTGGACATTTCTTCATCAGTGTCCATCTTTTTGCTTATCTGTGACAGAGATATTTAAAGGAAGAATTTTCCTACGGCCCCTCAAACCATGCCTCTCCAACCATCTCCTCCATTGATATAGAAACTTAGCCTTGGGCATTCTGGTACAATTATGAAAGAAAATTAGCTTCAATATTCCTCCTAAATACCTCAGCGGTTGGCTGCAAGTGTACAAATGCCAGTGTTCTGCGAAAATTCTTCTTTACTAATATAATTGCTCCCAAGCTCTTTGGTTGTCAGCACATTACAGTAAGAATAAAATCACTTTTTTTATTTTGGTACTCACTCAGGAAACCCAACTCATTGGCCCCCTCATCCTTCCTCTTTTAACTCCTTCCTGTCTTAAGTAGTGAAGTCTGGACTAAGAAGCTCATTGGCCGGAGACAACTTACTAGTATTTGCCCAATAAACGGTGCAGTTTTGCATTTTATACAAATGGCTTGCACATATGTCCTAAGATAGAACATCACCAGGGTTTACCCAGTCTTCTCGGCCAAAACATGTGGTAGAGGAAAGAGAGAGCTCCAGTCCTTAGGAAACTCTTGCTTACTAAATGCCCTTGACCATGTTGCTCTCTCTAAATCTGCAAACATCATAATTAAGATGGCAGGGCTTGGATCACACTGACCTGCGCTAAAATCTGGCTTGGCCACTCACTAGTTCGATGATTTGCATAATCTTTCAGAGCCCAGGTTTGTTCATCCCTAAAACGACTCTTCCTATAATCATTGATTCCTAATAGAGGCATCATGACCAGTCATTGAATACCGAAATGTGTGCTGCTAAACTCAGGGCCTAGCACATTATAGAGCTCGGTAAATGTTCCATTATTACAATAATTAGATAAATATGCACCAGTCCTAGAGAAGCCTTATGCATGTCAGCTAGTGTCCTCAATTCTGCATCACTATTTGAATCCTGGATGCAACATTTCTATTCTTGCAGTACCCCCTCCAGAAATGTTTATTCACTTAACAGTGGGTCATCAGAGGGCAATCGTGAGTCAGGCACTGTCCAAGCTGTTGGGGGATGCTTATCCCTGGACAGATGTTCCTTCCTTCCATGATTCTCTCCATTCTCAGATCATCTTGGATTCTTCACTCTCCAACACCACTCCCCCAGCCAATAAATTACTGAATTCAATTGATTCTATTGCCTAAATATTTCTCCATCCCACCTCCCCCCCCACCCCCAGCTCCTCTCACTGTGTCTCACTGTCCCCAGTCCTCTGTTCTGCTTTGTTTATCTCCTGCTTGTGTCACCACAGCAGCATCTTCACCATTTTCCTTGATTCTGGCCTCTCAATCCTGCCAGCTACTCTCCACAATCAGTCCCAAGTGTCTTGCTCAAATACAAACCCCATCTTGCCTGGAACAAAACTCAAAAAAAAAAAACAGAACAAAACAAAATAAAAACAGAAAGCCCAACAACAACAACAACAAACTCCTTGGCATTTCATAAGAGGTCTTTGATCTACTGACTCTGTTGGACCTCCAGGCTGATTTTTGGCCTCTTTCCCATAAGAGCAAACTCCTACTACACAAAGCAACTTAAAACAACCTGATTGTTCATTTGCTAGTTCGTGTTTTTTGCTTCCATGCCTTTGTAAATGCAGTATCCCCTTTTGAGAAGGTCCCCCCCCCCCTTGCTTACTGGGAAAACGCACTCTTCAATATTTATTTCAAATGTCACCTCTACCAGAACCCATTCTAGAGAGTTGGTCACTTCATCTTGGGAGCTATCTCTATACCTTGAACCTTTTACTCTGGGTTTCTCTTAATGATAAATTAGTTATCAGCTCAAATGTCACCGCCTCATGGCAGGCTTTGTTGCCCTCTCCCTACCCCCAAACCGTGACTTTCTACACCAGATCATTTCTCCTAGGATTTCCTACTGTTTACAAATATAGTTCACTGAGTCTTATAAAAAAGCTTTTGCAGAGTAACCACACAATTATATAATTATAAAATAATCAACAATGTTTTTCACACTAAAATATAGACCAAAATCATGTGTTTTATTTCTCAAGCAAAAACAGAACAAAATCATTATCATTACAAGGAAATACTGGGGAAAGAGCGTGCTAGCTACTCAAACCTTAAAAATCTCATTTTTATCCCCACGTAAAGCCAGAGCAGGAGGAAGTCACATCCCTGGACCATATTCTTTGGGCCCCCTAATGAATTGTCTTTTTGGAACTGTGATTTAGCACTATTCTCTCGGTGTTCATCCTGTCTGCTGCTATTATAGAAACCAGATGTTTGCAGAACATCTTTTGGACTCTTGATCAAAGTGCTGGTGCAAACATCTTCCAATGTATTGCTCAGTGTCTTTTGTGACAGGTTTATCTCAGAAGTCAAATCCAGGACAACATGTATATCTATCTACATTTTCTTCTGCTAGATGCCAAGAGTAGATACCCATCATCTTTCTCTCTTTACTCAGGCTTCCAGGAAACTCAATACTAATTTTGGCACCCAGTTGCTCTAACTTTACTCCACCAAGGCTTTTTTTTTTTTACATTATATTTCTATTTTCTCTTTCCATTACTAACACCCTGTTTATTTTCCAGCTTTTTTGTGTGACTTTTTCCACCTATTGGTTATAGGATTTGTGACAAGGGAATGCATTCTAGTAGAAGAAGCAAGCATGTTTGAGTCACCGGATACTGAGTTTCAAGGTCAGCAATATATGTCCGTTGATAGACATATAACTTTAATTGCCTCCACTCTCAGTTGTCCCAACTTAAAAACCAAAAACTAATGGCATCTAGGTGTGATTCTTTAGGAATATTATATATTAAAAATATACATAAGCATTCCTACTGTGGTTCAAGAAGGGATCCTTTTTTCAGTTATGTTTGTGCCTCTTCAAAACTTATTGGAATGTGGAGAATAGATGGACATGGACAGATAAATGATAAAGGGGGAAATAACAAAGGCAACAGGACTGTCCATGATCAAGTGTGTAACATATAAGAATTTGATCTTGAATGAGTTCATAGGAAAGATCAATCACTGGGGTTTAAAGGATGCACAGGATTTATACACATGAAGAACAGAAAGAGGGTACTCTGTATGGTGGGACTTTGAGGGGAAAGAATAAAATGAGAAAACCCAAAGGAGGCAGACTTCATAGCAAGTATATCAACAAAAGCACCAAAGTATGTGTTACAGTGATAAAAATTTTTCAAAAAATTCAGAAAGCTCCATTGTACAATTGAGAGTCACTGAACCTACAATGAAAGCTAATTTCTTGGAATATTAAAGGGAAACACAAGGGTGGTATTTGGAGCATTTGTCTCCCTCCTCAAATTTTAAACAATTGAAAATACAGAAAATGTAAAAGGGATAGCTCTAGAAAACCCCAAGATAATCCATTTACCCTTCAAAAACCAAGAAACAGATTTCTGGAACGATGGAGCAGAGGAGCAAGATTGAGTGCTCCGCATCAAGTAGGACTGCACATCTGAAGAAAAGAGAAAGTCCAAAGTCCCATGACAAGATAGGGGTGGAATATGGACCAAAGTTCATATTCACTGACTCTCTATTTTCCCTGGGACTCCTGCTTTGTCTGTTCACCAGGCACTCTCCATCTTTGGGTCATTGCCTTGCACCTACTCCATCTGGGCATGGGCAAGACAAGTTGGCCTAAAGGAAAATCTTTTTATCTTCTACCTCTTGGATCTTGATCCATTTTAGTGCCTAAATTTATGGTGATCAATGAGGCTGAAAAGGTCTGCGTCATGTTTGGAGCATGTTCCTTGCTCGTTTGTATGGCTAGATCTGAAATACCAGAAGAAAGTGTGTTTTGAGAGTCTGTTGTGAGGTTGCCAACTGAGTGTTTGGATTTAGATAGATCACACGCAACACTTTCAAATGGTTTTCGGCTCAGTATCCAAACATTTGGTTTCTTATCTACACTAATTCCAAATTTTATAAAGTTGCTGAAAGTTTATTGTGGAGAAATTCATACATGCCTGAAAAAAGATGCAGCTGAAGTAGGTTTTCACTCATTGGGTGGGGCTGGCACATGCCTTCCAAAGGAAATTGTGTAAGTGTAATGAAGAGAAAGCCTTCTGCCCTGGCAAAATTTTTATTAAAAAATCTATAAAGAATAGAAAAGATGATCTATTTTGGAGATGAATAATTTAATAGACAGCTGCTCCCTAGTGGAATGTGTTGAGAATTCTGAAGCTACCCTCTTGCAGATCATGAGAGAGGATCACAATAGATTGGTGATGTCTGTGTCAAGTATGGAATGTATTGGTGGCAGCACCAGGTCAGACATGTGCCATTTCTGATCCGACCTAATACAATCCTTCCCTAATGTCAGAGAGTGATAATGACTATACTAGACAGATGGCAGCCATGTGTAGAAGTCAGATTTCCTGAATTCTTTTACGTGGTTTTTGTCATTCTAGGATAACTTTATACTTGGTTTGATAGAGAAGTGACTCTACCTGCCTAACAGTTTCCCCATGTGTTTTATTTTTTAAGGCAAAACAAACAACACAGACACACACCTCTGGAAAAAAAAAAACAACTATTAGTGAAATAAGGTTTCATCCAATTCCAGAAGAAATGTCCCCAGTGGGTCCCTAGGTCTTGATGCAGCCTTGTCATAGCACCTCAGCTCTAACCATGCTGGATGGGAAGAACTCATGGATTCTTCCTAGATGTTCTCAAGTTAGAAGGCAAAGCCTAATCCTTCTTGCCCTTTCCCTAATTGATACTTGTTTGCAAAAAGAGTAAACAAGGCCCAGATTTTTCTTCATCTGTAGGGATGTGGGTAGCTGTTTTTTTTCTTGAGGCTGCCAGGTTCTATGTTATATAAAGGAGAACTTTAGAAAGAAGTCTTGCCTTAATGCAGGGAGGACCCAGCCAGCCAAACATACTTGTAACACATGGGAAGAGGCTGGAGCAGGCATGAGCAGTGTTAGACAGATGTGCTGAGGAGGGATGGTGGAGGAGCACAGTCCTCCCCTCTGGTTCTTAATCCTTCCAGCTGATCCCACCCAAACAAACACTTTTTTTTTAGTATTTCAGAGCCACAACTGGACAGAAAGCTGCTCATATCTTCTACCTTAGTCTCTTATCCTCTCTCTCTCTCTCTCTTTTTCTTTAGTAGGCTCTGAGCCAAATGGCTTTGAGTTCTCTCCCTACTAATTTAGAGCATATTTTAGACTTCTGGGGAAGCACCCCTCCCCATAAACACACATGTACAGAAATAAACATCTAATGCAAAATATATAAATAGCTGGGATTTTGCTCCAATTTCTAGGATCCACTGTGTTTTCCAAGGAAGGGATATTGGTGTCACCTGGTCTTGTATGAAAGTAAGTCCTATAAATTTAAACTATAACATTCAAACAGTAGGGAGTGAACAGCCTGGAGGTGTGCCACATGGACTGAACTGGACTTGTGAAGGTCTGAACACTAGCCCTGACTCCTCTGACACACATGTGTGCACTTGCACACTCATCACTCATTATGCATGTTCTTGGGCAAACTTGTCTTTTCTGGGCCTGAGCTCCTGCTCTGTAAATTCCCTCTGCCCTCCAGCCTCTTTGACCTCCTGGTAGCAGTTGCTCCGACAAAACCTTATACTCACATCAATTGCCCAATTGTTCTTCCTGCACTGGATCACAATTGTATGCTTGCTCCATTAGTGTGAGGTGAAAGAATCTGGGTTTTATTTTTTTTTATTTTTTATTTTTTTTTGAATCTGGGTTTTAGAGGCAGATTTGGATTGAAATCTTGGTTCCACCCCCTCAAGTGAATGGCCTTGAGAGAGTTATTTAGCCATTTATTTATATGAAGGGTGGAAAATGTGGTGATAACGTCTACTAATCAAGGTTCTTCTGAAGGTTAAAAATTAGAGCACATATGAAAATGTCTGTCTATATGTAATCTTAAGATTTAGTAAATTTTTGTTTCCCTCACACTTCCTTAATGTCTAGCATAAGCCTGATGTGTGGTGGATATTCAAAAAAAAAATGCTGTTGGAAAGAAAGGAGGAAAAGAGGGAGAAAACAAAGAGAAAAAGAGAGAGAAGAAAAATAGGAGGGAAGGGAAACTGGGGTTGAGAAGGAAGGGAGGAAAAACAGATAAAGGCAAAGGGGAAATGAGGTTAATCATACCCTCTTCATTATCTTGTGAACTCCTAAGGGGCCATCTGTGGCCTAGTCATCTCTGTATCCTCAATTCCTAGTACTGACATTATCATTTTGTAACTACTCAATTAATGTTGGCTGGACAGATTGTATTAATCTTTAACATGGGGAGAATGACGCATGCCATGCTTTATAAAGGGCTTCTATGAGCAACTGCCAGAGCCCTGAGTGTGAAAGTACTTTATATATTGAGCAAGAGTGTTGATAACTGACCTAAAGTCTGGTATATGATGGTAAGCTAGGCTGCTAGTCCCAACTCCTCATTTGCCTAAGCTAATAAAGTGGGGACCGAGGAGTCTACTTAGAAAAGTAGCATTCCCAAGTTAGGTACAGTCATATACAGACAACTTTTGTAATACTTAGTGTGTGTATGGATGAGAAGAGAGCCAAAAAGTGGATTATAAAGAAAGATTGGACCATGGTTTTGCTGTGAAAGAACGTATCATAAAAGGAAAAGAAGCTTGGAAAGACAAGGACCTGGGGAAGTAAAAGGGTGGGTGGAATGGAAAGAAGTATCTAAATAAGCTCTATATCACTTAGGGACCCAAGTTGCCCTTCTGTGAGACTTCCCCAAATGAGGGAAGAAATAATCTCTTCTCTTTGCAGGAGAGTGATGAGTCACCATTTAGGATGGGGAGCATGGTATACCAGATGAATAAGTGGAGATCTGGACCAAAGAAGATTCCCATGTGGACAACTTATATGAAGTCCGTGGTGTAGAGGCTAAAGACAATGATTTATCATAGGGTCTTTAGGGCAGACTTCAGTGATTCCTAGTAGGTAGCCCACACTGATTAATAGGGACATAACACAACACTTGAGGAAGCCAAACATTACTGTAATGGGGAAGGGAACACAGGGTAAAGCATTAGAAGAGCTAGGTGGGGCAGGAGGCGGGGGGAGGGGGGCGGGTGCACAGGATTCTGATAAGCTATGAGGTATCGGAAGCCAGGTTTAATGTAACAATGTCTTTTCTACTCTGAAGCTTCTAAAAAAATGGGGACGTTTAGGTTATGTAAAGTAGCATGATAAGTAAGCAGGTTTGCTGTGTTAGATATTCTAAATTCAGTGACTCTGGGCTTATATACTTCTCTGGGTATAGGAACCATGCATAAAATTTTACACCCCAGCCAGACTAGCTGTTTTCTTAAGGGAGGAAAGGAATGTGGATATAGAGAAACTGATTCTTAGAATGGAAGAAAAATTATGCTGGGCTGAAGGCGGATTTCTTTTCTAGGAGGGTAGCATACTCTTGATGGAACATGGATCCTGGAGCATTTTTTTAACTCATAGGTGGTGTTTGCCCATATCAAGAAATATATATACCATCAATTTAGTTGTCTAGGGTGCTCCTATAGTACTACAGAGTGCATATATCCCCAGCAGGGAAGTAAGGATAAGCTTCCTCTTTTTTACCTGCTCTTCCAGAACCAGGATGATCTCAGGAGCTACCTTCCATAAGAGAGAATACTTTTTTAGGTGTTGCTTCCAGTCTGCAAAATTCAGCCAAAGGGTGGGAGGTTTTCTCCTAATGGTGAGAGCATAAGCCCTGGAACACATACACCTGGACCTCAGGCAATATAGGACCACTCTAGGCAGCAGATAACTTGTCTCTAAAGTGAGGACGACCATATGATCTCAACAAGGAGACATTAAGGATATGTGAAATTTTAAAAAATGCAAAATAATTAGACCACTACTCAGCAAGAGTAAGTAGTCAACAAATTGTTAATATCAATAGTATTGTTTTCAGCATGACTATTGCCAACAGAGTTAAGATAGAAATTTGACAGCAGGCTTAAAGGATAATCCTACCCAACTGGAATCCTTCATTGAATGCTTCCATTCAATTCACTGAAATTTTTGAGCTCTTAATATTGGCAAGGCTATTATAAGGGTTATAGAGATTATTAAGGCTTTTTTTTTTAATCACAGAAGCTCAAAATTCATGAGATGAGAAGACAATTAACAAAAATACCTCTGAAATAGAGCAAAAAGTAATTACGCCCATTAACGTTAAGAACGATTTTGGCCTTTCAAAGGAGGGCATTATTTTACCTAATGGGAGGGTCAGGACAGACTTCATGAAACAGGGAGGTTTTCAACAGCCCCACAAGAAAGCATGGAGTTTGGATCAACACAGATACAAGGACAGACAAAGATACATAGGCTAGTTTATGTGTGACCAAGGACTGAGTTGAGGCTGGACATGAAGGCTAGGAGCACATGGCAGAAGGACTTAGTTACTTAGGACTTCTTAATTTTTACTTGAATGGGCAATGGAGAAACATCACACACGTTTCTTGAGTGGACTGTACATTCCCTATGAACAGAATATTTAGTTTTGTGTCTGAATTTCTCATGGTCTTAATATAACGACTGGCCAATAGCATTAAAAAATTGCTCAAGTAAATGATGGCTGGCTGGGTGGGTGGATGGATGAACAAACAAATAACAGTTATGGGAGATATGCACCCAGCTATCTTGTACTCATCTGCCTTTTCATTTATTCATTCAGTAATTATTTAGTAATAATTAAATAAATTGTACTGTGTAATATTTGTGCATTGAACTTGACCAGAATTATCCTCTCTACCTTAGGTAAACTCAGGGAAGACTATCTTGCCCACCCTGTGGGGAGATTAACTTTCTGTGTAGTACACTCCATCTGTTAAAAGTCAGGGATTTTCTTTTCCCCTTAGTCATCTTTGTTGAATCATTGATTTTGATAAGAAGGAGGACAGTCCTTTAAAAATATGGGCCCCCCCAAAGCCAATTTTTATGTTTCCCCAAGCACTGCAATTGAGGCCGCTCTGCCTGGCTATTAATACTCTAATGGAACAGCATGCCCTCTTACAGAGGGGAAATCAGACGTTGTGCTGAGTTGATTAGAAGTGATGGCATGGAGCTTCTTCCTGAGAACGGAAGTCCTGTAACCTCAAATACCAAGGACTATAAATCTCAGCAATATATAATGGTAATTGGTTTGAAAAGCCTAATCGACGCAGAGAACGGAAGCCAAGTTCAGAATGCTCAGGACTGGAAGCTCCAGGCCTCCGCCTGCTTCCAGAAGGAGACGTGTCATTTTCTCCCTCAGTGCTGGGAAGAGCAATAATGGATTTCAGAAGTTGAGCCTCACTAAATGCCAGCCTGGAAGCCCTACCTGATGGTAGTAATGTGTGGAACTGAAGCCCACGTGCGGCACATTTATCTGGGACAGGTAAAAACGTGTGATTCGATTCACATTGAATCAGAATCTCTGAATTTAGGTCCATTAGTTAGTATTTTTGACAAGTTCCTGGTTGATTCTTATGCACGGTGAGTTTTGAGGACCACTGCTATACATATCAGTCCCCATCTATGCCGTAAGATCTTCAGTCCCCTGCTTCTGCATTATAATGAAAATGCTTCTACGGTGCCTGGGTGGTTCAGTTGGGTTAAGTGTCTGACTAAATTTTGGCTCAGATCATGATCTCAGGGTCATGGGATCGAGCCCTGCATCAGGCTTTGAGCTCACCAAGGAGTCTGCTTAAGATTCTTTCTTTCCCTCTGCCCCTGCCTCCATACACACTCTCTCTCTAAAATAAATAAATTCTTTAAAAAAGAAAAGAAACCACTTCTGACCTTGAGTTTAGCTAACCCATGTTCAAATCTCAGGTCAGCCTCCTACTCACTATGTGGCTTCAGGCAAGCCCTACTTTCTTTCTCCAAAATCTATTTCCCCTCATTTATAAAAGGAAGGAAGAGAAATCTACCAGGCTAGATTCTTATAAGGTCCCCCAAAATTAGACAATATAGGAACACATCAGGACATGGTAAAGAACCAATATTATTGGTCACGGCTATGAAACATGCATAAATTTGTAGAGTATAAAAGAGGCATTTAATATTATGATCTATGCCTTGGTTTGAGACTAACAAAGTCAAACTATTTTGAGCCCCAAGCAGGCAAATGAGATGTGAAGAGTCTTGTAGAAACCTTTCCTTGAGTCTCAGTCCCATTGCTTTTTAGCCACAGAGACATAGGCAAATCCCTTGGCCTCCCTCAAGCTTTAATTTGTCATTTGCAAAATGGGCTAATAGTTACTATGAGTAATAGACATACCTACATAATGTCCCTGGCAGCTATGAATACCAATACATGAAACCAAAGATCATGCCACAACCTGGCTTGAGATAGAACTGCTCTGGCCTCCCATACTTCCATTCGTCATACTCCTCGTATTTGACATTGGACAACTGCAGCCTTCTCTATTGTGTATATGTGTTGTGTAGGCAGAACTTCCAGTTTCTGAGCTATCCTTTTCCAAAGAGAGAGTTGCATAATCTTCCCACCCCCTAAGAAACTATGGAGTCATCATTAATGATAACCATTTATCATTTAAGCATCTACATATGTTTTGGTGAGGGGGGGGTTACTTGACCTCTTCATGCCTTACTTTTCTCCTCTGCATACCAGCCATACTCACTGTCCTATTGGATAGTATAAATAATGCTAAATGTCGTAATAGATAAACTTTGAAATCCTAGTGATAGCCTTATCAAAGCAAGAGATTATTGTTTGCTCACATGCTAATCAAATACAAATTAGCCAGGTTTGGGAGCTTTTTAATCATGCAGGCTTCAGAGAGCCAGTCCTCTTCCACCCTGTGGCTTCCCAGGTCACTGTAGAAAGAGAAGAGAGACCCTGGAGACAGAACACCAGAGACTCAAGTACCTCAACTCGGAAATGACACACATCACCTCTGCTTATACTTCATTGACCAGAGCTAACTGAATGCAGCTCTACCAAGATGCTTGCAAGGGGAGGCTGGAAAAAGTCCCTGGCAAGCAGCCACTTCCCAGCATCAACTTTACATTATGGAAGGAGAGCGCAAATCTCTGTCTCAGCCACCGTTACCAACTCATAAAGTTGCCGTGAAGACTAAATGAGAAAATACACATCAAATGCTTAGCACAGAGCCTGGTACATAGTATATAATCAATAAATGTTAACTGAGGCCATCATTCTTAAAACCACAAGGTTAATTTCATGCTTTGTTAAACACTAGTAGAACCCTCAGATGCTATTGGCTAGCATGTTGATCTATTCTGATTTTAGTCTGATTTTATTTTTTTAAGTTTTATTTGAGAGAGAGAGAAAGAGAAAGATTATGAGCAAGGGGGAAGGGCAAAGGGATAAGCAGACTCCCCGCTGAGCAGGGAGCTTGATGCAGGACTCTATTCCAGGACCTTGGGATCATGATCTGAGCTGAAGGCAGATGCTTGACCAACTGAGCCACCCAGGCACCCTGATTTTAATTAATTAATTCAATTCATACTTATTGAGTGTCCTACTAAGGCTGGATGTCAACAGTGAATCAGACTTTTCCTGTGGCCAGGCATTACATGGAATGGTGAAGAGAGGCCATAAACACTAGGCCAGTATTTGCAGAAATGGTTATTTAAACTATAACTATGAAAAATTACATGACAGAGAAGTACAAAGTACTAAAAAGCACATATCTAGAGGACCAACCTAGGCTGGAGAATTTAAGAAAAGATTCTCTGAGAACTTAAGAATGAATAGCAATTAGCCAAATGAAGAAGTAGGGGACAAATTTCAGGCAGAGGGAGCAGATGTGAGCTGCCTCCTACAGATCATATTAACTCAGTCCTGGGGATCATTCAGCTTGGACAGCAACCTCGTGGGATGTTTCAAAGTATCATCAGCATAAAAAACACAAATAAATAAAAGCATCCTGGTAAATATGTCCCCAAGACACTAGCAACTTACGAAGAACACACAACATCCAAACACTTTAGCAGCTTAAAGGAACTTACAAATGTTTTCATCCAACTACAAACATTCTTTTCTTGGGAATCTTCAATTGTGTCTTTCAGTACAGAACTTTTCTCAGCTTGACTCAAGTCACTGAATGGGTTTGAGATAGAAGCATGTCTGTGATTTGTACTGTTTTTGGCTAAATATCTTTTCTAGTCCTCATCAAGTTCCCCCATATGCCATAAATATAGAAATATAATCTTATGTTAAGTGTTATTGTTACAAAATAATAATAAAGAAGCTAGGAGGCAATTTTTGGAAGAGATAGATAGGTTTATGGCATAGATTGTGGTAATCAGTTCGTGGGTATACCTTTATTTCCAAACTTATTAAGTTGTATACATTAATTATATACAGCTTTTTGTATGTCAAAAATAGTAATTTTTAAAAGTGAAACACTGAGGTAGTGTGCACATGTGATCTCCTAAGCACACATATAAATACCAACATGGGTGTAAACACATAGATGTGCGCATATATGCACACACAATGAGTAGGAAAATGTCACTGGGATGATAAAAAGAACTACTAGGGAGACCCAAGGATTTCAGGATTTCAGGCTGTGGTGCTGTCATTTGCTTCCTCTATGATCCAGACTCCTTAGCGTGGCTTTGAAATCCCCTCATGGTTTGGAACATAGCAAAAACCCTCCAAAATTCTTCCTTACATGTGCCCTCTGTCACAGTTGGACCACACATTTAGGGTTCCTGGCATGTCCCTAGCATCCATCACTCTATGTGTGATGTGAACATCCATTACCTGAAATACTCTCTATAAGTGGCCTCTGTCTCCACCGTCTGCCATGTACGCATGTCTGTCCAACCCCTTCAGTCTTCACATGGATCTCTCATCTCTTCCATTAAACTTTTCTTGCTCTTTTTTTTTTTGCTTCGTTCTCTTAGATCCCACCACCAGGCTTAAGCTACTGGTAGGAAATTGCTGTGATGTTTTCTGTTTATGTGCCTTCTTCTCTCACTCATCTATGTCAATTCCATGGCATGGGCAAATCGTGTGTGTGTGTGTGTGTGTGTGTGTGTGTGTATTCCCGGTACATAGTGCAATATCTGATATATAATGGGCATTTAATGCATGTTTGCTGATCAGATGACTTTTCTATGCATTTGTCCTTTCTGAGCCTCAGTGTTCTTACTTATGGAAATGGAAAACAATACTTGCCCTACTTAGTTCATCCATCTTCCTATTAAATGAGAAAATGCATGTACAGTGCTTAGCAAAGAGCCTGTCCTACAGTAAATGTGAGTGATCGATGAAGTCAGTGAACATTTGAATGCCTGCTGTGTCCTGGATCATGAGTATAAAAATACTTTGTCAATGATGAAGCACTCTACAAATTGAGGCATACATTCAATAATCATAATGTGATTGTTACAACATTGAGACAAATGTGTGTATACATATCTGTTTGTTTAATAATAATAATAATAATATGAATAACCTTGTTCATATTCTTGAAGGATAATGGGAAGAGTAAGGAATGTGGAGTTTGCAAACATTGGGGTTCTGAACAAGATGATCGTACTTGATGCATAACCAGTTATGAATTCCAGGGTCAGTGGATTTAATACATTTTATATCATTGCAAATGTTTGCTCTACTCCCAGGGAAGATTAAAAAAAAAAATTCCTGTGTTTGGCTCAGGAGCTTGCTTCTCTCCTGGCAGTGTGCATCAGACTAAATGTCACAAGAATATTTCAGCATATGTGGGTAAATATTTACACTCATTTTAAACAGATATTCCAAATTCCTTGTTGTTTTTCAGCAGAGGCCTAAACCTGGTGGTAAAAGTCATGAATAGAACTTTTTCACTCTCACTAAGTGAGAAGGGGCTTTTCAAGGATTCTTGCCTCCAGGGTGCTCTATTTTTCTCCTTCCATTCTTTTTGGGTTGAGTTGTTGGAAGGGAGAACTGGCTCTCTTCCATGGAACTCTCTACCAAGCCACTTCGAATTATTGCTCCATGGTCCCTGAGAGCCAGTAGAGATTCAGCTGTGATCACAGGGGAAAGTAAAGTATAAGGAAAGAAATATAGAAGCTATAACAAGAAGTTACTCTTGGAAAAATGCAAAATGCATGGTATTATGGCCTTGGGTTACAAATGGGTGGACAAGGACTTAGATGGGGTTTCAGAGGAATGGGAAATTGTAGCAGGAACAAATCAAAGACAGTACTTTGGAGATGTAGAGAACCAAAGGGTACATGAGTGGGGGAATATTGCTGGGTTCACAGGTTGATATTACACACAAAGTTTGGGTTATGGACTTGTTTGTCGGTGTTTGAGGGGCATAAAAATGCTGTGTGTATATGGATGTATATATTCTAGCAATTTTCCTTGCTTTCTAAAACCCTTCAGTAGTAGAGGCCCTCCTTCGGAGGAAAAGCACAGAGATCTCTGCTAATGGCAAAGGAAGAAACTAGGCAAAGCTTCAGCCTGGTCTAATGGTATATTCTAAAGCATCACTGGTGCCACGGTTGCCCCATCTGGAGGCAAGAGGATCCAGTTTTATGACCCTATATCAGTTGTTGGCTGTTCTATTTCCAAAGGGTTTGAAGGCAAGGGCAACCTCCTCATCTGGCTGAGTAAGGCAACTCACCCTTTGCTAAGGGCAGTTCTCTAGCTGTGTGGGCTATGAGCTGTTAGCAGCCAAGACTCACAACTGCTGAGGAATGGAAGGGAATCTGTGTGGGCACCAATGGAAACTACACTAGAGGGACAAGTTAGAATCATAAAATGCTGTAAGTCCAGAGACCCAGGAACTGATTCTTTCATTCTGCATTTACCGAACATCCTGCCAGGCACCAGGGACACAAAGACCAGAGAGTCATTCTGTATTGCCCATCCTAGTATAATTAGGATGAGAATTCTGCTTTAGGATCCAATAATGGGAACCTGGAAAGGACACAGAAGGTTCTAATCACAAGACAGAGCATACTTATTGTGCACCTGCTAAATGAACAGTCCTGTGCTTAGTATTATAGAGGCAACAAAACTGTTTAAGTGTGGCTTCTACCTTTGGGAAGATAACAAGTGAGAAGGGCTTAATAAAATACAAGGGATGATATACCTAGTGTCTCATAAGAGCCCAGAGGAGAGAAAGGAATCATGGAAATCTGAGAGTTGACTTTGGAGCTGACCCTTATAGGATGGCAGCATATGAGCTTATGCTGGTGGAAGAATGGTATTCCAGGCAGAGGGAATGGCTTAAGTAAAGATAAGGAGAAAACATATATTTTCACATAAGTTTTGTACTATGTGATTTCCAAAGTGAAATTGTGCTACAGTGCCAGGTAAGAGTAGGGAAGTCATAGGAGATGAGCCTGGGGAAGTGGGCAACATGTAGAGGACCTTTACATCTAAGAAAATGAGGATTTGGGATTTGGTCTTCCAAAGAGTAGGTATTTGTGAATGGACTCCGAAGGGCAGAAATTCACAATTAGAGCAGTGGAGTGGGAGAGTAACTGGCAACGCTGAAGGCACACACCAAGGCGGGAAAAGCGAGGCCGTGCTAACGTAAACTGCTTCCTAGTTCCACACAATGTGTTGGTTTCCTGTCATGACGTTGTTAAAATAGAACACTTCAACACAAAGAATGAACCCTCATGTAAGCCAGGGATTTTAATTAATAAAATTTTATAAATATTAGTTTATCAATTAAAACAAAAGTACCACAGGAATGCAAGATGTTAATAATAGGGGGAACTATGGGAGAAGTGGGGGGAGGAAGACGAACTTTATGTACTTTCTGCTCCATTTTTATGTAAACTTAAAACTGCTTAAAAAAAAACTCATTGTAAGAAATTCTTAAAAACAAACAAACAAAACAAAACAAAACAACCCCACCATTTCCACCTAACCCTTTTAACCAGCCAATTCTTACTCATTCTTCAGACTTCTGGTTTAAGCATACTATTTTTCTTTCTTCCTCTAATGGTCTAGGCCGCTTCTGCAGGGTTTCAAAGCACCCTGAACTTATCATTGATCCCATTATTATTCTTATAGTGTGCATGACTAGGACTACTCTCATTACACAGTGATGTGAGCAAAAAATATATTTTGTTGTATTAAGCCACTGAGATTATGATGTTTGTTATAGCAACTAATGCCACTTACTCTAAGTAATACACATATTCAAATATTCACAAAATATTATGCATCCTATGGATCAGGATTATGCTTATCTTAATTCACCATTAATTTTCTAATGTCTAAAAAAGCATCTTACCTAAAGGAGGTGCTCAGGATCTATTGATTGCACGTTTCCTTGCAAATAATATTATTATACATACGAATATTGTTAAGAATATTGGCTTGAAAATAAGGTAGTCCATGGTTTTGGTGTTAACTCACCCTTTTACTTTTCCTCTGTGATACAGGCTGATTCATTTTATGTCTTTAAACTCTTCTTCTCCTTTGTAAATTGGGAATAGAAATAGTTTCTATGTTATAGGTTGTTGTGAGAAGTAAATAAGATATTGTATGGTCTTAGCCCAGGTTCCCCAGCAAATAGAGTTCAATGCAAGGACCAAGTGCTAACATTTAATCGTGGAAGATGCAATCCCAGAATAGCAAGAATGTAGGAAAAGGAAAGTGACATGTGGAAGTATGGGCATAAATGCAAGGCAATGCACTGCTATGCTATCCACGGTTTTATGTTCAAACATGAAGAGACAAGCAGTACCCTAGGAAGGTGGATCCACTTAGTCATATGGGCCATCTCCAGGCAGTCAGTTCAGAGAATCCATGCCTCAGAAAAGGTCATGTGACAGAGGAAGGAAATAGGATTCATACTCCTGATTCTGATCATCAAAGCTAATACCCCACACTCCTGAACTGCTGCATATAGCCCTTTCAACAGCTATTCAGAAAACCTCATTCCTACCTCTGTTCTGTGCATTCCATCCAAGTCTGGAAGTGGAAGGAAAACTTGAAATTCAGGAAATGCTACTTCCTCTGAATGAACAACCAAAGCCTGACCCTCCTGGGGAAGCTGATGACCTACTCTAAGAGGTAGGAACCATGCAGACCCAAGTAGTCATATGGTAATGACTGCTGAATGGTTGGCCAAAAAGGCAAGCTGATGAGCCACCCTTTGGAAGAGGAGCTTGATAGTTGAGGTGATACCAGCAGTTGAGGGCCAGAAGAAAGTAGTGCTAAGATAATCCAATATGGGGCAGAGGATGTGTCCAAGACAGCCTGCAAGGAATTGATCAGTGTCTGGCACATAATGAACACTTGCTAAATATATTATTATTTTTCCTTCTGCTATACAGTTAAGAGCCTTATTTAAAACTACCATCTCTGTGCCAGAGAAGATAGATTGAATAGGGGGCAATGAGACTCTCAGCAAACCTTAAAATAGAAAATAAATATATTTTTAATCACAAATTGTTATGAGGATTACATGACGTGATCTGTATCTATCCACTATACATATGCACACAGTATAGGGCATGCACTGAGGGCTGAGGAAGCACTAGATTTTATTTGAAATATTTGTTGAATGAATGGGTAAATGAACAATGAAAGTAAATCTTTGGTAAATCTTGAATTCTAGGATATTAGAGCTAGAAAGAATCTTAGAGATTGCTTATTCCAAATTCCTCTTTTATGCAAAAACAATGTGGAGGCTCACAGAGGCAGAGTGCTTTCCTAAGGTCTAACAGGCTCACATGCAAGTGTTCAAGGATTATGTATAATTGCCCCATATCTTACTCCAATGACTCTCTATTGATCAGAGTCCTGTAATAGAAAGGAATCTGATAATTAGAATAAGAAGAACTATCATTTTTCTAGTACTCAGAATGCATCAAGCACTTTTCACCTACCTGAGGTATTTGCCATCCCTATTTTCTTCGTTTCAAGTGATGATGTACCTTGAACAGTCATTAAAAGGTAGACATCAAACCCAAGTCTTGCTGTTCCCGATGTTCTTACCTTCTGTTACTGCATTACCCAACCTGTAGTTCTTGATGATGAATGTCCCCTCTTGTCATTTTTACAATATTCGTGTGAGGGGAGGAGATGGACACCCCAGAACATGTAACAGGAGATGGGCACAGAGGGAAAGCGAGACGAGTGAGTCATGGACCAGCAGAATATTTAAAACTGAGATACCTCCTGCCTCCGTCCGCTGAATTTACCTTTTTTTTTTTTTTCAAGAAAAAGTCCCTTCTGGGAAAGACTCACTCCAGATACTTTTCCAAGACATTCTCGGAGCTGAGACTAGCATATCCAATTTGGCAGCGCAAAGTGTGATTTTAATTAGGTTGTTTCCCTCTGGGGGCTGGGGGCTCTGTTGGCTGAGCTTCATAAAAGAGGCTGTGGGTGGGCAGTGTGCAAGGCGCTCAGAGGTGAGGAGCGTTCAGGACAAGCCTCCCGAAGGGACTTGGCTGTCGCTTGTGAAATTTCCCCCTATTTCTTCTTCCTTCTGAAGTCATTGGAAGCTGCTGCACCAGGGGAGAGATGTGGCCCCCCCTCAGATAGGAAAGGGCTTTGGAGTTCTTGGATCAGAGCCAGCTAATATCCAGGGCATTTATTTTTCAGCCACAGGGCCCCTGTGTGGATCAGTCCACTCAATCCAGACAGGTGTCCACCTTCCTTACTCCGTAGAATCCCTTTGGGGCCTAGAAAGACAGTTTGTGCCACTCCCCAAGTGAAAAGTTCATGTTCCTCCTATGCATGAAATAATGTGGTCCCAACCTTCCCTCCTGGGGTGTGTCCAGTGATTTAAGGCTTTTGACTTCTGCACTGGAGAACAGTGCAGAGATAAATTGTTGGCTGCTGACAACGTCTCTTCCATGCTGCAGAAAGCCAGGGCAGTGCAGCTGGGTTTCTGGGTGGGCCTGGTCACCCAGGAGGGACTGGCCAAAAGCTGCCTAGCTGATGGAAACCAAACAACTCCCAGAAAAGCTGAGACTTGAAAGATAACCCACGAGGCATCTCCTGCAAGTCTTCGTGTTTCATTGTCCTCCTTAGAAAACTGGATAGACACCTCTCGCTTCCAGAGAATCTGAGGGAACTTTCTAAAATGCACATCCACTCACATCACATTTCTGCTTTGAAACACCCTAAATAGGCCTCTCTGGCTTCACGTGCTCTTCTTCCATGCCCGCCCCCTACAGCTAGCACACTACGTTATGCCCTCCAGATTTCATCCATACCCTTCCCTCTAGCTGCCATAAACTTCGAGGCTTCTCCTCTTTCTCTGAGTGGCTCCCTTTCCCCTCCAACCCAAGCCCCTCCTGGACTGCTTGGCTAAATTCTGTTCATCGGTCAGATGCCAGGAGTCACTTTCTCTGGACAGCCTCCCCTAAAAATACCTCCCCACTCACTGGCAAAACTGGAAAGATTCGACTGTTTCCTTCAAGAGCGACCTATTTTGACATCTATTTTAACCCTTAACATTCTCTATCACAATTGCCTACTTAATTTACCCTATTCTCCATCCTCCCTCCCATTCACTGTAAGCTCTGTGAAACTAAAAACCAGGTCTGTGTGTTTGTTTACCATTATATTCCTAGTTCAGTGTCAGGCATGTTTTAGATAATTAATGTTTGCTAAATTAATAAATGAGACCTCACAGGGCATCCTGTTAAACCCTTAATGGTCTTCATCATTTCTGAGGGATTAAATACTTAAACACTTCTCCTGAAAACTAGGAGAATCTGTGGGATTGGTGATGCCTTTCACCAATAGTTTACAAGCAGATCATAAGGACTGCTGGTAGTAAACCCTGAGTTTTTGTGTTTTTTTTTTTTCATAAACACTGAACTTTGATAGTACTTTAAAAACTGATATGGAGGATGGCAAGAACAAGTGTGGACATACTGTGTTAGGTCTGGTGTCCTATCTCTATAATTGTTTAAAGGAATACACGTGAACACATTAAGTAACCTGATAAGACTCTTTTGTGTTCATGATACATAACTAAGGGGCTGGGACAGAGGAATGTTGGTAGAGAAGAGCCAAGGCACATCCAGGGCGCCCCAGGACTCTGCTGAGAAGGGGGCAGGTGTCTGTATTTTTCTGAGTGGAAATTAAGCTGAGTGCAGGAAGTTGTTCAGGAAGTGTACGAACCAGGGATAGTCATAGGGAGAATCTGGCTGGAGGAAAGCTTATTTGTAGTTGGAATGGGGTAACTCCTTTCCACTCTGGGCAGCATTCAAGACTTTATGGAGCCTCGATGAGACCCCGAAGATAAAGGTAACCTCCAAGTTGGTTCTTGGCCCAATCTTCATCAGTGCTGATGAGGGGGTCAGCAAAACATGCCCTGTTCATGTGCAGGTGGCCACAGAACCAGAGAATTCACGAAGGAACTTGTGGTCATCAGACAGAGTGCTGATGATGGACTTCCCAGATCAAATATTCACCAGGACCCTGGTCACCTCTCACTTGCTTCTTTTCTGTTATATGAGTTTTACATCAGGGAGAAGAGTGGATTTGGAGCCATCTGCCACCCTTCCCTTTTTTAGGCATCTCTCATGGCCCCTTCACTTAGAAATTAACAACCATCCCTCAACAAAATAATGGGCATAACTTTCTATTTTCTGGTATAGTAATTCCCAAAGTGACTTCAACTGAATGTCTGTTCTGAGAGATGATAATAGAAGCTGAGTTAAAAAATAAAATAGTGCCAGGCCTGAAAGGGTGGGGGCTGATACATAATAGAGCTCCCTCTTAGAGAAACACATTGCACATGAGGATACTGAAGATTTCCATGAGTCCTTCAGAAAACGATCAGATACATCCACACTCACTAAACAGTAAACTTTTTTATTTAAGAACAACCTAGTATTCGGAAAGAAGCCTTTAAGGAAACTCTAGTACCTCATCTAAGGATTGTGATTTCACACACCCCAATATATTTACCCAGTATCTTCTTTATAAAACGAATAATGCATCTATTTTCATAGTTCCATGTTAACTATAAACAGTCAGATACAGTTGTCGATGACTGTAAATATTTGTGACATATTTTGTATTGCCTCTGCTGCTTTGGATAAAAAAAAGAGTATTTGCTTTATTTGGAAATAAAAATTTAATTTCAAAGACATTTGTATAATGTCCTCTAATGGGTTATAGGTTAATACCTGAGTTGAACGTTCACACAGGAGACAGAAATAATATGATATTGTAAATAGTGATGTTGTTTATTGTAGGCATGGATCATAAATTAGACTGGCTACTTTTAGAACTATCTTCTCATCATGGAAGTGAAGGGGTTTACACATACCAGGTCTAATCTCCATTGCTTCTAGGAAGATGGTGCTTCTTATTCCATCTGAGGTCAGTGTGGGTTCTCTTCCCCTGGCTAAGCAAAGCATGAGATGGCCTCCCACCCTTCATAAAAGCAGTAATATAAAGGCATGACATGTAACAAATGCAGCCCAGGCTGGGGCATTGGCTGCATGGATGAATGTTCTCTGGTAGTTCTCAAGAGAACAGTTCTTTGAATGTCCAAGAGTAAGCAAGCTCTAACCAAGTGGCTTTGGAGTCCTAAAATTAGAACTTGGGCCTTAGGGTATAGAAATGGATGACGATGAGTTACACACATTCTGTAATTAACATTCTGAGAAAATATTTGTAGTTCAAAGTCAAAGCAAAAGGAGCAAATGAACCCTTGGAGTTCTGAAACAAATGAAAGCTGTGCAGGAGCTCCACATGAGGTATGAGGAACCATCCTTCTTTTTGACTAATAGAATGCCTTGTAAAAACATTTTAGGACAGGAGAACTGCCTTCAGATCAACAATCCTGCCTCTAATGTCTACTGTAGGTTTCACCATAGGGTGGACAGATTCCATAAGACTCCTACAATCTACCCTCCATTCTCCTCCTGTGCCCCAGCACCCAGACTTACTACTCTAAAACATAAAGATGATCATGTCATCCCCTTTGCAGAAACTCCACAAGTTCTCATTACACTCCATGCAATGAATTCCTTTTTAATTCATGAGGGTTGATATCCTAGAGCCCTCACTTGACCTTTCCAGCCAGATCTACCATGACGTACATGCTAGGAGGAAATTTGTTGGCACAATAAGGCTTTGAATTCTTGTCAGGAGTGAGAAGTCTTTTAAAGTTTTTAAACAAGAGTCTGACATGTTCAGATATTTGATTTACTTCTTTTTCTTTCATTTGTCTTAATCATACACAGTGACACCAATTATATCTGTGTTTTATCTCCTTTGTCTTCTATAAACATTTTTTTCCTATTTTTTTAAACTACTTTTAATTTTAGTTTTTTTCTCCAGCTTGCCTCCCATGGTTTTAACAGCTGTGAAGTTGTTTCACCAAAAGAGATGAGGCTTTTAATGCAGCTTCCAGTGATGGTTACCTTCTTCACTCCCCTTTCATTTCTGACTTTGGTGTTTAGTTCTTTGATCTTATTGTTGTTCTTATTGTTCCTTGAGTCCCTAAACATTTTTGAGCTTTTGATTCATAAACAGTTGCATTTAGATTTTTAAAATTGTATTTATTCATTCATGAGAGACACACAGAGAGAGAGAGGCAGAGACATAGGCAGAGGGAGAAGCAGGCTCCCTGTGGGGAGCTAGATGAGGGACTCAATCCCAGGATCCCAGGATCACGAGTTGAGCAGAAGGCAGATGCTCCACCTCTGAGCCACCCAGATGTCCTTTGCATTTACATTTTATGCAAACAGCAAAATGTTTGGTAACAAGTATAATTTCATCTGGTAAGATTTTGGGGTCTATATTCAATTGTCTTTCCTTCGTAAGATTCCTTTCTTCATGAGATTCTTCTGCCAGGTATTATTATTCTAGGTTTTATGCTGACTTTCCTTGTATTACCATCATCACTGAATAAGATTAGTTTTTCCTTTATTGAGTTTTGTGGAAAAATAGGGGTAATGAGAAAGATGTGCCACTGGTAGCCCCCTTATAATATGCAGTTGTGTACATGTGTGTGGATGTGTGGATGTGTGTGGACGGGGTGCAAAAATGAGAGAGGAAATACAGTTTATGTTTCTCTTTCTTGTTTTCGTTGAATTACATTGGCTTTTCCCGAGAAAAATAGGATCAAATATATATGTCATTTTCCTTCTTAAAAATCACTGAGTGCAGTTACATGTTTCCATGATCACTGTAGCTGCACTAAACTGGTTGAAGGAAGGCAAGTAATGAGCAGAGGAGCTGTAAGAAGACTGTTATAAAAGTGCATATAAAATACAGGTCATGGTGTTGAAGTAAAGCAAAGAGAATGGAGGTAAATCAATAAAGACCTAATGATTGTTCCAGGCTCTGCCCTCTATTGCTTACGATCTTTCAAAGGGTGGACATATGCTTATCCATCTGTACATTCACAAGGCCTAAACTGGGCACCAAGTAAATAAAAATGCATATTTACTGCAACCAGACAAGAAAGCATATTTTAATTGTAATTAATTAAAATATTGCCTGAATTAAATATTTTCCATTTCTCTTAGAAACTGCTCAGGTCACAGTAGAGGGGGAGGGATTTGTGTTAGACTGTTCTGGGGGGTTTCTGTAAGCTTTTATAGCTGTTTATCTAAAAGCCCTTTAATTTGGAAGTAACCAATGTGATAAATGATTTCATTCTTAATAAGTTCCACATTTTTTTTAGTTCCACATTTTAAAAATGGGAGTGATAATAATAAAATACTACTACTACAACTGACAATAACTTGATGGGTTTTCCAGGGGGGATTAGTCCGTAAATGTTCAATGCGCCTTTCACAGTCTTGATTTGGTCTAAGCACTCCCTGAGGGAGCTCCCACTTACTCTTTCCCTCTCCTTCCTGTAAAAAGTATCTTAGATTTGGTTAGATGCTAAACTTAGTCTCCCCATTACAGTTTTTGCTTCTCTTTATTATAGTCCCCTTGCACAGAGTTTTGTAATCTTTGGCTTACGGGCTTGTGCCTCATTAGACCAGGGATTGGGACAGTTTACCCTCATATCTACTGTACCTGAATATAGCAGATCTTCAGCATATTTTTAATGAATAAGATAATTTATCCCTAATGGCAGGTCATTCCCATCATGGCTGTGGTTACAAATAGCCCTCCCTACTCCCTTTCTTGGACACATACAGATTAAAACAAGGCCACCCACAGCCTTTGATCCTTGGGTTGAACAGAGAGGTTCATCACTAACAGAAACAACCCAAAATATGCTGTATTTGGAAAAGCACGTTTCTCTGACATATGGGCTTCTATGAGCAAGAGTCACAAGCTATCCTGTTTTGGTGAGTCATACATAGCTCCAGCATCAACCACTTACAGAAGAAAGAGGAGAAAATGGCTTTAATTCATGAAAGAATATATTTCATCAGAGAAGATACATATTTCTGAAGCAGAACAGCATCTTCAGAAAACACAGCCTCTCTCTATAAATGTGTGAAATAGAGCAAAATTGCATTATCATCCAACAGCTAGTCCCCCCCCCCCATTCCTTTAAAAGTGTAATTTGTTACTTAGTAAGCTCTTTATTTTTATTTGGGAAATTGAATAGTTGTAACTAACCCCATGGAATTGTGCTTTGTAAAAGTTGGCCTCCTACAAATCAATTTCCCTTCCTTTCTCTCTAGTGGTGCCATAGCTCATCCTTGCAAGACAGTCCGTTGGCAGTTGTAGTCCAAACTCCTGCAGGGCTCTCAGCAGCCCGTTAAGTGATGGATGGCTGGAAAGCTGATGACGGAGGATGGGGAGGGGAGTGTCACCATTTCACTGAAGCTGGCAAGAAGACCTATTGCCATTCTTGAAGCCTAGCGATTCTTTGATAAAAACAAGCATTTTTATAAACTAACTGGTTTTTCATAACCAAAGTGAATGTACTCACCAACTAAAATTTCATCTTGGAATTTTGCCCCTTGCTTATTATATAACAAGAGAGTTAGCTTTGTTTGGGTGAAGGCTTAGTATTTACTAGGTACTTTGCATATCTTGTGATTTAACTCTGATTTTAAAAGAAAAGGTTTGGCGTGGGGGAGGGCCCAATTCAGCCCAGTGCAGAAGTCCCAATCACTTCCCTTGGTTGACAGATTTATTCTATTCTTCTTTAATTGATTTTTGAAAATTATGAAAGCAGTCAATACACTATGTATTTTATAAAACCAACATATTTTAAGAAGAGATACAGAAGGCAGTAGGCCCCTTTTGTACCCTAGATGACCATTCCTAGAAATGCAGCCACATTTTAATACTCTTATCTTTTTATTTTTTTAACTTTAATATTTGGGGGGTGTCATAAGCACTTTCTTTTGACTCCCTTTTCCAAAGGAAGATAAGAACTAATATCTTTTCACTCACATGTACATTTATGCACATCCTTTAATCACGACCTTCCAAGTATAATTATACCACAATAAAACCTAAAACACTCTAGCGGATCCCTGGTATACTCCCATTGATGATCTTGTCACTGTACCAAACTTTCGTTATTCTCTTGGCCAAAATTATATTTATTTCCATATAGTTATGTAATTATTGTATCCAACTGAGCCACCAGTTTTTATACTGATTATATTTCTGGGCTTCATCTTCTTCTTCTTTTTCTTTTTTTAGATTTTATTTATTTATTCTTGAGAGACACAGAGACATAGGTAGAGGGAGAAGCAGGCTCCACGCAGGGAGCCTGATGAGGGACTTGATCCCAGGACTTCGGGGTCAGGCCCTGAGCCGAAGGCAGACGCTCAACCACTGAGCCACCCAGGTGTCCCTACATTTCTGTTTTTGTTATCATTTTTTTGTTCATTTGTTTTTATTGGGGTTAATTATTGTTTTATAATTTGCTCAGATTTTAAAGTGCCTACCATTAAATTAACCTGTATTTTCTTTTCGTTTTTTAAAGATTTTGTTTTTTAAGTAAGCTCTACACCCAACATGGGGTTCAAACTTAACCCTGAGATCAAGAGTTGCATGTTCTACCCACTGGGCCAGTCAGGCACCCTAGCTTGTATTTTCAAATGGAACTGCAAAGTTCCTTTCAGTGTGAACAAAAACAGTACTTTGTTCATCTGTTCTCGTTTCTTAAACTTGTATATGATCCATTCAAAGTTTTGTGTCTTCTGGTTCCTATGAGGAATATTTATGCCCTAGGCTGTTTTATCAGTCATCCTGAGATGTTTTTAATTTCCACCATCCTGGTGGCTCCCTTTTCTTCTCCTTTCCTGTGTTAAATTCAAGTTTTCTTGAGTTTTTAATCTTCCTCTTTTTTCATTTATTCCCTCAATTTTTGGAGCATATCCTCTAACAGATTATTGGGGGAAAAATGAATAGGAGGAGCTAAATTCTTCAGGACTATGTATGTCTAAAAATGTCTTCATGTCAAATAACACTTGGATAATTTTCATATAGAAATACAGGTTGTAAGGAGAACCATATTAGATCACAGAACCATAAAGGTGAGGAAATACCAAATACTGTCAGGCCTTCTGGGCCTTGGCTAGACATTTGAAATGTATTGTGAATGAAAGAGAAAGCCATTAGACAGAAGCAAAATATCAAAATGTAATTTTGATTTTTTTTAAAGTATTGTTTTGCTTTCATATAAAGACTAGACTCTAGGGGGATTAGAGGTAAAGCAGAAAGTCTTGTTGAACATGATCGAAATAATACAAGTGGAAGAATTTGAACTCAGTTTGTAATTTAGGAAGAGTTGGTGGGATAGCATTGGTATGGTATAAATAGTGATGCCACTTGCTGATATAAAGAAAATTGGAAGAGAAATAAGTTGAGAGGGCAATAAATGGATAAAAATCCAGGATATTTATTTTAGTGAATGTTACTTTTGAGAGGGGATGCCAAATGGCAGCTATCTGGAGTTTAGAAAAGTTAGACATGCTATTAAAGCTATGGAACCAGATGACATTGTAAAGAATACGGGTTAGCAAACTGTTGCCAGTAGGCAGCCAAAGTTTTGTCAATAAAATGTGTGTATGTGTGTGTGTGTGTATGTGCACGCATGCACATGCATGTGTGTGTAAATAAAGTTTTATTGGAACACAGCCATGCTTATTTTTTAATGTAATGTCTGTGGCTACTTTCATGCTATAGTGTCAAAGTTAGGCAGTTGTAAGTGAGCTCATATAACTCGAAAGCCAAAAATATTCACTATCTGGTTTTACAGAAGTTTGGCAACTGCTAACCTAGGAAATAAATATGGATGAAAAAGAAAGAAAAGTCAAGGATGAGCTCTTGGGTTTCCCAACATTTAAGGATTAGGAATATTAAGGTGATTCAGCAAATGACAGGGAGAAGAAGCAGTCAGGGAAAAGAGTAAAACCAGCTAAGTGTAATATCCCAGAAACCAAGAAAAGACAGTGTCTTAAGAAGAAGAGGATATTCAATCATGGCAGATGTTCTTGAGGAATAAATTGAGATGAGGATTGATATTTGATCACCGCTTTTGGTAAGATGAACTGCAGGGCCCTTGACAAGAACTTAGAGTGGAGTGTCACTAACAAAGTCTGATGGGGATGGATTCATGAAAGAAGAGAAGAGAAAGAAGAGAAAAGAGTGGGTGTGTGTGGTAAGAACACTTAACAGTGAAATCTACCTTCTTAACAAATTTTTAAATATACAATATAGTATTGGGCAGCCCAGGTGGATCAGCGGTTTAGCGCCACCTTCCGTCCAGGGCATGATCCTGGAGTCCCGGGATTGAGCCCCACAGTCGGGCTCCCTGCATAGAGCTTGCTTCTCCCTCTGCCTGTGTCTCTGCCTCTCTCTGTGTGTGTCTCTGTGAATAAACAAATAAAATCTTTAAATATATATATATATATATATATATATGTGTGTATATATATATATATATATATATATATACACACACACACACACACACACACACACACACACAATACAGTATTGTTAACTGTAGGTGCAAAGCTAGGATAAAGTGGTACAGCCACTATAGAAAACTGTGTGAAGATTCCTCAAAAATAGAAATAGTATACGATCCAGTAATCCCACTTCTGGGTATTTATCCAAAAGACGTGATATCAGGATCTCAAAGGGAGATTTGCACTGTCATGTTCACTGTGGTATTATTCACAATAGGTGAGACATGGAAGCAATCTAAATGTCCATTGATGGCTTAATGAGTAAGGAATATAAGTAATATTTTGAGCTTTGAGGTAAAGACAAGAAGAAAAATAGAGTGATAACTGAAAGGAGGCAAGGATCCAAAGAAGGCAAGCAGATTGGTTTGCCAGGAAGCAGACTTTGAGGTGGACATTGGCATGCAGAAAGTTTACTAGATCATGCTTTCAGAGTCAACATCTTCAGAGGGGAAGACAAGACTAAACAGAGGGAAAAGTTGGCTCAAATGAAGTCCAACAAAAGCTTCAACCAACTCTGGGAGAGCTTTGAAGCTGAGATGACCCTTTAGAGACATCCCTTGGTAAAAGGAGGGGTCAAGCTTAATTCTGCACTCACTGATTAGTCATTGGATGGAGACAAGAAGGAAGGACATTATTGCTCAAGGTGGCCCTGCCCCACTAAAGCATGACGATAAGAGCTATTGGTCAGTCCATTCCCAGCAGCTGGAAGAACAAGGCTCCCATCTCAAAGAGAGACCTGAAGGGATCCCTGGGTGGCGCAGCGGTTTGGCGCCTGCCTTTGGCCCAGGGCGCGATCCTGGAGACCCGGGATCAAATCCCACATCGGGCTCCCGGTGCATGGAGCCTGCTTTTCCCTCTGCCTGTGTCTCTGCACCCCCCCCCTCTGACTATCATAAATAAATAAATAAATAAATAAATAAATAAATAAATACATAAATACATAAATAAATAAATAAATTTAAAAAAAATCAACATAATTCATCATTGTAAGCAGGCTAAAGAAGAGTAACCACATGATCATTTCAGCAGATGTAGAAAAAGCATTTGACAAAATTCAATATCCACTCCTGATTTAAAAAAAAAAAAAAAAAAAAAAACAAAGAGAGACCTGAATGGCATATTATAGAACTCATTTGAGAGGAGCTTTAACAAATGGGACTTTCTGCTTTCTGTTGCAGTCTATTCAATGCTTCTCTCCCATTTTCCTTCACAGAAGACCATGAAATTTACCCCATGACCCGACAGCCATTGGACTCTATCATATGCCTTATCTAAAAAGGATGGAAAGTCAAAAAAATTATTTCACTTGCCTGGCTTGGCTCCTCTTCTTTTAAAGGACATTAACATAACCATTAGCTTTTACTTAAAGAATTAAGGATTATTGTTTGGATCCAGAAATACTTCCCAAAGACTGCTGGTCCTCCTCTATAAAAATCAGACATAAAAGAGATTGAGTGTAACATGAAATCAATGGCTGGTACCTTTGGCCTTTGGAAATAGGTTTAGTTTTAAAACTAAATTAGAAAGGAAGGAATTTTCATATTGCTTAATGTCTCTTGTTAAATAGTTTCTATCATGTTCCTCTCATCTAATAAATATCTCTTATTTATGGCCGCTTTATCACTTTGGAATCATAGGTGAAAAGAACTCATCCAGCCAACCATCTCCCTACTACAAAGACACCTGCTATAAATGATTTGGCTGGTGCTATCCATCTCTGCTTGCAGGCATCAAGGAGTAAGGATCTCAGCAAATGTTTTCTAATATTGAGTAAAAATGGTGCTCCCTATAATTTCCATCCTCCAATTCTGTTTTACACTCACAGGATAGATGTAATTACCCCTCTGGAGGAAAGCCTTTCAGAGATTTATGGGTAACTTCAGTCTTCTTTCTTCCCTAATACTCCTCTTCTGCTGGCTAAAAATCTCCTTCATATTCTTTTAATTTAGTTGGCATATCCATACTAAGTCATCATACTAGGCCAGACAATGGGCTAAATTCTTAGGATATATAATATCTCCTAAACACCAGGAGATAATTTCTAGTATTGTCATTCTCCCTATTGCTCTCCTGTGTCGTTTCTAATCTTAAATGGGGTGCTTCCTCTTGGTTAAGGATTTATTTCTTGCTGCATTTTCTTTCTTGTGCCAGATTCTCCCCACAGAATGTCCTAGCTAACAGGTACCATTACTGTACACTTCCCCTGTGACAGGCACTATGCTAAGCACTTTACAATAACTCTCTCATTTTATAGTTACCAAAAAAAAAAAAAACCCTTGAGGTAAATACTTCTGTTGTTCCTATTTTACAAGTAAGGAAACAGTCTTTATAAGTTTAGGCAACTTGCTCAAGACCTTAGGTAGCAGGTCTGTACTTACCTCTGTTACCATGGCTCTAAGGAGCATCTAATGCCAGTCACCTGGCAAGTGGATATCACCCCTGTTTGGGTTGAATTGTATCCCAAAAAAAGATATGTTGAGGCCCTGACCCAGGTTTTACATTCTCAGAAAGTGAATTTATTTGGAAATGGGATTGTTGCAGATGTAACCAGTTAAGATGAGGTCATCCTGGAGTAGAGCAGACTCTCAATCTAATACGACTGTGTCCTTGTAAGAACAGAGAATTTGGACATGGATGGACAGAAGATGGCCATGAGGGGAAAGATGCAGATATTAGAGTTATGCAGCCACCAGCTGCGGAATGCCTGAAGCTACCAGAGGCTGGAAGCCACTAGGAAGTATCCTCCTAGAGAGCCTTCTGAGGGAACACAGCTCTGCCAATGCCTTGCTTTTGGAATCCAGACTCCAGAACTGCGACACAGTAAATGTCTAATGTTTTAAGCTGCCCAATTTGTAGTATTTTATTGTGGCAGCATTAGGAAATGAATACAACCGCTCAGCTAGGACTCTGTTCTGTGCTTCAGACTCACCTCACCAAGTGCTCCTCGACATCTTTCCATGAGGGTCTCCTAGGGAGATAGCATCTGACATGTCACATACTGACTTTACAACCTTGTCTGCCCTTTGGACCATGCTCACTTTCCAGTGCCCCCCTCTGCTCAGCACTCAGTCCCCTTATTCACAGCTGCTCGTACATGAAAGACTGTTGTTGATGTTTCATTCATCATTAGATATTTGCTGGGTGGCTGCTAGACGCCAGACACTGGGAGAGGTGGCAAGAGCAGAGAACATTAAAGCAGGCTACTGCCTGCTATAAGCAGAGCACTCCTCTGAGGGCTTCATATAGATGACCTCATTTATTCCTCAGAGCAGTTCTATGAGGTAGAACTAGTAGCCCACCCATTTAACAGGTGAGGAAACAGGCACAGAGAAGTGGAGTGACTTGTGTGAAATCATACAGCTGGCTAGTAGCAGGACCAAGATTTGAACCCAAGCAGCCTGGCTCCAGAGTCTATGGATTCATGACTGAGCCTTCCTGTCTCTTTGGAAGAAACAGCTGCCTTCATGCATGATACAGAATTTTAGTGGAGGTAAAACATGAAAGAAATATGTGAGTGAATGTAATGATACAGACCATGATGAGTGATCTGAATGAAAATGAAACAGCATTGGATGAAAGGCTGTAGGCTCAGGTTTCTCCAGGGAAGAAACTCTCCACCAGGTAAAGAGGGAAGAGAAGAGCATTTCCAGGCACAGGGAGCGATGGATATGCAGCCTATGATTGAATCAGACTAGATATCCCCCCTGCCACGCCCTGGTTCAGCTGGTCACTGAGTGCTGTTGAACCCATTTGTCCATCTCTCTACTTGTTCTCCATCACTTCTAGAAAACTGTAATGGCCTTCTGACCACTTTCTCTGCATCCACTCCTGATGCCTCTGTTGGAATGCCGCACAGCCCCCAAAGTTATGCAAATTTTATCAGGCTTCCTGTGGAAAGTTGCTTCAGATGGATTCCCAAATATTTGCCCTGGTGCTATGGACACCTGAGATATTGGTCTGTCTTGTGTCCTTTGCTCTGATAATGACAATTCATACTCCCTGCCTTTGTCTTTGGAAAGTCCCTCTCTACCAAATACTTCAAGAGACTTTGAAGGCTCTGCCAATTACAGGACTTTGTCTTCCATGCGGTTGAGCATATGACCAAGCCCCGATCTATCTTTATAACATGTCTCCTTAGTCACAGTAACCTAAAACAGCAGATCTCAAAATTGAGTGCTCTAGAATCACCTGAAGGGCTTATGAAAACAGATCAGGCCTCAGAATTTCTGATTTCATCAGCTTCAGGTAAGACCTGAGAATTTGCATTTGTAACCCATCCTGAGGTGATGCTGCTGCCCACATGGATGCTGAGGGTCAAGTATAGATCCGAGGTAAGCCAGAGAAGTTTATATGTACTCAAAAGAAGAAAGAAAAGTTGTCTACCTCCTTTGTAATCTAGGAAGCTAGGAAGATGTTGGGAACCACCAGTGGTCAAAATCTCTCAACCCCTAATACCTGGGAAGAGTCTGTTTGTAGGATGAGATAATGTGGCTGAAATGAAAAGGAAAATAGACATAAAAGGTAAAGAGAGTCTGTGAAACACGATTTTAGTCCCTAGATCTAATTATCACCAAAGCTAGTTTTACTCCTATTTTCTCTTTTAATGTAATCAAATACATCCGCCCCTACCTCCACCCCTCACCCCTTGTCACATGGACACTTTCTTATCCATGATACTTAGGGTATTTTTTTTAGTTACTTGCAAACTGCAGCAAATTGGCCCTGACATGAAAGCATGGCCTTCAACACCTTGTCTCAACTGTTCCCAGCCTGTTCTACTCTGTTTCACCCAAGTTTGTTAGCCTTTCCAATTTTCTTTACCTTCCTCAGGGCCTTTGCACATCTGGGTGTTTATCACAGAAGGTTCTCCCCAACTCACAGAACCAGCTTTAATTACCATCCAGAAAGTAAGAATATGTATAATTGACTGTTTAATTTATATCTTCTCCAGTGTAAATTCCATAAAGGCACAGAATTATATCTTAGTTAGGACTCAGAAAGATTAGATAAATTATACTTCATCAAAATTAAATTGTACGTAAAAGGATACTATCATCAGAGTGAAAGGCCATCCACAGATTAAAAGCAAATCTTTGCAAATCATATATCTGATAAAGGATTAGTATCCAAAATATAAAAAGAACTCCTACAACTGAGCTAAAAAATAAGCAACCCAATTTAGAAATGGGCAAAGAAAAAAATTTAAAAATTAAAAAGGTGGACAAAGGACTTGAACAGATGTTTGTCCAAAGAAGGTATACAAATAGCCAAATAAACACATGAAAAGATGCTCAAAACCCCTAATCATTGGCTAAATGCAAATATAAACTATAATGAGATACTGCTTCATACCCATTAAGATAGCTATTGCTTAAAAAAAATAAAAAAAATAACAAGAGTTAGTGAGGATGTAGAGAAATTGAAATGTTTATGCACTCCTGATAGGAATGTAAAATAACACCACTGCTATGGAAGACAGTATGTCAGTTCCTCCAAAAAATTAAACATAGGATTATCTCATGACCCAGCAATTCCACTTTTGGGTATATACCCTTAAGAATTGAAAGCAGACTCAAACAGAGATTTGTACACCCAGATACCTATCATCATTATTCACCACAGCCATAAGATAAAGGCAACCTGAAGTCCATCAGGAGATGGATGGTTAAACAAATTATGGTATCTACATATGATGGAATATTAATCATCCTTAAAAAGGACTGAAATGCTGACACACGCTACAACACGAATGAACCTTGAAGACGTGCTAAGTGAAATAGGTCATACTCAAAAGGACAAATATTGTATGATTTCACTTACTAAAGCAGTCAAATTTATGGAGACAAAAAGCAAAATGACAGTTGCAAGGAGCCAGGGAGAGGGGAAGTGGGGAGTTACTGTTTAATGGATAAAGAGTTTCAGTTGGGGAAGAAGGAGAAATTCTTGAGATGAATGATGGCGATGGCTATACAACAGTGAAAATATACTTCATGCTACTGAATTGTACAGTTAAAAATGATTACAGTAGTAAATTCTATGTATGTTTTACTACCAAAAAAACCCTCAATCAGCAACACTACTATAATGCTTGGCACATAATAGGTGCTCAATAAATATTGTTTAAAGATGAATAGTGAATGAATCAAAAAGTGATAAATCAATGAATCTATTAAAAGAAAAAAATAACTTTATAAATATTGATGTAGAAGGAAAAGCACAACCTCTTTGAAAGCCAAAAATAGTTTACAAGACATTATGTATACTAATATAATCTTATTTTCCTAAGGAAAAAAAATACAGTCAAACGTAAACACAGAAAAAAGTCTGTAAGTTCGATCCATTAATTGTGGTTATTTCTGGAGTAGAATTATGGGTGATGGACTTTTAGTTTCTACTTTATATACTTTAGTACTCCTTGAAGGTTTTAAAATAAGCACAAATTACTTCTTATATTAAGAAGCAATCGATACATATCCTTTCATTTTGAAAAATAAATGCAGAGTTTGAAATGAAATGCAACACTTTCGATGTGGTCTAACCAGAGCACATTGAAGATGGCCATTGCTTGCTGAGTTTGGAAGGCTGGACTTCTAATTTAAGACGGATATATCATATGCCAGCCCCCAACAAGTTGTTTTCTGGCCCCATGTTAATTCTGGAAAGGTTAATTACTCCCACAACCTAGCAACCCACTCTCTGGAGATTTTTCTGGATAAAGCATGGTTTTCAATACAAAAGAATGAGGAGATTGGAACTTCAAGAGACTAAGCTTAGAAGTAACCTTTTGTGGCTTAGCTATTTTAACCCTCCTTCATCCATCCCACACATTGCACACAAGTTTGTCTAACCAGGAAACCCTACCCAGGAAAATCAGGCCTCAGGTGGAAAGTGAGAGGTGGCGTTTGCCTGGCAGGAAGGATGTTTTTGTTGGTGAATCACATCCGGTGGGAGCTTAAGGGGCAGCTGAGGCACCTCCCTGTCTTGATTTTGTCACCAGTGGTACATGAAGTTCACTTTCAAGTCATGGACAAGAATCTAGGGGCTGTTTAGGGAAAAATGACTACACAGAGAAAGAAGTGGATTCTTTAATTATGCCATGGCTTTTAGTGAATGGGGTGAGACCATGGAGAGTGAGTGCCAGTGTGGGTTCTTTTTGGAGAGAACATTGTAGGGGAGAGGGGATTAGTTGGAAAGAGTCCTCACCTGAAATTCGGGTACACCTGGTACTAGTTCCAGGTCTGCCATTAATTAGCTCTGGGATTGTGGGCAAATCACTTCATCTCTTCAAACTTCTGCTTTCTCTGTGAGGAGTTTGAACCAGGTGTATCTTACTGTAGCAGCCGGAGCCTGATTGGGCTTCATCTCCCAGCTGTGCCACTGTGTTCTAGAGTTGGTCCTCCTGCCTAGCAAGATGCTCCGAGTGTGTAGGTGCTCACAGCAGTGCCCTTCATGCCACCATGATTGAGATTGTATCCTACCCATCACGTTGCTTCTTTAATGGCAATAATAATCACATGTGTTTGTGTATATGGGCTACTCAAACTGTGGCTAAGTCTGGACATGGTGTGTGGACACGATAGAATGTGCCCTTCTAGGGGTCATTCTTACTCATCAGTTAATGGAAACACAGAATGGTTAATGAACTTGTCCAAAGTCACAAATCTAGTAAGTATAACAGCTGAGATTTGAACCGAGCCTGTGTGTTTCCAGACCTCCTACTCCTAACCACCATATTACACAGCCCCTCCTGAGTGAAATGTCTAAGGAGTACCTCATTCTTTTGTCCTGTGTGTCACATATCACAGGTAATGTCACATCTGAAAACATGTTTCAGTTGTGTTGACATTTGCACTACTCCATCCCTTTCTGAAAAATGTTCACACTCTAGCCACTTTTGAATGATCCTTCCTTGGAGTTTGCACTTAAGAAGACTCTACTTAAGGGGCACCTGGGTGGTTCAGTGGTTTAGCACCTGCCTTCGGCCCAGGGCGTGATCCTGGAGTCCTGGGATCGAGTACCATGTCGGGCTCCCTGCATGGAGCCTGCTTCTCCCTCTGCCTGTGTCTCTGCCTCTTTCTCTCTGTGTGTCTCTCATGAATAAATAAATAAATAATCTTTAAAATATATTTTTTTAAAAAAATAAGAAGACTCTACTTGAGCCACAGCACACAGTTGATGTGCATTTCTGAAAGTGTGGGAGTTTTCAAAATATTCTAAATCACTTCCCTAAGGAAAGAAGACAGAGGAAATGAACAAGTCACACTGATTAATATTTGAGCATAAACAGTTATTATAAAAACCTGTAGAGACTGTGGGTTAGGAGAACTCCTTTGCCCCCATATAATGTTTGTCAGTCATGGGGATTTGCCTTTCTCCATGTTTCCTGCATACCCTTCACTCAGTTTCCCTGCTGTTTCAGCCACAGACCTAGGTCAGACTTCATCACAACCCCTGATAGCTTTCTCCCTCCTTTGATAAACCAAAGTTGGCTATTAACGATTCCTTGGCTTTGCCAATTATTTGTTCCAGAACCATCCACGGTTCTTCCTTCACTACTGATACTTGAGCTTGGTAGTCAAAGTCTTTGCTATCTGGCCTCAAGCCATGGTCTGTACATCATGTGTACCTATTTTTTTCCTTCATCTGCGATTTGTCCCACCAATACTTGGTTTTTCCACATTCAGTGAACATGTTCTCCATTCTTTATGCTTTTTCATATGCTATTCCTTTTTCCTGAGATGTCCCTGTCTTCGTCCTACATTCCTGACTTTTGCTTTTCCTCTAAAGCTATGCCCAGTGTTAACAGGGTTAACAGTTGGCCTCTTGCACTGATTCCATCTCTCAGTCCTCTGAGCCCCAGTGAGCTTGGTTGGTTCTTCTTAGAATAGAAAGTTTGAACCAGTGAGTGCCTTAATGCTTCATCTAGCTATTGCTCCCTCACAGCCCTGTACAAAAAGAGCTTATACTGAATGTTGGGTGACCAACATGAATGAGTGTTGGATGTAAGACCCAGATATTTTGACTCTGATTCCTGCATCAGAAACATCAGAAATATGACTCAATATTCATATAACACATAGTTTTTGAGCACCAAGAGCTGTACTATGACTGGAGGATCTGACTCAAAGCTATGACTCCCAGTGCCCTTAAAGCCTCAGATGATCTGAGCTCTCATCCCTACTCTGACCCTCCCTTACTTCCATCCAGCCATTGTCCCGCTTTCTGTCCCTTGAACATGTTCCCACCCTGCGTTTTGTATTTGCTCCTCCTTCTACCCAGAATGATCTGGACAGATCAACCTGCCTCTTTTTTTTATCTCCTTCAAATTTTCTCTTAAAGTCTCTACCTTCAGGCCTTCTCTGACTACATAAGATTACAGTCACATCCCATGCTGACTCTTCCTACCCTTTGCTTGATTTACTTTCCTTCATAATGTTTATCATCCTCTAATTCACTCTTTTCTTTTATATTCATATATTGTCTGATTCTGCCATTATCTCTTCTATTCATGGCTGAAGACTTCATGCCCAGAAGTACCTAACATATAATAGAAGCCATATTACTATTTGCTGAATAAATGAATGAACGCAACACTAAGCAAGACATGGTCAGTCTTTATCGTCTTGTTTCTCAAGGGCCACAGGGAGGATTCAGTTAACACCCAATCTGAGGAGTATTCTGATAGGGAAGTAGAGGCAGCCAACTCAGGTTAGGATAGCTCAAGAAAATAAGCAAGTCATTGTCCTTGCCCTGAAAAGAGCTATAGTTTTCCAAAGGAGTAAATTGATAAATTAACAAATAAATAGTAAATAATGTGAAAATGACCTTGCCAAAAGACAAAATAAGTTCTTGTGCACATCTTATCCTTCCCAATTGTCTATAAACTCTTTAAGGACTTGGTCCAGTGATAATTCATCCTTTTCCCCTCACACCTCTACCTCCACCCCACCTCACCCCACCCCTGCACCATTCCCCAGACACTTAGGGGAAGGAGCATGTAAGAAGATGCTTGATGGATGAATGAATGGATCCCGAAACGATATATGAGCACGTGGTCCCTCCCCCCCTTGAGCAATATAAATGCCAGTGGTTATTTGGCTGTGAGATGATTGTATTTTCCTGTTTATCCATTTGGCTGGCACAGTGAGGCAGGGATTTCATGGTCGTTCACTCACTGATATATGGCGTGATAAAAGCAGGCATCTGCCTATGAGGAACATTCTCTATAAAGCTATTCTGAGAAAAACAGGTCCAGTAAGCTGAGCTCACACCCATTACTGGAGATATCTCCAAATTTATTACTGGAAGTGATATCAAGAGGAGAGTTGACATAGCCTTCTCCTGTTCGATTTCATCAATGGTAATTTGGAAGGCATGAGATCATCTGAGCCATGGGAAACTTGTTACCCTCATCCACCCACTGGAAGGCTAATGCAGCCTGCTGGAATCTAAAGGGACAGTGCCTCCCTTATGATGACCCACTTGTCTTTAGATTAATAGAGGAGAAAACTGGGGCCCCTCGGGACAAATGATTTTTATCAATTCACATAGCTACATTGCAGCAGAGTCTGGTCTAGAACCTATCATCTGATGCATATTGATCACTTAATCATTTCTTGCATACTTCCAATCACAAAACTAAACACTCACTTGAAGCTTCTAGTTTTTAAACTGATGTGACTAGTTGTAGCAATATTTGGTTGAAAGTGGTCTCTAACATGAGGCTAGAACCAAAGTAATAAAAGCCTGGAAAAAAATTAATTCAAGGGAAGACTTTGGCATTATGTATTGATCAATTTGTCTTTTCATCTATTCAGGGTATATTACATATCTACCAGTGACCTATCTAAGGATACCAGGGATGCAGAATTGAGTAACATGGCCTCTGCTCATCTGTAAAGGTAGTGTGAAAATGGGATTTTGAGGATATTTCTAGACAAAGTGAATAAGGAAGTTTGACTCATACAGTCACAGTGTTTATAAGGATTGGAGAGACACAAGGAAGAATGATACAGTGATTCAGGGCAAGAGAGATGTCCAAGGATCATGGTTGACACCTCCCATGCCTAGTCTGGACACTTAAATTTAAATTTCCCAAAAGTAGGTTTGAGATTGCTTGGCTTGCCAAGGTCAAGAACTAGAGTATAGGATTATTCCTGATTTCATTCCTAACTTTCCAATGACTTGACACTTAGATGATGCTTAGCACATGTATCCTAAATTGCTGAATGTGGTGAATGACAAGTTGCACAAAGTAGCAGAGAAGCAGGTTTGGAAATATGTGGTTCAAACTCTCAAGTGTCAATAAAATACAGACTCGAGAAATTAGTGAGGAATAGAGTATCAAGAGTGGTGGGGTGGGTTTTGTGCTAGTTTTTGATTAATGATAAATCTGCTTGGTGATTTAAAAGGCATTTCTATATCCCCAATATCAATCTAGCTCACAACAAACTGTAAAGTTGGCAAGGGTTATTTATTACCCACACTGTAATAAGGGCGGCCGACTCTTGAAAGGCATCACCCAGAGATGTGCCTCACTGCAATCTAATTTGTGCTGTACATCAGAGTTTTGTCATTATTGGAGTGTTAGAGCATTTTAAATGTGAGCAAAAGTTAGACAATGTGGTGAATTATTTGTAAAGATGGCTACAACAACTCTACCATCCTTATATTGTCCACCTTTGTCAATGTGTCTTTGCCACTCCTGCCATGAGAAAGTGGAGCTTATTTCTCTGCCTTTTGATTTTAAGCTTGGCTGTGTGAGTTACTTTGGATAACAAAACATTAGCAAATGTGACAAAAGCAGAGGCCTGAAAAGTGCTTCTGCGTCACAGCTTTGTCTCTGTTGGAATCCCCAAACCACAATCTGTAAAAATTCAAGCTCACCTACTAGAGATGCATCCCAGTTAACAGCCTGCCAGACTGCCATTCCTGAGTGAGGCCATATGAGACCCTCTAGCTCTAACTAAATTGCCATATAACTGCCAGTTGTTACAAGTGACCCCAATGAGACCAGCTGAAGAAAACACCCAACAAAAAACCCAGACCGAATTTCTGACCCATAAAATTGTGAGCAAGTGAAATAGCATCCTAAGCCCCTAAATTTTATATTTATTTTACAGTAAGTGATAACTGATGCAGAGGAGTTTAGGAAAATTAAACAATCAAGAGACCTATCTTAGATTCCTTATGCCATGAATGCAAGTGGAAGGATAACAAAACTTATGTAATTTCCTTATGATACGAAGATGAAAGCCATGTAATTTTCTGATAAAACTTAAGTAATCTGGGAATATTATTCCACTACTGTTCATGGCCAGAGGAAGAAGGTAGATTAATCTGGAGGGCACCCTTCCCTGTTATCAGGAAGGCCCTATAGCAAGACTTTCTTCTAGAGACCTTGATCATGCAATAAGTCTTCAAATATAGGTAACTGTTGGGATGGGGTGGAGGCGGTGTCTAGAATTGATTTGGGGGAGAAAAAAATATTTCATTATATTCACTTCTGTTAAAACAGAGGGAACATAAATAAGTCTGGCCTTAAGACATAACCTACACCTGGTCATAGTGTTCAGTAGAAGCTACACCCCGGAGGCAAAGTCCCAAGTCCTTGAATGGGAATGATAGAGACATGAGCTGCAGGCAAGGATGGTGATAAATATGCTACACATTAAAAGCCCCCAGGGCACAATATCCTGACCTTGTGGCTTTCAAGACCTTGGGCCTGACAGATCAAGAGCCACAGGTGTAGAGCATGCGCTCTCCTCTTCCACTTCTGCCCCAGAGTAATGGCGAGTACAGCCTCCTACCCCATGGAGGAAGGCGGCCACGACTGTTCCAGTATAAACCTTAGGAGGTCAAAAACTCTCCCTCCCAACCTGTGGGAGTTTCCTGCAGTAGAGACCACCCCAGTGTATGTCACAGCTCCTCCTGCCCAGAGAGACCTAATAGAATCCAATCCTCAAACAACCTGGGGGCCGGTTCCACCTCCCAGAACCTTCCTGCTCTCCAACCTTGAGAGTGTACTTTCACTTTAATAAACTGCTTTGTGCTTGCTACTTCCCTTATGGCTGTCTTTATTCGGGCTTGGATCTGCATGTAAATCTTCTCATGGGGGAATCCAAGGACAGAGACCTTCATTCATACAGTGCAGACTCTCCCACCCATAACAGTAGAAGAAAGGGAAAAGAGACTTTAAAGAAACCACATAATTCACAGTGTTAAGACACTAAAGGGGCACTAAAAGTATTATAACAATTACATAATTATCTTAATTGTATAACTGATACTAATATATAATATATGTTATGTATTTGTATGTTAATATGTAACCTAATTTATAATTATAGTTTCTTTTTCAAAATATATTTTATAGCCTGACCAGTGAGGTTTTATCCTACTGGTGGACCTATAAAGTGGTACTGTACAAAAGCTATTTTCAAAAATTAAATTCTTTAAAAAAATAACATGAATTCACGTACACGTTGAGGAATGTTTTTTTTTTTTTTTCAGGAGTGTTTGATTTTAAATTCTATGTATTGATTATCTAAAAGGAAACCATTTTTATAAGTAAATATTTAGATAATGATTTTCTTTGTCATAGTTGTTTAGTATCACTGATGTTTTCGGAAGAATGCTTTTTGCTCTCAGTGCAGTCTTTTTACTCATGATATTTTCACAAAATTGCTTGCAATCTTTCTCAGTATTATGGTTAAAAAATTGAAAATTGTTGGCACCTTCAGTTGACTCTTGTCAGTAGATAAAATACTGAGAAAAATGCTCTCTGCAGATACTGAGGTACCTGGGAAGCGCAGAGCAATTTCTGCTAAGTAGAGGAAACTATTCAACTCTATTTTTCACATTAAAGTGTATAAATACTTGAGGGGTGCCAGGCTGGCTCCGTTGAGGGAGCATGCAATTCTTGATCTCGGGGTCATGGATTCAGGCCCCATGATGCATGTAGAGTTTACTTTTAAAAAATATGTTTTAAAAAATGTGTAAATACCTGAGCCCAAATATCTTCTACAGGTCCTATCTTTTCCCCTTAATTGAACCAAACGGCTTTTTCAACAAATATTTTTACTAAACGAAAATTTATCAAATAAGTGTATCTATTTATGATATTAAATGAAGATGCTGCAGAACTGTACATCTGCTCAGTTCATTCCAATAAAGTACAGAATATAAATTTATCCATTTAACCACAGGGGCTCTTCATGAGAATGTTGCTACAAATCTAGATGCTCCGAAGAACATTTTAAGCCGACTTTCTGCCATTGGTACCTTTAGTTCCCATCTAGCGTTGTCTCAAAACAACTTTTAAATATCTTTTGAAGTAGATTCAGAAACTCAGTACTTCATTTTGTTTTATTAATATGCAGTTTCATTTTTTATCCGATTGATAATGAAAGGATTCATTGCAAGTTTAAAAACCATTACCAGGCAAGTAAAGCAATAAGTAGCTGTCAGTTTACACCATACGGTAGATAATACCCACCCCCCTTAGCAGGTGTGTTTTGGACCACACTCGATGAAAGGGAGCTTGGTCTTTATTTCTCACACCTGTTTCCTGGATCTGTTTCCTGAACCTAGCATGGAGGCAGAACTCAGAGGCTGGACCAGCATCCATCTGGCAAGGACTGACCCTGGAGAGAGTTGCCTCTTGACCTTGGGCCACCTTCTACCCCTCACACATAGGGATTTTGACATGAGCCCTGCCTAGTTCTTCTTGTGGGTTTGGATCCGGGGCACTCAGCCTTCTCCACTGAGAGTGAAGGACCAAAGGATATTACTAGGCCTGTCTACCTAGCGGTTCTGTTTCCTTCTTCCTTGGCCTCTAACCTTTGCTGACTTCCTCTTCCTTTCCCAATGGACCCTGGTTCCATGGGAACGTGGCTCTGGGTGGGGGCAGGGCCATGGCGGCCTGGCCTACCTAGGTGGGTAGGCTATAGGAGGGACTAGTAGGAGTATATACTACTCTGATTTCTCTCCCTTTGGTTAATAAACACAAATGCTTGTTTTTGTTTGTTTGTTTGTTTGTTTGTTTTTTTAAAAAGATCCACCTGACCATTTCCTCCATCTGGAAGCTTGTGGGCAGGTGCTCGGGCATTAGGGCATTTATACCAGCTAGCCAACAGGGGCAGCAGTACTGGATTCTTGTTCCAGCACCTGTGCAATCAGGAAAGATGCGGCTTTTCCTAGCCAGCCCTCTCTGTGTGCTGAGTCAAAAAAGGGAAGTGTTGGTTCTTTTAAGTGTAGAAAATGTCTGAAATGAAAAAAAAAAGGGGGGGGGTGGCTATGGATGATTGTCATTCAGGCTTAGCTGTGAGTTAAAGTGTACCAAGGAAGCCGTGTGTCTCACACTCCCCTAAACGAGACCACCGTAGAGTCTAGAACACAACATGGAGGGTTCCACACCATCCTAGCTAATTTAAATAAAACTCCTCTTAAAAATCATACTTTACTAAAAATGGAAACATTGGACAAATGATAAGCTTGAAGCATAGGACAATAGGGCAGTTTGTTCCAGACAACCTGAGTTCTATGGTCAGCCTACTTGAGGTACTTCCTTTCTGGCAGCCATAGTCAAAAAAGGATATTTGACTTAAAAGCTTGAAAATACTCTCACTTGATTGGCTTTGAGATAGGTAAAGGAAAAAGAATTAAAATTAGTATAAATATCAGAAAGTATAAAATGTGTGTGTCGAAAGCTACAATCAGACTACCTTTCTATGCACTTTATATAAGTGAAAAATAGGTTTTAGAAGGGGTGAGTGACTTCCCTCATGCGCAAGTGTGTGGCTGAGGAGGGATGAAATGCAGATCATGCAGCTCCTTCTGGGGTTGTGTTTGTTTGCTTATTGTTACCTTGGTGGTAATGGTGTTATTGTAAGCTATTTAAACCATTTGGTGGATGTCCCAAAGTCTTGAAGACCGAGCTTAAAACCCAAGACCCATTGTGATCTGGTCCCCATCTATTACTTGAGGCTTCTCTTCCTTGGGTTTCTTCTTTATGTTCTTTCTTTCAGCCAAGTATGTAGCATGTTTCTTGTAGCATATTTCATGCCTCTGTGATTTTGCCTCTGCCTAACACTTCTTTTAGCTCAATTCTTTCATTCATTTAAGAAGCATTTACTGAATGTCTATGATACTTCAGACTCTATGCTGAGCACAGTGTTGGGTTTCATTGATACCTTTTTTAATTTTTTTTTATCATTTTACTATTTTTTAAATTGTGATAAGTGTACTCCTTAATCCCCATTCCCTATTTCCCCTATTTTCCCACACACCTCCTCACTGGTAACCATCAATTTGTTCTCTATAGTTAAATAGAGTCTGTTCTATTAGAGTCTGTTAAACAGGCTATTCAAAGTCTTTTTTTTAAATATATTTTTTCATTTTAGGGAGAGATAGAGTGAACATGTGAGCAAGGAGGAGTAAAGAGAGAGAGAAAGAATCTGTAGCAGACTCCACACTGAACACAGTGCCCAACAAAGGAATTGATCCCACAACCTCATGATCATGACCTGAGTTGAAACAAAGAGTTGGATGCTCAACCAACTGAGCCACCCAGGCACCCCTTACTCAAGGTCTTTTGCAGTTCCATACAAATTCTAGGATTGTTTGTTCCAGTACTGGAATTTCTTTCATCATTGTTTTGTAGTTTTCAGAGTACAGGACTTTCACCTCTTTGGTTAATTTAGTTCATTCCCAGATATTTTATTGTTTTTGGTGCAACTATGAATGGGATTGTTTTCTTATTTTCCCTTCCTGCTGCTTTATTTTGAGTGTATAGGAATGCAACAGATTTCTCTACATTGATTTTATATCTGTGACTTTACACAATTCATTTATCAGCTCTGGTAGTTTTTTGGTGGAGTCTTTAGGATTTTCCACATATAGTACCATGTCATCTGCAAGTAGAGAGTTTTACTTTTCCTTATAGATGTGAATGCCTTTTATTCTTTAAGTTGTCCAATTGCTGTGGATAGGTCTTCCAGTACTACACTGAGTCAAAATGGTGAAGTGTGGACATATTTATCTTGTTCCTGACCATAGGGGAAAACTTTTCAGTTTTTCACCATTGTGTATGATGTCAGCTGTGGGTTTTTCATATATGGTCTTTATTATGTTCAGGTATATTCTCTCTAAACCTATTTTGTTGAAGGTTTTTATCATTAATTGATGTAGTACTTTGTCAAATTCATTTGCTGAACCTAATGAAATGATCATATGGTTCTGATCCTTTCCCTTATTGATGTGATGTATCTTTTGATTGATTTGTGAATATTGAAAGTGCTGGGTTTGTTTACATGAGTGGAGAAATGAATGAATGAATGAATGGGGTTCCTTTATCAATTTGAACAATAGGTGGGAACTAGAGTGAGGTGACATAATATTGTAGGTAAACGGGATCATATGAACAAATAGCATGGAAACAGACTCAGAGATTCCTTCCTTCTTCCCCCTTACTCCTTGGTTTATCGGAGGAGAAAAGAAGGAAAAAACAAAGAAAAGGAAAGAGTTTAAAAGTGGTCCTGATCTCACACAATATGATTATCCTTATATTTCAGCCAACTATATACTAGATGCTTCAATAGAAAGTTAAAAAGTAGACAGTGACATGGTCACAGTTGTCAGAATCATGGGTGAAAATATAACCCATCTTTGAGTATGAGCTTACATGCTACCTACTCTGGGAAGCTTTCTTTCACATGCAAACCCCCTCCAAAAGGTGTGATCTCTCCATCCTTTTTGTCCTCCATAACTTTATATCCTCTGTTTTTTAAGCATTTGTTTATTTTTTCTTGTATTTTTAGTGAGTTTTGTTTCTTTCTTTTGTCCTTATATCCTTTAGCATATTGTAAGCTATCTGAGGACAAGGTATGAGGACTCATTCATTTTTGCGGCACCTGCCAATAAGCCCTTAGCATTCTGTACTTTGATTGGAAAATTTAATCTATTATTTGGATGCATTTTAGCTTGACTATTTTCACTCAATGGCTTGCAAAATGTACAACTATTATTTCTTATATGTGGATAACACTTTCCAGTTCCTTCTTCATTGGCCTTCAGGCTTATCAGTCTCCATTTGGTTTTTTAAGTGTCCTTCACAAAGATTGGTTCTTCTGTCTGAAATATTAGTCTCTCCCTCTGATGCACGGCACGTTAATGTGCACTCACACACACACACACACACACACACACACACACACTGCATATACACCTTATGCATGGCTGGGTCTTCCTTGGCCTTCAAGCTTTAATCTAAATGTCAACTGCTCAGAGTGGCCTTTCTGAACCATGCCATATTGACTTCCTTTTCCTTAGCATACTGTCCTGTGCCATGACACCCACCCTTCCTTTCCATGCATTTTTGTTTGTGATGATATGCTTATTTGTATGAGTAATAATCATTGATTACTCAATCATTGATTACTCAGTCATTGTTAATCATCTATCTCCTGAGCTATAAGCCCCATAGTATAGCACATAGGCCAATTTTATTCACCACTCTTTAATTTGCCTGGTGCTGAGTACAGTATTTAACATGGTTAATGCTCAACATAGACTTTTGGAATATATGAGGTTCAGAGTGCTTTTACAAAACTTACTACTTCTTCCAAGTCTTCCCAAAATCCCAAAAGTAGGAAATGAGAGACAGCATCATTTCTATTTCACAAAGAAGGATGCCAGGGTGTAAAGGAATTATTAACACCCTGCAACAAAGGATGTTTTGTGAAGAAGCTGTTCTAATCTTCCGATTTGTAGCCCGTTATCTACAACGCAGCCCCCTGCTCTTCCCAAACTGGAAACAAAGTTAACAAGTGCCTTTAGCATGACTTTGACCAAGGACTTCTCAGGAGACACCCTGAGGGATCTCAAATGCCCACTTGGGCAAGCAGCCTTCAATCAGAAGCAGGCACGTGTTGTAGGCTCTGAAAGGGGAAACCTTCTCTGTGTCACAGCTGAAAGCACCACTGTGGATATTTAAAGCAAGGCCTCTTTTAAAAAATTAATGGCCTGAAAGCGGAGAGAAGAAGCTGCCTATGTAATGTGGAAAGAGGAGCTGGATGACCACAGCCCTGGTCCCTCTCCAGATGATGTCATCATCATTCTAGATAATAAATTTGCAACAACGTGGCTGAAAGAGATGGGACACAATTTCAGGATAAGTCAAAGGAGCTGGTAGCAGCAGAATCTAAAAGAAGAAATTTTTAAAAATCTGGCTGGCATACGGTTTTCGATTCCATGGGTAATTAGATTATTCAGAGAGCAGAGCAGAAACCACAGTGAGTTCTGGCTCCAGGAGCCTGGATGTCCCCAGCCCATCGAAACAGGCAGGGTAGCTAGAGGGCCCTTTTCTGTTATGTGTCTGCTAAGCATGCCCTTCTAGCTTGAAAGAGGAGAAAAAGGAGGGCACTTGACTTGTTTTTTCCGGAAGTCAGCCACGCACTCAACCTATACCATAAGACATGATCCCAGAGGATTTTCCCAACTGTACAGAACCTCTTCTTTCTCATTCTTTCCAGGATCCAATAATACTGACCTCTTTCAGTTTGCTCTAGAATCTGCCTTCCCCTTCCCGTGTTCATGTTGATCTTGGCTATTTCACATATGCTCTGAATTACTTGAGAGTGCCTTGTTTTAAAAATGTTTTCCATTCCATCGGTAGTGTATGAATGGGATAGATCTCAGTTACGGGGAGAAAACTAGTTCCAAAGTCTTATATATCATCTACAGATTCTTATAGATCCTCATAGTTGTAAATGTTTGACAAAGAAAAGAATGAATGAATGAATGAATGAATGAAGCTACAGTAATGAGTGAGATGATATAATTAATTGTGGAGCACATATCACCACCTTTTCAATCCAACTCTGATGCTTTCCCAATCCAAAGATTGGCAGACAGTGGGTGCATATGTTTACAGTTGAGTCACCTCAGCTGACTACTTACAAAGGTCTACTGGCAAGGTCCACTTATCTCTGTTATCATCTTTATCTAAATCACTGCCGCTTCTCTCCTGGCCCACTACAGTGACCTTGTGATGGTTTCCCGATAGGCAGACTTCTTCCCCTCCAATACATTTTCTACAACCTATTTGGTGTTTAAAAATATTAATTGGTTTTTGTTATTTCCATGCCTAAACACTTAAATGATTGATTTCCCCTTGCTTCTTGGATATTCCACAAATGGTCTGCAAAGCCTTGTGCGATCTGATGTCCACCCACCTCTCCCCTATCTCCTTAAAGACCTCTGACTTTCTTGTTCATTTTCTTTAGCCACACTGCCTTTTAATTTTCTTGAACATGTAAGAACCTTTCCATCTCTGAGCCTTCGTATTACTTTTCTTTTCATCCGGAATGCCCATCTCCCCACCATAGCTGGTTAATTCTAATTCATGCATTAGATTTCAGTGTAAATTACTGCATCACTAAAGTCTTCTTTTCACCCTTTCCCTCAGTTAAAATCAGTGGTCGTGCTTAGACACATATATGCATACTGGCTTTTCTCATAATAACTTGGTATCCCCTTCCTTTTTAATAGAACACTACCCGTTTATAATTGTGTATTAGTTTATATAGCTAATTGCTTAACTGACTGTAAGGTGTGGAGGGGCAACGTTCACCTTATATGCATAACATATAATCAGTAACATTTATCAAATGAGTAATGGGTTTCTTCAGAGAGAATGGAAAGTCAAAGACCTGAGTTCATTTCTGAGGAACTTTGGGACATCACAGATCACACCTCATTAGCAAAGATGATGATGATTATCATCATCTACAATTTGTTGAGCCTCTTGTAAGCATTAGGCACTGAGCTAAGAGGTTACTATCCATATCTCATTTAACTTTCCCCAAAGTACTGAGACAACTGAGGTTCCATGCCTTACTTGAGGTCATAGCAGGAACATGCCAGAGCTTGGATCTGAAGCCAGCCCTGCCCAACTCCATAACCTTTCTTTTCCAGTTCATCCCCTCGCCTTTTCTTCTCACTATTTAGAAGTAGTTTCCCTCTGGCCTAGGAATATATCAGCAATGCAAAAGACGTGCTCTATGAGTGTAGGGCAGGGGTTTGATCCTGTGGACAAAGGAGATTCAGTCATGAAGGAGGAGCATTTCGTAGAAGGGGAGGCTCTGTGAGGGAATGCAGGCAAGTTTTTCCCTCCCTGGCTGAGGGGTATAAACATGGAGCTCACTAATGTTTTCTTGACAGTAAAAACTGAGTTGTGATGGCATATTAACATTTAGAAATATTAGAACATAGGGTGTGAGTTGTAAGAGAAAGTGAGATACCTGTCTTTTGAGGATGTTGCCAAACAGTTGGTGGAGAAAAGTTTAACTGCAGTCAAATATCTGGCAAGTGTGTCTACACATCTGTAGCCTTCCCCCACCTACCCCTACCTCAGCTTCAGTGAAGTTCTTCCTATAGAAATGGCTACAACTGGTAAGAAATTATTATTTAAAGGACACCTGGGTGGCTTGTTCGTTGAGCATTCTACTATTGATTTCAGCTTAGATCATGATGTCAGGGTCATGAAATCGAGCCCCACATTGGGTTCCATGCTGGCTGTGGAGTCTGCTTACGACTTTCTCTTTCCAGGCAGCCCAGGTGGCTCAGCAGTTTAGCACCACCTTCCACCCAGGGTGTGATCCTGGAGAACCGGGATTGAGTCCCACGTCGGGTTCCCTGCAAGGAGCCTGCTTCTCCCTCTGCCTGTGTCTTTGCCTGTCTCTCTCTCTGTGTCTCTCATGAATAAATAAATAAAATATTTTTTAAAAAAAAGACTCTCTTTCCCTCTCCCTCTGCCTCTCCCCGTTGCTCTTATGCTCACTCATGATCTCTCAAAAAAATTAAATTTAAAAATTTTAAAATAAATCAAGTATTTAAAAAATCAAATGATAGTCTTCCTTTCTAACCTATTTTAATTTTTCTGAAGCATCCTAAAAAAAAAAAAAAACACTTCATTTATTTCTTAATTGTTTAAGTGTTTGGTAAATTATACATCAATTGTGTGAATCATAAATATGTGTGAATGAATGAAGTTTACTTACCACTACACTCTTTGGAGAGAAAGGATCTGATTGGTGAATAAACATCTTTGATATCATTGGAAGGAATGTTTAAACAGCCTAAAAGAACAAGCTATTCTCATGCACTTTACATACCAACTACTGATAAGCTCATTACAAATCACTTCCCTTTATTTACTAAGATAAGTCCCTGGAGACACCTACTTGGCAACTCTAGGTTAAGTTAATATATCTGCATTTATTTTAAAACTTTGAGTAATTCAAAGCATTATAGATTCATAGCAATAGGTATGTGTTAGAATTAGGAAAGTTTCAGGGTATGTTCATGTGATGCCTCTAATTTGGAAATCTATTTAAGGGCTACAGAATGTCTAGGTTTCCTGTGCTCTAGTTTCTAATGCATGCCTTCTTACTGTAACTGAATGCTTGGACTCAGAAAAGAAGTTCAGAGCAAAAAAATGAAGTTTCATATTAAATCTTAGAGTTCAATATGTTTGCGCTCCAAAAAACCTGACCAACATTTAAGAAAAAAAAATTTTTAGCACAGTATAGTGATAAAATGTCCATTATGCATCTACCACTGTGTAGGCACTGGAGAGATATAAAGGGTGTCTCTAAATCTTTAAAAGCTTACTTTTATTAGGGAAGTGAGATCTTAATATGTATACTGACATGGATCAGTGATAATTTTGCTATCCCACCTTTGGAACATTTGGCAATGTCAGGAGGCTTGTTTTGGTTGTCACACTTGGGGAGGGTTCTATTGGCAACCAGCACTTAGAGGCCAGGAATGGTGCTCAACATCCTACAATTGTCCTAGAGTCACTAGGTCCCCCACAGTAAAATGTGAATAGCGACAAAATTGAGAAACCCTGATACACATGTTGATATAAATTCACTAAAACATGAGATCCTCCTGTATTCTTCATCTGTGAATCTCCAGTACCTAGCCTAAGTGTTACACATTTAAGCAGCTATTACAGGTTGGGTATTGTATGAATGAGTGAGTTAATGGGTGAGATTGAGGCATGAGACAGAAGGACCACTAACCAGTATTTCATTTGTCATCCAAAAACTATTGTTGGGGAGTCAGGCTTTTTTTGTGTGGGGTTAGTTTTCAGACCACTACTATTACTACTACTGCTGCTTCTTCCAAAATAACTGCCTTTTGCTGGGAGACCACTGTTTGCCAGGCACTTTATATCATATATGTCCAGAAATAAAGCCCAGATAGACAGCAATTCTCCATCTTCCCAATTAAAATATTAAATTTGACCAATTTGAAAATATTAATTTTACTGTTATAGATTAAATAGTTAAATACTTGCTTGTGTAGCTTGTTCATTTAGTTAAATAGGTTTAAAATTATATATTATATGAAATGATATATTAATTTACAAATGTATTTTTCCACATGGCTTTTATTTCATGAAACAATTTTATTCACACTTTTTACATACACTTTTCAATATCGCTTGGCCATCATTAGATCACGTTTTTAAATTTCTTCCATCTAAATTTCAGATATAGTGGTTTTTAATTATTTTTTATTTTTATTTTTTTAAGTTTTATTTATTTAAGTAATCTTTACACCCAGCATGGGGCTTGAATTCAGGACCTTGAGATCGAGTTACATACTTTTTCCACTGAGCCAGCCAGATGCCCCAATTAATTTTTTTTTTAGTTTAAGTATAGTTGACACACAATGTTACATTAATTTCAGGTATACAACATAGTGATTCAACAGGTTTATGTATTAGGCTGTGCTCATTGCTAATGTAGCTATCAACTGTCACCACACGACACCAAATATAGTTATTGACTATATTCCCTGTGCTGTACCTTTTATTCTCATGACTTATTCATTCAACAACTGGAGCCTGTATCTCCTACTCCCCTTCATCCATGTAGATATAGTAGTCTTTTTAAACAATATATAATTCTGTTCACCTTTTTGTTTCTCTAAGCCAAAAGCCTCCATTCATATATGATTCTTAAAGGTGATTTTTTTTCCTGTAGATGATTATTCAAGATTTTCATAATGAAACTTAGTGCATTGCTTTTTAAAGACCTATTTGCAAGGTTTATTTATTTACAAATCTTGCTATTGTAAGGACACCTTTTCTTTTACCTCATTGTCTCACCCTCCTATCCCTACTACCCCTACTTCACTTTCAGGTCAGGGCACTTACTTAATAAATATTTGTTACACTGAATTGTCCTTTTTTTTTTTTTTTATAACTGCTTCTGTTGGATGATTTGTATAAGCATGTAGCCCTAGAACTGATCAAGAGGTCACAGAAATAATGAGTCTTTCCCCAATAAAATGTGTAATTCAAAATAAAGTAATTGAAAGAAGATCATACACTTTCAAATGAAAAGCAGTTCCATTTTATGAGGCAAAATTTGGGGAGGATAAACCTTTCCTGGTATTGAAAAACATATAGTGCATTTTCTCTGAATCCTAAGGGCAAACCTGTTAGTTGCCTTGGATATTTGCATTCTAACCTTATGAAGTTCTGTGTTGTAAATATGCAAGGCCTTGGCCATATAGCTAGTAGGGATTTGAGTACACTCCACATACAGGTCTCTAGGCTAATAAAGACCAACCTGCTTACTATTTACCTCAACAAGTTGTCATCAATGGAGACCAACTTGGAAGGTGTTGCAGAGGGAAGGTAAAAACATAAGCGGAGGAGATATAGAAATCTCCATGATACTTCTTTCTCAAGTTCAATTTCTTCCTCAATTGATGTCTTAGTCAGTTGCTGAAATAAATAATATTTTCCTGATTTTGTATATTAGAGTTGTTTCATTCAGTATTCTTAAAAATGCAGAGAATTTCATTAAAAAGGTTAAGATCCTTCCACAGTTTGGCTATTGTGGACATTGCTGCTACTATAAACATTGGGGTGCAGGTGTCCCGGCGTTTCATTGCATCTGTATCTTTGGAGCCTCAGTGTCCTTTGAAATATGAATGGATAAAGAAGATGTGGTCTATGTATACAACAGAATATGACCCAGCTATTAGAAATGACAAATACCCACCATTTGCTTCAACATGGATAGAACTAGAGGGTATTATGCTGAGTGAAGTAAGTCAATTGGAGAAGGACAAACATTATATGGTCTCATTCATTCAGGGAATATAAAAAAGAGTGAAAGGGAATAAAGGGGAAAGGAGAGAAAATGAGTGAGAAATATCAGAGAGGGAGACAGAACCTGAGGGACTCCTAACTCTGGGAAATGAACAAGGGGTAGTGGAAGGGGAGGTGGGCAGGGGGTTGGGGTGACTGGGTGATGGGTACTGAGGGGGGCACTTGATGGGGGGCAACTTATGCTATATGTTAGCAAATTGAACTCCAATAAAAAATAAAAATAAATAAAAAATAAAAAATAAAAAGGATAAGAACTGAATGCCATCAGTTCCTGAAGTCAAAAAGAGACAAAAACATTTAAGATATTTAAAAAAACAACAACACACAAATAGAATTTTAAAACAAATTTGAGAGACTAATATGTCACTCTCATCAGGAACTTTGGGGTAATTTTTTTCCTCAAATGATAAACTTATTTGATATAGCTTTCCTAAATGTGATGTGAGTTCTAGGTTTCCTCCTCAATACAACTCTTTAAACCACACGCTGGTGTGAGGTTGGAGGACATAAAATATTTGAAGAGTAGTACACTAGACCTGGTTGACAACATTCAAAGTTAGTTCCTCTGCCTTTGTTCTATGCTGTTGTGTTTAATGATCAGACCAGTGGGGATACTTGAGGGCAAGTCACAGGAGGTGAGACTGAAGATCTTGTAATGGTTCCAAATAAAAGCTAAATTAACATATCTTTGTGGCCTGCAACACTTATGTGAATGTTAGTTATCATTTAAAGAGAATCCAAAAGCCATACTTAACAGGCTCAGAAATTGAACGTATTTCCTAAGGTCGTTAGTTATTAAGTGGTCAAGCAACAGAAAGCTTATTTCACAGAGATCGGTGATGCTATGATTTTCTTTAGTTATAAAAAATTCAAGGTCTAAGTCTCCAAAAACTTGATTCCAATCTAGGATCTAGAGTAATTATAGAGCTTCACTATCTCCAAAACTATACTTACACCCATTTTCTGGCTCCCAACTACATGCTGTTTCAACCTGGCCATAGTCAACCAGCAGAAGGCAACACAGCTTCCTTTCTAAATCCCACCACAGATTGGCAAGAGTGTTGAACTTTGATGAATTTCAGACTTGTTTAAGGCAGTGGTAATAAAAGACAAAACAAGACCATTGAGTTGCTAGCAAAATGTCCTCAGAAGGATACAACAGTTCCTTAAATGCAGTAAAATAAATGTCACCATTGGTCTCTGCTAATTGAAAGAACAAGATTGCTGCGAGGAGTCTTAGAGATTCCCTTTCCAACATAGTCATGATGTAGATGGAAGAACAGAGGTCCAGCAAAGAGGAGCGATTTGCTCAAGGTTGCACAATTAATCATGATAGAACAAGAGGTAGAATTCATATATCTTTAATTTCTAGTAATGAACTAGATATAGATACATAGATATGTGCATAGCCATTCCCTAAGAAAGCTCTCAGAACACTCATAACTTCACTTGGACATCTTTGGAAAAAGCCTGTTACAGAGTTATGATCTGAATAGGAAGAAAGTGACATCACTTCTAGGACAGCTGCCCCTAGTAGGTAGCATCTAAGACCCTTGCCAAGGACACCTCCAATCTCCTTGGACATGCTGGTTCAGCTACTTGCTTGGCTGACATCAGTCTGACTCACAGCTTCAGAAATGGCAAGATGTGCACAGTAAGGAATGGGACAAACTCATTCCAAACCTAGGTTAAGTTTGCCAAAATCATCCCCCAACTCCTTTAGCTAATTGGAAATTGCTGCAGAGGGCCTACCTCCATTATGCAGCTGAGCAACAAAAGTGCCTCCACTGGAGACTTTACTTCCCAGAGGTGAGCTGAGATCATTTCTGGCAGTGTAGTACTCCCTGTTTATTTTTAGGTTAATAAAATGAAGCTCATTGATTGACTGCTGGGCACACACAAATCATTTGGAAACTACAGCTCTGAAAATACGTCTTCCAAATAAGTATTCTTTAGTTTATTTTTGTCTGCCTTAGTAAAAAAAAAAAAAAAAAAAAAGAGGTTGATTATGATTTTCCCCAAGCTCTGTTTTATTATTTAGTTCATCATATAAACATGCTTTCATGTGAATCTATGTGCTTGCTTCTGTGGGTTGAGATGACATGAATAGAATAGAGATTGGCCCTAAAAGATGCTTAGAGGTTGTCACGTCTTTTTTAATTTGTTTATTCATGTGTTTCTTCAAGGATATTTGATAAATTACTATTAAGAGTATTTCACTATGTGAAGTTACCCTGAACTGTTGGGTAAAATAAGCAATAGAATCATTTCCATAATTAAACAAGTATTTTTTGAATACCTTCTGTAGGGTAGACATTGTACAGGACAGACAATGCCCAGGACAGTACTAGATGAGATTAGAGTTTGAGGAATGGAAGAAGACGTAATCTGGTGAGAAAGATAGCTTTGTTAAGAAAAAGCATAGTACAATGTGGTAAATGATAGAATGAGTGCTGAATAAAGTGCTATGTGAACAGGGACAAGTGAGCTATTAGCTCAAAGTAGAGGATTCCTAGACCAGATGGCAACTGACCTGGGATTTCCCACATGGTTAGGAGGAATAAAAGGGTAACAAAAGGATTTTTCAGGCATAGGAAACAGACCTAATCTTTCCTTGGAGGATTGAAGCTTCCTGAAAAGAAAGTTTATAAAGATGCCCTCCTTGACCCATGGTCAAAAGAGAATCTCTATGTCTCCAGCCCTCTTGATTTGTGTATCTCATACATTCAAAAATTACTGTCGTAGGAAAAAAAATATGAAGAAACCCATGTGGGTTTGGAAGGTGCTTTCCCTCTGAATCACTACTCCACAACACCCCAGCAGAATGTTGGGCAGAGACAGAGTGGGTTTCTCCAGCCCCAGCCAAAATAAAGCCATGTTCAAACCTGAACTCTAGAAGAGAAAAATGAAGACTTTGTGTGTCTGATGCTGGAATAATCAACTTCACCTTTCTAAATTCAGTAGTGCCATTAGTATATGAACCCCAAAGGACTTGGAGCAGTAACAAAGTTATTGGGGGTACCCAGGAGTGGGATTCCAGGATTAAGAAGCTGTGGGTTGAGCCTTGGATTAAGATTTTGGAGGCCTTTGTTTTATTATGCTCTACCACTAACTGTCTGGTTTTAGGAAAATGGCATTCCTTTCTTGAGGCTTCCAAGAGGCCTCCATTTTCCCTATTCAAAATGATAATCATATTTCACTTCTTTGTATGATTCTTAAATTTAGGAGCGAAGCATCTGTTTAGATATATTTGTAGCCTAATGGATCTCTGTAGATTTGGAAACCCAACTATTTTGACCAGTACATGATGGGACCTGTCTGTGTAAGAGACTGGTGAACCCGTTTCACAGACACTGACACCTCTCAGTGACTTGGGTAGATCACGTTGTTTGTTGAGTTCTTCCTTCCCTCCCTGCCTTTGCAGTGCTTCTTCAGCATTATCCTTCCTGAATCCAACAACTTGGGACAAGTTTTATGGCTTACTTGAGACCATGGAATGTAGGCAGAAGTAATAGTGCGTCAACTTCAACCTGAGACCTTAAGAGGCATGGCGAATTTATACCAGTTTTTAAAACCATCTTCCCTCTGCCAGGAGATCAGCATATCCTGGGAAGTCATTACTTCTTCAGTCTAGGTTCCAGAATAAAAATTTTGGAGCTGACCTGAACCTATCGTTAAGCCTAGAGCCCAGATTAGTCTAGCATAACTCAGTCAAACACAACTAAGCCCAGCCAAACAAGGATGTACAGATTAATGTATCTACTGCAGCCGAATTGCATCAACCTGTTTACCTGTGAATCTGGAATATTCATTGCTTTAAGCCACAGATACTCGGGAGTAGTCATGGAGCACCATTATTTCAGCCAATAGCTGTTTAATGTCCTCTTTGGATTTGATTCCATAAATCACCTTGCAGTGCTGTAAAATAGGGTGCTGTATTAGTTTCCTATTGCTGCTATAACAAATTACCGTAAACTTAGGGACTTAACACAAAGTTATTATTTCATAGTTCTTGAGGTGAGATGTTTGAAATAAGTCCCATTAGGCTAAAGTTAAAGTGTTATAGGACTGCATTCCTTCAGGAGTCTCTAAGGAAGAATTCACTTCCTTGTCTTTTCCAGTTCCTAGAAGCTGTGTACATTCCTTGGCTCATGGTCACCATCTTCGCATACTACTTCTTCTTCCTCCTTGTCATCTTCCTCCTTCTCCTCGCCATCGTCATCATCATCTTCTTCTTTTAAGATTTTGGTAATTTATTTTATTTATTTTATTTTATTTTATTTTATTTTATTTTATTTTATTTTATTTTATTATTTATGTGAGAGAGAGACAGAGAGAGAGAGAGAGAGAGAGAGCAAGGAGAGGGGCATACGGAAAGGGAAAGAGAGAAGCCCAAGCTGATTCTGCTGATCATGGGGTCCAATGTGGGCTCAATTCTATGATCCCGAGATCATGACGTGGCTGAAACCAAGAGTGGAAGGTTTAACTGACTGAGCCATCCAGGCACCCATCATGGCCCCCTTCTTCTGTCTTCAAGGACAACAATGTCCTTGTCATGCTGCATCTTTGATTCTCTTTTCCTGCTTCCATCTTCAAGTTGTTAGAATGCTTGTGATCATATTAGGCCTATCCAAATAACTCAAGATAATCTTCTCCCCAGGCCAGCTGATTAGTAACCTTAATTCCATCTATAGCGTTAATTCTGATTTGCCATGTAACTTGGTATATACACAAGTTCTAGGAATTGGGAGGTGACTTCTTTGTGGTCCATCATTCTGCTTGACATAAGAACTATGGCCAATTCTGCATTCCTAGGAAGAACAGGGTGAAAACGAAGCATTTGTCTTGGGGCTCCTGCTGATTCCTTCAGACCAATCTTATAAATCAAAACAAACCAAAGACTAGGTATAACAAGTGTTTTTGGTGCTCCAGATTATATTCAGCCTAAATATTACCTTAGTATATCTGTTATGGGCAGTTCTATGCATTTTTGTTTCAACCCACCTTAGAAGTACATTACCAATTGTCCTACATTTCTTCCATATGACCTTTTTTGGGGAACTACAGAAGCCTCCTCAGCTCCTACATGGGCAGTCTTTACCAGGAGGGTGGAAGCTGATGTATAAGTGTCCAGCCTTCTGGGAGGTTATGGATGGAGATTCACTTCACATGGTTCCTTGAAGGGTCTCAGGAAGACCACAATAATCATCAGGACAGTAACCCACCATTAATTAGCTTGTCCTCAGACCCTGTCTTTCTTTTTCCACTGTCTTTCCTTCTTTGTGGATCACCTCCTAAGTAAACTGCCTACTACCTAGACCTTATCTCAGACTCTGGCTTTGGGGGAAACCAAGCTAAGTTTCAACATTTGATATTGACTGAATAACTATGTCTCAAAGTCAAAAGAGCTCTAAACAACATCCAGTCCAGCTCGTGTAGAAATGTCTAGTCCAGATCTTTTGATTCAGGAAGTCCCTCTCATCCATAATATCTCTTACTAGGGGGTATCCAGTCTCTGCTTATGCACCACCAGGGATGAGGAAACCACTGTCTCATGAGGCAAACCATCCTAATGTAGGACAGCTATCAATAAAATTTTGATTTCTTGAGAAATGCTCTAATTAGAGCATTTCTGGTTTAACTTTTGAATCCTTCCATAATGGCATATATTCTTTCTTATCAAAACCCTCAGAGACTTAGGGAGCAAAAAAACAATGCAAAGTAAAATATCCCTTCTTTATATAAGCCCCAGGACCTTCAACAGTACTGCACGAACTCAAAAGCCTTTACTATTTATGGAATCCTCTTTGCCAATATACTTAAAAGTTCACAGCTAAGCTGAACATAATGTTTCATGAGCAAACAAGGTGAACTGGTAGAAAAAAGCTGGCTTCAAAAGCTGACTCTGTCACTTGTTAGTTGGTGGGGGGGGAGTCAGCTTCACACACCAAGCCTCAGTTTCTCCATCTGTAAAATGGGAAAGGGACAGTGATACTCCTCTCTGACGGTTGTCATGAGGAAAAGATCTACACTCTGACTACTTAGAAGAGGCTCTGAAATATTGTCATCGTTCAAATAAATGATTCATTTGTTCAATATCATTTACCTCTAATGAAGGAGTGGAACATTTTCACAGTGAACATGGAAATAAAGCCAGATTTACAATAAATTATGTCTTCATCTTGAAATGACTAAGATATTCTACACTAAGATGACAAAGGCCAGAGCACCTGGGTTAGCAATCAGTTGAAGGGCTGATTCTTAGTTTCAGTTCAGGTCATGATCTCAGGGTCCTGATTTTAAGGTCATGAGATTAAGCCCTGCGTCAGGTTCCACACTCAGTGTATATTCTGCTTATGATGCTCTCTCCCTCTCCCTCTGCCTCTCCTTACTTCGTTCTCACTTTCTCTCTACAATAAATAAATAAATCTTTAATAAATAATAACAAAGTGATAAAGGCCATAGTGAATCTTAATGCTAAATTTCTAACGTGTCTTTCAGTTTCCTTTGGTTACTGATAAACATGAATCAGTTGTATTATATGGGACTAAATGTTGTTCCATGTCTTAATACTCTGAGGTCTACAAATCCTCATCCTCGTCACTCATGCCTGTATAGTATTTCCCTTATATAATAGTTGTACAGCAAATTTTGTTCAAAATCATCCCACAGAGGGGAAAAAAATGAAGGTTCAGAAAGGGAAAGGCACTTATTGGCTTGGCAAACTAGTGTCCAAAAGTCAGTTGAGGATTTGGGGCAGAGCAATACTGGCCAATGATTCAGCAAGTGCAAAGGCCCTGAGGCCAATTCTTGGCCTTTTCAGAGTAGCAGAAAACTGGTGTGCATGTAAGGAATTGAGTAAGGGGGATCATGGTAATAGATGAGGCTGGAGAGATAGGAGGGATCAGGTTATATGGGGCTTTTTAGGATATGGGGAAAAGTTCATAGTTTATTTTTAGTAAAATGAGAAATCATCAGAGGTTTTTGAAGAGGGAAGTAACAGGATCTGATTTCTGTTTTTCAAATCATGCAGTGTCGATAATCGACTGTGGTGAGTGGGAGTGTCCTAGGGAGACTGGTTAGAAGGTGTTTGCAGTAGTCTTTGTGAAGGCTGACAGTGGCTTGGGCTAGCGTGATAGTGGTCACGCTATAGATGATAGCGGCATAGTAGATAGATTAGTAGAGATATAGTAGATTCAGGGCATATTTTTTAGAGTAATGTAGTTAAGATGCGGGGTTGAACTGGACCTAGATTGTAAGGGGATGAGAGAAATAGAGAAAACAGTGGTAACATTCGTTGACGGTGGACAACTATGCAGAAACCATGGGGAGGAGGTGAGGAGGGAGGCAGCAGGAATCAGAAGTTCAGTTTTGGACATATTACATGGATGATGGAGATGCCATTTATGGAACTAAAAGTAGAAATCTGCAGATAGCTGATGAGGTCACAGGCAGAGAAAAGAAAAGGCATGGTATTGAAGGCCTGTAAAGTCAATATACCTACCACCCACTGAGTAGGGACCCACTGAAGTCCCATCTCCCCAGGTGTGGAGGATTAAGAGGAAGGAGAGTGTAAAGGATGCTGAGAAAGACAGGCTCACAAAATAATGAGAGACTGAGGGAGGGTGGTACCCTGGATTTTAGAGGGAGAGAGTATTTCAGAGGGAGGGGGTGGGTAACAACATCACATGATGCTGACAGAGCAGCTAACCTGATGGCAGAGAACCTACATAGTAAATATCTAGCCTATCGATGTGCCCTTCTTTAACTTTATTATACCCATTTTTGAAATTCCTTGGTCCAAACATTTTTCTCATTAATACCCATTGCTGTGCCCAGAAATACTCAGTTTTCAAATGATGGTCTAGGCAGAAGGAAAGGAGAAAGACTGATCAGATGTAACTTGCACTGCCTCCTCTCTCTTCCCTTCTTTTTAAGAGAGTTCTGTGAAAATTGTAAAGAAGGGCAAGATGGCACACATCCTTGCAAACGTGTGTGGCCTTTCTGTCTGATTTCGATTAGGCAAGGCCTGGTTTCTTGGGTATGAGAAGACCTCACATATGAAATTAAGCCATGAGCAAAATCCAAACCACAGCGTTCAGAGGTTTGCTTGTCACGAGCCAGGTCTGAACTTTGGCAGTGGTGCTCCAGAGAACCTTACGCAGCGTGGGCAAGACCTTGCCTGGCCTCAGTACTACCCCTCCCTTCCCAGAGTCCCAAGTCCCACTGTTACTTAAAAAGAAGTGTCAGGAAAGATTTTTCTTTTCCAGATCGTTGGCAAATGTTTGCTCAGATCTATTTTGGGGGCATTAGCTCAACACTGCTGTCTTTTCTTCCTGAAGAATTAGAAGAGCATTTCAAAAACACATTTATTTCCCTCTCTTTTTATCCCTCTGTTGCCCCCTGTACCCTTCCCTTGCTTCTCTCTTTCTGTCCTTTCTTCCTTGACCTACTTGGGTGCGACATGGATTTTATCTGCCATGGCATGGAAAAGGGCTGTTGTGACCAGGGCAGGGTGATCTTGATCTGCTGCAAGGCTGCCCCTTGGTTGTCTTGGTGTCCATTTACATTGCAAACCAGAGCAGTTGGAACTGATGTAGAAACTTCCGTCCATCACCAGGTCAGCATCGTGGACCTTCGCCCAGTGCAGAGCCAGTGCTTACTTGATCACCTCCTGTATGTGAGACAGGATTTTTGCTGAAGAACAAAGGGGAGAGGGGTTAACAAATACTGAAAACACAAGGTACAGATTTCCTTCGTATTGGTGGACAGAACATTCTCATTGAATCCTTACCACCACTCTGCAAGGTTGAGCCACATTACTTCCATTTTACAGTTCAGGACACTGAGGCACTTTGAAGTGAAGGGACTTGCCAAGGCCGATGGGAACAGGTCTGTGAGCCCAGGCCTTTCTTTCTCTACAGTTCAGGGCTTATATTTATGCTGACTCAATGAGAGTGAAGAGAGAAACAGGAAAATAAGCACCGTGTTCCAGGAGGCGGGGAATTTGTTTAAGAATATGAATGAGTAGGGACACCTGGGCGGCTCAGCAGCTGAGCATCTGCCTTTGGCTCAGGGCGTGATCCTGGAATCCCAGGACTGAGTTTCGGCATCGGGCTCCTTGTGTGGAGCCTGCTTCTCCCTCTGCCTATGTATCTCTCTCTCTCTCTCTCTCTCTTTCATGAATAAATAAATAAAATCTTAAAAAAAAAAAAAGAATATGAATGGGTATAGGTTACACTACCTATACCATTTTGGTCAGGATAGACTTCATGCGTACCGCCTTTATTATCCATTTGTTTTGCATGGTTCCTGTCTACAGGTACTACACTGGACACTTTCATGATCCCCGAAAGTCAAAACCACTTTGCTATGTAACCCTCTCCTAGAAATAGAAAATGTATACTTTCCCCCTCTCTTCTTGACTTTCTTCCTCTTGTTAAAATTCTCTTCCAGTGTCTTTCTCAGTGACAGGATATTAAAATGGCCATGCTGGCCATGGACACACATATCCTAAAGGAGTAATCAGCTTTTACTCCCAAGTTCTTTTTCTCAGATTGCAAAAACTTACCACTGTTCTAATTCGACGCCTTAAAAAACTCCTCTGTACTAAGAGTGGCATGAAAAGAACCTCTCTCATCATCTTAAAACAGCTCCAATTTTTTTTCCCCTATTTCTGGGCCAGAAGTTCTCCCTAATTTGGCATCACAAGATGAACAGGAATGGAGGAGGAAGCTTTTATTTCTCCTACCAAAATATGATCTACTCCTGTTTTGAATCACCTTCAAAAAACTCGACATCGGGTCCTACAAAGTCATGTTTCATCTGCAAAATATGGGGATGTTGACGTCTTGGTGAACTGCAGTAAATATTAGATTCTTTCGGCTGGCTGGCTTCTCAACTCCCACCGGCAGACTCAGTATCTGGCCAGCCCATATTTTAATCCAAGGCGGCTAGCCACTGTTCCCTCTGGGGTACATACCGAGCCTACCCAGAGGAGGGTGGAGGTGGTGTCCTTGTATCCACCCCATCTCAGTCTCACAAAGGATAATGCCCCGAGTGAGTGTATGGCACCCTGGTCTCCCACACATTCCCTTCTGGCCTCAGGACTGAGGCGAAGGGATCGGATAGGGCTATGGAATGAATTCTGAAGTGGCCCAAAATAAAAAAAATACCCTCAACGGTCCAAGTTTCTGATAAATCGTTTATAACATAGCCATTTATCAAGACATCCATTTTGCATTCAGCTAGAGAAGAATGAAAGTCACGGGCTTACTCCTTCCGGAGGCCAACTAATCCTTCTTTAATGGCTGGTACAAGGATTTGTTCCTGTCCCATAAGCTTTGGGTTCTGAAGGGCACTCATGTGTTCCACTGAATTATACCGGATATATCAAATTAATTCTATTAACCAGCTTATCCTCTAAATCTTTAACCAAGCCCTGATGCATATGCATTCACTGGTGTAAATGACTTCAAGCAATTTCAGAGATTGCTCGTTGGAGCTGTAGCTACATTGAAAGGTGAGCCAGTCTCTGACCTTACTGCATTCCACAATGTTAAATAATCGGCTAAATGGTTACAGCCCTTTTTCAAAATGGGGTACTGCATTCCCCTCTTACCCCCTCCCACTCCATTGCTGGCTTGGAATTTGCCTTTGAACCAATTGCAGGACCCAGGAACTACAATGGGCAAAAGCAAGAGATATGAGAGGCACGGTCTCCACCGAAGACGGACTGTAAAGGAAATCCAAGAATGTGGTTTCTAAATCCTGCCCCAGCCCTTGCTGCCCCCCAACCCCTGCCCCTCTACCTGGAATATGCCCACTGGAGTTCCATTTTCTGGGAAGCTTTTCATGTCTGCCCACCACAGCTTTAGTTAAGTGCCTCTTTGTTTTCTTACAGCATCTTGTGCCTTGCCTCTATCAAAACGAGTTACAGCAGTAATGGTAGTAGTTAACACCGATTCTTCACTATGCGCCCGACAAATTTTCTAAGCGCTTTATGAATATTAATGTACTTAATCCTTGCTACTACCCTGTGAGGCAGGTACTACTATTATCTCAGTTTATAGATGGGAAAGCAAAGGCACAGCATGGTGCAATGACTTGCTCAGGGATGCAAGCCAGTGGGTAGTAGAGCTAGGACTAGGCCCAGGCATTGCTGGTTATGTGCAAATACTAAATGTTGATCTGCTTTATCCCATTCCGTCCTTCTCGTAGTCACATGCAGTAGACATTGCATAGGAAACACGTTCTACGGATGCAAAAGAAAAGTGATTTATTTGAATCCATGTACCAAGTAAGCTTAGAAGCAGGATTCAAATTCAGGTCTCTCTGTTTCCAAAGCCCAGCTCTCCATCACTATGCCTTAATATATAGTTTTATAGTTGCCTATTTTTCCATGAGCTTTCCTTGTGTGTGACCTCAATATGATTCATTTTTCTATGCTGACCCCCCTCCACACCTTACCTACGATGTGCCACTTTTTATAAATGCTTGCTGTGCTTGCCTGAACTGAATGTATTTTGAGTCCTAGCCCTGCAAATCTGCCTCACCAAGGGAAAGGGAACCTCAGGGAACAGGAGACCATTTGTCTTAGCTTTGCCCATGTGTTTGCTCCGTTCCGCCTTTCTGAAAATGGACGGACATGCAGAAACTTTCATTCCTGTGGAAGTGCATGGGATGCATGTGATGGAACCCCATCGAGCAGTACATGACTATGCTGCTGCAGTGTGATAGATTTCTCCCAACATCTGGGGGCAGTTCATTGTGTGCCCTGCCAAAATTGTACCAAATCGTCCCAAGGGACTCAGAGATGATCAGAGACTTCAGAAGAGCCAAAGTTGTAGAGTCAGAAGGTCCCACATTTGAGTCTATTTATTAAAAATGTCTTCTTATGGGTAAGTTACTTCACTTTGCTGTGCTTTGATTGCTTGTATGAAAAAATAGGAATAAGATTTACCTTATAATATTCCATGGTAATTAAACAAGAAAATATTCATGAAGTAGCTGACACAGCACCAGGTACCTAATAAGCTCTCAATAAGGGGTAGCAATTCTAATAATTATGCTGAGCAATCTTTGCTTTCTCCGATTCCCCTCCTGGATACTTTCTTTGCTGCTATATGCTGAATATAGTGTTGTATTTGTGGAATAATTTCGTAGTGAGAAGCAAGAAACAATTTCAAAAATAACCTTATATTTATGGAGGCCTTGCTATGTGCCAGGCACTGTGCTGAGTACTGCAGGTAGATTCCCTACAACCTAGGAGGTAGGCACAAGCATTTCCCCCATTTAACAGATGGTGTATAAAGGCTTGAAGCACCTAAGCCGCTCGTCCAAAGTCATGCAATTTGTAGGTCGCAGGGGATGGGATTTCTACTGAGGCAGTCTAACTCGGCTCCCAACCCCCTTAACCAACCTGGCATGCTAACATTTCTTCCGTGTAATCCTGGGTGGGGTCTCTTGTTTTTAAAATGGGTGACAAAGAAGAGCAAACACTTGGAAGGTCAAATTTGCCCAGCTGTATGCAACATTTGGGACTTGGCTTGCCAACGTGGAAATCTGTTTGTTTGCGAACCTTTATGAGTAGCGTTGTTGAGTCCCTTCACTGGCTGTCTTCTGTGTATTCTTTACAGATGATCTTCACTGAACTTTTGGGTTCTGGGAAGCAGCTGGATGGTTTGCATAACTGCCTTTGCACTTTTCTGGCACAGATGTCAAATGTTCTTAAATTTGACACAGATAAAACTTAGTGGCTATCGATTGGACTCTTGATACAGCACTCTCAGGTTTTCCTTCTATCATATTTTACTACATCCCACAGTGATGTTGGTGACCTTCTAAGCTTTCTTTGCAATCCTATTGATCATGTAATTAAATGGTCTCTCAATGTGTGTGAGAAGTCCAATTTGGATGAAGCCCCTGCTACCTAATTCTTATAGTTTCAATCCGCAGTTCCAAAGAGATGCCCTTCTCAGATTGTCAGCCATCATGTCGAAAATGGATGCAGGGTTTGAAAGGCTAACGGGAGGATGGGTCAAAGCCTGCATTACAGGAAACTGCCAGCATGCATCTTCTCATATGTTTCTCCCACTTCCAGGAAAGCAGTATTCTGATTTTTAATAGTTCCATGTTCAGAAGTCAGTCCAACTGGAACAAGGAACACACATTCCAAAGCAGGCTTGCAGCTTCTAAAAGGCATTTGTATTTTTGCTCTACATGGCAAAATGGTTCTGCAAAGGACCAAAAGAGTTCATGAGGAAGCTACAGTTTGAAAGAGGGTGAAGGTACATTGTTGTCCCATTGATTAAATGGATGGGGTGTATGCTGCTGAGGTCCAGGCTACATTAAAGAGATGGTTTGGTTAGTCAATCCATAAGTGACCCACCACTTGCAGAGATGTCAAAGGCTTTCATTAATGAGGCATGGTAGTGTAGAGAAAATAGAACTATAGCCAAAGATTTAGGAGATACAAATTGTAGTCCTCCATAACTCCTGGTGTAACCCAAGCGAAGCCTGCCTCCTCTCTGGGACTCAACTTTATCATATGTAAATTAAGAACGTGGGTCCTGAGATCCCCTTCTGTCGGAACAAGTGTCTTGTTCTATGTAAAGCCCGCACAAAGACAGCAGGAGACCCTCCCTCTCAGAGCACTTCTCAGGATGCAGTCTGCATAACTAGGAGTGAAGAAGAAAGGCATGACTTTCAGCTCTGTTTTCAAGGAGAAAAACCTCACCACTCATTGGCCCAAGGGGGCAGCCAATGTTTCCAGAAGTCTGGTGTTAACTGATCTCAAATCTGAACCCTTGTGAATTATAAGGCCAATTTTCCAATCAATTCCGGCTGAAATTCAGAATGCTTGTTGAGATTTAGGGGCTGGTGAGAGGACTGAGTTGCAGAATTGCCAGAGATAATTCCTACTGCCATGTTCTGGACCCAGAACAAGTCCTAGTAATAATAATCATAAAAAAAAAATACTGGCAATATTGCAGAGTAAAAGTGAGAGTAATCCAATCTGGATGTAAGGAATGCTTTCAAACCCATTTTCAAATCAGCAACAGGCAAGCAGGGTTTCATTCTTGATGTATTTTTAACATCTTATAAAAAGCTTCATTTTCTACTTTATTTGTTCTTTAAAGGTAGGATGGGGGAATACACACTCGGCAGGAATGGCAACATTTTCCTCTAAACTGGAAATAGATCATGGTGGGCTGTCTGATGCTAGTCCCCTCAGCTAGAAATTAGTGGTTTTGCATTTATTGACACATTTAAGGTTGGTGTTTATGAATTAGGATTCACCCATCCTGGTGCCAGTGTAGGGTGATTCAGCGGCTCTAAGAGGCAGTTAAAAACTGAGTATTATCCTTATGACCACCAGTAGTTAAGTTCTTACCATATACCTGAAACGATGATGAAGACCTCTTCGTATAGAGCTCTCATGGAGTCAGGCATCATGATGAGATGGTATCTTGTTTCATAGCAGAGGAAACAGAGACTCTGGGCAATTGAGAGATTTATCCAAGGGCCTATAGCTGATGGCTTCAAGATTTGAACTCAGTTCTGTCTGATTCTAGAGCTCATGCTGATTCTGGAATACTATGTCAACTCTGTAGGATAACTGTGACCTGTTTTCTGTGATCGTGAATTTGACACCCTGTACTATTTCAAGCATCTCCATGAAGCTGCACCAGTTGTGGTGCAGAAATAAGGTAATTGGCTAATTGATAAAGAAAGCAAGTGAGTATGAGAAGCTTTGCTCCTTTTTAAATAACCGGAAATGCCATGTATAAATAATAACATTTTTGTCATTACAAGAGCAGTATGTATTCATTGTTAAACTTTTGGAAAATCCAGAAAGTCACAAAAACCAAAGTAAAAGGTATCCCTCATCCTGCAAATATGTGAAAACCACGGCTAACATTTCTTTTCCTGAATTACATAATGGTTAGGTGCTCAAATTCTGGAGCCAGACAGGCTTAGGTTCAATCCCAATTTAAGCAATTATTAGCTGAATGGTATTTGCATAGATATGAGTCATCTTTTTGTTTGTTTTAACTTTTTTTAAAAATAGCATGCCTGGGGGATCCCTGGGTGGCTCAACGGTTTGGCACCTGCCTTTGGCTCAGGGTGTGATCCTGGAGTCCCGGGATCGAGTCCCGCATTGGGCTCCCGGCATGGGGCCTGCTTCTCCCTCTGCCTGTGTCTCTGCCTCTCTGCTCTCTGCCTCTCTCTCTCTCTCTCTCTCTCTCTCTCTCTCTGTCTCTCTCTGTGTCTTTCATGAATAAATAAATAAAATCTTTTAAAAAATAGCATAGCTTACATCACTTAAAAAAAATAAAACTAATAGCCAACATTGCTATAACATTTGCTCTTTATCAGGTACCCTTCTTTTAAAAAAATATTTAAATTCAATTTGCCAACCTATAGTATAACACCCAGTACCCATTCCATCAAGTGCCCTCCTCAGTGCCCGTCACCCCATCCTCCCACTGTCCTCCCCTTCTGCAACCTTTTGTTTCCCAGAGTTAGGAGTCTCTCATGATTTGTTTTCCTCTCTAATTTTTTCCCCACTCAGTTTCCCTCCTTACATCCCACCCTTATAATCCCTTACACTATATTTTATATTCCACATATGGGTGAGACCATAGGATGATTGTCCTTCTCTGATTGAATTATTTCACTCAGCATTAAATATCAGGTACTGTCCTAAAGCCAAATATCTAAACTCATTTTAATCCTCAGGAAGGTACAAATGTTGACCCTATTTTACTGATGAGGAAATTGAGACAAAGAGAGGTAAAATAATTTCCAAAATATCACAGCAGGCAAGTTTGAACTCAGGGGGTCTAAATCCACAGCCTGGGTTCTTAACCACTAATACTACTTCCCCTGGTATTATTTAATCTTATTATTGTTTCCTTCACAATTCCTATTTTACCAAACTGGAAATATACCGAACATACTGTTTGGTTATCTGCTTTCTTCCTTGAACAATATGCCTTGAACTTGTTTCCAAGTCATTAAATACTTTGAGGGAACACAATTTTTTGATGTGTGCGTGGTATTCCATTGAATGTCTGAAACATAATTAACTTAGCCAAATCTCTATTGTGAAGCATTTCAGATGTTTCTAATTTTTTACTGCAATAAACAATGCTGAGATGAACATCATTGTACATGCGTTCTCTGGTTATTTCCTTTGGATAAATGCCTAGAAACAGAAATGCACAGTCAAAAGCGCATGACGCGTTTTATGTGGATATTGGTGTTTTTTTGTTTGATTTTTGAGAAATTGCGGATCTCTCTGTAACCTCACCACATCAGGCATACTACAGTGACAAGGGAACTATTAAAAGTCACAGAACTGGAGCTGGGACACACACATTATACGTAATCCAATATTTATTATATATAAAACCAGTGGTTCATCTGACCAGACCAGAATTCCTACTAATTCATGGTTGGAAAATGTAATAGCCTCTTAACCTACACGTGGGGACAACCCTTCTCCAGTTCTGGAGACAATCTAGTTCATCGTGTGGTGAAGGCAATGGTGCTTTATTGAGCAATTACTGCATGTCAGCACTGAATTAGGTCCTATAATGATCCTGCGTTGGCAATGGGAAGTGGACTTCACAGAGAGGAAACTGAAAGGTTATATGAGTCGCCCAGTGTTGTAGAAATAGTGATAGGCTGTCAGCATGAGCACCAGGCAGGCCTGTCTTTATCTTGCCATTCCATACACCACAAGGCTTCCCCCAAAACTTCAACAATTTTGTATTGAGACTCATCAGAGGAAATGTCACTGTGATCTTGGGTCTCTGTGTCTGCATCTAGACTTCAGTTTTGGTCCTGGGTCTATTTTGTAGTTATGTGCTCCTGCCTATGAATCTTCCCTTGAGACTCAACCTAACCTAAAAAGCTCACTGCATGGGTCTCTCCATATTGTCACTGTCAGTCTTCTTGGTTTTTTCATTTGTTCCAATGCCACTATTTATTAAAACACACACACACACAACAACAACAACAACAACAAACTTTATAAGGACAGTGAGTGTTCTGCCAAGAAAGGAGCCAAATAAAATGAAATCTTGGGTTAGACATTCACAGATATGTTTTCTTAAGAATCAGTTAATTCATTCTTTCACACTTATTTACTCTCCTCATTCATTCTCACCTGGTTGCTGAACAGCCTTCTCATACTCACCTTTGTACTCCAGTTTGGTATTGTGAGAAAGGTTGAATTTACTTCCATTCTGCCCTTGGTTACCCGACAAGAAAACCCAATTCCATTGTGAGACAAACACTACAGTACAAATGCAGAGCATGCCCTCAAGGAGCCCTGAGAGACACACCATTCAGGAAAGTGAGGAAGGTCTTCCCGGAGACCTATATATTTGTGCTGAGCACAGTGAGTTTTACAGGATTTGCACAGTGGGAAGGATGGAGTGGCTACCAGGAGGACAGGATGGTGCAGGTTGGAGGACAGTAAGGACAAAGACGCAGTATGGTGCATTTGAGAAAGTATAAGGAGTCAGGAATTGCTGGGACAGGGGATAAGGGAGGCATGCTGATGCCAGGATCCTAGTCAGAGACAGAAAGGGGAATATCTGCTGAGCAAACTGTTGTCTGTTACAGAAAAGGCTAAGATTGGGAGGAGGGGTGGAGATAGAACATCCTAGTAAGATCTAATGCAGAAAGCAGTAAAAATAAATAAATAAATGAATGAATGAATGAATGAATAAATAAATAAATAAATAAATAAATAAATAAATAAATAAATAAAATCTGGGACCTGAGGTTTTGGGATTTTACTTATAAAGTGACAGTCAGCCATTTGTTCACTTATTCTCTAAGTTGTTTGTTAAATAGGTATTTATTAGGCATTTGCTATATACCGGTGATTGTTCTAGATGCTGGAAATACCACAATGGATAAAGAGGCAAAGTTCCTGCTCTCGTGGAACTAGCCTTCCAATAGGGGTCGGACAAACAATGGGCAAATATAAAAGCAAAGGAGTTCATTTCAGGTAGGAACAAAGAGTGCAAAAATAGAGTAACGTAACAGCAAGTGGCTGGATAGCAAGGATGAATCAGGTTGTCAAAGCAGACCTCTTTGAAGAAATGTCATTTGAGATGGAGCCAGAAAAATGAGAGCTAGCAGTGCTAAGATAGTAGAAGATTATTTCAGGCCTCGAGAACAGCAGAAGCAGAATGAACAAACCCAGCATGTTGGAGGGATAGAAACAAAAACCACTGAAACTGGAGGTCAGGAAATGAAAAAGAGAGAGGACGGGGGTGAAGTTGGTGAGATCAACAAGGACCAGGTAGGATAAGGCCTTTTGGAACAGAAAGTTGTTGAAAGTTCATTAATAAAGGGGTGATGTCAGCCAAGCTGGGGCTTTCTACACACACAGCATCATGTACATCCCCGCAGACCATCATTCAATTTTCTGTGTTCTAATTTGCCAGCTTCATGACTGTAGAAAGTGAGTGAGCATACTTCCCCTCTACCAGCCATGCAGCAGTGAAGAAAATAGACATGATTCTTATCTCCATGGAGCCTTATGTCTCTGAACCTTGGGTCCTGCCCCAACATGGTGACGATAATATTTCTCATGTCATAGATATTATAATGATCAAACACCTAGCTCAGTGCCTCATACCTCTGTGTTGAGCTTTTCCGCCTTCCATGATGAAAGCATAATTCATGAGGCTCAAGGTCTTTTTCTACTTTTAGCTACTGCTATCTTAGTTCGGCACAGTTAAACTCTCCAGTGACAGATCCCCCATTTGGAGAAATGATGCCTCCACACTTTAGAATGTCCATTATTCTTTTAGACTTCCAAGGACTACTAATTCACTCCCAAAACCAGTCCTGAAAACCCAAATTCCTTCTTTTAAAGGACCCATTGCAAAGTTAGAAAGACGGTGAGGATGACCAAGGTCAGTGTGTTACTCGCTATCCCTGTGCTAATGGCCAAAAGCAATGGAACATAGGCGTGTTCAAGGTAGAACTTGAAGCTGTGGCAGATGCCAGATGGAGAATCTCTATGCCTATTAATTTGTGTTTATGTAGCCTCTACTTACTTCACTCACTGGAACCAGCATTATGCAGGGTCATGCACCATACTCTAGCTATTGGGAAAGGTTACTTATTACCAGCTCAGTGGGTGAACAGGGGCATGTCATTTCCGATGGAAGCCATCTGAAGGCTTTTCCCCCACTTTCCCATGTTCAAGAATTCTTAGAAAAGTGAATGATTGCTGATAGATTTCAGGATTTCTTCTACTGGAGCAAACTCTAAAGACTTTTGGAAGTTTCTCCAAGCCATGCTGGCTCCCAGATTTGGAAATCTGGGATCATCAAGCAATCACCTCTCAACCCCTACTATGTGCCAGATGTTACATGCCAGGAAGTGGTTCGCAAAAATAATATGAACTAGAATTCTGTCCTCAAGTCATTTATATTCCAATAAGCATGGCTTCCCACTGCCTTCGGGCTAAAGCTTAAACCCTAGTAAGGCCCAGGAGGCCCTTGGCAGGCTGCCTTGCTCCACCTTCACGCTTCCTCTGGCCAAATGAAGGCGTTTATTCCCTGGATACTTCTTGTCCTTTACAGCCCCTGCAATCATGCCTCTCTTTGAATTTGTCCCAAATGATTTCCCAGAAACAATCTGACATAGTGAAAAGAACACAAATATAAAATCCAGGCTCTGCAACTCACTTGCTGTGTGTTCTTCAGCAGGTCGGTTCCCCCCTCTGAGCCTCTGTCTCTCTAGAGTGGGAATGAGTGGGTAGGGCTATATCATCTCTACTCTTCTTCCCTCACTGCTATCCTAGGATTCCAACGCTAAATGTAGAATGTGTAGGACATCTCAAGAAATGTTATGGGATATCTTCTCAAACCCTCAAACAAGGGGTTGTTTCCTCCAAAGAAACGTCTTCTTTCTTCTTTCTTCTGCTCACTTTCTTCTATTTGCCCGGAGTGGTAAAGATGTCAGCAGAGCGAGCCCAGCGCCCTCTGCATGCTATTTAACTGCTCCGGTTTCCTGGTGGACCTATAATAGCACTGACTGAGGACTCACTAAATGTTGCTCCTCAGTTCTCACAGCCTCACACCAAACCTGAGAGTGTAGACTGTTATTTCCCAGTTACATGTATATGTCTGGAGGCATGACACTTGACAGGTACATGAGGCCACAGAGTCAGCATGCAAACCAAAGTTCAGGCCCCCTCTGGGACAGCCGGAGGCCCTGCTGTTCTGCCCATGGCCTGTCTCATGGGGCCTCCATGCAGAAGTAGCTGCATAAGGAGAAGAGTCTTTGCAGCTGAGTGCTGTGCCAGCACACGTTTACACTGACTGGCTCCCCTCTCCACAGGGGGGAGAGGCTAGCTCTGTATGTGATATAGGGAAACCACAACAAGGCAATTCCCTGGAACTATAAAATCAAATTAAATCAGGGGTTCTGGCTGGGGATTTAAACATCTTAGCCGCTCTGATTTCTCTGGAGAAGCTGGGAAGCCGAGCCAACTGCCGTCATGCGCTCTCTCTCTCCCCACTCATTGCATGTTTTTGCCCCAGGTTTTCAATCTGGTTTAAGTTGGTCATTTGGAGAGGAGAGTACTTCCCGGGCTGGAAGAAAAGACAGTTTGCTGGGCTTGGGGAGGGCTTTTCCCTGCTCTGCTAACTGTGCTGGGCAAGTTGACATGCTGGTGGGCTGTGAGGGTGAATAAGGACAGTGGCTCCTGTTTATGGAGCACAGCCCCACCCCAAGCCCTTTGCACCCATTAGTCCCCACGGCATTGCCACCGCAGCGTCTCACCAAGCTGGATACTGTCTGTATTCCTAATTTAAAGATGAGAGAACTGAGGTTCAGAGAGGTCAAATGACTAGTCTGAGGTCAGGCAGTTAGCAAAGATGGAACTGTGTTTCAGGTTCCCGATTGGAAGGCATGAACCACCTTTCCATTTAAATGACATGACTGTGTCACCTCCACACACTCCCTTGTCCTAGAAAGTTGTCTTGATCCCTGAAGAGAAATTTAAAAAGAACATAATCTAACCTGCCCCAAAGGAGATTTAGTTTATGGTTGCTAAACTTTTTTTATTTTAATTTTTTTTTGGAGGAGGGATGCACGTGGATACTTGTGACAGGTTTTCGGAATGATGTGGACACTCACATAAATAAAAACAAATCCTCTGGCAGGAGGACCTGTATGACCAAAGCAGAACAGAAGACGTGGGGCAAAGGGAGGAAACCCAAAGTATTATGTGTATTTATAATTGATAAGGGGTAGTATAGCATAATGATTAAGCTTAGGGATTAAGCAGCTATCTATCAAGATTAGAATCTCAGCCCTACCGTGTTTTATATAATCTTGGGCAAATTGTCTAACCTGTCATCCTTTATCTTTTAAGAGAAAATAATAATATGGATACCTAACAGAGTTGTAATTAAGATTAAATAAATTACTGTCTTATTAGGTAAGATAGAGCTCAGAAGAGTGCCTGACATAGAGTCAATGACATACATTCTGCTAGTATTATTTTTTAACAGGATTGTTGATATATAATTCATATACCATACAATCCACCTGTTTAAAATGAAAATTCGCTGGCTTCTAGTATATTCTCAGAGCTCTGGAACCATCACTACAATCCACTTTAGAACATTTTCATCATCCTAAAAAGAAATTCTGTGCCCATTAGCAGCTAGTGTCTATTTCCCTACAACCGCCAATTTAGTTTCTATCTCCACAGATTGGTCTATCCTGGATGTTTCACTAAAACAGAATCTTACAGTATGTCATCTCTGGTGACTGGTTTCTTTCATTTACCATATTGTTTTAATGGTTCGTGTTGTAGTGTGTATCAGTACTTCATTCTGTTTTTTATTTTTTTTATTTTTATTTTATTTATTTTTTTTCATTCTGTTTTTTATGGCTGGGGAATGTTCCATTGTTTAGACCTATCATATTTTATTTATCCATTTGTCAGTTGATGGACATTCGAGTGGCTTCTACTTTCTGCCGACTGTGAATAATGCTACTATGATCATTTGTGTACGATTTTTTTTATGATCAAATGTGTGCATTTTTCTTGCGTTTATAGCTAGGAAGGAAGATTCTGGATCCTACAGTAACTCTGTATTTTACTTCCTGAGAGGCTGCTAGACTATTTTTCATAGAAGTTGCACAATTTTGTACTTCTACCAGCAATGTATACGGGCCCCAATATCTCCACATCCTTACCAACACTTATTACTGTCTATCTCTTTTATTTTAGCAATTATAGTAGCCAGGAAGTGGTAACTAGTTGTGATCTGTATTCCTCTAATGGCTAATGATGTCGAACATCTCTTCATGTGCTTAGTTCCTATGTGTACATCTTTGGAGAAATGTGCTCAGATTCCGTGCCCATTCTTAAAATTTGGGCTATGTATTTACTCTTGAGTCTTAAGAGATTTTTATACATTCTAGATAGAAGTCTCTTATCAGATATATTATTTGCTAATATGCATATTACCTGAGATCATGAGCTGCTGCAAGGAAATGGGTTGTTCTTCTTTTGAATTGTGAGCTTTGGAGTCAATTCTGAGTTTGAATGACTAAGATCACCAGCTGCTAGCTGTCTGGCCTTGAACTGGTTACATAACTTGGCTTCTCCAAAGTGGGAGCACTAACTCTGAAGCTTCAAGTGTGAGGATTAAATGAGCTGATGTATGCATTACATATGTCACAGTGCCAAGCATATAGGAGGCATAGAACAATCAATATCTATTATTATTGTACATAGTATCAGAACTCAAAGCATTTTTGGTACAATTGACTTATCTTATTGGGGTAAGACAACTGGGATTTCTGATAATATATTATTATCTAATAAGTTATTATTATTATTTTATAAAATAGATGACTTGTTCCAGGAGGTTAAGTAATAAGCCAGAGAGAGAGAGCAGTTACATGACAGATCCAGAATTCAAACTATCTTTTTCTGACTTCAAGTTTAACACTGTACTCCAAGGAGTTGGTAGGATGTGCATTGTTTTTGTATATAACCAGAGAGTGGACATTCCTGAGAATTAAAGCAATAATCCAAATAGGCAGGTCCTAAGGAAATTAATACGTAATCAATCAACCAATCAAATCACTTCTGGTCACAACAATATCTTCCACCTCAAATTCTATCTTGTAGTATAGCCTTGCCATTTCCTCCTTAAGAGGTAGTATTCATTTCATTCCATTTACATCTGAATTGGCTCTTTGATTTGACCAATAAAATTGATGTTGTGTAATTGCTATCAAGAAGCCTACTAGGTCACGTATCGCAATCTACATGGAGGAGAACCATGAGCCTTGGCTGATAGCCCCAGATGAGCATCTAGCCAGCAGTCAACATCAACTGCCAGCTATGTGAGTGAGGCCATTTTGGACCAACCCCAACCAATGCTAAGTGAGGCAAAAGAATCACTCAGCCAAACCGAACTCAGAATCCTGATCAAATATCTGTTGTTTTAAACCACTACATTTTAGGATGAATTATTACATGGCAATAGGTAGACAAAATGACTTGAAAAGTCTCAGGTAAGGAAATAATGTCAGAATATTATTTATTTACAATTTGATGTAAAGAAACACATACATGTTCTACTTTACTTAAATATAAAGCAAGGCTTTGTTTTTCCGTATCTCCAGGAATGCCACCCCCCAAAAATCATATTCATCTAACCATACCTCCTTGCGTTCTATTCATTCATCCAACAAATATTTAATGACTGTCAACTAAGTTTCTGGCACTGAAGGTAGGGAAATGAATGAGGAAACATGATGTCCTCCTCTTGCCTGACCTAGGAGAGGTCAGGAGAGGGAGCAGACATTGAACAAATAGCATAGGTTCACATACTGGAAAGAAGCAAGTAGCAGAAGGGCTTGTAAGGGAGAATGCTAGGCTTTTCTGCAGGCCAGGATTAGTTCTTCATATCCAGGGCCACTTGCTTGGAGTGCTGAGAGGGCGGCTATTTCTATTTTGGTTACTATTACTGCATAATAACAACCTCCTCCCCCATACCTCCACATGCAAAAATAGTGATATAAAACAAAAAATTTATTATACTCATGAATTCTGTGGTACAGAGCAGAGGGAGGATGACTTGTTTCTGCTCTATCATGTCCAGAGTCTGAAAAAAGTCTAGAGTCATCTTCACTCATATATCTTCCATTTGTCAGCCAGGACCTCAAATGGGCTGTCAGGTACAACCCCTACATATGCCTCTCCATGTGCCCTCTCCTTATGGGCTAATATGGGCATCCTCACAATATGGCAGCTGGATACCAAGAGTAAATGTCTCAAAGGAGCGCTAGCAAGGGAACTCACCTTTTATGTCCAAACCTCTGCAGTTAAAATGTCACCTCTGTCACCGTGGCAATCCACTCAAGTTCGAGGGGAGAGAAAAGACCCCCACTTGATGAGAGAAGTGTCACAGTTACACTACAAAAAAAGTTTCCATTTGTAGAATGGGAGAAATTATTACAACCATTTTTGTTAAATACAGCCTGCCTAAATGAATACTTAAATGACACCATTTTTAGATATTCAGAGATGAGAAAAACATATTTACAGTCTCTAACTTGAGTAGCCACTCATTTGCTGCAACCACCTGAAGGTTTGTGAGATTCTGTATCTCTAAGCTCCAGAATGCCTCGAGAGCAGATTCTAAGACCAGTTATCATCAGAGCCCCTTCCTGAGATGAGGAACAAAGAAGTCTGCCTCTGTATGGATGGTGAGATGAGAGAAAGTTATAGATTCTTCTAACTGACCATATCTCCCAAAAGAAAGCAACCACCCAAATTAAATTAAAAGAGAGAAGATCCAGGAAGATATACGTATACTTTGAAAAAAAATTCAAGCTTTATTAAATCAAGAGGCCTGAAGGAGTTGCTGTGGATGTGAATTCCTCAATTCATTTGGCAAATTTACCTCCAGGAAACTCTTTTCAGTCCAAATTGGATGACTCTGCTGTCTTCCCCTCTAATCCTAGGATGACCTACTCCCACCACAGCACCTGCTCCATGTAGTGTGTGGTTGGTTGCTTGCCTTTTTGTTTGCTTCCTTCATTAGACTGTGAGCTCTCAGAGAGTAGGGATCAGGTCTTAAAAACTTCTGTGCCTCCAACTTCTAATTATCTCACTTCTTGAAACATAGCAGTGTTCAAAAATATTTGCTGAACAAATGCACACAATTTTTAATATTAAACAATTGAAATCATAATGATATGCCTCTTTCTTGCTAGCTGTTGTTCCTAGGCCCAAGTTTTACTACCCATGACTACTATATACCAGTGAGATTCCCCATGCAAACTAGGACTATTTTAGTTATTTCAAAATTCTGAGGGGGGAAGAACAGCTGATGATAGGACAGGAGCAGGAAATATACAAAATGAGCTAGAACATTTGTTCATCCCAGAAAGTAAGGAAGTGTTCATCAAATAAGCAAACAAACTAATGCCAGAATGATAACAGGATGTCAAAGGGACACAGAAGCCAAATGAAAGAGCTTCTGATGATAAAGCTAAAACAACTTGAGCAACAAAATGGAGTGGGACTGGTTCATAACCCTAAGTGTAAAAATAAACATCCATGGTCCATACTGATGCAAACAAATGGTTGCTAAATCAATAAACTAGGGAGAAGAGACAGATCTCGATGCAAGAGAATTTCAAATAATTTATGTAGATCACTCACCTTCAAGGAGGTGGAACCTAATTCCCGCTTCCTAAATGTGCGCCATACAGAGTAACTTCTTCCCAGCGAGAGCAGTATGGAAAGAATAAACAAAGAGTAACTTTACAGTGGAAAAAATCACTTTACAGTGGACAAGCAGTACCTCATCTTGGTGTTCAAGGTTAATATCAGTAGCAATATCATATTGATAGCCTGTACCCTTAATATGATGGGGTGGAAGGGGCACTTTACATCTATGATTTTTCTCCTGAAAATACACCACCCCTGTCTCATCATGAGAGAAAAACATCTGACAAATTCCAGTTGAGGAACATTCAACAAAATACCTGATCAAGACCCCTTGAAATTGTTAAGGTCATCAAAAATAAGGGGAATGAATGAAGTGTAAGAAACTGTTAAAGCCAAAAGGAGCCTAAAGAGTTAAAATGACTAAATGTAATGCAGTATCCTGGATGAGATCCTGGATCAGAAAAAATACATTAGGTAAAATCTAAGGAAATTTAAATAAGATGGACTTTAAAATAACAAGTGTTGGCAAGGATGTGGAGAAAAAAGAATGCTAGTGCACTGTTGGTGGGGAGGCGAGTTGGTGCAGCCGCTGTGGAAAAAAGTATGGAAAACATTTCAAAAAATTAAAAAATTAAATACCAAATGACCTAGCAATCCCACATCGGAGTACTTTCTCAAAGAAAATGAAAATACTAATTCAAAAAGATGTAAGCACTTCTATATTTATGACTGTGTTTTTTACAATAGTCAAGATATGGAAAGAATGCAAGTGTCCATCCATAGATGAACAGGTAAAGAAGCGCGCGCACACACACTAGAATATTACTCAGCCATGATAAGGAATAAAATCTTACCATTTGTAACAGGGATGGATCTAGACAGTAGATTGCTAAGCAAAACAAGTCAGTAAGAGAAAAACATGATTTCACTTATGTGGAATTTAAGAAACAAAACAAACAAACAAAAAGAGACAAACACAACAACAGCCTAAAATATAGAGAACAAACTGGTGGTCAGAGGGGAGTTGGGGGGGTTGGGTGAAATAGATGACAGGGATTAAGAGTGTATGTATTGTGATAAAGCCTGAGAAATGTATAGAATTGTTGAATCATATTGTGCACCTAAAACTAAAAACTGTATGTTAATCATACTTCAATAAAAAACAAAACAAAGCATGGCCTTTAGTTAATATGTCAGTATTGGTTCATTAATCATAACAAGTGTACCATGCCCATATGTAAAACATTACTAATAGGGGAAACTGGCCATGAGGCATATGGCAACTCAGTAGTATCTTCACTTTCTATAAATTTCGAACTGTTCTGAAATTTAAAATTTATTTTAAGAATATTTCCAAAGAAATGTTATGTTTGAAAACCCCGAGTTTCCCAGTTGCAAACAGAACCAACATAAACCACCATAGCAGCAAAGCCAATAGGCAAAGGACTCCGCATCTTCCAACACACCAAAGTATTATTAGACTATGTTCTGATTCTCATGAATGAGATTGCAGCAGGGGAGCATAGGAGACGGGCATGAAATTGTCTGAAAACTTTTGCCTGCAGGCTTAGTGCAAAAGATCATCTGAAGTCTGGAGCAAAAACAGTTTCCATCTATGTAAATATTAGGAAATTAAATTCCATATGTTGCGTGCCAGCTGCTTTCAGCTGCCACAACTGTGCACAAACGGTGAGCAGACAGTTTGGATTGTCAAGCAGGAGAAGTGTCATTCTTTGCAAAAGAGAGGGCTATGACTGCCAGTTGGAGGTCAAGGGGTAATATGTATGAGTGACTTGATTCCAGCAATCTGACAAGTTAAATCACTGGACAGTTGGGAATTCCACGTGAGGCTTAAAAGTTGGAAGAACTTGTTAAGAGTGTCATAGTCTTTGGAACCATGGATAGTCTTTGAAACATGTTTACTCTAGAAACTCCATTAAAAATGCACGTGTGTGTTGAGGACAAGGATGGAGGAAGATTTCCATTGTAATTAAATATGAATGGTCCTTGTAGGGAAAAAAAGAACATCATCAAATATAAAAAGAAAAAGACAATGAAGCATGCTCATTATGGATAAAATTGACTCGTATGGGAAAGCTTTAAAGCTTTCAACAGGTGTCCCAATCCTCTCTAATGCCTGTCCATTTGGTTTAAAATGCTTTTTAAATCTGAAGATAGCACAAAACCTGGAAGTGACTTATATTTCAGAAATGAGAGAGCGAGCATGAGCATTTAGGGATCAGACACATGAAATGATGTATAGGAGTTCTGGGTCTAGCTGTCTGGTAGAGGGTGAGGAACTGGGGGATCTAAGAAAGGCCTTGCTTCTGGCTGGAGCTCTCAGAATCGAGAGACATGAATTCTTCTTGGAACCGTGCCACCGGATATCTAGACACATTTCTGGGCCATGGAGCCTAAAACAGAGCTTAGGCATTGAGCTTAAATTCCTGAGTTTAAAACCCTTTTCTGTACCTTTTTAAGTCTGTGACACTTGATAAATAACTTCATCTCTCAGTACCTTGATTTCTTCTTCTGTAAAATGGGTACCACGTCTCTCTCAGGTGTTGGGCAGAGAATTCAGTTAGCAAATGCATTTGAAAACCATAATAAACTGGAATGCTAATCTGAAACCAACAAACAAGGACTTTTATTTTTATTTTTTTTTTTTTTTTTTTTTTAAATTTTTTTTATTTATTTATGATAGGCACACAGTGAGAGAGAGAGAGAGAGAGGCAGAGACACAGGCAGAGGGAGAAGCAGGCTCCATGCACCGGGAGCCTGATGTGGGATTCGATCCCAGGTCTCCAAGATCGCGCCCTGGGCCAAAGGCAGGCGCTAAACCACTGCGCCACCCAGGGATCCCAACAAGGACTTTTAAAGAGTTAGGGGCCCTGAATCTGATCCAGAACATACCAGTGGTGCAAGGTGGAAATGGATCTGCGAATTTAGGTTTAGATTTGTGGAGCCTAACTCAAAGTCACGTTCCCAAAGTTAATGCCACCCAGTTAGTCTAATACAGTGTCCAACCATTTATGGAATCCAAACACACGTAGAGCTTGAATTTAATCCTGAACATCTCATTTTAGGAGGGTACTGACAACCCAGAGCTCCAAATATGATCAAATAAGACCATAAAAATTCTGAAAACTGTTGCATAGGATAGTAGCTGGAATGTTGTTTACCACAGTGAACAGATGATTCATGAGGGACATGTCGTGAAGGACATGAGGAAGGTAACCCTCTTCAAATGTTTGGAGAATACCTAGCTAGATAACAATGAGAACCAGTGAGTGGTACTTTGAGTGACAGGTTTTAAATCAACACAGAAAAATTTCCATATTTACCTTCTCTCTCCTGAAATATCCAAAACCACTTCCTCCACTCTCATTCTCATCAGTGGCTTAGCTTGACATTTCATTGAGAAAATGGAACCAAACCAGAGATAGTTTTCTCTAGCTCCCATTTTCACATCCATCAGCCTCCGTATATCTGTACCAATAATGTACGTTTTGATCTACATTAGACTCAATGTTCTCAGATTTCATAGCCAAGACCAAGATTTCTACCTCATTAGTAGACCTTATCTTCTCTCATCGGATCAAATACTCTCAGGCTATTCTCCTTCCTTCTCCATCATTAATTTTCCCTTTCTCCAGGACTTTTCCTTTGAGTGTGCAAAATCATTACTATTTCACCCAATATTTTTGTCACAACAGTTTGATTCTATTTTTCCTTCCATCAACTACCACATTTGTCTCTTGCTTTCGGAAAAATTTGAAAGAGTTTGCAAATTCTCTCTTCCCATTCTCTCTTGAACCCACATCAGTCAAACTTTTACCCACACTATTCCACCAAAACCACTCTTATCAAAGTGACCTATGATTGCTGTGATGCTAATTCCAGTGGTCAATTGTCCATCGTCATCTTGAGTGACTTATCAGCAGCATTTGATCTCTTTGAAAACCCTGATGCTGACCTCTTGAAACCCTTTATTGTCTACTGGGACACTCCATGCACCTGGTTTCCTTCCTTCCGCTCTGGCCACTCCTTCGTCTCCTTTGAAGATTCATCCTAATCTCTTCCATTTCTAATCATTGAATGCCTAGGACTCAAATCTGGAATGCTTTTTCTTTATCAATACTCACTCATGAGTTAGGCTTGTCTCATTTTAGGGGACAAAGTGTTTAAAATGCCATCCCTATGATGCCTCCAGGACTTTACCTGCAACCCGCTAATATTGCTCCTAAACACCAGATTTTTATAACCAGTGGTCAACCCAACATCTCCACACAGATGTTTCACTTGGCATTTAAAATTAGCTATCCAGAACTGAACTTATAATATTGCCTCACCATTCCTGCACCAAACCTGCCTTACTCATAATTTTCTACATTATAAATCATGGAAATGGCACCTTTTTGTTTCCTGGGGCCCAAAATACTTTTCACCTTGTGATCTTGACCTCTCTCTCTCTCCCCCTCTCCACCACCCCCCTCTTTGCCTCCCTGCCTCCCTTCTGTTCTCTCTACAATCCATCAATCCTCTTAGTTCTACCTTTTAAATATAACTGCAGTGAGATCACTTCTCACCATGTCCACTGTTTCCTTGGTCCAAGCTTCACATCCTCTCACCTGAATTATTTCAATATGCCTGATCTGTTTAACTTGCCTCCACCTTTACCCCTTTCAAAATGCTTTCCACATACCAGCTAAAGCAGTCTCCTTATGATTAAGACATATCAAGGCCCTCCCTACTCAGAATCATTTAAAAGTGACCCCTCTCACTCAGAGAGTAGTAGCCAATGTCCAAACCATGGCCAATCGGTTCCTGCACAGTCTGCTCCCCACAATGCCCCTTTGACCCTCTATCCTAATACTCTTCTTTTTCTCTCTCTGTTTTAGCCACATTATCTTCCTCAGCACATCAAGCATCTTCTCACCTTTGCATCTTTTTGTTTGTTGTTCAATCTATTTTGAGTGCTTTTCATCCACATAGTTTTGTGGCTCACTTTCCCTCAGGTATTAATGCAATGGCATCTTCTCAATTCGACCCTCTCTGCCCATTTACCTCCCCCACCTCCAACAATTTCTGTTCTTCTGTCCTGTTTTATTTTGTTCTTTTAAATCTTTTTTGACATTAACATATTATGTGTTTTGCTTGAACTTTTTCTAGAATATAATGCCAAATGGGTAACAATCTTTGTTGTTCACTGATATATCCTCAGCACCGAGACCAGCCCCTGGAGGATAGTATATATTTAATAAATATTTAATATATAAGTGACTGGCTACAAGGATAGATAAGCCAGACGTCTCAGGAAGCTTGTAAGCCCCCTGTCATCAGGCATCCATCATTCAAGAAAGCTGAAGACAAATCTATAGGATTAGATAGGTTATGTCCAAGTCTGTGATTATATGAATGAGCTACAACGTAAGTGATTCAGGGTTTTGGGTGCTATCCTATGATACTGACATAGAGGATAAAGCAGCATGACATATGTTTACATTTTTAAATAATCAAGAAATCATGAGATGGGTATAACTTCATTTTATGGATGAGCCACTTGTGTCCCAGATGCTACAAGTAATCTGCTACACATCACATGGCTAGCAAGTGACAGCAAAAAGAAGTAAAGGAAATAGTTCTATCCAATAAACCATACTCAACCCTGGCTTAAAATCTGGATCTATGTAAAATCTTGTGGGGCATAGTTGTTGCTTTTTTTTTTTTTAAACTTCTTCTCTCATGGTTGAAATTCAAGTAAAAGAAAACTCACTTTGCATTACTTCTGAGGGAAGATTTTTTTGCATGTGCTTTATTACCTACATAAATTATTTTTAAAGTATTATTTGATTATAGTGTTTCCTAAGAGAAAACATGGATCTGAAAGGAGTGCTGTATTTTATTTATTTTGTATATGGAAGTGGGTAGATAGAGCTTTTGAAAAACATTCTTCCTTACTGCCCGTAGTTGAAAGGTAAGAATTCAGTCCCATGAAGTTCCCTTTACTAAGAATTATAGATTTGATCCCAGGAAGGTGAGGTAATGAGGTCTAAGGTGGTGATGATTCAGCAGCTGGAACACAAACAGAACCTTACAAACTCCTGAACTGGAGACCAGAGTGCACACTTGCTTCTGTGGTGACAAGGGAGTGAGGGAGTGACCTGGGGTTTGGCTCAAAAAACCCTTGTCCTTTGGGACTTTGTGAGGAGCACACAGCTGCAGTCTCTAAGTAGTTGAACCCTGGCAGGGGGCAAAAAGAACAGCTAAATCCTCAGATAGTGGTTCCTCCCCTTAGGTACAAAGTATATGTTACTGATGCTTTGAAATGGAAAGAAAGCCACATCTTCATCTCCCTAGGGAAATCCAGCATGTTTAATATCAGAAATGGTCACATCCTGGGTATAGACTCCTCAGTTCTGGGGAGTTTCAGCCCAGACACCTAGACTCTGTTCCAGCCCTCACTTCTGGCTGGCAAGAATGCTAGTCAAGCTGGACTGGTAGGTACCCCAGTGATAATTTAAGAATCAAATCTCAACCTACGTATCCATGCAAAGACACTGACTACATCCTGTCCTGTTCCCTTTCCTTTTACCTTATTTTCAACCCACGTGGAAAATTCTCTCTCTCAAAAAGGGAAACATCATGGGTTTTCTTACATCATTATGGACCAGTGTGGGGGGTCATGGTGTAGGGATTGTGATGCATTTGCTTACAGAAGGTTGGGAGGAATGAGGGGCGTGTGTGTGAATCACTCAACACAAGGTGAAAATATTGGTGGAAAAATCCAGCCACCTGATGACTCCAAAATTTGTTTAAATATAGTATCCATGACCCATGTTTCCAGGGAATTTAAAACAGTGGTTTCCATTGACCACACAATCCAAATTCCAAAGAATCACATACTTAAGTGTTCTTTTATGGACTTGACACAGGACAAGGAGGAGGAGGAGAGAGGAGGGACCAAAATAGTTCAGAGTGATAATGTAAATAGTTAGGCTTGCTCTGTGTGTGTGTGTGTGTGTGTGTGTGTGTGTGTGTGCGCGCGCACACGCGTGCACACATGCGCGCGCAGAAGCTTGTTGGCCTCAAGGGGAATACAAAATACTTGGGGCCTGCCAAGGTATATGGTTTCTTTTACATTACTTTATCATATTGGGAAATCTCTCGGCCTTCCCCTAGCATCCAAGACACAAAAAGTTTAAGATACAACTTTGCCAACAAAAACTACCGTTTCCAATCTCACTCCTGTGGGGCCCAGATCAACACCACTTGTCAAAGTAGCTCCCTGCACCCATTGCTCACCAAATGTTCTTTGTCTTTGTTATATGCTTGGCTCACAGTTTTAGAAACCAACATTCTCTAACGAGGGGTTTTCTGCTAATGCTGGAGAGCAAAGGGGTCATACAACGAGGGAGGTTTCCTAAATGACTCAAAACTTGCAGTCTGTGCTGGTCACAAGACCTGGGATTCTTCATCTATTTTGTGCTACTTTGGAGTTTTACAAAAACCTTTCTTGGCCCTCCTCCAGTTTTCTCTCTGTCTTGTTGGATGGGGGTGATCTGTTAACACACAAGTTCCCAAGTTCCTCTTTTCCCCCTTCTTTGATGAATATCCTAGTGCCGTTTACCTTTTCTATTTACCCCTTATGTGCCATATTGGATTTATGAGATTTCTTATTTTCTGAGTGCAGACTTTTAGAACCCATTTCGTTTTTCAATCAGATTGCACAATTTTATGTCTGGATTTTTAAGAGTAATTGATGAGGGGATGGTGCAGTTGATCTCTCTGAAAAAAAAAAAAGAAGTCATACTATCCTGATCTACAGATTCCATCCTTTGCCTTTCATCTCTTCTTTTCAGGTTCTTCGAGAAAAGTTAATCCTGGCTTTTATTGTAACTTAATTGTATATAAAGTTTTATTTATTCCTTAATTTATTCATTGGGCTCCTATTATGAGCTTAGTTATTTTCTTTTCCCGATGGTCTTTCTGCCTTGAACAAGTTTATCTCTCAAACCCACTGCATTTAATAAACATAAATTACTTTTCCCCTGAGATAACCTGTATCTCTACAATAAATCAATATGATTCTAGTTTAGAGTACTCAAATGTGACATTTTAGTTAGCCTTGGTAACATGAATAAGAATGAATGCCTTATTCCGTAAGGCTTAGAATAATGAAAGTAGTTGATAATTCTAATATAATCCTCAATGGCCACGGGCTTTTCAGTATTGTCTAGGGATAACCTCTTGCAGCATTCGTGCATTCAGTTATATCATAAGAAAGTTTTAAATATCTCAATCCAAATTAAGTTCAATGAACACTTCTATCTCTCTCAAGTCTAAGTTTCCCACTTTGCTCTTCTGTATGAGTTCCAAAACTACATAGTCTTCTGTTTATTGGACAGCTCTAACTTGGATTCCCACAGGAATTTCTAAGTCGGGATGTCTGAAACTGAGCTCATCCTCCTCCTCCCTCTATTCCCTATCCCAATGGATTTCCTATCTCGAGAACTATCCACAAACCACTTAACCAGAAACCAGGAAGTTATTCTTAACATACCATTATCCCTTACCCCTAGTGCCCTACCATTCCCAGAAACCTAGTGAGACTACCTCTTCAAGCTTCCTTATATCTGGTAACTCCAGTGCATCTCATAGAAGCTGTGCCTTGCCTCTCATTCACTTTTATTACAATGACATCCTCACTGGTCCCTGAACTTATGGTTATACCCCAACCAGTGTATGATAGTGAGAGTGATATTTCTTAAGCACCAATCTGACTCTGCCACTCTACAGCTTAAAACCCTTCATTGAGAAATTCTTCATTGTCCTCAAGAGAATTTCAAGTAATTCTTTTTATTAGATACAGACTCCATCTATCTCTTTGATCTCACTGCCTTCCATAATCACTCTATGCTACAAACATACTAAACCTCTTTTAATTCTTTGTACCAGGCATGCTTTATCACTCAAAGGTATCCATGCCTTTCCATCAATTGCTGCGTTTGACTTGAGACACTCTCCAGGGACATCAATCCTGCCATCCCCCTTAATATCTGTGTGTTGAATTCATTTATTAAAGGATTATTGAGTCCCTCCTCCATATCACGTGCAATGCTAGTAACTTAGGGTAATGGATCAGACACCATCTTTTTGCTTTAAACGTCAGAGTGTAGGAGACAAATAAGAGAAGAGTATAAATAACTAATGGATGGTAGGCTGGAAAGAAGGGGATGGCATAAAGAAAACAGTTATGACTGATAAATTTGGCTTTCTAATGAACAAAGTCAAGAGGCACAGGGACAGAAATTGGATGTCAGAGGTTTTGTAAGTTCCAACACAGGTTGCTCTTACACCCAAGGTAAATGCATCCATGTTGTAGTAACAGTTAGGAATGTTGGTCCATTACCACAATGTAAGCATTTGTGCAAGGGCTGTTAAAGGGTTTGGGTTTTTGTTTTTATTTTTTCTTCTGACAGTTACAAAAACAGAGAAACTTCTACTTGAAGTTCAACCGTCTCATCCCCTGACAAATGCTTTATTTTTATTTATTTTTTATTTTTTTTCCAACAAATGCTTTCATCTCCTCAATGAAATTCTCTATACATGGTCTTTCAGTCTCTGCTTGAATAGCTCCTATTAAGAGAGTCCCAACTCTATCTTTGAAGAAACAGAGTGCTGGGTTTAGAACCAAATGTGTGTGTTCATACCCTACTTCACCCATGCACTAATCATCAGAATGCAGCCACTTCAACCTCTCCCTCTATTTGTTCTTTACCTGTATGTTAGAAATGAATGCTAGCTTATAGGGCCATATACTGAAAAGAAGGGAGATAAAGTACATGCAAATTCTCAGCACTGCAACTGACACATAGTAGGTGTCCAATAAACAGCAGTTTCTTGTACTGTGTGATGTTCTCTCCTTCATAAAATACCTGTTAAGACTTCATCCTTGCATGGCATTTCTGCTTTTATATGTGGCTAGTAGCTATAAAGTTTGCCATCTTGCTTATTAAATCTAACTAACACCTCCCTGGAGATGCATAATCGAGTGATTTTGGCATGTGAAATAAAATACAGCAAATGTTATTGCTATGATTATTCAGCTGCCAGGATGTTTTACAGCGGTACTCAGATGATGGGTGACATAGGAAGCTCTGGGGTAAATAAAATGAGTTTTTGCAAACTTGTAAATGGTTCATTTAACCTTATTCTTTAGGGAGAGAGAAGAAAGCCTTCACCTTTCTCCCTCTTGAAAGAATGAATGTTAAAATACCCTGCCAGATTTTGCATTCAACGGTTCAGGAAATGTGTTTTATTTTATTTTTATATTTGACTTTTTCATAAAATATATTTCTTCCTAGCCTCTGGACACATTCACAGAGATAAGAGAAAATAAAAATACTGAAGTGTTTTATTGTCTTTTACAGCTCTTACGCTTGCTAGAATGTTAGCTTTGTGAAGATGAGATCTGTATGTATATTCTTCAAGGCACTGTTGCCAGCAACCTGAACAGTACTTTGCCTAGAGTAGTTGCTTGAGAATTCTTTAATAAAATAATTCTTGTGAAATTGGTTGTCATTCTTATGCCAAGTGACTATTTTAATAAAGCAGTCTTCATTGTAAGCATGTTTTAAATAGGATGGAGGGAAGGACAAATATTCAGACATAGGTATGAGGCTTTTGTCACAGCACCTTGTAGAAAACAAAAACATTTTAAAGAGTGAAATAAAAATTGCAGTGCTCTGGGCAGCCCGGGTGGCTCAGTGGTTTAGTGCCGCCTTCAGCCCAGGGCCTGATCCTGGGGTCCTGGAATCGAGTCTCACGTCGGGTTCCCTGCATGGAGCCTGCTTCTCCCTCTGTCTGTGTCTCTGCCTCTCTCTCTCTCTCTGTGTGTGTGTGTGTGAGTGTGTGTGTCTCATGAAAAAAATAAGTAAAATATTTTTTTTTAAATTGGAAATATCAGAGAGGGAGACAGAACATTAGAGACTCCTAACTCTGGGAAACGAACAAGGGGTGGTGGAAAGGGAGGTGGGTGGGGGGTGGGGGTGACTGGGTGACAGGTACTGAGGGGGGCACTTGATGGGATGAACACTGGGTGTTATGCTATATGTTGGCAAATTGAACACCAATAAAAAAAAATTGGAGTGCCCAAAATGGATGCTTGTAGTTAACTTATAAAATAGTTTTTAGCCTTTACTATGATGATTTAGGTAGACTCACTGACATAAAAGAATGCTAAGGATAGTTCTGACTGAGGAAAGGCATTGATAGAATGATATACCACATTTTTTGTTTTGAGATGATGTGGTATGGATAGTTTTATTTCTTTGCCTTGGATTATTTATGTATGAGATTTATATTTTAAAAATATTTTTAAAATAAAACTTTTTACATGATATTGATTAGAAAAGGTTTTCCATCAGAAGAATAGTCTATCTTTTTAATCTGTTGTAAATACGGTTTTTGCAATTGACACTGTCCCACACCAATTTCCCCCTAAACATTTTATTGACATATACCTTGTTAGACTACCCCACTACTCAGAGCTTCTAAATATTTAGGTGCTAATAATCAGTCCTATATGTATATTTAGGATAGCTCTTTTTGGAAAACTCTCTTTGAACACATGAGAAATGTCTTGGAAAAATGACCTACAATTGCCCAGTCTAAAAAAAAAAAAATGTTTTAAATTCTTTCTCTCTTCCTATCTAAAACCACCCCATTCTTCACAATGGTGTTAGTATAAAATCCACATTGATTCTAAGGGGGAAAAGGGGAAATTAGCTATTGTTTGGCAGAAAAATACTTATGTGTTATGAAAAAATTCTTAAATATGTGTTTTCATCATCAGAAGATACAGAAAGATTAATTTAGGTACAATTTTTTTTTCTGGTGGCAGAAATCAAATGTGACCTTTATTATTAGTTATATTCATTAAAAATTCAATTTCACATTGAATGCTGAGGTTGTGGGGCATATGAGGACAAATGTATCCTCATCCTTGTTTCTGATCTACTCTTATACTTCCTCCAGCCCTGGGAACCACCATTCTATTCTCTGTCTTTGAGTTTGACTCTCTTATATAGTTCATATAAGTGGAGTCATGCAGCATTTGTCCTTCTGTGCCTGGTTTGTTTCACCCAGCATAATGTCCTCCAGATTCATCTATGATGTTGCATATGGTAGGATCTCTTTCTTTTTTAGCACTGAATAATATTTTATTTTACGTTTTTTTAATTCACCCATCTGTCGATAAACATGTAAGTTGTTCAATGTCTTGTCTATTGTGAATAGTGCTGCAATGAATACGAGAGAGAATATATCTCTTTGGGTCCTGATTTCAATTGTTTTTGATACATACTACCCAGAATTAGGATAGCTGGGTCATATGGTCATTCTGTTTTTAAATTTTTGATAAATTGATATACTGTTTTCTGTAGAAACTGCACCATTTTACATACCCACCAATGGTTCACAGGTTCCAATTTCTCTATATCCTCACCAGCACTTATTATTTTTAGTTTTTCTTTTGATAATAACCACCCTAACACATGTGAGATGCTATCTCATTGTGGTTTTGATTTGCATTTCCCTGATGATGAGTGATGTTGAGCATCCATTCATATATCTGTTGGCCATCTATATGTCTTCTCTGGAGAAATGTCTATTCAAGTCCTTTGCCTATTTTTAGTTTCTTTTGCTATTGAGTTTGTTATATATTTTGGACCTTAGCCCCTTACCAGGTACATGATTTCCAAATATGTCCTCCTATTCCATAGGTTACTTTTTTTCTTATATTGTTTCCTTGCTGTGCTGAATCTTTTTAGTTTGATGTAGGCCTACTTGTTTGTTTTTGCAGTTCTTGCTTATACTTTTGGTATCCTCACCAATAAATCATTGCCTAGATAGTTGTAGGCATGTAGGAAAGTTGTATCCCCATGTTTTCTTTTAAGATAATCATGCTTTTAGTCAATAAATGTTAATTGGGTGATTTGATATCAATTCTGTCCTTACTGAGTCACATGTGGTAGGTATGGAAAGGGCATTGTTATTTGACCCATACTGCTCAAGGTCATGTAGGATTTAATGAGATGCTGTCTGTAAGACGGTTCTGTAATCTGTGAAATGTTACCTCAACACCACCCTGAAACTAAACTGTTTGCTTTGTTGAGAAGAAAGATAGATAGCTTGGCTTGAGGATGCTGTTAATGGTTGTTGCTCATTAACATTATGTTCATGAGAGTTTTTGTGATAGCAAATTAAATCAGCTACCAAGCACAAGAAGCCTCCTCCTACCCCTCCTCAGTCATGCCCTATCTCTCCACTCTTTGGTTTTTCTTCTCACACCTTTCACTATTTGTCGTTTCTTATTTATTCTTTTGCTGTGCCTGTTTCTCTGAATTATAATGTGGCCACCACATGAGTAGCAACCCGGTGGCTCACATTAAATGACACATCCTCAGTTCCCAAAGCAATCATGGCTACAGAGTAAGCACCTCATTTGGTAATTATGGAATATGCCAACAGGTACAGGAATATACAGGCATGAGTTTTCAGGGCACTAAGAAGATATGAAGGAAGAGATTCTTATTTCTGTTTTCCAGATAAGATTCAAAGAGATTGAGTAACTCGCTCAGTTAGGAAACTACCCTGACTCCAAATTCCATCTCTTCTTTGTCAATACATCATGGGTAGTTCTCCCCTTGAGTAGTATATTAGTCTGCTAGGGCTTCCATAATGAAGAACCATAGACTAATCCACTTTAAAAAGAAAACAAAACAAATATATTTTCTCAATGTTGTGGAGGCCACAAGTCCAAGACCAATGTGTCAATAGGTTGACTTTTTCCAGAGATTTCTCTCTGATATATAGATGGTCATCTTCTCCCTATGTCTTCACAAGGGTCTTCTCTTTATAACTGTCTCTGTCCAAACCTCCTCTTGTTATAAGGACACCAGTCATAATGGATTAGAGTCCACCATAATGACCTCATTTTTACCTTAGTTATCTCTTTAGACTATATCCGAGTGCAGGGACATTCTGACATACAGGGAGGTAAGGCTTTAATAAATGAATGGGAGATACAATGCAATCCACAACAGGTGCTGATGTGAAATATTATTTAATAACTCTTTAATAGTCCTGATCTATCACTAATATAACTTACATACTGATATCTAAACATTTTTAAAAACTTTCTGAAAGCATGAGTACCCATGGCTCTTGTACCTATCATCTGAGTATCCTGGAAGGATCTCCTTTTTAAAATGGAGCCAACTCTTTCCTTCCCTTAAAAATGCTACTGATCACACCTGCTTTATGCCAGACATTGTCCTGATTAAGGGTCCACAAGAATTAATAAGCAGGCAGAGCACTGTTTTCGGGGAGTATCCAGTCTAGAAGAGGAAGCAGGAAAGTCCACAGAGAAGGACTATACAGGGTTTTCTCTGCTGTAACAAAAAAAAAACCTTGAAACTGTATTGGAGCATAGAAGGGCAGCCAACATGGACTCATGGTGAGGTAAGCATTTCAGAGGAGTATAAATCCTTAAGAGTTTTGAAAGGCAAGTAGCAGGTAGGAAGGCAAGGGTAGATAGGGGTAAGTATAGTGGACTGAATAGTGACCCCCCCGGAAAAAAAAAAGAGATTCCCACTGGCACCTCAGAATTTGACCTTATTTAGGAGAAGAGTCTTTGCAGATAAAATTAAGGTAAGCATCTCAAGATGAGATTGTCCTCAATTAGGTTGATCATTAAAACCAATGACAAGTGTCCTTGTAAGAAAAAAGGGGAAGATAGAGACAACAAAAGGAAAGGCCATGTGAAGTCAATGCAGGGAGATTGGAGTGATTTGTCTACAAGCCAAGGAACACCAAGAATTGCTGATAGTGACCAGAGGCTACGAGAGAGGCAGGAAAGGATCCTCCCTAAAAGCCTCCAGAAGGTACCAACCCTGCCAACAGCTTGAGTTTACACTTCTGGATTCCTAAAATATGAGAAAATAAATTTATGTTGTTTAAAGCAACACAATTTTATGATAACTTGTTACAGCAGCCTGAGGAATAGCAATGAAAAGTCTTGGTGGGAAGAATCTTGGTAGGGAACTATAAGTAGTCTAGGGTGACAGAGCTCAGTGCAGCTCAGTGGGCCCCTACAAAATAAGTAGAGCCATATCTTGATGGGAAAGTCATGTGGAATAAGTCACTTTCACTTTTGGAGGGTCTTTATTTCCTTTTCACTAAGATGAGATGGTTGGACTCGACATTAAGAACTCTTTAAATTAAAATAATAACAAAGTCAGATAAATAAATTTCCATGGTTTTTCTTTGTCCCCATAAAAAGCATACCAAAAAGTCCAAAATAAGTTAAGACCTAAATTCTTACTAAGAAAAACGAAACAATATCTGAGGCCTCTTGCCTTTCTTTCCTTTTCCTTCCATCCATACTTTCTACTCCACCCAGATCTTCATTAAGCCAAGCACTGGCTATAAAAAGATGAAGGGTAGAAGGCTTCAATGTGAACAAGCCCTGCTGGAATCACGTTTTCAGTTTTACAGTGGCTCTTGGAAGCTATCTCAGTTTCCTCCCCATTCATTCTGCTGGTCTGCCAGACCATGGGGAGGAATCGCACACCATCACTGACTTGAAGGAGCTCAGAGTCTGGTAGGGCAGACAGGCACAGAAGAGAAGGTTGCAACCAAAAGGCATACACATGGGGACAAAGAGTGACATAGAAGGGGCAGGAGAAATCCAAGAAAGCTTCCCAGGAGAGGGGACCCCTGGAGCTTAAAGCAGGGTGGTGACTTATAGCAGCATCTAAGCAGGTGCCTTTAACAAGAAGACACAGTCACATGTAGAAAGTGGGAGACAGAAAAGGCATGAATTTTTCATGACTTCACTGGCCATTGGAGACTTTCTGACGACTTCCACTATCTGATCCAGTTCTTGGATTTCTAGGAGACATCTTCTAAATATATTGCCTTTGTTAGTTCTCATCTTTTTTCATGTAGAACTCACGATACAACCACAGGCTTTCCTTACTCAATCCCTAGTTTGGTCCTCCTACACTATTAATGAGGACACTCTTTGTTCCCAGGGACAGAAAACCAACTTGAATTAGTTTATGCAAAAGGAGAGAGATGCTTGTTTGTTTTTGTCTGATGTAACTGAGAAGGACAGAAGTTGAACTGGAAAAACTAGAAGAATGGTTTCTCCATGAAGCCACTGGCAGCTTTCAGGATCAAATCTTCTCAAGAAAAGAAAGGGAGGGTTTTTTTCCCTCCTGGTTTCAGTTGAAAAAAAAAATGCAGTCAAGAACCCTGACTGGCTCAGCATAAGCCATGTCATTGTGTTGTGGGGTGTTTCCTCTAGAACATGTACTGTTGTGGGGAGGAGAGGTGGGAGCTTGGAGAAAGGAGGAATGTCAGGTAGCCACATAAAGGAGGCCAGTATAGACATAGACTCTGGGATGATTGTAGTGAGCTGGGAAACCATCCTAATTTGTGTCACTGTACTGTTCCTACTCCCACCCACAGCCAGCGTCTCTCCTTTTCCTTCTGACAGTGTAGTCTGTGTCTATAGGCTGTAAATCCTGGCTACAATCTTGAACATGGACCTTGAGATCAGGCTTAACCATAGTTACTAATCTGGAATGCTAGGAGAATAATAAGTTTGCAATACACAAAACGATGTCAGAAGCCCATGCACATTTTAATACGTTGAGTCTTCACACAGAGTTTGTTGCTAAGTCCCAGGAACCTTACTGAAACACAACCCTAATGAGCATGGAAAGCTGACTTTGTGGCCCACAATGAATCAAGAGAAGACAACCAGAGATGTAGGTGAAGAACTAGTGGGGGGAGGGCATTGCTTGGAGGCAGGCAGGGACAAGGGAATAAAGGAGGAAACCAGGAGAAACATCAGATCCCTTTAATGGAAAAGTGAGATCCTTAGAGCATCCCTAGGTAGCCAGGAGACCTTTCCTCTCCCTTCAAGGTAGAACACTAGTGATGCTGGCCAGGTTCACAATTACTGAAGGAACACCTAAGGAATCTCTCTGACTAGAGAATAGGATCATTGGTGGCTCTGATGGTACCCCCACCTACACAGCAAGTGATGAAAGTCAGAGATGCCTTCTCTGGAGGGTAACCCAAGGGCACACTGGCCTGCACTTGAGTTCAGACCAGGTTTTTGGAGTCAGATGGGCATGTGTAGATATTTTTAAGCTACAGGACTCACTGTCACCAAAAGAGCCAAACACCTGAGCCTTTCTTCCAGTTTTCCAAAGGCACACGTCAGTGTACAGGTTTGAGTGAGGAGTATGTTCCCTTGGCCCTCAGCCCAGGCCCCTCTATGGCTGTGCCAGAGGTGGGGATGCGTGGGAGGACACAGCTCATTGTGGCAAACCTCAGCTCCCCGGCATGTCTGGCTCTGGCAACCACCAAAGGTTAAAATAATTTTAATAAAGTCTTAATGAACAGCTCAAAGCCTCAGAGTTATTCCTAGGTCAATGGAGTTTAAGGCAAAATTCTGGGATCTATCCATTTTGGTACAGCCATTTACCGTCATGGTTCATGTCAACCACTCACCCACGAAACATTTCCAGAGCACTGAATTTAATATTAATAGTAAGTATAATAATGTTCACCATATGCCAAAGTGCAAAGCACTTTGCAGACATTATCTTATTTAGTCCCCAAAGCAATACTGTGAGGGTGTTACTGTCCCTGTTTTACAGATGAGCAAACTGAGACTTGGTAAAGTTAAGTAACCTTCCCCCACTGACCTAGAGGGTGAATGGCAGGGGATGGTCTCAAATCCAAGTCACTCCAACTCCAAGTCCCTGTGTGTTTTAATTGCTATATAATATGTAGTCCTTACATCTGAGTCTGGCCTCATGTTAATTACAGGAACTCAGAGACAAGTAAACTCATATTTCTATCCTCAAATTGCTCACAGACTGATAGATTAGTAAATAAAAAATAACAGTATAGTAGCATAGGAATAATGTCCTAAGACCAACTTGGAGAGACTTTGAAAACACTGAGGAAGGGCAATTACCCCAATCTGAGGAATCCAAGTTTTCCTGGTGGGGATGACTGTGAGTGGGGGCTTTGAAGGATGAAGAAGAGTAAGTTGTTTGCACAAAACAAGAATGGAGTGATCGGGATCCCTGGGTGGCGCAGCGGTTTGGCGCCTGCCTTTGGCCCAGGGCACGATCCTAGAGACCCGGGATCGAATCCCACATCGGGCTCCCGGTGCATGGAGCCTGCTTCTCCCTCTGCCTGTGTCTCTGCCTCTCTCTCTCTCTCTCTCTCTCTCTCTCTCTCATAAATAAATAAATAAAAATTAAAAAAAAAAGAATGGAGTGATCAAGGGATACAGAATCAAGAATTTGGTGTAGTTAGGGAACTTCCAAGTAGTGCAGTGAATTTACATTAAGCAACAGGAAGCCATTCGAGGAATTTATTTAGGGAGAGCTCAAAGCTGCATGGTTGGAAGTTCACTCTGGCAGCACTGTGGGACATAAGTTGACAGAGAGCTGAGACTCCCATTAGGAGCTGGGCACAGGGCATACTCCGGGTCCTTGGGCATTTCTGGGCACACAGCCTGGGTGAGAACCGATGCACAGAGCCAGCATTTAGGTCACAACCCACCTGTTTTCCAGGTGTGTGTTTGCACCTCAGAGGGTGCGACTGGTCTCCTGTAGATCCCTGCGATGGTATTCAGGCATCGAAACTGAAGAAAATATCCCATAGTTTTGTTTTTTGGGTTTTGTGTATGTGTGTGTGTGTGTGTGTGTGTGGTTGCAGCTGATTAAAACCATATTTGACAGAGTGTAAGGAGGAAAATACCCCTTTATTTGAAGGCAGCGTGTCAGAAGGGAGGTGAAAGATTAGGTGCCTTTGTCTGTACCATGATATCCTGTGCTGATCCAGAATCTGGCCTGCTGGAATTTTTCCTGGTGCTGAGAATATAAGGAACTATCCTTGGGAGTCATGGGAAGTCTCTCCCCCAAGCCCTTCCCACCTCTGGTAGGACAGTTAAGCTCCCTGCCTCTGCCCAGGAGCTGAGCCCACGTCCTCCTCTTCCCACACTCCCATGACTGTGGCAGTTTCACATCCAGCTTTGCCTCCAAAGGGGGAAGAAATAAAGTAAATCACTGTGATTGATTTACAAGAAAAGAAAGGTTAAAGGAACCATCTATGTAGTCTCTCGCTGGATAAAGACTTACGGGAAACAACATGAAAGTGTGCAGGTCTGGGAGATGGTGGGGAAGGTAGGACAGGTGACTGGAGACGCCAAATTCAAAGAAAAAAAGAGAGAAATGAACCGGTACTCCGTGTCTGCAGAAGATGGATTTTATGTATGTTATTCTATTAGTCCTCCTGGTATTCTTATGAGTTGATGCCTTTTATGGGGGTGAAAGCTGACATTCAGAGGCATTAAATTATTCGTCCCCCCAATAAGGTAGCTATTAAATGACACAGGTGTGTTTAGAACTCCCCATATCTGATTCTTGAACTTACCACATGAGTAGGGAATCTGTACTTTTTGAGGCCGGCTAATGAGCTGTAGATAATTTGGCAAGTCAGATTTCAAAACTTTAATATCACTCTACTTATGAAACCAGGATTTGAATCCTTATTCTGTGTTCAACCAAAGAAAATAGAAATGTCATTGAGGAATCTTGTCAAGAGGGAGGAAAAATCATCCTTCCCAAAGACTCTCTATTCCCAAACAATGAAAAACAGGCTAGACATCATCAAGTCTCATCTTTTGGAAGAGGAAGTGTGATATGGGGGGGGGGGGGGTGCGGTGGGGGGGGGGAGTGGATATTACATTGGCCTGAGTTGAAATCATATCACGTCCCATTTTCAAACTGGGCGATCTTGATCATGTTATGTGTCTGTTTTTCCCTCTCTCAGCTCGATGATTTCATCTATAAATGGAGATCATATTTCCTGCCTCATGAGCTGGCCACTAGAATTAAATGAGATAGTTTTGTAAAGGAGAAGTGCCTGGAACAGGGCCTGGCATATAGCAGCTAGTCAGTAAATGCCTGGTGTCTTTCAGTTGTCGTCATATTGTCACAGCTACTGTTACCCCTATTTCCAGGGCTACTCTTGTTGCTGCATCTGAAGTCCTTTGCCTGTAATAAAGAAATTCCCTGATTGCTTCTAATGGAGATTGAATGGCTAGCTCTGTCTTTGATTCTCCCCTCCCCCACACCCATTTGGCTTTTTTCCATGGAAACAGAAGGAGACCATCAGAGAAGAAATACACACACACACACACACACACACACACACACACACAAATGCTTGACAGGCAAAATGGTGGAATGCATCTGCCAAAAATCTACAACTTTACTCCAGGGGCAAACATGTGACTTTACTTTCGCCCACCAGGATGGACTTGTGCTGTCACAGCAAAAATTGATCTTCTGTTTGTGGGAAATTATACACAAGTTCCCTCTTGTCTGTACTGGGGAAAATTCAAGTCCAAATCCTTGCTCACAGATTCTGGCAAAGGTTTCCTGCTTCGTATCTGCTGATTGTGTTTCCACGCAAGGCTTTCCTGAGCACCTACTTACTGTGTACCAGGCCTGGGGAATGTCACTGAGCAAAAGCATGCGTGACCCCTGCCTTTGGGAACCTTATAATCTGGTTGTGGGGAGAAGGAGAAGATTAAATGGATCCAGGACTAATATGAAAATGGGACTAGAGAGGATGCCTGGGGGGCTCAGTCAGTTAAGTGTCTGCCTTCAGCTCAGGTCATGATCCCAGGGTCCTGGGATCGAGCCCTGTGTCGGGCTCCAGAGCCTGCTTCTCCCTCTCTTCCCTGCTTGTGCTCTTTCTCACTATCTTTGTCACTATCTCTGTCTCTCTCTCATATAAATAAATAAAATCTTCAAAAAAAAAAAAAAAGAAAGAAAATGGGACTAAAGCTGGGGATGAGCAAGACAAGTAGGCCTTGAGTAGGTAATAGGACAGAGAAGTGTGTCAGCCACAAGAAACCATCTACCCTTTGCTCCCATTGTAAGAAATGTGAGACAGCTGAGAAAATAAAGGATGGACAAACTAAGGAGAAGGAACCTGAGTTAGAAGTTGGCTTCAGGCTTTGATGTTGGATCTGGGGCCCAAATCCAACATTGTTACTTGCAGTTTAACTCAATCTCTCTGAACCTCAGATTTCTGATCTGGTAAATGGGAATAATCCTGCTCTCCCTGTCTGCACAGCTCTCTACACCTTTGCTCCTTGGTTAATTCCCTTACACCTGTAAGGTTTAATTTTTATAAAAAATTTATTTATTTATTTGAGAGATAGAAAGCGGTGGAGGAAGAGCAGAGGTGAGGAGAGAGAGAGACTCCAAAGCAGATTCCCTGCTGAATGCAGATTCTGACCTGGGACTCCATCTCACAGCCCTGAGATCATGGGCTGAGCCAAAACCAAGAGTCCTACATGTAACTGACTGAGCCACCCAGGTACCCCCCTGTCAGGTTTTACTTTAAATGCTTCTTCCTTGGGAAAGTATGCTTTCCCCCATTTACCTCAAATACAGTTTTATGTAGAGAACTGCCTGGTGTCTGTGGTACTCAACATTATGATGGGGGCTGTGGGAACCAGGGACCATGCCTACCTTGGTTATCACTTGTACTCCCGAGTTTAGGTATATGATTAGGCCTCAATAAACTTAAGTTTGGAGTAAAGTTGAATAAAGCCCTTAACAAATTCCCAGCATGTAACAGGCCTTTGGTAAATGGAGCTTATAGACACACATTGTTTGATGTCAGTGGTACAGAATAAATTTATGTAATGAAAATCACTATTAATAATAACTAAACTTAAATAATAATAATAATAACTAAACTTAACCACAACTTAGGTTTATGATGATGGCCCCTGTGCTTCCTTGCACTTCCCAACTTTTTTGCCTTTGTCACCTTCTCAGAGGCAAATATGATCTGAACTTTCATCATTTTTACTATGCTGTCCCATCTATCACTGTCTGACCTTACTCTGCTGAGTGGACCCTGAGATCCATGAACGCCCTGTTTGTTCCAGGGCTCCAAGTGCCTGGCTCAGTAACCTTGTGGGATAGAACCTGAGTTACCCAAACTCACCATTGATTGGAAACTATTATAACCCAGCACTAGACTACCACTTACACTTTCCAAAATATTCATATTCACCCTTTCACCCAACCCTTGTATTGTACCCATTGTGTTGATAGAAGAGCTGAGATTCATCAATGAAAGCAGAGTGCTCATATCAAATCCCACTGCCATTGATTTAAATCAGGGAACTCAAATGAAATGCCTTTGGAGGTCAGGCAGGTAACTTGATGGAATACAGTGTGCTGGGAGGGGACTGGGGGACCCATGTTGGAAGAAGAGCCTTTCCCACTAATTGCTAGCAGGGTAGTATTGCCAGATACTCCATTAAAAAACAACAACAAGGAGAAATCTGGATTTTCCTATGAATCTCACCACTTTTCAATGTTGGCATCTAACTCAAATTCTTTTAAAACACATTGTAGTCCAAACAAAACACAGCTACAAGTCAAATTCAGCCCATGGACCACCAATTTTACAAGCTATGATTTAAACTTTAAAATCTACAAAAATGTTTACATTGCCCTTCTTAGCAGGTAGAAACCCAGAGCCTTGGATCTTGAGAGTGGCTCCTAGGTACAATCCACTGACTAGTGAAATGAGAATGGAATGTCATGGGCATTTTAATGCCCTGACTTGGAAAAATTAAAAACATGTTGCACTCCACTCCTAATTTTCTTAAATTGTGCTGGTGCATGAAATCCAGAAGTCTGGAAACAAATGATTTAGCACAACCCCCCACATTTTATGGGGGGAAAAAAGTAGTCCAAGATCCCAATGGCCATTAACTGTATGAGCCCAAACATCAAGGTCAGGAGCCCTGGCCTCTTGTGTAAGACATTTCTGAACATATTCATGACTATCTACTTCCTACCTCTGCCAGCAAAACTGTCACCTCCTTAAGGGCAGGAAACCTCTCCTCCTTGCCCAGTGTTATCACACAGTAGGGGATCTGTCAGTGCTTGAAGCACACATGCCTTCCCTTCTGTGAAGTCTTTGCTTCCGTGATCAAAATTTTACTGAAAACCCACATCATCTACAAGAATTCTCAAATCCCATCAGTTAAAATTAGTTTTCTCTGTCCTGAACTCCTATGAAGCATTCATGCCTCTTCATTATAACTTAAGCCTTGCGCTAGAGGTACCATTGATTTGTCCCCACAGAAAGATTGTGAGTCAGTGGTGGGAAGAATTCATGCCTCACTCCATTCTGCATCCCTCCCACTTGGACAAGCTCAGAACCTTGTCTGGGGAAGGTACGTAACACTATCTATTGTACTTCCTTCCTTACACTGGCCTGACAGAGTGCTAGCACATAGTGGTGCTTAACAAGGTCTTTTGGGGGTGCCTAGGTGGTGCAGTCAGTTAAGTCTCTGACCCTTGGTTTCGGCTCAGGTCATGATATCAAGGTCTTGAGATCAAGCCCCACATCGAGCTCCATGCTCACTCAGCTTGGAGTCTGCTTGAGATTCTCTCCCCCTCTCCCTCTGCCCCCCCAACTCATGTGTCTTTATCTCTCAAATAAATAAATAAATCTTAAACAAAAAAATAATCTTTTGATTGCTGTTCTCTTTTAGAAGCTAACACAATGCTCAGAACATGATAGTCACTCAATACAATTTTTTAGATGAATAAATGGAAAAAGACCCACAGATCCCTTTCTTGAGAAGCTCCAGGGAATTTCCAGAGACTTCAAATTCAATGCAAATACCCTCATTGTCAGGTTTGAAGGGGAGTTTGCTGCTAGGCAGTCTCTTTATCGTTGTTGGAGGCAGAGCCGGTACTAGGATGAGGCAATGAAGGGGTCTGAGGTAGGAACTGAAGAAAGCACCCATTCATGGCAACATACAAGCCCCAGTGGAGCCCTTGTGGTAATGGAGTGAGGCTTCACTTGCCTTGAACTCCCTACTCCCAGCCTGGGTCTAAGGTATATTGTTGGCTTCAAGATCAATCAGCAAGGACGATCGCAACAAAGTACCATAGACTGTGCATCTCGAGCAATAGAAAATGTATTTTCTTACACTTCTGGAGGCTGGAAGTCTAAGATCACAGTGTCTGTAGATTTAGTTTCTTCTGAGGCCTCTCTCCTTGGTTGTAGATGGTTGCCTGCTTGCTATGTCTTCACACAGTTGTGTGTTGGTTTGTGTGTTTTCTGTGTCTTTTTTTTTTTTTTTTTAGAAAAACACCAGCCATACTAGATTTGGATCTGCCTCTATCACCTTTTGTCCAAAGACCATCACATTCTGAGATTCTAGGGCTGAGAACTTCAACCCATGAATTGGACAGGGGGCACAATTCAGCCCATAATAACCCTCCAAGCACCACAGTTAACAAGTTGTTTGATCTCTTTGAGATGCTTCTACCTTAGTAAATTGGCAATTATAATAAAATGATTCACTATCCATTAAAAAAAAAAAGTTGCGTGGACTTTCATGCAGCTATACAGTACTTATTCCTACAAGAAATAGCAAAATCCTCTCTTGCTGCCATAATCCCTGTACTACAACAGCATCCTCTCCCTCATCCATTCCCTACCTACAGCATCAGGCAAAGAAGATTTACTATATACTAGACATCTTTGGTTATGATATATGATGTGTGTGTGTGTTATGAACAGAGAGGGAAAAAAGGAGAGAGGCCCACAATCATTTATGTTCCCCATAAAGTATGGCTACAGACAGTACCTAGGTTTAAGTGCTCATAAATTCTTATGAAAATGATTTAAATTATAACAACTCCAGAAATAACTTTAACTGCAGGATGACCAAATGTTTAATTCACTGGTGGAGGTTGTCTGTGGATCCTGGCAGTTCGAAAGAGACAGAACTATTTACTTGGATCATTTTTAACTTCAACAATGCTAACTATGCTAAAAAATAATTTTTAAGTGTAAGGACAGAACAGAGAACACTTTGAAGTTAAAGATTTATAGCTCTGTGTAGTTCAGAATATTCCAGAAATGTACTGGTATGCTTCTTAGGACATGCATATTCCTTTAGCAGTTGGAATATTTCTTGGAGTTTCCAGTGGGCCTGCTGCATTTTGGCAGGAAAGATGGATTGGGAGAGAAGCTAAGGCAGTGTGAGGTATGAGTAATGGCAAAGAGGGGGAGATATTAGTTGAGTAAAGAACACTGCAGCCTACTGAAGCTAGTAGGGACTACCAAATAGCTTGCCTGCAGAGTGAAGCCTGTCATGAGAGCATCATGGAGACATGCCTTCCATGTGACCAAACCATGCAGACTCCTAGCTTCACAACTTTGCTTGCATATTTTCTCAGTCTTTGAATTGTTATGCTACATGCTGAGTGATTTTCGAAGATTTATTTTCTGTTTTACCATTTCTTTCTTCAGTTGCGTCTAAATACCTGCTTAAAACTTGCTACTGGCTTTATACATTCAGATTATGTTTAATTGTCAGACTGTAAATTCCCCTTTGAAAAATTCTTTTGCTTTTATAATGCTAAATATAAACACTATGATCAAATGCTATGATGTGTAATCATACATGTGTCTATGCATATATTCCCAAGTATGTATATAGACATATATACATACATATTCCCATGTGCTCTATGGGATTCGTATATGTATGTGTGTATATACTTAAATTCAGACTGTTTTATTACCACATGTAGTCAAGGGTCCTACCTCCTTGTTTGATGTCCTTTATAGTGAGTGTTTTCTGCACATGATTTTTAATATGTCATCCTCTATGGAGATTTGTTTTTCGGTACAAGGGGAGAATTCAAATGGTTGTTTTCAGGGCATTAGGGGTCAAACTTACTTTTGCTTTAAATTTCCAACAACAATCTAAAGGAGGGCAATCCATAGTGCTTATCAGGTTTCTGAGGTGGAGACTGGATAGCAAGCTTAGTTAATACATTGGGCTGGAGTTGAGTCCCAGAAGATCCATTGGGTCAAGTTCAACAAAATATGAATCAACAAAAATACTTCAGTCTAGCTGTGAAAAGCTGCCTACTTTTACAGTTTACTAACTCATCAAAATGGCTTTTCTTCCTTTGGAGTTCAGCACTCATTTCCCTGGTCAGCCCCTCACCTTCCAGTACAAAGCTGCTGCTGACACTTCAGGTCTGAGTTCAATGCCATTTACATTGGACAGTCTTCCCTCATCAACCTCCTCAAGATTGGAATGGATGTCTTTCATTACACCCTAGTACAGTAGGTCCTCTACTTTCCTCCATCTTGGGGTTCATAATACTCACTGATCCTTTCTGTCTCTTCTATTATTCAGGAATTTCACTATTAGATAAAATTCTTAAGGCTAAAGATTATGTTTTTAAATGATAATTCAAACAAAACCACCATATTGAGCACTCACTATATACCAAAAGGCTAAAGCAATATTTTCACATAAACTTTATCTTTTATTATTCACAACAAATTTGAGAAGTTTTGCATATTTATCTCCACATCAAAGATGATTAAAAGGAGGCTCAGAAAGGAAAAGAAATTTTCTTAATAGATGTCAACTGATAAATGACAGAGATGGGATCCAAATCAAGGTCTGCCCTTCAGATTTGTATTCTTAGTAATATCCTGTATTCTTGGGGGTGCCTGTGTGGCTCAGTCACTTAAGCATCTGACTCTTGGTTTTGGCTCAGGTCATGATCTCAGGGTTGTGGGATCAAGCCTGGCATACAGCCCTGCATAGGCTCTGCACTCAGCATGAAGTCTGCTAGAGATTCTCTCCCTCTCCCTCCCCTTCTGCCCTTCCCACTGCTCATGCTCTTCTCTCAAATAAATAAATAAATGAAAATTTTTAAGTCTTATATTATTTATTCCATATCTACATCCCCAGTATCTCTGGAGTAGGTGTAAAATGCACATTTTACAGTAAATCTATGTGAATTCCCGGGTGCTGAAATAACAAAACTTTCCAAAGGGGAAAGAACACAGGGGAACTACAATGTTCTGGTTATATACTTCTGCATGTGAAACTACCCCCAAGCCTTAAAAAAACCCTTTTCTATTATTTCTCATCATTTTGTAGATCAAAAATTTTGTAGAGCTCAACTGGGAAATCCTTCCACATGTGGCATCACCTAGGGTCACTTGATGGTATTCAAGTGATGGCTGGTCTGATCTGCAGAACAAGTTGGTGGAAATTCTGAAGATTGGGCTCTACTAGGTTCCTCTCCCTTTCTTTGTGAAGTCTCAAGTCTTTTCTATCTGATCTCTCCTGCAGAGTAGTTAAACTTCTTACATGCAGCTCAGAGATTCAAGAGACCAAGGCAGAAGCTGACAATTGTCTTCAAGGCTTGGCTTAGAACTAGTACAACTTTACTTCCACCTTATCCCATTGGTCAAAGCAGTCACATACCATTCCATATTCCAGGGGAGGGAAAAAACACACTGTGTCTTGGTTGGAAGAGGGAAACACACTGTGTCTTGTTTGGAGGAATGTCAAAGAATGTGTGACCATCTTTATTTACTACATAGAATGAGTTCAATGACAAAAGTGGTATTGGGCAGTTAAAAAAAAGGGGGGGGGCTTGAATTAATGGTATACAGTGCTTATCTCTGAGCTAAATCAGGTCATTTATTATCCTCTCTCACAAACCCTGATTTTTTCTTGTCCTGTCCTCATCATAGACTTTATTTTTTTTTCTCATACTAGACTCTATAATGTTTTACTTGAGATTGCTTGCCTAAAGTCTGGTTCCTGTGCTAGATTGTTAGCTCCATTAGGGCAGTGATCATTTTTGTTCTGTATACCACTGTACACCTAGCATTCAACACAGGGACATGCACACAGTGGGAACTCAAGTAATACTTGTTGGATGGATGGATGGGCAGGTAAATGGGAAGAATTTACAGATGGGTCTTCTACCCACTGGACTAAGTGACTAGAGCTCAATTCCCCCTTTCTCAAAAATTATCTTTGAGGTTTCTTAAAGACCCAACGTTCCGTAATTCACCAGCTTAGGGATATAAGATGACTGTAAGAAAAAAAAAAAAGCATATGCCAATGTCTGGATAAGGCTGCCAAGAAAACTAATGGGATCTCAGGCTCTTATGAATGAGAATGCCAAGTCCAGGACAGAGTCCACTGTTCAATGTTCTGAACTCTAACTGGAAACCACCTCTGCTTCTGACCACAGCACTTTTTAGAAAGATATTAACAAATTGGAAACTACCTGGGGGTCACTGTATGGTGGGTGATGGGCCTGGATGTCATAGAGAGGTTGAAGAAATTGAGAATAGTCTGGCAAAGGGGGGGGACCTTAAGGCTCATCATAAATGTATTTAATTGTTCAAGTTGCAATCGCAAGGCAAAAGTGGATTTGTTCTCTGTGAACCCCAGAGGACTATTACTGGTGAATAAAAGTTACATGAAAGAAAATTTCTGCCCAACAGAAATTTCTAACCAGGGAGCTGCCTGATAAATGCTATAATGTTTGGAGAAAGTTGTGAGTTCTCTAACACCAAAAATATTCAAGGAAAGACTCTCCATGTCTAAATATGGATGTAGAAAAAAAGAATCAAAGCACAACTAATAATGGACCGGATGACCTATATCGGCAAAGTACAAGGCTGGGTGGTATTTGTGGATTTGGAATCAGAGAACCAGAGTTCTAATTGCATCTCTAACATTTTGATGTGATGTCAGGCACATGACTTTACCTCTTCAAGAAGAGGTCTGTGAGAATTAATAGAAGAATCCATATAGTACCTAACACATCAAGTGGGACATAGTAGACTTCTATGGAATAAAAGGAAATACCCTTTTATTATTTCTATAGTATTATGACATGAAGAGGACAATGAATGTATCCTGAACATCTGCCTTAATCCAAGCTTTATAGATAGATGATAGATATCCCTGTATATATCTCCATATGTATATAAACTTCTTATCCTTTCATGACCCTATTAATGTAATTTGTTCTTAAAATTCCCTTTTCACAAACGAGGAAACTGAGACTTAGAGAGTAGAAACAACTCACCCAAAGTCACACACCTAATAAGTAGGTAAACAAAGGTCTAAATCCAGATATTATCACCTCAAGGTCCAATCTCTTCAAAAATAAGCTGAAATAGCCTTCTATAAATATGTCCCTTTATTCTAATGATCCCATTTTTGTTAAGTGTTAAACAGACATTTCTCTTGTTTTCTCTGCTTGGCCAGGGCTGTGGGGGCCAGGAACTGTGTCTGTATGCTGTTCATACTCTGTATCTCTAGGCCAGTTCTAGGTACATAAGAGATCTCAGTATTTCTCACTGTTATTTTGCTTCAAATTTATTTCTGGAGAAAATGATTTCTTATAGTATTTATTTGGGGTTGCTGGATCCTAGACATTGAAAGAATGGAGTTCACATCCATAAATATTTTATTTCTTTGGGTGATCCTAAGCCCATCAACCTAACCTGAGTATTGAAATGGACCTCCTTCCAAGTTCGTTTGTTTGTGCTTCCAATTCAAAGCATGGGTAATTCAAGTTAATTTGAGGAACACAAGCTTATCTATTGCTAATTGTGAGACTTTGGGTGAGTTACTTAAGAGCACTCAGCCTCAGTTATCTCATTTATAAAGTATGCGTAATAAGTCCTATCTTACAACATTTTGTGATGATTAAATGAGATAACATAGCACAGGAAAAATGATGTGTTCAACAAAATGTCTCATTTTTCTTCTGAAAACATAAGTATTCTTCCAGCCCCCTTAATAGTGTAAGTAAAAGCCTAGATGCTTAAATATAGCCAAAAGAATAGGACATTTGTGATAAAGCCCCTTTCCAGCTTGAGATCTCAGAAACTTCTACTCACTAATTCTTCTCTAGTTACCATCCAGATGTAAAAAATGTTCAATGGTAGACTCTAAATTCCTAGAGGAGGTTTGAGGTTAAAGGTGCCACTCTGTGGGAAGAATGATGCTCCAGCCAAACTGGACTGTGGTAAGAACAGAAAATACAGCATATACGATAATTATGTGGAGATTGATTATTACAGCAACTAGTGCTACTCACCCTGACTTATACAACCAATAAATGCACCTGCCACATAATAAGCACCCCATAATTGTTATGTCCTTACATCCCTTCTCATTTATTTAATACCACAATATACCAGAATAGAGAATATTTTCAAATAGGAATACCATTATAATTTACAAGGCTTCTCCTCTGTGTGCAAAAATATATACTTATTTGAATTTTGTAACTCTAGAACTGGCAGAGAACTAGTACCTTAATTTTTCAGTCAAAGAAATTCAGAACAATCAGGAGGAAAAGAAAACTAGTCTTGTATGAGCATTGTCTGTAGGCTTGATAGCCAAGTAAGTGCTTCATTCAAAGTTCTTCATATGTGATAATGTAGATAGTCAGTACTATTAAAACATTTCAGATGAAGACACTGATACTCAGAGAAGGCCCCCAGTTTGCATACTTGGTAAGTAATAAAGTTGGAAGTTTAACTTGAGCCAGCATGTCTCCAGAATCTGAACACATGCACAGTCTAGCTTCTCAAAGGTCACACAACCAGACTTCCACTAAGCGCATAGAAGAGCAGAAAATTGTTGACACCTAATCCACATTGCCTGCCTCTACAGACACATGATCTTCTCTGTTGTAAGTGGTTTCCCACCTATTCAAAAGATAGACATCTTTTTTTTTTTCCCATTTGCCTCTCCTCAATGAAAACACTGTAGCAGTGGTTGAGTGAATCAATCGATTTCAAAATTTAGAATTAACTGTGACTGTCTCTTTATGAAATCAAATAAACTAAAATATGCTTTTTACATTCCCCAAAATAAATGTATTTTTCACAAGGGAAAATATGGGTGTCATTTGCCATTGAGTAACATGGCAACAGATGGAACTCAGTGTGAGGCACAGAAATCCATGGGTGTTTCCTGGTGGAGATGCTGTTTGCCAGAAGAACGCTGAATTGTGAGGCTGTTTTATAGCAATAAAAATTGTTTTAAAAGTTATTCAAACATAATTAATCTTCCCAAAAATATTCTTCTTCCTTGGTGTTTTTGTTCTCACCAGTGTTTGAGGAATCTCTCCCTAGGATTGAGTCATCAAACACCTATTTTGATTTTTTTTAATGTTTTATGTTTAGATACAGACATGTCATTACCCACTGAGAGCTTAGTCATCCTTTTTTGGGGTCACATTAGTGCCTCCACCCATCCCCAAGTCTAGCTTTCAGCCTCAATTATCCTATATCCACCTTCAAATCCAGCTCATCTAGCTGCCAACTAGTCCCCATAGATGGCTTAAACCATCTCATCTTCAAATCTTGTGTTCCCCCTTCTTGCTTTCTCCCCTTCACATCCCCCTTAGAAAATCCTTCCATCTTCCCACATCCAATCTCCTTTCTGAAAAAGCTTTTATTTATTTGTGTGCTTGTTTTTCTAATAACCCTTTATCTACGATATTGCTATAGAGGCTCATTCTTCCAATTCCATTAATTTTTGCCATGAGAAAAAAAATAAAGGCATTTCTAAGATTCACTGAAAGTCAGGAGACAAGAAATCAGAAAATCAACATCCTTGGAGTACTTACTCTGGGCCTGGCACAATGCCTTGCACTTTACAAATCTTACTATATTGACTGCTCATGATGACCCTGTGAAGTAGACTGGCATGCTTCTATTGAACAATTAAGAAACATAAAGCTCAAAGAGCTTAAGGAATTTCCCCAAAATTACCCATCCATGAAATAAATAAGAGTGTGGGAATTGAACTGAGTTCTCTTTACCTCTAAATCCCTTATACCTCCCAGGACACCATTATATTCAGCTTCCTTCACTGAGTAAACCAAGCATGTAAATACTGATAGGATAGGATTGTTAAAAAAGGGAGAAACATATATATTTAACTCTCCAAATTTTAGTATGAACCACATTGTCTATACTTGATTTCATGGAGACTTGGATTCTAGTGTCTATATGGGATATCTGTACCTATTTGACAAATCAAGCATCCCATCAGCTTCTCCATTTGCATGAAAAAAAAACCTGGAAAATTTGGTGGATTTGATGTCCCATAGGTGAACTGGCCAACTGCTTCTGTTACTTTGAAATCTGTGTTGGATTAAATCCTAAGTAAATTCTTAACACTCCAAACTCAAGAAGAAGAAAAAGAAGGAAGGGGAGGAAAAGAAAGAGAAGTAAAATTGTACACTTAGTAATTTTCCTAACGTAAATTAGGAAATTTCAGGATCCTGAAGTAGTTCTCATCAAATAGAAAACAGACACTGTATGAGAGACCATTGCTCAGTAAAAATGATACAGACCCTGGAGCATAAGACTTTTTTTTTTCTTCTGAAGGAGAGGTTTGCATTTCTATCTGGAAAAAAAAATGCTCCTAGATACTATCTAGCAAGGTATTGACTTTGCTGCTCCTGGAACTTATAAAATAAGCAATCAACTTCTTGCCAGGGCTGTTGTTCAGGTAACTCTTGCACTGGCAAAGAGTTAGCTTAGAAGGTCTAACATTCTGTCAAGCTCTGATAGAGACATGTGACATGGGGATATTAACTGTTATTCAAAATCTATATACCAGGTATGGTGCTTTAGGTTAAACATGAATTAACTATTCTAATATACACCTGTGCGCGCACACACTCACACACACACAGACCCTAAGAAGCAGAGGGCTATCATCATCCTAATGTTAGATATGGAGAAAACTAAGGCTCACGCAGTTTGGAATACTTGCCCAAAGTTACAGAACTCATGAACAGGGGATTGAAATTAGGTGTTTGCAGTGAAAATTTCTAGGCTATACTGCTTAACGTAACATCTCCAAAAATGTATAACATTCTTCTAGGCTATACTGCTATACAATTTCTAAACTATACTGCTTAAGCTAACATCTCCATAAATATATATATATATATAACAAAAATTATATGTAAAACAAAACTACATTAAAAATATAAATATATATGACACAATATATATTGGCTCAAGGCCACCCAGCAACTAGATAACTAGATGATGGAGACAGAGGTTTGACCCAGGCAGTCTGATTGAAGAGACCTAACCTATATTCACTCCACTGTGATGCTCTAAATAGAACACCCTCTGGACCCCATTTTCCTTGTGAAATCAGGGAAGCATAACTCCGACACGGAGAATAGAGATGACTAAGTAACGAAAAGAATACCTGGGAGTTAAGTGACCTCAGCTCTTATTCTGGTTCAGAAACTAGATTTCTGCATAACTGGGGCAAGCCATTCTCTCTTGACTCTCACTCTTGTCAGTGATTTTCAAACTGCAAAGAGAATACTAGGAGCTCCTGAGTTTTAGGGTCCCTGGAGGGGTGGGAGTGGAACCTATTAGATAACAGCATGAGAGACACAAAGAGGGACTAAAGAGCACTTGGTGAGGTTGCCCCAAAGCTTAGTATCACATGCTCCACATGTATCTCATGTAATGTTTTCATCAACCCAGTAAAGAAGGTGTCATTTTCCCCATTTTACAGATTAGATAAGCAAGGCTTATGGAAGCTGATGAAGACTGTATTAAATCCATGTCTTACTGACTCCAAAGTCAATTGAACCACCCTACTACTTTGAAAGAGGATACTTTCTTTCTGAGGTATCAGACATAAAATGGGTCTGAATTATGAGAAACTGGCCTCCTGACACTACATCAAAGTCATCTTAACAATGCATTTCCTAGGACCCCACAGTTCTACTGATTTGGGGTATCCTGAGTTGTATCCCAGTAGTCTGACTTTTAATGAGCTTTTTGGATAATGCTTATTAACACTGATCTTGTAAAACTACTATGTGAATGGAACAGTGGCCGGAGAACTGGTGGACTCATGCTGGAAATGTAAAAGTAACTAAAACTGATAGAGCTAGAGGAGGGAGGTTGGATATGCATGTGTGTGCGTGTAGGTATAGTATGGAGTGTTGCATGCATGCGTGCATATGGGTGAGTGTGGTGCTAAAAGACACTGAATAGACAAGAGAAGAGGGAATTCTTTGTCTCAAGGATTTTTTTTTTTTTTTTTTTTTTTGAGGAGTGAGTCACAGGTTCACTTTACTGTCAGGTCCTCCAAGAGACTTCCTGAACCATTCTATTTAAAGGTTGTCTGCCATTATTATCTATCACTTTATACTGCTTTATTTTTCTCCCTAGCCCTCATCTTGTCTTACTTTACGTGTTTGAAGTCTTGGTGCATTTACTTATTGTCTCTCTCCCTGTAGAATGTGAGCTGCCTGAAGACAGGGATTTTGTTTTGCCCAGTCCTCTACACCATCATTTAAACAGGGCCCATATGTTGTAGAATCTCAATAAGTGCTTGTTAAATGAGTGAATAAGATGAGCTTCCAAAGAGGCATAATTTTGTGAATTTTGAAAATCATTTGGAGTGGCCATAAAAGAATTAGGAAAACTTCCTGCCAGATCAGAGGGGAAAAAGGAAGATTAAAGGGCTCTGAAAGAAGTAGCCTAGTCAAAAAGAAAAAAAGAAAAAAAAGCAGAAAAATCTCTACCACCTAGGAACCTTAAAAAGTTCATTCTTCTCTCTGAAAATGAATTTTACCATGAATAAGCACATGTACCTCCTGGCCGGTTTGGGGGGATTAAATGTAAAAATGCCATAAGGGATCTAGTTCAGTGATGGACAGGAAGGAGAGACTTAGTGTAAGTTTATTATTTGAGGAGACAATGTAATGAACTAAACAGTCTAGAGCACAGTTCTAGAGTTGTGTTGCTGATATTTTTTGTTCTGGTTTCCCCACTTCTTTACTGTAGGAGCTTTGGAAAGTGACTCAACCTCTCTGAGCCTTTTCCCTATAACTGTGAAATCTGATTAAAAGAATATCTACCTTACAGTTTGTTGAGAATACTAAATGGCTCTGGTCATGAGCGTAAGTAAGGCCAGGGAAGTTTTCCTGGACATGGTAGTGTATCAACTAAACCTCAAATAATGAATTGGACCTAGCCAGGTGAAGGACTAAGATATAGTGTCCTCGGCAGAGACTCACATTGACAATGTATGGTTAGCAGAGTGAGAATAGGCTGTTTGCAAAACCAAAAGTAGTTTGGTGTAGTTAAAGCAGTGGATTTAAAGGAGATATTGGTAGGAGGTGGGGCTAAAATGGTGAGAAAAAGCACAAGTCTGAGGAACCTTTCTCGTAAGTCCAGCCAAGGAGGGAGCCTGATTTTTATTCTAAGATCAGTGGAGTGCCAGTCAAGGTTTTGCGGAGGACAGTGATAGCTTTCATTTTAGAAGGTCACTCTAGGAGTGATGTAGAGTTACTATAAAGACTAAAGGCTAAAGAACAATTGGGGAATGGCCATAGTGTTCTAGGTGAGTGATAGATGATGGTGCCAGAAACAAGGTAAATACACTAGGGAGAGAGGAAAATGAGGATAGAGCCAAAAAGCATTTAGAAAACAGAGTCACTATCAAGATCGGTTGAGGATCACCTCTCTAGAACTTGCAGTGTCTTCCCAGAGAATGAACAACTCAGATTTTATCAAGAAGACTTAAATGTTGGCAATAATTACCTGTTCAGGAGGAAAGATAAGAGAGTTCAAAATTTTTAACATCTTTTTCATACTTGGCTGAGGCTATAAGGTGGACTTTATATGATATTCACTGTAATAGTATGTGGTAAAATATTCATTTTACAGATAGGTTTGAAACAGGTAAATTGGGGTGCCTGGGTGGCACAGGCAGTTGAGCATCTGCCTTTGGCTCAGGTCATGATCCTGGGGTCCTGGGATTGAGCTCCAGCATCAGGCTTCCTGTTCAGTGGGGAATCTGCTTCTCCTTCTCCCCATCCCTCCCCCTGCTCATGCTCTCTCTCTCCCACTCTCTCAGATAAATAAATAAAATATTTTTTATTGAACATACAAATTTGCAAGATTTGAATGGGGGAGCTAAAATTCATATATAACTTTCTTGGACTCCAAAGCCTGTATTTTTATATTAGTATCATGTTTCAAAGACATAATAAACATCCTCAAGTTTCTGAGGTGCTAGTCATTTAACAAACATCATTAGCATCTGCTATGTGCCAGTCTTTGTGCTTCGTGTAGGTGTGGATAGTGATGAATTAGATAAATTCCATGACTTCAGAGAGCTTTTAAATGTGTACACATATAAAAAATAGAAGGTGACAATATCTAAGAAGAATTATGGCAAACAAAAGGAGCAGACTGAGTTATAGGAAGATCATAAATTGGGAATCTGCCATATTTAATTTGAAATGCCATTCTATGTGGGGATATCTAGGATATAGGAGTTATACATTTAGAAATAACCTATATATCTGTGGTATTTGAGACCTTAAAAATAGATGGGTTTGCCAAGGGCAGGGTCTAGAGCAGTATGTTTCAATTTGCTCCAAAGTGTTTGTTTAGATTTTTAAAGATAAGAATAGATTAGTGTTTTCCAGAGTTTGTTCATCATAGAATCCTTTTAATAGCAAAACCCGCAGAACTAATGTTCCAGAGAACCCACTCTGAGAAATTATGATCTAGTCTAGCAAAGAGATTTCTGTTAATCAAAAGAAGAAGAAGAAGAAGAAGAAGAAGAAGAAGAAGAAGAAGAAGAAGAAGAAGAAGAAGAAAGAAGAAAGAAGAAAGAAGAAAGAAGAAGAAAAAGAAGAAAAACCTGGATTTTGCTCCAGTAACAATTACTCTACATCTCTCAGTAGTTTAAAACAACAAAGGTTTATTTATTGGTTATTAGTCTTCAGTTGGCAGGGGGATCTTTCCTAATTGTTACTCGGAGCCAGATTCATGCTGCAGCCACCATCTTTAATGTTGTTTGTCTCTGCATGAGAGGGAGGGAAAGAGCAGGGAAAAAGATCTCTGGTAGGTTGCAAGTCCACCCACTAAATTTCCCGGTGTGGTAGAGATACATATTACTTATCTTTATAACTCACTGGCCAGGACTATTCTCCTGTTCCACTTGACCACAACATTGCTTGGTGAGCATAAGTTACATTCACCCGAAGGAGACAACCTTAAAGAATGTCTCTACTTACAGAGCAAGAGAAAGAGTCTTGAACAAAAAAAAAAAAAAAAAAAAAAAAAGATAATGAAAGAGGTTGATGAAGTATTTCAGAGTATAGTTTAAGACACAGATTTCATTGAAATACTCTTTTCAGACTTCTCTTTTAAATTTCTTTCTCTTTGGAAGGTGGGACAAGGAAATTCTGTGCTGACCTAAGTTTTGCTATGATCTTCTAATTTTTCACCATTTCCCTCTTTCCAACCTAAGGTCACATTTTTTTTTTTTTTTGGATGGATTGTTGATTCACTATGTCTGGAGCTCTCACCTGTGTCACTCTTTCTTGCTGAAATCCTTCCTGTTTCCTGACATGTTTCTGGTTGGTGATCAACTTTTCCTTTCTTTCATAGTTTAAGGAGGTTAGACAAGAATCATCCCATCTGACCTTTTGTGGTTTCACTCCTGGTGTTCTCTTGCTCAGACTTTTGTGCCTACCTTCAAGGAGCCCCACCCCTGGGTGGTGAATGGACTTTCCTCCTCTCTCTATTACTGTCAACTCTTCTCTCAAAGCCAGTTACCCTGATCAGCCCATAAACCAATTTCTTCATCTTACTTAAAGAACATGACAAAGTATGATGTACACAGGATTTGGAGTGCAACAGGATGTGTAAAATCCAGCTCTACCAATCTAGCCATGTGGCCTTGGGTGAGTTCCTTCTTACCTCACTCAATCTTCTTTTTCTCATCTATAAAGGAAGTGACACAAAACCTCATAGACCAGTTATGACAGTTATAGGAGAAGACGGTAAGTAGTACATGAATATTGCTTCTTGTGTCATTTGCATACCTTACCACCCCAAGACGTAATGACTCAAAACATAAATAGCATGTCATGGCTCACAAGTCTTTAGATCTTCTACGATGTTCTGATGTGGCCAGGCTTAGATAATCTCAGGTGGGCTCCCACATGTGTTAATAATAGTTTACTGGTAGGTCAATTGGGGCTGGCTAGTCTAGAACAGCCTCACTGATTGCTTGGCAGTTAGCTAACTATGGGCTTGGGCAACAAAGGCGAGTTGACCATGCGTCTCTCAATATGTAGCTAGATAGAGTGGGCTTGACTTCATGGAAGCTGACAAGGTTCCAAGGGAGAAACTATAAGTGTGCAAGGCCTCTTGGGCCTAAGTTCAAAACTGGCACAAGGTCTCTTTTGCCATTCTGTTGGCACACTCCCAGGCTATGCCAAATTTCTGGGTTGGCAAAAGAGACTCCACTTCAGATGGGGAAGCTGTTAAGTAGCATTACAAAGGCTGTTGGTACAGGAACTTGTAGGACCTTAGAGCCATTTGTGCAAACAGTTTGCCAGAGTTCCACTTTCTTTCTTCTGCTCTCAAGTTTTTCCTACTTTAGTTCTGGTCCCTCCATTTGTGAACTTCTTAAAGTCAGGGTCTATATATTACACATCTCTATATTCCACATTTTCTGATCATCAAATGAACACAGGTATCATCATCACCATTCATTAAATGCTGAATTTATTCCAGACTCTGTTTTGATCATTCTTCAATACATCATGTTGTCCTAACAACTGCTCTCTTTGTGGTTGCAACTCTTGACTATCTTCCCGTTCTCATGCACTTAGTAGGTGCCCAGTAAAAATCTATTAAATGAACTTATTTTTCTTCTGTCCCTGACTATTCTGCAGAGTTAACATCTTCTCTGTGGTTCCAGGAGATGGATCCAGAAGTGAGACGGTGAGTCAGTCATTCCCATCTCTGACTTCTCCCAATACCCACTTCTGTGGCTCACCTGTCTCACCTGCAATTCACCCTACAGACTTGTTATCCTGGGTTGAATTCAGCCTCCCATGAACTCTTGTAATACTTCTCATGCCCCGCAGTGCCTGTATTACTCATCTTGCTCACCCACACACCTCCTACTCCACTCTGCTCATGTCTTTGCCCACAATCCTCCCAGGCCTTTGCTTATGGGAGTTTATCACAGTTATTTTTCAGAGAGAAATGCCATAAACCTTTATGCTTAGTCATGAAGAGCAATAATAATAGCAATGTCTTTGTAGTGCCAAATACCTGTCCTGACATCTCATTTAATTTCTAGAACCACCCTGATAGATATGAGATACAGATACAATAGTCTCCATTTACAGACATCACTACCAAGGTATGGAGAGGGTTAGCAGCTTGCTCAAGGTCACACAATACAATGATGTTCAAGATGGGGATTAGAGGAAACTCAGGATTTATGATTTAAAGGCAAGCAGTGGCTCCATCCTCTTACTCAACCAGATCTATTCTGAAGCTTCATACGTTTCTCCAGCTTCTTAGTCTATTGTCCAGCAATGCTAACTCAACATGATCAAGGAACATCTAATAGACATCAACTGTATGCCAGGCACAATTCCAAAATGGGAGACATGCAACATCTCTTAGACACGTGTGTTGTATATGAGAGCGCTTTGTGTTTAAGCAGCCCTGGTTTCTAGTTAAGTTTCTATCCCTTGCCTGTTTTGATATCTTGAGTAATTTCTATATACAATTTTTTTTCGGTTTCTTCACCCTCTAGAAGTTAGTATTAACCTTCACACCACAGGTTTATTAGGACAATTAAATGAGATGATGGAAATAAAGCTCTGACACATAGGAGCCACTCTACAGGGCTACTATTATTGTTGTTGTTATTAATAAATATAAACAAGGTAAGAATGAGTCATGTTAGTCACAATTACTCAATCCTTCCCTGTTAGATCTTCATCACATTTATGTTTTTATTATTCATTCCTTGTTTGTCAACCAGAGATATAAACCTTTTTTTGTTTTATGTACCTAGTTCCAGGATGACCCTTTCTTTTTAACATATTTTTTTTAATTGGAGTTCAATTTGCCAACATATAGCATAACACCCAGTGCTCATCCCATCAAGTGCCCCCCCTCAGTGCCCCGTCACCCAGTCATCCCCAACCCCCACCCACCTCCTTTCCACCACCCCTTGTTCATTTCCCAGAGTTAGGAATCTCTCTGTCTCCCTTTCTGATATTTCCCTTCTAACTCAAAGTAGTAATTTGAGACATTCATGACATATCTGGGTCCCTTAAGTGTATTTTTTTTCCTTATGCAAAAGTACACATGAGCTAGAAAGGTAGCCTTGGAAAATAATTGATATCCAAAAAAAGTCTAGGAAAATGAAACAATGAGTTCTTCATCTCTGGACTCACATGGGGCCCAATTTCTGAATACTAAACACAGAAGCTTGGACTATGATATTACGAAGAGTAGTTGGTTCAAACCCTTATGATCTAAAATTCTTTAAAGTCAATTTTACATATATTATAGATTTCTATATTCTGAGATGTATTAAGAATCCACAAAAGTTAAATGCTAATCTAGACAAATCATAAGGTATTTCCCTCCAGTGTTTCAACTTCTGCAATAAGTGATTCAGTATTTTTGCTGGATTAGTTTTGTGCTTCTTTGCTTCCAAGCAGGTTTGCATTTCTTTCTTTCTAGTTAGCTGTCTCAACACCCATGTGGGTTAAAGTTATATATCATTTGTAAAACTAGATGTGAAGAAATTGGACTCAGAGGGGTAAAGTAGCATGCCCGTTTGTGAAGTTAACGATAGAAAAACTATAAATCATTCCTCAATAAAGTGGTTAAAAACCAACCAGACAAGAAAGTCTGATGCACATTCCCTGACACTAGTGCTCTTCCACCCCAAGTCAGCCACCTGTCTACCCCAGTGGCTGTGCTGGTCTGATCAAGGCATTTCCTTCCACACTCAGCTATGCAGGAGCACTTGTAAAGCAAGACTTTCTTCTTGAGGATTGGAGAATTGGAAAGAACTGAATGGAACCATAGAAGACAGATCACTCTGTGAAGGAGCAAGGAAGAGACTGAATAATTCAGTGAAATTTAATGGGCTTTTCAGAATATGCCAGCAATCTGTTCCCATTCTCAAATCAGATGCCACCAAGCCAGCACTCTTCCTGTCTGTCTGATCCATTTGAGCAGTCTCACTGGGGGACAAATGATGGTTCTTCCTCGAAGGTGGAGGGCCCTGTCCTTAGGTTGTCTTTTGAGAAACTCATTGTAAATGCTGGGGTGGATTTGCATGGGTATTGGTGGGGCTAAGTGAGGTAGTAAGATTCTTGAGGATTCCCTCTTTTTGGAACAACTGTTATATACTACAGTGACAGAGATGTACTAAGTAAAGGTTCCTGGCTTCCTCACAACTAGCTCTCATCTGTGATGTCATGATCCCAGTTACCATTCTGGATGTCAGCTTACCATTTATAAAACAAGGAGGTTGGACCCTTATCCCAAGCATCCCTTGAGTTATTAAATTTCATGTTTTTCAGTCACTTAGTAAAGAGCTCTCCTCAGTACTTACTTGAATGAGACAATCTAGTTACATCATCCACCTTGCACAGATTAATCCACTTGAGCCTCATTTTTTTCATCTGCAAAATGAACACAAAAGATTGCACATCTTATAGACTGTTGGAAAAGGCTGGATCAGTTCTTGCATATAAAATTCTTTGTTGCTGACCTTCGTACCTAGCACTCAAATTTTAGCTGCCATTATTACCATTATTGGTATTGTCTTTGTTCTGATTTTTTCCCTTTTCACTGGCCCATGAGCCTCTGAGGCCAGAGCAAGATGTAAAGCGAAATTGCATCCCTATGGACATGTTGGGCCTCCAAGAAAAATGAACACTCCACATCCTCAGGGCTATCAATTAGTAACATTTGCTATGGAGAATCAACTCCCCCAAAGAAAGAGAAGTATTCAATTTCAAGCATGAGAAAAGAGAAGGAAACAAAGATTAGTCACAGCCCTAAAATGTTCAAACGCCATCCGTGTTATTATCTCAGCAGCCAGGTATCCAATGCTTCCACAGCTAGTTAGCATAATGGAGAGTTGCTGACAAGCTTCTCAGCAGAGCTCTCACTTGCAGGTGTATAACCACAGTATTAGCTAGAACTTTATTTGAACAACATACTCTTCTCATGACTAAGTTGAGGGACTTTTGCTTTCAGGCAAAGCACCATCTGCTTAATATAGAAATGCTGGCTTTGCGTTGCTTATATGTCTGTGCTAGATCACCCAGGATGATTCGAGCTCCCCTTCTCCAACACATGGGGTTGGAACAGAGTCATGTCCCCTTTTGGTTGGATTCTCATCCTATTCTGCAGCACTTTATCACCAAACAGGTTCAGTTTCTCACTTGTCTCGTGTCCTTCTACTCAGACAGTGGAAATAGTGAACTGAGACTGTGTATCTCCTTTATTTATTTGATTATAAACATAAAACATATTCTATAAGAAAATTCAAGTAATAGATAATTCAAAAAAATATAAAACTACTTACCCAAATATACACCCCAATCTCAACAAGCTCATACTCTGAAGATTGTGACTATTAATGGTACAGACACTTCGTCTGTAATTTATAATTGTAATTGGATGGGAAAAATGTATTTGATAGAATTTGTTATATAAAGGGTATTTGTTTGTGAGTGTGTTTCAGTTAGAAAATGAGCTCCTTTTCTCCGCATCCTCTCCAACATTTGTGGTTTCCTGCCTTGTTAATACTGTTGGTGGGAATGTGAACTGGTGCAGCCACTCTGGAAAACTGTGTGGAGGTTCCTCAAAGAGTTAAAAATAGACCTGCCCTACGACCCAGCAATTGCACTGCTGGGGATTTACCCCAAAGATGCAGATGCAATGACATGCTGGGACACCTGCACCCCGATGTTTATAGCAGCAATGTCCACAATAGCCAAACTGTGGAAGGGGCCTTGGTGTCCATCGAAAGATGATGGATAAAGAAGATGTGGTCTATGTATACAATGGAATATTCCTCAGCCATTAGAAATGACAAATACCCACCATTTGCTTCAACGTGGATGGAACTGGAGGGTATTATGCTGAGTGAAATAAGTCAATCGGAAAAGGACAAACATTATATGTTCTCATTCATTTGGGGAATATAAATAATAGTGAAAGGGAATAGAAGGGAAGGGAAAAGAAATGGGTAGAAAATATCAGAAAGGGAGACAGAACATGAAGACTCCTAACTCTGAGAAACGAACTAGGGGTGGTGGAAGGGGACGTGGGTGGGGGGTGGGGGTGACTGGGTGACAGGCACTGAGGGGGGCACTTGATGGGATGAGCACTGGGTGTTATTTTGTATGTTGGCAAATTGAACACCAATAAAAAAAATTATTAAAAAAATAAAATTCGTTTTTCACTTAAAAAAAAAGAAAAGATGGGATCCCTGGGTGGCGCAGCGGTTTGGCGCTTGCCTTTGGCCCAGGGCGCGATCTTGGAGACCCGGGATCGAATCCCACGTCGGGCTCCTGGTGCATGGAGCCTGCTTCTCCTTCTGCCTGTGTCTCTGCCTCTCTCTCTCTCTGTGTGACTATCATAAATAAATAAAAATTAAAAAAAAATTAAAAAAAAAGAAAATGAGCTCCTAAGTAAAAAAAAAAAAAAATGAAAAACAAACAAACAAAAAACGAAAAACAAACAAACAAAAAAAACAGGAGCCCTAGTTATGGCAAGAAGAGCTTGGGAGGGAATAAACACAAGAGTTGCATTATTACACCAAGGTGGAGAAAGGGAGAGAAGAGGGGAAGGAAGTGATGTGGAAGCCAGCAAGATGGCAGGAGGCCATATTTTTTTCCATGCCACCCCTACAGAGTCAAGAATCCTCAGCAACATCAACAAAAATAAGAAAAGACTCAGGTATGAGTTAATACTTGGAGATAAAAGGATAAAAGGATTGAATCTGGCATTGAATTTCAAATGAGCTTTAATGGAAACAGCATGAGTACATGTAGAAACATGTATATTGACAAGAACATAAAGGGAAAAGTCCTGAAATTTGCAGATGTCACAGGAAGGCTTTTCAATACTAAGAGTAGGTTTGGGCCAAGGTAAAGTAGGCTTCCAGGGTCAAGTTCCTCAGCTACTGATATACATATATGTGTATAGGTAATGCTTTGTTACCGTATCTGGGTAAATACACGTGTAAACATGTCTATACCTTCATATGTGCATATAATACATATACATCCACAAAAATATGCTATTGTTTTGCGACTTGTTCTTTTTTATTCGGAAATATTTTATGACATCGATTCACTGTATTTCAAAAATATTTAGTGTTTGCCTGCAATGAGCCAGGCACTATGCTGCAAGCCTTAGAATGCAGCCATGAAGATCAAATGATCTACCTATCATTCTACGTAATGACCACATTGAATTCCATAGTGCAAAGTTTTGTTTCATTTCATTCTGTTTCATTTTGATAATAAGTCCTTCAGTGATAGACATTCAGGTTATTTTTAGTCTTTTGGCTGTTACACAGAATACTCCAATGTACTGGTATATTTGTGCATATGTGCAAATATTTTTGAAGGTAGTTTTCTTGAAGAGGATTAGAAGAGTCAGGGCACACTCATATTTTCAAATTAAATCTATTGCCAAATTCACCTCCAAAAAGCTAATGTCATGAACACTTTTCTCCATTAAATCTCAAATAACTAAAGACTATTGTAGAAGCAGAACCTCACTTAAAAAAAAAAAAGAAAGAGAAAAAGAAGAAAATGGGCAGCCCCGGTGGCCCAGCGGTTTAGTGCCCGCCTTTGGCCCAGGGCGTGATCCTGGAGACCCAGGATCGAGTCCCACATCAGGCTCCCTGCATGGAGCCTGCTTCTCCCTCTGCCTGTGTCTCTGCCTCTCTCTCTCTCTCTGCCTCTCATGAATAAATAAAGTCTTAAAAAAAAAAAAAGAAAAAGAAGCAGAACCCCATTGGATCCTGTCAGGAATATTGATGATGATGTTGATGATGATGCTCTTTAACATGAATTATATTCTTAAATGTGTCATGTATCAGGCTTTGTATCTTTCAAACCTTGTGGATGTTACACATGAGGTAAAGGAGATTCAGAAATTAAAGTAACTTGTCCAAAGACACGGCAGAGCCAGAATTTGAAAACTTTCCTATCAGGCTCCAAAGCTCATTCTACTACTTCATCATATGCAGGGTTTGCCATTTACTAGTATTATGAGGTGCTCCACTAGGAAAAACTACAGTAAATGCAAGAGTTCTATGACCAAGTGACTTTGAGAAACATTATAGATCGTCTGTACATTTTTGGAGATTTACAATATCCATTAATGGGGGCATCTGGGTAGTTCAGTGGTTGAGTGTCTACCTTTGGCTCAGGTCATGATCCCAGGGTCCTGGGATTGAGTCCTGCTTTGGGCTCCCCACAGGGAGTCTGCTTCTCCCTTTGTCTATGTCTCTGCCCCTCTCTCTGTCTCTCATGAATAAATAAATAAAATCTTTAAAAAAAAAAACACAACAATGTTCATTAACTAAATAAGTCCTCTGGGAAGATATTTAACCAAGCCAAAAAAGCATTTCTCAAACTTATTTGATTGTGGAACCCTTTCATTAAAACCTGTCTGTTCTGAGGAACACACTTTGATAAATGTCCTTTGTACATTACATATCTCTATGACTCATTCGTAGAATCTCAAGCATTTTTATAGGTTTTTAAATATCACCTATACCAAAAGATTGATATGGATAATACTCCTCCGTCCATTCTTTGCCAGAAGATCTGCAGATATGGGAGCTTACTACCTAGTGGGCCAGCCAATTCCATTTTGAGATAGCCCTGTTGTTAGAAAATTGTTGTTTCTTATATATTCAACTCCCATAATCCTGTGTAATTTATTTACTGACTGTCACCCATTTGCACTTGCACAGAGTATGCTAAATCCCACTTTTCCCTTCAAATTTTTGAAGCCAGTGATTACATCTTAGTCCATCTGTCATCATCTTATCCCTACATTTCATGGGCCAAGTTTTCCTTTTACCTGCTCTTACCTTATTTCCTTACTCTCAGAATGGTTATCTCTTGAATATACTACTATTGGTCTGTATTGGCATCAAAGTGAGATACTCAGAACTGGACACTCCATGCCAGCTGTGGGCTGACCATCATGAATGAAAGAGACAGAACCAATCTTTCTCATGCTCCAAACATTCCATTTCTATCAACATATCTGAGGTTGGAACAATTTGATTTTGTAGCCACAGCATACTAGAACTCCAACTGTACTTAGTAACAATTCAACCTTCTAAATAGATACTGAAGGGTTGTTGATAATTGCAACTTTTGAAGAAATCAGACATGCAGGTGATTATGAAGCTTTGTTCAGTATAGCTCTGACCCTGAGAGAATATTTAACTTTGCTCTCCCAGCTTGAAGAGCTCTCTCTACCCAGAGAAGTAGATAAGTTAAGGGGTGGGGGAAGAGGGGAGCAGGAAACAATATGAAGAGTAAAGGATGAATTATAACAATTACTTGGAAAATTTTGAGGGGAAGATAAGAATCTTTAAAGTATACACCAGAGGAAAAGTATTAAAAATAATATAAAGAAGAAAGTATAACTATTATGACAATGTTTTACATATATCTTCTCTGGTTTGGTTTGTTTTTTTTTTTTCATATATCTTCTCCCTTAAACTTTATAACATAAAGGAAAATATGACCTCTATATTCATGTATTTTTTTAAAGATTTTATTTATTTATGAGAGAGAGAGAGAGAGAGATGCAGAGACACAGGCAGAGGGAGAAGCAGGCTCCATGCAGGAAACCCCATGCAGGACTCGATCCCGGGACCCCAGGATCATGCCCTGAGCCAAAGGCAGACACTCAACCGCTGAGCCACCCAGGCATCCCATGACCTCTATATTTAAAGTACAGAAACTAAAGATTTGAGAGGTTAAAAGACTTGTCCAGTCTAATCAGCTGATAGATTATAGAGTCAAGATTTCTGCCCAAGTATATTTGATTCTAAAGTTCTAGAATTCTCTCATTCTGAGACTTTTCCCTCAAAAGCCTTAAATGAATCCCAGGGGTGTTGGAATGGAACAGCAAAGCACAATGGGCTTTGCTTCTGAGATGAGCTGGTGGGGAGGGCTGGGCAAGGAGCAGCATACAGTGACCTGGAATAGTCATGACTAATTGCCCAGTAAATTGGCCCTCTTCAAGGCCTGCCAGAAAGGAACTTTCTCAGTTCCCCGGTATGAATTAATTATGAAAACCAAAAGCCTTATAGTGAACATGTTGCAGACCTCCTGTTACGCTGCATTGAACTTCACTTCTACCTTTGAAATTCTTCTATGGCTTCCTGTAATTTCCTCTGATCCTGGGGATACCTCTGCCCTGATGGAAAAAGAGTGAAGCAGGGCTAGCTGGTATCCTTTTCCTGTGTACAGATTGGGGTTGGCCAACTTATTCACCTATGATTTTGATACTATCAATATAACTAATAGATACGACTTATTGAACACTTACTGTGTGTCATGCACAGTGCTAAATTCTCTATCTGCAGCATCTCTTCCAATTATCAAAAATCATATTTTGAAGTATTATTTTTGTTATTTTAAATAGCTTTAACACAACAATAATGATTTAAAAAACAAAGGGGCAGGAGGAAATTTTGGAGGTGAGGGATTTGTTTAGCATCTTGACTGAAGTTCAGTATTATTATCCCCATTTCTATTGATAGGGAAACTACAAAGGCAACTTGCCCAGAATCCCAGAGTGAATAGGGAGTGGAGCCAAAATTCAGATACAAGTCTGTCTGAAATCAAAGCCTAGTTAACCCAATACTTAAACTGAAGCATCTCAGGCTTTAGAATGTGTTGTAATTTCCTAAGTCTTAAACACATATCCCAGTCCAGATTCTGATTGAGTGGGTCTATAGTGAGCCATGCAGTCTACATTGCAGTAAGCTCCACCATCATTCTGAGCACTATATTTGCAGAGAAAGGATTTTGAGACCATCCTTTTTTGGTATGAATTCCCCCCACCCCAAAATATGAACACAGTGTCCTTCTAATCAGAAAATAGCTAAAAATCTAGGGGTGGGGATGAATCCATGTCAGAAGATAAAAGGAGTGAGTGAGGCTGGGATAATGAAAGAAGATGAAATAATCCATCTTGAAAATCCTGACACTCAGTGATTTCTAGAAGTTTGACTTATACTGTGAGTTCTAAGCTCAGTGATCTTCCTTTGCTTGTCCACTGGCTTCCTGACTTACTGATTGGAACATTCCCTGGGCCACAAACAATACAACAGTGAGAAGGAAGAAAAGCAGTGAGTGGGCAGGTAGTTGGTGTATAAATCAATTGCCTCTCCCCTCCTGCTCTTACCAGACCCCTGCAAATGAGAAGAGTGAATGGAACCATGAACAAAATGGGCCAGAAGATGAGCAGTTTCCTGAGGGATATGAAATGTCTAACTTATGCATTGCCTGGAAATGCCATAAGAAATTAATATTTGTTACAGAAACAGTGGGGCTGCATTAATATTTTAATGGTGAATGAATATTTAATCCAAAACTCTGGATGGAAAGCGGACAAGACAACCATGGCAGGAACAGTTACAACCACCCGGTTAGAGATGTTAATGATTCGTTGGCTCTGTCGGTAGTAATAATGCCACACAGTGTATCTATTATATAATTCCTTTGAAATATTGGTAATTGACTCCCCAGAATTAAAATCAGAACTGTTGTTTATTCTTTGAGAGGCAGATGCTGCATTGGACAGAGTGAGCCTCTTGGAATCAGGGGAGCCAGCAATTGGGTTACCAAGTCTATGACTTACTGGCTGTTCAACTATAAACAAGTCCACTTACCTCCTTCAACCTTATCTTCAAGATGAGGCAAGCATCTACTTCATAGGGTTGTTGGCTGCGTACATTACTCATTCAACTGATGTTTCCTTTTTGGTTTCTCCTTATTTTTATAATGTGGGAAAAGAAAAATTAAAGGTGACTAAAATGTTTCTTAATTTAGCCCCACATCTATTTCTCAAAGAAAGATAATGCCATTTTTATAATCCTCTTTCTTATTGATAGTTTTACTGTAACATTTCACTTCAGTGGAAATTACTATGAATAGTTTGGAGAAAACTATTTATCTAATTAAAAACCCCATCCTATCTATGACCCTTAAAGTTAAAATACATTGATGATACCTGTTTAAATGCACTAAGGTGTCTCCATATGATCCCACTGTTAATGGTCACATTTAGGATATAATTGTGATGAATCAATAAGCTTCTCCTAGCCGGTAGTTCTTTCTCCTCCAGGGCTAGAATATTAGTTTTATAGTACGTGGTCTCTCTCATTCCTCCTCTGTGTTCCCACTACACTTTATTAGCTTCTGTAAGCCACCACTTGGGACTTTCTATATTTAAATAGCTACACACACAGGGTTTGGAGTCCAATAGCCCTTAGATACTCCACTTGGCCTGTTACTCATAGTATGATCTAGAACAAAGCCATCGACCAAACCCCTAGGCCAGGGGCTCTTAATTTGTAAAAGTGAGACAATGGCATTTACCTCATTGGATTACAAGGAACTGTGAAATATGCATATAAACTGAAATATCTTGGACCATTCTCATTTTTCAGATGAGGAAACTAATATGCCAAAACCAAATAACTTACTCAGTCATTCATTCGATAAGGACTAAAACCAGGATTCCTGGGTGGATCAGTGGTTGTTGAGTGTCTGTCTTCAGCTCAGGGCATGATCCTGAAATCCTGAGATTGAGTCCCGAATTGGGCTCCCTGCAGGGAGACTACTTCTCCCTCTTCTTGTGTCTCTTCCTCTCTCTGTGTGTGTCTCTCATGAATAAATCAATAAAAATCTTAAAAAAATAAAGGACTAAAACCATGTCTTCAATGAAGTCTTTTTTTTAAAAGATTTTTTTCTTGATTTTAGAGAGAGTGAGTTGTGGGGAGGAGGGACAAAAGGAGAGGGAGAAAGACTCTCAAGCAGAATCCACACTGAGTGCAGAGCTTTATGTGGGGATTGATCTCAGGACCCTGAAATCATGACCGGATCCAAAAACTAAGAGTTGGACACTTAAACAACTGCCCTGCCCAGATGCCCCCAAATGAAGTCTTCCTGAATCCACCTTATGTGTAATAAACCTCTGTAATATGCTCAGAAAACACATTTTTAAATGTAAGGTTGAAGTCAAGAGCTAAGAACAGCACAGTAGCATATAATGCATTGCCTCTTGAGAACATAAGCCTCAATGGCTCTAGGATGTGAGCCATTTGATGTGAGCCATTTGATGCTGCCATGCAAATGCAGCAGAGTAGCTGTGTGCCTCATATGAGCCAGTTAGAAACCAGCACACTGAATATAATATGCCAATCATAAAAGCTAGAAAATCCCTCTTATTGCATTTATCTATTTTTGTATGAATTGAGGTGTTACTGATCTTAGTAGTGCCTTTCTCATATTCACTAAGTAAGAAAGTATTCTAGTAGCTAGGTATTTCTCTCAATACTGACAGCTACCTTTTTCAGACATATGAACCCCAAGACCCTAAATCTTATCTTTCTGCTCCTGAAAGAGGATATGTTTAGTGATGTCATCAGGCCCTATTTTATCCTCACTTCCCTAAGAAATCCATTAACTGAGGACATTGCAAAAACAAAATTCCAGTGACTCTACAAAGGAGCTTCTGGAATGCTTAGGTCAGTTTAACAAGATTGTAGGATACTAATAGAAAAAAATCATATTTCTGTATTCTAGCAATGAATAATTTTTTTTAATAATTAGAAACCCAAATTAAAAACATAATATTGAAAAACTTGATGTTTTAGGTATAAATCTTAGATATAAATCTAAAAAAAAACATACAGGGTCTCTATTAGTAGCTGAAAATACAAAACACTTGTTAAATTAAAAAAATTAGAAATACCCTCATTAGCAAAATATGCTATATTCATGGATTAGAAAACTTGAGCAAGGAAGAATGTCAGTTCTTCCCAAACTGATCTATTGGTTTAAAGTAATTTCTATCCAATCCCAGCAGTATTTTTTGTAGATACAGACAAGCTATACCCTAAAATTTATATGAAAAGACAAAAGAACTAGAATACCTTAAATATTCTTGAATAAAATGAATGAAATTGGAGAAATGACACTAACTTGATTTTATTTTATTTTTTTAAAGTTTATTTATTTATTCATGAGAGACAGAGATAGAGAGATGCAGAGGCACAGGCAGAGAGAGAAGCAGGCTCCTGCAGGGAGCCCAATGTGGGACTCGATCCCAGGACCCCAGGACCACGACCTGAGCCAAAGGCAGATGCTCAACCACTGAGCCACCCAGGTGCCCACTAACTTGATTTTAAAACTTACTTTATAGTTACTATAATCTATGCAGTGTAGTACTGCTGGAGGGATAGCAATAGATCAGTAGAACAAAATAAAGAAACTAGAAACAGATCCATGCAAATATGCTCAATTCATTTTGGACAAATGTACAAAAGCAAGAGGGAAAAGATATCTCCAAACAAGTGGTCTGGGGACAATGTGGGCATCTATGGACAAAAATACATAAACCACACTTCACATCTTATACAAGAATCAACTCAAAATGGATTATAGCACTAAATGTAATACAGGCAACCACAAAAATCTTAATACATAGGGAGAAGATCTTCGTGAGGTAAAGTCAATTGAAGAATTCTTAGGGTTGACTCTAAAAGCACAATCCATAAAAGAAAAAAACATGTTACATTAGACTTCATAACAGTTTAAAAAGTTTGCTCTGTTAAAGACACTGGTAAGAGAATAAAGAGAGAAGCCATAGACTAGTAAAAAAAAAATGTGCAAATAACTTATTGGACAAAGGTTTTGTACCCAGAATATATCAAGAATAGTTTAACTGGAACAGTGGGAAAACAAGCAGTCCTCTTAGAAAATGACTAAAGACTTTGTATAGTCATTTCACCAAATAGGATATGTAGAAGACTAATAAATGCATAAGAATATGTTCAATATTGTTTGCCAAGAGAGAAATGGAAATTAAAATCACAATGAGATGCCACTGCACACTTATTAAAATGATGATAAAGTCTGGTAATACCAAGTGCTGGTGAGGATGCAGAGCAAGGGGACATCTCACGCATCACCGATGAGAATCCAGAATGTTAAGTCATGCTGGAAAACAGCTTAGCAGTTTCTTCTAAAGTTAAATATAAACTTACCTGTGACCCAGGAATGACCCTCCTGGGTGTTTGCCCCAGAGAGATGTCTTAGTACGATGCAAAAGCCTGCATATGAATGTCCACAGCACCTTTGCAATTTCAAACCATTGGAAACAAACCAGATGTCCTTCCACAAAATGGGAAAACAAGCAGTCAGACATCTACATGGCGGAATAATACTCAGCAGTGAGAATGTATTGATACAGCCAGGATGAATCTTAAAGGCATTAGGCTGAATTAAATATATATATTTATATATCCTAAAATGTTGCATACTGAGTGATTCCATTTATATCCCATTTTCAAAGTTACACAATCATACTGATGGGCAGCAGGTCGGTGGTTGCTGGGTCATCGTGGGAGGAGCATGTGCCTACTGAGGGGTAGAATGAGGGAGTTTGAGGAGTGTTGGAACAATTCTGTACCTTGATTGTGGTAGTGGTTATATGAATTTATACATATGATAAAATCTCATGGAACTATAGGCTGCAAAAAAGTACATATAAAACCTGACAAAATGTGAATAAGGTCAGTAGCTTGGGAGTGCTGTGCCAATGCCGATTTCCTGGTTATTTTAATGTACTATGGTTATATAACATGTTATCATTGAGAGAGGCTGGATGAATGGTATATTGGAACTCTCTGTGATATTTTTGGAACTCTGAAAATACAAGAATAAGAGAAAAATTGAATATCCTACTCATTGTCATTGTAAGTCCCAATTGATTTATTTTTTTACTTCCCTGTGTCATGAGACCATGAACTACTATCTTCTGAACGTCTCAGCAGTTTTTCCACCCTTTCCAAACCGTCATAGAGAAGGTTTTTAACAACAAAAATGTCTTATTTTGGATTAAAATTCACTATTAGCTAAGCTAAGAGCAAGAGCAGTGCTTTGTACCCATGGTGGATGCTATCCTTTGGTATATCTTCACTGAATGCCTACTATGTGATTAATACTAGAGTAGGGGGTGTACAGAGGAGAGTGGAGAGAGACAGGAGTTATCCAGATGAAGAAGCAAGAAAATGGGATAAGACAGAGCACAAATTATTATAATACAAAGCAGAAAGTCATTTTTGGCCAAGAGAAGAATATATTGCAAGGCAGGGACAAAGTAGTAGCAAAATAACTTTTGATTCTTAGGTTGGGGTTCTATGTAAAAGTTCACTGGGAGAAGAAAAATGTGTCCACTGATAAGAAACAGGAAATAAAAGGGGCCAAACCCCACTATGATGTCAATGAACTATAACGAAATTTTTTCCTGGAAGAATGCATGAAGTACACGTGGGAGAGAGGGCGTGATGGATGGCTGCAAGATAGAGAAAAAGCCAATAGCCTGCCCTCAGCATTACAAGTCTGCAGTTCTGTTTAACAGTTTCTGCTTTGATCAAGGAGGGGAAGCAACCATATGATTTCCTGCTAGAGGTTATACACAACTCCTTACATATCTAATTTCATTTACTCCCCACAAAAACCCTAGGAGGTGGGAATTGTATGAGCAACAACACAAGCAACCTCTACTTGTCTTAAGCAACAGACCATTGCTGGGTGGCAGACATAGAGGCCTCTGTAGGCCTCCACCACCCTGTGGGAGAGATTCTATTCTTAGACACCTCTTCCTCACCTAAGAATCCCCTCCTGTGTATTCTCTTATCCAAATCACTTACTCAACCTCCAAAGTCCAAGTCAGGAGCATCTGATCAGCCAATTCCAAGTATGGCCTTCCAGACCAGGCTACCTAATGGGATACATTGGTTCTATTACTTCACATTGGTTCTACTACTTCCCTTCAAGACTGACTGTTAACTCCCCAAATTGGGAACCAGTCTATATCCATGGCAGATCAAATGACCATTACCACCATACGATGGTGGTAGTATTATACCAGTTTGATAAATGAAAGCATTAAGGCACATAAAACTATCCTATGATTGCATAGCTAGTTTTTGTTTGTTTTTTTAAAAAATTTATTTTTTATTGGTGTTCAATTTGCCAACATATAGAATAACACCCAGTGTTCATCCCATCAAGTGCCCCCCTCAGTGCCCATAACCCAGTCACCCCCACCCCCCACCCACCTCCCCTTCCACCACCCCTAGTTCATTTCCCAGAGTTAGGAGTCTTTCATATTCTGTCTCCCTCTCTGATATTTCCCACTCATTTTTTCCTCCTTTCCCCTTTATTCCCTTTCACTATTTTTTATATTCCCCAAATGAATGAGACCATATAATGTTTGTCCTTCTTTGATTGACTTATTTCACTCAGCATAATACCCTCCAGTTCCATCCACATCAAAGCAAATGGTGGGTGTTTGTCATTTCTAATGGCTGAGTAATATTCCATTGTATACATAAACCACATCTTCTTTATCCATTCATCTTTCGATGGACACCGAGGCTCCTTCCATAGTTTGGCTATTGTGGACATTGTTGATACAAACATTGGGGTGCGGGTGTCCCAGCATTTCATACGCATAGCTGGTTTTTTAAAGCACTTTATTGAGGTATGATTAACATGTAAAAAGCTGAACATATTTAATGTGTTCAATTCAGTGAGTTTGAGGATTAAGTATAGATTCATGAAACCATCACCACCATCAAACCCATAAACTATACCATCACTTCCCAAAGTTTCCTCCTACTCCCATTATTATGATGATTATTATTTGTGGTAAGAATGTTTAACATAAAACCTACCTTCTTAGAAAACTTAAATATCCATTACAGTATTATTAAGTTATAGGCACTATCCTGACTCATAAATCTCCAGAATTTATTTCTTGCATAACTGAATTTTTGTGCTCTTTGACCACTACTTTTCCAATGTCACCCTCCTACCAGCCCTTGGCAAATACCTCTTCTCTTCTGTAAGGTTGGTTATTTTAGATTCAAACGTCAGTGAGAGCATACAGATGTGTCTTCCTGTGTCTGGCTTGTTTCACGTAGCATAAGACAGCATAACATAAGGTTCATGCAGATTTTCCCAAGTGGCAGGATTTCCTTCTTCTTTAAGGCTGAGTAATACTCTGTTTTATATATATATATAACATTTTACATTTATATATATAAAACATTTGACATTTTATATATATAATGTATATATAATATGTATATTATATATATGTAAAAATATATGTATAATATATAATGTGTATATATAATGTTATATATAAAACATTTATATATAAAGATATATTACATTTTCTTTATCCATTCATCTATGGGAAATGCTTGAGTTGCTTCCACATTTTAGCTACTGTGAATGTGAGTGGACAGATATCTGTTCAGGTCCCTGTTTGCAGTTCTTTGGGATCTATACCTAGCAGTAGAATTACTGAATCATATGGTAATTCTATTTTTCATATTTTAAGGAATTGCCATAACATATTCCATAATGACTGCACCATTTTTACATTTCCATCAACAGTGCCCAAGGGGTCCAATGTCTCCACTTCCTCAACACTTGTTAGCTGCCATTTTGTTTTATTTTTAAGAGTAGGCATCCTAATGAGCATGAGATGGGTTTATTGTTTTTCCCTCTCTTTCTTATCATACTTCTCCCTTCATCTATTGATGTTTCCTTGGCTTACCTCCCAAATAAACAATTTACATCTCAAACTCATGCCTCAGGGTCTGCTTCTGGGGATCTTGAATGAAGACACATCCTTGAGATTATTCTTTGTGCCCTACAGTATTTATTGACAATGCTTATCTAGATCAGTTACATCAGACCAATCTGCTTTTCAATTTTAGTTTTGCAAAAGCTGATCTGTCCACATAAGCATCATGGGGACAGTAATATCCTAAATACTAATCAGCTCCATGAGCAGATCCAAACTCGTAAAGAAATATAGAATTCATTCAACCTATCCCATGGATGTCTTTCTGTCTTTCATATACTCAAAAATCCTAAAACTTAGGGCTTCAGGGGTAAGTAGGTGCCATAGATCTACAGAACAGTTGTTTTAGAACTACATTCCATGGATCCCCAGTGTTCTGGGAACTCTACACATGTTTACTTTGTGCAATATGATAAATTGATCCTACACCAAATATTAAGATCTTTTGAATGGGCTAACTTGGGTTGTCACAGTCATTGTTTTTGGTACAGAACTCTGGTCACCCCATTCTCTTACACCATACACAGAGATAAACTCAAAATGGATGAAAGGTCTAAATGTGAGACAAGAATCCATCAAAATCCTAGAAGAGAACACAGGCAACATTCTGAACTTGGCCACAGCAACTTCTTGCAAGAGGCATCTATGAAGGCAAGGTAAACAAAAGCAAAAATGAACTTTGGGGACTTAATCAAGATAAAAAGCTTCTGCACAGCAAAAGAAATAGCCAACAAAACTAAAAGACAACCTACAGAATGAGAGAAGATAATTGCAAATGACACATCAGATAAAGGGCTAGTATCTAAGATCTATAAAGAACTTATCAAACTCAACATCCAAGAAACAAACAATCCAATCATGAAATGGACAGAAGACATGAACAGAAATTTCTCCAAAGAAGACATAGACATGGCCAACAAGCACATGAGAAAATGCTCCGCATCTCTGGCCATCAGGGAAATACAAATCAAAACCACAATAAGATCCACCTCACACCAGTGAGAATGGGGAAAATTAACAAGACAGGAAACAACAACTGTTGGAGAGGATGTGGAGAAAGGGGAGCCCTCTGCACTGTTGGTGGGAATGTGAACTGGTGCAGCCACTATGGAAACTGTGTGGAGGTTCCTCAAAGAGTTAAAAATAGACCTGCCCTACGACCCAGCAATTGCACTGCTGGGGATTTACCCCAAAGATACAGATGCAGTGAAAGACTGAGACACCTGTACCCCAATGTTGATAGCAGCAATGTCCACAATAGCCAAACTGTGGAAGGAGCCTCGGTGTCCATCGAAAGATGATGGATAAGAAGATGTGGTTCATGTATACAATGGAATATTCCTCAGCCATTAGAGACGACAAATACCCAGTATTTGCTTCGAGGTGGATGGAACTGGAGGGTATTATGCTGAGTGAAGTAAGTCAATCGGAGGAGGACAAACATTATATGGTTTCATTCATTCAGGGAATATAAAAAATAGTGAAAGGGATTAAAGGGGAAAGGAGAGAAAATGAGTGGGAAATATCAGAAAGGGAGACAGAACATGAGAGACTCCTAACTCTGGGAAATGAACAAGGGGTAGTGAAAGGGGAGGTGGGCGGGGGGTTGGGGTGACTGGGTGACGAGCACTGAGGAGGGCACTTGATGGGATGAGCACTGGGTGTTATGCTATATGCTGGCAAATCAAACTCCAATAAAAAATATATACTAAAAAATAAATAAAATAAAATTTCAATCAGAAAAAAAAAAGAACTCTGGTCACCGTTTCTCTAAACTGTTAATTTAAAAATATGCAGACTCGGCAAGGCAATTTTTTTAATGTTGTTATAGACATCCGCGTATCTTTGTTGATTAGGACTTTATCAATACCATCGTATCGTAACTATAGATTATTAAAATTTTTATATTAAAACAATGAAAATATTGTTGTTTCCAGAAAAAAAAATACATTGTTCCTTTTTTCTTCTTACTTATATGCTGGGGGTTCTGGTGCAGTTCAATTAAACATAAAGCAACCAACAGTAAGGTTTCCATAGTCCTAAAAGTTTATAAACCCTAGATCTAGGTCAAGCCCTCATCCAATTCCTAATTTCGCTCCACAGCATCTTGACATACGTGCTTAAGCATGATGAGTTAAAGAAAGCTTCTACTCCTGAGAAACTCTGCTCTATTTCAGGACATTTCTAATTGGCATGAAGATTCATGTTTTTCCCTTATTGGGCTGAAATCTGCCTCCTTGCAATTTCTACTCTTCCATCGAAGAGCGATGAGCTTCTAGACCTTGTTGGGGTTACTCAGTGTTCTCACACAATCAGGCAAGACCCTTGCAAGCATCTGAATTCCTGAATCTTTCGGCACCCAGCAAGGACAGGGTCCCCCTTCTTCTCCACTGACTGGCAACAAGCCTTCCTTCTCTAGCCCATCTGTAACATATAGGAAAGTGACGGCAAAGATACAGATTTCTCCAAACTTAATCAGAGCCTTAAGTGAATCAACAAGGGCAGGGGTAGGAGGGGAGTTAGGGGTGCAGAGAAGAGGTGGGCAACATTCCAGCCCCACAACATATGGCAATAGTTTCATTGAAAGCTCAAAACAGTATTTATTTCATGCAGTAACATCGCCTCAAGAAGCATGCAGGCCAAATTTCTAATACATGAACCCTAAATCCAATTTTTCAGAACTCCTCCTCTTCCTCTGATTCCCCCCCTTAACCCAGTGCTAGTCCCTCCTCCTTATTTTTTGAAGACTCCCTGTTCTCCTTGAGAGCTGGGGCAGTATGAATGGAATGTTTTGATTTACTACAGCCCCCCTGAATTTTACTTTCCCGAATCAATTAATTTCTGCACATTCTGACAGCTGAGGGGTAGGAGCAAGGGCTAAGGGGGGGCAATGGTTGGGTGGTGAGAGGCTAGGGTAGAGCAGGGGGTGAGGTGAGTGGGAGATCGGAGCTCCCTGGAGGGGGTTAGCCAGGGGAAGATAAATTACCCCTGTGCTTGGTGTTGAGAGAAAAGGACTGGGGGAGAGCTTGGGATCTGAGATGAGCACTGGGGGCAGGGGGATTGGCCGTCAATCAGAGGGCTTGAAAAAAATAGAAGAAAAAGTCAACTTCCTTCCAAGAAGAGAGGGAACTGGGGAATTAGGAGGCCTCCTGTATCTCCAGCCCTGGGTTGCCTGGGGCTATCATTATGCACCGTGGCCTGCCCCTTTACTCCTGCATCTGTATCTCCATCAGAGATGGGCAGTAGTATCTCTCTAGAACAAATATTTAAGAATTCTGGTGGGAAAATGGGAAAAGGAGCCTTTTCTTTTCCATCTTCCTTTGTTTTGTTCTTTATTTTAATCTCTCTTACTTTTCCTCCTTCCTTCTTTCTTCCTTTCCACCCATTCTCCCATTCTTCCTGCCTCTCCCCCTCCTTCATTTCCTCCTTCCTTGTCTCCCTTCCCTCCTCCATCCCTTCCTCCTTCTCTTCCTGGCTTCCTCCCTTCTTCATCCCTTCTTGTTTTATTCATTCTTTCTCTTGATCACTGAGCCAATCTTCCAAAATGTTCTAAACAACAATTCCGTGTGAGACTCTATGTTAATTATGATAAGAAAGGCTAGATTTCTACCATAGGGTGCAATTCAATTGAAAAGACATTGACTCATCAAGCTTTGTGCTAGATGCTGGACATACTGGTTCTTACAAAGAGGAACACAGCACTGACTGTGACCTCAAGAAATGCATTACTATGTAGAGAGAGACAGACATATCATTACTCATCTGTTTATTCACTGAATCCCTATGTGAGGTACTGGAACTATTGACTATTTTTGAACCTATAGCATGTAGGACCATGTCTGGCCTCTGACTGATATGCAATAAATATTCAATGATGAAAGCAACTACATTTATTAGAACACCTGCGATGTGTCAGATATTTTTCATGCCTTGCTGTTAATCCTCTCTCTAGCCTCATAACAAAGTTATGGCTATTCCCATTTTAGAGATGAGAAACAGAAGTGGAAGGATTAGGGCGCCTGGGTGGCTCAGTCACTTAAGCATCCATCTCTCAATTTTGGCTCAGATCATAATCTAAAGATTGTGAGATTAAGCCCCTGCACCCAGCTCTGCACTGGCCATGGAACTTGCTTAAGATTCTTTCCCTCTTTCTCTGCCCCTCCCCTTCTCTCTCTCTCTCTCTCTCTCTCTCTCCCCGTCTCCTTCTTCCCTCCCCCTTACTTCTCTCTCTCTGAAAGCATTAAACAATTTTCCAATGTTAAACACCACTTAGAGGTAAAATCAAGTTGCTTATTTAGGTCTGCCTGTTACTAGTGCAAAATATTTTCCTGTTCTTCCATGCTAGTATTTGCAAAACTAGGTGAATAAAACACCAGGTATTTTTCAAGTTGATGAAATTAAAACCTTCCTAATTCCAGAAAGAAGTCTTATCCTAATTGGTAGAAAATCTAGGCTGTAACATATGTTGCAATGCATGAACCAATATGGATAAATGTGTAAATAAAGCTGGCACGTTCCATGTTGCACCAGCCTGAGGTCTCCATTGCACGGATGTCCAAATTTTGTTCCAAATGCCCACCTGTATGATTGTAGGACCTCACCTCAGCACCATCCACTTGAAGTCCCTTTCCTATTATTTTTGGTATCAACATATGCTCAGTAATAAGTTAACTCTTGTCCTTCTGTCCTGGTATCTTTGTTGGTATCTTCTGCAAAAAATTACTTGAGAAAGTTGCTCACCATTATTATGGTTCTCAGGACCCTGAAGGGAATAATGTGCTCCTGCTTAGAACGTTTCATCCCAGGATCACTGAAAACACACTACCGAAGATTTATGTATACTCCTACCACATGCCCAGAGTACATAATCAAGGAGGCTCTGCTCATGGAGTAAGTGACTCATCAAATGCTTCCACCACCATTTCAACAATGAGTAGAGAGTTCCTTGAGTTGCCAAGCCCTGCTGCTTTTTCTACAGTATACATTGCATCAGAGCCAAGCTGTGTTCCAGTTAAAAATGAGGAGAGTGCTTCACTCAACTCTGCTTGACTTTATCACCTGAGCCTGAAGAAAGTTTGCTTATACGCAATAGATTGCTGGCAAAAGCTTTCACTCCTCCCTGAATCCATATTCTTTGATAGTAAGCCCACTGACTCTAAGCATGGGCCATGTGACTGACTTTGCCCAATGAGATAATAACAAACAATGTAAGCAGAAGTTTGGAAAAGTACTTGCAAGAGCATGCCTGGACCAGACTGCTGGAGGATGAGGCATGTAAAGCAGAGGTAGTTGGCTCAGCTGAGGCTATTGTAGATTTTCCAGCACTCAAGTGATCACCTGAGTCCCAGGAAGACCAGAAGAACTGCCCTATCAAGATCAGTTCAGTTCAACAGAACTGCCTGATCAACTCACAGACTTAATGAAAAATAGCATATCATCATTTAAAACCACTACTGTGTTTGGAGGCATGTTGGCTTTCTTATAAAGCTATCGCTAACTGATCTATTTATTCTGTCTCGCAAATGATCTCCTGACCACAGATTCTTTAATTCGTGCCACCAACATTTCTTTCCAAAGGGTTAGAATCCATCTGAGAAAGAAGTATCATCCTCTACTTCCCATTCCCTATATTCCTCCTTCCTCTCCACCTTCTTCCCCAGAGATCATACAAAACTAATCTGCAGTGCTATCAAGAGGCGGATGACCTCTTACCCATTCTACTCTTCTGCTCTTAATTCTTTCCCTTCTTCCTGCCCCCTCTTTCTATATTTACCAGGGTACCAACTTGCTCCCTCCTCCATCACTAAGAGAAAAAGCTAAACATAAGGCTCTCACACAAATTAACTCATCCAAATAGATGCCTCTGGGTTTACCAAATCTACTGCTTCATTAAGCATACATAGAGGCGGCTAAATTCCCGTTACACTAAGTCAAGATCTCACTACAGAGAAAAGAAGTGTATGTAAATGTAATTGATGTATACCAGAATATTACACACGCATGCGTGCACACAGAGATGTGACTTTTATGAATTACACACCAAGACTAAATTAATAAGAGTAAGTAAAAGAGATTGTGAACGGTAAAGTCAGAGAAGATTGCATTATGCAATAATAACATTGTTACCATTAAAATCAGACATCATTATTATTTTGGCCTCTATCATACATTAGCATCACACATAACATCTCTTAATTATAGCAAATTAAATTAGCAGAACATGGATTAAAAATGTTTTTGTGCTTGCATCTTGCCTTATGATTTTGCCAAGGACACATGCACAGTTTTGACCTTCCAGGAACCCACTGCTGGTAGCAGGTAGTGGACTGGCCCCAGCTTTGCTAGGTCATTGTGGTGGCATCAGAGTAAGTCAGTCCTGCGCTTGCTGGCATATTTCTAGGAAGATCTTTCTTATCTTCCCAACGCCTACAGACAGTCCCTCTTTTCCTTTGATCCATACTTTTATTTTACCTATTACATACATCAAAAACAGCCTATCTTCTTTCTGTCAGCCAAAAAAAACAGGTCTCTGCATCTCATGAGCAATACATTGCTTATGAAATACTTGACAAGGACCAACTCTGAGCAAGTGAGTGCAGTAAAAGGAGCCGTGAGTTAGGTAGGAGCCAACAGATACAGGTTGTAATTGCAGCTTTGCCCTCAGTTTACTTGTTGAACTTGGACGCTGGGCTGGATTTTAGTCTTCTTGTCTCTTTGTCTCTGAAATGCAGAGTTGTATTAAATCCTCTTTAGTACTCTAGCTTCAGAAACTAAATGGATTGATCCTGACATTCTCAAATTGTGCTGCAAGACTTGAAGCTATATAGCTTGAGAGATTAGATCTTGCACTCTATCACCGCACCATAATCTTTTGCCTGGACCACTTCAATATATTCCTATTTGGTCTTCCTGTTTCCACTCTTGTGTTACTATAATTCATTCCCCAAATAGAAGCCAGAGTGAGATCTATAAACAAATTAAATCTTGTCCCTTCCTTACATAAATGCTCTAGTTATTTTCCATTGAACTTAGAATAGAATTCAAACATCTTCAAAACATGACCTGGCCCACATCTCCATCATCTCCCACCACTCCCACTATAGGAAATAGTGAACTTCAGTCTTACAACCACAAGGAACTGAATTTTTCCAGCAACTTGAATGAGACTGGAAGTGTACCCTCATCCAAGAGACCCAAAAAAGAATCACAGCCCTTTTTTTTTGACACCTGGATTTCATCATTGCGAGACCTTAAGCAGAGCCTGGTGGGCTTTTTCTGAGGCCCTGCCAAGCCAAACTGGACTTCTGACCTACAAAACTGGGACAAAACATTGTACTTTTTGAAGGCATGAAGGGAGTAATCATTTTTTATAGCAGCAATAGAAAACTAATATAATATGCAACAGAGCTCCATCTGGGAAGACTTCATGAAAACAGCTATCCCCCAATCTTCTTCCATTTCTTATGCCTGGTTTTCCTCTCTTAGAATCTTTTATCCTTCTCTCAAGTAATACATATACTAAGATTCAAATAGTAATTTGAGTCACCAGCTTGTGGGGGATGTCTTAATTGACAGTACTGAGCTGCCATTATACAGAGAGACATCAAACCAGATTCTAGATGTGTCATGCTGATTTTGCCTGAAGTCTGAGGACCCGCTTCTAGTATCACACTTGAAGATGATAGGGACAGAGTAAAACAAGTCCAGTATGGAAAAGAGTCTGAAAATGATGAAACAAACAGAACTAAGTGGGGTTAGTCATTGTCAGCTAGCAAGAAGGATGCTCAAGGAAACAAATGTGTGCAGAGTTCTTGGAGGGGCGAGGAAACAGACATCTTTTGGTGCCAGAGAAGAGAAATTAAACTGATGGATACATATTCTAGACAGTTTAGTGCTCAAGAGAAAAAAGCAAGCTAACCATGAAAGGTGTTCAGCACTGCCTTAGGAAGTGCTTACACTGAGGATGTTATGTTAGGGGGAGCTCAGCCAAATTGGCAGAAACTGGAGCACCTCAGAAACTCTGGTCTGACATTCTATCAATGAGTAAACCAAGGCCCAGAGAGCAAGATTTGTCACATGACCTTTAGTCTTTTGCCACTCTGAAATTCTGTTTAAATCATCCTTGCTTTATGGAATTATGAAAGGCCCATAGGAAAGACTTGTCTCCTTTGTCTCTACCACAGACTCTGGCTCATGGTACCTTTACAGTGACCTACTCCTGCTGCTCATTTGCTGAAAGGAAAACATTATGGGAATTCCAAGTTCTTGCCTTATATTTCCTTTTGTACTGTTTCCAAATTCTGCTTTACCTACTGAGAGACGTTCAAACTTTCCTTCCTTCATTCATTTGAAAACCATTAGTTCCTTCCATGCTAAATACAAGTATTGTAGAAATGAATAATGAATTGTAGAAATGAATAAGATTAAGTCCCCACCCTCTGGGAACTCATAAGGAAATGATATGGGAAGAGACCACTATGCCATACTGTGTCAGAAGTTCTGGAGTAAGGAGCTCTCTAAGGTGAAGGTGAAAGAAATAGAAAGTACAGGGCCTGAGACCTCAAAGAGCATGTTCCAAGTACGGTTTGATTGGAGATGGACAGACGGACAGAAGGTAAGGCTGGGAAAGTTCATGGGGACCCTGCACGCCATGTTAAGGCACTTGTATTTTATCCTGAAACTCATGTGTATTGGAGGGTATATTTAAAGGAGAGAAAGGACACGGTGGTATTTTGTTTTTAGAAAAAAACTTCTGGAACAAAGGAGAAGACCAATTTCCCATAATCCCCTTAGCAATATCTGATTTTGTGTTATGCTAAAAATTATTCTCCTCCTCCTTACAATAGGTTCATTGGGTTCCTCTTTTGGCTACATAAGGTAAGCTACTAATCCTTGCCTTCAAAGGATACATGTCAGCAGTGATTAAAAAATACCTTTGTAATATTTGCACATCCATATTCATAGCAGCAATGTTCACAATAGCCAAAAACTGGAGGCAATCCAAGTATCCATCCACAGATGAATGGATAAACAAAACATGATATATACATACAATGGAATATTATTCAGCTTTTAAAAAGGAAATTCGGGTACATGATGCAACATAGATGAACCTTGAAGATATGCTAAGTGAAGTAAGTCAAAGAAGGACAAATATGGCATTGTTCCATCTATATGAGATACCTAGAGTAGTCACATCCATAGATACAGAAAGGAGAATGGTGGTTGCCAGAGGCTGGGGGAGGGAGAAATGGAGAGCTCTTATTTAATAGATACTGAGTTTTAGTTGGGGAAGACAACAAAAGTTCTGGAGATGGTTACTGCTGATGGGTACACAGCAGTGCGAATGTACTTCATGCCACAGAATTGTACACATAAAGACAATTAAAATGACCAATTTTGTGTTATACATATTTTACCATATGAAAAACCAGTTCAGGGGCACCTGAGTGGCTTAGTCAATTTGGGTCCAACTCTTGATTTTGGCTGAGGTCATGATCTCAGGGTTGTGAGTTCAAGCCCTACTTCCATCAGGCTCCATGCTCAGCAGAGAGCCTGCTTGAGATTCTCCCTCTCCCCCTCCCCTCCTCCTGCTCACATGCTTCCTCTCTCTCTAAAATAAATTAATCAATATTTAAAGAAAATCAGTTCAGTGAAGTTGAAGTAAGAGGCAAATTCAAATCCAGTTCCAATAGAGTCCTGAGGTAGTGTTGTACACCATCCAGCTTGCCATTAATTGTACAGTTGCTGCCTTCATTTCATCTTCCTCTGGATTCCTTCTTAGATGCATGCCTTCCCTTAAATGGGGTAGACTTATCCTCTTCTAGCCCATATAAAATGGAGACCAGTTCTACTGCTCATCAAACCAAAGTGACAAGGGTGTTTATGAGGTCATTTCATACATCCTACATCTTTATTTGTACCAGGAGACAGACTCGGGCCAACTCTTGTCCATTTTGTTCCACTGAATCAGGGAAATTGCATCTCTGTTATGGTGTATGACCACACTATTAGAGCCTCTGGTAGTGGGATAGCCAGAAGTTTCTCTGTCTCTCGCCTTCTCTCCCATATTTGGCATGTGACCAGGAGCTCAGGCACTTTCAAAGAGAGGAGGAGGGAACAATTGTGAGCTGAGCCAACCCAGAGATCTAAGTTGACAACTCTTAGTTAGAAACCCAGAGAGAATGTTTCCCACGGAGTAGGACTCCAGAAACCTTGTGCCTGAAGATGAACCCCCTGAGAAAATGGGAGGTGTTGTCAGAAGCAGACATAATGAAGAATGAGAGGAAGGTAAAGCAGTCCAAGTGCCACAGAAAGAGCACTGAAGTGGAGCTAGGTGGCTTGGGGTCAAGTCCTGCTCTGTGACCTTGGGCACTTCTCTTCGCCTCTCTGCACCACAGGAGTTTTACTTGTCAAATGAACACATCACTCTACAGACTTAACACATAGTAAATAGGATGACAAAATATAATGTAGATATGTTATAGGCAGCCCCCAAATGTTACTTCCCCTCCTTTGGTCATGCGATCCAGAGGTGCTCCAGTTCTACAGTATATATAGTTCTCTTCTTGGCATGCATTTCTGCATCTCTCCTGCAAAAGATGACACCATTCATTTTTCCCTGTGTGTGTTGCCATCTTATTAAATGCTTACTGTGTGCTGGGTGTTGTGCTGAGTGCACCTCTTAGATCTAATTCTAGCCTTTACTTCTGATGCCCAAACTGCTTTTGAGACTTTCCTCTGACTTCTCCTTTCAAGTCGATCTTGTCTTGTGGGTTTCAGACCACACTTTGGGGGAAGAATCACTGCTAGAATCTTGACTAGAGATAAATGGTACCAAACGATGCTTTCAGGTCTGTCAGAGCTTGTTTTTTCCTTATTCACCTCACTGGGCTTTCATTCGATGTTTCCCTGCTACTTACAGAGTCAGTTATCTGGTAAGGGATCCCATGGAGTGGGGGCTAGCCAGGGCTTTGAAAGTCAAACAAAATGATCATTCAATTTTTCCACATTATTCCAACCCCCCCTTGAAGGTTTCTTTAAGGGATATCCTAACAGAATGATTTTTTAAAAATTTACATTTGATAAGCATATGTGTTTATTTTTAGAAAGAGAGTGTGCCAAGGAGGGAAGGACGGAAAAAGAGGGAGAAAGAGTCTTAAGCAGGCTCCACATCCAGCACAGAGCCCAACACGGGGCCTTGATTTCATGACCCTGAAATCATGACCTGAGCTAAAATCAAGAGTCAGAAGCTCAACCCACTGAGTCAACTAGGCTCCCCAAGAATGTATCTTTCTAGAGGAAAAAAGAGTCAATAGGTTATATTTGCTCCCTATTTTGTCACATAACTAAGGACTGGCTCCCAGATATTTTACATGAAAAGGCTCTTTGAAATCATTTGGTCCAGAGGTAATGAATTCAAATGTCCATCCAGACCTGAAAGGGAAAGTGAATGAGTGACACCAGTCAGGATAGAGAACCAGGGAGGCCAGGCTCCATCTAAAGGGAAAATTCACTCTGAGGTCCCAAGATTGATGCCCCCTGCGATCAAAGAAGGCTCTCATACATCCAGATTTTAATGTATTACCAATTAAGCTTTAAAAAATATTAATCTTGGCATTTAATGTAAGTGTTTTAAAAAATACTGTGTAGGCCAAGCATAGCATGTTGGCACAGCCCATGGGCTACCAGTTTGCAATTTTAAACTTTGCCCAAACCCATCATTTTATAAAGGTCCAGGAAATAGAAATGAATGGCCCAACGTTGCACCAAATCCTTCTGGCAGAACTGTAGTGAGAAAGATCTGAGGCAGAACCAGATCTTTCTACACCTCCGGTTGTATGGCCCTGATGGTTCCTTCACCACATTTGGGAAGAGAGTAAAAAGAAGAAAAAGAGGGTGAGTCACACTGAGAATGAAAGAGCAAAACAGTCACTATGATATAAAATGTGATCACTTTCTCAAAACTTCATCAACTTAACACATTTTTGCTGAACGAATGCAGTCTTCCTCCATGAGGAAAAGGCAGGAAAGTTCCTCACCTGGTGGACATCTCTCTTTAAAGAGAAAGAAGTCCAAAGTCTTCAGGAAGTTGTAAAATGATGTGATAAGAGCTGAAAGTGGAACTTGAAAGGATTTATGAGAATGCAAACGTGAGACCCTAAGCCAGCCTGGTGGTCACAAGCCTGAGGAAGAGTTCCAAAGAAGCGTTATGGATGGGTGGATGACAAGGAGGACAGCATTCTCTGGAGCAGGGAACCTCAACTACACAGCTGTCAGAGGAAGAGGGAAGTTATCATTCAACCATCCCAATGTGTGTCATTTTAATAAAATCCTGCCTTGAGTATTAGGAAGGGATATTCCTCCCTAGTTTATTTCCCTTCCTGTCTTTACATTCATTGGAGAAACCAAAAGCCCATTTTTTGGGCAAGGTTTTGGGGGAACTCAGTCTCCAAACAGCATTCAAAATGCTGTCATGGTTGACAGATTTGTGGAAGCACAGACTTTGGAGCCAAATTCTTGGTGTGTGATTCCTAACTCTGCTACATACTAGCTGTGTGTTCTTCAGTGAGTTACTTAAGTTCTCTGTGCTTTGCTTTTCCCTTTATATAGTGGGAATCATAATGGTACCTATTGATAGGCGTGTTATGAGAATTAAATTATAAAATCTCAAAAAGCACTTAAAACGGTGTCTGGCACCTGGTAAGCATTTAATATACTCACTAATATAACTATTAGGGAGGTAGGAGTCAGTAATTCTTAGTCTTAGATTTTGCTTCCTCAAAAAAAAATTTTTTTTGCTTCCTCCAAGAAGCTTTCTGGGATTTCCCAACATAAACACACACACACACACACACACACACACACACACACACACACACGTTGAGACTCCTCAGTGCCCTATACTTCCCTATTGAAACATGTATCATAATGTATTCTAATGTCCTCATCTCCACTGCACGCTAAGTGACATGGGCACATACCATGACCATCTTCTTCATCATTTGCTCCCAGCATGTCAATCTGAAAACTGGTGCTCAGAAAATGTTCGATGTCATGCCCCTCCTTCTAGGAATGGTGATAAAGGCTATGTGAGCTCCCTAGTATAACCTCTCTGGTAAACTTAGTCCTGTTCCCCACCACTGATCTCCTGAAAGTCCAGTTCCCCTCCGTGACCCCCTCCTTCTGCCCAAATCTTTCTCTCTCTCTCCTTCTATTTCACCTCCCATCAGTTCTGGAATCAGTCCCTGCTTCATTAGGCGTGTATTCACTTTGAAGCCGTGGCTACACATGGCCACACAAACTCTGGCATCCAGGCCTCCAATCATCCAGATCCTTGGTGACCTGACAACAAAACATCTGGGCAACTGACTCATCTTGGTTTTCTTTTCATCCACATGGTTTGGCACACTTAGGCACTGCCTGAAGGTCGGGCACTGAATCCCTGATGCCGTGACAATTTTCCTCTGGTCTCTTGAAATCATCAAGGGCTTGTATACATGGGGAAGGCTTTTTTTAATCAGGGACCAGCTGGTTGTGGTGGGGGATCTATTTGTCGCACCCACTATTAATTAGTAACATTTTAGAAAGCAGAACAAGCCAAGGGAAAAAGGAAAGTTTATGACTGAAAAGGAGAATTGGAAACCATGTGTAAAAATGGTGGATGATGAATGTTGGATTAACATGGCATGATGGACAAGTCTCAGATGAAAGACACATATTTCTTCTCTATGGCTTTAGAGAGTGAAGCCATGATAAAAAGTTTCAGGGAAGATGATTTCACACATTGTCCTTTCAACAAAAGGGACTGAATCAAGAGGTGTTCCCTTGTTGTTGTTGTTTTTCAACAAACATTTAATAAACACCTATGTATTCTGGGTCAGCCCTTGAGCAAGGCATGCAGTGAGCAGTCATAAAACAGAGTTCTGGCTCATAAGATTCTAGTCAAATGCAGGGGAAATGGCACAAAACCAGACAGTCATGTTGATGCAGTGTTTAACTACAGTGGCAGACATGGACATTGTGGAAAGGCACTTTTTGGGGTTTCACACCTGCTTTTACCACCTCCTGGTCAGGTGATCTTGTAATGTACTCAGCATGATGGTAGTGAACCAGGAAGGATTTAATATAGGCAACAACATTTTGTAGACTGAAGATACATTTATGGGTGTTAATGTCCACTCTTCAACATGCCCAAATTTACACAGGGTAGTCTTATAAGTGATTGAGCTCCTGGACATTGGAAACATTTAAGGAGGCCAGATGGCTTCCTGGATAAGGAATGTTTAGAGGGCAAGTCCCACATTGGGAATACCCGAGGATCTCTTATTTACAGCATTTAAGACCACTGAATTTGATTCTTGCTCTAGAACATAGTGTGTTGAAGTCAGGAAGCTACCAGCCATGGGGCACTGAAGAATAATCCATCCCCACCAGTGGGATAGAGAGGGCCATGCCTAACTCTGTCCTGGCCTTGGTTTCCTTATTAACAATATGTAATCTAGGCCACTAGCAAGGGCAAAGGGTGAGTTCCTCTTCCTTCTCCAGTGCCCTTACTCTATAGTTTCTTCTAACATTTTGCAACCCCCTGCTATTTCTCATCTTCTCCTATCATCAAGTCCCTCTGATCTTACTTGCTAGACATATCTGAATCATTCACCAGGCATTAGCTTTGTTAAGGGCTCACCATCCTTTATATTAGACTGCTAACCTCTAGCATCCAACCAACAGCCAGACTGATATTTTAAGTGTGTATATACAATGGACTATCACTCAGCCATCAGAAAGGATGAAGTCTTACCATTTACATTGACATGGTTGGAACTGGAGGGTATTATGCTGAGTGCAGTGAGTCAATAAGAGAAAGACAATTATCATATGGTCTCACTCATATGAGGAATATAAGAAACAGTGCAGAGGATCATAATAGAAGAAGGGAGGGAGAAATGGAATGGGAAGAAGTCAGAGGAGACAAACCATAAGAGACTCTTAACTATGAGAAAGAAACTGTGGGTGCTGGAGGGGAGGTGGGTGGGGGATGGGGGATTGAGGGTACGTGATGTGATGAGTGCTGGTGTTATATGCAACTGATGGATTACTGACCTCTACATATGAAACTAATGATGTTCTTTATGTTGGCTAACTGGATTTAAAGTAAAAAACAAACAAACCCAAAAACAAAACTAAAAATGCAAATCTCATAATATCAGTCTCTTCTATAAAACTGTTAATTATCTCCCATTGGCTGTAGGATAAGGTCTAAGTTTGCTGAATGTCTGATAGGGACAGTTCTCTGGCTTTTGGATCAATGTGCACAAAACACTAATACTGGTCAGCCAAACAAACCACATCTTTCTAATCAGCTGTCTCAGACCTTCCATGGCACCTTTGCATGTGCTGTTTCCTCTGCCTAGAAAGGCCAACCCTGTTTCTATATGATTAAAATTATGTTCTCTTTTGCTTTGAAACTTTCACTAACTTTTGCCCTTTTCACTCCTCATCTAAGTTAGGATTAATCATTTGTCCCTTGAAGTCCCACAATACTCCATGTGCAGCTTTATCAGAGCAGTTTTAATGCTGTATTGTACTCATTTCTTTACAAAACTGTCTTCCTCTCTAAACTGCAAAGTCTTTGAGGGCAAAGACTGCATCCCAGTTTCCTGGCACACAGTATTTTTAAATTAAGAAACTGAACTGGCCCAGATCACCACTTGGTGTTAAGAAAAAAAAAAATCAGCAAATTTATATATTCATTCTTAGGCTCTTTCATTCTTGAAGAAGTTCCAGGCACTGAGCTTTGCACATAAAATCAAGCAACTTTCAAGATTTACCCTCATTCTTCAAGTAGCTCACAATTACCGGACAGGAGCCTGCTAATTAGACGTATAATTAGTGTCATCATGGAGATCTGAAGAATAATCAAGTGAGGTGAGATTTTTCATTTTCCTGTGCCACCTGGGGACATGGAAAGCATGACTATCAGAAGCCATATCATGAACAAAACACTTCTTCATGCAGGAGATAGCCCCATTCATATTTCTTTGAGACAAGGGCACAGACTAAGGATGAGCAGCTGACCTCTAACAAAATCTCACTTCTTCCGTCAAGATTCAGATGGTGGGCATGTGGGCAGTAGCCAGGGCTCCCGCCCTCTTTCGTGGAGCCTACAAGCCAGTGGTGGTCTGTCCCACCAGAGACCCTATCACCTGAAGGAGGAAGATTCAAGGAGCATATTCAGGCTTCCATGGGTCACCATCTGGAGCTGTCAGACTTCTTTCCCCCAGGAAACAAAGGTGTTGTTTGGAGCTTATTAATCCAGAAAAATAACAACAACAAAAGTATATAATTACCTGAAAATTTTATCTGGGTGAGGGGGGAGTTGCAGTACCCATGCATAACTTTCCTGAGAATGTGACCGTTCCTTGAGAAAAATACAAAGGGCATAATAGTCACCCTTCAAGGACAAGGAATACTAATGAGTACTTTTGAAATGGCATGTTAGTCTGTGAGGCAACCTTTCTTCTGCATGGTAGGGATACACAACACCTTGGATTGGAATCACATCATTTTCAGAAGTCATGGAATTCCTAACAGTGCCATTATTAAGGCTGACAGTCCATTGAGCTTATTCATTGTCCTAAAAAAAAAAAAACAACTTTAGGCTTTATAAGTATTACATTGCCATATCTTGCCAAAGATATTCAGCTGAACTAGAACTGTGTGCAGGAATTGTGATAGAGGGAATTGGGTACTCATGTAGGTCTCAAGAGACCTAGCATCTTATCTCAGTAGAGCCCAGGGTTAGTCAATACCCTCCTTTGTTCTTCCATCTTCAAAACAGCAGTGGGAGCTGCTGGGCAAGATAAGCTTCTTTCTAGTCCTATCTTTCTTGGCATATATATTTCCATGGGTTTGATTAACTCTGCTGCATCTCTCCCAGTAATAATACCATAGTAGAATATTACAAAAATTCTTCAGAAAATTTTCAGCAGAACACCAAAATGTCTATCTTGGTGAGAAAGAGATGCATAGCTCTAGGTTCTCTGGCACTCCTGAAGAAGACTGCAATCAACTTGGTAAGATTTGATGTTGATTGGAGTACTTTTAATGTCCCAGAAAGTACTGACAACCACGTCAGGCAGGTCATAGAAAGCATTACACAACTACCATGACTGTAAAGGATCAAATCAAATTAGTATACTAATTTTACTTAAGTGGGCCGGTTGCCACTGTGGCCTGGGTCAGTACTCAGGTTCTTAATACCAATAATGATAATTGCTATCTAGCTTTATAATATGTCCAGAAAACTTTTATATTTGTATATGGCCTTTCTTAGTGCATGAAGAGAGCAAACTTCTCAAGGATAAGTCCTCCTCTGATGAATACTAGCTATGTGGCTTCAAGGGATAATAATGGTTGTGACATTTACAGCATAATGTCTGGCATAGTGAGTGCTCCGTAAACAAGGTATTAACTGTTGTCACTTCCATGAGACCTGGGAGGTAGATAGAGGAGGAATACTTATATCTGTGCCCCAAGTGGCCCATTTACCAAGTCTACTTCAGAGATGAGGGCAGTATGGAAGGGAAAGGGAGGGGAGGGGAGAGAAGGAAAAGGAAGGAAAGGGAAAGGGAGGGGAGGGGAGGAAAAGGGGAAGGGAAAGGGGAAGGGGAAGGGGAAGGTGAAGGGGAAGGGGAAGGGGAAGAGTTGAGTCTAGTACCATTCCTTACCTGTGATTCCAAGTAAGCAGCATTTCATTCTTCAGATCTGAATGTCAGCACCAACAGCAAAGGTACTCTTTGCCATTATCAAACTAATATTTAGCCTCCCTGATAACAGGCTGGGGGGGCGGAGAGGACAGACCTGTATTATAGCCAAGCATGATGCCTGGGCAGGGAGTTTGGAAGCTATGGTAGTGGCAAATCAAGCAGGTGTCTCAATTTCCTTCCTGCTTGCCTGGCATGGCAGGTACATGTGATGTAGCATAGAGAAAATAACAGCTAGAAATGCAAAATTTATCCATTTATTTGCCTTAGGTCCTAACTTCCCAGGTTATGTTCCCTCATCCCTCAGGAGTCTGAAATTTAAAAGAGAGAGAGAGAGAAAGAGAGAAAGTTCCAATGAAAATAGAGAATGTCATATTTCGTTTTCCCTCATGAAATATAGACTGAGGATGAATGAGTCCATTTGGATAGAATGGGATCCCTTGGAACAAATATCTGTGGTTGGAATTGCTCCTTTAAAAGTTGTGTAACTATCATTCCATGGGTTCCAAGCATTGGCAATGGGCTGGGTGTGGCGTGAGACACAGACACCTAACGCAGACAGCCACGTCTCTAAGCACGTACTCTGGACCAGGCGCCATGCCAGGGGTTTTAGTGCACTATCTCATCCGTAGGTTCACAATAACACTGTGAAGTAGGTAATTTTAAGCCTATTTACAGGTGAGGAAACGGAGACCAAGAGAGAGAGGTGAGGTAATTTGCCCAGGGGCATGCATCTTGCAGGTGATGGAGCCAGGAATTACATCCATGCTTGTTTCCAAGACCTTTTCCACATCCTTACATTGTAGTTGGTCAGAGAGGGCATTTACATAAGACCACAAAGCTGGGAAGCTACTTCTGCAGGGGGACTCTTTTGTATAGGCACGTTGGGGACCTCAATTGCATCATTTTTAGGAGCATGCTCTGTGAAGTAAAGGGGGCTTTGTTGCTGCCATTTCTCAGATGGTGAAACTGAGGAGCAGATGGATAGAATGATTGTCGGGTGGATAATTGTGGGACCCCTGACACAGGTGTTCAAGAACATTTGCCTCAAAAGTTGGCCATGACGCTAAGGTAGTGGGGTCTATCTTCTTCTGACGACTGATGTGGGAGCATGGGCAGAGAGCAGTTGGGAGCAGAGTATCTATGGTCTGTTGGCTTTGGCTGAAGCCCTCACACAACCTCCAGTGAGTTGATCAACCTCCCCTGGAGAGCCCCAGGCTCCCCATCTGGAAAGTGGGACTAAGAATGGTGCTGACTTCAAATGGCTGTCGGGAAGATTTGATGAGCTAAAGCTGAGTAGAGTGCATGGTCTTAGCACCCTAGAAATTTCAGTTATTACATCCTTGTCGTTGCTCTTGTGTTTTATTGTTCAACAATGATAGGGACCTGCATCAGCCAAGATGGAGTAGCTCACGGACCCGGGTGCATATGAGAAATCCCGTAGTTACCCACCTCTTGCTGTTTTATCCCATGACAGCTTCTGGGTCCCCTGAGCTTCAAACTCCTTCTCTCTAATGGGGGGCTAGTAAAACACCACTGTCCTGTCCCCTGCTTTGTAGGGAGGTCCCAAGTTTCAAATGAGACCAAGCAAGGAAAAACTCGTTTGCAAACTCGGAAGTGGACTGGGTAAAGAAAGAGTCTGTGTTGCTAATTCACCTTTAAGTATTTTCCTCCTCTGTTTTCATATCTAAAATTTCTACACAAACATGGCTCCATTGTATAAGTAGAAGCCAAACACTACAGACAAAGCAAAAGTCCCCTTGACTCATTCCTGTTTGTCTGCCCTGGGCTCTCTTGATCTCTTCCCCCAGAGGTCACTCAGTGTGCACCATCCCAACCTGTTTCTATCATACTTGTTTTGTTTTGTTTCTAGTCATGTAATGTTTTGCCTTTCCAATGAGATATGAACCTGAGTGGTTGAAGACTAGGTTCAGAACCCAGACTGCCTGAGTTTGAATCATGGCGCTATTGTATTTTAACAATTGGGCTAAATTGTTTATTCTTTCTGGGTCTCAATGTCTTCCTCTGTTAAGTGAGGGCAGTAGTGGTATCTAACTCGGGACTCTGTTGTGAGGATTTGAACAGGTTAGTGCAGTAAATGCGTAAACAGCACTTGCTACCTGTGATTCCCCGTGTGTGTTCGCAGGTATTATTATTAGACAGGCAAGCTCATAGATACATGGGTCAGAGTTGAATCTTTGGCAGTTAACTAGTGTCTGGTACTCAATGGACAACGGATCAGTATTCTTAAATTTTTAAAAGAATTCTACATTCATTTCTATATGGTGATGTGGTGAAGGAGTCAGGAAAGCTGAATAGAAAGACTATGGAACTGAGAATAGCTCGCGCTACCTGAACACTCGTGCTGCACCACACTAGCCCTTTAAGCTCAATACGTATTGCCTTATTTAACCCACACAAAAAAACCCTACAGGGTAGATCTGACAATCACTGCCCTCCTTTTATTGGTGAGGGAACTGAAGCATAGACAGGTTAGGTTTCCCGCACATGATCCCACAGTGAGGACTCCAACCCAGCTAGTGTGGGCTCACCGAGAGTATTGCTTTCTCCTCAACTTTGCTTCTCTCTCCAAAGGGTTTGTTAACTGGCTTCTCATGAGACATTGTGTGACTTGGGCTAGTACCAATCACCCCCACTTATCTTTCTGGGCTGACAGTACTTGTGCACCCGAATGGTGAATGTAATGATGCGGGACATGAAGATAAGTTAATATTTCCTTTGGGACCATATGATGTGCCGGAGTAGCCCAGACAGTTTCAGAAAGGCATTGAGACTGCTTGGTGGATTGAAAGCTGGCTAGCCAGGTCAGGCTACTGTCCAGAGAACCATTCCTAACCTTAGAGCCCGTTTGACCTCAAGTGCTCACTCACCATTCTGACCTGCGGTAAACAGTAAGGTGGAGTGATTCCAGAGCACTGGTGAGAATCCAGGAAGAGCTGAGTCGGAGGGACTACCAGGGGGCACATCATCCAGGGGTCCTAGCAGGATTCCCACTGGACTCAGAATAATGGCAATCAACCTTCTGAGCTCAGATACAAGTTATCCACCTGGGGTGATGTTCAGAATCGCTTAACAACTGTTAGATCACAGACACTAGCCAATCAGAAAGCACATTAGTTGTAGAAGATAGAATGAACAGTTGTCCTAGAACACAGCTGCACCAGGGTGTATCTGTTGGCTGCAAGACCCAGGGCTGAGTGGTTCTCTACCTCTCACATTTTGACAAGTTTCTCAAAGGAGAAAGTGTGAGTGCTTGTCCAAAAGCAACGCAGGAGTTGAGCAGCCCCAGTGAGAGCAGAGCCTAGATCTTAGGTCCTACAGAGCTCCTCACCTGTCCAGTCTATCTCACAGTCTTTATTGCACACCACAGGAATACAGTCAAGGGGAAACGGGTCATTTATCTACATGACACTGCCCCTTTCTCCATAGGAACGGATAGCTTTCCACATCTGTTGGGGCCATTGTCTAAGGCTGTTGTTGCTGCTGTTCTTCTTAATTAACTGTTAAAAATTAGTGCTTTCACATGTGGCCCAAGTTAGTCTCTGTCTGTCTTCTCCCAGAACTGATTGGCATTCTGTCTCAATGTTCATCTTACTAGAGTTGTTCATTGACTTCCCTGCAGAGGGCTGGCCACTGCTAGTTCTCTATTATCCACGAGTTTAAGGATAGCCATGGGATGCTGCACAGTAAATTACCACTTGTCTGGAAGGAACTTCCAAATTTCTCATTGCTATAGTAAAGGCTAAGATTGTGGGCTCTGGGGGCGCCTGGGTGGCTTAGTCAGGTAAGTGTCTAACTCTTGATTTTGGTTCAGGGCTGTGAGATCCCACATCATCATGGAGCCTGCTTAAGAGTCTCTTTCTCCTTCTTTCTCTGCCCTTCCCTGCTTGTACTCTTTCTCTCTGTCAAAAAAAAGAAGAAGAAGAAGAAGAAGAAGAAGAAGAAGAAGAAGAAGAAGAAGAAGAAAAGAAAGAAGAAAGAAAAAAGAAAAAAGAAAAGGAAGGAAGGAGGGAAGGAGGGAGGGAGGGAAGGAAGGAAGGAAGGAAGGAAGGAAGGAAGGAAGGAAGGAAGGAAGGAAAAAGAATGTGGGCTCTGGATGCCTCAGGCATACCAGGTTTTTGATTGTTACAAATTCATATAGTGTTCTAAAGCTCTTTTTCCTTCTCTGTAAAATGGAGGTAATCACATTACTTGCCTCTTAGAGTTGTTATAAAGATTAAATGATATAATGTATAAGCACTCGCCACATAAAAGCAAACAATAAATTTCAACTATTAATGACAAAGATAATAATTTGAGAGTGAAAAATCATGCTAGACATCTAGACAGACCTTGACACTGACACAATACCTGGCACATAACCATTAATTGATAAATAACTGTTGAATGAACAAATGAAGTATCAGCATGTGCAATAAGAGAAGTAGCATTATAGCAGAAAGAACGGTTTGGATGTGTGAGTTTGGGAGAACCCCTTTCCTTCTGTGAGTTTGCATCTGCAAAGGGAGAGTGCTAGATTTAGCAGGTGTAAAACACTTTCTATTTCAAGGGTGTGTGTGTATATATATATATACATATATAATGACCAGCTGGCTGGTAAGGCACATACTAACATCATCCCTGTTTGCTGTCTATGTAGGGTTATGCCCACATTATAATGTAAGTCAAGGCGATGCATGATCGTGTTGTCTAAATGGCTTGAAAAGAAGACATGAGAAAGTTTCAGCAGATTGGTAGAGGGCATGAGTAAGGTTTCCTGAAAGAGCCAGAACTTTCTTGAACTGGATTTTATGAATATGAAGAACTCAAGTTTAGGTGAAATGAAAGAAACAGAGCATTGTTCTGGATGTCACACATACTTAGGGGCCACAGAGTTCCCAAAGAGTTCACCAAATGTTCACTGAGCTCCTAATCAGCATAAACTGTAGAGGGTTAACCCCATGGAGGATCTCAAAAGGCAGTACACTCAGATCTCCTCCTCGAGATGCTTAAGATCTGGCACAGAAAAGAAGATGAGGACATAAATCCAACAATATAGGAGAGGAAAGAAAGCTAAATAATCCTCTGGGAATGATTTATTTTAATGTTTAATAAAGAATAATGTTATGGAGAAGGTGACATTTGCGCTAGATTGGAGAAAAGCACATAAGTCAGAGTTCTGATCTGGACATAGATCTTCTAGCTAGGTGATTTGGGGTAAATTGCTCCCTCTTTCTGAATTTGAATTTGCTTTTAAAACAGACAGAGCAAGACCAACCTAATCAAGTTGTTGTCAGACTACATACCCACAAGTACATGCATGGCATGGGCAAGGTGCTCAACGAGTCATGTTACTCTTAACTGGTATAAATTGAGTTCATCAGAAAGCATTGCTGGATTAGTATCCGATGGGATGGTCTTCACTGAAGAGCAATTAACTGCATGCCTTCCATCTCAGTTGACATAAACCATGGCGAGTTGGATAATGATTCTGCAATTTCTGGAAGAAAGAGAGTTGAAAGCATTGGCCACCATGTGACTCAGGCCTCTTCTCAAATAAGCCACAAGATACATTTGTCCTGGAATTAAGCAGAATGGGTTATCAAACCCTTTATTTTCCATCAAGCAAACCATGGTGAAATGAGAACGCCCACCATTGCCCATTTCTGATTTCTCACAAAGCTTCCTCTTCCACAAGATTATGGAGATATTTTATTCCCATTTAAAACAATAGAAAGCTTACAGGTAGATTAGAGGCAAGCCAGTCAAACAGTTAAGAATGTGGACTTTGGAATGAGATAGACTTAGGCTCAAATGTGCCATAAAATCCAACCTCCTGCGACTCATTACAAAAAAATGCAAAATAGGGATCCCTGGGTGGCGCAGCGGTTTGGCGCCTGCCTTTGGCCCAGGGCGCGATCCTGGAGACCCGGAATCGAATCCCACGTCGGGCTCCCGGTGCATGGAGCTTGCTTCTCCCTCCGCCTGTGTCTCTGCCTCTCTCTCTCTCTCTGTGACTATCATAAATAAATAAAAAAAAATGCAAAATAAGGATAAAAAAAACTATAGATGATGGTTTTGTGCATTAAATGATATAATATGCAATATATGTAACCACTCGAGATACTACTTCTCATGACAAATTATAGCTAGTAACTAAAATTACTGGAATAAAAATAAAAATAAATTCGTGTTTTGGTACAAATTTTTAAAAACGCAGTTTCAGGCATGGATCTTCATCTTCAACTAAAATTCTAAGCGAAGAAATGTCTCGGGCACCTGAGTTGGGCAAAAAGGAACTCTTTGGCACAAGTCCGAGGACAGGGTTGGATGCTGGAAGTTGCTCTTTCAGTTTCCAGTCATAAGCCTGCGAGATGAGTAAGAGAGGACTCCAGTTCACTCCAGAGCCACCCACTTGTAAATGCAAAAGCTTCAAAAAATACAAAGGAAAACACCTCGAGCCCAGCCAGAGTGGTCCCTAACCCTGTCCCTTGCAACCCCACCTCAGGAAACAGTATGATCACTGGCTCCCTTTCCACCCTGACTTTGTAGAACAGGCAATGATTAAACCACAGACCTTTTTTTTTTTTTTTTCCCCAGACAGAGCTTGGAGCTTCTGAGAAAGAAAGAAAGAAAGAAAGAAAGAAAGAAAGAAAGAAAGAAAGAAAGAAAGAATATATATATTCAGGGCTGAAAATTATTTTTTTCTAATATGAGTTAAGAAGACAGAGTGATAGAAAGCTGCTGAGCAGTTCAGATAGAGACTGAGTTCAAACCTATCTCCTCGTCCTATGAAGGAAAAAGTTAGAACCTAGTGTCTAACACATAGTAGGTGCCCAATACAGTCAGGTTGTTGTTCCTGCTGGCGTCATTCTTGCAGTTGTCAACTCTAGTCTGTGTGCTAAATTAACATAACCCAACGACTGTTGGGGAAGAAGTAAAGAAGCTAATATTTATCCAGCACCCACTGACATATGTACTAGTGGCTATGCAACATGATATCCATCTTCTCATTTAATCTACCAGATAACCCCATGAAATCTATAAAAATGAAAAATGAGATTCAAAAGGTTAAGTGATTCTTCCCAGCCCCTGGAGCTAGAACACAGAGTGCTAGATCCAGATTGGCTGGGCTCTCCACTATTTATTTAGTCTCTGTGATTAAGGTTTTGTTTTGCTTTTTTTTTTTTTTTAACTCCTATAAAATGGGATGATTGTTGGACCTCCTCTGTAGGCTTGTAGGCTTGTTGTGAGCATTAAATAGAATCATTCCTATAAAAGCATTTAAATATTGCTTGGAACATACTGCGTATTCAGTAGAAGTAAGCTGTTGTTAGAATTGTTACTTTAAGGGACGCCTGGGTGGCTCAGTCTGTTCAGATGCTGACTTCAGCTCGGGTCATGATCTCAGGGTCCCGGGATAGAGCCCCGGATCCAGCTCCCTGCTCAGTGAGGAGTCTGCTTCTCCCTCTCCCTCTGAAGCTGTCCCTGCCTATTCTCTCTCTCTCTCTCTAATAAATGAATAAAATCTTTAAAAAAAAAGAATTGTTAATTTAAGCAAGGAAGAGATTTGAATCGAATTTCTCTTACTCCAAATATACACCATGTATATGGAATAATTAAATTGAACGGTTCTAAAGCAGCAGCTCTGTGCAAAGCTCTGTGCTAAGCATCATTTGGGGAAACACAAATGTAAATGCAACAGAGACTGTCCCACAGGGAAAGGGGAGACCAGCAGATGTGTAATTAAGCATGATGGCTGGGTTTGGGAATGTGCCCAGAGAAATTGAGAGGAAGTTCTGTGAGAGCCCAGAGGAGGGAGCCCTTCAGACCGGTGGAGGAGGGGTGTGGCAACAGAAGGAGCTCCTGAAGATCCTTGCCCTAGGTGGGTTCTAATCTTGAAAGAAAGACATACACAGGACACCGAGAACAATGCGAGATCTTATCTCAGGGAGTTCCAGATTCTACCAAACAGACAATGCTTGCCTAGGAATTCTGGGATGAATGTAATCCTGGCTTAGAGTAAGAAGTCGGTGGGGCTCGGGTGACGAGAGGTGGCACCAGCCCAGAGGGTCATAAAAGTTAGACCCCTGGGGAGGAAGAGAGGGTGCTCATTTATTGAGCACCTACTATGTGTCACACAGCCCATGGACCTCAAGACAGCGCTGTGATAAGGCCACTGAGACTCAGAGAAATTCAGCAACATGCTGCAGGTCACAGTGCTGTGTTCCTTGAACGACTCTCACTCATTCAAACCCGTCCCAAACTTTAGGAATCCACTTAGACGTTAGTCTTCCAACGTCTTGTAGACACTTACACCCTCCTTGGCAAAGGTATCTCACTTTTAATTTTTACCAAATAAGGTGAATGACGAAGGCGTGTATCCTGAGAGTGGAGGAACAGAATTACTTTTGTTCTAAAAAAGTAGTTTTTAGGACAAGGCCCCCTGCCCCCAAACCAAGGAATTCCTTGGGTGGGAGTTGGGATGGAATTGATAAATATGGGACCATCTAATGGAAATTACTGGCATACTCTAATAATTGGGGACTCCGTTACACTTCAGATTTGGAAGCGATCTTAGGTATCCTTGACTTCTGTTCTTTCATTTGACTTAAGAGCCAACAGGTCAACGGTCCACATAGGTCAGAACTAGAACCTGAGTCCCCTCAGCCTCAGACAATTGCTCTTTGGCTATAAATGATGAAAGGACAGGAGGCAAATCCTTGCAAGACCGAGGGATGGAGTAAAAGAGGGATAGTAGCGTGTGATAAATTATGTATCTCATGTAAGTAAATAAGAGTGGCCTGCATAGACCCGTGGTCAGGGTGGGTCATGAACCAAGGGTCACGATTCATTCAGTCTTGTTCACTCAGTTTTTAAAAGCAAACACATATAGGCAGGTATCAAAGTCAAAGTGGCTCCCGAGACGGCTGGGATAGAATAACAAGTGTGTGTTCGAGGAGACCCATGAACGTCTCTGCCACTTGCTCCGACGCACTTGGGGGCTGAGATCGAGAAGCTCGGGAGCTCTGATACTTGGATCGGTCCCTTCATCCTCACGTCTGCCCCAGGACAGAAATGAAACCTTGGCTTCCTGGGTTTTCACTTGTCTTTAAGAACCTAAGGGGCACTTGGCACTTGCCGACAACCGTAAACTAGATGGTGTTCACTTAGCACTTTTATAGTTTACAGAGTAGTAGTATACCCCAGAGCGTACTTTGTTGTCAAAATGAATTCGGGAGATGGTCCCATTTTAAAGGTGAAGCAGTGGAAGGCTCTAGCGAGGCAAAGCGGCTCGTGCGGGACAGAGCACTGACACGTGTTGGCGTGACTGGGGACTTAGAACTGAAACTCTGTGTTATGACTCTTTGTGGGAAAGCTGACAACGTCCCACACGTCTAGAAATATTCAGAACTGTTGTATACAATGACTTAGAAGCCCCTGGAAGGAATAGAGTTTTCCAATGCCTAATTGCCACAACTGAAGTGAATTCGTAGTCATGTTCCAACCTCTGTTGGGGAAAGGGGGGGGGTGGGGTTTGCAGGATGTAATTTATGGAGTTCAACATAGATCTTTTTGCTTTGCTTTTTTTTTTTTCCTTTTTTTATTGAATGCCAACCTCATGACTTTCATAGATGACTTGGAATTGCAGAAAGTGAACGATTTGCTCCGGCGAACTCCGTATCTACGGCATTGGACTCCCGAAGATCTTTTCCCTTCAGCCCGGAAACACGTTTAATAGAACATCATTTTCATTTCATAACTAGAGAAACTGAGTTCAAACATTCTTGGCCCCGGACCATGCGGCCAGTTCTTCCCAAACCAAGAAGATCTGACTCTGAGATCTCCTGATTTCAGAATAGTGCCATAATCCCTGCATACCACATTCCGGCTTTTATAGAGGGGATGTCTGAGTCATTTGCTCATTCTACAAATCTGCATACTTTCACCAACACATATTCTCCACTGGTATTCACTCTCCCTGAAGTGTGCAGACATGATCCCAGCTCTCGGGGAAGATCTGGAGCAGCCCTGAGGACAGGGGTGCATGGGGAGGAAAGTCCCCTGGTTAATGGAGCAAACTTCACCTCAGGCTCCTAGCGTGCTTTCCACATGCAAACCTCACGCAGCATCTTTTTATCACTACATTATTTGATCATACTGGTAATTAATAACTTGTAATTCACCACTGCTAACTCATTTTGACTTATTAAACACTTGGAAGGGAAAAATAAAAAGAACTGTTTTGCCATAAGGGGGAGCTTTTGAGTTCCATAAAGAGGGGGGAAGAAGAACAAAAATCTATTACATATATGTCCCAGTTCAAAACAGATCCACAAAGCAGCAAACGGTCAGACCCTTACCTGTGACTTGAACAGTGTCCGAGAACCTGAATGTCTTAGGTTGAAAAAAAAAAAAAAAGGCAGGTAAATGAATATGTCTCTCTCATTTTTTAGTATAAAACTACAATAATTTCTAACAGCCAATAGAATATTTTTAAGAGTATCCTGGAGTAGAGACCCAGTTGTGCTGAGTGCAAGCTTCGGAGAGGCAAATGCCTTGGAAAATGCCTTTCTTCTGGTTGTTCCTGGGGATTCTGTGAGGATTTTGAAGACAACATTTGGACTAGCTGCAACCAGCAGCACTGGGGGGCTCAGGGAGGAGGGCGGGTGTGTGTGTGGAGTGGGGGGGGGGACGTTCACCATTGCATAACTTTAAGGGAATCCTGAGCCGGGGAAAAGGATTGAGAAGGTAAAAGAGAGGGAGTAAGGAGGAAGGAAAGAGGACGAGGGAGAGAAAGGGAGTGGAGAGAGGGAGAAAAAGAGAGGAAGAAGGAGGGAGGGGGGGAGAGAGACAGATGAGGGTGAGCGAGGGAGAGAGACAGCATTACAAAAAATTCAGAGAATCAAGTTTCAAGACCCTTTCTGTGCTATAGAGAGGGATGAGGTTTACTAGCAAAGTGCAAAGGAGCTCCTGAGAGAGGCGCGAGATTTTTTTTTTCCCTCTCGCTAGGAGAAAAAAAAATAATAATAATAATAATAAGGGGCGGTGGGTGGTGAAGGAGGGGGGGGGGGCACAAAAAAAGCAAGCAAACCAAAACAAAAACAGGAATGTGTGTTTTGAGCAGGAATGAGGAGAGCTGGAAGGACCATAAGGGGGTGTGTACAGAATTTCATTAAATTGTTACTTTAAGATTGTCTTCTAAAAAAAAAAAAAAGAAAGAAAGAAAAAAAAAAAGGAGGGGGTGGAGAAGCGGGAGCGAAGGAGGCAAACGGCGAAGTGGAGGAAGGCTGGGTAGCTCGGCCTCTCCAAACTGATTGATTAGTCATGATCCCCGCAGTTTTAACAGGGACTCATTCAATTGGGAAGGTGGAGCGCTCGGGAGCAGATTAGCATACGCTTGTTTACTCATCTTCTGAGGGCTTTTTCCCCCCTCTTTCCTTTCATTTTGTGAAGAAGGAGGGAGGGGAGGGGGGACGGGGGGGGGAGAAGGGGGCTGTGGCTTGTGTTATAAAGGACGCAAAAAATAAATAAATTAGAGCATCTTTTGGGGGGGGAGGGAATTCAGCGGATCAGTGTCTTAGAGGAGCTTTTTTTTTTTTTTTTTTTTTTTTTTTTTTGGAACAGCGAGAAATCATATAAAATAAAATGAAATAAAACAAGGAGGGAGGCAACCAGCTGTTAGAGGGTGGGGGGGCGAAATAAGGCAGATAAAGGAGCGGGGAGAGAAATTAATTGCCAACCAGGAGGAGTTGGGCTGCATTTTTTTTTTTTTTCCTTCTTCAAAGGTGGGGGGAGTGGAGCACACACCTTGAGGAGGGAAGCGAGGAGGAAAAGGGGCAAAGCGAGTGCAGGGGGGCTCGGCCGGGGAAGTCGAGGCGCCGCGCGCCCAAAGCTGGCAGCTCCGGGCGGCGCTGCAGGGGCGCAGGGGGGGCGGGGGGGACCGTCGGACATGCGGCTCTGGACCTGGGTGCTGCGCCTCGGGCTGCTGAGCGCCGCGCTGGGCTGCGGGCTGGCCGAGCGCCCCCGCCGCGCCCGCAGGGACCCGCGGCCCGGCCGCCCCCCGCGCCCCGCCGGCCCGGCCACCTGCGCCACCCGGGCCGCCCGCGGCCGCCGCGCCTCCCCGCCGCCGCCGCCGCCGCCGCCGCCGGGCGGTGCCTGGGAGGCCGTGCGCGTCCCCCGGCGGCGGCAGCAGCGGGAGGCGAGGGGCGCCGCGGAGCCGGGCCCGCCGGGCCGGGCGCTGTACTTCGGCGGGCGAGGCGAGCAGCTGCGGCTCCGCGCCGACCTCGAGCTGCCCCGGGACGCGTTCACGCTGCAAGTGTGGCTGCGAGCGGAGGGCGGCCAGAGGTCCCCGGCGGTGATCACAGGTAGGCGAGGGCGCCGCGGCGGGCCCGGGCGAGCGGGGCGGGGGGCGGGCGCCCGGGGCGAGCGCACGGCCTCGCTTTGCCGCGTCTGCCGAATGGGCGCGCGCGCGGGCTCCGCGGCTGCCCAGCCTGCCTGGAGGAGGGAAGGCGCGCGCGCGCGTGTGTGTGTGTGTGCGCGTGTGTGCGCGCGTGTGTGTGTGTGCGGGGGAACTCGGGGAGCGCTCCTGGCGGCCGGGGCCCCTGGGGAGCCTTGTGCACGCACGCCCCGCTGGAGGGGGCCCGCCGGGGGCACGACCATGGGGGTCCCGGATCTCTTGGACTTGCTCACGGAGATGAGCATCCCCGCTTTCATGGGGGCGCGTGCACCCCGAAAGCCTCCGAGGACGGGGCTTCCGCGATCCCAACGACTTAGAAGTCCTCGAAGTGCCCGAAGTTGCTCTGCGGGCTGCGCCCCCTGCGCCCCGCCGCGCACGGGCGCGCACATCCCGGGCCGGGCCTCGGGGCTGGGGTGAGCCGGCCTCCCCGGGGCGCGCGGGGCTGCGGGGGACCCCCGGGGACGCGGGGCTCGCTCCCCACCCTCCCCGGCCGAGCCCCGAGTGAAACCGGACACTTGGTGAGGGTTGCAGACCGTAGACGAGCTCCACCAACGTCCGGCCCCCTCCCCATGGAGCTGGGGCAAAGCCTTTAATGCAACTGGGTGGGTGGGGGGGGTGGGTGCAGCGCCGGAGCCGGGGAGGAAAGTTTCGCCTCCGCGGCCGGAGCCCGGGAGATTCCCTCCGTGCACAGGCAGCCTTGCCCGGTCCCAGAGCAGGGGGTTCCCCCCTGGCGCCGCCGGGAAGCCTGCGGAGGCGGTGCGCGATCCCCCCCCGCCCCCCTGCGCTGTCTTCCCGGGGAAAGCTGCGAGCTCCGCCGCCACTTGTGCCTCTCCCTGTCTGGCTGCTTCCGCGAGCCCCATCTCGGGGCACCCAAACTCCGCTGCCCTCCCAGGATCCTGCCCCCGGAGCTCCCGGGCTCCCGGGCTCCCGCTCCCAAGCCCAGAGCGAGAGAGTGACTTTCCCCCCACATCTGACGTCACCACATGCTATTTTTTTCCCTCTCTTGTCCCCCCCACCCACTCCCCCCCCCATCCCCACCTCCTCCAAGAAGCAGAGGGAAACCGGGCTCTTTGGGTCTCAGCATCCAGGTCCTAGGCACCTGAAGCGGGGTACGGCCGCAGAGCCGAGGGGAAGTGCTCTTTCCACTAATCTGATGATGCTGGTGATTCAGGGCTACGGTCTGTTTACTTCTCTTTCGGAACCTGGGAGAAGCACAGAGCCTGCTGCTCAGGGAGGATGGAAAAAAAAAAAAAAAAAAAAAGAAAGAAATGAGTAGATCTGATTCTTCCTAAGCTTTACCTGCCATGCTAGTGATTTGGAATGCTTTTCCAATGCGGAGGGGAGGGCTCAGGGTTAGATAGGTATCATCCAGGAAGAGGTAGTAAATACGTGTTTTTTTAATATATATATATATATATATATATGCGTGTATGTATGTATGCAGAACACCTGGGATTCTACAGGAGCTTGCTTTATAAACGTCTATAATTCAGACAAGGAGCCTCTCTTCACACGCGTTCTCTTGAGCACTCATTCACTCTCTCACACAAAGATTGTGCAGTAAAATACTTTAATTGGATGGGGGACGTTAGGTTATTATTGCTTGTATAAAATGCCTGGCCCCATTTTATGTGTGGAAATAACATTCCTCTCAAAATGAAAAAAAAAAAAGAAAAAGAAAAAGGAAAGAAAAGAAAAGGAAAGAAAAAAGAAAAGAGAAAGAAAGAAAGAAAGAAAGAAAGAAAGAAAGAAAGAAAGAAAGAAAAGGCACTGCTGTCGTGTAGCACCAGAAAGCCAGGAGCTTTTCTCCCGAGGATTCTGGTGGATTTTTTTCCCCTCCCCTAGTTGAGTCTGAGCCAGAATTGGCGGTGTGTAAACACCTGGCCCTGAGCCAGCCGAGACTCATTCTGCGTATCCTCCAACACGGTACAGGCTGTTGGACGAAAAAGAACCTGCTTCTCCTTGAATTAAAAAGCAAACAAACAGAGGTTCTTTGCAGAAGCACTTTTTCGGGCTCCCTCCTGCGTGTAAGTTCAGGCGGGGAGAGGCCCGGCCTAGGTGGGCAGCCCGGCCAGTGCCCAGCCATCCTCCCGTCCTCCCGCCTCGACCTCGGGCGCCCGGGCTGCCGCCTGACCTCCGCTGGCTCCCTCGGGCTGGGCGTCGCCACTTTCCTAGGAATCCCTGGTCCCCTATCTGGAGAGAGCTTGCATCTCTCAGCAGGGAGCGCGCTGCTATTTCAGGCAGAGGGTTGCTGCCGTGCTGTCAGGCCAGGCTGCCTTACATCACTCTTTGCTGCAGGATTCAATTGGGTTTCGTAAAGGTCTAATTTTACGGTGCTGTTAACCGGGTCTGTCGTCTGGCAGAGGCAGGCCTTGCCGCTCCTGGTAGGCGGGCTGTGCTCCCAGATCCGCCCGGGATGCTATTTCTGCCCCGGTTCAAAACTTCCCTGACACCAGTTCAGACAGGCGCTCTCGGAGAGGCAGGGGGAAGGAGGGAAGGAGCAGCGTGCTTCTGAAGCTCAGAAAACATGCCTTTTATTTTTTCCAAAAGGGAAGAAGAAGAAGAAGAAGAAAAAAATATATATATATATTAATAAATAAAAAGGGAAAGGCTTATACGGGCAAAAACAAAGCCAAAGTTAGGAGGTGCTTGTGCGCAGGGCCCACCGATGATGGAGGGTCTGGAGGATCCGAGAATCCTTTAAGGCCCTGGTGGAAGGGGGTCCGCAGAGGTTACCCCCACCCCTACCTGTTCTCTCCAGACCCTGACAGGGAGACAGAGAGGGGAAGGAGGGGTGCTGCTGGGGGACACAGCGCAGGGGGCGGCAGGAGCTCCGTTTTGATCTCAGGCATGCGGCCTTCCAGGCCTCACCCGCCCCCCTGCACACACGGCCGCGGAGAGAACGTGTCTAGTAAACAGCATCACCTCTTCCCCCTCCCAAGCCCACCACCCAGGCACAGCCTTTGCCTTCCCCGCACAGCACGTTGGGCTCCCTTTCAAGTCCAGGGTGGGGGGCTTTCCTACACACTCCTTTGCTTTTGTCCCGTAGCAGGCAGGAGCCAGACCCCTGCCCCTCATCCCCAAAGGGCCCCCCCTCCCCAAAACCCTCCAGTCCAAAGAAAGAGAAAGGAGAAGAAAAAGAAAACAATAGACTCAATTTGCTCCATCGAGCAGAGGCCCCGAGCAGCAGTTAATCTTGTTAAAGTTTCTCCTGACGTGTTAGATAAGTGAAATGTGGACCGCACAAGTGCTGCCCTCCTCCCGCCCCATCCCTCAGTGATCCAGAATTCCTGCTCTGAAGGAGAAAGGGATTTACCTGAATCCCGTCCAGCACCTCTGCTTGCCACGGTTTTTTTTTCCTTTTGTTCCAAATGTTGGACTGTTGAGTTCCCTGGCTATTCGGAAAAGACTGTTTCCTCCCGTCTGCCGCCCCCACTTCCTACTACCCCCCCAGGCCCCCCCCCAAAAGAGTGCCTGCAATTTTCCCAGCCTCACAGGTGCCCTAACAGGGAAGGCTGGGGGGCAAGGAGTGCCATCTGTTCACACGGCTGGCCCCCACCTGTCGTCGTCACATCCAGGTCTAGAACGTCGCGGGGGTGAGGTGCCCGTTTCAGCCCTCAGTTTGCCCACTCGAGAACCTACCCACTCGAGAACCCACCTCTGCCCCTAACTGGTGGGGTGACCTCGGCCAAGTTGGTTGAGTCCTCTGGGCTTCCGCTTCATCTGCAGAGTGAGGGTAGGACTCAGGACTGGACTTGGTGTATCGGAAGTGCTCTGCAAACTTCACTCCTACTACTGGCTGTGACTTCCCGGACAGCTCGGTCTTACCCTGATGGGCCAAGGACACACCCGGAGGACAGGGAGTAGCTCTCCCTGGATGCCCCCTGGGGGGGCACGGTGCTAGGCGCCCACCTTGCGCCCGCACACTTCTCCCTCGCAGCCACCCTGGGACACAGTGAAGAGGAGGGGAGTCTCAGCCGGGGGTGGGGGGACAACAGTCCAAGGTCCCCCCGCCCCTCAGGGAGGCAGAGCCCACGTGTGAACTTGAGCTCTAAGTGCCCGTATCCCCTTCAGCGGCCTTCCTGGGGCGAGAAGAGAGGTTCACATTTCCTTCCTTATGCCTAAGGTGGGATGTTCCCCATCCCTTCTGCATTGCTGGGTGCTGACCAGTCACCTAAGAGGATAGAGAGCGGGTCTAAGTCTCACTCGGGGCCCTGGATTGGACTTGGCGGGTCTGTCTTTCCTTTCCTGCCGGATTAGGCAGACGGGGCTTGGAATCACAGTTGCCGATCCTGTGCCGTGAGATTTGAGATCAATGTCATTTTTTCATCTCCTCCTGTCCTTTGGTTTCCTCATCTGCAAAATGGGCATAGTGATCCCGGGATATTGCAGGGAAGTAAACATGCAGAAAGTACCTGGCAGGGTGTCAGCTCCTCTTAGGGACTCAGTCAACGGGAACGGGATCCAGTAAGTAACAACATTCCCTTTTCACTTTTCCAGTTGGCTAACCTGGCTCCCAGGAAGTCGGCCTGTTGGCGCTGGGAGGACATCGCCTCTTGAGTTATTGGGGGAGTAGACCATGTATGTCAGGGGACAGTTAGACGCCCCCCCCCCAACTCTCTCCCCTTGCACTTTCATTTCCTCTTCTTTGACCTACTTGGATGACCCCTCGGTGGTGAGAGCCAGAGGAAGTCTAGAGCCACTGGACCAATGAATGAGCAAACCGGTTAGCACCGAAGAGAGTGTGCACCCTCAGGAGCAAAAGGCAGACGGTGGTCACAGTGGGGTCCGGGTCACAGATCTACTGTCACATGCCTCTTGCTCCTCCCCCGGGTTCCTTCCACTTCCCCTTTTCCCCAAGCAGCCGTTCACGTGGACGGCCCGGGTGCTGGAGGGGGCATCACCCTGGCTCCTTGCCACAGAGGAGAGCAAACTTGAGGCCGGCTCAGAGGTGTGGAGCTCAGGAACGTGGGCCGTGCAGTGTCGGCCCAGGCAGGGACTGCGGCAGACAGCTCGTTGTGCAGTGGGGAAGCTGAGGACCAGGGTCATACAGGGGCTAAGAATTAAAGTATATTCACAAACTGTGCCCTCTCCGAGGGGCCTGGGAGGCCGTACTGTCCGGGAGTTCACAACCCTGGCCGCGCCTGGAATTACCAGCCTTTAAAACATCCCGATGCCCAGGCTGCTTCCCGGGGATGCTCATGTCATGGGTCAGGGCTTGGCCTGGGCGCTGGGGTATTTCAAAGCCTCCTCGGATGGCATGGAAGGACCACCAGTGGGGCGAATCCCCGATCCAGTTTAAGGTCTCCTTGCTCTGCAGGCGGAGAAACTGAGGCTCAAAGGGGAAGTAGTTCTGCCCACTAACTGGACTGGTTAGTGGCTAAGACTTGAGAGACTTGTACCTGTCTCCATTCTGAGTTCCCAAACACCAGAAAGGACCCTTCCTTCACTCTTGGTTCCCCTGCTGCCCCCAACCCCCTGGGTGCCATGGCCCTGCCATTCCATTTTTCCCAGAGCCACGTCTGTGTGTGAAACCACCCTCTCTCCAGCGGGTGTCACCTCTCAAGTGCTGACACTCCTGTAAGCAGGTAACACTGAGTCTTAGGCTTTTGATTTTACATGAATCTCTCCAAGGGGTGGGGAGGGGAGCCTCCCCGAGAAGGAAGGGAAGCTGAGGCAGCCTCCACTTTGCACTGGGCCAGTTCTAACGGAAGGGGTATGTTCCCATTATTTCAGAGCCCCCTCATTGAGACCACCCCCCATGTGAGACCCCCTCATTGGAGACACCTAGAGCTGCAGGCTGTAGCTGTCTCAGAGGAGGAGAAGGGAAGATGCCCAAGTGCCCTGGGTAGGAGGACCTCGTCCACAGCCAGCTCGCACCCTGTCTCCCTAAGGCTCAGGGATCCAGCAAGTGCCCCCCCCACCCCCTTGCCCCAGCTGCTCTGCTTCCCTCAACGTCCCCTTCTCTTTCTTCTTGCTGCACAAAGGCCCCACTTCATGCCTTGATGCACTTACTGGAAATACTTAACTGAGGACTGACCTGTGGATCTTGGCCCCTTGGCTCCTTATGAAGACCTGAAACTGGGCCTCAGGAGCTCTGAGTTCAAGTACTGACTTGGCCTCCCCTGAGCTGTGGGACCCGGAGCCCCCAGCTCAACCACTGGGGTGTCAGGGGACAGGATTCCAGGTGTGGTTACATTCCCCATCCCCACAGGTTGTCACAGGAACCCGGTGAGACAATGGTAGCAGAAGCTCTTGGCCAAGATTAGGACCCGGTCCACATGTCAGCAAGAGGAAGGGGCGGTAGGCTGGGAGGTGAGAGATGTGAGGAATTTGTGTGATCAAGGTCATTCCTGGGAAGGCGCCTTCATTATCATTATTCACATTGCAAATGATAAATAGTGATCAAGTTAGCAAATCTTTTCATGCCTGTGACCTCACTGGAGCCCTTTGATGTTGGGACTTCACAGGTCTCCAGAATCCTACCGCTTAGGTGCTGCGTGACCTTGACAACTGCTTGCTGGGCCTTAGTGTTCTCAGGGTGCACAGGGAGGCTCCGGGGTGGAAGAGGGGCTTTTAGACTGCGCTCTGCAGTCTTAGGGGTCTCCTGGGGAGATGCTGGAGGGCAGGTTTCTGCCTCCCCCCACTTCCCTTCACCTAATTCTGTATAAACTCTGCACTTGTGCAAGATTCCGTTTGAAGACAGGGAACAGTCTGAACTGACAGGGGATGCCATTGAGGACTTATTGTGAATTCCGTTCATGTTATTATGTATATTTAAAGCCCCTAATCTGTTAGAACTTCCTATCGAAGTATTTATGGGTTAGAGTCCATTATGTCTGTTTTATTTGTTTAAAATGCTCCAGAATGACACGACCAATAAAGGTACGGTCGGTGTGGAAGATGAAGGAGGATCAGCAGACTGATAACAACTGTTGAGAACAGGCGATAGAACCGATGGGCTTCAATGCCCGTTTTGTCTGTCCCTCCATGTGTGGCTAAGGAGTTCCATAATAAAAAGTCAAAAGTAAATTAAGAGTTTGAGCACCATAGGAGGAGTCGAAGGCTCAGATCCCTGCATGTTCTGTGAGCCAGCAGGTGTTCCAGTACCACGGTGCCAGCTTGGGGAGGGAGGGTCAGGGACCGTCCCAAGGTCACACAGCAGTCAAATGAAAGTCGGGGTGCAGTCCAGCCTTCAGACACTAGGAGCTCCCTCTGCCCTCCCCTCTGCACTCTCACAGAACTCAGGTGATTGACCATCCTGGAAGAGCTCAAGGGGAGGCTTCTGAGGCGTGTGTAGGAGGGTGGCGGTGGAACCCTGCTGGGAAGCAAGAAGCTTTTAAGTGAGGCTATTCTTGGCCATATAGAACTGTCTCACACACTGTGAGGCATTTAGCATCTTTGATACCATGCATAAGAATCCCCCAGGATCTGCTAGTTGCTGTGACAATCCAAAGCATATTATGGCAACACACACACACACACACACACACACACACAGAGTTCCACGTATTCCTATTACTCACTTGTCTGGCTCCTCATTTCTCTCCATCTCCAATTGTCCTGGGAACCATCTAGAAACTCCTTGAGCTCTGAGGGAGTGACCTTCATGGGTCTAATCCCAGGAGAAGTGGACACTATGAGGAAACACGGGAAAGGAGCGTAGGCTTCCCGGGGACTATTTTGTAGTGGTTGATCTTAGGACGCAAGGGTCCGATGGCCTGAGTTTGATTTCGTGGCTCTCCCACCTGCCAGCTGCGTGACCTTGGCCAAGTTACTTAATATCTCCAAGCTTCACTTTTCCCATCTGTAAAATGCGGATAACGCTGGCTCCTACTTCATGGGGTTGTTTTGAAGATTAACTGGGCCTCCATGTGGAAAATGCTTAGTAATGGAATCTAGATCATGGGTAAGCACAGTAAACGTTAACTCATGTTGGTGTTATGTGTGACCGACCCTTGCCACCTTGCCACACGTTAATTCTAATTCTCTCAATAGCTGAGAATTGGACAGGTTTATCTCCTTGGGCAGAGCCAGGGATTGCCTTTCCCTTCCTTGCCACTCGGGAAAGATACATCACTCTCAACATAAAACAAAAGGTAAAGGCAAACATAGAAACACTTTATTGTTTCATGTGTCCTCATAGTGGAGACGTTAAGGAATCCAGATGAGAACAAGGGACACAGTAAAAAATTGTCCATCTCCTTTCTGGGCATCAGGAGGCAGTTACTGACTTCTTGCGATGTGCCAGGTACCGTTTGGGGCCTGAAGACAGAGCACTGAGCATAAGAGGAAAATATCCCTACCCTCAAGAAGTCTGTGTTTTCAGGGATGGGGTAAGGAGATGGACACAGAGTATACATGAGAGAGTGACTGTATCACACATGTATGTGTTCATAAAGAAAAAATAGAGAAGGAAGTAAAGGGCACTTTGTAGGGGTGGGGCTGCAGGAGGAGTGAGATTTAGTTGGGTGGTCAGGGGAGACGGTAATGAGAAGTGGCACTGGGGAAGAGCCTTAGGAGAAGACCCGAGGCTACCTACAAAAGACTGTGGGATATTGGAGAAGGAAGAGCAGTGGACCAGGAGCTAGGAGATGTCAGTTCTAGACCAGTCAAGTCATTACCTCACTCTGTGACTCTGGACCAGTCATGTTCCCTCTTGGGGGCCAATTTTCCTCATCTGTAAAGTTGGACTAGGGACGAATCTATCCTTGCCCTAGGGACCCTCCATGCAGAGATCCCCCTAGGATTCCATAATCGTAATCAGGTCAGACCTAGGGCAAAACCGTCACCTTGGCCATGGTTGCAGTTTTCTTCCTGGTTTGGGTGCATTTTCCTCCACTAGGTGGTGTCTGTCCCTCTCGAGGGCCCCGTGGCCGCACACTTTCTGCTTCCTCGCCCCCGGCAGCACTCCTTCTTGAAAAATGACCTGGTATTCCTTCTTGCTGAGGCTTCATTGACTGACGACACCTTAGAACGTTGCTCTTCCATAGACCTATGTACTTTCACGCCTCCCCGGAAAGCTTTATATCAAAAAGCAAAGTATTAATGGGTAGAATTTTTGTCAAAGAGTGACTGAAGACATTATTTAGGTAATATTGGTACTTCCCAAGAGCTGGAAGCCATCTCAGTCATTTTGCTCATCATCACTGCCACAGATACTCCAAAAAACTCAAAGGAGTGACCTTTCCGGTGGTCACTTACTTGGCTCATAGCTAAAATACTCACATTTCACAACTCCTTACTATACAAGGGCCCTTTCAGGCAAGTTCCTGGGCATCACGGTAGGCCGCTGACCTTTTAGTCTCACTTATCATGTTAATCAGATTACTACATGAAGTAAAATACTAAAACTCTGTAGTCTGTGACGATCCGTTAGCCTGTTTTCCTTCTGCGAATCCTCAGCACTGTCTTCAATGAAGTTCCTCGTGCTCCTTCTCGTCCTCCTCCTTCCTCTCTCTCTTTCTGTTCCTCACACCTAACATAGTTTCTGTGGCCACTTAGATTTTCCTTCAAACAAAGAAAAGAACATTTGTTTTTCCATATTATTTGCCACAGACCCAGGGTCCATAAAACCTGGAAGAGTAGGGGAGGTGACCCTTTTTCAATTTTAGAGAAACTAGGTTCTCTAAACCAGGCTCTAGTTCATTTGGAGGAAGTGGAGACAGAGAGTCTAGAAGGTGGGAGGCCACAGCTTGGCATCCATGGATGTGATTGTGGGGAGCATGTCCAGCCTTGTGCCTTCAGGAAGCTCATGGTCTAACCTGGACCTGTCCCCTTTGTAGTCAAGAAGTTACACCTTTATCTGCCCCATTCCATCCTTTCTTAACCCCTGTTGCCCAATAAATGTGAAATGTGGCTGGGCAGGATCAGACCACACGTGTTTCTAGAGAAGGGGCTGTTTCCCCCAATGATGTTGTAGATCTTTCAGCTACAAAGGTTGGAAAAAAAATGGAAAAACAGTCCAGTCAGGTACAAGATTGCCTTGTTCTAAGATATACAAAGTACCCGAGCAGAAAACCTAAGAAATGAATCCAGACTGTACTGTTCTGTGAACTAACGATTCACATAGTAAGTCCCAAGAACCAAGATATGTGAGTCAGAAGGATTCATCAAAACCATTATTTTCAAAGATAAGAAACTGAGGGTTGCTGGGGGAAAGACTCCAAATCAGTGAGCAAGCTGGGTAAAGTCCTCTGTCCTCTGAGTCTTTCCAGGCCTCTGTTGGCTTGTCCCCTGACGTTGCATCCTTTCCCATTGAGCAGTCACCATCTCTCCGCTGATGAGCATCATTTGTCTACAGGCTCTGCTGGACTCCAGACTCATGGATCCACTGGAAATGTTAACACGCACTTCAAATGCAACATGTCTAAAGCTGAATCATCATTTCTCCAAAATTCCTTGTGTTCTCATCCGGTGTCAACCACTCTAGGTAGATCACCCACCATACTTGGTCATCCATTTCCATCTGTCCTGCCTCCTTAACATTTTTATAGCCAGTCTTCCCTCTTCTTGGCTTAGGCCCTCTGGGCCTCTTGCTTTGACTGTTTCCCTAGGAATGTAATGCCCACCTCTCTCAGCCTCGGCCCCAAACTGCACCCCTTCATTTTTTCCTCCAATATCCAATAGCCAATTTTTCCCAAAACGTAAATCCGACTCTTTTCTTTAACCTCTAGCTCTAGGCCCTTCAATAGCATTGGCATTATCTGCAGTTCCCCTTAGATACCCTAGACTTTTTTGTGACATCATTTTCTTTAGTTGCTGTGTTTCTATATACCCCTGCACCATTTTGCAGAACACGTTAGCTTCCACGGGATTCCGTTCAATGTTCCCTCCTTCCGGGACACCCTCCCCTGACTGTCCCCCACCTCTCTTATCCATCTGTCTCCATTATACCCTCTGTACACATATACCAAAACACCTGGAATTCTTTATCACATTTAATTGTGTGCATATTTGGGGTCATCTCAACTTCTCCACTGCCTAGCACAGCCTCTGGCTTATAAAGGTGCTGTGTACATTTCTGTTTAATGAATACATGACTGGATAGCAAAACCAGCTACATGTCTAATGATTCTGAGAGAAAGAGCTCAGGAACCTCAGGCATGTTGCATTACGTAACCAAAGCACATGACCTAACCCGTGCGTCACACTCAAAAACATTACACAGTGGTTAATTCCATTTCCCCTTGAGCGAAGAAGTCAGAAGGGAAAAGAAATCTGGCCTTCCAAAACAGAGGGGGGAGGGGGCAGTGCATTTAAATGCCTCCTCAACTCACATTTCGTCCTCTCTAATCCAAGCCACATTTTAGCCTTGGTCTTCCCCTCTCAGCCCCTCGCCTGTTTGCAAAGCATTTGTTTTGTGTGTGCACTACAGCACATAATCCCAAGCTTTGCTCTCCTCTCAGATTTCCCCCTCTCCCCCTTATCAGGTTCTTACTGGGCCTCGAGTGTCCTGGAAGTCATATCTGTTGCCTGGGTTTTCATCCATTTCCCTCCTTCCTGATTGGGGGGAGGGGGGCTTTCCATCTGCTTCCCCTTGATCTTGTGAGACCTTGTGGTGACCTCAGGATCTGGAATCCTCTATCCGCTGTTTATATACCCTTGGGAGAAAGTACGTATTCTCAGCAGTAATAACAGTAATAAAAGCAGCTAGCTTATAATGAGCACTTACTATGTGCTGGCACTGTGCAGAGTGCTACACTTTGAACCCTCTGAATTAGGTTTAGAAAGTTACATGACTTGCTGAAGACCCCACAGCTAAATGGTGGTGGGACTAGGGTTCAAACTCAGGCCAGTATAATTTTGTCTTTATCCACAGGCTTAGAGCATGGCTTGGAACACAGTAGTTGTCCAGTAGAAGTTCCATAGAGGATACATACATGCAAGGATAAATGGGTGGATGAAGGGAGGAAGGGACGGGGAATGGTGCCCCCGGTGACTGACGCAAACATTTCGAGATCAATATTAGAATGAAGAGGGAAGGGATGGGGATGGAAGAAGAATCTGAATGAACATGATAAGATTTCAAAGACAGTGGGGTTGAGGCAGAGGTTAATTCCGTTTCCCTTTTCTGAGCTGAGTCTGGGATGTATGTAGGTGACGGTGCTGTGTGAACTATGGGCTTCAGAGTAGAAGAATGACCCTGGAGTGGCAAGACTGAGTTTGTGGTGTGTTCTCACTGGAGCCGATTAAGCCCCCGTAGAGCCAGTAGTAAGCTCTCAGGATGACTCCTGTACGGAACAGCCCCACTGGGCTGATTAGATACGATCCACTAAAAACAAACAAGTACCATATCTGGTTCACCCTTTCCCAATGACGTTTATGCTCTGCTTTATCAGACAAATATGCTCATTATACAGTTGGAGAAACTGAGGTCCAGGCAAGTTAACTTGTTAAATTAAGCCGAGTTGACTAATGTTAAGCAGCAAGTTAGCAGCAAAATCAAAAGTAGAACTCAGATCTCTTGACTTCCAAATCAGTGCTCATTCCATTGAGTCACTTTGCTTTCCTTTGTGGGAACGATGGGGGTGGGGGTGATGCCAGTTACTTCTGTGAGTTCACATTAGTGACTTAGCAGGAAATATATCGCTGTTCGGTAACTTTTCTTAAGCGCTTCTTATGTGCCAGGCTCTATCCTAGGCATTCTGTGAGGTTCAGTAGGAAATGACAATTTATTAGAAGTCAACCAACTTCCTTGTTTCCTTCCTTCCTTCCATCCACCCACCCTCCCACTTACCTACCCACCCGTCCATCCATCCATCCATCCATCCATCCATCCATCACCCACCCACCCTTCCACCCATCCACCCACTTAATGGATGTTTATCGAGCACCCTTTAGTCTCTGTGCATTGTATGTTGAACCAAGGGTGGCGGAGGGGACTAAAATGAAGTACAGGGCACAGTTCCATCCCTTGAGGAGCTCCCAGCCCTAGCAGCGGAAGCAGACTGGTAAACAGATACATGACATCATGGTAACTGCTATAACGAAGCAATTAATAGAGTCCTGGGGAAGCGCAGAGGCAGAAACACTGTGTTCTCGAACACCCATGTTTATTACAGGGCTAGAAAGTGTTCTGAGCTTTCAGGGGCATAAGAGGCCCCTTCCACCTGGGAGGGTTGGGAACTTTCTCATGAAGTAGGTGGCATGTGTCTGTATGTGGAGGGCATGCTTTGCCTTGCATGTGGATAGATCACTCATGCCATTTTGAATGTAGAGCCATAAATCAAATTAGAACAATAAACACTTTTTGATTCATGTCTCAGCTGAGGACACTGGCCCAGAGTAGCTTTTAGGAGCATGACACTAGGAAATGATTAGACAATTCCATCCATCACCATCCGAATCACGTCCAGCAGCCCCTTATATCCGCCCCTCATCGCATTTATCACTCTGTTGTGTTTGCCTCCGTATGTGCCTGCCTCTCCCCACTTGTCTCCAAGCTCCTTGGGGGCAGAGACCATTTCTGTCTTCATTTCTGTTTATTCCTGGCTTTAGCACAGTACCAGCCCTGCCCATTGGTGTTCAAAAAATGGGGTTAAATGAATTTGACGTGGCTCTAAATAAGAGAGAAGATGAGAGGTGCTCTGAAGGAAAGGTGCTTTGAGGAATGACATCATGGGCCCTAGTAAGAGCCAAGCGGTGAACACAAACATGTTCTGAAGGACCCTAGCTGTTAGATGTTTCCTCCTCTCTCTGAGCTGACCAGTTGCCTGTGTGTATTCTTGCCACCCTTCCCTATCACACCCCTTTCTGTCTGCTGAGCCAGAGTACCGTTCTGTAAGCTTTAAGTGCTTTTCCCCCATGGTTTTCTGCTAGCTTCTCCAGTCCCATCCCTGGAGAGAGCTGAGAAGAGCCAGGTGTAATTGTGTGGGAGGTGCCCATGCTCCTCCTGCAACTCTCACCTGTGTCTTGGAGACCTCCCAGAAGAGAGGGGAGCAGGATGATGGCAGGAATCATGCCTTCTGTGCTCAGGGCACCTTCCCAGGGCCTGGGACATGGCAGCAGTTCAATAAATATTTGTAGGGGGACTTCCGAATGAGTAAATGATGTAAATTTACGACACACCTAGGCCAGTGTCCTCAGGTCAGAGAAGAAGAATCAGATGTCCCGAGGAGACTAAGAAATTATCCCAAGTTACGTCCTAGATTAGAGCAGAGGAACACTAGAGCCCAATTATCCTGACCATTCCTTCTGTCCTGTCATGTTGTGCTGGGGTTTGAGTTCAGCCCTCCTGAACTTGGTCACACAGGTTTCCTATCATCGTATCCTGCAGTGGGATAGGACCCAAACTATCCTTTTACGCTGAGAGGTCTAAAGTCCACAATGGGGGAGAGATTTGCCCAGGGTCCCACAGTTTTGGTAGTGGTAACACCAAAGCTTCCAGAAAACCTCTGTGTATCTATCTCCACATAGCCAACAAATATATAGTAGGGGCCTGACACTTAGAGATGCAGCAGTGAGTGAGCAAGATAGAGCAGGTCTGTGCCCTCATGGACTTTATTTTCTTCTGGGAAGAGAAGGACAGTAAATGAGTCAACAGTTGTAAGGTCTCGTATATTAACAATGATGAGTGATAAAAGTGGCTCATTAGAGAACACTGGAGTAGAGGGACTTCGGTTTGGGTGGTCAGGCTGAGGTCTGCATGACAGATGAGAAGGAATAAGCCATGTGAAAAGATAAGTGAAGAGAGTTCCAGAGAGAGAGGGAGGGCACAGCTAGCACACAGATCACGAGGCAGGGAGAATCGAGGATGCTGAGGGAGCAGGTGTGCAAGCCACGCAGCTGTGGGTGTCCTCGGCTGAAGACCTTGCAGGTCCTGAAATCTGGATTTTAATCCAGATGAACTAGGAAGTTACAGGATCCAGTGGTCACTCCGACCTTGAAGTGGAGAATAAATGACGTTGAGGCCAAGAGTAGAATCTCGATCATACCACGATCGAGGTGTCCGTTGATTATCAATGATATTATTTTAGTGATGACTAGTATTTTGGTTAACATCACTATTCATTTCCTTACTAATACCATTACCAATTAAAATACCTGAATAGGGATCCCTGGGTGGCGCAGCGGTTTGGCGCCTGCCTTTGACCCAGGGCGCGATCCTGGAGACCCGGGATCGAATCCCACGTCGGGCTCCTGGTGCATGGAGCCTGTTTCTCCCTCTGCCTGTGTCTCTGCCTCTCTCTGTCTCTCTGTGACTATCATAAATAAATAAAAATTAAAAAAAAATTTAAAAAAAATAATAAAATAAAATACCTGAATAGCACTGGTATTTGAGATCAACAGAGAATCAGGGTTTTCTTGCACCCTCTGGGAGGACTTGGACAGATTTTGAACGCTGAGACATTTTCCATAAAAATTTGACGGTGTGCACTTTTTTTTTCTGGGGGAGAGGTTGCCATCGGTTTCTTAGAGGGGTCTATGGCCCCCAAATGATGACCTAAATGCCTAAAGGCAGGAGGTACATGAGGTCATTTCCTGAAACCTGTACCCAGCTCTAAAATCTGAACACGCTAGGAGATCTGAGAAAATGAGAATGTTGATGTTGAGTTGTCATATCAGACTGAGGAATTGCACTTTCCTTCATCTGTACCCTTGCTGGAGTAAATAGAATTTAGGGCTTCTTTCCCTCTGAGGAGAAGTTAGTTTATTCCTTAGAAATATAATCTACAACTTTGTTTATTCAAACTCTGGTCTGAGTTTCTCTGAGTTTTAAAATAGGCAAGTTCACTTCAAATGTAGCCTGAGGTGGTCCTGACCATAATTATCCACTATGGGCTTTACCCACGAATCTATGAATCCAAATATCCATCCATGCATCCATTTATCCATCTGACCGAGCAACCACCCACCCACCTCCCTTCTTCCCATCTATCCTTCCATCCTTCCATCTCCCTACCCTTCCATCAGTCCGTACCCTCACCCAACTACCCTTCCATCTGTGTCACCTTCCATTTTCCAGGCTGTGTGCTAAGGCTGGGGCAAGAGTTAGAAGGCTCTGATTCTTGTTTTTATGCCACTCTGAGTCCTTGAAAAAAAAAAATCCCTTGAGATACCTCCACTGAGTCCTTTGCTTCTACTAGACTACAATTTGAAAACCCCACTTTAGAAGTTGAAAACTACTTTGAAAAAATTCAGCTGCTGTGCTTGCATAGTTATGTAATTATAAGTATTCCCAGTAGTGCTCTGAATCTGAGTCTAGACTACTGGAGGCTCCTTTATCAACGCTAATATTTTAGATCAATAACAGCTTCCACCCGTAGGTCAGCAGGTGGTGGAAAACCGATAGAGAATGTGAAATAGTGGCAGGGATCTTTGAGAAAGGGCAGGCTTCATAAGGGGAACAGAGAAGGGAGCTGCCAGTCACTTAGCTCCTGGGACTCTCTTTGCCCACAGCCCCAAAGCCCTTGCACAGTGATTCTGGGCCTTCGTGCTCCGCCTGTGCCCCTGGATGCATGATGTAGCAGGAAGCCCGCGTGGCATGGGGTTGTTTCAGTTTCCGAAGCATTTTCGACATGTACCTATCATATTCCCACTCGCCTTGTAAAACAAGCATTTTCATTTAATACAGTGAGGTCTTTGTATTCTCAACAATAAACACATGGTCTAAGGCTCTCGGACACAACCTGCCTTTTTCTCCCACCCCACTCCGTCCGCCCTCACAAAGCCCCGTGTCAGCAGAAATATCTGTTTACAAACAAGGGCTCCGAGAGAGCAGTATCAGTAGCTCAAACAGGCCTCCAGAATATGTCCCCGGCTCTGTCCTTGGCATCCCCGTGAGCAGTGTGTGTCATTGGCAGCCGCTTCCGTAGAAGGCTTTCTGCCTTTCCATCTTTCCAACTGTCTTCGTGGCTGGCTTCCTCTGTCTCCTTCCACTTATTCATTAAAACCATGAGGAGCCTGGACTGGAGAGGCGGTCGGATGCTGGCCCAGGCCTCCTGGATATCTGGAAAACAGAGTCCAGCCCGGGAGTGTGTGCAGACAGCAAGACAGACTCAGACACCTCTAACCTGTAGTGTCTTCCGAAGCAGGAGCTGATTGAAGGAGGGTTATTAAGTGGGTGGATGTACTAGTCACGTGATCATGCAGCTCTAGGTCATTTTTTCACTGATTATCAGGATTATCCGTGGCCGAAGGCACTCTTTGGCCTCTCTTGAACTTGAGTCTACTACAGCTCCCTACTACCTATACATCGAAAGAGAATAGCTAACATACCGAGCATGTGACGTGTGCCAGGCGCTGTGTTGAATACTTTGTGCGTATGAAGTCTTTGGTCTTCGAGTGCTAGGCTTCCAGAGGAGGGAACTGAGGTAGAGGAAGGTTCAGTGACTTGTCCAAGGTCACACAGCACGTCAATGGGAGAATGAGTCCTTGGAGTCCATGGTCTAGCCACTCCCCCACAAAGTCTCCAGGTCAGATCTGAATTTTTTAGCCCCGCATTCAGCCTCCTTCCCAAACGTTGTTGTTTACCGCAGCTTTTCCTGGTTCCTCATATCTCAGTTTCTCAGCCTCAGCACTATTGACGTTTTGGGATGGGTAATTCTTTGTCACAGGATGTTTAGTATTGGAGGATGCTTGGCCTTGACCCACTAGACGCAGTAGCATCCACTCCCAGTTGTGATGAGCGGGAATGTCTGCATAAGTATTACCAAATGTCCTCTGGGGGCAAGATCTCTGCTGGTAGAGAACCACTGACTTACGCGGATTTTTTTGATTAAAGAGAACGTATTCCTAGAACACATACCTCCACCTCATGCTTTCTCACATTTGATTTTCCCCTTGACCTTTTAGCGTCCTTGGATGCCTCCTCATCAGTCTTCTGTGTTCCAGAATCTTTCGGTCCTTTGGCATCTTTTACAGCCAGAGAACAAATACTAGCCTGTCTGGGTTACTGATCTGCTTTGTTTTTATGCTTTTGTTGTTGTTGTTTAGAAAATGTTCACCACCTCCAAACTTTCTGTTTAAAGTCCCCTTAAGTTACAAGCTCAGCCCCTGTCATGCATTCAGTGACGTGTATTGGGTCAACCATATGTCAGGTCCCAGGCTAAGCCCTCAGAGTCAAGGATGTATGTCAAGGAGATGGACTACCTACACCTCAAGAACTTATGTGATAGGCTGTCTGAGCAGAAGAGAAGATTCAATATAACTCTGTGCCCTATCCTAGCTGAGAAGGTGGGGAAATCAAGCCCCAGAAGGTTGATGATATTTGATCAACATCAACCAGAGACCAAGCTCAAGGCTGAACTAGGTCATCCTCCACCTGGAGGAACAGAATTAAACTTCTAAAGTCCTGAGGAGATCTAACTACCAGTTATCCTTCTAGGTCCCTTGGGTTGGATCATGATGCACGATTTGCTGGTGGATATTAAAACAGTAGAAAATTAATATCTGAAAAGTCTGTTAGCCCTCTGTCTTCAGAAGTTTGCTTACACTCCATGCTTTCCATTGTAGGCCTTAAGTCCGAATGACTTCAGATTTCTCCCATGAGCACTGGGCAGGGACTACTGAGATGTGAGTCCTGAGTCTTTCATCAACGTGACCCTGTTGATAAGAACACCATGATCCCAAGCTAATGACCCCCCCCCATTTGGTTCCTCAAAACCAGCAAAGATTCCCAGTTGTGTATGGAATGAACTTCCGATCTCTTGGCGTGCCATTCACAGCCCTTGGCACTGTAGCCTCAGGCATACCTTGCAATTTCATTTCCCTCTGCTACTCTGTACATCCTCAGTTCCATCGAGAACTCAGGTCTTGCCCCATCTCCAGAGCCCCCTTCCAGTGACAGCACAGCTCCCAGCCTTTGCTCCTGTTTCACCTTCTGCCAGAAGGTCGTCACCCAGCCGCTGCCACCCAGTCCCTGTTCGTCTTGCAAGGCTGCTTCTGAGCCACTCCTCCGGGAAAACTTCCTGAGCCTTCTCATCTTGTCCACGTCGAGGGTTCCTTCCACTGAGCTCTGTTTGCTCGTCCTTCTACTAGAACTTACTCTATTAGGCTTTTCTTTATGGGTAGTTAAGATCTGCCCCTTGTCCTCACACAGTCCATTTTCCCCAGGCTGGGAGGCCCAATTTCAAAGTTACGAACAGGAACTCTTGGGTCTGATTACCTGGGTTTAAATCCCACCTGTGTTACTCGGGTGAGTTGCCTGTGCTTCTCTGAGCCTCCGTTTGCTCATCCGTAAAACGGGAATAATAATTCTACTCCCGTTTGGATTGTTGTGAAAGCTTCCTGAGCTAACTCGTGCAGTTTACCACAGCACCTGGGACACAGCAAGCGCTAGGGGGGCATCAGCCACCAGCCACCACCATTCCGCCTGCACAGAAGAGTGACTGTGGATGGCACAGGAGTGGGAATCTGCCTGCCTGGCCGCGTCCCTTCCTTATCTCGTTTTGCCATCGCTCTCCCTGAAAGGCTCACCCCTGGCTGTGTGGGCCAGGATGAGGTGATGGCAGGCTCACCCGAGAGAGGAGTTTTTGTTTCCAGAGCTCAGCCCACACTGTCTGGGGTGCATTTTTACATAACTTGCTGTGGGTCTGCGTCAGTTATGAAATTCACGTCACTTGGCTCGCCCACATGGGAACCTTCCCCATCCCTCTCAGCTTCTTGGTTTGGCCACAGGTACTCAGTGACCCTCCTGATGTTATTTTGTAGATGAGGATCTAAGGTCCAGATGTGGACCCAAGGCTGACTCATCTACGAGGTGCAGCCAGCATGGTACCTGGAAAGCAAGGTACTTTTAGGGGCCAATAAAAATGGCTTAGTTTCTTTGAAAATCAGAAGAAAATAGCGTAATAACATGAATTATGTAACGATGAATCCAGCCTCTTGATTGTATGCATCTTTCTGCCAATGTAACTGTAAAACATAATTCTATGTATTTATGGAGGAAAGGAAAGGTGCCCAGGGCCAGGAAAGTCGTGACGTGACCCTGGTTGAAAAGGAATTTGCCCAAGATCAATAGTACATTAGTGGCAAGCCAGGGCAAAAGTTCATGGCTTAACGCTCTCAACTTAGAAATCTTATCCCTGCATTTTTAACAGATTGCCTAGAAATCCGTTCACCATAGTCTTCTCTTTCCCTGATGAGACAGTGGACCAGAGACGGGGTGCGAACCGCCACAGGTCACACGCTTAGTTACGCTTTCCTGACTCCTCATTATCCCTTATAGTATTTTATATAACCCAACCTAGTGACTGTGGATGCAACCTTCGCATCGTACAGGTGGAGCAGTTGAGGGCCAAGAAGTGGAAGAGGCTTACCCAGTGTCACAAAGATGCCACTCTTGCCTCCAAGTCGGGGCTCTTGTTCCAGTACTCTAAAAATGGTTTGAAACTTCAAAATCTACTCAAATTGCATTTCCTCACAAGCCTTGGGCATGTTTCATTCATTCATTCATTCATTCATTCATTCATTCAAATACACATTCACACATTCAACACCTGTGTTCTGAGCACTTATGTTCTTATATAATAGAAGGCTCCAGATACAGAGTTGATGAACAAACACGTACTCCTCATCTTTACTCTCCCAGAGGCTTACTTTCTCCATTTGTGTGAACAGAATCATAGGTTCTATGTTTCTTCCTTTAGAGAGATCTAGGAAAAGCAAATGAAATAATTAAGATTCTTTGTACACTTGAAGGCTTCAGGGCAACTTAAGGCTTCTTGTATTATTATAACCAACAGAGTGTATAATCAATATAAGGAAGCTTTAAAAAAAAATGACTGCATGAAGAAATAAATAACCATCTGCTTCTAAAAGAGTTTTTGCTTATATTTATTCATAGAAAACATAAAGCATTGGCAAAACACTTGACTTTGGAGTCAGGGAGCTAGGTTCCAATCTTATGTATGTTATTACAAGTCAAAAGACCTTTGCCAAGTCAAGAAAACTGTCATCCTTTCCTCATCCATGAAACGGGACTGCGAGAATTTATAGATTAGTCCTAATAATTCAATGAGATGATGCACATAAAATTGTTGTCCTTGAATGTGGCACATCCTAAATGGTGGGTCTGTATTTCTCAGTAGGTTCCTGTGGCTCTGGGTCACAATAGAACAAATCAGAGTAGTGATCCTAGGGATAGAGTAAGGAGGCAGGTATGATAATAATAGATATTCCTGTCTGCATGTTATCAATTCCTACTATATCCACATTGCATCAACCAGAAGACTGGTACTAGCATTAGGGATTAGCAGTCTCTTGCAAGAGGGTACAGTCTGTGTCTGGTCATGCTCTATACCCTGAATGTCTAGGTTGGACCTGATGTGGTAGATGTCCTATGAAGGTGTGTTGAATGAATCAGCGAGTGGGTAGGTGGATAAATCAGGTGGGACCTGGGGATGTTAACTTGGGGGATAGAAGAGCCAGGGATAATGCAATCAAAAGCCTCACACCTCCTCACAGCTGTCCTGGGGTAGAGGCTACAGAATAACTCTGTGGGTCCCTGGAGCTCAGATCCTGGATCAGTGGAAGGCAAGAAAAGGGAGGTGATTTGGCTTCACTACAGGCGAGCACAGAGAAATGCCCAAAGATGCAGAGGTCTCCTTCTCATGGCATGGAGTTCTCTAATCCCAAAATGTGAACAATCTTGTCAAGATGTTGTACGGGTGGTACAAGCAGGAGGTTAGGTGTGCATGATATAATGACCTTTGAGGGAACCTCCAGCCCTGACTATACCCGATTCCATAAATGATGAAGGGTAAGGGCTGGGGACTGCTGTAAAGAATGTGAAGGGTAGGATGGAATGGTCCTTGAGAATTTTCTGGAAAGTGGTATCACTGTCCCTGAGGTTTGGTGAGTGAGCAGGGAAAAGCTTGTAGGTCCTCAGAACCCTCACAGTGACCCAAAGGCGGCTCCAGCATCAGCACCACGTAGCTTCCCAGGGTCTGGCCTGTGCTAGGGCATCCTGTAAGGGCCCACAAACTGAAAATGCACGAATCCCCCTCTCTTCCTCCTTCTTTTTTCCTCCTTTGTCTCTCTCTTCCTCTCCTCCACCACTTGCTCTTTCTAAAAGTGTAGGTGCTCCAATGTCATTGACGATGTGGGAGCAAGAGAGCAAGGAGCGTGCCTTTCTATTTCAGAAAGGATAAAGTGAGGAAAAAAAGGATAAAGTGTAACCACACAGAAGAAGGTGGGGGAAGAAAACACGGATCACAGTTCTGAGGAAAAAGAACAGACATTCATATCAATAAAAGGTAGAGCCAGCATGTGTCACGTGCTGTGCAAATGAGTGTTGCATTCTCGAGCTCAGTCCCCACACTGGCACTGCGCATTAAGTACTGGGATTATCAGGTACAGTTGAGAGAACCATGAGGCAGGTGAGGGGATTTTGCCCAAGGCCGCCTCCCTAAGCAGCAGCACGGGTAAGACCTCCTGGTGCACGTGCTTAAGGCCTGCGATGACGCCAGTGCCTCCCCCGGCCAGGTCCTGGGACGTTCATGATCTCGTTAGCTCCCCCTACAACTGGCAGAGGTGGAGAGTGTCCCCCCATTTTACAGATGCGAAGACTAATACCGGAAGAGGTGCCCCCACTGTCCCCGAGTCACACAGTGAGCAAGTGGCACAGCCTGCCCTGGATGTACCTTCACGGCCCTGTGGAAGCCCTGACCTTCCCAAGGCCACCCAGCTGGCTCAGGGAGGAGCAAAGGCCGCAGGGCTGGGGAGTCAGCACCCAGAAGGGGACATGGGTGCACCCCGAGAGCACCTTGCCATCCCAGATGAACTACTCTCGTCAGCCTCGCCTTACGTCAGTTTAGCCTTCGGTAGTTCACGAGGAAATACGCCTTCCTTTAACTCCTTTCTTTCTCCAAAAGGCTCTGCGAAGTATACAGGGTAAGGCTTTGTAGTCCCCGTAGTCCCCGTGTGAGAGCTGATGCCCGGAGGACTGAACCCCTCCAAGGTCACGCAGCTGGTACAGACGGGGCGCAGACCCATGTAGTCAGAGGGCTCCCAGGGAAAGGTTCCCAGGTTGGGGGCAGGCGCCCGGGCCACAGCGGGCACGCTTCCCACCCCGCGAAGGGAGACACCTGAGCTAATTCCTCCAGGGGGTTGTGTGTGTTTTTTTAAAGATTTTATTTATTTATTCATGAGAGACACACACACAGAGGCAGAGACACAGGCAGAGGGAGAAGCAGGCTCCCTGCGGGGAACCCGATGCGGACTCGATCCTGGGGCTCCAGGATCATGCCCTGGGTTGAAGGCAGACGCTCAACTGCTGAGCCCCCCAGGCATCCCCAGGGGGTTGCTCATGATGCTCTTGCCTGTCTTACACCAGGAGACAGAGATGTCTAGGACTCAGAATAGTTTGGGATAAGCCTTCCAGCCAGCTGGGAATTATTTCAAACCTCCTCCTTCTATGGAGCCTAGAGTCCATCCTTGGAGCCGAGGTGGGCCCGTAGGGTCGAGGATGCTGAGGAGCAGTGATGTCCCACCTCGGAGATGTCCCGACTCTCCTCTGAACGCCTGGTGCTGCTGAGTCGTCCGGGGTCATTTTGGTGGTCCTCCCCCGCCTCCCCCCGACTGAACCAAGTACAGGGACCATGGGTATACTTAACCCAAATCTGTCTGTTTTAATCACTGTCCTCTGGACAGATAAAAGCTTTCCATAGGATTGCTCTCTCAAGCATTCCTCTGTGGCTTTGATACCAGCCATTAAACCCTGGAAGGGAAAACAAAACAAAACAAAACGGGACCAGCTCCAACCTTTAGCTTTTAACTTTCTTTTAGCCCCCCGAAAGAAACCGGACTGTTGACCTAATTCCCCCTTTTGGACCCCCATCCTCTCACCTCTGCTGGTATTTCTCTGGCAGATGTCCCACAGCGAGTGGACACCCTTGAGTTGGGAGGTCCTAAAACTGCTTCCCACCCCCACATCTGCCTCCATGACCGTCCATCTCTCCCAGCAGGAACTAAGGCTGGGGTGTCTGGAGGACCCGGGATCTCAGAGTCTCAGGGGGCTTCTATGGCCTCTGGTGTAAGCCTCCTACCTCATGGGGCAGGGTGTGAGGAGGCCCAGAGAGGGGGGCTGCTTTCGCAGCAACCCACGGCAGAGCAATGGCAGGTTGGGCCACAGGCATCTTCCACTGGGCTCAGAGTTATTCCCCCTGAAGGAAGGCATCCTGGAGGAGAGCTCTGGCTTTCCAGTTAGTCTGGTTGTGATTCCACTACTGGCTCGCTGGGATCCTCGTGGGGAAATCACGTAGCTTCTCTATGCTTCGCTGTCTCCTCTGGCAAAGGACTGTCGGGAGAGCCCACTTGGTGGGGTCATTATGAGCAGAAGGGGACCTTTGTGCCTAGCAGCAGAGGACCTGCTATACAGAGGCTTTCGGCAAATGCTTTCTATTATTATCATGATTTATTTGAAAATGCTGCTTTGTCACCAGCCGAAAGGACCCAGGTCGAGTATCGTTTCTCCTCCCATGTCTACTCAACCAGTGAGAGAAAACCAAATAATGGTATAAACTTGATGTGATTGTCATCCGTTGCCGATCGTCCTCCGTAGACAGTGATGGAAGTCAAGGGTTATCCGAGCTAATTTTGCGTTGACTCAAACCGTGCCGGGAAACCATCCTGGGGCGGGATGCACACGCACAGCGCGGAGACACAGCTGAGGGCCTCTTCATCCCTGAGGAACTGAACTTGAAATCAGGAGTCCTTAATTCCAGTCCCTGCACACACGGAGTGCTGTGTGTGACCTTCGGCAGGTGCCCTCGCCTCTCTGAGTCTCGGCTTCCTCGGCTGTACGTGGCACCTGTTATACAAGGGCTGCGTGAGCATAAGCCTGCACCCTGCTGAGACGCAGAAGCACCCCTCCCTGCGAGGGCGCTCCCTGCACGTGGCCGCGCAGCACCCATCCTGCCTCCTCCTGATACGCCTTGCTTTGCTCGCCTGGGGAATCGAGTGAATTGGGGCAACGTGTCGAGACCAGAGGAGGATCCCGAACGGGGCATGAGGCCGCGGAAGATGGGATGGATTTTAGAGACACTTCAGTGGGAGGGCTTGGAAACTGTGGAGTGGTGGTGGTGTAGTCGGCCACGGCTGCCCTAACAAAGTCCCACGGACCGGGCGGCTTAAACAACAGAAATTTGTTTTCTCACAGTTCTGGAAGCTTGGCATCTGAGAGCAAAGTGCCCGCAGTGCGGGTTTCTTTTGAGCCCTCTCTCCTTGGCTTGTCAGTGTCCCTGGTTTCCTTGTGTCTTCACGCGGTCCTCCCTCCGTGTGTCTGTGTCCCAGTCCTCTCTCCTAACAAGGACACCAGTCCTAGCCGGATGAGGGCCCGCCCCAAGGACCCCATTTTAGCTTGATCACCTCTGTATCAACCCTGCCTCCTGACAAGGCCACCTTCTGAGATACTAGGAAGTTAGGACTCCGACATAGGAATTTTGAGGGGATGCGATTCAGCCCCTAACAAACAGAAAGGAAGATTGGGAAGCATTCAAGGTGCAAGGTGACTGCACCCTTGGAGTTGGAGGGAGAACATTTCTGCCTAGACCCTGGACGTTGGAACAAACCCCGGTCAGAAACCAGCAGGTAGGGAAGTGGGTGGTAGAAGTCCAGGTGCTGGAGGACATGCCCTGGCAGGCACTCCAAACTCTGGATGGACAATGAGACCCAGGCACATCCTGGGTTCCAGGGAAGTGGGGTGAGCTAAGTAGGACAGATTAAGCCCCGGTAATAAAGAACCATTGATTCTTGCTCAGTGTTTTAGACCCAAGCAGAAGAATGACATGGAAAGTAGCCTCCTGGCTTGCAGTCCAATTCCACGTGCTTGTGTTGGCGCGATGGGACTTATAGAAATATTGTCGGAGGGGGCCGTGCCTCCAGACAGCCCCCTTGGCTCTTAATGCAGTGACGTGAGTAAGCACCTGGGCCTGAGAATCCCTACACGTGGACTCCAAGCTTTGTCGCCTTGGGTAAAACCTTTTCCCTCCATGAGCCTCAGCTTCCTCTGAAGAATGGGCAAAGCCGAGAGTTTTGTTGTGAAGGTTAAGCGGGAGAATTAATATAGAACACGTGGGACTTAGCAGGTTCTAAATAAAGGGTACTATGCTCTTGTAAAAGAGCACAGTGCTGGGGAAATGTCCCTCCTCCTTTTCCTTCCTTTATTTTTAATTTGCAATGACAAACTCTACGGAGCACCTGCAAAAGTACCAGGGTCTGTCCTGGATGCTGGGCACTTTGAAATGAACCAAACAGACACACAGATGGGAAACAGAGACACTGGATGAGTAATTACAGAAGTGGTGAGATCTCCGACAGGAAGGAACGTGATGGACGTGGGTGGGGGGGGGGGACTTGTCTGTCCCTGGAGTGGAACGGAGTGGTCGGATGGAGCTGCCCTGGGTTAGTGCCATCAGTGTGACCCCAAGAGGGGGACCCCAGGGCCCGGAGGACTCCTGGTGCAGCCCTGGCCGGGGTTTTGGGAGGCCCGTACGAGCCTTCTGCCTTTGGGCTAGACTCTTTTACGTCTGTTCTTCATCTCCAGGATGAGGGTCAGTGGGTAGATGAGGAGAAAAAGAGACAGTGAAGTAGGCAGCCAGCTTCCGGGGGGATCGAAAGCACTTTTCAAAGCAAGCCAAGCTAGCTGCAGGAAGATAAGGGCACGTTAGGAGGGCCGGCTGACCAGGGTCGAGTGACGGGTGATGGTCATGAGGCCCTGGGCAAGCTCCTTCCGGGTCTGGGGCTGGACCTCTCCATCCGTGCAGCGTGCCCTAGCCCCTCACAGGCTCCGCACACTTTCAGTGTCTGCTTCCATGCGCTTATAGCCTTGAGGCAGGCTTATGCTAATTAGATGTAGATTGTGTGCAGGATTGCCCCGTAGCCTTCATCTTGTCACATGGGGATGTGTCCCCTGGGATCAACTTCCAGCGCCACACAGATGGTGCCGACTTCAGCCCGCCTCCCTGTTCCCTTCACTATATCTCTATCTTCCTAGACAACCACGGGGAGGGGCCAGGTGTGGGGGGGTTCTCACGTGTCCCCCAGAGAACACCATCCTGTGTCCTCTGTGGACATCCACAGAGGAGAGGGGACCTAAGCACGCACGCGTTAGGATTGACACGGGGCGTCCAACATTCAAATCAACACCTATTTCGAGCTCCTTCTGCTTACAAGGAACCATTCTAGTAGTGAACAAAAGAGCTCTTAAATTGTAGGAGGGGAGGATCATTTAATCCAAACGTCTCCTCTTTCAGAGAAGGGAAATGAGGCCTGGCAGCATGAGGGGTGGTGTGACTTGTCCCAGGCAAGGTCATCCGGCAAGCCGAGCCCGGATCTCTGGTTCCAGATCCCTGGTTCTGGGCTGGTGGTACAGCCCCCTGGAATGTGACTGCCATGGATTAGGTTATTTTTGTACAGAAATAAGTCCCCATCACCATTATGCCTCCACCGCACCCCCATTGACGTTCAGTGATTCCTTTCACCACTTACACTCCAGATAAATATTTCCTTCTGAACTACTTTATAAAAAAAAAAAAAAAAGATTTTATTTACTTATTTGAGAGAGAGAGAGTGAGAGATCGGGTGTGAGCCAGGAGGAAGAAGCAGAGGGAGAGGGAGAAGTAGCCCCCCCATGGGCCAGCCAGGGAGCTCAATATGGGAACTCAATCCCAGGACCCCAGGATCATACCCTGAGCAAAAGGCAGACACTCAATCAGCTGAGCCACCCAAGTGCCCCTACTTCTGAATTCCTGAAGCCACTGCCTCAAGGTTCTCATTTCCCTTAATGCATTTCCTCTTGGTTCCTCTGAAAAGCCTCTCTTTGCCCTCCTTCTGTGCCTCTTGGGGCTAAGCCACCTCTTGGTCCCCTGCAGTATGTGGCAGACTGGCCTTTCTCTCTGCTCCTCTCTTCTCACTTGGCTGCAGACGGAGGTGGCTTGAGCCTGGGTCCCAAGCCCCAAGCCCCAGGAAGGTTCTGAGCGGAGGGCACCCTACAGATGTGTAAACATTTTACCTTGCTAACCCAGCCAGCAGCCTTCCAAAGGCAACAGGAAAACGCGGGACTGAGAGCCCCTGGCAAAATAGAAAGAAAACCTGCAGGGAGGGAGAGAGAGAGAGAGAAAGAGAGCGGGGAAAGGGGATTTTGTTTCACATGTTAATTTTCTCATTAGAAGAATTCTCTGTTTAAGAAGGAGGCTGCGCCGGGGAGCAAGAGAAGGTGAGCTCAGTGATGGGGTGGGGAGCACAAGCTTGACGGCTCCGGGGACTTTGGTCTCCTGACCCCCTGTAGCAAGCGGCAACTTGTAGATATGGGGTAACTCATTCCAAACGTGGAGCCAGAGCTCCGGCATTGGAGGGGGCAGTGGGGACGTAGCTTTACACGTGCAGCATCCTGACAGTAGCTAAGCAGACGGGATTTATGATTTCTAAGTAGGCTTTACTGGTGACTTCCAGGAGGACTTGTGCTTTTTTGAGCCGTTATCCTACCAGCTCTTGATGCATCAGTCAAGATGCCTCCAGGTGCCTTCTCTCTCTGGCATTTCTGTGTTTCATCTCTAGTCATTTTCTACTTGTCACTGACATCACTCCCAAACCCTCCAGCTTCTTAAAAATGAACTACCTGGACGGCTGCTGTAGAGCAAGGGTGGTGTATCCACTGTGTCTTTCAAGTATGACAGCCTGCTTCGGGAGAGATGTAGGCAAGAGGAGTAAGATCTGCGGGAGTGACGTGATTCTCCCCCAGATGTCCGGCCAGTAGTTGCTTTTATCAGAATTACCCCGAGTCCCAACATCGGGTTCTTCCTGTGGTTCTCAAAGCGCGCTCTCTCTTCTGACTCTCTGTGTTCTTTAGCGATGAAGACGTGACTTAGGGCCTTTGATTCTGTTTGTCCCATTTCCTTCTTCCACTCTATTTGGACTCCTCCTTGTGCTCCTTCGTGAGGCACTCACGGAGCATGCACTGTAGGCAAAGCGCGGTACAGATGACCGAGCCAGAGGCCTCACCCCTCAAGAAGCATCCCGTCTAGGGGGACTCCAAAACCCCAGAACCAATGTCTAGCTGCCTCAATGTAAAATGAGTTCAGAGGAGAGATGAGCATTCCTTACAGGGCCATCGCGGACAGCTTCTTGGTAGAGGTGGTTTCTGTCTTAGGCATGGGGAAACCCGGAACCACAGACAGGCAGACTTGGACGAGGCATGTGAGGGGGACCTCATTCAGTCCCCTCCCTTTCCAGGTAGAGAACCAGGAGGTACTCGGTGCTTCACCAGGTTGCCCGGCCTGTGAGAGCAGGTTGACTTTGCGAGGGGACCGCAGCTATTGCCGGAGGGTGTGGGAGGAGAGGTGTAGGCACACTTCGGTGCCAGGCCCAAACTGCCACGTCAGCTGCTAACAGAGCGATTCCCATGAGTTCTAAGGTCCCGGTACCCGCAAAGAAATAAGGACCGTGTGGGCTTCCTCTCCTGATGTTGCTGGAAGCTCTCTATGCTCCTTTGATGAATGCTGATGGCAGATGCACGCTCAGAGTTATGGTGACCGCAACAGGTCTCCAGCTCCGAGTAGGGACTGTCCTTCTAAAGGAGCATCTTGTGTTCGTTCTAATCTCCCTCTCTTTCTCCTCCCACCTGGCCTGGTACATCATCCTGCACTTAAAATACACTCTTAATTAGAAAGTCCTCTCCCCCATCCAACAGCCTGTCTGTGCCAAGGACACTGGGTATATTCCAGAAAGGCTGAGGAATGGGGGTTGTTGATTATAAAGATAATTCGATCCAGAGAGAATCTGCTAAGTGACTTTCTGGGGTTCTCAGAGTTTAAGTCTAGAGATGTCGGCCTTGGGACTTTCCCAGACACCCAGCGTGCGGCACCCCCAGGCAGTTGATGTGTTCTAGACCCCTGGTGGCTTTGATGGGGGAAAGGGTACCCGTACAGTTGGTGCACAAGGTAGCGAATCCCAGGGTCTGATGGATCGAGGATCCACTTACCAACCAGTTGACCATAAACCCATCCACCTCGTTGCTTCCTTTAAAATCCTTATCTTTTAACATCACTGGCTTAAGGGTGTTTCGTGGACTACATACATGTACGTGGAATCCATACACAGGCCTTAGCACAATGCTTGACCTGCCCTAGAGGCTTGGGGGATTTTACTTAATGAAGGAGTCCCCAACAGATTTTTTGTTTTGTTTTGTTTTTAATTTTAAGAGGATGCTTTTCATTTAATTCTTTTGTAAATATTAACATTAGTGTCAAGGGAAAAGCAAGCTGAATTGGGTCTCAGGACATTTGTCAGCGACTCTGTGTAACTTGACAAGCGCCTTTCGCTTTCTGGGTCTAAAATCGTTCACCTGTCAAGGGAAAAAGTTGGAAGTGGTGATCTTTAGAAGCCTTCCCAGCTCGGTATTGAGCATGTCTGCCTTTCTCTGAGGCCGAATTTCAGGGCTAGCCAGGACTCTTGGTAGAAGGTAGGAGCATTAGCTTTGTGGCCCTCGACCCTTGCTTCCCTGGACCCACTGTGCTGACAGTTCACCACCGTTGGCCATTTGGTGATTGCCAGTGGTGATGTGCACTCTGGTGATCGTAGTAGGGCCCTCCTGCTAAATGAGCGTCTTCTATTCATTATTACAGCCTGATTCTCCACTTGCCTCTTGTATCATCCCACACCTAAAACACCCTTTTGGGTTGGGTTGTTTTTTGTTTTTGTTTTTTAAGATTTATTTATTTATTTATTTATTTATTTATTTGAGAGAAAGAGAGCAAGTGCACATGCAAGTCAGGGGAAGGGCAGAGACAAAAATCCCAAGCAGACTCCTTGCTGAGGACAAAGCCTAACGTGGGGCTCCATCTTACCACCCATGAGATCATGGCCTGAGCTGAAGTCACGAGTCAGACGCTTAACCGACTGACCCCACCAGGTGCCCCTAAAATACCTTCTTCATAGGAAGTCCCCTTTCCCGTCTGACAGACTTGCTAAACCAAAGGTGTTCAGATTTCCGTTATTATTATTATTGTTGGTATTTCCTTTGGCTCAAGTACCCATTCCACAAACAGAAGCCTTTCTTTTATGTTCAGAACCAATAAAAGTGGTTATATTCAGAACCAATAAAAGTGGAACTACCTGGGCTAACATAGTGGCGAGAAGCCCCCAAGGCCAGCTCACCTGTCCTCTCTGTTCCTCTGGCCCTCACCTTGCCTTAAGGCTGGTCCCAGAGGCTTCAATAGGGATTGTCGGATCCTGCCGAGCATAGTTTGAAACCTGTGGGTGTGGGACATCCTAATAATCGGTTTTATCAGCAATAACTGACTGCCTTCCTTCCATCCTTTATTTATTCATCTTTCTCTCTTCGGGCCCCATAGGGCTATATGACAAATGTTCTTACACCTCGCGTGACCGAGGATGGGTCGTGGGAATTCACACCGTCAGTGACCAAGGCAACAGAGATCCACGCTACTTTTTCTCCCTGAAGACGGACCGGGCTCGGCAGGTGACCACCATCAATGCCCACCGCAGCTACCTCCCAGGCCAGTGGGTCCACCTCGCTGCCACCTACGACGGGCGGCTGATGAAGCTCTATGTCAATGGTGCCCAGGTGGCAACGTCCGGGGAGCAGGTGGGCGGCATATTCAGCCCATTGACCCAGAAGTGCAAAGTGCTCATGCTGGGAGGCAGCGCCCTGAATCAGAACTTCAGGGGCTACATCGAGCGCTTGAGCCTGTGGAAGGTGGCCAGGACTCAGCGGGAGGTGCTGTCGGACATGGAAAGCCACGGCCTCCACGCCCCTCTACCTCAGCTCCTCCTCCAGGAGAACTGGGACAATGTGAAGCGCACCTGGTCCCCCATGAAGGATGGCCACATGCCCCACGTGGAAGTCAGCGGGGCCCACGGCTTCCTGCTGGACACGAGCTTGGAGCCTCCCTTGTGCGGCCAGACGCTGTGTGACAACACGGAGGTCATCGCCAGCTACAACCAGCTGCCGCGCTTCCGGCGGCCCAAGGTGGTGCGCTACCGCGTGGTCAACCTCCGGGACGACGACCAGGGGAACCCGACGGTGAGCCGCCAGCAGATCGACTTCCAGCACCGGCAGCTGGCCGACGCCTTCAAGCACTACAACATCTCCTGGGAGCTGCAGGTGCTGGAGGTGAGCAACTCTTCCCTGCGCCGCCGCCTCGTCCTGGCCAACTGCGACATCAGCAAGATCGGGGACGAGAACTGTGACCACGAGTGCAACCACACGCTGACCGGCCACGACGGCGGGGACTGCCGCAACCTGCGCCACCCTGCCTTCGTGAAGAAGCAGCACAACGGGGTGTGCGACATGGATTGCAATTATGAACGGTTCAACTTCGACGGCGGAGAGTGCTGTAACCCCGAGATCACAGACGTCACCAAGACCTGCTTTGACCCCGACTCTCCGCACAGGTAAGACCCGCTGGGCCACCAGTGCCCAGCCGTGAGCCGAGGTCGTCCCCCTTGATGTTGCATGGGCCAGGGACCTGAGGCCCCTTGGGGTCCTGGAACTTTCTGGATTGCCCAGTCTGGACAGCGGCTTGGTGACCGAGGCCAGCCCCTTACTCAGTTCTCGTGGGGATGAAATGTGAGGGCAGCCCATCACCAGCCCTGCATCCCCCCGCCCGGGCTATGAGGAGAGCCAGCCCTGTCTTCTCAGAGGGCTCGGTGTCAACAGTGGGTGGTGGGAGCCACGTGTGGATAGCTGCCATAGTGTAGGTGGTCGGGGTGGGGGGTTCAGGGCGTTACCCAGGGCGTAGTCCCCAGCCACTTGTGAATGTTTAAATTAGGTGAGATTAAATAACTTTAAAATCTACGCTGAGTCACACAGGTCGTATTTCAGGTGCTCCACAGCCTCAAGGGCTCGTGGCTAGCATGCCCGACGGATGTGGAATACGCATCCCTGCACAGCCCCATTCCGTCACACAGCGTGCTGGTAAAGCTGGGGCCAGCTGGGTCACACCGCTGGGTGCAGGTCCCAGCCGTGCTGTTGCCCCACGTCCTGGCCTCTCCGAAGCCGTGTCTTCCTCCGTAAAGTGGGAAGGGTAACAGCACCTGCTTTGTGAAGCTGCTCTGGGGATCGAGAAGCAGGGTCCCTCTTGCAGTGGCCAGCGGGCCATTAGGTCTCAGGAAGCCTTTAGGTCATTACTGGTGTCAGGAAGGTGGCGTGGGCTGCATTAAGGAGGCACCGCGGGGGCTCCAAGAGGAAAACACTGACGTGCAGCTCACGTGTCTCCAGAAAAGTTTAGGCACCACTTGGACATCCGAGATTGGGTTGAGGGAGAGAGGAGGGAAGTCAAGGCAGAGGGACTTTACTGCCCAGATGAGGGCAGAAAGGAGAAGCTTCTGGAATGCTTCCCTTAGCCTCTGCTCAGGGAGGTGCTCCAGCGGCACCTCCAAAGAAGAGCCCAAAGGTGAACCCGTGGGTGATCTCTACTCTGTACGGGGCTCGGAGGGCTAGTTCCAGGCCAGAGAGGCAGGCAGCATCCACTTCCCTGATTTCCAGCTTCGTGCTGAACTTTTCCATTCTGTCCAGTACACAGGACCCTGGACTTGCTGATAGCTCGAGCGCATTTGCCGACCTCTGCAGGTTTTCTGCTGACTCCTCTCTTTATGTCTCTCTCAAAAGAGCAAGGGCCTCCCATGCACAGACAAAATACCTATGTGCAAAGGAATGACGATGCTGGCAGGAGAGTGTCGTGCCTGGCGGCAGGCCAGAGTGCACGTCAGCTCAGCCGGCTGGCACCAGGCGCGCCCTGGACTCTCACCTTGGTTCAGAGGCACGAGTGGCCCGAGCGGGAAGTAGCCTTGCTGTGTGGCCGGTTCCCTCCAGGTCACAGAGCGCTTTCATCTCTACTCTCATGTGGGCTTGGGCAGAATTTGGTAAGGAAGGCAAGGCAGAGGTTGGTATTTGCATTTGACTGACAGGGAGCTAGAGGACCTCAGCGCGTGAAATGACCCGGCCAAGGTCACGGGTCGGGAGAGTCATTCAGCTAAGTCACAGATGCACGGCTCCGAGGATGGCGAGGTGTGTGCTCTGCTGAGCTGAACGGCCAGGAGTGACCTATGTGCCCAAGCACAGAGGGAACAGTGGAGGGTAAGGGCCATGGACCGCTACAAGTCCCTCACCCGTTTGTACTTTCATTTGCCCCTCCATCCCTTCTTTCGTCCGTCCATCCATCCATCCATCCACCCATCCATCCATTCATACAGCAACTACAGCAACTGTGTATTCAGCACCTACCAAGAGCCAGGAGGGTGGGTACCCTGAGCCCCCTTGTGCCAAAGGAAGCCCAGGATTCAGGATGACAGAGGGATTTAGCCAAGGTCGCTGAGTTAAACTGGAGAGCTTGGATTCGAACCCAGGTCTGTTGACTCTGAAGCTTCCCCGAAGGGAGGTGTTTTTCAGTCTGAGAAGCAGTAAGAGGCAGAATTGAAGGGCAGGTGTGGTGGGCAGGGTGGCTTCCCCAAAGCCTTGGGAGAAAGCGGCAGGGTTGGTGGGGTCAGGAGCAGGGGCAGCCGGCCGTGGTGGCAGGAGTGCGGCCTGGTGCGGAGGGGCCCAGGGGCCCAGGGCCCAGACACCTCATCGCCGGCCTCCAGCGGCCTCCTCTTCCCTAAGGCACCGGAGGGCCTGCCACGATGTGTGTGAGCAGCCGTGTGCTGCTGGTTTGCGGCTGGGACACTCAGGTGCCCCAGGGGAGCCCGTCAGGCCCCCGGCGGGGCTGGGGGTGACGGGGCTGGGGGTGACGGCTCTCCTGTGTGCAGAGAAAAACCAGTTTACAGAGAAATACTTGCTTTGTAACCTTCAGAAGAGGGAGGGCGGGAGGGCGGGAGGGCAGGAAGGAGGAAGAAAGCGCGGAGGGCGGGAGGGAGACAGGCACCTTCAGTAGAAGCAGTGAGCATGTGATTGATACTATCCAGGTGATTTTTAATAAAGAGCTGAACTTAATTCTCATCAGGGTCTTCCCTCGCCTCCCCCTTCTCTCTTTTTCTTTCTTAACGGGTGAGCACGATGAAACTACTTCATGCTTCTCAGTCTGTGGTGGGGACCGACCTTGTTTTGCTTTGCTTTTTCCTCCCCTCTATGGCGAACAGCAAAAGTGAATTTAAGATGAAACACCATAGGACGATCCCATCGTCCGAGTTCTTTTTTTTAATATATATATAAATTTATTTTTTATTGGTGTTCAATTTGCCAACATATAGAATAACACCCAGTGCTCATCCCGTCAAGTGCCCCCCTCAGTGCCCGTCACCCAGTCACCCCCACCCTCCACCCTCCTCCCCTTCCACCACCCCTAGTTCGTTTCCCAGAGTTAGGAGTCTCTCATGTTCTGTCTCCCAATCTGATATTTCCGACTCATTTTTTCTCCATTGTCTGAGTTCTTGAGACGTTTCCCAAGGCCTGCTCTCCTCCGCCGTCCGCGGTGTGCCACAGGGTAGGGGGCAGTTCCTTCTGACAACTGATACAGCAGTTCCCTTGAGTAAAATAAGATTCCCCAGTAATGCAGCCGGGCACCTCGGGGAACTCTTGGCAGAGAAATAGCATTTCCTCTAACCCATTTAGGCTCCTTTAGGTGATGGTCCTTGGGTCCCCGGGCCCATATTCCCAGGGGTTCATGTGGTGTCAGAGAGCACCTAATCCTGGCAGAGGGCTGCAGAGGACGTTGAGATTTTGCCAAATGTCAGACCTAGAAACATCCTCAGAGACCATTGGTCCCAACCCCTGTGTAGATGGAAACTGAGGCCAAAACTCACACTGTCCATTAGTGGTCAAACTAGGGTACAGGTTGCTCTGGTCATCTGCTGTGGCACAGCGGTCCACACTGCCCTGACATCCTGGACAACCACAAGTACCTGGCCCCGTGTGTTCTGTCCTCACTTTCCCAACCATCCTCCAAGAGCTTGGGATTATGAAGTGCTTGAAGGAGTGAGTTTGGAAGAGAATCAGATAATGGCCTCAGGGTTCCATGAACCCCTGTAGGACGATTCGAGCTACACCAGCAGCTAGTTTTCCTTATTAAGAGGCCATAATAGGAACAGTCAGTTGAAGCTATGCACAAAGAGAGGGACTGGGCAGTGAGGGGCCTGGAGTGTGTCTCATAGTCACTTGGACATGTTTGGCCAAGATGAGAAAATTCTCCTGGGGCCTTGGCGATATAGGGCCATGACAGCCACACGTCAAGTCTCCAAAGGCCTGTCCTGTGGGAGAGGCCTTTCTCTGTATGGTTTCTGAGCCCTGGCTAGGACTGGGGAGTTGTAATTACAGGAGGCAGCTTGGAGCTAAGTAACAGATCATGTCATCGCCCCCCCCACCCCCCCGCCCCAGAATGGTCCTCCCAGGCAGTGCTTCTCTGCAGGTGAGTGAGCACCCCGCCACCTGAGGCATGCACAGCGAGCATTATGGCAATGCTGCAGAAAGTAGCCTTGGTGGTCCTGGGGTTGAGCACAGCACAGCCCGACTTTTTGCTGGTATCTTACTGCAGTCCTGTTAATGGAACCACATGGTAACATTTGGTCACAGACGTTTATTAGGTAGTGTACCCCTGCCAGGCCCTCTGTTCCTGGTTGGGGATGCTGCACTGAGTGGGATGCATTCCTCACCAGTAAGGGGCTTCCACTTTGGTGGGGGAATCATATTCACACATAAGAAACTCTAATCCATGACACAGTGGGGCAGGAGCTCTGTAAGGTGGAGATCTGCGCTAAGGGAACGAGGTGGGTTGGCTGGCGGAGACATGCTTTGAGAGACAGCTGTGGATGGGCAACACGTCCAGAGGTAGGGATGCAGCCTGCATGGGCCAGGCCCTGGCAGGAACCAGGCGATACATTCAAACAGAACAATTAAGGAGAGAAGAAGGGGGCAGCTCCTCTGAAGGAGGCTGTCTACAGTAGGGTCGGTGGGGTTTAGGACCATCACCGAGGCCAGAGTCAGCAACAGAGCGGAGTCATTCCCACCCTTGGCCTGGATGGGCAAGCAGAGAGAGTGGTTTGGGGACCTTGGAGAGTGAGTGTGTGCAGAGGACTCCTAGGCAGCCGCGGTGACTCTCTGTAAAGAGGGGTAGTCAACCCATCAGAGCCCCCAGGCCAGAAGGGAGCCAAGAGAGTAAATTCCACAGCGTCATTCTCTCCTGCCTTCCCGTCTTCTGCCGGTGATTCCCATGGGGGACCCAAGGTAGAAGTCGCAGGGCAAAGGAACCCGTAGATGCCCCCCAAAGAGGCCGGCCTCCAAGGGCACAGAATGGGATGGAGAGGGGTGGACAGTGGGTGTGCATGAGAAAACAGGGAGTCGAGAACATAGAGAACGACAGCCCATGCAGAGGGTGCAGGATGAGCAGGGGGACCGTCCAGGATGGCTAGGACGCAGGCCGGGAGCAGAGGAAGGGCCGCTGCCTTACCTCATGGCAAACTAGCATCAGGCTAAATTCTTCCTTCCTGCCTCTCTCCCTTTCTTCATTTCCTTCCTCCCTTCCCTCCCTCCGCTTCCCTTCCCTTATTTCTCTCCCGCCCTTCCTTCTTTCCTTTCCTCCCCCAGTAAATGTTTGTGGAATGGTCCCTCTGTGCCAGCCCAGACCCTGCCCTTTGGAGCTCACCATCTAGTGGAAAAGACAGACGAGCGAGCGCGCCATTGTAATCACGGCTGTGACGGAAGGAGCCCCTCTGTCAGCCAGGAGGAGCCGTCTGTGTGAGAGGAAAAGGTTTTCTATCAGACTGGCCATTTAGAAAAAAAAAAAAAAAAAGACATTCCAATGAACTTGGCCATTCTCTCCGGCCGTGGAGACGAGCCAGGTGGGCAGAACTTCATCTGCTGCCACTGGGATGTCTACTAACAAGTTAGACTGCGCTCCGCATGCCTTATTATGGATAAAAGGGAAAACCTGGGTATTAAGGGAAACCCCGAGTATCAGGAACCCCAGAGGCAATCGACAGCCTGGGCTGCAGGCACTCCACTGCGAGAGCATCTTTCAACAAACCCAGTAAGCTCCTGTTTGCATCCCCGAAACTGCAGGCTGTGGCACAGTTAGGTGAACCTGACCTTTGCCCATCAATAGCTGCTTATATACAATAGGACAGACAGAGAGGACTTCCCTTGTGGACTGTCAGCTGATAGGGAAACATTTTCTTTGTCTTCCTTTATTATTATTTTTAATGGAACAAGGGCATTCCCCTGGGGCCATGTTATTTTTTTTGGACCTGAGCTGACATTGCTGGAAGTCTTTGGAAAGGACTGCAGTAAGCCATGAGACAGACTCCTCGACCCCTCTGCTGGCTCTGTGGATCTCCTCCGTGTCCTCCCTCGCCCCTTGTCAGAGACCATTAGATGGTTCCCCTTGACATGTTGGGGTCTCTTCTTCCCTGGGATGACCTCATGAAACATATACTTCCTTCGCCCAAGTTCTCCCCAAATCTGGAAGAGTTGCATGGAATCTGGGACTCTCTGAGCTGAGAGGAACAGCGGCAGGGTCTGGCCCTCTCTGGCTGTAGATGAGGAGGCTGAGCTCCCCAGAGGGGCGAGCACTGACCCAGGCCTCCCAGCGAGAGTGAGGCCAAGCTGAGAGCAAGACCCAGGATCTCATCTCCTAATCCCAAGGCATTTCTACTCTCCTCCATTGCCACGGGCTCTTAGAAGCTGGGGATTAGAAACTTGGAGAAGTTCTGTGTCCTATGGTCATGTTCTTGCCCATCATCCATATTTTATTAAGACGCTTTAGTACCGAGGGCACTGTGGTAAGTGCCCTAGGGATCCAACATGCAATCTGTGTCCTGAAGGTGCTTATATTCTGTGGTTTGATGGTATTTTGTTACAGTCGTTCAAGAGATGGCGAGAGGGCGGATGATTAATCTCCCAGGGAACCACACAGACGATAAGGCTTGCATGAGCTCTGAGAAAAAGGCAGGGTCCCTGTGGTTTGAGGGGAAGTCAGGAAAGGTTTTTCTGACTTGGAGGAGGTATACAAACGGACCGCCAGGTTGAACAGGCTTTGTCAGGACAAAAAAGAACCAAGAGGTTGAGGTGGGAAAGTGATGGGAGGGTTCAAGGAAGAGGTGGGTCTACTTGGGACTTCCCGCAGTTCCATGCCATGATTTGTTCTTTTGGCCGTGGAGCCCTGATAATCAGACCGACACAGAATGAAGGAGGGGTCAGGGCAAAATGATGCTCCTAGCCTCGGCTCACCACGTTGTAGCTATCCAGTCTTGGGCAAGTCTCATAATCTCCTTGAGCCTCCATTTCCACATCTAGGGAAAGGGAATAATAATAATATCTGACCGCCTGGATCACGTGATCGCCTTGAGGGTCACATAAAATAATATCCCGGCAAGAGTTCTGGGAAGAGTTAACCAGCACACAGATGAAAGAGGGCTTTGTTATTTGTTCAGGAACTTTGTTCATTCTTTTCCAGTAATCGTGTAAGAGAAATTGCTTGGAATTTTATAATCAGAATATCAGAGTTTATTTAATGTGACTAATATTCATTAAAGCAATAACAGGAGTCAGGCCTGGTATAGTGGAAAAGTGGTATGTGTTGGAGACTGACCAGGGTTTGTATCCTGGTTCCACTCTTCATTAGCTGTCTGACCTTGGCTCGTTTCTCAATAAGAGTTGCTGGTTTCTCATCTGTAAAAATTGGGTGAGGACCGCTCTCCGACAGCATGTGGGGAAACTCACGTGGAGTCATCCGTGTAAAACGCCTGGCCACGGTGTGTGGCACGTAGTAGGTGCAGTCTTCTCCCCTCCTGAGTGCACACATGGGCTCCTCAAGCATTGTTTTATGGAGACTGCCTTTCTGCAGACCTGTAAAAGAAAAAAAAAAAAAAAAGGCCTGGTTGAAACTGCAGGACACACATTGAGGTCATTTGCACAGATTACTTTCATTCTTAAGATACTGACTTTTTGGGATTTTTTTTTTTTTTAGGACTGGCCACAGAATTGGTAGTTTTAAATAAAGACCATATACCGCATCAAATTCATTGAACTTGCACACTAGTTTATTTTTTTAGATGACCCCAATGTCTAACTGTGTTAGAGGACATATTTCTGCATGAAATGATCCCAGGCAGTGTTGGCATTGGTCACCGTGGGTGAAGTTCCAAATTGATTGAAGCTCCTAGATTTTTCAACCACCTCCAGCCCACATGCCTGCTTGGGTGTGGATGCACAAACACCCCTATCCAGGCCATGTGCAGCAGGGTCCCATTTTTTCTGCTTCAATCTGGGTTGCCTTCGTGCTCTTCATCTAAACAAAGTCCACCTTTACTCAGAGGTCCCCTCTGTGACTCTGCACAAGTGACTTTGGCCCTGGAGAGCCTGACAGAGAGGTGAGTGGCGTGAGGAGGACCACTTGGGGCCTCTCCACGTGATGCTAAGAAGGAGCTCAAAACTGGGACCTGTGAGAAGCCACGGAGCATCAGTGTAATCTCACCAATAAATGAGAACATGAATTTTGGAGACCAACCATACTTGAGATCAAGCCACTTAACATTTCTTTTTTTTTTTTAAGATTTTATTTATTTATTCATGAGGCAGAGAGAGAGAGAGAGAGAGAGAGAGAGAGAGAGAGAGGCAGAGACACAGGCAGAGGGAGAAGCAGGCTCCATGCAGGAAGCCCGATGTGGGACTCGATCCTGGAACTCCAGGATCACACCCTGAGCTGAAGGCAGATGCTCAACCACTGAGCCACCCAGGTGCCCCAACATTTCTGTGACCTTGGACAAGTCTCTCACTTTATCAAAGACTCAGATGCCTCCTCCGTAAAATCGGGGATGAGTACACGGCCTAGTGCTTCGAGGATTCAGTGAAATGATACAGGGGTCAGCCCTTGAGAACAGCGCCCACCACTTAGCGAGCACCCAAAATAACAGTGGTGGTTGTTTGGGGATTTTCCGTCCCTGGGAAATCTTCTGAGCTCTTACATACATCCTCCCTAATTCCCAGCCCCCTCTGGATCCTGAGCCCCCTCCCTGGAACCTTCAGGCTGGAGTGGGGGTTGGAGACAAGCTCATCCCTCTCTTCCACCAAAGGCCCTTTTATTTGGGCTCCTGGAGGTTCCATTTTCGAAAGATGGTCTTTCCTCCAAAAGCCCCGCACAGACCAGTTGTCCCGAGCGGCACACGGCAGTAAGTTTGCACCTCCCCAGTGTAAAGCAAAGGCATGCCTGGGATCCCAGGATGGGGCTGGCTGGGTAGCTCTCACCCATCCCAGGGAAGGAGCTGGAAGCCAGGTGGGCACCCCAAAGGCGCCCAGGACCCCAGTGAGCCTTGTAAAAGGCAGCACAGGGCGCCTGCTGGCCTGCAGCTCTTCCCGCAGCAGCATCTGCGTCTCTGAGCCTACAGGCAGGAGATGCTCCCTGTCTCGCCCCTTCCTGGGTGTGCATTTCCATTTCAAGCTCCCCGGGTGCGCCGGAGAGCTTGGTGCCCCCTTGAGGGCCCCGGCGGGAGGCAGTTGGGGTTTTTACACCCCGGGTCTCGCATAATCAGCACTTTCTCCATCCCCTGGTGACACTGACCACTCATGACAGCCTCGGCCCAGCCAGACGCCCTTCCAGGGTGGGAAACAAAGCGGCGGGAGTGTGGCACGGACTGACCCTGGGACGCTTGGCCTTAGTGAGACTCGTGTCCCTGACCTGATCTCGGCTCAGCTTGCACCTGCACACTCACAGCTGGGCTGATTTCCTGCCTCCTGCGTGGGGACCACGACACCCCTGCTCTCACTTTCTGGCGACACAAAACTAGTGTGTGAAGGGCACTTGCTCACGGGTTTGTTTGGCAAAGTCCAACAGGTTCCCATTTCCCCAGTTTCTTTGTCTTATTTTGTTTTCAGAGCCTCCCCCCCCCCCCCCCCCCCGGTTCTTGTCTCTTCTCTCTGGGCCTTCCTGTCTTTCTCCCTTCTGTGTTCTAAGTTGTTTGGGGGGATCTGGTGGTGAAGGGCGGAGGGCGAGGAGGTTACAGTCTTCATTTCAGGTTCTGACATTTGTGATTCCAGCCTTTCTTGAGTTCAGACAGCACAGCCCTCCAGCCTTGAGCTTGAACCCTGACTCCCAAACTCTTTGTATGGACACAGAAGGCAACAGCAGGTGACTGGAATGACACACACGCACAGACTACCTCAGGCTCTTACGGGGGTAGGAGAGGGACATGAGACAGAGAGAGGGCTCTTTCCCAGGAGGATTCATGGTAGAAAAACACAGTTTGCCCTGTGGCTTGGCAAAGCATGAGGAAGGAAGTGACTATCTATTTCCAGTAACTTCTTAGCCAACATGGAGTAGGCCACTTTTTTTTATCTTAAATTCTTCATCTGTAAAATGGGAGGATTTGGGTGGCTTATTTTTAAGATCTATAACTATTCATACATTTTTCAAATCAGATGTGGGAATCCCAGTTTGTAGGCCTGTGGGGATTGCAACTAGACTACAAATGGGGAGCTTGATATTGGGCAGGTAAGAGCAACGCCGTATGTTGACTCTGGGGACATCCAGGGAAATATGAGACCATGCCCCTGCCTTCAAAGTGTTTACCAGCCCCTTTGACCAACTGAGTCTGATGTGTTCAGCGTAGCAGTGGAGCAACAATTATACTGGAAAGGATCTGACAACTGGAAAGGATCTGACTCCCAATACTCAAGTCTCTGCAGCAGCCTGCTGGCGGCACCCTACCTTGGGCAGTCTACGCGTCTGCCATTCTGTTTTCCCGTAGGCCCTGAATGTGGTGTCCTCTTTCCAAAATTCCATTTGAATTTAATTCTGCTTTTGGTAGCGTGACATACGATCTCGTGCTATTCAGCATTATTTCCCCATACTTAAGAACTTTTTGATCGTCACATGACCGTTTGAGAGCTATCTGTTTTTAACCCTCGTGGGGACCCAGATTTGGAGATATTATTAGACTCGTTCAAGCCATCCAGAGAGATCTCCATCTACTGTAATAACCGTGCTGTTGTGTCTCTACACGATTCTGCTATTTGCCTGCAGTCGGGTGATTTGTACGGGGCCACAGCTCAGGCCAAAATCTAGAAGTTGCCATATTGACACACGTTGGTGATGATGTAATTCTCGCTCTATCCTTCTCAAATGCAATATTGTTCAGCCAGTCGTCATATAAGTTATATGGCTCCAAATTAGAGCCAAACTACACAGTCTACTGAAATGCCGCCTGTACCCAGAACGTGGTGTCTCCTACAACTTATGAAAAGGGTTGATTTGGCTTTATTTCATTGTGCTTCAAGTGGACGACAAACCACAGGGCAGCTGGTGAGCTGTGTATACTCTGCTTAATGTGGTCAGTTCTATTATTTATCAATTGTGGTTTTGATCCTCTACAAAGAAAGGGAGGTGGTGGGAAGAGCTAGCTTGTGGGCCCTGGAATTCCGCACTTGTGTTGTGAAAACAGTACTTTGACGTGGGATGGTCACATTACTGTTCTGGTGCCTTTGAACACACCATCGTACTTTGTTATTTCCCCTTACTTATCAGGGTATTCTTCATGCTTCATGGCTTCCCGAAAATAATGAAACTCTGAGAATATGGGGCTATTGGAGCAGAGATTATAGGACCCCAAGAAAAGATCTTAGGAAAGTGACTATTTCAGTGTGTGTGTGTGTGTGTGTGTGGTGTGGTGTGTGCATACCTGTGATGTGCAGGCACGGTGCTAGGTGCTGGGGGTACAGCAACGAATATTTCATGAGATAGGTGTGATCCTGCACTCACGGAATTTCCTGCAGGTAGGTAAGTGGCTAGTTGGATAAATGCTTTATAGAGAAGTCCAAGGTCTGAGGGAACGCAGAGGATGGGTACTTGACTCATCAGGGGTCAGAGTCACTTCTAGCCTGAGTCATGCTAACCAAGTGAGCATAGCTGAGCTCTCCAGAAACCAGGTGTTCTGACTCTTTGCCTTCTGCCCCAACAGTTTCTGAAACCCATTTTCAAAAAGGCAAGTGAAAAAAATAGGAGCTGAGTGGATCCTAGTGAAAAGGTGCTCATTTATAACTAGTGTCCTCTCTTTTGAGATTACCGTGTTCTTTCCTTAGGAGGACTACTCAGTACCCTTTATTTTATTATGTGAAGGACATCTTAAATGGTGTGTGAAGGAAGAGGGGGCTCATCTTCACATGCTTTATTTCTTGGTCAAAATGTGAAATCTCTACTTCCTCCTCAGTATTTTATTTTTAATGATCCAGAGCTCCGAGAACCTCTCCACTGGCCCACCTACTTCTGAATCAGCATTTTCTCCTCCATCCAAATCCTCAGGATTCTTGATCCCACTCATCCTTGGGTCTCTTCCTGATCCTGTTGTGTGGAAAGCTGCAGACCAGTGACTTTCCTGAGAGTTGACTTTCCATGTGACTCCTCAGAGGGAGCACTCCCAGGGAACCAGCTCTCCTGCTGGGCCTACAGTTTGGGGCAGCGATACGAAGGACTTTGAAGTATGGAATCTAAGCCTGATCAATGAGAAATACTCCAGCGGACCACATCAGAACCCAGACCTATTGTTTCACCTCCTCTTGCTCCCACCCCCACCCAGCATCACATTGTTCCCCATATATAAATACCTGTCCTTCCTAGATAGTGTCAGACCCACCTGCTTTTCTTTAAGCCACTGCCAGGGCCCTCTCCAGTGCCATCTGTCCTCTCGTCTATCCAGCAGGCCTCTGTGATAATGCATATCATAAGAGAAGATAAGGCATTAATGATTAGGGATGTGGTGTGCAGTACAGATGAGCAGCCATATCCGCCTCCCACACCTGTAACCAGGTAGGGGGACCTTGGGGAAATGGCATCACCTCACTGAGTCTCAGTTTCTTCCCCTATAAGCTGAGGATGCTCATACTTAACGCATAGGGTTCTTGTAAAGCTTCGAGAAATAATTTTGAAAAGTTTTTCAGTGGTGCCGGTGTGTAGTAAACGCCCCCAAATGGCAGGTTTTATTAGTATTATTGCATTATGTTGTGATCATCTGATTATTTGTCTCACTTCCTTCATAAAACTGCTAACCCTTTGAGAGTGAAGATTGTTTCTCTTCCATATTAGTATGCCCAGTTTCTAGCTTAGGGCATGGTTATAATAGAATCTCTGTAAGTATTGGTGAACAAAGGAGGAACACACTGAATGAATGATTTGCAGAGAGGAGGGAAGAGAGGAAAATGAAGGCAGGGAGGGAAGGAGGAGGAGGGGAGGTAATGAGAGAGTGACTTATTCAATAAATGAATGAAAGAATGATCGATTTTTCAATTGCTCTTTGATTGGTGCCATTACATTTTTCTTAGACCATGTGTCAAGCTGCTATACAAGAGCTGTGATTTTGGAAACCGATCATTCAGGATTCTGAGAATTTAATAAACTCTCCAAGCACTTTATTTTTTCTGTGCCTCCTCTTACAAGAGAGGCAGATTTAGACATTTCTGACAATGAAACTAAGCAAGAGAATAAAGTCCAGATCATTGGGACCCTTGGGATGAAAACACAGAATCCAGGGTTCAGAACTGGCCACGGCTTGGAGAACGCTTGGTAATTGCGACAAGGATATGGATGCAATAAACATTCTGAGGTTTATCTTGCTTTAATGACTTGCCTTGAGTGGCTTTGATCTTTATATTTGATAATCACTTTCAAATGGTCTGGTGTGTTCTGAAATTGGAGTCGTGGTTCGGGGACTTGAGATCCTCCTCGGGAATGACAGGCTGCGATCAGAATATGGAAATAGGCAGTGCTAAGGGACTTGCTCTGTGAGTTGTAGAAACAGGTCAAGCACCTGTGGAGGAGATAAGCATCCCGGGCCAGTGATGGGAGCAGGGTGCCCTGGTGGGAGAAAGACGGCAGGCATTGGGAGCTAAGGGAGCTAAGGCTAGTTCCCTCCAGCTGCATGAGCAAGCTAATAAGAGAATTGTGCCTCCTGGGCCCCATTCATGAGTTGGGCACACCTCTTGATGTTAACCTCCTTGAATTTTTATATTCCCCTGCCTAGATTGAATTCTATAATCCCCATTTTACAGGTGAAGATATTGAGGTTCAGAGAGGTTGAGTCCCTTCCCTAATAAGGTCACAGGCATATCTCTTGGCAGAAGAGGAAGGATTTGAACCCTAGACTGTCTCTCTCTTAAGATGAGGCTTTTTTTTAAAAAAAAAAAAAAGATCATAAAGCTCGTGATTACAACAATGAAGTATCCCTTGGTGAGGCAATGCCGGAAAAAAATGGTGAATACAAAAATGTGTGCCATAAAACTTGATGTACTTGTGCCCCCATTTTCATATCATTGATTGAAGACTAGACCCCATTCCAGAACAATCCTATCTAGAACTAGATCCAAAGATATTTAATGATGAAAGTAAGTAGCAGAGTCTTACTCTATACAACCATCTTCCATATGATTATGAGTAGAATACAGCTCTAAGGCACTCTATTTAATAAATGTGATGCTGAATTTTTTAATTGCCCCTAAAAAAAAAAAAAAAAAAGATGTGCTTGTTTCTATGACACTCGGATGCTTTTCCTTTAATGTAAAAGAGCTGTCCCCAGCGTCTAGCGTAGAGGTGGCTCCTCACGGCCAGGCTCATCTGAGACAAACCCTCTCCAAGTCCGGGGCATCAGCACTTGGCCAGCACCATGGCCATGTCCTGCCTCCACCTATCGAGAGCCCAGGGAACAGAACTTGGGCAGCACACTTCTTAAAAATCTCCACCGCTATCGCTTCTACGACGGGGAAGTCAGTTGGCCTTAAGTGGGAATAGAAACAAACACTGGCCAGTGGCCAGTGTCGATCTGGGCTCACTGCGAGTCGTACCTCTGACCAACCATCTGCAAAACGAGAGCCAGTGTAGTCTGTTTTTAGGGTTGAAAAAACTCGAGCCCTTCCATAATTCCACTTAAGGGCTCTGTTGTTGTTGCTCTGCATTTTGAGTGTAGTTCCCTTTTGCTTCCCTTTCAATAAAACAGGCCCTGACAGCCCTCTCATTGAGATTATTACAGAGTTGTACCATCTCTGGCCAGTGCATTTAGGAAATATGTTATTGGCACTCACCAGCGAGTGAGATGCATAAAGAAAATATTCTAATGACAGTTGAGTTGAGAGAGCTTTGATCTCCCTCCAGAACTGCTCTCATGGCTTTGAAATGCAGTTCTGGCAGAGGGGTGAAGTCTGGGCGCCTTGGCACTCTGGGGCTGGGCCCCCCTGAAACTGACATTCCAGGGGACCCACAGCCTGCACGGTGGGATCCAGGGGCATGGGCTGCTGAGGAAGCAAAGGGACACCGAGACACCTCCCTAGAGAGGCAGCTTGAGGAGAGGGTCTACGTTAGGAGGAGCTTTCCGGGTTAGCCCAATGTTTCCCAAACTCTGTTGGTTGTGCTGTTATTTGATTTTTGGCAGAGGCAGAGGTGAGGGTGAGGGGAAAAGTATTATGGTCAAATGTGTTTGGGAACGCTCTTACAGGATCTACTCTACTCCTGTTTTGCATGTTAAAGGCTCTGATAATTCTTACAATTAAAAAAAAGTACGTATTGAACATCGCTTAGCAGAGCATGTCCTAAACTCATTTGAATCATAAAATGCTTTCTCCTTAAATATGCACCTACTTCTTGTGGATTTAGCCCTCAGTAGACTGTGATTTGGAAAACGCGAATCTAATTCACAAGCTCCCTGAACGGATAGGGATTCAGAGCTGCAGACAGGGCAGCTGAGTGTAGTGGGAGAGGCTCGACACTCAGGCAATGCAGGTCCTGCACGGGGATGCTCAGCTGAGGGGGAGCCCGGGGCTGCAGTCCCTCCCATGCCTGATCCTCGAAGCCCTGCACTGTTGTAGGGGACTGTGTCCACCTGAATTAAGAAGTGACTTTACTAATTTGTGCAGAAGTGCTGCTGTACACAGGCTAGTGAATGGAGGTTTGTCGTCAGGCCCTGGTTTGTCCCTTTGTCAATGCCTTGGGCAAGTCACTTCGCTTCCCCGAGCCTGGACTTCTTCATCTGGTTTTGAAGTTACACAATTTAAGAGCATGGTGCTCAACAGTTGCTAATCAGTGGTCTGTCTGTCACACTCGCTCGCTCCTCTCACTCAAGTTTTAGGGAGCACAGAGATATGAAGACTTGGTCCTCACCTACTTGAAGCTCATAGCCTGATGGAGAAGACGGGTGCTCACTGGAAAGATAACACAAAGCAGGGTGATAAGTGCTAGAAACAGAAGGGGAGGCTTTGGAGAGGGAGAAGCTACTGTCAGCTAATGGTGATGATGGTTTTGGTGCTGCTAATAATTATCCGTGTCATCACAATAACATAACAACAATAGCCTACACTAGTCATTGAGTGTCTTCTACCCATCAGGCACTGCATGAGGCACTTTCTCCGTCTGACCTCTAGATCCCCTGAGAGATGACTGTCATCCTCCCATTTTACTGGTGAGGGTGATCAGGAGTGGATGTAAGCTGGACTTTGCAGGGAGGATAAGATTTTAAAAGGCAGAAATTCTGGAAGGAAGATCATGAGGCAGAGGAAGGAAACTAATGGGCATATAAGGAGTGGGCATAACTGGGGAAGCCCAGGGGCTCCAGGGATGAGGACACCATGAGTACCTGAGGCTGAGATTGCTGGAGGAAGAAGAATGTTGGATGGTAGGGATGAGATGTGGAAAGCCGAGACCCAGAGAACCACTCAGAGGCAGATCATTTAGGTTTATACCAGTAGGAAAAAAATAGGAGACCAGAGCATGGAGAGGAGTGCGTGCCCAGGCAGTGCTGAGCTGTCCCATTTAAGCCTGCTGGGGTACTGACACTCAGAGAGATAAAGCAACTTGCCCATCGACGTAGGTCTGTCCATCCAACTCTGAGTAGTACTCGCACGTAAATTAATAAATGCACTGACGTTTGGATTTGTATTGATTTTTATGGAGCATGAGTAATGCATTTTTTAAATAAATGTGACCAACTTGCAATATACACATGAGACTAACCTTTCCACAGTTGCAAAATGGAAAGCCAAGCAGCCCTGAGCGAGTCCTTTCTCTTCCTCTTCACCATTCTCCCTAAACTCTAATGGCCCTTCTCTGCTTGACCTTCTCTGCTTTCACCTCCATTCAATGACAGGAGGGATTAAACATTCTCTTAAAGAGGTAGCAAGAGAGAAGTAAATACCCACAAGGGCTCCTGCCCGCCCCCCCCAAGATTTTCCCTTGATGCATTTGGGAGACACCCAGCTTGGCTCTGAGTCGGTGGGAAGACCACAGCCAACAGAAGAAAAGCTCTTAGCCACAAAGCTGTTTTCCTTTGGGTGGGTCCCCCCCCCAAAAAAAAGAGATAGAGAGGAGAGAGGCAAGCGGGGAGAGGGCAAGAACGTGGAAGGCTGCCATGGATTCTTCCTCTTGGGGGAAATGGAGGCATCTCAAAGTGTGAAAAAAAAAAAACATACAAGCAAGGGAGAGGCTCCAACATCCCACATGTCTGCCTTGGGCCAGGATGAGTACCACCCCCTGAAAAGATTGGCTTCTGCAATTACAACTGAATAAACAACCAATTAAAATGTCTCCCCCACCCCACCTCACCCCATCTCTTCTTCTCATGAAGCTTTCTCAGCCCTAGAGCAGCAGGGCAAAGAGGTGACTTTGTCTAATAACATCTGTGTTCTCTGCCTGAGAGAATGCTTGATGGAAATGGACAAATCAATTAGAAAAAAATAAATAATGTGGAAAGGGCTGATCCAAGAAAATCTCAGCTTCTCTTTGTTTTCATTCACCCACGCATTGTTTCCCTTTGCACCATGGCCCTGCATGAGCCTGAAAGTGAGGGTGAGGCTGTGGGAAGAATTGGACACATAGAGATTTGTGCTTGGCTTTGTCACTATTTATGTGATCTCTGAACCCCTGTTCCTTCATCTGTAAGATGGGGATAAATAATAAGAATAGCTAAACAGTGATTGAGCTTTTCTACATGCCAGGTATTGTTCTAAGCCCTTTGCACTTCCTTTATTACATCCCAAATCTTCTGGGCAACTCGATGAGGTAGATTGTTTTGTGTGTACAGCAATTGGCACAGGCAGTGAAGTAAATTGCCCAGGGTGACCCAAACATTGGGTAGAGGAGCTGGATTCAAACCTAGGACTCTGGCTTCAGAACAAGTCATCCTACCTCCCCACTAGGCTGCATGACTTCAAATACTGCAGCGATGGGATGAGAGGTATTTGCTAGCACAGGGGCTGGCCTACAGCAAGTGCTTAATACATTTTGGTTTTTTCTCTTCGCTCTTTCCTTCCCTGATCACAGAGTAGACTGGCCAAAACTCCTTATGAGGCTTCCAGTCTGAGAAGGTGAAGTTAGGATTTCCAGAGTGAAGAAGCATGGAAGCAATATTTCGGGTCAATATCTGAGCATGTGGCTATCCTTAAAAGTGGTCAGTTCAACCCAGACATAGCTATGACCTCTCTTAACCCTGTCTGTATCTCTAACTCATGTTCACCTTTTCTTGAAAAGCCAGGAAAAAATTATGGCAACTGATCGATTATGGGCTCTTGATGATGTAGGGGATGGGGAGGGCTCTCTAGTTCTCAAATGTATCTATTCCCATTGGAGTAGAGGTGTGGGTCTGTGACTCATAGGAACGCTCAATGAAGCACCGGGTAGCTGCTGCTTATCCCGGTGTATTAGTAAGGAAACTGAGGCCTCATAGGAAGCAGACTGGGACCTAAATATTTTAGCTTCTTCCTTTCCCAATGTAAATTCAACCCCATTAACATCTACTGAGTGCTTACCTGGTGGCAAACCCTATGCTGAAAACTGGGTAAACAGAAATGGAGCCACAGACAGTGGTGGATACGGACAAGTGGAGTGATGATTTGGAATAATGTGAGTGTGCATATTATAGGAGGTGAATGAGTGTAGAGATGGGAATCAGGGAAGCTTTCCTTGAGGTGCAGTACCAGCATGGGCTTTGGATTTGTTCATCAGAGGACAAAACACAGAGCAGAGTCCCTGACAGAGGGAACATCTCGAGTGGAGGCACCACAGAGGTTGCATCGTGGTAAACCCCCCAAAACCACAGTGGGAAATTCAGAGAAGGAGCAGAGAGAGACGGGGCTAGAGAGGGAGGCAGCGTCTTGGAGGCCATGCTGGAGACTTTGGACTTACTCTTTCACATACAGGACATCCTTCCATGACCCCAGGAGGGAAAGATAAGGGAGCTGTCATAAGTTTTCTCCCAGCCAGGATTTGTGTCAACCCTTTATGGGCAAATATGAAAAAGGAAACAACTTCCAGCTCGCTGTGGGACCTTAGCAAGGTCTGAAGCTTACATCTCTTTTCCCTCTTCTGGAGTATGGGCATCATAATACAACCTACCTCAGGTTGCCCCTTATTAGGCAGATTAAGGGAGATAATCCATGTGAAGTCAGACCACATGGAAGGGCCCATCAAACACTAAATACCATTATTCATAGACGTCCTCTCACCTACCACGTCAAGCTGCCTGCGTGCTTGTTTATGTATGTTTTTATTCATTTATTCATTGATTCATTTCCAGCCTTACTCAAGAAATGATTATCAGCTGCTCACAAGGCCATATGACAGCAGACATAAAACAGAGGCTGAGAGACTCAAGAGAGGAGAGCAAGATGCCTGTGTCGATAGAAAATGATCCATTGAGTAATAAGCCTGTGACTGATGGAGAGCTTTAGCATTTCAGTGGTGATAGGAGAGTCACACTCTTTGAAGGAGGAGTTCTTATTTACTTAGCACCTTGGACATGCCAGCCTCTTTACAAAGACCGTTTCTGCCTCTCGGCAACCTGTGTTCAGCCTAAGTATTAAGGAGCTGATGATGATAACAGGGGTTTAGGTCACTTTTCTGATACATCAGTCTACAATGGCAGCCACTCCAAATACAATATCCCTCTTTAGGTCCATTGTGCAGACAAATAAATAGAGGCTTAAAGAATGCAGAATCATCAAGGGGGAGGGGAAAGCGTGATGCCCAGTGACAAGACCATAGGTTTCCAAGGTACACAGAATTGGCCTTGAAACCCAGTTCTGCAACGTTGGGCAACCTATTTCATCACATTTGGGACACATGTTCCTTATCTTGAAAACAGAGCAATAATGTCTCTTTGCAAGGTTGGTATAGAGATGCACAGCAGGCCTCCTAGTGCAGCTCTGTACTTGCCAAATAAATGGTCTGATGTCCACAGTGAATGAGTAAAGTAGAGAAGAAGCCAAGACAAGAATACGTGTTATCTTTTCCATGGTCTGTGTTCTTAGTTTACAGTCACGTTATGTGGCCCTGTCACTGGGCAAAATAGCAGAGTCCTTAAGGGCAAAGATGTTGACTTTAGGTAAATCCAGGTTCTAACCTGAACTCTGCTATTTATAAGCTGAGTAATCTCACCATGTCTCTTAAACTTACAAGGACTTAATTTTCATAGCTGTGAAATGGGGTCATCTCAACTAACCTTATAATAGTATTGGGGGAAGCCACTGAGGTGATGTTTATAAAGTGTTTAGCAAAGTGCCTGGCACATAGTAGCTCTTAATTACTTGGGGGAATAGCTGTTATTTGAATAGTACCTTTTTTTTGGATGGTGATGACAGCCAAGGTTCTTTTTCTGTTACAGAGCATACTTGGATGTTAATGAACTGAAGAACATTCTTAGACTGGATGGATCAACACACCTTAATATCTTCTTTGCAAACTCCTCGGAGGAGGAATTGGCAGGAGTAGCCACTTGGCCATGGGACAAGGAAGCCCTAATGCACTTAGGTGAGAATTAGAAACTTCTTCAGGAGGAAATTGAATTAGCACAGGAATAAATTTAGTGGTGATGATAACGGTGGTGGAAATCATGACCATGATGATGGCGGTGGTAGTGGTGACGGTGAACAATCTCTTTATCGCTTTTTAGTGCACAGAACTCTTCAGCATTCCTCATCTCGTTTCAACCACCAAGCATTGCTCTGAAGGAGATAACATGGTATCATTAACCCTGTTTTACCAGTGCAGAAACCGGGACCCACAGAAGGAACAAGGTTTATCCAAGGTCACACCCAAGTCCATGGCTGAGCCACATTTGGAATTCAAGGCCCCAGCTCTGTCCGTTGACAGCTTTCTTCTTAGACCCCTTGCCTCTTAGTGCATGCAAATATCTGCCCAGCCCGTCAGCCACATGGTGCTGGCACAACCGGTTAAGGCTTGGCTTGAGAGATACCAAAGAGACAAGAGAAAGTGAGCTTGTTAAGAACTCCCTGTTTGCCGTGTTCCACCAACACCACCAGTAGCTCTTCTTACATCCAAATTATTCATATCCATAAACCAGAAGTATGTTTATACAAACCCATCCCCAAAAGTCAGAAAAGACAATGGTTTTTGAACCAGGCCCTGTGAGTCAACATCGATCATGATTTTTCCATGCTCTCTTCCATACACGTCTATATGTGCATGTGCGTTTGTGTAATTTGTGCATATTTGAAATCACAGCATAGGTAAAATTTTACATTCTTTTTTTTTTTCTTCGTATTATGTCACTTACATTATTCTACAGAGTAGCAGTCTTTCTAATCACTTCCAGTCCAGTTTTTTCTCTTAACATCATAAGATAAAAGCATCCTTCTGGGTTATTTCCATCTCCCTAAAGGTGATGTTTTAATGACCACACAGTATTCCATTGAGTGAGGCACTACAAGGTACTCAACCTTTTTCCCCTTGATAGAATGTTCCCGCTGTTTACACCAGTGGATAGCAGTGCCTCCCGCGGTGAGAGTCTTCATCCGGGAAGGTTAGGGCTCGGCAGAGTGACAGTGCGGGCTGTTTCCCTAGGCCTGCCTGCTCTCCCAGTGATGCACCCAGAATCCAGTCACCGCTGTCAATCTGCGGTATCATGGAAATGAGGGACCCTGCAACTTCACATGATGGAGACTTCAAACTCTAGAGTTAGTTCCCTCCAGATTGCTCTCTTTCTCACTTGTTTTTAAGGGAATGAACCAACTTGTGTGTGTGCACGTGTGCATGTGTGCAAGCGTGTTGTGGTGGTGCAAATAGAGCTAGAGACAATGAGAAATCTGTAGTGGTTCCCGACTGGGGGCATTTCATCCCCTTGGAGACATTTGGTCATGTCTAGAGATAGTTCTGACTGTTACCACTGGGGGAATGCTACTGGCATCTAGTGGGTAGAGGACAGCGATGCTGCTGAATCTACAGATTTAGCAGGAAAGAATTATCCAGTACAAAATGTCAATCATGCTGAGGCTGAGAAATCCTGAGATAGATGATGGATGGGTAGACAGACAGAGGTTGGGCAGAAACAAGTATGCAACTTAGAAGCACCGGAAAATAGATGATTTGTATCTATCATGTGCCTGGGATGACATATGGGACCCCTCCTGGCCCACAGCATTACGCATGGTTGTTCTCAGCTATGATTCTACTCGGCAGTATGACCTTAGGCATGTCTCTTTCCTTCCCCAAGCCCCAAATTGCTCAGAATTTGAATGAACAGTTTAGACTAGATGGCCTCCAAGGACAGTTCTCAGCACTGAAATGCTGTCCTATTGGAAAAGCGACTGAAAGGCTCTTGATCAGAGTCTTAGAAGGCCTCTAAAGTTAGAGAAAAATATTCCTGATGATTCTGTGAATTTCTGGGGCTGGCTCAGGACCAGGAATACAGAAGGCTATAAATCCATAGCATGTTATAGTGTTTCAGGATGATGTCAGGCTCCAGCTATTTCACCTTTTAAGAGAAGCAGTGAAACAGGACTCGGGCTCTGTGCTGTGGCTCTGGGCAAAGGGGTGAATCGGGAGGGGATGAGGTAAAACAAACAAAGCTGGCCCGGACATTAAGTCTGCAATCCTGTCATTATCCCTGGAAATACCTGTGGGGTCCCGTACCTTCCCACTGCCCTGCCTAGCACCTCATTGTTGAAGCTTCGTGGAGAAACAGAGAATCACTGGCACTGTGGTAGCTGGTTATTTTAGAGCTCACCAGAGATGCAAAGTCACTTTTCTAAGATCACACAGCCAGGGTCAAGCGGAATGAATGTTGCACCGCATGTCAGGCTAACGGCTCTGGGTCCCCAGCCCTCAGCTCGCCAATCTCCTCATCCTAAGAAATGTTGGCCAGAAGTAGTTTCTCCACACTAACCCCAATCAAACCCAACTTATTAGAACCATACATATATTTTTACCCTCTTTTCCTGCTGTGATGCCATGATCCCTGGAAAAAGCCTTGGGTGGGAAGGGGATTATGTTTCATATTATGATTGACAGAAAATAATTGAGAGAGATTTCCTGTCTCAATTTCTCTTTCTCCCTGCCTCTTTGCCTCCCCCTTCTCACACACACGTGTGTGTGTGCACACCCCCGCCCACACACACACCCTCTCATACATCTTTATCTCTGTGCTAGAAGGCTCTGAGCAGTTCAGAATTAATAGACTCCGCGAGCCCCATGACTGAGCAAGCTTGCCCTCCTGGCAGTTCAACCCAAGATAAAACTCCCCCCACGCCTGCAAGCTCAAATCAACAAGGCCCTGGCCTTATCACCATTCTTTATAAGACACTGCTCTGCACTTAAAATCACTACTTGCAGAGTGTTCAAACCCGAATTTTACCCTTCTCTTAAACACATTTGGATTTTAAGTTTAAATGTCTCCCTACCAGCCTGTATGCATTTCTCCAGTGCCTAAAATGAACATGAAAAATGCTGTCCATTGCTTCTTCTGAAATCTGCTCCATTTATCTCCCTAAGCTAAGCCATGCTCAGTCACGTGGGGTAGACCATTGCTCCTCACACTAGAATATACAGACAAGCCATCTGGGGCTCTAATTAGAATACAGATTCTGATTCCATGGGTCTGGAGTAGGGCCCAACATTCTACGTGTTTAATCACCTTCCAGGTGATGGTCCTGCTGCTTAGTCTCAAGACACTCTTCGAGTAGTGAGTAGTTAGTAAGGCACCCACTGGATACGAAGTGCTATGCTAGCTGCTTACGTGTGCTTAGGTAGACCTCAGAAAACTTCTTTAGTTGGGTTCACGTTCAGCAAAGATTCAACACACATTTAATGAGATGCGATATTCCAGGCCCCGTGACTGGCCCTAGTAGTAGAACTCACTAAGAGGCCTGGCTCTGGAAACTATGGATCCTGAGTTCAAATTCCAGCTTGACACTGTCCTGACTCCCCATCATAAGCCAGTTAGTTCACCTGTCTGGGCATCAGTGCCTCTCTTATTGGGTTGTGAGTTAGTTAAGTGTGATTATACACATGAAGCACTGAGCACAGGGCCTAAGGACACAGGGTAAGTGCTCAAGAAACATTGGCTATAATGACACTGTCCTAATGATGAGCACACCATGATGCTGGCCTTCGTGAGTACTCACTCTCGGGGAGCACCAGAGATGAGGAAGTGGGATTCGGGGATGGTAATCAACATGCTCAGTGTCATAGCGTTGGTAAAGGCAGAGGGAGGACTGGGACCAGGGTGCCTGACCATGGGAGCCTCGGTTGGACAAGACTGTGCAGAATGTTTGTAAACGAGGCCTTGCATTACTGTTGAAGGACAAGGTGGCAGCAGAGATGTCTACCAGCCCAGAAATCAAGGTCCTTAAGTGCTGATCATGCCCCTTTTCAAAGTCATTCGAGATCACTTCAGTTAAGTTGTCTTCCTTCCTCAGGCATTGGGATCTCACAAAATGACTTTTGAGACTCCTTCCTACCCAATCAGTGATTCATATAACAAGTCATAACAGTTCTCGGGGCAGTGGAGCCACAGGGTGGAGAAGCCTGTGGTTACTTTGGGCAGCACCCCATCTACCCATGATAGATTGGGGGATTTCTGTACCAGGAAACAGAGTACCCCATTTGCTTAATGCTCTGGTTTTCTCCTTGCAGGTGGCATTGTCTTGAACCCATCTTTCTATGGCATTCCTGGGCACACCCACACCATGATCCATGAGATCGGGCACAGCCTGGGCCTCTATCACATCTTCCGAGGCATCTCAGAGATCCAGTCTTGCAGCGATCCCTGCATGGAGACGGAGCCCTCCTTTGAGACGGGAGACCTCTGCAGTGACACCAACCCAGCCCCAAAACACAAGTTCTGTGGCGACCCAGGGCCAGGGAATGACACCTGCGGCTTCCATAGCTTCTTCAACACCCCTTACAACAACTTCATGAGCTACGCAGGTAGGGCTCCCCGCTCAGCAGGGCGCACAAGGCTGGGTGTCGCACACAAGGCTCCAGTCCTGTCTCAGAGGAGTCTTGGGAAAGCTGCTTTCCTTTTCTCAGACTTCTTGATCCCAGCAATCCCTCATCCCAGACGGTCAGGGTAATAGTCCTTGTGTGAGATCCCAGGGGTAAGGGAAGCTGTTGGACCTGAAGGCTCCTCAGAAAGACACACTTTAAGGAGCTGACTGGGGCCCAACATCAGGAACTCTAGGTAGAAGTTCTAGCTCTACCACTGGGTCACCTAATGTCTCTGCGTCTATCACATCCCTTCTCTGGGTCTCACTTTACTCTAGAAAATGGAATCATTGGATCCAAGGAATCTTGGAGAAGGTTCCTCTAATTTTGCAGCTGTAGTTTTCTAAGCTGGTGATTACTGAAACTTTTTTCCTTCTCTTCTCTCTCTCTCTCTCTCTTTTTTTTGTATTGCAACTTTTTCTTAAATATAAAGCTCTTATACTCACCTTTACTATTTTATTACTATTTTATTACTATATATATATATATATATATATATAGAATGCTTTTGGTTTTGCAAGTGCAAAATTACATGAGAGGAGTACATTCTTTTCCTAACTGCATATATCCTGTCAAAAACTTTTTTTTATATCTTCAAGTCATTCACCCTAGCTCATCTGTATGACGGCAAGCATTTTTTTTTTCTCCTACTTTTGTGTGGGACTCTAGGTCTCCATCTTTGTTTGAACCAGGAAATCCTTCTTACAACTGTTTTCCATTTCTTCTTTGGTTTTGCATGGGATTGCATTTGAAGAGAGGGTTTTGCTGCTGAAACCCAATGAATTTTATGATCCCCAGTAGATCTTTCTGCTTTCCATCTTGGGTTGATGATCTCTGGGGGCCTCTGCAGTTTAAGGTTCATACCGTTCAAACCTGATGTCTCTAGAAGGGTCCACAGCCCATCCTTGGTACCAGAAAGCAGTCTTTAGATTTAGGTCTTTTTAAAAGACCACAGTGCTGGGTATTTCCTCAAAAGCAGATTTCCCACTGGACTCCCATTCCCAGCCAAGCCGACATCCCACATCCGGTGCCCTGTCCCCCCACACAGCCCTGCTTACGTTCCATTTCTGTAGCACCTTTCCTTGGCCAGCTCAACGCACATGGAAAATAAACAATAACATGAATTTGGAAGTTTGCCGGACTCTAAGGGGCCTCGGAGCTGCCACTAGCTACCAGACCCCCATAAACTAAATCTTTTTTTGTTCCCCTTTGTACAGATCTAAAGGGTGATTGATTTACTGTTGTTTTTTTAAAGGAACCCCTCAGCTCAGTGACCCATTAACAGCAGAACTAATTCACTGAGCTACGATAACAAACTTACACCCGCAAAAGCATATTCAAGGCGACCACGAGCTTTGAAATGTTTGTTTTCCTTAGGATCTCTGATAGATGAGGTGACAAAAGCAGCTGGATGAAATTCAAAATGCAGAACAGGATTGGGTTCTCAGGGCTGGGGAGAGCTATGCATAGGGGCTAGGCAGTCAAGGGCAGAGGGTGGAGACCCTGCTGGGTCAACTGCTTGGAGTTCTTTCCTTCCTGGGTGTTTCTTCCTCAGGTCTGGTCACTAGTTGAGCAGAGTCTAGTGCAGTACTTTCTCATAGAACTTTCTGCAAAGATGGACATGTCCTGTGTCTATGCCGTCCAGCAGTATGACAGCCACTGGTCTGATGCGGCTCATGAGCACTTGAAGTATGGCTAGTGAGACTGAGGAATTGAATTGTTAGCCTTTGGTAACTTTAATTAACTTAAATTGAAATAACCCCACCTGACTGGTGTCCACAATAATTCTTGAGTGCCCGTGATACACCACACACTTGTGTGCAATGCCTCCTAGGCTTGTCTTGCAGAATCCTCAAAATAACCCAGCGAGGTAAGTACTATTATCACGGGACCTATTTTACAGATGCAGAAAGTGTGGTTTAATGTAGCTTAAGTAACTTGCCCAGAGTCACATGACAAGAAGGTAAGACTTTTTCCCCTGCAGAGCCTGTGCTATTAATCAGTAAACACCTGGCTCTCTTTCTGATGCTAAGGAAGGCTGAGAGGGCCCCAAGTGCTCAGCTCCAGCAAACAGCAGGCAGGTGATGCTGGCAAGCCTAGTTCAGCACCAGGCATGAATGGCCATCTCGAGCTATGGATACACCCTGGGCAGATGAAGAGAAGCTCAGACTCTGCTTCCTGAAGATGATAGGCCATGGGAGGCCCCCCAAGATCCCCTTCAGTCAGAGCTTCCTCAGGAGTCCAGAAACCCGGGCTTCTCCAACCAACAAGAATAAGTGTCTTCTTATCATTGCTCTGTGTGTCAGGGCCTTTCAACATGCACATATGCTTCAACCCTGTGATCCCAGCAATTAGGAATACATCCAGAGGAAATAAACCTGTTGATTTGTTTAAAGATTTAATCATAAGAATGTTCTTAGCAATGTTCATTGTCCAAATATCAATTAGGTGTTTACTCTCTGTCAGGCATAAAGAAAAAAAAATGCTTATATGTGGGGGAAAAAAACCAGAAACGACTTGCACGTCCAGTGAGTATGGATTGTTGAAATAAGTCACAAGGCATCCCTGTGATAGAACATTATGTGGCCACTAACAATGGTGTAGAAGAGGAAGCAGGGGTGTAAATAGAAACCGAGTAACATTGTGGTGCAGGGCAGGAAGTTACAGAGTGCAGGCACCCAACTGGAATTCTCCAGGCATTAGCCTTCGACCTTAGGCAAGCTACTTCCCTAAGCCTCACTGACTTCCTGGATTCCATGGAGGATAATCACACCTACCTTGTGTGATAGTAGGTGTACTCATGCAGATAAAGGATTTAGAACTGTCCGTGGTACCATAACTAGTGCTCAATAGACGATAATTAGTAGGATTATTTAACTATTTAATGTGAAAATGGTCACGGAGCCTTGTACAGTGTAAGGTCTGGCCTATGTAGGTGTGTGTGCATATGTGTATTTGTATGTGTGTATGTACATGATGTAAATGTGTTTATGAGACTGAGAATCATAAATATTCACGTGCAATATACTTATACACATATATCCTAAATATTCATTGTATTATCTCTAGGTAATGAGTTTAGGGTGACGTTTATTTCTTTGTAACATTTTTGGCATATCCCACGTGTTTTACAGTGAATATAATCATTTCCTGCTATTCCTACTATTATCTCTATCCTTTTTTAATAAAAACCAGGAAGGCAGGGACTCTTACAAAGGGTAGCTCCGTTATCCCTACACCAGAAAGGCTTAGCTTGCTAAATGCCCTCATTAGTTTTAGGGGGCGGGCAGCATCACTACTCCCTGTGGTACAGCGGGTGTGGAGGAGGCTGGCAGGGGCGGCATTTGCTCACACCTCCATAGCACAGGGCTCGACAGCTCACAGCAGCGCTGGGCCCATGCCCCGACACCCCCCGCCCCCCATGCTCTGCAGCCTCCAGCCTGCAGAGAGGAACGCGTGCTGGAGAACGGAGTTCAGTTAGCGAACTCAGGGCAGGGCACCAACAGCGTGGGGACTGGCTCAGGCCTCCCCAGGCACCAGAGCCCCAACGTCCTCTCTGCTTAGATGGGTAACATGGGAACCGAAGAACAAGACGGGCTGACTGGTCCTGGAGATCAGATGTCGGGAGGGGAAGCGTGTGAAGGCAGGAAGCCAAGAGGGGCTGACTTGAGACGTGAGCTAATTGAGACAGAGCATTTGTGATCAACACAAACCCTTTGGTACCTCCCCCCAAGATTCTGATAGCAGCTAAGTCTCTAAGCCACGCACCCTGGGACAGACGCTTTCTGCCTTCCACTTTCACGTTCAGATGCATTTCTGCTCCCCTTCCAGGATCTGTCACCTGTTTTTCATGCTCTTTTTTTTAAAAAAAATTATTTAAAAAAATGTTTTTATTGGAGTTCAATTTGCCAACATATAGCATATCACCCAGGGCTCATCCTGCCAAGTGCCCCCCTCAGTGCCCGTCACCCAGGCACCCCAACCCCCCGCCCACCTCCCCTTCCACTACCCCTTGTTCGTTTCCCAAAGTTAGGAGTCTCTCATGTTTTGTCACCCTCACTGATATTTTCACTCCTTTCCCCTTTATTCCCTTTCGCTAATTTTTATATTCCCCAAATGAATGAGACCATATAAGATTTGTCCTTTTTATCAACAAACATGGAAATGGTTAACTTTTAAGTCATGAAAGGAAAATGCACTTCTTTGGGGAAGAGAAAGAAACAAAAAAACCGGAGTGTATGGAGGGAGAAAAATGCTGTTTTTCTCCTCCATTCATCTTGATAAATGCTTTATGTGCTTCAGCTCACTGAGTCCCCACAGCAGCTCTCGAGAGCGGGGTCAATTTCCATGTCCCCAATTTATACATGAGGGACCTGAGTTTTAGAGTTACTTCCTTCTTTGGGAAATGACTGATTAGTATTCTATTCAGTGCCTATGCCTTAACATACATAGTCATTCCCCTATTAATAGCCAGATGTGTTATTGCTGGTATTTTTACCATTATACATGATGCTTCAAAAAATACCCTCATCCCTATATTTTCCACATGTTTGTTCATGAATATCTGTCTGTTGAGTTCCTGGATGTGATATTGTTAGATCAAAGAGAATGGATATTTTACATTCTGGGTTTTTTTTTTTTCTTTTTTTTCTTTTCTTTTTCTTTTTTCTTTTTTCTTTTTTCTTTTTTTCTCTCTTTTTTTTTTTTTTTTGCTTGCTTCTGGTTTTCTGACACACATACATGCATACCCAGGGTGCTGTCCCAGGCATGAGGCAGCAAGCATTTACTGAGCATCATCATGGTCCTTTGTGCTCCACTCTCCTTATCTCCAGCCAAGTTCTGAGATGAAGGGTCTTGGTATCCTCATCAATCTCTGCCTACAGGTGGGAAAACAGGCCCTGAGGGCATGAATTCACTTGCCCATATGACTCCAGATCCTTCATGCACTGGTCTCTCTCTCTCTTTTTTTATAATAAATTTATTTTTTATTGGTGTTCAATTTGCTAACATACAGAATAACACCCAGTGCTCATCCCATCAAGTGCCCCCCTCAGTGCCCGTCACCCATTCACCCCCACCCCCCGCCCTCCTCCCCTTCCACTACTCTTATCCTTTATCTTTTCTCCTGCCTCTAACCTATTCAGGTTACCAGGTACGAGTCTTTTGCAGGGGTACCTTTTTACACTAAAAAACACAAAGATCATAGACACAAAGGAGAATGAATGTACCTGATGATCTGGCCCTTCTTAGGCTGAGATGTTTGGACTCTAGATTCTCCGGGCAATGGGGAGCCATTGAATGTTTGTTATTCCAAGGAGTTAGATGGCTGCATGTGGACTTGAGATAGATGTATGTGACTAAAGATACTTGATAAGGGACACTGGGCTCTTCTCCTCCCTCCAAACATATGATAGATCTGCCCAGGGTGCTGGAGAAGGGACCGGCTGTCATAAATTACTAAGGGGAATCAGAAGCAGCTTCTGTGTATAACCTCCTTGCACTCCTGTCCCTTCCCCAAGCTGGATTCTCAAGGTCCCATCCAGCAGCCCAGCACCTGCCCAAACTTATTTTCTGTTTGTTTGATAAGAGGAAGTGAGTTTATGCTGCAGGATTCCTGGTGGCGGGTTTATTTTAAGATCCGGCCAGCCCCGTGCTCCTCCGTCTGGGGCCCAGCTGCAGAAACCCTGACCAGGCGGACACCTCTGAGAAGTGGTGTTTTTGGAAACCAAGCCAAAACAGTGCCTTGTTCTGCCCCTGGGGCAGTTGAATGAAGCCGTTGGAGGGGTAGACAGGAGGCATGCTTCTTCCTTGGGAGGCGAGTCTTGGACTGTCTTCAGTCCGCATTGTGGACAAGAGAGGAGGGCTGAAGGTCATTTGATCTAAAGACATTTCAGAGATTGTATCCAGCCCACTCAGACGCGGGCTCACATCCTGTTTATCAAGCACCTGCAGGATACTTTTCCCATACAGGGTCTCATTTATGCACAGAAAGAAGTTTTTGTATTGATTAGAAACATGGTCTTGGGAGTCAAGAATGAAAATCTCACAGTAAACATCCAAGTGACAGTACCGTCCTCATTGCCCGCAGGGACACTGAGCCTAGACTGCTCCTAGGGCTGGCTGCCTGCCTCGGGCTGTGCTCGCTGCAGTGGACACCATGTCCCTGTGGTCCTGCGGCTCCCTCTCCTACTGTCCTTGACCTTTGCTTCCCCCTCTTAGCCATGCAGTCTGGTTGACCCAAAGGGCTTCCTTCTTCAGAAGCCTCCCTGGGTCACTGTCCTTCCCCACTGTGCTGCCTCTTGCTCATCAGTGGTCAGCATCACAGACTTTAGGAGTCTTCTGACAACTTGACACCTACGCCAAACTAGCCTTCACTCTATAACTACACTGGTCACTCCTCCAGGGCAGGAACATCTTTAAGTTTCATCTTTCTGTGGCCTTTGGCACAGAGCAGAGGACAGTGATAGATGCTCAGAAGGTGCGTTTGAAGGACAAGATCACTGGATCCCTGAATAGTGAAATGAACAAATGAGCAGATGAAATGGATGGGAAGGAGTGAGTGAGCAAATAAAGGAATGAAGGAATGGGAAATTTTGGGTGAGTGGTGAGGGAGGGATAGAGTAAGGAAATGCGTGACTTACTGAACAGGGACTTGGGGACCCATGGAAAGCCGTCTGTCTGGCCCTTGTCCTTAACTGTGACCTCTGGGCTGCTCAGTCCCATCCACCCTCCCCTTCCTCCTGTTCCCTCTCACCTGTCTCCAGAAGTGATGACTGCACTCATTTCTTCACAGACCATTAACTCGTGAGCACTGGAAGAGGCCAGCTCTGAGTTGGCAAGGGCTGGGGTGCTGGTTGTCTGGCCCCCGGAGACGTCATAATTCTCTCTCATGCCTGCCCATGCAGCCAGGTTCTTATCTCTCCCTCTGCCCACTTGCAGATGACGACTGCACAGACTCCTTCACGCCCAATCAAGTTGCCAGAATGCACTGTTACCTGGACCTGGTGTACCAGAGCTGGCAACCCTCCAGAAAGCCGGCGCCTGTCGCCCTGGCCCCCCAGATCGTGGGCCACACGACCAACTCTGTGACACTGGAGTGGTTTCCGCCCATCGATGGCCACTTTTTTGAAAGGTGAGTGTGGCCTGTGAAGTGTTGACTCCTCTCTCTCCTGCCATGAAGAGGCAAATGCAGAAGGGGAGCAGGCTTGGAGAGGAGCTTTGCTGTTTCCTTTGTCCTTGCTCTTGTTCATCTGGAGCCCCTACCGCCTAGCAGTGACTGGTCCATGTAGACACATTGTAAATTTGAGAGTCAGGGGATAAACGAGTGAGTGCTTATCAAAATTAATAAGTAAAGATGCATGCTTTCAGTGAATGGATGTTTAGCTTTTTTTTTTTTTTTTTAAATTTTTATTTATTTATGATAGTCACAGAGAGAGAGAGAGAGGCAGAGACACAGGCAGAGGGAGAAGCAGGCTCCATGCACCGGGAGCCCGACGTGGGATTCGATCCCGGGTCTCCAGGATCGCGCCCTGGGCCAAAGGCAGGCGCCAAACCGCTGCGCCACCCAGGGATCCCCGGATGTTTAGCTTTATTTTCTTATGAAACACCTGGAAACTTTTATTGCCAGAACATCCTCTGGGATAGAGGTACTGGCCTCATCTCCATGAGCTCAGGAGTTGAAATTGCCTCTGGTTAATACACAATTGTAATATAGGTATAATATGTATCATATATGAAGATGTATATGTGTGTGTATATATATTCATACATCATACATGAATACACACGCATGTATATGTATGTATGTGTAGTATGTATATTTAGAATATTTGTGCCCAGTAGTTAGTTGCAGAATTGAGGGTAGAATTTTTAAAATGTCAAAGATGATAAACTTAGGCACAAGAGATCTGCTCCCCTATCTTTCACTTTCTAGCTGTACTACCTTGGGCAAGTCACTTTCCTTCCTTGACTGGTCCTCTCCCACAGGAAAGTGGGTCTCATGGTGCCTTAGGGCCTGAAGGCAGGGATCCAACGGTCTCCTGTGGTGCCTTTCAGCATTAAGACTCTCTAAGGAGCTCAAGCTTTTAAGGGAAACAGATTCTCAAGAGACAGGAAAGTGGATTAAGATGTTGACATCTACACTTGGCTGTAATTTAGGGCTTATTAGTATATTAACTCCCAGCCCAGCCCTTCTTGGGGGCATTTTATCCAATACTGATGATAGACCATTGATGATGGTGAAAGTCATAACCAGCTAACGATTAACGAATAATTTTTTGTGGTTACGGTTTTTGCCATTTATCAAGTCCTTACTCTGGGCCATATTCTGTACTAAGGCTTTATATGCAGAGTCTCATTCACCCTTTCAAGTAACTATGAATTGGATGGAAGTCATCAAGGAGCATCTGGGTGGCTCAGTTGGTTGAGCATCCAACTCTTGGTTTCATTCAGCTCAGGTCATGTTCTCAGGGTCGAGAGATTGAGCCCCACATTGTGCTCCATGATTGGTGTGGAGTCTGCTTGGCATTCTATCCCTCTCCCTCGTCCTCTGCCCCTCCCCTCACTCATATGCTCTCTCTCGCTCTCAAATAAATGAATAAATAAAATATTTATAAAAAGTAAGAAAGGGGAGTCATCATCCTCATTTGCCAGGTAAGGCAGGAATTAGAGTGAAAGACTCTATTTGATTTGACCAAGATTCCATGGAAGGTGCTGGGAGCTAGACTCCAACGTACATTCTGCAACGTCTTGTCTGGGGCCCCCACGTGCTTTCATTAAGTCCTTCCAAAACTCAAATTATGAGGGAGGTATTACTCCTCCCCTAAAAAGAGCCATAAAAGGTGGTAAGGAACTCTTATTTGCATGTGTATGTGTGTAAAAATACTTATTAGATCAAGGTATCACATTAAATACATGCTTTGATTTTCTCCATTCCTATCAGTCCCTGAATCTAGAATGTTTGTTTGGCAACTGGGTGAATGTGTTCACGGGGAAGGAAATGCACTCCTTAGGCCCTCTATAAACCACCCCTCCCACACCCTGCCTCCCCCCTGCCCCAGCCGCCCTCACTGGGAGCTCAGAGCTGGGTTTGGGAAACCTCATGTGACACTTCAGAGCAGACTTTCCAGCAGCCTGTAGATTTATTTATTTTTTCTGTGGCGATGAGAAGTATCAGACTTTTGGTCAAGCCTTGGCCTCAGTTCCACTTAAAAATGGAAGTTTTGTAAATGAAGCTTCCCGTGTATGTATTTAATTTGTATTTCATAAAGCAGTTATTGTCCATTAAATAAATACCATCTGATTGTTGGAAACCCATTGGAGGGTTAATTGTTGTGTAATGAGATATGTCTCTATTACATGGTACCCTCAGCTTCAATCAATATGTTTTTAATAACCTATAGTCAGTTGGTACTTGAGGCTCATACAATAGCTATTCTGTTCAGTCTGAGATTTCATAACGGAGTTATCATATGTTAAATTAAAACTGACGTTTTAGAAACACGTCTAATTAGGGTTAACAGCTACGTAGACGATCGTCTATGGCTCGAGGAAGTCAGTCCACCAGTTCAATAAATTGTTATAAAGAAATGGAGCTACCACTCTCCCAAACCCTCGGAGTTTATAGTCCTGCAGATTGGCCCCGGTGCGGAGTGCACAAGCTTGCCACCAGGTTGTCCGCACTGTGTTCTCAGCTCCACCGCTCCTGGTCCATGGGACCTTGGGCATGCCATCTCGCCCCTCTGATTCTCTCTGGCCCTCTGAGTATTCTTCCACAATTGTACCCACTTCACCAGGTTTTTGTGGAGAATTCGAGAAATATGACATCCGTAATATGCCTAGTACACACACTCTATGTTCAAGAAATATTAGCTCCCATCTTGTACGAGGTTTCCCAGAGCCGTTTAGCTACTTGAAAATTCTCTTTCCCTGCAAAATCTCTGGTGTTTTCTACAACATCCATCAATGCCAACCTCTCGCCCCTGGCCATCCCCACGTCCTCCCGCTGTTCCTCACATCTGTGGTCTAAGAGAATACAAGGGTTTTCCTTAAAAAAACATATTCAGATCCTCCCACAGCCTGTGTCCTCACACATGGGCAACTGAATAAATAATTCAAGGCCACCCCCTGGCTTTTCTAACTCCTTTATTTTTATCTGTCTTGCAAACATGTGTTGACTGAATGGTTTCAGTTATCTGAACAATTGGCGGTGGCATATTGGAAAGAATTCTGGACTAAGAACCAAAAGACCTGGGTCTGAAGTCTTTGAAACCTCATTCATTTCCTCCTCTTTGGCCTCAGTTTTCTGATCTGTAAGCCAAAGACCATCTGGCCTTTCTCAACCAAGGTCCCGATTCCAAATCTCAGAACACAGCAAGTGATTTGAGGAACTATTTTCTCAGTCCTTGCAAGAATGGTGCATAACAAGTACCGTTCTAGAAGCACAGGAGAGAAGCTAACTCATAAGACACAGTGGATATCTTTTTTTTTTATTTTTATTTTTTATTTATTTATGATAGTCACAGAGAGAGAGAGAGAGAGGCAGAGGCACAGGCGGAGGGAGAAGCAGGCTCCATGCACCGGGAGCCTGATGTGGGATTAGATCCCGGGTCTCCAGGATCGCGCCCTGGGCCAAAGGCAGGCGCCAAACCGCTGCGCCACCCAGGGATCCCGACACAGTGGATATCTTAAAGAAGCACTGTTCGAGAGGACTTCTGCAGGAATGGGAATGTTCTGTATCTGTACTGCCCAATATGGTAGCCATTAGCCAACTGGCTGTGGAGCATTTGAAATGTGCCAAGTGTGAAAGTGAATTTCTAAATTTACTTAATTTTAATTAATTTAAATTCAGAGACCCACATGTGGCTGTTGGGCACTGTATTATTAGCACAGACTTGAGCTTTAGGCTTTGATTCTCATGGAACGTGGGTAAGAAAGAGGGTCTCTTCTGGTGTTAGCATCCGGTACTACCGTGATTTCAGTGTCTGTGTGTATGTCATTGCGTATCTGGGCAAATAAAAATCAAATGAATGCCAAACATACGAAAACATATACTTCCTGGATGTGTAGGATACTGCCTGGTTTTGGTAAAGCCTGTATCTGCTCTATGACTTTACAGGCTATGAACTTGGCACGATTGCTTTGTGCTCGTGATCTTCTATTGCCTAATCTATAAAATGGGAACATCACCCACACCAAAATCACACCATTGCTTTTTAGTTGCTGACTTTACCTTTACTTTTGTCCTTCTTTCCTCAATCCATGTTTCATTCAGCATAAAGACCGATCTTTTTAAAATGTAAATTAGATCACGTCACTCCATGACTTGAAGGGTCTCCAGTGGCTCACAGCCCTCCAATGGCTTCCCATCTCTTTTATGTACAATCTCCAGGTGGTCGACAGGACCTCCCAAGATCTGGTCCTTGCCTACTTGTCTAGCTGCCTCTTTAACACTCTCCTTCATTTGTGACTCCTGTCGCTCAGATTTCCTTTGAGGTCCCTATAGACCAAGCCTTTCCTGTGTTGGTCTTTTACATACCTGAGACTGCCCCTAGAATGCTTTATATCCATTCTTTATGTCATCCTTTAGCTCTCACCATAGATGACATTCCTCTCACTGAGGTCTTTAATGACTATTTCAATTTTAATTATCCCAGTGCACCTCCTCTACCAGTATTCTTTCCTACATCATCCGTTTACTTTCCTTCTAGAACTTAATGCACCCATGATTTTATATCTGTTTACTTATTTGTTTATGTACTATCCACCTGGCTACAAGCCCTAGGAGGGGTAGGTAGCACACCTGATTTCCTTTCCCTTGGATAGTCAATGTCTGGTACTAGCAACGAGAGGTGGTTCAATGATTACCCATTGAATAAATAGATGAAACAGCAAATGAATACATGAATCAGTGATTAAAGATGAGGGAAGATACTGTGTGGAGCTCTGTGCAAACAAGATATGTTTACTGTCAGGTGGATGATGGTTTAGTCACTCATCAAAGTATGAGAAACCTAGGATATGTCAAGAACTCAGTGAAGTGCAGGGGACTATGTAACTATCATCCAAAACAAAGCATCTAAAGAAATAGAAAGATAGGCTCACTGGCCATTAAAGTCCATGTGGTTCCCGACTCCTCCCCAGAACCTTTATAATCTCATTGTCATCATAGAGCCAGTCATGTGACTATGAGCTGCTATGCATGGGTTGTGGTCATTATAATGGAACTCTGCTCCAGAGTGAGGACGTTTCTCTCTCCACTCCTCATTCCCTCTTGCAAGTTTATTTCTGTAATTATTCTTATCCAGGAGAAATTCATAGATTTTCAAAATACCTAGAAAATTCAGAAAACCAGAAGGAATAAAAAAAGGGGGAATCATCCTATATTCATTCCACCACCCAGAAATTGTTGTCAATATTTTGTCATATTGAGGTTATTTGAATAGCATTGAGAAGCTGCTGTAAATTCAATTTTGAATATGATTTTTTCACTTAATATTATAGTTTACACATTTTCCATGAGACTCCATGGAATATTTTTGTAATGGCTGCTTACCACATCATTGAACATATTAATCTTGGGCTATTTCATCATTCTCCTTTCACTGGATATTAATATGCTTGCAAAACTTCTACCCTATGTATGATTTCACATTAACAATGATAAAGCCAAGGATGCAAAATCTATAATTTGAGAGTCTAGACTAACTTAGTTATGAGATTTAGCAACATGTTTGAGTGACTGGTATTCACCCATCTTTCTGTCCACCCATCCAACTGCCCACTCACCCATCTATCCATCCAGTCACCCACCCACCCACTTACCCATCCACTTATACACTCATCCATCCAGTTATCCACCCATCTATCCATCCATCCATCGTTCTGCATATGTTGACCACCATGTAAAAGCAGATAATCAGGAGAATGATCTGTTCAGATATAGGTTTGGGGATGAGGTCCTGGCAGCTGTGTAGAAGAAGAATGGGGAACACTAGCAGACTGATGCTCACCCACATACTCTTTCTTACCATGTGAACCCATGGGCTACAGAGCTTCCCTATGAAGGGAAAGCCATAAGGCTCCTCCACTGCTTCTTTCAGGTAGCCAAAGGATAAAGAGCCTTCTAGGAATGATGAAAGAGGTATTGGCAGGACCATTGCATTTTGAGAAATAATGGGCTGATCCCTCTCCCCTCCTGGCAGCTGCCTCCTAAACAGATGCCAAGTCTGGAGAACAAGCAAGATCCCAGAGGCTGTTGTGGCTAAAGGGAGATTGAATCCAGATACATAATACACTTGACAGTAGAGGAAGCCACCATAATATTCCACTTCTGGGGCTGTTCCCTTCAAGGGATTGGTTTGCCCCTTGGAGAGCTGCTAAAATGAATTAGATGCCATGGTAAGGAAACTGCTTTTGACTGTTAAATCAGAAGTGATTCATCCATCCCAGAATGTCAGGGCTGGAAGGTTCCTATAGGCATCATCTGGCTTAGCCAACTCATTTTCAGATGAAGCAACTGAACCGTGCCTTCTTATTTAGTACCTAGGACACAGGATGGTGCTTGGCACATGGGAGGTACCTGATGAACACTATTAAAAGAATAAACTTTGAGGTCAGATGGAGCTAGATTTTTTTCACAACCACACATCAAATCCTCAGTGGAGCTTTGGATGTCTGATGAAACTAAGATTAGTATGGATAGTAAGTCTTTGGCCTGTTGATTCTGTACAGCTCCAAATTAAAGAAGTGTATCTACTATTAGGACAGAAGCCACATAAGCCCAGACAAAATCTTTGCTGGGCACTGGGGAGGAATTTCAGTCACAGTCGTATCCTGGAAACTTTGGCAAGGATAAAGATGATGGGATAATATGGAATTGTTTTGTTTTCTGCCCTGGTGCCTTTGGCCTCGTTGGATCAGGAGCTCATTCAACTGTTCCTAAGTCGGTGCATTTCCTTTCTTTCCTTGGCCTCCTAGAGAATTGGGATCAGCATGTGAACTTTGCCTGGAAGGGAGAATCCTGGTGCAGTATGCCATCAACGCCTCCTCCCCGATGCCCTGTGGCCCATCAGGACACTGGAGTCCTCGGGAAGCAGAAGGTAAGCCAGCCTGGAAGCTCATTTACAGGTTGGAGGTGCAAAGAACCACTGTTTTGATGGAGATGGAGCCCTATGATTTTAACAGTCTTTTCCACACACTATATAATTTGATCTTACAACTGCCTTTCAAGGCCAATTTATTTTATTTTTGTCTTTTTCCCAAAGATTTACTGAGACATAATTGACATATAACATTGTATAGGTTTTTGGTGTACAAAGTGATGATTTGATGCATGTATTATTGCAAAGTGGTTACACCACGATCAGATTAGTTAACACATCCATCATCTCATACTTTTTTGTTTGTTTTTGAGTTAAGTAAGATCTACTCTCTAGGCAATTTTCAAGTATATGATACAGTATTGTTAACTATAGTCACCATGGTGTAGATAAGAACTCCAGAGTTATTCAGCATACAACTGGAGGTTTGGATCCTTAGCCCAAGATCAAGGCCAATATTCATGCATCAATTCAGCACATGTCCTTTGAACTCTTACACTGTCCTAGAATGTCGTCCCACTTTCCATATGAGGAAACAAAGATGCTGAGACATTGAACAAGTGCCCAAGGCCATACACCTGGTAAAGATATGGCATATGTATGTATGTCTGTGTTTGTGTGTGTCTCCAGACCCTGACAGCCTGTTGGTGCACATCAGATCACCTTAGAATTGACGCACATAACTTGTTGGGGGGTGGTGTCAAGTTTTCAGTAATCTTTGTCTTCTTCATTTGTTTCTGGGACTGTCCAGGGCATCCACACACATGCCATGACTATCCCTCTCCAAGTTTTCTGCCACATACTCTCCTTTTTGGGATCCATTTATCAGCAAGACACTTGAGGGGAGTACCTCATCGTTGCCACTATTGGTGCGCTTTCCCCATGACCAGACACTCCCCTGGCCCAGGGTCTCCCAGGCCCCCCTGCTAGGGGCTGGCAAACTATGCTCTCTTACTGTCCCACTTGCTGCCAGACTCACTGGGCTTTCTGCAGAAATTAAGAGGATGCCTTGTACTCAAGGCTTATTGCATGGTCACTTGGCCCCGACAGCAACCACTTGGAACTTAAAGAATCATGTGGAAAGTTGCCTCCTCAGTTTCCTTCTGCAATATCCCCTATAGGGCTCAGATCTAATGCCTGAAGCCTGGCTGGCAGAGACACTCTGTTCTCCCTTGCCCTCAGAGATTGATACTTAGAACCACCCCCAGTCTCCCTTGCTCCTGTATGGGGCAGCTCTCGTCCAAGGTTCCTGGGTGGGGACACCAGCCCATCAGAGGAAGCAGAACCTGATTCCTCCTGGAGGTTCAGGGAGAACTTCCCCATTTTCCTATGTATTTTTAGAAAGAAGGTTGAGAAGAAAAAGCCAGAGAATAAAGCAAGGGAAAGGGATCAGAGAGGAGAGTGAAGGAGAAAAATGACAGCACTGTACTTTGTTATCTTCTAAAGTAGCTTAAAATAAAAATGAGAGCTGAACTTGGAAACTCTAAACAAATCCATCTGGAATGTAAAGCGAGAGGGATGTCTGGGAGTAGCCCTCAGCTCAGCCCCACAGAATCACAGGCTGTCAGACTTGGAAGGGGGGCCTGGGTCATCCAGCCCCGGTTCCCACCCAGTGCAGGAATCCCCCTGGTGCCCTCCCTCACCGAGGCTCTCCTAGCACCAGTGTGTACATTCCTGGGCCTTCCGTTCTAACTCCATTTGTTAGAAAGTTCTCAGAATCTAGTCATGACGCTCCCATCCCAATGGAACGCATGTTGGGTTCTCACGGAAGAAAGTACATGCCTCTTCCAGCTGATGACACGTTGTGTACGTGCAGAGTGACCCCGCGTCGCCTATGCCCACTGTAGGAGCTGTGTGCTGGGCACATGGGCAAAGCAGAACTGACTATTTAAAGGGGAGTTGGATGAGGAAAAGGGTGGTTACCATCCAGTGTAGGGAGGCCCATGGTGATTGAAGCACAGAGTGCCAGGGGACCTGTAGGAAGCTGACCTCATCCATAACTGAGACTTAGACTGCCCAGAAAATGTCACCACACCAGTGAGCAAGGCACGTTGGAGATCATGAAAGAAGTTTGCTATGTTTAGAGCAGTGATTTTTTTTTCAGTGTGATCTGGAGGCTTATGGGGTTCCTAGAGACTTTTTAGGGTGTCCTCAAAGTCCAAAATTATTTTCATAATAATGCTGTGATATTGATTACCATTTTCACTCCCATTCTCTCCTGAGAGAGCAGTGGAGCTTTTCAGTGGCCGCATGGAATGTGATGTTATTACTACTCTGATAGCTAATGGAGCACATGCTTATGTATTCTTGTGTTTTAAAGTTTCTCAATTTTCATTTATAACATGATAACTATCAGTAGAGGTAACCCACATAAATGATAATGCTATGAGAGCTGAAGTAGGTTTGGAACATGGAGCATGAGGTGTGGAGTAGGGGGAGGTTGGACTGATTGTTCTGTAGTGCCTGGATGAGGATGGGTTGATACTGAGGGCAGCAAAGAGCTGCCACATGCCTTGGCAGGAGTCTAGGGCATGGTGTGATGTGTGTGTTATAAAGATAGGATGGGTTGGTCTGTCCTAAAGGGGCTAGAGAGGAGTGTGCCGGAGGAAGGGGAGCCGCCAGGGGGCTGTTGCAGGAATCCAGGAGAGGGATGTGGTGGTGGTCTGGGTGTGATCCAAGGCAGTGACAAATGGAGAGAAGTCAATGGAATGGAGAGATATTTGGGAGGTAGAATCAGCAAGATTCTCCCCTGAGGTTTCTCTGGTTAAAACCACCTCGGTTTGTTCTATTGGGTGCGTGAATGAAATAATTTTCAGACATCTCCCCACCTCCATCCAACCCAACTTTCAGTTGGTTAAGTCAATTCCTGGTTTGCTCCTGACCCTCTTAAAGCGTTATGTGCAGAGTAGAGTTCGATTGGAAGTGCTGAGCCCCCTGGTTCCCTGAGCTGACTCAGGCATGCAAGGAAACCCAGCAGCCTTGGGTTTTCCTTCAGGATATGTAAATTTAGTGCATGCAGGCCAGGAAAAGACTCTGTTCTTTTTTTAGAGCATCCTATTACAGGCTCTGTGATCCTTTTGGCTCAGACCCTTTTAATATCCTTGAAGAAATAAACTTTTCCATGAGCCAAATTCTGCAACTTATTTCTCAACTCATTTTCATCCTATTTATCTTTGCATGTTTAAGTTTTTGGACTTCCCAAACTAACATAAAACTCCCAAATCTATGAACGATGCCAGACATATCTTTGGGGTTGGTGAAAGAGTCTGGGGGGGAGGGGTTAAAGTGGGCTGGACCTTGGTCCGAATCCTGCCATCAATGTGCTCTGTGCCCTTGAATGAGTCACTGAGCTTCTCTGAAGATAGCATCTCATGCACAGAATAAATGTCCTCTCTAGCTCTAATATTCCATAAAGCTGTAACTTCTTTATTTTAACTCCATATTAATAAGATAGAATTTTTTTTTCATTTAACAAATATTTGTTGCACATCCATTATCTTCTATTAACTCCATTACATGAACTTCAGGTAAATACAGTCACAGAAATTCTTGCCTTTGGCCACAGAAAGTGGTTGGACACAAAAGAAACCCTATTTTCCTATCTCTTGAGCAAAAACTGTATTTCATAGATGAATATTTCCTGAGGTGTTCAATATCAGGGACAGTTGTCACCCAGGACTTAGATAGCTAGGCCTGATCAACTCAGATCTCAGTTAAGGTCACATATACAAACATATAATGTGTTGGGTTTTCCTTGAGAGAGTAACACACGGCACTAGCTCTTTTCATTTTCATTGTTTGTGTGAGTCCTTTCCCCATTTTTCTGCCCAGAATATTTCAGGTGTGCTGAGTATTCATCTGGAAAAAACTTGGCACCAAGTTTTTATAATTGTATTTGTGTCAACAGCTGCAGTGGATATACACAAAGATATATAATAGATGTCTGTATGGATCTTCATAAATGTAAATTTAAATCAGCATAAGTATGTATAAATATATTTTACACACATATATGGCCTCACTTCTAGTGACCAGCTTCTATAAACATGTAACTTTTCATTTAGTCACCATATATACAAAAGGGTATGTATTAACAATGAAGTTAACAGTACCTTTGTGCTTTTCGCCCGTCCTCCTTTCTTTCTTCCTCCCTCCCTCCTTCCTTCCCCTCTTCCTCTGCCCTTCTCCCTGTCTCACATTCACACTCAGTCAACTTTTCAGCCTTGTTCTTTCTTCCCCCTTAGGTGCTTTAGTTAGTCCTCATCCCTTCTGGTGTTCCTTTATCCAAGCTACAGGTGTGATTATGTGCATTAGTACAACCGTTTCCCACCTGGTTTCGCTAAACTGGAAACTCCATGGGGCCAGAGACCATGTGTGTAGAAACCTCTCTCCCCAGGGACTAGCCTAACTCTGGACACAGATTAGCCAGTCAATAATTATTCTTTGGATGGATAGATGGATGGATGGATGGATGGATGGATGGACGGACAGACGGATGAGTACATACATGGATGGATAGTGTCTGTGACTCTAAACAGTGATTTTTCTAAAAGACAAGTCTCACTTGTTTGCTTACAGTTTTTCACTAGCCCCCTATTCCTCTCAGTATAAAGTGAAGTTTCCTTAAAATGACCTCCAAGACCCTTCATGATCTGCGTTCTGTTTGGCCTGCTGGCATCATCTCTTGCTGCTCTCCCATTGTGCTTAAAATCATAGTCATCTTCTTTCCCATTCTGTCTCAGTTGTTCTCTTTGCTTGGACTTCCTCTTCCTCCCAAGCTTTTGCCTATTAATTCCTCCTTATGTTTCATAACAGAGCTTACGGGTTTGTGAGCATTTATTAAATATCCCATCCCATTCAAGTTTCACAGCACCCCTGTGAGGTAAGTATCATTGGAGTAGGTGACAAAATAAGAAGCTTGTATAGCTGATACTGTAACCCAGCTTCCATTGCTTCAAAGCTTGGCATGCTGCCTGGACCAACAGTATCACATAATATTCTCCCCATCAGGGAATGACTTAACCATCTGAGTCTCAGTTCCCTCTTCTGTAAAAACGATTTTCATCAGGTCTGTGCCATAGACTTGCTACCAAGAGGAAGAGAGCTGAGGCATGTAGCATGCTTGGTGCAGTGCCGAGTACATAGGGGATGGTCAGTTCATAGAGCCTCTAAGGTTAAAGGGGTTGCTGCATTGATGATGGTTGGACCCAGTAACCCCCAAGGCTCTTTCTTACATGTAAAAGTTGGTCTCTGATAACCAGACAAGCACAAGCTTTGCTAAGATCTCCATTCCTGTTTACTTAATTGAGGGTAGTATCCAGACTCACCTTCCTGTCTTTTGGAAAGTGTCTGGTCCCTCTGTTGATTAACAAGAAACCAGGGAGAAGGCGGGAGCCAAACACATGTGTCATCTTTGTTGTCTTTTAGCTCCCACCACTGATAGTCATTTTCTCCAAGGAAAGGAGAAGGATTGTCCCATCTGTAGACAGTTCTAGGAAAAAGTGTGTGGAGGGGTGGAAAGCTCACCTGGCATTCCCCATCAGTGAGCTTCAGTGTTCCATGAGGCTTTCACTTCTTCATTTTAACTCCTTATTAATTAGAAGATTTTTTGTTTCACAAATAGTTATTAAATGTCCGCTTTGGTCACTATCTATGGACCAGGCACTATATGATATAAAGGCTACCTGGCATGGAGTGAAACAGAGTATGAGAGGCAAAAACGATAACTGTCTAATGGGATCTTGATGACGATCAGATGGATAAATTAATAGCTAGGGAATGTGCTTCACACACATTAAAATGCTGCCCTCAGTAAAGCTCAGTGAGTAAGTGATGTGTGTGTGTCAGTAGTCCACAAAGCTAAGAGAATCAAGAACACCATTGAGTTGGAGAGTCAACAGAGGAAAAGCTTCACCTTCACTAGGGCTTCTAAGGCGTCAGCATAGACATCACTTCTGCCTTTGACTTAAACCACTGGTCACTTCTAACCAGCCTTTGCTTCAAATAACAGATGAACTTTGCCAAGGGGCACTGGAGAGAATCCTGTCATTCTGTCCATCTCTTCCTGCTCTAATGTGTTGTATTTAAGAAGTCTTTTGAATATTTCTCATCTTCTTCCCCTCTCTCTTTCCTTTTTCTCTTCTCCATCTCCACTTAGTGTCTTCTCTTTTCTCCCGTGGTTGGGCAGAAACACAGAAATTGAGGCATTTTTAGCCTTTAGCTACTGGAGTAGCTTTTCCACCCAAAATGATTTTCTGATTTTCATATTGTGATTCCTATGATGCTGTAACACTACCACAAAGCCATTTCCGACAAATATTGCCTTTTCCCTTTTGTGTTACAAATGCCCAACATCCTACCTCCCACCAACCAGTGATGCAAAAGAAGAAAAAGAATGTGGCTAATAGGATAACTTGAGATCCTCCATCCTACCATCACCAGCTGATGTGTATCTCTTGACTCTCTTAAACAAATTAGAGCCAATTACTACACTGAGTCCTGATTACTTTTCTCAGCAGTGCAAAGGAGAGCTCTCTGAGGGTCTAGGACTAATGATCTCAGCAGAGAAAAATTCAGAAGTCGCTGCAGGCTGAGATCAGTGGGGATGAGGCATTGTCTCCCCAGGGAGAGAGTAGAAGAATCTCTCCTTCCTTCTCCCCCCGCCTCACCCAACCCTCCCCTTCCTGAGTCAGACTGGACGGAACTCTGAGAAGCTCAGTGGTATGGAATGACCTCATGTGGCAGAGAGGAGGAGAGATAAGATGGCTCCAGGGGCTGCCTTCCAGCTCTGTCATTCATGGTTCTAGACAGTTTCCTCCCAGAGTCCTCAGTCCAAGGGGAGAAACTATCTGTTCTCACCTCTAATTTGCTAAAGGTTGCTTGTTGTCCTGTCATTTCAAGCAGGTTGTACTAAAATCAGTACTTTAGAGATTCTAGTTTATTTTAGTGCCCTCTGCATGCAGGAGGGAGAATAAAGATCATGAACCTCAAGATGAGACAACATTGGGTTCTAATGCTGACCTTCACATCAAGCTGTGAGGCTTGATCAGTTCACTCCACATTTATGAGTCTTAGTTGCCTCACCTCTGAGATGAATCTTTGCAAGAAGTAAGCACGTTCAGGGGACATATGGGTATTTGGCAAACGTATGTCTCTCCCTTCTTTCCATCTGAGGCAATATAGCTTATAAGTAGGGAATAGAGAAGGAAAGTTAGGACATTGACTTAAGCGTAAGATACTTACTTGAATCTAGTTTTGACCAAATGTTTGGTGATTCATTCAAGATCTGTGTTGCAGGGGTGGAGACAAGCTGGGTGCTATGCACACAGCTGATTTACCAGAACACTGAGAATCTTCCTTCTTTTTGCCCTCTCTCTGAGCTCAAGGTAGGCCAGTCTCTCCTAGTGTCCGCAGGAAGCTCCGAGGACCAGACTGGAGGGCTTTCAGGAACTCATACCCTCATCTCTTCTCCATAGGTCATCCAGATGTTGAGCAGCCCTGTAAGTCCAGTGTCCGCACCTGGAGCCCAAATTCAGCTGTCAACCCACACACAGTCCCTCCAGCCTGCCCTGAGCCACAAGGCTGCTACCTTGAACTGGAATTCCGCTACCCCTTGGTCCCTGAGTCTTTGACCATCTGGGTGACCTTTGTCTCCACTGACTGGGACTCTAGTGGGGCTGTCAATGACATCAAACTGTTGACTGTCAGTGGGAAGAACATCTCTCTGGGCCCTCAGAATGTCTTCTGCGATGTCCCACTGACCATCAAACTCCGAGATGTGGGTGAGGAGGTATCCGGCATCCAGATCTACACGTTGGATGAGCACCTAGAGATCGATGCAGCCATGTTGACGTCCATTGCAGACAGCCCGCTCTGTCTAGAGTGTAAGCCCCTGCAGTACAAGGTGGTCCGGGACCCTCCTCTCCATGTGGACGTGGCCTCCCTACTACACCTCCATAGAAGATTCACGGACACGTAAGTGCACTCTCTGGATAGGGAGATGGTCAGGTGGGTGGGCTGCAGATGAATGTAAGGATGGTCAGAGAGGCCAGCCCTAGAAGAAGATTAATCATTTCTAGGGATCTATAACTTTCACTGATTGTAGAATTGTCCTAATGAGGCAGAGTTGTTATGGTGGGAACAGCAATGCACAAGGAGCCAGAAGGCCTGGATTTTTGGTGAGAGCTCTACTGTAATGCTAAGGTTCCTAGACTTTTCTTAGTTTTCCCAATGATAGAATGAAGGAGGCTGTATAAGATTAGCCATAAGAAAGTCATATATTACTCATGAAATTGGAAAAACTGAAATTTGCTAATGATTTCCTTTTTATATTTAATTGAAGAAGATTCATGAATTGTGATTGCTTTGTCCGTGAGTGAGAAGAGAGTGAAGTTATAGCAGGTTGCCTAGAAATTGAGCATGTTTGTGCATTTTTGCATGAGAATGTTCCTGGAAAGTGAACATAATCAGTACCAGTCCTCGTTTGGTTTCCTTCTACGAAGTGGAAGAGAGGTTCAAACCCATGTGATCCTTAAGAGCCCTTGTAGCTCTAGGTCTCCAGGAGCCTTCTGGGATACTCATGGCTTTTATGTGAGATAGTGCTTGTCCTTCATATTCATTTCTGAAGCCACCTCTTCCTCAAACATCCTCAGTATTTAGGAGAGAGGCCACCGTATAGTGATATTACTAGTGCTTTGCCTATATGCCAGACCATGAGCTGAGATCTTTGCATCTTTTACTCATCTCATCCTCTCCACAACCACAGCCCTATTATCCTTCTTGTTTTACAAAGAAGGGAATGACAGCATAGAGACGTGAAGTCATTTGTCCAAAATCACACAGTTAGGAAGTGGTAAGATCAAGTTTCTGTCCTGACTCCTGACAAGCCAGTGTCTTTGATCAGTGTTTGGTTAAAGATGTGATTCTAACTTCTGCTTTAATCCAACAAATGAAAGGGCCTTCACCACCTAACTTGGGTACCAAGAGTTTGCAAAGCTAATCACCAAAATTTGTTGAACTATGTACTGTGTGCAAGGGCTATCAGTAGGGAACACTTTGAATACTGGAGAGAACAATAGCTCAGAAGTCAGATACCTTGGGTTTAGCCCTGGCCAGTCCACTTACTAATTTTAGATAAATCTTTCAATCTCTTTGAGCCTTACTTCCTTCTTCTGTGTAATGAAAATGCTCAAGTCAGTGGTTTCTATGGGCTTTTTGTCACACTGCCTTTGGTTCTAAGATGATATAAGACCCAATATCTTCTCTGTCTACTTGAAAATATTTACTGAGCCAATCATTAATAGAAACCAAATTTTGGAGGAAACTTTTAATCTTTTTAAGAGACAGAACCACTTTCAAACACTTTACCAGCACTCCTTTTTACATGCCAGCAATTAATGTGCACATCACAAGCAGACCCTTGCCCACTCATTGACTCAGAGATGAAGAACATCTGTTCAAGAACTCAGAGGGAGCACTTGGTTTGTGTTTGAGAATGTACTTAAAATTTAAAGGATCATCTTGCCTTGAAAATATTCCATAATGCTGTCTCTTTCATCTTCTTGCTTGTCTAGAGTGGTAAAGTTCTATAAATATGCATCCACTTAAAATTTCTTTATAAAACAATGGAGAGAAGAAGTCATAGATGCTTTAAACTCTCAATTTAAATACAGATTTCGTTTTCTGCCTGGAGTTGTGTGCTTGTGAGAATTGACATAGTTGATAAATGTGGAAGGGTAGAAATTCAACTGAAGAAGTGAGAGCCCCTGAGTCGCATTCCCGGATAGTCACCAACTTGCTCTAGGATCTTAGGCTAGTCACTGACCCTTTTCAGCCTTCAGAGGCCTTAATCTACAAGGAGGAGGTTGTGCTAGACTAGGGGTTCTGAAAGTTGGGTGCATGTTACAGAAACTAGGGACATTTTAAAATCCCTTATATTTCACCAGCATCCCTTCTCCAACTCCATCCCCCAATCCCCAACACCCCAAGTATTAACGTAATTTGTAAGGAGATAAAGCCTGGCCATCAGAACTTTTAAAATCTCAGTGGATGATTATACTGTACATTCATGTTTAAGAGCCATTGCACTAAAGCAGGTTCTCAAAGTGGGGCCCCAGGCCAGCGGGAGCAAGACCTGAAAACCTAGGGCCTGTCCTTAAATCCCAGCCCAGACAACTGAATCAGAAACTTGGCTAGAGGGTCTTCCCAAATGACTTTAATGCTGCTACAGTTTAATAGTCACTCTATTAAACTGTGTAAATGATCTGTAAGGCTCGGGGATTTCCAGGGTCTCTTTCCCAATACTCATTCAATTTACAAATAATGTACTGAGGACATTCTGTGTGCCAGAGTGTTCACTAGAAGCTAGATATTTCAGGAATGACCTGGTACCTTTCCTGTGGATACTCACACTTCAGTGCTGAAGACCTTAACCATGTAGTTAAAAACACCTGGTCCTATGCCACTTTGCTTCCAGAACCACCACTATTCAGACCCACACTCTTATGCTCCATTTGTTCTTTCATTCACTCAACAAATCTTTCTTAGACCCCACTATGATGTTTCAAACATATGGGCTAGACTGAGGCCTTCATTAACTTCCTCTTTGTCTTTCTTGAGTCCCAAAGAATTTACCGGAGACCTAGGCTGGGCTACATTTCCTGACCTGAATGTTCTCTGAGATTCTAAAAAAAGTAAACCATCATTCCAAGTTAACCTACCATTTCAACTCCTTTATCTCTTGGTAATTTGAGTTCTGAACTCCAACACAAATACCTCTTTGTGTGTGTGTGTGTGTGTGTGTGTGTGTGTGGTGTGTATTTTGCTGCTTTCACATTTTTTCCATATCAAATAAATTGGCTCTTATACAAGTTCTATATAAAGACTGTTTTGGAGAAAAAGAGGAGTGAGAAAAAAAATGCTTTCTTTTTCTTCCCTGACTTAACCCATTACATGATTCCCTTTGACCTTTGTCTTCATTTTTTTCTCTCAACAAAAATATTTATTCCTCTTTTATCTGTACTGGAGATAGCTTCCCAAGGTATGACATTGATGGAAAGGCTTCTGTGCTTACCCAATGGACACTTCTAGGAGACTGATTACTTTTGGCCAGGATGAGGAAGAAATGTGGAACCTCTCTGTTACATGGAAACCCCTCCATTGAATGAGAAGTGACACTGGTATGGGAAAAGGGGACTGGCATTGACTCTGCTACTAACTCACCATATGTTGTTAAGACACATTGCATCACATCTTTGGGCTTCAGTTTCCCTCTTGGTAAAGTGAGGGGGCAACACATTAAACTCTTCTCTGTAGGTAGACATTGTTCTTAGGTGACTAGTGACTCATTAATTTTTTTTTTTTGTAGTAAAAGGGACTTAGCAGAGACTGTCTGTAAGAATCGGTACCCAGAGGAGACCACTAATTCACTAGGATGCCCGAGTACAATGTGTAGTTGTGGACAATAGTAATAAAAATAACAGTAATGTCAACCGTTTGCTGAGTATTCTCTGCTCTAACTGCCTTAAAACAAATATTTATGAGGAAGTAAAGCTCAGAGAAAAAGCTGAAGCTCAGAGAAGTGATTTATTCGACCTAATACAGCTGGTAATGACAGAGTCAGGTTTAAAACTGACATCTAATTCCAAATAGCACCTTCTCATCCACAGTACCACACCACCTTCTGTTGTAATAGTGCAAAGGCAAGATTCTAGACCTCAGACATGCATCCAAGCTGGCTGAGGTTTAAGGTATAGCAAATAGAAGACAGGCTATGACTCAGGAGACACCAGTCCTCAGTCAGTTCCTGAGACCTACTCAGAGTCCAGCAACACCAGCTACACAGCCAGTTCTTTATGCATCTGGCTGGGAAGAAAGAGCAGGGAAGCTTCTGTTTCTAAACTTGACTGCCAAGTGCTTCTGTACTGGCTACCATGCTCCTTGGGTCTGGATGGAATCTTCAGATTTCTCTAAGATGTAAAGTGTAAAGACTGTGGACAAAACTGAGCTCTTTTTTTTTTTTTCTGAGAGGAAGTGAGGAATAAAGCAACCGGAAACAATGAATAGAAGCTCACTCTCTTCATCTCTTCATCTATCCATCCATCCATCATCAGTTCATTCAGCAAACATTTAGTGGTGTCTATCAAATACCATGCACCGTATTAGGAAATGATGATACCATGGTGCCAGGATAGGCATGGAGTCTGAGCTCATGGTACTCACACTGTAGGAAAAGAGGGAAGCAGTGTCACTATAGTATAGCAATACCCCGAAGGCGGAGACAGAGACAAAAAGTGGCTTCTAACCCAAACTTGGAAGGATTGAGGTGTAATTAAGAAATATAAGATTCCCAAGGACTGGATTTTCTTTGTTTGTTTGCCTGTTAGTGCCTTCCAGGTGCCTAGAATAATTGCAGGCACAAAGTAGACACTCAGTGAATATTTTTGAATGGCTCTTAAATGAAGAAGGAGAAGGAGTTTAGTGGTTGAAGAGAAATGGAGGAGCTATAATTTACTGAGCATTTACTATGTGTCAAGAACTTACTAAGGGTATGACTTAAGTAATCTCATTTGACTTGATCTGCACAGCAGCTCCACAAAGTAGGTGGTCTTCTTCCCAGATTACAGACGAGGACCTGGAATTCAGACTTTGAATAACTATCAAGCCACCTAGCTAGGGTTGTATGTAAATCCATCAACTCCAAAGCTAATGCTCTTAGTCATTCATTCCCTGGTTGAACAAATATATTTGTGCCTCTCTCTTCTTAGGATTTTTGATTTAGAACTAGAAATATGCATAGAAGTCACTTCTCCCATTTGGCTTACATGTGTATCCCAATTAATTATTCTATTGATTGTCTCCCATTCAGACCTGTTAACCTGCCAACACAATCTCTGTCTATTTTGCCTCAGCTTCTTCGCATTCTTAATATAATTCTTAGGGGAAATGAATAAGCATAAGGAAAGGATATATTTATATGATCTGAGTGGAATTTCTTGTGCATTTGAGTCCAAATTTTACAAATCAGATCCCAGGTCTGACTCTGGACTCTACGTGCTCAGAAACCCCATCAATCAGCTCAAAAACTGTAGTTCATTTATCAGTCTGATCACTCAACAAATGTTTGTTGATTCCCATCATGAGCCTAACTACTTTGTAGGCATTAGGGATGCAGTAGTGAACAGAGCAGAAAAGGTCCTTGCTCTCATTGATTCCTGCAGTGTGGCTGGGAGACACAAACCAGAAACGATTGCATAATATCCCAGTTGGGTAGAGTTTAGTGATTTTAGAGAAGTGTTAAGGGAAGGCCTCTGATGAGGTGATATTTGAACAAAGACCAGAAATGTCTCTTAGTGATTCATAATAAGGACTAGCTGAACTGCCATCACTGAGACTCTAGCCTATTTGGAACATGGGTGTCTTATAACAGGATCCTTGGTCCTTGATCACTGTTTGGCTTGTCTTATATTTAACTGTGCTTGTGTTTTAGTTCCTTTTTTATTCCCCCTCTCACGTGGTTCAGATTCTTAAGTACAAAATGTAGCACGCTCATATGCAACAGAATCAGGGATGCTTGTTGAATGAATGAATGAAGAACATGTCAACAGTAACGTAGAGTGAAACTTCTTGGAATATATGTCTCATGCTTCCAGATCTTAGCCATAACATTGACATGCAATGCCATATTCAGCTTCAGAGGATTGGGAAAGTTTAGACCAAACCAGGGTCAACTGAAGGCATAGATGGCTCCCTCATGCTGTTTCTATGGCTCTCAAGCTGCTTCACCACTTCATTGTTTATCTTGGTCCCACTTCTTTTCCTGGCTCTTTCTGTATGTCACCCAGTCATCCATTCTTTGTTCTTGTATGTGTTCATTTGTTAATTCATTCACCAGCCAACGAGTGCAAATCAAATGTAACTGTGTTCAGTAATAGTTGTTGTTTGCTTTAACAACTATTCACTTATGTGCCTGTGCTGAGCTATATGCTATGTTGGAACTAGGAATAGAAGTCCCGATTCCTGGCCTCATGAGCACACAGTTTAAAGGGCCTGAACAGCCAAGGAATCAGGTAACTATCTGGTAGCATGGGAAGTACTCTAGTGCAAAGATCACAGGGAGCTGTGGGAAAACACAGGAAAGATATCTGCCCCAGCCTGAGGTGGTTAACGAAGGTTTCTCAGAAGAAGCAATGTCTAAGCTGAGGCCTTAAGGATGGATAAGACTTGATGGTTAAGTGTTGATCATTGAAGAGGTTTGCCTTAGTACTGATGGTCGAAACCAGCTTGGATACTCAGCAAACGTTGATAGATAAAAGAATGAGTGAATGAATGAATGAATGAACCAACATACTATACTTTATGGAAGAAGTGCATATTCAGTCACAGACCAGACATGGAGTCTTGAGGGAGAAATGTAGTAATCTAGGCTATCTATACACCTTGGTTCTTAAATCTATATCACTCCTTTTAAATGCCATACAGTACTCCATGGAGGGCATGTGCTACAAGTTATTTAGCTGTAGCCCTAAAGCTGGGCCTTTATAATATTTCATGCATTTTTCTGTTACAAACAAATGCTGTAGTCAGTACTCCTATAGGAACCTCCTTGTAGGCACATGTGAGCATTTCTCTAGAGTTGATGCTGAGAAATGATATTACTGGATCATAATCTATGGGCCTTTTTTTTATTTTAGTGGATACAACCTGTGGCATTTTTTAAAATAAATTTATTTTTTATTGGTGTTCAATTTACCCACATACAGAATAACACCCAGTGCTCATCCCGTCAAGTACCCCCCTCAGTGCCCGTCATCCATTCACCCCCACCCCCTCCCTCCTCCCCTTCCATCACCCCTAGTTCGTTTCCCAGAGTTAGGAGTCTTTATGTTCTGTCTCCCTTTCTGATATTTCCCACCCATTTCTTCTCCCTTCCCTTATATTCCCTTTCACTAAATACCCATCATTTGCTTCAACATGGATGGAACTGGAGGGTATTATGCTGAGTGAAGTAAGTAAATCAGAGAAGGACAAACAGTGTATGTTCTCATTCATTTGGGGAATATAAACCTGTGGCATTTTTGAGAGGGTGAACTAGCTCACATCCCACCAGCAGTGTGTAGCAGGACCTGCTGTTCTGCACTGTCACTGCTACCACCACTGGCAAAACAAAAGTGCTTCGTCTCTGTCCATTTGATGATTTAAAACATAGATTCTTATTTATGGTTTTGTGATTGAACATCTTGGGTGAGCATCTTTGCAAAAATTTACTGGATATCTACACTTTCTCTTCTGTGACTTGTCTATTAATATCTTTAATTTAGGTCTGGCTGTTCATATCTCTGTTTTCCCATCTGTTACACTGGGATTTTAATGTCAGCACTCCTGCTTATCCATCAATGTTTTTAGAATCTAGAGTAAAACAGGTAGTCACGAGAGAACTAGCATTTATGAAGAAGTTACTCTTTGTGTAATTATTTATACACATTGATTTATTTTTCAAATGCTCCCTGGCTGGGAACCATGTCACATTCTGAAAATACTGGGATAAAAAAAACCAAACCAGTTTCTATACTCCATGAAGCTTAAATTTAGTCATTGTGTTAACCACCATCACATATTCACGTAGCATTTACTACTAGTAGCACTAACTACTACTACGACACTACTACTAACTACCACATACTGACTACTTGAGATATGCTCAATATTTTTGTAAGCCTGCCAATGAGGTATAGGTATCAACATGCCTTATTTTTAGATAGGGAAGCTGAGAATCAAAGAGGTAAAGTCATTTATTTAAGTAAGATCTCAGCATTAATAAATGTTAGAGTCATATTTTACATTTCCTTGCCTGACCCCCAAAGGCTGTGCCTGGCAAATTACTGAGCATAATCATTGCTGTGACAGGCAGAGCATAAGGTGGCATCTTGATGGATGGAGAAAATAGATATTTAAATTAGCTTTTCTTATTTCTAAGGAGCAATATAATAAGTATACAAAAAAGAACAAATATTTTCCTTTGCTTTTTGAACATTTAAGTACATGAGGAGGAGGAGACATGATGAAGTGTAGACATTATCAAGCCAGCGTGGTTTCCAGTAATGTTGCTGAAATGCATGCTTCAGGTCAGACCTCTTCCTGAGTAGGTCCTTCTCCCATGCCAACCCAGCATGGTCTTACCTGCATTCTGATGTCCTGCCCACCAGGGTGGATAGGCAGTATCAGGAGAACGAGTTATCTCTCCAAGCCCAGAACAAATACCTCTGCTCCTAGCCTAGACTAAGCAAGTTATATAGTCAGCACAATTTTACTCTATTTCTAGAAGCTGGGCATCACCTACCTATGACTCCCTCTTGTCAGTCTTATGGCCAAGTATCTCTCAGAATGAAATATGGATTCTGGGAATATTAGAGTAAGTGAAAGTGTTTAGCAGAATCAACAGATCTCCATGGTCAACAGCAGCGTCCAAAGAAATGCTGTCTCCAGATACCTTCATGATTTTTAAAATGCAAAGGGCCCCTGTTTGGTGCTAACACCACTGAAATGACTCATCTAAATTTCTGTGGGTCAGTTTGATGCACTACTGGACTTTAAAGTGGTTGTTACAGTGTCTCTTCTACAGATATTAAAGAAGACCCAGGGAGGTTAAATGATAGACACAAGGCTCCGTTGATAAATTTATTCATTCACTTATTCAATAACAAGTGCCCTATTGCATGTCAATTTCCACGCTGACACCAGGGTTTTGAATCTTACAGTTGGAAAGGAGAGCTGGGCTGAACAATAACTCAAATAAAAATAGAATTACAAGCTGAAGAGTAGTATTGTAAGGTTATAATAATACCCCCTCCTTAAATTAAGGGGGGGATATATAGAAGTCAATACTGGAGAGGTAAACAGAGGCCAAATTATGAAGGAGGTGTGGCCAACATTATGGAGTTTGAGTTTATTTGTTGGAAAGTAGAGGAACAAACCAATCAAATCTGCCTTTTTAATAAAAGTGCTCTGGGTACTGTGTAACAAAAGGATTAAGGGAGAATTAGAAAGTCCATCCAGAAGTTATTGCTAAAGTCTGAACCAGAAATTATGATTATCTGCACAGAGAAGTGGGTGGACTAGAGGTATGTCCTAAAGGTAGAATCAGCAGTATTTGGTGATGTATTGGATGCGAGGGTTTTAAGAAGGAGCTGTCCAATGACTTTCAAGTTTCAGGTATTTGGAATGATGGAAATGTTATTCTGGAGATCAAATAATAGATTTTAATTTAGTATGCTATTAGAGGGTGGGGCAGGTCAAGAGTCCCTTTAAAAAACCAGTTAGTGAAATCAGGTCGCAGTGGGTGTCTTGATATCACCTACTTCTTTGTTCTTTCTCTGCCTTGAGGGTAGGGAGGGTGGACTGATCTTAGTTGTGCTGTTCCAGTTCCTGATTTTTAAGAAAAAAAATAAATGGGTAGGAAAGAGAAGTAAAATAACAGCCATCAGAGTAATTACAGATGTGGAAAGAATGGAGGAATTTATCTCATACTGGACATTGGCAAGAAGAGTGGACAAAATCCATTCAGTCTGTGCTCAAAGATGATGAGAATCCTTAGGGCAGGTCTTAGTGGGTTTATGTTGTGTCTGTTCTAACAGGAACCTCAGACATTACTTTAGAGAGGCTGAATTTGAAAATTAAGAGACCTGATTCCCAGGCCAGCACATGGCTGCCTTGCTGTGTGACCCTGGCCAGGTCCTTTCAGTGGTTTGAGCCTCAGCTCCTTTCCCTGGAAAAAGTGGGTTTTGTTTCCTGTCCATGCAGTCTGACAGCGGGTGTCCTGTAAAAAGCCAGTGAGATAATGGGCTTGCAAGAACACGTCGCAATCTGGGGAATCATAAAGATTTAAACGTTCATGATTCTTTCTATTGTTTGGTTTTCATTAGGCTTGTTCTTGGCCAGGGCCAGTCTGGAGAGTAAGTGTGAAAGGCAAAAACACAGACATGCACAGACACACACATGAAGCAGTTTCCCTTGAAACTCTAACCAGAGTTGCTAAGATTCAGTGTCGGATTCGAAGAAAGGAAAGACAAATTGCACTTTAATCTCTGTCACCGAGTTAAAGAAAAAAGAAAAGGAAAAGGAAAAAAAAAAAACTCTGCTGAAGCACTGGACCTGGATTCAGGAGACCTGGATTCCAGGACTGAGCTCCTAAAATTTTGCTGTGATCATGGTCTGTGACCCCCCCATCCGTGGACCCCAGCCTCCCGTCTGTAAAATGAAGGCATAGGTAGATGACTCCAAAGGACATCTTCAGCTCTGACGTTCTGTTCAGACCCTCCTTGAGCTCCCCTCTGCACTAAAGGCATCTAATTCTGTGAGGGTGGAGCAAGCAGGTCACACATCACATTAGCAACAGGTCCGGATTGTGAGCGAGACCAGCCATCCCTATTGAAAGCCTTCTCAACACACTGGGGCTCTCAGAACTCCACACTGACATCCTGTCTCTGTTTTAGGGCCTACCAAGCTCTACTTTTGGAACAATTTCAGTATATATCAGTATGTTTTTCCTACTCAGTGGCATTTTGAGTTGACAGGGAGACCCCAGAGGTGGGAACTAGGTAGTACTTGCCACGTTATCCTCAGCTTTGGGTTCAAGACCAGACATCAAGTAGATGGACAATAAATGTGGGTAAATAAATACATGCATACATGAAGAAACTCTGTGACCGATCAATAAAGTCAGACATTTATGATAATACACAGATGATATCTAGTGTGATGGAGGCCTGTCTTTTAACTTCTTAGATGGATTAGTTACCAAAGAATGAGGACAAAAGAGAATCTTATAGCATGGTCCTGACTCCTCTTGGGGCCTCAGGTTCCTTATCCATAAAGTGAAGGTTTGGGGCCAGATGATGTAAGGCGGCCTTCCATTCATTCAACAAATATTTATTTAGCACCATCTTTATAACAGGCCATGTGTAGGCAGTAGAAATAAACCAGTCAACAAGAGAGTCCCAGCCCTCCAGAAATTTCATCGAATTTGTATAAGAAGTGAACATATGAACAGGTGGTAACAAAGTTGTAAGAAAGGTATTAAAAGGTGGTAAAAGAAGCCGATGGGCAGGGGCTCCCCACTCAGCTTAAAGGCTCGGTAAGAACGTCTGGGTGAAGGGTAGAGCCTAAGCCAAGGCGAGGGTACGTAGCCAGAGATAGGAGTTGAGACTCCTTGCTCTTGGAAAGTTGGAGATGATGAGAGAGTGTGGAATCGAAGGAAGAGAGGTCGAGAGAAGCCAGTAATGATGGTTCTAGACTGCCCTGCTAAGAGGTCTGGGCTTCATCCTGAGGGCAGTGGGAGCCACAGAGTGTTAGGCAAGAGGGCCTTGATCAGACCTGGTTGTAGGACAATTCTTTGGTGATGTGCGGCTCTCAGGGTCAATGTAGGGGATGGAGGCACAGATCGGAAATGGTCAGGAAGTGGGACACTGTTATCAGAGCTGAAGCAGGAGAGAGTTGAGGGAGGGGCGCAGAGACCTGGGTGTGCTGAGTAATGCTAGGGGCTGGGCATACCTGGACTCGCAGGGGGAGGAGGCAGGTGAGTGGGAACTGGATCAACTGGAGGCAGGATGTGGACGGAGTTGAATATTTGGGTTGGGATGAGAGGAGGACGAGGCTCCAAGTACCTCCCGTTTGCCAGCTGTGAATCGGTGGCAGGCAAGCAGCTAGGGGCCACTCGGAACCGTAAAATCTCTTCCCTGTGTAGAGTCGGGAGCAACGGAGGTGAGCTCGTGCACGTGCCCATGTGCGTGTGCAGGCCTGTGGGTGCCCGTGTGCATGTGCGTGAGCATGTGTGCTCCAGGAGTGTGTGAGCATGCGTGCTCCAGGAGTGTGTGTGCATGTGTGAGCATGCGTGCTCCGGGAGTGTGTGTGCACGTGTATGAGCGTGCATGCTCCAGGAGTGTGTGTGCATGTGCGTGACCGTGTGTACTCCGGGAGTGTGTGTGCATGTGTGTGAGCATGCGTGCTCCGGGAGTGTGTGTGCATACATGAGCATGCATGCTCCAGGAGTATGTGTGCATGTGCATGAGCGTGCGTGCTCCGAGAGTGTGTGTGCATGTGCATGAGCGTGCGTGCTCCAGGAGTGTGTGTGCATGTGTGTGAGCGTGCGTGCTCCAGGAGTGTGTGTGCATGTGTGTGAGTGTGCGTGCTCCAGGAGTGTGTGTGCATGTGCATGAGCGTGCGTGCTCCGAGAGTGTGTGTGCATGTGCATGAGCGTGCGTGCTCCAGGAGTGTGTGTGCATGTGTGTGAGCGTGCGTGCTCCAGGAGTGTGTGTGCATGTGCGTGCAGTGCGGTGGGCAGACAGGACCTGTGAGTCCACCTGTTTACATCCTCCACTGACTCTCAGAAGTCCAGTCCACGGTTCCGCCAAGGTCCCCGGGGGTCGCGGGGTTAATCTTCCGTGGCACTAATACCTATAACGTTACAAGGCACGGGCTTTGTTTTCTGCCCGGGATTAATCATTCACTCATGGGCCTTAACACAAGCCAGACACCACCTCACTGTGCCTCATGCGAAGCAGTGCCAGCCCCCCCCCACCATGCTGTAGCGCCGCCGTGCACATTCTTGTCAGATGGGAAGTAGGAGTTTTTTCACCCCAGCTTCGAGATACTATGAACTGAAAGAGTTTGGAAACTTCCATCCAAGGACGTTTAGGCAAAAATACCAGGAAAGCTGAACTCTGCCTTTAATTTTCTGTATGACTTGGGGCGATTCATTCCCCTTCCCTGGGCTCTCATGTCCACCCTACTAGAAACTTGGAATCAGCGATACCCGAAGCCATCGGCTGTTTCTACATTTTTGTGTTCCCTTCTTGGTCTCAGCTCCTTGGGTGCAAACCCGGACTCCGGGGTTTTGAAGCAGAGAGCGTTCTGGAGCGCCCAACCCGGCTCCCACCAGGAATTAGACTCCGGGTCTCCGGGCCTCCGGGCCTCTGGGGCCTGACGGGAGTGTCCAGGCACTGACTGAGCCCAGAGGGGGCAGGACGCTTCCCCAGAGTCACACCGCCATTGGATGGGGATACAGGGAGCTGACCCCTGGGCTCCTGACTCCCAGTCCAGGTGCTCCTTCCCCCACAGAACAGAGCCCTGGAGTTTGGCCAGACCTTGGGACGCAAATCCGAGTCGGGCTGCCTGGGCTCCCGGAGAGGTCTACGATGATGCTCGGGGTGAAATCACAGAAAGCTGACATCAGTACCCTCGTGGCAGCTGGTGCTGGTGAGGGGGGTGGTATAGGAAATGAGAGAACACATTTGGCCAAGCTCAGGGTTCACGTGACGCTCCGAGAGCCCTCATTTCAAAACAAACTCAACCTTTTAGGTTCAAGTTCTCCCTCTCGTCAGAAACGTGACTTCCTGCTTCTAAGAAGCAAGGCTTACAAAAGGGCTTAGGAGGCTGCGTGGACATCAAATAGCTCTTACAAAATAGCGTTTTGATGAGTTAAGTGTAAATGAATCAGAAACATAAGGATTACATTTTCCCCAAGTGCACATGGGTTTCAAAATTTGAGGGGAAATGTAGTTTGCTAACTGCACGCCGGCTTTCACCGAACCCAAAGCATTCATGGGGAGGGCCGGGGGGTGGGGGTTAGGGTAGAGGGGAGAGGAGAGAAGAAAGAGAAGCCCAGCCCCCAAATGGTTTTAGATGTGGTGCCAAATTCAAAAATGCTGTTGGGCTTGCCCTCTGCCAGTAATAAAATTGCTGGCCACCCAGAGAGGCCACAGGGAGGAGAAAGGAGATTGCTTTCCCCACTGGCCCCTGGTCCTCGACAACTGTGTTCAAGTTAGTGCCCCTCAATCACCAGCTGTCACTGGGTCCCTGCTCTCGGCTCACTGGCCCCTGCTTGGCCTCGATTTTCACACTGTGCCGCATGCCTTGTTTACCTCCAACTGTAGCTGGTGTTTTGGCTCCCAGAGGCCTTAGCGACCCGTCAGCTTGTCACAAACCCCAGCTCTGTAATCAAGAGACCTGTCCATCACCAGCAGGGGTGTTTGGGGAAGCTGTCACACATCGCCTTTGGTTGCATTCAGGAAAAACAAGAGTCCCTTGTAGATCTTTCCTCTCCCCTTGCTTTAATGCTATCCAGGTGTGGTGTTTTCCCCAAACTGGCAAATGTCTTCCCTTCCAATCTACGCCTGACACAAACAACCAGCTAAGTCTCAGCACTGCTGTTACCTTCTCCCAGGACTTGGAGCTCTGGATCTTTTATAATTTCCACATTGTCCCTCCATTCTTTCCCTTGTATTTTATTTCATTGCACCAAGAAAGTAGAAAATCATTTCAATTGGTGGTAAAAGATGATTAAAACAAAATAACAAAGGCCTTGGCTGAAAACTGTTAGTTTTATTAAATTTGCTACTGTGTTTTAAATTGGTACCAGGGCAGATCTTTAGACAATTATATCAAAGGCTGCTGGAATTAATCGGTTGCATGTATGCATTTGCTCCTTTCTGAGCTATGGACAGAGTGGGGGCAGCATCGCAACCATAAAAATAATGAATTTTGTGTTACCTGGGTGAGAGGGGCAGAGCCTGGTCCCACTGGGAAGGATCCTAGTGCCAGTGGACTTTAGACCCCTGCCAGCACTCTACCATTCATTTCATCCACACCATGGGTTGGAGCTCACAGTGGTCACCAGGAGAATAAGTGATGAATATTGTCTTGCAATAATAAGACAAAAGCCCGAAATCTCCCCAAGCCTTTTGTATCCTCCCAGCCACTACTTGTTCACTCTCAGTGTTGGTGCTCTGCAGACTCTACCTTAGATTATAACCATCCTGTGCTTGATTTATCCTTCCTTTTGTGCTTTGAACTCTTTGAGACTAATGATGCTGTCCTCGTCTTTGGGATTAATCCTATCAGAAACTCCATACATGCTTTTTTTCCCCCCTTTTTCCTCTCCTTCCCTCCCTCCCTCCCTTTCTCTCTTTCTTTCTTTCCCTTTCTTTCTTTGTGGCTAGCCGAAGAAAGCAAGGTCCAGAGAAGAGAACTGATACACCCAAAATCACAACTAAAGTTAATGCAAGACCTATAGTCATTTTTTTTTTCTGATATGTAGTCCAGGTGCTATCCACAGTGATGTCAGACTCTGTCTTTCAAGCTGTTTGGTTCTCAACGGTATGTGATGCTCTCCATCCCAAATCCGTAACAACCACCCTTGTCCAGTAAAAAGTAAAACCAAAGTGTCTCTCAGCCTAGAACAAAAGTCAAGTGTTCTCTGAAGAATTCAAGGTGATTAAAAAAAGAAGAAGAAGAATTCAGAGTGATCCCCAGACAGCATTGGAATTAAGGAATATATTGTTATATGGGACAAAGCTGAGTGTATGTAATCTTACTGTATGAATGTTAAGGTCTTCTTTTTGGAGAACACTATGCACCACTCCAGAGGTGTTTGGAGAAGAAGGGTATTTTGTTGTAAGTTTTAGTTCTCTTTAAACAAAACAGAATATGGCATATAGCATGGGGCCCAAACTTGGCAGGTACTTGATCCATTCCTGCATCGTTCATCCCATGGGGAGTATTTGGTCTCCCTACCACCACATACTCCCTTTCCACCTTTCCTCTTAAACTAGTTATCTCTACTGCTACCAAAATGGTCTTCCATGAAGCAAATATGATTATGTTCTCCTCCTTTCCCTGATGTGGTTTCTCCTTCCCTTTTCTAGTCAAGCAAGTAAGCCTCCATTGGGAAGTCTTTTCAGACTCTCTTCCACAGCCCGGGTCAAATATCACTCATCTGTGCTCCCACAGCCCTTATACTTTTGAGGCTATGTTAAAGCCATCTGTTTTAATGTCTTTCTTTTCTCCCAGTAGCTTATGAGCACCCTAAAGGCAAGACCGTAGTTTGTTGATCTTTGAATCCCAGACCTAGGAGAAGCTGAGAGGACTCAATGAGTGCTATCTGCACAAATAAATAGATGAGCAAATGAAATGATATAAACATATTTATCCAGAATTTGAAAAAGTGGTCAATGCCATCAAAAGTGACTAGCTTTATGATAGCTAACTAGCTGGATGTACTACTCCTATACCCCTTTCTCATGAGCAGTAAAGATGAAGTGATACAAACAGATTTGTGATCTTTTATTCATAGGACGTAGTATGTGTGTGCATTTATACATACAGAGATATGGGAAGGATGCTGACCAGAAAGTTCATGGTAGCTGCCTCAGGGTAATGGAGTTTGATATGGCTGGATGTGATTTTTAGTTCTTTCTTCTAGAACTCTAATTTGTTAAAATAAACATGAGTGATCTTTATGGTTAGGAAAAAATAAAGCAATTATGATAATATGCTGTCACTTCTCAATTAAGAAGAAAAGGTCAACTCTCACCCTAAAAATACGTTAGAACTGAAGCAAGTTTCCTCTACAACTCTACAGAAGAAACAAAATATAATTCAGTCTGAGTTGCAACTTTGTAAAAGACCTTAGGACCATATGGAAGAGCTTGCCTTATCTTCAGGTAGTTTTAGCCTTCTGTAGTTGGACTGGGTATTAATTGGTACTAACATCTTGCATACTAGTGTGTGCTTATCCAAGGAGTCAGCTCAATGTCATGGAAAAGTCAAGGGTTTCAGAGTCAAGCAGCATGGTTTAAATTGTGCTTTATAATCGTTACCTCCATGACCTTGGGCAGATCGCTGCATTATTCTGGACCGTAACGGAACAAAGCAAATGATCTCTACCTTTCAAGTTTTATTACAAATCATGCAGAAGGCATATGTAAAGTGAAGTAGCTAATCTAAAGATATTTCCAGTATAAAACATTTGTCTAGATATCCTAGATTCCAAATATCCTAGATCAGAGCAGCAGAAAAATATGTCACCAGGGGCAAGAGATGAAATGAAACAGAACTAGATAGGTAAGCCCTAAAGCTAACGTTTAACTGTGGTAGTTGGGACAAGGGAGAACCATCAGATTTTGGTAACTGAGTAGAGTGTATATTCTTGCTCATCCGAGCAGAAGACATCTGGCCCTGTAACTTTTCAAGGCGAGGAATGGTAACTAAGACTTTTGGAGTAAGGTGGGGATCTCTGGAAGTCTACATGGTTAGTGAAAATGTGCACTAGGGTAGAACTATCCATGTGTCTGTTCTAAACCTCACGAAAACTGAGCTTTGAGTTTATACTGTGCAATATGATCTAGAAATGCCTGAGTTGGGCAAGTACTGACAACAAAAGAGAGAGAGGGCAAGAGAAAGAGAGAGAAAAAAAAGAGAAAAGGTTCAAAGCTAATGATGTTCCAGAAGTACCTAGCAGTGAACATGAAATCACTCTGGAGGGAGATATAGATTTTGCCCAGGGGCCACGTGATTCCCACAGATTAAAACCTAACAAACATGAGTTCACATGTAAAAATTGAAAAGACACAAAAAAGTAAATGAGACATTGAGAGAAGGGTCAGCAATCAACACCAAGGTTTTTATTGATCATGGTAACAAGTGTGCCTATTAATTGGTATTTTTGTTAGGGTAAACAAGAAAAATAAATAAAATTAGAAAATACAGTCTCCAAAGATTAGGTGGACTGAGAAGAGAGCAGGAATCAGGAAATCCAACAAATCCAAATGAAAGCTAGAAAGGAGGAAAAAAATATGCCAAAAAAAGGAATGATAACTGCAAAGCACAAAGATGTAAATAATAAATCGAATAAAGTAGGCATTCTACTAATTGGGTTGAAGTTACCCTATGAAGGTTCTCAGGTTGAACTTAACTAAGGATAAGTTCACTGAAAGGTAAAAGGTAATGGAGTGGAAAATATTTACCAGACAAATACTAAGCAAAGCAAATTAATACTCACCAGACAAAGGAAAAATCAAGGCAAAAAATATCACTAAGATAAAGAGGTCACCATATAAATGATAAAAGGAAATTTTTATGATAATTTTGAGCCTAAATATACCAAAGAACATGACTTGAAAATGTATAAATGAAAAATGCCTCTTCCCTAAAACAGTGATAAATCCATAATGATATTATGATATTTTAACACACCTTTCTCAATAATTAATTGATCAAGCAAACTAAAATAATGATCTAGAAGATTTTGAACAACACACAAAGAAATTTCATCTGATGCAAGTGTATAGAATCTTGCTATTGAGTTAAATTATATACGTATTTCTTTTGGGGATGTGTAGGACACACCTCGTTAGTTTACCATGTCATAGGCCAGAAAACAATAAATATCAAAAGAATCAATATCACATAGAACATTCTTTCTATGATGCCAGGCACACATACATAATTGAATACCTAAATAAATAGACCAATTAAATGAAAAAGATAAAACTTGTTTGGTAAATTTAATATATAAGCAAGAAGCAGAAGTCTTGTGTAAGATAATATACAGAATTCAGCAGGGTAGTAAAAGCCCCACACTCACACAAACACGCACATTGTACCTAGGCTGGGTCATCCCAGAATGAGAAGAGACTCTAATGTTAGATGGGTTCTGGATTCCAGTAATTCACAATGTTAGCATATTAAATGATTTTTTAAAAAAACAAGGTTGTCTTGCTAGATGCCGAACTTAAGTCTCTTGTTACAATCAGGCCCCTTCATGATCAAAACAAAACAAAGCAAACAAAATAAAGTGATCTGGGAGTAGAAAGGAACACAGTGAAACACCATAGGCGTTATGTTTAATGATAAAATATGAGAGCTATTCCTTCCGACCCCAGGGTCAAACCAAGAATGCCCAGTAACACTATTGGTCCTACCTGGCACAGGCAGACAAGAATTATAAACACAAATTCTGGGCATTGTAAAGGAAGAAACAAGCTATTACTATCTTCACCTATAAGAGAATACATAGAAAAATTAATAAGAATCGACAAATTATTAGAACCAACAAAACAATCTATGAGGACATCTAAATATAATATCAATTTATAAAACTCAATTATTTTTATCAGCCCCCAAATATGAGAATGGAATTATACATATGTGTGTACATGTGTATATATATGTATGTGTGAGTAGATAGATGAAAGCCACCATTTATTATAGCTCTGACATCTATAAATGCTTAAAGTTAGGAATATATTCCTAATAAAATATCATTCCAATTTTTACAAAGAAAGCTTTGAAACTTTACTGAAACCATAAAAGGAGACCTAAATAAATAAAAAGATAAACTGTGTGTATAAATGGGAGGATGCCATATCATAAAGATGTCTTTCCTCCTCAAATACATCTATAAATTCGATGAAATTGGAATCAAAATCCCAACAGGCATTTTTAAAAATGAAACTTTAAATTCATATGGAAGAGCAGCAAAGGGGCTTTCTGAAAGAGAAAACCGAAGTATAGAATGGACTCGTAGCATAAATCAAGACTTTTATAAAACTATGGAAATTAAGACAAAGTGCTATTGATAAGATGTTAGAAAAAAAGAGACCAATGAAATGAAATAACCCAGAAGCAAACTTTTCTAGGTATGGAATGATATATGGCAAAGGTAGTATTACAGTTCAGTAGTGAAAGGATTAATTATTATATAAAAAATTCTGGACAAATGGCTCATCCATATTGGAAGGGAAAACAATCATTACCACATATCACTTTAAAAGCTATATGATGATTAAAGCCATACATGTGAAAATAAAAACCTTAAAACTATTCAAAGGAAATAGAGGTGACTATTTTGTGACTTTTGAGGAAAGAAACATGTATTCAACAAGGCATTAACCCCGATGTTTCTAGCAGCAATGTCCACAATAGCCAAACTGTGGAAGGAGCCTCGGTGTCCATCGAAAGATGATGGATAAAGAAGATGTGGTCTATGTATACAATGGAATATTCCTCAGCCATTAGAAATGACAAATACCCACCATTTGCTTCAACGTGGATGGAACTGGAGGGTATTATGCTGAGTGAAATAAGTCAATCAGAGAAGGACAAACACTATATGGTCTCATTCATTTGGGGAATATAAATAATAGTGAAAGGGAATAGAAGGGAAGGGAGAAGAAATGCGTAGGAAATATCAGAAAGTGAGACAGAACATGAGGACTCCTAACTCTGGGAAACAAACTAGGGGTGGTGGAAGGGGAGGAGGGTGGGGGGTGGGGGTAAATGGGTGACGGGCACTGAGGGGGGCACTTAGGATGAGCACTAGGTGTTATTCTGTATGTTGGTAAATTGAACACCAATAAAAAATAAATTTATTCTTAAAAAAATAGAAAATAAAAACACTGAAAAAAAATAACAACACAAATCATGAAGGACATGATTTAAAAATTATTCAACAAAGCAGCATAAACAAAATGAGTGAAAGAAGAGTTACAGATTTGGAAATAGTATTTTCAGTTACTTTAATTGCAAAGAATTAGTTTCCAGTTTGTGTAAATATACTTACATAGCAATAAGAAAAGAGAAAAAAACAACCTAATTTTAAAAAGGCAAAGGTGATAAACAAGCAGGTAACATAGTTAGAAATCTACATGGTCAACAAATACTTAAGATGATACTCAGGCCTGTTAGTAATCAGGGAAAGGCAAAACGAAGCAGTAATTAAATGTCATTTAGGATCCATTGAATTGGCAAAAAGTTAAATGTTAGACAGAATCAAGTGCTGACCAGGACCTGGAGCATTGGAAGGTCTGTTGATAAAGATGTTAATTGGTACAACCACTTGGGAGAATAATTTGGCAATATTTATACAGTTGAAGATGCAATTACCTTCAACTGGGGGATACCACGTTAGATATATTTCTTTCAGAAAACTCTTGCTCTCTGTGCAAAGGAAAGTGAACACAATGTTTAAAACTAGCATTACTTGAAATAAAAATATTAACAATATTTGTATGTCTTCTTTGGAGAAATGTCTGTTCACATCTTCTGCCCATGTTTTTGTTTTTGGGGGTGTTAAGTTTAATAAGGTCTTTATATATCTTGGATACTAGCTGTTTATCTGATAAGACATTTGCAAACATCTTCTCTCATTTGGTTCGTTGCCTTTTAGTTTTGTTGACTGTTTCTTTGAGGTGCAGAAGCTTTTTATTCTGATAAAGTCCCAATAGTTCATTTTTGTTTTTGTTTCTCTTGCCTTTGGAGACGTGTCTAGTAAGAAGCTGCTGTGGCTGAGGTCAAAGAGGTTGCTGCCTGCATTCTCCTCTAGGGTTTTGATGCATTACTGTCACACATTTAGGTCTGTCATCCATTTTGAGTTTATTTTTGTGTATGGTGTAAGAGAATGGTCTAGTTTCATTCTTCTGCATGTGGCTGTGCGTTTTTCCAGCACCAGTTGCTGAAGAGAATGCCTTTTTTCCATTGGATAGTCTTTCTTGCTTTGTTGAAGATTAGGTTGACCAGAGATCTGAGGGTCCTATTTCTGGGTTGTCTATTCTGTCCCATTGACCTACGTGTCTGTTTTTGTGCCAGTACCACACTGCCTTGATGATTATTACCACTTTGTAATACAGCCTCAAGTCTGGAATTGTGATGCCACCAGCTTTGGTTTTGTTTTTCAACATTGCTTTGACTATTTGGCGCCTTTCTCATTCCATACACATTTTAGGACTGTTTCTTTGAGCTCTATAAAGAAATACTGATGGTATTTTGATAGAGATTGCATTAAATGTGTAGATTGCTTTGGGCAGCATAGATATTTTAACAATATGTGTTCTTCCAATCCATGAGCATGGAATGTTTCTCCATTTCTTGGTGTCTTCCGCAATTTTGTTAATAAATGTTCTATAGTTTTCAGAGTACAGATTCTTTACCTCTTAGATATCTTATGGTTTGGGAATATCACTCAGCCATCAAAGAGAATGAAATCTTGCCATTTGCAATGACATGAACAGACCTGGAGAGTATTATGCTAAGTGAAATAAGTCATTAAAAGACAAATACCTTATGATTTCACTCATATGTGCAATTTCAGAAACAAAACACATGAACATAGGGGTAGGGGAGGAAAAATAAAATAAAATGAAATTTGAGAGGGAGGCAAACCATAAGAGATGCCGAACTCTAGGAAACAAATTGACAGTTGCTGGAAAGGAGGTGGGGGGCAGGGATAACTGGGTGATGAGCATTAAGGAGAGCACTTGATGTAATGAGCACGGGTGTTGTATGTAACCGATGAACCACTAAATTCCATCTCCGAAACTAATAAAAAAATTTAATAATAATAATAATAATAATAATAATAATAATAATAGAAACAACCTAGGTGTCCACCAAGAAAAGAATGGTCAAATAAAGTACGGTATACTCCTACAACAAAATACTTATGTCAGTGAAAATAATGAGCTGGATCTACATGTGTGATCTCAAAAATAATGCTGTGCAAAAAAATGCCAGCTGCATACTGATAAATATAGTATTAGAACATTTATGAAATTTAGAATATGCAAAACAGTGCCTGTGAATAAAAAGTATAAAAACATTCATGATAAGAGGGAAGAACACACAGGTGGGTTGAAAATAAATATATAAAACAACATATTTTATTTCTTTTTACAACAAAAATAAGAGACGAAGACAATATGGCAGTGTTGTAATTTGACAAATCTGGATAGTGGGGCTTCCAAGGACATTGTTAATAGTGTTCTCTATGCTATATAACTGAAATATTTTCTAATTAAAATAATAATAATGGGGGGCACCTGGGTGGCTCAGCGGTTGAGCGTCTGCTTTTGGCCCACGGCGTGACCCCAGGGTCCTGGGATCGAGTCCCTCATTGGGCTCCCCGCAGGGAGCCTGCTTCTGTCTCTGCCTGTGTCTCTGCCTCTCTCTGTGTCTCTCATGAATAAGTAAATAAAATCTTTAAAAATAAATAAAAATAAAATCACAATAATGGTGTGTATAAAGTCCTTCGGCACATCATGTCAGACTCAAAAAGTTACTGTTTTCCTTCTCTTCCAGTTCTTGGCTGGAAGGTGGTGTACAGAATGCCTGGGTATTACCCTCTGGTCCTCAGCCCACGGCAGTACTGGAAGATTGGTCTCTTCCTGAGCCAGAGGCATCCTAGGTGGTCCCCCTACCGTTTCTTCCAGCTCAGACAATCTGGGTGGTAAATCCTGAACTACACCCATTCTCAGGGCAGGATTCTAACTGCTGAGGCAGCTTCTCGCTGGTAGAAAAGATGCAACACTACACTTCTCATGAAATGAGAGTCTGCACTCCAGAGCTGATCATCTTCCCAGATTTCCATTTCACAGATGAAGAAACGTATGGTCAGAACAGGAAATGCCTTGTGGTAGTGGTAGTGTTGGAGGCAATGTTTGTCTTTCTCCTAACTTTTAGAACTTTTCCAAATGGTCTTTGCATGTGGACTCTACTTGGTTCAAAACTAGGTCTTTTAACTTCTGTCCTGCAGTGTTTTCTTGTTCATAATTTCCAGAAACTGCTGTCTTACAATGAAGTTAGATAGACCTGGCTCAAGTCCCTGCCCCCAAAGCAGTGGGTAGAGCAACCTTGCCAAATATGGCTTTCTTCATCTGAAAGGGGAGATAATAATAATTATTCAGGGAAATGTTGTTTTGATTAAATGAGATGATTCATAGAAAGTACTAAGCCTAGTGCCTGGCATATGATAAATAGGCAACAAATGGAAATAACAATTGCTATTATTATTTGCGGAAGAAGGAGTTTCAAAGAAGCATGACACAATTAGTTACACACACTATGTGGAGAGACAGAGGGTGATCAGTGAATGGTATGATATGGAAACAACAGGGGGTCAATAGGGAGTAATCAAAAAGAGGCTTTAGAGACTGTTTCCTAGAAGCAGCAAATGGGATATTTCCATATTGCAATGAGGCTCTCTATCCCTTTTTCTGCTAATGCACTTTTATATTTCCCATTTTGCCTTTACTCTGGTATGGGACAAGAATCATATATCCTAATTAGAAGGTAAAAAAACAAAACAAAACAAAAAAACAAAAAAACCAGACCCAAAGCAGTGAAGTGACTTACCTATGAGATTTCATGTGGGTTTTAATGGACCAATCACAATATGAACTACACACCAACACTTTAAGAAATATGCATTTTTGCCAAAAGCCAGGTCAGGTGGTACTTAGCCTCCTTATGGATATTTGTGTACATACTGATATTTTTAAGAAAATGATTTCATAATCTGTAACAAAATTTTCCTGAAAGATTGAGCTCCAGGTGCCATTGGCTGGCTCATTTGATAGAACATGTTTCTCTTGATCTTCGGATTGTAGATTCAAGCCTCACATTTGATGTAGAGATCACTTAAGATCTTTTAAAAAATACCATAAAAAAGATTGGGCTCCAGATCTCTTCCACATTACCTTCAATGTGACATTTCTGAGGATGAATACTGAAAAATCATCACAGTTAAAAACGCCACTATTTTTGTTTATAATTGTCAGAAATGCAAACCTAAAGCTGATACATCGTCACTTGAGACATTTGTGAAAGAACAATGGCTAAATGTTAAAAATGTTTTTTAAAAAAAGTCATATAAAAGATGCATAAAACAATCCCTCAAAAGTAGCCAAGCAATCTCATCCCATTTCAATACAGCAATTTAAATTAATTAGCTGGACACATAAAATTAATCTGAGATGCAGTTTGAGGAATTGACCTTTAAATACTAATGGAGATTAGCTTTAAAAAAAATAAATGACACTCAGAGGTCTATGAAGGAAATCAGAAGTGATGCAACTTATCATGTTTCGGGTGAAGTGATAACATTTTAGTTCCCAACAAAGAGTAAATAGGGAGACTGGGCTTGGTAGTGTGCTCTCATCACTGCTCTAAATGAGAAGATTTTGAGCTGCAGAGTGGCTTTGGATCTCAGAATATTCTGATGGTGTTGGCAGGCCTGGAAAAGGCAGATACCAGGGGCTGGTGCAGCCTTCAAGGTTGAGATGTTGGCAGCAGCAGGGATGTAGAGGGAATGACATGGGAGTGTTGAGGTGGGGAAAAGTGACAGAGTTTAGGGTCTGCGTGGAGGTAAGAGGTACAGGAGAGGCAGGAATTCAAGCGATAGTGTATGACTTTCCAGATAGTCTTAGAAGCAGCTAAAAGGAACAACTTGACATCTATGCCCCACTTTTAGACCAACCGTGAAACAGGTCCTAACCTCCAGCAAGGCCTTCAGAGTCCACTAGCTTGACCTTCCAAAAGAATTCTATTCTACCGAGGTTCTTGAGAAAAGAGCCGTCATTTGGCATTAATTTTGACTTCAACTTGAAGAAAATGTAATTTTGTCACAAGGATTCTTCAGTGGAAAGACATAATATTTTTAATAGCAGTGGTACTGCTCCCCCTTTCTCTGCATTTTTACCAAGGGAGTGACTTGGGCTTTTATTGTCCTGGATGAAAACCTGAGACAAAACCCCTGCTTCAAAGAGCTGCTGTCAGGCTTCCATGGCGTAATGACACATAAGCCATCCACACACAGTTGGAAGAAGGAGGCTTATCAAGGTCTCCCTGCAAATCAGATGTGTTCTGTGTGATGCTAGTGGGTAAGAAGGAGGTGTGGGTGGAAGTTATGGGGAGACAGATTTTGCCCCAGGGTAAGACAAACTTTCTGGGATCCAGAATTTTCAGAAATTGGAATAGCCACATGGAGTGAGAGCAAACTGCAGGTGCTGAGGGTCTTCTAGCCAAATGATGTGGTAAGGAAGAGACTTTCCCCTAAGCTGCGGTATACACCATAGGTGGTGTCCCCACTGTCATGGGTTTACCTAACCAAGGTTACATGTAGCTGTCACTTTCTCCCTTCTACTAAAGACAGCATAGAGTAACTCCAGTGAATGAGAATATTAACAATTAAGCCTTAATAGTAATGGGTTAATATTTATTTGCTATCACAGGCTGGGCACATATGTGCTTTCTGTGTGTTCTCACATTCAATCTGTAGGAAACTGCTGTGAGGTCACATTGATGACTAATTCGAAATAGGCTCAGAGCAGTGAAACACCTGCCTGTGACTTCTCAGCTTGTAAGTGATGAAGCTGGGGTAGAAACACATGTTTGCTTGCCTCAGACTTGTGTTTATTGAAAAGCAGGGGGAGGAAGAGAAGAGGAGGGAGGGCAGGGTAGGAGGGAGGAGGGAAACGTTCACAAATATTAGCAGAGCACCTTAAATATTATCAGCCATAAATCATTTGTGACACACTCTACAAATGAAAAACACAATGTAGAGAAGTACTTTTCACACCCTCATGCATTCCACAGAAGTGCTCCATCTGCTTCAGACAGTGACCATATGCCCCCGGTGGCCTGCAATGTAGCCTGAAGAAAATTTCTTATTTTATTTCATAACACAGCCATATTTGTTTAATATAAAACATGCCTCCATATTTTAGAGGAAAATGAATATACAATAGAACACGTGTCTTCTTTATCTTGTGCCTCTGTACATCACCTGGGAAAACCACTCTACCTGCCACCACAGTATTTCAGTTTTAGAAGCACGACCAGAAAAAGTATACATTTGTTAGTTTGGAGGTGGATAAAATATCTAATAAATTCTTTTAGAAAGAAGAAACAGAGCCTGTATCCACAAACTATATCCAGAAGTTTACAAGGCAACAGTTGTTCATACATTCACAGGTATAATATCTTGAGATTTGTATGCATCTTACCTAACTAGTTTTCACTGACAGAACAATGATGGAATCCCCAGGGACTTCTGGTCTACCCCCAATATTGCTTTCCGCTCCAGCACTGCCAAAACAATCCCTCTTTTGGGTAACAAGTCCAGCATTCTCAGGAAGGCTATATTCCTCACTAGAGTCCTTCAGTGCTCATAAAGTCATACTCACCGTTGTGTTTAGAGTCAGGCCATGTTGTCTGCCCATTGCCTCTGCACCTGTTACCTTATGGGCCTTATCCAAACAGCCCCAGCCCTAACAGCAGCTGAAACAACAGATGGGCAGGAGAACTTGAGATTTTTTGACATCATCTTTTTGTTTATGAAATCCCATCCCCCCCCCCCCCGCCCCAACTCTGGAATCTAATAAGAATTCTCTTCATTATCATTTTGTGGGATTTTTTTCCCATGGCACCTTTTTATTATTAAAAAGTAAATAATTAATGCAGAGGGAGATAAAAAGGGGAATAACATCACCCTTCGAAAATGGTTGAAAAGGAAATGAGTATTGTGATTTGGTCATGTGGAACCGACATAAATATATCTCTGCCTTGGAGGATAATTGGCAGTAGCCAGGTTTGATGGCAGGAGGAATTCAAGCAGGCAGCTGAGAGGGGCTGAGAAGGGGAGGGAGGAAATCTGTGGTAAGGTTGAGTGTGAGGAAGTGGAAGCAGGCATTGCACTGGGAGGTCTTGAGAGCAGAGGGGAGATGCAGGCTAGGCAAATTGAGAATCTGGCAGCCACCAGTGCCTGGAATTGCAATTTCAAGACAGGATGCCCCTTTGCAAGGGATGAGATTATTAAAACCGGCCTAAACTAGGGATTAGGGAGGCAGAATGCAGGATGTTATTTAGTAGCCTGTGATTGTGAGCAAGTTGATTAACCTCTCTCTGCCTCAGATTCATCATCTGTAAAATAAACGTGAAAATACTAGCGCACAGGTAGGGTGGTTTTGATTCTCAAATGAGAAAAATACATGGAGTGTGTGTAGTCCCAAGCCTGACACGCAGTTAATAGATGCTGCAATAGTTACTATTTTAGTTGAGGACGAGAGACAGAGAAGAGCAAGAAGTAGAGAGGAGGACAGTCGCCGAACGTACAGCATAAGGAAGGGGCTTGCCCACATGTAATGGGGCTTTGGTTCAGTTCCTACAATGAGAGGGGGAGATCAGACAATGCCTACCGAGCCTGGCATGGTACTTTCCCAGCTCTCTCTGTTTATCCCATTTAGTTTTCCTGAATGACATTCTCCTAAACACCTTCATTATGGGCCACCTACCATCCGATTCTTATCCACCAGGGTTATTATAAAGGTTAAATTAAAGCTACAAGTACCTAGTAATATTCACGGTTGTCTGTCATTTGATACTAGTTATTATTGCTGTACATTTTGGTGTGGTCCGTCATGCATAAGAGAGTGCCTGAACCACAGGAGACAATAAAAATTATTGGATAACTTAATGTGGGTGTGATTTCAAAAGTAAGCAAGACTGATAGCAGGTACTCAAGGGGATCAATTTTGTCTGCCCCCAGCATTGTGTCTGTATTGCTAATCACCTTTGTTAATAATCTTCTTCGTTTTCCAGGGATCTCAGCCTCGGCAGCACGTACCAGTACTGGGTCATCACCATTTCCGGAAGTGAAGAAAGTGAGCCATCACCTGCCGCCATATACATCCATGGAAGTGGCTACTGTGGCGATGGCATTATCCAGAAGTAAGTGGATGTGATTAAAGAAAGGGGAGGGAGTGATGCTAATGAGGTCAAGAGATGGTCGGGGTGCTGAATAGAAGGGCTTATGGGATACTCTTCAATGTGTGAGCTGTGAGTTACCAGCAGTCACCAGCAGTCTGCCAATTTGTCTGCAAGCAGTTTGCTGGCCTCAAAAGAGAAGCAGTGACTCTTTATCGAACACATATATTTTTCAAGTATGTGATACAATATATGATTCTGACAGAGCTGCCATTATGCACTTAGGACCAGCAGGCTCTTAATCGTAACTGTTTTATGTGTACTGCAAAGATTCTAGTTGTCTTTTCCATTCAGTTAACAGGACACAGTGCATCTAGGTCGAGACACTTTCACATTCCTTGCCGGTTGCCATTGAAATTTGTTAAAACTGCATACTTATTTGTCATTTCTGTCGTATCAGGTTATATTAACAATTTACAAAATGGGTTAAAGGCTCATAAAAATAACAAAATATTCTAACCCACTATAATGTAGAAACCATAAATAGTAAACAGTCCTCCAGAGTGAATACTGAATGTGAACATAAATAAGTGCAGGGAGGCAAATGAACCAGAAAGTGTAGACTCCGCACGAGCAGCCAAAAAGGAGAAGTGTGAGTAGAGAATATAAAGCTGCATGTCTACACCATAGATTTTATTGGGTCATCAGTCCATTTATCCCCTCGTCCACAGGGCGAGATAGTGCACAACTGTGAAATAGGGGCAAGAAGCCATCAAGGCTTTTGCATCGTTTTACAAAAATTTTTTAAAAAAGTAAACCTTTCAGTTTTTTTTCCTCTAAAATTGGCACAAAAATGTTTTCTGGCACGAAATGGAATAGTTTTGTCTCTAGAGGTGAAAAACAGACCAGACACCATTCACAGTTAAGTTTCTTATTGCTAAACTTGTGTTCCTTATTGCTAACGTGGTTGCAAGTTACACTATTGCTAAGAGACTTTTAAAACTACGGGCCGATTTAATGACAGCATCACACGTAGAGAGGGCAAACAAGCTATTGGCGAAATCCCTTCATTAAAGGGCGCTGTTGGGTGTCACATAATTTCTGTACAACGTGGAATGGCAGCGACTGTTTCTGTAGGGGGAGGGGTGCAGCAAGGAGAATGTTTCACAGTTGGATGAAACCGCTGATATGTAGACCATGAATCATAGGTGGAGTCCGTATGTGAAAGAGAAGTGCCAGATGACTCTTTCTTTCAGTTCATCATTGACTCTAGTGCTGGAGGGGAAGAGCAATTTAATTTGGTACCAGTGATCTCGAGGTATGTAATGTAAACTGGAAACCTGCTTTGGGATAAAGGGACCGGCCAGGAGCAGAGCAAGGGTAACACAGTTGTGCAAGTAAGGCGCTGCACCTGAATACCCCTCCCCACAGACAGCAGAAAGCAGCTTGCTTTCTGGTCATGACTTAGCGCTGAAGGAAAGGTTGAATGTTGCATGTGTGATCAGATGATGGCCAGCCTGTTACGTCTTCAAGTTGGCTGTGCAGAAAGATAGTACGCGCAAGCTTCCGCTACCCCACAGTCTGAAGTATATGAGCTGGTACAAGAGAGGTACTAATTCAAGTTGTTGGAATAAGAAATGACTTTTTTTTTTTTAATGTTGATACTGGTAAGGTCGGTAATGATTATTTGCACCATTTTAAGAGGCTTGCTAAAGTGACATATCTCAGGGATATATATTCATGTCTTAAATGTCTTGCAACTATAATTTCAAAGCTGTGAATTGTTAAGATTTTAATATTCAGGAGATAATATAAGGAATTTTAAGTGTTGAATGATGGTGCAAACCACCCGATTGCCAAGAATTTGACTTGTCAAGCATAGAAGATAAAGCTCCTCGTTTGTCAGAGGATGAAACTCATGGTGTGCCGTTGTCTATGTTTAAAATCCTATCCACATGCACCTAGCAAACTGAAGAGATAGCTTCTAGTGCTTCATATCACCCAGTCGGGGAAAGGAAAGCCATTGACCATTTTCCTCCACATTAAGACATCAGCTTCTGGCTCTTGACATAGCTGTTGTCTGAGGGAATTCTAAGCTACTGAACAAGGCAGTCTCCCGGGAGAGTGCCCCATCATTTGTGGGTCTAAGATTGAGCCGCGTATCCAGAATATCCAGGAAACACTTGCGGTCATTGCTGACAACCCATAATTGTGATTTGGGATTTTCTAATTCAGCGCAAAGAATATATATATATATAAAAAAAAAAAGAAAGAAAGAAACTAACCAGATGTGGAACCTGACCTACAACTCCGTCTGTCCATTTTGCAGCCAGATATAGATGTGTTGACAAAACACTGCAAACAACCTCGTTCTTCTTGCTGATGTAAAACTATTAATATTTTTAAATTTTTATTATTATTAATATAAGTAGTGTTTTCAATAAAGGTTTTTTTTTTTTTTAGTATTTTTATCTAGAATTCCTATTCCTATTCCACACAGATATCAAACACTTATTAAGTTACCAAATAGTTGTTGACATGCTTTGTAGAAAATTGAATGCAGCTTATGGATGGTTCCTTACACAGAAACAAACAAACAAACAAACAAACAAAAACTTGTAGGAAAAGGAGGAACGTCATCTTAGCTAATTGGATTTTCCGTGGGATGATTTGTGCCGATTCACTATGTATATTTAAGGGAATTTCCAAAGATATTCAGATAGGCTTCACACTTAATGAGGCCCCAGTGGATGAAAGCATTGGATGAATGTAATTATAATATTCCCAAATATTTATTGAGCCTCCATCATGCATGAGCATTGGGCTACATTATTATCTCCTTGGGTCCTTCCGACAACCATGTGAAATTGGTTCTATTCCTGCACTTTACGGAAGAGACAATTAATATGTACAAAGACTAAAGTGGTTTTCTCCAGCTTCCATGCCCAGTAAAGAGCAAAACCAAGATGTAAACCCAGGCCCATGTTCCATTGGATTCACCATTGCCTCGCTGTGTCACCAACAGCCCTGCAAACCTAACAAGTGAAAGGGGATCTTCATGCTCTCTGCTGTATCCCAGGCACTGTGCCAGGCACTGCAGATCTAGGATGGCAAAGACGGTCCCTTCCTTTGACATCTGAAAGCCTAGTATAGGGGGCTGTCAGGTAAACAGGCAAAGGCGGTCAGTTTGACAGGTGCCATGATAGATGGAGCCTGGTATCTTTGGACACAGAGAAGACGGCCACCCACTCCAGCTTGGGAGGTCAAGGAAGGTTTCTCAGAAGCTCTCTATGTAATGATAGATCTGCCAATCTAGAAGATATTTGTGGTGACACTCATGTTTTGCTTAAACCAATAGAACATACTGTTTGGGTGGTGAGGGAAGACGGGTTAGATGTGTTCTTTGTGGCTTTGGGAAACCAGCCCAGGTTAAAAAAAAAAAAATCTCTCCCTAGATAACCCATGAGATAGCTAAGAAACACAAGGCTGTCGCCAGTTTCCAACATTCAAGATTCACTAGCAGAGATTGGAAACATGGACCCAGCTTGGAATATGGACTTCTCTTGTCCTCAGCTCATGCATTTGCAGGCAGGAGAGCACTTGAGTGGCTCTTGAGAAATTCATGCAATGGCCCAGCCATCTTAAGGATTGATTGCAAAGCACCATTCTGCTACTCTGACACCTCCTAAAGGCAACAAACATCTCCCAGTGTTAATTGCCCCGGTGAAGGGAAAAGTCTGAGGCCTCTTCCATGCTGTGACAGGTCCCAGCTGGTCTCTGGGGAGGGAGGGACAGCTGCCACACACTTGCAGTGACCTCCCTGAACTGAGTGGGAAAGAGAACCCTGATTCCCTGAGCATCTACTATATGTCATACACCATGTCAGTCGCATTAAGTTCCATTCCATTCCTGCACCAGCTCTAAGGAGCAAGTATGTTTATCTCTATTTGAACCTGTGGCAAAACTGACACTCAGCATCTAGAATAGCACTCTCCAGGATTTTTCTGCAGTGGTGGAAACATAGTCTGTGCTGTCTGGTCCAGTAGCCGCTAGCTACATGCTACACACAGCTATCGAGGGCTTGAAATGTGGTAACTGCGACTAAGGAATGGAACTGCAAATGATTTTTAGTCTTAATTGATTTAGATGGCCTGATAGAGATTAGGTGACTTGTCTGAGATCACACAGCTGGTTTGAAATAAGGGGGTCTACACCCAAATTTTCTGTTCTCCAAGGATGAGAATTTTCCAGTTAATGACAATCCATTCTGTCTTTCAGCTCTTTCTCCTCCTTCTCCTCTCCTCGGTCCAATTCAGAGCGCATCGCTCATTTCCTGTCCATCCCAATCTCGGCAGAACAACCCTGGGGTGATAGAAATAATCTTAAGACACAAAACAAAATGAACAATCAAGAGGAGACACTTTTATTTCCTAGCTGTATAGTTCCCATGGGCCTTGGAGTTCCTGACACCGTGAAACGAACCACCCAATGGAAAGAGCCATACTTTCTGGTGAAAGGCAGACCAGACCCAAAAATGTGACTGGGGAAAAAAATCTTTATTATTAAATTCACTGTGGGGAACAGGGAGGAGAGTAAGGTAAAGCATAGTGAGGAACATAATTTATATTTCAGAAGCTCAGGAATTTCCTTTAAATCCACTATTTTAAAATGGTATCGAGATCTCCCAGACACAGGGGAGCAAGGTTGGTTCCTACATGCCTTCATCCATTCCTTTCTCCCATCTGACCTAACTCATAAGATCCCAGAGAATGGGTCTGAAGCAGATACTCTGCTTCATCATGGGAAGCACAAAATAAGGCAAGGTTAATAGGATCTTCCACGTTTATATCTTTATACATCTTGTTTTGAAGAAAAAGAAATGGACACTCAGGGTAAGGGACTTGCCTAAGGCCTCTTGTTCATGGCCCCGGGAGGGACCTTCCCATGTCCAACTGTGGTTCTGAAGCTGCTCTGACCAATCTCCCTTCTGTACCTGGTTTGCAGAAGCCAAGGTGAAGAATGTGATGACATGAATAAACTCAATGGTGACGGCTGCTCCCTCTTCTGCCGACAGGAAGACTCCTTCAATTGCATTGGTAAGTGTGTGTCATTCCTTTGGGCTTAGCTGGAGGAGGGGACCCTGCGGAATCATCCCTTCAAGAAGAGCGGTCATGAGGACCAATATTTACTGGGTGCCTCCACTGGGCCAGACCTCATTGGGGGCACTCGGGAATACAGCAATAGGAAGCAAATAAAAATGGGACCCACGCCCCTACCCTCACGGAGCTTCTGTTTCCACACGTGACAGCGGTGGCTGCCCGTAACTCGTTTTCAGGCTAGCGTCGTCCTACTTACGTTGTAGCTCTTCTTCATTCCAGCTCTCCAGGACGGTTATTAGGATAGATTCTTAAGGATTTTATTCTCCCTTTCGAGATGAATAAAGTCAGAAGCCAGAGAGTGATTATGAGAGTTGTCCAGAACCTCATGGCTTAGAAGTGATTAAAGACAGAACCAGGACTCGAACCTGATTTTCTCTGATTCTTAAGCACACACGGAGCTCCTGCCACTGCTGCACAACCTGCAGCCGAGATCTGGGAACCACTGTGGTCCCCGTCGCACACTCAGAACCTCGGGCAGTCTCTCTGACGCGAGGGTGGAGGAGTAGCAGACCAGCTTGTGTTTAGAAAGCAAACGTCCTTTTCCCACCTTTACTGAGTCAGATGGGAAATTTGTTTTCCTCTGGCTTCTCTAGGAGTCTGGCTGGTCTTGTTGTTACAGCCCCACTTGGGAGGCCCTGGCCAGCCCGGGGCTGGTAAACAGACAGGGGTTGGGGGGCAGGGATGGAATTTTGAGCTGGCTCAGATGAGATCATACTTCCTTTAAGATGCAAATCGATACCTGAAGATCAAAGGTCCCCTGGCTAATCCCCTGGGCTGGAGGTGAAAACTAATCACAATTCATTTGCAAGTACAAAAGACAGAGGTGCTCTATCTGAAGAGGGAAGGGGATGAGGGGATGAAACTGAGGGGATGAAAACATTGGTGGGAAGATTTCTCACTGAAAGGCAATTTTCGAGGAAGACTAAAGGGAAGGAAATGTCATTGGGTCCTCACATTTGCAGTGTGTTACAGGGGGCACATTTAGACCTTCCTTTCGGGGGGCAGGGGGCTTCTGAGCACTGTGAGCTCTTCACCATGTATCACTCACCCTTAGTCCATTCTCAGCAGACACGGATTGAGCACCTACTATCTCCTTGGCACCAAGTAGGGGCTCAGCAACACAATAAGAGGTGTCCCACAGCTAACCATGGATGGAAAAGAGGAGGACTTAGAGGAAGCAAGGAAAGACAGAAGAGGAATTTCCAGGCAGGACCTTGGGTTTTTAAATGACAGAAGGTTGTTTTCTTTGCTCTGTGGATTTGGGCCTGGCCCATGGTAAAAACCTGATGTTAGCCTAGTGGTATGGCTGAAGGAGCCTGAGCCGAAAATCAGAAAAACCAGGCTCTAGTCCTCATTGCGCCGAGAACTTGCCAAGTTCACACTGGCCAAGCTGCTTCCCTCGCCTGGGCTTCCATTTTCCTGGTGTAAACTTCAAAGGATTGGGTTAGGTGTTCTCTAAAGGCCTTGTCTGCACTTGACTTGTGTGATTTCCAAAGTGTGTGGCTATTTCCCTTACCCATGAGCTACTTGCCTTTGTCGTCATCCTCGTGACACCAGCATCACTCCCAGAGAATGCTGGAAAGTATCTACCTGTTTTACTCACACTAAGGGTGCATGTAACTTAAGAGCCTCTGGAAGGAAGGGAGGATGTGGGGAAGGCTAGGTAGGATATGGTACCCTAAAAGAGATGCTTGGAGGGGATGAAGTCGTACTGGAACTCGGCATACTTGTGACTTTACTTATATTGTCTATGGCTGTTTTCCTGCTACAAACTATTGAGCAGGTGCAGCAGAGACCCTATGTCCCAAAGAGCCTAAAATATTTCCGAATCTGGTCTTTTACAGGCCTTTGCTGACCCCTGGCTCATAGGTTTGAAGTCTTTGATACTCTTGGTTATTGGAGCCTGGCACAGACAGGAGGTGACAGTTATGACATTCTTAAAAAAAGAAAAGAACTGAATTTTAAGCATATGGTGGTGGGGCTTGGGAAGCTCTTAGAAAGTAGCGCTGGACAGCAAGTCCAGTCTTAGTGTGCCTCCCCACCCCCTGGGGCTTAAAATCTCCACCTCCACTTTAGCCAGAATGACTGTTTTGGACTAGTTCAGTGATTTTCAAACTATGTTAACTGAGAGGCTTAAGAGGAAAGAGGTGACGATGAGGGAGGTGCCAAGAAGGTGAGACCCGGACCCTCATAGATCCACTTTATACACTGTTATTCTCTACTAGATTCTGAGTACTCTGGTGGTGATGATGATATTTGTTGAATTTCCGTTGTATACCAAGCACATGTATAAACTCTCATTTTCATAACAACCTCTTATGGTCCTGCTTTTGCACAAGATGAAGCTGAAGCATGAGAAGTGAACCAAGGATATGCAGTTAAATGGTAGAACCAGGACACAGACCCAGAGAGTCTGACTTCAGACTGCAAAAAATAGTAAGAAAATAAAATTAAAAAAAAAAAAGGCAGCACTTGGTCTTTTAGGGCTTTGAGGGTGAATGAGGAACACACTGCTCTAGAACAGTTCATCTAGTGAATTAATGGACTGGGATCCATTGTCAGTGGTGTGGATGGTGTCCAGGGAAGGCTCTGTTACCTGGTATGTTGAATATGGTTTGCATTAGAGGAACAACTTCAGCAATACCCCCACCCTCACCAATTAGAATTCCATCATAGAGACTCGGTGAGACACAGGACATTCCAAGAATTAAGGAGCCTATCCAGAGATCCCAGCTCCCAGGAACTACCTTCCAAGGGCAAACTCCATGCCTTTGAGTCTAGAAAACCATCTCCCCTTAAGAACAGCTTGAAGAGTAGACAGTGAATCTTTGGCTCCCACCAAATCCAGCTTCAGTGAGTCAGAGAAATGGCACTGGAGTGTGGGAGGCTTTGCTGAGATGGACTGGTTTCATCATTATGTTTGTCAAGACAGTGGCCAAGAGAACTGGCCTGAGTGAGACTGACTTGGGCTCGTACCATGGCTTAGACGTGCAACCGTAGCCAAACATCAGTATTCTCATCCAGAAAATGGTGAAAGTCCCGAGACTCAACTATGGAAGATATGTATCAATATTTTGGATGCTTATTATTTGAATCTCCTTCCTGGATTTAGGAAATAACTCTCCTTGATATAATAATGACGAAACAGAGAGCCCAAGCCCTGCAAGTTGAAAATCCAAAAGTCTCCTTCCCCCACTCCCCTCTACACCTTGAGTGTGGGCACAAGAGCTACACTTCCCCTCAACCTATACGTTTCTGAAACACCAGTGAACAGCATGTGGCATTAGTGCTAAAGTGACCATGTTCTGATATCTTCACAAAGACCAGTCCTGGCACCTAATCTTGAGCTTCGACTCGGGCTTTGGAGTGTGCAAGCCTGGCTCTCCAGCCCTCCCAGAGAGAGTTCTATAACTATCCAGTATTGCCTGAATAGATTCTATTTGTTCGCTCGTTTTGCTTAAGTTGGCCAACGATGGTTTCTGTTGATTGTCACTTAGAATCCTGACTGAAAATTGTTGTCATAAGAGACTATGAGGTTCAGCCCCATTCCTAGCAAGTTGGATGTGTTTGATGTACATTAGCTATTACTTGTGTCAGTGTGGGTAGGGGTGGGGGGTGAGGGTGCAACCACCATTGACGATCACCAATGGGATTGTCAGGTGGGATGTCCTGTGTCCCACACCTTTCTTTAGTGTGAGCCTCTGGGAGGGCTCTTATATCCAGATGAGGGACCTAAGACCTATTATGATGCCTTAACCTGGCCAAGGTAACATAGCTCATAGAGATGTGATCCCATCTTAGACTGAGCACAGACCCCCTGTTTTGTCTACTCTACTACTCTGCTACTCCCTGCCTTCCTTCCTTCTTCCTTTCTCTTCTCTTCTGTATTTTATTATTATTATTATTATTATTATTATTATTATTATTATTATTAATTTTGTCAATGGCCATTGAGTAGGTCCAGTGTTTTCCCTGGGTTTGGTGACACCAGTGTGAGGGTGGGTGACAGATTTATGGTGGCATTCCCATTCACTTTTCAGAAGCCCACACGTCCGGAAGTATTCCCAAGGTGCCAATGTGTTATTATGCAACACCCCGGGACTGCCCTTTCCTACTTTCCCACCCCAGCGCCCTCATCCCCCAGCACATAATAAGTTGCTTGTTAAAAGGAACACCACCCACAAGACCTCTTAGGCAATGCAGGCTGCATCCCCAGCAATGTGGAAATTATCTTGTCCTTCCCCTTTTTAAAAAGCATAACATACACCAGGCCTTAGGTTTCAGTTAAAAAAAATGTGGTATCAGTAAAATGATAACTCCCCACCGCACACCACCACCGCCACCCCCCCCCCCCCCCCAGGCACTGGCTGGAGGCTTTGTTCAGCAGCGCTGGGAATTCTCTTCCTACAGCACTGAGTCATAAACTACAGACAGGCTGCTGATAAAAGCCGAAGGAGGGAAGGTAATGCTCAAGTGAGACAAAACGTGAAGCATCCCCAGAAGGGGCTCTACTTAGTGACACATCTGAAGCCAGTGCTGGAAATGAGCTACGTTCTGAGATGACCCACAGCCCCTTACAGGAGATGCAACATGGAGGACTCAGGCTCCGTTTTGATTTACTGCCCTGCATCCCTCGGGATGGCTGGTCCCAGGGGTGACTTTAGATGTGGGGCCTGCGCTGCAGCTAAGCATCCAGGAGCCTCCGTTTCCCCCTCTGTGATGTGAGAGCCAACGGGCTGAGGGCTCTAAGGCTTCTTGTCCTGTCTGACCCTGGGGCATCCTCCACATGTCATTTACTTGAAGGCTTTGGGGTTTCAAATCCTACTTGATGCTGATAGATGGTTAGGAAAAAGAAGCCCACAGACCCCCACGTTGTCATCCCCGTGGGTCTGTTTTTCCCGATTCTTCCTCTGCTCCCCACCACTGTGGGACTGCCATTGTCTCTGGTCCCTGACATAGCATCTCCAGCCCTGTCCCAGAGCCAGGGCCCTAACTCAATTATCTGCAAGGCGGCTGAGGCGGAGGAGGGGACACCCATCCTCCTCCTCCCCCCACCCCAGTCCCTGGGAGGGGCGGGGGTCACAGAGCCTTGTGGCCCCCATGTCAGGCCGCCCTGGCCTGCTCTGAGCCAAGGCGAGAAAGGAAAACAAGAAGATGAATCGCCACGTCTTCTCGGTGGATGTTCTAATGATACTTTAGAACAACAGTGACTAAAAAGAAAAACAGCATCTGGTTGGGGGGAGGGGAGTGGAAGGAGGAGAAGAATGGGCTCTGCTGGGAGTTGCATTTATTATTATTTTTCTTTCTAACAAAGTGAAATCATAATAAGGCGATCCACCTCTCACCTTACTAAAGCATTAAAATTAAACAAACAAACAAACAAACAACAACAAAATAAAACCTTCTCCCAGATGCGTGTACTCCTTCGGACCTCCCTCGGTGGGAAGCGTGACGGCCACCACACCACCTCCCTGAAACACGGCTCCCGGTGACTCGAAGTCGTGCTTTGAGAAGAAGAGAGAACCATTAGCAGTAGCCGCGGTGGGGCGGGGGGGATAAAGGCATGAGGGTGGTCACCTGTCCGCCAGCCTGGGTGGCACCCTTAGCACTGGCATGATGCCACATGGCCCGGTGACTACACACCTGGATTCTGGGTGACAAGCCTAGCCCAGCCACTTTGTAATCTGAGTTTCCGTTTTCTCATGAGTAAGATGGGTTAGTAATAGACCCTACCTCGTATGGCTGTTGTGAGGCCGACACGAGCTCATACATGTCAAGCATTTTAAAACAGTGGCCCCCGGTCAGTGTTATGTGTCTGCCACTGCTGTATTATTATTGTTCTTATTCGTACCATGGATCCAGAGGGTGTATCAATCCACCCAGGAATCCTATGACATAAGTGATGTCGTTATCCCAGTTTCCTAGAAGAGAGACTCTGAGGTTCAGAGAGGTTAAGTAACTTGCCCAAGGTCCCTCAGTCAGAAATAGCAGGGGAGGGGTTCAAGGTCCTGCCGGACAGGGTCTGAACACCGAAGCATGAAGTCGTGTCATTTTGTAGGCACCCGACTGTACTAAGTGTTAAGAACCCCCTTTCTGAGTACTTCTGTGCTAAGAACTCTTTTCGCAAGTGACGTCACTCATTTTCTCATCAACTCTGCGCATTCAGGCTCATAATGCCCGTTTTGCTGACGAGGAGACAGAGGTATTGAGGGTTTCAGTGGCTCGTCCGTCCTAAGTCATCCAGCCTAGTGGGTCAGAAAAGGAGGCCTCAGACCCCATCTGCCTGCCTCTAAAGACCATGTCCAGTCTCCCAGTGAACTCCCCAGGAGCAGTAGACAGACTTTCCCACTGTTTCTGCTCTGGTGCCATTGGCGCACAGCAGGAAGTGAAAGTGTAGGCGCAGGTCCTTCTGTGCCTTTTTCATGAGTCATGAAAACTACAACTTTCAGTTATTATCACCCTATAAACATTCCACTGCATAAACCCCATGCCCCCGACAAAGGGCCCTCCTGTGTTTTGGGCTGTATTTTCATTTTTAAGAGCTCACCCTCCATTGACAGTAGCCACATTGTTTTTTAGCTTAGGAGGACTTTGACACTTAATCCTGTTGTCAGGGCAACGTGGTAGGGACAGAGGAGCCTGAGTTCAAATGTCTAGTGGTTGTACATACGCCCTGCGTCACCCTGGGCATCTGCCATCCTCTCTCTGGGTCTCAGTGTCCTTTCTGGAAAATGGGCATGATTATAACCCCCCAGTTCTGTTTAGAGGAAGGTGGAAGTAATGTCCACAGGGTGTTTAGGGCAATGCATGGCAGTTAGTGGATGCCCCACGATGGGGCACAGAAGTTAATGCCACGTCCTCCTCCCCTTCCTCACTCCCACGTCAGAAGTGACTGATACAAAGGCCTAGGGTCCAGCCTGGGGGGGAGGGAAAAGTGGTCCTGAGCCTGAGCCTGCTGTAAAAATGCGGTGGTCCCTTTTGCAAAGTGAGTGAGCCCCCTTGATCTCAGCTTCCCCAGCTATGAGGTGAGAGGGTGAGCTAGATGAGCTCCCAGGGCCCTTTCAACTCTGACTTCCAGAATTTAAATCCCAGATCATTATTGTTTTTAAACTGTGCATTTTAAAAGAAATGAGGGCTTGGGGAGGAGAAAGGAATTCCTTTAACCCACAGGGTCAAAGGGGGTCACTGAGGGGACAAAGGAGCAGGAAAGGAAGGCGATGGGGCGGAAGGCTGCCGTGAGGAGCAGGACCTAGAAGATCTGAAGTCCTCGACCGGGAGGTCTGATGGACGCATTCAAACGCCCCGAGTCGAGTCAGCACCGGTTAGGATCAAGCTGGCCATCCAGCCTCAGACCTCGGCTTGCCACCTCCTTTGGAAACCCGGGAGGCCTACCCCACAGAGAGGCCGGGCTGGAATGAAAAGAAACAGGACGGCTCTGACGCCAGAAGGGAGGAATTCTAGCCCTCAGCCCAGGTCGGCTTCCTGACTCGCAGGGAGGGGTCAGGCTCCTAAGGGCTTGGAGCTTGCCTGAATTTGAGGAATCAACACCACACTTTGATGTGAGCCTTTGAAAGGCAGCCTGACTCCAAGGCAGGTGAATCTGGGTAGCCAAGAACAAGGGCTTCTTTATGGCCTTTAAAGTGACCAGAGACCTGCCCACGCGCACACACACGTGTCTTGCTGTGCATCCGTGCCCGACGTGGCCGAGGTAGCTGGGGGGAGAGAGGGAGGCCTGGGGGGCCAGGTGTCAGGGTATTTTCCTCACTGCTGGCTCTCTGCTCTTTCTTGGGGACCGTGTTGTGTTGGAAGAGACACTTAATATTCATGAGCTGTGATCTCCACTTGAAGGGAGTGCCCTGGGGGAAATTGAAATATTAAGCAAGTGAGGGATATAGACCTAATTGTATCCTCCTTTTCTTTTTGGACAGAGAAGTCATGTGCTTAAAATAAAATGATGGATGGGCAGTCAGGATTGTGTGAAAGCCCCAGTGCTGTAGCCTGCAGAATAAATCAGCTCTAACTTATGCAGTCAGAACCAGGCGGAGGATGGTGCAAGCTGGCCGCTGGGTCACATCGTGTCATTCATTCCCACATTTCCTGATGCCTGCTGTGTGCCCAGCCCTGTGCTAGTTGCAAGGGGACAAGGAAGCAGGAGCAAGAAAGCCCAGAGAAATGACACTAATGACTATTTGAATGTAATTGTTGGAAGGGCCAGTAAGTGGACATACTTGGAAGTACGTAAACGAAGGGCCTCCTTTATATCAGACAGGAGTCAGGAAAGGCCTCCTTCGGGACACCTACATTTAAGCTCAGACTCGATGATTGAATAGAAAATGGACAAATTAGGGAGATGTAGGGCAGGGTGATAGAGTGAGGACTGCAAGAAGTTTGGACTAGTAGACAGGAAAGGGCTTACAAGGCTGTCGGAGAAAGGCAGCGTAGCCAGACAGGAGGGAGGGAGGGAGGGAGGGAGGGAGGGAGGGAGGGAGGGAGGTGAGGCTGGAGTCCTGCAAGTTCTCCTCTGTTAGACCTCCGTGAGGCTGTCACTCCTGGTCTGACATTCCATGCCAAGCCCTGGCATGCCATGCCAAGCATGATGGGCCAAATGCGTGCTTACATAGATCAGGGGTCAGCAACCTGCTGCCCTTGGCCAGACCCAACCTGCTAACCATCTGGGGACATACAGTTTCATTGAAACCCATTTGTGCTCCTTGGGTTAGATATTTGCCAATACAAAAACATGGTTGAGTAGTTCCGATGGAGACCTTGGAGGGCCCACGAAGTCAAAATAGTTACTGTCTGGCCCCGTACAGAAAAAGTTGACATCCTACCGTTGGCATAGATGGATGAGTATATAGGTGGGTTAAGTAGCAGCCACTTGGGGAGATCAAGGCACAGAAGAGTTGAAGAGGCGAGTGTATTGCCTTTGCATCTTGCTCCTGGGGCCTTAGAAGCTTAGCTGTAATTGTATCGATCCCCCACATTTTCCCGTTACAGTTTCCCTCACCTTTCACAGAAGAAGTTACCCCGTCCATTCTTGTGTCCCCAGCGTTCAGCTTCAGCGGGTCATTAACGGATGTGCTGCGTGAAATGACACTCGGTGGCAGGAAAGAGGGCCCAGAGGAGCCCAAACTGCTCACCGCCTAAAGGCAGCATCCAGGATCCTCCTGGGGCCTCAGAAGGGAGTGTGTTGATATTTATGGAGAATCTATTCTGCGGTCTCATTGCAAACCCACAACGCCCCCGTCAGCCAGGCATTATTATCACCACTCTCCAGATGACACAACAGAGCCCCCAAATGTTTAAGTGACTTTTGAGAAACTGGCCTTCGTTCAGTAAATATTTAGTGAGCTGGAAAACCACTACATGGGGAAAGGAGCCTTCGGGTGTGCTCCATCCCATGCCTGCTGGTGGCCGCGCAGCCCGCCCAACCTCCTCTTTGGGTCTCCAGGAGGCTGTCGGAAGGCGTGGGACCATTGCTCCCGTTTTACACAAGGTGAGCACGAAGCTCAGGTAGGTGAAGTGACTTTGTCCAAAGCAGGTGATCCTTAAACTGCAGAGCTGGGATTTGATCCAAGATCTGCCCAGCTCCACAAGTAGAGGAGCGGAGGCTCCAAAACACTAGGCCTTCAAAAACCATTAGGAGAGGCAAGATATGTCATCGTCCCTGACAGTAGACATCGTAGTAGAAATAGCTCGTGATTAATTTTATTCGTTTCATTAATTTCATGCTTTTTCTCTATTAACTCCTTTGATTAATTGCATTGACCCTCTGTGGGAGTGTTAATATTGTGCTGGCTAAAGATGGCTGGATAAGGAAAAAGCACAGAGATGTCAAGTAATTTACTCGAGGCTTCCAGTAAGGGGGAAGTCTGGCTCTTAAGCCCTCAGGCTGAACTATTAATTTACGCTACCTCTTGATCATTAAGGTTATCTAATAAAATGTGTCCTCTCAAGAGCTGAACAGCCAGCCAGCAAACAGATAATGAGAAGGGGAAACAATGCGCCCAGCAAAGGAATATTCACATAACAAAAGGATCCCAGGGTCTCTTTAAGAAACACTGTCTGAAGTGTTTGTTTACAGATCATTAAATACTTAACAGAGGGAGAAACTAAAAGCGACTTTCTTTTGGCTGCTACTGATTAAGTACTGAGAATAAATTAAGATAAAGTAAATCTGAAATTTAAATAATTTTTTAAGGGATTGGGTTTTCTATTTTCGTTTGCCAGACAGAAAGATAAAACACTCCATGCCCGGGGTCTGGCTAAGGTTACCATCTCCCCCCACACCAGGCAGCAGCAGCCACAGGGGTCCCTCGAAGTCAGCTGGAAGCCAATGTGACCAATCTCACGCTGGTCTCTGTCTATATTAAGCACCTGCTGCATGCAAAGCTGTTTGCTAGGTAGGATGCAGATGGGCGTGACAAATGGCAGCACAAGTCCTTCACTGGGGGACTTCAGAAGACAGAATCCTTAAGGATGTGCCAGGACTGATAGGAGGCAACTGCAGGAGGACTTTGAAAGCCCCCTGGTGTGGGGGTGGGGGGGTGGGGGTGGGTCTGTGAACACTACCAAGGCACCTTGGCTCAGGAAGACCAGGTGCACAGCTCTGCTGCTATAAAGGTCCAGAACGAGGGTTCTTTGGGGGCTACAATGAGTAAAGTGATTCCAAAAAAAGTCTACGGGGGGGGGGGGGGGAGGCACAAGATAGGTGGGTGTCTGAGTGCTATTCTGCAGCAAGGAGTGGTTTCTAGGCAGAAGCCTGCTGTGCCAGGAGCAGTGTTGTAAGACCAACCTCCCCTCAGTGGGATGCTCTTCAAGGGCCAACAAAGTACTCTTGGCAAACTGACCTGAAGAGAAATCAGAGGGATTTTGGCTTTCAACACCGGTCAGAAATCCAGCCCAAATTATCCATAAGATTGAACTACCCTTCCAGCCACTGTTGGCAGGGCTGCAAAAGGTCCTGGCTGGGGCCGATCCCTCAGTTCAGGAGCCCAAAACCACGCATAGAACTTGGGTTCAGGCTCATTACCCATGTGAGGGCTGCACAAGCATCTTCCACCTCTCTACTTTCCCATCTGTCTGGGTGCCTTTTGCCAAGAGCACTCCTACATGGGGAGAGAGGCTGAGAAAGAGAAGCTGGTTGACCTGCCCTAAGAGCACAGGGGACCACTTCTCTGCTCCAGGCTCCATCCCCCAAGCATCCTTTTCCATCCGTGAGATGGGAGTGCTGTTCTTCCCTTCACAGGGTAGCTAGGATACTTCCTTTCTTTCCTTTGTGAATTTATCCATCACGGAGTTGTTGAGCGTGTCTTGCGTGTCAGGTCAATGCTAGGCACTGAAGATGCCAGTTCTGCTGTGCTTGGGATGGTCGGTTCCTTGTCCTTCAGAAAGCGCTCAATAAATGTCAGTTATTATGACTGTTAATCATCTAGTTCTATGAGTAGTGAACGCCCAGTCCCTGGAAGAGATCAAGCGGAAAGTTAAGAATCTTGACTCCGGGAAGCCATAAAGGGGATTCCATTCCATAGCATGATTAACAGACATAGTTCAGTGTGTTTCTCCCCTAACTTATCTGGCTCTTTCTTGAAGTTTTGAAGCTTCCAGTTTTCCTTACCCCCTCTGGCCACACCTACACAGACCTTCTGCTCACCCTTTAAAATATTGGTGCTCGCCAAAGTCCCCAAAGGAGCTACTTCTCATACTGCACTTTCTCCCTAAGCTCATCATTCAAAGCCAAAGACCGCCCCCCCCCACCCCAAATCTCTGTCTTGAGTCTGGGCTTTTCTCTTGACCTGTGTATGGACTTACATACCCAGTTGCTCTCATTGGATGCCCCACAGGCACTCAAACTCAACACATTAGATAGCGAACATACCAATTGATTTTCTCCCCAGACCCGCTGCAACTCCTGTTTTTCTGTCTCAACTGGTGGCGCCACCAGCCAACCAGATATTTCCGCTAGAAGCTTGGAAAACATCCTTAAGTCTCCCCTCCCTGTCATTTCTCACATCCAGAGGATCACCACCATGTGCATTTTACTTTGAGAACTAACCCCCACCCCAAATCAACCTCGCTTTCCCTCTTCCTGCCTTCCTTGCTCTACCTGAGTCCCCTCCAGCTCCCGCGCAGACTTTTGCAGGAAAATTCCAGCAGATCCCAGGTTACCCACCAGGGCTTGCCCTCACCGACCCTCCCCTGTAGCGAGAGAGCACGGCTTCCTAAAATGCAAACATCATTTTGTCACTCTCCATTTGAAAAGGCGGGTGCCCTTGAGATCGATCCAAATCCCTTACTGTGGCATTCAAGGTCTGAAGCTGGCCTTTGCACTTCACACTCCAAGATCTTTTGTGTTTCATCTGCTAGGCTGTTTCCAGCTCCATCCATTTGCTTGCAGAGACTGGCATGTATCCCCACCACCCAGTCCTAGGACCCCTCCGAGACCCAGCCCAGTGTAACCTCCCAAGAATCGCCTTCTCGAATCTGGGTAACCCTCGGGGCTCTGTGTGTGTGGTGGATGGGAGGCCCTCCTCTCTGCTCAGGACAAAATACTGTGTCCGCAGTGATTGACTTACTTGTTCCCGTCACCAGGCTCTGGGCCCCTGGAGTGTTGGGATCCAGTGTCATTCATCCAACTCCCCAGAATTCAGTCCTGGATCTGGCAAGTAATTTCTGGCTCAGTAAATACAGAATAAATGAGTGAAGGAAGGCCGTGTTTCTTAGCAGACAGTTTTACTATTCAGGCAGCAAAGCGTAGTAGAGCTTTGTTGGTCTTTAGAGGCAGCCCAGCCCCAGTTTCAATCACAGGCTCGTCTGCCTTCTAGGGGGTCCTCTCCGGCGCGGTGTCTCACTGTGATGGTTTTGTGCCCTGGCCCGGAGCCAGTTGCTAGTGTTCAGATCCCCTTTCTGCCTCAAAAGTGGGGTGGGGGCTACTTTAGTTTCCTCATCTATAAGGGGACCACATCACAGGACTGACACTTGCCACAGAGCTGCAAAGCACCATACAGGTGTTTGCCCATAATGTTCTTTTGAGCCTCTTTTTCCCTTGGTACAAAGGAGAGAAGGGCTAGGGGGCAGCCCTCTTTCTCCATCTCATTGCTGAGGACGGCCCTAACTCTTTGACAAGGTCCAAGCGTTTTAGAACCTCGGCAGAAGGGATGGGCTGACCCAGGGCCTTTGGTGGTTACTTAGATCCCTCTTCCCCCTCCCACAGGACTGCCTGATAACCCCGAACTGAGCTGCTTTTCAAAACCCAGTCCCAGTGCCCGCCAGAGCTTCCTTTTTGGGAGGGAGCCTGATTCACTAGTAGCTGGAAAGGACTGCAGGTAGGCCACCCCCCAGGCAGAGAATTCAAAGGGAAGTGGATAGCTGTGTAAATAGCTCGGCTTTACGGGGGCATTTAAGCCGGTGCTCCTTGTTAAGGAAATTGATGGCTTTGTAAGCACTGCCTCTGAAGGGAGTACTTGAGTTGAAGCCTCCCCATCTGTCCTCGTAAATTCCCTAATGGACTGTGGGCCCGGAGGCTGGGCCCCGGTGTGTTCAATCACCTGCCAACAAAAACTCAGATTCCACTTTAAAAAAAAAAATTTAAAAAGGTTTAACCAAAACATAAGTGATGGAGCCCGTGCAGTTTAACTGGCACAGGGCAGCAGAGACAGATTGCCGCTTCCTTTGGGGAAAGGGAGACTCCTGATCCTTCACAGAATCTGTTTTCCTGCCGGACTCCATGCCAGGTGTTTTCTATACAGCTCCTCATTTCATCCCCCTCATGTCTGAAAGGAGGAAACCAGGACCAGGACATGAAGCGTGTTGCTCAGGGACAACCAGCTCCCTAGCGCAGGCTGCGATGTGACCGAAGCTCCAGCAGACCCCGGAGCCTGCCTGTCCCGCAGCATGGCGGACGGAGCCCCATCAGCTTGTCTCTTTAGGCCCCCTCGGTGTCCCCAGCCACATAAAACCCATGCAGGGGCCCGGATTATGGCATGACACTAGTCAGGATCAGATTCTTGCTTCAACTTGTGAAACCTTATATGAATCTATTGACTTATCCTCTTTATACAGTTTCCTGGTCTGTGGAGTATGGACAAGGATAGCACCAAACATATAGGGCTCTTCTCGGATTAAATGACATTATATATTGAAAAACATTTAACGTAGTGCCCGGCATGGGCCAAGTCATCCGATCATTCACATAGCAAATGCATTTATTGCCTGGTCGCTAAAATGGTTATTAGAGAAGTAGAGGATGCTATGGGAAGACGTAGATAGGGGCAAGCAGCCCCCCCACCCCACCCCGAGGAGATTAGCAGAGAGACTTTGCAGAGGAGTGCTTGGTCAAACTATGGCTAAGGATGCGTGGGGGCCAGTCAGAGGAAGAGCAGTGCTGGGAATTTGGGGGAATATGGCCCATTGGGGAAGCAGCCGCACTTTGAGGCTGTCAGCCGTGACTAGAGAAGGAACGAGAAGGCAACAGAAACAGGCAGGGACCGGATTATGCCTGGCGATCCTCATCAGGCCTCTGCTGGCAAATGTTGAATGGATACCACTGTCTTCTGAGGCAGCCAATTTCGCTTTCAGACCAGCTGCACTTTGTTAGAGGAGTTTTCCGCTGTGTCCCCTCTGAGCCCTCTCTCCCCCAGGTTAAACATCCCCCTACATAAGAGGATTGCTCAGTGATGGTGCCTACCTTGGGCCCTATTCTCAGACCGTGGGTCCTCAGGGGCCCCAAACTGGTCTGTGCAGCCACCTGAGAACCACAGGCAGCCTCTCTGATCTCCCTTCTGGAATCTATAGCCAGTTACGCAGTCTGCAATCCCATGACTTGTTTGCGCAGTCACCTTCTGCAGTCAGTAGAAACTGATCTCAGAGCGCCCAGGATTCCTGGGAACTTTTTCCATACGTGAATAATAATGCTAACCCTTGTCCTTTCTAGTTAAACAACAGCAACAACAACAAAAACGACCAAAAAAAAAAAAAAAACAGGTTTTGGTTGATATTTTTAAATATTTCAGATTAACTCATAAAATTTAGGAGCAGTTTTCCCTCCCTCCCTCCTTCCTTCTTTCCTTCTATCCTTGCTTCCCTCCCTCCCCTGTGTTCTCCTTATTGGGAGGAGACACACACACCACACACACGTTTCTCTAAGAATAAAACGCAGTTCAGCAATACAGACCAAAGAGCATATATTCAAATGACATAAAATCCTCTTCCAAGGGCAGAAGAGGAGCCCGCCCATCACGTAAGGTAAAGAAACTTACCCGAGAACAGCTCAGCATGTTGACTTGGCTTCGGCCCTTAGCGCACTGTGGCCTATCTCACCAACTTGGAGGTGGAGGACGCTGTGGCTTGAATGCCTCATCTTGTTGGACTTATCTGAACCATATGGCAGGAGGATGGTCTCCGAAGCGGGCCCAACCAATCAGGGCTCGGGTGGGAGGGACCCACTGTGACACTCTAGTTTCTCGGGTGGGATCCCCACCAAGAGCCCAGTGTGCTGCGGTCACCTTAGTCACGACCAGCTGTGCCAGACTGGGGTGACTGGCTCGGTTTTCCTGTGGTGCCCTGATTCATCCTCAGTTCCTTGGCTCCTATTATTTAGCACAGCATCCACTTGCCCAGAAGTCTCTCTTCTCTGGAAACTTGAGGACACCCTAACGGATGGATACGTGGCTCACTTTGCTGCGTTGGAGAACAGACGTGCATATGTGCCCAAACTGCATTCGTGAGGATGCGTGGGGTTTTCCTTATGGTCACATGTGCACGCTTCTCACAAACCGATTTCTATTTGAAACTGCGGATCCCCAATATTTATATAATGAGCCTTAATGAGCCAACCGAAACCCTTGGCCTGTAGCAATGAACTGTAGAGCTTTCAGTGAGTTACTTGACCTTTCTGAATCTCAGCCGCCACATTTGCAAAAGGTCTAGACAGCCTCTAGAGGCCCCTGTGGGGCGAAACCTTCGCTCGTTCGGCAACGTGTACCCAGTGTTCTCTGTGTCCTGGAATTGGAAGGGCTGTTGTGGGCCAACAAGCCTATGATCCAGCTCTCAAGGCCCTGCCAGCCTACTTTAGAGAGAATGCAGCAGTCAAGTAAACTTGTGCAAAAAGCGGTGTCATGCTCTGTAGACAATGACATCGGGGAAGGGGGTGTAGGCCGCAGAGACGCGAGTGGAGCCAGCGCGGCCCGAGGAGGCAAAGGCGAGGAGAGTGAGCTGAGCAAGCCATGCGGTGGCTTCTAGGGAGAGGACTTCTAGATTGCAGGGCGATAAGAACATGTGAAAACAGTAACATGTCTGAGCATTTGCCGTAATATTTTATCTGATTGTTGCAGCCACTGTCTAAAATGGGTGGGAGAAGCAGTTTGGTCGTTTCGCTTTTACAGACACAGGGAGCGAAACCCAGGATGACACTGTGCGCTACGGCGGAGTCGAGCCTCCAATTTTGATTTCCTGTCCTTTTATCCACCTGCAGTTTGCCATAGTCCTCGCCTGTGTTTCTCAGAAACGGCTTCAGCTGCGCTGTTCTCAGTTTTCATTTTGCTAATGTTTCCCCATCTTCAGACTGGAAACCTGTTTTGTTTTTGTTTGTTTGTTTTTAAGATTTTATTTACTTATTCATGAGAGACACACACAGAGAGAGGCAGAGACACAGGCAGAGGGAGAAGCAGCGGGCTCCCTGTGGGGAGCCCCATGTGGGACTCCATCCTCAGACCCCAGGGTCATACCCTGAGCCAAAGGCAGATGCTCAACCGCTGAGCCACCCAGGTGTCCCTGAAAACCTGGTTTAATGATTAAAGGGGCAAAAACATCAAGAACCAAATACATTTTAGAATGACTCCATTGAAGGGGATCCTAGAGCTACTTGATGGAACTCTCTTCCTGTAGAAGGGAAATTGCAGCCCAGGGAAGGAAATGAGAGTGCATCTCTTTTTGACTCCTGTTCACTTGACCAAGCTGCTGATTTTGAGGAAGTGTCCCATTCTTTTCTCTTTCTTTCTTTTTTACCTCTTTGCTTACTTTACTTTTGGTGTGGGGAGATGAGATCACATGACAACCAATGACACTCCGTTTGCGGTTGGCTACCTTCATCACCCTTTTATGCCACTTTTATACATTCTCTGCATATGAATGCTTCAGACTGCTTTTCTCTATTTATTATTAGCTTATATTATCTGAGAAAAATCTCATTTTGTTATTTCCTGCTTATACTTTTAAAAGCCTTTGGGTCTTGGGTGTCACTGTCCCTCCTGCCTGCCTGTTTCGTGGCCACTATATAATTCATTGTGGGACTGAATTTTACCTCCTCTTCCATATCGTGAGATAGGATTGGATCCCAAAAGAGACCCAGCTGAAAAACATTCAGGGCCTGAGCATTCTGCTCTATTGAATGCCTTGTCACTTATTAGGATCACTATCTTCGCTTATAATCTTTTTAGGCCATTCAAATAACTATACTTAATTCAAGGTGATGCAAATGTATCTTCGAGTTCCAATTCATAAAACCATCAAATCTCTTTATTAAATTTCAGTCCAGTATGCACCACCTTTTCTATCCAGATGTTCCATTGCTTTGCAAATTCAGTTAAGAAAGAAAATAAAATAATATTTAGGACAGATGGTGAGGCACGATGTCTCATGGGGAGAAAAATATTATGGGATGGTTTAGATAGAATTGGATTTTTTTCCTCCTAATGTGTGCTTGGATTTATAATAGGGTCTCATTCTAATTAATATTTTCATAAAAATCTTTCTATCATACAATCTGCTGAAACAGATTCAAGTCAGGTTTGTGATCTCTTCAATACAATCAATAACAGACATTTTGAAACTCCAAAAGAATTTTGTTAATTCATCATTTACTGAGCACCTGGTATAAGAATGGCTTTGTCCTAAGAACCAGAGATGTGAATAGAAGTCACACTCGAAACGGCTCAGAAATGTCTCACAATCCAAGAGCTGTACACACTCATTAATTTATTCTCAAATGCCAATTACATAATATGGTGAGGCAGTTTTCTTGATCCTAAAGAAAGGTGTACACTTGGAAATGTGCTTCCATGAAACCTATGTCACAGGGCTGGGGGGAAAGAAACAATAATAAGTAAAATTTATTTTTAGTTAGTGAATAACGGTGTGGAGGAGATAAAACAAGATGATATGTATGCTCTAATGAGGATGAAGGTGTGTAGACAAGGTTGTTATTTGAGGAAGTAATATTTTAACTGAGCCCTAAACGATGAAAAGGAAGAGGTTGTAAGAAAAGTCAGAGAAAAGGTATTCTAGGTAAAGTGAATAGCAAATTCAAGTTCCTGGACCTATAACAAGTTTGGTTCATTTAAGAAACATTTGCTTGTTGAACAGAGGGATTGTTGAATGAATAGAGTGGTTGGATGGATGATATGGTGAGTGAGGGAGGTAGTATGATCAGGTAAGGTGGGGACTTGTTGGCCATGATAGTGATTGAATTTCACCCCACATAGTATGGGAAGCCATTGAGTTTTAGGTAGGAAGATAGCCTGGAAGTTTATGTTTTTAAAAGAGCACTCTAGCTGTGGATGAGTTGAAGAGGAAGGATTAGGAAATAGGCCAAAGAAGCAAAAAGACTGATTAGATGAGCATTGGTTAAGTGACAATGGCCTGGATTAGAGTGGCAGTGATGGAACAGAAGTGAATCTTTTTGGAATATTCTGAGATAAAAGAGGATACAGGATGTGCTCATGGACTTTATGTGGGGTTGGAAGGTGGGCTGAAAAAAATGGGAGAGATGACTCAGACAGTTTTGATTTGGCCATTGTTGGGCAATGTTGCCATTTACTAAGATGGACAAGAGAGGAATGTGGGGAGAAACCATTACTTCTGCTTTAGACTTGATGATTTTGTGATGCTTTTAAATAGATATTTAAGTAAAGATGTCACTGTAGGCAGTTAGGATTCATAGAAGAGGTAATTTCTAAAGAAATGTTTGAGTCATTGGCACACAGATATTTTCACATTTTTATTTAAAATGAGAACTGAATGACAGAATGTAGATAGATAGGAAAGGGGGCCCAAGGCCTGGCCCTGAAGCCTTGGCAGCATTTAGCAGAGATTTTGGGAAGAAGCAGAAAGCAGCAAATAAGTATATGTGGGATAAGCTGAGAGCCCAAAAGAAATGGGATGGCAGGTGCCCTGGAATCCATGAGAGAGTGCTTCAGGAAGAAAGAGCTATTTCTTTATATGCTTCCAGGCAGTCTAGCAAGACAAGGATTTTGATGTTATGGTTTTAGAAACCTTGAGGTAAATGGTAAATCCATCCATCCAAGATGGATTTTGGTAGAGTAGTGAGTACAGATATTAGATTGGAGAGAACTGAAGAGTGAATTGTAGGCGAGAAGGTGGGAAGTGTAAGTAAAGATAACTCTCAATAAACTCCGTGAGTCATGAAAGAAGTGTGAAGTAGGAGACATAGTGGTAAGGAGATGTGGAATGAAAGGAGGGTATTTTTTTTTAATTTTTATTTTTTAATTAACATTTTAATAGAGGCCATATCCTGTTATGATGGTTTGAAAGGAGAGAATAGTGAGGCAGGAAGGAAAGGGGGTCAGTTTGTTCTAGACAAGTAGCAATCCAAAAGAGTGACAGGTGAGGCTTCGCAGAGCCAAAGATACCTGAGTCAAAGCTTGATGGGAGACTCAGGCAGAGACTAGCCTTTCAGGCTAAAGAAACAAGGACAGAAGCTCTGAGAGGTGAATTCTGAGAAGAAACTGTGCATTTAAGGGCAGAGATGTGCTTTGGGATGAGAATAGACAAGACAATTGGAGCTATAGTATGGAAGGATTTGGGAGCTAGGTGGGGAAGCTCAGATTTTGCAGAAGGTAACTAAGTATTTCAAACACGGTCTGGATAAATTGCTCATGGCTTAATCACCTTAGATTCATCACTCTTAGGAAATGGGGCAGACCCAAACCAGTTAAGAGAGTATTGTAAGGGCCAAGTAGACAGAGGACCGGGCTGTCCCCTGGATCGTGCTCTCCATGATAGGCCTGGGTGTGGAATGGGAGTGTTAATATGTGACTATATCCAGATCATCCTTCTTTTCATAGTGTTTTCCATTTGCTAGATGATGCCTGGTTGTCACAGTGAAACACAGGAAGGAATTTCTGGCCCACTTTGGTGTATGGCCAACCCTTGAAGGAACCAAAAACCAACTTAAGCTCCTCAGTTTCAGTAGACCCAACCAGCATCTGAAACTTGTTAGCGGATTCATGGTTCCTTAGAAGCCCTTCACCACCCTGTCTTCTGTACACTGGACAGGCCAATCTGGTTGAGGAGGTTAAGAACAAACCCTGGCTTGAATAGAATTAAATGAAGTCAGCAGTGTGGGTTGGACATGAAGCCTTTGAAACATAGGCGATATAAAGTCCAGATATTCCTCTTCCAGAGGAAACATATGCCAGTACAGCCACCACCATCTCCCCGCCAAGCTTCCCCTTTGTGAACCTTCGGGGGTTAAGTACTCCAGTTTCCCATGTTCTAAGAAGCTATTATTTGGACACAGAGATTGTGCATTTTTTGGTCGTTTGTTGTTGTTGTTTGGATGAATTGTTATGTGGCATGAAGCTTGTTGTGGTTGGACCCATCCCTAAACAAACAGCTGAATTTAAAAATACTGGTTTTTTTTTTTTCTGGTGTTTAAAAAAAATAGAGAAAATAGTAATCATTGGACTAACCAAATATCCTAATGCCAATCACCGTTCCCTCAGCTGGAAATAGAAACAGATACTAATTTCTCAAAAGCTGACCCATCTTCACAGACGAGAAGTTTAGAAAGACAGGTCAATCCTACCACCCTCTGGAAGGTAGCCCATCTCAGGAGAGCATGCATCCAAAGTATTTGCTTACTCCTTGAGTCTTATTACATATTATATCTCCTATTACTTAAAGCTGTCATCTCCCCATCTGTAGAGAGTTTTTTTTTTCCTCAATGGGCTGGACACTTGGTAACCCCAATAGCTTCTCAGACTACTATGTAGCCCACACCAGGGATGTTGTGAAAAGTGAAAATGGAGATTCCCAAAAGGAAAGTTGAAACTTGGTTAAGGGTAATGAACTATTTTGTTGTCAGAATTACATCTTGAAAACCCAGTCCGATCCATTGACATGGTGTAGTAGAAAGGGCATTGGGTAATAAGTTCAAGTGTTCTCGTCTTAGCTGTACTAGAGATGTTCTCTACAGGCTTCAGCAAATCACTTCAATTCCATGAATTTCATCTTTCCTGTACAGGAAATAAAATCATTGCTTTCAGCTCCAAGATCACCATGGTTGTCATAGACCATGTATTGACCACCTGTTATGTCCTGAGGGCTTTACCTACATTTACCACTAGACCATACATTCCATGAGGTGAAGGTCATGGATGATTTTTTTACTACTCTGTGCCTACAGTTTATCACAGTACCTAGCACACAGAAGAAACTAAGAAAACATTTTGGGTCATTATGTAATCACATGAATTATAAAGTGATCTGAGCATGATAGCAAACACTTAGTCCTTCAACCATTATTCAGGTGAAGAAAGCAAGGTCTAGAAATTCCAAGTAATTTCTCCAAAATCACATAAATGGTAAATGGCACTAGGGAAAGACCTAAGCAAAATCAGGTCTTACGCCTCTAAGAGTGTGAAAAATGCAGGTTTTCCTGCTCAGAAAAATCATCAAAGTCTCCATTTCTCTCTTCTTGAAGATTTTTATTTATTTGACAGAGACAGAGAGAGTAGGAGTGAGAGCACAAGTGTGGAAGTAGCAGACAGGGGGAAAGGGAGAGGGAGAAGTAGACTCCCCGCTGAGCTGGGAGCCCCAGACAGGGCTCCATCCCAGGACTCTGGGATCATGACCTGAGCCAAAGGCAGATGCTTAACCGACTGAGCCACTCAGGTGCCCCACAGTCTCTCCATTTCTAAACAGTACAATTCAAATACCTCAAAATGGCATTGCAGTCCTTCCTTAGTCTGGCCTCAGATTAGCTTTTCAGTTCATCGGCTCCAGGACCCATCATTCTCCCTTAGCTTTAACCTTGACAGCTTTCTCATACACACACACATTGCTTGAGGCTCATCCATTGCTCATACTCTTCCCTTCACATCCCCGAATTCTTTTCTTCCTCCAAAATGCTGCCCCAAACTATCTTCTTGGGAAGCCTTTTCCTGTTTTCCCAAGCAGTATTGATTCCACCCACAAGGGAGGAGCCCCACCTGATTCATCAGTGTGTCCCCAGTACCAGCACAGACACAGAGCAGATAGTGAGTAAATAAATACTGGTTATGTGGATTGAGTCTCTTCTCCAGTTCTCATCAAGGAGTTAAAAGCTATCTTAGCTGGAGATAATAACGACCCTCACTCCTAAATCTTCAGAATGCTTTGGTGCCTCTTACTTATTGCCTATTCATTGCTCAAATGATTTCAAGAGGATTACTGCATTCTTAGTCCCAGCTGGACATTATGGAAGTGTTTGTGAGACAGCCACTGGGGATTTGCTTTAGAGTACTGCAGGGAGTCCCAAAGTTTGAAGAACTTTTATAGCAAAGCTAGTAAATGTTTTAGACAAGATGTGTCATTTCACTGGAAAAAGATACCTCTGTTTTGATGAAATCTGGTTTGCAGTACTCAGGGTATGGCCAGTAATCACATCAAAGAAAAGTGTATCGATACCTGCTTAGTTGAGAACAGGCCTACACTGGTAATAATATATATATAAAGTACATTTTAAATGCAACATGATTTTATGTTGTAAACGTCTTAAAAACTCAGGGTTTCAGCTGCATATTTTTTTTTAACTGAAGTACAATTTCTATACAACCTTTGTCCTCACTCCCCATTTTTCCAACAGTCTGCTTTATTAGGGACATGACAGTAAAAGTTTTGAACAAGAAGCCATTCAAAAACAGTAGAAACTTCCTGAAGTAGCTTTTCTCTCTTCTATATCATTTTTTTTTTCTTCTACATTTTCCACAAGTCAGGTATTTTTCTGGTTTTTGTTCTGGCCTTCTGTGTAGATATTCCTTATTAATGGCACTTGTTTAAAAAAAAAAAACAATTTTAGGCACAATAGTCCATTACTTCTGGCTCTGCTCTATATATACTTTATATATATGCTTTTCAGTTCATCGGCTCCAGGACTATAAATATATATATATATATATTTATATAAATATAAATATATATATATATATTCATTGACTATATATATATTCATTGCTCTTGTTTGTCATTTGTCCCCTCATATATTCCTTGGCCATTTGTTGGGCATCTCGTTGATTCTAGGTCCTGTGATATGAGTTCGGAATACAGGGATGAGAGTCAGCAATTTAGTGCCCAGAGATAGTTCCTGCCTGCTGGGACAGGGCGGCAAGAGGGTTTTGTTCACAGACAGGTTGACAAAAGCTGGATGTGGGGAATCCAGGAAATGTGAGAGAGAGAGCACAGAGGAGGGTGGCCTAAGTGAGCTAGGATGGGAGTCAGTGAGAGAGAAGGGAGGATGGAGACAGCTTGCTAGAGGAGACACTCTCAGCCGCATCTGAAGACCCAGCAGGAGTTAGCAAAGTGAAAAATGAGAAATAGATCCTACACAGAGGAAACAGCCCTTAGGAGGGCAAGACAGAATGATGGGGAATGGCTGGTTTGGAAAACTGTGGGCGAGGTCCGTTGTGGAGGGCCTTGTACACCAAGCTACAGAAGATGACCTCCACACGCAGGGGCATGTGTCACAGTGTTATGTGTGAAGACCGGCAGGGGCAGGTATGTATCTGGGGTAGAAGGTTGTAGCTCAGATCTGCTATATTATCCCTCTGTCCTAAGGAATATACATTATCTCAGTCCTTCTTTGAAGAATACATTGGCTTGCGTTCATTCTTGCAGTAGCCAACACCTTATGGCTGTGTGGCCTTCAAGATTCTTGAAGTGAGAGCTTGTGGAAATCATCCTGAGATCTTGTACCAAGCTGGCAAGAGCAATTTAAGTACCTGCTTCCCTTTCTAGCAATGAACTCTCCAGCTCTTTCTTTTATTCATTCACCACAAGGATTTTAGTGGTGTTGCAGATTCACAGTTTTCTAATCAGACTAAGTTCATTAGTGTCCCCCAGTTGGGTTGAAGTAGTTCCATCCTAAGTAAATACATTCAAGATTACCTGGTAGTCATGGACAGATTAGAGGCTTGAATCCAGGGTTTCTGACATTAAGGACAAGAATTCTTGACAAAAGCCTAAACCCCAGCCTTTGCTTACATGCCAAGGTAAACCCGTCTCATTTTCCTAAGACTTGGCTTCCAAGCTCTCAAATAGGGGCAATAATCTCTGACCATCTCAAATCGTGTCCTTCAGACAAGCCTCAGGAATGCAGAGGCATGGCATTTCATTCCGATGCTCCAGACAGATGGAAATTGAAAATTAAGTCAATGAGAAGCAGCATCATCTGTGTCTGTCCACTTACAGAGAGTCCATCTGCCTCAGGCTCCTGGAGCCTTGTACGTTTCTTCCAGAAGGAAAAGAAAGTAGCACAGGAAAGTTCAGCTGGGGATGACAGACTTGGCAATGCCTGCGCCCCACATCACGTCCTCTAGCTGGATAGAGCAGTTTCTAAATGTGATACTGCACAAAAGGGACTGAGTCTGAGACAAAGAGTTCTCTTATGTCGGAGGAAGAAGGGGTGAGGCGGACAAATCATACTGCCCAGTGCAATCCCGGTGTAAGCCAGTCACCACTGGCATCTCCGCTCCTTTCCCTCCTCTCAAAGACCCCGTCTGAAGAAACTTCCCAAAGGGTGCAGAGTGTGAACTGTGTGTAGACAGGAGGACGTGCATTGGGAGTGCTGGATTTTACTCATTCACTCATTCAACAGTTATTTGTTGAGCGCTCCAAGGGGCTGTGCGATGATCAATACAGGGAAGGCAGGCGGCGGGGTGACCATTTGACCTTGGTGTTGATTTTAAACTCTTTTCACTATAACCTGCTCAGCTACCGGCATGAAGTGTTCAAAAAGCTCCAAGTACATTGATGTAATGAAAACAGGAAGGCCAGTTTTGTTTTATTGTGTTGTTGTTGCTGTTTTTTTGTTTTTCCTGGCCACGCATTTTTATTCCATTCCTCACTCTGTTCTCTACAGTGCTTGGGGCATGGGAGTAAAGAGGGAGAGAAAATTCTCCAGATGAAGACTGGCAGATGTAGCTGAAGGGCCCCGGGGACTCCAGGAGCAAGAGAAAATGAATTGCAGAGTCCAAGGATGTTATTTCCCAAAATGGCTCATAGTAGCTATGTCAGCAGAATCTTGGGGGAGAAACCAGGCATATTTATTCTTTCTCTCTCTCTCTCTCTCTCTCTCTCTCTCTTCCCCCCCCACCCCCACCTCCTATCTCTCTAACTCTGTCTCTGCTTACCTATCATCCATTTAACTACCTTTCCACTTACTTGCTTAACTGTGCCCACCCCTACGCCTACCCCATTCCCTGGTTCTGCTGAGTCCCAGCACACAGGAGGTCTTAAAAATAATCAGGAGCAAGTGAGCCTTCATGAGACCTCAGCTTTAGCCCCAGTTCGTGCCATTCTGGGGTCTCTTTGCTGAGAACATGAATTAAGTCATCGTAGAGAATAGATCTTACGTGATCTTACTAAGATCTCACCCTCCCTGTCTTCAGATTGGAAGGGGGGGAATGTGGTACCAACAGTCAGGCAACCCCACGTCCTGGTCCTCAACAGGATGTGCCTTCCTTACTCTGTAGACAGAGCATGCAGGGGGCATTTCTCTCCGAGGTATGAGAAGGCCAGGCTCCTACTTCTCGCCCTGCCGCCACCTCCTCCGGTGATCCAGGAGCAGATCCTTACCGCCTCTGGCTCTCAGGCCCTCATTAGCTAAGATGGGTGAAGATGCTGGCATTGTACGCATCATCTCATGAAATCCGTTTAACAGCACCGGGTAAATATATTATCGTCTCCTTTTCTTTCTTGGATGAGAAGATAAAGTTCGGGGAGGTTCCGTTAGTTTTCTTTAAATCCTACACAGCTGATATATGACAGAGCTAGGATCTGAGCAAAGCTCTGTCAAGCTTTGCCTGATGCCAAAACCCGTGCTTTCGGCAATTCCCTTTATTGAGTTTCAGGAGAGGAAAGCCTGGATTAATGGCTGGTCACTCTCGGATTAGGTCTCCGTTTTATTATATGTAAGTCGGCCCTGCTCGCCAGGAGGCTGGAGCTCCTGAGAAGTGCTGAGTCTGTATTCCCCCCATGCTCGCACTGCCAGGCGTGCTACTGGTCACTGGAGTCCTCAGCTGGCTCAGGCTCATCTTTAAATAATTGAATTATAATGAATTGATTTATTCTGGCTCTTTTGATAGTCTTTCACTATGTAAACTGTTTGCTGAAATAAACAAGGGATTTTGGAGCTTGGAAGGGGCTCAACATCCTGCTGCCCCTGAATTCACAGACTCCTTTTTCAGATACTCAGCATCCTAGAATTCCAAGTCTTAATTCTACTTGACCCCGGCTCTTTCTATTTGGGGAGAGGACTGCCGCATGGAGTGTTTTAAGTGAGTCCTGATTGCACAAGGTGATTCCATTCAGCCAGCTAGAAATAAATGGAGCCCTTGAAAGAAGAATTATTTTTTTTTTCTCTTGACTGTTATTTTAGAATGTACAAAGCATGTTTGTGTCCACTTCTTATGAGAGTTTTGCGGCCATCCTGAGAGGTTGTCCTGGCTGGGACAATCATTCTTTTCTTTTTGTTGAGGTATAATTAATACACAGTGTTATATTAGCGTCAGGTGTACAACATATTGATTGAACAATTCTGTACGTTACTCAGCGCTCACCATGGCAAGTGTAGTCACCGTCTGTCACCATACAACATTATTGCAATATTTGGGACAATTGTTTCTGTATTACAGATGGAAAGCCAGAGGCTGAGAAGTGAAGCTAATTGTGTAAAGTCATATAGCTAATATAGGAGGGACAGAAGTCAATTCCTGATTGGAAAAGGGGCTCCACTCTCTTGTTCTGGAGCAAATAGGGGAGGAGTGTCCTAGACCAAGCAGTATCCTTAGGGTGACCATAAGGATGGTCTGAATACCCATATGTTCTGTTATGCCCGGGATTTGCAGATTTTCCCAGGACATGTGCCCATTGCCTGGACATAGTTTTTTTTTTTTTTTTAATTTTTTATTTATTTATGATAGTCACAGAGAGAGAAAGAGAGAGAGGCAGAGACATAGGCAGAGGGAGAAGCAGGCTCCATGCACCGGGAGCCCGATGTGGGATTCGATCCCGGGTCTCCAGGATCGCGCCCTGGGCCAAAGGCAGGCGCCAAACCACTGCGCCACCCAGGGATCCCCTGGACATAGTTTTTAATAGCATCTCTATCACCAGTTTGGATGATCATTTTAAGCTCACCGGAAGACACCGCATAAGGTCCAGATTTCAAGAAGGCCCGTCTTTTAGAGGAGCTACAGTGTGTAGATAGGATGGCTCTGTTAAGTGTTAAGGTAGGGATCTTCATAAAATAGGAACCCAAGCAGAAAGGGGTATTTAGTTTGGCCTAGAAGTATTGGGAAAACAATGCAGACCACCTGAACATTTATTAAAGGGTGGGCAGGGGGACCTCCTTCCGATGGCTGCATTCTGATTTCTCCCGGCGTTGCTCTGTGCTGAAATAGCAAGCCACGTGCAGAGGTCCTGCGTCCTTAGAAGGCACCTGCCAGCTCTGTGCTTCCATGATCTTTGTCCTGGCAGCTGAGCATCGCTGCAGCCTGCTGCAGCTCTACGTTGTCCCAAGTAGAAATCTCTGCTGTGGTTTGAATGACATGGGAGCTTGAGAGCTCACTTGGCCTGGGACTTTAACTGGAGCTCCTGAGGCATCCAGCCAGCCCCGAGGAGCCTAGAACAGTAGACAGGAAGGGCTCCTGGACGCCCAGCACTTTCACCCTCTTATCTGATTGAGCCCAGAGGGGGCAAGACATTGGTCTTCAGTAACAGAGCAGTTGAGTTACAGAGCTGGGATTGAAGCCAACGCCTCTTGAGCATCAGTTCACTCCTAGGTGAAACCAGAATTCTCTTTGGAGTTCAGTAAACCTCAGTTTGCCACTGTGAAGTTCTGTGGTGTCAGATAACATACCCAAAACTTGGAAGAGTGAAAGCCTGAATTTGAAACCAGGATCTGGCATGAACACACCGTGTGACTTTGGGCAATTTTTTTTTTTAATATTTATTTATTTGAGAGCAAGAGGGAGAGAGAGACAGAGACAGAGACAGAGACAGAGAGAAAACCAGCAGGGTGAGAAGTCAAGGAAGAGGGAAAAACAGACTCCCCACTAAGCAGGGAGCCTGGCCTGGGTCTCAGTCCTAGAACCCTGACATCATGACCTGAGCCAAAGGCAGATGCTTAATCAGCTGAGCCCCCCAGGCGCCCCTCTTTTGGGCAAGTTATAAAAGATGCATGGGAGTTCAGTGTCCTAATCTGGAGGACTGAAATAATTAAAATAATAATGCCTTTCTCACAAAGTGGCCGTGGGGCACACTTGGGGTATAATGAAGGTCCACGTGTTTGTGAATGTGTGTGTGTATGTGTGTGTGTGTGGTAAAACATGCATAACACAAGACCTACCCTCTAGATTTGTAAGTATGCATACACTTCATATCACCATAAGCACAATTGAAGCTGCAAGCACAATGCTTTACACCATCTTGTGTACCTGCAACTTCATACCCATTGAACAGTAACTCTCACTGAGCCACGTCCCAATCCCCGCCAGCTCCTGGCCATGTCCCAATCTGCGCCCCCCCCCCCCAGCTCCTGGCATCCACCATCCTAGTCTCTCCTCCTGTGAGTTTCGCTGCTTTATAGTCTTCATTTAAGTGGAGCCACACAGTATTGGACCTTCTGTGACTGGCTTATTTCACTTAGTTTCGTGTCCTCCAGAGGCATCTATGTTGTCACAAATGGCGGGATCTCCTTTTATCAGGGTGACCGTGACTGCTGATGGTGGGCCTCACGGTGCTGCTGATTCTGCTGGTCTGGGCCCACCACCGCGGATGACAGCTGAGAACAAAGAACAAATCTCTCTGTTCTCTCCCTTCTCTGCCCATCTCCTGCAGATGAACCCAGCCGGTGCTATTTCCATGATGGTGATGGAGTATGTGAGGAGTTTGAGCAAAAAACTAGCATCAAGGACTGCGGGGTCTACACGCCCCAGGGGTTCCTGGACCAGTGGGCCTCCAATGCTTCAGTATCGCATCAGGACCAGCAGTGTCCAGGCTGGGTCATCATCGGGCAGCCCGCGGCCTCCCAGGTAAGCGCCCAGCCGCGTGTGCCGTTTCCTGCAGACGTCCTGCATCTCTTAGTGCCACTGGATGTGGCCACCTGACCATATCTCTAACCAAATGCAACCCCAGGGCCTCACGAGGGATGAGACACCAGACGGTTAAGTGCAGGCAACATCATCATGGTAGGGTAACGCCTCTCCTCCTGTTTCTCTACCTGTTGTAATTCATGTTTGGCGAAATAATTCCAATTTGTACATGTCACTAGAATTCTGTGGGGCAAGTCCAAATTCTTTTGGGAAAGTCCTGCTTCTATTTTTTGGAGGAGGGGGTGCCAAGTTGTGTGCCCCTTGAACACTCGCCTGTGAATTAACTCTATCATGAATTTGCTGTGTGGCCTCAGACTAGTCTCCCCACTTCTCTGGGCCCCGTTTTTCGCATCTTTAAATTAGAGGGTGGTTGAACTTGACGATCTCCGAGGACCTCCCCGCTCTATAAAGCTGTGACTCACTCCTCAGTCCCCTAATGCACTATTTATGTTCCAGGATTCTTCCCCCAGGGGACTGCCAGTTTAGTTGAGGGAGCAAGCGATTGGGGCCACCAGCGCTTGTGTGATTCCAGGGATGGCCGTGCTGTCCCCAGAGTCCCCTTTCCAATTATCCTGCTGAGCAAGCACCTGCCTTCTTCCGAGACTCCCATTTCCCAGAGACACGACTCAGTGCCTCCAACCGCCTGGCCCGGTGGCCATCTCAGAGGCCAGCCTGCTCCTGGGCTTGCAGATGAGCCATTATTCCCAGCCATTCCTCCCTCGTATTGCTTCTCTGACTAGGGGATGGGGGTGGGAGGTTTAGGCCTGATTTCTAGATGAAAGAGGGATGTGACCTTCCTCTGGGGCCCAGTGAGAATCCCTGGATGAGGTGCAAGATAGGCGCACCTCACTTATAAGTTGCAGTGTTTGGCCATTTTTCATTTGTCTGTTTATACTTGTGTTTACGTGCCTTAGATTATTTATTCATTCGCATTTGTTTCTGGCTGCCCTGAGTGGAAGGGATCTTGCCTAGTCCCAGCCTGGTGAATAAATGAATTGAGGAATGAATGAATGAATGAGGAAGTGGATGTTGAGGGTTCACCCTTCCCATGCCACCTCCATACTTGCCGACTTCTTCTTTGGTTGCACCTGTCACCTTGAACCCAAATCACCTCTCGGCTGCACGTTCTTGGAGAAAGAGCTTTCATTTCCTTTTTTTTTTTTTTTTTTAAGATTTTATTTATTTATTCTTGAGGGACAGAGAGAGAGGAGAGAGGCAGAGACACAGGCAGAGGGAGAAGCAGGCCCCATGCAGGGAGCTTGATCGAGAAAGAGCTTTCAGCCACATTCGTTCTGGTCCTTTCGTCTTCAAGCACAGGCCTAGACAAGACGAGGTGCTCTGGAAACGTGTGTTTAATTGACTACAGTTACATGCACGTGCGCACACGCGTGCACACACACACACACACAGCACTGAATGCCAATGAGCACCACCAAGAGAAAGTGCTCGGGCATCACTTCTCTGCGGCATAGAAGTCCTGCTCGGGAGCAGCAGGGCCGGCCGGCCATGGGGCCAGGAATTCCCAATTCAACGCTAAATGTTTAAAAACCATCATTCAAACGAGGGAATGAACACTCGGAATCTCACGTGAGCCTCGGCTGAGGGAGCAGCTGTGCTTCAAACCACCCGACGCGTTATCGCTCCTCGCGGAAGGAGGAGGAGGGAAAGGACTGCCCAGCCTTAGCGTTTGAAAGGCGACTTCGCGGGGCAATTATTTCAGTCTTGTAAGGAGGGGCTGTCAGGAATTATGGGTGATTATCTCTTCCTAAACAAAAATCCAATTTCAAAAAATCATTATAAATACTAGCTCTTCGATCTACAAAGAGGAGAGGAGGAAACAAAATCATCCTATTGAATTATTCATTGTAACCAATTTTATTTTAATGAAATCGACTAGGTTCCATTACTCTGGGCTCGGACATAATCTTTGTTACAAGGAGACTTGAGCTGTAACTAAATTTGCCATAATGAGATCAGCTCACTGGAGAATGTGGGGTCCGGGCGGGGGGGGGTGGTGGTGCTGTGTCCGGGCTGGGCCGGCCAGGCAGGCGGCCTGGAGGGCGTCAGAGCCGCAGCCTCCGGGAGCCCCCGCTGGAGGCCAGGCCTGCGTGAGTCCAGGTCGGATCGTCCCGTAGGGGACGGCACCCCGGGGCCCGCGTTACCCCCTGCGCTTCTTACAGGAGGCTGGGAGCTCACCGCCACCCAGTCGGGGCCTCCGGTGAAGAGGTTGACGCTGGAGAGAAGGGGCGGGAGGCGCTTAGATGTGCCGCATCATAGGTGCCCCTCCCCTTCCCCGACGCAATCATCCTTTCTCCTCTCTCTCTCTCTCTCTCTCTTTCTGTCTCCCTTACATGCGCACATGCATGTGCATGCACCCACGTGCAAAATTCCCGTGCCAGAGCATGGGTCCCCAGGGGAGGACGGGGCAGATGTGGGGGGGTGGCAGGGTCACTGCCGTGCACCTGCCACCGCCTTGGGCCCTCCTGTACTCCACAGCCAGGGGACACGGACAGGCCGGGTGGCTTCCCCAGAGCAATGAGGCCCAGAAGTGAAGGGCCCCGCAACTGGGATGCCAGGGAGGCCGCCAGTGAGGCTGGGACTGGCGGCACATCCCAAAGTGGCAGTCAGAGGGTGGCGGGAAAGTGGCCTGGGAAGCAGCGTCGCCGAGCCTGGGCCATAGCTGGTGTCACCATGCTGGTGCCCGAGGCGCTTGGGGTCTCCCCCGCCGCTCTGAGCCAGGCCGGCCCAACCCCCGCTGTGCCCCGAAGCTCTACGAAGGGCAGAGGTGAGGGGCTGGGAGGATGCGTGGCTGCCTCTGCGGGGCAGCCAGAAGAAGGGTTGCGAAGAACCACGTGCGGCCTGCTGAGCCGTGAGAGTCCTCGCGGCGTATGGCCCCATCACAGAAGGTGGCAGGGTCTCGCTGGGACTGCCCAGAGCAGCGTGCATCGTGCTCCCTGAGCCCAGAGAGTTGATGAAAACTGCACTTAAAAACAACAACAACAAAAAATTTATTTGAGAGAGTGAGCACAAGCAGGGGTGTCTGCAGAGGGAGGGGGCGAGGCAGGCTCTGCCCTGAGTGGGAGCCCGACTCTGGGTCCGATCCCAGGACCCTGAGATCGTGACCTGAGCTGAAGGCAGGCGCTCAACCGACTGAGCCCCCCAGGTGCCCCCAAGAAATGGTGCAAACTTTTGTTTCGACTTTATAAAAACCCTTTGCTTCTAATAATTTCCAGCCTCTCGGGTGTCTGTGCTCCTCCAGCAAGATCCCCAAATTTGGTTAGGGCTAAGCTGCTCCACCCCAAACCTTGAGTCTCATATGCAGACCTTATCGGAGGCATCAGAACTTCTTGGTGTGCATATTGGGCTGCACACCCTCTAAGAGGAGACATTCCTTGGATATTTTGGCCACGCACCTTCCCGGCCCAGCTGGAATTCAAGAAGTCCCTGAGACAGAACAAAAATGGAAATGAACCGAAGGAATCAAGTTATCTCTCTTTGGGGAACCTCAGAAATGGTTTGGGTTAAGTGCTTGCAAAAATTTCGACTTGTCCTAATTTTGCCTCCATGTTTTGCATGTCTCTGGTGCTTCACGCCAAAGGCTGCCAGGGTGAGATGTAGATAGTCCTTCATCCCGCCCCCGCCCCCGCCCCCAGCGTTTCTAGCACAGTCCATTTCCTCCTATCTTGACAAGCACCTCCCTCCTTCTGCAGCGGCCTAGGGAGGAAATGGAAATACTGACTATCTGGAATGCGCAGGGCTCTCCAGGGATTACAGACCTTTAGTCAACCAACCAATTTATTTGGTTAATCCTTTGAGGGTAAAGCTTAGACTAAGCATTTCCAGGGCAGTAGTCTCAGGGCCAAAATAAAGAAAACCTTTCTAAGAACGAGAACTATCCACAGGGGGACGGAGTGCCTCGTGATACACTAAGCTCGCCATGGTAAGGCATGGTAAGGAGAGACCCTAGACGTCTCTCCTTCTGTGGTCGGCGATTCTCTTTCTACTCCATCGACCCATTATTGGGTGTATTAGTCCTTTGCCACTTGATCTTGAGTAGCTGTGACCAGCTTCTAGGCCGGTCCCTAGTACTTGGGGCCTCCGTTAAAAGGCAAATCATAATTTGTCTTGTGTTACAGTAATTTGTGTATTAATTCATGTAGTCATTGAGTAATATATTTGAATCCTACACTGCGGAACATGAGTAGGTAAAGAGCATGGGGGGGGGCGGTTAATGGAAATCATGTGACTTGGGCTTTGCCCTCCTCGCCCCTCCTCTGACTTGGGAACCTGGAGCAGATGACCCCTCCGGGAAGTTTAGTTTCCTCTTTTTTTTTTTTTTTTTTTTTTAAATAATAAATTTATTTTTCATTGGTGTTCAATTTGCCAACAAGTTTCCTCTTTTGGAAAGAGGGAAAGACAGCAGGTACCTGGTGGATGTTAAGAGAGTAAATGTAGAGAAGTCATCTAGTGCTGTTTTTTTGTTTTGTTTTGGTTTGGTTTTTTGGTGTATGTGTTTTTTTTTTTTTCCCTCCACTTATTGTGTAGTTCAGATGTTACTTCTCTGTCCCATTTATGTTAGCCTTCTCCTCCACGCCCTCACCCAGAGGCCACGGTTACCCACACAGTACAGAAGCTCAGTCAACCTTCCATTGGGTTAGACGTAGTTGTGTTAGCGAATGTCTCCTGCATCCTCAGGACCATACCAGCCATTCTGAGAGACTCCAGAGAAGCGCCGGTCCCTTGGCTGCCCTCAGAGGGCTCACCCTTTCATCGGAGGGGTGTGTCCTGTTCCAGACAGTAGCCAGAGACCCAAGACTGAGACTCAGAGGGAGTTTCCCTGAGGAAGAAACCGCAGTGCTATCAGCTTACTCAGCCAACAGGGACGAGAGCCAGCACGTACGGACGGAAAAGTCCTTCGCCCACTTTCCGAAGGCCCTGGACAAATTATAAAAATAACATTTATCAAGTTCATCCAGCTTCCGCGTCGAATTCCTTGAATCCTACTGAAACTGCTACAAAAACAGGAATCTCTGTGCTCACTTTACGGATCAGGACAGTGAAGCTTGGAGGGTTGGTCGGGCGGCCTTGGGGCTCGCCCCCATAAGGGGCAGAACCAGGGTGCTGGCTGCCGTGTTCATCATAGGAGCTCAGGTGCAGGGTGAGGCAGCTCCCTCCTGTTCTGTGATGACGCTGGAAAAGAAGCTAGGAGAACCGGCATCTCTGGACCTTTTCATGCATGGTGTGTGTTCAAGGAACACCAAAAATGTAGGAGTTGCCATGCCAATACCTCAAATATTGCCCCACCGTGTCTGCCGGGCGGTGTAGACCGCCACCTGTAGGCACTCGTCCTTTCAGGTTACGCATTGCCTGCTCCGAAAGGTCGTTTAAAACGGGCTTACGAAACCATGGGAGGACTCTAGGACGTGTTTTAAGTTGCCATCCCCAACGTGTAAGACAGATTTCTCAGATCTACACCTAATTACTTCTGGATTGTAGGAGGAAAACAAAAGAAGAAAAGCACAAAGAGGACAGTGATGAATGGAAAAGGTGACTTGGCTCGGTTTACAGGTGTGTTTACGGGTGTGTCACAAGCCACGTGCCGTAGACAGGAAGCCCCGCAATGTCATCAAGAGAATCACAGGGTGTGCGCATTGCTCGATGGCCGCCGAGCCTGAGCCAAGAAGTGGGGGCCGTTTCTCCGAGTCTTCATCCTCGCATCCAGAGGAAGGGAGCAGATACCCGTTGGGGTCTCTGGATGCAAGGGTAAGAAATCTCCATGAGCACCTATGATGCAGTGTAGGGAGTGCGGAGGTTCAGGGGAGAGACGCCGGGAGGGGGGTAGGGACAGACATCCCCCCACCAAAAAAAAAAAAAAAGCCAGTAAGAAATAAAGGGGAAATGGAGAGATGAGCTTATAAAGGTGTGCAGGGACATCCTTCAGATGCGTGAGATTTAGACTTTACCCCAAGTGTGGTGGGGAGCTTTTCAGAGGTTATGAGCCGGGGGCTATCATAATCGGACGTCCGTTTGAGGAAGAGGAGAGACATGTGTTGAACACCTTCTGTATACCAGACCCCAGACTGGGGGGTTTAAAGCACATGACCAGACTGAGAAGTTTCACTTCCTTCTCAAAACGAAGAAACTGAGTCTCAGGGACATGAAGCACCTTACCCACGGCGCTCTTCCCTCGTCCTTCTGCCTTCTCTTACACCACACGACCGGCATTTCATCGAAACAGCCTCCCTGGGAAATTCTGCATGGACAAGCAATTCTCCAGTGCCATTTAGATGATCTTATTTGCAAAGGACAGAGAGAAATCTTGGACTCAGCAGCCCGGCACTGAGGTCATTTCTAAGAGTTTTCCTCTCCTTACATGTACCTTCACCAGAGCGTGCGTCTCTTCTCACTGGTGAAATGGGACAGCATCTGCCTGTGGTGGAAGGAAGAGGACGGGCGAAAGGAACACACTGACATTTCAGAGAAGATTCCAAGCAGTTTTCCCAAATACCCATGGGATGTGCTTTCTCCTGGTGGTTTATGAATAATTTTTCAAGAGCACATGTGCGAGTCATCTAAGGAGACAGAACAGAAAGTCCCATGGCCTGTTACAGCCTGTCCCATTGATGTGGGGCACTGAGCCCCCCCCACCCCCCCGGAGAAGAAGAAACAGCGCCTGCCCCAGAAAGGAGCCCCCGGGCTGGCTGCTGGGACCGCCCTGAGTTTGTCAGAGACGGCTCGGCCTGGCAGGGACTTTAAATCTACAGAATTATTCACGATCCCAGCAGAGGAGTCGGCCACCAGACTCTCCTGCTGGCCCTCTCTCGTCCCCTCCCTCTTTCACTCATTGACTCTGTTGCTATTTAGTGGAACTTGAGAAAGGCCAGGCATCACGAATGGCCCGGAAGAACTTGGGATGATGAGAGTTTCAGAGAAAGAAAGGTGAAATGTTAGGATCTGGTTCATGTGGATTCCCGCTCCGAGCCCCACCGCCTTCCTGGCCCTGTCACTTGGGTAAACCAGTTCTCTTTGCTCCTACCCAACCTCCTGTCCCTAAAATAGCAGTAATGACATCTATATGGCAGGTGCTCGTCGAGGATGAGACAGTGGATCCAGAATGTGGTTTTTCCTTCTAAGAGCAACAGAAATATTTTCTACTGAAATGCTCCTTTCTGCCTATGGAGTTTTAGCAGTTGAGGCACCCAGTTAGGAACAACCCAGTTTTGTTGTTGTTGTTGTTGTTGTTGTTGTTGTTGTTGTTTAAAGGCTTGCTCTTTGGGGCCCAAGGAAAGAGATACTTTGAGTGTCTTAGTCTTACTTCACTTAATGAAGATTCGACTCCCCAAAACCTCTCAGTCCCCAACTGCTATGAAATGATTCTGCTCTTTGGATTGAAAATCAGTAGGATCTTCTTGTGCACCTACTGGGTCCCAAGCATCATGTTCAGCCGTGGGGGGAGGTTGAGAGAAACCAGTGATGAACCCTGACCCTCGGGCAGCCCGCGATGCCCTTGGAGGAGAGGACGGAGGTTGGCAGTGCCGTGACCCGTGCACAGATGGAGCTGGCCTTGAAGGGGCGGGCATGGAGGGGCCTGGGATGGTGCCATGGGATGCAGGGGCAACCAGTTTGAAGAAAGACTCTTCATTTCGTGCTTACCAGTTGCCTCCTGACTCTAAGCCCAAGAACCAGCGTGGCTTTGTGGTTTGGGGCTGCTTCCACCCGTTCTCTGCGAGAGCAGCCCCAGCCCTGCCAACCCCCCCTGCCCCCCGCTGCCCCTCTAGGAAGATTCCTTTGTCTTCCCTCCAAGCCTGACCCCCCCATCTCGTCAGTCTGCACATCCTCCCTCCCCACTCCCAGGCTCAGGACCAGACTCCCTCCTTCCTTCCATCCCCGTCACTCACTTGGGGGGCCCCCTTAGGACCCCGCTTCCATTCTTGTTTTTCATTTTCTTTTCTTTCTTCTTTTCCTTTTTTTTTCCTTGTTGTTTAATTGTTTCTGTTTTAAGTGGGGGCACCGGCGTGTAGCCAGCGTGGCCTTTGCTGTATAATTTAGTTTCATGTTCTGTACCCAAGAAACATGTAAAAAATGTAAACAGCGTTCGCTCTCCGGGGCTGCAGTGCACTTAGGAAGCCGCGGCCAGGCAGCCTTGCTGAGCCCGCTGCTTTGGCGCGTTGAGTTCTGCCCCCAAAACCACATGCTCATTTCCCTATGCCTGAAAGTAAACTTTCTCAAGCCAGGCCCGAAGGATGGGGTTCCGAGGGGACGGAGGCCTGGCCGTGCATGGGCTTTTGTTTTTGTTTGTGTTGGTTTTTCCAGCCCCCTGCTCCCACGAGCATCCCATGGCCTTACCTTGTCAGGTAGCCTGGATGTGTTACCTGTAGACCTGGACCCACAAAGGGCCTTCCACCCGCGCTTCCACCTGAGCCCTGGGTTTCTTAAAACCCCCCTCGAGTTTCAGCCAGACCCAAGTCCCAGGAGGTCCTGGATACAGGTGTGCAGGTTTGCTTTCCAGGGAGGGGTGGGCTCCATGGAGCGTGTGAGCCCTGCTGAGAAGCGTGCTTCTGAGCCAGGGCGGACCCCCAGGGACTTCCTGGGCTCCTGCCCCCCCCCCGCCGCCCCGGGGCTCTGGCCCACCCTGACCCCTGTGCGGGGCTGGTGCACGGGCACGCTTGGCTGCTGGGCGCCCTTGCTTCCATCCTGGGAGCCGGCTGAGTTTGGGGACAGATCTGGTCTGCTCTCAGGACTGGAGGCTGCCTGAGTGACCCCACCCCCCCAGGCCCAGGCCTGGCCTGGGAGCAAGGAGTCCAGGGAAAGAGTGGCATCCCGAGTGACGCGGGGAAGCAGAGGAGCGGCCGTGTGTCGGGGAGGGCAGCCTGGTTGGGGGCCTGGGCTCCAGGGCCACTGGCGCCGAGCCCCCGGGGACAGCTGGAGGCCCTGGATGTGCACGGGCCACACGGCAGGCCCTGGCCACCTGTGGCCACGGGGCCCACCAGCCGCATGCACCGATCCTTTTACTTTTAAACACGAGTAGTCGTGTGGGGACAGCGGGCCACCTGGCAGACAGGCTGACAGAGAGTCTGTGCCACTGCAGAGCTGCCTTACAGGGGGCCTCGGGGAGTCCCAGGCTTCTCAGCTGTAGGTCGGGGCCCGCGGCGCCCTGGGCACAGCGCTTGGCCGACGGCAGCCGCCACCCGCCTTCACTCAGTTCAGCCGCTGCGTCATCTCCTTATAACCAACCCGCGCAGCAGGAGCTGCGTCCCCACGTCGGAAAGGTTGGTGGGGGCCCCTTGGCTCTGTGTGGTGGGTCACAAGTCAATCCAGTTCTTCCAGGGTCCACGCCACCTGTCCCCATCGTTTTTTTTTTTTTTTTTTTTTTTTTTTTTTTTGTGGTGAAACAGTGTCTTGAACTTCCTAAGTGTGCAAGTGTCTTCAAGGGAGGAGTTTTGCCACATTTTCTATCAGTCACAGTAAACGTTGGTCTCTGCGAGCTCTCACCTGCCAAGGTTGGGCACCGCTCTGCGCGGTCTGTACCACCCGAAGGCCCTAGCAGGCAGGGCCGCACGGGATCTCAGCGGGCTCCTCTGCACAGCTCCCTGCCCGGCGGGGCCGCTCCGGGCAGGACTGGTGACTAGCTATCCCCGGACGGGCCTCGGGGTCCCCATCTCTCCTGCCCAAGGGAGCCTTCGTGCGCCTGTCCACCTCTTGGAGGCTTAACTCTCCTTCGGGGTCTAGCTCCCATGGCACCTCCTCCCATCAGGCCGCCTCTGACCACCCACCTGTATGCAGCCTTCGCTCTTCTGAGATCACGTGGCCCTTCTGGAACCATCCAAGGAGCACAAGCTGCCTTTTACTTTGCTTTTCCTACATCCACAGCTTTTCAGACCAAATGCCCCAGGAGCAGCTAAGGACTTGGGCTCTATCTTTTAATGTTTAGCGATTTCCTGTGCCTGCCACAGGGTTTGCTGCCTGGAGAGTACTCAGCGGGTGCTTCTGGGTTCATGGAAGGAGGCCGTTGGAGACAGTGTCTGCTGAGCCGCATCTCTTTTTGATTGGCTTAAATGTACAAATCGGGGCCTGTGATTCCCTCACGTGGCCAGGGTACAGTCCCCTGGTAGATGGTCCTCTGGGTGACCAGAGCAAGCAGGGCCTTCATAAGTCCCCCACTTTCCCCTGCATTGCAGACGGGGGTGCATCGGGGTGGGGGGGAGGGGAAGGGGTCCTGAGAGCCCATCCTGGGCCCCAGACTGGTCTTGTCTCTGCTCTCTCTGCCTCCGTGACCCCCCCACCGCTCCAGAGTGTTAGCCGCACAAGCACAGGGGTTTTTTGTTGTTGTTTCAGGATGAAAAAGAGGGCCTGGCACAAAGTAGGCATGTGGTAAATATTTATGACTCAACCTGCACTTTGCTCTGTCAACAGCTTTATGCAGAAAGTAGGAAACGGCTTCTGGAAGCCGAGCCACATGGTAAAGGCTCTAGCCTTTTGCCTCTTGTTATTCCGGGAGAGACGAGGGTCTCAGTGAGGTCCCTGTGTCCCTGTGGGTAGGTTACTACGGAGGTTGGTGGGAACACAAGGGATTGTCTTTCCGGCTTGTGAGAGTGGCTCACCCTCTGGAGGTCATCTCCCAGCAGAGGAGAACATGAAAGAGAAAGATGAAGGGAGGGCGGAAGGACAGATGGAAGGAGGTGGAAGAGGGATGCAGAATTAAGGGAGAGAGGAAAAGCAGTGACTAAGCAATAATAGAGGACAGTCAAGGGAGTGACATGGTGGTCATGGGGACGGTTGACCACAGCGACAGGAGCCACGTGAGAGGCAGGCTAGCCGGGCGGCTACGGGGGTCTCTACCTGAAGCTCCCCCCCCCCCGTTCCAGCACGGTTACACCTGCCAGCCCCTCTGGGAGGCAGCCACTAACCCACTGGTTCACAGAGGAGTAGACTGAGACTCAGAGAGCTTGAGGAACTTCTCCAAGTTTCTGCAGCTGGCCCCGGGGGTGGGGCGGGGGAATCGAGAATTGGAACCCAAGCCCGTCTCCCTCTGTGTCCAGGAAGAAAGAAGTAGAGAGGGATGAAGTAGGGATGTGCTAATTCTGTTTCCAGCAGGTAGGGCGTGCCCGAAGGCAGGAGCATGGAGGGGTCCTTGTCTCAGCCCCGGGAGCAGACACCAGCATCTCATTTGGCAGTGGGGGCGTGTGGCCCTCCCAGGGGGTGCAAGGTCACACTGGCAGCCAATGGCATCGGCTGAGGCTCCAGCCCACGTCCCTTTGACTCTTTAAGAGGTGTGTGACTTCTGCCGCTCAGTGGAAGGCTCGGGGACTTGGCAGGCATAGGGACGGTCAAAGGCTTCACCTCGTGGGTCGCAGATCATGCTGCCGCTTGCCAGGGACCACATCTCGGAAGGGCCGCTTCCCCAGCCGGCTCCGGTGCAGATGTGCGCTGCCTTGGCCAAGGGCGCCCCGGGGGAAAGCCGCGCTCTGTAAGGCCTCCGTCCCTCGGAGGAACCCGCTCCTGAGGGGCTGGGCACTCAAGTCAGCCGTGTCCATTGGGCATTTAGTGGGCAAAGCCCCCGGTTGGCAGGTCGCATCGCAGTCACTAGCCCTACCTCAGAAACCTGGAGGGGCAGGCCAGAGAGCAGTGCTGCCCATGTCCCTCGTCTGAGCTGGAGGTCAGCACACACCGTTAAAAGCATAAGCATATCAGCAGTCCCTGTCCTCTCGTCCCTGCCCTGCCTCCTTCGGCCCCTCTTCCTGGGAGAACTCAAGATCAAGGCCCCCTGGACGGGAGCAGTGGCTGCTCTCCAAAAGGGAGAGAAGGGAGCCGATCACTCCGTGGTTTCCAGGCCTTGCTCGTGTGTGGGGCAGGACGAGGACTCCTGCGCGCCGTAGTGAGAGCCCAGGGACGGTGCGCTCTGCAGGGCCCTCTTGGCGTCAGGTGCGGGTCCCTCCCTTCAGGGCATGTGACTCGTTCCTCATCGTGGACACAACCAGGAACACACAGGTCGTAATGCAGAAAGCTGGAGGAGAGGAGGGATGGATGGGGAGCACGGAGGGAAAATAAAAAAGAACCACCTGGAAACTCCCAGCTTTTATGAACTCGAGAAAGCCTTGTTCTTTCAACACACAGATGCCTTTAAGTGAAAAATCACTGCTCTGACCTTTCTCGAAGAGGCCCGGGTGGTCAAAACTGCCATTAACAACCGTTCAACCATTCTGAACCGAGGGTTTCGGTGACCAGGCACCAAGCTTGGATGCGGGCAGCGCTTTTCTGGTTAACCCGTGAGCATGTCAGGGCTCCCAGAGAAAGGCCCAGAAGAGGCCTGCAGGGCCCCCAAGCCACGCTGCTTTGGTCTGTGTGGCTCAGCCGAGTGGTGGAGACTTCCATGTGTCAGGAGGCTGCTCCAGAGCTGGCCGTGTTTTCCACTCCGGAGCCAGCAGGGAGGGCATTTTTGGATCGAAGGTGACTGGATTTGTGTTCTCGGTCTTTGGCGTCTGGTTCTCCACAGGTGGTTTCCGGGCGCTGGATGTAGAGCGCACGGCCTTGCCCGGTCCCGTGTAGAGTCACGGTCTCTCAGTATTCTGGGCCAGCACTGGAAGGGTCTCAGTCCTCCGTAAGTAGACTTCTCCAGAGCTGGCAATACCTCTGGGCTCCGAAATACAAATCGCGATGCTTTAGGATTCCTCTCTGAAGTTGGCAGTGTCTCGGGATTTTCGTCTTTCCCTGGCACTATCTCTGTGTTCCCATCTAGAGGTGCACGAAGACTTTGGTTGGGGCTCACGGTGCCCTTTGATCTGATCCAGAGACCACACTGCTTTTATAGCTATCCTGATCTAGAATTCATGAAATTGCATGAATTGCTTTCAGTACAAATGCTGGGGGGGGGGGGGGAGATTTGGAAACAGAAAGATAAGAGCGTGTTTTTTAAAAGCAGGGTGCTCAGAGCTGTGCTTGCAGCAAGATCTGCGTCTCGACCTTTGTCCTTCATGCCTCCGCTGCTGACATCATCTGGGAAACTCGGTTTCTTGTGGCTCAGCTGTGGCCCATCCTTCCCTTTCTCTCGCCTCTTCTCCGGCCGCTGCTCTCCAGAGCCCACTTGACATTAAGAGTTTGCGTTTCAGGCCTGGCCCGCAGGCACAGATTGCCCTGGCAGCTCTTTGCTCCACGCCGCTCCCTCAGCCTGAACATACCTCGAACACAGATCCCACCGCGCTGTCCTCTGGGGATTTGCTTGTAGAATCTTTTACACACACCGCCCCCTCAGCCCCACCCATCCGGGGTTGCTATTTGTGAGAAGGGGTTTTACCTTTCTTGCTTTTTATTTTTTTATTTTTATTTTTTTTTAAAGAGATCTTATTTATTTATTCATGGGAGAGGGGGAGAGAGAGAGAGAGAGAGAGAGAGAGAGGCAAAGGGAGAAGCAGGCTCCATACCAGGAGCCCGACGTGGGACTTGATCCCGGGACTCCAGGATCACACCCTGGGCCAAAGGCAGGCACTAAACTGCTGGGCCACCCAGGGATCCCCCTTTCTTGCTTTTTAAATCTGGGACCCATTTTCACCATGTAGACCAAGGTGAATAAGGAACCTACAAGGAGGAAGTGCCATGTAAATATATATTGAATGAATGAATGAAGGAACGAATGAATGAATGGAGAGAGAAATAGAAAAATTCAAGGTTGAGCTAGAAAAAAAAAATCTGAGTCTCCCAAAAGAAAACTGAGATTTCTGGGAGCCCCTAAAGCCCCTGCCTGTCACCCCTTCAGAATTTCGGGAAGGTCCCACCACACACTCTCCTCACCCCGTCAGCATCTTCCTTTGGGAGGAGGCACGTGTGCCGTGAAGTCACCCACGGACCATCTGGCTGGGGATCCCGTGTTCCTCCTCTGCGACAGGAGATTACATAAGCTGGACAGGAGCCTCCAGATGTTAGCAGTTTCTGCTCATTTTTTTCCCCTCCCTTCTCAACAACAATAATAATAATTAAAACAAACACGGGCCTCGTCCCCTGCCCACACCCCTGAAATTACAAACAGGTGGGCCCAGAGGCCCCGCCCCACCAGAGGCCTCCCCGGGTCCCGGGGCCGAGCCGCCGACCCTCAGGGAGGCCTGTCCTGCTCTGAGCCCGACAGCCAGGCCTGCCGCCCCGGGGCTCGGGACGACGCAGGCCTCCGGGAGGGGACGTGGCCGTGTCATGAGAAGTCCCTGTGCCGGGCTTTCCCTCTCCCCGGCTCCCACCCCCAACGCCTTGGCCTTCAAGTTAAATGGATGTATTTTGGAAGACGAGGTGGCTTAAGAGATTAGTAATGAGATCCCAAGTCTTTCACTGCTGGGTCAGGAGTTCAGAGGCGGGCCTGGGTGACTGGTGAATGGCATAATTAGGGAGCCGGGAGCAGGCCTGCGGAGGGCCCGTGTGAACCGAGCCCGGCCAGGCCTCTGCAGGGAGGGGCCGTCAGCCGCACAAAGCCCACCGCCACATCCGACACTAATCACTCTCCCTTGTTGAGGATTTACTAGCCCCAGAAGCCCGAGCCCCTGCCCAGTGCCTCCTGCGAGCGGCTGTCCGGTTTCCAGCGATGGGCACTGCCCAAGGCCCAGCTCTCCTGTGCGTCGGTGGGGAGAGGCCACTCGCCCCGTGGGGTGGCGCGGTGAGAATGCACACCGTGTACCATACGCACTGGTGACCGGGGGTCACTTATTTTTAATTATTGCCGCCACTGCTGTGCTGATTCTTTTTCCCTTGGCCTCAGTTTCCCCATCTGAAAATGGGTAGATCTGAATCTCTGTGGCCACACAGGCTGGAGTTAATGGAGGCGGAAGCAGCTGGGGCATCATCATCGCTGCCTCACCATCACCTTTCACACACCGCGGCCTGCGGGGTCCGCACCTGTACCCCAGGAGATAGACGTGCAGTAACCCGGCCGGCCGGGCGTCAGGCCCAGACCTCAGCAGCCGCCACGTGTGTGGCTTTGGCTCGCTCCCGGCTGTCGAGTGAGTGAGGCCGCTGAGGCCTGCCTCCCGCCGAGGCGAGGATCCGCATTCGGGGCACGGTTGCTGCTTTACATTTGGCCTTGCCATGTCTCAGGGCCACTTCCTCGGGCCTCTTGAGTAAACGTCACTTGCAGAAGAAGGGGAAGGCATCACCTTTCTGTCCCCTAGAGCCGTAGACTTGATGGTGAACGTTTCTCCTCCAAGAAAGGTAGCGTCACTGTAGGAGCGTCCATGTGCTCCAGACCAGGGAGCCTGGTGGTTCTCTGCTCGGGTCTGCTCAGAAGCCTGGCTGCTTCTTCACGGCCGTTTAGGCCAGCCCAGGACTTTGTACCCCCAACCTCAGGGTTTAGGACATGTGGGGGGTACGGGCCGGAAGACATTAGACCCCGCTGGAGTGTGGAATAGCTAATGTGTTAGGGACAGACCCCGGGGCCACTGAGGCACTAATCACCCCAGCACTGAGCCCCGAGGTTGGAGGGCATCAAACGTCAAGTTATCTTACGTGCAAGTAGCTCCTGGGTGGAAGCCCTGAGCTCTGCTGCCGTGTCCAGCCCCCTGGGTGTGAGGAAGGAGGCGTCTCTCCGCTCTGCGCACCTGCCTTGTACACAGGAGATGCTTTTGCTTGATTGTCCGAGCCAAATAATCTCGAAACTGAAAAAGAGGCAGTTCACTCTCCCCCTCCCTCCATCTCTTTAAGGGGGCATCAAAGGGGAAGCTGCCCTGGGGGCCTGGGGACAGTGAGCATTGTGTCTAATGGTTGCTACTAGAAAGCCTGGACTTTCTTCCTCTCTCTCTCTGTCTCTGTCTTTTTTCAGTGCTACTAAGTGTGCAAAGAGGTCAGAGGAGGGGATTGAAGATGTGTGTGTGTGTGTGTGTTTATCTCTCAACCCTCAGTTGCCTTAAAATTCTCTGTGGTCAGGGGGTCAGTTTGGAATAAGAAGCAGAACAGGCTGGACCAGGGAGTGAGGAGAGGGACCTGGTGGAGGGAGGATGACAGTGCTCTGCAGCCAGGGGAAGAGGCCCCGGACCTGGAATCTCGACGTTTGGGTTTCCCGTGTATCACGCGTGCATCAACTAAGATAAGGCACGAGGGACACTTGCTAGAACACCTGATGGAGGTTTCCTCCACAACCTGAAGGCAGGGTGCTCTCGTGACACCTTTCCTAAGCCCAAACGGCATAAGGCAAAGAAGCAACTGCCATTCGTTTGCATGACAACATGTTGGGGTGTCCCCAGACCCCAAAAAAGAGTCTCACTTAGGCTCTTCTGCTTAGGACCCACCTTGGTAACCAATGCACAGAGTAAATGGAGGCCAAGCCCAGAGGCTCAGAGGCACAGGTCTAAGCTTGGGCGGACTGATGCTGAGATGCTGGGTGTAGTTCTGGAGAAGCAGCTGGGTGGGGGGCCCTCGCTGCTGGGGTGCACGCTGCCTCTGCAGGACACGCTGCAAGACAAACACTGAGCACTGTTGTTTGCTTTTGGCCTTTTTTTTTTCCCCCATAAAAGTGAAAATCCCCTTTGGATTTCTTTCAGTTATCGAGAACAGGTACTAAGGTAGGCCTTTGATAAAAGCAAAGTGGTGCGACGTGAACTCTGGAAAAGCAGGGGATCCGTGTATATGGGAAAGGATCAACGACCATATCCATGTTATTGTTGGGGACTCCTTCTTGTATTCCACTAGTCTGGGCTTTAGGCTTCTCACTGCTCTTCGTACTGAAGACGTCACAGGCAAGCCGCCGCCGTCCTTGCCCTCCGTGAGCGAACAGCCGCGTTCAGGGATCGCAAATAGGCCCATCTCCTGGGCCGATGCCGACCAGTGATGAGAGGTTCGCCAGAGTGTTTTATTAACGTGGATTCTGAGGTCTACACTCAGGGGAGCAGTCCGCACCATTTAATTGATGGTGTCTGTCCCCAGCAAGGGCTTGGCGGATGGCGGCCCTGATGCCACGTGTGTGCCTCAACCGGCCCAGTGGTCTCAGGGCCAGCGGACTCCCCGTTAGCGATCAGCCTGTTTCTCATCTGGAAAGTAGAGGTAATATTAATACCTTTCTCATCAGGCGGTTCTAAGTATGAAATAGCGGAATCGGACAGGCTCTGGTGCGCAGTCATGGGAGATCGCTGCGAGGACCAGTTACTACTGTCATCCTCGTGTTGTGCATCAACTGCATGTGAGCCTGGGTGGTGGGCGGGCCGGGTCTTTCAGCGCTCAGGAAGGAATCCCAGGTCCCTGCACCACACGGCTATTACCACGTCCACACCTGGGCTTCTGGCTCTCGTGCGTCAGCCCTGCCCCGCGTGCTCAGCTGCCTTAGTCCAATAGGAGCAGCATTCGCTGAGCCGCGCCTCGTGAGCCGCAGTTGGACACCAGTGAAGGGGGGACAGAAATCGGGGCGAGCACTGCCCCTGACGCTCAAGCATGGGGACAGATGGACACACGAGAAACCACAACAGGTGTGGCCAAGAGGTATTGGGAAGTCTCCACCCAGGGGGTAGGAAGGATACGGATCTGGAGTTGGGCCCGTGGGCTTTGCCTCCTCCGCAGTGAGGAAGTGCCTGGGGCCTTCTGAACCTTGGACTCCTTATGTCTCAAATGGGGACAGCAGTGCTTCTTCCTCCCGGTTACGGCAAGAGGACCCCCGGGGCAGCGCCAGCACTGTGGACTGTGAGAGTTGGTGCCTGTGGGAGCACTGCGGAGGGAGCAGCGTGCTCTGTAAGGGACAGCCACGCGGGCTCTGCAGAGGTGGCTTTGCTGCACCTGCCCCCTCGGTGTTGTGGTCTCCGTGGCCTGACCCCTGGCCTCCTTCCTGCCGTCTCCATGTCAGGGAACCCTGTCCCTCGTACCACCTTGCAGTTCTTGGGGAAATAACTTGGCCTTGGAGCTGCAAGCCTGATGTTACAATGTGACCTAAGTAGAAATATTTGGAAACGCTGCCTGGGTTATGTGTGTGTGTGCATGTGTGCGCGCATGTGCGCAGGGGTGCGTGCATGCATGCACTTGTGCATTTATGTCTATTGTTAGTGTCAGCATGCACCCCCACGTCCCCCCCACCCCCCAGTCCTTTACCTCTCTTTTTTCTATGAGACCCATTCCCGGGTCCCTTTGGGCTGAAAGAGGAAATTGGAGAGGACGGGCCTGAGACTTGAAGAGCACTTCCTCCCTCCTGTGATTGACAAAAGGGCATGTAAATCTGTAAAAGCGAAATTCAATAGAAACCTCATGGCATCTCCCCTGTGTGGGAAAATACCAGAACTCCCGCTCCCCCCTGTTCTCCCTCTGTCTCCCCGCCTTTGTGTACGACGTGTGTGGGTGGAAGATAAACTGGATTTAAAAAACCCTTTGAAAGCAAGACATCGTTAACTCCTCTAATTGAAAGCAGTCTTCGGCAAAGGGGGGGGGGTTTGGAGGCGGGTGCTGGATGGAGGGGACCTGAGCCCCGAAGTCCTGGGGCCACAGGGGCCTCTGTGTCTGTCAGCCCAGGCAAGCCCACTCCCCACCAGACATCCTGGCCCATCCCAGAGGAGCTTACAGCCAGTCTGTCCGGTCCCCAGTGGGCTCCGTTCCCCATCTCTCCATCAGATGTGATGGCTGGAATCAGATCTCTGAGGATACCCCCAGCGCAAATATCCAGTGATCTCAAGGCTTTGCGGGGAGAACCAGCTCTTTGTAGCATGCATGAAAAGAAAAGAAAAAGAAAACAGAAAACACATTGCTGGAATGGCTGCGGTAAATGTTTATGTTCGCCCTCTGGTTTGCGTAGAAAGGTGGCTGTGAAATTGGCCCTCCAGAGACCAGAGCCGCGAGGTCCAGGGGTTGGCTGAGGGGCTGACGGGACAATCCCACTTCCTTACGGGGTCCACACTCTCTCCGGCAGCACTCGCCAGGACGGCGCGGGGAGTGAAACGCTGGCCGACTGTCAGAACTGAAAAGCCTGTTAGGGATTCAGCTCACTCTGTCCTTGTGCACGTGGGAAGGATGGGTGTCGGGGGACGTAAGACGTGGGTCAGCTCTGGTGGGCAAGCCTCTGGCCTGGCAAGCCAGGGCTCTTTCCACCACCTCGCCCAGCCCAGGGCCGCCCTGGGAGGACCTGCTTTGGGCTGCTGAAGCAGCTTCTGTCCAGCACAAATTCCAAGTCCATCCTCCACGACAGCCCGGGGAGAACGGTGGGTGGCCCCTGCCGAGGTCACAGCCACCATTAAGAGTGTGGGCTGAGTGAGCGCCTTGGAATTGAATCCCGGTTCCACTGTGAGCTGTGAGCCGTGTGACCTCAGGCAACGTACGAGGCCTCCAGTCCTTACCTATGAAACAGGTGTCATCACGGTGCCATTGTCCTGAGACCTGCAAGATTTGGCACACAGGCTTAAAAAGCGCCCGGCCTAGGACCGGCACCCCGCCGCTGCCACCATTCCTGTTGTCCTTGTTGTCCCCGGGGCACCTGCTGCGTCCCGGTGCTGGGCGATGTGCTAGGATGGATGCGAGCGTGACGACAGCGTGCTTCTCAGCTTGGAAGTCTTCAGAACTTAAAGGGCTAAGACTGGGCTCTGAACAACTGTACTCCAAGCTGACAAGCGCTGTGACCGAGGTATATACGAAGAGCTATGGGAACATTCGAGAGAGCAATTAATTCCGCGTGGGGGGCGAGCAAGGGCCTCCAGAGGAGGGGTGATATTCGAGACTGGCCTTGAAGCGTGTGTAGTAGTGCACAGCATGGGCACCAGTGCAGTGGCGGGGCTGGTGGGGGGGGGGAGTCTGGGCACGAGCACCAAGGTGGTGGAGGCCGGGCACGTGAGAGAAGGGGCCGTGCGGGGCGGAGGAAGCCCCACTGTGCACGCATGTGGATGCCCACCTGCTGCGGGGGCGGGGGGCGGGCAGCTGGGGGTGAAGGTAGTGGCGTGGCCAAAACCGGCTCCCGAAGGCCTTTGCCAGTTGTGCCTTAGGAAACCTCCCATCCTGCGGTCCCGGGGCGGCCACAGAGGGGTGATCGGGGCAACAGGGTGAGTTCTTTACTTTGGCAGGTTAGTTGTGAGGACCTTGGAGCAGGGAGCATCTGGAGGCAGAGAGTGGTGACTGGTGCCTTCTTCTCCATCAGAGGAAGGGGAGGCTTTGGCCAAGGCAGGCCCATAGACCATGGCATCAGAGGGATCGGAGTCTGGCTTCTGGCCACCCTACAACTGGATGTGTGACCTTAATGGGGTTCTTTAAAGCCTCTCTGCCTCCCTTCCTCATCAGGAAAACGGGACGATGATTCCAGCCTCACAGAGGATAACTGGGAGGATAAATGATATTGGGACCTTGAGATCCTTGGTGGAAGTCGTTACGCGGGGTGTCCTCAAGCTCCTGGGGGACTTTAGGGTCACCCCGGACAACCACAGTGTGTCACAGATGGGGAGGCTGAGGGTGGGGGGGAGGTCCAGCTAATAAGTGACACAGCCAGAACCGACCCAGGTCTCCTGTTTCCCATGGGGGGTGTTAGGTGTAGGCACATCCCTGAGGGTGATGAGGCGTCTAGAGCATGGTGCTGAAGACCGAGCGGGGCAGCAGCCTCTCGCCCCTCGGTTCCCACAGCTGTTAAGATGGGACTGGACAGCAGTGGCTGCTCAGCTTCTATCGAAGACCTAGAGCTGGGCTTCTCCTGGAGAAAGGAGTGGCGTGGGCACCGGAAATCCTGTCTGCTCTCCGTGCCATGTGTTCTTGGGGAAGAGCGAGACCTCCCGCTGGAGATGGTTCTACACAACAGAAGTAGGACTGGGGCTCCTGGCCTGCTCAGTCAGAGGAGCACGCGACCCTTGATCCCAGGGCCGTGAGTTTGAGCTCCACGTTGGGTGTAGAGATTGCTAAAACAAATAAACCTAAAAACACCAAGGGGGTGCTGAGCATAGGTGAGGAAAAAGCATCCGTTCTTGGAGCCAGAAAATTCTGCATTTTAATAACAGTTTTGCCACCTACTTGTCGCGTTACGCTATACAAGACAGCCCACCCTTCCTTGCGCGCTGCAGGTATCCTCTCAGTAGGCAGCTCTTCAGTTCTTCTAACTCTGGAACTCTAAATACGAAAGTGTGTAGACATTGCTACTTAGAGGAAAAAGTTGGAGAAAGTACAGCCAGACACGTCCTGGCTGCTGGGAAGCGCTGTCTGAGGGTAGATTGAGGTGCCTATCAACGGAGGTGAGTTCTCCGGCTCTGAAGGCATCAAGAAGATCCTGGGTAATCCCTCCTCCAACCCCTTAGGGAAACCCCTAAGGGAGGGTGTTTGCCAGCCCACCCACATCTGCTCCTTGCCTGGCACCATTATAAGGATTTCTCTGCCCCAACCTGAACCGGCTCACTTGTTTTATTAATATATTTGCTCATTCGATGCATATCAGTCTTTTAGTCATTCAATACTACTGTGTCCCATTTTATTGTGACAAAAAAAGTGAACAAGAGAGCTACTTATTTTTTTTTAGATTTTATATATGTATTTTAGAGAGAGAAAGAGAGAGGATGGGGTGGGAGGGAAGAAGAGGAAGAGACTCCCAAGCAGACTCCCTGCTGAGCACAGAGCCTGACTCGAAGCTTGATCTCAGGACCCTGAGATCACAACCTGAGCCAAAATCGAGAGTCAGATGCTTAACTCACTGGGCCACCCAGGTGCCCTGAGATCTACCTTCTTTCACACATTTTTGTGTGTTCGATAAGGTACTGTTGGCTACAGGTACAGCAGGTTTCCAGAACTTAACCACCTGGCTTAACCTGAAACCTGATGTCTGGTGATTAGCAACTACCTTCTCCCCGCACCCCAGCCCTCAGCTGCCACCGTTCCACTCACGGATTCTACCAATCTGACTTCTGTAGCTGCCTCACGCAAGTGGAATAATGCAGTATTTGTCCTTTCGTGGTGGCTTTATTTCACTTAGCATGATGTCCTCCAGGTTCATCCTTCGCATCACATATGGCAGGGTTTCTTTTTTTTTTTTTTTTTTTAGGCTGTATAACATGCCATTCTATCAATAGATGACATGTTGTTTATGCATTGACCTCCTGATGGACCTTGAGTTTGTTTGCACATCTCAGCTATTGTGAATAATGCCGTAGCGGACATGTGGGCCGAAAGTGGGCAAGGCCGAAAGCCAGGTTCCAGCTGTAGGAGGCCCCCCCTCTTCATCCGTCTAGGGGAACCCGAAGCCTGGAGGCTGCCCATGTGTTTAGAGCCCCTAGGTGTGCTCCGCAAGGTCTAGTGATGTGAAGGGACGGATAGCAGCATGATGGAGAGGGCAAGAGGTTACTATGCTCAGCCCCCGACAGCACTGGGGAGGGTTGTTATGTGGCATCATCAGAAAGACAATGTGTGTGCAAGACCGGGTCATCCGAGGGAGAGAAGAATGGCTCACGCGCGATCTGGGAGGTGCAAGTTGGGAAGACGGGGAGGTGAGGAGGGTTGGGGAGGTCAGCAGAACGACTGGAGGAAAGGGGACGATGAGGGAGACGGCACCCACTCCCTGCGGCTGCCAGGGGAGCTCGGGTCCCCACGGAGCGTGGGATGTAACTCTCCTGCTTGTTTCTGCACGAATGTTCAGGAAAGTCTCCGTTGTTCAGTAATGCTTTATGCAGTCGGACTTGGCTTTCTTTGGAGGGTGCAAAGCAGTGAGTGGATGAAAACGGAGCATCCCCGTGGAATCAGTCACCTTGGGATCACATTTGGACCGTAGTGACCAACCCTGTGGCCAAGGGCAAAGCTCTTTTTTCTCTCAGCTGTGCAGAGCCCCGGGGGGTGCCACCCACCCTCAGTAAGTAGCTGGTGAATGAGCAGAATCCGCAAGGTCTACAAAAGCAGGAGGCCTGTGAGTGTTCGCTTCACCTTTCCCCTGCGGCCTCCCCCCGCCTCCCCGCCAGCCTCCCCCAGGAACGTAGAAGGTTTTAAGATCAACCGGGGCTTTGGGCAAAGGTTCAGCTGGATTTGTTTGTTCCTCTCTGATCTGCTTGACTGTCCCCGGCCAGGATCGCAGCCAGCTTGAAACACACACAATCTAAATAGGAAAACAGGAGAATAAAATAACAGCAGTGTGTACCTCTCAAGCCCTGTCTGGTGCTGATAGAGCTGACGAGATAAGAGAAAATTGTATTTGAGCAGTAAGAGGGCTTTGTTGGTGTCTTAGATGCAGAGATAAGCATCCCCCCCCCCGCCCCTCCGCCCAGCGCTCCAGAGATGTGCTCCAACCACACTCTGCTGGGGACGGGGCAGCTCAGAACACTCCAAACACAGGGGAAAGAATTTCCAAATGATACATGTCGAATTGCTGGCCAGGATTTCAAATGCCATAGATAGTTTATGCAAAGTCTCGCACTGTTGTAAAATGTAACACAATCCACTGGCAGATCTGCCTGAGCCCAGTCCCAGTTGTTTTTGAGAAAAATAAACTCGAAGACATCTTCCAGCCTATTAAAGTGGCTGGTCTGCCCCCCGGTCTCCTTGGTATTGGGCTTCGAGAGACTTGACCAACAGAAGCTGTCACCTGCTTCTGGCCAATGAGATGGTTGATTCCTGGCAGCTCTACACTCCTTGAGATGTGACACGCGACGTTCGGGGGGAAGGCTCCTGCTGCATGCCCAGGACCCACTGATTTCTCGGGGAGGGGAAAGGGAACTTTGGCAATAGACGGCTCTTACTACTTTTCCATGTTCTTAAAGCAGTGAAGCTCTTTTCTGAAGGGAAACATGACATGGCAGCTTGATATGTAAGACCCGTGAGCAGAGATGCTACAGGTAAAGCAGCAGAGAGGGAAGGAAGCAGATTCACACCCTGAGCCACAGGTGGAGGCCTCCAGGGAACCCTGGAATCCCTGAAAACCTGTGAGCTCATCTCACGTGCAGATGTCAAAGATAAAGCAGGGTCTCCTTAGAGGAGGCCAGCATGCCCCTGCAGGACGTCCTGGGTGATGCTTCAGAGCTGGCTAAGCAACTTTTTAAATTTTTAAAAATATTTTTAAGGTTTTATTTATTTGTGAGAGAGGGGGTGAGCAGTGGGAGAGGAACAGACAGAGAGAGAGAGAGAGAAGCAAACTCCCCCCGCTGAGCAGGGAGCCCAATGCGGGGCTGATCCCAGCACCCAAAGATCATGACCTGAGCCCAAGGCAGATGCTTAACTGAGCCACCCAGGCGCCCCTCTATATGGGGCTTCAACAATGAATTGATAAAGATGTTAACGGCAAGGGACACCAGATGAAGGAGGCGCATTCAGGACTCAGTTACTACTTTTGCAGCTTTTTTGTCAATATGACATCACTCCAGTACAGAAAAGTCCATTTAAAAAATAAAAAGGCACCTGATGATTGCAGTTGTAGATGATGGCGCAGCCACGCGCCTCGCATTTGATCTTGAATTTGACTAGCACATTTGACATACGACTCTTCTACTCTGTTTTTAATTCTTCTGTAGTCATCTCTAGGGATCTCTGGTAGGGAGATTGTCTTGCTCTGTGCGATTTTTTGTAAATGGCATCATATTGTACCTGCCCATTCATACCTCGTTCCTGCTCCGCCTCCCTCCCCGCGGAGTATTAGGCTTTTGCAACCTCCCCATTGACGTCTTGGACTCGGGAGGAGGGCTTCTGTTTCGTGTGGCCAGGACCCACACTGGACCTGACACTGAATACTTCTACTATCATCCCTGTGTATGGATTTAATTCAGGCCTCTTCACAGTCTTTGCCATATGGAAGGATGGTCACGTGACTGTTTCTTCCTTGATGCATCCCTTCCCCACAGAAGGACATAGAAACTGTTCCCGATCTCTTGCTACTCTAGGTATCGCTGGAAACCCGTATCCTTGATCCTTGCATATACTTTCTCTTTTTGCCCCTCTTTTGTGTTTGTTTTACATGTATATGTGTTTATTATGACCTTCTGGGGTCTTTTTTTATAGCTTGCAGGAGCCTTAGCGTTTGCCAGTCGGCCTTTCTCAGATGAGTACACTGAGCCCCAGACGTGTGGCATGACAGGCCCAGACCCACAGGGAGTTTTGAGAGAGGAGCCACATCCCAGGTCAGAGGAGCAGCACGGATGTGGGGCGGCCTGCTGCGAAAGGCCTCACCAATCTCAAGAACTAGTCCGTTGTTTCTCTCCTTCTCCATCATAGAGCTTTTCCGTTTTCTAATCGACAGTTTGCAGCTGCGCATGCCTGTGGGGTGCCTGGATGGACACGTGCGCTCATGGTCGGCCCTAGCTCCTCAGCGTCTGTCCCGTCCCACAGTGCTCGGCAAACAGCAGTCTCCCGACAAATAGGACTTGGATGCGTGAACGACCTGAGGAATGGAATGACATGTGGATGCACAGTATACACACGTGCACACAGCGTACACACACACACACACACACACACACACACATCCTGTCTTTGGGGGATAGGCCCATACTATCATAGTCTTTCCTCTGTCCTTCATACGGGTCTGGGCACAATTTTCAGATTTGTTCTAAAACGTTCTGCTTTGGATTCACGACTCTGCAAGATCCCACCCCTCCTCCTGCCTTTTCTGCTGCCCTCCCCAAGCTCTCAGAATACCAGGCAGCTTAGCACAACCGAAGCATTCCAGATTTCCACTTTCCTCGGAGCCTTTGCTCCTGCTCCTGGCACCCGCAGTGCCCTAACCCCCTGTCTCCTCTATTCTTTAAAATCCAACTCAGACGTCAGCAACTCCAGCATTTGCCCCCATGAGAATGTCTCTGTCGCCTCCACCACCAAAACGTGGTATCCGTCCTGTCCCTACGAGTGTGGAGGGTTCCCTGTTCCTCGGTAGGCGGTGGGCTCCTGGAGCACAGTGGGCTCCTGTCTGTCATCCCTGTTTCCTCCCGTGGCGCCAAGAACAAAATAGGTGGATGGCAAAGGTGTTTCTACTTGAATTTAATTCAACCTCTGACACCCTCTAAAACACGTTTCTCTTTGTCTTTTCCCAGGTGTGTCGAACGAAGGTGATAGATCTCAGTGAAGGCATTTCCCAGCATGCCTGGTACCCTTGTACCATCAGCTACCCGTACTCCCAGATGGCTCAGACCACTTTCTGGCTCCGGGTAAGCCAAAGCTTTAAGAGCCTTAGACTCTCCAGCAGTGGCCCCCAGGAACCGACTCCCATGACCCTTCCTCAGGATGGCTTGTCTCCTCCCTGAGGGTGCTCATGGTCAGGACAGAGAACAAAACCCTTGGCAATAGGATGCTTCCTGAAATAGGATCCCTTCATCGCTCATGGAATGCCCCTCGTCATTCTTGTTTTGGCAAAGACTCTGGATACCTTTGGTCTTCCCGGAACCTTCTGTTCATTGCTCAAGGCCTTTTAAGATTGTCTTCTCCTCCTTGAAGGCTTAACCGATCCCCGCAGAGGAGTGACTGTTCTCTCCCTTCTCGTCCTGTGTTTGGTCATCTGTTGGATGGTGCTTGTCACACTATTCTGTGGCTCTCTTTGGGCCCATCTTCCTGACTGAGGATTGTGGACTGTATTGACTTTTGATTTGCACATCACTGACCCACTTTGAACTCCATGGTCCGCAGAAATGCGAGGGCTGGGTCTTACTCGGCTTTGTCTCCTTGCTGCCCAACACAGAGGCTAGCATGGAGAAGTGACAAATAATAATAGTACCTTTATTTTTTTTATGGTTTTAGTATGTGCCAGACACTTTGTTCCCATTATCTTACTGGAGCCTCACAGACACCCTATGATTGAGTTATTCACTTAATATATCACTTGCAGGGAGGTGAGGGAGCCCAGGCCCATGGACGCTGAGCCTCCACTCACTGTACACAGCTCAGCAGGAGCAGAGCCAAGTTGGCACAGAGCTTCCCACCTCAGAGCCTGTGCTCTTCACTGTGAGGTTTCCCTGCCTCCCTATTCCCATCCTGGACCCATGATGAGCGGCCCAGTCCCTAAAATGGAAGATGCTCCTTGAAACCCCCTGCGCCATGGCTGCTTCCCCAGCCACGTGCCCGAGCGTGACCCTCCTGTGTCTTCTGCATTTCAGGCATACTTCTCTCAGCCAATGGTGGCTGCAGCTGTCATCGTCCACCTGGTGACCGATGGCACCTATTATGGGGACCAGAAGCAGGAAACCATCAGCGTCCAGCTCTTTGATACCAAAGATCAGAGCCACGATCTCGGTGAGCGCGTTCTCATGCCCGTGGCCCTCGGGACCGTGTCTATCCAGGGCTTGGTTTGAGGAGCAGCTGAGACCTAGGTCTTCCTTCGCCTTCCCTCTTTCTTGCGTCTCTGTTTGGCGTTCTGGTGGCCTGCAAATCAGGAGGCCTTTGTGTATCCAGAGGGGCCTGGGTGTGGTAGATATGGGGATAAGGGGCCACCGTCCAAGTCCTCTCAACAGGCACCTTTAACCTCGCGCACCCCGTGTGACCCTCAGGAGACCCCGGGAAGGAGACCGAGCAAAGGCCCTTCCTCTAGGTATCAGCACCTGACACCCAGACAGGCCTTGGGAGAGCCCGGGTGGTGGGGCAGTGACCAGGAAGAGAGAAGGAGCCAGGAGCTTGGAATCGTAGCCAGGGCGCTTTACCCTGCAGCCCGAGGTGTCCCTCAGTCCCCCGCAGTGGCAGCCGTGTCTCCAGCACAACCTGCAGAGCTCCCCAGAGGAGGAGGGAGAAGCAAAGGCCAGTGTGGGGAGCAGGAAGGCGTATCCAGAGCCAGGTCCTGTCTGCCAAGGCGCTGCCTCCGCCCAGGGCTGGGGGAGGGCGGGGAGGACGGGGCCGCAGTGGTCAGGCTGTCACTTGCAGAGCCTCTGTGTACCCGCGTGTGCTCGGTGCAGAGTGGAGGGTCCCAGCCCCGGGGCTGAGGGCCCAGGCTTCCGTGCTGTCCCTGCCACTCACTGGGCTCGCAGAGGTGAACGCTTTCCACGACCTCAGAGCACCTCATGTGGCGTCTTGCTGTCCTCTTGTCCCCACGGTGCCATGTGATCGTCAGAGCGAGACTGAGCGGGAGTAATGGAGGGGCCCTCCCGGCGGTGGTAAGGGGGCCCAGCCCAGGGCCTGGCACCAGGAGAGTCCTGTTTCCGGTGCAGCCACTCCAGGGGCTGGGAATTCCAGGCCAGCCGGGGAGGCCGGGCTCCAGAGCGAGGCCTGCACCGCCCCCGGGGAGCTGGGTTCAGAGACCCGCGTGGAGCCAGCAGGCCAGGGGTCACCGCAGGGTCAAGCGGAAGCCCAGGGAGCGGGAGAGGGTTTCGTGTTTTGTTTTTCTGTTTACTTATTTAGTGAGTTTTAGAGGCGAGGGGGGACGTGTTAATAAGGAAGAGAAAGAAAACCCCTCCGGACTTATCTGGAATCCGGGGAAATTTCCCTAAGTGCGAGGCAAATATTTTCCTAGCTGTGCTGGCATCGCAGAGGCCCCGGGGGCCGGGGGACGCCCCCTTCCACAGAAGCTACTTGGATCCCGTGACCCCGCGCCCGGGGCTTCGGCGTGTCCCTGTCCCTCCCCGCGGGGTCCTCTGTCCTCAGCATCCTGCCCCCTGCGCCCCCGGGACTGACCGCGGAAGGGCACCTTCTGGAGCAGGAGCCGGACGCCCAACCCAGCAGGCCTGCCGGGCGGGGATCACCCCCGTGGTAGATGCAGAAGCGGGTTTAGCCCTTTGCTGGGGTCACATGGCTGCGGTGTGACCAGCTGAGCACCCCGTGAGCCGAGGCCGGCAGACAGCAGAGCCAGCGTCCGGCCCACCCGGCCCACCCGGCCGCCCCCTTCCCTCTCCTGGGTGCACCCTCCTCTCTGCCGCCCGCCTTCGTCCTGGACGCCCGGGGACCTGCTTCCGGCTCTGGAGGGACCCGGGGTTCTGGAAGGCTGTTCCGGGCGCCTCCGGGAAGCCCCCCTGCCCGGCTTCTCCACGTCACCCTGAGCACGGCTGCGGGGTCTGCGCCTCACAGGCCGGGCTCCTGCATCAGCACCGAGGCCAGGCCTGGCCCCCCGGGAAGGGCCGGCTCCCCTGGATGGTTCCTACCAGCTGTGGGCTGCCTGGGAAGGCCGCCTGGCCTGCGGGCCCCGTCGCCGTGCGGGAGGGTGGTCAGGGCCAGCCACGCCCGTCGGGGGGGCGGCCCGGGGGGAGGGCGGGCGGCTGTGGGCGCTGGGTGAAGGGAGAGCTTAGGGGGCAGGGAGGCACAGGGATTGGAAAGATTTGGAACCAAGAGAAAAAGGCAGACAAAGAAACTTTCAATCAAACTCAAAATCCCCACTGGCCACCCAATGGTGCTTTTGTGCAGTGACATGAAAGGGTCTGGGGGCTTCGGGAAGGGCCCGTTGGGGGGGCGTGACTGGCCCTGAGTAATGAGCCTGGCCCCGCGGCCCTCTGTCTCCCCTGACAGGCCTCCATGTCCTGAGCTGCAGGAACAATCCCCTGATTATCCCCGTGGTGCATGACCTCAGCCAGCCCTTCTACCACAGCCGGGCGGTCCGTGTGAGCTTCAGTTCACCCCTGGTCGCCATCTCGGGGGTGGCCCTCCGCTCCTTCGACAACTTTGACCCCGTCACCCTGAGCAGCTGCCAGAGAGGGGAGACCTACAGCTCAGCCGAGCAGAGGTAAGGGACCCCGGGTCGCATGCCCTGGGCCGTTGGCTGGGGTTCGGCGGCGCACGGACATGCGCGTTGCCTCCCTTCTCCGGCCTCGGGCCTCCAGCGGGCCCTGCCCTGGGGTCTACGCGGCCCACCCGGCGTGGGGCTCCGGCTCCCGGGCCTGGCAGGGAGGGAAGCAGGCGGGCGCGGTGGGAAGGCCCTGCCTCCCGCTCACAGTCCCCACCGCCGCCGATGGCCGGCTTGCGTGGGCAACAGCACGTCCCCTGCCCGGGTCTGGGCATCCACGTTTGAACAAAGAGGGGCCGGGGGCGGGGGTTCGCCGCCGTGCAGCTCCGACACGCTGGGATGTCTAGGAGGATGCAGGGGACTGGCACTGGCTCCAGCCCGGCTCCCTGGACTTCAGCCATGGGGAAGAGTCCGTGTCCACCCCAAGCCTAGCCCCGGAGATGCCCTCAGCGGTCTCGGGGGCCCTGGCAGCGGCCTCACGTCTCTCCATCAGTGCGTCTCATGTGGTGTCAGTGACGCATCCCGCTTGAAGCTGGGAGAGCTGGGGTCTCCGGGGAGCGATCCGAGTTTGGGGGGTGCTCCTACTTGGGTTTGGATGTGCCCCTCCTCGCCTGCATGTCCATGGCAAGGCACGTTACGTTTCTGAGTCTCACTTTCCTGTTTTTGAATAAACGGGCGGGAATATCTACACACACACACACCCACACACACACCCCCACCCCGGGTGGCCATGAGGGCTAGTGGTGCGCCGTCCACGCACGTCCTCTCACAGGCCGCTGGGCACCGTGCAGAGGCGAGGTATGGACACGGAATATTTGCGGCCCCTTCCGGATCCGACTGCGGTGCGTCTCCGCCTGGAACTCCGCACAAGGCCCTTCAAGCAGGAAGCCGCCCTGGAGATCACCCAGGACACCCAGAGTGTCCAAACTCCCCAGAATCCCGGGGCCCCCAAAGGGGAAGGGCTGGTCCAGGCTCACACAGCACCTCTCATGTTTGTTTAATGAGATCCAGAAGGGGAGAGAGAGAGAGAGAGGGACTGAGGCGGGGGGCGCAGGGGCCTCGGTGGGCTCCCCCAGGGGGAGGCCCTCTGAAAGGCGAGCCAGTCCTGCCCCGTATACCTGGGAGCAAGGAGAAGAAAATGTTTGGGACCGTGGTTGGGGGGGGGCACTGCCTTTCCCACGCCCCTGCCGCCACAGGGGACTCAAAAGGTGGTTGCAAAACCCACATTGTTTTGCACCCACTGTCTCTAGCTTCTGTTGTGCAAAGTCTGTTGCAATCGTTCGGAGGCAAAAGAGCTCCTTAAATATCACTTTATATTTCACACTAAAAGGGCTTTTTCCTCCCCGGCTCTCCAGACTATAAAAATAAGTCAATTCTCAGAACCCAGGGAAACAGTGTCGATGGGAAATGTAAGTCCCTGAGACCTTTCTGCAGTGCTTTCCGTCCCATCCTTGCCCGGCCACCGGGACCACGGGCAAGTTGACTGAGGCCAGCCCTGGCTTCTCCGAATTCTTCATTAGCAGTAAACCGTTAGAAGTGCCTAACCCCAGAAACAAATCAATTGCTCCAGCATTTGTTGAGTTCTTTGACTTGGGGCCGAAGAACTGCACCCCCCCCCCCGCGCCATCCCTGGCTGCTTATGTGACTCTGAGCCCGTCACTGCGCCTCTCTGGGCCTCCGTTTCGCCGTCCATAGGAGGATGGTGATGCATTGGATGTTGTCCCTGGTCCTTTCCCGTTCTAACATTCTGTGGTTCCCAAGAGCTGGTGGGGGTGTACGGGGGGCAGAGGGAACCAACGTGCACTTTGTTACCACGTTTCATTATTTTATGTCATTATGACACCTGTCCCGTGAGGTGCGGACAAGAGCGCAAGAGTCAAGCCGTCCGGGCGGTCAGGAGGCAGAGCCCTGCGTCGTCTGCCCCTAACAGGCACGCACACCCGTCGGAGCCAAGCGTGTCTCGGAGAGAAGGGGACCCGTCCCGGCTGCTCACGCGTGGGCCTCTAGTGAGCGGGGCGGCTGGAGAGGAGAGAGCCGAGGTCCGGTCCGGGGGCCTCAGAGGCTCGATGGACCGACGGCTGGGGGGTGAGGACCCCTCCCGGAGGCTCCGGGGAAGGGGGGCTGCTGGGGAGGGGAGCAGCTGCTCCCGGAGAGCCCGAGAGGCACTTACCCAAACAGTCAGGACCCCACAAATGTGCAAATGCATTAAAACAAACAAACCGGGAGGAAAGAAAAGAAAAATAAGCAACAACTGTAAAAAGCCATGGGATGTTTTTCTTCTTTCTCAAAACACCAAGGTAAATAGCATCACTTTTTACAGCGCACATTTCAGCTGGCTCGGGCGGCGCGGGCCTCTGACCTCAGCTGCTGCCCAGGTCCGGAGAGGCCGCCCCGGCCCAGCCCCAGCCCCAGCCCCAGCCTCAGCCCCAGCCCCAGCCCCAGCCCCAGCCCCAGCCCCAGCCCCAGCCCCAGCCTCAGCCCCAGCCTCAGCCCGCCCCTCGGTCTGGTGCGGCCCCTCCTCCGTCCACCCTTCTCCCTTCTCCTTTCTGCTCCCCTGTCCTGGGAGCAGCGTGACCGATGCCCAGTGGGCGCCACGGGTCACTCCGGCAAAGTCAGTGCAGGTGGTGTGTTCAACCCAGATTCCAGGGGCTCGAGGCCCCCACGGCCAGAGGAGGCCCACGGGAGAGGAGCAGGGTCAGGCTTCGAGGGAGAGGACCAGGTGTGGAATCACAGCCCAGTCCCAGGCCACAGCTGGGGGACGGGGGAGCCTCGGGGGTGCGGCCGGCCAGGGGCAGAGGCTGCCTCAGTGAGGGACGCGACAGCCATGGGTTGAGGCTCTGGCGTGTCTGACACGTACAAACACGTACACACACACCCTCACACGTGCACACACACGCACACTATCCTGTGCTTCTAAACAGAGATTGAGCAGCTATTATAGACTTCAGTGGGCCCCGTGCTTACACGATCAGTGAACTCCCATCCTCTCTCTCCTCTCCTCTATCTCCTCTCCCCTCCCCTTCCCTCCCTTCCTTTCTTCCCTCCCTCCTTCCTTCCCTCCCTCATTTCCTTCCCTCCCTCCTTCCTTCCCTCCTTCCTTCCCTCCTTCCTTCCCTCCCTCATTTCCTTCCCTCCCTCCCTTTCCTCTTCCTTCCTTCCTTCTTTCCTTCCTTCCTTCCTTCCTTCCTTCCTTCCTTCCTTCCTTCCTTCCCTCCTTCCTTCCCTCCTTCATTCCTCCAGCCCCTTTTATTGTTTGCATCCTCTCTCCCTCTCCCTCTCCCTCTTCCCCATGCCGGCCCACCCAGAGAAGGGCAGTTCTGATAGTGAGCTAACCTTTGTAAGCCAGCTCTAGGAGGAAATAAATTCTTCACGGGACCAGATTGACTCCTCCCAGCCGGCGTGGACCTAGACCAGGCGGTGTGCGGGTGAGGGATGGTGCCCACAGGAGTTCCTGGACTCGGTGCCCCAAGAGGAGCCCACGTGCGAGTGTCCGTCCCATCAGATGACTCTACAGGAGTTTGTGTGTGAGATTTTGAGCCTGGAGAGAAGCTTCTCGTGGCCAGAGACCACAGGCTCTCCCATTTATCCTGCCCACAAGCAGGTCAGCACCTGTCGGCACACCTGTTGGGAGCTGGTGTGGGGGATGCGCCTGCAGACAGAACTGCTGTGCTGAGCATGTGTCTCTCCGACCATGACAGAGGCTCCTGACTCTCCTCCAAGAGGCGGTTCAGCTTCGGCTCCTATCAGAGGTCTCCTCCGTTTCCATGCACATCCTTGTCAATAATGGGGGATTTTCACAATCTCTCCCCCCGCCTCCCACCGAAAGGCTCTGAAATGATCTACGTCTGTTATTTTGTCTTCATAAGATCGTGGTCCCTGAAAGCTCGGACCTCTGACGGATTGTCTGCTTCTGCGGTCCCAGCAAGGGCCGTGAGTCCCCAAAGCCAGGCGGCCGCTTCCCGGCAGGACTGGCATCGCCGCAGGAATCGCAGAGGCCTTCCTCTTGATCACAGGTTTCAAGGCTGCGGTCACAGGGGCCAGAGCGGAGCCCACCCTGTGCTGGGCCTCCCCAGTCCTCTTCCCTCATGACTTGCTGACGTCTGACCCTCAGGAGCGCTCATAGCGACGATGTCGCAGGCTGGGAGACACGATGGGGGTGGCCCGCGGGCCACCTGGGCCAGGAGTGACCCTGCCTCTGCTCTGCTGGCCAGCTGGCTGCCACCCCGACCCTGCAGGCCTCGACTTTGCCTCGTCACCCTGGGCCGAACGCCTCACTGGCTCTGGGGATTCCAGGGTGCAGAGCCTCTGGGGATCCCCTCCCAGGCTGAAAAGAAAAAAAAATAATTTTGTCCTTTTTTTTTTTTTTTACATGAGAATCCAGGAATTTGCATCCCGAATTTAGTTTTTCATTTTTTTTCATTTGTTTTTTACTGAAGTTCGATTTGCCAACGTATAGTATCACACCCAGTGCTCATCCCATCAAGTGCCCCCCTCAGTGCCCGTCACCCCATTATCCCAACCCCCACCCACCTCCCCACGGGAGTCCTGTCTTGATCTTTTCTTCTCAGTCTTGCTTCCCAGGGGCCCTGCAGCCCTCCTGCCAGGAGCATCTTCTCTCCCTTTTCCCGTGTGGACGTGCTGTCTTCTCCGCTGTCCCCATCTGAGCGTCCCGGACTGATCGATAGACCACCTTGCCGCTAGGATCCCCCTGCCCCGCGGTGTAGTCGCAGCACTGAGGCAGGCAGGGCACAGCCCGGGGTGGGACCTTCATCCGCCCTTTCACTACTGGTCTTCTGTGTTCAGGTTGAGCAACATCCATCCTTTGGGTTGAGCATGATTGGGGGCCATTTCCCTGGGCAGTGGGGACAGTGTTGGGGGACTGGCTGGTGCATCACTTAGGATATGCTTCTATGTGGGACTTGAGTCCGTAAGTAAATACATGAAGTATATATATATAATAAATATATAATAAGTAAATTTATATATAATAAATAAATATATAATATATAATAATTATAATTTTATTTATAATATTATAAATAAATACTATATCAAATATATTAATATATATTTATAATAAATAATATATCATAAATAATATATTAAATATAATAATATATTAATATATTAATAAAATTATATAATTATATATAATTATAAATTTCTAAATATCTGCTTATCTTTGGCTGGGGCTGCATCTCCATCTTTGCCCAGATGTGAGAATTTCATTGATAAAAGTACCTATGTCCCTTCCCCCATCCCTCAGATCAGCCATGTCCTCCCTCTGAGAAGTATCTTCCCTTATTCCTCCTTTTGTTATTTTTATTGCTCATCACTGGTATTGAATCCTTCCCCCAGTTTGTTTTTAATGAAGCCAGAGGCTTTTCGGCCTTTGTTTTCCCTGTTTTTGTGTTTCAGCAATGACAGGGAGGTATCTGGGAGGGGCACGTGGGGTAATGTGTATGGTTTTGGACAATGTGTTCCCACAACCCTTCCAGCTAATGGGAAAGCAAAGAGAAGAACAGGGGCTGAGGGGACGGAGGGCGGACCCACTGGCGGGTCCTTGCCTTGGGACAGGCCAGCTGAACTCGTGGAGTCTCACTTTCCTCTTCTTGAGAATGGGAGTCCTCGTAGTACCTCCAGGAGTTACGGTGAGGGTGCAAGTCAGGTGATGCAGGGAAGACATAGCGGCTGACACCTGGTGCACATCGCCGTCTCCCCTTTTTCTGCCTGTCTTCAAGCCCGCAGGCCGGGCACACACCGATGTGCTGAAACGGCATGCTCTGGAGCACACTAATCCAGAAATGTCCCATTGGGAAAGGTTATCAGTTTGGGAAATAATGTGTGTCGCAGCCCCTTCTGGAAATCCCCAGTGTGCACTAGAACATTCAAGGTTCTGAGTAGTCCTGCAATTAAAAAAAAAAAAGCTGACTTACTAATCCAGCTCTTTTGACCATGAAACCTTTGTGACCAGGAGATATTTTCATTCTACAGCAGAGAGAGCCAGAGTAGAGAAACCACCTTCTCTTGCAGCATCACGGTTCCCAAAGTATTTCTCATGCGTGGGCCTTTTGATTATATGAACGTGCTGAGCTCCATTCTGTCCTGGACTTGGTGCACTCTTGCTTCCGCCTAGGACTCCTTCTGCCCCAGACCTTTGCATGGCTTATCCCTTGGCATCGTGGAGGTCTTAGTTCAGATGTCCCTTCCTCATGGAGGCTTCCTTCCCCAACCCACCTGCACAGGTGTCCTTCCCCCCAGCCCCCAACAGTCATCCTCTGTATTTCACCTTTAGTGCCCTTTCTGCGGCATATCACTGTGGGAAACAGGCTTCCTTATGATTTTTCTGGGGCTCATGTCCTTTCTCCTCAATAACACAGGTGCCAGGCGTCCTAGGAAATTCCCCAGTGTTTAGAACAGGGCAGTGAGGCCCCTAGACCAGGTCTGTTGAACAGATGAATGAGTGGCTGACATGTCACCCTGTTGACACTCTTGAGAGATAAATTGGCTTATTACTTCCATTTTGTGGATGAGAAGACTGAGGCTTAGAGCATCAGGGAACTTTCCAGGGTTAAGCAATTGGTAAATGGCCTTGCTGGGGCTTAGAACCCGGATTAGCCCAGTTGCTAAGCCCTGTGCCCTTTCCACTGTAGCAAATCAATTCTTTTTTTTATTTTCAGTTTCTTCTTTTTCTTATGAAGAACATTACCGTGCAGAGAAACCGGGTGGGGGGTACATGCTGCTTTTACAACTTCATGGCCCCACAGTCCGGGGCGGCCCGGAGCCCCCTGGTCGTCACCCTGGGAGACACGGATCAGAGGGCCAGTGTGGGAGCTGCTAGCGTACGGAGCAAATCGACTGAGATTGGAACCATGTGGCTCTTGCCCCCCGCGCTTACCCACCGTGGACACGTGCGTCGTGGGGTGTCCGAGCCCTTGGTCGGCTCCTCAGCCACTGTCCTGGACGCCTCCCCGGGGCATGTGGCGTGGTGCAGGCGACTCTGTCAGGGGCAGGAGAGCAGGTGGAGAAGCCAGTATGTCTGCAGGTGTCCCCGTCGCCCTCTCACTGTGCCTTTGGGAGCGGGTGTAGGTGGAGATGCAAAGCCCCCATCCCTGTGGGTCTGAGGCCTACATCAAGTGCTTCCCTTTTCCGAAGATTTGAAGAAAGGGAATTTGTGATGTGTGGAGGCTTTTAGCTCCACCCCCAGCCCAAGCGTGACTCACCAGGCCCCCGAGCAGAGGAGAGAGCATGGCGAGGAGTGACCATCTTCCGAGAGGGCCCCCAGCGCAGTTTCCCGAAATGGGTACCAAGAAAAAAAAATGAGGAATCCCTTCTGAAGCTGGTTTGGCCACCGATGGCTCCCTGCCTCCTCGCTCTCCGCGCATCCCGGGTGCCAGGCAGTGTAGACAGTCCGAGAGTCAAGAGGCTACTGAAAACTGCCCCCGACAAGCTGTCAGGGTTCCCATTCAGCATCTCAACCTCCAGCGTGCTCAAGAGCTATTGCCCGACACGGCCGCCCCTCGTTTCTTGCCGCTTAGGAGACACCTACTGTATGCACCGCTGCTTTACTGCAGTGCCGAGGACACCCGGATGAAACAGGCCTTGTCTCTACCCTCAGGGAAGTTCTAGTCCAGGTGTGGGGCCAGGTTAACAACAAGGACTTCAGACCCACACATCTGGGTGGGAACCTAAGGAACACGATCTCACTGGCCCCTGGTTTTTCCGACCATAAAATGAATAACACTTAGCTCATAGGGGTGTTGGGAGGCTGGGGTGAGCTCATGTGCATAAGCAATCGGTGAATAGCCGCTAATGTTACCGAGTGTCTGTGTAACGGTGACAGGAGGGGAGAGAGCATCGAGCCCAGGGATTTAATATTTCCATTTCCTCGAGGATTAGCACGCGTTCCGGCGCACGGTGGGCACCCAGGTCCCTGTGTTTTCAGCGCACGAGGCGCGAGGCCCGTTAGAGGAGGGCAGAGTGCCCGCCAGGATGCTCCCCATGGGGACCCCGGGGAAGCTTCCCGTAGAAATTGAAGAGAGGCTAGACTGCAGATTGGCAGGAGGACTAGAACGGCAGCTACAGCAAGAAGCAAGGCGTGATCGCTGTGCGGCTTTGCCAGCAATTCATAAATCACTTCGCAGTTTCTACAAGACTTGCACATTCAGCGCCGCCCCGGTTGAGTCTCGTGGCCCTACGGGTGGGCCCAAATTTGAGCAAACTCTGGAGCTCAGAGAGGTGACGTAGCCAACGTGACGCAGCCTCTAGGTCCCGGAGCACAGGCCCGTTTACACGGTTCCCCGCTACTTAGTGAGTGTGTTTGTGTGTCGGGAATCCCCCCGGGGTGGGTGCCGCCACGAGCCGCGAAGAGGCTGTCGATCACCGTGGCGCCGGCCTGCAAGGACCTCGGTGGATTCTTGCTGGCGTCGTGGTCCCTGCCTCACGGGTGGAGAAGCTGAGCCTCTGTGAGGTTTGCAGGTGACGCCATGCACGGCTTTCTGCGAGATGTGAACCCTGGGGCGCTGGGATGAACTCTGCTGCCCCCGGGGCTGTGTCCGCAAAGCGGGCCCAAGCCCGTCCTCTGTGTCTGCCTCCCGGGAGGGCGGCGAGGGAGTCCATCAGCGCCCCTCCCAGCTGGAGTGCAGGGGTGCTGCGAGCGGGGTGCCGCGAGCGAAGCCCCGCTCACCCCCTGTTCCTTTCCTCCCCAGCTGCGTGCACTTCGCGTGTGAGGCCGCCGACTGCCCGGAGCTGGCGGTGGAGAACGCTTCCCTCAACTGCTCCAGCAGTGACCGCTACCACGGCGCCCGGTGTACCGTGAGCTGCCGGACGGGCTACGTGCTGCAGATACAGCGGGACGACGAGCTCATCAAGAGCCAGGTGCGCCAGGTGCCGCGCTCAGGGTCCCTCTTCCACCCCAGAGCGGCTGGCCGGGGGCACAGCATGTCCCCTGCCGAATCCCCAGCACTTCACACGGGCTGCCACCCGGCAAATGCTCAGTAAACAGGTGTGGATCGAATGAATGGATCCATCGACCTGGCATTTCTAAGAGTGTGGTTCCCGTGCAGAGTAGCATTGTGCACAGCGCGTATCAGAGCCATGGGGAGGGCGTGAGAACAGTGGGGAGGGCGTGAGAGCCCTGGGGAGGGTATCAGAGCCGTGGGGAGGACATGGGAGCCGGGGGGAGGGTTGTAGATCCAGAAACCCACGTGCCGAGCATTTGGGAAGGAAACCCTGGCAGGCAGGACTCTGCTACAGTTGCATGGGCCGCTTAGAAAGAGGCGAGCCCTCTGCCGACGAGGTGTTCGCTCACTCACTGTAATTGTAAAACAGACTGTAAAACATCTGTTCGCCGGGAACCAGATGCCGTAGTAGGTGCTAGAGAAAAAGGAAAAAAATAGTCACTAAGATAAAGCTAGGTCGTCCTCCGGGGGAACACTCCGCCGGGGCAGGCAATGTGTGAGTAATGACCTCCCGGTGTGATAAACTCCAGTCGAGGCAAGTGCCAGGCAGGCGTGGTGCAAGCCCAGGGGGCTTCCTCTGGAGAAGTGACTTGACAAAGGGACCCAGACCAGTAGACACAGGCGTGTGCACTGAGGAGGGTGCCTGGGCACAGCAGAAGTGGCCTGTGAGGGCCTCTTGGTGAGAAGGAGCATGCACAGATGATTTATTTTTTCGCCTGAGCTCACCCACACAAGGAGGCTGGAGGGGCGGGGCCCCAGGCCCCAGGTCAGGAGGTTGGAGGTTTACACTTGGGGCAGCAGGGAGCTGTCGAAGAAGGTGACGGGCCCAGGTGACGGTTGGTACAGGCGCTCCTGGCTGCGCACCTGGGTGGAGGGTTCTGGGGCCCCATCACCAGACGCAGCCTTTTCAGGGGCCCTGCCCACGGGCTTCACCTTCGTGCTGCAGACACGCGGGGACACCATCCTCCAGAGCTTCTGGGCCTGAGCGGAGTCCCCGTCAGGCGCTCCGGGGCCCTCAACCCCTGGTCTTCGACACCCACTTCCCGGTGTCGGACGCGGCAGGTCTGAGGTCCTGTGGAAACGATTGGGCTGTTTTGGCAGCGAGGGACCTCGGCTCCCTTTGATGTGCACCTAAAAGGGGAAAAATGTCCTTTGCTTTTAAAATCCCAGATCGTGGTATGCCCGGGTGGCTCAGTGGTTTAGCGCTGCCTTCGGCCCAGGGCATGATCCTGGAGACCCGGGATCGAGTCCCGCGTCGGGCTCCCTGCATGGAGCCTGCTTCTCCCTCTGCCCGTGTCTCTGCCTCTCTCTGTGTGTCTCTCATGAATAAATAAATAAAATCTCTTAAAAAAATAAAATAAAATCCCAGATCCACATTCCTCGGCATCCCCATCCCCCGGGATTTGGCGACTTCTGCCCTGAGTGTGCCGTCCTCTCTTGGCTTGGAAGCTCGGCCTCACCCTTCTACCCGCGCCCTCCTGCCACCTTCCGGCTTAGTTCAAATCCCTGCCAGCTCTTTTCGCTTCTCCCCGGCCCGTCCCATCTTCACATCTAGGCCTCCTGACTCCCTCAGAGCAGGGGTGGCTCCTAGAGCGAGCGAACCATGGGGGCAGCGCCAGTGGGAGAGGCAAGGGATGGGCCTGTGGTGTCACAGCCCAGAGGACAAACATCGGGGCCTCCGACATCCCAGGGCAGTGCCTGCTGGTGCCAAACTCCCTGCTACCCCCTGCAGAGCCAAGCTATGAAGACCAAGAGCCCGTGAACCCCGTTGTGCCATTCACACAGGCTGGGTCAGGAGGGGAGGCATGAGGCCCAAGGAGGCCGGAGTGCTTGTCGGGTCTGGGAGACTCCATGGGGAGCACTTCACAATGTGGCCATTGGGTTCAAGTCCCCCGGAGCCTCTTTGTTGTCCTTGTTATTTAAAGATCTTATTTATTTATCTGAGAGAGAGAGGGAGAGTACGCGCAGGGGGAGGGGCAGAGGGAGAGCCCATCCCGGGGGCCCCATCCCAGGACCCGGGTTGCACTCTGAGCCCAGGGCACACGCTTCAGCAGCTCAGCCCCAGGTGCCCCTCGTGCGTCCTCTTCACAGCTGTGTAGCTCGGAGCTCGCCAACGTCTCTGGGCCTCGGGTCTGCATCTGCACAACGGGAGCCGGGGTCCCCAGCTCAGGCAGCTGGGGGGATCATCAGGAGCCGGTTGAAGGTCACCCTTGGGCTCGTGGGGCCGGGATGAGACTCATGTGTAGCGTGGGAGAGGCGAGTGGGATGAGTTGGCTGTGGCTTAGGGTGCCCGCCTCTGCCTTTCAGGTGGGACCCACCGTCACGGTGACTTGTTCCGAGGGCAAGTGGAACAAGCAGGTGGTCTGTGAGCCCGTGGACTGCGGCGTCCCAGACCAGCATCACGTCTACGCCGCGTCCTTCTCCTGCCTTAAAGGGACCACCTTTGGCAGCAAATGCTCCTTCCAGTGCCGTCACCCCGCGCAGTTGAAAGGTATGGACGAGGGGCCCTTGGGCTTGGTTTGTCCTACTTCTGGGTCATCCCCTGGGTCCCGCACACCAAGGGCAGGCCAGGGGTTTCTCTGCCCTCCTGCCGCCGCTCCACCAGTGGAGTGTTTGTACACTGCCTTTCAGTGCAGCCAAGGAGAAAGTCGAGTGTGCAGAAGTGACCCCAAAATGCCCTCCAGGGCCTGGCAAGTCTTCCAAGAGGAGGAGGGGAGGGAGCGAGGAAGAAAAAGATGGTAGGAAATAACATTTGGAACTGACGTGACTGGTGCACTGGCTAGGATTAGGGCCCAGGAAGTCCACACGAGAAGTCCTGTTTGCAGAGCCTCAGAGAGGTTAAAGACCTTGCCCAAGGCCACGCTCTCTGCAGTCGGATCCGCGTTGGGGCCTGGGTGTGACTTGTACCAAAGCCACTGCTCCTCCTTAGGAAGGGTCTGCTGGGAGAGGCGTGTTGGGGCAGGAAGCACTTTGCTGGGGCATCTCCTGGGCCAGGCCCCAGGGTGTCGGGGTGAGGGGGGCAGAGTCGGGCACACTGGAGGGGAGGCCTCGTCTTGCAAACGGGTAAGAGGCTAGCCGGGGTGACCCAGAATGTCAGGACCAGAGGGCTTCTCAAAGCTCACGTGGAATAACTGAAGATTTGGAAACATGGTGACACCGAGGCCCAGTGACGGGAAGGAACTTGTACGAAATCACAGACCAAATTAGTGGTATTTTTGGAACAAATGCTCTTGGACTCCAGTCAGAATACTGGGTTTTGATGTGACACAGGATTTCCAAGTTGTGATGGCTCAACTTACAGTTTCTTGATGGTGCACAAAAGTGGCATGCATTCCGTAGAAACCATTTCGAGTTCTGCATTTCGACCTTCTCCTGGCTGCCGATACGGGGTCCAACGCAGCCTCGTGGTGCTGGGCGGTGGCACCTTGCAACCGGTGCCCGTACAGCCGTTCCATCCCCACACAACCATTCTCTCTGCCACTTTCAGTATGGTTTTCAACAAATTACATCAGGTAGTCAACACTTTGTTATAACATAGGCTTTGCCTTCAACAACTTTGCCCTACTCTGTGGGCTGCTGTAAGTGTTCCAAGCGTGGCTCAGGTAGGCCGGGCTAAGCTAGGGTGTTCAGTGGTTAGGAATACAAATGCATTTTCGACTTGCAATATTTTCAACTTACTTTGGGTTTCCTGGGATGTAACCCCATCATACGTTGAGGAAAATCTATAAACCCATTTCTCAGAAGTGCCAGGACCCTCCCTCTTCCTTGTCTTATCAGAGGGAACGTTGTCCGTTTGCCAGATACCCACAATGTGATTTCATTCAAGCCCGGGTCCTACCTCCGATGAGTCCTACCATCCAGCAAAGGTCCTGCCATCATTCCTCTGAGGGGGAATAAGTAGATTCCATGGGGTGTGGGGAGATGGGGGGAGATCTATGGACTTCCTCAAACTTGAATGTAATATTATGTGTTCATGAGTTTCAGGCATTTTAATGATGGGAGAGAGTCAATAGTTTCCCCAAATTTCCAATGATTACTGGACATGAGTTTCTAGAGGGCAGTGGCTATGTCTAATCCATTTTCACATCGCTGTCAGCAAGCCCAGAACCTGTGCTTAGTAAGACTTAATATAAGTGTTTTGACTGGATGGCTGGATAAATTGATAAAAGTAATACCGCAGGAAATGTTTCTTGTGAGAAATGAATGAAAGACCAAGTAATCTTAGTAAACTACCCTGGAATAAAACCAGGAAGCAGTGATGGAAAGGAAGCAGCCTTCGGGTCCCCTGGTTTTTAACCCCAGATGACTTGAATTCAGAAGCTATAGACATTTCAAGTGAGGTTCTCTAAAGACGTAGGCTGGGGAGAAGTGAAGAGATGGTGGAAATTGTAAGCCTCCACCTTTCACGCTTTCTGAGTCCTTCCCTTGGCTCAGATGTTGGGCATGTTGATAATGCCAGACCAAGAAATCACACTTCTCCCCTCAATCAGAGGCCTTTGGGAAGGAGCAGTATGTAAATTAGCATTGATTATCATGGCACCCATTGTGGCTAATAATGATTCTTTAAAAAAAATAAAAAAAAAAAGATAAAAAAAAAATAAAAAAAGATTTATTTTAGAGAGAGCAAGCTAGAGAGAGCACGCAAGCATGTACTCACAAGGGTGGGGGGCAAGGGACAGAAGAAGAGAGAGAACTCAAGCTGACTCAGTGCTGAGTGGGGAACCTGATGCAGGGCTTGAACACACAACTCTGAGTGGAAACCAAGAGTTGGACGCTTAACCTACTGTACCCCCCAGGTGCCCTGCAAATAATGATTCTTCATCAAAGTGATTCAGACCCTTCTGCTGTTGCTTCTCTGCTAACTATGGTGGAAGGGGAGTGACCCCTGCTGTGGAGACGAGGCCCCAGAGGGACCATCATTTTGATAGTCGTGGATCCTAATTTAGATCTTCCCTTTGAGAATGCAGAGAAGCATCTCGCCAGCGGCCACACTGACCCACTAGGACCCCCTAGCGTTTCATGCACCTTGGTTGTCAGCATCATCTGGTGCTCAATCCCAGATCTGATGCTTCTGCTTGGGTCTGCAGGCAGTAAGGACTGGGTGAAGGTCCTGCTACCTCTCTCTTGAACTTGTTAGTGACCCCCTTTCTCAAGCAAGAGGGTAAACAGCTTTCTTCCTCCATTTTTTTGTTTGCTTCCCTGTCCTCCCTTTGTTTTGCTTTTCCGAGCAGCATCACTGAAGTGAAAAGGGCACCGTCTTTAGAATCAGACAGACTGGGATTCCTCTCCTGGCTCTGTCCCAAACTGTTGATTTCAAAAGAGCTATTTCATGGCTCTCAGCCTCAATACGCTCATCTGTAGAAGGGATACAGGTGTGCCCATATGGAAGGGTCAGGTTGAGGACTGAAAGAGGTGGTGTGCTCAGTGAATACGGACCTTCCCCATGGGGCACCCCTGTGAGGACCTGTGCCACGTCCTCCCTCTCCCAGGCCTGACCTCTCTGTTTCGTGGAGGCCTTAGTCCTGGGAGCTGTGTAGATACATCCTCCATGCTCCTCCCAGGACCTGAAGATTAAGGGTTGTCAGCCCAGCAGCCACCACCCAGGACAGGCGGTCAAAGGTAGCCCCTGGGACCTGCAATAATGTGGGTAGCACCACAAGCCCACTTCCCCTTCTAGCCCTGGTGAGTTTTTCTTGAATATACCCACTTTCACTTAATTTCTGAGTCCTCTTCAAGATGTATGCAAAATATCCTGCAAACTCACAGCCTTAGAGTCACTTCTGCCAATGTACGCCACCAACACAGAACCTACAAGAACAGAGGGAAATTATATTCTCAAGTCAAAACAACAGCAATAACACCACCGCTTCAGAATCATAAATGCTTAATTAAAAGGCTGAAAATGCCACATTATTTATATCACCCAGTGAACCTCAACTCAAGCGTGTTGGGTGCACTTGATATTGAATGTGGAGTGGGGCTTCTAAAGCAAGCATGCCTTGGAGTGCCTGGCTGGCTCCATTGGAAAAGCATGGGGCTCTCGATCTTGGGTTGTGAGTTTGAGCCCCATAGTGGGTGTAGAGGTGACTTAAATAAATAAATAATCTGCGCCCTGGGTGGTGTAGCAGTTTGGCGCCTGCCTTTGGCCCAGGGCACACTCCTTGAGACCCGGGATCGAATCCCACATCGGGCTCCCGGTGCATGGAGCCTGCTTCTCCCTCTCCCTGTGTCTCTGCCTCTCTCTCTCTCTCTCTCTCTGTGACTATCATAAATAAAAAATTTAAAAAAATTAAAAAAATAAATAATCTTTAAAAAAAAGTAAGCATGCCTTTATCCTACAAAGATCTTTTTTAAAAGGCCTGCTTTGTACTTATGGCTTCTGTTGGCTTTTCTGTCTGTTTGCCTCTCCAACTCAGATGAAAACTCAGCCTATTTGCACAAGATAGCCAATGCCACTGAGCACTTCCTGATTTCTCAGACTTTACCAAAGACAGGGGTGTGAGCTGGGTGGACACAGAGAGTGGTCACATCCTATAGCGCCCCGCAGTGAACCTCTGTGCCTGCCCTCGGCTCCTTCCCTCACCCTGTCCACCCTCCCTGCACCTGTTACAACTTCCCTCGCTGTAGAAATTGCAAGTTCTCTCTTCTGTCTCAGGCGAAGACCCTTCCTTCTTTCTCAGAAGCAGATAGCTAGTCCCTGGAGGGCCACAAGGGTCTCATTGGGACATCACCCCCACAAAAACAGGATCACCCCCCAACCAAGAGAAATTCTCATATAACCCCTCAGGAGAATACTGCTTGCTCCATCTGTCACCCTAGCATTTGGGATGGTGAGGGTTCAAGATGATCTAGGACCTCACTGGGTCCAAACCACTGCTGAGTGCTGATAGTAGACCACTACTCAGATTATGCCTGGGGATTTCAGGGTCACAGTGGAAAAGGGACATATCCAAGACCATACAGCTGCTTATGAGGCCACTATTCAATGTGAGTAGTGCTAAGATGGCATCTCTTAAATAATTCTTCCTATCTGTCTCATTCCTGCTCTACTCTGAGTAGTTGCACAAGTTTTGAGGGTTGAGTCTGTTCCTATTTGTTGTCTCAGAAGTCCATTGGCCTTTCCTATAGCCTGTCCCTCAACCCAGAACCCCTCTGAAGCCTGGAATTGTCAGAGCTGGGAGGAGCCCAGAGGTCATCAAGGTGAATTATTTAATTTCACGATGGCGAAACTGAGGCCCAAGAGAGGAAGACATTTATACAAGGACACCTAGGAGTTATCTTTAGCACTAGGGTCAGGAGGCAGGGAGCCTGACCCTAGAAACAACACCCTTTGCTAGGTATGCCATTCCCACCCATCGGCGGAAATCTGCTCACTCACATCTGCCATGTGCATTCCCAAGCTGCTTCTTCATGGCAGGTGTCCAGTGTTGTGTTGCAGGCTCCTTTCTCTATCTGCTTGGGAAGTTTTCCATCACCTACCCCTGGCTGTAACTGCATCTGACAACAACCTCTTTCCTTTGAGCCTAACATGTGAATGACACCTGGGGCCCCTTGTAAAGAAATCTGGAAGTGAGGGGCACCATTCTGGACAGTGGGGAGGAGGTGGAGGTACTGAAATCCTATTGTATGACCAGTTCTTGATTTTGAGCTGTTCCACTCATCCAAATTCTCCATGAGATGTTCTTTGACCATGCTCATGGCCAAAAGCTCTGTGGTGAGGTCGAGAAAACACTTAGGAGTCAGGCAGACCTGGAGGGAGCCCCGATTCTAGACTGAGCGACTCACACTCCCTCTCAGGGACTCCAGTTTGTCACCTACAAAATGGGGTTCATGACACATTGGGTTATTAGGAGGATCAAGAAGATGGCCCTGGTAAGTCCTGCCTCTTGGGCTGAATTATAAAGAGCTATTAGACTTCCTTGTAGATATTTAGGGAGAGAACTGGACAATTAAATAATCGAAATATAGTCACCTCTGCGAGAGTTGGGAGAGCCCAGTTTTACGAGCAAATGGCATTCTTTCTGGGACTGCCTAGTCCAGCTGGGATTTTCTCTTTGGCTCTTCGGGGTCCCCGGAGCCTAGCAATGTGCTTTTGGGACTAAAATTGGCAGAGGCTTGCATGCTTCTCTTGATGGCTCCATTTCTTCAGCCTCGGCTTTCCTCCTCTGACTTGCGGCAGCCTGAGCGCTGGGTGGAGTCCCAGTTGGCTATCGTTGGGAAAACAACCATCCTGAAACCTTGAGGTCCTCATTTCCTGCCTCACCTGGCCCAGGACCTTGTACAGAGAGACCTCTTCTCTATTTACACTTCCTGTCGCCCTTCCTTTTCTGTTAAGGTCTCTTTCCTATCAAGAGCAACGAAACTGAATCTCCTCCCAGTTCCAGCAGCACTAGCCCTTGGCTGATGCAGCCTCCCGAGGGCCTGCATGTCCACTTCCAGTCCCTCTTGCTGCATCTGTGTTTTCTCAAAACAATACAGTGGCCAATATTCTTTCGCGTCCTAAAACGTTAGAGCTGTAAGGACTCAAAGACAGCCTTGGCTGAAGGCCAGAGAGGTTAGGTGACTTGTTCAAGGTCACATGTAGATTCACAATAGTTCATGCATTGAATAAATGGGTATTAAGGACCCACTGTTTGCTTGGCACTAGGCTAGCTTCTGGCGCTAAAAGAATGACCGAGGTCCATTCCTTGGCCTTAGGATACGGGCACCATGTATGAGGTAGTAAGAGAACCAGATGTTAGATCTCCTGGCATTTCTCTCCACCTATTCTGCCCTAGGCCAATTTCAATCTTAAAGGCACTCCCAAAGAGATTCGGCCTTCTGGGTAATCTTTTGAATAAAATAATGAACATAGGCATATCTCTTTGACAGTACATTTACAATTATTTTAATACTCATTAGAGACTGACATTTCTTTAAGCACATCTGTAGACAGCAGAGCACCATTTGTCTTCCTGACTCTAAAAGATGGACCGATGAAGATACAGGGTCACATCACTTTTTGGAGCACAGTTTCTGACATCGGCACTGTTACCCCAAGCCCGAAGCCCCAGGCTCAGAAATGCCTGCGTCTAATATCCTGAGTCATGTTCCCCCAGGAAAGACAGATAAGGGAATGGGGCAGGGAGGCATGGAAATGACAGGAGCATCCAGGGTCTCTTTCATAGCAAGGTCCTGCTGGGGGCAACCAGAGCTCAGTCGCTTTGGGGAACTATGGGAATACAGCTACTGCAGCTCTGGGAACTGCCACGTTATTAACCCACCAGCTCCCTTGCTGGTTGGATGCTATTGCCAGTAGCATGGATGCCTCAGTACTGTGAGCTTGCCCTGTGCATCCTTCAGGGTATAGAGGTCAGTGCCAAGGACGTGAGGGCAGGGCACGGATGCTGCGTACTACACCCCAGTTTCTTCAAAGCCACATAGTGGATATAGAGTAATGGCAATAGCTGGGTCACGGACATACTGACTCTGTGCCGTTCAGTGTCTGCATCTCCTAGATTTTGTTTGTCGTTGGGGTGGGGGCATGTCCATGGTCCTGAACCACCAGCTCCTGCTTTAGTGTGATGGTTCTCTTGACGGTGGTACACGGCTAATTCCCAGTCACCCTCTCCCAGAACAGACATTTCTGGCTTGCATTTCCTCTCTTGATGAACATTTTGCAACTCTCACGTTCTCTTGCCACCAAGCGACTGTAACTTGCACATCACGATTTATAATTTGCTTAGCTGATCCGGTGTACTTTTAGGAGTCCTCACACTTTCTGCACAGATAGTTCATCCTTCTTGGGGAATTCGGAGAGTGTGTGCTCCCTGCATCTTTGATAACTTCTCTTTACCTCTGCTAAGTTTCTCCCGTAGCTTTTGCTGTGCCTGTGCACCCCCAAAACACCACCTCCATCACAAAAGCAATGCATAAAGCAGTTTGTGGTCTCTGGTGGTCTAGAGGCCTCTCTGCTTCTATGGAACCCAAATGAATCATCCTTCACTTGATATAGAAATCTCTGTGGTTTGCAGCATCAGTGTTTGTCAGCATGCAATCCTCTTTGGGGTTCACAGACACTAGGTTTCCTTGTGCTCACCAGGTGAATCACACTGACCCAGGAGAAGAAAGAGGACAATGAGTGGGGTCGGGGGCGGGCACGGAGCCTACAGAAAAGTGCACGGCACTCCCTGCTGCTTTTTGGTCCTGCTCTGTTTGTCTCCAGAGTACCTACTGCCTTCCAGCACGCCAAACAGTGTATTTCTTTGTCCAGTCTCCAGGGTTCCTCCCTGCCACACTTGAATAGAAGCTCCAGGAGGGCAGGGCTTGAGGGTTTGTACGTCTGTTTTGTCCACCGCTGTGTCCCAACATATAAAAGAGTATCTGGCACATGGCGAGCACTGCACAGGTGCTTGCTGGATGAACGAAGGCCTGTGTGCAACTCACAGGGCCCCTCGGACCTGCCAGTGAAGGCGAGGTTAGGAGGGAGGGAGGGAGGGAGGCAAGAAGGGAGGAAAATAAGGAATCTGACAGCACTTTGCTAGGTGTGTTTCATTTTATCTTCTCATCGCCATGAAAGGCAGGGCAGTTCTCTTTCTGTAGATCGGAGAGTTGGGGTTTGCCTCTCTCGAAACAGGTAAGAGAAGAGAGGCCCTACGGAGCACGTGTAGCCAAGTTCCCGGGGAAACAACTGCCTTTGTCGTTAGAGGACCCTGGTTCTGAGCTTCCGTTTGCCTTTCACTCACTGCGAGGACTTGGTCAGGTGCCTTCACTCTCGGAGTCTCTGCTCCCAAATGTGCGTCCTCCCAGCTCCGAGCCTGCTGTGAGACTAACTCCGATGACACTCAGGGCGCCGGGCCTGTCGCCTCCGCCCCTACCTCTGCACCCTCCACCTGCTGCCAGCCCTGCTGGTCCACACTGCTCAGTAATAACTGGGAAGAGCGGTGTTCGCTGGAGAAAGCCAGGCTTGGGGTCTGCCTCTGATTGTCCTGGGGAGGTTTGGGGGCAGGCTGTGCACTGATAATGTATGACCTGGCAGGGAAAAGCCTGCACCCCGTGTTTTACTTCTTCTTGCCACGTCCCCCATCAGGCCAGCTTCCCGGGGGCAGTCAGCACGTCTGTCGGAGCTGGCACGGGCTTCGGGGTGGGGGTGGGCTGCTCTGGCAAAGCGTCACCGAACACTGGGGCCTGGAAAGCACAGCAGGCCTCCACACAGCACAGTGCTGTCCCTTCCGGCCCGAGGGGGCCCACAGCAGTACAGGGGCGCGGGCCCGGAGAGGAGCGGCAGGCAGCTCGAGGCCACGCGGACCCGGAGCTTGGAGGAGAGGCTCACAGGAGCCCTAGCCCACCACTTCCCAGGAGGCACACGTACTCTGGCCTCTGGGCCCGGAGCCCCACCTGGCACAGCGAGGAGGAGGGAGGGAAGGAGCATGAGGGTCTCTTCCTGTGCAGTGGGCGAGGTTCTGGATCGGGACTCAGGATCCTTGAATTTTAGTTTCCTGTAGATGTGGGGCGAGGTACTCCCCATGCTGGATCTCGTCGTCGCAGCTCTCTCCACCTCCTGGAGGCGCTTGGTCGTATACGGAAGGGTCTGCAATTCCAAGGGGAAGACCCTCTGGCTTTTTACGTTGGCTGTAGCCCAGGCAGCCCGCACGTTAGCTCAGCTGTCAGGGGCACCCCTCCCGGCCCATCTGCTAACCCTCCGGCCCGTGTCCTCCAGGCAACAACAGCCTCCTGACCTGCATGGAGGACGGCCTGTGGTCCTTCCCGGAGGCCCTGTGTGAGCTCATGTGCCTCGCTCCGCCCCCGGTGCCCAACGCAGACCTGCAGACGGCCCGGTGCCGAGAGAACAAGCACAAGGTGGGCTCCTTCTGCAAGTACAAGTGCAAACCGGGATACCACGTGCCTGGCTCCTCTCGCAAGTCAAAGAAGTAAGTGGGACCAGAAACACATGCCTGTGGGCTCTGGGGGCGAGGGGGAGAGCCAGGTCCAGAGGTCTGATGATTAGGAAGCGCCGCTTCTTTGCTGGAAGCAGCCCCCACCATGCATCACATGCTGCCCCGTGAGAATCTCCAGGGACACCGTTAGCAACCGCCCCCTGGCCGTGCGACCTCAGGCAAGTGACTTCACGTCTCTCGGCCTCTACTTTTCAACAGTAGGATGGGGGTGATGGTATTAGTGAGGAATAAAGGAGGATGTGTGTGTAAAGTGTTTGCAAAGTGCCTGGCATGTAGTTGTTGTTCAATGAATGGCAGGTGTTAATATCATCACTGTACTCATGCTCTGCCCCCCCCCCCCCAGAACAGTCTAGAAAGAAGGGAGGGGACTAGAGCTTGCAGGGCTGGGAATTTTATTTCAATCCATGTGTAACTGAGAGAATGTCTGAATCTACCACTTGCCCCAACTCAATGAATTTTCTTGAATCCCTACATGTGCCCCCTCCCAACCAGTAGGGCAGGTAGGAGACCAGGAGTGAGAAAGAGAGACGAGAGGCTGGCTGGCTCCCGAGAAACGTGGGTGTTGGGATGGGGCATGAGCCTGGCCATCTGATCCTTGAGACATCTCTTCTTTTATCTCTTCCGTAAAGACGGGCCTTCAAGACTCAGTGTACCCAAGACGGCAGCTGGCAGGAGGGGGCTTGTGTCCCCGTGACTTGTGACCCACCTCCGCCGAAATTCCATGGGCTTTACCAGTGCACGAATGGCTTCCAGTTCAACAGCGAGTGTAGAATCAAGTGTGAAGACAGCGACACTGCCCAGGTAAGACTCCCTGAACTGGAGGTCGGTGCTTCGGGCCCCCTCCTACCTGCTGACCGAGGCCCGCCTGTATCTGAAGAACAGCATCCGCCAGGAGACTGCAGATTCGGCAGTGCCACCGATGCAGTAGAGGTTCTGGTCGTCTCCTTTGCTAATCGCCCTGCGCCTGGGTTTCCTCTCTCAACACCGTATTTTGGCTCAGAGGTCCTGAGCTTTGCAAGATGTTTAGGGTTCGAACCCTCGTGAAGGGCAGCGTGTTGTGGAATCCCATGGCATTGAAACAATCACAGTTGAGTCACTCTGAGAGGAGGGACCAGGGTGGTTTGGCCAACTGCCCGCCACCGTCACCCGTGTTCGTCCCCGGAGTATTCAAAAACGCAAGACACCCGTTGGCTCTGCCTGCGTGAAGAAGGGGGGACCACCTTCTGATTAGAAGTGGACGGTGTGGAGAACACCAGGGAGGAAAGGGAGACCGGGAGGGGCCGGCAGGGTTTGGGTGTTATCTCCACCCCCTTGTAACAGACGAAGTCCGCCACTCCCGGCCCTTCCTGCTGACGGAGTCGGTGAAAGTCTCTCACTCCTTGGAAGGCAGGTAGGGAATCCAGAATGGAAAAGGGAAGTGGGAAGCCAGCTCACTCCACAGGAGCCTTAGCTCCACCAGCCACTTTGGGTCGATAGGCTGAGCCCTGTATTTCAAGGGTGTGCGAGGACCCTCGGCCAGGTGCGGCTGGGGTTCGGCTGGCTGGGCCCCAGTGCTGGCGTCACCTGCAGCCAGTCCTCCCCCATCTTTATTAGTGCTCCCCCCGAGTACCAGGTCGGGGATACCACCATCCTCAGCCCCTCTCACCTGCCCCTCACCTGCCAACCATCGCCGCATCCTACCCATCCTGTCCCCAGGACACCTCCTGGAGCTGTTCTCGCCTGCTCCCGGCGCCCCTACCCTCACTCAGGCCACCACCGTCTCTTTCCTGAGCCGCACACACCCTTCTGATCATCTCCCTGCTTTACACCCGTGCATCCCCCCAGCGCATTCTCTACGTTTCAGCCCGGGTGATTTGTTCAGAGCGTACACCTCATCACAATTCCCCTGCCCAAAGCCCCTCGTGAACCAGTGCCCCCATCCCCCGGAGGATGAACCCCTGACTCCTTAGGTTGGATCTAAGGCCTCCAGGGCCATTGCACCCCCCTCACCTCTGCACTGAGCTCCTCTCCCCTTATCAGCTGCCTCACTCCTAATCGTCCTCCTGGGCCAGCCCGGGCACCCATTTTTCCAGGAACCCTCTTTTTTATTGAAGGGTGGTCGACGTGCGATTCACTGCAGGTGCACAGCACAGGGATTTGACAAGTGCATACGTCATGCTGTGCTCGCCACACATGTCGCTGCCATCTGTCACCATGCGGCGCTATCCCACTACCATAGACCATATTCCCCATGCTGTCCCTTTTTTTAAAAGATTTTATTTATTCATGAGAGAGAGAGAGAGAGAGGAGAGGCAGAGACACAGGCAGAGGGAGAAGCAGGCTCCATGCAGGGAGCCCGATGTGGGACTCAATCCCAGGTCTCCAGGATCAGGCCCCGGGCTGAAGGCAGGTGCTCAACCGCTGGGCCACCCAGGCTGCCCAGTACTGTCCCTCTTATCCCTGTGACCTGCTCCCTCCATGACTGGAGGCCCGTACCTCCTGCTCCCCTTCACCCGTTTTGCCCACCCCGCCACCCCCCTTCCCTCTGGCAGCCATCAGGTTTCGGAACTCTTTGTCGAAGCTCCTCCAACGCTGGGGCGCCGAACCCCTTCCTCGGGTCCCCCTAGCACTGGCCACACTGCGCTGTGATTCACCTCAGGCGCCCCCTTCTCCCGGCTGTGACGTGCGTGACCACCTCTTTCGTCATCCCTGGGTTTTCAGCACTTGGGACAGTGCCAGGCCCCAGGTAGGTGTTCGGGGCTGTCCCGCCCTGAGAGCCGTGGGGACTGGCCAGGACGGTTTCCTCCTCTTCCACATGAGGAAGACTCACACCCGGAGAAGTCACCCAAGCACCCAAGGTGACGCAGCTGGTGCTGCCTGCGTCAGAATCAGAATCCAGATCCCCACCCCCCGCCCAACTGCAGACGGACGGAACCCCATGGACGCCCCCGGAAAACCCCCCGTCGTGTACCCTCTGGGATGTCTGCGGACCCACATCGCTCCCGCCCTTGCTGCCCGGGGAGCAGCAGTCAGTGCCGGGACAAGCAGAGGCCGGAGATCACCGTGGCCTCACGCAGGCTGGTGGACTTCCTTCCCCCTCCCTTACATAAAACTGTTGCTAGCAGTTACCCGAACTGCTGAGCCAAATACTATTCTGGCCGCGGTCATGTTATCAAACTGAAACCCAGTCTGCCTGGGGCCTGCCAAGTACCTTTCATGGCCAGTTTGTATTTAAAGGAGAGGAAAATGTAAATTTATCAGACGACGCAAGCAGTTCTGTTTGGCAACCGGCGGGGAGGCTAGATGCAGAGGAGCAGGGTATTGCTCGTCGGCTCAGAGAATGAGGGGACGTGTGCCAAATGGGCTCCTAATACGATTGACGTTTCTAGTTTGTGCCGAAAATGAATTTCCTCTACCCTCAGACCAGCGCCCTGAGAGCCAAATCTAGTATTCACCTCAGATCCCCTCTTGCTGCCTGTAAACACAGCAGAAACCTACGGCCCAGAGCATCTTGAATTCAACAGCTTGTATGGAGCTGGAAGTCTCTGCTTCCCAAACAAGTTCCAGATCCTGGCAGCAGAGGACAGGGACTAGTGTAGGGGAAGTTCGTGTCCTCCCTCCCACCGCCGCTAAAAGCAAACTGACAAATGAAACTCCGGTTCATTTGTTCCTGAGGAGCCAGCATGATGCTGGATTTGGACCCTGAGTTCGAATCCTGACTTCACTGCTTCCCAGTGGGAGGACTCGGGACTCGGGCAAGTTGTTTACCCCTTGAGGCGTCAGTTGTCTCCTGGGGGCGGGGTGCACATAAAACCTGGTTTTATGCCTCCTGGTTTGTCAGGATTAAATGAGGTCATGAGAGTACAGCACGCCTGTGAGGACTCCCTTGAAATTGTGCAGTTTACAACCTGTGCCGCCGTACACGGCAGCCCTGGGGAAGGCACAGATGAGCTAGCCAGCCTCCCTTTAAGGTCACTTCTAGTGGAGAGGATCCCCGATGCTCCATGTGGGCTCCCGTGGAATCTAGAAACAAAGGCAGTGGCTTCAGTGTTACCCGTCTGCGGGCGGCTAGCCCCAGAAAATCGGAAAAGGGGGCATCCATCCTGCATGAAGCCATGGTGTGGGCTGGGGAGAGTGGTATGAGCCACGGGGAGACCCGATTTATGGCACAAATAAACCTGTACAGCGTACGGCCTCTCGAGACTAGTAACACCCGGTAGAACTCTGTGCTGTGATGAGCGTCACCCCAATGTGTGGCAGCCACCAGCCACGTGGGGCCCTGGGGAACTGGATACGTGGCTGGAGCGACCCAGCCACCAAGGTTTACGCTCTCTTTAGTCTCAGGTGGTTCAAATGTAAACGCCAAGAGCCGCGCTAATGCAGCAGCCACCTCACTGGGCAGCTCGTGACTGTCTAGTGCTCTCAGTTCTAGAAACCAAGCCTGAGACCTCGGTGGCAACAGCTTCTTAGCTTCTGAGTGTGGCCGGGCGACACAGGTGCTCCGGACTTTGTCTCATTTTGACAACAACAGACCTTTGGAAAAGAAACCAACATCCCTCCACCCTCCACCCCCACCCAACCCCCATCAGGGAAGAGGTCTTGAGGCTAAGTTGTTGCCCATGGTAATGAGTGGGTGGTGGTGTTGACGGGCTCGGAGCCCTGCTCTTCCTACGGCGCCCCAAGCATTTCCAGGGCAGGCGAGTGGCCCAGGGCAGGGACTCCGTCCCCAGACAGCCGGGGAGAAGTGCTCATTGTCCCAACGTTTATTTGTTCATTGATTCATTTTTATTTATTTTCTTCTAATTAATTCATTTTTACGTATTTTTAAAATTTATTTTATTTTTTAAATTATTTATTTATTCATGAGAGACACAGAGAGACAGAGGCAGAGACACAGGCAGAGGGAGAAGCAGGCTCCATGCAGGGAGCCCGATGCGGGACCCGATCCTGAGTCTCCAGGATCACTCCCTGGGCTGAAGGCGGCGCTAAACCGCTAAGCCACCCAGGCTTCCCATGTTTTCTTTTTTAATTTTTTAATTTTTATTTATTTATTTATTTATTTATTTATTTGCCCATGTTTTTTTAAATTTAAACTCAATTTGCCAACACCTAGGGTAGCGCCCAGTGCTCCTCCCATCAGGTGCCGTCCTCAGTGCCGTCCCCAGGTCACCCCACCCGCCCCCCAGGTCCCCCTCCGCAGCCCTGCGGCTGTTCCCCAGAGTCAGGCGTCTTTAATCCCGCTCCGATGCTCCTGAGCTGCCCGGTGATAGATTCCTCAGGCTGGTTCCACGGGAGGAGCACGGGGAGGGGTGGCGGATTTGTAGGTGCTTAGGGGAGCACGGCCCGTGGGAGATGCCTGCACAGAGGCTGCAGCAGAGCCACGGGCTAAAGGTGCTTGTGGACCAAGTGACACCCTTAGCAGGGATTTGCGGCGGCTCCGCGGGGAGCGGGACGTGAAGAGTGTGCGGGGATCCGAAGTGCGCCCAGGCCTCCGTGGGGACCGCAGATGTGGCCTTTGTGCGGCCACAGCAGAGTCGTCACAGCCCACGCGGCAGGTGCGGGGCCGGCGTTTGAATCTCCGTGGCGGCGCGTGGGGCCACGCTCCCAACCGGGGCACCAGCACCGTTTCAAAACTCGCTTCTTCGCTTCCTGGCTGAGCCTCAGTTCCTGAATCTGTAACACGGATATAATTTCTACTCTACTGTGTCGTTAAAAGGATCTCTAAATGCCTGTAAAACCCTTGGCGCGTGATGGGTATTTGATAACACGATGATTATGTGCCTTTCACGCTCGGTGGGCCTGTGTGACTGATGAGAGCTTGAGAGAGCCCTCGTGGTTTTTTACAGACGGAGTCACAGGCGCGGGGAGCGCGGTGTTTTGCTGAGGGATGCTCAGCCCTCTTGGAAGAGAGCTCACCCCGGTGTGCAGAACTGTGCGATCGGAGCCAAGCGTACCCGGCGGGCGCCTTGCCCGCGGGTCTTCGGGTCTCTCAGGTTGCATCTTCAATGTCAGGTCCTCCGTGGTCACACGAGACTTATCATCAGTGGTTAATCCTGAGGCTCCGTACTGGCTGGGAGGCGAGCCCTGAGGGCACCAAGATCTAGTCCTGGAGGAGAGTTTGGAAATCCGGAAGGGCTCTGGGAAGTCTGCTGTGCAGAGGGCACAACAAGGGCAAGGGTGTGCAGGTGGGAAGCAAGGAAAGCGTGCAGGAGAGACGAGCTAACCCTGAGACTAGACGGAGCGAGAGAGGGGGACAGACGTGTTATCCTGGAGAGCCAGCCCCCGCGGCGGGCCTTGCTCGGAAGGCCGAGGCGTCTTCGCTGAAGGATGCCACAGCTTTTACAAGCAGATTTACTCAGCAGCGGAAAGTGCCTGATGAACTGGGCAGGAGGGAGGGAGGCTGGAGGCAGCAAGGCCAGCGCCTCTGTGCTCCCGTCCTCTTCGGTGGAGCCTTGTACGGTGGATTTCTCCGCGCTGAAATTCCCTGAGCAGATTCCAGCTAGTTCTGATACGTTCCCTGCTGCAAACCGAGGTCCCCCGCCAGCTCTGGCCCACGTACTGCTGAGGTCTGCAGCCCTTCGGGGGCTGGAGGCCAAATGCATCATAGGCCCAGGCCAAGGCTCCAGGAAATTGGGGTCAATTTCCTACTCCCCCGAGGGCCCCACAGAATCATGGGGCCCGGGGCCTGGGGCTCTGGGAGGGAGAGCCGGTTCTCTGAAGCCGCAGGAAGCTGCCTAACCCCTCCCTGAGCTCACAGGGGACCTCTGGGGGCGGACTCTGCGAGACGTCCCACAGCTGCATGCCTGGGATGGGCCACCCTTGTCCCGTGGCCACAGAGGCTTCCACTGCAGTTGGAAAGGTCCACGAGCGGCTGAGAGAGCCCCCCACCCCCTTCTCTTCTGAATCCTGTCTCCCTGCAGCTGTTTTCTCAGACAGGGGAGCTTCGGCCTCCATCAGCCCTTTCGGAGAGTGGATTCATTTCCCCCGGCGCGCACCCATTCACGGAGTCCCCCATTCGCCTCATGCACCCATGTCACGGGCTCGCTGGTCCATTTATTCCCTCCCCTGCACGTTCACTGGTGTCCTTGCTTATGGAACAAAGTCATCCCGTAACTCTCTGCCTATTCACCGCATCCTCTGTGAAGCACATTGTTCTCGAGTGAGCAGAAATCTCTACCGAGTCGTTAGGACGTGTCACGTGCAGTGGGAAGGCCCCGAGGCGGGGGTGAGTGGGGCACCCTCTTGGGCCCCGAGGAGTTCATCTCTGGGCAGGAAAGGATGATAAAGAGGCAGCGCGTGTCAGAGACCTCACGGCAGTAGGCTCTGCACCATCAGAGCGGCATTAGGACAGGGCGGCCCGTGCCACGCAACGCGTTCGGGCGGGGAGGGGAGCGCAGCAGCCCGAAGGGGCACGGGGGCAGAGGCATGGCCCGGGGAGATGGCACGGGGTGCATTGGAGGGTGCAGGCGATTTAAACCAAAGTCCCAGGTTAGCAGCGGTGCTGCAGGGAGCAAAGACATGGAGGATGAGCCAGAGTTCAGGCCGTGAGGACGCTGGAGGCGGGAGTGTGCGTGGAAGCTCAGCCGAGGCGTGGAGTTTTGCACCAGTGCGGCACACTCAGCTCCTCCGGCCTCACTTAGAGTTTCTCTTATCAAACGCTTGAGAGAGGGAGAGGATACACAGCTTGTTCTACGCTGGAGGAGCCGCGGCCCAGACGCCCCCTGTGCTTCTCCATCCTCAGGGCGCAGAGCCCGAACTCCAGAACTCCATCCGCTGACACGGAAGGCCGAAGGCTGCAGGGGCATCCACCCTACCTGGGAGCTCTCTGCTGCTCGCTGCACTTCCTTGCACTTGCACGTCCCCTTTGGCCTTCCAGAAGGCCTTCCTAGCCCTTTTCTGCCTATGATTCTACGCAACCGTGAAAACTCTTTTCCATATATGGCTCCTCTACAGGGCCTCCTCCCCTGCTGGCCCCGCACAACCCATCCCTGTCCCCGGGTCCCCGTGGTGCTGCCCCGAGCGCAGTGGCACGGACGTGGCTGCCGCTCACGTGCCTGTCTTTCTCGCTCTCCCTTTGGACCCCACGGAGCTGGGCACCGACTGGGCACTAAGAAGGGGTCCTTGGGTTCAGGGGCCGTTCCGAAATACCCACAGAGCTGGACCTCCCGTTACAGTCACAGGCTTTGAAAGGGGGACGCAGAGGAAGGACCCTGCTTGCGAGCCGCAGGCGCCCACCACCTTCAGGAGGCCAAGAAACTGCGTGGTGCCCATTCTACAAAACAAACCCTTTGGTCGGAGATCTCTGAAAGAGTTCAAAGCTACAATTCAGGAAACATGGGAGTTAGGCTCCCTGGGGAGCTTCAAACAAGTTTCTTCCCACGCTGCGTCCTCAGTTTCCCCATCTGGCAAGCAGAGATGTTAGCAGTGCATCTATTTTAGGGCGATTGGGTGCCTACCGTGGTGAAGAAATTGTTTCTGGAGCACTCCTGGGGCTCTGGGGAGATGAGGAACTGCTTCCCCTTTTATTTCGAGGGGTTTTGCTATGTGGAGGGTGGCGCTCCCTCTCGGTCGTCCTGACTGTTCTTCTCTGGTGCTCAGGGACGCGGGAGCAACATCATCCACTGCCGGAAGGATGGCACTTGGAGCGGCTCCTTCCACCTGTGCCAGGAGATGCAAGGCCAGTGCTCAGCCCCGGACCAGCTCAACAGCAACCTCAAGTTGCAGTGCCCGGAAGGCTACGCCATAGGTACAGTGGGTGCGCGAGGGTGGCCGTGGGAGGGACAAGTCCTGCTGGGAACCCGGGGCCAGTGCCTCGCTGGGCAGCTGAGCACCTGTAGCCCGTGAGGCCCTGAATGAGGGAAGCAGAGATGAGAGAGACCGGGTCCTGATGGGAGGCCAGGTCCTGTGCTCCCAGAAAGAGACCTAAGGGCACGAATGTTGGAGAAGCGCAGGTCGGTGAGTGCCGAGGGTCATGCGGGAGTACAGAAAAGCCGGCCACGGTGTCGGGGGACAGAGGAGCTCCCAAGACGAGGGGTGCTCATGTAGGGATGGGAAAGAGCTTGTGGGGCAGGACATGGCCATCCGTCAAGGAGCCCCGTGATGCCCATGTGTTTCGGAAAGCAGGAGGGGTGGGGAGTAGCTGCCTTTGTGAATCCTAAATTTTGCATAGTTGGTGAGCACCTCCTGGGGGTCGGGCCCTGCAGGGAGCACGGACCACGGCAGAGGTGTTGGCTCTTACCTGCTCAGTGAGCTCTCACGGATGAGGACACTGAGCGCTGATGGGGTAACAGAACGAGCCCCGAACCCGGACGTCTCTCTTACTCCGAAGCCCAAGATCTTTCCCTGCCTGGCACCTCGGTTGCCTCCAACTGAGAGGATAAATAGCGCGTTCAGAATACTGTTTGTGTGGCGAGCGGCTGGCTCACAAAGTGCTCACAGTGAGGGGAGACAACCTGCGGTTTGGTGCCAGGGATCTGCCTGGTTGGGACCAGGCGTCTGGACAGATGCATTAATCACAGGCTCTGAGGCTTTCTGGGGAACTGGGTGTGCATTGAGTGTGACCTCAGTTGAGGGCGGCGATGCTGACCTCTGGGGCCGAGTCCCTAATTGACCATGATGAAAAGCCCAGGGAATTGGATGTTCTTTCTCATGGCCGGTGTGATTTATGGGATAATCACCAGGGATGTCTGGAGCAGGAGGTTATCATGCGCACACTCACTCCCAGTCGCACAGAGCCAACCAGTTCTGCACCCAGCAAAGCGGGAGCTGTCACTTCTTGTCCTGAAGCGAGGCCTGTGGTGGGGGGGTGTGGGGGGAGCGTGTGGGGCCTGGCCACCCCTTTTCAGAGATGGAAACACGGAGCCTAGCGTAGGACTGCACACTCCTACACGTCGTCCAGAGCACCTGCCCCAGGTGAGCGCACCTCCGGGGGCATGGTTTGCTCTCTCCAAGGATTCAGAAGGTCCTTGACGTTCCCACAGAGCCACTGATCCAGAGGACCCCAGCCGGGATGCTGCAGAGAGGCGGCTACCTTGTGGGGTCCGTCAATACAGGCATTCCGGGAGGTTGGGGCCGTAGGCGCAGCAGCCGGTCACGCCGGGCGCTCCACCCCGAGGCTGCCGCGGCCTTCCCTCCGTCATTCCTGTGGGGTGGCTCTAGACACTTCCATGTCCGTGACGAGGTTCCTACCTCCAGGTCGGTCAGGATATACGCTAATGAGATTCAGTGACACTCATGACTGGCATTAAGTGGCCCTGGGGGTGGGGGGGAAATGTTGCTTAAGTGACTTCTATTTAAAAAAAAAAAAAAAAAAACCTTATAAAAAGAGATTTCCTGTGTGTCTAGATCCATGGCACATTCAGATATGTTCACACGTGCAAAAATAAACACAAGCACAAATGTTTAACAACCACACGGATATCCAAACACACACATCATGAACTCATGCCCGGCGTGCATGCAGCAGAGTCTGCGCAAACCCACCACCCAACACACACGGAGCTGCACACCTCGCACACATGTGTGACATCACACGCGTGTCACGAGCACAGACACGTCTCATGCTCCAAAGCATGTTATGTACACGGAGAGAGGCACAGAAGGCAAACAGGGCTCACACGCATGCACACAAATACCCCTGGGGCTACCCTGTACCTGCACCGCCCGCACGCGTCACAGCTGCACACGGCCTGGCCCTCTGCTCGCCCGGCCTGAGGCAGGCGGAGGGGTGGCGGGAGCATTCCTTTGCCCACTGAGCTTTTTCAGGGTCAAGCAGAAAGGGAAAGAAGTCACTGCGACACGGGAACCTGAATGGCCTTCCCTGTCCCGCTGTCCCCATTGCCATGCAGATGCCCCTTTGATGAGTATGGGTCCCCGGGGTCCCGGGGTGGCTGAGGGGCATGTGGGGGAGCTAAGAGGGCACAGGCAGTGTGAGACGCTGGGAGACAACCACTGGGAAGGAGGGAAAGCAGGTTGCACCTGCTGATCTCCGGGGCCCTCCCCTTCCTCACCTCCCGGGACCCCCCCCCAGATCTGATCCCAGGCTGGGCCCCTCCCCGGGGAGAGCCCACCTCACTAAGCGGGGGATCTAATCCAAGGCCTTATCATCAGTGTGTGCGTCCCTTCCCGTGGGCTTGGGGGCTGGAGGACACATGCTGGAGCCCCCCAGGGCGGCCCCCTGTGGGCCCCTCTCCAGGCAGCACAGGCCAGCTTCTGTGGCAGTTAGGGGCCTCAGAAAGTTGCTCCTGCCACCCAGGCTGCCACCCTCCCTCCTCCTCCTGAGGAAGGAGAGGCAGGGGCCTGGTGAGATCACCGTCTGTAATGATGCCAGTTCGGGCTCATATATCACAACACAGCAGCCTGGTCCTAAAGGCCCAGCCCTGGGGGTGGGGAGGTGGGGAGAGCGCAGGGGAGGGAGCTGCAGGGACGGGAAGGGGAGACAGGGCTGCTGCCCGGGGTAGGCATGGCCTCTCGTGTTGACCATATTTTCCCCTTTGTCCCCGCTCTTGCGAGAAGATAGCCTTTGTCTTCTTTTCCTCCAAGGCTGCCTCTTGCTTTTGCAGAAGAGGAGAATTTTATCATCACCGCCTTGCTTCTTGCTCCCTAAAAACCCCTTTGGAGCTGACCTCATGACACACGCGCAGCCCTGAGCTTCTCCAGCTGCTTAGTGGCCTCCCTCCCTTGTTCCTGTCGCTCAACCTGCTGGTGTTTTCCCATCCGCCCCCCACACCACCCTCATTTCTTGTGTCTCCTTTCCCTTTCTCTTTCCCCTCTTGGGCTCCACTGTACCTACTGCTGGGCCCGGAAGGCAGAGGCACGTGGGTTCTCACTCACGGGCTTCTAATCGCCTGCTCGCTCGTAGCCGGAGCTCCGCGCCCTCCTCTAACCTGAGAAATGGGTGCGATGACAACCTGCCAGGCAGCGCCGCACCTTCTAGAGAACGTGCGACCTATGGAAACCACCTGCACGGCCAGGTGGGCCGGTGCCCCTTCTGGGCTCGGTGTCCCTGTGTTTAAAGTGAAGAGGTTTTAAACGCTGTCCTAGGTCATCCCCTCTTCGGTCCTGGTGAGTCTCTCAGACTGAAGAGGATGACAAGACGGCAGCAAGCGGGGCCCCAGGAGATGCCGACGTACATGTGTGCGTGCGCGCGAGGGGTGGACACACACAGACCTCACACACGCGCACACACCCCTGGAAGGGAGCCCTTAGAATGGCTAATAGAGTAGAGCTGGCTGTGTGCTGTGACCTTAGTGTTCAAAGGTGGCCCTGGTGCTACAGCGGGGGGGGGGGGGCTTCTTAGTGCATGAGTTGAAGAGGAGCAGGAAGGGTGTGAAGGTGCAGGGCGGCACGTGTGCGAGTCCTGTGCAAGCGGAGAGGGAGGGCAAAGAGGCTGGGCTGCGTTGTCAAGCTCACATGCAGGGGGCTGACGCTTCCTGGGCAGCCCCTGGGCGTCAGGCACTGGGCTGGGCTCCCAGACGAGCCCCCTGATCCCTGTCCCTCTAGGGCATCACCGTAAAGGCGGAAAGCCGGGCACAGGGCGGGCTGAGGTTGGCCCCGAGAGACTCGTCAATGCCAAACACCGCTCTCACTCGGGCAAAAAAATCCGGGCGGGCGTCTTGGGAGGATGTGAACCCGGCCCTGAAAAACGGATAGGCTTTGGCCTTGAGAAGGCAGATGGGGGTGATTCAGGGGAAGGGGCGAGTGGGAGCAGAAACGTAGAGGCACGGGGTTGTGGGACTCAGATGGGAAACCTAGGGCAACCCGGCCGGACCACCCGACGCATGAAGATGCTTGATGGGAGATGAGATTGGGGAGCCCACGGGAGCCCACGGATGCTGGGCTAGGGGGATCACACTTTGTCTCGCTCCTGGGGAGCCTCGGAATTGTCCTCAGGCAGCGGAGAGGCGTGGCGAACGGGCGCAGGGTGAAGGCGGCCGCAGGTGCAGGCTGGACTGGAGAGAACGGCGCCGGGGAGGCTGCCCTGCGGGGAGTTCACTCCTATCTGCTGTCTGCACGGCCGGGATCGCCAGCTCCCCTGGGGACCGGGGGCACCTGGGCCCACCCCGGGAGAGCTGCCCCTGGCATCGGGGGCCGGGGGAGCCGAGCTGCGCCCTCATGCTGTGCTTCCCCGCAGGGTCGGAGTGTGTCACCTCGTGCCTGGACCACAACAGCGAGTCCATCATCCTGCCAGTCAATGTGACCGTACGGGACATCCCCCACTGGCTGAACCCCACACGCGTGGAGGTGAGTGACGGCGCTGTCCCCCGGGCCCCCTTCGACACTCACTGTGCCCTGGTCCTGCACTGGCCCTCTTGCATACGTTCAGTGGTCGACGTGTGGCACCTGTTCTGTGGGGTGGGCGCCGCCCGCGTGGCCCGCTCCCCTCTGCCAGGCTGTGCAGGGGACCTTTCCTTTACGGTCCGGACATCATGAGGACAGCCTGGGAATACGAGGACGGTGGTCCTCGGCTTAGAGGCGAGGTACGGAGACACCAAGGACACGGAGCGCAGTCGGGTCACGAGCCCATGTGTGTCCAACCGGAGCGTGTGTCGGCCTGTCCTCGTACGGAGGGTGCAGCGTGGCTTCCCCAGAGCCCTCGGAAGGCCTCTGCATCCCGGGCCTCGATCTCCGCTCTGCTTCTCCGCGCGTTACTTGTTTAGGGAGAACGTGATGAACCGGTGATACGGGGACGCTACCACCGTTGATGAAGCCCCACTGTGTTCGCGGCCCGCACGCAGCTCACAGGGTTGTCCTGACCTCGGAATCGCGCGAGCAGGGGCAGCTCCCACAGTTCCTGGGATGCCCGGGGTGGGGGCTCCAGCCTGGGCCGAGGGCAGGTGCAGCGCTCCCAGGGTCCCGCTGGCATGGGCCCGCCACAAGGCCGTGGGGGCTCCGCCTCCTGGCAGCCACCGTCCTTGCCCAGGTCCCCTTTGGGGCCGGCCGCTCCCACTCGCCTGGTGTCACCTGGTCACTCGGTGGCCCTCGAGCTGACGCGGGAGCCCACTCTTGCCCTCGGGGCCAGCGCAGATGCCGGGCCTCATGCACCCATTCTGGGCACTGGCTCCTCCTGCAGAAGGTGAAGGGGGGGAGGCGGGCCGCAGGGGTGTTCAGCTGTGTCCCCATCGCGGCCTTTCTGCCCGGGCCAGGCCCGCTGTCTGCCCTCCGGCCGCAGATGTGCGGACGCACAGAACCCGATCCGAGGTGTACTGTTTCCCAGAGGGGCTGAGGGCATGATGGCGAGGCCTTACTCAGCACTCGGCCTGGGGGCTGGCGCTGGCCTGGGACCCCGCTCTGCTCTGCGCCCCACTCCTGCTCCTCCTCCCCCATCCTCCTCCTCCCCCACCACCCAGTGAGGTGCCTCGGTGCCTGGTCTCCAGCGCTTGTCCCCTCTGGGGGGGGGGGGACGTCTGTCTCTGCCCCATGTGTCTCTCTGCCCTCCCAAGAGCCAGTCTCCAAGTTCCACCTGGTGCCCACCCCTCCTCCTTCCCCTCCCGCCTCCCTGGCCTCTCCCTGTTAACCTCCCCTCCTGCTCCCGTCCATTCTGTCCCCCGCGTGCCCTTCCCCCTGGCACACCCAGAGCCCCCACGCCCGTTCTCACATGGGTGCCCCAGGGAGCATCACGGGGCTGCGCAGGCCCCAGAGTGGGTAGGACCCCACGTGGGAATCTCGAGGACGCTGGCCATCAAGTGCAAGCCCCTCATGGTGCAGGTGGAGATGCTGAGGAGCCGAGAGGGAAGGGCATCAGGCCCGGGTCACACAGGCCTCAGAGCCAGGATCAAGCCCTGCCGCCCCCTCCCCTCCCCTCCCCTCCGCTCCCCTCTCAGACCCCCCCCCCCCCGACTTCCACAGGCTCGGGGACAGGGGAAGGAGGCTCCCACATGCACATGGAGCAGACCCAGGAGCTCCCTCCCACCCCAGGAGCCCAGGTCTTCTCTGCCTGGGATCCAGACCCGGTTCCCCTGGCCCGGCTCCACTCAGGCCTCTACTGTGCCCCGGGGTGAATTCCCACCCTTCCCTCGGGGCGCCCTGGGCACCAGAGTTCAGTTATAATTCAGGGCGAAATAAATCCAGGGGTTTGAAAGCCGCCCACCCGCCGCCCGCCGCCCTGCCCGGGTCGCTCGCCGCCTTTATTGATGCGGGGCCTACGGAGAGCGCCCGAACGAGGCTCAGACCTCTGCGGTCTCCCGAGGCCTCATTATCCAGGAGGCAAGAAATGTGGTCGAGAAGGGGAGGAGGGTGAAGGGCAGAGATTGATGATTTCCAGGAACAGGGCTGAGAAGCTGGCCTCCGCCGCACCCTTGCCCTGCGTGCGGGAGAGCAAGGTAGGAACAGAGCTGCGGGGGCAGGCCTCTGGGCCGGGGCAGGGCCTCCCCTCAACTCCCCTCTGGGCCAGGGCAGGCCCCCACAGGCCAGGGCAGCCTACACACCCTCGGTCCAGGGCAGTTCCCCACTACCCCGCAGGGCAGCCCCCCCCCAGGCCAGGGTAGGCCGCACTCTGGGCCAGGGCAGGGCCCCCCCTCCTCCAGGCCAGGGCAGGACACCCCCTCCTCCGGGCCAGAGCAAAGCCCCCCTCCTCTAGGCCAGAGCAGCCCCCCCCGGGGAGCAGGGCAGGCCTCTGGGACCCCCCTCTCCACAGTCTGCCTCCCAGGCCAACGCAAGGCCGATGGGTGGGTGGGAAACAGGCTCTTCTCCACCTGCCCTTACCTGGGTCCCCGGGGAAGGACGCAGGGACCAGGACATTTCCTGGATGGCTGCCCTGAATCAGCTCAGGCTCAGGCCCCCTCTGCCCGCCCCCAGCCCCCTCCTCACACCCTGTGAGGTCGCTCTTACTCACTCCCCTTTTCCTAGTGGAGGAAGTGAGATCTCAGCGAGGGAAGCCCCTTGCCTAAGGGCAGTGGAGGGAGCCCCCAGCTGGGCCAATCCCACCAGTTCCCCAGCTGCCCATGTGGCGTCCCCGGGCGGGCAACAAGGATAAGAGCAAACTGCTGACCGACCGCTTACCAGGGCCGGGCTGCTAAACAGTTAGCAGCTGGCTCTCCGCCCTCGGCCCGCCCCAACAGCCACCGCCCTATAGAACTCTGATCCGTAGCATTGCCCCATTACGGTGGTGTAAATAGCCCCCAGCACCCCCCCCCACACACACACGGCAGGTGTCCGGGTTTGCAGGTGGCCCTCCCTGCACACAAAGCTGGGAAGGAAGCACCACTGCCGCTCCTGAGCCCACGGGAGCTGGCTGGCGCCTGTCACACGACAGCCTCTATGTCGGGTACTTCACACGTATCGGCCTGTATGACGAGAACGATGCCCACTTAGGTGAGTGGGAGGGCAACGCTGGGATCCCGAGGTACGATCGGTGCACCACGACAGTGGCCTCGGCGAAGGCCCGACCTGCCGAGCGTGCAGGGTGTGCCCTAGACCCTTGCGGTTGCAGGGTCAGGTGACCAAGGTTCTACTGCAAGCCTCGGCCTCCTCTTGCTCGCTGTCCTTGGCAGATCCCGTCACCCCTGTAAGCCGCGGTTTGCCCATCCATGGAATGAGCGAGGCCTAGATCAAGAGTCGCAACGTTGAACACCGAGGGGAATCAGGCAGGCCAGGCACATCCCGGGTATTAAATGCCCAGACATGTTATTAATAGTAGGAGCAGCATGTACTAGACATATTTCAGACAGACTTAAAGAAAATATAACAAACGCCCATGTGCGTACTACGCACCGTAAGGAATGACTTAAAATTCTCTTCTCAAGGAGATACACTGCACATGCTGACCTTAAGTGTACGATTTGATAAATGTTCGTGGTTGTGGCCACCCCTGAAGCCATGATTGGTTGGGATCTCCGACTCCGCAGAGGTTGCCCCTTCCCCGTTCCAGGTGGTGGCTGTGCCACCAAGCTAACTTCTACTGGCTTCGCTTATTCTTTTTTTTAATTGAGGTACAATTGCCATAGAAAATCATATTAGCTTCAGGTGTACTGAAATTTTCAGTTTTACTTTCATCAGGAAATCCACCGCATCCCCTTCTATTTTAGATTTCTCTCCTTTGAAAGCCTCCAGTCCCTCACGCACTTTTGGGGGAATAGGGACACAGAGCGAAATCCTCCTCATATCTAATAAACGAGACGATGCAAACTCAAGGACACATGGGAATGTCCCTGGGGCTCAGAGCTGGAGAGCCCGCAGGGAATGGTGGAGACAGTGGTGAACTCTGGAAAACACATCCTGCTTTCCCAAGGGGGTAGCTCTAGCCACGGGAGGCAGTGTGGAAATGTGTGCCTTGTATGGCTAGATTCTCCACTTTCTCTTGAAATCTGGAGTCTTTATAAAATATCTGAATTTCTAAAAAGCAATGCTGGCACGTAACTTTGACTTCTATCAAGCACATCGTGTGCCACAGCGAACGTTTCTGTGGGTTGCGCAGCCTGTAGGCTGTTGGGTTGCAACCTTTGGACAAGGTGGACTCCCAGCCTCTCTGTCACCAGCTCCTAAGGAGCACCTCTAGTCTGCTCTGCACCTTGATCATAGGTGAGCCAGTGCAGCTCACAACCTCAGAAGCTTATCATCCCTCTGGACAGCTGAGACCTTAGATTTGATAATGGCTTCTGGGAAGAGGATGCAAGGAGAGAGGAAAGACAGGAGAAGAGAAAGAAAGGGAAGGAGGTACTTAAGGGGTGAAAAGGAAGTCGCCATTTATTGAAGATCTCTGAGCACGTGGCCACCGTTAGGCAGTTCCGCGTATGCCGCCTCATTTTGCCTCCACCGTACCCCAGGGAGATCGGTAGTGTTACCGCTTTACACGTGAGGGAGCTGAAGGTCTGAGGAGTTTTCACGGCCCAATCCACAGAACTGATGCAGCTGAATCAGAGTTTGAACCCAGGGCTAGTTCTCCTGCATTTTGTCCTGCAGGGCGACCACCTTACCTATTACAAATCATAGGACTCAACACTTGTAGACAAAGGATGTAGAATTTCTCCCTTGAAGGGAAGGCAGCACCGTGGAAGACCCTGTCAAGAGTCTAAAGTCAGAGGTAGAAGAGCTGTGAGTGAACGTGAAGTCCAGTCTACCCCGTGTACAGAGGGGAGATGCTGGGTGCCCTGGCCGGGAAGCCCGGAGCTGGACAGGTGTGCCTGGGACCCAGGGATTTCTCATTCACTCGTGGACACTCTCATACACTCACTCATTTGGTCACTGGTTCATTCACTCATTCACGGATCATACACTTCTAAACGGCAGGTGTTTTTTGAAAGCAAAGCGTTCAGGGTGGAAAGTGCCTAGGATTTCAAAGACAGCCAGAAGCTCCATAGCGGATCACAAAAGGCAAACAGAGGTTAGACGATCTAATTCCCTCACAGAAAGTCCTATCAATCAAGGAAAGAATTAGGGATAAAAGAGGGCTCATCTTAGAAGGTACCAGAAGGAGTGTCCAATCTGAACCTCGGGATGGGGAGACTCTTAAGACGCTTTGTTGCGTGTCTTCAGCTGCCTAGGACCGCCCCCCTTCCCTGGGATTCATCTTGGAGACTCGCTGCCCGCCCACCCTACTTTTGTCTCAAAGCTCCTCCACCTTTCTGAACCTTGGTCTTTCCATTAGGCAAAAGAGTAAACCATTTTATATTTACAGTTTCGGGGGCTAGGAGAACACCAAGGAGAGGGTTGGGTTCAGAGTATACACCTGGAAATCAGACAGCTGTGGGGTTTAAGACCTGTCATTGCCGATGTGTATGGCCTGGAGCAGGTTGTCTGACTTCTCTGTGGTCTGTTTCCTCTTGTGTAAACCACACTCAAAAATAGTACCTCTCTCGTAGTTATGGTGAGAATTAAATAGATAATGAATACAGGGCTTGGGTGGATGAGGATGAGGATGATGATGACAGGGTTGGTGGCAGTGCCATGTTGATGATGATGGTGGTGGTGACGATGGTGATGGGGACGGTAGTGGGGGTGTTGGTGATGCTGATGGTCGTTGCAGACGGTAAGTTCTTCCTATGTGCACCAAGGCAGGAAATGAAAGCTGTCTTACAAAACCTGGTCTGGAAGTGCTTGTACTGGGCTGGAGGTCTCACTGGCACCCGGCGGAACAAGGCTGACATTGGAGGGGCCCCATCTGGGATCTCCAAGTTTGTAGTGTAAATAGCCCAGCTTTTCCTTCGGCTCTCGCTGCCTGCCTGCTTCCCAGTTCTCACATACAGAGGGACCCTGTAGCGAGACAGGTAGGACGTGCAGCCCTAAGCAATAGTGGAAAATCCAAAAGCCTTGGGAAGATAAACAGCCTCATGCAGATAGGATAAAAGTCCTTTTTCTGAACTCACATCAGGTAAACCTGAGCTGACAAACTGGTACAACCACACCACGACATTCTTACAGACTGATTAGGTTAGCTCTCAATAAGCAGAGGGAGGGATGGCCATCAGATCCCGCATGCATCCTAAGCCCGCTCTGTCCTACTTCCTGAGCCGTTACCAAGTGGCCCTCCAGCATCCCTGGATTTGGGCTGGGGACAGACCTTCAGACCCAGAAATGAAAGCAGGTGATTCTCTCCACTTCTGGCCCTGCAGCTGGGAAGCAGAGGGCACCAAAGTAGCTAAACTAGAAGAAAGCACTGGAGCTACTCACATTCCTTCATTTGGTCAGCATGTATTTATCTGCTGTGCTCCAGGCCTGGCCCGCGGAAGGGACAGAGATGACTAAAACCCAGGTCCTAGGTTAACTGTTCCCATACCATTTATCTCAGTGTTATCATCACGGCAAGCTCCTGATGTAACCTTCAGGGCCCATTTCACAGACAGGAGAACTGGGCCTCAGAGTAGGAATTTACAAAGCAATTTCAAGTTGAATTACATCCACATCTGACACACCCCATGCCCAAGGTCTTTCCCATATTTCACCTTGTCTAGGTGTACTGGGGAAAGGTAGGAAGGGGCAGGAGGGGGCTACATAGCAGATTTCACATGGCAAGGCTTGTCAGATCTTCAGATTAGGCTCTTTGTCCTAAGACTTTAATTGTGCCTCTAGACACTGTGCTAGACGTGGTAAGGGCTCTTGTGATGTTCTAGAAGAGCGGAAAACAAGTAAACATAACATTGCCCTTTGATAAAATCATCTCTATTTTGAGATTTAGCCATTCATTTGTAACAAAAACAGGTATGGGCGTCCTCCAGGTGCCAGCTGCCATTCTAGGTGTGGATGATACTATGCAGCAGAGAAGAAGGGCACCAACCCAGTCTTAGCCCAGCCTTGGAGTCAAGGGATTCCCTTTGTTCCAAGCCCACCAAGAAACCTAATTACAGTTGGGCTTCCATATAGGTCTGCATTCAGAAATTGGGTTGGTCACATGATTTTCCATATTCTGGCCCATATGACTGTTCATTTCTTAATTAAACTTAATCAGCTGGCACTCATTCAGGAGGGCAAGAGCTGATCATATAGACCTCCATGGCTGGTCCCTGACATACTTACTTCCCATTGCAAATCTAAGCATTTGCCCCCAGATTAATTCTATTTTTTAAAGAAATCATTGGAATTTCGGCATAGAAAGTAAGGCATCTATGACAGACTAGAGAAAGGAGTTTCTGGGATCACCATGTTAGCCCCGTTCCTAATGCTATTTACCTTCCTCATTTTATCCCCCCCGCAACACACTCCTTTAAGAATTATCCTCATACTGAATTTTATGTTATGAGCTGCCTTAAATAATTTCCAAAATGAGTGCTTGGTTTCAAATCCTGGTTTCTTCACTAAACAGCTATGAAGCCTGGGGAATTTATTCTCCTTATGACCCAAGATTAATGCCCACCTCACTGCATGGTAACGAGTAATAAATAAGATAATGCATAAAGTAATTAGCACCACAAATGAACTCAATATATTATAGTTGTCATTATCATCGTAATCATTATTATTATTAAAGGAGGCTATAAATACATACATACATGCAAACCTATACGCTGTCTCTGAGGGGTTTGGGGAAGGCATCAAAGAGGAAGTCAGTCTTAAGCAGCAATTTAAAGGATAACTAAAGAGACTCCAGGAGACAAGTTGGGGAAAGGACATTTCAGCGAAGGAGAAGAGCAGGAACAAAGTCACAGGGGTGTGGAAGTGAGGGCAATGGCAGGGAATTGTGAGTGGGCCCTTATGGCATGGTGACGGGTCCACTGCACTCAAACTGTAATGTGTATCAGGATCATCTGGCAACCTTGTTTGTAAAAGGTGGAGTCCCCGGCACTGGTCTCAGAGATTTGGATTCATTAGATCCAAGGTGGTTCCGAAGTACCTGCCTTCTCCGTGAGCTCCTGCACTGATCCTGCAGTTTCCTTAGGGAAACCCTAAGCTACCCCATTCTCCCATCTATCTACTCTTTCCCCCCCTGCTCCCAGCTCCACCCATGGATCAAACATCGGCCACAAATTGCCTGAAGGGCCTTTCTGATCGCATCTTCATCCTCCAATTCTGTTTTTCTTTAGCCCTTATTCGTGCCAGGGAGATAGGGAATCATGATACCTACAACAAACACAAATACTATTGTAATCTCATGGTTCCTGTTATTGCAAGTACCTGGGCGAATTATCCATGCAAATGCCAGGGTGAAATCAGGACTTGGAAGATCCAAGAAGAGGTGGGGTGCTTGAATGTGGTGCCAACAAAGAGATGGCTTCCTCCCAGCCACACACTCATCTGACTGCTCTTTCCCTCTCTCTGCAGAGAGTTGTCTGCACAGCTGGTCTCAAGTGGTATCCTCACCCTGCTCTGATTCACTGTGTCAAAGGCTGTGAGGTGAGTCCCTAGTTGTTATATTGATCATGGCTACCATTTGCTGTACCTACAAAGTGCTGTGAATATCCCTTTAACAGGCTTCTTCGACAGGAATGAGCAAACCCATTTTTACAGATGGGGGGAACCGAAGCACAGAAATACCAACAGATATGCTCAAAAATACATTTAATATATAACAGAAATGGGATTCCAAGCCAGGTTTTCCTGCTTCCTAAGCAGGAAGTGTTCAACATAATATTGCATCTGTAAGGGAGGGAGGGAGGAAGGCCATATTGATTTTGCATCTATAACATGCCAGGCATTTTACCAAAATTGTCACATTTAGTGTTTATAGAACCACAGGATGCATTTTTTTTTCTTTCTAATTCCTACTTTCCTGCTGACCATTAATTGCAGGTCACTGCCTTTTGCCACACGTTTGTCATTCACTTGTTCTTCAACCCCAGAAGTAATATGGCCACCTTAGCCCCAACCATAGAGCTGAAAGTGAAGATTCCCTCCGACTTGAATCATTCCCTGGAACTTGGCATTATGGAGATCTGTCTCTGTGACTCAGTGACAATCCTGGGGAGGGAAAGGGCCAGGGTACTTAGAATGTCATCTGTATTCCTAAGGGGTTACACTGCCTTTGGAACTAAAATATATTTCTGTGCACCCCAAGTCCTTGTGGGTCTTCTCAGCTGGCAAGGAAAAGGTGGCCCCGAATCCCATCCAGGTCAATACACAAATATTTGTGCCCCCCTCTCAGAGCCCACTCAGGAAAATGCATGTGAAACGGACTAGATTGAGCTCTAGGAAATGTAGTTGGTGAAATTCTTAGAATGTGAGAGTCAGAAATGCTCCTCTAGATGATCTATACCTGACTTTTTAAAGGTGTAGCCAGATCTAAGATTTGAGGGAATACCCAGCCTGGAAGAGTTCTTGGTGTGATCTAACCCTACACATGATTATATGGAGTGGAAAATGAGAGTCAGAGAGGAGATGGATTGGCCCAAGGTTGGGCATAAAAGCCACAACATAAAAGCTGCAGCGCGAAAGCATGAACCTGGGTCTCCTGACTCCAGGCTGGTGCTTTTTCGCCTCCACTAGGCCACCTCCCACTCATGAACCACCCCTGACCTGCAAGTGTCACAAGACAGCCCCTGGATCACACTTTTGTTTCTGTGTATTGGCTAGGGGCTCCCTGTGGCATCTTCTCAGGGCATTGGATGCTATAGTCTTTGAGAGCCCCCATTCTCCCAAGGTTCAGCCAGGAATGGCAAAACCAAGGCCAAGGCCCTGTGGCTCTTGCTTCCTTCCATCTCTCTGGATCAGTCCAGTGCTTGGAGAAAAGGAAGCTTGGATTACCTGGGCACTCGTTCTGCTGAGTCGGCGGTCTGGGCAGCCAGTGTGACAGCAGAATTCGATCCCTCCTTTGACTCAGCACCGGGGCCTAGGAGACCCTCACCTGTCAGGCTCTGAGCCCTGCCAACGATGCTTATCGCCTTTGCCCTTGCAGGTGCCCCTCATCTCCTTTCTTCCTTAGCTTAGAGCTAATAGTTTGCCTCTTGTCTGGGGCTGAAAAGAGCGCCTGGAAGAGATATAAACTCTGGCACTAGGGAGGAACCATCAACCCGGAGTGCCCTAGAGGTAGCCAAGATTGCGGAAGGGTTGTGGGAACTCCCGAGCCGTCCACCCCAAGCTGTGTCCAACGTGGTCACTTCACTCTCTCATGCATCAGAGTTTCACCAATGCCTCTTCTGTGCCTGATGCTACTCTACGTTCTGGGAACACAATGATCTCAGTCGAGTGAAAACAGTAACTATGCTCTCTTCCAGAGTCATCTGTGGTATCTTCTTGCCCCTTGTCCATCCATGTATCCGTGTCGCCATCCATGCAGTGTTTTACCGGATAAACATTTAAGGAACACATGTTCGGTGAAGTTTTGCTCAAATCGCCACACGTTTTGCTAGGAAATCTAGGATGACACAGAGTCTCATCCGTCAGGAGCTCACACTATGGCAAAGGATATAGACAGTTAAAGAGAGAATTCTGAAATATGTACCCAGAGCTGTAGCCAAAATAAGTACAAGAAGCTATAGAAGCGCAGAACATCCTGGGGGTATCAGAGAAGGCATTTTGGAGGGGTGAGGTTTGAGCTAGATCTCGAAGGGTGAGTTGCTTGCCAGGCCACAGTAGTAGTGGCAGCCATGAGAAATACCAGGGATGGGGAAAATTTCTAAGTAGCAGAGCTTTTCACATGTTATTTGCTCTCTCTACGAATTTTCCCTTCTCCGCCCTCGTCTAATTAACCCCTGCTCATCTTTCTGATCTCAGCTGAAATGTCATTTCCTAAGGGACATCTTCACGGAGCTCCCTGATTAGGTCCAGTCCTCTCACTCTTTAACGGCATCATGTTTCCTTTCCTCTGTCGTGCTCATCAGAGTTGAAATTGGCCAATTAGATGTGTGATTATTTGATTAAAGTCTGCCTCCTTGCTGAAGTGTAAGGTCTGGAGGAGTAGGAGCTCGATCTATATTGACTATTGTATCTTTTTCTTTAGCACATGTAGTAGGCATTCAGTAAATATGGTCAAGTATAAGATGGGTGGAGGGACGCACGGATGTGGCTGCAGGAAAGGGCATGTAGGGGAGGGTAGCCAAGGAGGAGACTGGAGATTGATTGTTTCAGGTGCCAAAAAAAAAAAAAATAATAATTTATCTTTTTTTTTTTCTCTTCTTCCTCAGCTACTCTTTTACCGAGCCAGTTCCTTTCATTCTAAGGAACATTTGGTTTCCTTCCTTACTCTGTTATAAATGATATAAGAAAGGTCATAAAGAACAGATCCCACAGGCAGATCTCCTAAGGCACAGAGAAAAACCAAGGACTTATCCCAAGGGCTTATCCTTTGTTTGTTGTTTGTGCCCTTCTGTTCGAATATGAATGTAATAACGTGTTCATTTTGTCAGGTACTCAGCAGAGTCACACTTGTGTTCATAGTCGTGCACATTTGCACATACACACCTGAGCAAAGCTCTCACCTGTTCTTGGTTCTGTCTTGCTAAGATATTTTTTTAGACCCTAAGGATGGTGATCAAGTGGAATTGGCATCATGAATTGGGAGCACAAAGGCTCAGTGAATTTGGAGCTGAAATGCAAAATTCAGGGATGTCACATGGGAGGGGCTCCTTGTGAGCTTGGTTTTCCCCATAACAGTCAGGGTGGGAAGGAAAGACCATTGGATCACAGGGGTTGTGCTGAGATTCAGTGGCCTTAGCTGACTGATGACATCTTTCCCATCAGTGGGTCACTTGAGCATTAGAGATCCCAACTTGAACTTTAATCAGGGAGGTCTTACTGTCTTCTATGTTAAAGGGTCACACAGCATTGCTTTTGATGTGGGGAGGGGTATGCTTATTGCTTTGAGAAACTAGTGGACTAATCCTGCCTCTCTGTTTCACAGCTGAGAGTCATGAGGCCCATAGAAGATAAGCCACTTAACCAAAATCCCCAAGTAACCCCTCCAGTTGACTGAGGTGTATTAGGCTGGAAGCCAGGTTTTCTGGATCCCTGACAAAGGCCTTTCCATATGCCAATACGATGTGTTCAATTTTAAAAACATCTCTAAGAGCCAAAGTTGTACCCAGCATTAAACTAGGTGATAGAGAGACCAAGATGAACTGGTTATCGTGCATGTGTTCAACGGCCTCACAGTCTTGCACCAGCTGCAGGTTCCTAAGCAGACATTAGAAAACAGTATGCTTGGTGCCTGGATGGGGACATAAAGGTGTTAGGAGGTTTACATATACTCCTGACTCTCCCATAAGATTACTCTCAGTTCAGATCAGTGATGACTTAACCCCATCATCTTTTCCCTCATCTTTGGGGTACCACAGAGTTGGAGGAACACAGGGGAAAAAAGCAACAAACCATATGTGCTTGATACAGACTCGAATGGCAATGAAATAATAAGAAGCCAGAGTAGATTTGTATCACTGCTCTGCCCCTGCCAGGGTGATCTCGGCTGAGCCCCTTGCTTGCTCTGAGCCTCAGAATCTTCATCTGAAAAGTGGGAATGGCAGGGCTTACCTCACAAAGAAGACAGCAAACACGTAATGCATGTGGCATCAAGTACACCTGTCCTCCAGTGCTAGAGGGGAGGGAGCCCACCATCATGCACAGACCACTGCGCCAACTTCCTATGAATTCTTAGGTTTGATCCTTACAGGTCTCGCACAGATTACATTCAGCTTATATCGTATTATAAATGGTGTTTTTATATTACCTACTACTAGGAAAAGTAGGAGAAGGGTCCTCAAATTTTCTAATCATTTCTTCAAGTATGAAGAAGCTTTAGGGAGATGTGAGCGATCCGTCCTGCGGCTTTGCATACCCTAGCCTACAGGTGTGTCTACCGGCATAACCACAGTTGAGTTGGGGAAAACTTGGCTAGATAAGTCTTTACAAATGGTAGAAGCAATAATTTGTCCAAGGGGGTGTTGGCATTTGAAGCCAGGCAAGCTGCTTGCAGAGGTTTTTAAAAGGATGAGAGAGCCGAACAATTATCATGGTGCAGGGCCGTCCCCCACCCACTCCAGGTTACTAACAGGCTGCTTCCTTCTGCCTTTCTTCCCCCTTGCAGCCCTTCATGGGAGACAATTACTGTGATGCCATCAACAACCGAGCCTTCTGCAACTACGATGGTGGGGACTGCTGTGCCTCTACGGTGAAGACCAAGAAGGTAGGCCCCTAGGCAGCTGCCCTCTGCAGGCCCCTCCTGGTTCCTAGCCAGGATCACTGGCATGTGGGACGACCCATGGTCCTGGTTGTGTCAGCACTTGCTCACACGCTGTGCTGTACTGTATTGTATTTTTTGTTCTTTGAGCCAGTAGTTGAGCTAATATCATGTGCTGGGCCCTGAGCTGGTGGGCAGATTCATGGATGATCTTTGCAGATGTGGTTCCTTAGCCTCAAGGCTTGGAGCCCGGTATGGAAGCAGATAAGTACAAGTGTAATCAATACTTTCATAAGGGGGAGGATAGAGCACTGAGAGGGCCCAGGCCAGAGGCTGGAGAAAGGCTCTACCAAGGGGTCAGCATCGACACTGAGACTTGAGGGATAAGGAGAAAGGAACAGGAAGGTGGCCAGGAAAAGAGTTTCTGGGGCCAGAAAGGGTAAAATCTTAGAGAGAACTTGCATTTTTAGGGGGTCTGGGTAACATCTAGGGGCAGAGAGAAGATGGGACATTCTTCACAAGGTAAATCATAGCCTTTAATTGTTTTATAACCTGTTTGGTTTTTCACACTTGTAAAATTAGGGAGGGTGGTGGTCTTGGTTGTGATTTTCTTCCTTTTCATATTAAGGTATAACAGGAGTGATTCAAGTGTCTCGAGTCAACCTGGGATATTTGACTATGATGCATACCCACTGCTCATGGAAGAGTGGCCACCCCCACTTTCTTCCTGCTGAGAGCTGGGCAACCCAGGTTGAGAAGTGCTCTGGGTGACAAACGAGTTCATGAGGAACGATCTCTGGTTTTATACTCATCTACCATCTGCATTGAAAAATCATTTGAGATCATCTCTTTCTCTTTAAAGAAGGGGGAGCTGTGTTCCTGAGACCAGTCATAGTCCATCCTGGCTGAAGTGCTGTCAGTGATTATCTAGGCCCGCAGTTCTCGTTTCATAATGGGGGTAAACTGAGGCCCATACAGGAGAAATGGTTTGTCCCTGGTGGCAGAGTGAGGGACAGAAACAGAGCAAGGTTTCAGGGTCGCTATCCGTATTGCACCATCCGTAAAAGAATTAGTTCCTTTAAGAAAGATGCTCTGACCCTAGAATGTGGGGATGAACAGGGCAAGACCCAAGGAACACACTCAAGCTGCATCTTTGGGTTGAGCTGCGGGGGCTCTCTGGAATCAGCCAGTCTCGGATGGGCAATATTTCAGCATGCCTGCCTCCTTTTTTTTTTGATCATCCCTAGTGTAGATCTGTACTTTCTGCTCAAATACAGTAGAATAAAATTCATTTCCTACTAATGGATTTTAGTTTTCACCCAATTATGAAAGAATACTTTTTTGGAAAATCCAGAAAGCAGAACAACAGCAGAATCCTTACTTGTCTGACAGCCCAGAAACAGCCACTGGTTCCTTGTGCCACGTTGTACCACGTGTTTAAGTGTGTGGATATGTGTTCCTGTCGGGTCTCTCACAGCATTTCCAGTTTGGGATACTGTTTTGACCTAGCATAGGAAATCTTATACCTAAGAATGATCTGATATCATCATAAACCTTCCAGCTGTCGTTTTTGCTCTACTATTATTTATCAGAGGGTCCTGATGTATCATCATTTATGTGACCATTCACCTTGGGCTGTTATTTTTAACTCTTGGGTTACTTTGGTTTCTTGCAAAGATAAATAACGATGCTCGTGAGTATCTTTGCACGTAGGTACTTCTCCAGCTCTGTTCCTCGACAGTTGGCTTTTTAGAATGGAAATGACTAGGACGAAAGGTGTGAGCATTTTTAAGGCTCTCGACCCCTGGTGCCAAATGAATACAGCATACAGGAGAGTCGATTTCACGTGTTGGGAGTCCACCGTGTTCAAAAGTGAATGCACAAGGGAGTTTGTGTTTCAAATAGAAGTTTTTGTAGAATTATGACACAGTATTCATGTGACACCATCAGTTGGAGCAAGAGCAGCTCCGATTAAAAGAATTTTCCTACCACCTATAACTTATATACGAAAACATTAAAAAAAAACCCTAATTTATTTTTTTATTGGGAGACTCCCCTAAATGGATTGCTGTTTCTACAGAGTGCATGGTGGGAACATGAAGTCATGAGATTGAGGTTCAGGTGCAGATTCCAAATTATTACAGTCACTTGAAAAAACTACATATATATATACACCAAATGGCCATTTTGACTCTATGTTCATACTGGGCTCAGTTGCAATAATTTCAGACGTCAGGGTCCTTAGGTGAATGCTGCCTCTTTAGTGAGGGACCCAGAGTCAGTTCTTTGCTAGTTCTGAATGTGCTTCCTGGTCTTTTTTCCCCCTTTCCTTTTCTACCCACATTATATATGTAATTTAGGCTTTTTGTGTGAAAAGACCCCCTTCTTCCACATTAAATTGGTGATCCTTCTTGTCGGCCGGGGCTGCAGGATGCAGCTAGCCCAGCATCCTTCGTTCAATGAGACGCCTGTTCCTTGAGCACCTGTGTGGGCCCAGCAGTGCACCGAGCTGTGAGCACTGGGCCAAATCGAGACAGACCTGCACCTGCCCTCGCAAGGCTCGTGGCCTATTAGGGGAGCCAGGTGTGGGCAGGGAGGTATACGACCGTTCATGGTGGTACCTCTGTAGAAGGGCAGGACAGCAAAGGTGCAAATCTTACGGAGACCGGTGTGAAGGTCAGAGATGGTTACATTGAGACCTGCAGGAGGAGTAGCTTTCCTGGGGAAGGTGAGGGGTGGTTGAAGTCAGGACGGAGAGCCTGCGAGTGCTACGTGTGTGGATGACAGACTGATGGCCTCTCTTCTGGTGCATTTGGCTTTGCTATGGTTGTTCCTGGTCCACAGTATTTGGGGCCTCCTTCAGATTTGAGATTCCTGGGAGTCTGACTTCTGGAGGAGAAAGGCATCTCAAATTAAACTTGTACTTCTACCATTTCAATTCCCCAGTTTAACTTCTGAGTAAAGTCCAGCTTCTCGGATGCCTTTAACGCTCTCTCCCCGTGTACACCCGGCTGTACTGCCTGCAGTAGACGGCCTTATAGAGCCAGCAGGTGGAGAAATAGAGGATAGAGAAATAGAGACACCCCTAAGGGAATCACCACAGCGGTCAGACATCCTGCCAGATGCTTGTCCCCTGTCTCTTTCTTTAAGCCCCACGTCCCCTCTTACGGGTCACTGTCATCCCAGTTGCACAGGTGAGCCAGTTTGGGCTCAGAGCACTTGCAGGACTTGCTTGAGTTCACTTGGCCACAAGTGCCGAGGCCCGAGTTTGAACCCAGTCCTGACTCAGGAGCCCAGCTCTTCCCTCTGTGTGGGGCTGAGTCCTCAGGGTGCGTGGGCATGACCCTCCCCGTTCTGGTTGGAGACAATTCGCCGTGAACCCCGCCTGCCAGGGAACCTTGGCCGTCGGACCCCTCCCCTTGGCAAAGGTGAAAGCAGCTTTTCCCGGCAGCAAAGACAGGGTGGGGAGTCGTTGAGGCTCCCAGGCTTGCCAGCCATCCCTGACGTCCCAGACAGCAGTTTCCTCTGAGTGGAAAAAAGTCCTGGTTTCTGTCTCCAGCTTCCACAGCAGGAAGCCTCTTGTAGCAGGAGAGGGGCCAGAGGCTGGCTTCCTTCCTCTCACTCCCTGCCCCTTACCGCTGGGCCCGTGTAGTTCCCACCTAAACTGTTGGCCCCGGGCACCCATCGTGGGAGGTCCCTGCCCACGAGCACGCAGCCCGGCACTCAGAAAGTCACTGACAGGCCGGATCGGCTTCATGGCCTTCCTACGTGACAGTGATTTCATCCGTGGAGCCCATCCTGTGAGCCTGGCCGTGGTGTGGGGTCTCTGTGCGTGTCGTCTCACTTGGAGACTCGGGTAAAACCCGGCGAGGTCGACTGAGCTGAGGCCCAGAGAGGTGAAGTCACTCGTACAAGGTGGCGGAGCTGTGGGGAGGACTTAGGATTTCCTGGCTCCACCATCGCTTGAGGGCTGCCGACGGGCCCAGCCTGGTGGTCACGGGGCACGAGTCTGCTCCTCTCGTCACACGGTCACCCGTCCCGGGTGCTGTCTTGTTATCCGCACCGTCCGGACCCCACAGCTGAGGCTGGGAGGGGCCGGGCTCCTCCACCGCGAGTCTAGGCCGCGAGGCGCTGCTTCGGAGCCCCGTCCCGGACATCCCGTAGTAATGGGCTTGCGTCTCGCCCTTCGCCTGGTGGGTGGGCGTCTTCCTTCCTGGTGCTCCTGGACAGGAGGCCCGGGCGTGAGCGCACGGCCTCTTCTCGCAGACATCCTTCTAGCCAACTCTCTAACTTAACCTCTTCCCAGTCTCCAAGGCCTAGGGCCTCCTGGTCATTTGGCCCAGAATGATGTCTGTCTGCTGCCTTCATCCTTCCTCCCCGTGCTCGTCTGTCCAGACACCAGCTGTTCCCCACATCTGCCTTGTGGGGTGACCCGGGCCCGGCTGGCAGACAAGAGCAAGACAGTGCAGGAAACTCCGTCTGACGGGGTGACCGGTTTCCCATCCAGACACCTGTCTGTAGTGCGGGGCAGACAGGAAAGGGCAGGACTCAGCCTCTCAGCATGTCCGTTTATTATTTTCCTGTTGGAGCCTTGAGGAGTCTCGAATACAGAGCAGATTTCCAGAATGGTCGCTTCAATAATCTACCCTCATAACAACAACAGAGAAATTCATTTATAATTGGAATCATTCTGAGTAGCCATGTGTTGGAGGTTTGAGGGAAGACGGGGAAACAGCCTTAACTTATTCAGCGTAGCAAGGTTTCGTGAGGCGTGGTGGCCTGGAACACTAGTTAGGATCGTGTTTTAGACAGCTGCTAAGATACTGGTTCTGGAGGATGTCTGGGAAGTTGGGGTGTAGTCCCAGTTCTGTGACTTAGTTCTGTGACCCTGGGCAGGCCAGGCTCACCTTCGGGTTTTATCTCTTGACATTTGGATTATATTCATGTCTAAAGATTCTCCACATGGCTTCCTGAGGGAATTGGCCATTGGCAGGAACCTGAAGGCTATTTGGAGCAGAGACCAGTCGGCTAAGAAGAAATTAATCCCAGAAACATGTCTCAGCACAGGATGGCATGCCTAACTGATGACATTCAGTATAGAGTTGTTCTGTTTATTTGCTAAATCTAAGTAAAAGCGTGGTTTCTTGTGAAAGGACGTTGTACCCAAGCGTAGCCCATTGGTCTAAGGAGTCTAGTGATTCTATAAGATGTAGGAAGATAAAAATCAGTAGATGGACAGCAGCCTACTTAGCTGAGTGGTCCATGCTAAAAGGTTGGGTATTGGGCTGCAGAGTTGGTGATGTGCCTCAGTGGCTCTTAAAATCTCAATTCGGCAATCAGAGTGGTCCTCCTAAATACGTCTTGGGGTATCACACCTCTGCAAAGCCCTTCAAGTGTCTCATTTTATGCAGAGTAAAAACCAGTCCTTCCAATGACCTATCAGGCCCTTGGTTGTCTGCCTACCCCCAGCACTTCTCTGACCTCACCCCTATTATCAGTACCTTCCCTCACTTGACTCCAGCCCTCTGGACTGTCCAGCTGGGTGTCCTCCTACCTTTGACAGACTTTGTCTCTGGCTCCTCCTTTAGCTGACAACATTCTTCCCCATTAATCCACATGACTCACTGTGTCACCTCCTCCAAGTCTTTGCCCAAGTGTCAAGCTCTCAATGAGCCCCATCCTGACCACCCACCTTACGTTACCCCTGGCACTCACGCACCCATTTGCTTTGGCCTCCACTCTTCTTTCTTTCTTTTATAACCCTTATCACCTTGGCACATCCTAGAAAATATATTTATCATCTCATTATCCCTCCCCTCTTGCTGATCAAATGAAAATTTTGTGAGGTCAAGGATGTGCATCTGTTTGTTCAATGAGGTATCCCTAGTTGCACTATACCCTGCTGGTGAGCACCCGCTATGTGACGGACACTGTTGTAGGCCCCAAAGCACGATGGACCTGGTCCTGACCATGCTGAGTTCATGTCTGGTGGACTAATGGCCATGTGCTTAGAGTATATTAAGACAGATAGAGCAAGTGAGGAGAGTCAACAAAGCTTCCTGGAGAAGGAAACACCAAAGGTGAGACATGAAAGGCATAGTAGGTCATAGCCAGGGACAAGGAGTCCGTGGGGGAGGGAGGACCAGGGATTAGGATGCGAGAGAAAAGAGAGTTTCTGGCAGAGGGCACAGTCTGTGCAAAGGCCCAGACATAAAGAGGCATGCTAAGGAAACCCCAATTCCCTGAGTGTGGCTAGAGCACAGGATGAGAGGGGATGTAAGCAGTAAGAGGTAAGAAAATGAACCCTAAGCAGGCTTTTTAAACCAAGCCAGAGAACCTGAACTTTATCCACAGAGCGTAGGAGTATTTCAGTGATTCTAAGCACTGAACTAGTGTAGAGGATCCTAGAAGGCTTCCTGGAAGAGGGGCTAGACGTGTTTACCTTGGAAGATTAGTAAAAGACAACAGGAAGATGACTAAACAGACTATACTAATTCCTCCTTGTCCCAAAAATCACTGGCTTCTGGAATGTTATGATTTTTCCTATTGGGGGTGTAGCGTTGACTTTTTCATGTGGATGAATAAGACACTCATTTTCGTTTGATCCTGCGAAGGGATCAGACCCTCCTATCCCCCAAAATTACCATCCTCATAACCACTGTCAACATCACCATGACCACCATCAATACCAGCATCACTGTCACCATCACCATCGGCAGCAGCAGCAGCATTCACTGAGCACACAGTATAAGCCATAGACGATGCTAAGGGCTTCCCTCAAATTCTATACTTTAGGTACAATACTTCCAGAGGGCAGGACTGTCATTACCCTCATTTTACAAACAGAGAAACTGAAGCCGCCAAAATGAAAGCAACTTGCCTAACAGCATACACGGAGCCCCTGACAGCGCAAGGAATTCAACCCAAATCTCATTCCTTTCTCTCCACCGTCCCCTCCCTTACCCACATGACCACTGTATCCACATTGAAACAAGCCTCTCTATTCATGGACTCCTCCATGCCCCGTGCCAGGCGTGTGTCTCCCCTACCTCCGAGGAGCTTACAGCGAGTCCTTGTACTTGACATCACACCTTGGTCCACTTGATCTCATTAAATCTTTCCATCAACACAATGACGTCCCTGGCACTCAGGTGGTGAAGCGACTTGTGCCCAAGCTCCCGCAGTGGGCGGGGGGATAGTCAAGGCTTTCTGCCGTTCAGCGTAGGCCGCCCCTTGCTCCCCACACTGCACACTCTCTGCTGTGACCTCCCTGTTGAGTCTGAGTCAGAATCCTGGCCCTGCCTGTCTCCCAGCATCAGGGGAGACCCGCAGCCAGGACCTTGCGGTGCATTTGCCTGGGCTGCATTCCTGAGCCGCTCACACATACGGATGGAGCTGTTCTCCCGGGCAGCTCACAGAGGAGAAGCCCCTGAGCCTGGGCACCATCTCCAGCCCAGAGGAAAAAAGGAGAGAATCCTGGCCTTTAGTCATTGACCTGGGCTTGTTCACAGAATCCTAGAGTGGGTGGCCAAGCCATTTATGGGATAGCCTCACCACACGGTGCTGGGAATCCCAAATGTAAACTGGCCACCACAGCGTTTGTGCTGCGGGTGGTAGGTTTCCTTGGGAGGCCATCGGGGGGAGAAGGTGGAACGCTGCTTGGGGAGTCAGGGAATCTGGGAATCGGGCTCAGAGCTAACTTTACCAGGATGTGGCCCTTTTTTCTGTGCCTCACTTTCTCCCTCTGTCAAAAGGGGACCCTGGCTCCTGCTGCGCCTGCCTCCTGGGGGGTCGGTGTCGAGGAGAAGGTTACACACGGGGCTGCAGATCCCAGGCCACCTGCCAGCCAAGTGACTCACCTCTGGGCATTGTAGTTTCCTCTAAGAAGTAAAATGGGGCTAGTAAGAATAGCCACCTTATTAGGTATGCTGGGAAGAGTGAGTGAGATAATGTGCATGGGGTTCACTCAGCCAGGCATGTGGTAAAAGGATAAAAGGGGCTATTGGCTGTAAAAAGACAAAACAACATCCTGTCCAGGCTGTGGAGGAGGAGCCTTCTTACTCTCACTTGCTGAAAAGCTCTCAGAGTTCTTGGAGTGGACTTTTGAATCCTGTCATCTCATTACTGAGGGGTAGTGAGGTCCGGGGCAAGTTTTCTGTGCTCTAAACATTCTGAAACCTCTGTCTTCTCATCCACAAGATGGGTCGCTAACCATGCTAGCCTCATGGCGTTGTGCAGACTGGACTAGCCAGCAGGTGGGAGTCCTCTGGCACACGGAAGGCCCTCTGGAAGTGCTGGCGTGGGCGTTGAGTGTTGGTCACTGCTGTGGACCTGCCCCAGTTCAGACCCAGGAACCACCTGGGAAAGGGGTGGAGCTGCCAGCCACTACCCTTCTGTTCCCACTCATAGGCCCTTGATCAGGGAGGAAGCTTGTGAGAAGAGGAGACCCGGGGGCAGGCTCTGAACAGGCAGTTCACTGAGCTGCAAAAGGCAGGAAGGTGGAGGAGAATGTCCCCTCTGCACTAGGACCTCTGTAAGCTGGTTTGGAGACGCTATTTTACGCTATTCCTCAGCAGAATCTGGTGAGGTCTTTCCAAGGACTCTGATTTTACAGATGAGGAGACAAAGTCCCCAGGGTGCCAAGGGCTTACAGATAGTCAAGCAGCGCCTATGTAGAGCCCACACCCAAACCCAGGCTCGTCTGCCTCCTAGACTCCTAGCAAGGGCTCAATACCAGCATGCATGGAAGATAAGAAGGCTCCAGATCTGCCTCCTGAGACCAAGCCTTCCAGACTTTGTTATGTTCTGATTGTGGTTCCTTCTCTCGGTTTTCAGACATGTTTCTTTGAGAAAAGGTCAGAGCTGCCTGGGTTGACCTGGGGAGGAACGAGAAAGGCCATACCATGCCCACTTAGCCAGGGTGGCCAGGCCGGCCAGAGAAGCTAACTGGGGCAGAGCCCTGGCAACAGATGGTTGTGGAGAAGCTGAAGGAACTGGGGATAGCAGAAAGAGCAGCGTTTGTGAGAGAAAGTCTAAATTTCCATATTCTGACCAGGACTTTTGCCTTCTACTCTTCTCAGGCTGAGGAAGGTTTTCAGACAGATGGGAAGGTAGAGACCATTAACATTGAATCTTAGTGTACAGGTTAGGGCAAGGGAAGCCCAGAGAAGGCGGGCAACCTGCACCTGTCACAGTGAGTGAGTGCAAGAGCAGAGGCTCCCTGCCTTGGATTCTGGGTATATATGCATGCATTCCTTTGTTCCTCCATTCATGGGCCCATTGAGTGCCTGTTAGGGGATATATAAAGACTCCGGTCCATGAAAGACAGGCTCCCTGCCCAGAGAGGGGTGACATACAGAGCATTTCAGTACACGGAGGGCTTACGTAGGATGCTGTGATGTGGAACGTAGGTGATAATGCCATCTTTGTTCAGACCAATGAGGGAGCTGGTGACACCTGAGATGGGACCTCAAGAGTGGAAGGAAAGCTGGTCAGGACACAGCAGTGAGGGCAGAGGAACGTTAATGGCTAGAGATTTGCTCAGATGGTGGTTCTTTGTATAGGCGGTTCAACAGTGTTGTGCCAGGCAACAGAGGAAAGGCCAGACTCACATAGGGGTGTTCATGTGCAAGAAAGCAACATTAATGATCCACACAACCTCCCGAAGGTGTGTTCTATCACAGAAAGCCTTAACATTCAGTAATTCCAGGTGACCTACCAAGATAACCTAATTATGTTTCCTTTTATAAGCTATACAACAGTGATCTCCTATTTTCGTGTCAGTTTTTCAATAAAATATTGATTATAGATGAAAAATAAGTAAGAAAACCCATGGGATATTTGAGAGAACAAGAAGGAAATAAGCCACCGAGAGTGAGGAGGAGAAGGGGACCAGGAGAGGCCCGAGAAGTGTGTGTGAGCAAATCATGCAAGGCCTTGATCTCATGCTGAGGACTTGGGGTCTTGTTCTAAGAGACCTGTTCCAGTTTTATCCACGTGAGGTGCAGCAGGAAGCATGGGAGCTAAATCAGAAGTGAAATTATCCCTCATGGGTCAGAGGCAGAATTTGTGCACAGGACATTAGAGGTAACTGGATCATTCTAATGTTAGAACATGGGCAAGGGCAGGAGAAGAGAACAGATAAAGGGAAGGGAGGTGGAGAGGGGGACAGTGGGCAGCAAAGGTATCACAGATGGCGAAATGTGAGCTGGTGGGAAATATGACTCGGCACATATGTATTCAGCATCAAGCATCTCCTGAGTGTCAGGCCATGTGCTGGGGCTTCTGGATGCTTATTCTCATTTGATCTTCACACCCGCATGCAATACAGTGTTTTCAAAAATCGGCCTTTTGTAGATGTAGAAACTAAGCATCAGGACAGTGAAGGGACTTTCCAGAAATTGCTCAGTGACTAGGAGTCAAGCAAAGATGTCAGTCCAGGCCTCCTGGCCCCCGTGATCATACTCTCCCCACTTGACCTCAGTTATTAGACTTGGACTTGGCTCTGCCATCAGTGTCCCCACTTGGACTGGAGGATGTCCTCCATGGCTCTTCCAAGTCTAACATTCTCTGCTTCTCTTAGAGATAAAGAGGTTGTGGAAGACTTCTCTAGATTAGAAGGCACAGTCTCTGCAAAGGCATGATGACCAGGAGGTAGAGGTCCTGAACAGGGCACGGCCAGCTGCTGGATGCAGAAAGACAGGCACTGCGTGGAAGGAGCCTCAGCGAGAAAGCTTACATTCTTGGGAATGCTCTAGGAGTTGAAAAGAGAAACAGAGATGTGCTAGTCATGAGTGCAATGAAAGGGTCAGGAAGAGATGGAGAAATGAACAGAGACATTCATTCATTCAGTGGCTCAGGCTCAGAAAACAAAACTGACATGGTTCCTGCTTTACTGAGGGAGAGAGATGAGGAGATACCTATCCTGTGATTGGTCGGTCTGTGCGCTGAGCACGTGCCAAGAACTGGGTGTTACATGCTTTTCGTCAGTTCCCTTATCCTCCGTCACACCTCAGGAGGTGTAGGCTTTCGTTATTCCCATTTAATGACTGAATTAACTGAGGCTCAGAGAAGTTGTCACACGCTCAAGATCACATAAGTGGCTTCAATCTTCCATTTCAAATCATTGCAAAATTGCAAGATGGAGAGAGGTTGCGAGGGAGGGAGCGAGGGAGGGGAGGCAGGCAGGCCAAGAGGCAGCGAGAAGAGTTAGATACAGAGAATGAGTCCACAGGCTAGGAGGAGGACAAAGATGTTCTCTGAGACCATGTGAGCACTTGGAGACCCTGCCTAGGCAGGAGGCGAATGAGGTCATTAAATCCATCTGCGCAGATGGGGGACCCTCTGGGAAAAGTTATATGCAAATATCATGATGCAATGAGGTGAAATCTGAAATCCGCTTGCGTTAGCCCAGGCTGGGGCTCAAGCAGGGACTGCACTGTGCTCTTTGGAAAGATCATCTGCTGCATCGAGAAGACATTCGCTCTTTCTCTCAGTTTCTAGAAAGGAGAGCCAGCCCAAGGTCACAGAGCATGTGAAGGAATGGACTGGGAACCAAAACTCAGGCTTTTCCCTTTTTTTTTCTTAGAGAGAGAGAGAGAGAGAGAGGCAGGCAGGCAGAAGGAGAGGGAGAATTTCAAACTCCATGCTCAGGGCAGAGCCCTACATGAGGCTCGATCCCAAGACCATGATCTGAGTGGAAATCAAGAGTGGGATTGAGCCACCCAGGTGCTCCTCCCATTTAAAAAAAAAATATGTTTAATCTCTTTTCATTTTTTCCCCCAGCTTTCATAATATATGTGGATAACAGATCATGTTGTACCCTTCTAACCTTTTCCGAGAGCCTTCAACCGAGCCTTATGCAAAATCTCTATGTGAAATGCCCCCCACTGAGATCGCAGGCCCCCTGGAAAGCGGTCTGAGCTTGCTGAGACATGCACTAGTTGTTTTCATCCTTGCCTCCCCAAATCAAAATTCCTAGCGTGTGTCTTTCTTAGAAGGCGCTTTCATATACTTAATTTCACTTGGCCACCACAGCAGCCCTGTAAGTGAGGTATTCCGTCGTGCAAGTCTTATCAACCAGCTTTGGGACAGTACCTTCCAGTTTTTCACCCATGATTTCATTCAGCCCTTAGAATTCCCAGTGCGAGGTGGGGCTGATGATGCCAGTTCTACATCCAGGAACCTGAGGCTCAGAGAGAAATAGCTTGTCCTACCTTAATGACCACATCTGCCACTCATTACTTTGGGCAAATGGCTGCCCCTTTCAGAGAGCCTGTTTCCCCGCCTGTAAAAGGGTGGTGGTTTTAGCACCTATCTTAAAGCGTTGCCTAACCCTTCATAAATGCCCTCAAAAATGAAAGCTGCTATTGTTATGACTTTGGTAAAAATTATGACAGGGCTGGCAAGCAGCAGAGCTATGACTTGAACTTGAATCTGCTACCTGACACCAGCCCCGCACCCCCAACCCCGTCATTCCCCTTCTGCTCTGCACTACTTGTCTGAAAATTACTGTATCAGACCCAACCACCTGGCTCACATCTCTCTTTCTCTCTACAGGTCACCCCCTTCCCTATGTCCTGTGACCTACAAGGTGACTGTGCTTGTCGGGACCCCCAGGCCCAAGAACACAGCCGGAAAGACCTCCGGGGATACAGCCATGGCTAAGGAAGGACAAGGAGTTGACAAAGAATTCCCAGCGCCAGGACCCGCATCCCTTTGGTATTGATTTCACAATCAGCTGCTCAACGGAATGGCCTCCCCACACCAGGGATCCTTAGCACCCAACCGGTCTGCCTTTAATTTCACCCAGGAAGGACTCATAGTAGGGGCGCATGAACCAAGTTTCGCCATGTTGGATGATGGATTGGAATCCCATCCCAAAGTCTTAGATGGATTGCACATATAAGTGTGCAGTCCCAGAGCCTAAAAGTCTCATCAATTGTCACACAACCACAGCGAGAAACATGTTCTATATTTAGGAGTGTGCACATATGTGGTTAGTACACATGCATGCATACGCACCCCCAACAAACATCTATCTGCACGAGGGCAGTTTGGGAGACTGAGCAGAGAGAGACTGGAACACACTCAGTCTTTCCTTCCCCAAGCTCCTAGACAGTACTGTCCTTGGGAGAAAGAGAGTCACAGAAACTGCCAAGACCAAGTGTTGAGATGTCAAGATAGCTTGCACTCTAAGGCTTGGAACATGTAGGGCATGCCCAGTTGTGCAGCCCTTTGGGATTAGAAGTGAAATGTTCTCTGATCACCTACCTTCTAGGGAAGTAGAACCCAGGACGAGGTAAAGAATCCAAGGTATGAAAAGCCCCCAAATTCTTCTGTTGCCATGGGGGATCTTACCCCAACTCCAGGGTTTGAGGCCAAGCTGGAAATGGCATAGGGTTGCAGTGTCAAGGTATTATAACAGCCCCCTGCTTGAGGCCATACTATCCCTCCAGAACCCACCCATTCCCCAAATCTTGCCTTGGGACCACATTCGCTGCTACTTTTCCTGCTGCTCTATCCTATACATTGTGTACCCCCAAGATAGTAGGACTAGGTTAGGAAAAACCCCACACAACCAAACAGTCTGCCTTAAAAGTGACCCACATTTTCCCACGGCTCCTCATGTCTTAGCTCTTCTGTAAGAGAAAAATCCTCATTGGCCCACATGGTGAGAAGTTACAACCCCCACGGGTGGGCTTCTCATCCTGGAAGGGAGTAGAGGGACTGGAGATGCTGAAACCCTCATGGGGGGTCCAGAATGTCTGAGCCAGTGTTAGATTTTAGAATCAAGGGGACCAGTGTTAAATGTCTGTGATGTTGGGGCAATCCAGAGACTGCTGGGATAGTGGGGACTCTTGAGTTAATTTTCCTTATCCAAGCTTTCCTGGCCCTCCAGGCTAGATCAGGTTTTGGTGCTGAGGACTTTGCTGTTGCCCTGAGCAGCTGTAATTCTAGAACAGAGAATCATCTTGGGTTTGATGCGTCTAAACTGTGTTCTCGAGGGCCATCAGAGGGAAGCCAAAGAGTTCACAGCCTCAGTCCCCAACCACCCAACATGGGCATCATGTTTTCCACAGTCTTCCAGCTACCAGGACTCCCATCCCCACCTGCAGTTAGTCAGCCCTTCCCTCTTTCCCATGTTTAGCCCCCAAAAGTTGAGAGGAAGGTAGTCCCATGCACGTGGAAGCCCCTACCTCATTGGGGTCCTCTTTGCCTGTTTTCCACCCGTTACTTGTCCACTGCTTTTGAAATAATATGAGAAGAAATTAATACAGAATGAGGTAGAGAGAATGGTCAAGCTGGACGTAATTCCTAAGACCTGGAACTGAGAAAGTGAGGCAATGGGAGGGTATCACATAAAGATTGCTGTAAATCATGTCATCTCAAATCTAGTGAAAACAACCAACAAAAACAAAATCTAGCATTGGAATGGGAAACCCCAGGCATATGTGCTGACCCTCCTCATTCCTGCACCCGAGGTAGGCATTGTTATTCAATCATTGTCCTTGGTCCTATGGGGATCAAAAATAACTTCAGGAAGCTTCTTCCTGTATTACTCCCAACTGCAATTACCTGCCGACCAAGAACACTTGAGATGCCAACATACCAAGGTGCTTTTCGCACAGGTGCCCATAAATTAGGATGCAGTGCTTAGATTTGTGTGGCTCGTACCATGTTCCAAACCCTGAGACTGGGTTCCAGATTGGAGAGGTTGCCACCACGGTTAAGGACAGGCTCACATCCTTTACAGTTCCTTCTTTTACAAACTCCTATCTCACGTATATTCAGAGCAATTTCTAGAGTTACCAGGGCCAGTCCTTAGCAAAATTATCATAAACATGGAAGCAGAGATCCCATTTTGTACTCCTTCCAGTACCTTTGGATGCTGGCCGATGTTAAAGCCCCTCGCTCGCCCTAGTGGAGTTATCAACGTGTGGTTAGCTGACAAGATATGAACTAAGAAAGGTAACTGAGTGGGCCTCCCAGTTGCTTTATCACACCTACAAGTAGTGTGAAAGGCCTTGGAGACCCGAAGACGCCATCACTAATGGTGGGGTTGCAGGAACCACAGGAAAACCTCTCCAGCTTCCTTTCAGGACCCCCGTCCTCTTTCTTCCTTCACTCTCACCCTGTCTGTGCCCACACTCTCCAGCTGAGCAAAGCTTCCTAGAGGCTGACTTCCATCTTCAGACTCACAGATTGAGTCAAGCAAGGAGCCACCCAGTCTCCTCCTTACCGTCATTCAAACCTGTTACTCATAAATTCCTATTTGCCAAGGATGTTAGGCAAGACAGGCTACTTGACGGATGGCCAGCCTCATGCCCACATGGAAGGCCCTTCTCAAAACTTAGTGAAAGAGACTCCGTTCTATTCATGCAATGCACTGATCTCGGCCTTCATTTTCCTTCTGGGAATAGACTCATTGTCTTATCCCTTCGATGATCTCCTGTTTAGGATAATGGAGTACTCACAGGGAGGCAGATCTGAAGCACTGTTGTCTATCAATCAGCAGCTCAGGGGGCCCTAAAACACTTGGGGGTTCTGGGTCTGAAGAAGTATTAGCCTGTTGGCAGCAAGAGAGAAAAGATGAGGAAGACGGTTCTCCAAACCCTGTTGTGGGGAGCCTTTCCAAGCCACAACCCTAACTGCATGCCCAGAGGACTCGTATTACCCCCATATTCCGTGCCAACCACCTCTTAAGGGAAGACAGTCCTTGGGAAGTCTGTTTTGGTGGCTGAATTAGGATGGTAAGAAAGGGAGCGATCTATGGTCGTAAATAGTAGGGCTTTGAAGATGGAGGGTATCGGCTGCTACTCCTGGCTGCAGCATGTTGAGTTACTGCCTAGACAGTTCTCTTGGTCTTTTTCCCACCTTGGCCCATGCTTAAATGCTATTTGTTGAAAATAATTCTTTGAGACAGATTTCAGCTACCTCCCTTCCAGGTTCAATTTAACTTGGTTGTAACTGTCAATTTGTTATAGGTCTTACCTGTGTTTTAAAAAGAAAAAAAAAAAAGAAAAAAGAAAAAAACAGGAAGGAGGAAAGGAAGAAAGGAAACCATAAATTCAAGTTAACAGTTTTGAGGTTTTTGTGTTTTGTGTGTTTTATTATTATTTTTTTTTCTGGGACTACTTCAAGTGGGAAAATGAAAAGAAGAAATTGATGGTATCGAAGCTGTACAGATAGAGATTGATAGAAGACAAAGATATGAAAAGGAAATAAAAATGCATGATTAAAAATAAGAATTTAAAAACCCCCTATTTTTGTGCTTCCTAAAGGGAACTGTTTATTCTGCAGGCTGCGTAGGTAGACACAAGCATAAAAATTTCCCTAGCAGGAGACATAAAGCGGGATTTTATAATGCTCTTATTTTCTGTACATTGTGGTAGATCCAGGCAATAAGGCATCTTCCCCCTTGGATATGTAGTTGTTGTTGTTGGGGGAGCATTTTGTCTATATGTTTGGTGGCAATCAGTGGTAGTAGGGAGTGGGGAGGGCTTGAAATTGGTTTTGCCTAATATTAAGGGGACATAGTGTGTTGTGCTTTTCACGTTATAAAATGTTTGTATTTACCAGTAGAGCACTGGGCTTTATAAAGACTGCACTTAGAATCACACTGCACGGTCCACTTTCCTAAAAAGCTGCTACATGACCAGACAGGTAACTTCCGTGGTTTTTGAGAAACGAAACAAAAATAAACCAAGCAAACAGCAAACATAAAAACTAAAGAGCAAATGAATAAAAGCCTATTCTTTGAACTTACTCAAGTTTTGCCAAATTCCTACCAATTGTTTGATCTTTAAGAGAATTCTTTGACAGCCAAGAGAGGAGTTATGTCTCTAGAGAAGGAACCTGGAGTTCTTAACTCCGGGCTGCAGGTTTGCTCAGTGATCTTGAACAAGTCATCAAATAGCTTCTCCATTTGCCTCAGTTTCTCCAGCTGCAAAATGGGGATAATATTACTTACCTACCTCACAGTGGGATGGCAGGGGATGGTGTGAGGCCCTGAGGTTTTAAAGGGGCTGTGGCAATCTGTGAGAGACACACAAAGTCCATGGGTTACTTTTCAAGAATGCACAGGCCCATTGGTCACTTAAGAAAGACAGGGAGTGCTCATCTGATATTTCAAGGAATAAAGCTGGAGCTCCTAGATTTCATAGTCCACCTTAAGAGAGAGGCTTGTAGTTGGGGATATTTCACTCATAGGTAAATTGGATCCCCCCCCCCCATTCTGACCTTTACCAGTTCTAGAATTTGATTAAAAGCCAATTACATCTTACAGTGTAAAAGTCAGTTTACCGTGGTCTAGTCAAGACTTATGGGCCATTTCCAACCTCACAAGAGGAAGGGAGTCATTAAAATCCCTTCTTCTTCTTCTCAGACTTAAAATTCCACATCGAGTGTTCCATTTAAAGAAGATACGGCATTCTGAGTGCAAACAACTCGGGGCTTCTTAAACTACTACACCAGCAGTCAGTGAGGAGAATTTTGAACAATTATTACGTTGCTTTCTTGGGTCTCTATAATCAATAACCTGTCCGCAGATATCTATCTATATAAAGATATTATATATAAATATAAATTTACATATATATGCACATGTATATATAGTTGTACATATATGTGTGTATATATATACTTAAATGTAATATTTACAAAATAAAACTGTGATCTCGTCTAGAGAAAATGTATTCATATTACAAACTGCTCTTCCATATTTATGTATCATATTATACCTTTTTATTATTGTTATAATTATTATGGGTATTTCTAATTATGATGATGTTGAAATCTGTTTGGCACCTTCTGGAACTACCAAATAATGACTCTCCATTGAAGTGCTTAAAATCTGTTCTCATGAGAATTCTACTGGCCTACTACTATAAAAAAAAAAAAAAAAGAAAAAAAAGAAAAAAAAAGAAAAAAAAAAACCTAAACACCAAAAACAAAACACAATTCCAATCCTTTTTCTGTACCTCACGCGCATAAATTTGCTGCTCCTATTTTGGGTTTTATTTTTTCCTGTTTATGTGTTTTTATGGATCTAAGTTAAGTCTTTCAGCAATATATAAAATTGTAAATAGTAAACTTTATTTATTAAGAATGTCATCTTTTTTAATTTATATTTACACAATTGTTCATCTAATTTATTTTTTCTATACGGTTTTAAATACTCAGACATATTTTGCTGTTTGTGATATTTTTATCCTGTTCTCGTGGATTTGTTTTTCCATACTGTTTTCTCTGGTCTCAATTACAGGTTGGATCTCACAAAAGAAAAATAATGATGTCAAAGACAGAAATATTTTGCCACTGTTGATTACTATACCTTAAAATTCTATATTATGAAAATATATAATAGCTTGTATGCTTCAATACGTAGCAGTGTGGTTTCTGTCTGTTGTGGAGGTCTAAAGGACTCTCATATGTGCACGCTCATACGGACGAGATCCCCAGAGCCTCAGATGGGAAGATTATTGGTAGCATGAGGTCAAATTCAACATACACCCAATCTTTACATAAATAATTCCTGAAAAATACCTATATTTTGCACATGCAAAAACTGAAAACCATTCTTACATGTTTGTTTAAAAAAAAGGCTCAGTTTTCATGAAACTGTCAGCTATATCTAGCCTTTTGGATGCTATCTTAACAATAAACTTCCAGCATATTCTTCTTTTTTTTTTCTTTATGATTGAATGCTTAGTCATCCAGTTCATCAACCTGCTGCTGAGGCTGAAATTTTGCTGTATTTGATTTGCCTACTGGATCTCATTTTTCATCGTATCACCACTTAGTAGCCATGTGATCTTTGGAAAGTTATTTAAGATTTAGTTTTCCCATCTGTAAAATGGAAATAATAAAAAGGCTCACCTCATGATGTTTTTGATAGAATTAAATAGGATAAATATGTAATGTTTTTAGAACTGCAGCAGACACAGATCACATATTAACTCTTGTTATGACTATTATTAGCAGGGGAAAACTACTCATAATACATGAATTTTTCTCATATCTACTTGTTTTTTTAAGAGAATAAAGCCAAGATTCACCAAAGCATTCAAGTACTTGCACAGACATTGCCACGGAGTCAAGTCGCTGGCACCATACACTGAACTCTTGCCTGGCAGTACCACAATGACACAGGTCAAAATCTGTATTTGCTAGGACTTAACAACTTTGAGTCTGCACAAAAGGGGATTTTGGGGGACATAAAGGTGAATTATATTAAAGGGTACAGGTAGGCAAGTCAAGAACCACCCATAGTAGGATTTCTGGTCTCTTTACAAACAGAATCCACTGAGAGACATGAGGGAAGCCACCAAAGAATGGAATAAAAGTCATTGCTAAATTATGCCAGATAAATAGTTATTCCCAAAGAAAAATAATGATTAAAGAGGATGTTTACTTAGTTCTTTTCAATTCACTGTGAAGACTGAAACAAGATTTAAATAATAGTTTCATGAAAAGAGGCAAGTATTTCCCAAAGAGAGAAGAGAAAAAAAGACTTCATATATTATATATATATTATATATATATATATAATATATATATTATATATTTGTATTCCTTCGTTTTCTCTGTAGAGACAAAGTCATGGGGCAGAGATTTCTCTTGGTAGAAAGAAGATATTAATTCTATTGTCTTCTCCCTTCCTCCTCTAACACACTCTCTCTTTCTCTCACACACACACTCACACACACACACACACACACACACACAGTAATGGAAAAAGTTCACTGGGCTTTAGTTGCTTAATCTGTCAAATGGGAAAATGACTCCCGATTGGGTGGGGGGGCGGGCAGCCCGGGTGGCTCAATGGTTTAGCGCCACCTTCGGCCCGGGGTGTCGTCCTGGAGGCCCTGCGTGGAGCCTGTGTCTCTGCCTCTCTCTCCTCTGTGTATCATGAATAAATAAAATTTTTTTTTTTTTTTTAAAAAAAAGGATAGGGCCTACATTGTATCATGCTATGTTGACATTGGTGAATCTATCCAGTTCTTAACCTTTAGGGCCATGAATAAGAACCTAGGACAAAAGTATAGCCTCTCTTGCCTTCCACTCAGGAGGAGGCTTCCTTCTTCACCTCTGTAAAGAACTGTGATTTGAGGTAGAAAGCAGTGGGGGGAGTTGGCAATGAGAAAAGGTATGTGGTATGTTTAGAAACCTAGTATGTTTAAGGCAAGTGGTATGTTTAAGCAAATGGGACTAGCCAAGGAAGAAAAAAGCATGGCACCTTCGAGGAGAAATTGAATAAAAGGCCAATGCACTTAGGAAGCCGAGGGGGTACTGGTGGACCAACAAGAGGATGGAGACGTTATCATGAGCCATGTTGAGACTTTCAGGTTTATCTTAACAATGTGGAGCCATTGAAGTTTTTCAGAAAAGGATTTACAAGGGCAGTTTTTGTTGTTGTTTGTTTTTTGTTTGTCCTTCTCTGGTTGATTTATTTACTCAGCATAATACCCACCAGTTCCATCCACGTTGAAGAAAAATGGTGGGTGTTTGTCATTCCTTTTTTTTTTCTAGCTGAAATTTTTTTTAATAATAAATTTATTTTTTATTGGTGTTCAATTTGCCAACATACAGAATAACACCCGTGCTCATCCTGTCAAGTGCCCCCCTCAATGCCCGCCACCCATTTACCCCCACCCCCCACCCACCTCCCCTTCCACCACCCCTAGTTCGTTTCTCAGAGTTAGGAGTCTTCCATGTTCCTTTTTGATATTTCCTACCCATTTCTTCTCCCTTCCCCTCTATTCCCTTTCACTATTATTTATATTCCCCAAATGAATGAGACCATATAATGTTTGTCCTTCTCTGATTGACTGACTTCACTCAGCATAATACCCTCCAGTTCCATCCACGTCGAAGCAAATGGTGGGTGTTTGTCGTTTCTAATGGCTGAGGAATATTCCATTGTATACATAGACCACATCTTCTTTATCCATCATCTTTCGATGGACACCAAGGCTCCTTCCACAGTTTGGCTATTGTGGACATTGCTGCTAGAAACATTGGGGTGCTTTGCAGCGGATGTGGGATGGTATGGGGAGGGAAAGAGGTATACACAGCCCAGCTCCCCAGTATTTACATGGGAAGAAATATACACTGCTTTCACATTACCAAGACTGAAGTTTGCAGGATACTAAACTTGCTTCCATCTCTATGAAATGATAAATCCCCGTTACATGCCCAAGAGACTGAACAGGTCTAGAGTAAAGACCAATAAAAAATTAAAATCATTATTATTCTCCTAGCTTGTACTTTAAAAGGAGAGCAACAAAAGAAAATGATAAAAAATAAATAAAGGGAGAGCGACAAAAGCAAAAGTTGGGAAGGGGTGCCTTTCTTTAAGACGAGGAAATAATTAGCTTCTCTTTTATTTCTCACACAAGTACTGTGATATAGGGATCATTATTCCCATTTTCACAGATGAGAGAAACTGAGGATCAAAGTTTAAGTGAATTTTCATAGTGAATGGCCCCAAAAGTCAAGTCCCAATCTTGTTGAGTTGTATGCAAACACTACTTTATACTGATTCTCAATTCTCACAATTATCTTAGGTCTGTTTGAGCTAAAAGCAGTGTTATTTAAATACTCCAAGGATGAAAATTGTTTCAACTTAATCTCAACACAGATTGAGACTGGTAGTGATTGCAATGCTGGGTTGAGGAAGGTTTTATAATGTATCCAAGCTACAGGGGAAAGGGTAATGTGACCCCGGGAAGGTCATCTCATCTCCCTGAACTTGTTTCCTTATCCATGCTTGCCCATCGTGGAAATGGAAGGGAAGTGGCAGTATGAATGTTCTCACTGCTTTTCTGTACTTAGTATAGTTTCTTTATTTTTCAAATATAAATTGAAGATTGGGTGGGGTGGGGGGAGAAGATTCCCCAGGGCTACACCTCATGCCAGACACAGAGCCCCTCTTCAGCCTCCTTGGTTAATATTCTCCTTGACCAGGATGACTCCTGTCTAACTTGATGAGAGACCTCATCATTTTTGTGTTATCTGGATCCCCTTGAACAAGTTACCAATTTGTACCATGACTGGTGCCAAATGAGCATTTTTTTCTAGAAGTTTCCATCCATGATTAGTAGAGTCTTGTTTCTTGGAAAGACACTGAACTTGTCTCAAGCCAATAGAACAGATTTTGTTCACTTCTCTAGCTACCCTATCCTCTACTGACCAGTTTGGGTGGGGAAGACAGTGTATATAATAATCTCTAAAAAAGGTTAGTTACATTTACTGAGAAATCACCTTTATCCATTCTTTAATTTAATCCTAAAATCAGTGCTATAGACACATATTTTTAAGTCCATTGTATGAATATCAAGATCCACAGAAATGAGATACTTTGCCCAAACACACAGTAAACAAGTAGTAGAGCAGGATTTTGGCCAGGCATGTGAGATTTCTAAGCCCACACTTTTATTTCTTATGTTATCCTTTCTTCTTATCATAGTACAAATGGGAAAAGGTTTGTTCCGGTATTTACACTAGCTAGAGCGAATTTCACTCTCTGGTACTCAGACTTCCATTTGCAAAACGATAGTATGAACTAAGGACCTTTCCATTTCTTACCATTAGTGATTCTGAGATGGATAGTCTCAAAAGTTCTGGGCGTAAAGGTAGAGTTTATCTGAGGAAACAGGAAGGAGTATTTAAGCCATTCTAGTTCACTTGTACATCTGCTACTTTTGAGAGCATAATTTATGCCGTCTTTGGAAAGGTTCAATGTTGGTTTGTAAAGTGAAGAAGCACAGTTCACAGTTGAAGGTAATCTGGGATGGCAGTTAAAGCAGGCAGTAGGGAAACGTTAAGTTATTTCTAGCTCATTCAACTTCCACATATCTACCTTTTCCACTGCCTTACTACCTATATTCAATAAAAGTAGGCAGAGTGCCTATTCATAAAGAGAGTCATTAAAAAGGACTCTTAGTATTCTCCTGATTAAGAAGATACTAAGTGAAATAAGTCAATCGAAGAAAGAAAATTATCATATGGTTTCACTCATATGCAGAATATAAGAAATAGTGCAAGGGAAGGAGGGGAAACTGAACAGGGAAAATCAGAGAGGAAGACAAACCATGAGAGACTGTTAACTCTGGGAAACCAACTGAGGGTTGCTGAAGGGGAGATGGGTGGGGGGTTGGGGTAACTGGGTGATGGGCATTAAGGAGGGCATGAGATGTGATGAGCACTGGGTGTTACACTGTGTTACAACTGATGCATCATTGAAACCTACATCTGAAACTAATGATGTACTGTAGGTTGGCAAATTGAATTTAAATTTAAAAAAGATGCTATGACAGTTTCTAATGCCAAAGATAATGCCCTAAGACCCAGCAATTCCACTTCTAAGAGTACACCCAGAAGAAATGCATAAATAGAGTCACCAAAAACAACTTCTAGAATGTTTAGAGAAGCACTATTGATGACAGCCCAAACTTGGAAATTCACCAAATGCCCATGAACAGTATGATGGGCAAATACGCAGAATATATTAATGCAATTAAATCCTATACAACAGTAAGAACAGGGCAGCCTGAGTGGCTTGGTGGTTTAGCACTGCCTTCAGCCCAGGGCATGATCCTTGAGACCCGGGATCGAGTCCCGCATAGGGTTCCCTGTGTGTAGCCAGCTTCTCCCTCTGCCTGTGTCTCTGCCTCTCTGTCTCTCTGTTTCTCATGAGTAAATAAATAAAAATCTTAAAAAAAAAACAATAAGAACAAATTATCTACAACTTTATGCAATAATACACATAAATCCCACAAAAAATGATGCCAAGCAAAAGAAGACACAAAATACTATGGGATTTCCATTTTATGAAGTATAAAAATAAGCAAAGCACGATTAATCCCATTGCTGGGGCAACAGGATCTACATGCAAAAGAATGAAATTAGACCCCTACCTCATACCATATACTTGAACTGACTCAAAATGGATCAAAGACCTAGATATGAAAGCTAAAATTTTAAAATTCTTAGAAAAACACATAGAGGTAAATCTTTTTTTTTTTTTCATAGAGGTAAATCTTAATAACCTTGGATTTGGTGATAGATTCTTAGATATCGTGCCAAAGCACAAACAAAAGAAGAAAAAATAAACTTCATCAAAATAAAAAACTTGTGTGCTTCAAAGGACACTATGAAGAAATTGGATAAAATATTTCTAAATTGTTTATAAAGAATATATAAAGAACTATTACAAAAAGACAAAGAACCCAATTGAAAATGGAACAAAAATAACTTGAATAGACATTTATCCACAGATTAAAGACAAAGGATGGGTACACTAAAGCAGTGAAAAATAACAAGCGTTGGTGAAGATGTGGAGAAACCAGAACCCTTGCACCTTGCTGGTGGACACATAAAATGATGCCGCCACTGTGGAAAACAGTTTTTGCATTCCTCAAAAACGTAAATGTAGAATTGCCATATGATCCCCAAATTCCACTTGAAGGTATATGCCCCAATTAATTAAAAACGGATACTCAAACAAGTATACACGTTTGTAGCTACACTATTAATAATACACAAAAGGTAAAACAACCTTAATATCCATCAACAAATGAATGGATAGGGATGCCTGGGGGCTCAGCAGTTGAGCATCTGCCTTTGGCTCAGGGAGTGATCCTGGAGTCCTGGGATTGAGTCTCACATCGGGCTCCCTGCATGGAGCCTACTTCTCCCTCTGCCTATATCTCTTCCTTTCCCTCTCTGAATGTCATGAATATATAAATAAAATCTTTAAAAACAACAACAAAAACAAATGAATGGATAAGCCAACTGTGGTAGACACAAACAGAAGGGCATTTATTCAGTCATAAAAAAGAATTCAGTATTGATGTGTGTTGCAAAGTCGATAAGCCTCCAAGATAATGTGTTCAAAGCCAGTAACCAAAAGGTTACATACCGTATAATTCCAGTTATGATATCAGAATAGATAAATGCATACAGAAAGACACATATCGGTAGTTGCCAGAGGCTTGAGGAAGGTCAAATGGGGAGAAGCTGCTTACTGGGTAAAGATTTTGATCTGCTGTGACGGAAATGTTTGGAACTAGACAAAGGTGGGGGCCTCCCAAGGTTGTGGATATATTAAAGACCATCAAACTGTTCATTTTAAAGTCGTTAATTTTGTTATGTGAATTTCACCCACATAAATTATTTCTAAAAAGAGACTGGAGGGGTGCCTGGGTGGCTCAGTTGGCTAAGCAGCCAACTCTTGGTTTCAGCTCAGGTCATAATCTCAGGGTCTGAGGATCAAGCCCTGCATCAGGCACGCCGCTCAGCAGAGAGTCTGCTTATGGATTCTCTCTCTCCCTCTTCCCCTGCTCTCACCCTGCTGGTGCTCAGTCTCTCTCTCAAATAAATAAATCTTTAAAAAAATTTTAAAAAAAGAGAGACTGGAAAAAACCCAGATGTGAATAGCAAAAAAATACATAAATTATTATTAATAATAATAATAAGCAGGAGGAGGAGGAAAAAGAGGAGGAGGAGGAGAAGGAAGAGGATGAGAAGGAGGAAGAGAAAACTTTCAGTGCTGTTAGAAGTCAGGATAGGATAATGGATCCTTCCAAGAAGTAGAAAGGGTATCACTGGAAGGGAAAAGAAAGGGGGCTTCTGGAAGGCTAGTAATGTCCCACTTCTTGATTGGAGTGCTGGTTACACATGTCTGATTTTATGAAATTCATCCAGTACTTACAATAAGTTTACATGGTTTTCTGTATGTATATTATATCTATACCAAAGTTTTAAAAAAGATTCACTGGCAAAGATGCTTCCTTAGAAGGGAGACATTTTTCTAGAATATTTTTCTGAAATGGAGTAAGATCCCATTTCAGTTCAGCAGCTTACACTGCCATCCACATCTTCCCCCAAATTAGCAATGATTCTTTAAAACATGACAAAGCTTGACTATACAATGGGTGGGGAGGGGAAGCAGGGTGCTGGTGTTGTGGGAATAGGGTAGTCAGGAGCCCTGGGCTCCAGCCCCACTCTTCTGCCTTAAAGCACGATCTGACCACAGAAAAGCTGCCTTGGCGCTGAACCTCAGGATTCCTCATTTGAACACTGGGCATAATAATGACCAAGATGAAATGAGTTGGTCTGAATCTATTGCTCTCAGGCTGAGTAATGTGATAGAACTGCAAGAAATGTCATGGAGAGGGGTGCCAGGGTGTCTCAGTTGGTTGAGCATCTGCCTCCAGCTCAGGTCATGATTCCAGGGTCCTGGGATCGAGCTCTGAATTGGGCTCCCTGCTCAGCGGGGAGCCTGCTTCTCCCTCTCTCCTACTATCTCTGTCTCTGTCAAATAAGTAAATAAGTCTGAAAAAGAAAGGAAGGAAGGAAGAAGGGGAAGGAGGGAGGGAGGGAGGTTATGAACAAGTGGGTAGAAAAGCAGCCAAATGAATGGAGCTCATTCTCTTGGGAAACTCATCCTACCCCAAACTAGAGATATCACAGTTTTTAATCTGCTTTACGTAAGGAGCCTTCCTTCCCTTGCCTCATATCCTTAGGAGACTGGCTCAGATGTAATCAGGTCAAAGATTCTCAAACGTTTGGCCAAGTGCAATATTATATGAAATGCCAACACATCAAAAGAGCTTTTTTAATCAGAGGGGATGAGGGACTCCCCTAGTTGGCCCCTTCCTATCTTCTCTAACTAGCCCAGGATCACCCCAGCAATAATTCCCTAGAGCTCTGGGGTCCCAGAGAACCTGATGTAAAAGCAGCTAACCTCATCTAGTCTATTGTACAGATGGGGAAGTTGTCAGAGGCTCAATCAGAACTTGGAGAAACCAGAACCCTTGTACATTGACAACTGTCATTGTCAATTGCCCAGAGCCCGAGTAGAGGACAAAGTAGCATTGCTGAGTAACACGCTCTACTGCTACCTGGTGCTGGGGCTCTCCACACAAAGGTCTTGAAGGGCGGCAGTCATCTGTGGGTTTTTGAGCCTGGGCTCCATGCCCAGAGGAAAAATGAGGGGAGGGGGGTCTGGCGGTAGTCAAGGTCCACAGTTTTTGAGATGCTCTGTTTTCCCTCTTCTTGACATGCAGCCTGGCCATTGTCCACTCCTATGAGTGGGGGATTTCTGATTCTCATATTGCTTTGAGGCTGTACCATGCATATTCCAGCTTAGGCTACATGCCTGGCTGAATGCTTTCATTTCCGTCCTTAACCTGTGGCCCTCAATCCAAGCAGAACTCTTCCCAAAGGATGCCGAGATGGTGACCACATCCCCTGGCCAATGTATGGGTGTCAACTTGCTAAAATCATTGCACAAATAGCTCCTTCTATATATGCACCACTTAATATTTCATATTTAATAATGTGTATATATAATCACATATCCAATTAAATGTTGAATAATTGTTTTATTGAGCATCACTATGTGTACTGCATTAGAGTAAGCACTGATAAGGCTGTTGGTCAAGACAGACAGCCACTGTCACGGCCCTCAGAGTTTATCATCCAGCTATAGACAGAGGTAAGCCATTAGCTCACTGGAGGGCAGTGCTGTAGATGGGGGGAAATCATCCTAGAAGGAAAACCGTAAATGTTGTAGGCACAGATAACAGAGAATGTAAAGATCTAGGGGGTAAAACAGGGCATGGCTTGTTTGGGGAATGCAAATGTTCAGGCTACTGGGATCTGAACTGGAGCTAAGGATAACTGAGAAACCACACTGGGGAAAGGTGTCAGCTGATACCAGGGAATTATATAGGTCACAAATTGTCAAAACCTCGGTAAATGAGTATCTTCGTTTAGGTTCCTTTAGAAGAAAATCTTGAATCAAGGATTCAAGTACAAGTAGTTTAGCCGGATGATGATCCCAATAACCACCAACACAGCAGAGGGGATGTGAGACAAGAATGGGAAGGTAGCCAAGAGAGGGTGTCTCATCAAACATATTACTACTGTGACAACTGCAACTCAATCCCCTGGGAACTCTGAGCCAGTGGATGTCCAACCCCTCAGAGTTACCCCACCTGATGCTAGGAGATGCTAGGGAGGTGAGGTATTTATCCAGTCACTCCCATTGTCACTGGTTGAGAGATTCCTCTGGGGCATTAATCGCCCAACACATCTGCTATAGCACTAAAGTGTTTGGACATTGTTCTGATGGTAATGGACAGACATGGACATTTTCAGGAAAAGCAAGGTCAGGAACAAATTTTAATTCCAAGGTAGAATTCTTGATGTGGAACAAGAGTTGCAGGACAGAACCAGGATGTGTGGAGACCAAAATGGAGGCTAGATCAGTGGTCTAGGTGAGAAATGACCCGGTGGTGATAAAGCAGTGATGGAAAACACAGTTGGGATCAAGAGAGTTGTAGGAAGTAGTAGGATAGCATCATTGATTAATCTGATATTGAGGATTGGGGGGAAAAGTGATAGCATGATTTACTTAGAATACTCACATTTGCCATGGACAACTGGATATTCAGGGTGTTTAGGGGCCAAAATATTGCCAGAAAACATATAAGGACTACAAGGAGCCAAATACACAGCAATTAATTTTTTATAGAAAAGGAGAATTTAGTGCAGGGAGTATGACAGACATAGATGCTTGCATGAGTCCTTTTAATAATTTAAATCTATAGAAAACTGTCCGGAGTTCCCAGGATTAGCCTCCAAACAGAGTAAAGAACTTTTTGTCCATTGTGCATGATGCCCTTGAGTTCTACTGAAGCTAAGGTTAGTGGAACCTCTTAGGAACTATGCCATTCTCACCAGTGTTGTCCAAGACCCTCTCTTAGATCAATGGTTCTCAAACTTTATCAGGCATAAGAATCCCCTGAAAGGCTTTTTAAGATTTCTGGGTCCCACCCCAGAGTGTCTGATTCAGTAATTCTGGAGTAGGGCCCAAGAATTTGCATTTCTAAGCATTTTCCATATGATATAGTTGCTGCTGGTGGGGCAGGAAGCAATCCCAAGAGACAGGGCTGGAGAAGAACCTAGGGGACATCTTAGAGGACGTAGCAATAGGACTTGAGATGAGCCTTGAAGAACCAGTAGGACTTGAGAAAAAACAAGGAAGGGTGGGTGGCTGAGAAAACCTCACGTCCACCTGACTTTAGGACCCTATATTGCCTCCCTCATTTCTTCCTTCTCCTTCAAATATATGAGAAACGCAAGAGCGGCATCCTTTCACAAAAGTTTGTCTAGGAGGTAGCGTCCTCCCCAAAGCCCTATCTGGGCTTTGCACGGAAAAGGAGCGGCTCATTCTTGATACCCTTGTGCTGTATGGAACACGTTCATTTCCAGGATTAAAAACACATTAACATAACACACACCACATGTAGGAAGGGAAGTGACCAGACACCCTGTTTTCTCCAATCCCTAAGAAATAGATATAACCCATCTATCCATCCATTCATCTGTGTGACACCCACATGCACACACGCACATCCCTTCTCTAGCAGCACAGGCTAGGGAGCCACAATTGCTGAGGATTAACCACAAAACCTCTTCCTAAGGAGCCAAAGAGAGAACTCAGTTTCCAGACATTTAGTGCATCATCTGAGACCTAAACCCATATCTTGATATTTCTCCTCTGCTGGGAGAATGGTTTTTGGGTATTACACATTTTTTCACTGTGTTGACATTTTAAAAATATTTCCACAAAGCTACCTGCCAAATGCTTTCATCTCAAACATGTGTAGCTTTCCTGTAACTCATGTTAATACACACAGCAGTGGTTACTTCACCTATAAGTTTAAGTTGTCTTCAGAGCCCAAAATTCGTTAAGAGGCTCAAATCTTAGGAATACAGGTGGTCAAAGTTTTAGCTTGCCTAAACCCTTCACTGTAGATCCTTCCTGCCTTGCTAAACTTGTCTTTTGCTACCATCCCTCCCATCACCTACCCACCCATCACTTTATGCTCTCGCCAAAATGAACTTCCTTTAGTCACTTTAACATACCAAGTTTTCCTAGTTCTCAGCTTTGGACTCAGGGTCTGCCCTTTACCTAGAACACCCTCCCCTAACTATGCATAGCTTACTCCTACTCATTCTTTATGTCTCAGCTTAGATGATCAGAGTATAATAATAATTATTATAGCTTACATTGACTGCAGGCTCACGATGGGCCTGACACGAAATTAAGTACTTTGCATGCAATCATTTAGTTAATATATATAATAACCCACTGAAGTAGATAGAATTATCAGTATTATCATTTTATAAATGAGGAAAAAAGGTAAGAAATATAAATAACTTCCCCAAGGTCATAATGACTAGTCAAAGATAAAATCTGAATTTGAACCCAGACAATCTGATTCTGAACACCCTGAATATAACTGTCTAATGATGTTCCTTAAAGCTTTCTCCAAGTTAAGCTAAGGCTAATAGTCTTGCGGGTTCCCACCAACCCCTATTACTTGCGAAACTGTCCTAACCATACTACACTAATTGTCCATTTAGTTCTTCTATTTCTACAAGACACAGAAGCTGTTTCTCATTCAACTGGTATCCCCTGGCTCACAGTAGGTCTGTGATTGTTTAAAGAGGACATGAATGAATTTGGACAGAGCCTGAGTCAATTTCCACTCACAAGAAAATACATGCTAATCCAATTAGTGATATAAACCCCAGGCTGTAACTAAACTAATTAAAAGAACAAAATTTTTCAGCACTTTGATAATGCCTGCTAACACAAAAATCATACATCAATTACCGACCTTTTTCATTTATTCATGAAAGAAGGTGTTCCAAAGACTTCTAATTGCTAAAGCTTCCTATGATGAGCAAGTGCTTAGAGATAAGAAAGCTTAATTAAATAAAATAATAATCAGTAATTCCAACATTTAGTACATCTCAATTGCTTGTGTTTAAAATAAACAAATAGAGTCATATCTGGATGAGTTTGGCTGACTGAATAGAAAGGTATGTTCAAAGTTTGATGTCAGATGGGAAACACAAGGACATCTGAGACCAGGGAAGGGGGTTGGTAAAACAAAGACTACAGCCCACCAACCCAGGAAGTCTAGTGAGTTTCATGTGAAGATGGGTCTCAGCCTTCATAGACTCAAATGTGAGGGATCGCCAAAGTCCTCTCCTTCAGGGCAGGATGAGTTTTACAGCCTGAACCTCCAATTGGCAATAAAAAATAATGAGGTGTTATCCTGGGTGGACCTGCCCTTCCTCTCTTGACACTCTTGGGTTCTAAAGGAGAGGGGTGCTCCTCACCACTCAGTTCAGAGAGCTGGTAATTTACCAGATTCCTAGGTTGTGACTTCACCATGTGACCAACTTTACCCAGACCTCTGACTTCTCCACCATAACTGTGTCTAGGTCAATTAAAAATCTGGTTCCAATAAATAAATAAAATATTTAAAAATGGGGGATCCCTGGGTGGCTCAGCGTTTAACGCTTGCCTTTAGCCTGGGGCGTGATCCTAGAGTCTTGGGATCGAGTCCCGTGTCTGGCTTCCTGCATGGAGCCTGCTTCTCCCTCTGCCTGTGCCTCTGCCTCTCTCTTTCTGTATCTTTCATGAATAAATAAAATCTTTAAAAAATCTGGTTCCACCCCAAAGTGCCATGAATAGTGAAAGCAATTCTGAAAAAAAGAAAAACAGGGGCACCTGAGTGGCTCAGTCAGTTCGTGTCTGCCTTCAGCTCAGTCATGAGCTCCTGGGATCAAGCCGCACATTAGACTCTCTGCTCAGTAGGGGTCTGCTTCTCCCTCTGCCCTTCCCCCCTGCCTGTGCTCTTTCTCACTCAAACAAATAAAATCTTAAAAAAAAAAAAAAGAAAAAGAAAGCTGGAGGCATCATAATTCCAAAATTCAAGTTATATTACAAAGCTGTAGTAATCAAAATACTATGGTATTGGCACAAAAATCTAGATCAATGAAATAGAATAGAAAACCAGAAATGAACCCATAATTATATGGCCAACTAGTCTTTGACAAAGCAGGAAAGAAAATCCAATGGGAAAAAGAATGTCTCTCCAACAAATGGTGTTGGAGAAACTGGACAGCAACATGCCAAAGAATGAAATTGGACCACTTTCTAATATCATACACAAAAAATAAATTCAAAATTGTTTAAAGACCTAAAGTAATTTCTTTGATATTGGCCATAGCAACTTTTTTTCTAGATATGTTTCCTGAGGCAAGGGAAAGAAAAGCCAAAAATAAACTACTGGGATGATATCAAAAAGTTTCTGTGCAATGAAGGAAATAATCAACAAAACTAAAAAGCAATATACTGCATAGGAGAGAGATTTGTAAGTGATATATCTGATAAATAGTATCCAAAATATATAAAGAAATTATAAAACTCAATATGACCCAAAATGAATAATCCAATTAAAAATGGGTAGAAAACATGAATAGATGTTTTTCCAAAGAAGGCATACAGATGGCCAACAGAGACATGAAAAGATGCTCAACATCACTTATTGTTAGGGAAATACATATCAAAACTACAATGAGATATCATCTCACACCTGTCAGAATGGCTAAAATCAACACAAGAAACAAGAGGTCATTGGCAAGGATATGAGAAAGGGTAACCCTCCTCCTGTACTGTTAGTGGAAAAGCAAACGGCTGTGGTCACTCTGAAAAACAATAAAGAGATTCCTCAGAAAGTTAAACATAGAACTACCCTAAGATCCAGCAGTTGCAGTCCTGAGTATTTACCCAAGGAATACAAAAATACTAAATCAAAGAAATATATGCACCCTGATACTTACGTTTATAGTAGCATATCAACAACAGCCAAACTATGGAAACAGCCCGAATGTCTGTTGATTGATGAATGGATAAAGAAGATGCTACATGTAGGTACACATACACACACACACACACACACACACACACAGGAATATTACACAGCCATCAAAAGAATGAAACCTTGCCATTTGCAATGACATTTGCATGGATGGAGCTAGATAGTATTTTGCTAAGTGAAATAAATCAGATAAAGACAAATACCATATGATTTCACTCATATGTAGACTTTAGTAAACAAAACAAGCAAAGGGAAAAAAATGAGAGAGAGAGGCAAACCAAGAAAGAGACTCAATTCTAGAGAACAATATGACAGTCACCAAAAGGGAGGTGGGGGTGGGGGTGGTATGGGTTACACAGGTGGTGGGGATTAACGAGGGTACTTGTTGTGATCACCAGGTGATATCTGGAAGCATTGAATTCCTTATATTGTATACCTGAAACTAATCTTACACGGTATTTTAAACTGGAATTTATGTAAAAACTTAAAAAAATCTGCTTATTTTCAATTTTCACAGGTTTTCTGATAAAGCCACATACTCTTTCTCTTTCCCATGCAAAGTTGGCCATTCTCCCTTCTTCTTTCTCTTACTTTTTGCTTTTTGCTTTACTTCTTTGAGCTCCCTACCTCAATGCAGTTGTCCAGAAGGAAACCAAACATCTAAAAATAACTATCCTTCTACCAAAATGATACATAAAAATCCTATTGCCCTTATTCTAAAGCTCGGGCTCTGTGGATGGCATACATGGCTCTGAATGACCTAGCCTGGCGCTGTCCAACGCAGCAGCCACTAGACACAAGTGGCTCTTGACCACCTGAAACACGGGCAGTCTGAACTGAGATGCACTGTGAGTGGAAGTTCCACATTGGATGTCAAAGAAGTTGTACCAAAAATAAATAAATAAATAAATAAATAAATAAATAAATAAATAAATACATACATACATACATACATACATACATAAAATAATAATGTAAAATTTCATTAACTGTTGTTCATATTGGTCACATATTGAGACAGTAGTATTTTTGATACTTTGAGTTACATAAAATATATCATTAAATTTAACTTCCCTTTTTTTTTTTTAATTTTTCAATGTGGCTACCAGAAAATTTAAAATTACATGTGGCTTATATTGTACTTCTATTGTATATTCAGCCTCAATTCCCGTTACACATCCTACCACAGTCAAGACTCCAGATATGCTGGACAAGTCCTCTGTCACTCCCCTAGCCTTTATTTATCTAGAGCAGTTTTTCACGTAATTCACTCTTACTCAGCCTTTGTGCCAGAGTTCAGATATTACTTCCTTGAAATACTGTGGTATGTGGCCAGCCTTCCCAAATTTGGGTCTCTGTGACCTCATGACCCTGTCTGTTTCCATCTATCACAGCACTTGTCATGCTACTATAATGAATTCCTTCTGCTCCCCTGGAATATAAGCAACCAGAGTGAAAAAAAAGTGCTACTATACATGGCACACAGTAGGTGCTCATAAGTACTCATGAGGGAAGGTGGGAGACCTAATCTGGTTGTGCTGCAATACGCTACAGTAGGGATTGGCACACCCTAGCCCACAGGCCAAATCCAGCCTGCCATCTATTTTTGTAAATAAAACTTTACTGGAATACAGCTATGCTCATTCATTTACATACCGTTTATAGCTGCTTTTGTGAAACAGAAGGGAATAGTTAGTCGTGATAGAGACCGTTTGGCCCAGAAAGCCTAAAACATTTACTCTCTGACCCTTGAAAGAAAAAAAGTTTGCTATCTCTGTCCTGTAAGGTAATGCCCAACTCTTCAGCACAGGCCACTGCTTACCTGTCCGGCCTTATCTGACGGTACTCCACCTATAATACCTGTTTCAGGTGTGCTGAACTAGTGCCAGTGCCGGAAAACCTCCCACATTCATGCTCATCCATTCCATGTCCAGACCACACTGTTGCTCTCAACACTCTGGAACACACATAATATGTCATTACAATTATATAATATGCAATAAACATGAATATAAACCCACCCATAAGCATGTCTGCTTTAGATTGTCAACTAAGTGCTCAAGGGGAGGGACAACTTACTCATTCAACACATATTTATGAAGTGTGCCATTAGGAGTTGGAGACAGAATGATCACCACGCTCAGTCACTTACAACCAACTGGAATAGGATGGTAAGACCATGTTCCCTCCACTGGGAACCCACTGTCCAACCCGGACACACTGTAGACACCCGGCACGTGTTTGAGTGAATGAATGTTTCCTACCAGAATCACACTTTATCTTCACACAATGCAACAAGCAGTGAAGTGAAATTAGGAGTCAGATCTGTTTCCCACCCTTGCCTTGACAGGAAGGAGGCAGGCAGGCATGCAGGCAGGCAAGAAATAACGGTTGAAAGCATAGATTTGGGAGGCAAACTGCCTGGGTTTGGGTCCTGACCCTACCACTTGCTGTATGATCTTTAGGAAATTGCTAGACCCTTGTGTGACTTGTCTGTAAAGTCCATCTTGGAGAAATGTCATGTAGGTTCAATGACCAATATTATCGATGAAGAATGCACAGACCAGTGCCTGTTCCACGGCGAGTACTTTGTGCCTTTGTTCTTGTCATCGTCGCCTAAAGCAAGGGCATGTGACCACTTTAGGAACCTCATTGGTCCACTGAGGCTAATGATATCTACTCTGACCACTTTGCTGTGGGAATTTGACTGGAGACATCAGTGGGAGGACTCTGTGACCTGTAAAGTGCTCTCCAGATGTGAGCCATGGTGATGCTTAGCTCCCAGATGTGTGAGCCAAGCCATCGCTGACACATCTGCAAGGCACAAACATCTGGAGGCCTGGCCTTCCATCATCTCAACCCATGCTGCCCTTTCCCCTCCTGCTCTACTTCCTTTCCACACACAGCCCCTTCTCCCACCCGGGGACAGTTTGCCAGTTCCAGGGTTGGAGCAAGAGCCATAACATTCTTCTGTTCTCTTTCCAGTGTGGAAATTCCATCTTTTTGCAGTTTCCATCATGTCAGGGTTGCACAGAGGGTCCATTAAGGCTTCTTATGGGAAGAGAGGAGGGTGTGGAGAGAGGGAGGGAATGGGAATCCCTTTCACTTGGACTTTAACAAGCACCCCTAGATGAAATCTTTCCATCCAGTCACCAAAGCCCTTGGTGGGTCATGGCTACTGCTAGAATGTGATTTTTTTTTTAAGTAGGCCAACAGCGAAAGAATGCTTCATTGAATCAAAACACACATCCATTGCAATTTTTTCCCCAACCATTTTTCCTCTTTGCTTTCCCAAACACAACACCGTCTGGGTTAGTTCGCAAAGCAGTTTTGGATTTAAGGCTGAGACTGTTTTGTAAGAAATCCCCAAAAGCAAGTCAGTTCAGTTCAATACACATTTATTCAGCATCAGGCACCGTGCTGGGCCCCAGAGTCCCAGAGGTGAATGAAACACTGCACTGTTGTTGGAGACAGTGTAACCTTTAGGGGAGACAGTCATAAAACCCAGAGCTTTCTGACTAACATAGATGGGCTTTGGTAGGGCTAACATAGAAGTGATCCATGGCACTTGGGAGACCTCAAAGGAGGGACAGGTACCCAGCCTTCACGTGGCCTGACCACAGGATTGAAGCAAATACATCCTAAGTCTTCATAGCAATATCATGAATAAATGGGCCCCGTATATATATGAGAGTTCAAGGAAGACTTCCCAAGGAAAACACTCATGGACCATGGCTGAATACCATGTGCCAGGGCTCATAGGTTGCAAATGGCAGCAACAGAATCTGGCTCAGAGAGCATTTGGGGAGCATGTGGCCCATGGGTTTCTCTCTGTGAGGGAAGGCTGGAAAATAAGACATGAGTCAGGAAGCCAGGCAATTTCAGGGCCTTGGTAGCAAGAAGAGCTCAAAAATTGTGCCCAGGCTTTACAAACCCCAACCGTCCCTCTCTAGTATCACTCTGCTCAAGACTCAGAGTCCTTGGAGTGAGATTCTAGTTTGTACATGCAGGTCGCATGCTCCTGTCTTCAGTGGGAGATATGACGGTTGAGGTTCAGAGGTGGGCAGAAAGAAAGGTGGCAAGGGTGTTCACGATCATGGAAGCTGGATGAGCAAAATTATGGAGGCCTAGAAAAATAAGGAATGGGCAGGGGATTTCAAAAAGCTTGGCATTACTTGGGTATAAGGCATGAGATTAAAAAAATAACTGGGTGCACAATATGGTGATACTTGAAATTGCAGAAACTCTCCCTTCTCTGGTTGCAAAAGTTCTTGAAAATCATCTAGATCTCTGGTTCCTAAACAAGGCAAACACCAAACAGTGTGCTATGCTTGGGGCAGGCTATGGAGTCCAGTGTCGCCCTTGTCCGTGTCACTGCTGCTTGGAAATAGTGTGTTTGTGCCCAGCATCAAGGGCTGCAGCCTGTTCCGTGTGACTGTCACATACCCCACGGATACTGGGACAAATAGATTAAACACGTCCAAACACCATTAACCCAATTACAGATGTGCTGAGCGGGCTCTGACCTTGGCCCATCCCCAACTGGAAGTTTCACTTGAAGACTGAAAAGGAACAAGGGTGAAAAATTCTCATCTGTGGCCCATGCCCCATGCCCCCAGCCAACCACGGAAACCTCTGCTGCCCAATAATCATCCTTTGCTGTGTTTTTGTTTGTTGATTTTGTTTTTAGCACAGACCCCAGTGTCTTATGTAACCGAACACATGGCTGGGTGAGAAGCTTTCTCCCTGAAGTTAGGTTTTCTTGGAACTAATAGTGATGCCAAAGGCATGACCAAGTGCAAACTAAAAAACAAAACAAAACAAAAACAAAACAAAACAAAACAAAACAAAACAAGACTCTATTGAGCACCTACTCTGTGTCTATGTCAGGCCTTTTCTTATTTATTGATAATGCCTTCCCCACAATGAACATTGCAGTAAAGTACATGAAACTGGTGATTCCTGTTTTTCTGGTGATAAAACTAAATTCCAGGTCTGTAAAGTTGCCACATTTGGGGAACCTAGAATTTAAATCTAAGTTTGTCTGACTCTAAAGGCCAATATTCATTCCTCATAATTTTTCTGTCCTTTAATAGTTCTTTCTGAGTTTAGTTCCTTGCCATAGGGACCTGAACCTCAACTTGACTGACTGTCAATCTGTACCTCTCTAGGGATGTGAAGCTCACCACCTCACATACAAAAAGAATAGCCCTTTAAGTAGGGAGACAAAACTGGCCTTTCTGAGAAATCCTCTCGTCTCCACTCTGCCTTCTTGAACCCCAAAAAGGGATCCCGTTCCTTCAGCTGCATGTTTACTATGACAATATCTGAAGATGAGATTGCACCTCAGTGTATTCTCCATATAAACTCACAAACTCTCCCTTCTCTGGTTGCAGAAGTTCTTGAAAATCATCTAGATAGATCTCTGGTTCTTAAACAAGGCAAACACCAAAGTCACCCTAGGAGACTTGCAAAAATATAGACCCCCAGGTGTCTCCCAAGACTCACTCACTCAACTAGAGTCTCAAGGAAGGGGGGGCAATCTGTATTTCCCCCGAGCTCCCAGGCATTTGGATGTTTCAGTCCGATGCTCCAAATTACATTGCATGGGAGACCAAGGTCCGAGAGGGGAAGAAATTAGCCCAAAGCCACCCCAGCCGATCAGTCACGCTTTTACTTTCCAATAGGGCAAGGCCAGCCTTGCTGATGCCCAACGACAGCCCCTCTAGACCCTGCCTCTCCCTCTGCTCTGGGAAGGCAGTTCACGGACTAAGGAGTAGAACAGCTTACAAGTGAGTGAAGAAACTACGTCATCTCTGATCATAAAACCTAGTGAACTGCAACCGGGCTGGTATTTGTACTACAAAACCTCCTGGGAAGGCTGGCCACACTTGGCACTGACCTCGCTTCTTGAGCAGAGGTTAAGGCTTTCTTCCCTGCCCCTCCCTACCTGCAAAGACGTCAGGAAAGGGGATGGGCCTGGGGTTGCCCAGGGGTCAGGGAAGCACTAGAGATAAAAATCAGGGAATATTCCACTGTTGGTTCTGTCAGCTGCATGACCCTGGACAAGTACTTTTTCCTTCTTTGCCTTCAGTCTTCTTATTTCTAAAATGGGAGAATTTTAGAAATGTTCTGGAGTGGTTATGAGAACAGAGCAGCAGAGACACCACATCTTGAATTGGAACTCCATCCCACCTCCTTACTGACGGTATCACTCCAAGCACGTCCCCTACCCTCTCTGTGCCTCAGGATTTATTCTGTACAATGGGGATGTCAACAGCCGGGTTACAGGATGTGAGTGCCACCTAAATGAGATACTACAATCATGGCTTGGTCCAGACCCTGGCCATGGAAAATGCTCAACAAATGGTAATTACTGCTCTTGTTGTGGTTAGAATTGGTCATTCTAATCGGGATCTCCAAGAGACGAGCCTCTCTGAACGAGGGGAGAATGTGGAGGCCTGACATTTGAACAAACTTCACCAGTTCTTTCACAAATGATCTCCTTGGTCCTCCGGGGCTCCTCAGCACTCCATGAGTGGATCTCTTGGCAGAGCCCAAAGGGGGTCAGAAGAGAGATGCCCAAAGACCTGCTCTGGTGTAGAGACCCTGTGAACACAAATCCAGCCTCAGTTTCCTCTTTACAAAGTACAAAGCCTGCACAGGACGGGCTTCATGAACACTGTCCTGGAAGATTCAAATCCGCACACATTTTCTGAGCACCTAACATCTGCTCCCACCTGACCTGGGCACAGGAGACATAAAAACACGGCCCTAGCAAGGAGGTGATGTCTTAGGGGAAACAGGAACTTAAAAGGATAATTAGAACTCAGTGGGTTAGGTGGAAGCATTACAGATGTATGGGTATGGTAAGAACCAAACGGGGGAGCCCCTATCCGGAATTTTGGGGGGATATGGTCAGATCAACTTTCCTGAGATAAATAACAGTTCTCCTCTGGGTGTGTGCTTGGGGAACATCAGTATCTTCTACAAATAATACAGGACTGTTTACTCCCTCCATTTCCAGCTGTGGTCCTTTAGGGCTTGGAAATCCTGGAACATTAGACCAAAAGGATTCTTCAAGGATGCCTCAGTCCCACTAATCTGTTCGTGAAAAGATCCCGAGGGTAAGACTGAGAGACTGGCCCAAGGTCCCACAGCCTGTTAGTGGCAGAGCCAGGGGCAAAATCTAAATTTTTAACTTTCCATTTGGGGCACTCACTGCCACCTGGACTAACAACCTCCTCCCTTGTCTCCTTGTCTTTTCCTTTTCTTCCTTCTCTTCCTTCCCTCCCTCCTTTCCTTCCTTCTTCCCTTCTTCTTTCTTTTCCTTCTGCACCTCTTTCCCTTCCTTCTTTTCCTTCCTTTTTTCTCTCCTTCCCCCCGCCCCACCCCACACGCACTTGTCCAGCAGAGCACACCTGTGGCCCCTCATGCTCCCTTGCTGCCAACTCCTGTAAAACAGGAAAACAGAGCAGCTTGGCTTCGGCTATAGCATATACAAACACATGCGGTGAAGTTTCCAAAGGTAGGCAGACAGTGAGTGCCTTTCAGGGTCTGGCAATTTTATGGGCAGAAGCCAATTAAAAAGCACACCCCCACACAAAACCCGTGGGTTTTGTTTGGCTACAGCCTTCTCTTCAGGCCCCCATGTGCTGCATTTATGGTAAATTGGAAGGGTCCCTGGTCTCAGGGGATCCTGGGTATTCATATGCTTCCTGGGACCCTCCCTTAGGGTCCCCCCTTGTTCATGACACCAAGCCAAGAGCTAGGCCCAGCAGTAGACTCCAGGATACAAACAGAATCCTACCCAGACCATGTCTTTGTGTTGTTCATCATCCTATGAGGGACAGTGACACTGAGAGAGAAAAATGCTGGAATGGAGGCAGAGAAGTCCTCACTATAAGACCCCAGAGCAGTGAGTTACCAACTCCTTCTGAGAGAGGCAAAATGTTTTAGGGAGGCAATGGAAGATGTTTTAACTACATCTGTGTAACCTGGAAGGGCATCCCCAGCAGAGAGAACAGCACATGCAAAGGCTGAGAAGGAAGGTATGAGAAGACATGGAGATTTTTTTCAGTGCGGCTGTAAAGTAGGTTGTGGAGGACAAGAACAACAATAATAACTAACACTTGCATAGTACTTGTTACACACCAGGTACTATTCTAAGTATCTGACATATGTTGGCCCACACTCACTAAGATCCTACGGCAGCTGCTATTATTTCCCCTAATTGGCGGAGGAGAACACCAAGGCACACAGAGGTGGTCACTTGCCCAGGGCTTGTTGGACTCTTAACAATTAGCATCTTGTATAACCATGAGAGGGACTTGAGTTGTCTTTAGGCCAGTAGAGTTGGCTCGGGATCCAGACTCTGCTCCAGACTTGCTGGGACCTTAACCCTCTCTAGAGGAGCCATTCGTTCTCCCACTGTCAACCTCAATGAAAAGTAATGAAGATAAAAGGGAGAGAGAAGTTAAAAACCCTATCTGTACATGAATCACCACCTAATATAATCCCTCATGTCCCTGGCACATCCTCCTCAGTATGGTGGTGGCATATAAGAAGCCAAGGCCCACAGAGTTTGAATAGCTTGCTAAAGGCCACACAGCCACTCTGCCAAGAGGCAAGACTAGAAGTGAGAAAAAAGAGGAGGAGGAGGAGGAGGAGGAGGAGGAGGAGGAGGAGGAGGAGGAGGAGGGCAAGGATAAGGAGGGAGAAGTGGAAGGGGTAGACGAAGAAGATGAGGAGGAGTGCTCTTTCCTTGAGTCTACATCCTTTTCCACAAAAGCTTTACATAGCCCCTAAGCATAGCTCACCTACTTGCATTTCGAAGTCATGGCACATCCATAGGTCCACGTATGATTTCCACGTAAAGCGGAATTATAACTGCATGGTACAAATAAATCATTACTCATCCATTACTGTCCATCGAGCCCACATGGATTTATCACCGCTTCATGTCCCATGTCCTGCTCATTCTAACACTCAGACACCAGGGGGGAGGAAGACCCCAATTCCCAGGCTTCTTAGCAAGTTCTGTTGAGTCAATCTCCTTCATATTGCTCAGATTCAGCCTCACTATTGCAACAAGGCATTTCTCTCTTCTCTCCCACCCTATCTAACCCTGCTCTACCCTCCCCTACCCGGTCTCTGTGCTATTGGCGCTTTCCCTTATCTCTACTTTCCTCCTCTACAGCCAGAGGGGTTTTTTTTTTTTTCAAAATGTTCACCTGCCTATGTCACACCCTGCTTTCAATCCAATGCCTTCCAATGGCCATCTAGTCTGCTCTACCTACCTCTCCAAACACCCTCCATCTATCAGCCCACAGTAGTTGCTCCCCTTCTCTCAAATACGTCACACTCTTTCAGATTGCTATTTCACACACAGCCTCTGACTGTGAAGGCTTTCCCGATGCTTGCCTTTCAATGGCAGAGTTAATCTCGTCTATCCTTTCTTGTGTACACAAGCTGCTGCAATAACTATTTATTGAGAGCTTTTGTTTTCAAGCACCCAATGGCTTTATATACATTAGCTAATGTAATCTTTCCAACAGTCCTTCGAGGCAATGTATTTATCCTCTTTAAAGATGAAGAAAGTGGGGCTTAGAGAGGTTAAGGTAATGTCAGCTAACTTGAGCCTCTTAATTAGCAAGACCTGTTGAGTTTGCCTTAGAAATTTCTCTCAACGTCCAACCCCTGTGCCTCCTGTAAATTGAACAGCCAATATTTAAACCCAGATTGGCTTGACTCCAAAGTGTCTGATTTTATCACATTATATTAAATTAGCTAAGTTCCAAGAGTTTCTTAAAGGCAGGCTCTGGGTCCTGTTCATCTCAGTACTCCAAATCTGGAAATCAGTCCTCAGGCATTGGATGGAGGTTGTAGAGGGACTTAGTTTTCGACTTAGGATGGGGAAGTGGGGCACTATACCCAGTTGTTCTAGGAAGCAGAGTTATCACTGGTTTGAATGACTTCATCTGTCCAAGTTTTGATGTCAGTATTTCAATGTCATTACTAACTACAGGATGTGGAGCCTCTTATTCAACTGGTTTAAACCTCACTTCCTTTAACTGGAAAATAGCAATAGTAGCATATGGCTGTTTTGCACATGGTTACAGGAGATCAGTGTGTAGTCACTGATGTGATGAGGACTCCCTCAACAGTAGTTGTGAGCATTTCTCTATGCAGACCCCCTCTTTATCATGAAGCTTGCCTGAAGGAGTATTTCCTCAACCATACAGGAGGGGAAAGTCATGTAGGGGATTTCCTGTGCACCTCTAACACACGCCTTCTTTCTTCAGGGATGGAGACCACATGAAAAGTTCCATCTTTGTCAGCACTGTGGGGCGGGAGCTCCCTGGGCATTTTCTATGGTGGTTTGTGGATCAGTCTGGCCACGCAGAGGCGAGGGCCTTCAGTTCAGCCGCCTCATCTGCACTTCAAGAATTTTCCTGTTTCTTTTTCCCCATGAAACATCCGGACACATATTGGTCTGACCAACTTCCCTGCCATGGCAGGGCAGACACACACATACCTGTCTCTCCAAGCTTCTGGAATCCCACTCTGGAGAGACAGTGGCTAGGAAGAACAACAATGTTCCACAGTGCCAGGAGAAAGGGGTAGAAACCAGAGAGGGCATGAGCAGCTGAGTGAGTTGGGGACAGGCCGATGGCACATATTCTCAGGTGCCAGCCAACTCTGGCCAACCGGGTGGCTATCCAGAGGCCACAGATGTCTATGAGAGCCTCAGAGAAAGCCACATACTTTTCCTTGGGGCTCCAATATTGTAAGTTCTTCCTGATACTCCTGGAGTTAAACTTTTGATACTATTTTCAGTCCACATATGGCACAGGACTGCTAATCATTAATTCCTTCTGTTAATCAGAATTCTCTAGGCCTCTCCCAGACAAAACTTCCTTGTCATCTCTCCAAGATTCAGAGCGTGATGAATATTATCTAATTAAAGAAAAAAAAAACACCATAATGTACGTCGTACTGAACACATTATAGTTCCTGTCTTGCTCAAGTCTCATAATAACCCCAGAAGGTGAGATTTCTACTAACCCCATTTTGTGGATGAGAAAACCAAGGTTCTGATGGCAGGTTACTTACCCAAGGTAATAGCTGGTGAATGGCGACAGAGACAGGGTCAATTTAATCAGGCTCAGATCACAGCCCCAGCACATTGGGGGGGTTTAATTTTCTGCAACTGTTGAGCTAATTTTTTCCTCAGGTTGGGTCAATACAATGGAAAGCTACAACAATGGGGTGACTCAGCGAAGACCAGGGACCTAGGGTTCAGGAAAGGGTATACACGAGAGGAATTTAGAACAGGGTTTGGCATGTGGCAATGCTATATACTGAATATTGGTGTCCCCCTGCAATTCCTGTGTTGAAACCTAATCCCCAGTGTGATGGTAGGAGGAGGTGGTGCCTCTGGGAGCTGACCAGGTCATGAAAGGGAGCCTCTTGAATGGGATTAGGGCCTTTACTGGAGAGACCCAGGAAGAAGACAGCTGTTTATGAACAGGAGACTCTCACCAGACACTCAATCGGCCGGCACCCTGATAGACTGGGCAGCACCAGAACTGTGAGAAACAAACCCGGGTTGTTTATACCAGTATTTTATTCTAACCCAAACTAAGACAGCCAACTAACGAAGATAGGCAAGTAAGTGTTCAATGAATAGAACCTTCTTTCTTTCTTTCTTTTTCTTTCTTTTTCTTTCTTTCTTTCTTTCTTTCTTTCTTTCTTTCTTTCTTCTTTCTTTCTTTCTTTCTTCTTTCTCTCTCTCTCTCTCTTTCTCTCTTTCTTTCCTTCCTTCCTTCCTTCCTTCCTTCCTTCCTTCCTTCCTCCCTCCCTCCCTCCCTCCCTCCCTCCCTTTCTTTCTTTTTTTTTTTTTTTTATTAATTTTTATTGGTGTTCAATTTACCAACATACAGAAAAACACCCAGTGCTCATCCCGTCAAGTGTCCACCTCAGTGCCCGTCACCCATTTCCCTCCAACCCCCGCCCTCCTCCCCCCTTCCACCACCCCTAGTTCGTTTCCCCGAGTTAGGAGTCTTTATGTTCTGTCTCCCTTCCTGATAATTCCCAACATTTCTTCTCCCTTCCTTTATATTCCCTTTCACTATTATTTATATTCCCCAAATGAATGAGAACATACACTGCTACTCAGCAATTAGAAACGACAAATACCCACCATTTGCTTCAACGTGGATGGAACTGGAGGGTATTATGCTGAGTGAAATAAGTCAATCGGAGAAGGACAAGCAGTGTATGTCCTCCCTTTCTTTCTAATGTTGGTTCCTTTCTGACTATATTATGCCTAAGAGGAGAAGAGTCAGCAACACTGTAGGAGAAATCCATTCATCTAACCTCTACCTACATACTTGTAGAAACATAAATCCAATCATAACAAAACTTCTTGAAAGAGTATCTTTGAGCTTAGATTGCTGGAAGTTGAGCAGATCTCTAGGCACCTGAGTTGTCTGGAAAAGTGTCCTTGTGCTTTGTTTCCCCATGTGTGTTAGAGTCAGGGGGTGGGTGGTGGTTGAGCCTATGTTGACCTCATAGGCATGCATCAAAACTAAGAAGTAGGCATATTTTTAACTGCTTATATTTTACTGGTATTCAGTTTCTTCCCTTCTCTGAATTCCCACAGTGCCCTACTCTCTTCTAACAGGTGCCATCCTTGCATTATGAAACACCTGACCTACATCCTTACTTCCTCAAGCAAGCTAGCTCCTGGGAGCTATTACCAGAATGTTAAAAATCTATAATGCCTCTTTATACTCATTACCCTCCCAGGTAACACATTGGAGGCAGCTCGTCTGCCTTTTAAAAGGAGACTCCAGTGGCTGAATGTCTCTCCATGACCTCAAGATCCAAGCTGCCATCACTTCTTGCCTGGAAAATAACAACAGTCACCATTTTTGGGGCTTTCTCCAGCCTCACTTCCACCCCTGTGGCCAAAACAATTTTTCTTAAAGAGCAAGCTTGGCATTTTACTCTGCTAACATTCTGGGGTGGCTCCCAGTTACTTCCAATATTGTCAAACTTTCTGTCCCAAGCTTTCAAAACCCTGCCTAGTTCTAGCTTTTCCTTCAGCTTCTTGGGTCTATATCATCACTGAAAGAGCTTTCAGGGGCACCTGTCTGGCTCAGTTGGTTGGGCAATCGACTCCTGATTTTGGCTCAGGTCATGATTTCAGGATCCAGGGATCAAGTCCTGCATCAGGTTCTGCACTCAGCGTGGAGTCTGCTTGAGGATTCTCACTCTCCCGCTCCCTCTGCCCCATCATCCACTCACATGCTTTCTCTCTAAAGTAAATAAATAAACCTTTAAAAAAAAAAGTCCTTTCAGTCCATGGGGCACCTGGATGGCCCTGTCTGTTAAGCATCAGACTCTTGATTTTGAATTGGGTCACGATTCCTGGGTTACAAGATTGAGTCCCACTCTGGGCTCTGCGCTCAGCATGGAGTCCACTTGAGAGTCCTTCTTCCTCTGCCCCTCTCCATACTCACACACTCTCATCCCATCTGTCTTAAACAAACAAACAAACAAACAAACAAACAAACAAATAAAATCTTGTATAAAAATGTGCTTTCAGCCCTTGCATGTGTTCTGTTTTCTCTTATTTCTGGACTTTTGCTCATGGTGTCCCATCTCATCCTTCCCTTCTGTCTGGTTTCTTCTCCCCATCCTTTGGGCTTCAGGCATCACTTTTTCAAGGAAGCATTTCAGAACTCCTCTAGGTTGTCTCACAGCCCAACAATAAGTTGCCCATTCTTCCCCTAGTATAGCCTGAAATTGCTTTAGTCCTTCTTTACAACTTCCATTGGACTGTAAGTTCCCTGAGAGCAGGGAGCTTCTCACTCTAGTTGCAGGCCCACTGCCTGGCATATAGTAGGGAATCAATAAGCACCGGTTGAGTGAATAAAGAGAGGTCCCCCAGTGACAAGAAACACTCCCCAAGCAGAAAGAGAGACAATAAGAATTTTTAATGCATGGAAAGTCCTGCAGGGACTCTGGGCAGACCCACAGGTAGCAGGAAGAGGCAGGGCTCCTGCAAACTCAATAACGTCTGGAAAAAAAAAGTCATAAAGACCCAAGCTTCCTCACTGCAACAATCCTCAGGGCCTCCTTCCCGATGCTGAAGAGGTCAGATTGTCTCTCCATAGGTCTCCTTCGGGGTCCATTGCAGGAAGGAAGCTGAGTGTGGCAGGAGGAAGGAAGAAGAGCAAAGGCCGCTTGGTCTCCACCTGAAAGCTCCTGCCTCGGGATTGACTGCCATCCATAAGAAAAAGTTTAAAAAGGAGAGACTTTGATAGAGTCAAATAATATCTTAGAAAAAATAAAAGAGAAAAACGGATAATTCCAGTGGTTACAAAGTTCTCTGCCGGCTATCCACAAGAGAAAGAGTTTGCTTTGGCCTTGCTGGCAAGCCTCATCTGCCAGGCCCATCCTCAGCTGTCCCCCAGCCCCCCCAGGCCCCAGGATCCATGAGAGTACTGCTCCCCCTCCCACGGAGAGTCTCTGTGCTCACGGAGGGCAGCACCCTCCCTCACCGGCCCTTGGACTCCCCATACGTGTTTCGGGCCATGGACACCATCTTCTCCTCGCACGTGATTTTGGTGTCCTTGAGGATGCTGTACCACACCATACCCGCAGGCCGGACCTCCTCGCTGCGGCAGAAAAGGTAGGGCACGGTGTCCACACGGCTCTGGATGTAAGCGCTTCGCAGGAGGCTGGAGCAGTGGCTGCTCACCCTCTCCAGTCGCCGCAGGATCAGGTGGGCCTTCCTGAAAGGGAGGACGAGACAGTGATTAAGAGGTAAGCCCTTAATGAGTGATGGATAAAGATCAACTGAGAGATGAGGACTTCCTGTCCCAACAATCTCCTATCCATTCCTTGCCAGAGTGTGGGTATTTCAAACACCTATTTGAAAATCACCTCCGAATTTGTCCTCTTCAATCACGTCATGTGTAGAAAATGAAAGCGACATATAACCTTTTGAACCAGTCTTTTAATTTCTAAGATATGAGAGTCCCAGGAATTATAAGGTCACCAGTCTTGGGACTCTGACCAAGTAGAAATTATTATAATAATGCTACACAGAAATAGCAATCACAACTATAATCTACTGACACCTGCCACACTAGATGCAGAGTAAGTGCTTTACCAATATTTTAAAAATTTTATGTAATCTTCACAACAGCCCTGACCATACTCTTCTTTCTACTCACATCAAATGCATGTGAAGCCAAGCTCAGAGAAATGACATTGCATGACCAAGGTCAAACATAAAGTTGGCCATTGGGGCTAGGCATTCAGATCTAGGCCTGAACACCCACATAGTCCCTCTCTAACTTCTGCTTTTGTGTTTCTCTAATTTTCTCATATTCTTTCATTTCTCACAGTCAGGAAATTTGGAAATCATTCATCAAATCCTTAATATTTCGGTCCCCAAATCAGATTTCTCTGGGCATCTCATTTTTCTCACTTCTAAAACAGTGGTGATAGTCTTAGCATTATAAGTGGTGGTGAAGATTCACCATGAGAAATGCCCAAAGCCTGGCACAGAGTAAGCTCCCAATAAATGATACCTATGATTATAAAGTATTGTTGTGATGGTGTCTTAGGGTCAAGGTCATACTGAGCACTAGTCTAAGTAAGAATCACCCTGTCCTGTGGTGATCATCATTAGTAATGTATCTGTCACCCTTTAACTAGGACCAGAGAGGGAGGGCATCCCTCAGGAGGTCTGACAGCTGCATAGAAAATCAAAGCTAGCAAGGATATCCCAGATCCTTGGGTTTCTTGATGACAGCACTATTGACATTTGGGCCAGATAGTTCTCTGCTGTAGGGACTGTCTTTTAGGAAGTCTAGCAGCATCCCTGGGCTGCTTGCTGCCCTTTAAATACCAATAACACTCCTTTGGCCCAGTCATAGCAATGAAATGGTCTCCAGGCATTGTGAATTATCCTCTGGGGGGTAAAAATTGCCCCAACTGGGAACCGCTGACCTGGTCTGACCTACCCTTATTAAAGATGTGAAAACTAAGGCTCAGAGAGTGAAAGGGATGCCCTTTTCCTGGGTCATACCATATGTTAGCTTCACTGTCAAGGTGTCTGTCACCATGCGGAATCCAATTTTCTCTACATTCCAATACCTTCGAGATACCCAAGGGCTAAATGAGCAGCTCTCTCATGTTGTCCTCTCAATGCCCCTCTGAGACCCCAGGAGGGAGGGTGTTTTACAACAACAGACCCCACAAATGGGAGACTGTGTTAGGCACCTGCATGGCAGCTGGAAAAGGGGCTGGCTTCTATGTGTGTGTTTTGTGGGCATGATTTATGAGGTACATTTCAAAAAGTCCTCTTTGTATAGTTCACCACTTGGGTGGAATATTTCCTGAGGTGCCAAGAATTCATAGCTTCATAATCACACTCGAGTTGCCACTCTGCCCACGGTCCTCTCTTCCCGCTGGCAGGCACCTCCCAAAGAGGAGCCTGACAAGTCCATCTCCTCCTGGTTTGAGCCCTTGCTCTGTTCTTTAATATCTCTGTGTCCTTGGAAACCTACTTAATGTCTCTAAACCCATGTCTTCACTTGAAAGATGGGGCTGTTGTGAAGTTACAGGAGATAAAGTCATTGACTGATCATTTACTGAGCATTTATTTTACAGTAGGGTTCCCACTTTGGTGTGAAAGACAGACAGATGGAAAATTATAACACAAATAGCAAGAGTGATAAGAGGAGGTGTAGGGGTTGAGGGGAGTACAGGAAGGTATCTAGGTAAGAATGGGAATATCCAAGGAGGCTTCCTAGTAGACAGGCAACTTGTGTTGAGTCTCAAAAATGAGTTGGGGTGAAAGATGACAAAGGCATAATAAAAGGCAGAGGTAAAGGCATAAAGATTAGAGATTACATAGGAGTTCTGAGGGTTTATGGCTGGAATACCATGTGCAAGTGGGCACAGAGTGGGGAAACTGGAGAAGTGGCAGGACCCAGGCCATTGAAGCTTAGGATGTTGGTTATACAGAATAATGGTACACCACCCAGGCTCTGGAGCATGACTGCTCAGGTTCAAATCCAGGCTCAGCCACTTACTAGCTCTGTGATATTGAGGGAATTGTTTAATCAAGTGTGACCCAGTTTCTTTATCCATGAAATGGATGAAATGGGAATAATACCTGTATCTACCACAAAGCTTGTTTAAAAAAATTGATGAATCTATAACAAACCTTCAACAAATGATATATAAATATATAACCACCTCCCATCAGTATCCTTATTTGTGTACCCGTGTAAGCCTAGAGCACCTTTGCAAGTCAATGGCAGGAGACAGACAGAAATAGTAACAGCCTCTAAGTTGGGGTCAGAGTTCTGGGTTGGAGACAAAGTGTGTACTCTGAGAATATAAAAAGAGGCCACCTAATCATAAATTTGGGGGCTTGGAAATCTTCCCAAGGGTTGTAACGTCTGCATCAGGACTTCAATGACAAGACAGGTTTTTCAGGTAGATGGGTGGCAGAGGAAAGAGCCTACCTAAAGTTAGATAAGAGAAAATATGAACCATAAGTGCTTTGAAATAGAGTGAAGAACGGGTGAGAGACTAGTCAGTTTGGCAGACATCAGACCATTGAGGCTCTTCAAAGTCATGGTGAAGTATTACACTTTGGAAGCAATGGAGAGTGACTGCTGCAGACAGTCACAAGAAACAAGCTACAAATATAAAATGAGGTTGGAAAGGGAAATTCCTCCAACATGTCCAAAAGCTTTGCCCCCAAAGGCCCAGCCACCTCCTCAAGGAGAATCCTGGAACTCAACTGAACCAAGTTGAATGGATGGGAACACCGAGGTTTGGAGTGAGAAAGTCGTTTAAGAGAACAACTTAAATTAGTAACAGGGGCAGAGCAGGAACCAAAGCTCCTGACTGTACAGAGCCAAATTGAAATACATGAACCTGGAGTCACAGATTCAAATCCTAGCTCTATAACTTAACAGCTCTGTGGATCATCAGCAAGTTCTTTGATGCCACTCTTCGTTATGGCATCAGTAAAATACAGGTGATTGCAGTGTTTTGGGGAGACAGAGATAACCTGAGTAGTTTGCTTACTCCTAGTAAATGTTAGCCAAGATCCAAATAGCATACTGTAGTAGACAGGACACAGGCTTCAGAGGCCATCAGAGTGGTCACTTCTGCTCTGTAGGTCTGTCTGCCCATTTGTAAAATGGGATTAGAGATGCTTATTTCTAGTGCTGTTGTTAGCCTGAAATGAAGTGCCTGCCCTGGGCATCCAGCACAGAAGCCTGTACACAATAGGCACTAAACCTGTGTCAGTTCACTTAACTATCCCTGTTCTTTTTCCAGTGCACACACCGCCTCAGACCTTGGCTTGCATTTAGTCAACAAAGACAGGAGAAGTCAGAAGGTGACGCCATGGAGAGAAGGGTTGGAGGTGCTCAAAGGCCAGAGAGGAGGAGGCAGGAGTGAGAGACCAAAGGCGAGACTGCTCGGCAATAAATTTGTAGGCAATGGAGAAGCATAAATCAAAGGCCAGGCATGGTCCAAGCTTTCCCTGGAGAGGGAATCGTAGGTCAGAGTGACCACTTTTCTCAAATACTGGAAATGAAATCTTCCTCACAGAGACAGGACCCAGGCCCACTGGAATAGGAAGCCAAAGGTAAAGGAGTGACACCACACATTAATTTATGGTTGTATTAGCAAGCGAGACTGAGACAGGAATGGCTTGTGGGGGAGTCAGGGGCTGAGTTCTGATGCCACTTCTCCGGGAACTGTAGAACCTTTGACCGATCATTCTATTCCCAGCACCATTACCCAATCAGCTGTTGACACAGTTAGTGGATAGAGACCTAATTTCTAAGGGGGCCTTGGAATGGAGAGGGATAAAAAAAGAGGCAGTAAGGAAACATTCCTATTGGCCTCTCTCCCTCCTCCCTATCTCCTTGAGTTGAGCTTAAATGTCTCTGTGTTAGCTGACCTCAAGCTTAATGAGAGTTGAGGGCATGACGTGGTTGCACAAAAATGGGACACAACCTCCAGAAGCAGATAGGGCAGATTAAGAAAAAGAATGACTTCATTCATATTGCCCTGGTCAGGCCACATCTGGAGAACCCCAGTCACTTCTGGTAAGAGGGACCTGTGCAAACTCTAGTCAGATCATGATGCTGAAAATTGTCTTAAAAGCAAGTCTTAGGAGAAAGTGTGGGAAGCAGGAATGGAATGTGTCCACAGAAGGGGGATATTTAGGCAAATGGTTGTGTTGTCCTAATAAATAAAGGTTGTGTGTGTGGGGAGGGGGGTGGAAACTGAAACTAAATATAATCCTCGCCACAGTTCTAGAGTTATACTTTAGTCCCAATATTTAGGTAGTAAAAGTGAGCTCAGGCTGGTCATATAATTTGACCAGGGTTAACCGTGTGGAAACAGCATCTAGACCTCTGTTGCAAGGCACCCCAGTGTTATCAATGACGTCACCTTCAAATTAACAGAAGGCAAATGTTGTCTCAACATAATTTAAAAACAAATTAAAACTGGAGCCCTCTGAATATAGAATAGATCCTTCCATATTTTCAGTGGGCTTCCTTCCCTGGAGATGATCAAATCAAGTATGTTTTAGAAAGGAGTTTTAGTCTGTTTGGGTTTATGCAACAAAATACCACAGGCTGGGTAGCTTATAAACAACACAGATTAGTTCTCTGAGTTCTGAAGGTCAGGAAGTCCAGGCTCATAGCACTGGAAGATGCAGTGCAGTGGCTGGTGCGAGGTAGCTTCCTGGTCCATAGACAGTCCATTCTGGCTATGCCTTCACATGGTGGAAGGGGTAAAGGATCTCTTTGGTGTCTCTTCTGTAAAAGTAGAGATTACCATTCAAAAGGGATCCATTCTCATGACCTAATTGCCTCCCAAAAGCCCCATCCCTAAATACTATCACCTTGGACATTAGATTTGGGACCCGAGAATTTTCAGGGATACAATATTCAGACCATAGCAGAATCTAATAATTGTAGAAGTTGGAGAAGATTTGTGTTGTTTTGTTTGCTTTCAATCTAAAAGGAATTAGGGGCTTTGTTCACAGAGAAATGCCATCTGATGGGCATCTGATGAGCACTTCACAACAGAACCTGGTGTGACACAACTGTTGAGACATGGAGTTCCTCACGGGAGAGGACCACATGTGTTGAGGTTCATGCTTCAAAGTCATGCCGAAATTTCATCTTCAGGAAGTCTTCCAGATTTTTCCAGCTATCATAAGCCATCTTCCACCCCCCCCACCTTTTGCTACTGAATCCTTTTGTTTCTCTGTTGTGATACATACTACGTTCTGCCTTAGTTGTGTACTTATCTTGGGATGCAATGTGCTATAATGGACAGGATATTGGTTTTAATTTTGCATTTTGAGGTTAGTTTAAATTTGGCCCCTGATAGATACTAGCTGTGTAACCTTAAACAATTCAATTCAATTCCACTGATTCTCCAGTGCTTACTCTTCAAAATCGATGGTTCAGGAGATTAAATGACATATAAATGACTGGGCCCATAATAGGAGCTCGACTAATATCTCCCACTGCTTCTTGGACTGTGTAGAGTCCCCCTGTTGCCCAGGTCCTGGTTGCACAAGAAGAAGGAATTAACAAGGGTAAACTGGCTTGAACTGAGGAAATTCTCAGTCCCTGGCTTTTAAAATCCAGTAATTCTCTAGCAGGAATTGATAAACAGAATGAAATGGCACAAGAGCATCGATGTGGACCTAGGGAAGTAATCTGGCAAATGGGCAAAACGTTTATATAGATTTGCTTATAACAGCAAAGCATTCGGAAGAAACCTTGTTGGTCTTTAATAAAAGGCTCAGTTAACATATGATACATTCATAAAATTGCATGGCTAAAGGGCCCTCCCAGATAACATATGTGCATATGCATCCAGGAGAAAAGACTTGTTAAGTGTAAACAGGCAGATACCAGAATCTAGTATACATATTTGTTGAACATTTCAGAGTTGGTGGAAATAGGGCTGTGGCTGTAGATGCAGGTATATCCATAGGCCTGTACCAGCATCCCTATTCATGTGCACATCCATGGAATACCTGTATCAACATCTGGAAAGCGCAGGGCTAATGATTTTATCTCTGGGTTGGGATAATGGGATTCAGAGGTGCAAACTGTTCACTTTCCATTTTTTTTAAAGATTTTATTTGTTTATTTATGAGAGAGAGAGAGAGACAGACAGACAGACAGACACAAGAGAGCGAGAAGCAGGCTCCATGCAGGGAGCCTGATGTGGGACTCGATTCCGGGTCTCCAGGATTACGCCCTGGGCTGAAGGTAGGCACTAAACTGTTGAGCCACCCAGGGATCCCCACTTTCCATTTTATGTATACACCCACATCATGCAGATGTCATAGGGTAAGAATTACTTTTAGAACAAAATACAATACGGCATTTCCATTTTGAAGATAATGGGTATATAAACATATATTTTATAGTTGGTGTGATGAACTTGTGCAATGAAACCATGGTTTTATGGATTCCCGGTTGTTCACTGGGGTCATTTTCAGAATAAATACACATAAAATCTAGCCTTGGACGACTCCCCCCAAAACAGAAAACCTGCAGTACAAATACTGCCACCTGGATGTGTATCTTCAACACCAGGTTTGAAATGTGATTCGTAAGATAAACAGTGAAAATATTTACATTTCGTCCTCTTATTCTCTCACAAGAAACCACAAGACCTGCCCCAAAATCCATTCCTTAACTGAGGTTGAGTTTGACAGAATGTCAACTAACCCAGTGGTTTCAGTGTGGAATGGATACAGACTTCAAGACAGCAGCCAACCTTGTTATACCATCAGTGGGAACAATGATCCATGGGACACTTGTTCAAAGGCCTAATGTGTTTTGTTTGTATTTATCCACTCTAAGGCAACTTAAGATACATGAAATGCCACTGACTTAATAGCAGCCTTTTAAGGAAAGAAGGAAGAATGTAACACTAAGCGTGCACATCCATTGTACCCTGTCCATCCTGATTTCAGAAATGTCAAAATATGCAGAAAAATTACAAGTGTCTCTGAGATCCATAGGAATATGGCCCTAGAAGCCTAAGTGTGCTTTTGTTCCCAATATCCTAGAAATTCCAAAAGACTTAATCCATGATAGCTTAAGGAAAGAGCTAATATTATCTTGACCTGCAAGAATGTACAGTGACATCAAATTTGCTTATTTTCACTCTGGACACAGAAACCATGGTTCATAGAAATGTGCCAACTCTCCTCAGATGGGAAAGGCTTGTCTTGCTATGTTGAGAAAAATCCCAGGCTAAACCAAGCCTGTGACGATGTCTGCGATCTATTAGCAATGTCTGCCATGGAAGAAAGAGGGGCTGAGATAGTAAATATACTATTACTAGTCCAGAGAGGTGAATTCGCCAAAACAACATCTCTTCTGTGCTTGCTCTCTTCTTTCTACTCTATCATTTCAGCCAAATGTAGCTGAGAGGATCGAGAAGCCCAAGGGTGGTCAAGGGTGTTCTGACTGAAGGCAATTCTGGTCCTTAGCCACCTATGAGCTCAGTTCCTCATGTCTCCTAATAGGAACCGTATGGCTGGGACAGCCGGCTGTCAGCAGGTCTTCTCTGAGCAGCTGTTTGTGACACCTGTGGCTGCCACGGGAACCAGGATCTGGAGGCCACTGGCCTGATAGACTTCCTAGGCAGAGGTAAGAGATGCCCTTTTATCACTAAACTACATGGAGCTACGTGACTACAGATATAGGGAGAGGTACAGAATATTTTGGGGTTTGGTGATTAGGGCCAAGAGAATCCTAGTAGAGTTCATCCCATAGCATAAGTCCTCCTGGGAGGAGCTCTTGACATCCTGACCAGCCTAGGTCCCTGAGAATCAGGGCGTGCTGAGTGGAGGGGAAAGGACAGTCTGAGTGTGCCTCTCTGCCCTTTATGACCTTTAGGGCTTTTGGTTCCTTGGCTTCCCAGCTGGAAGGGACTTTGGAGCCCAGCCCTTTCATGTTACAAGTAGGGTCCAGAATGGCAATGGAATTTGTCCAAGGTCACACAGCAAGCAGATGGCAGATGTAGGACAGGAACCAAAGGTTCCTGGCTCCAGGGCAGTGTCTTGCCCTCTCGCCTTTACACTTTGCAAACCCTTCAGAGTCATGGCACATTTACCCAAACTGCTCCTCTGTTTAAGACCTTTACCTGGCTTTTGGGAGAAAGAACAATCTCCTGAACAGAGCTCACAAGAGCCATCATGATCTGCCCTCTGCTGACCTCACCACCTTGGTTCCCCCACCTCCTCACCTTGAACTCTCTGTTCCAGTGAGATCTGTACTTCTTGGCTCAAGTGTATCCTCTTAACGACCCACCCCAACACTCGTCTTTGTACTGGCTGTTCCTTGTGATGAGAACATCCTCTCCCTTCTGCCTGAAGGACTCCAGTTCATCATTTGACACTAGGCACAGACCTCATGTTCTTCCCTGTGGATCATTCTTTGAGGTCCATGTCTGGATCAGCTGTGCCAGCTATTGCCATCTAGGACCTTATCACTCCCAAGTGTGCTTTTGGGAATAGCAACAGGGGCATCACCCCAGAGCTTAGTAGAAATGCAGAATCTCAGGCCAATCCTAAGCCACTAAGTCAATTTGAAACTCAGCAAGGCTCTCAGGGGATTCTCATGCACATTCCAATTAGAGAAGCCCTCTGCTATAAAGCAAACTCCCTGCCCTCCTTTTTATGGCACATGCTTCCTATCGCATTTCACTACAACTGCCTATAGACTTTTTCTTACTAGATGCTGCTCCCTGTAAAGGCAGGATCTATCTTCTTCATTCATATATTCTCCAGCCCATAGCACAGAGCCGGGCACATAGTGGGCGCATTAAATGAATTAGTGAATAAAAAAATTAATGAAGTGTGGTCTCCTCAGCTCTCTCAGTATTTGCAAGGACAATACATTTTTTTGATTCCTATTTTTGAGTAGGAAAGACCTTAGAGTTCATGGGATTCAATTGTTTCCAACTGTGACCCACAGATCTTTGAGAGCTCAGAGAGACCTAAGGGTCCCTTGGGATTGGGAGAAAGAGTAATTGAATGGAGATGCATCAGGTGGGGCTCCAGGCCACCCTCTCTAGCTTCTACCAGAACAACCGTTCAATCTTCTGAGCCACAAATCCACTCATCCTGTTATCCAATTATTTAACAAGTAGTTATTTGGCACCCACTTAGAAGAGAGACTAGGACGTAAAGAATCACTAAGTACATATAAGCAGACATAGTAGTGCAGAAGAGAGAGAACACAATGGTAAACAGATAAGCAATACGAGATACTGACACTAGTAGGTATGATGCAGAAAATTAAAACATGTTGATTAGGAGAACAGGTAGAAATTTTAGAGGATTCTCTGAGAAAGTAGCATTCTAATTAAGACCTGGGGTTATACATAAGATCTATTTAGAAAAAAAAATACTGCTAAAAAGAAAGGGTTCCCCTAGTTCATCGTCATCATTTTAAAGATGAGGAAGCTGAGGGCCAAAGAGAGAACCAGAACCCAAGGTAGCCCAGTGAGGATAGATGAGGATGCAGCTATCCTGATCCCTGCTGACATGCCCATGTGGGATGTTAGCGGAATCTCATATCCTCCCCCAGTGACTAGACAGACTGAGAAGAGAGGAAACTGGGTGACACCAATCTGGGTTGGCGGACAGTGACTGGTGACGGGTTGGCTGGAGGTTACTGGGTTATCGCAGTCCATTACCAAGTGGGTTGTCCTGCCTCTGTGGGAGGCCAGGCACCCTTTCCAGAAGATTTATGTCCTGGAAGGTCATAAAGGAACCCAGAAGGTTGTAAAGACAAAGTCAGGAGCGGAGCTCTGGTTTAGCTTCCACCCAAACTCTCTGAGCCCTGTGGGAAAGCCCCATAAAGTGGGATGCCTTTCCCTGTCCATGGGCAAGATGGCAGCCTGGATGACTCACACAGTGGCTTTCATCTGGGGCTCTGGGCTTCTGCCTGTCTGCCCTCTTTTAGCTTTTATCTAAAGAAGCTTCCTTTCATGTGAAAGAGAAAAAGTTATAGTCCAGGACCCAATGGGCAGATAAGGTCTATTCCAGGGAGAGATCCCTTTTATCCCTGACCAGGCTCTCATCCGTTCCCTTGAGGGCCTCCAGTCCTTGGAAGGGAAGGATACTACCAGTGTTGTAAGGACTGGGAATGAGAGCTCAGGGCAGAACCAGCCTCCATATCAAACTATGCAACTGTAGGCAGCTCATTTAACCGCATGGGGCCCCCAATTCCTTATCATCTGCAAGATGAGAATATCCTACTTTGCCCAGTTTACAGGGTAATTTTAAAGCACAGAGTGCCACTGACTAAATATTTCAGCAAGTCACGCAATTTTCCCCCATGCTACCAGTACTACCCTGCCCCAGAACACCATGTTATCTCCCCCAGATGACTGTAAGAGTAGCCTCGAGGGGCCTCACTACCTCCCTCCTGTCTTGACCCCTCTTGAACGTCTAAGCTCCCAACTGTGGTCAGAGGGATCTTTATCCCTCCCGAAGATCTGCTAATATCACCCCCTTGTGAAAAACACTTGAAAAGCTTCCCATTACCCTAGGGAGATAATCCAAATGCTTTAACCCTACTTACAGGGCATTCAGGACTGGCCCCTACTGACCTCTCCCTTCTTATCTTTTACCACTCCTGCTGTCACACACTTTGCTCCAACTATAGGGAAATTCTTTCAGTTCCTCTACACACAGTGTTTACCAAAGTGTAGAAGGGGTTCCCCAGGGGCAAGAGAAAGGATTTTAGGTGGTGCTACAGATAATCACAGACTCAGCATTAAACAACAATGAATCACACTGGGAAAGGCAGTCAGATTCTCTTTTTCATTCTCTTCCTCTGCTCCAGACTACTTTAAAAAAGAAACTCTTGGTTCGAGACTGTGTCTTCAGTACCCCCTAACACTTGCTAATCTCCTTTTTAAATGCAGAGCCTCATGCTCTACCAGGATTGAAGAGCATTGTTTCCTGTTATTATTTTTTCTCTTCCATTATATCAAATGTTTACATTTAATTTTCTATTAAACATAGATGGTACTACTCTTCCCTTTATAAAATGATACAGTGTTTTCAAACAGATTTTCAGTGAGATGTAAATCTATGAAATACCAAAACAAAAAGTGCTTACGGCATGGTGATACGCCCAAAATAATAAAAGCAGCAGGCAAATGATGAAAATTTGAGGAAAACCCTGCCCTAAGGTGACATTTTCTCCTTTGTATATTTCCCAGGCTGGTCACTCTGTCCCAAACTCTCCAAACCTCCTCTCCTTTCACTTGTCTGACCCCTATTCACTCTGTCAGTCTCAGTCTCAGGCCCTGGGAAGGCTTCGCTGGGTTACCTAGACCAGATGATTCTGCTGTGCCTCCCCAAAGGGCCCTGTTCTGTTCGTGCTCATTATACTTACCATTCCTATTCTTTTCAATTGCTTGTTTAATTACCTCCAACAGTGAGCTTATCCCTTTTTGTCGCTGCATGGTCAACAACCAACTGGTAAGAGGTGCTACTAAGTAAGTGATGAATGAATGAATGAATGTTGTTAGGTGCAAGGCATAAAAACATAACCACTACTTCATATACTACTTTTTGAAGCTTCAGAAGATAGTGATTGTCTTAGGTACGTTTGAATCCTCCATGGTTCCTAGCACAGCGATTGGTACAGTCACTGCTGGTGATAAAGATCATGTCTTAATACACATTGAATTTAGGAATGTATTTAGTCATGGTCACTAATGGACTTTATTCTAGAAAACCTCAGAGTTGTTCTTTTTTTTTTAAGGGGGAGAGAGGACGGGAGGGAGAGAGAGAGAGAGAGAGAGAGTCAGGGGAATGGGGAAGAAGGAGAAGGAGATAGAGAATCTCAGGCAGGCTCCAATGCAGAGCCTGATGCAGGGCTTGATCTCTTGACCCTGAGGTCATGACCTGAGCCAAAATCAAGAGTCGGACCTTTAACCAACTGAACCATCCAGGTACCCTTAGAAAACCTCAGATTTCTTATGGAAGTGGGAGGAAAGCCCTAGATTAAGGGCCATGAGCCTGCCGCTATACCCTTTCACGGTCTTGGTTAGGACAGATCTCCTCCAGGAGTTCATGGCTCCCGTCTCCAACACTAAAGGTGGAAGGTGGGTATGGGGAGTGACTGAGAGATACAGTGCTGAATGTCTTATCTGACATTCCAGAAGTCTAAGAAGCTAAAATTCCAAGAATCTGTCATTCTCTCTGCCCCTTTCCAATTTCTCACCCTGACGTGACTAAGGTAGATGACACTCTTACTTATTTGACAAAGCCCATTGTTAGCCTATGGAATAAAGGGTCTCGTAAAATCAGATAGAAGCCAGAAGGATCCACCACTCCATTCACACTCACACACCCTTCCATACCTGGGCCCAAGCTCATCCTCACTCCTCCAGACAAAGTCGCCAAACTTCTCGTAGTGAGAGTTGTAGTGGTGCTGGACTCGGAACAGCATTGAGGCCGAGACCTCCATCAGCGTGTTGTAGGCAGTCTGCTGCTCCTTTCCACTTGTATACCCATTGTACAGATTGTAGATCTTGTCTGCTATCTCTGAGGGGGAGAAGTGCAGGCACGGATCACTGGACAGCAGGAAACAGTGAGCATGGAAACACACCTTGCAACAAGGAAGGCACATTTGTGCTGGGATTCACGTGTGTGATATTCAAGGGCCGACAGACTATCAGCTGGAAATAGCAATGTCTATTCTGGGGATGTGCTGGGAGGATGCAATTAAAAAGTGAACGTAAAGCACTCAACACAGGGACTGGCACAGAGTTAGTGCTCCTAATTCGCAAGCTTCGTTATTAACATATATTTGGTATCCATGATTTCACATAAAATTCCAAACAAACGCAAAGGCTTAAATCTACTGTCTTGGGCTCATCTCAGCAGTCTACTTCTATCTCCTCCCTGTAGTTTTTCCAACATAGTTCTGTGATCAGGTCTAAGAAGTTTCTATTCAAAACACCTCTCAAAGAAAAACCAGACTCTTCTGCTCACCATATATGGCAATTTCTGCTCCTTCAGTTGTTCCTAGAAATCAATGTAACTTAAAGTCATCATGGGTAGCTCCCTTTGAATGGAAGTCTTCATCTGTGAAGACTCTGATAAAAATTTGTGCACATCCCCAAGTCATTGCTAACAGTGATTGCCTCTAGAAGAATCTGGGGGACTCAGGTTTAGGATGGAAGGAGCATTTAGTTCATAGTATTTCCACTCTGGTTTTAATTTTTCTGTCTTTTTTTTTTAACCATATATGCATGTGTTATTTTTAAATAATTATGATGATGATGATGATGATGATTAATAATAATAATCATCATCATCAGTGATCAGGAAACCATCTCAAACCCCCTTACTTTTGAGATTTGATAGCTCCTCAATAGGAAGACTATTTCCTCTTGTCCAGTAGCACACAAAGCATGTATTATGGAGCTTATTATTGAGCCATTTGTAGAAATGTCTCTCTCTCTAGAGAGACTAGAATGTGAGTTCCTAAAAGGTGAAGAGCATGTCTCTTCTGCATTGCTTGTGTACCAGTGCTCTTAGAAAACATTTGCTCAACTTGAAGTGAACCATCAGGTTCTCACAATCTACACCAGGTTTTTGCCAGTCCTGCTATGGACACTTCATCCTCATGTCAGCTAAGAACTAAGTACATGGTGGGTCTGACTGACCGGTTCTATTCTTTTTTTTTTTTTTTTTTTTTTTTTTTTTTTTTCAGGTGCCTGACGCTTACAGCTTTACGGGCCAGGAGCAGCATAAAGGTTTAATCCTACTTGCCAACTCGGATAGTCACTGCCTATAGCTCAATGCTGAGGGGTCTGAGGCCACCCTAGACTAGATGGAGATGCATGCTGTGATGAGCTATTGGTACCTGCCATGGGCTTAGTGGTGGAGTGGTCTATCGTCACGGACATGCCAACCCTAGCATAGACGGAAGTGGAAAAACGTGGTCTCTAAAAATCCTAGGTTAAGGGGCAGGACATAGTCATGGCGCTCTGACTCTCCACCACTCCTTGCCTCTAAGTCAGAACACAGACACATGCTCTGAAAGAAGGGCAAGTCTTTCCACTGGCTGAGATCTTGCTGGTAAATCTCAACTTCCTTCGTGGCTTTGATTAATTTAGTTCCCTATTCCTTCTGTCCTCTTAGTCTCTTCACTTTCTTCAACCTGTGCCAATACATGTATGAGGCAGGAAAGGGGTAATGGTTAGGGACTGTTGGGTATAGAACTTAGGAAATATGGGGGTTACCTGGGAAGTGAAGAAATGGATAACCCACCTTCTGCCTTGTTGTCATCCACCAGCGGACAGGCTGTCCTCAGGGTCACTGTGCTGAGCTCTGAGTGCCTCCCTCGTGTATCCACAGCATACAAAGTGAACCTGTAGCAGAGCAAGAAAACAGAGTACTGGGTTGTGGCTTCAGAGAAGGCCCTGGAAGTTGTAAGGTGGAACACGAAATCATAGTGTAAGATCAGCAGTCAAAAGGTGTCAGGGATGCTGAGACTACAAGAGAAGAGATTTTTGGGGAAAAAAAAATAAAGCAACTGTGAAGCATTTATTGGGCACCAAATGCCTGCTGGGCACTTTGCACTTACTCTCTTATTTTCCAAGTAGGCAAGTCTGGAAGGTGGGGATTAGTGTCACCTGCACCTCAGTGAGGAAACTGAAATTTGATTTTACATCTACCTGTGGTCTCACAGTTACTTAGGGACAGAGCAGTCTGAGTCCTGGGCTTTGGAAGTGAACCTCAGAGCTACCTTGCATGGCTGGACATGCTCATTTACATGTTCTTTCATTCATCCACTTAACAGTTACTGAGCATTAACTGTGTGCCAGGAGCTCTTTTATTCCTATACTGCATGAGCTGCATACTATGACTGCATTTTATCAAGAAGGACACTGGTTCCAAAGAGGTCATGTAATTGCCCTATTATTCATTACATATTAAGGAAGTAGCAACAGGGGACCAGAACTTAGGTCTGCCTGGATCCAAAGATTAGACACCTAACCACACTGTCAAATCTAATTCCACCTTTTATCTTTCATTAGCTGGCTTGGAGTGCTGGCAAAGGTAAGGAAGGGTGGGGCTGTCCCTAAAACATAGGTCTTAAGAGGCCTAAACATGGGGTATGTTGGCCGCATCTTCATTAAAAAGCTAATCTATTCATCTGCTTTCTGGGTTTTTAGCTTCCACCTTTGGCATAAGAATAACAGCACTGTGATGTGGGCACTACGTCTCTCCTGTTGTATCTCAGCACTGTGAGTGGAGCTCAGTTGTAGGGCTTACTACCTCTAGTACTGTGTTAGCCAAGAGAAGCAGTGGTGACAGAGGAAGGAGCGTGGTCTTGAAGACAGCCAGACGCGGGCTCACATTCTATTCTATTCTCTTCCCTTGCTCTGTGACCTCAGTTGAGTCACTTCTCTGTGCTTACTTCATCTCTCTGAATCAGGCATCTCTAAAGGCTACATGGGTGAGTTATCATTGAAAAGCCTTGCAGAGGCGTTAGAAGTAAGATGACAAACTCCAGGAAGTGAGAATGAGCCAGCGGCAGAGTAGGGAGGTAGGGACAGTCCTGGGTAACACCGTGTAAGCACTTACTACCCTCCCAGCAACCCATCTAGAAAGCGGCAGAGGCGGGATCCAAACCCTGGTCTGCGGCTCCTAGAGGGAGTATATACCGCAGCTTGAGTACAGCGATGTCCTGGCACTTACCAGGGCTGGGTATGGATGGGAGGTACTCGGTAAATATCTGAGTAAATGAATGAACCCGAGCATATCACATCTCATTTCCTAGTCATTTCTACATCAACAAGATGGGGATAATTGTAGAGACAGTGCATGACTGTCTCAGAGATCACATAGAGTGATACAAGAGAAGTGGCTTGCAAGCTGCAGATTTTTATAAAGACCATGTAAACAGCACAGATTTGTACAAGAGTACACATTTAAAAAATGCTTTCTTGGAGAAGAGGCGATGCATTTCAAGTGAGGGTAACACGGAAGGATGTAGTGAATGGAATATGTGAATTAGCCTCAAAACATGAGGAGTTGGAAACTTTTTAAACACGACTTTCCCACTGGCCACTGATGTTTCCATGGCACTTCTGCAATACACTCCCTCCACCAAGAGGGTCTAGGGTCACCTCCCTGCGTAGCCAAGCAGCATGAATAACAGCATGCCGGGGAAGAAGACGCCTTAGATTTTCAAGTTACGAAACCTGCATAGAGGGGCCCCTGGGGGGGATCAGGGGTTGAGCATCTGCCTTTGGCTCAGGGCATGATCCCAGAGTCCGGGGATCAAGTCCCACATTGGGCTTCCTGTGAGGAGCCTGCTTTTCTGTCTTTCATGAACAAATAAATAAAATATTAAAAAAATAATAATAAAACCTGGGAAGAATCCTTGCTTTCCTCAGCTGCTGGCTGAGTATTCTCTGGGCTTCAGTCTCGGTAGAGAGGGTGAAGTTATCCATCCCTCACAGGTTTGGGGCCGAGACTCAATGATACCACAATAGATCAGGCCTGGCTCAATCTTTGCTCCCCAAAAGGTAGCTTCTATTTGTGTCATTAGAGTAAACCAAATGTGTCAGTGGAGGCCTCGGTGTGGAGGAGGCCTCAGGCCACCCTGCTGGCGGGGGCGGAGGGGTGGAAAAAGAGGAAGATGTCAACCTCACAGGCCTGGGTCAAAAGTCACAAGGCCAAGCGCTTTCTGCCCGGCTCAGCTGTAATTGTAGAACTGTTCCAGAGACACATCTGAAAGCTGTTAGGGGACCCGGCAGGGCTTGGTGGGGGCTTTTTGTGAGGGGAAGAAAGTGGCGGCCCCTCATGTGGAGAAGGAGAGCGAGCTAGAGACCGGGAAGCAGACGTAGGGACACACCCACACAGCAGAGTGGAAAGTGGGGATGGAGAGAGAGAGAGAGGGTGCAGGTGGGCCTCAGGGTCGCTCAGGGGATTCAGGAAGGGTGCCAGCTGCCTTCACCTCAGTTCTTCCATCTTCTCTTTGCCCACCGGAGCAGGCTGAGGTCCACCGATAATCTGAATTAGAGCCCCTGAGCCATCACCAAACTCCACATCCTTATTTCCACGGGGGGAAACGGAGGCCCAGAGAGGAAACATGCTTAATAAAATCAGAGTAGACGTTGGCTTTTCTGACCCCCGCCCCGGTGCTCCTTCTATACACCACCCTGCTTCTGGTACCACTGGCTGAGTTAGGTCCCACTGCACCTATGGGAACTTTTATTACAAAAGAGGTAGCTCCAAGGATGGAGCGGGATGGGCTATTTAGGAACTGAAGTTCCAGGCTCAAACCCTATTCTTTTCTCCGACTTTGTTTTAGGGGAAAGAACAGTGGCCAAGGTGCCTGAAACAAACAAAATGAACACACACACACACACACACACACAAGTACACAGAACAAACCAGTGGTTTTCAGAGGGCTCGGGTGTAAGGAGATAAGCAAGACAGGTGATGGGAAGTAGGAGGCATGGCCGTCCAGTTATGAAGAAGTCAGGGGATGAAAGGTCCAGCATGGGGAATATGGTCGATGGCATCTAATAGCGTTGCCTGGTGACAGATGGTAGCTACCCCTGCGTGATGTAGAAAGTTGTTGAATCACTACATTCACTACCTGAAACTAATGTAATATAGTGTGCCAGCTATCCCTGAATTAAAAGAAGAGAAAACCGCACTCTTGTCCCAGGTTTTACACAGACTGGGGCCTGGGAGATCTTGGATGACTAAACAATACGGCTTCCATGTACTGCGATTTCAAAGTGCGGGCAAGTGCCTTGGGATTGACTACACAAATGCAAAGTATTATTTAATGTTTCTTCATCACCCTCGGGACTAAATCCAAGTCCCTTACCAGGGGCTCAGTGCAGCTCTTTGGTCTTCACTCGTTTGACTGTCCTAATATCACTGAACCTAAAACTCTGGCTACACATCCAGCCTCGTTTACTGATCTTCGCTTCCTATTCTTGTTTCATAGTAGAACCAGAGCAAACTGCCAGTGGTTCCATGATATGGAATCTACCTCTGGGCCTTTGCACATGAATACACATCTGTGTGGCTTATCCTTGCCCTTCCCCAGTTGACCCCCTTCTACCTTGTGCTTGGAGCATCAGTGGAGCCCCATCTCCTCCAGTAAAACTTCCTCTGCCCACGGTGCCCTGTTACAGCACATGCCGCACGACTAGGTCAGTGCTCATACACTTCTCTCTTGCCCCCAGGAGTACACATGTTCAGGACTGGAAAACGGTGCTGCCCATCTCTATCCACCCACCGACATCTGGTGCTCAGACATCTAAATCACGCGATGCTCGGCAAGTATTTGCCAGAATGAATGACATACTGAATGAATGACTCAGTCGACTAGGAAGTCGTAGCTCCCCTGTCTGGAAATCAGCTTCCCTGTCTGTGAAATGAACAAAAGGGGGTTTGGTTGAAAGGTCATTATAAGAGATAGAATGACAGGATGGCTGAACACATGAGCCTGGAATGAGGCTGTTCGGTTTTAAATTCTGGCCTCCCATTTATTGCCTGCGTGAGGCCTTGTGTTGATGTACTCACCTGTGAAATAGGAATCATGATATTACAACCCACTGTATAGCGTAGCTGCCAGAGTAAAAAGCGACGTGGGGAAGTGCTCACTATGCTGCCTGGCATGTGCTGACGCTCAGCGAGGGACAGTTGCGGTGTCATCATCAATAGTTATCATGAGACTGCACGAGGCTCTGAGCACCCCCCCACCCCGTCTCCCCCAGACATCCAGAAGAAGCCGTCCTAGTGGAAATCAGAGGAGAGTGGGTGGAGAGGAAGCTGTTGTTGGTCCCATCCAAGACCCCTAGACCCCCTCGCAGCGGGGGTGAGAGAATGAAACCGAGAAGTTAATTGGCGGTGAGAGCTTCTCACGGATCTGACAGGGGGTAAGAGCGGGGATGGAGCCCCAGAGGCCCACATCAGGACCAGGTCCCCGAGAGTACGGGAGAATGCGTTTGAAGTCTCCAGGCCAACGCCTGCTCTTCCCCAGCTGCCACATGATTTAGGCATTCTGGGGAGGCAAAAGTCTCCTCGCTGATTTGAAGGGAAACAGATGTTTCCAGGCCAGAGGCCCTGGTCTTGTAAAATGCTCCTTCCCCCCACACAGCTTTGGCAAACAACTTCCCAGTTAGTTTAAACCCCAACCCCCCACTCCTACCCCCACCCCACTGCCCCACACCCAACCTACCATCACTCCCCTCCCCGCCATTCCCGCCACAACGTGGCAGTTGGTGTGGTGGGAAAAGCAGAGTCCCAGCTCCGGCTCCACATCTGAGCAGCTGGCCGGCCAGGGACACCCAACTGCCCTTCTCCGATGGGCCTCAGTCTCCCGTCTCTGTGGTGAAGAAACTCAACCAGTATCACCTCTCAGGATAGGCTAGATCTGACATGTTAGGGATTGAAAAACAATTTTTTTTTCCTCTGAAAGGGTCAGTATTAATTGTTCCAGATCTTTTCTCATTGCAATCTATGACAAACAGCATGGGATTGCATATCAAACTGCGCTGGCCTTGAGTCTAGCTAGACTCTATCAGCTACCGGGCAAGTAGTGACTTAACCGTGGGCCTTGGTTTCCTTATCTGTAACATGGGACCAAGGTTCCATCTCACAGGGTTGTGAGAATTAAATCAGAATTTACAAATACCCACCATTTGCTTCAACATGGATGGAACTGGAGGGTATTATGCTGAGTGAAGTAAGTCAATCGGAGAAGGACAAACATTATATGTTTTCAATCATTTGGGGAATATAAATAATAGTGAAAGGGAATATAAGGGAAGGGAGAAGAAGTGTGTGGGAAATATCAGAAAGGGAGACAGAACATAAAGACTCCTAACTCTGGGAAATGAACTAGGGGTGGTGGAAGGGGAGGAGGGCGAGGGGTGGGGGTGAATGGGTGACGGGCACTGAGGGGGACACTTGACGGGATGAGCACTGGGTGTTATTCTGTATGTTGGTAAATTGAACACCGATAAAAAATAAATTTATTATTAAAAAAAAGAATTTGGGATCCCTGGGTGGCGCAGCGGTTTGGCGCCTGCCTTTGGCCCAGGGCGCGATCCTGGAGATCCGGGATCGAATCCCACGTCGGGCTCCCGGTGCATGGAGCCTGCTTCTCCCTCTGCCTGTGTGTCTCTGCCTCTCTCTCTCACTGTGTTCCTATCATAAATAAATAAAAATTTAAAAAAAAAAAAAGAATTTAATCCCCTCACCCACATTTTAGGTTTCTTATGAATGAAACTCCGTGTCATACCTCTTCCCTTGGACGACCCAGAATGCACAGAACAGTTGTGCTCAGAGCAGGTGTGCGATAATGTCTTCAAGTGACTACTGGTAGGAAGGTAGCTAGACACCAGGCAGCCCAAAGACTCGGGTTCTTGGTGTGACTCTGCTCTAGTGGAAGAAAGAGCATTCTCACTTTCAGGATCAAAATGAAGCAGGGTGTGTCACGGTTGGAACAGAGTCTGGAGTCTACTCGAGTGCAAATGTTGGTTGTACAACCTATTTTTTTTTCTTTTACTGTGGGCAAGTTAATTAACATCTCCGTTCTTTAGTGTATCTTGTCTTTAAAATGGGGATGATAATAAAAATAAAGTGTGGACAATAACATTACCTCCTTCAAAGGGATGTAGCACACAGAAAGTGCTAAAGTAAGCGTCTGCCACTATTCGATGTGTGTGTTTAAATTATTAATCTCTTCCACGATGGTTCTAAAAGTGAGCTCCCTCCCCCAATTCTTTAGCTTTGCTCTCACTGAGAGGTGGGGGTTCTCTGTCCCTCCACTTTGGATGCTGGTGGCGTCAGGAACATTTGGACTTATAGAGCTCAGCAGAAGGGATGCTGTGTGACTCTGAGTCTGGATCATAAAAGGCTGTGCAACTTCTACCTCTCTCGCTGGAACCTGCTTGCTCGCAGCCCCAAGCCTCCATGCAAGACATCCAGTTACGCTGAGGCCACCCTGGAGTGAGGAAGCCCGGCCACATGGAGGAAGTGGCTACGGCAGACATGTCAGCAGGACCTGGTGTCCGGGTCATTCCAGCCCAGGCCCCAGCTGGGTAACTAAAGGAACCTTCAGGTAACTGCAGCCCAAGCAGTCAGGTCGCTCATCCTGCCACTGATGCTCCAGACTTCATGAAGTAAAGACAGCCAAGCCCACTGTGCCCTGTCTCGGGGCCTGACCCACCAAATCCAACGGCATAATCAGATAGTTTGTTTTAAACCACTCAAATTTGGGGTCATTTATTACGTCATCGAGTCTCACAAGTTCCAAGCATCTACAGCCAGGGTCGGCAAAACACGGCCCACGGCCAAATCTGGCTTGCCGCATGTTTCTGTAAATAAGGTCTTAATGGAGCACAGCCACACTCAGTTTCTTAAAATGTATTTTCTGTAGATGCTTTCACACTACAGTGGCAGAGCTGAGTAACTGCAGCGGAGACCACCTGACCCATAAAGCACGTACTATCTGGACCTCTCGAGGAAAGCTTGAGCTAAAGTTTTGACAGCATCTTGTATAAATCATTTATTTACGTTATCTCCTTTGATCCCAGGGTTAGGCATTCTTCCTGCTTTAGACAGGCTCAGTGGGCTCAGGTGACGTATTCAAGGTGACGCAGCTCTCCTGACCTCAGGTCTAACGTCACAACTACTTGCTGAAGATCTGGACTCCAGTCTGGACCCTGACACTGAATAAGCACTGTGATGTGCTCTCAGTTTCCCAGCCTGTGAAGTGAGAGCATTGGTATGAACTGGCTGACAAAATTCGGATGCCCAACGTCTTCCCCAGTGGGGTGCTGGCCGTCAAGAGTGTCAGAGTCAGACCTGAGAATGAACAGTGAGGGGCTGCTATGGAGCCCTGCTCTGATCTCCGTGCAGCCCAGCTCCTCCCCAGGGCCAAAAACCAACCTTTTTATCTCCCAACTTGGGCTGACGACTCGTGCTTTCTGCCAACATAAATATTTAATTCCAGTGCCCAGCACAGAGAGACCGCCATGGTATTAAGGACTCCAGTCCTGGTTTCTACTTTCAAAACAACCCAGCCCGAGGCATGACTGGGAGGCTGTGCCTGGGACCAAAGGTGAGGCGCCCGTGGCTGTACTCCAAACATCAGCTCCCACCACTTGCACTCCCTTCAACTCCTCCGACTGCATGAGCACACAGGTCAAGAATCAGGGGAGTGGGGCGGGGGGCCAGGGCCGCCAGCAGAGAGCTCTGGGGTTCTGGGGGAAGCCCCAATCTGGAACCAACGTGGGTGCTACACTCAAGCACAGGCAACAACAATCTAGAATAAGTACTAGACATCTACTGCTGTGCCTGCCAAAGCCCCCCCAATTCACTCATATGTGAACATTACTATAATCTTCATAGTGCCAACAATACCAGACCTCAGCAATGAATGATTATAGTAATGATATTTAAAATTAAATAAATATAAATTGATTTGAAATTAAAGTGTCCTGCAGTATCCGACTGAGGAGTGAATGATCCTCACAGCTGTGCCACCCACTGTATGCCTGCCCCCAGCAGAACACCTGCTAGGTGCCCGGCACTCTCCCAAGCAGGACAAAGTACTTAATGGGCAAGAAGAGTGTGGGCCTTGCTTTCCAGGAGCTCACAGAAGAGCAGGGAGATGGAGATGGTCAAGTGAACAAGAAATGGGATGCAGTGCTAGGAGCACCTCAATAAAAATTAATTATTGTCTTTATGTTTCCTTCAAGTGTGCTCTTTCTTCCTTTCTTAAACCAATGGACTAAGCTATGGATACACATTCGAGGACCGTCTGGATCCATGGTCAGCTGCAACCTACAGGGAATGCCAACTACCTATGAAAATCATGTTCTCTTCTACCAGAAAAAAAAAAAAGCCATAAACACACACACACACACACACACACACACACACACACACACACACACAAGGGTGACAATCCTCATACTCCCCACCCTGAAAGCCTTAGAGGAGTGAACATGCCAAAGGATTTTAATGTATAAAACTAGGTAAATGGTCCATTTGAGCTTGTTCATTCACCCATCAAGTGTAATCTGACCTCTCTTGAAAAGGAAATTCAGGTTTTGTCTTCCTTCCCTTCTTCTTGTCTGTCCCCTCACTTCTCCTCTTTCTTCAGGGAGTGGCTTACATGACAATACACAGTTAGACTGACCATTGCTCCTAGTTGGAGGATGTTCCTCTTGTAACAGGTTGTTTTAGGGCAAAGCAGACAAATTTTATGGTTTCAAATCAAGGAATGAATTAAGCATGGAATGTCTTATTATTCCAATTCAATTTATATTCCCGGGATCTCTATATTCCTGTGGCCCTTTTCTTATGTCTTTATTATATCCCGGACAGCCTCTCTAATACCCAGATAAAATCAGTAATTCTTAAATGACTTCAGTTATAGGATTTTTTTACAGGGAAGTATAACTTACAGATATGTGGCAGTGAGAGACAGAGGGCATGATGTGGAGTTTAACTTTGTCTTTAACTAGCTATGTGGCTTTGGTCAGATGATTTGACCTCTCTGTAGCCTGGATACTATTGATAACCCCACAGGGATACTGTGAGGACCAAATGTTCATTATGGATGTGAAAGTGCCTTAGAGACCCCACACATTTCCTGGGCACTCACTCTATCAGACACTATGCTGGGGGCTTTTACACAGCTGTCTTCTGTTCTCTTTAGAATTGCCTAAGGAGTGTGTACTATTAAATCCATTTTACAAGGAGGCAAATGAGCCACGAAAATTTGAATTGACTTTTCCAAGGCTGCACAGATAGTTCAGCCAAGCCCCCCAGCATAGGTCTCCCAACTCAAAGTTCAGTGCTATTTCCAAATAGATACAATTGGTAGGTATTCATTGGTCCCAACTGGGTCTTGAGTCACAGTTTGGAGGAACTTAGAGTTCATGAGGAGGATGAACTCCATGTTCCCAACTTTTGACAAGGAAGAGCTCTCCATACAGCAACACCATCGCCCGTCATCCCCTTTCAACCCTGATATTGCTCCTCTTTCTGTGTCTCACCATGAAGTCTTTCTCTTCTTCTTGGTGCCTTTTAAAATTGCAAATTGGCAAATCAAGGTCAGAGAAGAGGCGGCCAAGCAGAGGTCCCCAACTTGGCTTTACCCTTGGACTTTAAGTCATAAAATACTTTAGGCAGGATGGTTCTTAACTACTTCAAGCTAAGCTCAGTCTCCACCTAATGTATGAGCAGTATTTTCCCACAGGTTGGAGGAAAGGGTATGGGGAGAGGGACCAAACTCTGTACTTGGGAGTCTATTTCCTGTTTATATGTCCTTTAAGAGATTTGGTTTCCATATCTGTAAAATGGAGTTAACAATATCTGCCTCCCAAGATTGTTCTAACAATTAAATAACAAGGAAAATACCTAGAACAGCACTTGGTACAATAAACATTATCTTGCTTGTTTTGCCTATTTATGATATTCAAATAGAAAAAGTAGAAACAATGCTTCTTGAAATCAAACCCCTGGGCAAAGGTAATCCTCCTGGAGGGTATTATGGCAGTCAGACCACTGGTTTCCATAAGGTTTGGTTAGAACTCCAGCTCAGCCACTGGGTGTATAGGCAAATCACACCATGTCTCTGAGCCTCATTTTCCTCATCAGATAGCTGCTTTCTCTCCCCAGGCATGGGAAACAAATAAACAGTTGAGATTACATCAAACTGAAAAGGTTTTGCATAGTGAAAAAAAAAATATCAACAAAATGAAAAGGCAACTTACTGAATGGGAAAAAATATTTGCAAATGACCTATCTGATAGGAGGTTAATATTCAAAATATCACAAACTCAAACAACTCAACACCAAGCAAACAATCGGATCAAAAAATGGGCAGAGGACTGGAATAGATATTTCTCCAAAGAAGACATACAGATGGCCAACAGATACATGAAAAGATGTTTAACATCACTCATCATCAAAGAAACATAAATCAAAACCACAATGAAATATCACCTCACACCAGTCAGAATGGCTAGTATCAAAAAGACACGGAATAACAGGTGCTGATGAGGATGTGGAGAAAAGAGAACCCTTGTGCACTGTTGGTGGGAATGCCAACTGGTGCAGCCACTGTGGAAAACAGTAGGGAGTTCCTCAAAAAAATTAAAAATAGAACTACCCTACAATCCAATACTTGCATTTCTGACTATCCACCCAAGGAAAATGAAAACACTAAACTGAAAAGATATATGCCCCCCATGTTTATTATAGCATTATTTACAATAACCAAGACATGGAAGCAACCTCAGTGTCTCCTGGTAAGGGATGGATAACAATGTGGTATATATACCAAATGGAATATTATTTGGCCATAAAAAATAATTAAATCTTGCCATTTGTAACAACATGGATGAACCTAGAGGATATTATGCCAAGCAAAATACATCTGGCAAAGAAAGACAAAAGCAAAACCAACCAACCAAACAACAAATAAACAGAAGCAGATTCCTAAGTACAGAGGACAAACTGGTAGTTGCCTGATGATAAGCATGTGGGGAGGCGCCTGGGTGGCGCAGTGGTTGAGCATCTGCCTTGGGCTCAGGTGGTGACCCGACAGTCCTGGCATCGAGTCCGCGTCAGGCTCCCCACAGGGAGCCTGCTTCTCCCTCTGCCCCTCTCTCTCATGAACAAATAAAAATCTTTATGGGATCCCTGGGTGGCACAGCGGTTTAGCACCTGCCTTTGGCCCAGGGCGCGATCCTGGAGACCAGGGATCGAATCCCATGTTGGGCTCCCGGTGCATGGAGCCTGCTTCTCCCTCTGCCTATGTCTCTGCCTCTCTCTCTCGCTGTGACTATCATAAATAAATTTTAATTTTTTTTTAAAAAAAGCATGTGGGGGGATGAGCAATAAAAGGGGGGATTAAGAGAAACAAAGTTCTAGTTATAAAATAAATTTACCTGATGGAGATGAAAAGTACAGCATAGGAAATACATTCAATAATATTGTAACAATGTTGTATGGTGACAGGTAGTAGTTACACTTACCATGGTGAGCACCTAGTGATGTACAGAATCATTGAATCACTATGTTGTATACCTAACTAATAATGTCCTTCAATAATAAAATCTTTAAAAATGATAAGAAAAATATGCAATACCTGCCTTTTTTCTCCTTCTTCATGAAATTGGTTGCTCTTGTTAATCAATTGCGATTTACTTACTTTTAAATTTTAAATGCAGTATATTTATCATATATTATATTAGTTCCTGGTGTACAACACAGTAATTCAACAATTTTATACATTACTCAGTTCTTATCAAGATAAATGTGCTCTTAATCTCCTTCACCTTCTTCACCCATTCTCCCACCCATCTTTCTTTCCTCTGGTAACCATCTGTCCTCTTTAGTTAAGAGTCTGTTTTTATGGTTTGCCACTTTTTTCCCCTTTGTTCATTTGTTTTATTTCTTAAATTTCACATACGAGTTAAATCATATGGTATTTGCATTCCTCTGACTTATTTTGCTTTAGCATTGTACTCTCTAGATCCATCCAGCCATGTTGTTGCAAATGGCAAGATTTCATTCTTTTTTTACTGCTGAGTAATAGTTCATTGTGCATACATATCACATCTTCTTTAACAATATCTGCTTTTAATTGTATGAGAATTAGAGACAATGCACACAGTAAGCTACTAACTGGGTTAGTATCCAGTAAGGTTCAGCAAAGTCTGAACCCTGGCCTGCCCTGGCTTTGCCCCCACCAATACTGTGACCTTGGGTGAAGTCCTTCCTCATGGACTTGCTTTCTTTTCCTACAAAACAGTGTGTTACTAGATGTCTTCACTGGTGAATTCTACCAAAAAACACCAATTAACACCAATCCTACGTAAACTCTTCCAAAAATACAGAAGAGGAAGGAACATTGCCCATTAATTGTATGAAGCCAGTATTATCCTGACACCCAAACCAGACAAAGTCACTACAGGAAGGAAAACGATAGTCCAATATCCCTTATAAATATAGACACAACAAAACAATAATCAAATTCAGTAACATATAAAAAGGATTATACACTATGACCAAGCGAGATGTAGGCCAGAAAAGCAAGACTGATTCAGCATATGAAAATCAACTAATATAACTCATCGTATTAACAGAATAAAGGACAAAAATTACTGATCATCTCAATAGACACAGAAAAAGCTTTCATAAAATTCAACAACCTTTCATAAAACACTGTAATAAAAACACTTAAGGGACACCTGGGTGGCTCAGTGGTTTAGCAACTCTCTTCGGCTCAGGTGATGACCCTGGGGTGGCAGGATGGAGTCCCACATTGGGCTTCCTGCAGGGAGCCTGCTTTTCTTTTGCCTATGTCTCTACGTCTCTCTCATGTGTCTCCCATGAGTAAATAAGTAAAATCTTTAAAAAAATAAAAATAAAAACACTTAAACTGTGAATAGAAGAAAACTACCCCAACCTGACAAAGGATATCTGTGGAAAACTCACAGCTTATATCCTACTTAATGGTAAAGGCTGAAAACTTTCCCCCTAGGTCAATTGTCACTACTTCTATTCAGCACTGTACTGAAGGTCCTAGACAGGGCATTTAGGCAAGGAAAAAAAAAGTCACCCATGTAGTAAAGTATAAAACTATCTCCATTTGCAGATGACATGATCTTTTATATAGAAAAACAAAGGAATACACACACAATCTAAAAGAAAAAAAAGGAAGTTCAGCGTGGTTACAAGTGAAAAGATTAATATACAAAAATAAACTATATTCTTATATACTAGCAATGAATTATAAGGAAATGAAATTAAGAAATAATCACATTATTAGTAAAAAAAAACAACACAAAATCAAACACGAATAAATTTATTAACAAAAGGCTTACAAGACTTATACACTGAAAACCACAAAAGATATAGAAAGAAATTAAAGAAGACCTAAATAAATGGAATGGTATGTTGTGTTCATGGATTAGAAAATTTAACATTATTAATATGGAAATACTCCCAAATTTATCTATAGATTCAACACAATCTCCACCAAAATCCCAGCTCTTTTTTTTTTTTTTTTAGAGAATGACTAGCTGCTCTTAAAATTTATATAGAAATATAAGGTACCCAGAATAGCCAAAATACTCCTGAAAAAACAAAGCTGGAAGATTCCCACATGACCATTTCACAATTTACTACAAGATGACAGTAATCAAGACTGTCTGGTACTAATATAAAAATAGATAGAGATCGATGGAATAAAATTGAGAGCCCAGAAATAAACTCATGCATTTATGGCCAATTGATTTTTAACAACAGTGAAAAAAATAGTCATTTTTAATAATTGCTTCTTTAGCAAATGATGCTGGGATAACTGGATAACCACATACAAAAGAAGAGAATGGAATTGGACCCCTATCTCACACCATATATATTAAAAAAAAAAAAAAAACTCAAAATGGATCAAAGACCTACATGTAAAAGCAAAAACTAAAAACTCTTAGAAAAAAAATTAAAAAGCAAATATTCGTGACCTTAGGTAAGAGGATGATTTCTTAGCTATGACCCCAAAAGTACAATCAAAGGGGAAAAAAAAAGATAAATAGGATTTTTTATCAAATTAAAACATTTTGTATTCTAAAGGATGATATTAAGAAAATGAAAAAATACACCATAAAACAGGAGAAAATATGTGTAAATCATATACCTGATACAAGACTAATACTTGGAATATATAAAGAAGCATTGCAACTCAACAATGAAAAGACAAATAGCACAATTTAAAAATAAAAGATCTGAGTACATATTTCTCAGATAAGATACACAAATGGGCAATAAACACATGAAAATATGCTCACATCACTAATCATTAGGGAAATGCAAACCAAAACCATAATGGGACACCACCTCTTATCCATGAAGTTGCCTAACAGAAAAGACAAAAAATAACAAGAGTTGGCAAAGACGGGAGAAATTGGAATCCTCATACACTGCTGATGGGAATACAAAATAGTGCAGCCACACTAGAAAACCGTTTGGCAGTTCCTCTTAAAGTTAAACATTGAGTTTTAACATAGGACTTAGTAATTCTAATCCTAGGTATAGGCCCAAGAGAACTGAAAACATATGTCCATAAAAAAACAAATTTTCATAGCTGCATTATTCTTAACAGCCAAAAAGTGGAAAACAACTCAAATGTCCATCAACAAATGAATAAACAAAATATCCATACAACTGAATATTATTCAACCATAAAAAGAAATGAAGTCCTAACAGTACAATATCACTGAACCTTGAAAACATGATGCAAAGTGAAAGAATTCAGACAGAAAGGCCATATATTGTATGATTCCATTTCTATGAAATGTCTTCAGTAGGCAAATTCCTAGAGACAGCAAGTAGATTAGTGGTGGCCAGGACTGGGAGGAGGGGGAAATGGGAGTGATTGCTAATGGATACGGAGTTTCTTTTTCAGACAATTAAAATGTTCTGGAATTCATTGTGATGATTGTACAACTTTCTGAGTATCCTAAAATTCACTGAATTATATATCTTTAAAAGGATGGATTTTATGGCATGTGAATTAGATCTCAAAAAAAATAAATAAATAAAGCTCTATAAACAAATAAAACCAATGGTGTAAGTCTAGAAGAATCCTACATCCATAAAGGTGGCCATGGCAAGAATTTGGGGCCTGGATCTCTAATATCTGTAGCTTTCTGATTTCTTAATTTGAGCAAACACCGCCTGCCTCAACTTCTGTCCCATATTAGCTCATATAAGCAGAAAGGGGACACAGGAGACCTTCAGTGAAACCTTAAGTGGACAGCTATGGCTCTGGTTTGTTCGTAGAGGAGTCTGCAGACGCCAGCAGAACCACTCAAAACCTCAGTATGATGTGGAACTTAGAGTCGTGGACTCAGAAGTGGGGTACATCGTGCCGTCGCTTACAGGTTGTGTGACACTTAGGTCCTTTACTTCCTCCAGCCTCAGTTTCCTTGTCAATAAAATAAACACGGTTCCATCAACCTCACAGGGTTATCAGGAGGAGTCCTCAGGGTAGATAAGGCTCCCTGTAGCTCAATTCTTGACAGATAATAACAATTCAATCCATAGTTGGAATTACTATTTTTTTTGAAAAATTTTATTTATTTATTCATCAGAGACACACAGAGAGAGAGAGGCAGAGACACAGGCAGAGGGAGAAGCAGGCTCCATGCAGCGAGCCCGACGTGGGACTCGATCCCAGGACGCCAGGATCACGCCCTGGGCTGAAGGCAGTGCTAAACCACTGAGCCACCCAGGCTTCCCGGAATTACTATTTTTAATGATCATCCTCTGCATGTCCTACATCTTTGATAAACAAAAATAACTATTTCCAATGCAGTGCAGCTTCACCTTGAACCTGTGGCATACTCCCAACAACCTGCACTGGCTCCCCTCTCTGCCTGGGACTTTCTCCTTCCGGTTCCTTCTCTCATCTCCTTCAAATCTTTGCACCAATGCCTCCTTCTCAGTGAGGTTCCCTTGTACTTATTTATCCAGTAAGATTCTTTTTTAAATTTCAGCTACATCCAAACTGCTATACCTAGAAGTATATGAGAATACCATTTACCCAGCTCTATTTTTTCATATTATTTACAATCTTCTAATACATTATATCATTTCCTTGTTTGTTATACTTATTGATTTCATCACTCTGCTTGAATATAGAATTCACAAAAGCAAAGATTTAGTCTGTTTTGTTCATTGACCTATCCCTCAGTGCCAAAAACTGAGCTAGATCACATGGCAGGCCTTCGACAGAGGTTGACTGAACACCTGGACATGCACCTATGGATACGAACACATGTCGTGTGTGTGGAGTACCACTAGAACGTGAGGCATTGCATATGCATTGCTCAGGGCAAGGGTGGGTCCTTTCTCCCACACTCATCATTGGAAAGCTAGGGGAAGGAGGAGGTGGAGAAAGAGGAGGAGAAGGTATTACATTACAGTTTTCAGAAACTCGAAGACTCAGGACGGCTAGTCCCTTTGCGGCTATTTAACCAACCGTTTGCTCACTTTACAGTATTTCTAGAGACCTGTGTGCACCCGAGTGCCTTGGCTGTAGCTATTATAAAAGCAGGTGCAGACCAGCAGCCCTATGCACCAGTGGACATTATGTAAAAGGAGATTTAAAAGAAATATAAATCATAGTCCCTGCCCAGCAAGGGGCTCCCAGTTTACTTGACCACATACATCTCCCCCCACATCTCACATATACATATCATCTTTGCCAATCGCTGCCTATGTGCTATCTAGTTGACCCCTAAAATAATCTTAAGTAGATTGTATTATCTATATCTATGCTTTCAGATGAAAAAACAAAGTCTCAGGGATAAAATGAGATGCTTGAGTTGCACTGGGAATACATTCCAGAGCTGAGTCCAGTCCCGGAGCTGACCTGACCCCAAGTCTGCATTCTTTGTATTACACAGTATGCCCACCATGAATTTAACAACACTTTAGTCTTCATCCAAAAGGCACTTATGATCTTACTTGAACAGACAAAACATGCCCCCATGAGCCAATGATGAACAAGATAGGACAGAAAGTTAGGCACCCGTAGAGCTCGTCAGAGAAGGCGTAAGGAAGTTGGGAAAGCCCTTCCTTGGGGGAGAGCTAGTACCTTCAGCAGTTTGGGGAGGCCAAGCAAAAGAGGGTAAAGGTAAGTGGTGTGAACAGCAGGGCTTAAAGATCAGTGCTCCGAGCCAGGCTGCCAATAAACAGGCCAAAGGTGACAAAAGCACGCTGGACTTGGACGTGTAGCATCTCTGTAGAGCTGCCAACAGGGGAGGCAAGCGGAAGAGCTGGAAGCGGCTGCCCAGGAAGTCCTGAAGGAGGCCTTGTCTAGGTCAGGCCTGAGTTCCACTGAGAACTCAAAGGATTCTCACAAGCTGAGACGTGGTTATTGGCACCAGGATACGGTCTTGTCAAGTAGCTTATTTAACTAAGGCTCTGAGAGGGCGATCGACTTGTCCTAGGTCACACAGTAAGCAAATCCAGTATTTGAATGGAGAACCCCTGCCCCCGAGGCAGGATGCTGTGTGGACGCTTAGCACAGTGAGCAGATTCACAGTGAAAACTGAGAACAGGGCGGAGAGCAGGGTGCTCGTCCCCAAAGGTGTCATTGTCTCCATTCTACTTAGCACGACCAGCCCGGAGGGTCCCCACACAGCTTTTACACTGGACAGTTTCAGCTCTGTTTTGACTTTATTTTTCTTCCTCTCCACTGACGCTTGCCCTGGACCACACTGCCCTGTCCTCTGCTCGCCCATATGGCCCAACTTAGACACTTCCTCCCAGCAGCCATTATGTCTGGTAAGCAAGCGTCAAGCCCTGTAGGTACCACAAGACTGATCCCTGTCTTTTCAAGGAAGGGATTTTGCAAAGAATGCACTTCAGCCTCCCCTCCGTGCACACTGCAGTAACAAGCTCAGCGTGGTGTGGTCCTCCTGGAAGGACGTGTGCTCAAGACACAGCACAGGACACTTCTGCATTCAAACCCAGGGCTGGCTGCCTCCACCACCGGGGCTGCATACTCGCCACCAGGCTGTCCCTCTTTGTTCCAGCCAGCAGGGCTGATCGCTGCTGTGAACTCGGGCAACCTCACATAGCCTTTGTCTAATATCTCAGAATCCCAGCCGCCATCCGGCTCCCTTTGCCCCATGAAGATAAGCCTCTTTGGTCGACTGGACACATCAGCCTTAGGAACCTTGAACCACCAGAATAAGGACAACGGGCCGGCTGGGCACAGTTGGGGCATCCGGGCCTGATAAGACCTCGCCACGGCTGGACAAGCTCTCAGAGACGTAAGGCTTTGCGTAAGCATGAGATTAGAAGAATACATTATTAAAATATTTATTTGTTTTCTTATAGGTATTGACATAAAATGGGGGGGAAAAAGTTTCCTAGGAGAGATAAGACCCAGTGAGACTTTCTGTGCCTTGGTTTTGAATATATGATTGTTACAGAAATTAAGTTAATATTATTAATAAATAATAACAAAAACCGTGTCAGCTGGAAGCAGCTGTACTTTCAGTTTGCTAACAGGTGAAACTAGGGATGCCAGTGGGAATTAAAAAGCAAGCAAACAAACACAAACTCACTTTGCTCTTTGGACTAGACTGATACAGATTTAGGACAGTGGTTGTATCTTGAGAGAGAAGGGGGAGCAGAAATCAGGCTGATGACGGGGAAAGGATAATCTTCAAGTGCATCTTTAATTTTAATTTCTTTTAGGACAGAGGGACGAGCTCTGAAGCAACTATGACAGGGCCCTGGCAGGCATTAATCCTGTATGGCGGGCACATGGTGGCTCACTGTATTGTCTCTCTGCATTTTATTTTCATTTTCACGATTCAAGCCAACAAATGAACACATCCCTGACATCTATCAATTTACACTTTGCAAAGCTTATTACACAAATAACCTTGAAAGCAAGACAAAGCAGGGTTTACTGGCCACGTTTTACATTCAGAGAATTTGATGTTTGCAGGGAGGGTGGGGGGGGCTTTCTAATCAAGGACAGACTCACAGTGGTAGAGTGATAGAGCTGGCGCTCAATTCAACCCCGGGTTGAGGGCTCCTTGTGCTACATTCACCTTGACATTGAAGACACAACTGCTCCTTCTTACAGAAAAATCTCTACAAGGTTTGGGTTGGTCCAAGGACAAAGGTGGTACCAAGACACTTCTGAGCTCCAGCTTCTATACCAGTTAGCCCACTTCACGTCACTCTGCTCCCCAACAATGAACCTCGATGTCACTGGTCCAGTAAATGTTTCCTAGAGCCCAGATACAAGGCTGGGACTCCCAGGTAGTTCTCTACAGCACCCTGCTTCATAATCACACCAGCCCATTCTCTCTGGGAACTCTCTTGCCTGTCTTCTCTTTGTGAGCTGGGATGCTGCACCTGTGTAGGGTTTTCTACCTTCCCACCTCCCTCAGATGGAACACGGACTATGAGGTAAGGCAGTGCAATGCGGCACAGTGGTTAAGGATCCAGGGTATTGGCATCAGAGAGACCTATGCATGGATCCTGTTCTGTGCTTCACCCCTATGAGCCTCTATTTCCTTCACCATATAATAGGATTAATAAAACTCTAAGGACAACAGGTTGTTGTTGTTGTTGTTGTTGTTGTTGTTGTTGTTGTTCTTGTTTTTCAGTTTTGCTTTCTTTACCTAACCTTTCTTACTCCTTTTTCTGGAAGCATGGTGCCTGGGTTCACTTACGAACAATTTTCCCACCTTTTACTACGACTTGGATGGGACTATCCATTTCATGTCCCTGACCCCTACCACGGAAATGGTGATGCCATCCAAGCAAACAACCAGAGTCCCTTCCTGGGGGAAGGGGATATATTCATATATTCAAGGGGATTGAAAGAGATGTAGGAAAGGGGTATGGCTCGCTCTATGATCGTAGGCATGAAGGACCATCAAACCTATAGCTGCCAGAGTCCATCTCCATCCCCACATGAGGAAAAACACGACTCAAAATGCAGCCAACATGTACCAAGTTGAGACAGAAGTAGAGTCCGTACTATACCATCCACATCCTAGATTCTGCTAGGTCTGAAGACAGCACACCTGTTGAATTTCCCAGATACGTAACTGAATAAATTCCATTTTCCCCACAAGCAGTTTTGATTTGTGTTTCTGTTACTTGAATCCGTGAGTCTAGGTTCTCATATGTCCTTCTGAAACACCCTTTAGAAAGCTATTGATTATACAAGATAATGTTTAATCATGCACTCAATATAGTATCTGGTGCATTTCAAATACCCAAGCCATGGAGGAGGTGGTGGTGGTGATGGTGGGAGGTCACTGTTATCATCAACAGGACTGTAGAGGACTCTTGTCCCAGAAGGAGGGCTGCCCCTCTGCTCGGCTCCCCAGTCTGGCTTAGTAACCAGCAAATAACACCTCTGCCCCTGCCTGGTCATGTGACCCTGGCCAGCTCTCTCTCCGCCAGGCCCAGAACCAAATTTCCAGGCTCTGAGGAAGACTCATACCTGCTTTGTTGGGGCTAATTGCTTCTTCCTCTGAGTGTCTTAGTACCTAGGACATGAAGCTGTGAATGACACTGTTCTCATCTCTCCTTCACTCGCTGGCATCCCTACTGGTGTGTGGGGCTCTCTGGGAGAAGGAAACCACATCTCATCCTTCTTTCAACCCCATCAGTCCCTCACGTGGTAGGGGTAACTCCTAAAGAAGAATTTCTTGCTGTTTCATAAACAGATGAGCACTGAGTACTCCTGAAGATTAGAAAGGGAATAATGGGGACTTTGGCCAATCCACAGAAGCTCGCTTTTTTTTTTTTTTTTTAATCTTCCAAAGGTCAGGGTCCACAGTAGGTGTTTAGAAAATGCTTTCCAGTAACCAACAGTACTGCTCTACCCTGGGCCAGCCTAAGAGGCAAAGAAGGGAAGTAGAGTTCTTACAAATAAGCATCAGGCAGGACAAATCTGTGCATGCTGATGAGCTGTTTCTGGCTCATCCCTCACCCTGTCTCATCCCGTTCATCTGATGCTATAGATATTAACCACTCTCCAAGCAAAACAACCGGAGTCCTTTAGCGCTGGTATTCATTAATTCCACTCATTTTAGTTCCACGCTCTCCAATTCTGGCTAACACTAGACCTCAATGCCTCTCGTTCAGGCCTTGGGAATAGCTTCCTTATTTGCTTCCTACAGTTTTCTTCCACTTCCAACCTACTGCCAGTATATCAGCCAGTCTGATCTTTCTAAAGTGCAAATCTGACAATGTCTACTGAGCAGCTGGCCTAAAACCCTTAATGACTCCCTTAAGAGAAAGTCCACACTTCTTAGCCTCGAAATAAAGTCCCTTTATGATTTGACTCTTCTCAGTCTCATCAGCCTCATCAACCAAACTCATCCCATTGCCTCAGGATAACTTGAGTCGGCTCTGTAAATTGCTATGTTGCTTTGCTCTTTAGCAACTTCGCACGTAGGACTCCCTCTCCATGGAAAACCATTCTCCCTTCTCTCCCTGTCTTACTGATCCTGTCCGTCCTTTAAAGCTCCACTAAAATGTCACTCTTCCTGGCCAGCTTTCACTGGACTGAGAGCCGGTCTCTACTCTGGGCTCTCATATCATGAGCCACATTTTATCATGAGCTCCATGGCATCAGGGACAATGTGTTGTTCATCTCGGGGTTCCCAGAATGTATGTCAGGGCCCTACAGAGACGTAAAGACACTAAAATGAGTGGAATTAATGAATACCAGTGCTAATAAAGAGGATGCTGCATGTGAGCACACCCTTAGAGATTAAGTGTGCACTGGATAAGGAAAAGCTAGACGACATCCTTCTTGACTGTCTGAAGATTCCTCTTTATCTCTGCCTTTTTCTATAGCTCATAATCAGTAATGATATTGTAGAGCCAGTTGGCCGATTTTAATTGCCTTGTGGTATAGCGGTTTGCATACACGCCTGGCTCCGCCCAGCAGAAGAGGGAGCTGTTCAGGGCATTGTGCCTCATTGCTCCATGTGTCCCTTAGAGAGCTTCACAGGAAGGAATACTGTGCACAAGTTCAGAGATCAGAAAAGACCTGTTTTCAAACACTAGTTCCGCCATTTATTCCCTAGTGACTCTGCCCATTTTACTGAACCTCTGTAAGCTTTCATTTATTTTTAAAACGAGGGGAGAAAAGTGTCTGCCTCATAGGATTATAGCGATGATGAAATGTAATATTACGTGCATTTGTTTATCCAATGAATATTCACTGAATGGCTTCTGCATGTGTACAGTTGAGTACATAGAAATAAAACCAACAGCATGTTTACTCTCACTGACTGTTAAAGTCCCCTATTAAGGGGACAGACATTAACACTCACGTAAATATGTCATTTGCAAGTTTAAGTAATTGCAATGAAGGAAAGGAGTAAGGAGGCATAATTTTGATTACTGGTTGGGGGATGCCATTCTGAGGAAGCAACATTTAGGATGATAACAGGAGAATGAATAAGAGATGTAGCATGTGCCAAGGCCCTGTGATGGAGAGTGCACAGTCTGGCTTGTAGCAGGCTCATTAAATGCTGATGTGACATCAGGGGAGGTGGGACTCATTAGTGATGAGGAGCTTGGGCTCTGGAGCCAGCCAGCCTGAATTTAAATCCTGGCTCTGTTACTGACTAGTGCATGACTCGAGGCAAATTTCTTAATTCTCTGGGCTTTGGTCATCTCATGTGTAAAATGGGAATAATAGAGCTCTGTCCTCATTGAGTTACTGAGAGGACTAGACGAGGTAATTTATGTAAAGCATTTAGAACAGTGTCTGGCATATCGATAGCGCTTTTAAATAACAGCCATTCATATCATTAATTCTTTTCTTTTCCTCTCTGAAGTATTTACATGGATACTATTATAAAGCAAGAGGCAAAGGTCTTTTCTGAAGAAGACATATCCGAGCTAGGAAATGAAAAAGGGAATAATGGGAAATTATGGGAGTTTGTCCAATAAAATACCAGGAACTTGGTTTGCCTCTTTGTAAATGGTATAATCCTTGCCTCTAGGGTCAGCACATTTTATGGTGCCAATGGCACTCCTGAGATGCCTCCAGGGGACTCCGTTTGGCCCAACACTGGTTAGCTGGATTTGGACAAGGTTACTGAGATTCTGGGAAGAAAGTATAACCCTAAGACAGTGTATTATTTAAAAATTCACAGGATTAAAGCAAAAACAAACAAATAAAAAACTCCAGGGATTACCTCTGCTTTTTTTTTTTTAAAGATGCTTTTGTTGATTTAATATCTATCTAGAAGCCAGCAACATTGCTGTTTCTTTCTTCTTTAGCTTCTGAGTATCTTCCTTGACTGTTCACTCTCTCTCCTCTCCCTGTCACAGGCCAGAGATACAGTTAAGAAATATCTATTTAGGTCTTAAGTTACTACACACTTGAAGGGGAGAGTTCTAGGGGCAGGCCTGTGATAAGGAGGAGAGGGCTGGATACAGTCGTGGGAGTCAGGCAGGCAGCTTACCCAACCGCCACCCTCCCCACAAGTCAGACAGCCCCCTGGCCTTCCTTGCTTGTTTCAATCTGTGAATGTTTCCCAGAAAGAAATAGTAACTTCTCCTTTTTCTGGCAGGGGTGCCTGATGAAACTCCTTGAAAACAGGGCCTCTCCCTCCCCTTCACGCTGGCCTCACACATGCTAATGCAAATGAGTCCTGACCCAGCCAGGGGTCTGCGGGAAGGCTGCCAGGAGCTTTAGAACAAACATGCAAAGAATGTTATTTCATTTCTGGCATCCTGGGGAATGAGGGACCCAGAGAGGGAAGCTGGGCAGTTAGGGGGTGGAAGGAGAGGGAGAGCGAATGTGAATGCTTACTGCAATAAGATGGAAACAAATGGAAATGATGGGAGGAAATTAATATAAACAAAAGGTCTACCAGGTGCCAGGAATTGGCATATAGAATAGTTGTTGTTTTTTTTTTTAATCTGACATACACATTTCGAGATAGAATTTTTTTACTCCCACTTTCTGGATCCAGAACAAGGCTTGGTCTCAAAAGTTAGACATATTTTTTTCAAAGGTTACCCAACTATGAAATTTAAACCCAGATTTTAAAATTTTGAATTCTGTGCTGTATCTTCTCAAGGAGGCTGGCTTATGGATTTCCAAAAACAATCTGTAAGCACCACAAGCCCACATCCAATGAACCTCTTCATCCACTCCCTCTTCTCATCCCTTTCTGCCACTCTTCTAACTCCAGATTCCTTATCTCTTACACCAAGACTATTACAACAGCTCCCTAAGTGTCCCTAATCCAACCCACACTCCACAGACATCATTCTAAAGTCCAAATGTAGCCTTCTCACTGCTGCAGAGAATGAATCATTGCTTCCCTACTCTGCATTCCGAGCCCTTCCAAGTGCTGTCTCTCCAGCCTCATACAGTACATATCTCAACTGTCCTGAACTTCTTGTTGTTCCCTTATGTGTCCCTTTAATTTCCCACCTTCTTGCCTTTATTTCAACTGTTCCCTCTGCCTTGGATGTATTAACTTTCCTAATTCTAAGTGGTCAATGCTATCCATTCTTCCAGCTCTAGCTCAAATTCACTTCCCCCAAGGTACACTGGCTGTTAGAGATCACAACCTCCTCAGAATTTCCATGCCTTTATTATGGGCAAACCACCCTCCACTCTAGAATAATTAGCTGCTTACAAGTTTGTCCCCAACACTGGACAGAGCTCTCTCAATCTGAGCCATAAGATTTCAAGTTTCAGCCACATGACTGCCTATAAGAGGAATACATGAGAATATACAAGTGTGGACTCTAGAGTTAGGCATCTTGTATTAGGCTCACAGTTCTGCAATTTATGAATTAGATGACCTTTAACAAGGCACTTAGCCTTTATATATATATATATAAACAAGGATGATACAGTACCTCCCTTAGAGGGTATCATATTGTGAAGGCTCAAAGAGTTAGTGTGACAAGTAGTCAGAACTTGATAAATGGTCAATGACAACAATGACCAGAAGGCCGGGGCCATGTCATTGCTACGATCTTGGCTAAGAGCCATAGATGCTTATGTGAAGTACTGACTCCATCCATTCAACCTGCAATACCTATTACTGACCTCTGGTGTTTGCTGAATTGGTCACCTACTAAATGCCAGGCCTTATGTTAGGGGCTCACAGACTCCTAAAGCATGGGTTCTAAAATGTGTTCTACTCTTGGATCATTGACAGACAATCCTAGCTCCCTATCACCATGGGAACTATATTTGGGATGGGTTCAAGGAACAATAGAGGAATAAAAGAAAAAGGGAAGGCATCTCCTGTTACATCAGGTATTTGGTGAAAACAATCTCCCATTTGTCACATCTTATGTCCAAAGGGTCCCTGGAAGATGCTCAGAGAGAACAGAAATGTGAGCAGTGTCATAGTGGGCAGGACAAATAGCTAATCATGAGTCCCTTTATGCTCACCCTTGAGGAAGATCTACTGAAGAAACATCTTGTATGCACTCAGTATGTACTTAATATTGAGTGCCTACTGTGTGCTGAACATCTTTACCTGGGAGCTACGCATGTGTTAACCACTGCATACTTGCCTCACAGGGAAACTAATGTAGGAAATAGCAGTACCCTCATCTTACAGGGAAAATAAGACCCAGGGAAATTGAGACCCAGGGAAAATAAGTATCTTGTATAGCCAGAAACTTTCTGACATTTGAACTGACCCTAGAGCAATCTGACTCCAAACCCTAGGTTCTTAGCCTCTTAGACACCCATAATGATCAGGGGCCCATGTATGTTTGGATCCAGGACAAGAGAGCAGCACGTGGTCTGTATGGGAGTTAAGAGCCCTTGTCTAGCTCAGCTCTGACACTGATTCTCTGAGTGATGGAGGGCAGGCCCATACCCTCCCCGAGCTTCAGTTTCTCCCATAAAGAGAGAAGGTTCAGGTCAATGATTTCCAAAGCCTCAAGCTCTATTTTGCTGTATTTCAAATATGAAAGCACAACAGGGTTGTAGGTAAATGGGAGAGACTGTCCTTGGGGGAGAGGAGGACAGAGCAGAAAGAAAAATGCCAGAAATCTGGATTTTCTCTCGCGTCTGAGTTTCCACACATCATTCACAGTGATCCACTGCAGTCTAGTAACATCTTTCCATGGATGACCCTTAAGACTGCTCTCAGAAACAGCCTCCTTTACAGGTGGAGGTGAGAGTCATCAGGGTAGGCAGCCCTGTGGCATACAGTGATGGACCCACAGCCAAGACCATGGGAACATGGAAATGTCAGGAGGTCTGGCTTCTATCTTCAGGAGATCCTATGGTCCTAGAAATGAGAGAGGGAAGAGATTTTTCCTCCAATCCCCCCATTATAACAAGGAAGAAACTGCAGTTCAAGAAAAGGAAGCTCTTTGGCTAAGGTCCCTCATGAATGGGTAGCAAAGCTGAATGCAGAACCTAGAGTGACTTGTGACCCCATCCCAGGAACCTCTCACCATGCTGAGCTGTCTCTGTGCTTCCCCTCTAACAAGGTGATGCTGAGGTAGAAGGTGAGGGTCAAGGCTTCTTGGAAAGAAGCCTAGATCAGCTGTCAGGACCACTATATGTTACTCTTGACTCTGCTTTGACTGTGAAGTTCATGAGTCTCTCAGGGCCTCAGCTTCCACATCTATATACTGAGAGAGTTGACCTATATAAGACACGTGGAATCAATCTGCAGACTAATTGTGACTTACAAAATTGATCTATATGACCAACTTTAAATTGGCTGCCAGCAAGAACTAATTCAGAGGTTTTACTTAAACTTCTAGATTTATAGCTTAGAGTATTTTTTAACAATGGGTCTTCCCTCTCACATAGTAGTAATCATCTGGAGCTAAGTATTCTCTGCTCCATTTCTAGTCTAGAGAGTCCCCACCACTCCCTATCACAAATAACCAACTGGCCATGTTGACCTATTGACGTCACTTAAAAGTTCCTCCTTACCAAAAAAAAAAAAAAAAAAGTTCCTCCTTACAAAGCCCAGCTGAGAGTTTACCCCACTTCCTTTAGCCTCCTGATGCCCTGAGCATAGGGTTCTCACCATCCCCCTGGGATTACCATCCCATTGAGGGCCAGCATTGGAATGTTTTCTGACAGTGACCTAGCAAAACTCTAATCTCTGCCTCTGTATTCACGTGGTAGCTACCAGTAACCGCATTGGATTTAGGAACTAAGCTAATCCAGAAGGAGTTCATCTTGATCCTTAACTCACTATATTTACAAAGACTTTATTTCTTAAAAGAGCATATTCTGAGGTTTTGGGTAGACATGGTTATTTTTTGGGGGAGGGGGCGGGTGAGAGTAGGGGTGGGAGTTGAGGTGGTGTACTATTCAACCCAGTGCAACCCCTCTTCGTAGTTCCTCAGGAAGACTTTCCAGTAGACCTGCAGTAGACCTGGATGGATTAGCAGCCCTTCCTCAGTGTCCTCAAGTCCCTAGGCTTTCCCATCAGAGTATGAAGTGAAGCATCATGGAACAGTCTCATCTCTTCTGCTTCCCCACCATAACTGTGACCTCTGTGTGGGTTAGTTCTGCATCCCAAGTCTCCAGCTTAGTGTGAAACACACTGTAGATGCCCAACAAATAGGTCCTTTACCTAAGCCCTCTGCACTGCAGTCAGTTACTAAGAATAGGAAAAGCTGTTCTTAGATTAGAGGTTTCCAGAACTGAGCTGAGCCCATACTGCTCTACTTTGGCCCAACACATGCCCTACTCAGGGAACCACTCATTGGTTCCCCAAATGTGTGAGGACCCCACCCTTCCCCTCTATCTACACCAAATGGCTCTCTGACCCTCAAGTCAACCCAGGCTATCCTACATACCACAGGCAGAGGGTCAGATTAGTCATCACAAAACATAGGTTTAACTATAACCTGCCCCTCCTCAAGATTTTCTTTATTCCCCATTTGCCTGCAGGATAAAGTCCAGCTTCTCTGTGCAGCATTCAAGGCCTAGCTTTCCAGCATGGCCTCAGCTCCCACCCATCCACCCTCCATGAGTTCATATGAGCAGTCTGTGCCCTGTCCCTCCCGAACTCTGGCCAGTGTCCCATTCCTGGATGAAATCTTGACGCAGTTTGAGGAAAGAAACAGCCTGCCTCAGAGTCCCCAGCAGGTTTTAGGAGCCTCACTGTCTGTCAGCTGAAAAACAGCTTTATTTTTCCTCTACGAGTCTCTCTTGGCTTGAGATGCATGGCTGTATATGCTTCTGGCTTGAGGACAGCTCTTCTCCTCTCTGGGGCCCCAACTGTGCACTTTGGAGAGGTCAGCATGACCTGACGCTAGAGGGAATTGAGTCTTACATCGCTAGGCGGCCTCTGTCACTACCCCCCAACCCCACTTCCCCATCAACAGGACAGAGCACCATAGCCAGGGAGCATTCACGTTCCATTCTGTTTCGGAGGCATCAGAAGCCCCTGGCCCCTGCTTAGCTCTGGGACACTTGGCCACATCTTGGCTGTTTGCTCCAGGATCCTATTATAGTCCCAGCTCAGACCCATATATTTAGGCTGGGGTAGGAAGGGAGTGCTGTGGGTGGGGAATGCATGGAAGGATGAAAGAATAGAGATCTTGAGACCTTGAGACTGAGACAGAGATTGAGAAGTAGTAAGTAAATGAGAAAGAGACAAGCAGAGATGGCATGTAGAGAGGTCAAGTGTAAGAGGACATAAAGATTAAAAAAAAAAAAAGATAGATGGATGGGAAGTCAGACTGACATCAAGAGAGAGGCAGCATCCGTGACCAGGAAAGAGTAAGAACAAGAAAGTGAGAGGGGAAGAGGGCAGGGGGAAAGACAAGAATCAAACAATAAAGAGGCGCACAGAGGGGAAAGGAGAGAATTGATATTGAAAAACAGGAGTTGATGTAGGGAGAGAATAAGGGAAGGGGAGGGACAGATGGAGGGGAGGATGGAGAGAAGGTGGAAAAAGAGGGATAGAGGAAGTGGCAGGAGGGAGGGAGGGAAGGGGGGCTGAAGAGAAGAAAAAAAGAACTGCAAAAGTTTGACACTGGGAAGAAACAGCTAGTAAAGAGCCGGACAAGAATTGTCAGGCCTGTCCTGGCTTCTTGCCCCGGTGTGTCTGGATCAACCCTGGGCCTCAGTCTCAGCTCAGACTGGTCCAGAGGCTGTGGCCCAGAGCCCTGGTCAGCCTAGAAGGCTTCTTCTGTGCCCACCTCCTTTCTTCTATATGCTGAAAGTCTCCTCAGAAATGGGGCCTAGTCACATCTGGGACTTGGCTCAGGAGGTCCCCTAATCAGATGGGGTTATGGAGACTGAAAGACAGAAGTACGGGGGGGGGGGGGGTGGTGGTGCTTAAAGCTGAATGAAGCTCTTCCACCCATACTCAAACTCTCTAGTCACCAGGGGCTTGAGTCCATCTCCTCGCCTCCAAATTCATGAAGCGGTCCTTCCTGTTGGCCTCATTCAATCTCTCTTCTGTGCATGGAGACCCGGAGTCCTCCAACGGGGAAAATCCTTGCCCATGGCCTCACAGCTGCTTAGAGCCAGAAGCAAGATGACCCTCGGGTCTCTCGTCTCCCATCATCTGGGCAAGCACTTTGGAAGCCAGCCTTAGAGGGCTCCTGATGACTTTCATGCTGTTTCCAGTAAAGTCTGTGCTGATTCTTGGCACAAAGAGAGGAAATGAAGAGGGTAGGGTAGGAATGTAAATAAAGGGAAACTTTGGGATTTCATCTAATATATAATTATAGTATCCATGGCGGTGGCCTTGGCTGCTTCTGCAATGTGCTGCCTGGGCTGTGCCCAAGCAGGGGTGGTGTCCTGGGGTGATGGGTGCCCAGCAATGCTCCTTCCATTCAAGGCTCCAATCCCCCTGGGCTTTTGGAACAGCATCTTTGGACCAGGAGCCTGGATTTGTTTGCAGAAACACATGGCAGTCTGGAGACACTGGGAAACAACCCAGCAAGATGGGAGCTGAGGATCCTGAGTATCTCAAAAATGGCACTGGGACTATATCACTAAGGGAAGCAAAGGTCCTTGTACAGGTTCAGAGCTCACGTGTAGATGTAGCAGGGCCAGGACTGCAGAAGCAGGAGGAAGGAGGAAGTTTGGGCTTTGGTGGTAGCAGCCATGCAGCTTTTGGTATCAGGACTGAAAAATCTGTTTTCCATATTGTTTCCAACTCATCTGGGCATACACAAAAGATCCCTCTGAACAGATTCTAATCCTTGACCCCCACCATTTCTACATGGCTAGTATCATGGTCTGGCCACGTGGAAATACGGAGTTCAGGCTGTGGAAATAAATCAGCTGAATTCAAAGCTTGGCTTCTCCTCTTAATAAGAGGAGAGAGAGACCAAAGCTTTGAAGCTTTGGTCAAGTTATCAGAACTGCCTGTGCCTTAGTAGCTGAATCTGTTTGACAAGAATAATAGTAATGGCCTTAGTCGTTTAGAGGATTAAATTAGATAAAGTTTATGATAGGTATGTAGGTAGGTAGGCAGGCAGACAAATCTCATTATAAATATAGAGATACAGAGATGGGTACTGGACCACAGCCGGGCACATAGTGCATGTCCCCTGAATATCGGTAAGAAAGGGGGTTGGCGGTTGTGAATGAGGGAAGGGGAAAAGTCAATGTCTCCAGATTTCTGCACTGATTTGGAAATTGATTCAAATCATTCAACAGCTAGGTATGAGATTCTTTACTGGCATCAGTCACTGTTCTAGACACCAGGGATATAGGACAGACCGGCAGACACAGACCCTACTCTAGGCAGCTGACAGTTGGGTGAGAAAAGAGACAAAAAAACAAACAGGCAGATACTAAATCATTACAGCTTTAGGAAGCACCACGGCTTTCTGCATCATATGTATGGCAGGCGGGATCCACTGCAGATAATGGGGTCAAGGAAGGCCTTTCTAAGGAGACAACGTGATGACACGCAATTACAAACATGAAGGAGAAAGGGAACCCTCACGGCATTACTCCTGGGAAGAGCCAGGACAAGTCCACCCTGGGGAAAGGGAAGAGGTAGACGCAGAGACCTTGAGGAAGGAAGAAACTGCTACATTCTAGCGCGTGTGTCTGGGGATGATGAGTAAAGGGCCGATGTTGGAGATAAAGGTTAAATGTGCTCTTCAACTGGAAAGCTGTGAACACTGGTGCCAACGTGGCAACCCCAGGCCCGACTGCTTCGGTGAGGATTGTGGCCACAGATGGTAAGGACGGTGGTACTCCTCCTCCTGCCGCTTATTAAGTACCGGCAGTGAGCTAGACGTCATCCTGTGCCCTTTGTACGTTTCAGTTCACAGAATCCTCACAACCCTACGAGAAAGGTCCTCTTGCCATTCCATTTTACAGATGAAAAGGTGAAACTCAGAAAGCTTCAGAAATCTGCGCAAGGCCACACTGTCAGTAGGTGCTGGAGCCAACATAAAGGCCTCACCTCTGTCTGAGTTCGAAGGCAGAATTAAAATATTAATCATAATTAAATAATTATAATAATAACTAATAATATATTAATATTATTATATAATATATTAATAATAATTAATGATTATAATTGAATATTATATGATTAAATATTAATATTAAAATATTAAATACGTACATGGGGGGGTGGGAAGCGGCATATGGATTCAAAATGTCTACTGCCCTCCCCATTGTTGATCTCTGACAAACGGAGTGATCAAGAAAACCCTTCGAGAGCCCATGACCTTATATATATATATAAAAAAAAATCAAAGTACTTCCTCCTCTACTACTCACGTCAATCCTTCGGACGACATGAGGAGGTATAACTAATCATATCATTTTATGGATCAGATTAATCAGCTCCATTTCACAGATGAGGAAGATGAGCATGAAATGCCCTACCCGGGGACCTGGGGGCTGCAGTCTGGGTCTGCTGGGCCCCAGTGTTCCTTCCATTGCCAACAGGGCTGCTTGGAGTTTGGAGACCCTTTTGCACTCATGCTCTGACAACTCCACACGTGTGAAGGACAAGGAGGGGACCGCATGTGGTAGTGGTGGGGGGTGGGTAATAGAGTCAGCCTGGGTGTGAATCTCAGCTCTATTTCTTCTTGTTATATCATTTTGGGCAAAATGTTTACCCCTTTAAGCCCCGGTTTTCCCACTGATGGAACAGGAGGTGACAATGATGGTGGCGCTGATGATATCAGACCCACAGGGTTACAGTGAGGATGAAATGAGACAGGCCACGTAACATCCCTGGAGTGGTTCCTGGCGCGTGGTAGATGCTCAGTCTACTACCACCACCCCGACGACTGTTATTATCCAGGAAGTACTGAGAGCACCGAGAATCAGGACTTTGGGGTAGTGTCTATCCCTACCTCCATGTGCAGGTCATAGAGCACAGAGTTTAACCTTTCCATCTCACAGATGAGAATATCAGGGTCAGGGGAGGGGAGACGAGCTGGCCCCAGGTCTCACTGGGAGCAAGTGTGGGAATTGCTGTCTGACTCCTGACCTCGGGCTCTTTTTTCACAACGCTTTCTCTGCTCTAGGGCCCTGGTTTTCCTTTTACTCCTTTGCTCCAACTCCACCCATCCCTGCTGAGAAGGAACTCCTCCCCTTCCCTGAGCCTCTGGTCCCACCATGGATGTTGGCACATGGTTGCAGTACCCAGGCTCCCTTGGCATTCTTTTCACAGAGCTGAGGCCAGGGAGGTGAAGGACGGGCCTGGGGCAAGCCTCCGAATGTGTGGGAATGAGCTTCCCCCCGCCCCAGGAATTGGGCCTGGCTGCTGCTGCATGTTTGCTCAGGACCCTTTGGCAGTCATCCATGATTAGAGAAAGGCAAGGCCGCCAAGACAAGACAGAGGCTAATTACCTTGGGTAATAGGAAATTGGGGAACGGCGACAAGAAGGGTGTCTAGGCCGTTAGCCAGGCAAGGGCGGGGCCCGCGGATGCCTAGCCCGGCCTGACCCATCAACCCTGAGTGGAGATTCCTGCCCAGGGGTCACTCACCAGCTCCAACAACCCAAGGGTGCAGGAGCTGGCCACACTGTCAGACCTTCCGGGGACCCTCTGCTCTGCTGCTCTTTGTTTGTTTTCATTCAAAAGCAAAACAAATGGAACAAACAAGGAAATTCAATTTAAACAGGGCCCAAATGCTGATGTTTCTGTTTTGCTACACCGGGGTGAGCTTAGGACAGAAAATCAGCCTTGACTTTCACTCCTCCAATTGGTCTCAACCCTGCGGTGCTGTGTAAAATTACACGGATGAAGGGGCCGCAAAAGCAATTTGCTTTCCTAGGTGGGGTGGAGATTCAGAGAGAGAGGCAGACAGAGAGGAACCCAGACTCAAGTAAGAAATAGGACCGAGAAACTGAGATACAGAGACAAACAGAAGTTAAGAGAATAACAAAGAGAAAGGCAGAGAAGGAACGATGGGGCGAGTGGCAGAGGGACAAAGACAGTGAGCTATGCAGAATACACTAGCACAGAGAGAGGGAGTGGAAGGGAGGAGAGATGGACAGAGATGCAAGGAGGCACAGTGGGATAAAACAAAAGTGAGAGAGGTAGGAAGGTAAGAAGGGCAGGAGCCCAGGAGGAGAAGGAGAGAGAGAACGAGAAGAATCCTGTGGCCAAAGTGTGCATTCCAAGCTGGGGTGGATCGAACACACTTTCACGTTGAAGGTTCTGAAACTACAAAACAAGGAGGCAACATGAAGATTTAGCCCAAGGTCCCAGACATAGAAGTGGAAGCGGCGAGATGTGAACTCAGACCACCTGCCTGAGAGCCGCGTCCTCTACGCCTGTGCCACCTGAATCCTATCGTACCTCTGGCAGTGTCAGTGGGGGAATTGGTGCCCTGGGCTTAATTAAAACCCATGCTCTTTGGACCCAGGCTATCTTTCCATCCTATTTCATTCCCAAAGGATGCTGGATGGTCATTTTTTCCCAGGGCTAGAAGCACCTCAACCTGCCCCAAGGGGAATGGCTCCTCCAGGGTTGTCCCTATTAAAGATACAGATAATCAGCGACAGAGTCAAGGAGAATGAAGCAGTGACTATATGCAAGGCATTCTGTAAACCCTGTCTGTGGAGTTTCTCACTTAATGCTCTTCTCTTTAACCCCATAGGATCAAGACAATTCCCAGCTCCCTGTTTTCTGAGGAAGACACTGTTGCATAGAACAGTGAGAAATGGCTTTCCCCAGGGCAGGTTATGAGTAACAAAAGGGCAGAATCAGGATTTGCACTCAGCTCAGCCTGTCCCCAAAGCCTGTGTTCCTCCTACTGCCACACACAGCCTTTTTGACCCAAGAGTAAGAAAACTAATCTTGGTAAGGAACGAGCAAGCAGAAAATGAGAAACCCCAAGAACTGACAATACAACTATTTTAAAACTCAAGACTCAGTTGGTCAGACTTCACAGGAGGAGAGCCACCAGCAGGATGAGAGAAAGGGTCCAAACCACATCCTGGGCTCCTTGTCAGAGCAGCCCAGATTCCAGAGCCATTAATACAATCAATTTTAAAAATAAAATACAGGAGTGTTCAGAGATAGGGATGACAAGCTCATGACAAACACATTTCCAGGATAGAAGAAGAAAGGATGGTCCTACTTCAAGAGGTGGGAAAGGGGTAGGGGGTGTTGAGCAAAAGGAAAAGAAGAGGTGAGGGGAAAACTACCATCACTTTTCAAGAATGTCAACTGATTTGTCAGCTCTGGGTGTTAACTGCTTCGGGGGTTCCCTAAAACATTGCATTGCTCTCTACATAATGGGCCCGTAGGATTCCACAATGTCACCCAGAGACAGGGTTACTACTTGTATCTCAATGAATAGGAACCACCTGCCAGGGCTCTGTCCCTCTCTGCTAGATACTATCCCAGTAAGTTGGCAAAAGGAGGAGAAGAGAGTTAAAATTAATTATTAGCATAACAAGGACAACAGAGGTAACAGTGGTCATAGCTAACTCTTCTTAGATTCTTCCTGGGAGCTCATCACCAATTGGAGAGCTTTTGTTCACAGATCACCTCAACAAATCCTCTTCAGGTCCCAGTGAGTCAGACACCGTTATTACCCACATCTTCAAAGAGGAGCTCGGAAGGTTGAAAAGCTCACTCAATGTCATGTAACTCATAAGTGCAAGTTATAGAGATTTGAACCCAGACCTGTCTGCCTTGAGTATATGTCCATAATGAGGGACAGAGGAACCAAAAGTTGGCCATCATGAAATCTTTCAAAAATGTTAACTTTCTTCATATAATCACAGTTTTTAGAGTTGGATAAGGCCTTATACCTCTTAATCCAGGCACATACTTGTATTTTGGAGCAACCCTAGAGCCTAAGAGGTTACTGTCAGCACTTATTGATTAAGTAGCTATGGAGTCATGCTCTCAATATCCGGATCCCAAGTCATCACTTAAGGCCTGAGGCAAACACTACTGCCTCTGGAGAGTTTGCCGAGATGTCCCACCAGCAGAGATCTGATAGCCTACCGTATTTTAGAGATTCCATTCCCAGAGCTCTCATTGTTCCCAATCGATTTTGCTATTCTGACAAAATAAAACTCGGGCTCCAACATCTACGGACAGTCAGTGGCAGAGCCAGGGTCAGTGGCCCAATTTCTAGCATATGGTGATATTCCTGAGTTTGGTGCATGAATCTCTTGGGTGTTATCAATGAGCCCGAATATGTTGTGTAATCAAAGGAGTGCCATGGTCTTTAGAAAAGTTATATCTTCCAGAGGAAGTAGGGATGGGATGTGGTTTGGAGGTGAAGGAGATTTAGACTGTGGAGGTGTTTCTTCTTTAATTCTCATGCGACTCTACAGCCTAGGTTTTATTATTACTTTTTTACTGAGGCTTATCGAGGAAAAGCAATTTATCTAAGGCGACATAACTAAAAATGTCAAAGCCAGATCTGAATCCACAGTCTGTGGCCTTTTGTATCACCATTAAGTTATAAGTCATTTGAGAAGAGAACCTTTGTCTCATCAGATTCATACCCGCAATTCTTAGCTTTGTACCAAGTTGTAGGGACCCCTCAGGAACCGTCTGCTGAGTAAGTAAACGAGTTACAAATGAGTAAGTAAAAATATAAATGAATAAAAAAAATGATGAATAAGTAAGTGAATGAATTATGGAGTAAGAGTGGATGAACAGATGAGTAGATGGATGGATGGATGGTAGAGAAAAGGAAAGGGGAGAGAAAGGGATAGGAGGAGGGAGGGATTAATGATTTTGGGAAAATGGGTACATGGGTGGATCACTGAGTAGATAAAAAAACATAAATGATTTCAATAATTGGTGAAATTGGTTGCTAAGGGAAGGGGCTTATAGTTTTTATAATTAGGGTACACGAAGACAGCTTGTCTCCAGAATCCTATGTTATAGCTTATGATGGATGCATCCTAATGTGACAATACTCACTGAGAGGGGAACAAAAGAAAGATGGGCCCCTTTTCCCTCTGAGATTAACAGATGCACCTCAGAACTACTTCCTTTTGCATCTTTAGAAATTTGAATGCAATGACTCCATGCACTCTGTGAAGGGTTGATAATGGCAGTATTTCTAAGGGGAGGAGCTGAATCTAGTAAAACAAACTAATATATATGTATACAAATATATATGTATTTCAGATATGCTAATACAATCTTTTTCAGAGAAGATCTCATGGAATTGAGAAAGGAACACCAGGCAGGTACTCCTGTCCCAGCCCTTCTTGGTAACTTGCCACATTTCCTTTCTGGGTCACAGATTCTTCATTAGTAGAAGAAGTAGTTTTGAGTTCCCTGGTCTCCCTGGGCCCTTTAGCACTAACCCTGTATGATTCTATGGCTTACTGTGGCCACACTTCTCCAATGGACACTTCTAAATCTCAGAATCTCAAGGTGCACATATAGACTGGCCTACAAGACATTTGGTTGGCCTGGACAGATTACTTGTGCCTTGCCTCCCAGACTTAAAATCGTCCTGTTTCACACTCCCCGTGTACCCAGCATATCTTACTCATAGAGGGATGCCTGGGTGGCTCAGCAGTTGGGAATCTGCCTTTGCTCGATGCATGGTCCCGGAGTCTCAGGATCGAGTTCCTCATCAGGCTCCTAACAGGGAACCTGCTTCTCCCTCTGCCTGTGTCTCTGCCTCTGTGTGTATTTCATGAATAAATAAATAAATAATCTTAAAATAAAAAATCTTACTTGTAGAGACCATCGGGCTCCAGACACTTGAAGATGACGGAGTAGATACTGACTTCAGGGACCTCTCCATGGCTTCGACCAGCTGCTACACATGATGTGCCCAGGCCCGAGAGTAAGTCATCCGCAAAACTCAGGAACTCTCCTGGGGGGAGACAAAGAAAGATGAGCTCCCCAGCTCAGGCCTTGGTGAGCAGACATTCTTACTGCTGTCCAGACCCATGAAATGTCTGGATATCATCATCAGGAGGATTAGTGGACAAAACAAGCACAGCACATGGAAATGACACAGATTAGCGTCTAGCCCTAATGACTGTTTAAATTTATGCTAGAATTTTCTCAAAAGTGGGCATACTAATACCTACCTATATGAAACTACAGCAAGGCTCAAATGACATAAATTACTGTGTACCAGAAATGCATGAAAAGCAACAGGGAGATAGTGCTTTCTGTCCAGAGTAACTTTTCTGGTCTTGTTACTGCTAATAACTTCCCTCTTAATTACCTGAGCAAGGCCCTTCCTTCTTGGGATTGCAATCTCCTTCCCGGTATAACAAAGAAATTGGACCAGGGATGTAAGACAGGTTTCCAATCACATGGTCACTCTTCATGTGGTGCTACTAGATTCATGAAGTGTTATGTTGAGATGGACAGAAACCTGGTCCAACTAAGGGGGAAAGAGTTCTATGACTGATGAATGATGAAGCCATGAGACCCGAAGGGACAGTGGAAGAACAAGTGCCTTGAACGCCACGATTTCTAAAGTCAATCGAAGCCACTGGATTTCAGGAAGCAGTTGAAGTTTACCAGAAGTAGGCCTGACTAAAAAGAATAACTGAACATTTAAGATCTTGGGATCTAGTCTTAGGTCTGATAAGAATTTGTTGGATAGCTTTGGACAACTGAATTCCCATTTCTGTGCCTTAGTTTTCTCCTCTGTAGAGTCAAAGTGGTAAAATCACTATTAGAGTTTTTAAAAAAATAAAATGGAAACACAGATGTGCACAAAGATTAAGCTATGTGGACAAACATTACAGTACTATCTAAACCAAGAAGGATTTAGGGGCGCCTGGGTGGCTCAGTGGTTGAACATCTGCCTTCAGCTCAGGTCATGACCCCGGGGTCCCGGGATCGAGTCCCACGTCAGGCTCCCCCATGAGGAGCCTGCTTCTCTATCTGCCTGTGTCTCTGCCTCTCTCTGTGTGTCTCTCATGAATAAATAAATAAAATCTTAAAAAAATAAAAATAAACCAAGAAGAATTTAGAAACAACTAAACGTTCAATGATATAGAAACAGCAATATCAATTATAGTTCAATGATACAATGGAATATTTTACAGCTATTAAAACAATATCGTGGAAGAATATGAAATAATATGAAAAGATACTAAGTTAAAAACCAGGCCACACTGTTATAGAATAATCTAATTTTTAGTGGAAATTGTACATGTATATCTATTTAGAAAGAGAAGGAAGAAATTATAGCAAATGCATAATAGTGGCTTTGTCTGTAAAGTGAGATAAGCAAAAATAAGAGAGAAAAAATATCCATTACCTGCTTTTTAAAAAAAAATTATCTACAATGAACATGTATTACTTTCGTAACAAGGAAAAAATCAATAAAAAATTACTTAAAAATAGATAAAATAAATAAGCCAGACTAAATGGCCTCTAAGTTCCCTTCCAATTCTAAAATTGGGTGATTTAGGAGCAAAGCAAGCATGTGAGTTATTTTATACCACAGAGTATGGAATAATATGAGGCCTCCTTTCTGTTCATTCTTTCTCTTTCTTGTGTGACATGGAATGGCTCATACTCTCTACTCACTTATTCTTAGTAACAAGCAAGAGGAAGATGTCCATTCAACTAAATCCTCTCTACTCAGTGTTAAGGATAATCCAATATAATGGAACTATCATGGAAGAGTAATATTGGCCAAATGTCTGAGAAGTCTGTGACCCAAGGGAGGCAGGGAACTGGGAGGACAGGACGTACAGATCACCTCCTGTTGGTCTTTCAAAGAAAAGTTTCATTTTTCACTCCTAAATAAATGATGTAGCACCTCTTCACCTGAACTGTCTGGATGGCCCTGGAATTTCAGGTAAACAACAGTTCTATAAAGTATTTGTCCCTATGGCCCAATACAGCAGATCTGATGCGTAGCGTTCTTTGTTTTCCACCTTTTACAAAGACAACTACGGTTCATAGACTTGATACATAGGTGCCAGAGCAAGTGTCTGAATCAGGCTGATGTCAGCAACATGCAAGTTCACCTGCTATTGTCAGACAGACTTGGGACTGAATTCTGTTTCCACCATTACTGCAAGTCTCCTCACCTTTCAAAGTCTCGGTTCTCCTTTCTGTAATATGGGGTCAATAACTCTTACTGAGTTTGGAGTCTAGAAAGAAAGGCCAAGGCTAAGAAGAAATTCTTTGTCTAGAACCAGCAGTTTTGCTGGAAAATGAAAAGGTAAATGAAAGCTTTATTCACCGAAGATTTGGGCCTCCCCTATTTCTTCCACAGGCCTCTTATGTGAGCTTCTTCCATAGTAAAAACATAAACTGACAATGTCTCTTTGCCAACAGGTACCAAAGCAGAACAATGTACAGGGTGAAAAAGGAAGAAGGGGGCGGGGGGGGGGGCATGAAATTACTCACAGGAGGGAGTAAGGGCTTTGTTTCTCTTGGTTTCTTAGGATTTCAAGTCTGGCAGCTTACAGTTGTTTTCTTTGAGCTTGGACCCATGTCTGTCTGCTTTTCAATTTGTTTCTAGATAGCCATTGAAAGAGTTGGCCCCTCATGAGGGAACTCAGTATTCCTGTGGCCTGTATGAACTATCTTCAAGCCAAAATATGGTTGACATTCACTTACAAATGGGCATAGCTTTCCAGAGATTTCAATCCATTTCAGAATAATTTGGACCCTGGATCAAAGCCTCATAACATGTCTGATAGGTTGGTAAGATAGGCACACAGTTCTAGAGGTTTATAGGCTTAGTTCAAGTGAAGAAACTGGATAGCATGTCATATATAACTGGTCATATCGAGGACATTATAAAGATTCATAGGGCCCATTCTGTTTGGAACTATATACACATAATGACCTTCAAATGAGAAGAGTTAAAAGGAAGGAAATTGACATTTGGTACCAAATTTTCTTTTTTGTTTGTTTGTTTGTCACAATATTCAATCATTAATTCAATGAGTTAAATGTTAGTATCTCCGTTGTAAAGCTGAGGTCAAGCTCATAAATTTAGGGAGGGACAGAGCTGAGGTTGGAACCCATACCCTCCTAACTCCAAAGCCATACCTTTTCTTTTATAGTATGCTGCCTCCTAGAGAAAGGTGAAAAACAACAGTGTTAGAAAGTGAGCTTTCTCAATTCAGTGAGAATTTGCCACTGTTCGGTTTGCAACTGAGTTCATGCCACTCTTAGATCTACGGGCTTGCGGAATGAAACAACAGAAGAAATGGTCCCTGACCTTCTACGGCTTGTAATCTGACAACAGGAAGAGTTCCCAAATACAAGAACAGGCCCATAAAGTAAACTGTGAGATTGCTTTTCTTGGCACTCTATTCCAGAAGGTTTAAAGGTAACCTAGGTGGAGACAGGTGAATGAGGCAATCCTTCACTGTCCTTGCTCACTCAGTGGAGGGGGTACTAAGAAACGCTTTTTTATGCACAAATGAAAATCAGGGCCATCCAATACATGCATTGGGGTTCCACTGCACCCGAAGTCTGGCAGTGGGGCAACTGAATGAACAATACTATAGGACAGTGGTTAAGGTGCTGGGGTCTGAATTTACTACGCTGCCTCGGATTAAATCCTGGTTTACTCCCACTTACAGCTTGCCTCTGACAGGTTTTTTGACTCTCTACATCTATTTCCTCATCTGTAAAATGGATATCATAGTAGTATCTAACTTATAGCATTGTGAATATCATATAGAGTTGCATATATTGCTTACAGATCAATTAGCACAATGTCTGGCACATGATACAGTAAGGGCTCAAAAATATGTTAACTCTCATTATTGTTTTTGTTATTATTGTCATCATAACAGAGAAGAGAGATAAGGACTCTTAGGAATTATTTTAAAAAATAAAATTTATTTTTATTTTTATTTTTATTTTTATTTTTACCTAACCTTGTATCCTATCCTTTTCCAGTTGGGAACTGAAGCCTAGTGAAGGAAAGTGGCACGTCCATGGCCACACACAAAGTAGGAAGTCGACTTGGAACAAAAGTTTCATCTCTTGACTCTTACAACCTATGTGATAATTCTTATCAGCCAACCTAGGAGATAAAATCGCTGAGAACTGAAGACTTGTTCTCCAACTTCTGACCAACTATATTCAACATGAATGTGAGCTCTATTTATTATGGGCCAGGTGCTGTGCTAGGCACACAGTTCCACCCTGCCATCTTCCTAAACTTGGACTCCCTGAGAAAGATAAAAAGCCCAGGAAAGACAGGATTCAACAGGTTTCCACTGTGTAATCTACTCTAGCAGGGGTTTGCCAATTAGAATGTGCAGAATTCCAGGGATGACGAGGAATGGCAGATGTGGTCGGGGCTCAAGTCTTTCTCCTCCATCCCCACGCTAACTTCAAACCAGATCAACACCAGTTTGATCTATTGTATATACTGATGGTCTAAGTCTTATTTAAATCGGGGAAAACACTGTTTAAAAAAAAAATGTTGGCTTGTAAGTTTTATTGCTAAAAATGTTTGAATCCTAAAACCCTGCCACATTCCCCGATAGAAATACGAGGTTCAGGAATGTTGCACCCCCACTCAAGGCATCGCAGCCACTCTGGGGCAGCGTCCAGGATCAAACCTATCCCTTTGGCTTCTGAGCTCCACGTGCCTTCCTGTAGGACTCTCTGCCTGCACGACCCCTGTCCTCTCCTCCCTGGCATGGTGTGGCCGTGTGGCAGGGCCTTCCCAGGCCCAGGCTGCTGCCGCCACCGCCTCACCCATGCCTGTCCAAGATTCTAACATTCTTTCTCTGTTTTTCTTTCCTTGAAAACAGATAGGGAGTTGGGAGTCGCTGTACAGGAATGTGCCTGTTCCCCATTACGGCTCTTCTGGGGCTGTAACCCGAGTGGGCTTGGGCCAGACCCCCACACATTTCTTTATCCACTCAGACTCAAGCCCCGCTCTCATTACAATCCACAGAAAAGGTCAATCACGATTCTGCTGAAGCCTCAGAACCAACCCAACAAAGCACAGAGTAATTTTTGTAAAGGCCCCACCCCCAGCCTCAATCCCTTCTCCTTTTCTCACTCCCTCAAATCCTCTGCCTCCTTGATTTCTCCATCTCTCTCTCTCTCTCTCTTTCTCTTTCTCTCCCCCCTCACCCTCTGGCTTCTGATTGAGTTGAGGTCACAGTCAAAGCTGGCCACAAGAGCAAATTGAAAACAGGCTGGGAGAAAACCAGCAAAGAATTCCCAAACGTAAGGGGCGGGAGTCGTGAGTTATTTAGCCCAGGTGGGGAGAAAGGTCCCCGGCTCAGGCCTCCGTGCTCTTTTCAGGAAACGCCAAGGGGATCTGGAGGCCACTCTGGGCTCGGCCTTGCTCTAACCTGCGGATGCTCCCTGCTGTGGTGCCCAGGAGAAGCAGGACTCTGGCTCTCCCACCTGGCCTTTGCTTGGGCAAATGTAGAAATTCACGGTCACGGACAAGATGCTTTTTTTTTTTTTTCTTTTTCTTTCTTTCTTTCTTTTTTTTTTTTTTTTTTTTTTTTTTTTTTTTTTTTTTTTTGAGAGGCTCACACTTATCAGCTGCAGTTGGTTTGTTTCTGCCAGACATGGTATTTTAAATCTGAAGAGCCAGGGTCTGACTCTTACCTTTATCATAATGGCCCATATGAGATAGAAGAAAGGCAGTGGGTTTGGGGGGGCAGATGAGACCTGGTTTTGAAGCCAGGCCCCATCATCAGGAACTTACTTCAACCTTTAGACACTGCTTCTGTAGCACCAGAGAATCGGGTAAGGAATCAATAATATATGCAGGATGCCTGCTACATGGATGGTTTACCAATGTGAGTGCTCTCTTCTCCCTGTTACCATACTTCCGTCGGGTCTCCTCGGTTTGTCTCATGACAAAATTTTTAGTGGTGAAACTCAGTTGCTTTTAGATACATTATATAATACCTAACTCTCTAAACTTACTTTTTTTTTTTTTTTCCAAAAGAAAGTAATGTTTAAAAATAAGGGAGGGAAGAAGGATGGAGGGCAAAGAGAGGAGAGTGAAAAAGGATGTGTTAACTTTGCTCTCATCATATAGCATCACAGTTTTACTTACATTGTCTGGATTAAGCAATCAAAACAACCCCATCTTGACTAATGTTCGATAAAATGTAAAGATTTAAGTTAACTTGTGCTTTTATAAGTGAGGAAACAGGCTGAAGGTAGGCCAAGCGACTTACCTTATGGCATCCTATACTTTCCCTACTGCACATGTGCCAACAGACTGTGAGATGCTCTCCTAGCAGGTTGTGTTCTGGACACCTCTGTGTCCGTCAGGACCCAGCGTCAGGCTGGCCATGCAGATAATATGTGGCAGTCCACAAAACTGAACTTCAGTGGCTGAAGCCTGAATCCGCCCCCATCTCCCCAATACCGTATATTAAAACCCTCAGGCTGCCTCCTGAGTGACCTCTTTAAGGAGTGCATTGGACTCCAACAGTATAAGAGAAAAGGGACTGCCCCCCCAAAAAATGACTCTCAAAAAAGCAATGGTGGTCAGGTGAACATCTACTGAGAACACTTATGTGACAAAAGTTGTGCATAGGGATTTCCAGCTCATCCCCATGCCTGTTCTCTAGTGGACACCTGTTGGTTGGACCTGCACTAAATCCATGCCTCCTTCTATGAAGAGCACCCCAGGTTTCTACTGGGGAACCAGCTCTCTGCCAATTTTAATCTATGTGATTTTGCTGGAGGTAAGGCCTAGCCTGTCCTCCAGAGATGGGCATGTGGTCAGCGACCTGATATTCCACGTCAAAGGCCGATGAGAGAGGAACAAGTGACTCAGGCCTGATCAATCATACTAACTCCTGGGACAGAGTCCAAGTCCTGATGATGACATCACTTGAAGCCTTGGATCAGTTGGGTCTGAAGCTAGATATACCCTTGGATATTTCAAATACGTGAGTCAGTATTTTCCCTTTTCTGCCAAAGTACTTTCCATTTGTTTTCTGTACTTGCAACTAGGAGTCCTACCAGATATAAATCCTGTGAAGTAGATTTTATGATTGCCATTTTGTAAATGAAAAAAGAAAAGAAATGCTCACAGGTCTCAAGCATATTGTCTAAGGTCACACTCCATTCTAAATAACAAGTCTGAACTTCAAATCCATGGCTTTCAGACTCCAAAACCTGAGCCTTCCCATATCCCTAGGGCAAGGGATACAGAGATTCTATTATTCAACAAAAATCACTGAGAATTTCCAATTCCTGCTTTCTCTATCCCTGTCTTCTGGCCTCATTGCTTACATTGTCTTCCTCACTCACTCATTCCAGTGATGCTGGCATTCTTCCTCCTCTAATGGGCTGTGCATGCTCTAGCCACAGGGCCTTTGTACCTGTGCCTTCCATGTCTGGAAAGCTCTTCCCCACACCTTGCCCAGATGGCTGCTTAAATATCACTTCCTCAGAAAGGCCTTCTCCAGCTCCTCAGTTTCATCTAATCATTCCCTATTCCCTTTTTCTATTTTATTTCTTTTCATAAAACTTATCAATCCCTCACATATACTAATGAATTATTACTTTGTCTGTATCCCCCACTATGAGCCCCATGAGGACATGACTTTGTTGACTTACCACAGCGACTATGCACAGCTGAATCTCCATCAATATTTGTCTAGGGAGTGAATGCATTTACTGGGTGCTGTAACCTGAGGAGATGGTTGGGAACCCAACATGAAGAAGAATGTCTTAGTTTGTGTTCCCTGAAAAGCAGACTAGGAGAAGAGTCGAGGTACAGAGGGTTTATTTGGGAGGTGATTCCAAGAAGTGGGCATGGGGGAGAGGAAAGAATCAAATAAGGTAAAGGAAACGTCAATATAAAAGTGCGTCATTAAGTTTGCCGCCGCGAGTGATGAGAAATGGGAACTCTATTCTACAGGGACCTTCTAAGAAGTGAGCAGGATGTCTCTCAGAATTATTTTGCAGAAAGCTAGAAGCTAGAGAGTGTATTCCCTGATTTGTGATGACCACTGGTTAAGAGCCTCCCTAAGAGTGAAAATTTCTCCACACTTCTCTTTTTCAGTGGTGCATGCACATGGGCATGGGCAGCTCACTTAGTCTCATACAACCCCGTGGGGCAGAAAGTGGAAACTTGTTTTAAGATCACTGACAGTACAAGGTGAGCCTCTTGTCTCTTGGTGGAGACCGTACTTCCTACCACAGCTGCAGCTCAAAGAGCCGCGTGCCAAGACCCCAGAGGTGTCTGCTACAAAGACCCAGTCTCTGCCTTCGAGAAATTCATAGAAAGAGCAGCTGATGTGCCTTCCTCACTGAGGTCTAGGGCAGACCTGTAAACCCCTGCCCCCCCACACTGTTGAAACCATCCACAGATAGTTGTTAAACACCCACTAGGTTTCAAGGAAAGGGCTACCCACTGTGGACAGAGCACTGAGCCACACTTTCTTTCCCTGTGTGCTCACAACCTAGCCAGGCACAACTGCACTGCTTGCTTTCGTGAAGGACCCACCAAAGAGTCCTGCAACTGATTATTAATACAGAATTTAATAATATTAACCTCAGTATTAATATGCACTTGGCTAATAGAGCCTGACCTTTTCTACGGTTGGATTAATCAGGGCCATACAAGCCCTCGTCATCCCCGTCATCCCGAGGACAAATGATGCTCATGCATTTGGCTGGAGCGGGTATTGCTAACATGTGTGAGGAGAGCTGGTCTGGGGGCCGGGCTGTGTGGGAGGAGCAAGGTGGAAGGACAGCCAAAGCCCCTCGCCATCACTCTCCGAGGACCACAGTGTGTGTTCGCCGCCCTCACAGCGTGCATCTACAGGGGGCTTCCTTTTCAGCCTTTCCTTTTTTCACTTGCATTCCTACATGTTACACTATGTTGAAGTGGAAAGAACCGAATGTACAAAATGTGCTTCTCATCAGAGTCTCGGTTCCTCTAACACTTCCAACTTCGTCTGGGTCGAGCGCTTCATTCAACGTCTCCCTCCCTGGGTAAAGAGGCAGAAAGCTTGTGTGTTGCCGGTGGGCCCGAAGGGCCTCTCTGACCGCAGGTGTGATGAAACAGCTCATAGTCTGGTGGAGCTAGGGTTACCATTCTCATTTCGTCCAGAAAACAGGCTCAGAGAGTCAGGGCAAGTTGCCCGACCACACAACTACTGCACAGTGAAGGGAGGACTTGAACCTACGTTGATCCAGTTCCAGAGCTTGTGGGTTCTTTTCACCATAACGCGCACTTCCTAACTGTTCTGTCTCTACCGGCCTCAGTCTCCTCGTCTCTTACACAAGGATGTCGGTATCTACTCTGCAAGAGGGTCATGAGGTGTGAATTAAATTAAGTCTGTAAAAAAATATAAAAGTGCTTTACGATCTGCAAAGTGTGGTGTGCATGTAAGGGATTGTTGGTGACGCTTTGGAAGGAGCTGAGGTATGTCAGTGTTCAGCCCCAAGGACACAAACACACCCATCAGCGGCACAGAGGGATTCCAGTGTCACAGGAAGGAGAAAGGCATTGGGGGATGAGGACAGTACAATGCAGGGGAATTTAGGGCTAGCATGTTGGGAGTGGAGCTTCTAGAACTCCTAGCTCTGAAAGCTGGCTTCTCTTCCTTCTGTTCAGCTGCAGTCCTACACCCCTTTAGAGCCCTCTGCGCCACCCTCTCTAAAGTAGATCTATGCTGCCAACTGTCAGTCACTCCTCATCGTAGAACTCTCAATTTTCTTCTAAACACCTACTACATTTATTTATGTACCTCTTTATTTTCACGTGATTACTAAAACGTTAGTTCCACGAGTTCATAAGCATGATCCATCTGGTTCCATCTTGTTCATGGTTTCCCAGTGTCTAGCAAAGAGTGGGGTGAAGGAGACACATTCATTAAAGATTCACTGAATGACTCAAGGAGGGGTGAGGACAGAGAGATAAGCAATGAGTGGCTCAGCCACAACTTTGCAACATGTGGACGCAACTTAGGCTTTCGTTCGTATCCAGATACCTTTCCAAAAGCTTGCCCTGGCCACCCTTCCATCCAGCAAGGGTCAGGTAACAGGATGGCTTCCCACCATCGTGGTCCTTAACCCACTGTCCTGCAACATCTGTTTAGTGTCTCCCACCCTCATCAACCAGGAGGACTTATGGAAAGGGACTGGTCTGTCTTATTCATCATCTGAGCCCAGTGCCTGGGTGTGCAGATGACCAAGTAGATACACCAGCACGGCTTCCTTCCCAGCTAGAAGAAGGCCCACTAGGGAAGGGGTGGACTAGGGTTTCCCTGCACACTGACTTTTGAATGGTGTCGGGAAGGCAATCCCAAGAGGCCAGTGGGTCCTGTGTGAAGGAACACCTCTTCTGGGGTAAAGGGGTATGAGCGGCACCCCTGTCTTCCTGTAAGACTGTGCAAATCTGTTCATATCTCTGCCACAGCAAATGGCCCTAAGAGAAAGCGAGTGCATCAAACACTTGCCAAGCCTTTACCTGATTTTTCTTAAGATTTTATTTATTTATTCATGAGAGACACAGAGAGAGAGAGGCAGAGACACAGGCAGAGGGAGAAGCAGGCTCCGTGCAGGGAGCCTGATGCAGAACTCGATCCCGGGGCTCCAGGATCACACCCAGAGCCAAGGGCAGCGCTAAACCACTGAGCCACCCAGGGATCCCGCCTTTACCTGATCTGATCTTGCAACTAAGTCCAACAATGAGACCCTCTTTATTTTCTTGTATATTTACCTAACACTTTGCAGAATTTCTCAGTCTGAGCCTGTCTGGGCTTTGTCTAGATGCCAGACCCTCACACCCCCAGAAATTTTCCTCTTTTGTAGTATTGCTTCTTGGTCTCTGCCCAACTCTGGTGTATCTGCCCAGCCAAGCGTGCTGCTGCATCACCTCAGCATCCACACTGGCTGCCTATGAATCCTTTGACTCTTGTCTCTCTTTCTGATGAAGACTGCCACTCTCTTCTTATAACCCTCTCCCTTTGTAAAGCCCTTTCAAGTTTATAATGCATACCCCGACCCCTTTTGCCATTATACTCAGGCTTTGCAAGTGTTCAGTTGTGGGCAAGATGGGGCAGAAAGAACACTGAAGCTCAGGAAAGCAACGTGTCTACCAAAGAGGCCCTGGAGCTGGATCCCACATTTCCTGACTCGTGATCCAGTGTTTTAGGAGCTGAACCATGTGTTCTCATCTCCTCATCCAGACTGTGAGCCCAACGGTGACTAACACGGTTTACAGCCACACCCTGTGGTACCTAATGAGGCACTAACCTTTGCTGAGGCCTCCACACGCTTATTGATTTAGACAATTACGTTTACTAAGACATCAGTATCAGATCTCTGTTGGGGAGGGAAAAGTAGCAGGAAGCGCAACACTGTACTCCTAGGTTTTAAACCCTGGCTTTGCTAAATGCCTCTTCTAAGCAAGTTACTTAATCTCTCTTACCCTCATTTTCTTCAACTGAAAAACACATGTGAAAATGCCCACCTCAACAGAATCGATGGAATCAGACTGAGAGTTAATTTAGACGATGTATGCAAAGCACTTAGCACAGTGCCTTGGCACACGGTAAACACTCAATAAATGGCAGCTTTATTGTCATTCTTACTTTATGGACAATATCAAGCCAAAAAACATTTCATTTGAAGGAAGTGGAGAGGAAAGATTCGACATTCCAGCAAAGTGAATTATCCTCCTGAATTTAGCACCTCTCCCTCTGCCCAAACCAGAACTCCATAAACTATGTGTCCTGAGATTAAAACTTGCTGAATGCCCAAAGCTTCCCTCCCTCTTCTAAATATAAACATCAAAGGCTACGGTTAGCAGATAGCTGGGATATCTTCTATAGATAAGGGAGCCTTGTTTGTCTTTGTCTCTCCTGGGGTGGGACCAAGTTTCAAAGCCAAATCTGACCAAGACTCTCCACAGGTAGCATCTGGGGACCCCAATAAGGCACCAAGAATGAATGTGGTCCTAAGGCTGTTCCAGTCCCTTAGCCAGCTTCCCCCAATACACACACACACACTCTCTCTCTCTCTCTCTCTCTCTCTCTCTCTCTCTTACATACACTCACACACACACAAGCACATCCCCCTCCTCATCACATCCCTGTGCCCAGGCCTTACAGCAAGGAGACTCCAGGAAAGTAGAGAGAAGGCCAGCAAAGATGAGTCAGTTTTTATAGTCGTGCGAGCAACACCATTCCTTCAGGCTGAGGTGAATCACTGAGAAGAGGTGGGACCTGAGAGGTGGCAGAGAGAGGTAGATTTCCAAATGAAAGAGAGACAGAGAGAGAGAAGGAAATGAGAAGGAACCACAGCCAGGAAATACTCAGAGACAGAGAGGCTGGAGTAGAAATAGAGAGCAATAGATAGGAACAGAATGGGGGGCGGGGGAGAGTCATACACAGATGGAGAGACTGAAGGAGAGACAAAGAGACAGAGATCAAAGCAGAGAAAAATGGAGACAGAGGGTGACCAAGACTGAGAAAAACCAGAAGGGATGGAGGGGGTAGTACGATCCCAAAAGACAGATAATACAAAGACAAAAAAAAAGAAACAGGAGAGAAAAGAGGCAGAAAAGGACATAGAAAGCAAGAGAGGGGGACATTGAAAACTGCCCCTGCATGATGAGGGACAGAGGACAAGGCCTGGCCATTGCCACTGCACCACCTTGGCTCTCCCAAGGGCTGGCTAATGCCCCTTCTTCTCAATCCATTCTCCATGGGCTTACCTGGTCGGACCTGAGGCCCAGAGGGTGAATGCTGCTCCCTTCCCTCTCAGCTTTGAACCAAAAGCCAAGCCAGTCAAAGGTTCTATGGTTCCACAACCTGGCTAGAAGAGGGCCTTGGGGTTCCCCTGAAATCTCACAGGGAAGGTGACTTTCTAGAGGTCCCCAGAGGCCAGAAGGGCCTCCACAAGAGATGGTGACCCTTGAGCATTTTATCAGGTCAACTTTAGTGGTCCCACCTCTCCCGGGGCAGGGGGGGGGGGCGGGTTTGACCTGGGAGGTAAAGAAGGGAGAGCGTACAGGTAACAGCCATTTTCACCCAAATCCCCTCCTCTACCCCTCCCACATACATGCAAGATTTTTTTTTTTCACTCTCTTAAAATGACTTCCTTGCTTCCCAATTTATATTAAAATTTTCCTTTAAATAGAGAAGGGGAAACAAGTTCTCTCTTCAACCCACAATGAAGGCTATAAAAGGGTTTTTAAGCTTGGAAAATTTGGCTGGTCATTTTTTCCTACTGTTTAATACATGCCTTAGGTTACACTGAATGAGTAAACATGGTTTATAAGCTTCTAATTCATAACTAGCCCTGCAAGTTTACAGCATATATATATATATATATATATATATATATATATATGCTAAGTGTGTGTATAAATGAAGTATATATATAAATTATAGTATAGTATACATGTGTAGTGGTCACATATATGGTATACATATATAAAATACATGTGTATGTATGTGTGCATCTACACACACACACGTATATATAACACACACACATATATACTCACATATGTGAGTCTGTGTGTATAAGTAATCTCTCAAATTCGACATCTCATTAGAAGTTTAGAAAACAATCTCTCGCATTCGATCCTCATAATAACCCTAGGGGGTAGGCAGGGTGAGATGTCACCCCCCCTTTTATAGATAACTGGAGTCAAGGCAGAGGCTTCAGGGACCCACACGTCTCCAAGGGGCCACAGCCTAGTGACAGTTCCCCTCTGCAGTCCCACAGGCTGATTACATATCATAACAGGTCAGGCAATGCCTACTTCTGGATCTTCAAGAACCTAAAAGCTAAGGAGAGCCTAACGTATCATCTGTTTCAGGCTCCATTTTACACACTGGAAGACTAAAGCTCAGTGGCTCACTGGTGCCTCTGTGCAAATCCGGAAAAAAAAAAAAAAAAGAAAAAAAGAAAAGCATCCCTTCCTTAAATACTTTCCCTCTATGTATCTGAAAATTGTCCTAATATCCTAATTTATTAGAATAAGAAAACTGACTGATGATTAATACGTGGCTATGATGTCTACAACTGGAATGATGCAGAGGATTAGGAGTGCTAGGACCCTGCAAGGCAAAGCTGGTGCAACTGTATGTGGCATTCCCGGGAGGGTGTTCAACCAAGGTCAGGCCAGAGAGGAGGACAAGAGAGAGGTTAGGGAAGGTCAGATGAGAGAGAAACAACCGAGATTGTTGAGGTCTGAGAAGATGACTCCTTTCACTTTAACAGGAGAAAAATAATCACTAGTGTTTATCAAGCACTTAATTACGTCTGAAAGTTACAGTAACCCTTGGGTGGGACACATCTCTATTGCTTCCCTGCCTTCTTTCCTCCTCCTTTTCTTCTTCATTTGAGCATCCACAACCTATTAGGTTATATTCCTGGTATTTCATTTACTTCACCTCATTTCAGCCTTGCAAGAACTCTAAGTGTGATCTCTCCACATTTAGAGAAGAAGGGAACTAGACTAAGAAATGCAGCGACTTGCCCAACTTCTCGCAGCAAACCGTGGGGCTGAGATCTGAGTTTTGTGAGGGGAAGGCAAAGGTCAGGTTCCTCCACATTCTCTGAAGAGGACTAACAGCCTCTATCCACTCAATTGGTATGGACTCTTCTAGCAAACCACACCCTACTTTGTATATGGGGATCTACGTTCAGCAAAGGGGACCAATGTTCCGAAAGCCACCTCGCAGGAAGCACCAGCCCAGAATTAAAGCATCTCTCTGATTCCACATTCTCTGTGCTTTACAGCATCCCACAGTCTACCCATCCCCTGCCTCTCATCGAGGCTGTTGAATAGAGCCATATGGACAATGTGTTCACGGCACCTATGCTCTGAAGCCATGATGGTGGCTCCGGCCTAGCTTGCCTCTGTGTTTCCACCTTTCCCTCACTAGCTTCCCATTTTGGATGCAAACAGATGTGGATAATCATCAGAAATAAAAAAAAAGGCAGGGCAAAATGAAATTAAAGCCAGGAGCCTGCCACAACATCTTTGGATATGAGTGGAAGTGGCCTTTCTGTCTTCAGCATGCTCTTGTATAAACGGGAATTAAGTACTCCTACTTTGATGAAGTGTTTTAAGGATTTAATGTGATGCAAAGTTTCTGGCCCAATGCTTGCCTATGATGCATTCAGAGCTTTGTTCTACAGACTGGAAAATAAGGAGAAATGGTTATTGGCCAGGGTCACTCACTCTGGACTAGAACTTTACAATGTCCATGGTAGTTCATATCCATCCTTGCCATGGTCTATAAGCCCTAACTGGTCCAGGAGCTCACTAACACTGCAGCTAGAGCCCTTCTGCTGGCAGTACTTTAAGAACTGGAAGTCACATCATCAGAGGTATTCCCTGGTCACCTTAAGTAGAGTGGCATCCTCAAGCCTCCATCCCTATACCCATCTTTATTCTACTTCAAAGCCATGTTACTCTTTGATATTATGTTATATTGTATGTCAATTATTTTATCTTCACCGTCTCCCTTCCCCTGCATTTTGTCTTCTTTGATGCTGTATCTCAGCTTCTAAAATAGGTTTTGCTGCATAGTAGATGCTCATTAAGTGTGTATTAAATAACTTAACCCATAGTTCCTCACAAAACACCAAGAGGCTAACCAGACTGGGATTCTGACTCCGATCTTACACATGAATAAACACTGAGGCTCAGGGAGGTGAGGAAATGTCTCCAAACTTCAGCTGCTAAGGGATAAAGGTGGGACAGGCACACCGAGTCATCAGACTGTAGTCCAGATTTTTCTCTATCCCACCAAACTGCATTTCCTATTATCACTCCCCTTCATCTCCAAGTATGTACTGGGGAGTGGCTGCTATTTGAGATTCCACTGCTTAAATGAGAAGCCACAGGAGATGGAGGTGTTAGGAGTGAATTCTCCATTTGTTCTCCACCCAGACACAAGCCTTGCCAGTGCCATGCTGTGGACAAACCAGAGCACTGGTCCTCAGTGGGAAGCAGACATCACCCATGTTCCAGAACAGCTACCAGCAGCCAAAAGGAGGAGGGGCTTGGTATCAAATTGGGAGAACGGAGGAAGAGGGTGGAAGGGATTGTATAGTCCTCTTCAAGGCTCCAGAGAGCCAGAAGGCAGTAGTTCAACTTCCCTTTTAGAGCAGTTTCCGCTCTATGAAGAGGTGATGACTTACTTCATTGCCCTGAGGTTTCCACTTGCCTCCTGGGGACAGCCAAGTCCTGCAGAGGAAGGAGAGATTCACTAGCTCTTGGGTTCTCTGGGGAGCAAAGGCCTGGGCTGGGCCTTGGGTTGGGATCTGACTTCCTCTGTGACTCACCTGCCCTCCCTGGACACCAACTCACCTATTAAAAGAAATATTGGGCTGAGAGGAACTCTGGGGATTGGTTTGGGGAGAGGGTATTTAGAAAAATGTGGGCATGCGATAGGCCCGTGCTGTGTGTCACAGTGCTCCATATACATGATCTCCTTAATCCTTACAGAAATACACGATGTCGGCATTATAATGCTCGTTTTGTAGTTGGAGAAATAGGGGTATAAGATCAACAACCAAGTCCAAAATCACACCGATAGTGTAAACGGTGTTGGAATCAGAACCAAGAGCTATCTGGGCTCTTAACAATTTGTCCTCCTTAAATGCAGAGTTGGGGTATTATCACCTGACATCCGCAGAGTCAGAGTCAGGGCCCTTAGAAAGCACTGAAGTAAATCTCCTGTCTCTTGGACAGATAAACAGGCACAAAAGGAAAGTGGCTTGCCTGAGATCACACAGCAGGATACAGGCAGAGTCTAATTAGAACCAAGCCAGACTTTCCTACTGAACTAAAAAGTGAATGGATGTTCAATGGTAGTGTAGATTCTATCATTATTAGCCAGGCAGGAAAAAGGTGGGCAGCCTGCCTGTCAAAGGGCAGGGTTTCCTAGGACAAGGGCCCTTCCAAGCCTTGCCCTCCAGACCACAATATTCCGACAGCCCAGCACGCCGTTGGTGCCTGGTGGATATTCGAGATATTTTTGAAGGAATGAATTCACAGATTAATCACTCCTTCCATCTTCCCAAACAGCGTCTTGAGGACCCAGGCTAAGGCTCATGCCCATCCCTAATGCCTTCTCTTTCTACAGCCCACCTTAATTCAAAGGGACTTTATCAGCATATAAATCTGGGCAAGACCACTGGCTTTTCTGAGCCTCAGTTTCCTCATCTACACAATAGGGATGGGAGCAGAGTCCCCCGAGAGCTGCTGTGAGGATCTGTGACATCGGGAGAGGTCAATGAGGTGCGAGTGACATGCTTGCTACATGGTCACAGTCTTTATCACCTCACCTAGTCCCACCACCTGGTAGAGTTTCAACAAGTTCCACTCACCCTCCTAGAACTTTAATTTCCTTTCAACGTATCCAACAACAGGCCCAGTCAGCTGCCTGTGAAGTAGGGGTGAGTGTGTACATGTGCGCTAAACACCCCACACTGGGAAGCCCTGATTCATGAAGGCATCATGGACACCCTTGTCCTCATGCAGGGACTTTATAGTTTACAGGGCTCTTTTCTTGTGATCCTTACAGCAACACTTCTGAGTAGGTGATGCTACTTGTGCCTTACAGATGAGGAAAGCTGAGGACCAGAAAGGGGAGCTGACCTGCCACAGTGATAAATGTGAGATGGGGGATTCTTGTAAGGGGTTTAGGACCTGGACCCAGCTCTGCTAACCCCCTGTCAGGTGACCCTTCTTCAGCATCTCCATGCACAAGATAAAGTATGATTAGAGCTCACAGGAGAGAGCTTCCATGGAAGAAAGTGACGGGAAGATCAACAAAAGTCAGGGTGATGGCACAGGAAGGGCACCTTGGGACACCTGTATGAGACGGTTTCAGAAGACCTCGGGGGTAGTGAGATTTGGCACTCAGCCTCTAGAGCACCATTTCCACCCCATATCCCTCCTCTACCTCAGAATTTTTAAACACATCCCCAAATAAGCTGAATTTTTGAACAGTTCCCATTTAGATATGAATATGAATCTTGAATTTTCCCCTTTTATCTAGGGATAGAATCCTGATTCTGATTAGAGGTCACCCCCTCAGAAAATGGCAAAGCCTACATCATAAACTGATGGGTGTTTGGAAAGGGTTGCTTTAGTGGGGATCACATGGGCCGGAGGTAGGGAACATGTGCTGGAGGGCTTCTAAGAAAGGTTTCCTTTCTCTCTTAAGTTGAAAACATGAGGAGAGGATCCACTTTCTCTTTTAAACATTAAAATATTTAAGAAAGCCTGACTTTTTATATCATCTAGACCAACTGTTCTCAAACTTTATCATCATCAGAATCACCTAATGGGAGGTTCTTGTTAAAACATGGATTACTGGACCCCACCCCAGAGTTACTAATTCAGTAAGTCTATGGTGGAGCTTGATAATTGACATTTCTTTCAAATTCCTAGATATTGCCATTGCTGCTGGCCTCAACACCACATTTTGCGAGCAAGTGATTCAAATAATTTAATGTCTCTCACACTTATTTGCACATAAATATGACTTCTCGGAGAGGAGAAAAAGAAAAAGAAACTATAATTAGTCCTTGAATGCCTGGGAAAATCTAGAGGAATGTGTCTTGCGTTGACTACATCCTTCATGGGTGTTGTATGGGAATGAAGATTGAGATCTAAGGTTCCAGATGCTTATGCTTATTGTTTCAGATCCAGGTAGTCTAGGACATAGGTACAGTGATAGAGTGTCAACACAGGATGAGGTTCTTATCTTCGTCCCCTAGCTAACATATCTATGAAATCAAAAAGGTACTAAGCCATTACCAACGTTGTCATCGTCATTAGACTATAAATTTCTTTCACATCCATCATCTCATCTAACCTCCATAACAACACTGTGAGAACAATCAATCATTGTGATTAAATGGGAAGAGAAAAAAAGGGAGAAGAGAAAGGGGTGGACTAGAAGGAGAGTGAAGAAGATAACTCCCATTGTACAGATGTGGAAATTGAGGTTGAATGATTTGTCCCTGTAAAACCAGTAAATTCCTGAGCCAAGAGTCAAACGCAGGTTTCTCCACCATTAAGTTCTGCATTCTCTTTAGTAAGCAATGATATTTTCAGTAAGTTGGCACAGGAGTTAACTATGAATAAGAATCAGAAAGTTCAGTAATTCAAGGGCTATTTCAACTTCCAAAGGAAGGTTAACCTCTTGCTTCAGAAACACTAGCAAAGCAGACTCAGCCTATTGGGATGGCACGATGTAGACATGGTACTCTTGGGTGAGTTACTAAACCTGTCTGAGCATCGATTTCTTTGGCTTTAAAATTCAACATCATAACACCTTCCTTGCAGAATTGTGACTACTGGCGGTATTATATAGAAAGATCCTAACAGTCTTTGACCCAAAACACGCCCTAAATAATAGAAAGCTCTTTTGATTTTGATAATGATAATTATTTTAGTGAGGTCCTAAGAATGAACATGTGTGAGACAGGGGGCAAGGAAGAGGTTCAGATCCATGAATAGCCGGTTCAGCTTGGGTAGACCTGGACATTTCTTATTTAACCAGGCCTTGGATGCCAAGTTCAAATATTAGCTTCTACAGCTGTAATTTGCTAAACCAACCAGTTCACGGGCCTTACTTCACAAATTATTACTTTGCTGTTTCAAAGGCCTCCCATAACTAGAACCAGCCCTCCACAAATCAGAGAGTCAGAGCTGAGTACCATGGGGAAAGCATTGTCTCAGGGGCCATAGATGCATTAAATATATATTTTTGGCCAGTGCTGGAAGTTAGATTTTTAGCAAGGAGAGATGGGCCAAAATGCTTTAGAAAAAAAAAATCACATAGCTTAGATGCTTAGATTTGGACTGAACTCTGTCTCACTTTAAAACTCTAAACATTATGGATGCTGCCTCTGTTTCACTGACAGAGTATTTCCAACACAGGTTGGACACCTTGGTGAAGGTAAAAGAAAGGCAATTCTTGGCAAGAGAAAGATTGAGGGACCTATTTTTGAGTGGCTTCTGCAAAAGTCTACATTCTCCACCAGAGTAGAGAAAAAGGTCTTTTTAAAAAAAATTCTGTTCTCGTTTTACCCAGTAGGAGCTACGTGAAACGTAACCGAGTTGACTGGAAGGCAAGTGAATTGCTGAAACACAGTGCTTTACTATTTGAGCCATAGATCTTAACCACCGTGGGTAAACATGTTTCCATGGGAAAATGTGGTCAGAGTTCCCTTCCGAGCTGAGGTGCCAGGAACACCTTTCCCTTGCAGCCTTTCACTGATTTCTGTGGGGCTACGTGGTGTGTAATGGAAAGAGCTCTATATTTAGAACAAGATGACATGAGTTCCGGTCCCAGTTTTCCTACTCTATTAGTTGAATGACCCTTGGACTCTCAGTCTCAGTTTCTTTATCTGTCAAGCAGGCATGAAATCTCCTACTTCTCTGGGGTCTTTTGAGCTTAAAGGAAAATAATGTTTGCAGGATCACTTTGAAAACTGTAAAGCCCCTGTACAATTTTGAAGAGTTGTTAGTAACTCTCGAGTCTGTTAGGATGTAAGCCCCCCTACACACCGACACAACTTCTACATGAAAGCGGGCATTCACTTCTCAGGGCTTCATGGCCAAGGCCCCAGTCCTCTCTATGGAGACGTGCCTGCTTCTGTTTCTATGCTGCCCAGGTCTCTCTATCTAAAAGCTTCAACTTCTAAAATTCATAAGCTCCAAGATAAAGAAAACTGAAAAGGAGCAATTATCGTAACACATGTGGACAATATGTGGTGTAGATCATGCTCCTGCCTGGGGCCCTGCTGACAGAGCTCAGGGTGGAGGGTGGAAGGTGCGGCACAGGGGCTGGTGATTTCCCAGCTCAGGGGGTGGGATTTCTCCACATTCTCTACCTTCATCCAGCCTGAGAACCTAGTGTCACTGACAGCTTCTGCCCTCTATGGCCGCTGTATCCTATCAATAAATTAAGCATCAGATTAAAACCTGTATCCAAAAGGTACTCATCTCATCTCTGCTATTGGTTCTTAGATTGAGTGATACTGTTCCACAGAGCAGGAAGCACGTGAGATTTATCAAAACTACCCGCCGCCGCACCCAACAGCAGTGACAGAAGGACGTACGGAGAATTCCCAACGTGGCAAGGGAGCCTTCCTAACCCTTTATCCTGCAGGTGCCGGCCCTAAGCACAATTCTTACTAAAATGTTCCCCTGCTGAAAGGTCTTTGATTATTCATGGGCCTCAGAAAAAGTTCAAAACTCTTCAAAGTTACCCTAAAAGAGTCCCTACCACCATCCCAAGTCCTCTCTTTCCAAAAACCGTCCCTTTGGGATTCATCCCCAAATGGGTCACAATTCCATACCTCCCAGCTTTTGTGCTGGCTATTCCCCCAACTTGGTAGACCACTTCGCTCCATCTCCTTGCCGGCTGACAGCAGAGTCTTACCGAAATCTGCCTCATTTCCAAGGCCCAGCTCAATGCCATCTTCTACAGAAAATCCCTCCTGATCCAAAACCCCCTCCACAGTCCCCTCCATTCCTCATCCTCTCATCCACCGAGATCTCTACTATTTCATTTACGCAAACTATAAGATATCAGAGGGATTCAGTTTGTGCACAATGTTCCTATGTGCATGCCTGCCACATCATGGAAACCTTCTAAAAAGCTTCTTTTTCCTTATATTTCTTATAGGGAGATAACATATTACCTACTTCATGGAGGTGGTATAAGCAACAAAAGAAATGGAAGTAAATTTTAATTTTGGAAACATGATAGATTTGTCATTGTGATTTTTAGTATGCCACCCCAAGCTGGCTTTTGTTTTTGTCTTCAGTGAGGCCGGCCTAATCTCTATATCCTAGATGCTCAGATCCAATTCTGACCTAGCACAAATTAGAAATATCTGATGAATAAAAAATAAAAACAAAACCAAAAACAGCACACACACACACAATCCCGAATCAAGTAAGAGTCAGGAAACGGGAGAGAAGACTCCTTTCAACATAAGAATGACCCCTTCCCCATCCAATTAAATTAGGGTTCTCTGACATTCCTTTTCATGACACTTAATCATCCTCTTCACATAACCTATCACAACATGAACGGTCTCTGTAGTCTGTTGGTCTAATCTGTCTCAGTTGCATCTGATAAGTCCCCCAATGATGGGGACCATTTCTCTTTTGTCCAATCAACACCTAGCACAGCACTAAATATGTATCTGCCAAATGAAAGAAGACACTGATATTTGTACTTATAAAAACAGAAAACCATGCCCAGATGAAAGGCGAAGGCATTCACTCAATAACCATTAACGTAAGCAGAGATGTCTTCCTTCTTGCCCCCATCTCATCCCCTAGTCTGGGTTAGAGGCCCAGTCTTTGCTCCCATTGCCTCTCACGCTTCCCCCGTGGAAACACACTCTATCGCACTTGTCCTCGCGTGCCTGCCTCCTGTACTGTGATCTCCCTGACAGAATGGTCTATCATCAGCCTATGTTCTCACTGCAAACAGTGGGGGCTGAAGCATAGTCACAGGGCACAACCACACTGTGAAGTTCTGACATGCAGTTCAAGGACCTTCTGCTTGCTGATGCTCATACACTTTCCCTTTTACTTGGCTTCTCTGTTCACCAAGATTTCTCCATATTTATATGATGGTGGAGCAAACAAGACCGAAACTTTGGTTTTACAATTTACATTGGTAACCTCGTGTTCATTTGATAGTTCTATCATACTGCTGACAAGCGCCCCTTTCCTTTCTGTCTTGGACCTATGGACATCGTACGAGATGGAGTGGCACACGTAACGTGGATAAAGGAGGAGGGCAAATAATGGAGGAGGGCAAATAATGAACTTTGATGGAATCTGTCTCCCCCAAGTTTCCAAAGCCAGAAAACCCAGCAGAGTCTCTTGGAAAAGAGTTTTATAGATGGGTCAGGATTTGGAAAACGTGTCCCCTGCAAACAGGAGAAATCAGAGAACTTCACTGAACATCATGGAATCAGAAGAGCTGAGGAAGCTGCCAGCTTCCACGTGGGGAAACAGGATACTAGTGTAGGGGCAAAAAATCAAATTTCAGGGGCATCTGGGTGGCTCAGTTGAGTGTCTCGTTGGCTCAGGTCATGATCCTAGGGTTCCGGGATTGAGTCCCACATTGGGCTTCCTGCAAGGAGGCTGCTTCTTCCTCTGCCTGTGTCTCTGCTTCTCTCTGTGTGTCTCTCATGAATAAATAAATAAAAACTTTAAAAAGCTTTTCAAATCATAGGTACTGAGGGATAATGGTAGTGACTCAAGCCAAAGAAGACATGAGCCAGGACAGCTGGGAATGAGGGAAGTATCACCTGTACACATGAGGCACTCTCCTGTGTGACTTGCCATAGTTACCGCAGCAACCCTTCTAGGCTGCTGCCGTCCTACAGGGAAAGTGATGGAGGGTCAGGAGGCTTAGCAGCCTGCCCAAGGTCACACTGATCCTAAGAGACCATGTCAGGATTGGAAACCAGATCTGTCTGCTCCAAATGCACAACTAACCCTGCTCTGTGACAATGCCCCCTGCTTTGATGCTTAGGCTGCCTCTAGCTGATCTGTCCAGAATGAGCCAGAGCTGTGTTCCCGATCCTGGATTAGCTTCTATGGCAAAAGAAAAAAGGGCAAGAAAGGAGGGAAGGAAGGAGGAAGGGGAAGAGAAGGAAGGAAAAGGAAGGGGAGAAGGAGAGACAAAGTCAGAAAGAGAGTGAAGGAGCAATAGAAAGCAAGAGAAAGGTATCCTGGTTTAGCGCCAGCCCTACTGAGAAAGGATATTCAGGGTCGTGACCTGGGACTTCATATGTGACACACTCTCCGGGTGGCTCAGTACCCAAGGGCAGACAACCACGGATCTGGAGGGGACTCCTGCTCTGGCTGTGGTGTTGGACGTGTGACTTCTAACATCCTTTCCAGTGTCTGGTCTTTAAGTCCCAAGTCTCCCTGCTTGCTGGTGCCCAGAGGGAGAGCTCTTCATATCAATCCAAGGAAAGGTACTAAAGATGCATGCTTCATTAATTATACAATACATATCTTTTTTTGTCTTTCCATATATCTGAAATTGAGATGCGTCTTACGAATGATGCTGCCATACCAACAGTTTCCATCAGCCAGGCAGCAGATGTCACCGTGTGTGCCTTGTGTGCGCCTGGCTGGCATTCCTGGTGGTACAACTGGGTACAGACGGCCCCTGATGGTTCAGGCCACAAACTAGCTAAGAACTAATTGTGAAAGAGACACGAGTCCTGACTCTCATCTGACAGGCTTCATTGACAGCGGCCAGTAAGATCAGGAAAGCACCAGCATTAAAACTGGAGGGTATTATGCTGAGTGAAATAAGTCAATCAGAGGACAAAAATTATATGGTCTCATTCATTTGGGGAATATAAATAATAGTGAAAGGGAATAAAGGGAAAAGGAGAAAAAATGAGTGGGAAATATCAGAAAGGGAGACAGAACATGGAAGACTCCTAACTCTGGGAAACAAACTAGGGGCGGTGGAAGGGGAGGTGGGCGGGGCATGGGGGTGACTGGGTGGTGAGCACTGAGGGGGGCACTTGACGGGATGAGCACTGGGTGTTATTCTGTATGTTGGCAAATTGAACACCAATAAAAAATAAATTTATTATTAAAAAAAAACTGGAAGGAAGATCCCAGAGATCATAATGGAGGCTTCTTCAAAGAAATGCATTAAAAAAAAAAAAAATGTTTGCCATACTATATGCGCTGCAACAGGGATGAACCAAGAAAGAAGCCCAATCACTAAAGACCACGTACTGTTAAGATTCCGTTTCTCTGACATGTCCAGAATGGGCAAATCCATGGACATAGAAAGTAGATTAGTGGTTGTGTGGGACTCAGAAAAGGAGGAAGTGGATGCAAATGGAGATGGGGTTTATTTGGGGGGTGCTGACAATATCCTAAAATTATGTTGATAGTCACAACTCTGTGGATGTACAAAAAAATTACTAAACTGTACATTTTATCATTTTATTATTTTTAAGATTTTATTTATTTATTCATAAGAGATACAGAGAGAGAGAGGCAGAGACACAGGCAGAGGGAGAAGCAGGCTCCACGCAGGGAGCCCGATGTGGGACTCGATCCCGGGTCTCCAGGATCATGCCCTGGGCTGAAGGCAGGCGCTAAACCACTGAGCCACCCAGGGATCACCAAACTGTACACTTTAAATAGGCAAATTGTATGGTATGCTACTTATATCTCAATAATACTGTTTAAAAAAAAAATTGGGGCAGAGGAAGAAGAAATGCAGCATAAGTAGTCCTCTGACCAGCAAAAAGAACAACAGCATATGGAAAAACCCAGAATTCAATAACCTTGTATCAGAAAGTGATTCAGGAAAGTCAAAAGCTGAATGTAAAGAAATTTTATGAATATGTGAACATTTATTTTACTTTTATGTCACAAAAGTGATATATTATAAAAATACAATCAAAATAAATGGGCTCTTTTAATAAGTCTAGAAATTTAATTGGTAGGAAAGCACTGGATTGTAGCTTAGTTGGCAGCGTTTTCTTTCTTAATGGCACCTAAAACAAAGTGGCTCTTAAGATCAAGGAGACATGTCAATGCGATGAAGTACAGCATTTGAGTTTCAGTTACTGGAGGCTGGTGTCTCCAGTCAGTGACGAGCTGTGAAATACTGGAAAGACCCTCCTCCATTGTGGAGCTCTCACCTCTCTCTGTGGATTTATTTCTAAGGCTCCTCCTGGCTCTCAGATGTTCTAGCTCTGATCTAAATTTCTATTCAGGTCTGTTGAAAAACTCACCAATTTTTGGATCCTACACCAGATCGAGGCCTTGGAATGTAAGGAACAGAGGAAACCATCACATCCACCTAAATTTCTTTTTTAAAAAAAGATTTTATTTATTTATTCATGAGAGACAGAGCGGGGGCAGGGGGCAGAGACGCAGGCAGAGGGAGAAGCAGGCTCCCAGCAGGGAGCCCGACGTGGGCTCCATCCAGGACCTTGGGATCACGCCGTGCGCCAAAAGCAGACGCTCAACCACTGAGCCACCCAGGCTCCCCTCATCCACCTAAACTTCATTTCCTTCTACTGAAAGGAATATGCTGGAAGAGAAAGGTAAAATGACTTCTTGTACTTTTCCCTTGATTATCTGCAGAGTTTCATTTCTTAATCCTCTCTGAATCCCAGATCCCCAGAGATCTGACAGTGAATGGAATAACACATTAAGAGGGGAAACTCTGGGCCTGTGGTCAAAATGTGCTCACTGTGGCAGCCAACTGCTTGGGCGGCAGCTTTGGATGAGTTTTGGATGAGTTTTTGGCCTGTAACTGTCCAGCCTGTAGGTGGCTTCCTGATGATCTGTGTGCAGGGCAGCAACCAGGACACCTACAGGACTAACCCCAGCGGGAGCGCACATGGAGACAGGATTTCCAAAAAGAAGAGAAACACAATGGGAGAGGAGAAAGGCTTATGAGAGCCATCAGAGAAAATCCTTTTTAGTAGGTTCAAGAATTCCTTTGGTTACCAGACTGCACACTCAAGATTATTTTTGTCTAAAATGCAAAGGCCCCTGTTTATTCAGCAATCTTCAAAATAAGTGAGATACTGGAAAGGCCTAAATGCCAAACACTGGTGAAATGTTAAATAAGATCTGGGCTATCCATATTATCAAACTGTATACAGACACTAAAAAGTTTGCAAAACTTTTTTTTTTTTAATTTTTGAAGAAAGGTTTGGATTTCTCCAGCAAGAAAAAAGAAGTAGGGAAAAAAAAAAAGTAGAATGCATTTTGTTTTCCACTATTTAAAAAATATGCACTTACTGGGAAGGGAACACACCAAAATTCTGACCATCTGAGACCTATTTGGTTCTGAGAGCTTTGTTACCTGAATCCCCATTCTGTAATAAACGTGCAATACCATATTTTTTTTGTTTTTTTTTTTTTTGTTTTGTTTTTAAGTAGCCTCCATGCACAGCATGGAGCCCTATGCAGGGCTTGAACTCATGATCTTGAGATCAAGACCTGAGCTGAGACCAAGAGTTGCTTGGGGTGCCTGCCTGAGTGTTGCAGCCGGTTGAGTGTCCAACTCTTGGCTTTAGTGCAGGTGATGATCTCAGGGTTGTGGGGTCAAGTCCTACGTACTCAGCTGGGAGTCTCCTTGATATCCTTTCCCTCTGCCCCTCCCCCTTGCATATGTGCAGGAGCACTCTCTCACTTTCTCTAAATAAATCAATAAAATCTTTAAAAAAATAATTAAAAAGAGAGGCACCTGGGTGGCACAGCTGTTTAGGTGACCAACTCTTGGTTTCTGCTCAGGTTGTGGGATTGACCTCTTGTCATGTCAGGCTCTCTGCTCAGTGTAGAGTCTGCTTAAGTTTCTCTCTCTCACTCTCTGGTCCTACCTGCCCCTTTCAAATAAATCAATCTTAAAAAAAAAATTGAATGCTTAAGAAAACAAAATCCATTATAGATAAATTAAGGAAATGAAAATAAATTTGCCAGACCTAACACAAAGAAAACAACGCACGGTGACAGTTTAGTATATATAGTCTTAGGGTCACTGTTGCATTAATCAAGACACAATGCACACACATGCACACACACGCACATGCGATAGTATGAACCGCTGTGAAGTTTACTCAGCCTATAACTACTCTGCTTTCTGATAACTGTCCCCAACACATATAGTGCTGAGTGTTTCAGCCATGGTTTTCCCAGGTAACCCCATCTCTTTAATCATAGCCAAATGAATCAAGAGTATAAATGTGGCCAAACCATGAATATTCTCCCGGGGCTTAAAGTTGGTAACATAAGGTACAGAGAGGCTGAGACACTGGATGGGGCAGTGACTCTACCTTATAAGCAGAGGCAACAGATGGCAGGATTTTGGAAGACTGAGAGAACAGCACTGTGATTCCCAGTAACCTAGGTCTTTTTTTTTTTTTAAGATTTTGTTTATTTATTCATGAAAGACACACACACAGAGGCAGAGACACAGGTAGAGGGAGAAGCAGGCTCCCTATAGGGAGCCTGATGTGGTACTTGATCCCAGGATCTCATGAGATAATGGCCTAAGCCAAAGGCACCACTGAGCCACCCAGATGCCCAACCTAGATCTTTTTGAATGATGAGATTCCCCCTTTAATTTTCAATAAAGACATTCACATCCCTGTAGCCAAAATTGCTTTAAGACCTACTATATAATATTTTGTAACTGGCTTTCTTTGGTAGTAATATTGAGATGATTTCCTTTGTAGTTAACACTATCCTGAACATCCTCTCACATAAATATTTTATGAACAATTTTTCCTAGAATAAGTTGTCTTCTGATACAGATGGATAATCCACCTTTAAGAAAGTTTTATTGGGGCTCCTGGGTGGCTCAGTGGTTGAGCATGTTCCTTCAGCTCAGGGCGTGATCCCGGGGTCCTGGGATGAAGTCCCACATTGGGCTCCCTGTAGGGAGCCTGCTTCTCCCTCTGCCTGTGTCTCTGCCTCTCTCTGTGTGTCACTCACGAATAAATAAGTAAAATCTTTTTAAAAAGGAAAGTTTTACTAATTTACATTATAATCACCAAACTAAAATAAGGTCTAATAAACTTTACACAATTTTTATTGAAATAAAAATGTGACAACATTTAGTGGTTTATAAGATCCTCTAAGAGCTATTGTTCATAAGAGGACCTAATAAATCCTGTCACTTCAGCTGAATAAACTGTCTGAAATTCAGAACAATTCAAGTTGATACATTTACTATTTATGGTCAAAGATCACTGGAAGGGTGTTTGGAAAAAAATGTCAAGTTCAATGTGAAATTTAAAAATAACAAGAAAAAATCCAAACAAAGCCAAGTTATAGATTCTTGGGAAAAGAGATAACATTTTGGAGTTTTTAAAGAGCATCATCAGTCCTATTCATCAAAGTGTTGTTTTAAGAATATTATTTTTGGAATAACCTTGATGTTTCATCTTTTGAATCATCTAGTCCCCCCTCCAAAGTCATATAGTAGCTGTGTTGGACAGCAATATAGCTTTTTTGAAACTATTTTAAGCTGAATATTAGCTCTACTAAATATGCATCCTAAGGACCATCTGGCAAGTTTTTTGATAGAAAGGAAAGCTTTGGAAAAAAAAATGAGGGAGTTCTTCATACTCATGGGTTTCAGGATTATAGCATAAAGGGAGATTAATACTCTCCTTTGTTGATTATGACATAGTTTTGAAACAGACTGTCCTTAAGAAAAAGAAAATTAAGTGAATATAGGAGTGTTAAGATCTCTTCAAGACTTCAATTCTTTTGGATATATATTCAGACGTGGGATGGCTGGAAAATATGGTGGTTGAATTCTTAATTTTTTGAGGAACCTCCATACTGTCCCAAAGTGGATGCACCATTTTACATCCCCATCAATGGTGCACAAGGCTTCCTGTTTCTCCACATTCCCACCAACACTTCTTTCTTTTGTTCTTTTGATAAAAGCCATCCTAACAGGTGGGAGGTGATGACTCACTGTGGTTTTGATTCACAATAGCCAAGATGTAGAAATAACCAAATGACTGTCACTGGATGAAAAGATAAGGAAACTGTGGAATAGACCAATAATGGAGTAGTGGTCTTTAAAAAGAAAGAGATTGTGACATATGTGGCAACATGAATGAACCATGAGGACATTATGCTGGAGGAAGTACACAGAAGGAAAATACTACATGATTCCACATATATGAGATATTAAAAATAGTCAAACATAGAATCAGAGAGTAGAATAGTGGTTTTGAGGGGCTCCAGGAGGGGGTGGTGGGGATAATGTTTCAATTCTGCAAGGAGTAATTTACAGAGATCTGATGTACACTGTACCTAGAGTCAGTAATACCATATTGTACATTTAAAATTTTCCTAAGAGGATAGGACTCATGTTATGTGTTCTTACCACAATAAAATACTTTTTAAAAAGCTTAAAATTACTTAAAAGTCAGGAGTCGGGTAAGGGAGAGTAACGCAGCACTATGCCATATCCTATTTGCTTAGTTGAACCAGTGCTTCCTTTTAAATCATGTTCCCTTAAGACAATAGTCTCTATTTTCCTCGTCCCCTTCGCCAGTGGCCTCTCTTGAAAAATCATCCTCATCCACAGATGGTCAACATTATGATGGAATTTTGTTTTCCTCTCATGTGAATTTGGAGCTGATAGAAGCTTCTCAGCTCCTTGCTGGGACCTGCTGACAAACCCGCTGGCCCCAGAACTATCTGTGACGTCAGGATGATGCTTCTGAGGTTCCTGTTGGTACCTTCTGCTGAGCCATGGGGCCCAGCTGGACAAGCAGCGATGAGGACTTAAGAGTTCACACTCACTACCCCACAAAGCCAATGTGACCTGGAGTGGCCCACCAAATCCTTCACTATCTTTTCCCCATTAAAACATGACAGAGCCTAGTTTTTAACAGAGAGACCAGGGAATGGGTTAACCACTTCAAATTCCCTTTGGAAGCACTTGGGAAGAAACTGCCAAACAAGACCTCTTTTGTAAACTAAGGGGGTTGCACTCGAAATTCTCCAACAGCGTTTGATGACTGACGTTCTAGTAGTCAATGGTGAATCAACCCTGAAACTTGCACTGAGGTGGTCATACTAAGGAAAATATAGTGTCTGGGGAGAAGTGAGATATCTGCATGAAAAATGGGGTGCCCCCAAAACAGTTAGGGGGAGGAGACAGGAGTCAAACCAATAGCCCTCCCTGGCTAATCAAGTGACTCACCTATGACAGCATCCCTCCCTCGCTCCATACCTCCAAAAGTATGTTTATCATCAAGCATTGCCACTGACAAAAAAAAAAAAAAAAAACCCACAGGCATCTTAGACAGGATGGTGGTAGTCCTTCTCTGATATGGTCGTCTCCACCCCATTTTTATGGACAATTTGCTACACTTACCGGCGCCAGAACACAAGGAAAGGGTGACTATCTGGGCTCCTCTATTTACACAGATTTGAAGTGCCTTGGACGGTTCCATCACATACCTGGCCGCCCCTGGATGTCTGGTTGATTCATTTCTAGGGCTATCAGAAGTTTACACTGGAACACAGTACGGGCACAAAGACCTGATATTATTGACACCAAAGGTCACACTTTGGATTAGGTGCTAGGGGCCAGGCCTCTAGAACACAGGAGCAAACACAACAGTCATTTTCCAGGAGCCAAATCAGTGGGAAACATGGCAAAGAAGATGAAGCCGAGAGCTATTTTGGGGGCTGTCTTAAGGACGTAAAAAGTCACAAAGCAGAAAACAGTCTCAGGGGGATTTTCCCCACCTTTCTTCCCAGCTCCAGAAACACTCTCCATAGCTCTTTTGGGATCAGAGCCAGAAGACCCTTAGTGAGAATGCCAGTGGTCTGCTTCTAGCCCAGTTACCTGCTCTCTGGATGCCTGAGCAAACGGGGATGGGCCCTGCTCCTCTGCAGCCTCTGGGACAGCTCCTTCCAGCTTCCCAGCGATGTTCTTGGACTGCACTAGTAGCTCCTGGCGCAGAGCTAGGCCAAATTCTCAGATGTGCCAACTCACAGCTGGGGATGCCAGACCTGGCATGGGGGGCCGCCTGCCTGGGGCCATGGGCTATCCTCAAGAAAACAGGGTTTGAGAAGGCCTAAGGTTTTGGCCCTAAGCTGTGGTTTGATGCCAGTGGGTTTCTGTACCTATTAAACATGGTCTTGTGGAAATACCCTAAAGATTTATATAGAAAGCATTGCTCCCCAAATTGGAGAGTGAACTGCAGACCAGATCCTCACAGGCACCCCATCATTCTATGCTCAGTGCCTAATTTGGGACATCCCAATTCCTTCTCATTGTCTGAAAACATTCATTTTTTCAAATACCTCAAAGCAACAGACTCCACCTTTCCTAAAAATCTTACCCGCACATCCTGTAGGAGACCCGATGACAGTGGGGCCATCCGGTTATAGGCAATACCTCCTCCATCCCATCAGCTCTTCCACTGCACAGCCTGTGGTCCCCTGAGGTCTAGCCACAGATCCCTTAAGCTCTGAGAAACATATTTGAAAACCATGGTTTAAGGATTTTTATAAACAACTTAAATCTTTCTAAAATCCAATTTCAAAATCACCAATTTTTAGTGGGGGTGGGCAAAATAAGTAAATTCACATGTAGTCAAGGGTCAGAAGGCAGTGAACAAACATCTTTGGGGTATAGGGTGTAGGCCAGGCACTGTGCTAGGCAGTGGAGATAAAGAGATTAATAAGAGATCATCTAATATTGAATTGTTGCTGAGTGGCATTAGGAAAGCTACTTGCATCTCTCTTGCTTCACGTCCTTGCGAAGTAAATGTGCTGACCATGTGAGAGCTGATGATTATTGTCATCTGGAGTCTCTTCAGTTTCCACTAGGAGAAGCTGGGTTCCAGAGCAAGCTATCAGGCTGAAGGCCTAGCCTCAACTTCTGGTCTCCTGGCTTCCAAATGAGCAGCATTTCAGACTTCCTGACTGCAGAGTATGGGAAAGTTCAGTGAGGAAATACTGATGAAAAGGACTGGGAAATTGCAGGGATAGTGGTGGTGCCTGGGTCTCCTGACACAAAGATGAAGGGCTGAAGACATTCTGTCTTAGATGGTGGTGTGAAAGGCCTCCACGGGGAGGGTGCCAGAGCCTCACATGAAGGACACTGTCAACCCAAATATATCAGTGTAGCAGACAACGAGTTCCCAACAGATAACGTTCCTCCTTACTCTCCAAATGCCTTAATATTTGCAAAGCATTTTCATTGGTAGTATCACATTTGATCCTCCTAGCAAGGATTTAGGTGCATAGGAGGGAACCTATCTCCATCTTAGAGATGATAAACCAAGCCCCAGAGATATAAGAAGACTTCCCAAGGTCAGACAACTGAAAGCAGAGCCTGGACATCTCAACAAGTCGGGAGTCCCCACATCTTCTGTTCAAGTAGTAATGTACTAAGTTAGAAGCAGGCATGAGTCTAAACTTTGGCCTGGGAGCAGGAAAATGGGAGTGACTTTGAGAAAATTAAAGAAGAAAGGGATGGACTTGTACTGAGTATAACCATCGTATCAAGATAAAGCAGTTACTGCCTGGACTCCTATAGCAGAATGGGGAAGGCAAGCATGTCAAGGGGTAAATAGTACCTAGTATGATGAATCCTAGACCAGATACATGTATAGGGGCTGGTTTAATTGCAGTAACCAGGTGATAGGTGTATTTTATTCCCAACTCAAGGAGAACATAGAGACTCAGAGAGGCTAAGTAACCAGTCCCCAGGTCATGCAGCCAGTACACAGGAGGAGAAGGATTTGACCTTCACTCACTCTGGAGTTCAGCTCTTTGGACTTCACCTAGCTGCCCTTAGCTTCAATGGAAGCATCCGCAGGCATGCTGGTGGGAGTGGGTAGGAATAATATTATTTCATTTATGTTTTATTGATGTGGTGCTGTGATATTTATCTAGGAGCTTTCATCTGAGCGATGTGAAGTGTTTAATAAACAGGTTCCTTTATTGCCTCTCTCCCCTTCTACTGCTCCACCTGAGTCCTTGGGAACCAAGAGGTTGTCAGGGATGGCCAAGGTCACAAGTATGGACAGGTGTATGTGTGATGATGGCTCCCCAAGTGGGGACACAGCTGTGTTTGGCGATAACAGCAGTAATCTCTTACTTTGTATATCTCTGTTGTTTACTAGCCTCTTTCATGTCCAACTTTACTTGATCCCCACATCAGTCATGTAAAATAAGCAGAGCGAGCAATTTACAGAAGAGGAAACTGAGGCCCGGAGAGGTCAATTAATTTGCCTGAAGACACACAGCCTGTCATGAGAGAACTGTAGACAAAAACCCAGGTCTGCACAAAAGTGCTGCTGTATGCTGGTTAAGAGGCTGAGCTTTGGAATCAGGTGGACCGACCAAGAGTTCTGCACCTACTATGTTTCTTCAGACCTGGAGGCCTGCCATGGTCGACCTGACCTCATCTCTCTGATCTTGTTTCTTGATCCGTGAAGTGGACACACTAGTCACTCCTACATCAGTAAGCTGTGAGGAATCCACATGGGCATTGCACCTACAGAATGAATAACTTACCATAGTGCCTGGCAGATAGGGAGCTCTCAGTCACAGCAGCTTGAATGAAGGTCCCAACCAAGACCTCCTCCCACTCTAACCACTGCCTGGAAGGAAGGAGTGGGGCTTGCACCAGAAGTGGTCTGTCTGGAGGCAGGTCAAGGTGCAGCTGCCACCCAAGCTGAGGTTCCCAGCCCCCGTTTCTTTCCCCTTAGGCATCAGCTCCTGTGGGGGGTGCTTCTCAGGCACGTACTCCCCAGCTCATCCCCAAAGTGGCCCTGCCCACCTGTCTCCAGTCCTCCCAGCTGGCAGCCCCGCTTTGCCTGGGAGTAAAGCAGCAAACCTGCGTCCTCAGGTGCTCTCCTCCTAGCTCCCCCACCAGGAGATAGAGCCAAGGAAAACCAAAGCACTCTGTTTGTTTTCTAAGCTGGAGCCAGGAGCGATTCCCGTAAGGCACGCCTGGCTTAATGGGGCTGTGTCTGGGCCTTGCCTCTAAGCCAGGCTCTGGCAGAGGTAGAAGGCTGCTCTCCTGCCTTGGCCCCACTGCACGCAGTGGCATTTGCTTAAGGTGATTCAAAGTCCAGGCCAAGGGGGCAGAGATGGAGGGAGGCTTGGTTCTGGGTCTGACTGCGATGACTTACCATGTGATGCTGGGCCTGCCTCGTTCTCTGCTTTCAACCTCGGTATCCTCACTTTTACCAAAAGTTGCTTTTTCTAACTCAGTAATTCTCCACCCTGGTTGTTTGAGGGAATCACAAGGATAGTCTTGAAAAAATAAATGCCTGAACCTCTCCCCCATAGATTCTCATCAAATTGGTCTGGTATAGGGTCTGGGCAGTAGTAGGCTTCAGAAACTCAACAGGTGAATCCAGTAGGCACCCAACATCTAGATCCATGGGGCTAGGGGAATTCTGAGAGCCATGTGAACTCTCTCATTCAGCCATTCTATGAAAGAGGTGAAAGGGTAGAGGCAGAGAATTCTAGAAGGAGAAATCCTGATGGTTGTTTGTCTTTAAACCTCCATCTAATCAAAAGACCTCATTGGACAGATGGGCAAACAGGCCCAAAGAGAATGGATGAGTCTAAAGCCATCTAGTGAGTCACTGGTAGCCCAGTCTAAACCTGGGTCTCCTGAGTCATATCACAAATACCACAATAAAGATAATAAAAGGATTCAAAGGAAGGATGAGAAGCAGCTGAAAGGAAAGCAAGAAAGGAAAGGCAGAGGAGGGCAAATTTTAAAAGGGAGAGAAGGATGTAAAAGAAGAGGAGGCAAGGGAGGAGAAGGTGGGTGTGTCGGGGAGGAAGAAAGAAAGGAAAGCCACGGCAGGGGCACGAGCCACTCTGAGTGTTCCCAGTGAGTCAGGGCAGCTCTGAGCCACACTTGGCGGTACAGCGCGTATTCGGCAAATGCAACCAGGGCAAGAACTCCCATCCCAGCTGGGGCCCCAGGCCCAGGCTGGAGCCTGCGTGGGGGCGGTCTGACTCACAGCTGCTTCCTCACCCGGCTTCCAGCCTCTTGCTCAATCCAGGCAGCAGGCGGGACGGATGCTCTTTTGCAAGGTGATCCCAGCAGAGAGGGCCTTGAACCTTTAGGAAAGAATTCTGGCTCCGGGTAGGGAACAGATGCGAAAGGGAGACCCTGTATGAATCCCAAAGAGGCCTACCCTCTTCTGCCCCCAGGCCTGTATCTGATGCCCACTGGAGTGCCTGTCCCTAGACATCCTACCTAACATGGAATTCAAGGCCTCCCACATCTGGTCCTGTAATAGCTTTACTCACATCCTCCTCCAGGCTTTTTACTCTACCTGTAAGGCCAGTTATTTCCCCAGACATGAAGAGAAGTGTCCTATCTCTATACCTTGGCTTATCACGCACTCACTCTTCATCCCATGGATTCCACAGGCATCCTTCACACTCCAAACTTACAAAAACCTCACAAGAGGTACTCCTGTTTTAATTCCGCTTCTTCCAAACAGCCTTCTCAAGATCTCTACAGTCAAAATCACTCCTTTCCTCCTCTACATTTCCACATTCCATCAAGTGTCCTGTCCCTCTCCTGCAACACCCACCACCCCGGAGTGACTACTGGATCAAACCACAGAACCAAAAGTTCCTAGGTGACCAGATTATGTCCATATGATGTCTATGGACAGTGGCACTGGACAGATACGTGCTTTATGTGTGCTTTGAGCGACAGCACCCTCATCTGAGAGGCGGGGCGTCACTTTTTACCTCCTAGGGTAATTGTGACCATCACCCTCAGCAGTGTGGGTGAGGAAGAGATCAGGAAAGGAGAAAAAAGAGAAAGTAAGAGTGAAGCCTAAACGTAAGAATGCTGTTAGGCTCTTTTACTAATGAGGAAATAGCCTGGAAGATCTGAAAAAAACATTATACTCAAGACTGCCTCCCCTCCTCCTATTAGCACTGAGAGAAAGGTAGGAGTTCCGGTCCGTAAAAATGGAGACAGACCCTACCTAATGTTAGAAAGCTTGGGCCAAGGCCAGATTAGAACTCGGACACTCCTGACTTCTAGAGGCCTAGTCTTGCTCTATGGCTCTGTTGTCTGTCCGGAAGACAGGCAGGCTGGCCCCACTGTCAGCAGATGTCAGCCTTTGGGCAAATGGGACCCGAGAGCCTAAAGAAAGCAAAACACACTCAGGGAAAACCTGCCTTCTGCCCTTCCCAGGACGCCAGGACGCGGAGTGGGGAGAAGAGAAGAGGCATTCCAAGGCCCGCAGAACACTTTGGGAAAACATTTATTTCGTTTCATCATTCCAAGTTGATTCTCAATCATGGTGACTCTCAAACATTAATAGACATGGAATCACGTGGGGGGGGGGCGGCATGTAAAAAAATAAAAGATTCCCAGAAATTCTGATTCAGTAGCTTTGGAGTCAACCCTATAATTTGCATTATTAACTTGTTCTCCCTGGTGATTCTGATATAAATGGACCACACATTGCAAAACACTTTAGCCCATGCTCCAGCCTAAACCATCTCTCTCTTCTCCCAGCATAGCCTGCCCACTTGCTCAGAATTGTCTTTTACTGAGAACACTGTTTATTTTTATTTTTTTAAATAATAAATTTATTTTTATTGGTGTTCAATTTGCCAACATACAGGATAACACCCAGTGCTCATCCCATCAAGTGCCCCCTCAGTGCCCACCAACCAGTCACCCCCACCCCCCACCCTCTTCCCCTTCCACCACCCCTAGTTCGTTTCCCAGAGTTAGGAGTCTTCCATGAGAGAATACTGTTTAAATTGACGTGTATACTCCCTTCCCTTTCCTCTGCCGTCACCTATTATTTCTTCCCATCCTGTTTCCTCTTAGTCTGGACTAGGAGACAAGAATATGATGGCGCAGCAGCACCCCATTACCTATGCAAGGTCAGACCCTACTAATGGGCTTCAGATTATTGAAGCTCCACATCTTGACTCTTTCAGGACTTATTTTTATCAGTTACTATAGTTCCCTTCCTCCATAGTTGCTGCTTCTTCTATACACCTTTCCTTTTGGGGGACTGGCCCCAAGCTCCACATAGTCAATGATCTCAGCTCAACCTTCAAAGTCTACGTCCACTCTTCCTGTTCAGTCTTCTGCTCTAGCAACCCTCCACCGAAACACACACACACACACACACACACCACCACCACCACCACCACCATCACCTTCACTGCCCTGTGGATTCCACCTCTCAGCATCCCTCCCCACACCATCCTCATTGTCATAACTCTTATTTTCCCCAGGAGCACCACAGTTCAGTGAGATTGGAGAGGAGTATGAGGAGTAAGATATCAAACTGGGAGCAAGGGAGCAGGATCCTCTCATCTCATATTCTCAGGAAATAGGAGGAGCTGTGGAGAATTAGGGAAACTCAGAGAAGGGAAGATGATGCCCAGCCAAGTTTATCCATATGATCAGCTTTATGGCCTATCCATAAAGGTATGGCCAACAAATTCTAAAATAGCTTTCCATATTGTACCCATACATTGTGTAAACACAAGTACACACAAATAATATATACACAAATGTATGTGTGTACATATACTTGTGCACATACATACACACATAAAAATGTGCATATAACACACATATTTATATATTTATGTGAATATATATAATTATACAATTATACACTGTACTGTAACAAATTTTAGAGAAACAGAAGAACCCACAAAGACATTGCTCCCTTTCTTCAGGAGTTGCCAAAGACCAGAGGTGGCCCACTGGACTCTTGTAACAACTCAGATTATTCTTCATTTGTGGGATGTGTGAAGGTGTGGGTGAGCAATCATAGCATTTTCTTAACCAACTTCCACCCCATGCCTCACTTAATCAATCTAAAATAGGCGTATTATTAGGAAATCATGTATTTTGTTCATTTTCATTTCTTTTCTTTGGGGATATTATTGTATATGGGGAGGTGACTGCTTATCTTAGCTGGAAGTGAGTTTAGAAAAAACAGAGTGGGTTTTTTAAACTCTTATTTAAACAGAGAACCACTTATTTCTAATAAGCTCTTTGAGGAAACCTACCAGGTAAAGGTTAGACTCTCTGCTAGCAGCAGGAGGTAAGTGAGCACAATTTCCTGTCCATTCTAGTTTGCTTCCCTCAGGAGTTCTTGAGGTGCCTTAAAGCATCCCTCAAGTTCTAATAACATAGTTTTGAAAACTGTTGATCTAATCCAAACTCCTTATCTTGAGAGTGAGAGAAAGAGGGAGATAGTAGCCATAGTAAGAACTAGAATGTGAATCCCTGATGACCAACTCCCACACCAGTGTTCCTCTAGCTCAGTGGTTCTGCTGTGCATCCTGGGGTAAAAAACCCAATTCAGGAGTCAAAGGAAAGATGGAGAAGATCTAAGGCCTGGAACCCTGAAACTGGGCATTGCCTGGGACTATGCTGGGGTCCAGCCACTCTGATCTAAGCCACCATGGTCACAGCAAATGAACAAACCCAGCCTCTGTAGGGAAGTCAAGGGTTTTGGGTGGGATTCTATAGCTTTCTTTGGAAATACATGAAATTTTTTTTTTTTTGTATCATGACAAGAATGGGAAAGGTTCAGTGGTGGGGGTGGGGGTCACTAAGGCTGAAAGCAAGAGGCCCAGTACAGAGAAGACAGAGGCAGGATCAAAGGATGAGGCTAGGTGAGACTCAGAGTCTACGAGATGTCTGAGCCCAGCTTTGGCATAACTAACCCCTCTCAAAGACCAAGTTTTTCCTCTCTCTCTTTGCTTTTTTGTTTCACAAACTTCTTTTTTTTTAATGGTCTGCAAATCTACAGAGATGCCAGGAAAGAGGCCAGAGAGTCTACCTTTGACTCTAAAATAAGACTGATCAATAATCAGTCTTACCTCAGTTCATTTTAGCTCCCAAATTAAGAATAAATTAAAAGGATGCAACTTTAGATGTTTACAGCATTTACCTACAAGGAACCCTAGGTGAGGTAGTGAAGTCCAGACAGCATGGGGCCAAGGATCGGTACTCACTTTCTTTCACTTTCTCTTTTGGGCCTCAACTTCTCCCATCTGTTTTATTATCATTATCCTTCACAGATATTTACTGAGCAGACACTGTGCATAAGGCACAGTGTTAGGCCTTGAGAAATGAAAAGCACATGTGGAAAAAAAATGCTCTCAAATCACTTATAAGCACACATCTCTGGAATACAGCAGAAAGAGTGCTGGCTTTGGAATAGAAAAGACATGGGCACAAGTCAAATTTCGACCTGCCTAGGCTCCTGTGACTTGGGCAGAGTGCTGCTGCTGAATCTCCACTGCTCCATGCATGAAGTTGCAATAGTAGCACCCACCTAGCACAGCCCTGAGCACATAGTTGGTACTCAATGAAAGTTACTGTCTTCCCTCAGTCTCCTAGAAAACCTGGGGAAGTCAAAGTTGGGGTGAACTTGTCTCTCAGTTCTTTGACCTTGAGCAAATGTTAAAGTTTGGTAGGTTACCATTGGAAGAACAGAACACCTAAGCCCCTCCTTACATTTAGTTTTGTACATTGGGCCTTTCTAAATTGTATTTTAAGGAAAGGTCTGCTGATATTAAACGGAGGAGGATGGGGCACCTGGGTGGCTCAGTCGGTTAAGTGTCTGACTCTTGATTTTGGCTCAGGTAATGGTCTCAGGGTCATGAGATCCCAGCCTAGCATGAGGCTCTGCACTGCTTAATAGTCTCACTCTCCCTTTCCCTCCTACCCTTCTCATGCTTTTTTTTTTATTTTTATTTTTTATTTATTTATGATAGTCAGAGAGAGAGAGAGAGAGAGGCAGAGACACAGGCAGAGGGAGAAGCAGGCTCCATGCACCGGGAGCCTGACGTGGGACTTGATCCCAGGTCTCCAGGATTGCGCCCTGGGCCAAAGACAGGCACTAAACCGCTGCACCACCCAGGGATCCCTCTTTTCATGCTTTAAAAAAATAAAATAAAATAAGAAGGAAGGGTGGGGAAGAAAAGGCGGGAATGAAGGGAAAGAAAGATGTATCAAAAACAAAAGAAAAAAGAAATTAAGAAATCAAGAAAGAAAAAAATCAAGAGGGTTGATAAGCAAAGGGTGTTCTACTAGTAATAAGTGGGCATAGCTAAAGGTGTAAGTTGCTCAAGAGCATTGAATGATGAGTGAATTATTAAACTATTCATTGTCAGAGTTCAGCCTGCTTGTAACTGATTTACTCTCAAGTTTTCATAATTTAGCACAAATTACCTTCTCACTAAAATAATTGTTTGATTCCACTGTACTTCTTAACTAGGGTAGAAAAATATACAGTAATAACTAGAATGCTGAAAACCTAGTACCCGTCTTAATACCTCAGACACAGAGTGGTGAGGTGGGAAAAAAAATGACAATCTTTTTCTTGACAAAATCCTTACCCAGTGAGACCTTGCTCCTGAAAAAACAAGTTATTCCCTTCATAGAGGCCATTGGTGTGTGTTCAGGGGGCAGGGGAAAACCTGCTCTGGAGTTCAGAGTCCTGGGTCTAGTCCCACCATTGTCACAGATTTACTGTGTGACTGGCAGCCAGTCCCTTCCCTGGTAAAAACCATTCTACTGGGTCACATGGTGTTTACCAAAGTGTGGGACACATCAAAATTAAATCACTTAATGAAAAAAAATAAAACAACCACCTTCTAATTTTCTTTCAGCTCTTTAAATTTAGTTTCAGAGAATGGCTTGGGTAAGTGCTGATATTCTTTTTGACAATTCTGTAACATGTGCCAACCTCCTTTCTTTAAAAGAATAAGCCTCTGGCTCAGAACCTTCTAGAGGCAATACCATCTGTCCAGAATTATATAAAATTGTTTTGTTTTTACTGTATTGATTTTTAGAGTTATCTTCTATTTATGGCAAATAATCCTGGTTTTCCATTTACTGGTAGTGACATAAATTTCCCATTTTGAAATCATCGATTTAACCAAAAATAAAAGTAATAACAAAAAAAAGAAAGGAGTCAGTGTCAAGAAGAGCACATCAAGTTACTAATATCTCAGGTATGGCAAAACTGTGAAGGCGATGCTCAAGTGAGGGCTAGGAGAAAGTGTGCTGGATGATTTTCTGGGGTCCTTCGAGGAGGGAAACTCTGGGATTATCTGAGCTCTTCAAACTCTGAAACTGCCAGCCAGAACATTCTGAAGGGGATCAAATGAACTCTGTTTTTCAGGGAAACCAGGTTTTGGTTTCTTGGAAAAATAATTCATATTAAGTGATACCAGGATGTTGAGGAGCATTTATTCTCCTCAAGCAACTGCCCATATGGGAGAGAAGTGGGGCTACACAGGCCCTGGAAAGAATATAGGCCTCCATGACATTAGAGACCACAGAAAACAGTCCCCAGCTGCCACCCCAGCAAGCAGCTGAGGCCCTCTGATTTCTCTGAGCTCCCCGGCCTGGGCCTCTCCACTCCCTGGCCAAGAAGAGAGGCAAGGCCAGCTGCACAGGCCAGCCCACTCACGCACAGCTGGATCTCTGAGCCAAGGCAAGTCAGGGGCCCAGATACAGTCCCCTTCTCCTGCACGCACACCCCACCTAAGTTTGAAACATAGCAGAGCAAGAGGGTAAAACCAGGACAAGCCCAAATTGCAGAAAACGGGTTTCAGTGGGATGGGGGTGGGTTCTCTCCTCCTCTGCACTCAGTATATTCCACCCCCCACCCCACCCCACTCCACCCCACCCCGAGGCCATCAGAGTTCACCAAGACCTCTGGCTGAAGCTGACCTCAGGGAAAGCTATTGGATAGGGCTCTGAAGACACTGCGGAGGAGGAGGAGGTCCCCAGTCCTGGAGGGGGAGGAGAAAAGGAAGGGGATGGATTTCTCCAAAGATTTAATATTTACTAAATAATAAACATGGCCACCTAAACAAACAAACAAAACCCATTCCAACCCTGTACCTGACAGCTGAATGACAGAAGCTGCTGGCTCTGGAATGAAGAGAGGCCTCAGGGTATAGGAGCTTACAGAGGGATGGATTTTTATTCAGGATAATTAGCATCTCGAGTTGAGGGCTGCTAGTTCTGGGAGTACATCGACCCATCAGGAGACACGGTGCAAACTCACAGCCTGGCAGCGCTGGGCAAAAAGGATCTTCTATGCTCATCTATAAGATCACTTGCTCAACAACAGTGAAGTCAACCCCTGCCAGCTGCAAGGCTCAGAGCTACACACAGAGAGGACAGTGGCAAACAGTCCAGATGCTGTCTCTGCCCTCCAAGTACTTTACTTTCCAGCAGGAAAAACAGAAAATTTGAATAACTAGTTGCAATGACGTCTGAAGAGAGCTCTGAAGCGAGCAAGTGCTTGAGTGTCATCTCACTTGTGCTGAGAAGTTTCAGAGAGAACTGGAGAAGTGTCTCAGCGTCCCTGGTCTGGAGTTTCCTCATTGGTGGCAAGCATGGGGGTCTAGATTCATGCCTTTAAGTTCCCTCAGCCCCTGCTTATACTTGGTTTTGTATATTGGGCCTTTATAAGTTGTGTTTTATGGGAAGAGTTCTGATATTAAAAGGAGGAGGAAGGGGAGGAGGAGAAAAAGAGGGAAGGGAAGGAGGGAGAGAGAAATATCAAAAAAGAAAAAAAAGAGGATCATATGGTTCTTGTTTTTTCTCTTGCTGATATGATGAATCACATTGATTGTTTTACGAGTGTTGAACCAGCCTTGCATCCCGGGGATAAATCCCACTTGGTCATGGTGAATAATCTCCTTAATGTATTGTTGTATCCTATTGGCTAGCATCTTGTTGAGAAAAAAAAGAAAGAAAAGAAATCAGAAATCATGAAAGAAAGCAAGAAGGAGGTTGGTAACTTAAGATGGTCACCAAGATTCCCTCTGGTTTGGGGTTTCTATGGCAGCGGTGACACAAACGTCCTGGACTTTAACCTGGTGCTGCTGGGTTGTATGAAAACCTAGAACTATGACCATTTTCACATACTGAAAGAGTTTTCTACCCACTTTATCCATTTTTTTGTTTTGTTTTTAAAGATTTTATTTTATCCATGAGAGACACACATAGAGAAGCAGGACATAGGCAGAGGGAGAAGCAGGCTTCCACGGGAAACGCAATGCAGGACTCAATCCCAGGACCCCGGGATCACGGCCTGAGCCAAAGGCAGACGCTCAACCACTGAGCCACCCAGACATCCCTCCATATATATATGTTTTTTTTTTTTTGTAAGCACCCAGAAGGCTGAGGTCATTAGTGTATACAGGGACACACACACACACATACACACACACACACACAGGGATGAGTTACAGCATACGCATAACATATATGCACCTCTGAGTGTGACTAAGTATTGTTCAATTTAGCAATGTAATGGTTAAAAGGGACAGCTTTTTGAGTCTAAATGACCACTTCCTGGATATGTGGATTTGAGGAACTGACTTAAGGGTTCCAAGTCTCAGTCCCTTTTTCTGTGAAACGGGAAGAGTACTGTGTAACTTTGCAGGATTCTTGAATGGATTAAATAACAGTGTAATTATAGCAGCCACCGTGGTGGGTAGTGAGCAAGAGAAACCTGTAAATGATGATTTTCTTTTGCTTTTATGCCTCTTCCTCAATGCCCAGGCATGGATGGCCAGAATTTTTGCTCTGTGCCCTTCTTACTCTCAATTCCGACAGAGCCACTGCCAGTTGGAAATTGTCCCTCAAGAAATCCCAGGTTGGTACAGAAGTGAAAGGACTGTAATTTGGAGGATCCTAGATTGAGTCTTTCTCATTCCTATATAACTCATCATAGTAATGCATGGTCCTCCACTGGAATAGTGGGAAGCATATATAAGCAAAGATATAAAAAAAAATTAAAATTACCTGCAATCACTCCATTTCAAAATAACCACTGTTGCCATCTTGGTGTGCATTTCCCATACTTTTTTTTCTAAGTATATATAAACAAACATAATATTTTCTACGTCTCTGAGCAATTATAAACCCCTGGGATGAAAGAGGCATAGTGATAATACAGACAAACAAAACACTAAAACAAACACATACACCCCTCTCATTTTGTTCTCTGGTTCCTCAACAGCCCTGAACTGGCATTCACTTCAAGCTCTGTCCACATTCCAAGAGACTACGATTGAACATACGTTGTTGGATTTCTGTTTTTGCACAAGCCCCATTAGGGAACTACAAACACAGAAATAGAATGACTGTGCCCACCCCACTGTGGATCAGTCTTTTGGCAATTCAGTCCTGGACTCTCACCATGATCCATCACACCCTATGTGATAGGGCCTGAGATGAAGGGCACCACCCCCCATGCTCCCAGAGCTCTGAGACTGATGTCTGCACATAGCCACCATCCCAACCTTGGGTCCCAAATTCAGTTAAGTGTCATGGTGAACCATCTGGAGACCCTCAGAGAAAATATCAATACAACAGCAGTAGCAGGGGCACCAGTGAGGCTCAGTTGGTTGAGCATCCAACTCTTGATTGAACTCAGGTCATGATCTTGGGGCCATGAGATCGGGCCACGAATTGAGCTGTGCACTGGGCAGGGAGTCTGCTTAAGATTCTCTCCCTCTGCCCCTCTCGATTCCCTCCTCTCGCTTGCATGCATATGCATGCCTGCTCTCTCTTTCTTTGTCTCTCTCTCAACCAACAGCATTTACGAGAGATTATCACTGTAACAGAAACTGTGCCAAACACCCTGTATTCACCGCCTCAGATTCTCTCCTTACCTCTACAAGGTAAATACAGTCACCCCTTTTTAAGCTGGATGGAAGAGAAAAGAAAACTACTTGCCTAGGGTCACACAGTCAGCAAGTGGCTGAGAGGAGTTATGGAAGGTTCTCTCTGTCGCTTCCGTGGATCAAAGTTTGTGGAAGGGCACCAGCCATTCCCCAGCACAATCAGCGCTCACAGTCACAGGCCAATGACCTGGTATTCCTCTGGCCCAGGACACTTGCCTCAGGGAGGCAGACCTAAGCAGCCCAAGAGTATCAGGTCTGAGGAAGTCACATCTGCTCAACTCTGCTGAGCCGAGGGTTCTGATTGGGCTGGACTCTCTCAGACCACCCAGCTCAGCCTGAGCCCAATTACCCCACCCTGCTCTGCTCTGGCTGACAGGAGGCATCTGCCAGTTACCAAATTATCCTCCCTTTCTCAAGGCACCTCACACTGTGTGACACAGAAGAGTAAGCCAGGGCTACTATGGCCAAGATGTGGGTCCTGATGATGTGAGCTTGTTGGGGCCTCCGTTTCCTCAGCTGTAAAACAGAGATGAAAATACTATGGGCTCCATAAGACTGATGTGAGGATCTAGTGGATTCTGTAAGGCTGCCTGCCTCGTGGTAGATATTTAATAAATGCTCATTTATTTTTTTCATTTAATTTCTTTTTTTATAAATTTATTTTTTATTGGTGTTCAATTTGCCAACATATAGAATAACACCCAATGCTCACCCCATCAAGTGGCCACCTCAGTGTCCGTCACCCAGTCACCGCCACCCCCACCCCGCCCACCTCCCTTTCCACCACCCCTACTTCGTTTCCCAGAGTTAGGAGTCTCTCATGTTCTGTCTCCCTTTCTGATATTCCTACTTATGTTTTCTCCTTTCCCCTTTATTCCCTTTCGCTATTTTTTATATTCCCCAAATGAATGAGACCATATAATGTTTTTTTCATTTAATTTCTTGAGTATCTACCTTGAGTCTGTCATTCTTGCAGGTGCTCAAAACAGACCAGTCAATGGAACAAAGACAACAAGACAAACAATAGATTGTTGCCTTTGTGGAGGTTACACTTAGGGGGCAGAAGAAGCAGTTCTCATTCCACCCTCCTCACCTTCTTTCTTGCCAGCCGGTGACAGAGGAGCATGCCTCCTGTGAAAGGCCCTAGCCCTGTAAGGCTGGAGGAGATTTCCCTCTTCCCTCAAGTGTAAAATGCTGCTCTTAGAAGGACCCTGGGAAACTCCACACCGGGCCTTTGTTCCAGCATTAGTCCTTTGCCTTAACCTTATTCCAATTCACAGACTAATACAGAAGGCTGAGACCTTGGAAATCTCATCAGACCAGATGGACAAGAAAATAATTTAGGGAGAGGAAATTCAACAGACACATGCTGAACACATCTCTCCGCCAGGTCCTATGCTACTGGTGCTGAGAAAGAAGATGGAGCGCACACCCCGTTTTTTTCCACCATTTATTTAGAGGAAAATTCTGACCTGAATTAATTTTGAGCTGTTAATGGTCTTTTTCCTTTAATTCCATTTGATGTGTTAATGTGTAAATGTATGTACAGCTGTGGGAAAAAAAGTTCGATTATGCAGGTGCTGTCAGAGAACCCAATGAGAATGTTACAAATATATGATGTAGGCACTGCATTAGCTTTCAAAAAATCAAAAAAGAAAAAAAATCCTGAATCCAGAAACACATCTAGTACCAAGAATTCTGGATAAGGGATGATGGACTTGTCATATTATTTTCTTACTTACAGATATAAAAAGCTAAGCTACAGGGAACCTAAAGAATTTGTCCAAGGTTACACAGCTGTAACAGAATCAGGATTTGACCCCTGGAAGCCCAATTTCAGAATGCATATTCTTGATCTCTATATTATTCACCCTCCTTACTCCCTAAACTATTTATGTGTGCCAGGCATTTTATGTTCTTTTTTCCCCCGTTTAATCTACACAACAATCAAACAGGTAATTACTACTATTGTCGGTATTTTGTTGATAAAGGAACAATTGCTAAAACCAACATATATAAGGTATGCTGCTTAATAGGTAGCAGGATTGGGATTTGAACTTAGGGCCATCTGGCCCCAGTGCCCTTACTCTTCATCACTGTGTGTGTGTGTGTACTGCCATATGTATGTATACGCGTGCGCACACACATGCACACAGTGCCTCGAGCCATTGAGGTCCATGATGGGCTGCAATTACAGATGACCTGCAGGTTCCTTTGGCTTATACACATCTACCCTCTTGCTTTCTTTGCAATTCATTCTCCACATAACAGCACAGTAATAGTTGTAAAAGAAAATCTGATCATATCCCTAAATCACTAACTCATTCACTCAATAAACATTTGTTGAGACCTCATGCTTGGCATTTTTCTGGTCACTAAGAAGAGAGTGACAAAAAAGAAGTCTAGCCCTTTATGAAACATCAAACTCTTCACCTTATTTCCATTCTATTTACAGCAAAATCCCAAAGCCTTAATATTAAAACCAGGAGCCTCCCCATCCTTCCTCCTCTCTTCTTGCTTTCCCCTCACTGTCTCCTTTACTCGCAATGAGTCTGTCCATCACTCCAGCTTCCCCCAGCCTCAAATCCTGGGGCATGTGAGAGTTCTTTTTTTGGAAGTGCTTTTCCTTACCCACTCACTAGTTTTGTAATTCAATTAATGTGTGTGTCTCCCACGAGACTCTTAAGTACCATGTGGGAAGGGCTATGCCTTTTCTTATCTCAACTTCTAGCAATATATATCTGGGGCTCCAGGGGAATTTAATAAATACTTTTGGGATAAGTGAAGGTGATAAATACTATGTTAGAGGTACAGAACTCTTTTTAATGCTGAGCCAGGCGGAATACAATTACGACATTTATTTTCTTGTAGAACTTCTTTTAGTTTCCTGGGGCTAATTACTGATCATTTTTTTCCTCCCAAACTTTTATTGACATACAATGTACATAAGTTCAAGGTGTATAATGTGATGATTTGATAACATTCATATATTGTGAAATGAGCACTACAGCAAGGTTAGTTAACAACCCTCCTCAGAATTATCTTTTTGTGTGTGGTAAACACTTTTTAAGACCTAGTCTCTTAACAACTTTCCAGTACATAATACAGTACTGTTAACTGTAGTTACCATGCTGTACATCAGATCCCCAGAAATTATTCATGTTATAGATGGACATTAGTAACCTTTGACCGACAACTATTGGCTCTCACCATTCTACTCTCTATTTCTCTGAATTCAGGTTTTTTAGATTTTGCACATAAGGGAGAACATACATATTTGTCTTCTCTGACTTATTTTGCTTAGTATTATGCCCTCAGAGTCCATCCATGTTGCTGCCAAAGGTGAGATTTCCTTCTCTTTTAAGACTGAATAATACTCCTTTATAAATATGTATAAAGGGATATATGTATATGTATCATATATATATAATATATACATACACAATACACACACACACACACACACATATTTTCTTTATCCATTCATCCATGGATAGAAACTTAAGTTGTTTTAGAGGCACAGAACTTAAGTACCAACATTTAGACCTAGTCACAAGGCAGAGAAAGAAGTTAGTGGGGTAAAAAAAAAAAAAAAAAAAAAAAAAGCTTCTTAGAGAAAATGAAGTTATCTCAACTGGCAGTTGTAACTGGTGTCCGACAGGCAAAGAAGCTGGGAAAGTTACCACGAGAGCAAAGTTAATCTGCTGGGAGGGCTGAACATAGGAGGGTCTAGATGAACCCTAGGTTGTTTATAAAAGTGGAGCTGAGAGAGTTTAGGAAAAATAAGTCTGAAGACATCATACATGTTGAAAACCAATGTTCTAAAAAGAGAGAGAGACAGAGTGTCTCTGCTTCAAATTCATCCCTTGAGCACAAATCCCCCCAAACACTCCTGTCTCCCCCTCCAGCCCAGTGTATATCCTGATGCATTCAGTCACTTTTCTGTCTTCCCCTATTAGATTGTAAAGTTCTTGTGAAAATGGCTCTCACTTATTCACCTTAGTCTCCCTGATTCCTATGATAGGGGTGCTGGTGGAAACGTCTGTTGACTTAAAATGAACTGAAGTGAAATGAAATATGTCGAGGGGAAAAGTCAGTTGCATTTTCTCATCTCTGTACTGTACCAGCTGTCATCCTCCACTTCCTAAACTTTAGCTCATCAGGTTCCAGAACCGAAAAAATCATTCCAACTTTAAGAGATGAGGGAGACCACCAAAGAGAGGAACAGAACCCAAGAACGAATTTGAGAAAGACACAGACAAAATGAATCTGAGAAACCACAGGAGTCTCCTTGTCAAAATCTGGAAGGGCCTGCTGGCATCTCCCGTCAGCCCCAGGGAGCGAAGATAAAAATCCCATCCCTGTGGGTATCAAACTGCATCCACTACATACCACCACTAATTTAATTTTTACAGCCTGGACTGACCTGCCAAATTGTTATTGTCGAGATGGCCTGAGAAGGCAGCTATGGAAGGTAAGAAGGAAAAAGCCATGCCCTCTTCTTCCACAGACCTGGGTCATCCCCTTTTCATTCCCTTGGCTTTCTCCCAATTCTCATAATTGTGACTCTTTATACTTCATTAAGGGTTCCCTATGGCCAGGAAAATTTTAAAGTCTGAGGTCATTTCTCCTTCCTGAACAGCCTTTTTCTCAGCAGGCAAGTAGGAGGTAGAAACCAAAACCAAGGTGGCTGCCTTGGGCCATGAAGCTAGAATGACAGAGGTCAGATGAGGTTAAACCAAAAAATATTCCAAAAGCTGGGAGAGCCCAGCTAAGCTTCAATCCGGTATTTCCCAGAGAGGGTTTCTGAAGATGGCTCCTTTGGGAAAAAGGGTGCATCATAGTCAAATATATTTAGGAAACATTCCTTGTCAATCCCTCTCTTCGAGATTCACAACGTCCTTATCAAATTTTCCGAGAAGTTGCTGAGTATAGAAGCCACTTAGGTTTGATTAACCAACAACCTTCCAAACTAACTGATCCCAGAACTCTTTTTTTAAAAAAAGATTTTATTTATTTATTCATGAGAGAGACAGAGAGAAAGGCAGAGACACAGGCAGAGGGAGAAGCAGGCTCCATGCAGGGAGCCCAATGTGGGACTCAATCCCGGGACCCCAGGATCATGCCCTGGGCAAAAGGCAGGTGCCAAACCACTGAGCCACCCAGGGATTCCCCAGAACTCTTTTTATGTTCCATGTGGCTCGCTAATTAGAATCCCATCCCGTGTGGACTCTGTGGAGTTGAGGTCCAGGAGAAGTAAGCATGACCTTGACAGCAAAAGAATGCTTCTTAGAGGATGCAAGGTCTATGCAGGACCTTAAAGATAACGTAGGAAGAGGCAGTGGGCCTGGATTAGGCAGAGATGACGGGGGAAGGTTCTGAAGGCCATTTTGTTCATCTCATAACACACTCAGTAAACATTCATTTGGGGCCCACTCTGACCTAGAGAGCATTCCTTATGATGAAGACACGGAGACGATCAAGAGAAACACGAACTGTGATGTCTTGGAACCCGCATTCCGCAGTGGAAAGGAAAGATGTAAGTAGATGGTTACAGACCAATTCCTCTACCAAGATGGCCAGGGAAAGGGAGCTAGGACCTGAAGGTTAGTTATGAATTCTCTCAGCAGAGTGGAGAGAAAGGAATCTGAAGTAGAACAACATGAACAAGGGTTGTTCCCTTGCCATCCCTTGAATACAGGAGGCACACTCCTACCTCAGGGCCTTTGCACTTGCTCTTCCCTCTGCCAGAGACCCTCTTCTTCCAGACTCCTCATCTCCTTTGGGTCTTTGCTCAAATGTTTCTCTTTTTTGACCACCTCATTTAAAATGATGTAGCCCCCTTCCAATTCTAACACCACTTATACTTCTCCCTTTGGTATCATTTAGCATAATCTGATAAATTGTATATACTTATATTTATTTACTGATTTTTACCCTCAGTCTCCCTCTTCTTCTAGAACGATAGGTGAGGGTGATAAGAGTTCTGTGACATTGTGACCCTCCCATCCTCCAGAATGCTGACTCTATAAAACAAGAGGTTTTGTTTCTTTGGTTTATCACCAGCCCATAGCATCTGGTAGAGTAAGTATTCACTAAATATTTGTTCAATTAATGGATCAATGAATAAAATGTGGGGAAATCTGAAGGATAAAAATGGAACGGAGAGAGTAAATGTTTAGCATTAACTCTTTGTACATGGATCACAGCAATATTACAAAGTCAAGGTGCCTGGGTGGCTTAGTTGGTCATGTGTCTGATCTTGATTTCAGCTCTGGTCATGATCTAGGGGTTGTGAGATCATGCCCCACATTGCACTCTCCTTCCACCTCTGCCCCCTCTCCCGCTTACACACACACTCTCTAAAATAAACAAATAAAATCTTTAAAAAAAAAAGAAATATAAGATTGATATTACATACATTTTATAGATGAGTAACCTGAAGCTCAGAAAGGTAAAGTGATTTGCCCAGCGCTACAGAGCAAGTAAGAGAAAAGCCCAGACTCAAACCCAGATCTGACTCAAATCATTAAAATGACTTAGGCATGGTCAACTTTTAGTGATCTCAGGTGGTTCTTTGGGTTCTTGGTCTTCACCTTAATGCATTTCTCCTCTGAAATAAATACGCAGCTTTCTGAGGTGGCCCAGAGTACATGGATCTGGTTGGCTCCCAGTCATGGGACCAATGAATAATGGCATGGCAGCCTTCAGGGCTGAGGATGACTCAGCAGACCAGAAGCGTAGAGCCCATCTCTCCCCACCCCAAACACCTCATTCATTCTGTGATGTCAGGCGCCTGACTACCCCCATGCTGAGCCAGTTAATAGCTCACCCTATAAACGGGTGCGTAACAAAGTCTACTGCAAGGCCGTCATCACTCGGTCAAATTTGGCTGATCTCTGTGCTAGCCACATGATTAATTCCAACTGGCTGTGGTCTCCTGCCTGGGGTCATTCAGAAATCTTTCACTCCTTGGCTGAGTGTCTACAGACTCATAGTGTTTGTTAGGGGATTTGAGAATTTCCTTTCTCTCTCCCTCCCTCCCTCATTTCCTCCCACCTTTTCCTCCTACCTTTGTTAATTCAACCATCTAGTTTTTCATGCAGTTACACATTCATCTAGTCATTCATTCATGAATTCATCTATTCTTTCACTCATTTACTCATATATTACTCCTACATAATTTATAATCAGTATTCACTCACACTCACTCATAAAGGCATACATTGATCCACTCATTCTCTTAATCGAATTGGATATTTTAAAAGATATTATGAGAATCATTTGATCTTGTAGATTGGATTTCACCTCTTCAAGCATCGTTTTCTCACTGACAGAGGTAAAGCAGGGGGTCTCAATGGCACAGACTTCTAACACAGTTATGACCAAAGGCCTCCTCCAATTCTCTAATTCCGGGAGTTTAAGATAAACCCAGGTCTACAAGAGTTCATAGCCTAGAAAAACATCTCTCAAACTTTTTTTGACTGTGATTTATGTATTTTACATCCCAACTTAGCTCTACACATCCATGTATATATGACTGAAACAAAACTGTATGAAATTGTACCGAGCCTTGCTACACACAATATAATGAATATATTGACTTAAAAAAAATGTTGGCCAAAATCCAGTAAGTTGATTTCATGACCCACTAATGGGTGATGACCGGAAGTTTAAATACTATAGTCTAGAAGGTCTAGAGAAATAGTTCAAGAACATTTAATGCAAGATAGCTATTTGGATACCATTGTAGACCCTGCTCTCAATCTTCCAAATCCAACAGCCATCTATCTACTTGTATAGGTGCCATCTCTTAAATGCCTCTTGACTGACTTTGCTTCCCTGCATTCACTATCCCTGCCATCTCCCCCCAAATGGGCCTGACTTCCTGCCTCCAGGCTTACCCCTCCACTCCATCCTCCAAATTGCAGCCAGTGATCATTCTAAAATATGCATTTAATAAAAAGCCTATAATGCTCCGCACTTACTTGTACTCTACAAAATAAATAAATATATCTAATTCCTTAGGCTTCCCTGTCCTTTATTCTTTCTGCAGGGCCACTTCTCCCTAATTCCACTCTTGTATCTTATGCTGAATCCATGTTGAGTTGCTCTTTTATGTCTCTGAGCCTTTGCTTTTGAAGATTTTTCTGTCTAGAATTCCCATTCTACCCAATACTGGCCTCGTTCAAGGACCACCAAATAACAGAGTTTTCTATGCCACCTCTATCAAGGGGCCTCCTCAACCATCCCCCACCCCCTTTTTTTTATACTATCCTGAATGTCTGTTTGTCATTCTCCCCTGTTTGGGTCAAGGCCCAAGTTTCTGACTTCTCTTCATCCACTGGACTCAGCACAGTTTTTGGCACAGATTAGGTGCTTAGAAAATATTTTTAAAGGTGTACGATGTGCTCTGGGTAAGATGAGATTTGATGTGTTAATATATATGGCAACCCTGAGAAAGCACCAAAGAAATCCAACTACAGGGGTCTTAACTAACCAAGAGCCCAGGTCTGAGTGCTCCAAATTCCATCGCCACATTTGCACTGAGGCTGCTGCCAGCCAGTGACTGGCCCACTCCTAGGAGAAACAAGACCTCCCTCTCAGATGGTAGATTGTCTTCAGGACTCCCTGATGGCCTTGCCAACCATTACTTAAACCTCCCTTCTCTCTTTCCTCCATTCAGAGTCAACTTTCCACCACAGTCTGATGCCTCTCCCAGCCTTGGCAGCAACTGCTCATCTTCTCTTATATAGGTGTTTCCCGAAGTAAAATCCTTGGTTGTTCCATCCCATCTCAGTATGTGCTTCTTGAAGAACCTGAACTAACACACTATCTTCAGTATCTATAGGTGACGTGACTTATGAACAACCGATGTAACCGAGGTTCAGTGGTGTGCTGGTAAATGCTTAACAATAGGCTCTTGGGGTGGGGGGGGGAGGTGCTGATTTATAGCACTGGTTGACCTCAAGAGTGTAAATACCTCCACCACAACCAGTTTCACACTGCCATTGTGACATCTCTGAACATGGACTTGGAGAGAGATGTGCACAGTTGTCTTGAGGATCCAGTGCAAACCGGCTCCAGAGCACTTCTGTGAGGCTTACAAGTCAAAGTTTCTGTCTCTCTGCTAGGCATTTTTGGATAGCCCCCTGCAGTTCTGTCCACTCCTGAGTGCCCTGTAGCCAGACTGTTCTAGAAATTTCTATCAGGTCATTGGGCCAAAAATCTTGTGGACCTGTAGCTTCTCCAAGGGTCTAGGAGATGGATGGGAGGCTCTACTGATCCTAGAAATGTAGGCTCTGCTAGGGGCACCTGGGTGGCTTAGCCAATTACGCGTCCAACTCTTGATTTCAGCTTAAGTCATGATCTTAGGGTACTGGGATCAAGCCCCATCTCGGGTTCTGAGCTCAGCATGGAGTCTGCTTGAGATGTTCTCTCTCCTTCTGTACCTCCCCCCTCTAGTGACACACTCTCTTTGTCTCTCAAATGAATAACTTAAATCTTTAAAAAAAAAAAAGAAAGAAAGAAAAAGAAATGTAGGCTCTGCTAGGTGGGAGCAGTCATTTGCTATATTCTTAGAGAAGACTAGTGACACAAAAATGGCCTTGGATGACCTCTCTGGCTGTGATGTGCAAGCTGATTGAAGGAGAGAAGCTCATACTAAGCACTTTCTTATTTCACCACCCCCCATGCCAAGGTGAAAAGTATCATCTCCTGTGTTACAAACATAGAAACTGAGCCTCAAAGAGGCTATGTCTTGGATAACAACAATGAAAGAGATAGCAAAAATGGCAACTAACATTCTTTGAGTCTCCCCAGCAACCCTATGGGCTATTATCATCATCATCATCTCACTTTAAAGATGGGCTTCAACTACTAATAAATGTAGGAGCTGAAACTATAATCCTGGCACTTTATCTCTTGACCAAGGTCTAAGTATCCTACTGTAGATGCCATTAATAACACATATTAAGTCCCCAAAGTCATAAAATAGTCTTTTTCATTTCTCCTTCCTGAATAAGGACCGTGTTTAGGAAATGCACAATGCAAAAAGGAAAGATTCTGAGACCCATCTTTGCAGATAGAAAACCTGGGGTGCTCTCCCTGTTGTGGCAAGGATGCTTGGAATTCCAGTATAGGACTGTATCAGTGGACCAGCCCTCAGTGAACTCATCACATAGAGGAAGTTTTGGAGATGTTTTATGCTAAGTAGACTAAAGACCAAGAATAGCTAGAAAGAAAATTAAATATATTTGAGAACAAAAGCAGCCACTGACCTCTCCATCCTGGGAATTGGAGTCTGTAGCCAAATCTCAGCAGACACAGCTGGATAATTCCAGTGTAAATCCCCTTGCTGAGTAAGAGATCCCACCAGAATAAACAACAATAATTGAACGCTATGGCCTCCTGGCTTTACCAGCCAGCCAGCCATTCTCAACATATATAGCCTTTGAGGGGAGACTCTGGACCATTTATTTCACCAGAGTGAGTCTGGTCGCCCTCTGAGCATAGGGCCCACGACCACATATTACATGCAATGGACAAGGACAGGCCTGGAATGAAAAGAGGAAATTCCATATAAGATGGAGCAGAATCTTGACCAAACTGAGCCAGATGAGATCTAAGGGGTAGAGGACCCCCCTTCTGAAAGGGACCAAACGGAAGACAACAACTAGATGATGTGCTAAAGAGAACAATGAGGTGGTGGTGGTGGGGGGGGGTGTCCATTTTCTACTGTTCCAAAAAGACCCTTTTCTAGGCAAGGTAAGACCGTTTTTTGATTCTTACATTGACTGCTTTACCAATCCAGAAAGAAAAATGATAGCACCAAGCTTGGTCCAAGGAGGCAGGAAGGGAGGAGTGAGACTAGGGGTTCTGGGTCTTGAAAATTGGCTCTGTGACCTTGAACAAGATAGTCATCTTCTCTTGCCTGAGTTCTCTCTAAATCAGAGGTGACTGCCCCCCTGACCACATTTCCATACTGGTCAGAAAGGCCACAAACCAGTGAGGGAGGAGTGAGGGCTACGAGTCTCACAGGCCTGGTGGGCATCTGAGTGCCATCGTTGGCTAACGGTGCAACCCCTGGTAGGCCAACCACATGTCTCTGAACCTGGTTTTGCTTGTGTGTGAAAATGACCAAGACTCACTGCACCACTGTGAGCATTTTATAAAACAACACGTGCAAAGTGTTTAGTGTAGCTCCTGGCAGGGCATTAAGTACTTAATAAATAGCTGCTAATATGATTATTAACCAAAACATAGCACTAATGACAAAGGCATGTTACCGGAATTCAGCATTTCTACCTGTAAAATGACCAGATGATCCCAAATATTCCTTCCACCCCTGCTGTTTCTGATAACCCACAACAGATACTTAGCAATACAAAAAAAAAGAAAAAAGAAAAAAAAGAAATAGGTGCCCTAGACCACACAAACTGGAGAACAGAATTCTATTCTGTTCAGCCTCAATCCACATTTGGACCCACGAGTTTTCCCACCACTTCTTCTTTTCTTGACCTACAGACACCTAGGAAAACCCAAGAAGCCAGAGATCCAGCCCTGACACCCAACTCACACAGAGTAGGCAGTGTGATGATGGAGCCGAGGCCCTAATGGGCAGCGGTGGGTACCAGCATGGTAGCGCCCAAGGTGACACCTAATGGCAGGCCCACACACTGGAGGGCAGAGGCCCTTGAGGAAGGACCAACATCACAACCCCAGATTCCTCTTATTTGTGGGAGAGTCCAAAGTGTACTCCCATCATCCCACTAACTCAGAGTCTTTTCTCTGTGACTGTCTCTCTCCCCCTTTTTTTAATAATAAATATTTTTTATTGGTGTTCAATTTGCCAACTTACAGAATAACACCCAGTGCTCATCCCGTCAGGTGCCCCCCTCAGTGCCCGTCACCCAGTCACCCCCACCCCCCGCCCTCCTCCCCTTCCACCACCCCTAGTTCGTTTCCCAGAGTCAGGAGTCTTTACTTTCTGTCTCCCTTTCTGATATTTTCCACACATTTCTTCTCCCTTCCCTTATATTCCCTTTCACTATTATTTATATTCCCCAAATGAATGAGACCATATAATGTTTGTCCTTCTCCCCTTTCTATTGGCTCTTGATCAAGATCTGAAAAGCCAGAGGAAATAATTATTACCATGAGTGGAAAAGACAGGGGTCTTTGAAGTCATACTGTTTGGTTTGAATCTGGATTTCCGAACTGTGCTGCCTTGGGCAGGTGGCTTCACATTTTCAGTCTTGGTTTCTTCATCTGTAGCACGAGCTGTTAATCCCGATTTTCCACAGTTTGTTTTGTGAGCGTTAACTGAGACAATGGGTATACAGAGCCCAGCACAGTGCATGTAATAGGCTTTCAATTAGGGGGTCACCCCCCGACTCCCTTTCCTTATCAGTATAAAAAGAAATCACATGCTATATATTAATATAATCCTTTGTTCTTTGTTTTAAAAGTTTTACGTTCTAGACCTCTATCCCCCATTAGACTCTATTTTGGAAGGTGGGTTTCGAGTCTCTTATTTCTATACCCCAGCACCCTGCATTAGTCTGGACCAGGATAGTTGCTCAAGAAGGTTTGCTGATCAGAATCTGTTTCACTGAAAATCCTGTGATTCCAAGAAGAGAGTTTTATTTGCTTAGTTACATAATAAGCACGCTTTGCCGAGTCCTTTACCTTCCTGACCTTCCCCATCTTCTCCGGAGGCACAACCCCTCTGAGGTTTCACACAAGTTTTCCCTTTTAATTTTTAAAAAGCACACTTTAAAAAAAAGAGAATAGACTATATCCTGAGAGTTTTGAGAAATAGTTTCTTTGCAATGCTGCGGCCTGGGGAAAGTCAGACCGTGGACTGCAGGCAATGCCTAGATCAGGATTAAATGAGGCAGTTTGGTGTCTCTGTCCCTGCTGGGGCTGAGGCCCAAGCCCTGGCCCCAGGCTGGTGGCTCACCCTCCTAGGGGCACCACCCGCCCGAGCTGCAGACACCACATGTGTATGGCCTCCCCAGGGGTGCCATCCCAAACCAGCTTTCTGTTTGCTCCAGCGACGAGAGTAGAGAAGGGAGAAGAGGCCAAGCCAAGGACCAGATCTGGTGTCCAGCTCTCCTCCCCAGGGTCTGCTCCTCGCTCTGCCTTGTTTCACTCATTTCCATCTTCCTCAGCCCTCTTTTTTCTTCTTTCACTCTTTTCTGGCCTCCCTCTGTTTGCTCTTGTTTGAAACATTTACTAACTCCAAGTGCTTCTGATGCGTGCGGACCTGTGCCCACACAGGGAGCGTGTGTGTTGCATGGTGTGTGCTGTGCGAGTGGATGCCACGTAATGTGTTACGTGTGCCTGTTTGTGTTGGGGGGAGTGACACGGCCCATGGTACATAATATATGTCTTTGCAGTCCGCCCGTGGGGAGCTGGCTATGTTTATGCATCTTGCATGCTTCTGTTGCTTGTCTAGGATGTGCCCCTGGGAGTGTCTATTGTGTGTGGAGCGCAGTCCCCAAGCTGTGTGGCTCTGTATGCACTGTGGGTCCACTGTGTGTGGCACACTATGTGTGACTACATGCTTACTACGTGTGTCTTTGTTACCTGCTTTTTGTATACCGTACATGGCTTGCAAGTCCCTGGGGGATAACGTGTTTACATACACGCGAGTGTGTCTATGTGTTGTCTTTGTTGTTGCTCAGATAGGCGAGGTGACCTGTGTTACGTGTATTTGTGTGCGATGAACTGCATCCATGTTGTGGTTCTGCATCCCGGGTGTTGCTGAAAAAGCTCTTGGTTGTATGCTACGTACACGTAGGGTGTATTTATTGTATTTGCTGTTTGGAGTTACAATGTGCATATGCTGCATGTTTCTCTGCGTCCCTGTCTCTGTGAAATGTGTCTGTGTTTCCCCTGCCAGCTCTTCCTTCCCTTCGGGTGCCCCAGCCTCCCTCCCTCCCGTCTCCTCCCTAGGCTGTGACCGGTCTCAGCTGACACCTCCGCTGCTCTGGCAACCCGAGAACAGCCTGGAGAAAGGTCAGCTGGCCACCTTCTCGCCAGGCCTGCCCAGAGTCTGAGACTCCAGTGTTGTGTGGTGTGGGAGCGCCCTCTGTTGGTCATGTGGGCCACGAAGGGCCCTCCAGCGAGGCCTTCCTCTCCCCTTTCCAGACCACCCCCACGAGACTTCCAGCCTCATTAATAAAGGGCCCGACATTCAAAGAAAGACACTTGAGATTGGAAGAAGGTGTTATTAAGTGTGCTGAGGTGCTGGGTGCACGCCAGAAGCATCCGAAGTGGATGGTAAAGGCTTCCCCTGACCACCTACTCTGGTCACAGTCCCACGGAAACAAGGGTGAAAAGTGTGCACTGGCCCTCACTGGTGAAAGTAACAGCTACCTCCAATTTACGTTCACGCAGCTGAGACTCTCACCTGATAACTTCATGCTTCCCCCTACTTCCCCAGGAATAATTTCCCAAGGCTTCGACTTCCAAGCAAGCAGATCCAAGCAAGCGTCCGGGCTCCCTGCGGGGAGCCTGCTTCTCCCTCTGCCTGTGTCTCTGCTTCTCTCTTTGTCTCTCTCATGAATACATAAACAAAATCTTAAAACAAAAAACCAGGACCCAAGGTTGAAACCCAGGGGTTCTACTGCAGACAGAGGGAGGCACCAACAGGACAAGATAAACACCACAGAGTTTCCAGTGGCTTGAGCGTAAGGAAGTTCAACATAAGTAAAGACACCCCCTGTGGAGAGGGTTACGCTTAGTGGCAGAGAAGGGAAGCGTGATGGATGTACCCACGACTTGCAGCGCCCCAGGTGTGTGATCATAAGAACCTCAACAGCAGGAGCAAGGAGCCATGTGCTCACGTGTGGCCAGGCCTGCACAAACACACCTACCCATACCAAGCACAGCAGCCTTGGTGGCAAATATCTCTGGGGCCTGGGGGCATGCATATTTACTACTTCTTCACTTATTGAAGAAACACACCTAAAGGGCATTACTTTACACAAAAACATGGATTTTTCACTGCATTCCTTCTGTGGGTGATTAAAAGGATGCTGATACGCTATGGTTGTTTCTGTAAATTCAGTATGAGAGAGTTGCAGGGGGTCCCAAGGACTGTATGACCCAATTGGCCTAAAGTGTGTTTTTCAGAACACTACTTCTCCTGAGACAATAATTATTTCAAGGTATAGCAAAATAAATTTGAGGGTTAGGGATGCCTGGGTGGTTCAGTCGGTCAAGCGTCCAATTCTTAATTTTGGCTTGGGTCATGATCTCAGGGTTCTAAGATCAAGCCCCACATTGGGTTCTGTGCTCTGTATGAAATCTGCTTGAGCTTCTCTCTCCCTCTACCCCGACCCTGCTTGCACTCCCTAAATAAATAAATGAAAAACAGAGGGTTAAATAAAGCTTAACAGATTTCTTTCCCACACATTTTCTCAGAGCCTTTAATATGATAATGCAGCTTATGAATTTCTGAAAAAGGAGAAGTTGCATGTAGTGTTTCTCAAAGCACATAAATAGAATTTTCTTCTCTCCTCGAAATTTATGGGAGAAAAAATGTAAATGTACACATTGGCAAAGCAAGATCCCAAGAGGTGTAAGTCAATTACTATTAAATTCCCACTTACTGCAATAATCATGTACTTTGTTATTGTAGGTTTGCTTTAATTTATCTCTTTGCATCTTAAAATGACTTGGGTAGGGAAGTACTATGTTATCATGCTAAATTGCAGATGAGAAGACAGGCTAAGGGAGGTAAGGTGACTTGTCCCAAATCATGATATTGGTCAGCGATGAAATAAGACTTGAAAACAGACAAGTCTCTCTCCAAAAACACATATACTTCTTCTTTACTAACTACTGCTGAGTTTAATTTGACAAAAAGTTTAAAACATGGTCCCTGTCGACAAAAGCTGTACATTGTACTTACAGAGACCTTTTGGTACAAGAGGGGCCCCTGAGTAGCTCAGTCAGTTAAGTGTCTAACCCTTGATTTCAGCTCAGGTCATGTCATCAGGGTTGTGAGATTGAGCCCTAGGGTTAGTCAGGGTTGTGAGATTGAGGCCCATGGGTTCCATGCGCTGGGTGTGGAATCTACTTAAGATTCTCTCTCCCTATCTTCCTCTGCACCTCCACTTTCCCTTTCTTAAAAAAGAAAAAAAGAGAGACCTTTTAAAAAACATAATGCTAAAATTTAGTGGATGATAATTGGCATCACATATGGCAGGTAAGGGAAAGAAAAAGAACTGGGAAGGTCATAGGAAAGCTTCCTGGAGGAGGGGAGTTTAAACTGGGCTCTGAAGGATGGAGAAGACTTGATTAGATCGGGGTCAGCAACTTTTTACTCAAGGTAAAGGGCCAGATAGTAAATATTTTTGCACATGAGCCATGCAGTCTCTGTTGTAAGTACTTGACATGGCTTTTGGAGCATGAAAACAGCCATAGACGATACATAAATGAACAGACATGGTTGTGTCCCAATAAAGCTTTATTTGCAAAACAGGCAGCCAGTCCATGGGCCCGAGTTTACCAATTTTTTGAGTTAGGTGAAAGGAAAGGGAGAATGAGACCTTTCTGGGCTAAGAGAATCTCTTCTACAAATGCAGTCAGCAGTACACTCAAAGGCCAGCGCCAGGCCTGCTCATAACTGTTCCCTTTCTGTCCCCCACTCCACTGCAGCCCCAATTCAATTCAATTCAATTGTGGTCTAAGCCCTGAGGGTGAGCTTACTGCAGCTATGCAAAGAGAAAGCTGTCTGCATTTGAGATAAGCTGAGCAAACAGTTCACCCATCCCAGCGGAAGGTGCCTGTGAAATGTGTGCCTGGATTCAGTCTGTTGGGAAGGCAGAGAAAGCCAATACAACTAGTTCCTTCCTGAACAAGGGACTGGACTTTTCTCCTTCCAAAAAGTCAAGGCTGATGCTAAAGTGTTTCCCTGTTTCTAAATACTAGGTGTGGACCAACTGCCCCTTTGCAGAGAGCTAAGATGATTTGCAGAGGTTCTGGTATTTACCAAGTGTAGTGTAACAGAACTCCCTCTCCATTCCTTACCCCTAAGCACAGGCCTATAGGGGTATTACTCCTTGCACATTAAACTTCAGGAGCTCTCTACTTCATGCAGGATCAAAATCAAGTGCTCCAGTCTGGCCTCAAGGCTCCGTACATGTAACCTTAATCTAAGACTCAAGCCTTATCATCTTCAGTAGCCACTCCAGCTAAACTACATTTGTCTCTGGGCCTTTGTGCGTGATTTATAAGCTCCATCCTTCAGGACTTGGCACTTGTACCTGAAGTGCCCTCCTTCTTCCTTCCTTTTACCCAAGTCCTATCCTGACTTACAGGGCTCTACTCTTAACTCCTCCTTCTTGGTGGAGATACCCCATTCTTCCCTCTAAATTGCCACAACTCAGATATTTGAGTTTAGTATGAGCAGTGTCAGTTTCCTTGGCTTGTGTTTTTTTTTTCCCAAAATGAAACTAACTTGTTAATGATTATAAAAAACGCAAGCCTGCTGTTTAAAACGTCCACGCATTCTAGAAACTATAATGAAAAAAAAAAAAAAAGAACGAAACTCAGAAGTGTGATAAAGTCCAAAAAGATGAAAAGGGGTAATATGACACTGTCTTTCAGGGAATGCAACTGCTTTGTGTAGCTGAGTGGGGTCCCTACAGAGGAATGACAGGAGAGAAAACTGGGACGATGGTGGGCCAGAGCACCTAAATTATTTTTATTTTATTTTATTTTATTTTTGCCATTGTTGGTCTCCTAAATTCTAAATTTCATTGAGTCTTGATTTAGAGAATGCTGGGAGGGAAAAAAAAAACACAAGAAAATATATGGTATATCCCCACTAAGGACCTAGTTTGACACATGGTAGGTGATCAATAATATTTGTTAAATTAATATAAGATTGGAGTTGGTGGTCTTAAGCTGAGAAAACATCTCCACCTAGATTTCCTGACGTTGTTCATACAGGAAAGGCATTGAGACAGTCTGCATAAAAAAGCTCAGGAGGACTGGCTCCTGCAAATGGTCCCATAAACTAATCCCTTAATCATTTCCCCCTTAAAACATCCACTGCCTCGCCATCTATACCAGCATGTGTGCTGAAGCTAGATGAGAGAGTAAGACTGGATAAGCTCCACCGTGAGCTGCAGAGGGAAAGCAGAAAGACACAAAATGGAGAATTAGCCATTAAAAGGGCAATTATCAGGTGGCATGCTAGAAGGGGAGCAGCTCAGGGCACGGGGGGAGGAAGAAGCAAGGCAAACAACAGTGGGAAAGAATGAGCATGAGTAGCCCCCATGTCTGCACACTGACCTTTGCAACCTGGAAAGTACTTTACAGAGTAGCAGGATCCTAAATTTGGAAGAACACGAAAGGTCACTGAGGCCGACCCCTTGGCGGACAATTCAGTGCCATTTGGCCCCACCTTGAACCTTTCCAGTTACAGAAAACTAAATTCATCTATAACCAGGAAGCTGGTGCAGAGCAGTGTCCAGGATGCGAGTGTAGACAATACAAAGAAGAAGGGGGCCTAATCCCCTAAGAAGCACTTACCATACGTCAGGTGCTGACTGGGCGTACTACCTACGTTGTTTCGTATAACCCTCATGACAACCTTGTGAATGGGGATTAATGTCCCTGTTTTACAGGCGAGGAAAGCAGGGCTCAGAAATCTTGAGTCATTGGACCTAATTATAAACCTGGTAAGTAGGGAAGCTGGAATTCAAACTCAGGATGGTTTACCATCAAGGCCCATGGCATTTTAGCCAAAAAGCAGCTTTGGCTCAGACTCAGAAAAAGCCAGGTGATTTAGGTAGCCCCCAGAAGGGCCAGGATAGAGGGGATGATGACCCTGTCAGCTGGCATGGCTATAGGGGTAGCGTGAGAGGATACCAGGCTGGGGCAGGAATACAGGAAATGCTTCAGGACAGGATTATGGCACGTTGGCAAGGACGGCCCCAAAGGCTCACATGTTTTTGGTTCTGTGTGCCTGTGCCTGCCCCATGGTGAACATTTGGGCACTCTCTTCTTCTCATCCCCTTCCCAAGCTTCAAACAAAAGAAGAAGACAGTAGGGCTCAGGGAAACAAGAGTACCCTGGCCTGATCCCATAATCACATAAAGTATGCCCCACCCTGGATCTGTTACCAACTCTCCTTTGAAAACCGTCAGAAAACTCATCCCACACTCCCCCCTTGCTTATAAAGCCCTTTCATCCTTTCAATGAGCGGTGCCTTGTCTCTGGGCCTGGCACTAGTGATACAGAAAGAATAACAACAGTCACAGAAACCATCTCTCTAGTTCCTTCTATGTGCCAGGAGCTCTACTAAGTGCTTTATGTGCATTTTCTTACCTAATTCTAACCAACAACCTTAAGAGGTAGACGCTGTCATTGTTAACCACTTTACAAACTAGATTGAGGCTCAGACTAACTCATCCAAAGTAACATACACTAAGTGGTGGAGTTAGGATCTGAAATCTGAACCCACACACAGAAATCCAAAGACTCTCAAGGAACTAGCTCACAGTCCATGGAAAGAGGAAGACACAGGAAAGTGCTGTGTGTTCAGCACGAAGCTTCTGAGCACACAGAATCTGAGTCTGAGGTGATGACCAGGAGACAAGTCATGAGAAGAAAATGAGGGAAGCCTAACCCTGTGAAAAGTACTTAATATATGCCATGCCAAACAATGTTCGTTATGTTGGTTGTCTCATTTCATTATTCCTTCAACCCTAGGGAGAGGCGATTGACATGCCCATTTTGCAGGCAGGCAATATGGGGCTCATAGAAGTTGAGTCACGTGATCTAAGATGTGAGTCCAATTATGAGGGGGCTTGTAGGTGAAGCTCCTAAAGCAGTTTCAAGTTGAGTGTGGGCTCTTAAAAAATGGTGTGTGTGCCAACAGCATTTTTCACAGAGCTAGAATAAGTGATCCTAAAATTTGTATGGAACCACAAAAGACCCACAATTGGCAAAGCAATCTTGAAAAGGAAAAGCAAAGCTGGCTGTCTCACGATTTCAGACCTCAAGCTAGGTTACAATGCTATAGTCCAGACAGCATGGTAATGGCACAAAAACTGACAAGAGAACAATGAACAGAATAGAGAACCCTCCCCAAAAAAAGAAAAGAATAGAGAACCCAGAAATGGACCCACACCCATATGAGCAACTAATCTCTGACAAAGTAGCAAAGAGTATCTCAACAGTGTTGGGAAAACTGGACAGTAATGTGCAGAATGAAACTGGACCATTTTCTGACAACATACACAAAAATAAGTTCAAAATGGATGAAAGACCTGAATATGAGACAGGAAACCATCAAAATCCTCAAAGACAACACAGACAGCAACCTCTCTGACCTCAGTTTTAGCAACTTCTTACTAGACACATTGCCAGACACAAGGGAAACAAAAGCAAAAATGAATGACTGGGACTTCATCAAGATAAAAAGCTTCTGCAAAGCCAAGGAAACAATCAACAATACTAAAAGGGAACCTGCAGAATGGAAGGAAATATTTGCAAATGATGTATCAGATAAAGGGTTAAAAACAATATCTATAAAGAGCTTATCAAACTCAACACCCCCCCCCAAAAAAAAACACACAATAATCCAGTTAAGCAATGGGCAGTACACATGAACAGACATTGGTCTAAAGAAGATATCTAGATGGCTAACAGACACATGAAAAGGTGCTCAATGTCACTCATCAGGGAAAAGCAAATCAAAACTATGGTGAGGTACACACAACTGTCAGAATGGCTAAAATTAACAAGACAAGAAGCAACAAGTGTTGGTGAGGATGCAGAGAAAGGCGAACCCTCGTGTGCTGCTGGTGGGAATGCAAATTGGTGCAGCCAGTGTAGAAAACAGTATGGAGGTTCCTCAAAAAGCTAAAAATAGAGCTATCCTATGACCCAGCAATTGCACTACTAGGTATTTACTCAAATAATGCAAAAATACAGATTTGAACAGGTACAGACACCCCAATGTTTATAGCAGTGTTATCAGCAATAGCCCAACTATGGGGAGAGTCCAAATGTCTATTGACTGATGAATGGATAAAGAAGATGTGGTGTGTATGTATGTGATATATATGTATATGTGTATGTACGTAATGTAATATTCCACACATTGGAATATTACTCAGCCATCAAAAAGAATGAAATCTTGCCATTTGCAATGACCTGGATGGAGCTAGAGGGTATTACGCTAAATAAACTAAGCCAGAGAAAGAAAATACCATATGATCTCACTCAGAGGTGGAATTTAAGAAGGAAACAGATGAACCTATGGGAAGGCAGAGGTGGGGAGGAGAGAGGGAAACAAACCATAGGAGACTCTTAAGGATAGAGAACCAACTGAGGGTTGATGGAAGGAGGTGAGGGGATGGGGGGATGGGTGACGGGTATTAAGAAGGGCACTTGTCCTGATGAGTATTGGGTGCTGTATGGCAGTGATGAATCACTGAGTTCTACTCCAGAAACCAACACTGAACTGTATGTTAACTAAGCAAAATTTAAATTAAAAAAGGCGGGGGGGGGTGGGCGGTACGTATGGCAGGGTATTTCAGCAGTGGGATTACAATGTGCAGTGACTGAGGTAAGGGTGATGAGGCTGGACCAGAAGTGAGGAGAGATGGGGCTGGAGAGACAAGAAGGAGTAAAATTTTGGAGATCCTTATAACCACACTAAGAAATGAGAACCTTATTCTGAAGACAAAGGAGCATGATGATGGGTTTTAGAATACTCCCACTTGGGATCCCTGGGTGGCGCAGTGGTTTGGCGCCTGCCTTTGGCCCAGGGCGCGATCCTGGAGACCCGGGATCGAATTCCATGTCGGGCTCCCGGTACATGGAGCCTGCTTCTCCCTCTGCCTATGTCTCTCTCTCTCTCTCTCTCTCTCTCTCTGTGACTATCATAAATAAATTTTTAAAAAAATAAAAAAAAATACTCCCACTGACTACAAAGTGAAAATCAGAGGGGGAACAGGGGAAGGATGGATGGAGACAGGGAGATGAGTTGGGAAAATATTACAATAACCCAGAAGAACAATGATGAGGACAGGGCCAAGGCTAAGGGCCAGTGTGCTCTGAAATGACACCAATAAAATAATTTTATTAATGGGAAACTGAGGCTCGGAAAGGTAAGTCCTGGCCACTATTGGAACTGGGATACAAACTATGGTCTTCAGACTTTGAGGGCCCATTCTAGAATTGCATGCATCCCTTTTTCAAGAATTCTCTCTCTCAAACAGTGTGAGTATATTTTTTAATTATCTGGATATAAATTTTATGCTTCTCATTTTAAAAACATGAAATCATGAGCTCAGAAAAGCAAAGAAACAATTGTGTCTAAAATTATGTAAATGGGACTTAGCGGTGCCAGGATTTGAATGCAAAGCCTACACGTTTCCCCCACTCTGTCATACAATCCCCTGTACAATACCACGGGTCCTTCTTCCCCACACCATACCTCTGCCTCCCCCCATCAACATTTTTTTTTATGTTGGGATTTTTTCAAATGGAAAAAATACCAACTGAGGAAATAGAGTGTGTAGAACCTTCCTGGATAAAGTTATTTTTGTCCATAGTGATTTCTCCCCCTCAGAAAAATTACAGAAGGTTCAAATCAGCAGAAAAGCAGCCTGGAAATTTCATGCTTTAACAAGTTCCAAATATTTTTGAATTATTATTTACTTATTTTCTTAGGAAGTGAATTCCACACAGGGAGGAAGGAGAGAGGCCAAGAAGTGGCCACATACACAGGGTTGGATTCACTCTCAAGAAGGAAAGCACCTGGAAAAACCACAGCCGGCAATTATCGATCCCCTACTATGGGTCTGTTATACCCACCCAGCTCCATTTAATTGGCCTGGCTATCCCAGGGGAGAGGTACTATGATCCGTATTTTACAGAGGGAGTCACTGATACCTAGAAAGATGAAGTCACTTGCCCACTGTCACCTACGTAGAAATGGAAGGACCTAGGACTTGAATACAGGATCTGTCACCAATGTTTTTCTCTTCTGCCTGTAATTTACCGCATCTACCTCAATAGTCTAGCTCATATCTTTGTTTTGCCCATGACTGATTTCATGAGAAGGGAGCAGATGCAAGCATCATCGGTGTTTAATATGAGGAACAGAGCACACACCACCCCTCCAAACCTACACCTTTTTCTCCTACCATCCTGCTATTAGAGTTCTCCTAATGAAAGAGTGGAAAGACCACTGGGCTGAGAGTCAGGCCCTGAAGTCTAACCCTAACTCTGCTAGGCTATAGGTATGGGCCCACAGAGAAATGGTCTCTCTAACTGGCCCTACTTAGGCCCTAACACCCTAACTGGTCTCCCTTACTGGTCACCATCTGTAAAGTCCTAACTTTACAGATAGGATGTTAGAAAGTAATGAGGGGCCCTTTATGGTTCCATATTCTAGGATGTTAACATCTCAGAAGAAATGCAGTGGGTCAGTTCTCTGGGCAAAGATGACCATACAAAGGACAGAAGAGGCAGAGATGATGCAGAGAGAAGGAGCAAGAAGGATGGGAATAGGGAGGAGGTCTCCAATAGTGGGGCCAAAAGGCAGCCCACTCTCCTCTAGAGCCTTGCTGATAAGCTTCATCTCAAATCAAGGACCCCTGGCCCTAGGAAGAACATGTTTGTGGGGGTGACTGGGATCTGCAATGGAGGAAAAGGAGCAAAAGACGGCCAGTGATAGATCTTTCATTCACTCCAGATTCTGTGCAAAACCAGGCTATGTTCTCAATCGGCTCTTTGCTGCAGGACAGCCGGGTTGGTGGCATACAAGGGCCAGATGTAATTGCAAAGCCAGCCTGGTCTTCCCTCGCTTTTTTTCCTGGTTGCCATTTTCACATGAAAACCATAAAAGATCCCAGAAATGGGAGGTGCACTTAATGGGGTTTTTTGGCACCAAGAAATTAATCTTTTTTAAACCAAGGGGATTTTTTTTTCTTTCCTAAAGATCTTTGGCAAACAGAAGCTAAATTGCTTCCAGACCTCATGAAAGGTATTTTGTGCAAACGAGGTGTGATTTACACTTCCTTTAATTAGTCTGAACCCTGGAAAAAGAGGGAAATAATAGAAAACAAGAGCTATGTAGAAAACAAGTCCAAACAGCCCTAAAATAACAGTTTTGTAAAAGCATCAGTTGAGGGTATTAGAAGGAGACCAATAACAAAAAAAAAAAAAAAAATACAAAACACCCAAACCAAAAAACAACAAAAAAATCTTTCTAATTCTGGGAGTGGAACAATTACAAGTGAATTGAAGTTTTGTTGGACTCCTTTCCCCAGGGATGGGGGAGGGGAGAAAGTTTGGCAGAAAGGAGCCTTAGTGTTCTCTGAGTAAGTTTCAAGTTCTGGTTGACCTCCCTTCCGTTAAGGCTCAGTCTTTTCTAAGGGCATTTGGGGTCTAGGGAGCCAGAGAGGCAGGGCGGGAAGGACAATTCTGCTTGCAGTCATGGACATTTTACCATCCAGTCTGTCTCCTAGCTGGGTTACAACATATAGCATTTGGGAAGGGGAATGGCTTTTGGAATCACAGACCTACACTCGGGTTTTGGCAGTTTACCACCAGAGTGACTCTGGATAACTCCAGTCTGCAATCTGTTGACCACTCCCTTGCTCCTTGAAGCTCTCGTTTCCTGCTGGTTGCCTGATTCACCCCCACACTCTTCTTACTGTCCCATCAGGTTGCTCCTGCTTAATATCTTTTGTAGGTTCAAGTTTATCCACCTAGAAGTTAGTTGCTGGAGTTGCTGGAGGCTCAGTCCCAAACACACTTCCATTGGTCACCTGACTTTATCAAATAATGTATCTACATGCATTGTTTCACCCTTCATCCCATTAACCCTCCAAGTCCTATTGCCTGGCCACATCTTCTCCCTTGCTGGGTCCTCATATCCAACTGTGTTGCTACATTCATCTTTACTTGAATGTTTTCAAGTAACTCAGATACAACATATCCAAAACTGAACTGAGGATATTTCACCTTAATCAGGTCCACTCTCCAGAAAGAACATCCCCATTCCCCCATTCATCCACATATTATCCTTGGCTAACATAATCCTCCACCTTCTGTCTGGTGCAATGGCACATCCAGGTGATTTTATCTCTGGCCTGACATTGTATGATCTGCGCCAATCATGCCCTATCTCTGTGCAAAATGGGAAAGCTGAGTGAGCTGCTCTCTGAGCATGTCCTTGCTCTGACATTGTGCAACAACTTGGTGGTGATCATCTCTTCCTCAGCTCACCTGCGGTCTATTACAGTCTCTGGATCTATCCACAGCATGGGCCCAAGAACCCTTGGAAGAGTTTAAGTTTAATGAGGCATCATAGGGCCCAGCAAGAGCAGCCTCTGGTGTAAATCTTATCTTTGTTTTCACTAATCCCACTCCTTGTGATTGCTCATCTCCCTCAGGTGAAAAACAAAACAAAAACACAAAAATTATCACAACTCCTTTTGGGTAAAAGGAAGGGAATGGACAACATGATGTATTGCACAAGCTAAAAGAATAATTTCATCTTACCTTGAGAATGTCTAATGGCCTATGTCTCCACTCTTTCACTAAAATATTTGAAATTGTAAGGCCAGTTTCACTGATGATTGCATTGTCCATATATTATTGAAGAATCATAAACCAGAGGACTTGGGTCCAAGTTCTGCCTCTGTCTCTAACTCACCACAGGACCTGGATTATCCCCTACTCTCCAGGGCTTCATCATCTTCTCTATAAATAAAGGGATTGTATTGAGTGATTTACATGGGCTCTGGCAGCTTAAAGGTCTATAGGACTGTTATAAACTGTGCAGAGAATGAGAGAGGGGTCCAGGGGTTCTCTTTTGCAGATTCTCTAGAAAATCATGCATTTTCCCCAAGAACGGAATGATATAAATAACAACAGATGAAATTTACTGAGCACCAATTATATACCACACACTAATGTCCACAATTAAGAGAAAAAAAATTGAAATCGTACACTGTTGGTGGGAATGCAAACTGGTACAGCCACTGTGGAAGCAGTATGGAGGTTCCTCAGAAAGTTAAGAATACAACTACCCCATGATCCAGCAATTACATCACTGGATATTCACTTGGAGGACACAAGAACACAAATTCAGAGGAATACGTGCACCCCTAAGTTTGCAGCAGCATTATTTATAATAGCCGTAGTATGGACGCAGCCCAAGCAGAGCAGTAAATAGGTGACAGGGAATAATGAGGACACTTGTCATGGTGAGCACTGGGTGATACATAGAATTGTTGAATCACTATATCGAACACCTGAGACTAATACAACACTGTATGTTAACTGACTGGAATTAAAATAAAAACTTAAAAAGCCAAAAAATTAAAAAGTTGGGTATTGTACTCAGGGGCTAATACATGACACAGCTGAGATTTCAAACCACACACTGACTTATTTCGAGGCTGTGTTGGACACTATACTCCCCATCTGTACAGCCATTTTTGTTGCTGTGCCTTTGCTCACTCATCCATTCATTTGTGTTACAAACATTCCCTGAGTAGGTTCTCTGTGCGTGGAACTGTGCTAAACACAAGGAAGGATGAGAAAGGATCCAACAAGAAGTTGACAAATTGGCTAAAGAAACAAGAAACTATGATCAGGATATTTAGAAAAATTTTTTCTTCCAAAGTGTCACTCTAGTCATATGTATGATCCTTCTCGAAAGGCTTCCAGGGCTTGCCTTTGCCTACAGGATGAAGTCCAAACAGCTTAGCCCGTTGTCTAATCCCGCTGTGATCTGGCTCCTGTCTCATCTCCTTTCAACTGCATTCATTCAGCACTTATTAAATATTAGCCATGTGCCAGACACTGTACTAGAGTGTTTGGAAAGCAATGCTCAGTGGCAAAGATGCAGGCCCTCCTCTCCTGGTGCTTACAGATATTAACCAAATTATCACATTAATGCAGACTTCGGCATTCCATGGAGCTTCCCGTGGTCCAGCCCCATTAGATGCAAGGCCTCCCATCGCATCAGGTGTTTCCTGCCCAATAAGCCTTATAAGGAGCCTCAAGTCAATTGCTCATTATCCATCTCCCTTACTCAACTCTAAATTTCGAGGCAGAGTTCTTGCCTATTCTTCTTCATTGCTGAATTCCCAGCACTTAGCCCAGTGCTTGCACACTGTTCACACTGTTGATATTCGGAACATACATTGGTTACATTAAATCACCCTTAACGATTCTTAAAACCTTAATTCAAAAGGAGACTGTGACAGAGACAGCCTTACCCATTTTTTTTTTTCAGATAGGGAAATAGAGCCTGAAAGGAGAAACAACTTTGCAAAGACTACAGAGAGTTGGTAGCTTAAGTGAGGTCAGAACCAGAGAGAATCTGATGTCCAAAACTCCTGTGACACCACACCCATGCATGAACCATGGGCCTCAAATGGCCAGGAAGATACAGCCTCAGGGGGAAAGAGTACATAACTGGACAGACACAGTCCTTCGACTTTTGCTGTATATGTATTTATCTCAGGCACTGCGTGGGTTTGTTCCAGAGCAAGAGGAGCCCATCCGCATGGGAGAAACTCTAGTCTGCCCCAAAGACAACCTCTGACTGAGATAAAGATTCAATCGCTCCCTCTAACCCAAACTCTCCAAAACCTTATTTCCTATTATGTCTCAGCAACCACATTTAACCCACCCGCATCTCAAGATTAGATCTGTGAGCTCACAAAGGCTCAATCACTCAATTAAGAGTAGGGAAAATCTTATCCTCTCCAAACAAAGTGAAATGTGACATAACCCAGTTGCTAGAGTTATGTCTCACTCAGGAAGAAGGGGAGGAACATGGAGAAAAATGGGTGGGTCATTCATTACAGAGAATTTTCCAGGACAAGTTGAGTAGTGTGGCCCTCCACAGTTCAATATTTTGGTCCCTAAAACAATGCTTGAGTCAAGGTTGACTTTAGGAGAGCCATGAGGGTGAAGAAGGCTCTCCTACTCTTGCCCTAAGTCCCTGAGTCATCTCTAGGTACATTCTGATTCCTCCCCTGGATGATTGGCCTGATATCAGTGAAGATCTTTATTCTCAGGCCCAGGGAATCCTGGAGGAGAGCTCCAGCCTCCAAAACCTACTTTATTAGACTAATCAGAATAGGAGACAATTCTTCTTAACCAATAATCCTTTTCCTTCTCTGAGCCTTAACCTGCAACATCCTGGAAGTTGATAGGAAGTTGACTTAGATAATATCTAAAGTCCCGTCCAACATCTATGGCCAGTGGTTCAATAACTGAGAGACAGTTTGGCATATCAAAAAGGGCACGGACTCTGGCCTTGTCCAATTCCTAATTCTGTACTGGACACATAATTTCACTTCACCAGTTTTCTCTCCTTTAAAAAGAGAGTAAAACTTGCAGTTCACAGAATTGCTGTAAGGATTTGAGAAAATATATTCCATGTCTTTAGCACAGCATCTGGCATATAGACATATGCAGTGAATGGTAGTGATCACTCCAAGCAAGTCTTTGGACTTTGTCTAATGAATGACTGATTTCAAGAATGAGACCTCTATAGATAAAATCTTACAAGAGACTTTGAGTTTAGAAGGAACCATGATCTCAAGTTAAAGATCTTTCTAATTCATCAGCAACTGCTTGTCAATAGAGGCCACCCATCCACAGCCGATGAAACCGGCTTTCCTCAAATCAACTGGCCATGTTTAAAAAGCAATACAGAGCATTCAGGTCTCAGGGCGGCTTTGGAGGAAACCATCCTTTCCATATGGAGGGTAAGAGGCACCTTGGTATGGGCCCAAGGTAGGATAACTTCTGCCAAAGACTGAGCCATGTAATTAATTTTGGACCACCCACATTACCATATGGGGTTTCAGTTTTCCCACTTACATGGTAGGGATGATGATATAAGCATCTAGGAATTGCTGAAATGACTGACTGTGGTAACCCCAAGTTCTTGCAGGGTGGATGGTTGGCAACAAGAGCAGGAATCCTCAGTACTCCTGCACCTCTTCTAGTTATGTGTCCTTGGTCAAATCACTTTCTCTCTCTGAGTCTCTATTTTCATACCTGGAAAATGAGTCCAAGGATACTCTACATCACAGAACTGTTATAAGCAATCGATGGGCAAAGTATGAAAAAGTTTTTATAAAATAGAAGGCATTACCCAAAGGCAGGAGAAGCTCATGGCTATGTGCAGGCCCTTTTACAGCAGCATTGCAGCATCTCCCTTTTATTCTTCTAATCTGAAAGTGATTGTACTTCCATGTACATGAGAATTTGAAGGTCCCATTTCTATCTCTGCCCTATGAAAATCCTACCAGCGTTTTTTTTTTTTTTTTTTTTTTTCTTGTCATTTAGAGTGACCTGAGGGGAAACTGGCCAGACTGTTGTCCTAAGTCCAGAATCTTACTACAAAACTAAAACTCCACCCAGAAATCTGAGTCAACTGAAGAATGAGGCACTGGGCATAAACCATGCCAAAAATATCCACCCTCTGCTTTCCAGGATCCCAAATGACACTGGTCATTGAAAACCCATCCCTCTAATCCAGAGGGAAAATTCATCTCTGCTTAAGATGAATTTAATGCCCAGCATTAGTGTTAAAACCCAAAAAGGCCCTTCCAAAACTGTGACCTTCTGTTCAAAGGCTTGCTTTTGTTTGGTTGTATCTTGTAAAACACTTTAGCAGCAAATTTAGGACTTATAAAGTGGGGCCAATTGACAGCCTTGGGAACCAAAAGTCTGTTTATTCACTGAGTGCAGACAGTAGGCGTGGTAGCAACAGACAAGATGGTGCCTATGCCAAGGGTTTCTGGGGCAAAGATATCTCAGAACCCAGAGCAGTAATGGGTTCTGGGGAGAGAATGAGGAAAGAGTTCATGGAAAAGGTACAGCTAGTTATAATTGCCATAGGTTTTGTAACAACAATGGTCAAAACTGAACACCATTTGATCTTGGATATGTTACTGAGCATCTCAGAACATGAGTATCTTCATCAATAAAATGGAGGACATACTTCCTATTTCATTATTACCAATGAATATCATGATGCCAAACAATACTATAAAGCGCTCTCTGACTTCTCACACTGATTTTTTTAATTGAGGGATATGATTTACATACAATAAAATTCATAGATCTTAAGTGTATCGTTCATACCTCAATGTTTTTGAAAAAAAAAAAAAAAAAAAGCTAGATTCTCCATTTTACATGAGTGGTTAACCCAAGTCGTAGACCGTTAGGCCAGATAAAGGAAAAGAGATTATTCCTCTGGGATCTAGGAAACACATAACTATGAGTGAATGTATACATGAAGTTGTATAACAATTTTTTTCTTTTTCTTTCCATAAGGAAACAGACATAGAGAACTGATTTGGGTAGGTGAATGTGGTAGAAGGTCATATACTTCTACAGTGATAAAAATGATCCTGATAATTAGCAAATACCTATTTGGTGTTTAATATGTCTCAGGAAGATAACTCTCCCCACTAAATGCTTCATCATTAGCCATATTGAAAGTGATGTAGCCAAAAGGAGACATCTAACCATAGGTCATCCTACCAGTTACATTAAGAAAGAGATGAGGAATAAAAGAATACTGAAGGGAGGGATCGATTGTAGTAGGAGATGTATTAATTATGCAAGTACCAGGCATACTGAATAAATGGTTAAAAGAAATTCAATAAACAAGAGCTGAATGAATGAATGAATGAATCAATCAATCAATCAATCAATCAGTGACCTAAAGACCACTTCATCAACTTGGAATGCAAACACTTCCTTTAATGTTTGGAATAATTGTTTTCTTAGACTTCTATGCACACATTGCTGAGAAATCCAGTGTCTCCTCAAGGGCAAGTTCTCTGCCTCTGGACTGTAAAAGAATTGTGGAGAGAGAAGGGAGGATAACATCAGGTCCCCTGTGGGCCTCTTTTTGTCTGCAATTCCTGCCACTGCCATGTGATGCCACTTTGGAAAACAGGAGTTCAGTGAGGCTCTACACCAGGTCATTGTGAGGAGGAGGGCACTAGAAAAGTTGTCTGACATGGACCACAGTGATTTTCCCAGGAGGACCATCACACTCCTCAGCCATGAGAGGTCTGGACTTAGGCTCCCAAGTCTACAACTCTTTAGATGTTTCATTCCTCATTCTCAGGTCATGCCCACTGTGCCAGTGTGGCTGTGCATACTGTGACTTTGAGCCTGACATACCAGATGTGTCTTCCCTCACACAGAGCTCCCCTAGATGACGAGACCATCTTACCTCACCCTGTGGATTCTGTATCTCACAAAGGAAGGCGGTCAGGATCCTCCACTCATTTGTTTCCAGTAGCAACTCGATTTTAAATCAGATTTTTCAGAGTTGATCCTCTTGAGTGCTACATACGAAATGTCACTGAGAGGATAACCTTTTTCAGGCCACAAAATGCCCCCAATTAAATCCTTCCCCCATAGTAATCACAAACGGACTTATATATTTAAGAGACACCATTTACAAGAACTTTCTCAGACAGAAAAGCTCAGCTCCAACATAACTTACAGTCTATACAAAAACTGCTGCCAGCTTTTTGACTGGCCGCTCCCCTTGTGAACGAGAAAATAATAAACTACAACTCTCCCTAACGTTACGAATGAATCTTATGATATGAGCAAATGAACCCAGACACAACAGAACGTATATTGCATATTTTATTGATAGCTTGAAAAAAGGCAAATTAGTCTGCAGACTAATAAAATAAAAGATAAAAAATAAAAATAAATAAAAGTCAGAATAGAGATGTACCCTTGAGGCAGGGCAAATGCCTGAATGGAAGCACAGGTTGGCTTCTGAGAAGCTCACAATGTCCTGTTTCTTGATCTGGGTACTGGTTACAGGACTGTGTTCACTTTGTGAAAATTCATCAAGATATACACTTACTATTAGTACACTTTTGTGTATGGATGGTATACTTCTATAGAAATTTCAAAAAACAAAGGAACCCTGCGAAAAATGAATAAAAGAAAGGATAGTGTGTGTGTGTGTGTATATATATATATATATATATATAATATATATATAGTTAAAAGAAATTTATATATATATATATAATACCCTAGAGACATGAAATAATAAAATCTTAAAGACAGAAAAGCCTCCGAGGTGATCAGTTTCAACCACCTCATTTCAGAGACAGGGAAAATGAGGTCCACATAGGAGAGGCCCAAGATCACATAGGGACTTGGTGTCAGATCATTTCTCCTACAATCCAGCCCTTCATAATATTCCTTTCTTTCTTCAGCTGATCAAGGGGAGATATGAGCGAAGTCTAAAAATAATCCATGCAGCAGGACACCAAGGTATAACGTTTTTTAGATGCTAATATCTGCCTTGCAAACAGCCTCAGGCAGCTGGGACAAGGCAGATGTGACCACATAAATGTGTTGCCTGTGACACATGGGTTGGAAGAGTAAGGAAGAGGCAGCTCTAAAGGCACAAAAGAAAAGCTTGTCTACCCAGAATCGACTGGGAATGAGAATTCCAAAGAGGTCATCTAGGGAGAAGCTGGTTGCACCCAAGAGAAGGCTGGGTGCATTTACTGGCATTCCAAACATCTGTGCTTTTGCAAGAAAGATAAAAGGGAGTCTGCTTCCCCGACTCGAGGTATGATATATGGGCTTCCGAGGCACTGGGTGTGGGCTGCTGTTGAAGGCATGATGCAGTGTTTGATGGATGGAGGCTGAGGAAACTCACTGGGCCACACATTAATAAAAATTATCAAACTGTCCTGGTTGGTGGAATAGAATGCTAATGCCATTCTCCATGTGGACGCCAAAGGCAGAGAACGTCTGGAGGGAACTAACCTGCTTTATATCTTTACCCTCATCGCACTTGTCCAAATTAGAGCCTCAGTTCTGCTGCCAACACCTTATGTAAGCCAAGGCTGGCGGGGCCCACTCTAAAATGCAACCACCCATGATACCTCACCTGCACCTAGCCATTCTTAACTGCCAATGAGAAGGTATAATCCAATCACTATTTAGACCCATAAATACCCTCCATCACTCCCCATTGCCCAAGGAAGGGACACCAATTATCAGTCTGGCCTTTAAGGCACTCATCCACTTGACCACAAACTACTTCAGCTTGTCATGTTCCCATGTTTCTCGAGGCACTTTTCTTTTTTATCTTCATGTCTTTCTTGGTTTCTGCTCTTTCCTCATCTGGATTTCCTCTCATTCATTTCTACTTTTTGAAACTCTTCTCATCCTTCCAGGCTGTGGGTCAATGGCCACTATTTTCACAAGGGCCTCCTTGATCACCAGTTCCCCAATCCAAACTAATCTTTCTTTCGTGGTAAGTTTTTGTTTCTATTTAGTCATATTTCATTTTTACCATATTGTTATGTAGTTGTCCATTTTTCATCTCTTCCCAGATTGAGAACTCCAAGAATTAAGAGATAGTACTTACTTACACAGCAATATGACTGGCATATGTAGTTGTAAACAACCATATTTTCTGAAGGAGTATGGAAGCAAATCTTTTTGGGGTCATCACACATCCCTAAGTCTCTAATTTCAGCCTCAACTGCAATAGAAAGTTCCAGTGTGAGCTCAGACTCACCCTGGGTTGCCCCATCTTGAGTACAAATCAGGTGTGCCTTTCTGCTTCCTGCCCTGAGGCCTTACCTGATGCCACAGGCATCAGCTCATATGGGCAAGCACAGCCCAGAAGTGTAATAAATGGAAATCTTCAAACAACACAGGTAGGGAGCCAGAGCAGACATACTCCTGCTTTGCATTCTTAAGTCTGGCAGCAATTCTGGGAGGCATTTGTTTCCTCCTCAGGAGGTGCCAGTGGACTAGAGCCCACACTACCTTAATAATAACCTTGTGAACACACCCCGTATTGGCTTTCTCGCCTTCTGGTGGCCCTGTCCAAGCTCCATCATAAGTGCTTTCTGTGAGTACCTACCAAGTAAATTACCTGCTCCCAATCCTTACTCAGGCTCTGTTTCTAGGTTAATCAAGATGAAAAATAAAATAAAACACAAAACAGGATGAATACGTGTCCTCTGCTCTCAATTATAGTTAGGTAATACAACAAACTGTCTCTAGCATTTCCCCAGTGCCTGGAACCAACTATGGCATACAATAGATAATCCGTAACTATTTGTTAGCTAGAAATAAATTTTTAAAATATGAGCCACTAGTGCCAAATTAGAATGTAGAGAAAAGCCCCACTTATGAACATAATCATCAAGGTAGTTGACTACATGGCTAATTCTAGGTGAGAAACACTAGGAGACACCAATCTCACCAACATTTGATTTTGTTGTCACTTTAGGTTCAGCCAGGAGTATATTCACTGGATTTCAGTTTCAATACCTCTTGTCTCCTTATGATACAGGCCCAAAGCTCCCCTGAGAGGTTCTGCAGAAGAGTCAGATCTGATCTTCCTAAGCTGTGACTCCTCACACACATGACAGCAGCTCATCTGTACCCAATGCATAAAATACAGTGACCTATAGGCCCTGGCCCAGGATATAATCCAAGTAGCTCAGAGCTTAATTTATGCCACAATTTCTGCCTTGAAAATGAAGCTCACCTCTTCCACATCCGCAATCAAAAATTTTTATTTTCTATTATATGGAAAATAATTATATTTTCTATTATATACTCCTTTCCTTTCTTTCATTAAAATTATTTAGAGTTATTTAAAATTCCTATTATTTTAATTACTCCTTTCCTTCTTTCATGTCTTTCTTGGTTCCCGCTCTTTCCTCATCTGGATTTCCTTACTCATTTGTACTGTTGAAACTCTTCTCATCCTTCCAGGCTGCGGGTCAATGGCCACTATTTTCACAAGGGCCTCCTTGAGCACCAGTTCCCCAATGCAAACTAATATTTCTTCCATGGTAAGTTTATGGTAAGTTAATTCATATTAATTAGTTAATAATAGTAATAATGATAGTAAGTTAAAATAATTAGTAATAAGTTAAAATTAGTATAATTAAAATTAAATTAAAATAGTAATTAAAAACTAAATAATTAAAACAATGTTATTAATTAAAATAACAGTAATAATTATCAATTTAAAAGTTAATATTAATTAAAATAGTAACAATAATAGTAATAATTTAAATAATAGTAATAATAATAATAAGCCTTCCCCCTTCAGGGATTCCTTGGAAGCGATCAGGAGTAGAGATAAAGAACATGGGCTTCTGACTGAGAAAGAATTAGATTCAAATCCTAACTCTCACTTAATAACTGTCCCTAGGCAAGGGATTCTGTTCCCTGAATCTTGATTTTCCCATCTGCACTATAAAGATAATAACAACTACTTTTCAGAACAATTCTGATAATTAAATATCATATGTGAGTCCTTGGTATATGCGTCCTTGGTTCTCTCCCTTCCCTTTTAATTAGCTTTGCACTTCCTCCAATGCTTACAAAGTTCCTGGTATAGAAAAGGTGCTTAACAAATGCTACTCCTCTTGCTTCATTCTTGCTCTCTTTGTATTGGCTACCTTTCTGCTTCGTCACTTTTGCCTTGACTGCCTTGCTCCATGACTTCTGATAACTGCATAATTTACACTTTTGGTACTAGAAATATGGCATAGAATGAGACAGTCGAGATAATGTCCTCAGTCTTTTTTTTTTAAGATTTTATTTGTTTATCCATGAGAGATACACACACACAGAGAGAGAGAAAGAGAGAGAGAGAGAGAGAGAGAGAGAGAGAGAGGCAGAGACACAGACAGAGGGAGAAGCAGGCTCCATGCAGGGAGCCTGATGTGGGACTCGATCCCGGGTCTCCAGGATCACGCCCTGGGCCAAAGGCAGGTGCTAAACCTCTGAGCCACCCAGGGATCCCCTGTCCTCAGTCTTATAGAGCTAACATACATTCAGGAGTAGGGGAACAAAAAATAAGTAGGCAAAAACAGAAGTAGATGAAATTATTTCAGACAATGGTAAGTGACATGAGGCTAATAACATTAGAGGATGTGACAAGGAGTGACAGAGAAGGAACCTCATATTTGGGTGGTCAGGGGGGCCTCTAAGCGAAGACAGGAGGATAAAGACACCAAATGCCAATAAACAACCAATAGTCCACACAACTGGGAGGAGAAAATTCTAGGGAGAGGGAAGGCGTTGTGAAGAAACTGCTTGATGTGTCTGAGGATGAGAAAGACGAGTATGGTTCCTGCCCTTCCGTGTTAAGTCAGTCATCAGTTTCCTGAGAGCTGGTTCAAGCAGTGAAAGTCTGGGTTGTATTGTTCTCTTTTCCAAATACCTCTCAAAGATGGTTATAGAAAGGAATTTGCTTTCTTGCCTACTAGAATGGATGGCTTCCATCTTTTCTGGCCTTTGGAAATGGTATGCTCCTTTCCTGAAGCCTATGCTCTCCAGAACTCATACTTCCCCAAAGGATGGCTGCTGTTCAGTGGTCTGAAATAATAAGTGGGTGAACCCAAATATACAGGTATTGTAACCCAGGACCTCAACACTTGAATGACTAGTGCTGATGGCAGCAATTACTCTAGGACTCTTTTTTTTTTTTTGTACAACTCTTAATGCAGCAAAATGCAACTTTATTTACTTATTTTTGTTGAAGTATAGTTGACACACAGTGTTATATTAGTTTCCTGTACAATATAGTGATTCAACCAACAACTCTTTATGTTATGCTGTGCTCACCACAGGTGTCAAAATATACACTTTGAATAGGTGCAGTTTGTTAAATAAAAATATTAAATGGAATTATATTTTAGTTATATAGCCTAAAGGAAAAAGTGTAGTGGAGCACGGCTGTGGGTAGGATCTAGAGCACTGCTATAGCTTATTCACATCAAACAGGGATGGTAGATATACCTCCTAACGAGAAAGAGAGCACAGTCTATACGGATATAGGACCAATGAAATTAAATTAAGCAATGTTTGATATACCTGCTCTAAATCACTATCAGGTACTGATTTTATTTTCAAAGTATTTTTTCCTAAAGAACAAACTAAGTCCATTGTGAGTAGAAGAAGGAAATAATAAGGATCAGAGCATATTGGGGAGAGGCAAGATGGAAGAAGAGTAGGGGTTCTCGTTACATCTGGTACCTTAATTTAGCTAGATAACTATCAAATCATCCTGAATGCCTATGAATGCAACCTGAGATGTAAGAAAAGAATGGCTGGAATTATACAAATAGAAAAGTGACCACTTTTTGCATGGTAGGAGTATAGAGAAGAGAAACAGGATATATCAGAAGATAAATGGTGATGGTGCGAATCCTGTATAAGCCGGCTACTGGACAGTGTTACGGCCCTGGAGCTCAAAATTGGGACCTTTATAATCTGCTGTAGTGAAAGACTTCCCTGCCTGAAAGGTGCTCAATAGTGAAGTGGGGCAGGATCCCAGATGGGATGGTGAGGTCTCAAGATTCCCAGAGTCACAGAAAGAATAGGGGTGCTTGAACCTACAGGATGCCCAAACATTGGAGCAGGGAAACTGGTTTAAATCAGAGACGGTGGAAGGGGGCTCTCAGCTCAGTTTACCATGAAATGCAAACCATGAAATGTGTCTCTCATGAATAAATAAATCAAATACTCTAGGACTCTTGATAGGACTTCTAAGGCCTATGGAATTATATTCATGAACTACAAAATGACCTCAGTGGGGTCTCACTTCTTTTCTGAATCTTACCCCTCATCTATATGATTGAGCGAGAGAGGTGAGGGGTGGGTGTGAGAAATTGCATAGAAGTTTGTCTGTGATTTCTATAGTTCCTTCCAGATTTCCTGTGTTTCTAAAAGGTACTCTAGAATCATGGAGTGAATACTCCCAGGGAACTTTTATGTGTTGGAAAGCTATCTTGCATCACTATGTCAGCTGTGCCTGAGGCTTTTAAATGGGTCAACTGTCTACAAAGATGAGCTGGAGAGAAACCTAGCAATTATGGATTAAAGGGAAATTACAACAGGGCCCATAATTATTCTAAGCCCATCTTCATTGTTGGTTAATAACCAAACTCCCTTTTTCCAAGGTACTCCACCCTTAACTTTCCCCACCGGGGTAGGAGTGGCTGTATCAGGGTAGAGTAACTGAGTTCTCCCTGGGGAGTTTAAGGTCAGGTGAACCCAACCCCTCAATCTCATCTTACATGACTCCAGGGATGTACCCCAAATCTTTCCCTGGGGAGGCATGATAGGATATTAGGATTCTAGAAGCATTTGACCCAGTGGGGCTACTTCTGAGTCACAGTTTATGCTTCTGTCAAAGTGAAAGTAATAATAGTGACTTTATCAAAGAATTACTGTGAGCACTGAGTTTACCATAGCATCTCTACTTTGTTCATTCAATGTACTCCTCTTTAATGGTTACTCATTAGGCTTCTATGGTGAACCATACTCTATGTCGGGAGAGAAAGATCAAATGAACACAGCAGTGAACTAGAGAAAGATCCTCACAGAACTAGAAGTCTTGTGGGGCACATAGGAAAAATTCAGAAATTGAAGGCATTTTAATAAGATATTTCTATTATTATGAACAATCAGCTCAAATCCCCTGCTCACATAACGGGCAACAAGGTGGGCAGAAGGGAAGATGTTTTCTGTCCCTGACCTGCGTTATAGATAGCACATTCAAACATCTTCAGGAGCAAAGCAGATAATACAAATTAATGTAGTGGGTTGGATGTCAGACAACTTGGAAGAGGGAGACTGTGGCAAAGTAGAGTTTACATGCATTCTCTAAAGTGGGCAGCTGCTACTCAGCAATCCTGTCCACTGCTGCCATATGGGAATATGCCCATGCTTGCCAGAACCTACTCTTTTTCAACAGAAGCTAAGAATCCAGGTTTTCGAGTAAAAGTATTCCAGATTTCAAATGATGACAACTTACTCAAATATTAAAAAGAAAAAAAACCCCACTATGTAGCCACCTGTTTGCTACCTCTAGTTAAGGCCAATTATTCCAGGAAGGAAGAGTATTGTGTAGATTTTCAAAGAGGATGGCAAGGACAAAAGAAAGTGGTAAGGAGGTAAGGACACATATCTTCTATGCACCAGCCATGTTACATACATCATATATAATTTAATTTGTTGCTCACAACAATACTGAGCAATGCTGATGTTTACTTCTGATTTTTTTCCCTTAATATATTTACATATAGGGAATGTGCTTTGGGGAACCTGGTATAGATAGATAAGACTCTGACAGCATGAGGAAGACTGCATATAGGGGCAAGACAAGAGATAGTAAAGCCTGGTGAGGAAGTTATATTGGAAGTATCTAGAGTGGAAAAAAAAAAAAAAAGAAGTATCTAGAGTGGCCTCAAGAAGAAAGATTCAAAGTATAATGGACAAGTAATAACTAAGATTTTTTTGAAGTCAATAAATAGCTTCTTAGAAGGAAATCCTACTTCCCCCACGTTGCTGAGTCTGATGGGGGTATGTAGGGACTTACAGCTACATCCTTTCTCTCTTATTTTCTTTTCATCTTTAGGCTACCTCTGATACCTCTACTCAGTCCCATGACAGCTGTCCCTCCAGGTAGGGAACAGAAGCTGAATCTCAGTCCTACAGACTGGGTCACCTAGTCTACTCCTTGATGTCACACAGAATCCTTTCTTAGGGCAATGAGGTTCTGTAGAAAAACCATTTAGCCACTGTTCTTGATCCCCAGAGCCAGAGGCTCCTTGCCTCTGACTGGTATTACACTGGCAGTGATAAATGGAGATAAATGTAGATTAAACAATCAGGAGATCAAAATTCAATTCATGACCCCCCCTCTTCTTAATAGTTGGACCTCCAACTATCAACTTCACAATCCTGATCTTTAATTCCTTCACCTATAAATGGAGATAATCATTCCCTCCTACTTGAAAGGATGAATTTGTGGATGAAATGAGACACTATATTCAAAGATGCTTCAACTCATTTCCCAAAGAGCAGCCAGGGTAAATAAAATGTGCATTTCTTAGTATGCCTTAAACAACTCACCATAATCTCACCCCTTCTATAGTCTCTTCTAATTCTACCACTTGAGATTTAAACTCCAGACTTGCTACCCTTTTATTCCTTAAGGCAACTGCACATGCTTTCCTCTATCTAGAATATTCTCCTTACTCATCCTTCCTTCAACATTCACTTACTCTCACTATTTCCTGCTCACACTTCAGATCCTTTATTATTAGGTACCTACTAGATGCCTGATGTTTTACTAGGCACTGGGGATGGAGTGATGAAAAAGAGGAACATAATCCTACTTTGGAAGAGCTGATATTCTAGTGAGAAAGGCAAATGCTAAGCCCATCCCCTCCAAAATAAAAATGCATTCATTATAATTATAATAAGTGCTATCAAGGGAGTATTAAATGCTAAAAGTTCACATAATCAATGAAAGGGTCAAATAGAATCTAAAGATTTAGATAAGTGACATTTAAGCTGAGACCTGAGTGTATAGACCCCAGTGGGAAAGAAAATTGGTGATATCAAGAATAGATGAGAGACTGGAGAAGCAGGCAAGAAAAATTATTCATAACCTTGTAGGCCATGTCAATTTTTTTTTATTCAGTTAGAAGAGTTATGGAAAGCTCTTAAAAAGTTTAAGTCAGGAGAGTAATATTATAAATCAGATATCTATTCATCAAGTATTAATTGAGTATCCATGGTGAGCCAAGCACTGTGTTAGGTATTGACTATGATCCACAGTTGTAGTTTGAAGGGTAACTCTGGCTTTAGAACTGAGAACTTAGAGGGATAAAAAGAAGCTAATATGAAAACTAATTAGAAGGTAGATGGATGAAGGGAGAGATGATGGTGGCTTAGAATAGGTAATATGAAAGAAAGGAGTATAATAAGAGATAATGTTATATGTCAATTATACCTTAATAAAGCTGGAAGGAAAAGAGATTATGTCGATCAAAGCAAAATAACTTGATAATTGAATACAAGGATGAACAAGAGAAAAGAGTTTAACTGTGCGGTTTGCGTCAAGGAACTCAGTTTATAGTGGTAGCAGTCACAGAGAGTAAATGAGCACTTGGACAAGAACACATCTGCAGAGAGATGGTAACAAGCTCAGGTTTGGATGTGTTGAGTTTGGGTTGTTTGTGAGATGTCAAACTGCAAATGCCTTTAGTCAGCTGGATATGGGTAGAGAGCTCAGAAGCAGGAGGTAAAAATGCAAATATAAGAGCAGTGGGTGTACTGATTTTAACTATGGGAGTGGATGTGGTAGCCCAGAGACAGTTTAAATTAAGAAGAGAGAGAAAACCAAGATCCAAGGACTAAAATTTAAAGAGCAAACTGGAGGACCCAGCAAGTAAGGCTGAGTTGGAGTCACAGAAGCTAGCAGAAAACCAGGAGAGTGTGATCAAAGAATGCAAGAAAAGCAATGGTTTCAGGAGAGGATGGCCAATCTCACAGAATGACTAAAGATATCAAGTAAGTTTACAACCAAATAAATAAATAAATAAATAAATAAAGTCCTCGGATTCAATAACATGGAAGACAGAGCCATTTGCAGGGAAAAACATGTCAGTAACTTGGTGATAGGAGACACAGCGAAGTGAACTGAGGCAAGCAGGGAGTGGAAAGTGAAGAAACGGGGTCAACTACTTTAGAAAAGTGTGTTCATTATTTAAAAAAGAAAGAGACCTATCAATGGGGTGGAAGATGGAGTGTTTTGTTTCCTTAAGAAGAAAACCCTATGAGCATATTTAAATTATGGTTAAAAATAACCTACAAAGGAATAGAGATGGAAACATAAAACATAGGGAGATAAATAATATGTAAAGTTTCTTAAGAATTCAGAAGGGTATGAGATGCAATGTGAATAAAAGGACTAATTCTAGAGAGGATAAAGAACGCCTTTTACACCGTATCATGAGGGAAGTGGACAAGTATGCAGAGAGGAGCATACAGATTTGAAATTTAGAGAGGGAAGTTGAACTCCCTATACTATTTTCTCTGTGAATGAAGGAACAGAGTCATGGGTTAAAATGGGGGATGTGGTGAAGATAGGGTGTTCATGAGTTGAAAGATGATGAAGAAGGAACTAAACTGACAGGAGAAGTCTAGTAGGATTGCCTGGTAGCATGAAGAGTCCAGTTGATATTGGTGACAGATGATACACCGGTGCCAAATATTCTCAACTGTGTGTTTTTCTCTGCTTGACTTGTTTGATTGTATATATAAGCAGCAGGGAAGAAGTGAGATCTGAAGAGCAGTCTTTTTGGCCAGATAGTCTTGAATAAGAGGGGTTGATCAATATGATTAATTACTGGGACCAGAATCTCAAACAATTGCCTCACTTCCTCTAGGTAGCCTTTACTGATACCACTGGACTGAGTTTGAAGCCCCTATCTTGTGCTCTTATAGCATCTGAATTATTCTACCACCTCTCACACTACAGAACAATTTCTTTCTATATCCTATCTCTCCCCTAATTGAGGAAAACTCCATAAGGACAGGAATCATGCCTGTCTTATTACTCTTCCATGCCCAGCATGTTCTGCAGTGCCTGGATCATAGTAAGAGCTCCCCATATAAACTAATGGGATGAATGAATGTGCTTTATGAACTGTAAAAAAAACAAAACTCTGATACAGAAAGCAGACTGGGTGGCATACAGGAATGGAGAGAATTAAGATCCTCCAAGTACGTTTTCCCTTTGGAGGCACTTGACTTTAGAAACCTCTCATCCGAAGAGCAGCTGGAGTGACAGAAACATTTTCTGAGGACCTAATATCAGTTCCAGATGTTTGCAGTCATGTTGGTTTGTACCTCACCCTGTAAAACATATTTCCTTCATCCACTCCCCCCCTCCACTCTAGCTGAGGGAGTGAGGCCCAGTCTCCAATGACATCACCTCCCTCAAGCTGGTCCAGGGCAGGCCAAGGCAGGCGGGTGAGGGCCCCTCTAGCTTCTCAGACAAAGATTATGGCTGAGACATGGCTCAAGCTGCTTGAGGAGCTATGATTCATTTCCACAGTATTTTATCAATACTTTTATCACAGCTGCTGTTGCCTCCATCCTCTCAGCTCCTGGGGAAACTGGGACCATGTTGTCCCTTGCCCTCAGTTACTCCCCAACACAAAACCACCTCCATAACTTCTTGCTTTCACCTGAGAAGGCCTTTAGTCTGAGGTCTAAGATGGCATCAGGTGTGTGCAGGTAGGGGGTGTCTTTCATTTGTAGATTAGACTCAATGGAAACAGGGAGGAAGAGGATACAGAATAGGGTTGGGGTGGACAAAGGTGTCTTCTTGCCATTCTGGACATCATTCTTGACCCAGATCTAGATAAATCTAGATATGAGCAGCTCCTACATAAGCCAGTTCAGAGAGACAAACATAGAAAAGATGGAGTGATACATAGATAGAAGATGACAGGAGTTTTAAAAAAGAGAGAGAGACAAAGGAAGAGACAGATATCAAGAGGAGACCCACATTGAGCAAAGAAAAGGACAGTCAGGAAAGGGCAGAGAATAGGGGAAACACATACAAAAGCTGAGAGCTAGCAGAAGGGGAGCCTGGTACTGATCAGCTTGGGGAGCAGCCCAGCAGGCTCCCACATGCCAAGACAGAAAGGGGCACTGGTCAGCTCCAGATGTTGCTGCCTTCCATGAGGAGGTTGAGGGGGTGGTGGAGAGGGCCTACTGCCTCTGTGGGGGCCAACAGAGACAACTGGCCTTCCAGCCTTGAACCAAACAAAACAAGTTGAAGCTGGAAAGCCCATGCTACAAGACAGAAGTCTCTGATTTTTAAAAGATTTTTAAAAATTGGAGCAAATTGTCAAAGAAAATGCAGGGGAGTGTGATGGGAGATTATGACTGTGAGGAAGATCCTTCCACTGCCTCACTTCACTCTTCTGTTCCTTACTATGAGGGAGGTGGACTCAATGGTTGAACTCCTTCTACTCTGAACTTTTGGGATTTACAGAAGCTGATATATGTATGAAAGTTGCCAAGAAGTGAGGAGTCTGAGGGGCTACATTCCTTAGAAGGTCAGAGCCCTCCAGCTGCTGCCAAATGGCTAGTTACTTCATTATGCTCAGGCATACAGATGCCCCATACACCCAAATTTGTTTCTGTCTCTTGGTTAGTTTTTTTTTTTTTTTCTCAACAAGAGCGTATTGTACTAGAGATAATATGGACTGGGGAAAAGACGGCTGGATTTGGTGGGGAAAGTAGGTAAAGAAAGCAGAATCCCCATTCTATCTCCAACTCTGCTACTAACTCATTGTATATGTGACCTCCAGACAAGTCCCCACCCGTTCCTAGCCAGTTTCTCCATAAGTCAATCAGGGGATTTGGCTTTATTAAATCTGCTTGTGCCTCAGCCCCCACTTCATATTCCCACCCCCTGCCTCTACCCCTGCCCAAAAGGCTGAAACTCATGCCAATTGCTCTGATGAGGCCACGTGGGAGAACCAGACGTCTGTTTTTAATATCGATGACAGATTAGCATGTGGGGAATTTAGTCACCCCCCAAAACAAGCCCCACTTCTGCTCAAAACAACTGGAACAGGAGGCTACTTATGTTTGGCTTTCCCAATAGAGTCCCAGAACCGACAGAGCAATGGCTTCTCTGAAAGAAACAAAGAGAGCGCCAAACCCAGGGGTGGGGGGTAGGGGAAGGAGACAGAGAGGGAGAGTGAGCATTTCAACAGCTAGTTCAAAAGGATGTCTAACAGATGGCTGCAATAAAGTGTTTGTGTTTGTGTGTGTGAGAGAGAGAGAAAGTGAGAAAGAGAAAGAGTATGTATGCAGGTCTCTCTGTGCACACACACTTGTGAGCTTGCAAATAAATAAGCAATTCCAGTACTGGACTTGGCTGTTGGCAAAAATCCAGAGATCAAAGGAGAAAACCCACATTTCCCCATTCTGGCCTCACCTGGCCAAATGTGTGAGTAATCCTCACTCTCTATCCAAAACAAGCCTTAAACCTTACTTTGTTGTTTTCTTCCTAACATTTAATTTTCCTTTCATTTTTTTTTAATTCATGGAAATGAGAAGCAACTAAAATCTATTAGTACCCACTCTTTCCCAAGAACTGTTGCTGCATTTGATCCTCAAGATAGCTTATTAAGTGTCATTTTTCCCATTCAATAGATAAGGAAACTGAGATCTAGAGAAGATTATGACTGGTCTTCGATTTCTCAGTGCAGAGTGGTAGAATCGGAAAGGAGAAGTCAGGTTTTATAAAGTCCATTACTCCCTCATTAGGCTTATATCCTCTAAGGTAAAACTCAATCAAATGAGCTGATTTATTTATTTACTTAGATTTTAAATACTTATTTTAGTGAAAGAGAGCATGAGCAAGAAGAGGGGCATAGAGAAAGAGAATCTCAAGCAGGCTCCTTCTAAATACAGAACCTGATACAGGGCTTGATCCCATGACTCTGAGATCACTACCTGAGTCAAAATCAAGAGTCCAAAGCCTAAAAAATTGAGACACCCAAGTATCCTTGGGCTGAAATATTTAAATTTGGGCCAAGTGAACTTTCCAGATGGTTGAGACATGGTGAAGATGGCAAAGAGGCCAAAAAAAAAAAAAAAAAAAAAAAAGTTCTTGCTTCAGATGGCCACCCCCAATCATCAATAGCATCAGTTAGATCATGATACATTTTAGAAGGCTTATTATGTATTCCAGCTAATCTCTAGGGCTATATAAGCCCCTGTAAGATCATAAAGCACTCAAGGAGCTAATGTCAGAGTTGAAAAATTAAGATAACTATATCTATATATATATACACAAATGTAGATATCAAGTTTTACCCATAGGTATCAATTCACTGAACACTGAAAATCTATATATGTCAAGCACTGTAGGAGGCCTGCAAATCATAAAGACACAAGAGTCACTGCCTTCTTTCTTTATAGATAACTGCCCACTAAAAAATTCAAGAATTGACCATGGGAAGAATGAAAGTCAAGTCACACAAGAAGGGACTAGAAGAACCAGTAAAGATGGAGGTAACTATGTCATCAACTTCAAACTCCTGATGGAAGTGGAAGAAGAAGGAGTGATATCTGTATGGGGTGATGCCAGTCCATTACCTAAAAATAAGTAAGTTTCACCTCTATCAAAAAAAAAAAAAAAAAAAAAAAAAGAAAGAAAGAAAAAAAGAAAAAGAAAGAAAGAAAAGGAACTCTTGGATCGGAGTGCTGGTTCCTAGACATTCAAGAGTAAAAATCTTGGATTTCCATTTCTGAACTAGATGGAGAAATGGGGACTAGATTAATTTCTTACTTCCTGAAACAAATTAAAAAAAGAAAAGAGCATTGAGGGACACCTGGGTGGCTTAGTGGTTGAGCATCTGCCTTGTGCTTGGGGTGTGATCCTGGAATCCTGGGATTGAGTCCCACATTGGGCTCCCTGCAGGGAGCCTGCTTCTCCCTCTGCCTATATGCCTCTCTCTGTGTGTCTCTCATGGATAAATAAATAAATCTTAAAAAATTAAAAAGAGCATTAAAAAATGTTCAAACTGGAACTCAGGCAACAAAGAACAGAGATCCTGAAAGATGGAAAATAAATTATGTGAGCACTTTCACTATTATTTATATTCCCCAAATGAATGAGAACATACACTGCTTGTCCTTCTCCGATTGACTTATTTCACTCAGCATAATACCCTCCAGTTCCATCCACATTGAAGCAAATGGTGGAAGGGAATATAAAGGAAGGGAAAAGAAATGTTGGGAAATATCAGGAAGGGAGACAGAACATAAAGACTCCTAACTCGGGGAAACGAACTAGGGGTGGTGGAAGGGGGGAGGAGGGCAGGTGTTGGAGGGGAATGGGTGACGGGCACTGAGGTGGACACTTGACGGGATGAGCACTGGGTGTTTTTCTGTATGTTGGTAAATTGAACACCAATAAAAATTAATTAAAAAAAATAAAAAAATAAAGGGAAGCATTTGAATCCCTAAAAAAAAAAAAAAAAAAAATTATGTGAGCACTAAAATTTCCCCAGATCACTGTCACTAGAGAGTTTCCAGGGCACTGTGCAGAGACAGATGGCTGCAAGGTTCCCTACACTGAGAAGTCAGAATTCTCAGTCAGGAGAGACCACAATGACTATAGGGATAGAGGAATGAAGAGGAGAAAGCTACACAGAAAGAAATTGAAGAGATTTGAGGAAGGTCTTGTTTCACTATTCAGCACAGTATAGACTGATGAATGTATGTGAGGAAACTACTACCTCAAGAGGATTAGATGGAACAGTGCTAAGTGCACATATAGGGGCCAAAAATAGTGCCTGTTCCTACCAGGCATACTGGAAAATCTCATAATTCATGGGCTATTGTGTGGAGCACACAGAAGGGTCTTGCCTCAGTAGTAGGAAATAATTAGGCCTAGACTAAACACTGCTCTGGCTCCACCTAACAAATCTTAAAAGTGAGATCCAAAAGAATAAAACTATTTCCAAGTAAGTTAACTGTGCCTTAGACAGGGTTCAAAAATATTTATAGGAATACAAAAATATCCAGCACCCAACAAGGAAAAAAAAAATCAAAATGTCTGGCATTCAGTCAAAAATTACCTGGCATGCAAAAAAGCAGGAAAATGCAACCCATAATGAGGAAAGAAACCAATCCATTTAAACTGACCCAGACATTAGAATTAGCATATAAAGACATTAAAACGATTTTAACTCTATTCCATATGTCAAAAATGTTAAGGTATGTGATATATTAACAAGACCCAAATTGAACTTCTAAAGGTGAAAATTATAATGTCTGAGATGAAATATTCACCAGATGGGGTGAACGACAGGTTAGACTTTACAGAAAGCATTGAGACATAGCTCTAGAAACAATGAAACAAAGAAAGAAGAAAGAATTTTTAAAAATAAAAAGAATCACTTCACATGGCCAAAAATACATGTAATTGGAGTTACTGACGGAGAAGAAAGATGGTTGGAACGATTTCCAAATATGACAGAACTATAAACTCACACATCCAAGAAGCTCAATGAACCTCAAGCACAAGAAAATAATACAATTACTCAAAACTTGTATTAAATAAAAGATCTTAGAGTCAAAGGACAAAACTAGTACATATGTACAGGGGAACAAAGACAGGAATAAAAGCAGATTTCTCAATGCAAATAATGCAAGCAAGACAGAGGAACAATACTTTTAAATTACTAAAAGAAAAATCTGTCAATCTAGAATTCTGTATCCAGCAATAACTTCTAAAAGCAAAAGCAGAAAGAACTGATCACTAACAAATCTAAAATAAAATAGAAAAAGACACCCATCAGGCAGGACAATAAAATCAGTTGAAATTATATATGTGAAGGAATGATGAGCAGCAAAATTGGTAACTATAGGTAAATATATAAAATTATTTTTTGTGAAGAATAAAATTATTTTTATTAAATATCTTTAAAATATAATTTACTATTTAAGGAAAATAACAATAATGAATTATGAAACATAACATATACATATATGTGCAAACTATATGACAATACTATAAAGGCTAAGTGGGGAGAAATAAAGGTATACTATTATAAGATTCCCATACTATATATAGAGAGAGTGGTAAAATAGCTTTAACGGTATACTATGTTATGTTGAATATGCATACATAAACACTATAGTAACCACTAAATTAAAATTTAAAAGATTTATATTTAATAAATCAACAAAGGAAATAAAATGGAATCATAAAAGCACCCAATCCAAAAAAAGAAAAAGTATAAAAGGAAACAAAGAAAGCTGGAAACAATAGAAAACAAGTAACAAGATGATAAACTTAAAGCTGCCCACAAAAAATATCACATAAAATATGAATAGTTTAAATACCTCAGTTTAAAGGTAAGAAATCAGACTGGATTTTAAAAAATAATAAAAAAACGACCTACATATATGTTGCCTACAAGAAATACATTTTACATATACAGGCACAAATAATATAAGAGTAAAAGAATGGAAAATGTAAGAGCAATCTAACACTAATCCTAAGAAAGCTGAAGTAGTTGTATCAATAACAGTAGATTTCAGAGCAAAAAATATAACAAGGATACAGACAACAGTTTCACAGTGATAAAGAGACCAATTCATCAAGGGATCTAGTGATTCTAAATCCTTGTGTTCTTAATAACAGAGCTTCAAAAAACTGGATAGAACTGGAGTAAAAACTAATAGAACTATAGGAAGAAAGAGATAAATCCACAATTATTGTCAGAGGTTTCAATACGAAGGTCTCAAATATTGATACAACAAGACAGAAAATCAGAAAGGATTTAGAAGAGTTGAATGACATAATTAACTGATTTGATCTAGTTGACATTTAAAATAATATCCCATCCACAAAAAGCAGAATATATACTCTCTTAAAATGGACAGACCTGGAGCACCTGTGCCTCAGTTGGTTAAGTCTCTGCCTTTGGCTCAGGTCATGATCTCAGGGTCTTGGGATGGTGCCTCTTATCCAGCTTCCCCTCTCCCTCTGTCCCTCCCCTCTGCTTGTGTGTGTGTGCTCTTTCTTTTATTTTCTCTGCCTCTTAAATAATTTTTAAAAATAGATAAGACCAGATTCAGGACCATAAAACCAGTCTCAATAGATTTAAAGTTATGTTCTTTGATATAGTGAAATCAAACTAAAATTCAATAACAAAAAGATGTCTGTAAAATCCCCAAATGTTTGGAAAATAAGTAACAAATATATAATAGTAAAGAATCCGTAAATAAAAGAAGAAAACAAATGGGAAATTGGAACATACTTTGAATTGAATGAAAATATAACTTATCAAACAGTGGTTAGCCACTAAAGCAGTAGTTAGAGGGAATATTTATATTACAAGGAAAATCTCAAATCAATAACCTCAGCTACTACCTTAAAAATGTGGAAAAAAGAGGAATGAACTAAATCCATATTCGGCCAAAGAAAGAACAAAAACCCCAACAGAACTCAGTGAAACAGAAAACAATAGTAAAAACTAATGAAATCAAAGTTGATTGGTTTGAGAAGGTAAATAAATTGCATAACCTATAGCTAGATCTATCAGAGGAAAAAAGGATCGATCAGAGGATCGATCAAGGCAAATTACCAAAATACAAGAATGAGACAGTGATATTACTATAATTTCCACAGATATTAAAAGAATAATTATAGAATGTTATGAACTACTTCTTGCCAGTAAATTTTATAACTTACACTAAATGGACAAATTCCTTGAAACACTCTGTATCCAACCAGACAATCAAATTGGTAGTTAAAACCTTTATACAGGGAAAGCTTGAAGCCCAGATCATTTCACTGGTGAATTCTACTAACTACTTAAGGGAGAAATATTATTAATTCTACCCAAACTCTTCTAGAAAATGGAAAAAGGGGGGGAATATTTTGCAATTTATTTTGTGAGGGCAGAATTAACCCTGATAACAAAAATAGACAAAAGTATTACAAGAAAACAAGAGATCAGAATCTCTCACAAACATAGATGCAAAAATTCTAAACAAAATTTTAACATATCAAACCCAACTCTCTCTCTCTCCCCAGAGAGAATGCATCATGACCATGTGGGATTTATTTACTCTGGAAATGTAAGGTTGTTTCATCATTTGAAAATCCATCAATGTAATTTATCATATTTTTAATGTAATTTATCATATTAGCAAACTAAGAAACATAAATTATACGATCATGGTCATAGACTCAGAACATTAAAATTCCATTTCTAATGAAAACAAAACAAAAATCTCTCAGCGAATGAGCGTTTAGTCTTTCATCATTAAGTATGATATTACCTAAAGAACGGACACTGTGCTAGGAGTAAGACCTGATTGCAAAGCCTGGCTCTACCAGGTACTGGTTGTAGGACTTTGGGAAAGTCACATCTCTTCGGGACTCACTTGGACTGTAAAACCAAGGCTGGTAATCATTTGTAGAATGAAGTTAAAAAAAAAAATGTCAGTTGTTCCTTTGCCCCCCTCGCCCCCCAAAATCAATTTCAACAACTACCCATGCAGAAAAATACCTCCATGGAACTAAGGTTTCTAGATAAGGGATTATAGCACCTGGGTGAAGCAAAAAATGGGAAAAGCTATATTAAGCAGGTTAGGAAAGACAGATCCACTGTTGCAACCATCCCCCAAGACTGGACGTCCAATGCAGAGAGAGAAACCCATCCCATGGAAGAAGGAGAGAGAAGTGTGTGTGCCTGACGTCACTACAAACCCCGTAACTACCCTGCTCCAGGCACCAGGCCAACTTCCTTGAATGTAGGTGGCTCCTAGCAGGCTCTTAGGACCCCAGGACCCTGGCTTGAGCCACCAACTATCAAGGCCCCAGAAACTTCCATGATGCAGGGCTCCCATGAACTCAGACTCCCAAACCGTCCTGGTGCCTGCCAGTTCCAACAGGCCCAGGGGCAGTCCCTGTGGTCCAGGCTCCAGTTGGTCCCAGCATTAGGCTAACTACCACAGACACAGACTCCCAACCTGCCTTGGAGCAAAACCAGCCCCCACAGGGCCCACCTCCAGGATGGCACAGCTTCTCAGGTACGTCAGACATTCAGAACTCAAGGAAAACACTCGAGATCAATAACCATCCTACCACTCTTAAAAAGTCCCTTTCCTCATCTTCTTTATGCCTGAATCATTTCCAAATCCCTCTTCCTCAGAACTATCTCACTAGAGATATGTATCACCAGAAAAGGCAATTCCTTGAATTTTTAAATTTCAGTCCCAGAGAGAACATATTTCAGACTCGGGATTCAAGCATGTGACCTATAGGCCTTTCCAAGCAGAAAAGGATAAGTCCTCTTCTGAATTAACTAACCCCTTGATAGAGGCCTTGAACTCAGAGAATCAGAAATCCCTTTGGCTACAATTTACTATCTTACCCTACTGAAAATCATATGGAAAAAAAACCACACCAAACCAAACAAAAAACATGGGCATAGGCACCAGTGACAACCGCTAATGAAACCTGAAATGCCTTCCCACATCAGATGACAAGAAGTCTCCAAAGGCATTTGGAAAATCCATTCCTCACCTCCGTCACACTATCTCAACAAAATGCAAAGTCACAGGCTTCCTACTTACCTGTGTAGAGGTCCGTATCCGTATATTCATCCACTTTCTTATGCTGTAGAATATAGTCCGAGACCTTGGTCCCAATAGCTGGTTGAACATCCACCCACTCCAAGGAGACCACTGTGCTGGAGGGCTCTACTGTTGGGGACAGACGAAGCCTAGAGAGGACGACAGGGAAGGTTGGTTGTTTGCCAGCCAGTACAGTCTGGGCCCCCAAAGAGTCTGCAATGTCTCAGGATTAAAAGCACAGGGTCCAGCCTGCGCTCAAATCCGGTTTCAACCCACCAACAAGCTTTTTTTATGGACTCTGGCAACTTGGTATACCTCTCTCAGCCTGCATTTCCTTGTCCATAAAATAGGGATAACGAACAGCTACCTTTCAGCATCAATGTGGGATCCAGTAAATTAATCCAAGCGCACAATACATGCTCACAGAAAATTGATCAGCTTTCCATCTGTCTAAACTGTATTCTCAGTGATGCTTCATCATCAGTTGACAACGCCTTCGAACACAGTAGCCTCGGCCTTCCTGCCATTCTCTCCAGTCCCCCAACAGATCAGCTAACTTGTTAATATGCTTGAATCGATACTCCCTCGGAGAGGGCAGGAGTCCCAGCAAATCCTTTTATAAGGTAAGGCATAGCAGAATGATTGAAGGTTAGAACTGGAGAGGTCCTTAGAGGCTGAGAAGTACAATCACTTCATTTCACAGATGGGGGAGTAAGGTCCAGACGAGGAAAATTATTTGCAAGAAAAGTATTTGCAAGTTGGGGACAGAACCGTGATGGTAGTAACTTTGCTTGTCCCCAGCCCAGTTCCTTCTCTCTTTCCACTACACTAAACCACGCCTCTTCAAGAACCATCTTACAGCGTAATCTACCCAACACACACACAGACATGTTAGGAAACTTTGGTTCCCCCATACTGGCTCCTGTCCCACTCATCTATGTTCCTCACAGCACGGTCTTAATCCCACCCCCTCAGTCAAGATGACCTTCTCTTAATTCCTTGAAGAGTCAATTTCCCACATCAGGATTTTCACATGTGCTCTTCCTATTGCCTGAACTATGACTGTTACCATTTATTATCTGGAAAACTACTCTAATTCAGGTATTTTCAGAGAGGTTTCCCTAAGTCCCTCCCCTCCAACCCCCATTATTTTCTCTTCCAGCACCTGTTTGTTTTTCTTTCATGTTTTTATTCACTTTTTAAACTGTATCATATTTTCCTGTTTTTTGCTTTGATATATGTCCCCTCACTAAATGGCCAGCTCCCCTAAGGGCACAGACTGTCTTGTTCACTGATGAATTCCCCAATGTCTGACACACAGCAGGTGTTCAGAAATTATTTGTTGAATGAACGAAGTGATGTTCCTTTGAAAAGGTTCTATGCTCTCTTCATCTCAGTGGCCCCAATGTCCACCACAGGCACTGATAAAGCAATAGTCAGGGCCCTGTAAACCTCTCTGAGCAGTTGAGTGAGGAAGTAATGATAAATCCAGGTTAGCATTTTTTTTTAAATTTATTTATGATAGGCACACAGTGAGAGAGAGAGAGAGGCAGAGACATAGGCACAGGGAGAAGCAGGCTCCATGCACCGGGATCCTGACATGGGATTCAATCCCGAGTCTCCAGGATCGCGCCCTGGGCCAAAGGCAGGCGCCAAACCGCTACACCACCCAGGGATCCCACCAGGTTAGCATTTTAAAAAGCCGGTTTCTATGCTGCCAAAACTCCCCGCTTTCTCAAAGAAGGAGGCAGGGCCCAGCAACTTCATCTGGTGACATGCTCTGGGTATAGAAGCAAGCCCTGGCCTGGCCTGGCAGGACAGAACTGGTGAGTCCATGACAAGGGGTGGCCAAAGGAAGAGGACCATACATACGTACACTGGCTGCGGGAGGGGGCTGCAGTTGGGGAGCCCACTGGCATCAAAGGCGCTGAGGTCACATCTGCACCAGTCATCGATCACGTCCCCTTTCCCTGAGCACCAGTAGGAGCTCATCAGTGCACTCTTGAAAGCCTGGAATAAAGGAGGGCAGAAGAGATGATGATGACCATGGTGGAGAGATTGAGAGAGAAGGTTCCAGTGACCGCAACAGCTGACCCAAGCTTCACAGCAATCCACCTCGGCGCGGGACACCATCTCTCGCCCAAACACCTCACACTCTACCACCAGGCTCTCCTGTTTTGAGCCGTTGTTCTCTCCCCAGCAGCCAGAATGATCATTGAGGCAGGACAATATTAACAACAACCACTAAGAACCTCCTCTGGGGCCCAGATTAACTAATTTAACCTCATGCAATGGATATAATTATTATTAACATTATCATCTCCCCTTCTACCAATTGGAAAACTGAGGCACACAGAAATAACTTGCCTGCGGTTCACAACCAGTGAGAGAGCGGGCATCTGATAAAAGCAGTGTGGCTCCAGACCCTGCCCCAACTCTTATTTTTTTTTAACTGAAGTATAATTAACAGTGTTTCAGTAGCATCAAGTGTACAATGGAAGGACTCAACCATTCCGTACACTGCCCAGAGCCTACCACAGCAAGTGTAGTCACCACCTGTTGCTGTGCTGCTTCTTGCACAAGGCTGACCATCTTACTTCCCTGCATAGAGACCTTCAGAGGCTCCCCATGGCTCTCAGGATAAAGTCTAAGCTCTTTACTCCAGCTCCTGACCACTTCCACGGTATTGTTGTTCAACACTCCTCTGATTTTTCCTTGCATGCTACGGTCCACCCTCATGCCACCACTAACATACCCACCAACAGAAAATTCCTGCTAATGGAAAACATGCTCTAAATTAGGAGACAACAAATTGCTTCTGTAAAGGGCCAGATAGCAAATAATTTTGGCTTTGTGGCCAGGTAGTCTCTGCCACAGTGAGTTAGCTCTACCTTTGTAGCATGAAATCGATGTAGATAATACGTTAAATGAAGGGGCATAATTGTGTTCTGATAAAGCTTTATTTGCAAAGACTGGAAGCAGGCTAAGTTTGGTCTAGACGGTTTGCTGACCCTTGCTCTAAATTATGATTAACATCCTAGAGAATTGCAATGTGCCTCATTGTTTTTTAATTAAAAAAAAAAAAAAAAAAAAAAAAAAAAAACTTTTCTCCCTGCTGGAACATTCCCTGCCCCCTTCCCTGTACTCCAATTCACTCTTTCGGTCTTCAATGAAACATTCCTTTGCTCCGGGAACCCTACGTCTTGAGTTTCTTAAGCCTTGAATCATGCTCCTCTCTTGGACACCATAACACACTAAACACACTAGACCACACCTACTGTCACATTCCGTTGCCTGCCTTCCGCAACAGATTCTGACCGCACCAAGGGTACAGGCCATGCCTTATTCACACAAGCATTCTCACAGGACCTGGCCCAGATATCCAGTCAATATTTACTGAATAAATAAATGGACACTGAAAAACATCATTAGGCTCAGGCTCAGGTTTGGGTGTGCTTCGTGCTCTAGTCATTCCATTTACACCGATGTTTCAAGGCCCTGGGGATTCAGAATGTTTGACAGCTCTTTTTTAAACTTACGGACTTTAGAGAATACTAGTCTCTTACCCTTTTACCAGGAAACACACCCTATGTCCTTTCTTTTTCTTTTATGTTACTTTCTTTGTACTTTTTAAAATGAAAGTTTCACGCTGCCTATGACTACTATGGACACCTGGTTATCCAGGTGTCGTTTTGCAGCCTGCATTGTCAAAGACTCAGGTGTGGGGTGGCTCAGCAGTTTAGCACCACCTTCAGCCCAGTGTGATCCTGGAGTCCCGGGATCGAGTCCCGCGTCAGGCTCCCTGCTTGGAGCCTGCTTCTCCCTCTGCCTATGTCTCTGCCTCTCTCTCTCTCTGTCATAAATAAATAAATAAATTTTTTTTTTTTTAAAAGATGGCAACCACCTGACTCCTCTTGTCATGCTGGCTGATCCCGTGGCAGGGCTGGGCTAGTATCTCTTTGAAAGGCTCATCAGTAAGCACAATTCGAAGCCTCTGGAACTCACTAGCTTAGGAGGACCCTCCCTGGCATCCCTCCTGGTGTAGGGGCTTCTACCTAAGTCTCTCACTGCATCCAGTAGGCAGCTTTTTAACCACCCCAGACCCATTTCCCAAGTCCTGGGCCAAATGGACACAATACAGCTTTTCAGAGGAAAAGGCAAATAAACAAACAACAACAACAAAAAAGAATGCTATTGTGTGAGCCTCCACCATATTTCCCTCGGTGCATCTGATGAGGAGACTCCAATATTACTGCTGAATGTTCTCACCCATATTCTCTGCTAGGAAATGAACAAATGATCTAACTTCTTCTGAATTAAGAGTAGCGACTAAAGAAATTTTAAAAAAGAATTATAAAAGCTAATGCTCATGAAGCACCTATTACACAGTGTAAGTGTTTTAAGGGCATTGAAAAAAATATAATCCTCACAATGGTACTGAGATACAGATAGTATGACCTTCACTCACAGGTGAAAGAACTGGGAATTAGAGCAGTGAAGCGGTTTTCCCAAGATCACACAGCAATTAAATAGTGGAAGCAAAATCGCGACCCAGATCGCTGTGACTCACAAGCACAGCCCTTTTCTATTTAACCAAGTGGGGCAGTGAGGTTAAACCCCAACTAAGGTTGCCAGATTCAGTAAATAAAAATACAGGATGCCTAGTTAAAAATCAAATTTCAAGTGAATAAGAATTTTTTTAAGCCCATCTCTCTCAGCGTTTGCATATAAAGTACATAGGTCAGAGTGTGGCACACAGTAATCGCACTATTCCTACTACAAGTCAGAACCTATGTTGGAAATAAATGTCTGTTATTCAGTACGAGGTGGGGGGTGGGGAGGGGGTGAGGTCTCATGAGGACAGAAACCAAATGGGATCACGTGAGGTCATGCTGACTGAAGGACCTTCTTTTCCCTCCATCTGCAGGTTCCCTTTTACTAAAATCAACGTGCAGAATGGCTTCAGATTCCGTAACATCTCCAGCCAGCACTAAGGGCTTAATACTACAATGGTGAAATCCAGGGCCACGGGTGAAAGTGACCCAGATGGTAAGAGATGGCTTTGACTCTAGCAATGAGAGGAGAGAGAGAACATCCTGTTTTGCTTGTGTATGTGTTTTTGTTTTTGTGTGAGTGTGTGTTTTGTAATCAATAGTCGCTTGAGCTTGTGCAAAACAAAACAGGAAATCTCTCCGGACTTTGTGAGTTTCACCATCCAAGCTGCTCTTGGGAAGAAACCCTGCCTGGGAGTCTCCACATCTACTGGCTCTTCCCCAAACCATGAGGAACAGAATGGGGACTGGTGCAGTGGCCAGGCAAACCCTGGAGAGAGCACAAACACACCCTGATAAAAGGCCTACATCAAAGAGGGAGCCCTGGCTAGGCAGCAGAAGCCAGCATTGTGTCAGGACAGGATCACTCTTTCCTTATGTCTCCAGCCCTTGCAACATCCCATCCCGAATCCAATTCCATCCCGGGGGAGGAGAATCATAGAATGTTCCAGCTTCAAGGGACTCTGTAAATCATCTAATCTAATCCATTTGACAGATCAGATACAGTGGCTGGGAAAGGCAAGTGGGTTGGTCCAAGGTGAGGGAGCAGCTCTGTGATGAAATGATTCTATCCTTCCATTTAATCCTAAAATTACTCTTTGAGATGAACGTCCTATCCCCATTCACAAGTGAGCACGGAAGACTTGAGCTGAAGTCCATCTGAATCCTGGCACCCTGGACCTTCCCAGGTCACACAGGAACCATAAATGCCAAGATTTCATCCAAAACATCCTTTTCAGCTGCTCTGTTTTAGATCACGTGCTTATGTGCTGTTTGTGTGCCTGTCTGCGAGTCCTTGTGCATGTGTGTGCGTGTGTGTGTGTGTGTGTGTGTGTGCATGTTCTCAGAGGAAAATGAAACCTTACACTGGAGGCATTGTTGACTCCTGGCTTTGGAGTCAGCGAAGGGACTTAAGAAACAAATCCTGTACTTAAACACGGGTAAGGACTGCATTTGCATGACCATTGGTTTTCATAACAAAGAAATGCTTCCAACTTCTGGCTAATTAGCTAGCAAACCAAACAGGGCAGGAGGAGAAAACAGCCACAAAAATGTTAAGCAATCAAAATAAACTAGGATTTATTTCTGACTCGAAGGTTACTTCCCCATTTGAACTTGCCTCTTTTAAATTATTGAGTTATCCCTCTCTTTAAGCCTTAATTTCTCCATCTGTAAAATGAGGACACGGAAGATATATTTTTGAAAGTTTAGTTCAGTTCAGTAAACATTCACTGATCTTCCTACTCCATACCATCTGCTGTCTAGATGCTAAAAAATGAGTTAGTTGAACAAGACCCAGTAGCTAACTTCAAAGGACTCACAGTTTAATGGTGAAGACATAAGCATAATAAATACTATTTATTCAAATGCTATGAAGTAATACACACAGGAGGCCTTTGGGAATACCAAAGAAGGGGGCTCTTCCAGCTATAAAATTCCGACAATGTCTTAGCAATCTTAACTTTAATACTCTGTATTTGACTAAGATACTTGGGACCATCTATATAGAATGTCACTAAACCCGTGAATTAAATTCCATGCTCTGTATTTAGAATGACTTTATTTTTACAGTGCAAATCATCCTCGGAGGCTGACTCCAGGTCTGTTATTTTTGATACTGAGATGATTCTGGTCTGTCTGACCAAAAAGCATGCCCTGAAGTCCTCACTCAAAGCTTAATGGATTTTGTTATCTCCACGGTGCTATTAAGATTGGTCCTGTGGCTGTTTGAATCTCTTCTCTAGGCGATTGTCGTAGCCTCTGGACTGGCCTTCAAGCTCCAGTGTCACCTTTTCCAGCACCTCCTCTCCCAGTTTTCTGTAACATCATGGCTGATTCCACCCTCTTGCTTGGACTCCTTCAAAGTCCCACCTCCTTCTGGTTAAAGCCTCTGCTTCTTAACCTGACATTCAAAATCCTTTGTTAATATTTCCCACTCATTTTTTCTCCTTTCCCCTTTATTCCTTTTCACTATTTTTTATATTCCCCAAATGAATGAGACCATATAATAATGTTTGTCCTTCTCCGATTGACTTATTTCACTTAGCAAAAATGAGTGGGAAATATCAGAAAGGGAGACAGAACATAAAGACTCCTAACTCTGGGAAACGAACTAGGGGTGGGGGAAGGGAGGTGAGCAGGGGTAGGGGTGACTGGGTGACGGGCACTGAGGGGGGCACTTGATGGGATGAGCACTGGGTATTATTCTATATGTTGGCAAATTGAACACCAATAAAAAATAAATTTATAAGAACAAAACAAAACAAAACAAAATCCTTTGTTGTTCCGCCTGTGGCTCCTCTCCCAGGCTCTCCCCGCTGTACCCACTCTATGATCCCCGCACAAGCCAAGCCTTCTCTCATGCTGTGCCTTTGTTCTAAAATACCCTTTCCCCATTTTGTTCTCCTCGCTGAATTCCAGGAAACTTTATGTCCCCCAGGACCCTGCCACACTTGAGAAATTCTGTCTCGACCTCCTCTCAATTTTCTCATTTCACATTTCCTTGCAATTTGCTTATTTATGTGTCCTTCTTGCTTATGATACTGTGAACTCCTCCAGGCCAAGGTAATGTATTTGATTAATCTCTGTGCCCCCAGCTCTAAGTAAAAGAGCAACACATATTAGGGTCCCAAAACTATGTGTTAGATTCCACAGATATGTAATAGGATGCTCTGCCAGTATTAAACTTATAAACTTGCCATTGTTTTTCTTTTCTAGCAAAAAAAAAAAAAAGATGATAAATGCAACTGGTCACCATAAAAAGACTAAATCTCCACAAACCACTGAAGGTACATTTGGGTGGGGTATGGAAGTAGAATCTCGTCTGGAGACATTTAGAATTAGCAATCGGAGGTAAGTAGGTTGATAGCTTTTTGCCAGGGGAGCAATTGGGTCTAAAGAATCTCCTACATCTCTAGAGAAAGATGGGAGGAAGAGAGATGGGAGTGGTTGACATCCTACCTTTGTAGGGAGACTAATTCCTGAGCCCATGCCATACATGTGATTGGTCAAGAGGGACTAGGATTGATGAACATAGGAAGGATTGAAGAGGAGATCATGGTAGTGTTTGTGTGGAAGCAGAATTAATAGTATCCAGCTCAACCTGGACCTCTGGGATAGACCCTCTCTGGGCCATTTGCCATCCAGTCATCAGCATACTCCCTAGTAGCAGCTGCAGGTGATGCCAACCACTCATTTCCCTGGTAGTTACAGGAGTTGGAGGCCAGGGAGTGGAGCCCCCATTCTTTGGGAAGAGAACCAAAGATGTTGGCATGTCCTGACCTTGAGGAGATTAGTTGGTCATTTTGTTACAAATCAATGACTGCAAAATTAAGCAGCCTGTGTGTAAACACATTTGGGAGAGATGTAAATAATGTTAGTTGACTTAAGTCTTATTCACGAACAGAGCAGGAAGGCAGGGATAGTGACTTTAAAACATGACCCTCGATATCTCTGACATTTCCTTTGTCATGTAGTGGGATCTAGGTTCTCTCCCCTTGGGTCCAGGCTCTATTAATGCAACCAAAAGAAGTACTACTGCTTCAATTTCTGGCCCCAGGCCTTAAGAAACTGGCAGCTTCCACATCATGTCTCTGGGGATACTCACTCTTGGAGCCCAACCACCATGCTGTGAGGAAGCCCAGACCACATGGAGAGGCCATGTGGAGGTATTCCAGCCAACAGAACTACTGAGGCCCCAGCCAACAGCCAGGGTCATGTGTCGGATATGTGAGCATGGAAGCCTTTGAGATAACTCCAGCCATATCCACCAGCTGATTGTAACCACATGAGAGAGCCAAGTAAGAACTATGAAGCTCAAACCCAGATCCATTAGAGAGACTAATAAAATGATCACTGTTGTTTTAAGTCAACAATTTCTGGGATTCCATGGCAATACGTAACTGGGACAGCAGGTAATTCACCTCTGAACAATCCTGAAAGATTGTTTAGAGGAGGTAGCAACTAGGAAAGAGTCCAGCAAAGGGAATTAGAAACCATAGACTACATACATACCTCAGGAGCTAGAGGGCTCTAATGTGCATACACGCATCCACAATGCCACAGATCCCTGGTATGGCCAATCTAGAAGAGCCCTAAAGGTGATAAATGACCTTTGCAATTTTGCAAGCTAAGAGGCCCAAAGAGGGGAGGAGATTTGTCCGAGTTTACACCACAAGAATCCGGCAGAGAATAAACCAAGATTTTCATATCAATAATCTTCACTACATGAGGCTGCCTACATTTGGATCTGGCTTCAAGCTACTCATCTATTATGCTGCTAGACAGGAAACAACCATACTGACAATACTTACTGAGAATGTACTGAGTTCTTTAATACACGTTATCTTATTTAACCTTATGGCTACCTTATGAAGCAGATTCTGCTGTTACCATCCCCATTGTACATATGAAGAAACTGAGGTTCAAAGGGTGAAGTGGCCTAGTCAGAGTCACCAGCTATAAAGTGGAAGAATGACAACTTGAACTCCGGTTACATTTGATCCTGAAGCCCATTCTCTCAGCCACAACCATTATGGGCAAGTAACATTCTCACTGACGAGAGGACATTTATTGAGTGCTTACCACAAGCTGAGCACCCTTACCCTTTCCATGTATTACTCCTCGCAATAGCTCTAAGTACATTAGATATATCAGCTCATGCAGTGAAATGCCAAGACACCTGCACCCCGATGTTTGTAGCAGCCATGTCCACAATAGCCAAACTGTGGAAGGAGCCTCGGTGTCCATCGAAAGATGAATGAATAAAGAAGATGTGGTCTATGTATATGATGGAATATTACTCAGCCATTAGAGACGACAAATACCCACCATTTGCTTCTACATGGATGGAACTGGAGGATATTATGCTGAGTGAAATAAGTCAATCGGAGAAGGACAAACATTATATGGTCTCATTCATTTGGGGAATATAAAAAATAGTGAAAGGGAATAAAGGGGAAAGGAGAAAAAATGAGTGGGAAATATCAGAGAGGGAGACAGAACCTGAGAGACTCCTAACTCTGGGAAATGAACTAGGTGTGGTAGAAAGGGAGGTGGGCAGGGAGTGGGGGTGACTGGGTGATGGGCACTGAGGGCGGCACTTGACGGGATGAGCACTGGGTGTTATGTTATATGTTGGCAAATTGAACTCCAATTAAAAAAAAAGATATATCAGCTCATTTAATTTTCCCAACAACCTGTGAGGTAGGTAGAATTATTATGTTCCCTTTTACATTTGTGCCCAAGGTCATAGGGCTTGTCATGGGGACACAGTCAGTATTTGAACCCAGGAACTCTAGCTCTAGAGCCTGTGCTCTGAAACATGAAGCCTCCAAATACAAACTTTGATGGAGACAATCCATGTTTTCTTTTTTAATGTTATTTACACCCCTGATTTCTTCCACCCTTAGTATATATTGTGATCTCTCACTGTATCCATGGGAATAGACCTATGAAAATACCGTGTGTAATTTCCATTTTTGTAAGTCAAATGTCAGCAATGTCCCATGGCTCAATGTAATAGCAGCCACAGGCGTGAATAAAATTCCACAGGAAGAGGATATAGAGCATGAAAAAAGTCAAGTGCCTAAGACAGCAGAACCCAAGGGACTCTAACCTTTCCTGACTAACTTGCTATGTGACCTCAGTAAGTCATTTCCCCTCTCTTGGCCTTAATGTCCCATAATGTCTTCGACTTGTATATACACTCCCAAGCATTGCTGGTTCTGATAATTTTCTGATTCATGTCCTGGATTTTACTTTTTCTCTAAACTACCCACAATTTTCTCATCCTAGACATACTGTCTGGGATCCTTTAAAAGTTCTTACCAGCAGACAAATCTAGGGAGACAGTAAAAGGGTCAGTGATTGGCAGGAGCCGGGTGAAAGGAAAGCACAGGATTTTAGGGTAGTTGAACCATTTTGTATGCTACTTGGTGGATATACATCATTATACATTTGTCAAAACTCAGAATGCACACCAAGAGCAAACCCTCGTATAAACTATGGACTTTGGCTGATAATGATGTGTCAGTATAGGTTCGTCAATTGTAACAAATGTTCCAGTGCAATTTGAGATTATGATTGTGGAGGAGACTCTGCTAGACGGGGCAGTGTGGGGGGCATGAGGTATACAGGAACGCTGTGTACTTCATGTCCAATTTTGCTGAAAACCTAAAACTAATCAAGAGAAAATAAAGTCTGTATTTAAAACCTCCTGCCAGCTAGCATGTTTTTCATAGAAAAGGTCTCACCAGACTGTGAGCATCCCATGGATGGTTTTTAAAGAAAGAGAGGTATGAGCATGAAGGGAAGTGAGAGATATTAGCCATATCCTTATTCTACCCTGATGCTCGAGCCTTCCTATGCCTCTCAACAACTTTCGGATGTGCAGCTCTTACTGTCTGCAGTAATCCTTAGAGATGAGCAAGTATAGAGTCAGAGAAGACAGCAGCCCAGTGTCCCCCAAATAGAACACAATAGAGCTGAGTCTCTAACTTCAAATCCCAAGCTTTGGCCCCTGACTTCTCTGGTCCCACCCGTCCTTTTCAGCTTCTGTATCAGATCCCCCTATTCGCAAGGCGACACAGCGAAGGAACTCTTGCAAGAACCCGTTTCCTATATGAGAAATTGTGCAGCTTAATCTATGGCTCTATAAATCACAGAAATGACACCTAATTTCCCCTGTCAGTATCAACTTCTCTTTTCAAGCCATTCTCCCCTGAATGATGAGAGCCCAACAGAACAGCTTGTTAATCTGGGTGACAGGGGGAAGACATTTAAAGCCAGCCAAACCCCCCTCTTGCCACACTTACTTCTGCTAATGAAAAAATATTAGAGAAATAAATATACAACCCACTGAGATGCTCCTGCGTGGGGCACTGTCAGCTGTCTGTTTTTCAAGATGTACAGAGACAAGATGATGAGGTTATATGATCCTCGGGCAAGGAGCTATTTTTCTTGTCAGCTCACCCCGTATTTCAGTTCCCATCCATCTCATCTAAAGAATAAAGTGCTAGGTTTCAATGCATTAAAAATAACAGTAAGCATTTTTGAGTATACCTATATGTCAGACACAGTGCTCAGTGCCTGCCAGGAAGAGAAGCATCTTATTTGGACCACCAGGTCATGATTTGGGCCCTCCTATCACTCTCCTTATAGAGAGGGCAAGACTGAGGCCCCAGAGAGTTTGGGTTCCTTTCCGATGTTACATAGCCAGTATTTGGCAGAGCAAAATTCAAACTCAGCTCCTCACATTCCTAAATGTGTCACCACCACAAGCTAATTTAATCTTCAGATAAGCCTATAAATTAGGTTGTACTATCTCCATGAAATCTTTGAAAACGGTTGAAACTTAAACTTTGGGTCATGTATGATCAAGTGACTTGAGCAATGTCACAAACCTAGGATACTTCGGAGTTAGGATTCAAACGCCAAACTGATTCCCAAGATAGGATATCTCTTTCCTGCCCCATTTTTCTTAAATAATGAAGATAGGTGGGGGTTGAGGTGCATGGCGTAGTCTCAGGACAGGCCAGGGTGACCAGGTAGCCTTGTTCTCTTCAGTCCTAAGCCCTGGCTGGCCAGAACAACACTCCAAAGTGTGTTCAGGAATATGAGTTCAATGGGATGCTAACTGATTTTAAAGTTCAAAAAAAAAAAATGTGGGGGGAGGTGGTTGGAGAGGTTGTCGCTGTGGTCAAATAAACTTGGAAAAGACTATATTAAAAAGATAGATTGCTCTACATAGAACTTTTCAGGGCCATTCATATATTAATGGTCAATGGGAAACCCTAAGGTAATGCATAGAAGGAAGCATTTTCCAAACATCTTTGTCCATGGAACCTTTCCCCACCCCCCCCTCACATGGCACCCAGGGATCTGATACTTGGCAGAGTCTCCTCCATATTGTGCTAATCTAGATTCTAGGCTGGACACAAAGCTCTCTGCCAAGAGCGACTCAGGATAGAGAGCTCATCCCAGCTCTGTCTGTAAGTAACTGTGTAACTTTGGCCAAGTCGGTCTCCCTCTCTGGGACTCAGTTATCTTGTCTATAAAATAAGGGTGTTGAATATTTTTATTGCAGAGGCTCTAACCTTCTGGCAACACCATGAGTGCTAGAAGTATTTATAACTCCCACCGATGCTGCTCCAACTCCTGTTGAATCTTCCCTAGGCATCCCCCTCAGGTGCTTGCAGACTAGGCCCTGGACCACACTGATGACCTGAGCCCTCCATGGTTGGCCTCCTGGCCACAGATTGTGGGACATCCCACTTGGTAGCTATGAGTCATTTGGATGCCTTTGTGCTTATGTCAGGCCCCTCAAATCTCTGCTTCTCCTTCCAGCATCACCTCTTGCCACTCCTCTTTTTAGACTCCATTCTCTAGCCATGTTTTCTCACCTTTGGCCATTTATATGCTATTTCCTCTCCTGGAACTCTTCCTCCATCCCATAATCTCCCCCATTGATTAATCTATCAAGTCTCAGCTTGGAAACCACCTCTTGCAGGGAACATTCCTCGACCCTCTCAAGCTGGAATACACCTCTTCCTTTGTAACACATCTTTTCCCACCTTCCCCTATCATAAAACTTATTTTACTGTGATATTTTATTGTCTGTTTCATTGCGTATCTGTCTCTCCTTATAGACTGTACAAATTGAGGTTGGAGCCCTCCTGTCTGTTTTGTTTATTATTTAATCCCTAGCACCTGACATAGAGTAGGGTCTCTGTAATTGATTAATCAATTAGTCTATGATAAATTAATGAATGTTAAGAACATCAAGTTATGATCTTGTTGTATCTCTTATCCTTTTGGCCTTAACTTAGAAGATCTCTCCTCTGCAGAGGGCCTTAGGGTAATTCTGTTTTCTTAACCTTTTCCATGCTCCTATTTCACATGCCAACTTTACTTCTAAGACTAGCTAGCCTACGAGATCTAAGAGCCAAAGCTCTCAACATTTAAAAACCTTCCACATCTTCCAGTAAAATATGGAAGGGTATTTTCAGCTTTTCACACAAAACATACCAAATATCCAGAAAGGACTAGTGCAGAATTACTTGGAAGTCTCTTTCTTAAATATGTATACAAATTGCATATTCTACTCTACAATACATTTGAGTTGGATTTACTATTAAAACAATGATTTTACCCCCTCAAAAAATGTTTCTCATAGTGTGATCTTTGAGCCTCTTCTTTTATTAATGACCTGAAGCACTTACTAGAAACTCAGATTCCCGGCCAAACTCAGTCACAATGAGCCAGAATCCTGGGAGAGGTGATCCAGAATTGGATTTAATGTACTCCTAGGTGATTCTTATAGACTATTAGTTCAAGAATCCCCTGTCTCTTTATCTTGTGGCCTTGGGTATATTTTGGCATACCGTAGTGTATCCCTCTAGGTTAAAGTACTTCAGCTTGAGAATAAAAACCTACAGGATTTTTTAAAAATAGATATCATTCAGGTATCAGATACAATGAACAGTTTGGCAGTCATATTTGAACTAAATAATCCTGTTGCTTTAGCCAAGGGTAGTGGGACCAAAATTCATCACTTGGCCTAACCTGGACCAATTAGTGTTTCCTGCCGCCACCCCCAGCTCCGGGAATTAGATTCAAATGGTCATTGGTCTGTGAGTGCTTGAACTGGCATGAGATATAAAGTTAGACTTGGCTGCAGGGTCTTGGCATGTTGAGCTGCATTCACAGAGACCAGAAAATGTCAGGAAGGGAGTTAGAGAAAGAGAGAGAAGCAGAGATGGCAGGCTCCAGAGTTACTACTGAGAGTAGCTTCCTAGATGCTGGGGGCTCTGCTGTGTTCTCTGCGCTTCGGTTACGTGAGACATCAATTATATCATTATAATATTTTCTCCATTTTTTCCTTAAAATGTTTCAGTGGGTCTCTACTTCCTACCAATGAAAGAGCTTTGACCAAGAGGAGTATAAATACTCTGTTCTTGGCCTGGCCCAAAAGGCCCTTCCCACAAATGTGTCCAACAACAAGCCTCATGTCCCACCACTGCAGTCTGCCCCAGTCCTACATACCAGTGACACCAAACCACTTGTCATAGACCAGACAAGTAACAAACTTTTGTCATCCTAGAAGGCCTTTCCTCCATTCTACCATTAAGACCCACTACTACTCCCATCTTCTCTGGAAACCCTTTTCTGATTTCCCAGCAGAACTGAAGGCTTCCATTGAATCTTGGACAACATATCTGAAGTAAGATATGATATAATATTTCACTGAATTATTTATTTATATGCCTATCCTCTCCACTGAAATTTTCCTTGCCTTATTTTACCAGAAGCTCCTGGCCCAGGATAGGTACTTCATAAATGTTTGTTGCATGACTAAATGTCATGCAGATGAGTGGCCAACTGAGGAATAGAAGACTGAGAGCGCTTGGGATGTCTAATCTATGTTATCCTAGTAGACCTTCTCAATCACCAGGGCAATGATTGTGCTTACATTTTTCCAAACTATCTCCAGACCATTTGTCCTGCCTGTCACTGAGCTGATAGCAGTTGTGAAAGTGATGAATAGCAGACCAATTATGAGCAACAGGAAACATCAGTTATAACTCCAGGGAGAAGACGCAGCCATATCAGTAGCCTCATCCATCTAATCATGAGTCATCTTCCCAAGGCATCTTGCCTTGTGACCTTGAACTGCCAAGGGCTTCTTAGTCTTGTACAAATCCAAGTTCTTCAGAGAACAGCTCCTTCTCTCAGCCTGTCTCCTATAAGGCGTTGCTCCTGGCCCACTCAGTCCTAGAAGGGAAAACCTGGATGGAACTCACACTTTTCCTAAGGGAAGCTTTTAGCCAAGGCTCCCAGCCCCACCCAATAGGCAAGACCTGCCTTCTAAGGCCTGCTGTCCTTTGACAGATAGTAACTCCTCTCCCCTGTGGTGAGAACATCTGGAGATGGGAGGCGGGTGGGAAGGTTTCAACTGGAAGATTTGTCCAAGATTGTGGAGTTTATGTCGCTAAATGCTAGCTTAAGTTAATGGTGAGTTTCTGAGTAAAGGACTACAAAATTTCTCTTCTGTGGCCACTGGTGACCTCACTTTTCCAGTACGCCCATTTTCCCTTAGGAGGCATCTAAAGGATGCAGTTGCTCCAGCTGAGAAGGATTCCATGGTTGGGCCTGTGGGTGGGGGCAGGGAGAGAAAGGTCAGAGGACAGAAGGGGACATGCTCAGTCTAGACACAAACTAAGTTTATCTTTGCCTTTGAAAGGGAGACTTAGAAATTTAGCAGGGGAGGTTATAAAAAGGGAGAGTCCTATCCCATTCATTGTAGTCATATTTCCATCATGGTATATTGAGACTCTGCAGTCTAGATCCCTTAACCCATAAAATGATGTTATACATCCTGGAGGGACAGGACATGGAGGTTAAGAGTATGGTCTTTGGAACCAAATCCCTGGATTCAAATTTTAGGGTTATCACTAAGAAAACTAATAAAGGGACTTCAACTCTCCATGTTTCATTTCCACATGTGTAAAATGGGGATATATTGCCTACAGAAAGGAATGTTTAAGGATCATTTATAAAGTATCTAAAATAATGCCAGATCCATGCATGTGTCTACACATGTATATATATTTGACAATTAGATGAATGTTGACAAAGCTCTAAATTTGGATATTCTCTACATGGAAGCAACATAATTATTTTGAATTATTATTTATTATGAACATAATGAAGTTATTACTTATGATTATTTATAGACAAAAGTTATTCTAGGCACATCTATGCTCAGAATAATTCTTATTCTTGTTAATTATTTTTTCAATGGGGAAAAAATAAAGCATTAGAACTAGCTGCCAAAAAGACGTTAAGCTTATCTTTGCCTTTAGAGAGGTATGCCTTTCTGAATTTCTGCGAACTGACTACCCTTTTTTTTTTTTTTTAATCAATGGATTTCCGAGGGTAAGGCAATAACTCTTAACTATACACCTACTCTCTGCTGGATGTTTCATCAGCATCAAGAGCAGGAGCAGAAAAGACAAGGAAGAAAAGAAAGAGAAAGGGAAAAGTTGAAGATGAAGAAAGAGGAAAGAAGCTGCAACTAATATTGATCAAATTTTTAATCATACTAGGCACTGCTAAGTGACTTATATACATAATCGTACCTAAGCTAGCAATAATTCTATGACTTACATGATCTTCATGCTATCCTCATTGAGATTCTGAATGATTAAGTTGTATCTTCATTGTATGTGACAAAACAAGAATATAAGCCTATGTCATTTTGATTCTTGAACCTTCTTTTCTTTGCATATATCATATTATGTTATATCCAGAGCCATCCTAGGAAGCAAATCTTCTTACAGATAAGACAAGGGAGCTCAGGCAGGATTTTAAGCATAAAATCCAAAATTCAAATCTAGATCTCATTGACTCCAAAAATTGGATCTCAATGACATTTCACTGGAATGCCTCAAAATCTCATGATAAGCCTGTTTTGCCTTGAATATAAATAATACCCTCCTGAATATGGAATATGTATAAACATATATATTTATATACACATATATAATATAATATAATATAATATGTACACAAACATACCACACCAATATATACCTACTTATAAGAATGTGTATATATCTATGCTTTCTCCAGATTCCTTCAAAATAAATATCTGAAAATTTGAGAAAAAAACTATGAAAGAAGCAACACAGAGGCATGGGCAGAGCCCCACTAAATGTGTACCTCAATCCCAAAGCAGCTACCATACTTCAATTTCCTGGTATTCCCTTCTTTTTTTTTTTTTTTTTTTGAAAGGAAGTAATAACTTCTGGTAAAGATTCAGGATGAGCAAACTAAAGTCAAGGAGTCAAGTCAAGCTCTTTTAAGAATGGATTGATGCTTCTCAGAAAGAATTGAGAACAGGATTTTGGATTGAGTTAACAGGTCATCGATCACTTCATACCTGTTAGAATGGCCATTTCAAAAAAGAAAAGAAGTAACAAGTGTTGGGGAGGCTGGGGAGAAAAGGGAATACCTGGGCACTGTTAATGGGAATGTTAATTGGTGCCGTGACTATGGAAAACAGTATAGAGGTTCCTTGAAAAATTAAAAATAGAACTACTACATGAGCCAGCAACTTCAATTCTGGGTTACTTATCCAACCAAAGAAAATTAAAATAGATATTCACTCCAATGTTCACTGCAATATTATCTATAGCAGCAAGATATGAAAACAATCTAAGTGTCCACTGACGGATAAATGGATTAAGAAAATGTAGTGTGTGTTTATATAGAAACACACACACACAAATATCATTTAGCCATAAAAAAATAAAATCTTGCCAGACAAACATGGATAAATTTTGAACACGTTATGCTAAGTGTTCAAAAGACACTTATGCTTCAAGACAAATACTGTATGTGGAATCTTGAGGGGGAAAAAAGCTCATAGATAGAGTTTTCTCAGAGGCAGGTGATAGGAGTGGAGAAAATGGGTGAAAGAGGTCAAAAGGTAGAAACTGCCGTTATAAAATAAGTACGTTATGGGGATGTCATGTACAGGTTTGCAGCTATAGTTAGTAATACTGAATTGTATACCTAAAAGATGCTAAGAGAATAGACCTTAAAAGTTTCCATCATGAGAAAAGAATTATAACGATGTGATGATGGATGTTAATTATTAGCTAGACTTATCATGGTGATCATTTTGCAATGTGCACAAATACTGAATCATTATGTTGTGCACCTGAAACAATATACCATTATGCATCAATTACATCTAGGAGCATGAAGAGGAGGTCTTTGTTGAGCTTTGAGACAAGAACTTCAATTAGATGGCGGAATAGCTTCCAAGCTGAGAGGTGACTGAGAGTTGAAAACAGAGCACACGTTTCACCACCAAGGAAAAGTGAAGAAAAAAAGAGAGTGACAGGAAAGACTGTAGAATCCAAAAAAGGTTACTTGATGATAAAATAGGCTTGTCTATGTCAATGTGTAGAGGAAGGAGCCAATGATGAGGCAGTCTCTGCAGCTTATATGCTGAGACTACAGGCTCTAGAACCAGACAAACATGTTTAAATCCTAGTTCCATAACTATTGCCGTGTGACATTGATAAGAGATTTCTCCTTCTGAGCTTCAATAAGCCCACCACACAAAAGTTAAGTTTCGAGTGCTTACTCTATACATGACACTAAAGACAGAAGGACAAATCTAGAAAGAAGCAAGAGACTTGAATTCCACCCTTATTTCTATAGGCAAGTGATGCAGTCTCTGTGTGTTCTAACTCTTCATAAATCATCATTAAGAAGGACAAAAGACATTCTGGAGGTTTTTTTCAGAGGCTCATAATCAAGATGGCTGGGATAAAACTAAGTCAGAATTAAGAACAGACTCATTTGATGGAAAGTTATTGAAGGAGCAGAGGATGTTTGCCAGAACTAAGATCTAAATAACTGAAAGACTGTCGCTTAAAACCGAGAGAGAGGACAGATGTGCCACACATTGCTGCTAAGCACCTTACCTGGATTATTTTAGTTAATAATCTGTTAGTCACTTTAGTCGGAAACAATTCTATAAAGTAGACACTGTTAATCCCATTTCACTGGTAAGAAAACAGAATCCTAAAAATTTATATGCCCCAAAACACAAAGGGATTTTGCAGCAAAGCTGATATTTGAACCTTCATCTCTCTGATCCCAAAGTATATGCTCTGTCCAGCAAGTCAATAAGTAAGTCTATTTCAGTATTGTTTTGATGAATGGAACTAGAAACAAGAGGAGGAAAGATATAGGAAAATGTTTCGACTCAATAAACAAAACATTCTAGTAGTAAGTGAACAAGCTGCTTAGGGATTACTACGCAAGCTTTACACAGAACATTCAAACATAGACTCTTGTAGGGTACAGTGGGAAAGATTTAAGCAATAGACTAGGGTAGGACTAGATGGCAGGATAATCCCTTCCACTTCTGAGTTTTCCTGCTCTTTCTTTCTCATAGGCATTGTGATCATAAAATAATGAAATGTGGAAAAGGAGACGTTGGAAAGCAAAAGGATGAACGGGAAGGAGAAGACAAGTAAGAGCCTGTCCATACTCCACTTACTATGTACCAGGCAGAAAGCTAAGCATGTTAGAAGCCCACCTCATTTTTTTTTTAATTTTTATTTATTTATGATAGTCACACAGAGAAAGAGAGAGAGAGAGGCAGAGACACAGGCAGAGGGAGAAGCAGGCTCCAAGCACCGGGAGCCCGATGTGGGATTCGATCCCAGGTCTCCAGGATTGCACCCTGGGCCAAAGGCAGGCGCCAAACTGCTGCGCCACCCAGGGATCCCCAAGCCCACCTCATTTAATAAAATAACCTGATAAATTAGGTATTATTATTATTATTATTATTATTATTATTAACCCCAACCACACATCTGAGGGGACTAAGTCTCAGAATTCCTTGCCAAAAGTCACATAGAGGAAAAGGAACAGCCAGGACTTAATGACAGATTTGACCAGCATCGAAAACAAACACTTCACTACTAGATTAGAAAGCTCAAGTTATTCTATTACATCACCTTGGTCTAAGGGTCTGTCAATACTGGTTGCGGGAGACTGCCAACAAATCAAACCTAGTCAAACTTCTAGGTACCTAACTACCAAGTTATAAGAAATAGAGGGGCAGAGGAACGTATTAAAAGATACCATGGGGATGCAATGAGCAAAATCCAGGCTGTGGGGAATGCTACTGGACAAATGATCTGGTTTTCTTGGTAAAATATCACAAGGAATAAAAAGAGAGAGAAAGGAAGGAAGGAGCCTATAGATTAAAAGAAACTTATCAGCCAATCACGATGTTTGGATTTTATTTAGATCCCATTTTGAACAAATTTGTACCAAAAATATAAGACAATTTGTTAAATGTGAGCAATGACTAGATATTTGATGGTACTGAAGAACTGTTAATTTGGAGAACATAGTAATGACAATGGTATTGAAGCTATATTTTTAGCCCTTATCTCTTGGACTTTAACATTTACACATAAAATTCCATAATGTTTGAGGTGAGACATGAGGTGACATAGGCTTGGTATGAGTTGGTCACTGTTGTAACTAGAAGGTGAGAGGTACGTGGAGGTTCATTACACTAGGCTCTCTGCTCTTGTATACATTAGAGTTTTCTAAACTAAATTGTTTTGGGTTGGATAGCATAAGACCCAGGGGTTTAACAGTGTCCTCCAAAATGGGTAAGTGTGGAGATGAAGCTGAAAGAGAAAAGAAACATGTGGCCCCAGGAGAGGCCCCATTCTTCAAGGGTTTCTCCTCCTCTCAGGACCTGAGTTTATAGCTTGGAACCCTTCCACTCAGAAATACCAGGGATGACATGATTCTGTTGACCAGAGAAGCCACTGCACAGACTGACTATAATGGTACAAACTCATGCTGCTTTCAGCCGCATCTGCCTGGTGAATTGTGAGACACATCTGGAACGACTTTTTGGTTCTTAGAGAGAAACAGAGAATTGAGTAGAGCTGTTTGTGAATTCTTCTGGGCCCTTTGCATCACTGCTGACTGAAGTTCTCTAATGACCCAAGAAGAGCTCCTGGTGAACAGGGCTAAGCTCCAGGAGGGATGGGGCCTACAGCTTGCTCTGTTTCTGGAAGCCCAACACTGCCCTGGCTGGGGGTGGTCTTTGCATGGTCGTGTGATGAATAAGTGGTTGTGGGTGAGCTAGAAAAGGGTTCCGCTATGTGTTAGCCTTTAGGAATTCAAGGGGTGGCACCTATCCTCTCTGATCTTCAGTTTCCTTATCTGTAAAATGAAGATAAACATTGCTACCTTCATAGGCCTATCGAGGGGGTTAAGGGGACCAGTGTACCTGAAAGCACCATATAAACATACCAGTGTAAGTTGGTAACTCATTCACTTTTCACTCACGCATTCATCTATATATTATATACATATTATATATATATATAGATATAGATAGATAGATAGATGATAGATAGATAGATAGATAGATAGATAGATAGATAGATAGATAGAATTTATCGAATTTCTACTGAGTCAGGCATGATACCAGAAGCTGCTGGTGCAATGCTGAGTGAAAGTTTGCCCAGACCCTGGCCTTAGGGAGTTTACAGGACAATTGTTTGACTCAATATCAGGTAGGATATCCTAGAAGTGAGGGAAACAGGGTGCTTGCGATCACTGAGCAAGCTGTTACTGGGAATGTTCAAACACAGACTCGACTACATTTGCAAGGTATGGCAGAAAGGAATCAAGAAGTAGACTAAGGATGGACCAAATGCTTGTATAACACTTTCATTCCTGAGTTTACCTCGCTTCCTTCTTCACTGGCACTGCTATCACCATAAAATAAAATAATAAAATGTGAAGGAGGAGGAGACATAGGAATTAATCTATTACAAAACATAGAAGTTTAATTAGAAACTTTGAGGTGTGTGTGGGTGGCTCAGTCGGTTAAGTGCCTGACTCTTGATTTTGACTCAGGTCATTGTCTCAAGGTTGTGAGATGGAGCCCCATCTCACATGCATGCATGGAATTTGCTTAAGATTCTCTCTCTCTCTCTCTCTCTCTCCACCACTCCCCCCATTCACAAGTGCACTCTCTCTCTCTCTCAAAAGGAAATAATGATAATTAGAAACTTTGATAACTGCCATGGGAGAAAGATAAAAAGACTCATGAAAGTACATAAATGAATGGGGAGCTTATCAAATCCAGAAGCTTAGGAGGCATTCTGGTGCAGAAGTAGCAATTAATTTGGGAAAAAAAAAGAGTGGAAGAGGTGAAAAGCGTGCCAATTAGAGGGAACAGTATGTGCAAAAGCTCTTTGGCATGACGAAGTATGGCCTTTCCAGAAACTGCAAAATTGCCAGTGACTAGAAAATGGAAAGCAAAAAGGGTAAAGTTAAGGTGATTTTTTTTTTTTAGAAATTAGAAGGGCCCATCCAAGCAGTCTTATGTAGGCCACAGTAAGCACCTCTGTCTTAATCCTAAGAAATTGGAAGGCAGTTAAGGATCTGAATGAGGGAAGTGATGAGAGAAAGTTTTGAGTTTTGAAAATTCCACTCTAGCTACAAGGTAGAAAGTTAACACAAGGAGGCAAGGCTCATTATTAGCCAATGAGGAGGCAACTGCAATAGTCCAGGCAAAACTTGAACTAGACTGGGTAAAAGTGAAGTTATGGAGAAGTTCTTAAGAATAAAAGTCTATAGGACTTGAAAAAGGACTGTAGTTTTAGGTGGAGTAAGTGCAGGAAGAAAAATATCTCATTGGTTTCAGAATTCAAAAACTGACCTAGAAAACACCATTGAAAGAGAAAGTCTTTTATGGCAAACAGGGTCTGCAAGACTTGTAAATGAGAAGACACTTTTTTTCCCAGTTGGGTGAAGAGACCTAACCCTGGAATGAATGCGAGTATATCAGTATAGACAGTAGTAGTTTAAAAAAAAAATGGCCATTAAGTAAAGAAATGAAGATCCAGTAGCTGGTGAAGGTAATATGCAGTGATAGTGTCTTCAGTATACATTGACTTCCATGTACTATTATTTAAAAAGTTGAAGGGAAGTAGCTAATAGAGAGTACAGCGAAATGAGAAAAAAAGCTCAGGTACCCAAGTCAAACCATGGTTCTACTAGTTCCTATTTCTAGGGACTAGGGGCAAGTGGTCTCACTTCTCCATGCCTCAGTTTACACAATGGGGAAAAAAGATAATAATAATAATACCCACCATGCGGGGTTCATAAAAGGGTTCAGTAAGCTAAGTACATGAAGGGCTGGAGCTGAGCTCCCAGCGCGACTGAAGTGCTCAGCGAATAGCTGTTATTAAAAGTACGAGGGGAAGAGATGACGCCATTCTCTTTTTTATCACATTTGCTAACCAAATTCAATGTCCCACGGAGCAGAGGTATGGGGAGGGCATCCTGTGCTCTGACATGCAAAAATGTTTGCATTTGTTAAGTCTGGGTGTCTCCTGTATCTTATTGAATCTAGGAGTCTTCTGGTCCCATGAAATAACTACATTTTCCAGTTTTGCAAGTAGGCAAGCCAAGCATTAAGTTCCTCTTTTGTAATTGACCATGAGCGTGTTGAGTAATATGTGGATTATTTCTCCCTCTTTTCTTTGATCTTCCCTCTTGCCAAGGACTGCCTGACAGTCTGGTTTCTGGCCAGTGCACCTCCTCAGAATGCACCGAGATGGAGAGGAAGTGGCCCACAATAGCAGAGATTTACCCCAGATTATAAGGACTTGACTTTCCTAATCCCTAAACAAGGAATTCCCTGAAGGAACTTCAGAATGAAAGAAGACATATGAACCATGGTTATGGATAGTGGTTCTCAAGCTCAGTGTGTATCAGAATCACCTTTGGAAGCCTGTGAAAATGAAGATTCTCAGCCTCACCCTACCAGAGAAAAATAATCAGTAGGACGAACCTGCATTGTTAACAAATTGTTAACAAATACTTCCTCCATCCCCATCCCAACTGATTCGGAGTGACTTTGAGACCCTCTGAAATCCAAGTCTCCATCTTCCACTAGGTACTCCTGACCTCCCTTGTTTGCTTTGCTTTTTTTTTCTCTTTACCTTCTAATATACAATATTATTTACTGTTCTGATTGTTTGCTTTTTGTCTCCCACACATGCTCCAGTATAAACTAAGTCTCCAGATGGTCAAAATAAGTGCCTGTTTTGCTCTCTAATGTATCTCAAATGCCCAGAATAGTGCCTGACCTAGAGAAACCCTTGTAAATACTTTGCTAAAATTATTTAAATTGAGTCCCCACACTCCCAGTCATCTCATATATGAACTTCTACGGTGGAAAGCTTACTAACTGGTCATCTTATTTAAGTCTTCTAGAACATTTGGGTCAAGAACATCTATAAAATGTGCAGATGCCATGTATCTTTTTTGCCAAGAAAAATAATCCGGTGATGTATAATTTGGCATGATTTTCTGAGGACGGAGATTGAAAGACCATTCAAAATCAGAGATCTGAGTGGGAAAAATCAGAAAGGGAGACAAAACATGAGAGACTACTAACTCTGGGAAATGAAAAAAGGGCAGTGGAAGAGGAGGTGGGCAAGGGGATGGGGTGACTGGGTGACGGGCCCTGAGGGGGGCACTTGATGGGATAAGCACTAGGTGTTATACTAATGTCAGCAAATCGAACTCCAATAAAAAGTATACCAAAAATATCAGAGATCTGCATACCTCAAATTACTAATCCTTAGTTATTTACACAGCCCTGGTCCCTGATATTCACCTTGAAACTGCTGATGCGGTTAGTGATCTAAAAGTCACATTTATTTTTATTTTTAAAAATTTTATGTTTAAGTAATCTCTATAACCTATTTGCAACTTGAACTTACAACCCTGAGATCACGAGTTGTATACTCTATGGATTGAGTCAGCCAGGTGACCCTAAAAAGTCACATTTCATCATGTTTTTCCCTTGACTCAAATCCTGAAGGAGGACTCCCCATTGTTTACAAGGTTTCCAACTGCCTTGAGGCAGCATTCTAAGTTGCCCACAGCTCAGCCTTCTGCACATCATCTTTCCAGTTTGATCTCTCCTAAATCTCTCAGACCTGTTGCAGAGTGACTGATTAAACATAAACGCTTTAGGGGCGCATGCATGGCTCAGTTGGTTAAGCATCCACTCTCAATTTCGGCTCAGGTCATGATCTCAGGGTCATGAGACTGAGCCCTGTGTTAGGCTCAGCGCTGGGAGTAGACCCCACTTGAGATTTCCTTTCTCCTTCTGCCCCCCAACCCCTGCTCACACACACACCCTCTCTCTCTCTCTTAAAAACAAAACACACACATACGTTTTAGACACAGTCATCCCCGGCTTGAATTCTGACCCCATTAGACACTAGGTATGTGATCTTAGATAACTTGCTTATCGCTGTAAGTCCTCAGTTTTGCCTTTTAATTTGTGAAATGGGCATAACAGTGCATATTCAAATGTGTTGGGGGGTAGAGGGAGATATCACTGATATAATGAGTGCATATTAATATACACAAAGCACTTAAAAATGCCAGGCATATAGTTGGCACTCATTAATTGTTGGGTTTTATCCTTCTATTCTAATATGTTTGGCATACAGGATTTGACATAACTTAACTTTCTTTCCCCTTCCTTTCTAATATTCCTTAGTCTAGACCAAATTTTGTCAAACATTTTTTTTTTTTTTGAAAGAACTAGAAGCTAATGTTTTTGGCTTTGTGCACCATACTCTATTCTGTGGCTACTGCTCTACCCTGCTATTGTTGCCGGAAAGCAGCCATAGATAATATGTAAACTGCAAAGAAACAAACAATCCAATCATGAAATGGGCAAAAGACATGAACAGAAATCTCACAGAGGAAGACATAGACATGGCCAATGAGCACATGAGGAAATGCATCCGCAGACTGGCCATCAGGGAAATACAAATCAAAACCACAATGAGATGCCACCTCACACCAGTGAGAATGGGGAAAATTAACAAGGCAGGAAACAACAAATGTTGGAGAGGATGTGGAAGAGAGGGGAACCCTCCTGCACTGTTGGTGGGAATGTGAACTAGGGCAGCCACTCTGGAAAACTGTGTGGAGGTTCCTCAAAGAGTTAAAAATAGACCTGCCCTATGACCCAGCAATTGCACTGCTGGGGATTTACCCCAAAGATACAGATGCAATGAAACGCCGGGACACCTGCACCCCGATGTTTCTATCAGCAATGTCCACAATAGCCAAACTGTGGAAGGAGCCTCGGTGTCCAACCGAGGATAAAGAAGATGTGGTCTCTGTATACAAGGGAATATTCCTCAGCCATTAGAGACAACGAATACCCACCATTTGCTTCTACATGGATGGAACTGGAGGGTATTATGCTGAGTGAAATAAGTCAATCGGAGAAGGACAAACATTATATGGTCTCATTCATTTGGGGAATATAAAAAATAGTGAAAGGGAATAAAGGGGAAAGGAGAAAAAATGAGTGGGAAATATCAGAAAGGGAGACAGAACATGAGAGACTCCTAACTCTGGGAAATGAACTAGGTGTGGTAGAAAGGGAGGTGGGCAGGGGGTGGGGGTGACTGGGTGACGGGCACTGAGGGCGGCACTTGATGGGATGAGCACTGGGTGTTATTCTATATGTTGGCAAATTGAACACCAATAAAAAATAAATTTATAAAAAAAGATGATATGTAAACAAATGTATGACTATTTTCATAAATATATTTATAAAAACAGGTGGCATGCTGGATTGCACCCATGGGCCACAGTTTTCCAACTTTGACCTGGACTAGCTTTGGAACTTTATAGAACCAAGTTCAAGCTTCTGCGAGCCTCAGTGTCCTCATCTATTAAACAGGGACAGTAATAGTACTGCCCTAATAAGTTGTTGGGTGATTAAATGAGATAAAGCACATTAAGCCCTCAGTACAGTTTTTGGCGTATGATAGGCATCTCGTAGATGGTATTATCCTCATCTGCAGACTTGCCTCAAGCTGTTCCACAATCTGCCCATATCCACCTTTCCTGCCCTAAGAATCTTTTCCAGACTTTCTCTGAGTTTCTTTCTCCCACTTTTCTAACACTGCTGGAATGTCAATTGTATTATTTGAAAATAAGTCATGCATGAATGTAACATATGCAAGTAATTATAGTTACTTATGTGGCTCTTCTGCTTCATCTATTAGACTGTGAGCTCCTTGAAGGCACAATCTGTGTCGTATTCCCCCTCTGTATCCTTTTTCCTGGCACAGTATCTGGCACATGCTACGCAACCAAGGCAAGGAGATGGCGGCAATGGTGCTACAGTAATGGTGACGGCAGTTGTGATCATGGTGGTGGTGATGGTGGTGGTGGTGATCATTGGGGGGTGGCGATCTTGGCTGTTAATTTCTTTCAAAGAGCAGTGATTTGGAATTCTCTTCTCAGTGAAAGCCAAGAAGTGTAAATAGAGCAAACAAGTCTTTCTGGCAGAGAGAGAGGATCTGCTGGAAGGTCAGACAACCACAACAAGACCAAAATTATACATGGCTCTTCCTAGAGCAGCATGAAAAGAAAAAGAAAAAAAACAAAACAAAACAAAACAAAACTCACATGATTGGAAGTTAGGAGACCTGAGTACTAGGAAAGAATCATCCCTCTATAGAGTAGTTTACAGTCCTCAAATTGCTAGCAAAAAGAGTGTATTATTTTTCTGCATGAGAGCCCTGTGGGGAAAGTTATGACTACCCATTTTACAGATGAGGAGACTGACTCTCAGAGAGATGAAAGGTATTGCTGAGGCCAGAAGTCGTGCCTAACTACTTCAAATTCAGAACTGGTTACGTGACTCAAGGGAAATCATTCTTCATCTTTAAGTCTTACTTTTATTTTCACTATTTGTAAAATAAAAAGTTTGATCTGTAAAAAGGACAGGATATGATTTTAACACCCCTCTCTACTCAAAAGTGCTATGTCACTGCAATAAAGTACAAGATATGTACATCTTTCTCATCCCTATTAATTTAAGGAATAAAACTGTTCATGTCTCCGGATGAGAAATAAATTGCAGGTCACAGGATGACTCTTCTAACCTCAAAATATTGCCCTTTTTTCAGGGTAAAAGTTAGATCTGACGTTATCACAGCATCAGGAAGTAGGGGATGGTGGGGGGCAGGAGAGAAAGATAAAGTTATCCCAGAATTTTCATAGTACAGATAAAGAAAGCAAGATCAAAATGGTAGAAGCATTTGTGTCCAGTGTCATATAAGAATCAAGGACAGAGACTAATTCAGATTCCAGGTGTCTCAATTCTCGAGATTTTCCAGAGAATTCCCAACCCCAACATGGATAGAGGCAGATACCACATGTTTCCTTTACAAATAAGTAAAAGTAAGGTTGCCCAGTAGTCAATGGCAGAGATGGGTTTCAAATCCCGCTCTGTCTGGCTCTTCACAATGACACTGTTCTGTTTCCCCCTCTTGGAGCTTCTTCTTCCTCACCCAAAGACTAAATTAACAACCACACAAAGTCTTGTATATTATACAACTAGCTGTACTATGGCTTCGGGCTATGTGGGGTCATTTAACAGGTGGAGGAGGACATCTATGTATTAATCAAACTGGCCATGATAAAAATGTTTTTTTCCTTGTTCTAAATCACAGCATGACATGTAATGAAGGGCTCCTTTCCGAGTGAGGCACAAGTCATCATCCTTTACCATGGTGATGGATACGATTTATGATGATGGATACGAGGAGATCCCAACCATCAAAGGAGCAGTTCCCCAGGGCTATCCAGAGCATATCCTAATTCTGGTCCCAAATCAGAAGTCACAACTGCCGCACAGATCTTGCGCAAGTCACACTTCCTCTCTGACACTTCCTGACCATGCCATACAATGACACTCAGAAGTTGACTGAGCACCTCAAATAACTCAAGGGAGTCAGGAGTTCTTACATAGAAGAATGGTTCCATTCTGTTTCAGGAGATCTATAGAAGGAAATCCTTTTACTCATGGGTAACTCCACCTACGGTATCCCTTACCAACAGAATATGAACTCCAGCAATGTTTGTAAAGTGAGAAAATGTTCCTATAATCCCTCCAATCATGATCTGCCCTTGTGGGTTAACCAGTGACCTCTCCCATGCAAAAACACAGATCTTACTCTAAAATGTCATGTTCCTCGCATTTTGGGCTTCTGTAAAGTTAGCCAGTACTACTTAGAAGAGGAAGTACCAAAGGAATCATTAAAAAAAACTAGAAGGGTCAAGTTTAGATGAACATCATTTTTATCATATTCACAGAAAAATGTTTGTCTATCACATGCTATGTGCCAGGCACTAGGCACCTGTTATCTCATTTGATCTCCATAAAGATCACATTTTACAGATGTGGGAACTGAGGTTTGAAATGATTCAGCATCACACAGTGAACAGGAGGTTGAGGCAGGATTCTAAAGAGAGCACAGAGCCTCTGCTACCTGATTCCACTGAGACAAAGTCTCTTGCAGAAAACTCAAAGAAACTTTTTCAGCCTCTCTTCCCTTTCAGGTAGGAAAAGAAAAACCCAGAAAGGGAAAAAAAAAAAAAAAAAAAAAAAGGACTTGCCCCGGCCTTACTGTATGTCAGTGTCAGAGCCCAGGCCAAGGTTCTTTCGTGTTTTATCCATGTTTCCTCTACCTCTGGCTGTAGAGCAAAGCAAAGACATGGATAAGCCATGGGAGAAGGAGTGATGAGGTTTGGAGAGGAGTCAGAAAACAAATAGTGATCACAAGGAGAACGGCTGCCCTCTCATCACACCAGCCTCACTCAGTGACCATATTCCCTCCACATCATTTCCACACCTACAGTCGGCCTGTCCCACCTACTCCTACCTTAGCCTGGCTCCACTGGAAAAAACTAATGTATCACAGCCCTTAGGCTGTAACACAAGTTTAAAAGGGCCTACCATTGGGGTTTGGGGCCAGGGAGAAGAAGCCGGAATGTCAATGAAGCCAGATTATCACCGAGCTCTAACGTTTTCGAGGAGGGATGACTAAGAGAAGGCGAGCCCAAGAGAAGATGGCACCCCTGCCTGGCTACCTGCCTAAACTCTTCTCTGGCTCCCCACCACCTGGTGCCAAACTACTCATCACTGCCGCCTCTGCACCTCTGCCTGGACTGGCCCTGCTGCTTGGTCCTCAGCACTGCCCATGGAGCAGCCCTTAGTCTTGGCCCTTGCCACATGGGTTCTCACTCAGTTTCTCAAGGAAATGGGCCACACCTGCTCATTCTTCAGGCCTTTGCAGGAGTTGGGTCTTCAAACTTGCTTGTGCTCAGGCTCCTCCCACTTCCCCAGACCCAGCCCTCCACATTTACTTTATGCCCGACCCCCAAAAACTCAGTTTAAATGTCACTTCCTCAGGAAAGCCTTCCCTAACTCCACAAGATCTCCTATCACACATTTTCAACCTACTGGCCCGGACTCCTCTTGGTACCTTGCAGTCTGTCTCTACTGGTGATTGTTCCATTAATTCATTAATACAAATCTGTAAACTCCATGGAGATAAAGCCCAAGTCTACTCGTTGCACTCTTCACTTCTCAGGGCATGACACAGTCCTGGCATATACTCAAATCGACTGAATGAATGAATGACTAGAGCTCCGAGTGTTCCACATCTCCTACAAGGAGAATAGTGACATCTAGTGACTGAGTTCACACTTGGGCTTCTCTGATAACACCCACCAACTGGCCTGGAAAACATCTTGCTGGATTTCCAAAGAAACGGATATTTTGATCATGCCGAGGGAAGCTGGCATAGAATCCAGACATGGGGAATCTGACTCCTACGCAAGGAGGGAAAGAACCACCACTCCTCTTGCTACCACATGTGCCAAGAACACATCACAAAAGTCCTGTGACTTAGCTAGGACGGTGCCACATTACAGATGAGGAGAGTGTGGTCCAGGGAGGCAGCACTGGGCCAAGTTTATGGAGCAGTAAGCGAGGATTTTCCCAGCCTCACCCACCAAGTCCTGGAGACCCCGGCCCTGTGCAGCTAATCATGCTGCTTCACTCATCCGCACTGATACAACACTGGTCAGATCATCGTTGGTATTTACTGGAAGCTTCAACAGCCTCCTCACAGGGCTCCCTATTTCCACATTCGCATTTTCACACCCAACTCTCACCTTAAAGCCGGAGGAGTAGAGATATAGATAGATAGATATGTTTGATTTTTTGTTGTAGTGAATGTGGGGACCTCGGATGCACAGAATTAGGTTATCTATGATGCTCATGACTTAAGCTAATTATTGCACCATGTATGGTTAGGCCTAATATATCCAACTACTTAGGGTTCACTCATTACCTAGTTTAATACTTTAAAAGAAAACTCCCACAAATCCACCACCCAAAATGCCAGCTAGGTATGTGATACTTCCATGTAATGAGGACTCCCTCATGCCATTGCCCTGCCTCCCCGACTCAAGACTACCATCATCCTGAATTCTACATTGAACATTTCCTTGGTTCCCTTTTTAAATAATTTATAGCACCTGTATTCATTCCAAAAATGTGGTGTATCTGGCATGTATCTGTTTTAACTTAAAGTAGCGGAAAGGGTATCATGTTATATAAAATATACCTTTAGGAGTTAATTCTTCATTTAATATTATGTTCATTCATCTCATATTAAGTGACATTTGTTTTGTCTGTTGTAGAGTTTTGTCTGTTGTATGTATTTTCCATTTTATGCTCATTTAACTGCTCTCCTACTGATGGTCATCTGGATTGTTTCCAGAGGGCTCCTTCAGTTGCATGAATCTAATCCTATTGGATCCTTCCTGCATATCCTAAGCATCTCACTCTCCTTTATAGACAAGATCCAAATTCCGGTGGGCTAGTTTACAACAACTTATATGATCAGGCTCCTTCTGATCTCTCTGGCCTCATCTCTGCTTTCCTTCTATCTCTTAATCTTAGCCATGGGATGTCTTCCAGTCTTTGTACAGATCATGTACTTTTCTGCTTCTGGTCATCTACCCGACACTGTCCCCACCTCTTTACTCTCATCCTCTCTCTGTCTTCTATGAAGCCCTACCTGACCACATATCACTCTCTAGAACTTAGTCCGATAGAATGCTACAGGAGGAGTGCATAATCCATAGTACCCTATTGGTATTGGTCAGGGATCTACCAGACTATCTTCTTTGGGACCCAGTGCTATCTGGGAATTGCTGCAGAGGGAAGAGTGGGGACAAAGTAGAGATGCTTTGTCTACCTTCCTCTCCCCAACTGAAGGAGTGGTATTGCTATTCTTGGTTTTATGGATTTCATTTTCTAAATGAAAGACTGCATTTAGAAAAGGTGTTCCATGAATATAGTTTTGCAAACCAGTGAATGAATCATTTATATGGTCTCTTCAAGCCCAGGCATGCTATAATGGAAAATGAGAAATGCAGAAAAAAGAAAAATAGGAGATATAATTTCACAATTAAGCACATAGGCTCTGAAGCACACCAACTTTGGCAAATCACTAAACATCTTTGAGGGTTCCTCACTTCTAAAGTGGGAATGATATTAGGATGAACCATATGGAATTACCATTTTTAAAAAATATATATTTATTTGAAAGAGAGAGCGCACAAGCATGTGCATGGAAGGGGCAGAGAGAAAATTTAGCAGACTCCATGCTGAGCTCAGAGACCAAAGTGGGGCTCAATCTCATGACCCTGAGATCATGACCTGAACAGAAACCAAGAATTGAATGCTTAACTGACTGTACCACCCAGGTGCTCCCTGGAATTACTATTTCTATAAATTAAAAAAAAAAAAAAAAGATCAAATGCTGGCAATTTCATAGGAGTCAAACCAATACTTATACATAAACCTGATCTGGGGGCGGGGGCAGATTAAATGAGATAATCCAAGTATAATACTGAGACAAAGACTGTTAGGTTTCAACAATTCCATATATCTTCTTCCCCAAGGTCACTAGATAGAGTATATTTCCCTGTTTTTGTTCGCAGATAGGTGTGCCCGATGGCTGAGCTCTTGCCAATGGAATGGAGCTGAAATGATATTTGTCACTTTCGGGCTTGGCCTGTTTAAACCTCTCATGTGTGATCCTCCATGTTCTTTCTTCTTCCACAGCAAGTATTGAAGCATCAGGTTGATGAAGGCACAAGATAGAACATGGTGAGTCACTGAACCACTTCTCAGAGTGAAGCCACTCATCATCGAAAACATTTATTTGGGACTCCACGTAAACATAAGATAACTTCTATTATATTAAGCCTTTGAGATTTGAGGATTTATTGGTTATAGCAGCTATATATGTACTTAAAACATGGTAAAGGAATCAATAAATACCAATCACCATGATGATAATGATGACAAGACAATCCCAATAGACAATTGGCCCACAAGGGCAGGTGGCAGGAAGATTGGTACTTAGATGTGACTTAGTGGCTGTGTCAGGGGAACTCACCTCCTTGGTACCATTATCTTGGATAAGGGTGTAAAGTGGTACCACACGGTTGATTTCCAGCAGCACTGGTGTGGGGCTCAGCTGCTCCTTGCCTGGTCGGCGGCAAAGGTGGCAGGTAGATGGACAACGGCCTTTCTCCTCACAGCGGATCTCCACACCTGAGATGAGCTGGTCATCCGACAGCATTTGGGCCGTCAGCAGACCTGAGAGGTAGGTGATGAAGGGCATGGACTTGAGTTCCTTCTTGCTGCCCAGCTCTGTGGTCTCTGGAGAGGGGAGAGAAATTCAATATTGTTCAAAAGGTCAGACTCTTGAACCCGTAGAATCCAACGTGCTAAGGAGGTGGTATTCCATGGGAAGGAAAAAAGATGATAGAGTGGTTTGCTCCTGATGCCTTAGAAAGAGCACTAGTCTGATGACTCAGATGTCAGGTGGTGTCTTGTTTTACTATTTATTTCAAATAACTCCTTACTTACTTTCTCTGGACCTCACTTTTTCCATATTTAAAGTTGATTGGTAAGACAAGAGGATTCTCCAAGGGCCCTGTAAAATGTAAATATTCAAAGATATTTTCCCAATAAGGAATTTCTGTCTAGTGTCAAATTTATACAAATTCTAACTTTCTTTTGAAAACTTGCTCCAGTCCTATATTTTCCATGAAGTTTCATGTTATGGGGGAAACGCAAGCTGAAGTCAAGTCAATTTCCATTTATTTATTTATTTATTTATTTTTATGATAGTCAGAGAGAGAGAGAGAGAGGCAGAGACACAGGCAGAGGGAGAAGCAGGCTCCATGCACCAGGAGCCCCACGTGGGATTCGATCCCGGGTCTCCAGGATCGCGCCCTGGGCCAAAGGCAGGCGCCAAACCGCTGCGCCACCCAGGGATCCCTCAATTTCCATTTAAATCTCAATTCTGCTTGATAATAGCAATGGGCCTTGGGAAGATCTCCTAATACCCAAAAGCCTGTGAGGATTAATTCTGTAAAATCGAGTTATAATACTAACTAAAACAGTTATGAGTGGTAAATGAGACAGAAGGAGGTGGACCTGTCTGGAAAAGAAATGATTTCCTCTTTCTTTCTGTGCTCATCTGTTCCCTTGTTCAAAAGTCCTTCCCTGCCTTCTTCCTGTGCACACTGAGATCTAATTACCCACACTCCGTTCAGTGCTGTCTCTCTTGATCCATACAACTAGCATTTCCCACCTCTGTGTCTTTGCTCACCTGCCCTATTCTTCCCCTCTGCCTCTTCAAATGTTTGCCACCCATCAGTGCTCCATTCCAATGTCACCCTCTTCAGAAGTCTTTTCTCCTTGCTCTGGCTCTTCTTCTCTGAGTATTTCTGTTGATAAACCCTAATCTTGTTAAGATCATTTTTTCCATCCCATTTTCTGCCAACCTCTCCAACTGTATTTTCAACTCCTGGAGTTGGTACCATGTCACCCACTCCTGTCTCCTGCTCCCCCCCTCCCCATCTGCTTCAGCGTCTAGCACAGTGCTAGGGATGTAGTTGAGACTTCATCAAAGAGGGAGACTGTAGAACTCTGAATGGCTAGACTGACATTCATGATCTAGTTTAGAGCCTCTGAAATCCTTCTGAGGAATTCTATGGATCCCAAGAAGCACCTCAACAGATGGTTGCAGAGGGCAGGAGGGAAACTGGGTAGATGAAACCCAAGACCCACATCTCAGCTTCAAATAGAGGAGTTCCACTTGTATCTCTTTTTATAGACTGGCCTTCTATATAGGACTTCATAAAAAGAGAATGGCTATGGCTATATCAAAAAGCAAAGTGATTTGTACAACCTGGAGAGTTCCATTTACATCACAGACCATATGAATGGTGTTCTCAGACTTGTGTAATGCATAATCTGAGTGGCAAACAGGGTGGCCTGTAGGAAGGGACAGAATTTGGTCGAGACATCAGCTTCTTCCAATCCTGGTAAACTTAAGGTGTGCTCCTGCCTCAGTGGAGACAAGAGCCCTGGGCACTAAGGACTAAGAAAAAGTAGGGTTATCTCCTACTCTAGCTCTCAGCTTGCAGTGACATGCAGCTGATCTGGAAATGGGCTTGCCAATTAGAAATACAAATAAATGCAGCCTTCATTCATTACTCTCTGGGCCCTCGGGCCTGGGATCTGGGCTCCACCTTTTCTGTCTGGCTGTCAACAAATGCTTATGAGCATCAGATCAAAGGCTCTGAGGGAGGAAGACAAGGAAAATTCCAGCTAACCAATCCTTCAGAGGGATTAAAGAAGGGTAGTTACAAGATAAACAAAACAAAGCTGTGAAGAAGGCATCTCAGCATCTGGGCAGACAGAGACACTCTTATACACAGACAAGTTGAAAGAAGATGATGATGATGACTTTTGGAAGTGCAGGCCAGAGGACTAGTTTTGGAGAAGGGTGACTTCAAACTTGGGAGAGAATAACCATTGAGGAGAGAGGGTTAGAGGACAGCCAGAGCTACAAGACATTAGGGGGGTTATCTCACACTCTGACCCAGAGGTCAGTAAACTAAGTGGTCTATGGGGCAAAGCTAGCTCTCTCTCTCTCTCTCTTTTGTAAATAAAGTTTTATTGGAACACAGGCACCTTCATTCATTGATGTGTTATGTATGGCTGGGCACACACAAGGGCACAATCGAGTAGTTTCAACAAAGATGCTATGACCCACAGAGACTAAAATATTTACTATCTGCTCCTTTACAGAATAAGTTTGGGTACCTTGGCTCTAGTCCTAGGTAATCGTGGGGAACCTGAGTCTCAGAAGGAGACTCTATCTTTGGTCAGTGTGGTAGTGTAATGAATTAAAGTAAAAACACTGGAATCAATTAGGCGATCATACATGTAAACTGTGAATCTCCAATGAGGAAAACATAGAGGGGGGCATCCTTTCTCCATAAAACATCTTTCAAAAACTATTGAAAAAGCACGCCTTTGAAAAATGTTAATCTGGTACAACCCTCCCATTTTACACAAGGGGGAACTGTGTCCCAAAGAAAGACTTTCCAAGGTCATATGGTGAGTTAGTGTTCCTTTCATCACATGATCCCAGTCTCTTCCATTAACCAATTTGTCACTTAAATGACTATTTTAATCTCATATTTTAAAACATAGATGGCCTACACCTCACAGCATCTTACCATATGCACATAATTTAATTGGAAATGAAATGTGGTGCTGGAAGTAAAAATGCCCTTGATTAAATGAACACACATAGACACTGGGCTAAAGATGTAACTAACCGTTTAACAACAAAACAAGTTATAGATCTCTGCTGGTCTGTTTTTTTTCCAATATATTTTTTTTAAATCTATCAATCCAACTGGTGAGTTAGAAGCCCAGAGTCTAGGCTGACAACTGCATTGCAGTAGCAATATAGAATTCATAGCTGAACTTAAGGGCTGGTTTTAAAAAGAGGGCACTTGAGCATCCCATGGTCCCATCCCATTGCTCAACAAATGAAGAACCAGAGACTTTAACAGAGAAAGAGATTTACATCTGTATTGTGTGCACATTTATTAACAATTATCTTTTTTTTTTTTTTGTAAAGATTTTATCGTGCTTAAATTACGATCTGGATGAGAGTTACAACAGGGAAGACCATTAACCATCCCATTAATTATTCCTCTGTAGACATTATGATTATTGTGAAAGCTAATTATTTCTGATCCAACCTTACTCTGTGGCTAAAGTCATCTTTAGTTCAAATGCCAGTTCTTCAGAAAAGCCTTCCTTGACTTCCATCCTCATGCCACCAATCTATACAGGGCTTCATATGAAAGATTCTCGTAGCATCCTGTTCCATCCATCATCTCTTCCCAGACTGTAAACTCCATGAGGACAAAGACAGTATCAATTTTCCCTATGTCCATATCCACTTTACATATAACCTGGAACATGTTAGGCTTACAGTAATAGTTTTGATACAAATTTGCTGGGTATTATCTATATTGACCCAAAGTGCTGTGCTAGCTTATCAGAGCATTGATAAGTCTAAGAGTCAAGATTTATGAATTTCAAGACCGACAATTAACTGGTGGCTTGTAATCAAGTGCCAACGCTTCCCAAAGTGAAAAATTAGCTTCCTCAATTGGAAGGTTTACAGATGAATAGCTGATCAATTTGCCAGTTGTTCTGACCTCCTCTGGGTTTTCACATAGGCCCTTCCATTGAGAGGATGGGAGAGCTCAGTTAAAACAGGCTGTCTTTAACAGGCAAGGATAAAGAGCATTTTTGAAGAGACGTATCCTCTGTTCACATTTCCCATCCCTCTGAACAATGCTTCCAAAATAGGATCATGTCTGGTTTTAAGCCCAATTCAGTTCCAATGACACTACAACCCATTCATTTGAGAACCTGCCAACTGAACTCTCTTTTTTCTCTTCCCAAATTCCTGCTGGGTATTATTTTGTTGCCACCAAAAAAAAAAAAAAAAAAAAAAAAAGGCAGCCTCAGTTGAAGTGACAACTCCTTGTTGGGAGGGCAGCCAGGGCTTTTCGGCAGGAGGTGATGGCACTGCTTGCCCTCATCCAGAAAACAAAACAAAGGCAGCAGACTAAGGGCTCCTGGGAGAGCCAAAGCTGTGCGAATGTTTGTTCAATATTCGGCAACAGCGCAGGGCGCTGCCTCCCAAGTCAGACAGGCTTGCTTTGGCAATAGGCTTGCACTTGAAGCATTTAAAGGCTCCACGGGGACCAGAGGGGCTCAAATTAGAAACGTTAAGGGTGGGGGAAAGAGGGTGAGACTTTTATATCATAAAGAATGGCCTTTATTACAGCAATGGCCTCCCAGGAATTGCTGAAATGGGATCATTTCTTAGGCGGAGTTACTGTCTCCTGTTGGAGGAAAGCAATTGCTCTGAGGTCTGCCTCAAGGACCCACACAAATTTATCCTTAACAGAGGGAAAGTAGCCAGCCAAAAGGCCGTCAGCAAGGCCTGTGCTTCTGCACTGTGCAATCCAAACTTCCCAGTCTCCCAGTCAAGGTCCTGCATCTTTGGGGTGCCCTTCATAAGTCATGGTACCCACCTGACTGAGTTCTTGTGAGGATCAAACACGGTGCCTAGCAAAGGTTAAGCACTCAATCCTTTCTAGTTGTTGTTGCTGCTAATGCTGTGGTTGTTATAATTCTCAGTGCTGCTGTTGTAACAGGATGTTACAATTGAAATTTCCATTGAGGCACCAAGATAGAATAGAGATGAAATCCCCAAACCAAGCCCCAATATGCAGAACGTACAAAGGAGATGAATCCTAACTCGTTTCATAACTTCAGAAACCTCAGCCAGTACAAGGAAATAAAACAAGGTCAGAAAGTAGGCAGGAGGGATTTAGGAGAGATTTGTTTGAGACAGGCTGTTACCTAATGTTTAGAGTTTCCAGCGCCCCAGGTGAGACATGTAGAGCATGCTACCTTCTAATCCTGTTCTGTAAGAAGAAGCCTCAAGAGTGCCTCTTGGAGACACCGAACTCTGGGAAATGAACAAGGGGTAGTGGAAAGGGAGGTGGGCGGGGAGTTGGGGTGACCTGGTGATGGGCACTGAGGGGGGCACTTGGTGGGATGAGCACTGGGTGTTATGCTAAATGTTGGCAAATTGAACTCCAATAAAAAAAAAAAAGAGAGTGCCTCTTGGAGAACTTGCTGTGTGTTCCCCACCGCTGAGGAGATGGTGGACTAGGGTCCTATTCCACCTGCAAAAGCTCTAGTGGCCTGTGGCAGCAGAACAGGGGAAGCTGTATGGTGTGAAAAACGCTCCAGTGTTTTCCTTGGACCAGGTGTGAGTCACACAGGAAAAAGAGGCAGCTAGAACACTTCCAGTCCTACCCAAAAGGAATTCTAACAAACATTTAGGGGTGCCCCCCACTGAAAATCCCTATGTGGCAGGCCCCCAGAGAAACATAGGTGGAAGGGGATCGATCGCTGGCAACCAGGCAAGGAGAAACTGCAACATCCTAAGCCTTGGGAAGAGCCTTTGAAAAGCCCCCCACTTTTGGCTAGCTTTAAAAACTGGCAGGAGTGGAAAACAAAGACAGATATAAGGGGACCACAGCAAGGATGACCTTCCTAATCCTTACCACTTCTCCCTCCCTCTGCTTTATAACGGAGGGAGAGGAAAAAAGAAATGCAAGGTAGAAAAACAGAATTAAGGGCAATCTTGTCCCACCCTCTTCATGCCCCACCACTGGGGAGGGCGAGGAGACTTGACTTGTCAGATTTAGAGATATGATTAAAATTCTTGGACTGGACATAATTCCTGGCTGGAAACGATGTTAGCAAGTGACAATGTCTATCACGGTCTAGTCCATAAAAGTGAAAATAGATTAGATGTGCCCTGCTAACCTCATCATCTAGGAGCAGAGGAAGATTACCCCACTGAATACATTAAGAAGGATCATGGGAATCAACTCAGATGTATACTTTCACATGTACATAGATTCACCAACCAACTCACATGCATATTCTTGAACACATAAATTCACGGTGATTACTTTCAATTTGTATCATCAACTGAAACATTTACATCACCATCATAGTGCTTATCACGTTTTTAATTTTACTTAATGTGCTAGTTCAATGAATGTCTGCCCCTCCCCAACTAAACTGTGAGCTCCATTAAAGGGAGGACCATGGCCTGTTTTAGTGATCATCTGCACCCCAGCACAGAGTTCACTATCTAACGTAGTGTCGATGGTTTGCAGGTACGTATCTGAATAAAGGAACAGATGAACATGAGCCTCTTTCCCTCTAATCCATTCCATTCCCATAACACTCATGAGACTTCAAACTCAACATCTCAGTTTATCACCATAGCCCCAAAGGCAGATGGTCTTAACCTTACTTTATTGACGTACAAATGATAGCTTGCAGCACCAAGTCTCACTCTTGCACAGTGAGTTGTCTCCTTTGCAGGGACTCGGGCCTTCTCTGTTCCTGTCACTCCCAGACAACACTTGCAGGCTCCCTCACCCCTTTTCCGTGGGCTAAGGCATCTCAGGGGCAATAGGCATTTTAAAGGTCAAGTCAGGAATCCCGTGTAATGTTTCATTCACCACCAAACCATCCTCTAACTTCTTTTTGGAAACTTCTAATGATATAAAACTCATTACGTCTTTAGGCCTCCAGTTCCATTATGGGACAGCTCTGTTAAATCTAGGCAGCTTCCCATCCCGAAACAGCAGTAGTCGTCCTAAGCATCAGATGCAGCCCTGTAGTTACAGATTTGTTGCTATTTGGACACCCTCGCTGCGGTACTCCAGCCTGCCCACTACCTGCCAGGTCATGCTAAGATTAACCAACTAACTAGGGGAGCTCCTGACCCCAGGAATTGTGGGGGCATTCTGAGGTGGCTTCTGATGAGGTTTATGTGTCTCAGTAAAAGATAAGCATGCATGGGTGTGCGCCTGCACCCGTGAGGACATATCTACAAAACGGAAGGAAAGGCCTCAGTGAAGACTCTAAAAAGAAGACAGGTCTACAAAACTGCCAAATCCTGGGATGACTAATCTCCTGATCTAACCTAATTCACAGCTTCTTCCCAAAATACACAAGTAATAAGCCCAATTGCAGAGGGGCAGCCACAGCACAGTGACTTGCCTGGGTTTGAATCCACCTCTTCCATTTTCGGGTGGGTGACCTCGGACAGGTCACTTAACCTCTCAGAGGCTCCATTTTCTCATGTGTAAAAATGTTGATAACGTTGGTACCTACATCTTGGGATATTTGGTGGATCAATGAGAAACAGAACCCAATGAGGAATTTACAAATTCTAGGGTGTCCAGAGCATCATCAGAGTCATTTGTTCCAGCCCTTGGTCTTTACCTCAGCATTACTCAGTTCTCGTGCGAGTCTGGATCTGCAAAAATCTTCCCTTGTTATCTGCTAGCGATTTAACCACTGTGTCAGGAATTTCTGTTTAAACCACCCACTTCCTACCTAGGGGAACACAGTAGACAAAGGTAGATGATTCAGTAGACGAAGGTAGAATTGAAAACTTAAGTCCAAAGTTACTGAGTTAAGAACACCTGATTCAGGATCCTTCTGGGCAAGTCACTACCTCTCCAACCTTGGTTTCCTCATTTGTAAAATGGGGAGACTAATTCCTCATTAATTGTTCAGAGTGTCAGATAGGAGATGCAGCTCGAGCTGATTTAGACCTATCATCTCATATGGTTCTCGTTATCACACTACGAAGTAGGAATCATTGCCCCCTTTTACAGATGAGGAGACTGAGGCTCAGCGTGATGTACTATAACCTTATAAGTGATAGTATAACCTTACTTATTCTGAGTGAAAGCAGTTAAATCTCCGAGGGAGCAGTTAAATATAAGGAAAGCCATATTCTCTGCACGGCAGGGAGTGGGACCCCTGGACACTGCCCAGTATCCCACAGCAGTGGCTAATACCATTTGTTGGTTTGTTTGCAAATTAGGATTCTTCACATTTATTTTTTTAAGTGCTAAAATACCTGCACGGCTCTGCTGTGCTATTTGTCCTAAAGAAAGTAATGGGCACAGTGAAGAATCCCAGTATAGTTGAGAGGACCCAAAAGTGGGCCTTCCCACAGACAAAGGTGTACCCAGGCTCCCTCGCCCCCTTCCAGACTTTTATCCCTCTTATTGTTAAGGTTAACAGTCAGCATAGAAGCTCATCATGTATTCCTGACTCTAGTGAGCTAAGGTGGGCTGTGGCCAGACAGGGGAAGCTGGAAAAAAAAAAAAAAAAAAAAAAAAAAGCCATGTGTGATCGCCTGCTGCCCTCTAGTGCCTGCTTAAGATGATTGCTCTTGGGAAAAATTTTGCTTTATGCCAATGATTACTGTGCGCAAAGCAACTTCCTAGGTTCTGAGGACAGCAGGTATGACAGTAAAGACTTGGCCATGATAAAAGATAAAAGGAAGCCTAGTGTAATGACTATGAGGGTTACCAACAAGACTTTGCTTAGAAGGCCTATTCAGTGCCAGGTTTGGAGCTAGGCATTGGTGGGGGGCCAGAGGGGTGAAATTATGAGCAATGATTTGTTCCAATCCTAGTGATACCCAAGTGTAGAGCTGTGATTGAGCGTATCAGCGAGGAAGGAAACACCAGAAGAGGAGAGGGGAGAGACTGGAGATAAGGCAGAGAGAAAAGATAATCAGTGGGGTGGGATCCTCCAGGAATCAAGTAGAAATGAACTCCCAGGTAACACTGGGAAGGATGTGGTCTGAATTTAAGACCAATCTAAGGCAGAATCTGATCATGAGACCAGGGCGTCTGAGTACATCTCTACAAGTTGTGTACTGCACGATGGTGACAAGGCAAGGGGGCAAGTGGGCAGCCTCAGCCCCACTGGTCATGCTCATGCCCACAGGATTGACTCCAAATGGAAGAGTCTTATTTCCTAATTTACACAAAAGCTAACTTATGGGCTAGCGGAGGCCCTGCATAAAACCATGCACAAGCTGAGACTCTGATAAGCTCTATTATGTGTAAAGTAAGGCTAGTATCCCTGACAACACAAAGTTCTTAGAATTTGAGATAATGTAATGCCCATGCCAGCCAAGAAATTTCAGTTCTTTCTGTAATTATAACAACCAAGGTTTTTTTTTTATTATTATTTTTTTAAATAGAGAAAGAAAGGTAGCAGGGAGAGGGGCAGAAGGAGAGACAGAGAATCCCAAGCAGAGTCCCAGCCCAGAGTGAAGCCTGACATGAGGCTCCATCTCACAACCCTGAGATCATGACCTGAACTGAAATCAAGAATGGGACACTTAACCGATTGAGCTACCAGGTGCCTCAATCTAGCTTTATTTTTAAGATGTGATGGGATAAGTCCTTGAAAAAGGGAAATGCTGGAAAGGGAATTTGTATTTCCTGAGCTCCTAGTCTTCTTTGTCAAGTACAAGACATTATGAATCTCACTGTCTCCTCATAAACAAACAGTGCTTTGAACTAGGAGTATTACAATTTTTATAATTATATCTTACATGTGAAGAAACAGAGGTTCTGGAAGGTGAAAGACTGAAGCCAAAGTCCGTTAGGTATTCAGGATAAATACAAAGCCCGTTTTCTGTCCTATGGATCACAGAAGTATCGTTAATAGGAGGCCTGCCTTCCTCTACTGGAATCCCATTCTCCCTCTTTCTTCAAAAGTCTGCTTAGAATTGATCTCCTCAAGGAAGTATTCCAAGGTTAGTTCTTCCTCAATTCCTTTCTTCTTCTTCCAGTAGCTTCTTAGCCTAGGGGTCAAGGATGAAATGCTCAGAGGGAATCATTCCAGAACAGGGCTTAGGGAATTGGAGGTCTCGGGGATGCTAATAAACTGCTTCAAATGGAGACTCCCAGATCATCCTGCTTGGGCATGATCCTGACACAGTACAGCAAGCCAACAAGGCACACCAGGCCACCCTGGGGCCAGTGGGAGGTTGCCAGATTTGATCATCAAGGAGGGTGGGGCCCTAGGTGGAGTCAGTTGGAGGCTTTGGTGTGAAGAGCTATCAGAAAACAAACTTCTACTCTCTGGCCAGTTCCTAGGAGGCTCCAGTCTTGTTGTCACCCTTCTAACTCTTTCTTTCCACTGAAATCTTAATACTCCGGTTAAAAGATCATCTTTAAACATGCCAACAGGCAATACTTTGGGAGAACAGATTCAAAGTGAGTTACTTCTCCAATTAGCATCCCTCCTCCCTTTAGCTGTGCTGCTAGGGGTAGAGAGAGGGACTAATGCGTCCACCCATCAAAAAAATAAAATAAAATAAAATAAAATAAAATAAAATAAAATAAAATAAAATAAAATAAAATAAAAATAAAGGACTAAGACCCATGAGGGACTCCCTGCCTTATTGCTGAGGAAATCAGTAAAATTAATATTAATGATAGCTATGATTTTACGGGTCAGGTGTTCTGCTATTTGCTTTGCATACACTGTCTCCTGTGGTCTGAACAAACCCTAGCAATAGTGAGGAGCAGGTTTCCTTATCGTTACTTATTTATTCATTCATTCATGCATGCATGCATTTGTTTTAAGTGTTCTAATACAGGGCTTCAACTCACAACCCAGAGATCTGAACTCAAGAGTCTGATTCTTAACCCATGCACCCTCCCTTACCACATTTTAAGGATGAAGAAATGGAAGCTCACAGAAGTGAAATCAGGGGTTGGGATGAACTGGACCTCATGCCATTCGGACCTGTTCTACTTCTAAGCACTTTTCCAGTATCTTAAGCTCCAATCTGCTAGACTACTGACAATTCAGAGCTAGACAGTTATAAATTCTGAACATTTAAAGTGCAATTTCTGTTACTTCTGCCCATTACATCATAGTGATTAGCAATAAAAACCTTAAAATAAGAATCTATGGACAATCAATAGGTAATTGGTTGAAAAATTATGGTGCATCTACACAGTGGAGTCTCTATTTAAAAAGAAATTAGGACAATCTTTATGTGTAATACAGTAATCACAAATGTATTTTATTAAATGGAAAAAGCTGTGTGCAGAGCAATGTTATAGTGCTTTCCTTTGTAGAAGAAAGGAATATATATATACACATATATATACACACACACTATATATAAAGATTTCTATATAATGTACATATGATCTATATATCAGGTAGATAGAATTTTTCACTAAGCAACACTAAAACAATTAACCAAAAGTAAAAAAAAAAAAAAAAAAAAAAAAAAGTTGACCACAGAGGGAGCAAGGAAATAGGGTCAAGGAGACAAGGACAGAAGCCAAAGCTGTTTGAGTGTGTCTTCTTTGTAAGTTTTAGTTTGGAATCACATAAAACTATTATGTATTTTTTTAATCAAAAAAGACAGAAACAATCTGTAAGTTATATGTAAACTGAAAAAACCTAGCTATATATCAATATGTTGGCATAACCACAGAGAGAAAATAATTATTTTAAGTGGCTTTAAAATGCAAATGCAATATTTTGATTGTATATGTGCAGTGAGAAATATTCCAAAGGAAAAAAATGTGCAAATAAATCTTAAATTAAATATAAAGGATTTATTGCTAGCTGTAATATTGGTATGGTTATTTTGAAACTATTAGGTATAGATTGTGGGCTTTGGAAATAAGCCATTCCCTTACCATCATTAGGAACTAACATTATAAGTATAAGAGGTAATCACTTCAGGTATAAAATCAAAAAAGGTGAGAAAAATTCTGTACACTGAAATGTCAACCAGAAATAAACTTATAGTTCATTTTTATCTTTTAAAAAATAGACATTTCATAGTGTTCTCCACTGAAAAGACCTAGAAATAATGGTAACCTAATAGCCATAATTTTCTTAATGCCTAGACTCTTGTTTTGAAATACCATATCCTGCTAAAAGAAACAAAAGATTCTTGGAAAAATTCCTTATTCCAACTCTGAAATAGGTATGGTGCAAGCTGAGCCTGGGACATCTTGCTGTGCCAAAAAGAGAGATCTGCCAACGACTAATGTGGTCATTTCAAAAGGACATAGAAGCCAATCTAGAGGGGCTCACACTGGCCTAACATTGAATAAACTGAACATCAAAGAGAATAATGGCTGCGATTGATTGAAATAGATCAAATAAATAAGTTTCCTGTAATTCACAATGTACTTCAAACCAATACCAAAGCCAAAACTACAACCAAAAAGCAAACAAAGCCCACTGATCACCACTGGGGACAGCTAGGAAACTAGATCATTATCTGAAAATTGATAAAAGAATCAAGTATTAATCAAGCTTTAATCCTATGACCTGGATTTCAGGGTAACTACCTTTTCTTTAGGGCAATGTTGCAGGGAGAAAGAATGAAAGAATTAAAAAAAAATGCCATCTTGCAAACTCTAATAAAACAAGAGATCTAGACAGCTATCATCAATGAAGCCTAAGACCATTCGGAGAAAGGCTGATGGGAAAATGTCTAATCAGTGATCAGACTTATACCACCTGACCTGCTGATCAAACCTGGTATCACTGAAAGTAGTAAACCAGACAATGAAGCACCTTTGATAAGGTGCCAGAGGAAGCACACAGTGGCCTGTGTGCTGATGTTCATTGGGCCTGTGGATAAGATTCAAAGGTCTGTGACTTGTATAGGGGAAAAAATACACCTTTAAGTATCCTGTAAAAGCAATTCAGCATTTCCCTAAATTATGAATGCAGGCAACAAACTATAGTAGTGTATGATTTCCTATGACTTTGACACAAATTCACATGTATTTTTATCACATTACAGTTATTACAAATATTTCTAAATACTTACATTCAATACTACTTAGCAATTATAACAGTTAATAGACTCTCCACTAGATCTGGTCATTAATAAAGTAGTACATATCTTACACTACAGATATGTTTCTTCAATATTTTGATAACTATATCTTAATGCAATTTCTTTCTTCAGTAGTCTCCATGAATTTAATTTTATGAATTTTAAAACATTATTCTGATATAAGTGGGTCTATAGTCTTCATCATAATACAAGATAGGTCCATGGGACCAAAAAAAAAAAAAAAAAGAAAGAAAAGAAATGAATCCCTAGGAAAAAGAACAAATTAACACAAAGAGGGAGCCATTACCTAAATCTGCGAAGTAGACAATTCTAAAGAACATATGAGTCAATGTCTTCAAAAAACAATGGCATGGGTGTAATAGGTGTGATTATTAACAGACCAAAGAACACCTAATATGACATGTAGACATTTTGATCCTTATTTAAAGATACCTACTAAAAAAACAGATATATTTTGAAGCAGTTGAGGATGTTCGAATATGAACTGCTAGATGTGATAATGATGCTGAGAGATTATGCTGAAAAATAATTGTCTGTTAGAGATGCATTCTGAGGTATTTAAAGGAGGAATGATAGGATATCTGGGATTTACTTTAAAAGACTTCAGCAACAAAAAACAAATTGGGGGTGAGGGACAGCTGAAACAAAATCAGCAAACTATTGACAACAATTATTGCAGGGTGATGGGCGCACAGGGATCCACTCTACCATTTTCTCTCCTTGCATGTGTACTTTTCTCAATAAAACACAGAGAAAAAGAGGGCTGCCAGAGGATTACACAAAATCGGTAAAGGCAATTATTGCTGGGGAGTAGAATGAGGAGTAATTTTTCACATCTACAGTATGAACTGTTTAGATGGTCTCTTCTAAGTGCATTTTTACTTGTATTATGTTTAAATTTCTCTTTTAAATAGCAATTAGAGGTTCCTACTTTTGTAAGAATAAATTAGAATAATGGTTAGCAGTGACATGAGATGGGGGAAGAGTTTGGGGAAAGGAGACTGTCTCTTTGTCTACTGCCACCCAGTCTTGCCGATATGGATCTATGAAGTGGACCATGGTAGACACCATAAAGAGAAAGGTGAAAGAAATCCCGGAGCTCTGATAACAGGAAATATGCAACGGGGTTGAGATGTGGGACTTTGTAGAAATAAGGCCCATGGGAAATTTTTCAGCAACCCTCACTTAACATTGGGTTGAGTTGAGGTTGATGGTGCTACACAGGGAATGTTCTCTGGGCAAGCCTTCAAATGCTACGGACATTTATCAAGCTCCGACTCAGTCAGTGTTTGATTACTGCCGACCTTGGACTATACGCACTAGTTGAAACTATTAGAAAGTGGATCTGGCCAATGCACAGAAATGTGTATGATATTAAAATAAGGTTTCAAAACTCTGAACCAGCTGTCTCCATATCAGTTCAAGAAAATTAAAAAAAAAAAAAATTCCTCCCCGCACAATAACATGTATGCAGCCTTATTTGTGATGGTTAAATGCTCAACAAAGGCCTGTCAATCTGACAATGTTTCATGTAGCCAGTTTGACTATGAAGACTGGGGGAAAAACTGATCTCAAACATTTTCCTATATTAAGTAAATAGAAAAACTTGTATTTATTAGAAAAACATTTGTTGGATACCCAACTTGGTCATAAGTATGCATGGATATATTAAAGGAGAACCATGTAAATGTTTACACTTAGATGATTATAACCAACATAATGGTTATATTAAAGTGATGGAGAAAGTTGACTCCTTTTCTATGCTTTTTTATGCCATATATTTAAATTGAATTCAAATATGTATTGAACATTACCATGTCCTGAGGGAAGGTCAGACTAAGAAATGCACGAGTATTGAGTATGGCGTATGTAGATCAGAGTCAGTTTCGGCAGAAAGTAGACTAATGGCAGATAGAGAGATGGTGGATAGAGGGATACATAAACAGGATAAGAGATTGAAGAAGGAGAAAAGGAAGAGTGGAAGACAAAAGGCAGGTGGGAGCGATGGAGCCTCTAAAATGGTCTGGAGTGATCTGCATGGCCTATTAGAATCTCTTCCACTTGAGTAACTTAATAATGAGTGCACTAAAGTAAACATCACTACATGTCGGGCAACATCCTAAAATGTAAATGCTTAACTTCCAGTATCTCATTTTGAGTAACTTGCCTTCAACCAATAGAACATAGCAATAAGGGATATCACTGCTGTGATTAGGTTACAAAACACTGTGACTTCTGCTTTGCTCAGACTCTCTCTTGCTTTGATGAAACAGGCTCTCAGGGAGTGGATCACATGTCAGGGAACCACTGGAAGTCTCTAGCCAAAAGGCAGCAAGAAACGGAGGCCATCGGTCCAAAAACCCTTAAAGAGCCGAATCCTGCCATCAACTATGTAAATGATCTTGGAAATGGATCCTTTCCCCGTCAAACTTCCAGCTCTGGCTGACAGCTAATTGGAGTCCTACGAGAAACCATGAAGTAGAGGATCCACCTAAGCTGTGCTCAGATTCCTGACTCTCAGAGTCTGTGAAATAAGAAATGTATGTTGCTTTGTTGGTTTTGTTTCACGAACATAGGGGAAGGGAAGGAAGAAGTAGGATGAAAACAGAGAAGGAGGCAAACCATAAGAGACTCTTAGCTCTATGAAACAAACTGAAGGTTGCTGGAGGGGAGGAGGCTGGGTGGATGGGGTAACTGGGTGATGGGCATTAAGGAGGGCACTTAAAAAAAAAGATTTTACTTATTTATTCATGAGAGACACAGAGAGAGAGGCAGAGACACAGGCAGAGGGAGAAGCAGGCTTCCTGTGGGGAGCCAGATGTGGGACTCAGTTCCAGGACCCCAGGATCACGACCTGAGCCCAAGGCAGGTAGGTGCTCAACCACTGAGCCACCCAGGAGTCCCAAGGAGAGCACTGGGTGTTCTATGCAACTGATGAATCACTAAATTCTGCTCCTGAAACTGATAATATACCTTAACTAAATTAAGTTTAAATTAAAAAAAAAGAAAAGAAATGTGTGTTGTTTTAAACCACAACACTTTGGGGTAATTTATTATTCAGTTTAAACATAAGTAATAACGATAGACGGATATAATTTTATTATTTCATTTCATGGAAATTTTAGCGATTTTAAACCTCTAGACTTAAACAAACTTGGTTAGGAAGTATTGGTTTTAATTCCTTCCATTTTTCTCCCTTATACTCTATAAGCAAAAATTCCTCATCCGCCTCAGAATTCATTGCTAGCAAGAGGAAAAAAGGAAAAGATTTTGTCAAGAATAGTGTAAATCACGGTAATGATAATAATGACAAGAGCTAACATTCACAGAACACCCTCTACCAGGCAGTGCTCTGAAAACCTGAGCTCTGTTAAGTCATCCAAAATTCACAATATTCTTTTTCCTCTCATTTGGCAGAGGTAGAAAGTAACGTACAGCAAAGGCTAAGTGAATTCTCCAAGGTTCTACAGCTTGTCAGTTGCAACAAGTTACCAAGATTTGCTTCAAATCACCTTTTCATCTTTTCCTCACAATAACTTTCCAGGTCTTGGGTTTCTACAAGCCCTTTCCCTTCCTGCTACACAATTGTGGACTCAACAAGCAAACTAACTTCTTATTAATAATAATAAGTGCTTTAACATTAACATTACTACATGTCAGATAACATCCTAAAATGTGAAGGCTTAACTTCTAAGATCTCTCATTTGCCCCTGCCCCCAATCCTGTGAGTTAGCTCCTATTATTCTCATCTTTAAGAAAAAAGGGAGAGAGAGGTTAAACTAGAAATCTTAGGAAATGGAGAAAATAGTGTGTATCTCATAGGGTGATGCTATTGGTTGAACTGTGTCCCCCAAAAAGATAGGTTGACATCCTGTACATCAGAATGTGACTTTATTTGGAAATAGGATCCTTGTAGATGTAATTGGCTAAGATAACGGTCACACTTAATCTACTGTGACTGTTGCCCTTAAAAGAAAACACTGACACACCCATTGAGGAGAATGATGTGTGACGGTGGAGACACAGAGACAGAAACTGGCCACAAGGAGATAAGAGGCAGACACTGGAGTTGCTACCACAAGCCAAGGATGCCTGTAGCCAGCAGGAGCTGGAAAAGGAAAGGAAGGATCTTCCCTTAGAGACTTCAGAGAAACCTGGTCACACTGATACCTGGATCTCAGACATCTCGCCTCCAGAACTGCGAAAGAAATAAATTTCTCCTGTGTTAAGCCACCCACTTTGTGATACGTTGTTATGACAGTCCTAGGAAACCGATCCAGGTAGCGCTTAACGTTAAGTGGGGTAAAAAAAAAAAAAAAAAAAAAAAAAAAAAGGTTATGTTAAAATGCTGAATAAAGAGTATTTAAAGTACTCCACAAAGAGTATTTTTAAAAATGTCTATGTATGAGGAATGCTAATATTGTGCCAGAGTAGGCAAAGCCACGGAATTAAAATGAGTGACTTTTTCCCAGGGTATTTATTTTACTCTGAGATTTTTGTGGGAAGGGTAGTAATTAATTTAACTGGTAAGTAATTTTAAACACTAACAAAAAAAAAAAAAAAAAAAAAAGACAGTCAAACAAACTTTTTTTTTTTTCTTAAAGAGAAGAAAGGAGGGTCTTTCGTCATTGTTCTTTAAAGGCATGCTTGTTCGACATCCCCAGACCGTCAGAGGCACATCACCAGGCTCCTCTCTCGGAGTGGGGAAACACAGATATAAAAACACGATGAGTCCTGAATTGAGATGCTGGGTTCTGGGGGCTGGGAACTGTGGTTTTCAGCACACAGAGTGGTATCTCCCCATCCGATCTGAGGAGAGGGTGTAAGTAGGATCTTAAGCTCAGGAAGAAGCTATTTGACAGTAACCCTCCCAGCCTCCCAACCTGTAAGACAGGGACTTGCTAGAAGTACCCAGGGTCGCTGTCCAGAAAGGTTTCTTGCCAGTCTGGTGAAACCGGCCACTCTGGGTCTCCAACATGAAAGAAATTCAGGGCAGAAGGCGATTCCTGCTGTTCTCTGGCAGTGCTGCTCAGAAGAGCTCATTGCGTGTCACTGCCTTGACAGGCTCATGCTCCTTGGTCCTAGCGGCCGGGATTTGCCCCATATTCCTTCAGTTGCTAAACATCGTCATCTCTCCTCCTCTTTGGGTCCTTATAAACAAACCTTACTCAATAAAATAGATAACTGGTGTCATAAAATGTGAGTAGTCTTCAGATGGTGGTTCGGAGCAGGTCCGTGGGCCTACGTGGTCCAGGTACCTCAGCCCTCCCACTTCCTGGGAGGCTAAGGTAGCCGAGCTCTCTGGTCCTGCTGAGTCTGATTCCTCTCTGTAAGATGAGGCTACCAATATCTATTTGAATCATTACTGAGGGGATTAATTTTGACATGTGACACTATGAAGTGCATGGTATATTGCTGGTGTTCAAAAAAAATGGTCCCCTCTTACTTAATTGACCCCTTTGAGTTATCTTGTAGCTAGAATAAGCGGAAATCAGACAGGAAATGCAATTTCCTTCAAGTCACATTTCTGAGTCTGACTCACTCAGCAACTCTTCTGTGCTGGGCACTGTGCTAACAGAGGCAAGCATCCCTCCTCCCTTGGCCCTACAGGGTTCTGTTTGCACCCACTGGCTGGCTGCCAATTTTGAGCAAAATCTGCCCCAGGGCCCTTCAAGTCCCCAGCCCAGCTGGGCTCCCTCTTTAGCCCACTCCTGACTCAACTAATTCCTGGGTGATCTAGTCAAATCCTGGCTGGTCATGGACTGCAAATATATCCTTGAGGTCTAAATAGCCCCCAGAGGGACACCAGGGTGGCTCCGTGGTGGAGCACCTGCCTTTGGCTCAGGGTGTGACCCCAGGATCCTGGGATCCAGGCCCATATCGAGCTCCCCGCAGGGCGCCTGCTTCTCCCTCTGCCTGCGTCTCTGCCTCTTTCTGTGTGTCTCTCATGAATGAGTAAATAAAATCTTTTTAAATACTAAAAAATAAATAAATAGTCCCCAGAGTTCTTTCAAGCATCTGGAGCCCCCAGGCCTGTTCAAAGTATGTCATAAGTATATCAATTCAGACCCTCATTGTCCTTAATATCTGAAATGCTGGGTGCTGGGGGGCTTCTGGAATCAGCAATTAGAAAAGTGTTAAGAATCACAATTAAAAAAAAAATACGGGATCCGTGGGTGGCGCAGCGGTTTGGCGCCTGCCTTTGGCCCAGGGCGCGATCCTGGAGACCCAGGGATCGAATCCCACGTTGGGCTCCCGGTGCATGGAGCCTGCTTCTCCCTCTGCCTATGTCTCTGCCCCTCTCTCTCTCTGTGTGTGACTATCATAAATAAAGAAAAATTTTTAAAATAAATAAATAAATAAAAATACTGTTAAGTGCAAACCACTATGTATTCATAATCTTAGCTAATCATCATAGCAAACCTTATCATCTCCATTTAGAAATAAGGAAATGGGCCACTGAGAGGTGAAACAAGATAATCAGGGTGGATTCTCATCTAATCTTAGGGTCCCAGGCTGGGCTTTAGCCTCCAGGCCTTGCTGTGGAACCACCTGAGCGTGTGCTGCGTATCTAAACAGGGAGGTTATGGGAATTAAGGGACTGTGCATGGGAAGTACTTAGCCTCCGCTGCACACTAAGTGCTCAAAGAGGATAGTTTGGCTCTTATTTCTGCTTGTTGTGTTATCCTTGCGCAGCGTCCCGGATCTACGTGGGAGTTCCAGCTCGGGGCCAGGCTACCGCACCGCGCGGTCACCTGCAGGAGCAGGTGCTCGGCCTGGCACTACGGAAGGGCGCACAGGTGCTCAGCCGCCCTAGGCCTGAGGCCTCCCACCGGGTCGCACTGTGCACCGCCCCCCCCCCCCCCCAAGCCGGGAGCAGATTGGGTTTGGGTCCGGGGAGCTTCGGTGTGCAGGGGCAGCAGGTGCAAAGCGCGTCCGGTCTTCCCCTCCGCTGTAGCCTCCCCGCGCTGGCCCAGCGCTGCGGCCACCCCACCACCCTGCACGGAGGCTGCGGTGCATCCCAGGAACCGAAGACGGCCTTTCGAGGCGAGTCCAGGCTCTGCGGCCGCCCCCCGGGGGCTCTGTCCCCCGCCCCGCACCTGCCGCCACTGGTCACACGGGCCCCCCTGCGCTCCCCAGGTGCTGCCGGCGGCCAAGGCCCGGCGGAGGCCGGCTCCTGGACCGGGACCTCAGCGGCCAGCGCAGCGCTTCACACACGCTGAGGGGCCCGGGCAGGCTGCTCTCGCCTCAGTTTCGCAGTCCGCACAATGGGGGCACAGAGCCCAAGGTTCCCCCCACCCGGGCGGCAGCCGCTGGGCCGCGGAGGCTCGGACCCGCGCGACTACAAGTCCCAGCATGCCCCGGGGCGGGGCGCGCTGACGGACAGGCGGCTCTGCGAATCAGCGGCCGCCAAGGGGCGCCCGGCGGCGCGTGCGCAGTGAGCGGCGGGCGGGCGGGTGGGCTGGCGGCGGCGGACGCGTCGGGGCCGCGGGCGGTCAGGTAAGGGGCGGGCGGGAGGTCGCGGCCGGAGGTGGGGCGGGGGGGGGGGGGCTGGCGTGCGGCGGCGGGACACGCCCGACCGGCCGGGTCTGGGGGCCGGATCGGAGGGGCAGGACCGGCTGGGGGTGGGGGTGGGGGTGGGGCCGCGGGGGCAGAGGAGCTCGGAGGGGATGCGGCCCCGGACCCCGCGGTGCAGCATCTGGGCGGCCCCAGGTAACGTGGGCCCCGAGCTCGGGGGGTGCAGCGGCTGGAGCTGGGAGCCGGGAGCCGGGAGGGCCCCGGGGGCATCGGGGCGCAGAGCCTCGGAAACAGGAGGGGTCTGCGATCCGGGGTGCTGCACCCCAGGAGGCCCGAGGGAATCCGGGGCCCGACCTGAGGTCGCAGAGGGCGGGGCCCGGGGCTCTGTGATTGCCCCGGGGGCGGGGGGGTCTCCAGGTGGGATCCGGGGACATCCGGGCCGGGTTCTCGGGGCGCCCAGGGAGGCGGCGCCCTGTTAGCCTGGAGGGACCTGGCTGCGGTCGCGGGAGGGCAGAGGCGGGGCTGGAGGCTGCGGAGCGGCGGGCACGGCCTACGGGGTCTGCGCCGGGGGGATTCGGGGCACCGGAGGCCAGAGTCGGACAGGGCTCAGCACCCAGCCCCGAAGGCCGGGTCCTCCACGGGAGGGTGGAGGGCGCTCCCTGGGCTGCAGACTGAGAGGCTCTGGGCGCCTCGGGCTGCAGAGGGAGTTTCCCCAGGAGCCTGCACGGGAAGCACAGGCAACACTGGCGTCCCAAGGACCTAGGGATGATGCATGCGCCGGGTTGGAGTGTATGGAGTTTAGCAGAGCTCAGGGGATGCTGCAGGCCTGGGAGGAGCAGGCGGCGGGTCCAGGAGGCCGTGGAGCCGCAAACCACCCAAGGTCATGTGCCCCAGCACCCCTTGGCCTGTGCCTCCAAGCCGTGAGAGCAGACCACAGGCGACCTCCAAGGGGTGGGTGGAACTAGATCGCAGGCCTTGTTTTCTTGATCACTTATGTAAGGTGACTGAATGGATCCGAGGTAGGGTCCATCACAGCCTGACGGCCCCGGAGGCTGTGGCCCTGTGAGTGAGGGGTCTGGGGAGGACACAGAGAAGGGGAACGCTGAGTACTTAGCCTGGCTCCAAGTTCTAGGAGGGGTCCCCCCCAGGGGACACTTGGCAATGTCAGGAGACCTCTTCCCGTTGTCACAGGTGGAGTACAGGGGACTACCAGCCTCTCGTAGGCGGAAACCAAGGATACTGCTAAACATTCTAAGGTGCATTGGACACCCCCCCCCTCCCTTTCCCTCTCCCTCCCCACAACAAAGCATTATCTGGTCCAGGCTGTCAACAGTGCCAGAGCTGCAGAACACTCCCGAGGAGTCAGATATCCTGGATTCAGATCCTGCCTCTATCCCTTCTTGGCTGTGCAATCTTGAACGAGTTACTTAGCCTCCCTGTTCCCTGGCTCTTCACCTGTCAAATAGAGTTAAGAGCGGGACTGCGCCGTAGACGATCGTGAAGACCCAGGTGAAGTAAATCAGAGAGGTTGGTGTCTGGCGCCCGGCGAGCACTCAGGTTTTAGTAGTTTTGATGTTTATATCTCCTTCGTGACTTGCGTTTCCATCACAGCACTCCTAAGCAGGCCCTACTGTGTCTAGTTTTACACGTAAGGAAGCTGAGGCTTAGGAAGTGACGTGGTTAGGGTTGCCTAGCTTAGGGATGCAGAGCTAGGCTCATATTCAGATTCTCCGTAATCCTGGATATTCCCTGTTTCTTTGCGTTTCTTCTTGCTGGGGTCTGCTCTGTCTTACTGTCCCAGCCCATTCCCCTCTAACGAAAGGATTGCCCAGTGAGTATCACTGAGTATCAAGCTGAACTCTAAAGGGGACAGAACTCTCTCATTACGCAGGGAGTAACCCTGGACTTTGTTCTTGATTTGCTCTTAGACCAGGACCAGTGAGCAGATACGGGGAGGAGCCTGAGGTTAGGATGAAGTGCAGGAGACTGAAGGGTGAGGTGTAGAGGCCCTGGCTTTCAGCAGGGACTAAAAGTGAAGGCAGTCCTACTCTGGAAGATAACCCCTGCTTCCGAAGGACCGCTTGGGCCTCTCTCCCCTGCGACAGAACAGCATTTGCCCTGTCTGCTCCAGGACCAGCCACAGCATTGCTGAAGGCGGTTCAAAACATAGTAGGACCACATCAGAAGGCAAGAGACCTAGCTGGGGTATCCATTCACACCACTTTAGGGAAACTATGTCACGGTGATGGATTCACCCTGGGAATTAGAGGCTTGAGGTCCGAAATCCCTCCAACTGCAGCTAATTTACCAGGCGACCTTGGACAGATACTTCTGATCAGCCTCAGTCTATTAAAAATAAGAATAACAATCATTTATTGTTTATTATGCACATTAACTCTGTTAGTCCTGCCAATGATCCTGCCAACAGTGTAGATGTTATTCCTTATTTTGCAGATGAGAAAACGAATAGGCTAAATGCTTTACTCGAGGCTACACAGCAAGGGGCAAAGTGGGGCTGTGAGCCCAGTTTGACTCCGAGGTACTATTATAGTAGTTTTATTAGAAAGGCTTTTCCAACACTTACAGCCCACACACCTATGTCTGGAGAATTTGGTAGTTAGGTTTACGGAGCCCTTTAAGTAGATCACTGTCCCTGCACACTGACGTGCTGCCTCTGTGACCCTCCCTCTGTTTTTTTTTTTTTTTTTCTTTTTGGTATAACAAGCAATTCGATTTAAAAAATCATTCCTAGGAGCCTTTACCACCATCCTCAGCCAGACTGCCTAGAGCTAATAGTAGCCTCATCAGTTACGGGAACAGTAACACACTTTTTGAGCCCGTGTGGTTTTACAGCTGGGAGTTGACACACCTGGATTTGAATCTCAGGTCTACCACCTACTAGCTTTGAGACCTTAGATTACTTTTCTCTGAACTTTGGTTTCCTTATTCATAAAGAGGGATTAACACATATTTCACATAGTTATTATGAGAATAGGAGATACTGTAATAAAAGCTGCCTGACATTCAAAAAGTGATAGTTTTATGAGAGGTAGCAATTATAAGAGGAAGGCATTGCTAGAAAGGAACTAAGGGTTGCTTTGCCAAATTTCAGTGCCCCTAAGCTGCCCCCACCAGTCTCTCCCAAATTCCCATCTCCTCTTGTACCTTTCCCGGGATCTGCTTCCTGCTCCTTTCATCAGAAGCTCATGATTAGGTGAACATGTGTTATATGTAGATAAAAGAACTGGAAGAGAGATGGGTGGGTGGAGATGAGTTGAAGGTCCTCTGAAAAAGGACTGTTGGCTTTTTCCCCTTGTCCTAGATTCTCTGAGTCGCTTTGGCAGCACCGATACTACGCAAATGTTTGTGGAAGATGCAAGGGAACCTTTCCAGCTCCTGCAGTTTTAGAAGACAGAGAACAGACAAATGTCTTTCCAGCAAACTCTATTATTGATTTAACCTGTCCTTGACATATTTTAGCTAAGGTTTCCTTTTCCACAAACATTTCCTTCTGGGTTGTGTGTCTCAGACCATACAGCTCCAGGGGTCATGTCTGTGTTTCCCTATAAGCTTCTACTTGTTGACTTTTTCTGAGCTGTTTACAGGTGACCTTAAATGCCCTGAGTCAACTCCAAACCCTCTTCCACACAGAGTAGGTGAGTGTCACGTGGGGCCCTCACAGACTCTGTCAGGCACTGGATTACCATTCCATTCAAATGCAAGAGGACCAAACACAGTTCAGAAGGGTAAAGGGTTGCAAAACCCCCTGTCAAACCCAAGGAGTGTGTCAGTGGTAGGATGGGCCTCATGCCTTGTGAAAGAAAATGTACTATTTTACGTGGTTTCTACTTTTTAGGTAAAGAGCTCTATTCATGGTTGGTTTCGGTCAAGATTATATCCCTAGGGTTTGTATGAGGCTCGATTCATAGTACGTGCTCAGTAAAGATTCATGTAATTAATCGCTGAGGGCTCTTCAGTGATGCTGATGGCCTAAGCCCTCAAGAGGCTAATGGAGGTATGACCTTTGGTCATCGCTAATCTTTTGATTCTGAGACCAGGTAAAGCTCTCTAGTGAAGGCTCAGAATTTTTATTTTTGGAATTTACAGATCTGATATCTTGGGTACAGGATGCCTTTTGAAAAGTGCCTCTTTCTTCTCATTGGCTGGGTGGTGGCTTCCACTGCAGTGTCACATCCTGCACAGTTAACTGGATGCCTCCCTTGGTGCTGTACTAAGTGTGTTATACACATAAGCCCATTTAACCTTTACAGTCACCTGGTGAGGAAGATGCTGTGTTAAAGCCCTCTTTCTTAGATAAACTGAGAACTAGAGAGGTCAGTCCACAGTAAGCAGTAAAGCCAGGATACACATCCAAAAAGCCTGATCCCTGAGCCCGCTTTCTTCATCTGTAGGATACTGGTCACCCCCAGTGCCTATCTTTTAGTCGTAGTTCTGACATACGATTAATGAGTTCTTGATCTCTCCGTTTACTCATCTGTTTTATTCTTTGAGCTCTCTACTAATTCTAGCATTCGATATTTAGTCCCTGCTAGGAGGAGCTTGTTTTCTGGACAAGAGAGGTTGTGAATTCATTTGCCCATCAGTTTCTAGCACGGATACCTAGTGTCCTCAATCACGTTCTTCCAAAGCTGGCCTGTCCTTTTATTGATCTTTATGTGCTTTTATCTGCCAGGAGGGGGTTTTCATCCCTTGGAAAATGTAGTTTGTAAACTGGTTAAACTAGTTTTGCTAAAAACTAGTGCTTTGTTAAAACCAGTAGTAGTTGTTATTATTGTTAATACTGTTGCTGATTGCTGATTGTTACCAAAATTATGGTAAATAACAGTTTTTTGTTCCACACCTGCCGTTTACCAGACTAGGCACTTGATATGCATTATCCCTAGTTTCTTACTTTTTGTAAAGTAAGACGCAGGTTTAGTGAGGTTAAATGACTTGCCTGTTATCTCACAACTTGTTAACGGCTGTGCTGATTTGATCCCAGTTGTGATTTCAAGGTTCATGGGTTTTGTTTTTTTTGTTTTTGTTTTCTCTGCTATCCTGGTTATTTAAATCATGGACTGGGGAAAGTCTGGGGCTAGATCAGGTTAGGGTATGACTATAGAATTTTCCTGAGTCTTAGCGCAGCTGAAGCAAACACAGCTCAAGGGGTACATTCTTATCTGGAGCCGAAGAGCTGGGCTATAGTAGTAGGGGATGTGCAGTAGCGATCCTGAGATCGGAGCAGTGAGGTGAGAGGTCAGAAGTTGAGAGTACAAAGTGTGCAACAGGAAACACCTTCAAGGTATCATGAAGGTAGACAAGACACAAGTAACATGTTGGTTCATTCTGATTGGTTTTGGGCTTTATATGACAGAGAACGGGCAGCTAACAAAGAGCCTTGGGATAAGACAATTCCTGTCACTCCTCTAATCCTTTCAGGGGAACTGAGTTCGAATTGGCTTCCCGTCTGAATCATTCTCAGTATTAACAGTATCGGCTAGACGAATGTTTCTCCAGGAGGGGGAATGTACCTGCCTGTCACACAGCTCTGTATCAGGCTAGGCTCCTGCTGAAGGCAGCGTTCGCAGGCCATAGACATGGGAGACGTAGCTCAGGCTTTTCCAAGTCTGAGGCTTCATACCTGATGCTTCCGTGATGGGAACTCATGTTCTCCTGGCAAGGCAAGCCCGCTTTAGAGTAGGAATCCTTGACATTCTCTTCTGCCTCGGAGAGCCCAGTGAAGCTGCAGATAGCTGAGATAATTTGGGATATGGATGTGGGCATAGTAAATTCATTTTTTAAAGTGGATGGCTTAGAAAGGGAGGCAAGAGGCTTTTTAACTGAAGGAGGTGGTATGATATTCCAGAAAGCTGGGGAAAGAATTTGCTAGTATTTTTACAAGTTGGCAGACTTGTTTCATTAGCTGATCTGCAGTGCCAGCTTTGGGAAGAACAGATGTCCCTTGCATTGTAAGGTAACATGCTCTGGATCTAAACACCAAATGTTGCCCTCAGTCTGTTGTGCCAGATGATGGAAGAAGGAGCTGAAGCTATTGGTTTAGAACTAAAGTTTGCATGGATTCTGAGTTGAGGTTTCTATCAGTATTTCTATACTACTGTGCCCAGACCGATGGCATTTAAGAATTCAGTAGTAAGTTTCACATATTCACATGAGAACCTCTAAGAGAGGTTCCTGATATATGATAGTGTGTAATTTTGTTGAGACATGGGTTTGAGTCAGAATGGGTTGCAAGGCCGGTGCAGGAGAATGGGTCGCCCAGCTATTAAGTCAGTGTTGCCAACCAACTCCATTGGAGCTAAATCTCTTTACAATAGTATTGTTCTTTCTTATTTGTGGAGAAAATTGTTACAAGGCAGCATTTTTCAAAGTTCTCATTTCTAGAGAACAGTTGTGAACAAATGTTATGTGACACTGGGGCGGGGGGCAAAACCCAAACTGGAAGTAATTCTGAGTTAAAGTTAGAGGTATTTGTACTGCAGGATTACACCACGTTTGCACTTTGTGACCTTGAGCCTTAGTTTCCTCGTCTTGAAATAAGATGATAAAAATAGTACCTACTTTATAGGGTCATTATGAGGATTAAATGAGATTAAGTACATGAAGCATCTAGTGTGGTGTCTGGCACATGGAAGGTACTAGATGTACGCTGTATCCCTTCCAGTAGAAGAGAAGTGGGATTGACTTTGGATAAATTATGTGTGTCTGCTATTGAATATTTGTCAGATTGCCGTGCAAAGCTAAATATGGGGAAGTTCCATTATCTGTATCTCTGCACAGACTCCACTTCTGTATGCGTGGAGAAAAGAGTTGATGACATTTGCAAAGCTTTTCTCACCTTGCTGCATTATCCTTAAACCAAGCTAACTTGCCCTCCTTTTCTCCTTGATGGCTGACCATCTGCATTATCAGGAGACTGCAGGGACACAGCTGTAGAATTTGCACTTAAGAAGGGCTGCAGTTTATCCCTGTGCCTCACCTTGTGAGGCCTATTCATTCTAATTTGGGGCATAAAATGACAATGACAGAAGTCTGCAGAGCGCTGAGATCTCTGTTCTGTTTCATGAGCATATGTGGATCAAGGTGGGTGGGAGCATTCATGGCTCGTACTTTGTGAAGTAGGGGGTGTTCCAGGCCAAAAATAAATTGTCTTGATAAGGCAGTACTGGTTTTTAAATCATTGGGTTTGAGTCTTTGGCTGTCTTGCTACACCACTTCCCCACTTTAATCTACTCATCTTGGTGATTATAATTCTGTAATATGGCTCAAATGCATCTTTCCATTTCCACCACCTGCTCCCTGGTTCAGGCTCCCCATCACCTCCCCCAGGCAGTTTTGCAGCTGTTTTCCAAACTAGTTTCTCTGCCTTTTCACCTACTCCATTCAAGCCTTGATCCTATTAGTTCTATGCTTCAAAACGTGTTGCTTCCCTGTGCCCATCAAAATGAAATCTAAAGGTCGCATTTTGGTTCCGAGGATTTCTTATAATCATCTCATAATCAAACCAGTTACTCTGATCTCCCTAAATTCTCCCACAATTTTAACCTAAGAATGAGGGAAAAGAGAACTAAAATTTACCTAAGACTTTCGGTACTAAGCCAGAACTTAGAAGTTTACACACTACCTATATTATCCCATTTATTCTCTGCACTGACCTTGTGGAGGCAGTATTATTATTTCATTTTGCAGATGGAAACCTATAGAGGCTCCATGTTCTCTGTTATCTTCCTAATACCCTGAAGCTCTTGCTCTTTCCCTTGCTTTCTTACCTTTGTTAAGACTGTCCTTGTCTGGTACTTCCTTTCCCCCCGGTCTCCACATACCCAGGACCCTATCCAGTGCCATCCTGCACCCCCAGAAAATGCTGTTGCCCTTCAAATTAGAGTGTCTCTTAGCCTCCATCAAATTGAGTTTGTATCTTATTTATGATACTGTTTTATGCCTTGGCTATTATTTACCTACATGTCCTGTCTCCTTTACTGAAGTTTGAGCATCTGTCAGGCAGGATTTGTGTCTTGATAACTTAGTTTGGTACAGTACATGGCGCCCAGCCTTAGTTGGGTGGACCAGTGAGTAGATGGGAGGATAGAAAATGAAAAAATACATGCATTTCCTGATCTAATGTTTTACCGAATACCTAAAGCTAATCATAATTTTCTGTTTCCCTACTGTATGCTTCCGAGGACCCCAAAGGTGACACGGTAAACTCTCTAGAACATAATAAAAGAGACTCTGTGCTTTTGTTCACATAGTTCTCTTTGCTTAACATACCTTTACCCCTCAAGGCCTTGTTTCTGTCCAGACATATATCAGAAGTGTCACTGCTTCTGGGGAGCCCTCTCCAGTCCCTCCAGAAACTGTTACACTATCCTCCATGCCCCTGCGGAATTTTGTGTATCATCCTTTCCTGTATGTAATTTTCTTACGCTTTTCTCCTAATATAAATTGAGTTGTAGACCTCACTAAAAACTAACATTTTTCAACCATACTGCTTACCATGGACTATATGAAGTGCATCACGTTCGTCATGCTCTTTAACCCTTTTGAAAACTATATAAAGTAGATAACAATCACTGCCTCAACTTCATAGATGTGTGATGGGAAACTGAGCTTTGTACGGGTTCGGTTACTTCCTTAAGGTCACACAGCTAAGCATCAAAGAATCCAGACCCTGATTTCTCACCCACTCTGTAATGCTTTGTCTGTTTTACTTCCTTGTGTATCACCATCACCTAGCAGAGCAGACTTCCATAAATTTTTGTTAAGTCAGTGGCTGAATGAGTGATAACTATTCTCTAAATGTTTCTTGAGTGAATTAGCTCATACAGGCAGTGGAATAATGTCTTCTTATTCTTGTTAGCAGGATTTGACCCTCTGGAGCATGAATACCAAGCTATTCAGTTCTGGGCTGTGTTAGCAGGCCCCTCAAGGGAAGTGCAATGGCCACCGCGGCGGCAGCAGCGTCTCACCTGAACCTGGACGCCCTCCGGGAAGTGCTGGAATGCCCCATCTGCATGGAGTCCTTCACAGAGGAGCAGTTGCGGCCCAAGCTCCTGCACTGTGGCCATACCATCTGCCGCCAGTGCCTGGAGAAGCTCCTGGCCAGTAGCATCAATGGTGTCCGCTGTCCCTTTTGCAGCAAGATTACCCGCATCACCAGCCTCACCCAGCTGACAGACAACTTGACGGTGCTGAAGATCATTGACACCGCTGGGCTGAGTGAGGCTGTGGGGCTGCTCATGTGCCGGTCCTGTGGGCGGCGGCTGCCCAGGCAGTTCTGCAGGAGCTGCGGTGTGGTGCTGTGTGAGCCCTGTCGGGAGGCGGACCACCAGCCCCCCAGCCACTGTACACTCCCTGTCAAAGAGGCAGCTGAGGAGCGGCGTCAGGACTTCGGAGAGAAGCTGGCCCGTCTGCGGGAGCTGATGGGGGAGCTGCAGCGGCGGAAGGTGGCCTTGGAAGGGGTCTCCAAGGACCTTCAGGCAAGGTATAAAGCAGTTCTCCAGGAGTATGGGCACGAGGAGCGCAGGGTCCAGGAAGAGCTGGCTCGCTCTCGCAAGTTCTTCACAGGCTCTTTGGCTGAGGTTGAGAAGTCCAACAGCCAAGTGGTAGAGGAGCAGAGTTACCTGCTTAACATTGCAGAGGTGCAGGCGGTGTCTCGCTGTGACTACTTCCTGGCCAAGATCAAGCAGGCGGATGTAGCACTACTGGAGGAGACAGCGGATGAGGAGGAGCCAGAGCTCACGGCCAGCCTGCCCCGGGAGCTCACCCTACAGGATGTGGAGCTGCTTAAGGTGGGCCATGTCGGCCCGCTCCAAATCGGGCAGGCTGTTAAAAAGCCCCGGACAGTCAACATGGAAGATTCCTGGGCCATGGAGGCTGCAGCCTCTGCTGCCTCTACCTCCGTTACGTTCAGAGAGATGGACATGAGCCCCGAGGAAGTGGCTGCCAGCCCCCGGGCCTCACCTGCTAAGCAGCGGAGTGCCGAGACAGCCACCAATATGCAGCAGTGCCTCTTCCTCAAGAAGATGGGGGCCAAGGGCAGCACTCCAGGCATGTTCAACCTTCCGGTCAGTCTCTACGTGACCAGTCAAGGCGAGGTGCTGGTTGCTGACCGGGGCAACTACCGTATACAAGTCTTTACTCGGAAAGGCTTTTTGAAGGAGATCCGCCGCAGCCCTAGTGGCATCGACAGCTTCGTGCTGAGCTTCCTCGGCGCCGATCTGCCCAATCTCACTCCTCTCTCAGTGGCCATGAACTGCCAAGGACTGATCGGCGTAACCGACAGCTATGACAACTCCCTCAAGGTGTATACCCTGGATGGCCACTGCGTGGCCTGTCACAGGAGCCAGCTGAGCAAACCCTGGGGCATCACGGCCCTTCCGTCCGGCCAGTTTGTGGTAACTGACGTGGAGGGCGGAAAGCTCTGGTGCTTCACCGTTGACCGAGGAGCAGGGGTGGTCAAATACAGCTGCCTCTGTAGCGCTGTGCGGCCCAAGTTTGTCACCTGTGACGCGGAGGGCACCGTCTACTTCACCCAGGGCTTGGGCCTCAATCTGGAGAATCGGCAGAATGAGCACCACCTGGAGGGTGGCTTCTCCATCGGCTCCGTGGGCCCCGATGGCCAGCTGGGTCGCCAGATCAGCCACTTCTTCTCAGAGAATGAGGATTTCCGCTGCATCGCCGGCATGTGTGTGGATGCTCGTGGTGACCTCATCGTGGCTGACAGTAGTCGAAAGGAAATTCTCCACTTCCCCAAGGGTGGGGGCTATAGCGTCCTCATTCGAGAGGGGCTCACGTGTCCGGTGGGCATCGCCCTCACTCCTAAAGGGCAGCTCCTGGTCTTGGACTGTTGGGATCACTGCATCAAGATTTACAGCTACCATCTGAGAAGATACTCTACCCCTTAGGGGATAAGAGAGAACAATTTCTTCTGCTTCCCAGCCAGCTTCCTTCCCCTTATCCCTCAGTTATTAGTGATATTGTAGAGTGCACTGGGCCCGTGTCTTTATTCCCGCTGGCTAGTCCTAGAATTTTAGAAGCTGTCTTTTAGTGGGTGGGTTTTTTTTTGTTGCTGTTGTTTTGCATTATTTTCTTCCTAAATTTAGAGTTTGAACAGATGTATTCCCCAAACAGGACATCTGATATGGGGTTAGCTGAAGTTTGATTAGAACTTAGGCACTTCTGAGGCTTCAGTAGAGAGCCTTTCGCCCCCGTGTTTGGAATTTGCCCTTGTACTGAATCCTTGTTGATTTCCCTCTTTTGGCTTGGCTAACCCTGGTCCCGTATTTCCCTCTTACTATAATGCACTTCGTACGTGACACTTTCTCTTCGATTCTGCTGCATTTAGTGTGCAAGCTCCAGTGGGATCTGCTCCGCCTTTCATTTTAGACATCATATCCCTGTGGCATGATGTCTCCGGTCTCTCGTCACCTTTATCAGAGTGGAAGCTCATTCATTCAGTGCCATCAAGGGAGACCTGCAGTCCTTTTGGGAAGCAGTCCCTCTTGGTTCTGGGGTTTTGTGCCATCTTGGATCGGTCTCTAATTGCAGATGTGACAGAGAATGGATTGACCCTAGTTGGTTGGTGTTGAAGACTTTAGCCTGGAAAGGGCTTGCCTTTTCCAGCAGCGTATAGATTGGAATTGTTTCAAAGCACAGAACGATGCGAATAAATGAAAACAAATGCTATAACCTAGTCAGTTAATACTCTTGGATAGTTTCTAGAGCTCATCGTTTTTCATATTACCTCTCTCCACTGGCCTCTGCCAAGAGTTGTCTGCAGAACTGCACAACACAGGCCAGGGTCCACCAAGTGGGGAGGTGGACACATCTCATTTTCATTAGAACTGTTCGGTCTTTATTCTGTATTTTCCTCAAGTGACTCCCTAATACTTGGTTTTGAGATTTATTTCCATTTCTCCATCAAGAATTAAATAATTGATAACTGTTTCTTCATCGCTGGTGTTCACGTCTTTTAATTAAATATGGGATTTGGGAGATGAGAGGGATAAGTTGTACCAGGCTGTTTCGCCTCCGTATCTGACACTGCATTCTTTGAGACCATTAAGGACCTACCCCCAATCAAAATTCAGCCTAAGGTGCCATTAGGTAAAGAATTCCAAAGTTTACTCCGACACACACATGTACAGAATCACCCCCCAAGGTCTACAGAGTCACCAACGCCCTGTTAGGAATTGAGCCTCTGCCATTTTATATCTTTGTAATTAGAATTCAAAAAAGGAAGAAGCCTTGTCCTTTAAAAAAAAGACCAAAAGCGGGTGAGGGAATCTGTGACAAGGATCCTCAGGCTCGGTTTTTACTGAGCAACAGAGTTTTGCTCTGTAGATGCAGGGCTGATGGCAAGCCAAAGAGCCATCACCTTGCTTTTTAAAGAAACCAGATTTGCTAAGCTGGGCTACTCAAAATTGTTTTGTTTTTTTTTTGGTGGTAGCATTGTTTTTTTCGGCTTCTGTTGTAATAGCTGCCAAAGAATAGGAAAGGAAATAATTGGTGCGATGTCAAGCTAGTTTGTCTTGCACGTTACACCTGGAGAAAGCCCCATGTTCTGATTATGAAATTGCCTCCCAATTTCCAAAGATTGTATAATTGAGAGGAAATTGATCCAATTAAAAGTGCATCACAAATAACTCCACTAGTTATTAGAGCCACTTTATCTGATAGCACCTGGCAGGAGGAGATCTGTCTTTGCTGTCAGTGAGGGGGGCTTGCTAAGGTAGTAACATTGGTCGAGGCCTTTGGCACACGGTTGGCAGCACAGACGTGTATACTGTGGACTGGCTTGACGTCCGTGGGCCAGAAACCCCCAGCTGCCAGTGCTTTTGGAAGGCAGGGCAACTGCTCACTATTGGAATTTGGCCTTTAGGGCCACCCATCGCTGACCAACACTCCTGCCTTGGTCCTCACCAAGCAGCTGTCTGCTGGCCCAGAGTGGACATAAGTGTAACCTGTTTTTGTTTCTTCGATGTGAATATTTTAGAGGCTGTGCTTAGTGCAATCAATTTTCAGTGATCTACCCTGTCGACTATGTTACATACATAGCACAACCCTAGGAAACTCGTTTCCTCAATGATAGCAGTTTTTGTTTGTGGTTTCTTGTTTTTAAGCAGTGGTTCCCTGATTCTAGGAACAGTCTTAACGTGGGAGTCTGTTATGTAAAGTAGATCAAAGAGCAGCTGCTCTGGTTGAAGCAGGTTTGTGGGCCCTGCAGAACAGGCTTTATCCCCTCACCTAACCTGCGCAGCCCTCCCACCCCCACCCCCACCCCCACCCTGCAAAACTCCTGTGAATCTACGGGGCACTTTCTGGAAACCATTGAACTACAGCCCTGCTGGTCTTCACGCAGGCCTGGGCCAGGCACTTCACCTTTCCCCTTTTGGGGAAATGATGAAAATGATTTTCCGAAGGAAGGGTGTTAAGATGTGAGATAAATGATGTGAAAAATCCTTGGCATACTCAGTAAGTGGTAGCTATTACAACCTTTCCTCGCGTGGTTAAAACGAGGGGTGTGAGGTAGTCCAACCCCTCCAAACGATACTTCACCTCTTTCCTATTTTACAGGTTCCTATTCGTCAACCAAAACTTTTCTCCAGCGCGTCCTCTCCCTGCATCACCTGTTCCTTTTTATTATCACTCTCCCTATTTCATGTTTCTTTAATTGTATAAATTACTGTGAGCACGTCGCGTGGTGCCTAACATAGTGTGTGTGTATATATATATCCTCAGGCATCTAATTGGCTGTTATTTACTTGACTCGCTAATGATGATGGGCCTCCAGTAACCTTAGTTTTCTTAACACAACCCCTTACATTGGATAAAAAGGTATTCGTAGGAAGCCCTTTAATAAGGTACATGAGAACCTAAAGGCAAGCAAATGGCTTATAGGTTGGTTAAGTCCCGGCTTCCCTTTATCAGTCTGAGTATATAGAATTTAGGGTTTTAGAGCAATCCTCCATTCAGTACTTGCTGAGTACCTACTGTGGGCCAGGCACTATGCCAAGTGTTCAGAAGGGAAGGAAAAGTAATGTGATACATGATGTTAACGAGCCTACTTCTTCAGAAATCATTGCCGTCTTTCCTAAGATACTTGAAACCTAGTGTTCCATAGCCCTAGACTTCCTCAAAGGCCAGGGACAGGCGCTGCCTGAGTGATGGTAAGGGCCAATCCCAACGTACACTGCAGCCTGAGACAGTCCACAGAGGGATACTCCATTATTCAAGTCAGTAGGATAAACTTGGCTGGAGTCCTGCAGTGCCCCTGTGGGTAAGGCAAGTAATGCTTAAGTAGCTGTACTTTTAATCTAGTACTAATTAATGGCCTCTTAAAAGTGAAGTGTTACCCAGCTCCGTAGGAGGGAAGCGGAAGGCAGAGCCTAGTATGAAACTCAGGGCTCTATCCTGCACCTGACTAGGCTGTTGATTTGTACTCAGGACGTACAGCCCCTCAAGGGATCTCAAAACAAATTACAGCAGCTGCCTGGATGAATTTTACAAGCAGGGCAATGGTGAGGTAGGAGGCTCTTTAGCAAAATACACACTTACACTGCAGACCTATGGCTGTAACCTGTCAATACCATTAATATTCATGCTACCCTGGCTAAGCCTGAAGTTGGTGAGGCAGCTCTGGGACGGGCAGCGGATTCTAGTGGGAAAGTCGCCGGATCTGGTCTAGGTCTGCATCACGGCTCTGCCTCTGACCTCCCTATGTGGCTTCAGGTGATCACATACCTCTGCCTCAGTTTCCCTGCCTGGGGAGAGGTTGGACTAGATGACCAGTAAAGCCCCTTTTGGCGCTACGGTTTCAGTTAATTTTTAACCAGCTAGACGCTGAGTTGAGTTTTGCCTCCGTGTTTTTGCCTAATGCCTCCTAAAATTGTGTTTGAAGTGGTAGAAAGAACCTGCACTTTGTAAATAATCAGCTCCAGTTTGGTCCAGTTGCTTTACTGCACCCCGATTCTTGTACCCGTGGGTCACTTACTAGCTGGCGTCATTCTGTCCGACTGTTGTTTCCTCATCTGCTGGAAGGCAAGGACAGCTTAGGTTTTAAAGCACTGTTGTGCGACTCGAAAGCTATAAATGGGGTAGCGTATGTAGAGGTACCTAATTCTGAACGTGTGAGGTGCTCAGAAAACCTGGCTTCCCTGGTAGGAGGCAAAGACCCCCCCCCCCCCCCCACAGTGTACTGATGTAAAATTTTCAGGCTAACGCCGGGGGGAGATTGCAGACCTGTGTCGGTGAAGCAGTGGCACTGCTCGGCTTCTTAATTAAAAACCTATTGGAGGGAGACTGGGATGGCCGGAGGGGCAGAGGCAAAACTCACAGTATTGTCTCCCACCAGGAAAGCTGCACATAAAGCCTAAAGGGTTGTTTTTTGATTAAAGTAGTCAGGATGTCATCCTGACACTATGAGAGGTTAAATGGAGTCAAGATTTTATATATATATAAAATCTTACATATTATATATATATATATACACACACACACATACACGTGCGCGCACGCACAAATTTTATGTACGTGTATTTGTTTTAAAACAGAAATATGTGTGTTTAGGTCTTCCTATAGATGGCTAGCATAAAAGGATTTTTCCTCCAGGTCAATATCTATTAACTCAAATAACTACAAAAATTAACACACGGCACTAGAATGCAACCTCTGGCTGCCACGTGGGCTCTCCTAGAAACAAAGGCTGGTTGTCACAGACCTGAGCCCGAGGCCCTCCATCCCTAGCCCACCCGTTATACCTTGAGCCATGGAAGCAGCACCTTGAAAGTTTAGCACAGCTACTGAGGCGCCCTTGCTATAGCCTAGAGCCAAACCTAGGCCTCGGCATACCTCACCTGCAGGACAGGGTGCCCCCTCCATCCTCAGTCCTTTGCCAGGTGCCTTGTCACCCCCTTTCCCAGACCCCTTGGCTATCTGAGGAGTCCCCTGGGATCCACCAAGTGAACAGCAGACAGCTTATATACTTTATAAGTGGTGTCACCACCACCATATGTGATGGAGTTTGCTGGAAGGCTGCTACTTTTCAGCCCTTAACTGGGATGTTCCTGATCGTGGGACAGGACCCAAGAGTCCGCACAACCGGCCAAACTTGATGCAGTTCTCTTTGCAGCTCTATCTCCACATCTTTATAGACTCTTGGGCCATTGCCAGTGATGTGCTCATCTGGCCCAGCCAACAGCAACAAGTCTCTCTCCAAGGTTGCAGATCTCTGGGAATTTCTTTTGTCACAGATAACCGAAAACCTAAATCAGGATCGCACCTGTCTTTACACATACTAAATCCATGATAAAAGGCCTCACCAAAACCCTCCTTATCGCCCGCAGAATTCCAGACATTACGGATCGTGGCCGAAGCCCTCATTTCACTACTCAAAATAGACAATGTTGGGCTCTCAATACAAGGCATTTATTAGAATTTTCATTTCCTCTACCACCATCAGACTGCAGCGCTCATAGAGCGCCACGATGGTTTGCTTACGCAAGTGCGCGTTCAACGACGTCAAACATCCAGAGTGAATTGTAATAAAGATTCTGACTTCCACATCTGATGCTTGAAGCCTGACAGCATTCAAGGCCTCACTTGGCAAACCTAGGTACTCCTACCTTTGGTGCCAGAGGGAAGTTGGGGCCACGGCCACCCTACTCCACCCCCCTACCCATCCCATACAAGCCAAGCCAGTCTCCTTTCCCTGTTTTCTCGAGCCACTTCGGACTTGCTTGGGAGCAGAAAGCTTCATCACGTGAGTGTTAGGTCCTTTTATATCGGGGTGTGTGTGCGGCAGCATCAGTTCCACCCTCTGAACCACACACACCAGGCTGCAGTCCATCCCACTACTTTCGAGTGACGACCGAGATTTAGAGATCAACATTAAAACAACTTCACCATATGACACATTTTTATGAATGTAATTTATGAGCAACCACACGGATAAGACCCATTTTCGGGGAATGACACTTCGTATTTAAACTTAAGAATAAAAACTCCGGCCCAAGCATCTGAAACTTGTTTAACAACAACAACAACAACAAAAATCTAATGATTCTGCACAAGTGTTAGAAATAAATTGGAAATATCATGGCTCAAAGGGTGGGAATGGGGCAGGGATGCCAGTCTCACCTGATCATGATGCAGGGGCCAGATATAGGAGAATGGAACGTGCATGGGTGGGAGGAAACGTGTGATGTGTACACTACTGGGCACCATACGCTGGAGTTCCCATAGAGGCTGATTCACTCTTAGCCAGGGACGCCTGGCAGGCTCAGCGGTTGAGCATCTGCCTTTGGCTCAGGGTGAGACCCTGGGGTCCTGGGATCGAGTCCTGCATCCAGATCCCTGCATGGAGCCTGCTTCTCCCTCTGCCTGTGTCTCTGCCTCTCTCTGTGTCTCTCATGAATAAATAAATAAAATCTTTAACACACACACACACAAAGCTGTTAGCCAGATGAAAGGTGCACATGATGAAGCCCAACCCCTTTAAGTGTGTATCCTTCCCTTCTGCTCCATGATGTTGGCTGCATAGGCCCGTTGCCCTCCTCAACAAAACGGGAGATGTGAGCTCCTGCCTACTCTGCACTAGGACTGATCCTCAGTGTCCCGTAAGGTTTTACAGAAGTAAAAGCTGGCCAGACATGAGACGTGAGGACGGCCTCTCTGAATGAAAGAAAGGCTTTCCAAATAAAAGGCCCAAACAAATACTAAACAATAGGATGAGTTGCTCCCTGAGGAAACAAGTTGCAAAAGGGGAACTGTGATTTTTTTTACCCAAAGCTTCATCTCCTGTGGTGATCACCTCTGCAACGAGGTCCCAAACCTGCATTTACAGGTCTTACCTTTTTTTTTTTTTTACTTTTTTTTTTTCTTTTTTTGGATCACCAGACTGGTCTATGCCCAGCTGCCCACCTCATCCTGCCAACTAGCTTGTCAGCCGTGGGCTGCTGTGTCCGATGAAGATGTCCCTGAGAAACCCCAGACGCAACATATTTCAACCTGAGCTCAGCACTCCAACACCCGCTGTTCTTTTGTTCTACTTTGAGAAACACATCAGTGCCACCGTTTCTCACCCATTTACTTATTTACTTTTTTTTTTTCTTCTAATCTCCAGCTGCATGGCTACTAAACAGCAAGCCGCTATTATTTTTCTCCTGAAACACGGCTACCACTTCCTAACTGATCTTCCCGACTCAACCTAACATTCCTTCAATCCCAAGCCAAACCCTATCAGAATGGGACAAAACCAGGGCCTGGGAGCGTGGGGGGGGGGGGGGGGGCGGCGGTCAGCCTCGCTCATCTCTTGATATAAATGAACACTTGGTGTCCCATTTAGCACCAGCTGCGGTGCCACCTTGCGCCCCTCCCACCAGCTGCCTCCCTGAATCGCCGACAGTAAGCCCGTTGGGACAGAAAATGGGATGTGGTTGAAAGGTGGGAGGAGTGGTTACCCCAGTTTCCGTTTTCCTTAAAGAAACCTTCTCAACAACAAAATCATGACAAGTTGCGTTTCCCATGGAAAACCCTAAATGCTTTGTGCAAAACCACTCCTGGAAGAGAAGGCTCACAAAAGATACGTCTCAATGAGGCCATCGCAAGCAAGAGGGGACCCCTTCAGACCCAGGGCCTCTTGAGTAGCCTCTCAGCACACCTTGGAAGGAGGACGGAGAGAGAGAATGAAAAGGGAGCTGGTTGGAGTCCCAACCCTGTCACTAATTTATAGTTCCCTCGGAGCAAGTTTCTCATCACCCATTCCATCATCCATCCTAATAGATTTATTGAATTAAGGATCTTTGCAGCCATAAATTTCAGCGATTCTGATGCTCCTGACCTCAGAGGCTTCTTGGACCAAGATCTCTAAAAGGAGCCTTCCATCTCCTTGGGCACCCAAGGAAGAACCCTTGGGGTCTAGGGCTTAAGTGTCAGATAAAAATAACCAAAACCAGCTCCTACCCAATGGATCCATGGTCAAGTCGATCTCTAAGGGCCGGCTCAAAGCCCACACCCTCACCCGGAGCCACGGCATTAGGCAACGAGGACCTGGCGCCCACCGCCTGATGATATCTAGGAGGTGGGCATCACGCTGCCCTGCCTGCCTGTTTTCACTCCTCAAGTCCTTCTGCCCTGTTCAGATGCCTCTCACGCAGAACAGTCTTTTTTTTTTTTTTTTTTTGAGCACCCTCTGTGGTTAAGTAACAGCAAAGCATAAATGGCGAGAGGGCCCCAAGCAAGAAAAGAAAGGGAAGAACAAGTACTTCCACCGACCTTGTGCCTCCCAGTTACATACATCCCCCCTCCCACCTTGGCACCTCCTGATTCTCAGCTTCCTAGGCGGAAAGCCCCCCTCCCTCCTTAGAAGGTCATCGTGAGGATCAAATGAGATGCCAAGTGCCCAGCGTGCCTGCCGGCAAAGAAGTTCTCAGTACGTGGCGTCTGTCCTTATACGATGGGTTAGGGCACGGGGGCTTTGGAGTCGCGCCGTCCCAGGATGGAGCCCTGCCTCCGCCTGTTTGTTACCAGCCAGGTGACCCTGAGCAGGTGAGTTTTCTCATGTGGAAGATGGACATAATACCCCGGACCTCATGGGGGCAAGGGGTTGGGGGGGATCTTATGAAGAACAAGGCGAGACCATGTGATTCAGGGCCCGTAGCAAGGGCCCACACAGGTCAGCCCTTGGGGCCCAGCCGGCTCCCCCCTTCACCAGCACACACAGTCCTACTACACATTCTCGCCCTGCAGGGCTCCAGGCTGCGCTTTCCCGTAATTCTGCTTTCTACTCCCACCCCCAGGTTCAGGCAGGACTCAAACGCAGGTTGGCAGATCACGCAAGAGAGAAAGCAGCCGTGGCTTCAGGGTTCCCTCGGGCTCCCGCACCCAGGACTGGAAAGAGCTGCACCATTAGGCCTCCCGCGGCAGAGAGCCGATGGTCACCATAATCCTCACCCACGCGATCGTGTCCCGCAAGAATAAATGATAATCATAATAAGAGCCCGATTTCCTGACCACTTCTTACATGCCAGGTGCCGTGATAGTCACTTCACAGGCATTGTTCCAGTTCATTCTAACAATACTGCGGAGCAAGCGGCACTGCAGCCACCTTAAGGCTCAGCTGAGACTCCGAGAAATCAAGGGACCTTGTCCTACGTCACACACGTGGCACATGGGTCAGAGGACCACACACACCTGACGCGGACGTTGGTGTTTGTTGAAAGGTGCTCCTCTGGGGAGGAGTGGGCAACGACCACTGATTGGCCTTGAGCTCCTACCAGGAGCCAACTAACCCCATGACCTCATCCCATCTTCATGACAACCCAACGGTTCAGGTGCTTTTCCAACTATTCCCCAGGTACTTCCAAAATGGGCCCCGGGGTCTGACTTCACTGCAGGCCCCGAAGACTCAGCCTCTCCTGAGAGTACGTGACTGGGGGCAGAGGCAATGGTAGTTTCTCAGACTACTTAGAAGACTGGGGCACAGACACATTCAAAGATCTAAAAAAAAAACAAAAAACAAAAAACACAAGGCCAGTGGCATCCCTCAAGAGCACCTGAAGACATCCAGGCTCACTGCTCCCAGCTGGTCTAAGTGGGCTCAGCACTCGGCAGGCTTCTCCACATCCCCAGATTCGTGTCCTGCCCCCTGCAACCCCTGCAACCCACCCCTACCACCGGGGTGATAATGCCCAGACCCCCCAGGGCTCTGCTGAGCTGTCCTCTGCTCCAGGGAAGTTCCCGGCTGCCCTATGCAGTTAGGACCAGTCTCCTGGCCTCGGTTTGTCCACTCCCGACCCGACACGCGCACATGCACACGCGCAAGCTTCCCCGCCACAGCATCATCCATCAAAAGCTTTGTTAGTTGTCTGCTCACCGGCTAACCTGTGAGCCTCCCGAGAGCAGGAAGGGGGTCTCGCTCACCGTGCCAGCCTCAGCACCTGATACAGAGCCTGCCGTATAGCAGGGGCTGGACACACTCGTGTGGAGAGGGGCGAAAAGGGACGAAGGAAGGACAGGAGACACGGCGGCCAGGGACGCACCCTGGTGATGTGGAATCTGGAGGGAGGCCGGGCCACCTGCCGATGACCACCTGGGGAAGGCACAAGCGTCCCTCGGTGCACCTGTGTTCCCTGCAGGCCCCCCTGTCCTCACTAAGGCGTCGAAGGCAAAGAGAGGACAAAAGCCCCACGTTCATCTCCAGGCACGTTCCACATCCTCAGTGCGAGCCTGCTGAGTCAGAAGGTCCCACCTGACAGCCCTGCGCCCTCGGCCCCTGTGGCGCTTGCCTGGCATCCGACTGTGAGAGGGGTCGAGCGGCCCAGCAGGCCCCGGTCCGAACAGAATCCGGGGACCTGGTGCACAACAGTAGCAACCTCTCCTTGCTTCCCTAAGCGGAAGGACAAGAGGGGCAGTCTCCAACGCCTCAGGTGATGGGGAGCTCGTGTGTGCACGCACCCTGAACGAAGAAAACGTGCGGTCTATCCTCCAGGACCTCGGCCCCCTTGGAGGATGTGGGGGGCTTTGGCCACTGGGGAGCAAAATCAGAGTTGATTTTGCTCTGAGTTTCCAGGAGGGCGAAGACCAAAAACCAACCGAACAACCAAACCCCATTGCTACCTGGTTATTAAGTGTCCCCCTCCGCAAAGGCAGGTTCTGACTGCAGGACCTGACCTCAACTTGTCCATCTGTTGAACGGGAAGAGCCAGGTGGGCCGAGAATAGGAAACACCCTTACTCAAGAGTCGCCACCGCCTCTTCCCCTGCCCTCGGCAGGTGGTGCTGAGCCATCGCTGCCTTCCTGCCACCACGCCCGGTCCGGCCCCGTGGCACTCCAGGCAGCAGCTCCCCGCCGCCTTGCAACCACAGCCGGCCCTCAGAGAGAAGCTCCCCCGGCTCTGGGATGGCCACGGCGACTTCCAGCTGGGACGAGCCCGGGCTGGGCCCTGCCTTGTGATTCTGCCGCTAAACGGGGGGCGGGGGGTGCATAGAGTACCTCCTCCCCTGCCCACCGCGCCCCTGGGTGCCTGCACCCAAAGCCTCTGCCTCCCGCAGGTCTTCCAGCAGTGGATGGGGCAACGGAACAGGAGTGCAGACGGTCCCCTTGGGTCGGACGCAACGCCAGCATCTGGAGAGTTCTCTGAAGCCGCCGCCGTACGGACACACATGGTCCCCGTGATGAAAGCAGCCCGGGTTCAAATCCCCACCCACCGTGCCAAGCTCCCCGGTGTGAACCCCCGCAGGCCATCTTACCCTCGCGCGCCTCAGTCTCCTCAAGCATGAAATGCAGATACCAGAGCCTCCCTCCCAGGCTTGTTGTGCGAGGAGTAAATTGGATGAAAAAAAAAATGCACGTACGTGAAAGTGGTTGGCGAGCGGCTGCGCGCAGAGCACGGCGAGGGATTATTATTCTTGGTGTGCACCAATAGGGAAATGACTAGGGTGTTCCGTTCCAGATGGACTCAATCTAAACCGGGGAACAAATGCTTTTTTTTTTGGTAATTTCATCTGGTGGAAATGGCAGTCTCATGGGCCTATTTGTGTTTAATGAACCACATCCTGTATCGTCTTCCTGCAAGGTTCTGGGGAGAAAGAAGTTCGTTCTCTCCTCTGGCGGGCTGCAGACCAGTGAGCGTCCAGCTCAGGCTTGACCCGCTCTGACCCCCCTACCTCCCTGCTAGACGTACCCTACCAGTAACTGCATGGAGGCCACGGGGCAGGGGCAGGGGGCAGGGTACTCAGCTCCCGCCTCGCCCTCCCTGGGACCCTGCCTAGCCGATCCCGACTTGCGCTGTGGTTTAGGATTGTGAGGCTGGGCTGGGTGTGCCCAAGAGGCGGACAGCCTGGAGCGGGGGGGCGCCGGGGACACATCAGATCTGAGAGGGCCCTGAGGTCGTGGGGAACAGGTTGGAAATCAGCCTTGGGGCAATGACAAAGCACCGAGGAGTTTCCATCCAAGAAGCAGCAGGAGGGCAAGTCTGTTAATGGTTAATTTTATATGTAAGCTTGACTGGGCCATGGGGCGTTCAGATAGTTGGTCAAACAGTATCGTGGATGTGTGTGTGTGTGAGGGTGTCGGCGACGATGTTTTGGATGAAACAACCAGTAGACTGAGTAAAGCAGACTGCCCTCCCGAATGTGGGTGGGCCTCATCCAATCAGTTGAAGGCCTGACTAGAACAAAAAGGCCGACCCTCCCAGGAGTAAGCAAGAACCCCTCCTGCTTAAACCTCTGAGCTGGGACATCATTCTCTTCTTGTCTTTGGACCCAAACTGAAGGGCTGGTTCTTCTAAGGTCTCAAGGCTGCCAGCTTTTGGAATTCTCTTGAATTCCCAGTTTGCTGAGCAGATCTTGGCTTGGAGCTTCCCAGCCTGCATAATAATCACATGAGCCAATTTCTCATAATAAATCTCTCTCTCTCTCTTTTACTCTCTCTGTATATGTATATATTTATATCATATGTCTTATATTATGAATATTATATATAATAGAGACCGTTATCTATCCATCCATCCATCCATCCATCCATCCACCCTGTTGGTTCTCTCTGGAGAAAACTGACTGGCCCACATCCTCAGGGCTGCTGTGTGGTCTGCACTGATGGGAGACAAGAGCAGAAGCAAGAGGTCCAGGTATCATGCCAACCCTAGAGTCCAGGCAAGCCATGATGGCGGTCTGGCACAGGGCACAGCAGTGACATGGAAAGAAACGGGCAAATTCAAGACCTAGTTGGCAATTAAAATGGGTAAGATCTGGGAAATGGGGGGGGGGGCAGTTAAGAAGGACTCGATTTCTGGCCCTGCCCACAAACAGGTCATGGCGTGTTCCACTGAGACACTAGAAAAGTACTAGGTTGTGTGGGACGGAATGGGCGGGGGCTGGGGGGACAAGGGGGCTGTCATGCGAGCAACTGCAAGCAGAGAGCCTGCAGGCAGAGGCATAAAGCAGGAGTCGTCAGTGGAAGGACAGTAACAGGGTCCCCAGAGAGAGAACAGTCCAGGAGGGGGGGCCCAGGCCAGGGTCCCGTGAAGCCCCATGGTCCGGGTTGGCAGAGGAGGGTGAGCCTGCAAAGCAGACGTGGAAGACGCCAGGAGGAAGGGGGGCGGTGATGCACAAGGAAGGTCTGGGACCCTGGCCACAAACACAGGGAGCGCCTCAAGCAGGACACGGCCAGCTCCATCGAGTGCTAACTCAAGGTCAAGCACACGGCAACCGGCAACTGTCCCCAGATAATTAAGTCTACAGAGAAGTGAACTGGTACCCGGCAGGTCTCCGCCTGAGAGGGCTCCTTTCATGTGCGATGCTGCCTTTGAAGCCAGTTCCCTCGGGGAACAGAAAGCCCAGGAGAGTCCTCCAGCCCAGTCCGCCCCTCCGCCCCTCGGCCACAAGTGTCCTCGCCAAAGGCGCCGGCATTTGACCATCTTTCCCTTGTCCCTCCCCCCGCCCCCCTCCCACCTCAACCTTCTCAAACAGCCCGGACTCCTTTAAGCAGTAGTCTGGGAATGCTGCAGCTGACATTCAAAACTGCATTGTAATTCAAATGGAAATGCAGAAATTCGTTCCCTTGGACGGTCTTGGGAAATTATAATAGAGATAAAACGTCTTCTAAAGGTGGCAACAGGCATTTATCTGTGAGGACATCTCAATAGCCACGGACCGCCCCAGTCTTAAGAGCAGCGTAACCTTCGCTAGAAAACGTCCTTTCCCGGGGTCACCGAGTCTACACACTTGGGAAAGTTGTATTAATTGCATATGTTTCCTCTTCTACACTTTATCTCTCTGTCGTGTGTGTGTGTGTGTGTGTGTGTGTGTGAGCGCACACGCATGCACTCTGGTTTGCACTTGTCTATCTCTCTGTGTTTTTCTGACTCCTCCTACCTCCCTCGGTCGCTCTCTCTCTCTCTCTCTCTCACACACACACAATGAACGATTCCTTCACATGCACACACCCTTCAGCTTCCATAGTCACTTTCTCCACGGGGAAGGAGTAATTGAGATTTCAGGGTCCCCTGAAATCCGACCGAGGTTTCTGCACCCATCACCATCCTCCCAGAGAACGACAGGGAACGACCAAAATGCAGGGAGCAGACCCCCCCACCCCCACCTCCCCTCCCACTGGCTCCACTCAGCCCAACCCACCCCTGTCCTTCGTCCTGAGTCAGTCGGCAAGGGACAGGAGGAAACTAGCCACCCTACCATAAAAACACACGTGTACCTACACACACCTGGGAGCAGAGTTACCTGAGCAGCTGGGCAGCTGTGGCGGGAGGGAACGGGTTGAGCCCAGCTCCGTGCAGGACGGGCCCACTGATGGCCTAGGCTTTCCCTGGCGTCTGTATTTTGCATTTGAGGAAAGCCATCTAGAGAGTGGGTCGCCTTGCCCAAGATCGCACAGCCGGTAACAGGTACGCCAGGGATTTGAACCCGAGCCCGTCTGACTGCAAAACCTCTTGTTTTATCTCCAAATGAAGCCTTCATCCCAGGTTGCCCGAGGATGGGTAACTTCCTACAGAGAGTCTTAATGGTGATAAAAAGGCGTGCGTCACGGTCACGGCAAGGCAGAGTGTGGACAGTAAGTCAAAGGGCGAAATGGGAGGTTTTAAGGGATCCTGGAAGCCCTCCGCGCCCCCCCCCCTCTAGGTTGTAAGGACATCTGCAGGGAGTGTCCTCTTCTGGTGACACAGACACAGGTGAATCACAGGGAGAATAAGGCGCGTCACGGGTGAGCAGGAGCCGTGGCCAGGACTAGGATCCTCGGCCGAGATGCCCACAAGCTCGGCTCGACTTTAGGGCCGTTCTTCACGTGCTTGCTACGTGCCAGACATCGTACCTGTATCATCTCACCTCGCTCTCCCACGAGCCACGCGCAAGAGTCACTGCCCTCCCCGCCCCCAGTGTAACGCACAAGGAAACAGGAGCTTAGAAGTTACTTGCCCGAGGTGACCCCGGCAGCGATGTGGGAAGACCACGGGGACCTGAAGCCCGTCTGTCCCGCTCCGCACCGTGCTAGCTCTCTCCTGTTCCCCCAGCTCTGCCCCCTCGGCCATCCGCTCCCAACCCCAGATCCATCCTGACCCGCTTCCCCCCAGAGGTGAGGGTGCGGGGGGCCCTGGCCTAGCACACGCCCAGCACACAGAGTTGATGGCTGCAGGGGGTCACCCGCTGTCTCCAAGTGCAGAGTGCTTCCAACCTCTTCCGGGGAAAACCCCCAACTTCTCAGCCTCCCACTTGCAAACGTCACTAGTCCCACACTGAAGAAATAAGACCGTAGCGTTTCAGGGGCCATGGAGGTCTGAGCCCGTGGGGAGGCAGGAGGGGGACGCACACTCACAGAGGCGGCACGGTGGCCTCAGCACAACCCTGCGCCCTTCCCGGGAACAAGCGGAGGAGGCGCGCCTCCGCCCAAGCAACCCAGAGAGAGCGGGGTCTCCCGGGCTGGAAGCGCGCAAGGTCTGGGAGCAGCTGAGGATGGAGACGGCGCGGCATGTAGCATGACGGCGGGGTCCCGGGCCCCGAGCGCCGGCCCCGGCGAGGTAGCTCAGTGGCCACGGTGAGCGAAGGTTTCTACAAACATAACCTAATTGTATTACTTCAAAGTCCTGAAGCTTATTGCCCTGCTTAATGATGTGTCACGTTATTTATAGGGCAGGACAACGAGACTTCTATTGATTTAATGCACTTCCTTAAAGACCGTCATTGTCACAGCCATAAAAACAGAGTCATTCCCAGACAACTCAATTACGGCCCCTGCGTCTATAAACCGCCCCGCGCCCCACACCGTGGCACACAGGAGGCAGGGAGGGGCTGAGGCCACGGTGGCGGGTACGCGCCCCCCGGGGGCAAGAGGAAAGGTTCCGGACAGGGCAAAGGCAGGTGCATCGGGGCTTTGTCCAGCCGGGGAGGAGGGGCAGCACGAAAAGCCCTTGATGGGGAGCACGGAGCACCCCACGTGGTCTTGGACCCGCCCGCCCGGGGGGCTCGGCCATGCTGAGCTCTCCTCCCTCTGGGCCTCAGTTTCCCCGCTGGCAAGCTTGGGACGCTAAGCCCGGTGAGACTCCTAAGGTCCCCCCTCCGGCCGCCACGTCCTGTGGTTCGGAGCCGATTTGCTTCCTGAACTGCGGCGGCTGAGCCACGCGGGGAGGCCGGGCACACGTCGCTGCCCAGCCCGCCCGCCCACCGGAGAGAGCTCTCCTCCCCCAGTTACTTGGTGATAATCGTAGCGGTGGCGACAGGAAGCAGCCCTGCCACCTGCCACCTGCTCCCCGCGAACCTTCGGGCACCTGGCACACCCGAGACTCACTGGCCCCCGGACACGGACCTGCTGGAACCCCCAACGTGAGCAGGTCACGCGTCTGTCTTTCTCCAAACGCCACTACAGGAACCGCTCCCCTCGCCCTGGAAGGCGGACAAGGGAGCCACCTGGGCGCCCGGGGCCCCGGGAGGGCCGCGCTCAGGCGGGAAGGGAAAGGAGCTCCCGCGGGGGTGGCGGAGACTGGTCTCCCGCGTGGGCCGAGGAAATCCAGTCCTGGGAGCAGCCGAGCAGCGGAGGGAAGCAAGACCTGGTCCCCCCACCCCGCCCCCCAGAGAGGCTCGAGACCGTCCCCTCAGATGCAAGGTGAGCACACACAGGGGTCTGGGTCTTCCGAGACGCCCGGGAAGGAGGAGGCATCCGGGGACACGACGCCCGTCCTCAACTCTTCCAGGGCTTCAGGGGAGACCGGGGGCAAGGCGGGGCCCGCGGTAATGGGGCAGGGGCCCCGGCGCCCAGCCGCCAGCTTCGGGCTCAGGAAGCGCCCGCACGGAAAGGGTCGGAGCTGTCGCCCTCGGTCCCGGGACACCGAAGCCGGAGAGGGGCAGGGAAGCCGGAGAGGGGCAGGGACGCTGGAGGCCACGCCGTTGGCAGGCACCAGAGCCGGGGGTCAGCGCGGAGCAGCCCCACCTCCGCAGCCCACCGGCCGCCCCGCCGAGCCCGCGCTTACCTTTCTGATACTGGAGCCACAGCTGCTGCTGGACCTTCTTGCTGGGGAAGTGGATGAGGCAGGTGAGCTCGGAGCCGTACAGGGCCTCGGCGACGTAGTGCGAGCCGTAGTGCTGGATGAAGGACAGCAGCTCGTCCCGGCTGCTCTCCCTCGTCAGGATCTTGAGGACGTTGGTGAAGCCTGGACAGGGGAGGAGCACGTGGAGGCGGTCAGCCCGGGGAGGCCGGGGGCTGGCGTCACCGCGGGGCACCTGGCTGCGTCACCACGGGGTCACCTGATGGCGTCAGCACAGGGTCACCTGGTGGCATCACCACGGGGTCAGTGTGGATCTGGTGTCACCACGGGTCACCCGGTGGCCGCTGCCATCTGAGTGCGCACAGCAGCCGCCCCCGGCCGCCCCGCAGAGGCTGCTCTCTCCCGGGGACACACGAGACACTACCGCCGAGAGGGAACCGACCGTGGAGGAAGGCCTCACGCCTGGCCACCGAGATCACGGGACCTGAAAGTCAGCGTGAGGAAGTCAGAGCCAAAGTCTGTCCCGTGCAACTGAGGAGCACCACGCACACGGTGGTCTCTCCCCCTCGTTCCGGGTGAGCCGAAGCCCCCACAAGGCAGCTTCCACGGTGCACACGAGCAAGTCAAAGGTCACACTGGGAGCGATTTCCTCGGTCCTCGGGGCGGAGCTGCTAGGATTCCAACCCCTCTGCTCTCACTCGAAACACACACGGGTTCCGCCGACCACAGCCCATCACCCAGGGCTCCAGCTGTCCCCAGAGGGACCCCGGGGCTGCCGATTGCCCCACGTCCTGATCTGATCCCCGGCCTGGCTTCCCATAGCACTGCTTCCCCACTGCCTCCGCCTCCGCCTCCGCCTCCGCCTCCCTCGCACAGTGATGTCTCTCTCCTGACATCTCGAGGGCCTCCTTGCTGCTCTATTGTCCTTGGTCCCGTGCCAAGGACACTTAGGCCCTCAGAGCCTCACACAGAGCCAGCATGGGAGTCACTCCATGACTGCAGCTCCCCACCTCTCTCCTTCCTCCGACAGGCAGGTCACCTACCTGTTGGGCCAAGAGCCTGAAGACTTGTAGGAGCTCCTCCCACCCCTGGATGACCAGTTCCCCAGTGACCTTACCTGGTATCCCAGGCCTCCGAGGGCATCACCCACGAGCCACCTACATCAGGCTATCCTTCCAGCCACAGCCTTCTTAGGTCTCCCAAATGGGACCTGAGATTTCCACCAACCTTTCTTCACGTACAGCCCCCAAACTGCAGAAATGGGCTCCCCACCTCCTCCTCACATCATTCCTGTGCTCTAAGTCTCCAGAAAGTCACCCCCTTACCACCCCCACCCCCAAGAAGCTATTCACACAATCCAGGCCAAGGGCACCGACTCTTTGCACCTTCAGTGGGCACCACCTTGAAAGCAGAAGCTCTCCACCACTTGTCTTTGACTGTGCACATGCACCCTTCCCCACCACCACCCTAACCAGGTACGGGGCACGGCGCCGGCACACGGCGGGGACACCAACCGCCACTGTGGCAAGTGCAATGGAGTCCACGTCACATCAACGTAAAATGTCAAAGAGCCAGCGAGCCGTCCTTCAACATTAAAACTGAGCTCTGATTTGCCGACATCTAACTTACAAGGGGTCCTCAGGAGCATCATCATTGATTAATCCAAGCTGATAACACCTCTGTAGTTCTAACAGCAACACTGCAGTCGGATCCACAAGTGAGGTGGGAGGGTGTGGGGAGGTGGGGGAAACAGAAACACGCCTCAGAGAGTGGATGTTTGATTAGGACAACCCCTCTCCACCCACCTGCTCACCCATGCAACTGCGTAATGAATACAGCGGTGTTCATCGTGACATTGCTTCTCTTAAATATCGAAGAACACCACCACGGAGATGGCCTGTGGCTCTTTTTCGAGGCAGACAAACCCGCGATCGAATCCCTGCTCTCCTCCTGTTTGGCCCCTTGCTAAGCTTTGTGACCTTGGGCAAGTTACTTAACCTCTCTGACCCTCAGTTTCCTTATCGGAAAAAAGGCGGGGGCGGGGGATGAATAATGTCTTCCTTGCAGGACTGATAGAAATCCTAAGATACGAGACATCATAAAGTGCTTATTAGTCAACGTCAGCAGTAATGACCAGTTGTACGTCCCGGATGGGACAGCCCTCTGCTTCCCGGGCTAAAAGAGTCTCGTGTTCCTCACGAACAAAATGATACTGAAAACAGAGAAGATAAGAAAAGAGCTGGCAAACGCACAGGAAGCGCCCAGACCATCACCCAAGGGCAGTGTCTTGACTAAAAGCCAGAGTAGAAAACCCCCTCTTTTCCAGAGTCCTCCACTCATTCTGGATTTTTCAGTTTTCACTTTTCTTTTACTCCTTCGTCAAACAGAAGTATCGACGACGTGTGGATGGTCTGTTAGTTACAGGGGCCACAGGAACGTAGGCTCAGGGACGGGCGGGGCCCACTCCGAACCCCCAGTTCTTGGGTCAGTGAGGGAAACACGTGGCTCAGATACGAGTCAAGCACACGAGGCCTTTAGTACAGGGAGTCGCTTGCACGGAATTCCTGGAGTTATTCCGCGGAAGCAGGGAACGTGGGCCGGGCCGGCCAGTCCTGCGGGAGGTGTTCTGGGCAAGGAGATCCAGGCCCAGGGAAGAGCACGTGCAAAGTCACAGAGGCACGAAAGAACACGCCCCGTCCTAAGAATTACAAATTGTCCCCGTCTGCAGAGATGCGGGGCTCATGCAGGTGGAGCGTGGGCAGTGTGTGGGTACGTGTGTGGGAGGGCAGCGTGTATAAGACACCGTATCGCTGTATAGGGCAGGGGTAGGAACGCGAAACACCCAGGGGAGACCAGAAGAACGCAGTCCACAAGCCTGAAATATATAGAATGTACAGGCGACGTGGACTGCCATTCAGCCCCTCTCCTAGCCACCCTTCCCCACACGGCTAGGATGCCCCTTCCTCCAGGAAGCCTCCCTGACTCCTCGGGACACACAGCTCCCTCCTCCGGGGAACCACCGCCTCACTATTGCACAGAACCTACCACATCAGGATGTCACTGTCTGTCTACTTGTCCATGCACGGTCCCCATGAGCCCCTGCATGGCAGTGAGGGCATGGCCTCGTTCCCTCAGCATCCCCAGCCCAGGGCCCGCACACCCTCAGTGCTTGGGAACACGTGCTGCGTCACCCCAAGCCCCCCGCTGCCCGGGCGGCGCTCCTCACCTGCTGAGAGGGTGATGGTGCTGAGCTTCACACGGTAGAGGTTGCTTCGAACCCGCCACTGCTGCACCATCGGGTAACCCATGGCCTCGTCATACCTGACGTCTCCTGGAGGACAGAATGAGAAGGTGACGGGTGGCCTGCGTTTGGGGAGCACTCACCGAAACCTCCGCCCCCTCCCCAGCCCGCGTAATGGCCACCGCGTGTAAGTGGACCGAGGCCCAGCCTTGGTGTGCAGGCCCTCCCTGGAGCCAGCAGCTCGGTCTGCACCTGCCTCCGGGCCTCTTCCCGGCCTCTGCTCTCAGCCCCGACCCTGCTTGCACAGGCAAAGCCAAAGCAGATCTGGGATTCCACGTAACCCTGTGGGCAGTTTGCCACGGGTCATTCAACAGCTCGATGCCTCGGTTTCCCCTTCTGGCACTACGGCTCCCTAGGCTGACATTCCTTCAGAGGCGCATCGTGAGACTCAAGGAAGGCGACAGAAGCGGGAAGCCCTGCGGTGACCTGGCCCCGTGCAGGCTGGAGGCCAGCAAACCACAGCCCGTCCTCCCGGTATCGCCTCCCGGCCGCCTTCACACGATGCCCATGGCATTGGGTGGGCGCCTTCGGGCCCCAGGCCCCGGTGTTCGCTGACCCCTGCACGGACCATCGTTTCCTAAAGTGAAATCGCGGGACATGCCTAGGGATCCCATGAGCTACACTTGCCCAGACACAAAGGCTCACGTTTCGAGGAAGATCAAGTTAAACGAAGTTAAGCAAGATCTTTAAAAATCTGTATAATTTCTTAGCACCTCGACTAGACCAATACGCATCCTAAAGCCCTTGGAAGGTAGTCTCAGGCACAGCATTTTGCAAACCCTTTTGACCAAGGAATCCCGTTTCTCCAGAGGGTTCACGGGGCCTCATGGTCCATAGAGTGCATTTCTGGGGGGAAACACAGGTATAGACCAAGCATAAGCAAAGACAAGAACAACACGGCGTCAGCAAGTGGTTAGCTCTGGCCGGTGAGCGTATTTAAGGGTCTTGTTTTCTGATTTATATTCATCTGCATTTTCCGAATTTTCTGCCCTCAGCATTGAAACCTCTCTTTTGTTTACAATCAGGAGGAAATACATGAGAAAGAAATGCCAGTCACATCAGCAGCTAATATGATTGTTGTTACGTATCCTCTGCAAGCTGCAGGCACATTTTCTGTCCTTTTCTCTTGTCCCCTGGTGAGGAGGCACTTAAGGAGATATTTGATACCAAGATTAAAATGAGACTCTCATTGGAACAAGTGATTTCTTCCTGGACGTTACTGCAGTATTAAAGTTGTCCATTAGCTGTCAACTTTTTTTTTTTTTCCCCCTCCTTAGCCTTTTCAGGAATAACAGAATTTTTTTTGGTAAGAAGCTTTCATTTTAAAGTAAAATATTCATGATCTCCAACTATCTGTCTCCCGGAGCGAGGTTGTTTTGTTATCAGAATGTCCTCTCTGTTTATCTCCTCTGCCTGTCCCGGCCTTCCTCCGAGAGAGGCCGGGGAGAGTAGGAGAACGGGTGGGGGAGGAAGACCAGACACCCGTGGCCGCGCAGCCTCCGCCCCACGCGTCGGTGGTCGGTGGTCGTCCTGAGTCCCTGCAGGCTTGGGCCGGTATTGGCAAGCAGGGCCCATCCTCAAGAGAGGGAGGCAGCGCATCCCGGAGCAGGCCATGGGTGTAGCTCATGCGCTGGGTGCTCTGATGTCCAAAAGGAAAAAAAATGCTACCCCTCGGGATCCCTGGGTGGCGCAGCGGTTTGGCGCCTGCCTTTGGCCCAGGGCGCGATCCTGGAGACCCGGGATCGAATCCCACGTCGGGCTCCCGGTGTATGGAGCCTGCTTCTCCCTCTGCCTGTGTCTCTGCCTCTCTCTCTCTCTCTCTCTCTGTATGACTATCATAAATAAATAATAATAAAAAAAATTAAAAAATGCTACCCCTTTTCTTTCTCATGACACTCATAGAGCCGTCATCGTTGCCTCTCACCCCCGGTGAGCGGTCATCACTTTGCCCTTCACTTCCTTCCATCCCTGGTCCTTCCCAGATTCCAGCCTGGAATATGACCTCCTCCAGGGGGTTGTCAGCTTCTATGAGGTTGAACTCATGGTCTTTATTATTCTCACTCCTGCAGAGCCTAGAACAGAGCCTGGGACATAATAGGCTCGCAACAAATACGGAGTTCCTGGCTCACCTCCTCACTGGCATCCTATTCCCCTGGTCCTTACTCATCCTTGACCCCCATGTTACCCGACTCTTACCCACCAAAAATCAGGGGTAAAACGAAGCTCTGCAATGGAGGGAGGTGTTTTTCCTGGAAATTACATTTTTTTTAACTCTAGAAATGTAACAGTTTCCTTATTAGGATGTCTCCAAAGATCCTCAGATCAAAGCAAATAACCGCAATGATTTGTGCCACTAATACAGAACCGTGATGCACCGAGCATCTTACACCTACGATCTCCAGTACTTACCCAATGCTCAAAAATAATTTAAACTCCATATTTCAGAAGAAGAAACTGAAGCTCGGAGAAGAAAGTGCTCAAGAGCACACAAAGATCAGTGACAGATCCAAGGTCCTTCCTGTCAGAGCACCGCACCTACCTTCCCATGGACCTGGGTCATATCTGTTTTAAGGGGTGATGAGCTCCCTATGACTGGGGGTATCCAAGAGGAATCAGCACTCAGGGGGGATAGGACAGGCCCAATTTCTTCATGGGTGAGGATGATTAGACTAGATGCCCTTTCCAGCCCCTGTCAGCTCTGAGATTCCATGATCTTATGGAAATTGAGGAAGGCACAGCAGTTTTTAGACAGATTTTACAAAGCATTTTTGTATCTAAGATTTCATTTGATCTATATCTGGGCCCTTTCGGAAGGAGGCCAGGTCAGGAAGGTGATGTGGGGCAGTGGAGACAGCATCAGGACCCACGGGGCTGCACTCCTGACTCGGCTACAGACACACACTAGTCATGTGGCCTGGGACTAGTTAAATGCTCTCTTTAATCAGTTTACAAGGGGGGTGGCCTGGATTACGACGTGCACGGTGCATGGCCCTGGGGAGGGGGGCGCCCTCAGCTCACGTGGGGCCTCCGTCCTGTCTGTGCCACATGGCAGGAAAGGCTCTTGGAGCTTCCAAGGGCTCACAAGCGGTGGAGGGGGTTTGAAACCCAAGTCTGCCACATTGCAGGGTCGTCCCTGGGGGGCATTTTCCTCTCGGTGAGACGTCAATCACTCGTCAGGGGCACCATTCTCCCTGGGCAGTGGTTGAGCCACCCCAACGTCTGCATCACAGAAGCAGAACCAGGCCCCTTGCATCCTAGGGAAGTCCCTCCAGAAAGATAGGAGAGGAAGGGGAAGAGGATGCAGGGGAGCAGAGGACATCCTGGGAGTGGGGGGATAGACTATCTGGAGTCCCGGAGGAGCCTGTAGAAGACAGCTCCCTGGGGACGGGGAGGGATGGAGGGGGAGGGCTGCAGAGCCAAGTGGAAACCAAGCACAGAAGTCCCGGGGCCGTGGCGCCTGGGTCTCATCCTGACAGGCGTGCTGCGTGACCTGGGCTGGTCCCAGTCCTCTCTGAGGCTAGATTCCTCGTATATAAAACAGGAAAAATAATACCCACCCCACAGAATGGCTCGGCGCCCTTGTTCTAAATCAAGTTGTGTAAGAAATGCCTGCAAAGTAAGAGAGGCTCCTGGTCGAGGGGTCCAGGGATTTTACTTTAGGATGATTTAAAGATTAAATGGAGTGAAAGAAGTCAGACAGAAAGATAAACAGTGCACGGTCTTAGGTAGCAGCTGAAAAGGTCGAACTCATAAAAGCGGAGGGTGGGATGGTTGGGGGTTAGGGGAAACGGGAGGCGTTGGTCAAAGGGTGCAAAGGTCCAGTTATGGGAGATGAGGACGTCCTGTGGGTCGAATGCACAGCGAGGTGACCACAGTTAATGTGCTGGGGGTAAATGAGGCTCAGCTCAGAGTCGGGAGTCTCAGGGGATCCCCTGGTTCTGCACAGCCCACCGTGGGAGCCCCCAGCGTGGCAGGTCCCTCCCGCACCCCTCACAGAGGCATCGGCCTGGAGAGGCCCGTCTCGGGGTGCTGAGGCCTGACAGCACCTGCAGGCCAGGCGTGTGGTCGGGGGCTGGGAGAGGTCTTACCAGTGAGCAGCTGGAGGTCTGGGAGGGGCTCGGAGAGGACCCCCCGGCACTGCTCCTCCACCGGCAACGGGATCACCAACAGCCCATCGGCCAGCTGAGGGAAGTCCTTGATGAAGTTGTTCTCCCTGCGGAGAGGAGCACAAGGACCGCCAGATGAGGGAGCGGAGGCTGCTGGGGGCCGCGGGGGGCCCGGAGCCGCACACACAGGCTCAGAGTGGGTGGGGTCCTGGCTGCCGTGCCCCTGGCCCCCCAAGCCCAGCTCAGAGCACGTGGCCTGAGTCCCGACCCACCGTTCACGAGCCGTGGGGTCCGCGGGAAGCTACTGGTCCACTCAGGACCTCGGACTCCTCGCTATGAAGTGAGATCTCAGGGTGGCCGGAACTACTTAACGGGACGGGGCTGCCAGTTGCTTAAGACACAGTCTGATGCTCCACAAACGGTGAGTTTGGCTGCTAACACCCCCCTGCATAAGCAGTGATGGGGGCCAGCCAGAGTGGGAGAGGACGGAGACCAGCGTGGGGTGCATAGAGAGGAAGGGCCGGGAGGCTTGAAAGAATGGGCGTCTGCTAAAGTGGAAGAGTCCTAAGGGATCTTTTGGATCAGACTCCTCCTTTTACAGATGGGGAAACTGAGGCCCAAGGAAGGGGAGCGACTTGCTCTCAGATGCCCCCTGCCCCCCGCTCCGGGCTAGTGCTCGTTCCCCAGGCCATCCTGGGAAGCTCTGTTTCCAAGGCAGTCCTCAGGGTGGCCTCAGGAGACTGAACCCTGAACAAAGGGAGTCTTTAGGGCAGGTGAGATGGTCTCGGTGCACCCCACAGAGGCAGGCATCCATCGTTTACACAACAGACCTGCCTCAAAATACAACAGCCTGCCAGGAGAGGTGGTAAGCTTCCCGTTCCTGAGAGTGTGCAAGCAGGGACCTGGACAGCCACTTGGTAGGAACAGTTCGGGGGCATTTCTGCATTAAACTCTGACATTTGGGGTCCCTTCACATTGCGAGACACAAATTGCAGTCTGGAGAAGAGGAGGAGGAGGGGAGGAGATAGACAAAGGGAAGAGGGTATTCATCACTTCACTCTGCCCCCTGGAATGGGCCACTGTGACATGAAAACCAGAAAGAGGAACACCCGACCAAGGAATGCCAAGGCGATGCCTCCAGAGCCTGGATCTCTGGCAGTTCACAAGCAGCTATGCTCCGTATGCCACGCCCCGCAGCACGCACCTCACCCTGGGCATCTGTCAACCGCCCCCCACCGCCCCCAAGATGCAGGTGTGTAGGGGGGGGTGCAGCTGGGTCACTTCCAGCCTGTAGGCCATGCCCTGTGGCACACACCTCACCCTGGGCATCTGTCAATGGCCCCCCCGACTACCCCCAAAATGCAGGTGTGTGGGGGGCGCAGCTGCGTCACTTCTGGTCCGTATGCCACGCCCCGCAGCACGCACCTCACCCTAGGCATCTGTCAACCCTCCCTGCCCCCAAGATGCAGGTGTGGGGGGGTGGCACAGCTGGGTCACTTCTGGTCTGTAGGTCACACCCCATGGCACACACCTCACCCTAGGCACCTGTCAACCCCCCCACCTGCCCCCAAGATTCATTCCTTTGGTGAGTACCCTCCCTGTGCCTTGACTCCTGAGCACCCCTTGGGGGCCAGAGGAGGAGACATCATCCCCATTTTTATACCCATCATCTTCATCCCCATCATCATCATCCCCATCCTCATCCTCATTTTCATCACCATCTTCATCCCCATCTTCATCCCCATTGTCCTCCTCATCTTCATCCCCATCATCATCACCATCTTCATCCCCATCATCGTCCCCATCTTCACCCCATCATCATCTCCATCATCATCCCCATCATCACCATCTTCATCCCCATCATCATCCCCATCTTCATCCTCATCTTCATCACCATCATCTCCATCTTCATCCCCATCGTCATCCCCATCGTCATCCCCATCATCATCCCCATCATCATCTCCATCGTCATCCCCATCGTCATCCCCATTGTCCTCCCCATCTTCATCCTCATCTTCATCACCATCTTCGTCCTCATCTTCATCCCCATTGTCCTCCCCATCTTCATCCTCATCTTCATCACCATCTTCGTCCCCATCTTCATCCCCATTGTCCTCCCCATCTTCATCCCCATCTTCACCATCATCACCATCTTCAACCCCATCTTCATCCCCATCATCATCCCCATCTTCATCCTCATCATCATCCCCATCTTCATCCCCATCATCATCCCCGTCACCACCATCGCTCACAACATCCAGAATCCTCATCAGTTGCTAGGGCCTGGCGCCGTGCTCTGCATGCGTCCAACGGCTGAGCCTTCGCAGCAAGATGGCTGTTAACTGTATCCTTTCTGCAGCTGATGAACACCAAGGCTCCGAGTTCAGAGGGGGCGAGCGTGCAGAGGGGAAGCCGGGTCTGGGGGTTGCTCCCGCTAGGTGGGCGGTGGGCACGAGTGTGTGCTGGGCACGTGTGTGCACGGCGGTGCGCTTCTAGTCGCCCCACGTGCTGTTGCATGTGTCACGGCGGTGCCCCCCCCCCCGCCTGTCCGGGGCCGCGCGTGTATGCGTGCACACCTGGCCCAGCATCATGGCTGTTCCTAGGCGCCTGGTCAGCATCTGGTCTGTTTGCACACCTGGGCATGCGGAACCGCGACGTGAATAGAACAAGTGAGGCTTCTGGGGCCCTGGGAGTGCCCCCCAAGGAGCACGTACCCCTCGCCAGGGTTTGCGGGACTGCCGTTCCTCCTGTCTCCCCCGAGCGGGGCCTGTGGGGATACAGCTCTTCCCACAAAGATAAGGCCGCGGGTAGGGTGTCCCCTGCCCTAGGCAGCCGAACACATGCACGTGTGGGGCCGAGCTGGGCCAAGGGCCTCACAGGGACCGCACCCCGCCCTGGTCCTCCAGGTCTCCTCAGCTAACCGGGGGACAACAAACGAGCCATGCGGAGGAGGCAGTGGGCCCGGCTCTCAGGGACACGGGGTGGGCTGCATGCTTCTGGGGCCATCCCCGGGAGACCCAAGCACCTGTGCCCCGGGCAGGCGAGGGCAGGCAGCAGAAGGTGCCAAGGGCTCTGACCCCTGGGCCCCAGGTCTGCCCACACCACACCCCAGCTGCTCAGCCAGGGCGGACCGCGCAGACCCCCATCGTGTCATCTGGGAAAGAGGATGACGCGTTCAGTGGGCCTTCATGAGATGGCAAAGGCGCACGGCAAGCATGACCTTTCCGTGAGGACCCGCTGTGCAGCAGGCTCTGCTCTGAGCTGGGACGTTCGTCCTCTCCCAACCCTGAGAAGTGGGTGCTGCTCCGTGCAAGGCTGAACAGGTGATGCACGAGGCAGCTGGAGCCCCTGGCTGGTCCGGCACCAAGGCTCCCATTCCTCGCCCCAGTGCTCAGGTGCGGGGCGCTGTTGAAGCCAGAGGAGGAGCACCCATGGGTGCACTGTGCCCACACAGAGCGCCGCACATGATGACCCGGCCGCACCGGGGGCTCTGCTGTCCCTGCGACCTCCCCCATCCTCACGCCGGGGGCTGGAGCTGAGCACCCCAGGCCAGGGGGGAGGCGGGGGCTCCGGGCCGTGTGGTGCCTCCCTGGGCGCATGCACCCTGCAGCTGGGGAGACCGAGCTGAATGCAAACTCCTTTGCTTTGGTTTGGTTGCCACTTTCCCATGGGGGGGGGGGGCTCCATTTGACGTCTGCCCTGGCACCCCTTCTAGAGGCAGAGCCACCATCGTCAGCCCTCTCTCTCTGCCTCCCCGCAAGCCAGCCTCCACCTGCAGGGCGAATCTGACCCCAGGGGGACAAGGGGAGGCAGCACAGCAGCCACCAGAGGATGGCTGGGGGCCTGGCTCTGGAAGAAGGTGCCCCCCCCCAACCGCCTGGAGCTTTCGCCAGGAAGCGGGGAGGATCCCGAGGAAGCGCTGATGAGGAGGCTGGGAGTCCGCAGGCAGCAGGCCGGGAGAAGCCGGGTGGGCCAGACCCCAAGGGCACAGACCAAGCTAAGCCGACCCTCAGGCCTGGGCCCTTGGCGGCCGCCGGGGGATGGGCCAGGCGTCCTGCATGGCCGCTGCCAGCAGAGGGCGCCCAGGGCCTTTGCATCGCCCGGCTCTCTGGGGAGGTGAGCACGGAGGGGAACAGCACCACCGAGAAAGTTCCACGGGGCCCAGAACCTCGGAACCCAGACACCTGCTTCGGAATCCGCCCCCCACCCCGACCTGGGAAAAGGAGGCGGGGGGGGGGGGGCGGCGGGGTGCTGGCTACATGCAGTTGGCAGAAAGCGGATTCAGATTCTCAGGGCTTATGTGCATGCATGGTGTAGGAAAAAAAACCCTATAAAACAACTACTCCTAATAACAGGAAGACAGGAAGAAGAATGAGCAATATTCATTTATCAATCACGTTGGTTGATCACCAGCCACCGCCTAGACGGGCGCGTGTGCATGTGCGTACGTGATCTCTGCACGGGAGCTCCGTGACACAGCTGCCCTTACTCCCATTTTATAAATAAAGCAAAGGGCCCTCAGGGAGGTGAAGGAACTCGCCAGCTGAGGTGCAGTTAGGACGCAGACAGTGGCCAAGACCACCTGGAGCTGAGGGAGGTGGGGGGTCCTAGCCCAGCGCCTGGGACGCAGCCCCTGTCCAGTGGGTCACCTGAAGTCCGAGCGCCTGGTCCCTGGGACAGCCTGAGACCAGGCGGGTCCGCTGTTTGCTGTCACAGTGGGTGCGCTCTGGTGCCCAAGATGCGTCCGCATGCATGTGTCTGTGTGTGCGCCTAAGTGGATGTCCTGTTTCAGTGACAGGGGCCCTGCTTCTTTTCTTTCTTTTCTTTTTGCATTTTTTTTTTTAAAGACTTATTTATGTCAGAGACCGAGTGAGAGAGCACGAGCAGCAGGGGCAGACGGGAGAGGAGAGAGACTGCAGCAGAGTCCCCACTGAGCGTGGCACCGGACACAGGGCTTGGTCTCACGACTGTAAGATCACGCCCTGAGCTGAAACCAAGAGTCGGTCTGCACCGACTGCACCATCCAGGGGCCCCATCCGGGGCCTTCTTTCTTTAGACAAACATCTCCCCCAAAATAGCCACGAAAAGAGTTCCATCTCAGTTGATGTCATATGAAAACGATTAATCAAATTTTTAAGCTCGCAGATCCTGGGCTCTGGGGACTCAGGAGAACTCTGGGAGTGGGAGGTCTCGTTCCTTCCTCGGGCATTTAGTCAGGCCTCTCGTGCTGCAGGGGTGGCTCTGCACACGAGGACGCAGCAGTGGACAGGAGGCTGCCTCCGCGCACGAGGACCAGGAGGGAATGCGAGCAAGGTACGAGGGTCCGCCGGGCCTTCGCAGTCTAGCCCCTGCCTACCGCTCCGGCCCCGTGCTAGCCCCCGGTCCCCCGGCCACTGTTCTCCAGCTACACTGACTGCACTTATGTTCCTCTTGCAGGGCACACTCGCTTCCTACAAAGGGCCCACTGGGGATTTGCCCCCTGTCTGGAAAGTTCTCATCCCTGCCCCCTGCCCCTGCCCCCTGCCATCACCGACTGATCATTTGAACCCACAGGTTACTTCCCTGCCCTTGAGCAATCTGCCTGGGACCGGTTCTCCTGTCACGCTCTCCCATAGCGTCTGGCTCTTTCCTTCCATGAAGAGCGAGCGTCCCAGCTCCTGACTGTCGATATGCTCATGGGGACCTTGCTGGACACCTACCTACCTTGGTCGCTGGAATATGAGCTCTGGGGGGGCCAGGACCGAGGGTCCTTGCCTCTGTGTTGCCTCCCCAGGGCCTAGCACAGTGCAAACTGCGTACAAAGTGGGTGCTCGATGAATACTCCATCTAAGGGATATTGGGAATTTGTTCTAAAATTCCAGCTCTTGGGCAGCCCGGGTGGCTCAGCGGTTTAGCGTCGCCTTCAGCCCAGGCCGTGATCCTGGAGACCCGGGATCGAGTCCCATGCCGGGCTCCCTGCATGGAGCCTGCTTCTCTCTCTGCCTAGGTCTCTGCCCCTCCACCCCCTGTGTCTCTCTTGAATAAATAAATAAATAAATAAATAAATAAATAAATAAATAAATATCTTTAAAAATAATAATAAAATAAAATAAAATTCCAGCTCTTCCACACGGAGCTTTCACCTGGAGCTTTTCCCTCTTCCTGAGGGCACAGGAGCCCGGCTCCTATATAGCTCAGATAGGAGCCAGGGGCCCCAGAGCCCCCCAGTCCCCGAGCTCGCAGGGACTGGGTGGGAAAAGGGGAGCTCTCTAAGCAGGCGTTGATCAGACCTCCCGCTCTTGATGGACCCATGTGTACGTGTGTGCACTCGCACTGGAGCGGAGAAGCCGGGCAGGGGGTGGGTGAGGGATGCCAGCAGGAAGCAAGAGGCCCAGGTAAGAAACCACCTCCTCTTCCTTGTCATCGTCTCAATTGCCCCCCAGGTGGAATAAAACCTTCCAATCACTTCTCCCTCATTGATCTTGTTCGTGATTAGATCCCAGAAGTGGCCTTGGGGTCTGGCGGTGGGCTCAGAAGTCCTTCAGACATGGATCCACATGCTGGCTGCGTGGCTTTGGGGAGGTCACTTCCATTTCAGGAACCTTAGTGACCTCACCTGTAAAAACCGGAGTAAGGAGTTTGGGACTTCAAGGGGGTTGGGAGGAGGATTCATGGTCCCATGTCCTAAATCCCACACTAGATCCTGAATCTCTTTGAGAGCCTCAGAGGACCCTAGACAGCGCCTATTCCTAGCAGAAGCCTCCTAAGCATCTGTCCAGTTGTGTGCAGAGGTGAGAGGCAGGCCTCTTCGCCCTCCACGCCACCTGCACCCCACCTCTAAGGGACTCCGACCTACGGAGCGTTTCCACGGAGCAGGCACCTTGTCTAGCTCCACTCGCATCAGCCACGCAGACAAGAATGACAAGCAAGGGAAGCTGGGCTCCTCCACCACCCTCCCCACCCCTCCTCAGGTCTTCCCTCCCTCCTGCCCCAATTTAAGAATATGTGTGAGTGTTTTGGATACATTAATACACAGCCACCAGCATGCAAGAGCCAATCACCCCTCAGTTCTGGGGAAATTAGCATTTAAATTGAGGTATTTCAGGGAAGTAAATCATCCCAGAGCCAGCTAGCACTGTCTGCAGCCTTTCTTAGTGGAAGGCAGGCCGGGAGCTGTGGCCTGCAAGCTGGTGAGTCTGCAGGGAGCGGTCTGCTGTCCCTGGCTCTCCCCAGGCTGCCCACAGCCTCTCAAAGGGCGGCAAGGAACCCCCACCACGAATGAGGACATCTCCTCCCGTTTAAACAACGCCCCATCCCTCACCTACGACTAAACTGAGCCTTTCTGCCAAGTGAGAACAGTGTCCATGGCTGCGATGGGGTTTCCTCTGGGATCAATGAGCTGGGACACTCATCTTGGCTCTGTGGCTGTCTAACTGGGGGGTCTGGGGAAGCCACTCCCCACCCCCGGGACTGGGAGGGGCGAACGGTTGGTACAAAATATTTGGGTTTCTCTGAACCCCAGATGGAGAGGTAGTGGGCTGGATCCCGTAGCCACTCTGCAGGTGCCGGAGTCCCAGAGACTGGCGTTTGAAGCAAAGCTGATGCCCATCGAGGGACACCCTCCAGGGTGCTCCTTCTCCAGGAGCAATTCGAAACTCTGTTCTCCTGAGATCTGCTTCTTACGTAAGTAAGGATCTTTGTTTACACTCTCTGCTCAAGCCTAGACTTAGTCATTCTTTAGCACTCAGCCTTTCATCATTCACTCATTCATTTGCATAACCAACAAATCTGCATCATTACATACCAGGCCTCGGGGATACAGGGACAAGATAGACATTTTCTGTCCCCAAGCTCCCACAGCCTAGTAGGAGATACATGTGTACAAATGCTTCTATATACGGGTGCAAACGTGCACAAGGTGAATAATGGTTTTGAAAAGGTTAAAAGGAAGCATTTTTCATTCCCCATAAATCATATTTGTCTATGGCACCCCACCCACTAAATCAAAAAGCACTCATCCCTTAGGTAGAAGGGCAGATACCATCTGGAGAAGAAAGGGGGTCACTGCCCAGCTTTGCATCTCAAAGCTGACTTTGTAGTGTCTTGAGCGAGATAAGAGTTCTGAAAGCTGCCCTGTGCCAGAAGTGAAGGTCCCCTTATATATCAAAGCCAGGCCTGGCTGGCTCAGATCATAGCGTCTTATTTTAATGTGTGGATGGTGGAGGCTCTGACCTCAGGGGCGTTCCCACCAGACAGGGAAAGGACGGAGGAAAACCTTCTTTCTGCCAGCAGTGCTGGGAGGGGCTGCTGAGGAGAGAAGGTGGGGGTGCGGGGGCAGGAGGTCAGACCCAAGGGCAGACAACCCCTTTCTGGACTATTAGAAGTCAGCACCCCCCTCCCCACTCACCCCAGCCTCGAGGGCAGCGCCTACAAATGCTTATGATACTGACAAAGCTTTGGGGCAAGTCCCAGGGCAGGTGGCAGGACCACGGGGGCAGCCACCCCCAGGTCGGGGGTTAGTCTGGGGGGCTGGGGAGCCCCTTTATCCAGCAGGCCGACGGGAGCTCCCGGGAGAAAGAAGCAGTGGGTGAACAAGCGGCTGGGAGAAGTCAGCCTCCAACTCTTGCACCCGCAGGATGGAGAGAATAGAGCTGACCACACGTCCTGGCATAGCCCCCCGCGCCCGTGGGGAAGGCCACCTGAGATTAGAACAAGGGGGCTTCGGAGTGTGGGACGTCGTGACTTTGGACTTGGCCCTAGATTCTGGATTCTGGCACAGATCCCTTCTCCGAAGACCGCCCCAGTGCAAGGGGGCTCGGAGCCCGGCTCCAGCAAGAAATCACGTAAGGGCTCCAGCAAGCACCCAGCAGGCCACGTCTACACCACAGTCCTTCCGCCGTCCGCACCACCTGAACCCTGAGGCCAAGTGGTAGGGGGCGTGCTTCGGGAGGAAGACACAGGGCTGGTCGGTGAGGAGTTCGGTGTTGAATGGACTAAACAGTTTCCCTAAAGAGGATGTTCTGTATCCTTAATTGGCAATTTGAAATACATTTTTGCCATCAGTGGAATGGAAACTGGTGGGAAGGATTGTATCCGCGGTAGGAGATGAAGAAGACTACAGAGTTTCGCATAACTGAGCTGTACTGGGAGGACAAAGTTTAGATCTTTTACTGTTTAAAGAGATGGTTAGAGGTTGGAGTGATAAAGCTTAAGATTAAAATAATAATAATAAAAAAATAAAATAATAATAATAATAATAATAATAATAATAATAATAAAGTGAAAGTGTCATAAGGGAGGCTCAGAGACCAAGGGAGTACCGAGGAGGGGCACTTAACACAGACGGGGCAGGGGAGGAAGGCTGCCTGGAGGAGGTGAGCCTTGACTGATGGGGAGGGGTGATTCAGGAAAGAGCGAGGAAAGAGGGCAGAAAGAACAGCGCGTGCAAAAGTCCAAAGTGGGACGTGTGTGTGTGAGAGAGAGAGAAGATGGAACACTCAAATGGTACATTCTGGAAATGAAAGAAACTAAGATTCAAGATGTCAAAGCATTGAGTAAAAAGCAAAGACAGGGGCAGCCCCGGTGGCTCAGCGGTTTAGCGCTGCCTTCAGCCCAGGGCGTGACCCCGGGGTCCCGGGATCACGTCCCACGTCGGGCTCCCTGCATGGAGCCTGCTTCTCCCTCTGCCTGTGTCTCTGCCTCTCTCCGTGTCTCTCATGAATAAAAATAAAATCTTAAAAAAAAAAAAAAGCAAAGAGGGGCAGGTGGAGGGGTCAGATCTTACGAGTCTTCAGAGTGATGCTAAGGAACACAGGCTTTATCCTGAGGCCGAGGAGACCCCCACTGCAGGGTTTGAAGCAGGGCAGCAATAGTGTCTGGCCAGAGCTTTCTGGAAAGAGAGGCTGGCCACAGCGTGGGGGATGAGTGGAAAAAGGAACAAGGCTGGAGCGAGGGAGAGCTGTCACGGGGCCTTGCAGCAGCCCAGACCAGCAGGGTGGAGGCCGTGGGACAGGGTATTGAGAGCAGACACAGCAGAGACACAGAGGGCCAGCTGCAGCCCGCTGCCCGTCAGCAGCTGCACGTCGGGGAGCCAGGCCCCCTGCCCTGAAACGCCAGAGCTCTCCAGCCCCGTTTTCACTCCCCTTGGCCGGAGAGTGGCCCAGGGTGTCGTGGCCCATCAGGAAGTCCTCGCCTTCTTCCTGCATCTACCAGCTGGTGGCCCATCTCCGCGCAACTGCTACGTGTGAGACTCACAGGGGAAACCCCCAGCGTTCCGTGCAAGCTCTGCCGCCTCCAGAGGGAGGCTCCCAGAGCGGCCTCTCTTCCTTGGCAGGGCACAGTTCATGACCTCTACCCTCTGGGCTGTTTTAGGGATCATGGGTGCAAACTTGCCTCACTGGCCCTGCAGTGCATGGGGCCATTCTTAGCTCAGCCGAGGCCCACAACAATGAAGAGAGAGGAGACAAAGGCAGGGCAGAGAAGTGATTTATGTAAAGGCTTCTGGGTTTGCAAGACCAGAAGAGTCTACACATCCATAGTCTTAACTTCCAGCCCAGAGCTGCTTCCACTTGCATGTTCTGGAGGGTCAGTAAGAACGGCCACACTGCCTGCCTGACCCCTCTGACCCGTGGGCTCCTCCAAAGCAGGGGCTGCGTTTGATTCTCCGTGGCAACCTCCTCTGAGCCCTCTCGAGGGCTTCCCAGAGAGCCTGCACGGTGTCATCTTCTCCAGAAGGCATCTCTGAGCCCCTTCTCTGGAAGGGAGGTCCTGCTTCCACAGCACCTGACTCTGGCCCTGACCCCAGCCCTGACCCCAGCCTCTGGCGGGTGGGCTAGTCCTCTGCATGCCTGTTACCCATTCCAGGTTCTGTAGTTCTCGGTTGCAGGGACCTATTTGGCTGAGTAGCCTCTGCGCCCTCCTCATCTACACACCCTGCTTCCAAGGGTCTACGCAGACACAGGCCGCCACCCCTTCTCCCAGGGTCTGCTGCAACGGCCTGCTAATGAGGGATCTGCATTCAGCCTTGACCCTCCAATTCATGTACCATCTGTGGCCAGAATGATTTTCTAAAATGAGGGTCCTAACTCACATGTATCACTGGCTCCGTGGATTAGTGTTCCGTTGCTGCTGCAACACATCACCACCAAGTTCGCGGCTTAAACCAACACACGCACCTGTTATAGTTCTCCAGGTCAGGTGTCTGATCATGGGTTTCGGGGCTACAGTCAGGTGTGGGCAGGGCTGCATGTTTTCTGGAGGCGCCAGAGGAGAAGCCACTCCCTTGCCTTGCCAGATTTTGAGACTGGCCACATTTCTTGGCTCCGGGCCCCCTTCCACCAGCATCAAAGCTAGCCAAGGCAAGTCCTTCTGGAATCGCCTCCCTCTGGCCTCCTCTCGTACCTCCCACTTCCACTTTAAGGATCCTTGGGATGACATTTGGCCCTCCTGGATAATCCAGGGGATAATCTCGTTATCTCAAGATCAGCAGCTTTATTTCTACTTTATACTTTTAATCACCTTAGCCATGTAACAAGGTAATGTATGCACAGGGTCCGGGGATTAAACGTGGACATCTGGGGGGCATTATTCTGCCTACATACTCCATCCATTCCCCCAGGAGAGCTTTGCTGAATTGTCTCTCTTCGTTTGAGGGTTTGATACCCCTTCTCTGGGTTTCCACAGCACCCACCCCTCCCCTATCCTAGCATTTTCACACTGGACTGTGGCTCCTGGTCATTCACTGTCTACTGGACCAAGGGTGCTTGGAGGCAAAGACCACGTCTGTCTCACTTGCTGTCATACATCCAACCTTGACCCAGTGGCTGAAACACATACTAGAAGGCTCAGTAAGCCCTTATGCCATGAATGAATGAATGAATGTCTCCCAGCTGAATGGATATGTAAAAGAGACACCCCATCCGGCTGTGGTACCGCAATCTCCTTTCGGTGAGGCCTGGGTCACTGCCTTATTCGGGCCTCCATCCCTATCCTCGTTCTTCCCTAGTTATATCTTGTATCAGAATAACAAGCGTAATTTTTAAGCTAATACCGACTGATTCCTTACAATGTACTAGGCATTAGTCTAAGGGTTTTACATACGTCTCATTTCACACAGCATCCCTGCGAGGTAAGCACTCTTGTTCTTTTTTTAAATTTTTATTATTATTTTTTTTTTAAATAAGGGAGCAGAAGATGAAGAGATTAATCAGTGCACAAAACTAGTAAGCTGGACTTTGAGCAAAGCTGGACTTTGAGCAATTAAACTCCATGTTCTTAAAGACGAGGCAAAGCTATGCTAGTGATGTTTAATTTCGCCCTTAAACGCGAGGCTGAAAAGTCAAAGTCAGCTCGCTGAAAACACCAGTGCTGGCTGAATGTGCCAGATGGATGCCCACATTAATGACAGTAACCGCTCTTTATTGAAGGCACACCAGCGCTAGGTGCTCTGCAGGCTTTGTTTCTAACTTTTTTTTTTTTTTGCTACAGACTGAACATTTGTGTTCCCCTCTCCAAATCCCCATGTCGAAACCCAATGCCCAGTGTGGGGACACCCGGAGGTGGGGCCACTGGAGGCAATCAGGTCATAAGGGTAGGCCCTTCGTGAATGGGATTGGTGCCCTATGACCGAGGCCCCGAGAGCGCCCTGTCCCCTCCGTCAAGCAAGGAAAGGTGCCGTCTATGAACCAGGGAACAGACCCTCGGCCGACACCGAACCTGCCAGTGCCTGGAACTTGGACTTTGCAGCCTCCAGAACTTGTGGAAATAACACGTTTGTTGCTCAAGCTGTGCTGTTGATGGTAGTTTGTTACACAGCCCCACGGACGAAGACACCACTAATACCTCGGAGAGTCGTTATTCTGACTCGATGGTGGAGGCGAGGAAACTGGACCTCAGCGAGGTGAGGTCACGTCCCTAGGCTCACACAGTCTCCTGTCCCTCCCGCGTGCATATGCAGGTGTGCACGAACACGCGAGTGTGCACACACTGCGTCGCACATGCCTTCCCTCTCTAAATGCAAAACCATTTCCACCAGTGGCACCAAACTCACTTAAGCATTCCAGGCATGGCTGCTACTAACTCCTGCCCCGGTAATTGCAATCCCTGAAATTGAAAGAAATTGCAGGCTAGAGAAACATTATCTTCTCTTCATCCCCTTCGCCCTCCATCTCCTTGCCTGGTGTGTCGGCACAGGGACTCCTCATTGTGCCCTGATGCCGGGAGCAGGCCGGATCACTGTCACTGGGGCCTCTGGAGCTGCTTGCCCAACTTGTCCCTCCAGTTCTCAGGGGAGGGAATCAAAGGCCCCCATAGGCAGGGGTGGCGAAAGGTCGACATCACTCGGTCCAATCTCTGCATTTTTTTCTGACCAAGTTATCTCTGCTTTTCAGATGCTATTACGGAGATCTAAGGAGAATTAGCCTTGGCCCAGATCTACCAGACGGAGATCCGGACCTACAGGCTGCCTCGGAACCCAGATCTGTAGGGTCTGAGTGAAGAATCCCTTGGTCCGAGTGGCTGCTGAGCCTTGGAGGGAGGAGCACACTCAGACCTGGTCACTGGCTTTCTGTAACACAGCCCCAACTGCACATCAAGGTTTACACCGCCCCCCCTCCCCCGATTCCGGAAGGGTCTAGCTGCTTATATCACAGTCAAAGGCAGAAGCCGATATCCCCGTTCCCTTAAAAACATCTCATCTCAATTGCAAAAAACAAACAAACAAATAAATAAATAAAAATAAAAATTAAATTAAAAAAAAAATCTCAATTGCAAGGCACCTGGGAGGCCTGGTTGGTTACATGTCTGCCTTTGGCTCAGGTCATGATCTCCAGGTCCTGGGATGGAGCCCCGCCTTGGGGTCCCTGCTCAGCCCGGAGCCTGCTTCTCCCTCTGCCCCTCCCCACCTACCCTTGCTCTCCCTCACTCTATTTTCTCTAACTCAAATAAATAAAATCTTAAAAAAAAAATCTCAATTGCAATTAAGATCTTCAGATTCTGGTTTTCAGGGCATTCTGTGTCCTCAGGGCACCCTGACCCTGGCACCTCCACTCATGTCTGTCTCAAGGGTGCAGCTTAACGGCAGACACAGAACAGGTGTGCTAAAGCACTTGCCGAATGAGTCCAAGGGTGGACCACAGAGTGTCTGGATCCTGGGCTGTGCTCTCACCATTCTGCACGTACCTGGACAAGGAGCCAGGTCTGTGAGGCTATGCTGCATGGCCTTTGGCAAGTCCCTTCCCATCCCTGGAGTCATGTGTTTGGTGAAAACAGGTATCCCCTAATGGCTCTAGCACAGAAGGCTAAGAGGAGCTCTGGAGAAGGGGAGCCCTGTCACGTGGCACATGCGTTTACACCGTGGTTCAAGCCCCCATCCCTTACATGGCTCTGGCTAGACAAAACCCTGAACCGTTTCTGGGCCTCTGTTTTCTCATCAGAAAAAAATGGGAATAATCATCATCCATCCTAGCCCTACATACTTGCTGTAAAGATTAAAAGAGCCCATGGTCTGAACTGCTTAGAAGAAGGCCTGACAATAACAGACTCTTGATAAATGGTAGCCAACACGGCTGTGGAGCACAGTTTTATTTAACATTCTCAAAAAGCCTGTCTTGAATAGGAGTAAGATGCAAATTTTAGAGCTGGGATGAACCTCAAATTCTTTTCTTCTCCTCCTTTCCAGGCAGCAGACACAGCTTGTCCAAGTCACATGATGGGACTATAATGAGAACTCAGGACAGGTGGCTACTAATTTGGAGTTCTTTCTATCCTGGGATTTTTTTTTTTTTTTTTTTTTTTTTTTTTTTTGGCTAGTGGACTTGATTTGTTCCTAACCTCACACACTACCCCTGATATCCAGGAGAGTTATTAATGCTAAAGGCAGTGTCCCCAGTGCCATACGTGGAACAGGGCGCACTGAAACTGTTGTGCTGTGTCTATGCCCCGCACACGGGGGGGCCGAGACTGGGTCTTCTCTCTCCTTCTCCAGTTCCCAACAACACATTAGGTACATAGAAGACTCTCGAAACCATTTGTGAAATTGAACCTCCAGTAGGTCGGACTCCACATTAAATGTTAAAAAGGTATTTCAAGACTGCTAACTTAAAGCAACGAAACAGGAAAAAAAAATCAAAGCCACATTTTAACTAATCACACAGCATCAATGCATTTATAGACTTGATTCCTGGTAGTAGTTAGAGAGAGAGAAACTTTCTTTTCTTATCTTTCTCCTTCCCTCTCCCCTCCCTCCCTCCCTCAGTCCCTCCCTTCCTTTCTTCCTTCCCTGTTAACATTTAAAACCAAGCAATGAGGTACATTTTAGAATCAGGACACGTGGTCCAGGAACAGCTGTTTCTGGTGTGAGTTTGTGGCAGGAGTCTACCTCTGAAAGTCTCTCCTTCCCTTTGTCTTTCCCCTTCTCCCTGGGGCACCTCGCAAGTCTTTCCCATATAGCCACCTCTAATGAGCTTTGCAAAATGAGAAACCTGCTGCAGTAGAAGAAAATCTAATAGCAATTGCTTTCTTGTTTGCTCCCTCTCCTCTTGCTTTCTCCTTTTTTATATTAGTCATTAGCAACAGAGAAAGAAAACACCCAAAGGCAGTAGAAAGGCAGCAATATTTGCACGTGCTTTCTGCAACACTGAGCTAATGAAGAACCCTGACCATCTCTCATATCCCTTCTTTTTCAATATCAATAGATCTAGCTTCAGTTACAGCCAAATGCAGACCCCAGCTAGGGTGGACATTAGCTAGTTTACATCATAGCCAAAGTGAAGTGTGAGTACTCTTACAGGACAACTGGAGGGGATCCCTGGGTGGCTCAGTGGTTTAGCACCACCTCCAGCCCAGGGTGTGATCCTGGAGTCCCGGGATCCAGTCCCACATCGGGCTCCTTGCATGGAGCCTGCTTCTCCCTCTGCCTGTGTCTCTGCCTCTCTCTCTGTATCTCTCATGAATAAATAAATAAAATCTTTTAAAAAAGAAAAAAAAAAAGGACAACTGGAAATGGGTTTAAGTATTCTTTAAAAACAATGGATGTTGTGACTTAAAAAAAAAAAGAGCCTAAGAAAACAAAAATCTAAAAAATTAATATGATTTTGGGTCTTTTCAAAATGTGACACCAAACTATTACTCAGTTCAGTTCCCAAGACCTGAGCTCTAGCTTCTAGCCTTGCTAGTCACTGACCATGTTGTCGCATGGCCATATGACATGGCCATGCTGAGCCTCGGGCTCGTCTGTAATAATCCTGCCCACAGGCACTGAGAATGGGTATTAAACTCCACTTCTTACCGGGTGTGTGATCTTGAGCGAGTTAATTCATTTCAGGACCCTCAGTTTGTAAAATGAAGGATCAGACTAGTATTTACAATTATGAGGATCGAAAGGGATAAGGGATCTAAACAGCCTGGTATGAAAAAAAAAAAAAAAAAACCAGCCTGGTATGTATGTAACTGTGTGCTGGCTTCTGTTTATTTCCCAGTAAGAAGGGCCAGGTCAACGTCTAGCCTCTGCCTTTTGGATAGACTTGCCTCTGTCACTGAATCAACTTCAGGTTCCTCATTTGTAGCAGGGACTAAATAACGGTGCTGGTGATTCTAAGCTGTCATGGAGTTAAATGAGAATAACAAATACAGAATGATACCTGTCACAGCATACTATGCATTCCATAATGTTAGTTACGTTATTATTATTATTATTATTATTATTAATAACAGGAATGTGATGCCAGTTTTTTTTTATATATATGGTTGGGGGCACCTGGGTGGCTCACTCAGTTAAGCATCTGACTCTTGACTTCAGCTCGGGTCATGATCTCAGGGTTGGGAGATCGAGTCCCATGTCAGGCTTTATGCTCAGCAGGGAGTCTGCTGGAGATCCTCTCTCTACCTCTGTGCCCCCCCTGCTTGCACACACACACACACACACACACACACACACTCTCTCTCTCTCTCTCTCAAATAAATCAATAAATCTTAAAAAAATATATTACACAGTGTTAAATCCCAAAGAATCAAAAACAATGGCAACAAAAAAATCCTGAAACCAGTAAGTGATTACGGCAAAAGCACAGAATATAAGGTCAATATATGAAAGTCAAATTCTTTCCTATATGACGGAAATGAACAGTTGGAATTTGAAATTAAAAGCACAATACACAATTGGTAAATTATTGAACACTACATCTGAAACTAATGATGTACTATATGTTGGCTAATTGAGTTTAAATTTAAAAATCCCACAATACCACTTATGGTGGCATCCAAAAAAAATTGAAATAGGTATAAATTAACAAAATGCATACAAGATCTGTGTAAGAATAGCTTCAAAACTGATGAAAGAGATACAGAAAATCTAAATAAGTGGAAAGGTATTCCAGGTTCATTTTCATGTTGTTAAAATGTCAGTTCTTGCCAAGTTGATCTATAGATTTAGCACATCCCAATCAAAATCCTACTAAGTTATTTTATGGAGATCAACATACTAATTCTAAAGCTTACATGGGAAAGCCAAAGACCCAAAACAGCCAAATTGAAGGAGAAAAACAAAGTTAGAAAATTGCCATTATCCAACTCTAAGACTTATTATAAAGCTACAGTAATCAAGACAGTATGATATTGGTGAAATCACAGACAAATAAATTAGGGAACAGAATGGACAGCCCAGAAATAGACCCAGAAAATCTAGTCAACTAATCTTTGATAAAGGAGCAGAAGCAATTCAATGGAGAAAGGACAGTTTTTTTAAAAAAAATGGCACTGGAACAAATGGACATCCATATACCAGGGGGAAAAAAAATCTAGACACAGAACCTATACCTTTCACAAAAAATCTGACCCCAAGGTTAATCACAGAACTAAATATAAAATACAAAACTACAAAACCTCTAGAAGATAACATCAGAGAAAATCTTGGTGATCTTGGGTATGTTGATGCATTTTTGGATACAACGCCAAAAGCACAACCCATTAAAGAACAACAACAAAAAAAAGGATATGTTGGGCTTTATTAAAATTAAAAACTTCTGCTCTGTGAAAGACACTGTTAAGAAAACGAAAAGACAAGGCACAGATTGGGAGAAAATATTTGCAAAACACATATCTGATAAAAGACTTGCATCCGAATTACACAGAGAACACTTAAAATTCCACAATAAGAAAACAAACAACCAGATTTAAAAAGGGGCAAAAGAGTTGAGCAGACGTAGCACCAAAGAAGATATAGAGATAGCAAAGAAGCTTATGAATACATGCACAACACATGTCATTCTGTAATTGCAAATTAAACAACCATGAGCTACCACTCTGTAACTGTTGGAAAGGCTACAGTCTCAAGCACTAACGACACCAAATGCCGGGGAGGATGTGGACCAAAAAGGAAGAGCTCGTCGCGGGTGGGAAGCCAAACGGTACCGGCCCTTCGGCAGGTAGTCTGGCAGGGTTTTAGGAAGCTAAACATGCCCGTACCACACGGTCCGGCAATCGCGCTCCTTGATACTCACCCAAGCGAGTGGAAAACACGTCTACACAAAACCCAGCACATGCATGTTTACGGCAACCTTGAGCGTACTTGCCAAAATTTGGGAGCAACCGAGCTATCCTCCCATGAGTGACTGGATGAGCAGACCACGGTGCACCCGTGAATGCGATCATGTGCAGCAACAACAATACATGAGCAGTCAAGTCGGAGAAGAAGTTACAATGCACGTTGCTCCATGTAAAGAGCAGGTCTAAAAGGGCCACATCCTGTATGATTCCGGCTCTACTGCATTCTGGAAAAGGGGGAGCTGGGAAAGCAGAGGAAAGATCAGAGGCTGCTGGGAGTTGGGGAAGAGAGATGGAGGGGTAAGTAGGTGGCACCAGGGGGGCTTCAGGACGATGGAACTCTTCTGTAGGACACTGTAATGGTGTGACATTATGCATTTGCCAAAAACCCACAGAATGTACAACACAAAGTATACCGTGTTAAAAAAAATTATTAAAAAAAAAAGTATACCGTGTGCTTTACTTAATATTGTATCAATGTTGGCTCATCGATTTTAACACAAGATATTAACAATGGGAGGAACTGTAAGGTGGGGGGTAGCGAGGCGAATGATGGGAACTCTGTACTTTCTACTCAATTATTCTGAAAAATCTAAGCGTGCTCTAAAATTCTGTTAATTAAAATAATAATAATATGCATAAGGCAAGATAGCTGTTGCATTCACTTTTATTGGTCTAATGGCTTCCAACCTATTTTTGTAGATAACATTGAACTGGAACAAAGCTACATCCATTTATGCATATATTGTCTGCGGTTGGCACCGCCGAGTAGCTGTGGCATAGTCTGTATGGCTCAGGAGCTGAAAAGATCTGCTATGTGGCCCTTTCGAGAAGATTTTTGCTGACTCCTGTTTAGAGACTGTTAGACTGAGAAGTAGTTCAGTTCAATTACCTAATAAATTCTGGGATCCTTACTACCGTATCATCCCAGGAGGAGCAGTTCCCCAGTCTAACCTCTCCAGCTGGTGTGAGCTCCTGCACATTAATCTTGGCATTCGAAACCAGCCTCTTTTCTTCTCTCCGCTCTTCCTCTGATTCTCCAAGCCCATTCTTTCTGACCTAGAAATATGATGTCAGAGTAAAACGCGGGCATCCACACACCGCTCTCGGCCTTTTTTCTGGACCACACTTTTGATCCAATCTCAGCCTGCTTCTGAATTTCCTGGTTATTGACCTTTCTGTTCATACCCACGCCCCCAGATGCTGTTTCTGAGGCCAGAAGGAGGTACCCCAGCTATGGTTCTGGCTCCTTTTGCTCCACTTAAATTGAAAAGTAAGTGGACCCTTGAACAAGGCAGGGGGTTATAAAAAGGCGTCAACTCCCTGTGCAGTTAAAAAAAAAAAAATCTGCGTTTAAGTTTTGCTTAAACTCCTCAAAGACTTTACCAATAGACTGTGTTGATCTACTGTTGGCTTACCCATAATAACACAGTCAACGGACACATATATATGTTATCTGTATGTGTACTGTATTCTGATAATCAAGTAAATTAGAGGAAAGAAAATGTTATTAAGGAAATCATAAGGAAGAGAAAATATAGTGCTATACTGTATCGGAAAAACAAAAACAAAAACCCATGTAAGTGGATCCATGCAGTTCAAACCCATGTTCCACCCAGTTCAACCCAGTTGTTCAAGGCTCTACTGTAGGCAACATAACGGCCCCCAGAGAGATCCAGGTCTTAATTCCTGGAACCCATGAACGTTACTATATGCTATGGACTGAACTGCGTCTCCCTGCAAAACTCATACATTGAAATCTTCACAGTATCTCCCAGCACCTCAGAGCATGTCTTTATTTGGAGACAGGATCTTGGAAAAAAGTGATCAAGTTAAAATGGGGCCATCGGGGTGGGTTCCAATCCAGCCTGACCAGTGTTCTTAGAAGAAGGAAAATCCTGGACACATGGAGACACCAAAGATGCATGAGGGACACCATGTGAGGACATGGTGAGAAGGTGGAGAGAGGCCCGAGAAGAAACCAAACCTGCTGACACCTTAGTCTCAGACCTCCAGCCTCCAGAACCAACTGTGAGGAAATAAATATCCACCCGGTCTCTGGTATTTTGTCGCGACAGCCCATGCAAATGAATATACCTTTTATGGCAAATGGGACATTTGAGAGCAACAGTTCCTAGTCCAACCTGTCCATCCACACTAAGTTAAGGATCCTAAGATGAGGAGATAATCCTGGATGGTGTAGGTGGGCCCTACTGTCATCACACACGTCCCCATAAGAAGGAAGCAGGGATGTGCCTACAGAAGGGGCAGGAGGTGATGTGCAGATGGGAGGAGAGACTGCAGTGATGTGAGACAGGCCAAGGAATGTCAGCAGATAGAAAAGAAAGCAGCGGACTCTCCCCAGAAGCTTCTAAAAGGGACTCCTCCTAATACCTTGATAGTAGTCCCATCAGACTCAGGCAGGACTTCTGGCCTCCAGGGGGGTAAGAGAAGAAATGGACGTGGTTTCAGCCACAAAGTGTGTGGCAAAGCGTCGCAGCAGCCACGTGAAACTAATAGATGCAGTTTCTCAGATAAATACCATTTCTGCTTTAGCTTGGTCTCCAGACCCCGCTTTCTCTGTGCCCTCCCAGCTCTCAGGCAGGAGCCGGAGACCACTTCGCCAATTCCCTGTCCTAGGAAGCACGGCAGGTTCATAGGACCAATCTTGGCAGGAGCTCTGAGGAGCACACGCCCTGGCACCCGCCGGGGTTGCATCGGAACGTCCATTCCACAGCGTGTCGGTCTCCGGGCCCCCGGGCATAACCTGTTTAAACCTCAATTTCAGTCCCTGAATGGGAAACACGCTCTGGAGCCTCTAGGGGTGCTGCGAGCATCGGAAATGACCCAGGCAAAATTTCCTGGAATAAAGTCGGTGCTTAATGTCCTCAGTCAGTAATGGTGACGATGGCCATCACTAACTGCGTTGGACTCTCCACGAGTCCTGAGTCGGCCCGATTTTCTCTTCTCCAAGCTGATAAGGGACTGCAAACCACGGGTTGGGGCTTAGCGCCGGCACCAATTCCGTGAGTTTGCGCCAGCGACTCCCTCTCGCGTTCACGGGTGTCCCCGACTGCCGGCGAGACGCCCAGAATCAAGAGTGCGGTCAGCAGTGACTCCAGCTCTGCTATTTGTCACTTGAGGGAGGTTGAGCGGCTTCACTTCAGAGAGGCTAAGTGACTCGCCCAAGGTCACACAGCCAATAAATGACCACCCCGGGAATTCAAGTCCAGGTTTCCCAAGTGCTATCCACTATGCCACACTGTCTGGCCGGCCAGAGCCGTCTCTCCAATTCCAACCCCCCAACACAGGGCTCCCACCCACAGCCCCTCCTGAACCGGGCACAGGCGTCTCCTGTTCCTAAGGCCAGACTCCGTCCTTGTCCTTTCCGTCTTCCTGGGACTTCCTTCCCCAGGGCAGCGCCTAGTAAGGAGACAGCTGGGAGGACTCCAGGCAGGTGGTGGGAAGCCCTGAGGCTCTGTGCCCTTGTGCTGGGAGAATTTGGCGACACACCTAATAGTCCTCCCTCCCCCCGGGAAACTAGGAAACCAGCTCTTACCCAGAGTGCCTTCCCGCTCTGTCAGCAATCCAGACCATATGGTTAATTAGCTAAAATTTGCGACCGCATCTGTGATGCTATTTCTCTTTTTTGGCATGTGTGAACTTAATTACTGAAGCCATGGGGAGCTCCTAGCCTCCCGGGAGTGTGGTGGGCATGAGGGTCACGGAGAAAGCCCAAGGCTTGGCGATGGGGCATGTGGGCGGCCGAGGGTCTGAGCGATGGAGAACAGAGAGGCCCACTTGATCAGCCGAGGATGGGGCTTTCATGCGGCTGCGATGAGGCTGGGACACGATGTCACGAGGCCCCATCTGTGTGTTTTGGCGAGCGTCCCCCAAAAAAGGCCAGCCTCCTTGCACAGGGGAACGCAGAGGGTTCATTCTCTGGTCAGCCACCGTCCTCCAGGTCCATCCTAGGCTACTCCGTCTCCCCAGACATGGGGCGGGCCGACCACAGAGAAGGTGTCCGAGGAACAAAGGAGGGGTGCCCCGAAAAACCCACCTGCCCGGCTGGCCTTTGCTGCCTCATCCGCGGGATGGATCGTAAAAGTCCCACCCCACCGTTCTGCGAGGGTTAAATGAGCTCAAGCACAGGGAGCCCGATCCCTGACCTAATGAGAGGTGCTCAGGAATGCTGCACTGGACGGATGAATGGATGAGCGAATGGGCGGCAGCACGAAGGGGCTCCTGGATGTCAGCGCTGGAAGAAGCCCGGGGTCAGAACCCCGTCCAGCTGTGCCTCAGCTGCCCCACCTGTAAAGTGGGGGCAATACGATCACTCCCCTGGTGAGGTCACCTGAGGACTGAAAGACACGACCATAGCAGACCTTTGCGGAGGGTGCCTGGGGCAAGCACTCAGTAGGCGCCGCTCCTGGGGTGCGAATGATAATAAAATGGGGATGCGGACAGTCACCCCATGGTCTCACTCATACGCGGAATAGAAGAAATAGTGAGAGGGATTAGAAGGGGAAGGAGGAGACCTGAGTGGGGAAAATCAGAGAGAGACAAACCATGAGAGACTCCTGACTCTGGGAGACACATGAAGGCTGCGGAAGGGGAGGCGGGCGGGCGGGCGGATGGGTGACTGGGTGACGGGCACTGGGGGGGACACCTGATGGGTGAGCACTGGGTGTCATATGATATGTTGGCAAGTCCAACTTCAATAGAAACAAATGTAAAAAGAATAAAGCATGTACTTCAGCTATAATAATAATAATAATAATAATAATAATACAGCAGGGGCAGCCCGGGTGGCTCAGCAGCTTCGCGCCTGCCTTCAGCCCAGGGCATGATCCTGGAGTCCCGGGATCGAGTCCCACGTTGGGCTCCCTGCATGGGGCCTGCTTCTCCCTCTGCCTGTGTCTCTGCCTCTCTCTGTGTGTCTCTCATGAATAAATAAATTAAAATCTTAAAAAAAAAATAATATAACAGCCGTGTGTGGCATATCCTGGACTGAACCCAAGGCCCCTCCTCTCTGCCCACGACTGTTTCTGAGCGGCGTGGGCCTGCGCTCAGGGGCCCCTGGGATAAGGAGGGAGACAGGGCCCCCCACGCCGCCCCCAGGCAGACACTCAGACTAAGGAGCGAGTCGGAGCCCAGGGACCATCTGACCAATGTCCACAGAGAGTCTGCCCTTCGTGGGGACCCTGGGGGCTCCCACATAAGCTTTTGCAGATGGCACCGCAGCGAAGAAAACAAACAGAGCAAACTCCAGCCCCGCTCGGCAAGCTGCACGCCACGTCCACACGGGGCTGCGTCTGCCCCGAGAGGTCTCTTTGGTCGGCTTCCTACACTGGTGTCCTATCGGCACCTGCGGCCTTGGGCTCCCTCTGGGGCCCACGGGCAGCCCGGGCGCTGGAGGACGTGGGGCCGATGGTCCTGGGCACAGGACTGGTGCCGACCCTCATCGTTCCAACCCGGGTGCCTGGCACCGGGCCGGGCCAGAGGTCGCTCGAGCAAATCCTTAGTGGATCAATGAACCGCTGTGCTCCTGCCACTGGTCGCAGATCCGAGCGCAGGCGGGGAGTCAGCGCCTGGTGTAGCAGGAGAACCGGGGATGCTGTCGGGCACCTGCACTGGCAGTAGCGGATCTACCGAGCAGCGACCCCGTCGGGGACACATACACATACGGGTCGTACGTGTGTCATCCACTCGTCTCAGCGGCCTGCGCGGAGGCTCCCAGGGCAGCAGGCGATGTGAGGGTGAGGACGCCGAGGCTCCACGCGGCCGAGGGGCTCGCCGTGGGCAGTGCTGACATTACGAGTGGTGTTTCCCGCCTTTTGCTTGCCTGTGTGGGTTCTGGAACTTTCCTGTGCTCACCACTCGTCCCCCTCGGCCTCGGGAGCTGTCTCCCTCGGGTCCCGCTCTGACCCAACACACCGTGGGGCCTGTGTCGGACTCTGTGCCCGGCCTCCCCTTCCCTGCCCAGGGCTGGGGCCCTTCACGGCATCACTCATGAGCCACCACGGGGTGGAAGAATGAATGAAGGAATGAGCGAGGGGTGCTGTGAGGGCAGCTCCAAGGGTGGGGACCTCCCCCATCAGAGCAGCTAATTCCCCACTTGCATTTCTTCCGAAGCCAGGTCTGCACCCCCGCTTTGGCCTCAGGGGCTGGGATGGGGGGGCCCGTACACATACTCATCATTCGCTCGCGGGCCTCCAGCGCCCGTTTTAACCACCAGGCCTTCCTCTCCGGGTCCTTACGTGGACCGGTGAGCTATCAGGAGACCTACGGCTCCCTTTGCTACGCGTCCCCTCCACGCGCTCGCCCGTCACTTTAGTCAGATCTGTGCTCTATGGTCACCTCCTCCTCCGAGAAGCCTGCCGTGACCACGCCGGAGAAAGTAGAACTCTCCGACCCCTTACCCCGCCCCATTCCTCTCCCCGCTGCTGACCCACCACCAGAAAGGCCTGTGGGTTTTCTCTTGGCTGCCTGCCTGCCCGTCCCCGTCCTTTCCCAGAAGGTGAGCGCTCTGAGGGCAGGGACCTTATCTGTCTTGTTAACTGCTATTTCACCAACATCCAGAACGGCGCCCGACACGGAACAGTGCCCGACACGTATCTCTGAAGTGACTGGAAGGGCGGTTGGAGAGCCTCGGGTCTGTTCCTTAAGTGTCTGTTTAGCATCTGACATTTCCTTTCCCATTCTCCGGTGCTGCTTCTTCATCAGTCGGGCAAGACACGGATGCCAGACGGGACACCGCCCGGATGTATGACAGGGGCCATCGGGACAAGTTTGCGAACTCGCCGAAATACACGATGTTATTATTAATAATAATAATTATTATTATTCACGAAACACCTGTGTGCACGTCTTGTGGACACAGGCCCTTTGCCACGTCCGAGGGTGAAGGGCCCAGGTCCTGCCGAAGGCCTCCGCCTTGCGAGGCTGGACGCCCCGCCCGCCCTCGCAGCCCTGCCCCTGCCCACACAGGCCCGCGCCCGGGACAAGGGCCTTCACTAAGACGAGGGGCGAAGGTGGCACCGGCTGGTTAGGGACAGGCGGGCAGGGGGCGGTTTTCCTGACGGCACCAGTTAGTGGCAACAGTAGTGGGGACGTCATTTTGCTTTATGGCCTCGCACACAAACCCAAAGCGATGCCAACCCCCACCTTGGAGGGCACGTGCTAGGATGGAGGGAAAGCACTCGGTGACGCGGACGGCTTGGCACAGACGCGGGAGGACGAAGAGGAGCCAGGCGGCCCGGGGCTGACTGACAGCTGGGCCCCCGGGAGGGCGTGTACCCCCGGCTGGGCCTCGGGGCTCCTCGTGCCCTCCTAGAGCGCCCTTGGGAAGTGGGGAGGGGACACAGACAGAGTCTGCGGGCTGGGAGGCCCCCTCGCGCGCACGCAGGAGGGGGTGGGGGCGGCCGGGAACGGGCCTGGGTGACAGGCACCACTTGTGCCACCCTGATTAGCTGGGAAAATGCAAATCGGCACTTCCTTCCCCGCCGCAGCTAACAAGATAATGAATATTTTCATCAGCTGCAGAGAATACAAACATCTGTAGGAACACCAAACCTACTCTCAGGGGTGGGGGGAGGAGGACGCGGAGGTGGGGAAACCAGCTTCTCAGCACTTTTAGGGAAGAGGAGATGTGAGGAGACGCTGGAGTGGGGGCCGGGGGCGCAGCTCTGGCCGGTGCCTGCTGCACGTGGCAGCGCGGGTAAGGGGTCAGCATCCCCTACAACTATCCCCGCTGCCGTCAGGGCCACAGCGTGGGCCCGGGTGGCCTTTTCACCCCCCAGCGGTCCATCCACCTGTGCTCGCGGCCACCTCCCCACCCTCCCCCCACAGGTCACAGACCTCTGAGCCAATCAAGAGCGAACTGGGGGTGTGTTGGAGAAAGAGCAAGAGCACTCCCGCTACAGGGAGGAGCAGGTGCAAAATCAGGGAAGGGAGGGAGACTCCAGGGGTCTCTGGGAATCACAGCTCAGCAGCAGGAGACAACCCAAGGCAGGCGGGGGCCAGGAGTCGGGGAGGTCGGCTCGAGCCACCATGTGGAGCCTGGTCCACGGTACACTGTGCACTTTAGGAAGAGGACCCGGCTGCAGCGGGGAGAATGGACGCCGAGGAGTGGGAGGGGAGGCAGGGGGCTGTTGGGGACTCCGGCCGGAGGCAGCCGGGCCTTTAGCCATGTGCTCGGGGCTCGGGCTCTGGGGGCCAAAGATGCGGGCAGGGGCAGACATTCGTCGTTGCCATCTGGCCGTCCTGTGACTCTGCCGAGCGCCAGGAGCTACTCGCCACACCCCCTTCTTGGAGCTTCCCCGAAGAACAGACGACATGTGGGTGCTGGAGCGGCCACAAGGTCTACAGCACCGCAGAAGTACCGGGCCCTGGTTATGCAGCTAGCGGGGTACTACTGGGTCTGACCGTCCCCTCCTTCTGCCTTTTATTCCCATCACTGGAACCCGGAGACAGAAAGTGGTTCAAAGGGGGAGCCCAAGGCCCCAGCCATGCCCCTCGTGGTCTGTGAACTTGGACGGCCCCCTGAAGCTCCAGGCTTCCGTTTCTGCATCTCTGAAATGGGGATAATACTCTTCTCTTCACCTCCCTTTTAGGACTCTCAGGAGGACTGACCGGGATGGCTGGCGGACGCTCCAGTGTCTGACGAGCACGTATCTTTAGCATCTCGAGTAGCAAGCGGGTGTGAACTCATATCCCCGGACTTCCTGGGCCCCACATCTCAGATTAGCAGCCCAGTGTGCATGCCAGATCTAGCCCTCCACCTGTCTTTTTTTTTTTTTTAAGATTTTATTTATTTATTCATGAGAGACACAGAGAGAGACAGAGGCAGAGATACAGGCAGAGGGAGAAGCAGGCTCCATGCAGGGAGCCCGATGTGGGACTCAATCCCGGGTCTCCAGGATCACGCCCTGGGCCGAAGGCGGTGCTAAACCTCTGAGCCACCCAGGCTGCCCTCTGCATGTCTTTTGTACAGGCCATAGGCTAGGAATGGTTTTTATTTTTTTTTTTTACTTTTTTTTTTTTTAATATATTTTTTTAATTTTTTATTTTTTTTTAATTTTTATTTATTTATGATAGTCACAGAGAGAGAGAGAGAGAGGCAGAGACACAGGCAGAGGGAGAAGCAGGCTCCATGCACCGGGAGCCCGACGTGGGATTCGATCCCGGTCTCCAGGATCGCCTCCTGGGCCAAAGGCAGGCGCCAAACCGCTGCGCCACCCAGGGATCCCCTAGGAATGGTTTTTAACTCTTTTATTTATTTATTTTAAAAAGAGATGAAGGGAGATGGAGAGAGAGAAAGCCTGTGAGCAGGGGAGGCGCGGAGGGAGAGGGAGCGAGCGAGAACCCCAAGCAGGCTCCATGCCCAGCACACACCCCGACGCACGCTCAATCTCAGGACCCTGAGATCACCACCTGAGCCAAAATCAAGACGCTCAACTGTCTGAGCCACGCAGGTGCCCTAAGAACGTTTTTTTTTTTTTTTAATTCTTAAACGACTGTGGGAAACATCAAGGAGAGCAAACTACTTTGTGTGACATGTAAAAATTCTAGGAAATTGAAGACTTTGTGTCCATAAATAGAGTCTCACAGGAGTACACCCCCAGCACACCAGGCGGACAGGTGGAGGGGGGCATTCATTCGTGCGACGTCTGTGGCTTTCCTGCCAGGACGGCCGCAGAGCTGGTTATCGGCACCAAAGATCACCCTGCAGCACAGCTCAGTCGCTCTGCCAAGAAAGTTTCCTGACGCCTCCCCATTAGGTACACTACCCCGAGTATTGCCGTAGGTTACAGCCCTACGAGGCAGGGATCTTGCTTCCTCACCATTTATAGATGGAGAAACAAAGGCCCAGAAAAACTCACTCGCCCAAAGAGACCCTGAATGAAAACTTTATTTCACAGCCCATTCTCTTTGCACCCCATCCTGACTCTTCCCCCATAAGGCGCCAATTCCCCTCCTTCTCTCAAGGCACCCAGTAATCACGGGTCCACCAGACTCTAAACTCACTGAGGGTGAAGACTAAGGGTGCCCCGTACCCCACGCCATGCAATGCCTACCACGGTGCTTGACACACAGTAGGAGCTCCATAAATCACTCCTGCTCCTCTGGACACACGTGGCGGGGTCGGCCGTCTTGCTCTGTCATGTACCCCCTCCCCACCCTGGCATTCATGGTTATCAGCCATTAATTTATAAGATAAACTCTTCTTTTTCTGGAAATGAGTGTAAATCTGCCCCCCGGATGCAGCGAGTCAGAGATGTCTGCGGGCTCAGTTTACTTTCTCGACAGGAGCCCGGCGGTAAGAGCCTGCTGCTTCGTGGCAAGCAACTCCTGTGATGGACACCAGCCCACCTCTTTCTGTCTCTGCAAGGCAGCTCCGGGCCCCTGACGGCCGTCTTCAAATATCCCCTATTCCGACTTCTGCAGGCAACGCGCACCATTCAGACTTCCTGAAAACAGGCAGAGCACCGACAGGAAACGCTGCCTGCGTGTGGGCATGTAGGGTCAGTCCAGGGGACCTCGTTTCTCATTGCATCCCAACCCCAGCAAGCATCTGCTGTGTGACCTAAGGCAAGATTTTAGTTGCTTTCTGAGATTTGGTTTCCTCGTAAGTAAAGCGTGGCTGCTGAAGCCCGGCTGTTGGGGCTGGAGAGAGGACTGGACAGGAGATGACAGGTGGAGAAAGCTCCCTGCAGCATGTGGCCCACGGGACACACCCAGTGAGCTCTACTGCAGTGCAGGTGCCCTTCCTACAAGGTGCAGAGCACCGTACCAGGCACTGGGGATGGAGGCAGGGGCCAGTAAGAGGGCTGCGGAGGGAGCCCAGAGGAAGAGAAACAAGAATGTGACTTTACCGAGGATCCCCTGGGCCAAACTTGTGCTGGCCACTTGTCTCAGAGACCCTCGTAACGCTTCCAGCATCCCTAGTATATAAGGCGCGTTGTTAAAAAATAAATAAATAAATAAGGCGCGTTGTCTCTGTTGCATGGAGACGAAAGCTGATCAGAGGGGCGCCTGCGTGGCTCAGCGGTTGAGCATCTACCTTCAGCTCAGGTCATGACCCCAGGGTCCCAGGATCCAGTCCTGCATGGGGCTCCCTGCATGGAGCCTGCTTCTTCCTCTGCCTGTGTCTCTGCCTCTCTCTCTGCATCTCTTATGAATAAATAAATAAAATCTTAAAAAAAAAAAGAAAAGAAAAGAAAAGAAAGCTACTCAGAAACATAACGTGGCTGGTCCCAGGCCATGCAACTAGTGCATCAGGCCCTGCAACTTTCCACCCAAGTTCCCTTTTAGGTAAGGACTTCTCCCAATGCTGGACCTGCCCTTCTGGGACTGTCTGGGTCACAGAGCGCTGCATTGCCCAAGCACTGCCCCTGCCCAGGGTGGCCTGCACCCATGGCTGCTCCCTGCAAGGGTACGAGGGCCTAGACATCTCGGCCCAGTGCGGGCCAGAGCCCAGGAGCCAGTCTAGCCCCGCACAACTCCTGTCCCATCCTGTTTGCCCACGTATGGATCCCAAGCCTCTCCCTTGTAGCCCGTGGGGCCCGGACTCTTCTTTCTTTCTTTTTTTTTTTTTTTAATTTTTTTTTTTTTTTTTATGATAGTCACAGAGAGAGAGAGAGGCAGAGACATAGGCAGAGGGAGAAGCAGGCTCCATGCACCGAGAGCCCGATGTGGGATTCGATCCTGGGTCTCCAAGATCGCGCCCTGGGCCAAAGGCAGGCGCCAAACCGCTGCGCCACCCAGGGATCCCTCGGACTCTTCTTTCATAGCAAACCCCACCTGCGAGGGCAGCTAGTGAGTGATGAAGCCAACACCCGGACCCCACCCGTCTTGCTCTCCGGCGGAACCTCCTCCTGCGTGACCACCCAACTGAAGCTGTTCATGGGTGTCTCCGACCATCCACGGGATTTCCCGAGGACAGGGATCCTCGGAGGAGCTTAGAGGATAATAAAGTGACATTTACTGTTGCTAATGTCGCTGTCTCCCCATCTTTACGTGAGCTCCTACCTCTACGTATCTTAACTGCCCTCTGTCGTTTCAATTAGCCGTTGAGGGCAGTGTGTATTTTAAAAATAGTAACAGTCCAAGGCAGGCATCGATCTGCTCCCCAGTTTCTTCGGTTCCTGCATCCTCGGCCCCACCGCTCGGCTTTGCCCGCCTTTCCCCCTCATTTAGTTCGGTAATAATCCTCTGTATCTTTGAGAGCCCCTGTGTGAGAGGCACAGGCCTCTCCAGCATGCTTGCTAATGACAGATTTGAGGACCAAGGCAGCATGGGGCGGAATTAGGGTAATTCAGCCCAAGAGGGTTCCTTCCGAGTGGAAAGGGCTCCTACCTGCGAGCACTGTCTGATGCAGAGAAACCTAATGTGCCTCTCCTCGCAGAGCAGCCCTGTTCCCCTGCCCCTGTATCTGTCTTCCAGGAATCGTGTAGCAGAAGCTCCAGGCCCCGGTCCTGGACCAGCCAGTGTCTGGAGGCCACGTAACGCACAGCAACGCCTGGAGTTAAAGCAGGACCCAAACAACAGCAGCTGCATCCCCTCTGGCTAGCTCGCCTGCTAAGCCACGACATCCGGAGGCTCACGGGTAAGGGCCGGCCCTTTCCTGGGCCTATGTGGCATTAGGTGACAGCAGTTCCATGTGCACGAGTCCTGCCCAAGGTTCTGCTTCCCAGATTCATCCTAAGGAGACACCCAGTCACGTGCACGCAGCTGTATTTACAAAGATGCTCATCACAACACACTTTATGACAGCGAGGAGCTGGGAAACATCTCGATGTCTGTCAGCAAATAAATGAATTATGAGCCTGGGCAATGGAATACTGTGCAGGCATTGAAAACATAGAGCGGATCTTTATAAATCAGGGGAGAGAGATCGTTAGGGGATACGGTAAAGTGAAAACGCAGCCAGCATACCCTGTGCCATCCTAGTCGTACCAGCGTTTCAGGGTATAATACGTGAGCAGAAGTGCAAGGGGGGCTTTGGAAAAAGGTTCACTACAGGTGAGACCTCAGGTGATTTTAAACATCTTGTTAAAAAAAATATATATATATATATTATATATATAAATATTTGTATATATATTTTATATATATATATTGTTTTTTAGATATATTATATATATATATAAATATATATATATATTGCTGGTTTTTTTTTCTACAATTATCTATTAACTGCATGGGGGCAGCCAATAAAGGCTGTGTGGCCTGGGAATATAATTTTCCCTCGTCACCCATAGTGAAGAGGGGTCTAATATTACCTATTAATAAGACTATTGAATATTACGTCAAAATGTATCTAGGAGCCGAAGCCACGACGAGCTTCAATAAACGGTCCCCGGTGATAGTCGTTACACAGAGGCAGGGACCAGGCCCGCACGCTGGTGAGTGGCCGAGGGCAGGGACAGAAACGACAACCCGAATGGGCCAGTCGTCCTCTCTTCCGCTCCTGCAGGACGACGCTCACACATGCACACGCATCCCCATTCACATATACACACGTGCTCACACGCACGTTCACCGATAACCCACACTACTCAGCATTCACGCTCACGTGTAAGCACACACGCCAGCACTCACACTCACGCACTCAGGCCCATAGACGCCAAGGCACACGGAGACGTACGTGTAAGCTCTAGGCAACTGCAGAGGCTTCGGGCACACGCAGACGGATGCACACAGGTGCAGAGACACAAGCACACCGCACTGGCGCGCACGGCCAGGAGCCCGAGGGGACCACGCTGCGGAATCCACCCGGCTGCCAACTGCCCGCGCCCCGCCCGTTCCCCTGGGCCCAGACGGTGGCTGCCCTGGGCCAGCTCCCTGCGGGGACAGGGAGGGAGGGGGCCTGGGAGACGCAAGGGTGACCTCGGGGGCCAGTGAAGCATGATGCTCGGACTGGCTGGAGGCAGCCGCCGCACTGGGACCCCTGCTCTCCTGGCGCCCGGCCGCCTGCCCAAACACTTCAAGGCGGGCAGAGCACTAGGAATGGGGGTGCTGACAGCGCCTCCTAACATGTCCCAGGAGACACTGGGAATCTGGGTCTGCCAGCTGAGCAGCTGCGGAGACGGGCCCACCAGTCTCCTTCAAAGGCCCGCTGACCCGCTGACCCCGCACGGCCTCTGTTCCAGCACCTTCTGTGCCCCGCGCGTCACCGCGGGCAGAGAGCCCGGTGAGGAGCCCTGACTCCCCCTGCGGGTGGGGTCCCCGCGGCCCGACCGCCAGGCACGTCCCGAGACCCCCGGTGCCAGGGCCCTGCCGCGGGGGCGGGTAGCGAGGCAGGAGGGCCGGAGAGGGAGGAAGGCGCGCTGCCCTGTCTCTGCTCATCTGTAGCAAAAGACAGCTCGTCACCTCCATCGACGACCTTCGCAAACGTGCAGGATTCTGGCTAACGAAGGCCAAAAGCTGCCAGACACCTGCTTCCGTGGGACCCCCGGTGCCCAAGACGAGGACCGGGCCCCCACCTTCCAGCACACAGCGGTCCGGCAGGGGCGTCTACAGCTGAAGACCCCACTGTGACACGGGCACCTCCCCCAAATCCCACGCCCTGTCTCCCTTTTCTAGCAAAACCCCTCCTTGAAGAAGGGTCACCGCCCCTGCACGCGCACCCGCGCTCCCCTTTCTCACCCTGCGGCCTCACCTCACTCATCCAGGGGCCGCCTGCTGCGTTCCTGCGCACACATCGTGCTCCTCACCACCCCCACCCATGACCTCCCGCACCCACCGGTCTCCCCCTTCATCTCAGGTGCCCACTGACAGGCTCAGGCCGCAGACGGCAGCCTTCCCCTGGGGAGCGTGTTCTGCACACCCCGCGGCATCCTCCCATCTGCTGCTCCCTCTTTCCCCTGCCTCCCCAGCCACTCTGTCCCTATCCCCTTGGCTGGTTTCTCCCATCCCCTCCCCTAAGTAATCTGTTGTGTCTCTGTGTGTCTCATGAATAAATGGATAAAATCTGTAAATTTAAAAAAGGAGGGGTTCATTGATGACTTCGGGTTTCTAAAAGATCAGAGTGGGTGAGATCAGCATGAGACGGCAGGAAATCCCCTTCCCCTAACACAAGAGTGGGTGTGCCTGCAGGTACCTGCGGAAGAGGCTCGGCAGTTACGCCGTGTCTCACCGGACGGTCTCCCATTTGGTTTTTATTAGTAGAACCGAGAGGAGGGATGCCTGGGTGGCTCAGCGGTTGAGCGTCTGCCTTGGGCTCAGGGGTGACCCCGGAGTCCCGGGTTCGAGTCCTGCATCGAGCCTGCTTCTCCCTCTGCCTGTGTCTCTGCCTCTCTCTCTCTGTGTCTCTCACGAATAAATAAATAAATAAAATCTTAAAAAAAAAAAAAAAAAAGAACCGAGAGGAAGGTGGTGCTGAGCTTGTGTCGCAGGAGAAAACAACGGGGCTCTGATGGTTTGACAAATCCAGTGCAGAGATGGGGAGAAGCGAGAGGGCGGCAGGAGACTGCCTACTGGTGTGGAGCACGCAGCTGACACTGGGACAGGCCATGGGTGGGTACTGGAGCCAGTGTGCACAGTGGTGCGGTCCCCCCAAGCTACATATGGCTGTCCCCAGGCTGGAAGGAGGAGAGCTGACTGGGTGGGCTCAGGGCCCAGGTCCACGCGACACTGGTCCTTCGCTCACCTGCATCTACAGGACAGTAATTACAGCAGCTTCCATTTTGTGGGTGATGTGCCAAGTGCCTTCCACACCGTATCTCTAAAGCCCAGGATAGGGCCCCAGAACCACTAAGTAGTCCCCCTCTGGCCCAGGGGAGCTCGGGTCCCAGATTAGTGATGTAATTTTCACAAGGTTTCACAAGCTTGTCTGACTCCAAAGCCTGAGCTCTTTCCCTTAGTCTGTGTCTAGTCCCAACCTTGGAGACTTGACTTGAGCTCTCATCTTCCCCGAGTGTCTGCTCCACGAGGGCTGAACAACTCCAAGCTTTGAACACTTCCTTTGGGGACCTCATTCCCGTCCCCTCACTCTCCCGTCCTCCCTTGCAGTTTGTTAGTTTCCCGTTCCTGAACATGTGTACACACAGGCGCTTTTTTTCAAGGTGCTAATGAGTTCCCTATGGGAAAGCCGAGCCTCCTCAATAGAAAGTTCTTGAAGACTCCAGAGGGTTTTCCCCAAGGAAACTCACGCATGTTTCCTTCTAGTTTCCTCCCTAAACCAATCTGCTAACTAAGATGTCCTTTGAGGAGCCAGAAGCACAGAGCCCGGCATCCCGAGGCCCTGAGCACCTCTCTCCCTCTCCCTCTCCCTCCGAACACCCATGCTCCAGAAAGACCAAGCCACTGGGAGTCTCACGTGCTTTCTTCTCAAGTTTTGTGCTTCTTCACCTCCCGATCTCTCCCTTCCTTAGCCCTTTCCTAGCCAACACTCTTCAAGATTCAACTCAGGCATCGCCCCTGAGAAACACCCTCGGGTGGCCACATCAGGCTCCCCCTGGATTTTGTGCTGCTCCTGTCGGAACACAGAACAAGCAGAGACAGCGACGATGTGACGGGATTAGTGGGCCGATCCATCAGATTAGACAAGACCTGGGGTAAGGCACTGACTACTTGTGTCACCGAACCTTTTGATGCCCCCGTTTTCTCAGCTCTAGGATGGGGACAGTGTGGGCCTCGCCCATGGGGTTGCTGTGGACAAGCAAGCCGAAAGCACGTAGAGCACCCGGCACGGCGCTCAGCGCAGAATGAACGGCAGCTGCTCCTGTACCGCTCGTCAAACAGGAACCATATTTAGCTTATGCTTGTGTCATCCCCACCAGCCCGTGAGAAAGAACCAAGAGGGCAGGGACGGCATCCGATCCGTGTTTCTGTCTCTAGCATCTTGCTCATGGTGGACCACACAATAGAGGCTCATGAATAAAGGAACAGGTGAAGCTAAGTCGCCTCAGTGTATATTGTCCCTGTAATCTCATCATCTGAAATTACCTATTTCATTTCCATATGTTTTGAGAGAAGATAAGGGATGAGATATATCCTCCTTGTCTGAAACACAGGAGACCTCCCCAAGGATTGACTTGATGAGGAGGAGATGTATGGGTCAAGTACCAGGCTCCACGTAAGACCATGCGCAGTGGCGGTGGCCATCCCCGACTGGAACTTACGACCATTTAGAAGAGGTGGAGACGATGGCTAGGCAGCCAAGAGTGTTAAGTCGGCAAGAAAAGATCGAAGTTGAGTGGAGAGGTGGGAGTTCTGCATCGAGACTGACATTGCACGGGCGCTCGGGCACACAGCCTTTCCTGTTTATGGCTCCAGGGTCCCTTCTGGTTGTTTGGCCTCCATGCCATTACATTTATGATATGTTAAATACCATCCTAATACTACACATTTAGTATATACTAAATACTACCCTTTCCCTGAAACACTGGGATCCTAGGTTCCCAGTTGGACTGGGGAAAGGGATGAAGAACACAGCTAGAGGATGAGGAACCCAAAGCCTAGATTTCAGGTGGCCACAGCTAAGAGGAAAGAACAGAGTTCAAGTTAGGCGAGAGCTGGCCACCTCGTGGAGTCAGTGCAATAGCAATCTGAGCCTTGCATATAAGCCACCACTCAGAAGACTGCCTTCCCCCTCAACCACCATCCCCCCAGCTGTCTTCTCCCTATCCCAGAGCCATGTGACTCCAGCCGGCAGCCTCACCTTGGCTGCAGTCACTGGGGCTGAGTCTAGTCAAAGGAAATTTATGAACCTCTAGGTCAGAGCTCAGGGGTCTTAGCTTCGCATTAGCACTTGGTACTTATGTCTGCTAAGCCTGGACCTGGTGGGACAGTCATTATTTCTTTACAGATGTGTCTTTCTTGCTAGCCTGAGGCTTTCCTAGAAGCAATGAGATTTTAAAAAAGAAAAAGAAAGGAAGGAAGGGAGGAAGGAAGGAAGGAAGGAAGGGAGGGAGGGAGGGAGGGAGGGAGGGAGGAAGGAAGGAAGGAAGGAAGGAAGGAAGGAAGGAAGGAAGGAAGGAAAAGAAGGAAAAGAAGGGGAAGAGAAACAAAAGAATGGAAGAAGAAATTAGGCTCGCTTCTGGTTTTGCTCCCCTTTTATTTATTTTTAAGACTTTTTTGGGGGGGGGGTAGGGTGAGCAGAGAGAAAGAAAAAGAGAGCATCAGTGCAGGGCGGCAGAGGGAGGTGGAGGGAGACTCCCAAGCAGATTCCTCACTGAGCATGGAGCCTGACCCAGGGCTCGATCTCATGCCCCTAAGATCATGACCTGAGCTGAAATCAAGAGTCGGACACTTTACTGACTGAGCCACCCAGGCGCCCCTGGTTTTGCTCGCATTTTAGGAACCAGTGTTATCCAGCAGGCCTCTATCCTAGTTTCCCAATGACTGTCTTGATAACTGCCCCGTGAGCTATGATCTTTTGATCCCTAATGGCTTCCCTCTAGGAGACAGAACACCGGCCCCAGATTTTTGGCCCCTATTTGGGGTCTTCCATCCTTGAAACATAACCTAACTCGCACTGCAAAGTTCTGAGCCCGGACTCTGAGCCAGCATATATCTGCACTGCCCAAGGGGGCCCCTACTGGATTTTCCAACCTGCTGCAGTCATGCCTCTTCCTTTCTGGAAGTCTCCTGGGAAGGCTTTGCCCCAGGGATCTGTGGATGTGAAGAAGGAAATGAAGCAGGCTAGTGGGGATGTCATGTGGAAGAGCAGGTGTTACAGAGAAGATAGTTAATGATGGGGAAGGTGGGTGGGACCCCATCTCCTCCAGGAGGGAGTACTTCACACAAGGACAGGACTCTGAGGAGTGGGAATCGTTACAGGATCCCGGATTCAGGTGGGGAGATGGGAAAGAGGAAACACACACCGAGTGTACGCCACAAACCAAGCATCGTGAGAGGATGCATTGCCTCACTTAATAGCCCCATCACCCCTTGCAACAGAAGCCACTGTGTCCCCATTTCACAGATGAGAACGCTCAGGTTCAAAAAGGTTAAGAATCTTCTTCAATATCACCAAACGAGTCAAGGTTAGAGCCCAGAATGGAATCAGCTCTGACTGTAAAGCCATTCATTCCCCCACCCCTAAAAAACCAAACCCGTCACCTAGGTAAATACACTCAGGATGTCCCCACACTTTTAAAACATGCCTTTCCCCCAAACTAGCCCCAAATCCCCAGGATAACTATCTTTCAGAGTTTCAGTGAGCCATCCCTGTCCCCCTGCTGGTCTGGCTCCTTCCATGAGGAAGCTGTAGAATCATGAACCACTGAAACCATAAGCATATTAGTGACCGGCTAAAGCAGCGGTTTTCCAGTTTCTTTTCTTTCTTTGTGGCAGAATGGGAATTTGGAGCCCGCATGCATGAAGCAGGTCGCAGAGTCCTCCCTAGCCCAGCCCTCCCTCTGCCCCCCTCCGGAAGGAAGGGAGTCCCGAGGTTCTTATCCGAAGGCCCCATGCCCCTCCAAGAAATGCAGTCTGACCTGTTTGGGCTCCTCATTTTCAGAGGAGGCAGACCAAGGTCAGCAGGGGCTTGCCCAAGGTTACTCAATGACCTTGAGGTGGCCCCGGGGCAGGAATCCGTGTCCACTGTTGCTAGTTTTCTCTTTTCTATACAAAGACCGAGTCATTGGATGACAGTGGATGAGAAGATGCTCTGGGGTCTAGGCAAGCAGGCAATGCGGGAGCGGGAGTGGGTTCTGGAGACAGAAACTTCCCTCTTGCAGGGAGTTCATCACTCACGACAGTGACCGACCACCTGAGCACCTTCTATGGTGTTAGGCGCAGGGCGGAGAGCTTTGCCTGCATTATTCCTTTTAATCCCTGCAACAGATTATGATCCCATTCAGGGGATGGGGAAGCCGGCTCTCAATGCCTAGGCATTAGCTGGCCCAGCCAGTAAGCTGCAGTGGGGGGATTCGATCCCCAGCCTTCTTGCCCCAGAGCCCAGCTTTTAACCAGCCGGCCGCCTGTCTTCCTGGCAAAGGCTGGTTGGTATTTACCAACATATCCTTCCCTCCCCTCCTGCCAATCTCCCGGCAAACTCTCTGCACGATCAGACATCTCATTTTCCTCAGCGTGACCGCCAGTATGCAAGGTCTTGGGTATAAATGTGTGCTCCCCCCCCCGCCCCCAACAAGCCCGCACGCACGCGTACACAGGTGCGGGCACGCGCTCATGCATAATGCATGCCACCGCGGTCTCAAATCCTGCTAAATTGAGATTCAGCCGGCTGTTGGGTCTGGAGACACCTCAGTGCCTGCGTCATTAGCTGAGCTCTGAAAGCCATCATTACTGCAGCCACAGTGGCTGAATCACTGAGACCGCAGGCAGGTAATAGAATTGCAGGGACACATAATAAAAGGGAATGGAATGGGACTCAGGCCGGAAAGGAGGACTATCTGTTATCCGTCCTGAAGGGTGATATGTAAACAAGAAGCTCCAGGTCCCCGAGATACCGGTTCCAACAAGTCCCTCCACAGAGTATAATAAACGGTGCAATTATAACCTCCGCACTCTGAGGTTTCAAAGGAGAAGAAGGAAAAAAAAAATCAATGAAATTAATTTAATGTGGGCCCATTCTTTATGTTTGTTTTGCTACAGCAGTTGTGTGAGATACCCCTATAGACCTGCTCATCTTTTCTCCACCCACTGTCTTTACCCACAAGAGCAAAGGGGGGGATAAAAAGCCAAGCCAGGACTTCAGGCATATTTGTCTATGACACCTCAAAGAAGAGAAGCCGATACGAGAATCCAGGCTGGAAGAGGCATTAAAATTGCATCTTTCGTGACATAGAGGAAAATGCAGGGTCTCTTCATACCCCTATGCAGGTTGTGCAAAGGTGCCCCGTTGAGAGGTGAATGGAGACTGCGACCTAGCCCATGCCATACTGGACAAGTGGGTTCTTGCACGGGGTTGCATCCGCCTCCATATAATTAACAGGGAAGGACCAGAGGTAGGTCTAGGGAGTTACAGTGAACCAAGACGCAGAGACATGTGTTCTGTGAGGTTCACATTCTGTGATCACGAGTACATCCCTTTCCTAGATAAATTCCCTCTTTGTAAAGGGAGGGCATGAGATAAGGTGCAGGGGAAGGGGCTACCATGAAAACACTGAGCTCCCGGCAGGCACGGTGCTGAGAGTATGAAGCATCTGCCTTAATTAGTACTTTCAGTAATCCCCTTGAGGTTTACTTGGTCTCCTCTTACAGATGGAGACAAAGTAAAGCTCAGGGAGTCGTGGTCACCTGCCCCAGGTCACAAAACAGCTGAGTAGAGAAGCAAGGTCTGCAAGTGGACTATGTCTGGGCAACATGCCTCCTCCTTAGGGCTGTTTCCACCTCTAGTTTTCTCTGATTCTGTAGGGAAAATGACCTTGGTTATTGGAGTGTTAGGGGCAGGGGACGAGGAATTCCACTGCTGTCCAAATCAAACAACAGGTGACATCACCTGATAGGAGTTGATGGGTTTGTGCAGCACGAGGCAGGAGGTCGGGGCGCCGAGGCAGGGAAACTGGTCTTCCAAGGAGGTTAATGAGAGGTAATCCTGAAAATCACTGTCCAGTAAGCCTGGTGTCAATATTTAGTAAAATAATTGGACAAATGTGCCCAGAGAAAATCTGCAAGCATTCGAGAGATAATGGAATAGTGAGCGATAAGGAGCACTGGAGGTTCATGTAGAAGAAATCATCCTGGACAACTTGATAGCTTTTCCTGACAAAATTACAAAATTAGTGGATGAAGGAGATGCAGTAAAGATTATGGATCTGAGCTCCAGCAAAATATTGAATAGTGTCACATGTGATGTTCAACTTGCCAAATTAATTCAAATTGCCTCTGATTCAAGCTGTGTTATGCGGATTAGTGCTATTACTGAATCTGGTTGGGGAACAGAGCCATCAGGTGCTGATATATAGGACTGCTCCAGGGGCCAGGCCCCGAGACTTCCTCACCCCACTCTGTGGTCCGGAAGGGAGTGGCAGCAGGGCCCCTGGGATCCCAGGCAAGAAATGCAGACATCTTTAAAACAGTGGAAGACCCTGAGGCATCAGAAGGGAAAAGACATTTTATAGATAATTTGATTATCACAACCTCCCTATGGGGCAGGTGTCATTACCCCTATCATCTTTGTCATTGCATCAATCGCCATCATCCTCATTTAGCTCCTAATGAACCGAGGGTCAGAGAGGGAGTGGCTGACCACATAGACAGGAAGTGAAAGCACCCATTTCCAAGTCTAGTGACTGTTGTACTTTCCTCCGAGGTTCTCAAACTATGCATACATCGGAATCGCCAGGGGTGTGGGTGGGTCAGCGGTCAGGTGGGGGAGGGTTGTTAGACACAGCTGGGCCCACTCCCAGAGTTTCTGATCCAGTAGATCTGGAATGGGGCTTGAGGATCGGCATTTCTACAAGTTCCCAGGGGATGCTGACACTGTAAGTTCAAGGACCACACTTGAACCATTGCTCTAGTCCAGGTCTTCTTGGATATTAATTTGCATATGACTCGCCTGGAAATCTTGTTAAAAATGCAGATTCTGATCAGTAGGTCTTTTGGGAGGGGAGGGGCAGAGGGAGAAGGAGAGACAGAATCTTACACAGGCTCCACCCCTAGCGTAGAGCTGGACGTGGGGCTCCATCTCATAACCCTGAGATCATGACCTGGGCTGAAATCAAGAGTTGGATGCTTAAATGACTGAGCCACCCAGACGCCATGGTCAGTAGGTCTTCTGAAGAATGGAGGAATTCTGCATTTCTAATAAGCTCCCAGGTGGTGGCCATACTGTTGGGTACGGCACATCTGGAGCAGCAAGCCATGATGTTGGGGAACAAGAAATCCAGAAAGACGGCACCATGACTCAAGAATCTACTCTGGAATCCAAAGTAGAGGAAGGTCTTAAAACATACAGAAAAAATGATTTGTAGAAAAGACATAATTTGGAAGCTTTGAATTCCAAACGTGGCCTTTCCTTCCTTTCACTTCCTTTATGGTTAGAGGAACTTAACTTCGCTAGCACCATTATTCAAAGTAACGCTCATTATTCTTGTTGTAATGATCATTATTCTTTAACACCAAGACTTTGATTCAATGGCCAATTTATTTAAAGAACGGTCCATAGAGAAAATGCTTGTGGATTTGTCAAAACCGTTGCCGTGGACACACCCTGTGGTACGGCTCAGCATGCTCGTGTGGGCAGTCGCCCGTAAAACTATTCTCAGGATGCAGTGCTAACTCGTCTCTCTCCCCCCAGTGACTCACTGTACCTCCTTCTGCAGGCAAATGCGACTCAGTATACTTCTCAATGCCAAAACGGTCCCTGGACCCATCTACAGTGATTTTACCATAGTTCTAGAATCACTCCATTATAAAATACACCCCTCTGCTTTAACGGCCTCGTTGCATGTATGCAATTTATTGCCGCTTGTCTACTTCCTTTAGAAGAGCAGAAAGACTCTACACCTGAACTACTGATTAAGTGAATGCGAACGGAAGGAGTGAGGGCTCTTGCTCATCCTTCTCTTGAGGCATTTATTGAGCTCAAGAGAGGGAAACCATAGGACGGTCGTAGACAGGGAGGAACAGGAGGAAACGAACGGCTAATTCTTATTGTGATTATTACTAATATACGCTAAAAAACCAGCGACGCTTTAAGCTTGATGGTTAAGGGCCTTGTAACAAACAGAAGCCCACTCTGCACGGTCTCCCAGCCTCAAGGAATTCCTCTCATTCTCCTCTCCTTACCTACTTCTCATGCTTCCTCTAGCATTCTCTAACCAGTGCCCATCACCACAGCAAATTCCAAATACTGATTTATTTCTCAATGTTCCTCAAAGGCCAGGGTAGAAATCCCTAGTTTTGGTGCATATCCCAGTCTCTTTTTTCCACTTTTCCAGAGGAACACAGATTCCCCCTCCAAAGCCACGTGCCTTACTTATGGCTCTCCTTGGCCAATATCAAGTCTAGGTTCCTCCTAAGTCCACCTGGGGTTGGTTATTTATTTATTTATTCATTCGCCTTTTCATGGGGTCATTTTTTTCATTTCCTCAATAGCATTCCTGCCCCCAGTGACTCCTTCACTGACTCCACCGTTCATTGAACACATTGCTAATCCATTCGTGGATTCATTCATCCATGTATTTATTCTCAGATGTATTCATCAGTATGTGAATCATAAATGAATATAAATGAACATACATATGTGTGCGTCCACTGAGCGGTCCATTCCACGCGCCATCCGCATCAGTTCTCTAGTCATACATTCTTTCATTCTACTCACTTATTCACTGAACATCCACACCGCTCACTGGGTGCTCACTCGGTCAGGATCTGCCTTAGACACCGACCTGTCGAAGGTGCAGCTGCTGCTTTTGAGAAATTCACAAACCGATGAAGAAGACAGAGAGACAAACATAAAATTGCAAACGCTGCGTGGCCAGAGTGAAGCAGAGGAGGGCAAGATGCTGAAAGGAAAAGTAGTCATCACTGCATGCCTACTCTGTCCCCGGTACCTTTCATGCCTGTTCTGATTTACATGCTCCCTTCCCATAGGTGATGAAATTGGATTTACGTAGTAAATAGACCCAGTGCAGATCTGCGCCCACGCATTTCCTTTGCACTCTCCAAAGTCTTAAGCGCTCTGCTATATTCACTGGTAATACCACTGGCGGACCTTAGTTTAGACTAGAATTTCCGGGGAGTGATGTGGGAAAAATCCAATTAGAAAGGTGTGAGAAGCAATTGGAAAGTGAAGAAGTGGAAGAGATGAGTTTCCATCGAGGAGTTTGTCCCTCCAAGTGCAGAGAGAGAGAAGGCTGCAGCTGAAGAGAGGATTAGGATGGAGACCCAGCCGGGGCATCTGGAGAATCTCACGGGTAAAGGCAGGCATGTTCATCCCCGCAGGGCCCTTCCATAACCCTCCCTTCGTCGTCTTCATTCCTGTTGCTCTCACCACGACCGTGAGCCGTCTGACGTTCTGCTGTAAATCCTAGGACTTAGCGCAGAGCCTGCCCATAGCGTAGTTGCTAAATTAACCTGCATAGAGTGAATGCCAAATACTCTACAGTCGACCGCACATGGCCTAGAAGGGGACGTTAGAAAGAGCAGAGAGATGGACGCCTGGGTGGCTCAGTGTTTGAGTGTCTGCCTTTGGCTCAGGTCGTGACCCTGGGGTCCTGGGATCAAGTCCCCCATCAGGTTCCCCGCAGGGAGCCTGCTTCTCCCTTTGCCTGTGTCCTGCTTCTCTGTGTCTCTCGTGAATAAAATAAATTAAATATTTTAAAACAACAACAACAACAACAACAACAAAAGCAGAAAGAGCAGAGAGGAGTAAGTTGGCTGAGCAGGGCTGCCCACTAAGCAAGGAGTTGGAACCAACTGGATCCTGGAAGGTTGGTGATACAGAGTGACTGTGATGACTAGAAACATAAGCAAAGTCCAAGTTGATAAGAAAAGTTTAGATTCAAGCACAGGGTGAAATTGAATCCATGCATAAGGTGGGGGGCAGATCAAATCTGGGGACTTGAGCCAGCGTGTAGGACTGTCTTAAAAGCAGAGACGGGAGATGGGCCACAGACAACAGACCCAGAGAGGAAATGCCGCATGCCCACATTGCCTGGATGTTTGCACAATTCCCTGGCAATGAGCACTGGTTCAGGAGCCCCAGCAGAGAAAAGTCTTACAGGTGTGGAGAAAATGAAGGTTTTAGCTTCCGCAGAGTGGATTTTATTAGAATTGTTATTAGTCTGTGGTGCAAAAAGCTCATTAGAAACTCACTAGGGCTCTTAAAAATGCTGCACATGTGTTATAATTACACTCCTTCGGATTCCTCCATGGGTTTCTCGATACTGTCCGAGCATGAGATCTATTAAAGGCACATAGGGAGGGATAGCTTCTGGCTCACTTGGCATTTGAGCCCAGGGCCAGCACCTGCAGCTCAGGTCACACATATCTTTGAGAGGAAGACAGGGACCTGGCAAGTGGTGAACTGCAGCCCGTGCTTTGACATGTATTATTTTATGTCGCGGCAACTAGAGGCACCAGAGAATCAGATGGCTCAAGGAGCTTTCACAAGGTCACACAGCTAGTCAGTAGCAGAACTGGCATCCGTGCCCCAGTCGGTCTGACTACGAAACCTGTGTCCTCTCCAGAGCCCCACACAGCTCCCGACAACGGGATCTCTTTTGTAAGAGAAAGGCTTTCTTGCTTCAGGTTGGCAACATTTTTTTTTTTTTGAGAAAAGGAGGGGGGCAGAGGGAGAAAGTGAGAGGAGAAAGAATCATTTCATGCCAGCTTCGGACTCAAAGATCACTCTCCAGCTGTCAGCTGAGCCCACAATCACTGTGGAGTTTTATTAAGGAGCAAGAGTCGTAGAAGAGTAAAGTGACAGATTGAAAATTAACTTGCCAAACTCCCCATCAATATTGTGACAGTCCCCAAGTACCAGTTCAGTGGCCCAATGCACCAACTTGACAATATTAACATAACTTTGTCGGAACAAAAGCTTCCCCTGCGTCTTTTCAAGAGAAGCTAATTTTGGGGGAGATGGGCATTCTTCTCTCTGCCTTTTCCGGCACCTCTGCAGCAGGTGTCTTTGGGTCAAAGCCGGAGTGCGTGTTTCATAAACTTCCATTCTCCTTCCCCCCTCCCTGGGCATTGCCACTGCAGCGGGATGGGCAGTCAGAGAGGTGCTCCTCCCTCTTAGGGACCTACTGAGGGGATGAAGACCAGAAAAGAGACTCCCCAGCATAGGTGATGCTTTCTGAACGCCCAGCTGAGCTCCGCTTAGTCTTTACATTTGGAGCGCTCTGCCCAACGTAGTGACTCTTGGGAGCTCACCAGTCCGTCCTCCTGTCTGCCGTCACCTAAGGAGCTCTTACCCACCTTCACATCCCAGCTTAGACATGACCTCCTGCGGACCACCTACCTGAACTCCTAAACCCCATGTGGGGCCCCGACGTTTGCTCCCGGGGTACCCGGACTTCTACAGGTTGCACTCCCAGCTCTCTTGACTGAATTTCACTACAACCAGCCTCTTTCTCATGTGATCTAGGAGCTCAACAGGTAAAGACACTATAGAAGTTAGCATCTAATCCAGGTGACGTTTACCTGGGATAAACGTCACATTAGACAGGACTCTGGGGCAAAAGTCGTCAACCAGAACTGTCCTGGTATAACTGAGATGTCCTACAACTCTTTGTATCTCCATCTCTTTGATTAAAATTTAGTGAGAACAGGGTACTCATTGAATGAATGAATGAATGAATGAATGAATGAAACGGGTCCTTTTCTCTTAATTAGTCCTAAAGAAGCTCACAGAACCTTTCTCACTTCCTTCTTCATTGCCTCTGTAATCTCACCCTCCCTCTTTCATCCCTCCCTGTTCCTTCTTTTGCTCCATTCCTGCCTTCCAATTCATAAGTCACCTTCTATTCGTCAAGCCTCGTTTATTTATTTATTTTTTATCACTGAGCATATAAATAAACATGGTTTCTGCCTTGAGGGTGAGAAGAGAAAATAATTAGAATATACCGAGCCCCTACCATGGGTCAGCTGATTTAAACCCTGGCTTAGCCACCTGACCAATGAGGTAGTTAATAGATTCACCTTGTACAAATGAGGACAATGAAGCCCAGAGAGGTCAGGTGACTTGACCAAGGTCATACAGCTAATAACAGCAGAGGCTGAATTTAATTCCAGGTCTGCAGGAATCTCATCATTAAACTATCCTCCTGCCTTTGTAGAGGGAAACTAAAATAGAAAGTGGTGCAGTGTGTGAAGATCGTGACAGAGAAAGGCTCCTCAGTCTGCAGATGGGTACAAAAGCATCTCTGAGCCACAACTCTCATGTACTTTACCCAAAAGCTTAAAGAAAAAGAAAAGAAAACAAAACAAAAAAACCCAACGTCGAACTTACAGCTACTATATGTCAAGACCTTAGCTGTGTAGACACTTTGCTACCTCCTGGGGATTCATACTGACAAACAGTCCAAGATGTTCCGGGTCTCATCTCAGCAGGGAAGATAGACCGCAGCCACCCTGCTTAGCTTCCAACAACGGCAGAAATTGGTTCCTGGTTAGTGCTTTGGAGGAAAATGTTTGGGGAGTGAAAATTAGACATACTGAATTGCTTAAAGGTGAAATTGCAGAGTTGAACACGTTGCACAGATCCTGAGTCTTGGCTCCACCATTTCTGAAACTAAATTTCTGTTTGTGCTCCCCTCCCTTAGGCCTACTCTTCCTCCTGTCTCCATCAATGGGACTTCCATTGGTCCAGGGGCTCAGGGACACGAAAAACCCTGGAGCCACACTTGCCTCCGGCTTCATCTCCCTCATCAGCCAATTCTCTTGGCCTACCTGGAGGAGACACCCGGAATCTGCCCACCTGTCACCATGTCACCATGTCAGCTCACACAACCATGCTCCACTGTCTTCCACCTGAACCGCTGCAGGAGCCTCGGCTGCTTTCCCTGCTTCCATCCTGGCCACTAAAGTCTATAACCAACCACACAAATATTAATTTAAGTTAGTTTTTAGTAAATATTTCAGTAGAGAAATTGTACAAAGCAAAATATAAGATTTTTTTCTCAGCATTATTTTCATGGCTAAAGAAACAGGCTGGTGGATGATGAGTCATGAGGATCATATTGCAGAGAGCTAGGATTTGAACCCGGACCCCCTGGTCACAAAGCCTGTGTCGCCCTTCCTTCCCTCCTTTCCGTCTGGACAGTGTGACCTTAAAGTCACCGGTGGAACACAGCAAATCCCTCGCCACCACTTTCTAAGCTCTTAAACCTCAATGTCTTTCTATGCAGAGTAGAGAAAAGGTTGGCTCATCTCCATGAACTTGTTGTGAGGATTCCAGAAGATGAGCACCTGGCGCGCATGGCAGCGTCTCTGCCCCATACATGGGTGCTCAGCAAATAGCCATTATCATCATCATTAGTATTATGAGGCAGCACTGAAGTATCGACTAAGGTAATCTGGTGGTCCAGCACATACACCGTGTCCTGCGTGTGCTGTGTGGCTGCTTAACTTTTAATGCATCTTCTTACAACCTTCTCCCACTCCCCAGCCGCCACCCCCCTGCAGTCCCTCGGCCTAGCAGCGGTATGCATGGTGCAGGACGTGTGACCGTGTGGTGCTGGTGGAGGGAGGGCTGGGTATTTGAGCACGGGCTTGGAGCCACACGGCTCAGATTCTAGTCCTGGCTCCACCATTTCCGAGCTGCATGATGCTGAGAAAATAAGGGTCATGTCTGGACATCACACTGTTGTCAGAGCCGAATGGGTTTAAATGTGTGAAGCTACTCTGTGCGCTCTCCTCTTAAGTCACTGGGAGCTTATTCTCACCCTCTTTTGCTGGTGGGCTCTTCATCTATCTGACCTATGGGTATGGGAGCCCCTGGGCTCTGGGCCTGGGTTCATCCCTTCTCTCTGGTGAGTCCGTCTCTTCTCTTTTGTATTATTCATATGCTAAATAATCTGAAATTAGCATTTCAAGTCTAGTCTCTTTTCTGGGTTGGTATGTCCAACTGGCTAGACATCTCCATGAGGAAATATATTAGACTTGGCCAGATGATGGGTTCCTGAAGCAGGATGATGCATACCCCGGGGGTTAGGACATTGCTGTCCAATTTTGTGACTGGAATTTTCCACAAATGAGTTCATTTATTTTTAAGATTTTATTTATTTATTCATGAGAGACACACAGAGAGAGAAGCAGAGACACAAGCAGAGGGAGAAGCGGGCTCCCTGCGGGGAGCCCAATTGCGGGACTCAATCCCAGGACCCTGGGATCACAACCTGAGCCAAAGGCAGATGCTCAACCACTGAGCCTCCCGGGTGCTCCATGAGTTCATTTTTTTAACATGGCTGAAACTAAATTTCTGTTTGTGCTTCCCTCCCTCAGGCCTACTCTTCCTCTTGTCTCCAACAGTGGGACTTCCATCGGTCCAGGGGCTCAGGGACACAAAAAACCGGGAGCCACACTTGCCTCCGGCTTCATCTCCCTCATCAGCCAATTCTCTTGGCCTACCTGGAGGAGACACCCGGAATCTGCCCACCTGTCACCATGTCAGCTCGCACAGCCATGCTCCACTGTCTTCCACCTGAACCGCTGCAGGAGCCTCGGCTGCTTTCCCTGCTTCCATCCTGGACACTAAAGTCTATTCTTCACACCCCAGATGGAGTGGTCTTTTAAAAATATGAGTGAGATTATAGCCCCGTTCTGCTCAAACCATGCACTGGCTTCTTTCTCTTCTCACTCAGGATCAAATCCAAAGTATTGCACTTACGTGACTCACAGAACTCTGCACAGATTGCCACACTGCTCCACTCGACATCCATTATTTTTTATTTTATTTTTTTTTACTTAGAACATGCTCTCCTACAACTCACCCCCTCTTTCACTATGTTCCATCTACCTGGGCTCCTTTCTAAAAAGATTTATTTATTTATTATTTGAAAGAAAGAGAAAGAATGAGGGGAGGGGAAGAAGGAGAGAATCTCCAGCAGAGTTCCCACTGAGCATGGTCACCCCATCCCCTTGACATGGGGCTTGATCTCACCTGAGATCGTGACCTGAGCTGCAATCAAGGGTTGGATGCCCAATCAACTGAGCCATCCACCCACCACCACCTGAGCTCCTTCTTGTCCATGGAACATGCCAGGGGTGTATGAACCTGCTGTGCCCTCTGCCTGGAAGCTCTTCCATAGACACCTGCAGGCTCACTATCTCAGCTAAGATCTATGCACAAATGTCACCTTATCAAAGAGGTCTTTCCTGTCCAGACTGTATTCAACAGGCTCCCCTGCCTAGCGCTCACCAGCCCTCTTATCCTGCTTTCCTCCATAGTGTGTACACTTCACACAATCTGTATTTACTTGTCGATTGTCTCCCACACTAGCATACAACTCACCAGGGCAGGGATTTTAGGAGTTTGTTCACTGTGGTATTTCTGGCTTCCCAGAACAGTGAGTAGGCACTCACATAAACAGGCACTCAGTAAATGGTTTGGTTAAAGACAGACAGGATGGTGATGGGTACAAGGTAAGTACTGCTATTTTTGTTACTATTACTAGTACTACTGCTACTATTACTTTTACTGGGACTAAACTCCTTACATTTATCTTCGTTGTCCCACAACAACACAACGAGACACAAGAACCTCATTGTACAGATGAAGGGGTTAGGCTGAGAAGGGAGAAGTTACCTGTGTGAGTCACAATCGCCCACGGGGAGGAAGGACACCTGGGTGGCTCAGTGGTTGAGCATCTGCCTTCAGCTCAGGGCGTGATCCTGGGGTCCTGGGATCAAGTCCCACACTGGGCTCCCTGCATCAAGCCTGCTTCTACCTCTGCTTGTGTCTCTGCCTCTCTCTCTGTGTCTCTCATGAATAAATAAATAAATAAAATCTTAAGAAAACAAGACGCTAGCCGCAGGGAAAGAACTACAAAACCCAGCTCCCTCCACCTCTCTGGACCCTCTACTTTTTCCATGATGGCATCATGTAGCACCAATGGGAATCCTACATCAGAATGTTCTCTGTGTCTTTAAAAAAAAAAAAAATCATCATCTATGGAAAGACCTTTAAGAGATCACTAAGCAGAAGTGGAGGAGGGAGTAAAAAAAAAAAAAACACTATACTTTGTGTACCTTTTATGAAAGGAAGGAGAGGAATAATATTTAATATTACTTGCTTGGATTTATATTGAAAAATGGAAAGATATTTTCCATATTAAAAAAAAAGGAAAGATACCTAAGAAAGGAGTACCAGTGAGTTAGAGATAGGGGAAAAGAGATGGAAGTAGACAGGGGAAATAATTAACACTATTACTGGATGTCTTTTATGCTGATTTTGATTTTGAACATTGTGAACTTGACGTGTATAAAAAAATACAAGTCTTCCAAATTGTCACAGCCAAGAGGAGCCCAGGAGACAGCCCAGGAGAGTCTTAAACTTGGCCTTAAGAGTCCCTTAGCTTGACCAAACTTTAAACAGGCTTCCTCCTGACTCTGGGTGCCTGACCTCCATTTTCTTTTTATTCATTCATTCATTCATTCATTCATTCATTCATTCAAGACACAGAGAGAGGCAGAGACACAGGCGGAGGGAGAAGCAGGCTTCCTCATGGGAGCCTGATGCGGGACTTGGTCCCAGGACCCCAGGATCATGCCCTGACCCAAGGGCAGATGCTCAACCACTGAGCCACCCAGGCACCCCTCGCATATACTTTCTTAGACTATTGGCTTTGGATAAGCGTCACTGGAAATTCCTTCTCTGCACCTTTAACATTAAAATCTTTAACACACACACACACACACACACACACACACACACACACACACACACCTCTGGCCAGTTCTACAACCCAGGAATGTCTTTCTCAAGGATCTGGAAGTCATCTCTTTGAAATGTAATCACCAAGGATGGTAGCAGAGAAATGACCTGTGGGTTCAGAATAAGTCAACTTACAGGATATATTTCATTAGTGAACCTCTCCCTGAAGTCATCCGGTACCTTCCCCGCTGCTTACTGCAGCCATAAAAACCCTCCTGCCCTTTATCTGAATGGAATTGAGTTCAGACCTTTCTCCCCTGTTGCAATAGCCTTGAATAAAGTCTTCCTTGCCCGTTCGACACCGTCCAGTACTTTGAAAGTCACAGCACTGGTTAAACTCTCAGAGCAGAACAAAAGGACATTCGTAAAAACTAAGATAACCTGGATACCTGCCCTTACTAAAGGCTATCGAAATAGGGGAGAAGGGCTTGCACTCAATTCCATCGAGATAAAGGACGGAAGGATTTTTGAGGCTGGGGTGAGTAGGTGGGAAAGAACCAGAGGACTTGGGGCAGGGAAGAGGAGAGGTTGATCCCTGGGTGTGTCCAGCACATTGAGTTATTCTGAATTTGCAAATGTATTTATCTTTCTCGAAGATTACATTTCAAAGAGATGGCTCCCAGGTCTCTGAGAAAGAAAGAAAGAAAAGGTGAAGACACACAAACTTAGATAATACCAATAAAAACCTATATCCTTTTCCTCTTTACACCAACGTTGGGCTCTGTGAGTCCTGTTCGGCTAGTATTTCCAGAACCTGGCACATGATAACGTACTCAGTGTATATTTATTAGTTGAATCACACAGCTGAAGGAGAATTTAATTGCTATTTAGTTTAATTTCAAGCTAGGTTTCCACCTCCTTTGCAAACACAGCTGCAAGATTGCCTATGGGCTTGTATACTCCCAGTGGCTGGGTCCTCACTAACTCCTCGGAAATAGTTTGGGAATTCAGACAAACTGGTAGGTGTAACTCTAGTATTACAACTTTGGTGCAACTGTAGTTCTCTGAACCATGAGTTAGCAAGGAAGACCAATCCCTTTATCCTATGTCTTTCTTGCTACTCTACAAAGCACCCCCACACAAGCTGAAGTATCTTCAAGGTCACGGCAAGTGCCAGGATCCTCGCAGAGAATGGAGCTGCGGCTAGCTGATTTGGGGATTGAGGTTCTTGCAACACGGTCAGGAATATACTGAATTAACCATGACGGGGCTAACCAAATGCCTGCAGCTTCGGCTCCTGGCTTATGCCTGCTAATTAATTGCCCACTTAATGGGTTCCTCTGAGGATCTGATGAGACATAAAAATAAATGCTCATTTTAGACTCTTAAAAGCCACCTTTGAGGTGTTTCACTAGATTATCATTAATAGAAATTATTCAGCAGTGATGTTACATAAAACCCCAGTCACTGCCCTTGGAGCTTTCTGTATTAATTCACATCCAATAAACTGTGATCATATCTTTCATTAGAATTGTTACTAAATACATTTCTATTCAGGGCATCTCCCTGAAATGGAAATATTTCCCTAAAAATTAATTTTCTTGATACACATGCGTAGGCTTATTAATGTGAGCTTAGAATAGACTTACTTTTTTCATTTCTCTGGAAGGAACACAAAGAAAGTAATGCTGGTGAATTTGCATCTCACAAGATCTCAAGTGTGCCAGGATGTGCGCTCCAGCACAAAATTTTTTTTTTTAAATTAATTTTTATTGGTGTTCAATTTACCAACATACAGAAAAACACCCAGTGCTCATCCCGTCAAGTGTCCACCTCAGTGCCCGTCACCCATTCCCCTCCAACACCCGCCCTCCTCCCCCCTTCCACCACCCCTAGTTCGTTTCCCCGAGTTAGGAGTCTTTATGTTCTGTCTCCCTTCCTGATATTTCCCAACATTTCTTCTCCCTTCCAGCACAAAATTTCAGGGTAAGTGGCATCTCACAGATCCTTAGATTCATGTTAGGAAAATGTCACTAACGTTTGCCCATGTCTTTACACTTTACAAAGTATTTTAACCTGACTTTTCTCATCACCTCTCCCTCCGCACCATAATTCCCCCGCGGGGTTGGTATTATTATGCTCCCTGATTCAGTGGTGAGCAAACTGGCCACAGAAGGTTATAAGACCCTGCAAAGTCTCAGGGCCCCTAATGGTCCCTTTACCGCGGTGTGTAAATAACCCCATCCTTCCCCATGGTTTATCTCTATAATCCCATTCCCTCACCCTCTACAGGGGCCCCTGGATGTTCACATCTGCAGATGCTCTATGCCCCTACTCCCATCTAGCTAACTCTTAATCACATCTTCCAGGTCTCAGCTGGCAGCTGGCAGGACGCCTTCCCTACCTCTGCTCATCCACACCAATGCTAGGGCCAGTGGTCCCCTCTGTGTAAGGGTAGGGACCTGCACTGCCTCCTTCATCTTTTCATCCTCAAAGCTTATATATCACAGGTGCTCCACAAAACCTTGCCAAATAACAAATGAGAACAAGTGGTAAAGCCAGGACGGGAATCTCTGCCCTCAAGTGCAATCCTCTGGCCACCTTACTCCCTCCCGGAATTCACAAAACCACAAGAGCAACAGCAAATGACTTCTGAGGTGTGACTTCTTCAGAGAGTAATATTCCCAACAACGTTGCCTCCGCATAATGCAAATATAGTAAAATTTCAGTGTTGTGGACTCCATTAATTAAGGATGCATAATGCTTGGCCAGGGGCTGGGCTGGCTTGTACCTTTGGAGTGTTTATTTATAAAAGAGATTGCTAAGCACATTAGCACATTAGCAGTGTAAACAAGATCACCAGGGAAATGGCAGAGATACTTAAGAGAACAAACTGCCTGGAGTCACTTTGGAAGCACCCATTATGAACAAACAATCACTGTGCTAATTACAATTGCTCTGCTAATTACAATTACTGTGCTAATTACAATCTATCCTTATCTGTTCCATAGGTTCCCTATGGACTTTTTCCTTTTGAGCACTTGGGCCAGCCTGAGTTACTGCCTACATTTTCGTGTAACGAAATTGTGCTTTTTTTATAAAAATTGTCTCTACCTTAGATGGCTCAATGGTTCCGAGAGGCTTCCCCGTCCTCAAAAAAAAAAGAAAAAAAGAAAAAAAAAAAGAAAAAAGAAAAAAAAAGAACAGAGTCAGGGATTTTGAAGTAGTCAGAGAATTAAAAAAAACACACACACACACACAAAGGGGGAAGGAGAAGTGAGAGGAGAAGTGAAATGAACCTGCTTGGTTCTGTTGCTTTAGCACCTTTTGCCAACTAGACATGTTTTTAGGTTAGTTGGAAAGCATTCAAAATATGCTATATATAATTTGTTTTTCTCATAAAATGACCATGTTTTGTATATTTAGAGATGTGAACATTAAGAATATATATATATTTTTTAATTAAAGTGGCTATTTGTCTTTCTTCTCTTACTATAATTAGGGAGAAAGATTAGAGAGGCCTTGTTTAAAAACGGATTGCAATTCCCTGCTCCCCGCATGCAAAAAAAATAAAATAAAATAAAATAAAATCTTTCACTAGGTCCTAATTTTACTGCTTTCTTCCTATCGCCAATTATACTAACGAGTGTTGAGGGTATGAGATTTTTGTCTAAGAACTTAAGAATAATAAAGATTATCCTCCCAAATGGATTTCTCATTACTTTTTCAGGAGTCTGGCTTCCACCTGTGTCCTGACGCTGACTGCAGCCCAGGCCATTGGGCATCCAATGATGGAAGAATTATAGGGTCCTCACTAACTGGAAGTCATCTCTTCATGGGCAGCTCTGATCTGGGTGCGCAGCCACGGATGGCTTTCAGGACACTGGATGCAGGGTAAGTGCCTCCCACACCGGGACTGACGCTGAGAGCATCCCATACCCGTCACTAAGCAGAGCGGATGGGTGGATGCAGAAAATACGTTGTGCTACATTGTGCACTAGGGGCCTGCTGGATGACAGGGTGGGATTGTCACCTGGGCTGCTGCAAATCCAAAATACAGGCTCTGAGCTTGGTCACTCTGCAAGGAGACTCCTTTGGGACTGCATGGCCTTCTAAGTGCCACTGGCCTTGCACTTAGTTCTTGCCTTCTAACTGGCAAATGGAGAAGCGACAATCCTTCTCCATTCTCAAGCATAACCTGGGCTCACATCTCATGAAAAGTTTAGTTTAACACCTTGCTGTGCAAAGCTGTCCAGGAGCTCATTTGAAAAGCAGAGTCTCAGGCCTTACCTGCAATCCACTGAACCAGAGCCTGTATTTTAGCAGGGTTCCTTGGCGATGTGTATGCATATTAGAGGTTGAGAATTACTAGTGTATTTCATGCGCCTTGTATCCTGGCCATAAGCAGACACATGGAAAAGTTCTACCTTCGGTTAGGGTTTTTGTGTATAATAATGATGATGACCTATTACTTGCTTTCCTGCTCTTTGCGGATCATCTGGTTGGAGCCATATGTATGTGCATTTGCACACATTATCTAGAGGCTATAGAGTGGAGAAGAGGGCAGGCCGTGACTCTCGGCTCCATCACGTACCAGCTCCAGGACCTTGGATGCCATTCCTCACCTCTCTGAGCTTCAGTTTTCTCATGTAAGAAGTATGGCAGTGAACCTGCTCTGTCCACACGTGTCGGGGGAGAAATATCTGTCTATGCCCCTTAAAGTCAGGCTTTGAAAAGTAAAGAAAAAGGAGTTTAGTGTATCAATCATGCTTAAGGATCCTGGGAAATTTACCAGAAGGAAAAGTAGGAAGTGAGCAAGACCAATGTGCAGACCATGGGACTTATGGGCTGACCTTCATTGTGTTTGGATGCATATCCTTTCCTATAGGGCAGGGCCACTTGTAAGCTACTTGTCCTATATTTTTAATATTAATGCAGAAGCATTCCACACCTCTAGAACTTTTGGGCATAGGCCCTGGTCCATTATCAAATGCCACACAGCAGGCATGAGCATCTAAATCCCACCTTCCTGATTGGATGCATTTCCCTGTAGGTAATTCATACAAAAACAAAGGAGGCTACCCTATAGGGTACAGGTAATACATGGGAAAGATAACGGCTTTCCAGAAGAAGGGGACCGTGGCCTGCTGCTTATTCCACACTGCTGGCTGAGCTGCCCACTTCCCATAGACCCACAGAGCATGAAGGCCTGTGTTTCTGCCTCTACCCTGGGCATTTTGCCAAAGCAATGCATTCACCAGAATGCACTGGTCAGAGGAAGTTGATAGCTCTCTGAAGATACTTTCAGGTTAAAACCCCACTTTATAGTTGAAGATCTTGAAGTTCATAGAGGTTAAGAGATTTGTCGAAAGCCACACAGCTGTGGAACAGTAGATTTGAGATTTAGACCTCATTATTTCTCATGGCGGCACCCTGACACCTTGTGTTGGGTCCCAGCTAGGAATGGGACCAAATTCCTGCAGAGTCATGCACATGGGGATGGCCTTGTCACCAAGAGTCCTCCAGTTTCTATCTGGCAGCCCCCTGTGGCACCTGGGTCCTCCCTGTCTGGTGAGGACAGGGATGCAACAGGTGCCAATCCCACTTAATCATCACAAAACATCAAGAAGTGGGTATTGTCATTATTCCCAGTGTGGAGATGAGGAAACTGAGGCTTAATGAACACATGTGCCCAAGGTCACACAGTTAGCAGGTGGCAAGCTAGGACTCAGACTCCAGAGCCTGACGTCTTCGACACCCAGCCCAATATATCCCTAAATTAATGGACAATGTGAACCACCCAGGAATATGATGACAATTAATTTTCCCAGGTCCCTCATTTAAGAGAAAATAAATTGGTAGGTCTTGGTGCAGCCCTAGGTGAGTCTTAGGATCCGGTGAGTAGGAAAAGCTTCAGTAAGCCCGTAGCCATCGGGTTTGAATAGAAAGAGACTATATTGCTCACTCTGTACCCAAACTCTGCCCTAACCTTAATTTATAGAAAAGGCCAACAGAAATCAGGAGAGGATAAGCAAGGGTGATCCAATAGGAAGTGCCAGAACGTGTATGGAAAGAGCTTTGGGATTTCAGGGCCTCTGGTATATGGGACACGCTGGCCTTGACTCCTGCAGAATATGTCCGAAAACCTTGAGAAAAAGGAGATACAGCAAGAGATCCTTCTGCAGGCAGCCTAAGCGTCAGGGCCCCAGGGAGAGTCACCCCTCAACTCCTCTGAACCAGCCTCTAATTTCTGTCCTCAGTTCACTTCCAAGGTCTCACCCGTAGACCCCAGGGTGGGTAGCATACAGCTGTGTTTCCAGGTGCCAAGTTGAGGATTTTGCCAAAAGCTAGGATATCATTGTATAGGGAGGCTTGGGAATCGCCCTGAAAATCACAAGCTAATGCCACTTCTAATTAATAACCTCTCCACTGTCAGCCTCCTTTGCTTTATCTTGTCATAATACGATCGTGGTGTATCACAGAACATCCAGACCTGAAGTTGCAGAAAAACAGCTTCCAGTCCTGGCTCCATCATTAATTCTCTGTGGAACCTTGACCTTGATGTTGCCATCTGTATAGTGTGGGAGTGGGACCACAAGTTTCTAAGCCTTCCGAGCGGATAGAGTGCAGCCCAGCAGACTGGAAGCTGGAAGCCTGAATTATTCATTTACTAGTTACATGATTTTAAGTAATTCACTTAAACACTGTGAGGCCCAGGCATCTCATCCACAAAAGGAGGGCAGTGTGGAGACTGTGCTCCGAGGTTCATCCATCTATAAAGTCGATGATTATTTGGGAGTTGAATGAAGAAAATGGTCAAGAAAAGACTAGAGGGTCTTATCACAGTTGTTGGGGGGGGGGGGGTGATGTCAAAGGGGAGAATGTTAGGATCCTGAAAGGTGTGCTGCTAGGTGGTCTCATTTTGATGTATTGATGTCTCATTTATTTCTGGGTCTTCTCAGCACATGATAGGATTTCATGTCCCTGCTCAACACTTTGAAGGGTGCCGTGACCACAGGACTGGATGTGACCAATGCAATGTGAGCAGAATGTCACCCCTGGGAGGAAGTAATGAGAGACAAATTTTGTTCCCACTACCACAGCGTCCACGGGGGGCACATGAAGATGACACTCCTGCCACCTGAGATTCCCAAATGCCAGAATGAATGGCACCCTTGCAATTCTGGGCAGGGCATGTGATAGGAACACAACCTAATACATTCTGGCTGATATATTCCTTTCCTTTTTTTTAGGAAACCAAGTTGTTCAGGGCTATTTTGTGATAGGTACTGAGAAATGAGAAAATCTATAAAGTATGTGATACCGGATCTGGCACGTAGTGAAAACGCACATGGCTAAATGCAGAGGGCAAGAGAGGGGGAGAAGAGAGGGAAGAGAAGGATTCAGAAGCAGCATCTATCATTAAGCATCTTCCAGGAAGGCACTAGAAAAATAGCTGTCGAGGCCACTTAATAAGATGTGACTCAGGACCCTCTCTGGGAAACAAGTGGGTGCCACTAACAAAAGCCAGCTTTTCTCAAATGCTGAAAGAGAACCCTTCTGTCTCACCAGGCGTGGGCTGGTGGTGCCTCATCCTGCAATCCCACATCTTACCCAAAACTTTCCTCTTATCCTGTACAATATGCACATCCGATAAGCATGCCAGATTGAAGAGCGCCTTTCTAGCAAACCGTCCCTGAGATCCTCCTGCTCTTCGTAGGTCAGTCTTAAAGGCCTTGAGCAAATAGCTACTTCCAACAGAACCATCTTATTTTCGATGAGGCTTTTGGGAAAATCTACAATTGTAATTTGCGCAGCCCCCCATTCCCAAGCAACTGCTCCTCACTGCAATTTCTGAGACTCCCAGGCTCAGTAAGAGCTCTTGCCTGATGTTTATCTAAATCCATGCAATCTATAACCAAAGTTGACCTTTCTTTCTTACAGGAACGAGGTAGGATGGGGGAAGATAGGGGAGGGAGGGAAATGAAATACAAACAAAACATCAAATATCAGCAACCTTTGAGGAGTTTATCTCACTCCAGCAGTCTTTACCCATTCCCTCACTAATGGAGAGCTAAGAGGAGGGAATTCTGACGGTGACCCTCTGTGAGTCATTAAGACCAACCCAGAGAACCAAAAGAGATTGGAACCAGCAGAGCCTGACATCGCTTCTTAGGTTCCGGAGGAATCCGGAAGTGAAATCTTTGACTTCGTGTTTGGACAGAATCTGACAGTTTCACAGAGATTTATGTCCACCCATGTCCATCTGATTAGCAAACTGATTCCTAATCCAGACCTCTCTCCAGGGGCCACCAAGGTTCTTAAAATGACCTCCACCTGTCCTGGGAATAAATTCTACTGTGACTTGAGTATGGGCTCTATCTTCTTTGTCTCTCACTGAGGTCTCTCCTGCAAACCTTCCCACCTCCTCCGCCTTTCATCCCTGCTTGGTCGCTCTGACCGCTTCTTCTTATCACTCTTGCCCTATCTCTATCTTTCTGTATGGTCTCTTCGTGTATTTAATCCTCACACACAAGTGGATTGTGTGTGCCAGGCTTGCCAGGGTCCTGATATCTCCACTCACTCATCTCTCATGGGCAGACTGCAGCCTCCATATGGCAATGTGAGAAGGTGGCCAGCAATGGAATCAAGTTCCTGCAGAATCATGCATGTGCTTGGGAGTGGCTCTTCCCTACTGTCCCCCCTTAATTAAGAACCAGTCACCCTCCTATGAAACCTGAGTCCTCCCTCTCTGCTGACCATGCCGTTAAAGGGATAGGAAGAAATGATACACATCCCTTACAACAGAACCAGAAACCAGAGAACGCTGGTTTGAGAGATACAGACTCTAACTTGGAGTCGCAGAGGGGCCCCAGGTCATGGTGAGCACTAGATAAGTTCTATCCTTTCCTGGGTCTCAGTTTCTCTACTTGTACAATAAGGGGTTATGTCTACACTAACTGTTAAGTCTAGTCCAGTTCAGATTCTTGAAATGAGAGGCCTTTAATAGAGCAGAAATCCAGGTTGCTCTTTTGGACACTCAAGAGAGGAAAGGAGAATGCACACCTGTCTGCTATCAGCAGTTGGTAGGTGTGAGGGTTGAGGTAGGGGCAGGGAGGGGAACACAGCAGAATGGTGGCTGTCATGCAGAAGACTCCAGCTGGTAGACAGTTTGAAATCCCAGGCCAGCCAGTTGTCAGGAAATGTGGCATATGGCAGGACGGCTGGTGGGGGGCCTGCTGGCTACTCTGGAGGGCTGGACCGAAGATTACTTGGAGGAGAGAGAAAAAAGGAGCAGAGAAGAGGTGAGAAATGGAAATTTTGCAGGCCTGCCTTCTAGAGCACGGAGGACAAAGGAGCCGCAGCTTCCTCCCTGTCTGAGGCTCAGTGAGGGAGACTTGAAAGGGATAAATTTAGATTCATCAGAAGCCACTCACCTTCCCACCATGGGAAGTCCACTGCCTTAGCAGGTGGCTCCAAGAGGTGACATGGTCTAAGGATGGAAATAATTGCAAAGAAAGTCTAACTGAAGCCAAGGATAAGAGAGCATATGTGAAATGGGCTGCTCAAACACAATGGAGGTCTGAGGAGTTCCTGATATCTTGAGGCTGTTGTCAAAAGAGAAAATGTGGTCTGTTCACTATACTCTTTTCACCGAGCAAATCAAGGCAGACACAGATTGGTGGCTATTTAGAAACAGCCCAAGATTGAAGGGTTGGGAACAATGAGCAGAGTGAGGCAGAATGAGGATTCCTGATGGGGTTAAAACTGTCTGAGCCAGAAGACTCCCAGGACGGCCTGTATGACACCATGCTCCCTCTTAATGACCTGTTTGTTGGTAGTAGAAAGGCAAGCATGCTGGGATCTGATCTGAGGGCATGAACTAGCTCTGCTCTGCAGTGACCTGTTTTGTGACCTTGGCCAAGTCCCTTCCCCATATGTAAATGAGATCTGCGGTCCCATGAATCTCCTTTGGACCTAGCATCTTCCTACCGAGTTTGGATCCTTCTTTTGCACCAAGCTCATCTTCCCAAGAGAGAATGAGAACTAGCACATCTGACCACTTATCACATGCCAGCCAGTCTGATAGCTGCTGTGAGAAATCAAACTACATAAAATATGCAACATGCCCACCACAGGGCCGGAATCTGCTATAATACCTCTTCTTATATGGGAGGCAATATGGGGTGCCTGGGTGACTCAGCGGGTTAAGCATCTGCCTTTGGCTCAGTTAATGATCCCAGGGTCCTGGGATCGAGCCCTGTGTCGGGCTCCCTGTTCACCAGGGAGTCTCCTTCTGCCTCTCCCTCTGCCCCTGCTCATGCTCTCCATCTAATAAAGAAATAAAATCTTTATTAAGAAAGTAAACAGGAGGCAGTAGGGCTGTGCTTGTCAGAGGTGGGGCCAGATTTGGAACTGGGTCTACTTGGAGATCTGTTCTGCTTATTCCCCACACCTGCTCATCTCTGTCTCTGCTTCTACAGACTCCTTCCTAGACAAGAAAATGCCCTCCCAGCTGTTATCCCTCCCAAGAGACACTGCTCTTTGCTATCACTTCAAACTCCAGTTCATAACCCTCAATCTCTGAGAAACCCCTTATCATTCCTTCTAATTCTTCTCAAAAGGCTTCACACGGAAATTCTTTAGAATTTCTACGGGAACACTGCTTTGCAAATTAAATTTCCATATATTTTTGTCAATTGTGTGTCGTTGTGCAAGTCTATAAATCCCCTTCTCAAAAACAAGGGATTTTTCTTTCTTTTGGATTCCACACAGCATTATTTTATCCATTATGATGTTCAAGACAGTTTCAAAGAGTCTTAAAACTGTAGAAAGTCAGCACTGTGACTCTCAGTATTGAGAAGTTCGTCTGGATTGGCCTTAAGTTGCTCCCAGGTTTTTCCAATAAAGTTAACACTCTGCTGCTGTTTGAGCATCTGCGTGGTAGAAAGGAAACTTCGCTGGGATTTGCAGGACTCAACTCTGCTACTAAATTGCTGTGTAGCTACCCGTCACTCCTATTACCCCTAAATCCTCCCTCAACACTACCCTCTGCCTACCACTTCTCACTGGCCATGGTGTACCATGCCTCACAACTCTCTTACAAAATCCCCCTTTCTCTCCAAACTGTTCCTATCATCCAACACTTTGATGTGGCTTCACAATAAGTCCATAATTGAGTCCCCATTCCACACTTTCCCATGCCATCCTCATTGCAATCCACTTCCATGCAGCCACAATGAGGTTGAAAAATGGAATGCAACCATGGCATACTCCACGTCTTCAATCATTTTAGGTTCTCCCATTTGCTGTTAGAATACAGACTTGACATGCAAGACCCCCATGATCTGCCTCTATATACTGTTCTGGCTTCACCTCCCACCCTTCTTCCCTTACTTACTCAGTCAGCTGAAACCACACCAGACTTCTTCATTTCTTAAAGCCAAACACGTTATTTTCCTGCTTAGGACATCTGTCTCTGCTTGAAACTTTTCTCAGTGCTAATAAGTCCCACTTACCTTCCAGGTATTAGTTAAACAACACTTCATTTGAAAAGTAGACTCCAAAGTCTTATTATTGCTTTCTAAGCCAGGAGATGCACACCTACTACTGTGCTCTAACTAATTTAGACCCTACTGTTAATTGCTATCTTGGAACAACAGTGTTCCTTTATTTCATAGCACCTCCCACAAATTAAATAAGTACATAAGTTTACAAACACACACACTGTACCAAAGCACCACAGGGTCTTGGGCCACTTTTATCTAATTTTTCATTGTATCTCAAGTAACCAGCACAGTACCTAGACCTAGTAGGTGCTCATAAAATGGGAAGTGATGAGGTATGTTGGCTTAAAAGACAAGAGCAAGGCTTGGGAATCAGCCAGATTTACAACTGATTCTTTACTCTGCCTCTCCTTGGATGGTGACCTTGGGAGAGTCATTTTACCTCTCTGCTGTTGATTTCTCAGCTAGAAAATTGAGGTCATGGTGCCTCAAAGGGTCTTGGTAATGAAGCTAAAATGGTATTATCCTGGCTCTCTCACTTCCTAGAAGGGAGGTTTGGGAGAGCCACCTAACATTTCCATTTCTCATCTGTACATAGGGGATGACAATAGCCCCTGTTTCCCAGGGCCATTGTGAGGATCAAATTAATAGATGGCAAGTGCTTAGAATATCCTCAGCTTGTGCTGAATGTCCTCCTCATCATCATCACTACAATTATTATTACCAAAAATACTTGATAAAGAGTCTGACATGGAATAATTCTTAATAAATAATGGTCATTAGTATCATTCCTCTTGTAAATTCCACTATTATTAATTAGGTGATGGAAAGGGGATGATGATGATGATGATGATGATGATGATGATGATGATAATGGTGACGTGACATTCCTTCCCAGTTCTGACTTCTGTTGAGATGACCTCAAATGCTGGGTTGAACCCTGCTTTGTGATAATATCTTATTACATTTTCATTCAACGCTGTCTAAAAGTACAGTTTATTTTTAAAAAATAATCATTTCTTATACATGGAACAATTCCTCTCACTCTACCATCTTATGGTTCTTCAGATTTTGAAGCATGAATAAATCCAGCTTCTTTGACTCTCCCAGGGAGCCTTTAATAATGAGACTGCATGTCTAATCTTCATATAATTTGGCCAACCCATTCCCTATTCTGTTTGCTCTCATATGAGAGTAGCCTTATCTTTTAATTTCACAGGTACCTCTATATTTATTAATAGAGAATGAGGTTTTTGACATATTGTTGAGCAAAAACCAGCAATTTCTAAACAGCTCTACTGAGATATGGTGTGAGTGTGAGTGTGAGTGTGTGTGTGTGTCTGTTCGTGCATGTGTGTGCAGACAGAAAGAAGGAGAGAGAGGCATTTTAAGAATGTTCAGGAAAATGTTAATTCTGGGTATTTCTGGGTGATGGGAATTTTATTTTCTACTTCATTAAATGTCTTTATTTTTGAACTGCCTGAATAGCCTACATAGGATACTTACTTTTTAATAGACTGAAAGATTAATTTAAACATTTTAAAATTCCATTAACTGTACTTACAGAATGATTTAAGACTGAATTTTAAAAAATGTGGATAGAGTTAGAGAAATGGAAGGGCAGGATAAATAAGGACTAGGTCAGTGGGAAAGCAACCTCACGGAATGAATTTTGCTGAGTTCTCACACTTCATCAGATAGACATTGGTAAGCCTGGGGAGATGCTGGCCAGTCTAACAGAATTCATTTCCATGATGCCCATGGCTTCCTCCCCCTGCCCAGATTTTGGGTGAGTAATTCCACCAGTGAAGTGCAAGTGTCTGCCCCATACCTAAAGGTCATCTGGAAGACTTGGCCTTGGTTCACATGCTGGGTCCGGTTGTTGTAACCATGTAGCATCTCTCCAAAGAGGGTGTCGTTGAATTTGGAGTCAGGTTTGAGGCATTTGGGGCCCTCGCAGACATCTGAGAGCATTAGGCAGGATTTTCCATCAGGAGCCAGCTTGTACTCCTCCACACAACTGCATGATAAAACAGAGCCGAGAGTTAGCTCCGCATGCTGGATGCCCCCATTGTGGGTGACCTACAACCAAGGCCTCTTTTGCCTGCAAAACAGGTCAGAGTTTAGGAATGGAGACAGCTATTCTGGCTGGAATCTATCTAGGGCACAGGTGTCTAGAGAGAAGCACATTAATCCTGCAAATTGGTAAATTCAGGGAAAGTCATTTGTGACATTTTGGAAGAGTCGAGGGGGAAACCACAGTGCACATCTACGCACAAAGCAAATTTAAAAACTGTTTTCCATGAACACACAGACTTTAAAAAGCATGACAGACCAATTCACAGGGAATTATCAACGAGTTCCTTGAACCAGAATCTATTCCCAGTGTATCTGTCGACTAAGGTTGAAGACTGTAGCAAAAACAAGGTTGTTATTGCCCTTGTAACTCAGAGGTGATCCTTCCAGGACCACAGACAGCTCACGGACCTGCAGCCACTGCTTCTGCTCACTTAGCAAGGTGAGCAGCCTCTGTAGGCCTCTAACTACCCAATCATAACAGCAGAAGGGCCCTTAACATGCCTCTGAGGCCGGGACCAAACAGGTCCTCCTCTATGGACCAAACAGGCATCGGAATGGGATGTGGAAATAGTATTTGCCATTTGGGGATGTTTGCAGTGAAAAAAAAATATCTCTCAGGCAGGGGGAAGGGTAGGAAACAGAGGTCTGAGGCCTCTGAAAAATCAATCCAGAAACTGGAATTCTTTTAGTGTCTACCTGTCTATGTTCCTTTGCTAGGCACTGGGAATAGGGTACACATAATAGATAAGACACACAAGAGAACAGGTTGCTCAACTGGAAAAACTTGTATAAATGTCACCTTTGCTCCTTTGGACCTCTGTGAACCCCAGCAAGTCATTTAACTTATTTGATCTTCAGCTTCCTCAATTGCAAAATGGGGTAGAAACTCCTCTCCTATATTAATTCCCTAGGCTGCTACAAGGCCCTATGACACACTGGCTGCAAAAAAAGGATTGCAAGGTATTTCACAAAATAATTACAGTAATGGTGGCAATGGTGGTGTTTACTGAGCATATACTTGCCAGGGGTACTTTGTATATTTATTTTCTTAACCATGAGAACAAGTAATTTCATCATTCATGCTTTACCCAGAATCAAAATGAGGAACCAAGAAGCATGAAGCATGTCACACTGTGAGCAAGTGGTGACGTGGCATTCAAATTCAGGTCCGGTTAGCAACAAAGGCACCCCCGTTTCTATTTGCGTGATATGACCCTGGTTAGCCTGAGCCGGGTGGAGGCAGAAAGACAGCCTATTATTTGCCTTTTTTTCTAGGATATAGAGCGAAAAATCTATTGAATCTGACTGCAGAGATACTCAGGTGCTCATATGGAAGAAGGGAGAGGCTCTGTGAGATAGTTTGGGGTGAAAATATTTCTAGGTTGAAGGAACCAGTAGCTGATGTTAGAGACATGGAACCCAACTGGAGACTGGAAGTAAAGAGGCAGATCTGAAAACCTGACCCAAGATCACTCTAGTGAGAGGCCAGGGACATCTCACACAGGAAGTTGTCACTCTCCCCTTGTTCTCTTCTAACCTCCAGTGTGTTGCACAGATGCACCGTCTTTCTCATGCTTCCCTGCACCTGCCCGAGTACAGTGGAAAGATCTTGGAAGAAAGCCTGTCCTGGTTCCCTCATCAAGTCTATTCCCCCTTCCTTCTGCATTTGTCAAATATAATTAAACTCTCCCTTGGTAAAGTTGGAGTACAGATGATACGGGTTGTATGAATGGACAAATTATATGGTAAGTTTTTAATAAAGTCTAGTTTCATCCATTTACCCTAGGAGGTTCCCAGAAAATATGAGAACTGGTTTCCTGGGATGCCTGGGTAGCTCAGGGGTTGAGGGTCTGCCTTTGGCTCAGGGCGTGATCCCAGGTCCGGGAATCGAGTCCTACATCAGGCTCCCCATGGGGAACCTGCTTCTCCCTCTGCCTGTGTCTCGGCCTCTCTCATGAATAAATAAATAAAATCTTAAAAAAAAAAGGTTTACTGAAGTAGAACTTTCTGTCTTCACACACACATGCGCACCTGTGAATACCTACTTTTGTTGTAGATGATTAAACGTTATCAAAGTCTGTAGAGTGAAATGTGGAGGTTCATTCCCACTCCTCACATATTCTCACTTCCCATTTCAGTAGTCATCATTGTTAACTATTATAGATTCTTCTAGGGCTTTTCCAATGCATTTAGAAATACAATATCATGTATATAATAAAAATTATATTACATAGCAAACTCTTAAGTACACCATGCATCGTTGTAAGTACTGCATTTGTACCTAACACTATTTCTTAGAGATCTCTTCAAATCAGTATTCATATGTGTCTTTCTGATGGTTACTTGGCATTGCTTAGTGTTAAGTGTACCCTAGTGCTTTGGGCTAATCTTTATTGATGGGCATCTTGGTTGTTTATAGCCATTGGTATTGCAAATGGTGTGATAATGAAGATCTTTGCACATATATCATTGTGCACATGCATATGTTTCTATAAAAAAATCTTATAAAAGGGATTGCTGAGTCAATGGTATATAAATTCTAAAATTTTGGTCGATTTACTAAATGGCTGTCTGTAGAGCATCTACCAGTTTACAATCCTATCACTGATGAATGAGATAGCCCATTTCCCCATATCTTTCATGTTCATTATTACCAATCTGGGATGGGAAAAATAATTCATCTTTTAAAAGATTTTCTTTCTTTTTCTTTCTTCTTTCTTTCTTTCTTTCTTTCTTTCTTTCTTTCTTTCTTTCCTTTCTTTCTTTCTTTCTATTCCTTTATTTATTTATTTAAGCAAGAACAAGAGAGAGAGAGAGAGACTGGAGGAGGTGCAGAAGAATCCCAAACAGACTCCACGTCAAGCACAGAGCCAGACATGGGGCACGATTCTACAACCCTAAGATCAGGACCTGAGCTGAAATCAAGAGTTGGACGCTCAACCAATGGAGCCACCCAGGCGCCCCAACTCAATTTGGTTTTGGTTTGCATTTCCCTGATTATTGCTGAGGTCCACCACCGTTGCATGTCACAGTCATAGGTACTTCTTCTTCTGTAGATTGTCCATCCATATGCTTTGATCATTTTTTTTTTATTGTGATACTTGTCTTTTTCCTTACTGGCTTGTATACGCTTTGCATATTTTCTGGATAGTTATCCTTCGCCTTCCATATATATTGAAATTTTCCTCTAGTCTGTAGTTGGTACTTGTATTTTATTTATTTATTTTTAAGATTCTTATTTCTTTGACAGAGAGAGAGAGAGAGAGAGCACAAGCGGGGAGAGCAGCAGAGGGAGAGAGAGAGAAGCAGACTCCCTGATCAGCAGGGAGCCGGACACAGGGCTCCAGATCCCAGGACCCCGGGATCATGACCTGAGCCGAAGGCAGACCCTTAACTGACTGAGCCACCCAGGCGCCCCTGTAGTTGTATTTTAATCTTAGTTTTGTTATCTTACAACCTCTCAATCCTGGCCCTTCATTGCTTCTGAATTTGGCGCATTGCTTAGGAAGCCACAAGATGACAAAACACATTTCTGTATATTATTTTAGTATTTATATGAGTTTTTTTCATCTTTGGCTTTTTAATCTGTATGGATTTAATTTTGCCCATGGGGGAGTGATTATTTTAACTTAATTATTTTTAAAATGAGTAACCATTACCTGGAGAGTCCATCTGGTTCACTAGCTAATGTAAAATGCTATTTTGTCATATACTAAATCACTACGCATACCCTGTACACACGGTTGGAACTCTTGCTATTTAGTGGTCTGTATATTCCTGCAATAATTCTATGCTACTTGAATTACTGTGGCTGCACAGCACGGTTTGGATACAATAAAATAAGTCTCCTCTTCATCATAAACACTGATTTTCTATCTCAAAACTTCCTCTCTGCTCTTACTATTTTTCCCTTGAAATGAATTTTGTAGTTGACTTGTCAAATTGTATATAAAACCCAAGCAGGGGGCACCTGGGTGGCTCAGCGGTTGAGCATCTGCCTTCGGCTCAGGGCATGATCCTGGGGTCCCAGGATCGAGTCCCACGTTGGGCTCCCCGCAGGGAGCCTGCTTCTCCCTCTGCCTGTGTGTGTGTGTCTCTCTCTGTATGCTTCTCATGAATAAATAAATAAAATCTTAAAAAAAAAAATCCCAAGTCGAATTTTGGGTCATATTACATTGAATTTGTAGACCAGTTTGGGGAAGATTTAATTTTATTTTTCCTGTTAGAGATATATAGAGGGAGTCAACTCTGTGCTAGGCAATTCCACCAACTGTGGCGAACATCATGTCTTCTGCTCACCAGCCTGGGTCCTCCTCCTGGGTATGCAGTGTAGACTCTGCATGCATCCAATCATCTCTCTGGCAGTTGAGCCAGAGGGACCATGTGACGGAATTCTGAATAATGGAATCTGTGCTTTTGTGATATAAATTGCTACCAGTCTCAGCCCTTCAAGACACCCTGTATGATTCCCAAGCCTTCTCTCCTCTTGCTACGGAGCCTGGAGACCACATGCTCCGAATGCACACCACAGGACGGAAGAGGGTTGCTTCGATCACAATGGATCTCGCAGGGAAAGCTTGCAATGAGCTTCTGTGTACAAGCTTCCGGCTTGGGAGCCTTCCTTTGTTACCGCAACCTACTTTATCACATCCTAGCACCTTTACAGTTGCAAGTTTTCTAATTCAGGAACATAGTTTGCATCTCCATTTATAAAGTATTCCTTTACAACCTGCACTGAGGTTTTAGACTTCTGGTCGTGAAAGTCTTGTCTTGCGCATATCATGTTGGAGCTTATTCACAGGTATTTATGCAACATAAGATGCTCCAGAGTTTACAGACATGCGTTTTGGATCTAGACCACTAGAGGCCAAATCCTGATTGCATCTCCTATTGACTGTGTGGCCTTGGACAAAATGCTTAACCTCTCTATACTTCCTTTGCTTACCTATAAGTGGGTCCCACCTCACAAAGCCATTCTAAGGATAAACCTCTGGAATTTGGGTTGGTAATGGCTGCTATTATTACAATCTCTTCCACTCCAGGAATAGGATCCGTTTTTCACTTGTGTTTTCCCTTATATTTTTTAGTTAGTTTTTGCTGATATTGAGGAAAGCTATTACTGATTTCTGTGGCTTGATTTTTCATCCTACCACATAAGGAGCTCATCAGTTCTAACACATCTACCAGATTTTTCTAGATGGATGAGGATACATTTGCCAAGTTTGGGTATTAGAACTTCGCCAGGATTTTAGAATAAATTAGAAAACTGCCCTTTTATTTTCTTTCTCTGGTTCAGTTTATATGAGATAGTGGTTATGCATTCCTTAATGATTTGATAGGACCTGCCTATAAATCCTATGAGTTCATGTCTTCTTTTCAATTGTAGATATTCAGTTCTCTGATCATTTTATTTTATGTTATCTCTCTGTTTAGACTTTCTACACCATCATGACTCAAACTTGGTAATTTACATTTTCTTAGAAAATAATGCATTTTATCAAGACTTTCAAATTTATTGGTATAAAGTTGTACATAGGATTCTCATTAAATTTGTTTTATCTTCTGTGCTTCTATGGTTATGTCCCTAGCTCATTCTTAATGTGTTTATTTGTGTTTTCTCTCTCTCTCTCTCTCTCTCTCTCTCTCTCTCTCTCATTTGAACAGGCTTTGCATTTTATTGATGAGCCTCTCTCTCTCTTTTTTTTTTTCTATTTCATTTATTTCAACTTTTATTTGTATTAATTCCTTCCTGCTGCTTTCTTTGACTTTGCTTTATAATTCTTTTTCTGGCTTCTTGATTTGGATGCTTTATTTTGTTTATTTTCAATCTGCCTTGCTTCTCAATAAATGCCATGGGGCTTCTGATTGCTTAGCCTATATTCTATGAATTTGATATGCAGCTTTCCTGCTCCTACTCATTTCTAAAGAAGTGGTCATTTGAGTTTGATTTTTTTTTTCACCCAACTGTTACTTAGACATTTTTTTTTTTTTTTTTTAGTTTTCAAGTAGAGACATTCATCTACTAGCTAGATTGATATTAATATGTAATAATACTGCATTCTAGTCTCAGAATAAAGCTTGCATAATTTCTACTTTGGTGAATTTATTGAGACCTCATGCCCCTTACTCAAGGGAGACAGGTGTTGAGCTCAGAGTTTGGATCTAATTAAAACTGGGTTCAAACAGAGGCTATGCCCCCTACCAGCCATATAACCTTGATCCCATCTGTTAACTTTTCTAGGCCTCAGTGTCACAATCTATTGAGTGGGGATAATAGTTATCCTGATCACAGGGTCAATGTGAGAACAGAGATAACCTACATAAAGGACAACATTGTATCTATCATGCCTCAGACTCCTGTCACACATGGTGGCATTGCAACGCTGCTGCTGCTAGTTATTAGTACTATTATGGTCATATATTGCTCGCTCCAATTATTTCATGTTAGCCCATTTACATTTACCAGAGAGTGTAAAATCATTTCCAGTGCTTCTCAAATTCTACGTGTAGAGTTCTCTCTAGATCCAGATTTCTTAAAGCCAACAGAGTGGCCTTTCTTTGACTCTTTATTATTATTATTATTATTCAAGCTACATAATTGGGAACTTTGATGTGCCATCCATCGGAAATACATTTACTATTTACATATTTTAAATATATGAACACTAGCATATGCAATTATTACATTTAAATATGTACATTACATACGTACACATGCATCCGTGCATCCGTATGACATATGTATACACAAACACGCGTACACACGTGCACATATGCACAGCTCAGCCCTACAGCCCAGATTGCACAGTCTACTGGAGTCTTTTTTCTATGGATGAACTGACTAGCTCCCTATCACAACCTGTAATAGGTAGAATAATGGTGCCCCCCAAATGTCTGTGTCATAATTTGCAGAGCCCACAAATATGTTACCACACGTGGCAAAAGGAACTTTGCACGTGTGATTAAGACTTTTGAGATGGGAAGACTGTTCTGCGTTATATGGGTCGGCTCAGTGTAATCGTAAGGGTCCTTCTAAGAGCACGAGAAGTAGACATATGTGCCCGAGAAGGAGATACAGTGTGGAAACAGAGAAAAGACAGAGACAGAAACAGGCTGTTCCTCTGGCCTTCAAGTCTTACTGATGCCTGGATTTTGGGAATTCTGATCTCCACAGCTGTAAATAATAAATCTGTGACGTTGTAAGCCACTAAGTCTGTGGTGATTGATTAGGAAACCGATGCAAGATCCTAACAGGGCGGTACGGCTCCTATTTTCAGATGGGAGTGGTTAAGTGACTTGCTCATGAAGCGGTGTTGACACTTGTTGACAGCGGTGGCAGGACATAGACCTGGGGGTTCATATTTCAAAGCAAGTGAGTGAGTGTGCGTGTGTGTGTGCGTGTGTGTGTGTGTGTGATTTTAGGCATATTACAATTGTGAGTTCATGGTGATTTTGTTTTGTTTTTTGTCTGGAAGTAGGAAAGGATTGTGTGTGGCTCAGCAGAAGAGGAGTGAGGGGAGATAAAAGGCCCCTTATTATACTTAGTAAGACACTGAAGAGATTCAGGGAGGTGGAAAAACCAGGGACTCCTAAAAACACAGGGACTCAGAGGTAAATGATCCTCTGAGTTTTGAAACATGAGGAACTCTCTCCCCCAAGCTACCTCAGGGCAAAGATGGATGATTTATGCAAAGGTCTGTTTAGTTGTTGGTTTCTGTTCTTTTTTTTTTTTTTCCATGCTACATAATTATACAGTTTCTTTAGAACATTCTGTCGTCTGGGAGATTTTCTTACAGAAATTCTAAAGCGTGTAGGCTCACAGGAAACCAGCCAAGATCTGCATGAAACTATATTTATACATATGCCAAAATGAAAAACATAAAATAAGTACAAAGATACAAACTGGGCATTTTAGCTGAAGGCAATGAATGTGTTACCCTTAACACACCTATCACATTATAGAGAACACTAGAACTAGATGGGTCCTTAGAGATTGCACCATAAAACCTATGCGTGTTTAGCCAACAGCATATTTTATTTAATCCTTAGAGCAGTATCATGAGATGGGGAGTTTCATTTCAATACCGCCACCAAGGACCCCAAGGCTTGGCCCTTTAAAATTCCACGACCAAGATCACAGGAGCACTTTGAACAACCAGTACCTTGACCTGGATCGTTTTACTCCGAATCTAGCGCTCCTTCTACTTCAGCACAAATGACTACTTCCAATCTGCTTGTCTTTCCAAAGAGGAAATCAGGACCTTATAGAGATAGGGCGTTTACACAGATCCTCAGAGTAGCAGAGTATTTATTTATTTATTCGTGTAGTTACGTGCTCAGGTGTTCATTCATTCCTCAGTGGTTCACAGAACCAAAAGTTATATATTGAAATGCATAGACTAGAAACTTTTTTTTTTTTTTTTTAAATAGGGGAGAGAATCAAATCCTAGGGAAAAAAAAAACTAAAAACAGAGAAAAGGTCAGGTAAGAAGAGCTCAAAAAACTGCACACCTCATAGGCTTGGAGCAGTGTCGGGGATGAATTGAAGCATCCCACCACCAAGACAAGAGGGCAACAGGTGCTCTTCCAGCTTTGCCGAATCTGACACTTGTGATGAATGCCAGCCTGGGGCTGTCAGGACCAGGGCTCTCTGTGGCCTAGAAGGTAAGGTCCTCAGCCACACAAATCCTTCCAACCAACGTCATGGGGGTCTTTCTCATGAAGGCCCTCAGGCTTGTCCCAACATTAACCAAAATAAAGATTAGTAAGACTGTCCTCAGAGTGGTCTCCACCTGAAGGTTTCACGTGAGGGAAAACTTTAGTTTGTAGAAAATCTATTTTGAATGTAAGGTATCTAAAGGTATTCTTTAGAAAAGAAGAAAGAAGGGATCCCTGGGTGGCGCAGCGGTTTGGTGCCTGCCTTTGGCCCAGGGCGTGATCCTGGAGACCCGGGATCGAGTCCCACATCGGGCTCCCGGTGCATGGAGCCTGCTTCTCCCTCTGCCTGTGTTTCTGCCTCTCTCTCTCTCTCTGTGACTATCATAAATAAATAAATAAAAATTAAAAAAAAAAAAGAAGAAGGGAAGGGAAACAGAATTCCACGGACAATTCTGATTAAATTATATAACAATGTATCTACCATAAGATCCTTAAAACTAGCATTTCACCTAACACTAAGAAAAACTTTTTTTTTAAACTGTCAAAGTATAGAATGTAAAATGCATCCTAATTTTGGAGATGTGAAAATGGAAAATGTGGTCACTTTACAACCAGTGATATATGTTTCACCACTGCAGGACTTGTCAGGGCCTTTACTATCCCCAGGTGCACAGCGAACCTTAAAGGCAGGTCTAGACTACAGACTTTCCCATGTGGGTCTTGACCCCTGAGCTGCCCCTTTTGGCTTTCAGCTGCATACGGGACTAAGGCTTCACAGAGCCCATCGTGGAAACACCCTCTCTGAACGAGTAGACGAACTTGTGTGCGCTTCCATCAGCTGTCCATGAAGACGTCTTACACCTGAGCTTTTGTGCAAAATGTTTCAAGCGGCTGGGGGCATAAGGTTGTAATGTTTAACAAGAACGTGGATGTTCTGTGTGAACCCTGGGAGGTAAACTCCTCTTCCTGCCATCAGAAGTCGGGGGAAGGGGGATGTAGCCTAAAAGTCAGAAACCACAACAAAACAAGCATCCAAATGAATGCCTTCCACACCTCTGCAACTAGTTACTGGTGGTTAGAGCTCAGATCAGTGTCTCCCTCCCAGAGGCCGGCGAGAGAGCGTGCAAGCTTTGACGGTGAGAGTGAGCGGCCTCCAGTTCACGATGGATATCAAACACATGTGTTGACCTCCTCTCCCTCCTAAAATCACATAAAAATTGACATTAAAACGATATGCAGGGGATCCCTGGGTGGCCCAGTGGTTTGGCGCCTGCCTTTGGCCCAGGGCGCGATCCTGGAGACCCGGGATCGAATCCTACGTCAGGCTCCCAGTGCATGGAGCCTGCTTCTCCCTCTGCCTATGTCTCTGCCTCTCTCTCTCTCTGTGTGTGACTATCAAAAAAAAAAAAAAACAAAAAAAAAAACAAAAAAAAAACGATATGCATATGCTGGTAAGGACTATGTGAGGCTGGACGTGCTCTGTGAGCCCCTGGTTTTCAATACATTTTCATCACATTTTAAATTAAATTACATGCAAATACAGTAAACACATCCCCACTTGGAGAGAGAAGCTTGGGAGCCTCTTGTCCCAGTGTCACCTCCTAAGTGGCTCTGAGACCCTGCCGGGCCTCAGTTCCCTCCTCAGAAAGATCCGAGAAACACTCGAAACTTCAAACATATTAATGGACTTGACCACGATTTATTTTAAAAACATACAGGGAACGTGTCTCCCTGTATTATGCAGGGAAATTATGCAGCAAATTATGTCAGGGAAAGGTAGTTTATCTCCTAAAGCAAAAGAAACCTCAGCCTTCCTTTTGTCAAGTCAAGACAACTGTATAATCCACTATGGGTTTGGGGTTTTTTGTTGTTGTTGTTGTTGTTGTTGTTGTTGTTGTTTTTCCTTCCCCTGTTGACTCCGGTTGCCAAGAAGCCCAGAGCTGAATTTATCTCACATTGAGTGACGCCCCGTGTCAGGCTCCTGAAACCCTTCCTCCCTTTCTGCTTCTCTCCTTACAAATGGCTCTGGTTGGTCCTGTCTTTATATTGTGCGTGTGTGTGTGTGTGTGTGTGTGTGTGTGTGTGTGATACATTGGGTTTATGTGGATAATACTAAGTTCTCACCAAAGAATGCACGGAATCCATTACACACACACTCTACAAATGATACAAACTTGGTTGCTAGGTAACCTACAGAGGTGGGGGGGGACGCTGCTCCCTCACCTGTAAGATTCATTCTGGATGCTTCTGCTCAGTTTCCAATGACCTTCTCCACTTCTCTCAAATTCACCTGCTTCTCTCTACCACGCGGCCACCGGTGCTCCATCAACATCAATCGGGCCAGGTGAGGCTCAGCCGCCTGTCCTCAGTGTCCCCTCTGTCCCTGGTGGACAAGGACTTGTACTCAAGTCCCCACAAAGGACCAGGCACAGAGTAAGCACAACAAATCCTAGGGAGATGAATTCTTTAATTCGACAATTGCAGTTGTGAAGCAGTTCTGGGGACAACTGAGTGAAGGACAAACGGGCTAGGTCGGGGGCCACAGAAGCAGGCCCACGAAAATCCCCAAAATACAGAGGTGTAAGGAAACCAGAGATAAAGGAAGAAGCCAGAGCACCCTGCCCTGGGTGTGGGGGGAGCGCGTCTTGTCATGACACTCATCTGTGACCAACGGACAATAACCAGACCCCAAAGAAGAAGCAAGCCATTAAAGATGTTACCACCAGTCCTTACTCAGTGGTGATGCCAGTAGATAATGTTAAAAGGATTTAGGTCTCCTGCTGAGGCTCTCAATAAAAGACCAACCCTCAAGCCCTCGGTGGCCCCCCTCTCACTCCCGGGAGCTCTCTCTGTATCTTAATAAACTTCTATCCCTTTGCTCACTCCTGTGTCTGTGAGATTCATTCTTTGACTCCGTGAGACAAGAACCAAGCCCTCCCGTATCACAACCAAAGCGGAGTGACAAAGGATGTCCACAGGTGACTGAGGCCTCGTCGCCAGCCATGAGACGTCCGCAGTGTGATGAGGACCACAGGGGAAGGCAGGTAGGGCCAAAGAGCCACGGGGCGACCACAGAGAGAAGCTCGGGCTGGGGGGGCAGGAGCAGGGGGTGACCCCAGGGCAAGATACTTTATGCAGTCGTGCGGACCTTGGCCTGACTAGGGGCGGACGATCAGGGCAGCTGGCAAGAGGTCCAGTCGGCAAGGTTGCCCAGATGCCTCTGGGATAAACTGGAATTCCAAGGAAGGCAAGCTGGGGACAAAGCAGAAGTGGACGCCCACGTCCTCCCCCGTGGGAGGCGCTCCTGGTTGCCCAAAGGCTAGGAGGGGAAACACAAACAGTTCACCTACAGACATCACAATCCTGCAAGACCTGAGTCACCCTCAGTTCACAAATGTCTTAGTAATTTTCCAGAACAAAGCATTTTTATCAATAACCTCGATTCCAGAAGGTTAAATGTCCTTACAACTTGCAGCCACTGATGAATATTCCTCCAGGAAGCTCCCAAGGATGTTAATGTTAATGCCTTCCTAGAAGGAAAAGCAACCTTAACCTGATAAGGGCAAGGATACAACCCTTTTGGGGCCCCTGGGTGGGCTCAGGGAATGAGCATCTGCCTTGGACTGGGGCTGATCCCGGGGTCCTGGGATGGAGTCCCTCTGGCATCCGGATCCCCACAGGGAGCCTGCTTCTCCCTCTGCCTGTGTCTCTGCCTCTCTCTCTGTCTTCATGAATAAATAAATAAAGTCTTAAAAAAAAAAAAAAAAAGACCCCATAGCTAGAAGTGGCCAGAGGCCAGGAGTGACACAAACTAGAGCCACACAGCCTGGGTTGAAACCCTAATGCCTCCATTTAGCAGCTGTGAGACCTTGGGCAAGTCACAGAGCCACTCTGTGCCTGGTTTTCTTGGTGATAACAGGGGATCCTAATAGACCCTCCCTTGTAGAGTTGTTACGAGAATCACATTGTAATCAAAGCACTTAGCACGGTCAGGGCACGTAGGACACACCTCCTAAGAGCTGCACCGACTCCATTAAACCTGCACGGAGCGGGGAAGCTCAGAAAGGTCACAGAGCTCAGAGCACGTCTGGAAGGTGCCCTTGAGCACAGGTTTGTTTTCCTGGCTTAAAGCAAAGGCCTGCGGCTTCTCTCCACCAACTTTCTCACAAGTACCTGCTAATGGCTTTCATTGTTTTGTTTATAGTGCTTCGAACGAGTGTGGGTAACTTCTCATTTGCATCCCTAAAAGGCAATTTTCAAAACACGTCCTGTCCTCCTGACACTGCAGTGGGTTTTAGGAGACCCGGGGTTTTCCTGTCTTTTCTGTCCTGCTCCTCAGCATTTGGATGGTCTTCAACAGCTCCCAGCACACCCCCGTGCCCATTCAGTCTTATTTAATTAAGATTTTCAGAGCTCTTCATATACTTTGGATACTGACTCCGTACCGGGTACATCATCACCCAACACACCGACAAACAATCCCATTAGAAAATGGCCAGAGGACCTGAAGAGCCACGATCTCTGACAAGACCTTCCAGTGGCCACCAGACACGTGAAAAGATGTTCAACATCACTAAATATCAGAAAAATGCAAATCAAAACCACAATGAGCTAGCGCCTCAAACCTGTCAGAAAGGCTGGTATCAAAAAGACAGGAAATAGCAGGAGCTGGCGAGGATGTGGGAGAAAGGGAGCCTCCGTGCACTGCTGGTGGCAACGTAAATTGGTGCAGCCACTGTGGAAAACAGCATGGAGGTTCCTCAAAAAAAATAAAAAAATAAAAAATAGAACCACGGTGAGATCCAGCACTTCTACTTCTGGGTATTTACCTGAAGGAAACGAAAACACTAACTGGGAAGGATGCACGCGCCCCGATGTCTGTCGCAGCACCATTGACAAGAGCCAAGACGCAGAAGCAGCCCCCGTGTCCATCCGCGGATGGATGGATAGAGAAGACGCGGGGTAGAGATGCGGTGGGATCTCACCAGCCCTACCTACAAACAGGATGCCATCCTGCCATTTGTGACGACACGATGGGCCCGGAGGGCGTTCTGCTTCTTGAGAGAGGTCAGAGAAGGAAAAATACCATAGGATTTGGCTCCTCCGTGGGATCTAAACATCACAACACACAAAATGAAACAGAAACAGGGATACAAAGAGCAGACTGGTGGTCGCCAGAGGGGAGGGAGGGGAGGCGGAGGGACAGGTGAAACAGGAGGGGGGATGGGGGGATGCGGGAACAAAGGTCAGTTATAAATAAGGAAAGGGTTGGAGGGGGTGCGGACGGATGACTTAGCAAATGCAGTCCAGAGTGGTGTGATAGCTTTGACACGTCGTAACTACACCCAGCGGTGAGCACCTCGTAATAATGTCGGATCACTAGGTTGTGCATCTAAGACGGATGTATTGTGTCTCAACTGTACTTCAAAAGGTGCTGTGTGGGAGCCCGGCGGGGGTGGGGGGGTACAGGTACAGGTAGTCACACCCACCGCGGTGTAACGCATCTCAGTCCTCACGACAACTCCACGCAGAGATGCTGTCACCATCCCTGTCTCACAGGTGAGGAGAGGGAGGCACAGGGATGGCAAGGAACTTGCTCAAGGTCACACAGGCAGGAGGTGATGGGGGAGCACGGGGCTGGCTGAGGACGAAGCCCGAGCCCAGGGCGGCACGTTCACAAGCCCTTGAAACAGGCAGAGGGACCTTCCTGGACGGACTCAGCTGCCTCGATGCTCATACTTCGCTCAGGACAAAAGGCAATCTCAGCCCGACCCCCAGGATCCTGTGAGTCTACTTTAACACATAAAAAATTCCTTTAGAGATTTCCTTTATCTCTAACCCCCAAGACACGTGTGGGTGATCATCCCCCAAGCATGTGGCCCACGGATACACATCTGAGGGGCTCGTGACTTAGGCTTTATTAGACGGTAGGGAGTGACCTTTTCCCAACAATAGCCAGCCCCCTATAAGGGGGAAACCTTCTGGAAAGTTCTGGAAACCTTGCTTCCAGAATCCCTTAGAGAGCAGCTATCCCCAAACCCCTCCCGACTCCCAGGCATGCAATCAGCCTCCCGTCACAGGCCCGGGGCAGCAGCTCTCCCTGCCCACGGGTCCTGGCCCCCGGCTTTAATAAAACCACCATTTTGCACCCAAGATGCCTCACGAATTCATTCCTGGTGTCGGCTCCGGACCTCACCCCAGCAAACCTCACCTGTGTTCCAAAACTTCATGAGAGGCAGTGAGCAAGCCGTACCAGCCCCGCGACCTTGGGCACCTGATTTAACCTTATTGGACTAATAAACCGTAAGCACTTTGCATTCTTCACGACCATCTTTACGTTGAGGTCAATTTTACTAAAAAGTCTAGAGACGAGGAAACCGAAGAGCAGGGTGTCCTGGGAGGCCTGCCCAACGTCCAAGAGCGTTCTCCGGGGAGCTTGAAGGAGGGTCAACGTCTGCGGACGCCGCCTGACCCCTGCAGGCCGCGGGGAGGGGAGGTGGCCCAGCCCATTCCTGCGACCCTGCTGCCACCGGTCCTGTTGTTTCCCACAGAAGGACCCCCCCCCCCACACACACACACACACAACCGCAAGTGCACAGGGAGAAAAATAAGGATAAGAACACCCCTGATTGTGTATTCAAGCCTCGGATCTAAGCCCATGCATAATTTACTCAACAGTGCCCTGCAGTCACTTACGCGGAGGAGAGACAGCTATAAATTCAGGTCTGCATACACTAATTTATTTCTTATTTATTTTACGGGTACATATCTCGGGACCCCAGCAAGCTGCTCCGACAGCTGCTCAGAGGCACCTGCAGCCCCAAGTGTAACCGGGGCAAGAGGGCGAGACCCCGAAACACGTCCCAGAAGGAAAACTCTGGAGCCCAGGACTAGAGCCAGGCGGGTAAAACTAATTTCCTGTTAAACTGGGATTAAACTCCGACAAGCGGCCCCACCCTCTTGTTCTGGAAAAGTTCTCGTTCAATCTCACAGTTTTTCCATCTGAGCAAAGCCCTGAGCCTATCTCGGGGACCGACGCTCCTGCAGGAGCAGCACGGGATCATCTGTGCGAGTCACCGAAGGTCAAGGGATGAGCTGATTTTTTAAAAAATTATTATTGTTTTTTTATTTGGATGAGCTGATTTTTAAAAACGAAGATGTCACCACAAGGAGAGTGACGGAGAGAAGAAAATGTCCTGTGCGGGGTGCCACTCGTGATGGAGGTAACTCCGCACTCGGAACGAGGCAAACGGGACGAAATGGTGGGGCTGCCGTCCAAAGCCGTCATTTTACAGGGGGTCAGAGTGGCCCAGGGAGGACAAGTGGCTTGCCCTGGGGCGCTCTGCAAGCTGCTCCCAACGTGCCCTTCCTGCAGTTTCCAAGGGATTTTTACATCCCACCGAGGTCTAGCAATGGCCCGCGCGGGGCTTCCTTCCTGCCCTGTCTCCAACCGCCTCCCCGCCTACCAGGTCTCCTCTCACCGAGGGCTCCAGGGCACAGGCAGCCCGTCCCTGACCACCAACCAGGTCCTGCACGAACGAGGCTGGAAGCCTGGCCTCAGCACGCACCTGCTGGCTTCTCCGCGGCCCCTTCCAGGTGCCCGCTCCTGGCCGGGGCTCCAGGGGACACCGAAGGGGCAGGGGGCTCCGGCACAAAACGGTCCCCGCCCTGGGACTCAGCCTGGGCACGGATCCCATTGATTCTGAGTCTTCGCCAGTGACTTATTTTACTTCTTCCTGTCCTCGTCCCTCTGCTCAAGAGAAGACGGTCCTGTGGCCTTGTCTGGGAGACCGGGCGGGAGAGGCCCTTCCGGGGCTCTGACCACAGCTCCCGACCTTCCCCGGGTCCCCCCGCTGTGGCCTCGGTGGCCGACACTCACCCGCAGAACATGAAGATGGTGCTGGAGGTGGCGTCGTAGGGCAAAGGCAGCGTCTGCTGCAGGCACAGCTGCTCACAGCCGCCGTTGAAGCCGTCGGAGCAGTCGATCCCTTTGGAGTGGTCGTAGCATCCCGAGCCGTCCTTCATGGGCCTCAGCTCCTCGGGGCACTGCTCGGGAGAGAGCAACAGGGCGGTCAGGGCCTGGGCGCCGTCCCGTCACGCCCTCTCCCCCCACCCTCTGGGACGGGCCACGTGTCGGGGGACCATGGAGACCGTTCCATGGGGCCGGCGAACCGTCCTGTGGCTGCGCAGACCCTCAGGTGCCCGCCTGGGGGACGGGGCTTTTGTGATCAGCATCTCAGCAGCCTCGTGGGAACCAAAGGAGGTCCCCGCAGTGAAGCACAGGGGTGCAGGCTGCACGCGGCAATCCCACGGGCATCGCCGGGGCTCCCATCGGCCCCTACTTATTGTAGCACAGTCGGGTCTGCCGCGGATACAAAAATATGTATACGTCACTCTGGCAGGCAGCCAGATACAGAGATGCAGCCCATATGAATCTACATCCCAGCTCTTCCTCTTCCCCCCCTGCCATCGGGGCCAGGGATTCACCGTCGCAGGGCCTCAGCCTCCTTACCTATTCCTGGGGCGCGGCACCTGCACCTACGGGTTTGGCCGAAGCTTAGACTGGATGGTGGGAGCGTGCACCTAACTTCAGAATTGGGCGACGTGGGACCCGTCCCACGAGTTCTCCCCCTTCCTGTCTTGAATGTGCCCCTTCGTCTCCATCTCTGTCTCTGGGGTCCTGAATGGGGCCTCCTCTGGGATGCCCACAGCTGGAGCCCACAAACTGCAGTCTGGTCTCCTCCACACCATCCTCCTAACGGCCAACAGAGGGGTGCCTCTAAATCATCCCTTCCCAGGTGAAATAAATAAATGCATTGTCCACAAGGACCACGCCTGGAATCTCCCTTAGGCTAAGAGGTGAGGTCCTCTGCCGGTGCTTCAGATCCTCGGCCTGCCATGGCCACCTCTCTCCAGGTAACCAAACCAGCAGCCCTCCAGGTCCTAAAACCCCCAATGACTCCCAGGGAGAGTGACCGCAGTCAAATAAATGCTCTTATCACCGTGCCTGGCATCTGCCAAGAGCCCCGTCAATGGAAGATCCCACGCCGTAGGGACAACTGGCTATTTATTTTCCATCATTTGATGAGCCGAGCTCATCTCGTCCTGTGTGGCAGGCGGAGAAGCAGTACCAAGTTTCCTGCATCTGGGACTGAAAACCAGGTACCAGGCTTTAATTTCAGTCACCCTGCTGGCATTTCCTGTCCACAGAGATGAACACCCAGAGCTCAGCCCTCCTCATCCATCACTGGACATCACTGATTAAAGTGCCCCCACAGTACACCCGCCCACCCACGCCCTGCTCCCCGGGCCCTTCCCCCAAGCCGCCATCCTGCGAGGCGTCAATAATACACGCACGCAAAAATCAATTATTTACAAAGACCACAATAACAACAACAACAATAACAACAACAAAAGGTCACCCTCCTGGAAATTAAATTTTGCCTAAGAAGAATCCATAATTACAAATGCACGAGAGTCCTCTGAGACATTTGAGACTGGCGCCGGGGAGGGTGACGGAGAAAGTAGGTTATAAATGGCCTTTGTCAAGCTGCAGAAAGGTTATAAAACCGGCCACATTTTGTGCTTAAAAAGAAAAATCAATTTTCCATGTGAGTGAAGTGCTGTAAATATTAATACAAGCTCGGAGGAAGGTCCTGCTTGTCTGGGAGTACCCATGGTCGGACAGGGGCACCTGCTCCTGGGGGCGTTCGGGAGCCACTTAGGGGTCCTCCGGGCTGGTGTGTCTGTCCGCAGGGACTCGGGGTGAGCGCTGGGAGGAATGACTGACCTTCTCACCAGGTGACAGGATACATCCCAGCTCCGAGTCACTCAGAGCGCTTCCCACCCCCTGCTGATTCTCTGCTACTTTTGTTCTTTAAAAAAGTAGGTTCTGAGAAGGACAATCATCCTATGGTGTCACTCATAAGGGGACTATAATAAATAGAGAAAGGGGTTATAAGGGAAAGGCGGGGACCTGGTGGGGAAAATCAGAGAGGGAGACAAACCATGAGAGACTCCTGACTCTGGGGAGCACACAAGGGGTAGTGGAAGGGGAGGCGGGCAGGGGGATGGGGTGACTGGGTGACGGGCACTGAGGGGGGCACTTGACGGGTTGAGCACTGGGTGTTAGACTACATGTTGGCAAATTGAACTCCAACAACAATTTTAAACAATTATGAATGAATGAATGAATGAATGAATGAATGAATGAATGAATGCAGGTTCCGTAATCCAGGCAAGACCTAAACACTTAACTGTTTTCACTCGGCTGGCCCTTAGGGCAGACCTATGAGGCAGCGTGGGAGGCTGACGATGTGTCTCCCCAAGATACGTTTCTGTCCTGAGCCCCGAAGCCTGGGAATGTCACCTGCTACGGTAAAAGCTTTGGCAGACGGGATTAAACAAATTCTTGCATTAAGCGGCCCACGTGGATTATCAAGGTGGATGTAAACGTGGCCGTGAATGTCCTCCTAGAGGCACAGAAGAGAAGGCCATGTGAGGGCAGGCGGAGACCTCAGCAGCGTGGCCCCAAGTCAGCAAAGGCCACAACCCCGGGAGTTGGAAGGAAGCCAGGGAGCCCCCGGGACGGGGGTGTGGGGGGAGCAGGCCCCTGACAGCACCGTGACCAGACCTCCGCCCTGTGGAACTGAGAGAGGGTACAGCCCCGGCATCTGAGGCCACACGGTTTGCGGTGGTTTGGTACAGCAGCCACTGGAACCAGCTCAGGGGGCAGTGTCCTTAAGTCCCATTTCATAGATCGGGAGACACGGCTCTCCAGGCCCTCTGGCTCCGTAGCTCCCAACCCGGGCAACCCACTCCACTCCCCCGTCGGTCCTGGCTCGGGAACCGGGGCCAAGAGGGATTCAGAGCTGACCTAACGTCCTGACTTTAAAATTGAGGCTCAGAGAGGAGAAGAATGTCCATCACCCCAACCCCCCCGACACATGAGCAGAGGGTGCGGGGCCCTGGTCGCAGCTTGGGGCTCCGCCCACCGTACTTACTACCCTTGACATGGAAGCACCTTAGGGCTGAAGACAAACTGGAGGATGACTTACAGGTGGGAAACTGAGGCTCGGGGAGGGGAAGGCCCTTGATTGACACAACCCAGCCAAGGACAGGCAGAGCTGGAATGAAACTCGCATTTGGTCTGCGACCACGGGAGAGGTGTTCTGAGCAGCTGAAGCGGGGTTGCCAATCACCCCACATGCTCGTCCCTTCACCTGGCGTGGACATGACGCCCCGCGTCCTTGCAGGTGGGCGAGGGCAGCCTAGATCTAGCAGATGACTTGCGTATTAGGTCCATCATTTCACTGCGTGTCCTCCGTCTCTCCCACCCAAACGCTGAGCTGGTAGTACAGGGGCCTTCCCGCCTCGTCCCCCCGCTGCTTTGCACACCGAGCGCAGCGTCTGCAACCCAGAGGCCACTCGCTGCTCTCTGAGTGAGGCCTCTGGGCGCCCGGCGGGAAGGACAGCGCCCCTGGGTGTTGACTTGGGGTCTGCACCCAGACTCCGCTTCTCAGCAGCCGCCGCCGCACCCCTTGCCAACGACTCAGCCTCATCTGTCTCCATGTGATCACCGTAAGGAGTAAACAGAGTCGTATCCCGCGTAGAAGATGCTCCCCAAGGGCCCCCGCCTCCTGGTGTTCGCACCCCGTGCCGTCTCCTCCCACCCGGCACCAGCGCGGGCTGCGTGACCAATAGCATATGGTGGCACCGATGGTACATCACTTCCCAGATTAGATTAGAAAAGACTTGCCTCCGTCTCCCTCCCTCTCTTCCACTTGCTGTGGTGAAATCCAGCTGCCGTGGTGTGAGCAGCACTAGAGGGGGTCGCATGGGGCAGGCACCTGAAGCCCCCGGCCAACAGCCAGCACAGGACTCCGCGTGGAAGCTGAGCCTCCAGCCCCAATCAGACCTGTCAGCCTCACAGTGGCCAGACCCACCCAGCTGAAGCCACTCCTGAATTTCTTTCTTTTTTTTTTTTTTTCATATTTGCTTTTTACATTTTTTAAATTTAAATTCGATTTGCCAACATAGAGTATCCCATCAAGTGCCCTCCTCAGGGCCCGTCCCCCAGTTACCCATCCCCCCCACCACCACTCCTGAATCTCTAACCTTCAAAGATTATCCGACACAGTAAAACCTTTTAGTGTTCAGCAGCTCGATTTGGGGATAATTTGTTATGCAGCCGTCGATGACTAATACAGTGAACGAAATGTGTCAAATGCCCAGCACGGCGCTCCACAAGTGGCAGCTGTGGCTGTGGGTAATTGGAAGGAGCTAGGAGTCTAGCGTGAGGGATGAGGCCTATTACGTCCCTGTCAGACAGAGGACTAGTAACAGGACAAACAAGCGCAGTATAATTTGAAAGGGAAAATAAAAACCCTGCAAGTGTGAGTGATGAGCGGGTAATGGAGCAGAGAGGACTTGCTCAGAGCAGCCTTCCCCTTGGCGAGGGGAAGATGTCCCTGAGCAAACGGGAGACACGCCACCATATGAGAAAGAGGAAGGTCAGAACCCCTGTCCAGGCACGTTAGCTCACTGGCCTCGTGGGGTAACTGGACAAGTCCCTGAACCCAGTTGGGCCTCAGTTTCCTTTCTTTAAAGGGGAGGGCGACACCTGGGGAGCTCAGTGGGGGAGCATCTGCCTTCAGCTCAGGGCATGACCCCGGGGTCCCAGGATCGAGTCCCATATCGGGCTCCCTGCACGGAGCCTGCTTCTCCATCTGCCTGTGTCTCTGCCTCTCTCTCTCTGTGTGTCTCTCATGAATAAATGAAATCTTTTAAAAAATACTATTTTTCTTAAAATTTTGAGATAATTGTAAATTTGCATGCAGTTGTAAGAAATAATATGATATAGAGAAATCCCATGTACCTCTTGACCAGTTTTCCTCCAATGGAAACATCTTGGAAAACTAAAAAAGAAATATCACAGCCGGGATATATACATTGATAATCAAGATGCGGAGCATTTCCATCACTGCAGAAATTCTTTGTTTGCCCTTTTAAAACCACACCTACTTCCCGCCTGACTCCTTCCCTTTATGCCCAGAAACCACCATGCTCTCCGTTCGTTTACATTATAGAATTCTTCAGAAAGCATGATAGGATTTCTGTCATTTCAGGAATATAGCATTAACAAAATCATGTAGTATGTGAGCTTTGGGCATTGGCTCCCCCCCACTCCCCACTCAGCACCCTTTCCATATGCCTCCAGACGGCTGATGGATCAACATTTAGCTCCTTTTCCTTGCACAGTAGTATTCCATCGCATGGACATACCATTGTGTGTTTAACCATTCGCCTGTTGAAGGACATGTGGGTCGTTTCCAGTTCTTAGCTCTTATGAACAGTGGCTATGAACAACAGCATACAAGTTTTTGTGTAAATATAAGTTTTCACGTCTTTGAAGAAAAAAAATGCCAAGAAGTAGAATTTCTGGGTCATAGGATAGTTGCATATTTAAATTTTTCAGGAAGCTGCCAAACTGTTTCCCAGAGTGGCTGTACTATTTTAAACTCCCACAAGTGATGAGTGTGATTCACCCTCGACAGCTTTTGATGTCGTCCATATAGATATATAGACGTATAGATTTTAGCCATCCTGATATGTGCGTAGTAGTACTTTCACTGTGGTTTTAATTTGAATTTCCCTAGTAGTTAGTGATGCTGAATATCTCCTGTGCTCGATTTCCATCTGTATATCCCTTTCAGTGAGATGCCTCTTGATGTCTTTTGCCCATTTTCCGATAGAATGATTTGGGTTTTTTTACTGTGAAGTTTTGAGAGTTCTTTACATATTCTAGACATTAGACTTTTGTCAGAGATGTGGCTTGCAAATGTATTTTCTCTCCCAGTTTGTAACTTGTCTTCTCATCTTCTTCAAATGAGCTTTCACAGAGCAAATGTTTTTAATTTTGATGAAATCCAAGTTACCATTTTCTCTTTTATGGATCATACTTTTAGAATCTAAGAACATTTTGCCAAGCCCAAATCTCAAAGATTTTTCTCCTTGTGTGTGTGTATTTTCCGAGAAGTGTTATGGCTTTATGTTTCACAATTAATTCTGTGATACATTTTGAGTTAATTTTTGCATGAGGTGTGAGACTTACACTGAGGTTTGTTTTCTTGCTTGGGAATGTGCAATTGTGCCAGCACCCTTTGTTGAAAAGGCTCCCTTTTCTCCAATAAATTGCTTTTACCTCTTTGTAAAAACAGCAACAACAAAAATCCCCCTCCCCCAACAAATAAACAAAAACCAAACTGTGGTTATCTGTGTAGGTCATTTCTGGATTTCTAGTCTGTCCATTGATCTGTAGGTCTGTCCTTCTACTGACACCGCAGTCTTGGTTACCGTAGCTATATGCATCTAGAGATAGGGTAGATTGACTCCTTCTACTTTATTCTTCTTTATCAAAAGGAGTTTTGCTTCTCCTAGTTCCTTTGTCCTCCTATATTAATTTCAGGAAAATATTGTCTATATCTATAAAAAAAAAACACGCTGAGCTTTTTGATAGGAATTATCCTAAAACTTTATATCAATTTGAAGATAATGGAGATCTTTATGATGTTGAGTCTACCAACCCATAAACACGGTTTGTCTCTTCAGTTACTTAGATCTTTTAAAAATATCTTTCATCAGCATTCTGTAGTTTTCAGCGTACATGCCCCATGCATGTTTTGTTGAATTTACATCAAAGTATTTCATTAGTTTTAGGCATTGTAAATGGTATTTTATGTCACCTGTTTCATTCTTCATACTAATAACTTGTATTTTCTCTCCCTTTTATCAGTCTTACCAATTTTTTTTTCCAATTTTCTTCATGTTTTCAAAGAGTGACTTTCGTGTATTTTTTTTTTCTTTCTAAGTACATTGATTTCCTTTCTCCTGCTTGCTTTGGGTTTATTTTGTTCTCTTTTTTGTAGGTTCTTAAGGTAGAAGCTTAGATTACTAACTGAAACTTCTTTTCTAATGCATACGTTCACGACTATAACTTTACTTCTCATTAAATATAAAGACGGAGAAATTATAAAGAAAGCATATTTCATCACGCTGTGTCCCACAAATTCTGATACACTGTATTTTTCTTTCAGTTCAGTGTATTTTTTAAAAATTTTCCTTGAGATTTTCTCTTCAATCCATGGATTATTTAGAAATGTGTTGTGTGGTCTCCAAATATTTAAAGATTCTTCTGTTATTTGTTATTGCTTTGTAGTTTTATTCTACTATACCTAGAGAACACACTCTCTATGGCTTGAATTATTTAAATTATGGGCAATTTCTATTGTTCTGTCTTTAAATTCATTGGTTATTTCCTTTGTCTTCTCCATTTGCTAGTTGAGTGAATCTACTGAGTTTTCAAAAAAATTTTGATTGTTTTCAGTTATATAATTTTCATTTGTTCCTCCTTTATATCTTCTACTTCTTTGATAAAGCTTTATTTTTCTCATTTGTGCTTTTAACTGCTTGTTTAAGCATTTTTATGACGGTTATTTTAACGTATTTATTAAATTCCAATTTCTCTGTTATCTTCATAATGGCATCTATTGGCAATCCTTCTCTGCGTTGTTTGAGATCTTTCAGGGCCTTGGTATGACAAGTAATTCTTGATGGAAGCCTGAAGGACTTGGGACGTTATGTTATATTATTATGTTTTAATTCTGGATCTTATTTAAACCTTGTATTTTATCTGGATTCCTCTGACACTGTTTCAGTAGGGAAACAGTGTCATTACTCTCATTACTCTCATTACTGTCAGGGGAAGTAGAATCCCAGTTTCCCCTTTTGGCCTTCTCTGACATCAGTATAGCAAGGAAAGGGGAGGACTGCATTGTCAGACTGTATCATTACAGTCTGGTAAGAATGAAGTCTAGCTCCCTACCTGGCCTTTGTTAGAATGGGCTGGGGAGGGACCATGTTTTTTTCTGTGATGCTTGGCTAAAGTGATTACTGTCAAAACATTTTCTGTTTTTATAGGCTGCCATTTTCCTGGGACTTTGGCTAAGGAGAGCAGGTTTGGGGTTTTGGGTTGTTTCTGGATTGTTTGTTTGTCTTTAACTATTGGCATTTCTGACTTGCTGGCTCCTTCAGCTCCAAGTTTGGAACATATGAGGCAAAAAAGCAAATAAACAACAACAAAAAACAACCAAGTTACTATCCACCAAATCTCCCTGGGCTCCCACGTTCCTAGCTGGTCTGCCTTCTTCTCTCTACCTCTCAGAGACTCATGTTTTTATATGTAATCTCTAACATGTTTAATTGTATTTAGTAGGTAAAAGGGAGAAAAGAGATCTACTGCCCCACAGCCTGTTTTGCATAGGACTAAGAATGTTACATTTTTAAAGCTTGGTTTTTTTTTTGTTCTTTTTTTTTGTTTTTTTTTGTTTGTTTGTTTGTTTGTTTGTTTTTTTAAAGGAAGAATATGGGCGGCCCGGGTGGCTCAGCGGTTTAGCGCCACCTTCAGCCCAGGACCTGATCCTGGAGACCTGGGATTGAGTCCCATGTCCGGCTCCCTGCATGGAGCCTGCTTCTCCCTCTGCTGCTCTGGCTTTCTCTCTCTCTGTCTGTGTTTCTCATGAATAAATAAAAACAAAATCTTTAAATAAAGGAAGGAAGGAAGGAAGGAAGGAAGGAAGGAAGGAAGGAAGGAAGGAAGGAATATGACACCAGGGGCACCTGGGTGGCTCAGTCAGTTAAGCATCTGTCTTCAGCTCAGGTCATGATCTCAGCATCGGGGGATGGTGTCCTAAGTCAGGCTCCATTCTCAGTGGGGAGTCTGCTTCTCCATTTCCTTCCGTCCCTCCCCTGGGCTCACTTGATCTCTCAAATAAATAAAATCTTAAAAATATATATATATGGGACCAAACAATATCAGCACACTCATGTCACTTGCAAAGCCTAAAATATTTTCTCCGTGGTCCTTTATACAACAAAGTTGTTGACCCTGACTCCAGCCATGGGACGGTATCTTGAGTTTATTTTAAGTATAACTGGAAGGCATTGAAGGTTGCAAACTGATTCAGTTTGCTACTTTGAAGAGATTACTGAAGTCAGTGAATTCAGTTATCTGTAAGCCCTTTCTTGGGGCTGACAAAAGAAGCCTCAAGAGGCAGACTCTGTGGGGCTAGGGGTGAGCAGAAGAAAAGGAGCAGGTCCATCTCAGAATGACCTCATTCCTTGGAGGGCTGCTCTTTTGCCAGAGGTTTTTCAGTAAGTGGATGAGAAACCCAGTTCAGCTGAGTTCCAGAGCCTCATAGCCTCCATTCTGTTCCCTTCAGGTGAGGACCCACAGGAAGACCCCGAGTCCCTGAGCCTTGAGGTGTTGAGGATCTGAGTGGGGGGGGGGCTACCTGGGGGATTCTCAGCCGTCTTCCCGCACGCTGGGCCTGCCTTACTCCTCCCGGCCCCCTTTCTCTCACTCCTTCCCAGCCCTGTTTTCAACACCACCAAGCCATTTGTTTCCATTTGTAATTATGCATTTTAATGTTCATTAATTATGGAATGCAAATTGCTTCAAGTACAGAATTTGTAAAGAGCTGCTCTACTACCCCACCCCCGGGTCTAGAAGGTGGGCCAGCTGTTCTGAGCAGAAGGAAAAACAACCAACTTACAAGTGAAAATAACTTTTCCTGGGGCCTGAGTGACTCAGCTGGCAAATAAACCTCTGGGACTTGCAAGATGGTGCTACGGGAAGAGCCCTGCCCGCCCTCTGGCCTCGGGAGCCAACAGGGTGCCACCTCCCTTCTTTCTCTTCTACAACCTTGGGCCTGAGAGATCGGGTGGGATGATGGAAATGACTCCGGCCTTGGACCCAGCCTCTGATGGCGGTCACCTAGAGCGGCTCATGCCTCTCTGAGCCTCAGTTTCTCCATCTGGAAGACCTTTCTCAAAGTGAGTGTGGCAGGCAAATGTGTTGATGGAGACCAACAGCCAAACCCGAGCCTGCCTTCAATAAACAAATGCATGTGACTAATGGATCTCTGCTCTGCCTCCCCCGTTCTCTAACCGGCTGGGTAGCTTCCGGCAGCACATCCCACTGTCTGGGTCTGTTTCCTATGCTAGAAAATGAAGGCGTTGGACAAGTGGAAGTCGGACAAGACTCTTAGCTCTGAGCTGCTTCTTTTTTTTTTGGTCAAAGCAACGGCGGATTGTGAAAAGGAGAGAACTAACTCCAAACTATTTCAGAAGGGAGTGGAGACTCCCCTTTGAGGGCACTGAGCTTGTTTTAAGGCATCACCGAGATGACGCCACACCTGCCCAAGATGATGGCCGGAGCCTTGTCCTCCTCCAAGGGCTCAGCGAGGATTGATTTCTCTCATCACCAGTGAAGCACAGTAACAGATTGACCTCCTAGGAAACGCCCCATCTCTTACCCACAGAACTGCCCCGTGAGAAGATCAGGGTAAAGGTTATGTGAGACGAAGCAAAAGCAACGAGAACATTCGTGAGCGGAAAGCTGAGCATACAGTCAGCCGTATAGGATCCCACAGCCGTGAGCGAAGCCTCCCCCCTCCTCCCTGCCCCTGTGCTTCTGAGCCTCAGTTTCCACGTCACTCCTAACTCCCTGGGCTTATGAGAGCCAAACCAGAGCACACACCTGACAGACGTCAGACACGATGGCGGGTGCTCAAGCAGTGGTAACTGCTGTTTGGATCCCTTGTTACTCTCCCCCGAATAGGAAATGCACTCAGGAGGCAACAGAAGAGGGCTGCAGACCTGCAGTGGGCAAGAGGCACACGGCCACGGGCAGTTTTTGCTACTCTCGGCCGTGCTAAGGTAGGACCAGCATCATCGTGCTCATTCTGCGGATGAGGAAACTAAAGCCCAGAGAGGCCGGGTGATGTGCCTGAGATCACACAGCCCGTGAGAGGCAGCCTGTGCCTACCACTGACGTCTCCTGATTGCAAAAAAAAAGAGCCTCTTTCTCCATCATCCACATGAAGGTGGTCTATCTGTGATGTCACAAGTGGTTAGGGCTCCACAAGAATTCCGAGGACTGTGTAAGAAGGTCACGCCCGGGATTAGGAGGGCACAGAGCGGGGTTGTCGGCAGCAGAGCCTAGAGGACAGACCAGATACCTAACCCCCCAGGAAGAACAGAAGGGAGGGGGGAAGCCACGATGAACCATGTGCGAGCCACGTTTCCCTAGGCCGTCCCCTCACATCCTCGCAGCAAAGCTCGGGGGCACCTCCGACACCCACTGGTTGGGCAGGCGAGGAGACGGACGATGGCACAGCTGAGCTAGGGCGGTGGAGTCCCTCAGGAGGGACCATCCCTTCGATCAGACGCCGAGTGGGCCTCGCTGCCCCGGTCCCAGGGGGCCCCGGGAGTACAGTCTGGAAAGGGCGTGTACGGGGGCAGGTGGGGAGGGCCACCTTGCTGTTGCCCTGCCCCGACACCTCGCCGTCCTCAGCCTCCATCTGTCAACAGGGCCAGCGAGCCCGCCTATTACCGCAGACATTGATCCGGACGACCAGGCTGGGCGAGGGCCCATAATTACGAGGAGTTTTAATCAACTCATGCCAATTCAGCCGTCGCTCAGTTTGATGCTGACACGGAGGAAGGGGGTGGGCATGCAGAAAAGGATTACAGGGATCGATAGCAGGTACTGTAGGATTGCGGCTGCAGGCACCCTGGGGAGGGGCGCCTTGGCCCTCAGTGGGGAGAGGCTTCCGGGGGGGGGGGGCTCCCAGGTGCACTGGCCAAACCACGACCCTGCTCCATGTGTCCCCCCACCTGGATGTGGGAGCCACATAGGCAAACACCCAACTGCACCTGCCAGGTCCAACCTCAGTACCTTTGTCCATGCTCTGCCCTTAGGCAGGCCTGCCCTCCCCTTCCTAAAGAATTCTGTGGGGATCCCTGGGTGGCGCAGCGGTTTGGCGCCTGCCTTTGGCCCAGGGCGCGATCCTGGAGACCCGGGATCGAATCCCACATCGGGCTCCCGGTGCATGGAGCCTGCTTCTCCCTCCGCCTGTGTCTCTGCCTCTCTCTCTCTCTCCGTGACTATCATAAATTAAAAAAAAAAAAAAAAAAAAAGAATTCTGTGTAGCCTATAAGCTAGAGCTCAATCTCCCCTCTGCAGATCCCCTCCCAACTCTAGAAACAGATGGAAGCTGAAGAGACCAAAAAAAAAAAAAAGGTTTAATAATCCAGACGCTGCTTCTTCCTGACTGTGTGATTTGGGCCAGTGACCACACCTTTCTGATTTTTGTTTCTACGTTTTAAAATGGACCTGCTAGTAACTAACTGCCTCCTGGCTTTGCTGGGAGCCCCACGGGGGCCACGGAGCCCTCGTGTGCAAGTTCCCACTTCCTTCGGATGCCCGGGAGTCCGCGAGCATCGTCTGCCCTTCTCCTATGTTGAGCATTGTTCCGGCAGACATCGCTCTGGCAGGCAGACGGCTTCCAGTTCACAGTCTGTGTCCCCGGGACACACAGTGTAAGACACCCGGCTCCCTCTTCCCCGCTGGGTCCCGGCACCCAGCTAGGGGGACCTGGTGTGGCCTCTGGCATCAGGCCGGCCCGGGCTAGATCCCACCTGGCTTTGCCTCTGGCTCCCCAGTAATGCCGGCCATCCCTGCACGGACACCCCGAGGCTTAAGTCCCTTGGTGTAAACTGAGGCCAAGCCCCCCCCCACCAGCAGCACCACCACGGGGGTGAGAGTTGGACATGGGGTACCCCTAGCACGGAGCCGGGTACGCGACAAGACCTTGACTGTCATGCAAGGTGTCACTGTGATAATCATCACTTTAATATTTGGTTTTTTTTTTTTAAGATTTTATTTATTTATTCTTGAGAGATAGAAGGAGAGACAGAGCCAGAGACACAGGCAGAGACAGAGCCAGAGCCAGAGAGAGCACAGGGAGAAGCAGGCTCCATGCACCGGGAGCCCAACATGGGACTCGATCCCGGGTCTCCAGGATCGCGCCCTGGGCCAAAGGCAGGCGCCAAACCGCTGCTCCACCCAGGGATCCCCTCACTTTAATATTTGATTCCCGGTAGATATTTTTGGAATGTGGCAACCTGTTGGGAGGTTCTGAGTTCCCGGGAGACACCCACGGGCCTGCCGCGCCCACCGTCCGTCCAGCGCTGGACACGCTCCCTGGAGACACAAGACACTGCTCGGGGTGCCGCCCGTGACCAGACACCACCCTGGGCGCTCTCCTGGGTCTCCCTTGCTCGAGGCCCATGCCCCTGCAAGCCTGCTATTAGGGGCCCGATGTCGCAGAAGGGGGGCCAGACGTGCTTTCCTGAGCTGGCTCAGCTTCCCGGGGCAGAAGCGGGATGCGAGCACGGGGCACCGGCTCTGAAGCCGCGCTCTGGCACCACGGGCTCCCCACGGGGCCGCGAGGGAGCAGAAGGCCTGGAGGTCTGATGCTGGAGGCAGCGGGTGACCCCAGAGGGTGGTGAGTCCCGTTCAAGTCGGCTCTGCTCCGGAACAGTAATCTGCTCAAGAACCACAGCAGCCTTGAAAGGCGTGGCTGGGCTCACGGGCACCCGTGTGGACCACGGCTAGCTCTAGGAGGTGATGGCCGCCCGCCTTTCCCACTAGAGGGGCACAGGTGCACAGGGGATGCAGATGCCGGCCTCTGCTCTGGGCAATTCTCTGGCCTTCTCCTGCCTCAGCAGGATGAGAGAGGCGGCAACTGGTTTCCAAGGGCCTTGCAGCTTGGACACACCCTGCGGTTCCCTGCACGAGGCTCGCGGGAATTCCAAGAGGTTCAGGTGGTGGACCTGGGTACGGGGTGGCCCCTGAGCTGGGGAACCCTGGAGCAGGGCCGTGCTTGTGGGAGTGGCTTGAGGACCTGGGTCGCAGCCCACCCGGGCAGCCCCCTCCCGTGGCTGGTCCTCCCCGTCTGGCTGGAGTCCTAAGGCCCTCCACCTCTCTCCGGAGCTCCCCAGGACACGGCACAGAGTAGTGGCTCCGTTTGGCAAACGCCCTATTCGAAGCCTGCTGTCCTTCGGGCCATCGAGTTTACAAAGCCTTAGGCCGGCCTTCAAAAAGATGAAATAAGTAGTGATATTCTTATAGTCCCTGGAGTAGTTGTTGTTGTTTAATATGGTACAAATAAGCACAGAGAGCTGAGGTAAAGGAGAGAAGACTTCCCCAGAAAATCCTCCAGGAGTCCTGCCGAATGTCTGTTCAAGAACTGTCTAGTGATTATAATAAGTAGCCTCTGTTTGGTTCATTAATAATACGAACAGCTGGGCGGCCCGGGGGGCTCAGCGGTTTAGCGCCACTTTCAGCCTGGGGCGTGACCCTGGAGACCCGGGATCACGTCCCACGTCGGGCTCCCTGCATGGAGCCTGCTTCTCCCTCTGCCTGTGTCTCTGCCTCTCTCTCTCTCTCTCTCTCTCTGTGTCTCTCATAAATAAGTAAATAAAATCTTAAAAAAAAAAACTCATTTAAAAAATAATAATACGAACAGCTGACACTTACCAGCGCTACACGTGCCAGGCACTAGTCTCAGTGTGTTTGGAATATCAGCTCGTAACGTTGGGGCCCCTGGGTGGCTCAGCGGGTTAAGCATCTGACCCTTGATTTCGGCCCAGGTCGTGGCCTCAGGGGCCTGGGAGGGAGCCCGGTGTCTGCTCGGTGGTGCTCGGTGCTCGGTGCTCTGCAGGGAATCTGCTAAAGGTTCTCTCTCCCCCTCCCCCACAGCCCCTCCCCCTTGCTCACATTTTCTCTCTCTCTCTCAAATAAATAAATCAATCTCAAGAAAAAGAAAAAAAAAGAACATTAACTCATAATGTTAACAACAGCCTGGTGGTGTAGGTACTAGTGTTCTCATTTTTTAGAGGAGGAAACTGAGGCACGGACGGCTTTAGTGACTCGTCCCAAGGCCACGGGGCAAGCACATATGTCAGGTCAAGCTCTGCATCCTTCTTCCAGAAACAGCTCCCAGGGCGCAGAGGGGCCGCGCCAAGGTCACACAGCGCACCTCCGTGGGGCCGGCAGGGCGGAGGGGCAGTGCAGGCCTCATTGCCACGCTGGGCCTCCTGGAGCCTTGTGCTGCGGGGACAGGGCTTGGCCGCCTTCCCGGGTCGGGCCCTTTGTCGTGCGACGGTGCCCGGAGGGAAGTGGACGTGGGTCGTGCACTCCCCCGACACCGGGCACAAGGTCCCTCTTCCCTCCTCCTCAGGAAAGCACGCTAGTCTTTTTGCCACTCACAGGTGGGAAACCGAGGTTGTCGAGGGGAGAGCACTTGCTTCAGGTGAACCTCATAGATGCTGACATTGGAGGCTTAGGCAGCCTCACGTCTCGTTCTCTCCATGAGCGGCACAGAGCCACGGGAACGTTGGCAAGCACGCGTGCTGCACACCCCTGTGCACACAGCAGGGGCAAAAATGGCTTTCTGGGCACTGGGTGGGGGGGGGACACGTGATGGGATGAGCACTGGGTGTTATGCTATATGTCGGCTAATCGAACTCCAATAAAAAATACATATATATTAAAAATAAGTAAATGATAATAATAAAAAAAGACTCTGCATCACCCCCCCCCAAAACAAAACGAAACAAACAAACAAACAAACAAAAAGCTTTCTGAGGGTATGTGAGCGCTGTGGAACCGGGTCCCATTCTCATTGCTGAACGCACCTGACCCGGTCCCTCCTCAGAGCAGCCCTCGGCAGTGGCTGCTATTATCTCGGTCACGTCCCCAACGGGGCATCTGAGGCACAGCAAGGTTCATTAACTTGCCCAAGGTCACCAGCGGGGGAGTGGCGTACCCAGGAAAGCCGGTGCCAGAGTCTGTCTCCCCAACCCTTTGGCTATAACCTCCTCACCCAACAACCACGTAAGGTAGGTACTATTATTTTCCCCATATTTTTGACACCGGGACACTAAGTCACAAAAGGGTTTAAGGCCACCTATCTCAGTATTAACATAGTAAAGTGGCCGAGCCAGGATGGAACCCACGGACCCTGACCCCAAAGAGCTGCTTCTCCCCCACTACCGTGCCGAGTAGTGAGCTGGTGATTCAGGGCCCGGAGCCAGGCTTTTCTCAGGACAGGCTGAAGACCTGGTCTTTCCACGCCCGCTAGGTTTCGCTGGCTCATTCCCTCCCCCAGCCTTTGCAACTAAAAACTCTATTTTGCAGCTTGCGGCTGTGTCCTCACGCCGCACCTTCTCATCGATCACCCGGACTCTGTGTGAGAAATGATTTTATAAGCTAGTTGGCTTCAAAAAGCATGGAGCAGCAGCCATCGAACATATGCTTCTGTGGGTATATATTTATTCAGCGTATGTTGAGTGTAATTTTGGGTGGTTTGCATATTTTACTTTATTTTTTTTTTGTTGCGGAGAGCAATTTAAGAGAAAGAAGAAAAAAAAATCCACCCCTAAATGGAGAGGGATGCCAGAGATGCTGGACCTTGAGGTTTCCTGAGTCCAGTGTTTTGGGAACTGGAGGTGGGTGAGAGGAAACTGAGGACCACTAGCCATCCGGCCCCCGGGCACCGTGCTTCCAGTCTTTCTTTCCAAGGCCTCACAGCAGCCTGACTGTCCCCTAGCTGCTATGTTCAAAGGACTAAAAATCAGCCAGACCCGGGCTCAGGGCACACCACCCAGCTAAGTCTCCAGGCAAGCCCACACTGAGGGGCTGCTGTGCATAGGACAACGTTACTACATCATCGCCCAGCGTCATCTACTAGAGCAGCGGGATCTGTGCTGCAGGCAGCCTGACCCCAGACCAGTGCCCTTGACCCTTCCATCAAGGAGCTCTTGGTAGCTCTTGGGATTTTGGTTCTGACCCCAAGGCTGCCAATCCCAATGTGAGTGGCATTGGGCACACCACTCCTCATCCTGGGCTGGCTGCTACACTTGCAGAATGGGGATGGCGATACCATTTGGCTGGTGTGCTATGTGGATTCCAAGATCCAGCGTTACACTGACACGCAGCTCAAGAGACATCAGTTCCCTTTCTCTCTCTACCCCCACCTCTTGCCTAAAAGGTTTTCCTCTCACCCAGGATGAACTCAGGATGTAACATCTAAAAATATGCCTTAGAAAAAGCCTGCAAGGTTTGGACCAGCTGGGGAAAAAAAAATCACGCTCGTGTGGGTGCCGAAAACTCAAAGGACAGGAAGAAGCAGCCCAGCCCAGGCCCGAGTCTACACCAGAGGGAAGCATTCGGAGAGGAGAGTTTACCCTGTGTATGTGCTGGAAAAAGGCATCCACATGTGATTCTGGGTGGTAGGATCTGAAGTATCAATTCCTGGCTGGGGAAATAGGCGGATGTCTTTGTCAGCCACGACACACTTCACTCCTGTGACTCTGGAGCCTAGCGGAGGGTCCGACCATACTAGGGACTCAGGTGTTACATTCTGAGCGCAGCTAAGATTTGAAACTATGGACCAGCTGATAACCAACTTCTGCTTCAACCAAAAGAGAAGATGGGTTTTACCTAGTGCTGAATGCCAGAGAATCCGCCACTGCAAAGCAAAAATAAAATATAGTTGTTCTATGTACATATACATGGGGAGACTATATATAGAAAAGATAAGGGGCACGATTATCATAAAAGTCAGGGTTGTGGCTACTTCTGGAAGGAGAGAAAACGGGAAAATGGACAACGGAGTCACGGTGGGTGTGTTCAGAAAGGGCTTCGGGAGTGCAGGCAATATTCTAATTCTTGACCTGGGTGACGATCACATAGGTATCGCATACTTACTACTCATGAACCTGCATGTGATGTTTTTATACATTTTTCTACATGGAGTTGATATTCCACGACAAAAGTGGTAAATATATATCACGTAGAAAAGCTACTAAGAGGAAATACCAAAATGTAAATGGTGGTGACCGCAGACGGCACGACTACGGGTGATACTGCCCTTTCTCCTTCCTTCTCTGCGTTCTGAACATTCTTAGGTGTGTGTACAATAACCTCATCATTGGAAAAAGAAACGTAGAGGAAGAAAAGTAGGTTTTCAGTTGAGATGCCTCATTATCGAAACAAGGCAACAACACAATTATGGAGGTTGGTTACGACGCTTCCGCCTGAAATCCCACCTTATGGAGAGCTTCGTCTTCTCCCTGAGGGTTCCTTAGCTCTCCAGGGGCAACGGGAGGGGGAGGAGCACAAGCCCCATCGGGTGCCAGGTAGGCTGATCAGGGTCTTCCCTCCAGAGACCCAAGTATAGCAATGACTTGTGGACTGTCGCAGGGAGGGAAGGAGCCCCAGAGAAAATCAAGTTCAACTCTTGAAAGTTTTACAAAGCCTAAGGGGCTTAACTAAGAGTACAAAATAAGCAGAGCCAGGATGAAAAATAGGGTCATTTTATTACCTAGGTCTGTATCATCCCCACGACAGTGGGCTTCTGAAATCACTTTTTCTCACATTGATGATGAGAAAAATCCTTAAAGATCAACGAAAACCAGAAAAAGATCCGATGGGTGATGTTGTGACTTCTAATAAGAAATACAGATATTTTAATCCTCATCCTCACTTCTAGACAGAGTTCCTAAAGCCCTTGGAATTTCCTTAAGTGATAAGAGCAAATAAGGTGTCTTGATATGTGTAAGGAACTCTTTTCAATCACACCTGGGTTTATGTTAAGGAGGTGACCTTTGGAAAGAACCTAAACACGGGTGCTGGCTGCCAGGGGAACAACCATGTGGTTAGAGGGTTAGAATCTTCAGGGTCCAGTAAGAGGACCGGGGCTGGAGGTTGCATGAGCTGCCGCTGGGCACTGATTTAATCAATTATGTCCATGTAAATAAAGCCTCCATAAAAACCCAGAAAGGAGAGGGCTCAGAGAGCTTCCCAGTTGGGGAACACATTGAGGTGTGGGAATACCAAGGAAGCTCCATGCTTCTTCCCCTAAACCTTGTGCAACAAACCCTTTCACCTGGTTGTTCATCTGTATCCTTTATAGTATCTTTTACAATGAACTGGTGAGCGGAAGTCAGTGTTTCTCTCAGCTCTGGGAGCCACTCTAGCAAATTAATCACGTCCAAGGAGGGGGTCGCAGAGACCTCCAAACCATACGTGCTCAATCAGAAGTACAGGAGACAGGCTGGACATGTGCCTGGCCTCTGGCGTTGGGATGGGCCGTCTTGTAGAACTGGCCCTCTAACTTACGGGATCCCAGTTCAGTTGGATCGTGGGACACAGAATCCCTGTCTCCTGAGAAGCTGGAGAACTGCCAGGTGGTGTCAAATAGCAGAGCACACAGTGGATCTTGTTTCCTAGCTCACCAAGCTTCCCCCTACCTGATAGGAACTGGCCCTGGAGCGAGAGGTTACAGAACTGGGTCCGGCTCATGCCTGCCTATTCCCACTGGGCTTGGCCAACATCCTAAGGCGCAGGGAGGGATCATTCCCAGTTTCTGGACAATGCAGCAGAGACTCAGACACACTCAGCTGACCCTCAGCCACACAGCTCCCCGCGTCAGGGACAGGAGGCGAACCCACCTCTGTTTCACAGCCACGTCCGCCCTTTGCAAGGGAAGAGTTCTGACGAACCAGCTGCTGCCCCAGGACTGTGCATAATGCTGTTCAGGTGCTACCTTCGCGGTGAGAAGAAAGGCCAGTGAGGGGTTTATGAACCTTCCCGCTGCTTGCTAGCTACCCCAAGCGTAACGGTTTCAAGATTGAGGCTGGTGGCCTGTGCTCCAAGCTAACTCTTTGCCATCCCCCGATTGCTTCCACAGCCTCCAAGAATACCTGGTCTGGTGGTGAAGACGTAGGAGGCAGGGCTCCAGGAGAAGCTGGACGAAACGGGGAAAAGGCTAACTTTCCAGATTAATGATGCTAATGCTAATGACATCGTTTCTTGTCCATGTACCCCCAGACCTGTGATAAAAATAAAAGAAGGCTATGATACGGTGTGGAAGACAGAAACCTGGCCTGGAGGTTAGGACACGGGTGAAGCCAAGCATACTTCCTGAGCTTTTTGGCCTCAATTTGCTCATCTTTATCCTTGACAGAAGGAAGGAAATTTGCATACAGTTCAGCTCAAGTTAAGAAGCCAGTTGTCTTGAATAAAAGGGAAAAGTTTGCAGAAAGACAAGCAGCTCTGACACACCAAGTTACCGCATAGAAACACAACGACTGTTTGCTTTTTATGCTCCTATTTTTAAACTTCTGGCTATAAATTCTTGTTTAGATTTGCATATGCATGGGGGGAAATGTATAGAAAGAGAAAGAGCGCGAGAAACCCAAGCGGGAGAGAAAGCGGACAGTGGTTTGTGTTTTTTCTTTATAGATTTCAACCGTATATACACTGGTCTGATTTTCCAAAGAGCATGAGCTACTTGAAACAAACAAAAACAAAAAAGAAGACTGAAAGACTCTATGGGGGAAAATACCTTATAAATGTGACAATCCTACTACCACAATTTAGACAAACACAGTCACTCCAGGTTTTCGTTTCAGAGCGAAGACAAAGGGCGTCTAGCTGCCAGCGTCCCAACGGCCTGGGAGCGCCTCTTCACAGGTGCTGGGCACAGCCACCCGCAACGCTGCGGTCACGGTCCCCGACCTGCTCGTGTCCTCAAGGACACAACGGTCCAGCCACCCCGCTTCCTTCCGCCTGCCCGGTCCTCTGCATTTGCGCTCTCTCCCACATGCATCATGCATACATCACCGGGCTCTACCCCCCAAAACACCGTTTTTATTTGATCACTTGCCTCCTCAGGGGGACGCTTCCGGCCAACACCCTCGCCTGCCTTGACCTGCCTGAAGTGCATCCTGAGAGCAAAGCAGGACCCCTAACCCAGGCGTGGTCCAGGAAACCAGAGGCCGAGCCGCTCCTCTTTGTTTTAATCCATCCTACACCTTCGCCTAAATCATGGAATTTGAAAACCGTCCTTACAGACTGCGGGGCGTCTATTCTAAAGAACACAAAAGAGCCTTCTCCCCAAAGATGCTCAGAGCAACACTATTTATAATAGATTAGGATTGAAAACACTCAAGAGGCCCACCAATCGGCCGACGTAAGCGCTACAATAGCCCCCTCCGTGACATCCTAGGCAGCCAGGGCCAGCGATGCTTATGAAGGCTCTGCCCTGATTAGGGCGAGGGCCCTGGCCTCAGGGTGCTCCGCTTGAGCTCCCTGCTCTAGAACTCAGAAGCTGTGTGACCCCGAGTGAGGTGCCCAGGCTCACTCCGTCTCAATTCTCCTGTCTCTAAGAAAGGGATAATAATGAGACCCACGGCAGAGGCTTCGGGACGCAGCGAGCACCCAGGCCATCTCAGCTCTCACCATCCCCATCATCCCCACATGAAATGCCAGATAATAGGAGCAGCAGCCACGCTCTGTGTCTACTTAGGGCCAGGCGCCGGCCCCTTGTGAATGCATTATCTCAGCTAGCGCCCAGGGCTGCTCTGCCGGGTAATTATCAGCCTCATTTTACTCACCAGGAACCCGGGACTCAGAGGTTTAATGTGTCCCTGGGTCACACAGCTCATGAGTGACAGAGCAGATTTTGGGCCCAGGTTTCTCTGATGCCAGAAACTGTGCTCTTAAGCACCACACTGACCCCTTGGAGGTAGAGGTGATGGTGGGAGTGAACACCTTGTCTCACCAGCACCGTCTGGAAGGCAAAGAGCTTTCTGAAGCAGGTGCATGAAACAGGCAATTGAAATGTCAACGATCACTCCGGAGATGCTTACAAAAGGGAAGCGAAGGGACGGAGATTTTTTTGCGCCCCTCTGTATTTGCTTTCCCACCCAACCGTGAATTAAGCCTCACCCCCCAGCCCATGCTGCCCTTCCCCACCTTCGGGTCCTTCCACTGTTAGAAAGCTGCCCCCTGAGAACGTATATCATGAGGTCACAGATTTCGGGAACGGAGAGGCAGCTCGGCGTTTCATTGGCGCCTCCCCAGGCCGGGCTGACGCTCCCTCTCTGGTGGCAGGGTGCAGTCTACACGCAGATGGCCACCCGCCTTCCCTGAAGTGATTTATTCCACTCCTGTAGCCAACAGGTGGCAGAGCCAGCAGCTCCCATTCCCTGCTCCCTCACCCCCCTTTTGGGGCTCTCCCCCCACCCCCGCCCCATGCACCATTCTTCCAGGAATCAAAGGGTAAAACCCATCACTTTGGAAGGGCAAGGGCTGCTCCCTGACTTTAACGGCTAATGACTTCCACACAATAAAACCAGCTTACCAGAAATACCATCAGACCCAGCAAATCTGGGTCCCAAAGAAATAAAATGAGGGGGGAAAAAAAACAGAGAAGGCTTCAAATGTCACGGGAAGAATAAAATATTTGATATCATAAAAAGGTGCAGAGGCTTTATGAGAAAGCCACACATTATAATCTTGGAAACCCCGAGGCCCACTGCCACCCCCTCAGAAGGGAGGAGGGGTATATTCTGAGCTCACAGAGGGAAGACGCAAATGCACAGCTCCCCACCGAGGGGCGACTCCCTTCTTTTTCATTCCCTAAAGTTTGGTCCTTCTGTGCAGGCTCTGAGTCAGCAGGCACAGTTCCAACCTCCTTTTCTGACGACCCCACCCCCTTGGCCGATACTCACTCTCTTTTTGTCTTCCTGTAGATGCAGAGAAAGAAGAAGTCTGAGACACGGAAGGAGGATGGGGGGGCGGGGACAGCAGCGGCCCCTCCCTTTCTGCCCCCTGACATTGGGGACACTTGCTTTGGGGAACAGATCTGCAGCTTCTGGATGTTGCCATCTGATGAGTTAAGAGAATGGGCTTTGGAGTTAGATATACCTGGACTCGAATTTCTGCTCTGCCTTTATCCAGCTGGATGGACTCGGGCAAGTTTCTCATGCTTTCTTTTTAAAAAAAAATTTTTTTTTTTATTTATGATAGTCACACAGAGAGAAAGAGAGAGAGGCAGAGACACAGGCAGAGGGAGAAGCAGGCTCCATGCACCGGGAGCTCGATGTGGGATTCGATCCCGGGTCTCCAGGATCGCGCCCTGGGCCAAAGGCAGGCGCCAAACCGCTGCGCCACCCAGGGATCCCTCTCATGCTTTCTAAATCTGTTTCCCCACGGACAAAATAGGAGTAACAATAGTGCTCACCCCATCAGGCTGCTCTGAGGATCCAATGCAATGATGCGTTTCCAGCATTTATCGCAGGGCCTGGCATGAAATCAGCTCTCAAAACCTCTCTACTTGTACCTCTATTAGTAACACTATTGCTGATATTATTGCTCGCACTAATTCGTTTATCAGTGGCACCAACTGATTCATGCTCTCAATAATACTATCAGGACCAGTATCACTGATGAAGGTGCATCTAGAGAATGTTCCATCTATGGACCTGTTTGATCAGAGGGTGCTCTGATGAGGACACGATAGAGGAGATACTCTACCCCTGACGAAGACTATTTCCCAGCCCAGGAGTCTCTGAAAGAGTTTCCATAAAGATGTGTTGCCCCCTGACTTTGCATATTTGTGAATGTTTTTAAGAAAAAAAAAAAAAGGTGTCAGGCATCATTCCTCCTATTTTAGAGTCTGGGAAAAGCTATCCTGGTCGTACCTTATCCATCACACGCCATGTCAATGGTCTGCTGGGATGGACTAAACCTCAAAAAGTCCATATCTGGGGAGGAAAAACCCCTTCCTAGGGGCCAGACCCCACTGCGGCTCAGCCCTGCTCCCCCAACCCGGAGGGCGGAATGCCAGGCCCCGGGGCCCCCGGGCCCCCAGTCAGCAGTCCCTGGGCTGCGCTCCAACGCTGTTTCGCACTCAGCTGATTCTCCCTCTGTGCCTTCCTCACCCTTAAGTTCCGTTTCTTTTAATCACAGCCCGATTGAGTCATTAAGGGGCGGGGGGACGATGAGACATGGGAGAGAAGCAGCCTCTCTCTCCCCCTACGAACCAGATTCTACTTCTCGCCTCCTCCTGAGTGGTGCCCAAGAGGTGCCCGGCCTATAATAAATGGTCGTTCCTCTCTTTATGCATCTTGACTTTTAAAACGGAAGCATTTTTTGTTGTTGCCATTCGGCATCTCATGGCAATCAGGGGTCCTGCGGCCCTTCCCAATATCTGGGGGGCCAGATGGCATTTTAGGTCAAAATGGAAAAAGCACAGGAAGGGAGAAGGAGAATGCAGCTGGGGGATCTCTAGGGCTGGGGTGGAGTGGGGTTGGTCTGGAACCCAAAAGCAGGGCTGGCGGCTGACCCGAGACACGTGTCCTAGAAGACCCCAGACTCTGCAGGACGCGGGCAGCCAGCAAGCCCAGCCCGGCGGCCCCCTCGGCTGCCCTAACTTTCTCTGAAGGCCCGGCCTGCGTGCTCGCCCCCCTCCCGCCCCCTTCCCGGTGCTGCTCTGCTGACCCTCCCGTCCTACCAGGCAGTTCCCTTTGCCCCTCGTGTCATGTGGAGATAAGCACACAACCTAGCCCACAGGAGGGCCGGGCCAGTCACACTGTTTAACACAAGCTCAGCCCTCCGAGTCCCGTCGGCACACGGGTCGCCGAGCGGACCGTCGTTCTTAACTTACCAGCCTCTGTCTTTGATAAGGTGGCTACAGTAATGCCCATCTCGGGGGCGACTTACAAGCATGGAGTGTTGTGGGCATTCACGAACCGGCAGCGTCATGGGTGGGTGTCCCTCGCTCCTACCCCAGCTCCCTTCTCTCGTACTCGTATCCCCCTCCTGAGATATTCTCAGGCAGAGATGAAATGGTTTGTTCGAAGCCCCTGCGGTCCTTGGAGTTACCCTCGGAACCACGTTGGGGCTCTCTCCTGCTGTCTCCTGTTCCATCCACCATGCAGGATGCAGAACTGTTGCTAAATAAATCTCTGGACTGTGGCAGTGGCCAAGCTGATGCTACAGGGCCCATTACCCAGGCAGGTGCAACTGGGAGGAAGGGGTCTTGGGATCACATCTTGATTCCGTCACCGCTTCCCTACACGAACTTGAGCAGCTTGTGCATCTTTCTAGGCTTTTGCTTTCCCTTCTGTATCACAGGAGAGGTGCTGGCCTGGTTAGATCTCGAGGCTGCCTTCCTGCTCCAAGAGCCCCGGCCTGGGGGTCCATGCTGTAGGTCGAAGGTAGCATAAAGACAGCCCTGCACTCTCTGCTCTTTTTCTCGCCTACAGGTGAAGTCCAGTTTCCTCTCCCTGAATCCACACTGACCTTAATGACACACCTGAGAAGCAGAATGGGTTGGGGGGATGATGATGTCCTGGGACTTCCAAGGTTGGGTGCGGAGAAGCCTTGCAGCTTCTTGGAACACTCAATCTCGGGCTGCTCCCTTTGCAAACCTAGCCTGGAGAGGCCACGGGACGCACTCCGGTTGACAGCCCCAGCTGAGTTGAGGTCCAACCCGGCCGAACGTCAGCCGCGGGCTATCCCAGCCCTGTCTGCGTAAATCTCCCAGCTCCAGACGGCCCACCTGTCATGGATCGGAGGCAGACCACCCAGCTCAACGAACCCTTCCCATAGCCCGGACCCACAGAATGTGAGCGAAAACATTGGAAAAACGAAGATAAGCTGTGACTTCCTATTTCAAAAGGGGCCGAGAACAGATTTTGATCACCGCGTTGTCTGAGGGTTGACTCCATCAAAGGGCTGCTTCCCACGCTGGGAAAACCAGGGTAAGGGAGGAACAGCATGAGCGGAAGGCTTCAGGGGGCAGCAGCTACACAGAGATGGTGAGAGTGTCCTCCACACAGTATTATGATGAAGTACCTCTGGTTTTCTTTGGTTTTGTCCTCTATCTTGATTAAAATTTCGCAGTGTTTATACTGCCACACAGAATAAATGGAAGCACAGCTTACTCTTCCAACTGTGCCTTGCTGACATCCTAGTATTTGTCAGATTTATACCATTTCTAATAGATGACAATTCTTTACTCTTTAGCACATTGAATGGGGAACACCAGGCTCCCTCCCCTTTCTGATGCTTCGTTCACTGTTACTTCCTCCATCCCTGGTCAAGAGGTGAGGGTCTCCCTGGAAATAATTGAACTTACCTAAATAACGAGGTGATTCTTTACATGGTATCTCCTGGATCCCCCTCCCTCCTCGTGTTATTGTTCACCCTGCACTAATGTCCCATCACTGCTGAAACAGATGACCACGAGCTTGGTGGCTGAAAACAGCACACATTTATTATTACCTTATGGTTCCATAGGTTAGAAGTCCAGCAAAGTTCTTACTTGGCTAAAACCAAGGTATTGGCAGGGCTGCATTGCTTGCTGGAGGCTGGAGGGGGCAAATCCATTTCCTTGCCTTTCCCAACTGTTAGAGACTTTCCTGAGTTTGTAACCTCCCCCCCCTCTCCATTTGGAAAGGCAGCAATGTTGTGTCGCTCCAAATTCCTCCGCTGCCTCCCCCTCTTCCACATTAAAGGACCCTGGGATTACACTGGGCTCACCCTGATAATCCAGGGCAATCTCCACTTTTAAAAACTGGCTTATTAGCAACCTTACTTCCATATGCAAATTTAATCTCCACCTTTGTTGTATAAAGTAAAATATTCACAGGCTTCAGGCATTAGGGCCGCAGGCATTACTCTACCACACACCCAGCGACCCTGTCCAATTTGGGCAACTCTATACCTACAGACCAAAATATCCCAAGATTACCACAGAAGAACCAGAAAACCAAGCCAAATGAGCAACTTTTTTTTTCTTTAATTTGGAGGTTCAGAAATTGAGGTCTAGATAGAAGGTGAAATATAATGATAATAATAATAATGGTAATGGGAAATCGGTGATGTGTTAGACAATTGGCTTCTCCACCCTTCACCCCCTGTCCCAGGGAAGAACTAAGGATTATTTGAGCTCGGAAAGAGAGGAATGTTGGAAATCAAACAAGATAGTCTTTCAAATGCTAGAGTATGTCTTCCAAAGAGATCCTGTGCTCCATTTGCGCCAGCCCTGTCCATGGGGTGGTTGGGGAGAATGAGAGGCTATAGAAAATCCGGTGAGTTTGAGGGACTGGAAAGCAAAGAGTGTCTCTGCCTCCCTTGCCAGATAGCATCTGGTGGATGGCAAGTATGGTCGAGTGCTCTTCCTTGGCATGACAGCAGCCAACTACAAGTGCCTTCACGGCCTACCTAAGTCAAGAGGTCTTCAGCTCGCTCCCCTCAGACCCTCATGCCCTCCATGTGATGTAGAAGAGTGGATATCCTCAGAGGCACAGAAAGGCCATCTGATAGAGCCGATGGCCTCAAATGACCTTGGGAAGGGGGATGGAGAGAGCAAGGCACCAGATGCCAGGATAAAACCACACACCCACAAATCACATGGGGACAGAGGGGTCCTGGCACAGTACAAGAAAGGAAAGAGAGTGATGGACAAGGGCCAGATAACACAGGCATTAGGCATGATGGGCAGTGGTCCAGTACCCAATATCCCCTTCAGCCCCCATGCATAGACATATGACAGCCCCCTTTGAACTCAGACATTCAGGAAGAGGTGGAAAGCAGAACACCTAAGTTGAACTCGAAGTAAGTTTCTACCACCAACGGATGGACTAGCACAGAAATGAAATTCATGTACAGAAACACTACAGAAAATTAAATAGGCTGTGCTCCTGATTTTCCGTGGCCCCAAATTTCACAACCACTGCACTAAAACATCCGCAATCGTGGTCTCGTCATCTTGCACAGAAATGGCATTTTGTAAATCCCTAATCATTTCCATTTATTTTCTTTGATTTGTTTTCAGAAAACCTATGAGTTCAAGAGCTACTGCCCCCTTCTGAGAGATTAAGAAACGTAGACTAACAAGGTCAACGTAGATTCCGAAGCTCACCAATGACCAGGCCAGAACGTAAGCTCAGTTCACTCAGCCCAGCCTTCTTTCTCTACCACCATCTCCTTTCTGCATCACAGGGAAGCAAGCCAGCAGTTCGGGCAAGAAGAATAATATTGAAAACGTGTCCCTGGACCTCTGCCTGACAACCGTGTGGTGGTGCCTTGGGAAGCCACTGCTTCCCACTGGGTGGGGGCCCTGCTGGGGGCCCTGCTGCCCAGGCTTGTTGTGACCGTGAGTTATTGGATGCAGACATGCCTTGAGAACTCTAAAGTGCTCTAAAAAGAAAAGCTATTATTACCTTTTTATTATTATTACCTAAGAAACTGCCAGATGGAGTTTCTTAGGAGAGGGGCTGTAAGAAAAAGCTTCTCTCTGCAGGTAGGACAAAGAATCTGCAGTGAAATAAGAGAGGTTTTAAAGTTTGGAGTAAAAGTGGATGTCTGCCCACCCACTCTGATGGTGCAGGGAAGAGCTTACCTCCGTTGAGTCCTGAAGTTGCAGTTTTAACATTAGATCTTTAGAGAGGAAGGTCTCTGAAACTGCATCAGGAGGCTGAATTTTCTCTAAACCTCCAAGGAATGAATATTCTCTCTCTCTCTCTCTCTCTTGCCACTTTGCACTGAAGAGGGAAAAAGAGACACATCCCGCCTAGACACACACATGTGCACACACATCTCTGCGTTCTGAGGTTTCATTCTTCTGGGACATCTATCTTCAAGGAAAGGGAGTTTAATTAATTCAGGAAACAGAACTGATGGATAAAGGGAATAGAGGCAGACAATGTACGCCTTTCAGAAATATCAGCTTCCTATGTTGGAAATAACACTGCTGATTTGGGACATCAAATTTTGAGGTGTGTGTCCACTGCCTAGCTCTACGACACGGGCCAATCCTTCTCTCTCTCTTACTGGGCCTCACCTACCTACCTTCCTTCCTTCCTTCCTTCCTTCCTTCCTTCCTTCCTTCCTTCCTTTTTTTTAAAGATTTTATTTATTTATTCATGAGAGACACACACAGAGAGGCAAAGACACAGGCAGAGGGAGAAGCAGGCTCCTTGCAGGGAGCCCGATGTGGGACTCGATCCCAGGACCCCAGGATCACGCCCTGAGCCAAAGGCAGATGTTCAACCACTGAGCCACCCAAGTGACAATTTGTCTTTCTTGTATTTTTTAAATAAGATTTTATTTATTCATGAGAAACACAGAGAGAGGCAGAGACACAGGCAGAGGGAGAAGCAGGCTTGTGGGGAGCCTGATGCGGGACTCGATCCCAGGATTCCGGGATCATGACCTGAGCCAAAGCAGACATTCAACGACTGAGCCATCCAGATGCCTCTGGGTCTCACTTTTCTATTACGCAAAATGGAGGGCTGGGTTGCAATAGTCTGAAGTAGATAGCTACTAACTCCAACCCCTCCCTTTCTGTTGCTTGCACCCTACTTTTCCTTGAGATTCTCACTACCATGCATTTTCAGTGCGGGTGCCACTTGGCCAAAGTCCCAGGTATGACTGGGTCTCCGATGAGCCCAGTCCTTAACCCTGACCACAGCAACTGTGACATCAATGGACATGAGGACCAAGCTGGCCCAATAGATGAAATCCTGTGACTTTAGCTGGAGGAACTAGGAAAAAGATATTCCTTTTCAGTGGGGAAGTTCTAGTTGTCCAGAGAATGGTATGATGCTGAGGAAAGCAGAGCGAAGAGAAGAGGGATCAATGACACTGCTTGATCCCCTTAATCCTACTGCCTAGATTTCTATCTGATCCAACACATTTCTTCTTTTTGCCTAAGCTAGTTCTGAGTTTCTGTCACGTATAATCCTAATAATTCTAATTTAAAAATCTCTAACTGCCCATCTACCTCTGAAGATCTGTTGATCTTTGAGTCTACAGTACAGTTTATTACATTACCTCATTCTTCACTGTATTGGTCTCCCTGCCATTGTCTATTTCCCTACCTGTGGTGCAGGCATATTAAGAGCTGACTGCGTATTCTATTTCCTGCAGCCTCTCCCAGAGACGCAGCCCTGACCCACATCCCTGGCCCCATTCCTCCCTCCCTCCATCCTTTCTTTCTTTCTTCCTTATTTACCGAGATGGTTCAGGTGCTAAGTTGAAACCACAGATCCCCTGGGTGCTCCCTCAGTTTACTGGGTGGGATAAAGTTGAAAAAAGCTGGTCTCTTTTTCAAGACAAATGATCACAGGGGATATAAGGCATATAGTAGGCACGTGAAAACAGGAAGGATCATTCACCTTCACTACTGCAAGGTGAGGAGGGAAAAGAAGATAAATCTGGAAAGATGTCTACTTGTTTGCTACACAAGCTGGGGCAGGGAGAGCAATTTGCTCTGCAAAAGGACGCTAGGAGCAAAGGCTCTGAGGCATTAAATGGGCAAGTGTGTTCAAAGAACTACATCTAATTTACTCTACTGGCTTTGGTGTAGAATGAGGCAAAGTGATGGACAGGTTGGAAAGGGCCAAATCACGAAGGCATCGAATGCCAGGCAAAGAAATTCAGTCTGTAGGGCGATGTCTAACAAGTGAGCTTCCATGAGCACTCTCTCCCCACACATATAATACTCATTAAATTATTACAAAATCAGGATCCTGGGACCTAACGCCCTCTATAGGGGGGACCCTGGAACCTACACTTTAAACAAGCACCCTAGGTCATTCCTATAAAACAAACCATCCAGTTTGAAATCTTCTTCTATACGCAACAAAGATCCTCAAAGATCCTCTGTGCCCTTATCCCAGGCTAGATACTAGAGCTCCAGGCAGACAAGTCTGGCATTTCTCCTCCATGCCCTTGCCTTGACCATCCCACTCTTTTCCTAACATAAGCTGACTTATTTTTTGAAGTCAGTTAAACACCAACTTTTCCAACTTCTACCAACTTTAAGGTCTCAGCTGAAACTTTCTCTTCTGGAAACATCTCATTGACATGATCCCATTGTGTCCACAGGGATGATACATGCCCTACCTCACCCCCAAATGAACAGTAACCTTCCTGAGGCCAGGAGCTCTCAAGGACCTATTGCATATTGGGCACTAAAGTTCTGATATCTCATTTCCTTCTTCCGACAATTCCACAAGGTAGGCTTAATTCTCCCACTTTACAGATGAAGACACCGAGGTAGCCTGGCGTGCCAAAGGCCACAGAGGTAGACGCTATGAGTACTGTGATTCTCTTTCACAAGATCCCCCGCTCAGGGAGGTGCCTCGAGCAAGCAGCCTTGGCACCCGGGCCCACGCCATGTTCACAGGCCAATGGCACTTACCACGCATCCCGAGGAGTCTACCTGGCGGTCAGACACGCACTTGAAGTTTCGTGTGCAGCCACCATTGTTCCGAGAGCAGTCACGCACAGGCCCAAAGGAGGACAGCAGGTCGTTGATGGTTTCAAAGTATGTGGACAGCATCGCTTCTTCCCTTGGAGACAAAATAGATGGTTAAACCCCATAGACACGTGTATCATTAGATTAAAAAAAATAAATATGCATTCATTCCATTTAAGAGCGTCATTTATGATACCTGTAATCAAGGAAATCATATCAATGCATATTTAGAAAGAAAACAGTAAAAGAAAATCCAACAGGTTTACCATCATATGACCCGATGTTTGTCTACTTGTGATAAAGAGGAATATACTTGGAACTCTGCACTTTTTATTTCATCAGCTTTCATAATTTGGGAAGATAGTCCCGAGATTTCCATTTTACCAATAAGTGAACCGTGGCTCAGAAAAGTGAAGTGTCTTGCTGAAGTGCACCCAGCTTATAATGTGGCAGAACCGAAGCCTGTGACAAGCTCCATCTGAGTCCAAAAGGGAAAAGGCTCTTTTCACTATACGACGCCTTAGCTCACACTATATTTTTCTATAGATTCCAGATCTCCCCATAGCAACTCAGCAAAATGGGCCCATTCCTGTTATTCCCACTTAAGATATAAATTGAAACTCTAAATGGTAGGGGACTTACCGCAAATTACAAAGCCTATAAACAGCGGAGCCAAGACACAGGCACAGGATTGTCTGACTCTAGAACCTTAGAAGTTTATTTTTCATACTATTACATTAAAATCACACCATCCAGACTGGCAGCAACAGTGGTTGGAAAGGTCATGGAATTCTAGGTAAATGCATCCTTCCTCCCAAATGAGGTTCCCAAGAATAAGACTGGACTAGGTACCATAATCCATGGATCTGCCAAAATTTTATTATAGGAGATATACAGACAGGAGCTTTTGGATGCTATTTTCTGGAAAAGGATATCCTGGCACTGGAGCATCTGTAATGCCCACAGTTGCAAGAGATATTAAAGGGACACCACAGTGGGATCCCTGGGTGGCGCAGCGGTTTGGCGCCTGCCTTTGGCCCAGGGCGCGATCCTGGAGACCCGGGATCGAATCCCACGTCAGGCTCCCTGTGCATGGAGCCTGCTTCTCCCTCTGCCTGTATCTCTGCCTCTCTCTCTCTCTGTGTGACTATCATAAATAAATAAAAATTAAAAAAAAAATAAAAAAAAAAAAATAAAGGGACACCACAGTGAGAAGAGGAACATGTTATCCTATGGACCTAGGATCCGTGGAATCCAGAAGTGTGAAAGAAGGGAGATGCTTGTTGCAAGAAGAGGCCAGGGAGCACTACTGGTGATGCCCTTGGACCATCCTTCATCCTTCTCTCACTGTTCCCTCCATAAGCATGGAGTTCTAGGTTTTGGTGTCCTAGCTTATTTTATTTATTTATTTATTTTTTACCTCCAGAATAGTCCCCTTCTGCACTATCTTTCATACTGACTGCCAGCGAACCTCGTAAATTCCAGCTCTAATTAGACACCACACCATCAATAACAGCTCTCCATTACTTACAGAAGAAAATCTAAAGTAGTTTCCTTGGCACTTGAGGCCCTTCATAATTTGGTCCCTGCCTACCTGTCCAGCCCCATTTACCCTGTCCTCATCCTCTCTACTAGTTAGCCATAGGTCTCTTCTCATTCCCTAAACACACTATCTTAGGCTAGGTTCTCTGAGAACAGACTCTGAAACAGAGTTGCACACAGCAGGTTTTTCAAGGATCCCTCTTATATACTTGCAGGAAGTGAGCAAGGCAGGACTGGACAAGGCAGAGGCTGACCTGCAATGTAGTGAATGCATATAGATCTGAAGCTTCCATTTGTCCTTAGGGGAGCTCTAGAGCTGGGTGGTCTTTTAAGGATGTTCTGATTAGAGATAAGAGATCCCCCCCCCCCCCCGCATCACCATGTTGGCCAGTCACTGGCCAAGGGCTGCCATCTGGATGGTGGTATCCTTGGGTGAGGCAGTTTCCTGTGGCTGAGGGCAACACCCAGTGAGGAACACCACTATGGGCCACGAGGCACAATCCAGGAGATGGGCAGGTCAGCCCTGAAGAAGGGATCTGAGTATAGTATGTACCTTTACCTCTCTGAATCCTTAATCATGCTCTTGGGTCTGGAATGCTTATCTCTAACTTCTCTCCTTGACAAAAATCCTAAGAATCCTTCAAAACTATTCACATCCATCCATCCATTCATCCATCCATCCATCCATCCATCCATCCAACCATCCATCCATCCATCCATCTATCCATATATTGCACGTACTTACTGAGTGCTTACTCCCATAGCAGGCACTATTCCGGGTACTTGGGATGCAGAAGTGACAGATGACAAAGGCCTCACCTCCCCAGAGCTTGCTATGACCTCCTTGGTGAAGCCCTGTCTACATCCCCCAACCAGAATTAATTTCTTTTCTGAGCACACTGTTTAAATCTATTAGCTCACTGGTCTTAATCATCAGCCCTACGATTTCCCAGAAAGACTATAAGCTTTTTGAGCAAATGGCTCAAGAGTTACTCATCCCTGTCTAGCCCCCAGCACAAGGCCTGGCAAAAACTTGTGATAAGTAAATATTTTCCAGAAGATACTGAGAAAACACCAGGAGGCATGGATGCAGCCTCCACCTATCACTGGTTTCACCAAGAGTCTCTCCAACAGGATACTCCCCAGCCCATCCCCAACTCCCAAGTCCTTCAGGGTCAGATCTGTAGTATAGGGACAACAGAGAAGACTCCAGAGAGCTGCTGGACTATTGCTCACTTCCCAACCTGACACAGAATGAGGTCAGGATGGCAGGTGGCTGAGGCATAGAGACTGTTGGAAGACTTGCCACTTTTTTTTTAAAGTTTTTATTTATTTATTCATGAGAGACGGAGAGAGAGAGAGGCAGAGACACAGGCAGAGGGAGAAACAGGCGCCCTACAGGGAGCCCGACGTGGGACTCGATCCTGGGACTCCAGGATCACGCCCTGGGCCGAAGGCAGGCGTTCAACTGCTGAGCCACCCAGGGGTCCCAACTTGCCACTTTTGAGTCACAGAAAGATGAGGATTGAGAAGACATTAAAGCTATTGGAATATTAATATCCTTGGAGAAGAAATGAGAAGTAAAAAGAGGAGATAAAGACAGCAGGAGAGATGAGCTGAGAAGGTGTGAGACCACGTAAAAAGATAAACATGTAGAGAAACTGCTAGAAAGGGATGGATGGATGCATGGATGGATGCATGGATGGGTGGGTGGACACACAGAGAGACACATCCAGAGAAGTGTCACATAGAGATTAAAAGAGAGGAATATGGAGACAGAGAAAGTAGGTGAAAAGAGACAGAAATGAAGAGCTAGACTAGAAAGAAACAGGAGTAAGAAACAGAGATTAACAACGGAGAAAACATCAAGGTAAACAGAACAAGGGTGTCGCGTATGCAGTTACACGGGGAGCTCGGGGAGCGGGGAAGGGGGGGCAGGGGAGTGGATGGCGAAGGAGGCCGCCTCAGAAAGACAGAGAATGAAAGTGAAGAAAAAGAGCCCGAGCGAGTGGAGGAGAACACACACAGGGACACGGGGAGCAGTCGGAGAATGACAAAGAGAAACAAAGGACGAGAAGAGAAAAACAAGCAAAAAATGTCACCTCACAGTGGAACCTGGAGACAGCTCAGGCTATACAAATAAGAAGGCTGTTAGCTTTTAAAAGGATTGATTCTGCATAAACATCAGTTACATGAGGGGAACATTATTTAAAACACAAAGACCTGACACCGGGGCTGTTACTGAGTCTAGCAGCGGTTGTGTCAGGCTGGAGAAATGAAGAATCATCAGGCGCAAGTGAGAGAAGTAGCTCAAGGCATACTCTGACATTTTCTTGACTCCTGGCTTCATCCCTCATCCCAGCTGCTGGGTTCAGGGTCTGGGGGCTGTTGGAGCTCCAGGCGGCCCCAGGAGCTGGGGCAAAGGATCAGGGGATTAGCGCTGCGGGTGGAGGAGAGATCTGGGTGGGCCACAGCCTTGCCAGAAATCACCCCCAGCACATCTCCACCTGCAACCTCCCGGGCACCTCTTGTGCGTGGCCACCGTGCGAGGCTCCCTCCCTGGGCCTCTGACTCTCACCGGTTTACTCCAACCTGCAGCTGGAGAGACGGGGTCTTGGTGGTGGGTGGGTGGGGGGCGGTGAGGGTGCTCCCTGCACTTGCCCTGGTTCAAGAGGTAAAGGGACCCAGTGGGGGGATGGTGGTGGCATCAGGTCTGCCTGACATCAGGTCCTGAGCTTAGTCTGTGCCGTGGCTAAGCTGGGTCAACCTGCCCTGTGCCCCTGGCCAAGTCTGAACTCTAACAGGAGAGCTGGTGGTGATCTGCGTGCAATCCCTCTGCGTCCTGGAGGAGGAAGACCGGGAAGGGCAGAAACCCATGGGGCATCCGCAGCATCTCAGGCCTCCGGTGCTGCATCCTGGCCTCTGTCCGTGCTGGCGTAAGTGGGGGGGGGGGGCGTGCGGTGCCCTCATTTCCCAGAGCCGCCCCAACCGCTGCCTGAAGCCGGATGATCCAGAACAAGAGGAGCTTACTTCCTCCCAGTTCTGAAGGTTGGACGTCCGCACCCAAGGTGTCAGCAGAGCTCTGCCTCCTCCGCGGGCTCTCGGGGAGAATCCTTGCGTGCCCCCGCAGTTTCCCGTGGCGCCTGGCACCCCCAGCCATCCCCTGGCCAGGGCCAAGCCACCCTAACCTCTGCCTCCATCCTCACACGCCCTTCCTCCCGCGTCTTCACCTCTTCTCACAGCGACACCATCCTCCGAGCCAGCGTTCACCCCAACCCACGACGACCTGACCTCAATCATAGTGGCAAACACCCTATTTCCAACGAAGGTCCCATTCTGAGGGGCCCGGTGGACAGGAATTTTGGGGCGATGTGACTCAACCCGCTTGCCCGTGGCTGCGAGGAAAGTCCTCAAGCTCACGCAGTAGGACAGAGCCGGGACTAGAACACTGCGGTCCGTGCTCCTACTGCAGGGCTCCCGACCCCACGGCAACCCTTCCGGCTCCACGGCCTGCATGTCACACCATTTACGAGGCCTGTAAGGTCTCAGACAAAGGACCACGATGAAGTCACGTCTCCTTCATTTGAGAGAAGAGACCGACTTTGATCAAGTATGTAACACACCCCAGGCAGCGCGGGGGGCGGCGAGCTTCTCTTTATAGGACTCCATAGTGAGTATCTTAGGCTTTGCAAGCCATACAGTCTCTGGGTAGCCAACTACTCAGTTCTGCTTTTACCACATCCAAGCAGCCACAGAAAATATGCGACGATGATATGCAAAATGCAGTGTGTTAGCGCAGGTACGTTTCCATAAAACGGCACGTACGAAAAGACACAGCAGGCTGGTGTGTGTTCCGGGTGCACGTTTCCTTGTTTGTTTGTTCTTTTTTTATGGGAACGCCCACAGGTCCTGTTGGAGTCCGGATTTGAACCCAGGTATGCCCAACTCTCCAACCCACATTCCTTCTCCTACGTGAAGTTTCATCTGTACCTGAGTCTTCTCACCTGTAAAGTGGAAACAGGAGGTTTCTAGCTCCCGACAATGTAGGGTCATTGCGAGAAGGCAAGGACACGATGCACAGAAGCCCGACGCAAGTCTATTCATCAGCCATTCATCCAAGACACCTTTGGGCACCCACGGCGGGCCGCGTACCGAGCTGACCGTGCCGCCGGCTCTCCTCGGGCCTCTCGAGGCCTCTGTTCCTGCACCTGCCAGGGTTCAGACGCTGTCCGTGGTGTTTCCAAGCGCCTCTCCAGCTCTGGCATCCGGATTCTTTCTTCCTGATAATACTGGTTTTAAAACTGAGTCAACCAGACCCCAGCAGGCCGAGTGAGGTTGCCGTCTCCACAGTACCTGACTGCTCAAGTGCAGATGCCTCACCTGGGATCCATTCGGCTGAGTCAGCAGAGCCCCACACAGAGTGAGCATTAGGGAGGGCAGCTGGGAACAGATGCTGACACGGCCTGCTCTTAATAAACTCCAGGGGAGGTCTGTGTCACTCACAGGGAGGTGTGAACGGATGGCTCAGGGCTCACACACTGACAAGACCCCATGGATGCAGACTAATCATTCTCTAACAACAGCCAGCAGCCTTGTTTCCTAAACTCCCAAGGAGGGAAGAACCTGGGACAGGCATCTCCGCCCCAGCAATATGAGCAGCAGTGTAGACCAGTGGATACGCAGCAGCTTTGTCTCCTGGCTTCAGCCACTGTGAGATGTTGGACAAGCCCCTTACGTTCTGAGCCTCCACTGTCTCATCTGAAAAATGGGCATACGAACCCCTACCTGGCTGAGCTAGCATGAGCAATAAAGTAGACAACACACGTAGGATGTTCCCCACACAGAAAGTGCCCCATGCCTCGTACCATCTGAGCATCCCTCAAAGTTGCAAGAACCATGACTCGACTCGAGAATGTAAGGAGCTGGGATGCCTGGGTGCCTCAGTGGTTGAGAGTCTGCCTTCGGCTCAGAGTGTGACCCCTGCTTCTCCCTCTGCCTGGGTCTCTGTTTCTCTTCCTGTGTCTCTCATGAATAAGTAAATAAAACCTTTTAAAAAAAAAAGAATATTAAAAAGAGAGAGAGAATGTAAGGAGCTCCAGGTAGGAGAAGAAAGGTCCTGGGACCTCGTATTGTCCATTTACTCATCCAAATTTTTCACTGATGCCTAATTTTTTCTGGGGCCCAAACTGGTTCCTGGAGCACATAGCCATAGGTGTGACCTAGCATGTGCTAGGAAGATAGAAGCACACACACACACACACACACACACGTTAAACTAGCAATTGAACGGGGGCTATGGGATCATAAAGAAGAGGCCCCCTCAGTCAGAGGGGGGGCCTCTGGAAGTGGGGAGTCGGATGAGGTTTTTATTTATTATTATTATTTTTTTTAGATTTTATTTACTTATTCATGAGAGACACAGGCAGAGGGAGAAGCAGGTTCCCTGTGGGGAGCCCGACGTGGGACTCCAGGGACCCCAGGATCATGCCCTGAGCCCAAGGCAGACGCTCAGCCCCTGAGCCCCACAGGTTCCTGAGACAAGGCTTTTAAGATGGGGGTGTATTGAACATGAGACATGAAGGATGAGCAGGAATTGGCCAAATGAAGGAGAGTGGTATGGGATAAGAGTATCCCAGGCAGAGGGAACAGAATATGTTAAGCCCCAAAGAGGTAGGGGAATTTTAAGCAAGTGTTGGGAGGAGGTGGGGGGTGGCAAAGGATGGGGCAGCAGAGGCCGCTGGCAGGCCAGTCCAGGCAATTCTGGACTTACCCTGGGAGCCATGAGGTGGCCTCCGGGGGTTGCTAAAAGCAGATCCTCCTTTTATTTAGACGGACAACAAAGACATTTTATATAAATCGTTACGGCGATAAGAACAACAACGGTAGTTCATGCTTCTTGGGCATTCATAACACGCCCCGAAATGCATCAAGCATTGCTTGTGTCAACCTACTTAATCCTCATTAAAAACGAACAAACAAACAAACAAAAATGATGTAAATTATATGGTCAACCCCATTTGATAGAAGAAGAAACTGAGGCATCATTTTGAGGATGAAGGCTGTGCTGAGACCAACGGAAGACAATGTAGGTACAGTCCCAGGACAGTGGCTGGCACACGGCAACCGCTTTACAAACATCAGTTATAAGAGGCTTCCGGGCAGGGGAGCGCTGGCACAGGCCACAGGGAGGCAGATTTGGGCTTTTCTAACATTAGAGCCACCGAGCCAGGTCCCGCTGCTGTTGGCCACTGTGGGATTGCAAACTGAGGACGGTGGCCGTTTTCTGGGCTGGTTGTGGGGGAGAGTCCAGCTTCCAGGGAGGGCTGTACAGTGATGGGAAAAGCCACGGATAATATCTACTGACAAGACAATGAAAGATATTTTATTTTTAAATTTTATTTATTTTATTATTTTATTTTACAGAGAGAGAGAGCACAAGCAGGGGGAGTGGCAGGCAGAAGGAGAGGGAAAAGCAGGCTCCCCGCTGAGCAGAGAGCCCAACACTGGGCTGGATCCCAGGACCCCGGGGTCATGACCTGAGCCCAAGGCAGACACTTAGCTGATGGAGCCACCCAGGTGCCCCAAGACACCAAAGTTCTTGCCATCGCCCTGTGGGAGGGTGCTATCGGGTGCCCTTCTGTTGACTAAAGAAAGGCACACTCTCGCATGCAGGGACCAGCACTGGGGGGCAGGGGGGCTGGCCCGTGTCACACAGCGGGGGTCTGCCCTGGTGCATCCGACTCCAAGCCAATGGTGTCCTGTTTTCCTCCTTATGATCCCTTCCCAGCTGGAGCTTCTGGGGCTGCAGTTCCAGCTGACACTTATCATCCCCCTTCCTCTAGCAATTATGGCTTGTGCTAATTTAGGTCAAGAATATCTATTGCTGGGCAGAGTGGTCTCCTAGCTTCCTGGGAGTGGCTCGCAGGCTTCCTGCATGCTGACATTCTTGCTCACTCGCTTCCCCCAGTGTGCTGGGTGCGCTGCAGCTGTTCGGTGAATAAGCACAGGCGGTGAAGGAAGAGGAGGCACAAATGGGGCCCGTCAGCTGTGTGGTCTTGGGGACAAAGGGAAAATGACTGCGAGTGTTCGCTGCCCCTCTGTGAAATGAGGACAGTCCCATCAGCTCACGGGGGCTGTGATCAGGACTCCAGGAGATAAAAGCTGTCAGAGCCCCTGCTCTTCAGCAGACCCAACAGGGGCCTCCATGAGGGGCTGCTGCGTTTCAGAAGTGCATATTTACCCAGCCCTGGAGCGGGGGCGGCTGGAGCTTCAGGACACAGGGAAGAGCAAAAGGGCAAGGGCTTTGTTCTCTTGCAACACAGCCCAGTTAGTGGCACAGAGTCACCCAGCAAGTCCCCGTGTCTATGCCTCCTTCAAGACCTGTGCCTAGGGCCACTGGGTGGCTCAGCAGTTGAGCGTCTGCCTTGGGCTCAGGGCGTGACCCCGGAGTCCCAGGTTCGAGTTCCGCATCGGGCTCCCTGCAGGGAGCCTGCTTCTCCCTCTGCCTGTGTCTCTGCCTCTCTCTTTGGGTTTCTCGTGAATAAATAAATAAAATCTTTTTAAAAAATAAACCTGTGCCTACGTCTGTGTCTGTATCTATAGTTACAGACTGGGATAGATGTTTTAAAAAGAGGGTACTCGGAGGGCATACGTCAGAGGGGCCAGTCTAATCTAGGGAGGTGAGGATGGGAGCTGGGGACTAGCAGGAGCTCATTTCCCCACAGAGCATCAGGCCCTGAGGTAAATCTGCCATTGGCCTGGTGAAGTTTTGTCACATCAGGGCTGTCCCCAGGAGCGTGGGGAGAACGTGTGACGCCCCCCTCACGTGCACCATGACCGTGGAGTCCATCTGATCTCTGGGGCCGTCACTCCTTGGCAAAAAGCCACCACCTTGTCCCAACTGCTCAGTCATAGAAATCTTCTCCTCACCTCCCCCCAACCCCGTTTCTCCTGCCCCTTGGGAATCCCCATCATCCTATTAAAAAAGGAACTATTATTTAGGAAGTTCAGTGACAAATACTGAGACTTGAGGATTATTTATTTATGCAATACTCCCATGGCGTCATTGAGGGCTCCTTAGGGTTCTCACCTCCGAGAGAAGCTCATTAGGAAAGGCCCCAGGGGTGGGAGGGCACTGGGTTCTCGGGGGGGGGCAGCTGCTCAGAAAGCCCAGCTGGGAGCCTGCCTGCTGCCCAGGGAGGAGGGAAGACCCCAGTGCCCTAGGGTGCCAGAGGGGGCTGCCTGGAGCCAGCAGAGGGTAAATGGGGTTGTGACCTCCAATAGGAAGAGCACGGGCTGGAGGCTCCAGGCATGCAACCTGGGTCCGGCTCCGCGGTGTGTCCCCAGGTGACTTTCTTTTTTTTTTCTTTTTAAGATACATTATTTATTTATTTTTATCTTTTATTTATTTATGATAGAGAGAGAGAGAGAGAGGCAGAGACACAGGAGGAGGGAGAAGCAGGCTCCATCCACTGGAGCCCGACGCGGGACTTGATCCCGGGTCTCCAGGATCGCGCCCTGGGCCAAAGGCAGGCGCCAAACTGCTGCGCCACCCAGGGATCCCCCCAGGTGACTTTCCATCCTCTCTGAGCCTCTCAGGTTCCACGTGTATGCAACAGGGTGATCGCGAAGGGTCCTTACAGCTCAGGTTTAAAGACAGAGTGGAAATATAAGGCTGGGGTCGTGGGGACGGACAATACCCATTGCTTCCACTGTATGTGTCATTGCCATTGTTGGGTACCTACGGGAATCAAGGGACTTACACAATCAGCAGGGAAATCTGAGCGTATGACCGTGTGCTACCACGAGGAAGCCGTGGGCTCAAACCAGGCCCCGCTACCTCTCCGTGGAGGAAACTGGGACAACTCATTTCGACTCCCTGGGGCTCAGCATCCTCAAGCAAGGCCACAGCACCTAACTCTTAGGGGACGCTGATGATCACCAGATAATAAAAGCTCCATGAGGCCAGGGCTCTGGCGCCCTCACCCCCAGTCCAGCGCTGGACAGGCTTCCAGATTATTGCACAAATAAATGAATGCAAACTGCTGTCAACTGCTCCGCCTATGCGCTCATTTTGATGGCTGTGCTGTTACTAACGATAGCAGGCTTTTCCTCAGTCCTGAAAGTTCTTCAAGCCAGGGACCAGGGGCTCTCAACTCGGTGCCCAAGACCCCTTTGTCAGCCCAGAGGTATACGCGCCACGTCTCAGAATAATGTTTTTAAATGCCTAAAATCAAATGCAGAAAACATTACAAAAGAAGCCACTTAACAAAAACAGTGTTTAAAAAGCCAGCTGCAATATAATAATATATAAGCTTCTTTGTTGACACATTAAATAAAAAGATCTAGTAACAGATGCAATAATGACCATAAATTGGAACTAGGGATGAGCATAAACTACATTTCAAGATCTGCAAAAATGAAGGATGATACAAAACTGCATGTGATTTCTTTTAGTGACAAAGTCAGAGGTGCTGTTAGCACACCCACGTCTGTCGTAGAAGAACATGCTAAATTTCAATAGCGGTTGGCCAAAGTAGAAATGCGTTATTTTCCCATGTTATTTCATGGACCTCCAGCATGACCCCAGGTTGAGAGCCTCTGCCTAGACCGACACTTTGGCAGAGGACGTTTCTCCCTGAATATCTGCTGGTGTGTGAGTAGAGCCCAAAGCTTGGATCTAGAGAAGCAGAGGCAGGACGTTCCAGGCCCGCTACGATCTCCCCAACATCGCTCCCTCTCACCAGGACCTGGGCGGGGTGCTACGGGGAGGGCAGGCTTGGGCTTCTGGCAGAAATTTCACAAAGCTCTCAACGGTGAGTCCTTGCACGGGGGACCCCCTTCCCTGAGCCAATGTATCCTCATCTATAAATGCATCATTAAATGCATCACTGCTGTGCTTCCTGCAGGGTGGCTGTGGGACGGGGCGAGAGAAACAAGCCAGTGCACCTGTGCAAAGGTGCAAACGGTAGCCCCCCTCTTGCTCGTCTGTTCCTCCAGGGGTGAGACGAGTTTATTACAGCCATCCAGGCTCAGAGCTAGCTGCCCCCTGTAGCATGGCCGGGATGCATTTCTGCATTCCTCAGCACCTGCAGGGTACCAGGCCATCTGCTGGATACTCAGCACCCAGAGGTGCCCAGGCAAAGTCCCGTCCCCAAGAAGCTCATAGCCTGGAGCCAGGGGCAGCGAGATTCACATGAAGCAGAGGAAGCACAGCATGGATGCACACAAATGCAGGGGATCCCCAAGAGGAAGCAATGAAGCTTCCTTCCTGGAGGAGGCAACCATACATTGGCTCTTCAGGGAAGATGAGGGCAATCAGGAGGAGGAGGAGGGAAGTAGAGGGAGGAAGAAGGAAGGAAGAAGAAAGGCAGGACAGGCTTCAGAGGATGGCACAATCAGGGCAACTAAAATGTGTTGGGGGTAGGGAGGGGGGAGTGCTGGAGAAAGAAGCAGAGATCCTAGTATACAAGCGAGGGGTGAGCTCTCAGACGGAAAAGGAAGCTCACGGGCTCAAGCCCCGAAAGCAGAACTTAGTACCTCGCTGGACAGATAAGAAAGCTGAGGCTCAGGGTGGTTAAGTCCCATAGGGTCCTGTGGTTCCCTAAAGTGGAGCCATAGCAGGAATCCAGCCAGGCTCTGGGGCCCACGCTCTCCCCTAGTGTGGACTGAATGGCACCTTGGAGAAGCATGCGCTTTCCGGAAAGCCCCCCACCCCCCAAAACTCAGCATCGGGAACCAGAAGGCTTTAGGGTTAGGTCTTGTGATGTGGAAAACACTGCTTTCCCCCCAAAGGCGGCCCTGCCTCCACCCCCCTTCCTCGCCTTACGTTCCATCTGTCCCCCACTGCCGGAGCCTGCAGCCCAAGCCTGGGTGGTGGTGACCGCAGTCTCCAAGGAGTGTCACCCTGCGGCCAGGCTAGGCGGGCCCTGGGGGGCTTCTCTCCTGCCCCCCGCACCCCCACCCCGCCGGCGGCCTCTGCTCCTGGCTCCTGTCGCCACCACTTGGGCCACACACAGGTCCATGCGCCCCACCTCCCCCAGAGCACTGGCCGGTGCCGGTGGCAGGTCCCAGAGCTCAGGCGCGCCGCCCGCTGCTGAGACGGGGAGACGGTTCTAAAGGAGCCTCTCCTCGGCTGGGACACGTTAGACTCACTCTGCTGACCAATCCTCATTGTCCCTGAAGACACCTTCTTCCCTTCACTCGGCTAAGCCAAACTAATAGGGTTCTCTGTGGCCTCGCTGAATGCTGAGGATGCTTCCTTCCCCAACAGTAGGGTGGCAGCCACCAGGGTGAGTGCCCCCACCCACCCCCCGCACCGTCTCCTGCGATGCTCCCGGCACCCCCGCCAGAGAGGCGAATGCCACCCCACTGGACAGACGCACCCCTGACCCTAAGGGAAGCTTGAGGTCGCAGAGCCCATTGATTCCAACCCCAGCTCTCCCTGACTTTAAAGCCGGAGGGATTTTTAACTTCCAAGCCCCACCCCCATTTTAACCCATTTCATGAAGTCAGTGTATACGTCCTGCCTCCCCTGTAAGCGACCCCACAGACGGGACACAGGTATGGGGGATGTTTAAGCCGAGAAGGAAAGACAGGAGCGCTTCAGGAGAGAGGAAGCAAGGAAGGAGCCTTGGCAGGTTTTATTTTCCCAACACACTGTGTGTTTCTGAAGGCAGGAGTCTCTGCACCTGCAGGGCCCAGTCCAAAGACATTTCACAGGGAGGTGGCACATATTTGTTGAATATTTAAATGAATGGATGGATGCGTAAACAGACAGCAGGAGAAGCCACTGAGGAATTCCTCAAAGAACAAATACACTAACCTCATTTCCCGGGAAATTGGTCTTTGAAAGAATCTGAGCTTTCAAGAGCCCAAGGCTTAGTCCTCCTAATGCCTGCCCCCTCTTGTGGGAATTACAGGGCAGCAGTTCAGGAAGATGTAGTGATAAAACCACAGATCAACCTGGTACTCTCCGCCCACGAGGCCTACGGTGCCATCCAGAGATCCACCATACGATGCAGCGCCTGTGGCTGACAACAGGTGTAGTGGGATCTGAAATTTTGTTACCAGGAGGGGCCCCTGGGTGGCTCAGTCGGTTAAGCATCAGCCTTCGGCCCAGGTCAGGGTCCTGGGGTCCTGGGATCGAGTCCCACATTAGCCCCACATGGGGCTCATTGCTCAGCAGGGAGTCTGCTTCTCCCTCTCCCTCTGCCCCTCCCCTGCTCATGCTTGTGCACTCTCTCTTTTTCTTTCTCTCTCTCAAGTAAATACATAAAATCTTAAAAAAATATATAAAAATTTTTTACAAGAGTCAATCTCATGTCAGATGTAAACCAATCAACAGACCGACAAAAACAATAACAAAGACGGAAGGGGCAGGAGGCAGCTTTGGAAAGTGATGGATGTAGTTAGTACCCACCTTGATGGTGCGAACGGTTTCACAGGTGTGTGCACATGTCCAAACGCATCCAACTGTATACACTGAATATGTGCAGTTTTTGGGGGATATATCAATTTTACCTCAATCTAGCTGCCACTCAGTAAAATAATTAGTAAAATGCCCTTGATGGGAGCCTGAGTGGCTCAGATGGTTGAGCATCCAACTCTTGATTTCAGCTCAGAAAATGATCTCAGGGTGGAGCCTGCTTAAAATCTTCTCCCTGTCCCTCTGTCCTTCCCCTGTCTTGCGCACTTTCTCTCTCTCTCTCTCTCAAAAACAAACAAACCAAACAAACAAGCGCCCTTGGAATCCCAAGCCACTGACAAGGTCACAGTGTCCTGCAGACTTCCCAGCAACAGAGCAGTCTCCAGCTGAGAAACTCTCCCTCTCTACGTATCATTGAGGTGGCTTCCTTGTCCTACCCCCGGTGCCCTGATTACCTCCTGACCTCATAGGTGGCCATGGCCCTGTGCTCTCCCAGCTCCTGGACAGCTGCGGCTTCCATGTGGCAGGCAGGTGCGCAGGGAGAAATCGAGCAAAGTTGCAGGAAGGGAGTGGACTGACGCCCTCAGGGAAATGGAGGGTAGCAGGGACTCCCAGACCTGGACAAGACTTTGTAATCCCAAAATGCTTCTTAGCCAAACAAACCTGGAGCTAGAAGAGTTGGGGAGGGGGAGAAGCATTTTTAAAGTGATACATCACTTTATTGGGCTGTCACAGTTGTGTCCGGTCTTGTTTCCATTTTATAGATGAACAAACTGAGTCCCTGAGAGGTAAAATGGTTCGCTTGAAATCAGACCCCCTGATGTTTGGAGCAGTGTCCATGTTTCCTCGGTGGCTGGGGGTAGGGGTTGCTGCTCGGAAGACAGAGGGTTTGAGATGTGTTGAGTGTGGCTGCAGGATAAAACATATGCATCCGGGGTAGTACGTATGGGGAACGGAGGGGACCAAGCAGCAGCAAAGAGAAAGGAATACTGGAGAATGCAATCCTGTTCTATAATGGGGGGAATCTATTCTATGACACGGATGTAGGAAGGAGACAAAATCTCAAGCAGTGTTAGAACAAAGGAAAGAAAGAAATGTTTAAAGAGAATAGTCGGGGACACTGGACAGCATTCAGGAACCCACTCAGAGGAGTCAGGTTAGAATTCCAGCTCTGCTTGGACCTCACTGCGTGACCTCGAGTCACCGGGTCCCCTTGACCTTGGCTTCCTTGTTTGCCAAATGGATAGTATAGCACCTACCTCCCAAGACAGACGTGGAAACGAAATGACATAAACCACCCAAAACAGCTCACACGTGGCCTGGCGCAGAGTAAGAGTCCAGACAGTGTAATTTCCCTTTTAACAGCACCTCTCAGCCAGCACCTGGGGTGGCTGCTGCCCTGGCATAGTGGTGGCTGATTAGAAGAAAATGCAATTTTGGAGAAGAGTCCATCTCATGTAGAACACAAGGCACTTCCAGCTACCTCCCGAAACGTTACTTTACTCTATAAAATGGAAAATGGAAATTCCAGGCAGGAAAAAGCTGTGCCAGTCTATCAGCTATTTGCAAAAAAAAAAAAATAAATAAAATTGTTGTAGGGGACAGTGAGTTATGGTAATTAAACATTAGCCAATTCATTGGTTGAACAAGAACTATTGTTACTTTGAAGCATCAGGATTATCTGTAGCACAGTTTAATGAATGGAGTTTATATGTGGCGAAAATCACCAGGTAATTTCCCACAGATCATTCATAATTATAAGATTGTTAGGTATCCAAAGCCTAAAAGGATGATTCTTAATTTCTCTAGAAGCAACACAAGAATCATCCATCCATCCATCTACCCCTCTGCCCATCATTCCATGCAAAGATACTTAGTGAGCACCTGCTACACCTGTCCCTGTGCTAGCAGCAGTCAGAAGTACAAAAGGATGATTCTTAATTTCTCTAGAAGCAACACGAGAATCATCCATCCATCCACCCCTCTGCCCATCATTCCATGCAAAGATACTTAGTGAGCACCTGCTATGCCTGTCCCTGTGCTAGCAGCAGTCAGAAGTACAGACGAGAGCAAGCCATGGCCTCTGTCCTCAACAAAGCCATGAAGAGGAGGAAAGACATGGGTAAAAGGTCTGTGGAGGTCAGAAAGAAAGGAAGATGCTGGCCACCTGGGTGGCTCAGTGGTGAGCGCCTGCCTTTGGCTCCGGGCGTGACCCCGGGTTCATGGGATCAAGTCTCACATTGGGCTCCCTGCAGGGAGCTTGCTTCTCCCTCTACCTGTGTCTCTGCCTTTCTCTGTATCTCTCATGAATAAATAAAATCTTAAAAAAAAGGAAGATGTTTCCAATGTGGGGCCAAGGGAATGGGTGAGAGCTGGGTCTGCAGATTGAGAAAGACTTCAACCGTCTTGGGTCTTTGGTATTTTGAGCCGTGAACATGTATATGCTTATTCAAAAGCTAAGTACCTTATTTACCGAAAAAAAAATCAGTGGTGATACTAGGGAATAGAGGAAAAGGAGGAAATAAAGGAGAAGAAGGGGGAGATTATGGATGGATGGAAAAATAGGTCATTGTATTTGCGTGTTAGGGCAAATAGCAAAAAAAAAAAAAAAATTAGAAAACTGGATTCAAAGAAAATGGGGTTGAACAAATGAAATCCAAATGTCAACTATTCTCCAGAAGCTTGCGAATGTCTTAATTTGCATTGATTTGATAAGAAGGTACTAGTTTCTGCCAACCAAGTTGTCAAATATTTTTGTCAAACGATAACTCTCAGTTCTGACGAGGGTAGAGTGAAATATTTTTCCTTATTCAACTTGTACTGTATAAAACTTTTGAAAAGCAATTTGGCAAAATATATCAAAACTCCTCAAGTGTTCGTACAGTCTGACCCAGGGATCAAAGTAGTACCTTTTAAAGGAGAAATCAGTAATGCACTTTAAGATGTATCCACGGACATGCTCTTACCCGTCTCGCTTAAACACAGCTAAGTGTCGGAATGGTATAAAAATTCCACAGTGACATCATGGTTACGAACACTATGGTTCATCCCTATAATATGTGAAGATTTAAAAATCAGGATTTTTAGGAAGAGCTGATTGTATGGAAAATTTTATAATGATAAGTTTTGGTTTTGTTTTGTTCCGTTTTTCAGAAAAAGCAAGAAAACATTACATAGACAAAAATGTACCCGTATTTGGGAGAAAATAATAAAGAAGGAGGTAGCATTTCCCTGGGGTGGATATGTGGCAATGGGGGTAAGACCATGGAGTACATGACCCTTCGATGTGATCACACCATGTCTACGTTCCCTTCTGGTAACAGCACCCCTGTTAGTTTTTTTTTTCCCCTGTTAGTTTTGTAGAAATTCACACCACTCTCCTCATGAACATACGAAACTGGAGGTGGTCTCGTGGATGCACCCGTCAGGGTGGCCTGCAGTCCTCTGGCCTACAGGTGCGCAATCAACCCAGAACTAGGCCAACTAGAGGCTGACCCCTGGAATCTGAATCTAAGCTAAACGGCATAAAGGGGCACCTGGGTGGCTCAGTGGTTGAGTATCTGCCTTCGGCTCAGGGCGCGATCCTGGAGTCCCGGGATCGAGTCCCGCATCGGGCTCCCTGCATGGAGCCTGCTTCTCCCTCTGCCTGTGTCTCTGCCTCTCTCCATGTGTCTCTTATGAATAAATAAATAAAAATCTTAAAAAAAAAGAAACTTCCAGTGGTTTTGACAGCAGTCAGGAAACCAAAGTAGACATACAGCATAGTGGTAGCTTGAAGAACTTCCCTAAAGGTACATGGGCATGGGTAGTTGAGTAGCAGTTGATTTCCAACCTTTATGATCCTCATTCTTTACACCATTTTTTTTTAAATAAAGTGCTCCCCACTGGAAGTTTCTGGACAGGGGAATGACATAAACAGAGCGGTGCCTACCAGTGGTTAAGGGACATATCATTGTAGAGCATCTAGATTCAGCTCAGTCCATCCTGAGTTTTGCCAACAGAAGATCACGCTGAGGACTCAGGGTCTTTGAAGGGTGTTTGGGAGAGGACGCTGTTCCAGGCAGTCGTGACCAGTAGGGATGCTGGTCTCCTGCCTTCCCAGAGGGAGACCCACAGAAGGCAGCAGGCCAAGGAGGGAAGGCCTCCATTGAGGTCCTGCCTCCACCGGGAAGAGCACCGAGCAAGTGGGAGGAGAGGAGAAAAAGCAGATAAATGTACTCTGAGGCTAATGTTCCTAGAGTCACTGGGTGAATTCACGCTCATGGCCGGGCAGCCGGGCAGGCAGCCTTTACCTGGAAGAAGTGCCATGTCTTACAAATTTAGGGCTGAGCTTGGGGGCCTGTGCTGCCTGGGAAGCCTTGGGTGCAGACGAAAGCCGGCAAGCCTGGAATCCGAGAGAAGGAGGCTCACATTGTGCACTTGCTGAATTTAAGACGTCTTAGTCGCTTCCCTTTTTTGAGCCTCAGTTGTTCTATTTTCAGGGGGATGTTCACTCATTCATATGAAAGCACGTTCATTCATTCATTCATTCATTCATCTCACAAATGTCTATTGAGCACCTACTATTATCATTTACTGCTGGTTTAAGCTTATGCAGGAAAACAGGGAAAATAAGTTCTTTCCGTACATCAGAAGGGTGGGTAGGCTGTGTGCCTCTACCACAGAGAGGATGGGGGAGCTGTGCACCCCTCACTTCTGCACTAATCGCCTAATCGCCTCGTCTCCCTTGGATGGCCCCAGGCAGCAAAGAGCCTGATCCTGGCCACAGAAGCGCCGTCAGTGAGATCCACAGCCCCCGGAAGATGCAATTACCCGCCTGCAGCCTTGCTCTGCCCTTCTTGTTCCACACAAGGCCACTATTTGGCCTGCTGGGGGCTTGGGAAAGAAGGAGCGTGGGCGACGGGAGCAGAAGCCAGCGCTCACGGGCTAGGGCTACTTAGGGTCTGTGAAGGACTCGGTGCCTAGCGCACACAGGGGGTCAGGACCCACCTCTTCTCCAAGCTGGGCTCTTTCTCCTGTACAGGGAAGCAGCTGACATTTCAGAAATGTCAAAAGATATTTACTGAGCATCTACTGCGTGCCGGGCATGGTGCTGCATATAGCAAAGGAGGTGGCATATTTAAGGGAAAAAAAAAAAAGAGTCCCTTCTCTCCCGCCGTTTCTAGTCTAGCAGGGGGACACAAATGAAGGAGGAATCAAAAGTTAAAGAGCTAAAGCGTTAAACAGTTATGGAGGTGGAAGGAGGCTTGGCAGTGCTGCGGGGGCCGAGGGGGTCCCCTGCTGGTACAGTAAGGGGGTCAGGGAAGCTCGGTGGGGTCATTAAGATCAAAAAATGGGATAATGAATGCAGAGCGATTAACACAGCACCTGGCTGGAGCAAGTGCCCAATAAATTGCTGCTGTCATTGTTATTGTTAATGATGTTCTAAGTCCCTTTTCTGAATATGCAGGCATTAATGCCTATTTCATAGGATCGCTGAGTAGATTGAATGTGGAAATATACAAAAATAAATTTAATGACAAATACAATGAGTGATTATTGAGAGCCTGCTGTTTCAAGGGAGACAGCCATAGACAAACTATAAATACACAGCATAAAGCCAGAGGGGTAAGTGAAGGGAAGGAAGGCAGGGACTGAGACAGAGGAGACTCCTGGGGGAGAGAGGCTGGGCAGGGGTGCGGAAGGTGGGTCAGGAAAGGGCCACCTGGGGCCTGAGGAGAGGAACTTTGAGCAGAAGCAGGAAGGAAGTGCTGGAGAGAAGCAGGCCCGGGAAGTCACGTTGCAAGTGGGGGGAGCAGCAGGTGCCAGGGTCCAGAGGCAGGGGAGGGGTTGACCTGCAAGGAGCAGCAGAGGCCAGATCACAGAGTATCCTGAAGGTAACGGGAAGGACTCCGGGTTTTATTACAGGTAAAATGCGAAGGTACTGGAGGGTTTTGAGCAGTATGGGCAAATCTGACTTACAGTTTCAGAAGGATAAGTCTGAGCACTCTGTGCAGGTAACAGTATTTATCATCTGATTCACCTGTGATGGATGTATCATGAGATCAGAGGCAACGTATGCCAAGTGTCTGGCACTCATTCTAAAATAAATACATTCATTACATGCCTACTACGTGTAGGTCCCGAGGTACAGCAGCGCACACAGAGGCAGCCCCTGCTCCTTGTCCTCATGGATCTTCAGTGTAGATATTCACTGTTATTATTACTTGATATGAGCTATTATATGTTATATGAATAACATAACATTCGTATTTTTCTCTCTCTTGCTCCATAAATGACATTATTAAAAATCTATCAGAAAAAAATTTAAAATCTATCAGAAGAGCATTCTCAGAAAAAAGGAAGCCACACAAGGAAAAAAAAAAAAAAAAGGAGAAAGAAATAATGCAGGAAGGAGCAGGGACATGGCATTTCTCCCCGCTGTAGGTCTGAGTATCTGGCTTTGCCCTTCCTCTCTAATCAGTCGCTGGGGGACTCCTATTTGCATTCCAGAGCCCAGCTCATGCATTACCTCCTCCAGGAAGCCAGAAGCCCGCTGTCCACTGTACCACTCAGGCTGAACTGCCTTTACCTGGCTGTTCACCTTCCAGGGCCCCACATCCACCTTTCCGGAGGTGCATCACGGGGCAGGTACACACAGGCTATGGGCTCACGACATTTATTATCTATCTGTGTCTCCTCAGTGATGGGCCCGGGGTCTGACACACGGCTGGAGTAATACACATGTGCAGGGGACAGAAAAGAAAGGAGGGAGAGAGGATGGGAAGGAGGTAGGAAGTGAAGAAAAGGAACCCAGTTCTTTCCTCCTCCTTCCCCTGGTCATGCTGAAGCTCGTTTCAGCCAACAGTGCTCCGAGTTTATCGATCAACATTGCTCAGGTATTGAACTCTGTTTCTATTGACAGAAGTAACTACCAACAAGGCTGTGGGAGAGAGAAACACGCTGACAGCTAGCAAATCATAGCCCTGGTAGTGGAGTGCCTGTCTGTGCCAAGGGGGACAATCATTAATTTCCTGTTCCTTCACAGTTACATTTCTTGGGTTGACTGACAAGTTCATTTTGGGGATTCATCAGGCCCTTTAGAAATAAACTCCCTTCTTATTCCATGTTTCTAACTGCACCTGCCACCCAGATGATCGGCTGCCTGGGACTCACATAAACATTTCAAATTGCCAGCAATAGCTCAACATGGTAGTTAAAGGAAATCTTCCCGTTTCTGCATGATATAATCAAAAGAACCCACTTTCCCCGGCATCTCGATTCTGTGCACAGAACCAAAGATGATTGCATTCACTGCCCCTGTCTCCCCACCTTTACATCAGCGATGTCCAAGCACGTGGCTGCAGAATGGTTTGCTGGCATGCGGAACTTGAAGTTAAAAGTCTCTTGCAGAAACTGCGTGATTCTGAGTAAGTCACTTGGCCTCTCTGGGCTTCAGCCTTCTTGCCTGAAAGTGGTGGCTGCGTTGTGAATGGCACCGGTGATGCGGAAAACAGGAGGTAACAAAAGTAAACCGGGCACAGCTCCGAAGGGGGAAGGACACTTGTAATACTAACTCATTAGCTCCCAAAATGAGGCCTGGGGTGGCCATCCCCATTCTACAGGCAAGGAAACAACACTTCCAACGGAGGAAGTAACCTGTTGCAGGCTGGTAAGTGCCGGAATCACGACAGGGGCCCAGCTCTGTGTTAGGCAACAGCTGACAGAAAGACAGTTTATCGTTAATCTTACTAGTGAGTTTGCTCCTAGGCCTGCCTGAAAATTCCATTTGGTGCCAGTGGCCTCGGGGTTAGCCTAGGTCGAGGTGAGCAGAGCTTTCTGGTAGCCTTCGCATTGTTCAAAAAACGACAAACAGGCCCAAAATGGAGTCACCTGTGCTGAGCCCAAGTCGCCAAACCAAAACTAATACCTAACCTAACTGCAGTTTCAACCTCCCCCAGGAACGTCACCTTAACTGGTTGGCCTGGAATCCTCCGGTCAGCACCAGTGAGGCAATCTGCCTAATAGATACTTCTCTGTCACTGAGAGAAAGGTCACCTTACCCAATATAGTCTTTTTTTTTTTTTTTTCCTTCCCATGTAAGACTTCCTTGACCCATCCCCTCTCAGCCTTTAAAAACTGTTCCATTTCTACAGCCCTTCAGAGCTCCTTTGTATTTGCTAGAAGGGAGGCTGACCTATTCATGAATCATTAAATAAAGCCAATTAGATCTTCAAGTTTACTCCGTTGAATTTTGTTTTTCTAACCACATAAACAAAGCACTTCCAGTCCATCTAGAAATAATTCTTCAAGCTCCAAGTCATCAAAGCAAAATTCTTAGAACCCAAATGCCCGGTGTTGATGTATCTAATGTATTCATTGTTGAGTTTATTTTGCTAACAGTAGCCAGAGGTACCTTGACATTTGCATTAATATACAATTTCTCTTAAAGACTGTTTATATTTTGAAAAGGTTTTGAATAGTTCTAACTATTAACTTGGGCAGGAAAATTTCTCTGTTGAAAGACAAAGAGCCACATGTGGTGGAGCTTTTGGGCCGAGACACAAGATATTTTGCTTTCATTTACTCGCAGACATTTACTGAATACCTATTGTTCAGTGTTCAGGTGCTGTGTCCCTGCTGTAGCTTCTACTAGAGTGGGGAGACCAACATTACTCCATCCGTGCTGTTTCCTCGGTGTCAAACAGTGAGTGTGCCACTTTTCTCATGCTCTACTGGTGCAAATCCATGAAGTAGCAACTGTGTTGTTTACCCCCATTTTACAGATGAGGAGACAGGCATAGTGAGGCGCAGGGACAGGCACAGTGTCACCCATCATGCCAGTGGAGGAGCAAAGATTTGAATATGAGCTGTGACGAGCCAGATGGTGTCATCTGATTGACAGCTGGGCCCTGGGCCATGGGTGAGCTTATTACAGCTGGGTGATGGGCACATGGGGAAGCCACTGCACAATTTTTTTTTTCCTCTTTTGCACATGTTTGACATTTTCCTAATAAAATCTGTATGTATTTTTTCAAAAGTACAGCCTCTGGGGGTGCCCGAGGGTATAGTCAGGTAAGCATCCTATTCTTCATTTCAGCTCAGGTCATGATCTCAGGGCGATGAGATCGAGCCCCATGTCGGGCTCTGTGCTGAACATGGAGTCTGCTTGAGATTCTCGCTCTCCCTCTGCCCCTCCCTACCCTGGCTCGCTCTCACTCCCTCTTTCAGAAAAATAAGAAATAAAAAATAAACCTAAATTAAAAAAAAAAAAAGTACAGGTTCTGGAGCCAGACAGCCTAAGGTTTTAACTGTGGCATAGCAATACCACCGCGGACATGGGGTTGCTGTCAGGATAAAATGAATTCATGCAAAGCATTTAGGACTCGTCACCCTGTGAATATTCAAGGCATCTTAGCTGTTATTCACTGCTACAGCTAAGTGGGAAAGCCTGCACTGCTCAAAGGGTCTAGTATGCCCTTCCCCACATACTCCTGAATATAAGCCAACCCACCCACACCCATGTTCTTGGGAAGATTTTATGGGTTGTTCAATCCGCCTAAACTTTGCTTAGAAATGGAAACGAACCAGTCATAGATCTACTTAGAGTCATTTCATTTATTACTTTGATGATACTCATACCTATTTAAAAGTGCATATTATACACAGTGATAAGTATATTTAGGAACACTGCTCTTGCCCACTCTTTTGTATGAATAACACTTCCTTATTCCAACTCTTCTTCACCTACTATTCCTGATCTAATGTATCTTCTCCAGGCAGTTATTGTTTAAAAGAAATTAGCTGAGAAAATGCCCTTCGTGTGTGAGAAAGCCATACCCAAGGTGACAGCGTCCTTTCTGAGGGGTGGCTTTGTGGAGTACATATAGCTAGGGATACGGGGGCGGGGGGGATGATTTGTTCACGAGGCAAAGGACAGGGTACTGGTTAAACTGCATGGGATGCAGGGAGCCTGGTTTGCTGGAAGCTGTCAGAAGGACTGGAAGGAAGACGGACCAAGGAAAATGTCAGTTCTGGTCAGACCAGGCCGCACTGTATCCAGCTCATTGACTTTTAATCTCTTTTCTTATTAGAGAAGTCATACATTGCTATTGTAAGATATTTAGACAACAATGAAAAAGAAGAAGAAAAACAAATCCATTAATCCCACTGCCCGGTGAGAGCTATAACTGTTATTTTGCTCTCTTTGATCCAAGAATGCTCTCTCCCCAGAGAGTCTCCTGGCTCAAATGTCACCTGCTCGAGGTCATCGGATGACCGCCTAATATCAGGCCTGCCAGATTTAGCAGAATAAAAATACAGGACACCCGTTTACATTTGGATTTCAGATGAACAGCAAATAACTTTTAGTATAAACAGATCCCTAATGTTGCCGTTATCCACTGCTGGGTGTCACTGGCAACCCCTGGGCGGCAATGACCAGCCATCCTTGCTCCCTTCCTGGAGATACTGACCAAGACCCTCCTCTGTGCTGACCCACCTCAGATGCAGTGTAGAGAGAGGGATCTCAATATCAAAACAGGTATTTCCTATCCGGTTTCTAGAAGGAAAACAACTGCACCCCAGACGTGGGGCTAAATTAGGCTTTAAACTGATTTTCAAAAGGAAGTGGTAGGTAGGAGCATGGTGTGGATAATTGACCTGTGAAGGTGGCCAAAGTAGTTATAAATTGTGTGTGTGTGTTTTAGGATTTTATTTATGTATTTATTCATGAGAGACACAGAGAGAGGCAGAGACAAGGCAGAGGGAGAAGCAGGCTGCCTGCGGGGAGCCCGATGCCAGATGGACTCTATACTGGGACCCCAGGATCCTGACCTGAGCCAAAGGCAGACGCTCAACCTCTGAGCCACCCAAGCATCCCAACAAATTGTGCTTTTTGAAAACACAATGACTCCATTATAATTTAAAAAGAAAAAAAGCCCAACGGTAGCCATCACATAACAATAGGACCCGGGCTCTGCTGTGAGCTCCACCTGCATTATGCAATCACAACAACAATCCCAAATCCTCATTTTATCGGGGAGAGTTAGAGAGGACAAGTAATTCACCCAAGGTCTCAGCTAATCCGGAGAGAAACCGGGATTCCACTCGGAGGTCTGTTTGACACAAACACTCCCATAGCAAGTACAGACTTGAGGCCTCCCAGCAGTTGCTAGGATGTGAGAGCACCGGGCTCTCCAGAAGTGTTATTTATTGCAGAGGCATTTTACCTCCCTGTGCATTTATGAAAGTGGCCCTGCCACGAGGAGGCCAGAGCGCTCAGAGACCCAGCACATTCCGAAAGCAAACTTAATACATTTCTGTGTACTTACTAAGCATGGGGAATGGAGTTGCGGCTGTCTCTATTCTTCAAGAGGTGGGGTGGCGGGAGGTCAATTACAGCGGGACCCCGGAAGGCTTTCCGGAGTCTGTGGTATCCGATCGAGACCTTAAGGAACTTGGACAGAGTTTGCAGAGGATCAAATTCGCCCGAATTAAACAGGACGGCAAATGAAGACTATATTGATTTTCTGCTCAGGTCAATAAATAAGATAAATTGACCAAAAGAGCTAAATACTGATCAGGGTAAACCGAACATCAACATTTACAAAGAGCAGAGGGAGGAGAAACATATATCAGAGAAATGGATATGCCGATGAGAGCATCAGGGCAGCGGCTTGGTTTCCAGTTAAGGTCTCCATTGAAGGATTAATATTTTAGTCAAGTCTTCGCACACATATGCACAAGGCAGTGGGATGAAGTTATTACAATAAAACTTCGTTTAGTCAGGCTGATTGCTGGGAAGACGGATTGATTTTCCTTTAAGAACATCACTGAATTAAAATGCACGGATATGATGTGGCAGGAAGAGCACTGCATTGGGAGTCAGAAGACCTCGGTCACTGGCCTGTGACTTGCGAAGAGCCCCAAATCATAGATCATTCTTTTTTTTTTGTATCCCCTTTGCCCAGCCCAGACCCCAGCATCCAGACTGAGTCTTTCATTGAGTTCTATGAAGACAAGATGTGAGTCAAAGATGTGGGTCCCTGCCGTTGATTTGGGAGGTGATTCCAGGAGGCAAGCAAGGGATGGAGAGGTGAGGCAAGAAAGGAAAGCCAAAAGGGTGTGCTAACGAATGGGCCACCATGTGAAACACGGGGGCTCAAGTCCTGCTGGAGAGACGGGGTGGGATGCACCCAGCATCTTTCCTCCAAGGGCCAAGGAACCTGGGATAACTTCCCACCAAATTTGTTTGAGGGTTGTGCCATTTGTTGAAGATACTGACCTCCCCCTCCCACGTTTTTTCAACCCTAAAGGCAGAAAGATTCAGGTCATTTACTAAGGGTAATACCCAACCCCCCATTTTTTTTTTTTACCCATAGGCAGAGAGATTCAGGGGCAGCTGCAAAGAGCAGCTGCCAAGAGCCAAGTGGAGATGAAAAGGACACAGGTAAGGAGTCATTCTAGCTAAGGGACTGCAGGGTGGGCATGGTGAGCACGGTCAGTCCTTCCCCCTCACAGGGCATCCGAATACTCTAAAGCGTGAGATGTGGATCTTCACATTCCCTCCCAGACTGAGTGTCAGAAACTCTGAAGACCAGATGGTCAAACACAGAATTGAGGATTAGAAGCCCTTGAGGAAACTACTTCTCACACAGATAAAAATGATCTATAATGAGCATTCCACTTGTTAGCTTTTAAGTGTGAGCATTTCGAGCGTTCGAATATACACACGGAGATATATATGAACAAGATGATCACTAAGGCATTGTTTGTAATAGCAAAAAAACTTGGAAACACCCTAAATAGCCTTCAATCAGGGCAGAGCCGAATAAAATTGGTATATTCATGTGCTGGAATGTTCTCTGCAGTTAAAAGGAATGAACTGAATCTATATGTGTCAACATGGGTAGAGCTCAAAAAATGTTCTGAGGGAAAAAGCAAGATGCAAAATGTTATATATAGTATGGCACCATTTAAGAAAACATGCACGCGTTACAGCTTTCCTGCCGGGTTTAGGCTACATATATGGAAAAGTATTTTTAAAGGACTGAAAAGGGACAACACAAACTCATTTAAAGTTATTTTGGAAAGACTTGGAAAGATTAAAACCACATTTACATGGGTGGCTACTTTTGGGGAGGAGAAGTTGGGACAAGAGGGGGATGTGACTAGTGATGATGACTACGGGTGGGGTAGCGTGATTCTAGCTTTAGTGATATTATTCTAATCCTCAAAGCCAAATGGATTTGTACATTTTTTAAGTGAGCTGAAAAACAAGAAATGTCTAGTACATAGGCTGCAATGACAAGACTTCGTGGCAATGTGGGAAGAGTTCAGCAAACAGGATCAATCCTAGCAATCCTAGTAAAAAGCTCCTCGGCTGAGAGTCTCCGACTCTCCAGTTTCAAAACAGACAGGAGATACTACTTGACCAAGCCGAGCACCAACAAAGTGACAGGATCTTCCCTTTGGGACAGAATTTGTATTCACCTCCTGTTGGATTTCCAGCTGTCTAGAAAACAAGACCTTCCCCCCCGCCCCCGTGTTTCTGATACTTAGAAAAAAAAAATCATTCCTTTATTGAGTTGAAAGGTGAGGTTCCTGCCTAATTTCCGTAGAATCGGGATTCTGATTTAACGGACTCAGGAACTAATGAGGTTTTTCATGTTTTCCTAATGGTCATAGTGTCAGCGTTGGAATTAAGCAGGGTTGCAGCAGAGCCTGAGTGCGCCCTTTCGCCTTGCTCTGTGGGTATCCTGAGTGTTGCGGAGGCCGCTCCAGGAGGACCACACCAGGGGTGCTAACAAGTCAGACTTGATGGCCCTGGATTAGAACTGCTGGGGTCACGTCCCATCGGAGAAGCCCTCCGAGCGGAGGAGCATCTGCTGCAGCAGCTCTAGGCTTCTGGGACCCCGTGCTCTCACTTGGCTCGTCTTCTACCTGAAATTCTATCTTCTCCCCCAGAGTTCACATGCCCACATCCTCGTTCTCTTTATGGCACTTTCTCCATGTGGCCTTCGTGGGTGTCTCTCTCCACCCCTCCCCATAATAATGATCGTGATGCTGCTAACAGCTGCCATCTACAGAAAGCAACGTTAGTTAGTTCCCTGGGCCCATGCTGGGTTCTGACCGAATCCGCACAGGGCAATCCTGAAAACCAAGCATCCATGTTCCCATTTTAGAGATGAAGAAACCAAGGGCCAGAGAGCATGCAAAGGGAAGGGGGGGGGGCACCATTTTCCAAGGGCTCTGCTTTTTGACCCTTGATCTCCCTTAACATGTTCATGGCTTTCAGGGGTCTATGGTTTCTGTGTGATGTGACTTATATATAGAGAGAAATCTTGTTCAAAGATTTTCCTTATCAGGGCTGGACTCCTTGAGCTTATCCTTCAGAAACAGAAAGTTTTAAAGTTAAAGCACCAGAGAGAAAGATGGGGCCCTTTATGAAATGACCCTAAAGTAAGATCCATTCTTCTTTAGAGCTGGGGTATAATAAACAAAGCAGGAGACCCGGAGTAGACAAGGCAGGAGGCTCACCATTCCCACCAGCGAACCCTACAAGATGGATGAGGAGGCAGGCTGGACACGCGGCTACCTGTGCGACACCTGAGAGCTACCCACGGGGGAGGTCGGAGCTCCAGCAGCTTCCAGAGCAGCATCCGTCCCCCAGCCCACGGGCTCCTTCTATGGCTGGGGAGCCTCCCAGGCCAGGTCTCAGATACCAGCCAGGCGGTCCCTCTCCTGCTCCCTCCTCCCCCTCTCTCCCCCCTCTCCTTCCTCCCCTCTCTTCTCTCCTCACACCTTCTTTCAAGGTAATAAGTGCAGGGGACCATCCATTACTCTGGGAGGGAACCAGAGCCTGGTTTCTTTGCCTTGGGTTCGCTCCTGGCTTGCCAGGGGGTAAGATCACTTACCACATCAAAGATTTTTTTTTTTCTTTAAACTGGATTTTCTGAAAAGCTAGATAGAAGTGTGAAGGAATTGGTCCAAGGTCAAACACAGTGGCTGTGGCTGCAATTTGAAGGAAGTTCTGAATCCAACACCGTCTCTGGCTACTGATACTGCTGTGTGTGTGTGTGTGTGTGTGAGGGTGTGTGTGTGTGTGTGTGAGGCTGCAGTATTTTCAGCAAGCTCTGTTTTATCCTCCCTTAATGACCATTATTGGTGGCAGGAACCACACTGAGAGCAGGACCCGACTTCGATTCCTCTGTACATCTTCCAGCTCATTTAGCATCGTGCCAGGCACAGAAGAAGTGCCAGCAAGTAAGTGACATGGAGCAAATGGAAGGGCCGGGGCCAAGCTCACTTGTCACTGTGCTGCCCCCTAAGCTTTCCTTCCCAGGACATTTCAGGGCGGAGGGCAGCATGGACGGGGCCGTGTAATCCTGTTAAAGCAGCGTCTGCAGGGCCTCCAAGGCAACAAGACAGCGCGCAGGAGGCCGGAGGCGCCAGCACGGCCTCCCCCAAACAGGCTGGGGTTGGGGGGCTCCAAATCACGCGGGTAACCAGGACCCGGATGACTCCCCTCTTGAGAAGGTGGTCCGTGAGCGAAATAAGACCAGCCCTTGGTCACCTGTTCGGAGGAAGTATGCGAGTGCAAGACGTTCCTGGAGTCAAAACTATTGAAGAAATGCCGAGTTGAAGTTACGTCAAGCAAGGACTTCGACTTCAGGACTTTTGAGAGCAAGCACACATTGTAAATATTCAAAAGGAGAAAAATGAAGGTAGGATTTTTCCCATTTAGGTAACCATAGAAACCGCGGCCCCGGAGCATCGCACGGGGCTCCTCTTCCACCAGAAACAGCTAGGACACAAGGCGGGGGTGGGGGGAGGAAGAGTCCAGTGAAATTATCTGGAAAATTTTTTTTTAAAAAGCACTTTCTTAAAAAAAAAATAAATAAAAAAAAATAAAAAAGCACTTTCTTAAGGAAGAGGCCAAGGGTGAGCCAAGATAAGGAGCCTGCCTCCCTTCCTCTGCGGAGGCAAACGGATTTCACAGGGCGGATGAGCGCACAGTGGGGCATGCCCCGACCCCGCTCTCCTCTCCTCACTGTCTAGGAGATCTGAACGTCAGATTGCCTCCTGGCTCTCCACCCCTGCCCCGGCCCCAGTGCCCCCATCCATCCAAGCATCACCGTGCCTCGCGGGGGTATCACAACACTCCCACCTGTCCTCCTTACCTGTGTCCTTGCTCCCCTACAGTCTATTCTCAACAAAGCCCGGAGCACACATACCAAAACTCAAGGTGGAGTCCTCCAACAGCTTCCCATTTTTTTCAGGGTAAAACCTAAAGCTCTCCTTTCATCTGACCACCCATTGCTTCTTTGGTATGACCACTTACTATCCTAATTCCCTCCTCAAGGACACCGATCTCATCTTTCTTCAAACACCCCAGGTATTCTGTGCCTCAGGCCCTTTGCACTGGAGGTTCATTGTTTTTGCAATGCTCTTTTCCCAGACACACACACATACACACACACATTCTCTCTTCTTCAATTATTTTGTTCAAATGTTATATTCTTGGAGAAACTTCTCCTAACTATCTTATTCAAAGTTGCCACTCTTGACCCAACCCTCAGCACTTCAGACCCTCTCATCCCCCTTTCTCTCCTTCTAATAGCACTTCTCACCTCTGCCTTACTATGCAATTTACTTATTCATCATGTGATTGCCTGTCTTCCCCCTAGAATGTCAGCCCCATGCTGGGAGAAGTCTTTGTTTTGTTTTCCAAACCGTACTTAGCACCTACAGTGGTACCTAACACATAGGAGATATTTGTGACGGAGGGTATTTTCCAAAGCTCTCCCATCCCACATGCACCTCCTACAATGTGGCCTTGGCATTCCCCCCATTGCATGATAGACGGGGTCTCTGCCCCTCTTCCTTGAAACTGGCTTGATGTGCAAGACTGCCTCAACCAACAGAGTACAGTGGAAGTGACGCCCTGTGACTTCCAAGGTGAGGTCATAAAAATGCCATGCACTTCCACCTTGCTCTTCTAGATCTAGGCCACCACACTGTGTGGGAGCCCCTGCGGTTCATGGCGAAACCCCACTGGAGAAGGTACTGGGGCCCTCGGCCCATAGCCCCACCGAAGCTCCCAGGTGGCAGCTAGCACCAGCTTGCCAGCCATTGGAGTGGACCATCCTGAGAGTTGACCTTCGAGCCCAGGTCAGCCCATCTAGCTGACTTGCGACTTGCACTGAACCATCCTTGCTGAACCACCCTTGCTAAACCTTGCCTGATAGTAGATTGATGAACAAAATAAGCGATCAGGACAACAGCGTTGCCTCAGCCGGCCCACCAGGCCTAAATTGGACCACTATGGTCAGAGTTCTGCCAACAGCATTTAAATCACTGCCCAGGCTCAGAAGCATCCCACCCTCTTTCTGGACACGGAGTAAATTCTGTCTCTGAACCTCAGGCTCTTTGTGGGAAGGAGTCCATGGGGTGACAGTTAAAGGGTGCAGACCGGAGTATGACATGTGACAGCCATGACATTGCTGTTTGATGTTCTTTTCCTTCCATGCAGATGTCTGGGGCCCAAAGGAAACACATGTGGAGAGGCCCCTTTATCTCTCTGGATAGGCAGGCACCCTGCAGATGTGCCCACAGGAACTGACAGCTGACAAGGAACGGACTCTCACCTGCCCCCAGGTCTCTATTCTCGTCTCCCTCCCTGCCGCCCTCCCCTCTTCCTCCTGGGCTAATCCACAATCAGTGAATTGGTTGAGGCTCCGATTAACTATTACTTGCATCTAGAAGCCTCCTACAGTTGGAATTTCTGCTGTATGGCCCGGGGCAGCTGTCCCTCCACCATCCTGCCCGCGTCACACCAGAGCATGCGTGTCGTCCATCCCACTCATGTGCCTGCATGTGGGGATGTGGGGAGGATAGGAACAGGAATTTTCTTGGGACTGGTGCAGCTCCAGAGCCTACCACAGGGCCCTGCACCATGTCAGCGCACAGACAGCTGGGAAATGTGCGTCTCTCCATAACGCAGGAGCGTCAAGGGTTCAGGTGGGAGGAGGTCCCTATGTTGTAGGGACAGACACTCTCATCAGGCTGCGTGATGGTTTCTTCTTAGGAGCCAGAAAGTTGGTGGGGGGCGTGGGGGCAACCTTGAGATGCCAGGCAGCACCGCAGGACTCCACTGAGACTCCAGCTGGGCTGTTTATATTCGAGAAGCTGAGGTGTTGTGGGTGAGACCTCGTCCTGGGAGCCAGCCTACCTGCTCTCTGATCTTGACTATGTCACTTATTGGCCTCCAACAACATGCTAAAGTCTTCCGGGCCTCAGTTTCCTCAACTGTAAAATGGGAATAGTGACATCACCTATCCCAGAGGGTGGGAATCGGGGGGATTAAATGAATGAATACGTGTAGCGCACGGAGAATGATGTTCGGCCTGGTTTAAGTGCCTCTGAAGTGTCTCATTCATCCGCCGGTCGAGTAGGATCTGTATCTGGTTCTCCAGAACAGAAAGACCTGGGCCACTTCCATGCCTCAAAAAACTCACACGATAACACACAGTGACAAAAAGAAACTCAAGATTGAGGTTGTAAGATTAAAGATGAACATCTTTCAATCCTCCAGCTACTGTATGCTCCAGAGCTTCACTGGGTGTCGTGTCAGAGCTCTGTGCCTGCGGTCGGGGACTCTGAGGCCCAGGCCAAATGCCCCCCAGCATCCCTGCCTCCAAATCTCCCTCAAACCCTCCAAAGGCCCCTCTCTGGCCCTACCTTTTGCGGAGAATGAAGAGCGAGCCCAGCCTTCCGAAACCTTCCCCACCTGGAGGCCTCCTACCACCACCCCCTTCCTTGGCGTCTTGGCTATTTCAGGAAACCGCAAAGACCATCCAGGGAACTCATCTTGGGCCTCACTTCTAGGGGATCCGGGGGTGGGTGGGGGAGGCAGATTTTCCTGTACAGAAGAGCGCGTGTTCTTTTTGAAAAGTCCTAGCGGAAATAAATGTGCCACCTATTGTAAACCGTGAGGAGCCACCAGCAGGAGTTGCTGTGATACAAAAGGGGCATTTGTAACAGCACAAAACACTTAGCACTTTACCAAGACATGCATGGGATATAAAAGGAGACGAAGGGCTGGAGGTATCTGCCAGGAAAGCGACGTGCCCTGAATGCAGGACGGCCCATCACCAGACCCCAACACACAGCCTTTATCCTCTGAACGAGGCCACCATGGGCACCTCCAGCAGGGACGGGATGTCTGCGTGAATGCAGGTGTGAAAGGCCAGGGCTGTCTTCCTCGTGGGCCTCCTGCTCAGGCACCTGCCTTTGTCTTCCCAGGCAGACAGGCCTCCCCTAAGATCCGCAGTGCCCAGGGCAAGAGCACAAATAGAAACCAGGTGTAATAAGACTAAATATTAAGAAGTTGCACGTCCAAGTAACAAGCCACTCAATACATGTGTGTTATCCTCCTAAACCGACAAGTCTACCTTCACGACAACCGGGAAGGCCAGGCTCAAAATCAGCTTCCTTGGATTCTCTTGGAAGGGTAGGGGACCCCGGGGTGACCCCCCCTGCCAACATTCACGGTGCCCAGGGCAGCCAGAGGCATGGTTATGGGAAGGATGGGACTAAGGCAGTCCCGGGTTTATTTCGTTTTTTTTTTTTTTTTTCCTTTTTAGCTTTGAGAGCCCTGGAGTCACATGTCCTCACGAGGACATACAGGAAACGTGTGGTACCCTTGAACCCGAGTTTCACTCCTGCCTTTCACAGCCACATAGAAGGAACCGATCTCTGTTCTCCGCTGACCAGCCGAAGTCCAGGCGACACCTGTGCTCCAGGCCCTGCCCTGGGGGTTGCTGCTAGCCCCGGAAGGCCGATCGGACCCTGCCCTGCAGAGCTCGCAGGCTAAGGGGGGAGGTGGAAGAGCCAGGGCCACGTGCCATCAAAGTGGATGATGGGTAAAGCAGACACATCTGGGGAGCAAATCCTGGGATGTCAGCCCAGAAAGGGACCAGGGGAACATCTGTGTTCAATGGTAGAAAAAAGAAAATAGCAGTAGAACCTTCTACTTTGCTTTATGTGGGCTCTGGACACACGGACCTGAGAGCCCGGCTGCTGCTCTCTCAGGTTGAAGCAGGGCGGGGGGGGGGGCATGGGGCTTCCAGCCTCCACCCCTCCCTCCCTTCTCTCCCACAGGCAGAGGACCTGCTGCCCAGGGAATGCCAGGTGTCTGGGAAGGCCCCATTTTTAATACTGTTGTTTTGGTCCAAATTTAGAGGGAGCGTGGTTTGTTCTGTGACCATCACCCTCTGTAGACTTTCCAGCTTTTGAGAAATGCAGCCGAGACCTCGTTCCCTGTTGTACCCTGGAGTCGGGCACCTGGTGGCCGCGCAGGCAGTGACTTGAGATGGACCAAGGGAGAGATGCCAGCCCAGAATCAGAATGTGGTGGGACTTCTTATGAGATCATTTGGGTGGTGGGATGTTTGAAATCCTTTTTAGAAAAGCAAGGAAAAACAGTGGTGAGAAATCTATGAAAGACAGAAACCAGAGAGAAAAAGGGATTTTAGGAAGCTAAAAATAACCTTGACATGAAAGCCTCATTACTATTTTTTTTTTTAAGATTTTATTTACTTATTCATGAGAGACACAGAGAGAGGGAGGCAGAGACACAGGCAGAGGGAGAAGCAGGCTCCATGCAGGGAGCCTGACGCGGGACTTGATCCCGGTTCTCCAGGATCACACCCCAGGCTGCAGGCGGCGCTAAACTGTTGCGCCACCAGGGCTGCCCAAGTCTCATTACTATTATTACTATATCAATAAATATAATAAATATCGATAAGCTCTGAAAATTTCTCTATTGTAGTACTTTTGAAATTTTATTTCTCTATTAGCATTGCTCCATTACTCCTCTTACTGACTTAACAGGAGGAATAATTGTTAACATTCATTGAGGAACTATTATGCAGCCTTTACTAAGAGCATTGCTGGCATTTTCTTATCTAACCCCCAGAACAATCCTTTCTGCTCGGACCATGATTCCCTTTACACAAAGGAGAAAACTGGTAACTCAGAGAAATGAAGAGATGTGGCCGAGATCACTCAGCCATGAAGGGCTAAAATGCGCACGGGTGATGGGCACTGAGGGGGGCACCTGGCGGGACAAGCACTGGGTGTTATGCTATATGTTGGCAAATTGTACTCCAATAAAAAATAAAAATAAAAAAATAAAAAATAAAAAATAAAAAATAAAAAATAAATAAATAAATAAATAAATAAATAAAATGCGCATGGGAATCCACGGTATGTATTTAAGATTGCCTAATGAGAGTAAGGGAGGGGTCCAGTACTTTGCAGGACCAGTTCCCCTTTCCCTGGGCCTGTGGTCACAGAGCTGGGGAATGCATTTCTCTCACTTGAGCTTAGAGGCCTAGAGGTTAGGGTTCCCCATGCTCCAGGCTCTTCTTGGGGCCAAGACACCTGAGTCTTCACGTGGGTCCCTGAAGGGTACCAGAGAGTGAGCTGCGGGCCCACAGAAAGGTCTCCAAGAAGTGATGGCCCGCCCAAATCCCAGACCCAGGAGAAGCTTCCAGCCTCTGTTTGGGAGCATGCTGCACCTTCATCTGGAAAATCAGGCCTGCCTTCATGGGCTCTCCCGTTGGCATTCTGCACAGCTAAATGGGGGCCGTATTTCACCCGAAACGTGGCTGCATTTCAGGAGCAGAGTGTGATTAAGAAAGACGGATGGTGGGTAATATCCGTTACCAACACCTGTACAGTGCACAGGGATCTATTTGGCAGAAAGGGCCTATGTAAGAGCAAGATCATTACCATTTGAACTAGAAAACAGAATGTGGCGGAGGTGGTGAAGAATGGGAGGGGGGAAGGGGGCAGAGAGAGACGCAGAGCAAGGGCACTGCAGGGAGACGCTGTGCAGCGGGAGGAGCCTGGTCCCCGGAACCACAGGGAACCACAGGGAACTACAGGTCTGTTCCCGAAGCCCCCCCAGCATTGCCAGTGACTAACCGGGAAGGCTGGGCAGGTAGGCCCCTCCCCGGGCCTCAGTCTCCGCCCCCCCCCACCCCTCTGCAAGGAGAAGCTGATGGCCTCCGAGGTCTTGGGTCACTCGGGTGCCATGCAGGAGGCATCCCTTGGAGGCAGCCACAACTGAGGACAAGGCTAGCTCAAACTCCAAGAACGCCCACCCAGACTTGAGTATTTTAGCCAAGAGATGATGGTATCAGCCCCCTGCCTCCTTTTGGAGAGGCAGAGACCTCTGGCCGTGGAACCCCAAAACCTGAGCATAAAGGCATGCGGGCTGAGGTGCACAGGTAATGGGAAGGACGGAGGTTACGGGGTAGATGGGCCTTTGTGCTTCTGCTGACCCTACAGGTTGATAATTTGGAGGCAACAATTTCAGAAAGGGAATGAAAGAGGAGAGGAGTGAGGATAAGACAAAAGCTGACTTCAGGGTTCAACAGATGAGCACAAGGGGCACCTGCCTGCCATCTGTTGGCTCCGTGAACCCAGGCAAGTTGCAGGTCTGCGCGGAGCCAGCCTCCTCCCCCATCTGTAAGATGGGGATCTTCACAGGGCTACTGTGAGTATTAAATGGAATGAAGCTTTTTCAATTCCTAGCACAGAGCCTCGTAGGCAACGGACTCCACCTACACACTCCTTCTCTCCACCAAAAGCATCACCAGCCTCATCGCTGCCTTTTGCCTGGACAAGGACGCTCTCTCCTTACTGTGTTTCTCTAAAGGCTGTCCCAGAGCAGAAGGAGGGCCCTGTTCTGTGTGGTCCTGGGGGAAGCTGGGATCCACAAGCACAAACGGTAGGGGAAGGTAAGGGGGAGGCAGGGTAGGACACTAGCACGCCTTTGGCACATCTTCTCTGTGCAAACCAGCCTCTGCACATTGTTTTAGGGCCCGGGTATTTGGAATTGGATACAGCCCTAAGTGCAAAAGACGTGATGTTATAGTAACGCATATATTATACATGAACAACATGTGGCTGCATGAAGTGCATTCAAGAGACCTGGATGGAGTGAAGAAAAGAGCTACTGCGACACCTGGGAGAAGTGTGCTCCCTTAGGAGGGAAGAGTGAGGGCCGTGGTGGCAGGATATGGCACAGAGAGGCAGGGATCAGACCTGCAAGGGTGCAGTAGCGGAGAGGATGCTGGATTCACTCCAAGTACGCCACAACGGGGCGTGTGACACGATCCGATTCCTCTTTGAAATGAAAATTCCAGCTGTTGGGTGGAGAATGGACTTGGTGGTGTTGGGGGGTGGGGATGAGTGAAGCCACTCTCGAGGCCACCGTCATCCCCAACGTGAGGGATGATGCTGGCTGGCTTGAGCTAGGAGGCCGAGTAGGGGCGAGAAATTCTGAATCACGTGGGTACGTTTTCACGGTGCAGCATACAGGATTTGGTGACAGTTGGGATGTGGATTTGAGAGGCAGGCAGACCTAGTGAGGAGTTAACTCCAAATGCTTCGGTCTGAGTAAGAGGACACACGTCAGAGCCTTTTCCAGGATGGGACAGACTGTGGGAGGAGCAGGTTGGGGGAATGAGGAGCTGGGCTGCAGACATGCAATGCTGGCCATGTCCATTAGCCATTCAAATGGAGGCATTTGCGAGGTTGGGGCTGGAGTGATTTGGCATTTAAAACCACGAAATCGCTGTGGGAGGAGCAGTCGGAGGACTGGCAGTGGCGCCCTGTAACATTTAGAGGTCAGCGAGTGGGGAGGGTCCAGCAGGCGGAGTGGGAGCGAGAGGCCTACGACGACGTAGGCAGAGAACCAGGAGAGGCCGTTACGCTGGGAGCCCAGCAAGGCAGCTGCTCACGGCCGGAGGAGTCCTCAGCTACGTTACGCACGATGAAGGGTCCGGCAGATGGAGACGGGGAACTGGCCACTGAAATTTGGCAAGATGAAGGTTACTGGGGACGCTGGGAAGGGAACGTCGGCGTGTAACTGGGACGGGGGTGAGAAGCTGGTGGAAGCGGGTGCAAGAGAGGAGGAAGCTGAGGGACGGGAGGTGGTGGTGGATACAGGTCACTGTGCCGAGGGCCATGCTGTACCAGGAGGGCTGAGAAGTGGGGTGAGGCCCACGCATCCAGAGGCCAACGAGAGCACTGCGCTCTGTAACACGAGAGGTCTTAACTCCTGTTCACGTGGGTGGGCGTGACCCCGAGGAGGGCAGAAAACCCACACGCACAGCCTCTAATGGGAAAAAACGGAATCCAGTGCCCGAGGGCAAAGACGGCCCAAATTTTGTGGCCCTGGGGCTACTGTAATTTGGAGAGGCCTCTCTGACAAAAAGAATTCCACGTCACGAATTCAGAATTGGGGATGGAAATGAACATTCACTCAGTGCAAGAAAAGCCATCGTCACGCACGGGCCGCACTTTAAAGATGCAGGCGTGATTCTTCTGAGATCTCCTTGGGCCAGGAGATCTCAGCCTCTGCAAGACTGACGTTTTAGGCCACATGATTCTTCGTTCCCGGGGGCTGTCCTGGGCACGGCAGGACGTTTTGCAGAATGCCTGGCATCTACTCACTAGATGCCAGTTAGTACCCCGTACGCCCAACCGTGACAACCAAAAACGTCCCAGGACGTTGCCCGCTACTCCCTGGAGAACCACGCTCTAGGGAACTTTACTTGATTGAAACGCTTGCATACAAATCTCTGGGTTGCGATCTCCACGTCAGATATTCTACAAGACCCGGAAACCCCCGGCACAGACAAGGGCCAGGCCAGTGAGGGTCTCAGAAGCTTGGGCTTCCTTTGCTTCTGATAAATCCACCTCTGCTCCAGCTGAGGCCTTGCACTTCGATGGCAGCAGCAAGAGCAGCCATCCTGAGAGATGGCAACACGGAGTCCCGGGTGCAGATGCCAGTGAGCTAACAGACTCGAACCTTCTCCTTGCCCGTTGAGTTTTCTCAGCGCGGTAACAAGCAAGGGCATCCATCGAGAAGGTGACAGCAGGAGACCGTGGCAGGGTTCTGTGTTAGAGGGAAGGGGTCAGGCAGTCATCCCGCAGAGCAGGACTGCAGACTAGGATTCCTATGAGCCTCATGACGATGGGAAGTGGGGTAGAGAAGGCCAGTCGCAGCGGCGGGAGCATGGCGAGGGTGCCCTAGGAGGCCTTAGGAGGCAGCACATGCCTCATCGGCGGAGCAATCTGCCCTCTGGTAGGCTTTGGAGCCAACCACCAAGGGAGCCTACTGCTCCTCCCTGTTCTGAGAATCCCTGACTTTCCAGCAAAGCACCCCGATGCCCCGGAGCACACGGTGCAGATCACCCCACGGCGCCCTCGCTCACAGGAGAGTGAGATCCAGTCTCACAACACAACGGCCCTGGTGCCTGGGAGCACGGGCCCTGCGTGGGCCCTTCCATGCTCCGCTTCATTTAATACTCACAACGACATTAAGAATTTGAGAAAAGGGCAGCCCCGGGTGGCTCAGTGGTTTAGCGCCGCCTTCGGCCCAGGGCGTGACCCCGGGGTTCCGGGATCGAGTCCCATGTCGGGCTCCCTTCATGGAGCCTGCTTCTCCCTCTGCCTGGGTCTCCACCTCTCTCTCTATGTGTGTCTTTCATGAATAAATAAAAAAAATCTTTCAAAAATAAAGAGTTTGAGAAAAGTTTAAGCCACGTATCCACTGTCACACCGCTGGTAGGACTGGTACAGCCCAAACCGAGGAACCATCTACCCGATGCCTGAGTGGGATTCCCCATCATTGTCAAGGTCACCGATAAAGTCCGTGAACCCGTCTCAGGCAGGGGAGACTGAGGAAACATGAGAACTAAAATCCAGTAGTGTGTGCATCCGGGACTGGATTCTGGAACCGAAAAGAGGCTATTCCCGGAATTGGCGAAATTCGAATGGATGGTCCGGCGTTCAGTTCACAGTAATGTCACGATGCTGGTTTCTTATTTGTGACAAACGTGCCCCGGTAAGGTAAGGCGTCAACATCGGAGGAACACAGATGCCGGACGTGCCAACTGTGACCCTCTGTGCTATCTCTGTGATTTTTTTTTCTTTTTTTTTTTTTTTTTTTGAGTCTAGAATTTGTTCAAAATGCAAACTCTCCCAGAACCCAGGACAACGGTGCAGCCGGGAGCTGTGCCTCTACGTCTGGGGCCCTGGCATCCGCAGGCGCACCCCATGCCCACACCCTCCTGCAGCGGGTGCGCTGAGTCCGCAGCCTCTGCTTTCCGGCTGTGCCCACGTGTGTCCTCCCGCTGACAGGCAGCCTGGCACGGTGGCCGGGGAGGCTCCGGATCCACGCACACGCTGCCGGAGCCGCGGCTCCTCTGTGAAGTGTGCATCTGTGGAGACCCACAGCAGGCCCCAGCCTTTGTCCCTGCATCTCTGGAATGCAACCGATGATCCCCCCACCGCCGGGGGCGGGGGGGCTGCGTGCGACACTCCACGCGGAAACGGGGGAAACGCAGCACTTGGTACACAGTAGGTGCTCAGTAAACATGAGGTCAGCCTTCTTTCTGCTTAAGAGCTGAGAGCCGAGAGCGAACTCAGCCTCTTTCTTTCCGACAAGAACCTTTCATGTTTAATTTATGGGCTGGTTTAGGTAGTTGAATTTTAAATAATTCATAGCCTTGCTGTTAATATTTGTAGTTGTTGAATTCCTGTAATAAAACATTTAGGGATCTCTTCCCTCCCTGAAGTATATTTCGCCGGGAGAATGATTTGTTTTCTGAAATCGAGGACTTGGCTGCCCCCCCTTTCTTTTCCTCGCCCCCGTCTCACTCTGGCCATGGCTGCGGCGGTGGGGAGGGGGGAGAGCCGGCGGCCTGGGTGACCTGGAAGGTACACGTGTGCCATCGGTTCACCTGCGGCCGGGGCTGGCGCGGTGGGTTCACGTCTTAGGGGCTGCAGGGCCCCCGCTGCCTCAGCAGAGCCATCTCCTCGCCGTGTGCGCTCACGCAGGAGCCTGACCTCGCTGGGCCTCTGTTTCCTTGTGTTCAAAAATGGCAATAACGCCCCCAGTTTACACTGCCCGACATGCTTCTGGATCCTCTTATTCTGCCGATATCCACGGAGGCTGCTTTATCTCATCTCTCTCTCTGCCTCAACCCCTACCTCGTGCATCTGATATGACGCAGACTCCCCATGTACTCGGTTTCCTTCTCATCTTGGCTTGGCCCATTTCCACGAGAACCCGGGGCTCTTTCTCGGACAAAACCTCGCCGGGGCTTTGTCACATCTCAGTAGCCCTGGGTTTAGGGGGAAGGGGGAGGATGCTTCGGGCATGCTGTGGCATTTTTTTCAAGGGGGCTCTGGCTCCCTCTCGAAGATGCAGGAAGAGTCTGAAACACAAGGCCAGCTTCCCAGGTGCCAACTGTATTGTTCAAAGAATATACTCCCTTTTATAGCACTTATATTTCATTCTCTACTGCCAGAATGGAGACACATGCTGGGTTTCTGCATTCGTAATTGGGGAAGAACAGATGGGAGAGACGCAGTTGGAAGTAATACCGTCATTAAAATAATCTATACTGCTCGTAACTCTCGGGTGTGTGCGAGAAGGTGAGTGGAGCCACGTGGACCAAGTTCTTCATATCCATTCCTCATGGAAATTATGGGGGGCTTGAGCCTCGGTGAGATCTGAAAACTCATTCTCTCATGGTTCACACCTCTGTGGGTGTACCTCTTAGTTCCGAAGGCAAAAGAGGGAACATGAAAGGTGTCCTTAGGTAAAGGGTGGGGTGGGCATTCTGCAGAAGAGGACCACGGGCCCAAGGTGCGAAGGCTGGAAAATGTAGTGTTTTTGACTAATAGAGAGGAGAGCGGTGTGGGGCACAGAGGTCTTTTTAAGGCAGGAGTGCGGGATATGCCTGGACGAGGAGCGTGGGCCACGGTGATGAGGCTCTCGAGTGGCACGGCAGCCGCGGGGAGCACGAGCACGGGGCTGTGAGGTGGGATCGGGTCAGGCTGTTACTCACTAGCTGTGTGAACACAGGGAAGTCACTTCTCCTTCCTGGGCCTCACATCTCCATCTGTCAAATGGGAACAAAGTACGCCATCCAAGTAAATCTTCAGTAGCTTCCAGGACAGTAGCTCTAAACGTCAGCAGAAAACATCCGGCTCTTGGACCTTTTTTCTCTTCCGGCCAACTGGGCCAAGTGTCAACTGAGCTTGTCCCAGTCCCTGTTATTTGATTAATAGTAATAATAATAATAATAATAATATTGTTTATAAAATAATGTCAATACCTTTTTCCTAAGGGCCAGGCACTCTGACGAGCTTTCTGGACACTCCTGGAACTTGGCCACCATCATCAGAGGCCCATCACGCAGCAACTGTCAAGCTTTCACCTCTGAGAGGTGAGAGGATGTGCTCGTGTCAGCCCGTGCTGGGTGGCAGGGCCAGGAGTCATGCCCGCCTTCTCCTTGCCATAGCAGTAACAGCATCTGCGAGGTCCAAGAGCACTGTGGAGATGTTTAATGCCCACCGGCTAACCTTCAAGGTAGATCCTGGGATCCTTGTTTTATAGATGAGTAAACTAAGTTTCTAAGAGGAGAAATCACCAGCCCCACGTCATAAAACCAGCGTGGGGGCATAGCTGGGCTTTGGCCTCAGATCTGCCTCGTATCAAAGCTCCAGACACTGCCTTGGGAGATTTCTGTGTTCAGATTCATAGAGGTTAAAGAAAACTCCACAATTCCTTCTCCCAAAGAATGAGATGTTCTCTGCAAACTTCGCAACGATGCGCCATTTTGCCAAACTTCCATACTTTTCTCTCCGGCCCTGAGGAGCACTGTCCACATAGACAGGCCAATGCCATTGTTACGGGGTGAATACTTGGGCTGATATCCTTTAACCATTCACATGGCATTAGCTTTATACTCATAGGCAATTAAGCAATTCCCATGTCTGGAACCCCCTTCCCCTTGGGGCGAAGGCTTCAAACCAGCAGATGACACAAGTTCTAGAGGTTGACCTTTCACCATTGACTCTTCAGAAGGCCACCTCATGTCTCTATGTGGGGGTTTCTAACCGCTGCCTTCCCCACCACTGATGGTCTGCCAACAACACAAAGTGCCGGTGGAGCCCTCTGGATATCACTTTGGGGCATCTGAGGGTTGGAAAGCTGGGAGGGAGCGGGGATAGGGGGAATGGACTTGGCTGCTTTATACTCAAAATATCCTCAAAAATATCCAATCACGGCCCTGAAGGTAGATCCTATATTATCATACCCATTTTACAGATGAAAAAAATGAAGTACAGAAAGGTTTCAGTGCCCTTCCCAAGTGATAGAAGCAAGATTTGAAAGCAAGTCTGCAGTCTTCTGACATCAAAAACCAATATCCTTTTTGGCTACTGCACATGTCCTCTTATGCCAGGAAAAACATAGATTTGGCTGTCTCCTCTCCCACCTCCATCTTCAGCTTTCTCACTCATCCAAGATTTTTCAATAGTTTAGGAAATGCCATTATTATAGCCATTTGGGTAGCAAAGGTGTTAATTTAAATCTAGAGAGATTTTTAAAATTTTTTAATTTAATCTAATTTTTTTTTTTTTTTTTTTTTTTTTTTTTTTTTTTTTTTTTTTTTTGCTCAAGTGAGTAGGAATTCTTGTAGGCTCCTGTGGATTGCAAAAGCCCCAGTGACGATGACTGTGTTCTTGCTACCCACAGAGTCCTTGCACATGCTGTTCCCTCTGTCTGAAATGCTTTCCCCTTGCCTGTTTCTTTATTTTAACGCTGCTCATCTTTTAGATTTCATATCAATCGTGACTTTCTCAGAGAATTTGCCCTTATCCTCCACACCTCGCTACGTGACCCCCCAGCCTTCCCCAGTCCCAGGTAACTCTCCCATAGCACAGCATTTCTTTCTTCTGGCACCTGGCTCAGTTTGCAAGTATTGACTAATTGGGAGTTGTTGGATTAATACCAGCCTCTGTCGCTAAACCAAAAGCTCTAAGGGGACGAGGACCACATCTGCTTGGATCATGATTGAGTCCTCAGTTCTAAGCACTGGGCTTTGGACATAGTAAATGCTCAACCAGTATTTACTGAATGAATGTATGAAAGCATTAGAATACAGGTTGCTTAAATGCCTGGGTCTGAAGACAATAACATTCCCTAACCTGTGCTTTTAGGAGGCATAGCTTTCTTCTTGGAGCTTATTAGGAATGCAGAATGTCAGGTTCTGGATGGGACTGGAGGGTATTATGCTGAGTGAAATAAGTCAATCAGAGAAGGACAAACATTATATGGTCTCATTCATTTGGGGAATATAAGAATTAGTGAAAGGGAATAAAGGGAAAGGAGAGAAAATGAGTGAGGGTGACAAAACATGAGAGACACCTAACTCTGGGAAACCAACAGGGGTAGTGGAAAGGGAGGTGGGAGGAGGGTTGGGGTGATTGGGTGATGGACACTGAGGGGGGCACTTGATGGGATGAGCACTAGGTGATATGCTATATGTTGGCAAATTGAACTCCAATAAAAAAAAAATTAGAAAAAGAAAAGAATGTCAGGTCCTATCCCAAACCATCAGGATCAAAATTTGCATTTTAACATGGTCTATCTGGTAATTACTACACACACGAATACGTGATCAGCATTTCAAAGGAGAAAGGAAGGTAGAAAGGATGAGGTGATCCACATTCCTGAATCAGTTAATTGGTTAACCAATTAATCCAGCAAAATCATCTAGGGCTGTGTTAGGTCCTGGGACTCTGGTGTGAACATGGTGGATATGGCGTCTGCCTTAAAGGAGTGTCTCATGCCTGCTTGGATGTGCAAGGCATTGGGGCAGGGGCGGGGGGATGCTCATCATCCAGGGAGGCCTTCCTGCAGGTGGTGACTGGGAGTGTGGTAGGTAGATGAGCTGCCTCATGCTCAGTGGAATTTCCTGTCTGCATGTGCTCAAACTACAGACTGGTGGATGGGGCAGGAGGTGGCTGCCATAAACCGGACTAGCAATGCAACCAGGTCTGGCTCTCCCTCCAGCACTCTCCCCGGCTCTCTGCTGCATGTAGACCCTGCCTAAAATACACTGTGAATCAAATAATGGCCAATCCCATGGCCCAGGCCTCCCTTGCTCTTTACTCATTTACCTTCTGCCTCCCAGTGCCAACTGTGCACCTTCTCCTCTCCCTCTGGGTTTTCTTCCCCCCTCCCCCACTTCCCTGCCTAGATTTCTTTTGGCACATCCATTAGGTGTATTATTATGCAGCTATTAGCAATGATGTTTACAAAGAGTGTGTAATAACATGGAACATGCTTAGGTTACAATAGGAAGCAGGGGGCAAAATCATATGGATAGATGATTACAGTCTTATAAAAACACCATGAATAGTTAAAAAAAACAAACAAAGTAAAATTCTAAAATGCATCAACCAATATTGATGGGTGAATGGGGTCTTCGACATATATTAAAAGTTTCTCTATTTTCCTTTTTTTTTCTTAAATAATGAGAGTTCTTTTACAAATAGGAAAATAAATAAATAACAAAAATTTAAAACTGCTGCTATTTATTTACCATGTCATTTTGGGTGCGTTTGTTAATCTCCCTGAGCCTTGGTTTTCTCATCTCTAAAAGAGGGGCCAATGCTGTGCTTCCCACAAGGCTGTTCTGAGTTTGTGTTCATCAAGTGCTCAGAACGGGCCTTGGCATGAGAAGAAAGCTCAACCCATAGCAGTTAACCGTCATTGTTGGTGATCAGTTCCCGGCTTACCTGTTCAGGGCAGGTGTGGATCAATGGAGGCATAGGACAACTCTGATGTGGTAGGGATGGAGGATGGAGACAGGACGTCACTGTTTACAAATTCCTGAACTTTGAATTAATTTTGCTCTTAAGTGGCTGTGTGACCTTGGTAAGTCTCTTCCTCTGTCTGGGCTTTGGTTTTCCTAAATGTTGAAGAGGAACACAGCCCCCAAGATCAACAGAACTTACTGTCACGTGTCCAAAAGACAGTATCTCAACTCCCCTGGAATTCACAGTGTAAATGCTTTAACAGTCCTAATAATTCGACTGGACAAATGCCACGACCTCTTTCAAATGTCCGTTAGCTCTCTGCCAGGTGTTGATGGAAGAAAAAAGGTCCAGCTCTATTAAGGTCTCTCACAGTTGCTTCCTACGAGCTACAAGACCCCGCTTCCCCTGCAGACCACAGACAATTCTGGGAGGTTCTTAGATCGTCGATTGTTAGAAAAAGTGCCATATTTATGTTAGGAACTGGGGTGTGGTGGCCCCTCTGCTGTGGCTGGCAAGCACTCCGCTCAGAAGTCCTGCAACTCAGTTCTTAAAATTGACAAGTCTTGTTTCAAACCACCTCCCCTTCCTGCCAGTGCTGTTCAGAGGGGCTGGGGGCGGGTCAGAGGTGAAGAGACTGTGAGTCCTGCCAGTCTCCTCCTCCTGGGACAGCAGCAGTTCCTGCGGATGAAGGAGGGTCCCCCCACCAGCCCCCGAGCACACAGCTCTGTCTCCGAAGCAGCCCCTCTCTCCGTCCCCTCCATCGATCAGTAGGCTCAGAGGAGCCAGGCCGGCTGGCTCTGTCTACACAGAGGCCCGACGGAATCTGAACGGCGGAAAAGCCAGAGAGTCGTCCTCCAGCTCCAACATGAACAGGGCATAATTTATTTTTTATTTTTTTATTTTTATTTTTTATTTTTTTATTTTTTTATTTTTATTATTTATTTATTTATTTATTTTTGGAGTACTTTATTTTTTTATAAATTTATTTTTTATTGGTGTTCAATTTGTCAACGTATAGAATAATACCCAGTGCTCATCCCGTCAAGTGCCCACCTCAGTGAACAGGGCATAATTTAAAGGGGAGAGCATGACTGGGGCAGGCTGAAAGATAAAAAGTGAGGGAAGAATGGGAACAACCAACTTTCAGGATCCCTTAAAAAAAAAAATCCTCGGTCAACAGCCCACCTGTCTCTCAAAAGCCCTTCTCATGCTCAGGACACCTTCTTGCTTCAATAGCTTTATTATGTTCTAGGCACTAGGTCAAGGTCTTGACCGTATATCGCTTCACTTCACCCTCAACTACGTGTCAGCTCTAAGCGAATGAGGGGAGGGAGGTCCATGCGGTTTGTTCACCGTTCTGTCCCCACCGTCTAGAACAACCCCAAACCCCTTGTGTGCACTAAGTCTTCGTCGCTGTAACAAACAGCCACTCGCTGAGTGGCCACCTCTATTTTGCAGATGAGTACACTGGAGTTCCTGACGGGTCTTACTTGTCCTGGGGAACGCAGCTAGGTAGGGAGTGGATCCAGAATTCAGGCCTAACTGATCTCAAAGTCTGTGTTATTTCAGACCCCATACCCACCGGCAATGCCCAGCCCTCTCCACCTCTCTATTTAAGAACCACCAGAACCATTCAGAACCACCTTCTTCTGCAAGTCTTCCTCGATCGCTTCCTTGATCATGTCTAAGAATGACACAACCCCCAGCCCTTCTGTCCTTCCCCCAAAGGCCCCTTATTATCTATCTACCCCGAGCTGTGCCTGACTGAGTACTTTATACCTGGAATTGTCAATGTTTACTAAGTGTGCCCATAACAAATTACAAGCGTTTCGAGGAAGTCTCTGTGTCTGATTAATTTTGTATATTGCCAGAATGCCTGACTCATAGTGGGTTCTTAATCAATAGCTGTTCAATAATGATGAGTTTAACCCTTGGGATCATAGATTCAGGGAGCAATTTGGCAGTGCCTATCAAAATTTAAAGTCACTTTCCTTTTTCAATATCATTTCACTTGAAAGAACTTAAAGATACTGAAATGCAGTCACAGAAACACATTCACGGGGCTGATTATCGTAGCACTGTTTCTAATGGTTAAAAAATACAATGACTTAAAAAAAAAATGCCATGACTTAAAGGCCCAGGTTGGTGGGTGGTTGAACGGATTTGTACTATGGAATATTAACCAGCTCTGAAGAAGAATATTGTAGACTTGTGTGAATCGACACAGAGACATCTTTAAAATTTTGTATTAGTCAGAAAGGGCAAATTTCAGAGAAAGTATACAGTGTGATCCCATTTGAGTTAAAATTTACCTATGTAAATGCATGTCAGCAATTCTGGAAGTATGCACCTCAAATTGCTAAGCAGTGGGCACTTTTGGGGAAGGCTGTAAGTCTGGCGAGTAAGAAGATCTCTGCCCTTTTTTTTGGTCAGAAAATGCTTTTCTAAAAATTACTAATTTGGGCGATTTAAAATTACAGATTCATAGGGCATGACGACAGGAAGGGACCCTACAAGGGCAGACGTGGTACAGCAAGGGGTTTGTGTTGGCTGAGGGTTTACCGTCTGCCCAAGATGGGTGAGGCCTTTTGAATTCATTCCTCATGGACACATCCTAACAAAGCCCGGGAGGTAAACACTAACTGTGGCAATTCAGGACACTGAAGTCCAGACTCGAAACGTCAGGCTTGTGCTCCTCAAGAGCTCAGCACTAAGATTCTAATCCAAGTGTGTTTGGTGGATGGAGCCGTGGAGCCGTGTGTGCTTCTCACATGTGGAGGTCATCACGTCAACCCGCCACTTTACCCTTCGGAAGGCAGAGGCTGTGCATTTTATTTCTTTGCCCCCAGGTCTGAGCTGACCACTCTTCCACAATGGCATATGCACTCCTCAGCTCTCTAAATCAACGCTCACAGGGCTTCTCTGGACCCTACGGTTAGAGCGGGTTTTCCTGGCACACTCAGGTTCTGCCCCTGCAAGAGTGGTGCCATCTGCATTTTTTTTTTTAGAAGACGTGGGTGGCAGGGAGGAAAGTAGGAAGCTGATTTGTGATTAGACCCAGAGATCATTGATCAGGTTGGGCAGAGCCAACACCAGCTTTCACAAACCCTGGGGAAGGTGACTGCCCCAGATGCTGGCTGGCCTGCCCCAAGCAAGGGGACATCTCAAGAGGGGCCAGAGAGTGTGAACCAAGGATTCAGATTAGCATCCTTACATCTCAGACTCTTAGCGGAGGTGACTTAATCCAATTCTGACCCATGGAAGGGAGCTTTCTGGAGGATCCTCCCAGGGCAGCCGCCATACACCGCTCCGGTGCCAGGGAGCCCAGCACTCCACGAAGGAGCATGCTCCATCGGTGAACAGGTGCCACTAGCAGCACACAGTTGCCGGTGGTGCCCAGAACGGCCTCTCCTGAAACCTCAACCCAGGGGATGGGGAGCAAGATTCTGAGCTCACAGGGCTGGAAGCTTGGCCCTTGACTAGTGTAAGACTCAGGACAAGTTGCCCAAGGCACTTAGAATTCTTAGAACCTAACCCCTCATTTTACGAATAGGAAAGATGAGATCCAGCAAGTGGATGTTTTATTGAAATCCAAGTGTCTTAATCCTCAGAGCAAAGAATATATCCATGTTTACTTCCTCGATATACAAAATAATAAGGAGGGACACTTGGATGACTCAGTGGTTGAGCGTCTGCCTTGGGCTCAGGGTGTGATCCTGGGGTCCCAGGGTCAAGTCCCACACTGGGCTCCCTGCAGGGAGCCTGCTTCTCCCTCTGCCTGAGTCTCTGGCTCTCTATGTGTGTCTCTCATGAATAAACAAAATCTGAAGAAGAAGAAGAAGAAGAAGAAGAAGAAGAAGAAGAAGAAGAAGAAGAAGAAGAAGGGGAAGAAGAAGAAGAAGAAGAAGAAGAAGAAGAAGAAGAAGAAGAAGAAGAAGAAGAAGGAGAAGAAGAAGAAGGAGGAGGAGGAGGAGGAGGAGGAGAAGGAGAAGGAGAAGGAGAAAGAGAAGGAGAAGGAGAAGGAGAAGGAGAAGGAGAAGGAGAAGAAAAAGAAATCAGGGCATTCTGGTCGCTCTGTTGGTTAACTGCCTGCCTTCGGCTCAGGTCATGATCCGAGGGCCCTGGGATGGATGGAGCCCTACATTCGACTCTCTGCTCAGTGGGGAGCCTGCTTCTCCCTCTCCCTCTGCTGCTCCCTCTGCTTGTGCTCTCTGCCTCTCTCTCTCAAATAAATAAATAAAATCTTTAAAAAAATAAGGAATCATCTTATTAACCCCATTTACCAAAATAGTAGACATTTTTTTTTAAAGTAGACTTTGCTGACAGCTCCAGCCCCTACTTAATCACCACCACCACCACCACCACCACCACCACCACCACCACCACCACCTCCACCACCATCAACATGGCAACAGTGATCATACAGAGAATCTACCATGTGCCAGGCATTCTGCTAAGTGCTGCACACTCACTAGCTACTTTTTAAGAGTCTTATGGGAGGGCTGAGGAATCTTCCAGTGAGGAGAGCCAACCCCACCTAGTATGACGGTTGTCTTTCAAAGAGCTTTTCAACGAAACAGAGGATGAGCTTTTTCCTGCCAGACCTCATGATCTGGGGCTTGTAGTCTCAGAGCAACAGGAAAGTCAGGCTGCTTTTCCTAGGCCTAAAAGGAAATGCAGATGTAAGTGTGTGCACACAAGACACACACGTGCTCATACAGGCTCCCTGATGCACTGGTAAAGGGAGCTCGGAGCTGGCTCCAGGAACTGCCTTCTCAGTTGGAATCATCTACAATCTCTGAGCATTTCTTCTAGCTTCTCAAACAGGCCCAAACCTGGCTCTGCAGCCCTTATTGACTTGTTTGCTTTAAGGGAGACCACGTTTCTTGATGGTTAGCCTGGATCACAAGTACCTCTCCCTCCCTGAAGCCACCTTCTTTTATCCCACCCAAGCCGAGAAACAAGGTCTTTTATGATTAAGTCCCATTCTTCCTTCCAAAACTGACTTCCTCCATTCTTTGTCCTGCTCCATCCAAAGTGGTCTATTGGCCTTTGTCCTCTGGCTAAAATGCCACCCCCCCCCACCCCGCCATTCCATCACGGAGGCTTCCTTCAAATACCACAACATCAACGAAACTGGCAAGGATATTCCTAGGACTCCTGCAGTAAATGATCTCTCTCATCAGAGCTCTTAGGATCATTTTCAAAAATTGCCTCAAAACACATATTGATCTTGACAATTGATTCAGGAGTCTGAATTGTTACCACCCGTCCCACCACCCTCCAACTCAGAATTTTCCTTTTAATGCAAGACTCTCTGGTACATCTTGTAGTCTTGGCAGCTTCATCTGCTCCCATAGGATCCTTTGTCACCTTCTGTCTTCCTTTTGTTCCCTGCATTAGTATCATCAGGTCCCATTTCAACATTTGCCTTCAGAAAACAAGTGTAGGTAGGGACGCCTGGGTGGCTCAGGGGTTGAGTGTCTGCCTTGGGCTCAGGTCATCACCCCGGGGTCCCGGGATCCAGTCCCACATCAGGCTCCTTGCAGGGAGCCTGCTTCTCCTTCTGCCTGTGTCTCTGCCTCTCTCTCTGTGTCTCTTGTGAAAAAATAAGTAAAACTCTTTTTAAAAAGTGTAGGTAATTTGGCATAGCTATTATTTTTCACTGGTTTTATAAAAAACATTTGGCCAACTCTTTTAATACAACCGGGTCATGCTGATAATACTACGGTGAATAAGGCATGTGATTACTGAGCTCCACCTTAGGTATTATCCTAAGTGTTTTCTATGCATTGATTGATTTAAATATCTCACACAACTGATGAGCCGAGTACTCTTCTTGTAGTCCCATTTCACGGATGAGAAAACCAAGGTTTGGAGAAGTTAGCTCACTTGTGCAAGGTCACCCAGAGTAACAGAGCTAGGATTTGAACCCAGGTGTGGTTGACTCCAAAGCCCAAACTCTTAATCAGAGACTAACCCTGAGACACCTAGGTAGTTACATGCCGTGTCCTGGGGAGGGAGACAGCCACACGGCCAGGCCATTATTTAGAAATGAAAGCAAAGACAGGATTCCGAAGAGAGCAAGGAGAAAACGGAGAGCAATTTGAGCAGCCAGTCTGAGAACAATGAATTGTGGTTTACAAGATTTGGGTAAACTAATTAGTTGGAATATAGCAAAGGGGTCAGCCTGAAGCCTACCCGTGGGCAGGCTGAACAGGAAAACCAAAGAAACTCGTTTTCACTGGATAGTTCAGAAAACCTGGAGCATATACTCAGCAGCACAGGTGGCGAGGTGCCCGCCCCTTCCATCCTCAGGCCAGGTCGCAGCGGCTTCCCTCATCAGAACCCCTCCCTGGGGTGCACGCCCCCAAGATTGATCACTGCCGCTAAGAGGTAACGCCTGTGGAGCCCCTTCCACCTGAACCCATCACGTGGCCCGAACGGCGATACACGTCGAGCTGTGTTAAGCTTCAACAACCATGGGGCTTATTATTTTTCTATTCATTGTTACTAACAGGAAGCTAATGGGTTTTGTTTCTCTGGCTTCCTCTGGTGTTCAGATTCCTCCTTCCGCCAGCCCCAGTAACTCACTTGTGTAGCAACACACTCATGAGTATTCATAGAGCACGCTGCTTTGGATTGATTGGCTCTATTAGAATTGTCTTGGCCACAGTGAATATATAGTCACAACAGAAATCTGTACCAGCGAGTCCTCCCTGTGACACCTGCGGGCTCCCAAGAACCGTGCTTGGGCTCCATTAGGCACTAACCCCTAGTCTACCCGAGTGCTCTCGCCCCTCTGGATGTGAACATCTCAGGGGAGGGGGCTTGTGTCCCACGCAGCCCTGATTGCAGGATGATGCCTGAGGCGGGTGCTTAGGGAGTGTCTGTGAAGAACGTGAGCCGGTGATGGGAAAGGCCACTGCACTGCCCCACTGCTCCATAAATCGGGCTGTGTCCACAGCCCCCTGTAGTGCGGTTGCCTTCCCCGCACACCCTACCAGTCTAGCTTTCGCCACAGCTCTCTCCACACACCCCTTTATACTTGTGCAACAACCCATCGGGTCTCCTCTGGGCTTCCAGGCTTGCTGACAGTCAGCATGCCCGTGACACTCCATAGCCACCTCAGCCTCCCTCCCCACCACATCCCATCTCCCCACTACCTCTGCCTCTTGATTTTTTTAAAAAAATTTTTCTATTTTTTATATATATAAAGAGAGCATGTGAGCCAGTTGGGGGAGGCACAGAGTGGGAGAGAGTCTCAAGCAGACCCAGTGACGCAGGGCTCCGTCCCACCACCCTGAGATCACAACCTGAGTCGAAACCCACAGTCGGCCGCCTCACCGACTGAGCCACCCAGGTGCCCTGGCGCCCAAAGCTTCATGCAACAACAGCTCCTCTTCCTCCAACCCCCGATACACCTGCAGCTTCTGCCACAGGTAATCCAGCTCCTGCCTGCAAGGCAGAAGGCTGGTCACCGCATGGGGTACAGGCTGCATGTGCTGGAAATCGTGCCCTCCCTGAGTTGACAGAGGAACTGGGAGATGAGGAATGAAGAAAAAGAAAACTACATTAAGAGAGCTGTTAGGCTGCTCTCATTGAAACAAAGGCTGTGGAAATGCCAAGGAGAATGTCGGGAAGGGTAAAGAAGCTGACATTGACTGCAGGCCTGGTACTGTATTAAGTGCATTAATAAAACAGTGGCTGTTTTAAAGCACCTATTTTTTTTAATGTTTATTTATTTATTTGACAGAGAGAGAGAGAGAAAGAAAGAGAATGTGCAGGGCACTTGAATGAGCAGGGGAGGGGGAAGAAGGAAAGGGAGAGACTCTCAAGCAGACCACCTCCCCAGAGAGGACCCTGATACGGGGCTGGATCTCACGACCCTGAGATCACCACCTGAGCCAAAATCAAGAGTCGGATGCTTAACCGTCTGAGCCATTCAGGCGTCCCTACAGCACCTATTATGTGCTATTGACTTTTCGCACATTCTCTACCATCCTCCCAAGGCTGCATTCTTACTGCTAGACTGGCTCGCTGCCTGCACTCCTGGCATTTCTGAGCCTCTGCGCCACCACCCTGTTGGATCTGCCATGTGATTGCATTTACAGGTAAAGAGGAGGTGCAGAACCTGAGGGCTGGGAACCACCTGGAAACCAGCAGGCCTGACGGGGGAAAGACGGCCTTATCTAGGTCAAATCTGGGCTGGCCCCAAGAGCTGGTAGAATTTAGCACACAGATCCTGGGAAGGCATCCTCGAGAGAAAGGTCTGGACAAGCACGGGCTGGGAGATGTGCAAGTGGCATGCACACGGGAGGAAAGAAAAAAAGCCATGGCCCACAGTGTTACGCTGCCGGGAGAGGACATGACCAGAATCCCGCTAGGCTGAGCTAGAATGCTTGACTTTGACAGACTGTTTGCTTTGAATCAAGGGTGTTGACACTGCAGAGTTGACTCTGCAGGAAGTAAACCCCAAGGAGAGGCACTGCGACTGTTCTGGGGGGACCCTGAGAAAGCAAGTGCGCTCACGCCAGCCACTAGGCTGACTTGATCCCCGGACGTGGCCCCTGTGCAGAGCCTTGGGATGATTGGTACGGACCTCTCCCACACCCCAGGAAATGAAGTCCCCAGCACTTCCCGGAGAGAAATGGCACTTGTTCCCCACCACCTAATCTGAACAGTCCTTTGCTGACTAATTGAATTACGCTGGCCCACAAACTGATAGACAGCTGCTAAAAATGGTTATTGCATTATTAATTCGCTCCAGCAATTTCACATTAAACCTATACTGTTAATAATTTTTCCCCTTCTATTTCTTCCCTCTTAATTAGACTATTTAAAACTTAGAAGGAATAGTCTTCCCATGCTAAATGGAGGCATCGGGCAAATTACATTTTTGATTGAATACTTCTCTGATAGGCCAGCAAATGAGACTGTTGAGTTGTTAATTATTGTCAGAGTTCCACACGACGCCTGCTAATGAGGCAGTCAATCTTAGTTGTCAGTCCCTGAATATTAATGGAAGCCAATGGGATGTACTGGGAAGGATGCTTGCTGGAGGCCCAGGGTGTCCAGTTCACTGGCTGTACATGCAAGGTTGGTGACTTCCTGTTGGGAGAGCTAATGGGAACCTGTGATGAGCGCAGAAAGCAGTGGACACTGAACACAGAGGCGAGGATAGCCCAGAACAGCTTCATGGCACCAAGTGGGTACCACTGGGATGGCCCACCTGATGGATTTTCAGCATGTATCACTGTGGGCCTGGCCCTGGAGAGCTTACTAACGAGGCTGTGTGTCTGGAGTTCTGGAGAGCTGTCGGGTATGAGGAAGTAGCTGGTAAACACCCAGGAGAAGGTACACAACTTAAGACTGCTGATCTGGGCTCACAGTGACCCAGCTGTAGGCTCCCACCCCGGCTGATGTCTTGGGATTTAGTCCTGACTTTGGCACCATTACGCTGTGGGTCAAGAGAGGTCTCTGTCAGGCTTCATTCAGCAAGACCCGGGGCAACAAACAGGAGATGTCAGCCAAGACCAGGCCTCACAGAACCCTGTATTTAGTCTAGGACAAAGCAAACCTCAGTAGAAGGGCAGAAAAGGGAGAGAAATTGGACTTGATTCAATAAATATTTACTGAGCACTTTGTATGCATGATAAAGACTTGAGTTTCCAGTGCAAACTCCCAGGGCAGACATTTTGGGGGAATCATCCTTGACTTTTACTTCTATTTCACAAATGCCCACTCCTCCCTCCCCTCCACTGGGCTGCTCCCTGAGGTTCTGATTCTCCTTCACCAATGCTTCCAGAATTCGCTTTCTTCTCCATCCCCATTTCTCCTTCCTCTGGTCCACTGCTTACTGGGTTCCCACCGCAGTATCACTATTACTGGATCTCCGTGCTCCCACCCTTCCCTGCTGTGACCTTTTTGACTTCATCTCCTACTACTCCCTCCGGTTTACTCTGTTCCCCAAACACACCAGCCAGGCTCCCTGCTCCCACTCAGAGCTTTTGTTTCAGCATCTCTAAAGCAGGGCACCAAGCTTCTGTGACACATCTGTTCAACACACGCTGGGTTCCATCCCCCTGAGCTGCATCATTCCAACTGATGCTTCCTCTTTACTCCTGGGTCCATCTGCCTATCCCTCTGATCCTCTTCATTTCATAATGATGTCAATCTGGGTTACAGACGAGGAAAGGGAGGCCTGGCAGACTGCAATATCTGGGTAGGAAGTTAGAGAAAGACTTTCCTTCCATCTCATGGGAGAGGCATGAAGACAGATTCTTAACCTGGGAGGGGCATTGGGCAATAAGGTTGTGAATTCACATACGTTTCAAGGCTGACTTCTAGGTTTTACTTGGCAACGTTGTGGGGAGATATAAAAACAAAAAGAAAAAGAGTATTTAGCTTCTGAAGATATGATCTCATCACACTGCTAATTGAACAATCAATGCTACCACTTCTTATGGACAGCTTGTAAGTATGAGACACCATTTTAGGTGCCCAGGATACCATGGACAAAAAGTAGGCATGGTCTCTGCCCACCAGGAACTTATATTCTAGTTTGGGAGGCAATAATCCAACAGCTAAATCTGTACATACAGGCATACAAATAAGCATGCATACATACATCCATATAACAATTTCAGAGACTGCTCAGAAATATAAAGGCCACATCTCAGCATAAGGAGACCCAACAGTGACGGTAAGACAGGCATATGTGGGGTTGGGCAACGTTAGAGAGATATTAAGAGAGCCATCTGAGCCAAGATCTTCATAAAGAAAAGCCAACTAAAGGAACAGGAGCCAGGGAAGAGCATTCCAGGCAGAGCTAACAGCACGCACAAAGGGCCTGGGCAGGAACATAGTTTGGCAAGTTGCAGAAGCAGGAATAACACTGGTTTGATTGAATCCCAGTAAGGAAGGGTGGGAGGTATGGTGCCTATGAGTCTAGAGGGGAGGGACCTTATAGGCCGTGGTGATAAGTCTGGATTAGACACCAAGGTCAGTGGGAGGCGGTTGCAGGACTCAAGCTGTACGATGATGACAGCGCTGGGTCGAGATTCCCCTCGAGCACTTGTCCTAGGTGAAGCCCAGTGCCGGACAGGGAATGTGCAGCAATGAAGTAGATACAGCCCCCGCCTTCTTAGGGTTCAGTCTAATGGTGGAGACACACAGCCAGGTACGTGATGCGATGTGAGAACAAACAGACTGAGGGTGGATCCCAACGGCAGCTCTCTCCTTCTACAGGAAGAGACATTGTAGTTTGATATTTCCAGCTCCCTGGACTTCTTACCACAGTCCCCAACCTTCCTGGAAACTGGGTGTGGCCACAAGAGGACTTTGTGGCTTCGAGGTAAATTGCAGCAGCCCCAGGGTCGCGCCTTGGGGGACAGCTGGTTTTAGGTTCTGCTGCTCTTGCCCCGGCTTCCATCCTCCTATAGGGCACATGGATGCAGCGAGAGCTGGACCTCAGGGAGGGCAGGGCAAGAAGCTGGCAGGAGTCTGCATCTGCACGCACTCCTGCAGCAAAGAGCTGCCGTGCCACCCCTGGATTCCCACCTCGGAACTTTCACCAGAGAGACACACGCTCATCCGCCTCATGGAGAAGCAGGTTGTGTTCTGGGTTTCCGTTCGTGCAGACTGACTGAATCCTAAGAGTTACCTGCACTAATAAAGGGTGGAGGGAGGAAACTGTTATGGGCATTCGGAGATAAGAAACTAATTCCACCTCCTTGAAAACAAATTGCTTCCATTTACTCTGAGCTTCTATTCTAGTTCCTTCTCATTACCCGCCCTCCTCCCCAGCTCAATGCTGCAGGGATGAGTAAGACTAGCTCTCTCTGAGACCTCAGGGTGGTTTTGTTCCTGCTTCCCTGGCCCCCCTCGGGTCCCCTTCAAGCAGACAGGACAGGAGCCAGAGTGAAGGTCAGTGGGAGGCCGTCCCTCCCCGCAGAGAAGTCAGGCGAGTCCACCTAGCTCACGCCTCTGAGACAGGTGGGCCAAGACAAGTTTAGATTAGAAACAGGAGCACGTAAGCGATTAAATCAGAGCATTCATTCCACAAGGTGGGAGAAGAACCGAATGGAAACAGAACCTAAGATCAGGAGATGGCAGCCTTTTTGAAGTCATTAATTATTCACCAAGATCACTCCTGAATTTTAGTAAGGGGGGGAAGAAAAGGCTCGGGAAAATTGAGCATGGACTAAACCACCACCATTTGAACGCAAGAGGTGGAATGTACCAATTATGTTGGAATCCACGTGAATCTGTACAAAATACTAGATGAGGCAAAAAAACAATACTGAGGAGAGATGGTATGGGCGGTCCGACTGCTCCGGCCTTCTCCGTCTTCTAGCCGTATGAGGTCTGCGTGCGCAGAGGCAGAAGTCAAAGATTTTAACGTGGAGATTTGCTCCACGGAGGGCACCGCCAATCAGCTGATCCCTATATGGTGGGTCCAGGAGGCCTCTGTTGTGTCAGGTGCTAGGCCTTCATTTTCTGGATCAAAGGGACAACTGGGGAGTCCTCGCAGAGAAGCTGAACCGGTCAGAGCTCTGAGGGGGTCTCAAAAAGCAACTCTTTAAGAACCAGTCCAAATGCACTTCAATATTTTAGCAGCCACCACAGTGTCCTACCGTGTACCTGCTAAATATTAGCCCTGCTCCCATAAACGAGTCGCTACTGCTCCGAAGAGGTGGCTTGATGTCTTGGATCAAAGTAGCCCCGTTTCTTTTGTCAACAGCCGCAGAGGTGCCGACGTTCTGCAAGTTTTCTTCCAAACCCCATAAAGGGCCCTGGAGTACCCATCAAGAGCAGTGCCAGCTGCAGCTAATGCACACAAAACACTCTGCAATTAACAGAGCTGAGTGCGCCATTAAGACAACCTTATGAGGAAGGCAATACCCCCAAGTAAGCGGCGGAGCGTAATGAAGTTAGTCAGGCTGGTAAACACCTAAGTGATGGCCTTGTAAAAAAAAATGGCTTTTGAACTCATTTAGCTCTGCAGGCTGAGGCATGGTGCAGACAAATGATGGCTGTTCCATTATTTTCTGTTGACATTTATATGTACTCCCATATACGGTGGCTTTTGGAGAAATAGGTTCAATTTTCTAGAGTCAGGTGGTTATGCACGCACATTCCGGCTCTTACCTGTGCAAACTTGGGGAACTTACTTACATTCTCTGAGCTTTTATTTTGCTCATCCGTGAAAAGGTTAGGGGTGGGAGACAGGATACTACGCTGCTACGATCTTGCTGTGAGTAAGGGAGGTGATTCCCTTAGCAATCTGCACGTCTATGCCGGCTGAATATATACTTCTACGTCTCGCATGTTAAATAAAACAAAATGGACTGGAGCATATTCCCAGAAGCACCTCTCATTGTTCAATCCCCTTTTGGGGGACTTAAGACTAAAGGTGACAGGTGCTCAAGTGCATGGGTCTTAAAGTTTTCCATTCCTGCCTGCATTTGGATCCTACCCCTGCTATTTGACAAGAGCTGTGTGATCTTGTGCAGGTGATAGAAAGTCTCTGACCCTCACTTGTCTTCATCGTTATCTGACCCTCACTTGTCTTCATCGTTAACATGGGAATAATATCTTAAGCTAAAAAAGATTGCTGTGGGGCAGCCCGGGTGGCTCAGCGGTTTAGTGCCACCTTCAGCCCAGGGGGTGTGATCCTGGAGACCCGGAATCGAGTCCCGCGTCGGGCTCCCTGCATGGAGCCTGCTTCTCCTTCTCCCTCTGCCTGTGTCTCTGCCCCTCTCTGTCTCTGTGTCTCTCATGAATAAATAGATAAAATCTTAAAAAAAAAAAAAGATTCCTGCGAGAATCGAGTGATGGAAAGTGTAGACTTAGCACACAAAGTCACTCCATAAATGTGAGCTTTTAAAGAGATTTCCATTATTCTAGAAGCATGTTCCTCTTGGGGTCACAAGTGGGATAAAGTAAGGCTTCTAAGCCCACATTCTAAAGCACCAATATTGTATTTGGCAAAACAGAATTCAAATTCCATTTCTATTCTTAACTGGCTGTGTGACAGGGAAAATTCACGTTCTCTCTCTGTTTCAGTTCTCTTCTGTTTTGCCTGTGAGATAAGGAAGCCGCTTTTCCTCTATGGGGTTTACACATACCCCACCTGGTTGTTTTGAGCGGGAATCAGCTTACACGTCTATTTGTCACTTATTCATGCTTACCCTGTTGCAGGCACCATCCTCACATTTTATAGTTGTGGCTCACTAAATTCAATCTTCATATCAGCGTTTTGAGGTAAGTACTATGCTTATCCCCATTGTACAGATGGGAAATTGAATGAGATACTGGGTAACTTGCCCAAGGTCCTACAGTTAGTGACTGGCAGACTTGGGATTTGATCTTAATATATTATAGCTTCTTCATCACCATGCTGTGGGGCCGTTACCATCACCAATGCCACAGCCAAACCACCTATAGCCACCACCACAACCACATCCATCGGGTCCTGATGAAGTGCCAAGCACTTTATTTTTTTTAATTTTATTTTTTCCAAGCACTTTCTAGGCACAGCCTCATTTTATTTATATATACCAACTGTGTGGGGTGGGTTAGGTGACTTGCCCAAGGTCACTCCACGCATACCAGTGCTTGCACTTGATTTCAGACCCTCTGGCCCCAATGTCCCAGCTCTTAGGCCTTCTAATTAGACTGTTGAGACTGAGAACATACCCGACACCTCACCGGGCACATAACTGACATCCTCTGAAAGGAATTTCGCTCTTTCAGGAATTTTCAAGCTATAAAGGTTGCATTTTCTGACAGCCCATGAGCACTTTGGTATCAATCTTTTCTCCCTGTCTAATTTGAAGGGTGAGTCTGATTGTTTCAGATAACAAATGAACCCACATACATCTCTACCTTGCTCTCATTTAGCACAGCTCTGCCCAATGCCTGGGACCTTGCTTATGTCTTTGGAAGAAGAAAAATCAGCAAAAGTGGGAGGCAGACGCCTGCCTATCTCCTTAGGGGTGGACACATCGAAGGATGAGAGAACACATTTGTATGATTTTGGGGACCCTGAATATAAGAGAAGGTGTGAACAACCCATCGTTGCTTGGATTGTGTGTGTCACATTTCTAACTTGGTTTAATTTGATAAACACAGGCCGAGTATCTCACAGGAGAACATTGGGCTCAGCCAATTCTAACATAGTGACCTTGCTTTTCCTGCCTATCCATCTCTCACACTGAGCCAGAGTAATGGTTCCAGAATGGAGATCCAGTAATGATTTCTCCTCCTTAAAATCCTTCTGTGGCTTCCAATTGCCCTCAGGAGAAAAGACAGGACCACTGAATATAATCTCCCAGGCTCTCCATAATTGGTCCCTGCACCAACCACTCCCTCCTCACTGCCTTCTCCCCATCCTCCCTCACTCCCATCATCAGTCTTCACTCCAGTTATCCAAAACAACTTGCCTTTCCCTGCATGTGCTAAATATTATTTCCCCTGTCCCCCCTTGTCCTTCACAATTCACCTGGGACCTCACTTTTCTCTGAGAAGCCAGCCAGGATCGTTCGAATCTGTCCATCCTCGAATCCCTTATTTGCCGGCACTATTTATCATCTCCTACTGGTCGTGGACCGTGTATAGTCTTGTACCATGTAGCTCAGAGTCTGACACAGCGGGTGGGCGGGCCTTTCATAAATATTTACTGGTTGAATGAATAAATAAATGAACTTTCCCCAGGATTAACAACTGCCTTACTTTTTTTTTTTTTTGATAAAATATTTTATTTATTTACTTTATTTTAGAGAAGGGGGAGTGAGGCACAGAGGGAGGGGAGAGAATCTCAAGCGGACTCCCTACTTAGCATGGAGCCTGACGCGGGGCTCAATCTCATGCCCCCAAGATCATGACTCAAGGTGGACTAAGAGTCAGATGCTTAAATGAATGAACCACCCAGGTGTCCCAATAGCTACCTGACATTTTAGATGGTAGGTAAAAAAGAAGAAATATGATGGAGGTTTAGGACAAGATAAAGATGCAAATGGAATAGAAATCTTAAAAAAATATTGTTTTTTTCTTTGATTCCTAGTTGATCTTGGTATTATACAGAACTCATTTTATAAATAGTTGTTAGTTTTTTACTGGATTGTCAAGCAATGTGCTAGACTCAGCTGCAAAGATATATATGAATATATGTATATATATATATATTCATGCTTACCACATTGAGGTAAGTACTATTCTTATCCCCATTATATATATATATATATATATATATATATATATATATATATACATTTTTTATTTTTCCCTCAGAAAGCTCATAGTCTAATGGGGGAAAGATACAGCAAAGAGAAGCTCATGAAACACATATCAGCTTTGGAGGCCATACCCTGTACCAAGCTCTTTCACTCATCATCTGTAATTTTCTCTGCAACTTACAAGACAGGCATTGAAATCATTTTTTACAGATGAGGAAGGATCCTGAAGTTCAGAGAGATTTAAGTAGGTACCTTTCCTTTGTTCAAGCAGGCAGTGGAATCATAGAAAGGAACTGGTGCTCAACACCCCTGCTCGTTTTGCTATACTATTTCAATTCACACTCCACTCTGCTATTAATACACTTGAACATCACTTTGTACATTTGCTATCCTTTTTATACATATTATCTCATTCCAGTCCCACAGAGCACTGCTTATGATGTAGACAAGGATGATATTACAATCTACAATTTACCAATAAAAAGGCTGAGAGCCTGAGGCTAGGTGACAATCTCCCACATCATGTAATTAGGCCAGCAGGAACAGAACTCATGCTTCTTGACGATGGGATCTTCTCCTTGTCACTTTTCAAATAGAGTTGACCCTTGAACAACACAGGGGTTAGGGGTTCCCACCCATGGTGGCGTTGAAAATTACATGTCACTTTTGACTCCCCCCCAAAACTCAACCACTAACAGCCTATTGTTGACCAGAAGCCTTACCAATAACACAAACAGTGGATTAACACATACTGTGTAGGTTATACATATTCTATGCTATATTCTTATAATAAAGTAAGCTAGGGGGAAGGAAGTGTTGTAAGAAAGTCATAAGGAAAAGGAAAACCATTTATGCTGCCATGCTGTAGTTACGGAAAGAAATCTGCACATAAGTGGACCTGGCATCCAAACCAGTGTTGTTCAACTGTCCTTCCAACCCCAAACATGTAATTCCTTTTGTCCACAAGGAGGACCAATATTTCTTTCTCAGGGTAGATTGGTGGCAACGCCCTAGAGCTGGGTGACTGTAGTTTTTCAGGCCGAGAGATCCTCAGCGAGCCCCCATAGTCCCTGAGACTATGCAAACATTAAGTTTGCGTTCAGGCCTTCTCTCCATTGCTCCCCATTCAGCTGCAATATGAAAGGGCCCTGGAGACTATGGCCAGCTCTTGGGACCATTTGAGGACAGCACATTGGCCTAGACCCTAGCACATAAGCTGGGACTCAATATATTATCACAATATGGTTTCCCCCAGACTGATAGTGATTCATTATTATAAGTACACAGGGGGATCATTTCAGAGGAGAATTGATCATCTCCCTGAGATACTTCTTGCTTTAAAAAATAATAATAATAAAAAAGGAGAAAACTATTCCCAGGAAGGGATTCCCTCTGTCTCTCATTGTTTCCCAAAGCTTTATTTCTCTTAATTCAACTCAACAAGCATTTCCTTTCTTTACTGTGTTGCCCAGCTGTTAAGATTTGCAAGAACTAAGATAAATACAATCGAGGCCCTTCCTCTTAGGATACCCACTGTATTAAGAGAAAACAGATATGTGAAAAAAGAGCTCTAACTCCAAATGACTGTGTAGCACAGTCAGGTAAAAAGATCAGGCTTTGCTATCAGGCCAATCATGAGTTCAAATCCCAGTTTGCCATTAACTAGCATCAAGTCCTTGGGCCAGCGACGTAACCTCATACAGTCGTGATTTCCTTGTCTGGCATAATGAAGACAGTGGCAGTACCAACATCAATGCCCCACTGAAGGATGACAAAGGCTAGCGTATAGAAAATTCTGTAGAGTAACTTGCACATAGTAAGTGCCCAATATATATACTGGTTTCAGTAGTATTTTTTCAACTCACCTGGTTCCCCCTCCCCAGGATTGCATGCTTTTCTTTGTTACCCCTCACTCATCTCTCATATCCAGCAAAGCTCATCATATATTTGACTCTTAATTAACAAATAAGGTCTATTTTAGACATACAGGCAGAAATGAAACCATCCATGTCATTCTTTTCAAACTGACTAAGTTAAACAAAGCTGTTTAGTGGAAGCCCACTGTATGTGTGCCCAGTGTGGAGGGCTGGAGATAGAAAAACAAAACACCATCCCTGCTCTTCTAAAGCTTTAGATCCAAGATGCCATGAGGAAGGGAAGGAACAAGAAAAAAACAGCATTGAGTGTTCCAGTGATTCAGATGAAAAATGACAGCACATAGAAGAAAACTCGGGCTACTGGTTGGGGATCTGGAAGTCCTGGTTATAGAGCATTGCTTAGCATCGAATTTGACCCCTTTGCCCTCTTAGGACTCTGACGTCCCTTTATGGGAAAATTATCATAATCTGGGATACTGAGATTCTGGCCTTTTTTTTGGTGGGGGGGGAAACTTTTTATTGTAAAATAATTTTAGATTTAGAGAAGAGTTGCAAAGTCAGTACAGAAAAACTTTGTATACCCTTGACCCAGCTATCCTAATGCTAACATCTTATATAACCCTGTGTATCAGTTAGGGTTCTCTGGAAAAACAGGACCAGTAGAATTATAAATTCTACATAGAGACACGTATTATAAAGAATTGGCTCACTTGATTAGAGAGGCTGGCAAGTCCAAAATTTGCAGAGCCAATGGCCCATTTTGAATTCCAAGGTTGGCAGGCTGTGTTAGAACCAGGAAAAGCTGATTTCTCAGCCCAAGGGCTGTCAAGCAGGAAAATTCTCCCTTAGTTGGGGAAGGGTCAGCCTTTTGTTCTATTCAGTCCTTCAACAGATTGGATGAGGCCCACCCATACCAGGGAAGGCAATCTGCTTTACTCAGTCTATCAATTTAAATGCTAATCTCATCCAAAAATACACTCAGAGAAACACCTAGAATAATGTTTAACCAAATATACAGGCACTCCATCGCCCAGTCAAGTTGAGACATATAATTAACCATCATGTGCCATAGTATATTTACCAAAACTAAGAAATTAGCACCGAAACAATCCTATTAAGAAACTGAAGACATTATTTGGATGCCAATTGCCTTTTCATTAGAATAGTCTCTACGCACACCAAATGACAGTGGAGCCAGGCATCTAAGTCAGGACTCCTGGATCTGTACTACCAACACAGACCAAGATGTTCAGCAAGAACAGAGGAATAGAAGGAACACTGGCCCAGTAGTCTAAATACCTGGATTCCAATCCTAGCTTTGCTATTAAAAGACTGTAGGTCCTTGTGGAAATTGTGGCATCTTTCTGATTCTTTATTTAAAAAAAAAAAAAAATCTAACTCAATAAGCCAAAAAAGTCCCTTCAATCTCTCAAAGTCTATAGAGATTTAAGGAAGAGAACATCTCTCTCTTTCACACGCACACACGTGCACACATGCACGCACACACATGCACGCATGTACACACTCATGCACACACAGACCCAAGGTGGTCCTGCGGCCCGAAGGTCCTCTCCCTATCCAGTTGAGTGTGCCACTTTGGCCCTAAGCTATCAGTGTCAGTAAGTTCACTCCAAGCCTTGGCCCTTCCCCAGTCACAGCTATCCGCCCTCTCAGCTCACCTTGAACTCCCCTGAAGTCATCCCCCTGATCTCTCATGCTGGGCCTCCTGTCTGATCTGTCCCTCTTCTTTGACTCCTGGCCTTCCACCTTCCTGTTGGAGTCTGTGGCTTCCCATCCTCTCTGCCAGTTGTCATGACTTGGCCCTTTGCCTTGGACTTCTTGGGTACCAGACCTAAATGGCCCTCTGGGGTTCAGGCTCCCAGCCCGGTGTCGCCTCTAGCTTCAAACTGCTTATCTCATCTTCATTTTTATTTTAGGAATATGTGCCTGCAACGAACACCCTGCCTTTCTTGCACAAGCTGATTTACTGCTCAGAGGCGTGCGTGCACACACACACTCTGCCTGTCAGGGACAGCTCATGGGGGCTTCCCTGAGCCGGTCACCTTTCTATACTGAAGAAGCTAGCTGGAGACAAGTGGTGTTTCACTTAGAGATCACTTCTAGATGCCTTGAAGAGTGAAGAATATTGAAACAATGAGAGGCCAAGTTTTGTACAACACAAAGCAAAGAGGCTCAGGAAATAGCCAAGTGACCTTCACTCAGAGGCAAGAATTGTGAAAGACAGGGGGGCTGGTGCATCTGACCAGAAATTGCCAAAAGGGCAGTAATAATTTACCGTCTTTATATTCGTAGCTCTCCTGTCTGCTGTACCGTTTCAAGACCCTCTCCTGGATGGGTATGCACTACAGGGACGCCAGCCCTTCTCCACAGTGGAATCAAAGCCAGAATTATAACTAATCATCATTATAACTAATGATGTGCTTGGGTTGCTCAACCCACCTACATCTCCACCTACTATGGGCCAGGTCCTGCTGCCACTAGGAATGAACTGGGGAGAAAAAGTCAGTTAGCCATGATTCTAAACATCAAGGATCTTGAAGACGGGGGAGAAGGGTGAGTGGGAAAAAGCCATGGAATGAATTATGTATAAATGCTGGAGCTCAGGGGGAAGGAGAAAAGCTGAAGGAAACTGAGCTCATGACACACCTGCAAGAAGAGGGATGCAGAGGCCACAGTCCACACTTTCCAGGTCTAAGGCTGGGAGGGGAGATGGATACTCCCTCCTCATTTCTGGCCTCTTCTACGAGTCTGGGACCCTAAGTGGCCTGCTCACGTAAGAGCATCTAGAGTTCAACCCACCCGGCTAAGGAAGCCAGATTCAAATGTTCTAAAATTGGATTTTGGTGGCGGTTATGCAATGCTGTAAACTTACCAAGACTCACTAAAATGCACACTTTAGATGAGCGAGTACCGTGGCATGCAAAGTACATCCCGGCACCCACTGAAAACCAAAGGGTGGATTCCTCTTCTGGATTTCCTTGTTTGTTCTGCAGATCAAAGTCATCAAGGCTTCCTTAATTTCTTCAAGATAAAATCCATACCTTTGGCCTGACATTTGAAACGCTACAAGCAGTAAGGCTTAGCTCTGCCCAGTGTCCCCAGTGGGACTGGCCTCCCACGTGGTTGCAGGATGCATCTCATTCTAGCATCCCACTTCCCATCCCACTTCATTCCACGTCATCCCATCCCACAACACTGTGTATGTTTTGCTGTAAGCATTCACTTTGGTAACACAGGGCTCTGTGATCGGTGAGAAAGAAACGAAAATAAGTTCTGCCCTCATGGGGTCTGTAGATTGCGCATCCATCGTGAAAACACATATGAAAACAAATAGAACCACGGCAGTGCCTACTACGTGCCAGGCACTGCGCTCTACACTTTTATGCACGAGGGCACATCTCATTTTTTTTTTTTACAACTACCCTATAGAGGAGGTCCTATTATAATTTCCATTTTTACAAAGGAAGGAACTAAAGCTGGAAAGGGTTAAGCAAAATGTTCCAGGCCACAGAGCTAGTTGGTGGCAAAGCTGGAATTCAAACCCAGGCTTCCCATCTCCTGAGCTTACACACACTTTAGCTCCACACTACAGACACACACAGACGGAGGGTAGAAAGGTTCTCTGCGGTGACACCCCGGTTAGTGCTGGGAAAGGAGGTATAATCCGCCTATGACACTTAGAAGGGGAGACTGAGTGAAAAGTGGGAAGAAGATATGAATGTATACGGTGGGGTGTGTTCGGGGGATCTGCACACCCTGATGAGGTGGGACTCGATGGGGGGCTGGGCAGGCTTGTTGGATGAGGCTTGACACGTGGTTGAGGAAGCGTGCCGCGACAGGCCGAGGTGCTGTATTGCTTAGCATGACTTCGCCTCCAAGAAGCAGAAAAGCATGACTGAAATTGGTTTAAACCATAAGCCCCTGTATTGTTGCTTATATCACAGAGTCCAGAGATAGGGAAGATTTCAGAGTTGTTCAATTCAGCAGCTCAGCTGTGTTATCAGGCATCCTGGGTTTCCATCTCTTCACTCTGGCATGCTCGCTGTTGACTAATCTCTCAGGATGACTCGCTTCATGGTCTCAAAAAGCAAAACATTTTCAGGCTTCCTGGCCAGATACAGCAAAGTCCAAAATCAGAAAGCAACCATGGCATACGGTGTCTCCTTCTTAAAAACAAGGGTATCTTTTCCAGAAGACCCTCCCGCTTATGTCTCGCGGGCCAAAGCGGAGGTTCGCCTACCAGCCCTGACCAGTGGCCGTCAAGGAGAATTTGCCATGTTGGTTTGGTCAAATCATGACTTCGCTCCTAGAAAGGGATGGGGCTCACCTCTCCCTGAGTCAGAGGTTCTGGGAGCAGAGAAAGGGGGGCTGCATGCCAAGTAGGCAGCCAGCATTTCCAGCATTTCTCAGAGAAAAGCTTAACCTTTTTCCGGAAGGTGATACAGGTGGGGGCAGGGCGGGCAAGAGCAGGGTAGTCAAAGTGAAGACACAACCACACTGACGTTCAGAAGCCGCCTTTTCTTCATGCTTCCATGGTCTTTTGCCAATCAGTCTGGCATTCATGTCTCCTCCCCTTCTTCCTCCTTTCCTTCCATTTTTCCTTCTTTCTTTCCACTTTCCTTCCATTGAACACAAACTGCTGAGGTTTCTATTATACCTCGTCCAATATTATTCTTAGTGATGGAATCACAGTCGCACGCACACACACACACACCACACACAGGCCCTTCCTGTCTTCTACGTGACCGTGGGTCGTTGTCTCCCTGCAACTGGCCCATCCACCCTCCTCCTGCACAAAGCCTTTTATGAGCACTCCAGCCCTCAGTGATCTCTCTGCTATCAAGTGTTTTCTTACCGTCCCTGAGGCTGCTTGACAATTCATGCGGAACCCTGTGTGAGGAAACAGGAAGATATCCTAGGGGAGAATCTGTGGACACTCAAAGAATCTCGGAACTAGACAGTGTCTGTTTATTTGCCCCACCCCCAACTTAAACCCCTCTCTCCTCCTTCCACTCTCTTTTAAAATTCCCTGGTAACGATTATTGGTTTTCTGTAGCCAAAGGGCAAAATTAATAAATTCCTCAGCCACACAACTTTCTTGGAATCTAATAATGATCTTCGACTGTTAGCACTGGAACGAAGGATGTAGGCAATAAAACAGAAGCAGGGAAGGAAGGAGAGGAAGGCCATGTGGGTGTGGGGCGATCAAGCCTATCCACACCCAGAGTGCTGGTCAGTGAGACCAGGGAATTGAGCCTTTAAGAAAGGGAGAGGGATCTTATCCCAAGCTCTTGAGACAGGAAAGGTGTGAGGCGGGAAGAGGGTGGGGTACACGGGAGCCCTGAGTGATCCAGGACCTAAGTGGACCAGAGGATTAATGCAACGCTTTTGTCTGCAAAGCTTTTTCCCTACCCCACACCCCACCCTCCATTCCTGGAATTGGGACTTCAGCATTCAACTAGCGTCAGTGATCAGCTGCTAGGCATGCATTTTACAAAAATGAGACTGACTTTAAATTTCAGGATGAGAAACAGTCGGACAGAGTTCTCCAACTTGTTTTGAGCTAATAACAGGATATGGGCAAAAGAGAGCAATGACGCCTCTGCAGTAGGTATAGACCAATCAATGCTATTTCTTTGAGGGAGGCTATCGGATGCGCATCTTGGAAGGCAGTTGATGAACTCTAAAGGGTCTTTGGAATCAGACAGTTTTGAGTCTGATTCACTGGTACCATTATCTGCCAGATGTGTGGTATTGGGAAGTCACTTAACTTCTGGGGGAGTTAGTTTCTTACTGTGTGAAATGGGATCCATATTCTCTGAGCGTTCTGCCTCTATGGGCTGTTTGAGGAACAAATGGGATAATGAATGTGGAAGTCTCATAGAGACATCTGAGTTAAGTTGATGAGGTTGTTATTTCTTCTGGGAAGATACTTCTCTCTTCCCAAAGGGACCACATAGCAGATCTCACTGAGTAATTAACGTGTAAACAACTTTGATTTTCCATTTCAATGACTCCCTCTCTTCTCTGCCTCTGTAGATCTCATATCTCTAGACTCTGCTAAAAGAAGGGAGTAGGGGGAGGGCGTGCGCCTGGGTGGCTCAGTCAGTTAAGCATCTGCCTCCCACCTCTGGCTCAGGTCATGATCTGGCTCAGGTCATGATCTCAGGGTCCTGGGATCAAGCCCTGGGTCAGGCTCGCTGCTCAGCGGGGGAGCCTGCTACTCCCTCCCCTTCTCCCTCTGCTGCTTCCCCTGCTGTGTGCACTCTCTCTCTCTCTTTCTTTCTTTCTTGCACACATGCACACGCTCTGTCAAGTAAATTAATAAATACATAAATATTTAAGAAAAAAAAGAAGGGAGTAGAGGGAGATAGGCTACATCTTTTTGTGACTCTTGAAGATATCCACATTTGGCCCACAGAAAAACAGACTCATTTGCAAAAAATAAATAAATTAATTAATTAATCAATTAATTCTGATGCAGGCAATATTTTTACATTCCTGTCAGATGAAAGAATCATTTCCTATAAACCGTCAGAGAGGAAGTTGCTGGCCAGGTTCTCCACGACCCCAAACACTTTGGTCATACTTTCTACAAAAGGAAAGCAGTCTCATGTATAACCATGACATGATCATCAAAACCAGGAATTTAACACAGAAACATCAGCACTATAGAAATCTCAAGCCCCGCTCAAATTTTGCTAAATGTCCCCCAAAAAAATATCCTTTCAGGAAAAGAATCCAGGTCAGAATCATGTGTCGTCTTTATGTGTCACGTCTTCTAGTCTTCAATCCAGAGTGTGTCCTCATTTTTCTCTTGTCCTTTATAATCTTGAAGCGTTTGATTACAGTCCCCTTTCAGTTTGGGTTTGTCTGATGCCTTTTCCTGATCAGGTGATACATCTCTGGATAAGAATATCAAAGAAGTCACGTTCCTTTGTCAGGGCATCCTATCAGGTGGCACATGACTTTGATTTGTCTCACTTAGGGCGATATTCACTTCATACATTCCATTAAAGTATTGTCTGCCAGCGTTCTCTGCTTAAGTAAGTCTTCTCCCCTCTGTAATTATTACGTCTTTTGTGGAGATGTACTTTGAAACTATGACAATATGTCTTTCCTCATCAAACATTCAAGTATTCGTTTCTTAATGTATATTAGAATTGAATGGTGGTTTCCTATATTACCGACTATTTCCTATGTGATATGTTATCATATGTATATATGTATATATATACATATATATATATATATATATATTTAATTTTGATGCTCAAATTGTACAAGATTTGACCAGTTGAAGCCACTTGAAGCTGGCTCCTGTGTCCTTTGACATGTCCCCAACTCTCTGACTTGCCTCCTGACACAAGATGTTTTGTTTTCCTTGTCGCACCCATTTCTGCAAAGAGCCCAGATTCCTTTTAGTGGAGTTGTATTTAGAGACCAAGACCAGGACCCTAGGAATGCTCGTGCTATCGTGTGTAATGTGTGTGAGAGGGGAGGGCAGTTGCTGTTGTCAGGCCCTTCACCTTCAGTAGATGGAGTTTTACGTATCATGTGTGTATGTGTGTGTTTATGTCAAAGATAGAAAGAGAGAGAGAGAGACAGAGAGACAGAGGGGGGGAATGTTCTGATTTATTTTTATATTATAACAACCTTAATTAGATGATAGCACTTCTCGTATAGATTCCAATAAACTGTTAATAAATACTCTATGAAAAAGAGAGATCCAAGGTCAACTGGGTCTGCCAAACACCAATATGCTCCCGTACTTGGTGGCCATCCAAAAGGCTATGGACTATGTCGTATCTATTTATACGGCAGTCCCAGTGCTGGAATCATTGCTGCTTGTGATTAAAAACTGATAATATCTTTAAAAATCGTACTTGACTTCTAACATATTTATTATCACTGTTTGCAAATACACTAGAGAAATATCGATTCCCTTCCCCGCTCCCTCCCCTCTGCCCCTCATAGACCCCTGCTTCATAGAATGCTGAGATCACCACTCTCCTGGGGAGGCTGAGAGAGAAGACAGTGAGCTCAGACTGTACCAGAGTCCATGCAGGTGTGAGGGCCCGGGGGCAAGAGTCAGGCACATCCTATTCTGGGACACGTTGGAGTCCAAGCAAGCAAGGTGAAGAGGAGGAAGGATGAAGCCTATCCTCACCCTCATGGCTTTTTAGTATCTGTAGTGAGGTTCCTGAAGTTACGGAGCCTTTACTGCTTAGTGGTTAAAGGCGCAGACTTCGGAATCCGATTTGCATGTGATTCTTGGCTTGTCCTCCTAGAAGGATGTGTGACTTTACGTACAATAATAGTACCTATCTTATCATGCCTTTGTGAGGATTAGACATGGCAGCTGCATGAAACATACTTAGCCCATTGCCTGGCATATGGTAAATGCTCAATAATTGGCATTTCTTTTTTTGGTGATGGTTGTTATTTCAGCATCAGTTGAGAGTTTGGATAGTCTCTCAGGGAGGTCTATAAAAGGATATGCAAGACAATCAGGAATGAAGGAAACAGTGCTAAGACGGGGGCCCAGGATTGCTCAGTCTCCATGCTAATACTTTGGGCTATTCAATTCTCTGTTGGGGGGACTGTCCTGTGTATTGTAGAAAGCTTAGCCGTGTCCCTGGCCTCTACCCACTGGATGCCAGTAGCACCTGCCAGTTGTAATCACCAAAATCACTTCCAGGCATTGCCAAATGTCCCCGGGGCTGGGGGGAGGTAGAGAGCGGAGGCAAAATTCTCCTTGGTTACAAACCACAAGGCTATTTATAGGAAGCTGTTTTTCAGTAACCTGAGAATTTTCCCGAATTGCCACATGGCTATGGCGGGGGCGGAGGGCAAATATGTGAGCACCTTGCCATTCTGGTAGCAAGCATTTGCCAGACCAATCAGATCACCCAATCCCCTTTACCTGTCCCACAGAAGGGCATATGCACCTGCCTGGGCCAATACAAATTCTTCCCAAAGATTCCGGGATTTTACACAACACACCAAAGAAAAGACATTCTGTTTCCTTTATGTTCCAGATGTAAGCATATGTCTCCAGAGTTCCTGGTGCCTGTGTCCCATACCTTACAGAGGACATGGGTATAATGTGGTCGGCACAGAGACAGGAGCCGAGATAAGAAAGGGAGAGACGGAGGGAGAGAGAAACTGTCTCTCTGGATACTCCCATATGTGAGCCCATCTCTGCCACAATCATCTCCACTCATGAGAATCTCTATTTCCCACTTATGGTTAAGTTGTTTAGGGCTGGCTTTTACGATGACTAAAGTAGACTGATTCCTATTGTGAAGATAAAGCAGAGAGAGGATTTAATCAATAGGACAAGGTCCTTCAGTAAACCTGAGGGCAGGGGATCCAGGACCCAGGCAGGAGAACCTGCCTGACGCAGGAAGGGCCATATCCTGGGGATCACTTGGAAAGGGGTGGACGTGGATGAAGCCCAGTTGCTGACTTAGTGGCAGAAGGTCAGGGACGTACTGCAGATTGGCAGTGGGGAACTGCATGTGCAAGGTTTCATCGTCATCTACGATCCCATTTTTCTCTCTTCCACTCCAGAAAGCATTTCAGAATTCAAGCGAAGACTGAGATTTCACTTACAATTTTGAACGCTCTACATTCTTTAAAAAATCTCTTGAAGAGAGAAGGTATTTTCAAGCTTGAGTAATTTGACTGTTACTAGTAGAGTATTGTTTCTTGCAAATTATCTAAAATCTAGGTTGAGACCCTGCAGTTTCAAATATTATAAGCCAGAATAACTTGAGTGATTTGACTACTGTTAGCATAACATTTCTTGCAACTTACCCAGGAATTTATGTGGACAAACCTGGGGGTTGTGCTACAGTGGGTTAGAGCTGCTGCACTGCCCGAGAGAAAATGTAAGTGTTCATTAACTGTCTATAACGCACACTCGATTGTTCACTGCCTTCTAGTTTATTCTTAATGCTGTGGAGCATCTGAGAGTACTTGAGAATTGTATGAAAATAGTCCAACCATCACTGGAGGGGGAATTACACATGGTATATGTCTGCCTCCTTATTCTAGACCCACTGCCCACATCACCGATCAATTCCGGCTTTCACTTTTATTGGGCCCGCATGCAGCCTCAGAATCCTTCTCAACACCGTGCTCCAGCAAGTACAAGACCAGCCTGAAAGATGCAACTTATTTGCTATTGTCAACTGCTACAAAAGCTCCTGTGGTTTGTTCTTCATTTGCTGCTGGAAGAGAAATGGCCCCTGGGTTCTGGGCAGGCGAAGAAGGACCCTGGAGCAGCCTTGAGCATCCGGCGCTCTATTTCAGCATCCTTGCCCTCCCATTAAGAAGAGGTGAGATGTGATGAGAGGCACAGGCTGTGAGGCCTCGGGCTTTTATCTCTGGCGATGACATGGGCAGTGTGACATGCAGGGTAATGAATTGCCCTCTTTGCAGAAATGAATAAGTTGTGGTCGGTGATGCAATGATCAATTTGCTCCATCACGTTAAGCTGCCCATTCATCATCCACACCTGCTGTCAGGAGCCCAGGGCCGCTGATATTGGCCTCAAGCCTCTGCCTCAGCCTGCGGAGTAACAGCCTTTGGAGCCGCCTCCCCAAGGCTCCTCAAGGCTTCTTTTGATTACAACCTCGGATGAAGGGCCCAGTTCCTGCTCAGCCACTGGTGACTCCGGAAAAAAAAAAAGACCTCTCTGCTGATCCAGGCCTTGGAGATGCAGCCGAATAAAATGTGATGGGCCCCTTGGCAGGGACCCAGGTGGCCTGTCCCACTGTTCTACCGTGTGACGGTGGGCCAGCTTCATGTCATCTCTGCCCCTCAGCATCTCTACTCTAAAGGGAAGGCATGGAGTCATCTGTCTCTCACATCTCTATCTCTGGCCCAGGAGGCCCTCCACAGATATCTTCTATTGGAAGGGCAGTTTGTGGCTTTAACTCCTCCACTCACCAAGGCAAATAACACTTATTAACTGTCGGTTGTTTGGCATCAGTGCAGTGGTTCATTGACTTTTCACAGCTGAGAAGAACGTATAATTATCACATTTCACTGATGAAGGAAACGGAGGCACAGAAAGGTTAACTGAGCTGCCCAAAGCCACAGAGAGGTTGCATTAGTGTAGAGTCGGAACTGAATCCAAATCTGCTTGATGCCAAAACCTATGCCCTTTCTGCTAGGAATCGTTTTGGCTAGAGAATAGGCCATTAAGTCATTCTAACCAAGCCAATCTCCTGCTCTTTCTGTGGGTTCCAGGTGCTGCTAGGGCCCAATATCTGCTCACAGGAAGGAAGGGAGGCCTAGAGGGGTTTGGGGCTAATGTCTATATCTCCAGTTTCCAGTTTGAATTTTTCAAGCTCTTGGTTAGGGCTCAAGTTATAGAATCCAGGTGGTTGGCCCACAGGAATGTTGAGAAGCTTCTTTGGGTCCTCCAGGGTAGCTGCTGCCTATGGGATATTTCTCTCTCTCTCTCTTTCCCTCAAGGAAAATGTTCAGAGTGTCCTGTCTGAGATGTCCTGAGTGCCAGGCCCTGAGCTAGGTGCTCAGCACTCTGTGGTTGATCCTCAATCATTTACACCTCGTAGCTACCTGGTTAGGTTAGTCGTTCACAGTGAGGAAACTGAAACTCAGGTATTTCTGGCAATTCTGGTGGTGTGGAGAGGACCATGCAATGGGCTCAGAGCCAGAGGCTCTTGTGCTTATCCACATTCTTGACTTGGCCCCTATGTGAGCTTGGAGGGGGTCACGTTTCCCCCCAGGTGTGTGACTGAGGTGTGTTAGAAGTAGAATAAGCAACAGCTTTGGATCTGTATGAGCAAAGATCTGAACCCACTTCTGCTCTACGATCGAACTGGTGCCATCTTCAGCAAGCTGCTTCCCCTTTCTGAGCCCTTTCAAATGGGCCAGTGTTGCATTTTGCATGGGGTTGTTATGAGGGTTACAAACTGTCTTTTTTTTTTTTTCAATCTATTCTGTACTAGGTATTCTTGCTGTGGATATAATGGTGAGCAAGAAGGAAACCATCCCTGCTTATGCAAGATTTGCAGATTAATTGGAAACCTAAATAATTAGTCAACTAGGACACATGCTATGGTGGGAGGACAAAAGCCTCTTTTCAGAGATGTTGATCCAGACCTTCTCAATCCTGGCTGCACATTAGTATCAACTGGAAAAATTTGAAGATGGTGCTGCCTGAGTGCCACCCCAGACCACACAAATTAGAATTCCTAAAGGTAGGGCCTTCACTATTTCTTTTTTGAACTTTTTATGTTAGCATGGTATCAGACATACAGAATGGTTTTAAGAGTAAGCATAACTCTTGCCATATCTATTTAGCATTGCACTGAAGGCTATAGTCAGAGAAATTAGGCAGAAAAAAAGAAAAGTCATCCTGATCGGAGAAGAAATAAAATTGTATTTGGAGATGTCATGTTTTTACATATAGAAAATCCTAAGGAATACACACACACACACACACACACACAGAGTTTGAATTAATGAATGAGCTCAGTACGGCTTCAGGTTACAAAGTCAATGTCCAAAACCCAAAACCCAATGCTAGTGTATTTCTATACACTAGCAATGAAAATGTCAAAAATGAAATTAAGAAAATGACTCCATTTTCCACAGCACCAAAAAAGAATAAAATACTTAGAAATAAATTTCACAAAAGAGGTGTAAAGACCTATGCACTGAAAACTAAGATAGCACTGAAAGAAAATACAGAAAGTCTAAATAAATGGAAGGACATCCCATGTTCATGAATTAGGGCATCTGATACCATTAAGATGGCAACACTCGCCAGAGTGATCTGCAAAGTCCTTGAGTCCCTATCATATCCCAATAGATTTTTTTTTAAGATTTTAATTATTTATTAGAGACACACACAGAGAGAGAGAGGGGGCGGGGGCAGAGACACAGGCAAAGGGAGAAGCAGGCTCCATGCAGAAAGCCTGACGTGGGACTCGATCCCAGATCTCTAGGATAACGCCCTGGGCTGAAGGCGGCACTAAACTGCTGAGCCGCTGGGCTGCCCAAGAAATGTACAAACTCATCCCAGAATTCATAAGAAAATACAAGGAACTTACAAGAATTGAAACAATCTAAAAAATGAACAAAGTTGAGGACTCATATATCCCAATTTCTCATCTTTTTTCCTGTTTACTCTGTCTCCCTCTCTGGATACAGAGCGTGTGCAAGTGTGAATGTGTGTGATCTATATGTTCGCATGGCACAGACGCACATTATTGCTTCTTAACTATTCGAGACTAAGTTAAAGACGTGATGTCCCTTTACCTTTAATGCCTCAGTGTGAATTTTCCAAACCCAAAGATATGTCTTTTATAATTTTTCTAGTACAATTATGTACATCAGGAGATTATCAGTGATGCAGTACTATCACCTAATGTACAGATTTCTTCAAGTGTCTCACTGATTTTAAGATTTTATTTTTAAGTCATCTCCGACACCCTACATGGGGCTCAAGTGCATAAACCCGAGATCAAGAGCCCCATGCTCCATGGACTGCATCAGCCAGACACCCTCCACCAATATTCTTTATAACCAAAGAAAATCTCAGCGTGGTAGGCATCCTCTCACAATGTAAACATGTACCAACTCATCACGTTGTACACTTTAAATATATCACAATTTTATTTGTCAATCATACCTCAGTAAAGCTGAAAAAATAAAAAAGAGAATGAAAAACCCAAGCTCAGGCACTGGACTCCGTTGTCAGCCTCTTAGGGTTCTTTTAATGTGGACAGCTCCTTGGCCAGCTGTGTCTTTGGTGACCCACATGTTCTTAAAGACATAGGTCAGCTACTTTGTAGAATTTCCCTCAATCTGGCTCTGCCTCATGTTTCTTCCGAATTACACTCAGGTTTTGCGTTCTGGGGAGAAATACCCCAGAAGTGATGCTCTGCCCATCTCAGTGCCTCATATCAGAAGGTTACTTCTGGAGAGATACTTTCAGATTATGCAAATATCCTGTCCCTCCTTTTTTTTAAAAAACAATTTTATTTATTTGAGAGAGAATGAGTGAGTGAGTGGGAGGGAGAGGGAGGGAGAACCTGAGGCAGAGTCTACGCTGAGCACAGAGCCTGACATGGGGCTCCAAACCATGACCAGGAGGTCATGACGAGCCGAAACCAAGCAGTGGATGCTTAACTGACTCAGCCACCCAGACATGCCTCTCCTGTTCCTCTTCCAACCACCAGTGGTGGCATGCTTCCATGATTTTTAAAAATTCACCAGGTTACATGCATTATTTGGGGTTGAGAGCCACTGAATTACCCTTATCTAATAAGACCTAACCCTCTGGAAGAACATTTAAACTGAAGCCTGAAGGAGGAGTAGGAATAGCCATACTCCTTGAAACTGGTGGTGAGAGGGCAGATGTTCTGGGTTCAGAAAAGGCCTGAAGACAAGCATGCATAAAAGACACCCAGAAAAAGAGGTACCTGGGGGGCTCTGTGGCTGAGCATCTGCCTTTAGCTCAGGCCGTGATCCCGGGGCCCTGGGATCGAGTTCCACATCAGGTTCTCTGCAGGGAACCTGCTTCCCCCTCTGCCTGTGTCTCTGCCTCTCTCTCTGTGTCTCTCATGAATAAAGAAATAAAATCTTAAAAAAAGACACCCAGAAATGAACCAAGGCAGGTGGCCAGGCACAGAGCAGGGTAGGATGTTGGCCGTAGGTAGAAGCAGGGAACATGCAAGGAGTCTGAGCTTCTTGTGTTGGGAGAGACCCACGAAATGAGTCCAATCAGGGGAATGACATAATCAGGTGATTGTGTTGGGGGGAAAAAGATCCCTTGGCTACCATGTGGAGCCTCAGTATATGAATGTCAGCAGTGAAAGCAGGAGGTGATGTGTGGAGAGGATAGCGATGCCCAGAGAGAGGAAACAGTGACTGGACAATACACTAGGGCTCACTGAACAGCACTGTCTGAAGTTGAGCGTGACAAGGGGAGACGTCAGGTGCTGTGGACACGCATGGAGAAAGGGTTGCAGGATCAGGTAAGGCTTCCTGGAGGAGGTGGCATAAGCTGAGTTCTGTTGGATGAGTACAAGGCACCAAGATGAAGGGGCAAGTGAAGCCCACATTCTAGCAGGAAGAACAAGAAGCGTGGGGGGGACTAAAAGTGCTCAAGCAGGCTGGAGCCTGGAGGAAGGACCTTGAGGATGTAGCTGGAGAGAGAGAGAGAGGGGAGCAGGGATGGACCCCCACGGTTGTGGGTCACACTGAGAGGTCTGGGCTCTGTCTCCTGGACCGCAGGCAAGGGGAGGGATGGGAAGGTCTAAAGCAGGTTTGACACCTCAGGAATCCACTCCAGCTGCATGCAGAAGATGACTCGGAGGCCAGGGTCAGGGAGGCAGGAAGACAATCCAAGAGAGCTGTGGGCCACAGTCGTGGAGGAAATCCTTGCATGCTGCCCCCACGGACTGGTGCTCAACACGTGGGAGCTACCGTGTGAGCTCCAAGCTCTGGGGGAGGTGGGGAGGCCAGGCCCATTAGCGTCTTTGCAAGCTCCAATTGGGGTCTTCTCTGCCTGCTTTTGGGAGCACAGGTTAAAAAGAAGAAGACATTCATTTTCTCTCCTTTCCCCTTTATTCCCTTTCACTATTTTTTATATTCCCCAAATGAATGAGACCATATAATGAGTGGGAAATATCAGAGAGGGAGACAGAACCTGAGAGACTCCTAACTCTGGGAAACGAACAGGGGGTGGTGGAAGGGGAGGTGGGCGGGGGGTGGGGTGACTGGGTGACGGGCACTGAGGGGGGTGCTTGATGAGATGAGCACTGGGTGTTATGGTAAATGTTGGCAAATTGAACTTCAATAAAAAATTTTTTTTAATAAAATAAAAAGAAGAAGACAGCCTCCACGCAGAGGAGAGGATGGAGAACAACCTGTTGGCTGGGGAAGGGGAGAGGAGAGAAAGAGCGAGGGGCTCGCTCGGTGCCGATGAAGACAAATGGGCAGTGAGTTCCGGAGAACACGTCCTTTCTCCGAGCGCTTGGCTCTCCATCAGGCCGCGCAGGCCGGCGGGAGCAGTGCTTTTGTGCGCGTGCAAGCTGTGCTCCCGTTGCCAAGGCGACGGGGCCAGAAGTCGCGTCTGCTGCTGCTGCACCGAGCCCTGCGATTTATGCCTGCCCGGCTGGGGCTCTAAACTTTTTTTTAATGTTCAAAATCCATCACGGTGAGGGAGGGAAGGGTGGGCCCGGCTCCCTTTTGGAGGCGCAGGCTGCTGTGGTGCCCCCTGGGAGGGCGACCTGCTACCGTGTCCCCTGGGAGGGTGACCTGCTGCTGTGTCCCCCACCCAGGGTGACCTGCAGCCATGCCCCCCCAAGAGGTGACCTGCCGCTGTGCCCCCAGGAGGGTGGCCTACCGCCGTGTCCCCCCCCCATCGAGGGAGACCTGCTGCTGCTGTGTCCCCCAGGAGGTGACCTGCTGCCATGCCCCACCCCCAGGATCACCTACCGCCATGCCATGTCCTCCCCCCCAGAGGGCGACCTGCCGCCGTGCCCCTCCTCACCCCAGCGCCGGCCGGGCAGGGACCAAGCAGCCCAGTTGGCCTCCCTGCCCCGGGCTCAGGACACTGCCCTGCCTCCTGGCTCCCTGGGCCTAAGTCCACATGGGCTGGCCCATCCTTGTATTTGCTTCACCCCGTAGCTTCATCATCTGCACTGTGCCCTCGCCCCTTGAGGCTGGGTGCTCTGGGAGGCTGTGCTGTAATGGAAGGTCCATGAATTTGAAATCCTACCTCCTGAGCCTCATTTCTCATCTGTTCAATGGGGATAATACGACTTCGTCTAAGAAGGGCTTCCCAACCTTGACACGATCGAAATTTGGGTTTGGGTGATTCTTTATTGACTTTGGGAGCTGGGGAATTCCTTTCTGGAGGGGGTGGACTGTGCACTGTAGAACGTTTGACAATATCCCTGCCTCTACCCTCTAGATACCAGTAGCACGTGCCCACTGTGGCCACCAAAAAATATTCCCAGAGATTGCCACCCCCGCCCCCCAGGAACTGAATCATTTCTCTAAAGCCCATCTTGTGGATGAGGGAAGCGAGGCTTTCTCTTTTGACCTATAGCCCCTCGGCTATCATGGGCAACCAAGTTCCTTTCCCCAAGACCAGGCCCTTCTGGGATATGTAGGTTCCCTTCCCATTTCCTGTCATGCCTTCCAGAACCTGTATTCATGCCACTGGGCTGGACACCCTCACAGCTGACTCAGCCATCCTACAACACCTGAGCAAGCCCAGGGTGCAAATGTCACACACCCTCTCAAGCTGTTCCGTTTCAGTGTGGCTAACCCAGTCTCACTGTCACAGGAGGATGTCACCAGGGCTAAAAGAGGTCCTGGAGCGGAGGAGGGTGGGAAGGATGCACTAACAGAGCCATACTCTGCTCCGGGGACTCTCTACCTAAGATGCCTCTGAGGTGTCTGGCGTGGCTTCCTAGGACCGGCCAGGATGGCCATGCATGCTTCTGCCTTCCCCCTAAAACCATTCTCTCCCATTTCCTTATTCTTTTTTCCTTTTTTTTTTTAAATGTAGTAACATTTAGCTATCTTCATCTTTTTTAAGTGTGCAGTTCAGTGACCTTGTGTACACTCACATTGTGCTACCATCACCACTATCCACCTCCAGAACTGTTTCATCCTGTAAAGCTGAAACTCTAAACCTATTAAACAATAACCCCTTCCCCTCTCCCCTCAGCCCTTGGCAATCACCATTCTACTTTCCATCTCTGTGATTTCTGAGTGCTCTAAATATGATGCAAGTGGAACTGCATAGCGTTTGTGCTTTTGTGACAGGTTATTTCCCTTAATATATCCTCCGGTTCATCCGCATGGTAGCACATCAAAATCCTCTTCCTTATTAAGGCTGGATAGTATCCCTTTGTACGTCTGTACCACATTTTTGTTTATCTATTCAACTGTTGACAGACCCCTACGATGTTGTTTCCACATCTTAGCTGTTGTGCACAATGACAAGAATCTCTTAGTCCTCTTTGGTTCTACTCCAATGACTCAATCATCACGTATGTACTGAGCACTTACTGAATGCAAAGTCCAAAGAAGGGAAAATGGAGTTTGCAAAGAATGTGAGTCATAATTCCTTTTGAATGGCAAGATTGTCTTTAAAAGCCTAATGAAGGCTCCCTATGATGGCCGATATTTTTTGTGCCAAACTCATCACACAAAAACTCATTTGATTTTCAAAGCGATCTGATGGGGTATGGGCAACCGTCTTTGTTTGTAAATGTGGAAATAGGCAGAGCAAGGTCCCCATACCCGGATAGGGGTGGCCCTGTTGGGTTTTTAAGGAGAGCATCCAGCACCACAGCCGGTGCCATGGATGTCCGGGCTATTCTGAGCTAAAGGTCCCACAAGGCTAGGTGGTTATGAAGGTTTTCTTCTTTTTCACTACTTTCTGTCCTTGCTAACTCCCTTTTCCTTCCCTCCCGGTTCTAGGTGATCCTATAGCTCTACTCAACCAGGATTTGATCCTCCTGTGGAGCATCCAAACATGCCCACTCTATGAGGAATGGAAACATGGGCATGTTTCTAAGCCTGCACCTTCCATGAGGGCCATGTGCCTTCTCCAGGGTCAAGGAGACAGAATGTGGATCTCGGCAGCAGCTGGCCTGACTCATTAGCTCATCGGAGAGAGTCCGGCTCTCCTCCACTCTGGCCTTCCTAAGAAATGTGTGTCGTCCTCCCTTTCTCTACTGTTTGGTGTCACCTGTGTGGCCTATGAACCTCAGTGGACTACTGCGGAACTACCTGAAGTGGGTCTCCAGGAATGTTGGTCCTGAGCCTAACCTCATTAGATACCCTTGGGGAGACTGTATGCAGATCCTGCATCCTAAAGACTCGAGATGCTCATTCCATCCTTGGGAATGCTTCCACCAAGGAAATCAATGTAGCAACTGCATTTATCATAGGATTTCTTAAACCTTTAGATTAGACACCTTTCCTTTTTTAAAAATGTTGTTACAGGGATTCCTGGGTGGTGCAGTGGTTTGGCACCTGCCTTTGGCCCAGGGCGTGATCCTGGAGACCCGGGATCGAATCCCACATCGGGCTCCCGGTGCATGGAGCCTGCTTCTCCCTCTGCCTGTGTCTCTGCCTCTCTCTCTCTCTCTCTCTCTCTCTCTGTGACTATCATAAATAAATTAAAAAAAATTTTTTTTAAATGTTGTTACATTTCCTAACCACAAAGCACTGGTATTGTTTGGAACCCCTCTAAGGCAAGATGGATTTTTACAATACAGCATAATAAACAATGTGAGAAGGGGGTCATGCCTCCAGTAGATGGAAGGAGGACATGTTCTGGAAAGGCTGCTCAGAGGCAGTGCCACTTCTGCAAGGCTGTGGTGGATGGGGAGGAGTGTGCCAGGGACACGGCAGCCTGTGTGAGTAGGAGGACATTTTAGGCAGAGGAATGACACGCGTGAAGACAATGAGATAGGAAAGCATCTGGCATTTTGAGGGAATGGCAAATAGGGACAGGGTGGGAAATGAGATCACAGAGGGGACAGTCCCCAGATCGTGAAGTGTTACTGTGTGCCTGTGAAATGGCTTGGATGTTGATTCTGAGGCTGGCGAGAGGGAGGTTGAGGGGCTCCAAATGGTTCCAGCAGGAGGTAGGCATGGCCCAATGTGGGTAGTGTTTGGATTGGGCATGTGTATGGGGGTGGGGGGGCAGGTACTGAAAGCAGGGAGACTCTTTGGGAGGGTCTGAGCCTGGGAGTGTCAGGGAAGATAGAGAGACATGGACATTTTGAGGATATTTTGAAGGTAGAATGGAAAGGTTGTGCGTTGATGCTGGGTCTCTTCCATTTATTCCTCTGTGTCAACCCTCAGCCCATCTTTTCCTTCCTTTGTGCCTCGGGAGGCTGACTGGCGGACAGGCCCAATGGAGTCTCTTGTCTGGGCTCCCACTGGGTCTGCCAATGGCAGGGACGGGGGTACCAGCAGAAGGTCTGATGGGAACTGGTGGAGTGAGGTTGGGTCACTTATTCCCCCGGATTTTGTCCTGCCTGTGTCTCTTGACTGAAGGCCATAGCTCCTGTCAGGCAGTATTCTGCATGCAATTCTCTCTCCAGGTTCTGGTGCCCTCACCCCTCACCTTAACCCACTGACACCAGCTGGTCTACTGCATATCCCTTGTTGCATTTCTAGACCTTCCCCAACTTTGTGAACAGCCTCTTTTCAGACCCTTCCCAGCTTGAGAAACCCACCTACTTCTGCTGGGGCCCTCTTTGATAGTGGTTTCCTTGGTGAATGCTGGGAAAAAGACTTAGGCCCAATATCCAGATTAGTTCATTATTCAGTGAAATATCCAAATCATCTTTCTGATCAGACTGCATTGGGGCATGTATGTGTGTGTGTTGCGTAAAAGGGGGGTTGGGACTTACCTAGCAGAAGATGTACTAAGGATATGGGTGGTCCTACCCAATCCCAATGAGTAGGTCTTTGAAGGCAAATGCTTGCTTAATTTAGTTTATCGTGATGATCACTTTCCATCAGTAACTACCTGAAACATTTAAAGCCTGGCTGGTTTTGGTGAGACCAGAGCAAGGATATCGAAGGGAGCATTGTGAGACCACGATAGCCAACATAGCAGGAGGCCATGAGACACCTGTAGGCAGAAGGTGGATTCTACTGACCCAGAACCATCCATGTCATTGCATGGAGAAGGAAAAAATGACTCAGAAGGTCACTTTCGGTTGGTGAGCTTGTAATTGTTTCAACATACCTTTGGAATTCTAAGGTGCAGTTCGAGACCCTTGTGACGTGGGTGGTTTGTTTACAGCCTAAATAAGAGTGTTCCATTTTTAATACATTACAAGTGACGGTGATGGTGCCAGACAGTAGCTAGGAAGCACCTATAGGGAGGCCTCAACTCTGCCTCAAGCCAGAAATCTATTTCAGGAAACTTGTTGGAACCAAGATGAGACTATCCAAATACACCCCCCTGAGATAACAGATAGATGGATAAAAACAGGTAGACGGAGTAAGCTCCATTTCTAATTCAGTCTCAATATCTCAATCCACGTGATTATCTGTCTCCTGCACCTCAGCAACCAAAAATCTCTCTTCATTTTTACCAGGGAACACAGCCATTGAGTCGTCAGACACAAAACGGAAAGGACCTCTGAATACCACCAAGATCAGAGCTGGCAAACGCCTGATCCTTCTGTCACAAGTCCCATCCGATGCTGAAGGCCGGCATTATGGGTTGATCATGAGGCTTTTCCCAGCTGAGTCTGGTCCACAGCCTTAGAAATCGTACTGTAATATCGTAGACAGCCCCAACCCATTAACTAGAGTTAGCGCATGAGATGTCCGATAGCCACCATCTGTGGTTCAGTCCAGTCTCTAGGGTGATGAAGAACTAGAAGGCCAGGGAGGGTTCTGAAGACATGGGGTTGGAGCACACGTTCAGCTCATGGTCCCCGCCCCCTTCCTTCCATGGCTGTGTCTGTACTTTGTGATCCTGCTCCCTAACCAGCGATGGCTCACCTGGAGGGGAGCTCCTAACCCATGCCACGCCAACAAGATTTCTTCTCTAGTATTTTTCAAACTGCAACTCCAGAAGGAGAAGCATTCACTCTTTGGGGGAGTAAGAGCACAAAAGTCTGGGGGACTCATGGTTATCACAACCCCTGCCATGGGGTGGGAGTGGGGAGGATGTCACTGTGTACGAGGAGAGAAAGAAGCCATCGTGGGATGATGCAGAAGCAAGATGGAACCCTAAGGTCATGTAATTCCTCAACTCCTCTCCCCACTGTGGCTCAGCTAATATCCCCCTCTTCCCATGGCACCCTTCCAATAAAGCTGTCGTTAAGCTCATTTGAATTGGGCTTTTGCCTCCTGAAACCAAAAACACGCTGATAGTGAGCCTAAAGGGTTGCTACACAGTGAAGCAGAGGAAGGGGGGCATGGAGGCATCATGGGTGCAGTAGGTCCCTGAAGCCCAAAGCTCTGTGTTCAAATCCTGACCCTTCTCACCAGCTGTGCTGCTTCAGATCTTAGAATGTCACATCCTCATCTGCGAAATGGGGGGACAAAAGCAGCATTGACCTTGGGAAGATGACTCTAAGGATCACTTATGAGGTGCTGTGCAGAAGGCCTCTGGCAGGGCAGGCATGCCCAGAATGCCACTTAAAGTTGTCTTTATGTAATGTCAGGACCCGGACCCAGGCATCCTGACCACCTGCCCAGCATGCTTGCCAAAAATTACACTTTCACATCTCCCTGTCTCTCTTTTTATCTAAAGAGCTGCAGTCCCCTTTCAACATCCGAAGTCCCATTTGAAAAGTGTTTAACTTCTAATGCAGATATAACAAGTCGTTTCTCAGATTCACTGTATCTGCAAAGCCTTCTATAATTCAACATCAAATATTTATTATTACATTTATTAAAGTTTTAATAATTTAGCATCTCCTGCATGTAAGAGAGGAGCTTAGCTAACTGGTTCCCCTTTATCCAACCTGGGTCACTTCAATATTTATATTCCGAAGTCTCCATTTGAGTTTCATTTAGCAGAGGCTGTGTCGTGGGTTCTGAGCCTGAGCTCACGGTTGGCGCGTGCTCCAGCCTCCCCAGTGGCAAAGACTAACAGAAATCTGGTGCTGAATGGTGTTTGAAGAGATTTACCGAGCCTAGGCAGAAACTCATCCTAATAGACTTCACTTTTATTATGATCGCTAAACTGAAATGGGGGAAAATATATATGTCTCCAGGCTCACTTGGCTGAGTGACAGGCAGCGAGGGTGTGAAGAGATGGAGGGATGGCCGAGGTCCTTTTGCGGGACTGTGGGAGGCCTTTACAGCAATGCTTCTCAGAGGGGCCTTACCCTCCTAGAGGGAGGGAGCCATGTGGTGGTACAGGGCAAATGCTAATGCCAAACTCCATGAACCCAGCTGTGAGTGCCAAACAGGCTCCTTACCGCCCCCTCATTGCCTCCCCCTTTTCCTATTTCATCTTTCACTAGCATGGAATGGACTTGCACACACACACCCCCACACACACACACATACACACTCAATGCACTATTCAGTCAACAAAGATGAAGACAGAAAATCCAAAGGGCCCAGAGCTCAATTAGAGATCCCCCTGCATCAAGAATACTGAGCAGTCACCAGACTCTTTGAACTTGAGTTCAAGTCTTGATTTTGCCACTCACTACTCATGACATGCTGCAGCAAGACATTAAATGTTTTGTGCCTCAGTTTCTTCACCTGTAAGTAATAGTGACCCCATCATTGAGCTCTTGTGAAAAGTCAGCACTAGCACAGGCTAGGACAGGGCCTGGCACAAAGTAAGGGTTCAATACATGTTAGTCATTATTATCTATGACCGTGGGGCTAAGAGTTTATACGTGATTCAGTCTCAAAAACATCCAAAGATATATTGACCATTCTCAGTCACGTTTACGACAGGAAACAGAGACTCAGAAAGTTTAAGTCACTTGCCCAAGGGCACCTCGTGAGTAGTGGGGCTGGGATTTGAACTCAGGCACTTTTCTGGAATCCACACCATTCCCTTTGCTCAGTCCTCGTCTGTTGTGTGTTTCAAGGGGGCAAGTAGGTTGCCTACCTAAGTTCTCTCGCCCTCTGAGAAAGGAACGCTATGTGAGTAACCAGTAAGGAAGGGAACATGGGTGCAGCACGGTGGGGAATCCGTACACCGAAGGCTGAGGAAGCCCGCTCTGTCTCCATGTCCCCGCCGGGATGAACTTCAAAGTTGTCCGCCATGAGAAGACACACACCACCACCATTAATAGAAGCTGTTGAGGTTATGAGGAAGGCAAAGACAAGGAGGGAGGCCTCGTGAGTACTGAACCATATAAGGCCTGAATCAACGGCCTCCCCTCCCCAGACTCTGCTTTCCCAGGTCTTCCCATCCAGGCACCCCAGGATAATGCTATCACCTGCCTCAGTCCTGCCTACCCTACGTATCCTCATGCCCTGCTGCTCGTACCTCCCCTCGCCTCTGCCATCCATGCCTAGGTAGGATCAAGAGGAAGCATGCACACCTCCCTTCTCTGCACTGTGAACTATGTCTTTTACCACCTGATCCAAATGTATCCTGTGGTTACTCCTTTATTTGTTGTACATCTGTAAAGCTTCTGAAACACTTGACTCATTGAACACCCATCGCATGTCAGGTGCTCTACTAGTTCCTCTATACACATTATATAATCTTCACAACCATCTGAGGAAAACACAACCATCCCTGTCTTCTAGGTTCCGAAAGGGAAAGATGGGAGAAGGCAGGTTACTTGACCCAAAGAGCTGAGGTCACAAATCGTGCACCAAGATTCATATCCGGGTCCGTAGGATGCCAATCCTACGCTCTTTCCAACTGCTTCTTCCCTTTCTGATCTATTTTTTTAGAACCAGCACAGCGTCCATCCCACAGGGGAGCATCTAGAGTGCTTCTGTTGAGGCTGCCACCTTAAGATGCTTGGCCCACATCTCCAGAACACACTGCATCCGACTGGAGGTAGCGTCTGGGCAAAAGCCAGATTCCAGGATCTGGAGCATTCACACAGGAGCACCTGCTGGGGGCGCTCTCCTCGAGTGCTCTCAGGGGTTCCACTAGGCCAGGTGGCCCACAGCTGAGGAAGGAAAGAGGAAGACAGCGCCCTTGTTCTGATTCCGCTCCTACAGTCACTGTGCCCTCTGCCACGTGCCCACTGCACCGCACTCCAGACACGCGGAACCAGAGGCTCCCCTGTCAAGCCTGCCCCTTCCAGACCCCGTGCCTTGTCCAGGGAGAGAACCTCTGTGGGTTTTGTCCCAGCATCCATCCACTGGCCGTCAGCCCTGGGGAGCGGGCTGGAGTGGGCTGTAACCTCGATCCACACGGTCAAGCGGCCTGTGCCCTCACCGGCTTCGGGGGCAGCTCAGGGACCCAGGGCTGGCTATGCAGAGAGAGCACTTTGCCCCTGAAGACACTGACCTGGGACCCTGGCAAGTGTCCCCCAGAAGGACAAATGGAGCCATCACAGCCTAGACATGAGAAGCACAGAGTCAGGGGTCAGATTCTCAGTATTCGAACCGTGCGTCTGCCGCTTATCAGCTGGCTGTTGTCAGCTGCCAAGCTGCATGACCTCTCTGAGCCTTAGCTTCCTCCTGCATTAACGGGAGCTCCAGAGCTCATAATGGGTGAGGATTCAATGAGCTCATTTCACTAAAGCACTTACACCATTGCTCTCTTATAAGGATACTTATTAGGGTACTTTGGGCCCATTCAGAGAATCCAGGATAATCAACCTATCTTAAGGTGCTTAACCACTTCTGCAAAGATCCTTTTTCCAAATAAGGGGACACTTACAGGTTCTAGGAATTGGTGCTCATACCTCTGGGGTCATCATCAGTCTCCCACAACATTGCCTTCCCAACAACTTCCCAGGTACCCTGACGGTACTGGTCCAGGGACCATGGTCTGAGACCCAGTGACCTGGTGACTTCCCGCCAATACTTCCCAGTCGGGCTCAGAGGTCGCTCCTCTGTATGGCTTCCCCTTTTATCCTCCGGGGAGCTTACTCACCTCCACCCTTGCATCCTTCTCTGTCCTGACCTTTCTCTCCATCCTCTTCCACTGTCACCAAGTACGACATCTTTTTGTTTGCAATTTTGTCTCAGCCAATGCAACTGGGATCCCTGTTTGAAGATTTTTATCTAACACTTAGCCTGGCGTATAGTAGGTGCTCAGTAAATCCTTAGGGCTTGCAACTGAAAGGCCAAAAGAACAAGGAACCATTCCTAATTCTATTTTGAACTAATTCAATGTGAAAACTGTCACCAAGTGAGCAGTGCTAGCTTTCATTCTGATATCCTATTATTCTTTCAAAATTGTGCAGGAATTAACAGTAGTTCACTGTTTCATTTTCATTGATTTGAGATCATAGAAAAATCACTGAGGGGCTCCAAAAGCTGGGCTTTGTGGATGATTATTATTCCAACTATAATAGCTATTCTTGCGTCTCTCTTATAAGAAGAATCAGCTCTGGGTGAAACTGTGAAGAAAGCCCAGTGTGTAGAAATAAGTGTTGTTTGCCACCCTTTTCTCTCCACGAGTATCTTTTATTTCATCTCTCAAGTCAGTATCTTGTTCCGTGCTCCTGGCTAGAGTGAGATTCCTGAAAGCAGAGGTGGGCCTTATTATCTCTGTATTCCTAGGGTACCTGGCACGGTGCCTGGCACACAGAAGGGGCCCAGCTAAGGTTTTTAGAATTGAAAGGAGTCTATGCAATTTAACTAGAACTCAGTTGAGTACCTTTGAGGCTGACATCGTTAGTGTCTGACAATCTCATTCCCGGCAGCTGCCTGCTGGGACAGGCTGAGGCATGGGAGCTGTCCCCCAGGGGAGAGTTCTCTTCTTTGGCCCTCCAACCCCTTAGACTTGAAAGCCTTCTCTCTTGCCTTAGATTCTTCGTAGCCAAATCTATCCACAACTCAAGGTTAATTGCTAATGTTCTCTCCTGAAAATACTTTTCCTAATTCTTTTGGTCAGGAATTGCTTCTTCCCTTTCCACCCTCGCCCCAGGCACCCCATGTGTACAGCAAATGTGTCCCTGCATTCTTTCTGCACGTAAAGCCAGCAGACGTATCACACACCATACCAGACTCTGTAGGTTCATTTCAGTCTTCCTCGAACCCCATGACAAAGGGATGAATGGGAGCTCTCAATACTAAGACACTACTGATTTTAAGATGCATCATAGATTGGATGTAGCCTTTAGCAAAAGAAGGAGAAAATAATCAAAAAGAGAGAGAAAGGGAAGGGAGGGAATAATCAAAATAATCAAAACGGGGGAGAAAGGGAAGGGAGGGAAAGCTGAATGGGGAAAAAATCAGAAAGGGAGACAAATCATGAAAGACTCTTAACTCTGGGAAATCAACTGATGGTCACTGGAGGGGAGGTGGGTGGGGGGATGAGGACTGGGTGTTACATGCAACTGATGAATCACTGCAAACTACATCTGAACCTAATGACTTACTATGTGTTGGCCGATTGAATTTAAAGAAAAAAAAAATAGAACAAAATTACGTTCTACTATGCTACAGTAAAAACAAACACAATAACTAATGCTTCTAGAAAATTCCCATGCGCCCAACTCCATGCTTTACAATGTATTATGCCATTTGAGTCTCAACACACCCCACATGGTATAATCTTCTACCCACATTATCCACCAGGAGAAACACAGCTCCAGAAAAGCTCAAGAATGGAGCAAGCGGTAGAGGTGGGATTTGAACTCATGCAATTCAGCTGGGCTCCTGTAGCCTATGCTTTAAAAAAAAAAAAAAAGAAAAAAAATGAAAAGAAAAAGAAAAAGAAGAAAGAAAGAAAGAAAGAAAGAAAGAAAGAGAGAAAGAACGAGAAAGAGAAAGAGAAAGAAAAAGAAAAAGAAGAAGAAGAAGAAGAAAAAGAAAAAGAAAAAGAAAAAGAAAAAGAAAAAGAAAAAGAAAAAGAAAAAAAAAGAGCCACCTTACATAATAAGCGGCATGTTTAAGCAAAATACAGCATACATAGAGAAAAGTGTGTAAATCACCTCTGTACAGCTTGGTGAATTTTTACAGGTGAAAACACTCCTATAACCACCACCCAGATCAAGAAATCAAACATTGTCAGCATCACATAAATCCTTCCCCCCAGTCACTGCTCCCTCTCTCACCCAAAGGCAATGCTTATCATTTCTTCTAACAGCACAGACTCATTTTTTACTCTTTTTGATCTTCATGTAAACATATTTTTTGTGTCTCTTCCATAACTCCATATTATATGTGTGAGGTTCACTGTTGGCGATATGTGTGGCTGTTGTTTTTGTGAGTATTCATCATTATAGCATTCCATTGTATGAACATTTTATGATTTATTGTCTGTTTTGTCATTGATGGGCATTCATGGATTTTTTCCACCCTTTTTTTGGCAGTATAAATGAATGCTGCTATTAGCATTCTTGAGTGTATCATTTGCAGCACATATACACACATTTCCGGACACACATTTCTGGACATTCAACTTCAGTAGATCCTGCCCAACAGATTTACATACTGGTCCTATTAATTTATATTCCCACTATAAAGGTATGAGAGTTCCAGCTCACAAACATTTGTTATCAGCAGTTGTTTTAAATTTAGCCACCCAACTGGGAAGAGCCCATATATTTGACTTCTAAATTGCTCTGTCTTCCTAGTGTGCGATTCTTTACTTTCCAAATAACTTGTCGCAAACTAATACACAACAACAACAACAACAAATCAACAAGCAAAGCATCTTTAAGTTTTCCTTCCAATTCTGTGGTAATGCTTATCTATTTTCTCTCTGACTTGGCTTTGGAACAGCCTTTCCTCTAATCTCTTGGTTGTGATTCTATGGCTTATTATTGGCTATCTATAATTATGATCTATTATTTATTAATTTCTAACACATCGTCTGACTGGAGCTTATTAATTCTTTAAACACCCATGATCACTTGCCTGGGCAATGTCATGTCAAACAAGCTTTATTAGTGCAGCTTGGAATACTCAACTTACACAGCACAGATTCTTTTGAATGGTGACAATTGCAATCTTTTATCCTCCCTTGCAGGGAAACCAATGGACATTGTTGGGAAGTAAGATTTCAAAGGCTGTCATCTATTGCTCTAAGACCAGATGAATGCATGAGGGCACCCCCAAGCAGATAATAATTGGGTGCCCTAATCAAACCAAATATTCTTCAAACATTTGTGTAACTTTTCTTTAAAGGAGAAGCTTAGTGGTTCGTAAAGAAAGGTTTGAGAAGAAGTACCCATAGCTGCAGAGTATCATCCCCTCTCCCATCCTGAGCAGCCCTGCTCTGGCCCCAAGTTGGTGATAGGATGCACTCCACGTAACCAGGCACAGCATTTTTAGCGAGAGTTCAGAAGAACCTTCTCGTCTCGTTGCTATTGGCTCATGCCCCTTGAAGTTCTCACCCCTTTCAACTTAGTGCTATATTCCTTCCAATTACATATAACTCTCTCTGAAATGAATGCTAGTACTAATTCTTTCTTTCTTCTTTCTTTCTTTCTTTCTTTCTTTCTTTCTTTCTTTCTTTCTTTTTTCTTTCTTTTCTTTTCTTTCTTTCTTTCTTTCTTTCTTTCTTTCTTTCTTTCTTTCTTTTCTTTCTTTTTCATTCCCAAAGATGTTTTATTAGAGTCTATGTAGATTAATATTCGGGGCCCTTTATTGTCTGGCTTGCTATTCAGCATAATTTAGATTGGATTAGAAAAGCCAACTGAGTCATCCTGTGGATTATGGTCATTTGCAACAGTCTTACATGGTATACAACCTTCCTGATGCTGCCTTCTCCACCATCACTAGTTTCTACAGGACTCTACTATAGTTGGAATTCAATTCAGCTAACATTGGTATAATGTAACACTAGAAATATGTTTTATACCAGCGTTGGCATGTCTTATGTTATTTAATCATTACAAGTCTTGGGAGATGTTTCAACAAAATAAAATGTTCTTAACAGAACATGGGTTCTGGAGTTGAAGAGACAATGGGTTGAATCTTGGCTTCATCACTTGGTAGTGAAGCCATCATTTTTAGAAAACATCTGAATTAGGGATCCCTGGGTGGCTCAGCGGTTTGGCGCCTGCCTTTCGGCCCAGGGCATGATCCTGGGGTCCTGGGATCGAGTCCCACGTCAGGCTCCCTGCATGGAGTCTGCTTCTCCCTCTGCCTCTCTCTCTGTGTCTCTCATGAATAAATAAATAAAATCTTAAAAAAAACCCATCTGAATTAAAATAATAATAAATCATCCTATGGGGTTGTTGTAAGAATATAATGAGATAATATTAGCAAAATGTTTGGCAGGTAGTCAATAATCAATAGCTATGAGTTATTATTATCATTACACTAGGTGAAGAAGGCACTACTATTATCCCCATTTTGCTAAGAAAATAGAAAGTTAGCTAGTTGAATTTAGCCAGGATCACATAGTCCATACATGGTAGAGATAGGATTCTAACTCAGACCTGTTCAGCTCCAGAATGAGTACTATTATCAGACAGCCTAATATCTGTAGCTTCACTGAAATTACAAATTCAATGTCAACAGTACAGAACTCAGAAGAAAGCTAGGGGAGACCTTCTTTCAGCTGATTTCAATCAAGGTCACTGGGTCTCTTTTGAGAATAGTTCTTCAACCAGATGGTCTGTGCTCCATCTTTAAAAATATGCAATGCAGAGAAACCTTAGCACATGCTTTACCAAAGTCTCACCGACTTCAAGTCTATCAAGAATAGAAATAATGGCAATCTGCCATGAAAACGTGTGTGTGTAAAACCACCTTAGTTCTTACTAATTACCACTCCATTTCCTAAGTGCTACCCTTTAACAAACTATTCTTTTTAAAACTACCTTTTTTGGGAAATATCAACATCCTGAAAAATCATGCTAGGTTCATCTGTCCATGAAAAGTTGAGAAGGTGAGAATAAACAAATTGCAAAGCAGAGACCAACCCAAACACAACCCCAGGAGATGGGTTTGAAAGCTTCCTATCAAGATGCCACAGACATATTGATAACAACTTGATTCAAAATGGCCCAAAGCCAGCTATGCAGCAGTAGAATGATAATTACAAAGAGCTGGGGTGGTAAGGTGTGATTCTGAGCCCCTATGTAGGAGCAAACAAGCTGTGTATGAGTCCGTTTCAAAAGTAAAATCAGGGACGTCTGGGTGGCTCAGTGGTTTAGCATCTGCCTTTGGCCCAGGGTGTGATCCTGGAGACCCGGGATCGAGTCCCACATCGAGCTCCCTGCATGGAGCCTGCTTCTCCCTCTGCCTGTATCTCTGTCTCTCTCTGTGTCATTCATAAGCAAATAAATAAAATCTGTTTTTTTAAAGTAAAATCAGAGGGGTGCCTTGGTGGCTCAGTTGGTTAAGCGTCTGACTATTGATTTTTGGCTCAGGTCATGATCTCAGGGTTATGAGTTCGAGCCCCATGTCTAGCTTCACGCTGGGCATGGAGTCCACTTAAGATTTTCTCTCTCCACCCCTGCCGTCCCCACCCTCGGTTATGCACGCCCGCACGCTCGCACTCTCTCTCTCTCTTTCTCTTTCTCTCAAAAAAAAAAGTAAAGTCAGGGACCATTTTTAGTAACATTGACATTTCTGAAATGCTTCCCTTAATCAAATTGTAGGGGAAAACAAAACAAAAACAAAAACTGCCTCCTCTAAAAAGCTCCAGAATAGTGATGGGATCAGATCTAAGACCACCGGTTTAATTAAATCAATAAACATCTAGTAGTTGTCCAATATGTACTGGGAGCTGGAGATTAGAAAGCTAAATAAGTTATTTTCTTTGACCTTGAGAGATTCACCACATAATGGGACAGAATGATATGTAAGCAACTAATTACAACACAGTAGGGTGAGTCTATAATGAAGTTAACTACAAGGTGCAAAGCATGAAAGAAAAGATGTAGTCTCTATCCTTTCATGAATAAAGAACCAATAAATTTGACCTGGACATCAAGAACCTATGGATTAGCCCAAAGTCTGCTCCCAATACCACAGTCATGAAATAGAAAGCATCTCATTCTCAAATCTTTCACCTTCATGATTCTGCAGTATACTATTAAGTGATGTTCTCTCATAAGACATAATCGTTAATAATCCCAGGATGAGCCAGATAATGGGTTAGCCTCCCTCATATTTTATATAAAACCAGAAGGAGTACAATAATGTTGAAATATAAGGCACTGAGGCCCACCACAGGAGCACACTTCTAGGAGTGTGGAGCATGGCCTATTGGACAGTGTTCTTCACATCACCTACTGGGCAGGTGCCTACTTCAACAATATGAAGACTACTTCTTTGCACCAGTCTCTGGGATCCTCAAACAGAGGGGTTTGCAGTGTGCTGAAGAGTCCTTGGTACAGGACACCGGGGTTGACTTCCCTACCTGACATCGGCAGGGTCTTCCGTGACGAGCACGTCCGTCTTGCAGCTAGCCAGGGGGTTGATGGACAGCTCCACAGGCGGAACCACAAAGCTTTTGCTGACCGGAAGCCAGAGTCCTTGGCCCAAGCTGAAAGTAGACCTGCAATGTAAGAGTTTCCATTGGGGAACTCCCTGGGAAGCAGAGAGAAAATAGCAAATAGGGGCCCCTCCTGCCACCCCTTCTAGGACCATTTCTTACTTCCTCCACTCAGCTGAGGCCCGCTGCATTCTCTAAGGTGCCATTCTGACCAAGCTTGCCCAGACCTGGATGGCCATCTCTTAAACGTATTAATCACTTAGCCCATGCATTGCTCTGTGTTGCTAGTTTTCTTTTCCTGCCCACCTGTCCTGACTCCCAATGAACAGTGGGCTCTGTGAGGACAGGGGTGATTTCAGCTTTACTTTCCCTGGCAGTCCTGAGAGCCAGCAGGAGTTCCAGAAGCGACTGCTAAGTCAGCAGGGGCCGTCTGCACAAAGGTGAAGAGCATGGACTCTGAATCAATTTGAACCAAAATCTGATTCCCAGTTCTGCCACTTAATTTGCTGTATGTCTTTCTCAGCTGAAGTATTGAAGTTTCACACAAGATTTCGTGGAGGTGGCATGAAGAGGTTCTCTGGCTTCAGAATATTTTTAAAGCACTGGACTAGATAATCAGCAATGTCTTGCCCATTTAAAATATCTGAGTCTGTAGGTCTAGATGCCAGACAAATGGGAATTCGATTCCCATAGCAACCTGGGCCATGATGGTACATTCATGCCAATGAGGGTTTCTCTATAGTCAGCAGACCCTAAAGGTTCACAGGCCCTACTAACTAAGAATGCATGACTTCCTCCCTCGGCCCTCCTCTGATTCCCAACATCATACCCCAACAAGACTGTCAACTCACCTGAGGATCTTTTCAGGAGCTTGCTCTCCCGTTACTAGGTCATAACCTCTCTCAAGTGTAGTGTACGGCCAAGGTCTGTGGGAAGAATGGAGGGAGGGAAAGAAAGGGGATAGGAGATGATATTAGTCAGAGGCAGGTGGGATTCACAAGTGCACACTGCTTAAAAGTAGCTTTACAGACAAATTTCACAGAATAATTATAGTTGATCCTTAAACAACACTGGGGGTTTAGGGGCACTGGCACCCCCACACAGTCCAAAATCTGCCTGTAGCTTCTGATTCCCCCAAACTCTAATAGTCTACTGTTTTATTTTGTTGTTTGTTGTTGTTGTTGTTCTTCTTCTTCTTTTTTTTTTTTTTTTTTAATAAGTAGGCTCCATGCCCACAGCCATGATCCCAGGATGGAGTTGCACTCTCTACTGAATGCGCCAGCCAAACACCTCACTAATAGTCTACTGTTGACTGGAAGGCTTACCGGTAACACAATCCGTTGATTAACACATATTTTATAGGTTATATGTATCATATGCTTTATTGTTACAATAATGTAGGCTTAGAGAAAAGAAAATGTTAAGAAAATCATAAAGAAAATACACAAACAGTCCTGTACTGTATTTATTGAAAAAAAAAATCCACATGTAAGTGGACCCGTGTGGTTTAAACTCATGTTGTTCAAACCCATGTACTGGGTAAGACTGTTTATAAGAGAATGTCTCCATTTCACAAAAGGGCTCAGCACTTTAATGACCACTTGTCCGTTCTGGAGTTTATGGACCAGAACCTGATTTTCTTTCTTTATCAGTCCGATTAAGGAAGTGTTCAATGATTACTTACAGTTTGGGAGAGGGAGTTAAATTTGAGCCTTTGCTCTCTAGACGATTCATCAATCATGTACCTTTAATACAAAAATGTTATTCAGTGGGAAATGGGATTCAGTACCCATCGAGTTTTATAAGAACACAACTGTTGTAGAGAAGACTCCTCTCTGTGGAGTGGTTCTGGGGCCTGTAGTAACAGAGCAGAGGAGGTGGGGATGGCCCTCCACTGTCCCTGCCATGATGTCCTTTGCCACTCACCCTTCACTCTGTCCCCAGTCACTGCGCACACACAGGTGTCTATGAACCGGGTCGGGGGCATAGCCTTCATGACAGCTGCACTCTCCTGAAAGCAAAAAAGAAAAAGGAGTCTTGTGAAATACTATCTGCCCCAAACAGCCTTCTCCTCTGGCATCCTTGTTTTCTCAGTGGGCTGCCTGGTTTTAGAAAAGGCCCAGGGAAAGAGCATGTTCTGGTCTACCCACCATGGTGGTTAATAAAGAGTTTATTCATTTGTTCATCTGCTCACTTATTCAATAATTCCTGACCATACTCCCAGCCAGATTCTCGGCCTCACGCGAGGATGCAGAGATAGGACACTGATGGGGCCCATGGGTTAATGAGGGAAACAGGAAGTGACCTGGTGGCAACAGAGGGAGGTCCCATCTTCAAATATTTAACTTATGATAAAGTACATTTGCATTGCTTATAATCAGACATTGGGATTCTCTCCACTTGAATGAACAACTCATGTTCATCCATAAGTCTCAAATCAAATGTCACCCTCCCAAGATACCTTTGATTTCCCCTTCTGGATAATTTGTTTTCATTTATCATTTCTGGATTTTATTTTGTTTTGTTGTTATTGTTGTTTGTCTTAGTTTGTTTTCCTTTCCTCTTCTTCCCTCTCCCCTTTTCTCCTCCTACCCTTTTCCTCTCTATCCATCCATCCATCCATCCATCCATCCACCCAGGTATCCATACATCATTTTATTTTGGCCATATCTTATGTCTGGTTGCATGAATGCTTGCTAGTATCCCACATTGCCTTTAGCATCTTCTCCCTTTGGCCCAAGCTCACTTTGGGCAGGAGCACATGTCTAGTTTCCTTGTATATCTTCAGAGTTCAGAATCTAGTAAGAGTTTTTCCAAAGCTCTCTGTCCTCCTCTCTTCAGTTATCAGTTCTGCTCCACTGTACACTCCTTAAGATATTAGTGAATAAGGTTCAATTTGTTATTGGTTTTTCCTAAGGTGTATTTGTGGAATGTTCACAGATGCCTTACCATAGATTCTATAAAATAAAATGAATGGGAAACACTAGACTATCTGTAGAGCAAGTGTGTGTGGTTCTTCATGAAAGTGATACCTAAACAGTTTTCCCAAATCCTATTTCATCCTGAGAAGCTTGCTGGTGGCACAGGTCATGAGATTACTGTGCTATGGACCACACCTTGGAAGATGCTCATAGGAACTGCCCTGCCTTAGCCCCCTGCCTAGAACAGACCAGGTGCTCAATACGGTGAGCTGAATGAATAATTATCTGTTATAGCTCATAAATTTCTAGACTATGGGCATCAGGTTGCCTTCTTCCTCATCCTCAGATGATCATACTGATATACTCTTCTCTCTCTCACACACACACACAGATGAACCTGCAGCTCTTCAATCCTACAGTGATTCTGATTAGCCTGACCTGAGAGAGTTTTCGAACCATGTTTCCCGGAAATGTATAATTCAATGGCAGAGATTTAGGATATTTGCAACTTTTAGATTTTAATTTCCCCTAAAAACTTTTATTTCTAAATCTCATTAATAGTAAAAAGAAAATGAAGGTTAAACGTTCAGATGTTACATACTAGAATTTCAGACACAGGAGAGCACAGTTACATTCGGTCCAGTTGGCAGGTAAACACATTTTATGCAAAATTCATTGAAAACCAACAACCACCACCAAGCCCATAAAAACACCTTCTCCTGTCATCTCTGTTTCATTGAGGAAGAGATGGAGACTGGGAGCCAAAGTGCCAACAAGCCCATGCTTTTTACAATTACAGATGTTGTGAATCAAGTCTTTTTTTTCAACTTTGTGCTACAAAAACAAAACACAGCAGGGAATATATATTAGGGCAAGACAGGTTCTACAACTATCACCCATAACTCCCGACTTCAAAACGTTTATATTCATCAAACAACAATTGTTTTCACTGATTCACTAAAGATGTTATACATTTGACCTCATACAAAGCATTCTGGGTGTTGAAAAAAAAAAAAAAACCTCTCTAATTTGTTTTAAACATTATAATGGTGCTTAATCTCTGTAACCCCAGCATTAGCAAGTATCTAGCAAAGAGCTGAGGCTTGATAAATGTTGGTTGAACTGAAATGGTAGTAAGACAGAAGAAAGAGTAAAGGATTATGTGTCAGAGATAGTATTAAAAATATTCAGAATAAGATTGCCAAAAGAAGAGAGAGGGAGAGTGATGTACTTTCCTTCTTCTCTGGATACCTGGTAAATAGGAGGAGGCTGCTTGCAGGCAGGAATGTTCTCCATAACTCTCCTCTCCAATAGCAAGTTCCAGTCTTCCGACGAATGTGTGCAACCTAATGAGCTGACTATTGCCGGAGGTGAGGAGAATGGAGGGCTGAGATCCTTGAGATTTGGATGAGAATAATTTACCAAAATGGGGAGGGGTAGGAGGCACTAATGATGTGTTAAAATGCGACAGTCCCATCATGAAATATTCACCACTTTAAATACGTCTAATATTAAATATTAAAAGTCCTGGCATTTGTCCCCGAGGCTCCCAGGACTGATTTATGATCTGCCACAACCACACACCTCATGATTCATAATGGGAGAAGTGTATGGCTGCCTCCCGCGGAGGGACAGGAAGCCAGGCTGGAGAGGGCAGGAAGCCACGGGAAGGGAGGGCCTTTCTTTTTCAGGGAAAGAGCACAGCGTGGGCTCGGATTTCTCCAATCAATCTGTGACTCTGCAGGAAAGGGCACAGGTCCACTGACTCCTCTCCCTCCTCTTGGGAATATTAGTGAGAATGAGAATCCACACAGAAAAAGGGGGGCTGCTGTCTGTTGTGTTTCTTTCCCATGTGCTTACCAGGCAAGTTTCCCATTTCTCAGGACAGACCTTAATTACTGACACTCATACAACAAATATGTATTTTGCGAAGGAGAAGCATCCACCCCGAGACCCCTAAAAGGCTGCCTAGAGAACAGGAAGTGGGAGTGGCGGGGGGCGGAGATGGTTGGAGGCAGAGCGGTCTAAATTCCAATCCTCACTTTCTCTCTCCTTGGATGTGTGGTCTTGGGGAAGTCACTCCACCTTTGTGGGTCTCAGTTTTCTCATCCACAGAATGGAAATGATAGTATGTCAACCTCACAGAGCTGACTGTGAGAATAAATTGAAGTAGTGAAGGGTAAGGCTCATGGCTCAAGGAAGACCTAAGGAGTGGATACTCAAGAAATTTCTTCCTCTTTCCTTTCCATTCCAAGACAGCCCACCATTATGATACACACTGGAATATAACGTTAGACACACTGGATACGTAATTTCTTCTTGCTGGACCTTAATTTCCCAATCTGCACAATGGAAAGTTGGGAGGAGAAGGTCATCAATTCTGAGTGCTGATGAGAGTCAGTCATTTATGCTGCCTTTCTGAAGCCCTAAATTCTTGCTTTCTGGACACTGTTTGAGCGTGAGCTGTGATCACTCTCAGCAGTTGGGCTGGGTGTCTCCAGGAAGACTTCCATCAATGCCATGGCTATTGGCTTTATTGACTCCGATTTCCTATTTTTTGCTGGCTCAGCTAACTCTCTACTCTTTGCAACCAAGCATTTTCTTCTTGCAAGATGCAAGCTTTTGACAGCCGGACCTGAGTATTAACCCCTTCCTTCTGTGAGTCCTTTCCTCAACCCTGCTTCTGCATACCCAGAGCAGCCAGGGTATCAAAGGACAGCTCTCCAGAGACACAGGTTTACTTGGTTTCCACGTGCTGACCACGATCACCTGTGTCCCCTTACTCCTGTCACAAAGAACTTCCTTGAGCGAAGGGACCACACCCATCTTGCTCACTGCTGCACCCAGCATCTGCTGAGCTGCCTGGTACATAAATAAATGAGGAGGTATATTTTACAATAGTAATGTCTATGCCAATGTGATAAAGAAACCTTTTTTTTTTTTTTTAATTTGACTTCTTCCCACAAAGCTGGGAGCTTCTTGATCACAGAAATCTTTTTATAATCCTCTCCACATGCCAGTAACTACTATAAGTCTGATGAAGGGTAGGCCACTCATTGGCTGAATAAATGAATGAATGAGTTAATACATAAATATATTATAGTTATCATGAATTCAGGCTGAATTCATTTAGAAAATGGTAGTTCTGCTGAGGACTAGAATAAACTTTCTTATAACCAGGACAGGTATTTGCCAAGGAAATGGAGAGTATAAACACGAGTGTTGATGAAATGTCTAAAATAGAATCCTATTTCATAACAGAGCAGAAACAGCTCTTAAAGATCATCTCGGTCACATCTTCTCAGCTTCATTTCTCAGAAGGGAAAGTGCAACGTCAAGAGTGAAGACATTTGGTCAAATCACTAGACTAGCCTCGGGCCCAGTAGGGATTAGGACCCAGGGTTCTTGGCCGCTACTGTGGCATCCTTCCCACTGCATGGGTGATCTCAATGCTTCAGTACACTTGGCAACATTTTCTAGGATTTTTTCCCCTCTGTATTCCTCTGACATCTCTGCACTTCCTATAATGAGAATCTATTACATTTATAAAAAGGGATTATTTTTTAATATCATGAATCTGAGATACCTTTAACAGATTTAAAATACGCATTTATGTGACTGATAATGCAGACCTTAAAAAGGGCTTAATCTCTTCATTAAAGTCGTTCCCATAAGAGAATTCACTTAGGTGGATTTTCATCGTGCTAGTTACTAAAACTCTCTATTATCAGCTATAGATGAGTTGCACTGGCTTTAAAATATTTACCCTTCATGTCTCCTAGGTCCCATTCATTCAGTTCTCATTTTATGTGACATACATTCCCACTCCATAAAACCTTGGGTGAAAACAACAGAATGCCTCAATTATGAGCCATCTTGAGTTTAGCTTGTGTGGATTCTTCCAAATGACTTCAGAGTGGACATTGTCTTCATGTTAATCATGTAAGACCAGCAGGCAGAGAAAGTAGTTCAGAGCACTTGCCCTGGAATCATCTTGCTTTGGATTCAAATCCTGGACCTGGCACTTAGAGTCTGCACAAATTTGATCAAGTGGCTTCACCTCTCTGCACCTATTTTCTAATCTGTAACAGCGCTGATATCACCTATCTGCTAGAAAGATCTGTGATGTCTTTGAAAAGTCTGCAGTAGAGGCTTTGGCACATTTCTTCTTGCTGAAAGTATCATGGATGTTTGAGTTTTTGTAATTATTGCTCCTGGAGAGGTGGGGCCAATTTCATTAATTGTTTTAGTGGAAAGAAAAAGTGCTTTGTAGATGAAGGATGGTTGCAATTTCAAGGTAGGCTCTCTGCAAAGCCAAGGGGATCTCAGTTTCTTTATCTGTATATTTGGGGCAACCTGAATGAAATAATCTCCAAAGCTGGTCACCATATTCCCAGAACCAGCAACACTTGTCACCTTTGTCTTTGCTCCTCCTACTGAAGGACACAGGAGCATGGAGGAGAGCATCAGCCAGAGGCTGCCACCCTCCCTCCCCGTCCCCCACAGCTCAGAGAAGCTCATCACCTGCCCACAACAGCTAGATAAGTGCAAATCCTTCTTCCCAAGCCTGCCTGCTGTCCAGCTCCCCACCTCCCACCTTGTCATCCTCTTACGATTCCATTTTCACTTGCTTCCGACTCAGTCATCACTTATCATCGCAGGCCAGGGACACTGGCTGCTGTTCATTTTCTTATTCTTCTTGTCACTGTAGCTTGGAAAAAAATCTCCCTGGGCCCTCAGAGCAGTAAGTGTGTAAGGCATCCTTTCTTGTTCTGACTCTGAGTGGGCCACCTTGGGCTTCTTCATGTCCATCTCTGTGTCATTGGGGCCCAGCTCAGGGCCAGGAGCATGGTAGGAGAGGTATGGGCTGAGCATGACCTCACTGGGAGCCTGCTCTGTGGCAGGAGTGGTGAAGACGCTTGCCATATGTCACTGCATGTCATCTCAGAGGTCATACCCATGACCAGTACCAGGTGGAAGAGACTACTAGTCTGAAACAAAAGCTCAGATGCAAACTAGTCATTCATTCAAGGTCACAGACTCAGGTCTTCAAATCTCATGCTCCTTCACATAGTCACAAACATCATAACAACAGACACGACCACCAGGACAGGAGCTAAGGACAACCACCCATAATGTGACAATTATCAGTTGCTAGATGATAAGCATTTGGAAGAAGAGGAATCTCCAGTTCACCCACACCAAAATTAGCATCGGGCTGATTTCTAAAATCTGACTATAACTAAAGATTAAAATCACTCTTTCAAAGAGCTCCTGTTCAAATGTAAATATTTTATGTGTGGATTAGAGTAAATTCATAATACCTATGTAATGGAGGTTGAGTTCCTGCTAGCAGGGATAACCCACAGGGGAAGCACAGTACCTTCTAATTGGGCATCTACTACGTTCTGATCTTACTCAAATGATTTTTGGTACATATGATGATACTGGCAGGATGATGTTATTGGTTCCACTGTGAGTACTATGAAGCTGAGGCCTGGAGAGGGTGGGTAGGTTGCCCAGGGTTCTGGATATCCAAGCCCAGTCTCTTTCTGAGACTTGCCAAGCTATGTGATGGTTCTCTGAGGCTGTGCTTTAAGAGACTGTGGAAAATGGCATGAGCATAGGAGACCGGGGTGAAGGAAAATGTGCCCTGTGGTAGAATGAATGACTGGAGTCCTCACTTCCTACAGGAGGACCCCACACAACCTTGCCACGGCTGACTGTGGGAAGAGTGAGATTTCTTCCCTAGCCTGCGTCTGCAGGCTTAGTGTGTTACCTGCTTTGACCAATGGGATGATCACAGGCGTGATGTGAACCAAGGTTTGAAATGTGCTGCTTGGCTGGGCTTGTTCTCTTGCCATGAGAAAACCATGCTCTAAGAAGTGGCTGGTCCAAGGAGGATGCAGGGGATGTGGAACAGAACTGGATGCAGCCAGAGCTGAGAGACAAGTGCAACTGAGTCCTGGCTAGACTGGTCCATCCAACTGTGTAACAAAGGGGAAAATGCTTTCTAGTTGTTGACAATAAAACATTGTGGTTGTCCGTTATGCAGCCTTGGTGTAACAAAGGCTGATGCACCTCCAACGTGCATTTCCCCCTTCTATAAATAATGGTCCCACTTTCTTCCTAAAATGGAAACCCTAGAAAATTCTGACCTGACTCCATTTTTTCACCCTCAACATCCAAATGGCACCTCAATCCCACTGATTCTACATCTTTGTTGTCACTCAGACCCATCCCTTCCCATCTTTCCTACTATCAGTGCCCCAGGGAAGGCCTTCAACACTGTTGGAAAAACACTGCTGAAAAAGTTTCGTCACTGGTGTTGAGCTTTCAGTGTCCTTCCATCAATCTGAGTGATGGCCAGTTATCTTTTCAAAGAGCAGCTACACCCATGGCTCATTCCTCAAATTCTCAGTGGCTCCCTGCTGCTCTCAGGACAGAGTCTAACATCCAAAGCCCTTCATGACTGGGCCCCAGCCAACCGTCCCAGCCTTCTCAATGGCTCTCCCTCCCTTGTTTGTACCTTTCCTGCCCTAACCTCCTCTTAGGTTTACTGATCATAACAGGGCCATCTGGGACCCACCTGCAGACCCGGGTCTGCTTCTTGCAGCAGGTCTGTCCTGATCCCACTCCTTGAGAAGAACAGAGCCTGAGACTCGGAGAGAGTGATGTTCAGCAGAGGAGAGACCAGAGGTTGAGAGCGAGTAGGAGGCAAAGAGAAAATTAAGCGGCAAAATGGTATTTAGTAAAAGTATGAGCTCATCTGGGCAGTTCTGAATGCAAGCAGCATCCTCAGGGAATGTATTTCACAACGATGACTCCTCTGCAACCTTGTGCAAATCTTTCTGCTTTTCTAGGCTGCCGTCTTCCTGTGCAGGAAGATGAGCAGCTAATACACAGAGATCCCCAAACACCCTTCCAAGCTCTGTTCAAATCCCAGTCCTTGATTCTTCTTTTAACACACGCAGGTCTTGTCTCTTGAAGTCAGTGTTTCCCTAGGGACGGAGGGGGGGAGGCCTGAGTGCAGCCAAGTAACAAGAGGAAGGACGGGGATCTTCAGAAAGTGAGGAAGACTTCTCTAGAATTCTGCTCAGCCAACTGTGCTGTGTGACCCAGGGCAGGGCCCCTCCCTCCCTGGGACTCAGTCTCCCTATCTGTGCCCTGAGAAGGTTGGTCTGGATGACATCCAAGCAACCTCGCAAGGGTGCCTCTGCTGTCCCTTTGTTCCTTACACTGTTGCAGTGACACGTTTCCTCCTTGTTCATCCAGAAGCACCTGAGACACATCTGGATGTCCGCGTGATGGCTGCAGGCCCCTCAACACCATTCACCCTCATGCCTCTGAGGCCAAGAGGAAGAAGAAGAAAACCAAAAAAAAAAAAAAAAACAAAAAAAAAAAAATACAACAGAGGCCAAAGGGTCCTGGTGGCCCAGGCTGGCGGTCAGGCCTGACGGAGATCAGAGTCCTTCATCAAGGCCACCGGGGGCTACAGGCACGGACTCAGCCATGGGGAATGGACTGGGCGCTGAGGGCCGGCGACAGGCCTCGCCTGAGCGCCCACCTCAGGGTCTTGCCCAGGGCGGGCCCTGTGTCCAGGCCACAGCCGTCCCTGAGTGCGCCCCGTGCACGACTGTCTGCACATCATGTCTAGGAGGAGAGCACGAGGGGAAGAGATCCATTAAAATTACGGCAGTGAGGATGGAGGGGCTGAGGCAACCTCACCAGCCGCGGGATCAGACCAGAGGTAGCCGGTCCCAGGCCCCAGGAGGGTCGTGACTCCTCACATGGTCGCCCGAGCAGGCCTTGCCCTCCCCCACTGCCCCCCGCCGCCCCAAGTCACCTGAAGGGGGGCCCCGAGGGGCTGGGGCAAGGGGAACACATGCAGCGAGGGAAATCAGCAGCCCCATGGGAATTAAGGCCACGGGGGGCTGAAGCCTCCTCTTGCTTCGCAGGGACCTAGTGGCCTCCACTGGCTGCTGCACTACTCTGGGCCTCAGTTTTCTCATCAGGAAACACACATCTTTTTTTTTTTTTTAAGGTTTTATTTATTTATTCATGAGAGACACATGGAGAGAGGCAGAGACACAGGCAGAGGGAGAAGCAGGCTCCCTGCGGGGAGCCCAACGTGGGACTCGATCCCAGAATCCCGGGATCATGACCTGAGCCAAAGGCAGATGCTCACCACCGAGCCCCCCAGGTGTCCAGGAAATGGACATCTTAACCCCAATTCTTAAAACTGTCACAAGGACTGGCAGGGATATATTACACAAGATCATGGGGCGCCTGGGTGGCGCAGTGGGTTAAGCCTCTGACTCCTGATTTCAGCTCAGGTCATGATCTCAGGGTCATGAAACCAAGCCCCACGTCAGGCTCTGCGCTCAGCGTGGATCTGCCTGGATCCTCTCTCCCTCTGCCCTTCCCTCCTCCTCCCCGCATGCACTCCCTCTCTTAAAATAAAATAAAACCAAACAACAGCAACCCAATTACCATGTCACCAGAGGTGCATGCAGATGGCCTCAGGGAAGTGTGAGTTGCTGTCATTGCTGCTGGGGTCACTGGGCTCCCCCTCCCCCAGGCCCTACTTCCTCTCTGGCTTGCTCCCCCAGCCCCTCAGGGCCGCAGCCCCTCACCGGGCTTCCTGCTGCAGAGGTTGGTTCTTTCTTCCCTTTCCCCTCCCCACATGGCTCCTGCCTCATCTCTGGCCCAGATCTTACTTTTTTTTTTTTTTACTAATAAATTTATTTTTTATTGGTGTTCAATTTGCCCACATACAGAATAACACCCAGTGCTCATCCCATCAAGTGCCCACCTCAGTGCCCGCCACCCAGTCCCCCCCACCCCCTGCCCTCCTCCCCTCCTCCCCTCCTCCCCTTCCACCACCCCTAGTTCATTTCCCAGAGTTAGGAGTCTTCCATGTTCTGTCAGATCTTACTTCTGACCATTCCTCAGTAGTGCCCTTCCTCTGCACCCAGCACCGGCGGGATCGTGGCGCAAGAAGAATCCATCCGATTCTCTACCACCAGCAGCTGACACTCAGGTAACACTGAGAAGAAAATACATGCTGCCACAGGTGTGATTGGGGCTGGGGAGGGGAGCGTGTGCAGAGAGCTGCAGGGTCACGGGAAAGGGCATCAGACTTAGCCCCAAGGTCCCAGAGGTGCCAGTGAAGAGGAGGGATAATCATAAGAGGGGACACTGTAATGTAGCGCATGTGGCCCTCACAACAAGTCTACGGGCAGGTTCTAGTTTCAGCTCCATGGTACAGATGAGGAGACTGAGGCCCCGAGGGGTTGTGGCGTGATGTCACAAACTGAAGGGTGCCAAGGCCAGGGCTGCAATCCAGAGACAGGGCCGCTGGCCCCAGGCTAGAGTCCCGCCTCTCTCCCACGGGGGTAGAGGAATTTGCCAGGCAGAGGAAAGGGTGGGAGCAGAGGAAGGTCATAGCACAGTGAGAAATAGGGGCCCTTTGGCTTCTCCAATCAGCAGAACCAGAGGGCACAGCAGGCACGGAGGAAACCCTCCCCTTATTCTGCAGGTGTCCGGAAACTCCTGGAAACCCCATATCCCCTCTACAAAGACAGTCCTGTCCAGACGCTGGATCCAAGCATCGTGCATGGAGAGAGGATGTTTAAAGCAGAGAAGGTACCCCAGGTACTGGGGTGAGGACAGGGTTTGAGCTCTGCGTTTGTCACCCAGAGGCTCCATGACTTTGCAGTTTCCTGTCTCTGGCCAAGACCCTATCCCCTCAGTTCCACAAGGTTGATGAGGCCTCCCCCATCACTGAACAGCGTCCAGAATGCTCTGTCCCCATATGGGCTCCATAACACAGCCTGCTTTTACGATGATCATTACAGGGAAATTGGCTGCCTTCATGTTCTTTCCTGCCCGTGGCTCTCACTCGGACCCCTTGGCTGTAATTTGGCAAAAGGGAAGAAAAGGCTAAGAGCGGCTCACGGATCCCGTTAAGCATGCCATGTTTGATCTACTTTCTCACCTTTTGTCCACCCAGCCACTGTGTGAAGCAGGGGCTAACGTCCTGATTTTACAGATGAGGAAACTGAAGCCCCCGGGGGGTTAAACAACTGGCCTCCAGTTTGCACAGAAAGAAAGAAACAGGATCAGGATTCGAATCCCATTCTGCTCGCCTCCGGAGCCAGAGCTCCCCTCACCCTGCCCCAGGTAAGATGGCTCAGCGCCATCCTGCACGTCACTCAAAATGACCCACGGTGGTGGCTCTACCGGGCCGCCTACCGCGCCTCCACCGGAGTGTGCCAGGATGTAGACGAGAGGGGCCCCTGGGGCTCTGCTTCTCCACTAGCTGATGGGTGGGTGGCCTCGCTCAAGATCCTCCATCTCTCTGAGCCTCATCTTTCTTACCCGGAAGACGGGGAACATAAGTCCTGTTCTGTCCTATTCACAAGGATGCGGTAAGGATAAAATATACACTATTCTGTTCAGGACGCAGGATGATTAATAATGCAGTTGTTCCCCCACTTGCACAAAACCTGAACCGGCAAAGTGAAATACACAAAATAGATTAAGCAGAGGGTAATTATTCATTTTGCAAAAGAGTTCTTCACTCTACAAAAGAGATGCACTGATGGTTCTTTTTTCAAGCACCAGCTATCTTTGCGAGCTTAAAATCAAATCTCATTTATAAAATTAAAGCGAGAAAGAATGATGATTTTCCAGATGTGCACGGAGTACAATGGGCCACACACAGGGATGTGTTCTGAGCCAGCCATCCACGCCCTGAGGTAAGGGGGTCCGGACACCCCAAGGATGGAGCCTTTGTCTCCAGCTGGTGAGGACTTGGGGGAAAACAAAGAGAACCGGTGGGCAGCATGTGGCAGAGGGGGCTCTTCCTCAGAGTGACCTCAGCCTCAGCTCGAGGCAGATGGGCAGGGTCACAGCTATAGCTTCCCTGGGAAACTGGAGAACTGTCATCTGCAGCACTTCCATCTGGAATATGATACCATTTTACATAATGTGTATGTTCAGCTGAACCCAGCTAAGTTCCACTTTGCTAATCCCATTTCTGATTATATCCATATTCATGGTCTTCCTCTCCCCCTCCTTCTGGGCTCTCTTCTGGGCGACAGTTCTCTCTTCTCTTCTCCGTCACCCTTTCTGTGTTTCAGTCTTTGTGCGTTTGCTCCTGCCTCAGTTTCCCTCTTTGGTCTCTGTGTTTTCTGTGTGTGCCGTTCTCTCATTGTGCACCTCTTCGTTCCTCACTGCACACCCTCCTGTAAGCCTCGTTCCTCTGTAGCCCTCAACAGTGAAAGGAACTTGAGGGTAGGTCAGACAGGCGCAAGGTAAGTCCCCAGACCCACTTTGTCCACAAAAGAGACGAAACAAGGGCAGGCTGCCTACTTCGAGGGTTAATGTAATGATTACATAAGATATGGAAAGTAAAGGTGCCTAGAGCAGAGAACACAGTCACATCCTGGTAATTCCACTCCCCCTACTTTTCTTCCTCTTTATCTGGATTTTTCTGCATTCCCCTCCTTTACCGTCACTTCCCATCTATTTGCTCTCTTAGTCCCATTCTCACACAGGCACACACACCTGAGCCCCTGCCTCACCTGCTGCCCCAGGCCCTCTCCCTTACCCATCCCCAGACCCCGCCCCTTAACCCCTGCCCCAGCCTCCTTATCCATCCCCAGACCTCGCCCTCTTACCCTTCTGCCCCTAATGGGATCCACCCCTTTACCTCTCCCCAGATCCCACCCCTTTACCCCTTTACCCCTCTCCAGATCCCGCCCCTTTACCACTGTCCAGGCTCCACCCCTTATCCCTCCCCATTTCCCACCCCCTTACCCCTCCCCAGATCCTACCCCTTTACCTCTCCCCAGGCTCCACCCCTCTCCAGGCCCCGCCCCTTTACCTCTCCCCAGGCTCCATCCCTCTCCAGGCCCCACGCCTCTATCCCTTCCTTACCCTTCCTCAGGGTCTACCCTTCAGCCACCCCTTCCCCAGGCCAACCCCTCAATCCCAGCCCCAGTCTCTGCCCCTCTCCCCGTACCCCAAAAAGCCCCCACATTCTGACAATGATTTAATTACAGAACAGCACAGGTTCCCATTATACTAAGACACACATTTTTTCACAAAATATTTTTATGGTACATTTACTGGTATATGATGGAGAATCTTCATGAATCATTAAAATTAAGCAACATGTGTCTACGTGGCCTGCACCAGGCTTCACTAGGGAGTCAGGCTTTGCTATTAAGTCCATTTCGGGCCTTTTGAAAGGTTGTAGCAGACCCTTCATACTGTACAGGGTGAGCCACTGACCTCACCTGACTTGTGTGAAGCATCCTGAATTCCTGGATGCCCTGTCCTGAGGGACAGCCTCGGTGTGATCAGCATCAAATCCATACACCTCCTGACCCCTGTTGTCTGGTAGAAACTCGTCTATTGAATTTTAATTAAAAAGACCATTTAACAAAAAATAACCAAAAGACTGGGACAACACACACACACACACACACACACACACACACACTTCTCAGAGACCTTTCATCACCTGCATTGAAGTGGAAGCTGCCCTCAGTGTAGGAGAAGAGAAAGGGCAGTGTGGTGTAATGGGCTGGCTCCCATCAAGCAACCAGAAAAGGCTAGTGCTATTGCGGAGCAATGTGTTTTAACCAGTTTTGTGGAGGCCACTTCTGCTCAGAAATCTGTCAGCACGCCTTCCGTTCCATCATGATTAAGACTTGTGGGTTAAGCGTTGTCAGCACTGAGGGTTCTTTTTGCCCCTGATTCAATAATTCTCATTTGTTGAACACATATATTTGCCATATTATGTAGCAGGTACTTTGTACTGATTACAATCATCACAATAACCTAGTAAAGGTGAATACCTTTTCCTTTGATAAAAGAGAGCAGGAAATTGAAGCTTGGGGAAAATTAAGCAATTTGCTCACAACCGCCCCGATAGTTTTCAGGCAGAGCCAAGATTTTAACCCAGGTCTGCCTGACTTCAGTGCTTCCATTTTTTTCCCCTTTTCCTCTGACTGCCTCTCCAAAAACAAAACAGCCCACGCTGGGGGCAGCTTGGTTTTGAGCAAATGGAGGTGGTGGCAGTGTCTCATCTGCTTCTCTTCGTCGTGACTGACTCAGCCTTGAGTCTCAGTCAATGTTTGTGAAAGAAAGACGTTAATGAAGCTGACGAGGAACTCGCCATGCCCCAGATGTCCTGCACGGAAACACTTATTTGCATGAATGGGTGGATTGGATCATAAGCCTGGAGACAGACCTGAAAAAACACTGCCAGAGCTGATACCACCTTCAGATGTTGTAAAAGATTTCTGAAGGCATTGGCCGAGCCGGGGGCCTACATACCAAGGATAAAATATTTTGATTGCTGAAGTTGTTCTCAAGAGATGGAGAAAGCAAGCTTGAGCATGGTGGTCAGGAGACCTCTACTCCACCACGAGCTTCCTGAATGACTTGAACAAAGTCCCTGACGCTCTATGATCCCCAGCCTCATCAGCTGTAGAAAGGTGTTAGACTGGAGGGTCTGCATGGTTCTTCCCAGCCTGGACCTCTTTGTTCTTTGCACCTCTAGCTGGGCCCTACAGCAGAATCTTCAAAGGCTTCTCAGGGGAAAGGTTGGAGAGGTCACTGTCATGAGTTAATACTTTTCCCTCCCAAGATTAAGGGGCGCTCAGGGCTGTGCAATGAAGGGTTGACACCCTCAGATAAGCGCCCCCTGAGATTTTGTGCCCAAGCCTCCTCCCTCATGCCTCCCTGAGTCCCAGCCCTGCTTGGTACAGTGCTCACTGTAGTGAGCTCCACTTGTAGTGCATGTTCATGTCACTGGTTCACTTCTCCTGTCATCCTAGGTCATGGGTGTCTGTTATTGTCCAAATGTTTGTGTCTCCCCAAATTCATATGTTGAAGCCCCTAACACCCAACATGATGGTATTTGGAGGTGGAACCCTTCAGAAATAATCAGGGTGAGATGAGGTCATGAAGCAGGCCCTTGTGATGGGATTATAAGGAACAAGAGAGGTAGATCCCGCACTTTCTCCACACACACTGCAGAAAGGTCATGTGAGGACTAGAGAGAAGTCAAGAAGTCGGTCTTCCACAAGCAGAAAGGTAACTCTCACCAGGAACCAATTCAGTGGTATCTTGATGTTAGACTTACCAGCCTCCTGGGCTATGAGAAATAAGGTTCTGTTGTTCAAGCCACCAGATATTTTGTTATGACAGCCCAAGTGACTAAGACAGTGTCATCCTCTCCCGGATCTTCAGAGACAGTGTGAAAACTGGTCCTGGATCTCATACACATGTGGGGGACATAGCTTTGGATCCCCTCCTTTCTGATGTCAAAAGTATGGAACCAGTTTGTTAGAAAACACCAAGGGACAGAGATGGCAGCTTCTTTTGTTGATTCTCCCCAATACTGGGCACAATGCCCAACATATAATTTGTGTTCAGTGAATCATTGCAATGAATGAAATGCAGTATCTTGATTCCAATAACTTCTTTCCGCACCACCGTGACCACCCTGGCCCAAGCCACCATCGCTTCTAACCTGGATAATCCAATCAGTCTCCTACGTAGTTTGCCCTGCTACCACTCTTGCCTGTTCCCTATAGATTTTTCTCAATGGAGTGGCCACAATGATCCTTTTAAAATTAAGTTAGGTGACATCAGTCCTCAGGTCAGAACGCTCCTCTGGCTTCTTACTGAGCTCAGGCTGAAAGCCAACGTTCTTACAATGTCCTGCAAGGCTCTGGCCTTCTGGTCCCCCGCTGACCCCAGCTCCTAATACTTACCTAGTGTCCAGTGAAGCTCATGAACATTCTCCTATGTGATCTTCCTCAAATATTTGAGGCACAGCCTGCTCTCAGAGCCTTTGTCCCGGTCCTTCCCTCCACCTGCACTCTGCTTTCCCTAGATATCCACAAAGTATGCTTTGCTCCCACACCTCCCTGGTCATGCCTGCCTTGAACACCCTACTTAAATTTGCAACCACCCCTCTCCTTCTCATTCACAGCTCACTCTTCCTGCAGCCTCTTTATAAAAAAAATCATCTTCTAACATAAGATACAATTTATTTGTCATTACATATACTCTAATTATCTGTTTGTCTCCTGCCCCCACTAGGATGTGACCTGCATGATGGCCACAATTTTTATATATTCTGTTCATTCCTGTCAGCACCTGAGATCCAGCTTGAATTAGATGATTGAGAAATAAATACCAGTTGAATATTAAATGAACAAATACATAAATGAATGAATACCAAAACCACTTCTTTAACTCAGATGTCAAAATCAATTTACTAGACCGACAACGGATCGGCAAATTTTTCCTGTAAAGGCCCAGGTGGTAAATATATTAGCTTTTGCAAGCCACAGTCCTGACTTCTCAACCATGTTATGGTAGCAAAGACTCATAGGCAATATGTAAACTAATGGGTATGGCTGTATTTCAATACAACTTTATTTATGAAAAACAGCAGTTGTGCTGTGGGCTGTGGTCTGTGGGCCCCTAAACTAGACTAAGCTCCATCAGTGCACAGCATAGCACCTAGCACAGCACTGCTACTCAAGAAATAATTTGAAAGAAGCAACATATGTGTGAAATGTAGTTCTACTCTTTACTCTGTGTCACAGCACTGTCCCAGTGAACTTGCTGTATTGGAAATGTTCTACATCTATACTCTCCAATATGGCAACCACTAGCCACATGTAGCTATTGAACACTTGAAATGCGATGTGAATTAATTAAATAGCCACATATGGGTAGGAGGCAGCCTATTGGACACAGTAGCTCAATCACAACATTGCTTTGCTTCATGATCCAACTCTAGTCCCCCCTGCCCCCAGGAAATCTTACCTGACTTCTAAGGCTCATGGTAACTGTCTTTTTTTTTTTTAATCCTACGATTCTCATTTCATGCAATTCATGTTTTGACCACAGCTATAACAATACTTAGTGTTCACTGAGCTTGAGTTTTGTGTACCATTCACTGTGCTAAGCGCTGAGTACATTTTATCTGGTTTAATGCTGGGTAGAGCACTGACTTTCAATGCATATTTGCAATATGCATTCAAAGTTGGAGAGCACTCAGAGAAAATCTAATGTACAGCTGATCCTTGAACAATATGAGGGATGGGGTGCCAGGCCCTAGGCACAATTGAAAATCCATGTATAATTTTTGACTCTCCAAAATTTAATTACTAATAGCCTACTGTTGACTGGGAAGCCTTACTGACAACCTAAACAATCAATTAACACATATTCTGTATGTTGTATGTATTATATCTTGTATTATTACAATAAAGTAGACTAGAGAAAAGAAAATGTTATTAAGAAAATCATAAAAAAGAGAAAGTACATCTACAGTATCATATTGTGTTTCTCGAAAAAAATCTGCATGTAAGCAGACCTTCACAGTCCAAGCCTGTGTTGTTCATGGGTCAACTCTAATTTCCTCCTATATTATACACAGAGAAACTGAGGCCCAGAGAATAAAGTGACATGTCAAAGGTCATACTATCAGTCAAAATTGAAAATCTAGTAGTGAAGCTCATGGACTTTGTCTCCAAATCCAATGTTTGTTCTTTCATTCACTCATTACATCATTCATGATTAAACATCAACAGCGTACTGGACAATTTTCTGGGTTTGGGGTTAAATGACATATACCACAGGTGCAATCTTCACCTTTATACAGCATGTGGTCTCTTGGAGAGCTAGGAATTGAACATGCAATTAGAAGTTGTGCCCACTTGACGGGATGAGCACTGGGTGTTATTCTGTATGTTGGCAAATTGAACACCAATAAAAAATAAATTTATTTTTAAAAAAAGAAGTAGTGCCCAGATAGCACAGATTAATGGTTAAGGGGATATGCTCTGAACCCCAACTTCTAGGATTCCAAACTAGACTCTACCACTTCCTAAATATGTGACTTTGGGAAAATCTATTGACTCAGATGATTTGATTTCCTCATCTGTAAAATGGTCATAGCAGCGTATTACACCAATTCTAAGACACATGGCTTTCCACATTTTCATACTCTTGAAATGAGGGCTTGTGTGTGGTTAATATCTTAATGGATTTTTTTCTTAGCGGTAAATGAAATATTGGCACATGTCTCTGACTGTGTCTTGCTTCAGTTAAAATATGATTGTATCTACCTTCTAGGGCTATTGAGGGGATTAAATAATATATGTGAAGCCCTGTGAAGAGAGCCTGACACATAGCCTGTACAATGGGCATTATTATTATTATTATTATTACTATTATTTACTCTGAAGGAAAAATAAAGTAGTATAATGTTGCTACTCATTGGGAATAACTGAGTCTAGAAGGTCAGCAAAAACCTCCTTCAGGATGAGACATTTAAGCTGAAACATGAAGGGTGAGGAGGAGGAGGAAAGAAAGGGAAGAATAAGGCTCATAAGGAGAGAGGGTGGGTGGAGAGTAGACTGTCGCATGCAGAGGGAACAGCACCTGCAAAGACCCCGTCACAATGGGTGCTGGAAATGACTCATGATTAACCACTGTGGATTGCTTCACAACATAACTTTACCATCATCTTCCTTTTCCATACGTCTGTTTATTGATACTTCACTATCAGTAAGGTATTACAAGTATATTTAAACAGTAGGGTAGGCACCACTTATAGAAACACCAAAATATTTTTGTAATACACTTGCTGAATAAAATTAAATATAGTCTCTAAATGCCTGTAAATTATATTTGTGATGATGAAGCTAATCTTAAAAGCTGAGAGCTTCCCTTCTTTTTGGCATATTTACTCGAGAGGTAATAATCAGAGATACCCCCAAGTTATTTTTCCACTTGCAACTTTACCAGATGATGCTTCAGACCTCTCATAACCTCTTCCTTTCAAGGTCAGAAGCAAAGGTTACCTTGGACTTTTGGTGAGGCTGGCAACCTCCCTGTAAGAAAACATTTTCAGTTCCTTTTTTTGCAGTCCATTCTAACCTTCTTGTCCTTCCAAATTTTTGAACAGTCATTCCTGCTGCTTTCTGTTGTGGGCTTTCTGAAATTTTATGACCTCATCGTTGACACAGATTGTCCTTCTTCAAAAGACCTCAACCCTCTTCTACGACAGAACATTTAACAACGCATCTAGACCAAATCTAGCAAGACTCCTGAATAGAGATATAAAATGGTTTCCCTACAACTCATAAATGCTGTCACAGTTCCATCCCTCAGTGCTGTATCTCTCCCTTGCCGCCAGTCCGATGGGTCCTTTTATTTTTTTCAAGTCAACTTATTCTGTAAATTCTTTGTCCAAAGGATTCATGCCTACCTCTGAGAATTCTCTGCAAATACTTATCAAAGAGAGAATGCCAGAATGTCTCTCTCTTTTCAATGCTAAGCAAACTTCTCGAACACTGACTCCTCAAATAGTAGCTTCTTACTCAGTCTGGGTCCAAATCCCAGCTGTGATACTTAGTAAATATATGACCTTGGGAATTTCATTCAACCTGCTTTAAGACATAGCTTCTTGTATGAAAAGTAGAAGCAACAATAACTATGTAGACATATTGCTATCAAACTCAAGATAGTTATAGAAAGCCACAGCAATTATGCTTGGTATACAATAAGTGCATAATAAACTGTAGATGTTATTATTGTTACCCCAGTATTAATGTACCCCATGATATCATACTAAAACTCCACCATGCCTCTCTTAACTGTAAGCTATCTCTGGCCATTGCCTAACACCCCCACCCCCATCTATAATATATAGGCAATGAACCTGCATCAAATGGATCTGATGAGATAAATGGGATTTTATGGTTAACATTCATTTTGTGGCCTTTAAACAGAAAAAAACCCACTTGGTTTTGAATGTTTTTTGTTGGAAAAAAAAATTTTTTAAAGTTTGATTTCATTATCTCACATGTCTGAATAATGAGGCACAGGGTCCATTAATTGACAATAAGTTTAGATGAATTTTGTTTAATTCAGGTTCTAGTAAAGCTCTGAACCAAAGAATGGTGATGTAGAGAGCAGTATGAATCCTGAGAATAAGAGTGACTCACTTCATGGAAGTTTGATTTCCCTAGTTGAGGCCCACTGGAATAAGAACATGGTTTGATACAGTAATCCTAAACCTATAAAGGATAGAACTTACTTTATTTGAGTTCAAAAGACTAGTGTTACCCACCTCGAAGAAGGAGAGTTTCAGAAGAGAGCTGTACCAGGTAAAAGTCTTTAGCAAAAACCCTTAGCCAAAATGTCATTGCCAACACTTAGAGAGCTGTCCATGGTTCTGACAACAGAACCTTGCACCCAACCCACTGGTCAAGCCCTGATATCTCAACAAAAGTGGTTTCCCATTCATTCATTCAGCTATTCATTTAATCAATCATCCATCCATCCATCCATCCATCCATCCATCCATCCATCCATTCATCCATCCATCCAAGAAAAGAGGTATTGATGCAGGAACCGTTTCAGTGTCTGAGCTACAGCAATAAATAGGATGAGCACAGGACAAGTTTCAATAAAACTTATGTTCTCATACACAAATCTCTCTTCTTTGGTCTGCCAGGAAGTTGGCTCTCAATGAATAATCTCAATTTATTTAACTGTGTATCTTACCCATGCTCCAACTTACTTAAATCCTACATATCTGGTACCTGGAAACAACCATGCTACAGTCTGCTCAAGGCAGGGACACTCTCCATCTCTGAATTCTTGAACTTACAACTTCACAAAGTCCTTGTGTCCCATTAAACTTTAATAATACAAGGCTTAGTAAATAACAAGAAAAACCTATAAACATCAGAAATATTTAGTACACTATAAGACATATATGTGACATAACCACATTCAATGTATTCTCATTTCATATCTTATTGCAAGTGCGAAGTGGCTGCTGAAGACATGAAAATAAACTGAATATGATGGTGAACATGACTGAAGTTCATATCAATTTGAAAAGAAAATTCAATCTGCTTTAAATGCCATTTACAAATTGTTTCAATCATACTTACACTGTAAGTTATTAGTGCGCAAAAGGTCATAGAAACATGAATTTTGAGCTGAGAAATATCTTAGGAATTATTCAGCGTTGTAATTCATATCTTGCCACTAATTTACTGAGCGACACTGGGCAACTTGCTTAGCCTCAGTGGCCTTCAGCCTCATTAGATCAGACTAGATGATCACTAGGGATCTTTCTTGCAGTAAAAGTTGTTTCCACTAATTTCTTTGTGGAAGAGAATGAACATAAAGTTCACAGTGTATGCCATACTCAAGGTCAAATGACAAATCTGTGGCCAAGCTGGCACTAGGATTGAGAACCTGGGACGTTTTATATTGCACTAGTTTAAAAGTCACATGAGGACTAAATGAAAGGCCAGCAGATAGGAAGTCCAGGTTATGGTAAGTTTCTCTGTTAGGTGATCAGCTGCTAAAGGTCAGGCACAATATCCTATTTTGTTTTTAAATAATTTAACACAGTACACAATGATGGATTAGAGGTGTCTCATGAAATATTTATTAAATTAATTGAAAAACATATTGAATTAACTATGCGAAGCCCCTAGGGCTTGCAAAACTGATTATAAAATAACATTAGACACTATGATTTGAGTGCCTACCGTACATTAAGTACTGTGCTGAGTGTATCTGAAATGTTATTTTTCATCTCATTCTCACAGCACCCTGCCAAATAGGACTTGCTCTCATTTTTTACATACACAAAAAAAGAAGGCTTGAATATATTAAACGACTTTCCCAAAGCCCTTCTACCAGTACACAGAGAGGCAAAGATTTGAACCTGCTCTGACTCGAAAGGATATTCCAATTCTACTCAAGTTCACTAAATACTTGAATGAATAAATAAAGAAATGAATGAATTACTGACTAAATGCATTACTGTTCTGCTGTTACTTCCTTTGTGTGGGTGAATCCATACTGTCAAAGATTTTGTGTACAGAATTTAGCATGATACCACACATGTGCAGAACTTTAGTAAAGCTGTTTCACCATAGGATTTTCCCTCTGTGACATTCTGAAGAGTCAGAGCCAGATCATTTAAATAGTCTGGCGCTGCATTGTATGGGACTATAGCAGGTAGTTCTTGAATATTCACTTCTGTCCTCAGAGAGATGAAGCGTGATGGTAGCCTATTCTGGAAAGCAGCATAACACCACCCTCTGGCAACATTTTCAGGCCTTCTCTAAGCCTTCATTGAATCCTTCCTTGCCTTGGTCCTGTATTGGTTTGTTCTCATCCCATTCACCATAATAAAGGTAAATGTTCAATGACTGACCTTCTAAAGAAAAATAAGCCATGATTTGTAACATTAACCAATCTTGTTGGTATACATACCTTCACCATGGCCAATTTTCAAGCTATTTACATGACATATCCAAACAAAGAGTTGGGAAGAGATGACAACAACCAACTCTCATGAGTCTCACGAGCTGTCATACAGGCCAGCTCCAGCACACCATGTATCCACTTCCATAATCAGCCCTGTGGGTGGTACTAATTGTTGAAATCCCTGGAAGAACACACTCGAGCTAGGCTATGGCACACAGCCAGGAAAACTTGGCCAAGTTTATCCATGCATCATGGCAATTATATATTCTTCAGCAGCACTACATCCCTACTTTTCTCCTTCTTCTTGCTAAGTTTAGAGGAATGATCCTTCTTATTGACACATCCACTAAGGCTTTAAGACATGATGAGCAATGTTGGGACTCTATGACTTTGTTCAGTCCGATAGATCCCACTCACAGAAGGAGGAGCTTACTGAAAGGAAGCAAAGCCACTTTTGATAGATCTAAGGCCTGAATATGCACAGGGGTTGGGGGATTAGTTTTTCCATGACTTCACCCATAGTCTAATTCCTGATGGAAAGCAAAAGAGGAGAGGCCCAGCTATTCCTTTGGACAGATAGAGGTTCCCCAAAACACCTGGACAGATATGGAGGGTAGTTTCCCTTTTCCAGTGGCCAACATAGTCTTATTAAATCACTTAGCAGTTATTAGAATCTTCAGATCTTTATCTTTCTAGGAGTTCTCTTCATCTTACCTTTCCAACTTCATCACCTGCCTCCTCCCAGTTCTCCTCCTCCACCTCATACGCAGCAGATTCTCTAGATGCCAGCCTAGCTACACTGCTTTCTGGTCCCTGGAATAATTATAAACTTTCTTCCTCCTGATTTCAATCATTAAGGTCCCTCTGTTAAAGGGCCCTTCCTACTCACACTCCCTACTGATTCTACAAGGTTCAGCTAAAAGGTCATGCACTCCATGATGCATCTCCTGAAATACCCATCTAGAATACATTTCTCCCTTTTCTCCAGGCATGAGCTACTTTGTTAATGCCTGTTCTTGATTTATCCCACTTTGTGTCTTTTATAATAGCTATATATGAGCATATTATTTTTATCCCTGTGAAAATGTGAAATCCATGAAGGCAGGAACATTGTCCAATTTGTCTGTGATTTCCCATAGCACTTAACACACAAGACTTATGAGTTGTGGAATTAAGAAAATCTTGCTTGAATTGAATCTAACAAATTGAAATAAATTTTTCAAAATGGGTCTGAGTCAAGAACCATGAAAATATATTCAGGGATCTTATGTTCCCATTTCCACTCTTTACCTGTACATAATCCCATATATTTATGTCTTGAATGACTTCTAAGAGTAAGGCACTTTGTTGGACACTGGTGTGGAAAGGATACAGGAGTAAATTAGATACAGTTCCTGCTTTAAGGACCTTATATTAGGCAGGGTAGGCAAATTTCCAAACAATAATTCAAGTTTTAATCAGATTTTGAGTCAATAGAAAACTCTGATGATACTGTAGAAGTCATCCATTCTACCAAGAGGAAAGGAGAGGTAATCAGTGAATGGGATTTTTACAAAGTAGATGATTAAAGGATGGGAGACATTTTAGGTAGACAGAGGATCCTGAACTCTAGTCATAAGGTAAAACTTTGCATGGAGTGCTTGGGAGGACTATTGTGAAGATGAACAGAGTGAAGACTGCAAGGCTATGCTCTTGGGGATGGGGGAAATGGGAGAATGAGGCCGGAGCCTTGTAGCTTGGATGGTTCCTGGTGACTCTGGGAAATAGTTAATTTGAGTTCTGGTGTAAGTGAAAATGGAGGAAGAAACTAAAAATCGGTATATAAAATTGTTTCAAGGAACATATTAATTTCCTTTATCCTTTCATGATTTTCTGTGCACTAATTATATGTCAGCATTAGGCTAAGTTTTAAAGATACAGAGATAAGCAAGACGCAGGCTTTGAATCCCCCTTTGCTAGCCCTTAACCAAACCTACGGTCTGGTGACAGCCCCAGACAAGGAAAGAACAATGGCTGGGTACGGGGACGAGGACTATGACACAGAGAAGTGCAGAGGCAGAGAGAGTACAGAGTACATGAGAGCAGAGAGGAGGGCTCCTCAATCTGGTCAGGGATTTGGGCTGAATGGAATGGAAATAAAAAATAACGCTTGATCTTCCAGTAAAAGGGGGAGAAAGACATTACAAGAGGGAAAAAACGGCCCACTAAAGGGATGTAGGCATGAGATGGCACAGAGCCTTTAGGGAATGACAGGTAACCAGTGTACCTGGAGCCCCGGGTGTGTGGCAAACAGAGATAGAATATAAAGTGGCAGGGGCACCTGGGTGGCTCAGCAGTTGAGAGTCTGCCTTTGGCTCAAGGTATGACCCTGGGGTCCTGGGATCGAGTCCTGCATCAGGCTCCCTGCAGAAGCTTGCTTCTCCCTCTGCCTGTGTCTCTGCCTCTGTGTCTCTCATGAATGGATAAAGATAAAAATCTTAAAAAAAAAAAAGAATATAAAGTGGCAGATGTGAGCATCACTTTATCAGATAAATTAACAAAGATGGCAGCTGGGACTTCTACTGTTTGTGTGGAAAACAAGAGGACTATTTGGGAGGAAGAATGTTGAGAGCCTTGGTGCACCAAGAGTCGTCTTTCGCCAGAAGTATCAGCAACAGCTGGTAGCTTTTTAGAAATGTGGACTCTTAAATCCACACTAGACCTGCAGAGGCTTGAAAAACACTTTGTTAAGAGCAAAGGCTCCTAAGTTTGAATCCTGGCTCTGTATCTGCTGGCTACGTTGACTTTGATCATCTCACTTTTCTTCTCTGGCATCAATATTGTCAGTGATAAAGTTGAGAAGGTCAACCCGGTGGATTCTAGTAGCATTTTCAGGTCTATGGTGTGTGTGTGTGTGTGTGTGTGTGTGTGTGTGTGTGTGTGTGTGTGTTTAATTCTAGGGGATTTTGGTAGGAGAGCCGATCTTTTCCAAAACTGGCTAAATGCCTCCTCCTTGAATGACCCCCTGTTTGGAATTATGCCCTCAAGCTTGCAGCTAAAGGAAAAGATCATCAGAAAGAATGAACTTGCACCTGAAAGCAAATCAGCTGGGAAACCAGAAGGTCAGACCCTCAGGCGCTCACAGCTCTGCTAGCTGGGGCTTTGTGTAGGGAGAGAGGGGAGGGGATCCCTTCTCTTCCCTCTCTCCAATAATCTTGCCTGCTTTTTAAGGAAGGAAAAAGAAAAAGAGAATGTACAGGATCAGATCCAGAGGCACATAATTCCACGAGGACTCTCCTGGCTGTTGTGTGAGGATAATCGTGTGTGTGTGTATGTGTGTGTGTGTGTGTGTGTAGGCGTGCACATGTTTGGGGAATAAAGAGGTACTGCTTAGGGTGACAGTGCCTTAAAGCCTCTTTTAATTAAGAGAAAGAAGATTCAGCTGCCTGGTCAAATGGTACACTAGAGCTGCATTGCATTTTCCAAATAGCCTCCCCAATAGGCCTATGTAAAGGCTGCAAAAATATGTCTAAATAGGCTCCCAACAAAAAAATAAGAAGGGATGGTGGTCAGAAAGCCAAATCCTTGCCCAGCTCTGCAGAGACTCAAGGGTCAACCTGGAGAAGCCCTCTCTTCACCCCTGAACTGTTGCCCCAGGAGAAATGGAGGAGAACTGGAATAGAGGGAGCACCTCATTGACCTGGGCTACTGAGAGCCTGCAGCTCGGCAGAGGCTGCCCCATGGACATTGTGCAGTGGGTTTTCCAGGCAAGATGGCCAGACTCTTGTTAATGAAGAAAGAAAATATGTTACACAGGGACTATAGCAAGATACGCTGTAGGGAAGAGCACAGGACTGGTAGCAAGAACAGCTTCATTTCTAACTTGCTCTGGCACCTTGGCAACAACCTTCTCTCTAATTTCTATCTCCCTATTTGTGGACATGAACAGACACCATTGATTAAGCGACAACTATAGGGATGCCTGGGTGGCTCAGCGGTTTAATGTCTGCTTTCAGCCCAGGGCATGATCTCGGGGTCCGGGATCGAGTCCCACATCGGGCTCCCTGCATGAAGCCTGCTTCTCTATCTGCCTGTGTCTCTGCTTCTCTCATTCCATGTCTCTCAGGAATAAATAAATAAATAAATAAATAAATAAATAAATAAATAAATAAAATCTCACCAAAAAAGGTAACAACTATAAAGAAGATACTGTCCACTTTCTAAGTATTTACTATAAATAAGACAGTGTCTCCTGGGATTAAATACCATGTACCTGCTGTTGACTCCCAAATTTCTATCTACAGCTAAAATTTCTTTGCATTTGACTTTTGGACCTCACTGCCTATTTTCTGTCTCTACTTGATGTTTAGTAGTCATCTTGAACTTATATCCAAAACAGTAGCCTTGATCCCCTTCACCTCAATCCCGACCCTCCTATAGCATCATCCTCTGACTCAATGAAAGAGAAGTCTCGCTTCTTCATCCCACTGCTCAGACTGAACCATTTGGAACCACATTTGACTCCTCTCCACTTCTCACCTTTCATATCCAGGAACAAGTCCTGTTAATTCTACCCTCTGAACATGTCTAGAATGTGATCATCTTTTTCCCCTTACCCTGGTGGGTCAAGCCATTGCCAACGCTTGCCTACATTGGAATAATGGTTCCCCTGACCATTGCGTGTAATAACAGCTCCACTCCCACTCCCGGCTTAGCATCCCTTATGCTGTGTGCTCTCCCCCAGCATGCAGCATCACTTGACCGAGTGCATATATCATCATCCTGTCTGCCTGCTGCAGCACGGTCCAACAGAACTTTCTGCAGGGGTGGTAATGTTCTACATCTGAGTTGTCCAAGAGGTAGCCATTAGTCACATGGAGCAACACAGCACTGGATATATGGTGAATGTGCCTGGGGAAGTGATTGCTGACCTCATTTAATTCTACTTAATTTAAATTTAAACAGCCACATGTGGCTAGTGGCTACCTTGTTAGACGGTATAGACCAAACGTCTCCTTAGAATATAAACTTAATTAGAGCAGAGATTATGCCTATTGTTTTCCACTGCTATATCCTCAATGCCTGGGAAAGTGTGTGCCTATTCAATAAATATCTGTGAGATGTCTCAGTAAATGAATATACTAGGGGCTTTCCATGCGTTATCTCATTGAATCCTAACAACAATCTCGTGGGTTAGATGCTATGTTCATTCTCTGGTACCCGAGAGAGAGGAAGCGTCTTTCTGAAGAACACCCACCTAGTTTGTACCCTGTGACCAACATCTCCCCATTTAAGATGAGTAAGTCCTGGGGACCTAGCATACAACAGAGTGACTGTTAACAATGCTGTGTTATAGGGGATCCCTGGGTGGATCAGCGGTTTAGCACCTGCCTTTGGCCCAGGGCGTGATCCTGGAGACCTGGGATCCAGTCCTGCATCGGGATCCCAGCATGGAGCCTGCTCCTCCCTCTGCCTGTGTCTCTGCCTCACTCTGTCTCTCTGTCTATCATGAATAAATAAAATCTTTTTAAAAATGCTGTGTTATACTCTTGAATGTTGCTAAGAGCGTAGATCTTAAATGTTATCATCATTAAAAAATGGTATGTGAAGTGATAGGGGTGTTAATCAGTCTTAACGTGGTAATCATCTCATAGTGTATCCACTCATGACATCATCACAGCGTACGCCTTACACGCTCGCAATGTTATGTCAATTATGTCTCAGCAAAGCTAGAAAATATGGCAAAGAACATCCAGCTAGTGAGAGGTGAATAGGATCTGATGATGTTCAGATACCTTGCTTTGCTGAAACTGGACCAGACGCTGTCTGTGGGCCTTTCTACTTCTGGGATTCTGTGGTTTTATAGAACTTTCTGCCTGACCTAGTGATGGCAGCACAGAGTTTAACTACCAATGGAACTAATGGGCCTTCAGGTAAAACCCATTGTCCATGGCTTGGAAACCAGGATGCTTCAGGCAGAAGACGTGCAGGTCATCTTGCAGCCTGCCTCCTCCCTCCCTTCAACCCCAGCCTGGCCCCACGGCTCACCAGTTTCGGGGTCGCAGAGCTGCTCGCAGGCATCTGTTGTCCGCTGTCCGCAGAGGTCCCTCACCCATGGGGAGGTGGCATTGATCTGGTAATACAGGGACAGCTTGGCAGGGTTTAGCCAGTCTGAGACGTCCAGGTAGCTCCCTTCACTCACCACGAAACTGCTTCCTGTGGGTGAACAGAGAGAAAGACGGCTACTGTCTTCCCAACTGCAGGATGAGGATGTGTCCTGCTGCAGGTCGAGAACAGAGGTGGGTGCCTGCGAGCAATCCCTCCACCCCACGTCCCCTGTGCTCAGTTGTCTACCCACAACAACAGGGCATTTTTGCATGTGCCATAGTATCAGCAGCTAGTAGAGAAAAGGACAAATCAGACACAGAGACAGGTCAGCCTAGTGCATAGACATTGGGCTCTTAGGGCTCGGATTCAAATCCAGAATCCACCCTTACCTGCCATTGACTGTGCAAGTTACTAAATACCTCTGGGCCTTGGTGACATCATCTGTAAATAGGAATATCAATGGAGGGGATTCCTGGGTGGCTCAGTGGTTTACCGCTGCCTTCAGCCCAAGGCATGATTCTGGAGTCTTGGGATCGAGTCCCACATCAGGCCTACATGGAGCCTGCTTCTCCCTCTGCCTGTGTCTCTGCCTCTCTCTCTCTGTGTCTCTCGTGAATAAATAAATAAAATCTTTAAAAAAAAAAAAGGAGTATCAATGGAACCCACCTCGTTGTTGTAAAAATGGAATAAATTAATGTGATAAAATGCTATGCTTAGCTGGGGCCTGACTTGTCCTAGTACAGAATATTTAAATATTAAAACTTGAAACAAACAAACAAAAAAACCCTGCTACTATCCCTGTCACCCAGGCCACCTCCTCCACCCTCTCCCCACCCCCAACAGGGGTCATTCATTCAACAGAGGCCAGGTATGAGATATTAATGGGAGAGACTAGCTGGGTAGCTTCTTGGCCTCCTGGCCCACTTTTTTTTTTTTTTTTTTTTTTGTATTAGAGAAAGAGAGGGAGGTATGGGGAGAGAGAGGAATTCAAAGAAATCCAAGGCACCTCTAAAAAAAAAAAGCCGCATTTGTGCCACATAAAATGCCTTAATGTTGGGGAACAATGGAATTTAGGGTGAACTGGCACAGCAGGTTCTAACAGACTGGAGTAGCTGCAGGCCCGCTCCAGCCAACTCTGGCCACAAATGGATCTAAAAACCAGCAGTACCAGAATGTCAGCTTTTCTTTAGGAGAGGCTAAAAATTCAGATTTTGATTGCAATCAATTTAGAAATAATGACTTAAATTTGTTCTTATGCTTGTGTAAGTCAGGGGTGCCTGGGTGGCACAGTTGGTTAAGCCACCAATTCTTGATCTTGGCTCAGGTCGTGATCTCAGGGTCTTGGGATCAAGCCCCATGTCAGGCACCCTGCTCAGCAGGGAATCTGCTTCAGGATTCTCTCTCTCTCCCTCTCCCTCTGACCCTCCCTCAGCTTCCTCACACACTTTCTCTCTCTAAAATACATAAATCATAAAAAAATTTGTGTAAGTCAAACAAAAGACTCTACTTTGGAATAATTGCTTTAAAATACTCCCCTTAGGATTATGCTCAGTGAAATAAGTCAATCGGAAAAGGACAAACATTATATGGTCTCATTCATTTGGGGAATATAAAAATTAGTGAAAGGGAGTAAAGGGAAAGGAGAGAAAATGAGTGAAAATATCGGTGAGGGTGACAAAACATGAGAAACACCTAACTCTGGGAAACAAACAAGGGGTAGTGGAAGGGGAGGTGGGCGGGGGGGTTGGGGTGACTGGGTGATGGGCACTGAGGGGGACACTTGGCGGGATGAGCACTGGGTGTTATGCTAAATGTTGGCAAATTGAACTCCAATAAATTTTTTTTTAAATAAATGAATAAATAAATAAATAAATAACTCCCCTTAACATATGCATATATGTACACACATACATATGCATCTATACACACATGTATACATACATGAACACATACATATATGGATTACAATTTACACACACACATATTCTTTGAGGACAAAGAACAGAAGCCTGTGTAGGGTGGCTACATATTGGGTAGAAATGGTAAGTTTATGTATGTAGTAATACGGAAAGGTAGCTCACAGCAATTAGACAACAAAAAGGAATAAAAGACATCCAAATTGGTAAGGAGGAAGTAAGACTTCTACTATTTACAGAGGATGTGATGCTGTATATAGAAAACCCGAAAGGGATGCCTGGGTGGCTCAGTGGTTGAGCATCTGCCTTCAGCTCAGGGCATGATCCTGAGGGGGATCAAGTCCCACATCAGGCTCCCTGCAGGGAGCCTGCTTCTCCCTCTGCCCATGTCTCTGCCACTCTCTCTTTTTGTCTCATGAATAAATAAATACAATCTTAAAAAAAAAAGAAAAGAAAACGCTAAAGACTCCACCAAAAAATGATTAGAGTTGATACATGAATTCAGTAAAGTCATAGGATACAAAATCAATATTCAGAAATCTGCTCCATTCCTATATACTAATAATGAAGCAGCAGAAAGTGAAATTGAGAAAACAATCCCATTTAGAATTGCACCAAAAACAATAAAATATCTACAAATAAACTTAACCATAGAAGTGAAAGACCTGTACTCTGAAAACTATAAAACACTGATGAAAGAAATTCAAGATGATGTAAAGAAATGGAAAGACATTCCATGCTCATGGTTTAGAAGAACAAATATTGTTAAACTGTCTATACTATCCAAAGCAATCTACAGATTTAATGTAATCCCTATCAAAATATCAACAGCATTTTTCACAGAACTAGAACAGACAAAGTTGTATGGAACCACAAATGACTATGGATAGCCAAAGCAATCTTGAAAAAGGAAAAACTGGAGGTATCACAATTCCAGACTTCAAGTTATATTACAAAGCTGTAGTAATTGAAACAGTATGGTAAAAATAGACACCCGGATTAATAGAACAGAATAGAAAACCCAGAAATAAATCATGCAGTTATATGGTCAATTAATCTTCAATGAAGGAGAAAAGAATATCCAATGGGAAAAAGAATGTCTCTTCAACAAATGACGTTGGGAAAACTAGACAACTATATGTAAAATAATGAAACTTCTTTCATATGCCATACACCTTCATAAACTCAAAATGGGTTAAAGACCTAAATGTGAGAGCTGAAATAATAAAAATCCTAGAAGAGAGCATGGGTAGTAACTTCTTTGATATTGGTCATAGCAACATTTTTCTAGATATGTCTCCTGAGGCAAGGGAAATAAAAGAAAAAAATAAGTCATTGGGACTACATCAAAAGAAAAACTGCACAGCAAAGGAAACAATCAACAAAACTAAAAGACAACCTGCTGAACGAGAGAAGATATTTGCAAATGACTTATCTGATAAAGGGTTAGTATCCAAAATATATAAAGAATGTATAAAACTCAACAACCTAAATATGAATAATCCAATTTAAAAATAGGCAGAAGACATGAACAGACATTTTTCCAAAGAAGACATCTAGATGGCCAACAGGCACATGCAAAGATGCTCAACACCACTCATCATCAGGGAAATGCAAATCAAAATCACAATGAGCTATCACCTCACACTTTTCAGAATGGCTAAAATCAACAACACAAGAAACAGCAGGTGTTGGCAAGAATGTGAAGAAAAGGGAGCCCTCTTACACTACTGGCGGGAATGCAAACTGGTGCAGCCACTATGGAAAACTGTGGTGGGGTTCCTCAAAAAACAAAAAATAAAATTACTTTATGATTCAGTAATCACACTCTTGTGTATTTACTCAAAGAACACAAGAACACGAACTCAAAGAGATACGTGCACCCCTCATGTTTATAGCAACATTATTTACAATAGCTAAACTACAGAAGTAGCCCAAGTCTCCACCAATAGACGCATGGGTAAAGAAGATGTGGTGCATATATACAGTGGAATATTACTCAGCCACAGAAAATAATGATATCTTGCCTTTTGCAACAACATAGATGGAACTAGAGAGTATTAAGCTAAGCAAAATAATTCAGACAAATACCATATGATTTCACTCATATGTGGAATTTAAGAAAGAAAATGAATGATCAAATCAAAAAAAGAGGGAAAGAAACCAAGAGACAGACTCCTAACTATACAGAGCAGACTAATGGTCACCAGAAGGAAAGCAGTGGGAGGATGGGTGGAATAAATGAAGGGGATTAAGAGTCTACTTATCGTGATGAGCCCTGAGTCATGCATAGAACTGCTGAATCACTATATTATAAACCTGAAACTAATGTAACACTCTATGTTAAACATACTGAAACTAAAATTTTTAAAAACTTAATAAATGAAAAAAATAAAAGTTTGGAAAATGCATGTAAAAAATACAGTAAAGGTCAAATTTCACAGGGGGAAAGAAAAAACAAAACATGCAAGTAGGACCAAGCTTCACAACGCTGGACTTGGAGACGGGTTCTAGACTTAGGCAGATCTACAGACTTCAGCAGCAGGAGATCTTTAATTGTTTCACTATTAACATGACTCAGCTTCTCTCCCAGCATGTGCTTCTCTCTGCCTGTCAACCAACAAAATCTTTCCATATATGCAATTTAAATTTTCCCAAGACAGACTCAGCTACTGCGCATCATATGGGCTTGACAGTAGCCTCTCTGTCAGGTCACAAGAGACCCTGATGGCTGACCACAATGGTTGGGCTCCTCTTGGCCCTGATGACTAGCTGTGGTCCAATGGGCGATGGCCAGGGAGGCAGGATCACATCAGACCCTACCTGGATGCCCTGAGGATCTAAGATTCCTTGAAAAGGATACGGGCATGGCAGGCAACCTTATCTTCTCTAGCTCACACAGACAATGTGATTTTTATCATCTTACAGAATGAGTTCCTCAGTAGAAGCGCAGTGAATAGTATGATTTTTGGTGAGGATGAAAGAGAATTCTATGTGAAAAACATAAGGGATAGATAGCATCGAGCTCAGAGATAAGGAAATGACCACATTTGAAGCTGGCCTTAAAATCCTTGGCAGCTAAAGAAAAAAAAAAGTCTGCTGGATTCCATATTTCAAATTTCTGGCAAGGGAAGATATGCAAATCTATCTGCAAAGCCATATTTTCCCCTCTGGAACTAAGCCCGAGCAGAAACATGTCACATGGGTCCCTGTGTAAGGCACCGAACATTAGTATCAACCACAGATTTTTCTTTTAAAAAGCACAGTCATGCTGTTTAAATGGATAATTCTTGTATTTATTCTCACTAAAGACTGAGGGATGGATATTGAATTGTGTCCCAGGGCTGAGTTTGGCTAATCCCACTACTTCAGGAAAGCTACACAGTGCAGTGATGCAGAGAAGAGTCAGCAAGACATGAATTCAGATCTTCCCTCTGCCGCTTACAAGCTCCATAAACCTAGACAACCCCTCAGTCATCTCCCATGAGAAATGCAGTTACGAATTTCTCCTTTATAATGTTGATACAAAGATTAAGTGAGACAATGCATGTATCTTAGGTCAAGTTTACCAGAAACGAAACTCAAAATCAGAGACTGGCATGCAGAAGGTTTGTTGGGAGTTCTCCAGTAAGGAAATGAGCAACGTGGAATTGAGCAGAGACAGATTTCAAATTGCCATGCAGTTGTGGCCAAGCCCTCAGCTGGTCCCAGGGGTAAGTTCTGGAGCTGGGAAGGTCCTTCAGAGTTGTTCTGAATCAAGACAATGTGTCGGCCTTTGTACCTCCACCTTAACCAGTCACAGGCTATAAGCTATCCTTGGGGAAGGGACATGGACGTGGGTGAAGTCATCATTTTCAATGAAGGACATTTCTCCTAGAAAGACTCAGAGCAAGTAGTCAACCACCAACATTCCTGGCAGCTGGGGAACAGTGCCTACATTTTTTTTTAAGATTTTATTTATTTATTCATGAGAAAGAGAGAGATGGAGCTAGAGTATTAAGCTAAGCAAAATAAGTCAGACAAATGCCATATGATTTCACTCATATGTGGAATTTAAGAAAGAAAATGAATGATCAAAGAAAAAAATAAAGAGAGGAAGAAACCAAGAGACAGACTCCTAACTATACAGAGCAAACTAATGGTCACCAGAAGGAAAGGACCCCAAAGGGAGCCTGATGTGGGACTCCCTCCCAGGACCCTGGAGATCATGACCTGAACTAAAGGTAGAGGCTCAACCACTGAGCCATCCAGGCGCCATAGTGCCTGTGTTCTAATGAGAGATTTGGACACAGCATGACAACATCCACTGCAGTATGTGAAGCCCCCGGGGTATTGTGAAATCTCAACTAGCAGGAGTAATTTAGTCATTATTTGGACTTCTTACAAACTGGGAAGTTCTGAATCCAATACTAGTTAACAGATCTCTCTTAAATATTAGAAATGAGTCTGCAGAAAGGGAGAGACTCAGGGCACTTGGGTGGCTCCGTCCATTAAGCATCCAATCCTTGATTTTGGCTCAGGTCATAATCTCTGGGTCATGAGTTTGAGCTCTGAGTTGGGTTCCACACTGGATGTGGAGCCTATTTAAGAGTCTCTCTCTCCTCTTTTTCCTCTGACCCTTCCCCCCATTTCATTGCATGCCCCTCCACAAAGAAATAAATAAGAAAAATATTTTTTAAGTATCTTTAAAAGATACTCTACCCATTTCATGATTGGATTGTTTGTTTCTTGGGTGTTGAGTTTGATAAGTTCTTTACAGAAGTTTCTCCAAAGAAGACCTACACATGGCCAACAAGCACATGAAAAAATGCTCCACATCACTTGCCATCAGGGAAATACAACTCAAAGCCACAATGAGATACCACCCCACAGCAGTGAGAATGGCGAAAATTAACAGGACAGGAAACAATAAATGTTGGCAAGGCTGTGGAGAAAGGGGAACCCTCTTGCACTGTTGGTGGGAATGTGAACTGGTGCAGCCACTCTGGAAACTGTATGGAGGTTCCTCAAGAAGTTATAAATAGAGGTAACCTATGATCCAGCAATTGAACTACTGGGTATCTACCCCAAAGATACAGATGTAGTGAAATGCCGGGACACCCTGCACCCCAATGTTCACAGCAGCAACATCCACAATAGCCAAACTCTGGAAGGAGCCATGATGTCCTTCGACAGATGAATGGACAAAAAAGACGTGGTTCATATATATATACAGTGGTATATTATTCAGCCATCAGAAAGGATGAATACCTACCATTTACATCAACATGGATGGAACTGGAGGGTATTATGCTGAGTGAAATAAGTCAATCGGACGACAATCATCATATGGTCTCACTCATACGTGGAATATAAGAAATAGTGAAAGGGACCATAAGGGAAGGAGGAAAACTGAGTGAGAAAAATTAGAGAGGAAGATAAGCCCTGAAAGATTCCTAACATTGGGAAATAAGCAAAAGGGTGTAGAAGGGAGGTGGGTGGGGGGATAGGGTGACTGGGTGACAGGCATTGAGGTGGGCACGTGATGGAATGAGGACAGGGTGTTATACTACATGTTGGCAAGTTGAATTTAAATTAAAAAAAGTAAAATGAAATAAATAAAAGGTACTCTTTGAAGGAAACTATTGGTTTAATGGCAGAAGGGAGTTACTATCATTTGAATGCCCTCTCTATTCCAGACTCTGGGATGAATGTGTTACACATCCTGTTCACTTAATTTTTACAACAGCCTTATGAGGTAGGTATTTCCTCCATTTCACAAAAGGACAACCTGAAGTTCAGAGAAAAAGTGATTTAACCAAATTTACACCTAGTAAGTAGCAGAAGTAGACACTGACTCTAGGTTTTTCAGCATCCAAAGATGGGACCTGTCCGTTATTCCAGGCCATCTTGAGAGTTAGGACTTTGGCTGGGTATTAGGCAGTGCTGCTTTCTGTGGTGGTCGCGGTGGTCGTGCTTCTTTTCTGATAGTCTGTGCATCCCCCAGTGGGGGATGTATCTTGTAGTGTGGGAGGTCTTTTGCTTTCTCTGATAGACAGTGCTTTCCCACAGGGAAGATGTCATGACTCATTCATTTGTCCTTGTCAATCCAGCCCTCAGTAAAAAAAAAAAAAAAAAAAAAAAAAAAAAAAAAAGTGTCTAGCATATACTAGGAGTTTAGAGAATGTTGAATGAATTAATGAAATTACAGTTCCATGCTTGATTGGAAGGAATTCCAACTGACTTCATGGGATTGTGAAGCAGGAATGCCTCCACATTGATGCCACAGGTTTTTCTTTGTTTTATGGTTTTTATCCTAGGAGAGTCCAAATACAAGATTAGCCCTTCAGTGTCTCCCAAGCCAAAACTGAATTGACAATCATGGCTCCTGAGCTCTCATTTGGCCCACGGGCTTGGGGTGTGGATAAGCCAGCACCACACAGATGCTGGAGGGATTCAGTGTGAAGGAGCAAGGATGTGTGGCAGAGATGTCACATCAGATAGTGAATGAAAATGAAAGGAAGTCTGCACAAAACGTAACTACCATGCCTTAATCCACATGTTCACTTAACCAACATTTATTAAGCCTCTCTTTGCATAAGAAAAAGGCAGAGAGAATGATAAATGGACTGAATCCATCAAGAAAATTATAGACCAACAAGGGAGATCAAATGTGTGCACAGATAGATCTAATGCAACCTAGAGTGTTGGAAGAACTGCATGACAAGGATGAGCATCTTTGAGTATAAGCAGAAGGCAAAGGGTGTGTCAGGAATCACTGAAGAGTTGGCCTTTTTTTAAAAAAAGATTATATGTATTTATTCATGGGAGACACAGAGATAGAGGCAGAGACACAGGCAGAGGGAGAAGCAGGCTCCCTGCAGGGAGCCCGATGTGGGACTCGATCCCAGGACCCCGGGATCACGTCCTGAGCCAAAGGCTGATGCTCAACCACTGAGCCACCCCGACGTCCCAATAGTTGGCCTTTAAGCTAGAGCTTGAAGGATACAAAGGAGAACAACACACCTGGCAAAAGGCGAGGTGGCACTGCCCCTTCAGGTTCACGTTCAGACTTGGCTTGTTCTCCTCTTAGTCTCTCTCATACTTATAAGATACTCTACTCAACTATCAGCTACAGATGCCATGTTGGAGCTTTATTCATTCATCCACATATTTTTTTTCCATTTAACAAATAAAGCACATACTATGTGCTGGGTCTTGTCCGAGTCTCTGGATGAGCAAAATAGGGTGTCTGTCCACTCAGAGCTCATAGTCCAGGAAGGGAGCTCAAATTTAGCAAATCTAAGGGACAACATGAGTCGGTTTTTTAATTTCCCTTTTCTTATTCTTCCATTTGAATCGCATGTTTCTTGAAAACTGACTCTGCCTTGTCTTACTCTGCAATCACCATAGTGCTTAGGTTCAGAAAATGTTGGGGAATATGTGTGTAGATGATGAGGAGGGAGAGAGGGAGGGGGAGGGGAGGAGAAGGAGAGAGAGAATGCACAAGCACAGTAAGGCCAAAGAGTGGCAAGCAGCTCTCTGGGTAGGTTCTAGCATAACTTTGAGAATAAATACAGGAATAGAAATGTATTATTCCATGTGTCTCATATATCTCTAGTTTTCCAGTGGACCCAATTTTCTTTTCTTGGCTTCAGATCAAAAGTAGCCCCATTTTCTGGGTGCTCTGAGACCCCTCTTTGTGCTCAAATCAATCTCCCCAGAGAGCAGTGACTCTGAAATGAATCTTTGCCAAAATCTCAACTTCAAAATGTCATGTTTCCTTATTTTTCACTATATATATATATTTTTTTTTCTCCCACTGGCTTGTGGGAATATACATCATCTAATTAGCCAAATGGATTTTCAGTTCAGCCCAATCGTTTCCTTATCTAGCATCTGAAGCTCAGCGTTGCTCAGGGGACCGCACGGGCACGGAGGTCCTCATTAACTCTGATCTTCAATTACATTGATTATAAGCCTGCTCCTGTAATTGTGCAGCATAGATCAGAGGTGAGCTGGGGAGCTCAGGCCACTCCGTAGTGTTCTCTGAAAAGCCAGAGGCACCTCAGTCCCTAAAGAAACATAAAGCTACAGATGAGAACTAAAAATACCACGGAAGGAGGTATCACCAGACAAAATTGCCTGGCGAGCCAGACGGCAGCTGCAAATCCCTTTCATTATACCTCGAATCAGGAGACAGACCTCTGAGAACCATGGATAGATTTCAAAAGAAGGCTCTGGTCACAGTGGTGAATGGGAAGCAGAGAGATGAAAGGTTGTGTGGTGGAAAGATGGTCTTCACACACGGCACCCAGTGAAGTTTTTGGCCAAATGTATTCACCTCTTTTCCCCCTCCTCATTCTTTTTGAGTAAAAAAGAATTAAAGGTTTATTTCTCAATGTTACATCAGGCATTCGCATGATGATCCCATCTGTCAGGGTCTTGGACCTGGGAGAAAGGTCTTTTCAGGGCACAGGATGAAAAACCAACCCAAGAAACAGCAGACTTGAGGAGCCCACCTGACTTCAGCCCAACAAACCCACGAAGAGTGCATCCACTTCCACACCTCGCCTTGTCCTAGAGCCCCAAGTCAGGTTTGAATACATTCCACCACCTGCCATTGGCTGAAAACCATTTAAAGAATGAGCAACCAAATCTGCAAACCTGAGGTTAAAAACAGCAGTATGGGGATTTGTGAACATAGGCAAAGAGCCTGGAAGGCTGGGAGCTCTCAATCCCTGAGAGCAACAGCTCTCTAGAGTCGTGGGGCGGGTTGTGGGGTGGGGAGGCTCTCTTACAACTGTCATCACCACTCTTCTCTATATGGTCATCTCCTGAGTCCTTATATCTCTCACCCCTTCCACCCTGTTCTTCCCCCTTTCCTTGGATCAACTGCAACCTATTCCTCTGTATTGTCTCCCCATCGTGGGCTGATCTGTGCCTTCCCCAAAAGTCAGATGTTGGAAGGCCTAACCCTCTGTACCTTTGAGTGTGACTATATTTGGAGATGGGGGTCTTTAAAGAGGTAACTAGGACTAAATGAGGTCATCAGGTTCGGGTCCTAATCCAAGAGGACTGGTGTCCTTATAAGAAGAGATTAGGACACAAACACAGAGGGAAGACCATGTGAGGGCCCAGGGAGAAGATGGCCATCTACAAGCCAAGGAGAGGTCCTCAGAAGAAACCAGCTTTGCCAATACCTTGATCTCAAACTTCCCGCCTCAAGACCTAGGAGGAAATAAATTCCTGTTGTTTGACCACACAGTCGTGGTACTTTGCTATAGCAGCCCTAGCAAACTAACGTACTCTCTCCATCTTATTTGATAACAACTACTTCTTAAACACAGTATCTGCCCTGTTTATTGACCTTTGTTTTTGCCATCGATCCCGATGGACCACTTTTCAGAAGAAAAGTTTTCAAATACATAAAATATAATGCATACTATTACAAAGGGAACCGGTAGCTGAAGCAGTTCTATCCATGGACACCCCCCGCCCCTCTCTGAGATTGTGAAGCCCAGGATAAAAACCCTAGTCTAAGCTAAGCTATTTCTATCCATTCCACAGATGCCCAGTCTGCTACCTGACCCGGTTCCAAGCACTCCAACATTGTTGGATGGACAAGGGAGTGGCAGCCAGATTATAATGAATATGCAATCCTGCTGAAACATGTGAACGAGATGCAAATGACAAAGAGAAGAAGAAAACGAAGAAAACACGGAGAAGTTCCACTGGCTATTTTAAAGAGGGTCGGCCTCTTTCTTTTGGTTCAAATACTTTTTTTTTTTTTTTTTAAAAAGCTCTGAAGAAGATAGAAACTTGGTTAAAATTAGAATCTTCTTAGAACAATCACACAATAGATCACAATTTCATGAAGCTAAGTTACATATTTAATTTTAAAGAAGGTTAGAAAACTTTGAGTTTCTTTAGGACAGAGGATCTCAGCTTTTTTTTTTTTTTTTTTACTAACACCTGTGAAGGAGTCTTTTTAGACACTCTTTTCCTCAACCACCCCCAACCCATGAAGTTTTAATACTGCAGATATGCTATGTATGTCTGCATGTAATGGGCTTTTGCTATACATTAAAATAGAGCAAAAGGAGGTCCCCTTACCCTAGAATCAATTTTCATGTTTTTGGAGTTTTCTTGTCCTCACTGAGAATGAATGCTCTAGTTAGACATAAACTGAGGGTTATGAAAGAAAGGAACTGCCCAAGATTCCACTGGGATTAGCAAAATATCTACAGCTAGCTGAGTGAGGTAAGGGTCACAGATGGACTGACTTTCCCAAGGCAACAGAGGTGTAAAGTGTTGGGACTGGGCCAGAGCCCAAGTGTGGTGCCCCAAGTGCTCAGGGTTTGTCCTGGCATTCCACACTGATAACCGAGAATAGATCCCAAGGAGCTAAGTTGTCTCAAGGCTAACACTCCCTCACTGTGTCAAATGACTGTAAATTTGTGAGGTCCATGTCACGCACATGGAAGGACTCATCATTAAATATCCCTTAAAAGGAAGCATGGAGATGGACAGGTCACTGTTTTTGGACGTAACTCTAACATAGAGTTAGAGAAAGAGTTACTTCCCAACAAAGCTAGATCAAAGCCCTGTTTTCTCTCCCCAACGGAGGTTTCCTTGATTTCCTCCGGGCAATTGTGTTTTTACTATTTTGTGCCTTCCCCACTTCAAATTGTGATCAAAGTCTGGCTAAAACAGATTGCCACCAAATTCCACATGCCTTTACGTATCACTGGTCTTGCTTCAAAGTTGAGTTAGTGGTGTCTGAGTCTGGGCAAAAGAAGTTTCAAGTGCTGAGACTTCAAAAAATTATTTTTCTCCCCAGCGATATAACAATTTGGTACCAAGTGAGGCAGCAGGGGAAAAAGAAAAAAGTCATGAAATGCCTCTTGTTTTCCTTTAAGTCACTTAATTTTTTTAAAGAAGAGCTGTTAAAGATTGAATGGAACCATTTGCTTTTAATTTAAATCTTTTTTTCTCTTTCTTTTTTTCTTTTTTAACTTTCTTTATGACTTCATATGCATCAAACCCAATCTCAATGTTGGATTTCTTTTTGCTCTAAGATCAATGCTTCTTGAATGAACATGGTGGAAAGTTGCTCCCAAGAACTCAAAAATCCCATAGCTCTGATTTGCTAATACATCCTGCCCTATTATGCACAGGGGAAACATCCCAGGGCCCACTGTGGGTGCACGGAACCGCAGATAATACCAAACTCTAGATATGTTTTTTTTCCTTTACATACATCCCTATGATAAAGTTTAACTTATAAATTAGGCACAGTAAGAAATTAATAATAATTAATAATAAACCAGAACTGTAAAAATATACTGTAATATAATTTATATGAATGTTGTCTCTCCCTAAATATATTACTTCAGTGTATCAACCTTCTTCTTGTGATGATGTGAAATGATAGAGTGCTTATGCAATGAGATGAAGTGAGGGGAATGAACGCAGGCATTGTGTGGTATGAGGCATCCATTGACCTCCTGATGATAACTCAGGAAGAGGATCATCTGCTTTCGGACTCTGGTTGACCTCAGGGAACTGAAACCACAAATATGGGTGCCTACTGTGTCGAAAAATTTCTCATTCTTAGTTGTCCATGTAAACAGGAGCTCAGATGAGAAGCAGAGGGCTGGACTACAGGGTCAAACCAGGCATGGTGTAAATCCTAGTCCAGACTCTGGCCTGCTATGTGACCCTGAACAAATCATTTAATCTTGGCCAAGTCCTCCTCCGTTTCCTTATCTGTACAGTGGCAATGCTTACATCATAGAGCTTCTATGACCATTACATAAGATGCATTTGAATTGCCTAAGGACAGGACCATGGCTGGCTAGGGCCTCTGCGTTGTACTATTCTGGGAGACAAAACTGACATAGCAAACCACGCATTCTACAAATAATTGCATGTTTACCCACATAGATATTTTTGTATATTTCATATATATACATATAACCGGATAATCACGTGACCATGTAGACATGCAAGCATATGTGTATATACACACAAGCACAGATAATTCTATGAATAATTGTATCCCATATGGATGATGCCTCTTGGAGCTGTGCTCCATGGTGGTCCTGCCCAGGACATAGACAATAGTTTCATTAAAAAAAAAAAAAATACACAGCTTTCTCCTGCCTGCTCAACTGAGTCTGCTCATTTCCTCTGTGCTGAGCTATGGCTTGTCCCTGTAGCACCTCCAATCTTCACTGTACCCCAGGGTGAGTTGGGTAATACAAGAATAAGGAATACAACTTTAACATGTGTGTCAGCAGTGAAGTAACCTTGTAGAGGCCCAAGAAGAGTGCCTGGCACATACTAGGTCCAGAAAATCCCTAATGAACATACTATGCGTGTGGCTAAGACAGGCCTGGCTGACTGCAGGACCAAAGGAATGAAGGCACCGTCTGACTTTCCAGATTCATCCGCTTAACTTTGTTGCCCAACCTGGCCCTGCTACTCCTTCTTCGGGTCTCCCCTCTTCTAGGACATACACTTTTTTCTACTTTTCCCAAAGAATCTGCACAAACGTCAGGGGCTGTTTGGCAAAGATGGCTCAGAACTGCGAGCGCTAAGAATAACCATATTAGCAATTCCTCCCGGGTATGTTTCATTACTACACTGTGGGTTCGATGCCAACGGACCAAATTAGGCCCAGGCACCTGCCTGCCTTAGCGTCTCTCCTGCTTCACCGTGTGCTCGTGTCTGCTCCTCTCTCTCTAGGTCCCTGGCCTTCTCTTCTCTTCTCTTCTCTTCTCTTCTCTTCTCTTCTCTTCTCTTCTCTTCTCTTCTCTTCTCTTCTCTTCTCCTCTTCTCTTCTCTCTCCTCTCCTCTCCTCTCCTCTCCTCTCCTCTCCTCTCCTCTCCTCTCCTCTCCTCTCCTCTCCTCTCCTCTCCTCTCTCTTCTCTTCTCTTCTCTTCTCTTCTCTTCTCTTCTCTTCTCTTTCTCTTCTGTCTAGAAATCAATTCAGTGGCAAAAGCACAGACCCTGAAACTGGCAAACCCACATTCAACAAGTGCCCTTACCACTTACTAGGTGAATTACCCCAGAAAATGCTTCCTATTTCTTTTCTCAGCTTCCTCCTCCAAAACGGAATGAATACTACTTACCCTGGAGCATTCGCATGCATATTAAACATGACTGTGTGTGAACCTGACTTCCTTGATGTGCTTATCAAATGGGAGGTTTTACTGCTGCTGCTGTCGTTAACCTAATTGATCCTCGAAATAACTCTGGAGGGCAGGTGTTATCCCCATTTCACAGATAAGAAAACTCAAGCTGAAGGACGTGAAAGGTATGTGTCATCCGTTGCACAGCTAGGAGGTTGAGGATTCCATCCACCAGTCTCTGAATCTAGAGCTCTGTCAAACCAGGCTGCCTCCAGTTCCTTTCACTGCTGGATGTCTGTGTGCACGCCTGCATGTGTCCGTGCATGTGTGTGACCATGTGTGTGTCGGTATGTTTGACTTCTGTCAATAGTCATCTCTGGTTATTTCTTGAAGTACTAAGCATCTCATGGTGGTGGCTGAAACATAAATCAGACCGTGTTGAGTGTGTGAGAGAGTGAGAGATGGCAGGGAGAGGTGACACAGTATTGTAATTCAATACTTAATATCTCCAGAGACATGTAATACATCCTCATGACATTTCCAGAAGATATTTTCTGGAAACTGGACAATAATTCAAATTAATGCTAAGCCTAAATCTAATTGTTTTATGAGGCTACAAAGGACTACATAGGAGAAAGCTTCCAAAAATGTCGAGGCTTCAACAGTCGTGTCGATGGAACAGATTTCCCTGTCTGGCACAGATGAGAGCAGCTGCCTAAATATACAATATTGGTACCTGGAGCAACATTAACAAAAGAGACGTGCGGCTCAGCCACACCGTGAGCCCTTCACCAGCCAGACCCTACGATGAAATATGAGAACGTAAGGAGAGGAAGGACGAGCTTTGATTTGAGGACCAAAGGAAGGTTTTGGGGCTCAAACAGGACACAGGATGGCTGAGATCCACACTTCTGGTATATGACAGGCGAAGGAGGAGTTAGTTATTTCATCTTGTTCCCAGAGGGAGGGTTGGTGGGACTTCAGGGAGCCAGGCCCTGGAGCCAGACACGATGGGTGGGAGCCTAATCCTGCCACTCTTCCATCAGCTGACTTAGGTCCATTAGCTGACCTTGTGAACCTCGGGGTTCCTACTCTATCAAACAGGGACAACAGTACCAAGTGCATAGCTCTGTGAGTAAAGGCGCATTGAGATATCCATGGTTGGTGAGGAAAGAAAGGTGGCCAAGAACACGTAGGACCTTATCTCAGGTTTCCAACAAACAAACAGCAATTCAGAGAGTGTGTGTATATGTGCGTGTGTGTGGAGTAGTAAAAATTCTGGAAGGATTCACACAGAGTCATCAACCCAATAGACTAGGACCAGGCATATGAAGGAGGGCGTATTTAGCACTGTTTCATCCCCTCCTATAGTATTTCTGTAGTATGAGTGCTGCTGCTGCTGCTCCCCTCCTATTACCACTACTGGCTATTATTACTACTAACACTACCAGTATTGATGCCAACTATTTCAGAAGGTTTGGAAAAAATAAAGGGTAGAATAGAGAAAGAGTTATAGTATCGAGTCCAGCACATAGTAGGTGATCAAAATGTGTTTGTTCTTTCTTTCTTTGTCTCCGGCAAATGAGGACTGTAGTTTCCCTCCCTTGGAACACAAGGGGCATTGGATGAAGACTGGACCGGGCCGTTCCTTCCCGGCTCACCAGCCCCCCTCCCTGACTTTGTGCAGATTGCTCTCATATCCTGGATGTCCTCCTCACCATGCCAAACTCTTTCTTCCCTTGTCCCCTCACCTGGATGTGACCTGTCCTTCTTCTGTCCTGAATGCCCCGGCCTCTGCACCTCTGTACTTACATCAGAGTCACTGCTAATGCCTGGGAGTTCAGCACACGCTAACTGAGCAACCCCCACCCCGCCAGGTGGCCAGGTCTGGGGCCTGCTGCTGTTTTGGCCACCTCAGAACAGAGTGAGCTTTCTGAGGGATAGTCCACGTCTAATACATCTTCAAATTACTGTTTCGCAGCCCAGTGTTGGGTGCTTAGTGGGCAGGCGATCAGGACACATTCTGAGTGGATGGATGGCTGAAGTGAGAAATGGCGCTTTCAAAATGAAGAACACCACCTTAGACACTATCCCATGGAATGGGAAGAGGGAAACCACGCAGCTCTCGGCACCCACTCTCCAATGGTGCTTCAAATGTCACTCAACACTTGCTGATGAGCCTCAGGGGCAGACGGTTTTTGTTTAGACGTAGGTGCTGCATGACACCTTTACAACCAACATCTCACTTGGTCCTCGGGCAAGGAATATTGGCGGTTCTGGTCAGACATCTTGCTCAGCAGCTGTGCGAGTTCGGACAAACCTATTACCCTGGTTGGGACTTAATTTTCTTCATTTGGAAATAAAAAAAAAAAAAAAAAAAGGAGAGGAAAGTAATAGTCACTTCCTCTAGGATCCCTGTCAGGAAGAAGTAAGTTAATGAATATAAACTGTGTTTTAAAACGGGTTGGCATTCAATCCTACCATCCTCTGTGTGTAAAAGCCCATATGTGCTATGAGTTATCATTTCCATGTCACAAAGATGTTGAAGGCACTGAGGGTGCTTCTTGCCTGAGTTACATACAATTATTTAATGACGAACCTGAGACTATAGTCTGGATGTCCAGACTCTGGGCTTCATCTACTGCCCCTGGGCTGAAGTCTGAATGTATTTATCCATGCATTCAACAAACGGTTACTGAGCGCCATATGTACCCCAGGGCCTGGGTGTGTAAGTACTGAACATTTAGCAGGGAGCCAGAAAGACGCAGCACCATAGCACTTGGCTGTAAAAAGTGCACAGTGCTGAGTAAGAGACGAGAACTAAACAGGTAAATGCACCAACACTTATAGGACCTCAAATAAAAAGGGAGAGCTGTGGATTAGGCAACAGGCTGTTGTAAGAATCCAACTGTATGTGTGTGTGTGTTGGGGTAGAGGAGGGAGGGTGGTGACAACAGTGAAATAGTGCTCCTTGCAAAGAAAATAAGACACTTGACATTTCTGAGATTGCGAATCAGTTGGGTTCTGTTCCCAGTGGGAATGAGCAGCAGCAAACAATGTTAGAGAACCCAGGGGATGTGCAGGACATTTGGCACATGGATACATTTTTGTTTTCAAATTTAATTGTCCTTCCTGGAGCGCTTAGTATCTGAAGGAGCGCAGTTAGCGACCCAAACCACGATTTTGTGACTCTAAGCCAAACCCCGCGCTGCAGCCTCATGGTTTACACAAAAGGAATGGGCACGAGCAAAGGCCACACGAAAGACCAAATCTAAAACTAACATCATTTCGCTTTTGCAAAGAACTAGTCCATTTTCTCCATTTTTCTGTTGTTAAGGTCATTGAGATGATGAAGCCCTTCTGTCTCTTCACAGAGAGTGTGTCCAGTGCAGTGTTTCAGGGCAGAAATAGGAAGTCAGGTGGTCAGTATTCACGTCTGGCCCTGCCAGGAACTAACCAAGTGATAACGATTCAGTTAAATGGGTCTTGGTTTCTCAGCTATAAAATGGTGGATAATAATCTCATAGGAATGTGGGAGGTAATGTATGTAAATTAAATTTCTGTTGTTTCAAATTACTCAGTTTTAATGTAAATGAGGTAATACACGTAAAGTCCTTAAAACAGTACCTAGCACGTACTAAAGGCTTAATAAGTGTTAGTTCTTCTTATACTATTTCTACCTACATATATTTGATGATTCTATTGTGAAATACAAGGGAACGTTGCCTCCTTCAAATACAGTTTGGCAAAAACAAACACAATAACCCATATTCCTGCTTAAACAACATATTAGCTCTGGATGTAACAGTGTAAACAAAAGCTCATTCTTGACTCATTTCTATTTTCTTAATTGCCCGCTCTTGCTTTGGACCTCAGCCAGGAGTCCGTCTTTAGCCATGCCACGGATGCATACACATCAGATTGTGTGTGTGCGTAAACAAGAACACCCGGCTCCTGTTGCTTCTGGGGGCTGCAAAGAAATGGCATTAAAAGTGAGTGATTTGAAACAACTGAAATTTAATTAAAAACAAAATTAAAAGTTGTTCCAAGCCCAGTGCTTCAGCCAGCAAGGCTCAGAGGAAATTAGTAAGTGGTACTAATAGCTGGATCCAATTCACAAACCTCTATGAAGAGGTAGTCAGAGGGAAGAAGATGCATACTCTTTAGATGAAACAATTAAAGATCACTTCTGAGAAATAATCATGAGCGGTATCCCAGGGCAAAAAGGAATATTATTAGCTGGTGTGTTTCTTTTTTGACTTTCTCATTTCCATTACGGGAAAGTGCCCTGAAATTCCCCAAGCAGCGTCTTCTATGGCAACAGACAAGGGTACCGATTTTGAAGACCAGACTTAAAGGAGTGGGAGGTGGGGCAAATTCCTCTTAAAAAATAATTGTCGCCCACTGCCTGACATTCCACAGGACCAATTCATCTATCCCTTAAAATTTCAAGGACTCGGGTTGCTTAGTAAAATTCCAATCCCCTTCAAATCAGGGGTCTCAAACAATGAGTTGACAAGCACCGGCTGGACACTGGGGACTGGGTTCCAAGATGATTAAGTGAGCTGGTTCCTGGGGCACCATCATGGATGAGATCCGAGTGGGCAGGAAGGCTGTGGTCCAGACAGAGCAGGGTGGCAAGTCCAAGGGGGAGGTCAATTTGTTCTCAGTGCAGCATGGAGACAGGCAGAGGGGGAAAAAACAACTACGAAAAACACCAAAGACTACCAGGAACCAGGAAGATACAGAAAATGAGCTGAAGGTGATACATAGGGCGGGGAGGGAGATGCCAGGGAGAGAAGTAACCAGGATGCTGAGACTTCCTGTGAGTCTCAATGGGCTGGAAAGGAGCTGGCCCCGTTGAATTTAAACACACAAAGTTGAAGCGGGTAGCAAATGCCCTCAAACAAAGAACACGCATCAGAACCCTACTTCACTGAACACCGGTTCCCTGGCTGGTGGAAAGGCAACCAAAACGCCCATTCCACAGAAGAGCGGATGACTGCTCGCCTCTGCACCCCTACCTCACCCAGTCCCCCAGAAGCCGTGCAGATCTCATTCCAGATGGTCCATCAGTCTAGTGGCTCTGAACGTGCTCTGCCTGGAACACACTTTCCTCCTTCATACCCTGCACGTCTGGGTTTAAATGGCACGTCCTCAGAGAGGTCTTCTCTGACCACCAGATCTGAGCTTGCCATCCCAACGCGCCTCTTGGTTTTAATTGTTTTCCACCATTTCAATTATTTTCACAGCGGCTCTCATTTATTTCACTGCCACAATGTATTTCGGTATTTTGCTAATTTTCTTTGGTGTCTGTCTCTTGCTGAGAATCAAAGTGTTATGAAGGCAGAGGCATTCATAATGTCATTTTCAGGACAGCATCTCTCTTGCTCCAGGACACATAAGGATACATGAAATAAATATCTGTCCAATGTGCGAGTAAGTTCGGTGAAGATTAAATAAGACATCGCAGGTCGAACACCTAGTACACTGCCTGTCACATCAGAGGCGCGTGATGACTTTTAGCTGATATTTTTAGAATCATCTAATATTATATTGATTTAGATTCTAGCAGTGAGCTTGATTCCGGGAGGGCAGAAGGATGGAGAGACTGAGAAGGCACCCGGAGGGCTCCAAATACCGAGTTGCTGCCTTCGCATTGTGTCTGGAACCCCCGATGTGCTGTAACACAGATAGCTGTGTACACGGATCTTACTGGGGAGCCTGAGGACGGGGAGGGAGTGGTGCAGAAGGCTGACACAGCAGGTCCATCAGGGAGAGGGGGGAAGCTGAGACCAGTTCTCTTTTGTACAAACCAGTTTCATCTTACTCTCAAACAAATTCTTTGAGGAGGAGGATGGATCTGTCCAAGATCAACCTATCCTTGATGCTCAGCTCAACCCCTACTTTCTCCAAGAATCCTTTGAGATCTGGGGTGCCTGGGTGGCTCAGCTGGTTAAGCATCTGACTCTTGGTTTTGGCTCAGGTCATGATCTCAGGGTCGTGAGAAGAAGCTCTGCATCATGTTCTGCATTTGGCATGGAGCCTGCTTGGGATTCTCTCTCTCTTTTTCTCCCCCTCCAGCCTCTTCCCACCCTGCTTATGTGCACTCTCTCTAAAAAAAATTAAAAAATAAAATAAAATAAAATAAAATAAAAATAAAATAAAATAATAAAATAAAATAATAAAATAAAATAAAATAAAATAAAATAAAATAAAATAAAAAGAATCCTTTGAGATCTGCCTCAGTGAGAACTGTCTTCTCCATCTTCCATTCTGTTCCAGAAGATACAGCTTTGTAAACCACGCAGCTTATGTTTCCTGGCTCAAGGCTGCTGTTCAAGCATCCATCTCCTCGTTAGCTCATGTCTTGAATGGGGAATAGATCATACTAGGCTCCACTCCATGTTGGAGACTGACAAAATCTGGAGCCTAGAAAGTAGAGGAGACGTTGCTTGCCTCAAAGTAGGACATGGTTCAGCCGGGAGATAACCAGACGGAGACATCAGAGAGCATGGCCAGCGCGGTGATGAAGCTGTCCCAGGCACCTGTGGGCACACAGAGCAGAGCCCTGCCTCCTCTGAGGGCTCAGGATGGCCACGTCGGGGCTGAATGCTGAAGTATGAGAAGGCAACAGCTAGGTGGAGGGGATGGAGTAGGCAATCTAGGCAGAAAGAAAGGGATGTTTGCAAAGCAACAAAAAAGACCCTTCAGGGCCTTCAGGGAACAGCCCCGTTGTGGGGCGGGTGAGCTGTGAGGCGGGGAACAGGCAGAGAAGGGCCCAGGGTAGCTCCTGGCCTCCAGACGAGCAACCCGCGGAGCCAGCCACTCTGCACCGCCTTCACCCTCCCGACGGGGCGGCAGCACCACCTTTCATCAGTCCCCTACTTCACGTGTGACCCCAGCCCCACGGCGGCCGCCCCGCACCTCCCCTCAGGTCTCGCTTCCGTGGCTGGTCCCACGCTCAGCCCATTCACGTGGCTCTGGGTCTGTGAGGGACCGGCCGCCCGGAGCCCTGGTGCTCGCAGGCCACGCCAGCTCCCGAGGCCCCACCGGGCCCGACCACGCGGTGAGACTCCACCTGAAATACTGTCACACCCTCCAGCCTTCCGGGCAGCGCCGTGAGAAATCCGCCGGATTAGTTTTGCTCACCTGGTGACATGGCTTGCTAGTGATTTTCATGCGGCGAGATTTGGAAGGTCCTAATGCCGTGTCATCTTCAAAGTTGCCTGCACTTTTTTTTCATCTCCTTTTTTCCCTACAAACATAGCCGAGAAGTGGGCATCTGGCTCTTGATCTTCGCATGGGACGATCATGAGCACAACGGTCAGGATGGCTCGCCCCCGAGCGTGTTTCTACTGTTCAGGTTCTAGCCTTCAGCCACCTGTTTCCTCCTTGCAAGCAGCGCCTGAGTCCTGGCACGCTGGCACCCCCATTTTCCAGAGGATGGAGCTGTGCCACGGGAGAGGTGGAGTTAGGGTGCGAAGCCACATACTCCGCCACTGGCATTCGTGGTCTTAACGGCCACACTTCACGTGTGGGGTCACCAGCTCTCAGGGACACCAGGAGGCAGGCGCAGGGCCGTCTGTGGATCCTTTCCTCTCCTCAGCCCCTCCTCGCAGTAACTCCCTAAATGTCCATGGCTCCAGCCCTACTGGGACTCCCTTGTCCTCCCTCTCACTTCGAATGCCCTGGTTTAGACACCATCATCCAGGCTAAATGGAACAGCCCCTTAGCAGGTGCCCCGCCTTCCACGGTGGCCACTCGCACTCACCTTCTACACTGTGGTCAGTCCGCGAGCCTTTACTGAACACCCACTGAGTCCCTGGAGGTTTCACAGGAACAAGATAGCTACTCTCTGTGCCCCTAAGGGGCTGAAGGGGGCATTAACTGAGCACTGACTATGTGCCATGTGCGCGTCCACCGCTTCATATTCGGTCACTCGGCTGCCCTCGGAGGTGCTTTACTGCTCTCGCCCTCATTTCACAGATGTGCAAACAGAGGCTTAGGAATTAAATAACAAGTTCACCGCTACCCAGCTAGAAAATACCAGAGACAAGTAGGGAACCTAAGGAGTGTGATTCTACATCCCAGACTCGTCACCAAATCAGGCGTCGCATTGCAAATCGCGGTTGCGAATGTGCTGAGTGCATGTTTATCAGGGAGACCGAACTTAGACGAGGAGGGTGAAATGCCAATGAAAGTGGGTATTACTGAGGGCCTCCTGTTTGTCAAACATTGTGCTCAATGCTTGACAGATATTATCTCATTTAATTTTCCTGGGAGGAGGCTATTATTATCATGTGCACTCTATAGATTAAGAGATAGGCCAGAAAGGTTAAGTAACATCTGTAATATCAAACAGCTATTAATTCCCAGAGCCAGCATTTGAACCCGGATGCATCTGACTCTCCAGCCTGAACCCTTCATTACCATCTTGCGTGGCCTTTTGTAAGAGCAACCGCGACCTCGACATTCCCGTTTAAGTCCTTGAGCGGCTCTAGGACTTCCAATCACTTCCATGAGGAGAGCTCAGCAAAGAGACTCTGCTCTTCCGTCTGCCCCTCCCGTTAGTTCCCGTTGTGCCCCTTGGAGCCTGGGATGCTTTGGGTGTCATTTGTTCCTGCCACACCTTTTCTTATGCTGTGCTCTTTGTCTGAAACACTGTCTTGTCCTCACTGTCTCCTGGATCTCCAACAGAGTATCCTCTCACTCCCAATCCTGCCCATCCAGCTCCTTCCAACGGGACAAATCCTCTCACTCCCTAAGGCTTCACCCAGGTCTGGAAAGTGGAGACTACTCCAGGTTTCCCCGGCAACCTTGCTGACTATGGCCTACGTGCCCTACCTGGTCCAGATTAGGATTTGCCTTCTATTGTAGTCTTCTGCTTTATAGTTATCCTGTCACTTTAAATAACAGGTGTGAGCTTTTTGAGGATATGATTAGCATTTACTGAGCACCTGCTATGGGATATTTTCATACCAGCCTCTATTTCATCTTCAGCATCACCTTGTGAAGTAGGGGCTAAGAGCTTTACTTTGGTAGATGGTGAAATTGCTGGCTCAGAGCAGTGAGTGACTCGCCCAAGACCCATATTTAGTAAGGAGAGAGATGCAGACTTGCACCTGTGGTTGTCTGATTCTAAATCTCTTGTGTTTTTGCATCTCGGCCTCCTTCAGAGTTGACGGTGTCCCAGAGTATGACTTCTTACCCTGCACAGATGCTCAGCAACGGTCAGCTGAAAGCCTTAATATATGGATTCACCAATAAAGCCCAAACGGGAATACACGCAAGAGGGAATACATGGAAAGCTCAGGGGTGCTCCGGGCTCTGGGGACCATTCAAGCTGCAGGTAAGATGCCCAGGCCTTTAGCAAAGGTTCAGAAAGTTGCTAACAGCTGCCTCCAAACCAAGGCTGAACAGCTGCGATATGTTTGGCTTAGATCATCCAGAGGGGTGGCTGGGGAGGAAAGCCAAACAGCAAGGCTCTGCTGGGCATCAGGGACCTGATGGAGGGAGTGCAGAGAGGCAGGAGGGATGTGCAGGTTTTAATTATTCCTCCCATCTCATCTCTACCCTCTGCATATGATACATTCTCTCCCTCCCATACTCTTTCTGGCATCCGAGATGTTCAAGGTCCCTTGGCAGCTGAAGCTGGGAACTGGGGACGGGGAGGCATCTTTCCCACCATGGCCCGGCTCCTCACCACTTCTTTTTTCATCCCAGAAGCCTTGGGAGCCCACAGTCCCTGCCCAAGCTTGGCTGTGATCCTTCTAAGCTTTCTTCAAATGGCAACTTGTGGGCTGTGAAAGGTTTGCTCAGCTGCCTTTGCTCCCAAGATCCTCACTCAGGGGCTGCCCAGCCCAGAGAGGCCCAGACAAGAGTCAGAAGAGATGGGGCTGCTAATGGGATGGTGGCATCAAAACTCCAGAATCCTGTACCCAATGGGAATAGTAAAAGGGGACTTTGAATCTCAATATTTGTCATTCCACTTTTAGAATGTTAGGGCAGGGAGGAATTTTAAGTACCATCTTGTTCCCTTCCCAGATTGTAAAAGGGGAAAAAAAAAACCCACAAAAACAAAACTGAGGCCCGGATAAGCAGAGATTGCCAAAGTCCTGGGGAATTCATGGCAGAGGCACAGCCCAACTGCAAGCATCTAATTCTCTGTCTACCACCTTCTGTATCCACTAATTGGAAATCGTTTTGCTCGACCCCTTCCTGCCTGTATGACACTGAGGTGGTCACATAAGCTCCCTGGGCTTTAGTTGCCCTTAAATTTAAAATGGTTAGGATAATGTCTGGATCTCCTTCATGCGGTATTAGAATTAAATGAGATAACCCTTTGCAAGGTACTTAGCAAAGGGCCTGGCACTTCGCAGTGTTCTGTAAATGTCACCGATTATTAGTGTTGGTATGAGCTCATCACTGGGAGGCTTGACCAGCAGGGTCTTCATGCACCCAAAGCGTCCACGCCCCTCCGGGAACCTGCCACCTTCCGTCACCCAGCTCCGGGTAACCATCAGTGGCTCTGAGACCCAGCTCAGGTAAGATCTTGCAAGGCGTCCCCCCCTTGGCCGTACTCCCCACCTCCAGTTTGGGGTGTGCGACTGCCCTTCTTCTCTGTCCCCACAGCATCCAGGACAACTCACTCTCTCTCTCTCTCTCTCTCTGGAGAGGTCAGATATGTGTTTTATTCGTGTCTGCACCCCAGACATCTGCACATGCCATGGAGCAGGGGATGTGTGATACTTGTTGATCAAGGGAAGGGAAGGAGGGAGGAAGAGAGGCAAGAAAACAGGCATTGTGCATCAACAAGGAAGTGTTGCTATGAACTCATTCTTAATTATTTAATTTCTTCCTTTTGCCCAAGCTAAGCCTCCCGATTGTGGTACCTTCTACAGATGTGGCCATACCCACCAAAAGCTCTTTCCAACTCCTTTAATGTCTTTATAAATAATAACGTTATGAACAACAGAAAGGGAACAGCACCACGTTCTCATCATCAGAACTAGCCTCAGAGTTGGCCAAGTGATTCCACATTCATCAGCCCATGACACTCACTTGAAGCACCGAGTATTAACAATGCTTTTGGGATGAGGAAATTGAGGCTGAAGGTAAAAACAAAACAAAACAATAACCTCCAAAAAACAAACAAAATAAACCTAGAAAACAGAATACCTGGGAATAAAGCTCACATCTCCTGGGTCACAGGTCAACGCACTTAACCACTGCCCCAGGTCACCTTCCCTCTCCCAGCACTGCACCCCTGCCTCACCCCTACACTACTCTGCAGACACCAAGCCGGCAAGGATGAAACATTTAACTATAACCTCAAACTCCATCTCATTGAAGCTGCCATCCATCACTCTCTCCTCCCCGTCACAAAGTCAAAGTCGTCTTCTGCTCACAACAGCAGAATGGAATTATTAATGAGAAGAAATTAAATTTCCCTACCACCCTTTCAATCGTCCTCTGCCCCCAGTTCGTGGAATGGATTTTTGGACTCAATGTGCTATCAAAACACAGAAATTAGTCTCCAATTTTGGACGTCAAACTCAGTTATCCCTTTTGTTAAGGAAGGGAATTAATAACAATTCATCCTGGTCAGACGCCAAGCCAACATCTTAGCACAGAGTGTCATTAGAAATCCCAACCCAACTGGCTGTTGTGATATCTTGAAAAGCTTGAGCATGTTCAGCTGCTTAGCATGGTTTTCCAGGGTTTATTCTCCCTCAAGCCCCTTGTCACTTTTAACCTGGAGATCAGTGACTATTTAAGGAAGAAATGGCTTGAAGCATTTTTTTTTCCTTCCATGGATGTGTGGATTTAGACTTTTCTAATGAAAAGGTTGGAGGGGAAAAATACCAGATCCCACTCTAGAGGGATATCTAGATCCCTCACCACTCCAAGCACCAGCTCCAAGCCATTGCTGAGCAAACTGCCCATTAAGTACACGAAGAGGGAGAAGGGAAAGAAGTTTTCACAGTTTATAATTATATTACCAGTTTCATTACAGATCTCATTTTAATTCTGACTGAAACTAGCCTGGCCTTCTCCCTGCACCCTCTCATGTATAGTTATTAAATCTGGGTTGGAGTTCAACCTTTTCTTCCTGATTTCAGCATATTAATATGGTTTATTGGTATTTCATTGCCACCTCCCCCTCTTGGGTGTTCCGAATCTCAGCTCAATTTATATTTTCCCCTCTTCCTGGGCTTCTGGATGAAGCTTGCTTCATTTTGGTGTTGGCGGGGGGCGGGGGGAAATGTGATTTTTATTGGAGTTTCTTATTTTGGGGGATGGGAACGAAAATGGTGGGGAGCAAAGTCAATCACAGAGGAGAGGCAAACTCAGATTTTGTGTACTGTCATTCCCCAGGATGTATCTTCTTAGGGCATCGAGGTCCACTTGCCTCCCCGCCCTCCCCTCATCTCACGGACACAATGCTCTTTATCTGCCTACTGAAGCCTCTGTTAGGTTTCACAATAGGTTAGGACATGAATAAGCTGTGGCCCTCTGTTTTCATTCAGTGAATGCTTCTTGGTGACACACACTCTGTTTTGGACACTGTCCTAGATGCTAAATATAATGAGCAAAACAAAGAGTATCTCTAGCCTTATGGAGCTTACAACTTGGGAGGGAGAGCCCAACATTAACTAGATAATAAATAATTACCAACTGAAATAGCTGAAATCAGGGAATAGTGCAGGTCTCATGGAGAATGATTAGGAAGGGACTTAAAAGAGGCTGGGATATGAAAAAGGGGAGGTCAGTCACTTTATGGTAAATAAATTTGTCCAAGAGAAATGAAAGAAGTGGGGAGAAAATTTTTCAAGCAGTGGGAACAACTTGTGCAAAGGCCCTGAGGCAGAAGGCAGCCGAGTTTATTTAAGGAACCCATATAGAGGCAGTGGAGTAAGTTGAGGCTAGATAGAGATGTAGGCAGGGACCTGATCTTACAGGGACTTAAAAGTCATGTTATGAAGTCCAGTCTTTAGAACAATTATAATGGGAGGTACTTAAACAGGTTTTAGGAGAAGATGCAATATGTCAAGATAATTCATTTTAAGATATCACTCTGTTTGTACTGTTGAGAACAGACTGGAGGGGAGCCAGATTTGACATAGGAGGCCAGTTCCTACAACTATGGCAGTTGTTCCAATGGCATATTCATATCAATAACAGTTATGGAAGGTAGACTGTAGGATTATTAAAAAGGTACAAATACAATGCTATGTAGTTTTCAAGGAAGGGGAGATTATTTCAGACTAGAGGGTTTTGGATTTTGTTTTTTTTATTTTTATTTATTTATTTTTTATAATAAATTTATTTTTTATTGGTGTTCAATTTACCAACATACAGAATAATACCCAGTGCTCATCCCGTCAAGTGCCCCCCTCAGTGCCTGTCACCCAGTCACCCCCACCCCCCGCCCTCCTCCCCTTCCACCACCCCTAGAAATTTTTGAGGTTTTGCTAAAGAAAGTTTTCTAAAGGAAGGAGAAAATTAAGTTAGGTTTTAGAGATGGTAGGGTTGCAGAGCATGGAAATTTAGGAAGGGTACTCATGGTTTAGGCAACTACTTACAGGGAGGAAGACACAGGCAAGGAAGCCCATCTGCCATAAGAGCATGGAATGCATGCAAAGCAGTGAAAGACAAACAGGGCAGAGACTTTGCTGTGGAGAACTTTTATACCTGAATATGTTCTCTGATGCTCAAAGGTCTGTAATCAACACTGAACATTTTAAAATAGAGTCCAAGACCCTGCCAGAGAGTAGAAGGTCCAAGGAACTACTCTTGTTAGACAAGTTTCTTTGCAGTTTGTGATTAAGCAGCCACCTTCATCATGGTCTATTTTTTCCTTCCAAGAGTTGAAAATACTCCTTCCATGTATTTGAATCACTACACACTAGTTCTAAAGTCAGTTATAACCTTATTCTTCATTAAAAGCACGAAGCCACATATTAGCTCTCTCTCTTGGGTTGAAAAGCATGAAGTAGGAGTAGGAGCAAATGAAAGGCTGAGACTCACTGTATACAATGTTTGTGTCCAAAAGCAGCTACACACGTGGCTTATTAATAAAGTAGGCCATTCTAATGATGGGCATTTCCACTTCAGGATTTCATAGGCTGGTAAGGAATACTTATACCCCAAATTCCACAGTCATAGAAAACAAAGAAGATTTGAATATCACCTAGTCTGATCCAAAAGGCAATGCTAACAACTTAACTTTATCTTAATAAATAAATATTTTTGTATGCATGTTTTCATGCAATTTACATAGCACATAAAAAACTGTATCTGTGCATATGTGTGTGTGTGTGTGTGTGTGTGTGTATTTAGCCAAGTAAAGCATTCAAGAGAGATCCCTAGACTTCAGTCTTTCCTGAGTTTTACTCCATTTCTGAGCCTAGGCAAAGAATGAGTGACGCTTAGGGATGAGGTAGTAAAGAAAAAACAAACATATTTGAAAGTACAAAAATTAACTGTTTTAAAATTTTATTTTCTGATAAAATGGCTCTGAATCAAAATATCATGTACCCAAGTCAACTTCACTTTTCCTCTATGGCTTCACGGAAATATGGTCATCTCTTCTCAGGAAATTTCCTATGATGGGGAACTCTTTACCTTGCAATGACCCCTTTCCAATATTATACAAAAATGATCACAACTACTAACATTTATATGATTTATTGAGCCATTACCAGGTCTCTGGAACTGAGCTAAAAGCTTTATGAGCATTATTTCATTTATTCTTCACAATAACTCTATGAGATAAGTATTGCTACTATCCCCACTTTATAGATAATGAGGCTGAAGCTAAGAAAGTGAAGACGTTTTCAGACTAAGGATCATTTGATCTCATCTCTGGCCACCCTTATCACCAAGGTAGCTCTAATTTTACTTCCTAGAGACTTTCAAGTCTGTCCCCTTTTCAATACAAGTAATAACAGCTATGGTCATATTTGTCAAAGAGTGGAACATGGGAGGACCTTGGACCAGGGGTTCAGGTAGACTTGGACTTTCATACCTTGCTTTACTTCTGTGTCAGTCTGGCCAAATCACTTAACATCTCTTGAGACCTACCCTCCATGTATGCAAAATGGGGATGCTAAATGCTGCCTCACAGTTCTTCTATGAGACTTGAATGATTAAATAACTCCATGCAAGTGTATGCACACTACCATATTTATAATAGATTTACTCAATAATATTAGGTTCACTTTTTGATTAGGTTCCTTCAACTCTTCTTATAAAGCAATTCTCTTCCACCCTTTCCTTAAGAGGTCATTAGGTATCTATAATGTTTTTCCAGTCTCGCCTACAAAGCCTCTCTTTTGGACAACTTCCAAAATATCACTCACCTTCTCAAAACCTAAGTCCCAGAATATAAAAGAATATAAAAGAGAACTCTGGATGTAGTGTTATTTCTCTACACTAGAATGGGGCAATCTCACCCATTTAATCTAAACAATTTATTCTTTTAAAAGTTGTTTCTTCTAGGGCACCTGGGTGGCTCAGTCAGTTCAGCATCTGACTCTTGATTTTGGCTCAGGTCATGATCTCAGCATTGTGGGATTCTCTCTCTCTCTCTCTCTCTCTCTCTCTCTCTCTCTCTCTCTCTCTCTCTCTCCCTGTAGAAAAAAAAAGTTGTCTCTTCTACTGGCTTACTGCAGGGGTAGCATATTGGATAAAGATATCCTGACTTATACTGGGAGCCTCAAGGAATGCACAAACTGACATCTCAAATAAGATCAGCTTTTAAAATTAACCAATAACCACTCATTCATAATGCCACCTACATGACAATTTGGATGAAACCCAAATCCATGTTACCAGGGATGCTTTATTATAAAACTCATATTCACATTGTATTTGGTGTGATCACAACTACTGCAGCTACAGCATGAGGCAGCTCCATTAATATGACTTTGATAAAATCAAAGATGGAAGAAACCAAAACCCCTTATCAGAAACCCAAGGGGTCTCAAGGAGTTATTACATCTGCTGGATGGGAAACAAGTGACAGAGATATTAATGTATTAATGCAGCTCTCAAACTTCTGTTGATTGATCACAGAATTCTCATTAAGAATATTAATACTTGGCCTCCACTCCTCGAAAATGTGATTCACTATTTCTAAGGCTCACCAGCCCAAATGACCTAAATGCAGATGACCTACAGGCCACAGCTAAAAAAATACCAGCTGAATTCAGTAAGTTTAGACACAAACCTAGTCCATGTCTTCACTGTGTACTAGCAGGGAAAAAAAGCCAGCCACTACTGGCCTTGAGAAGACCAGACAAAGAAAGGGGCGATATTTACCAAGGGTTTGGATACAGGCTGTCAGGATTTATTGTTCATGCCAACCGGGGTCGGGACAAGTGCTACATTGTGCTGACCTTTACCTATAATGGGAAGTAAGCATCAGGTATAACACAAGTGCAGAATTTATTTTCTTTCTGAAGACCAGTTTCATTTCTCAGGTCCCTTCTTCAGGCTTCAGCACCAGACAGCCCAACAACCATGGTTGGATGAGCGCTCTAAGGGCTGGCAGGCTGGCAGCTCAGGTAAGGTTTCTGAGGAAGGTGAGAGACATGAGAACTGTCTTGGCCATGATCCTTGGGTGGCTTTGTCTCAATGGAGTCTTTCCCATTTAATGGGGGCTGCTTTCATCCTGATAGGCCTTGTTATGATGTTGTTTATAACTCAGCCGGTAGCTGTAGGTGGGGGCCAATATTATGGTGTGTGTGTGTGTGTGTGTGTGTGTGTGTGTGTGGTGTGTGTGTGGTGTGTATGTATGTGTTGATAAAATCAAAGATGGAAGAAACCAAAGCCCCTTATCAGAAACCCTATATATATATATATATACATACACACACACAGCATATATATATAATCATATATATATAATATATATATAAAATACTGTTTACTGTATTTATGGTATGTATCAATGCATTTACAAATATTAATGCCAACCGATAATAAAGGTTCAGGAAAATAGACACCAGCATCACTTCCCCTCTTGCCTTCCTTTATAACACTCTAGGATCTCCAGAAATCAGAGCTGGAAACTCCACTAGTCCAATTCATATAAATTGTTCTTTGTCAGGCCCTGCCCGACCTCCATAGAAAACTGGATTCCACCCTTTTCCAAGTCCTAGTTTTCTTATCTGTGAAATGAATTTAATAAAGATCACTTTGGAGAGCTGGCGGGGGAATGGAATGTGCAACACACACAGATTATCCACCCACAGGAGGCACTGGGATCATGCTGGGAAAGGTCTGCTTGCCGAGAACTATTGGACACTTATGCACCTGACTTTATGTATTCATTGTTCTCAGGATTCCTGTTGATCCCCAAAAGAATCATAGTAGAATCTGTTAGATTCTATTAGAATCTATCAAAATAGAAGGATCTCATCTATTTAATTTCTTTCACTTTTTTGTCCTGCTGTGTCCCAGCTTCTAATGTCTCTTCCTTTATGCATCATTTTAGGAATAAGAGTAATAATGTTGCTATTTATTGAGCAATAATAATGTTTTAGATCTTTTACTGGTATTTTATTCACATGATGTTATTCAATCTTTTCAAAATAATCTCCATTTTACAGATGAGAAAAATTGAGACTCAGGGAGCTTAACTGACTTTCCTATATTTCACAGCAATAAAATAAGGAAACTGGAATTTGAACCCAAACAGACTTATTTTAAAGGACACATTCCTAACCAAAACAATGCAAAATGTAGGGAAGGGGGTTCCATTTAACCTTGAGATGAGACCTTTTGGGCTAGCTCCCCTAGAGGTGCCTGCCATATTTGTACTCTCCAGTACTTGTACACTCCATGGTCAGTTTCAATTATCCTTGATCTCTATGTAATTCCTGCTTTAGTTTTCCTAGACTCAGTCTCCCCTTTCTTCATTGAGATCTAATAGAAGATTTCCCATGCAACCAATCTTAAATCTGCTTTAATTCAGGTTCTGTTCATTCATTCAACACATATTTACTGGGCATCTACCAGGCAGTGTGCTTGTTATCAGGGATATGATATCTCTCCCAGAGGCCACAACTCCTGCCCTCACAGGGTTTCCATTCTAGAGGTAGAAACAGATAACTGTACAGGAAGTTGTAAAGTTTTTAATTTATGACAGAGGACAGAATAAGGACCACTGAGAAAGGGCATCTCTTAATTCATCACATTTTTGTCTATCCTTCTGAGCCATCACAACAATTTTGGAGTTTTCTTGGGGGATCCCTTGATTTTGCAATTTACCAACTATATGTTATCTGAAAATCTGATAAATATGGAATTGTAGGTTTAACAATAACCCATTAAGATAGGGATTGTTACTATACTTATATCGTAGATGCAGACTGAGGCTCAGAGAGTAAGTCACTTAGCTATAGACACAGAAGATAACAGATTCAGCTATTTGAATTCATATTTGTATTGTTCTATAACCTGTGCTCTTAGCCACTAAAGTATTTACCATGACCCTGAGCAGGTTACTTAGACTCTTAGGAGCTCTATTTTTACATGCATGAAAATATTCAAAATTTGAATGTTGCTATAAAGCCTATCATTCTACAGTTAAAGAGCAGAGACTATTGAAGCTAAAATAAGGTCACATGCTTTCAACAGTGGCCAAAATTTGTCCTTTTGGTTTTTCCAAACTCATTGTTCATCACTCTTAGTCTTTTATCTCTATATGCCAACCACATCCAGGCTCTGGTAATTCTTCCAATCCCAATCTTCATGAGCCTCTATGACTTAGGTGCTTCTGTAAATTCAATTCCTTTTGCCTCCCTCCACTACTCCTTTGTTATCTCACACTCAACATTTTTGCCTGTTATACATGCACATGTGATTTGACAGGAATGTACCACAAGTATTGTGCTTAGGCCAGAAAATCAACTGCATGCATATAAAATGAGAAAAACTAAACTTATTTGCAGTTCAGATGAAAAACAAGTAGAGGCTCAATCACATGGTGAAGTGGGAGCAATCACAGGATGCATTAATAGAAGCCTGAATGATACAGAGAAAGGAAGTGGAAGTTCTGCTTTGAATAAAATATACTAAAGGGATTGGTGCTATGTTCTGAACATGAACTTACAAATTAAACACAAAAGTGAGTTACAGTGAGATAAATCTGACAAATACTGAGTAAGGATCTCAAAAACAACCAAGACATATCCAGCTGGAAAAATCTTTAAAAAAATAATGGTGCTAATATGGTGCAAGAAGTCAGATGGGTGGTTGGTTACCTCTGGGAGGGCTTTCATGGGTAGGGAGCATAAGGAAGTTGTGGATACTGGGAATATCTTATGGTTTGATCTGGGTGGACTCTTATGGAAAAATTTATTAAGCAGCATACTTCATATGTCTTCTTCATTGTATTTATGATAACCTTTAATACACTTAAACACAGTAGTACCAAGCACTTGGACAAGCATTTGGGGAAATAGGTGCCACCACATCCTGTTGGAGTATATAAAGTGGAACAGATTTCTGAAGGGCACTTTAACAATAGCTATCAAGCACCTTAATCAATTTCTTGGGCCATGCTTTGCAAATGATTATAGTGGCTACAGTGTCTCATTAATTCAAAGTAATTGGGTGAAGAGTAGGATATAACATTTACAGGGGATGAGATATGAGTATTCTCCAGGATATTTGGGAAATTCCAACAAAGCTTATATGATCTTGTCTGTCATGTTTTTTAATTAGCAAATAGTATTTGGGGATGGATATTTTTAGTTAGGAATGGATTCATAAGCAATAAGAAAGAGTAGGTTCTCTAGCTCAATCTTTCTGCACTCACATTTGAATTCTTCCTCTATTTAACAAAATTTAACCTTACCTATGGCAAAGAGCAGTCTGTGGTTCCGTTTAAATAATCCAGGATTCCAAGTCATAAGGGCTTCTTTCAAGCCCTTTAGATGCTCCCCCCCTCTTTTTAAAATAATCTAATTGTGTGCCATTTGTGGAGGACATTTGACCAGATGGGTGCAAGGTGATGAGCAGGTATGGGGCATCTTTTATTCTTGGTTCTTACCATCTGCAATGAAGTGCTCAGGCACGTGCAGAGTCACCTTCACGGTGAGTGGACAGGACATCTGAGTGCCACACACCATGGCCAGGATGCAGGAGCTCACAGCAATCAACGTCAAGGCTGTCTTGTTCACTGGGCTTTTCAGCAAACCTAATAACAAAAATATACACAAAGATGCCTAAGTTCATGAGGTGATAAAATAGGAATAGCATGGAATTTGGGAATCTTTCTATTTTCCAAATGGAAAGCTGGGGAAGGAAACCATTTTTTCCAACTTCTGTGCTTGTCATGACATAGCAGCCTTTTATGGGTCTCAACTTCACTCTCTAGAAAATGGGCTTATTATACCCTTCAGTGTAGATGAAAGAAACAAGCCTCATGAAAACTGTGCAATTCCCCTTCCTCCCTTCTTGATTAGCCTGGTCATCATTGATAATTATTTAAATGATATTAAATTCTCTACTGGCTTTATCAGCAAGTAGGAGGAAGTGAGAAGTGCTGAATTCACAGAGCCTAGAGGAATGAGCATGGGCTTTGGAGTTTGACAACCATAGCTTCAACTTTGGGCTTTAGCCCTCACTGGGTGTGTCGTGAGCTGTTTCATTCTGTGAACCCCAGTTTCCGTACGTGTATGATGAGGACAGTAAGAAACAGCTCACAGTTTGTGGTGATGATTACTCCGCATGGTGTGTACACACAATGTCATCTAACTGGGTTTCACAGAATGGTGGAAGCTAATCAGTTCAAATTAATTTCACAGGTTTTTAGTGAGCGCCTACTATATAGACACACACAGAGCAGGGATAGAATAGTTTCTGCTCTTCGGGAGCTTCCAGGGTAGGGGGCAAAGGCAGGCTTATCCACAGCTAGTTACAATTCAAGGTAAGTTGTATGAAGAACTAATAGAGCGGGCACAGGATGGGGAGGGGAGTTTTTGCTCAGGAAAATTAAAGACAATTTAATGGATACAGTAGAATGAGTAGATTGGATTTGCATGGCCAGCAGAGCATTGGGCCAGCAAAGAAAGTCTGTGGACTGTGTCCTAACTAAGCCCCCACTGGGTCTCATTCTTTAAATTCTGCTATTCACATCTACTTTCAAGGTTTTGATTACTATTTTTAGAGCAATGGCTCCCAAATTTCTATCACCCACTAGGCTCTTCTTTTGAGCAAATCTTTATGCCCAAACCTCCCAGACCTCTCCCTCTGGAAGTCCCAAGGGCATGACATAAACATGTTTGAAACTGGACATGTCATCTTCTCTTTAAACCTTTACTGCCTCATCTACCTCCCTCTTCTGCTTCTCCTCCTCCTCCTCCCCACTCCCCAACTTATTGAGAACACCACCATTAAAACTGGCCAGGAGCTTAGATTCCCTTCACTCTTCCAGCTTCTTCCTTTATAGCATCTGTACAATCATGCAGTCCTATTTATTCTACGTCCTTAGTAGGTTCACCTCTTTCCCCTCCTCTCTTCTATTGTCCGTTTGCTTGTAGAATGAGCGAGGTATAGGCACATTGCCCCACCTTATTCCCTGCTGGAACCCCTTGACCTGTCTTATAGCATCTGGATACAGGATGCTGTCCATGCTCATTAGCCTGGCATCCAACGCCTTCCACGGTGGGCCTCTGCACCCACACCTCCTATTGCCCTCCCTTACCTGGCCAGGTGTGGGCAGGGCTGCATAACTGCAGTGCCATCCCAGTCAACACTTCATCGTGCTAACATTACCATAGGTATTATTTGTTTTGCATAGAAATCCACTTGTTTCCTTGACCCTCATTGCTCATTGAGATTAACCTCAAATGTAAACTGCTCTCCCTCTAGGCAAACAGCCTGCATGTGTTGTGTCTCTCAAAATATCTTGTTCAAACACTAGATTCTAGCAACTAGATGGTAAACGCCTCGAGGACAGGCACCGTGTCCTTTGCGTACCACTGTATTCCAATGCCTATCACTGTGTCTGGAACATGGTAGGTTCTCAGTAAACACATCTGCACTTCCAGGGATGAGAGTAACATATTAGTAAGCAGACGCAGGTGGTGACCAATCAAAAACCACGCCAGCCATAAACAAGCAACACTGCCAGATGGTGAATCCTAATACAGTAGGAAGCCTCATGGACAGCTGACTTTGGATTTTTCATATGGGTATTTATTTTTCTTAATAAACAGTGAGATTCTTGAAGGAAGGGATCCCATCTTCACCATCTTTATATCTCTCACACTAGGCTCAGTGTGAGAGAAAAAACCTGTACAGTCGTCTTTTATTTTTAATAATATAGGAAAATGCGCACTTGCGCGTGGTCCGCCCCCCACCCCCCTTTTTTTTAAACAAGTGTTATTTGTGCCGGGAAGAATTTGCTGTCTTTGTAATTTTAAAACTTTAAAATAAAATAGAAAAAAAAAAAAGCCTGGAACCTAGAAGTTCCTTAATTTAAGAATAACATCCTTATCTTTATTGCTAGTCCTAGGACAAGGCATAGCTTATGGTACAGACCATTTATCTATTTGTGGTTGCTGTATTTACTAATTGTTGAATATCTGTTAAATGGAATAGCAATAAAAATTTTAAAGTTGGTCCTGATATCAGGTAGATAGGAAATTCCTAAGCCTAAAATGGCCAGTAAAAAAAAGGGGAATGTATTTTCTCTCTCTTCTGGGAGCCACGGAAAGCTATTCCAAACTCTGAAATATAAATGCTTTAGTGACTAACTAATATAAGCAACCTAACATCGACACTGTCTCCTACAAAGGGTATGGACTAGGAGTTGGTGCTTTGTGTAAATCTTTCTTCAAAAAGTCAACATATTGCCCCAAGGCTAGATACTTAATAAAACCCCCCAAAATAGCAGTCAGCAGCAGCGCTGAGTTTCCACTCAAAATTCTCTGTTCTGAGGGGACGAACATGTAAGGATGAGTCCAGCATGAACATATTCTTGGGACAGTGACCCAGAGAGTGAGGTGTGGGAGGTAGAGGCTCTAGGCACTGGGGAGGCAGATGCCCTGGATGGAGAACAGTACCCTGTGGGGCTCCTGGAAGGCATCTCTCAGACACAGCCCACACAGCAGCAGAGGCGGATGTGACCAAGACATTCTTTTCACTAATTAACCAACCACCAGAAATGCCACCCAGGCTCCATAGGAAGAGGGCAGAGGGGCAGGTATGGGATTATTCACACTGTCTCCCTGGACTCACGCTGGCCTGACTGTCCTATGTCCTATGTCATTGAAACCTTCACAGTAATCCACACTCAATAAGAATTAGTGGGGGGGGGGGGAGAGTCAAGTTGCATCAGCGTATGGCCTCTCAGTTTTCTCCTCTGGAAAATAGGAACAAGACAGCATATCCTTTAATGGTATGGTGGGAACTAAATGAGACAGCAAATGCCAAACGCCTAGCACAGTTTTTGGCACATGGCAGGCCCTTAGTAAATGATCATTTCCAAGCCGAGTATCAGTATTTATCTAATCATTGATGGCAGAAACCAGGACACATTGAGTTCTGTGTCCAACACATTATCAGAACATATCAGGAACTGACTTGCTCTTTAAGGAACTGAAGACAAAAAGAGTGGATAGTAAGGGACAGTCAGATGAAGAGGGAGGGAGTGGAGGGGAGAATGTGAATGAACAGTGTCCTGGGGCAGCCATTTATTCAGCCGAATGCCTGAATCACCATGGTTGTCTCTGAAGTCCGGGAAGAAGAAAACATGCAGGTCAAGTCTGCACTTAGGCCAGATGCCTGTGGAGCTGTCCATGGGGCTTGGGGAGTTTCCATGGCAACTGTATCTGGCAGGAACTTCACAGTGGAACTCAAACAGAGGTGACTTCTTCAGAGGTCCTGGCCCAGGGAACTGATCATCAGCATTTAGCTCAGAGTAGGAGCTGTTGACAGCGGCAAGGTAGAAACTACCTCTCCCAAAAAACCCACCTCCTTCTCCTCCAGGCTCGTATGGCATCGTAGGAAGCAGAGACAGGGAAGAGAACCTCCATTTGTGGAATGCTTGCCGTGATCCAGGCTCTACACCTAGCCCTTACGTCTACCTATCCATCCGCCCATCCGTCCACCCATCTATCCACCCACCCACCTGCCCACCCACGCATCCATCCATCCAACTGACTTTTATTGAACATCACTTCTTTCTCTATACTGTTCCAGGCAAAGAGGAAATTATAGTGAACAAAGCCAAAGTTCTTGAAGCTTACATTTTAGTAGAGTGGAATTACCTCCCTTAATCCTTACAATGAACTGTTACCACTATCCCCATTTTACACACAAACAGAAGAAAATAACAACCATATGATTCTCAGGTCACCCAACTTGTACATAGCAGAGGAGAGATGAGAACCAGTTCTTTCCATCCTCTCCCCTATATCACATTATCTTCCACCTCACTCCAGAACAAAGGTCACACAGTGGCATCATGTAGTTGCAGAAAGAGCATAGCCTCTGAAGCTAGATATGGCTGTGTTCAAGTCCCGGCTTAACCACAGAATCTCCATGGGATGCTTGCCATTCAATCTAGCCCTAATAAGACAAAATATTCCCGTGTGAAAAACAGAAAGGGTGTTCTTCTTTCAGAGCTGATTGGAAGACAAAAGATAGCAAATGCGATTGGAAAAAAAAAATCAATAAATGGTAGCTCAGATCAACACATGATAGCTCCAGATCGTCACATGAGCATCGTCAGATGGCTAGGGTCATAGTTATACCTGTTTCACATCCTGGTTCGTAGTTTCCCCTCTCATCACTTGCAAGAGAGAGAGAGAAAGAGAGAGAGAGAGAGAGAGAGAGAGATTGAGTGCTGTGCTGTAGGAATAGAATTACACCAGGGCGTATTGATTGCTGGAACTGGAGAAAGTTAATAATCTAATTTCCCTTTCATTTCCCCTCCCTCCTACCCCTCAACTCTTCTCATGGCAACAGAGAATGGCATAAAACTCATTGCTGGAGAAATTCGACCGGAAATAACTCAGTATTGTTGATCCACACGCTGCCTATAATTTGGGGTTTGATTGATTCTCAGTTTGGAGATGCCAGGTTGAGGGAGGAAAATCACATTTAAGCTAAATTTGGAATTGAATCAATCACATTTTACAATGAAGAAAATAGATCTAACCCCATCAGACCACTGTGTGCAGAAAACTTAAAGCTGCCATACTCCTATTGATCCCTTCCTCCTGATATATCTCTGGGGGACAGGAGACTAAGTCCTCAGCTGAGAAATCATTTCTTCCTTCAAATGGCATATGGGGTTGGGGTCAGGAACGAGGATCTTAGGAGGCCAGGACATGAGAGCGGAGGAGCTGAAAAGGTAGAAAAGCCATTTAGGATAGGAGGGAGAGGCTGGATTTGGGTTTTAAACATAGAGATTTAAATTCAGACTCTCCCATTTCACTGTTAAATTGTGGCAAGTTACCTACACTCTCAGGGGCTCAGTGTTCTGGTCTATGAAATGGTGATTACAACCCATAACTGGTGGAGAAGCTGTTTAGATGAAATGGGAGATCGTAAGTGCAATGCTAAGCACACACACCTTATTTTTCCTTTCTTCTCAGTTCTCCAAATCCCCGCTGCTTGCAGAGATCAGCAGGACAGAAGGCTCTTTGTCTCAGGCTGGACTTCTGGCTCTTACACTTAGCTGCTGGCCCCCACGGGCAAGTCACCTCACTCCTCTAAACCTCAATGACCTTTCCTGAGAATGAGCGCATTCAATAAGTAGTTACTTGATGTGCATCTACTACGTCCCAGACCTCCTATCTTGTGCCTTCCTCTTATTTCCAGGGTCTATAAGAGTGTCTGAATGTGTTAGGTGCTCAATAAACATCGATTTGATGAATGAGTAAATGAATGAATGAATGAATGCTTCACTATTGTTCTCCATTCTACCCACGGGCTGTCAGTACTGAACTACTGCTACTGCTCCTTCTCCAGTCAAATGCATTCATTCACACTCTTTGGCAACGACTGGTCTCCCCGCCACCACCACCTCTCCAGGCAGAAATCATACGAAAGGCCGTTGAGAAGCTGCTAATCCTGCTACATGTCAGGGCGAGCACGTGCATCCTGGTGCTCCCCACTAACCTCACTGAATGCCTCATGAGATCCCTGCCGTCCCTGAGCTCCAGCACCTCTGTGCTTCCTCGTGTATTTCTGGAAACTAAAATTGGGACACATCCTCTGACAAGTGCAAGTGTCACACCGGCGGCCAGAGGAAAGAATCCTTAAAACCGTGACTCTCGGGACTCTGCGGAAGGCGGCTCCCTCTCCTCAGCCTGCCTCATGGCTGGAGAGTGCACATACTACTTTAGTGTGAGGTGTCGGGGCGGGGTGTGGGGGGGGACCAGTCGTTTCCTCCCTTCGGTCCCTGTTTTGCCCACCTGGAGCCAAGTCTCTCCTCACCTCCATCTTGGTCATGAACTAGTTTCTTGCGTTCTCTGGCTCTTTGACCTTGGCACTCTCAAATCCACAGTACCCTTTCCATCATTTGCAGCGTTCCCAATCTTCCATCTTCCATAAGGTCATCCTTTGTAAGCCTGTGCAGGGGCGTCTGGGGTGCTCAGTCGGTTACGCGTCTGCCTTAGGTTCAGGTCATGACTTCAGGGTCCTGGAGTCGCGTCCCATGTCAGGCTCCCTGCCCAGAGGGGAGTCTGCTTCTTCCTCTGCCCCTCACCCTTGCTCATGCTCTCTCTCTCTCACACACTCGTGCTCTGTCTCTCAAATAAATAAATAAAATCTTAAGAAAACATGTAAGTCTGTGCAAGCGTTCATCTAGCCTCCACATACCTAGAGAGACAGCAAACTCAATCCCTGTGAAGCAGCAATTCCCCTCTCAGGCAGTTGTACTCACAGCCCTGGACACTCACTCTACACACCAGCTTCTGCTGCCCAGGCCAAATAAGATGCCTCTAATACCTCCTCTTTGGGGGCAGCTATGTAGTTAGTGAAAGGTGGTAGTTAGGTTGTCTTGAGTCTTCTTTCTTCCAAACCAAACACTGCTAGTTTGACTTTATTTCTCCAAATTCATATTTTGCATAGATTTTCTTTTTTACAATGACTTTCCTAGCAGAGAATATCACCACTGCTACCATCACTGTCATCAGTTACCATCACCATCAGCATCACTATTATTTATGAAAACATTTATGTGCCAGACAATATAACGAAACATTTTTCACAGGGTACTTGACTTAATCTTTACAGAAACTTCATGAGGCGCTATTATCACTCATATTTTACACATGAAGAAACTAAGCTCACCACTCAGCGAGGGCCAGGCAGCTCAAAGTTTATGAAATGAAAAACCGTTTGGCTTTAGAAGTTCTTAGCCACTACCTCCATAATTTTTTTTTTTATCAACATGCCAGATATGGCTTGAAAAGAGAATAATTAACCCTAACTATCAAACTGCTTACAGACCTCAGCTTACCCTGGAGCCCGTGGGGACTACAATGGGGTGTTGACCTTAGGTCTTCAAGGGAGCTTCTCCACATCACCTGAGGGGATGTTACAAGGAGACTGGACAGTGAAGGGGCAGGTGGGCCCTTTCTGTTCCTTTCTGAGCTGCAGAAGATATTACATGGCCTCGACTAGCTCAGCGTGCTCCTGTGAGGCCAGTGGGCGAACAACTCTGGCTGGCTCTGCTCCATGGATAAAGCTTGGATTGTGGCCCCCTATCGATGATAAAGCCACAGGTGGCAGATGCAGAACGAGGCTCTTGGGGTCTCTCTATGGCAGCTGCAGACGGCTGGGCCTGGAAGTACGGATGTAACTTTAAGGTGATGACAGTGGAGACGTAACAATGGTGTTGGTGACAAAGACGGCACTGGTGGCACCACATTTTTCCACTGCTTATTAATTTACGAATTATTCCCAAATACCTCATTCACTTTTCACCAAAACTCCATGCTGTAAGCATTGCGACTATTCCACTATACAAATGAGCCTGAGACTTAATGGTGAACTCACGCTTAGACATCAGAGGAATAACTGGGCCTGGGAGCCACATCTGACCCACAGCCTAGTAGTGTCCTTTTCACGACACTATACCCAGGTCTCAATGGCGAGGTGTGGAGGTAACATGAGAACCTGTGCCCCCACCCATGGGCCTAGTGTCCACACCTAAATGTCCTGAAGGGCCACAACTGTATTTCTCATCAAACAAAATATATCTTGAAAACAAAATTTCCAAAAAAAAAAAAAATAATAAAATAAATAAATAAATAAATAAATAAATAAAAGAAAGAAAACAAAATTTCCATTTTCAAGGAACTCTGGGCTGTGCCAGATTCTATATTCACCTCTTGAAGTCCTAGAGTAGGTACATTTACATATCTGGTATTAAAATCTCTGAACAGGCCTGCACTACATTCTCTTTAGCAGAATTTAACCTGATGTTTTCCAAAACTATTAATATATTATGGAGCCATTATGCAATGAAACAAAGTAGGAAAAATGAGCCACTTTAAACATGTATACAAAGGTGACTATTAATTACACCTGCAGTTCCCAATAATTAACTGTTTCCCCTATGCCAGGCTTTGTGTTAGAGATTCTAGTTACAATAGCCTCCCAAAGGAGAGGTTACTACATCTAGCTAAAAATGGAACCCCAAGCCTAACCACTGGGAAAACCGAGGAGATTGTGATGGTCAGTCTTGTCTGACTCCAATGTCTAAATGCTTCTGGTTCCCAAGGATTAAAAGACAATGGAGCTTTACAGTGACCTAAAAAGATAATCTGCACCCTTATGTTCACGGCAGAATTATTCACTAAAACCAAGACATGAAACAACCTAACTATCCATGGACAGGTGCATGTGTGCACATATAGAGACACATATACATACATACACACGTACGATGGAGTATGATTCACCCATCAAAAATGAGAAAGATCCTGCGATTTGCGACAACACGGATGGCCTCTGAGGGCATAATGCTAAGTGAAATAGGTCAGAGAAAAGACAAATGCTGTATAATCTTATTTATACGTGGAATCTAAAAAAGAACAGAAACTAAAACAAACCCAAGTCGAAGAGATTAACTTTGTGGTTGCCAGAGGCCCGAGAGTGGGAAGGGAGAGGAAAAGGAGGAAGGTGGTCAAAATGTACAAACTTGAAGTTATAAGACAAATTAAGTACCAGGGGTGCAACGTGGCACATGATTACTACAGCTAACATTGCAATATGGCACACATGAAAGTTATCAAGAGGGTAAATGGGTTCTCATCATAGTGAAAGCATTCTTTTTCTTTCTTTTTTTTTTGTTTGCTTTTTCTTTTCATTGCATTTATAGGAGATGATGGATGCTGACTATATTTATTGCAGTAATCATTTCACAAAATATGTAAGTCAAACCAATATGCGCTGTACACCTTAAACTTCTACAGTGGTGCATGTCAATTATCTCTCAATTGGAAGAAGATTGTTTACAGAAAATGGAATTTCGGAGTCACAGAAAAATATATGCAAAGAAGGAAAATAGCAGGTACAAGGGGCCAGCTTGAAAGGTTAAAGACTGTTCAACTGATATTTAGCAGCCTGATGGAGTGCATTAGGGGAAGGAAAAACACGCTGTCCTCAGTGCATGAAAGTGCAGTGTGGGGGAGAAACCGTGGTGACAATTCTAAGAGCTAAAGTTCCAGAAAGGTTCAGAAATAAATGGGAAAGCAGGAAGGTAAGGTGGCCCTTGATTTCCAGAGCCACAGGTGATCATCAGCTGGTAATGACTTACAAAATAAAAATGTTCTTAAGACCCTGGTGCCTGACCCGTGTCTTCACCCTCTTAGACCCGCCACATTCAGCCCACACCCCTGATGGAACGAGGAGTGGCCGAGAAGAGCGGGGGACCAAGTAGTGGGTGCCGAAGGACAGAGCAAAGAGCAACTGCATGTTTCCATGGCTACCGAGGAAGATGGGACCAATCGTCTCCCATTTCCACGAAAGGCACATTTTTAGCTGCTTTTCCTCAGAGCATGCAGAAAAAGTCACTATTCTGTCCTCCAAGAAGACGTCATTGGATGTTGGTCCAAGGTTTGTGGAAGTAGGAGGCACGGAACAATGTGTGTTGTATATTTAACATTCACTAGGTCAGCCATGCCGTCCTGTACCTACAAATCTCCCCTGTTCCCTCTATCCGTCGTAAACTCTAGGCGATGCTGCCAGTGTTGATACTTGGAGGAAATGGAAACGCAGAGAGCTTAATTCACTTGCCCAAAGGCTCATAACAAGTTAAGGGCAAGAGGTCATATAACCAACCTATCGACCTCCAAATTCTCCGTTTCTTCCACTGCATCACACTGCCTCTAAGGGAAGGGAGATCCACCAAATCTCCGTGCTCCTCCCTCCTCACACCTTTGTCCTGAGTCTCAGAATGCACCTGAGAAATCATGGGAAACAAGGCTTTGTCTGACGGCCCCTAAACCCCTTGCTGTACTTCGATTTGCCTGCACCTCTCCTTGTGACAAGCTGCACACACTCCACACGGCCGTGTGTTGCTCTTCCTATTTTTATCAACATGTCCACGGCAGACCTACTTTGTAAGACCAGGGAGTTCCTACCTCCTGGAAGTTGCCCTAACTCACAGAAACCTCATGCCCTCTCTAACTCCTGCCACACGTATTACGTGTTCTGAGTCATGGGATCTCAGATTCATGAGGGACTAAGAAGGCTTTGACTCTAAGAGATCACACAATACACGTAGTTCCCTACAGTGCTCTGCCCCATGGTGATCCAACCTGTGTCTGAGCATCACCTGAACTGGGAGCTTGTTAGCTCAAAAGAAAACCCATTTCGATGATGATGGATGATGGTGATGATGATGATGATGATGATGATGATAGTAGTGGTGGTAATATTTTATTTTTAGAGCACTTACTATGTATGACATGTTGTGCTAAATATTTTAGGTAATTATTTTATTGGATCAATCATAAATTTTTGTTAGCATTTCATTTTTCAAATGAAGAAACTGAGCCTAGCCCAAGGCTAGAAGGTTATTGAGCAGCAAAGCCAGGATTCAAATCCAGATGTCGATCCCAAAGCTCTTAACAATACACTATGAAATCTCCCTTCACTGTTAACCTTCCATAAGTCACCTCCTAGGGCTATAACCAGTTGGACATGTTCCTTTCCTTAAGATCCCATAGTCTCATGTCCATTCCTCCTCCCTCAGGCAGTCCTTTGGTTTTGAAGTTGGAAGGTAGGTTCCTCATACTCTTTTTGCTTCAAACACATTTTCTATCCTTTGATTCCCACATGCAGTAAATAATCATGGAGCCAGAAGAGATGGCTGGAGGAGGGCCTTTAGATTAGTGAGTTGAATTCACTATGTAAATGGTTAGAAAGTAGACAGGAGGAGAGCCCTGACCAGAGTCACGACGTGTAGAGCCAGATCAAGATTCCCTTGGTCCCAGCTCCCACAGCAAGTGTTTCTCAGTTCACCACTTGGGATAGTTGTCATTTATTAACCAGTATCTCCCACCTTAGCCAGGATCTTCTGGAATATACATCCAGAGTGTAGTGCATCCTACCCTCTCTGTCCATGTGACACACTGGCCATAGGATCCCACAAATGACTGTATATTAGGTGGGCTGAACTAGGATACTTTGGTCAAACATACAGTCGAAATAAACCATGCTCAAGTATTCCCACAAAACAACCTCAACATACTGGTGCAAAGTCTAAAGCATAGTACACTAAGGTAATGGGAAGAATATGGACTTTGGAGTTAGAGAACCTTGGGTTCAGATCCCAGCTCTGCTATTTTCTGGTTGCCCTTTGGTAAGTCTCATTATCCTGATATGTAAAATGTGAATGGCATCTACTCCAGCTTCATCAGAAAGATTAAATAGGAAAAAGTACACTGCAGAGTACTCAAGAAGAGTAGCCTTCATCATCATCATCATCATGAAATGTAAAACCTGTACATACATAGCCTGGCCTTTATGTCCAGGAAACTATCTGAATAAATTCAGGATGACTCAGAAGTGGAAAAATGACTGTAAGCCTGGAAGGATAGTGAGGTTTCAGCAAGAGAAGGTTCAAATGCACGCAGAGCACCTGCTACACGCTAAGCCTCTGCTGGACCCTTTGCACCCATTATTCTGTTTGCTCCTCAAAGCAATCCTTGGAATTCCCATTTTATGGATCAGGGAAGTGAAGCTCAGGGAAGAGAAGTGCTCTGCTCAAGGACACTCACCTCGTAAGCTGCAGAGCTGGAAATGTAACTCGGGTCTATGTGATAATGTGATGACCTACAGGAGCAACTTTGAGATCCAAGGCCCTGGCCCAGGTACCTGACTTGCATTGTTTCACCTAGTCCTTAAACAACCCTTTGGGCTCGGCACCACAATCTCCATTTTACAAATGAGAAAAATGAGGTTCAGGGAGATCCAACACTTGTCCCAATTACACTTGTCCAACACTTGTGCCTCCCAGTCTGAGGCACAGCTGGGACTGCACCTTGATCTCCGTGACCCCAGCATCATCTGCATTCTTCTCGCATCACTGCGGGGCTTATGCAGCATCAGGTCTAGGGAACTAGATGGAGATGTGGTCTTTGAAGCACATTGTCTTCTCGGGGTGGGGGGGGAGTCTCCTTGGCAGCCAAACCCTCTCCCCCTTGCCAAGGAAGGCACTGGGGCCCTGCCTGGGACAGAGGACACTTTCCTTTCTCAGATGGAGGAGTTTGGCTGCTAAGCACCCGGGGACTTTATTAGAATAAACACACCTGCCTCCAGCTCTTTAAATACAGGGGCATTTTTCCTCAGGTTTTCCAATCCATTGCCTCTTCTTCAGACCACTAACATTTCAGCAAAAGCACATTTGCATTGTGTTTAAACAGCCATTTGGAGATAAACAGCTTTGCCTTTAGACCTTTGAGGCGAGAATATAAAGGAGAACAAAAGAAGGAAAAAATGAGTGCGGAGGGAATGTTCCCATGCAGCGTGTCTGCCCCAGCATATTTCCATGCAGAGGCCTCTACCAGGTTCAGGCTGACATTTTGGGCTTAAACCTTTCAAGCTTGCTGGTTTAATGTGCCACCTCCAAAAGAACAATAGTGGTTTTAGCCCAAGGGACATGCTAGACTCACAGTCTGTCTTGTCCTTTAGCAGCAAGGAAGTGCCTGGGGCCTGTGCAAAGAGCTGCGTCTCAGGGAACAAGAGAGTAAACCTAAATATTGCTCAGCCATGATGCACTAAGCAACCTTCAGCAAAATCCCTCCCCTCTCTGGACATCTGTCTCCCTGTCTGTAACAAGAGGCAACCCATGCATTCAACAAATATTTCTTGAGGGCCCATTCTGCATTGAGCTCTGTGCTCTAAGCCAGAGTAAAAAGACCAGAGCTGCTAAGAGTCTCGATGTCCAGCGGGGGTAGTAGGATCTGAAGAGAATGCAATGCAAGGAGACTGCCGTGGTGCCAGACGTTGGTGCAGTAGAGGGGATCCCAATCCAGGTTTGGACATCAGAGGGCAATTCCTGAGAGCTGAGGCTTGTAAGATGAGAGTCAGCAGAGGGGAAAGGTGGACAGGTGATCCAGGAGATGTGTGACAGGACATTGCCCACAAACTGGAGTGGCAGGGACAATGGGACCCTGTTGGCAGAGGAGGCCAGAGAGGCCAGGAGGGCGCAGCTTACGTGGCAGTCCACTGCAAGGAGAGTGGGCTTTATCCTAGATGATACTTCATGTCCTTTCAGGCCGGCCCTCTTGGCGCCCTACTAACCCCAAACACACCTTCAATCATTCACCTGGTCAGCAAAGATGTGGTAGGTATCTCCTAAGCACCAGACGTTGTGTTGGGTGCTGAGGATACTGCAGGGACTTCATGATCTCAAGGAGTGGGACCCAAAGACCTTGTGATAAAGGAAGAGATCTACAAGTACACCTCTGGGGTGGAAAGCAAGGAGAGGCTCTTGGGTTAGAGGGAGAAATCTTAAACTGCAAAGACAGCCTATAAGAAAACCAGAGGATGTTCCTACTGGGAGGCTAAAGAACATTCTGGCTAGAACACGAGAACCTGAAGCTTGGCCATCCATCATTCTTCAAGTCTACGGACATGAAAAAGCACCGATCGCCTGAAATGAAAGGAAGATCTGGTTTGAAGAAAAGGAAAGAGGGCAGGGGACCAAGGTAGGCTGCTTCCAAAAATGGCTCCAGATGGTCTTGCCTCCTGGAATCCCCAGCCTCGTGTAATCCCCTCCCCTACCAACTTGCTTCTCTCACATGGAATACCACGGAAGTGTGAGATGTCACTTCCACGACCAGGGTACAGAGGGTTGTGACTCCCATCTCGCTCACGCTCTCTCTGCCTCCTCTCTCTTTCTTGCTCTGGTGAAGCCGGATGCCCTGCTGTCAGCTGCCCCCTAGAGAGCCCCACAGGACAAGGATGTGAGGGTGGCCTCGGGCTCACAGGCCCCGTGGAACCAAATCCCGCCAACAACCACGTGAGGGAGCTGGGAAGCAGATCCTTCCTCAGTCAAGCCTTGAGAGGGAGGGCACCACAGTCCTGGCTGACAACTTGACCTGAAGTCTCACGACACACCCCGGGCTGGAGGAGCGGGTGCCTGGCGCCAGGGTCCCTGACCCACGGAGTAAATGTCTGTCAAAGCAACAAATAATAAATGCATGTTTGTTGAGATAAGAAAGGCGTAATATGTGTTTGCTGTTTCAACCTGCACATTTGGGGGCCATTGGTTACACAGCAATAGGTCACAAGAACCCAGGACCCTACTTAAATGAATAAATGGGAAAGACGGGAAGTCCCCATTCCCAGAAGGAAACTCAGGGATGTTCAAGTTTAGAAGAGACCCCCACCCCACCCCTTTCACTGGAAAGGTTCCCCATGCACTTGGTGTGTGTCGTGGCCTGGGCAGGCTGCAAGACTCACTGGGGAGACAATCACAGCCCAGACCTGGAGGGACGATGGTCAGAGAGGCGAAATGGTCCCCAGGAGACACAATGACACTGTACCAGGAAAACTGCTAGGTTGCTTTCCTGAGGATGTCGCAACCCGGTGAGGGCTGAGAAGAAGGGGACACCGAGGGTCCCGGCCAAAACCAGGACTGGCTTCCCAGGGGAGGAAGTCCCTTTTATCTCCATAAAGGCATTTCTGTCTGGGAGATGCTACGTCATGATCACAGAAGAGAAGTTGTTGACACGGACGGTTTCCGAGCTCTGCAATCAAACAGAAAAGGCTCGAGACCCAGCTCGATAATTTCTTAACACTGCGAACTTCTGTAGTCAATAAAAAAGGAAGAGTTAGGAGCACAGTCCTCAGGATCCCAAAGAGCTGGGATCAAGCACCGGCACGGCCCCTTCCTATTTGAAGATCCTGGTACCAGTCCTCAGATCTTCCTACGTTTCAATGTACCCATTTATACAGCAAAAATAATTAAAATATCTGCTTCTCACCAGATTGCTTGGGCTAAAGCAACAAGTGTCCAGCACAGTGGCTGATGATGAGCAAGGCTCAGTTATCGTGAGCTAACATCCCTGGGAAGCTTCCTTAACTTCTTTCTGCCTCGTTACGCATTTCAAGCCCTCAGCACGTTGCCTGGCATATACTGAGCACTCAGTAACTGTCGGCTGCTAGACCTGCTCATGTTATCAGTGGAGGCCCCGAGGCCCAGTGCAGTGTCCTGGCTCCTCCTAGACTAAGGTCTGGCATCCCCGTCACACATCCCTGCATATTTATAAAAACACTCCGTTCCTCACCCTCAGGGGCACTTGGCTCCGTGTGCTCAGATGGAAGGGCACAGATTATTTCTGCAGGAGGAGCTGTACTGAGGCATCACTCAGGTAGACATGGCAGGGACTCAGTAACACTGGTTCCCTAAGTAACCGTATCTCAGGTGCTATGCACACCTGGAGCTTCCCTGCATGTGCTGTTAAATTTATGGGACAGCAATAATAGTAACACCATTAGTGCATATTTATTTATAAAATGCCCACACCTGAACAGCCTGAAGAGTGAAAGTAGAAGCCCTACTAAATTTTATCGAAACCTATGTATATGTGTGGGGATGTGAATATATGTGTGAGTGTATAAGAATGGAGATTAGGATGTAGGTTCGCATAGAGTGGAAGTAACAGCAGCCCTGGGAATCATAACTATGAATTTCCTCTTCCATTTCAATCGTCGACCAGGACCAGCATTAGCAACGTTGCTCCCTTCTTGGTTTCCCAAGCAGTCAGCAGCTCAAAGAATGGAAAACACCATTGCAAGATTCAGCAGGGTCCAAATTCCCAGATTCACCAGTTTCGGGCTATATGACCTGGGACATCTCTCTCTTTTTTGTCGTTATCAGGTTCCTCAAATGATAAAATGGGCAGAAGATTGCCTCAATCCTACCCGATGCCTAATATAGGAGATGGGTACTCTCTCCTCCCTTTTATCCTTTCCCTCCTATTTGAAACTACCAATAACAGGGCAAATCAAAGGTTACCATTTTTCTGGACCAATCTCCCAAGTGACTACTTGCAAAGTGTATTTAGTAGAGTCCTCTAAGGAGGGAGAGAGGGATGTAGACCTGCTGTCCTCTCCCCAGGTGACTACACCTCCCTCAACGGCATGGACCCTCCTTACTCTCTCTAGCACTTGGCCCAGTACTGAGTAGGAGGTACATTAATATCTGGTTAATGAATAACTTGATAAATGAATTAAGAGACAGAGTCCCCAATCAATGACTTTTTTTCCAGAGAGAAGGAGTAGGCTCCATAGGATCTTTCTGAGAAAAGCAAAATGCAGTTTAATGATGACTGAGGTACCTATCATTTTATCTCACAATAAAAATAATAACTTCCATGGTTAAGTGTTTTAACTCTGTGCTGGGTCCTGGACTCAGTGTTGTATATGGAATTATCCAATCCTTCTAACATGATGTGATGGAGTGACTGTTGTATATCCATTTTACAGAGGAGAAAACGAAGTCCTTATGAATGCAATTACCTACCTAACATCACAGAGCTAAGAAAATTTGAACTGAGGAGGCTGACCCCACAGTGCAGGCTTCAAAAACTCTTTGCCGCACTGCTCGTCGGGTGACAGCCTTCTGACTCACGGGAGGAGGCCTCCCAACCCAACATGGCCAATTCCCCAACACTGGTAGGCCAAGGGAGCCAGACAGAAACAGGGGTGCCCCCCAGCCCCGCCTCATGAATGTCTCAATCTGTAAGGTGTGGGAATTTACAGATGTGAATACAACATTGTTTTTACTTGGATTTATGCTCCGATGTTGGAGGACAGGGTGGGACACGAAACCATAGCCTAAGGACCTCCTTTAGAAAGGGACAGTTAAGCCCACTCCTGAGAGTAGGAAGGAAGGGTATTCTAAGCAGCAGAAGGCATATTCCAGGGTGGGATACAGTAGGAAAAAAATGATGAGTCCCATGAGCTAAGGTTGGGGAGGTGGGCAGGGCCACGCGAGAGCCATCAGCGGACACGGAGAAAGGAGACGGCAGGATGAAGTTACGTGTTAATGATGCTCAGTCTGGCTGCTGGGGGAGAATGCTGTCGCTACCAGAGTGGCGGCGAGGACCAAGAGGTGACACGACTTGATTGTGGTTGCAACACTGGGGAGGGACAGAAGTCATCTGATGCAGGTGCATTTGGAGGGGGGTCGCTGGCTCGTGGCAGATCAGATATTCTGGGAGGCAGGAAGGGGAGGGCATCAGGGATGTTTCAACATCTACGCCCAAACTCTACCTTGGCGGATCATCCCACGGCCACAGAGAAGTTCAGGTAAGGGCACAGTAGGAGGACATGTGCTCTTTTTGTTTTCAGGGCTGAAGATACAGCTCCCATCCTCCTCCTCAGTTGTGGTTATTCACTCATCATCCAATTGTTTATTTATTCCTTTAAGCAACAAATATGTGTTGGGTTTCTGAACTCCCTACGTGGGCCAAACTGTGCCAGACGCTGGAAATACACATAAAGACAAGACCGTAATTCCTAAGAGATACACTCGGGTTTGTGGGGGGGACTGGGGCAATGGTGTGCCGGACCCACCCCAGCTGGCTCCCGGGAGCTACCTGTTAGATGCTCAGGGATGTGGCATTGTAGTGGTCAAACCTAATGACCTGAGATCGGACATGACGGGAGAATTTACACCATCGAAATTGGCAAATGCTACAAAGAAGGCTTTTTACGTATTTTTTTTTTTTCCCTTCAGCAAGCCAGCTTGCCAGCACACCACTGGGTTGGATCAAGTTGCCTCGATGGGGCTGACAGTCTGGTAGTTTCTCTTCAGAGTTCAGGGAAATCAAAACTATACGTGAAAACCTAGATGAGGGTTACAAACTACCCACCGATCCTTTTCAACAAAAAGATGTAGTAATTTCAGGGCCAAATTGTAGACCCTGGAGTCAGACAGACTTGGGTGTGAATCGTGCTGCAAGCGCTCCCTGATGATCCAGATCAGGCGGCTTAATTTACGGTTCTCATCCTCATTCCCCGCCGTTAATATGGAGATAATGCATATGTACTATGATGCTTGCAAGTGCTTTGCACAGTGCCCAGTACTTAGTAAGCACTCACTGAACAATATGCATTATCACTTGTTTTAAGAACTCTTCCTGTGTATCTTTTTTAAAAAAGATTTTATTTATTTCTGTATATCTTTTAAAAGAGGTATTTCTTTATTTTCATTTCAGTATAATGTGCAGTGTTATATAAATATTAGTTTCAGGCATACCACATAGTGATTCAACAATTCCACACATGACTCAGGGCTCATCACGGGAAGTACTCTGCACCCCCTTCACCTAATTCACTCAACTCCCCGCCCCCCTCACCCCTGGTAACCAGCAGTTTGTTCTCTATAGTTAAAAGTCTAGTTTTTTTGGTCTCTTTTTTTCCCTTTGTTCATTGTTTTGTTTCTTAAATTCCACATATGAGTGAAATCATACGGTATTTGTCTTTCTCTGCCTGATTTATTTCACTCAGCATTATACCCTCTAGATCCATCCATGGTGCTGCACATGGCAAGATTTCATTTTTTATGGTTGAGTAATATTCCATTGCTGTATACGTGCGTGCGTGCGTGTGTTATATGCATCTATCAGGTATTCTTTATCCATTCATCTATCGATGGGCACTTGGACTACTTCCACTAAGTTGGCTCTTGTAGATAATGCTGCAGTAAACATGCGAGTGCATATATCTTTTTGAATTAGTGTCTTCACATTTGGGTAAATACCCAGTAGTGGAATTACTGGGTCATACGGTCGTTCTATTTTTAACCTTCTGAGGACCCTCCATACAGCCGTCCACAGCAGCTGCACCAGCCTGCATTCCCACCAACAGTGCATGGAACCCTTGATATGCATTGTCATTACTGCTCTTCTTTCTCCTATGATGTACTTGTGTGCACTCTCAATTATTCCCAGCAGCATCCAGCCTTCACTTACACCCTTCCTGGAGCAGGGATCTCACAACTCCCGAGGCAACCCATTCCATCTCTAGTCAGTTTTGGGTATAACAAAGACGTCTGTTAACCAGAAAACAGTGTAATTTCTATCAATTGTTTTCACTTACTTAACAATGTGCTGTGCAAACATTTGCTACAAGCACATTAAATTATTCAAGTTGTGTCAAGGTCAGCGACCAAAACAATCAATGATGCAATATAAATTTTGTCTACTCTACTGATGAACTGGTACAAGGACAGCAGGGGTCGTGGAACCAAAGAACCAAATTTATAAATTCCAGCCTGATGTGTGCTGGCTGTGTGGCTTGAGGCAAGTTACATAACCTCTCTTTGCCTTAATGTCCTCGTGTGTATATTTGTACTCTGAGGATCTTTATCAAAGATCAAATTAATTAGTATGTTCAAAATAGGTATCTGGTAAACACAGGTTAAAAATGCCTCATGGGGGATCCCTGGGTAGCGCAGTGGTTTGGCGCCTGCCTTTGGCCCAGGGCGCGATCCTGGAGACCCGGGATCGAATCCCACGTCGGGCTCCCGGTGCATGGAGCCTGCTTCTCCCTCTGCCTGTGTCTCTGCCTCTCTCTCTCTCTCTGTGTGACTATCATAAATAAATAAAAATTAAAAAAAAATGCCTCATGGTACGGTGGGGGTGGGGGGGATTTCCGAGTGTTTCTGCCATGCTTTGTGGGGGCTACTGTGGCATAAAAATGAGTAAGAGGGCCGCCCGGGTGGCTCAGAGGTTTAGCGCCGCCTTCAGCCCAGGGCCTGATCCTGGAAACCCAGGATCGAATCCCACGTCGGGCTCCCTGCATGGAGCCTGCTTCTCCCTCTGCCTGTGTCTCTGCCTCTCTCTCTCTCTCTCTCTGTCTCTCTCTCTCTCTCCCTATCTCAAATGAATACATAAATAAAATCTTTTAAAAAAAATAAAACATAAATAAAAATGAGTAAGAAACAAGAGTAGCACATGCCAGCCATGTTGGAAAAGCTACATTAGCGACAGATCCCATTTTTTAAAAAATTTTTTTTTAATTTTTATTTATTTATGATAGTCACAGAGAGAGAGAGAGAGAGGCAGAGACACAGGCAGAGGGAGAAGCAGGCTCCATGCACCGGGAGCCTGACGTGGGATTCGATCCCGGGTCTCCAGGATCGCGCCCTGGGCCAAAGGCAGGCGCCAAACCGCTGCGCCACCCAGGGATCCGACAGATCCCATTTTTAAAGGGAAGAACTGAGGTTCAGGATGCCAATCTATTTGTCCATAAATGAACCAATAAATGGGACATCTCTGGAGTCTGCAGAGAACCTGGTTGTGTGGCGGCGTGGAATCAGAACAGCCCACTTCCATGCTTTTTCCTATTGTCCACTGTACCCTCCCTTTTACTAGGCATCAATACTTGCTCACCCAAATTCAGCCCACTTCTTGTTCATTTTATTCTTCTTCTTCTTTTTAATAGAAAGATAGCTTCCTACCATCACATCCTCCCCACCCCGCCCATCAGCTTTTCTAATTCGTAGTTTAGTTTTATTATTCCAAACATTTACATAGGCTCATCGGGGAGAGGTTGCCTGTCTGTTTCTAGGTGGTATCTTTGCACAGAGATCATTTAAATGCATCTGAAGTGTCCAGCTTGAGCCCTTGACACATGGGAGGGAGTCAAGTGGGTGAATCCTGAAGTTAGTGGGAGGCTATAAATTGTGTATTCCAAATGCACATTATGTGATTTGTTGTATAAATTATTAATGCCGGCCTGGGCTGTGGCTTGTTTACATTCCGTGAACAAGGAAATAAATACTGTCATCCTTGAACTTCCAACAAGAGAGTGAAGAGGGGAAAAAAAAAGGCCCCTAATTCAGTCCTCAGAAGATTTTCTTGTCCTTATGGAAAGAGAGAAGGAGGAAGGGAGAGGAGGGGACGTTTAGAAACCTTCTCTGTGCCACATAGTGTAACGCCTTCTTTGCCCACATTATTCTCCTAAGCCACATCACTACACTCTCAGTACTTCTACAGATCAAGACACGGGGCTCAGGCACTCTTGTCACTTGCCCAGAACCTCAAGGCAGGTGTGAGTTCCAAGGATGAGCCCTCCCTTGTGTGGCACATGGGACTCTGCACAGCAAGAAGCATGACCCCTTTTGTGGCCACCTCCCTCCAGCAGGATTGGCCCTACGTTGAGGCTGCTGAGTGGCCCGGCCTGCCCACATCGCCATGTCCGTGCATTATCAAGGTGTCATCCACCCGTGCCTGATCCAGTCACCATGTGCGCATCTTCTCTTCTTGGATAAGAACAAGGCCACCACTACCCCTGGAAAGCCACTCAACTATGCCTAGCACCTAAAAGGGAGCTTTCTTTCAAGAACATTTTCGCCTTATTGGGCAGATATAGCTTTGCTTGGTCTCTAGCTCAGAGTCCTTTATGGGGCTTATTAAAAATACAGTGTTCTGGGCCCTACATAAGAACAAGAATCTCTGGAGGCACAGTCCAGAAATATGATTTTTAAAGTTTTCTTTTCCCTCCAGAATTATTAACCATTGTTCCTGCAGATGGAAAATCAGAGAAAGGCTGTTTTAAAACTACACACAGATGAGCTATACATTCAGTGGAATTTCTGCTCGGGTCCCTAGCCGTGCCCTTGGGTGCCCATAGAACCCATAGACGTCGATGCCGTCAGAGGAGGGGCGATGGTGTGAGCGTGTGTGCGCGCAGGTACACACATGCACATAGGCACACGCCCACACATGCACACCTGCTCTTCTAGTACAATACAGAGTCATAGAAGATGAATTTCTTGAAAATTAACTGCACAAAGGATATTTTTGTGTAGTGAATGCAATACTATCCATATTTCTCATTTATAACAAGTTAATTAGGCTTGTAGATAAGACTGGAAACATAATCCTTATTCATAATCCTATCAATATGCAGGAAGACTATCGGCCTGGAAAACCTTTCAAGGGGCTAGCCCTAGCCCCAAACCAGCACTTTTACTAGGGCCGTAACTCAGGCACGCCAGTCCAGGGATTAAACAGAATGCTCGGGGATCCCTGGGTGGCTCAGCGGTTTAGTGCCTGCCTTTGGCCCAGGGTGTGATCCTGGAGACCCGGGATTGAGTCCCAGGTCGGGCTCCCAGCATGGAGCCTGCTTCTCCCTCTGCCTGTGTCTCTGCCTTTCTCTCTCTCTCTCTCTCTCTCTCTCTCTCTATGTCTATCATAAATAAATAAATCTTTAAAAAATAATAAAAAAATAAACAGAATGCTCTGTGCAGCCTCAGAAGCTAACAAACTCTGTTGTATTCTCTTACTTTCAACGTGCATTCTAGGGTGAGTACAGTCTTTATAGAATAGCCTTAGAGCCCAACCACCTGAGTTTATGCAGATTTCTGTTATACAGTTGATAAGCCAGGTATAATTCTAAATCAAATATATCACATGGTAAAGTGCCAATTAGTGCTATTCTTAGAAATCACCTGTTTATGACCTTGTCACCCTGAAGGTACCTTTCTTCAGGTTAAATAACCATTCAGGGGCTCAGCTGGGGACCTGCTGGGCCCCTCGACAGGATTGTAATGTTGCCGATCCACTAGGAGGTAAGTCAACTTTTGTGGGCCAGCCTAGGAACTTTGCCCTTGTCTGTGTTTGTTTTTATGAGAAAGCATACTGTGCATGCCAAAAAATCTTACAAACAAATTGCTGGCATCCCCGTGGGCTCCGAGCTTGGGTGGCTAGGGGTTGCAGCAAAAACTTACCAGGGCTGTTATGGGCCACAGGACCACAAAAGCTGGATAAAGGCAATGCTAGCTGAGAGCTATAAATAGCGTGCCAAGTGACCCTAACAAGCTCTCTATCCACTGGGGCTGCTCCAACAGCTTTCTCTTTCGGATACATGAAAGCAGCCGAAAGGATTGTTTTCCCGAGAGCGTTTTGGCTGCCCTGAGCGTGTCAAGGGACTTTGCTGTTTCTAATTATCTCCCTTTATGTTCAGGCCGAGACTTGTTAATACAATAAACTGGCGTCTCCAGGATGCGCTCGCAACGCAGAAACATCTCAAGGTGTTTTACAAGCAGAAGATCATGTTAAATCGAATCAAATACCAATTAAAGATTAACAGCGGTGTTAGAGAGCTGTTAGCACGGTCCAGCCAGGGCCTCTGGGACCACCGCTCTCTCCTCCAAGCTGCTGTGGTCCAGCTTGGGTCCAGATTGCTATTTGGGGACCAGTTGGACTAAAAGAGTCTTTGCCTGAGCCTCAAGGTCCCAGAATATCAACACTGAAAAGATGTTAAATATCATCTTAGTTCGGGGCTGTTGTTTCAAATGGGGAAACAGTTGTAGAAGGAAGGGTGATCCAGTGTCACCCAAGCAAGAATCCAAGCTCCCTGAGATGCTCCAAAGAGCCCCCTATCATTGACAGAGAACCCCACCTGGTTGGCTCCTTCCTACCATCTAGGAACCTCTTCTTTGCTTTCCATTGCCAGGTGGTTGAATTGTAGCCTCCACAAGGTATGTCCACCTCATCATGCCATCCTACTTAGAAAAAGGGTCTTCACAGATGTATTTAGGTTCAGGATCTCAAGATGAGATCATCCTGGATTTAGGACAGGCCCTAGATCCAATGACGCAGGTCCTTAAAAGAGAAAGACTAAGGGAGACGTGAGACATTGGGAGGAGAAGGCCACGTGAAGGCAGAGGCAGAGACCGGAGCGATACAGCCCCAAGGTAGCCGGCAGCCACCAGAAGACGGGAGAGAGGCATGGAACGGATTCTCCGTCAGAGCTTCCAGAAGAAATGCATCCAGCCAACACGCTGAGTTTGGACTCCTGGCCTCCAGAACGATGGCAGGACAAGCTTCTGTTGTTTGGAGCTGCCAACTTGGGGGCAATTTGTTACAGCAACCTCAGGAAGCTGGTATGCACCTCCACCTTCCACACCTCTTCCATATGGTGAGTACCTACTGCTCTTTTAAGATCCAGTTATAATATTGCTGCCAGCCTGTGTGCGAGCCTTCCCGACTTAGCCTCCGACTAGAGCTGGTCCCACCTTCCTTGGTCTCCCCCAGTGTACGTGCCCGGCAAGCTCCTCTCACCATCTGTAGCTCACTCTTTAGCTAGAGGTCCCTTTCCCCTACCTGACTCCGGGTTTGTCTAGAGCATGGGCCACATCTCATTCAGTGCTGGATCCAAGAACCAGTCATGCCCATATGAGTGTTTGGGAAAAGTCTGTAGAACTAGTGTGAGCATAAATGAATGACTTCATCCTTGTTTTTCCTTCATTTCCGGTTAAAGAAACCCATACCCACCGCATCTCCAAACCTACCCAGCCTTTCTCTACCTCCTAACGCGAAGGCTAGTAAAATGTAAGTTTAGAGACCTTTCGGGCCCAGACATGAGGTAGTATAACGTCAAAGATCTGTGGAGTCAAACACACCCAAACGTATGCCCTGACTCTATCACTTTCTAGCAAGTAAATTTACCTTTCTTAACTTCAGAGCCCTCAACTTTAAAACGTAGGTAGTAAAAGACTAAATAAGCGAATGCAAGCAAGCTGAACGACAACCTCTTTCCAAAGCACCATCGTCCCTGTTTTACAGGTTAAGACCTCAAATCCAAGAGAGGTGAATTGCTCTGGGTGGTGCAGGTAATAAGTGCCATGGCAGGATTTGAACTCAGGATTAGTGAAGTCTACGGTCTTCAGCAACGGTCTACAGAATCCCAGGGCTCCCTACCACCACATCAAGATTCTTCAAATCTATTTGCTGAGTGATAAAAAAAAAAAAAAGTTGTTTTTTTTTTCTATTATTTCCAAAATCAAATCCTCCCCAGAATAGCTCACATCCTTGAATTTATCTTGTTCAGTCTTCAGGCTCCTTGGGAGGCCTCTAAATCCGCATCTAATACAGTCCCCCGAGTCTCAGCTGGTTTGAGACGTTGTGAATCGTAATGCCAGCAGTATGAAAACAAATGCCTTCTGCCCAAACCATCGTCTTTCAATTACAGATCACTCCCTCCATTTGGAAGCGCTTCCCTTTGCATTCAGGCTTCTTGCAGTCTGGCTCTACTTGGAACTGAGTAGGAATGGGGGACCAGGAGACGGAGAGGGGAGGGGGATGGGTGTCACCAATGCAAACGGGTGCTCAGAGCTCATCTAGGGCAGGACCCTTGTAACCCAGTCCCAGGGCCTATCTCATGGGTCTATGAGCCGTCATCCAAGGAACTGAAAGGTGGCTCCCAGAGTCATGGAGTATGGTAACACGGATACAGTCCAGCTTTTTTTCTTCTTTTAAACAGTGGATGCAACTAGGGCACAGAGAAGTTAAGCAGCTCCACCAACCAGTCAGCAAGGTAACGGCAGGACCAGGAACCCTGACTTCTAGTCCAGTGCTCTGTAGCATACAGAGGTCAGGTCTCCAAATCAAAACTAGAGGTATGCAAAAAAGGGGGGTTTGCAGGGAAGGCCAAACAGAGTTTAAGACTTAAAAGATGGCAGATGGGAGGAAGGAGGGATGGAGAGATGGAAATCGAACACGAGGCATCTACAAAGGAGAAGAAGAAGAGAGCTGGCCGATGTGAAGAGGTGAGACACTGGGGAAGCCAGAGAGGACACAGGCAGCAAAACAGACACACAGATCCAGCGTCAAACCCTCTGATGACGATGCTTCCGCACGTCCCCGTGCTGGGCGGGTGTGGGCCCCAGGCCTCCGAGCCCCTGCCCAGCTTCCTGCCTCGGGGGCGCCTTCCTCTCTACTCTCCCTTTGCTCTGCTCTACTCTGGATGAGGCTGGCTTCCCTTCCCCTGCTCCCTGCAGACCCCCCCTCCTTCCAGAAGTCCTCCCCTCGCCTCTGCCTACTGTCCACCCTCGGGTCCGGAGTTGGAAGCCTCTCCTCTGCGTCCCCGTGACATCCATAACCCAGCCACTCCCCCGCTCATGTTTATCCCGCTGGACATGAAATCTCTGTTTTACTGTAACCCTCCCGGGGGGTGGGGGGTAGAGGAACTAGGCATGACTCATCTTACCTCTCCAGGCCTCCCATGAGGAAGGCGTGTTGTCTCGCACTCAGGGCTGCCTGGTGGAAGCCCAGCTGGTGAGCACAGGATTGGAGGTGTGCTCCCTCTCTCCGGGGAGTAAACAGGTACGTGGGTGGCCACTGGGGGGTGCTCCTGGGTCACTCCAGCCGTGGACCCCGGGGGAGCCCCAAACACCTCCTCAGAAGAGAGAGAAGGCAAAAGTAACTCAAACCTGGAGCAGTCCTTCCAGACTCCACCAAGGAGGCTGCGGGGAGGAATAAAGCCTGCCCTGGTGGGTGAAAGACTTACATGAAACTCAGAAGAAGGGGAGTCCAGTCTGTGGCTTGGGGGGACTCAGCAGTAAAGGGCAACAGCTTCCACCATTCACACCAGCCCGGGCCCTCAGGGGTCAAGGAGAGTGGCACAAAGGAGCATGACGGCACTCTCTGATCTACTAGGGAAGAAACCTTAACGATACAAGAAGTGAGGTTGTCCCGGATTCTTGTTCTAATTGGCGACCTTGTTCGCAAACCTCCTACACAAACGTGATTTTGGACACTCGTAATACGGATGTGAGCAAGTCACCCCCCGGGTCTCCAGCTCTCCAGAGGGGGAGCGGAGATGCAGGACTAACCAGGATTCTAAATGAGACGAGGACTTGACAATAAAGGAGACATAGGTTCCATGTCGTGGTGACATTCTGACCAGGGGCATTGGGGCAAGCTGCAGAAAGGTGGTGATGTGCGTTCCCACGACTTCTAGAAGAAGGACACTCGGGTTTTATTATACAGAACTGGGTTGACACGGCGCTTCAGGCCAAGGAACAGCACCAGCAGACACTGGCCAGTGAAGATGCGCAGGGTGCGCTTGAGGAGCTTTGAGCACGAGGTGGAATCGAAGTTAAGGCCCGCGAGGCCAGTTTGGCTAATGGTAGCAACAGGTAATAGGAAGGGGATTCGGAGAAGCAGCGACAGCAGGTGGGAACGGCTGCCGCTAGAGGAGGCCTGAGGCGGGTGCCCCGATGGAGCACAGTGGCCAGGGCTGTGCCAACAGTGCCTGTCGGGGTCCTACAGGTGGGCACCCGCACATCTGCATACACATGTGCTCTACCTATATCTCAATATGTGGTTTTATTTCCATCTCGTAAGTGAAGAACACGAAGCCGGGAGGGGTGAGGTAACACGTCCACGGTAGGCGAACAGTCAAGCCCAAATCTACACTAGGGTCCGTCTCCAAAGGCAGTGCTCTCAAATGCTACACTCCACCTCACCCGATGTCAGGCTAAGAAGTGGGGAATTTATCGCAAAGGCCAAGTGGGAGCCATCAAAGGAATACAAGGGAGTGACACAATCTAACAAATGCTTTCTGAAGACGACTCCGGTGCCACTTGTATCCTATCAGCTTTGGGTGATTCCCACCTTCCTTGTCCTAATGAAGGTGACTAGGGCGGATATGGTCCATTTGTAGCAGTCCCCAAGTCTCCCAGGGGAGCGCAGGATGGGTCCAGCCCCTCTGACAAATGCTCCAGCCTCCCCTGGCCCCAGGGAGTGATTTATCAGAGCAGCGTCAGCGCCTCTGCCCAGCAGCCTATGATCCAAGGCTGGCGGCCCAGGCTGGGGTTTTTAATTAGCTGAGAGAGGGAAGAGTCAAGTCCTCTCGGATGGAAAGAAAGACACCAAGAAGGCTCATAAATCCAGGACCAAGGATCCATCGACTGGAGTCTGGCAGTGGTAGGAGAGGGGAGGGGCAGGGACAGGCTGGTTCTCTGGCCTTCTTTGCCGCAGTCTCCCCTGCTTTCTGGTCCAGGCACTACACAGAGGCTGGGAACCTCTACCACCATCGACACAAGAATCTCCGGAGATGTACTTCTGTCTAGCGTGGCTACATGACCAGAGTCAGGAGCCTCATTCCTAGCCCTGCATCTCCCACTGAGTTGCTGTGCAATTTGAGGCAAACCATTGCCACCCAAAAGCTTGCAGACCCTGGAGTGAGACACGAGCTTCAATTTGCTCTTCAATCTCGGTTCACGCGGGCAAGCTGCTTTCCCTCTCTGAATCTCTGTTTTTCTCGTCTATAAAGCCGGGTTGAGACCTGGTGTTGCAAGGATTAAATGAGATAATACAGGCAAAGTGCCTGACTGACGGTGGGTATCCAATACGTAACAGCTATTTTAAAATTTCCTTTCCTCCCTCTGGCCCTCAGCTTCCCCATAGGTAAAATGCAAAGTTGTGCCACACGACACACAAGGGCTTCTCCAGCACTGATTTCCTCTGGGTATTTTTAGCTGGATAGGAAAAGACTGGTGTGTGAGGAGAAACAATATTAGTTCCATGCCCAAATCTGAGGGGGAGAGGGCTCACTTCGAAAAACGTTGCACACTGACTTTTTGCTGGGCTCCAGAAGGCAGGGCAGGGGCTACACTAGGCTCGAAAGCTTGAGGGATTTCACACCCACACTCACAAGATGCTTCTGAGAGCCTGAGCTACTGGTTGCCTCACTAGCAAGTGAGCTCCCCATCACTGGAGGAATGCAAGCAAAAGCTGGATGACAGTCTGGGATGGATGTTCTGAAAGAAATTTAAACTTTGGATGGGTTGGGGGTGGGAGGACTTGTTCCTTGAAGGTCCTTGTAAGCATTGAAAATATCACAGTGTCATGCTTAGAGGTGCTATTAACTTACTATATAGTTTCTCATTTAACTCTCACCACCCCGCCAGGTAGGGGCTATTAACATCCCCACTCTACAGACTGAAGACTGAGGATGCAGAAGAGTGAGGCTGCAGGCTCAAGGCTGCGCCCGATTGGAGGAGTCAGAGCAAGGACGGGAGCTCCGGGGAATCTAACGTGTGTTCCACAGCCGGCTTCCCATCTCTGGTCCCACACCTGACGGCAGAGCCCCAGCCCAGCTCGTACTGACTGCAGCTGTCCCTTCCTCCCTCCCCAGCCCCTGTCTCTGGCCCTCGCTGCTCCTCCACATGTATTTACGCTGGGCTGCCTGGTAACAAACGGCTCGTTACCATGCGGAAGGCGACAGCCGGGCGATTAGTGAAATTTGTTACCCATGCGTCTCCGAACAAAATTAAATTAAAAGTGCTGCTTCGCTGTCAAGATAAGGGCCAAGCTGCTGAGATAATTTTTCACTCTCAAACACTCAATTACCCAGTGAGGCTGGATCAGATACAATCAAAGGGGGAAAAAAGAAGAAGAAGAAAAAAAAAAGAGAGAGAGAGAGAGAGAGCGGATGCGAGAGAGAGAGGCAGGCAGGACCTCCAGGAACAGATGTAAGAGTTGTTATCACTCTCTCTGGCCAGGGATGTTAAAGAGGCTGTTGCCATGGTGATGGGGCTGGACCACATGAGACAGGTAGGTGGGTGTGGCCTGTGACTACATCCTGTAATGAAGGAGATGCTCTCCACCTCCACATGGTATCATTTTTCGCTTGAATCATTTCAACAATCTCCTACCTGGTCTCCTCCACCCCTCTTGTCCCTCCCCACCCCAGCTTCCACGAAAGCTAGGGCGACCTTTCAACCACACATATCTGAAAACATCACTCCTTTGTTGAAATCCTGTGATGGGTTCTCATTGTCATCCCGATAAAGTCCAAACCACTTAGCCAATGTCACCCTAGCTCCCTCTCCCCAAGCTTTATATTTCAATGTGGTGAACTAGACCTTCCCACTCCCTGCCCTCCCTCTCTCCCTCCCTCTCTGCCTTCCTTCTGTCTTTTTCAACAGGAATTGAGGGCCTACACTATGCCAGGCATCCTGCTCCATCTCCCTCTATTTCCAGGTCCTTCTGTCTAGAAGAACCTTCTCCTACCTCCTTTCAGTCAACAGTGCCAACTTGTTCTTCAAAACTCAGCCTGGACATTTCCCATGCCAGTGCACCTACTGTGATTCCAATGGGCTGGTCAGGTGCTCTTCCTCTGGGCAGGCGGGGAACTCACTACCCCCTCCCCATCCATCACAGGGCTTTCCACACTCTAGTAACATTGTCCATTGAATTGTCTCCCCCTACCACACTGTGAGACCCATTGGGGCAAAGGCTGTGCTTCACTTATGTCCCTATTTCCAGAGCCCACAGAGCAGGCTTTCAGGAAGAGTCTGGTGAATTGAAATCGCCTTGAACTTGAATGGTGCAATGCCTATAGTAGGTCTCTTTTGGAGATTGCAGAAGCTTCTTTTGTCTTCGTTTTCATTTCATTCTCATTCTTTCTTTACCTGTTGGTTTGCTCCTCTGGAGAGCCATCCTTGATTTATAGACCCGATGTATCTCAAGGCTCCCACTGCCAACCTCCTCAACCGTTAGCACATGGCTTATACTACATTATCTTATCTTTGTCAAAAGAACAAAGACAAAAACAATAATTAACCTTGCCATTGAAATCACAGAATTGCAGAGCCAGGAAGGTCACCACAGAAGTATAATGTCTTTTGCTAAAGGGAGACTGAAGCCACAGAATTTGATTGGTCTGGCATTCTCCATTATTTCTTCTTACCTCTGCAGTCTAGAAAATGCCTTCAGAGCAGGGGTCATCAGTCTTACCCATCTTTGATGTAGTTCCGTAAAGCAGAAATCCTCAATGATGGCTACTCCTGGAGAGAGCCCCTAAAAAAAACTGGAGATGTCCAAGCTCCACCCCAAACCTCATAAATCAAACTCTGAGCGGGGGGTAGGGAGGGACCAAACATAAGTATTTGTTTTCTTAAGCCCATACATGCTTCCCATGCACACGGGGTTGTGAACCCTGAGAAGAGGGAATAGTAACCTTTACTTAAAATACCATTCAAGGACAGAGTTCAAGAAGGTCATTCTCATGGTCCATGACTCTTTCTACCTGGATATTTAGTTTTGATTCTTCTTTATCCTCTTTTATTTTTACCCCATTAGTTAAAGATGAACTAACTTTCATGCCTCCCGGGGTCCCAAGACCAGACACACAATGGTTTGCATGAGTAATGAAAGAGGGAGAGACAACATTTTTCAAAACTCCAAATAAATTTGAACACTTTTGATATCATCTATTCTAGTTACTTGGGATACAGTTTCCTAGTGTATAAAGTGTAGTGGCCAGACCTGATGCCACCATCTATCCATCACTTGACACCTGCCACGAACTATGCTAAGTGCTTTCCTTGTACTATTTCATTTCAACCTCAAAACCATTCTTAGCAGAAGTAACTATGTGTAGGCCATTACACAGCTGAGGAGAACAGGAGCTGATACATTAGAGTAACCTTGGGCAGCCCCAGTGACGCAGAGGTTCAGCGCCGCCTGCAGCCCAGGGCGTGACCCTGGAGACCCTGGATCAAGTCCCACGTCAGGCTCCCTGCATGGAGCCTGCTTCTCCCTCTGCCTGTGTCTCTGCCTCTCTCTCTCTCTCTCTCTCTCTCTCTCTCTTTCTCTCTCTCTCTCTCTCTGTGTCTATGGATAAATAAATACAAATCTTTAAAAAAAATAAAAAATAAACATTAGAGTAACCTTCCTCAGGCCACTCTGCCAAGACTTGTGACTAGCTGTGTTTGGCTCCAAAGCCCAGAAATTAAACACTGTACAATAGGCTACCTCCAGTAAAGTACTCTCCTCAAATGCATTTTGAGGACAGGTAAGGTATAAATGATAAACAGAAGGATAAATACATACAAACATATATAACATATTGTGATTTACCCACATATTTTTAAAAATGAATTGTTCTGTTTGTCCTCGAAAGTAATTATTGTGGTTTATAAATTCCACTCTTCTTAAAAAATCATTCTTCACAATTATCTGGTTGTATAATATTCCATCAAGTTGATGCATCATAGTTTACTTAGCCATTCCCCTATTGTTGGATATTTAAGCTCATTCTAATTTTTCAGTATTACAGATTATGCTACAATGACTATCTTCAGGTTTACAGCATGATGAAAAATGGGTAGCATCATGGAAAAAAATATGGTCATGATAAAATGTCAAGTAAAATAAAACGAATGCAAATGTGTGTGTTGATTATAGTTACAATCCTGAGAAAGAATATATATGTAAATGAGAATGGGGAAAAAATGAAATGAGCTCTTTGTTCTAGGAGGTTCTTGCTAGAGTCTATTTTTCTATTTTCCTCCAGTGATATTATTATGAGTTTATACTGGTGAAAAAAAAAAAGAAAGAAAAAAATAAGAATGTCATCCATAGTGGGGTCGAAACATCTTAGTTCCCCAGATATCCTCAGAATGAAGAGATGAGCTTAGAGGTCAGTGATCTTGACTTATTCTGTGGACAGCAACCCCAGGAAGAGCTTCTAAAAGGCTGGAACTATGTCTTACTAACCCTGGATTCCCAAGAAAGCCATACTATTCCTGGAATCCACAAAGTGTGGTAAGTGATAAAAGGATAGAATTTCATAGCATGAAGAGGCCTCATATATAATTTATTCAAACACCACATCCCAGCTGAATGGAGGGAAAGCCAAAAAGACTTGCCCAAGGTTCCCCCAACATATGACTGCAAGAGCTAGAGTTGACGCCATTTTTTTTTCTAAAATTCTATTCTAAATTAGAAGAAGCAGATGGTTAGCCAATTTGTTCAATGGGAGCCATGGGGGAGAAGTCCTTCACCCGTCCAACGCAGAATGAGTATGACTCAGTGACCTGGGCTCCTTCACAATGTCATACATCTTGAGTTAGTCACAGATCTCTCCTAAATCCCTATGTCCTGAGGCTCTAAGCTGTTCCCCATGACAAATGTCTCTGACCTGAAGCATCAGCTTCCTTCCCATGGAGCACCAAGTGGTTTGACTGTACCTGGAACAATGAAAGAAGAATATTTTTGAACCAGGATGCATGACTGGCTCTGGGAGAACAGAACACCCTGGGCCTTTTCAGTTTCTGGTCTACACCCTCTCCTTGGATGGTCTCTTCCTGCTGTGCCTCATTTACCACCCAGTTCGTGGCAGGGGGGGTGGGGTGGTCAAAACTAAAATGGCCCCAAGATTCTCCTCCTCTAAACATACTGTATGTCTTCTTCCACTTGAGTGGGGGTGAGACCGTGAATATGATGGGATATCACTCCAAGATTAAGTTACTTTTTCTGACAAAAGTGAGGGATTTTTCAGATGTAATTATGGTCCCAAATCCCATAGTTGACTATGAACTGACCACAAAGGAATTTATCCTGGATGGGTTTGGTCAAATCAAATGAGCCCTCTCCCGAAAATGAGGCTGAGGCTGGGATGCCTGAGTGGTTCAGTAGGTTAAGCGTCAGACTCTTGTTTCCTGCTTAGGTCATGATCGCCGGGTCTTGAGATCGAGCCCTGCACTGGGCTCTATGCTAGGTTTGGAGTCTGCTTAAGATTCTCTCTCTCTATGCCCCTCCCTTTGCTCATATGCACAAGCACACACTCTATCAAAAAAAAAAAAAAAATAGAGACTGAGGCCCTGAAGGCAGAGAATCTAAGTCTAAAAGATGCCCTCCTGCCAGTGTTGAAGAAGCCAAGGGTCATGCTGTGAACTGCCCCATGCATGGGACTATGGGCCTGAAGGTGACCTTCAAGAGCTAGAAGCATCCCCGGCGACAGCAGCAGCCCAGCAGGCACGTCAGCTGTAGAGCTGCAGGCAATGCCTTTGGCTAACAGCCTCGCTGAAGAGGGTGCCGAGCCCCAGTCGAGGTGGGGGTCCCGGCCCAAGGCTGACCTCACACCCTGAGCGGAGAACCCAGCTCCGACCTACTGGACACTGCGCCTGCAGAGCCACCAGGAGATGACACGCGTGTGCCGTCTGGAGCTGCCACATTGGTGGCAAAGCCCAACACAGAAAGAGGAGGTCACTTCCCGGCCATGGAGCGCCAGGCGCCTCTCCCCCTCCCAAGGCGCGCTGCCCTGCACTAGGAGCTGGCTCTCAGCGTCGCACCGGGCCGTCCTGCGGGCACCCTGAGGGCAGCAGCTCCAATACCGAGCTCGTCCCCTTCTCCCCTAAGGACCTGCGTGCGGCTCTGTCCTTCCCTCGCACAGGGATTCTCTCCAGCTCCAGGGCCAGAGTCTGATGCCCATCGTCGCTCCTCACAGGCCCACCTTCTTCCAGGGGGACAACCCCTGGGCCCTACCTGCGTTTCCATGTGTCCCGACGGGCAGCCCAAGCCACGGAGCCCCACTGAGCTCCCTTCCTCCCTCAATACGCTTGGAACCGGCCTACCGCCTCTAGTCTGTCCAGCTTCCCCTGTGGAGAGAGTGATCTTCCTACAACAGAAATAGGATGATGGGTCTCTCTCCTTCCAAAACATTCTTAGGCCTCCGCCTTTCAAGTGCAAACTCTCTGGCTCACATGGAGATGCATTAGTTCAGCCCCTGGCCACCTCCCATGTCCATCCCTCAGGTATAAGCTTCAATCTTGGTTCTTGAGGATGCCTTTCATCAATTTCCCCATTATATTGGTTCGTCTTGTCTCTTCTTTTCAAAGTCACTTCTCACCATTTGAAATGATGTATTCATTTATGTGTTTATTTGTTAAATACTCTTTCCCTTCTCCTTTTCTTCTTGGCAAGACTGCAAGATTCATGAGGGCAGCCACACCATTGGTCTATCTGCCATTATACACCTGGACCTTAGAATAGACCCTCAGCAGAATTAGGTACTTAGTAAATAAATATTACTTCGTGAAATGAATGAATAGGATGGATGAGCTTGGCATTCAATGTCTTTCTTGATGCCTTCCTAGTCTTTTTTCTCACTATCTTCATTCATATACCTTATACTCTAGCAATGCACAATTCTGCTTAGTAATCACATAAATCCTATAAAGTAGGATTATAACTTTCATTTTTGAGAGAAAGAAACCGAGACCTAGAAAGCAAACCAATTTGTCCAAGATCACCCAAAGCAGGAGTCGGAACTGAATAGGGTCATGCGTGCAGCATCTCGTAACGCACCTGACACATAGAAGACACTCATGACCAGTACTTTCACCTCTTTATCTGGGAAAGAGTTTTGCAAGGTAAGAGAATCCTGGCTGTCCCACAGGACTGCCAGCAAAGGGGATGACAGAGTGTTCATGCTTGGGGCAGGAAGCAGAGAGTCGCAATCTCTCAGTGTAGGGAAAAGGGGGGGGAAATCCTGCTGAGCCTAGTTGAAAAGCAAGAAAGCGAGAGAGACTGATTATTCCTTCTCGCTAGTGTAAGCAACTAAAAACGACATGTTTGCTTTATCGCCTTTGGTCTCCCATTTGATTCCTGACAGCCGTCTCCCTCCCTCCCATGCAGGGCTGGGCTGTCAGGTGCTGAGCTTGTTGGCATCGCAAAGGAGGAGGAGAACTGAGAACAGTTTAAACAATATTTCAGGGACCATCGCTGGCCTGGGGAGGGCGTTTCTGAACGGTCTGCCTCCCTCACTGCATTCAAGGAACCCTCATTCGCCAACACGATGTTTGGCACGCTTGATGTTTCTGCGGGTTTGGGGAGAGGTAGCCTGGGAGGCATCGTTAAAAGAAAAAACAACCCAACAACAAAAACACAATGTCTATTTCTTCTGAGGTTTGAGGGAAGGGAGAGAAGAGAGACATCAGACAGAGGACTTTTAGCCCATAACAATTCAGAATACATAATTTTCTCTCCTCGTGTGTCTCCTTAAATAGGGCCAAACGCAGGTGTAGATCAAAGCGAGGTTTCTGCATCTGACTGTTCTTTCAGGGACAGAAATCCAAACTCCCAGTCTCATAGCTCCATGAGGGGAAACTAGAATCTCTCCAGGAAGCCTACATGAGCTACCGGAAACCTCTGGAGGAAGGTATCCACCTACTGCAAATCCCAAATCGCTAACAAGCAGGGCAAGAGTCATGATAAAAGGGAAGATTCTCCTAGAGGTCAACACTCGGGTGTGATGACAACAGATTTTGGAACCCACCAAAATGGGGGTCAAGCCTCAGACCTGCAAGATCATTTTGATTCTGTGACCTTAGAGAAGTGACTCTGTCCGGTGTCAATGTCATTCTTTAACATATAGGAACCAGGATAATAACTCATCACGTACTAGCAAGATCGGTGACTATGCAATGGACCTGGCACAAAAGCAACACTAGATAAATGGTTGCTGCATTCTCTTCTTCCTCTTATCATTGTTAGTCAAGCTCCTGGCTTGGGAAAGGGGGGATACTCCACGGGAATCCAATGCCAGGAGAGGAACGGGTACGTCCTGGAGGCTAAGGGGTCAAGGAAAGTGTAGAGTCGTTTTCTCAACTCTGGCTGGAGATTAGAATCTGGAAAGGATTTCATACCGATACTCACACCCCTTGACCAGACATTCCCAGGTAAGGGGTCTGACATCAGTATTTATTTGCAACTGGTGTTTTTAAAAAGCTTTCCGAGTGATTCTAAGATTCAGTTCGGCCACAGAACTACCCTTCTTACCGCACAGCTGGGGACACCTGCCCTGACCCAGGTCCTAGGTCTCATCATTCCCTCAAGCACCAGAAGGTCCAACCTCCTAGTCAGGCCCTAAACATCCAGCCTCCCCAGATGACCCTGCCATCTATTTCTGAGACGAGAGCCAGTGCACGGAGCCATGGGCTTTGTGGTTTGCTCTGTCCCACTCTCACTCCTACTGCACTGTCCCCAGGGGAAAATTCTGGATTGCTCAGACTATTTCTACAAAACGGTCCTTGCACCCCAGCCTGCGGTTAAACTCTTCCTTCTTACTGACAGTTCTTCTCAGTGGCAGCCTGGTAAATGTTTAACAATGGGCTCTCTGAGGAGGAAGACGAAGCTTCCATTGGAGCATCTGCCGATTTCCACGGTGTGAGTACTTCACCCCACCGCGGCTGATTATGAGCTACTGATGTGACCCTCAGTAGAGTGGGGAATGGACTCAGCGCAGTCGGGAATGGAAAGCACCGTAGCTCTTACAAACTGGGACGGGTGGGCTCCAACAGAGCACTACAGCTTCTATCATGTTTTCCTACTTGGGCCGAATACCAGGACCCCCACTGTCGGCGGTGCCCCGGGAAGGTGGTCCCCACGGCGCCACCTCTGTCCTCCATACTGAACTAACTTCCCAAGCAGCCGAGCTGCCTCTGACCGCTCTTATTCCTGGTCCTAGCTTCTCCCAGGGCACATGTCCCTTGGAGGGCTCCGAGTTGACACCACGAAGCTGCCCGGGATCCGATCAGGCTTTTTGCACCAGCACAGACGTGGGTGTCGACCTCCCGTCTCTAGCACTCGCCTTATTCCAGGTACCGTGGTACACACTTTTCATGCATTACCTCAATCATACAACGGTTTGACCAGATTTTGAACCCAAACAGCTTAAGTTCAAATCCCAACTGCCCTTACTTCCTGGCTGTCTAGATCTCAGTTTCCTTATCTATAAAATGAATATGAAAACAGTCCCCTTTCCATGGTCTTGCTCCAAAACATACGGGACGACACATATCCAGAGCACAGATTGACGGGCTGTTTCTTCTGTTCCTACCGTCTTCCTCCCTCCTGGTTGTCTATGCTTCTATCATGGACACTCAGAATGGTACTGCCAAGAACTTAGAGAACTTTAGGTTCTACCTCCTTGGTTGACAGGCACCAGAGGCCTGAAGCCTTGCTCGAGTCTCATATACACACACTTGGGATGGGAACCTTCCAGGAGTCATGGCATTGTCTTGCTTGGTGCCTCCTCCCTCTCTCCCTCCTTCCCTCCCTGCTCATCCAGCACCCCTGCTCCCTGGCTTTCTACCCTATCATAAGTCTGTCCCTGCTGTCCCCATGCCCATGTCCACACCTTGGATCACCCAACAGAACTACCTCTGAGGGCTGGCACTCACCTCTGCACCCCCAGCTAAGCCTTATCCTGCTGTCCTCTTTAGGAGTCCCTGCTGGGAAGGGAGGAGCAGACCAGCTGAGCCAATGAGGCTGAGAGAAATAAGGGCTTCAGAGCCTTGCTCCTCTGTCCTGGAAACCCTCCGACAGGACCACCTGTCCCTCTTCACTGAGACCATCCCCTCCCTCCACAGCCTGGATCACTCTTTCCAGGCCAGTCTAGCTACAAAGGCTTAGTGACTGATGAAATACCAACCCATCTGTCTTTGGTGTTTATTTACTCTTTTCTGAGTAGTCGGTCTTCGGGGTGTGCCCTGTAGGCTGGTTTAGAGCAGCCTGCAGATGTGCCTGCAAAAAAGGGGCTGACCTTAGGCCAGGCAAGGATGGCAAAGGGCAAACCCACATCACAATGCCCCAGGAGGTCAGTCCCATCAAATTCATGTTTTTACTGAAAATGTTTAGTCTTTTTTTTTTTTTTCCCCAGAAGCAAGACTAATGCACAGGACAACACGTCCGGGGAAAAGGCCACAGCACCCGTCTGAAACACTCATTTTGCTGTGCTTCCCTGGTTACCACCTAGTGAACAGTGATCACCAGGCTCCAATAGAGCACACGTGGCTAAACATGTCCTGGGCGTATGTTCTCTCCTTTAATCTTCACACTAAAGAATGAGTAAAAGGACTAATACTAGACTTTTTCCTCCTTAATGCAGGACAAATGGAAGCTCAGAGAAGGACAGTGCCTTTCCCTAAGCCACGTGGCTAGGAAACAGCAGAGCGAGGATTTGGCCCCCTGCCTGCTATTTCAGAAGCCTGTAATTAACTTAGGAGGACAACTATTGACTTAATATTTTAGTCTGGATATAATTTCAAACTGATGGAAAAGCTACACAGATAAGAATAGTACAAAGAGCATCCCTATGCCCTTTGCCCAGATTCACCTACTGTGAAAAATGTTGCCCGGGCTGCTCTGCCATTTGAAAAGTCAACATCGTAAACTTGGGGAATATGCTTCCCGTCCCTGAGCGTTGGTTTCTATCAGCAGAAAATGTCAGAAGTCCTTTCCCTAGGACTGAAAAAACCCTGTGGTCTGATGGGAAAGGATGGATGAAGGATGGGATGGGTACCACAGTGGTCAGGGCCCGGCTCCTGCCCATTTCTCAGGCTCACCTGCCAGGATTCTCCACCACAGCCTCAGGCTCTTCCCAGTTCCTGCCTTCTCTCCCATCCCCGTCCCCTTCGCCATGTAGCCTCTGCCCTCACTCTGGGCAGGTCCTGTTGTGTCAGACTTTCACCTCATCCCATTGCCATTTCCTGGAGCCTCTCCTCCACTCCAACTATCACCCTCCCACGCAGTCTTCTACCCTCAATCCCCAAACGCCCCCTTTTCTGCAGATAAGGCTTGAACTTGTCCTCATCTGTCCTCTCCCACGAAAAGAGGATTAAACCATGTGTGTATGTGTGTGTTGGTGGGGAGAATCAAAAAGAAAAAAAAAATCATACATCCGTCTAGATTAGCACAAAATTTTGTTTACGATTCAAGAGTCCTTATCATTACAGAAAATCTCAGTTTAGGAAATCGCCATATTAAAACAAGCAACTAAAACAAAGAAAGAGGCAAAACTGGGCAGGAGTGGGGGCATTCATGCTCTGGTTCTCTCTGCTGGGGAGCTAATTGGCAAAGCTTAGAGGAACGTGCATGAGACTGGGGATAAGAAAATGTGAGCTCCTCAAACCTGCTGGGCAACCCGCTGATGAGAAGAACACGGTCCAGAGAGGGAGAGATGGTAGCCCAAGGCCACAGAGCCACCCGTGCGGAGCTGGGCCGGGAGGCCCACGCCGAGTGCTTGCACTGCTGGAATCTTCCAGCAGCTGTGGTTGCTCTGTCTGCTGCTCAGTACTGTGCCTGGGGCTGGGCAGGCCATCTGCCCTTCTCATCTGGACCTTCAATTATACACCGGCTTCTCCCGACCAGCACTGCTTCTCTGCGTGAACTGCAGCACCCCCTAGGAGTTTATAACCACTTTGAGGCTGGCAGCCCAGGCCCTATTTCCCAATGCTTATAGTAAGGTCGATCATTCCATAAATATATGTGAGACTAGAATGAGCTTCAGACCTGATGACATGAGGCATAAATATCCTTGTTTGACAGAGAGGAAACCTGAGGCCCTAAGAGGGTACCTGCTTGACCAGGGTCACCAAGTGAGTTAGCGGGAGGGGTCCAGGCTTCAATGCACATCTCTTGACTCTGGGCCCACTGTCCTTGGTCGTGTGCAGCGTCATCTCTGGTTTATAAAGGTGAACTTCTGCCCAATGGGAATCTATCAAATCCAGCTCCTTCATTAGTCAGTCCTGGGGGATACGGTCAGAATTGTCAAAGCCCGAACAAGGGACGGATTGAGGGGTTATCTACTTGACCATACACAGACCTCTGCGCTTGACAAACAGACTCCTTTAGGCAGAAGGATCACGCGCGATAGGAAATCAGATTCATCGCACAGAGCATGGTGAGATTTCCCTCTTTTTCCTGCACCGCTCCTCCAGGTGAAGGCCACCTGTAGGATGTGGAGGTTTCAGGGCAGGGGGTCAGCAATCTGTGAGCCACAGGTGCAGTCTGGACCAGCACCTGCTCTTGGAAACAAAGTTTCCTTAGGATATACACGCATGTTCACTCATTTGCATGTCACCTTTGGTAGCTTTCAGGGAACAGCCGCAGAGCTGAGTAGTTCCAACAGTAACTGCAGGACCTGCAAGGATGGAGATGCTTATGACGGCTGACTCTTGATGGAGGCAGTCCCAGCAGACAGGCCTAGTCTCCCTCCCTGTGCGTCCGCTCACCAGACCGATTACGACGCTTCTCTGCCTACGGCGGTCTACCTGCGTACACCAGATGCCTCTGAATGACACTCCCCGTTCCCCTACAAAACCCCCGAGACTCGGGGAAGCCAGGGGTGATTCTCAGACTGCACCATAAATCTCTTCTCCGGCAGCTCCTGTTGCCAAAAATGCAATTTCAGGTGACTTCATTTTGGGCTCAGGATGCTCTCAAGGAAAGGGAAAATTCAGGAGAAAGAACAAAATTTCAGAGTCCTGGGATCTCGCACCTCTGGATTTGCTCACTCCGGGGGGGTAGGTGTCCACAGCTCTGTGTTATACAGAAGGAAGCGCCCAGAGATGGGAAGCCCACCAGGGCCACACCAAGGGGAGGAGGTGAAGTCAGGATTCACCGCCAGGTCTATGGCTGGATCCAACACCACTTCTACTTCTTTCATGGCACATGCTAGAGAGAGACCCAGGTAGAAAACCCCATTAGATGTTCCCTCTCTCCTTCCCCTCCACGTCCTCTCTACCATCCTCCCCGGGTGTAGCCTTCTCTGCTGGGGAACCTCCTGAACTTGTCACATCCCTTCAAATCACCCGCACTCCCTGAATGCTCAAAGAACCAGGCAGTCTGGGTTTTCAGCTCCAGTCCCCCGGCCTTCCTCCCACTACCTGGGATGTCCTTCCCTGGGGGCCTTGAAAAGGAAGAACGGGCAGGGCTGAGGCCTCAGTTCTGCTCACCAGGAGCAGGGAAGAGAAAAGGAGCGCAGACTCTGTTCTTGCAAGTGGAAATGGAGTGAGTAAAGATGAGAGTGGCAGACAGAAAAGCAGCATCCACCCTGGGCGCTTACAATAATCCAGACGCCTGGCCAGGAATCTCTTTCTTTCATTCATTCGAGAAGCATTCATTCAAAAAATGTTAATCCATGTGCTCACCATGGGCCCATCCCCGTGTTGGGTGCCGGGGATGGGAAGCTGGGTGCAGACGGCCACGTGCCTAGCCTCGCGACGCTTGCAGGTCCATGGGGGGTGCACACATCATCACCGGTACGCAGGAGATTGGTGACAAAGTGTGCATGGGGGTAAGGCCGCAGGAGCTACTACGGCATGACGCAGGGATTGGGCATGGGTCGGGACAGCTGAAGACACGCCATCTAAGAGGAGGTGGCACCATTCAGAGAGCGGGGGCGGCAGGGGGAGAGTCTGTGAAGGACCCTGTGGCGCAGACATGGGCATGCTGGAGAAGAGCCCCGGGGAAACGGGGGGACCGCTCACCACGTCCATCCTCAAGGCCAGAGTGAAGACCGAGGAAGCTTCCAAGCGGAGAAGTGACATGATCCCTATTTACATTTTAGAAATGCCCGTTCGGGCTGCAGGGTTGAGAACGGGCTGGAGTGTGGTGAGCGAGACAGCTGGACGGGGATCTCAGTGTTCACAACAAGGGATGGAGGTGACAGGGACCCCGGGTGACGGGGATGGCACGGGAGAGCTGGCTGCTGGGCACGGCAATTACAAAGGGGTGGCTCCTGCTCCCGGCTGATCCTCGCACTCACCCCAGGAGGGCACGGCCGCCACCCCATTTTAAAGCCAAGGATACCGAGATGATGGGTTCGAGTCATGTGGATGGATGCACAGAGACAAGGCCGGGTCTGGGCCAGGGTCAGCGTCCAGTTCCCACTCTTCCAGGAAGCCTTCCCACATGTCCCAAGTGTTTCTCTATCTGTCTTGTGTGTCCCAAGGCTGGGACAGTCTGAACCATCCGAGGAACTGGCCGCCTCTCACCTTCCAGTATATCTACCACCTTCGCCAGCGCCGCTCGGGGCCCTCAGGGAGATCATCACCAACGCTCGCTGACTTGCTCTTGAGCCCGCCTTTCCACCTCTACTCATCGACGGGGCAGGTGAGACCCACACACGGGCAGGGACGGCGCCAAGCTTGTGGGCCAAGGTCACACAGAAAACTGGGAGCAAATGCAGGACTGGAAACCACGGCCCCCAGCCCTCGGATGACCCCATGGTGCTGACTTCTTCCCGAGCTCCGGGACGGCTGACGGCCCGATCCCAGGCCACCTGCCCCTGGGCAGGGACACACAGCCCAGGTCTTGTTTGCAGCTAGAACGGAAGGGGGGCTGGTGAACAGATCGGATCGAGGTCCCAGGCTCCCCAGCATGGAGATCTGCCCTTCCTGGTGCCTCTATCTCTCTCTTCCTCCACCTTTTTGTACTTTGTCACCTTCCGGTGTGATAACCAGGATGGCTTGCACGGCCCCCAGTGGGGGTGGGAGAGGAGCACCATGGGGAGCTGCTGCCTTACTGTAAAGAAGAGCAAGTAAAGCAAGAGCAAGTAAAGAAGAGCAGGATGCGGGTGGCAGAGGGGAGGGGGCTGCGTGCTGGGAGTCCGGCCGTCCTCGGGGTGACGGTGCAGCCACACGGGACGACAGAAGTCACTCTCTGATGAGGGACTGCCACCCTCTCTGAAAAGAAGACCAGGGAAGGGGAGAGGCACCGGGGACGGGAGCCCACACGATGCACGAGCGGCCAGTGTGCCCCATGACCAGGGATTCTCACCGACACGCAGCCTCTCCCGCTGGCGCCAGCGAGAAGGGACCTGCGAGACCTGGGCTCCCTGCAGGCTTCACATAAGGCATCAGAAGCCGGGAGGGGGGGCGTGACTCGCGCTGGCAGGAGGCCTGAGATCCAGGCTGTGCTCACCCGGTGCTCCCTTCCGAGCAGCCTTTGCTCCTCCACCCGCACATCTTCTCTCCTTCTTCCCCCGCCTGTGGGCTCAGGACACAGAGCAACCTCAGTCCTCACCACGGCCCCGAGGGCCTGAACCTTAGTCCTCACCTGTCAGAGCAGGACGCTGATACCCAGGGAGGTGGGGGCTAAGGTCCCCGTTCAAGGAGGCACCGCGAGCAGGTGGCGTGGGGGCCGGCAACTGGGCGGCCCCCCGGCCCCACTGCTCGCTCAGCCCCGAGGCCTCCCGAACTTCCCGCAGCTCACCTCTGTGTCCTGCATTTCTCCCATCACGGCAGTGAGCCTGAAAGCTGCTTCCCCACCGCCCACCCCCCATGCCCGCCGTACCCAGACGAGAAGCAGCAAAGGGTCGCAGCCCTTCCCGGGGGACTGTGGGGTCTGCAGGGAGAGGCACCGGCCCTGAGTTCGTCTGGCTGGAGCAGAAGCTGTACTGGGACCGAATTCATGGTCGATGTCCCACCAGGAACCAGAGCAGCAGCAGCGGGAACCCTGACACCACCTCGCTCAGGGCCAGGGAGGCTTCCCTGCACCCCTGAAAAGAGGGTGCAGTAACCTCCTCCGCTAAAGGGCATCCACACCAGCAGTCCCTTCCCTGCTCTATCCACTCCCTTCCTTGCTGCAGGCTTTTTCCTGTGCCTTTGTCCCCACCTAACATATTTCTAGTTTGACACAATACAAGCTCCACGAGCATAGGTCTTTTAAAAACTGTTGCTTGATTTGTGTCCCCAACGCCTAGAAGAGTGTCAGACACACAGCTGGTGCTTGACAAATATTTGAAGTGTATGCACAGGAGAGAGGGAGAGAGGGAGGGAGAGAGGGAGGGAGGAATGGGGAAGGAAGGAAGGATCCATCAGGAAATTGGTAGGAAAGGGGAAGAGAGAAGAGGATAATAAGGAGAGAAAAACAGAACACAGAAGAGAACAAAGGCAAGGGAGGAATGAAGAGCAGGAAGCCGTGATACAGGGAGGAGGGATGGAGAGAAGAAGAATAAGAAATAGAAATTAAACAAGCAGGCAAGCGAGCATCCCAGGGCCCTGAGGAGGAAGAGGAAGATGCAGCTGGAAGCACAGGGTGAGGGAGGAGGTACCACCAGGGGACCTTCAGAGGGACAAAGCAGTGGCACTGGGCTGGCAGGAGGGCCAGGGCGGGAGGGGGGATGGGTTCAGGAAGGAGGGCCAGGGGGGATGGGGTCAGATGGGGGGACGGGTTCAGGTGGGAGGGCAGGGGGGGATGGGGTCAGGTGGGGGGACGGGTTCAGGTGGGAGGGCCGGGGTGGGGGACAGGGTCAGATGGGAGGGACAGGGTCAGGTGAGAAGGCTGGGAGGGATGGGGTCAGGTGGGAGGGGCGGGGGGATGGGGTCAGATGGGCAGATGGGGTCAGGTGGAAGGGCCGGAGGGGACAGGGTCAGATGGGGGGACAAGTTCAGGTGGAGGGCCAGGGGGATCAGGCAGGAGGCCAGTGGGATTCAGCGTCATAAGGGGGAGGCATCACAGCCCCGTCCCCCCACCCGGGAAGCACAGCCTGGCCCTGCTGCAGCCTACGGAGGCACTGAGCCAAGCCGTTTATCTCGAGTCCTGTGGCTCGCTTTTGCTTTTCTTTTTAAAGTTTAACTCCGATTTACGACAGGCGTGCTCTGTGATGAATGCTTTTTTTCCAATTAGCTGTAAACAGCCCCGTGGTGCAGAGGAGACCCACCGACTTCCCCCGCTCTCATTCTGGCTGCTGGGTTGGGGGAGGGAGAAGACAGGTCAAGAACCATCCATCACCGACTTCAAAACCTCCAACGCAGCAGATAGCAGAGAGCCAAGGCTTCTTGGGCAGCCGTGAGAGGCAAGCCCGAATGTTCCAGTCGCTGCAGAGGCTGCAAAACCTTCCCAGGTGATGCGTCCAAAGCGATACTCCCCACACAGGGTCCTTCAGTGAAAGGTGCCAGGCGCAGGGACATAGGAAAACCCACAACGACAACTGAATTGACATTACTACGTCTACTGTGTTTGCTCCTAGTGTGTACCAGGTGCCATGACAAACTGTGTTTTAAAGATTTATTTATTTGAGAGAGAGAGAGAGAGAACGTGAGTGAGTTGGGGAGGGGCAGAGGGCCAGGACCCCCAAGCTGAACCCCCAGTGAGCGCAGGTCCCCACACAAGGCTCAGTCTAGGACCCTGAGCTCCCGACCAGAGCTGCAACCAAGAGCTGGACGCTCAACTCAGCGAGCCACCCAGGAGCCCCCTTGACAAACATTTTCTATAACCTCAGCAAAACTCAACCCAAAGTCTAAGGGGCAATCGTGAGGCCCATTCTAGAGATGACAAAACTGAGGTACAGGGAAGATAGATAAGCTGCCCAAGAGCAAAAGTTGCCCAGAGAAGCGATGGGACCCATGCTCTTCAAGTGTCCACAGTGCATGCGTGGAAAGCACGCAGAACTGTTCCACAAGACCTCTTCCATCTACCCTCCCCCCAGGACCTCTTCAGCCCACTTCCATGCAGGGGTCTGATGGAGGAAACGGGGTCAGGTGGGAGGGCTGAGGGAGAGGGGGTCAGATCGGGGGGACAGGGTCAAGTGGGAGAGCCAGGGGTATGGAGTCAGGTGGGGGGTATGGGTTCAGGCGGGAGGGCCAGGGGGATGGGGTCAGGTCGGGGGGCATGGGGTCAGGCGGGAGGGCCAGGGGGACGGGGTCAGATGGGGGGATGGGGTCAGGTGGGAGGGCCAGGGGGGATGGGGTCAGGTGGGGGGATGGGGTTAAGTGGGAGGGCCGGGGGGATGGGGTCAGATGGGGGGATGGGGTCAGGTGGGAGGGCCAGGGGGATGGGGTCAGGCGGGAGGGCCAGGGGGACGGGGTCAGATGGGGGGATGGGGTCAGGTGGGAGGGCCAGGGGGGATGGGGTCAGGTGGGGGGATGGGGTCAAGTGGGAGGGCCGGGGGGATGGGGTCAGATGGGGGGATGGGGTCAAGTGGGAGGGCTGGGGGGGATGGCGTCAGATGGATGGGACGGGGTCAAGTGGGAGGGCCAGGGGGGGATGGGGTCAGATGGGTGGGATGGGGTCAGGTGGGAGGGCCAGGGGGGGATGGGGTCAGATGGGGGGGATGGGATCAACATGTCTTGATTTGCCAGAGGACCCTTACTCCTTTCTGGGCCCCGGTCTAAGCTCTTGGATCTCTCCTTAATCACTGGCAAGGAATACGTGCACATACCCGCCCCCCAACCCTCCAACACGGCAACCTTGACCTTGCCACTTCCCCATCCTTATAAAACAGGGATGAAGAATGACACGCACAGGTGGTTGCCTGAAATACGCTCCAGTCTCCGCCTTGAGGGCATGTGTGATCCTCAGAGAAGCGGGGAGCTCAGCCCCCAGGTGCAGCGAGGCTTCATGGAGGCCTGCTTCTGCATCGGACGCCTCCTCCCCTGGAGCACCATTGTGGGAAACGACGCGGCCTCGCTATGGATTTCATCTGTTGGAGACGCCGTCTGGAGAGTCAAAAGGAGTCCTCTTGGGAGGAACCAACTAGACAACGTTCTCTCTGGCCTCGGTGTCAGGGGAAGACAATTTCCTGAACAAATAAACGGTTCTATCCCATAGACCCCGCACATCGTATCACGGAGCATGTTCCCTTCGCACTCTGATTGCTAAATCTCTGCGTTGAATTGCCGGCTCCGCCTAAGAACACGCGGCACAGCCTGGCGTAGATCCCCCTGCACTGATCTAACCTGGGTTTGAATAATTTTCCTTATTCCTATTTTGCTTTCAACCGGGTTCCCTTACTTATTGCATTCCAGCGCTGGATTTTTTTTTTTTTTTTTTAGACCGCATAAAGTTAAAAAATCTTCCCCAAATGCTTTGAGGAATGAGGACAGAGAACAAATAAAGAATGGAAGGCGAAGCCATAAGTAACCGTCACTCGTCTAGCCCGGGTTTCGGATGCCAGGCTGTGTTAACCGGACCAAGACCGGGTCGAGGAAAAGTTGAGGTGTGTCACTGAGCAAGGTGTCTGCCTCCCAGGCTTTCCTCCTACTAATGCTGGCGGGTTCTGGAACCTTCCCAAAGACTCCCTTACCTTTGCTGCGGCGGCGACTACGGTACTGCTCCGTATAAAACGTCAGCTGCGTTTCATCATCTGCCTCTGAACCCGAAGTCCCCTTGGTTCTCCCAAAGCTGATTCCCCCTGAAAGGAAGAGCAATCCATTAGCCACATAAGCCTCCTGCAGCTTGTTAAATCCCTCCTCCTCCGACCCAAAGATCAGCAACCCCATCCCCAGACTTCCTTCTGGAAATCCCAAGTGACCCAGGAGCTGGCATGATTTATGGATGGACTCCCGGGCTCTGCGGTGATGCGGGTCTGGGTTCTAACCATGACTTGGCAGCTGCGAGCTGTGTGACCTTGAGGGGACGCCTCCCCTTTCTGAGCGCTGGGTTCTCTCTTAATAAAACGGGGACCATAGCTATTGACCTTGTAGGGTTGCTATGAAGATTAAAGGAGATACGATGCATAAAATATCTGTCCCGGGGTGGGTCCTAACTAATGGAGAGCTGTGATTATTGCTTCGTATGATGAGGTTGCCTCTAGGAAAACACTTCAGGCAACTTAATTCCACACACATTTCAAGCAAGAGCTTCCTATAAGCCAGGCCAAGAGCCAGAGCCTTGGAGGTACAAAGATAGATATAGCCCAGCCCCTTGCCAGCCAGAGGATCATAAGCTAGTCAAGGAGACAAATGGGGTCCTAAGGAGCCTTTACCCTAATTCATGGTTCTGTTTTTCCACACAATGAGATGCTGAGAATATGGGGGAGAGCAATCCATCCCAACACGGAGGGCCGGGGAAGGTTTTATGGAGGAAGGGGGATTTAAGTCAAGGCTGGAAGGATGAATGGGGCTTCAGTGGCAGAAAATGGGAGTTCCAGGAAAAGGTGAGAGCTAGAGCATCCCTGGGGATGGCGGCCACGCTGAGCTCAGTGCTGACGGGAAGGACCACAGGAGCCCCACAGTGAAGTCCCTGAGTGCCACACTGAGGACAAGGGGCCTTACGTGGGTGTCACAGAAGGTTCCAGGGCAAGGGGTGAGCTCATTGTGCAGCATGAAGGACATGGCAGGGGGGCGCAGGCCTCAAAAGGGATGCCGCAGAGGGGAGGAAGCCAGGAGGCTCAGTGAGAGGCCATGAGGGTGTGGGTGAGGCAAGGGGCAGTGGGGATGAGGGGAGGAGGAGGAGGAGGCATGTTGCAGAGACACACTCATGAATGTGGAGGCCGATGGGTGATGCATTCACATGCCATGAGCACTGGAAGCCAAAGATGATAAAGATAAAAGGCCCGAAAGAAATAGGCCAAAATACTAACAGCAGTTAATTCCGCAGGGAGGAATAGATATTTTTTTTTATTGTCTTTGTGGTTTTCTATATTATGTATTTTTTGTTGTTAACAAAAAAAGCACAGAGTGCGGGAGAATTAAAGAGATTAAAGCATTGGTGAGCTCTCTGCTCTAGAGAGGAGACAGTGAGAGGAGAGCATAGAGCATAGTGGGGGCACACAGCAGGCGGGAAGCAGGGGGCCTGTGGTTTGGGTACAGATCCTCAGACCCGGACATCAACCGACTGTCTCTGGGAGGAGCGTCAAGGACCCAGCAGCAGCGGCTGTCTTGGATGGAGAAGTGGCTGAAGGCAGGGGACAGATTAATAAAGTATATGAAATATAAATATCTTGCATCTTCTGAATCAAGCACCACACAAACCTATTGCCTACTCGGAAGTTCTACCCGAGGAAAAGAAAACCATAGATCAGAGGGGAACGTTGCTCAATGCAAAGAAGAGTTTCTTACACTATTTCCTCTTCTAGGACACTTAGTATTCAGAAATCACACTGGAAGACGCTCCGTCTGCAATATGGTTACGGTGCATTCATTCATTCATTCATTCATTCCAGTAACATGGTGAGTGATCTGCTATGTGCTTAGAAGATGCTGATACATTATTGCATACAATTCTCTTCATGATATACTCATAACAAAAGTGCAATTGGGATCCCTGGGTGGCTCAGTGGTGGAGCGTCTGCCTTTGGCCCAAGGCGTGATCCTGGGTCCTGGGATCCAGTACCCCATCGGCCTCCCTGCAGGGAGCCTGCTTCCCCCTCTGCCTGTGTCTCTGCCTCTCTCTGCGTCTCTCATGAATATATAAAATCTTTTTTTAAAGTGTAATTAACAAATTAGATAATAGAACAAAGACAGAAAGACATGTGTGGGCAAACTTACATATGTGCCAAGAGTCACTCAGCTGATGAGTATGGGAATTAGGATTCAGGGCTGGTCTGTCCAGCTCCACATCTGAGCTTTCTAGAAAGCAAACTACTTTCCTGGAACACCTCAGGAGGCAACCTTAGCGAAGGTGGATTGTCCTTTAACCATATCCATCTTCCCATTGCAAACTCAGAGTACTCCTTGGAGGGAGGTTTACTGATGCCCACTTTACAGGTGAAGCAACCACGTTTCAGAAAAAGAAAATGATCTGCTAATAATGAGTGAAGTTGGACCTGGGACCCATGTGTGACTGATGGTCAAGTTCAAATGTTTAACCATTTGTGACACTGTCTCTCAAATTAGTGCTCTGTGAAATGGGAAGATTAATGCCTGCCCTCTCCCTTCCCTGAGATGGTAGGTTGTCATGGAGGGGAGACTATAGGGACAACAATGTCTGATCTTTGTCTTTGACTGTGTCCCTGCCCCTTAGTGTCAACATCCCCAACCTCTAGCAATTAAGGGTGGGGCGTGGAGACAGCAGGAGACTCCGGATTCTACTAGATGCAGCTCTTCCTTTGAAGGCACTCCTTTGAAATGGAGTTGACAGAGGCCCCATGGTACTCTGGAAGCAGCTAAAGAGCAGAGGTCTCCAAAGGCCAGGAAGGCTTTTTCAACTACTACTGAAATATTTTACTGGGTACTTGGGTGGCTCAGCGGTTGAGCCTTTGGCTCAGGTCATGACCCTGGGGTCAAGTCTCCCCATCAAGCTCCCTGCAAGGAGCCTGCTTCTCCCTCTGCCTGTGTCTTTGCCTCTCTCTCTCTCTCTCTGTATATCTTAATAATAAATAAATAAATAAATAAATAAATAAATAAATAAATATAATAAATAAATAAAATCTTCAAAAAAAGAAATATTTTACTGTTACAGAAAAAAGAAAGAGAAGGTAAGAAGAAGGAAGGAAGGAAGGAAGGAAGGAAGGAAGGAAGGAAGGAAGGAAGGAATGGATGAACAAATTAACGGAGGGAGGAAAAAAGGAATTGGGAAGGAAGGAGGGAGGAAGGGAGGGTTTGTGTTCAACTACACGTAATTCTTGGCCAAGGGGAAAATGAAGGCGTTGGATACAATAGCGGCCTTATGTACAGAAAGCATCTGTCATACTTCCTATTGTGTTTGGGCATCACAGAAAAAGGGAGGCAGGGATCCGCTCAGGAGGAGTTGGCCTGAGACACCTCCCCCTCCCCCTCCATGCTCCACCACCCCTCCTATTTAAACTGTTCCAGCCAAATTCTCCCTCTGTCTCTCTCTCTCATTTTCCTTCTTCTCCCAAACAAATGAGCTACTGTGCTCCTGCCTTGGTGAACATGACAGACAAGACTCAGACAGAGACCTTGCCCTATCAGGACAATGCAGCAGGAGTAAGAGAAAGTCACCAGGCAAAAGCTAACCATTGCATAGCACTGTCTCTGCCAGGTGCTGCTCTACCTCTTTATGTGTATTCACTTGTTTAATCCTTAAATAACCCTACGAAGGAGGTTGCTACTTTTATTCCCTTTTTAATGGATGAGGAAATGAAGGCACAAGGAAATTAAGTAATTTGCCCAGGGTCACACAGCTTGTCGGTAGTAGAACCACAATTCAAATCCAGACAATGGCTGCAGCGTCTATTCCCTTGGTCCCTATAGCAGCGTACGATAAAATATGAACAGATAGCTCATTAAATGTCCACAGCCATCCCTGTAAGGAAGGCATTGTGCACCTTGTCTTAGAGGTGAATAAACTGCATCTCAGGAGCTGATGTGAGGTAGCAAGCAGGGGAGCGGAGACTAAATTAGGTCGCCTACCTGCAAAACCTGACTTGTGGCTAAACGGCCTGGGATACTGTGTGTGCACATGCACGTGTGTGTGTGTGTGTGTGTGTGTGTGCATGCATGTGTGCATGCATGTGTGCACACACCGGCAAGAGCCTGTTGATTTGACCTATGAGGATTAGCAGGTGTTACTTGCCCCCCACACCAGGGAGCATTTTCGGCTTCTTGCAGCTCCCCCCTTAGACCTGTGCACTTGTATTATTGGTGAGAACGCCATTCAGGCTTAGCTGGATCCTAGTGACGCCTCCACCATCCCACATGCCCAACCACATGGTCATCATGCCCCTGACTACCACGAAGGCTTCTCCAGTTCCCTCCACTCCCACACCTCTGACCTCACCTCCTTCCTGTAGGTACCAAGCTACCATTTCCAGAGTGGAAGCTGAGGCTCAGAGAAGTTGTCTCCACACCAACCTGTCCAATAGAAATCGAATGCAAGCTGCATATGTCATTTTAAATGCCCCAGTAGCCACATCAGAAAGAGAAACAACAGGGCGCCTGGGTGGTTCAGTGGGTTAAGCATCCGACTCTTGATTTTGGCTCAGGTCCTGATCTAAGGGTCATGAGATCAAGCCTGGTATAGTGCTCACCCTCAGCAGGGAGTCTGCTTGAGATTCTCTCCCTCTGTCCCTCCCCCTGCTCTTGCCCATAACTTCCTCCCCTTCTCTCTCTCTCTCTCTCTCTCTCTCTCTCTCTCTCAACTAAATAAATACAAAAATCTTTAAGAAAATGGGAAAAAACAAACAGGTAAAATTGATTTTCAGAATATATAGTATTTAACCCAATATATTAAAATCATATTTTAATATGCAATTAACATAAAATTATCATTACTAAAATATTTTATATTTTTTCATAGTATGCTTTCGAAATCTAGTGTATATTTTATTCTTACAGCACATCGCAATACAGACCAGCTGCATTGCAAATGCCCACCACATCAGAGGTCATACTTCTGGAGGCATTAGAAAACAGGTATAATTAAGGGCGGGGATCTGGCCACAGAGAGAGATGAGTGAGTCAAGACCCCACTAAGGTATTAAATCTTTTTTTAAAGATTTTATTTGTTTATTAGATACACAGAAAGAGGCAAAGACACAGGCAGAGGGAGAAGCAGGCTCCCCTCAGGGAGCCCGATGTGGGACTCCATTCCGGGACCTCAGGATCATGCCCTGAGCCGAAGGCAGATGCTCAACCACTGAGCCACCCAGGGGCCCCAAATCTTTATTTTTTTATATTAATGACATTAAATAGCCATGGTCTGTGTCCTCAGACACTTAGAGTCTAGCAGGTTTCTACCCTGGTGTCATCCATGAACCACGAGAGGTAATGCACTTCTGTAGAAACCCACTGCCGTACTGGGGTCTGACACGAGTTCTAATCTGGGCCTTACCTATTAGCTGTGTGAACGTGGGTGAGGCACCTACCCTCTCTGAGTTCACCTTGGACAGGGGAGCAGCAGCCGTAGCTCACACGGTGATTGCGAGGAAAATGAGAGCGTGTAAGTAAACAGCATGAAGACCAAAGAAGTGAGGGTGGGGGCGCGGTCCTCATTCATTCACTGCCTGCCCGGGTTAACAGAGGAAAAGGCAGTGCTGCCGGGTGGGCACGGGGCTCTGGCTTCCGGGACACCCTCGGCAGGTGGCAGACACCCAAGTCCTGCAGCCTCTGAGCGTCCATATAAGCTGCAGGGGCCACAGGCCAATTACACATGAACTTGGAGAGGATTCAGACAGACAGCAAAGGGCCCCCTCTGCTATCATTTTAATATGAAATTGGTGATTTCGTGAAGTAAAGTGCAGCCATTAATTATACAGGACTACTCGAGTATTTCCATTTAGGGCTGAGAGGACGTGAGAATGGCCCGGGACTGGCAAGAAAAGGGGAGAGGATCTGGCACCATCCTCACCCTTGTGAAGATGTTGGGGTAACGTTCCCCTGGTTCTTCTGGTCCTGAAGGGTCTGGAACGCAGCCTGAAGAAGACGGTGAGACACATTCTCTTGTGTGATAAGCGCTGCTCTGGGCACGTCCTATGCAGTAGCCCATGTGCCCTTCACAAGAGACCAGGGAGGTAAGTACCACCTCGATTTTCTTGAGGGGCAAGCCGACCTACAGATTCTCGATGTTGCTTATCAGAGATCACACCCATCACAAATGGAAGAGCCCCCAAGTTTGAACCTGACTTTTGTCTGATTTTACAACCCTCTGTTCTCATGAAAAGGTGAGTCACTGGCCATCAGGGAAATGCAAATCAAAGCCACTATGAGACACCATTTCACATCCAAGAGGTTGGCCATAATCAAAATAATAAGAAAATAGGTGTTAGAGAAGCTATAGGGAAATGGGAATCCTTGTACAAGGCTGATGAGAATGCCAGGTGGCGTGGACAAGGCTTGGGAAACAGTTTGACAGTTCCTCAGGAGGCTAAACCCCAAACTACCACAGGGCCCAGCAATTCTGCTCATAGGCATACCCCAAAAGAACTGAAGGTAGGGTATTCATACAAGCAGGTGTACACGAATGTTGACTACAGCACTACTTACACTAGCCAAAGGGGCGGAACAACACAAATGCTCACCGACTGATGAACGGAAAAACCAAATGTGTTGTATCCACAAAAGGGACTATTACTCAGCCATAAAAGAAGGCGAACACCTGCTACAACACGGATGGACCTTGCGAAGGTTCTGCTAAGGGAAAGAAGCCAGACATAGAAGGTCGTATATTTTATGATTCTATTTACATAAAACATCCAGAATTAGTAAATCCATTGAGACACAAAGCTGTGGCTGTCTGGGCTGGGTAGACAGAGGAGGGGAAGAGGGAGTGACTGCCAACAGATACTTGAGGTTTCCTCTTGGGATGACGGAAATGTCTTGGAACCAGATGCAGGTGATGGTTGCACAAGCGTGTGAGTGTACCAAACGGCAATGATTTATGCACTTTAAAATAGTTTGTGGTTGATTTTATGGAATGTGAACGTTACCCCAACACATAAAATGCTAAAACCAAGGGCCCCTCTGTAACATCACAAGGCTGGTGGTAGAAGGGTTGAATGGGGGGGCATGAGAGCCGCCCCCCACAGGGAGAAGGCATGTGGGGACACGGAGGGGGAACGCAGAGCTATGCTGCCCGGGGCCCAGCTCAGCCATTCGGAGTCCTGGCCCCCGGCACCACCAGGAGTAATCACCGCACTCCCCCATTTGTTTATTCACTCGCTTAGCAATTACTGACCAGGTGCCCACTCTGTGCCAAACGCTGTTCTGGGTGCTAAGGATAAGACAGTGAACACAGCACACAAAACCTGACTTCCTGGAGCTTCGCAATTGGGGAAGCAATTAAGATATTCCAGGCACGACGCTAACTAAGCCCTCTCTACATAAGAATCATTTCAATGATACTGATAAATAAATGAAGATATTCAGAGGCATTGAGAGGCTTTCCCAAGAGGGGATAGATATTTGATGGCAAACAAAAAACCTGATGCCCCAGGTTTGCTCTGGGGCAAAGCAAGGCAACTGAACAAATTGAAAGTCGAATTATGGGAAAGTCTGGAGCACAATCGGGGGCGATGGTCTTTACTGGCCCTGTGAGAATTAACTCACTGCTCTTCTTTGCAAATCTACCTTCTCTGACTATGCTGGCCTTCCACAAACCTGCTGTGCCAGCCTCTGGTAGACCCACCCCTCCACACTCCATCTCCCGCGCTCTTGGTATCATGATGGATGGTGGTGACATGTTAAATTATTCAGGCTCCGTGTCTTCCTCGAGCTGGTGACAGCGATATTGCATTTTTAGATTGCCCAGAACTGCACCAGATAGAGAAATATGTAGCTTGGGAATGCAAAAACCCATCTGACCCCCAGCCGTCCGGGGAATACAAATGGTGCCAGTTGTCAGAAGAGGACAAAAGCGGCCACAACTTCCCACACCCCCGAAACCACACAACTCACGAATGCTCTGCGCTCTAGGGCTAAACCACAGATGTCCACACGCGCCTACCGCTTGGAGAGGCTCTGACCACAATTGCTACATGTCACAGGGCACTGCTACAGGCCAGGCGTTTTGCCCAGAGGTGACTTACTCCATCCCTATTCCTGCAAACAGAGGCTGAAGACGCCGAGCTCCTTATCTGCAACCACACAGCCAGTGAGTGGTAAGACATGGATTCAAACCCTGGGTTACCTGATCCCCCAAGAAAGAGGATTTTACAATATTCTTGGGATTCACGTTGAACTGTTACCATTGATCACCATGGTTTAAAAAAATATTTTTTGGTAAAATAGAATTAAATATGACAGTTAATTCAGAAAAAAAAAGGCAATGACCTAGAGGCCCATTTTTAGGGGGCTGATTTTTTTTAAGTGATGGCAATACTCTTAGATTTCCATGAAATATATGTGACATTAAATACAGTGACACAAATGTATACTTATTGATGTGCAAGCCTCTCCATGATATGCTGTTGAGTGAAAAAATACACAGGGAAAAATGCAAAGAGAGATTCCACTCGTGTAAATGTATACACATTTGCTGATATTTAGTGTGAATTCCACTGAGTATGTGTAAAGAAAATAAAAATATTTTAATTAAAAAAATAAAAACATAAAAGTCAATCTGAGATGTTTATGATCTGGAATTCTAAACTAAATTTTAAAAAGCATGCTGCAAAACTGTAAGTGCAAAACGACCCTATTCTGTTTCAAAAATACGTACCCACTCAAGTATATAAATGTACGCATATACATACACATGTGCATACAAAGATATTGAAATAAATATATTTAAGGTGCTACAGGGGCTATTTTCTGAGTAGTTAACATTTAGGGTATTTAAAATGTTTTCCTTATTGTTGTTCATGTGCATTTTAGAATTTTCCTCCTCTGAACATCTAACGCTTAGTAATTTTTAAAAAACACTTAATAAAAGTTATGTTTATTTTTATTTTAAATGAATTTTCTTACTGCTGCAGTGGAGGCTCATTCTTCACTTAAACTTGAATGTAATGTGGCCGTCCCAGAGGTAATCATCCCACTGCCCAAGAATGGAGGTATCTCAGTTTGTCCCCAAACTTTGGCCCAAAGAAATACCTATGCAGGAGAGAAGCTCTCCGATCCAGCTTAACTCAGCATCTCAGGAAAGTAAGGCTTTGTCTTCGGGAATATCCCGCTGTTCCCTGTGGGAGGCTGCATTTTGCAAAGAGGCCAATAACAGAATCTCCCACCCCACACTCTCTTTGGCCATGTGACCTGTGCCACCCCCTACCAAATGTGAAGCCTGCTCCGCCTCAACCCCCTCTATCCAACCTTGACCTGGGCTGTCTTAAGGATTTTTTTTTTTTTTTTTTAATAATGGGGCTGCAGAGGAAATGACTCTGCATGACCTCTAGGAAGGAGTCATAAAAGGCCATGCAGCTGCTGCCTGGCTGTCTTGAAAACACTGACACTCAGATGCTTACCCCTTCTTTGGAAACCTGCCCCTGCACCACGAGAGGTCTTAGCCACAGGAAGGTGTCATGTGTAAGTGGTGCCATCAACAGTCCCACTGAGCTGGGAGAGAAGAAGGTTCTAGAAGGTCCCCCCCCCCAAGCTCCTGAGTCACCCATAGATGTTGGGAGTATTTCCAGCTGAGTCCCAGTCATTATAGAGCAGGGACTTTGTCGTTTATGAATTCCTGACTCCTAGAATCCAGGAACACAGGGTTGTTGTTGCCTTAAGGCATTAAGTTTGAAGTGGTGCATTGTGCAGCAGGAGGTAACCAGAATACTCCCTTGTCCAGTGTTACAAAAATATCTGCACTCCTTCCTACCTGTCACCATAAGGCAGCGCTAGGCAGTGGAAAGATGAACTGGGTGTCTAGAGTCTCAGGTCCTGAGTGTGTCCTGTTACTAACATGCTGTACGCCTGGAAAAGACAGTAACGTCTGGCAAATATCACAGAACGCTTAACATCTTTACTGGCTGCCCAGTAACGGCAGCTCCTCTGACCTTCACAATAACTGCATGAGACAGACATCGCTACCGCCATTTGCAACCTGAGGAGCCTGAAGGTCACAGACACCGCAAGTGACTGGTTCAAGGTCACACATCTCATAAACGGTAGAGCAGAGACACGAATACAGGGGCAACAGAAGGTACCACAGAGGAAGAGAGCACACTCCAGTCCGTGAGGTTGGCCAAGAATCAAGTTCCCAGCAATTTTCACCTCTAGACTCCGTCCTTTTGGAGTTACAGGCTCACGTGATTCTATAACCCCATACGAAGGACCTACAGCTGCCTGAAGATCACACATGGGCCCATTTATAATCTTTCCCTTCGAGTGAAATATTCCTCCTAATGCCTTCAGCCAACCCTTATACTGTATATGCCTTACAAAAATTATGACTCTTTTGGATTACGAAGTCAATGTGTGTATGTTGTAGAAAATTAGAAAAAAACAAGTTAGGAAGCACAAAGACGAAAGTAATAATCAAGCTAATACTCCCCCTCCCAACAGATTTCCCTTATTTCTAGTTTTTAACTGTGCATTTATATGGGTATGTTTTCACAACTAGACTTTATTGTCTTGTAACTTGAGCACATCTTGGGAGTTTTGTTTAAAAATATCTAGGTTTAAATTGATTCATTCATTGATGTCAGAAATACATGTTGGGATCCAGCTATATGCTTAGCACTTTTGCTGTTACATAAATTTCATATATCATGTATGTCTGTATACGCGCACATCTAATCCATATCTAGGTTTATGTATATACCACTATCTTCATCTGGACACATATCTACACCTATATCCACTGAAGGGTTAATAGTGAGTTTCTCTGAATACTGAGATTTTCTTCTCTTTGTTGACCTTTCTTATTTTTCATATTTTTTTCCTTGAAAATGAATTGAGGGGCACCTGGGTGGCTCAGTGTTTGAGCGTCTGCCTTTGGCTCAGGTCATGATCCTGGGGTCCTGGGATCGAGTCCTGCATCGGGATCTCTGCAGGGAGCTTGCCTCTCCCTCTACCTATGTACCTGCCTCCCTCTATGCCACTCATGAATAAATAAATAAAATCTTAAAAAAAGGAAAATGAATTGAGATTGCTTATGGAATTAAAATGAAGCTACATAAAATATGTCATATACATTATCCCATGTCATTAAGTATTGACTGCAGTATCATTTAATGCCTGCAATATATTCCATTGTACCGATGTATCATCATGCACTTCATCAATTCCCTATTGTTTGAATTTTATACTGTTTCCAATTTTTCACTATAATATCGCACCACATGTTCCCAAAGATAAATCTCTCTACACATCCGTGGGCATCCATGTGTAGCATTTTCTTGAGAGTAAAATGACAAACTGCTGGGTCAAAGAGTATTGACATATTTAAAGTTTTGGTACCATATTGTCAAGAAGTCCTCCAGGAAGGTTATACCAATTTCATCTTGACCAGTTATATACAGGGGTAATTATTTCACTACACCCTCTGTAATACTGGGTGTTACATCACAGTTTTCCAATCTTAGTGTTTTTGATATGCATCCCATATTTCAAATTCATTTGGTCATATTCTTTTCAAGCATACCCCAGTGTGCTCAAGTCCTTTTTGATTTATGACGTCCAGACCGAGGCATGATAATCCAGGTATAATCTGACCCCACAAAGCAGAAATGAACTACCACTTCCATTTATCTGAACATGAGTCTTATAATAATGCAGCCCAGGACTGCTTGCACTTTCCTGGTAGCTGACTTGTATTCAGTAGGTCTCAGTTCTTTGTTCCCATGCACTGCAAACAAATCTGCTCTTTCCCATCATGTATTTGTTGAATTGATTTTTTTTTCTTCTAAACCAAAGCAAAGAACATTTATACTACCAAATCATGTCTGTATAGTTTGGCACTCTCTTTCTAGCATCTCAAGATATTTTTGGGTTCTAGTCCTGTGATCTCATCCTTTCATTATCCCCTGACTAGATGACCTCTCTGACCTGGAGAAAGGCACCCTAAGGAGATGAAAAAAAGGAATGAAGAGTTAAGGGGTGTGCAACATGTCAAGCATGTAGTACAAATTAATGTTGATACCTTTGTTTTGAATATGAAGAAATTGATGTTTGCAGGAATTATGTCTTGGGAAAGGCCACATAGCCAGGAAGGAGGAAAGATGGGTTGGAAAAGTCGAACAGTGGTTCTTGCTATTCTTTCTATCCCATGTCAGGTCTTCCCTGCTGTATGGCAAGGAGACTGGTGCTGAGGAGAACTAGATGAAGAATAAAATATGATCACTTATAGTTAGAAAATTCCTTTAGACTGACATCGGTCTCTCAATGAAAGCTCTTTGGGACCATGTAATTGAGGACAATTGAAGAATCTGACTACATTATCAAATACTCCACAATTTCCTCCTTTGAAAACAGCAACAACAAAATATTGTTCATTCAAAAATATCTGTGGAGAGCTTATAATGCTCCAGAAAGCAGATCCGCACTGGGGACTAAAACTGAAAGGTTCCCTGCCATCACAGAGCTTGCACTTAATTGGGATGATAAACGCATATAAAATCACTACACCTACAGAAGCTTTGACAAATAGCTTGCTGACATTTGGATATCCTGTGTCTGTGGTATCTCCCTGAACTCGCATCACAAACCTATCCAAGGTAGAAGTGTAGTTTGTTAGGCATGATTTATTTTTAGTGAACCCACGATGGCTCCGAGAGCTTCCAACTTCCTTTCACATATGCTCACCATGTGAATTTGACGAACGGACCTCATTCTTGAGAATCAAATCAAGTTTCAAAAGTGCTTCACCTATTTGAAAGGAGGATACCATTTGTCCTTCAGAATTGTGGAAGCTTCTCTACTTACCCTTGATTCCTCTAAGAATATAACTAACTCTGTGTTCTAAACACCTATCGTCACATCCCGTCAGCCCTGGAAAAGTAATTTGCTTGAGTCTGGGGACTGAAATTGAGGCAGACACTTCAAAGTAAATACTTAGTACTTCCTCTGTATGTTAGAACTGAATTTCTCATGAAATATCTTTATTCTCCCTTTTCTAGTTTTCAGATTCTTTCTTGATGTAAGTGACAAATCTGACAGATTCAGAATGAATTTAGTTTTATACTTTCATCTGGTAATAAGGTTTCAGTTGATTCATGCAATGGGACAATCATTTTCTTGTTCTTATTATTCCAAAGGCAATTTTAAAAGCTTATTTTCTTTTCTTTTTTCCTTCTTATTCTTTTTTTTTTTCCAAAATTTTCCACCATGAACTGACAAATTTGAAAGTTCAGCCTTCCTGGAAGTATTCTCATAAGTTTGGGCTGAGCTTTCATGCATCTTGGGTCTGTTTTTCATCTTTGAGCTTCCTGTGCAAAGAAATGTTTTCCCTCTAAGCTTCCCAAATCTCTCCTTCATCATAATTTTCTGTGGTTATTTGCTCAGAATTTAGTTTTTCAGAGTCTTCCTCTCTGTAAAACATCTATTTCATTTTAGAGTCTCTGGTCACAGAACCAGAAAAAAATCTATTTTCTGACATTAAAATATTACGTGTATATGTGTTCATAAATTCTTGGTTATAATTTTTTACCTTTTGAAATATAAGTGTTATTTCTTAGTTTAATAATATCCAGTACTGGCAAAAGTTTTATGAAATAATCATTTTCCTAAATTGTTGCAAGCAGTGCAAATTTGTATGGCCCTTTTGGGAAGCAATTTGGCAATATAAAAAAGAGCCTTAAGAATATTCATCCTTTTTGACCCACTTCTGGGAATTCACCCTAAGGAGACCATCCTAAATATAGGAAAGGCTTTATGCAGCATTATACTCATTGCAATGTTATTTATAAATATAGGAAAGTGGAAAATAACCTTAATGCCCAACTTGAAGGGAATGGTTAATTATGTTGGAACATTAAATGGGCCATGATGATAATGAGATATATAGAAAATACTTGGATCCAATACTAATTTTAAGAATAGTGGTAAAAATCATGCAGTCTGTGTTTGCAAAATGATTACTATGAAATAGAGCAGAGGGTCTGCTTATGGTCCAGAGGAGTAACATATTAATGGGCCTACTCTCCTACAGATAACAATACATTTAAAACAAGAAGAAAGAAAGAGAAAGAAAAAGAAAGAAAGAAAGAAAGAAAGAAAGAAAGAAAGAAAGAAAGAAAGAAACCCCCCCCCCCCCCCGCCCCATCCAGCCACACATAGACACACACACCTGAGGATTCTGGAAACTAAATACGAGCAGGTGTGTTTTGGAAAGAGTTGAAGCATGGAGAAAGCAGGAAGCACAGGTGAATTTCCCAGGTTTCAAGCTTTATGCTGAGTGTAGGTCATGGCTGCAGTCTGGCTCAGAGCATTTGAAATATCAAGAAAACTGCAGCCTTTCTGGTCTGAGGACCCTGTGGATGGATTCAGATCAACCACTGACACCAGGAAGGGAAAGAAGGATCCAAAAAAGAAGAGATCCAGAGAGGGTCTCATAATCTGTGTGGAAGCTTTGCCCACATCTCTGGCTGACCTCCAAGTCACAAACACATAAGGCAAATTGCAAGCAGGATAGTTAAGGACAGAAAAAAACAACTGGGGCAGCCCCGGTGGCTCAGTGGTTTAGCGCTGCCTTCAGTCCACGGCCTGATCCTGGAGACCCGGGATCGAGTCCCACATTGGGCTCCCTGCATGGAGCCTGCTTCTCCCTCTGCCTGTGTCTCTGCCTCACTCTCTCTCTCCGTGTCTCTCATGAATAATAAATAAAATCTTTAAGGAAAAAAAAAAGAAAAAAACAACTGAGATTGGCATGCCTAGCTCAAGACAGGCAAGACAGTCAGATGGACAAGGATTTTAACACAACTACTACAACTGTGCTGACTAGGGTAAAGAAGAAGATGATTAAAATGAATAAGAATTACTAGAAGAATCACACACACACACAGAGCAAATCAAGATTTTAAAACTGAAAAAATGAAACAAATAAATAAAGCTAAAAAAATTACCGGATGGTTTTAAAAGAGATAAAGAAGGAGCAATCATTGGCCTTATAGATAAATAAAACTGTCTACTCAGAAGAAGAAAAAGAGGAAATATTGAAAAATATTTAACAGGGTCTGGTCTAGGGTATCCATAGGGCAATATCAGAAGTTCTAAATACAGATAAGCAGAGTTGCAGAAGGCAAGGAGAGAGAATGGGGTGGAGGGGGGAGGAGGGAGAGAGAGAGAGGAAGGAAGGAAGGAAGGAAGGAAGGAAGGAAGGTTGGGATTTACCATATTTGGTGTAAAAAAGACAAGCTAGCAAATTCACAAAGCTCAGCAAACACTGAATGGGATAAATATGGGGGGGGGGGGGCGCGGATAGGCCTATGCTGATCGTCAAATCGCTGGAAATCAAACTTAGAGAAACATCCTTGCTGTAGCCATTTCTATATGGCAAGAAAAAGAAAAAGAAAGTCATAAAGATTGGAAAGGATTGTTTGCAGATGACATGATCATTTAGAAAAATAATCACAAGGAATCTATAAAACTATTAGAATAAGTAATATTAGCATGATTGAAAGATAAAATGTTAAATGAAAGATAATTATATTTCTAAATAAAGGCAGCACACACAGAAAATAAAATTTCAAAAACAATTTCAATTACAAGAGTGCAAGAAATTCTACTTAGTTTAACAAGAGGCATATGAGATTTCTTCAATGAAAACAGCAGAAAACTGCAAGAGAAAGTTAAGAAAAACTAAATAAATGGAAAGAGATACAATGTTTGTGGACTATAAGACTCAATGGCATTACGATATCATTACCCTATATATATCTATAGGTATATAGATATATCTATAGTTTAAATGGAACCCTATTTATAATTCCAGCAGGGTTTTGGGTGTTTGGTTTTGTTTTGGGTTTTTTTTTTTGGTAGAAATTGACAAGGTGATTTAAAAATTTATATTGAAGTGCAAATAACCTAGAATTGTCAAGCAATTTTAAAATAGAACAAAATTGGAGGGCTTATACTACTTGTTTGCAAGACTTGCAATCAAACTATAGTAACCAAGACAGTGTATTGTTAGTGAATGCAGAGGCATATAGATCAATGAAAGAGTTCAGAATCGCATACAACAGATTTTTTATAAAGTTGTCAAAGGAAAGTCTTTTCAACAAATGGTCAAAGGAAAGCCTTTTCAGCAAATGGTGCTGGAAAAGCTGGAGAGCCATATGCTGAAAGAAATGAACATGGACCTTAGATCATGCCACAGACACATATTAACTCAAAACAGGTCATAGAACTAACGGTAAATATTAAAACTATAAACCTTCCAATAGAAAACAGGGTAAAATTCTTTGTGACTTTGGAATAGGTAAGGAACCAAATGTGTGAATCATAAAAGAAACATATATATACATATAGTATAAAGGTGAAAAATGTTGCTCTTCTCAAGATACCACCAAAAAAAGTAGAGGCAAGCCATTAAACCATTAAAGGGGAGACAAGGTTGCTAATACAGTAGCCCTCCCTTCATCTACAGGGAATATGCTCCAAGACAGCTAGTGAGGGCCTGAAACCAGGGATAGGAGGAGGAGGAGGAGCATCTGCCAGGGACTGCAGTTAATCATGGGTAATAGAAACCACAGGAGGGCATCCCTGGTGGCTCAGCGGTTTAGCACCACCTGCAGCCCAGGGCTGATCCTGGAGACCCTGGATCGAGTCCCACATCAGGCTCCCTGCACGGAGTCTGCTTCTCCCTCTGCCTGTGCCTCTGCCTCTCTCTCTCTCTCTCTCTGCATCTCTATGAATAAATAAATAAAATCTTAAAAAAAAGAAACTACAGGAAGCAAAACTGAGGGTAAGAGGGGCATCTGGTACATATATCTGACAAACGACTTGCGTTGAGAATCTATAAAGATTCCTTATCATTTTAAAGGAAGTCAAAAATCTTGGTCAAAAATTTGCAAATTATTTGAAGAGATACTTTAACAAACAAACAAAATGACAATAAGCACATGAAAAGATACTCAACCTCTTTAGTCATCAGGGAAATGCAAATGAAACCACGAGATACCACTACACAACATGAGAATTGGGTATTTTTTTGTTTGTTTGTTTAGAATGGTTAAATTTAAAAGAAAAAAGATCAGCCTTGCCAATTTCAACAAGGTTTGGGAGCATATAAAATGCTCATACAAAAAAAAAAAATGCTCACACACTGCTACTGAGAATGAGTATCAAGCATCCTACTCTTGATTTCAGCTCAGATCAGGACGTCAGGGTCCTGGGTCAAGGCCCTCCTAAGGCTCCGCGTTCAGCAAAGAGTCTGCTTGAAATTTTCTCCCTCTCCCTCTAACTGTCCCCCTACCCTGCCTTGTGCGTGTGCATGTGTGCATGCTCTCTCTTTCTAAAATAGGTAAATAAATGAAATCCTTTTTTAAAAAAATGTGTATTATGTACCTACTTTGAACAACAACAACAAAAAAACAAAGTTGGGGCACCTGGGTAGTTCAGACAGTTAAGCGTCTGTCTCTTGATTTTGGCTCAGGTCATGATCTCAGGGTCATGAGGTTGAACCCCCAGGGGGGCCCTGTGCTAAGCTTGGAGTTGGCTTGAGTTTCTCTCTCTCTCTCTCTCTCTCTCTCTCTCTCTCTCTCTCTCTCTCTCTCCCTCTGCCCCCCCCCCGCTCACTCTCTCTCTCTCTCTCAAATAAAATCTTCTAAAAAAAGAAAATAACTTTCTCAAAAGCTTAAACCTACAACAACCATATGACCCATATATTCTATTCCTAGTTTTTTTTTTAAATTTTTATTTATTTATTCATGAGAGACACAGAGAGAGAGGCAGAGACACAGGCAGAGGGAGAAGCAGGCTCCATGCAGGGAGCCCAATGCGGGATTCGATCCCGGGACCTCAGGATCACACCCGGGGCCAAAGGTAGGCGCTGAAACGCTGAGCCACCCAGGGATCCTCATTCCTAGTTTTTTTTATAAAGAGAAATAAAACATATTGATGCACAAGCCTTTGCTTCAGAGCTTTATTCACTGTAGCAAAAAAACTGAGATCAACCCAAATGTCCATTCAACATGAACAGATAAAGCATAACCATATGATGGAATATTATTCAGCATTAAAAAGGAACTCGTGATATATGCAACAATAGGTGAATCTCAAAATCAGTGAGTGAAAGATACCAGACACCAAGAATACATACTGTATGATTCCATTCATATGGAATTCTAGAAAAGGCAAATCCCATCTATAGAGGGATAGAAGCAGATCCGTGGTTGCCTGATGCTTGTAGGTGGAAAAAAGAAGGTGCTACAACAAAAAGGTTGCAAGAAATCTTTTGGGGGTGATGGAAATATTCACTGGTACATATAAATTCCAAAAACTCACTGAATTGTATACTCTAAATGGATGCAATTTACTGTACATAAAGTATACCTCAGAAAAGCTGATTTTTAAATTGCATATAGAAAAGCATAATTCAAGCTTGGAAAGAAATCAGAACAAAATTAAAACGTTAGTAGTATTTGGATGATGAGGTTATAGGAAATTTTCATTTTTATGGTTTCACTTCTAGTAACATGACAAACTTTCCTTAATGAACATAAATTATTTTAAATTAAAAAAAAATAAACCAATCTCTGGCAGATTAGGTAGGCATCCTTTCCATGGTTAAATGTATAACTAAAATATGTACTTCTGTCTAAGATATCATTTGCAAATAATACTACTCTTGTTTACCAGACTTAAGGGCAGAGAGGTAATCTCAGAGGGATAAGTGCTCTCCCTTCTCCTCTACATTTCAGGCATGAAATTGGAACAGAGACAATTCAATAATTTACCATAAATTGTGTTTTTAGTGAAATAATTCTTTCTGCAGCTATGTGGAGAACTGAGTCCCTTGCTGACACACTGCATTAGCTCTGAATTGTGTATGCAAAATTCATTTTATACACACAGACCCACATGCATGTGCACGTGCACGTGTGCAGTCATCGTGTACTAGTAAAATATGATTGGGTTTGTAGTCGAGACCCCTGAGTTTGAGTCTTAGCCCTTCGATTATGTGGTCCTGTGGTGGTTTTGAACATAGCCCCCAGATTCTTGGGCACAGCTCCCATTACGAGGTGCAATCTCCCACCCTTGGATCTGGGTGGACTGTTAGTGTTTTGGCTGAAAGAGGATGGCGGAGGGTAAGCCTACAGAGGTTCCATGGCTCAGTCAAAAAAGATCAAGTGGTTTTACCTGGTTCTCTTGAGAGGGTTGCATTATCCAAGAAGTCTGATGTCCTAGTGACTACTATGTCGGAGAGGGCACCTGTAGACGCATGCATGGGTCACCTGTCCCAGTTGAATCCCTAGCCAATGACTGGCATCAGCTGCCAGCCATGCCAGTGGGCCATTTTGTACATCCAGCCCAGCCGAGTCCTCGGAAGACTGCAGCCCCACCTGACGTTTGACTGTAACCACAGGAGAGACCCCCAAGCCAGAATTGCTCAGCCGAACCCTTCTCAAAAAACTGTGTATAAAATAAGATAGTGATTGTTTTTAGCCACTGCCATGTTGGAGTATTTTCTTAGGCAGCAACAATCACTTGTAACTGTGCTCTTGGGTGAGTCACTTGACCTCTTTCAACTCTCTGGTCTTCCATCTCCAACAGGAATATCATCTAGTCTTAGCACCATGACAAGGCTTAATAGAATCTTTCAAACCTCAGAGTACAGAGCAAATACTTGTAGTTTCATCTTATACACTTATTGGTATGTTTACACGCACTTATTGGACACCTACTATATGTCAGGCCTGTGCAGTACGACTCAGATTTGGATGGAAGAAGTGGTCAAGAAGCCAGGCGATGGGCTGAAGGGTAATAAGACCATGACATAAGTCAATGTGGGAACCGTGGGGACACGTTGTAGGGGCTTGCTCCCACTATCCGGGGCATGGTGCAGAGAATGGTCGGGTTCCAGACTGGGTGTGCAGAGATGGAAGGAAGCAGAGAGTGGAGAGAGGTCATTGTCACAGAGAAAACAGCATCTGGCTTGGCTCTGTTAGAAGTGAGTGGAAACTGAGCAAGGCATGTGCACTGCCATATGCAGAGAAGGTGGCCTATGCAAATCTTGGGTGAAAACAGACCCTTTTGAGGCATGATGGAGACACTGTAGTGTCTGCCTTCCATGCATCTTCCTGGGCACATGAGAATGAAAAAATAAATAGGCCAAGAAGTAATCTAGAACAATAGATGCCAAGTAACTGCTACCTTAAATAATGGTTATGACCCTGGATGAGCAAAGCAGAAAACAAGGTGAAGGTACAAGGTTCACCAGAAACATCTAATTCTGCTCAACGCAGGGATGGAGAATGGGGGGCTGGGGGGCAGCCATGGAAACCTGACTCCAAAATCTCGGCAAAGCCCTTTTTTCCAAGTCAGGCTTCCTAAGGGATCTGCATGCCTCCTGTGGTGCAATGGTTGTCCTACGGCCAGTGCAGGTATTCCTTGGCTGTCAGATGACCACGATCACTCTCACAAAGTGTGTGTGTGTGTGTTTGGGGGCTACGCACCAGCTAAAACGAAACAAACCGAAAAGCACTTTTCCATTCGTCATTTCAGCAGGGCCATTTAACAAATCCATGCATGACCAGGAGGAGCAGAGCATCTTAGAGGTCACGCATAAGGCCGTGTGTCCAGAGGAGCCGATTCACTGTCAGCCCCGGCCCTCTACACGCACGGCTCCTCCTGGATACCTCTGCGGACCTGTAAGAGCAGGGGCAGACAGTGATTAACCGTGGAGCTTCCAGAGGCAGCCAGGCCTCAGACAGGTAGAGAAGAGAGAGAAGGGAATCCTATTTGGAACAAGGAAATTCACTGTCCCCCTCGGCTGGGAAAAGTCCACTACTTTCATGTGCTGGACACATGAGGGGCTCTATGCAAATGCCAAATTTAATTAGCTCAGATTCAAGTGAAATGAACTAAATTCAATTTGCTATTTGCACTCCTTCTTTTCTCCCTTGGAGAAGTTTAAGGGCTTTAAATAGCTCAGAGAGAGGGGAAAAGAAGTAAAGTTAAAAAAAGAAGGAAAGAAAGAAAAAGAAAAAGAAGAAAGCCGTCTAATGCCCAGAGGTGCGCCCATCAAGTCGTTCTAGGTAAGACTGGGGGACATCGTCAGGAGGCGGGAAAAGCTTTCCGCGAATCATCTCAGAATGTGACGGGGTGTTTGCCTGCCTTAGTGGTACCCAGCACCCAGTAGGTGTCTCCTCCCAGCATGGCACCTGGCACCCAGTAGGCACTGCCTCCCAGCGTAGCATCCAGCACCCAGTGGGTGCCTCCTCCCAGCGCGGTGCCCAGAACCCAGTAGGCGCCGCCTCCCAGCGCGGCACCCGGCACCCAGTGGGCACCTCCTCCCAGCGTGCACCCAGTGGGCACCTCCTCCCAGCACGGCACCCAGCACCCAGCACCCAGTAGGTGCCTCCTCCCAACATGGCACCCGGCACCCAGTAGGCACCACTCCCAGCACGGTGCCCGGAACCCAGTAAGCACCACCTCCCAGCGTGGCACCAGGCACCCAGTGGGCGCCTCCTTCCGGCGCAGCACCCGGCACCCAGTGGACTCCAACAAGCGTAGGCCAGAAGGAATGCAACAGGAGGGGCTGTTCTCACCAGCACCCCGGGGTGCCATGCCGCAGATGCTTGAAAGAGATGGTCTCTGATGGAATCCTGAGTGCTGGGGTCCTGGCCTGTTACCCTCAAGCAGAAACGCCCTGCCACGCGCAGGGGCGCCTTGCCCTTCCCGTTCACTACCTCCCCCCACTCAGCCCTCCCCCAGTCCCATCCCAGCACAAACAGTATCTTGTCAAAGCAGACCCCACACTGCAGGTCCCTTCAGACATGGCAATCCCAGGGTGAACCGCATCTCTTGGTGCAAGATCTCACCCAGAGGTTCCAGCACCTTCCGATGGCAGGGCAGGAGGTAGGTGAAATCCCCAAACGAAAAACACAGTTATGCAAAAAAAGAAAAACAAAACCCAAACCAAGACAACAACAAACAAAAAACATCCCCAGCTCCTACAAAAGCAAAAGTGCCGAATAATTTCACTGTCATTCAGAAATGGGTTCACTGTCAAGTTTTATAAAGTCATTAACCAACACGGAGCATCCCTGGGTCCCTGGTCTACTACAGTTGTGGCTTCAAGTACGTCATTTACCTTCTGTGTTTTTTCCATCGGAGAAAAATAATTATACCTTCCGCCCGATATCCTGCAAAGCCACGGTTCTGTCCGGATGAGAAGTTCTCACATGGCCAAGTCCGAATTCTTGTCGGTCCCTCCTCAACCTGCTACCCCGCAGGCCGCCCCTTCCTGGTCCCTTGGCTCTCTTCCAGAGCGGCCGGCCCATCCTTCCTCCTTTCTGACCTTCTCACTCTCCCCCGCCTCTTTGCTGGTCATCGAACACGTGAACCTCGTTCTTGTCTCAGGGTCATGACATTGCTCCTTCCTGGAATGTTCTCTCTGCACGTCATAAGGGCCCCTAGCCAGCGTCACCTTAGAGGAGGCTTCCCTTACCACCCTGCCTGAGATACCCCCTTCTTCTACTCCCACATCCTCCATAACCTGCTTCCCTTTGCTTCTTGGCACTTATTCCTATCTGAAATGACGCCGTAGCTTTGTTGCCTCGGTCTTCCGTCACTATAGAGCCACCGGGAGATTAGGATCGCTGTCTTTCCATCACAGTGCTCTGCACTTACTCGGGAGCCTGGCATATAGGAGGCACTCCAGAACTATCTGTGGAATGAATGAATAGATAATGCATGTGAAAACATGTAGAGAAGTCCAACGCTTCGGAGCTGAAGGGAAAGTCACACATTATCAGCCCTTCTGCCTTGAGAAAGAGAGGACTTACAAGTAGGCCTGGGAGTCCCTCGCAAACACATCTACGTTTCAGGAACGCACCTATCTGGTTACACGAGGAGCTCATTGGAGAAATGAAAAAAAATAATAATGAATTTCATTTTGCTAGGCATGGTGTGCTATTTCCCAAATTGCTCAGAATTTCTCAGGAAATGGCTTCGGGCTTAAGGAGTGAGGGGGCCAAGGCCTGGTGCTGGGGAGGACCAGTTGGGCTTGTGTTATGAGGGAAAGGCAGCCCAAGGAGTGGTCTCTCCAGGGTCCTTGCCCCCTCAACACCTCTTCTACCATCCCCCCTCGTCCACCGGTTCTAGAATTTTTCACTTGACAGTTAATAACAAAGTTTACCCTAACCAGCGCGAGGAAGAAACCATGACTGGGGACTAACTAGATTTACTCAGAGTCTTCCCTTGCTGCACAATTTTGAGAAAACGACTTAACCTTCTTGACTCTCTGATTTTTTATTTTTTATTTTATTTTATTTTATTTTTTTGTCACTGATTCCCACCTCACCAGCTCTTCTCTGAGATGAGGCATTGGTGAGTAACAAAAATTAAGGGATCCCAGTGTGACATGGCCGTTACCCTCAATTTCCCAGGCAGGTGATGAAGCCTGACTTTAGAATCCTTTCTGCAGGTGGAATGTGCCAGGTGGAGGTGAACAGACGCACGGCACTGGAATGGGAGACGATAATTCGTAACACTGCACAGCTATTACTTTGCATCAAAGGAAGTGATTTGTATTCAGAGATTATGTAATTGTGAAGTACTGAACAATTACAAAATATTTTGGCTCCTTTTGGGTATGAGGGAGGGAGGCAAAACCCTGAAATAGAAGAAAGTGGTGGCTCATAGGAAAATTTTATCCTACCTCTTTGTGAATGGCTGAAAACTCCACCTTCCTACACACACGCCAAACACTTCCGGCAAAATGAGTCATCACGTTCGGATGGCAAGTGTTTGCTGAGCCTCTACGGTACGCCCAGTTTCAGACGGGACCCACCAGCTGAAGCAGAGGCTGGGTGCCCACGAGGAGGGTTGAAACACTATAGCGAGTGTGCACAGTAAGTCAGGCCTTCCTCAGAGAGACTTAGGGCCTTTGATTTGGGTAGCCATAAGCCCAGGTAAGAGGAATATCCAGATTTTTCAAAGACAGATGGATACAAGTTAACCCTGATACCAGGGACGCAAATTCAGAATGGGGGACGTATGGAATGCCAGGTAACCAAATGGAGCCCTCCCCTCGGTCGGTGTCATGTGAGATGATCATTTCCCCAGTCCCCAAGGGCATAATATACACAGACATAGGTGATGGGTGGCAGAGCCCTCTTCCCACTGTTTTCTTGTTTCTTTCTCATTCTTCCTCTATGGGAAATTATCCAGGTGGGGCATTTCCATATTCATTTCCAAGTAGAGGCATTTCCATCCTCAGCCAAGAGAGGACACCAAAACCAGTCTCTCATCCCGAGGGTTATGGATGTGGTAAGTGATCCTCCTAAAGACCCTAAAGATGCAGCAGTGGTGGTCTATCTTATCTCTGCTTAATCCACCAACCTGGTCCTTTAACAACTCAGATGGATCCAGAAAGGATGGCAGTGAGCTACGACAAACTCAGACAAATTGTCAGTTCAATTGCAGCTGCCAGATGCGGCGTCTATGTTACAGCCAATTAACACAGCCTTGGGCATACAGTCTGCGGCCGTCGATCTGGAAAATAAGTTTTTTCCCATCCTTATCTGGAAGGAGGATCAGGAGCAGTTCCTATTCACATAGGGTAGGCTCCAGTACACACTTAAGGTCTTGCCCCAGGGCCATATTAACTATCCTACCCTCCATCGTAATAGTCTGAAGGGACATAGATCATGTGGACAGTTTGAATGTCACACTGGTTTGCTTTGTTGATGCATCGTGCTAATTGGACCAGAGGAATAAGGAAAGGAAGCATATTCAAGAACGTGATAAGACAGACATGCTCCAAAAAGTACAAGACAAATCCTATGAAGAATCGGGGGCTTGCCACATCAGTGAAGACTGTAGGTCTCTATGGCCTGTGGCAGGTCATACATCTGTTCCAAAATAAATTAGAAATTCCTACATGTTATACCTCACCCCTCTAAGAAAGAAGCAGAATGCTTGCTCGGCCTCTTTGGGTTCTGAGGCAGCATGTTAAAAACACTTGGGGATCCTGCCCTGACCCATTTTCCCCATAGCATGGAAGGTTGCCAGGTCCAGGGAGCAGAGATTAGCAGAAGGTGCTGCAGCAGGTCAGGCTGCGGTGCGTGCAACCCTGCCATTTGTACCATTTGATCCAGTGGACCCCGTAATGCAAGAGTCACTGGTCATAAAAAATACTATGTAGAGGTTATGGCAAGTGCCAATTAGGAGACTCATAAAGTCGGTCCCCAAGCTTCTAGAATTGAGTCCCTGCCACCTGCAGCAGGGAGGCATGCATTTGCAGAGCTGAGGAGAGGGGAGAGTCCCTGGTAATGCTACTGGGTCCTATCAAGAGACCAGGCAGCCAGAGCCGCCAATCGTGAGCTAGATTCTGTGAGATTCAACAAGCCAGGTAAGGAGAGAAGACACGTGGAAGTGGCGCACCTAGGACTGGGCCCAAGCAAGGCCAGTACAAGTACAAGGCACCGGTAAATGGCCCCGACCCCACGTCGTCCAGCGCTAGCGCACGTTATACTGATGGCCGCTGCCTGGGGGTGGCCTGGAAGGCCGGAAGACCACGCAAGTTTTGCAAAGAGTTATTGGCTCCATGTTATGCATACAGGCCAAAAATACACCATGTCCAGGACTTCAAAGGGTGCAGGTGGTCACCTACATTGTGAAGCAAGCAAAGAGGTTCACGGCAAGAGATCCCTGGATACATGACTTCCCTGGCCTGTCAGGAACCCCCTCAGAGCAAGACACCTTACTTGTTCAACACCAATTTAACCAAACACCTTTGAGAAGTCAGCAAGGTGTCCTTGGCAGCGGTTATCAACTGGTGGTGGGGTTGTTGGGGGGGCGGGTGCAGAGAGATGACTGTGGGGCTTGTCCTCTCCCTTTCAGTGGTTCAGACACATGTCACAGCTCCATGCTCCACATGGTACACGTGCCAGCCCCCTACAGCCTGCTTACAAAATTTCAGCCCTCCACCGCTTTTAAGCTGCCTATGACTACCGACGGGAAAGAGCATCACATCAAAACCAAAAGAGACCAGACAGGTGGCGAAATGCTCTGAAAGTGGTGAAAAGCTCCACGAGGGGCTGGAAGCGGCGATCTACAGGTCCCTCTGGCGCTGGGATTCCAAGACAAAGGGGCCAATGATGGCAATATTTTCCCAGTGCCCTTCCTCTCTCCCTAAATCGTGCATGGGAATCACCTGGAAAGCTGCTGAAATGCAGATTTCTGGGCTCCAGCACAGAGGGGCAGGGGCTGAGAGTCTGTATCTCCAGCAAGTTCTCAGAGGCTGTTCAGAAACCACCCTTCAAGTGTCCCTGACCCAGAGCCCCGGGGACCCAGAGGCTGACCTTACGGGCAGCACTCCAGGATCCGACATGCCCTGTCCTCACAGCGATGGAGGCCGCACGCGTTACACTTCAGAGTCTAGGCTTTGGGGTTTCACTGATCTGCGTTCAAGTCCAGACTCTGCCAATGAGCAGCTATGCAACCTGTGGCAAATGGACTTTACCTTGTGAGCCTCAATTTCCTCATGTAAAATGAGAGTCGTAATAATATCAAGCTTACCGGGATAGCGTGGAGGTTTAATTAGATATACTGGAAAACAATGGGCATGGTGCTTGGCACAAAGTAAGCCCTTGGCAAATAAGGATCCAATGACAGCAGCAATGCCAGTGCTCTGCAAACTGTAAAGGGCCAGCAAATACAAGAGACTGCCTTCCACGGCACATAGTTTTTCAATTCAAATTGTCATCGTCTGGGACATAGCAGGGCAACATTAGGAAGGAAGCAAAGGAAAGAGACTGTGCAGTGGGGGTTGTGACTCCTCCCTCTCCGCCCCTCCCCACTCTCCCTCTGCAACCCACCCCGCCCCCAGCCCTCCTTTCCAAGGTCATCTTGTCTACATCTGGACTTGGGACCTCCCCGGGGAAACAGTTTCCCATTTTTCCCCACCCACAGTGCCGAGCAAGGGTGAGCAGCCAAACTCTCCCCTCCCATCTCTAGAACACCTGTCTGTGCTTTTGCGGGATATGCTCACCGGGGTCAGCACCACGCCTGGCCCTTAACACTCACACAGACATTTTTTGTTGAACTGAAATGTACAGATATTAAGGGTATAGGATTTAGGTTGGGCCCAGTATTGCGTCTGGGTCAGTGCATGACCTTGGATAAACCTCACCCCTCCTACGGGCCTCAGTTTCCCGTCTGCCATTTCCCATTCCAGCTGCAGGTTACATATGTGATGTCCTAGACAGAGATCTGAACAGGAGGCTGGTAAGCGACATTGGGGGGTGGGGGGAAGGCCCAGATCTGTCACTAACTCACAGTCCTGGGCCTTGGCTATCTCATCTGCATTATGGGATGATGTCTAAGTACCCGTCTCTCATTCCAAGGTCATGAATTTCTAGAATATTTTATTTTAGGCTTCTTTGGGGCTCAAAGTCAAGGCATTTAAGCAGCGTTTGACATGATGGGGAAGGAGTGTGTTTCCTTTGATCCTGAAGTAGCCACATTTCACGGGAGGCCTCTCAGATCCTACTGGATGAAATCTCCCATAATAACACCCAGTAATAACGATTATTAATATTGCAGGCAGTCATTAAAGTAGCATCATATGATTCTCAACTCACATGGTATCTTTTAAATGAGAGTGCACTGACGCTTTAGCAAGACAAATGAAGGCAAAGAGGGACTACTGTCTGAGCCACTCACTTGAATCTTCTCTACATGCATTTTAACCCTTAACTGGTATAAGGCAATGAAGACAGCGTTGGATTGGGCTTTAAAAGCTATGGCTTCACTGCTAGGTGCTTTTACTATCTAGCTGTGTGACTCCGGGCAAGTGACTCAGTCCATCTGGGCCTCAGTTTCCTCCTCAGTGAATGTTTCTCCACCCTCCTCCCAGGGTTGTTACGAAGATCACCTAAGATAATGGATGTGAGAATCTGTTGTAAACTGTAGAGCTCTCTGCAAACACAAGGCACTGCCATTATGGTAATAAAAAGCAAATGGCACATGAATATTTCACAAGCATGGACTGGGACAGATTACTTATAAAGTACCCCCATCTAATAGGGTTTTACAAATACACACTCCCTGCCCTTATTATGAACTTCCTAATAATCCCTTTCTAAAGCTCATCTTCACATTCCTTTTGTCTCCCCTGTCATTTCTTCTTAATATCTCCTCTCTCACACAGCCATCTATTACTGAACTCTGGGTTGGCATTTGGGGAGAGAGTTTGTCAGGAAAATACACACATCCATATTTTGTACAGAGACGTAAATGAAATGAAGCAAGGACACCTCGATTCTATGCTAGATATTAAAAAATATACATCTTCCTTGTGGGTCTGCCACAGACCCTCCTATTAGTAATACTTAGTCTGAAATTAGATTTAACAATCCCATCACCATATGTAGCCTCAAATCCATTCACAGGTGGCATTAATGGAGAAAGGGAAGAAATAAGCTCAGATGCATTTTTTTTTCCTCCTTAAAAAAAAGTGTAAATTTTACAAAGCCTTTTGGAGTCTCTCTTGGCTAAAGGAGAAATCCTTTTGCCATTAACTGTTCCTGCAGAGAGAGCTCGCTAGCTGCAAGATCATGATGAGGGTAAGCATTAATTAAATCTAACTGCGAGAGAATAATTATGTACACATATCCGTCAGGGCAAGTTGTCACTATCCAGTAACAAAGTTGGATACCAACTCCATCAGCAGAACTGTCAGGCGGCTGTTAAAAGGATATAAATGTGTCCCAAAAGGATCATTTCATTTAGGGGGGGAAAAATTGGATTGCAAAGGATTAATGAGGCGAGGGGTTTGTGTTTTCAATTGAATGTAAAATGCAAACCGAGGAAGTTGTGATATCATCATTTAACCTTAATGTTTAGCTACATTTGGATTTCTAACACGTGGTGGGGACAATTAGACCTTGTGTATCAAACCAACATTTCCATCATGCAATGAGATTAAAGATTAGATATCTTTTAAGTTATATTGCACAAAAGTTTACAACAAAATCATAAAATTTCATTTACACAGATGGCATATTATTAATAATAATTAGGCAAGAAAATGAATGCAAATCCCACCAGGGTAATTCAGGGATTCAGGAAAGGGCTTTTTTTTTTTTTTCTTTCTTTCTTTCTTTCTTTTTTTTTTTTTTTTTTTTTTTGTAGCTGCCTTTATGTCTGCTGAATTTCAGTCCAACCTCTGTGCGGCCGTATGTGTGCAGAGGCTCCTGCAGGTGATGGGAATGCAGGTGCTGCAAACAGGCACAGCTACAATGCAGAAGCAGGGACAATAGTGTTGGAAGCAGATCGAAGTGTACATCCAGGCTCTACCACTGACTGGCCATGTGAGCTGGGCTACGTACTTCATGTCTCTGAACATCAATTTCCTTTCCAGAATCATGTTACAGAAGAGGAGTTATAATAGTATATTTGAAAGCACCTAGAACAGTGACTGGCACATAGTAGGTGGCCAATTATTGCTGCTGCTTCCTATCAGATCTATGTCCGAAGGGAAGAAACAAACCACAACCTCAAGATCTGTTCCTCCTGCACCGTCATCCTGGCTGGGGCAGTCATGGGTAGTGATGGTTTCCAGCCAAGGCAAGGAATAGGAAGCCTACCTGGTTTCACTGCATGCTTGGTGGACACCCATAATGGTCAACACCAGTCATTTATTCCAATGCACTTATAACAACCTGTAATTGCTAGGTGGCTGCCTACCTGTTTCCTCCTCCATAACTTGAGCACCCTGAGGGTGAGGGCCTCATGTGTCTGGTTACCTACTGTCATCTCAGGACCTACAATGCCTCACACTTTGTAGGCACTCATTGAAAGTACGAATGGAAGTGAGGTGGGAGGCCCTGGGCAGAGACGTAGCAAGAAGGGCTGGAATCGAGGAATGGGGATCGGGTGCAATAGCATTAGCGAACAGCTAGGGAGACACTCATTCTATGCTGGGGATGATGCCATAAGGATGGATGATCTGACTTGTCTGGCTGTGCTGGGACCACAGAAGCTGATCTTAGAATGAGTCCAGAGTCTATCAGAGATCCTAGCCATTCTGGGATGCTGTAATGATCAGGGGAATGACCTCTTCTTGCATTCTCAAGATCTTGTCAAGGCATTTTTAGGTACTCCTGCCTGAAAGCATGACTTCTTCAAGACCTTTGCCCACCGTGGAATCTATGTGGATTGCTATGAATGCCACAACACTCTGCTGAAGGGGATCACACTGACCCATCTCGCTCAACACCTTTGGTAAGGTAACCAGGCTGACAGAGAAGGACGTTGGCAATACAGCTATTCCCTGGAACCTTATCTGCTCCACTAGACCATACATAGGGCCTTTCTATTTCCAGAAGAGATCCTGACAAAATGAACTATTTCTATGGCCCGAAGAAGAAATATGAAGAATGTGGATTGCAAAAAAATACTACTACTTTGTCTTGACAGCGAATATTTTTCTGGAAGTGTTCAACTACAACCTCACCTATACACCTCCCTTCTCCTTCCCCACAAAAACAAAACAAAACAAACAAAAGATAAAAACCAGTGTACACAGATTGCTTCTCCCTATTTCCACAGATGATTGAAAGAAATATCTTTCAGAGGGATAAAAATTAAGCCACATTTCATCAGAAATTGCCAAGAGTCATCATTGAAAATAAAATAAAATTTCAGGAAATTGGGCCACAGCCAGAAAACTGAGATCATAAAATGTCAAGACCCATAAAGAGAATTTCTTACTTCTTGTGCAAAATCTTTAAACTCTAATTCTTGGGGCAGAATTTTATATATGTTCATCTGATTATATTTTTAATAGTATAGTTTAATATGCTGCATTCTCATTTTGCCTACTTGATCTAATAGGAAGATTATGTATTAGTCAACCTGTCATTGTACTTCCATTTTTTCTTTATATATTTTGAAGCTTTGTTGTTTCGGTACATAAGTACAGATTTCATTTGTCTCTGGTGAACTGTTCCTTTTATGATTAATGACCCTCTTTATTCCTAAGAATTTTTTTGTTTCTTGTTATAAAGTTTATTTTGCCGTGTATTTCTACTTCTCCCCATGCTTCCATTTGATTAGTATTTGCCTACTATATATTTTTCCATCCCTTCACTGTCAAACTTTCCATATCTTTATGTTTTAGGAAGATCTCTGATAAACAGCATGCAATCGGATTTTACTTAATGCAAATCTATCTCTGAATTTCAGTTTGCAAATTATATTTATTATAATTACTCATGCTTGGGGGCTTATTTCTACCATGTTATATTTCAGTCTGTTCTTTTTTTACGTTTTTTATTTTATTTTTTTAAGATTTTATTTATTTATTCATGAGAGACATATGGAGAGAGGCAGAGACACAGGCAGAGGGAGAAGCAGGCTCCTTGCAGGGAGCCCAATGTGAGACTCTATCCCAGGACCCTGGGATCACGCCCTGAGCCAAAGGCAGATAGATGCTCAACCACTGAGCCTCCCAGGCATCCCAATATTTTTTAAGTTTTTATTTAAATTTCAGTGAGTTAATATACTGTGTAATATTAGTTTCAGGTGTAGAACTTAGTGATTCAACACTTCCATACAACACCCAGTGCTCATCACAAGTGCCCTCCTCAAGCCCCATCACCTGTTAAACCCATCTCCCCATCCCTTCTGGAAACCATCAGTTTGTTCTCAATAGTTAAAGAGTCTATTTCTTGCTCAACATCACCAACATCATAGAAATACAAATCAAAACTACAGTGAGATACCACCTCACACCTGTCAGAATGGCTAAAATTAACAACTCAGGAAACAACAGGTGTTGGCGAGGATGTGGAGAAAGGGGAAGCCTCTTACATTGCTGGTGGGAATGCCAACTGGTGCAGCCACTCTGGAAAACAGTATGGAGGTTCCTCAAAAAGTTAAAAATAGAGCTACCCTATGATCCAGCAAGTGCACTACTAGGTATTTACCCAAAGGATACAAAAATAGTAATTCAAAGGGATATCTGTACCCCGATATTTATAGCAGCATTATCTACAAGGAGCCAAATTATGGAAACAGCCCAAGTGTCCACAGACTGATGAGTGGATAAAGAAGATGTGGTGTAGATACAGAATGGAATATGACTTAGCCATAAAGAAGAATGAAACCCTGCCACTTGGCAATGACATGGATGGAGCTAGATAGTATAATGCTAAGTGAAGTAAGTCAGAGGAGGACAAATATCTATGAGTTCACTCATATGTGGAATTTAGGAAACAACAACAATAACAACAAAGTCAGAGGAGAACAAAAAAAAAGAGCAAACCATTTTCTTCTTGTTCCTGCTTTCTCTTTACCTGTATCCCACCACACCCTACTGCCCACCTGGAGTCACCAGGCATCAGCTTCTAAAGCCTGAGCTTTGCATTTCCTTTCCATTCTTTACACCTGAGGAGTCACCTTTCCTCATCTTTGATAAACTTACATTTTTTAAAAAAGTTATATTTTATTCAACGTATGTGTACATGTGCACACGTGTGCAAGGATGTGTATATGGAGCAGGAAGGTCAGCTTTGTGTGCCATGCTGTTGAAAGTTTACCACGCTCCTCCCCACATTCTTTTCGTTTAGATATGGGAGCTTTTGTTATAAACAAAAGCATGCTTGTTTTTAACAGTAAATATTCTAGAATTGGGATGTTACCCCAAAATATTGAAGTCCAATATGTAAATATGAAATAGGAGCTTGATGAAAGAGTCCTTCCTCCTCAGCCACATTCCCCTGCCCACGGGACTACTCTGGCTAACAGCCCAGGAGCTCTAGTCGGGATCCTCAGTGTGTTTAACCACGTCTATCTCAAGCACGGGAAAATGCAAAGCCTTCTCTTTATAATCTTCTAAGTGATTTACCCATTTGATTACAGTTGAGTCAGAAAAAGGCACAGGCTGCCAGCTACAATGGGTTTTCTCCAAATCCCCCAACAGTCAGTCCTTGTGCAGGTAACATGACCTATGTGATTCTACATGTTCAAATTGCATGAAAAGAGGACCATTTTGTTAAGTCAGGGGACTTGGAATTCCATTCCTGGGTCTTCTAATTCTTCTCTGTGGCATGGATGAGGTCTTCCCATCCATCATTTTCTGCATCTACGAGCAGGAAGGATTGGATGACCTTGAAATTCATTTCCATCTCTGTTGGACTAAGAGAATATAAGGAGTTATTTCCCTCAACTGTGCGCCTGAAAGCCTGTGACTATGAGGCCTCTGAGACATCTCCATTGACCTAGAGTCAGCCAGCAAGCAGACAGGCAGGGGTTAAGTCTATGATCCTCTCATTCCACATCTGAGATGTTCCCATACCGCAGGGAGTGCAGGTCAAATCCAATCCACTGCCTGTTTTTGTGTGGTCCAGGTGCTAACAATGATTTTTACACCTTTAAGTGGTTAAAACAAATCAAAAGGGGAATATGTAAAGACGTAAAAATCATACAAAATTCACATTTTAATATCCATAAATGTGTTCCATTCTTTTGATTAGAAGAACTCTATTACCAAAAATGATGCTTAGTTATTATTATCGTATTTTGAATGATGTCAGATTTGTGGAGAATTTTCTCTCACTATATAAGTGTCTACATTATATCCTCAAAGTGTGCCTCTTGGTCAGCAAAGCTTAAAATATTTCCTATCTAGCCCTTTACAGGAAAAATATGATGATCCTTCATTAGACCAAAATATTTCCATCTAGCCCTTTACAGGAAAAATATGATGATCCTTCATTAGACCACCCTTGTGAGGATGGAGCTATTGTCCAAAATCGACTACCTTCCATATACCACAAGCCAGGCCAGATCCAACAATGGCTTGTGAGCCAACCTCTTTAGCCCTGTTATAAAAAGCTGGTTAACAGAGGTATAAACATTACATATGGTCTTTGACCAGCTGTAAATGGTCAAAAGACTAGAATCTAGGACAGGGTCCTCCCTAAACCAACTGTACCACACATTATAGAAGTTCCTTCACGGATCTGAGCCTCCATTTTTCCATCAGTAAATTAGGAATAATTACACTTGCCTCAGAAGACTGTGCAGATCACTCCAGGCTTTAACATAAGACAGAGGCTTAATAAAACATCAGTACCTATAGGTTGTAAAAAATCAATAGGGGCACCTAGGTGGCTTAGTCGGTTGAGTGTCGACTCTTGATTTCAGCTCAGGTCATGATCTCAGGGTCCCGGATCAAGCCCTGCATCGGGCTCTGCGCTGGGCATGGAGTCTGCTTGAGATTCTCTCTCCTTCTCCCTCTGCCCCTCACCCACTCTCTCTTTCTAAAATAAATTAAAAAAAAAAAAAACAACACAGTCCAATATTGTGTCCCTTCATCCTTAAAGAGGTGAACTCTTATTTGGCCACCTCCTGAATCTAAGATGATCCCAAGACTTGCTTTGAGCAATAGAACAAAGCAGAAGGAATGTGTGCCTTCCAGGTTTGGGCTTCAAAAATACCTTGCAGCTCCTATTTTTGCTGTTTTGGGAACCATCCACCATTTGTTTTCGTTTTTGTTTGAAGAATTTATTTATTTATTCATGAGAGACACAGAGAGAGACAGAGACATAGGCAGAGGGAGAAGCAGGCTCCATGCAGACCCCCTGGGACCCCAGGATCACGTCCTGAGCTGAAGGCAGACGCTCAACTGCTCAGCTACCCGGGGATCCCACCATCCACCATTTGAACCAGCTTTGGATTTCTGGCTGGCCGAGTCCGCTGAGCCTACCCCACCCAGACCAGAACTGCCCAGCCGATCCCATTCCAAATGCTCAACTTGGATTAAAAGCCAAATAAATGGTGGCTGTCCTAAGTCACAGAGTTTTGGGGTTATTATGCTACGATCCAGACACAACATTTGTGACATTCTGGTAAAAGAAATATCTTAAGAGTTGTGACCGCAGGCCCCACCAGCCCCCGGCCCCCCTTCTGCTGTGGCCACTTGTGATTGCCTGTGCACCCCGCCAGGCCAGCCGGAATTGACTAAGAGCCCCCTGACATATTTCAGACAGACAAGGAAAACCGCCCGGAGGAGACACACACTTCCAGCAACGCAAACTTCTCTGAAAGACACGTAGGAGATTTATGGAGGCAGCTGTGTACTCTGACTACAAATCAGCTCTCCCCTACCTCAGCCCAACACGGCCCGGGAATCACGGGGCTGCTGGTGGCACCGGCCTTCTTGGGAAGGGCCTCAGGCCAAGAAAAAGACGGCTGGAGCCCCGGGGATAAGGCTTCCCCAGCAACTGTTCACAGCATCCCTGTGTTTGAAGGCGCCAAGACTCTGATTTCAGGATGCAGCTAATCCACAGAGTGCTTATAGGAACATGGCCAGAAGCAGCACATTCTCACAACGGCCCTGGGAAACGAGAATGGCAGGTGTGCTCGCATCTCCAGGTGCTGGGGATGGAACCCGGGGAGCTTAAGCAGTTTCCCTGAGGACCCAGCTGCACTTAAGAGCTGGAGTTCCAGCCTCCGAATACTCGGCCTTTCAACACACAACAGTGCTCCCCAATCAGATTTATCATCAAAAACCATTTAAGTCAGAGGAGACCTGTGGAAATTATCTAGCACATCACCTTTGCTTTCCAAATTAACAACAACAGAGATTTATTGGGCACTTACCATGTTTAGTGCAGCCTGCTGAGCACTTTACATGCATTAACTCTAATCCCCCAGCCCCCCAGGAGGTGGCCGATTATACAATTTGTAGATTAGGTAATGCCAATTTAACACAAAAAGTCACTTCCCAAAGTTGAGCGAGTCAGAGGCAGAAATGGGATATGAATGTACATCCATCTGACTCCCGAACCCGAGAGCTTCTTTCCACAAAAACACACAGCCTCTTAGACGGGGACACTGAGGCCCGGGGGGCTGAAGGTCTTGTCCAAGGTCATTAATTGTCCATTAATCCATCAAGCATTAACTGAGCATCTGCTATTTGTCAGGAGCTAGGCTAGTCTATGAAAGCACAGGCATGACCTGGACATAGCCACTGCACTTCATGAGTTTAATTAAGGGAGAAGAGAGGTGGCCATAAATTACTCTAATAAAAGGTAATAAATGACAAATACCACAAGGAAGATAGAGAAGAGGTTATCCGAGCTTCTGGCTCCTTTACCCTCCCTGACAGATACACCCCGATATGCCCTTTTACTGCAACACACTGTCCTCAGAATGTAGGCTTATGTAAATATATTATTTTTTCCTGTTTATTGGTAACTGGCTATAAATTATTCACTTAGTTGGAAGAAAATATTCAGAAACATTAATGGCTTTAAATTATCTGCCTTACTGGGCTGTTGTTATGCATAAATGCGGAACAGGAAGCCCCGGGTCCGGTTTTTATTTTTCTGTGTTCTAGCTGTCTTGGTCCCCGGAGCCTCTGCCCGCTTAGCAGCCTTCCCTTCCTACCGGGACGTGGGGGTGGAGGTCCCTGCCCGAGGTGCCGCAGCAAGTCTTGAACCGGCCTCCTGGGAGTGAGGCTGTCCTGGGGACCACGGCAGCGGCCTGGGGTCTGGCCCTTTGTCCATGATGCCACTGCTCTTCTGTTCCACCACCTTCGAGCCCTGGCTCAGCCCTGGCTCAACTCCCCAGCCCACCGCCGGGCACCAAGAGTCTGCTCGCCCTTCCAAACGATGCTTTATGGTGACTCTTTGGGAAGTATTCAAAGTCGTCCCGAATGACTAGCAGACCTACTTCCCGCACGCCCCTGAGGCCATGGCATGCTCCCTGGGGCCGGAGGGGGTCTGAAGGGGGGGTCCTGACTCTCATTCTGGCGTGGAGAGAGAGGCCTCACCCTCCAGGGTCTTCTAGCCCCTGAACTCCCCCGCAGCAGCACGGGTGATGCAGAAACACTTGTCAACGCAAGAGAAGCTTCAGCCACTTGCTTCCAAGGTCTAGCCTGGGCGGGCACCGCTTCACAGCTTGAAGGCCTCACCTGGACCGGCCGCAACGAAAACCCAAGTCGCATGGGAACGCAGTGTGGGCTGTGTCTGAGCCCTGAGCTCACGGGTCCACATCCACTGGCTGGACCAACTTGGGCAAGTCCCTTAACCTACGTCTGACCTTCCTCTCCTGTATCCTGGGATAATTATAGGCCTTACCCTATGGGATCTGGGGAAGCTTTTAAATGAGGTAATGGGTGATGCGCACAGTACTTAAAATACACGAAATAGGGGATCCCTGGGTGGCTCAGCGGTTTGGCGTCTGCCTTCAGCCCAGGGCGTGATCCTGGAGACCCGGGATCGAGTCCCGCATCAGGCTCCCTGCATGGAGCCTGCTTCTCCCTCTGCCGGTGTCTCTGCCTCTCTCTCTCTCTCTCGCTCTCTGTCTCTCATGAATAAATAAATAAAATCTTTAAAAAAATGCATGAAATACACTAAATGCTGAGGAGACTCTGGTGCACCACATCTCATTAACCATTTGCATTCTGCGGTGCTCCCGGCTATCTCCTCGTATCCATCCATCCTTCCATCCATCTGTCCCCACTTTCTCTCATTCTGCCGATTGCTATTCCCTGCCAGCTCTGTTACACACTGGAGCTACAGAGAGACATAAATCACTGTCCTTCCCATCATGGGACTGTCAGAGCCAGGGAGGGAGACAGATGCGTCCGCACGTATTTACGATGGATTGTGATAAAGGCTGAGACGGAAAGCAGCACCGGGCTGCATGGGCCCGGACAAAGGAGCGGCTCGCTGAGCCGAGGTTAGGGCTGAGGGCGGGCTGAGGGGGTGTTCCTTCCCAGCGAAGACTTTGAAACCGAATTCTGAAAAATGAGTAGTAATTTGCTGCCTGGGACAGAGAGAGGGGAGAAAGGGAGGGCGTTCTAGGCAGAACGTGATCTGGACACAGACTTGGGAAGCCAGGCAGATTGGCTGAATGGGAAAATGGCCAGTGTGCTGGAAGCCACAGATTGCAGAGGCTTGGGACCTGGATGGAGCTAGGGGCAGGCTGGAGTTGGCGAGGAAGGAGCCTGTGTAGCAGACTACGGCACCTTTCCACCTATTAAACATGTCCCCTGCATCTCACAGATTCTTGCTCCTAAAGCTGAGCACAGATACCCCAAGTGGGTAAGGATACTGACAGGCATCAGAGCAACAATGAAACAACAGTGATAAACATAACAACCAATAAAACAATGGGGCACCTATGTTCCACGTGCACCTTTTGCTGGGCTCTCTGCTCTACAGGCATTGTGTCATTCGACCCTATAGAAACCCTTTGAAGGTGGCACCCTCACCACCCCAACATCCTCAGCATAGCCTTGGTCCTTCTTCCTGGGACATCCCTACAACCTAAAGACTTGAGAAAATGTTAAATGATTTCACTGAAAAGCTAATGAAGTATAATTTAAACTGAAATAAGCAAGTACGTATTATGAAATAGAATGTCATGGGGTTTTGGGGTTTTTTTTTAGGTGATATCTGGTATTTGGGGCTTATGGCCAATGTCTATCGAGCCCAGCTGTAGACCCTTTGGGAGTGTGTTGATTCTCACCTGTCTTTAGAAGACCTCCCCGCGGAAGCTTGAGATGCCCTAATGCCAGTGACAGACGGTTTGGAAACTGTTGTAGCCTAGAGAGCGACATGGCCGGATTTAGTGTGTTTTCAAAAGATCGCTCCAGCCACCAGGATGGAAGATGGATTTGTGGATGAAGGGGCTGTTGCAGGACTCTGGATGAGGAATAATGAAACCTCAGCCAGGTCAGAGGCAGTGGCCCAGAGAGCATGGAGCGGACCTGGGAGCCTCTGCAGGCCACATGAGCAGGACCCGATGACAGTAATAACATCAGCTACTCATTACGGAGAGTGGGATTTTTGTATTTAAAATGGAACTAACCCCCATGAGCTGACTGATTGATCTTAAGCAATTGAAGAAGCTGTGTTAGCCTCAGTTTCCCCATCTGCAAAATAGTGTCAATAATACCAATGTCCTATATGGGTAGTTAGATAATACCTGGTTAGTTCCATTTTAAATACAAAAATCCCACTTTTAAATCCCTAGCTAAACCTCATGAGCCTCGGGAAGCTCTTCCTCCCATCAAAAGCAATCTTCCCCTGCTTTATTTTAGCCCCAACACATTCACTTTTCACTTCCTGTGGCCGCGGGCAAGGTTGGGGGGGGGGGCAGTGCCTGCTCAACAGCTGCCTCATAAAACCCTGTCGGAGACAGGAGGACAGCAATCAAGTCCCCCACCGCCTCCCTCTGTCCGCCTAAGGATGATGCACTTGAACGTCCACGAGGCCTCTCAGGAGGAAGCCAGAGTCACAGAAACACATTGGAGCTGCTGTGAACCGTGCTCCACCCCATGACACCGGTTGCCCACTGCCCGCTCCATCTGCTGCAAACCACTGGGCACCACGGAGGCAGAGAGAGGCCAGGTGCTGCCACTCTGGGCCAGAAGGCCCGACGCCACCTCAGCAGCAGGTGGAAGAGTTGCACTGAGAATCCAGACCCTCCGGGGGCACCCGGGTGGCTCAGCAGTTGAGCATCTGCCTTCGGCTCAGGTCGTGTCCCCGGGGTCCTGGGATCGAGTCCCACATCTGGGTCCTTCCAGGGAGCCTGCTTCTTCCTCTGCCTGTGTCTCTGCTTCTTTCCTTTTGTGTCTCTCATAGATAAATAATCTTAAAAAAAAAAAAAAGAATTCAGTCCCTCTTACGGGATCTGGGGCTTCTGATGGTCATGCAGGCTAACGGAGCACTTCCAACCCTGCATTTCTGTAGTTGCTTCTGTTCCTTGAGATGCTAATAAATATTCCAGGAGGAAACATAGAGTCTGTGGTCAAGATGGTTGCACAGACGTGGAGCCAAACAAAGAAGCCCAGCTTCCTGTCCTGCAGGACTTCCTAGGGTCTTCAAGAGTTTAGAATGCATTCAGAAATGTCCAAGAGGCAGATGGAGAATGCACAATTTTTCTGACTTGTATCGCCTGTGGGGTTCCCCAGTCCGAGATAATCCTGAGGACCTGCAGCAGTAAGCATGCGAGCCGGGAAGCGCGGGCCTGGTACACACTATCCTTCTTCTGTCTTGCGAAAAACCCTATCCAATGGTGGCAGTAAAATCACGAGCACAATGTTATTAAGCCATTTTCAAAATTGCCTTAACAGCATCCACTTGAGCACAGTTAATGTGTTATCCATCAGCAAGCCTATCTCTAGGGGAAACAAGACTCCCCGGAGGTCTGTAGCAAGAGGCTCCGGCTTATCCTGGATCCCTCTTACAGCACCAATCCGGAAGTTACAAACCTGAGCCACTTTTGAATGATCTTTGGAGGTTAATACAGTCATTTATTCAACAAATACGTATTAAGCCCTTTCTATGTATTCGGCGTACGAGTATGAACCACATTTTTTGAGGTTAGTAAATAAGCCAAGAAACAAAAATCATTTTAGACCACACGATTATGGAACAAGTCAATAAAAAGGGCAACATAGCACCGTCTTGGGTAGAGAGCATTGGACTGGGTGGTCAGGGAAGCCCGTTCGGATGAACTAGGATCAGAGCTGAGAGCTGAATGGTGGGAGAACTGCCAGGGGAGCAGCCGGGGGCTGGGGCACGTAAAGAGACTCAGCACGGGGAAGACAGCACGTCGTCAGGTTCTAAACTGGGGAACCATTTGCTGTGTTCCAGCAATCGAAGGAAGACAGTGAGGCTGGATCACAAGGAAATGCCAAGCGAGTCAAGAGGGCAGGAGCCAGATCCAGATGGCGGAGGAGCCTGGCAAGTAGTTTGGGATGCATTCTAAGGACAGCAGGAAACCACAGAATGATTTTCATCAGAAAGTGGCCTTATCCGGGTTATGTGTCTAAAAAGATTACTCTTGGGACACCTGGGGGGCTCAGCGGTTGAGCATCTGCCTTCAGCTTAGGGCGTGATCCTGGGGTTCTGGGATCGAGTCCTGCATCGGGCTCCCGGCATGGAGCCTGCTTCTCCCTCTGCCTGTGTCTCTGCCTCTCTCTCTGTGTTTCATGAATAAATAAATAAAATCTCTAAAAAAATTTTTTAAAGATTACTCTGGCTACTTTGAGGAGATGGAATCCCAAGAGGGTAGAGCTGCCAGCAGGAGGTGAGAGGTGGTCATACTGGTGACAAAGAAAGGGAGGACAGATTCGAGATACATTTAGGAAAAAAAAAAAAAAAAGAATTTCTTCTTGCCTTAGTTCTCTTAGGCCCAATTTGACTTGTAAATCAAAAGCAACTTGATATCCACTCATCATCTAAGTCAAACAGCAGATTTTCATTAATAATCAAATTCTGAAATTCTGCCCCAAGAGGGGGAGACAGATTCCAAAGCAAAGGCCAAGCCTAATTCCCCTCCCACTAAAAGAAGCCCCATGCGGCCTAGTTTACGGCACTGTGTAATAGTGAGCAATCAGAAACAGCCCAAATGCCCAAGAGTGGAGGCCTCATTAAGACAGTTACGTTGTAAAAGAGGGATTTTGGGGGAAGGAATTCAGTAGTATAACAAATCTTTTGGATAGGACACTAAGGAGATAATTCAGACAGGCAATGAGAACAGGGGAGGTTAAGGACTGGGAGTCACTTGTACTCATGGGGGCTGTATTTGCCAGGAGCGTATCTAGGAAGGGAATTCTTGGTGACTGATAGAAGGGAAAAGATGGGTAGGTGAGGCTCAATGAAACTACAACAAGTGACCCTGCACAAATATAAGATGGGACACACACAAGGCAGCGTTTACTCAGCTCCCAACACATGGGCTGAGCGTTCCATGGTGTCTACATTCACCGGTTCACATGTCTTCACAGCAATGCCCTGGGGCAAGAACTGACATCCCATTGTACAGAAGAGCCTGGGCCTCAGAGATACCCTGTGACTCTTTAAAAGCCATTCAAGTTGAAGCTGACTGGGCTGGGACTGGCAACCAGACACGGCTGACCTCAAAGCGACTTACTCACCATTACACACCGGTTCAACCTGGGGGTTACCGTGTGGATTCCCAAAAGGAACCCTGGCATCGGCTTCTGCCTTGATTTACGACCTCAGTTTAATGTGTTGATCCTTGGTTTGTGCCAGGGTTCAGGATTTCACAGGACAAAGACCTAGACATCCTCTCAACAAATAGCAACGTCTACCATGTGTGCAGGTACCGATCTAGGCCCAGAAGTGCAAAGATGCTTCAGGCAGCCAGACGAGTCCCACCTCCACACAATTCTCTGTCCCAAACAAGACGACATTATATTCCACAACAATGAAATCAGTGCTTGACACGTATGTGGGCAAACTCTCACACATGAGCATTCAAAGTGAATTCTGGTTGTGACAGCCAGCGGCGTCTTCGTGGAATGTGCCATGCAAGTTAGGTTGGGAACACAGGCAGGGCCTGGCCAGCTCTGAGTACAGTGGTTCAATTCAAAGGTCTGGAATTCAGCTGGGTTAGTTCTTCCAGGCTCTCCTACTGATGAGGGCATCCCTTTGGGCAAGTGCCCACAGCTTCCCGTGCCTTAGCCTTATCATCTGTAAAATGGCATTTAGCCCTGTACCTTCTATGTAGTGTTGCTGAGAATCAAATTGAAAAAAAGAAAAAAAGAGAGAGAAGTATATAGTATTTAGCTTGCTGCCTGGAGCAAGTAAGTGTCCATAAATGACAGCAATTGCTCTTAGGGTCCGGATAGGTCATTTAAGGCAGGGAGAACGGCATGAAACGGAACATGGAGTGGAACACGCAGATTTAGGTGGGACAGCAGAGACCAGAGCTCCACAATGGCCTTGGATGGTCCTTTCCACAATCCTGGGCACTTCTGAAGGCCCTGGACGGCCACTAAAGCTCTGGGAGAAGAGGAATGAAACCATCAGAACGATGTTCACAGGCACTAGAGACATGAGAGGCTAGAAGAAGAGAAGAGCTGGAGGCTACTGAGTAAGCTTACAGGGAAGGGAAGGGATTCGGATGCCAAGCAATGTAAGGGGGCCCATCCCATCTACAGAGTCATACAGATGACAAGAGGAAGAAAGAGGTGACGATGGTGATGACGGGGAGGAAGAGGAGGAGGAGGAGAAGGAGAAGGAGGAGATGGGTAGAGGAGGAAGAGAAGGGGAGGAGGGAAACATCTACTTTTTATTGCATTCTGGGCTGGGCACTGTGCTAAGATATCGTAACAATCCCGTGGGATGGGAGTGGTTTGGAGAAGCAGGGCGACCTGCCCACAGTGACGCCGTTAGTTAACAGCAGAATCAAAATTTTGAATCCAGTTCTACCTACTTTACAGTGCTCCCACCCCTGACCACGATGCTATTCTATTGAAGAGCGACTCCCAAACCTGCTCCGGGATCCCAGCGTGAGGATGCCTTCCACGAGAACATCTGCGTCTCCCGGGCTCTCCAGAGAGCCACCCGCTAAATGTAGGGAGCTTCAAGGTGCCTGTTGCTAATCTTCTCAGCTGCTCTAGGAGATGGATGGTCCAGTCCCATCTCAAATGAGGCAGCTGGGGCTCAGTGACACTAGCACCACCACCCCCGAGGCACAGGTCAGCTATCTTCAAGCCTCAGCTGAGATGACTGACCAGGGACAGTACGGCACGATTATGGGAGGACTGGGAAACAAGGGAAGGGGGCACACCTCCTCCTGGTACGTTCAGAACCTGGGGACAGCCCGTCGAGGGAGGGCCTACCTCGAGACTTGCTCCTCCGCTTCCGCCTCCCTGCCGAGGCCCTGCGTGGGGCTGGCTGCAGCTGACCGATCTCGATGGGCGTGTTAGCGCGGAAACTCTCCTTGAACTTCTGCATCAGGGACTCCACGGTCTCCTGCGTCGCCTCAGCTGCTGCTACAGGGTGGGCAATGGGGCTGAGGTTAGGGCTTGGCCTGCCCCCAGCCCCTAGAGGACTGGGCCTGGCCACCCTGAGTCCCTGGAGCTCCCTCCCTGACCCACGATGAGATGGAAGCCACAGGTACCGGTATCTGTTGGCTCTTCACTGAGGCATTCAACACACACTCCATTCCAGGCATTGCCCTGAGCCCTTGAGATAGGGTGAGAAGAAGTCAGACCCAATTCGTGATTCAAGGAATTCGTAGTTTGGGAAGACTCCCATCCAGGCATTCCCAATACTGCAATACTTTAGTACTAGGAGAGTGCAGAGTACCAGAGTAGCCCCAAGAAGGGTCCTCTCACCCATCCTGGAGGTCAAGGCAGGCTTTCTGGAGGAGGTACTATTTAGAGGGACACCTGAAGGAGGAATAGGAATTAGCAAAGGGAGTAGAATCAGAGTAGGGTTACTAAAGAGATCTGGGATAAGAAAGAGCACCTGGGTAGGAGGAGAGGCATGGGCAAAGATCCGAAGCCCGAAAGAGCATGGCGTGAGTTCAATGTGGCTCCAAGGGAGCATGCAAAGAGGAGACGAGGCCAGGCGGGTAAGATCACTGTGAGTCACATTGAGGAGTCTGGAATGTACCCTAATGGCAAAAGCTATTCACTGAAAATTCGCAGAAAATTGGCATGTTCAAAATAAGTCTCATCTGACAACAATTCCTAGTAAGAATGCGGAGGATGCATGCAGAGGTGGAGAGACCAGTGCAGAGAGGCTTTGGCGTAGCCAGCCAGAACCAGAACAGTGGCGTTGGGGGGAGACGACATCATGGGTCAAGTAACATTTGAGAAGATAAAACTGCAGTACTGTGACATGGAGATCACTTGGTACAATATCCCAATTTTACTGAAAGGGAAACTGAGCCACACCCCTCACCCCCCAGCCCAGCCAAACAAGGCATGTGACTCACTCCAGGCTAGCCAGTGGCAAAGTCAAGCTTTCTAAATCCCAGTCCAATGCTCTATTTTTATCAATACCCTGGATGGATTTGTTAGTAGTCTCGTTTCCATAAAATTGAAACTGGTAGGAAGTTCCAGAGAATGGTAAGAGTGAGGTCAAGACGGACAGAGAAAAAAAGGGTGAAGATAAAAGAAGAACAAAAAAGAAACAAAAGCTTAAGAAGGAAGGAGGAGGACAACATAAAAGGTAAGGGGAGGAAATGGGAAAGAAGCAAAGGAAATCATCTAAATGGCCTCACTGCCTTTGTTCTGAGAAATTCCCAAAGAGAGTCCCAACTTTGAAGTCTCCAAGCTCAGGCCTCCCTCCATCTATGTCTCCAGAGGCAAGGGCGCTTCTTCAGTTGGAGCCACCTGCTGTCTGAGGCCAGGAGATGGTATGTGCAAAAGATTCCTATTTCTTTGAAGGGATTTCACCGGACTGGACAAAGAAGGCTTCTGAACATCCCAACACCAATTTCTAAGGAGCTCCTGTTTTCCCAGGTAAGCTTTTCAGCTTAGACAGATGCGACTGGGGCGTAGCTCACACCCAGAAGGCTGGTTTGGGCATGGGGCTCTGCGAGAAGCTCTGTCTTTGAGGACACAGGCGGCGGGGGGGGGGGGGGGGGGGGAGGGGGGGTAAATCCATGTTTGCTAAGGAAAGACAACTGACTCTACAAATGGGCCATGAGGTGGCATAACTTTCTCATCTGCCTGCCTTGCTGTCTCCCTAGATTTCTCCATTAGGTCTCCTTAAAGGTGAACCGAGAACAACCCAAACATGGGACACCTACCCCAAGCCTATGATGCACAGCCTTCCCGCAAGAGGCTACGCTCCAATTCTGAGAAGCACTTCCCCACGCCCAGTCCTGATGGCTTAATCCCAGAGATGAGCGTGATTGGCCCCAAATTGTAAGAGCTGGACTACACTGTGGTCAAAAGTCTGGAATCCCTCCAAGGGCAGGGCCCATCCAGGTTGGCCAACATTCATGCTTTCTTTCATTTTCTTATCCGTTCACTCATCCATTCAACAGTGTTTTCAGAAAAAAACAAAAAACAAATCATAATGTATCTGTGTCAAGTACAGGAGGTGTTGTCTTAGCTCGGGCCACCAGAACAGAAATCATCGATTGGGTAACTTCACAAAAATTTATGTTCTCACAGCTCTGGAGGCCGGAAGCGTGAGATCAGGGTGCCAGGGTGGTTGGGTTCCAGCGAGGTCCCTCTCCTTGGCTCACAGACAGCCACCTTCTCACAGTGTGCTCACGTGGTAGGGAGAGAGAGCCACAGGCAGGGAGGCAGAGACAGAGGGAAAGAGACAGAGATCTCTTCCTCGTTTACTGACACCACGGTCCTATCCGATTAGGGCTCCACCTTAATGATCTCATTTCATTTTAATTACATCTTAAAGATCCTATCTCCAAATATAGTCACCATGGATTGAACTGTGTCCCTCCAAATTTCTTGTGTTAAAGCCCTAAATGCCCAGTGTGACTGTACTTGGAGACAGGGCCTTCAATGGGTAATTAAAGTTAAATGAGGTCATGACAGTGAGGTCCTAATCCAATAGGATCCGTGTCTATAGAAGAAGAGGAAGAGGGATCCCTGGGTGGCGCAGCGGTTTGGCGCCTGCCTTTGGCCCAGGGCGCGATCCTGGAGACTCGGGATCGAATCCCACGTCAGGCTCCCGGTGCATGGAGCCTGCTTCTCCCTCTGCCTATGTCTCTGCCTCTCTCTCTCTCTCTCACTGTGTTCCTATCATAAATAAATAAAATAAAATTAAAAAAAAAAAAGAAGAGGAAGAAATCTCTTTCTCTCTCTCCCCCCTCTCTTTCCCCACATACAGGAAAGGCCCTGTGAGCACAGCCATCTGTAAGCCAGAACCCAACTGTGCTGGCGTCCTAATCCTGGCCTTCTAGCCTCCGGAACTGTGAGAAAATAAGTGTCTGTCGTTGAAGCCACCCTATCTACGGTATTTTGTTATGTCAGCCCAAGGAGATAAACACACAGTCACCCTGAGGTTAAGACTTCAACACATGGCTCTGCATGTGGGGGTGGGGGTACGGTCCCTAACAAGGTGCAGTGGTGAAATGATGAACGGCCCCTGGCATGATGCTCGCCATAAAGACAGGATGGACCACGATTAATGAAATGATTGACCTACCTACACGTGTAAACATTTTTAAGTGACATATGTCACAAAGGAGAGGCGAGAGAGGATGCGGAGGCTCTGTTAGCAGAATGTGACCTAGTTTAGGAAAATCCTGGGCACCTGCTTCGAGGAGTGGGTACTGGGACTGAAAGAAGGAAGCGGTAGGGAGCGGGGAAGTGAGGAGAGGAAGAATCCAGACCAAGAGCCCTCTGAGGGGAAGGCGGATGGAGGGGGCTGCACCACCACCCACTGGTCCTCAAACACCCAAAGCAAGTGACGTGAGATCATGCTGGAGAGGTAGGAAGTCCTAACCCCACCACCAACCCCAACCCTCTGGGCCTTATTAGAGGCAGGACGCCCTGACGGTTTTCAAGAGAAGAGTGGCTTGACCAGATATTCATTTCGGAAAGATTGTTCCAGCAACAGAGAGCAGAATTCATGGGGGATGGGAAGAAATGGAAGTAAGACGACCAACCAGGACGACGGGGCAGTTGTGCAGAAGTCCACCTACGAGGTGATCCCGGGGATAGGGTAGCAGAGGGAGAGGCAGAGAAGTGGGCACGCTTCAGAGCTCCCTTGCAGGCACCGCTCCCTCTGGAGGCGGTGGCTGACTGGAAGACGCGGATGAGGTGGGGACGGAGGATGAAGTCTGGCCTGGCATCCACAGAGGCCTCATGAAGGCACCTCTCAAAATGAGCAGGAGCTCTGGGAGAGAACACGTTCCAGAGGACTGAGACCACGAGCTGGGTCAGTCGTGAACCCCTGGTGTCCGGGACACATCTGAGGAGAGAGGTCGAGTAGGCTGGGGGTTGGGGGATGTGGTCTCACACTTGCAAGATAGAGCTGGACTCTATGGACCCTCCACGCACGCACTCCTTGGAAAAGGTACAGGAGCCTTGTGCATGGTGGTTAAGGACACGAGCTCCTGGCACAGGCAGTCACCGGAACACATGTTCAGTCCTGATCTGCACTGGCTGTTCTCCATCTGCTCCGCCACCCCTCATCCATCCCCACCCCACTCTATGTCCTGGGGGCAGGCCCTCTGTGGACCACACCCCTGCTCCTCGCAGTTGGCTTTGCCGGGTGGGAAGCCCTTGGGGGGATACAGGAGGAGAGAATTTGGAGACAGGTCTTCCCTCACCCTTTACCCTTCTCTGCACCCCATTCCTGAGAGTCTGGGGCCCTTGACAATTCCAGCTTCTGCGGGGGGCCCCTGGCTGCAGATCCCATCCTCAAAGGCTCCAGGAAAACCAATGCCTCTCCCCGCCTCCTCAATGATTCCAAGAGTCAGTGGTGGCTTCCTGCTATTCCTTGTCCCTGGGTCTTCAATACCCTCATGTCGACCTTCTTCCCTCTGCCCACGCCCCTATAAATACCTGCTTCATTCAATTCCTCCTGCAAGTCCCATCTGAGGGTGCCTTCTTTGTCCAGGGGAGACCTCAACTGATACACCCCGCCTTCTATGGTGCCTCTACCACTCACCAATCCTAACGATCAGCCTCTTCCCATCCTGCTATTTCTGCTTTCCTTTCTCCAATGCAGACTGGACTGGCCGGGAGGCGAGGATGACATGGAGAGGGGAGGATTGCTCCTCCGAGCTGCAAGGGTTTCTGATCCCGGCGGTAGCAGATCTCACTCACCTGTCTGGCTGCTCTGGCCTTGGCAGCCATGGCAGGTACCCACACTTATGGGCAAGTGCCTGCGCAGGGCCCTCCATGGCCCACTGCATCTTGCCTCCCTCTCTCTGCCACCCCCACCCCTCCAAGCCCTTTCGGTAGCTCTATCAATATCAATATATCAAGTTGTCCAAACAAGCCATACCACCTCCTGGTCCCCGCTGAGCTCTGCCTCCCCAGAGCAGCAAAATGCTCACCCATCGCCTGGATGAATGCAACAGATGGTGCCTGATGTGAGCATCGTGTCAGCCCAGGAAGGGAGGGGAGGAAGGGGAGCTGCCTCTTTCCACCATATGCGACACTGTCAAGTTTAATGGCTATGAACCGCTGGGGCCAGCAGAGGAGACACAGAGAGGGGAGGAGAGAACAGGGGAGGAGGGAGGGAGAGGGAAACAAGAATGCAAAGGAAAAGAGAGCTCAGTAATAAAGGCAAGGGGCAAGAAAGGAAGAGGCCGAGAAGAGTGGAAGGGCAGAGGCAGCAGAGGGAACAGGAAGGGGAGAGGCAGCAGAGGGAACAGGAAGGGGAGAGGCAAGGACAGGAGAGGAGACAGAGAAGGCAGGAGAGGGGAAAACAGAGGTGGAATAGAGGACGGGGCTCCAGGGCCTTTGCAAAGGCATATGGTTCCCAGGTACCAGACAAGCTCCAGGCTGATCCTCTGCCCTGCACGCTGTGTCTACCTTAGAACCCAGTAATTCTACGACAGCCCCCCCCACACACACACAGCCTGGGCTGCTCCACCACCAACGCTTGTATAGGTTCTGGTTCTGGTTCTGGCATCACTTTTATCACCCTCTTTAATTTTTCTAGACTCATCAAGCCTATGCAGGAAGAAAACCCACCTTTCTTGAATACCAGCTCTTTGCTAGACGAGGAGCCTGGCATTGGTCCACTCCACGCACCACCCTACACACATTCTTTCTGGTTCGTTGGTGGATGGAAAAGGATATCCCAGTCTTGGGGTTTGAAGGTTACTTCTCAGGGCCTGGAAAGGGACTCTGACAGCCCAGCCCCTCCTAAATGATCCAGACAAAGAGCCCCAGGCAACCTGGCCCTGGCTGGAGCCAGGGGTCCACGTTGACTGGAGACTGGCCAGCTATGCCAGAGAAATCTTGCTCCATGTTGATGGTCAACACCGTCCAGCCTACAGGTCCCAGGCTCAAGTCATGCCCCATTTTGTGAGCTTTGTCTCCGTACAGAACTATGTTCAGAGAACCAGCCACAGGCGGGTATTCACTGGCCTTACCATCCAGTGCAAGAGAAAGAGACTCGGTTCCAACGTCAGCTCTGCCATTGTGTGCCATTGAGTCACTCGCTCTCCTTCTTCCTTTGTAAGTGTCTGTAGGGCTGTGGGACGACTGTATGTAATTATGTACATAACTTGTCTGACGGAGCTCCTAGGACATCGCAAGTGCTCAAGAGCAGTCATTACCAAACTTCCTCTTGCTTACCCTTCAGCTTCATGACTGGTCAATCTTTCACCCATCCGTCCACCTACCCATTCAGGTATTCATCCATTCATTCATTCATTTGAACGTCACCTGCATTATAAAATATCCACTTTGAAAATTCTTTCAGAGAGTATATCATTCCTCTTTTATTCATTTGTGAAAACAAAGGCACCAAGAGACAAAGTCATGACAAAAGTCCACAGAAGGCCAAGGTCTAGCCCTCAGGTCTCCTGTGTCCACTATTCTAAGTCCCCAAATTCTAAGATAATGTGATCCAGTGATGCTTAATTTTCTGTATCAACTTGTCTGGGATATGGTGCCAAGATAGTTGGTTGAGCGTTATTCTTGATATTTCTGTGAAGGTTTGTTTTGTTGTTGTTTTGATTTTTTAGATTACCATTTAGCCAGAGAAGCAGGCTCCATGGATGAAGCCCGATACAGGACTCGATCCCAGGACTCTGGGATCACACCCTGGGCCGAAGGCAGACACTAAACGGCTGAGCCACCCAGGCATCCCTATTTCCTGCATCTCTGGCCTAATGGTATACCCTGAAGATCTGGGACTTGTCAGTCTCCAGCATCATAGGAGTCATTTCCTTAAAAAAAAAAATAAACACAGAAATGAATCTCTATATAGATGTTGACAGAGATATAGGTACATAGCTAGAGAGATATAAAAAAAATCTATATATATAATCAATAGGTAATAGAGATATAGATACCTCCTATTGGTTCTGTTTCTCTGGACAACCCTGACTGTTACATACCTTGGTTCATGTTCCCTTTGGCTTTGGACTGAGCACACTTAGACGCCAGGATTGTGGTGACAGTAAATAAGAAGACACCCCAGTCCTAAAGCACACACCAGCTAGGAAGACCTAGTATAAATGCAAAGAACCATCACATTTGGAAGTTGTAAGAATCTAGTTGCTGAATCTAGCATGAATTCTCATGCAGAAGCCATCTCTTCATGAAAAGAAAAAAACGAACAAAAAGAAGTCAGTATTCCTTAGCCAGATGACAATACTCCACTAGTAGAATAAATTGAAAACAAAACCCATATACACATTTTTTAAAATGGCCACCTCTTCCCAATTCTCAGGGTTAAAAAGTTGATGGATAGAATTTTCTCACTTTTTAGTGTTTTTTTTTTTTTCTCCCACACATTTTCTTAAACCTTTGATGCCTGCTACAGCTTATCTTCAAGCAAGCGCCTACAGGCAAGACAAATGAACAAACAGCAGCAAATATAAATTGGAAAACTTGGGAACAGCCTTTTCTTACATACACGATCTCAGGCCTGTCAGCTAGCACAGCAGACTTGGAGGGTGGTCATAATTTCTGCTGGAGAATTGTATTAAGCTGGAATGATGGAATAAAAATTAGTAATATTTTCCTCTGTTGTCTTAAAAACAATACCTTCCAGGTTCTCTGGAGTGGGTTCCACAGTCCCTAGCCAGGACAGAGATGGTCTCGAAGATTCTTTCCAACTCCGTGGCCCTGTGGTTCTAAATGTAAATGAAACTGTGCTTCAATAAGATGAATGCAGTAACCACACGAACTGCACTCTTGAGTTTGCAGGGCCTTCGTATCTCTTGAGAATGCTGTCCCCTACATTCTCCTATCTTTATAGGGCCCAGAGAGGCACAGAAGATTTCCAAAGTTTGGGCTGCAGTTGAAACATCAGGCTGACAAGTCCCGTGTAAGAGAGAAAGGGTCAAGTAACTGGACAGACAGGGTCAAAGCCTTCTCGGTCACCTGATTAGCACCAGGAGAGCAAGGCATGGCTATGGGAAGGCTTTGGAATCGGCTGCAATCTGGAATGTGAAGCCCTGCTTCTTACCAGCTGTGAGATGTAGGCAAACCACTTAACCATTCAAAGTCTCAGACTTCCCAAGTGTTAAGCTGAGGTTTGCAATTCCAAATTCATAAAGCTGTTTTTGGATTAAATGAGATGCTAAAATGCTTATCACAGTGCCTGATGCGCAGTAAGCATTTAGGCAATGAGAGTTAATACTGTTATTTTCATGGCCAAAAAGATCTTAAACCATCAGTCATAGCGAATCAGGATCTTCTGCCCAAACCTGCAGGGCACAGAGGCAAGTCCAGAATCTGTTGGGACTCACAGGCACTAGCCAGCTTCTTCTCCCAGATTCATCCTTTCTATAACTGCACAGGAAGGCCAAGTATGCGGGTCTGTGCTCCCTGGGACCCGTGTGCCACCTATTTTACAGCTGGGATTCTGCAGCCAACACCGGCACTGGGTGCTGTATCCGGACATGGACACTGGGAAGGCCGTGATGAACAGAATGTGGCCTATTTTTGAAAGCACAACACTCTTTAAGTGGGAAAGACAGGTAAACATGATGAAAGGAGTATGCTAATAATTTATTTAATATTATATTTATGCTAAATAACCAGAGAAGAGTGACAAGACCACTGAGAACATGCAATGTTCTCCTATTCCTTCGGCAAGTGGTAAGGCTCTAGAAAATTCCTGGAGGAGAAGCCAATCATCAGAGCCTTATCAAATGCAGAACCAGGTGAAGGGGACGATATTAAGAGTGCCACCAGCAGGCGACAGGGTCAAGGACTGTACAGAAAACTCTGCACAGTTTGGCTCTTCCAGAGCTTAAAGTGAGAGATGATTTCATTACCAAGAAAGTCCATCTTCAACTAAGAAGTGGTCTCATTATCACTCCTACCTCCTTTCCCAACCCTTACTTCAAAAAGCCCACCTACTTTGGGAGCCTTGCCCTCTGGCCCCATTACCTTTTCCAGTGCCTACCCAGCTATCTCAGATCCTCTGGGCAGGGTGTGTGTGCGGTGCAGGAGTCCCACAGATTTGGGTTTCACCTCTATTCTCTCACCAAAGCACCATGTGGCTTTAGGTATTGGGTATGTTTCTTAACGGCCCTAAGCCCCAGTTCTTTTCCTGTAAAACCATGAGCCTAAATCTCCCTCCAGAAGTGTGGGGTTCTGTGGGTTTTTTTCTGCTTAAAATTCAATGCAATAATATATGCAATGTGCTTAGCTCAGTACCCAAAACGGATTAAGCACTCAACGAAGTATAGCCTTTATTATCATTATTGTTAGCCGGCTTAAGTGAGATAAGCTTGCAGAGGGCCTTGCACGGACTCAAAGCTTAACACATCCTGTGTTCTTCCCTTCCCCTTTGGGTAACTCATCGCCTTTGACTCAGGACTATGGACTCTAACTCCCTGTCGTCCTCTCATGTATAAACTTTACTATCATCCGTGGCTGCTGTGAAGTCAAGAACTTCCGCTCATGGTCTCTGTCGACCCTCATGCCTCGCTATGTCATGCTCATTAAATTTGTGCTCTGACCTCTAAGGGATTCCCAGGTCTCAAATATATAGCTGATAAAGATCTTGTTCCATCATCACAAGCCAGAGGAAGCGGTTTTCTGGAAGCGGGGGGTGGGGCGGAGATGCCCACCCTCTTACCCTTACTCTCTTCCTCCCCAGGAATTTAACTTTTTCATGGTTTTACTTTTTCTCACCAGAGAGTTAGCTTAGACTTTTCTGGTTGATCTGTTCCCAAAGTTCACTAAAATGTACTGCTCCAATTTGTCAAGGACATCTCATTAGTCATGTAATCATAATAACAGTAATAATAAAGTTTATGCCATTTATGGAGTGTTTATAATGTGATAGGCATTAAGGTAAACAGCTATGATTTAATGTAATTCTCATAATGACTGTGGTGCATGGAATAATAATTAGCCTCATTTCTTCGCCTCACCCCTCACCCATACCACTGCTATAGCCTCTTTGTAGATGGAATGTACTTCACTCATTGCTCCTTGATTTTCCGAGTGACTTGTTTTGGCCAATGTTATGTGGGTGAAAGTCAACATATGTTAATTATGAGAATAGGCTTTAAGAGGTACCACATGCTTCTGCTCACACGCTTATACCTGCCACCACCACAAGGAGGACCTGTCTCAGCTGGCCTGTTGGTCCAAGGAAGGTGAATGGCACATGGTAGAGTCACAGCTCTGCAGCATGGAGCATTCACCCTTCTCTTATAGTCTAGGGCACTGACCCTTGCCAACCCGTAGATGATAAATAAACCCATCTAAGATGAGCGTAACACTCCATCTATTCCTTAGACACATGACAAATTGATGTTTATTATTGGATGCCATTGAGATTTTGTAGCTGTTTGTTACACAGCACTATTGTGGCAGTGATTGGTATACAACCTGTCAAGAAGCATATTATTATTTCCATCTTACAAACGGGTAAGTGAGGCACACCAAGATTAATTAATTTTTCAAGTATCATACAACCTATGAATAGCAGCGTTGGACAGATATCTTCAAAAGCTACTCCACGGATTATCTTGGAGTGCGGCCCATAAACGTGATCTAACGAACTGACTTGCATATTGGAGTAGATGAAAATAACCCCTCTCAGCCGGCTTCCCTTTAATCCACATTAATGATAATTATGGAGAATATCCCAGGAATAACAATGACCTGAAACTGAAGTGTCCCTGAAGTGTCAGTGGCATAAAGACTATGAACACACCCATTCAGGGCTTGCAGGGCTGGGCTACACTTGGTGAGTGAGTGAACAAGTGATTCAAGGTGTGTCTATGACTGGGCACTGAATCCGGGCTATGAAAAACACACGTTGCCACGTAAGTCCATTACCAAGCCATGCTCTGGTGGAGGGAGGGAGGAGTTTATCACGGAGCGGAATACGGAGTTTGTACAATCTTACTACTTCAACTGGCAGATTTTCCACCCATCTTTCTTGAAACTAAGGGCATTATCTTCCCAGTGCAAAAGGGTGGTTATAAATTTAAACACATGTAAGTCAACTATAGCAAATGGTAGGGATTTGGGAATGAAATTAATGCAGCTGCATTATAAATATGTCCTATTTCTCAATATTAAACTCTTAAAAATAGACTGGCTAAATATATAGGCAGTAATGGATTGAGGCTGAGTTGGCGTTACTATAAGGCTCGGGATTTTCCATTTAATGACTTATAATTTCAATTTCCCATTCCTCCATGACAGTAAGAGCGAGCTTGCTTTATTAGTCGTGATTACATGCCGCCACCACACAAAACTGAAAGGAGAAACCACTGGCGAGCAACATCAGTGGGAGGGGAGAGCAGAGGATCCCTAATTGAAAACTCAGCAGATCTAGGAGAAGACTCACTCTTGAATTCAGTTCAGCTGTTGTGTGACTTTGGCCACCTCGCCAAGCCTCTCTGAGCTTCAGGAAATACATTATTTCTGTGAGATGCACGTGAAAGCCTTTGATCAGCTGGGCCACTATGAAGTTGGCAATATTGAGGGACACTGGGGGGCTCAGGGGTTGAGCGTCTGCCTTTGGCTCAGGTCATGATCCTGGGAACCTGGGATCGAGTCCCACGTCGGGCTTCCTGCATGGAGCCTGCTTCTCCCTCTGCCTGCGTCTATGCCTCCCTCTCTCTGTGTCTCTCATGAATAAATAAATAAAATCTTAAAAAAAAAAAGAAAAACAAAAAGAGTCAGACAATTCAAGTTGGCAATATTGCCACTTTGCTATGGCTTAGTAAACACAGGCCTTCTAAATTCTGTTTTTCACATCCTTAATCATATTGCCAGTGTCCACGCCAAGAAGTGAGAAAGTAACATGACAGAAACATTGTGCAAAATGATCTTATTACACTGAGGTTCAAATCCTGGACCTGTCGCATACACTCCTCCTGGAGCACAGTGACACGGCCTCTCTGATCTTTAGGTGTTCTTCACTTACTAAGCGGAGATGAGGCTACCTACAGGAAAGGTTCACATAAGCACAGCAGTGATACCACTGCCTCCTCTCTGTTGATTTGTTGAGTGTTTACTCTATGCCAGACACCATGACCTCATATCCCACTCACCACAAGCCTGGGAAATGAGTGACATTAGTACCACCCTATAGGGACACAGCTCAGTCTGGAACCCAGGCTGGTCGGAGGCCTGTGGTTTGAACCACTGCTGAAGTGATGCACATACTAAGAGGAACGAAAGAAGGATGTGGAAGGAGCAGAGAAGGGACCAGGCTGCGGCATGTTGGGGCTGTCCCAAACACCTATGGGGGCTACGATGTGGATATGGTGTCACCGCTATATCTGAGGAATTATTTTTATTCCATGGCTAGATAATCCTGAATTATTGTCTTCTTTCCTAATTCAGTCCTGGTTAAACTAGCTCAGCTAAGTATTATGGATACCTCCTTTTTTCTCCATCCTTTTCCCAGGGAGCAGCCAAAAAAACTAAGCTAAGACAGTAGAAAGAACTGGAAATCATGTCTTTAGTGGAGCAGAACAAATTCTTCCTCTGATGTTTTTTGGTGAAATAATAGAGATCCATCCTAGGGAGCCATTTGCACAGGGAGCCTGTGTGCACGGGTGGATGGGTCTTGAGGAATGCTCTCATTTTGCTCGATGTGCACAATGAGGTAGAGAAATGTGATAAAAGAAAGACAGGGCGGGGGTGGGGAGGCCGTGATAGAACCTCAAACAAAGCTCACGTAGTAACACGACTGCGGGTTCTGAGAGCCCTGGCAGGAATCTCATGCTCCTGCTACTGTTCTGATAAAGGAGCATTCAGGGGTTATAAACAACAGGTGCTATGTCTCTCCTGAGTGTCTGCCTCTCCTTCCTCACCTTTTATCTCTCATCAGTCACCTCCTGGTTTCAACCTCTGGAAGTTGGACCCAATGTGCCTGGGTTAGACAGAAGTGTCCAAATAGGGTATTTTTGAGTCCCCACCAAAAATGTACATTTTATAAACACACATTCAGCCAGCTTTTCTTCCTTCCTCTCCTTATGTCATTTCCATTCAATAATTGAGGCATCAGAGATCCAGTGCAAGTTAACAGTAAGGCAACCGCTAAGAAAGCAACAGGAACAGAAACATAAAGTCTTAGAACCCAAAGGCATCAGCTCCGCTGTGCCTAGCTCAGACCACGCCTGGAGGACTGTGTTGAGATCTGAATGTCACATGAAAGATATAATTAGCAAAGCAGGGGATCCCTGGGTGGCTCAGCGGTTTAGCACCTGCTTTTGGCCCAGGGCGCGATCCTGGAGTCCCGGGATTGAGTCCCACGTTGGGCTCTGGCATGGAGCCTGCCTATCCCTCTGCCTGTGTCTCTGTCTCTCTCTCTCTCTCTCTCTCTATCATAAATAAATTAAATCTTAAAAAAAAAGAAAGAAAGATATAACTAGCAAAGCAGAACAGGCCAGGTATGGAAAGCTAGTCCGATATGAAGGCTTAGAATGGTATCATGAGGAACAGGAAGACAGAGGGGAGAAGAAAAGTTACCTGAAGGGCCGCAGTACCAGTAGTACTTCTAATACCAATATTTAATATCCTCCTTACTATCACTAAGCCCTATGCACCATGATGCATGCTTTATTATTAATTGTAGGAGCTAGTTTCTTGTGAGTGCTTACGGTAGGCCAGGCACCTGCTAAAGTGTCCAAGATAAAATTTCATGAAATTTTCAATGATGCTGTGAAGCAAACACTATTTACATCTCTTTTCTACAGATAGAAAGATTGGCCCTGAGATAGTTCCAGTTCCTGACTAAAGCAAGATTTCTCCGCCTCGGCATTACTCATGTTTGAGACTAGATAAGGCCTTGTTGTGAGGACAGTCCTGAGTATTGTAGGATTTTTAGCAGCAACCCTGGCTGCTGCTAGTTAGATGCTATTAGTCGCCTCCTCAAGTTGTGGCAACCAAAAGTGTCTCCAGGTATTGTCCAATACCCCTGGAGAGGCAAAATCACCTTGGTTGAGAACCACTGTCCTCAGGTAATCTAGCTGATAAGTGGGATGACTGGGATTCAGATTTAGATATGTCTCGTACCGAGATCCATAATCTTAAGAATAATAGTATTAATATCAACTATAATAATAATAATAGTTATTATCTTATGAGTCTACTATATGGCAGAGCTTTCTAACTATGGAAAAAAAGAGTTGGTGGAGGTGACAAGTCATCTGAAACTGGAAGTAATCAGAGAAGCCACATTCAAAAAATAACATGGAAGAAATCCAAATATTACATAACAGTGAAAAGATCAGGCCAATGATGACCCACCCTAGAGGTCCATTATTCAATAAATTTAAAACATGAGGTTCTAACTTTTATTTTAAATCCTTTTTGAGAATTATCAAAGAAAAAAATCTTAATTTGAACTGTCTTCCCCTTTGCAGAAATTCAAAGAAATTGACCTTGCTCTCATGTGTACAAGATCAAGAAGACGCCCCTCCCAGCTCCCTTTCTTCCTCCGTCCAACACACACACAGGCATGAACCCTCTTGTCCATGCATCTGGGCTCAGAATCAACTGATCCATTGTCTGGTTCTAGGTAGAGGATAGCGAAGATACAGTAGCAAGTCTTCAGCTGGGCAGCGGATTGGCAAGTCTCCACCTGTTTGTAGTAAATTAATGATGCCAGAGCAAGGAAGACACTGACAAGAAGGAAGCCCATTAACCTCCTGCCTGCCTCTCTTCATGGTCAGAGCATCTACTCTTGAGCTGTATTTGAATGCAGAGGAGGAAAAGGAGGGGGAGACATGCACATCTCTAGCAATTATAGACTGGAATGAAAAAAAGAAATAAATCCAAATCAGGGAGAAATCTGCTGGAAATCACTCATCCAGGTGAAATTTCAGAGTCAGTCCTCAAAAGAGCCTGATGATGCAATGAATTACACCAAGATGAAGTTAAATTAAAGAGGACAGAACTGGGCTAAACTTAAAAAAAAAAAAAAAAAAAAGTTCCCCAATTAACTCCTAACTCAAGCACCAAAATTAAAAAACAAAAATTTAAAAAGACAAGAGGTAGATCGGGAGCTCCTATATCCACAAAGCCAAGTGGAGAGAGAAGTCCACCTGTCTGGTTGACTTCAGCATTCACCTGCAAAGCACAGGGACTAAAGCAATGCTCTGAGGTAGGGTGTGGCATAGCAAACAAGGATGAGAGAGTTTTCCAAAGTGGCGAAAGATGCAGAAGTTCAAAGTCCTCTTCAGTTAAAAAAAAATGACAAGTCATTTATAATGACTGGAGCTCAGTGCTCCTGGAGGGTCAGTGCTGCCAATGAGGTGAGAACGGGGTTGTGAACACCTCAGGGGGAAACTTGAATGCCAAGCTAAGCACTTGAACTTTACTCTGTATAATAGGAAAGATTATATATACATGTCTTACGAGATATATAGATATACAGGAAGATCCTGATCAGAAGGGTGGCACTGTCAGAGATGTACTTAAGAAAGATTAATAGGACTGCCAGTTTGGAAGAGGGAAAAGAATGGATGATGATATTCATGATAACAAGAGCTGAAATGTACTGAGCCACTCAGCATGTGCCCGTAACTGTGCTAAGCGTTTTACCTGAATTTTCCAATTTAATACAACAACCACATGCACTAAGCACTTCAATAAATTGCTTTTTGCAGAAGAATTTAAGCTTTGAATTTAAAATGTGTTCAGGGTCCCAATATTAATTATTGGTTGAGTCAAGATACTAACCCTGGTCCAATTTTAATGACTATGCATTTATTCAAAAGGCTGTGTAAGTTTAGACAAAAGAAGATACAGATCTTGACCATGGCAATGTCAAGGGACAGAGAAAACAAGATATGTATTCAGAAATATATATATATATATATACACATATATATATATATACACATATATATAAATAAATTTAGGGATTAGAATAGATAGGAATGATTGGACTTAGATCTAAATTGGAATAGATACAGAGAAATCAAGTATGAATCCTGGGAATGGTATCCAACTATGATTTGAGAGGTAACGACACCCCAATATATCTAAAAGTTATCTGAATATTCCCCTTTTGTAATTGAAAAGGAAAAACAGGGATGCCTGGGTGGCTCAGTGGTTGAGCATCTGCCTTCAGCTCAGGCCGTGATCCCGGGGTCCTGGGATCGAGTCCCACGTCGGGCTCCCTGCATGGAGCCTGCTTCTCCCTCTACCTGTGTCTCTGTCTCTCTCTCTCTGTCTCTCATGAACAAATAAATAAAATCCTTTAAAAAATGGAAAAACATCAGTGATGTGTTCCTTACTGCAGCCAACTTGCCTACAAAACCTAATCAGAGTATTCGTTACAGAAAAGAAAAAATAAAGTCACGGCGTGAAGAAAGTTCATCTTAACCATCAACCTCAGCGAGTTCAGTGGCAGCAGGGCAGAGACTATCGGGCAAGACCAAAACTCAGACTCTGGGATTCCCAGAGGACTAGAGGGTTCGGGCAGAGAGCCAAGGAGGGCATGGGTTTAATGAGCAGGAGGGCTTGTGGACAGCTGAACTTGAAACTTAAGGAAACTCAACTCATGCAAATATTTGCACTCACCTGTTCAGTGAGCTTACCATAAAGACTTCTGTGGCTTAGACCTGCAGGTCCAAACACTAGAGTCTCACTGCTTGTCCTGGTCTGCTCTGATCTTCACTGTCTTCCCATTTTCACCCTCGTCCCCCTGGATGGGCCTGACCCTTCCTACCTCACCCTCTCTCCAGTCACTGCCGTCACTCACTCCCAAGCTAATTGTCTCCACTGATGTGTGCAAACCAACCATTTATGGGAAATGCCACGGAATGTTAATTTCATTTGGAACTGGGTAATTGTGAAAAGCGCTCCCATCTTTTTATTATATAGAATGAATAAGTATTGTATTAATAGTGCCATTTCCAATTACAACCCCAATCACAGGCCTGTCTTCCCCTAACTGTGGGTTATTTTTCATGGAGCATTTTTCTGAACAGTTTTCTTTTTAAATCCTTCCCCCCTACTCCCTTCCTCACATCCTTGTAATTAAGATAATGCAGCATAATTATAAACACATATTGGAAGCTCAAATGCCAGCATGGACTATCCAACTTGAGCTACACGCTTATTGAAATTTCTCAAGCAAAAAAGAAAAAAAAATGTTAGAGTCACTACTGAGAGAGGAAAATGAAGATTGGTGAAGTCAGCAAGGAGGAAGTCAGAGCAGTCCAAAAAACCTAGCCAGAGTCCATGTCTGGGAGCTGAGCTTGCTGGATATTTCCAGGAGGCAACCAGGAAGCATGCTCAAAGCTTTCAGATGTTGAGAAAAAAAAAGTTACTGAACATTAACAAGATACTTCATATATATTGACTGATTTCCTCACTGAAACAAATCCATGATGCTTGTTTTTTTTCTTACCATTTTACAGATGAAGAAACTAAGAGTCTAAGGAGTTAAGAAAGTTGGCCAATGTGAAGACCTAGAATGGATAAGCTGAAATGTAATCCTTGATTCTTGTATTAGCTAGTTACCACCATGAAGAGCCACTCTAAATTTTTTTTTTCATTCACAATTGTGTTCACTCACGTGTCTATGGGTCAAGTCAGGGTCAGGTTGTTCAGACTGGGCTCTGCTTGTTGCTTGCTGCAAGCTGCAGGCTGGTTTTAGGTCTACTTCACACCTCTCTCATCCTCTTTGGACCAGCAGGCTCTCTGGGGCGTATTCCCACAGAGATGTGAGGAGGCACAAGAAGGAAACTCCACTGTGTAAGTATATTTCAAGCTTTTGTCTGTGTCATACTTGCTAACATCTCAGTGGTCAAAGCCAGTGAGATGGCCAAGCCCAGTATCACTGGGGCAGGAAAGCACGTTCTCCTCAATTGGTGGATGGAGAGTCAATATTTGTTCAATGTAATCTATGAGATGGCATCTATACCACGTAGCGTCTAAGCTCCTAGAATGTAGGGGGTCAGGTCAAAGAGATGTGGCCATGGTGACACAGAAGTGGTAACCAATTACATGACCTGGAGACTTCCTTATTCATATAAATGACAGTAATACTGTGGAAGGGCTACGGAGATGCCTATAATGGAGTTTTTAAATGTACAGTGCTTCTTTGTAACCTCATGCTTTATCCCTCTTCTCTGCTTTATTTTTCTCCATTAAACATATCACACTCTTGACCTTGTTATATATTTATTTTATTAATTGCTCTTCCAAATGTACATTAAATAAATAAAAGAGACATTGTCTATTTTGTTAACTGTAATATCAGCAGCACCTATGGCATTGACTGGAATGTGGGAGGCACATGGTAAAGATCTTTTTAAATAAATGAAACGCAAATATGTGAACCCTAGCTCCTGAAAACTCCACACATGCAAGACAAAAAACAAACAAACAAAAAAAACAAAAACAAACAAACAAAAAAACACTCAATCTCTACCAATCTAGGGACTGTCTTATGCTCTAAATAAGGGACAGGTTTTTTGAGAGCTACAGTGGAATGATGATGGTGATGATGATGATGATCGTGAGTAGTCTCTTGTAGTTTTTCTTAGGAAAGGTATATTAAAAATAGCTCTTACACAAGTAAGCAGGATTAAACCTCATAAAATGTATAGCAAAGGGTTGGGGGTTAAAACTTGGAGACAGTTTCATGGAGCAAGAGCCTTTTGAACTAGTTCTTAAAGACCATGTTAGATTCACATATGGGGAAATGGGAGAGCAAAATCCCAGAAAGGAGAAACAATACAAGGAACTTCCAGAAGGAAGAAAAGGTGGAGGTAACAGCTATAACTCTTCAAATAAGCTTCACACTTGCTCTAGAATTTTTTGGTTTATCCAAGCAACTCTAGATTTATTATATTAGTTGATCTACAGAAGCACTGGGTGTTATTCTATATGTTGGCAAATTGAACACCAATAAAAAATAAATTTATGTATTTTTTATAAATAAATTTATAAAAAAGAATAACCATTATAAAATATACAAGACTTACTATCACTATGTTATAGATGAAAAAGCAGAAGCTCAAATACAGTCTATGACTCTGCAACTGGATGAGAAATGGAAATCTTAGCTGAGACCCCAAAGTGACACACATAGACATCAAAAGTCTGAAGATGGATCACCCAGTGGATGCTATGAAAAGTGAGTATTTGAGAACCAATTAGTGAACTAGTAGATCCATCAACCTCATGAGGGGCTTGACAGATAATTTTTTGAAGGAAGGGTACATGGGTCACTACTTGGGAAATAGCATCACCGTGAGCCCCATCTCCTGCTCGGGGGAGGGAACGATGATGGTGGGAACATCTGCCCCTGAACAAGCCCAATGAGAAGGGCTCTCATGGCACCATTCTGAGAGCTTCACATGTGGCCCTTGCCGGTGAGCTGGTGTCCAGAGAGAGATGGGCTGGCCACCTGTTCTGGTGACAGCAAGGCAGAGGGGCCTGTGTGGGGCTCAGCTTGCATCACCAGCGTTCTCTGCAGCCCAGTAGGATGATGAGCCGGAGAAGACCAGTCTGAGGTTGAAATGCAGCATAGCCTTTAGAGGAGGACGCTAAGCTAGACCGTGCGGGCTCACATCCTGGCCCCTCCACATTCCAGTTGTGCGAGCTTTGGGCAAGTCTGCTAAGTTTTTTAAGGCTCAGGTTCTTTACTGCAAAACAGGGATAATAATAATAGTAACACGGGCCCTTATGAGGATTAAATGAGTACACACGGGGAAAACATTGAGCACGCTGCCAGTGCTGCACAAGTATTAACTGCCCCAATCATGTGAAGTTAAAAGGAATACCATTGCCTAGACAGGGGGCCAGACCTCACCAGAGGGAAGCTGGGGAAATTTCTGGAGTCATAGAATGAGTCAATGAACACAGGGAAACAGGGATGCATCCCAACACAGTAAAGGACCTCAGAGGAGGGATCTTTAAGAAAGGAGGTGAGTCACTGAGGAAACCGTGAACTTGCCTTCAAAGAGCCAGCACTTCCTGTACCAAGGTCACCAGCTGTTGAAGTCAAGTTGATGACAGTGCCGTCAGGCCAGACCTTCCCTGATCCTCTTAGGTTTCCTCCCATTGTGGATACACTCTAGCCCCCCGAAGGGTTAGAAATAGCTACAAGGTAAGGGGAGGCAGTAAGCAGGGACAAAAAACAGGGGTCACCTACATCTCTCAGCTGCCAAGGTAAGTACACCCTAGTTGGAAGAGCAGAACTGAAGAGGGAAGCTCACCGCTTAACGGAGACTAAGGGCTTGCTTATTACTCGATGTTGGGCATCCCCGTGTTGAGACCGTGTTTCACTACGTTAAATGTTGGACTTTGCATTACCTGACAGAAAAGTCATTCTGTTTTTACATGGGGCAGAGGAGATATTAATACAAATATGAAGAGGTAATAGAAGAGAAAGCTAAAGATGCTTTGTGGCTATATCCTATGGGCCATTCCTGGACAATATATCAGGTTGTCTATTTTTTTTTGATATTTTATTTATCAGAGAGAGAGAGAGAGAGAGAGAACAAGGGGGAGGGACAGAGGGAAAAGCAAGACTCCTCAATGAGCAGGGACCCCAATGCAGAGCTCCAACCCAGGACCTTGGAATCATGACCTGAGCTAAAGGCAGACAATTAACCAACTGAGCCACCCAGGGACCCTATCCCGGGTTACAAGTTTCTAATACTATTTTTGTTACATTTACTTTTGTGTTATGTTAATACAGCCTTTCCCATTTCAAAAAGGGCTTTCTTTTTTTTTATTTTTTTAAATTAATTTTTATTGGTGTTCAATTTACCAACATACAGAAAAACACCCAGTGCTCATCCCGTCAAGTGCCCCCCTCAGTGCCCATCACCCATTCCCCTCCAACACCCGCCCTCCTCCCCTTCCACCACCCCTAGTTCGTTTCCCAGAGTTCGGAGTCTTTATGTTCTGTCTCCCTTCCTGATATTTCCCAACATTTCTTTTCCCTTCCTTTATATTCCCTTTCACTATTATTTATATTCCCCAAATGAATGAGAACATACACTGTTTGTCCTTCTCCGATTGACTTACTTCACTCAGCATAATACCCTCCAGTTCCATCCACGTTGAAGCAAATGGTGGGTATTTGTCGTTTCTAATTGCTGAGTAATATTCCATTGTATCCATAAACCACATCTTCTTTATCCATTCATCTTTCTTTTTGGTTTTGATTTAAGAGAATCATTGCAATGCATCCATATAAAAAATTATTTAGCAGATAAGTAGCAGAATTTGACTTGAGTGTTGCTCTCCCAACTCATGAGCCATTTCTCTATGCCATGACTCAATCAGTGTACACAATTCAGCGGTCCAAATAATCCATTCTTCCCCTTTCATTCAAAGGGGGATTGATCATAAAGTCTTATCCCCAACGGGTTAGATACTTCCCCTAATTGTTAACCATTTTATCATTGACTCCTTGCTCTTGTAACACATGTCATATTTGTAATGATGCATGATTGCTACCTTCCTCCACCAGAGAGGAGTTCCACGTAGACACAGACCATAGTTGCATAATTTACTACTGTTTCTCCAGTATTTCTCCGGTGCATAGTACCTGGCACAGAGTAGACATTCAGTGCATGCCAGATAAATGAATGAATGGATGGATTAATTAGTAGGGACTTACCACTGAGTTTTCAAACCACTAACCTTTGTCGGATAAGTGATTTTTTTTTTTTTGATTTCTAAACAACTGGTTTCATACATAAAGTTTTATCTTAAAATATATTCCCAACTAAAATATCACTTACACTTTTTAAATTTAAATTCAATTTAGTTGACATATAGTATATTATTAGTTTCAGAGGTAGAATTTAGTGATTCACCAGCTGCATCTAACACCCAGTTGGGTGCTCACTATATCACATGCCCTCCTCAATGCTCATCACTCAGTTACCCCCACACCCTGCCCTCCAGCAAACCTCAGTTTCCCAGAGTTAAGAGTCTTGTATGGTTTGCCTCCCTCTCTGTTTTCATCTTATTCTATTTTTCCTTCCCTTCCCTTATGTTCATCTGTTCTGTTTCTCAAATTCCACGTGAGTGACATCCTATGGTATCTTTCTGTTGGTTTTTAAAATCAGTTTTAGCAGTATCACCCTTGAGAACTACATGAAATCTTCAAAACCACCATTTACAGATGGCAAAACTGAGTCCCAGACAGAGGGATGGCACCCGAGCCAGGGTCAGAAGAGGAAGGCAGGAGGGCTCAGTTCAGTGTTCTCAGCAGTGCCCAGCTGGCTGGAGAACCCTTTGGCCCTGTGTCACTGAGTGTTTGCAGGGATTCACACCCCGGGGCATCACCTGGTGAGGCTGTCACTGGGTGTAAATGAAAAGTGAACAGAAGCCTGGAGGAAGCCTCCACGCTGGCATTAATGAACACACGGCAGATTCCAGCCTAATGTTGCGTGAAGTTTGGAGAAAGATCAATAACCATCAAGTCAAAACAGATCTTGAGCCTCCTGGTCTGCCTAGACCTCCGCCACACCCCCTCTAGGCAGCCAGTGGGCCCTGAAGTACGTTATTCATGGCTGGGTTTGAGCTGTTAATGAAACATCTTTATGAGGCACAGGTCTGGGCTGAAGCAGTGAAGCTCCTCTGAGAACCGAACTCAGGGATTCCTGACTTTGCCAGACACTGTGTCAGGCTTTGGTACAGCTGTCCTGGCACCTGCCTCACCCCTCTTGCATGAAGTCTGCTGGGAGCCTCTCCCTTCCCCGGGCATCTGATTCTCAGCACATATGCAAGAGGACACATGGTGATGGCCAACGTGGACTCCGTGCCTTCTCTGTGTTGACACTGCTGAGCACACATATGGACGGTCTTTTATTTCCTGCAGCAATCCTGTGAGTTAAATAACTTACTACAGCCATATTACAGATGAAGAAAGTGCAGCTCAGGAAGGTTAACCAACTCCCCCCAAGGTCACAGGGCTAGTGCAGGACGGAGGAAGTGCTCGACACAGACTGATTTCAGAGCCCGCGGGCAAGCACTAAGCTTCATGACTCCCACTGCCCACACGGTGGCCAGGCAATAGCTTGGAGAGGTCACTGCTCCTCAAAATGCCTGCCCCCTGCTGCCTACCCATTCCAACGTCTCTCCCACATATCATTTGCGCTCACCTAGAGACTGTGTATAATTGGCCGACCACGTACTACGTTCCTTGTATGAGTTGAGTGCATTACACTTAAGACTTTAATTCAACCTCTGCAAAGTAGGTATTGTTACCCCTGCCGCACAGTTGAGCACATGGAGGCCCAGACAGGTGGAGGACCTCAGCTTCGCCAGCAAGAGACAAGGTGGGATTCTGAGTGGGAGGCCTGGGCTCCTTTCTGAGTGCTTTAGCGTAGCCCTGCCTGGCTGTCCCAGCTCAAAGAAGAGGTTCCCTCACCTCTCCACTGCCATTGCTCTGTCCCTGGCCCTCCCTCATGCTCACGGAATACAGAACTACATCACATGAACATCCCATAGGGATTCATGCTGGTATCTCATGTGCCATGAGACTGTGGGTTCCTGAGGGTCAGAGCCATGCCTTTCTTCCCCATGAGCCCTGAGCCCAGCACCTTGCTCACCACAGATATTTGACATTCCAGCAGCAGACACAAAACATGGTCCCTTTTCTCCACACATTCAGCTGTGAATTGCTGAGCATGTCACTTCATGCTCCTTGAACTCCACTCTGTGTCCATCAAGACAGATCATATCACCTCCCTACTAAACTGTTTGGGAGATGAAATGAGAAATTAGATATAAAAGGTCTAACCCATAGTAAGTGTCTATTAACAAAAATTATGAAAGCATAATCATGCAGTGAAAAATATCTCTTTAGCTCTTAAAACACCGGTAACAAACAGTTCTCAACCTAGTGGGTGATCCAATACCCAGGCACTGGGTCCTACCAACAGAATGAAAATCAGTGTGGAGGAGGCGCCTGGGTGGCTCAGTCAGTTAAGCAACCCTTGATTTCAGCTCAGGTCCTAATCTCTGGGTCCCAGGATGGAGCCTCCACATCACTTGCCACTGTCCATTCCTTTTTGACCACACCCAGCCAAACCGACCTTCCTAAGGCCCCTTCCCCTCCCCCTTCTTCCCCCAGCAAGGCTCTACTTGTCCATCACACCTCCACTCAGCTGTTGATCAGTCGGAGAAACCTCACTGACCCTCTGGACTAGGTGGGTCTCTGTAAATGGCTCACGGCACCACCCCACTCTTCTCATAATATATGCTTATTGTTCATTATCTTCTTCTCCACAGGCTGCAGAATGTTCTAGAATCAAAGAAGGGAGTCCAGGCCTAAGAGCCCAGCCGGTAGCAGGCATACAATGTGATGTCTGACTCCTTCCCTCTCTCTGCCTCAGTTTTCTGACAGGCTAATGATGCTGAAACATCCATTCTTCCTGTGACACTGGGTTTTTGGGAAGATAAAAGGACACATCTGAGAGAGTGATATTAAAACTTCCATTACTGTTCACACAGCAGATACTTTTCTTTCTTTCTTTTTTTTTTTTTAATTTGGAAAGATGACCTAAAAAAGGCAAAAACAAACTTAATCGAAATAGAACTAGGGGCTTTGAGAGCTCAGATGAACAAACAGGGAACATACCATCAGTTGGACCCTGAAAAATCCCCAAATTTCATGACTAGTGCAATGTACTCTCTGTACCTATTTCCCTGTCTTTATCTGTCTATCTATCTGGTGTTGATCACATTAATTTATTCCCTGAAAACATTATTCCTTAATTGCTAAATTCTTAGGAGTTTAAGGAGAATAGAAATCCATATAGTTCTGAGGCATCTAATTAAATCCCTAAAACATTATCTGGCAATTACATCTGAATGTCCAGGAGTCTTCGGAATGATTTAAAGAAGGTCCTTAAAAATCACTGTTTTTCTTCCCTCACACCTTTATAACCTTTCCCAAATACAATGCCATGCTAAGAAAAAAGAGCAATCCTCAAAATCAAATTAGATTAAGTGCTGAAAATAATGTGGAGGCATGAACTCATAAACCAAGAAATTACTTTCTGGGAGTTTGAAAATTTGGTTGAAAATACTACTTTCTCTGTTGAACCTGAGTGTACTGGACAAAACTCACTATTAGAAAAAAAAGTTATCCATTTAGTAAATATTAAGCACTTATTATATACGAGGCTGTGAATAAGGGAGACACCGACACCCTTTCTGTATGGGACCTACATTCTTGAAAGAGAGACAGAGAAAAACTCTGGTTATTTCCTGAATGACAGGCGCCGCACGGGAGGCTCTGTGAGCATGTAATGGGGAAATCTGATGTGATCTAGGAGCTCAGCAAACTTTCTCCTGAGGAAAGAATATCTGAGCTGGCATCTGACTGCCTTTACCCTCAAGATAATGGTTTTTAGTCACGAGAGTGATAAGAATTTACCTACATTTTAGAAATATTACCCAAGAGGCTTTGAGGAGAAAGGACCATAGGCAGGGGGTAGATGCCAGGGGAGATCACTGAGTCAGCTTCTTCCAGAATGAGTTTCCTCACCTCTAAAATAGGGGCTACAACTAATCTGAAAAGATATAAGCAGTGCTATGCTTATTGTACCATTATTTATAATAGCCACAATACGGAAGCACCCGCATATATACATTATATATATACAATATTTTATATTCATAATATATATGAATATTACTCAGCCATAAAAAAGAATGAAATCTTGCCATTTTCAATGGCATGGATGGAGCTAGAGAGTATTATGCTAAGTGAAAGGAGAGAAAGACAAATACCTTATTATTTCGCTCATACGTGCAATGTAAGAAATGAGACAAATGAACAAAGGGAAAAGATACAGACCAGAAAACGGACTCTTAACTATAGAAAACAAACAGGTTTTTCCAGAGAGGAAGGTGAAATAAGGGATGGGGATTAAAGAGTGCACTTGTCAGGACGCCTGGGTGGCTCAGAGGTTGAGCGCCTGCCTTCAGCTCAGGGCGTGACCCCAGGGTCCTGGGATCCAGTCCTGCATCAGGCTCCCTACAGAGAGCCTGCTTCTCCCTCTGCCTGTGTCTCTGCCTCTCTGTGTGTGTGTCTCTCATGGATAAATAAATAAAATATTTAAAAACAAAGAGTGTACTTGTCATGATGAGCACGGAGTAATACAGAGATCTGCTAAATCACTATATTGTATACCTGAAACTAATATATATATAATATATGTTAGCTATACTAGAGTTTTCAAAAGTCAGAAAAAAGTAAAAGTTAAATTAAATCAGATTAAAATAAAATTAGGGGCTGCAATCTTTCTGCCTCTATTACAAACTTACTGGGAGGAGCTAGGAGAGTGGATGATGGAGGAGCTAGAAAAAGACTGATGTGCTAACACTGCACAACCTGAAAATGCTGTGCACATTAAATTGATGGGAAACAGCGGTGCTTCATCAATACCTTCATGTCCGCACACGATATGGATAGTGTGATGGCTCACACTCAGTCCCTTGAGGGGAACCTGGTGATGTACTGGGGTCTTTAAAGTATACTTGCAGGTGGGAGCTCCACATCCTTGAGAATTTAATGAAAGGGCCTTTTCTTAGAAAATGCTAGCGTAAGACAATGGTCTACAATCCCCACTGGTTTTCAGGCACGAATACCAAGATGTCAGGCTAGGAACCCCAGGGGTAAAAGAAAGCAGAGTCACCACAGGACTACTGTTCTTACGTGTTGGGCTGGAACCCATAAGGAACTACATCTTCTACGGCCACCCAAATGAACACAAGTTGCATGAAGCAAGATGAATGGGATCACTCCACGCTGTTTGCTATTCTCTCCTACTCTATTTTTTGTTTTGTTTTGTTTTGTTTTGTTTTATTTTATTGCAGCTCGGCTTTTTTCATGTTTTCAAATGCTGACATCGATTCATTATGTTGATCCTACTTGCAGTTCGAATAACACCGTTGAAAGGATGACAAGCATACTTTTGAGTTTGGCCTCTGCGATTGGTGGTATGATCAACGGACAAAACACATCCCCTCTGAGCCTTGGTTCCTTCAACTGTGAAACAGGGATAATGATGCCTACGTTAAGAGCTGAGCAAACTGGGGTTAACACCAGGGGAAATCACCACATAGATTTCCCCGCACAAAATAGGTGTTCAATAAACGGTAGCGATTACAGAGGCTGCTGCTTAATAGGGGAATTAGAGCAGAGCTAACTCCCTCTTGCCCGTGGGGCTGGGAAGGAAGATGAAGGGAAAAAAATCCCAGTCATTTTCTACCCAGGGGGTCTTTCTGTTTCCCAAATGTAACTATTTGCTGAGGGGAGGGGACCCTACTCCAAATGCCTCTGTTTGCTGTGACAGGATTTATAAATAAGTAAAATGCTTCATCAAACATTTATAGTTGTGTGTGAGAGTCAAATAAAAAAAAATAAAAAATAAAAGGGCACGTGAGCTCGGGATTTATTTATAGTGACTCCCTGTTTTCCTTTCCACCACAATTTCACAGCTTCGCTTCCATTTGCTTATGATTGTTCTTGGATGAACTTCACTTCCAAGCAGAAGGTATTAATTATTAAAACACAGACCAGAAAAAACAGCCCACACTGCTCCCCCAAACAATGACAGGATGATGCAGCAGAAGGAAGCCACCAGAAAGGAGGGCTTAGGATTGCCAGCACATGCTTTCCCACAGAGCCAACCCTTGGCAAAACTCATTTAAACACACACGCTGCGGGCACCCACTGTGTTCCGCCTGGGGGCTGCGCCAACCACGGGGAGGGGTCAACGATGAATTAGACCCTTTCTAACTCATCTCGGAGTGAAGGGAGGGAGCACCCAGCCAAGGAGGGAGGAGGTGTGTAAATACCAAAGCACACTTGAGGGGGGCAAGTGCCCCTGCACTAAGCATGCTGGGAAGGGCAAAACGGGGAAAAAAAAACCCTCTCAGGAGGCATCCTGGTCCTGGGGGCAGTGCAGCTTTGGGATCAGGCTCTGGCAGGTTCAGACCCGTTGCTCTCGTGCCTCCTGGCTCTGTGATCTCGGGCATGCCACGGCCATCCCACTTGTGACAGCAATGTGATCATACCTCCCTGGCAAAGGTCACAGCTGGGATTAAATATGAAAATCCATGTGAACTGCTAGACATACTGTAAACGTTCTTTAAATAGTACATATTTAATCGTATTACTATGGACACATATTTAGCATATAGTAGGTGCTAAATAAATAGTACGTCTGTCTCCTCCTCCTCCTCCTCCTCCTCCTCCTCTCCTTGCTTGAGAATATTAATTGGATTCCAAATTGCACCAATGTCCCGGCCACTCCAACCGCAGGATGCTTGTATATCACTGCTACCCCTCCACTCCCCACCAAGGGTATTCTCCTTCCCTGACCCCGGGCTCAGTCGGCTTCATAATTTGTCCATTAATGTGTTCACTGAAAAGCTAATATCATTAATATTGGTTCACTAATATTGATTGAGCATCCGCCATGTGACACCACTGGTGTGGGCACTTGGGATTCAAAGAAGGAGAGAGATGAAATATCTCCATGAACGTTCCCATGGGGGAAAGGTGGCAATTACGTGCATGAGTGAGCCCAATGCAGGCTAGGTCAGGGGGTCCTAACACTAAAGGGAAAGGCAAGGCCAGGAAGAAGAGCAGGAATTTCTGGGGAAGAGGGATGCTACTTAAACCAGTCCTGGGTTATGGAGAGAGTAACATCTGTGCAGGGACCTGGTGAAGTTGTCACGCAGCCAGGTGGGTGTATAAGGGGAGAGAACCTGAGGAAACAGAAGAGCATGTAAACTTGCCCTGAGTGGGGAGCACACTGGCCTCAGACCGTCTCTCACTTTGGCCTTCTAAAGGGAAGGAAGGAGAAGATTGATCCAATTTCACAACCCAAGTCTATTTTTCCCACACACTAATGAGAAGCAATCTGTACCTTGCCAGTGTTCACGTTAGACTCTGCAAATCCATGCACAGATGCCTGACTGTGTATTCTGGCCCTGGGCTTGCTGACAGCACCATCACTACCAACCACGTCCCTCTCAGGCTCTGAGCTTTACCAAGGCCAGAGCTCTCAGCAGCATCCAAGAGCACAGACTGGAATAATCTTTGACAACGGTAGGGTCTCGCACGGGGATGGAAACAAAGCAAAATCAAGAAACAAAAGCAGAAAAAGAAAAAAAGAAAGGAGGCATGGAATAAATATAGTTCTTTTTGCTGAATTAATTCAAATGTTCACAAGTGCACGGTGTTTCCCAGAGCACAAATGAGAGGGTAAATGTCAAGTATAAAGAAAGAGTAAGGGCCACAGAAGAAACCTGCCTGCCTGGGTTCCTGGCCTAGCTGTGTGACTTGGAAAAGTCTGCTTAATCTCTCTGTGCATAATTCCTCCATCAAGGACATAAAAATAATAGGGGCACCTGGGTGGCTCAGTCGGTTGACGGCTGTCTATTGATTTCAGCTGTGGTCATGATCTCAGGGTCATGGGATCAAGCTCTGGGTTAGGCTCCATGCTCAGCATGGAGGCTGCTCAAGATTCTTTTTTTTTTTTTTTTAAAGATTTATTTATTTATTTATTTATTTATTTATTTATTTATTTATTTGTGAGAGAGAGAGAGAGAGAGGCAGAAACACAGGCAGAGGAAGAAGCAGGCTTCATGCCATGAGCCTGACGTGGGACTCGATCCCGGGACTCCAGGATTGCGCCCTGGGCCAAAGGCAGGCGCTAAACCGCTGAGCCACCCAGGGATCCCCCTGCTCAAGATTCTTTAGCTCCTTGTGCCCCTCTTCCAGCTAGTGCTAAATAAATAAATAAAATATTTAAAAACAAACACGAGTGATAATAAACGTTGAGATAAACTTATCCCAAAGGATTTATGTTAGAATAAAATGAATTAATCTGGGTAAATGTGTAGAACCGTACCTGGCTTGGAGTAAATGATCATAAAAGTTAGTTAATGTTTGGGAGAACAGATATACACATTTCTATAAATTCATATACAGAACACTACACAGCAATAAAATAAAATGAATCATGAGTGCCTGCAACAATATGGATGAACCTCATGGATGATATTTGAATAAGAGGAAGCTAGACACACAAGAGGGCACACCGTAGGATCCCGTATCTATAAAGAATAGGAAACGGCACCTGGCTGGCTCAGGCGGTTGAGTATCTGCCTTCAGGTTGTGGTCTCAGGGTCCTGGGATCCAGCCATTCATGGGGCTCCCTGCTCAGGGGGGGGTCTGCTTCTCCCTCTCCCTCTACCCCTCCCCACTGCTCATGTTCTCTCTCTCGATCTGTTCTCTCTCTCTCAAATAAATAAATAATTTTTTAAAAAATAAAGAATAGGAAAAATGAACTGATGGGAGAGGTCGGAATACTGGTTGTTTTTGAAAGATATCTTCTAGGAAGGTACAAGAAGGAAACTTCAGGAGTGCTGGAAGCATAAGACTGCCCACTAGAACCTTCTGGGAGAAGAGGGTTGTTCATGTTCTGTGTTGTGCAGTGCAGGTCACTGTATGATACAAAAGGCACATGTGACTTCTGAGTCTTTGAAATGTGGCTTGTAAAAAAAAAAAAAAGGAAATGTGGCTTGTGTGAACAAGGAACTAGATGTTTAGTTAATTTTACTTTATTATTTTATAGAGAGATCGAGAGTGAGCAAGCACAAGTGGTAGAGGGAGGGGCAGAGGGAAGAGAGAGTCCCTATGAAGGCTTCCTGTTGAACACAGAGCAGGACCTCGGGGGGCTCGATCCGAGGACCCTGAGGTCATGACCTGAGCCAAAATCCAAAGTCAGTTGCTCAACTGACTGAGCCACCCAGGTGCCTCCTGTGAGCACAGTTCTAAATTTCAGACTGGATGGTGGTAACATGAGCATATGTATAGGTTAAAAAATGCATCACAGATATACTTAAGATTTGTGTAATTTATAGACTTTACCGTATATGTGTGCCAGCCTTCGAAAGTTAGCTAGGATTATGAATGCACATACATCACCTCACTTGCTCCTCACAAACCCAGTGCAGTGTGGGAGAACAATTGTGGTCCTTCCTGTAGTAGCTAAACTGAGGCTCAGGCAGGTGGCTGTGGTTCTCAAGTGGTCGCACAGAGCTCATAAATGGCAGGGTAGGGGACAAGTCCACCCGAGCCCCTTCTTACAAATGGGAAAAAGGCAATACAAAATGACCCTGCTGAGCAAGTTCCATGCAACGATTCATTAATTCAATCCATACTTTTTTGAGCACCTGCTAAATGCCAGGCACTATTCCAGGTGCTTGGCATGGAGCAGTGGACAAAGCCCAGAAAAGTCATTTTTTTCATGGAGCTGACAGCAGAAGTCTTTGGTCACTTTACATTCTGAACACCATGGAGAATCCCTTACCTGAGGTGACTTGACCATGAGCCAAACTGTGTGAAATCAGACTCAACTAAGCATCTATTAGCTATCTATTTACTGTCAGAAAATCCTAGACTTGAATCTTGATTCTTTCTGGAGCTGACTAGTCTCATTGTTTTTCTGTGCCTTAGCTCTTCCATTTATAAAATAAAGGATGAAGAAGACATAGTGGGAAAAAATACTAACTAAAAGAAAGGCGAAAAACATTATTAGTAGCCAAGACATCCATTACATAATGGAAAAAGATCAATTCCCTACAAAAAATAAATAGCAATCCCACAAGTTTATTCACTTAGCAACGTAGTCCTAAAACATAAAAAAAAAACAAAAATTGCCAGAAATAAGGAAAACTTACCAGTCTGGATTTTCAATAGAAGATTTTAGCACAATTGTCTCAGAAATAGCAGTAACAACAAAAAACTAGGTGGATAGAAACTTAGATATAGATATTTTGGTCAATACAATTAACAGGTAGGATCTAATGGCTAAACATGAAATCTTTTGTCTGATAATTGGAAAATGTAGGAGGTTTCTCAAACACATAGGAAGCATTTATAAAGAATAACCATTTCCCACAGTACAAAGCAAGCCTCAACAAATAACTAAGAACTGAGTAAGCATCCAGATCATACTCTCTAACAAAACAAAATAAAATGAGTGTCAATAACCAAAATCTTAAAAAATATATATAACCAAAATCTTCTGAAGATTTATGTTTATAATTGGTGGGGGGAGACTCAATCAGTTGAGCACTGGACTCCTTGATTTTGGCTGGGGTCATGGTCTCTGGGTCATGGAATCTGCCAGAGTCAGGCTCCAGGCATTGAGTGCAGAGTCCACTTGGGGTCCTTGACATTTTTCTCTCTCTCATCCTACCACTCTCCCCCTACTCACACCTCTAAATAAATAAATACGTAAATAAACAAACAAACAAATAAATGAAATATTTTTAAAAAAAAAATTGGTAGGGGTGGGTGGCTGAAATAAGTGATGGGGATTAAGGAGCACACTTGTGATGACCAGTGGGTAATGGACAGAAGTGTTTAATCACTATATTGTACACCTGAAAGTAACACTACATTGTATGTTAACTCATTGGAATTGCAATAAAAACCTTAAAAATGTTTGATATAATTAATGCTTCAAAGAAGAAACAAAGAAATTTGAAAGATATTTAGAACTAAATGTACACCATATAGCAACACAAAGTCTACAAATAAAGCAATACCTAAAAAAAAAATTAGATATTTAATGGAAATATTAGTCAGGGAGAAAGACTGAAAATTAATGAGCTAGACTTTTAATTCAAGAGTCTTAAAAAGAATAATGGTAATAATAAAGGATGTAGAGAGAAGAAAATGATTAAGATGGAAATTAATGATGTAGAAAAGAAACAGTATAGAGTATCAATAAACCATGACCTAATTTAAAAAATACTAATGAAACACATAGAATATCAACAAGGTTGAGAAAAGCCCAAATAAATCCATATATGGAACTAAAATGAGGATATGATGATAAATATGGTAGAGTTGGGATATACACAGACACACATATGGATTTAAAGATACCCACACAAATATGTACATATATTTTTTTTAAGTTTTCATTTGCTTGAGAGAGAGAGAGAGAGAGAGGGAGAGAGAGAGAGAGCACAAGCAGGGAGGAGCAGCAGAAGGAGAGAGAGAAGCAGACTCCCCAAGTGGGGCTTGATCCCAGGACTCTGAGATCATGACCTCAGCCGAAGGCAGACGCTCAACCAGCTGAGCCACCCAGGTGCTCCCAAATACGTACATTTAACACTATAAAAAACACAAAGCATTATGTCCATAAATGGAGCAACTTAGACCAAAATCAGTGACCCTAAGGAAAAGTGCCCAATATCAAAACTGACTCAAGAAGAAACAGATAACTGAAATAGCCATAAAAAAATAACTGAATCAATAGAGGATTTACATCTAACAAAGAAACAAACAAAAATAACAAGCCCAGACAGACTGAGGCATAAATTCTAAAAAATGTCAGGAGAGAGTCCTCAATTCCATGCAATAATTACATATACCAATAGTCATACATAACAGCATGATAGTATAAGAGGGAAGCTGCTCAACCTCGTGTTTTATGTAATAAGGATAACGCTGATATTGAAAGTTGTCAAAGAGGTTAGAAGATATAAGACTCTTTTACTAATAGAATATATATCTCCATAATACACTTTACACCCCGAAGAGAACACATCATCATCCTACTTCATGCATTAAGACTGTTTAATAAAATGTAACCCCCAATTACAATTTTAAAAATTCTTAGTACACTAGGAACAGAGGAGGAATTTCTTTAGTATCCAAAGCTACTACAAAAATGTCATACATTATAACATATTTTTTAGGATTCTTCCCTTTAAGGTCAGGAAGAAAAATGACATGGTCTGTCATCACCTGAATTCAGCACTGAATAAGAGGCCCCGTTTACAGGGGCAACAGGATAAGAGAAAACAAATACAAGATATACAGACTTGCAAAATGACTGTTAATTATATGATTTTTTTCACATGGAAATAAAAGAAAATCTAGAGGCAAAGGGTCATAAAATAATGAATCATATTTTCTGGACTCGTGGTCAATGAGAATCTATTTCTATACACAAAGAAACAACAATTAAGAAACGCCGTAAAAATGAAAAGACACAATTTGCTCTAGTTGTGGAAGTGGCAATGCCCCTAGAAATTACATACAACAAAAGGGTGTGATATGTGTATAGAGAAAATTTAAAAACTATGTTTAAAGGCATAAAAGAAGGCCTAAAAAAGATATATATTACTTCATGGATAGGAAGTCCGAGTTCTGCAAATTTCACAAATTGATTTTTATAAATTCAATTCAATCCCAATTCCAGCACTGCTCTTTCAAAAATAGGAGAAGGTTATCTTAAAATTCACATATTCACATAGAAGAGTAAAGAGAAAAGAAGAGCCAAGACACTTCAGTAAGAACAATGAGGGGTCCTGCCCTATCTGATACCAAGACATTATAGAACTATAATAATTCAAATTGTGTTACTAGAACAAGCATCAGTATATCGACCAGTGAAAAGCAATAGAGAGCTCAGGAACTGGTCCCCAGACACAGAGACACTTTGTATATGGTGGTGGTGTTAGAAATCCACGAGTAAAGAGGGACTCTTTATCCATGTGAAAAAATAAAGCTATTTAGATTTGTAACTCTTCACATATACAAACAAGTCTAGGGCTAAAGACCTACATGTAACAAGCCAAACCCTAAGAATCTAAAATAAAATACAGGAGCATCTTTAAGACATTAGGATAGTAAGAGATGTATTCCCAAAGTCACAAGAAGCATAAATGAGAAATGAAAATGATAATAATAATAATAATAATAATAATAATAAATTCTGCAGCATTCAAATCAAAGTCTTCAAAATGAGGAAGCAATTCTCCCAACAAAATGAAAACATAAGTCACAGATTAGAAGATATTTTCAAAAAGACCAAGGGCAACTTATTTTTTATGAGATTATTATCAATATTTATAAAGAACTTCTTTCAATTAATAAGAAAAAGGAAAACGTGCAATGGATAGAATCAGGAAGTCGGAAGAACAAAACTGAATATAAGAGGTTTAACCTCATTAGTAATCTCTGACATGCAAATTAAATTAGCTTTGAAGTTATAATTTTATATCCTACAGATGGGCAAAATGTAAATCATCTGATAATAAGTGTTACTGAGAATTTGGGAAAACGGTAGCTTTTATACATGGCTGGTGGGTGTGTGATAAGGTGCACGATTGAAAAGCATGAAGGAGAGTTCTAGATGTCCTCACGACGACCATACGTGAAGTAGAAGTATAAACACTCAAACAGGAGGGGAACACCAACTTTAGGGTATGAAGAAGGGAATCAGGGAAGGAGATAATTTATCTGGGTAATTTCAAATTTTATTTATACAAAAAGTATCTGGGGGGCATCTGGGGGGCAGTCAGTTCAGTGTCTGCCTTCAGGCCAGGGTCCTGGGATTGAGGTCCATGTTGGGCTCCCTGCTTCTCCCTCTCCTGCTATAGCCTCCCCTGCTTATGCAAGTTCTTTCTCTCTGTGTCAAATACATAAAATGAGAAAAAGAAAGAAAGAAAGAAAGAAAGAAAGAAGAAAGAAAGAAAGAAAGAAAGAAAGAAAGAAAGAAGAAAGAAAGAAAGGAAAAAAGAAAGAAAGAAAAGAAAAGAAAGAAAGAAAGAAAAGAAAAAAGAAAAGAAAAGAAAGAAAAGAAAAGAAGAAAAGAAAAGAAAAGAGAAGAGAAGAAAAGAAAAGAAAAGAAAAGAAAAGAAAAGAAAAGAAAAGAAAAGAAAAGAAAAGAAAAAAGAAAAGAAAATATCCAAGGCAGCAGCAGTTGGTTAAACATCCAACTCTTGATTTCGGCTCAGGTCACGATCTCAAGGGTTGCGAGATCGAGTCCTGCATCAGGCTCTGAAGTCTGCTTGAGATTTTCTCTCTCCCTCGGCCCCTCCCTCCCTAAAATAAATAAATATTTTTTAAAAATCTGATGTATACCACAGAATAACATTTTGCTATAATTTGGTGGTAAGAATATTTCTATTCATATATTGATTTACTGTCCGGTCAAAGAAGCGCATCACTTACACCGCAGGAGGACTTTCAAAGAGATGCCGTTCAAGAGAGCGGACGCGGCACGTGAGGAAACAAAGACGAAGCCACGGGAGAAAGCGGTACTGGGAGGAGCACACACGATCCTAGAGCTTCGGTGTCACGATGGACCCCCCCTGCGTCACAGCAGGCAGCCAGCGCCAGGGGGAAAACCGGGCTATCAGATTCAGATTCCCATGAAATTAAAATAACCATGTGGCCGGAGAACACAGCCGTCCCGGCTCCAAGTCCTGGACTGATGTCGCTGTCGTGTGCCTGGTGTGAGGTATGAGCCAACATCCTCAGCTCGCCCCCGTCGGGGGCATCAGACTTTCCCTGCAACGGCGTCTTGGGAACAGCTGCACCGGCGCGCCCTCCCCTTCCTTATGCCTGGAAACGCTCGGTCTGAGGGCCCAGGCTCTGAATCTTCTTGCCAAGCAACCGGAGCTGCCCCCGATTCTGCAAATCCTCTTAGGGGAAAAGCTCAGACCCGGACCCGCCACAAAAAGCTCCCCACTCGAGAAAGGAGTGAACGGATCGTAGGTTCTCATCGCGGAGCCACGGACAGAAGTTGTTCATTTGCAAGGACTGTGGATGCAGTTACCCAGGGGCACACAGTAGGCACCAGCTGTGTTCGCCGCAGTGACTACCGTCAGGCCTACGTGCAGGATGCCCCGTTCTCCCGGCCTCCACCTGTTCCTTACGTCCTCTAGCCTCCCCTCGGCAACACAAACATGACCTTGACGCTCTTTTGCTCCACACCTTCCAACGGCTTGAGAACAAAATACCAGCATCGTACCATCACCACTTTGCCCTGCGATCTGCCCTACGTTAGGTTCCAGTAGGTTCTCACCGCCTATGGTTTTCGTGTTTCCCACTCTGCTCACCCCAAAGCATCCCGGTGGGAACCCATCTCACCCTGCTGCCGTGGCGCTCTCTGCCTGTGGGGCCACCTCCTCTGCAGTCGCGGGGCCCATCTCTTCTCACTGCTGACTGCCCGGCCCTCATCCGCTCCTCCCTGCCCTACAGCGAGGTTTCCAGGAATGGGCCCGTGGTCGCGGTCTGCCCTCCTCGCCCCAGGAGGACGGGAGCTCCACGGGGACAAAGATGCGTCTACTTTGATCACCGCTCTGTCCCCACCATCTGAACTGTGCCTGGCACTCAGCAGGTGCTCTCACCGGGTGCCAGTAAGCAGAAGGAAAGGGGAAGGGAGATGAGTTCGTTGGGTTTTATGCTGAGGATTCCTGGACGACGTTCTAGATGCATCCACGTGCCCAAGTTTGGTAGAATCATGGTGTGGACTGGCTTCACCCCCAGCACTTTAAGGCCATGAAAAGACATAAGTCATCATAAATAAAAAGCGACAGCAATTTCCCCAATGTCCCTCGCTAACTGCTCGGGGGCAGGCAGAGAAGTAACAACAGGTCGGACACGGAAGGTATGGAACCAGAGGGCATGGGTCTCAGGTCCCTGATGGCAGGTCATGAGTGGGGTCCTCGGGGCCCGCCCAGCCTGGCACCAGACCCCTCACGCTCATGTCTAATGATCAAGGCTCCAGAGACATGAAGCAGCAAGCACCGCAGGACAGCACGTGCACTGGAAGAGGGCTGGGCTCGGCTGGGCTGCACCCAGAGGGTGGCACCAGCCTCACTAAGTTGTTAGGCACACACCACCGCAGCCAGGGTGCTCCTGGGCCCGACGCCCACAGACAGGGCTGGCTCTGGGGGCGTTGGTGACTGAGCAGCCCCCCGTCCTCTCAAAGGGCTGCTATGCCCTTCGCCTTCTTCCTTGATTTTCTAGCAGACATGGTAGACCAGATGGATACCATGAGCTCATTGCTCCTACTTCTTCAACCAATACGTGCCTTACGTGCCAGGAAATATCTAAGTGCTGCGGACACAGTGTGTAGGAACAAATCTTGAATCCCAGCCCCTTGGAGAGAATACATGTACATGTATATATTACATGTGTGTAAAAATATATATTTTTTATATTTATATAAATGGAACAGAATAGAGAATCCAGAAGTGGACCCTCAACTTTATGGTCAACTAATATTCGATAAAGGAGGAAAGACTATCCACTGGAAGAAAGACAGTCTCTTCAATAAATGGTGCTGGGAACATTGGACATCCACATGCAGAAGAAGGAAACTAGACCACGCTCTTGCACCAGACACAAAGATAAACTCAAAATGGATGAAAGATCTAAATGTGAGACAAGATTCCATCAAAATCCTAGAGGAGAACACAGGCAACACCCTTTTTGACCTCGGCCACAGTAACTTCTTGCAAGATACATCCACGAAGGCAAAAGAAACAAAAGCAAAAATGAACTATTGGGACTTCATCAAGATAAGAAGCTTTTGCACAGCAAAGGATACAGTCAACAAAACTAAAACTCAACCTAAAGAATGGGAGAAGATGTTTGCAAATGACGTATCAGCTAAAGGGCTAGTTTCCAAGATCTATAAAGAACTTGGAAACAATCAGCATGAAACAAACAATCCAATCATGAAATGGGCAAAAGACATGAAGAGAAATCTCACAGAGGAAGACATGGACATGGCCAACATGCACATGAGAAAATGCTCCGCATCACTTGCCATCAGGGAAATACAAAATGAGATCCACAATCTCATGTGTCTCTCTCATGAATAAATAATGAGATGCCACCTCACACCAGTGAGAATGGGGAAAATTAACCAGGCAGGAAACCACAAATGTTGGAGAGGATGCGGAGAAAGGGGAACCCTCTTACACTGTTGGTGGGAATGTGAACTGGTGCAGCCACTCTGGAAAACTGTGTGGAGGTTCCTCAATGAGTTAAAAATAGACCTGCCCTATGACCCAGCAATTGCACTGTTGGGGATTTACCCCAAAGATTCAGATGCAATGAAAGGCTGGGACACCTGCACCCCGATGTTTCTAGGAGCAATGTCCACAATAGCCACACTGTGGGAGGAGCCTCAGTGTCCATAGAAAGATGAATGGATAAAGAAGATGTGGTCTATGTATACAATGGAATATTCCTCAGCCATTAGAAATGACAAATACCCACCATGTGCTTCGACGTGGATGGACCTGGAGGGTATTATGCTGAGTGAAGTAAGTCAATCGGAGAAGGACAAACATTATATGGTCTCATTCATTTGGGGAATATAAATAATAGTGAAAGGGAATATAAGGGAAGGGAGAAGAAATGGGTAGGAAATATCAGGAAGGGAGACAGAACATGAAGACTCCTAACTCTGGGAAACGAACTAGGGGTGGTGGAAGGGGAGGAGGGTGGGGGTGGGGGTGAATGGGTGACGGGCACTGAGGGGGGCACTTGATGGGATGAGCACTGGGTGTTATTCTATATGTTGGCAAATTGAACACCAATAAAAAATAAGTTTATTATTAAAATATATATATAAATTATATATATTTATATTTTTTATATATCTATATATAAAATACCAGATACTGCATATACATCATCACCTGGAGATAAGTGAGCCAGCATACAAACCATTTCTGGCTCCCACAGGATGGAAGAGTCCCCAAGAGGTATGATGGACTAAGTAGTGTATGACACTCACCCGGATACAAACACCGGGTTGCAGTGGTAGGAGAAAGTCCAGAGACGCTCTCCTTGCTCCTGAAAGGAGGTACCACGTCTTCCTCTTCCAGCTGCTTCCCCTCCTCACACCCCTCCTTGGCCGTCTCTCTCCCTGCCTGTAAGTTCCCCCAGTAGATCTAGGTGCCACACCAGGACATTGGCGGGGGGGGGGGGGGGGGGGGGGGTGCCGCCTGGCGGCTGTGCTCCAGGCCTGCAGGCTGGGCAGGGCAGGCCCCCCTGCCTTACTCTGTCTTATGCTCCCAGCCCCCTGACCTCCCTGGCTCGCTGCAGACCTGCCCCTTCCTAGATCTGGTGAAAACCAGTGGTTAGGCTCTCAGCCCACCCCCTCCTCCCTTTATTTTGTCATCTCTTTTCTGCAGATCATGTCCTTCCTCTTTACCCTCCCTCCTAAGGACACAGGATCCTAGGACACGGGACTGGATGTTCCCTCCGTTCCATGGAACGAAGAGGGGGATGGAGGTCCAGCGTAGGGCGCCTGAGTCAAAGCAAACAGCACGTCTGCAGAAGAGTCTGAATGAAGCACAGGGACGTCCGCTCCCAGGCACGCACGATGGCATCTCCTGGAGCCTCCCAGCTCCTCGCGTCACAGTGGCAGTCTTCCATGGAGCTCCCTGCCCTTATTCTAATCTACGCTGATACCACCACCTTAGGAGTCCTTCTGGGAAGAAAAATATCTGGGCATGGCACTCCCTATGCAGAAGTTTTCAGTGGCTGCCCAGTGCCTTCCAGATAAAGTCCATGTCCCCAGGATCTGGACCCTGTCTTGCCTCCCAGTCTGCTCTTCCCATGCACGGCCCCTTGCTCTGCTCCCTCTAGACACCTTGCAGTTCCCAGAATATGCCCCTCTTCGTTCTTTCTTGCAAACCCCAGGACCTGTGCACATTGGGTTAAATGATGTATTTCTTCTCTTCAGGGTTCAGCTCACGTGTCACCTCCTGAAGGGCAGCCTTCCCTGTCATCCTCAGCACATTTATATGCTATTTCCCGGGGTGCCTGCGTGGCTCAGTGGTTGAGTGTCTGCCTTTGGCTCAGAGCATGATCCTGGGTCCTGGGATCAAGTCCTGCACCGGGTTCCCCGCAGGGAGCCTGCTTCTCCTTCTGCCTGTGTCTCTGCCTCTTTCTGTGTGTCTCTCATGAATAAATAAATAAATCCTTAAAAATAAATAAATAAATAAATGTTATTTCCCACGTATTCCTAGAATGCATGTTCATATTCACATTCTGGCACCTTCCCGGCAATAATTTATGGACGGCTCACTACGCACACAGCACTGTTCTAAACAATTTACTTGGAAAACTGCATTGAATCTTCATAGCAAATTTTAATCTGGCAACGCTCTTATGCCCGTTTCAGGGATGGGGAAACTGAGCCCCAGGTCGTAGAGCTGTGAAGGTCACAGCAGATTGTCCACCGCCTGCACCCTCAAATATGCCATAGGGCTGTGATTCCCCGTTTATCCAAATCTCCCTCACACACCATGAACTAGTCAGCATGCTGAGGCCCCTAGAACCCTAGCACTTGGCACTCTGACTTGAATCCCTGCACAGCCTGCGGACTTGTAAATGGCCACTGAACCCAGGGACCCTTCTCTCTTGCTTTTTTGTTTTCAAAGCATGCTAGACAGTAGGACGGTGAGGTGTCTGCAACACACGGACTCGGGCCCAGCAGACCCAGAGACCCCGATGGGAATCCTCGCTCTCTTACATCCTGCAGCTTGAAACAGTTAAGCTCTCTGACTCCCCTTTTTCCTGGGCTGTAGAACAGGGCTCATGATGAAAACCTGTAGGATAATCATAAGGATTAAAGAAAGAAATGCATAAAAAGTACATAGCATAGTGCCTGGAACTCAACAGCCAGCAGGTACTCAATAGGTCTTGGCTGTGGCTGCCGTTATCACTCACTGGGTTCCTTCTCATTCTAGTTTGTTCTCTCTCTCTCTCTCTCTTTCTCTCTCCACCCCCCCACGCCCTGTCTCTCCTTAATCAAGAGGCATGGCCCCTCAGCAGGACTCGCTTGGGGTCTGTGCGGGCTGAGAGGGGAGCATGGCCGTGCTGGCCCACTAAGCCCAGCACCCCCCTCCACCACGCTGCCACCTTCCAGCTGTGAAATAGAGTCCCTGCTCGAATGGGCCCCAGAGCTGTCAGGGGGCTGCCAATTTCACAGTTCACGACGCTGCTGCTACCCCCTGATGAATGGGGTGCCAGCAGCCATGGGCAGGGCCATGACACCGGTCACGTGGGACGCCCCCCTCTCCCTGCCTGTGCTTCCCAAGGAGGGGCGAATAGGCCGGCCTCATGCATATTTATGCGGGAGAGAAATGATTTTGTACTGCCTGCCTTCCCAAAAAATAAATAAGATTTCACCCAAGTCTCGTGCATTTCCCTCAGTGAACTCAGCATGCTTCAGGGAAGAAAAACCACACACACACACACACACAACTAGGAGAAACTGAAAACACTTTGTACCACTGATCTGAGCAGAGCATCTGATGCCAAGAATGACCCAGGGGACATGGGAGATATTAAACCCTGGAGCATGGATAGGGTTATTTTGAAATTAATCCAGTTCTACCCCCATAACCTAGGGGAATTAAAACGGATAAGGCCCAAACTCAGTGGGGCACATGAAGCTTGCCCCGCCACCCCTGAAGTCACTGCTGTCCACCTAGACCATCCCTCAGCTCAGACCCAGATGCTCTCTATTCCCTGTGACAGCCAACCAGACCCAGCTTCCATGGCGCCCTCCCCAGGGACGGTGGAAGGAACGTTTTCATCTCAGGACGACCCCAAGCCCTCCATCCCAGACACATTATCTCTGGAAAGCCACTTCTGCTTGCCATGCCTCAGTTTCCCCATCTCTGTGTAACAGAACACTCGGGCCCAGGCCCCACACTGTGTTCTAGTCATGCTGGCCTCCGGGTCACCAAATGGGCCAAGCTTTTTCTTTGCAAAAGTCACTTCCTCGGCATTTTGGCTCTTCATTTGGCTAAATGTTACATATCCCTCCAACGTGGGCTTAGGTCTCCCCTCCTCAGAAAGGCCTGCAGGACAGCCACACTGAGGCCATGCTCCCCTTTCCTCTCCCAGAGACCTTAGTACATTCCCCTGCTGGCAGCTGTGTATTAAATTTGGAAATGTGCGATGAGTTGGAACAGGTCATAAGTCCATGTTCCACTGGTAGGCGATGCATCGGAGGGCAGGGTTCATCCAGCCTCTGCTCAGTCCCAACCCCAACCAGGACCTTGTCACAAATGTGTGAGTGAACCGGGGGCAGTGGGGAGCTGTGGGAATTAAACAAAGTAGCACACAAAGGGCCTGATCTGTTTGCAGAGGATGCTCAACACAAGAATCACTAGCATTCATTGAGCCTTTTCTTTGCAAACACACTATTTCACGTGCTGTGACATGTTCAACTCATTTCGTCTGCCAACAGGGGGATGCATAGTCTCATTTTCCCTGCTTTAGAGATGGGGACAGTGAGAGATTGGGACATTCACTCATTTGTCCAAGGGTATGCACAGCTAGTATCAGGAACTACCAGGGGTAAACGGGGACAGCCTAGCTCGAGCCCACATGCCTAACGGCCTCCAGAGAGATCTAATCTCCACTCCATCTTCCCTCTTGGATCTTTCTTGGCCTGCAAGACCACAGTTGAAGGCTCTCCCTCTCTCATGAAGTCCTTCCTGATTTTCCATCCCTATTCTCTTCCTTTTTTGGAAACCCACGCCCCCTTTCTCAAGACCCTTGCACAGACAACTGGAATTACAACACGTGGCCCTTGAGATCAGAATATTCTCTACCACCATCTGGCCCTTGGGTAGGAAGAGGCAAACTTTATTTTCCTACAATGTGAGGAAATATTTCTGCTTTTACAGAGGATATTTCTTAGAGTAGGGAAGTTGCTTTCTTCTCCCAGGCCCTCCAGGGCGACACTCACGCTCCAGAACACAACCAACCTAACACCCAGGAGCACCCTCCCCTCTTAGAGTTCTGATGTCACCTCTGTCCTGGGAGTCCCAGGACCTAAGAGCTGGATAGGGGAGTGGAGACCTCACATGCACTTGGCCATGCATCAAGAGTCTGGCATAGGCCCAGGGACGAAGAGGGCTTGACTTGGGCCGCGTGGCACTCTGGAGGCAGAGCGGGGCTCCCTCATCCCCCTCCAGTGCCCTCCGCTCTGTCTCCCACTGCTTTCTCTTCCCTGAAGGAGAACCACAGGTACAACAAGCGGCCATTGCCAAGGACACAGCAGGATGGGACAACGTGGTGCTGCACCAAAGCTGGCTGCCTATGTGTCCACTGAGTGAGGCTCTCTCCCAGGGTGATGAACGGCACCAATCAGGCGGCACTTAACATAATTATAATGAAGTGGCTGCATCTGGTCTCCCAAGGCTTCGTTCACCAGGGAAATGATGAGGAAGTGATCTCTCTCTCTCTCTCTCTCTCTCTCTGCCAACCTCCTGGGACTCTAACCGTATAGTCCTGGAGCCAGGAGGCTATACAAAGAGGCTTGAGACTGACCTCTGCCACCTATTAGCCCAGCTAGAATGAGAGTTACTGGCGTCCTTTGTCCCTTCTGCAGCATTTCTGTGTAAGGACATACCAGGAGATCAGAGTCTGCATGAGACAACATCTTCCCTTTCCTCTTAAAGAGCTCCTGGCTTTTCTAAGAACTTCTCCTCCTCCCCACCCACACCCCCCTTAGTCCTGCCAGCTGGGCATATGGCACTAAGTTCTGGTTCAACCTCCATTGGCCCTGTGCCCGATGTGTATCCCCAGCCCCAGAATTCTGGTGAAAGGGGCAGAAGCAGAAAGACACAGGAGTTTAGCCCTGAAAGGGTCCAAGCTGCTCATTAAGGGCAGATGAGAAGACTGAGGCTCGGAAATATATGATTTTTCCCAAGACCATTCATGTGTATGACACGTGGCCTCTGCGCCAGGCTATTCATGCATTATTGCATTCCATTCTCAAAACAACTCTAGCAGGCCAACGTTAGCATTCAACCGGCTTCACAGACCAAGAATCTGAGACTTAAAGAAGTGAATTAGCTTGTCCAACATCAAGGCGCTAGGTGGGGACAGGATTGACACCCATGACTGCCCTCGGTTCCAAACCCATCATCTTACTGCTGGCTGGCCACTTGCCAGAAAACCTTCCCATTACTTTTGCTTTGACCGATGGACCAGTGTGTCCTTGAACATTTTGGTGAGTCAAAAGTTGGTTAAATGCCACCCTCTTTTGCATGCATTGCTGGGGTGCTCGCTATTGAAGGGGATCCTGCGGAGAATGCTTTTGTAAAAATAAAGAACCATTTAGGAAAATAATCCATCATTCCCTGATTTATCTCTTTGCTAAGCTGAGCTATTCACAAACCAGATCCTTTGGAAGCAAGACACACCAGTCCTGCTCCGAGCAGATGGCCTCCCCGCTGCTGTGGACAGGGTATGATGCTTTGAGGGCCTGCCATCCCCGCAGGTGCCCGCCTTGGTGAAAGGCAGCTGCAGGTGCTTCGGAGCCCAGGGGCTGCCCTGCTGGGCGCGCTGAGACTCCGCCGTCTGGGCAGAGCTGGTGGGCGTGAGCTCCACATCTGGGCAGGGACCGCTCCGGCTTAGTGGGCGGGTGGTGGCATGGCCTGGGTGGGGACCGGTCTGTGAGGACATTATGTCCTGGGCACGCAGAATTCCCTCGTAGGGCCTCTGGACAGGGGACACAGAAGAGTCAGATCAGCTTACATGACGAGGCATGGAGCGGAGTCGGGCACGGATGCCGTGACGCAGTAGCCACGGGCAGGGCCCGAGACGCAGACATGGATCCGTGAGGTCAGCGGCACCACGTGTGGGGCACACAGCCTGCTGGTCCTTGTCAGGCCCCACAACGGCTCTTCCTCCACGACTCCTGGGGCCGCTTTCTAATCGTCCCGGGTCCCTGGCTTCTCCGACCTTCAGGCAGTGGGGCACCGGTGCGAAGTGAGCATGCCAAGGTCACACAGACCGAGGTACGCATCCCGGGGTGAGCACGAAGCAGGGACACCATCCAGAGCTGTCCCCACTCTGGATGCCTCATTTGGGAAAAAAAAAACGGGGGGGCACTGGGGGTCCCCGGGAGGCTCAGTCAGCTACGCATCTGCCTTCAGCTCAGGTCATGATCCCGGGGTCCTGGGATAGAGCCCAGGCAATTAGGCCAGGGGCGGGGGGGTGGGCAGAGGTGACCAAGAGGGCGGGGGGTGCCGTGGGCAGGTCTCAAACTGTGAGCAGCCCAGGCAGGGGAGGAGGAAGCCCGGGCCCATGGCTGTGTGGTCGCCGGAGGGCCGACAGCTCCTCGGGAGCAGACTCCTGCCCCCGGGGTGTCCACCACCCCAACAGCATGGCTCCTGGACGACGTACAAGGATACTCCCGACTTCAGTATTCATTCCACGGATGAGGGAACACGCACAGAGAGCAAACAGCTGGTTTGAGGGACCACAGCTTGTTTTTAAGATTTTTTTTAATGTATTGATTTATGAGAGACACACAGAGCGAGGCGGAGACACAGGCAGAGGGAGAAGCAGGCTCCCTGCAGGGAGCCCGACGTGGGACTCGATCCCGGGACCCCGGGGTCACGCCCTGGGCCGGAGGCAGATGCTCAGCCGCCGGCCCCGGGTGTCCGTCATCCTACGCTCATACAGGACGTACACACTGCGCGCCTGGGCCAAGGTCCACTTCCAGGGTGGCAGAGGGAAAAGCATCCCTTGAGAAGTGGGGGCAGGCGGGTGACGCTGGCTGGAGTTAGCCAGGCCCCACAGCCCACACCCAGCAGCACCTGCTGCCCTGCCCCTCCCAGGGCCCCTGCATGCTGGATCCGGTGAGAGCTCCAGACAAACTGCGGCGGCTGGTGTTTAGAGTCGCTATCTTCACGGACCGCTTCAGGCGTGACCACCTCCCCTGGGCTGGGCATCCTGCACAAAGGAAGGGGAGCCCGAGTCCGGGGTGCCAGGGATTTGCTCTGGGCCTCACGCTCAGTGCACTACAGGGAGGGGGAGTCTGGTGCCAGCTGGGCCCCTCCCCACCCCGCGTCCCTGGCCTCTGGCCCCTGCTAGCCTCCATCTGGCTGGGAGCTCCCAGGTCAGGGAGCCGAGGTCGGGCAGTGCAGACACACACCTCCCAGGAGGCCCCGGGCTCCCCGGGACATACACAGGAGGTGGGCTGCTGCTTCCCACGGGCCTCTGTGCCCAGGGCTGGGGCGGTGAGGGCGACCTCAAGTCCCCTCCCTCTGGAGGAATGCTGGGGCCCAAGGGCCGGGACAGGGCAGCAGGGACCCCGAGAGCAGCCCTCCTGGATGGGGAACCCAGGCCTCCCAGAGTCTCCAACAATGGGGGAGGCGGAAACGCAGGTCGGGATGATTATGGACTCGGCTGAAAGTGTGAAAGGCACTCCCAGCGCACGTGAAACAAGACCAGAGAGACGCCCCTGGGGGCCAGGTTCGACCCTGGGGACTCCAAAAGGTAACCCGTATTCTCCGGCATCCCCGGCACCTTCCCCTCTGAGTGTCAACACCACCCAACCTCTCTCCTCCTCATCTTGACTCCAACTGCTTAACAGCTTTGTGAGAAATCATTCCCTCTTTCCCAATGACTCCTCATCTCACAGCAAAAGCTAACACCCTTACCTACCAGGCTCGACGCAACCTTCTTTTCAATGTCTCTGTGACCCAATTTGTTCCACTGCTCTTCCCCAGGCTGCTTGTTCCTGTTCTTGAACGCCACGCCAGCACCGTGATGCCACAGGGCCTTTGCACTTGCTCTTCACCCTGCCTGCAGAGTTCTTTCCTCAAATATCCAAATGGCTTACTTCTTCATCTACTATTGTCTGGTCCTCAAATCAGTGAAACCTTTCCTCAGGGCCCGAAGTTCCTTCCTTGTTTTATTTCTCCCTCGCTGCAGTGATCATGAGTTGATATTATATATAATCATACATATGATCAATATGTAATATCATACATGATATTATACATATATCAAAATACGTATAATGTCATATATATAATTACATATATATAATCATATATATAATCATATGTATGATTATATATGATATTATATGTATTTTTGATATATTTATACTTATAAAATATTTCTATTTTATATTTAATCCTACGTTTTTACATTGACATATTTTTTTTTCTTGTTCATTTCCTTATGGGCCTTTCTATATTAGAAAGTAAGCTTAATGGAAACATGCTTGTGTATTAACTGCTTTATCCTTTGTGCCCGGACACATAGTAGAGACATAATTAGAGCTTGCTGAATAAATAAATTAAAAAATAGACACTAACAGGGGTGCCTGGGTGGCTCAGTCAGTTAAATGTCTGACTATGGCTCAGGTTGTGATCTCAGGGTCCTGGGATCGAGCTTCGCTTTAGGATCTGCTCTTAGTGGGGAGTCTGCTAGTCTCTCTCCCCTCCCCGACTCATGCTCTCTGTCTCCCTCTCAAATAAATAAAATCCTAAAAAAGAAAACCAGATTAACAACGGTTTCCTTATTTAACAACTGTTTACTGAGATGTTATGACAAGAGGTGTGGAGCTAAACGTGTATCAAGGACTTTAAAACAGTCAGATTGTTTGACCCAGTGATTCCACTCCTGGGAATGTATCCTGGGAAAATAATACAGAATAGCGAAAAGCAATATGAAGCCCCAAGATGCTTGCTGCTAAGGAACACAAAATAAGAAGGAAGTAACTGAAAGGTTCACCAACAGATAAGCTATGAGACAGTCCTAACATGGAATGATAAGCATGTTGATATAGTATGACATAATATTTCGTAAAAGTGTGTAAGATACAAAATCATAGCTTTTCAAGTTTCAATATGTAAAAGAGAAGAAGAAAAAAATAGGAAAACACTGCAAACAGTTACTTTGGCTATTGATGAGGCATTATGAAAACCCACTAATGGAGGCTCTTTGAACAGTTCCCTATGATGAGCTTACTCACTTTTATATGGAGAAAATGTTAGGAAAGTGAACACCGATCGTAGGTGTGGAGGGGGATGGTGATTTCCAGCAGCCCCGGGCGGCCTAGCACATGGGGGCCAGAGGCAGGAGGGGGCCCCGGAGGAGGCGGTGGGCCTGAGCAGCCCACACTCTGCGGGTGGCCGTCGGGGACCTGCTGGGTGAGGTCCAGCTCCCTCCATGGAGGCTGGAACCCAGGACCGGAGCCACAGAGCCCCTGCCTGCTGGGAAATGGCTCCAGCTCGGATCAATCAGGGAACAGTCTCTTCAGCCCCTGGCATTTATCAAACCTCCTCCACCCTCATGTGTCAGCCTGCGGCGGGGGGCGGGGGGGCTGCCTCTCCAAGGTGTAGACCAATCAAGTCAGAATGCCCGGCGCAGCCCTGGAGACAATCAGGAGGGGGACCCCCCTGGATAGAAGGGAGAAAGGAGAGGCTGGGAGGTGGGGAAAGGATCACGGAGGGGGGACGGGGAGAGCAAACCTTCAGAGAACGCCCGTTTGTTTTGCTATCGTGGCAATTAATGCTGGGAAGTGACATTTTAAGGGGCTCCGGTGACAGCTTTGGTGACATTCCTGTTTGTGATCCCATGACAAATCTCTGTGTACATCTTATTCTAGAGAGCGTGGAGACAGCTTGGAGGACGGCGGTGTGGGGAAGCCAAGCTCCTGTGTGGTGCAGGCTGTGCCCAGCCTCTGCACCCAGGCACCAGGGCCACTGTGTGTGGTGGGGGGCGGGGGGGGGCACATGTCAAAGCAGAAGCAGCTCTGCTGCAGAGTCAGGGCCCGGAGTCCACAGCCCTGTTAACTCCGCTATTTGGTAACATTAATTGGAGAGAAAATACATGTTCTACTATTCTACAAGATGCCAGTTGAGGGGGGGAGGGAGGGACGGAGGGACGGAGGGAGAGAGGGAGAGAAGGAGGGAGGGAAGGGGGAGGGAGGGAGGGGGAGGGAGGGAAGGAAGGAAGGAAGGAAGGAAGGAAGGAAGGAAGGAAGGACAGAGAGAGAAAGAGAAAGAAGAAAGAAAAGAAGGAATGAAAGGAAGGAAAGGAAGAAAAGGAAGGGAAGGAGGGAAAGGAAGAAAGGAAGGAAGAAAGAAGGGAAGAAAAGGGAAGAAAGAAAGAAAAAAAAAAAGAAAAGGACTTCTCATTTAGGAATTCTTGCCAGGCGGGCTGGGTCTAGGGAGTCTGTTCATTCAAACACAGATCTTGCCCCATTTTCCTTCCTAAGAAGCTCAAACAAGAAAACTCTAGGGAAACAGACGAAGCTGACATTTCGCCACCTGCGAACCAGAAGGAATCGCCCATCGCGTGTCACCTGCAGCCCCGCCACACCCATCGCGGGGCCCACGGCTCCCCAGCCTTGCCCCGAACACGTCCCAGTGTCCACGTTTAAGATGAAGGTGAGGGCGGCGGAGACGTAAGGAGCTGCTTCCCCATGCGGTTCCAGGAGCCGCAGAGAGGAGTGCGGCACGGCCAGAGGGAGCGTGAGCCTGACTCGGGGCCTGCGGGGCCCAGGAGAATGTCCCCCCCACCCCGCTCACTCCGTGTCGCGGAGGGGCCAGTGATGAAACTTCTCCGAGCCCCGTAGGGCTCCGCGTGTCCCCGAAGGGGCTCGGTGACATACAGAGTACATAGAATGTTTATGAAGCCGCTCTGTAAATGTTAAAGGACTACATAAAATAAAGCGGCTGCTACTGTTTTATGTCCCCGAAACCGTGAGCTCCGAGAAGAAAACCATTTCCCTTCGTGCTCTGTCTCTTCGCCATTAAATGCAACGTCCTGCACATAGTAGGTGCTCATTAAACACCTGTTAACTAGTTGAGCGAGTGAGTGAATGGATGAGCGGCGAGGGAAGAGGGCACCCGAAAGAGGATGCGGGGACCGAGTGTCAGCCCGCGCCCCTCGGCAGGAGCCGGCGACGGTGCAGGGAAGACGTGGAGCACAGAGGACACAGGCCTCTGCTCTGCAGACTCCAGGAAGTACTTTCCACAAAGAGCAGTTGGGAACACGACGCCACGGCCGTTGAGTGTAAGGAGGTCACATACACAGGTTTCTGCTTTTTAGGATAAAGAAATTATCTTTCAGGGATGCCTGGGGGGCTCAGCGGTTGAGCATCTGCCTTTGGCTCAGGTCAGATCCCAGGGTCCTGGGATCGAGTCCCACATCGGGCTCCCTGCAGGGAGCCTGCTTCTCCCTCTGCCTGTGTCTCTGCCTCTCTGTGTCTCTCATGAATAAATCTTAAAAAGAAGAAAGAAAGAAAGAAAGAAAGAAAGAAAGAAAGAAAGAAAGAAAGAAATTTCCCACGACAGGGGATAACTAAGTAGAGGTCTCTCTCTCTCTCTGTTCCTATTCCCCCCTCACTTCATTCTCTTCCTTCAATCACAAACAGCATGCCTTGTTTTTTTCTTCTTTTTTTTTTTCACAATAATATCACAAAATTAAGAAAACCCGGTATCCACTCAGCCACCCCCCTCCCTGCCCTCTCCCTGGATAAAGTGATAAGTTTGTTATTTTAATTGCCTCGAGCTTGCACGCATAATACTCAGGGAAGGGAAACGTAAAGGTAAGGACGGGTAAGAAGAACTGGGAGGAAAACACCCCACGTATCCGTTGTGCGCACGACACAGCGCTGGGCGGTCACACACCCTCAGGGTTGAACCCGCAGCAAGGCGCGGCGGCCGGCTCTCAGCAGCGGGGTGCAGAAGACCTGGGACCTTCCGAGGACCGGGCACGGTGCGAACGACGCCGGCCACAGCACGACCGGAGAGGCTTCCGAGGCCACCAGGTTCCTAGAGGCTGGGAGCTGCAGGAGGGGCCCCCGGGGTGGGGCTGGGACGGGGCACCAGAGAGCTTGGGGCAGCAGGCCACCTCCTGACCTGATGAAGGGTCAGTCTGGCCATGGGCGGGGACAGGAGTGGGGTCATCCGCTGAACGTCAAACCCCTCAGGACACCACTCTTGGGGTCTGAAGGCCAAGCCGTGGCCCCTTGGTCAGGGAACTTCCTCTGCTCTCCAGAGCATGCCCCCCTCCGCCCCCCGTCACCTGCAGTTCCAAGCCGAACGCGGGCCCACCGAGCCTGACAACGGCCAAGGCGCTTGACGTTATAGGCAAATTCTGAGTGGGGAAGGTGCAGGTGGGATTAGCCTTTGGCAACAGGATCTCTGAACGGCTGTGAGATGACTGCTGTTGGGGTGCCCAGCCTCCGACGAGTTGCTCGCTCTTGACAAAGCCCAGGCCCCAGGTCCCCCCCTAAAGAGAGCACCTCCTCTCCCAAGGCGCCCACCGAGGTAACAGAGCACCCATTTGGTCTGAGCTGCTGCGAGGTCGTCCGCCATCCACCAGTGGAACCTCCCCCTCTCCTGCGTATAGGGGAGGACCCAGTGCTCGGGGCCCTATGGTTACAAGACCAGCCCCTAGCAGCTGCCTCCCCTCGGTCAGGGCGATGGAATCCCGGGTGGGGCCAGAAGTGTGCTCTCCACTTCCTCTTGCCTGCACCTCTTCCTCTTCCCTCCTTATTGGATCTAAGGGGGGGGGGGTGGAGATAGTGCTAAATGAAGGGCTGTGTTCTGGCAAACTTCACTTCATTTTAAAGCTGAGGCAGAAACATCAAAAAAAAAATACTGTGGGTCAGACGAAAACAGGGGAGGCGAAGGCCTGGCCTGGCACAGGGGACGGTGAGGAGGTTTGCCCAAAGCCAGGCCACGCGAGGGCGGCCCGAGGAGCGGGTTCAGCTCAACCCGCTCATCTCCACTTCCCGGGGGGGGGGGGGTGTCAGTAAACCACCTGTTCAGAGACAGGAGTGACCCGGAGGACCAGGGAAACATCCCAGACTGCGGCGGCTGGAGCATACAGGGAGGCGGGGGGTGAACAGTGACCGGGGGAAGCACACTCTGGAAGGCCCCTGGAGAGCAGGGCCCTGAGGTCTCCAAGCACGGCTCTGGGATCCGACACGTGCCCCGTACCAGGCCCCGGGGCAGGTAACTGCAACACACTTCATTTTCATGGTGGATCCTTCCAGAACCCTTCAGTGGAGGAACTGAGACCCAGAGGGTTGGATTCTGATTTTCCAAGGTCACGCGGTGTATAAGGGAGGCAGGATTTGAACCCGGGTCCAGGGGACTCCAAAACCTGCACTCTGGACTACTGTCTCATTCTCTTCCCTCAATGGGCTTCCAGGCTGGGAAAAAAGTCTCCTCTTACAAAGACCTTTTAAGAACCTTTTAAGAACCCCCCAGAGTTCTTGTTCGCCCCCTGAGCACCATGGGAAGGTGGATCCAAGAGGAAGGAGAGAGGTAGGATGCAGAGGTCAGAGCTCGAGGGCTGGCCCAACCAGCGGGGCATCCCCTGGATTCACAGATGCAGCGGGTGGCTGTCAGGATGGGGGTCTCCAGGCCCAGCCTTCAACCCGTCGTCACCACCCGTATCACAGAGACCATGAGGGGAAATGAGCAGAACGGTGCCTCTGCAGCCTTTATGGGACAGGAGTCAAACTCCATCTATAAACGGGCCGGTGCCCCCCACAGTGAATGAAGACAGATACGCACATACTCTGTGCTTACGTCCAAATAATCGATTGTCCTCCGACGTCAGGGAAACGGGTCTTTGCAACAGCACGTGGGAGGAAGGGTAAGAGGCTACGGTCACCAGAAAGCCCCCTAGGAACCAGCAGCCGCAGCGCAAAAGCTCGGTGATCTCGAGCTGCATCGGCCGAAGCACGGCAGCCGGCAAGAGGGGGGAAGGGGAAGGCGCGGTTTGCTTAGCACAGGAGCATTGCCACCGTGAGCGGAGGACTGATCCTTGGGCCTGTGGCCTAACGCACGAAAAGTCAGACTCTCCTCCTACAGGACCGCGACCGGGAGGCTGAAATGTCTGAAACCTACGTCACATGAGTCCAGCCGAAGAGACTGGGATTATTTAGGTTGATTTCCAGAAGTTACAGGGCATCTTTTTTTTTTTTTTTTCTTTTTTGCCCTTGTCAAATTTTGCAAGAGCTGCCTTAGAGAAGGAAGATCGGATTCGTTTTCTTTGCAGACACAAAGGCCCGGGGAAACAGATGTCAGTTCAACAGAAGGAAAGTTTTCCTAACAGGAGGGCCTGAAAGTGAGATGGGTTCTCTCCCCTGCGGAGTGAGGAGGCCATCAAGGGAGGTAATCAAGAGACAATGGAGGGATACGGAACTACCTAACTTCCCGTGCTCCTCAAAACTGCAAGAACACAGACTCTCTTGTTCTTTTTTTTCCTCCCATCGCTACTGAAGGATGAGAGAAGACAAACGCTGATAACCCGGCAGGGAGACTGGCCACAAACCCAGAAGGGCTCGGCCCAGAAGGCACCACCTGCACCCCCATCACTGCCTGGCTCCCCCAGATGCCCCCCGCCAAGGTGGGATGCAACAAGGGGAGACTCACCTTTCTTCTCAAAGTCCCCCTTCTCCTCTCCGGGCCGGCCCAGACTGTCCAGGGTGTGGGTCACCTGGCTGCCAAACTCATCCTCCCGGGACACGTGGTTGGCGCGCCGGGGCAGGTCCTCATCGTCCTCGTAGTCGTAGTCATCCAGGATGGGGGTCTCCCGGATGGGCACCCCGATGACGGAGTTGTGAGCCTGCAGCCGAGACGCGCGGAAGCTTTCCCGGGCCTGGGGTCCCAGCAGCACCGACGGGATGTAGTGAATCTCGTGCGTGGCTTCCGTGCTCGCGCTCTTCTGGGGCACCCGGCGGCGTTTCTGCCAGCGGCGCTGCGCGTACAGCGCCACGGTGAACACCAGCAGCAGCAGCAGCAGCGCAATGAGGCCACCCTGGAGCAGAGGGAGGAAGACACGCCGGTGGGCCGCGGGCTCCGGGCCTCGGGGCTGCTCGTGCACCTGCGCGGCACCCGCTCCCTAAGGCCTCCAGGGTCACCAGCTGCGGCTCGAACACCATTCACACACCTGGCTGCCCCTGCATGACCTAGGGCACATGCCACCCACCCTGTGACCCAGGGCGCCCCCCCAGCATGACCCAAGGCGCATTCCCCCACGTGATCCGGGGCACGCCCCCCCACCCCCGCGTGACCTGGGACACACGCACCCCCCCGCCACGTGACCTGGAGCACACACACACCCCCTGCGTGACCCGGGGCACACCCCCCACCCCCGTGTGACCCGGGGTGCGCCCCCCAGCCTCTCAGCCTGCACCTGCATGAGGACAAGCGAGAACCCCCCCCATTCTCCTGCACTAGGCTGCTGCGACAATGGTCCCATGGGAGCCACGCAGGTGGCAAGATGCTCGGAGAAGCCCAGGCCTGGGGCTTCACTGGGCTGAGGGCCTGAGTCTCGCCCCCAGGGCCTGCGCGCGCTCGCTCTCAGCTTTGCTTCCTTGTCTCTAGGACCAGTCCACTGAGGGACCAGGGCACCGTGGCCTTGCTTCCAACCTACTGCAAATAGTGATCCTGGGGTCCCGGGATCGAGTCCCGCATCGGGCTCCCTGCGGGGAGCCTGCTTCTCCCTCTGCCTGCGTCTCTACCTCTCTCTCTGGGTCTCTCCTGAATAAATAAATAAAATCTAAAAACAAACCAACATCCACATGCAGAAGAATGAAACTAGACCACTCTTTTGCACCACACACAAAGATAAACTCAAAATGGATGAAAGATCTAAATGTCTAAAGACAAGATTCCATCAAAATCCTAGAGGAGAACACAGGCAACACCCTTTTTGACCTCGGCCACAGTAACTTCTTGCAAGATACATCCATGAAGGCAAAAGAAACAAAAGCAAAAATGAACTACTGGGACTTCATCAAGATAAGAAGCTTTTGCACAGCAAAGGATACAGTCAACAAAACTCAAAGACAACCTACAGAATGGGAGGAGATATTTGCAAATGATGTATCAGATAAAGGGCTAGTTTCCAAGATCTATAAAGAACTTGGAAACAATCAGCATGAAACAAACAATCCAATCATGAAATGGGCAAAAGACATGAACAGAAATCTCACAGAGGAAGACACAGACATGGCCAACACGCACATGAGAAAATGCTCCGCATCACTTGCCATCAGGGAAATACAAATCAAAACCACAATGAGATCCCACCTCACACCAGTGAGAATGGGGAACATTAACAAGGCAGGAAACCACAAATGTTGGAGAGGATGCGGAGAAAAGGGAACCCTCCTGCACTGTTGGTGGGAATGTGAACTGGTGCAGCCACTCTGGAAAACTGTGTGGAGGTTCCTCAAAGAGTTAAAAATAGATCTGCCCTACGACCCAGCAATTGCACTACTGGGGATTTACCCCAAAGATAAAGATGCAGGGAGATGCCGGGACACCTGCACCCCGATGTTTCTAGCAGCGATGTCCACAATAGCCAAACTGTGGGAGGAGCCTCGGTGTCCATCGAAAGATGATGGATAAAGAAGATGTGGTCTATGTATACAATGGAATATTCCTCAGCCATTAGAAACGACAAATACCCACCATTTGCTTCAACATGGATGGAACTGGAGAGTATTATGCTGAGTGAAGTAAGTCAATCGGAGAAGGACAAACATTGTATGTTCTCATTCATTTGGGGAATATAAATAATAGTGAAAGGGAATATAAGGGAAGGGAGAAGAGATGTGTGGGAAATATCAGAAAGGGAAACAGAACATGAGAGGCTCCTAACTCTGGGAAACGAACTAGGGGTGGTGGAAGGGGAGGAGGGCGGGGGGTGGGGGTGACTGGGTGACGGGCACTGAGGGGGACACTTGACGGGATGAGCACTGGGTGTTATTCTGTAAGTTGGCAAATTGAACACCAATAAAAAATAAATTTATTATTAAAAAATTAAAATTAAAAAAAAATTTAAAATTAAAACCAAAAAAAGGTTAAAGAAAAAAAAGATAAAGAAAAAAAAAAAAGAAACTCTAGTCTTCCCTATAGGGGGACGGGGACAAAGGGGCTTCATCAGTATCTGTTGAATGAATAAACAAAAACACCACACACACCTTTCTAGGGCCCTTTAACCAGCACAGCAAGGTGAAGCCGACTTTTCCTTTAACACATCCCCCGGCAAACACTGGGCTGCGTCTGCATAGCACACCCGGCCCCGGCCCCGGGACAGGTTAGGGCACTTAGGAACACGTCCTACCCCATTCAGGCGACTCAGGAGAGGCCCTTGCTGGGAGGTCCCTAGGAGCAGGGCTCCTGGCAAACAGGCATCGCCTGGCGCCTGCCGGGGTGGGGACCCGCTGGCCTTCCCCCATCCCGCCCGCTCGCTCTGAGCCAGAAACACCTTCAGGGAGCAGAGCAGCCTCCCCGCAGCTACTCGGCTTCCTCTCCCCCCGGCGTCATGTGCTGGGCTGGGGACTGGGGGACTGGGGGGCGCCTGGGCGCGGAGCCCCTGGGGGTAGGGGCCTGGAAGCTGCGCGCCCAGGAGTCCCAGGAGCAGCGGAGACAGGGCCGAGCTTCGTGCCCCGCGGTTCGGTCTCGCGTGTCAGTTGAAGGCCTATGTGTCACCACCTGCATGCCCAGGGCTGGGGCTCCCTGACGGTGACCCCACAGAGGTGGGGCCAGGTTCTGAGAAGCGCTTGTGTGGCCTCTGCCGAAGGTGACAGGTGTTCACGCCGGGGATGTGACGGGGGCTGGGCAGCGACTCCTGCCTTTGGGGCAAGCCATGGGGGCCGGGGGAGCACGACTGCGTGGATGCGCCGCCGTCCCACCACCGGTGATCGGTCTCCACTGGGTGGGAATGCAGGTGCGAAGTCCCGCCAGGGCGAGGTCCCGCGGGTGCAGGTGCGCGAGCGGCCTGCAGGTGTGAGGTCCTGCAAGTGTGAGGTCCCGCGGGTGCAGGTGCGTGGGAAGCCCTCGGGTGTGAGGTCCCGTGGGTGCCAGGTCCTGTGAGGGCAAGTGTGCGTGCGGCCCACGGGTGCCAGGTCCCGCGGGTACGAGGTCCCATGGGTGAGAGGTCCCATGGGTGCAGGTGCACATGTGGCCCCCGGGTGCAAGGTTCCATGGGTGCGAGGTCCCAAGGCAGCAGGTGGGCATGTGGCCCACCACCCGCGTGAGCTCACGCACGGTCCCTGGGAAGCTGTCCCAGGGCAGCAGAACTTCGACACAACTGTATGAATGAAACAGATGGGTAAGTACGTGCATGTGCGCGTGTGTGCGTGGACTCCGTCAAATACGTGTCAAATGGGCACGGGTGCATGCTCCCCCAAAATAGATCCTTCTTCCCCTCCGTGGAACATACAATGGGTGACTGCTCTGTGTCTAGAAGTCTCCTGTAACAGGGTGTTCCTTCTCAGTTTTCCACCATAGAGATGAAAGGGAGGAGCCAGAGAGAGGGAGGAGGAGGGGGTAAGAAGGAGGAGGAGGAGAGAGGAGGAGGGAGGAGGGAAGAGGGGGTAGGAGGAGGAAGGAGGGGGAAGAGGAGGGGGAGGAGATGGGAGGAAGGGGAGGAGGAGGGAGAGGAGGAAGGAGGAAGAGGAAGGGAAGAGGGGGGAGGAAGAAGAGGAAGGGAGGAGGGGGGCGGAGGACGGAGGAAGAGAAAGGAGGAGGGGAAGGAGGAGGGGGAAGAGGGAGGAGGAGGAGGGAAAAGAAGGAAGGAGGAGGAGGGGGAGGAGGACGACAGAGAAAGAGGAAAGAGGAGGAGGGGGGAGGAAAGAGCTTGAAGAGCAAGGACAGTGAAGACAGAGGAGGCAGGAAGAGCAGTCGCTGAGACAGCAGCCGGCCCGCTCCTAACTGCTTGGACTCCATGTTATTTGAACTTCAAGACAATCCCACGTGATGGGATTACGGCGTCTGTTCTATTGATGAGATGAGGGCAAGGTGGTTCAGGGAGGTTAAGGACCTCGCTTGAAGTCACACGGTTTGTATCCTCGGTCCATCTGGGTACGAAAGGCCAGGATGTGGCAAAGCAGGGGTCTGAACCCAAGGCTCCACGGCACAGCCACCGGCTACGTGACAGCATGATGGTTGTCAGGGACCACAGAGGGGAGAGGAGAAAATGGGAAAGATGACGGGGGTGCACAGAGAGAGAGCGAATCACGAGCAGGGGAAAGGCAAACGTCATCTCCCAATCCGGGATTCGTGGGCAGGTCCCGAGGCTGCCCTTGAGCACAGTGTTTCCTGTGGGCTCCCGAAAACCTTGGAGAAATCTCCCTGCCTATCTTCACCCTCTGGGCACTTCGGTGGCTGGCAGGGTCAGGCCCTGCCTGGCCCAGGGCCCCTCATTTTCCGCCCCTGTGTCCACCCCATTCATGAGCGTCTGAACCCATGGTCAAATCCCAGAATTAACCCTGACCTGGGAGAGATAAGGCCCAGCCACACTGTCTGCTTCCGACCACTACCGCCCCTCCCTGCCTCCGCTGCATCCAAACCGCCCACCTTGGTCACCCCGAGGTCCTGCCTCTGCTCCTGAATCTTCCCCGGGAGCTCCCAGCAGGCAGGAAGCTGCACCCTCCAGCAGGGCCCAGAAGAGGGGCTAAGAGCCGGCCTCAGAGTGACACAGTTTAAGTCCGGACTCTACTACTGAGGGGCTCTGGGACCTTGACTAGGGTCACTATCCCTTGCAGAGCCCTGGCTTTGTGATGAGTTAAATAGAGGCAGTGTTGACAGTGTCAGCTCCCTGGGTCACTGGGAGGCTAAGTGAGGTGTGTGTGCAGTACTCAGTACCGCGTGGGGGACATGGCAACCGCTCACAGACTATTAGCTCCTGCCGGGGCCAACGGCACTCAGCAAAGGTATATTTAACGTAAGTGAATAAATGAAGGAATGAATGAATGAATACAGCTTGACCTTCTGCGCCCGAAGGCCTGTTCTGCAAAACGTGTCTGGAGTCCCCAAATCCTTCTTAATCTGAACCAAGCACATCACACGTGCTCTGTCATTTACCGTTTTACAACCATGCACACTAGGCATCCTTGTCTGAGGTGAAATAAGGAAACTGAGGCACAGAGACAGGAGGTCCATGATGCAAGGTAGCCCAGCTGAGACTTGCACTAGCTTCAGCACGGCTACAGAGTTCTGCTTGGAGTGGGAAGGGATGGAGCACCAAGGCCTGAGTCGCCCCTGCCCAGCCTCACACGTGCCTCCCTCACATCACCTGGGCAATCCCAGGTGTAGATTTCCAGCACAGGAAACTTCCAGAAGGTCTTGCAGAGGAACACCACCCACCTCCCTTGGCCCCGCTGTGATGGGAGAGTGCCTTTAGCTTAATGATCCATTTGAGGGGATCCCAGGCCAGGGGCTCTGGCCCTCCCTATTTACCCTGACCTCTGCTTCCACCAGCGTCAGCTGAGCCACCAACCTGTGGCTTCTGCTTCAGATCAGATTTTCATCATGAAAATTTGGCCAAAGGAGAAGCTCAGCATTCAGGGGTTCACTGTGCCACGCCCTGCTGAAACAAATGTCCCCGCGCTGGGCTCCTGAAAGGCTGAGGGGACTTCACTTGAAACACAGCAGCAGCTCAGGCGGTGTTACAAGCCGCAGGTCTGAGCAGCTCCGTGTCCCTAGAGCCGGAGAAAGTAGAGGAGTACAGGGCACTGTGGACAGGCTCCGAGCACGCAGCAAACAGGTTCTGAGTTCAAGTGACTCACTGTGTCTGAGCTTGAATTTCTCAGATTCCCTCCTGGGCCCTCAGTTTACTCATCTGTAAATGGGACTTAGCAATACCTGGAAGAGTAAGGCATAGCCAAGGGCAAAGAAAGATTTAAAGGTCAGAAAGACTTCCTTAGCTCTCATGCTACCACACATAAGCTGGGCAAACCTGGACAAAGGGACAGTCAGTCTATCCAGTCTATTTTTTTTCTTAATGTTGTAAACTTTTATTTAAAAAATACTACGGAGAGATGTGGATTCAAAAAACAGAGTCATATACAGAAAAAAAAAAATGTACTGGACCAAAAAAAAAAAAAAAAAAAAAAGAGGCCCCATAGGTAGTTGAGAAGGGAGAATAATGGAAAACTATTTACATGTCATTTATAAAAGCAAGCCTACAAAAGAGTGTAATACCAAGATATAAATGCAAAATATAGTGGAACATCGTGTGAACAGAGAAAAACCAGTACCTCATAGGACAGTTGGTGGGAACCTGGGTGGGGTCTGTTTTACTTTGTCTGCAAGGCCCCTGGTGATGTTTGAGCACCTCCCCCAGTCTGCCTAACACAAGCAGCCTGGGGGGGGGGAGGCAGGGAGGTGATGCGCCGTGAGGACAGCGTAAATCGATCCAGAGGAAACCATCTCTACCAGAGAAACAAAATACAAGTTTAGGCAAGGAGCATAAAAACGGGGCCCGTGTGCCGTCACGGCATGAGAAGGCATGGGGGTGGATGGTGGCTGCTCCCAGGCCTGGCATGAGGCCCAGGAAGGTGCCTGTCTGCTCTTCAGTAGCTGCTCTAGGTCAAGGTCAAGACGGTCCGGGGCTGCCTGGGGACAGTAGACCAATGCCTGCTCTTTGAGACACTTTCTGGGGCTTCACTTGATTGCGGTCTTCTTCATCCCTGATAACCCCAATAGAAACAGGGGACTCCATGTTGCTCACGGTGATTCAATAGGACGTCTGCCCCTTAGTGCACGGCCGACAGTGGCTGGGGCTTTGGATCCACAGTCCTCATCCTCCCATGCTCTGGTGGCAGATGGCAGGTCCTACTGTCCTGAGGGTGGCTGGGCTGAGGGCAGAGCCATGAAATGCTTCAAGAACTCCAGAAAACTAAGGACTGGCTTGTCACACAGGAAAGAGTTTTGCATCAATCTACTCTGCCTCAGAGGAGTGCAAGGGAGGAGGAGGAGGTCGGTCAGAAATCAAGACCAAGTGGCTTTTCTGGGTACCTGGAAATCTGAAAGGAAGGTGACCTGGGCCCATGGCAGACCTGCCCTTGGCCCAGCCCTAGGCCACCAGCTGTTCACCCAGGGAGCCACCCCCGCCCCCGCCAACTTGCCTGCTCCTGGACTGTGATCCCTCCTGCCCTTAAGACTCAAGCGTTCTATCTCAGTCACAATCGTTTCATCCGTAAGACTGAGTCAAAATCGTCCATATAGAGAGAGAGATCCGATGTGGGCTCATGGATGTGGAGAGCCGCACTCCGTGCCCGGTAACATGGTTAAACCTATGCTAAGCTCTCATTCACGCTTTACACGGGGTTGCTGGGAAAAGCACATCTGGGCACTGCTGTGATGGCCTTTACAAACTGAAGGGTGCTGTGCACAAGCTCAAGAGAACCACGTGGCCACCTCTTCCCGGTGGGCCATTCCCCCCGAAGAAAGCAGATGAGTAGCTCAGAAGCAAGGAGACACTGTCATCCGCATCCTCGCAGGTGGTCCTTGGTCCAGGCTGCTGGGCTAGTCCACACTCACACGGAGATGTACCCGCCTTTTCTTATGGTCTTTCTCCACCAAGGTCAAGCAAAGAGAAAAGCGGGAGAGGACTCTAGGAAGGTAAGCAGGGCCACAGGGTCCAGCCACCGAGTCTGCACGCCAGGAGCAAACACGAGCCCCTGGAGGTGAAGGAAACACAGCAGGGCAACAGCAAGCCAAGGAGGGAGAAGAGGACGTAGGGAGAGGCTCTGCATTTTTAGAAAACAGGTTAAGAAGACGCCAAGGCTCGAGCGGGGGTGAGGCCCTTCCGGCCTCAGGGATGACCCGATGCCAAATCCGATTTGGACTGTGGTGACTCTCAGGCAGCCCAAGACAAACAAGGTTTGAGAAGCGGTGGCGATTTCCAGAAATAAAAATGCCAGTCTGTTAGGGTTTGGTTTCTGCGAGCCTGCAAGCATCACAGGTCTTGGGGTGATCAGTTTTACCTTTTCCTTAGGGATCTGAGGATTTCACTCAGCTGTCAGATAGGAAGTGGGAAAGAGACAGGCAGCAGGAGGAATGTGTGTCCCTATCTCCTATGGAGCCTTCCCCACTAGAAGTCTCTCTAGAGCAGGATCAGCCACTGCTCTCATTCTGTTACTGATAATGAGTCACAGATTCCCCCAATGGAGCCAGACAAAGGTGTAGGTGGGTGATGTCAAGGGCAGAGTGCCACGATGGGGAAAGCAGGTGTCTGGGGGCTTGGAGACCAGTGTGTGGGGACCCCTGATCCCCACCTGGCCACGTGCGACAAGCTGGCTGTGACATTTTACCTCTCCGGGCTGTATGCAGGCTCACCTATAAGATGTGCTGATGGTTCCCAACATGAAAAGTTATGCCGAGGATTGAGCAAGAAAATAAAAGGTCTGGCACCAAAATACTCAACAAGTATCAACGTTTCTATTTCTCTATCCCAAACCAAATCTTCTGCACCTCCACCCTTGCTTAGAACCCCTTCTTGGCTCTCCAGAGCCCTCAAAATAATGTCCAGACTCCTTGCCTGGCACCCAAGGCCCTTCATGATGAGGTGCTTCCTTCCTTCTCACGCTCAGCTCCCCACAAATCCCATACCCTGTCCTGGAGCCACACTGAGCAATGAGTACTTCTCCAAGGTGTGATGCTCTCGGCTCTTCTACACTGGCTGCTCCCTCAGCCCAGAGTGCTCTCATTCCATTAGTGGTTTAAATAATGACACCTCCCCCCCCAAAAAAAAAATTAAAAATAACAGATTCAGGTCCATCCAGAATTTCAGAATGTGGTCTTATTTGGAAATAGCGTTGTTGCAGCTGTAATTGGTTGAGATGAGGCCATCCTGGATTGGGTGGGCCCTAAATCCAACATCTGATATTCTTATTATAAGAAGAGTAGAGGACACAGACACACACACACAGACACAGACACACAGAGGGGAAGGTAGCCATGTGAGGGTGGAGACAGGGATTGTAGTGACGCATCACAAGCCAAGGAATGCCTAGGATTGCCCATGGCCATCAGAAGTATCGGGAGGCATAGGACAGATTCTCCCTCAGTCTCCAGAGTGAGCAAACCCTGCTGACATGCATCTTGGTTTTGGACTTCCAGCCTCCCGAAGTGTGAGGGAGTCGATTTCTGTGATTGTCAGCCTCTCACTTGGTGGTGATTTGTTACGGAGCCCTAGCGACTGAATATACTCTCCTCCATCTGTTCATCTCAACGCACTCAGCCATCTCAGCTCAGAGATCACTTCCTCAGGGAGTACCTTGGCCCCTTCAGGCTGGGGCAGGTCTGTGATGTCCTGTCTCGCAGCCCCTGGTGCTTTTCAGTTATCTGCTACGCTCCTGCACTACGGTCATCTGGTTGACCACGTTCCCACTCTACATCCTGCGCTGCCATCTACTCCTGCCACATACCCAGCCTAAGATGTGGTATTTGGCCCAGAAAAGGTTCTTAGTAAATATCCAGAAGCCTAAAATCTCACCCAGACACGCCAGAGAAATATAAACCTTATAGTTCCCACGGAGCTCTGACCTCAGCATCCGAAGGGCATCTGATCACATCTCGCGTGGCCCCTCCCCATGCGAGTACCTCCAGCTGATTTGCTTACAGACACAATATCAAACACTGAAAAATATATAAAGATGAAAAATAGAAAGTACCCCAAACTACCCCCACTGAGCCAGCCTTCTGAAAAGTCAAACTTAGAACTCCATTCAGCCTGGCCTCATTTTAATCTAATTTTTTCATGTTAACTATCCAGGCACGGGAGAAGGAGCCTGGGAAAGAAAAAAAAATTAAAAAAAAGGATAATGTGAGAAATGCTTTATTTGACAATGTGTCATTGGGAAACTGATTATTTCTGTCTCTGGCCTTTTTAATATTCCCTCACAACGGCCAAGCTGCAAGGGGATTTGGTATTCTAAGACTGGATTTATAATACTCTGTTCAGCAGTGATAAGAACACGGGCCTTTAATCCTCAGAGCTGTGAACATGCATATTCTCCCAAGTAATGTCCTTCTCTTCTCGTCACTTGTGTCTGGTCTCGACAGCCAGCCCCAGGATGGCGGAAGACTGATGATCCACTGGGTGTACTCCTGGCCATCTGCCGAGTGACGGAGCTAGGAGGGTAAGGGCTCCAAGTTCTCTGGGAAGTCTCCCTTCGGGCTTCAGTCTATGTTTATGATGGAGTGATTACTGGAAGATAGTCTAGACCTTTGGCATCACAGATAAGGAAAACTGAGATTCAGAGAGAAGTGACTTGACCAAGTTCATAGAACATCCTAAAATGGCATTGGCGGCAGGATTTGCAGCCCGTATCCCCCAACGCTGCTGAGAAATCATGTGAACGCTGACAGTTATCTACACCAGAACGTCACCACCTTCCCCTCCTCTCCATCCACTGGCCGTCCGATCTCCCGGTCACCACGGCCTCTCATCGTGATCATTTGGAGACTCTCTGGATGACCTTCCAGGCTTTGTCCCCTCCTCCCTCCTGTTCTCAGTCCATCTTTCCCACCATGGCTGAGGCACAGCTGGACACAGGGCCCCTCCTCACTAAGATAGAGAGTCCGTGGTTTGACAGTTCAGGGTTCTCATCATCAGGCCCCTGCCTCTCTGGATAATCTGATCTCAAAACATGCCCTTGAGGTAACTTTCTCAAAATACATGCTTTAATCACCCATGCCACCAACCCCACTGAGCGTGTACTACATACAGCAGGCACAATGCTGAGTGTCCAAGTGCATCAGAACTCCCTGTTTCTATTAAATGTCCCGAGATTTTCACCCAAGCCATTTCTTCTGCTTGGAAGGCCAGCCTCATTGCTATCCTCACCTCGTCTACACCTCCAAGTACCACCTTCAAGGGTAACAGCAATGCAATTTCCTTGGTAAACTCTGCTGGGATCTCCCCTCTTCAGGCTCAGCCAGAAGAAATCTCTTTGTCCACTGAACTCACACAGTGTTTTCATCTGAACCTTTGCTTAAGGAGCTTTAGCATTTTCTACCTTGTATTAGAGTTACTGGAGCTCAGTATTTAGCTCCCCTACTGGTTAGATTATTATACCCATTGCACAGATGAGAAAGTGAGGCTCAGACCATAAATTTGCTTGAGAGGACACAATTAGGTGGCAAAGATATGGGATAAGGCCACCCAACTGAGGCAGTCCCCAGTAAACCATAGGCTCACTCTCTGGACTGGAACGGTCTGCTGGACCTTGTAAAGGAGAGAACAAGATGAGAACTATATTGCAAAAGGCATGACCATTCTTTTTCTTTAAGATTTTATTTATTCATGAGAGACAGTGAGAGAGAGGGAGAGACACAGGCAGAGGGAGAAGCAGGCTCCCTGCGGGGAGCCCGATGCAGGACTCAATCCCAGGACCCTGAGATCACACCCTGTGCCAAAGACAGATGCTCGACCACTGAGCCACTCGAGCACCCAGGCTGGACCCTTGTTTAGGCATTCATGTTTCTCAGATTTTTTTTTCTTTTTCTTTAAGCAATAAGGTGGCAAGATAGCACTGAATGCATATGGTGGGGAGACTAGAAGTAAGGAAACCACTGAGGTAGCTTTTCATGATAGCCTAGAAGAGCAATCCTCAATTTTGCTCCCTCCCACCCAGAAGACATTTGGTAATTGGGACATTTTGGGTTATCATGACTGGAGAGAGGGTGCTACTGGTATTTAGTGGGTGGAGGTCAGGCACTCTGTGAGCATCCTACATGCAAAGGACATCTAGACCAAACATTGACCTAGCTGGCCATGACAATGGACAGAGATTGAGAAAGCCCTGATCTGAGAGAGAGGTGATGAGACCTGCCAGGAGGGCAATTAAAGCAGACGGTTAGGGAGTGGCGTAGACATAAGACATGCCAGGGGATGATGGGGAGACCCGGTGTTTGATTAGCAAGGCAGGAGAGGAGGAAGGAGCCAACAACGACACCGTGGTGTGGATTCTGCAACTGGATCGGAGAGGAAACATCCTGTTCATTTATTCCTGGGTAGGCTCTCAGAAGGCTATGAAAGATCCCAGCACATAATCAAATGAAGAGACAACGTCCTATGTGTGAACAATTAGAAGATAAATGCACAACAACTGATAAAGGCCTGTATCCATTTATACATGCACGTGTGTATGTATATATTCATATGTATAAAAATATACTCACACTTATCTTTATGTATCTATAGTGAGCTATATTTATCTATAGCAATCTCTTTGCGTCTAGACAGATAGAAGGTGACCTATTTAAGGAGGTCCCATTATAGAAAATGAAACTTTAAAGAAAAAAAAAAAAACTAGTCATCTACTTATAATGTATCTATTAGAGACACCATTTCCCAAGATAATGCCAAGGGAATACAGGAAAAATGTAGCCGTTCTTTGGAACACAGTCATTCCCCACTCAGATCAACCTTCCTTAATCATCTTTAGATCAGATCAGAATGAGGCCTGAGTCCTGAGAGATTAATCTGAATCCTATGGAGATTTATCAAGGGGAAAGCTAATGAAGGAACATCGAGACCACGCGCTTGCCCAGGCACCACGTGGACGTGGAATTTAGTCGTGCTGCCCAACCTTTCAGCCGTCATGCCTTTGGGTCTGTGCTCTGAGTTTCCTCCACTGTCTCATCTAGAAATTGGGTTAGTAACACCAGCCGGGGGCGGAGGGGCGCCTGGGGACGATTTAATGAGTCTGCATTACAGAACACAGAGTACAGCGACTTGCAAGTGGTGGCTCTCAGGAAACACCAGCATCCTTATTATTGATGCAAGGCCTCGTTCCCTGAAAAATTAGATGCAAAGTAGTGGCGGCGCCACCACTTCCCCTCCACGATATCGTGAGGTATATGTGCAGTTTCCCGACTGCATGCCCGTGACCATCCCCGCTCGCGTCCTCCAGGCTCCATGCGCTATGCTCGTAACCAGTCCCTTCTTTTCTTTGGGGTGAGCAGGTGAGACTGGTTGGTTTCTGAGAGTAACTCCAGCCCCAATACCCCAGAGCAGAAGGGCAAAGGCAAACTTGAGAGCATTCCTGAACAGATGAAACGCACATTCTTAGGACGACCTGCCCAGCACTGCAGCTGTCGATGCAGGTAGGACACGGGTTAAATGTCCCGTATCCCTCCCACCATCTCACACATCCGTGTGCTTGCTCACGCTGCTCACTCTGCCTGAAATACCCCTCCTTTGCTTCTCGGTCTACTCCTTTAAACCCCAGGTCTTGGGTCAGAAGATCTCAACAAGCCTTTCTGAAACCTGCTGCCTCTATCTGGGTTAAGTACACAACTTTCAGACCCCGACCCCCACCCCGTGAATCATGCCAGGTTACCCTCCCACCACCCCTGGGTACTCAAGACTTAGCTGGGTAGATCGGACACTGAGGAGGCCTCATAATGCACTTACTGTAGTTTCACGCTGAGCGGCAGTGAGGAAGAAGGGCTGGGTTTTATTTATTTCTGAACAAATTTGAATGTTACATGACACACAGTAGATCCTCAATTACTTGCTAGAAGAATTAATGAACGAATCCATTAGAAACTCTTCTATGAGGCTAGGTGGCTGCAATGTACCTACATCTGTTTGGCAATTCTCCATTTGTGTGCGAGAACGCTGAAGATAATTCACAGGAGCCATTCAGCACAAATCGGTACCCTACTCCAAATCCTCAGGTGGCCTCTCAAGTTCTGTCTGAAATCCCACTCTGAAGGATGGATGAATGGAGAGGGTGGGAGAAAGCATCTTTGAGAGGATTGATTTTCCTCCTCCTCTTCGAGTCATGAAGACAAACAGATGAACTCACATGACTGGAGAGGAGCACTGCTCTCATGCACCGGCGTGCTCATTCGCCCGGCGAGGGGCAGGGCTGGAAGCAGGCAGACCAGAATTCAAGTTCTTTTTTCTCCACCCACCAGGGGGTGTGACCTTGGTAACCTCTCTCTTATGAGCTCCAACATGGGAATAATACCATTCACCGAAGAGGTCTGCTGTGGGGACTAGGTGAAAGGATAGCTCTATCTACATGACATCACACAACCCTTGGCCTATATAGCAAATAGTTTACCCCCACTGGGTATTGGCATCATTGTTACTTCGTGACCTATCATTATGCTCCATCCCCGTGTAAGCCTTTCGCCTGGATCTAGGACTACAGCAGACATGGCCTGGAAGAACTTGCAGTCGGTTTGTGGAAACAGATAAGTAAGCAGATAATGACTAACGCACAGTTGAATAAGCTCTGTGCCAGAGGGAAACATAGCGAGAAGCAAAGAGTTTTCTTAAAGCTTCTAAGTGCAAAGCATACGGGAAGTGGGAATAAAGAGGACTTCCGTGTCATTTCAAGTACAGTCAAGTTCAAGGTGTGGGAGTGGACCAGCCCATCCAATCAGGTGCACCCGCACCCCCATGTGACGGAGTAGATAACAGCTACACAGCGTGATCGCTGATGGTGCAGGCCCTGACATTGGAGAACTGGGATCTGAGGACCTGAGCTGCCACCGACCAGCTCTGGAGCCTTGAGCAGGTCACTGCACTCCTCTGAGCTCAGCTTTCTCATCTGGAAAGCTGAGGACAGCAGTCCTCCCCGAAACGAGGCTATGGTGAGATTAAACAATGCACAAAAGGGCTTCAGTGCAGTGTCTCGAGCACAGCCGTGGTCAATAAATGGCGGTTTAAGAAAATGCTGGCAGAGGGAAAACACATTGAGAAGGAAATCGGAACACTTAGTCCCAATCCTGGTCCGGCCCCTTTATAAACTAAAGAAGTGTGCAGGATGCTCCCGGGTCCTCACACACATTTTTTTTTTTTAAACAAGGTGGCCAGAGCAGCCACATGAGCTCAGCATTCTGCATTTCACAGATGAGGGAAGTGAGCCTCCAAGAGGTGACGTTGCCCAAGGTTCCAGAATCCAAAGTCTGTGTGCTGCAGACTACTGCAATAATCCTGAGACCCTCTGTGTGTCCCTCGAGCTGCCACTATACAGAGCCTATATCCTCTACTTGGTGCATTATTCTCTGGGACCGTGTTGAGGACACACATGGTCCAAGGAGAGAGCCCCAACAGTGTGCCCACTGTAGGCCACTATGCCCAACAGCTCGGCCTTCCAAGATGGGAAGGAGAGCTGAGACTCCAAAGAGCTGGAGGCCACTAAGAGCCTAGGAAATCCTTAACTCTTGGATTGTGACTCTCATACGGGCAACAAGCTTCCAGAGTGAGCTGGCTTCTTGGGAAATCACCGGTGGGGAAAGGAAGTTCAGTGTAGGGGGCAGGGTGGGGTGCCATCCTACCACTAAGACGCAGCCTCCTCCGAGAAGACTTCCCTCCGCACCCCCGGGGTACCGTGCCCCTCATGCTTGTCTCCAACACAGACCTATCTCCTTTCCTTGCTTTAGCTTTATTTATAGCATTTTCTTCTCTCTACTGTTACCGTAACATTGATGTGTTAGCTTTGTTTATGGCTCTAATGGAACAGAACTTCCACAAGGCAGAAACTTTGTTTATTTATCATCGACAAAGCAACTTAGTGCTTTGTTGGCGCTTACTAAATAGCTTTTGGATGGATGGCTGGATGGTGGATGGATGGATATGAATCAAATGACTTGGTAACTCTAAAGGTCAATCATCTCTGAATCCTGCCCCATGGCCAGATTGGAAGACACTTCGTGAATATAAGCGTCTTCTCTCTCTCTCTCTCTCTCTCTCTCTCTCTCTCTGCCGTTAGCTCCTCCTAGGGCCTAGAAAGGGGTGCTTGTTATAGAAGTAATTTGGAGGCAAATCTGATTAAATGTCCAACTGCTTCTCTCCACCACTGGGGCAAAGGAGAAAAGTTTATCTGAATTCCAAATTTGTTCAATCACTTACTTATTTGTAAATATTGAGGAGACACCGACCGAGAAAAGCCAAAGGGTGAGGGGATGTCTGACCCAACTATCCCGCACAATCACCTTCCACAGAATGCAAACTGATGGCTCTATTTGCTGTTCCTACTCTTGTGTCAGGACGGAAATGATAGGCTGTTACATGAAAGGGGGCATCCAGGATGTAGCTCAGAGACCACTGGATCTGGTTCAAATCCTGACTGTCGCTGCTGAGCTGGGTAGACCTAGGCCAGCCACTCTACCTTTCTGAATCTCAGATACCCCAGCTCTAAAGTGATCAAGACAACAGGTGTCTCTCCCTCCTCATACAAGGATCCCACTGAGAATCACGTTTATAAGAGAACTTTATATGCTGCCCAGTGATTTTACTGATATGTATTGGTGCTTAGTTAAAAAAAAAAAAAAAGTGCTGAGAGAGAGGGAGGAAAGCCACCAGTGGTGACTCGGGCAGACAGAACTCAAGTCACAAACAGCCACACTGCAAATCCAGAGGCTTTATGCTATTTCTGATGCCTCCATCGTCGTTCATCAAGCTTCTTCGAAACGTATTACAAGTCACACAATAGGGGTCTTTTAGAGGCACTGTTTTGCTGCCATTTCCCGGCACTGGTGATGGAGTTGTCAATTGTCTTGAAGGCGTGTTGTGATGGCCTTGGGATCTCCCCTACTGGGCTTGATCAGGAAAGCCCCAGGAAAGTTAGTTACGAAGGGCAGAGAGTCAAGTACAAGATACCAAGCTAAGAAAAGGGAAAAGAGAGACGCCTCGACTGGAGGCTGCTCTGGGCTGTGGCAGGAGCTGGAAGCAAAAGCTGTTCAGTGTCCTTACTGCACCCACCAGGGCTGACCTGGTAGGTTTACCCTGTCCCTTGTCACCTTCCTGCTCCATGTCACCTGGAGTTTTCTGGAAACATGGGATTTAGCATTTGCTGTGCCCTCAAGTCAGCAGACGCCTACTACCTCACTCTCAGTGACCCCTCTTACCTCTGGGATGCCCTATACCCTACCAAACACATCAGGTGCCCAGGGTCCAGGCTGCAAAAGGAGCTGTTGGGTGGCAATGCTTTCTTTCTTTCCTTGTTCCAGGAACATTCTAATTGTACCACTGATAAACCGCCCCCTCCACCCCACCGTGAGTGCTAAACACCCCTGGTAATCTGTTCCTGGAGACCCCGGTATCACACAAGCTGTGCTGGCCCAAGGTGGCTCTCCAGGTCCTGCTTCCCCCCCAACACACACTCCCCTTAGATTCTGTGTCTACCTCCTCCCAAGGCCCATCCTCAGATCCAGTCCCAGCAGGCTTACTTGACTGTACAGCATCCTTAGCTTAGGTCTGAGGTAAGTACAGGAACTCAAAGCTCCAGCATGTTGTAGCTTAAAGGAGTCAGTGATAGGTCCCCACAGCCTGCCACCCACAATGACATGTTATTTGAGGTGAGAGCCTGAAGCTGGAAGGATGAGGTCTGGGAGAGCCCGAGAATTGCCTAAACGGCAGATGAATGAGATGTAGTTCAACTTAATCCTGTAGCTGCTGCTGGATTAAATGCCCATGTCGTAGAGCCACCTACTGCCCATACTGGTGAGGGGCCTGGGCTCATGCACAACCCTGTGCATTTTGAACCAGTCAGAATGTTCTAGAAGAACAGGATAGGGTCTCAGAGAAAGTCTTTGTTTCTGAATCTAAGCCTCCGAAGATTAGCTGAGGGAATTCATTTCCTAGGGCGGTCAAAATCACCACAAACCAGGTGGCTTAAAACAAGAAAAAGTTATTTTCTCTTTTTCTTCAGGAAGCTAGGAGTCTAAACTCAAGGTATCATCAGAGTCATGTTCCCTCCCAGGGCTCTAGGGAAAAGTCTTTCCTCACACTTTCCAGTACCTGGTGGCTCCTGGAAGTCTTTGGCCTATGGCAGCATTGTTCCAATCTCTGTGTGAGTCTTTACATCACCTCCTTCTCCCTGTGCCTTTTTATATCCTCTTTTCTTCTTACGGAGGCACCAGTCATTGGATGTAGAGCACACCCTAAGTCTGGGATGATTTCATCTTGAGATCCTTAACTAAATGCATCTACAAAGACCCAATTTCCAAATAAGGTTCCCCTATCAGGGTCCAGTGAGGATGAATTCTGGGCGATATTCTCCAACCAACTGGACCTTGAAGAAAGTGATGGTATTAGGAAATAGGGCCCATCAGAGGTGATCAGACCATGAGGTGGAACCTTCATGAATGGGATTCATGACTTTATAAAAAAAGGCTGCAGAGCTAGCTCACTACTTCTGCCATGAGCATACAACAAGAAGTCTACAATCCCCAAGAGGCCCCTCACCTGAGCTCACAGACACCTTGATCTCAGACTTCCAGCCTTCATGACTGAGAAATAAATTTTTCCTGTTTATAAGCCACCCAGTCTGGGGTATTTTGTTATAGCCGCCTGAATAGACAAAGACAGATAAGTTTCCCATACCTCCGTGAGCCTAAGAATCCCCTGGGGAATGCTCATTAAAATACATGTCTCTGGGCTTTGCAAGCCCTACAGAATCAGCTGCAGGGGCCCTTACCAACAGCTGGGCTTGGTAAAGCTGACCTAGTGATTGGCGCATGGGTTGATATGGAGAAGGGTAGCCTCGATTGACCTCTTTCTTACCCCTCTTTCACACATGCCAATTTAGCCTGTTGGCGGTAAGCCTTAGGGCAGACCACCTCAGGATATGCCACTGTGGCATACTGAGTTGTTTGAATTAAAGTTACTTGAGAAACCGCTGGTACTGTGACACTCTGACCCTCCTCTCTGTCCCCCTGAAAGCAGATAATAAATCTCCCACATGAAAGGTACTGTCCCTACACTGAAAGTAGAAGGACGTCCCTACTACCAGAGATAGGGAATTCGGGGAAGAGAAGGCTGTAAAAAAACAAAACAAAACCAAAAATACACAAACAACAACAACAAAAAATCCCACAATTCTGCTTAGTTTACTTACTAATTAGTACCCAAGCCTGTTTTTTTTCACTTATCAGTTCATTCATAAACTTATTGTTTATTTCTCTAAAAGTATATAAACAGCTGGCTTTGGTCACTTCTTGGGTCTCTTATCTTTGGGGCCCCTGTATACAGGAAATCACATTAGTGTTTCTTTTTTCTCCTGTTAATCTGTTTTGTGTCAATCTAATTATCAAGTCGGCCAAAAGAATCAAGAGGAGTAAGAGGAAACTTTCCTCTCCCCAACAGTGGTGAAAGCTCAGAGTCTGAATCCACCAAATCTGAGTTTAAATCCTAGAACTACTCTTCTAGTTGTGTGGCCTTGGACAAATTACTCTATATCTAGAAAATTCAGATGATAAGCAATTAGCCCTCATATGTTTGTGTCAATAAAACAAAGTCATCGATATTACTGATTGAATTGATTTAAAATCCAAACTGGGAGTCAATTTTGGAGGAAATTTGGAGGAATGGGAGAGGAGGGAGCTCCTTGTCCCTGGAGAAGTCCAAGTAGCCAAGGATTTAGGAAGAAAATGAAAAAGGGATGAGAATCCAAAGTGGGGAGGGAAAGGAAGTGGGAGTAGAAGGAACAAAAGGGAGAAGTGGCTTTTTCAAGGACCCCAAGTGGTGGGAGCATCGAAGTCCTCAGCCCATTACGCACACAGGGATCTCTTCTATGGTCATAATATCCTCCATGTCCCCCCATCCAGATCTTGAGGCTGCCCACTGGGGCCAGGCGCACACCTTCCCTTTATCTTCACTGCCTTTAGGAGCTTCAGTCTAGGAAGCAGTGCAGAAGAGGAGCGAGAGGAGCTTTGGAGTCAGACAGAACTGCAGTAAAATCCCGACCCTGCTGTGTCCTTGGGGCCCTAACAAGGTCACGCAAGCTACCCAAGTAAGTGCTGTTACAGAAGTAGCAGCAAAAGGTAAATGTCTGATCAAAGCCTCTAGGAGCCTCTTTTTACTCATCTATTCAACAAGCATCGCGTCGATCCTAACCTAATGTAATAGAATTTACTGTACTTATCGTAGCATCAAAGTGCTACAGGGCTGGAGGAAAGTATTTCTCCTACAGGCGTCTGTGATCACGGTAAACTTCCTCAAACACATTGTCTCTTGCCCCATCGCCTTTACTCCTGCCTCCTGGGTTCATGGATTATCCTGATGGGTGAGCGGGCAATGAGGACCTGGGCTTCCAAAGCTCCGTCCTTTCCTCTTGCCCTTTCATTCTGCAGGCCAGTTGCCTTCCAGAAGCAGCCTCTTGAGCTGCACCTCCACCTCTTCCATTTTACAGGGACAGAGTCCAGGTACCCAGCACTAACCCTCGGCACCCGGGCCGAGGACCCGGCACTAACCCTCGGTACCTTGGTTGAGAAAATACCCATTTTTTGCCATGCCCTTCAAACCAACCTTTCTTAATAATAAGGATAAAATGTTAACATCCATCTGCTTTGCTCCTTTTCCTCAGCTTTAAAGTTGTCCTGATTTCAGGTGGAGAAAACATGGGGCCTCTACAAACCCCAACCCCACTATCTGGTGCAGAGAATGTTTTCAGTAGATTGTTCTGTGATTATTTTTGCATTCACGAGGAACTCCATTGTCTCTCCTCCCTTTGCAGGGAACATTCTCGGGGGGGTGGGGGCGCTTTTTTTTCTCTCTGAACGCTTTTGCCTTTCCCTCTGTTTTATCTACACCATTCTGAAATTGCACCACAATGCATCTTGGTGTGGGCTTTTCTTTCCCCTTCTGTTCCTCATGCATCGTGTTTGGGATTCTGTGGACCCTTTCAATCTGAACATTTGCTCCTTTCATCTGTGCAGGGACAGGTTCTGGCTTTATTCCCTTCTTCCCATTGTCTCTGCCTGGCTTCTGTAACCCCTCTCCTGTTGCTGTCAACAAGCGAGTTTTCTAGGGCATCTGACCAGAGTCTCGTGCTCCTTGGGTCTTGGTCACGGAGCCCCCCCTGGATGCAGGGCTGTGCATCCTTCCAGAGGCAGAGCAGGCCAGCAGGGGGCCTTCAGAAGCAATCAGGGAGGGGCTGCTGCCCTGGAAGGACACTGGGTCTCTAGCTCCCCTCCAGCACTGGGTCTAGCACTGATTCAAAAGCCGGTATTGTGGAAAATCCCTGTACCTAAACCAGTAGAAGGCTCAGTGGAAGCCAAGTCCTCGGGGCCTTAACCCCCTTAATGAGATTTTAGGCAAATCACTCAAGCTCCCTCCCACTGCCTCCTTTTCCTCACTAGTCAAGTGGCAACAACAACTTACCTCCCCCGACTCCCAGGGCGGATGGGGAGAATCAAAGGAGATGATGCAGGGGGCTGGGCAGGGGAGGCTTGGGAAATTATGAAGTGCTATTTATATATGAATATGGATGTGTGCATGCTCAGACATAAAATTAAAACATAGTCTCAAAACTATCCCTACATCATAAAGAGTGAGAGCTGCTAAACACAGTTCTGCTTACCCTTCAAATCCAGCTGAAGTGTCCCTGTTACTATTTAACTCAGAACCTAAAATAATTGGCTTGCATTTTAGAGTCGTGATTCAAAAGGAAAAAGATATATTTGAACAAGAGAATTGCACTCTGGGCGGAGTGGCATTGACTGCGAGTCGTGGGCACTGACACTGACCAAAGAAGACAGCACTTTCGTGTTTCCGTCCGTTTTCACTCTGGGTTATAGATGTTCATCGAGTGTAATGATGGGGAAAATGACCTAACTTCCCATCTCCGTTTCTGTATCTCTTGTCCTAAAATATATGTAAGTTAATTCATGCAAATTCCAATGTACACACGAGAGGACCCCAGCTGTTATAAAACGCTGCTTCTGTCTATCTTATGCACTGGAATTCTCTAGAATAATTCTATTTGGACCCAGGACTCCTTGCTAAAAAACATCGTGCACTTGCAGCATGTGTCTTTGCAGTACGTGGTACGCAGGGGCTGGGCAGCTGGAAGGAAGGTTTTAGGAAAAGGTGGGGCCTATGTAACCTGTCCTGGCCGAGGGCAAGAGGCAGGGCTAAGCCCTCTCCCCAGACCAGAGAAGGCAGCAGTGCTGCCCAGCTGCCTGCATCCGGGCTGCAAAGGGGGCCTCAGGCAGGGAGAGGGGATATCTGGCAGGAGGGTGAGGCCGGTATCTCAGCAGACACAGCACAGACGTGCCTGGGGTCCAGGCCACCGCACCACGAGCCGGGGCTCCCCATTCTCCGCCCTTCCAGTGCTAGCTAATGCCTGCAGAGGAGCAGGTCTTGTGTCTCCTGCCCTTACACCAGGCTCAGCGGGGGCAGGAGGGAAACCCAGGGACACATTCATCCTTCTAAAATCTCACTTTGCAAATGCCAGAAACGAAAAAAAGGAACTCAGAGGTCGTAAGGTTAGCCAACATTGCTATGATTAGCACCGCCTGTGACACTTTCCTTAAAAAAAAAAAATAAAGTTGGGGCACCTGGGTGGCTTAGTCAGTGAAGCGTCTGCCTTCAGCTCAAGTCATGATTACAAGGTCCTGGGATGGGCCCCCGCTCAGCAGGGAGCCTGCCTCTCTGCCTCCCCCTGCCTGCTTCCGCCATCCCCACATTTTCTCTTTCTCTGTCTCAAATAAATAAATCAAATCTTCCCATGAAAATCCTATCTGAGCACCCATTTATTAAAAAAAAAACCTAGTTCAGTTCAAGTGCAGGTTGGGAGTCTGAAATTTCTAAGGCTCCATGGAGCAGAACTAGACAAAAGTATTCTTTCATTTTGTAAAGAGAGACATCAAGCCCTTCCTTGGCACTGACAGATTCAATGCGATACCCGCGTCGGTCTTCACAGGAAATGTGTGAAGATGCTGTTAATACGCCCATTTCTGCAGATAAGAAAACTCAAAAGAGTTAAGCCATTTGCTCCAGGTCACAAACCTAGTCTGGGACGGACTTGTCGCTGGAACCCAGATCTGTGAGGCCAGGGAGAAAACCTGAGAAGGTTTCTTCGGCCCTCCAGGGAAAAGCTCCCTCCTGAGCCTCCCCAGCCTTGGCCCTGCAGTTGGCGGACCTGCGAGAAAAGGTACTTTTGCGCCAATTTTGCAGGTGAGTAAGGCAAGGCTCAGAACATTAAAGAACATTCCCAGGGAACTAATGGTAGGTCCTTCTGTCTCCAGCGGAACATCGGGAAGTAGCTGACAGAGACAGAATTCGAACCCAGGTCACCTGACCCAGGGAAGCTTATAAATACATTGGTCAGGTCCTGGCCGCTGTCAGAGCCTCAGTTTCCCCGTCTACAAAAGAGGAGGTTGTACAGATGGTCTGCAAGGGTCTTCCCGGTGGCAAACGTCTCAGGAGTCTGTGAACTGATAAAACCACAGCCCGCATCTCCGGCTCCAGCCAGCCTGTGGCCGCATCTCGCCCTCCAGTGAGGAGAAGCTCATTACTTGTTGGTGGCGGAGCAGCCCCAAAGGGATCCTGGATGTCTCTCTCCCCGGCTAGCAGGGGGGCTGAAGGGGGACTTCTCTTCCCCGATGCTCCGTTCACTCCCTAGAGAAACAGGGATGCAGGTGCTCACCTCTTGGAGGCTGTAAGGATTAGATGAGCTAAGGAGCGACTCAAAAGCCCTGGCTGTTCTTCCTCTCCAGGCTGCCACTCTCTCAAGTAGAAACAAACAAGAGGGAAGAAAGAACGTGCTCTGTTCACACGCAGACATTGAATTTTTCAGCCTTCCCCAGCTGGAGGATGCCCCACAATTATTCAGGGCATGGGGTTCACCCGAGAACCTTGGGTGCATCACTTTATCCGTGCGCAACCCGAGGCCGGAGCCTGTGTGACTACCTTGCCTGAGGTCACAGAGCAAAGCAGCGGCAGATGAGGAGCCCTGAAGCCCCAGCCCATCAGATTCCCACCTGGGTAATGGAGAGCCCCTGCCGTTCTTGGCTGAGGGCATCACCCCAGAGGCAAAAGGCAGCCCTGAGTCCCTGCAGCTGACACAGCCTGTGCTTCCCTAAGCTTCCCTAAGAACTCAGGCACATTGGGCGAGAGAAGGCAAGTGCAGAGGGGAAGGGGAGGTGTCCCCTCCCCAGGGAACTCCGACTGGGGAGGCGGTTGGGGGGGGGTAAGGAAACCTGCCCACACATCCCTCCAATGCCATCCTTCCTGGCTCCTTTGTTCCCTCTCTCCCGCAAAAGGCCCAGAGAAGCAGACAGATGTTGGCGACATCTGGGCTACTGTTGTGGGGCAGCAAGTGGCTCTGGGCAGCCGCTGGAGGAAAGCTGTTGGTGTTTGGAATAATAATAGAGAGCTCTCATTTGCATAGCGCTTCCTCTGGTTTCTAGAGATGTCCCACCCTACCCACTGCCACTCATCCTCCCGGAGAGTGATGCGGGGGAGAAGCTGCTGGAAAGCCAGGTAGAGCCATTTCCATTTCTTAGAAGGCAAAACCAAGGCTCCAGGAAGCCAAGATTCTAGCCCCAAATCACCAAACTAACCAGGGAGCCAGGGCCCAAGCTTCAGGTCGCCAGACCCCAAGAGAAGCGTCATGTGTGTCCTCAGCTCTGGCCTGGGCTGTAAGGGAGCGCAGACCCCAGGTAAGGAAAGCGCTTGCTGTGTGCTTACTAGGTACCAGGCCTCACGTGGCTGGTTACCGCGCGCCCTCCTCAAGTCTCTCCACACTATGAGATAAATAGGATCCTCATCCATCTTTCCCTTTACATAGAAACTGAAACTCAGAGAGGTCAAGTAACCGCCCCGTGGTCACCCCGGTGACCCAGACGGGCCCTAGGTGCAGTGGGAGGTCCAGTGAGTTGGTGGGAAGATCCAGGGCGGAAGATCCAGGGCGTGGATCCAGGGCCCCCCCATCCTCAGGAACTGGGTGGTACTCTTGGTGAATGGCAGAGCTGGGCTTTGAAATCCCAAAGCCAGAGGACTCTGTGTGTGTGTGTGTGTGTGTGTGTGTGTGTGTGTATGCACAAGGGCAAGGACGGCTGAAAGGTGTCAAGGAGGAAGAAGCACTGTCCCCTCCCAGGGGCCCGTGGCTGGAAGAGTCAGGGAGGGGAGAGGCAGTGGGATGAGGCGGGAGCATCGCAAGCTCCCAGCAGGCCCAGGCACCAGGCCGTGAGAACCGGTCAGCGTGGTTGCCATAAATTCCCGGCGGGCGGGCGTCGGAGCCACCTTGGCCAAAACCCTCCTACAGACTTGGTTTCCAGTCCGCGTCTTTCCTCAGCTGCGTGTGCTGGTTCTTCCTCTAGGATAAGGATCTCTGAAAGGCATATCTAGGCCAATCCTCATTTTGCAAGTGGGAGTCTAAAGCCCAGCAAAGGAAGGGTTTGGCCCAGGCTCTCTAAGCACCTCAGGGGCCAGAAGGAGGGTCTGACTCAGGCTCTGTGCCTCCCGGGGAGGGGGGACACTACCCAGCTCTCCACGTCATAGCCTCTCAGCTCACGTTTTCTGTCCACCACTGGGCTTCAGCGTAAGGCTCACATTCACTCCCAAACTGCCCAAGACCTGGTGACAACCGTCCTTTCCATCTGGGCCTTTCCGGGCTTCCCCTTTGTCCACCGTAACAGAGCCACTCAGGAGGAGACAGAAAAGGACAATTCTCTCCATGCCAGCTGCTCTTTCCCAGCCTAAGGCCATTCAAAGCCAGTGGGACCGTCAGCTCTGACATGAACTGAGCCCAATAAACAAAACTCCACTGAGGTGAATTTGTCCTTTTGATGCTTTTCAGAGTTGACACAGTAGCTCCTCAGAGTCTGCATGACTCATGAGCTCTTTCTAATGGATTAGTTTGGGTACATTTTCAGCTAGAAGACACTCTGACAACCAGACTCCTACAAGCCAGGAGTATCTTCTAAAGAATCCATCGGGTTTCATTCAAGCTAGAGGTCATTTTGACATTTGTATCAGTCCAAACAGTGAGTATCTTGAAAGGAGAGGCCCGGACACCATCCATGGGTGTGGACTCATTGTAGAGAGAGTACACAATTCTCCGTCTCTCTCTCTCTCTCTCTCTCTCTCTCTCTCTCTTTCTCTCACACACACAATCTATATTTTCATTTCATTTTTTTTAAATTTTTATTTATTTATGATAGTCACAGAGACAGAGAGAGGCAGAGACATAGGCAGAGGGAGGAGCAGGCTCCATGCACCGGGAGCCTGATGTGGGATTCGATCCCGGGTCTCCTGGATCGCACCCAGGGCCAAAGGCAAGTGCCAAACCACTGCGTCACCCAGGGATCCCCTATATTTTCATTTCAGATCCGATCTTCTGAAAATTTTGAACATCATTTTTTTTTTCTTTTAAACTGGGTGGCTAACCTCGAGGCAAATGGAAACCCATCTGTGGCCATTGGGCATCGGGCGTTGACCCTCAGTGTACAAACTCTGCTCTATGGGGTCCAATTAGTTCCACTTAACTTGGAGCTAACTTTGACATTTGCATTACTACAAATCCTCTTAGAGAGTGTTTCCCATTTGGAATGGTTCCCCTGGACGTAGCCTACATCCTCCTGAGCATTCCTATAGATTGCTGGAGTGAAAATTGGCAAGTTTCCATTTAGAGGCTGTAACCTATGAATATATCTCAAACCTCCGTTCCTTTTACACTCTGTTGGTGGATATAATTGAGTTTCTCTCTGTACCAAATGAGCTCTGAGTTCTTAGCACTCGATGTACTTAATAGAGGAAAGTCGGGAGGAGTCAGGAAAAGCAAGAATAACACGGAAACGGAACAGGGATATGCGGGCTCGAGGTATCATAAAGGTTTTATCGCCTCTTGTTAGAAGAGAAAAGCCTAAGTAACGTTATCGTCTCAATCTCGTGTAATAAAGGTTTTACGGTGCCCTGCCCAGCTACACGCACACAGGAGGCCTGGAGACAGAGAGGAGGACGCGGCCGCTGCTGGAAGGCAGTTCCCAGGAGGAGGCCAGTGGGCCCGAGGAGGGCGGCCCGCCATGGTTGGTTGGGGAACCCGTTTCCCTACCGATATGATAAGGTGGCTTCCCTGGGGGGGGTCCCTCGACACCTATCGCGTGGTCCCTGTAGGTGCATGGAGCCCGTCAAGGGCGGCGGGGGCTGCCCAGAGCCAGAGCCGGCTCCACAATCCGACGGGGAGCTTGGTTCCCATGTGTTCCCTCTGTGTGGCTCCGCAGAGGGACGACCCTAACTCCAGACTCGCGGTTTTCTCGTTCACCCATCCCGCCTTTCATTTATTCATCCACCCCCTAAATATGAGTGATCCGCCATCACCATCGTTCTCATCACCACGATCGCCGCTGTCATTTATTCAGGTTCCCGTTTCTCGGGCACTTGACATTTGCGTAGATAATTCATTCCCTTTGATTCTGACAAGAAATCTACAAGGAAAGCGTCGCTATTCCCTTTTACTAATAACGAAGCCAAGGCTGGGCAAGATCACGGGATGGGGCTAAAAAGCACACGTCTAAGAAACAGCAGAGCTACGGTGTGAAACGAGGTTGTCTGACCCCCCAGACTGCCGTCTTCTCACTACGGAGCATTACCCTAATGACACTATAATGTTTTGTTAGTGTGTTGGAAAGGAAGTCTTCGATTTTCATAACTCAGAGTAAATCTAATTGCCCTTATCGTCCAGAAATGAGGCCGAGTCTCAGACAAGCGAAGTGATTCTCCAGAGACCATACCACCGTCACATGGGTCTCTGGCATAGGTCTCCTGACTCTGAACCCAACATTCCTGAAAACAGGATTCAACGCCCACCTAGAGGGTTCCCTCAGTGACGATGACAATCATTAACAATCCCGGAGCTCGGCAATTATGGATGTACCAGAAGCCCCGCTAAGCCCTTGAATAGAATCCACCCACTGATTCCTCATAACTGTCCTACAAAGTCGGTGTGACTATGACTGTAATAAAGAAACAGGGTTCAAAAAATTGAACAAAGCGCGCCCAAGCTACACAGCTCGTGAACAGGGAAGCCAGCATTTATACCAAGGTCTATTTGACCCAAATTCTTAACCCAATTCTTGACCCCATGATGTGCAAGGGACACCTTGTGAGGGAGGCTGAGGCTGAATCAGACCCAGACACCCTGTCAAAGAGCCTCGAGGTGCCTGTCCAACATGCCTTCTCGCTTTCTTCCTTAGTAACAGGCACTGATTTTATCGCAACGGGTACACCTCCAGCTAACAAGTGCACCTGAGTCAAGTGACTAGATTCTGGCCACTGAGGTGCAACTGTAAGTGCCTCGCGAGCCTTCTCAGAGGCTCCGTAAAGGGCACGGCTTCTGTGGAAAGGCGTGCCTCGTCTTCCCTTTCTTGCCCCCGTCTCCTGCTGCTCGGGACCTGAATAAGACGGCTGACTTGCCTGCAGTCACCTTGGACCAGGAGTATGGAGGCCACATCTTAGATGAGGGAGGAGGAAAGTCAGGAGGGAAGGAAGCACGTAGGAGAGAGGGAGGGAGAGAAGGAGGGACAGAAGGAAGGGCTAAGGTCTTCGAGGCACGATGGAGACACTACGCCAGCCCTGGCTATCCTGTCATCAGACTTGTTTTTTATTAGGAAGAAAAAACAACGTCATCTTGTCTAAGGCACCATTATTCCGGCTTTCTGGTTACCTGCCATCAGACCTCACGCTAATTGATACAGATCTGCCCTCAAGTAGCTCACAGTCCTGCAGAGAAGATGGATCTGCGGAGCCAACAGATAACCAAGGTACAAGAAGGTGGTCACAGCCCTGAGCAAAGGTGACAGGGGGCTCCCCATTCATCCTCCTGTGGCCTCCATCGTCACGGCCCTGGCAGCAGCATCCCCGGGCCAGGGCACACTCTCTGTGTAATGGCAATGGATAAGCTGTCCATTCTGAAAGGCGAATGCATCCATTTCAATTACACGTGCCCAGTGCTAGGATTGTAACCAATTAATCCTGCCCATCTGAAGGCTGATTAGTCGGAATATTTGGGTGAATGGATAATAACAGGCTAATAAGCCTACCATCTGAATGCCGCTGCACGTCTTTTTTTGACACAATATTGTGGATGCGTTCGCAGCATCTGTGACTAATCTTCAAGTGGCGGGTGGCCCAGTTTGCTGAGCGGCGGAGGGAGGGGCTCCGGGGCTCCAGGGTCTGGGCAGCTGGAGCCAGCCCTGGCCAGTCCCCCGCGTCTGGGGGTGGACCCCGGAGGCCCAGGCTCTTCTAACTGCCCTCTGCTCCCTGGGCAGGGGAGACCCACCACGCAGCCACGGAGGCCAGGAGGCGGGAGGTCTCAGGTCTCTGCTATGGCTTCAGATCCACCCTGAATCCACTGGGTGACTCAAGCAAAGGCCCTTCCCCTGTATAGTTTCAACTTACTCCTTTGCACTACGGCCTCTTTTGTTTTTTTGTTTGTTTGTTTGCTTGTTTGTTTTTAATTACATTCAGAACACTTAACCCAAAATCTACCTTCTTCACACAATTTTAAGTGTACCATACAGTATTGTTAATACAGATGCTATATTGTACAGCAGAGCTCCAGAACTTACTCCTCTTGGGTCACTGAAACCTTATACCCCTTGACGAGCAATTCTCCATTCCCCTCTCTCCCGGCCCCTGGCAGCCACTTTTCTACTCTCTGCTTCTATGCATCTGACTAATTTAGATACACCATTTAAGTGCAATCACACAGTCTTTGTCTTTTTGTGCCTGGCTTACCCCATGCAGTTACACATGGCAGGATTTCCTTCCTTTTTAAGGTCAAGTCATATTCCATTGCATCTGTATGTGTGGGCCTATGTTTTTTCCTTCATCCACTCATCAACAGACATCTAGACCGTCTCCACGTCCTAGCCACCATGGCAGTACCACGGTAACCTTGAACCAGCCTTCTGCTTCCGGGTATTCACACTTAGCCCCTCTACCCAGGACATCCTTTCCCACCACGCTTTTCCTGGTTAACCACTTCCTATTTTTTGGGTTGATGCTTCCTTCAGGAAGCTGCCGCCAGACACTGCCGCCTTACCCAGGGCTCTCTGTGCCACACGGGATCCCAGCCGGGGTCCCAGTGAATACTGCACTCTGTTGCAACTCTGCATCTACTAGCCCACCTCCCAGGTTGAACTCCGAGCTCCCTGATGGCAGAGGCCAGCTCTCACTGCTCACAACTGCATCTTTGGTGCTTGGCATAGCGGGTGGCACAGAAGAGGCAAAATAAAAGTGTGTTTGCTAAAGCCTTGCTCTGCCCATTCCACTGAACTGTAGATTAAGAGGCAAATGGAATCTGGGGTTGAAAAAAATCACTTTGCAAATCTCTAAATTGATATACAAATGTAAGAAATTAGCAGTAATGAAAAAGTCCTTGAAGGTACAGAAATAAAGCATTTCAATTCTTCCAAGAGCTTCACACTTGCTCAATGTGTCACCAATAATTACCCTGGCTTTCCCTTCCCTCATTCGTTGTAATTAAGACATAGTGTTTTTGTTAGGGGAGAAACCAAGGTCCGGAGCAGCAGGAATCATGCAGGGTGCATAAGCCCTGGCACGATGACGCACTGGCTGTGCGGCCCTCGACAAGGCACACAGCCCCTTGGAGTCCCAGCGTCCTCCCGCGTAGAATGGAATTCAGATCTCCACCACCAAGCTCACAGGTGGTTGTGAAAATCAAACGCAGTTAATGTGTACAGAACGGCCTGGAATCTGTAAAATGCTATGGAAGTGTCACTTCAATAGTATCCTGCTGGGGTCTCCTGAACAGTATTTGTTAGAACTCAGATTTCTAGTCTCTAAATCCTGGGGAAGAAGAAGACAGAGGTAAAAAAAAAATGTGGGGTGTCTGATGCATTTCTCCACCAAGCCCACTAAGTATTTACTAACCATTTGGCATGTGCTAGAGGCTAGGGGATAGCAGGTGACTCAAACATGCCCTGCCCTCAAAGACCTTCCAGTCTAGGGGTGCGGGGGGTGAGGCAAACAGACAGGTGAAGACTATAGGGTGCCTCTGCAGAGCTGGGGGCTGGTGGGATGGAGGCACGGTGGACACCGACCCTGGTGGGACTGGCCCTATTCTGAAGGACCTTCAGGAATAGGTGGCGATGCATGGACTCTATCTTATCAGGGATTTTGAACAGGAAAAGGACCAGAGCAGATTCACCAGCTGAAAGAACATTCTGGAAAAGAGGCAAAGAGGCAAAAGCACTGATAAGGGAGACCACGCCAAGAATCTACTCAGAATTTTGCAGAAAAAGAATGGAAATAGAAACCGTGTAACAAAACGGGAGGAAAAAGAGGGAGTCAGAGAGGTATGTTAATTGAAAATATGAGGAAAGAATGTCTAATAAGGGACTTGTAAAGATAAAGACAGAAACAGCGAGGATTAATGGCTCGCCTCCTTATCTGAAGGCCTTCGGAGGCCGTGCACTGCCTACACCATTCATCACTCAGGCCGCGCTCCCGGCTGCAGGACGGAAGCCTGCCCAGCCTCTCAGTCACCCAGGAAGGCGTGGGGAGCAGAGGGAAAGCACGGATGTGGATTCTGAGCCCTGCTCTGGTCTATGGGGCCTGGATGAGGTGGGGAGATACGTAACTGCTCTATCTGCAACCACCGTGATGGGAGGGTCATGGGCAGAGTGCATCAAGGAGCACTAGTTCCCTGGACCCAGGGGCACTTGCATGGCCCTCCCCTTCCCTCCCCCCTTTGCCTAACTCCCTACCCACATCCAGCGAACAATGCTGAGCACCTGCTGCGTGCCAGGTGTGGGGGAATGTGATGCCTCGCTCAGGATCGTGCTCAAGGAGCTCGCCAGGCCTCACCGGGCACTCCACACGGCTGTGAGGTGGACAGAGCAGCATCAGCCCAACCGTGCAGATAGATACGGGACCTGGGGCTAAGAGGGAAAGAGGGAAGGGCCCTGCCAAGCCCTTGGACAACCCAAACCTCTTCTGCCCCCGTTGCAGCCAGGTCCTGCAGCTGTGATCCATGATAGGAGAGCTGGTCCTGTGACTCAGGAGAGCCTCTTCCCAACAGGGGCTGACAGATGCAAGCAGAGCCCTAGTGTGCAAGAGTTGTTCCCAAAGCTTGGCAGCCCCCTAAAAGGCTCCCTCTCCAGTCCCATCACCTGGTCCCGGACAAAACCCCTGCCAGTTTATGTGGATGCCTCTTTCACAAAGAATTAATTGCCTTCTGGGAACCTAAGAAAAATGACCCCACCCTTTCGGACCTTGGTTTCCTCATCAATAAAATGGCTGTTTCCAACTTTGATGACTTCATAAGGGGCCACTAGTAGGGTCATTAGGGTCCTATGAGAACGTACATGAAAGTGTTCCCACGGTACAGACATGATACTTTTGGCAAGACTACATTTTAACCAGAATCACAAGGCAAAAATTTGATTTTTTTTTTTTTTGGCCTATCTATTGAGTTTTAAGGTTTCTTTAAGAGAAAGAGAGAGAGAGCATGCACACTTGAGGGGGGTGGGGCAGGGAGAGGGAGGGAGAGAATCTCAAGCAGGTGCCACATCCAGCACCAGCCTGACTCGGGCTCCATCTCATGACCCTGCGATTGCGACCTGAGCCGAAATCAAGAGTCGGATGCTTAACGGATTACGTCACCCAGGCGCCCCTGACCTGCGGACACTTTTAAGGTCATCCTGATTTCATTTAAATCTAAAATACCTGCTAGAGTTCAAACTCCATGAGAGCAGGGTCTCTGCATTGAACATTATACCTAAGACGCTGCCTACTGTTCAGTGAATACTGAATAAAATTGTAATAAATGAGTGAATGAAGGGGGCGTATTTTAACTCCAAACACTATTGTGTTATAAAATGAATATGGAAGGGCCCCTGGGGGCCTCAGTCAAGTAAGCATCTGCCTTCGCTCAGGTCATGATCCGGGGGCCTGGGCTCCAGCGCTCGGTGGGGCTCCCTACTCAGCAGGGGTCTGCTGCTCTCTCTGCCCCTTCCCTACTCATCCTCCTTACCCTTCCCCCCACCAAATAAATAAAATTAAATTAATACACATACACTGCTGGAAAGGATCTCCTATACAAGGCGACCAGACTCCAGAGTTTGCAAGGAGGGAAAACAAGGGGAAGAGATGAGAAAAGGAAGGACACTGGATGAGTGGCAGGGCAGTGGGACTCTGGCCAGGGGCCCGGGGGGTCCCCAGCTCCGGTTCTTCCCCTCTTACTTTAATGTATGACTTGGGGGAAAGCCCTTCTGCTCTGTCCCTTCATTGTCTTATTTACAAAAGCACACCGGCCGAAGGGTGAGAGGATGTCTGCGATGAAATACATCTTCTGGTTCTCCCACCTTGGGTAGTTTCAAGTGGAGACACGTGCCAGCTTCTTCCTTAAGCTCCCTGAATTCCTACACCCCTCCCGCTGCATACCCCCTCTATAGCCTGCTGGGATAAGAAGATCTGTAAGTTACTTTGAAGGGAAAAATAGATGGATAGCAAGCAAGTAAGGTGTAAGGGTCCTGGGGGAAGGGGGTCGAGCAATCATTTGTCCTAGACTCAGTGATGGAGCCACACTGGGTTTCTGGCCTAGGAGACCCAGGGTCTAAGCCTGTTGCCCAGGCTGGCGGCCAAGGTGCTGCAGCGGTCACAGGCCAGCAGCCGTGCACATCGCCATGGGACTGGCCCTCAGAGGGGCCTGAGCTGTGCTCCTGGACACGGAGCCCATCTCTGAGGGTGGGGGCAAGGCCAAAGGGCTGCAGCATCCTCCCTTCCCAGGTACCCCAGACCCCTGGCAGCCCCAGGCTCTGGGATGCACAGGGTGCTCACGACCTAATAAGCCCTGAAAAAATGAGAAGGGAACGTCCCACGCAGGGAGAAGAAACGAACAGATGTGTGTTCAGGGACCGCGCTGGCCTCTCAGCCTTCATCCGCTGATCTTGAGCATCAACAACGCAAAGTCTGCACCGACTGCACCATCCTGGAGACACGTACCGGCTGCAGTCTACACCATCACACGCTAGACCCAAAAGCAGAAAGATGGCCCACAGCATAGGCCCCAAACAGGCCATCCAGGGGAGGCGAGACATGGAAGGCACGGTGTCAACCATCCGCTCTCGGAGTCGGGGTCCGCGATGCCCACACCCTCCTCTAGCCACCTGGTGCTGTGTCCCGCCCCGCTCAGGAACTGCGGCCTGGCCGGCCACTCAGTCCGGGCTTGCTCGCCGCTCACTGAACTCCGGCCAAGGCTCTTCCCTCTCCAGGTTCAGGTTTCCCATTTCTACATGGAGCAGCAGCTCTCCGGGGAGCGTCCGCCTCTGCATGTGACGAGGCCTCCTTTCCCACAGGCTTCCCAGCGAGCATCTGCCACAGTCACCCTCGGGGCCACGGTCGGTCACCTTCCTACGGAAGGAAGGTCTGTATCGAGTCGTGGCCTGATGCTCACCTGTAACCTGACATCCCATCAAGTCTCCCAACTAGCTACCTGCTGCGGAGAAAGAGAAGAAAAGGGGTAGGGTGCTGGAGGAAAGGAAGGAAAGAAGGGCTGCGTAGAGGCCTCTCCTCCCCAGACGGGAGTCGCAGTCCCAGAGAATGATGCAGGTCTTCCTGCCCCTGTTGCAACCCACACCTGCCGGCCCGCAGCCTGGCCTGCTCTCCTCCACGGACCACCTGCACGGAAGGCTTTCTTCCCGTGCATTCTCCCTTCACGGACCGTCCAAACTGAAAAGCTGTTTAAGATCATTTTGACCAGATGCTTTCAACCTTCCTTCTGCAGCAGAGCCCTTTGTTCAAAAAGATATTTCATACTCAGAACTCCCAGGACCAGCCTATACGAGGGACGGGGACATTTCCTTCGGAGGGAGGGAGCATGTGGCTCCTCTCCACTCGCCCTCAACCACCTTCCCCGCTGGCCCAGAAACACAGCCACAGATCCCTGCAGCCCCAAGGAGTGTGACTCAAGAGCCACCGACCTGCTGCATATGTCCGTACTTTCACAGGTGGCGAGGCCGGGTCCCAGACGGAAGAAAGCTCTTGCTCAAGCCGCGCTCCTAGAAGGTAATCGAGTCAGAAGCAAACTCCAGGTCTCCCCGGCCACCGAGGAGGCGTCTGTCCCATCTGTTCCCTCCGTCCCAGCCTGCTGACACCTCAGCCTCAGAGGGCCCTCGGGGCGATGCTCTCCCCAGAGCACGCCACCGCCTCCTCATCTCCTCCCCCCTTCCCTTGGAGGATCTGCTCACTAACCACCCACACGCAGCGCCAACTCTGCGTTCTGGAAACAGACGGATCAGCCTCTCCTGACCTAGCAGACATATTCTCAGAGTCCTGGGCTTTTCCACAGCCTGCTGTCCCCGCTGGGACTTCCGAGTCTAGGAGGAACCAGAAGGCTTCCTCTCGAATGCCCTTCCCTCCCACAGGTGCGGGCGCAGACACACACACACACACACACACACACACACACTCTTCAGAGCTGCACACAGAGCTGCCAAAACCTGCAGTGAACCGAGAGTTGAACACTGGGTTTGAGCGCCGGCCGCATCCTTTCCACCTGGTTGATACTGTCGGAAACACGTTTCTTTGCGTCTCCGGGTCTTCATATCCCACACCAGCAGCCTTGAAAGTCTGTGGGTTCCCACTGAGATAATGAAGGCAGAAGGATCAATAACCTGTAAAGTGCTTCATACATGTAAGGCATGATTTTATTTGGTAAACCTCTCAGCATTTTCCCTTAGGCCGGAATTAAGTATTTCATCAATGTCAGTTAACGCTTAAGTATTTCCATTTGGCTATTAATTTATTGACGGAGGCTTTCTGAAAAGACATTTCTAATCATTATTTGATCCTGACCTTTACCAAAACCGTGGGATAGTGAGGTTTATGAGGCCATCAGAGCCAGTGGTTGACATGCAGTAGGCACCAAACTCAGGAAACACCTACTATGTGCCAAACGTTGGTCTCTGATGGCTTCACAAAGCTCACAGTCTCATGAGAGGCATAGACACTCTTGACCCTGTGGGCAGTGCTAGGAAGGGAGGGATGGAAGTCCTTAGGGATGCATATCCCAGTCTTGGGGTGGGAGGGCACCAAAGACTGCTGGGAAGAAGTGATGTTTGAGCTAATACCTGAAGGTTGTGTTGGAGTGAGCCAGGTCAAGTAGAGTGGAGATAAGAGCATGGGAGGTGGAGGATCATCCAGATGGAGGGAAGAGCAAGAGGAAAGTGGGGGCCAGAGCGCTACCATGTGGTTGGACCAGGCAGAGAGTGGTCTGGGAGGAGGTGGGGTCAGGAATAACCAGGGGTCAGAGCATGAACGGTTCTGTAAGCAAAGCTATGAAGTCAGAACTGTCACAGCATCCTTTCCTTACAGACGAGAAATTGAGAACAACAGAGATGCAGTGACTTACCCAAGGGCACAGACGGAAAGCATTGGAGGTAGAATGTCAACCCAGGACTCTACTCCTCCCAGATACCTGCGTGGTTGGCTCATCCTCTTGCCTCATTCTCAACTCCGAGTAAATGCAATTTTCTCAGAGAAATCCTTCCTGGCTTCCTTATTTAAAGTAGAACCACCTACCATTCTCTACCCATCACCTTACTTCATTTTCCCTCATGACACATACTACTATTTGATAACATAAATTCACGTATTTGTGCATTCCCTTCTTCTCTGACAAAAACATAAGGTCCATGAGAATTAAAAACTTGGATTTATTCATGGGGTATACCTGGTGCTTATAACAGCATCTTGCATACGGAAGGTTGGATGAATGAACAAATTGCAAGCTGCATAAAACCCTGATACTCAATGCTGTATTATGCTCCTAAGACCGATGGGGAGCCTTTGACCTCAGCTGGCTATGGCAGGAGAATAAGGAGAATGGAAAATCCATGCTGGTAGCAGTATGGAGAATGAATTTGCAGAGAAAGGCAGATCTAGAGGCCAGGAAAACAGAGAAGGGACAACCACACTATCCCTTGCCAGGGAAGATGATAGTCTGGACCGGCGGTAAGCGGAATGGAGGGGAAAGGCCCCTGTTAAACCCAAAGCCTCAGGCAGACAGTCCGCCCCAAGACTTCAGAGCCAACTAAGAGAAGACATCAGAGAAGGATGGTCACAATCCAAGAAGGCTGAGCTCTTCCCATTTCTGAGGACTATACACGAGAATGGCTAAAAGAGTCGCTCAAATTAAATTTTTCCAGAACAGCCTCTGATAAAAGTACATCCTCGATGGGTTGGGGGAGTGGTGTCTTTGAAAAAAAGGAATAGATTTTTGCATTGCCTGATGATGACGGGGATCAGCATCCAAACTATGGAAGTCAGGACCAGGCTCACTTGATAGCCAGAGAGGCAGAGTCCTCTGGAGGGACAGAGCCTGACAGTTGAGGGGTCGCAGGTCACCCACCCCCGGACAGGGCTTCTAGCCTCCTGCACACTCTCTTGCGCATGCCTGCCCGTTTGTGGCCAAGACTGGAGAGACAGAACTAAGAGGTGGCAATTTTCATTCCACAATCCTGGAAGGGAATTCAGAAGAGGCTGCAAATACCTACTATAGTTGCATGCATTCACTTGTTCATTCATTCATTCAATCCCTCCACCAGAGAGCCATTTGGCAAATGCTTACTGACACCCTCCCAATGCTTACTGACCTGCCTCCAGGAGCAGCACTTCCAGGAGGGCAGAAGGAGAAGCATCACGGACCTGATCTCTGTCCCCATGGTGTGAACAGGCTCGAGTTTCCTGCCTGTGTTCTTTGCATGAGGCCATTAAAAAAAAATCAAATTATCATTATGTTTTAGAGTGTTTTCTATTTGTTAGGAACCGGACGTGTCTTGTACCACTTAATCAGCAACTCTAGGAGGCAATTATCATCACTCTCATTTGTCAAAGAAGGAAGCTGAGGTTCAGAGACGTGTAGGGATTTGCCAGAGACGAGGCAGCGGGTGACATGGGAGCATGGACTTCAACCCACACCAGGTTTCCTGGCAAAGCCCTCGCGGGGTCCTACGCAGTTTGGTGCCTCACGTGATTTGCCTTGAGACACTTAGAAGGGTGACTGGCTCTCAGTAGGTACCAAATCAGAAGACCTGCCCTTGGTGCTGTTATCCTCACGTAAGTTACTTCATCCCTGAGTACGGGGCAGTGAAATGCGCTGAAAGGCGAACACTGATGCATCAGAGTTTGGGCCAGAATTACGAAGACTTCAAGAGATGGCACAGAATGTGTCCAGTTTGCTGCCTAGTGCACTGGGTGCTCCTCAGTAGCAGAGTGGGGGTGCTTGACCTCAGGCCGCTCCTGAAGCTCTGAAGGGCAGCACCGGGCCTGGGCACAGAGGGGGCCCTCTGATGAGGCTGTTTTTCTCTCCACACCTGGGGCTACAGGTTAGGAAGGTCACGCAGTCGCCCACATCTGTTCTGTTATGCCCCATTTCTTTCGTGCGAGGGGAGGGAAAAGGAGGAGGAGGGTGCGAGGAGGTGGAAGGAGGTGCTAGGGCATGAGGCCGGGAATAGCAATGCCCTCTGGAATGCCCTGTGGCAGTCAGAGATCCAGGTTCAGGGCCATGCCCGGAGACCTGCGTCGGCCACTGCCAAGGATGTTTCCCACCCATGGAAAGGCTCCCCTGGGCTAGAAAGAGTGGGCATGGCAGGAACCCAGCGAGTCCAGTCCAGCTGGGCACTGCCACCAAAGAGCAAAGCACACCCACGTTCAGTGAGGCCTCTGCCTCCCCTGCCTGGGGGCCCCATTCCGATTCACATCACATTTCTAAAATAAGCAGGGATCGCTTGCCCCACCAGATACAAGGAAATTGAAGTTTGGAAAGTCGTGTAACAGTCACTGGCTGCCTCTGTCCCCCTGACCAGGCAATAGCTGACGTCCGTGTCCAGCAGCCATGAAAGAGGGGATCAGGGCACGATGCAGGGGGTAGTGGGTCTGTGATGACCCCAACTCCCCCAGTCACCCTCGTGGAGAGAACAAAGCTGAACTCGGCTCTGGGACGACTGGCTTCAGAAAATCAGTTGCCTGACCCACTGCTGTGCTTTCTGTTGGGCACCCCGTCCAGCCACACTCTCAGAGGGTTGGATCTGCGTCGAGTGCCAGCTTCGCGGAGGCTCTCTGGGTCTGCACAGTCAGGGCCCGCGTTACCTGCCTTGAGCAGCCTCTAACGTGAGGAGAGAGCACAAAACTCTGACAGCGGGGAGGGTGCACGAGAATTCCAAGGGCGGCTCTGCTTCCGTGGGGAGTTCCTTCCTTAAGCGAGTCACTCAGTCTCTGCGAGCCTCAGGTTTTCCCACCTGCAGCATGGGCGCATCAACAGCTGCCTCCGCAGGATGGTGTGAGAAATACATGCCCAGAGGCCCTGAAGCACCTGGCAAGCTTTAGACAACTGAGGAAGTGGGGTACTAATGACGAAGGCTACCGTTTACTGAGCATTTACTATGTGCCAGACCCTGTCCTAAGCATGTGACAGTGATTAACAGCCTTAAAGAAGGCTTATTGTCGTCACTGGTATGTTTCCTTAAGCCCACTACACATTTCAGTACCATGACTCCGCATGGAGGCTTACAGCAAAGCTCAGCGTTTGCTCAGCCATCCAATTCGACCAACAGATCTAGAGCGACTATGAAGGGCGAGGCCTTCACAGGTTGGGGGGACGGGAGAACCAGATGGGGATCAGTTGTGGTTCCTCATCGGGGAGCTTAGATTCAACGTAAGCAATACAATTAGGGCATTCCTGACTACCGAGAAAATAAAGTAGTGGCATTTGCTGTATCTCCCACTGAAGCCCACGATCATACACACAGTCCACAAATTTGTGCACACACAGATCTCGGACCTCAGAGTTTCACAAAAAAAAAAAAAAAAAAAAAAAAAAAAAATACTTGCCTTTGCTATAATGGCTGTGTGCCAAAATCGGTTCTAATCTCCTCTATTCTATTCCAGTACATTCTGTTCCACCCCATTCTTTTCTTTTTCTTTTCTTTTTGGATTCCAATCTGTCACGTTCTATCCTCCTCTATCCTATTTCATTCCATTCTGATTTTGTTCCTTTCCATTGCATTCTGTTCTATTATTTTCTATTTAATTCCATTCTATTCTCTTACTCTCTTCCATGCCTCTTAAAAATATTTGCTGTGAGCCACTTAGTATCTTACGATTCATTAAATAGTTTCAACCCATCTTTCAAAAAGTACTGATATACTAGTTGTGCATACCTGAGAATCATTCTTGAAATGACATCCTAGCTAACACCAGAATCTTAATAATTGTTAAACAAGTGATTGGAGCTACTCTGGCTGCAGAGGGTGAACACTCAGAACTGACTGGGTGTCTCCACATTTCTAGACACAAACTAACTGGTGAGGACAATTTAGGACTGAGATTGATTATAAAGTAGCCCCTTCCCTGCATTCAGAGAAAGGGTGGGAGGGAAATAACTTAAAATTTTAATTAATTCAGTTATTTTGCAAACGTGTCAGTAGGTTTGCAAACCTAATGTGTGCCACACCTACTGCTGGGGCTGGTGCAGGAAGCAAGAAGATGAATCTTGCCCTCAATGAAATTATATCAAATGCGTACCATGTACTAAAGCATCACATTAAGCCTACATGGTTCCCCTGAGACACTATTGAGCTTTCACCCATTTTACAGATGAGGACACTGGGTCAGAAGTAGCCTACGTTCATGCAGTGATCCACATTAGAGCTGGGATTTAAACCTGGGTTGCTAGAACCCAGATTCTTTACTTCTCACTGGAGCAATCTGAGAACAGGTATCAGAAGAGGTCTCTGAGATATATCTATTTATAGTGGTGAAGGAAAGCCCCTCCCCTTATAAAGCAGAATAGTGTGAGCAAAATACAGGACGAAGGCTATGGAGGAGCCAGGGTTTGCTGGAGCCCAGAATGCATGAGAGAGAGAGGATTTCAGCGGTGCATGAAAGTTATACTGTGCAGAAAGGGGGGAGGATGAGGGCAGCTCAGGTCCCTCTACAGCTGTGTCTGGCTGGGGCCCTCCAGGGCAAGTCCACGCTGAAGGGCAGGGTTGACAGGCTGCTGGCTGAGATTAAGCCTCAGCCCGGATATGGGAAAGGCACAGCTCGTGGCAGGAAACAATTACTTCTTTGGAAGCATACAACTAGAGATGGCCATCTCTCCAAGAAAAAAAATATATATATATATATTTGGTCTGAATTAAAATGATCTCCACATAAATAAAATCCTCCCACTTGAATCACTAACAAAAAATTGCCTCATTCTCAGTTTCACTGATGCCTGGACCCAGCCTGGAAGGGAGGCAAGTGAAGAAGATCATTTCCTCTAGTGGATGATGGGGAGACGAAGACATGGGAGTCAAGACCCACCCTCACCCAGAACTCCTGGTATGGCCCTGGGCTGCCTCTTCCCATGCCTTCCAGGGAGCCAATTCCCTGTTCCTTGAGCAGAGGCTGCTAGGAAAGTGGAGTAGCACCATCACTGGTTCCTAGAATCCCGAGGTGTCTGCTCCTCAGCCTGAGCCACAAGCCCCAGAAATACATCACTGTTTCCAGAAGAGCATTAGGGACATACTTCATCATCAAAAAGACCCTCTTTAAAAAAAAAAAAAAAAAAGACCCTCTTGGAGAGATTAGACACATCTCCCTCCCCTGTAGGTGAGTATGACCTTGGCACAACCCTGGGTGAAGAGAATGACTTCAATTGATGCACATGAGCCTTTCTGAAGATGGGGAGTTGGGGAGTGGGTGAGAGAAGATATAGGGAGCTGTTAGTTATTGAGTTCTGTGGCATGTCATGCACGCATGGTGCCTAACTCATTCAATCGTGGATAACTCATTCGACTGTGATGCTTCATCACTGCCTATGTGCTGGGATTCCCGTGTTAAAGGTAAAGCAGCTGAGGCCTAGAGAGCTTCAAGGATGTATCAAGGTCATCCAATTGATGAATGAAAGGGGTTGGATTCAAACTTTGGTTGGTGCGTACACAAAGCCCAAGTTCATCTCACCATATTATGACGTCCCTTGATTATGATATAATGGGAACCCTAGACCGTGCTAACCTAACATAAAAAGGGAGAAGTAGGAAAGGGGAAGAAGGGAGGCGAGACAGAAGAAGAGAAATTGGTAATACTCTTTCTCCCATGACCACCACCATTCCACCGCCACTACCGTAACTCAGGCCCCCTCTCTCCCTTTCTAAATCAGTTTCACGTTCAACACCATACTTGATGTGGCAAGAAGAACACATACCACTTTTTCTGCATCTAAGAGATGGGCTGATTGAAGTTCAGAGAGGTTAACTGTTGATGGATATTCAGCTACAAACCTAAATGGAATTGAATTCAGAAAGTTTTAGCTTGATAAAAGGGAAGACTTTCAACAGTACTCCTTGGACTGTTTTTATAGTACCACTCATGGTAAAAAAAAAAAAGGTAATAATGATGATAAAATTTCCTTTCCCCCCCCCCCAGCTTTAGTGAGATATCATTGACAAGTGATATTATATAAATTTAAGACCCTTTCTTTTCATACTATTGGTGAGAAGATGAACTGGTGCTGCCATTATGGAAAATAGTATAGGTTTCTCCAAAAATTACAAATGGAAGTACGGTATGACCCAGTGATCCTACTTCTGGGTGTATATCCAAAAGAAATGGAATCACAATCTCATAGAGATATCTGGACACTTATTATGCTCACTGCAGCATTATTCACAACAGTCAAGACATGGAAGACATTTTTCAATGGGACTCAGTCCACACATACACACACACACACACACAAACACACACATCAAAACTTCAGAAACAAGGCTTATCCTCACTTTCTCCAATCCACTCTGATATTCCCCATTCTATACATTCCATCCCGGGACACCTGGGTGGCTCAGCAGTTGAGCGTCTGCCTTTTGCTCAGGTCATGGTCCTGGGGTCCCTGCCGGGAGCCTGCTTCTCCCTCTGACTAGGTCTCTGCCGCTCTCTGTGTCTCTCATGAATAATAATAATTATATAGTACATCCCATTCCATTTTGTTGCAGAATGGATGTTCCTGAAACATTACATGGATTTAATATCTTAGTAAAGGGTCAAACACAGGAGTGAGTTTCAGGGCATAAAAGCATGAGAAGTAGCCCAAAGGATCCAAAGGAATCCCACATGGAAGGAAAAAAAAAATAGATTCATGCTTCACTGCTAGAAATGGCAGGACTAAGACCAAAGAGAGGAAAATAAATGAACACAAAATTTAGGTCACAATAAAGAGGTCTTTCGAAATAGGCAAAACTGTCCGAAAATAGAAAAATCGCCTTAGGAAGTAGTGAGCTCCCTAGACCTGGAGCTATGCAAGTGAACCTGCAGATCACTTGACAAGGATGCTGTAGATAGAATTGAAGGTGACCTCTAAGTTTCTTTCTAGGTCTGACACACAATTTAATGTCTTTTTCTCATTTTTCTCCCTATGACAGCAGCCATCACAGGAAATTTTGTTTTTGATGTCAGAGTCAGAGGGCACAGAGGAGAAATAGAGATGCTGAATGTTGGTTCCACCAGCAAACTGGGAGATGTAATACACCTCTCTCCACTCTGAGAAAATAGAGAAAAATGAGGAGCAAAACAGCAGTCTAGGGGGAGGAATCGAAGGTAGAGAAGAGTACAGGAAATCAGAGAGAAGGGGAGATGTGTTTTAGTTCCCTTCTTTCTTTTCTCATTGTAGGCCACAGGGCCAGCCTCATTTTCCTCTGCTATGCAGTGGGGAGACAGCTGAACTACATCTCCAAAGACTACTGCAATTCTCAGTTTCTAGGTGCCCCAGAGCCTTACTCCTGGATTCCCCCGTCCGTGCTCACGACGCCAGCTCAGCAGCTGAGGACGGTAAAGGGAGAACGGAGAGCGACTTAGCCGCACCTTTGAGGGAAGAAGGAAGGAACGATTATGGCCCATGCCCGTGGCCTTGTGCTGACTTAGAGAGACTCATCCCATCAAATGTGTGGGTCATGGAGTTCAATTCATTAATTTTGGTGGTGGAGGGAGGCTGACAGGCCTGGTGCTGACATGAATAATGATGGATCACCAGGAGAGGGCCTAGGAAAATCTGCAGCTTAATCAGACCCAGAGAGTCTCCTCTGGCATTAATGTAGGCCAAGTGCTTTGCAGCCAATCAGACCCAATTTCAATTTAATGTTGCAAATTGTTACCACGCTGCTCAGCCTCTCAACCACAACTCAGACTCAAACTGGGTTACGCATTTGTTCTCTTTTCCTGCTCATTTGGAAGCACCTGCCTGGTCATTGTCTTTGCTACAGCTTGCAGCAGGGGAGGTGACTGGATGTAGCAGCACGAATTCAGGGCCACACAAAGCCTGGAGCCAGCATCCCCACTCCCCCACCTTGCACTCTTGTTTCTAAAGCCCATTCTTTGCTTGTTTATAAATATCTGCTGCTTCTCCATAGCCAGCAGAATAAAATCCAAGTCTTTACCATTGGACTTCTCAACCCTTACCACCCACCATGCTTCCCCAAATAACCTGTGCCTCAGTCACAACACATCACTTCCACTCCCAAAAAAGTGCTGCGCCCCCAGATCTTGAAGCCTGTCTGCATGTGCTCTGCCCTCTGCCTGGAACACCTCTATTTGCCCCTCTCTGTTCTCCATCTCGCCCACATCCATGATCCTTTACTCCAGAGAACGCTGGCCAGAGAAAAAGGCAAATGCCAAACAAGCAGATCCTTTAGAGGCAGGGATTGCTTATTTCACTTTTTGCCCAGAGGAGACACTCAATATAAGTAGAATCAATGAATTAACGACCGTGTGACTTTGGACAAGGCATTTCAAGTTTCCATCCCTCCGTTTTCTCAGATGAAAAACGATAAAAATAATAAAACCAGCTCCCACACATATATTAGTATGACTACTCATGAAGGACACCTCCCTTCTCAGTGACTTTGAGAGCCCTCCCTGGGTGAAATTATCAACGTAGCTCTTGCCCTCCCAAATGCTTCTCTCTCAGCTGCCCTGTGCTTCCATTTCTCTGCAGCTCAGTTTCCTTATATAGAAAGTATTTGGGCAGCCCCGGGTGGCTCAGCGGTTTAGCATCGCCTTCAGCCCAGGGCCTGATCCTGGAGACCGGGGATTGAGTCCCACGTTGGGCTCCATGCATGGAGCCTGCTTCTCCCTCTGCCTGTGTCTCTGCACCTCTCTCTCTCTCTCTCTTTTTCTCTCTCTCAGTGTCTCATGAATAAATAAATAAAATCTTTAAAAACTAAGTATTTACTGAAACTCAGCGGGTTGGAGAAATTGAGAGACATCATTTATTCATCCTTGCTTTTAATATATATGTCAGAGGCAAATTATTGAAACAATGAATGGAAAAGTGATGACCACAGGATGAGGTACAGAGTGGATGCTCCATGAAATCTTTCTACCTCTTTATCTCCCATCCTCTTCTACTACTCCCTTTCTTCCTTCCCTTCTTTTATTACTAGCTCCTACCATCTTCCTTTCTCCCCAAGGCACAATTTTTGAAACTCTCGTGGCCCTGGGGGAAGCGAGTCAGGCACAGCCTAACTTTACCCCTGAGGGCCACCACACAACTTTTAAGCCATCTGCCCTTTCAGCCGGACACATGGGTGCAGAACGGGGAGATGACAGTGATTCTGTCCCTGCCAACTGTTACATGTGCTGGGTTCTGGGCTCCTTGAGCAAGTAACCATGTGAACTGAGAGTGAGAGAACTCCTGCTGTTCTTCTAAGGACCCATCATTAGAAGCTCATCTCATCATCTCACTCTACCTCCTAGCAAAGAAGTGCCAAGACTAAGGGAAAAATCCCAAGCCATGCGGTTTCAGATCCAAACCTGATGTCTTGGTAACATATTCATATCCCTTAGTATCTAAGTAAATTTCTCCAAGCTTGTCAGAATCTGTGTTTCAGGGACCCACATCCTACCTGGTGTCAGGAAAACGTCAATGTTATTAAGAAGGAAAAAAAAGGTCAGGAATTGTGATTTCTTGATGTGGTCTTTAAATGGAGTCACCAAATGAGGGAACTGAAAGGGCTTGAGAGTAACATTGTGTAGGGGGAGGTAAAGGGGATGTCACAGCTCCCTACCATTAATTAACTGTATGACCTTGGGCCATCTATTTCTCTCTGAACTTTACTTTTTTTAATCTGTAAAAATAAACCTAGTTCAGCTCAGTGAAAAATACTGGACACCCACCATGTGCCTTCCAGACATGAAGCTAGACACAGATGCAGAGACAAAGACCTTATAGATTAAATCAGCTGGAAGGACCGATTTTGAAAGCACTCCATACATTACAACGTGTGCTACAGAAACACTCTGTAACTCTTTCAGTTGTGTGTAGGTATATAGGTGTATGTGTGTGTACGTGTGTTATTCCAGTGAGTGCATAGAAATTCGAGGACCATATGATTAGTAAATAAATCCCTCTGACCCCCAAGTGTTTAGTATGAATGAGATGTTCTCCTAGGCACTGTGGACAGAACAGCAAATATAGCCAAGTCTCTACTGTCATAAAGCTTACCTTCTAGTGATAAGAAAGTCACATTTGAGAGGGATAAGAAGGAACCAGGGGCTTTTCCACTTAGTTATGGAGGCATAATGGCAGGTGGGCCTTTGATCCTAAATAGGAACCGAGACAAGCTGAGGCTGAATTCTTCAGCTGAAATCAGGCCAAGCAGCACAGTAGTTTGGGAATCTGATTTTTCAGCACCAGAGACAGCACCCCACCCCCTCCCACCACGTCCATCCCATCCCGTCCATCCTATCCCTAAGCTAAGCTATTGCTAAGGGAACTCATCTGTTAAAATGACTTGAAAGACCTTACAGAGCCTCAGAGCAGGTGGATGTATGTGCAGCACTGGATGCCACTTTCATCATGCCTAATTTGTTCAGGAGTTGTCTACATAGGCAAAGGTTTTCCCAATAAGTGCCCAGCCAAGCTTCCTCCTTAAACACGGTGGACTCAAAAGTCAGAAATAAAAAGCAATACCACATTACTTCTTTAAAAATGTCTCCAATGACTCTCTCCTCATTCTTACCTCTGCTCTCTATCTCCTCTACCATCTGTAGCCCTAAAGTGTGCATTTGACTGGAAATGTATCACTCAAGGCACCTGTGGTGGATTGAAATTGGTTAGGATCTCATGGTTTCATCCAATTTCAGCTAGCAGCAGGCAAGGAGGGGAAAATGTTCAGTTATAGGCAACCCCATCCTTTTTGCTTTTGTTAAAACAAACTTTAGAGAGAAAGGTTGTTGTTTTTGTTCTGTTCCTTTTCTTCTCCTCCTCCCTCCTTCTCCTCCTCCTCCTTCTCTTCCCCTCCTTCTCCTTCTTCCTCCTCTAGGGAACTTTTTCCCTTTGGAATTATCTTGCTGAATACTTTCATGAAATCTTTTAGGATATATCCTTAAAAATATCCTTCTTGGGAGAGATAGTATTCTTTATTGCTTAGAAAAAATATTATATCAACACTTTTTTTTTTTGATCAGCATTATACTAGCCTTTTCCTTAAATACTTGAGACTCTAAAATCCGGAAAAAAAAAAAACACATAACTTTTCTTAAAATGTCTCCCATGATTCTCACTAGCTGATTTCATCATCTAGGAACCAGGGAACCACATAAACAAGATAGTAAATCTGGGCCTAGGGATTCCCAGGGCCTCATCTAGGAATAGAGAATAGAATTTATATCATTAGGATCAGGTATTTGCTTTTGCTGGTGTTAGGCATAACCATAAGATATGAACTCCAAACTTCAGGATATAAGAAAAAAAAATATTTAAAAATCCCTAATTTCATCCCCTGCCTAATATTGGATACCCCACCCACATTGTGGTTGATTTTTTAAAACCTCCATAGCATCTCTTTCTTCTTCTCTTATAACAAGGATGTACTTTTCCTTTGAGAGACTAAATGATACCCCTTTCAACACTTACAATATATGTGGTCTGTCTCTGAATTACCCTAGTCTAGGTTCAGGAGTAGCCACTTGACCCAGGGTTGACCAGTTGGCACAGCACAGGGACTTATTTGGGGCTTGTGGTAGGTAGAATAATGCCCCAAAGATGCTGATGTTTTTATCCCTGGAACTTGTGAATATGTTAGGTTACATGGAAGGGAGAACTAAGGCTGCAGATGGAACTAAAGGTGCTCATCAGTTAAATTTCTGATGGGTAAGTAGTGCTTGATTCTACAGATGAGCCCAGTATAATCACAAGTGTCTTTACAAATGAAAGAGGGAGACAGAAGAAGAGGTAAGAATGGTGTGGTCTGAGAAGAACTCGGCTCACTTGTATTGGTCCCCTAAATGGAAAAAGAGGCCACAAATCAAGGGATATGGGCAGCCTCGACAGGATGGGAAGGCAAGGACACAGCTACTCCCCTAGAGCCCGTGGAAGGAACGCAGCCCTGCCACTGCCACTGATGATAACCCACTGAGAAACACTTCAAATTTATGAACTGCTGAACAGAAAGATAATAGATTTGTGTTGTTATAGGTCACTAAGTTTGTGGCGATTTGTTGCAGCATCAGTAGAAAACTAACACAGATGCTTAAGTATCAAATAATCTTATCATGACCTGGGGAGGGTTTGCCCAAGAATGAAACCTACCCAGAGGAAACCAGAGTAAAGGAACAGAGGCATATTCCTGACGGTGTTGTGTGGTCATTTTGACCTAGCCATTCCTGCACTACAGGTAGCCTTAGATACTTCAGTTCCTTGAGGAATTAAAGACCTTATTTGTCCTTTAGCCAGTTTGAGTTGGATTTATATCACTTGCAAATTAAAAAAAAAAATCCTAACATAGGCACAGTGGAGAAAACACCACTTCTCGAAATATCCTATTCCAATTTTGGGTACTTTTGTTATTGTGTCTTTTTTAAAATAGAGCTAGAATCAGCTGCCATGTGGCTTTCTCCCCAATGCTTCTTCTGTCCTAAGGCCACACAGGACAAATTTAACTCCCACCTCTCCGTAAGAGATATTTAAGATTTGAAATAATAATCCCCACCAAGATAAGATCCCCAAGTGTTCTCTTCTCCAGGCTAAATGCTCCCAGTTATTTTCGGAAAGGTGGTAGTACGGTGTTGATGGCTTTCACTACCCTGTGGTTAATCTTCTCTGGGCACATTCATTTCTCATCAGGATTTTTTTAGTACAATATTCCAGGAAATGACTAACCAACCCAGAACATCCCTGTTCTAGGTGAGAGACTTTTATTGATGAAATCTAAATAGAAAAAAAAAAAAAAAGCTTTTTTTTTGTTGTTGTTGTTGTTGAACACTGTTACTTCACTCAGCTTATCATCCAGCAAAATCCACATGTGCTTTTCCTATAGCTGCTGCTGAGTCATTTCTCTGCCCGTTTCTGCACGCACACCCTACATTTCTCCCTCATTTACTTATGAATAATGTTTTGAAGTGCACACAGGTCTTTCCGTTTACACCTACTGAATTTCATCATGTAGAGAAGCAGATAATGAGTAAAACACAGGATTTCAATTCAGGCAAGCCTGGATTCAAATCCTGGCTTTACCACCAACAGCCACCTGAACTTTGGCAACTACATAATCCCTCCCAACACTACCTCCCTCATAATAAAACAATAATAGTACCTTCCACAGAGGGCTGTTGTCAAAACAAACAAGATAATATATGGAAAACGCTTGGCATAGTGCCTGGTATGTACTATGCTCTCAGAAAATGGTACCTATTATTATATTCAGTCAGAAAAAAAATAGGTCAGAGCTTTCAAGCTCAGGATTGTCCTCTTCCATGTGTGCAAATGAAAATGTTAGTGCAGGAAGAGAAGACTGAGGAGGGTGGGGGAACTAGGAATGAGGCAATATGATCAGCCTTCCCATATTCTGGGTTTACATCCAAAGGCAAAGACCAATGTTCTTAGAAAACAGGACATCCAAACTTCCCTAATCCTGAGCATGTTAAATTTAGGAGTTCATCTTAAAAATGGGAACTGGTAGGCAGAAAGCATACAGATTTCCTTAAAACAAGAAATCAACTCCTGAAAACCACATACCTACAGGAGAAATCAAGGTGTTTGGGAACTAAAACCTCAGAATGAAAACTTTGGGAAGGATTCTGGAAACATCTGAGCCAGTGTCTCCCCTTATTCATCAGGAACGTGGCCCCAGACAATGATACTGTTTTGCTCTGCTTCAGCGAGCAGATCTGTTTCTGAACCAATTAGAAGTTGAGGTCATTTGTTTTTGTTTTGTTTTGTTTTGTTTTTTTCTCACCTGGACCCAAACTTCCTGGACCAACAGGCCATGAAAGAAGCTCATTTGAGTTTGTCTTTCTCCAGAAGAAATTTGGAAAACCAGGATTTGAGCATACATGGATGTCTGGAAAGTGATTACAGGGAAACACTGGTAGGAGATGGGGAAATCAGACAGGGAAAGGAGGGAAGCCAATGAGGGATGCTTTATTAAGCCAGTCAGATGTTACAGTGGGCAACAGGAGAGAGGTTTATCCTGCTAGGGTGGCAAAGGTAGTGGGGTATGTATTAACCACCTCCCCGCCACCCCTCCCTGCAGTCATCAGTTAAGAGCTGTCCCTGAAGGTCCGATGGTTCTCCGGGAGCCTGCCTCAAGGGTGGGCAGAAAGGCATCAAGCTGCCACAGAGCCTTTAGCCGGTGTCACGTGTGCTGGCAACTGGAAGGTGATCCAGCTTTCATGGGAAGGGTCAGTGCTAAGGAGATCTTGTAGCTGGACCCCAACAGTGTCTGCTACAAAGTTCAAATAACAATGAGACAGACTCTCTGAATGAGCCTTACACTACCAACCCACGGACCAATTCAGAAATAATTATGAGTCCCACGCTGGCATTCTGAGATGTTGAAGATACAGAGAAAAAAATACCCAAGTGCTTGATGACTCCGTTGATGCAAGTAGCCACATCCCTAGACAACAGTTCTTCAGAATCAGAAATAATTCTAGGTAACATGGGTGAGAATCCCCCCGCGATTTTAATGGGTAGGAAGTCTCCTAATACCCTGAGGTTCGTGCATGCTAATTTGTGTCTGGAATACTTCCTGTCAACCTCAATCTTTCAAGAACCATCTCAAAGGCCACTTCTTCCATGAGATTCGTTCCAAGGGCTAAACGAGATAATCTAACATGCTTAACTCCCAGTGACCCACACCAGATACCCCCAAGGCATGCCAGGCATGGGCAGTTGGTACACATCCCTGCATTCCCCAACCCTGAGCTTCAAGCCAGCCATCTTCTGTCATTGAGTTCTTATGGAACCTTGCCAACAATTCAAGCTGTTCTAAGTGACTGCCCAAAGCTAAGAGAGAGGAATAGGAAGGATCTGTAACTCCCTTCCTTGCCAAATACCATGGGAACTGGTAGTAAACACATGTTCAAAGCTAAAAGGAAGCATGCATACAACATACAACACACGGAACATACAACACACGCATACAGAAGCATAGAGACTATCAGTGTAAGAGACACAGCCCTACCCCCCTTCCTCAGCTAGGTATATTTTAAGATAAAACCCGGGAACAAGATGGGGCAAGTTAGGTGTTTTTGTACCGATCCACAATGACCTTTTCCTAATTGAGTTAAAAAGAGCCTCCCTGAGCCTCAGTGTGATGGTTACTGACAGTGTCATGGTGACGTCAATTAAAAGCCCCTATGTTAGAATGAGGGCAACAAAGCTGGTGAGGACAGCACAGCCCCTTTCTCCTTGACACCTACCCTGACCCATGTCTACCACCTTGAAAAGAGGTTGGCTTTACTAAGTGGCACCTTTTCTCTTCTTCCTGTCTCCTTTTTTTTCTCCTCTTTATATTTTTGTTTTTGTTTTGCTCTAAGATCCCTTTCCTCCACTGCAGTAATAAATCACTGCCAGCAAGATCACTGATGAATGCTAAATGAGTGGGGGAAACCTCACAAAGAAAGAGGATATTTGCAGAGTCTCAGTCTCTCTCCCAAATATTTATTAATTACGGTGGTGGTGGGATCCCTGGGTGGCGCAGCGGTTTGACGCCTGCCTTTGGCCCAGGGCACGATCCTGGAGACCCGGGATCGAATCCCACGTCAGGCTCCCGGTGCATGGAGCCTGCTTCTCCCTCTGCCTGTGTCTCTGCCTCTCTCTCTCTCTCTCTCTGTGACTATCATAAGTAAATAAAAATTAAAAAAAAAATTACGGTGGTGGTTTCGACAAATAACCACACATTCTTTGGCACATCGCCCTCCAGAAGGCAGACCTTAATCCCTTCCTCCTTGGGCATGCTGGACTCAGTACCTGACTTCTAATAGGGTATGGAGAGAGAAAACTGGGAACTTCAGAATGGAGAAACTTGGCAGACACCACCCTAACGTGATCTGTCCTGAGGCTTATCGAGAGTATGTATCTCCTGATATGATGATGCCGGAAGGCCATGCCATGTTTGCAATGTTCTTCCTCTGAATCTGTAGTCTCAGTCTAATTATGAGAAAGCATCAGGCAAATCCAAAACAAGAGGCAACCTGCAAAATACCTGACCACTACTCTTCAAAAATATCAAGGTGATAAATGCAAGAAAAGCCTGAGGAGGAAGAAACCAAGGAAACAGGACAACTAAAGGCAGTATGGTACCTGGGATTGGATTCTGGAACAGAAAAAGGACATCAGTGAAGAAATTCAGGCCAAAGGAATAAAATGTTCAGTTAGCAGTACTGTAGCGATGTTCACATTTCAGTTTTGATAAATGTCCCAAGGTTAAGAAAGAGGTTGACAGCAGGGGAAGCTGATTAAAGGCTGTATGAGATTTCTCTGTATTTTATTTACAATTCTTTTGTAAAACCTAAAATTATTTCAAAATCAAGAGTTAAGGGCACCTGAGAGGCTCAGTCCATTAAGCATCTGCCTTCAGCTCAGGTCATGATCTTGGGGTCCCAGGAACCAGTCCCGCATAGGGCACCCTGCTCAGCAGGGAATCTGCTTCTCCTGCTCCTCACCTCGCCTGTGCTCCCTGTCTCGCTCTGTCTCTCAAATAAATAAAATCTGTCTTTAAAAAGTTAAAAAAACACAAAACCAAAACCAAAACCAATCTCTTTTCTCAGTGATAGTGTTGAAAGCCTCGGGACGGTATGCCAGGGAGCTGGTTCCTGGCTTCAGCTTGCTCAGGGATTCTGGCCTTGAAGGAAATTCCTCTCTCAGGACACAGTCCTTCCACCTGCTACATGATGCGGGGTAGAGGGAGTTGTGGTTTTCAAGCCCTGATCATTAGGGCAGAACTCTGGTGGTGTGTGGGGTGAACTAAAGCTAACAGATCCTTGTCCCCCTCACCAACTCCAAGCTTCCAGCCAGAGCAGATCCACGTTCATGTATTAGGCGTCCATATAACATTTCATTTGGTGAAAGGTTTCTGGTGTAAAATGTTGAAAGACAGGACCGGAATAGATCATTTACAAGGTTCCTTTCTAAACTTATATTCATCCTCCCCCGCCACGTCTTCCCTGAATTAACTAAGAATGACTTAGAGACTCCCCTCCCTCACTGGGAGTTTTCTGTGGGTGGAAGTCATGCCTGTTTACCTCTGTTGATCAGTCCCCAGCCTGTGTTGTGGGACAGAGTAGTCAGTACCAGGTACTCAGGTGCTGGGCTGGATGCTAGGAATCCACTAAGCTCCTCTTGGAAAGTGAGTGTGAAACATATCCCCGACCCCAGAGGCTTGCTAGTATCATCCACTGCCAAGAGGTCTTGATTAAGAGACAAAGCTGTAAATTACTGACCAATGTCCCCATCCTTGCCACATTTTAGGACCTGAATCAGTTTCCTTTCCTCTAGGAACCTTCCCTGATTCCTCCAGCTGGACGTGACCTCTTCTTCCTCTGTGTCTGCACTGCCTTTGGTCTGCGCCTCTGACATGGTGCTTTCCCGTCTTCCCTGAATACTTTACCCAACAATCCTACCTGAAGACACAGAAGCCTTCGCCATGGAACCTCATGCAGCGCTTACCACGGTGCTCTATGCGTATGAGATGTGCCATGAACGTTGAAGGAGAGGATGAATAAGCTCTAAGCCTTGTTTCAAGGACTTCAAAACAAGAGCCTGACAGTTTGAATCCAGGTCTGCCATTTCCTGTAGTGTAAACTTAGACAAGATGCTTAATGCCCCTAGGGCCACGATCTCAAGCCAGCCTCTGGCTGGGGTCCAACACAGTACTTGACACAGTGGGTGGGTGTTCAAGAAATTATTAGTTGAATAAATAACTACACTGTAGCCTCTCTGAGCTTCAGTTCCTTTATCTGTAAAATAATACAATTGCCTACCTTGCATCACTGTAGTGAGATTAAATAGCAGAGCACAGTTGTGCATTGAGCATGACGCCTGGTGCATGGCAATTGCTCCATAAATGCTTGTTTCCCTTCTAGTCTTTCCCCATCAGGTATTTTCTCCAATGAGGGGACTAACTTAAGCACTTCTCCCAGCCATGTGCTTCATTATGGAGGCCAAATTAAGAATCCAAGGTGCTTACATTTGAGAAAAAGCAAAAGATGCTAGACCATGGAGTGCAGCATGGGGTATAATGTATTCACAGTACTCAGCTAAGAAAACATCCAGGCCCCCAGTTGAGAGACTAACACAGCACCATTAGCATAACAGGTGTCTTTGCTACAAGAATGACACTTTAAAGACAAATCCCCCCAATGCATTCCCCAAACACAGGAGTGCATATTTAATTACACCTAATGCCATCTTTTCCCTCCAGCTCTGTGCTTGGAGGGGACACAAAACTCCACCAACTTGGGAAGATTTTTATAGAAATGGCTGGAATCCAGAAGTGCTTCTTAGCTCCAATGCCCAAAGGAAAAATGTCAACAGTGGTGCTTCAGGGAAGGAGCTGTGGGCTTTCTCGGTTTGCTTGGAGAACATCTAGCTGAGAAAGAAAACCATGGTATGGGAAGAGCAGAACGCACGGGGACCCATGAGAGCTGAGGTTCACTGTGGGCAAGGCTCTGGGGTGATCTCTACCACAGATTATTTTCGATACACAGAGCAAACAAAATGGTGTAGATAGAAACCATTCCAATTTTTATGGAAGGAAACTGAGGTTAGGAAGATTTGAGTCATTTTCCCAGGGTCACATAGTTAAGGACTGAGACCCTTGGGGTTGAACAGTCTAGCCCCAAGCCCATGTGTCGTCTTCCCCATCTGTTGTCCCAGTGGCTTTCACTTAGTGGGCACATGTTCTATGACATCTATGCATTTTGCCACTAGTTTCACACACATCATCTCACGGTATCCGTACCCCATTCAGTCGTGTTTTCTCTATTTTACAAAAGAGAAAACTGAGGCTGAAATAAATTAATTCACTTCTCCAAGGCCACAAGTAGAGGTAATATAAATCTGGGATTTAAATGCAAACATATCCATTTTTGCCTTTTTTTTTTTTTATCCTCAATGTCACACTAACTTTCGTCGTGAGTTTGAAGAAGGGAGTTCCCATCAACGGGCATTGGTTTTTGGCATTTTAAAAATGAGGGTCTTATAAGCAAAGATCTTCAAATTTCCTTCTACCTCTCACATATCATGATTTTCTGTGCTTCTCTGACATGAGCTGTTCTCTCTTTGCCACCTCAGGGCATCCCTAACTTTTTAATTATCCCCGGGGGATGCTGAGATAGTTGGCAAAAGGCAGGTTTGGCTTTACTCTTGAGTTGCTGTGTGATCTTAGACATGAAAAATTTTCCTAAGTGTCAACCAGGGCTATTAAGACTAATAATAATAGCTACAATACCAATGCCTACATAACTAAGAATGGTTTTGAAGATAAAACCCATCAGCTGATTATTGTCTTAAAACTGTCCAAGCATTGTACAAATATGAGCTAGCTTTATTGTCGTTATTATTGCCATTATTCATAAAGTGCAATGCATTCATTGAGGGGAGCCTACGTCAACATAGAGTTGACTAATGAAAGCATAAATGGTCCTCACTGGTCCCCACATGAGAATCCGTATGTTTTGCAAGATCCACCCTTTGCAATCCCTCGCTTCGCTTTTAACAGACACTTTCAAACGATTACTCAGAACATTACTGGGAAGATGAGGAGGTTCTGCTACAGCACAGAAGCTAGAGGCACAGCCCTGGGCCTCTCATAACCCAGCGTTCCAGCCTGAGCTCCATCACGTCTAACAACAGAAACTGAATCCTGGTTATCTCACACTTAAAAGGCAGTTACCAATAAATCAGATAAGGTACCATGCCTGGCACAAAAAGACTCAGAAGACTATGCTATTATTAATACCAAAATGTTACCGACGCGCCCCAAATGCAGCAGCCAAAAGGATGGCCCTTGGACTCGCGGGAATGGGACGGGCAGGAGGGCACAGGAGCTCCTTTTCAGTGCCCGTCTCCCCGTGCCCCTGCTCAGACACGTACCCTTTTACATAGCGGTAAAGGGTGAAAAACACATTTGTTTAAAATCCATCTGCTTTTTATAACTTCCAGAGACCAAAATCTGCACGGGCAGCAGTTCTCTGCGGCTCCTAATTAATTCCTAAACAAAGACCGCTCTGGCAGCCGCACAGTTTATGAAGCCGGTTGACCTCCTGATGCAGAAATGATGACACAGATGTTGTTACTGTTTCACAAGCTCATTTTTCACTTTGCACCACTTGGGCAGGCCAGCCATGTCTTCACCTTCTGAGGAGCAGGAGGTGGTTCCCGGGGTGGCTCTGAGACCCCAGCTGTCACCTCCCGTGGCTGCTGGCCTTTTCCCAACAAGCAGCCTGGAGGGGGGGGCGGGGACACAGACCAGAAAATCATCAGCCTGGTCTTTGATTTATCTAAGAGATTCTCCAAGTGCCGAACCTCCAGTCTACACGGCGTCTAGGACACCGGCAAGGATGGTCACAGTCGGTGTGAACTCAACATCTATTATGTGCCAGGTGCAATCCCCAGGATTCTCCTGTCTTATCTCATTCCATTCAACACAGTCTGTGAAGATAGGAGTTAGAGTCCTCAGTCTAAAGCCCAGAAGACAGGATACTGGAGAGACAAGGAGAGGTTTTGCACCTTCCAGCTCCCTCTCACAGAGCACGTCCTACCGGCAGGGCCCAAGGCGCTTCCCCAGCACCTCGCTGGGGCCTCACTGAGGCTCCGACAGGATAGAAGACCTGTGCCAGGAAAACTAGAAGCCTAGCGAGGTGCGGGCCCCTCCCTAGGTCAGCTGTCCCTCCCTCCTCCCGGTGCTGACTGCTGCCCTCGCGCCGAGGACGTGGGCTCCAGACCCAGAATCCGGGTCCTGCGTGGCCTCGGGCAATCTCAAGTCTTCTCGTCCAACAAATGGGCACATGCTTACCCACCCCATCCGTAAATCATCATTAGCAGGCAGATTTTTGTAGAACTTCATGAAGTCGCGTGTGACAAAGACGAGAGTGACATATGAAAGGCACTCGACAATTTTTGTCTCGCAATAACTAAGTGGAAGCTGTGATCCTCAGCTGTCTCCCAGCAATCTGTGAATCCACACCCAGCCCTCGACGCTGTGAAAAGTTCATGACTGGAACACATGACGAGATCATCCAACAGCCTCTCTCCCAGCCCATTCACCTGAAAGTTTCCTGAGCTGCTATTAGGTGCCAGGCACGCCCCCGCTGCTTCTAACAGCCCCCTCCTGTCCTCTCTTCCCTCTCCAGTCTGTCCCCTTGCTGCTTCGTGAGCACCTCGCCCCCACCACACTCCTTCTGCTTTTCCCCTTTGTTACCAGGAACAATTTCGGAGGAAAAGGAAAACATCCTTCCAGCTCCCCTCACGCCCCCTCCCCCGCCACCGGGAGGGGGTGGGGTGCCGATCACAACACTGCCCTGGCAGCTCAGCCTGCCCTAATGGGATTCCACAGGTTCAGAGGCTTCCACAGCACAGACTCTTCTCTTCTCCATCCTCGAGGCCAGAAGCCTAAGGTCAAGGCCCGGACAGGGCCAACTTGCGGCTCCCACACGGCGGCCGTCCCACGGTGTCCTCACGTGGCCTTTCCATTGTGAACATGCTCCACTGGCATCTCTTCCTCGTCTTACAAGGGAACCAGTCCTATTGGATTAGGGCCTCACTCTTACGACCTTACTGAACCTTGATTACTTTCTTGAAGGCTCCATCCTCAAAGACAGTCACGTGGGGGCACAGGGCCTCAGCCTAGGACAGCAGGGCAAGGGGGGGGGGCAGTTCATCCTGCAGCTCCCAGTCCCGAAATGAGGCCAGCCCATTTCCAGCCCTGAACTATCAGTGACCTGTCTACAAACCTTTAGGCGAATGTTCACCCCTGGCCCCACCAAGGCAGTTCCGACAGAGACGCAGGGACCCCTTTTTCTGGCACTGACCCGCTGTGTGACTCCAAGCACGGCCCTTCCCTGAGGTTCAGCTGTAAAAGGCATTAGAATGAACGTCTAATGTATATACCGTCAGGAGGTTTTAATGGCACGTTCAAAGGGAACCTGTTCTATTAACGTGAGAGGGTCAACAGTATTTGAGCTTCAAGAAGACTCCAATCTGTGGAGGAATTTCTACTTCTCAGAGACCGAGCTTGCACATAACCTGGATGCTTCTGTTTGCGGCAACGATTTTAGTAGAGGAGGTGCCACTCTTCTACCTATTGCACCTCAAGGCTCAGAGAGGGCAAGGCACTAGCCCAAGATCACGCGGTTTGCAAAGGCTCATAGAACCACGTCGGGCTGATTCTCTTCTCCCCTCAGCCATGCCGCTCTATTATTGTAACAGGGCCGACCTGCCCCACAGGTGAGCATCCTTTACCTGCGACCATCTGCAAAGCAGGGTGCTGCCCTTTACCTCCCCCCCAGAAGGCCTCCGGTGGCTCTGTGAACCAGCTAAACAAAGCCCCTGGCATGAACACCAACATCTCACTCCTTATTAAAGAAATCCAAGACAGGGCAGGCCTCTAGATGCTTCATTAGGGGACCATCAGGACACACAGGACTATAATAAAACAAAAGCCGAAGAGGGTGTCCACGGGGAAAGCCCAGCTGCTTGTGGCCCTGCAGAATTTTAGAGAAGGAAGGGAGGCTACAGATGGAGCTGCACGGGAGCGGGAGATGGAGATGCCAGGGAAGACCAGGTGCGTCTGGCGAGCGAGGCAAATGCGGCGTCTAGATCCCCATTTGGTCTCTCCCTAGGTATGTGACCTGGGGCAAGGCCGTTTCACTGGATGCGCCTCAATATTTCAATCTATAAAATGGAGATAGCAATGTCTACCTGGCAGGGAAGGTTTTTGGAAGAATTAAATATATATATGTATATCTATATATAGGTATAGATTTTTTTTTTTAATGAGCACACCAAGGTTTGACTCTCTCCCTGCTGGTCTCAATGAGCTGCAGGTTAGGGAATCTCCACAAAAGTCAGCTGCAGGGCTTTCCAGAATGCGGATTCCCCAGAAGCCCCCACCAGGAATTCAGCTCTGGTATACCCGGGACAGAACGCAGGAAACTGCTTTTTAAACAAACACCCCAGGTAATCCTAATGTGGGAAGGGGGTCTTGCTCCACACCCAGTGAAATACCAGCCATAAACAGTAGGACTTACTATTAAGCATTTTTTTTTTAAAAAACCCTAATGTATGAGGGTAACGCAAAGCTTTAGAATCAAGATACTTGGCTTCCAATCTTGCGCTGTTGGTGTCGCAGGGAATGCTTATCATCTACAGACTTTGGTCTCCTCCCAGGTGATGTGGACAAAACCCCCTAAACAACTGTATTAAGAAGTAAAACACAGCACATCAAGGCAGGCCCTGACACATCAAGCTGGCCCTCGAAAGGATCTTGTAATGCCCCACAACTGCGGAAACCCATGAGTAGAAACGGGTGCAAAAGAGTTTTTTCTACCTTGATTCCAACCTCACGTTTTGTTTCACCAAGCAACTTACAGGAGGCAAAAATAATTGGTGGTTTTAAATGCTTTGATACAACCAGGCACCGCAATCACGATAAATCATCTCCGACATATGCCCGGCTCCTCCAAGTGACAGATGACAAACAAAAGCAGGACAAGGTCCTCCATCACAGGCGGAATCATTGAGTTAATGGAAGAATTATTGCTTCTGAAATCCACTCCAGTCCTATTGAGGGGAACGTTCCAATTTATCAAAGCCAAATGAACATTAATTGCAGCAGTCTGGTAAGTTTTCCAGCCGTTATGACCTTCATTGAATTTTAATCCAAAACAGATAAGATTTCCTTCCACACAAGAGGAAACAACACAATTAGCTCAAAATGACAGCTAGATTAGGAAGCAGGCACACGCAAACGACATACATACATTCACACTCACGCACACCCCCCCTCCCCCCCGGTGAAAACACGGATTCCGCTTGGCTTCCAATCCAGCACAAAGGAGGTAAGCAGAGACGACGCGGCAAATATACACAATCACACGTCTGCACAACCACCACCACCCCCAACCTCTCTTCATTCAAGAGAAGAATTTTGGAGGCGGAAGCCAAGACAGAAAAGGTGGCAGGCGGTAATGGAGACAGAATTTCTGTTAACTGCTGTAATTAATGTTATGTCTCATTGGGGAGAGATTAGGAAAAAAACAGAGAGGGAAGGAAGAAAAAACAAGTATTATTTTGCTATTAAAGACGCCCTTGAGCTGGGGAACATTAGCAGAAGTTTGAATTGGGTAATTGTTTGACTGTATTGGCGGACGGGCCGACAGGATGATTACCACGAGGAAGTGAAATATAGCTGCGCGGAACCGGTGCGCTTACGGCTCCCGCAGCACCGAGCCAGACGCCTTCTGCTGAGCACAAATCCAGGCCAGGGGACGTGCACTGTGGTGCGGGGACCACCCATCCACACCACCCACACCCACCCACACCACCCACAAGGACGTGCATGCACGTGGCACTGACCTGCCACAGGGCACTGAGTCACTCCGGCCTGTGGGCTGAGTTTCTGTGTTTTCACCCTAAAAGGATGGCATTGGACTAGATGTTGTTTTGAAGAGGCTGGGGGGTTTTGAGTGTGGAATTTTTTTTTTTTTTTAGAATTAAGTCAGTTGTTTCTGTTGTCCTCATTCTCAAGCCTTCATGAAGAGGAAGAGCCAGCTGCCCATTTTCCACAGTCCAGACTCAGGCCTGTCCTACCAACCCATGGAGTCATGTAGCTAGATGGGTATGGAGATGGGCCTCTGAAAGGTCCTTCTGCCTCTTTGTCTTGGTAGAAGAGATGTCTTAGAGAGGTCACTTGGATTCAGAAACATTTTTTTTTTAAAGATTCATTTATTTATTCATGAGAGACACAGACTGAGGGGGGGGGGGTAGAGACATAGGCAGAGGGAGAAGCAGGCTCCTCACAGGGAGCCTGATGTGGGACTCGATCCTGGATCCCAGGATCATGAACTGAGCTGACAGCAGGTGCCCAACCGCTGAGCCACCCAGGCATCCCCAGAAACATTTTTTTAAGTAAATTCTATGCACAACATGGGTTCAAACTCACAACCCCAAGATCAAGAGTCGCATGCTCTACTGGTTGAGCGAGTCAGGGGCCCCGAGAATCAGAAACTACAGTTTGATCCTGGGCTCAGGCATTGGCTGGGTGATCTTAGAATAGAGATGTCTTCACTTCCTCATCCTCAGTTTTATCATGAGTCAAAGAGGAACAATAATAGTAGCAATATCAATGAATTTGATGACACAACATTTGTAGAGTTTACCTATTACATAATTTTATTTTTTTTTTAAAGATTTTATTTAAGGACACCTGGGTGGCTCAGTGGATGAGCACCTGCCTTCAGTTCAGGGTGTGACCTCGGGGTCCTGGGATCGTGTCCTCCATCGTGCTCCCTGCAGGGAGCCTGCATCTCCCTCTGCCTGTGTCTCTGCCTCTCTCTGTGTGTCTCTCATGAATAAAGAAATAAAAATCTTTTTAAAAAAAGATTTTATTTATTTGAGACAGAGAGCAAGAGGGAGAACACAAGTGGAGGTGGGGGCTGAGGGAGAGGAGATGCAGGCTCCCCACAGAGCAGGGAGCCAGATGTGGGGCTCGATCCCAGGATCCTGGGATCATGACTTGGGCAGAAGGCAGATGTTTCACTGACTGAGCCACCCCAGTGCCCGTTTGTTACCTCATTTTAATTCCATGAGATAGAAACTATTAATCTCGCCATCTTTAGTGGGGGAAACTGAGGCACTGAGCAGTAACATAACCAACGTCACACTGCCAATTAAGCGGTAATGCCAGGATTCCATCCCAGGCAGTCCTGGGACTGACTGTTGACTCATGAGAACTTGCAAAGCTGGTACAGAGAGCTCCTGTATATCTTCCCCACTCAGCTTCCTCCAAAGTTAAAATCACACATAAAAAAATAAATAATCAAAACCAGGAAACTAACAACGATGTAACACCATTAACCAAACCACAGACCTTACTTGGACGTTACCAGGTTTTTCACTAATGTTCCCGTTTGGGTCCAGGCTCCCTCGAGGCATTGAGTTTCCAAGTCTCCCCAGTCCTCTCTTAGCTGTGACGATTCCTCAGCCGTTCCTGCCCTTTGTGATCTTGACACTTCTGAAGGGCGCTGGCCAGTTATTTTGTAGAAGGTCGCACACTTTGGGGTGTGACTGATGGAGTCTCATGATTAGAATGAGGGCACGCATTTGGGGCAAGCACACCACAGAAATGGCATCCTGCCTTTCTAGATGCTTCCTATCAGGGGATCCATGATGTGTGTCTGTCTTATTCCTGGGGATGTTAACCTTGATCACTTCCTTAAAGTGACTTACTGGGTTGAATGGTGGACCCAGAAAAGATAGGCATGCATCCTTGACCCCAGAACCGGTGGGCGCTACTCCCTTTTTCTCAGTTTATTTCTCTCTGTCTCTGCTAGTTCCTGTGTACCTGGCTTAGGAGACGTGCACAGTAAATATTAGCAGGGTCTTTGCAGATGTAATTAAGTCAAGGATCTTGCAAAGGTCATCCTGAATTATCCAGGACGGTCCTAAATCCAATGACACATGTCCTTACGAGAGACACACAGATGAGAGGACACGGAGGAGAAAGTGATGTGAAGACGAAGGCAGACGTTCGGAGCTACGCAGCCATGAGCCACAAAACGCCTGGCGCCTCCCCCGTAAACCAGAAGAGGCAGGGGATGGATTAACCCCTAGAGCCTCGGAGCGAACACAGCCCTACTGACAACACTGAGTTTGGATTGTTGTTGCGTTAAGGCCCCTGTTTGCAGGGATTTGTTACAGCAGCCCCGGGAAGGTGTACGAGTATCCACTAGATTCTCTACTCTAAAGCCACCTTTTTCCTTTTATAATTAATAAATATCGGGGGGGGGGGATGATACTTTGAAATTCTGCAAATATCCTGCTGCTTCTTGAAGTTTCACCCATTAATTTCAGTATACATCAGTGGATCTTGTCAGTAGTAATTATTACAGTGGTGACTGCGTAATGGTGATTTTCCACTTTCCCTCTTTCCCTCTACATTTATTAATTGGGATATGATCGTAAGAAAGAGTTATGTCTTCTATCCCATTTATTTATTTAGTCGATTATTTCCATCAGTATTTGAGTCAATAGTCTCAGTAACTCCTGCCCAACTTAGCTCAAAGGATGTTTGTGAAGGCCAAGCATGAGGGCGAATTAGGGGAAACTATTTTAAAGGGCAAAAGGAAAAGAAAGGGACCTGCTCTGAGTGCTGTTCCAAAATGTTTTGTGTGTCTTTTATCATTTACCTTTTCCCTCAGCCCCATGAACAGGGGATCCACAGCCTCACTGTACGTTCAGGAGAAAGAACCAGAGAGGTTCAGAAATGTGCCTAAGGACAAACAGCAGTCAGGGACAGGGTCACAATTTGAACCCACACCTGTCTGTCCAAACCTGTTATTTCCACCAAATACGGTGTCTTCTGAGGATCAGGAGAGGGGGATAAAGTGAATTAATTGAAGGGGGAGCTGGAAGCTCTACTGCACCCAAAGCCACGCTCACTGGACATGGGGGTGACTCAGGGCTTGGGGAGAAGGGGAGTCAACAGCACCAATGGTGCACGTGCATGCACGCAGCCCCCGCCGCTCATCCTGTGCTGTGAGCTTACTGCACAGAAGCCCCAGGTTAGGCAGGTGCGACGAGAAGCTAGAGGAGGGGATGACTGGGCCTCTCGGTCGGGTAAGGTCTGTCTTCAGCTGAGGTCATGGTCCTGGGGTCCTGGGATCGAGTCACGCACCAGGCTCCCTGTCAGTGGGGAGTCTGCTTCTCCCTCTCCCTCTCTCCCCTACTCATGTGTGCTCTCTGTCTTTAATAAAATAAATAAAATTTTAAAAAATGGAAGCAGCAGCTAGAGTGTAAAAGTGTGGAATGACCACGGGGGGATCATCTCCTCGACTCTGCCAACCTGCCTGCTGCCCTCGCCCCGCCCTGCTCACGCCAAGGCCCGGCCACCGCTTTTTTCTGGGGCTTGGGTTCTATCTGCGCTTCCCACTCTCCTTCTGTTTCTCTTTTATTTCTTTAAAATATTTTATTTATTTATTCCTGAGAGACCCAGAGAGAGGCGGAGACACAGGCAGAGGGAGAGAAGCAGGCTCCGTGCAGGGAGCCCGATGCGGGACTCGATCCCAGGACCCCAGGGTCATACCCTGGGCTGAAGGCAGGTGCTCAACCGCTGAGCCCCCCAGACGCCCCTGTTTCTCTTTCCCTCTTCACTTCGCTTTGTGGCTCCTTCCTCCCTTTTATTCTGTTTCCCTCTTTCCCTGCCTCTGCTTCTGTCACTTAATCCTTTCCTGTCCGTTCCTGCCAATCTCCCTGTAGTGTTCTACATCTCTCTCATTGACCTTGACTCCCTTTATCTTGGTTTATTTCTCTCTGTCCCTGATAGTTTCTGTAGAACTCGCATAGAAGGGGCACTCAATAAATATTAGCAGATGTCTATTTTTCCTGTCTCTCTCTGCCTCCCTCTGTCTCACATGATACAGATTTTTTTTATGATGCATTTTTTTTCTTATTCCCATCCTGCATTCCATTTTGCCCAGAAGGTTCAAGCCACTGCCCCCTGCCGCCCCCAAGATTTTCTGTCTGGGCTTGACTGTTGGCCCAGATGAATGGGGTCATCAGAATGGAGAACATCCGTTTTCTGGCCTCCTTTCCTCCACCTGTAAAATGAAGGCGGGGGTACGGCCTGCTGCCCCCACATGCCGTGCAACTGCCCGCATGCCCGTCCTCCATAAAGGACAGTGGACACCTGCTGGTGGCTCTGGACTTGGCCACATAGTGTTTTGGCCACAGAATGGGAGACAAGCCCTGTCTCAGCACCAGCTTTAAGAAACATCCTAGCTTTCTGCCCGTTCTTTTGCTCATTCCCTCTGCCATGGAAACCAAAGAGGTCTCAGACTGGGGCTCCCCTTGAGCCAAAGTTCCAGAACGAGAAGACACGTAGAGCTGACTGCAGCCGCCAACGTGGAAGGTGCGTGAGCAATAAAGCACTGTTTGGTCAGTCACCGAGATTCAGAGTCATCTGTTTGTGGCACGAACGTGTGAAGGCTGACTCATCCAGAAGAGTTGGGTTCGGTGAGCTCTAAGGCGCTTTCGACTCCGATGTTCCAACCGTATTTTGTAGTTCTGCTGCTTCTGGGGACACCTAGCCAGATGCTTCCATGCGCATGGTCTCAGCTTAATGTTACGATTTTAATTTTATCTCCATTTTTGCAAATGACCAAACAAGCAGCTCAGAGAAGTGAAGACATCCCAATCCCCACACCTGCTACGCAGTAGACTCTCAGCTCCTGACACCAAACTATGGTGTCTCTACTTCACTATGCGACACCCCTAAACATTGTGGGAGATAAGCCCCACTTCCTATATGGCTTATTCTTCTCATGTTCCCGTAAGTCTAGCTAGAGACCCATTTAGTGAATCCTTGTTGTTGAGGCAAGTCAAGACCAAGCTACAAGGTACGTGTGATTCAGATTTTTTAAAAATTCATAAACGTATTTGTGATTTTAAAAATTCCACTTTCTAAAAAAAATAAATGGGATTCATACGGTATGGCCCACTTACATAAAAATGTACTTATATCTGTATTGGCAAACTTCATTATGTCTTGCAACTGATATAAGCTTGACGATCTTGATTTATAGATGGGGGTCCTAAGACGAAGGGGGGATGTGACCTGCCTAAGGTCATGGAGCACATGAGTGGCAAGGCTGGGACACTTGAGTCCCAGGCCACAGTTTCGTGGGCTAGGTGTGTATCAAGTTTTTTTCCAACTGCTAGATTTTTGTCACCTTCCCTTTTAGAATAATGTCTTTTAGGATAATTTCCCCACCACTCTGCTTTCTACCCAAAAGACTTATGGGACCTGCAGTCTATAACAGCTTAGCTTCTCCAACTTTGGCTGCCCTGGGCATTCTTCAGGAATATTGCTTATAAATAATACAGCAGTGGCATTTATTAGTGAAACTGTCCCCTCCTCCAAAACATACGTTGCATTCCTGTTGTCCAGATCCTCAGAATGTGACCTTATATGGAGACTGGGTCTTTACGGAGGTAATCCAGTTACAATGAGCTCATTACGGTACGCCCCAATCCAATATAACTGGTATCTTCGTAAAAAGTGGAAAATGTAGATGTAGAGACAGACACACGCACAGGGATAACGCCATGTGAGAATCAGAGCTATGCTGTCCTGAGCCAAGGAACTACCAGGAGCTGGGGGGTGGGGGTGGAGGTCTGGAACAGATCTTTCCCCTACTGCCTTCAGAAGGAGCGCGGCCCTGCCCACGCCTCGATCTCAGACATCTAGCCTCCAGAAGTGTGAGACAACACATTTGGTCAGTCACTCAGTTTGTGTACTTTGTTATGGCAGCCCTTGGAAACTAATACACTTAGAAAGAGCAGAGTCCTAACACCTATGAAGACCGGACTACGTGTCAGGCTCTGGCATATGTTCTTTATGTGCATCATCTTACAACAGCCCCTTTAGGCAGGTCCCTCCATCCTCACCCCATTCCAGATAAGGAAATGGAAACAGAGGCAGGAAAGAGGCCCTCGTGACACAGGTAGGAAGTCAGCCATGGAGCCAAAATGTGACCCCAGGGACCCCGATCCAGAGTCGTTGGACATGAGTCACATTCACTGTGCCTGAGTGTTGCCATAAGGAGAACAGGACTAACAATGACATCTGTTGCATTGGGATTATTTAAAGAATTGAATGAGTGAGATATATGCTGACAGTATAACACTAAGTGTCATAGCAGTTCTCATTAAAATTATTAAGATTCTTCACTGTTCTATTTTCTCATACTTTTTCTAGTTGTTGTTTCTCCAAACATGTGATCCCCAAAAGTAAAGACACTGTTTCACGTCTCATCCAGAACCTCTAAAACTCTTGTTCAGAAAACCCATCTTTCATTAACACAACTTAAAATGTGCAATCTCTTTCAGCAATCAGAGCCCAGATAGTTGGCTCATTCTGAGCTCGTGGTTGACTTTTTAAAAGCTTTTTTCCCCCTTTTTTCTTGCAGATAGGACTGTCATCATTAGGTTTAGTAGGCAAGTAAACCATTGCATGATTGAGTGATTAAATCGATGAACCAGGGAAGGCATGGTATGCTGTGAACGAACACTGGAATGGTTGGGGAAATGATCTAAAGTCATTTTTCACAGAAAGCTTTAAAAAGAATTATCCCCATATCACACAAATCCTTTAAACAAAGCTTCTGATTGAAAATGGTAATAATAATTTCTTAGATTTATGTGGCATTTTATAATCCTCAAAGTATTTTTCTATATATTATTATGCCACAGAATCATACATCCTGCAAGTTTGAAGGAGCCACGATACTCTCCTAAATTAACTGTTATTCCTCTCAAAATCCTGATGAATAGGGCTTCTAGCTTTTGCTTGTATACCCTCAGAGACAAGGAACTCACTACCCCCTGACTCAGTCCAGTATCAGATAGCTCAAACACTTGGAAAGGTCTGTCCTGCCACGGACAGGGATGTTGATCCCTCCTCACCGCCCCCTCACTAGGACCCACCAATATAAATCTGCAGCATTTTCTATGGAGCGGTCCTTTGGAAACAAATGTATTCTTGAAGGTCTTCTTTTCCTCCACACCAAACCCAACATTTCATTTCATCCTCTTTCTCAACATTTGTCACCAATGTTTGCCACCACCGTGGTCCATGAGAGCCAACATTCCAATAACAGCTACCACTTTTTGAGCACTTACTGCATACCAGGCACTGCTTCATGCAGAATTATGCCCAAGACCAAAGACTCTCAATCTGGACAGACTAGAATCACAATCCCAGCTTCTGAACTCATTGGTGGCATAAACTTGAGCAAGTTGCAAAACCTCATTAATTCCCAGGTTCCTCGTGTGTAAATGAAAGGAATAGCAGCATCTATCTTTTAGAGTATTAGAACAATTTAATGGAATGATGCATACGCTACATCTAGACTACACCAGGCATACAGTAAGTCCTCGACGATGGTGGCTATTACCCTCATTGTGCAGGACACAGGCACGTGTAAGCTCATTCAGTACCTAAAAAAAAAACGTCTCAGAATTGGGGAATATTATTCCAGTTTCACAGATGATGATTTTGATCTGACCAAGGTCATAAAGCTAGCAACAACACCGTTCAACCTTGGAGTTGACTTCCAAGTCATAACCCCCGCCTCATCTACCCATAGATTCCACATAAGGAGGGAGTCTGTGCATGCATTTGCTCCTTTGACCTTCTAATTTAAGCCAAAAGCTGATTCAGAGGGAAGAGTAATGGTAGTCTATATTTGCACTGTAAGGGTGAAGGTTCTGGAATCAGCCCATATAGAGTGAAATACTGGGTTTACCATTTAATTTTGGTGTGACCACATCACACCAATAGCTACCGATTGTATTAATATCTCAGGCTCAGGAATTAACAAGCCCAAAGAGCAAGCCAGTTCTACTCCAGGAGGCCTGGACTGAAGCAGGTTCCAATGACTGAGCTGGAGCTGGTTGCCCTGCATGGGTGAGCAGGAGGTTTGTCCTGCGAAAAGGGAATGCAGAACACTGACCCTGCCTGGTATTTCTTAGACATTTGACTAGATTATTTGGGTCTTCTCACAAACTATTTCAGATCTTCACCAAAGATGCAAACAATGCAAAACCTGATAGACCAGGATCCATCTTGTCATGAGCCATTAGTTTAGAATCTTAGGAAAAGCCTGGTCCCAGAACTGCCTTCTTGTTAGCTTTAGGCAAGTCAATTGTACTCAACGAGTCTCAAGCTTCTCATCTGTGAAATGGGGAAACAGATCCCAGCCACCGTGAGCGCTATTTTGAATGGCTGCTTAGGGGAGAAGAAACACACTTTTTTTTTTTTTTTTGTCCCTGCTGAATTATCTGTGGCCAGATCGGCAAGGACAGAACCTTACCTAAGCCAGAGAGAGGCATATCCTCCAGGCCAGGCCGTGCTGACTGCCTGGGGGAATCCTAGACAATTGTAGTCTATATTTGGACTCCTGTTGATCCATTTATGAAATGAAAGGGTATAATAAACCAGCACATCATAAAGGTTTCAACTAAAGTGCCCGTAAGAAGAGCTGATGGTCTGGTATGCCGAGCTCCTCTGACGCAAGTCCTTGGTGTACCTACACAACAAGTAGTAGTGACACCCTCATTTGTAGACGACAAACACCAGGCACAGGGAAATTTAAAACTTTGTCCAAGATCTTCTAGAGTGCCAAGTGGAAAATAGGACTTTACATCCAGGCAGGCACCCAGGCTCTAACCTCCACGTCGCCTTACTTCTGGATAAGGGGCAGGTGTGTTCCACCTCAGAGAAGCCAGGATGCCATCAATGAATGCCTTAGGGTTCACAGTTTTCCAGACATGACTCTGCCTCCAGAGGCTTAAGGTGAGGACAAGAAAGATCCAGATTTTGGAGCCCTGAAGGCGGAAAAGAACCATAGGGACCACAAGGTGGTAGCCTTGGGCCACTTTAGTGTGTGGGCAGAGAAGATCTGGATTGTCCCAACCATCACAGGGCCTCCTCTGCCAGCCACTACTCTGCCAGCGGATCTGGACTTACGGGGAATTTCAGATTCACGTGGGTCTTAGTTCTTCCCTCTAAGCGGAACTCACTGAGCAGAATAAAAAAGGTGAAGAACCCCTACGGTCCTCGGGGAGAGAGTGTGATTTAGTGGAACTAACACCGAACCTGGAAGCAGAGGAAGCCCATTCGGGGCTCATTTATAATTGACGTTATACCATCTAGGTTACGGAGTTACGGGAAGGTTGTATAGAAGTAAACGTGGTGCCCGACACAGACAATGCTTAGTAAATATTAATCAAAACGGAGTCTCACTCTCAGACATTGAAAAAAGTCACACCTCTCGAGCCTTCTTCGCATCAGATGGTGTCCCACGTCCCATGAGGGCTTTAGCAAGTACCCTGAGATAGTACTTACACACTTGCGCCCCAAAGTTAGCATGCAGGCACTCACTTTGCCTGGCATGTGGCTGCATCATTTGCAAAATATATATATGGGAAAAGTCTATCACACTCATTCCATGAATAACACAAAGGCCTTGATTTGTTCTTCCACGTGATGAGCATGCGTTAGGTCCAAAATTAACATTGCTGTCTGGCTGGGGTATGTGTGTGTTTTTCCAAAAAGAGAAAACTTCCAAGCTCTTACTCAGCCCTAATCAGAATGTCTAATGCACTGTTAGAGGAACCAGAAGAACCGAGACCGAAAGCAAAACGCCGCCCCACTGTAGACGCTCAATAAATACTATTGAGAAGGAGTGGGCGGTAGCGCTACTGCGCTGAGTGGCCTCATGCCAGTTTCTTCACCTCTCTGAGCCGCACCTTTCTCACACATGGATTGGGAATAACATCCCCTACCCTCGTGCATCTGGCGGAGCTGTGCTAAAAGAGAAAATAATGACTTGAAGAGTGAAAGGCACTAGGGAGATGTCACTCGTAGCTATTATCAGATCTCTTCTTGAGCCAATTAGACCCTGTACATTCTGCATAATGAATTTGTTTTTTCCTATCTACCATGCAGAGCCATTAACTCCAGCTTTTTAAAGAAATCATTAATATGAGCCTACATACATTTTAGACCACCATTCAAGCAATTTAAGCCCTAGCAGCCTTCTCTGAAGAGACAGCAGACTCCAAGAGGCCGGCCGAGACGGAAGGCCACTCCCTCTTCTCCCTGCCCATAACTTCATCTCTAACGTGGAGGCGACATGCCTGACTTCATGCTTTCATGGCAAAAAGGCAACGAGATAATGTCCACGAATGTGCCCAGCACAGTGCTTGACACAGGTCTAGATGGTCAATAAATTCCTACACCGAGGGAAAGCGTGTCGAGGACATAGTTCAGGCTTTGTAGGCAGACACACCTGGGGGTTCCGACAACCAAGAGCAGCTCCACCTCTTGCTAGCTCTGTGACCTTGGGTAAGTGTCTTTGTCCCTCTGACTCAGTATTCACAACTATAACACGAGGGCAATGGAGGGGCTTCCCCATGTGATTGCAGCCAGGCCTAGGCCAGCCCCAAGGGCCACCACATACTGTCTACACTGCAGGGGGTCTAGGGAGGGTCAAAGTATCTAGCACATCAAGGGCACCTAGGAAAGGGCAGCACCTGTTCCGGGTTTGCCCTGGTTTTGTTTGTTCAGTCATTCCTGGAAAGGCCAGTTGTATTTTGGAGCACGGCTCCCAGCCCCCGGCGGAACAGGCCAAGCACGTGATGGATGTTAAACAGCTATTCCCAGATATGTCAGCCAAAAGGCCAAGGAGCTGGAGACCCTTCCTTCTCTTCTCTGAAGTACAATTAGTTTGTCACAGCTGACAGATGATGGATGGGTACGCATCAGTCCAAGTGACACCACAGAACCCACCTGACCTTCTGTTCATCGTTCTACCCTCTTGCACTCAGCCCATTCTCTTCCTCCATCTGCCAGCAACCCCCGCCCCCTCCCTAGTCTGCCCATCTCCACCCTCACCTCCCCCCACCCCCCCACCCTGGCACCTCACGCCACTCCCACTCACTCACCATCACGGAAATGTGGAGAATGTGCAACTGCTCTTCTACAATCTCTGAGGGCTCCTGGAGCGTGGGCGCGGTGGCCCGGGCCAGCTGGCCGGCACTGCTCATGGAGACGTGGAAATACAAGGTCCCGTTCTCCAGCCACTGCTGCCTCCAGTGGACCAGGGAGATGTCCGCCGCTGTGCCAGACATCTCTGCAAGACAAGACCGAAGGCACTGGGTGAGCGGCACGCCTGGCCTCGGGATCCCGGGGAGGGGCGGAGGCGCACAGGTGCAGGAGATGAGAAGGCCCCACTCTGTCCCCGGGACACCTTGGCCTCAGCGGCATCTGTGAGCCGGAGACCACGGCTCCCACTTACAGGCGGGTCAGCGGTGACCAGGAATGTCCCCAAGCAACAGACTGGCAGAGGCAGACTCTGAACCCAGGTCTGTCTGGGGCCCTTCTGCACAGCGCCACACGCGATAAGGGAATTCATTCCTCTAAATCAAACTAAGCACGGGATGCGAGCGCTGACATTGCCCCAGGAGGGCACGGAGCTCCAAGAAGGTGAAGGGAGGACATCTCCATCTCCCGGAAGAGCAGGGGTTCCGAGTGTGAATTCTTTGCAGGCTGGGCTGGAAGTGCTCACAGCAGACCTGCAGAACCTCAGAGCTGGAAAGGCCCAGAGAACAGCCGGCCCAGCCTAGGTGCCTCAGGATTATCATCCTTCATAGGAAAGGACATTGGCAAGTGGGTTGTTCTGAGCCTGCTTCTCCTACGTCAGTCCCAGCAGCTCCATTTTTTTGCTAGTGTATCTATTGCATGAGCAGCAAGAGAGCGTGGGCACCAAAGTTTCCATGGCTTGAAAAGACTCTGAAAACCACCTGCCCATCCCCAGTGTTCTCATGTGACCAAGGGGACATTAGGACCTGCTAGCAGGTTACATGCTTGTCCTAAAAGGACAAGGCCTACCCAGGTATCTTACAAAGAAAGAAAGGGGAAGGGTAATAGAGTTCCTGGGGAGTTATTAAGGCTTCATTCAAGCAAGAGGTACCACAGAGACAGAGGCGCTCCATCATAGATCAGTAGTCGCAATGACGTCTGAGGCTTGGCACTCTGGACCCTCCTCCCAGGACACGGAGCTGACCTAGAGGTGGCATTCCCACAACCATCACAGACCTCGTACACGCGTGTGTGTACACACACACACCTGAGGACGACTGACAGGGAAGCTGAGTTAGAACTTCTTATCCACTCGGCTCTCCCCGTGCCCCACTGCAGCCCTCATCGTGTCTGGCGACACTGAAGGAAGAAGAGTCACCTTGAAGGGATGAGGCTGCTTACCAAATTCTACTGAATTATTCTTGTGTCATGCACTCCCCATAGACTAACTCCTTGAGGTTCATAATCAACAGTCCTCAGGGAAGAGCATCTGGCACTTAATAAGTGCTATAAAAACTTAGCTATTAATATTTATTATTATTATTAACAGGGACAGGATCTAATTGATCCTTCAGCTGCCACGGAAAAAATCCTTGAGACACCCTTGACTGCTTGCTTTCTCTCGCACCCCAGTCCACTAGGAGGCCTTTCAAGCCACCCCACATGTGTCCCCCCCGCCCCTGGCTCCTCTCCTGCAACCACCTGGGCCAAGTCACCACCCTCTCTTGCCTGACTTACTGCACACTGGGCTTCCTCACTGGACTCTTCTCTTGCCACCTTGTCCTCCTGGCTATTCACACCCAGAAGCCAGAGGAATCCTGCCACAACCTATTAGCTCCCATCACTCCTCTGCTCGAAACCCTCAACAGCCTCTACCTCACTCCAAGGAAAGGACAATGTGGCCAGGATGTGGTAAGTTATGAGTCCAAGTGAAAACCCGCCTGGGCTTCCCTTGCTGTGCCAAGGGTTGAGTGGCGATGAAGATGATCACGACACATCATCAGCTCTAAGGACATGGGCCCCAAAGGACCCCCGAGCTCACTGTGGGGTACCAGGGGAGGAGACTGGCTGGGTGCCTAGCATGCAAAGCAGGCCTCTCCCCAGCACCGTCTCTCCCCCCACTGCCCCACCTCCTGGCCTCAGCACCCGGGGCACTGGCAGCAGCTTCTCTGGCCGCCAGCCAGCTGGGCCAAGCCAAGGTGAAGACATTATGGTAAATGGCCTTGCCTGGGACCTCACTCAGGTTTCCCTCAATGCATCAAAGCCCAGAACCAGAGGCCCAGGGAGCCCTGGGCTACAAGCTGCCTCTGCAAATAGCTGTCTCTCATTCAGCAGCTGGAGAAAAATGACTCACGTGTCAATGGTCAAGCAGGCACTTGCCATGCCACATCTGGCTGACACAGCCTGGGGTAGCGGAGGCGGAGTAAGTAAAGGAAGGCTTGCTGAAATCCATGCTTTTCCCTCCTGAAGCCTTCCCACAGCCCGTCTCAAAACCCCACCAGTGAAGAATCCCGTCCTCCCCACGCTCAGATTAGGAAACAGAGGGTCACGAAGGGTTAGTCCCTCGCTTAAGGCCACCGGTGAATTTATACCCAGCTGGACCCAGTGGATTTACAGGCCACACAATTTCTACCATGCCGGTGGCTTTTACAACATCTCCTTTTCCTTGACTAAATTAGCCCATGAACCAAAACTAGATTGAGCTCTTTGTTTGCTACAGCGATGAGTGCACAGTCAGCAGACAGTAAACGTTAAATGATAATAACAGTGTGTGAAACACAGTAAATATTGAATCACAGAGATCAGCTCTGGACTCACTCTATTACAAAGGAAGGAAACTGTTGCTGAGACGGAGAGGAAGGCCACGGAGCCTCAAAGAGAAAACCGCCCTGGCGGAAGCATTCATTCATCCCTATGCGTGTGTTTGTTCACTCGTCCAACACAGGACTGAGGACCTACTCAATTGTGGCCCCCATAGTAGCTCAGAATGGGGAGGGAAATGAGGCACAGTCCTGCCTTTAGGAAGCTCAGCCCTTCTGTGGCACTCCCCAGCTGGCACCCCACTGCCCACACATGCATATACTGCCCATGCCCTCGTACTCTGGCCTCAGACCCCGCCCATGACCCTGGGTCTCCAGCTACCACCATCCCCTCCTCATGCACCCCAGTCCTGCAGGGCTTATGACCACTCCTCAAACAGCCCGGGCATAAGGACTCTATCCTATCTGTCTAGAACTCTCCTCCGAGACCCTGCAAGCCACCTTCCTCTCAGTGGTGGCCTCCTTGTCCAAGTGACACCTGCTCAGAGAGCCTTTGCCAGGTGTAGCTGAAGCTCTCCTCTCTCCACACATCTATGCTCTATGGGACCCCCTGCACAAAAAGTTTTTATAGTGCTGAGGACTATTAGAAAGTGTCTGCATTTCCTTAAGCATGTATTTAAGGCCTGTCTCTCCAGCAGAGCAGAGACCTTGCTTATTTCCTGCCCTATTTCAAGGACCTCTAAAAGTGCTTGGCACATAATAAGTGCTCAGTGAAAAAAAAACAATGACTGAATTGCCAATGATGAATACACACACACACACACACACACACACACACAATAAGATTATGGATGCAGTGTTAAGCTTCATTGCAAAATTAAAGAAAAAATAAGCAAAGGTCCATTGGGAATTTGAAGGTGTGACAGGACCCTCCTGGCTGAGGGACAAAGAGCTACTCTAAAAACACGGCAGCACGAGCATCGCGTTGAATGAGCGTATCACTGGCCTCCAGAGGAGAGGAGGAGGCCGGGAGTCGGCCTGGGTGGCTGGATATCTCAGGGCGCCGAAGCCGCACGTGCGAGCAGGAGTGTGGCGGAGTGTCAGTTGGAAATGTACTTCAGACGCAAGGTTAAGGGCTTTGAATCCCTGGCGACAGAGTATATTCTCTTCAGCAGGCAGTCGGGAAACAGCGAAGCACACTTGATCAGAGAGCCAGTCCTGTGTCCATTAAAAACAGGCCAAAGAAATACTAGCATAACCAAGGCCAGCTCTTGAAATTCCCTGCTGATTGATTTTCCAATTGCATTTTCCCCTTCCTCTTCCCCTAGTCCTTCCATATAAACATTTCATTGAAGTCTTCAAGTCACATTACAATCAAACTTAAAGCAAAAGGGGGACTAAACGCATTTGGTCGGGAACCAAGACGATTCCCATAAAGGCAGATTATGCTGACATGATGAATATAAAATGAAACAGCAGATATTAAAGTGGGAGAATTGGTGCACCATGCCTTCCGGCGGTAGGCCGACGCCGGTGCCTGCCTCCCTCCCACCTCCGACAGCTTGGTTTCATATTGGAATCATAAAGAAACACAGGGATTGCCTTTTCACCTTTCTCTGTTCTCCCCCCATGGGCTGCAACTCGTGAAATATTCAACAGGGCTCAAATCCCCTCAACCGCCCCGCTAAAGCCAAGCGAGAGGATCAGCCTTCATCAGTGATTCTGGGTAGACCGGCATCCTGCCTCAGCAGCCACAGATGCCTTTCAGCCTCCTGGAAAAGAAATAAAAATTCCCGAAGGCGTGTTGTGCTTTTAATTGGCTTGTTCTTCCTAATCTATGGCACTCATTGTATTTTTATTTAATTCCTGAAGGTCATTATGAAAATAAGCAGCTCTTCTGATCACCAGCCATCTTGGTAACATCTCCCAAGTGGCTAACTAACCCGCCTTCTGATTCCACAGCTCCAGCTGACCCTCCAGCAGATTATTCGCAGAAGGCCAGAGAGCACTTCTGATGAGTGTGCAAATGGTCTTTGCTTCACTGGAGAGGGGGGGGCAGGTAGACATTTCATGAGATGAACTCACTGCCTAGGTACAAAGAATTGAGAAAGGTGGAGATGGTGACTTCAACCGCCCTTGCCACCAGCTATCCCAGCATTCACAAGGAGGAGCGGTCATCGCTACGAGGCAAGTCCTACTGAGTGACTTTGGGAAGCAGATCTCACACACACGCCCTCCCTTTCATCTCCACAGTGGTTGCCTTAATGCCAACCTTCATCACCCCGCTTGTGGATTATCTCAAATGGCCTTGGGCCAGCCAGGATCTCATCACAGAAGAGAAGACCCACTCGGCAAGGTCACTGAGAAGTATTTAATGACGGGACCGCTGACAAAGACTTTGGAAATAAATACATTAGTCAGGGTTCTGCAGAGAAACAGAACCAACAGGACATATATCGGTATATAGAAAAAAAGATTTATTTTGAAGGGTCAGGTATAGGATTATGGAAAGCTAAGAAGTCCCCAAATCTGCCATCGTCAAGCTGGAGGCCGAGGAAAGCCAGTGATGGAGTCCAGTTCAACCGTGAAGTCCTGAGCATGAAGGGAGCCCATGGTATAAATCCCACTCTGAGTCCAAAGGCCCAAGAACCCGGCGTGCCAGTGCTTAAAAGCAGGAGAAGATGGATGTCCCAGCTCTAGCAGAAAGCAAATTTGCCTTTCCCCTACCTTCTGGTTCTATTCAGGCCCTCAAAGGGTTGAGTGATGCCCACCTGCATGGATAAAGGCCTTTCTCCTTCACTTTGTCTATTGATTCAAATGCTAGTCTCTTCCAGAAACACCTTCACAGACACATTCAGAAATATTATTTTACCAGCTCTCCCGACATCCCTTAAGCCAAGTCAAGTTGACATGTGAAATTCATCATCACAGGCAGGATTAAGGCAAACCGGTGATGAAGCACCTCAAGGCTGGCAATAACAAGAAGCTGTCACCAGCCCCTAAGCCTGAAAGGGGTGAGGGGAGGGCGGTGTCTAAAACCATGGAAGAGCCACCGCTGTAGGACAGGACTGCCAGACAGGAGCTGTGGCCTTCAGTAGAATAACCCCGCTACTGACAAGGAATGGCCCATCATGGAGGTCGTGGGGTAACAAATGATCCAACTTCACTCTCCTCCTACCTGCTAATCTCTTACAGGTGCCTTACATGGACCAACTCCAACCAAACACCCAAGGGTGGAGCAAATCACACAGGTCAGCCTTCCAGGGCCCTCAGCAGGGACGGAAGGGTGAAGAGTGGATCTCAAGGGGCCAATGGAGACCATCTGGAAGGCCCCAATATGCTTACCTCCAGGCTTCCTTCCAACCCTCATGCAAATGGCTACCAGGATTAATTTTCTAACCTGTAAATCTGACCACATCATTCCTTACTTGAAACCTTTCGATGGCGGACGCCCTTCATGGAGCCTGCTTCTCCCTCTGCCTGTGTCTCTGTCTCTCGTGAATTAAATAAATAAAATCTTAAAAAAAAAAAAAAAAAAAAAACTTTCGATGGTTCCTGATTCCCCTCAGGATAAAACCTAATTTCATCAGCCTGGCACCTGCATTTCTCCCCTGTACTTCTCTCCACTCCTTTCCCTGCACTGACACATTAAATCTGATCAAATATTTATGCAATCTCCACATCTACTACGCTCTTTCCTAACTCGATGTCTTTGAAGATGCGTTTTTGTTTTTTTTTTCAAGGCCAAGAGAAATCAGTTTAATTCTATAACACATCATTTAGTTGCCTCGACTGAAAATGCTTCTTCAGAGTCCGGGACAGCCTTTACTACTCAACCTCATCCTCTGCTCTGGAAGGTTTCCATGACCCCTATATGAGCTAGACACGCCTTTCTGCTTCCATAAAGAGGGAATCTTGCATTCTACATAATATCACAGACCCTGAGAGACCAACTGCTTGAATCTGAATCCCAGCATCCCTGTGCTCAAGCTATGTATCTTTGGACAAACTCATTGTTTGTGCCTCAGTTTCCTCATCTGTCAAACGAGGGTAAGAATAGTGCTACCTCATAGTGTTAATTTTGAGAATTAAATGAGATAACCTAAAGTTGTTTTAGCATCAATCTTGGCCCTTGGTAAGCATTCCAGCTACCTGTGTTACAATATGATTTCATACACACTATTATAACAACCTATTTTACCACCGTCTTGGTCTTTGGTATTTATCTATGCAGTATTTGGTATTTACCTATGTTAAGATGATATGTTTGTACAGCTGACCTCTCTCACTGGACTCTAGTGCAGGGACACATCAGAGCCTTTTGTATACCCGAGTGCCTGAGACAGTGGCCAAATGCAGGGCAGAGGGCTCTGTAAATGTTTGTTGAGTTGAACTGAGCTGTCCCCATATCTGAATTCACAAGGGTACTCCAAGGGACAGAGAGAAGAAATGCCAACTCAGGAGAGCCACCATGGCTTCATTCCCATATAACAATAGTACAAAAATTTATTTAACATCTGGCTCAAGTTGAGGCCCCCTGGAGAATGCAAATGAAGAGAAAGACGTTAAACGTTCTAGGAATTTGCATTTGTCATGGAGACACACAAGAAGTTTATAGAGAGAATAGAGTGTATATTCCCCCGGAAAGAAACAGACCGGAAACAAACACAGGGGATCAATAAAAGTGCTAATTGGTGAGATCACAGGTGACCTTCATCATGACCTGATTCCTGCTCCTCCACATCTTCTCCATTGAACATACATCACCTCTGCATCTGCTAGATGCAGATACATGCTCGCTTTAAGATTCACTTAGTCAACCAACCTTTTCTGAGATCTGGCAGTGAGGGACTCTATCCTCCGGAGCTTGGGCCAAGGAATTGGAGAAAAAGTGTGCTATAAATAACTATAAATCAAAGTAGAGAGCTTAAAAGAGAGGAGAGGACTTCTGGCTGGATCTAGAAAGCTGCTTTGTGGAGGAGCCTTAAAGCATGGGCAAGATCTCAACAAGTGGCCGTGTGTCAGAGGGCACCATAGATGGAGGCAGGGCACAAACACAAGGCGGCAGGATTGCAGATGTGCCAAGGGGTGCAGTGGGGGCAAGCCATAGCAAAGGCAGGGGCTCTTCATTACAGAGGAAGCAGAGACGGAAGGCTACAGCAAGTCTGCAGAGAGGGAAGTAAAGCGCGGGCTTCCATGCCTTACCCATGGGCTGCCTCCCAGCGGAGCAAAGAAATATTAGGTCCCGCAGGGGAAATTTCATGCAATCAGACCGAGCCCTAGTTTAGAGGCTAGTGAAGCCTTCCAAATACCATAAATTAAAGCCTCTATGATTTTCTTCCTTTATTGGTAAAGCGTGTATGCGGTGGGAAGGGTTACCAGCTGTCCCACGTAGAATCAAGAGAAAATAAAGCCATGCCTAGCAATGTGCTTGGACATCTGCAAAGTCCCACACTTAGTCCTAAAAGCAAATGCAATTACCATCCCTATCATTCAACAAGAACATAGGTTCCCTGGGGGCGTGCCCAGCTGGCTCAGTGGGTAGAGTGTGCGACTCTTGATCTAGGGGTTGTGGGTCTGAGCCCCACGTTGGGTGAAGAGATTACTCAAAATAAAAATCTTTAAAAAAAATAGAAGTTAGCTCCCAATAAATATTTATTGACTCTCTAAAACGTGCCAGGGCACAGCACTAGATACCGTGCATAGACTAGGTAAAAAGATCAGTTTGATTGCTGCCCTCACAGACCTTCCATTGCGGGATGGATGTCCCTCCACCGCCACTAAGCTGCAGCAACACGGCATCTTCCCCTCCTTCTGTTTCTTCATCCATTTGCCCATTAATCATTCATTCAATCCTAGTGCAAGATCGCATCTGCTGGGAATTGCTATCCGGAGTGCTTAGCATACAGTAGGTACCCAATAAATATCGGTTGAACGGATGTGTCACTCAATGCACATTTTATGAGTTCCCTGCCCTCAAGAAAATCACAGTCGAGGAGAGCAGAAGAGGAAAATCAATGAAGGTGACAATCCCGCGGTTCTGGCCACGAGAGGGAGCATGCGCAGGGTGTCACGGGAGCACACGTGAGGAGGGCGTTAATGCTCCTCATTTATCAGGGTCTGGACAAGGTAAGCAGGCCGAGTCTATAATCTGGACATTTTATAAGTCTACAAGATCCTGATGTCGGACCAGGTTACATGTCCGTAGATGCATCACTGTGGTGTGCAGCCTGGGAGGTTGGTGGAGGTGACAGCGCGGGCAGGGACATAGCCAGGCCGTGGCAGGTGGAGGGGAACGCTGCAGGAGGACCTCAGACCCTCTCTTTCCTCGACCCCCATCCATCCACCCTGTCCCATCTCCTTGAGGAACTGTGTCTTTTACAAAACAAACAAACAAACAAACAAACAAAAAAACCCTGTTTTCCCTAGCCACCCAGTGGAGATAAATAATACAGTTCTATCCGGCTAAATAAGGGAGGGGAAGAGAATTAAGAGTTATTGGCAAGGAAGAAAAGCACATCGCTTCAGATTCTATTTGAAAACAGAGAGTTGATGGAACTGAATCCTATTACTCCTGGTTATTCTCTTCTGAACCATTTACTTCCCTCCTTGCTGCATTTTTTCCACCAGGTCTTTGTCATTTAGCTTCGGCCCATGCCCTTGGTTTCTCCATGTGTTCACTGTTTCTCGCTTCCTTTTCTTTTCTTAATGCACCTGATCGATCGATGACTTTTTCTCCCCCACCCCCAGTCCGCAAGGCTGCAAACTGATGGGGAGAATGAGCCCAAGGAACCAGGACGGGGACTGATGTCTGCCCACACCTGCTTGCACGCAGGCCCTGGGCCAGGCGCGGGGAGCCCACGTGCGCCAGGGAGCAAGGAGGGCGCGGTGGGCCGGAGCCGAGGCCCGCGGGCGTCTGCACTCTCCGCCGTCTTCCATCTAGTAAGCGGCAGCGCAGGGAGGGCCTCCAGCTCTGCTCCCGACTCAGAGCCCAGTGGGCTCTCCGCTGCCCCAACCAGGCGCAGAAAAGGAGTTTGCATGTTTGAATAAAAGGTGGAGGGACCCAGTGCACGCTGGGGGTATGACATGAGGATCAGGACAGCACCCCCCCTAGCTGCCAGATCTCAGACCCTACATTTCAGCATTAGGAAGTCCTTTGCTGGGGTTCAGGGTCGCTGTGGAGCCCTCTGCTTTTAAAATGCAAATATTGGGCAGCCTGGGTGGCTCAGCAGTTTAGCGCTGCCTTCAGCCCAGGGTGTGATCCTGTAGACCCAGGATGGAGGCCCAGGTCGGGCTCCCTGCATGGAGCCTGCTTCTCCCTCCGCCTGTGTCTCTGCCTCTCTCTCTGTGTCTCTCATGAATAAATAAATAAATAAAATATTTTAAAAAATAAAAAATAAAATGCAAATCTCTCCCAGAGACAGAGGTGAAGCTTTGTGTCTGGGGGTGAATTAAGCTTGTAAGATCACTTTGCTCCCTCCGGCTGAGCAACCCATCCAAGTTAGGTTCACCCCTCTGAGTTTCGCTTGCCTCATCGGGAGAATGGGAATCCTAAAAGCAATCTCTGACGAATGTCCTGAGAATTCAGGGTGACTCGCGTTGGAAGGAGCCAGCATGGCCTTTGGCGCCTACATATTCACTGACAGCTGACTGCCCACCCCCTGTCACCCTTTGCCCGTCCCACCACTGTCGAGACAAGAATCGGATTGTCGGACGGACGCCGTGGGGGATGGCACAGTACCAGACACAGAGGAAAAGGAGGCAGAGGTCACAGATCCAACTTCCTGCTTCACTTGGAAACAGTCTCCAGGACCCTTCTGTCTGGTTCCCTGCAGCCACCCCTTCCTTTTTAAGTCATCTCTAGTGGCTAAAGCCTGGAATCACAGAAAACCTCACAGATGAAGGAGTGTAAAGGGATGGAGAGGAATGAGCTGATGCACCATTTTACTGGCTAGAAAAGGTGGACCAGAGAGGGGTAGGAGCTTGCCCTGAGTCACACAGCCTCATAATCTAACAATCTGCAAGATAAATAAATAAATAAATAAATAAATAAATAAATAAATAAATATCTTCAAGGATCACAGGGGGTTAGAGACAAAGATTGGGGTGGGGGTGGAGCCTCCCGGACTCCTAAAAGTGGTTTACGGAATTGCCTCGTGCCTCCAGCACACCTTCAGCCCTACTCACGGTTTCCACTCAGCTCCTGATCTCAGGGAGTCTCTCTGCCCACGCCCACCTCTCTCCCTCTCTGTCTCTCAAATAAATAAATCTTTAAAAAAATTTTTTTAATTCAAGGCCCAAGAGGGTGAGACTTCCTACTCCATCGTCACAGATGGGACACTGAGGCCCAGTGGGTGCAAAAGGTCAGAGAGATTGAGGCCCAGAAGCGGGAGGAACCGGGTGAAGGTCTCTTAGCCTAAGAACACACAGGTCCCCCGTGCCCGGCTCGCCCCCTCCCTCGGCGGCGCCCCTGCACGTCCAGTGGCCGTGGACTCACTCAGGAGTGGTGGGCGGGCAACACGGGGCCGGGGCTCACTGCTGCGACCCCTCCTGGCCCCCAGGCCGCCGAGGCCGCGCCGCTGCCAGCACACCGAGCGGTCGGCGGTGGTCCTCAACGTGTCCCCGCCACCCTGCCACCAAGGGGCGTCTCCGCCTCCTCCCCTCCCCCTCTGGCCCCTACGTGGCCTGTGTGGCCTCCCTACCTGGCTGGGCACCTCCCTGGGCCACCAGCGGCCACGAGGGCGGCCGGACGACATCGGCCCCAGGGACAGCTGCTCGGCCGGCCCGGCCCCAACTACCAGCCCCAGTCATCATGAGCTTCAAAAAAAAAAGAAAGAAGGAAAATGCTTGAAGTCACTAAGTTCCGCGTGTTGTTGTTGTTGGACACACTCAGCGTCCTGCCCCGTGAAGACGACAGGGGGGAGCCGGGCTTCTCCCTCCCCCTGCCCCCGCCTGCCCTGCTCCCCACACCTCCCAGCTTCCCAGGGGGGACGGCCACTGCCCCGGTGGCCCACCCTCACCCACCCCACCACCTGGCCCAGCGCCTCCTACCTGGGGCCCCCAGGCCCTGATGCGCGAGCACGAGTGGGGACTGACGGCCCGTGGGTAGGCCCCATGCCCGCCCGCTCTCAGCGCTCCGTAGTGGGCACCCCACGCTGCCCCGGCCGCCGAGGACCCCTCCCACCTGCAGCCCCACCGCGCAGTCCCACCAAGACCCAGCACCCAGAAGGGCCAGGGCCAGGCAGCCAGGCTGTCGACTGAGTGGGGGGGACCCTGTGAACTGCTGAGGGCCTCAGAGGAGGTGGCAGGAGGCCCAGGCGGTCCCCAGGGCCCACCCCGGCCACTACAGCGACTTCCTGATGGCAAATAACAGCCTCTCCAACAGCGTGGGGGACAAGAACTGCTGTGACCATGGCTCGACATATTTTTATTTTATTTTATTTTATTTTTATTTACTTTGTTTAAAGATTGTATTCATTTATTCATGAGAGACACACAGAGAGACAGAGACACAGGCAGATGGAGAAGCAGGCTCCCTCTGGGGACCCCCATGTGGGATCAATCCCAGGACCCCGGGTCACACCCTGAGCCGAACGCCGACACTCAACCACTGAGCCACCCAGGGGCCCCTAGACAGCTTTTTATTTGTTTTAAATGCCAGACTCCTGGGTGCCTGGGTGGCTCAGTCGGTTAAGCGACCAAGTCCTGATTTCAGCTCAGGTCATGATCTTAGGGACCTGGGATGGAGCCTGGCATTGGGCTCCTCACTCAGCGGGGAGTGTCCTGGAGAGTCCCTCTCCCCCTCTCCCCATGCCCCTCGCCCCCCATGAGCTCTCTCTAGCTCTCTCTCTTCCAAATAAATCTTTAAAAAAATAAAAATAAACGAATGCCAAGTTCCCCAGTGAGATGATGGAATGTTGTTCCCACGCGGCCGGGCCAGCGGTCAGAAAAGACAAACCGCGCTCTACTCTTGGTTCTGTGGACCCACATGAGGCATTTGTACCTGTGGACCTCAGTCTTCTCATCCATCAAATGGGAGGACTAACTGCTCTCCTGACTCCCTCACTGGGTTGCTAGAGAAAGTAACGTAAAGGGAAAAACTCATGAGAACGTACTCGGCGTAAACTCTGTGGCAAGGTCCTAGTTACATCTCATACTAATCACCCCGATGGAGCGATGGAAGATGCCCGGAAACGGGAAACCACACGGCTCGATGGGAAAGGCTGAAATCCCTTCCCCTTGCTAACACCCGGCTCCTGACGCAGCACAGGCTCACCAGGGGCCGCCTCGGCTCCTCCAGCCTCTAGCTTCCTCTACCCTCTAGAAGACACCTAACTTCTCAAGGCCTCACTTCCCCATAGAAACCGAGGAGAATAACGTCATAATCATCACGGGAGAGCGACTGTCAGAAGGGTCGGGACTGGGCCACGTCCCAGGGCCCAGAACAGCGTCTGGTATAATGTAGCCACTTAATCTAAATAACAGAGTGACTGACAGTCATGAAGTGCTTACTGTGTGCAAGGCTCTGTTGCCAGCTGTTTGCACAGATTTTCTCCGTTCGTCCTCCCGATATCCCGAGGACTTGCAGATAACAATAAATCCACGTGCATGTAGTGTTGAGATAATATGTCAGCACGAGACCTGGCACCAGCACAGGCTCAATGAGGCCCGCCACGGTGCACGCTGCTCCTCCTACTGCCTCGTCCGTGCTACACAGACACGCGGCCTTTACCCCGCTCCGTACACACATTTGGGACTGCGTGCTCCGGAGCTCTGGGGCCTGCCTCTGATAGTGAATTTCTGGAGACCAGGAATCGTGAGTGTCCAATGACCTCTGTAGAGCATCGTGGTTAAAATCTGGAACATCAGCAGGGTATGGGGCTCAGAATCACGACCGTGGAATCGTCGTGCCCCCCTCCCCAGCCCTCACCTCGCCTTGCTGGCTCTGCTTCCAGGACCACAGAAACCAAATGCAGACTAAGTCGGCTCAGCAAACACTTCGGGGGGGGGGGGTGCTCCACTACAACAAGCCCTTTGCTGGGGCATTCAGGCATCATTTCCCCAAATCTCCACTTCTCACTTAGAGTCAAGAGAATCCAAACTCAGGAGTTGACCCAGATTACACAGCAAGGCCAGGGCTGGCCTGGCGAGAATCCGGCCTCTTGACCCCAAGGACAGACACTTGTCCTGTGCCTGCCAATTTCTGAGTAGCCTCCTGGCGCCCCCAGACTTGCTGTTTCCCCCAGGGAATCTTATTTTTCTCCCTGAATCTTATTTTTCTCAACCGTAAAACGGAGCAGCCATCCTCAGAGGCTGCTCACAGTAGTTACTGAGAATGCCCTGGTGGGAAAGGTGCTGGAACCTTATTCTCCACTTAATGGAAACTGCCGTGCCGTCAGAGAACCCAGGGAGCTATGCCTTCCACCCCACGTCCATCCGTATGTGTCGGTTCTGAGAAAAGCGGGGCCTACCCACCTGGCATCCCATGCACCTCCAGCGTGGGCATTTTACCTTTCCTGAGGATCCCTCTTCGATGACCACTGGTGGTTTACCTCTTGGAACCACCATTACCACCACCTGCTGCCTGTCCACTGCATAACAGAGAATATACCAGAAGGAACCATGTTGCCAGAAGACCTTATGATGGGCCAAGTGTGCCTGTGTACAGGGAGCACCAGGCGGTTTGCTGGCCCGGGGAGTGAGGATCAAGTTAGATGAACCATCTCTAGAGACTGTATGAGAGCATCACGCCAGGGAGTTACAGGTACCTAGGAAGTCGAGTTTGCACAACCTAAAAACAGCTGCAGAGACCCCAGCTAGGTGAGCCCACCTTCATAGATCCGCGCTCCCAGAGCAACAGTGTGCCCCAGACACACGCACATCCTCATGAATGTATGCACCTGTGTGCTCCCCGGAAAGCAGCCACATCTCCTTGCAACACGCATGCCACGTGTCCGCGGGTGGTCATTTCCTCTCATGCTCACGTGAACGCACAGACCGGTATGTCCACGTATGAACACAAACACCAAGCACACAGTTGTCAACTATGGACTCACGCACACACTTTGCAAAACTGCTCCCTTCCTTACACTTGCGTGCAGAGTATGTGTGCATGGTGTGCTCCCTGGCATGTGCAGCTCGGCACCTCTGTGCACACGCCCGCGTACACACGTGGGCACTCTGATAACACAGACGGGCGTGCCCAGGGCCCTCCCAGCTGCGCATTCTCTCAGTGTGTTCAACTGGTTCAGCCCATCTGCTCATGCCGTGCACGCCCCGTCCTGCATGCTCAAACGCACACGTATGTGGGCTGGTGTCTTTACACATAGATACATGTGGCCGCGTGCATGTGCAGAAACCCAAATGTGTGCTCCGGCATGGCCCTGCCTACAGATACTGGCACGCTTGACCTAAGCACATGCCTAAGCCCTCATTTATGTCCCCACATCCATAGGCGCATGACTGACATCAGGAGATGTCCCTCTAAGCCCCGGGAATATCTCCGGATCTGTCCTCCAAGGAGCCTGGTTTTGTACTCCAAGAGGAAGATCAAATCCTCTCCCACACAGTCTCGGGAAGCTATTTCCTCTTTGCTCGTCTGACTGACAGGCCATCGTGGAGCAAAGGAGAGCAGAACAGCCTCTGTTCCCGGGCTGTCCATCCACTTAATCCTTTCTGATTGTGTTATGGGGAAAAAAATTCCACCGAATTGCTATTTCATCCCTTCAGCCTGATGTCCTTGAAAGAGACAGAGGCAGAAAGAGGCTCGCTGATGCTGGGCCCCAGGCGGCCCGAGTGACAGCCCCGAGGGCCTCTAACTCCAAGTACTGCGTGGGGAGCCTGGCCAGGAAGGCCACGTCAGTCTCCTGGACGCAGGGGCAGGAGAATCCAGAAGCAGAAACAACAGGACAACGCTGCTCCTGCTCTTACAGCCACACGCCACGCTCCACACGGTCGCGCACGGCAAATCACAGGACCCTCAGGACGCTGTCACGGGAGCTACAAGCACGCCCATTTTACAGAGGAAGAAGTGAAGGGCCCTGACTATGGTGCTGAGGGCAGCAAACAAGGAGCAGGACTGGAGATGTGAACTCAGGGCAGTCTGCCCCAAAGCACCTTCTAAACTCAGGCGCACCTGGAAAGAAGCCGGCCGACCACATGTTACTGCACGGCCTCTGGAATCTTCCTCTGGAATCTTTTTTTTTTTTTTTTGGAGTTCAATTTGTCAACATATAGCATCTCACACAGTGCTCATCCCGTCAAGTGCCCCCGTCAGTGCCTGTCACCTAGTCACCCCCACCCCCACCCACCTTCCCCTCCACTACCCCTTGATTGTTTCCTGGAGTTAGGAGTCTCTCATGTTCCTCTAGAATCTTGCGAGTGGCAACGGCAGGAGTTTTAGTCCACAGAAGAGCACTCAGTGGGATGCAGGGCTATCTCCCCAGCTTGATGCAAGGACGAGGAACTGGATAAGGAGACCAGGGAGGAGAAAGAGGTGGAGGACAAGAGGAGGAGTCAGGAGGGGCGATGGGCTGGTGTTGAGACACAGGGAAGTAAGGAAGCAGCCTTAAAAAGCAGCAGACTCCATCCTTTTCTTCTAGTAGCACGGCCTGAGTGCGTTCCCTGGGCAGCCCCACAGCAGATGCTGCAGCGGGGGCGCCCGGGGGGCTCAGTCTGGTAAGCACCTGCCTTCAGCTCAGGTCATGATCCCCAGGTCCTGGGATCCAGCCCCATGTCATCAGGCTCCCTGCTGAGCTCCCTGCTTCTCCCTCTCCCTCTGCCCGCCGCCACTCCTCCTGCTTGTGTGCTCTCTCTCTTTCTCTCTGTGCAAAATAATTTTTTCAAAAAAAAAAAAAAAGTAAAAAGAGAGAGAGACAAAGAGAGACCTGCGCTGCGGAGGGGATGGAGCAGGCCTTCCGTCCAGGGAGCTCCTGGACGGGTGGGGCCAAAGTCTGTTTTGCAGGTCATATTAAAGCTTGACCAGATGTTTTTAAAAATCCGTAAAATAACTTTCCAAATCAGTGAAGAAAGAGAGGTGCAAAATGGCCTCCAACACACCTGTGCCCTGCCCTGAGTCTGCGCACAAGGATGGGCAATGACTGTCCATTAAGCCTTGGACACACGTTCCCACGTAGTCCACACAACTACCGTTCAAGAAAGCTATCCTATCTCACTGTAAATCTGTGTGTCTATGCGTGTGCCCGTATGTGCACATGGGGGTATGCACGCACACGGGCACCTACACATGTACATACTCAGAGAATGAAGCCGCTAGCGACGATCACACAGGATTCCAGCGGGAGAGGTGGCACGCAGACCCCCTCGGCCTCACTCTGGGTCCTCGTCCTGAGACAGTCCTCTTGCTGCCCCTCCTGCAGCTCCGTCCACTGGGTGTGTGGTGGCTAATCAAATCCCACAACCCGGTTGTCTAGCATCGGACAGCACAGCTGCATGAACCCTCAGACATACTCCGGAGGCAACGAAGCGAAGGTTGGCAGAGGTGAAGTGGCTTGGCTAAGGTCATTGGACAGTAAATGTCAGGACGGGCACCAGGGCCTGCCCTCCTGACCCCAAGACCGACGCTCTCTCCCCAGTGAGCTTTATGGCCGGCTATGCATTTTCAAGACGAGCTATCCTCATCCTGAGGTCACTGACCTGGACGCAGGAAAGCAGCTATGAGGATGGAGACGCTTCCGAGCTCCCCTCTACTACACAGGGGTGAAGGCTGGAGGGAAAGCAATCCTTCTACCCCTGCGGCCACAGGATTAGCAAAGGAATTTTACAGAAGAACCAAATGCAGCCCAGAGAGAGGAAAGGACTTGCCTAAGCAGAAATGGAGCAGCCCCGTCAAACAAGACCCAGGATCTTTTCCTACAGAATCTACTCTGAAGGCCACTGAGTGCAGAGGCTGAGAAGACGAGAACTGGGGACAGACGGCCCAGTGGTTCCTAAGGTGTCACTTATCAGCTCTGAGCCTGCCGACCAGGCCTGGCCTACGGGTGTGTGGCCTGTGAGTTCACACAGGTGTGGCATTCAGAAGGCTGCCACGCTTCGTTTCGCTGCTGTTACCATCTTGGAGGTCTTAATAATTTTTGAACAAGGGGCCCCACACCTTCCTTTTTTGCACTGAGCCCTGCAAATGATGTAGCCGAGCCTACCTCTGTCTCTTCATCTTCCGGAGCCTCCTCTGCTCCCTCAACTTTCAATGAGGTTAGTTAACGGGGCTAACCTAACAGGGAGTCTGGGTCTTGCCCACATCCCCCTCGGCACTCCCTTTTCCAGTAGAGGCCCAAAGGGCTTTCTCCCATAGGCACCTACTCTTTGCCGAGCGCCTTCCTAAGCCTTGTGCTTGGGCACACCAGGAATTACGGGGATTTTAAATGTCCTCCACCCATTTCCCCCCAGCCCTCAACCTGTAGCAGCTCATAACCAATGGCAGATAGGAGGGGTAAGGTACACGCCCCAGCCTGGGATAGTGCCTGGAATGGCTTTGTGCTCCCCCAAGTCCCTCAGTGGACCGGGCCCCAGATGCCTATAGCTGCCCCCTGCTCCCCTAAACACCCTTCGCTGGCTCCCTTCCTTGCCCTGCCTCACTTTCCCTACTTGTGCTTCCTGGGACCACCTCCCAGATAAATCGCTTGAACTCATCTTCTCTTCTCAGTGTCTGCTTCTGGAGAACCCAATTTCAGACAGAGCTGCTGTGAGCTTAATTGAGGTAATGCATGCAAAGTGCTTAATACAGCATCGGGCATAGACACAAGCCCTCGATAAATGGTAGGCCTACCGAAAAAAAAAAAAAAAAGCCACTTTATAAGAAGACATGAGGAAGACGACAGCACGTTTATAATTGATTTCTAAATTTATCCTCCTAATGAAATCATCTCCAGGCAGACCCTGCTCATGACCAGTCAGGGATGATTTTTCAGGGCCCTACTTCCCACCGGAGGCAGATGCCAGTCATTCTGGTTCCCAGGGTCCACTCCAAAGTAAAAGCTCATGGAATCACCATCTACTTCCTTCCTGGCCATAGCAACTAAAGGGAAGCACAAAGCCACCCAAAAGCTCAGAGCCCAGGGATCAGACACTATTGTCTACCCCTTTGTTTTACAGACACAGAAACTAAGGGATGGAAATATGCTCCAAGACTGTGGTGTGTGAAGGGCAAGTTCAGGAGAAGAATCCAGGTGGCTGCCACCTATGCTCCAAATAAACCTCATTATTTACTGATTTGTTAATTCTCTGTAATTGCCCCGATGCACACGTGCATACATACTAGAAGGTAAGCTCCACAGATGCAAGATTTCCCCCCGTTCTGTTCATTGGAGCTCAGCACAGTGTCTGGCACGTACTAAGTGCTCAATATTTATTAATGAAGAAATCCTTTCTTATGACACCCATCGTATGCCCCTGCTGAAGCTCTTCCCGGCCCGCCCAGTGGGGAACACTTCCAGAAGGCCTCAGAGCCAGCCCCCCGCCCCGATCAGAACAGCACAGCTAGGATGGGGGCCCTGGGGCCAGACCACCAAGGTGAACCCTAGCTCCACCAGACAACCCCTCAAGACCTTGGGCAACTGACTCACCCTCAGTCTCCCCATCTTTAAATAGGGCAGCTGACAGTATTTACTAAGAAGTGCAGCAGGTGAAAACCAACCCCAGGGTAAGCGCTCAGTACAGATTAGCTATTATTAAGATAAAAAAAGAAAAGAAAGAAGAAGAAAGAAAGAAAGAAAGAAAGAAAGAAAGAAAGAAAGAAAGAAAGAAAGGGAGAGAGAAAAGCCCTCCTGGCTCACTTTTGCTGGTAACATACGACAAGAAATTTTCCAAAGTGTGGAAAAATGCACTAATGCTGGTACAGAGGATGACTACGCGCCACCCATTCTCATTGAATTAATGAACAGAGAATAATAACATGAGGAAGTTAGATCCTCTCCAGTGTCTTCCGGCCCTTTTGCTAACCTCCGGGAGGAAGTGTCATTGAGGCGCTATAACGTCTTTGCCAAGCCAGGGAGAGCAGGTCTGAGGCTCGGCCCCCTGGCTGCGAGCACCAGCCGGCTAGAAGGCGACAGCACTGCTTTGCTTTCATTGTCCTTACGCTCATAGCGGCCTTCTAATTTTAGGAAGCGATGTTAGTTTTCCATTTATCTTCATAATATTAAAGTTTCTACTCACCACGTATATATCGCTTTAGGGAAAAAAAATGCAGTGAAAAAGAGAATGCAGATATGGTCAAGGTGATGATCATGTCCCTGAAATGACCAGGGTATGGGAACTGTGGTCTAGGGTTGACTTGTAAGTCCCCCCAGGCAGGGGCGACGGGTCCAGCCAGGGCTTCAGACCCAGCCCTGCCAGTGACTTGCACCCTGTGACTTGGAACGAGCCTCTCCTCCTCCCCCAGGGGTTCAGTCCTCCCGTCTCTAAAACGAAGGGATCAGAAGCTCCAGGCTATGAAAATGTTTGAAACATGCTGAATCCTTTTAGGATTCCCATAAAAACTGTAACCAGTCCATGGAAAATGCACCGAGGCCATGTGGCCACCTGCCTGTCTCCATGATGTCTCCCTCCCAGATGAAAGTTTGCAAAGTACAGAGACTCCTTGGCGCCAGTTTGTTTATTAACACGGTTTCACTTTTTATGTCGCTTTCCCCTCCCTGCCGAGCTCCTGACAAAGGAAATAAAGACAGCATTTAAGAACCCATGTTTAGAAACCTCACTCATTACGGCACCCAGGGTGTTCACACGTAGCGCTGGGGTGCCACTTCCAACTTCCTTCGCCCCACACTTTCTGCACTTAAGTCCCCCGTATGGTGCTTCACACAAAGAGCCTTGGGGAGGGCACATGCGGTTAGGGCAGATTCTCAAGGAAAGTGGAAAGTGGGCTTTGCTTCTGGCCTGGCTCTTCTCTTTGGATTGGTTTGTCTTTACTGAGCTCCAGCTCCAAGGCAGCCAGTGAGCTCAGAGGGCCCAAGAGGTGGTGGGACGGGAGGGTCACACTAGGTTGCCCCTGCCTCCCTGAGGCCCCGGGTTGGTGGGGAGGATATTCAGCTCATCAGATGCACCGGGATACAGCGTGAGAAGGACGGCCCTGGACGCGCGCACATGACACGGAGGTCGCACAGGGGAGGCAATGATCAACGCTGCCTTTGGGGGCCAGCATGGGACATTCCCTGGACACGTGACGTCTGAGGACGGTCATGAAGACTGGACGGATAAAGGGGAAGGTGGGGAAAAGCTTTCTGAGCGTAAAAGTGCAAGACACCACAATGAAGATAGGCACGTTGTCTGGGTGCCACTGGCTCACCAGGCTGGGGCCGCCGTCTGGGCGATCCTGTAAAGCCAGCAAACTTCCCCAAGGCATGAGCCTCCGGAACACCGAGTTCCAACAGGTGTCAGACGCTCCGGAAGGACTGCCATGCCAGACACGTGGTCCGCCTGTGAACAGGTGGCTCGGGATACTGCCCGGATCTGCACGGAGGAAGAAGGCCTCAGTGTGGCAAGGCGGTCTGGAACGAGCACGGAGAGTCTCGAAAACCAGATCCAATGAGACCTGGTCTCAACCTTCCACATTTTCCCTGCATCTCCTTTTCCTTTGTGCTTTGACGCCGTGCCCCTGCTTCCTAAGCTCTCCTTCACGCTCCCGCGTCCCTCAAATCCCCTCCTTTTCGGCAGCAAAACAGAAGCACTCACTATGTAGCACTTCCCTAACTAACAGGCGGAGGCTTTTAGCAGATTTCTAATGCACTGCTAGACGGCGCCTCAAGGCTTGAATCCCCAAGGACACCTCGCTGAAAAGGATAGAGATTCCGTAGTTACCAGGGCTTTGGATTTTATTGTTTTCATAAAACATTGCCAAGAAGTGTCTGTTTCACTCACAGGTAGACGCACACAGAGTTGGTGTGCCCACCCCCACCCTGGTGTTCAAGTGAAACGACATATAGATGGAGGACTGATTCATTCCGAACATCCAGCATCCCGGGAGGACCCAGGTCTGCGGTTGATGAAGACGCAAGGTTCAGAGAATGGAGCTCAGTGGCCAAACCTGAGGGGTCACCTCCATTTCCCAAAACTCAGCCCGGATCTCTTCTGCCAAGATCTGAATGGAGCTCCCCCTTTACAGACTTTTAAGCTAAGGCCCAGGGACCCTACTTAACTGCCTGGGTTTTCTCCATGCATCCCCTACTCACCTCTCACCTGAAGAGGGTGATCTGATGACAAACTCTCTAATCTTTTCCCTACTGCTCACCAAAACCTACCCCGGCTGTGCTCCACCGTTGGATAGCCTATAGCTGGTGGGCTCTTACTCTTACTCTTACTCTCGCTCATTTCACCAAGATTCTTCCCTGAGGTCATCAAGAAAACAACAGCAACAACAACAACAACAACAACAACAACAAAACTTCTTGGGAAGCGCTTCTCAATAGAAAGAACCAAGAACCATATTCAACTGAGATACGGCAGCAGGTTCATGACAGAAGAATTTCCAGCCCCTTCGAAACACATCCATGGCACTAAGGCCAAATAGCTTGCTCCAATCTACCCTGGTGTTTTCCATCAAAATCCCCTGAATTTGGAGCGTCTAGCTTTGCGAGAACAGGAACAACCCCTTCCCCTAAGTGACCTAAGGCATTTTAGAATGTCCTATGAACCTCAAAATATTATATGCAATAGTTTTGTCCCGTTTTCTGTATTTCCAGGAATAAGCACAGCAATGCTTGAGAAGACCTGTGGAATCCTCGGCACCGAGGCCACGCCTGTCTCCCAGGCTTCTCTGGAACACCCAACCCAGGACAGTATCTCTGGGGCACGCTGCCTTGCCAGCTCCTCCCCCAGGGCCCACCCAAGGGCCCACCCATGGGTACGCAGCAGACACGTGGCTCTAGAGCCAGCCTGGATTCTAATCTCTGCCGGGCTCCTCGCCACACCCATGAGCTCAGGCCAACCCCTCTGCCCGTCCGAGGCTCTGACTCCCTGCCTATACCCACGGATCACGCCACCTCCGTAGCCAGGCCTGCTGTCCTTCGTGTTGAACCTGGTGCACCAGGCAGTTCTCAGTAAACGTCTGTTCTCTTGTGTCTTTCTTCAAAATTCTGCACAATTGTTTCTTTGAATCCGCGCACAGAACTCTTCATCATGTGCCTTTCCAGCTCCCTACATCTGGCCCAGAAGAGAGGGGGTCAGCTCTCCCCAATTCTGACCCTTGGAGATTCATCTCTGCCTGGAAGCCTTCTTAATTTGAAACTCCCACTCATCGATAGAAATTGAAAAAAAAAAAATCCAACACAAGGTATTTGGACATAGAAGAGCTTCAGAGAATAAACCTCCACGCATGCAGGTAGAAGCTGCCCTGACTCCACACAAAATCGGGGGCGATGGTGATCACATAGGTCACGTCTACAGAGTCCTTGCCATGTGCCCCGGACTTCCAAGCGATCTAAATGAAATATCTCATGTCACCTTCCCAATGCTAGGAGGGAAATACTCATGACAAGCCCTCCGTGCAGCTGAAAAAAAGTGGAGTGCCTGCAATATTTGATAATGGGTCGCTAATTACGTAGCTCAGACTCCAAGTCTCTACCCTCTGGCTCTGCAGCCCAGCGATGCACCACTCCGCCAGCACGGCTTCCCTGGCTGTGGCCCTGGGAAGTGGGCAGCACTGGGAGGCAGGTCTCCTCCAGCACAGGTTTCTAGGGGCCCTCCAGGTAGGCCAGTTCCTCCCTCTGTGCTTGGGGGTCTCATCCAGACACCAGCTAATTAAAAATCACCTGACTTGCAAATTCACAGAGAGAGACAAGAAGGAGAATGTATGGGGGACTCACTCTACATGGCAGTACCTTAACCTTCTCCCTCACAAGAGCCCCTTGAGGGACGCCTGAGTGGCCCCCTCAGTTAAGTATCCGCCTTGGGCTCAGTCATGACCCAGGGTCCTGGGATAGAGCCCCATGTTGGGCTCCCTGCTCAGCGGGGACTCTAATTCTCCCTCTCCTTCTTCCTCCCTTCCCCCAAGTCATGCACGCGCACGCGCGCTCTCTCTCTCTCTCTCAAATGAATAAATAAAATCCAAGAAGAAACAAACAAACAAATAAAAAACAAGAGCCTCTTGCAGGCGCAAGGGAGGAGAGGTGCTGCTATGGTTCATGGACCCTGATTTCTGGGCCATGGTACTCTAAGTGGCAGGGAGGAGCCTGGAACCCCACCCAAGAGAGATGAGGGATGATGCTCCCCCTGCTAAGATGCCCTCTGCTCAGGATCTTACCCCCTGACATGCACGTCCCTGCATGTCCCAGAGGCCATGGAAGACGAAGGAGCTGAATGGACATCAGGAGGGTAGCTCTGTGGGGATATCTGGGCCTCGGAAGCATAAGTGGGGAGCCCTTCGGGTCTGGTTATTCTCTTGCCTTCTTATCTTTCCCCTGTTAACTTCTCCTTTTCCTACATGGTTCCTCCTCTGTGACTTCTCTCCCTCCCCCTCTCTCTCCCTCTCTCTCTCTTCATCTCTCTCCTTCCCCTCTTCCTCTTGTTCCCCCCCATCTCCCTCTCTCCCTCTCCCCCCCTCACACACATACACACACACACACAGAATCCCACCTTCTTCAGGACACTGAAAGCAGACAACTGTGGGACCTTTTCTGTTGTCAAAATAGCTTTGCACTCTTAGAGGGCAACTCGAAGCCTCAGGAAACAGCCCCGTGTCTCTGCCTCCATATACACCTCACCCCGTACCCCGAGCTCCTTGGCTGCCATAGACCCATCAAAAGCCAGGACTGAAAGGGAACTCAGGCTGCTCCTACTCCGTCGTCCTTCACTGCAGTCAGCAGAGCCCAAAACAACACCAGAAAGTAACAGGCACTCAAGGCAGATTTGCTAAATGAATAAATTAAGAAGCGGAAGCTCTTGATCCCATTTTACAGGTGGGCCAACCAAGGCTTCAGGACGGCTAAGTCTCCCCGTCCAGGATCCCACTGAGTTAATAATGAGACTTTAACTTGCATCTCCTGATGCCCAGCTCCTCTGGTAACCGCCCGCTATCAGGACCGTCAAGCCCAGGTCTCTTCTTTAAGGCACCGCACACGGCCCTGTAGGCTGCGAGTCCTGTGGGGAGAGGCCGCACTTCCGTCCGCGGCCAGCCTTTAACACCGCAGCGGAGACTGACCCTCAGCCGTGGGAGAAGGGAAGTGGGGATTCCCCAGAGGGCCGAGTCCTGGACGCAAAGGCAGCTCTCATCGGCGCCAGCTCAGGCAGGGACCGGGCATGCCGGGCAGGCCAAGTGCCGGTCCCTATCTTTCCACCCCAGGAAGCAACTGGGACGCAGCCCAGGGAACCAGCGGGATGGGGGTACCGAGGGCAGTCTAACCCCTGGGCAGGGATGCCGGGGACTCGGCAAGGTGCCAGATCCAAGGGAGCTGGGAATAGCCCCCTCCTTTCCTTGGGGCTCCTGTTGGGGCCAGGGTGAGATGCAGGCAGCACAGAACTGTAGCCACCAGTGAGGCAAAGCGGCACGGACGTGGGGTGTGGTCTGGGGGAGAGCTCAACAGGGGCAGATCCCACTGCTGCCACTCACTGATTTGTGCACTTCCCAGCTTGTGCCCGTTGCCTCAGTGTTCCCCTCTGGAAATGGGGGTACCAAGGCCTCTATCTCTGAGATTTGGGGAGGACTGGGTATGTTCTTATGTGCAGCACACAACCTGGTCTGGTGGGGAAATGTACATTGTGCAGATATTAGTGGTTATTATTCTGGTGTATTTGGACCAAGGCTGCACGTCTTGTAGTTCAGGTTCACCGCACGCTTCCAGGTCCCCGCTCGAGGCTCGTGCAACCTTGGACTTTCCTCCTTCCCGGCTAGAAGAAAACAGCCCTGGGGAGGAACACTGGACACTGAAGAGGCTCTGGGACAAGGGAAGCCTGGACTCCAACGCCAGGGCCAATCGGGCTGTGCCGTGCCCTCTGTAGAATGTGTCACCCCTTTCCTGTTTGCCCAGCCTGGGGCTCTCCCCAGCAGCCTCCAGGTACACATGAGCCAGCCTCGCCACCACACATAACACTGGAAGGGCTTTAGGATGAGCATACTCCAGGCCCTCGCCTGGTGATGGGACACCGAGGACCCCAGTGGGGAAGAGGCACACCCACGGTCACCCCCGGCAGGTGCTGATGCTGGCGGGTCACCTAAGCCCTGTGTTTCCACCATTAGTTGCTGCTTCTCCCACACGGTGCAGCTCAGTGGGAGGCCTGGGGTTGCAGAGGTTCTGCAGCCTTATTGTTATAAAGCACTTTGTAAAAAATCAAGTATTCTGGAAGGAGCGAGCCTGGCACTGGTTCTGCTGCTCCTCTGGGTGGAGGGGCCTCAGCTAGTCACGGTGGGAGGCAAATTAAGGCACATTTGTTTTATACAGGGCACCACTTAGAGAATTGCTCCTTCCAAAGTCTCCTGGGGAAAAAAATCCTTCTTTCCCAAAGGGGTGAGCTTGTTGCTCTAAGAGAACCATTTATTCTGATAAGATCGAAGTAATCGTTAGGGGCCGTGCTCTTCTCTGGATGTGCTTTTTTATTAAATATGGAGTGAGGCCCTACAACGGGTTGTTTCATGTAGATCTATAGTTGCACCTGCCACGGGCCAGTCTAAGACTCACTGAGAAATCACCCACATTTCAGTCCTGTGCCTTCTCTGGGCAGCCCCGCAAGGCAGTTGTGCAGCAGGAAAAATAAAATAAAACCTGGATTTGACCACTTTATAACCGTACAACCTCAGACGAGTTACATCACTGCCCCGGAAGATGGGAATAACCAATGCATCCCAATCTACCCCACGGGTAAACGAGGAGGCCGAGTTCACTCCCTGGCAGTGGCCTCTGCTTCGCACGTCAGTAAACTGAGGTCCAGACCTGTGATCATGGAGACATGAATCACCAGGGCCCACGAGACACCGAGTGGGAGACACAGGCTGCCCTGATGTCTCAGCCCTCTGCAGGTTCAAGTTAATAATGTGGGAACTGACTCACTGAAGCCCACTCAAGTGTAGGAGTGGCCCTTTTGTCCTCGTCATCCATAAAATGGACACAGTGGAAACCTGGACTTGACAGGGCAGCAGGGAGAGCCAAACAATCCAGTGAGCTTGCCTTGGTGGCACTGAAGAGACACGCTGGTTTAAGAGCTCATCAAACGTTGTTTCCCCTGTTTCTCTGCTGGGGAAACTGAGGCAAGAAAGACCACTGGGATGCTCCTGGAAATGTATATTCCCAGGGCCTGCATTCACTGGGCTCAAATAGGCATCTGGCTGAGGCCGAAGCATCTACATTTTAATCAGCTTCTACCTGGGATGATTTTATGAGAATCGTCCAGTGAAATTGTTCTGCAGGCGTCTCAGAAGAGAAGATGAAAGGCCTTAACCACATGCCAGGCTTTTCCCACAGAGGATCCTATATTTACTCCCTTCCAATTAGGAAGCAGGCTCAGAGAGGTTAAGTAACTTGTACAAAGTCACAGAGCTAGGAAGTGGTCGCTCTGGACCTTACTCACCCTGAAGGCCTAACTGCGTATTGTCACTGTGCCCCTTCTTCACGACCAGGACCAGCACGCTGTCGTTCCGTCCGCGCAAGAAATCCGGAAGAGCAGAACCTCCACTGCGTTCCCAGACCCTGGACAGCCCTGTCGATGCACCAATCGCTGCTGCCACAGCTCTTTGCTTCCTTACCTACTGCCTAACAAGGAGTCAGGCAGTCCCTCGGGAACCCCAAGCTCCCCCAGACTGCCACCTGCCTACAACTCGTCCCTCAGCATGGCCAGACTGAAGAGGGGCAGACCACCTCTTCTTTGCGTGCTTACCTGGGACACACACGACAGCTGGAATAAAGAAAACCTTTAGAAATTAAAATGGGAAGCATGCAGAGGCGGCCTGGGCCAATGCGCAGCCCGCAGTTCCAGCTCCTTGTTTGCTCATGCACATTCGAGATGCATAAAAATGCACATCTCCTCCACCGCTCCACCACGCACTGCATCCTGGCAGCTCTTGCACTGAATGCCCTCCAGCACAGACCCAAAGCAGCTGGTGGGAGGAACACGGCTCCTTCAACCCAAGGGAAGGAGCTGTGATGGTCACAGGAGCCCTGGGTGTTAGCCCAGGTTCTGTGGCTTCCGGAAGAGACATCCCTGCTCTAGGCCTCAGTTTCCTCACCTGTGAAATGGGATGGAAGTAGCCAAACCATGAGGTCCAGCACTTCACACAGTGCCTGGCAGTGAATATTTGTAGTGTGAATGGAGGCAACGACGAGGCCTATGGAAAATGATACAGTGACGTGCCTAGGTCAGTACTAGGTCAAGAGCAGGTCCTGCACCAAATACTTGTGCCCCTGGGAAAACCACTTCTGCCTCTCCAGCTACCAGAATCAGTTCAGATCACGGAGCCCTGTCTGGCTTCGCTCGCCCTCTATGCAACCCGAACTCCCCAGGTCTCCATCCAAGGCTACAGGTCTCATTCTTGCAATTCCTTGCTAAACACCTGGATGATCTGATGACCCAATGAGGCTAAGATATAAATGGCTGCTGAGTGACTGACTGAGATGGATGGAACCAAGTCCTAGACCCCATCTGCATTTCATGCATTGCCCTGAACATTCTGTTCTAAGATGGGAGTGGTCAGCACGGTGACAACACTGGAGAATGAGTCTGTGACCAAAATCAAGCCCAACAGACAACCACCTTCTCTGGCAGGCCAGGTTGTGAGGTTCCAGAGTCAGGCGTCACAACCTCGAGACTATTAACATTCATTGTTGTGGGGATTTTTCTCTAGTGGATTGTAGGTTCCCGGAGAGCATTCCTGGCCTCCACCCACCAGATGCCAGCAGCACCTCCCCATCCACCAACTGGGACAATTAAAAATGGTTTCAGGGATCCCTGGGTGGCGCAGCGGTTTGGCGCCTGCCTTTGGCCCAGAGCGCGATCCTGGAGACCCGGATCGAATCCCATGTCGGGCTCCGGGTGCATGGAGGCTGCTTCTCCCTCTGCCTGTGTCTCTGCCTCTCTCTCTCTCTGTGTGACTATCATAAATAAATAAAAAATTTTAAAAAAATGGTTTCAAACATGGCCAAATGTATTCTAGGGGGCAAAATGGTTTCCTACTGAGAAGCAATGCTCTAGAGTGAAAATAACAAAAATCTGCTCATCTGGTAAGGTCGTACTCAACGATCCCAGGTTCTTGAACAGACCATGGTGTCTCTCGCCACTAACACTGCACATTCCTCTTCCTGGAATCTTCTCTCCCCACACCCCAATCCCACCTCAACACCTAGCAAACATCCACTGCTCCTCAACTCAGAGGTCATTTCATCTGTGAAACCCTCCAGGGCCTCCTAAATGGGGGGTGGCGGGGGAACGGTCAGAGATACTTGCCCTTTTTGAAAGCAAGTCATGCTCTGGTCTGCTACGTGTGGTTATTTCTTGCCACCCCTGAACTAAAACTTGCATTCTGTGAGGACAGGGTCCCCATCCTATTCATGCTTAAATTCCAGTTCCTAACACCATGGCCAAGGACTGAATGAATAAATGCATGAACAGAAGACTAACACTTAATGATTCCCTCCTATAGGCCAGGCCCACCATGCAGCCTATAAGCACATCCTCCCCTCGATGTCTAGGTTGCGTCCTAAGCAATTATTACCACATGCTTCTAGAGCGAAACTGACTCCCAGAGAGCAGAGATAACTCATCCAGGGCAATACAGGCAGCAAGTAGAGCAAGCGAGCATGTGAACTGAAGTCTGTGTGGCCCCCACTCTGCAGGTCCAACCTTCTATCTTTCCACTTGTGAGCTACCCTGCCCGCTTCCTAAAGCAGCCTCTGCCTTTGGACCTTGGTCCCCCCAAAGGCACCCACTACTCCCTCTTCCCAGGGCCCCTGACCCTGTTGACTCTGGGCAGCAGAGAAGCAGGCAGGTGAGCGTGGGTGGTGATGATGTGTGTGCCCCTGCCCCCAGCACAGGCGCGGGCGGGGGGGTTGCTCTGGCGAGGCAGCCGGGCTTCCCTGCACAGTGGCACAGCCCTAAGCAGAGGACTATGGGCATTTTCAACACACTCTCCCGTCTCTTGCGGTGTTATTACACTCCTCCAAACTACCCAGTAATGGGGACCTTCGGGGGCTGGAACAAAAACAATGATTTCTCCCCCCCTCTCCTAGAGTCAAGTCCAGAATTTAATAAAGGTTAAAAAAAAGTACTAAGGCATTCCAATTCCTCCTCTCTGCAGATTATTATTTTTTTTTTTTAATCTAGTTTCAGCCATGATGTTAGATTGACAGTCCTGAGGGCTGAAATTTATCCATTCCCTAAACAGGTCTCGTCCAGACATAGAGTTTCAGTCATTTTTATGGATGCACGTGCATACACGTGCACACACACACATACACACGCACACACACACAGAGCTTGAAAAAAAACAATTTGTTTTACAAAACCAAAAACTGGCTGATTAAACTGACCTGGGCCCGATCTGTCTGCCCCACTTCAGACTCCTAAAGCCACATTCTCAAACGTAAGCTGATGTTTTGCAATCGGTGAAGACCTTCCCTCTAGCTGACCATCCCCACCACCATCTGATCCACGACCACAAAGAAACCTTCAATACTACAGGTCAACATGCTTTCACTGTGTAATATGTCCAGGATTGATTCTTATCCTCATGTGAAGTATTTCCCTCGTATTATATGGAAGAACATAGCAGGCATTTTAATTGTTTTTTCATTCTTCCTGTGTTTTGCTTTTCATCCTTATTGTAGGCAAGTAGGCAGGCAGGCGTTTTGACACACACTCTGTAGGTGAGGACACAAAGACTCAGAAGATAACTGAGTTGAGTCTACCTATATTTCACCTGATTCTTGCAATCAACCAACAAATATTTACTAACCGCCTAACTATCAGCTGGGTACCGTGTAGACTCAGGGGACAAATGAGAAACAAGACAGATATGGCCATGTGCCATCGTAACTGGGGAGAAACATGTGCTGAGCAGCCTGTATGCGACCCAACGCCACGTGAGAAGCATGTGATGGGGTGGGCATGGCAGTGGGAGTCAAGACCCAACCCAACCCTGCAGTGGGAGGAGACCGAACCCAGCTATGGTCTCGCAGACTCACTGGAAGACAACCTACATAAAGAGTTATAGGATGAGTAAGTTTCCAGGGGAAGAAGAAGAGCAAAAGCACTCCACCCATCCAGAGGGAGGAGATATGAATATCCAGAAGCAAACCGTGAATATGGATCCCTCAAAAAACTTAGAAAAAAATTCAGCACGGTTGGTACACAGATTTGAGGAAGTGGGGAGAGGCCATAGCCAGTGATGAGGCCGGGCATGAACCACACCAGGACTTGCAGGCCGTGCTTAGGCTGAGGAATTTGCCCTGATACCCATAGGGAGCCTCTGCGGAGGGTAAGCTTGAAAAGAGACAAGAGAGGTAGCCTGGCTTCTGTCTTCCCCACCTCCAAACGGGAGGGATGGGATGAGAAGGCACTTGGGAGGGGGCGGGGGGCAGTGCTGAGCCCCACAGGAGGTAGGGCTTACCTGGATGACCCCAACGCTGGAGCGGCAAGGGTGGGCACCCCGAGCCACAGCCGGCCTAGGACACTGTGTGTTGTGCTTCAGGAGCATTAAACACAAAGGGACAGGAGTCAGATGTTGCCAGAGCAGCTGGTTGGCGAGAGACCGTGGCATCATTCATGTAACTTATTTAATAATAAAACAGGCAGACAAACGACGCCATCTGAAGTGTAGATTCTTGGCTCTGATCCCTCGGGGAGAGGCTGATGACAGGCCAGACTCCTGCAGGTCCAGCACGGAGTCTGGCCTGGCCTCCCGACGGACCGGGGCGCCGTGGATTAGGCACATGACGAGGCCTGTGCCAGAGCGCGGGGGCTCGCCTCTCACCTCTGGCCCCACAACCAGGCATGGAGAGCACAGCCCTCCCGCCGCTGCCTCTGTCGCCATGGGCTCCCCAGGCACCCCTCTGATGTTCTTGACAGCAGTCCTGAGTCAACGCTGGGCTGACCCAGACTGGCCACATGACCCAGGAGCTGCGCACATGGACCCGAACCCCTGTCTCCTTCCCGGATTCAGAGTCTCCTCTTCCCTTCTCGCTTTCCCACTGGACTCCTTAATGACGAAGAGTGTCTCATCCATTCCCCTACTAATTACCTGCTGTATGTCCTCATGGAGACCGATAAGGAGGTAATTAGGATGGACATGCTGGGATTACAGGAAGGGGGAAATGTACCGCCATCAAGATAATGCCACTTTCCCACCAATCCCTTTCCTGACAAATGATCCGGCGGGATGTGGGGATCTGTAGAGACGGAGAGGCCGGGAGGGGAGTGAGGGGAGTGGAGTGGAACAAGAGGGTGGGGTGCACGATTCAGAGCTGAAGGGTCCCTTAACCATGATCAGAAATCCCAACAGCAGTGCCTCGGGGCCCCAGACAGGCAGGCAAATGAGTGAAGCAGAATCAGTGGAAGAAACTCAGCAGCACGTGCATGATGACAAATGACAACTGACACCCAGCCTTAGGGAGTGACCATGACAGAGTGATGGGTCACTCTTTTATTTAGAAGGGGACACAGGACGTGGGCGCACGGCCAGGCAGGATGCCCGGGTTGGGCGGCTCTTCTCGTTCTTCCAGAGAAGCCGGATATCCAGCTGTTGTGTGAAACCTCTCATTTACTTTCTTCCTTTTGGAAACCTATTCACTTTAAAAACAAAAAAACAACAACAAAAACCCACAAAATATTTTGCGAGCCAAGCAAAAGGGTATCTGTGAGACAGATGTGGCCTGTGGGCAGCCAGTTTGAGATTGCTAATTTTAGCCCAATGCCTCGTTTACAGACATGGAAACTTAATGGATGTTCAGAGATGAAGAGAGCCTTGCCCAAGGTCGCCAAGCAAGCTCATGGTTGAGCCAGGACTCCAAGAAGCTTTTGCTCGCCACCCTCCCGTCCTTCACAATATGAAAAACTGGAGGCTGATCACAGACCACAGGAGTAAAACAGGTGTGTAAATACCAATGAGTGCGTGCAGAGATACCAAACTGCACAAAGAAAATTCTGCAGCAGAAAAGAAAGAGATCACTTTCCAGTGGTGGCTGTGGGGGAAGGAGGAAAGGGAGTCAAAAGGCTTCATGTAGTAGGGACCGAACCATGTATTGTCTCAATATAAGAATCTTATATGTAAGGAAGCAGACCTACAAATTGAAAGGAGGGATAAACTGCTGGAAGTGCCAAGAGAGAGTATCTTCAAGAAACTGGGGTGAGCAGGGGCTCCTGGATGGCTCAGTGGGTTGGGCATCCAGCTTCTGATTTCGGCTCAGGTCATGATCTCGGGGTCCTGGGATGGAGTCGGGCATCGGTCTCCAGGCTCAGCGGGGAGTCTGCTTGAGGATTCTCTACCTCTGGCCTTCTCCAGCTACCTCTCCACCACTCATATCCTTTCTCTCTCTCTCTCTCTCTCTCTCAAACACATCAATCAATCAATCAATCAATCAATCAATCAATCTTTAGGAAGGAAAGAAAGAGAAGAAAGAAAGAAAGAAAGAAAGAAAGAAAGAAAGAAAGAAAGAAAGAAAGAAAGAAAGAAAGAAAAGAAAGAAGAAAGAAAGAAAAAGAAAGAAAGAAAGAGAAAGAAAGAAAGAAAGAAAGAAAGAAAGAAAGAAAGAAAGAAAGAAAGAAAGAAACTGGGGTGAGCCAGAGACAGAGGCTGTGAAGTCTCTGGGGAAGTGATGATAAGGTCCTCAAAGACAAGATGGCACTTAAGAGGGAGTCTGACAGGTGAATATTTTACCAATGCATAGGATCAGTCGATTTAGACGCAGAGGATTGGACGGACCATTTGAGACCTAGTGGAGGGCATGCCTAACAGGCAGTGAGAACACATAAGCAGTAGTCCCCATATTAGCAAAAGGTAGCTGGAAAACGAAGGTCAGTATAGCTAGAGTCTACGTTCACGAAGGTGGTCTTGAGCAGCCGGGCTGAAGAAGCAAGTGGAGCCCACATCCTAAAGACCGAGCGTGCCAAGCAACGAAGTATGTATGTGTCAGGCAGCAAATGAGCAGCTGCTGCAAGTCCATGAGCCAGGAACAAAGGTCGTGTGACACTATCGGTGTTGTGACACTATCCTTACACCTGGCAGTAGGTATACAGTGAACTAGAGGCTACAAACTGATGCAGAAGCCCCTGGGGGGGGGGGGCGGTGGATGCTAGGAGCTCACTCCTTGTCCAATAATAAGTATTTGTTGAGCTACCGTGTTCTAGGCACTATGCTAGGAGCTGAGGATCCCGGGATGAATAAATAACCATTCATGACATTTACTGCCACCTAGTTAGGGACCGAGCACCCTCTGAGAGCACAGTTTCAGCCCCATTCGGTTCAGGCTGAGCCCAGAGCCTGACACAGAGTCAACGCTCAGGAGTGGTTTGGCCCAAAACCAAGGCCCAAAAAGCTCAGGTGAAGGGAGGAGTGCGGTTTGAGCAGAGAGAAGATGCCCAGTGGCACGAAAGATAGCTGACTCTGAAATCAGGATTAGGGTGTGGCCAGTCTTCGTGATTGTTACGCAGCCTTGAAGGATCCCCCTTCCCAACCTGAGGGTGGGTTTCTGCATCTGCAGAATCAAGGGACTTGGCTAGTTCCAAGGTCCTATGTCTCAAAGGTCATACACGAACTTGAAAACATGATAAAATGGGGTTGATGGGGTGGGAGGTGTATAGGGTGCGCAGAATCTCCAATGCCAGAAAAATAGAGTGGCAGGAAGAGGAAGGGGAGGAAAGCCAGATCTGGGAACCTTTGGGGCTGCTGGGAGCCATGGAGCTGGACAGCAGTCAACTTCCAGAACCACGTCTCTTACCTTGACCTGCCCCTGGCACGACCTTACTCAGGCTGAGTGGCCACTGCTGTTTCCCATCACTCACATTACTGTAATTGCTGAGTCCATTGGTGTTTCCTAGGTCCTCCCTACACTGTGGAAAAGCACTTTGCTGATGACTGCTAATTAATCCCTCACCATCCCTGCGCATGGCAGTGACTGCTAAGTGGCCTCGTGTTTCATCCCCGTGAAATGGGCACAGAAGAGAGCTGCAAGGTCACTCAGCTGGGCTCAGGCTGATTCAGGACTGGAGGCTGGGACCCTTCTCCAGCCATTCATCACCAGCCCCGGGGGCTGACCCAGCCAGAGAAACAGAGTGACTGAGCCAGGTGGCTGATGAGTCACTTTGAGAACAAAGGGATGGTGAACCCCTTCCAGAGTAGGGAACAAATAGCAGTGTCACAGGGAGGATAAGAAGAGCGGGTGTTGGTGAGGGCCTGCAAGGGAAAGGAAGGTAAATTGAAGGTTTGGATATCATCCCAGTGGGTCTGGACTCTATGGGAGCGGTCTAACTTCCACTGGGATTCACAGAAGGGAAGGGTGGAGCAGAGAAAAGCGACTTCTGGGAAGAGGGTTGCAGAAGGTGCTGCTCTAACTAGAGGATCAGGAGAAGGTGACCACTGGCAGGAAGAGCAGAGGATGTGACCTCCAGCTGGAGGAGCAGAGAAGGGTGCCTTCCAGCTGGGAATCAGGGCTGATGACCTTTTATAAGAAGCCAGGGAAGACTTACTGGAAGAGGAGGTATTTAAGCTGACCACCCTTCAAGGACTGCAGGTCCAGGGTGCCTGGGGTGGCTCAGTCAGTTAAGGGTCTGACTCTTGGTCTCAATCTCAGGTTCATGCCCCAGGTTGGGCTCCATACTGGGCATGGAGCCTCCTTAAAGAGAAAAGAAAAGGAAAAAAAAAAAGAAAAAAAGAAAAGAAAAGAGAAAAGAAAGGAAAAGAAAATAAAAGAAAAAAGAAAAGGAAAGGAAAGGAAAGGAAAGGAAAGGAAAGGAAAGGAAAGGAAAGGAAAGGAAAGAAGAAAAAAGAAAAGAAAAGAAAAGAAAAGAAAAGAAAAGAAAAGAAAAGAAAAGAAAAGAAAAGAAAAGAAAAGAAAAGAAAAGAAAAGAGTCAAAACAAAACAAAAAAATACCAGACACATTAAGCTAGTAGTGTCCCAGCTCTGAGCAAGAGGCAGCTGCCCTGCCTTCGTCAGGCTAAGCAGTTAATTTGTCCAACTCATTGCTTTCAAGTTCCTCATTTTTAAACATGCAATCAGGGTCCCTGTCACTGATGGGCGAGGATGAATTAGGAGAGGGATCCGAAGGAAGGCAGAGAGGAGGAGAACCACCAAGAAAGGGGGAGAAGAAACCCCGCTGTTTTTAATCAACTAAATGAGGAAGGATGGGGGCCGGGAGGGAAGGTGAGAAGGGGGGGCACGCGTACTTCCTTCTCCAAGAGGACTTGGCAAGAGGTGCTGGCTCTCAGGACTCCCTATAAAGTGGCCACGCTCACCGGCGGCTGGGGCCATAAATGCAGGGCGCGGAAAAGCCAGGAGCTTGCAATGATCATAGCTACCAGCTATTGTTTACTGTGTTCCAGGAATTGGGCTCGACACTAAAATAATAATGGATGTGACCACCGTTTTCAAGCACACGGTGTCCTAGGAGCTTGCGCTTGGCACTTCTCATGCACGATCTCTTTTCATTCTCAAACTGCCCTGTGAAGTGTGAACTGTTATCTTTCCTATTTCTGCGTGAAGAAACTGGGACTCACTGGGGTTAAGCAGTTTCACCAAGGTCACCAGTAACTGGCGGAGCATGGACTCAAGCCCGGGTCCCTGCGACTCCACAGCCCTGGCTCTTAACCACTGGGCACCCATTTGAGGACTTGTTTCTCTGGACCTAGCGCTTCTCCATTACCAAAAAAAAAATTAGGTGATGTGACCAGACACCCTGAAGCCAAGGTGTCTTATACCCAAGACAGCCTGGCTTGTCCCACTACACCCGACCCCACTACCAGGCCACTCCAGCCAGTTTGCAAGAGGAAATCATTCACAGGCCTAAAGGTAGTAAAGAACACCTGCCCATTTCCATATGCTCTGCCTGAGGCTTCAAGAAACCCAACTCACGGGGCACCTGGGTGGCTCAGCAGTTGAGCGTCCACCTTTGGCTCAAGCTATGATCCTGGGGTCCTGAGACCGAGTCCCGCATCCGGCTCCCCACAGGAAGCCTTGCCTCTCCCTCTGCCTGTGTTTCTCTCATGAATAAATAAATAAAATATTTAAAAGAAAGAAAGAAACCAACAAACCCATCCCACATGGCAAGAAATGAGCCCACTCAAGACAGAAAGAGAGCTTAGCCAAAGGTCAGGGGCACGTGGAAACCCACCCTGAACCCTTCTCCAAACCCACCCTGGGGACTCTCCGATGATTGGTCAGTGATGCCAATGCAGAGAACAGAAGGGAAGACAGGGAGGTGTGAAGCCTGGACTCCAGGCATGAAAGGAGCCAACAGCTCACGTGAAGCCACCCTGACTTCAACACGTGACTTTTGGTGCAAGACTCTGTCTCCTGCCCAATTAACCTACTCTCTGCCCTCTCCTCACAGCCTGCCCCCTGCTCTGTGTGAGCCTCCATGAGCACGGGGTGGGGCAGAGAACAAGGGAGATGGCTCACACCCCACCCCGTCCCCACCCTGTCCCCACCCCGCTGAAAGCACAGCCTTCCCTTTCAGCACTCCAGGACCCCCCTTCATGCCAGCGAGGCAATTTCCACCTTCCCTTGGAGCTCATTTGGACTATGGAGACCTGGCTCAGAAGTTAGCTTAACTTGCAGATGGCTCCTGAAATGCAGGGGACATGTCTTCTGAACTGTCCTCCTTCCTCTGGCTAGAATTTGGACACAACAGGTATCGCTGGCACAGTGTGGCCGTGTTGATGCGTGTGATGGACTTGGGATCGCAGGCCACGCACTACAGAGCAGCAAGATCAAAGGACCTAGGTTTCCTACAGCACAGACACCTACAGGAGAGACAGACACCGGTCCAGGGGAGTCATTGGAATGGTGGGCTCTCTGTCACTTATCGCCGAATCCATACTAACACAGGGAGAAGGCATTAGATGGTGGAGACGCTGTGTCTTGATCTCAGACATCACATTTCCTATGTCTTGTGTTTACCTCCAGTGGTTTAACACAAAGAACAGGACTTTGGAGACCAACAAGAATTCCGACAGGTTCCTAGCACCTACTAGGCAGCTGAAGCTTACTGAGCCTCAGTGTCCTCATCCATTAAATGGGGTTCTGAGGAGGAAACAGAATAAGCTGTACCTTCATGGAGGAAGGGCTCTATCTATCTTATTCACTGATGTCTCCATCCATCCACCAGGGTTAGCAAAAAGTAACTGGCACACAGCACAAGCCAGATGAAGAACCCATGAATAAATGGACGGTGTACACCAAGTATGAGACCCATTATGGACGCTCTAGAAACATTATTAGCCACCGACACAGAACTGAAAGGCCTTCCCCGTTGGAACTTTGAAGATTAAACAGCCAAGCAGAGCTGGGGGGCAGGAAACTCACAACTAGCTCCATCAGTCAAATTTCTGGGTTTGACTACAAAACCACTTAGAAGGGTCTCTTTGCCCTTTTTATTTATTTATATTTTTAAAGATTTTATTTATTCATGAGAGACAAAGAGAGAGAGAGGCAGAGACACAGGCAGAGGGAGAAGCAGGCTCCATGCAGGGAGCCTGACATGGGACTCGATCCCGGGTCCCCAGGATCACACCCTGGGCCGAAGGCGGCGCTAAACCTCTGAGCCACCCAGGATGCCCCATCCTTGCCCTTTTTAAAGGTGGAAAGCAAAAAGATACTTATCTTCCCCTTTCTATTATCTTCCCAATGCCCCCGTCCATTCATGTTATATTTAATTTTTGCATATATTCCAAGATGCTAAATGTCTTTCAGACTTCACTGGGCAGGCTCCTCGGCTTCAGTCACAAAGCTAGAAAACAGAGGCCCCGCGCGGGGTTGGCTCGCCGCTATCAAGGAGCCTGTAGACTAACGCAAAAGGGAAAGAAGAAGGAGTAGAGCTTGCTTTTGGTTCTGGAGGACCTACTTCATCCTATAACCATAGTACACTATTCATTAGCTATCTACTCCGCCAGGCCCCATGCTAGATGTCTCATGGCGCTTTATCACATCTCACAGCAAACCCATAAGGATGCAGGCGCAGCCTATTTGAGAGATGAGGGGGAAAGAAAAAACAAAAAGAAAATGGAGAGAATTAAGAAAACGGAGGTTCGGGGGCTTACTTAAGCTACCTACCCAAGGCAGGCCCCAACGCCTGCCCACACGCAAGCGTGCACACAAATGTTCATAACAGCATCGGTCACAACAGCCAAAGGGCCACCCAAATGGCCAACTGATGCACGATTCACTAAATGTGGTACCATCCATACAACGGGATATTCGACTGCCTTCCAAAGGAATGAGCTGCTGACACCTGCTATAACATGGATGAACCTTGAAAACATTATGCTAAGCAAAGAAGCCAGTCACAGAATTCAGCATATCCTATGATTTCTTCTATATGAAATGACCAGGAAGTAGATTAGTGGCTGCTTTGGGAGGGGACAGCTAAAGAGTAAGAGGTTTCTTTTTTTTTTTTTTTTTTTTTTTATGATAGTCACACAGAGAGAGAGAGAGAGAGGCAGAGACACAGGCAGAGGGAGAAGCAGGCTCCATGCACCGGGAGCCCGACGTGGGATTCGATCCCGGGTCTCCAGGATTGCGCCCTGGGCCAAAGGCAGGCGCCAAACCGCTGCTCCACCCAGGAATCCCCAAGAATAAGAGGTTTCTTTCTGATGTGATCAAAATGTTCTAAGATTGACTGGGGCTGGTTGCACATTATCTGCCAAGATACTATAATCTATTAAGTTATCATCTAAGTGGTTGAAATATATAGTATGGGAGTTGTAGCTCAATAAAACTGTTAAAAAAATTTAAAAAGCTAATGTCTGACCCACGTCTGGAAGGCTCCTGTGTCTCCTACCTCGACACCTGGCCCCCGGCATGCTCCACCTCATGGAATCCACAGGATGGTTCTGTGAGGTGGGGATGACTGTTGTCATTTCATAGATGAGGAAACTGAGGGCCAGAGAGGAAAACTAATGAGTTCTCCTTCCAAAAGAAAATTTAATTTACAGAGAAGAAAACTGATTTTCTCTGCATCTCCCTATGTGAGGTACCCACCCGTGTTCGTTATAAACAGTGAGTGGGGGAGGCAGAACAGACCGGGAGATGGTCTAACCTCATGGTCTTCAAACTGCCCCCCCAGGGGCATGCCCTACTGATGCCCATGCAGGTGCTCAGGGGTCACCACAGGGGAACGGGGAAGTTAAATTTAGAGCAGTTTCTAAATTCTATTTTAGATCGTGCGCTCCCACCTACGACTTTAATTGAAAATACTGCTAAGACGGTTTGGAAGCCACTGATCTTGTCCAACTCGCCCATTTTAAACAGAAGATAATTTAAACAGGAGTGGAAAAAGGTCTCTGGTTCACATGGCGAGCTAATATTAGTGCTGGGCAGGGGGCCAGTTCTCTTCCCCCTCCATCACATATTCCTTTTAGTCCAGATTAATGGCCTGATACAAGACTAGGCTGGAGATCTTGGTTCTGTTCACCAACTCGTGTTCCAAACCAGAGGGCAGCAACCTTTTCTGTAAAGGCCAGATGGTAAATATTTTTGGCTTTGCAGGCCATATGGTGAATTTAGCAATTAACTTGGCCACTGTAGTGGGAAAGGAGCCATAGACGAAACATGGAAAAGGGGTGTGCCTGGATTCCAATAAAACAGGTAGGGGGACCAGAGTTAGTGGCTCCTGCCCTGAGCAGATAACACCAATCAGCACGGGCAGGCCCTTCTGCTCCCAGGGAGGAAAGGGATGCCCCAGGATGAGGGAGGGATCCCCCACGGCCCTCCAGGGCCTCTGCTGGAACTGGCCACGTAGTGGAGTGGAAAGCACGGCACCTGAGGTCGGGCAGCTCTGCTCTCAGGCCCTCGTTTCCACCCATTCCAACTCTGAGACCAGTAGAAGGCAGGCACCTCTGAGGCCTGCTTTACAAGCATCATGAGGACAACAAGGCTCACCCTCAGGGTCATTACAAGCATCACCCAAGAAGCGGAACATGAGAACTTCCTTTGAAACTGGGGAGAAGATGATGACAGGCAGGCCAGCTCCACTCCCCACCATCATCTCCCACCACTCTGCTTTTATTCACCTGGCTCCCTTTACTCACCTGCCTCCAGCCCCGGAGGCCTCCTTGCTGGAGTCCTCTGCACGTGGAGCTGGTCCCAGGCACTGCACCTTTATTTTATGTATGAATTTATTTATTGAGAGCAAGCATGTGCACATGCCCAGGACTGCAGCGAGGGCCAGAGGCAGAGGAGAGCGAGCATCTCAAGCAGGCTCCACATTCAGCACAGAGCCCAATGTGGGGCTCAGTCTCAGGACCTGAGCTCAGATCAGGAGTTGACTACCCAACCGACTGAGCCACAGGGCACCCCCACCCGCCCCCACCCCCAGCCTGTGCACCTTCACATTCACCACTTTCCTCCTTGGAATGCTTTTCTCCAGACCTTCCTGTGCCTTAACCTCCTCACTCCATGAGGCTCAGCTGCACTGCCACTTTTGGGAGGCTCTTCCGAATGACACTAACATAGCAACCCCTACTGTGCACCCCTAGGCATCCCATTACATAACCCTGCTTTCTTCTCCTCATAGCCCTACCTGCTGTCTTAAATTTCACCACTCAAGTGTTCATTTACCTGTTTAATGTCTGTCTCTTTGTAAGTTCCATAAGGATCTTACTGGATCTTTCCGTCTTCCTAGAATTGAGAATGGAGTCACAGATGAACGGATAAAGAAGTCATGGTATGCGTGTGTGTGTGTGTATCCATGCTTGCACACACACACACACACACACACACACACACACATAGGAATATTACTAGCCATAAAAAAGGATGCACCATTTGCAACAATGTGCATGGACCTAGAAGGTACGGTAAATGAAATAATTCCGACAGAAGACAAATACCATATGATTTCTCTTACACATGGAATCTAAAACAAAACCAATGAAAAGGCAATTAAAAAAGCAGAATCGGACCTATAAATACAGAGAATAAACCGATGGTCACCAGAGGGAGGCTGGACACAATGGGTGCAAGGGAGTAGGAGATGTAGGCTTCCAGCTACGGAATGAATAGGGCACAAGAATAAAAGGTACAGCGCGGGGAATACGGCCAATGTATTGTATGGTGAATGGTGACAGGGCACAGCTATCCTTGTTGTCAACATCACGTAACACACAGAGTTACTGAATCACTACATTGTGCACCTGAAGCTAACACAACATCATGTGTCAACTATACTCAAAAAATTAAAAAAAAAAAAAAAAAAAAAAAAAGAATGGAGGCTGGAACCTATCAAGCACTCAGCAAAAATGTGTTGAAAGAAAAATAGAGGTATGATGATCCTCAAACTGCTCTAAGTTTCTGAATTATCCTCCCTCCTTAAGCCCCTACATTGGGGAAGTACTAGGTCTGGACACAGTGCGAACACCTCCAGGTTAGGAAGGTCGATCTCATGATGTATCCCTCACTTGGGCACTGATTTACCTGGAGCACAGAGATCCCCTGTTTGCAATGATCTGGGTCCCCGATGACATTAAGTGCCACGAGCTAGCATTGCACCCAGACTGTAGGAAATCTATTTCATCAATCTCCATATTAAATTGGACCTGCTGGGGTCCCTTAACTGCAACCCTACTTATATTTTGCTGTGGGCGAGACTGAGGTTCAAATGACTTTCTCACAGTCTTGTTCTTCAATGAATGAGGAAGCCCTGACATTAATCAAGTCATTAACATTCTAGAGCCATAATCTCAAACGTCACCCCATCTGATCATACAGATGGAGAAGTCAGAGCACGAGAGGAGAAGGGACTTGCCCAAGATCACACAGCACAGCAGGAGCAGTATTAGGACTGAATCCCGCGTGTGTTTACACCCAGAGTTGGAATCACACCACTAGCCATCCATGCTGCTCTCTGGAGAGAAACAGAAAGAAAAGGAAAAGAAATCATTCCAGGCACACATTGCAATAAATCCTGACAATATTAACAACACACGACAGCTTCATTGAACAAATTGGCAGCCAGTGTAGGCAGCTTAAGGAGACAGGAGGTCTGGAAAGAGAAAGAGGAGGGAAAAAAAAAAAAAAAAAGACCACCAGACACACAGAAATCTTCCCGTTCTGCTCTTTTTGCAGCCTGTCTATGAAACAAGGGCTCAGACAGGAGATGTTGGGATACAGTAGACGTTTGAAGGAGCTGCGGCCGTGGCATGTGAGTGTGCGCGATGCACACACGCACGCGTTCACATGTGCGCACAGCTCCCACGAGACGGCACGGAGGACTGATCCATTCGTGAGATGTCACTCATCTTTTCATACAAATTAACCTCCACACACCGCCCCCCCCACCAATGCAGGGATTAATTTGTTCTTTGTTTCCTTGACAGTCAGCAGGGGTGATCTCTGAAGAATTAAAGAAAGTTCTTCAAGAGGTGAAAGGGGAAGTCAGGGCTTTGGAGCCCCGGAGCAGTGGGGGATCAACATTTGCTGCACTGCTTCCTGTGGGGACCAAGAGGAAGCTTGCCTTAATCTGGACCTAATTCTATCTATGGGGGGAAGCCCATCTCGGCCACCAGATCGCACTTAATAATAGCATCTCCTAGTTATTCTGCACCCGGTCTCTGATGGGTGCTTTGCAAAGCCCCATAGCAGTGTTGCTAACCTCACCTCCCTTGTGGGACTCTTTACCCTTCGGCCAATGGCTTAAGGCACTTGAGGACCATCCCCACTCCTCCCACCTCCCACCTCCCTGATGGCCCCCCCACCCCTTTGTTCTCTACTTACAGAAGCTCCAGAATTATGCATCCTCTGTGCCTCCAGGGAGGCCACATCCCGTCACTCCCCCACAACTGGAAGCTTTCACCTTTGTGAAGATTTCTGCCATAAAGGGTGGATTTTAAAAGAAATGCAAGACACCATTGGGCACATGCTCTAAAGAATGGACCTTCCATTTTTCCCTTTAGCTGTGTATCTGTTTGCTGTCACAGTTTGGATGAATAAATAAGCCATCTAACATTATTTTTGGAAAGAGAAGCAATATAAATAAATAAATACACAAATGAGAATAAATAATGTTAACACTGAATTAATGAAGACGGGTTTAAAAATATGTATTGCAAATCACATTTAATGTGAGGAACCCGAGGAATCGCACATCTCCCTACTGTACCTCAGCTCAATGCAACAAATTCCCATGAAGTAGGGACTTCCCATTTTATAGATGGGTCCCCAGAGGCCAATGGGGGGGAGGTAACCATAAGTTAACTGGCTGATTCAAGGAATTAAAATTGTTCAGTTGCAGGGCAATAACCTAGGACATCTGGGTTCCAGGATTCAAAATTCCTTTACATTAGGCCCAAACTAAAAATCTTCAATAAGTTAGAATTGCAAGCAATGAAAAGAAAGGTCATGTTCATCTCTTTATTATGTACCACACATTGCACAAAATCATGAGCATGATGGTGCCTGGCACTAAACTGGGTGGTTTGCAAAACATAATCTCATCCTACCCTCTTAACAACCCATGAAGTAAACGTAGTAGACCCATTGTTCAGTTCAGGATACTGAGGACTAGAGAAAGATAATGACTTCCTGGAGACCACACAGCTTTTAAATGCACTTGATGGGATGAGGGCTGGGTGTTTATACTATATGTTGGCAAATCGAACGCCAATTAAATATATATATATATATATATATATATATATATATACTTAAAAATAATTGAATTGTAAAAAAAAATAAATGTAGCTTGCACATTTGAGTGCAAGGTGTATGATTTTCACTGCTGACATCCCCTCTTAGTGATGCAGATGTCAGAAAATGAGGCATTACAGGGGAGAAAAGGTAGGGAATTCCTCTACATATACAAGCAGAAACTCTGTTTTAAATGAAAACAGTATAGGGCTCTCTGAGTTAGCTCACAGTCGAGAGGAGAAACAGAAGTACACACACTAACCTCATATCCATGGGGGGCAGGGGGTAGTGAGCCCAACGAGCGCTACTGACCTTGGGCAGCCAATCTAATGGGTATAATAAGCTGGTTCATCTTCCAACAGCTACAGTGTTACCAAAAATCCATATTCTGTGGATTTATGGGAACCTAATTCTGTTCTTACTCAATGAAAAATGAAACAAATAGGGAACTGGTGGAGATCAACGGATCGATCGATCACTTAATCCGTCTACAATTCCCCAATACTCCCTAGTCAACCCTCTCATCATCACAACCTAGCTAAAGAAAATAGAGAGATTAGAAAAGATTCCAATTTTGCCAACGGGGAAGTCAGACTAGTCCTCTATGCAATATAGGACTATTTTTAAAAACATTATTATTTTTCTATTCAAAATACTTTTTAGGACATCTAATATCCTGAGCCAGCCCCATGCTCAACATGACCTTAATGAATATGCCTTCTTAATCTTTTATTCCCCAAATAAAATGTCCCACTTAGCCTCTATCCATTCTTAGATCTATACTTAACTCCCTTCTTTAAGCAAGCAAACATTCAACCTCATGGCTCTTCTCCATTTATGTGTTCATCCGCACATTCATGCATCCATCCACTCATGTGCAGATCTTCCCCAAAACTTTTTCTGATGGCCTATCTTGTGCTGGACACACACGAGACAGGGCCCTTGCCCTGAGGGCTTAGCAACTAAATAGAAAAACAGGCAATATCCACAGCATTCTCTGAGATATAGAAGAAAGTGATAAACGCATCAGTGTAAGACGTGTCTCTCCATGCAAGTGCAGAGAAAGGTGGTGGTGGGGACCACGGTGGACATGACACGAATGAATCATATGAGATATATACAGGGGCAGGAGTTTCTGATCTTCCCCCAATCACTACCACTCATCTACTAAGCTCCAGCTCTTCTATGGCTTGGTGAAGCCAATACAATTGACCGGGTCACCTTCACGTTCACACTAGGTCACTGAAATTGAACCGCACACCCATCCACGGGAAACTCATTTTTCTATCTCGCCTGACCTCACAGATGGGCAGGTAAATTCAACCATCCAGATTTGACTGCTGCCTCTCATCAGCTATGTGAGTTCGTGCAGCAATCCAGAGGTCTCCAGGGAGCACCCGCGATCTAGACTGGCTGGGAGTTGGTGGAGGACTCACGGACCCCACCCCACCGGGCTGCTGCTTCAGCTACTGGCTCCATCCAGCCTTCCTTCATGCTCTGCAAAGTATCCCTCAGAGGAATCTTAGGACTCTCAGAAGAAGGACACAGTAGGAGTCAGGCATCACTGAATTCCTGGCTACCATCCTATCAAAACTCTCAGTTTTGGGCAGCCTGGATGGCTCAGCGGTTTGGCGCTGCCTTCGGCCCAGGGCGTGATGGTGGAAACCCAGGATCGAGTCCTATGTCGGGCTCCTTGCATGGAGCCTGCTTCTCCCTCTGCCTGTGTCTCTTCCTCTCTCTCTCTCTCTCTCTCTCTCTCTCTCTCTCCTATCTCTATCTCTATCTCTATCTCTATCTCTATCTCTATCTCTATCATCTCTCTGTTTCTCATGAACAAATAAATAAAATCTTAAAAAAAAAAAAAAACCTCCCAGTTTTCTCTCAACAATCGGTATCAGTATTTCACACTTTGCCAATAAGGAAACTGAGGTTCAGAGAGGGACCTGAATTTGTTCCAGGTCACAGAAATCTTAAGGGGCAGGGCAGGAGAGGACCTGAAATGTGTCCGACCCCATGCTGTAGTGCTCTCTCCAGCACGCCACACCAGAGCTGAGACTGTGAAGAGTACACAGGATCTATTTATTGTGGACACAGAAGGAAACAAGGGAAATCTCCCACGCCCAACTGCCCCCTAAGAGTGTGCACACATGCACGCATGCACACACGCACTCACACGATCTGTTGCTGCCAACATCTCCAGTGTCAGCAGACCAGCAGACAAACACTGCGCTTTTTTTTTTTTTTCTTGGAGAAACTTTTTCTCTGTTAAGAAGCAAGAACCCAACAGCTTTCTTGAGACCCATTTTTCATACAATTAATGTCAGGCCTCCCATGTTTCCTAATGAAATCTGACACTAACGGAGAAAAATGGATACATTAATATTGAGTTCATTAGTAAATAGATTACCCAAATGTTTGGGGTGAAGGAAGGAGGAGAAAGGGGGAGAGAGGCACACATACCCACTCAGCTTTCTGCCAAGAGCCTCTCCAAGGACCACATGCTGATCAAATATTTATGGATTTTAATGCACTGATCTGTTAAGTCTGGAAATAGTCTCTTTCACTAATTTTTTTTTAAAGGGAGAGAAAGAGGACTCCACCTGACACCGTTGAGGTTTACTGAGATGGGAACTGAAGCTTCTTGAGGAAAAGGCAAGGCCCAGGGAGAAAACTTTGTTCCCTGGAAAGGAGGCACAAAGGACCATTCTCCTGAGATGTCATATCCCCATCCCCCACCCATACCCTTCCATGCCAGGAGACAGGGACATGGGCAGAAGGGGAAGTGTGGCCCAGTTCGGGAGAGATATTCAGTTTGCAGGGATAGCTGATGTAAAAGAAAAATTCCTTGCATGCCCTGCTGAATCCTGCCTCCCCTCTAAAGAATATTCCACTGCCCCACAGTCACCAATCTCTACCATGCTAGGCCCATGAAGGGGGGTGAGGCCAGAAAGCAGCATCCACAGAGCTGGATCTGCTTCTGACCCCCCTTCCCTGTTGCATCACGTTGGTACCTTGGACAGCTCCCGCCACTTCCTGCCTGGGAACAGGATGCTAATAGTGGCTTTAGCTTGTCTCCCGGAATCATTGTCACCATCATTAAATGAGGTCATGGGCAGGGCAGTTCTTAATATAAACTGTAGAGTGCCATAAAACGTATGATGTGGCTGTTTTTACAAGACATCCCATCCCTTTTATGTCCATGTGATGAGCTGGGAAGTGAAAGCAAAGGAGGCCAGGACACCAGTCGAAGCTCTGCAAACTATTACTTTTGACCTTGGGCAAGTCCCTTCGTCCCTCTGGACCTCGGGGTGCCCAGCAACAACATGGCCAGGCTGGACCACTCCTTCGGCACGGCCTTTGCACAGCCTCGTATCTACGGCAGCTCAAGAGATTTCAGAAGGAGGCCAGACATTACGGTGCTGGGTTCTCTAGAGACCCAAGGTTATCCTTGGTTAAGGTCGGAGTGGAGAGGTATTGAGGGATCAGACGACGTCTTGGAACTCCTGCACTTCTCACATTTTGAGAGATGGGACATTTTGTGCCTCTTAAAGTCCCCGGGTAAGGAAATCTCCTGTCATGCTCTGAGGAGAAAACAACTTAATAAAAGGGAGGACAGAAAGGAAGAAGGAAATACTTCAGGTAGAAATGGACCCCAGAGAGAGTAGATGTTCATGAATCAAATAGTTTCTTTCCTGGTCGCTGCGTCTCGCTCTGTCATGGGCACTTTATTCACTGGGATAGGAATGATCTGCCAAAAACATTTTTACACACAAGAGACAGAGGCACACAGGCAGATGGCGAGAGACAGAGGCAGACACAGCCTCCAAGCTAAAGGCAGAAACTTCCCTGTTCTTTGTGAGCAGAAGGTTAAGGAAACAGAAAGAGAAGTGGAAAGGGGGGGAAAAATGCAAAGTAGCAAACAATCAGGAGAAAGACAATGCCACATTCAGAGCGGGGGGCTTTGTATTCCAAACAGCAGTGACATGTCCTTCAATGACAAGGCGAATCCTTTCAAGTGGGCCTTTTTACGTGAGCCTCTTGCCATCCAATTTATTAGCCGAGGGAGAAATGCGGTGTACAGGAAGGCACAAAGCGGGAACCCAAAATGCATTTTGTTCCCTGAAATCTCCCAACGTGACTCACTGGCTCTATGGTGACAAAGTGAGAGGTCCCCGAGGAGTTCATTTCACGTCTCATCCATCCTCAGAGTAATGGGAAAATCCCACCTGTTTCTACAAAATATCAGCACACACTGTGTGCCACGCACACTCAATTCCATTAGACGTAATGGAACAAGATTGTCCCAGAAGTTCTTTTCAATTGCCTGAGTGCATCCTTCATTTAGGGAAACAAGAATATATGAGCTGTTTGACTCAGGTTGAAGTGTGGACCCAAGTCTACAGTGATCACCATGGCTAGTTCCTTATGGGTGGCTTGGTGGGGACCCAGTCAAATATCACCTCTCCCCACAGGTGAAGAGAGACTTTTGCAACTCCTTTCCATGTCATACATTACCAGGCAACGCCAGCTACTCATGAACTGTTGTTGTTCACCGAGCACAGGTCCCCGGATGGTCCACACCCGCACAGACATTTCCATTCTGTGAATGCAACGATCTGGGTCAGAGACGGAAGAGCACAGAAGCCGAAGAGCCAGATGGTCAGGAGACTGAATCCCCCATTCTGACATTTCTAGCTGCTTGACTGTTGGCAGGTCACTTAGCCCTGCTGAAACAGTTCCATCAGGTGAAGATGAAACAGAAAAAATGATGGGTGTTTGTTGGGATAATTCAGTGTAATGTGGCAGGGACGATGCAAAGTCTAGCGAGAGGCATAGAGAACTTGGGAAAGGCTGGTTGGCAGGGGGCTTCGGTGCTCCCTCTGCAAGACCCTCCTCTGTACGCAAGTTTGTGGGCTTCGAGCGGGGTTGCCGGTGCCAGAACGGAAGCCCCGAGACCTCAGATTTAACTCCGAGTACTGGCACCCATTTACTAGGAACATTAGCTTTGTCTCCCCAGGCTGGGTCAACTGCTTCCGCGGTGAGTGGGAAGGGGTGGGCTTGATTTGGCAATCGAGCGGTTTTCAAACTGTGTTTTCAGAACACAATCCTGTCTTCACCCACAGCTTTATACAGAAATAGAAATATGCCTAACAAACGAGAGCGAGTAGGGAACGGACTTGAGCGTCAGAGCCCCCTTTGTACTCGTGCTCCTGACCGTCCCTAGCAGGGTCTGGCCTGCGAAGCCCCAGAGCATCGTGGAATAGAGTGAGAAAAGCCACTGCCTCGGGGACACTGAGGTCTCCTCTGATGACCTTCTGCAAGAAGCAGAGAGACGTGGCCTGGGAATTTCAGAAGTCTGATAGGTTGGATGGCTCTTTCCTGACCTTAGCTCCTTCCTTCCAAAGCTGGCTACTCACCATGCTGGCTCTTTCCCCCTCATCACAGGAAGACCAAGGCAGAGAGAGCCCACGGCAGACGTAATAGTCGAAGAAACAAAAGGTAGTTGGGGCGCCTGGGTGGCTCAGGGGGTTAAGCGTCTGACTCTGGATTCGGGCTCAGGTCATGATCTCAGGGTCATGAGACGGAGCCCTGCGAGGGGCTCCCCGCTCAGCAGAGAGTCTGCTTCAGACTCTCTCTCTCCCTCTCCCTGTGCCCCCTTCACACTTGGCATGCTCACTTGCTCGCTCTCTCTCTCCCCCCTTAAATAAATAAATAAATCTTAAAAAAAAAAAAAAAAGAAATAAACAAAAGGCAGCCAATAGGACCCATGTCCACTGGTGCTCCATTCCCGCACAGGCAGGGTGTATCGCATAGGGTCTCCCTGCGATGGTCTGAAAGTCCTGCAGTACCATGACGGTTGGTGTTTGTTCCCCACGGCTGTTGGAACAAGTTACCACAAAGTCAGAGTCTTAAACCAACAGAAACGTGTCCTCTCACACTTCCGGAGGCCGAAGTCCAACATCAGTATCACAAAAGCCAACACCAAGGTGTCAGCCGAGCCACACTTTCCTCTGGAGGTTCTAGGGCAGTAGCAGGACGCCTCTTCCAGGTTGGCCTGTGGCCGCATCACATCCAGTCCCCACCTCTGTGATCACGGTGGCTTCTCCCCTTCTGTCTAAAGCCAAATCTCCTTCTGCTTCCCCCTTATCTGGATGCTTGCGAGGACTTTTAAGCCCCTGAGGATAATCTCCCCGTCTCAAGATCATTAACTTAATTGCATCTACCCAGATCTTTCTTCCATGGAAGGCAAATATAAGGCACAGCGTTCACAGGGTCCAGGGATTAGGATGTGGATACCTTGCCATGGGGGGCGCCTAATTCGGCCCACCACACGTTTTCTTTTTCACAGTCACAGTGCAAACTTGAAGGATACAGACAAGTACACCTGATAATTCACCCATGGAAGGTTTTTAAACTCTACAAACATAAAGAGAAATCTCCGGGGCCCCTTTGTGACTTTGTTCATCTGTTCCATTTGTTAGAACGACACTCGGCTCTCACCCCAAATTCCCTTGTACACGGCCTACTCACCCTTAAGAATCAGTTTGAAAATAACTCATCCAGGAAGCTTTCTCAGATCACCCCAGTGCCTGAACTTGCCTTTCCCCAGGAGAGACTCACAGAAAACATTAACTGAACTGTCACGATGCCATCGACAACTGGCGACAACGGCGCCGCCCTCACTGTCGCTCAGGCACCGTGCTGATGCTCTGCGTGCCGAGCACCGCAGCATCCTCACGAGCACCCCAAGAGGCACATCCCCTTATTGTTAAGCCCAATTGACAGACGAGAAGACTGAGATTTGGGGTCGCTTGCCCAAGGTCGCTCAGCTAGCCAGGGGTGGGAAGGCCGCTCCGGCCACATGCACCTGCCTGCTTCCGGGGCCCCAGCTCCAATGACTTACGCCGTCTCCTCTCCTGCCCGCTACCTTCCTCCTTAGGCCATTCCACCCGGCATCAATTTGTTCTGCACCAGCTTCATCTTTCCTCCTAGAACGCGCCTTTCTTAAAGACTGAGCCAGGGCGCCTGGGTGGCTCAGCCAGTGAAGCATCTGTCTTCTGCTCGGGTCATGATCTCGGGGTCCTAGGATCAAGCCCCATGCCCGGCTCTCTGCTCAGTGGGGAGCCTGCTTCTCCCTCCCTCCCCCTGCTCGTGCTTGCTCTCTCTCGCTCTCTCTCTCTCTCAAGCATGCCCTCTCTCAAATAAATAAAATTCTTAAAAAAAATAAATTAAAAAAGACCGAGCCAGCGTTCCCTGTGGTTTGCACCCCTCCTGCGCCTGGCCTAATCCCTGTTTCCAGGAATGAGAACAGGAGGATGCCAAGAATAAATAAAAAAGGAAAAAGAGATGAATTAAGGAAGAAGAGATCAAGGAAGGCAGAGAGGACTGGAGGGAAGAGAAAGGAGGCAGAGGGTCCAGGGAAGGAGGAGGGAGGAGGGACCAGAACTACCCACATATCAACACCCGGGGCACCTTCCTCTTCCATGTGGAGCCCAAAACTCCTGAAACAGGAAAGGCAACTCCAAGGTGACCCACTAGGTTTAATAGAGAGACGTGGAGAAAGAGGGTGGGAAAGAAGAAGGGAAGAAGGGGAGAGAAAGAGGAGCACGACTGAAGAAAAATAAGCCAGCAAAACTGCACAAGCGTCCACACCAACAGGTGGAAGAGACACCCACCCCCGAAAGCAACATGAACAGGAGACAATTAAGCCCCACACCAGGGCACAGCTAATAAGACTGCAAAGCCCCCTCCATCTGGAAATGAACCCTGCAAGCAGTTGGGGTGGGGGCCTGGCAGTGGGGAGATGCCCTGAGCCTCTGCAGCCCAGAATCCCGGAGCCCCAGGCCCACCCAGCTTCATCCACCCCAGGACTCTGGAACCCCAAGCGCAAAGGGGCTCTGCTAACCGTCCGCACCACGAACATCCGGGGAAAACACCCGGATCCTGGAAGACGGCACAGGGTGCGGTGTGGCGGTGGTGGCAATTTGCACACGAACACACACAAGCCAAGGCCAGGCACCCCGCAGAGTGACACGGTCACACACATGGCACATCGCCCCAACGCGAGGCCGCGCTTCCTCTCCAGCCCCCGACTCCTTGATGATTTATTTTGTTTTCGTTTCTTCATCCCGGAGCCTAAAGCTAAGGAACGAGGGAAGAACGGAGGCAGGCTTCAGGCCGGGACCTAGGAGCAAGGAGAAGGGGGAGCACGCGGCGCAGGCGAGGGAGAGCACCTGCTTGCCGTGAAGGTGGGCCGCCCTCCCGCGCTCACTTCCCTCGGGAAGTTTGGCCAACGGGGCCCCAACGGGGCACCAACGTACTGTTCATCCAAACCCAAATCAGGTCTGTTGTGTTTTGGTTTTCTCTCCCCCAGGATGCGGAGAACGCGGACACTTGCAGCCTGAGCGAGAGGGAGCGGGGCCACCCTTCCCCCGGGGCACGGGCAGGTGGGCCTCGGTGAGAGACCCGGGACCCCAGGAGGCCCGGGGTGGGTGTGGGAGGCTGCACCAGAGGCCACCCAGGGGTCCTCCTGGGAGCTGTCCCACTCAGCACATAGGAGCCCAGGGAGGGCCTGCCTTGAGCCCAGGCTGAGGCCCCCGCCCCTGCAGCCCGCCGGGCCTGCTCTGTGTTTAATTATTTTTCTTTCTAATATTCATCCTTCCACTCATGCACCCCACATACGCCGAGTTCCTGATACGCGTCAGACGTACACCGGGTCCCGTGCGATCCGCGGAGAAGGAAAGGATACAAGCCTTGCCCTCGCGGATTTACAACCCAGAGAAGCAAAAGGACATAAACAAGTATGAATCATCGCCCCGGCTGCTGTTTGAGAGCTCTCGACGTACCTTGCACAATCCCAAGTGCTTAAAAGGTAGTAAATCATTCCATCCTCACGAACCCCGCAGATGATAGATGAGGAGGCTGTGTGACTCAGCGAGACCATGAACTTGCCTGAGGTCACACAGCTGGTGGGGGGCAGAGCTGGGTTTTCAAACCGAGGTGCTCTGGTCCTTACCCAAAATCCCAAACAAAGCAAAAGACAGAGACATGGAAGAGGTTACAGTGGGGGTCAACGGTGGGAAAGAGACAGGATGCCCTGGTAGAGCTTAGCTGGACAGGATGGTCAGGGAAGGCTTCTTGGAGGAGGTGACGCTGAAAGTGAAGGTGAAAGATGAGCCGCGCCCAAAGAGAAAGACTCCCAAGAAACACGTCTGCTTTCTTAGTCTACTCTGCTAGATCCCGTGACTTCTTTCTCTCCCTACCCACCCCCTTCTTCTCCCTCGCTCTGCCAACACCCCCCCCCCACACTCAGGTCTGCAGCAGTGTCTCTCTCCAGTCTTAGACTTTCCTATTCCTATGAGTTAGTTACACCCCCTCTTCCTTATTCCCGCTCCCATCAAGGCCTAGATTTGAATCCTCATCTTGCAGCTATGTAAACTAGGGGGTGGGGAAAAGGAAGGAGGGCCGGGGAGGAGTACAACCGCCTTTCCTAGATTTTATCTTGTCCACTCCCTGGAGGAGGTTCAGGGGTGCTAGGAAATTTGTCCAAAACTACATGGTCCACGTAGATTTTTTTTTTTTCCAGTTCAGACTAAACCCGTGCGTGCTGATTCTCCATCGGGCACAGCACACTATCCCACCAGAGTGTGGGTTACTTTTCAAAGAATTTGCCCATATCAAGTAAGAAAAAGCACAGAGGGATGCCTGGGTGGCTCAGTGGTTAAGCACGTCCCTTCTGCCCAGGGCATGACCCCAGAGTCCTGGGATCGAGCCCCACATCGGGCTCCCTGCATGGAGCCTGCTTCTCCCTCTGCCTGTGTCTCTGCCTCTCTCTGTGTCTCTCATGAATAAATAAATAAAATCTTAAAAAAAAAAAAAAGAAGAAGAAAAGAAAAGGCACAGAAAACTAGGAAACAGACCAATGCTGTATTTTTTAGTTTCTCAAGTAGAACTCAAATCTGCACGTCCTTCTAAGCCCTGAACCCAGCCACCTATTCAGACAGCATTTGTCCAAACAATCCACCAAACTCCAAACCCACCCACCCACACTCATTGTCTCCTTTCCTATTCTCTCGGTGCCTGAAGGGCTGTCTGATGCTTTCACTTCACAGACACAGAAGCTGAGACCAAGCCAGAAACAGAAGTTAGGTCTACAGATAGATCATTAAGCAGAAACAAGCCATTAAAAATGGAGAAAATCCACTCCGCCCCCGTATGTGGAAGAGTGATGCAGGTGCCTCAGGGTTTCTCCTCCACCCCCTTCACCTGCCGGTGGCATGAAGGAATCTGCCCTGAGCCTTCTCTCTTCCCTCAAGGTGATGTCCACAGTACACGGGTGCCAACATCACACAGACCTGAGTTCAAATCCTACCACTGCTAACCTTGACTGAATCATGTCATTTCATTAAGCTGAACTTTTGTCTATAAAGCAAGGTTGCCGTGAGGATTGCACGGGAACACACGTGAAGAACCGAATCGAATGCTGACAAATAATCTGTACTCAAGGCGTGCACATTCCCTTTAACTCTGGGTTATGTAAGGGGACCAATGAGAGTGAGAGATACAATGAATTATCCTTACATGGGTCGGAGCTTACTAGTCTACCACCAGCCTACAAGCTGAAGGGTTTCCTGCTGCTTCCGTGATGTGTGTCACCTGCGCTAGGGTGGCCTGGTATACCTAGCACCCATGAACATCCAAGGAGAAGGCTTCAGAGCAGAAACTATGGGAAACATGATGGAAATGAGGCCAAGGAGAACAGGCACGTGCAACATTTCTCCAAAATCACTAAGGGGTTGACAGTTGGGAAGCACTCCCCATAATGGCTAATGGGCTTCGTGGGACAGGAGGATTTTTGAGTGAGACACGTTAAACATACTCTACAAGTACATCGTACAGATAGCTCACACGTAGAGGGCTCTCGGCAATGACGAAGGCACGACCTAGTTAGTACCTCATTTGCTCTCGCCATCACCCCGGGAGACTATCTTCTTGTTGAAAAGTCAGGTCTTCACTAAACACACTGCACACTGGGCACTCCCCAGACCCTCCCCACAACCCCCTGAGTAGGTCCTACCATGAGTCCCATTGCATAAAAGAGAAAACCATGGTTCAGGGAAGTCAACAATCTGCCCAGAATCACATAGCCAGTGGGTAAGGCCTTCTGCTTTTCCCATTATACTCAACTCTCTGTCCCTTATATGTAAATACATATGTGTTTCTGGAATAAGAAATAGGTGATAAATCAGGAAGGAGAAGGTGATGGCTAGAACCACACAAAGGCAGAAGCAGGCTCTTGAGAACAGAGGAGAAAATTGCTAAAAGAGAACAAACAGGGGCATCCAACCTCATGCCTCTGGGCAAAGCCCTCAGTCCTGGTGATGAGGACCTATGTGCTGAAGGGCCGGGAAAGCTCAGGGACCTATGTGGTACACGCTCAGCTTTATGAAAAAGACTAAAATGGCCTATTAATTTAGATTCAAAAGCCCCGTGCATGCTGTTTAGCTGGAATCTAGAGGAAACGAAAAAATGCTAATCAGAGAGTCTATTACCAGATCAGAAGATTATACTTAACTTACATTCTCATTATTTTTAATGTTTTCAACCAACACTGCACCAAGCTTAAAATCAGAGGGGAGTGTAATCTGTTTACAAGTAAGTAGGAAGGTAATTGGGGAGGCCTGCTCAGCCTAGGACGGAGACTTCAGGTCAACCCTGCCCCCAGGGCACAGAGGGCGAATTGAGCAACTTAGCCAAACGTGCAATGAAGCAGAAGTTCAGGGCAATTTTCCAGGTATTTCCATCTAAAATCTACCAGTCTAACTGTAAGCAGCAGGGCAGCTGAGAACAAAAGCAAAATACCGGCGATTGGCTTTGTTTCCCTTTTAAGCCTACAGATCCTTGCTTCGATCCACCACGCTTAGTTTGCAGACACGTGATCCAGGAAGCGCAGGCAGTTAGCAGCTAAATGCATGTTTCTCAAACTGCGTGCCATGGAGCCCCATACCCCGTACGACATTCACAGCAAACAGGATGTTCTAGAGTCAAATAAATTCAGGAAATGTTCAAAGTAAGCAAAAGAAAATGGGTCCATGTCCCATAAAGCTGCTCAGTCTCTTCACTTGATATGCTCCTTTGTAGGATGAACCTCTGATGGGGCCATGTATGTGCGTGTTTATCCACACTCTGTCTGGACCAGAGCTTGGAAAACTCTGGTTTACGCTGTCCCGGGTTTACTTCGCTGTGGGGAAAACGAGAGGCAAGGGAAGACACCTCAGCTTTCTTCTTCACAAGTGCCAAACACATTGCGTAAAGCCAAGGGCTTCATGCTATGATATTAGGTAGTAGCATTTCATTAATAACTGATCTCTTAATTCGTGTTTTATGATCCTGTCAGCACATAGAGGCATTTGTCCCTGCCCAAAAAGAAAGTATGTGGAGCTTCTAATCATGTGCCTCCCCTCCCTCTGCCCCATTAACTTGGAAAAGAAGAATCGCTGGAAAAGGTGGACGAAAGTCAAAACAATTGAGTTGTCTCTTTATGGATTTATCGAGTGGCAACTGGTGCCATAGAGAGAGCTAGGCGCGGGCAGCGAAGCATGCCGGGAAGCCCATTGATCATCAGGCACTTGGGTCAAAAAGGATTTTATCTTCTGTCCTCAAATCCAAATGGCAAGCTGGAGCACAGATGCAGCAGACGGGAGGTGGAGGGTCCCACAGACTCCCTCCTCCCCTCACCAGCCCCTTCCACACAAAGGTCTCCAAGGTCACAGGAGGCGGAAACAACCCTTTTGGGGAGAGGTTAAGTGTGTGGGTCAGACTTGTTGCTGCGACTCCATCACCGACCACATTGCGAGGAGACAGACAAATCAGACATGGCCCCTGCCTTCCAGCATCCATGGCTGGGAGGGTGGGGGGCCTGGGGACAGACAAGTGACCGCCCACTGAAGGAGACTCCTGGACTCCAAAGGGCTACAAAGTCTCTAAAAAAGGAGAGGATTATTCTCCCCTCCAGGAGGTGCAGCTAAATGCCCCTCTCCTTCAAGTGCAGACAAGGACTCAGCAACTCACGTCTGGTAACAGAGCAAAGAAGAGGGAAATAGTCTGCGATGGGGAAACCAGGAAGACACCAGCTTAGCCAAGGGATCAGGGTTAAATCAGGCTGCTACCCCCATGTACTCTCTGATGCCACACGGTGGCTCGGACAGTTCACCTCCGTGGAGCTCCTCCAAACCCACGTGACCCAGATCCAGTCATGAGAAAACAGTACACACACCCAAAGTGAAGGGCAGCCTACAAAATACTAGACCAGGACTATTCACAGCTCTTAAGAAGGAAAAGAAAGGAGAGGGGATGGAAGGGGAGAGGGAGGGGAGGGAGGAAGAAGAAAAGAGGAAAAAAGAGGAGAAAATTAAAGAAAACAGCCACATAACAGAGGAAAGAAAAACCCCAGGAGACGTGATGGCTAAAAGCAACGTGGATTGGGTGCGGGGAAAGAAAAAGGACACTTAGTGGAAACGGTGTGACATCTACATAAAGTCTGTAGCGTGGTTAATAATTATGTAAAAATGTCAATTCCTTAGCTTTGACAGATGTGCCGTGGTGATAGAAGATGTCAACAGTGGGAGAGGCTCGCTACAGGGTCTATAGAAAGCCTCTGTACTATCTGTGCCAAGTTTCTATACATCTAAAACTATGCCAAAACCAGAAGTCTAAGAAAAAAAGAGAGAGAGAGAAGCAGTGCTTACTAAGGGCTTTAAGAGATTAATTACTTCTGTAAAGCAGTTTGGGGGAGACGGGAATGAAAATCATAGAAAGACACTGTAGTCAGAGGGAAACACCAAAACCGGAGAGAATGGGTTCAGAGGAGAGAATGGGTTCAGAGCGCTGCGCGTACCTGATGCGATGGGAGGGAGGGCGGGCGGGGCAGGGGCAACGAGGTGAGAGGAACATGGACAATCGCATGAAGAATCTTCCAGGTTAAGCTAAGAAGGTTAGCCTCATGTTGGAATGTTAGTGAGTCGGGGCGTCTCGGGGGCTCAGTGGTTGAGCATCTGCCTTCGGCTCAGGGCGTGACCCCGGGGTCCCGGGATCGAGTCCCCATCAGGCTCCCTGCAGGGAGCCTGCTTCTCCCTCTGCCTGTGTCTCCGCCTCTCTGTGTCCCTCATGAATAAGTGATACAATCTTTAGGGGAAAAAAAAAAATAAAGCTAGTGAGTCAATGAAGGACCTAGCACAGAGAAAACCTGTGAAATACGAACGAAAAGTCTAGAAATCAGATGAGCTGGCAAAGCTGGCTGGTCGTGTTTAGTAGTGAGGCAGCAAAGTGGAGAAAGCACCGAGTAGGGACCGGCGTTGGCATGACTTGTGTGTTGAATGGTCGGTGGGAGAACCTGGGGCTGCTTTTCCTGCTTTTGACTTGAAACCGTGAAGGTCATGAAGAGGGAAGCCTGTTCCTTCTGCTTGCACACCCCGTGTCTACACCGCTACCCCCCCCTTAAAAGAGACAAGCAGCAGAGGATTCTGGGAAAGATACAGGCAACTGGGAATAACTAGGAAGTGGAGTCATTAAAAAAAATGATGTTAAATCCATGATGGCAAGTCCATCACTTGGCTTAAAAAAAAAAAAAAAAAAAAAAAAACAAAAAAACAGCAACTGGGAGAAGAAGTCATGGCCATCCCAGCTCAAAAACTTGAATATCCTACCCAGTGCTCCAGAATGAGGTCCAAACACCCAAGCATGACGCTCAAAGCATATCATATTTGCAATAAACTTCCTTTGTAGGTCACTCCCGCCCTCGCTGTATTTTACCACAGGTAAGCCAACAGCACGTTTTTAAGGAAAAAAAGAAAAAGGAAAACCCCTGAGTTTCCATTCCTGTGCGTGTGTATACGTTATTCTGTTAGCCTGAGTTGCCCTGACTTGAGCCAAGGACACACCCCACGGCTTCCACGAGGGCTTCCCTGCTACACAGACAACTGACTCCTTAGGTTGTTACGATGCTACTTTTTCACGTATGTCTTGTAGGACTCACTCCGTCCGGTAACCGTTTTGGGTGAGCTGGGCACACGCACGTGTCCCTGGGGGGCAGGAAGCACCCTGCCCCCCCACACTCCTCCCTGCCAACATCCTCCTCATCTAACTCCTCCTATAAAGGAGGAAGAGCTCACTTTCGTGGACTCCAGCTGCATATGGGGCGACCCTGAGACTCACTGTGGGCTGAATCATCAGGTGAAATGTTTGGAGGCACTTCTGAAAAATACTCATCTCCTGGGGCGCCTGGGTGGCTCAGCTGGTGAAGCATCTGCCTTTGGCTCAGGTAGTGATCCCAGGGTCCTGGGATCGAGGCTCCCTGCTCCATGGGAGCCTGCCTCTGCCTCTACCTCCCTCCCTCTGTCTCTGTCTCTGTCTCTCTCTGTCTCTCTCTCTCTCTCTCTCCCTATCTCCACAAATAGATAATTAAAGTCTTTAAAAAATATATGTGTCTTCTAGTAAAGGAAAAAGCTCACGGAGAGAGCTCTGCTTTCTGCCTGCCTTCCCTCCATCCCCCGTGTTTATTCGTGCACCTTGGGGTGCAGGAACCACCCTGGAGCCCCAAGAAGAAGGCCAAGACAACAAAGGAACACCCCCCTCCTCCGCCCCCTGGGCACTGACATCTAGAGCCGCAAAGTCACTTGTCTCTAAGCTTTTAATCATTAAACAGCCTCACTGACTCAGTTTCCAGGACACAAGTAGAAGCATCCTAAGGAAGACACTGCGTAATTTCTTGCTAATTGAACGTGAGGATTCCCTAACATTTGAACCCCCTTGGCCTCCCCCAGGTGCCTCCATCAGCGAGCAAGAGCCCCTTGGAACTCAGGCTCTATGCCTCCAGGCCCGCACTGCAGAGCACACCGCGTCTGACCCCGTAAAACAATTACTCCCTCGTGTGAATTTCTAATCTGGCTCGAGAAACACTATCTAAGGCCAAGGCATCATCTCCTTCCGACTTCATCTACCTTTAAATGTCAAGTGCTGATTTTCGTCCTACTTCCCTGGAGACGAATTATCGTTTAATGAGGAACACGGGCCGTCATCTGCATCCCAGGACTTGTGACACTCGAGAGGTATTATCTCCACCAACCTGGAACCTCCCACACATTACACCACGGAGGTCAAATAAAATATTCTCCTCGCATTTTCCAGTCCAAGAATCAGAGCTGTACCACTGAGCCCCTGGAGAATCAACAATTGGCCGACCGTTGCTGAGCTTCTGATGCACAGGCATCTAGGCACCGAGGGTCTGGTAGAGGGAAATGGACGGGGGGCGGGGGGGGGTAAGCAAAATTAACAAGGGCTGAACGGGGGGTGCCCGGGGGCTCAGCGCTTGGGTGGCTCCCCTCGACCCAGGGTGTGACCCTGGGGTCCTGGGATTGAGTCCCACATCAGGCTCCCCGGAGGGAGCCTGCTTCTCCCTCTGCCTGTGTCTCTGCCTCTCTCTCTGTGTCTCTCATGAATAAATAAATAAATAAATATTTTTTAAATAAAAAAAATAAAAAAAAAAACAAAGGCTGAACTAGAAACTTTATGCCCATGCTTTATATTTGGTGGGTCTTCTAATCTTCACAATAACCTGAGGATTTCAGGATTCGTAGAACCATTTCCCTGAAATGGAGCGCAGAGAAATGATTCAAAATTGTATCGCTAAGCCAAAAGGTAGAAACAACCACGATGTCTATCAAGAGATGGGTCAGATCAAAAAAAAAAAAAAAAAGTGTTATGTCCACACAATGGAATATCATTCAACTCTAAAAAAGAATTGAGCTCTATACATGTTACAACCTGGATGAACTTTGAAGACATGAGGCTACATGAAAGAAGCCAGACACTAAAGGGAAGAGACTGAATGATTCTATTTATATGAAATACCTAGAATTGGTAAATTTGTAGAGACAGAAAGTAGACTGAGAATACCGGGGGTTGGGAGGTGGGGTGTGCGGGTGTGTGCGTGCACGTGTGGAATGGGGAGTTAATGATCATGTTTGCAGAGTTTCTGTTTGGGGTGATAAAAAGGCTTTGGAAAGAAATAGTGGTGACAGTTGCGCAATTCTGTGAACATAATTAATGCACTGAGTTGTACACTGAAAAACAGTTAAAATGGCAAGTTTTCGGGACACCTGGGTGGCTCAGCGGTTGAGCATCTGCCTTTGGCTCAGGGCGTGACCCCGGGTCCTGGGATTGAGTCCCACATCGGGCTCCCCACAGGGAGCCTGCTTCTCCCTCTGCCTGTGTCTCTGCCCCTCTCTCTCTCTCATAATAAATAAAATCTTCAAAAAAAGTTTTAAATGGCAAATATATATATTATATATATAAGTATATATATATATTACTATAGTAAAAAAGATTGTATCACTAATAAATGTTTTGACAGTAACTTAAAAGCTATGTCTTAATCCAAAATCTGTAATCTTTCTAGCAAACCATAAAGAGGTCCTCAAAGATGTAAATCCACGCTGATTCACGGAACTTCCAAAACAACGAACACGTTCTGCGTCCGTAGACGTAGTAGCCGCCAACCGCGTATGGGCACTGAGAACTTCAAACGTGGCCGAAGTTGCCTAAGCAATTGAAGTTCTTGTTTTATTTAAAATTTAATTAATTTTAATTTATGTACCGGCCACTTGTTGGATAGCACAGATCAAGAGAAACACAAACGCCTGAGGAGACATCGTAAGAGAAGGATGACATCCCAGGGACTACAGAGAGTCTTTCAAGTTAAGACTTTGGTTTTTATTTTTTATTTTTTTTTTATTTTAATTTTTTTTATTTTTATTTATGATAGTCATACAGAGAGAGAGAGAGGCAGAGACACAGGCAGAGGGAGAAGCAGGCTCCATGCACCGGGAGCCTGATGTGGGATTCGATCCCGGGTCTCCAGGATCGCGCCCTGGGCCAAAGGCAGGCGCCAAACCGCTGCACCACCCAGGGATCCCAAGACTTTGGTTTTTAAAGACATAAACCCGAAGCTCTGAAGATTGCCAACACAGCCTAACCTGCCTCCTTGATTTTGGCTCACCTCCACCTGCAATCCATCCATCAGGAAGAGCCGTCTCGGTGACAGCAGCCCCGATTATGTCATCTGCTTTCTGAAAACTCCACTAAACAGAAACCTTCAATGCACAGACGGAGCGAAATAAGCCCACCCGAAAGGGCTACATACCGGAGGATTCCACTTACGTAACAGTCTGAAAAATGCAAAACTATGGAGACGGTAAAAAGATCAGTGGCTGCCAAGGGGTGTGGGGGGATAAGAGGGATAACTAGGCAAAACAGGAGGTTTTTAGGAACTATTTCGTAGGAATAATAGCGGTAGACACAGGTTCTCATATGTTTGTCAAAACCCACAGAAAGTACCACCCTGATGTAAACCGCGGCCGCTGAGCGCTGACGACGTGTCCGTGTGGGTTCAGCAGCTGCCAGCGTGCATCTGGGCGGCAGGGCCGTGCCGGTGGGGAGGCCGGGGGCAGGGTGGGGGCCAGAGGGTCTATGCAGCTCCGCCTACGGCTGCTGGATTTTGCTGTGAACCTGAAAGTGCCCCAAAAAACAACGTCAAGGGACGCTCAGCAGTTAAGTGCCTGCCTTCAGCTCAGGGCGTGACCCCGGGTCCCGGGATTGAGTCCCACGTTGGGCTCCCTGCATGGAGCCTGCTTCTCCCTCTGCCTGTGTCTCTGCCTCTCTCTCTGTATGTCTCTCACGAATAAATAAATAAAATCTTTTTTTTTTTTAAAGTCAATGTGGGGCGCCTGGGTGGCTCAATCAGTTAGCCACCTGCCTTGGGCTCAGGTCAGGATGCGGAGGTCCTGGGACGGAGCCTGCATAGGGCTCCCTGCTCCCGGGGAAGCCTGCTTCTCCCCCTCCCTCCGCCCCTCCCCCTGCTCCTGCTTGCTCTCTCACTCTCTCTCAAATAAATAAAATCTTAAAAAAAAAGAAAACATTCAAACAAAAGAAGAAGGTAAAAGCACCACTAAGATTCACCACCTGGGGGTGCCTGGGACGGGGGGGGGGGGGGGGGGTCCCTGGGCATCTGGCTCCTGCCTCTCCCCAGTGGTCCCCTTTCTCACTGCCCACCCCCCCACAGCAGGGGTCATCCAGCACAAGCCGTGCCGCCCTCTTGCCTCTGAGCCCTCTTCAGGTCTCTCCTGGAGCAGCCGGGCCAGCTCCCTTCTTCTTCCCAACCCCAACCTCCCCTCTTTGGATGCTTCCTTGAGCCAGGAAAATGGACTTAACGTCTCCCCCCTGTGCGTCCACGCACGGAATAACTACCACAGCGTGCACCCTTGTTCTGTTAGGGGTCTGTCTCTTCTAACAACTTCTGGGTTGCTCCAGGGTAGGTCTCACTCCTCCCCAGCACCTCCTGCTTGACCTGGCCCCAGGCAGCCTCTGAAGGCTCCACCTGCCCGGCCTCACAGCCACACAGCCCTCCTGGAGGCCCACAACACGCCCCCTTCCTCCTTCCAGGACCCCTCCCAGCGACTCAAACCCATCCTTCCTCTCCAGCCCCGCCCCTCGGGAAAGCCTTCCCTGATTTCCCAGACCGAAATAAATGCCCCAGTTATACGTTCTGAAAACACAAGATGGGTTTGCCTTCAAGGAAAAATGTGTCTAAATAACTGTATGAGAGTATTTGTTTAATTTTTATCTCTTCCTTTAGGCTGTAAGCTCCTCATTCGGCTGCTTTTGTTCTTTTTTTTCTTCTTCTTCTTCTTTTTCCTCACAGTTTTATTTCTGGTTCCTGCCATATCTGAGGTTCCCAGCATATACTTGTGAATAAATGGATTAATTTCTCTATCCTCAGGATCCGGGTGGGCGCGTACTAATTATTTGTAAAATGGCTGTAGTTCTCTGATCTCCAGGGTTTAGGGGAGTTCCTGACACAGAAGGAGGGGTCAGCACATTCAGCATTTGTGGAAGGAAGGAAGGAAGGAAGGAAGGAAGGAAGGAAGGAAGGGGAGGAAGGAAGGGAGGAAGGAAGGGGAGGAAAGAAGGAAGGAAGGAAGGAAGGAAGGAAGGAAGGAAGGAAGGAAGGAAGGAAGGGGAGGAAGGAAGGGAGGAAGGAAGGGGAGGAAGGGGAGGAAGGAAGGGAGGAAGGAAGGGAAGAAGGAAGGGAGGAAGGAAGGGGAGGAAGGGGAGGAAGGAAGGGAGGAAGGAAGGGAGGAAGGGAGGAAGGGGAGGAAGGAAGGGAGGAAGGAAGGGAGGAAGGGAGGAAGGGGAGGAAGGAAGGGAGGAAGGAAGGGAGGAAGGAAGGGGAGGAAAGAAGGAAGGAAGGAAGGAAGGAAGGGAGGAAGGAAGGAAGGGAGGGGAGGAAGGGGAGGAAGGAAGGGAAGAAGGAAGGGAGGAAGGAAGGGGAGGAAGGGGAGGAAGGAAGGGAGGAAGGAAGGGAAGAAGGAAGGGAGGAAGGAAGGGGAGGAAGGAAGGGGAGGAATGGAGGAAGGGGAGGAAGCAAGGGGAGGAAAGAAGGAAGGAAGGAATGAAGGGAGGAAGGGGAGGAAGGAAGGGAGGAAGGAAGGGAGGAAGGGGAAGAAGGAAGGGAAGAAGGAAGGAAGGAAGGGAGGAAGGAAGGAAGGAAGGAAGGAAGGAAGGAAGGAAGGAAGGAAGGAAAGAAGGGAGGGGAGGAGGGGAGGAAGGGACGGAGGGAGGAAGGGGAGGTTCAGACACCCTTGCACAAATGAACCTCCCCCCTCTTCATCCTCTTCATGATAGACACTGTTTAGCACCATACACAGAGTCTCAGACTGAAGAGGCTACTGCCGAGTGTACACAAAAATGATGCTTTGAGGTTGAGGACAGTTTGGGTTTTTTTTTTTTTTTTTAATGTTTTTTTCATTTACCACCAAATATCTTGCAAGCAGGCTCTCATTCCTTATTCTTTTGGTCATGTTACTTGTTGGGTAATGAAACCCACGTCTAGCTTCCACAGGTGACTGCGTTCAGAGAAAGAATGTGCCCGGCCACGTGTAACAGGCTGCCCAGCTCCCGGAAAGGGACAGGGTGAGGGCTGGGAAGCCGGGACAGAGAGGCCAAAAAAGCCCTGCGCATCCCTGGGGGCCAGCGCCGGATGGGGAGAGACAGAATGGACCCTGATTACAATCTGAGGGGGATTCTTCTGCTGAAAGAGAGTTGATTGGGTTGTGCTGCGATGCCAGAGTCTGTGGGCAATCAAACACCTCCTGGCTACACTGAGCGGCTGGAACTGGAAACTTAGAGGCAGAGGCTGGCCTGTGGCTGGGGGCCAGGCCCGGGGGCTCGGGGGGAGCTCAGTCTTAGGCTGGAGCTCAAGTGGCAGATGTCGGATTTGTCTATTCCCAGCACCCTAGCGAAGGCTGCTTCGGAAGGGGAGCGGCTTGCCTGGCGACCCGGGGACAGAGCCGTGGGAGGGAATCATCCCTAATGGCTGCGGAGTGTGCAAATACTCATATTTCCAGTAGCCCCTCCCTGAGCGCTGTAAGATCCGTATCATAACCTCCATTTGACGGATGCACACAGCTAGGCCCAGGTAGAGGGCCCAGGTCGTGCTCAGCGTTATAAGGTTAGGACTCCGGAGAACTCCAAGTCCGCCCGCCTCTACCCACCACCCTGCAATCCGGAGCAAGAGTCTCCGGCATAAAGTCAAAGCCTGCAAATACTGACAGGGACCAGAGTTCCCAGGAAGGTGATCACGGATCTGGATTCTTCTCGGACACCTACTATGTGCCAGCGGCATTTGCCCAGACGGTTGAGATGATCATTCCAGGTATGGAGCAATGAAACAGAGTTTGGTTCTTTCTGCAGGGTGAAATCATTGTCCGCAGGTGCCAGGGCCGGCCGCGAAGGCCACACCAAGTTCTTTTGATTTCATGCTGCCAATCTGGGAAGCAAAAGCAACGCCGGGAGGACACGTCCTTTACCAGCTTCCAAGCCATGTGCTCGGGCTGGCTCTACCATAAAACGTGGCGGTACCACTTCTGTTCAATCGAATTTCCAATTTCCATGGACTTCCAAGGAAACTGTGGTGGCTTAGAACATGAAAAGAAAATTATTTTTTTAAAAGATTTTATTTATTTATTCATGATAGATGGAGAGAGAGAGAGAGATTGGCAGGGACACAGGCAGAGGGAGAAGCAGGCTCCCTACAGGGAACCCGATGTGGGACTCGATCCCGGGACTCCAGGATTGTGACCCAGGCCAAAGGCAGGCGCTAAACCGCTGAGCCACCAAGGGATCTCCTGAAAAGAAAATTAAAGCGTATCAAAAGTGGGTAAGGAAGGGGCATTTCGAAAACAAGTGAGAGAGGTAACGAGAAGGGCAGAAAAAGACTTCTGTCTGTATCACCCTGGGAAAGATGACCACCTGCCTACCAAGCATGTTCTGGAAGGGCTGACCTACCCATAGGCACTGCATCCAGGGCCCAGGGGACTTTTAGGGGCCAATGTAAATAAATGCTTTAATCTTGGGACACCTGGGGGCTCAGCAGTTGAGCATCTGTCTCCGGCTCAGGGCGTGATCCCAGGGTCCGGAGATCGAGTCCCACATCGGGCTCCTCTCATGGAGCCTGCTTCTCCCTCTGCCTGTGTCTCTGCCTCTCTTTCTGTGTCTCTCATGGATAAATCAAGAAAATCTTTAAAAAGATTAAAAAGAAAAAAAACAAATGTTTTAATCTTTCTAAAAAACCAGAAGCAAAGCAAGTTATATGTGTAGGTCAAAGACAATGTTTCAAAAAATATTATTGATATAACCACCTTTCTGCAAACACCACTATAAAATACTTCCAAAGAAAAAAATAATGATATTAAGTAATTTGTTAATGTTAGGGAAGAATGATCCACAAAGACAAAAGTGCCTACGCGCCCTGCGCCCTCGGGAGTCATAAAGTTGTCCTGCATGCTGACTCTGTTACTGTATAATCTTGGCCATTGGATGTGGAGCTGAATGAGCTAATGGGAACAAGTGGGATCGGGGCAAAAGGTTGTCAGGTATGTTCTGATGAACTTGCATGGGCAGAGCTGAGGTCCTGAGTATTACCAAGAAAACTAGAACTACGCCTCTGCGTGCAGGTGGCATCTCTCCGCGGGCTATGCCTAGCAGAAAAGGCTAAATTAAAAGTCACCTTTAGCTTTGTCATTTTCTCCATCTCAAAAAAATCACACCTATTACGGGTCCTTGGGACCAAATGTTACCCCGGAGATTGGAATCAACGTCTAAACTCTGGTTAAGCAGGTCTTTCCATGCCTCGCCCAAATCCTGCTTATTCCAGCTCCATTCTTTCGTTTTGCTTTTTTAAGACCGAAAAATCTACAAACGTTGCTTTCCTTGCATTATTGCAAGGATTCCTTATCCTGAGGCCCATCTGCGAGTTTGGGTGCCACATGGCTTGAGGGATGGACGTAGCACCTGAACGTCAGTGAGAAGCCGCGGCCTGCAGTAACAATTCAGTCATAAATTTTGATGAGCTGGGCAAGTCACTTCCTCTCCGGGCCTCAGCTTCCCATGTCTGAGAAAGGTGAGTTATTGGCCTAGGAGTTGCCTGGCAAATTTGGCGGATCCTGCAACACGGAGCATACAGGATATTATGGATGGTCCTATCACAGATCCCTCCCAGCAAAACCGGTGTTGTGGTGAGGACGTATCGTGGCGGCGCTCAAGAAGCCTTCTATTTTGTCAAAAGCAAGGATAGGCCTATCGGGTCAGGCACAGACAGTATCATTCCTAAGAATCTGCAGAGGTGGAGTAAAGGTCAGACAGGTTGCCCCCACACAGGCAGGGCAAATCAGGGGCAATGCCAGGTTCAAGCCCTGGACACAGGGCAGGGTGCGGGCGAGAATTGTCCCATTATGGATAGCTCAGTCCTGGACTTACAACCCCTGCTTCCGGGCAGGACAGCTGAATGAGAAATCCCATTTCCCTTCCGATCATTTGAATGAGAAAGGGGCCAACATTAAAGCGGGGGCAATTGTCTTTACATCACCCTGGGCACCGATTCTAATCACAAACTTGCAGACCACCGGCCCCTGGTGGCAATGATCTGGAGCGTGGAAATTATCGCATAATTTACGACAGACAGGCGGTGCCTGAAAGTGACTTTCTCAGCATCTGTTCCCCAGTCGTCTGGAGAGCCACGAAATGAAGAAAGCTCTGGGGCTTGCTGGAGAAATGGGATCTCCTCCCTTGGCATCCAGCAGCCTAAGCCTCGCCCCAAAACTGGCCTCTTCCTGTCTCCCTCGCCCACTCCCTCCCCCTGCTGCTCAAGCTCCAACCCTCCCTCAACACTTGCCTTCCAAAGTCCCACCTTTCCCCCAAGAACCTGCCCAGCCCAACTCGCTGCCCACTGCCCCCTCCTGCAACGGTCACCTCTGTCACCCGTGAAGTGCGCGGAAAGTCCAGCATGGTTCGAATTTAACCCAAATGTAAGTGCTCTATGAGTAAACACAGCTTCCACCCCCATGTCACCCGGAGCCCACCCCCCTCGAGTTTTCCCGGGCAACACAAGGCAGAGATTCAATAAGAAACACTGGCTAATGGAAAAGGACAAATGCTGCATTCCGGACCCCCTGGGTACTGCTCCGGTTGTGCTCCCTCCCAAAGCTGTGCCCTCAGGCATGCTCATCAGACACCCCATCTGCAAAATGGGGAGAAGCCCATTAAACATTAGTGGGTTATTCTGAGGATTAAAGAAAGCGAAAAGAAAAAAAAAAACACATGATGGTAGGCAGTGACGTGCAGTACAAATGCAAGAAATGGCTATTATCACTCCAATAAGAACAGCTGATGTGTTAAGGGAAGTAACAAACTTGACGTTGCTCTTTTTTCAGCTCAAGAAAGGCAAACACTCTCTTTGAGATTTGTCTGTCGCATGCTAGGACAGTTTAGTCATTCAACTATGAATTAAAAGATACTGCTAAGCACCTTCCGTGTACCCATCCGGGTTCCAGCAGTAGAGACAGCATCGAAACACCACGCCAAGAATGAGCCCCCGGGGCCTTAATTCTGTTAAATCACATGGTTTTTAAAGGCGATGGGGCCTCCGGGGGCTCAGCAGTTGAGCATCTGCCTTGGGCTCAGGGCGTGACCCTGGGGTCCCCAGATCGAGTCCCGCATCAGGATCAGGCTCCCCGCATCTCCCTCTGTCTATGTCTCTGCCTCTCTCTCTCTCTCTCTCTCTCTGTGTGTGTGTCTCACAAATAAATAAATAAAATCTTAAGACAAAAAAAAAAAGTGCGTGCAAACCCACTGGCTTTGACTGTTTGTTAAGCATCGAGTAACAAACATCAATAAACATCTTCATGACTGTCTGACTCCCGGGGCAGGTGGGCGGCTGGCGGGCCCTCAGATCCGTGGAGTCCGCTCCGAGGTCGGAAGCGTGCCGCCTGCACCCCGCACGCACCTGGCCTGTGCTAAGCACACCTACTGGGGAAACCGAGAGTAAGCACGGCAGCCACAGCCCCTGCCCTCTCGGAGCTTACGGTCTAGCAGGCAAGACAGACAACCAAACAGAATGGGGCTGCAGTGGAAGGTGCTGGAAGGCAGCAAAGAGGGCAGGCGGTGCGGGCAGGTGCAAGAGGGCAGGCTCACCTCGCCTGTCGGCAGAAAGAGGACATCGTGCCGGAACTGAAGAACCCACAGCAGGTGGCCAGGCAAAGAAGGCTGGAAACAAACCGTCCCCAAGACAGGAAAGAGCAGGGGCGCTGGGGACACAGGGGTGAGCAGACACAGTTCCTGCCCCCGTGGTGCTGGCGGCATAGTCATGCTCGGGGCCTTGGGAGCAGGCATTTCCATCCCCAGTGCGGGCCAAGCCGGGTCACCAGCACTGCAGGAGGGTCGGTCCGGGCTCCGTGGCTGCACCCACAGCGGGTGGCGGGAGACACAGGAACTGAGCAGCCAGCCAGATGGCGAGGCCTGGCCCTACGACGGCCCTCCGTGCGACCTTGGGCCACCTCCCCCGCCCCCAGCCTCACTGTCCCCGCGAGGACGCCACACCACATACCCACGGATGAACTTCCCGCTGAGAACCCCGTGCTCCGGCATGACTTAGCAATTTTCAGCATTTGTTCTTTACTTCTAATAGGATCGCAGTTGGTTTGCTTTTTTTCTTCTTCTTCTTTTCTTCCACATTATGCCCCTTTATGTGGAATGGGTGACATTATTTATTTCTTATATCCTCAGGACTTAAATCCTTGAATTATTCTAAATCTTGCCCAGGCCTGACATCACAGATAAATTCTCCCTCTCAGGGGGATGGAGATAAATGGGGGTTGCCACTCCTGTGACCTCCATCAGGGAGCCGGCTCTGACACTCCAGCCAAGGAAAATGCTGCACCAAGCCAGGCTGGAGGGGGCTGGGGGCCTTAAAAAAAAGAGAGAGAGAGGCAGGAAGGATGGACACCTAGAGCTGAGCCGTCTTGAAAGGGCCAAAGAAGCCGCATCTGTCTGGATGCACCTCCAAGACCCCAAGGGGACCCAGTGTGGGGCTCCCTGCTTTTTATTCTCAGATGGAAAGTTGCTGGGCCCAGGTGGGAGACGGCCAGGCCCAGCAGGAACGCCCAAGCCTGGGCCCCGGGGGCGACCCACTAGGATCCGTGTGGCAATGCATGGGGCCAGGAAATACTCCAGGAGGAGGAGTTGAGGACAAACCAAGGCGGGGGCTCTGTGGGGCACTGGCAGGGAATGTCCCCGCTTCTTCGCCTTCCGGTGCCCGACGCCTCACAAGTGGGTGAGGTCCCCAGGTCCCAGCACCCTCGAGTGTGCACCTACGGGCAACAGGGGTCTCACCAGGGTTGGGTGGGGATTTCCTTCTACTCCATGTTTAAGACTTTCCCATCCTTTCTGAGCCCCAGGCTCCTCAGGTGCACAAAACAGTACCTAGCTCGGGTTATTTTAGGACTTAGGCTGATTCTGCACATCAAGCACTTAGGATGACACCTGGCACCTGACGAGCGCGCGGTGAATGATGGCTATAGCAGCGCTTCAGGCCCTTGCTGGTTTCTCCGAGATCTCTATCGGCTGGCTTGCCTCTGTGTGATCTGCTCCACCCCCAAAACCACTTCCTGTGACCCCCTGTACCCCAGGAGGCTGACAGACCTCTACAGACTGTACCATCCAGGTTCTTTTGCCTTCTGCTTCCAGGTAGGATCTGCTCCGGAGAGACACGGGCAGAGCAGGGAGCAGCAGGGGAGGGAAGTCGGGCTATTTATGGTCCTCCCTCCCCCTTCCCCCTGTCAGGCTGTGCTCTCAACAGTGGAAGGGAGAACCTGTGAGCAGTCCTTAGAAGGGGCCCTCTTCCCAGGATCACTGTTTCCTCATCTGGTTCCTCCAGGTGAGCAAAAGCTTCTCCCTTGAAATGGAGAATCTGGTTCCTATTTCTGGTGTTTGGATACAGAGAGCTGTTAGGCCTCACCTTTCCCCATGTGCTCCCTGTCTGGGCAAGCTGCTAAGAAAACCTGGGTGCTCCCTCCTTGGTGCTGGCTACAGACTCCGACGATGCAAGTCCTTGCCCAGCCCTATCCTTGTGCTGGGTCTCTCCAGCCGTTCTGGACCTGCTGGAGAGGCCTGCCCTGCTCAACCCCAAAGACATGAATTATGGGAATAATCAACCTTTATATACCCACTCTGTGTATATGTTAGTATCATCATTTCAACATCTAAACTAAATTTGGGATGGGATTATCTCCTGCTTTTGCAGGGTGACAGAGACACCCCGATGCTCACCTCTAAGGCCTCATGACCCCTGGCTGGTTCCCTTAGTTCTATCACACCCTTCAGTAAACCCTCCACTGCTTCGTCTCCTGAATGTGCTCAGAAAGAAGCCATCTGCTTCCTGCCAGCACCCTGAATGATACAACACTGAAGGCCCCAGAGCCTGTTCATTCATTAAGCATCTGTTCATCCCCAACTTGCACAAGTTACCTTGCGTCTGAGCAGAACTAGTGGTGGAGGACAGCTTTAAAGTATGGAAATGAAACAAATACTTCACATGCAACATCTTATTTCATTCTCTCAACAGCCGTGCAGATTTGGCATCGCTGTGGCCAACTGGTAAACCAAAGTGCGAAAAGAAAATTGTCCAAGGTGACAGAGCCCGTTCATGGCAACGGGGAGGCAGGAAACTAGGACTGACCCCACTCCAACCCTCCTCCACTCTTCGTGAAGACACAGGCATGATGTCACCGTATGGGGTAGGCCATGGGAGGGCATACACGCAGAGCAAGCTATGAACCATCAGCTCAGAGAAAAGCCATTTGTGGGTAAGGTTGAGGGCCCGTTGAGCAGGACTGTGTAACAGGCCTGCATGCATGTGTGGGATTTCCACATATGGACGGGCTCTACAAAGAGGGTCTCAGAACGGTACTGGGGACATAACAGGGAGATGAAGGACAGATATGCTGAATCTGGGCTTAAAGACGTCACGTGTCATCAGCCATCACTGCCTATGGAGTGTAGCCGTGCCTTGCCCAGTCATGAATAAACCTCTTCCCCTAACCCACTGAGACTGTGTAGTGCACACTGCACTTTCAAAGAACCTCATTTTCCCCATCTAGAATATATGCTTTGTTTTATATCCACTTGCTTAGGCATGGATTAAGTCCCCTGGAGCATCATAGTAGTGGAACCAAAGAGTACACACTTTGGGACTCAAATTCACATTAACTTACATCTCGTCTTACCCGTTCACTTCCACGAGCCTCTAAACCATGTGATTGAGGGCATAACCCGTACATGTTTCCCTCTGAAGCCTGTGTAGTACCTAATACAGGGCGCCATCCAATAAATGCTTACAGAACAGCAAATTAATGTGGTCCAGCCTCCTCCTTGGCTAACTTGGAAAAATCAAGGACCAGGGAGGTAATGACTTATCCAAAGTCACCAAGCACATTAATGGCTCCTTCGGGGCATCAGCGCAGTAAAGACTTAACTCTTAGCACTCATCCCCAAGGGCCCGTTGTGTAGGCCATGGGTCACAGGTTGCTGACTTCCATCTGGTATTGCAGATGGGAGGTTCAAACGAGAAAACAGGCCAGGTGAGTCTTTCTGTGAGTAGAAAGAAATACGAGCCTTTCAAACTTGCCTAAATTCTCTGACAAGTTTGATCAAGTACAGAATAAAAGGCAGGCATGATTTACCTAGTTTATCCAAATGCTGTTGATGAGGCAACTCGTGAAAAACTACAGAAGAGGCTAAACAACGAGGGGACGGGGTATAAAAGGTGGTTGACAGAACAGGAGGCAGGTAAGCCTCGGGACACAAAGGTCTGATATCTGCAAAGAAGAGAAGATGCTTGTTGAGTGAGCCCGAGAAAAGCAGCCTGGCCTTCCAGAAGGAGCTGGACTCAAACTTGAGTTCCCGGGAACTCTGAGCTCCCACGCTGCATCGTCAAGGACTCTATCAAGAGGCAAAGTAAATAGAACACTGGACTCTGCCCTCCTCCGTCATGGTGCTGCTCCCGTACCACCTAACACGAGGGTATGCCTTAGGAGCAACTCCCAAAGGAAAGTGGTGTGTGTTTGACTCAGGTTCATCCCCGGTTGGCTGGGGGCCTCCACTCATTACAATCTCTCAATGACGCCGGCACACGGGGCAGCCACCAGCTGAAACATCGGCCCTCTCCATGGGGGAAGGAGGGAGAAAGTTCTGGAATATCTTCCCCCGACAGGCGAACGCTCTGACCCACAGGCGGCACCCAACACTTGCACTCACAACTGTAGTTACATGAGCCATTTGACCATAGGCAGGCGGAGAAGTGCGACCCTAGCGTGAGCCCAGAGAGGAGAGGGATCAGAAATACTGGACAGAAGAGCACTGACAGTTTGGCCAACAGACCCTTGCAAGAAAACCCGCCATGTTCTGATGACCTGGGGTGGGGTGGGGGGAGCGCTCAGCAAGCCTCTGAGCTTAGCAGAGGGTGGAGGTAGCTTGGATTGGTGGGTGGGAAGGCACTGGCCTGGGAGTCCGCATGCACGCCGGGCAGGCCGCTCTCTCTCTGCAGCACGAGGGGGAGGCTCTGTGAGCCTCTCGCCTGCTCCTTCCGAGCACGGATCCTCCTTGGCAGAGTGTGACAAGTTAGCACAGCATTCCGTTTGCTCGGTGCCCCTGACACGTTACATAACTGAGCCCCGTTCTGCTGTCACCCAAGGCCTCGCCGTCCCCCCTTGTAAACTCAAGGGCAGAGGCCTTGTCTTACTCATCTTGCAAAAACCTAGCACGGTTCTTTACGAGCTGGAGGCACTGCCTACATGTTTATTTAATAAATGAACAGATTACATTTTCTGAAAACGATGGCTTGAAGGACTCGGCCTAGCCAACTGTGGACGTTCCAAGGAATCCGTGCAATGATAAAACCGACAACGTCAAGGATCAGCTGATAAAGATTGATGATAAATACTAATAATAATAATAAAAAAAACATGCATGCAGCTCCAGTTTACAGATCCTCTTCACCTCTATTCTCTGTTTTAATGTTCTCATTAACACTACGTGGGAAGCAGAGGTAAAGATGAGGAAGTTGAGGTCCCAAGAGGTAACGGGATTTTGCCAAGGTCACACAGCTAGTCAAGGTAGAGCTGGATTAGAAGAGTAGGCCTAGCGCTCTTTGCCCATGAGTTTTCCATAAGAAATCTTCTCCTCTCCTCGACTCTTCCTATAACATGAATAAGCCCTTGTTGTAACACATAGACCACATTTTTCCCTGCATCTTACAGATTAGACTTCTGAGTCATCCTCGCGGCCTGAGGCTTGGTGTCTGAGCTCCCCAACCCCACTACAGCCATCCACTTTGCCTCTCTGCTCAAGCAACTCAGGTCTCAGGCACACCTGCTCTGAACCACAAATAGCATCAATTCTGTGTTCTCCAGTGAGTCCTTTAATTGGTGGGGATGTTTTCAGAGCAGAATGGAGGCTCAGTCTTATATGACTTCACTACCCCATTTTGGGTGATGCTTTGTAACCATGATAAACACAAGCGAACTGCAATAAAAGCAGCTTATTATGTAAACTTCTCTTAGGAATTCCCCGCAATGGTGCTTTGTGTGGGGCAGGGCCACTCACTGAACAGACCAAGAGCTCGGGGTCTACAGATTAAGTGACAGAAAAGACCGTATAGTGACTAGTTAAGAGCATGAGCCACAAGATTCAGCCAAAGCTGGGGGCGCCTGGGTGGCTCAGTCAGTCGGGCATCTGACTCTCGATTTCAGCTCAGGTCATGATCCCAGGATTATAGGATCCAGCCCCGCATCAGGCTCTGTGCTCATCATGGAGTCTGCTGTCCCTCTCTCTCCTCCTCTGCCTCACCCCTACCCCCACTCATTCTTTCATTCTCTCTCTCTTTCTCTCTCAAATATATAAGTCTTTAGAAAAAAAAAAAAAAGAATCAGCCAAATCTGGGTTCTAGTGTGAGCTCTGCTGCTTCTGAGCTCTGTGACCTTCTGGCACTAACACCTCTAAGTCTCAGATTCATTCTCTGTAAAGTAGGGACACGTTCCCAATCCTCTTACGGTTGTTGTAAAGACAAATGAGAGAATGCATATGAGGCTCTTGCAGAGGGACCTGCTCATGATAAGCACTGAGCACCTGAATTACATCACTCCGGTCTGCTTTCCCTCTAGGTGGGAAGGCCCGAAAGGCTAAGGCCCTCTTTGCTGGTCCACGGCCGTTTCCCCAGAGGCTAACACAGTGACTGGGCCATGTTCAGTGCTTTATGAACTCTTGTAATTATTAGGAGACTTGATGGAGTTCCCACAGGTATCTGATTTCTCTATAAAATCACTGGGGCTGTTGTTTCTCAGACATAGAGAACTTGGCTAGCTCTCATCGGTTGTTATTTCTAGGTCTGCCTAGAATCACAGAGACCTTGAGGAAAGAGGGGCTTTACAGCAGCCCCCAACCACTTACTTGCGAGAGTCATCTATCTCCACAAGGCCCTGTCCTGTCTCCATACGATGAGCTCTGTACTATACCCCCCTGCACAGCGTGAGGTAGGTGCCACCATAACAATCTCCACTTGTAACTCTGCAGGTTCTCATTTCCAAAACAGAATAGCAATCCCGGGTCTCCACCTGACCCCAAGAAAAGCAAGGGGGAGTCAACAATGACTTTCCCGTAGCTAACAACCTGGAGGCGGGCAGGACTTAAAACAACAGCAAAGGACCAGGGATTCACCAAAGCCATGCAATGTTTACGCAGTACGTCTTCATCGACCTTGGGAAAGTACAATAGTTGACAAGAACAGGTATGAGAGCTCTAGAATTCTTAAACAGGGGTTCTGGGAAACACACCGTAAGGACACACACACACACACACACACACGGGGTCAGAGCTTTGAATCTTACACTCAACACAAACTAAAGTAGGATCCACTGAAACAAAAACAAACAACGACAAGAAAGACCCCTAGGTTGTTGGGTGTTTGTTTCTAAACCGCTCAAGGTAGCTCTAATGCACGAAACAGGGACCTCTTTTCATGGGTTCGGTAAACACGACCATGGGGTGGCAAGATCTGCCAAAGAAGATTCTCTTCCATGGTCTCCATTATGGCGCCTCTGCCTCACTGCAAAGTTTTTGGAATAAATGAATTCCATGCATTGGGGGAAGGTAAGCATGCAATTGCATCTCCCGTCACTCTCCTTCATCTTCCCCACTTCGCCAGTTATCTCTGAGTTAAGGGCACCGGAGAGTGGGAGAGCGTCCTCAGCCCCGTATCGAAGGCTAAAGGCAAACATCAAGAAACTGCTTTGGTTTCCCGGGAACCAGAAGGATGATTGCCATGTGCTAAGAGTTCTGATCTAAAAAACATGTATAAAAATAACACGCGTTTTTAACATGTTGGTTTATAAATATAAAATCCCATTATCACAGAGCCACAGTCAGCCCAGTCTCCAAGGATTACTGTGCATTTAACACAGTAGGAAAAATAATCACTTGTAGGCTTTAGAAATGCCCCGAACCTTGATTCCAGGTATTGGCACAGCACAGTCCCGCCTGAACTTAGGTCAGGTAACATGGGGCAGATCTATGTAAGTCATCATTTACTTAAGGGAAACGAAAGTGCTGTTAACGAAGACAGAGAATCTTACGACAAACACAGGACGATTCTTGCCAACAAAAGTACCGGCCAGCCCAGATTAATAAATCCGTGCTAAGTGTCCTTCCCTGCCATGCCACGCATTAGAACGACAGGAGTGCTACTCAAACGTAAAGTTCTTCCTCTGGTTGTTAATCACATTATTTTATATTATAAAATAATATAAAAGCGCCAGTGATCCTGATTGCTCTTGGAATCTCTTGGGAAACGAGTCTCTGTGTAACGTGATTATAATGATTCATTGTATTTGCGTAGGGTTTTGTAGCTTAGAAAACACTTGCCATCCATTATTTATATTATCATTATTAATAATAATAGCTACCATCCGTTGTATGCTTTTTAGGGGCCAGGCACTGTTCAGCGAACGGTAAACACGATATCTATAATCCTCACGATATCCCTGCAAGGAGGCTGTGAACACCCATTCCATACGGGGGCAGACCGAGGCCGCGCGAGGCCCTAACTCCTGAGCGGTGGAGGTGATAGCAAAACTCGTGCTTGCCGGGCCCCAAGGCACAGGCCATCGTCATTCCAACTATGGCATTTCCTGGGACCTTGACATCGCCTGTTTACTGTCTAGTATCTGGCACCCTTGGAGACTAAACGCTCTTTGGAGGCAGGAAACGTGTGCTGTTCAGAGCCATCAAGCCGCTACCCAGCACCATCCTTGCGACACGACAGGGAGTTGAGGAGTATCTGCTAAAAGAAGGACCCAAGAAGTCCGCACACATCTCTTCTGAGCCGAGGAGATTACTTGGTGTTTTCTCTGTTAATAGAAGCAAGGATGTGATGACTCCAAGAGGTAGAGCGACTTCCCCAAAGGCCCCAAAGGTAAGTGCTAGGGACAGGACCCTACCCTAAGCCATCTGGCCCTTGGTGTCATTGGCCACCCTCAGCCCTCAGCTGCCTCCTTACTGCAGCAGGGCAGGTGCATCTGCTGCGTCACGGCGGGCTGGCTGAGGAGCGGTGGGCAGGAGCTGCAGGCCAGCCCTAAGCCCGGGTACTGCCCACCTGTCCCCACGTCCCCGCCCCCCGTCAGCCCAGGTGGAAGCCCATGGATGACTGTGAGTGTAAATGTGGAGGCTCCCGTTTGGGATTGGATGAGGTTGGAGAGGGTAGTAGATGCAGAGCTGACAATTCAGGCAGCCAAATTCAATTTGAGGGAATTTGGTTCAGTGCTTTCCATTAACAACATTCTAAGAAAAATATAATTCCCAGGACTGAAAAAGGAAAGGAGAAAAGAAAACAACTTTTCATCGTGTGCAGTCAATGCAAAGCAAATCAATCACGCTCTTTCTCGCCCGGCCCGGCAATGCCTCGGTGAGCACCAAAGGCACAGGCCCTCTGAGCTCCGGGCCGGTCCTCAGGGCCCAGTGGAGGAGAGACAAGGATCGGGAAGAGAAAGAGCAGACCCGTGAAAGGTTATCTCCAGTCCCCGCCACCTTCCATCGCATGAAGCAGCCTTCACAGTTCCGAAAACACTTTGCCTCCATTTGGTCACCAAGCCTTTGGAAATGGGTAATATTATAATTCCTATTTTTATAAATGAGAGAGTGGGTGGGAGTCATTAAATAACACGCTCAGCATCGACTGGTAAGTGGCGGGGATGTGGATCCAGGTCCTTGGGACCCCACAGGCCAAACCCTTAAACTCTACATTACCGAAGTGCCCCTAGGACCCAAGGGAGACAGAGATGGAGACGGAATCCAGCTGGACGTTTGCACACCTGCATTCAAGCCATCCCAGCAAGGGAACTACAAGGGCTGTGTGTGTCTCAATAGGGAGGCATCATTCCCTGCCTCGCCACCCACCCCACCCCCACATCCAAGCACAACCTGAACCAAAATAGCAATGCTTTAAATTCCGTGAGCGCCGTTCCGGTCAGAGGGTCCGCTCACCTGCTCCCGGGGGGCCAGGGAGCAACTCGACCCAGGACGCCTGCCCGGCAGGCAATGAGGCCCCACAGCAAGGACGTGACCTCGGGAGCCAGGCGACGTGACCTTGAATCCCAGCCTCACCCTTACTGGCTGCCTGACCTGGAATAAGGCTTGTTACCTCCTTGGGCCCCAAGTTCCTGATCCACAAAGTGAGCACAGCAGTTGCACCTCACCCCCCAGGGCGGGACCGGCTCACGAGTGAGACCTGGAGCCCTTACGCAGCGTCTGGAAGACGGAGCACACTTGGTAATTTTGTTATGACCGTGGCTAGATGGCACAGCCCTCCTCCATCGGGGAGGCCCTTGCAGAACCATCTAGTCTAGGGTGCTTACTCTGCGGGGGAGAAGACAGAGTCCGGGCCAGGAAGCCGGGCCCCTTCCTAGCCCGCCGCAGCCCACCAGCCGGTGGCAGCCAGGCTCCCGAGCACGGTCAGGCCTGTGCTGCACTCGCACGCCCTTCTCAAAGCCTCATGCTTCCTTCCTTCCTTCCGTGCAGCTGTCCACCTGAGGGCGGGTTCCCTTGCCCACCTGTGGCCGAGAGCAAGGCGGCCGAGGCAGAGCGGGGCTTTCAGGGGATCCTGCAACGCTCCTCGGCAGAGCAGCTGCTGCTATTTCCCACGTCTTGTTGAACATCCTTGGTCCCGAAGCTGCACGAGGCCAGACTGCAGCCCCTGGGCCAGCGCAGGTGCACGACCTTTCAGCCAATGCAAGGATTCGAGGGAGCTGGCGGCCTGGGTGGATCAGCCGTGCGCCTGGCTTTCCATCCCTCTATCCGATGTCCCTTGGCTGTTGCATGGCTCATGGACCCTTCCCCGCAGAGGGTGAGGAGGGAAGGGGAGAGCCTCTGAGCTGCCGATCAGTCGGGCACCGGCAGGAGGTAGCAGGTCTTCCCATGCTGTCGGGCACCAAGGCTGCCTCTGCCAACACCGACCCCGTTCATGCAGGCACTTGAGGGCTGAGGGCTGTTTCCACAGTCATAGACTGGGACCCCGGATGTGGACGGTTCGAGTCTCACTGCTGTCACTTACTAGCCATGTGAATTTAGGCCACCTACTTCGCCCCACTGAGCCTCAGTCTCTCCATCTATAAACTAAGAACAAGATCACCTACCCAAAAGGTTGCAAAAATTACATAAAATGATAAATGCAAGACATACAGGACAGTGCCTGCCATATAGTAGGTACTGGATGCATTTTATCCATTATTAAAAGTGATTTTGACAAAATCCTTAAAAAATAATAAAATAAGGGGATCCCCGGGTGGCTCAGTGGTTTAGCACCTGCCTTAGGCCCAGCGCCCAATCCTGGAGTCCCAGGATCGAGTCCCACGTCGGGCTCCCAGCATGGAGCCTGCTTCTCCCTCTGCCTGTGTCTCTGCCTCTCTCTCTCTCTCTCTCTCTGCCTATAATAAATAAATAAATAAATAAATAAATAAATAAATAAATAAATCTTTAAAAAAATAATAAAATAATTTATTTTGAATCCCGACTACCCTTATTGTGGTGAGCACTGAGTAATGGACAGAGCCGTTGAATCAATATGTTGTATACCTGAAACTAATATAACATCGTATATGAACTACACTTCGGGGTATTTTTTTTTAAGTCTTAAAAAATACATTCTGGCTAATGTGTACTCCAAATCCTGAGGTTCTGCAGCTCTCCACCTCTTCCCTGCAAACCCTGGCTGATGTTGGCTGCCTGGAAAAACACTCTGCAAATTTATCACGCAGGTTCTTGTTTGCAAGCACATTGGAAAGCTGCAGCGTAAAGCGCAAACTCGAATATAGAGCCAGCTTTCCACTGAATTCCCCGTGGCTTTAACACTTCTAAGCCGTAGCATTATATCTGAGAAGTCACTGGATTTCTCGGAGACTCAGTTTCCTCATTGGGGGTGATGGCATTTCCGGATGTGCCACCTGCATGTGAGTGTGGGGAAGGGAGGTGCACACGTTTTTGTTGCTGTCACTAGCATTGTTGTTATTACTGTCGGCGGATGAGTATATTCATATTTCCTGAGTACCGTGTATGGGCCCCGCACTTAAACATTTACCTCGTTTTACGCTGACACTGAAAACCCAGTGTGAATCCCATTTTATAGATGCAGGAATTATGCGTATAAAGAAACTAGTTAAAACTTCACTTCAGGCCCCTGGAGGTGCTCAGGGGTTGAGCATATGCCTTTGGCTCAGGCTATGACCCCAGGGTCCTGGGATCGAGTCCCCCATCAAGCTCTCTGCATGGAGCCTGCTTCTCCCTCTGCCCATGTCTCTGCCTTTCTCTCTGTGTCTCTCATGAATAAATAAATAAAACCTTAAAAAAAAAAAACAACAACAACTGCACTTCTACAACTTTCTCTGATGCCCACCTGCTCAAACTCCATGAACCTGGCTTGCCTTCCTTTCTCTGCTAACAGCATCTTCAACACTTTGTTTCTGAGCACACGTTTGTCTCTATGAGGTGCTCAAACCAAGGACAGAGTTACCTTTCTGCATCCCTGGTATCTCACACGGTGCCTAAATTAATGTCCAGTGAAGTGAAAACCCACCAGGTCAAACAAAGGGATGCGGCCCAGTGAAATGTGCTCTTCCAGAGTTAGAAGCATCTGCTTTGAAAGGCCTCTTTTGAAGAAGAAATGTGATTACAGAGATGCTGGGGTTATCAAGAGTGCTCAGAAGGAACCCAGGTGGGAAATCAGAGCGCAAACTGGAATAGATTCCCACCTTCATAATGAGGGAGAAAGGAAATTAATGATGACTCTGAGGTGGCAAAGATCCTGAACCCATCTTTGATAATCTGTCTTTTGCCAGAAACACGAGAAAAAAAAAAAAAAGAGAGAAGAAATGTGGACAATTAGGAAGTAATTAAGATCTCACAGAAAGAGCTATGACAGACAGCAGTTAAGGGAATACTTAGTGATTTGGGGAAAAACACAAATCAGCAGGTTGGACAGCATGTATCCGAAGGTGTTCCAGGGAAGAGCTAATATAGTTACTGAAGCACTCACAATTATTTCTGAAAAGTCACGCTAGAACAGCAGCGGAATATATACTTAAATTTTCTAAAACATCAAATGTCATATTTATCTTTTAGACAGAAGGGAAAAATGCATGAAGCAGGAGCTTTAAGAACTAAGAGAAGAGAGAAATACTTCCAGCCAGTACATGACAGGCACTTGCAGAAAGAGCATCCCGTTGGACCATCCACTTGCAAGCCAGGCCTGGCTTCTTCCCATTTTCCAGAACAGGAAGCCAGGCCTCTGGACGGGGAAGCAAACTGTCCAGGGACGGCCGCTAATCGTTTCCTGAGCTGGGACTCAACCCCAGTCTCTGCCTCGCTCTGGCAGGGGCTATGTCTTACCCTTTTTATTGCTCTTCTACAAGAAAGATTAACAAATTGGACACAACCCAGGAAAACAAAGGAATTATGAGACTGCATAAGACTGGGGTTATAAAAACAGCACCAATCACAGCCCACAAACATGATAGCTTTTCAATAGCATTACCAAGACAGTGGATGAAAAGATCACAAGATGACTTAATCTGGACCACAATAACTCAAAAACGTCTCTTGCAAAATTAATTCAAATAAGCTAGGAGGGGCTGCAAAACTGCAAGCCTCAGAAATTAGCTCAAAGGCAGTAAACAAAGAATAATGGTGGAAATGATTCAAACACAAAGGAAGGCACCAAGTCTGGGGAAGCTCAAAGCCCCCCATAATGTCATTTCATGAATCTTCCCAGCTAGTTAGTAATGCACCGCACGCCTGAGTCAAGGTACCGGGAGGAGGAGAGTCTTGAGTGAAGCCTCATTTTGAGGCCTGGAGTTAATAAAGGAAGAAAGGCCCAGACGAGGGCCACTCTCCTCTCTCACCATTAGCAGCTACAAAAGAGGAACTGTGGGCAATGCATTAAGGAGGAATGAGTCAGGCTGGACAGGAGCCTCAACATCTGGGGGAACCAAACACCCTCAACCCAGGACTGGGCTGCCACATGTGAGGTCCTCCCTGACTAGGGTGGTCTCCATCCAACCCTTTCCAATTGGCCAGCAGGGTGATCTCTAGAACCAATTCTTCCTCCTGATGGAGTCCCTGATCCCTAGTCCTTACCTCGATGACCCCCTAAGATCTGGAGTTCAGGGGTAGTACCAAAGTCTTTCCCATCAGTTAATGCAACAAACGTGTCCCCACACAACTGTGTGTCACACACCATCTTAGGCCCTAAAGACAGAAGACGAACAAGGCAGCAGTCTTTGCTCTGCATTCGAGAAGCTCAAGCCTGTGAAGGGTGATTGGCCTGGGGCTTGCTGTGCATGATTTAATCTTGCTTGAATTTCTGCTCAGAAGACTCATCACCCTTCACTGAGGTTTAGGTATTTGGTTCAAGGCCACAGAGTGAGCCAATGCCAGAGCTGCCATTCAAATCTGTGTCTTTACTATACAAACTCACCAAAATAAAAAAAAAAAAAAAAAAAAAAAAAAAAAAAAAAAAACCTCACCAAAATCATCCACAATTGACATCCGGGCCACCAGTGCACGGCTGTAGGCCCAGGAAAATGATGACTTTAAAAATTGCGCATCTATCTTGTGCCGGGCATTTAGCTTAGTGGGGGTTCTCATCCAATCTTCATAAATCCTATTAAAGAGCCATCCTTAACCTATATTGCACGTGAGGAAAGGAAGGCTTGAAGAGGCATAAGGTCATAAGTCGTTTGTATGTAGCGAAGTGAGAGATCCAAGCTCTCTCCAGGCCCCAAGCCTTAGAGTCTTTAAGAAGCCCACCGCTTAGCAAGGATGCGTATGTCTACTGCAGCTACAACGAACTAACTGCCAAAATCTCAGAAACATAAAACAATACAAACTCATGACCTTACAGCTCTGCAGGTCAGAAGTTAAAAAAGGGTTTCACTGGGGCAAAAATCAAGGTATTGCCAGGGCAGCATTCCTTTCTGGAGGATCCAAAGAAGAATCCTTTTCCTGGTCTTTTCTAACTCCCCGAGCTGCCTTCCTTGGCTCCTAGTCCCTTTGTCCTTCTTCAAAGCTAGTAGCACGGCATCCCTGGGACTCCCTCTGAGGCTCTCCACAACCCTCCCCTGGGAGGGTCTAATGCTGGTCCCTCACTCTTCAAAAGACCCACACGATTATATTGGGCCCACCCAGATAATTCAAGATAATCTTCCCATCTCAAGCTCCTTTACTTAATCACACCTACAAAGTTCCTCTCGTCATGTGCCAAAGATATTTGGGGGTTAAGATGTAAACATCTATGGGTGTGGGGCATTATTCCATCTACATAGGACAGTGGAATCATACCTAACTGTAGTAGAAACTATAAATAATAAAGACATTGAGCGGGACGCCTGGGTGGCTCAGTGGTTGAACATCTGCCTTTGGCTCAGGTCATGATCCCGGAGTCCTGGGATCGAGTCCCGCATCGGGCTCCCCACAGGGAGCCTGCTTCTCCCTCTGCCCCTGTCTCTGCCTCTCTCTCTCTGTGTCTCTCATGAATAAATAAATAAATAAATAAAATATTTTTTTAAAAATTAAAAAAAATAAAGGCACAGAGGTAAAATGAGTCTTTGGGAACACGTGTGCAAGTGGCAAGGTGTAAATCTAAACTCAGTTTGGTCTAACTTCAGAGTCCATTTTCCCCTTTCCACAGCACACATAGGCCCCAGGAAAAATGCTGCAGACAGATAAACCATCCGGCACATTCAAATGGATAAGCAGTCAGATCTAAATGAATAATCGTCCAGGAAGGACGCAAGACAGACTCGGTGACTCTCTCTGGACTGGTAGGAAATGACCGTGGATGATACGATGCTAGGTGCTTTTGGAAATACCAACAAATAGATGTTTGAGGGTTAGCTGAATGCTGAGGAGTGTAGATAAAGGTAAAAAAAATAAATAAATAAAAAATAAACTCTTTCTCAGCAGCCACGCAGAGTGGAAGGAAAAGGCTGTTGCAGGAAGTATGACAAATATGGATTCAGGTCCCAGACCATCCGACTCCGGCCACGAGTGGTTTACGTCACTTCTTTGGGCTTGGCTTCCTCATTTCAAAGTAGAGGCAGAGATGTCTGCCTGGGATGAGCCAGCGAGGTAATACCTGTGTGGTGTCCAACCCCGCATCCGCACGTGGTAGGGGCGCGATAATCACGGACATCTTAAAGTTCTTTCCTTCTCTGTTCTGACTTAGGTCTAAGAGGAAGAAATGAAGACACTTTTGTTTCAAGAAGGAAGGCTGGGGGTGCAGCTCACCTTTAAAAAAAACCAGCCACTCCGCCCTCCTGCCTGTGCTCAAGGCTTGGCTGGAGGCTGAGAGACACAGGCGACCAAGGAGGAAAGGCAGGCGGTGGACCGACCAGACCAAGGGGACAAACGCAATGCCTTATTCAGGGTATCGGTGTCAGCTTCTGTCGGGAACGGGCAAGGGAGCAGGAGAGGCCGTGTGAACTCCTCGGGACTTGGCTGGTCTCCAAGGGAGGCCAGATGCCACCGTCCCCACTCAGCCCCCGCACATCTACTGGGACCTTCTCAGGAAACGCAGCGCTCCGAGCTGGGCAGCAGGTTAATCGAGCCACCTCCCGGTTCTGGAAAGCCTTTACTAAAACCGTCTTTTGGAAGCCATAAACGCACTGTGCTGTGAGAGACCCGATGCGGAAGGCGCTCCGGGCAGGACCCGCCTCACCTGTAAACAGAAGCACTAACAGTGTGCAGGGGTGACAGGCAGCGTCCCACGCCCGAAAAGATGCTTTACCTCCTGTTGCCACATCTAGAATCCCACTGGGCGGGGATCCCTGGGGGGCGCAGCGGTTGAGCATCTGCCTTCAAGTCAGGATGTGATCCTAGAGTCCTGGGATCGAGTCTTGCATCGGGCTCCCCCCAAGGAGCCTGCTTCTCCCTCTGCCTGTGTCTCTGCCTCTCTCTCTCTTTCTCTCTCTCCATCTCTCTGTCTCTCATAAATAAATAAAATCCTTTAAAAAATAAAATAAAATCCCACTGGGGCTCTGAGTATAAACTGGTACAATTCTTTTGGAGGCCAATTCAGTGGTATCTATGCAACTTGAAAATGCCCGTATTCTCTAACTACCCCTAGGGATCTAACCTACTGAAATATTCACACACTTGGGGCGCCTGGGTGGCTCAGTCAGTTAAGCGTGTGATTACGGCTTCTGCTCAGGTCATGATCTCGGTCATGAGGCCGAGCCCCACATTGGGCTCCATGCTCAGTGTGGAGTCTGCTTGAGATTTTCTTCCTTTTCTCTCCCTCTGCCCCCTCCCCCTCTGCGTGTACACGTGAACTCGCATGCACGCACTCTCTCTCTCAAAATCTTAAGAAAAAAGAAATACACTCAGAAAGCTACATAGACAAAAGAGTTCACCGTAGCGTGCTTTTGAAATGAAAGATTAGAAGCAACATAAATGTCCATCAATAGGAAAATGGGTTGGATAAATTACAGCATACCCTTAATACAGAATGAGGTCATTCGAAATAATGAAGTAGATCGAAATGTTGTGATAATGAAAGATTTCCAATCATTTTTAAATGAAAAACATACACATACAAGTCTCAGAATAATAGAGCAATGATCCTGCATATGGGGAAAACACAGAGGCGTATTCGGATTTATACGCACATGCGGATGCAAATAAAGAGAAAAATAATTGAGAAGGATATACCCCAATCAGTTCACAGCGATTATCTCTGGGTAGGGAAGTGAGATAGAGAAGACCAGGAGCAAACTGTCACTTTTTACTCCGTGTGGTTTTACTTTGTTTATATTTTTATCAAAAGAATGGCTTTATACATTATTACTTATGCAACTTAGAAAAATATGTTACAAAATGAAAACCATTTCTGCAGCTAATGGGAACAGAAGGAGGCTTGGCAGGTGGATTCAAGTCCTTCATTTCTCAGCTGGGGACGGCAGGCAGAGATGGAGGAGGGATCGGTCCAAGGTCACCTAATGGAGTGACAGTTGACCCAGAGCTCCCAGCACCCAGTGCAGAGCTCTCTCTACCACTGGAAAGGTCCGGGGTCGGTCCTCGAGTGTCCATGTTACAAAGGCAAATTGCCACTAGATAGCAGGCGAACTTTAATTACCAGCTACATGGGGGCAGCATGCTGTAGTGGCCTGGGTCAGGATGCTATTTCTGCCTCTGGCTAGCCTGGGGCCTCGACCAAGTTCATTTTTTTCCCACTGAGACTCTGATTTCTTACCTGCGACATGGATTCAACCCCACCTTTCTCATGGTGTTATGAGATATTATGAACATCAAACATTAATTTCCCTCCCTCCTGTCGATGAAATACTCATTCCCTCCCCCGTCCTTTCTAAGAGAGATGCCACTCTTGGAAAAATTGAGAGACAACTAGGTTGAGTGTGTCCCAAAGCTAAGGGTTTAAATTTCTGCTATACACTAGACCCACCTGGTAGCATTTGAAAAAGTATGAAAACATTCTCTTCACTTCATTGCTACGTCTCCTCAAGTTTCTCAATCCCTTTGGGTCCTTCCTACTTATCAGGAAGAAAAATAAAGATGTCTTTGGGTCACGCTGCTGTCATCAGGAGCAACGGTTTCAATGTGCTTCCCCATCCCTGGGGTCCGGGGCCAGGGTCAACTGCAGAGGAAAAGGCATGTAAGGCAAGATGCCCCTTGGGGAAAAAAGGGTCCCCATGTACTTCTGAAGCTGGCAAGGAAGTCACCAAACTATCTCCCACTGACCCAAAGAGACCCATCCCCGAGCCCACATAGAGCAGGGCTGCTTTGACAAGGTGAAGTGATGGTGACGAGCTAGCTCCAAATATAGCTCCCCAACCTGCCTGTGCTAGATGCCTGCGATTCCACCATTAGTCCTTCCGGTTAAGTCTTTGAAGGCCTCTGTTAGCATACAGACGCTTCTCTTGGGAGGAATAATAAAATGTAATCCAAGTGAACAGACATTTACTGACGGTTGCTCCACACCAGGCACTGGTGAGGCGTAGTGGGACATCCAAAGATGAATGCAATACTTTCCTGCCCTCCAGGAGCTTATCGCTCACTAGAAACAGTAAGATTCGTGCCAAACAACTGAAGACGAGGGGAAAAATTCAAAAGTTAGGTGAAAGACAAAGAAAATTCCACACAGGTTCTCTCCCCTGTATATTTTACTGGGAACTCAACTGCAGTACATATCACCTTGAAGGACTTCCATCAAACGTCACGATTTTAAAAGTATTTTACAAAGATCAATCTGACAGTTTTGTGGATGATGAGTAAAAATGGACATGACTAGAGGCCAGGAGGAAAAAAAAAAAAAAAAAACAAGAGAATCTAATGTGAAAGAGTATATGGCAGGAGAGGGTAGGCTCTAGAAGGAGGAAGGGATCCATCTAGGCTTGTACCCAACAGATCTTTTCTTTTCTTTTTTTTTTTTCTACTGAGCACTTACTACTATGCGCAAAGCTAGGACCCTAAAATACGATGCAGGTTCTACCTTCCTTGACATCAGAGTTGAGTGTGGGGGTCACATAGTAACATAACATCATAAAAATAAATGTATAGGAGCACTGGGGTGGCTCAGTCAGTTAAGCGTCCGACTCTTGGTATTGGCTCAGATCATGAGAGTTGTGACATGGAGCCACACATCGGGCTCTGCACTGGGCATGAAGCCTGCTTAAGATGCTCTCTCTCCTCCTCCCTCTGTTCCTCCACAGCCTTCCCCTCAAATAAATAAATACATGCATACATGCATATGTAATTTGGAGAAAAGGTCAGGGGGATGCTATGAAAGAACAGTGAGATCTGTTCTAGTTGGGTTGGGTGCCACCGAGGAAGCCTTCCTCAAAGGAGTGATGATGTATTTGGACAGAATAGATAAGCAGGAATGAACTACATCAATGAGGTACCACTCTGTCCCACTGGGATAGCAATAATCACAAAGACAAACAACAAGAAGTTTTGCTAATAAGAATGTGGAGAAATTAGAACCCTCACACACCGCTGGTCAGAACATAAAATGGTGCGGCTACTTTGAAAACCACTGGTTGTTCCTCAAGAAGTTAAAAACAGAGGTCCTTTAGTACCCCGTCATTCCACTCCCAGGTATATACCTAGAAGAAATAAAAAAATATGGACACAGAATGTTCCTAAGGGCATTCCTACTATTAGCCAAATAGTAGATGGAAGCAATCGAGATGTCCATGAACTGATACATGGATAAATAAAATGTGGTACATCCATACAACAGAAGATTACGTAGCAATAAAAAAGAATAACCGACATGCGCCACAACATCGATGAACGTTGAAAAGAAGACATTATTCTACGTGAAAGAAGCTGGTCACAGAAGACCACGTATTGCATGATCCCACTTAAATGAGACGTCCAGAATATGCCAAGTCACGGAGACAGAAAGTAGATTAGTGGTTGGGGGCAAGAGAATGGGAGTGACTGCTAATGGTTATGGGATTTCTCTTCAGGGTGATGAAATGTCCTGCAAGTAGACAGCAGTGATGCTGCAAGAGATTGTGCTTCCACTAAAAACACTTAAATGTACACTTTCTTTAAAAGGTGAATTTTATGATTTGTGAACCGTATCTCAAAAAACAAGACTGAACGAGGTGAAGAGGGTACAAATAGGAATAGAGCTCTGTTTAGAGAGAAGAGAATATGACGAGCGGAGGGGAGATGCGGTTCTAGGGTTCATGGGGAGAACACAGGGCAAGGTTAATGTGGCTGGAAGGTTGGAAGCAACAGAGACTGATGAATAATACGTAAGACTAGAAATATAGGCAGGGGTGGGTAGATCAGGGTGGCTTTTAGGGCGCCTTAAGCTGGTTGGTCTTTGTCCGCAGAATAATGCAGCAAGGTGGGGAGCCGCGTGTCATGCGCTCACTTCGTTCTAGGCAGCATGAACTGGAGGGAGCCAAGGACAACACGGAGGGTGACCAGTGGCACGGGTCAAAGCAAGAGAAGATGTCAGGTCAAGAGGGGGAGATGGGGGTGGGGGTGTGCACACAGAGTGGACAGGCCATGGCTGCTGTTTTGGGATTGAATGACCGGGAGGATTGGTGAGTCCACCAATCGGGAAACATGGCAGGTCCGAGCAATCAGAACAAGTCTGTCCTAGAGACCTTTAGTCAGCACCTACTGTGCACCAGGAACCAGGAAACGGACGCTCAGAGGAGCTTAGTAACTCATCCAAATACACACGGTTGGTAAGTGGTGGTGCAGGGACGCAAATCCAAGCTTGTCTGACGTCAAAGTTCTTTGCGTCCTTGCCCTACGATACGCTGCTTCTTGGCAGGGGGATGGCAAAGACCTTCCACACACACCCAATGCTACAACCTATCCGTAGTGACTGCCTGCAGCACTGGGCTGGGGTGAATTCTGAGCGGAGCCCAGGCCCGGCAGGAAGACAGGCCATGACCAAGTGGGAACACAAGCCACGGGCACAAAGGAGGCAGCGGTGGGAAAACACACCCTGTTTGCACCTCTGCTCTGGGAGTTCAAGGGAGGAAGACTCGCATCTAGCTGAAGGGGATAAAGAGCTACCCACACACTGAACAGCAGCAGAATGTCAAAAATATTACATGCAAGGGCATCAGAAAAAGGGAGTGCATTCTCCATCAAGGGCCCAGAAAAGTCTTCCGCAGAGAATCAGATGATGAACACGTTAGGGTTTGGGGGACAAAGAATCTCTGTTACGACTCCTCGACTGCGCCTCTGTGATATGAAGGCAGCACAGACAATACATAAACCAATGAGCATGGCCGTGCGCCAAGAAAACGATTTATGAACACCGAAATTGGAGTTTCATATACTTTTTATGTGTCATGAAGTATCATTCTTCTTGATTTTCTTTCCAACTCTTTAGAAACGTAAAAACCGTTTTTCACTCACCAGTCATGTCAAAAACAGACGGTCTCTATTCGGCCCCCACACCGTCGTTTCCTGTCTCCTGTACTCTTATGTTCGCATTGATAAGCGAGCACTGATGCTTTTTTTTAAAATTAACGGACAGTGATGCTTTTCAGTTCCGTGATCGCCCATGGCGGGATGAGGGCCGACTGCAAGGGGTCGCCAGGAAACTCTTAGTTACAGGGTTTGTCAAAACCTCCTTGACGTGTACACTTAAGACCTGTGCGTTGCGTTGTACGTACATTTAACTTCAATTCGACATCGGGTGCTTTGACCTGAAACCCTGGACAGAGAGAGAAATGGTCGCCTGGAGGAGGCGCCGTGTGGATGATCCTTAAAGAAGAAATTCAGCCTCCGAGGTGGGGAAGGAAATGCTGACGGGTCTAAGAGTAAGAAGATTCAATCAGGGCTGGAACATTAACGAAAAAACGGGGGAAAGAATTCTGTTTGGCAAGAAGCAATGGAAGCATACCCCCATTCACATGCCTTATTTTCCAAAAGCTCCAGCTCAGAAATAATTGCCTTTGCACAATAATTGGGGGATGCTGTCTGGGAGCTGATACAAGTGGAGCTGGGTGCAATTTGGGGAGATTTGTTACGCTCAGCTCCCTTCTATCAATCCCAGCGGCTCAGATGTTCCTGACCTGTTGCTTGGCATATTGTGTAATCGTCTTTTATTTACTGCACTTCCATTAAAAGATGAAATCCACGAACAGGGGCTCACAGGCCAGAAAATCACCGTTTACGTCTCCACTTATCTCCCGTCCACGGCCAAGAACCTCGTCTCCTCGGCGCCTGGGATCTGGCTTCATGTGCCAGCATCAGTGCCGCCTGGGAATATCCGCAGAGGAGCCCAGATCTGGGTGGTGGGATTGGGCCACCGGCAGGGCTGGGGCTGGGTAAAGTGGTGGTTCTCTGGAAGGCGAGCCCAGGAGGATGCTGGGATGGGCGCAAAGTCGGGTTTTATCCAGAAATCCAGGTGTCTTGGGAAGTCTGGGGATGCAGGGGGGTGGTTGGCTGAATTACCGGAATGGGCTGAAACCAGGCACTCTGAGTGAATCGCAGATCCTCTCCCAGCACATGCCTGAGCCTAACCCCGTCAGAGATCTCTGCCCCAGCGTCAGCTGTGCTGCCAGAGGAGCCCCTAGAAATGGGGTTCCAGCTCCTTCCCATTGCTGAGCCTCACCTTCCCCACCTGTGAAAGGAGAAGGGCAAACCAAGCAATTGGCTCCAGCTCTGCGGTTCTTTTCGTCCAGCTGCTGACTTGAGGGGTACCTGGGCGCGAGCCACTTCCTCCGGGCCCCGATCATATGGAGAGGCCTGCAGGTGACCACCTCGAGAGACACTCCCAGATTCAGAGGTCTCCGCTCCCGCCTGCTCGGAAGACCCAGGGCGCTCATCTCACCCTTCCCGACAGGCTGCACACTGGGTCCCAGTTGAGCCCCCCACCCTCCTCCTATCCCTCCTGCGCCCGGCCTGGGTGTTCCTTAAGGGCCCCGACCCCATCACTAGGAGCACGGAGGACGCATGGCTGGATAAAGAGGGTGAGAAGGGGGAAGGGTAGCTAGAGAGCGGATGGATTAATCGGTGGTAGAAGACTGGATGCATCGTGAATAAGAGGGATTTCGAGATTACAGAAGGATAGAGAAGTAGAAGGAATCAGAGGGAACGGCCCTACCTGACTCCTCCTCCAGCACCGCAGTCTAGTCGCAGGACACGGAGGGACAGGTCATGGTAAATTCCACTACATACGGCCTCCTACCTCCTGAAGCCCTTACTTCAGGAAGGAGACCAGAGCATCCCTCTTACTTCAGAGCAAGCCCATGAATTGTGAGCGCACATCACGCCCATTAGCGTGCTGACGATGGAGGAACCAAAAGGAATATGTGATCCTTCACCTACAGGACTCAGATCCAGGGAACCATGTTGTGTAAAAAATAAAAGAACAAAAACCAAAAAAAAAAATCTTTCTGGATTGTGTGGCCCAGACAATGAGCACTGAATGAGGAGCCAGGCAGAGAGAAATCTGTGAATGGGGTGCAGGGGAGGAGGGAGTGTGTGTCTGACGGGGGCAGGCAGGTGGAAATGATTCCCCAGAGGAGAGCTCTGGGAGGTGGGGGGGGGGGGGGCAGGGGTGAGCACGGAGCAGAGAGAGGGGATGCAGGGCCGAGGCTGGGTGGCAGACATCTGCCCTGACACCTGTGTGACCAGGGCCAAGGCGGCAGGGCTGTCCTGCTTGGGTGGGGGGTGGCTCAGCGCAGGAAATGCCCACCAAGGGTGCATCAGTCCCTGCCTAGGCCTGGCCTGGGAAAGACAGGGGCAGTGGAGAAAGCAGAGAGGGGCTTGGCTTGGCGGAGAAAGGGGGAGGGGGAGGGGAGAGGGAGGGGGAGGGAGAGGGGAGGGTGAGAGGGAGAGGGGAGAGGGAAAGGGAGGAAGAGGGTGAGAGGAGAGCTCCCCGGGAGGCCCAAGCGCAGGGGCAGGGGCAGGGGCAGAGCATTCTCCACACCCAGAGCCACAGCCGGGAGTTTTCACCCTTGGCTGCAAGGGGCGGTGGCTGAGGCTGCCCTGCCTGTGGTGCAGACACTGGAGGCAGCGGGAGCCAGCCCCGGCCTGGGTGGGGGTGCAGGGCCCTGGGTGTGGGCGCTGGGGCCTGGGTGCAGGTGCGGGGCCCTGGGTGCAAGCACAGGGCCTGGGTGAGGGCCAGGGGGTCTGTGTATGGGCCTGGGGGCCTGGGTGGGGGTGGAGGTGCGGGGCCCTGGTGGGGGCGTGGGCCCTGGATGGGGGTGCAAGCATGGGTGCAGGGCCCTGGGTGTGGGTGCAGACCCTGGATTGGGGCCCTGGGTACAGGCACCGGCCGTGGATGGGGGTGGTAGCGTGGGTGTGGGGGCCTGGGTGCGGGACCCTGGGTGCGGGCGTGGGGGCCTGGGTGGGGGAGCAGAGCCTGAATGTGGGTGCGGGTGGAGGTGCGGGGGCCTGGGTGAGGGGACCTGGGTGCAGGTGCCGGGCCGTGGGTGTGGGTGTGGGTGCAGGGCCTGGGTGCAGGCGCGGGTGGGGGTGCAGGGGCCTGGGTGCGGGGACCTGGGTGCGGGTGCCGGGCCCTGGGTGTGGGTGCAGGGCCTGGGTGCGGGCGTGGGTGCAGGCACGGGGCCTGGGTGCTGCGTAGACCGCGGGGCAGCCCCACCCGGCCGGGGAGCGCTCGGGCCAGGGCCCCTGGAACCCCATCTCCATTGCAGCTCAGGTTGCTAAGGTCACCTTGCAAGCTGCCTAATTAGAGAAGCTGTCCCTCTGCAAAGTGGGGCACGGCAGCGGGTCCCTGGAGGAGGCCAGGACAGCCAGGTGCCACCCCGGAGCCGCCGCCCTGCAAGTGAGCGGCCTGGGCAGGGAGCCCCGGGGAGCCCGGGAGAGGGTCCACACCACAAGGGTCCACACCGCAGACGCCCGGCCAAGGCTCAAGCTGCCGCCAGCACACCCCGAGGGCCTGGCCATGAGCTGGGGACCCCAGGGGCCTGAATCCTCCCCCAGTGCAGGGGCCTGCGCCTCAAGGCCTCCCCCCTGGCACCCGCTCCTGCGCCCTGTGTTCCCCTTGTGACACCTGCACCCTCAGCCTTCTCCCAGCACCACCACCAGGCCCGGAAGGGGCAGCGGCCTCAGTGCCCAGCATGGCTGTGGCCTACTGGATGGAAGGGGTGGAGGCAGGGGCTCATCCCTCACAGCCAGCCCCGCACCCCGTGACCCCAGTCAGTCCCTCCCTGTCTCTGTGCCTCACAGCCCACACCCTGTCGCCTCCTGGGACCGGCTAAGGATTAAACTGAGACAACAGAAAACCTCTGCTACCCAGGAAAATAAGCAACTTAGGGGGCGCCTGGGGGTTCCCAGGGCTGAGGGGCTGCCTTGGGCCCAGGGCGTGACCCTGGGGTCCTGGCATCGAGTCCCGCCTGCTTCTCCCTCTGCCTCTGCCTCTGTCTCTGCCTCTCACTCTCTCTTTCTCTCTCTCTGTCTCTCGTGAATACATAAACAAAATATTTTTTAAAAAGAATATGAGCAAGTTAAGGCTGGATCTGCATTGTCTTCAGAGCTCCATCCTAGCCCCAAGGAGAGGACCTGCTATCCAGGAGGGGTTCAATCAATGCTCGGTGAACTGAATCGACACCTCGAGAGTTGTACTACGCTCTATATTTATTTCTTCATTCCACACACGTGTCTTAGCACCTAATAGAGACATGATTCCTGCCCCTGCCAAGCTCACAACAGAGTGAAAAAAACAAATATCAAAAAAATATATGTAATTAAGGCTATGATTAAGTGCTACTAAGAGACAGAATATATAAAACAAGGAGACCAGCTCTAATCTGAGGAGTCAGGAAAGGCTTCTCTAAGGCAGTGACATTAATTTAGGCTGTGAAAAATTAGCAGGAGTCAGCCAGGCAAAAAAAAAAAAAAAAAAGGGGGGGAGGGTGTAAGCAAGACCTTTCCAGGCAAAGAAAAGAGCCTGTGCAAAGGCCCAGGGGCAGAGAGGGGATTGCTACAAGAGAGGGACTGAAAGCAGCCCAGTGGGGATGGAAAGCAGGGGCCAACAGAGAGAACGGTAGATTGTGAGGCTGGAGAGGTGGACAGTCCTGGGACCAGAGGCTCATACACTTGCTACCATCATTTCCCTACAGTGGAGCCTTTGGGTCTAGAGGAGATGCTGCGTCCTGACCCCTCTGCCCGTGGGTAAGAGATGAGTGCGGCGGCCCATGCAGCAAGGCCTCCACCTTTGCCAGGCCAACCAGGTTCCTCAGTCCCGCAGCTACCTCCATGACCCAGCCTCACCTCTACGGAGGCCTTAGGAGATCCCTCACCTGAGATGCTGTTTTGCTACAGAGGCCAAGCTGAAAAGGGCCCTGGCATGGCACAGCCCAGCGGCGGCTAAGCGCACCTCCCGGAGCGTCGGGTTCTAAGCAGATGCTTCAAGGACACTGCGGGGGGCAGGGGGGAGGCCTGTAGGGCAGGGCCTGGGGCGCCCCGGCTCCCACCTCGACCAGGACAGCTGTTTCCCGAGGTTTTTACAGCAGGCTGCCCAAGAATCCACATGACGGAGAACCTCCCCCGCTAAATGAGGATCTGGAACATAACATCCTCTTACAGACGAGAGCACCGAGGCCCCTGGTGGAGACACGGGTTTCTTTTGCTCCTGAGCAACCATTCTGGTATCAGCCCCCAGATCCACCTTCCAAAGACAGCTCCCCACCAACCACGTGCCTGGAGGGGTTGTCAACCTGGGCGTCGTCTTCTTCCCCAGATGCGGGATATGCACGAGGCCAGGCTGAGCCAAGGGTTGCTGAAGCAAGGAGGCAAAGGGCGGACAAGACCTCTTGGAGCCCCTGCACCCAGTGGGGATGTCGGGTCCCCAGAGCTGCACTTGCTCCGCCTGCTTCTTCAGCCCTGCCTCCTTGTCTGGGCCACTTCACATCCTTCCCTGAGGACCCTCTGCTTACGGAAACAGAGTTGGTTTCTGCTGCTTGCAACGCCCCCAGTAGAGCTCAAGAATACCTGGGCAGCCTGCCCGGGGCACTCAGAGAGCTGGGAGCGCGCCCCAGGTTAGAAACCAGAGCTCTGCAACCACAGCCTGAGGCTGCCCCAGCAGGTGGCCATTGGCAGCTCCATGTCCACTGGGCCCTTAATCCCTAGAGTCTTCGGTCTTGCTTTCCTGGCTTCCTTTTCCTAAGTCTCATGGGGACAAAAAAAATAGAGTCACCTCCCTCCGTTCCTAAATCCTCCCACCGAACTCGCAGGCTCTCTGGCCCTTGCGGTCCTTCACCATAAATCTGACATCGGCCAGTCCACACTCGGCCACAAAATCATTTATTTGAAAGTGCAGAGAAACAAGTATAGATATTATGCCAGGAGCTGGATTCAAGCCAAACAAAAACGAGATAAATCCTCAACTCCTTCCTTACTATGCTACACCAATATGTGTGTGCCTGTCCCTCCCACCCCAGCAAGGATTAAAGACATTTCTTTTTTTGCAATTTTCCCTGCTTCAGAAAGCACCTGTGAATATCCTGTTTCTCCATCACTCTTCCCTTTGCTCACAATCTAAAGGCAATTTAATTTCCTATATGAAAGCAGCAGCAAAGGAGCCTGGCACTGGGGCGGGTGGCAGGGAGGGCTTTTGGTTTTTCTTCTTTCAGCTCGTTCACTAACTACAGTCCCAAGGCACCTCATGGAGATGGGAACACATGAGCCTAATTGCATTATACTGCAGTTTGGCCAAGCGATCACTAACTTTATTGCACAGAAAGAAAAAAAAAAATGGAAATGACAGAGACAAATTTAACCCATCCATTGCCTAACTAAAATTTAGGACTTAGCCCTCCCTCCGTCCCGCCCTCCCAACCAGAGAGCAAAAGGAACGGAAAGGAATGCTCATGGGTCATGAAGAAAATGATTTCTCCGGATGCCTGGGTGGCTCAGTGGTTGAGCATCTGCCTTCGGCTTGATCCCGAGGTCCCGGGATCAAGTTCCACATCGGGCTCCCTGCATGGAGCCTGCTTCTCCCTCTCTCTGTGTCTAGTGAATAAATAAATAAACTCTTTAAAAAAAAAGAAAAGAAAGAAAATGATTTCTCTGTGTGTTCCGTAGCTCCCATGATGTAGACAGGGAGGTGTACAGAGGCTTTGTCTTCCAGCTTTCGTCACCCACCACTTACCCACGGTCCCCTCTGACTTAGCAGCATGGGGTCAAGAGGGAAGAACCTAGTAAACTGCATGCCCCATTCATTCATCTGGTCCCCCCCCAGTCAATATTTACTGAGCGCTAATTATGAAGCCAGCGCTTTGAGAAGCACCGTGTTGAACTGCTGTCCTCCAAGAGGATGTGGTCTAGGAGAGCCAACAGACCATCAACACGGACAAATAGCTATCGAGGTACAGCTGGGAGTTGGGATGGTCAGGGCAGGCTTCCAGGAGCCCTCTGGCAAGCAACAGAAAAATACGGCCTGGGTAAAGGTGGAGGTGGACGGGGCCTCTCCGGGCACATATGTGTTAGAACCCCTAAGTCACCTGGAAAGATTACAAGACAGAAAAGTAATGCTTGGTGGTTTTGTTTTTTTGGGTTTTGGGGTTTTGTTTTTGTTTTTTTGTTTGTTTTTTTTTTTTTTGCTTTTTTTTTTGTTTGTTTTTTGTTTTTTGTTTTTTTTTTTTGGTGGTTCTGATTTAATTGGCCTACCGTAGGGCCCAGGACCTTTTCTTTCTCTTTCTTTTTTAATAAACTGACTTTTCTTTCCTATTATTTTTTTAAGAGAGTAGTTTTTAGGTTTGCAGAATTACTGATGGGAAAGTACGGAGTTCCCATGTACAACTCTACACAATCACACACGCACACACAGGTCCCCCTTATTATTTACAGCTCGTATCGGGGTGGCATATCTGTTAAAACTGATGGGCCAGCATAAATACATCGTTATTAGTTACAATCCACAGCTCACTCTTGGTGGCCTGCATTCTAGGAGTTTGGACAGGTGCATCCTAACCCCGTCTGTCCTTGCTACATGACACGGTAGTTTAGTTTCTCTGCTGTAAACTCCCCCGGGCTACACCTGTTTGTCTGCTCCTCCCTCCCCCAGGCCCTTGACAACTCACCTTTTTTCTTGTCTCCATAGTTTTGTCTTTACCAGAATGTCTCTATTTGGAATCATATGGTATATGGCCTTTTCAGATTGGCTTCGCTCACTTAGCAATAGGACTTTAAGGCTCCTCCATGTCTTTTTGTGGCTTGATAGCTCATTTCTTTTTATCACTGAATAATATTCCATTGTCTGGATGTATCACAGTTTATCCATTCATCTATTCATGGACATCTTGGTTGCTTCCAAGGTTCTGGCAGTTTTAAATTAAGCTGCTGAAAACGTTCAGGGGCAGGATTCTACATGGAAACAAGTTTTCAACTCACTTGAGTAAAACCCCGAGGAGTGTGGCTGGTGGATCTTACAGTAAGAGCACGGTTAGTTTTGCAAGAAACTGCCAAATTGTCTAATTCCCGGTTATACTCATGTAATTGGCCTACAGTGGAATCCAGGTCCTAGCATTTTTAAAAGCTTTCCAAATATTCTGATATTTAAGGTTTAATATCTTGTAGGCCTTGCTTAGGGACCTTGCATTTCACTATAACAACAATGGAAAGTCATTTTGAATTTAAGCAAAGAAGAGGGATGATTTGACATACAAGCTTATAAAGTCATTCTGGCAGCATGTGATGAGCTGGGGAGTGAGTGAGACCAAGAATGAATCTGAGGGACCAGTGAGGAGTCCTACTGAATGACAGGTCAGCGATGAGAGTAATTCGTACCAGGGCAGAGACAGAAAGAAAGGAAAAGATTCAAAAAACACACATTAGAGGAAATTATAAGCTCTGGCTATTGTTTAAATATTGGAACGGAGGAAAACAAAGGGAGAAATCCAAGGATAATAAGAATTACTTCCAATCAAGCTCTAGAAGCAAATTTAAGTCTACCCTGCAAAAAAAAAAAGGCACAAAAGTCACCAGCCTGTCCTCTTTCCTGTCCTTTTCCTCTCCTACTTCTCTAGCTTTGTCTTGTTCTTTGTTTGAAAGAAGAAATCCTCTTGACTCAATACCAATTGCTATTTTGATGTACTACTAAACCCTTGCAAGCTGGCTGAGCATCTTCCTTTAAGGTCAAATTCAAAAAGGTACGTGAGAGATGCCCGGGTGGCTCAACGGTTGAGCATCTGCCTTCAGCTCAGGATGTGATCCCGGGGTCCTGGGATCGAGTCCCACATCAGGCTCCCCACAGGGAGCCTGCTTCTCCCTCTGCCTGTGTCTCTGCCTCTCTCTGTGTCTCTCATGAATAAATAAATAAAATCTTTAAAAAAAAGGTACGTGATATTTTGGGGATAAAATAACATGACTCATGCTATGAGTCTGTTATAGCCAAAGTTTGAGATTTTAGAAGGGATGATCTCTTAAGAAGGTTTATCATTTTTCCAACTTTTCTTCTGAAACTCTCCAGCAGATGTTTCTAATACCCTGAGGGGAAAAAAAGCTTTAAAGCAGAGCTGATGATGAATAGTGCAAGAGCAGCAGAGGAGGTTTGAGAAAAGGGAGCCCACCAGAGTCACCAAAAAAGAGCTTTGACTATTTAGCAAAATGGGAATAAGTCACCTGGATCCTTTTACCAACTGCTCTCAAATATCCATGCTGAAAATCAAGGTCATGGAAAAATGTATACAAGGTGAACCAAGCGGCACCTGGGGTGGCTCAGGCGGTCAAGCATTCGACTCTTGACTTCAGCTCAGGTCATGATTTCAGGGCTGTGAGATGGAGTCTCATGTTGGGCCCTACACTGGGCATGGAGCCTGCTTAAGGTTCTCTCTCTCTGTCTCCCAGTGCCCTTCCCCTTCCTTAACAAAAAAAAGAAAAAAAGAAAAAAAAGCAAAGCAAGTGCTCATTGAGGCCTCCAACGTCACTCAGGAGGGGCCCTGGGTGGGTTAGTTAGTGGTTGAGCATATGCATTCTGCTCCGGTTGTGATCCCAGGGTCTGTCTGGCTCTGACCAGAGGCAGCGAGCCCAGAGGAGTCCATGAGGCCGTCATGGTCACAAGAGGCTTGGGCTGGCTTCCCTGCTCAGAGGGGGCTGACAGTGCTCGAGGACCGTAAGGGGTACCCAAGGCCATGGGAGCCAACAGAGGGAGAGCGAGAGAGACAGGGGAAAAGACAGACACAGCCAGGTAGAAAGAAGAAAAAAGGCATCAAGAGTAAAGAGAAGAAAAAAAAAAAAAAAAGAGAGAAAGACCCAGAAGAGACAGGGAGGACAGAGAAAAGGAGTAAAGAGATAAAGTGGGAACAAAGAGGAGACAGAAGAGAAGGAGGAAGACAAGGATGGGGGACGGGGAAGGAGAAGGGAGTCCTGCCCCGTGTTGCCCTCTCGTCCCGTCCATCACTGGAGAGTCTTCAGGAGTTCTCTCTCGACGAAACACTCATAAATCCTCCAAGAAATGACCCCGGGAGCTGCATGTGCATGCCGGGCGGCTCCGCGCACACCTGTGCACAGGGAATGAGAAGGCCCGGGCTCCCCCTCCTGTGGCCCCGCCGCGGGCTGGACCTCACCTGGGCAGGGAGAGAGGACGGGCAGGTGGCCAGGGAGGGCATGGAGGAGAAATGACCCATCAGAGACCTGCAGCTCCTACCAGTGGGCGTCAGTAACGGAGTCCGCTGGGACACCCCAGACCAGAGGCGCCAGACTCTGCAAATGGAAGCTCACGAAGCAACAGTTCTATTAGCAAACCCTGGCGTGTTTTAAAGTAAGTTGCTGTGACTTTCCTTCTTAAAACTGGAGTTCTCTGAGGTTAATGGTTGGACAGTCCGGCCTGAAGGCCAGTTCTCTTAATATTTACTGACACAGGCCCCATACCAGGAGTAGGGCACAGAAGAGACGGGACTCCACTCGTCCCCGTCAAGGGCCTCACAAGCAGTGCCAACAGAGTTTTCTGCACTGGTGGACGTGTCGTATATCCCTGCTGTTCAATACAGTCGCCATCAGCCACGTGCAGCTTTATTTGAATTAATTAAAACTAAGTACAACTTAAAAAATTCAGTCCCTCGGTCATCGTCACACTTAAGTGCTCAACAGCCCCGTGTGGCCAGTGGCTCCTGTATGAGACTCTGCAGGTGGAACATGAGGTAAGACGTGAACACGTATATTTAATATAAAGGAGGTGGTCTATAAGGGACACGCATTAAGTTTTCTGAATAAGGGTATCCACATCTGAATTAGGGGAGGAAAGAAAGAGGAAGACGAAGTAAGAATGGAAGTTTCCAAAGAGGAAAGTAGCTTATACAGGATAGAGTTGCACCAGCAGAAAAGGAGGCCACCAAGGACGTCATGACAGAGGACAGGGCTTGGGTGAAGTCATAGAAATGCAAAAGTAGAGCTCGCTTTCTGGGAGCTGAAGTGTCGGCAGAGGAGTAGTAAGAGAGGAGGATAATACTGGAGTTCAGTGGGTTCGGTCTTTAGGTGCAGGCCTCACATGCCAAGGAGTTTGCTATTAATGCCGTAAACGGGGAGGGGGGGGGGGTCAGCGAGCATTCTAGTGAGCAAGGGAGAAATGGCCTTTGGGAATGAGCCTTTGGGCGGCACAGCTACTCAGAGGAGGAAAGTGGAGCAGGCTATCAGGAGGGAGAGAGAGGATACAACATGAAAAGGCGTAGAGGAGACCAGGAAGGAGTGGCCGCTAGTGCACTGTAACACGTCTGGGGGCCTTATTTTGCCCTAGATAAGAAAGGGGTATGGGAGTCTCACTAGAAGGGAGCATGCAGGTCCCTGAAGTCATTCCCCGAGCCAATGCCTTTGCAGAGGAAGAACCATCCAAGAAAGGTGAACTTTTCCACGACTGCCTACCAGCCTATTAACCTCTACTTGCAGGATCCTCCCCCAGCGCCATCCCCATGGTGTCTCCTCATAAGCCACTGGGGGCTTATCATCCAATGAGAATTGGGTAGGAAGAAAAAAAAGGGGGGGGGAGCAAAGAAAAGAGGAAAATGAGATGGAGAGAAGAGGTATTTAAAAAACATGTGCTGAAAAAAAAAAAAATAAAAAAATAAAAAACATGTGCTGGGGAAGTCAAAACAAATTCCCAGCCATTCCTGCTGGAGATTTTATGGAGCGAGACATCCCCAAAATGGGTTTTGAATTATACTCTGCACCTCATAAAGCACGGGAACTCTTGGCAGCCCGCTCACACGCGCTGCCCTGTTATTACCTGCCCAATCCCCCAAGCCTTCTTGCTGGGACACCCAGACTTGTGCAGGCAACCCAAAGGAGGCAAAAAGAACACGGGGCAGGGAAGGCTGGGATCTGCACGCTGACACAGCCCCAGCCTGTTGACCTTAGGCAGGGTACTGGCCTTCGCTGGGCCTCGGGCACCTGCTGTGCCGTCAGAGGCTGGTCTGGACAGGCCCCAGGGGCCTGAGAGCCTGAAACTTGGGTGGCCTGGAGAGCTGGAATGTGGATGGACAGACTTGGGAACCACTGCACAGCCATGGGTGCGCATGGAGGGGCCGTGTGGTGCCAGCAGCAAGGGCTTGCTTGAACTCCTTCCAAGGTGATAGGAAGATTGGGTGTCATGTGGCTACAGGTGGGGAAAAAAAATCTTTGATAAGGTTTATTTATATTTTTAAAAAATCAGGCAATGAGGGGTGTCTAGGTGGCTCAGTCTGTTAAGCATCTGACTCTTGATTTCAGCTCAGGTCATGATCTCAGGGTTGTGGGATTGAGCCCCAAATTGGGCTCTGAACTCAGCATGGAGTCTGCTTATCCTTCTCCCTCTACACACACACACTCTCTCTTTCTCTCTCTCTCTCTCAAATAAATGAAATCTTTCTAAAAATTATTTTAAAGAATACTGGGGCACTTGACGGGATGAGCACTGGGTGTTATTCTGTATGTTGGTAAATTGAACACCAATAAAAAATTAATTTATTAAAAAATAAATAAATAAAGAATACTGGGCAAAGAAATACTTGGAACGGCATTTCAGGAAGTCAACGTGACCTGCCAACAGAGCCGCAGCCTTAGCTTGCTCTGCGCCCGGGCTAGGTCAGTTCACCACCGAAACCAGTTTCCTCATCTGCAAAACGGGAAAAGCGTTGGGCGTCAGCCCCAGGAACGGAATGTGGAACACGGGGAATACAGTTAATAATATTGTGCTTTGTACAGCGACAGATGGTAACTGGATCGGGTGAGGTAATCTTTTCATGATGTACAAAAATACTGAATCACCACGTTGCACACCTAAAACAAATATGATACTGCATGCCAATGACAAATCAATTTTTCAAAGGCCACGCAAAAGGAAAAAGACATTAGGGACAAATGCTATGGAGTCTCAGGAGGAGCCATGAACTCCCAAGAGTCCAATGACTTGGGATTTGTCTCTGGGATTCAGTGTCCCCCCATTCATTTTCTTTTTAAGATTTTGAGAGGACATCTGGGGGGCTCAGTGGCTGAGCGTCTGCCTTCAGCTCAGGTCGTGACCCTGGGGTTCTGGGATCAAGTCCCGCATCGGGCTCCCCGCAGGGAGCTGCTTGTCCCTCTGCCTGTGTCTCTGCCTCTCTGCCTCTCTGTCTCTTGTGAATAATCCTTCTTTAAGAAAAGATTTTATTTGATAGAGAGAGCACAGAGGGAGAGAGAGGGAGAGGAAGAAGCAGACTCCCCACTGAGCCGAGAGCCCAATGAGGGACTCGATCCCAGGACCTGGAGATGATGACCTGAGCTCACTTTATTTTCTTCATTATTTTTTCCAGCTTTATTAAACTAGAGTTGACCTGTCATCTTGTGTACATTTAAGGTGTATATCTCCTCTTGCCGTTCCTCCGTTGATGGACGCAGCTCTGCGTCCTTACCCTGGTCCTCGTGAACGATGCTTCGGTGAACCTGAATGTACACGTACCTCCTCGAGACCCCGTTCGTATCTCCTCTGGACATATACCCAGAGTGGGACTGCTGCATGATACACTAATTCTCTTTTAAATTTTCCAAGGAACTTCCATACTCTTTCCCGTAATGATGGCCACAATCTGTATAAAATTGGGTTCTTTTCCTCTCCTTATAAGTCAGTGTTGGGGGGAGAATGCTATCTAAGAGTTCAGCCTCTAAAAGTCTGTGACTTGGGATCCCTGGGTGGCGCAGCGGTTTGGCGCCTGCCTTTGGCCCAGGGCACGATCCTGGAGTCCTGGGATCGAATCCCACGTCAGGCTCCCTGCATGGAGCCTGCTTCTCCCTCTGCCTGTGTCTCTGCCAATCTCTCTCTCTCTCTCTCTCTCTGTGTGTGACTATCATAAATAAATAAAAACTTTAAAAAAAATAAAAAAATAAAAGTCTGTGACTTAATGTCCCTGTCAACCTGACACATGTGTGCATTTCAAAAGCCTTTAGCTGGCCTTCCCTGCGGTGGCCGACGGGTTATGGTGCTCTCTATTCTCCCTGTGAAACATCCTGAGGCTCACGAGCCCTGAAGGCTCCCACCAGCAAGGGACGTCCTCTCCGGCCGCGCTAGCTCGCTGTGGGTTCAGAAGCATTTTTTACAGAGGACCGATCTGCTTCCCAAACCTACGGATGCCTGTTATGTTTTTTGTCATTTGAAAATTTAATGAAATATTATGCAAATTAAAAAATTTATAAGCATCAAAGGGAAGTGGTTTCTAGGAGGACTAAGTTGCTTTTACTATAAAAATAAAGAAAGTCACTTAAATATTGCCATTGAGCTAGGTCAGGTGTGACAACTATAAAAATTTAGAAAGGAATCATAAAACTCTAGGAGAATTACTTGGCAAGCTTCCGTAAGCTCTCAGTCCCCTTTAATGAAACGACCATTGGAGACCATATTTGGTGCATTATGAGCGTGGTTGATGCAAGAAAAGATGGCATGGGACTCCAATCAGCTGACCCAGACCCAAAGAAGAGTTCCGGAGCCTACATCAAATAATTGGCAAACGTATACACATTCACGTACCTTGAGTTAAAATGTTTAAGGTACATTATTATTCTTTTATGATTCCCTGCTTTAATAGACTTTCTGCTAAGTGACCAACTGCCGATCCACAGAGCTTCACAGGCGAGGGTGTCTGAAGTAAACGACTCACCCTAAACCCAGGTCACCCTTCCCTGAACAGTCGGCCTCCCCCATTTCAGCGAGAAAAATAGTTTAAGGTAGAAAAGAAGAATTGCTGTATCAGTCATGTCAAATACCCCCACACCACCCCCCAAATCCCTGGGATAATCCTTCCCTTTCTGGCTCCTCCCTTGCTGGGTCCAGTTTCTTCTTTTAGTTCTCGGGACAGAAGAGTTATTATGCTATTTTCCTCCCTCCTATAGATCTGTATACACGTATAACGTGTGTATGTGACATGTACATGGATATACGTGTTACATGCAAACATATATAATGTACACACATTTTTACATACACATACATTTCACTTATAAACATTTTTTTTCCAAGCAAGGGTCAGTAAGGAAGAGGACCCCCTGCCTGAGGGCCGGAGTGAATCTGGAGGCAGGGTCTGGGGCCTGAGCATGCACGGAGCAGCTCTGCAAAGTCGGCCTCATGTTGAATATAAGGTGGTTAGTGAGCTTCCTCCAATCACAATACGGCCATAAAATATTATGGCAGGAACATTAACCATCTCCTTCCTAACACAGGGTACGCGGGGCGTGGAGGATGCCGCTGTGATCGACACACAGCACTGTACTCGCAGGACATTTTTTTAACGTTGTGCAAACTTTTATTCACGTAAATGGAGTTTCCCAGCGTTCCAGACAAACGAAAGCAGACCGTCTCTTTAGCCCAAACCCCAAATGGCTCATATTCCCTTGACTTGAAAAACCAACGCCCTCACGAAAAGACTATTTCAGTGTTAATATCCCGAGCTGCTGGTGAGGAACCCACAGAGAGATGCTGGACAAGTCACTTCTCTCTGTCACCACAGGCGGCCGTCCAGGCACGTATCTATTCCATGTTCCACAAGGATCCCAGCAAGTTCTTTGTCACGATCACTCCTGGGGGAAGGAGACTGGGTAGGGAGATGTTCACTTCTCCGTTTATAACATCCCTGATCTGTTTGCATGTCACCACAAGCTTGTGTTCCCTTCATTAAAATTAAAAGTCAGTAAGCACGTACACACTAGCTGCTGGAGTCACAGACAGGAAAGGGACAAGGTGCTTAGTTCAGGAAGGTGAAAGACTAGCAAGAGGGGCAGGGGGCAGGCCATTAGCCAACCCCAAGATTCCCGTGAAAACAAGAACTGCAGGGAATGCACCAGGGGCATGGGGAGAAGTGTTCTTGGGGACGATGCCCCGAGGCTCACCTTGGAAGAAGCGAAGGTATCTTCAAGCTGGACCTTGTAGTGATGGGTAGTGGTAGGGGCATCTAGGTGGCTCAGGCGGTTAGGCATCGGACTCCTGATTCTGGCTCAGGTCATGATCTCCAGGTTGTGGACCGAGCCTTGTGTCAGGCTCCGAGCTGGGCGTGGAGCAGCTTAGGATTCACCCTCTCCCTCTGCCCCTGCCCCTCCTCTCTCTCTCCCTCCCTCTCTCTCTTTTTAAAGATTTTATTTATGTATTCATGAGAGACACAGAGAGAGAGGCAGAGACACAGGCAGAGGGAGAAGCAGGCTTGCTGCGTGGAGCCTGACGCAGGACTCGATCCCAGGACCCCGGGGTCACGCCCGGAGTCGAAGGCAGACGCTCAACCACTGAGCCCCCCAGGAGCCCCATTCTCTCTCCCTCTCTTAAAAAAAATGGGTAGTAGTGGTAGCTATGAAGCTATGAGTCAGAAAAGGTATTTTTTTTAATATGTATGTATTAAATCTGACAATTAAGGGGGCAAAATTTAATTTTTTTTTTAATTTAAATGTTCAATGAGTATCTTTCTCTCAGTGGTGGGCTGGATCAACGTGTTCCCAAAGTATAGTATGAGAGATGAATTTAGGTGGCACGTAAATACATACATACGTACACATATCTATTTGAGTATATGTGTAGCTATTTATATATATATATATATATCTTTATGTATTTTCTTTAATAGTCACATACCTACTTTTACAGGCTATCTTCTATTTATAGCAAGTTATTCTGGTGTTCCATTTGTGACAGCGATACAAAGACTCCTTTTGAAAAATAAAAGCAGCTAATCCCATTTATTACGTGACCTTGCACAATTGACTTGATCTCTCTGAGTGGCCATGTCTTCATCGGTAACATGGAGACACTACAAATACCCATGAAAAGGAGGGTTAGTTTTGCCTCTAAATCAAAAAGTGCAAATGGTATCATCCCCGTCAACTGTGAACCTCTTGCATTTCTGTGCCCCCAGGGACTGGGCACATTGAATGATGACTGGGGGGGCTTAGCCCCAGGCAAGGGGAGCTAGACGGGAACCAGGGGTTTTAGGTGGACCGGCTTTGTCTAGAAAATGCAAATAGAATTCATCTCTCCTGCAAATCCCAGTTGATAAGAGGCTAAAGGCCTCTAATGCAGCAATGAAGTTGCTGATGAGCAGTGTCCAATCCCACCTATTTCCCCATTTATTAACTTCGTTCCGCAGGTACTTCCTGAGGGCCTGCTGAGCAATGGGCTCGCTCCAGGACCTGGGATCCCCGTCCTGGACAAGACGGGAAGGGTTCTCGGTCTTGCAGCCCAAGCTTTCCTAGCTTCCTGAAGGAGAGCTGGCTCGGATGATACTCCTTAATCTTATCTGAGGCCTGAATGGCAAAGGTCTTTTATTTGAGGACATCTAACGAGCCAAGGGGCACACTCAGGACTAGAAGCAAGACATTTGCTGCCCAGTCCAGCAAGGCTTGGGATTTAGCAGATGAGCAAAACCAGTCTGGTTTTCCAAGGTTGGCAGCTCTGCCCTTTCTCCTTTGCTGTCCCTCTTAGGGGGAGGGAGGGCTGTCTGTTTCCTGGCTGGGATGGGGAGCCCCAGGAAAGGGGGGGTGCGTTCCCCCTGAGGAGTCTGCAGCAAGGAGAGGTGCTTCAGGGAGGCCAGGAGAATAAAGGGGAGAGAGAGGAGGAGGGAGGGAGGCACAGGCAGTCACGCTATTGGTAGACCAGTAATTGGTGACTTGGGGGGTCAGCTTCTCCGGTCTCCCTCCCCGGGGGAGACGAGCACGAAAGTAATTGAAGAAGGTTCCCTAACAAATTAGTGTGAGGCCGGGACGGAGAATTTGAGTTGCACCTGGATTCAGAGCCAAGGGTTTGATCTTCAGAGGCCCCGGGAAGGATACAGAGAGGAAGAAGGCAGGGAGGCAGGTTTTATCCTGCTGCGCGGCTTCCAGCCTCAGAAACTCCAGGAGGGAGCCCTTGTCTCCCTCCTGGGCTCCAGCGGAGCCTCCGGGATCACAGGGTTTAATCTCATCACACTGGAAATGGGGGGAGCCCAAAATATGGAAAGGGGGAAACTACGGACACCCCGGAACCCCAGAGCCCCTGGGCCACAGCCCTGGCCCCCAGATCATGCTGCCCCCTGGGATCCATGAGCCCTTTACTCAAAGACCTCCTCTCAGTTGCCCCAAATCCCTCCAACTGCAAAGATAGTGGAGAAGGGGCAGGTCCCAGGGGCTAAGGGGCAGGCCCTTTTATTTCTGTTTAACAAACACCCAGGTAGCATTTGCTGAGTGGCAGGCACTGCTCTACATGCCCTACAAACTTTAGTTCTTGGAATCCTCAAAACGATCTCACAAAAAAGCAACAGAAAACCCCAATGAGGGCACCTGGGTGGCTCAGTGGTTGAGCATCTGCCTCTGTCCCAAGACATGACCCAGGTCCCAAGATCGAGTCCCACATCAGGTTCCCCGCGGGGAGCCTGCTTCTCCCTCTGCCTGTGTCTCTGCCTCTCTCTGTGACTGTCATGAATAAATAAATAATAAATAAAAAAAAAAAACAAAGAGGCGGGCACCCACTCAGGTGGTGCTCACACACTAGCACTCCCACAGTTGTCCATGTTCCGGCGTCTGCTCGGAAAATGTCCACTCAGCACCTACCAGATGCCGTGTCCTGCACTCCATGCCTTGGGGGGCAAAAATATGAACAAGGCACATTCCCAAAGAGCCCTGAGATAAGAATTTTTGAAAATAAATGGAATAGAAAGGTATGAAGGGAGTGTGTACCAAGGTCCCACTTTGGTCAGGGAAGACCTCTTGGAGGAGGTGATATTTCAGGTTTGTGAGCAAAGGAGAAGACGGATTCAGAGAAGGTGGCAAACTTTTTAGGATTTTTCTGAATCCTAAAGGAATTAAGACTCTGAACAGGAATTAAGATTTTTTTTAAAAAGAGAAATGACACACAATTAACGGCTTTGAACAGCAGAGTGTGACAAGACCTAATTTGCTTTTTTTTTTTTTTCTTCTTTTTTTTGGAAAGATCACTCTGGCTACTGAATATCGCAAGGCTGGCAAACGTTTTCTGTAAAGGGGTATTGAGTAAATATTTTAAGCCCTGTGGGCCAGATACTCACTGCTGCTACTTCTCAACTCTGCTGCTGTAAAGCAAAAGCACCACAGACGATGCACATACGCCCATATGTGAGTGCGGCTGCGTATTACCAGATCTTTACGTATGGATACGGAGGTTTGGACTTCATGTAATCATCACATATCATAAAAGGTCATCTTCCTTTGGATTCTTTTCACCTATTTACGTAAATCAATGAGTCAATCAATAGGCTCACGGGTTGCACAGAGGCGGGCGGCGAGACGGATTTGGCCCACGCACTGAAGACCGTGTAGTACGGAGCAAGGACGGGGACACAGAGGCAGCCAGAAGACAGGGGACTCACGTACCAGCCCACGTGAGCAAGGATGGTGGCCTGGTGGCGGCCACGGCGGGTGGAAGTTTAAGTGAATCATATTGAGAGTCATTTTAGAAGTAAAACCAACAGGGTTGGCTTGCAGAAAGAACAAGGGGCAAGAGAAAGGAAATTTCAAGGATGACTCTTCCCTCTGACTAATTGGCAGGATCGACGTCTGATGGGGGAGAGGTGGGAAGAGCAGGTTTGGGGAGTCACATACTAGCAGTGGGATCCTGGACAGGAGACAGAGCAACACAAGGTCCCTGGGGCTTGCCAGACAAAATACAGGATGCCTAGTTAAATTCGAATTTCTGATCATCAGAGAGTCCTTTTAAGTCCAACTATGTCCCCAATACTGCAGGGGACATAATTCTACTAAGCGAGAGTCTGAAATTCAAGTTTAACTGGGCATCCTGTATTTTATTTTCTGTGCATCTATTTTTATCCACAAAGCACGGCAACCCTAACAAGGAGGGTAGGAGCATTTAGGGGGAGAAAAATCTCTGAGCCTTGGAGGAGAGAGAGAAGATTACTCAGAGGACGTTAAACAGCGGCGTTAAGGCTAGGAGTTGGCCCGGTGAATCAGAGACGGGAAAAGCCTTCTAAGCAGACAGACTAGCATTTCCATTCCAGGGTCAGGTGCAAGGGCGGGGGGGGGGGGGGGTCCTGCTGCCCTCAGAAATCTGCAGGCTGTCCGTGAGCCTAGAGCATCAAGCACCATGGGGAATGTCAGGGGGCGAGGCTGAAGAGGCGTCCAGGGGCCACGAGGCAGGTCCTGGAGTTGGCACGCTTGTTAAGGTGTAGATTCCCAGGCCCCCCCGGGCGCCTCCGAGAGCCTAAGAGCGAGACTGGGGTCCGACGTCATTCTGAGGAGTAGTCAACTTTGGAGACAGCCGGGCTAAATAATCTGGGAGCTTTCCCTTCTACAAATCCCAAGAGCCTAGGACGTTGCTGCTGGCTCTGGAATCTTGAAAAAAAGCAAGCCAAGGAATCAGAGCAAAGGTGGTATAGGGTGAGTGTGCAGCTCCCGTGGGGGCTCTCGAGGGTGCAGCCCCGTCCATCCCGAGGCAAGCGGAAGGTCCAGAACATTCGCACAACCACCAGCCCAACTCCCAGTCACTCTGCGTCTGGCACCCGGCGCTCTCGGGGCACTGCCTCCTCGGCTCCGTGCAAGGAGACCAGACGCCTCTGTGACTCTCGCTGCCACCCGCCCCCTTCCGTCCTCCGCCCACAGTCACCACCGAAATGATTCCCCCAAATGCAGCTATTACTGTGACTGGAAATCTCTTTACTGCTGATTCTGCTAATGGAAATGTTCCTTCCCTTCTCGGCTGCTTGCAGAGCCACTCGTGACTTTCCCGGGTGCTTAAGAGCACGGCTTTGTCAGGCCGCCACCACCAGAAGGGAGAGAAGTCGGCCCCGATCGCCTCCTCCAGCACCCACCTGCCCCAGCCTGAGGTCTAAGAGCCTCTCTGTCCACGCTGTCCTCAGACGACCCTGGGATCCCCCGCTGCCCCCTGCTGCTGGAGAAGGAGCAGAGATCAATGGTCAATTTTATCCTTTTCTGGCCTTGCTGGAGGGAGCCGGGAGGGAGGAGGGAGGTGTGAGCTCAGCCTGCCTGAGTGAAGGAGCAGGCAGGGGGAAGGAGCTTGCAGGCATTATTTATTCATACCTCCACCTCCTTCCAAAAAAGGACTGCAGGTGGCTACGAGACATAGAGCACGAGCTGTGCCAGACGCCGTGCTAGGTGCTTTGCACGCCCCATTCTCTGTAAGGCCTAGACTGAGCACGATGCTGGGCCCTGACGAAAATCTACGGGATGGAGGGCTCTCCAGAAATGATGACCACAGCAACCCAGATTAGTGATTATTTTCTCGTTTTCACTTTACCGATGAGCCAACAGGCTCAGAGAGGTGCAATGCCCAAGATGCAATGCCTCTGGGATTTGATGCTGGGGCTTCTTGGGCTTTAGAGCTGGTGCACGTTCGGCCCCACACACTGCCTGGCGGTCAGAGGAGCCGGGCTGCGGCCTGGATTCCACTGCCGATTAGCTCCGGGGCCCGGGAATGTGTACTTCTCTTACAGGTACCTGAGGGGGTGGGGCTGGATGTCAGCGGCTTTCTACTTTGCCCAGCTCTAGTATTCTAGGAACTAAAGTACACACTATTGGGATTTTTGTATGGCATTATAGTATTTCTAAAGATTGTTTATGATTATGTATATCCCATATGTAGAGATAAGGTCACGTAAATGCCAGTCTCACGATGGGAACACGACAACTGCATGACCCTACCAAGATGCTCTAGGCAGACAGAACTAAGAACTAACGGGGGTGGCCCAGAGGCGTGCAAGCGAGTGCCCCCGGCCAGGAGGGGCTGCGTGTCTGACAACGGATGCCCTGGCAATTTCTAGAAAGAGAAGCTTGCCCACATGCCTGAAATGACCGGATACGAGGCCCCCCATCCAGTATGACGCTACCCCCAGCACAAGCACTGGGACAAGAGGAGGAGGGAGGAAGGGGAGGGGAGCGAGGAGGGAAGGACGAGAGTCTGGAAGGCAGAGAAGTGCAGGCATTTGCTTGTCGAGGAGCCCGGGGATCATGAGTGGCACCGAGAGAAAATGAGACAAGGCCTGGTGCTCTGCTGGCAGGCGGGCACGGAGCCCGAGGGCCCGGGGAGATGCTGAGTCAGCTCCCGGCAGCACGGAAACGAGGTGCTCAGTCCCTTGGGTGTGAGAGGCTGTCACACCTGAAGATCCCACATAGACGCGTCTGCAACTCCGTGGTAATGAGACCAGGAAGAGAGAAAAAGTTAAGAGGGGAGAGGGGTTGTCACAGAGATGAAAACTCAGGAGCACCAGTCCTGGGCGGCAGGGGGGGGGGGGGGGTCAGGGGGCATGGGCACAGGGTTTATTTATTTACTTTTTTAAAGATTTATTTATTTATTTATTTTTATGATAGACACACAGAGAGAGAGAGAGAGGCAGAGACACAGCAGGAGGGAGAAGCAGGCTCCATGCAGGGAGCCCAATGTAGGACTCGATCCCAGGTCTCCAGGATCGCGCCCTGGGCCAAAGGCAGGCGCCAAACCACTGAGCCACCCAGGGATCCCCGGGCACAGGGTTTAGAACCAGGCAGACCTGGGCATGGACTCAGCCCAGCTGGATGACAGCTGGCGGTCTTGGGCATGTGCCTGCTGCTCTGAGCCTCAGCGCCACCTGAAACCCGGGACGACGCTGGCCTTTCAGCACCGCGCAGAGGATGAGGCAAGAGAGGTGCCAGCGCGACACCCGGGGCCCCATGAGTGTTCACTGAGCGTTCTCACGGCCTCTATGCCGGAATGACAGCGTCTGGAACACCAGGTCCCCCCACCCCTAGTGGCCCAGCTGCCCCTCCCCGAGGTGGGGAGAGGGAGACACCGGGGACCAGAAGTCAGTGGGCTGGGACCTGGTTCTTGCTTCATCACTGCCTTGCTATGTGACCTCGATTTCCCCGTCTTTATATGGAAGGGCTGTCTTCACACAACATCCTGGGGCGCCTGGGGGCTCAGCAGTTGGGCGTCTGTCTGCCTTCAGCTCAGGGCATGACCCCGGGGTCCCGGGATCGAGTCCTGCATCGGGCTCTCTGCATGGAGCCTGCTTCTCCCTCTGCCTGTGTCTCTGCCTCTCTCTATGTCTCTCATGAATAAATAAATAAAACCTTTAAAAACAACTCTAAAAAAAAGGTAACATCCTAAACGACTACATTTGGCGATCCCGAAACCACGGTGTATCATCTTCCCCAAAATATCCAGGGCCTCTCTATTTGCCACGATGCAAGGTTCCAACCCCTTATCTGCCTTCCAGGAATCTCAAGAGAAATTCTTCCCTAAACCCGGCACGCTTGTCTCCAATCAGACTAACGTCATCACTCATCCTATCAACACCCCCCGGGAACAACAGGGACACAGGAGAAGGTAGAGGGACCGGCGAAGGGGGCCCAGAGGGGGGAAGACCCTACGGAAGAGGTGGTGTTCCAGCTGTTGCGGCTGCTGAGGGGAGTTCCCACCGGTCTCCCGTTTGCCCAGGATGGACTCCCACTGTAGGGCGAGCCGCCACCACCCCTCGCCCAGACTCCTACGGCCCTGCCCGCTTCCACCTTTGCTCCTGCAGCACAGAGGCTGAAGTAGGTCTTTGCAAGCCTAAGTCAGATATTGAGGCTCTTTCTGCTTAAAATCCTGCCAGGCTCTCCTCTTGGCTCAAGTGACTTGGCCAACAGCGGTTTCTGTGGCCCCATGTGACTGCCCACTGGCCTTGGGCACCCCCGGGGTGCTGCAGGGCGCTTCCCGGCCTGGCACGCTCTTCTCCCAGGTACCTGCTCGGCTCCCTCCTTCACCACCTTCAAGCCTTGGCTCTACTCCTACCTTCTCCACAAGCTCCTCTCGCTCCGCTCCATGTAGTATGAAAACCCATCGCCTCATCTCCACAATCTCCGTTTTATTTAATTTTCTTTTGTTCATGGAATTCATCACATCCTCACTTACTACCTAATTTTCTTATTTATCATGTGCATTGTTATCACCCGCTGCTCACCACCCACCCACGCGCCCACCACGCACTCACTCCTTCCTACTCTGAGCTCTCTGAATACAAGGATCGAGGTCTTCTGCTCTCTGTTGCACCCGAAGGCCCCGGGACAGTGCCCAGCACGTCGTAGGTGCTCAGTTAAGGGGTTCACCCTGTGCACACTCCTCTTTTATATTCTTAGCGGGCGCCAAGGCCCCAGGATGCAACTCCAGGGCGAGGTCGGGAAAGGCTGCGACGGTAGGGTGACTTTTAAATTCAGTCTTGAGGGGCGCCTGGGTGGCTCAGTCAGCTAAGCGTTTTGCTTTCGGCTCAGGTCATGACCCCGGGGTCCTGGGATTGAGTCCCCGGTTGGGCTCCCGCTCATCGGGGTGTCTGCTTCTCCCTCTCCCCTGCTCATTCTTTCTCTCTCTCTCTAATAAATAAGCAAAATCTTTTAAAATAATAATAATAAATTGTTCTTGAAAGGTAAGAAGGGATCTTCCAAGGGGACGGTGGGGAAAAGTTACCAAACAAGAAGGGAGGCTTCTTCGTCAGAGGGTTCTCTGGGCAGAGACTGACCTTGGACCTTGGACCACGATAGGAAGCTTGAACTTCACACTAAGAAGCATGAGGAACCAGGGAAGTGCGTTAGGTGGTAACAGCCACGCTGTCAGATTGGGGCTGTTCATGAAATCACTCTGTCTGCAGGGACGGAGGGCAGGTGAGGTGGGATCAGTGTGGAGGCAGGGAGGCCCGAGTCCACAGCCAATGTGTTGTCAAGGAGTGCGGAGATCAGAGGCTGCCGGGGGCTTGGAACGACGGCGCTGGGCTAGCGGCCCCCCTTCGGGTGCAGACCCTCAATGTAGACACCGTACGGCAGGGCCAGCAGGGCACCTGCCACGGTCTCCCTGCTGAGGTCACCCTGCGTCGTCGCCACCCAACCCCCTTCCAGCACGCCCCACCAAGCCCGGCCGCCCGCGTCCTCCAGGGCAGAGAGGCTACGGCTCTGTCGGAAGGGAGGGAAGCCAGCTCTCTCTCTCTCTCTCTCTCTCTCTCTCTCTCTCTCTCTCTCGCTATAGTTAATCTTCTGTTGCCACTAGCTGGTCAGTGAGAGAACTTGGGAAAGCGGGAGCTCTGGAAAGGAAGCCTCCGGGTGCTGCTGCTGCACCTCAAGGTTAAATCCGACTTCTTTCCCTTCCTGGGAAGGAGAGGCTTCCTGCGCTCACCCCCAAGGAGCGAGAGTAAAAAGCAAGGAGGCTTCCTCCTCCTCCAGAACAAACCTATCAGCTCGGCTCTCCGGAGACACTGGAGCCAACCAGCTGGGTACTTGGGCGGGAGAACAAATGCAGTTTCCCTAGGGATGATTTTCCCCCAAGATTTTGGGTTTTTTTTTGGGGGGGGGGTTGCTTTTGTTGCAGGGAGAAGGGAGAGTGGTGCATTGGAGGATGTGTCCAACCCAGTTTCAGACACTGGGATGTGTGTAGACCCAGAGCTGCATGCTCGAGGGCCAGCATAATGCAGAGAAGCCCAGCGTGGGACCCAGGGCCACTGGGTTCCCAGGGTTCAAGGCTGACCCTGCGGGTCCTCAGGAAGGTTCCTTCCCCGGTCTGGGCCCCCAGGTCACCTACAAAAGACCGCGCGCTCTCAGACTCTGGGGTGCTGCGAGCCCGCCGGCACTAACGGTCGTGAGAGAAGTTTCCAGGACTTCGCCCCAAGAAGTCACTGTCGCTCCCCGAAGCACACGTGTCCACGCCGTCCTGTGGCAGCCGAGGCCTAATTCCCAGCAAAGCAAGGAGGCGAGAAGCAGGAGATTTCTACTTGCCAGAGGCCATTTCAGACCTGCCGAACTTGCTGTAAATTAAAATTATAGAACTGCTCCTGCAGCCCGAGGGCCCGGTTCAGGAAAACGATCGAGCTCTGGGTCACACCAAAGCCTGCAGAGCTGTGCCATCTCAGCTGGTGTCACTGACCCCCAGAAACAGCAAATCTGGCCGGCCTCGACCGAACTTGAGCCCCTGTGACCCGGCCGAAACGAACCCACCTCTCCCTCCCTGCCCCACTGCCTTGTCTCAGCACCTTAGGACTTTCCGAGGGCAGACAATACAGCTCTCTCTGCCCTGATTGTTAAACATACTTCCTCAGGTTTGAGCTGGCAAAAGGCTGGGGACGGGAGAGGGAAGTGAGTGGGAAGGGAAAGAAGACTCCGATCAGAGACCCCTGAACGCTGACCGCCCCCAACACCGACTGGGACCTTTATTTACAAAATCCCAGAAGCCTGGGCCATCACAGCAGGACAGGACCCCCAGGCCTAAGGACGCTCAATACCTGCTTAGTGGTAAGAGACCTGGTGCCCAATTGAGAAAATAACACGTATAGTCTTAGAACTAGCTTCGTGTGAGGATATCGAATCCACCCTCTTATCCACCCCACAATCTCTCTCTCTTTCTCTGGCCGACACAGAAAAGAACGCTGGAATCGGTTTTAATAAATATTCTGTGGTCAGAAATCCCTACCGAAGACCCCAATTACTACTATTTGTATCTTTTTTTTTTCCCCTCCTCCCTGTTAATAACTGATATCAACCTTCAGAATCAAACCAGAAACCAAGAAGGGCAGACGGCAGCCTCACTGTCTCCCAGGCCTTGGGTGCTGTCTCCAAATGCCTGCCAGATAGCCGTGCAGTCTCTGCTTGAAGGCTTCCTCCAAGGCTGCTGAGCTCCCCACAGCTCCCCGGAACCCTCCTCCCCTGGGGGCTCAAGTCCACCCCCCCCCACCCAGCATTTGCACCTTTTGAACCCGACAGTAAAAAGCACATTCCTCATTCCCCGTTGACATTTGAAGGCAGCTCCTCCTCCCTTTGTGAACTCTCCCTCTTAGGCTCCCCGCGCCTGGCAATCCTCCCTGCCTAGCAATCCTCCATTCCTTCAGGAGGCTTTTCTCCTTTGGTCTCCATTTATGTTTGTATTTCAAGGAGTCTTTGCAGGCCAGGCCAATCGGTTTCCTGCGAAAGGCATCCTTTTGGGGAAGAACTTCAAGACGCAGACAGATCTGTTCACGCAGGTGCGTTTTGACATCCTACTGGGTGGGCTTCCCCAAAGAGACAGCACTTTCCCCAGCCGTGCGATGTCTATGACAAGGCAACTGAGAAAGAAATGTTGACGATGAGCGCTTACTCAATTTTACCTCTTTCTCCCCCCTTTTCGCGGAAGCAAGGCTGGTGGTAAACAGTCCAGCCCGGCCACTGTCAAGTGCAGGAAGAAGGATGCCATTTCCCTACCTGTGGGCATGAAAGCTAAATCCACAAGCAGACTCCAGGGCTGCCTGGGGGCAAATGAGGACTGAGTGATGTGCAGGTTCACCTCTGAAGCCCTGTACCGGCAGCTGCTCCTGTTCAAATTCTGTCTTTTCAATCAGTCCTTCCCAACACCCCGTGTTACCAGCAAAAGAAAGGAGACAGGGAGAAGCACGAGGAGCTAGTCAGAGTAACAGTGCATCGGGGCACTTCAAGTTCATAGAATCTCTACACCGAAGGATTATTTTAGGGCTTCTCTACCCACTCATATTACAGCACAAAGAACTGAAGCTCTGGAGATAAATGACTTGTTCAAGGTCACAGTGGGCCACAGCTGAGATTTCCAGATCCAAACCAACACTAAATTCCCAAGCTGCACTGGAGCTTGCAACCTCTCTTCCCTCCATCCTATCCTCCTAAGGCATCACTCAAATTTTGTTTTTTTGGGTTTTTTTTTTTTCCTTTCTGGAAGTCTCCCCAGCCTCCTCCGAATCTACAGAGACGTGTTTCCTCTCTGGTGTCACAGAATGCGTAATCTCCATCACTCACTGGCATCATTACTGACAATGCCCTCTGACATCCCGTGAGTCATGGAACTTTGAACTGGCAGGGTCATCAAAGGGTCATGCCTTACTTTCCAACTCTCATACTTTAGCCTCCCGGGGTAGCTGAAGTTCCTTTAAGGAATGTCCCCGTCATGCTGAAGACTGGCATGTTTCCGTCCAGAACCCTGCACCACGCCCTACGTACATGTGACCATATTTCTACCAAAGCACATTTGCCAATACACAACTACCAAGAATGTAAATACCTGGTAAAAAGGAGATTTCAGTGCTGGTCTGCCATTCAGCCCACAGGGTGACCGTGGACTAGGCATCTGGCCGCTCCAAAAATGCCTCCTAATCTGTAAAATGGGAACAACTGGAATGCCACTTCATGTATTTCATGTGCATTAATACTAAAAGGCAGGAGTAAACCTCTTAGCATCTCATTAAAGATGCAATAACTATCTGCTCTCCCTTGATCATGTTCAGGGAAATTCACTTTGTCAATGCCACGGGCTTATAATCAGAGGCCCAGACACTGAGACTTGGGGGGGGGGGGGGGATTTCAGCTCTGAGGTAAACTTCCATCTACATGAAGCAGGCTGGAACACGACGGGAGAGGCATCATCAGTAACAGAGCCAATCACTCAAACAAGAGAGGCAGAAGTGGGGAGACAGGGCCAGGGATGTAGGTGGCTTTGGTGAATGGGGATGGCAGGCAACGTGTGCAAAATAACCCCGAGGTCCGCCAACCAGACCCAGAGGAAAACGGGAATCCTATCTTTTATTTGTTTGTTCACCCCCTTTAATGCCAGGGACGTCTTCCAACCACCAACTACTCAGTCCACAACCCAGAGCGAGGCCCGAGGGCTTCGGCAGACACCATCACCCCCTAGTGGTGGCTCCACACACCCCACTATTGGAAAGATTTGGCATTTACTGACTTGCATGGGCAACCCCGGCAGGTGCCATCTCCAAATCTCTTGAACTGGCCGGGAGGAAGTGAAAGACTCACCCAGCACACCGGAGACCAACACTAGGCAAGGCCGTTTACAAGGTCTGGGGGTGAAACGATGGGATGGAGCTACCCTGGGACCTTGGGAAAGATAAGGCCATAAACCAGTCCTAGTTCCCACCCCCCCCCCCAACACACACACCGGCCCTAGTTTGCAGCCAGCCTGGCCCTCCCGGAGCTCATTGTGCACTCCATGTTTACATGCAAACAGTGGAAGACCAACACAAATAAAAAACCCACGTCTCCCTACACAGCTCCTGCTACACTCGGCCATCTGGTGACTACCTCGCTAGCCAAATCCCCGGAGGGAGCGCCTTGAGCTGCCAGTCCAGGGCGCTGGGGGGAGAAGGAGGAGGCGGGACACAATTCCCGACATGCTTCCAAAGGGCTCAGAGCTGCCAAGGGGGACAGCGACCCCCCCAGCAGGCAGTCCCCAGCCGCCAGGCTCAGCTGCTGTGCGTCAGAGACAGCGGAAGGAAGGCTCCGAGTGGAGGGCGCCAGGGGACTCTCCAGCCCAAGCTGGGGCCCCGACGGATTCAAGACTCCCAGCTCCCTGTTCAGCTGACCCAGCAGCACCCAGGCACCCGCACCTTCTTGAGAGCCAAAGTTTAAAAAGGCAGAGATGGCCCGCTTCAGGCGACCCCTGCATCCAAGCCGACGCGGTCCTCCACATCTTTGGGGACCTGGAATGCCCTGGGGGGGGGTGGTCCTTGCTTGCTTCCAAGTCCTGCCAAACCCAAGAGTGTGCCCCTTTTACAGCCACCCAACAGCCATTTAGGAAGATTCCCACTGCTGACCTCCCAGGACACCCCGCAGGAGAGTGGTCAGGAGGACGCACGCAGGAGGGTGGAAGTGCAAGCGGTGCTCAGGGGGCTTCGTGGCTCCGGAAGGCCCCTTCCCTGCAAGGAGGCGACTGGAGTTGGCCCTGCAGAGCCGGGCGGGGGTTAGCCCTGGGCCCTAGGGCACACACCCCGTCTGCACCCTCCTTTCCTTCCCGGGAAATGGGCAGGCCCACAGGTGCACGTGGGAAGAGCTAGTGGTGTGCGCGCGTGTGTGCATGTGGCACGGTAGCCTGGCCGCGGGGAGTCCCCGGGGAGCCTGCGAGGCGCCCGGGCCGGCTCAGATTACAGCCAGGAGGGGACAGCCGGGCCTCACCTGGGGGCCTCACCTGGGGGCCTCACCTGGGGGCCTCACCTGGGGGCCTCACCTGGGGGCCCCCACCCACGTCTCCACCCACGTCCCCCCACCGGGAGGGGGGCGAGCATCGCGCAGGTTCGCCCGTAGGCGGGCTCCCAGGGGGGCGGCTGCCGGGGCGGCGGAGCTTGGGGCGCCCGGGGCGAGCGAGGGGTTGACCTCGGAGGCTCCAGCCGGGCCGAAGGCGCCTCCCCGCCCGGAGCCCGAGCGCAGCGGGAGCCCGGGCAGGCGCGGGTCCCGGGGAGCGGGTGGAGCGCGGGGTCCTCCGGGCGAGCCCCCGCGCTGTCCGCCGCCCCACGACAGCCGCGCGCGCCCCGCGGCCCCGGACGACGCAGCTGCGGGTCCCGGGGGGCGGGACGGGGGGACGGGGGGATGGGGGGTGGGGGGTGGGGGGATGGGGCGCGGGGCGGGATGGGGGCGGGGCGGGATGGGGGCGCGGGGCGGGATGGGGGCGGGGCCGCCTCCTCGGGGCCGCGCGCCGGGAACCCGCGGGCACAGCTGCTGGCGAACTTTCCCACCAACTTTTCCGCCGGAGCCCCCCCCCCTTCCCTCCCGCTTTCTCGCCTGTCGAGTTACGCCGCGGGGACCAGCCGCTCTCCGTCCGCGGGAGGGGACTGCGGCCGGGGGGGGGGGGGGTCCGCGGGCGGAGGCGCGGGGCTCAGCAGCCGGTCCTCGGGCACCGCTCCGGGCTCCGCAGCCCCATTTCGCAGGTGGCAACACTGAGGCCGGGACGGGAGGGGTGCGGGGCGCGGCTGGCGGCTGGCGGCTGGGCCAAGGTCACGGCGCGCGCGGGGAGCGGGTTCCCGCGGGTCGGGGCGGCCCCCGGAGCTGCCGCGCGGGGCTGGTCCGGAGCCTGCGAGTCCGCGCGGGGCGGGGCGGGGCGGGCGGGTCCCGCGGGGGGCGCTGCAGCCTCGGGCCAACCAACCACCTGTGCGCCTCCCGGGCGCTCGGGGCAGCGCGCGGCGGGATCCCCGGGGCGCCCCCGCCCGCCCGCCCCCGCCCTCCGGGGCCCGCCGGCGCCGGCCTTACCGAGGGTGAAGAAGGGCAGCTCCGTGTTGTCCAGGTCGTCCTGCACCGCCACGCGCCCCGGCAGCTCGCTGCGCACAAAGAGCAGGAGGCGCGAGTCGGCGGCGGGGCCCGCGGAGCCCGAGGACGCGGCGGCGGCGGCGGCGGCGGCGGCGGCCCCGGTCCCGGCCGCGCTCCCGGCCCCGCTCCCGCTCCCGCCCCCGCCCCCGGCCCCGGCCCCGGCCCCGGCCCCGGCCCCCGCCCCGCCGCGGGCGCCGCTCCAGCCCAGGTCTCCGTCCCGCAGGGCGGGCAGCGCGGACACCGTGACGGTCTTGAGCCGGCACCGGCTGTCGGGCTCCCGCGGGGCGGCGGCGGCGGCGAGCGGCGGCAGCAGGAGCAGCAGCAGCAGCGGCGGCGGCGGCGGCGGGAAGCCGAGGGGCCCCGAGCCGGAGCCGGAGCCGGAGCCGGAGCCGGAGAGGCCGGAGCTGCGCCGGGCGCCGGCGGCCATGGCGGGGGGGTGCGGGCTGCGGGCGCGGAGGCGGCGGCGGCGGCGGGAGCGGCGGGAGCGGGAGCGGGAGCGGCGGAGCGAGCAGGACGCGGAGCTCGGGCGCCGCGGGAGCCGCTCGCCACAGCCCCCGGCTCGGGGCTCCGCCTCCCGCCCGGCCCGGCCCGGCCCCCCGCGCCGCCTCCCGGCCCCGCCGCCCCCGCCCCCCGCCCCCGCCCCCGCCCCGGACCCCGCGCGCTCCGAGCCCCGCCCCGCCGCGTGCTCTCCCGGGATCCCCCGAGGCCGCCCTCGCCGCGCCCCGGGCCCGGCCCCCTCCCGGCGCCCCCGCCCCCTCCCCCCTCCCCCCTCCCCGCGCGGTCCCGCCTCGGCCGCACCTGGGCGCGCCCCGCCCCGCCCCCCCCGCCCCCCCAGGCCGGACTCAACTTGGGCGCCCCAGAAGCCCGCGGCCGAGCCCCGCACCCCGCGCTCCCCGGAAGCCCCGCCCCCCCGCCCCCTCGCGCCCGGGCTGCCCCCGCGGCTCCCCCCCTGCTCCCCTCCTCCGTGAAATTCCTGAAAAGGGGGCGAGGTAGGGACCTGCCACTCGGTCTGCGGCTGGCTCCGCCCCGCCCCCAGGGAGAGGGCTGCCCCCCGGGTCCCTGCCCCCGGGTCCCTGCCCCCCCAGGTCCCTGCCCCCCGGGTCCCTGCCCCCGGGTCCCTGCCCCCCCAGGTCCCTGCCCCCCGGGTCCCTGCCCCCCCAGGTCCCTGCCCCCCCGGGTCCCTGCCCCCCCAGGTCCCTGCCCCCCGGGTCCCTGCCCCCCCAGGTCCCTGCCCCCCAGGCGTCTGCCCCCCAGGCGTCTGCCCCCTGGGTCCCTGCCCCCCGGGTCCCTGCCCTCCCCCCCCCCCCTGTCCCTGCCCCCCGGGTCCCTGCCCCCCCGGGTCCCTGCCCCCCCAGGTCCCTGCCCCCCAGGTCCCTGCCCCGGGGCTGGTCCTGGGCTCCAGCGGGGCTGCCAACCAAGGCCTGGGACCGGACCACAGCAGCAGGCAGCCCTGGGCCTGGCGTCCTCCAGGGACCCCGGGTTCCCCCACCCTGACCCTTCCCCATCTCCCCTCTCTCTGTTTCCCCTCTCATGGCTCCCCACCTGGACTTGAACCCTATAATGCTCCCTCCCTATAATTTCCCAGACGTGTCCCATCCCTCCAGATTGCTCGCTCTCTGAGCCCTGACTTCTCTCGACTTAGTTCTCCGCGCTTCGGCTGCTTTTCTCCTTTCTACCCTTACCCCTTCACACGAATCCCCTTTTCCCCCCTTTCCCATCACATTTTATTTACTGTTTTACAACTTTGGATACAGGCAGAAGGCTGAAAAGAAGGAAAAACCAAACTCTTGGTTCGTGACCTTGGACCTAGTACTGCTCACTGAGCATTCTCCAGGGGCCTGACAAGTGTATATCGTAGCTGTTCTACAGAACCATCGTCCAACGAGTTGGCTGTTATGATTCCCATTTTTCAGATGAAGAAACTGAGATCGGGAGGTCAGGGAGGTGAAGGGACTCCCCAAGGTCACATAGCTAGCGAGCAAAGAGCGGAGATCTGAGCTCCAGGTGCCAAAGCCTTGGCTGTTTCTCTTCAATCACACTGTCCTCGGTGACCTTGGAAAAACCCACCCATGGGAGCCGAGAGGGGCCCACCTGCGTGAGTGCCTGTGGGTGTGTCTCCGCCCTGAGGTTGCAAGGGATGCCTCTCCTGTCTCAGTTGACTACTCTGTGGACCCAAGGGGAGGGGGGAGGGGGAATCTGGCCTTTCGAGTCCTCTGATTCTAAATCGTCCCCTGCCTCTCTGGTGCCCGCTCCAGTCCATTTACTCCTCCAAAATATGTCGTCCTGCCTCCCTCAGTCTCTCCTTTGTACCCTTACAATCCGCCACTATCCTCTGCAATGGGGCTTTCTGATTCTCTATGCCCCTTTCTTCAAATATGCTGACACAGTCCATTTATAGAAGTGCACACCAGGAAAAAAGGGCTCCCTTATGTAAGGCAGAGTCTATGCAAGTCCTTCATGGACCTCTGGTACAAAGGCCTGTCGCATGCGACCAACACTTTCATTCATTCATTCCCACCAAATATCCAGGGCTCCTACCAGCCACTATATGGGGATGCGGAGCTCGATAAACACAGCTCCCGCCCTTGGAGAGTTCATAGTGATGGGGGCGTGGGGTGTGGGGATGACACGAGCACAGAACTATCTCAGATACCAGGCAGGCAGGCAGGCCTGTGTGTCACGAGGTGTTTTGAAACGCGTGCTTGGAGAAATCGGGGAAAGCTTCCCGGAGGAGGTGGCATTGGCGTTGAACCATGAAGGACTAGAACTAGAAGCTTGGGGGTGGGCATTGCCGGTTCAAGCTGGCGTTTGGCATCCTCTGCGTCGGTTTGGCATCTGAAGGGATCCCTTCCCTACATCAGAGGGTGCTTCACTCTCTGAGCCACAGCCCACCTCCCAGGAAGAGACGGAAATTTCCAGATGCCTTTCCAGCCTCCCACAGAGCTAGGGCCTGGGCAGGTGACTCGGGATTCGCCAACCAGATGCACCCACCGCAGAGGCTGGAAAGGAAGCTGGCATCCGGCACCATCCCCCCGGGGACCGAGGTGGCAAGACTCGGAGCAGTTCCATCCAGATGTTATCGCCAGAGGACACGGCTGTGGGGCCCCGGCCGGGAGCTCGGTGGCACTGGAGGCGGCAGGAGCGTGAACCGCCCTGTCTGTGCCTGACAGCGACGGGACAGCAGTCGGCGGGGCCCAAGCCGTGGGGCCTGGTGCTCTCGGCCTCCCGCACGCTGCCCAGATCCCACGCCCTCCTGGAGATTCGGGGTAATCTAGCTCACTACTCAGTTCTGCTTCTGCTGAAATCAGCCGGAATTGGTGTCTGTTGCTTGCGCCCAAGGCGCCCGCCCGCCCGAGGGACAGCGCCCACACTGGAAGCCAACGGAGGGCAGCGGGCCGAGCTCGTGGGGAAGGGGGGACACGCAACCAGGGCGAGGGGCAGAGATGGATGCAGGGCCGAGGAGAGGCTGAGGAGAGGACCCAGAGATGGGTCCCCTGTGCACTTCGCGGGGCAGGAGCACCGCCGGACCCCTACTTCCCCACGGGTCCTCGCACCCTGGGGGCCGCCCGCGGTGCCAGCGCCCGCTGACCACACCTGCCCGCCGCCCTGCCCAGGGCTTCACGTCCCGGTGCCCGGAAACCGCAGCAGATGCTCGGATGCGAACTCCTGGCGACATGGGTGTTAGGTCGCAGCATCCCCATTATGCCGACGGGGAGGGCGAGGACAAGGCCTTGTCATCCCCCCCACCCCAGGTGATGCCACTTCTCTGCTCCGACTCCACAGTCTCCCGTGTGGCCGCGGTGGCACCACTCTCGTCCCCCTCAGCTTCTGTCTCCCTTCTCTCCCCTTCCCTCGGTCACATTTCATTGTTGAGTTAATTAATGACATTTCATTACTGAGCCAACTTGCTGTCCTCTGGGGTGCCCTTGCACCCCCGTCCCTGACTCCACTGGTCTTCTCATCCTCCTTCCCTGCCCTCTCAGCAAATCCATTTTGCTTCATTTTTCAGATTTTGTCATTTTGTGACATTTTTTCTTTTCTCCCCCACCCCATACTCTAGTCTTTCTTTTCTTCTCCTTTTCTTCTTTTTTTCTTTCTTTCTTTTTCTTTTTCTTTCTTCTTTCCTTCTTTCTTTCTCTTTCTTTCTTTCTTTCTTTTCTTTTCTTTCCTTTCTTTTTTTCTTTTTCTTTCTTTCTTTTTTCTTTTCTTTCTTTCTTTCCTCTCTTTCCTTCTTTCCTTCTTTCTTCCTTTTTCTTTCCCTTCCATCCATACCACATGGCTGAGGCAGTTTAGTTGGAAAAGCAGAGGCTTGGGGAGACAGGCAGGCTTTGGTTTGATATCATCTTTGCCATTTATCTACAGGGTCAAGACGGTTACTAAATGGCCCTACTAGACCTTGCATTTTCTCACTTGTGAACTGGGGGAAGTAGGACGCACGTCTCAGGATCGCTATGGGAATTAAATGAGGCCTCATGTGTGGAAATGTCTGGCCTATGTTAGGTTCTCACTGCAGTTCTGAGCGAATCTAAACATCGTCCGGCATCTCACTCACTCTTTTCCCCGCCACCGCCCTCCGTCCTAGCCGCAGGTATCTCTTCTCTATTCCCAGAGTATTCCAGGCTCTTGGCGCCCGTGTTTTCACACAGGCCCTTCCTTCTGCGCGGAGAGATCTCCCTCCAGACTTCCCCTTGTTACCTTTTGCATACCCGTGTCAGCTAACAGACCACTTCCCCTTCAGGGCGCGGCCACCCAGGCCGAGCTAGCCCGAGCTACGCGAACACGGGGTAGAGCCAGGGCCCTGTCTGTGAATGATCGCGTATTTGTTAGCTTTACTCCAAGACATGCATTTACTAGTAATTCTGCAGCTGAGAAAACTGCGTCCTTCGGATTTTCTACAATGAGCACCTTATTCTCCCTCTATCCATGTGTCTGTCCCTCCCTCCCTCCTTTTCTTCCTTCCTTCTTTCCCAGCTTTCCATGAGTCAAGTAATTAAAAGAATTATAATAAAATAAAAAAAAAAGGCTCCATGCACACTGTGGAGCCCAAAGCCAGGCTTGAACTCACGAACGACAGATCCAGACCTGAGCTGAGATCAAGACTTGGACACTTAACAGGCTTTAGCCCTGCCTTGCTTGCTGCTGCACATTGACTTCATTCATCACCTGGCCTATTGTTTCTTTTCCTACCCTTAGGCCACTGCCCCCCAGATGCTTGTGGGGTAGCTGCTCGCCCCCTGATGCCCCCTGAGCCCCTGGAGCCCCCTGAGCCCCCCTGGAGCCCTCTGAATCCCTTGACTCCCTGGAGCCCCCTGACCCTCTGGAGCCCCCTGGAGCCCTCTGAGCCCCCTGACTCCTGGGAGCCTCTTGACCCCCTGGAGCCCCCTGACCCCCGGGAGCCTCTTGACCCCCTGGAGCCCCCTGAGCCTCCCCGGAGCCCCCTGAACCCCCTGACCCTTGGGATCCCCTTGACTCCCTGGAGCTCCCTGACCCCCTGAGCCCCCTGGAGCCCAGCCCAGCTCCATCAGCTGGTACAGGATCAATTAATTACAAGAGTAAGGTCAATCTGGAAGCTTTCTCTTCTATTGTTGTTGTATCCAAAATAGACCTCTGCGAATACACCTATCGCTTCCGTTTATTTCTCCAACTCAGATACCTCTCTGGTGTAAGTTCCAATTCTTCTCTCCTACCACTTACTATTTGGCTAATTCGCAGTGATTTACAACGTCTATGAGCCTTCATGTCCTTTCCTATAAGTGGGGTCACGGGAAGACTGAGTGAGCCAGCAGGGATAAATGGAAGCCCCTGGGGCTCCGTGGCACCCAGTAGGTCCTCAGGAACACTAGCTTGCTTGCTTCTGCTCGCAAATGTCTATTTATTTGGTCTTCCCGTTACTTCTTTGTCTCTCTCTGCTTCCAACCCTCTATTTCTCATTTCCCTGTTCAGAGCATTTCCACTATATCTCATTTAGAGCAAACTTTTACCATTGTCTCTAACTCCTCTTTCGTGAAAAATGAAAGAATATTTTAATCACCGTTGTCTTTCTTCATTTCCACTTGCATCTGTTTGACTGATTTCTGCTTCAACCCAGTACTTCTCTGACTCTTTCCCTTAACAATTCTCAAATTTATTATCTTTTTTCTCCAGCTCATACCTTTCACTACCTTCTGCTCTCCCTGTCCTCGGTCCTCTAAATCAACCCCTTCTTGTTCTGTGATTTACTGCAGTCATTTCCGACCCTTCTTGCACCATCCAGTTGCAAACCTCCCAATCCTCCCTGAAAGTCTCCGTCTCTTTCCTCCTTCCTCCTTTTGCATTTTCTATTTCACGTCCCCTCATCTTAATTCACCCCCATCATTCATTTGCGTGTGCCCACATCTCTGTATCTCATTGCCTACTTAATCATTTAACCTATTCGTGTCCCCTCCCTCCTGTTACAGGTGTCATCCTTCATCATTAACACACATTAGCCGGCGATGTTGCTTTGGATCTCTTTTGTTACAAATCTTACTACTGGTGTATTCTCAGAATCCTATTTTCAGGTCCCATTGGCTCTTCCAGTCTGGAATCTTTTCTCTCTGGGACCCTACTTAGGGAATAAAAAAAAAAAATCCTTGCAATATCTGTTCTGTATTTATTCAAGCTGAACTGCTCACCTGGTGCATTAGAATGTCTATTACTAATGAAAAGTATAAGCTTTCTTCTCTGCTATAGAATACCGGGTCATTTTCCTTTCTGCAACACCTTATTTTTACTATTATATTTGAACTGGTAAAGGTGATGTCAGCGTAGAGTGGCTATTTCTACAGCATTATCTCTGTGCCTAGTATAAGGCATATAATACATTTATTTCTTAGGTAATTCTCATAACCACCTGCGAAGTTGGAACTTTTTCTTTTTTTTTTAAGATTTTATTTACTTGTTCATGAGACACACAGAGAGAGGCAGAGGGAGAAGCAGGCTCCCTGAAGGGGATCACGCCCGGAGCTGAAGGCAGACGCTCAACTGCTGAGCCACCCAGGTGTCCCTGAAGATGGAATTTTTAACCACTGCTTCACATGGGCACAACTGGGAACACTTGGAAAACGTATGGCCTCATATAAGCTTGGCAACTGGCATCTAATAGTCTTTCCAAGTTCTTTGTGTAGAAATTCAACACTGGCCCCAGTACGCAGAGGGAAGGAGGGAGTGAGGAAAGAACGCAGATTGGTAGGTGGCAGTGTTAATAAGCAAGGGAACTCCAAGATAGGCTTGCCTCGGGCTGCCACAAAATAAGCCAATCTCCACATCCACCTGCCAAGATCTTAAAAGTTCATACAGGGGCCTGGATTCAGTCCTATACCATTACGCGGTCTCAACAACCCATTGTTTTCTCAGGGTTGCCTCTTTGAAAGAATCCCAGCTGTGGGAATGGTGGGCATTTCACGTTCCCCTCATCTGAATGTACGTGTCACAGGCAGAGGAAGGGGGTGGGGGGCCTCTAGTTGCCCCAGGTCAGCTCACGGCCAGTTGCTGGTCATGTCCTCTGGGTGACCTTCTCCAACAACACAGTAAGAGGGCTAAGAGTGCCCATACTTTAGTAACAGAGATGATGAAAACCACTTTGTAGATGTGCTCTTCAGTATTTGTCCTCCCTGCTAAATGCTGGTGGCCACCAGAAATCCTGCCAGTCTGGTTCCCTGCTGTCTTTCATGTGTTAGGCCATCATTGATTATTTGTCGAATGAATGACTAAATGAATGGAGGATAGATGGATGGATGGATGGATGGATAGATGGATGGGTAAATGAATGTGTGGATGGGTGAATATTAAGAGCACAATCTCTTGCATAAAGACACCACTGGGTTTGAACTTCAGCTCTGCCACTTAATACCTGTGTGACCTTGAACATAGGAGGAAGATGGCAGATTTCTTCTCGAAGTGTGTATCCTTACGTTTGGTGATGCTTGCTGGTTTTGATTTTTTAGCTGATATTATTTAACAGCCTTCAGACCTGGATAAACTAAGTGTTCAGAACCCACTCTCGGGATCGCTAGCTAGGACGCCTTGGGCAAGTTACTTATCTCTTCACGCGTCACTTCATCCTGTCTATGATGGGAATGATACCATCCGACTATTACACTCAAGGGCAAGTGCTAGTTTGGTTGATGGTGTGGGTTCACCCCAAGACTGCCTGCTTCCGTGCACATCTCATGCACATTTCACGACAGCAGAGGTCTCACTGCTCTGACTCCTAACTCCATGGCCCCGTTCACTGTCTCTCTCCCTTATCTTCAGGAGCTCGTGCAAGCATAACTCCCGAGGCCTTGCCTAGATATATCTCAGAGAGGCACAGGACATCCCCCGCTCCTGACCTACTTACCAAGCTATATTTGATGACTATTGTATGATAATCTGCAGACTCAGCAAGGCTGGGGCTCGGCAGGCTCCCTCTGTCTCCTGAAGGTCCAGCTGCCTGCACTCCGTGTCATGCTAGCGAGGCTTCCAGCAAAATCTGCTGGAAGTCCCTCTTTCCAGCTCTGGGCATTGTATGTAATACATATGTGATTTTTTCATTTATTTGTGGGGTTAAAAAATATATTTATCTTTTTTTAAATTTTTTTACAAAGAAAAAAAAAATACTTGAACTCAAAGAGCCCTTTCTTCCTCCTTCCCTTTCTCCTATCACCTCTCCCTCAGGAATCACTATGCTCCAGGCATGGGGATATAGCAACGAACAAGACTAAAGTGGTCCCTACACTCATGGAGCTTACAGTCTAATCAAGAGTTGGACAAAAATCATCAAAAACGAATCTATGGGAGGAGGAAATGGGGAATTGCTATTCGACGGGTATAAAGTTTCAGTTATGACAGATAATTAAGTTCTAGAGATGTGCTGTACAACATCTGCTGCGCCTATAGTTAACAATACTGTATTGTATACATAAAGATTTGTTAGGAGGGTAGATCTCATGCTAACGGTTCCTAACACAATAAAGCACAAACTATATGACTGAAAGTGTTTAAATATTCTGTGATGGAAAAGAATATGGTTCTATGAAGTCGAATAATTAAAGAGTTATTAATTGATACTGGAGGACCAATCTCTGAACATGTGGCACCTCGTCAGAAACAAGGACAGATGAGTAGGAGTTGGAACAGCAAAGAGGGTCAGAAGGGCTCTAGGCAGAGGGAGCGAGCGGCGAGTGCAAAGGACCTGGGGGAGACCTGGCTAAATTCTGGGAGCCAAACATTTTGTGTTGTGGGGCTAGAGAGTTGAGAGGGAAGACCAGAAAAGGGTGAAATGAGTGTGGGCAAGTTAGTACGGCTTACGGCTTACGTTATTCAGGTGTATGTAGGCCGTGGTAAGGAGTGTGGATTTAATTCTAATTTAAATGGAAAGCCACGGGCAATTTTATGTAAGAGGATGGCACAGTCTGATACACATTTTTAAAAATGCTACTTTAGCCATAGGTAGAGGATGGCTCTGAGTCGCGCAGGAGAGGACAGCAGGAGTCTACCAAGGACTCTATCGCAGGCGTCCAGGCGTCCGCCTCTCTAGCGTGCAGACTTCCCCATTGTGATCTCACGCACCATGAGGTCCTACAGCTTGCATACGCTGCTGGCGGGAAACTCATTATCTGCATTCAAACCTGGTTCTGTCTTTGGTTGGCTGCGACCAACAGAAGGTACTGATTTATATTTTTCTTGTTGGATTTACCACTTACTGATTCAAAGTCTAAAATTTGGAGGGAAGCTCTATGGGGCAAGTTTCATGAAAATTTTCCAGGTATCTGAATGCATCTACTGTTCCCTCTCTTTCAAGGCGCGACTGTCCTGGCTATCCTGGCTACTTCCACTCTTCTCTGCCCGAGGTTAAAATAAAAACAACTTCCATTTACATTGAATGTTGGAACATTCCTCAACATAACGTTTGACTTCTATAAACCTGTGAGCCAGCAGGGCAGGAATTTTTAGCTTCCTTTACAAGGGCGAGAATAAAATTCAAAGATGCGATTTACCCAAGGTTGAGACGATTAATTGGAAGAATCGGGTCCTGAATCAAATCGTCCCACTCCTACTCCAAGCTTCTTCCCACCTCTGGGCGAGAGTCAGCATAGCGGAGGATAAGCTCATGCCTTCTGGTGTCAGATGGTCTAAGTTCAAATCCTGACTCTGACACTTACTGTGTGACCTTGGGGAAATTAAACTTTCTGAACCTAAGTTTCTTTATCTGGGCACAACAAAAATACCTACCTCGTGGAGTTGAATGACCAAATGGATTAAAAGCATGAAGCACTCTGCCAAGCCAATATTAATAATCGATAAAAATGTAATAAAAAATATTAGCTGTCGTAGCACTCTAGACTTTCTTGGCCAAAAGCAACACTGGCAACGTAGAGGTTGCTGTGGGTTTAGTACAAGGTGCCCTGGTTTAGAACAGTAACTCGGCCATAATGTCATGAGAAGGTGTTTCATCAGTGACTTGGTTCATCTGTAAAATGGGCATAATCATACCTCGCTCACAAAGTTGTTTATGAAAAGCAAATTCTATAAATGGTAAGAGAAGTCCCCTAGCACCAAGCATTACTATTCAATAAATGTTAATTTATCTTTTTTCTGCTTTAATATTCCCTCTAGGAAGACCTTCCCAATGCCCCAGGCAGAGTTAGGCATCCTCCTTGCTTCACCCTCAGCACTTTGTAACTACCTAGAACAGAGCACGCATTGTGAAACCTTAAAAGCACCTGCCTGGGTGGCTCAGTCGGTTGGGCTTCCAGGCTTCCAACTCGATCTCCACTCAGGTCCTGATCTCAGGGTTGTGGCCTTGAGCCCCGCATAGGGCTCCATATTGGGCGTGGAGCCTACTTGGGATTCTCTGTCTCCCTATCCCTCTGCCACCACCCCCAACCCCCTCCCCCCATGCTCTGTCTCTCTAAAAAATTAATTGATTTTTTTTAAAAGGATCTACTTGTCTGTCTTCACCTTTAGAATATAGTTACTTGGTGTGCCAGGTACTATTCTAAGCACTTTGTGAGGAACTTAATCGTCTTCATATGAAGCCTGGGAAGGAAGGGTATTATCCCTCAGTTAGGAAACCGAGGCAAGGGAGCTTGCATTATGCATCCCAGGTTGCATGGCTGACATAGAAGGGGTGCTCACTTGTTCCTTCTTGTTGTTTGGGTCTCGGTGCAAATGTCTTCCTTGGAGAGAGGACTTCCGTGACGCACTTCCTCCTCTAAAGGACTCACCCATTCAGCATCCTATCCATGGTGACATCATTTTGGGGGGGGGGGGACAGGTTGGGAAAGCAGGAGGAGGCTTCACAGGGGAGATATAGTGCACTTGTGGCATTAAGCCTGAGGTCTGAGATGCCCACTTAGATTCACTGGGAAAAAATAATACTTGAAAAAGCTGTAATGTGTAGTATTCATCACCTGAGTCTACTGGTAGTTCATTCTCCCTGACATCTATGGAGATCCTTAGGAGCTAATAGATTATCTAACACCTACCTTGCCATGCAGGATGCACTTTTTTTCTTGTGGTTAGCTTTCTCACCTGTTTCTCTCTAATTAATTTCGGTTGCCCCGATTCTTATGTAACCCATTAGCATAGTATTTAAGCTCCAAGACAGTATTTCTGATCTACTCTCTTACTATTTTTTCTTCCTACAACTTACGCCCTCATCAAAACAGTTCTCTCTACTACGCCCTGTGCACACTCCCAAATTTCCTATTACCTCTGTCTAGGTTATTTTTCCCCAACTAGCTCTGCACACACATACAGCATTCATCTCTCCTGGCCATTTCTGATTCTCATCACATTCTTTGTATATAATAGTTATATTTTCCTTTATACACCCTTATTCTTTATTTATTTATTTAAAAGGATTTTATTTATTTATTCATGAGAGACACAGAGCGAGAGAGAGAGGCAGAGACACAGGCAGAAGGAGATGCAGGCTCCACGCAGGGAGCCCAACGTGGGACTCGATCCCGGGACCCCAGGATCATGCCCTGGATGGAAAGCAGGCGCTAAACCGCTGAGCCACCCAGGCGTCCCTCTTTGTGTAATTGATTTATAACACGGTATTTTTTAAATCACATGTGCTATTTGTAGTTAAGGCTGTGAGACTTTAGATTACTGTCCAGCAGATATTTATGCCCTTTCTCCTCCCACAGTGGGTAGAGAGACTCCTCCAGAACCCTTTGGTGTTGAACTTGGCCATATTGATTAGTGAGATATCGGCCATCACGATGTGTGCCAAGGCTATTATAGTGGCCCAAGTAGGGTGACAGATTCAGGAGCAGATCTGGACTTAACCCATGGTTTGGAGACAAGCCTCGCCAAACCAGCCTAAATCAGGAGACTCCCCCAGGTAACCATCAGATGCTTGACTGAGAATCTATGATTGCCATTGTAAGCCGCTGACTTTTATAGTGGCATTATTGCATAGTGTTATTGTGGCTATAACTGACTGATAGAAAGTCTTAGCTCCTTTCCTGTACTCTGAGTACCTTGAAGCCAGAGAAAGTCTGATCCGTCTTGTTTCACTCATGCAAAATTCCAAGGCACAATCCTAATATGTGTTTGTTGAACAAATGAATGGATGAATAAGTGAATAATTAAAGAGCTATAGAGAGAGATTCAAGAATTAAGGAGCCTAATATACTCATTAGTTCAACAAGAATTTACCGAGTACTTGTGTTGCATCAGGCGTTGTGTTAGAAAAACAGTATTCAGTGCTAAACAAACCAGACTTGGCTTCTAGATGCTCCTTGGTGGCTTGGGAAAGCTTGAGAACCAGGGATTCATAATGCAGTCAACGTGCAAACTCTGATTATCCTTGAATCACATGCGAGGGCACCAAAATAATCAGAGAAGTGATAATGGATAGAAAAGAGCAGAAGATCCCTCTCTCGCTGCTGATTCCCATTATCTCAGGTTAAGAGCAAATCCCCAGACAGATGGGAGGAATTTGCATCCATTTGAAGAAAATGAGTAGTAGAAGCTGACCCAAGGGGTAAAAATGAAATTTATAGGGATAGGTATCGGTTGGTCATTTTCTGATTGCTGAATGACACCTCTGTCCCTTTCCACTATTGTGGAGAGGCTGTCAGCATGCTGAGCCTAAATGCCGTTATCATCTGTAAATCAAAAACCTGAATCCATGACTGTCCGACCTCAATGCCCTTTTCTGGGAGCACTTCTGATTAAGCATTTCTGTCACGTTTTCCTGCCTCGCCCACACGCTCACTCCAAAGACGTGGCTGTGGTGCTTGTGGCTGACGACTTCCATGGCACGATGGAAGGAGCTCCAGGAATGAGGAGCAGGCCTGGAATTCCTAAATCGTGGAGGCCATCATCAGAGCCAAGACTGAAGTCCAGCTTCTCTTGCTTTGGGCACCAGCCCCTGGGAGATAAAATCCATCCAGCTTGTGCTCTCAGATCGCCTAAGGTTTTGTGTTGGTATCTATGTTTTGAAAGAGCAGGTGGTGAGGACAGATGGACTCAGAGAGAAAGGGCAATTTTTGCAGGGCTTGAAGGATGACGCTCCAAAAGGAATTGCATGGCTATTTCCAAAACTAGCACCTTTTGGCTTGAAAGAATACGGTGAGACTTTTTACCACCTTCCATAAATGACACGTTGACATGATCACAGATCCTAATGGGCGTATAGCAAGCCTAAAAAAAAATCAACTTTTAGGTCAAGTAGACAACTATCCGCAGAGATCTACTTTCTAATCATTGTGCGATTTAAATGTGATAATGCATGGGCAGCGCGTAGGTCCCTATTTAGCACGTGGCAACAAAAAGCACAATAATAATAAACAGTAACGTGCAGCAGGCTAAATGCTGTGAAGGTCTCAATTCAACTGGCTCAACGACTCTAAGAACTAGGAAAGGTAGAGATTGCCATTTGATGTTTGAGGAAGCTAAAACTCAGAGAGGCAAAATCCCTTATCCAGAGTCACACAAATAATATATGGTGGGGCCAGGATTTGAACTCAGGCAGCCTTATTCCAGACCCCTGGTTACAACCGCTACTCCATATTCCCTCTCATAATCAAGATTAGACTACGAGAAACGGAAGCTCACATCATCATCATTATCATCATTTTCCTTATCGTAATCATAATTATTAGAGAGAGTAACAAGAAGAGTGACTGCATGAGGGTAGTTCTCTGGAATGTTCCTACTGAAAGACACTACTGATTGAGGAGTATAGATGCAAGTTTAAATGTGACCTTTGAGGGGTTGCCTCAGTTGGTTAAGCATCGACTTTTGGGTTCGGCTCAGGTCACGAGCTCAGGGGTGGTGAGATCAAGCCTGGGTCGGGCTCTGTCTCTGCTCTGCGCTCAGCAGGGAGTCTGCTTGAAGATTCTCTCCCTCTGGCCCTCTTTCTGCTCTTGCCCCTGTGCCTGCCTATTCTCTTTCTCTCTAAAAATAAATAAATCTTTCAAAAAAAATATATATATATATAAATTACACACACACACGAATGTGGCCTTTGTGGCCAAACTGTAGGAGACGGGTCAAAAGGAAGGGAAAGCTCTGTGAAGTCCAAAATACTTACTTCCGGCTTCACCATACAGTAGCCTACGCCACATACCCCCTGAGTCATCTGAAAAATGGGATGCAGTGTGGATTACACCAAGGCCCAATCCCCCCCCTTTCCCAGTGTCTGTGACCTTTGCCAGGTGTCCTTGCAGTTGCTCTTTCAAGAGAGGCAGACTCTATCCCCCGCCCCCCTCCCTTTGAACCAGAGCCTGGCTGTGTGACTTGTTTTGACCAAAAGAAAGAGGCGGACGTGACAATGGACCAGTTCTGAAACGGTGTATTTCTGCTTTAGGTCTCAGGCTTCTTTAGTCGCAAGGAGAAGCACAAGTCTGGGCTAGCCTCCTGGTCTCAGAAGCAGGATGACAAACACGTGGAGCAGAGACTTCCCAGCTAGGATGCTGAGGGCAAGCTCAGCGTGGAGCTAAATCCCAGCCGACTTGCAACCCCATTGAGGAGCCTCACCTACAGAGCTGAACTCCAATCCACCTCCTAATCTGTAAGTGATAATAATAAATCATTGTTTTAGGCCACTGAGTTTGGGGTAGTTTATCATGCAATGACAGGCAACCAGGACAGAGAATGATCGTACATACTTAAGCCCAAGCGACTGAATAAAGAGCAGCTCCCTTCCATGCCTCCTTAGTCAGAAAACTCTCAGTTCCTGCCAGCGTGACATTAGGGTCACCAGGCACATAGGTGGAGGGAGCCAGCTCAGGGTCAGCTTGTAGCCAGGCTTCCCCTTTGGCTCCTCACGGAGGCAGAGAAATGCACAGACACCACGGGGCGGGGCCGTGAAGCTCCACCATCAACACGTGGATGGCCCGACAGCCTCAGAGCAGGTCTCCCTAGAGTGATTATTTCCATTGCCACAGCCGGTGATTTCTACGTCAAAGTCAGTTCTCCTCTTCACTCCTGATTTTTCATTTCTTTAAAAATGACAGTATCTGATTTAGCTTTTGGAAGAGGGCAGGGAGTTTGCGGGGGGCGGGGGGGCGGGTGGAGGATGAAGGAGAAAGGCAAAGGAGGAAAGGAACAAACTGCCTCACCAGAACGGGCTCTCCACATATAAAGTGCTAATGAAATTCGAAATAACAACAATAATTATGCTTCCAAGGCCGAAGCCTCACATTTCTCACTATGAATATTCATCGCCATGTTATCTTTCGAAGGAATAAAAATTGGGTGAAACAGTAATATGCCTGAAGTTTTTTTTTTTTTTTAATTCTTCTATTCTATTTTTACCTGGATCCAGGCAGGCCCCTGGTTTGATAGTACCTGCATTGTAATACTCTTTATAGCTGTGATGCGAGTCTCACTGGGTGGCCACGTGCAGACCCCTTAAGTGGAAGATGCTTAAAATGTCAATAAAATGTAAATTAAAAAGAAGGGGGATCAGGAAGTAAGCTGAAACCGCTCTGTGGCTGGTAAATGGCCACAGGTGGAATATCACTCCGACTTTGAGCGTGGCGGCCAAGAATCTGGACAAGAGAGTCCAACACCTCTTTTACCACCTGGCACAGACGATTAGGAGGTTGTTGCTGAGCTCTCAATAGAGAGGTGCAGCTCTACAGTCTGCGGTGGTTTCCAATTGCCCCCCAAGCCCAGAAGAGCATCCGTGCAGCCGCAGACATCACAATGCACAGTAAATGTACACACACCGTATCAGTCTGCTTGGGCTGCCATAACAAAATTCTACAAGCTGGTTGGCTTAAACAACAGAAAACTTATTTTCTCACAGTTCTAGAGACTGGAGGTCCAAGATCAAAATGCCAGCTGGATTAGTGTCTGGTGAGAGCTCTGTCTTTGGGTTGCAGATGGCTGCCTTTTCTCTGTATCCTCATATAGCCTTTCCTGGGTGAGTGTGGGTGTGAGCAGGGTGAGGAAAAGAGAGAGATCCCTTTTTATTTTATTTTTTTGAGATTTTATTTTTGAGTAATCTCTATACCCAACGTGGGGCTTGAACTCACAACCCTGAGATCAAGAGTCTCATGCTCTACCAATCGAGCCAGCCAGGTGCCCAATCCCTTCTTAGAAGGCCACCAATGACCTCTGGTTAGGGCCCCACCCTCTTGACCTCATTCAACCTTAATTAGCTCCTGAAGGCTCTATCTCCAAAAACTACTATGTTTGGGGGTTAGGGCTTCAGCATATACATTTTTGGGAGGGAGACAATTTAGTCCATAGAATACAGTATGGCCAACTTTCTCTGCAGGCACTCGCGAAGGTTCATGGTTCCCACTGTCACCAAGGAGGGAAAAAAAAGGCTCATATTACCCAGTTATGATGTAAGCACTGGCCTATATTTCAAGGCGGAGAGTCAGGATGTCAGCATTGATAACATCACTCCGGAAGGGGTGGAAGGAGTGGAGGAGTGAGACAGGAATCACATGCTTTATAAAGCAAATCCCATGGGAACCACTGGGCCCAGGAGCTGTGAGCCAGAGGGCTTCCTTTGCCAGGTCTCTGAAAAGCAACCAGGTTTGTCTAAGTCAGCAATCGGGTAGGGAGCCCCAGGGACAGAGGAAGGGCCTTGGGGAATCGCTGAGTGCAGGTGTGCCCTGGGAAGAGGAGAGCCCAGGTCAGTAGGCTGACGGGGTGAGTATGGGAGAGGAAGCCTAACAACGTGGCAAGTGTTTGACATACGAAGACTTCCCCCTAAATAACTCTCATCATGTCACCCCTAATTTTGTTTACAAACCTTCAGCAGCTTGTGGAGGCTTTCACAATAGCGGGCTAACGTCTGAGCCGTTCATGGCTCTGCTGGCTGTGGCTTCAGCTCGCCCTTCCTGTCTTTCGCCAGGACAGTCACGGGGACGTTCAGGCCATGCTTATTTCAGAGAGCCACTGCTCTGAGCCTTCTATCCGTACGGACTCACTTAATTCTCACCCCAGCCCTCCCTTTTTAGGGTCTCCTCTTCCATTTTTACCTGGATCCAGGCAGGCCCCTGGAAGGCAGTAGAGACTATCCTCATTTTACAGATGAGAAACATGAGAGTTCTTGAAGGTTAAGTGGCTCAGCCCATGTCACATACCCAGCAGGCAGTCAAGCTGGAACTCAAACCCAAGACATCTAACCGGAGAGCCCATGCTCTTAAAAACCAGAGGATACTCTTTCTTCATGCACTTTATGTGACAGACTCCTTGGCTTTCTCCCAAACGCATCCTATGCTTCCTCCTCCTGGGGTGTTCAACTTCATCCCATTCCCTGCAGATCCCAAGTCTCATGAATATTCAAAGCCAAGCTCAAGGGGTGTCTTCTCTGTGAAAATTTTCATGGTGCCCCCTGCTGTACGTGGTACCTCCCAATTCATCTCCCACTGAGCATCTTATCTGTTCTTTTGTAGTGATTACCATTTGGGAACGAAAAAGAAAATTAATATGACTGGGGTGTAAGTGTGTCAAATAACTATCAGATAGGGAGGCATCAGAGCTCCCCCGCAGGCTGTGAGCTCCACACAGGCCCGGGGTGGGTATGTTGGCACAGCCCACACCACCTAGAACAGTGCTCCCCGCGCTTAGTAATTCTATAAGGTGGGATCAGGTTGGGGGAATTTAACAAAAATCCCAAAACAGTGCATTTAATGGGGCACACGTCTAATTCTCTCCCTCATAAGATAAGTCTGGGGATAGAGGGCCGAACTCTTCTAACAGTTCCATGGTCATCAGGAACCCAGATCACTTCTGTGTCTTTGCTTCTTGATCCCTAAGGTGTGGCTCTGCTCTTCATGGTCCAAAAAGGCTGCTTGGGTTCCAGCCGTCATATGCATGATCTAGGTAGTAGGATAGAGTAAGAGGAGGCTTTGTGCAAGTGCCACACAGCACTTCTGCTTCTATCTTAGGGACCGGACTTCGCTACACAGTCACTCCTAACTGCAAAGCAGCTGGGGATGTCATTTTAGTTATTTAGGTGGAGGTATGGCCTTCCAGGTAAAAACGAGAATTGTGTTCGTAAGGAAGAAGGGATAAATAGCTGTTGGAAGCAACCAGTCGTAGTAGGTCCCCCGTAAATATTCAACGACTAATTCTTGAAACCTGCTCTGTGCCCGTCCCTGCGGGAAACGTTAAGGACACGGGATCCAACAAGAAAGCTAAGGCCCCTGCTCCCTATGAGTTTATGCTTCATTTTAAAAAAAGATTTTATTTATTTATTCATGAGAGACACAGGGAGAGAGGCAGAGACACAGGCAGAGGGAGAAGCAGGCTCCATGCGGGGAGCCCGATGTGGGACTCAATCCGGGGACCCCCGGGTCACGCCCTGAGCTGAAGGCAGACGCTCAACCCTCCAAGCGTCCCAAATTTATGCTTTAGATGGGAAGATGAATAAAACAGGGGGTTTTATTCCAAATTTGGGCTGGGGGTTCCCATAGGGTGAGTCCAGGGTGGGGCAGGAGCCCTGAGTGGATGAGACTTGGACTGCCGGATGGAATGAATGAACTGCATAAAAATATACAAGAAACCCTTCTTTTGTCCCATTCCAGTGGAAGTGAATAAGCAAGGGGGGAGAGCAGGGGAGCTGCGGGAACGTAAGCTTGAAGGACAGAATACGGCCAGGCCCACGGCATTCTAAACGTGGCTGGCCCACCTGCTACAATTTGGGCGAAGCACTCCCCATCTCCAGAACTTCGTGACTTCAGTGTGCACAGTGACATTATACGGAGTCTTCCAGAGTTTGTGGGAGAGCGGACCTGGTACACAGCAGGTGCTAAATAAAGGTTCGCTTTCCTCTGGAAGGCAAAGGATGTGGCCGTGATGACCGTGATGACCGCGAGGCACACGCTCTCCCCCTCTTGCTTTAGGCCGCCAGCTCCAGCCCGAGCCCTCCGGCTTCCACGCAAGTCAGTTGTGGACGAAGCCGAGATTGAATTTGATTATTTTTTCCCCCTTGAATTGACATAAAGGGGTCTGTGCCTTAATGACTAGTCATTGCCCTTCACGCACACAAAGTGGTAACCCGTCCAGCCCATCAAAGCCTGCCCTTTGAAATGCTGAACCAGACAGTGAACAGAAAGTATCTGCCAAAAGGCGTCTTTTCTTCCAGAGATAAAAGCGACTTGAAATGTATGTAAGTCGTGCGCCCGTGTTAATTAATCAGGATTCGCATTAAAAGCTTAAACGTCTTTGATGCGGGACGCTCGGGGAGCCGGCACCTTTCTTCCTGTTCTATCAGAGGGGAGAGGGGCGGGCAGGGCGGCCCAAGAGGTGTGCGTGCCACCCTAGGGCCTCGCTGCTGTGTCGCCACCAGGCCGGCTGCTAACGGGCAGGGAGGGGACGGGCTGTAGTCCCGAGGCCACCACGCTCTCCCGGTGTCGCCGGCTCATCAGAGCCCGCCCAGCCCCGAACCATGCGTGCTTCGGGCGCAGCCTTCTTCCCCGGCGTGTGTGCTCAATAGGACTTCATGGCGGTGACGCCGGGCCATCCACACCACGTTGGATTCATGGCTTTCTACTACCTGCCGGGTTGGGTGCCGTGGCCGGTCAGGCGCAGTCGCTGCCTTCTGAACGGTCCGGCACCAGGCTTCTCCAGTCGTGTGCTGTGCCCCCGGGGGACGGGGAGCCACACCGGAGACCCTCTTGGTGGCCAGGCCTGGGGTGTGGGGGGGTGATCGGGGCTAGTCTGGTGGGTCAAGGCCGGGCGTGCTGCTAGACGTCCTCCCAGGCACAGGACACCCCCATGGAGTGTCCAGGCCAAGATATCCATGGCTCGAGCCCGAGACAGCAGGAGAGCAGACCTTTCAACCAGCAATTTCAATAAAGTGCAGCAAGTGCCGTGTCCTAGCAGGAGCCAGGCTGGAAAGCCTCCCTGCAGAAGGTGTGGAAGCTGTGACCTTGCAGCTGAGGGAGGGGTGTGCAGGGGGGCAGGGGCACGGGGGGGCAGGGGGGCAGCGGGGGCGCTGAGGGAAAGGCCTGCGGGAATTCTAAGGCGGGAGGGCAAGGAGCCAGTGAGAAGTGGGACTGGGAAGGGAGACCGGGATGGGGAGAGGTTGCCCAGAGGCCAGCAGGCCGCGGGGCTGAGCATAGGGCTCGACCTCAACATTCCTGCAGCCAGCGGAAGGGCTCCGAACTCAAAGGTGACATGCTAGACATGTATTCGAGACAAACACCTGCCCAGGCCCTGCCCCGGTCGTGGCACCGTGATAACAGGGTTGCCTGGGCCGCGACAGTCTGTAGGGAACAGCGAGGCGGGACAGCGCGGCTCAGAGCCGTGGAGGGAAGACCTGGGGGGCTGGTTGCGGCCTGGGGGTCCGGGGAAACTGGGCGCCTAGCTGGGGCTGCCCGGCCACACTGGTCACCGCGGTTCCGAGCGGGAAGGCCACGATCGGGCCTCAGGCTCGAGACCTGACGAGCTCCCTCTTGGTGCTTTGCGGGTGGCTGCCTTCCCCCGAGTCCTCGCTTGGCAGAGACGGGGAGACGGAGAGATGGAGGGAGACGGGGGGTGGAGATGGGGGGGGAGACAGAGGGAGAGACGGGGGAGACAGAGGGGGGGCAGATGGAGGGGGGAGAGTCAGAGGGGGGAGATGGGGTGGGGACAGACGGGGTGGGAACAGACGGAGGGGGAGACTGGGGGGAGAGATGGGGGGACAGAAGGAGGGAGAGGGGGGAGAGATGGGGGAGAGATGGAGGGGAGGAGATGGAGAAGACACTGGGGAGAGACGGAGAGGGAGACAGAGGGGAGACTTGGGGGCGTAGACAGAGGGGAGAGATGGAGAAAGAGACGGAGGGGGGAGGGGAGAGATGAGGGGAAGAGATGGGGGAGAGACGGAGGGGGAGACGCAGGGGGTAGACAGAGGGAGAGATGGAGGGAGAGACAGAGGGGGGAGTGACAGAGGGGGAGACAGAGGGGAGACAGGGGAGACCAGGGGGAGGGACGGGGGGAGACGGAGGAGGGGGAGACGGATGGGGGGACAGATGGGGTGAGGACAGATGGAGGGGGAGACCAGGGGGAGAGATGGGGGGACAGACAGAGGGAGGGATGCGGGGAGAGATGGGAGGAGAGAAGGAGGGGAGGAGATGGGGGGAAGAGATGGGAGAGAGACGGAGGGGGAGACGGAGCGGGGGAGATGGGGGGAGGGATGGGGGAGAGACAGAGGGGGAGACGGGGGGGAGAGATGGGGGAAGAGTTGGAGGAGAGACAGAGGGGGAGACGGAGCGGGGGAGACAGAGGGGGGAGATGAAGGGAGAGACGGAGGGGGGAGACACAGAGGGGGAGACGGGGGAGAGACGGAGGCAGAGATGAGGGGAGATGGAGGGGGAGAGATGGAGGGGAGAGAGTTGGAGGGGGGAGACAGGGTGGAGACAGATGGGGTGGGGACAGACGGAGTGGGGACAGACGGAGGGGGAGACCAGGGGGGAGAGATGGGGGGACAGAAGGAGGGAGAGATGGGGGGAGAGATGGGAGAGATGGAGGGGGAGAGATTGGGGGAGGAGTTGGGGTAAGACATGGGGGAGAGATGGAGGGGGAGATGGAGGGGAGACGTGGGGGGTAGACAGAGGGGAGAGATGGAGGGAGAGGTGGAGGAGAGACAGAGGGGGAGACGGAGCGGGGGAGACAGAGGGGGGAGATGAAGGGAGAGACGGAGGGGGGAGACACAGAGGGGGAGACGGGGGAGAGACGGAGGCAGAGATGAGGGGAGATGGAGGGGGAGAGATGGAGGGGAGAGAGTTGGAGGGGGGAGACAGGGTGGAGACAGATGGGGTGGGGACAGACGGAGTGGGGACAGACGGAGGGGGAGACCAGGGGGGAGAGATGGGGGGACAGAAGGAGGGAGAGATGGGGGGAGAGATGGGGGAGAGATGGAGGGGGAGAGATTGGGGGAGGAGTTGGGGTAAGACATGGGGGAGAGATGGAGGGGGAGATGGAGGGGAGACGTGGGGGGTAGACAGAGGGGAGAGATGGAGGGAGAGGTGGAGGGGGGAGAGGGGGGGAGTGCGAACTTGCCAGCCTGGTCTCCTCATCCTCCCCTAAGGTTGCCAGTCTCCTGGGGGGCTCCCCTCTCAGATTTTCTCCAAATCCCAGTATCCCCCAAGGCCTCACATCCAAATATGGTCACGCTGGGCAGGAGGGCTTTAGCATATGAATCAGGGATCCGGGTCTTGGCCAAACCGGGGAGGTGAGTCATCGCAGTGGGGAGGGCTCCGGCTGGGGACAATGGCTCTTGCTTGCTGTTTACCTTCGTGGGGACTAAACGTCTTCCAGTCTCTTCAATGCAGCTTTCACGGCCTTCTTGCCTCCCAGTTGTGCTCCTTGGAACCACCTCTCTTGCCTTCGACTCGAGTGACCTCCCATGTGGCCGACACCTCTCAGCCTCCTGGTCTCAGAGGGGACATCGCCTTTCCTGGGAACTCCTCCGTGGAGCCCCCGGTCTGGAGTCTGGGCTCGCGGTGTCTATCACCCCGCTAGAGCGTGGCCTCCAAGAGGCAAGGGCCGCGAATTGCCCTCCGCTCTGTCCCGCTGGGCAGCACAGTCCTAGCAGGCGGCAGGTGCTTGCTAACTACTTATTGAGGTGACCTGCCCTCGGAAGCCAGAAGAAACGCAAACGAGGCGGGATCTCATCTGAGGAATGAGTCAGGGTCAGGGTCAGAGTTCAGAACGGAGGCTGCAAACTCCCGGATGGTTGGAAATCCTACTTATTTGGCGCCAGTTGGATGCCGTGGGGGATAGTGTGGGTGAATGAAGTCCAGGGCTACACCAGGGGGGCCCGGGTGGCTCAGTCGGTGAAGAACCTGACGCCTGATTTCGGCTCAGGTCACGATCTCAGGGCGGTGGGACCGAGCCCTGTGCCAGGCTCTGCGCTGGGCGTGCGTGGAGCCTGCTTGGCATCTTCGTGCTCCTTCTCCCTCTGCCCCTCCCTGCACTCTTTAGAAAAAAAGTTCAAGGCTATACCAGTAAAGTGAAACAAGTGCACAGATTTGAGATAAATTATTTGGGTGGGGGAGCGGGGGTGCTTGGGTGGCTCAGTTGGTTCGGCTCGGGTCACGATCCTGGGGTCCTGGGATCCTGTCCCACTTTGGGCTCCCTGCTCCGCGGGGAGTCTGCTTCTCCATCTGCCCCTCCCCTCTCACACGTATGCTTTCTTGCTCTCTCTCTGAAATAAATAAAATCTTAAAAAAAAAAAAAGAATTATTATTATTTTTTTTTCAAGGATTTTTTTTTTCTTCCAGGGGAAAGAGGAGTCCTGGAAAGCTCTGTGGTTCAAGTGGTATTTCAGCGTGGCCTTGACTAACGTACAGGCCTGCGGCTGCCGCTGCATTGTTGTGTTCCCTCTGCCTTGGCATAGGTTGATCTGCCAAATTCGTCACACACCAGTCTCTGTGAGCACAGGTGCAGCTTCGTGTGCAGAGTGTCACCTAGGTTACATCCCACAGAGGACACCTATTATGTGCTGCTCTGGGCTGCGATCTCCAGGCGCGTGCATTCAAAGCACAAAACACCTACAGCATATTCAACAAGGCCTACATTATGTATTAGTGATCATGAATAGTGCGTGTGTGTGTGTGTGTGTGTGTGTGTGTGTGTCCATAAAAACCTGTGTTTTGTTCAGAGGGTTAAGCTTTCAAAGAATTTCCACGGCAAGAACCTCATTTCTTCTGCATGACACTAATACGAGGTTAGGCAAAGGCCCTGTGATACTCACCTTACCGAGGAGGAAGTGGAGGCCTGATGAGGTTACAAGCGTCTCGGTCAAGGCCACACAGCTCTCGCGATACAACCAGGGATGGGCCCCGGGCCTCTTTGTGGCCAACAAATCAATCTCATCCAACCCACTCTAGGTGAACTCTCTAGATCCTGAGAAAATATGTCCAAATGTGTTCCCGAAAACAGCTGCTGGCCCTTGGCTCGACCTTGGTGCAGTCTTAACATACGATCATTCGCCACGTGAACGGCAGTTAAACAGTCGTATCTTCCTGATTGACCCCAAATTAATTTCCTTCGTTATAAAGTTTGTGTTCTTATGTTTTAGTAATAGGTGCTGTGGCGAAGTTTAGGAACGAACGCATAATTGGTAATAACATGAGCTTATATTCATCTGAAGTTGAGAGCATTTGGTTACATACCCAGCCTCCACTGGAAGAAGCCGAGGCCACTCAGTAAGAAAACTTTTTTCCCTGAATTTGGAACATTAGGACAAATAACCAGGTTGTTTCTGAGATAATCTGGCTCAAGGCACTGCATGTATACATGTGCAATTACAGGTAGTTACACCAAGGCACCAAGTTCTCGTAAACCCTTCCAACTCAAACTTGAAGCAAATGTGTTTTTTGTTCCCTTCCTCATACCCCTTCCATCAATCTTTTTTTTTTTTTTTTTTGTTTCCTCCCTTTTTTCTTCTTTTCTCTTACTTAAGACTGTGTGCTCCCTGTGAAGGTTTACACAATAAAGCCGATGATAATGCCGACGGCCTAATTCTAGGGAAGAAGGAAGGAGAGCTGTGTGGAATTAGGCACAGATGCATCCCTGTGATCCGAAGTTGCCCAACACCGTATGTTTTCAAGCCTGCATATAAAGCGGTGGCTTCTCTGTGGCATTCACATTGTCTTTATCTGCTGCTCCCGCCGCCTTCTGCGTGCACTCACATACACAGGCTTGCAGAGACAGAGGCTGTTCCTACGCAAACTTTGCCGAAACAGCAATTCTCCCACAGATAAATCACTTCCTTCCCAAGGAAGCAAATACCTTTGCCACATGGCTGGAGTGGGCGGGAGGACTCCCGTCCAGAAATCCTCACCCTGGCTGTCGCTTAGCAGGGCTGCTTGGGGAGCGGCCGTGAATGCTGAGCCGTCCAGGAGGACCGCAGCCACCAGGCCCGGGGACCTGCAGGGCCCTGTGTCGGGAGACGGAGCTGATGGGTGGCCGGAGCCCGCTGGGAAGACTTCGGGGGGCTGCCCGAAGAGGGGAGCATGCATGAGCTTCCCAGAGCTAGCGTCCATGCGGAGCGGGAGTCCCGGACAGATGATGCCTTCTGGCTCGGGGATCCTGGGGAGGGCATCGCCCTCCTCCCACGCTACTAAGGGGCAGAAAATCACACGCAACATACCGATGGGTTGCAAATATGTGGATGCTAATAATGTGCTTCCCCTACTGCACAAAAGAAGAAAACACAGAAATGGGTTAATTAGCTCCTATGCAGAATTTAATTAGAGCATCTTTGTTCACTCTGCTTCAGCCAGAATCTCAATTATCAATCCCTGTTTCCATGATTTTTGAGCATGGACGTAAATTTTCACTTGGGGCTTCCCATCAAAAGCGCGGGAGCCGGGCTAGCTTCCCCATGGCGGTGGTAGCCAATTTTGGCGTGGAATTCGAATTACTTTGGATTCATCCCATTATGACAGGGAACAATGACTCCTGTCTGCACTCAAAGGCATTTCCAACCCCCCTGTGTGCATAATGATAAGTAGGTTCTTGGAAAGTCCAGATGGGAGCCAGGGCTGGAAACTCTGTAACTTTTTTTTTTTTTTTTCCTAGAAGATGAAGCGATGATAAGTGACCTGGATGATGTAACAACTCGATTAATCCTCACAAAAATGCCCTGAGGCGGGTGCTATTATCAGGGTCAGCATTTGCTAAAGAAACTGAGTCACAGAGAGGTTCGGAGATTTGCGCAGATACTTGAACCCAGGTGCCTGGATCCTGGGTTCACACTCTCAGTCATGCGCTCCCGTCTCGCGGCAATGCACCAGCCGCCTGCTGCAAGAACGCCCGTGCCAATTCTCCTGGAGTCATCAATTGAATCAAATTGTTCATTTTCTTGGAATGATATTACTTAGGGCTATTTTGATTTTTAATGACAGGAATCAGGCCCTTACTTAACTTATGCAAAAGGGGAAACGGATTGGGGGTGGTGGTGGTGGTGGGGACGACTCTTGAGCAAGCCAACGGAGGAACGCAGCCGGACACGAGAAACAAATGGAACCGGGACCTAGAAAATCACCGGGACTTTCTCCTTGTGTCTTCCTTCCTTCTTTCTTGTATCTCTGGCACCTGCTTTCTTCACTCCGTCTGTCTGCAGAGTTGCATCCTGCAAGTAAATGTTCCACAGAAGAGAAGCTCATACCCACAGATTCTGGGTTTCATTTCTCACACTCTTGGATTCAAAGAGAGACTTATCCAATATTTGCTCCTAATATGTCCATAAAGCCCCAAATGAAAGTGAATATCATTTTTGTTATCACCGAGGACCTTGTTGTACATAACTATTGATTTCTGTGTCTGGCGCTTCGAATAGGTGCTTTGACCTACACTACGCACGTGCCTGAGGTAGGAGCAGCTGCATTTCAAGCTAAAAACCTTACAAGGGTCCCCAATCCTTACTGGGCTGGTTAAAGGGGTTTCCTTGAACTCTTTCCAATCTATACATGCTGTTCAGAATTTGATACTTGAAACAGCATCAGGAAGTAGGGAAGGTGGTTACTTTTCTTCTTCTTCTTCTTCTTCTTCTTCTTCTTCTTCTTCTTCTTCTTCTTCTCCTTCTCCTTCTTCTCCTTCTCCTTCTCCTTCTCCTTCTCCTTCTTCTTTTTCTTCTTCTTCTTCTTCTTCTTCTTCTTCTTCTTCTTCTTCTTCTTCTTCTTCTTCTTCTTCTTCTTTCTTCTTCTTCTTCTACAAATGAAGAACCAGAGGCTCAGAGAGAGGACACTTCCCATCTAATTTTGCACCACTGTCAAGTGGCAAAGTTCTTGGTCAGTGACTCTGCACAAGGAATCAAAATTCAAAACTCAGCTTTGAGTCCTGATGCGCCGTACATCGAGAATCAATCCAGAGGCAGTGCAATCCAGAACAATCCAGAGGCAGTGCAATCCAGAACAGATCTCTTGGGTGGATGATGTCCTACAAATCATGACTATGTAATTAACCAGCTGTACAGCATCTCTCATGCTAAGGCACACAAGTTGGTTTTAATTTTGAATTAAAACAGGAGAGATTGAGGTTGCATCTAAAAATGAGCCTCTTGATCACCCAGGGGCAAAATACCGACATGAGCCACTCAAGGACGATGTTGCATCTCGGCCCCTAGAAACCTGACTTGAGGATGAGGTCCCAGATCTCCGGCTTTCTGGTCTTGCCACAAAACACTTCTCTGCACTTCCGAGAGGTTTCAGGCGCACATTATTTTGTCAGCCCAGGCTTCAGAACTTGACCTTTTTCCTAGAACCATTCCTCCTTGGCAATGAGCACATGCAATTCGCTTCTATTCTTTTCTACTTAGCTCCTTGTTTCCTCTGCCAATTCTGGGTTCTGAAAAAGTGGCCAACGTTGTAGATGGCAAAGCCACGGAATGTTCGCATTTCCTGCCCAGAAGCCGTGAAGTTTCTTTGCTTCTACCCTACCTTTTAAGAGGATTTCCTCCACACAACAACCCATCAGCCACTGCCATCTTTGAATACATATGGGGACCCACTCGTCACTTCACACTGAGCTAGGCATGGCTCTCTGCAGGGACTTGTGCAACACATTTCCAGGGAAATGAGAACAGAACTCTTGGGTGGATGATGTCCTACAAATCATGACTATGTAGTTAACCAGCTGTACAGCATCTCTCATGCTAAGGCACACAAGTTGGCTTTAATTTTGAATTTAAAGCAGGAGAGATTGAGGTTGCATCTAAAAAGGAGCCTCTTGATCACCCAGGGGCAAAATACTGACATGAGCCACTCAAGGACGATGTTGCATCTCGGCCCCTAGAAACCTATGCTAGAGCCGGCTCTTGCAGCAGCCAGCCTCCAGGTGGCCCCCAGTGATCCTCAGCAGCTGGTACTCATGCCGTTGCTTAGTTCCCTCCCAACGTGACTGCGACTGAACTTCTAGCCAATGGGAAATTACAGAAGTGACAGTCTGTAACTTCGGAGGCTGTTATAAAAATGTGACTTCTAATTCATCTCTCTTGGACTGCTTACTTGGGGGAAACCAGTGGCCGTGTCATGAAGATACTCAGGAAGCCCATGGAGATGCCTGTACAGGAAGGAGGGGAGGCCTCCTGGAAAGAGTGAGCATCAGTGTTCAGGCCTGTGAGTGAGCCCCATTGGATAGGGACCCTCCAGCCTCGGACAGGCCTTCACATGGCCGTAGCCCCAGCTGACGTTCCACTGCAACCATATGAGAGATTATGAGCTGGAACCACGTAGCTAGACTGCTAACAAATTCCTGACCCACACAAACTGAGAGATAATAAATGTTTACTAATATTTTAAGTTCTAGGGCCATTTATTATGCAGCAACAGCCGACCAATACAGCTTTAAAACCCTGCTCTGTCCATATGCCATCTTAGAGAAGCTACCTTAATATAACCCTTAATGAATGAGCACAGCTATGCTATGTGCCCAGTGACCTCCTCAGCCTGACCATAGCTCACTGGAACAGACTGCCAGGCACGGACACAACCGGGCTCCTCATTCAAGAGTTTGGGTTTCCATAACTAGTAGACTGAGTCAGTACCTGGTGGACACTGCTTCTGAAAAAAAAAATAATAGAGAGTTGGGGGTTGTGTCAACCACCATAAACTGAACAGAAGGCAGAAGATACTGTTGACTGAGGGAAGGACAAGAGACAAGAGAGAAGCAGAGAAACAAAACACAAAGGAGACAGTAGCTTTAGATCCTGGTGGCTATTCAGTACCTCTTCTTGGGGGACTTGAAGCCAAATCGGAGTTGCCAGTTCTCTATCAAAGTTCAGGCTCCTTGATTTAAACCAATCTAAGATGTACCCCAAGTGGTCCTGACATAAAACCTCACATGGCCACCTTTCCAGATGTAAAGATACTTCCCTGGAAGGAAAGTTTCTGGACTCAAAGTCTTAAGAAGCAGTGTTCCATGAAGGTAATAACATATTTTCCTTTGCATCGCTTTATTTTAAAGGCAGAGAAATGGCTGAGAGAAATTGGTTTGCACAGTCTTATTATGCTTTAAAGGGATAATGCGCTTGCGTGCGCTCTCTCGCGTTCTCTCTCTCATCACATGGGGACCAAACTAAGAAAATTATGTCTTCAGTAGATGCCTATTCACTCAGATTCAAGAACAAAAGAAATCCACACAGCTTTGGAAATGATCTTGCCCCTCTGAATCCCATGATTTCCCTTGGGGGGTAGCTGAGGAGGTATCATAACCGTCCATTGCTTGTTGGTGGGAATCGTGGCTCAGGGAGAGGACACTTTCTTGAGGAGACCCGAATTGTCTTAAGCATCAATTTGGCATTGAGGCTGAGCTCTCTGTGTGGGAAGGAGCTCTGGTTAGATTTTGCTAAATACCCAGATTATGTTCCGGCTTCCTCCTCTGGAGAGATCTCACAGAAAGGAATCTTTACGTTTGAAAAGCGTCAAGAGAGCTAACCTGGCTTTTCATTGCAAGACGTTATAGTAATGGGCCATGTTTTGCACCTGAGAATGAGAGGTGCACGAGGCCCTCAAGGCCAGAGGACCTTGGATCAGGAAGGCATCGTGCGGGTGTGCACAGCACATCGTGGGGGCGTCTGTATGCAGGGGGTGGGATTAGAGCTGCATCTTGCATGGGTCTGGAGGTATGAGATGAACCCTGCAGACTAGAGAGGCAGGGAAATGCAGTTCTTGTGCTAATTTCCAAAGAGCGTCTGATGAGGTCTCCATCATGAATACGAAATGACGTCTTCCGCAAGGAATGTTTCATGCTTCCATAAACAGCCCACGCCTGTGTGATTTTATGGGAGAAATTCTCCATAATGGTGAGGGATTTCTACTTACAGAGAGTTTTAAAGTGAACTGCAATGATGTGTCTTCAATAAAAGAAGAAATGAAACATCAGAGACATTTACAGGGACGGTCTTGGAATGTGTAACCATCTCTTTTTTTCTCTCTTTCTCTCTGGAGAACACTGGCTGTCTAGTTTTCGCTTTTGCTTCTCAGTGGAGGCGATTTAAGGTTTCAGGGCCTTGGCTCTATGCACCTCTCCAGCCTCGGCTGTGATCATCCCCTTCCAGATCTATTCCAGCTACGCTGAACTGTTGCCATCCCCATCTGCAAGCTTACGCACCTGCTCTTCTGTCTGCCTTGAACTCTCTGGGACCCATCTTTACCTGGCGGCCTTCTTCCCATGTTACGGAGCTCAGCAGAGATATCGATGCCTCTGAGGAGCCAGTCCAGCCCCTCCCTCCCCCAGCCCCACCCGCCGCCAAATTCTCCAGTAACTGAGATTTGTAATGATACTTATCTTGCGTTTTTGGGCTACTCAGCAGCTTCTGAACGCATCCGCATCCTGCCTCTCTGGTGAGCAATGTCCCGCCTTGTTCCAGCTCCATTGGCTACTGCCCCAGCCCGACCACTCGGGCACCCCCAGGCACCCCCAGGGTAGACCTCAAGTAGGAAGGCAGGGACGCGGAGGAGACCTGCACAAAATCTCTCTCCTGGTGAAGCTGATAGCCGGAGCGTCTGATGTTCAGATGTTCAGTCTGATGTTCAGACTCCCCCGCAGACGGGGGCAGTTCTGGAGTCCAGAACTGCCGTCTTTGGACAGGGGGCCGCAGCGTGGGGACCGCCCCCACATTCCCACACCATGGCTGGGTGTCACGAGGGGTCTACCTGGCTGTCCGTCATCAACTCCTTTCCTGCCTACCTCACTTAAGGGAGTTGCTTCCGGCTAAGAACCCCGACTGAGGTGTTACCCCCTCCTCTGTGGCCCCAGCAGCCACCTGGACCTCGCCTGAACCCCGCCTCGTAAGCTCCTCTATCTACCCAGCCACCTGTCCTCCTCTGTGGCCCATTGGTCTCCTGAGGGCAGGGGCCAGGTGCGCCTTCTTCATAACGATAGCCTAGTTCTTGGAGCCACGCCGGTGAAGCAAATATTTACTGATTAGATAAATACACAAATGAAGATTCTTTCCAAGTGCCTTTGACCTTTCTCTAATTCCGGAGTACCCTTGTCACAAGCTGTGCTTCCACCCAGACTACGTGAGCTCCAGAGCACATACCTGTGAGTAGCGGGTGTCCTGGAAGAGGTATTTAGGATCAGAGCAGGGGTGGACATTACCCAGAAGAGCCAGAAATAAAAGCACAGGCGCTCTGATCTAAAAAATAAAAATTAAAAAATAAAAAAAAGGGACAAGCTTATTACCAGGTGAGCTCAATATCAAGGACTTCTGTTGGATTCAAGAGATTGGTGCAAATCCATGGACAGAGAGTAGGAAAACCAGGGACAGGAGTGGGGGAGGGGAGGTGATGGTACAGAAACAAGCCTCAGGGGTGCAGTCCCAGGTGAGAAGGAGAGTGGGTGGGGCTTACCTGGCGGGGGGGCGGGGGGGCAGTGACCTCAGGATGCAGGTGTGCCACATTCCAAGAATGGTTGGCCTGGGGGTGGGGATAGGTCCAAAGCTACAGAAAGAAAGACCCAGAGAGGCAAGGCTACCCGCCTAAGTCTGCCCCGCTGGGCAGAGAGGAGAAAGGAACTCCAGCCTGCCTAATTTCAGAGACTCTGTCCCCAAATACTAGGTCATAGTGACCTCAGGTAACACCCAGCTGAGTAAACAGGTGCTGTTTTTTTTATTCCCTTTCAAGTTCAAGAAGCCAAGAGAGGATCTAAGAGTGAGGAAAGAGAAGAAACTTGTCTGGATGCCCCAGCGGTGAACGACAGGTCTGGAACCCAGATCTCAGCGCGTCCCAGATGTCACCTCCCTCAGGAAGAACCACCTGGGAAGACGAAGCTGACCCACGCCCGGTGGGGCTGGAGGTGGGGACGGGGGCCGCGGGGACAGCGCAGCCAGCCCTCCGGGTGGCACCGGCCCTGCTCAGAGAAGAGGATTTCGGCTCGGAGGGTTTGCAGGCTGGTAAGGGACGTCAGTCTGGACAAGCAGCTGCCTTCCAGGGCCGGCAAATCCTGTACAGACTTGCTGCTCGCCGGCTCGACATCCCCAGACGTTAGCTGCTCGGAGGGGAGAGGCTTCGGATCTGCCCTGGCTCCGCTCCCAAACAGCTGGGATTTATGGGCAGGCCCGTGGGGCAGAACGGAGACGGTCTCCAGGCCCGATTTCGGCGTCTCCACATGGGGCCCGTCCGCCCTTTCCTACCTCCCAGCTGACAGGTTAAGGGACACTGGAAATAGGTGTCTCCAGGGATGCCCTGAACTGAGGGCCCAGCTGCTCCTCCCGAGGACGGGGGGCAGCGTGGAAAACACACATGGTGGGGCCCATTTAAGCCCCCAGAGGTCTGGGTTTTAGCAGGTTCCAGAAGTTTCTTACGGATGCTGCCAGCCGGCCAGATGGAAGCATCTCTGATCGAACCTCACGGAATGACAGTCACCGGTTACAGGTGGGGAAACGGAAGCACCGGAGGGGCCGAGCGTGGGAAAATGCTTCCAGCCTGACCCCTGCTTGTGCTCGCTTGGTTTGTAGCTTAAGGGAAGGCCCCGGCCCCCCGCCCCCAGGCTCCGGGCTCCTCATGTTTACCACGCAGACATGACGGGGCTTCCTTAGTGGCACTGCTGCAAAATGGAAAAGTCCTCAGCGCAGTGACTGACAAGGTAAGCGTCTGATTAACTAGTCGTGGGGGACCAGGCAAGGGAAATAAATAACGGTACCTAGTAGGACGTAGGATTTCAATCATTGTTGAAATTGTTGCAGTCGTTGTTGCTGCTATTTCTTTCATATTTTTTTTACACGACTCAACACTATTTACCATTCTTTCCTTTGTCCCCTGCTAGAGGAAGTCACTCCCCAAAACACAAGCTGGTCCCCCCTCCCCACCCCTTCCCTGTGACTCAGATCTCCTTTTGTTCTCATACTTCTCCTCTCTCACTGGGTCAGCCTACAAAGACCTGGACAGACCCAAGGGCCCGACCCGCCACCAAACCCCTCTGGAGTTGAGCATCCGAGAGAATGGGCCTATGCCACAGTCCCTGGGCCTATGCCACAGTCCCTGGCAAGGACAGGGGTGACTCTAGGGACACTGGCCCAGGGCCTGGCCCCAGGGCATCTCCAGTTCAAACCTCCTGGGCCCCTCTGTGGGGAGACACCCCATGGAGAGAGCAGGCCGGTGTGGGTGTGGGGCCCTGGGCGCATTGGCATGTGCGAGCGCGAGTGCAGGCGCGTCCTGACTCCGTGCGCCTGCGTGTGTGCACATGTATTTGCAGGCCCGGGCCAGGCAAACCTACCACACTGCCGTCGGGTGGAGAGAAAAAGGCACCCAGGCTTCCACCTCCTCCGTGGCCACAGGTGTGTGCCACACGTTCGCCAAGCACACGAAGGAGGGTGGGAGGAAGGAACACAGGACCGGGTGGATGAGCGAGAACCGCGTGCCTCAAAGGGAAGCAGGCGGAACGTCCGTTAACCCAAAGTCTAAAGCCGGGGGCTGTGACGCGTGTGCCTGGAAATAGCCGAACCTTCGTCCGAGGTGGTGCAATCATGAAAGTCCTACAGATTTTACCGTTCGACGAGCCTGGATGAGAATCGCAGCCCAAGCAGCTTTGTCTCTCTAGGCAACACTTGCTTTGTCTGTAAATCAGGGATGTCAATTTCTAGTTAATAAGATTGTGCTGAAGATTAAATAAAATGCCATATGGGTGTTAAGTGCCAAGCACAGTACCTATTACAGGAGAATTTAATAAGTCCTCCCTCCCGCTTCCTCTGTTCCTTCCTCCCTCCCTGCCTGCTTTCCTTCCTTCCTCCCTCCTTCTTTCTCTCTTTTTTAAAAATTTTATTTATTTATTCATGAGACACAGAGAGAGAGGCAGAGACACAGGCAGAGGGGGAAGCAGGCTCCATGCCGGCAGCCCGATGTGGGACTCGATCCCAGGACCCGGGGTCACACCTTGAGCCCGAGGCAGATGTTCAACTGCTGAGCCCGCCGGGCGTCCCAACTCCTTCGCTCCTCCCTCCCTCCTTCTCCCCCCCCTTTCTCCTTTGCTTCGCTCTTTCCTTCCCCCCCTCCTTGCGTGCCTTCCTTCAGGGATGCAGCGATGGATTACCTTTCAAAGCACCTTGCCAGACCTGGTGGCCAGATTGCCGAGGGCTGGGATGGCATCTGGGGGGGACCAGCTTGAAGACAGGAGGATTCTAGATGGGCTCTATCCTTGTTTGCAAACTTCAGGGCCTGCTAGGATTTCACTAGTGCCGTTCACTTCCTTTAAGAGTCAATGTAGTGCTCTGGAAAGAAGAAATTAGCAGCATAGACAACGTTGGCATTTTGTCCTTTATGATCCATAGCCCATGTCCCTTCCCCTTCCTGGTCCTCACTTGGCCTGTCAGATGGGGGCACGGAACTCCGTCAGCTCCCTTCCAGCTCGACGAGGCTAGGTGAGAACACGGACATCCTGGGTGCTGGAGGGGAGCGGCTCGGTGTCCAGCGTGCAGGGCCCGGGATGCCCAGGGGGGCAGATTTGATACCCGGCTCCTACTCAGGTCACATGAGAGTGACAGCCAGCAGGATCCGCTCTCCAGATGCGAGGCAAGGGAGCACCCTTCAGGAATGCTGCCGGCTGCTAGAAAGAGCCGGTAACCATAGCAGGGGCCGCTATGATCCCTCAAGCATTCACCGCGTTCCAGGACCCGCACTTGGTGCGTTAGGTGACACCGCTGGCCTGTAAATGTGCGGTCAGTGCCGCTGCTCTCAGCCCCATTTTGTAGACCCTAAGGGACGCACGGGCTGTGAATCAGACCCAGGGCTGGGCCCCCAGCAGTGGGGCTGACCGGGCTCCATAAGACGCAACCTGGGCCCCGCAACCACCACCAGAACCTTGAGCAGGAGCTGCCGACGGGCGACCCTTTATGCACACGTTGCACGCCCTTCCAGCGCCTTTCCCCGCATCCCTCCCCCTGCCTCTCAACAGCACCCCAGAGCGACCTTGTGATGGGATCGAGCCCATTTTGCAGACAGGTCAGCAAGACCCTGGGAATGCGTTGCTTGCGGGAGACACACGTCGTAGGTGATGGAGGTCATGCCAGGATGCTGGACCCCAGACGTAGCTGTTTCCTTCAGGGTGACGGCCAAGCACCCTGGAGCCACGTGCGTTTGTGCATCCCGCTGACTGTCTGACCCAGGCTGCCGGGCTGCTGGCTGCTTGTCACCCGCCTGACAGTGAGCTGTGGGAGCACGGGGTGGAGGCTGGACCCCCGCTCCTGCCCTGTCTACGCTGGCCGCCCCGCTCTGCATGCCTGCTGGAAGGTCCCCCGGTGTCCCCTGAAACCTGAGGGCCACCCCGGGGGATGGGGATTCCTCACCTGTGGGCCTCCGTGGGCTCACGTGCCATTAATCACCGCTCCGCTCCCATAAATGCTGTTGTCTCCCATCGCGGGCCAAGGCGGGCCCCTGGGAGAAACTCTAGAAACAGAAGGGAAAGCACACGCCCCAGCGCCAGATGGGAAGGAAGAGGCCGAGGCCAATGCCACGTCAGGGGAGACCTGCTCAGCGGCCTGCAGGAAAGAGCTTGGCCCGGAGACCTGTCAGCCCTGCAGAACCTCAGCCCCGGATCAGCTCAACCAGGACTACCTCCTGATGCCCTCTGTTGGTGTCTTCCAGGAATGGTACAATGCTGGAGATGCAGAGAGGAGGCTGCAAGCGTGGGACACGGATGCGAACCCCATACTCACACACACATCCGCACCAAGCTCCTCTGGACTCGCAGAGCCCTCAGACCAGGATCATGGACCAACCAGCGGGCGTGTGCAGGCACTTTCCAAACCTCTGTGCCCGGCCCCTTGGTTTTTGAAAATGAGGACACAGAGGTTGTGCGAGGCAGTCACCTTCCCAGTGGAGCACGGTGGCCGTCACTGTGCGCGGGAGCGGAGTGGGGGCCGGTCCTCCCTCCACCCCGTCGCCTCTCCTCTTCCCTTCAGCCCCGCGTAGGGTGCATTATCCTCTCCCCTCGACAGGGGAGGGGAAGGAGGTGCAGAGAATCACAGAACGTGCCAAAGTCAGTAAAGCTACTAGTTGGCAGTTCTACGATGCTATTCCAGGCGGTTTGGCTCAAGGATCCGTGCTGCCTCGCGTCTTAGCTAGAGCCTCAACTCGAAGCTGGATCCCCTAACCTTCAATCTTGTGACCTTTACACAAATGTGGACAAAATATACGTGTTTGGTCTTTCCCGGACCGCACAGAGACACGAAGAACGGATTCTAGGCCCACGGCCTGGGTACCGCTGGGAACATCATGCTCATTCCACTAAAGGACACCGTATTTTCCCACCTGTGTTTAGAACCATTTGAAAGACAGACACAGGAGCCAAGAGACAAAATCAGGCTCTCAGCACCGTTACTGTCAAATGTCTTGGATCATGTTGTTGTGTTGCACAAGAGGGCCTGCCGGGACCTCGCCCCTGAATCAGCCCCCGCAGCTGGAGGTGCCTCCACCGCAGAGGAGAACCGGCCCAAGGAAGCTTGGCACGTGGCCCAGAGCAGCTGAGAACGTGCCCTCGTGCAGACACGCAGACCTGCGAACACGCGCGAACAAACAAACGTGCACGTTGAGCTCCGCAGGCCCCTGTCTTTCGGGGGAACCCACCAACCAGATGTCACTTATCCTCCCTGGGGACCATCCGCAGGCTGGGAATATGGCACTAATGGAAGTTCCCCCACATGGAAACAGAAGCCGAGCATAAGCGACTCCACTGCTATTTCGGGTGTCCGCTCATTCAGAGCGTGCAAAACTCTTCTGCACGTTATCTGCGCACTTGGCCGAAGGGGGGGCAGCACGATCTAGCGTCCGCAGGGTGCCGAGGCCCCTTTAGAGAACGGTTTTCAAGCAGTGAGTTATACCTAGCGTGTTACATCCTAGCTTGCAACGAGTCGTTCTCTATTCCCATCCGCAGATCCCCGGAGGGACTTGAACTGAATTCTAAAGCTTGCACTTCTGGAGTGTAGACTGGCCTTCCCTTATTTAGTGCAAATGACAGGTCTGGCTCTATGTAGATGAGTTGTAGAGCCGACTCAGGTGAGCCACATCGCAGCGCGAAGGACTGTGTTCACGGCGAGGCCCAATTTCACCTGCTTGAGATTTCTCTGGAAAGCCTCCTTTTGGGCGGCGACGTGTCAGACCCATTGCTTGTCATAAGTCACAGGAAAATCAATCCCGCTCTTTGGGAGGCGGACTCCATCCGAAAGCGATAGGCTTGTCACATTTAATTATTTCACCCTCCGCTCACCACGACGTGAAAGTGTCGATTTCACCCGCGGGGGAACGGGACCAGGGAAGAAAAATCGGCCCCAGTGTGGGGGACCAGTAAGTCACGGTTAACAACACGAGCAACCTTTGGGAGGTAGTTAAAAAAACAAAACAAAACAAACAAACAAACAAAAACCAAGTTTCTCCAGCAAGGAACCAGAGGGGGTGGGGAGAGATTTGCAGATTGGGTTTCTCCTAATTTTTCTCCCCCACCCCCAGAATTGGAATTCTAGAAAACATGTGCAGAAAAGGAACCTTGGAAGTTATCAAACTCCTTTAGGTTATCGACACAGTGACTGAGGGGTCCCTGACATCAGGTGACAATATTCATGACAGCACCGGCGGCGGCAGCAACAGCAGCCAGCGTCCATGCCACACTGATCGTGCTCCCGTCACTCCCCCAAGGTCCCCTCTCCAGTCAGTGGGAAAACAGAGGCCAGAAACTGGGTTTTCCAGTTGCTACTATTTTTATACTTTAAGGATGAAAGTAAGCAAGGCTCACATAGAGCAGCCTGACCATGCTGTAGTCTATCCCCCTTACGTACACACGCAGAGCATACGTTCCAATGACATTATTGGGTTCACTTAGGCATTGACCATGGCCTTGAAACCTCCTTCCACATAATCAGGACTCATAGATCCCTGCCTCCCCCCACCCTCCACTTAAAAAAAAAAATGTTGAAAACAGGAAGTTCATGACATAGTACAATGTCTTTTTTTTCCCCTCTAAGGTTTGGATATGAATAAAAACATATTCAAATTTTGTTATTTTTACCAATTGGGGCGATGGGTAAGGGGGTGAGGGGTTAAGATTCTTAAACCATAAGTTCCGAGGTTGTAGAAAATGGTGATTTGTTCCAAGCTGCTGGAGGCAGGAGACGAGAAAGCAAGAGTTAGAGTAAAGAGGTCTTTTCTACACAAAATGAAGGAATTGATGTAAGTGCGTGTCTCCATTGCAATTCGCGATTTCCCCCAACTCAGGAGTCTAGAAAGAGAGAACAATCTGATTTTTAAGGGACCTGATTCAGACTGATATAGCTTTGACTCTCCCCTCTGCTACTTATGCCTTGTGTGATTTTGGCAAGGATTTGACCTCTTTTTTAAAAAATTGTATATGTACATATATTTTTTTAATAGTATGTATATATTTATCCATTTTTAAGTGTACAAAACATTGGCATAATTTGCATTCGTACTGTTGTACAATCATCACTACTATTTATTTTGAAAACAATTTTATCACCCCAGACAGAAACTCTCTACTCATTAAACAATAACTCCTCATTAATCTTCTTTCCCAGCTCCATAATTTCTTTTCCATCTCTATGAATTTGCCTTTTTTCCATATAAGCAAAATCGTACAATACGTGTCCTTCTGTGCCTGCCTTAAGCCACTCAGCATCACGTTTTCCAGATTCATCTATATTGTCGCAGGTGTTAGCATTTCATTCTCTTTAAAGACGTACTCCTATCCCATCGCATGAATGTACCACGTTTTGTTCATCCGTTCCTCTGTTGATGGGCACCTGGGTTGTTTCTAGCTTTTGGCTCTTGGGAATAATGGTTGTGGGTTTGAAATCTTGGGAGTTTTCCAGGTGAATCTGAACCAGGGCTCGCATGTATGGAGGGCAAGGAGAGACTAAATGAAGAGTGTGACCACTCCGGACTGGTAGCAAGGGAACGTCCATACAGGCTCGTCCTGGGTGGCCACAAGATAAGCACATCTCTGCACCCACCCAGCAGAATCTTAAGTTCATAAGGAGGTCTTAACTGGATTTAGTCACACATATACCATCCAGATGGTCTTAGCAGCACATCACTCTCTCAAGGCCGTGTCCTTGAAAACAGCTCCCACTGTGCAAACAGTGGGCACGATGTACATTCAGAGGACAGGGAGGTGGGGAGGAGCCTCTGAGGGCCTAGGGCCAGCTTGCGGGTCAACTGGCCGTCATGTCCTCTTGATTACCTCCTCCAACAACGCTGCCGTTGAACACTGGCGTGCCATTGATGTGTGAGTCACTAATTTCAGTTATTTGGGGGTATAAACCAATATTCCTGGAAAGCAGAATTGCTGGGTCATATGGTAATTCTATGTTTAGCTCTTTGAGGAACCACCGAAATGTTTTCCACAGCAGCTGCACCATTTTACATTACCATCGGCAATGCACAAGGGTTCCCATTTCTCTACATCCTTGCCAACGCTTGTCTTTTTTTTCTTTTTTTTTTTTTTTTTGGTTAATTTTTTTATTGTAGCCATCCTAGGAGATGTGAAGCGGTGTCTTATAGTTTTGATTTGTGATGCCTTAATGAAGTTACTCCACCTCTTTGAAATTCAGGACCACCGTTTACAAAGTGGTTAGGGTGCTGCTTACTTTGTAGGTGTTCTGTGGAGAGTAAATGAGATCGTATTGTCTGAAACATAATAAAGCCCAGGAAAGGATGGATGACGGCCCTGATCCTGTTGGAGGTGTTGATGCCTTTGTCCATCCAATTGTTCCCTCCATTTGGAATATCTCCTCTTCTCACATTTCCAGAGTTTAAAATTTTTATCCATCCTCCTGCCTGTTGACACAGGAGTAAGGAAATATGCACTTGAAGTTAGAGGAGGGATACTGGGGTCCACGCTTTGCTGGCAAGGATCTAGGGGCACAGCAACCTCTGCTCATATTCGTTCTTCCTCTTCTTTATTCAGCAGACATGGGAAGAGCCACTTCCAGCATTCTAACATGTTTCATTAAAAATATTAATTAAACAATGGGATGCCTGGGTGGCTCAGTGGGTTAAGCGTCTGCCTTCAGTTCTGGTCATGATCTCCAGGTCCTGAGATCGAGCCCTGGATCAGGGTCCCCACTCAGCGTGGAGTCTGCTTCTCCCTCTGGTCACCCTCCACCCCACCACACTCGTGCCCCCCCCCTCTCTAATAAATAAATAAAATCTTTTAAAAAATATGAATTAATCAAGATACTGTTGAGAAGCCACCCCCCTTTTTCTTAGAATATTTTACTTTGTCTCCTAGATGATATGTAGGATTTAGGTATTTTTATTCAATTTCTAATCTATTGAGGCAAGATATGAGCAAGGACCAGATGGACACCATTTGCAGCAAGATATTGGGAATCTCTTAGAACTTCTCATGGGTGTGTTAAATTACAAGATACCAAGAGTCACAGGAGAATAAAACTTTCTGGACAAGACCTTTGGACACAAATATCTCTGAACAGGAAGCCATGGTTCCTTATAGTCTGGCTTTTCTGCCTCTATTGAATGTCCTTTCCCTGCTTAAAATAATGAGATGAGTTGATACATTTGAAGCATTTCGATTAGCACCAATCCTTTTATTAGGAGGTAAGAGTGTTGATTTGATTATTATCATGGTTGTGGGGTTCATCTTGCTATGTTCTGGTGTTGGAGCAAATGAAATGAGGGAGGGTTACAAATGATGCAATGGGGAACTTGGGATAATTGATAGAGTGGGATAATTTTTGAATCACTAACATGGTCTTACATTGCTTTACATAGTGTGGCTCTTCCTCGGTACCAGGAACTGAGCAGGAACGTTCTCCCTTCATGTTCTCCAGGAAGCATTGTTCCCGTAGAACGTGGGCAGCAAGAGAAATCAGGCCTCAGCCTTTGAGGTTCAGAGTGAGATTTTGGACCTTCCAACTTTAACAATGGCTAAAAAGAAAATGATTTTGTATTTCAGGATTCTGGACACTAAAAATGAAAGGCCTAACATCTGTTGCTGCCATGATGCCGGAAGCCACATTAGGGTAAACACATCCCTTAGGGTTCCGGAAAGCCAAGCTTTGGCCAAAACTACAAGGGAGAGTTGAGTCTTTATTATGGTCAGACTTTCATGGGAAATTTGTATCACCTTTTTCTTGGAAAATTTACTGATCACTCTTGGCAGCAAGTGATCTCTTCTACCCTGAATTTCCTAGTTAGTGTGTTTGAACATTCCTTAGAGCACTTAATCATTTAATATGTTTTGTGATATTAATTTACACACACGGCTTATCTTTCTTCTTAATCTCTAGGACCCTGGAAAACAGGGATTGCGGCTTACAAGTGTTATCATAGATCTAAAAATTTGTGGTACAGATGGATCACTTGGGGTACTAATATAGATCACTGATCTCTACCTATGGAGATTCTGATTCAGTAGATCTCACATGGCATCCAAGAATCTATTTTATAAGCAATCATCTCAGGTGATCCTATCACAAGTTTAAAGGCCACATTTAAGGTCACAACTTCTTGGGATCCCTGGGTGGCGCAGCGGTTTAGCGCCTGCCTTTGGCCCGGGGCACGATCCTGGAGACCCGGGATCGAATCCCACGTCAGGCTCCTGGTGCATGGAGCCTGCTTCTCCCTCTGCCTGTGTCTCTGCCTCTCTCCCTCTCTCTCTGTGTGTGACTATCATAAATAAATAAAAATTAAAAAAAAAAAAAAAAAAAAAAAAAAAAAAAAAAAAGGTCACAACTTCTTTGTGACATTGAAAATTATGTCTTGCACACAAAATGTATGCAGTAAGTGAGTTTTCAATTAATGCACCAGTAGACTAAAGCGTTGGCAACTTCAAGAATTACTCTTTTGGGCAAGTCTTATATCTGAAGAGAATCTTAGGAATGAATTGGGAGGGAAATAAAACGTGATTGATTGTCTCCCACTCAGTCAAATTCCTTGAGTGCCACGAGCTTCTTTACCATAATCCTGCCAAGCCATTTACACAAGAGGAAACTGAGGCTCAGAGAGTCAATCTCTTGCTCAAAGTTAATGAGCTGTTAAGTAACTTCACACCCTGATTCATCCTATTTTAAAATCCATGTCCTTTTCATGTCTCTAGGCTCCTCTGGGTAGAAGGCTCAGATGCTGTAGTCCAGAAAATGACCTCTCTCGGGGGTACTGAGAAAGGCATTTAACCTCTGTGTGCCTTAATTTACCATTTGCAAAATAAGGGCAAAGACACTTAATTAAATTGGGTGTATTATGAGAATTAATCAGTGGAGGCTTGAAATGGGAGGTGAAAATGTAAAAGCATCTAATCACACCATCATTATTATGAACAATAATAACATCATCAATGTTGGCTTCATAATTTAACCCACGGAGCATTGAACTACCAGCTCTGATTATTATTATTGATAATTAATAAGGATAAGACATGAGGTTAATGAGGGTTCTTTGTGGCTTTATATCTTTATAGGGTAGGAGGGAGGAAAATTAATTCTTTTCTTTATACCAAATGTAACTGGATTTGGATTTGTTGTCTATTTTTGTGTTTCTTGATGTCTCCCTTAAAATTCCTTGAGGCCCACTTGGAATAATGGAGTAAATGAGTCAGTCTGTAAAAGTCCGTTTTAAAGCCCACAGTGGCGGCAGCTGCAACACATGGTAGTTGAGACAGTGGCTCATCAGGGAAGTGTTGGTTCAGCCCAAAACTTGGCTATTTTCTGCAAATTAGAAGGACGTGCTTGAGGAAAGATAACCTCCTAGCAATTTGAGCCTCAGAGTTAGAAAACCACAGAGAGACGTTGCTCCATGACTGACCAGTCTACAAGGTTAGCTAAGTCTAGCATCTTCATGATCTGATCTGCAAAACAGGGATGACAGCCCTTGTTCAGCTTGCAAAGCTATTTTGGGGATCAAATGGTATGATGTATATGAAAGTCCTGTTGGTCATTTGCTCAGTTTGCAAGGGTGGCCAGAAAGAATCTAGGAATCTGAATTCCAGATACACCTAACAATTGTATGCTTTATTAATAGACTCCTAGCGAGTTATAAAGTCAGAGGAATGACCTGGGTGTAGTGTTGGAACTTGCTGCTCCAGAGAGACATCTATGATGCTCAGAAATCAGGCCACCCAGCTGAGACACCATCTGGGGCTGAGGTTGTCTCCCTGGGAATATGTGAGCAACTCAGCAGATCCCCCTCCTCAACACAGCAGAGACTCTAGTAACTTTGTAACTTACAGGAAGCTTGTTATGGAATGCATTTCTTAAACATAATTTGACCAGAGAAGTGGCACCATTTTTCCTTTTCATCTATTCTAGACTCAGCACCCATGCAGTATAATGCCAACTAGTATTTTGGACATGTAAGAAGCATAGTTCCAACGTTAGAAACTTGTAGAGTGAATGTGAACAGGGCTGCAATTCTTCACCCTTCTGTTTCCACAGCATTTGCAATACAACTCACCTATGCCCTCCATCAAGACGGAGTCTGGTCCCTTATCCCTTGAGTGTGGGCTTGCAATGTAAATTGGCTGAGAGAATATGATGGAAGTGACAGTACAATGGCTCTAAGTCTAGGCTTCATGAAGTTCTTTTGCTCACTTCCTTGGGAACATAACCATTGGCCATATAAAAGCCCTGTCTAACCTTTTAGAGGATCACACTCCTTGTAGAGGGGAACCCAGCTGAAGCCACCCATGAGCTATTTATAGTCATCTGCACTGACTGACACACAGCTGACAGCAGATGTACATGTAGGGTAAATTAAGACAAGAGGAACCACTCTGAGGGTGCCTGGTGGCTCAGTTGGTTAAGAGTCTACTTTGGCTCAGGTCATGATCCCAGAGTCCTGGGATCAAGCCCCACGTTGGGCTCACCGCTGAGCAGGGAGTCTGCTTCTCCATCATTCTCTGTACCCTGCCCCCACCCACCTTCCTGTTCATGTTCTCTCTCTCCCTCTATCTCAAATAAATAAATAAAATCTTAAAAAAAAAAAAGAGGAACCACTCTGTTGGTACACAAACACAAGAGAAATAATAATATTTGTAGTTTTAGGCCATTCAATTTGTTAGGCAATGGTTACTAACTCATATAAACACACAATGGAGATCTTCAAAAGTAATTTTTTTTTTGGTGACTTTATAAAAGGAAAACAAAGTAAAGGTGAAAAAATACTAACCTTGCATGTGTTTATCAGCAGCCAGATTTGTCTAATCTCTAGTTGAGGTTTTAAAATTTTTAAATTGTGATAAAATATCTGATTGCAGTTTTTATTGTTGAAAAACAATATGCCCTTTTTTGAGTAGAAAAGCTCTCAACCACCTATAGCGTGAATGTAAGAGGCCGTGTAATGACTATTCATCTCTTGATTCATTTAAAAACCAAACCGAAACACCTTTCTGGATACCTGCTCTGTGTCATAAGTGTTGGTCGGTGCTACAATATAAAGTAAACCAAGGCATGTTTGATGTATCATTTTTAATGAATTACTCTTTGGAAATCTCCTTTGAAATAAACCTAGAAGTTAGGCCATTTTAAATTGACCTCAATGGCCAATACAGATGAAATTCTCTGTGTGTATTCACTTAACCTTTTCCCCCCACGCCCCATGGATGATCAATTTTCTCATTTGAAAAGCAAACTTTTGGGGGCCAATGTGTCTTCCGTGTCTCTATTACTTGATATAAATAGGTTTCCTTATTTTTGTTCCCAGATCATCTATGACTGCTACAATGACCACATACCAATGACTTAACTCAACACAATGATATTCTAATGCTGAAAATTTTGGACACTGGATTTCAGCTCTAACACATAAAGAGGAATTACTTCAGTCTAAACAGTAAGAAAAAGCCAGACAAACTAAAAAATCAATGCCTTTTTTTGGACCCACTAGAGAACTGAGGCTGAGGGGCAAACTGCCACTCTGAGATCTGGAGAAACACTTTCATCCTGCAAGACACAGCTAGACGTCCTGCAAAAGCTGCTGGAGCCATAGACTGGGAGGAACATTGGAATGATAATTTCAAAGAATTGCAGGTAGCTGAGTCTGGCCCAGTATGGGAGTTAAAGGTGCCAGGGGACTTCAAGCTTAGGGCACCCCCTAAACTTTTATGGGCTTTACCTCCAGGAACCACTCCAGCATATTCTTATTTTGAAGACCTAAGAACAACCCCCTTCTATCTCTGATAGAGGGGTGGGAGGGAATGAGTAATCATTATAAAATACTCCCAGAGCCCCTCCATAACAACATCCGACGCTGCATGAGGATCATTTTCCTCACTGGGAGAAGGGAAAGGCCATTCTTATCATTCCAGCTCTTCCAGCATTCCTGTTTCACCTAAGGGGAGAAGGAGAATGGCATAGTCCATAGGCATCTGGGATTCAAGGAAATTGAGAATGCTTTAGTCAGAGAAGGGAATAGGAGGCAAGTGGAAAAAAGAAGTTATAGCACTGGAGGCAGGCACCTGTGAAGGTCATTGCCCTAAGACACAACGCTCCGTAAAACACAGAGATTTAATGAGAAGATTTCAGAGTGCTCCTGTGGTATCTGAGTAGTGGCATACCACTGCTAAGGTATCCACGTCTTAATCCCCAGAGCCTGTGGGTATGTTACCTTACATGGTAAAAGGGACCTGCAGATATGATTAAGTTAAACAATCCTGAGATTGGAGATTATCCTGGGTTTTCCTTGTGGGTCTTAAATTTAATCACAATCATCCTTATAAGAAGGAGGAAAAAGGTCAAAGCAAGAAGAAGGAAATGTGAAAAGAGAAGCATGAGATTGGAGTAATTCAAGGAAAGGGTCACCAGCCAAGAGATTGTATGCAGCCTCCAGAAGTTAAAAGTCAAATGACTGGATTCTCCCATAAAGCCTTTGGAATAAACCAGCCTTGTGGACATCAGTACTTAAGCTCAATGACATAGATTTCAAACTTCTTCTTTTTTTTTTTTTTTTTTTTTACGATTTTATTGGAGCACCTGAGGGGCTCAGCAGTTGAGCATCTGCCTTCGGCCCAGGGCATCATCCTGGGGTCCTGGGATCGAGTCCCGCTTTGGGTTCACTGCAGGGAGCCTGCTTCTCCCTCTGCCTGTGTCTCTGCCTCTCTCTGTGTGTCTCTCATGAATGAGTAAATAAATAAATAAATAAATAAATAAATAAATAAATAAAATATTGAGAGACAGAGAGAATGAGAGAGAGAGAGAGAGAGAGAGAGAGAGAGAGAGAGAGATTTTACTTATTTATTAAAGAGAGGGAGAGAGAGAGTGAGGTGGAGGAAAGGGAGAAGGAGTTAGAATCTGAAGTTGAGTGTGTGCTGACCACAGAGTGAGATGTGGGACTTGATCCCATGACTGTGAGGTCATGACCTGAGCTAGAACAAATAGTTGGCTGCTTAACTGACTGAGCAACCCACCACCCAGATTTCAAACTTCTGACCTCCAGAACTGTAAGAGAATACATCTGTGTGGTTTTAAGCCACTAAATTTAATTTATTATAGCAGCCATAAGATACTCATAGAGCTTCCTCTCCCCTACAGTTACACCTAAAGCAGCTGAGAAACAGACTCTTTCTGGGGACTAGTACATAAGGGAGCCCTAATTCTAGAAGGGAGACAAAAACAAGGACACTAGAGGAATTTGAAGCTTCTGGAAACTTTAAAAAAAAAAATATTTATGAGAGACACAGAGAGAAAGAGAGGCAGAAACACAGGCAGAGGGAGAAGCAGGCTCCATGCAGGAAGCCTGACGTGGGACTCAATCCTGGGTCCCTGGGATTAGGCCCTGGGCTGAAGGCAGCGCCAAACCGCTGAGACACCCGAGCTGCCCCAAAGCTTCTGGAACCTAAAGCCACACTAAACACAGTCCGATTCCTAGCCAGAGCACCATAAAACCTCACATTGAGAAACTATTTATCAATAAAATAAAATAAAATAAAATAAAATAAAGAAACTATCATATTTCTTGTTATCTGATCCCAACATGTCTGCCTTACAAGACATGCCAAAACATAACAAAAAACACAGTCTGAAGTGACAAAACTAGCACCAGAATAGCCTCAGTATGACATAGCTGTTTGGGGAACTATGAGACAAGGAATTTAAAATAACCCAGGTGCATATGTTAAGGACTCTAATGGAAAAGGTATACAAAATGCAAGAACAGATGAGCAATATAATTAGAGATGGAAACTAGACAAAGAAGAGAAGTTTAAGCCTTAAAGCAAGCAGAAGAAAAAGAATAATACAAATTAGAGCTGAAATCAATGACATTGAAAACAGGAAAAAATGGAAAAAAAAAGTCTGGTTCTTTGCGAGGATCCATGAAACTGATAAAAGTCTAGCTAGGCTAACCAATAAAAATAGAGAGAAGATATAATTTTCCAATATTAGAAATGAAGGGGAGATCATGAATATTGATCCCATGCACATGGAGAAGAGACTAAAGGAATATTATGAAAAAAAACTTTATGACCAAAATTTAACAACTGAGATGAAATGGATCAATTCTTTGAAAGGAAAAAACACAGAAAGAAATATATAACCTGAATATACTCGTGTATGTTAAAGAAATTGAATCAATAATGAACAATCTTCTGAAAAAGAAAATACCAGGCCCGCAGAGTTTCACTGGTGAATTCTACCAAATATTCCAGGAAGAAATAATATCAATTCCCTACTCTTCAGTAAATAGACACTGATGATTGGGGGGAGAGGGGAGACAGTTTGCAAAATAACTCTATGAGACCAGCATTACCCTAATATCAAAACTGAACAAAGACATTACAAGAAGAGATTAACTACAGACCCATATCTCCCATGATCATAGATGTGAAAATTCTTAACCAAGTAATAGCAAATAAATTCCAACACTGTATAAAAACAATGATACAGTATGACCCAATGGAATTAATCCCAAGTATGGAAGTCTGATTCAACTATTGAAATCAATGTTATCAACTATATAAATGGATTAAAGAACAAAAACCATATAATCATGCCAAGTGACACTAAAAAAGCATTTGAAAAAAGCCAACACTAATTCATGATAAAAATACTCAGAATATTAGGAATAGAGAGGAATTTCCTTAATTTGATAATGTACAGCTACAAAAATCCTATGGTAACATCATACTTAATGTTGAGATATAGTGCACTCTCCTCTCAAGATTGAGAACAAGACAAGAATATTGTCTCTCATCACTTCAATTCAGCCTCATAATGGAAGTCCCATCAAGGGCAATCAGAAACGAAAGAGCCATAAAGTACACAGATTGGGAAGGAAGAAGTGAAACCAACCTTATTCTCCAATGACATGATTATCTATGTAGAAAATCCCAAAGAATCAATAAAAAAAATGTCCTGAAACTAGTACGTGATGATAGCAAGGTTTCAGGACACAAGAATAACACACAAAATCAACTGCTTTCCTATAAACCAGTAATGAATTTTACTATAAAAATACCACTTACAGTAGCACCCACAAAATGAAATATTAAATATAAATCTAACAAAATATGTTATAATATCTGTATGTGAAAACTACAGAACACTTATGAAAGAAATAAAAACAGAACAAATAAATGAAGAAATATTTCATGTTCACTGACTGGAAGATTCAATATTGTTAACATGTCAGTTTTCCCCCAACTTGATCTATAGATTCAATGCAATCACAACCAAAATCCCAGCAGAGTATTCTGTAGATATTGCAAAACTCATCCTAAAATTTATGCAGAAAGGCAAACGATCTATAATAAACAACACAAAATTGATGAAGAATGAACTTGGAAGACTCTACTCCGTAATTTCAAGTCTTATTATGAACCTACCGTAATCAAGACACTGTGGTATCAGTGGAAGAAAATAGATTGAGCAACAGGATAGAAAGAGCCCCAAAAGAAACCTGAAGGAATACAGTCAACTCATCTTTGACAAAAGTGCAAAGGCAACTTAATGAAGAAAGAAAGACTCCTCTTTTCAACAGGTGGTGCTGGGTCAAGCGGACACCTGTATGTTAAGAAAACAAAAAAACAAGAACAAAACAAGAATTAGACACAGACCTACCACAAAAATTAAGTCACAATGGATTTTACACCTAAATTTAAATGTAAAATCGTAAAACTTCTAGAAACGAGAGAAAATCTACATGACCCTGGATTTGAAGTTGAGTCTTTGGCTATCATAACAAGAGAAAAAAAATTAAAAATGAATGATCCATAGAAGAAGAAAAATGATGTTAATCTTCATTAGAATTAAAAAAAATTCCTCCACATATCACATCCGTGAAAGAATGAAAAGACAAACCACAGCCTGGGAGAAAATATTTGCAAAACACATATCTGAACTTGTATCCAAATATACAAAGAACTCTCAAAGATGGGGTAATAAGGAAACAAATCAATTTAAAAATAGGAAAGGATCTAAACATGCTTCACCAAAGAAGACATACAGATGGCAAGTAAGCATATGAAAAGACGCTCCACACAATTTATCATTAGGAAAATGCTAATTAAAACGAGAAACCACCACACACCTATCAGAATGGCTTCGATCCAAAAAGCTGACAATACCAATGTCTGGCAAGAATTCTGTGCAACAAGAACTCTCATTCACTGTTGGTAGGGATGCAAAATAATACGACCCCTTTGGAAGACAGTTTGGCAGTTTCTTGCAAAAGTTAAACATAGCCTTACCATACGCTTTAGCAATCTCACTCCTAGGTATTTACCCAACTGACTTGAAAACTCATGCCACACAATAACTAGCGTTTAAATATTTATAACAGCTTTATTAGTAAATGCCAAAAAAACTGATATCAACCAAGATGTCCCTCAGTATGTGAATGCACAAAGAAATTACAATAGGTCCGTGTAGTGGAATATTATTCAGCAATAAAAGGGAATGAGCTTCCTGGCCAAAGACATGGTTGATCTTAATATGGTCAAGTGAAGGAAGCCAGTCAAAGAAGGCTACAAATTGGGCACCTGAGGGGCTCAGCGGTTTAACACCTGCCTTTGGCCCAGGGCGTGATTCTGGGGTCCTGGGATCGGGTCCTGCATCGGGCTCCCCACAGGGATCCTGCTTCTCCCTCTGCCTGTGTCTCTGCCTCTCTCTGTGTGTCTCTCATGAATAAATAAATAAAATCTTTTTTTTTTTAAGGCTACATAGTGTACCATTTCTTTTATAAAATATCCTGGAAAAGGCAAATCTACAGGAAAGGTAAATAGATAAGTGGCTGCCAAAGATTTGAATTAGGCAGAAGACAAATAGGTGAAGGACGGGCCATACTTTAGGACAGGGGAACTGTTCTGTATGATACTCTAAGGAGGGAAATATGACATTAGGTACTTGTCAGAACACACAGAGCTTTATGGTGCCATGCGTGAACCCTAACGCACGCAGATTTAAAAAAATAATGTGGGAGTAAAGAGAATCCCAGGATGAAATGCAGAATGTCACAGAGGAATCTAATTACTTCACAAATACATGACACAACCTCACCGAAGGGAGTTGTGGTGGGGGAGAGGTGTTAATAGGGAACCTTGGAAATGAGTGAGGGCAGAGGACGAAGGGCAAAAGGAACTGTACATAAGCACTGTACCCTAGTTGAAATGTTGTTTCCCACAGAGTACAAATTAGCCCTTGGGACCACTGTGACATACACCGAAACTAAAGAATGAAGTAAATGATGGCAGAGAGTAGGATCCAGCTTTCCCTCTGTTCTCTCTGGCGGGGGGTGGGATTATGGACCAGCCAGCAGGGGCTGGAGTGATAGGATCAGAGTTAGCAACATCAGGATGGACTCAAGTTGCTTAATATGGATACAGATGGTCACAGAGAAGTATTTATAGATGTGAGTACACACAAGGGTGAGCACAGCAGCTATGCGTCCTTGCTGTGTCAGCCGAGGGGCTCTACGAGATGAAACCCCAGGAGCCTCAAGCATATGCAGCGCCATACATTTGTTCCTAGTACCATTCTCCACCAACAGTAACCAGGGCCCCTTGGAGGAAAGTCTCACTCGAAGACCGTGGCAGGAAATGCCCAAGATGAGCCTGGGAAGTCTCGTGATGCTAGAATTGAAGGCCTGCACACATGTGCTCGCACGCACATGCACACACACGCACACATTAATGGGGATATGTCAAAGGGACACAGGAGCCACTAGTAAAAGCTCCCAATGGCCAATGTTGTGACAACTGGAACAACACAAGAGATTTTACGTGAGACTTAATTAGAGCCTAAAGTATTACATAAGGATCCATGAGTCACACTGATGTAGATAAATGGTTTAAGGAGATAAATAAATGCAGGGATATAGACAAATCTCTTGTGCAGAAGAATCTCAGATAATTTTTGTGGAAAATCATGTACGGGAAGGGGGAAGGGGGGAAAGACTGGAAAGGGAGGAAGGGGAACTGTAGAGTGGAGGAGCCCGAAAAGCACCGCCTTAGCCATGTGATCAAGCTGAACGTCATCAGCGATGAGTCCTGTGGATAACATGCACCCTCGAGATGAGGTGATGAAAACGGCATCTCATCTCCGAGATCTTCCTCTCCCAAGCCCACACGCCCGGTCCAATCAGGAGGAGAACATCGGAAAAATCCCCACTGAGGGCCACTCCATGAAATTGCCCGAACAGAACTCCTCCAAACTGTCAAGGTCATCAAAAATAAGGAAAGTCTGAGAAATAGCTCAGGGAAGGAGCTAAGGAGACCCGACGAATGAATGCAACATGGAAATATGGGACAGCTGTAGGGTGTTCGGTAAAAACTAAGGAAGCCTGGGGGTGCCGCAAAGCTTCCTGACGTTAGATGCGAATAACAGGGAGCGCCTGTTACCCAAGGTTACCCAAGGTTACCCAAGGTTACCCAAGGGGCTTATATGGGATCTTTATGGGTTTTGTGTACATCCGAAAGTATTCTAAAATTTCAAAAGCTCATCTAAAACATGCTGGGAACCGCAACAAGGTTGGCGAGGAGAATATTTTTTTTTAGGTAGAAGAGGAAGCCAAGGGGATCAGCATAGTGTATGGATGTCGGGCAGTGCTGGACGGATCTGGGTCTGAGGTCAATCCTGCTACTATCGGGACGGGTGCTGCTGAGCCTCCGACGTAGCCTTTATTTCCTCATCTGTTAATTGGGTGCCATGTGATGATTACAGCGGAATTGTCTAGGGCATGTGGCACATATGCCATCTAGCTGTGGCTAGGGCTGGAACTGCTACTGTCATCACGACGTGACGCCTGTTGGTTTGGCCACCCTGGGGATTATCAGCCTCCACTGGGGCCGTGTCTGTGCGTCCTTGGATCACTGCCGCATGAAGAGAGGCCTTCCTGGTATTCAGCCCACGTCCGGTCTGCTGTCCTTCGAATGCGTCCCCTCTCGGGGAGACAGAAAAGCAGACGCCCCCCTTTCCTTGAAGGAAGACATGGTTTATGCAGTCAGATTTCTACGCAGACGCAGGGCTTCTCGCCTATCTTTTGCGTTCCTGTAAGCGGGTCCCGTTACTATTACCACTGAAAGAGACTTGAGGCTGAAATATTTATTATGATGTTATAAATAACTGTCCAATTGTTTTCCTTTTTACAAAAACAACAGATATTCGCCGTAGCAAGTCGATAAAAGGCTAAGAATCACAAAGAATGGAAAACCGCCCATAGTGCCAATCGTCATAAAGTCTTAACCACCCGCTTTCAAAAACTAACGTGTGCCTGGTACACACACACACGATCGTGCTTGCGTGCCTAGATGTCGTCACACCGAAAATTTCCAACTGCTGCACGGAATTCCACATAAAAATGGCTGTGCCATAGTTTATTAGTTCAATCGCTTGCTTTTGGTTTTTGGGGAGCTTTATTTATTTATTTATTTATTTTTAGATTATAAATAGTTTGGTGATAAACATCCTTGTAATTATATCTTTATGTATGTTCTTAATTATGTCCTTGGGGTGGTGTGTTATTTGTCATTGTTACTTGGGATCACGAGGATCCTAAAATCAGCACCCTTCTTAGGCCAGAGGAAGAGGGCGATGGAAGATGAGAGGGAAGGGGGTTCAGAAGGAATATTTGCATAATTCGGGGTAAAACAAAACGAAACTTGTCTCTACGCGAGGATGGACTGCAAGTGTCTGCGCGTCTGTCTTATTCTGGTGGCAACCATTCCAGCTGCGGTGCCTTTTGTCGTCAATACGCTTGGCTATGAATCTCAGTTATGCACACCAGCAGCGTGACTCATTGATCCATCTGCAAAATGGGCTTGTCTTGGGAAAACTCAAAGAAACAAATACACATAAATCTCCCTGCATCTGGTACAAGCCCAGTGGACAACGGATGACCTCCACCTCAGTGATGCTTGGGTCTTCCCCCATCCCACAGCAAGGCATTTTCACTCTCAACTTTGGGTAGTTTATTATGCCCAGGCAATATTTTCCTTCTGAGAAAATCAAAAGCACATGTTTCTCCTTCTTTCTGCGTCCTCACAGCTTCAGGCCTTTCTGAGACTCCTACGACCGCGAAGTCACTTCCATTATAATCAGGACTAGAACAGTATCTGCCCTTGACAAATAGGGTTTTAATCCAGCAAGGGCTCCCCAATATCTCAGGGTCCAAAATGCTTTATCTGGCATTTTCTTAGCCCGTGTGTGGGTAAGGAAGAAAAGGCAGGATGCTATGCACAGCTGAAATCTAATGAGCCCTGAAAAATTCACCCCTTGCTTCTCCCCATCTTTTTTATGGAGAGCTACCCATTTTCAAAAATTTCAGTTTTACATCAGAAAGGACCTGAAGGGGGGCACCTGGGTGGCTCAGCAAGTGAGCATCTGCCTTCAGCCCAGGGCGTGAGCCCTGGGTCCCGGGATCGAGTCCTGCATCGGGCTCCCTGTGTAGAGCCTGCTTCTCCCTCTGCCTGTGTCTCTGCCTCTCTCTCTCTCTGTGTCTCTCATGAATAAATAAATAATTTTTTTTTTTTTTTTAAAAAGGAAAGGACCTGAAGGAAAGGACGTAAGCTGGGTAGTCAGGCATATCAGAGCACTACCCTATTACCCCTATTTACTTGCTTTGGGATCCTGGGAAAGTTAATTGAGGTGTCTGAGCCTCAGTTTTCTTAAGTGTACAGCAAGGTTAATAACAGCTGCTTGGCACCGAGGTCATGGTCGTGTGAAATGCAGAGCGCAGGGCCCGGTCCACAGTACCACATGCCCATCCGCTGGCTCTCATCCATCACAAACATTCTTTACTATGCCTCTGCCAAGGTTACCCAAGGGAGAGAGGAAACCATTCCTCCATGTGTCCCTCCCCGTGAGCTTTCCAGAGTGCTTTAGGGACCACAGCTGCCTAAGCTGCCTAAAAGCCCGGCTAGCCAGACTCGTTCCTTCATCCGTTCACCTAGCTTGTGCCAGGAATGATGCCCACATGGAGGATGCCCCGGGGGAGCACCTAGCCTGGTGTGGGAGACGACGAGGAGCCCTGCGATTATAACCCAGCATCAAAGGATTTGTGTGTCACCGGGGGGATATGCAAGGGCTTGGCAGGGCGTTGAGCAGGGTCACCTAACCCTTGTTGGGGACCGCGTCCTGAGGGACAGCTGAGCTGAGTTTGACGATCCAGGATGAATTAGGTTGATAGCGGTTCAGTCGTGTGACTGAGCTTTGTGACAAATCCGAAACATACTTTTATTTTACAAAGGTAGACCCTAAGGTCCAAAAAGATGGACTCACCCGACTAGCCAGAGTGTGCACGTCAATAAAATCTGCAGGAATCTGGCTCCCGAGCTCAGGGTCTTGCCCCTGGGCCACGCTGCCCCTTCCAGGCCCAGAACGTGGCCTTGGTGGTGCAAGTCCCAGCACCCTGCTGGGGCGGCTGCAGCCCAAGGAAAGGAAGCCCCGTAGCATGACTTCCAGCTTCCTTATGCCCCCTCCCTTCTTTTTTTTCATGCCAAAACTCTTCCCTGTCAATGGTTATGCTGGGGATTTAGAGAAGGCAGGGACTCAGCTTTGCTTCCCATGCCCAGCTCCAGACGTGGGTTGTGGGAGCCTCGGCTACCCCCTCAGTCATCATTCCTTCTTCCGGGGACAGAGTTATGGCCCCCGGGAGAGGCCTGTTCCACCAGAGTAGTCAGTTAGTAATGAGCTTCATGCTGCTTCTCCGCCCGGCTCTCCAGCCCTGCCCCACCCCCGCAGCTCCTAAGTCACCTTCATCTGGCAGCTGGAGCCTGGGGGGAGTGTATGTGTGGGGGCGGGGGCGGGTGGGGTGGCCCAGCAGCAGGGATGCCCCCTAGGTCCCCTGTGTGTCCACTGGGTGTGAGCCAACCCCAGGGGAGGGGGCTTCTGCTCCGTGGACCCCTGCCGAGGGCAGACGGACCTCGGTGCATCAGATCTTGTGCCTCCCTCCCTCCTGAGCAGCCTGATGCCCACCAGGCCCTGGTCCTTCTCTGCGGGAATCCCAGGAGCCCGCTGCTGAGCTGTTCCTACTGCATGATAGGACTACACGCTGTCACAAGCATTCCAATAGGGCACATCAATAGCAGCTCGGCCACCATTTACTGGGAACGTGCTACATGCAGGATAGTATGGTCATTACCTCTCTGTTCTGTACATGCTGAGATTACGGCTCAGAGAGGTTAAGTAGCTGGTCCGTCTTCCCAATTGAAAGTGATAGATTCAGGACTTTACCCCAGCAGCATGGCTGCGGACCCTGCACCCCCACCGACCGTCACGGAGGAAGAGGAGCTACCGTTTGAGCACTTACTGTGTGCCAAAAGTTGGGCTGAGCCCTGGGCGTGGATTACCTTCGTGGCTTCCCTCAACTAGCCTAGGAGGCAGGTTCTGTTATCATCTCTGTCTTAGAAACGAGGGCCCTGGGATTCAGAAAGGTTAAGAGATGTTTTAGGTCACACAGCGGAAGAGGGTGGTGGATCTGAGAGTAAAGTCCCAGGCAGCCTGAGCCCGGAGTCCGTGCTCCTAGGCCCCATCCTATTGCATCTGTATTGGGATGAACAGTGTCCCTCCCAGAGTTCACATCCGCCTAGAAACTCAGACTGTGACCTTGCTTGGAAATAGCATCTTTGCAGATATAATTTGGTTAAGATGAGATCATCCCGAATTAGGGGAGACCCTGGATCCAATGGCCGGTGTCTCATACAGAAGAGAAAGGAGAGGACGTTTCAAACACAAAAGCACAGACGCCCCAAGAGGGAAGATGCCCGCGTGAAGACAGAGGCAGAGATTGGAAGGATGCAGCTACAAGCCGAGGCTTGCTGGTCACCGGCACGTGCTGGAAGGAGGCAGGGAAGCATTCTCCCCTGGGGGCTTTTCGGGAGCATGGCCTTGCCAGCACCCTGATTCTGGACCTCTAGTTTCCAGACCTATTGGCGGAACCAATTTCTGTGGTTTTAAGCCACCAGATACGCTGTTGTTTGCACAATGGTCCTGGAAAACTAAGGTGCCATTTGAGTACCATGTTATCTTCTTAAAAACAGGAGACTAGGCTTCGCGCTCCCATGGAGTTCTTTCTGGCCCCAAGAAGTATGATTTTACGATTCTCAATTAAACCAAAGGTTCTGGGGCTCCTGCAGTAAATGGTCTTTGGGAAGCCATGGCTACGACCTCGGGTTTAGCAGCACGACTCCCTCCTCCACCATCACGTGGTGTTCTCGGGAGTCAGGAGGATGGAGCTGAGTTTTCCAACGGAGAGGTCTTGGATGAGTCAGTTCACCTCTTAGCCTCAAGGTTCAAATCTATAAAAATAGGAGTCGCTATAGCCTTGAAATCGTGAGGGTTGAATGAAGCAGTGGACGTATAGTACCTGGCACGTGGAAAAGCAAAATAGGTGCATCAGCCCCCCGCCTCCACTTCAGGCAAGTGTGTTTGGAAGGAGGTGGCGTTTGTGCAAGGACGTTCCCCACGGGGAGGGGCCAGGGCTGGCTGGAGGTGGTGAGCGAGGGAGCCCAGGCGGTGTCACGGGGTGGCCTGGAGACGTCTGCTGCTGGGGGGTGGGGGCAGTGGGCAGGGTCCAGGAGGCCAGGGCAACGAGACGGCTGCGCCCCGGGCCCCAGGAGAGATGCCACGGCAGGGGAGGGATCCCCCAGAAGCTGCGCCAGCTGGGCCTGCAGCTCTGCCGTAGCGTGTCGCCGTACCTTTCTATATTTAGATTCTATCTTTGTCAAGCTAGAAGACTCGTTTGACAGGGCTCTGGCTTTCCATGTCTGAGAAGCCACTCATCCACAGAGCTCGGGGTCCGGGGGAGAGGGAAAGGGGAGGGGATCTGGCCCCTCTCCCCCGCTCCGAACAGATGGGATGGGAACAGGGCCCTTCCACATGCCCCGCCAGGATGCCTGAGCCTTGGCAGCCGTCCCAGGACACGGACAATGGGGTCTGATGGCAGCGTCTCAGGCCTGGCTCTCCCCAGGCCGGGGCCTCTCCTGGGCTGGCCCAGCCGCTTCTGCAGCCTCAGGAAGGGGGTCTGGGGAGAGAAGACTGCAACGAGGCAACTCCTGACAGCTTCTCGGGAAAACTAGGACACAGCTTGTGGGATCCCAGCCCAGCGGCCCTGCCACCTGACCCTTGTGTCTCTGCCAGGACCATTGTCTAGGGAGACAGAGGCAGAGCGGCCTTAGGAGCACGGGCCTGCTGGGGGGGCGGGGCTAGGCAGCCGGGATGGCCCCGTCGGTTAGAGTCCCACGTCTCTCTTTACGGGTGAGGCCAGCTTTGGAGGGAAGGGTAAGGACAGCCGGCCTCTGAGCACAGCTGAAACAGAGAAGATGAGCGCTGGGTAGGGGAAGGGATCTGTCTGCCCATACATCCTGGACACAGACCTGAAAAATGAAGGAATCAGATCCTGAAGAGTCTTTCAGAGGTGCCTGAGCCCAGACTCGCGCCTTCAGAAAGATGAATTCCAAAACCACCCAGGATGGCTTGAACAATAATCCCCGCCGTTCATCTCCTGGTGACTCTAGTCTGAAGTCGAAGCCACTTGTCCTCCCCATAAGCCCCCAGCTTCCTCCTTCCTAAGCAGACGACTTGCCCTGTTCCTTATTGAAATTAGGTCCATCTGGTGCCATCGCCCTCTGCTTCCTTCCTTTTTCTCTCAAGCTATGTTGATCTTCAGCCCAGCAGATCGTAAGCTCCTCAAGGGAAGGTGCCCTGCCTTGCTCCTGAGTCTGTGTCCCCATCACCTGGCATAAAAGCAAGAGAGAGAGAGAGGAGAAGGGAGATGGAGGTTTCTATGGATATAAATACAGATACAGCTACATAGGGAGAAATGCAGCAGAGACCTAGGGAAGCATACGGAAAGCAAGCCAGAGGCAGAGCCCTCAGGCAGAGAAAATCTCTGTTATGTGCCAAGCACAGTGCTAGGCATATAAAATTCATTATTATTATCATTATTATCATTATTGGGGATACTGCATTGGGTTTTCAGGTCAAATTACAAAGGGTGCTAAATGCTAGTTGATAGGTGGATACTTGCCAAGTAACTCAGATGTGAACACATATAAAACCAGGAATCTCCCTCTCCCCTGGGCACCCCCCCAACCCATTGCAATAAATAAATAACACACAATTAAGTGTGTTTGCTTTTGTCTTAGCTGGCCTAGCCATACGCTTGTATAAACGTAAGTGGCTTCTTTTTCTTCTCTTTCTTTACCAACCCCCGCCCCCATATTCAGCTGCACCCACTGACTCTGTATTTTGCCTTTTTCACTAACCATCAACCACAGCCCCCCGCCTTGTCAATGCACGTAGATTCAGCTCATACTTTTAATAACTAAACGACTCTCCACGGGGTAGATGTGTGAGCATTATTCTCCTATTGACGGACATTCGCATTGTTTCCAGACGGCGCCTTACATTATGACAAACAATTATGTAATAGGGATCCTGGCTGTCTAGTCACACGTATTGGGGTTTTCATTTCTAGGTGCTGGACTCCTCCAAGTGGGATTGCTGAGGTAAAGGTTTGCAGTTTTCTAAAATCTATTGGATCCTTCCAGCTTAATTTCTAGAAATGTTATAGCAATTTATATTCTCACCAGCAATATGAGGCAATTTTTATTTGCCGGACCCCTCGTCAGCAGCCAGATGGAATCCATCTTTAATTTTCATGCGTTGGACGGGCAAAAAAACGTTACTTCATTGTTGTACTTCTCTCATAACTAGGGGAACCTACTCCAACTTTGGGCTTAGGTTGGCTGTTAGGGTTTTCTCTTCTGATAGTTCCCTGTCACATCCTTGGTCTTTTCCATTTTTGGAAAAATTGGAATCTTGGATGTTCCATTTTTTTTCCCTCCCATGGGGATGATCCACCTTTTCTTATCTGTTGGTAAGGGATTTGGGCATATTATGCATATTATGCATATATTCTTTAATTTGATCTTTAGCAGGATGCACCAAGGTGCCCAGGGGGCTGCAGAATACTTTGAGGGGCATCAAGAGATAGTTGACGCTTTAGGGAGAAACTCAGTGACAATGAGCATCTGCTGGATCCTGAAACTACCAGGGTGGTGGAGCTCACCATGTCGGGACCAGATCACACTACAGTCCCCTTAGTGATGTCATATATAGGTGATGCTGGGCTTCAGAGGGTTGGTGCAATTAAAATAATAATAATAATAATAATAATAATAATAATAATAATAATAAAACAAGTAACATTCAAATCCGTATGGAACAAGAAATGGAGGTCATGGTGTGCAGCCTGATTCCAAGTTTTCCACGTTTTGAGAAGAGGAGCAGTGTCCCCAGCCCCATGCATTCCATAAGTGAGCAAGTGATTGCATTTGTTTAAAAATAAAATGATGCAGCTCCTGTGTGGCTCAGTAGGTTAAGCATCTGCCTTTAGCTCAGGTCATGATCCCAGAGCCCTGGGGTCGAGGCCTTGCATGTGCTCTGTGCTCTGTGCTCTGTGCTCAACTACTCTGCTCTTCCCTCTGTCCCTCCCCTCTGCTTCTGCATTCTCTCTCTCTCTCTCTCTCTCTCTCTCTCTCAAATCAATAAATAAAAATCTTTTAAAAATGAAACAATAACATCATCTTTCTTTCACACTCTGTTTGTAGGCGTATAAGGTGATAGAACATACATACTTATGAGATTATTTGAACCCAACTCCTCTATAAATGGAACTGTTGGGCACTTCCTTTGGCCTAGCAGTCCTGTGAAAAGTCGCTCAGACGTCAACGAGTGTATGAATCCGGCGTGCCTGGAATCTTTGCCTGGGAACAATCCAGTGACCTGGGTGACGACATCTCCGTGTGGGATCCTTTTCACAGATGCAGAAACTGAGGCTCACAGAGGTTATTTGATTTAAGATCACAGACTTAGAAAGTGACGGAGTCTGGATTTGAACCCAGGTCTGTCTTGCTCATACCCTGAGACTTTCTCACTCCAGCAATCAGATACCGATGCATTCGTTGGTCCAAATCAATATCATGCCTGGAGTCTTAGGGGAGGCGACCCTTCTTCCTGAAGCACCGTCCTCTGACCCTACCTTCAACCGGGCCATGGATTTTATCTTTGACCTCTCCTTTCCATTGGATCCTGTAGCCCATGACAATGTTCAATTCTTCTCTTAAAGGAAGTGGGGGAAACAGTCCTCGACCTTGATAATCCATTTAAGCCATTTTGCCACTGTGCTCCTTTAGACCACAGACCTCTTCATAGTTGGCTGTTACCTGCCCTTCCTCACTTCCCACTATGACACCGGCATGGACTGTAATCTAGAACCCCATTCTCGGCTGATGAGGTATTCACCATGGTTACTGAGAGGACTTTTAGGATTCATCACAAAGGTCAAGGCTTGTTTTAGGGATCCCGCCCCATTGCCCTCGTGCATATTGGAATTGCATGCACTAGGTGCTCAATGCATGCCCAGGACTCCATTGGCTCTGCAGGTCTGCCCCCCGCACCCCCCGTGTCCTTCCTAAAACTCCAGCCCTCCATTGGTTTCCAGCTGCCTCATGAGCACCCCTAACTGAATGAAGTTCTGAAAGGAAATTATCTATGTCAATCAATTGTCCCAACTGCCTCTGAACTCTACATGTCCCAGCCTCAAGCTCTCCTCACCCACCTCCCGCTCTTCTCCTTTTCTGTTGTATAATGGGAGCATGGAAATTTTAAATCTAGCCACAGCCAGGTTTGAATAATCCCTTTATGTGACCTTGGGCAAGTCATTTTACCTCTCTGAGCCTGTTTATCTGTAACAAAATACAACAATAACAATAAAAATAACAATAAGGCATCGTATGGATGTTAGAAGGATTAAACGAGGGATTTCATGAAGAGCATCTAGTGTAGGGTTTGGCACTTAGTCTGGCTTGAAACCTGAGGGTAACATAAGTGTTCACCTATCAGCATCATCTTCGTCACCATTGTGATTACTATCAGCTTCCCCACCATAGACCTGCTCCTCTTTTTCCTGTTGAAAGAAAACATGCTTTAGTAAAGAAGAGCACCAGATTTGGAGTCAGAAGGACCTACATTGAACACCCAACCATATATCCACTATATGACTTTGGGCACATGACTTCACCCCTCTGGGCCTGAGAACCTGCCTCCACAGACGGGGATTCCTGTCTTTCACCTGTAATGGCATGTCCAGGGGGACCCCCTGCGACCACCGTGGGAAGACACTTTATGGCTTATACATTTCAACATGGTCACTTTCAGCTGGTGGTTTATTCCTGGGTCCACGGGGCCTCTGTTCTCACAGGAAAGAAGTTCAAAGTCTTCTTTGATGTCCAGCCTGCGCCCTTCCCACCCCCTCCCCCGCAGGCCCGGCGCTCACGTCCAGTTCCTCATCTTGCTTGTGCTGGCCAGAGAGGCGCGCTGCATCGAGGAACACTTTCTCGGCATCGTGTTTAGTCTGGACTCCTAATTCACGGCTCACCCCCAGCAGGACCAGCGACTCAGTCCCAGGGTCCTGCCCCAGCATCTCTTCCCACACTGTATGTTGTCGACTTGCCTGATAAGGTTTTCCAACAAGGTGAGGACACCTCCTGAGTATCTCCATATCTTAATGGAAAATTCTCCTGCACCTTTTCAGACACTTTATCTGTGATTAAATATTAACATTCCCAACCGGCGTATTTTTCATCGGAGAGTGTGAAATATTACAAGATCCTCTCATGTTGTCTATTCATGGGATGTCCTGAAGCCAGTGCCAGATTGGGAAGCTGATTGGAAATACAGAGGACATTGAAAAGAGAAGGTACGATGATGTTGGGGGTGGGGACGGAGAAAGAATGCACACAGACCCCCTCGAGACTGCAGGGACTGGCTTGGAGCCACGCTTCCTTATCATCCTGCGATTGGCAGATACCTTGCAATGTTCCCAGATATCCCCTCTCGAACTGCTAAGCCCCCTGAGATTTATTTATGTGGCTCACACAACATGGGGAGCAAAATGCAACTGTCAGGAAGATATTACAACCAGGATCTGTTTTTAATGCAAAATCTTTAACTCACCAACTTATTCATCTCCAGAAAAAGGTTCCCCTGTCCAAACCCCTTGCATCAGAACTTGGAGAAATGTATGGGGGAAGAGGAAGGAGTTCGCTTTCCCCGGCTTTAACCGATAGCATTCACCGTTTGTTACGGTGCTATTCGTCTAAGTGACAAAGCCAGAAGGCAAACCTATACTTCTTTCTGACTTTTTATTGCTTTTCATCCCAGTGGGAACCAGCAGACGGGGAGAAAAAAAAGTCTTTTCAATGGTGAAATGTGCTTAAAGTCTTTTTTTTTTTTTTCAGAAGGAGGGAGGAGAAAAATGACCAACAAATATGATTCGAGTTTGTTATAGTCTGGAAAGAAATGCTATTGAAGCTGGGCTTCTGCAAATTCTCTGTGACTTCTGTGGATCCAGCGAGAGCTGCAGGGTAGCAGTGGGACCAAGGGAAGAGGCTACCGTGACTTGCATTTTGTCTTCCTCTAACAGAGTGTAGCCCACAGCACTGTGCACAGAGGGAGCTGCCGTACAGGTGGTGAGGTCCCCATCACCAGAGGTATTCAATATTATGCCACTTGGTGGGGACGTTGTAGAGAGAACACGAACGCTGGAGAATCGGTCAAGTGGAGGCAGTGAAAATCTTTCTGGGCCTTAGAGTCTGTGGTTCTCTAAAACCAGCTGAAGGAAGGAAAAGGGAGGGGGGGCTTTGGTAGTGAAAATACAGGCACTTTCTGATCTCCCTTTGATCCAAACAGAACTGGGTTTTGATCACTTTACTGAGTGAGAGGGTATATATTCCATTTTATAACAGGAGGGACTAATAATATTAACATTAGCAACAACCACAGTGATAATAGTTAATTTACATTTAGTGCTGGCTATGAGCCAGCCATGGTCTTAAGTGCTTTCTAAGCATTATCTACTTCATTCCTCAGAATAACCCTATAAGGGAGAAGCTGTAATTATTCCTCCCAACTTAGAGCTGGGAACTGAGATTCAGAGAGGTGGTGTAAGGTCACTGGAACCTCCTTTATTGATGGAAAAATTGTAGCCCTAGAGCATGTCTGAAGCAGGATGATCAGAAAGGATAAAGGGATTTACAGTCAGAGGATGAGCATCCTTAAGTTCTAGGTATTGAATATCAGAGTGTGTACATTACTGCAGTAGGTTACTTTATCTTACTTCATCTCACAATGACCATGAGAGAGTGATTATTTATTTATTTATAAAGATTTTATTTATTTATTCATGAGAGACACAGAGAGGCAGAGACACAAGCAGAGGGAGAAGCAGGCTCCATGCAGGTTGCCCGGTGCAGGACTCGATCCCAAGACCCCGGGGTCATGACCTGAGCTGAAGGCAGTGCTCAACTGCTGAGCCACCCCCCAGGAGGGGGGCTGAGAGATTGATAATTTAATCCCCCTTTTGTAGACGAGGAACGTGGAGACCAATAAGGTTGAGTAACTTGCCCAATATTGCACAGCAAGGTCAGGGTAAAGCCTGACGTTGTCAGGCCGATTGCCATGTTCGAGAGACCCTTCATACCTGAGTCCGACAGACTTCAGGGAAGTCAGTTCACGTGCTTTAGGTCTTGGTTTTGCTCATTTGAAAAATGACGCTATACTAGATGTCCTTGGCTTGTCAACTGTCCAGGGTTGTTCAAGTCCTAATAATGCAGATTAAAGTACCTTGTGAATTAAGTATAGAGTCTCTCATTATTGCAATCACTGGCTCTTCTGATTATGAGCTTGGAGATCCTCCTACCTGGTACGGAATTTTTTTTTTTGTCCTTAAAGCAGCAACTAGAGGCCGGAACCTGGAGCTTCTGAAGGTGGATCACTGTTCTTTAAAGGCCAAAGCCCTGGTGGGTGCTGGGTCTGCACGTGTAAGCAGGTAAAAGCAGCTGCTGGCTTTTCTGCCTGACATTGCACTTGCAGGTCTCAGAAAGCAGAGAGGCCAGAGGACAACGCCCTTTGAGGGAGCCTGACATGATGGGCCCAGGGCCCTCAGCTTGTTAGCTGGGTTCCCTCCCACGCAAGAGATGGGGTCTCTGTGGCCTTGTTGGCACCTGTACGGGGTTTGTGGCAAAGCTGCTCTACGTGCCTCTGTCTAGAAGGAGGCCCCACTTTGGGATTTTGCTCTTAAGTCTTGCCTGTAGGTTTCCAGTCTGGAGGACAAAATCCAATTTCTAAGGTCCCTACAGGCCTGCCTTCTTTCCTCTCTGGCAGGCCTAAAGTGATCCCTTAATAAATTCCATGTTGAACAACATATTTTTTTTTCTTCTCAAAATGTGTGCTCTATGGAGGGAAAAGCCGAATGCTTGAGGTTCTCAGAGCCCTGGCGATGTTCTCCAGCACACAGCGCCCTTGGGCCGGGAGAAGCCCTAGCATCTGCCTCCTGCCTCTGCCGTGAGATCTTGGGGACGTCGTTCACTGCGCCATCTAACCTCCAAACGAGACGGACAGGGGGTAGGAGAAGCGCGTGCCAGGTGGAGGCCGGCGGCACTGACAGGCCCCAAGCAGGCAGCCAAGCCGTTGTGCAGGGAAGGCTCCCTGGAGGAGGTGTGATGAAGCTGCCATGTGATGGGTGAGTTAGGGTCGGCAGGTGAACAAGGGAGGAAGGGCATTCGGAAGAAAGGATAGTTTGTTCAAAGCACAAGGGGCGGCGGGGAGGCCTGGTGCGTTGAGGACCCAAAAGCCATTAGGTGTGGCTGCAGCATGAGGTGACTCGAGGGATGGTGCGGCCAGGTCGCGAGGAGCCTTGCACGCCGGGAGATGAGCTGCCTCTGTCATAAGGGCAGTGAGGAGATGTAGGGGACGCTCATCCGTCAGAGGGTGAGAGGGCTCTGCACCAAAGAGGCCACTTGGGCTGCAGTTTGAAGGGCGACGGGAGGGGCAGTGAGGCCCGGAGCAGCCAGGACCTGTGCACGCGTCCACAAGAGGAGGGACAAGGCCTGATCTAGGGTAAGGGCCGAGAAGAGGAGGAGGTTCCGGGTTCCGCTTGCTTCTTTGGGCTTCCCTGTGCTCATCTTTAAAATGGGGGGCTCTCTTTAAAATTCGGGGTCATCCAACGCCTTCATCACTTCACTCCTAAGTTTTGCTCCTACAACTTTTCTTTCCATAGACCACACCCCCCCCCCCCAGTAAATGTTTCAAGAGGTCATGTCTATTAAGTTACATTTATTAAGGGATAATTAGTTTTCCAATAAGTACCAATTTTAGTTGATATAATTCCCACCAAAAGCAATTAAAGTCTGATTTTATTGGGGAAATATATGATTCCCGTTAGCAGTTTTGAAATATTGTTAGGAGATCACGGGCTGCCGTCATGTCTCCTGGGCTCTTCTTGCCCGGGAGCGTGAAGCCGGGTGTACAAACCACTGGATGTGTTCCTCGGTGAGGCTCCTCTGAAATTTTATGAGTCTGGGAAATAACGCTCTTTAACAAGTACTGGGTAAGTTGTAAATCAGTCTGTAGGCGAGAGGGGTTGTGATAACTCATTAGGGTGAGGTGGACTGTCCCAAACTGTGAGCCTTCGGACGCAAGAGGTAGTGAGGTGGGGCGACCACCGTTTAACACATGGGTCACTGGAGGCTCAAAGGGGTTGAGTGACAGGTTTCACGATGTCAGCAAGTTAGTGAAAATGGCACCACTTACTCCCGCTGCTTGACTTCGTGGGTGTCTGCTGATTTTATTATTTACTTATTTTAAGATTTTATTTATTTATTTACCCAGAGAGGGGCAGAGACACTGGCAGGGGGAGAAGCAGGCTCCGATGCAGGACTTGAACCCAGGACCCCGGGATCACGCCCTGAGCCGAAGGCAGATGCTCAATCACTGAGCCACCCAGGCGTCCCTGTTTATTTATTTTTCAAGATCTTATTTATTTGAGAGAGAGAGAGAGAGAGAGCACGAGTAGGGGAGAGGGGCAGAGGGAGAGGGGGAGAGAGAATCCCAAGCGGACTCTGCACTGAGCACGGAGCCCTCGCGGAGCTCGATCCCAGGACCCTGAGATCATGACCTGAGCCGAAATCAAGAGTCAGTCGTGGGGATCCCTGGGTGGCTCAGCAGTTTAATGCCTGCCCTCGGCCCAGGACATGATCCTGGAGTCCTGGGATCGAGTCCCACATCGGGCTCCCTGCATGGAGCCTGCTCTCCCTCTGCCTGTGTCTCTGCCTCTCCCTCTCTGTGTCTCTCATGAATGAATAAATAAAATCTTAAAAAAAAAAAAAAAGAGTTAATCGCTCTGCTGACTGAGCCACCAGGCGCCCCTGTTTATTTTTATTCTGTATTCGCGTAGCAATTATTTCTTTTGTGTGAGGGGGCATCCCCGTGTTACATACTAAGAAATTAATTCGGCCTAAAAAAAAAGAGGGACACCTGGGTAGCTCAGTGGTTGAGCATCTGCCTTTGGTTGAGGTCATGATCTCGAGGTCCTGAGATCGAGTCCTGCATCGGGCTCCCTGCATGGAGCCTGCTTCTCCCTCTGCCTGTGTCTCTGCCTCTTTTTCTCTCTGTGTCTTTCATGAATAAATAAATAAGATCTTTAAAAAAAATCAAAAAAATTAAAAAAAAGAAAGAAAGGAATTCGGGTTATTTGAAACGCTAAGAGCACACAGAGCTCTGGAAATGCAGAGCCAACGACTGAAATACCGCCCCGTAGCTGCTTAGGCCTCCATCCCTCATTCCGTAGGGCGGCGGCCTGTCTGCGGCCCAGGACTCTCAGGCCGCGGAGGGAAAGCCATGAACTGGGCACCGCCCCCCTTCTCTCCTGTGACAGGTGGACGCGCAGCACAGAAGCGAGAAAGGCGCCTGCAGTGCTGGAGGGAGGTCAGCGCCCGGCTCCCCACTGGTAGCCCTGACGTCTGCTCCTGGGCAGGAGGCCAGCACGACTCGGTGACTCGGGTCACAGGTGCCTGGGGGGTGACTTGGGTCACAGGTGCTTGAGAGGCGACTCAGTGACTCGGGTCACAGGTGTCCGGGGAGCGATTCGGTGACTCGGGTCACAGGTGCCCGCGCGGTGACTCAGTGACTCAGGTCACAGGTGCCTGCACAGCGACTCGGTGACTCGGGTCACAGGTGCCCAGGCAGTGACTCGGTCACAGGTGCCCCCGGGGGTGACTTGGTCACAGGTGTCTGTGTGGTGACTCGGGTCACAGGTGCCTGGGGGTGGAGGACTTGGTCACAGGTGCCTGGGGGGCAACCTGGGTCACAGGTGCTTGCGTGGCCCCACCTGTCAGCCCCCCGTGTCCTGCTGACGCAGACACGTGAGCGGGGCAGCGGTGATGCAGAGGAGAATGGGACTGGAGACGAACGACCACAGTCACCCGGCTCAGCCTCAGTTCTGAGTGTTCCCCGGGGGGCTCACCCTTTGGAGGCCACTGCGGGGGGACCCAGGTAACTAGGATTCTGCTCCCAGGTCCCGGCCACGTGGGCACAGATACGGAGAGCAGCATGTCCACGCGGACAGGCGAGCCCACCCCAGCTGCGTGTCCCACCCCGAGGGGGCCTCGGAGCCCTCCGTGACCCGTGAGGCCGGGGACACAGCCCTGCACCCCACCCCTGCCCAAGGCCCGCTGTCCCCCGGGCGCCCGACTGCGCCCCAACCACCCGCTCCTCGGCCGGCGACTGCGTGACACCGGCTCCCGGATCTCTCGGGAACACTCGACTCAGCAGGTCACCGGTTTCTTATAACAGGATGTAACCTGGGAGAGCCGGAGGGGAGGCAGGCACAGGGCAGGGAGGGGAGGGCCAGCAGCTCTCTGAAGCCCATCCTGTTTTTTAAAAAAAAATTTATTTATTCATGAGAGAAACAGGGAGAGAGAGAGAGAGAGAGAGAGAGAGAGAGAGAGAGAGGCTGAGACCCAGGCAGAGGGAGAAGCAGGCTCCGTGCGGGGAGCCCGATGCAGGACTCGATCCCAGGACCCCGGGGTCACGGCCTGAGCTGAAGGCAGACGCTCAGTTACGGCCGCCCAGGCGTCCCTCCTGGGTCTCTATGGAGGCTTCATTACACGGCATGAGTGATTAAGCCACTGGCCATTGGTGATGGACTCACCCTCTAGCTGCCCCCCCAAACCAGAACCGACCCCTCTAATCACAAGGTTGGTTTCCCTGGTAACCAGGCCCCATCCTTGGGCGCTTTCCAAAAATCCCCTCATTAGCATAAACCCAGTCGTGGTGGCAAGGGGCTTGTTCCGAACAACGGGACCCCCCACTTCACCTTTGTGGCTTTGAAACATCTCAGGAATTAGGAGGAGACCGGATGGAACAAAGGATGCTCCCGGTGCTGCGACCCCTCAGGAAGCCCCCAGCCTTCTGGGAGCTGCGAGCCAGGAACTGTGGCCCCGTCCAGATATGGGGGGGGAGAACACGAGCATATCCTCGTAGATCCCAGTAACCGGTAGATGCAGTGTAGCGATACCCAAATACCCGGTATTTAGGGGAGCTGAGACATACTCCGTTTGGTGGAGGTCTCGCTGGAGGCTCAGGGTCAAGGCCCCGGAGGCCGGAGCTCTTCTGGGGCTCCCAGGGCCTGGCGGGGGAGGGCAGACTGCTGCTGGTTTCTTTTCTGAAGCAAAATCCTGTGATGTTGGTGACAGAGAGAGAGAGAACACCCCGACCGCCGTCCTAGACCCCGGGGAGTGGAGCTCGACGGCGGGGTGGGGGCCACCCAGCGGGGCCCACCCGGTTATTCCCGGGGTCCCTTCCCTGCCCTGGTCTCCCCCCTATTGGTGCAACCACACATGGATCTGGAAAATCCTCCTGGCCACATGCTCCCCCGGCTCCCCGTGGTCTCAGTGGTTTTCAGACCTTCCCGAAGGGTCCACACACCCTGTGTTGATGGGTGGGTCCCTGCCGGCGGCCGCGCCTCTCCCCCCACACCCCCGGTTCTCCCCCATTGCTCCCAGCCCAGCTGCCTGCAGGCGCCCGTGCCCCCGGGGCTGTGGCCTCCCACCCAACTCCCCCCCAGCACCCATGGCCTGACCCGAGGCCACCCCGGGCCACCAGATCCGGAGCCCTGAGGGAAGGGGTCCTGTCCCCGGGCCTCACCTCTTATTTATCATGAGAGACACAGAGAGAGGCCGAGACACCGGCAGAGGGAGAAGCAGGCTCCATGCAGGGAGCCCGATGCTCGATCCCAGGACCCCGGGGTCACGGCCTGGGCTGAAGGCAGCGCTAAACCGCTGAGCCTCCCGGGGATCGGGCCTCACTTCTTAATGCCCAGACCCCGCCACGGCTCCTGACACGGGAACACGGCAGCAAAGGAAGGTGAATGTACGTAGCAGCCGTTTATCAGCCTCCTCCTGTGGGGCGGCCGCGCCGAGCTCTTGACACCTGCTCCTTGGACTGTCATGAAGCATGAAGCAGGCCCCGACCCTCGGGGGGCCCGGCCGGGGCAGTAGATGGAGCGCCCGGCTGCTTGCAGCGCCCGGCATGAACTCCTTAGGAGCTGAATTGTCGAATTTTTTTTTTTTTTTTTTTTTTTGTAATTGTCTATTTATCCATTGTGTTGTGGCGGGGGAGGCTGGGCGGCCCAGGTGTGCGTGTGCGTGTGTGTGTGCGAGCGCGCAGCTGCTGTTTGCCGACAGGAACAGAAGTTCCTAACAAAATATTTGAGCCAACGTAGCTCTATTTAGGGCAACCGTGTAATTTATTGTCCAAGCTGGAACTTTTGGAATCGAACGGGGGCACGATTAATAGGCAACTGAATCGGCGGGTTTAAGTGCAATGTCGGTGTGCGTCAGAACCACTTTGCAGGGCTTGTTTCTGATTCCGTAGGCCCGGGGAGGGGCACGAGGATTTGTATCCATGGCAGGTTACCAAGCGATCCGGAGAGGGTGGTGGTTGGAGGGAGGAAGAAGGAAAAAGAAACATGCAAGGGAAAGCAACTCCGGAGCCTAGGAAGAAATGGAAGGATCTGATTTCTTTGTCTTCTTTAGACTCCCCTAGCTTTTTTTTTTTTTTTTCCCAATTTTGAACCAGTTGTTATAATTCACTTGTCTTAATAGAAGGGAGTGTAGTTCAGTAACAAATTTTATTTCCTGCCAGCCTAGTTCTCGAATAGACAAGAGCGGATTTCCAAGGGAAAACAAAAGCTTCTGTGGTCGGATAATATTTCTAGCTTAAAGGCACTGAGGAGGTCTGCATAACGAAATTTGCATCATTGAAAATTCCATATTATGTTTTCTGTAAACCCTTGATTTTTTTTTTTTCCTCTAGAGAACATTTATTATTTCGTACAGGTAGACTTCCCTGGCACCCGATATGGGAAATCTGAGGAAGCAAAGAGGTTTTTGTAAAACATAAATAGCCATTCAGACCCCCCCCCTCCGGAAGCACATGAACATTCGTGCGATATTGTCGTCGTTTATCATGCACTGTAAGATGCGTGGGACAGTTTGATTACCTGGTAACCCCGGGAACTGGATGGAGAAGGCACAAATGGGTATGAAAACAGAGGCTCAGAGGAGGAGTCCAAGATGAAGAAACAGCAGATGCGAGATTTGGGGTTAGGTTTCCTGGCTCCCTGACCCCTGGTGGGATGCAGGGAGAAGCAAGAAGTTGGAACCTCTGAGCCCAAACATCAGGCGGGGAGATGTGCTCATTTCTGTGTCAGAAGAGAGAATCTTGAGGGAGCAAGTCCCGTCGTCGCCAAGCTCGTGCCACGCGAAGGTAGATGTTCATCCCATATTAGCAGGTAATGAGAAGAGGGCAGAGAAGCCTGCTCTCAGCCAGGCCCCGGGGGGACCAGCGAGCAGGCTCCGGCCGGACGGTGTTTCAATGATATTCTGTTATTAGTTGGCAAATAGATGCTGGTATTTCTTTTAACTGCCTGGAATAGGGCCCTGGCACCGCGCCTCCACCATGCTTGAGCCAAACGTGGGGCCCCAGCTGCTGTCACAGCGTTGGGTCTTTTGTTATATCCCTTGTCATTTCTAATCAGGACACGGGGACACCTAGCTGCACCATTCGAGGGCTCAGGCTGCTGCAGGGACCCCATGAAGATGCTCTGTCGTCTGGATACATGGCACCAGGTCCCCGTTGGGCCCTTGATTTCCTCCAGAGGGAGGAGTTGGGACAAACAAATAGAAGTGCTCCTTCCTTTGTTCGAGAGTGTTACCTCTGGTCGGACCATTCAGCGTTATTCCATCTGTCCCACTTCACAGGTGGGAAAACTGAGTGGAGGAAGGGACGGTGCCTCTCAGATGACTCGCGGTGAGTCAGAGGCTGGGAGAAGGCCAAGCCAAACACCGAGACCCCGGGCCCGAGGGTCTGCCCATTACACTAGACTTTTACTCAAAATACTCATGGCCAATTCTTTTCCGGTGGCGTCTCCAGAGATGTCAGGTTTTCCAGAAGAGTTAGAAAAAGAGAGAGTGGGAGAAGCGACAAGCCGGCCTGCCCCTCAAAGGAAATCTGGAAACAACTGCTCCAGGAGGATTCACAGAAAGCTCTGTGAACCTATCCAAGTTTGGACAGGTTTGGGTTTCCTCCTGCGATGGGGTATTTATCTCCGTATCCCTGTGAACGTGCAGAGGAGTCATCCCGGCCTCGTGAGCCGGAGACCAGGGAAGTAAGGCCTTGGATTTATTCTCCCAACAAGGCCCCGCTTGAGCCGACAGGTGTCCAGCAGTGAACCACGCGGGCAAAATCCCGGCTCCGGAGCGTGTAGCATCTACACAGCAGGTGACTGTCTTCCTGATTCTACCCTAAGTAATGATGCTTACGGGGATGGAGAGACTCTGACGTTACAAAGGGCTCCTACATGGCTGCTCCCGCTGGAGGACTCAGCAGGTCCCCGGGAGCCAGGGGGCCGGGGAGCCCTACGCTCGCTTCCTAGGAGGAGCTTGTGGCCACGGAGCGGAGAGACGTACGATGAGCCCTCGATCCTCGCTGAGAAGCGGTGTCTGATTTTTACAAACCCGGGGTCTAGGACCGCGTCTGCCACCGCACGTTGGACTGAATGGTGTGTGAACAACCGCGGTGATGACGGTGATGATGATGACGTGCAGGTCCCTCGGGGTTCCCCAGAGGAACAGAGCCATATCTCACAAATGAAGAAACACCCCGGAGTAAGGCTACGCATCCGGGTCTCACCTGCGGCGGCCGCTGTGCCACACAGGAAAGGCCCAGAGGCTCAGTGTGTGTGCAGGTGGGCCGGGGACTGCTTGGGGGGAGCGAACCCCGGTTTGCACCAATGAAATCCAGAGTTCATCATACGTGGTGGAGAGATGGATACTCCTGTCAGAGGTCACAGCTTTTCAAAGCAAAAAAGATGGCCCTGGAGTCGAGTGTCACGAGCTGGGAGTTGGGCCGGTGTACACGATGGTACGTGACAGTCAGGAACTTGCCGTGTGGGCATCTGGAGCTGGTGGCAGGTCTGCAATGGACCCGACGCGATTTCCCCTGAGTTGTAAGCATCATGGTGGAGTGTTACCAATTTACACAATAGTGTCTCCGCGTAAAGGATTCTGACACTCACACCCCGTAGCCCCCGTGCTCTCAGCGAATGGTCACCTCCACCCCGGCACGGGCAGGAAGGGACCACAGCTGCGGCGCGTTCCCGTCTACCGTCCTAGAGGAGTAGGACAACAGCCTCCTTTTGCAGGTGAGAGGTCAGGCCCAGAGAGGATGAGGGACCCACCAAAGGGACACTGAGGCAGAGAATGTCCACGTCAGGGCAGAACTTGGGTTATTGTCTACCAGGGTCTTTTTCCCTCCTTCCCCAAGAGATATTTGACACTTTTCTTCTTCGTCTTCTTCATCTTTGTCTTCATCTTCTTCTTCTTCATCGTCTTTGTCTTCATCTTCTTTGTCTTCTTCATCGTCTTCTTCTTCATCTTTGTCTTCTTCATCATCTTCTTCTTCGTCGTCTTTGCCTTCATCTTCTTTGTCTTCTTCATCGTCTTCATCTTCTTCGTCTTCATCTTCTTTGTCTTCATCTTCATCATCTTCATCTTCTTCGTCTTCATCTTCTCCATCTTCTCCGTCTCCTCCTCTTCCTCCTTCTTGTTCTAGATATTTTAATTTTTATTTATTTATTTTAAAGAGAGAGAGAGAATATGAACAGGGGTGGGGCAGAGGGCAAAGCAGATTCTCCACTGAGCAGGGAGCCCAATGCAGGGCTCAATCCCAGGACCCCGAGATCATCACCTGAGCTGAGGTCAAATGCTTAACCGACTAAGCCACCCAGGCGCCCTGATATTTGACAATTTCTGAAGACATTTTCATTGGTCGCAACTGGGCAAGTGCTACCGGCCTCCGATGGGTAGAGGCTGGGCATGCTGCTAAGCCTCCTGCGGTCCGTAGGACGGGTCTCCCCAGCAAGGGGTTCATTCAGCTCTCAATGTCCATCACTCTGAGTTTGAGAAAACCCGCGTACGCCACACCTGACGGGAGCTCTTGTCGGTTGGGGTCCTTGAACACCATCTGGCCTCCTTCTCGCTGAGTTAGTCCGGGTCCAGGGAACAGGTGTGACTTTTCCAGAGTGGACGGTGCACTATTGCTGTGCTTCCGTAGCTCCCAGTTCGGCCCGAACACTTACTATTAGCCTCCTCTAAACCGGAGCAAGGGTCAGGCATGTAGACAGGGTCTTATGGGGAAAGAAGACAGACATCACCCCAAAATAAGATATTGCCCCAAAACGGCCAGAGAGTCATATCCCCCACACCCTCACCTGGAGGGGCAAGACCCCGGGCCCAGTGGAGCCAACATTCACGGTCAGCACGTGGAAACTCGGTGGCTATTTAGGGAATGCCCGCTCCCCTCCAGGCACCGTACTCAGCACCGAGGAGTAAGCCGCGGACAAGACGTGGTCCCTGCTCTTTCAGCAGTTGCACGGGCGAATAAACACTCTCCACCGCCCAACCCGCGAGCATCTGGTGCTTGAGAAACCAGGCTCTGGACCCAGATGAACTAATGTTGTATCCTCCTTCACTGCGTCCCAGCTGGGGGGGTGCTCAGACGAGTGACTTAACCTCCCGGAGCTTCAGTTTTCTCATCTGCAAAACGGGAACAATAATAGCGTCACCCCCATAGGACTGAGTTGCGTAGCCTGTGAAAGTGAGAGCCGCAGATGCAGAAGGTGTTATAATTATAGACAGGAACCCTGGATTCTTGTCTTGCTTCTCCTGCCCGCAGCTCAGGGAGCCTGGGGAAGCTACTCTCCATTTCTGGTTTCCTGTAAAACAGGAGACTAGAGGAGCTCTCTGTGGATTATGAATCTTATCCTCTCTCCTCCGAGGAGGCGGCTCTTGGGGCTACACTGGCCCTCCCCTGGGGAGCGTGGCCTTCACCCCACCCCAGGCTGATGTTCAGGCCCCCACATCACCCACGACTGAGCCGATGTGGGGGTGGCTGGGTCCCTGCAATTCAGCAGAGCAGAGACGATGGCAAAGCTGTGACTTCAGGTAGGCCAGCTTCCCGGGCTGCCCACTGGCTGTCCCTGGCTGCTTGGCATGCATCTCAGAGCCAGCCTGCAGTGATCATGAACAGAGCCATTAGAGGGAAGATGGTAGTGTTTTTATTTTTAACAAAATGACTCATTCTCCCTCCGGCTGTGAGCTGTTGAAGGCTCAGGGAGGGAGCAGGAGATGTTAGAAGTGCGAGTTCAGGACACTTTGGCCCCTTTGGGAGCCAGCCACAGGGGATGTCATACACCTTTATTCAGCTTAATAGGTCCCGGGAAAAGGTGTTTAAAACGAAGGGGCGGGCTCTGTGTTGTGGTTTGAAGGGCAAGGGGAAGGAAGGGCAAACACACAGCCAGTGATGGTGGCGGAATTAGAACCCTGGCTACGAGTGGAAGCGGTGCGGTCAGGGGCTGGAGGCTCTCTGGAACTGGGTTCACCAGATGTTGGCTTGAATCAGGATTTTTTTTTTAATATTTTATTTATTTATTCATGAGAGACACAGACAGAGAGAGAGGCAGGCTCCATGCGGGGAGCCCGATGTGAGACTCGATCCCGGGACTCCAGGATGACTCCCTGGGCTGAAGGCGGCGCTAAACCGCTGAGCCACCCAGGGATCCCCAGGATGTTTTTTTTTTTTTTTTCTTTTAAGATGTATTTATTTACTTGACAGAGAGAGAAAGCATGGGTGGAAAGGGCAGAGAGAGAGGGAGAGAGAATCTTGAGCACAGAGCTGGACACGGGGCTGCGTCTCACAACCCCGAGAGCATGGCCTGGGCAGAAATCAAGACCCAGACACTCAGCCAGCTGCTCCAGGTGCCCCAACCCGGAGCTTTTAAACTGCCTTCTGCAAAGTCACAGGAGTTCCCCGGGAGCACCCCCCTCGGCCCCTCGCCCTGCGCTCCTAGTTCTCTGCCCTGCTTCACCCGGACAGGCCTCTGCTTGTATCTATTGCACAGGTTGAAACCTCAGGAGTTAACACAACTGGGTCCTTGGTATGTGCCAGCCCTTGCACTAAACACTCTATAGGTGCGAAGTTCTTCAGCTTCATATCAACCCTACGAAATATTTACAATCACGATTGCTATTTTGCACTTTACAAAATGGGGGCTTAAAGCCAAGGTAAACCATCTGCCCGGAGTCGCCAGGCTAACAGGCAGCTTTGCCAGAACTGGAAATCGGACCTGTCCGTCTGCAAAGCCCATTTTCTTAACCACAATGCTACATGGCCCCCCATGCTGGGTTTCCACACAAGCTTTCATTTCCAGAAAGTGTTCCATGGTTATTTTAAAAGGAACAAAATGAAAGTTTGAAAGTGACTGATTAGATGTTCTGAGATCCCTCCCAGCCCCAAATTTCCAACTTTGATGATTTATAGAAGGAAGAAAGCAGAGGCCTCGTTACAAAGGTTGATAGTGGGAGACAATAGACGAGCCCCAGGATAATAATAGCAGCTAATACCTGAGCACTTAATAGGCCCGGCGACGCTCTAAACCCTTCATACACATTAGCTCATTTAATCCTTGCACCAGTCCTCTAGTAGGTGGTATTTTTGCGATTCCCATTTCTAGACGAGGAAACAGCACAAGGTTGTAACTCATCATCAAGGTCACACACATAGAAGGTAAGAGGCCAGTTTCCAGAGTCCGTGCTCCTCGCCACTGTTGCTCTGTGGGGATGACTAACACTGGGGGAAAACCACTTTCCTTAATATCAGCCTTTATTTTTTTAACATCACACCAATGCAAATTTATGTAAATAGACATGCAGATCAGCTGCTACCCCGGCATTGACGCCAGCTTCCCGTCAGGGATGTTGATGCAACAAAATTTGGCCATTGTCGCTGATTTGAGCTATCATAGTGGTAGACATTTCAAGAATTCCCCACATTTCTCAGGCTTGGAAGAAATAAACGCGTACTCTATAGCTCTGTGCCTGTGCATGCTGGAATTCTGCATTTTCTCTCTAAGAGGTATTTTCCCAACCGTGGATCGTTGGTATCCATTGAAAATGAGATGACCTCTAGCACTGCCCTGTCACCCTGCTGCATTTGGGCCTTGCCGCCGGCCTCCCCCCAAGGAAAAACGTGCCTTCCCTTCTTCGAGAGGCAGCAGACGGGGTGACGGGGTTTCTCAGGATATCCCTGGGCGTCGTTGGCCTGGCCGGTCCTCCTATGTGGTCCACCTTCTTCACCACGGACTCTACCTCCCCCAGCTGTTACTTTCTCAGTTGGAATGCAGGAGAGCTTGTGTCTTTTTCTCTCTCTCTTACAGAAAGAAAGGGAAAGGAAACCGCATTACCTGGTCCTTTAAAAGCGGACATGCACATTCAGGTTAGAAGACCAGCAGCCTGGGGACCCCCGGGGGGCTCCGTGGGTGAGCCTGCCTCCGGCTCAGGGCGTGACCCCGGGGTCCTGGGATCGAGGCCCACATCGGGCTCCCTGCAGGGTGTCTGCTTCTCCCTCTGTCTGTCTGTCTCTCTCTCTCGAATAAATAAATAAAAATCTTAAAAGAAAAAAACAAAAAACACCAGCGGCCTGATAAAGGACAGAGGAAGTAGGCTTCACTGAGTAACTCCTCTACCTGCAGGGTGCCCTAGGATGACCATGCCACATATCACCCGGGGAACCACAAGGGGTGCTGTCAACACTGGCATTGGGACCACGGGGTGAACTGAGACTGCGGTGGGCAGGCCAGGAGGTATGGTCACACTTGCCGAAGAGGTGTCATTCATTGTCTCTTCTCCAAAGCCCCCAAATGTAAGGTGACTTTCTCTGTGCTGAAGCTCAGAACACGGGGACTGTGCCCAGGGTCCCCTAGCAAATGCATGACAGCGCTGATTCCAAAGCCCCAACTCAAGGCTGACATCAGGGACGGGGATGCTTGACACGCCAGCCATGTGAGAACTGACTCTGGAGGTTGCTTTGTGTCGGGCTGTCCTCCTCTCCGCATCCCCCTCCCAGGCCACATCCCCCTCCTGGCCACTGTCCTGGACCTGCATCCCCTTCCCGGCCCTCCCATCCTTGACCCACATCCCCCTCCCAGCCCCCCCATCCTGGACCCGCATCCTCCTCCCGGCCCCCCTCATCCTTGACCCGCATCCCCCTCCCGGCGCCCCCCCATCCTTGACCCGCATCCCCTTCCCCCTCATCCTTGACCCGCATCCTCCGCCCCCCCCATCCTGGACCCACATCCTCTGTCCCCCCCATCCTGGCCTCGCATCCCCCTCCCCTCCATCCTGGACCCGCATCCTCTGCCCCCCCATCCTGGACCCGTATCCCCCTCCCCCCCATCCTGGACTCGAATCCTCTGTCCCCCTCATCCTGGACCAGCATCCCCTTCCCGCCCCCCATCCTTGACCACATCCTCTGCCCCCCCATCCTGGACCCGCATCCCCCTCCCCCCATCCTGGACCAGCATCCCCCTCCCGCCCCCCATCCTGGCCCCCCTCCCCCCCCATCCTGGACCCCATCCCCCTCCCGCGCCCAGGTCCCGGACCGCAGGGCCCAGGTGGGGCGCGGTGACGGCGCTGCTCCAGCAGAGGGCAGTGTTGCCATGTCGGCCAAGGCCAAGGGCGCCGGGAGGCCGGGCCCAGGGGCCGCGCAGCATCCCTGAACCCCGGCTCCTGCTGGCCCGCGGCTCCCGGGCTCCCATTCCCTCCCATTCCCTCCCATTCCCTCCCATCCCCTCCCATCCCCTCCCATTCCCGTAAGGCCCCCGCGGATGACCGGCTGTCCCCGCCATGTGGCTCCTGCCTGCCACCACCCAAGGCCAGGACAAGTTCAAGAGCTGTGCCAACCCGGGCAAGAAAGAGCCGGGGAAGCTTCCAGGCTGGAGCCGGGCCCTGTCGCCTTCTCCCTGTTTGCTCAGGATGACTCCAGGGCTGGGAGCACTGCTGACATCCGTGTTAACCACTTAATCTTTCCTAAGAAATCCCTTCCAGGGGTAGCTGAATTCTGGATCCATGCCAGCTTAGATAATTACATTCCCCCAGAAAACAGGAGCTCTGAGGGCTGCATCCTTTTTTTTTTTTTTTTTTTTTTTTCCCGGCAAGAGTTAGGGGTTTCAAGGATGCACGGTAGGCATTGGTGGGAGGGAGACAAAATGGTCCACGGAAAAGAAAAGACCAAGGTTTGATGAGAAAAAATAAACCTCAAAGTGTCACCCACTAACCATATATATATATATATATTTTTTTTTTTTTCCTTCCCTTGGCCTCATTCAAAGAGAGATTCATTTGTAGTTTTTGTCTGTAACTAAGAATTCAATTTTTTGCTCTTTTAAAAGAAACCTGATTTACAGGGGGTGTGAAACAAAGCAGAAAATGATAAGAGGAGGGAAAAAATAACAATTCAAATGGAAAAAGGAGAAAGGAAAAAAAAAAACCTTTTAACAATTTCTCTCATCTAAAGTGGATGGGACCACGTTTTTATATTAAGTTCGGCATCTTGTCAGGAGGGGATGAAAATGCCCTGTGATCCTCAAACTAAGAATTGCTGGTGATTTTAAACCCTCCTGCTGGCTTAGATCTTAATCAACCAGAAAACCTCAAAATGACAAACAAACAAAAGACAGCTTTGCTCTCTGAGGTTCATTAGCTCAGGCCAAGGTTGAGAAGACGCGCTGGAAGCAGGCGGGCTCCAGAAGTCACTTTGTGGGCAATTCTCCACACCCCCCCCCCCCCCCGTGCCCACTGCCAGGCCTCCTCTCCGACACCCAGGGCCTTTCTCCACTGCTCCCTGGGCTCCTACTCCCCGGGGTCGGAGTGGGAGTGGGAGTGGGAGTGGGTGGCAGGGAGAGGACGGGGGCTGAGGGCAGGTGGGGCGTCAGGGGCTCTTGGGGCTGCGGCCTCCTCGGAGCCCACATCCACGCCTCTGCTTCCCGGATGTTGGCAGCATCACGAGGACTGAGGACCCAGGACCCAGGACTCAGGACCCAGGACCCAGGACACAGGACTCAGGACCCAGGACCCAGGACCGAGGACACAGAACACAGGACCGAGGACACAGGACTGACGACCAAAGACCCAGGACCCAGGATTGAGGACCCAGGACTCAGGACCCAGGACCAAGGACCCAGGACCAAGGAACAAGGACCAAGGACCCAGGACCCAGGATTGAGGACCCAGGACCCAGGGCCCAGGACTCAGGACCCAGGACCGAGGACCCAGGACCCAGGGCACAGGACTCAAGACCCAGGACCCAGGACCGAGGACACAGAACACAGGATTGAGGACCCAGGACCCAGGGCCTAGGACTCAGGACCCAGGACCCAGGGCACAGGACTCAAGACCCAGGACCCAGGCCCGAGGACACAGAACACAGGACTGAGGACGCAGGACTGACGACCAAAGACCCAGGACCCAGAATTGAGGACCCAGGACTCAGGACCAAGGACCAAGGGCCCAGGATCCAGGATTGAGGACCCAGGACCCAGGACCCAGGATTGAGGACCCAGGACTCAGGACCAAGGACCCAGGACCAAGGACCAAGGACCAAAGACCAAGGACCCAGGACCCAGGATTGAGGACCCAGGGCCCAGGACTCAGGACCCAGGACTGAGGACACAGGACACAGGACCGAGGACCCAGGACTCAGGACCAAGGACCAAAGACCAAGGACCCAGGACCGAGGACCAAGGACGCAGGACTGAGGACCGAGGATCCAGGGCCGCAGCGTGTGATCCGAGCCCCAGGCCCTCATACCCCTTCGCAGCGCCCGCCTCTTCCTCCCCACCGCCCCCTTCCTCTCTGCCCTCCTCCCAGCCCCACTCCCACGCCCACGTGCCCTCCCCCACAGTCTCGCACACTCACATACACTCTCCCGCACACTCAGAGGCTCACTCATGCACGCCCACTCACACTCTCACGCTGCCTCCCTCGTGCATCCTCACACGCTCACCCTCACACTCATACACACACTCACACGTACTCTCAGCTCCTTCCCACGTACACTCACAAACCCGTACACACTCACATGTACCCTCCGTTCCCCAGATAGTCACACAATCATACACACACACTCATACACACACTTTCACACGTGCTGTCTCCTACTCTTACACTCTCACAGTCACGGCCTTTCACACACACCCTCATGCTCACACCCACTCACACCCACGCTCTCACATACCCCCACACCTGCCCTCTTTCACACACACTCCTACTCTCACATCCTCACAGTCACCCTCACTCTGACCCACCCTCACACACACTCATACACTCTCTCTGTCTCACACACACACCCCTCCTCCTTTTCCATGGGTCCAGGTCTGGCTCTCAGTATCTTCCCCTAATACCTTCTTAGCTCTTCTGCAGCCTCTCTGCGCATGACGGCCAAAGAAAACCTCCTTAAGTCCATTCCTGATGGTATAATTCCTCTCCCAAATCCTCCGGCAGCTCACTACCACCTACAGGATAAAGTCCTAAATCCTTAGCTTGGCATTCAAGGTCCCGCATGGGCTGGCTCTCCCGTCTGGCAGGCCTCTGTTAGCGTCCCGTGTGTCCCGGGTCCCTGTGCTCCACCGTGCACCCTAGACCCCCTCAGCAGAGCCAATGTATTTTCTCAACTCATGGTTCCCCCGACTTAGCTGATCCTGTCCGCATCCTGTCTACTCATCCTGCTTCAGCTTAAAGACCACCTCCTGGGGGATGATACTCTTCTCATCCCCCATATCCCTGCCCCAAATGGAAGTAAATCTTCCCTGCTTGTGACCTTCCACAATGCTTTACTTGCAACCCATATCTTTTAATTGATCTAATATCTATGATATTATATTTTTTTGTACTCATGGGTCTTTGTTTTGTTTTGCATGAATATATATATTTTTTATGCTCCTGGGTTTTTTGTTTTGTTTTGTTTTGCTTTTTTTGTTCCCTCTCTCTCTCTTAAGTGCACATTCCATGAAGATGGGGAATCATCTTCATTCCACACATGGCTTAATTCAGTGCCTTTCATATGGCAAGTCTTAAATGGCAATTTGTTGAACAGATTAATGAATACTTTTAAGAACCCATAAATGAAGGAGTTGAATCCAACCTGCATGGATGCGTGAATAAATGACTTTGTGCATGGATGAATTAATGAATTTGTGTACTTATGCATTCAAAAATACTATAGGAGCCTACTATGCAAACTAGTCCAAAAACAGATGAATGCTTACATGCATAAATGAGTAAGAATATGCATGCATGAATTTGAAAGAATGACCAACCGGGAGGCTGGATTCCTGGTTCTTGGGTTTGTCTCTCACAGAAAAGTTGACAAAGTTTCTTTCACATACCATGGTTGTATTGTACTTTCACCAAAATTTCTTGAGTACAAGTTGATTTTCACTAATTAAAAACCTTGCCCATGTTCATAGCTTTAGCCAAACAAATCCACCGTCTTTCTATTTTGGCTCTTTAGGTGAGGTTGGCCCACACTTCACTGTACCACTGATATCGTGCATAAACAATAAAATCAATTTCTGGCATTTTTCTCAAACCTTCTCTTTCTGCATCTTGACTGGGCTTCCTATTCAACTCTCGGATCATCATTCTTTTTGGATTCTAGCACCCACTAGTTTCTATTGAGTATGGTCTCCAAAGACCACCCCATGCCAAGACACCCAATGAGAGGATAATAGTCTGATCATATTTGTACTCAAGTGGTTTGGCTGTTTCTCTCAGAAGGCAGTAAATGATCCATTCTTAAGTGTTCCCAGAAGGATGGCATCTTTACCTCTCTGTATCACACAGCGTCCAAATCTATGGGTTTTACTTTAATCCACAATGGAGATTATCCGCACTCTAAGTTCTTGTTAGAGGATTTTATTGTGAATCGAATGAGAGCCAGCACTTTTCAGAAGCTCGTTTACGATATCTGATGTTTGATAGAGAAAGTCTAATAGACATGCTAACTATCCATTCATCTCTAGTCTCTACTGAAAAGGAAATACCTGAGTCACATTATCTCAGCCCATGGCAGAAATGCTTTCCCTGAGTTACGACTTAATATTTTGCTCTTTGCTTTTACGGAGGGTCGATAGGAAAACTGCCCAGAAGAAAAAAGCATGTCTGTATTTTTCCGAAACTGTGATTGAAGATTGGATCCACTATTTAACTCGATGGACTCCAAAGTCTCTATTTATATTATAGAAGGAGTCCTAAAACTAAATAATGGGTCATACCTTGAAGCTAAGTAAGGAGCATGTGGGCTGTGTTCCGCCATGATGTACGTGCCCCAATGAAAGGATATGACATAGTCAGTGATTGATGTGGGCCATAGCTGACACAAAAAATACCACAGCATGAGATTTAGGACATGAGACCAGGCTTCGGTCACAAGGTATTTATTGGACGGAATGGGAACTCAGAGGCCACAGATGTTTATTTCCCTATTTCCCTGGCTTATCGCCAGGTATCAGAGGTGGGAGTCCAGAGAGCATTCTAGAACAGAGGTCACACGATTCTTGCCTGTAGGCTGGCTCCCTGTTTTATAAATAGACACAGGAGAACATTGCCAGAACACAGCTACATTCATGTGTTTATGCATCGTCTATGGCTGTTTTCATGCTGTAGCAACAGAGATGGAGTAGTTGCTACAGAGACTTGATGGGCCACAAAGCCTGAAATATTTACTATTTGATCCTAAAGATAAAGGCATTGAGATGGAGTCAAAGTACATGAGTAAGTATGCAAAGTTTGTACATATTTTAAAGTTCCTGCGCCATCTGAGGTGCAGTATCCTCAACTGTAGAGCGGGATTACTCATTCTGTATGTATGTATTATAGTTTTGGCAAGACTTGCTTAGAAAATGTGATTGTAAATAGGCAGCATGGTAGCTAGTTCTGTGTGAAGCTTGAGGAGGACAGGATGACATTTACACGGACACAGACATGATCTTCCAAACAAAAGTCAGTGCTTCACTTTCTCTCCAGGACAGCCACTCTCAGAAGAATTCTCTTCCAAAGCCATGGCCTACAGAAAGACCATTTTCTTGCCAGGAAGGACAATTGAACACGCTGTCAAGTCCTTCTTACTGCAAAAGAACTAGGCTGAGATAATCTCAGGTGGAAGAACACGATGCATTTCTTCCAGGGCCTCATATGTCAGGTATGATTTTAATTTCAGATAAAGTCCAAAGTAGATAAGAAGCCCATTGGTAGTATGAGCAGATCTCCTGGTGCTGCCGGTGTCTATGGTAGCACCATCCCCCTCCCACACCCACACCACTGCTCTAAGCTAGGGGAGACCTCACTGAGATGAGGGTGTACTCAACCTTGTTTCCTGGCCCTCCCCTCTCATTGCTTCCTAAAGCTGGGTTCACCAATGGGGATTACCACTGGAGACTCGAGTTTGCTCCAGTGCCTGAGTTAAGCTGCTTCTCATATCTCTTCATCCCCAATATCTAATATCGGTATGTCCAATGCACTCAGGATATTTAAACAGACCTGCTCCATCCAACAACACAAATGTAGAGGACAAGACCACACCATATGGCACATTGCAGACATTCAGTAAATTCAATTCAAATTGAACTGAACACAATTGGGTTTGAGTCTTGCTGGGGCCGATGATGATTATGATGATGATGATAGCAGGAGTATGGTGGTAGTAGGATGATGGCAGCTACAATTAAGGGATCAGAGTGACGTTTTGCAAATTTGAAATGTATTACACCAAGAACTGGATAAATGCTCAAAGCCTGGCCTGCTGCTCACACAACCTGGTGACACTCAACTGAGGTGACTATGTACATAAGGAAAATATCCATGTGGGAGACAAAGCTCTTCTTTATTTAAAGAAAAAAAAAAGATTTATTTATTTATTTGAGAGAGAGCAAGTTGGGGGAGGGGCCTAGGGAGAGGGAGAGAGTCTCAAACAGACTCCCCAGTGGGCACAGAGCCCCATACAGGGCTTGATCCCACAACCCATGATATCATGACCTGAGCCAAAACCAAGAGTTCAACATCAAACCTACTGAACCACCCAGGTGCCCCATAGCTCTTCTTTATTAACAGCTGAACCAATACGCCACAACTTGCAATGATGAACTCTGGTAAAAGCCTACTTGCAGCCCGAGGCTTAGAAATCTAATCTGTTCTATTTAACTCCTTTCCTTAACTTTGAGGTGGCTGAGTCTGCAGAGGAAGTTATGGCACAAGATATTCACTCAGCTATTGGCATGCATGGAGTAGGGTAGATGTACCAACTTGGCTTATCTTTCTCCAAGGAGGCAAAAGATGCCCGGATGTGCTTATTCCTCAGGAGCAGGTCGAGCCCTGGACATGAGCATAGAGGGTTCAATGTCCTGGAGGTGACCACGCAGATCGACTACTAAAGGAGCTGGCTGAAATAAGAGCAGAGGAGGCTTGGTTTTCCTCGCCCTATGATTTACCATGCTAGAATATTTTGCTAAGCATTTACAAACATGTTTTCTTTCCCTTTAACTTTTACAAAAATCCTGGGAGATAAATCAAATCATTTTGCAGGTGAGGAAATAGGTTCAGAGTGATCAAGTGATTTGCCTGAGGTCACTCCCTTAATAAATGATTGAGCTAGGTCTCAAACTCAAATCTGTCTGTTTCCAAAGCCCATACCCTTTCCACTACACCTTTACTACTCAAAATGTGATCCATGGACCAGCTATTCAGCATCACCTGGAAGCCTAGAAGCATTTCAGGGGCAGAGGTGTCTCAGGCCCACTCCAGACCTACTGAATCGGAATCTGCAATTTGACAAAGTCTCCAGGTGATTTGTATATGTGCTGAAGCTGGAAGAGCACCATGCTACAATACACTGGCTAGCTTCTGTCATTATTCCCTTTTTACAGAAAACAAAACCATTTATTGTGGTCATACCATGCATAGGAGGCTGACTGGGATGTGGGTAACTGGACTTACGGGGCCTATTGGGTGGGAAACCTAAGACCTGTTTCCTGAGGACCCTGGGCATTTTGTATTGACTGGTCTGCTCCCCTTACTGGATACAATGTCTCAGCTGCTACCCCATCTTTATTTCCTTGCATTTGATCTGAGGTCATGAAATCTCAGCAGATGTTAGGAAGATTTTGTCTAAACATCTCTATGTGTGGCCACCCCAGACCCTCAGAGGAGAAAGAACCTGTTATATTTCCCCTTGAGGAAAAAGAATACACAGATAGTCTGTAGAACCCTGATGAAATGAAGTCCCATGATAACCTAAAAAACGAGTTTGTTGTGAATTTATAGTTACTTATTTTCCTTTTTCACTTTTGATATAGTTTTGTTATTTCTCAGTGTAATTTCCTATGGCAGATTAAGATCCATAATGTTCCAAGATACTGTGATTCATGCATAAGAGAGATTTGAAATGAAAGATACATTTGTTGACACTTACAGCTCAGGCACTTGATAAATATTCTCTTACTATAGCCTCAAAACAACACTCTGAGGATAGAGGAATTATCTCTACTTTAGAGATGAAGACAATAGGTTCAGTCTCTGGCCCTACCATCAAAACCAGTTTTAAGTGTAGACTGGCAATTTTCTCACGATGCATCTGTTTGAGTTGGGTGATAGGTAACATAGTAGGGGTAAAGGATGCCTAGATAGAAATGAATAAGACATAAGGTCCTAAATCAACTATCTTATTTAAATATTTTAGGTTGGAGAAATTAATACATCTAACTGGTAGGTATTTCGTTTTTGGTTTTGTTTTGTTTTAAAGAATCATGCACATGTTAAAGAGTAGAAAGCAAATGTTTAAATTTTGAGTGAATTTATGACAAACAGAAGATTTGGATAACTCTTCAAGTATGTCCTGAAACCCTGGGGATAGGCTTTTCATCTTCTCTCTGCTGTTAGCAATAATAGCAGCAGCAGAAGTAGCAGGAGGAATAGTGCAGTGGTAATAACCTCAAAGCTACTATATTCGTTATCTATCAATGAATAACAAAGATCCCTGAACTTATAGGCTCAAAAAAATCACACATTTATTATTTCAGTTTCTGGGGGTCAGGAATCAGGACATGGCTTGATAGGTTCTTTGCTTCTTGTTCCTACATCCTGTGCTGACTCTCTTGACTGGGGCTGTAGTCTCATTTGAAGGCCTGATTGGGGGCAGCCCCGGTGGCCCAGTGGGTTGGCACCACCTTCAGGCCGGGGTGTGATCCTGGAGACCTGGGATCGAGTCCCATGTCAGGCTCCCTGCATGGAGCCTGCTTTTCTCCTTCTTTCTCTGCCTGTATCTCTGCCTCTCTCTCTCTCTCTCTCTCTCTCTCTCTCTCTCTCTCTGTGTGTGTGTGTGTGTGTGTGTGTGTCTGTCATGAATAAATAAATAAAATCTTTAAAAAAAAATGAAGGCCTGATTAGGGAAAGATCCCTTTGCAAGACCACTCAGTGTTTGTTGGTAGGATTCAATTTTTTATAGGATGTTGGATTGAAGGCCTCAGTTTCTTGCTGGCTGTTGGCCTGAGGCCACCCTCAGTTCCTTGTTGCAGGAACCTCTCCAACATGGTAGCTGGCTTCATCAACTTGTGTAAGATGAGAAGGCAATAGAGAGAGCCCAAAGATAGAAATCACAGCCTTTCATAATCTACCCATAGCGGTGACATTCCATTATATTTTCTGTATTCAATTTTCTAGAAGTGATTCACTAAGGGAGGGGATTACATAAGGACTTGAGTGCCAGGAAGCAGGAATCATTTGAAAGATACCCATCATAACTATTACTCACTGAGGGTCTTTGATGTGCCTGGAATTCTGCTAAGCTCTTAATTTACATGATCTTATTTAATATTCACCACTTTTAGTTGAAGTGTGGATTGTAACACTCATACCCATTTTACAAAGAGGAAAGCTGAGAAATCTGATGGCTAAGCAACTTGCCCAGGGTGACATAGTGTCAGTGTCAAGACAAAAATCATGATTTGTGTGATACTAAAGCCCACATTCTGTGATGAACTCTTTAAAAATGTTATTGTCTCTCATAGGGTTTTTGTAGGGAGCAAGGGCCAGAGGCTCCTTTTCCAGCCAAGTCCTTGGAACTTAGAGGTCTAACACATCCAGAGGGCTCAATCCAGGGACATAGATACTTATTAGAGAAACAATTTAGGAAGCAAATAAAGTAGGCATTTATTTACATGAATTACTGTCCATAGGAACATCTGGTGTTGGCTGAAGCACAAGAGAAGAGACTCTGGGGAGGAAGAGAGGGATCAGAAAAATGGCAATGAATGGAATGGTCACTGACTCATCCTCCCTTGGTGGACTTTGTTCGAACATCTCTGAGATAGGGTTTAAGACCAAAAAACTAAAGAAATAGTTCTTGAGCAAGATTTAAAAAGTCACTGAACATAAGCGGAACCAATTTGGGAGCCGTGAGTCAAGGAGTAGCACAAAATTGGTATATTTTAGGAATGAGGTGTTTTTTAAAAAATTATATTTATTTATTTATTTATGAGAGAGAGAGAGCACAAGTGAGGAAGGACAGAGGGAGAGGGAGAGGCGGACTCCCCACTGAGCAGGGAGGTCATGGAGCTCCATCCCGGACCCTGGGATCATAACCTGAGCCAAAGGCAGACACTTAACCACAGCAGATGATTAACCAACTGAGCCATTCAGGCATCGCAGGATGAGGCTTGTTTGTAAGGGACACATAACTCAATCACAATGGCCAGCGGGTTGGTAGAAGTAGGGTGGACTTCAGCTTGGTTTGATTCACTGGCTCTATCATGTCACCAAGGCCCTGATTTCTTCCTGTTAATTTGATCTAGCTTCTACAGTGTTAATTTTATCCTAAATCTGGCCCCCTATCTATTTTTTTTAAAGATCTATTTATTTATTTGAGGTGTAGGGAGGGGCAGAGGGAGAGAAAGAATCCTGAAGCACACTTCCCACTTAGCAGGGAGCCCCAATGCAAGGCTCAATCCCAGGACCCCAAGATCACAATCTGAGCTGAAATCAAGAGCCAGCTGCTTAGCCAACTGCGTCATTCAGGCACCCCACGCTGGCCCCATTTCTTAATCATAAACTGACTATTGGAGTGGCCACAGCTACATACCTCTTTGACCATATCTAGAGACTGTCTCTGAGAAGTACAGGCAGCCTTGTCCAGAAACACTCTACAAACTGCTCCTTACTTCTTACTGATCTGAATTTTGTCACATGTTAATATAATAACTTTGGCCTCAGTGTGAGATCACGGTGGTTAGCTAGAATGAGATATTTATTGGTTCCTTAGATCCAGAGGCATTAAAAAGCCCCTTTTTGGGCAGCCCGGGTGGCTCAGCGGTTCAGCACCACCTTCAGTCCAGGGCATGACCCTGGAGTCCTGGGATCGAGTCCCACATTGGGCTCCTTGTATGGAGTCTGCTTCTCCCTCTGCCTGTGTCTCTGCCTCTCTCTCTCTCTCTCTCTGTCTCTCATGAATAAATAAATAAAATCTTTTTTTAAAAAAGCCCCCTTTTAGGGGCACATGGGTGGCTCAGTCAGTTAAATATCAAACTCTTGATTTCAGCTCAGGATCTCAGGGTTGTGGGAGCAAGCCCCATATGGGGCTCTGAGCTCAGTGGGAAATCTTCTTGAGATTCTCTCCTTCTCCCTCTGCTTCCCACCCCTACTCTCTTTTTTTCCTCTCTCTCAAATAAAAAAAATTTTAAAAAAATATTTATGAGAGACAGAGAGAGAGAGAGAGAGAGAGGCAGAAACACAGGCAGAGGGAGAAGCAGGCTCCCCACAAAGAACCTGATGTGGGACTATATCCCAGACCCTGGGATCACGCCCTGAGCAGAAGGCAGAAGCTCAACTACTGAGGCGTCCCAATAAATAAATCTTTTTTAAAAAGTCCCTTTTCAACCTAATTTGGTTATGTCATCTGTTTTTATTGTGGGGTTTGATTGATCTTGACTTTGATTGAACATCAACTCCCTGAGAATGAAAGTACACTTATCTGCAAATTTTTATCCTCAGACCATATCTGGACACACAAAAAATTTGAAGACAGAAAGATTTTTTGAAAAGAACACAGAATATGGTATCAAGCCATATTCTTGTTTTAGCCATTCGTCATTAAGTGATCTTGGGTATTCTTTGACTCATTCAGCTAATGTTAATGATCTTATCTGGGGCTGTGTGCCATGGGCTAACTCCATAGGACTAAGCACGTATTAAAAACTCAATGAATATGTCAGTTGAATGCATTAATGTCTTTTGATAATATAAAGATCAAGTCATACAAATATCACTGATCAAAATATCCCCTAAATAGTGCAAGGTGCAATTCCTATATTCCAAGCCAACATTTTCCCTTCTCCTATGTCTATACTTATTAAAGCCTCAATCCCCAACAGTAGCTATAAGGCTGTGGAGTCCACATCAAGTGAAAATCTTCTTCATTGCAAATTGATTGAATTAATCCAAATGATAGCAGAAAAACATGGAAAGGAAGGACATCCTTGAGAAAAAAATCTAAATAGAATGCACAGAGTAAAACAGAATGGTTAAAGCGAAGTTACAAAGTGCATTTGAACGCCCATGAAATCAGGGAAAGTCAATGCCCTGTGCCGCTGATGGGAAGGGCCATTATACATTATGGGCTGATTGTATATACATGGAAGGCTGCGTTATTTCAAATTAATCAAGAGAAATATAGGACACTAGACACTAGCACATTTTAAAAGGCACTATATTCAGAGAGCATCCATCAAAAACAAAACCACTGCACTGTCATAAAGCACGCCTCATTACAACGAAGAGTGTGATGACAGTATGATCTTACGGGCAGGAAATGACCGCTGTTGATATCAGCATAGTTCAGGCCACTTCACAGCCACAACATGGTGTGGGTTTTCGTGGACAATAACCATGACATCACAGAAGTCTAAGTGGCAGTGAAATTTTTTTTTTCCCAGATAGGTTTGGCTGATAGCAGTATTTAAGCACTAACTTGCAATTATGCAAATATATGTATATTACATGTTAATTTAAAAAGCAATTTTAAGAGAACCAAATTTCAGAAATACAGTTGCTCCAAAGAGTGCAAGTTTTCTTGTTTGTCCTCTTTCCTTCTCACTCCTACTTATTACTTCTTTAAGTCTATGGGGATGGGCTTTTTAATTTGGAACTCTATATGGATTTAGGGGGGTCAAGAAACACCCTAAAATTTCATCCAGTTTTATACATGGGAGAAAAAGCATTTTTTTTTTTGAGAGAGTATCTCATACTCACAAAGGGTTGTGTAAAATATCTATTCCCCCACCATGCCAATGTTAAGAATTATTACATTAATTGGAAGAAACAATGTACTGTGAAAAGAGTCATAGGTTTTTGAGAGTAAGAGGGATTTAAACTCTAGCTCTATAAATTTCTTGAACAAATTAGTAAACATCTCTACTCCTTAGACTCCTTATTGCCCTGTAAGGTTATTATTTAAATCAGTTAATCAAATAAGCTAAATAAATATTTAGAGCATCTAATTCAATATGTATATGAATGTAGGAGGTATTCAGAAAGTGAAAGCTGACATTATTATTATGATTTTTCTTTTCCTTTCTTTCTTTGTATTTCTTTTTATGTTTTTTTGTTTGTTTTTCAGAGTGGTAACCAATGGGATCTCTGAGTCTTGTATTTAAAGGAGTCAGGAGTGACCAACCCAAGTCAACCAAATGGGCACATTTCTCACATGAAATTATTGGAGAGTTAGACTCACATCAGTTTACCCTATATGTGCTTAAGTAGTTTAGCGTATAAATGCTAGCTATAAATTAGTAATTTATGGCATATATTTAGGAAGATAGCATCAGGTATTTTTCCATGTGCCAAGAGGTATCTGGAGACCGGACCATGAACTCCATCTCGGATCCTTCTAAATCGGTAGGTAGAAAACCCTTCGGTGTTCTGCAAGTGCATTATGTGGCCTTGAACAAATCATTTAACTTTCCTGGGCCTAGTTTCTCCATTCATAGCATGAAAAGTCCTAATGCTTATTGCTCCAGCTACCACACGCTTTCCTTCTCTCACGGCTTTGTTATACCTTTTCTGAGGAAACTCTTTGGATCAAGTCTGCAAGGCGAATTGTTCTATTACTCAGTGTGTCTCAGCTCTTATGTGCAGAATTTGTAAGTGGGTAGCTTCAGCGGGAGCTTTCTTATTTCTATACGAGTGTCTGAGTGACTCAGCTATGTATACGCTTTTGACCTGAGAGAAACTCATGCTTGGGATTTTCACCAGAACTTATTAAGTCTCATTTACATATGATTACCAGCAGCAAGACACCAGGCCATGTCCCCTGACTGCCCTTCAAAAGGTTCTGTGTACCAACGACTCTGCTCTTCTTTTATCTAGATACCCATCCACCTGGCCACCCACTACCCACCTTTGGCGATTTCTGTAACTCTCTCCTGTTTGGCTTCTTTGTTGAAAAGGCTTTCAGTTTCCCATCTCTCTATTTAGCCATATAACTTAACCTAAACCGTTTTTGACAATGAAAAACAAGACTGGGTTTATTAAAAAAAAAAAATCTTCTTTGATCTTTAATCATGGCTGAAGATAATTCAATCTGGTCTTCATTATCACGGTGGTTTCTAAGCAGCAGCTGCAGCTCCTGACTCAGATAAATGCTTGCCCTGTATTAGTACAATAAAACCAATGCCACAGAATGATATTTTTTTCTCCTTTTCTTGATATCATCACAGAGAATTAATGTCACCCCCTTTTTTTTTCATTACTGCTTCATTGTATGAAATATGGACTAAATCAAACCTCTGGTCAGATAGTTTCTTCTATGATATTGAAGGAGGTGTGGGGGACTCAACCACTGAGATCAACGGGTGAAAACTACAGTGTGGAACAATCAGTGGAGAATGTCTGATGTGTGTTCACAAAGAGAGGAGACAGATGTTCTCCATTTAAAGTTTCCTCCTTAATCTAAGCTGTTCTATGTCCTCTGTTTTGGTCAATGGCATTTATCTCCTCACTAATATGGAGGTCCAAACTCCATCTTAATAATGGTTAAATGTTGGAGCATTATCAAATAATGTTTGGCTAGGAGACAGATGGAATACCTGCATCCTACCTGATTCCATCTATTCCTTTTCCTTGCAAGAATTCCCAAGGGCAATGAACACATAAACAATGACAGCAAGTCGGAAATCAAACTTTCACTTTCTTTCCGGCAAGGCCTGTGCCAAAAACCTAAATCTGATCTCTTCTTTAAACTGGACCAGGATGGGATGGGGGAGGAGAAAAGGAGATTATTTCTCTCATAATGTACAAATCTAAACCTTACCTTGAGTCTAGTAATTTTTAATCTTGAGTGCATATTGGAATCACCTGGGTAGCTTTTACTACCTGGGTCCTACCCCCAAAGATTTTTACTTAATGGGTCTAGGATGCAGCCTAGAGAATGAGGAGGTTTAAGAGTTCCCTAGGTGATTCTAGTATGCAGCCCAGGTCGAGAGTCCTGTTCTCCGGCCATCAGACACTGAAGGGACGATTTCCTAGAGCAGTATTTCTCCAACGTGAATGTGCATAGGAATCACTTAACATCTTGTCAAAATGCAGACTCTGAGTCAGTAGCCTGGAATGGGACCCAAGATCTGCATTTCTATAAGCTCCCTGTCCCTGCTGCAGGTGGTTCACAGACTGCACTTTGAGTACCAAGGTCCTAGGGTTCCTGATAGGAGAGAGAAGGGGAAGTTGTAAGTTTGATCTGTTAACTTATTGATCTGGGCTGCAATGAACAAAAAGAATGGACTGCATGACAGTTTTGAGCATAACCCAGTGGCCCTGCCCTGGGGTATATTCTCTCTATCTCTGTCTTAGAGTCTCAGCTAAAGGGATTAGTCACTCTTTCTTTAAAACAGAGTGGGGTAGGAAGAGGAATCCCTTCCCAACAGTGTTTGCAGTAAGAAGATGGATTTGAGATTTACTCCTTGTTCCTTTTTGAATCAATGCATTGCCAACTTCTGCTTTCCTTCTCTGAAAATATTTCCCATTTTCTTCTCTTCATTCCAGCTATAACTATTTCATTTTGGTATCTAACCATCTAGAGTTATCTCTCTGCCTCTAGTTTCTTTGCTGCCAAAATTTTCTGCATGCCCTTGTTAGATTAATCTTATCGGGGGATGATTCATTTATTTACATAATCTATGCCCAATAAAATCTAAATTTTAGCCTGTCATATAAGTACAGCTCACTGGACCCCCAAATAGACCATATCCTAATCCTGCCACACTTGCCATTTTCCGAATATATTATACATGATTCCATTCATCCATTCCTTCACTCACATGTGTATTCATTCATTCTTCCATCCATTCATCATTCATTTATCCATTCAAGATGGCATTAGACATGCAAACAAAGAATTGTGACACAGTGTGATATGATCTGAGAGTATCAGGAAAGGCTCATAGAGGAGGTAATGTTTGATCTCAGTCTTCCAGGAGAATGGCTTTTAACGTGGATAAATCAATTTTCAGTCCAAGAGACAGTAAATGCAAGCTTATAGAGGCATGAAACAGAGGTCATCATGTTCAAAAGGTACAAATATTTTGTATTGTAGTTTTAGGAGGCTAGAGTGTACAGGAAAATATAGTGGATGGAGTAAAAACTCAGGCAAAGAGACTAGAGCTCCAAGATATGGTTTAGGCAGCAGGGAATCTAGAAAGATTTTATGCTTGTAGAGTTATATTAAGATATATGCTTGTTCACCTTTTGGCATTTGCCTTTGTTGTTCCTTCTCCCTAGAATATTCTTTTTCCTCCATTTTCCCTGTGAAGGTTTACTCACTTGTGCTTGAGTTGAAATAACCTCTCCCCACCAGAGAGAATCCATCTTTCTTCCTGTACTCTGGATTCATGTTATTCAGGTGACATGTGTCTCTTTGTCTAGATTTTAACATATTTTGACAGCAAATATTATGCTTTATTAATCTTTGAATCTCTTTACCATTCAACACCTAGGCTTTCTTCTGGCACATGTTAGCTGTTCAATAAACAGTTGTTGAATTAAATTAAACAGGATAGGAAAAGCCATGCCATCAATTACGGCTTTAAGCATCACCATCTCCACTCTTCTTATATTTGACTTGAGTGTTGATCAAAGAGTATTTACTGACAAAACCATGTATTCACTCCAATACTGTCTCCACAGAGACTTTGCTCAAAAGCAAAGGGTTGGGAGTTAAAAGGCCTCTTGCAACACAACCAAATTGATGGCTCAATTTCTTCTGTCAGGGCTTCAAGTCCAGATGCTGAGCACCAGCACAAAGCATAGCTGGATCTTCTTATGTCAGGTTGAGATGAAGAAGTATGAGGATAGAAATGGCAGCAGCCATTCCACTTGCTTTTGCTACTAACTCTTCAGGAAACAATAGCTATCTATCAGGTTATTCATTAAAACCAAGTGTACAGAGCATAATAATAGTAGCTATCATTTCTAGTGGGCTTAACATTTAGATACTGTGATAAGCATGTCCTGTGAAGTGTTGCATATGATATTCACAATAACCGTGCAAAGCAGACATTATCCATTCCTTCTTTTTTTCTTTTTTTTAGATGAGGAGACTGAGGCAGGGAATGGCTAAATAGCAGGTCGGAGGTGACATAGCACTGGTGAGTGTTAGAATTAACAATTGAGCCCTGTCTGATTCCTCAGCCCGGGTACTTAACAATTCTATCATATTGTCTCAAGGAATTAAAAAGGATGGCCTGAGAGTTGGGGCAGGTCTATATAGGTGCAGGGAGGACATGAAGAGCTTCATGCCAACTAGGAGTCTTTAAATCTATGCCCCTATTGTCATCAGCTTCCATTGATGCAATAACAGCGGGACACATAGGAGCATTTGAAAATGTTCCTATTGATTGGAAGTGAATAATTATTACCTTCTCTATATTACAGATTCACTATCAGAAAGTAATAGCAGAAATGCTAACCAAGATTAATAGCTGCGTTTCATTATTTTTAATGCAAACTATTGATTTTAAAGTGGTGTAAGGTATGGCAGTTTATTACAATAAAACAATAAAATAGACTATATGAAATAATTGAGAATAATCTTTTCCCTTTTTGCTGCGGCTAAGGAACATAATGTGCTGTGCATGCGAAGGCATTTATGGCAAGCTCTATCCAGTGATGGCAGCTTAAGCACTCTATAAAGAAGCACTTTGGAACCAGAGTATTATAAATAATCGACAATAAAGCTGGTAAATGGGCCTTTAATTTGATTCCATTATGTCACAGGATCACAAGGACCAATGGGGCCCAGCATCAAAAACACTAACTGCTGAGCAGCACACAAAGGTAAGCACATCTGATGGCATCAAGATGGCCTTTCCACCTGAGGAATTTCCAGGAAAAAGCTTGGTCCTTGGCAGTTAGGTGGGGGCTAATATTTTACCTATGAGCCAAGCCAATGCATCCATGGTCAACACCACCACCACTTCCAACACAAAGGGTCTTCTAACAGTCTTCCTCACTGAGCATCTTTTCTCCAAGTATCCCCTCTACTTCCACTCACTTTAGCTATTTTCACAGTTAATAAATAGCAGATGCATTCAGAAGCAATTTCCCTCTGGAGTCATTCTGTTGATTGGGGTTGTAGAGGCTGCCAAAATAATGTATGGCTTCATTGCCAGAAATAGACCATAAAAGATGAAGGAGGTGATAGGGCAACTGTATATGTTGTGTAATCAGACCACACCTGGAACAGTGAATACAGGTCTACACCAATTATAAAAGTAGATTAACATTGGACACACTGAGTAGAGATAGAGATGGGGAGATGAAGGTGAAATCATGGCAAAGAAGAATGGCAGTTGGAACTTTGGCTGTTGACATTAGATGAGACTCTGGAAAATGTAAGAACTGTCAACAAACATTTAAAGGATTGACATGAAGGAGGATTTGGGCTTGTCCTGTGAAGCCCTAGAAAAGAGCTATGTGCTCTTCGTTAGACATGGATTCAAGCTCTACTTTTCCACGTTTAGTAGTGTGACCCCACACAGGTGATCGAAACTTTCTGTACAATAGAAGTACACACACCCTACAGGATTGGGAAGGGGTAGATTACGTTAGACAAACCACATCAAGTGCTTAGCTCAGTGCTCAGTACAAAGCAAGAACTCCATGAACACTGACAGCAAACACAGACAGTACTGTACAGCAAAAGTGAAAGGCAGATGGCACCCCTTCTCGAGGGGCTGCAGTAGACATAGTTGACACTCAAATTGGGGTCATGGGGCCTTGAACTGGCTTCATAAAATTACCCAAAGCTTCCTGGAGATCCAGTTTGAGGGCAGAGTGGGAAACCCAGACCATCCCTATCATTTAAAGCATAATGGTTTAAAACTGTGAAAGCCAAATTCAGTTCAATTGTAGAGGCAGCCATGGGGCTGGAGGCAGTGCCAAGGGAAGGGATAGACAAGGGAACAGAGAGAACATGAGAAGAAGGGGTAGGAGGGAGAGGTAACAACTGGTTCTTAAGACTATTCATGGGTCATCGCAGCTCACTTTGCTGGCCTCTGATTACATGGTGGCTAGGACAGGAGGACTGTAATAGTCTTGTGCTTAGTGTGGACAACAAAAAGCCTGATCTCAGGTGGTATGGGGAAGAAATTTCTAATTGAGAGGCCACACACTATAATGGGTTTATGGAAGAAAGTTGAATACTACTTAAGAGCACAGACTCTGGAGCCAGACTGGCTAGATGCTAGTCCTGACCACTCCAGTTAGACTTACCTCACCTCTCTGTGCTTCCACTTCTTCAACTGAAAAGTGAAGAAGTGATAATAATGAAAGGGATAATAATTAAACCTACCTCTTCAGGTTATGAAAATTTAGCGAAATGATGCATACAATGGTAGTTAACTATTGTAGTTAGAATTATCCAAAGATGGTATCAATTTGTATCCACATTTAAGTCTAGGGTCAGGAGCTGAAAGTAGATGCAGCAAAGCAAATACATTTCTCTGGAGTGAGAGTCTATTGTCTACTCCACTATTTACAGCAGAAAAAAATTTAGAATAGGTTTTTGTTTTTAAATGTCAGAGACATCTGAGAATATGGTCCAAATGCAAACATATGGTCCAAAAGAAATCATTTGGAAGGAGCAGTCCCTTCCTGAATTACGTGTGTGTGCTGATCACAGAGGAGGCTGAAAATATCCAGAACAATCTTAACGCCTGGTCCAGGCAGAGCTTTGTATCCTCTCTTTCCACTCATCCTCTTCCCAAACTCATGGAGATACTAGCAGTGGGATCAGAGCTGTGTTCATTGCAGTCTGGACTTTTTTCTTTCTCTACCTACCTAAGAAGACCTATTAGATCCCATATCTTCTAGGGCCTCTCAAGAGGTGGTCCCCCCTCCCCCAATCCTACACTGTTCTCCTCCTTCTCCAAAGTCCTTGAATTGATAAAACACCACAATTCCTGTGCCCTTTACCTTGCCTCCATGTGCCCCACACCACTCACCACTCACTAAAAGTCTCTAACTTCAAACTGGAGTATAAGCACTTTAGGTGCAAGAACCACTCCTACTTCATTTCATCTCTCATAGCCTCTAGCACAAGTTAACTTGAGTGCGTAGCATTCCTTGTCTGGACCACAATTTTCATTTAGTGAGAGGTGGTAGGAGTCCATTGAACAGATTAAGAACATGTGTGGCAGATAGTTTTTGTTGTCTGAACAATAGCTACTTCTCTTGTTCCTTTTAATAGAGTGCCAGCACCAAGTCCAAAGTTAGTATGGAACATGATCTAAGTTGATCATCTCAAACCCACTCTTTACTCTCCCAGGCTCTCTTGCAGCTAAGGATGGCTTGTCATACAGATTTGGCTAATGAGATAGAGGTGAAGTCTCCAGAGTGGGGCTTCTAGGAAAACTTGTTTTCCTGATTAAAGGAACCAGAGGTTCATCTTTCTTTCCTTCTTCATGCATGGAAGGGTGACTTGTAGGCCCTGGTGTTAGTGAGCACCTGAGCCAATGCTAGCGGACACCTGCTTGACATTTGCAACATGAGTAACATAAGCCTCTGTTTATTTAAGCTATTCTCAGTCAAGATTTGGGTTACTTGCAGACAGAAACTCCTCTAACCTATATAGGGAAAGGGGAGTTGAATGTTATGCTGAGGAAACCAAATAAGAAGAAGTGACAATAGTGTTAGGGAATTAATGGACAAGGCAGAGGTAAAACCATGGAGGAAAGTTTGGCCAAGTCGTAAAGACTACAGCACGTGTTCTCAACTCTGGCTGCACAGTGGAGTCACCTGGAGAGCTCTGCAAACTGCAGGATGCTCAGGCCTCCCCCCCTAAGATTCAGAGTGAATTGATTGGGATTAAGGAAAAGGTATCTGTAGTTTTTTTAAAAAACAGCAACAAGGACATAACCCCCCAGCACTGAACATCAGGGCTGAGGACTATCATCTTGTAAGGTCTGATGCGGCCAGGCCCTGGCCTACCTGTCCACCTTCCCATCTCCCTCACTCAGTAGGTTCTGGCCACACTGTCCTCCTTGAGCTTTCTCATGCCTTACTCACGCTCCAGGCTTTACTTAGACTATCACTCTCAGACTCCACAAGACCTCCCTTGGTCTCCTCACACCGACCTAAGCTGGGTGTTCTATCTTATTCTCTCTTATAATAGTGTTTGTTCTTTAACCAGATAGTTTGAAGCTATATATTTGTGCGTTGTTTGTTTACTTATTTACTTACTTATCTATCGTGGGAGCTAAGACCATTGGCTGTTTTAATCACTGCGATATCTCCCAGATACCTCGTGCACAACGCCCAGCATACATTGAGTACCAGAAAATTATTTGTAAAGTGAATTAATAAAACAAAGACCCTATGTCCAGGATTCAGCTGTATAATGGCAATTTTTGCGGTCACTCGAGTGAAACAGTCACATTAGCGCTTTATCAAAGTTCTCCGGTGTGCCTGTGGAGGCAGAACTAGGGCGAAATGGGGAAGGGACTCTAGTCAGCAGATTAGTGCAGCATCGTGGGAAAGATGAGGACAGAGGCCTGGGCAAAAGACACACACTCAGCTCTAGGTGCCCAGTCCCCAGCTCTGGGGGTGTTCCATCAACCACCCCAAGGACATTTGGAAATGGGAGAAAGGGAGGGTTGGGTGAATACTGATGGGAGAGAGGGTTTATATAACACAGATCCAACAGAGCAAGAGATCTCTAGATTTCCAAAGGGAGAAAAGGATGCAGAAAGTGCACAGGGGGGTTGTGGTAGATTAACTTTACCAACTTCACAGCACCTTTTGCAGACATTAAGAATTTCCTGAGTCCCCAGCTAGTGCATGCAGTTGAGGACAGCAGGTTAAGGCAGCTTGTGGCATTTTGTTTTCTTTCTTTGCTAGTAAAGGGAGAATTTAAATGAGTTTAACCTTTGATGATCTGGCGATTGTAAAAATCAACTTACCAAAGTTCAGGCGGTGTCAGATGCACAGACACCCTTTCTGAACAGCTCATCTTCCCAGACCTTTCTCTGTCAAATGTCAAAGCCCAAATGAGCTTGTTTGGAAGGCAAATTACATGTTGCAAGCAGTCATTTCCCGTAGCTGGCAACTTCTATTCTGAATAATTAAATAATGCAGCAATAAAAAGACTCTGGTCTTCAAGACTAAACATAAGGGTGTGTGTGTGTGTATGCGTGTGTAGGTGTGTGTGTATATGTGCATTTAAAATATATATATATTTAAAATTGTTCTCATAATCCCTAGACATTGGAGGAGGGCAAGTCTTAAACCAGACATCAATAATCATCTACCCAGAATTTGTGATTATTTAAGGGTTGTGGTCTTTCTGACATAAAGGCTGAGTTGTGAACAGATTTAATGTGACAAGAGGAGAGGAGTTTTCTTTCTTTTTTTTTTTTTTCTGGAAGGAGAGAAAGGGTCAGGGCAAGGTACTGAGACAGAGTAAATAAATGGGTAGAACTTGGTCTGTGAAACCAAAGGGAAAATGTTTTCTGGGAAGGCTGGTCTTCATCACCCCCATCTTCATCTTCCTCTTCAGTATCCACATAATAAGCCTTCACATTTATATCACAATTTAGCATTTGTAAAGCACAAGCACATACAAGCGGAGCAGGTCTTATTGCCATCACTCAATATATAAGAAAACAGAGAAAGAAAGTGGCATATAAGATAACCAAACTAGTAAGTAGTAAAGGCCAGAGAATGAGGTCAGTGATACCCCAAGTTATCTGGTATCTGACAGACACTGTGATGCAGGAAAGGCAGTAAATCACTGTAGACTCAGAGAGAATATGCAGATGTCCAAACTCATCAAAATGCATACCTTAAATACTTGAAGTGTTTTGTAAATTAAGTATACGTTAGTAAGGCTGGAAAAAAAATCATGAGCTCTGAATCTAGCTGAATGGCCCTCAGCCAGTCAATCTATAGTGACTCTTCCCAACACTGCTTCTTGGTTCAGGTGCCCAAAGCTCTCACCTGGATGGCTCCAGCAAACCTGTCCACTGCTGTCCCAGCCTCCTGTCTACAGCTCACCCCCCTCCACCCACCACCACGTGATGAGAATACTCATTCTAAAACAAGATCAGATCATGCCCTTCTACAACCATCCGTCATCTCATAGTCAAATTCTAACCTCCAAGCATACTCACAAAACTACTGAGATCTGGAGCCGTCTATTTCTGAAGCTGGCCTTTCCCAACTCCTTTTAACTCCTGGACCACTGAGTTCCAATTGTGCGAAGAGTCGTAGTATGTAAAGTGCCCAGAACAGCAAGTACTGCAGACACGCTAGCTGGTGTATTCCTGTTATTATTATTACTATGATCGCTGTCATTATCAGCACTGTCATTGAACTACTTGATTTCCCAGCAAGCATCACGTTCTCACCTCCTCATGCATACACACATCTCTCCTTCATTTGCTGAACTCTAACACTCCCAAGAAAATTCTGGAAAAACTTCCTTGACTTCATCCAGCTGAAAGCAGTGACTCTTTCTCTTCCAGTCCTCTCCCGGTAGAGTAGTCACATTTACCGTATTGTACTGTAATTCTTTTTTTTTTTTTTAAGATTTTATTTATTTATTCATGAGAACACACACACACAGAGGCAGAGACACAGAGGGAGAAGGAGGCTCCATGCAGGGAGGCCGACAAGGGACTCGATCTCGGGTCTCCAGGATCAGGTCCTGGGCTGAAGGCAGTGCTAAACCGCTGAGCCCCCCGGGGCTGCCCTGTATTGTAATTCTGTTAACATTTTTCTGGCTCCTGCTCCTTCCCTTACCAACAGAGCTTGACAACCACAGTACTTGGCATGGCTCGACGCATAGTGCATTCTCAGTCCATGTTTGTTAGTGAGTCCATGATATGGCTGAGGCTAAATGAGCCTGCTAGGTGCCTATTTCTTGGAGTCTGTTTTGGGATTTTAACTATGCAAAATGACCTTCATTTTTCCATTCTTGTTTTGAAAACATTAACTGTAGATAAGCTCCTTATTCTCTTCAATTTTTGGCCACCATCTTTCACACCAGCTACTAAGCACAGGTACTAAATGCCCCTGGCTCTGATCTTGTGGCTCCCTGGGGATGAGGGCTGCTGGGCCAAGTGGCTCAGGGGAAAGACTAAAACGGAGTAGCCCTAAGGAGTCCCCATACAGCCATTCCAGTCAATTAGGGTCTGAATGTGAGGAAGAGCTACAGGTGCTGTGGAGGAGAGAACTAGCCCCTGCAGCACTGTAGCACACACACAGTATCACACACATTCATACACATGCAGACACACACGCACACACACACACACACACACACACACACACCATACTTTAGAAGTCATTGCCCAGATTCTGCTTTCCAACATTCATTTCACAAATATTTTGGACCTATTCTGTGTACCACCAGCCTCTGGGTTAATAACCAGTAGTGAGCAAAACAGGATGCCCATTGAAGCAAGTAGATAAGCCCAGAGATAACTGCCATAGGGTCATGATGAAGATGATGGTGATGATAAAATTAGTGCTCATTTGTTGAGAGCTTACTCTGGACCAGGCCCTGTGCTGAGCACATCATGTGTATCTCCTTGTTTAGTCTTTCTGATGAAGGTACGAGGTCTGTGTTGCCATCCGGGTTATACAGATGAGGGAATTGAGACTCAGTGAAGTCATGTGACATGATGAAGTTCAACTGTGACCCAAATAATATTTATTCTCTCTAACTAATTTTAGAGGAGATGGGAGTGAAGGGAAGGAAAGGAAAATGCAGAGGAAGGGAATGAGGGAAAATGAAGACCCCTTTCTTCTGGAAGGTTAGCAAGTTAGGAAATGCTAGGAAGTCAGAAGTAGCCTGAAGTCCTGTGGGTAAAGGCATGTCTAGGCCATCCATGACAACAATGGCTGTTACCAGGCCAAACATCAGGGAGGGGGAGACACAGCCTTCCCCAAAACCCTACCTGTAGAGGCAAGGCCTGAGGTCAGGCCTAGGGGATGCCAGTGTTGCTGTTCCAAGGTGCATGGAAAGATGTGCAACAGCATTGGGGGGGTGGGGGGTGGCAAAAGAGCATCATGGTCAAGAGTATTTCTTAGAAAACACACCTATCGTGGGTAGTTTTTTCTTTTCTTTTTTTAAATTTTTTTATTTTATTATTTATGATAGTCACAGAGAGAGAGAGAAAGAGAGAGAGGCAGAGACATAGGCAGAGGGAGAGGGAGAAACAGGCTCCATGCACCGAGAGCCCGACGTGGGATTCGATCCTGGGTCTCCAGGATCGCGCCCTGGGCCAAAGGCAGGCGCTAAACCATTAGCGCCACCCAGGGATCCCTCGTGGGTAGTTTTTTTACTTACATACAAATCATTAAGATTCCGGGTTTTTACAGTAGCTCTCACTTTACTTTTCAGATAAAGGAACTCAGAAGGCCGGAGACTTGTCTTGAGTCTCATAATGAGTTAGTGGCAGAAAATGAGTAGGAAGGCAGCCCGGGTGGCTCAGTGGTTTAGCGTGGCCTTCAGCCCAGGGCCTGATCCTGGAGACCCAGGATCGAGTCCCACGTCAGGCTCCCTGCTTGGAGCCTGCTTCTCCCTCTGCCTCTCTCTCTCTCTGTTTTTCTCATGAATAAATAAATTTTAAAAAATGAGTAGGAGCACAATTGATTCTCTCTTCCTCTATAGGAGGAGGGTTGCTTTTGCCCTGGGTCCTGGCCTCACTTGCGAAGACTCTCTGATACTCCCAGCAGCTTGGCCTACAATTGCTGTCTTTTCTGTTTCCTCTGCCTTCAGTTCCTGTGCTATGCCTACCTGCCACCATCAGAGTCTGCTGATCCTATCTCCTCAGGTTGCCTCTGAGAGATGGGGCATGGAGCTCCTTGTCCCCAGTGGTACTTCTTGGAGTGAGTCTCTGGCCAAAGCAAATACCAGTCCTGTACTGAGAGGGACTGCCTTCGGAGTCCTGACTGTAAGGCTCTGGAAATTTTCCTTCTTTCTCTGTCCATCTTGGCAGGCTAGGAAGTCCCTGCTGAAGGAATCCAGCTCTGGGACAGTGATATTTTGATAAGGCAGTACATTTTGAAAGAATACATTCCTTAAAAAGTACATGAGAGTCAAAAATACAGAAATCAAGCTATAAACTACCACATTGTAGAAGAGGGTCCTTTTCCAAATAGCTAGGAAACCAATAAAATCCATAGTTGTCTTTGATTTTAGAAAAAAAAAAAAAAACTCCCATGATATGTTTTCAATATTTCATACATGCTCTTTAATTTTGATTTTTCTTCACATTTAATTATAAGGCCATTTGGATTAAGCGTTGTTAAAGTCAGAAGTAGTAAAACAATAACCAGAACCACATAAACACGTAGGTATCAGGTATTGAAGACTTGCTAAATGACAGATAGGCTTTAAGATTTCATTGAAAATCTAGAATACACATAGTGTCATTCTAAATTCGCTGATGAGAAAACTGAGATACTAACAGGCTATGGAGTTCACCCCAAATCATGCAATTAGAAGCAGAACTGGAATTTATTTATTTTATTTTTATTTATTTTATTTTATTTTATTTTAATTTAATTTAATTTTTTTTAGAACTGGAATTTAAATCTAGATCATTTAACTTCTGAGCCTGCTCTTCCGCATCACAATTTACAGCATCATCGGCATTAGAATCTGCGTTAGAATCTCCTGGATGGCTTGGTGTTGCCCAGGTTCCTGGCCCCACTCCCAGGGTTTCTGAGGCTGGAGCATGACTAGAGAATTTGTACTTCAACAAGATCCTAGGCGATGCTGATGCTGCTGGTTAGAAAAATCCTACTTTGAAAACCACTGTCTTGTAGGGTCTCTAAGTAACATCTTTCACGATTATGTGACTTAATCCTCACACAACATATGAGAAAGGAATTTTATTATAATCCCTATTTTATAGAAGACAAAAAAGCATTTTGCCTAAGGTCATCCACTGATAAGTGACAGAGCCTAAATTCAAAGCAGAAAGCTCTGCATTCAGAGCCCACACACATACTACACCATTATGCTGGAGTGATTTCCACATTTTCCTTGATTATATTAAGCTTATTATATCTCTGCTCTTGCTGCATGTAACAGCACTTGCATTTTTTTCTACTTTCCATTCACAATTATAAGATAGGAAGGTCAAAATACAACAAAAAAAGCAATCACTTGGACAAGCAAACCCTGCTATACGGAGAACAGAGCAAAGCTGTCCACTCTGAACTGTTGGCTGGCATGCAGTGCCACTAGGTGGTAGCTCAAAATGTTGAATGATCAACAAATGCACAGAAATCCAGATTCACATTTTTTTATACTGTTGAGTGAAGTTTAGAAATGGGTGTAGAAAGTTTGGGTCCTCCTAAGCCTTGGGCATCAACCACACTTTCCATGTGAAAGTATGTAGTAGTACCACCAGTATAGTATCCACTATCCACAAAGGATAGTGTCCATGGTTTGTATAAATACTTTCCAGTCTTATGTTTCTCCCCAACCACACACACATCCTTCCTATTGCACAGATCAACCCAACTCAGTAGAAGGAAAGAAAACTGGTGAACATCATTAATAGTTGATAAGTTTATCAGGAACTCTAGGATAGGTTGGTTGAAAATGACTAGCAAATCATTTTCTTTTCTTTCTTTCTTTCTTTCTTTCTTTCTTTCTTTCTTTCTTTCTTTCTTTCTCTTTCTTTCTTTCTTTCTTCTTTTTGCCATAGGGTAGAAGAGAAGTTATATTGAAATTATTTATTTTTGTTTTGTTGGTGAAATGAGGAAAGAGGGAGTTTTATATTACAATTTAGCCCTCTACTTGGCCATGATAGAGAATTCTTTTCCAAATGCTCAGGCTTGGATTAAATGAGATCAAATGAGATCATGCTTGGTAAACTGTAAAGTGTAGTGCCAGAGGGTAAGATTATTATGATGAAACACAGTGGAGTGAAATTGGTCAATTTTCTAGCTTTGAAGACAGACAAATTGAAGTTTAAGCGCCAGTTATGTTAATAGCAATGTAATTTTCGAATGAAAATTAACCTCTCTGAGCCTTTTTTAAAAACAGCAAAATGTAAATTTTAATCCTATTTTATGAATGTAATTGTGGAGTTAAATTAGGAAATGAAATATGGTCAAGAAAGTATTATAATTGGCTTTTATTTTTGAGGAACACTGGTTTGGGAAATTATTTTAAAGGCCAAAGATGGATTAAGATTGGCAAAACCATTGTCATTTTGGACCGAAGTGGTATGTGAAAAATCATGAATAAGAGATTAATTTTTGTCCAAAATCTGGCCTTCATTAAAATTTTAAATAATTCATAAAGTAAGAAATTGCTGGATGGTATCAAAATTAAGGTTTTAAGGGACCAGAAGGATTCAACGTTGTACCCAGTAAACCTGCACAGTCAAAGGGTTTCTGAGAATCTCAAGGGCATCTGTCCCACAGCAGCATAAGAAACAACACATGGCTGAAGTAAAGTGAGGCATGTCGGAAGAATTGTAGCTATTGCTTCTGTCAAATGGTTCTACATTTCTATACTGATATGTAGAAAGCCCATAAAGCTTTTAAGGGAATTGGACTGCCAATGTAATACCAGCTTGTATTGGAAGCGACTGGGATGGTTCATGTTTCTGAAAAGTCTCTAAGCCCTCAACGTGCTTACAGGCAGGAAATAGGCTAAGGAATTTACTTACTTGTGAACAAGGTTTGCAATCTCTTATAAAATAGTGAAAACAACTCAGAGGGTAGAGTCAAGATCCCTGAGGGCCAAGTGAGAAGCTAAAGATATTAATGATCTTGAGAGCTATGGGGAGTAGATACAGATCCAGACCTTATTCAAAGGACATGACCTGCTCCTAGATCAGGGGGGAACCTGACAACATGTACCCAGAACTGTGACAGCTATAGCCCTTCCATTTCTCCCTTTTATAGTGGGATTGTCCTTTATGTCCTTCATGTCCTTCATTCGGTCGCCACTCACCATTGTATGTTGGGGCAGTGGGGGAAGGTTTTGCCTTTTTAGGTCATAGATTTTTGGATAAAGAAGAGTGATACATAAGGAGATGTATCTGAGGAGCTTCAAACACATCTGGACTTGACTTAAATAATAAGATTCTGGACGTGGAGTCTGATCCCCAAATGGCTTTGGTCAGTGTCTCTTCTAAAACTATAGAAGAAAATAAGGGAAGAAGCCAACTATTCTGACAGGAGAGGATCTCCAATGGATACTCCTTGGCAGTCCTGCTGATCAGGGGTCCCTGTGTCTTGTGGAATAGAACTTCCACTATAGAGATGCCCCTCAGACTGTCTTTCCACTTGGTAAAATTTCCTAGATGACTGGGGACTGCCATGGTAAGCTCCTAAGGGTTGCCTTTCAACGATTCTGTAGAGTAGTGCATTTCTAAATGTACCACATGCTTCCTTTGATTCTTGAAATAGTGAATTCTGAACATCAATTCTGTGTTTTCCTATGACTGGGCTTTGTTCATGCTCTCCTTCTTCTAGACCAATCCATCTGATTTCTACCTGTGCAAATCCTCCCATCCGCCAGAAGCTCTTGAAATACCACTTCTTTCATGGAGAATTTCTTGATTCTTGCTCTCCAACTAACTTAATAATAACATATAATTATCATGATAATAGCTATCATTTACTGAGCAGTTGCTATGTGCTAATTATTTTACCTAAATTACATGATTTAATTTTTACAGCAGATAAGTGTTGTCCTATTACTATTTTACCCATACAGATGAGTTGGGAAGCTATAGGTTTTTGCAAATGAGGAAATTGAGGTTCAGAGATTTACTGAACCTTCAAGAGTCATAAACTGAATGACACATCCAAGTAAAAAGTTAGAATGAGTCTTAAACTGATCTGCTCCCAAATCAGAACTGCTTTCCATCTCATGTATAAAGATCTGCCCAACCACAGGGAGAAGGTGATGTGCTTTTTCCTCTCTCACCATCCCCCTACCTAGGATATTTCTCCATTCCATACTAGCTCACCTTGTGAGGCTATTTAATGTGGGGATTTAAATAGCCAGACTGGCTGGGTTAAATGATGACCCTCCCTTTTATCAGCTATTAGATTTTGGGCAAGTCACTCAATATCTCTACATGTCGTCTTTATTTGTAAAATAGGAACAATAAGAGGAACTTACCGCCCTACAGAGTGATTGTGAATAGTAACTGTATTAATTCATGCAGGGTTCTTAAAACGGTGCCTGGCACATAGTAAGAACTCAATACGTGTCAGCTATTATCGTTTTATTCTTTCCCCTTCCCTCTTTCCCTCTTTCCACGTCTCTCTCTTTTCTCCTTATGTTTTCAGATTTAAAAAAAAATAACAATTTGGCCTCGATTGATGAAGCTGAAAAGTAAATAAATAGCAGGTGCAAGCAGAAAGCAGATGGAATTCACTCTGGGTTTCCTTTCCTGTTAGCTTTGGACAGGTTTGCTGTTTGCATAACTGTTCTCTGCCTTTTCCCAAACAGCCCCTTATCAGTCTCTATGTTTGTTATTTAATTCACAAATTCTTTTCCCTTCCTTTTCTTCCAAGTATCCCACCCCATCCTTTCCCCCAATAATAATAATAGTCGTACTTTGTATTTGCTCTGTGTCAGGCACTCTCCATGCTTTCTCTTATATAAGATTCATATGGTCCCTAAAATAGAGATATAATTATTTCTTTTTTTTACAGATGAAGTAATTGAGATTCTATGGAGATAATTTCTTAAATGTCTGCTTGTGATTATCTAATATTATGTGACTTAAAAAAAATAAGGCGAGTTTCATATTGTTGATGGGAAATTTTACCTTCAGAAATTCTCTCTTGTTGAAAACAGAGGAAATGCCACTGTGTTTGCTGAATGTGTATATATTAACAAAAACTGTAGCTGAGCCAAAAGATTAATGTCTAGAAAACAGGATGCGGATTGAAGAATGTTTGATTCATTGGAAATAATGTCCTCAGTAAGAGAAAGGAGTTGAATCAATAGTAGTGAGATGCCCCCTTCTTCACCTGGTCTCAGGAGGAAATAAGTCAAAGAGCAATGAGCCCTGCATACAATATAAGGGCTTCAGGGAGAAGGCCCAGTGTGGAGCTGCTCCAGCTCCGGTGACAGGTGGAGGGATGAGGTTATGAGGTGTGAGCATTGTGCCCCAGGGCTACTGCATCTGGTACGGCCCTCAGGTTGCCAATGTAGTGTCCTGAGACCCAACTCTTTTCCTCCAGCTTTTCCCAGGATAGAAATGTTGAGATATTCTTTAGTTATTTATTTCCACAGACCTTTGATTTCTTATTGGTTCTCTGTTTCCTCATATCTACATGTGCACGTGGCTTTGCAAACTCCGTTCTTAGCAGGCCTGAGTATGTATCCATCAGTTTTTGTCTTGATTATGCTACATAACAATCTCAAAATCTTACCAACACAAATTTAATTTTTACACTTCTTGAAGGTTTTGGCTCAACCACAGCCCCAGAAGACTAAGCTGGATTCCTCATGTTTTCTTATTCTACAATCTAGGCTGAAGGAGGAGCCACTATCTGGGACATGCTGTTTTCAGAGAGGTGGCCAGAATGAGAGAACCCAGCCAAACCATGCAATCAAATTGAAAGCTTCTGTTCATGTGAGACTAGAATCATGTTTGCTCTTATCAAATTGGTTGGGATATGTTACATGGCAAAGCCATGAGAAATGGAGCTGGGGAGCATGGCAGGGGTGGGGAGGGAATAAATCATTGTGAACAGATAACATACAATAAAGGACATTAGACTTGCCATTTTAAGAGACCATCATCCTCTGACTACAACTATTGTCAGGGTGAAAATTCTTGATATAGGTTCCAATTCATTTAGGATAGCCCAAACTATGGATTGGTTTTCTTGGATCAGGTGTCCATCCTTGGGCCAATCAATAGTGGTCAGGAAAAGGGGATACACTAGCATTATGGGAAGAGCTGTGGCCAGAGACAAATTATGTAAGAATACGTGATAAAAGTATGCAAATTTACTAAGCTTATGTTAACTAGATGTTGACCTACTGCTTTTTTCCTTATTATTAACCTCATTATTATCATCACCTTCACTTGTAACGCCTCTCTACCTTTGTTACCACCATGATTAGCATCATTATCTTTATTACCTTTATGGCTTTACCACCTAAACCAGCATAACCACCTCTATCATCTGTATTCTTCTTTGGGACTTGGTCATCTTCATCATCTGTACCACTGTCAGTATTACATTTACTCTAAGCATTGCAAATTATGGCATTCTCCTCAACATCCATCCTTCCTCTTAACTACTGTGTAGAACACATGGAGTTTGAGAAGGAATTAAATTCTCCCCCTTCAGCTAAACAGGTTGGAAGTGATTCCACTAAGCCAACAAACACGTTACTATGATAATAGTTGTTTTGTCTTATTATACTTATTAGTTCAAGAAGAATAAGTGATCCAAGTCTGTCCACTAAAAGTCAGATTCATAACTCTGTGGATCAGTTAAGAAAAAAAGATGACTCATCTCTCACTGGACATACATCAGGAAGTACATAGCCCAGGATATTTCTGGAAAGCACCTTGTGACTATAAAAGGAACCAACCTTAGGACGAAACCATGGTGAAGTAGAAAGAGTGACAGAGATGCGCTTGGTGTTTTTCTTGCGGACATTGTTGCTCTATTGGATCAATTCTGACCTCAAGCTTGCCCTGTGTACATTTTTGTACTTGATGCAATAAGTTTCCTTTACTGTCTATGTCTGAATTTGTTTGGCTACAAAAACCATCCAAAATTATATAATCAAACTAATGTCCTTCACTAACTTCATCAAAACAAATATCAGTAATTCGATAACTCTACCATTTCAATGTCTGCCTCTACAACATCTCCAGAGTCCTTGATCGGAGATCAAAGTACAAATATGAAGGAAAGACATGCAGAAACATGGTAAGAAGATATTCTGTTTTCTGTTAATATTTTTGGCATTTAAAAAAAATCCTCCTGTTTTTCCTGCATCTTTCATAACAGTAAAACTGTTGGTTCTAAAAGCAATCTAAAAGTAATGCATAATATATTTTATGTTCCAAAACTAATAAAGTGATTTTATATCTGAAAAAAAAATTCTAAAAATTACTCAGTACTGAGTGTATAGGCAGCAAGGCAGTGGGGTGGGAAGTGCACTGGATGGGCTTCCTTCCTAACTAAGAATCTAGAAACCACCCTTGTAAGAGTATGAGCCACTAATTTACACGTGACATTGGGCAAGTTCCTTTCCCTGTCTGGACTTTAGTGTCTTCATCTCTAAATTGATAGGGTTAGTCCAGGTTTTCACTAAGGAGCCTGAGATACTAAGGTGGATTTTAGGTTTTTCGAGCAGTGGGGAATGTATTTTAATGGATTTAGTATTTCTGGACAAGTCATGCATTTTAGTTCAATAGCTTATAAGTTTATAAAAATAGAAGTAGAATCATAGTGTCTTAGAGTCACAAAGGACTATAAAGATCACCTAATCCAACCCCCTTACATCTGAGATAAGGAGACCTGGGTCTAGAGAGGTTAAGTGACTTATCCAAGGGCACTCAAGCAATTTCCTGGCCATGCCCTTCACCTAGTCCTTATGGCCTTAATTTTATCTGATTTTCTTGAGTTAATCCTGCCTTAAGGTCTCTTTTAAATTGAGAATTCCCCAGCAATAGGCTATTTTGTTTTTCTTCCTAACATAGCAAATTAAACACAAGGCCATAAGCTCTTCAAAAATGGGACTATGACTCGGTTATTTCTGCAACCTCCAGTCCACTTAGCCTGGCAAGTTGAGAAAATGAAGCCTCAGTGAGAAATAAAGTCATTTCAACATTCTTCTGCTTCTATAATGCTTTTTCTTAACCATTCCAAGATGAGTTGGTTGCGTGACTTTTTAACCTTTAAAGAATTCAGTTGGATACTGACTGAAGATCTTGGACTGTATTCCAAATATTTAGATGATGGTAGGAAAAAACTAAGCAAGTCCACTTAAGTCACCTGCATTTGTATACCACTGGCTCACTTTACTTATCTCAAACTTGCCTTCCACTTTTTTTTTTTTTTTGAGAGGGATAGGGAGAGGGGCAGAATGAGAGAGAGAATCCCAAGCAGGCACCATGCTCAGCATGAAGCTCAACATGGGGCTTGATCCCACAACCCTGAGATCATGACCCAAGCCAAAACCAAGAGTGATATTCTCAACGGACTGCCAGCTAGGTGCCCCTGCCTTTCACTTTTGACATACCTGTCAGGTAGTCATTGATAATAGACATAAATGGTTATTTGATTGTTTCACTGTGAAATTGTCGGTTCTACCAGTTAATAAGCTATTACCCTCTCTTGTTTAAAGCAAGGAGGGGGCAGGTCCTCTATGACCTTTGCTGACCTCCAGAAGCTGAGAATCTGAAGGGAGATTTTATTTTGCAATTACAAGGAATAATGCAAATAAGAGCCATTTGAAAGGGACTCCCTGGAGTCCTTCCTTTGGACTGACATCTGTGATGGAGGTCTTCAGTTTATTCTGCTTTGAGTGACCTGCAGGGGTCACAGTAGGATCACACACAAAGTCCCACACTCTCCTTGCAAGAAAAGGAAAAAAAAATCTGTGAATTTTCATACTTCAGGATCTCTGTAGGGACCTAGAGACCCATCTCCTGCTCAGTCTTCTCTCCAAGACTAACAGACCAAGCTGAATATGGATGAGCTTGCACCTCTGTGACCTTCTTTGCCTCTTCTCCCCTTTTAGATATAAGCAAGGTCAAGGCTACAGAACGTGTGTCTCACAGAGTGCTCTTCCCGGATGTTAGCATGTCAGGAAAGCAGCTACGGCTTTGTGGATTGAAGGTCAGGAGACCTGGGTTCAAGCCCTGGTTCTGGCATTTCCTGGTTCTATCACTTTGCCACTCAGTGTCTGTTTTATTCATGTCTTTGGTGGGATAATGCCTACTTCATGGGGTTAGTGTGACTGCTGTAAAAGACACAGGTAAAATATTTGGTCCTCAGTTGATGCTCACCAAATACTATTGATCATTGTCATAATTTTAACAGCTACCAGGTTGTGAGAAAATATTGCTTAAGACTATTAAATTCAAGAAGAGCATTTGCCTAACTTTAGGATGCAGAAAAATGTCACTTGGGGAGCTTATTAAAACACAGATTCTAGATATTAGCCCCAGAGAGTTAGATTCAGTAGGAGTGAGTCTAAGAATCTACATTTTTAACATGAGCTCCAGGTGATTCTGATGCAGGTGGTTCATGATCCACACTTTGAGCAAAATGTTGTGAAGAGGAAAATGAGCAGCAAGCAGGCTTAGCAAATATTTGTTGGTGCATTGATTGACTCATTGGGGACGCTAGCTCTCACCTGTAGAGAAAGTAAGCATCATTTTATCCCCGTAGTAATCAAGAAATCTCTCCATATGTCTAATTGCATCCTTGCCTGCTGTAACCAAAGCCTGTCCCTCTTAGTAAAAATGAGAACGAATGATCAGCAGCCCCATCATAAAAACTCCTTAGATATTTGCTGTGAGCAGTCATGTCATTCCTTAGTCATTGTGTTTCCACAAGATATCTCTTTTATTTGCAATAATTTCAAGTCCCTACAGAGGTTTAATAAATGATCTTTAATGAATCAAGCCCTGATAAAACAGGAATAAGGGTCAAAGAATACCAGAAGTCAATGGGACACTGGAGATTTTTGAACATAAACTTCTCATTTGACAGATGAGCAAAGTAAGACCTATAGTATAGGTCACATCACACCTTGGTGGTAGGACAGAGGTTTAGATCACTGGTTTCCTGCATTCCATTTCAGGATTCTCACTGCTACATGGCTCAGGTTCTAACACATTTTGCTCCAATGAACACCTACCCTTTGCCAGGCACTGCGCTGGGCACTGTCAGGAATGGGGTTAAGTGTTGACCTAAAAAAACAAAAAACAAAACAAAAACAAAACAAAAGAAAAAAAACAAATAAAACAAAAAGCAGTCCCTGAATTAAAGAAGAGCACTGTCTGATGAGGAAGCAGAAAGCTAACAAATGATTGACAAATAACGTAACAATTGAGAAGTAGGCCCAAGACCTACTAGTATCTAAAAAAGCCTAAACATGGTCTTTTAATTCATTTGATAAATACATATTTATGGCAGGCTTACGTACTACATGCCAGTCTTACGGTAGGCATTTGTTACATAATGATGAGTGGGACTTCCACTGCCCCAGTGTAATAAGCCAAGCATGGAGCCTGATAAGTCAAATCCTTGAGCTCATGGTCTACAGGACTTCTGTCCCTGTTCTCTCTTTAAGCAAAGACCAATTGGCCTGAAGCCATCTTGGGAATTTCAAAAGGAAAATAAAACAAAGATTCTTTCTTACCTAACAAAAGTAAAGACATAATCCCTGTGAAATCAAACTAGTCTTTCCTTACTCTCCGGAAGTCCAACTGCTAAGGATCCCCAAAGACGGATGGCCCATCTTGAGGCCATAATTACACTTGCCACAATTGCGTTCCCAGCAGTCACATGCTGGGGCAATGAGGGAAGGAAACACATCCTCATTGCCCCCACCCACGTTAAATGTTGAATTATCTTACAGTTGATAGTTCCCCAGATTCCTCGACCTTTAAATGTTGAACGCTACATGCCTTTTGAATTTTAATCAATTTATTTTTTTCAACTGGAAATGTCAGACTTCTGTATAGAATTACTTGGTGCTGCTGATGTGACAAAGACTCAAAGTTCAGTGTCTGAAGTCATGGAATAGCAGAGGAACCCGCATGCGTCAAGAGACATAATTTGCAGGCAGCCAAATAAGGCAGTGAGAGGACATATATTTTTCATTAGTTTTCATTTAGAGGTTCTGGGACCTGCGTTTGTCTCCTATGCCTTGGCATGAATACAACTAGTGGGGATTGCTAATGACTTGGGCCATGTCACTGAGAAAGCTGAAGAGGGAGTGTGATTTCTTATTTATAAAGTGCCTACTGGGTGTCTGATGGGGTGCCATCATTTAATCCTCGTTCAAACTTTGTAACGAAAAAGTTATAATTCCTATTTTTATAGAAGAGGAAACGGAGGCTCAAAGAGACTTGCTCATTACTGCAGAGCTTGCGAGGAATGAACACTGTTTAAGGTGTGAAATGCCGAGCTCCAAAATGCATGCTCTCGCCACGATGCTGACCTCCCCAGCCTCCTCGGAGAACGTTCCTTCACCCATTTCTTAGAATGAGCATCAGTCTTCAGATGCACTTCACCCAAACGGCTGGTTCCTGTCCCCGGATTTCCATCTGCTCTGGCTTAGCCGACTGAGAGCCTTCATAGTTGTGCACTTTGGTATTCAGATAAATAACTTCTACAGTATTTGTTTTTGGTGAAAAAAAAAAAAAAGTCATGTCTAGCATGTTCTCCACCATATGGTCACCAGCTTGACCACCAGGAAAGTATTTGTTGAAGTTTTCTCTTTTTGTAGTGGTCTCTGTCTCTCTCTCTCTCTGTCTTTGTCTCCCTCTTCCCTTGACACGTGGTCCAACATTTATCTCTAGGTTAAGAAAATGCCAAACCAATCTTAGAAATTCATGGGGCTCCCCGCTTCCCTGAGCCACGGTAATTTCCCCAGCTGGCTAAATAAAGCTAACATTTAAGTCACAGAACAGGCCCCGAGGTAATAACGGAGGAGTGGGACTTCACTAACCACTGACTAGTTTCACCTTTTAAGCAAAGGCTGTTGACCAAGTCGGCAATTCCGCAGCCCTACCCCTCCCGGGTGCCCACCCTCCGTCTAGGGGGTACGAGCCCAGCAGGCCTCACAGACTGTAAATTCCTGGGCAGGAGTGGACTTGTCTTGGGCTGTCACTGCGTCCGTGCTCTGGCTCCCCACACAGGGAGGTGCTAAAAGCTTCTTTAAGCAGCTAACACCAGACAGGCCCAGGCCCCTTAGCTGACTTGTCCATCAACTGGTCCCCAAGGAAAGAAACCCGCCAATGCCTCACCCTCTCTTCCCAGCTTCATCTGTTGCCGCTTCCTCTATGTCCTCGAATCACAGGGTTTAACTCAAATGCGCACAGGGGCTGTGGAGATGACATAAATGTGTACATCAGGCAAGAGAAGCGGGGCAGATGCTGGTGTAAAGGGGGCAGCTGTTACACACGTCGGCAGAGTGTGTCCAGCAGGAAGGATGGCCTGGAGCTACCATAAATTCCAAACTTTCAGAAGGACTCTGATATATATGTGAAATCTGCCCATCTTAAGTATTGTTCCAAATGTCCTGAAATTAGGCATATGGCTATAGAAACCTCTCTTCTTTAGTCCTGCAGTTCTGTTTTCTGTTGTTTTCTGACCCTTGCATTGGCTTCATGCTGTTTCCTATATCTAGAACTCTTGCCCCTCTGACCCAGCTGTCCACACTCGAAGACGCCACCTCCTCTGAAGGAGGCGTAACTGACCCAGTTGCAACTGACCTTTCCTCTGAGATCCCACCGGATGTCTTACGGACTTCACTCAATTGTCATACTTTGTAGATGTGTAGTTCCTTGGCTCTTATTAATCCCATATCCTCTGTCTCAAGGACGTATACTTAATATATATCTTTTGAAACAAAACTGGAATAAACAAATGAATTCATGAGCAAATGAAAAGACAGTATGCTGTGATAGAAAACCAAAATATAACCTATGAACCTCAGATATAGACTTTGGTTTTTACACTTTTTTATTTTTGGGTTTGGGTTGTTTTTTTTTTTTTTAATTTACTTATTTATTTAAGGATTTTTAATTTTTCAGCAATCTCTATACCCAATGTAAGGCTCAAACTTACAACCTTGAGATCAAGAGTTGCACATTCTACTGACTGAGCCACTCAAGCACCCCAGGTTTAAGCTTCACATCTACTTCTTACTAACTTTGTCATCTTGGAGATAGTATTCTTGTTGCCTGAAAAGAAAGACAAAGATGTCTACACTGCAAGGTTGTTGAGATGATTAAAGAAAATGAGGTTCAGAGCCCGGACCTACACTCTCATTATTCCTCCTGCAGTGTTTTTCAAACATGGCTGATGATTGGAATCACTGAGCCATTTGTTGTTAGTCATCCTGATTCCAGAGCCCACCCAAAGCATATTGAATTAATATCTTTAGGGAAAGAGGTTAGGGATGTGTATTCTTATAATCAGGAGAGTTCAGAAGATAAAACACGCTCTTTGTTACCTTTTCTATATTTTCAATAGCAGTCCTCTGGTTGTGTCAAAGTATTTCAACCTGCTAGGGTCAGCCACCCTTACTACCAATATTTAAATAAACATGGAATAAGTTCTCAGTTTTTTTCCATAGTTTGATTGTAAAGGTGTGTCCAAAGAAAAAGCAGCCATTTGAGGAATTTTATATTAGAGTCTTCCTTTGAAAGTTATTAAAGATTTTATTTCCTGATTCCTTATGATCCCATTAAAATGTTAGCACCATAAGACAAGGGATTTTTGTCTGAATTGTTTGTTGCTATATTCCCTGAGCTTAGGACAGTGCTGAAACATAGACGTTCAATAAATGTTTTCTGTTAGTACCAGGTAGCTCAGTTCACAGCACTTATGCTCCAAGAATAGGCTCACATTTTGAATATTGAATGCTTTTTATACCTGACCCCTCAGTCTCAGCAGCTGGAATAGAACCATACAAAGGTCACTTCAAGTCCCAGCTTAAAACCTCAATAGCTGAAAATGCAGCTGAGTAGTTGATGGTTCTCACACTGTTTATCTTCTCATTAGTCACTTTGTAGACTGTGTGTCCAAACACATGCCTTCATGATGTATAGGACCGAGGGATGGATAAGAAAGATGGAATACAAGTATTAGTAAGGCCATTCACTGTGACAGGCCCCAGAAATGTGTCTGATGACAAATAAGTAAGGAATCCTGAATTTTTCTTTGTTAAGTCACAATGGAAAAAGTAGTAGAGATGACTTACTTAATCAATTGGTATTTTATTGTTAAAAAAAAACAAAAACACCCAACAATTGTCGGAGTGGCTGGGTGGTATAGTCGGTTGAACATCCGACTCTTGGTTTTGGCTCAGGTTGCTATCTCAGGGTCATGAGACTGAGCCCCTCATCAGACTCCACACTCAGCCTGGGGTCTGCTTGAAATTCTCCCTTCCTCTCCTTCTGCCCCTCCTGCTCTTGCTCTCTCTCTCTCTCTCTCTCTCTAATAAATAAATCCTAAAGAAACCAACCATAAACTAAGAAAGGAAAAAGTATATTGTGTTGAATATGTACTTTTGTTCACACAATTCAAGGGAGCAATATTATGACAACCCTCTGATTGAATCAGGAGTTATCTGTCATTTTATAATTTATGAAGAAGAATTAAGTATGTAGGGAAATGAAAATGCCCTTTGCCAGAGGAGGAGGAGGTAAGATAAGAATTAGCTAGCGGGTGGCCAAGACCCAAAAAACCATAAATAAATAATCAAAAACCAAGTAAATAGATTAATACATAAATAAATAACAAGCACACATATTTCAGGCTCAGGGAATACTGAATATGTAGTTGAATGATATCATGGGGAAAGATAATTTAAGATTTCATAGTCATTTGGAATAAAAGACCTTTAGTTATTTTTTTCTTATTCTAGTCTGATTTGTCTGGTAGAATGACTTTTTTTTTCTCTTTTTTCCAATCCTTCCCTTTAATAGAATTATATGCCTCTTTCCCACATGGCTTTGAAGTGCCTGAAGGTAGATTAAGTGGAGAACACACCCCCACCCCAACCCTAGGCTTGGCTATCTGGCTTACTTTGGCCAATGATGGGTTAGCAGATACACCATGAGCAGAAGCTTTAGATGTGCTTGCTTGATGTGTCTCCGTTTCTTGTGCTTTTGCACCCAGCATGAAAAGATCATGGCCTGGATGGCCTCTGGGACCATAATGAAGCCTTATGATGTGAACGACACACGACCTGTGGTAGAGCATCCCCCGTCTCCTGTGGGCGCAACCCGTAAACCTGTGAGTGAAAGAGGCAGCCTGGTAAATGATTTTGCCGTAGAACTACCCAGATTCAATGTGACATCATCACAGTAATATTTGGCTACTCTAGTCTACATATGCCTGTTAGTGCTTTTTTTAAAAAAAACTATTTTTTAAAATTTATTTTATAGAGAACACGAGAGAAAGAGAGAGAGACATGAGCAGAGAGAGAGGGAGAAGCAGGCTCCCCACTGAGCAAGGAGCCTGATGTGGGACTCGCTCCCAGGACCCCGGGATCATGACCTGAGCTGAAGGCAGACACTTAACCGACTGAGCCGCCCAGGTGGCCCACCTGTTATTCTGGTAAAAACTACACGTTGTTCAAGGTGCCGTTCACCTCACCAGAATTGCGCCCGCCTATTTCATGCATGGAACTTGGACTTTAGGAAGGGATGCAATTTACAGTATCTGTGGTACAGCCTCTTGTGGTTGCTCGTGGCAGCCTGGGTGGCACTATACGGAGATGAGCCATGAGCTCTGAATCTCAGCGACACCTGGGTCACACTAAACGTGAACTGCAAATGGAAGTCGGGCCATGTGACATTATGATCAATTATGGGCGAAACCTTTATGGGCGAGAAAAGGTAGATTAGCTGCAGTGATAAACCCAAAATCTCAGGGGGTTAGCGAAAACTCAGGCATATTTCTCACTCATGTAAAGTCTAGGAGACCGTCCAGACCAAATATTCTTCATACTGTGACTCAGTGATACAGGCTGACGGAGGCCCCATCATACCACACCTGTGTCATCTGGCACACATGGCTCTCATGGCCAATGAGGCAGGCAAAGGGAATGCAAAAGGATCTTCTATTGGCTATTAAATATCTCATCTTGGACACGATGCACAGCACTTCCTCTCCCAACCCACTGACCAGCACTGGACACACGGTCCTATCTGGGTACCTATGAGGCACTATGGAAATGTGATATTATCCTGTGCCTGGAAGGAGAGTGCCACCAGAGCTGTGTAAACACTGGAGATCTCAACCACAAAACCACATTGTTCTATTTGACTAAGTGGAGAAGGTATTCAGTGGAGTGTCAGTGCGCTAATAATTACTATGTCAAATAAGATACACGACAAACTTTAGCTGATTGACGTGCGAACATGATTTTTAAAAAGTATCCTGTAGTGTAACTAGTGACTGCACATTTAAAGTGAGGCCTGTATTAACATGAAAGAATATTCACTAAGAGTTCACTGGTACTCTAAGTGGTGGAAGCCTCCAAGAAATTACTGTCTATACCTCGGTCTGGGGTAATGAACCTGTCTGATATAATTGGAATCCCTCACAGAGGAGGGCACAACCTTCTGAGCCCCTTTGGGAGTAGAACCGTAAAGGATATGAGGTAGAAGGAAGGAGCATTTTAAGTCTCCCTGTGGACCTAAATTGCTCTGGGGTAGATAAAACATCCCCAAATTGCTCTGAAGCTATCCAAGCCTTAAAAATTCCATGCAACAGAGAGCAGCATTCACTAAAATAAGACACCGTGTAGACATGCAGGATTCCTGGGGGGGAACAACCAACCCTGCTCCAGAGGTCACGGTCGGCAGGAGGGGGGCTGATCATGGGAATTTGCAGCCATGGCTCACGATGTATGATCCAGGCAATGTTCATCTACCATATAATGAGCTAGACTCTCCAATAAGACATCAGTGCCCAAAGTACTGAAGTTGTGAATTGGACAAAATAACCACAGGGATAATAAAACTATTTTATAGGCTTAGAAAAATAGAAAGTAGTGTTTCAAAATGAGTCATGCTCTACAATTTGTGAGTCCATACAGGAAGAAAAATTGACAATAGTTAGGGAGTTAATAAGAGAGAACTAGATGAAAACCCTGCCTCATGTCTTGGGTAGGCTTTTATTTATAAGATCTCTATTGGGTATAAAAAGTAAGATCTGCCTGGGAAGTAATGTTGTCTAGACATGACTCCCAGAAGTATCATTCTACTTTTGTTCTTCCAAGCAATTGTGTTAAATTTGTAACTACCCCAAGTATCCACACCTCCTGAGTGTATGCCACTGGGTCACGAGGCACCATTTTCCCAGCTCAGATCAGAGTCCCAAAGACCTGCTCCTTGAAGCTTCTGTCAAACTCACTGGTTTTGCTCTAAGGAACAGTTAGAGGCCATAGATGACCATTTCTGAAATGGTGAGAAAATATGAGGTGGTTCCAGTAATGGATGGAGAACCTGTGTGTCTCCATGTAAATAGAGGGATACATATTTCTGACAGTGCTCCTGGGAGGGCCCCACCTTTAGGGGTATGGATACCTAACTATTAGCATCCCTTTATTGGCTTGAGGGTAAGCGATGCACCTCAGAAGGAGTCTCAAATGTTTTAGGGTGCAAGAGTATCATTCTTAAAGACAACATTTTGGGTTGAATTAGAATTTACTTTATTTGTAGGTGGTCATCCTGTATAAAGTTGAAAATGCATGGACCCAATATTTTACAGCACACACACACACACACACACACACACACACGCACACGGGTTAACTGTTGTTTTGGTGAACCACTCTATGGTGCCAGGAAACAGTAGCTTCCTACTTTAATTTACCATAGGATTCTGGCCAGATGCAAGGATTTCTATACCTTGAAGTGTCCATCATTCAGCTTTTTTTTTTTCAAATAATAGGGAATTTTTTTTAATAGGGAAAATTAAATGATAAAAGGTGTCAGAGACTCTTGGAAAAATCTTTTCTTGAAAGCCTAGGCATTTTGGCCATTTTCATGATTACAATCAATCCTTCCTCTGGGGACAAGAATGGACTTGATACACTGGCATGGAGACTTAGAACACAGGTGTGAGCCCTTCAAGTCTGAAGGCAGAATTTGTGTGTAAATTGCCATAAAAGTAGAGAATAAATACTGAGGTATGAGGTATCCTATAGTCTTATCTCACATCATGAAGCTCTAAGTTACATGCTTACTACTTTGTCATATTCCTGTTAATAAATAGGAGAGCCTTCGCCTACTTTGCAATAGTTTTGCTAGATAAGAGAGGGAGTCCCACCCACAGAGCCCCTTCCCACACAGAAGGAAAAGCTGTGAGTGATGTTACTACTGTCAGGCATGTTGAGTCAGTGAGGGATGCAGGCTCCTTACCCTCCAGGAGAAGAAATGTGAAGGTTTGATCTACTGCAGCAGCTAAGAGGAGTGATCGACCTGGTTGCTTGCCTCTTCTAAGATGGGAAAAGAAGGTGGCATCTTCATTCCTCCTAAAAATGAAAAAAAATGAAGGAATCCACCCCAGGAACAGGCCAAGGAGCAGGTCGGGTATGGGCTTTTTGCTTCATTTTGTTTTGTTTTTCATTTTGTGCCATGTTTTCTTGAGCAGAATATAAAAATATTTTATTAAAGAAATGATTTTTCTTATGTGTGTCATGTGCGTCTTCTAACACATCCACTTACTGCTTTACAAAAATAATCAGGTGCATCTTTGCTGATATCTAGAATACCAGCCTTCCTCTAATCATCATGAAATTCTTCCATTTCCCCCTCGTCACATCTTTCTCTTATTCCACACATTTAAATTATTTATCTCATTCCCGTCTTACCGCCTAAAGATTTTCCTTCTTCTCTGTCATTAAATCATGAAGTTCAGACATTTTTCCTTGAGGTCCGCAACATATTGCTCACAAAGAGATTTGGGGTCCTGATGGAACCTAAATCACAGCATTGCTGTGAAACCTAAAATTGAAAGTGACAGAAAAAAATGTTTTAATTTGGGGGGTTCATAGCCTTCCTCTTCATTTTCATTTCTCTCTGTCTCATGTTTTCTTCCCAGTGGGGAAGAGAGAGGTGTTATTTATCCATCTCCTTCAACCCAAAATATGAATGCTAGGAAAATTTAAACATTCCCGCTCATCAAAGTCCCTCCTTGGTCATTAGAGCACCTGAATTTCCTCATTGGTTATCTCCTCCTCAGGCTAAGTGTCCTTGGTGTCCCCCACCCCACCCCAAGATCTAGCCCATCTCCCGGGATGCATGCCTGTGCACACGTATATACACCACACACATGATGGCCTTTGTCCTCACCCGATAACTAGTTCTACTTGACTCTTTTCTTGGGTTTACCCAGGAAGCTAAAAATCCCTCCTATTCTTTCTAGTTTTTTTGTGGTTAAATATACACAAAATATTTGTCATTTTAACTATTCATAATTGTACAGTTCCGTGGCATTGACTACATCCATAATGTTGGCTATCCATCACCACTAGCCCTACCCAAAACTTCTTCATCATCCTCAACAAATACTCTGTATCCATTAAATGAAAATTCCTCAGCCCACGGTGACCACTACTTTGTCTCTGACTTTGTTTATTTTAGGTACCTCGTGTAAGTGGGGTCATATGATATTTGTCTACTTGTCTCTGGCTTATTTCACTCAATATGCTGTTTTGAAGGTCCATGCATGTTTTAGCACACATCAAAGTTTCATTCCTTTTTTTTTTTTTACATTGAGTCATAGTCCATGTGTGTACACACACACACCCACAAACACACAACCACATCTCACATTTTGTTTACCCATTAATCTGTTGATGGTCGTTGGAGCTGTTTCTACATTTTGGTTATTGTGAATGATGCTGTAGTGAATATTAATGTAGAAATGCACACACACACTTTGCCTAGCTAACTCTTTGTTGTTTTGAATATCTCAGCTCAATATAACTTCCTCATCGACACCTTCTCTGCCCCTTTCCTGACTGGGTCAGTCCTGCAGGTGGATCACCTTTACTACTCTATGTTTCAATGTAGGTGACTATGTCTTTGGGATGTGATTTGATAAGTGATATCAAGCCGACTCTACCACTATGTACTTAGTAGGGTCTCAAAAACTGTCCATTGAATAAGCCAGTAGGAGACACTTCAAATGTGGTAACTGTCATTTTTCTGAATGAACCATTATCTAATCTAAAGCTGCCATTGAAATGGTGAGCTGGACCAGTGAGCAAAGACCATAAGACAACAACCGTGAGCACAATGATAAAAATGACTCAAGAGAAGAAGTGTTCACCATATACCACCCTTGGTAATCACAAGCACCATTCACATATGAAAATTAATTTGGCTGACGACTATTGGTTTTCTCATTGCTTTACTCTTGGCTTTGTACTGAGACTCCAGCTCTCAAGAGGAAGAATGCCCTGCTCCAATTCTGCTTGGCCTTGGTTTACCTCCAGCTCAAACATGCCTGCCTGGCTGTCAGATTTAATTAAAGGGCAAGACAATAGCAACAACAACAGAAGCAGGAGAGTTGAGAGACCTTGCTTGTTTTGCAAAACAGAATATTTAGTAGGGATTTTCGAAAGGCAAATGAGCAGAGCAAAGATCACCGGAGCATCACACTGCTTGGCAGCAGTGGAGGACGGAGCCCCACAGGTCTTTGGTCCTCTGCTTTGTAGGCAGGGGTGTGTAGGGGAAAACAGCTCTGCCCACTGTGTGTGGAGAGGGCATGAGCCAGAGTTTCTGGAAGACAGAATCAGAGAGAAGGCTCCAAGCAATCAGACCTGTTCCTGTCCCACGATGGTGGCTGTAGATGTTCAGTCAGATGTGGTTGCACCCACAGCCCCAATTCAGGTCCTTACATGGGGTAGGCATGGTCTGGTAGGCTACTGAGGCAGGTTAGAAGACCACTAGAGAGTGGGGAAAGAGTAATGTGTCCATAGTAAGGAGGTGGTGATGGTCATGGCAAAGGGCTCCCCTGGGGCAGACTTTTAGTCTCCCTCACCATTTCTATCAGCAACCCTTACTGCCACTAGTCATCTTTTTTTCTTCTGCCGTTCTCAGCACACTCTTCTCTGATTTTAGCCCACGTCCCTTCTCTTCTTCCTTATCCCGATTCAGCATCACAGTACCCCACATAAATTTTCCTTATTACAAGAAAAAACATGTATGGAGTGAGGTGAAAAATTTAGTGACAAAGTCAAAACCTTTTGTAATGATTAGGGGAGAGGAAAGGATAGGGGCATTCCAGGGACTTTGTCCCAAAGCTCAGGTGACTTTCTAAGAAAGTTACAGTTTTCTTAAAGTGTGTGTGTGGGTTTCCATCTCCCTGAATTTTTATTTGAAAAACTTTCCAACCTTCAGAGAAAACTGAAGGAATGCTGTAGTGAATATACATATATCCTCCATTTAGATTCACAGATGCTAGCATTTTGTCACATTTACTTTATCTGCATATATACGTGCATGGGCACACATGAGCACACAAAAAGGCTTTTTTTCTTAATCTTTTTTTTAAAGATTTTATTTATTTATTTATTTGAGAGAGAGAGAGAGAGAGAGAGAAAAAATGAGCCTGAGTCAGAGGGAAGGACAGAGGCAGAGGGAGAAGCAGACTCCCTGCTGAGCATGGAGCCTATCACGGGTTCTATCTCAGGACCCTGAGATCATGACCTGAGCCAAAGATCATGACACTGAACTGACTGAGCTACCCAGGTGTCCCACCTATTCTTAGAGGGAGAGAGAGAAAGAAAGAGGGCACACACATAAGTGGTGGGGGCAGAGGGAGAGGGAGAGGGAATCTTAAGCAGGCTCCATGCCCAGTGCAGAGCCTAACACAGGGTTCGATCTCACAACCCTGAGATCATGACCTGAGCCAAAAGTGTCGGTCACTCAACCAACTGAGCTACCCAGGTGCCCCCTTTTTCTGAATCTTTTGAAAGTAACTTGCAATCATCATAAAATTTCAGTCCCAAATACCTTAGACTATATCTATGTATAAAGCACAAGGACCTTGTCATACACAAGAAATTTGGCCCGGATGTGGTAACTCGAAACCTGTGGTCTTTATTAGAATTATCCAAGTGCTCCTCAAATATACTTCACAGTTGTTTTAACAAATCCAAGATCCAAGTAAAGGTCTCCCGTTGCATTTGGCTTTTATCTTTCTTTATTGTCCTTTGATATACAGTCCCCCCTTTGTTCATGTATATATGGATCTTTATTTATTTATTTATTTAATTTTATTTTTTAAAGATTTATTTGTCCATGTTGAGAGAAAGAGAGAGGGAAAGAGAGAGAGAGAGAGAGAGAGAGAGAGAGAGAGAAAAACTTTCTGGAGCCCACTGTGGGCTAGATCCTATGACTCTGAGATCACAACCTGAGCCAAAATCATCAAGTTGCATGGTTAACCAACTGAGCTATCCAGGCATCCCAGTTTATTTATTTTTATTCAAGTGTAATTTTTTTTTGAGATTCCAGGCTAGTTGTCTTGCAGAATTTCCCCAAACTTTGGATTTTCCTTTTAGCTCATGAATAGATTCAAGGTAAACATTTTGGGAAGATATTGTATAATTGACTTTGAATTACATAAGGAGGCACATAATACCAGTTTATCCTATTATTGGTGTTGCTAAGTTTGATCACTTGATTTAAGATAGTAGCCATTAGGTGTCCCGATTATGATGATTCTCTTTCCTTATTTAAGAAGTTACCTATGGGACCATGGTTTGAAATCCCATGAATATCCTGTTGTTGTTGTTGTTGTTGCTGTTGTTGTTGTTGGTTATAAAGGAAGTAAGGTTTTTTTAAAGATTTTATTTACTGTTTTTTTTTAATTAATTTTTATTGGTGTTAAATTTACCAACATACAGAAAAACACCCAGTGCTCATCCCGTCAAGTGTCCGCCTCAGTGCCCGTCACCTTTGAGAAAGACAGAGAGAGAGAGAATAATGGGGCGGGGGTGGAGAGAAGCAGACTCCCCACTGAGCAGGGTGCCTGATGCGGGGCTGGATCCCAGGACCTGAGGATCATGACCTGAGCCAAAGGAGATACCCAACTGACTGAGCCACCCAGATGCCCCTGAATATCCTGTCTCTTAAGAACCCTTTACCCAATGGCTTAAACTTCTGTCATTGATCCATTATTTCTTGATGGTTACCAAATGGTGACATTCTTTTCTATTCTATTCTATTCTATTCTATTCTATTCTATTCTATTCTATTCTATTCTATTCTATTCTTCCAATAACATATATTAGTTTGCAATCTTTTGTAAAGAACTCTCCCTTTCTCTTTCAAAGGGGGAGATGCAGATTGTGTCTTGAAGACAAGACCTAAGAGTGCATAGGAATAAAGCCCACAGTACTGACCACATCTTGCTTAAAATGTTCTACATGTGGTTAGGTGACTTCCTCTATTGTCCTTCTTCTTTGATGTGAGTTGCAAATCCTCCAAATCATTGGATGTCCCAACACCACAGGTGCCTGTTTCTTCCCAGCTCTCTAAGCACGTAAAATCACCCACATTTTATGAAGAATTTAGATCATCCACCTAGAATCAAAAGTGTGGAATCACTCTTGTGAACTATACACATGCGATTCCTCCTTAGGGATGAAGTTAACCCACTAGGGGACCAGTTTGTGGTGTAAACAGGGTGGGAGATAGAAGGGTGCAGATTTGAAGAGTTGTAGTAAGGGACATGATTAAGCACTGTCAAGCCCATAAAAATCTAAGTCCTAGTGCACAGACTGAGTAGGGCAGGAGGATTAAAGGGGAATGAGCAAGAGATGGAGGTTCCAATGTATGTCAGAGACAGGTAAGAAAGGGGGACACTGCAGATCTCTTGTCTACTTCAGAACCCATTGATCTTACTGTGGATTTAACATAGATTCAGCTCCCTGCAGGGGAGCTCACTGCTAGGTGAGACCGGACTGGGTTAAGGGATTCAAGTGTCTGATGGGGGCTGCCATAGTAGTAGAGGTGGCTGTCTACCATGACACCCTAGCACCTGCTCACTTCGTCTCTCTGGCTCACCCAGTGGGATTTGGTTTTATGGGTGTCAGCAACAAGGCTGACATGTTCTCTCTCTATCCCTATGTGGCAAGTTCCTGCAGAGATCAGAGAAGGGGAAAGCTAGTGCACGTGTGGGTGGGGGGGCATGGCAGCGGGGAGCAGAGGGTAGAGACAAGTGTGTTTAAATCAGCAGAACAATCAGTACCAGGCAGGAGCAATTTTGAGATTAGGGCTTCAGGTTCTATTTGATTTTATTTTTTATAAAAAGAAATGATCTCTCTCTGATGAAAAAGTCGTGCTGCTCTATTGTTGTGATCTCACCTCCACTCAGTTTCACGCGGTTTCATTTCTGACCCACTTTCTTCATCTCCTTTGCTTGTTTCCTTCAAGAGCAGTTTTGCTCCCAACCCCAGCCAGTACCTTGCTTAAATTGCTTTAATCTCCAAGTGCTTCTTATATTGATTTTAAACAGTTAAGCTGCCAATCAACTCCTCTCCTTGTGCAGCAGCTGAGGGCAGAGAGATTAAAACAACAAACAAATAAGGCTGGAGCTAGGAAGTTGGTTAGAATTTCCAAATGAATGTCAGCAGCTTCTAGCAGCACCTCTTTCCCCTCCCGCCGTGGAGGTGCAAGAGCATTATGAAGAGACTAGGCCCAGCTTTGTAATGTTGATAATAGCCAGCATTTAATGAATAGCTCCTTGCTGCCAGGAACCTTTCCAAATACTGTATTCACTTTAACTCATTTGATCCTCACACGGATCATGGGGTAAATACTGTCATTAGTCTCTTTTAACAGAAGAGGAAACTGAGTCACAGAGAGGTCAGAAGAGCATAAAAGACACAGAACATGAAATCAAAGGCAGTCTGGCTCTATGAGATGGACTAGTAGCCAGCACATCATAAGGACTCCCTTGCCTTGTAACTAAGTCTCCACGAGGCTGTAGCAGAATGAAACAGAAATGCCACCTTCAAAGAAACAAAGGGAAGAGTGGTCAAAATGGGTAAAAGTTAATACAGTAAACATATGTGAAATCCTGATGATATATAGACACTGAGCTTGACCCTGGAGATACAGAGGTGGCAAAGACGCAGTTATAGCTCTCAGAAACCTCAACATCCAGTGGAGTCTAATCACAGATAGGGAATCCACTGGGGAGGATGGTGGTGGAAGAGGAAGAAGAGGCAGGCAAGTGAACCAACAGCTCTTCTTCCTTCAATTTATGACCCAAACCTCACCTCCTCCAGAAAGTCTTCCCTAACCACATCCAGCCGCTTCCCTCTCATCTTGTCACTCATTGTTGAATACTATAACAGTAGGATCACTCGTTGGTCTCTCCCACTAGATCATGGGTCTGCAAACCACATTTTGAGAGTCAAATCTGGTTCCCTGGCTGTTTTTACAAGTAAAGTTTTATTGAAACATGTCCATGGTCATTTGTTTATTGATGGTCTATGACTTTTCTTGAGCTATAGCAGCAGAGTTGGACAGTTGCTTCAGGCACTATCTGGCTTGTAGAGCCTAAACTATTTACTATCTGGCCCTTTTTAGGAAAAGTTCTCTGGCCCTTATTCCAGGCTATGACCATTTTTAGGGCATTTCTGAATGTGCCGCAGTCCATGCTACAGGAGGAGGGTCATTCTGGGTCTGTAATCCCTGCAGCAGGAGCATTTCAGCGTGGCCTGTGGTGGATTCTTGAAGTGGACACTTCCACCGGGGAAAGAAGTAGAGGGGATACTGAACTCCTACCCAGCCCTCTGTTTCCTGGCTCAGTGCACATCCCACCACTGGCGCAGCAAATGGTGATTTAGCAACCAAACCGGGTCTGCTGAAACCGCTCTGCAAGAACTAGCACACACAGGAAGAGAGGTTTGAGGGGCAGGTGGAAGGGATGAAGTGGAGACAAAGGAAAAATAGACCATGCGTGGGATGATTTGCCACTTTAATTTTCCTAGGGAGTGACATAGCTTCTGTGACAGGTAGGTTATTTTGGTTCGTCATTAGAACTCTTATTAACATGGTGTTGGATGTATCTAACTGCACCTGCTGTGTTAGGAATCGTAAAGTGGTGTGTATAATGTCACATCTATCTTGGGAAGGACTGAACAGGAGCTGGCATCAGGGTGGGCAAGCAACAGATTGGACAGTGAGTAGAAATTACCTGCACAATTTCTGTCCTCTGAGCTGGTAACAAGCCCAGCATGTTTGAATGAACACTCTATCCAAGCAATTGCCGGCAAGAGGGTCATCCGTCTTGAAAGAGAACATTTTTGCCTGAATTGCAGCACGCCATGAGAGAGCTCAGCTGGTCTGAACATGATGGTGCCTTGGCCGGCAGTTTTCCCCCAAGTGGTATGTAGGGAACAGTGCAGTTTTCGGAAGGATGGCTGCAACCTGCAGAGAGGCCTAAGAGTCAGGAGGGAGACGTAAACCTGATGGAAAGGGGTGACCCATGGTCTCTAATTTGTATGACCGAGACATTGCGGGAGTGAGGCAGGCTGAGCTTTTTGCTGTTGTTCTTGAAATTCCTGCCATGTCAGGTTGCATTTCAACTTGAATCAAAAGGCCCCGAATGCTGTCAATGCCTATTCTCTTCCTTCCTTGTGGAACAGCTGAGAATTTCAGTTCCCTTGTCATAGACTGGGAGTCATTTGAACTTCAGGTTTAAAACATTGTTAAAAATGAAGTTCTACTACTTAACTATTAAAATTCAATTAGAGAGCTCTTGCAACTGATTATGAGCAGGCTTTGCCTGAACACCTCCTTTCCTGAAGAACTGAGATCTTCTGAAAGCATGCCGTGATATCTTGGGCCAATTTAACTGCTAAAAATTTGTACAGTTCACTTCATATTGTACCAATAGCTGTCTTCTTGATGTTACACAATGAACCCAATCTTGCTTTCACATAATATATCTTCATGTATCCACAGATAGTTCCCTTTGACCCCTAGATTCATGAGTATCCTCTTTTCTAGGTTATAGAATCTCATTTCCTTCTACTTTTCCCATAGACATGATTTTGATTGCACTCACAACTTTGATAGATTTTTTTTTTTTTTGTAACATGCCTCAACCTGTCTTTAGTCTTCTTTAGTTAGTTTGCTCTCCAGAGTGAAGGCAGTGATGCGATGCTCCTTCTCCCCTGTCAAACGTGCTCCTCTCCCAAGGCAGACTGCGTTGGAAAAGGAGGACTCTCAGGTGTCAAAAATAATCAGCTCCCAAAGAGAAGCCCTCCTACTCTTACAGATTGACGTACAAAGACAAGGAAGCATTTAATAGGGTGGGGAGGTGTTAGGCAGTGTGGCCCCCTCACCCGACTTCAGAAACACACACCCAGTCACTGGAACATTGAATGTTTCTGGTTTAGATTCAAAGTTAAGTTTTTGTTGTTGTTAGATTTCTTAAATCTGGAAAAATGTGTTCATTAATTTTGAATTGTTTTCCCTAAGAGACTGCTATGGAATGGTTGTTAGCAAAGTTTTGCTAATTTACCACTCACCTCTGAACTAACTCCTTCTTGGGACTCAAGTACTTTGAAAATGCAGAGCTAGTTTTCATTAGTTAAACCAGGGAGATCGTATTTTCTTTTTCTCTCTTTATGATTTTGGCAAGAGATTTTACTTTCCTAGCTATTCAAGTGATCTCCAAGCCATTTTATGGACGAGACATGTGGCATTTTGCTTGGGCCAGAACTTTAAAACAAAAAACAAAAAACAAAAAACAAAAAACAAAAATACTAAGTTGTACGAGAAGGTGAATGGCAGCTATAGCTGATCCTGAACTGAGGCAGATCATGAGCCAAGGTTTTCTCTTAGTCCCCGATTTCTGCCAAAATTGAGGGGTCTTCTTGAAATTCTTCCTCTTGTAGAATGGTAACATCAGAAATGCAATTATGGGAAAATATGACAATTTCAGTACTATTTTTATTTCCTTCTTTCTTTTTCCTTTTCCTTTTTCCTTGGCTTTAATGTAAAATTCTTCTTGAAAATGTCACCCTGTCTCAGCTACACTGAGGGGAGATTAAGGAGGGGGATTATCCACTATTGGGGTAGAGTGCTAGAGAGAGTGTGTGTATCTTAGTAGTATCACCCTCTGTGATGAAGGTGGCAACACAAAGCAAATCAGAGAGCAAGAGTAGATTAAGGCCCCTAGGGTGGGTCATGATGCAAAGCCGTCTATGTGGGGCTCTCGGGCACCTTGGTGTCCTTGGCACAGCCAATACCACTGCATTCCACAGCTCCAGGGGATGAAGACTAGTCAGGGAACCTTGTGGCTCCAAAAAACTCTGAAGTCTCTCATTTCTATCTTAAAAATATGTGATTTGTAGATTGTATTCCATAGCACTGTAATCCATAAAAGCTATGATGCATTTATTGTAAGACACATCATTGTTTTATCACTAAGGAGGAAAAAAAAAACCAAATACTGCAAATTAAATTGTGACACAACATCGATTGTAAAATGCATTCTAATTTTAAAGGTGTTAATACATGAATATCTGAGAATCAATAAGATACTTGGTATTTATCTATATTTAATATAAAACATAATTTTCCCCATTCCCCCAATCTTTAAGTAAGCTTACTTCAAAAAGATGTGCCGTGTTTCTCCTTTGGCTTCGTATACCCACTGGCATATAAATGCAAACACCCAGGAGTATTCATATTCCCATTTAAGAAACATTAATTATATCGTTTCCCAGAGTCACTGTTATGGAGCATATTTGGGAGGGTGGGTAAAGGGAGGAGCTGGGGAATGTTTTTCATTTAAAACCCTAGAAACCTGGGACGCCTGCATAGCTCAGCAGTTGAGCGTCTGCCTTCGGCTCAGAGCATGATCCTGGGGTCCTGGAATCGAGTCCCACATCGGGCTCCCCGTAGGGAGCCTGCTTCTCCCTCTGCCTGTGTCTCTGTCCCTCTCTGTGTCTCTCATGAATAAATAAATAATTAAAAAAAAAGACAACCTAGAAACCGAAGACAATTAAAAACACGTGTTCAAACAAAAACTTGCACATGAATGTTTATGGCAGCGTTATTCATAACACCCAAAGGTGGAAACAAACCAAATGTCCATCAGCTGGTGAATAGATAAACAAAACATGGTCTATTCATAGACTCTTTTTCCACCATGGAAAGGAATGAAATAGCCATACATGTTACAACATAGGTGAACTTGAAACATGATGTTAAGTAAAAGAAGCCAGGCACAAAAGTCAAACATTGTTGAGTCCACGTATAGGAAATGTCAGAATAGGCAAATCATATAGTAAAGAGATTAGAGGTTGCCAAGAAGCTCGGGGAAGGTGGGAATAAAGAGTGGCTTTACTGAATATAGGGGTCATTTTTGGGACGATGGAAATATTCTGGAATTAGACAATGATGATAGCTGTACGATATTATGAATATACCAAAAGATACCAAATTGTATACTTCAAAATGGTTAAAATGATGAATTCTGTGTTATGAGAATTTTAACTCAATAAAAAGAGTAAAAAAATGCCTAGAACATTTTTGCCTACTCCCTTCCCCCAGAGAAAAGTAGAAGCAACTCTGTTGGGAATAGGAATAGGAGGATGTCTTAGCTCAGCCTTGCTCTTGCTCCCAAGAATGAGCCCTGAGTCCCTTCTCCAGAACAACCCTGGGGCTCTCAGGAGCCAGTGGGAAACCCATTGCCTGAAGCTCTGCACACCGTGGCCTCCTTTCCCCTGGTGTCTTAAGGCACCGGTCACCTTGCCCTGGGAGCAGATCCCCTGAGTAGCAAAGATAGTGCAACACTTCGACCCATGCCTTCCCCCTCCGGCTCTACATGCCTTCCCTCCCCAGCTCTACATGCCTTCCCTCTCCAGCTCGTGCAGGTACTCCAGATGCAGACTGCTCCCTCCCTGGCACCAAGTTCCTCACACATTTGGGAGCCAAGTTTTTATACCACCCACATCCACCATGAAAGGCCAGCCATGAGGACTTTGGAGAAGCAGCATATTCTGCTGGAAAGTTTCTTCCCAACCTTAAATCCCCTCTATAGCAAGGCACACGCCCAGGCACCTTTCACACTCGCACATAAGGCATCAGTCCTCTCGGCCCTGGGTGCTGCTCTGGGAAAATGTCCAGTTGAACCTGCCCCAGACTCAGCATGTGTTGAGAGCTGATCACAGCAGACTCTTGTGTTTACTGCATGTTCTGACTTGGCTTTTGTTTACAGCAGCATACCTGCCCCCTCTCCACATCCCTGGTTTCATGGCTGACACAGTGGCATCATCTCTGACCCCAGTTGTTCTCCAGAAGGACCGAGTCATGTCTGCCATCTGTGTAGCCTCTCCTTCTAGTAACTGACTCTGTTGGCTCCGGGGAGCAGCCTGCATAGAGGCAGCCTGGAGCCCCAGGCTCCACCTACACTAAGTCCCCAAGAAGGAGCTCATAATGCTATTTCCCACATCTTTCCTTCTGCTATTTTCTCTGCTTGACATTTTCTCCCTCTTCTTTTTGCCTAACTCACTCATGTTTTAAGACTTAGCTCTGATCCAGTAAATGGATGCCTGGGCATATATGGAAAGATTCATCTCACCTCCCACTCTACATACATAAAAAAAAAGTTAGATAAAATATAATAAAAGTAAATAATACACAGCCAACCTTAACACATAGAGAGGGAAATCCACAATGCCAGCATGGAAGAGGGACCTGGCATAGGAGCTGTGAATACAGGCTGATTTCTAACTCACAGGAGTGGGAGAGGTTATATAAGTGAATGTGGGCTTTGCTCACCTGGGTGAACTGAAACCTTGAGCAAGGATAGGAGCCTTCAAGAATGTCTTATCTGTGAAATAGTGATTTTACCACTACCTCTCCCCCCACCCCCACACCCGGCCATATGTGGAAATCAGAACCCTATGAGAAGTCAGAATCCTTGGCCAAAACCAAACACACTTGCAGAGTTCAAACTCATGTAATCTTTGGGTTAAGATTTATCTGAAGATAAAAAGCTAATGTAAGATGTAATGAGCACTGGGTGTTATATGCAACTGATGAATCACTAAATTCTACCCCTAAAACTAATAATAGAGTATATGTTACCTAAATTTAATTAAAATATATTTTTTAAATAATGTAAAAAAGCAAATAATCTCAAATTAACCCATTGGGATGCTTCCATAAGGCAAAACACAAATGACTCCCATAATACACACCCCTACTGAGATGACATCCTGGTAAAAAACTATATGCCACACAAGGAAACAGTCACAAAGAAGGGGAGTCCACACATGAAACAAATGGAATTTGTACCAAATGGCTAGATGATTGAACTATCTGAAGGAGATTTCAAAGCAAGTATATTTAAAGTGATAAAATGATAAAGGAAAGTAGTGTCTGTTAGTTAAGAGCAATAGAAGATGGAAAATTAATAGGTGGATTAAAAAAATAGAAATTATAGAAATTAACGTATTTGTAGACATTAAAAACCCAGTGGATGGATAGTACAGTAGACTAGAACAGAAGAGAATTAGTGAGCTGGAATATAGCTTTGAAGAAATTACCCAAAATGCAGCTCACAGATATAAGGAAAAGAAAGATAAAATTAGATCTGTAAGATATACTAGGAATATCTAGCACACATCTAACAAGAGAGAATGTAAATCCAGAGGACAGTGATGGTCACAGGAAAACAGGCTAATTTTTTTTTTCTGCTGTTTTGAAATTGTGCTAAAAAAAAACCCTCATAATACAACATTTATTATCTTAGCCATTTTTAAGCATACAATCCAATAGTATGACATATATTCACATTAGTATGAAACCGAACTCCAGAACTTTTTCATCTTATAAATCTGAAACTGCATACCCATTACACTATTCCTCCTTTCCCTTCCAAGCCCCAGAACTATCATTCCACTTTTTGTTACTATGAAGTGGACTACTTAATGCACCTCATATAAAAGGAATCATATAGTATTTTCCTATTTTTAAAAAAGATTTATTTATTTGTTTTAGAGAGAAAAAGAAGGTGCGTGCAAGCTGGTGAAGAGGCAGAGAGAGAGAAAATCTTAAGCAGACTCTTTGCTAAGTGTGGAGCCCAATGTAAGGCATGAACTCAGGACCCTGAGATCATGACCTGAGCTGAAACCAAGAGTCGGATGTTCAAACTGTTGTGCCATCCAGGCACCCCACTCTTTTTTTTTCCTAAAGAAGTATTTTCCTAGTTTTAAAAACAGCTCAAATAAGCATATAGGGTCCTGGATAAGATAAATACAAACAAATCTATACTCAAGATATTTTGTATCCATATGATAAGGCATCAAAGATAAATTATTAAAAGCTGCAAAAAAGGAGAGAGAAATTACTCACAAAGAGATGGTTGTTTGCCTGACAACTGTCAACCTAGGATTCTATTCCCAGCTTATTCCTTGGCCTATTCATTGGCCTCTTCAAAAGAACTACTGAAGGATAACCTAGAGTAAAAGGGAACCTGAAACTAAGTGAAAAGTATGAGATGCTGGAAACAATGCTGAGTAGTAAGCATACTGTCAACACTAAGTAAATGTAAACTTCAAATATATATATATATATATATATATATATATATATATACACATTATGTATATACACATTATGTGTATATATCTATATCTACCTATCTATCTACCTATATGTGTTTTTAAAATTAGAAAAAAATTTGCCAATTAAATATGATATTAGGAAAAAGATTTCATAGTGAGAAGGTCCTATGTGTCTCACAATATTCACACAGCAAACAGACATGTTGACTAATATTAACCTTATTAAATATGTCATGCATGTTTAAAATTAAAGTGCAATCTCTAAATTAACCCCAATGGAATGTACTTCCAATTTTAAAAAGGGAAATAAAGATGACTTTTTTAACTACAATAGAAATAAGGATGACTTTTTTAACTACAATAGAAAATAGAAAAGAACACAAAAAGAAGCCAAAACAAGACACAGTAGCAATGGAAATGAATGCCTACATCTGTATGTATTAACATGGGTAAACCCAAAGATTGGACATCCAGAGTAAAAGGAAAAGTTGCCAGGTTTATGTATGGTGTTAACATGTATTTATCATAACACACAAAATCTCATTTATTGTTTAAGTATATGTCCAAATACAAAACTATGATTGTGAATTACTAATTCCATCACCAGGCTAAAAGTTGCTTCTGGAGATAAAAGAAAGGATATAGAATTTAAAAAGCCTACAAAGAAATTTTCTGCCATATTGGTAATCTTTGATTCTGGGTAAGTTTTGAAAAATCTATGAAAAAATGTTGACATTAGTTAAATCTAGGTGGGGAGTATGGGTTTTATATTATTCTCGTTCATTTCCATAGATTTGAAGTCTTTTATACCTACAAGAAGATTCAGCTCAGGATGCCCCTCTCCTGTGAAGCCCTCCCAGGCTCGCTAACTCTAGACCACATCTCTGATACTCTCTCCTGTGCTCTTATAGCTACATGCACTTATCCTATCAAAACACCTATCATATGATGAGTTAAGTGGTGTTCTCCAGAAGCAGAGCCTGAGGCAGGGGTTTAGGTCCATGTGATTTACAGAGGAAGAATTCGTTAGCAAAAATCTGTAAGGTAGAGACTGAAGTAGGGAAAAGAAGAGGAAAAGAGCCAAGTACAGATGTGCTCTAAGGCATAGCCTAGCCTTGGCCCAATCTATAGGGATGGGTTTCTGAAGCAAAATCACACCACAAGGTTGTCTCCCTCCCTAGGGTAATACAGCTGCCGTTTGTACATCTGTATCCATTTGACTGTGGCCCATCTCTAGTGCAGGTACATGGCCCCAGGCATTCAAGTGTATCTTTCCCTGGAAATGAAGGCAGCTGTGAATCCAAGTAGCCAGCACTCGTAAGAGGTGGAGTTCAGTGCAACAGACCCAGCACATCATCTGGGTGAGGCACCAATAATCTCTACCACACCTATATCATCCATATGGCTTATGTTCTTCTCTACCTTTCCTTAAATAAGGAACACGGTCCTACTCAGCCTTCTGGCCTCCAAGCCTAGCATCATGCTTGCATAGACACATTTAATGAACAAGAATGAACACAGACAAAAAAAAAAAAAAAAAAAAAAGGATTGAGCAATGCTAAAAGGGAATATCAATGTCATTAGGAAAAAGGCCAAAGGTTTTTATTCCTGAATTCCCAGGCCCCTTGGTGGAATACTGACTTGTCCTTTTCCTGATAAAGAGACAGGCATGCATGCATCTATCATCAAGCATTTATTCAACACCTACTATGTGCCAGGCACTGGAGACTAAAAGCTGTATATATTATGCTTATATTGTCCTTAGGTTACATTACAGTCAAATAAGTAAGGCAATTAATTTCTACCAACTTATATTAATGGAGGGTCCAGTTTCTAGGATCTGTGGGAGTTATCATTCTGAATAATTAGTACAATCAGCTATAAGGCCTTACAATTCAGAAAGAGAAAGAGGAATATACACTTAAAAATATGATATTAGGTAAACTGTTTTAAGTGCAATAAGTGGTTCAACTATGCGATAAATGTTCAATATGATATATATAATTCATTCATTCAATTATTCATTTGTTCATTTCTCCTTTGAGCAAATATTTAATAAGGGCCTATTGTGTACTAAACACTGAGAGACACTTGGCGTTGAGTGTTGAATAAGACAACGTGTTCATACATTTATAGATTACAGACTAGTAGGAAAGACAAACATTCTAGAGTTACTTATAAGTAAATACAGAGTGGCAAGTTGCAGTGAGTCTATGAATGAAGAAAACCGAGTACTATGAAGCAAGATAATGGAGGACGCTCTGATTTGGTTTTAGGAGTTATGAAAAGCATCCCAAACAAATCGACTTTCTTGCTTATTAGGAATAAAGAACGAAGGGAAGTGAGTAAAGAGTGAGTAGAAGAGTATTCAGATGTAGGGCAAAGAATCACAAAGTTTCTGAAGACTACATCAGAAAGTTGCCTGCATCTAGTTCTGGAGGACAGTGATTTGGAGAATGGCCAGGGTGAGGGCATAGGGACTGGATCATGTGTTACTTTGCAGGCCTTGTCAAGATATATGAATTTTATTCCAAACGTAAGAAGAGAAGCACTGGAAAGTTTAAGGAGAGGAGAGATATAATCTGATTTATGATTTTAAAAAAATTAGTTTACTGGAGTAGAGAATGGGTTGGAGGCAGTCAAGGATGGATATGAGATGGAAAGATAAACAGTTGGCCATTAAGGAGATCCCTGTGTCTTGATGTAAGCATGGCAGGTTCAATACATATGTTAAGTGTTGGATGGACAAAGCTTGGAAATAAATTGGATATGAGGGGTGAAGGAGGGAGAGACATAAGAATGATTCCAGATTCTAGGCTTAAGCAACTGGGTAAATGAAAGGATTATTAACTAGAGATGCAGAAGTTTGAGTAGACATTGACACTAACAGAACTCAGGAAGACTTCTAGAGGTAAGTATAAGTATAATACCCATAAAGGACATTAAAAAAAAGATTAATTTGAGCAAATAGGGTTGTTCTAGGCAGAGAGAATGATGTAAACAAAAGCCTGGGTTGAAAGAGTACATGGCATAGAAAGTGGCAGAAAAAGACTATGGCCTGGGGTATGCAAAGTGACACTGCGTGGGGATGTTGCTATCAGGATACAAGATTGAAAAGTTAAGTAGATGTGAGGAATCAAAGTCTCTGAAATTAATCTGTATAAAAAGATAATCTTTGGAGGTTTTAAGCAGTGGAATAGCATGTTCAGACCTGCTTCTTTTTTTTTTTTTTTTATTTTTAGGAAGATCTCCAGAATTTTTGGAGCTCTGTAAAGGAGAAAAAATAGTTGGTGTTGGAGAAAGAGACATTTTGGGAAAATTGAAATATATGCAATCTTTTTATAGCATCTCTAACAGATCAGTTTAAGAATATGAGCATGCATTATGTATAATTTGGGTTGTTTTTAAAAAGATCATGTTTCATGTTTGTTATATATAGAGCTGCTAAGGCCTGGACAACTCTTGGAATAGATTTTATTTTACCATTAGGATGGAGGTGGGGGTGTGTGGCTACCCATTGGTCAACAGTGTTGCCTTGTCAAATCTTGTCTTTTCTAACCTAAATTTTCATATAACTCTTTTATAACTCAAAAGGGGAAAGCTAGTTTTGCTTTTGTTTTTGGATGGCCTGCTCTATTGCCCATTAAAGTGTTCTTCAGAACAAAAAACCGAGAAAGGAAAGTATGGTTGAAAAATCATGGGATAGCAGACACTATTCATGGCATGGGATTATAAAAAAAAATATATATATATGTTTTTGGTACTCTATACATTTTTTTAATGTCAAGGCAGTGTCTGTGACCAGGAGTCAGTAAACTTTTTCTGGGGCCAGATAATAAATCTTTTAGACTTTGTAGACTCTATTGTCTCTGTTGCAAGTATCCACGTCTACCTTATAACACAAAAGCAACCATAGGTGATAAGTTAACAAATGACTATGCCTGTGTTCCGATAAACTTTATTTACAAAAGCAGGTGTTGAGGCATATTTGTTGACCCTTGCCCAAGACCTCCACATATAATAATATCACAAGGTTTTTGAGGGTTTTTTTTTTGTTACTCTAAGAATGTCTATTTCTGCCCTTTTTATATCATATATAGTTTACTGAGTAACTCTATGTCTAATTTATCACTTAGAAAGGTTGCTCAGTTTAATCTACTTACGTGCAGCAGAGCCAGCACTCAATAAAAGTGATTCCTGGGAATGATAACACTTTGTTTTAATTAAAGCTATGAAAATTTTTTCCAAATTCTAACTAATTTTTGTGTCCCCCACTTTTTATTTGTCTTGAGTTAATAATTTTATTTTTTTAATATTTTTATTTATTTATTCATGAAAGACACACACATAGAGAGGCAGAGACACAGGCAGAAAGAGAAACAGGCTCCATGCAGGGAGCCTGATGTGGGACTCGATCCCAGGACTCCAAGATCACACCCTGAGCCAAAGGCAGACATTCAACCGCTGAGCCACCCAGGCGTCCCTTGAGTTAATATTTTTAAATTTTCTATTTGATGGCGAATAAAATTTGCTTCTCAAATAAAATTCTCAATTCTCACCCTGACTGAGTGAGGAAGAGAACCAACAGAAAGAGGAAAAGGAAAATGAGAACAAGGATGATGTGCCAAGGATAAAGAGAGGAAGCACTGCATTTTGTTGTTGTTTTGCCTGGAACTCATGGGCCAGGCTCTGTGCCAAAATGTTACAAACACCATTTAATTCCCCCAACAATCCTATAAAGTAGGTTATGATTCTCATTGAAGTATTGTCAAGAACACGTCTAAGGTTGGGTTTCTCCACAAGGAGACACTGAAACAAGGTTCTGAATTCAGTCTATCTGGGAGGCAATCCTAGGAAACAAGGTGAGGGAGTGAGCAAATAAGTCAGGGAAGGAGGGATGCCAAAAGATGTGTTATTGAGGGAGCAACTAACAGTCCTTCTGAGGATCCTTATAAGGACTGTAGAACACACCTCATAACTGTCCCACTAAGGAGCAAGGAGGCTGGGATATTTACTTTTTTATTTTATTTTATTTTATTTTATTTTATTTTATTTTATTTTATTTTATTATTTTATTTTATTTTATTTTATTTTATTTTATTTTATTATTTTATTTTATTTTATTTTTGAGGCTGGGATATTTAATCACTAACTCTTATGAGTCTTGTTGATGAAGTTTGCTCTTGGGGTCATTAACCCCTTAGATCTTCCATCTTGCCCCACATGTAGATTGACACCATTCCTGAAGCCAGAGGATGCCTTTAGGGAATGATGAACAGGTGCTAGAGGCAGGAATTGTCCATGAACCTTCAGATGGCATGGACCAAGGGGGTACATGCAGGTGGGGTACCAACAGTATATGCCATAGACACTAAGTCTCAAATACATGCGTGATGTTATTTTTCCTGACCCTCACCCATTGTTTATTCCTCTTTTGTTTCCACTGGAAACTATTATCAGTCCAAGAGCTAAAGGGAGGGCTGAGGTCAATCTCTGGGAAGGGGCTTTAAACTAATAAGGCCTCTAATTTTTCCAAGCCCTCTCTCTTCCCAGAACCCACAAAGACTCTAGTTTGCATTTACTCTGGCATGATTCAATTTTAGTGGGAAAGAAATCAAAGCAATGTTGTCACAATCCACTAAATCATCCCAGCCTGTCATTTACCCATGTGAAACACAGATGTAGGATTAACGAGGTAGCCAATATCCGTAGATAGTATGGTTCACAGGTCTGATGAGAGCTGTGTTTTTTTTTTTTTTTTTTTTTTAAGATTTTATTTATTCCTGAGAGACACAGAGAGAGAGGCAGAGACACAGGCAGAGGGAGAAGCAGCCTCCATATAGGGAGCCCGATGTGGGACTCGATCCCGGGATTCCAGGATCATGCCCTGGGCCGAAGGCAGGCACCAAACCACTGAGCCACCCAGGGATCCCGAGAGCCATTTTAACAGCAATGAGGGGATGTTTTCTGCTTGGAAACTCAGAGGCATACACTCAGGTATGGAGAAAGACTGGTGTTAAAAGGAAAAAAAGTACTTTATAAATGTTAGCTAGCATCATTATCATAGATTATTTTTTATAAATAACGGGTTAATTTTTAACATACCATCCTCTTCTCTGCTTAAGATCCGTCTTCCTGAGTTGGAGTAAGCAGGAGACTGGTTTCATTAGAGCACAAGAGCTAACATATGGGAAAGACACGAGACCTTGTTTCTGTGGTCCTCCAGAGGGCAGATGTAGAGTAGATGGGGGGGGGGGGACTCCAAGAAATAATTAAACTCAATATGAGGAAGAACTTTCTGGCAGTTGGCACAATCTGAGACTAATTCTGCCCTGTGAAGCAGTAAGCTCCCTCCCACCCCCCACCCCCACCCCAATGGAGAAGCTGGCTTCCCATGAGCTGCAGCCAGGATAGCAGGAGTTACGCCATCGGGTACAAGCAGGGAAGAGATAACCATTGCCATTAGCTTCGAATAATGGTCTCTGGAGTCTGGTAGCCTGGGTTCAATCTTGGCTCTGTTACTGTTGCTGACTCTGAGCTTTAGTTCTTTAATCTGTAAAATGGGGATAATCATAGTATATTTTCATAGGTTCTGTGGATTTCCTAAGATGATCCATATATAGTGCTCAGCGCAGTCACTAGCCATAGTAATCATTAAATTGCTGTTGTTGTTTGTTGTTATTAAAGAGCTCACAACAAAGTAGGGATTTGCATAGGATTTCTCCTGGCATCACATACTGATTGCTGTCTCTGTCTTGTGCTTGAGCCAGATGCTGAGATACGGAAATGGATACAACGGGTTCTTTCCCATAAGGAGCTCCCAGCATGCATATGCTTGTGTACAGGGATCTCCTCGGGATCGATTAGTCCAAGCAGACCTACTGGCCTGGGTCTCTGACATGTCTGGCGGAAGCCCAGCAGCTGTGCCTGGGAAAGGGCTAGTCTTACGGGTGATAGAAATAGGTGAGCCCCATGGCCCCAACCCTTTCCAGAGAATAACAGACACAGTAAACTCCGGAGGATTATAGGTAATCAAACAAACAAGTCACAAATGTTTATTTAGGAAAATTAAAACAAATGCTAAAATCAACCTTATGGGGAGAAAGAAGACTCAAAAAGTCAGTCTGTCAGTATACACGGTGTTTAGCTTGTTCCAGGTCATTGCAAACAGTGATTGAGAACAAAAGGAGCTACAAAGAACAACAGCTTGCAGAGCATTTATTAAATATCAGACATCGCCCTAGATACTTCATGTACACTGGAATATTTACTCTGTTCAGTAGTCTTATGATATAGATGGTACTATAACACATCAGCATTTAAATTAAAACTTTGAAGTTTGAAGAGGTTAAACTATCCACCTGGGGTCACAAGGTACACAGGTGGGGGAGACTTCCAGGCTAATCATTTACCCAGAAGGGAAGGGTTATTGGAGAAACATTGGTTTGCTAGCCATTTTCCTTAAGACAGCTTGGTACTGACTGTGGCTTTTGGCCTTTGTGGAGTCAACTGAGCATTCTGGATGTGAGATCTGCTGCTGACTTGTTTTTGCCATTGGTACCTCCCTGTAGTAACCTGGAATCACACCAGTCCGCAAAATTGCTTTGGGACGAATAATAGGAAATGGAGAACAAGGAATGAGACAGATGTGACAGTTGCCATGGAAATGCAAGAGGCTTTGTAGCCCTGTTCTGGGTGGTGACACTCATTAAGTTGTATGAAATGGGAATATTCTCCTGTGAAGGTAAGTGGAGGTGGGATAATCACGGGGAGACCTCTTCTCCAAAATAGTAGTTGGCCGTGATAACACAGGTAAGAGCATAGACTTAGTGTAGCATTCATAGGTTCAGATTATATGTGATTGCCTGGCTGTGTGGTCTTGGACTAATCATTTAACCTCTCTTGGTTTTAACTTCCTTTGAGGTAATAATGACTACTTTGTAGGATTGCTGTTAAGTATTAAATGAGTTAATGATGCAAAGTGTGGGACATTAAGTCAAATATTTCAGACTATTAATAATATCAGACTCTCTGTGTGACCTTGGATTTATTTTTCTACCTGTCTTGAATGAGGTTCATCCAACATGAAAAATGGGCCAGAACTCAGCTTCTTTCCTGACTTGGCAGCAGAGTAAAGGTGGGAATAGTTACCTCTGCCAATCTCAGCTAGGTCTGACCTTGCATAAACTCAAACAAACAGAATCTTATTCCAAATCCCCACAGGAAGGAGCATGTGTAGGGGTCACTCTTGCTCTGCCAAATATTGGCTTTCTTTTCTGGACATTTAAAAATATATATTTCACCGGTAAAACAAAGCCCACCGATGTCCAACCGAAAAGCAGCAAGCAGAGGGAGGCATCCCTTCTCCTCTCCCTTATTACTAATGCTTATCCAGGCCTACTGGTGTGAAGGCAATATCAGCGTTAGTAGGTTGGCAGCTGCCACTGTAGTGATACCTGGGGCCTTCCAAGTCTTCCAGCCCCAGACTTGTAAGCAAGGACTGATCCAAAAACAAGTCTGGACACAGGTGGGAGAAAAAAGGCATTGTGGTTGGATGGTAGAGTTTTTCTGTGATGCCTAAAGGTTCCAAATGGTGCCATTGGCATGTGATACCTACATGGACACACCTCTACCCAACCATCTCCCTTCCCTGCCAGAAAACAAAACAAAACAAAACAAAACAAAACAAAAACAGAATTTCCTTTTTGATTTAAAATGAATCATCTGACAACGGATGGATTCTAGAGAAACCATCCTGGCCAGGTGGAAAATGACCACTGCTCTCTTTCTTTCATAACCGTGGGGTCTTGAAAAAAGTGAATGCATCCTTGGAGTTTGTGCTCCTTCCGCTCTCAGAAGAGGACAATGTTGCTGACCTTGAAAGATCATTGTGAGCCTAGAGACTTTACCAGCTTATGAATCAATGAATATGGTTAGGCATCCGGCTGAGGGCTGGGGAAGTAGGGGTAAACAAGACAAAGTTGCTGCCCTCGAGGAGCCTCTGTTTTGCAGGGGAGTCAGACATGAGAAACACGTAAGTAAACAAAATGGTTTCAGCTTCTGAGATGAGCTATGAGGAAGATGAAACAGTCAGTGGCACAGAATGACATGGGGTGCTTTCTTGGTTATGTGGTCAGAGGAGGAATATGAAGAGGTGACATTAGAGTTGAGACATGAATGGAGACAGGGGGCCAGCTCTGCCAATATCTGATGGCGGGGGGGGGGGGGGGGGGGGCGGGGGCAGGAAGCAATACGTGGAAAAGCCATCAGGTGGGGACACAGTTTGAATTATCTGAGGGCTGTGACTGGTGGCTAGTGAACAAAGGAAATGCCTACAGCTCTTTAAATACCTGCTAACTCTCAACTGATTCTCCCTCAGCTCCAAGGCTGAAATCCCAATGGAGAGAATTCCGAGTGTGGTATGCAGCTCTTGACCTGTTAAGTCCAGCTGGAGGAGGGTCAAGTTTATATCAGAACACTGTGGCTCCAATAGGAATCACATGGATTGAGGGAAGGGGAAAAAGTAGTTGCTGGGGGGAAAAAAAGATAATGTTGTTCCCCAAATGAAAGTAGAGTGGCTGGTGCCCACGAGACTCATTCTTTACACCAGGTTCTGTAGTTCCAAAGAGATTTGACCTTCCTCGATGCCTCTTAAAGTAGGTTGGGCAGGGCATCCTCTCTCCGTCTTAGGAAGAGGAACCTTGCTACAGACTGGAGAGTCCCATCCAAGGTTATGTAGCTTATAAAAAGCTAAACAAAACAGGTAGTCAAGTTTCAGGTTGAAACCCTAGGATACTGTTTATTTTTTGTTCACCTATCCATTTATATTTATTGGATACTTATTATATTCTAATAGCTGTTGTCCTTCAAAAGGATTCTTCATTCAAAGAACTTTGAAAAAACCAACCTACTATCTTTTGAAGATTCTTAAGTTGTATTAGCATAAAGGAACAAAGCTCTGGAAATACAGCATTTGCTAAAGTATGTTTGATCACTGCACTTGCTTTCTACTATGTAAAATGCAAATCTTTTTTTTTAATATCCTTTTTTTTTAATTTTTATTTATTTACGATAGTCACACAGAGAGAGAAGGAGAGGCAGAGACATAGGCAGAGGGAGAAGCAGGCTCCATGTACCGGGAGCCCGATGTGGGATTCGATCCCGGGTCTCCAGGATCACGCCCTGGGCCAAAGGCAGGCGCTAAACCGCTGCGCCACCCAGGGATCCCGTAAAATGCAAAACTAAATGATTTTTAGTTATTCCTTCTTCATTTGAAAATTATATATCAAATATCTACTGCAATATATAATGGAAAGAACAAGGATCTGAGATGAAAATGTGGTCTGGTTTAAATCCAACCTCTGCTGGGTGATCTTAGGCAAATCACCTATTATTTGTATATTTGGGTTCCTATTTTTTTTTATCTATAAAATGAAAAGAGACTAAATGAGGCTAAAGTCTCTTCCTGCTTTGATAGTCAATAATTATATTTCTATTCCCCAGGACTATAAAAGTAAGAGATAAGAGGAAATACAGTTCTCAACTTGCAGAAATTTACATTTCATTTGCAAAAGGAGAGGGCATACTTGTGTGCATGCATGCATATATATGTGTGTGTACACACACACACACACACATGACCCAAGATCATAAACATGCGATTATGTACTCCTAATTATATACAACCTTGCTCATCTCAAAGTGAGAGTAAGGATAATGTTTGGTTGTTCTGTGAGGATCACAGGAACAACAGAAAACTTATGTGGTGTTCCCAAGGTCACACTATGCTTGATTGCAATTGCTACTGCCACACATGTCCAGTGTTTGGGATCTCTGCAAGTTAACCCATCTTTAGAGTAGAATTTATACTCTTGGGAAAAGTGCAAAATGGACAAAATAAGAACTAATATTTGAATAACTCTTTACAGTTTAAAAACACCTTTGCTGAAAAGCCTAGTGTGTATATTGTTATGTATTGTGTGTATATGGTATGACCAGTATCTTCATACAGATTAGAAAGCTGTAGCGCACAGCGGGTAAGCAACCTGTCCTAGGTGTGCTAAGTGGTAGGGCTGCTTCTCTTCAACCCCATAGCTGTCTATCTCCATTGTTCTGCATTCATTGGCTTACTGAAAACATTGCATTCCCTAGAACGGGAGGTCAAACAGGGTGATTCCCTGTTTGTACTGAAATCTCAGTATTTCAAACCAGAATGGGAGAAAAGGCACCATCCTCATTCCCTTTTACCCTCGTAATGTGACTATCTTCATCCCCTCCCCCCCCCCATTTTGTTTTGGCAGCTGGGATGTTTGAGGTAGAAAGAGAATAAAGGATATTAAAGGCATAGCTCATCCTAGTAAATACTCAGCGACTCACACACTTGGCATTTGCTCTTGCTGGCAGAGCATAAAACATACAAACAGTTTAGCTACTACTCTTAGTTTCCTCGGAAAAAATGGTTCTCATTGAGCTCTCTGTAAAATAGAATACTACACAGGAGAGAGCATACTTAGAAGCTGAGGTCCTCAGTTCCTGCACTTAAGGGTTATGAAATTTTGGTTGATTTACTTCTTTGAACCTTGGTTTCTTAATCTATAAAATAGGAGTACTTTTGGTATTCTAATAATCAGCTGCTGTTGTCAAGATCAAACAATATAACACTTGAAAATATATGCACTTTAATCTTTCATGAGAGATGCACACACGAGGAAATACTGCTTTGAGAATAAATATCATACAGATAGTGTTAAAGGAACGTGTGTATACAAGAGCTCAAATTTCGTTTTAACTACATAAGGAACCCAATGTTCCTAGGAGTCAAATGTCAGAGTTCAGGCAAAGCTTTGATCTCCAGAATTCTTCTTTGTTATTGTAATTTTTTGAAATGGAAGTTGACCTTCCATTCAAGGGAGAATGCAGCTAGAAGTTGGAGTCAGGGTGTGCATAAGACAACCTCCACTAAAGAAGAAGAATGTAAAGGAGAGAGGGAAAAATGATGAGCATTATCAGGACGGTCTAGATCAGCCTCCAGTTGAATCAAATCCTTTCCACAGCAGCTTCCATGCCATATCTGTGTAAACACACATCATTGTCAAGGCCATGTGCTCTCCTTACCTTGACTAGTGCCTTTCCGTCACAGCTTCTAAACTCTGACAATGGAAGAGAGTTTAGTGCTGCGTTAGCTGTGACACCTGAGCATCTGCAAGCAATGCTAGAGCAGCTACAGGCAGGGTTCAGTGAGCACTTCCCAATTGGGATTAGGTTCCAGATCCCTGCTATGAAAATAATGCTGCTATTAAAACAGGATTTGAGTTTTACCATCTTTGATATTCCCAAGGAGAGGACTCCATCCAATTTTCGTATCTTATAGGATAGCACATATGCACTTTGGGACAGACCTGGGTTTGTCTGAATCATTGGCCTTGGATACATCACTGCACATTCCTGAATGTACTTTCCTTCTTTACAAAAAAGACCCCTCCCCTACTAGTCTCAAAGAGTTGTAAAAAATTATAAAGCTTAAATTGTAAAAGGGGTTAGGTGACTCGATAAGGTCACCAGTTAGTCAATGGCCAAGCCAATATTGGAGATTACGAATTTTGGCAGGCAGTTTAGTACTTTTTCACTTTCTTCCAGGGGTCAGTTTGGACCAAGCAAAATTCTCAGAAGGAGGAGAACTTGTATTTCTGTCAAGTGGCAGAGTTAGATGTATTTTGAGAATCCCTTCTATGCTCACCAGATAATTGGAACTAAAATGCTCTATGGCAAGTTGACTGCTTCAAGTTGGGGCTCAGATGCCCCCGCTATAAAAAGAAGTTGAAAAACACAAACTATCAACTGCTACTATAGGTTCTGGTTTCCATAACACTGCACACTTACAGAGGAATGAGGACACAGACATAGCCCATAGCCTTTCAATCGAGACGTTAACAAAGCCCCTACTGGTTTAGTTCCCACATCGGAGGAACTTCTATATTGATGCTTCTCAGACTCTGTGTTGAAAGAACACAGATCCCCGCCCCCCATTTCACCACAGAATTTTTAAAGTAAAATATAATTAAAGAAAATTGAGAAATAAAATAAAAAGTAGAGCTACAAAATACAAGGACGAATTTTGTTCCTGTCAGATTTGACAGGAACAAAATTGCTTTGTCAAATCGATATAAGAGTTTCCAAAGCCTCTGTCTAAATCTCTATACTTGTCATGTCATGGAAAAGCTACAAAGAGTTTGTAGATCAGCACCCATGTATGTACTCCACTTTGAGCACTATTGTTCAATAGCTCCGTGGAGCAGGAGCGCCTGACCAACGTTCTGGAGTCCTGGACGAACAGGTGTGGACAACTACAAGATCATTAACATGCTGTATGATTTATATATGTGTTATATTTATTGTCTGTTTTCTCCCTCTGGAATGTAAGCTCCTTGTAGGGAGTGATATTTGTGTATTTTGCACACTAGATATTCCCAGGGCTAGAAAAGGGACTGGTGCATAGTAACTATTCAAGGAGTATCTGCATATAAATGTGTTGATGATACAGGGAGGGGTAAGAATAGGAATAGGCAAAAAATCCAACACCAAAATAAACACAAAAACACTTTTTTTTTTGCCATAGGAGGAAAGTTAGACTAAGAAAATTAGCTAACAAACCCAAAAATCAAACATAAATTCACCATGAATTAATTTAATTCTACAGAATGTTTGACAAAGATTCATAATAAAAATGTGTATGCATCACAGAGGGGAAAAAACACTCAAATCACATCTGAAATTAGGAAACAAACAAAAAATGAAACTGGAAAACTGTGGACATAAATAAGAACCAATTAGAAATGCTAAAAATGGATACATTTAAATAGAAAACAAAAAGAATGGATTAAAACCCAACTAGTAAACCCAATAAAAAATAATGATTGGGAAGGGAATATTAAGAACTTTACCCAGAATTCTTCACCAGAGGAGGAACTAAAGGAGAAAAATAAAGAAATATCAAGAATAGCTTGAAATTCTCCAACCTAAACCTTATAAGAGTTCCAAAAGACATAAAAGGGAGTTAATACTCTCAGGCTCTTTCTAGAAAAAAAAAAATACAGGGTGTGTTTTATAAAAATGGAGATGCTAACCCAAAATGCAGATGTGGGATATAAAAAACAGTGGTAAAAGTTAAAAAAAGAAAATAATAAAAGATATTTTATGCACACAGAAATTGAGAATATATCAGTACATTTAGTTAACTGAATGCAAAATTAATAATTATGTTTCTGCGAAAAATGTAAAACAAATTCTAAAAGATAATTATCATCATGAGCACTGGAGTTCAGTGGTAACACATTAGTTAGTTCTAGGGTATTAATTCTAAGGTATTTGCTATGTTTAGGAAGACATAAAAATTCTGAATACTTTTATCCCATAAGATATACTATCAGAATGGATTTCTAAAAAGCCAGTAATAATATCTTTTGAAAGAGAGCCACTTAAAATAAAATCACATAAAAGGAAGGAAAAGAGAAAAGTAAAGTAAATGACATATTATGCAAGTATTAACATAACAAAACATAATGAGGCAATATACCAACAAAATGAAATACAAGGCAGAAAACATTACTAGAGATAAAGAAGTATTACTTAATAGCAAAATAAAAAATCAAGGAAACATAATTTAAAGAATATTGATGCACTTGACATATCTTCAAAATATAAAAGCAACATTGATATCACTTTTTGCAAAACAGGCAAACATCCTATCATTGACAGGTTTTAAAATATCTTTATCACAAAAGGATAGATTTAACAGATCAAAAAAGTTCCAGGATTAACAAGCTTTGTCATATATAAAAATATACTCTACACAAAAATAGTAATGTAATTTTTCTAAAATATGTAAGGTACATTGATATATCTGATAACATATCTATCTGTGGACCTATCTATACACACATTTATGACATGTGATCATGAAGAAATTATCAGATATTTCAAAGAACTGATATTGAATAGACCACATTTTCTTTTTGCAATGCCGATGACTTAGAAAATGACAATAAAATAGAGGTGAATTGTTACTTTACATTTGGTAACTAACATAAGCTAAGCGAAACATTAATCTTGGGCAGTGGTTCTCTTATTGATTTGAACATTGGATAAATCCAGGGAACGATAATAAATACTGAAGCCTGGATCACACCTCCAGCAATTCGGATGAAATTGGTCTCCAGGGTGTACAACCTGGGACTTGAATGTATAGTCAAAGCTTAGCACCACTAAGATTTAGGACCTGGCAACTTTTCTGCCCCTATGCGTTAAAGCCTCTAAATATGGCATCGCAAAGACAAATGCTTTTGCTTCTCTTTAAGAGTTATCAAGAGGCAATCTTCACTGAAAGCCAAGTGGCTGGTGATGTAATCACCACAGCAGCTGTGAAAGTGTCTTCAGTCACTGTACCAAATTCCTCCATCTGTCCTTTATTTCCTTGGTTTACTATCAAGCACACATGGTAATTGACCCTTACACAGAAGACATCTGATGAGCTGCTGTGGGCTCCGTGTGTGCAAAAGGGTCTGAGTCAATCATTTGGCCCATTTTCTCATGGGAAAGAGAGTAGCAGATACACGGAAGCATCTTTCCTTGGTCTAATCAAAAGGCTAAACAAGAGGGGGTTGAAGCTCTCCCTGCAGAGGAGTGACCTGGAGTGAAATCCAAATGCTCTCATGTTGGCCAAGAGCAAAGATGGATGACTGAGATTTTCAGTAATAGAATTTTATATGGGTTTGATAAATTGCAAGTAACAACATATAATGTATAGATATGTGGGCTCTGACATTAGACATATTGGGAACAAGTCCCAGCTTGGTTAATTATGAGTTATTTGACCTTGGGTCCATGACTTATTTGTAAAGTCTGTGACATTTAAATGAGATGATGTAGATAAAGTGCTCAGCTCAGTGCCTGATACATAGTAAGTGTGCAGCGCATGGTAACCATTTGACTGTTATTGTTGTTATTATTTAGTAATTTTCCCAAGATAGGCTCCACAAGTCTCAAACTGGCTGAGTGTGTGAAAGCTAATGTATCTTTCTTCCATTACAAAGGGTTAGATCAGATAGGATTATATAGGATGGATCAGAATCTATGTATGTGTCTTAGGAAGTAAAAAATTTAAAAGTGTAAGACCATGGGGTGCCTGAGTGGCTGAGTTGGTTAAGCATCTGATTCTCGGTTTCTGCTCAGGTCATGATCTCAGGGTCGTGAGATCAAGCCCTGCGTCCAGCTCCATGCTCAGTGTGGAGTCTGCATGTCCTTCTCCTTATGCTCCTCCTCCCACTTTCTCCCTCTCTTTTTCTTTCTCATAAATAAATAAAGTATTAAAAAAAAAATAAGTCCAGAGAGGGAGAGAGAGAGTTTCAGCATTGAAATACCTAGTAGTACGTTTCCAGGTTGCTATGGATAGTGACCTCTCTTAAGAAAGGGTCACCCTGATGGGGCAGATTCCTTCAGTGTGGTAACTGGTAGATGGCAATTTATTCACGACATTATACCAACCAGGGAACAAAAAGCATTAAACTTAAAAGTGGCCGGTGGGGGCACCTGGGTGGTTCAGTGGTTTAGTGCCTGCCTTTGGCCCAGGGCATGATCCTGGAGTCCCAGGCTCCCTGCATGGAGCCTGCAGCTCCCTCTGCCTATGTCTCTGCCTCTCTTTCTCTCTCAACCTGTGTTTCTCATGAATAAATAAATAAAATCTTTAAAAAAAAAAAGTGGCCTAGGGGAATTGAAAGCTGTTGATCTTATCATCTGCTTCCTGCAATTTACATCTCCTTTCTCCAAGGAGATATGGACAGACCCCTCCGACTTCCTCCTCTTTCTTATATTGCAACCTAGACACTGAGATGTCATAACTTGCATGTTGTCGTGTGTGCCTAATGCTTTACTGTCTTTCTGTTAATCCAGCCACTTCTAAGACTCTACCCTAACTCTTCCTTCCTTCTCTGTGGTATTCAAAGTTTTCTTTTGCCTCATTCAAAAGGCATACAGGACATATTGTTTTCCTCTGCTCTGCGTGAAGGCTCTTATCTCAAGCAACGATACTTTTCCCTTATGCCACAAGTATTTGTTGGTATGTATTAGGGGTGAGAGAAGCAAAGAAGTAGAGTCCTTCATCTCAAGAAGCACACAGTCCGGTGGAAGAAGGATAGACACACGTTATGATGTCAATGTAGAGAATAGGAACCCAACCTCGACTTGAGACAAGTACGGCTTCCTGGGAGTAGGTAAGATTGGCTTTGAGCTGAAGATAGCTAAGACTTAACCAGGTGAAAAGTGGTGTTAGAATGTCCCAAGCAGAAAGAATAGGCCTTCAAAAAAAAAAAAAAGAAAGAAAGAAAGAAAGAAAGAAAGAAAGAAAGAAAGAAAGAAAGAAAGAATAGGCCTTCAAAAGCCCAGAGAAGAGGTAATGAAGTAGAGTTCCCAGCAGAGGCCCATCTGTGAAGGCCAATCTGATGCTTAGACCTTATCCTGAAGATACTGAAACAGTTAGAGCTGTTCTGTCTTGTAAAGTAGATGCTAGAGTCATGTGACTACTGAGCTATGGACTATGGCTCGTCCTGACTGAGATGTGCTGAAACTGCAAAATATACACAAGATTTCAAAGACTTAGTGCTAGAAAACTATATAAAATATTTCATTAACAATTATATCAAGGGGTGCCTGCCTGGCTAAGTCTGAAAAGCATGTGACTCTTGATCTCAGGGTTGTGAGTTTGAGCTCCATGTGGGGTGCTGTAGAGATTAATTAAAGGTAAAATATTTTAAGAAAATAATTATTACATTGAATACATGTTAGGATGATAATATGTTGATATATTAAGTTAAATAAAACTGTTTTGAAAATTAATCTTACTCGTTTATTTTTTACTATTTAAAGTAAAAAAAATCTTACTTGTTTATTTTTTACTATTTAAAGTGTGGCTACTAAAAAATTAAAATTATCTATATCTGTATTTGTATATATATATATATATATATATATATATATATCCTGCACTGATGGCTTATATTTCTATTAAACAGTGCTTCATTAGAGGCTTTTAAAAGACTGAATATATTATCATATTTTATAATATCTTCAAAAATAACTATTTTCTTAATAAGATAAATATTCTGCTTAATGGAGAGAAACACTAAACAGTAAAAGCACTTTCATTAACATTAGAAATAAAGAACTCACTGTCAACAAAAACAGTGACAAAACCTGCAACTATGAATTAATATATTTTTTTTTCTGCAGAAGGTGCTAGACAGTGCCATGGGACAAAATAAGGAACCACAGATATAAATATTGAGAATGAATATGTAAAATTATCACTACTGCAGGTAATATAATTATATATTTGGAAAAATCTAAGAGAATAAAATGAAAACTATGACAAATAATCAGAGAATTCAATAAAGTAGATTGGAAAATGTTAATATACTGAAATCAATAACTTTCATAATACAAGTAACACGAAGTTAAAACAGTTATGAAATATAATGGAAGAAAAGATTCAATTTAAAATAGCAACAAATATGAGATGCCCATGGTCTATATGAAGAAAAATGTAGGACAGCCCTGGTGGCGCAGCGGTTTAGCGCCACCTTCAGCCCAGGGCGTGATCCTGGGGACCAGGGATCGAGTCCCACATCAGGCTCCCTGCATGGAGTCTGCTTCTCCCTCTGCCTCTCTCTCTCTCTCTCTCTCATGAATAAATAAATAAAATCTTAAAAAAAAAAGAAAAATGTAAATGTAAAATGTTCTTGAAGACTTGAACAAGTGGGAAGACAGCTGTGAATCTGTGGAAAGGCTAATTAAAATTACCAAGACAGTAGTTTTCACTTTTCAGATAATCCAAGATCCAAAAGTCTGACTATACACTGTATTGATCAGGATGTGAGGAAATAGGATAATCTTACACATTGCTGGCCGAATTCTCATTTGGCAAGAACTCAGAGACGATTTGAAAGTATACACTTAAATCATAAATATACTCATTCATTAACAAGATGCATAAATGCACGCAAAATAATGAATAAAAATAATTGTTGCATTGTTTATAAAAGCAAAGAATTGCAAACAACCTTTATGTCCATCAGTAGGAAACTTGCTTACATTGATGACTTTCATGTACTAGAATAATACCATGAAGCCAAAAAAAAAAAATGAGGAATCTTTTCACCTACAGCTATGAATTATTTGTAAGTTATATTGCTATACAGAAAGTGAGAAACGGTGTGAATCATGTGCCACTGTTTGAGCAAAAGGATGGAAAAGAATATCCATGTATTCGCTTCTACATGAATAAATTTCTGCTGGAGGTTCAGACCCAGGAAATAGAGAAAAGTGGTCACCTTTGGCGTGGAGTACTGGGGTGGCTGGGGGATGGGATGATGGGTCCTTTTGTATTTTGAACTATGTGTATGTTTTAAATATTAGAAACACATTTAAGAATCCTCAGGTAAAAGTTACCATATGTTAGAATGCCCCAGTAAAAGAAAAAAAAAGTTTCATTAGGGTGAAAGAAAGTCTGCCAAGAACATCAGAGGAAGACTGTGGGGTGTAGGTAAAGACAGGAAGTACGATGATCTTGACAGTGAGAGAAATTGAAACGTGAGAAGTTCGGCAATGTTGGAATTGGTTAAGTATTCAGGCGCTGGTGGTGGGAAAGCCAAGAAGCATATACAAATTTAGTTACTTCCTAGCGAGGCATTCATGGACGAGTTCCTTAACTTTTCTAAGCTTTAGTTTCCACATGTGCGGAGTGGTGATGATAAAGCCAACCCCATGCTGTGAGGAATGATTAGGTAATTCAATGTGTGCACACTACTTGCATGGTGTATGACATCTAGGAGGCATTCAACAACAGAAAGCTATTGTTCATTCTTTTTTTCTTTCTTCTGAATATACACTCATCTAAAATCTTTATAAAATAGGATCATATTATAAAACTATAAAAATCTTCCTGAAAATTTTGGTCTTAATTTAAATAGCATGAGCACTTTTCCACATCAGGGCTTAAGACATTACCTCAATATCTAAAGTGGTCAAATTCCGATCCTTTGGGTACAAATACTGTGATTTATGTCCTTATTCCCTCAGAAGAAGTCTATTAGGCTGTTTTTACTACTCTATTCTTACAAAGAAGACTGAGTGAACATGATAGTCCTATGTCTCCCTGCTTATTTTGTACAATGTTTTCCTATATTAGATTATTATTATTTCTATTTAAGTAGTCAGAAAGTTTGGTTAACAAATGGATTCCCTCTCATCAGTCAGCAAAGCCTGTTTGAACTCTGTGCCTTTCATTTCAAAATGGTCTACTGGAAGGTACTCCTCTGTAGCACTAGAGGATGGAAATCACCAGTGTGACCCTGGTGGAGTGTCCCGGTCCCTGCAATTTCACTAATCACTCTCTTCAGCTTGATGGATGCTGAAGGAGATAGATGCCTGTTGGCTGAGTAATTTCTACAGAGTCGGAATGGTAGATCATTTTTAAGTGAGCAAGACTCAAGCAACACATTCTGGTAATGAGGTGGGGAGCAGAGTAATGAGCAGAGTTCAGGGTATGAAAACATCATGATAAAGGGAACTGTTTTTGAGCAGAATGACTAGGCGAGTGATTAAGGAGCAATGTTGGGAATGAAATGATCCAGAGACAGCAGAAAGCAGAGCTCAGAGGGGCTTCCAGAGGTCATCTGGTCCTTTCCCTCCCTCGAGGTGGAATTATTGCTAGTATAGGAGGAGTCTAAGACCTGTGGATCTGTGCCAATCAAGAGGGGCCCGCGTAACCCACAGATACAGCCTTATGAGTTCAAGAAGCTGACGAGCCTTTTATTAGGAAGAGCTTTAAACATACAGAACAAATCAAACAAGCCAAAACATAGCAGAATAATAGAGCAAACAACCATCCACTTGGCTGCTCAGAATTAACAAATATTTAGATTTCCTTATTTTGCCTACCACTTAAGAAATAAAATACCCCACAGGGAAAATTAAAGACTCTACCTTGTACAGCTCCGCTCCTTTAGGTCCACCAAAATTTTATATTTGTGAGCATGCGTGCGTGTGTGTGTGTGCGCGTGTGTGTCTCTAGTCAGCAAAATAGGCGGTCACACATTCCTTCATTTTTTTTTTTTTTACATTCCTCCCTTTCTTGCATGCTTACGGCACCCTTCTTTTCAAGACTGGGTGACGGGCACTGAGGGGGACACTTGATGGGATGAGCACTGGGTGTTATTCTATATGTTGGCAAATTGAACACCAGTAAAAAATAAATTTACAAAAAAAAAAAAAGAGGTGGAGTCTATTTTCCTTTTTCTTAAAACTGGGCTTGTGACCTGTATTGACCAATAGAAGGCAGCAGAGGTGACACTGTGGGGCTTCTGACCCCTGGCCTTAAGAAGTCTGAAGCCTTCTGAGTCTTCCCTCTGCAAAGCCAGCTGCCATGTAAGAAGGCCAACTTCCCCAAGGTCACTATTTAGAGAGGAAGCCCAAGCTTGCCACGTGGAAAGGCCAAGTGGAATCACATCGAGTTTCTGGGTATATGAATGAATTCTTGGAACTTCCAGCCTACCTGCCAGCCGAATTCAGTTGGGCGAGAGACCCCATTTAAGGGCACATGGAGCAAAAGACCTAGCCAGCTGAGCCAGTTCACCAATAAAATTGTGAAGAATTAAAAATATTCTTATTTCAAGTCACTTAGTTTTAAAGTAGTCTGTTATGCGGCAAGATGTAAATGAAATATGCATATGTGCTTATACCAATAAGATATTTAAAGTGTGCACAGCAACAGCTGCTTCCACTAAAGGCCAAAGAAACCTCCATCAGACTGGCCTTCCCATGGATGACAATAAGCAACAGACAAAATATTAAAAAAAAAAAAAAAACTACTGCAAGGCAATGGAGAGTGACTGAGAGTAGGCATATCCTGGATAGAGAGTTAAAATTTAAAAGAACATAGCATCCACTTTTTCATTGCTTATCTTAGCGTGAAGACAGTCCCCAGTCTGCATCATGCAGGGCAGTTAAAAGTCTGAGAACATGCTCACAGCCTTGCTGGCTTCAAAAGCAGAGGTTCGTTAGAGATTAGAGCAATCATATTTGCTAGAAAGGGGCAGGCCTTGGAAAGGACAGAGCCAGAGACGCAAAGCCCACACTCTGTACATAAACTTTCCCCAAATCTCCGACAGCTGAATCACTCTTGCATGGAGTAGAGAGTTTAAATAAGCTGCCTATGGCTGAAAGAACTGAACTTTGAGCTGCTGTCCAAGAGACAGACTTTGCATTCTGTGTCCAACCACGTCATCTTCTGTTAAAGCAAAGCAAACAAAATGCCTCACTCTTGGAAAGAATACAGGAGAATCTATTGTCTCTATAACGTAACATTTTCAATATCCAAGAGATAACCATAGGAGACTCCATATAGGGAGGAACAAGAGCGTGGGACACATCCTCAAGGGCATAATAGCTATGCCAAAGGCAGAAGCTGACATTTAATACAATTTTTCCATGTTCTGGGGCTCACTCTATGTATTTTTATGCTTATACTATAAATATTCATGGCAACTTTATTATATTGATGCAGTTACTTTATCAATTAATATGAAGTCAAGAAAGTAGAAACCAGTTTGGGTATTTCAAAGAGAGATTAAATATATAAATATATATAATCAAGCTATGCAATAATTAGAAGGATTGGAACCCCCCCCCCGCCTCCCCCCTCCATGCCCCATCAAAGGGCAGTGTTTCAGATATGAAAAACTGTGAGAAGCCACTCCTGCCCTAACTCACTTCACTAGGTCATCTGCTGCTGCCATTGCAAGAGTTAGCTATGGTGCAGCTACTGCAAGAAGAGCCTGTTACTACTGCTGTCACCACTGGGTGGAAATCTCCTGCCTGCTGCTACCAGCATCACAGCCATGGCCGGAATCCACCTTAGGCTGCTGCCACCATTGAGGCTGGTATCAAAAAAAGAATGGCTTTCTTTTCTTTTGCCCTATAATCTTGCAGAAATTCTTTTCTTTGGCGAAACTAGGTTGGAACATTAGCAAGAACGGGTGCAGGAAATAGAGTTTCTAATCTTGTAGGCCTTGCAATAAAGCGGAGAAGTTAGAAAGGCAGGAATAGTGTAAATATGAACAGACACCATTCCGCACAACTGCCACTATTATTTTACATTTGAAGGAATATAAACTCAGAATTCTAGGGAGTTGTCCAAGATCATGCATCTAGGAAGTGGTGGTTAGCATTTGAACTCAGAAAGCTTAACTCCAGAAGTCATGCTTTTAATCCGATGGACATTTACCTTGTTTTTAATTATTTACAATTATAAGCAAAGTCACAGAAAATATACTTGTCTTTGGGCCACATGCTAATAATTATCATTTTGATGATAGTCTAAAAATAATTAATGTTGGCATTCCTTACATTTTCTAAATTGCAATATTATAAACAAGACTACCATTTAATTTCAAAGCTCATATTTGTATTTGTTTTTTATAATTATGTCAACGCCAGGTTATGATGCCAAGTGACAGCATTTAACTTTTAATGTGTTGGTAAGCAAGTATGACAGCATGTAGTTTGCACGTCCGAATGTCAAAATGACAATATTTGTTCTGCATCTGCCATTGTATTCATTAATACTTTAACATTTGTAATGACAAAATTACTCTTTCTCAGCAATAGGCTGTAATCAAAAGATATTTTCATGGACTAAGAAATTAATTTACTGACTTAGTTCATAAATTAAGAATTTAATTTGACATCATGAAAATGATTCAGTGAAGGGGAGTGTCACACTATCTTAAATGTTGCAGGGTAATGAGAAGACTGTACTGCCAGAGACTTCATAATAAATGATACATTTGAGAGCCAAATGACCTCATGACAAGCTATAGGGACAAATAGTCCTTAGCTGTTTGAACAAAAAAAGTAGTAGGAGAATTGAGTCATAAGAAGGCATACAATGGTATTCCTAAAACAAAACAGTATAACAAAATATGTGCTTTTGTACTTACTGCCATGTTTAAGTTTTGAGCAAAACTGCAACACAGAACTCTCCATACATACTATTTAATATGAGTTTAGCAATAAATTTATGAATAAAAACATTATGAAGAATTTTTCTGTAAGTAAATAAATGTATATAAACATACATACACACATTTAGCAATCCATTGTATTTTTACTGAGGTTGGTTCTGCATAAGAACTGATAGACTCCAAAATTTTAGTTTTTAACATAATAAATATTTCATACTAACATGACTATCTAGGGTGAGTGTTCTGCTTGATATGTGGCTCGTCTTCCTATGGTAATGCAATCTTCTTCTCCTTTGAAATTCCGCCATTCCCTGGGCCTCATCAACTTCATCTTTTTACTTCCAGCAAAAAGAAGGAAAGAACTTAGAAGCTTATATGGGTCAGCATAGAAGTGAAACAGACCATTCCCATTCATACGTCTTGGAGATCAAACACGATGGGCAGTCTGATTTGCCTAAAAAATCAAATGACAGAATTTGGGAAAGCCAGGACAACTGGGAATTGAAGAGGAGAAATGCTGGAAGGAGGAATTCTAAAATCTGAGTATAAGCTCCTGAATCCTTGATTGGCTCCTGAGCTGTGCACTGTAAAATTAATAAAGGGAAACTTCATTGAGATGTAATGGAGGCCAGCGGAGGGAACCTCATGCCCTGCCACTCCTGGTCAATTACAGACCCAACCGGAAGAGACCTACCCTGCAAGTCCCTACTACTTTAGCTGTTACTCTCCTATTCCAGTAGGAAGAAGAAAGGTTTCCTCCCCATCCTGGCAAGAGTCCAGCCAATAAGAGAATGTCACCACTCAGTGAATGAAAAGCCACTAGTCTTTACATTTCCAGTTACTCCAATGAACTTTTAGTGTATAACAGCTTTTCCCAAGGGCCCCATTCCTCCATAAAAGAGTGTATCCTCTATTTTGTTCTCTCGACTTGCCTATGGTTTTGCAATAGTTTGCTTCTCTTGGATTGCAATTCTCTGCTATTACTGAGTAAACCTGTTTTTACTTAGAGCAATTTTGTCATTACAAATGTTAAAGTATTAATGAGTACAATGGAAGATGCAAATAACTAGAAGTTTTATTTTTAAGGTTAGTAGTGTCAGTGGTACCAGAACCCAAGTAGTTTTCAGGCAAAAAAGCAATTAGAAGCCCTGCATTTCTAAAGAAACTTGGCAGTCTAAATAGTAAAACTATTTAATAATAGCTAAATAAAAGGAGGCATAGATTTTAAGTGACAGATATAATGGGATACTAATAGTACTTGATTAATCCCAAAGAATAATGGAAATAAGTGACATAGAAACAAGAAACAGGAGGTACTAATAGGAGACAAAAAGCAAGATGATTGGCATAAACTTGATCATATTAATAGTTACACTAAATGTAAATGGATTAAACACTGATTAAAGTGGGAAGTTTTTTTCAGGCTTGATTTAAAAAATGTCCCAAGCATATGCTATTTATAAGAATTGCATTTTATTAAGATACAGAGAAGTTCAAAGTAACAGGGTAGGAAGAGATCTGCTATACAAACTCTAAAGCAAGTAAAATTGCAGTTGCTATATTGATATCAAACAAAGTAGATTTTAAGACAAGAAGTATTGCCAGAGATCAAGAGGGACATTTTAAAATGATAAGATTCAATTCCTTAAGAAGACAAGATGACCTAAAGGTACATCTTTTAATAAAGGAATTTAAAGTACATTGATAAATCTATAGGGAGAAATAGAACATAAGTTATATATTTCTACCAACAGAGAAATAGGACCAAAGCTATCCTTGCAATGATGTTAAAATTATATCCTCTATCCCAAAGGGCAAACATTAGGTCCAAGGTTACTAAAGTTCTCTCTGGTATTCCCTAGAATACTTATCACTCTTTACTTCTTACTTCTGGAATTTAAGAATGTTCTTTTACTTTAGGGTTTTTTCCTGTCTTGAGCTTAGTTTTGTCTTTATTTGTTGCTAAAAATAACTGCAATTTCTGATATTAGAGACAAAAACGTGGAATGGTGTGTACTGTTTCAGATTGCCAATATGCCAAAACCAAAAGTCACAGACCAGCACAAACCTCAGAAGGCTCGTTGTGACAGCCATATATGATGGATCTGTGGGGCAGGACGGAGCTAGAGCCTGCAACCAGGTAGTCCCTGTCACCTAGGCTCACGCTGAATACCTGACCTACATCACATTCCTCATTCTTGCCATATCCTCTAAGGTAAGTATCATTGTGCTGGCTTTAGATTTGAGGAAACTTCCCATGATCACACAGGTTGTGGGCAGGAGAGATGAGCCACAAGCCCTGTTTTCCATGACTGTAAAGTCCATATTTCTTTTATTTTTTTTAATTTTTAAATTAATTTTTTAAAATTTAGGGGAGAGAGAGAGAGAGAGAGAGAACCAACAGTGCGCAGGGGCAGAGGGAGCAGCAGGCTCAATCCAGAACCCTGGGATCATGACCTGAGCCAAAGGTGGATGCTTCACCGACTGAGCCCCCCAGGTGCCCTAAAGTCTATATTTCTATGTCACCACACCAACTTCTACCAAAGATGAGCTCACAAGACCTACATCAGTCAAGGAAGGTGGAGGAACAAATAATGCATCTGTGACATACTTTGGAGCACAACAGATTGGTGAGATAAAGGCAGGTCTGATAACTAAAATGCCCAAGGGAGGCAAGGAGAGAAAGCTAGAAAAGACAGAGAAAGGGAAAAAGAGGTTAAATATCTTCTCGGAATAAAAGCCTGGTCCTCGGTTGTAGCCTTGCTCTGATACCCACTCCCTGCGTTGCCTTAGACAAGACTCTCTCCCTTGTTGAGACTCAATTTCCCTGACCATAAAATGAGGGAAGTGGAAGGACAGATCTGAAAAGTGGCATCCGGTTCAAAATTGCCCTCCTTCTCAGGCCAGGCTGCCAGCTTCCCCACGCCAGGCTCAGTGGCCAAAAATGCGTGGCAGGACCTCCTCGAATCTCTATCAGCAGGAGGAACAAGGTGGAGAAAACCACCTCGGGCCAAACTCGTTAACAGTTGTTTCATTAATCACAGTTTGTGTTTCAAATCCAAAGACAATCTGTCCAATTAACATTAAAGCTCTGGCAGCCATGGGGAGACCTTTAGGAAAAGGCAATTTGACACAATTGCTAATAATGCTCCCATTTAGGAGAGTGGCTCCCAAACATAACATTCTCTGATGACAGCTGGATCCCCGTCCAAAGCAGGAGCACAGGCGTCAAGCGCCTCTACAGCCTGACCCCGTCTCTCCAGCCAGCCACGCTCTCCTGGATGCCCATCACCTGGCAGCCATGTCAGAAGGACCAGTCTTCCAGAACGCGGCACTGTCATTCCTACCTCTGAACCCTGTCCGTTTGAACCTACAGCCCACCTGCCTTCCCCTATATTTTTGTGGCCTTATGTACGCTTCGTGTTACATACCCAGTAGCTCTTTATTTCAACAAACAATTCTCGAGGTGTGTTGAGCCTTGAGTTTGAATCACTTCAGTCAATTTTTAACTTAGGCATGCCTTATGCCTTTATCTTCAAGTCATACGTATTTACAAACAAAACATTCAAATACCATAAAGGGTTGCACAGTGAAACCCAAACCTCCCTTTCTCTCTACCTCCCGGATCCCGCTTGGATGTAATCTCAGCTACCCAGTATCTCGTGTTTTCTTCAAAGATGTTTATACAATAGTACAGATAAATGAGCTTTTCCCAATATACCAATGGTGGTACATTAGTCATACCATTTTACACTTGGCTGAACAATGTATCTTGGTGACTGTTCTGTATGAGTAAACATGGAGCTTACCACTGTCTTTATAACCTTGGGCACAGAAACTGACGTCTCTGAGCATCAGTGCCCTCATAGGTGAAGGGGTGTGATAAAATGACAAGCCCAATCCTTGGGTGCCTACTCGGCGTGCATACCTACCCCTTGGGTACATAGCACTCAGTACACTTTAATTGTCTGTTGGTGTTGTGTTTAATGCTGCCAACCAGTTAGTGATATTTGTGGAGTGAATGGCTGTGAATCTAAGGAACTCGATGGCCGTGGGATGGTTACCTTTACGTGCCAATTTAACTGGGCTAGAGGAGGCTGAAGGACAGCTGGTAAAACATTATTTGTGGGTGTGTCTGTGAGGGTGTTCTGGAAGAGATTAGCATTTGCATTGGTAGACTGAGTAAAGAGGATCACCTTTAGCAATATAGGCAACATCAATCCATTGAGGATCTAAGAAGGATATCATAAAAGAAGGAGAAATTTATTCTCTTTGCTTGAGCATCCATTGTCTCCTGCCCTCAGACATCTGTGCTTTTGGTTCTCGGGCTTTCAGATTTGGACTAGAACTTGCACCATGGGCTCCCCTCATTCTCAGGCCTTTGTACTAGAAATAAATTTCACTGCCAGCTTTCCTAGTTCTCCAGCTTACAGACAGCAGATCCTGGGACAACTTGCCCCCATAACCACGTGAGCCAATTCATATGATAATGTCCACATAAATATCTATATGTCTTTATCTCTATCTATCATCTATCTATCTATCTATCTATCTATCAATCAACTAAAGTATCATCTATAATCGGTTGTATTTCTCTAGAGAAGTCTGACTAATATAGGAAATTACATGCAATCACAGCATCAAAAATAGTACCTGACAGGTGGAAGGTATGGAACATGATATTCTGCTTCCTTTTCTCTGAAATTCTGTAGTAGGCACAGGCTAGATGACACAAAGGAATACTGAACTTTTCGTGTGTGCATGTGTGTCCCATCCCTGCTGTTGACCTACTGACATGCCAGAGGCACTGAGATATGGAGTGTTTAGAATGAGCTCCGGGGAAAATGATAGTCTGTAAAGTTGTCCTTCCCTTACCCACCACTTTCCTAAGGATTTGGTTGAAAGGGAAAAGCACCAGACTTAGGAGCTGTGGTTACCACTTGTGGTAATTATATCCAGCAACTGTAGGACTTCTATCAGGATTTTGGCACTCATCTGCATAACGGGAGCAAAGGATTGTTGCTGGGCTGGATTATTGGGAAGCCTCAATCAGATAATCATGTGAAAGCACTTTAGAGGTAAAGCAGCTTGAATGGTGACAGCAGTGTTGAGGAGAAGCTGCATCGATCTTGATAAAGTCAATCCTCTACTTTGACGCTTTCGCCTCTCTATGTTCCCTACTTCTAGCATAGCCCCAGACAGGGGCCAGGGAGCAGAAGGTCCCGAGCAGACAGTGAAAATTGAGATTCAGGTAGAACTTCAATGTGCTTTTAGTGAATTTCCCATTTATAACAATAGCAATCCCTCTTTTAGGAATACAGTGGACAGGAGACCCTTATGGCAAACACGGGAGAGAATCAGACAGTCCCAAGACCTACCAAAAGGTGACGGAAGGTCATGGTGAATCCTCAGTCGTCGAGGGAATCTGAAGCAATGAAAGCAGAGAGGAGAGGCACCTGTGCCAGGAACGTGTGCTCTTCATTCGGATGGTCTGTTACATCCCAGCGTAGTTTCCGGCACGGTGTAGGCCGCCTATCTCCCAGCTGCTGGCTTATTTCAGTGAGAAGTGGGGTTATAGGGAGGGGAGGAAACTGCAACTTTGAAGCTGCCTAGGTGTGCATGGCTTGCCCAAGACCCCTGAATGTGGAGTCTGAAGCACATGGTGTATTTTCTGTCCTGGGCAGGAATGGCTCCGGTACTGTCCTCTGGGAGAAACACACATGGAGAAGTGAAGAGGCATCAACCAGGAAGCCTCAAGCACTGCTGTCAACGTTCCCAGAGCCTGGCCTTTTTGGGGGGTTGGATATCCTGTTGCTTACTGGTAATTACCAGATGCACTCAGCTGCTTGGCAGGCTGAGATGTCAGGTGGTGGTGCCTCCCTCGCCCTTCCCCTCTCCTCCCACTGGCTCTCCTTCGGTGCCCTTGCCACCTTGCCTTCAGGCTCTTGCCGGCCGCGGTGGGGCAGCAGACAAAACAGGGGTATTTTGTTGATTTTTTCCCCCTCTTTTCCCCATGGAAAAATTGAAATACCACTAGGGAAGGGGAGTGACAGGAAATGAAGGGGTCATTAGATACCGGGAGAGGAGGGGACAGCCTTTGGAACAGTCTTTTCTGGGTGACACCTGAGCAATCCAAGCCTGCAATTTCCTCCATGGATGTTCAGCCTCTTACACGAGTCCCCTAATGACAGTGTGGGCGATGGATGGAGACAGGGCAGTTGAAGCTTAAAATATATGCCAAGGAGATATTAAAAGCTATATAACCTCCCCGGAATGGGGGGGATAGGCAGGGGAGCCGAGGAGATGGGATAGAGGCTCTCTGCCACTTGGCTGTTAAGATGCTCGGTTCATCTTTTGTTCATTCTTCTATTGTTCTGCACCCCGTCACCCAGTCACGCCGAGGCACAACGCCTTCAGGACCTCTCCACTTGTCTCCACTCCCGAAGTCACGGTGCTGGCCTAGACCTTAATTACCTTTCTCCTTGACAATTACAGCAATCGGCTCCCTGCCCCCAGGCCCTGCCACTTCCAGTCTACCCTGTAGGTGTCACCAGATTGAACGTCCTAAAATATCTCTTTGCACATGTCATTTTCCTGCTTTAAAAACTTCAACGACTCCTGACTGTCTGCAAAGTAAAGGCTGAAAATCTTAGTCCGGAAATCAATGCTGCCAAAACCTTAGACATTCCATATTCGCTGTGAAGGCCGTCGCCAGGTCTTATTCATCTTTCTGTCCCCCACCCCACCCCACCCCCTGCCCGAGATGTAAGCTCCACGAGGGAAAATAAGATTTATTCTTCACTGCAGACCTATAATAAGCATTCAGATGATAGTTGTTGAGTGAATACATTAATTAACTCATTAATAGTGTATGGCATATGGTAGACGCCTCTAAGTCTTTGCTGAAGGAAATGATGAAGGGAGACAGGCAGAGAAGAAGGATGATGCTCTATGAAAATAGGCACCGATTGTAGATGGACAGCAGCTGCGGTCAGGGTCCTCCAGAACCAGAACGGGCCAGGAGAAACTTGACAGAAGAGTTAGAGATACATGAAACAGGGCCTTACGGCCACCTGAGGTTCAGAGCAGATATTGGGAGTGGAAGAGGGCCAGAGGGACACTAATTAAGCTGAGAGACCACGAGGGGGGCACTGCTGGGAGAAGACACGCAGCTTTGGAAGCAAAGTCCTAAGTTGGGGGGGTGGGCTTGGGAGTCCAGTTAAGAGGACCAGAGGTGGGAGCCAGTTGGGTGAGGAGCCAGGGACTCAGAGAGTCTGCACATCAACCAGGACATGCTGAGTAAGTTTTAATAGCCATTATCAGTAACTAACTGTATGTGGTAGTGCTTCCGTTTTGAATTTCATGAATGTTTGAGATTTGGATGATAGCTGAGGGCCATTTGTCAGAAAAATAAAAAAGCCCATATGATTTTGCACACAACCGAATTGAGACGTTTCCCCGAAGTCAATCCCCAGGTGAAGAAAATCTGTGTTGATGTAGCCAGAAAACCTCACATTTGCATTTTATTACCTATTACCTTGAAGGTTTTTATCATCTGTTAATACGTTGAATCCTTACCAGTCTCTGAAATGGGTAATAAATTATCCCTATTTTGAGGAATATGCCTTGTCCAACTAAGAAGGAAGTGGTAATATGTTTAGGATAGAAGCCAGGTATTTTGGTTTCAAGTTGAGTGGTTTTTTTCTTCCCCTTATCAAATATCCACTAATACAAGCTGTGTCAACATTTTTGCATGAATCAGAGACCCCTCACAGACACCGAATGAGAACCTGCTATGTGTCAGGCACTGTGCTAGGCACTTAGGATACATCAGGGAACAAAAGTGGACCAACCCTCCTGCTCCTGTGGAGCTCCAGACCCAAAATGAGGTCCGTGCAGACAGGTCCGTGCCTTCCCAGGCCGAAAGCCTGGATCGGTCAGGCTTTGGTCATGGAGTGTTGATTTCAGTGTTTGATGTTTAATGAAAAACTCTAATCCAGTAGGTATCACCCTAGGTACTAGCTGTTGTCAAAGATAAATGTTATGTCCACTAGCACTGCACATCCTGTATCTTTCATCACTAACCAGTCATGCGTTCCACTAATTTCCATCTCTTTTTTTTTTCATTTTTTTGCTCTTCCGTTTAAAAATCTGAAATCTGAAAGTCTGTTTTCCCATCTCACCAAAAGAAATAAGGCCCAAATACAACATGGAACTCATGGTTGTCCAGAAGAAGACGAATAAAAATCAGACTGAGTGCTGAGGCTCCCAGTACTCTAGTACCATGCTGGCTCTGTCATTTGCATTGTTCCATTTTTTCTTTGGGGCTCGGTTTCCTCACCTGTAAAGCAAGTCTGGGTGCTCCCATTCGCCTCTCTATCCTAACATGCTAAGAGGCTATAGATGCCTGAGAGCATTGAGCCTGAGAGAAAAACTTTATAATTGCAAGGTGATGAGACATAGATGATGAGAGAAAATTCGCCCCCACAATTAGTAGTTGCCTCCTTGGCTGTAGGAACCAAACAGTTCCTCGCTGAGTGGGATGCAGGAGGCAGAAAAGGTGAGAGGCAGTAAGAAAGCTTGTGGGTTGTTTTTTTTTTTTTTTTTTTTTTTTTTCCAGCAGAAAAGGAGTGGAATGGATGGATCAGTGGACCACAGATGAACGTAGGATGTCAGATTGTATTTCCTTCTGAAAAGGTCAGTGCCCTGCCAAGCCAGGGCTGCAACATGGTGGCCTTTTAAAAAGCAGACAGCCAGAGAGGCTGCCACCAGGCCCAGAATGTGGGCAAACTCAGATTCCTGTTCTGTTGGAGAAGAAAGGGACCTGACTGCATTGGTGCAATCCCTGCCTTCTGCTTTGCAGGTAGGGACACTGAGGTCCAGAAGGTGTGCTTGGGAGAGGTGACACGTTCATGGTCGCAGGGCTTGAGGTCCACAGAGCTGTGCCTAAAGCCCAGCAGCTTCCCATTTTTGTCTACATCAAGACAAACTTTTTCTTTGTTCTGCTTATTGCCGCCTGTAATAAAATCATTATTTTTCTTCCATCTGCCACTTGCTTAGCATCTCAGAATAAATAAAATGTGGTAATAACAGTTATCCTTTCTTGACAGCATGGAACCTGACACTTAAAAATTGAAGGTGTGACTCATTAAACCTCTAGGTATGTTTTTAAGAGTTATTTTGTAAATGATTAAGTGTTTATAATGAGAGTTGACAAAATTATATCTTTGGTTTGAATTTTCAATTTAAATACACTCTCCTCCATTTAATGTCTTTCTCACTCTCCACCTTATCCAAATTATCTCTCTAATGAGAATTAAAAGCTTTCTCCCTGTTTGTACCTGAAACATTTCCTTGGATTCTCACCCCCCACCCCCCATTCATGCTTGGCCCTCGAGAACTGATTTCTACTCCATGACCTCCACCCCTTGCCAAGCCCCTCCCCACCCCCCACACCCGATCTATTGAAATGTGGTTATTGGTTAAAGCAATTCAGACGGGCCAACTTGCCTTTGTGCTTTGAGAGCAAAGTAACCCTGAACAAATTATGCAAACTCCCTGTGCCCAGTACGATCTGAAAAATGAAGATAGGGATAATTCTTAACTGTCAGGTTATGGTAGAGCTAAATAAAAATAATACCTGCTGTTTCTCCAACACCTGTTCTGTGCCAAAGGAAGTATTTTATGCATCTTAATTAACTTACTTATCCCAATTGTTCTTATCACTACCTCTATTTTATATCTGAGGGAAAAGGATCAGAAAATCCCAGGATTGGCAGGTGGCAGGGCCTTTGAGTAGCCAATGGAGGCTGTCTGACATGAAGACCCTTGCCCCCTTCTAGCACACTACGTGGATTACTCCATAGCACTGTTTCTCAACCTGGGCGATTTTGCCCCCCGGAGGACATTTGGCAATATCTGGAGACAATTTTGGTTGTCACAACCAGAAAGAGGCACTGCTGGCATCTAGTGGGTAGAGGCCAGGGATGCTGCTAAGCATGCTACAATGCACAGGGCAATGCCTCACAACAAGGCATTATTTCTGACCCAAAATATCAATAGTGCCAAGATCAAACCTTGTGAAACATAAATTCCATTGTATGAATTTACCACAATTCATTCTGCTAAATATGGACATAATATGGTACATGCAAAGAGTCCAGTATATGGTAAATATCCAATAAAAAATAGCTGTCATTTTTATTGTTTCTACTTCTAGACCTACTTCTCACTTTACTTCTCCTCTTTTCATGTTATTCCTGATACCTGCTGGATGGAAGTATCATCTCCCTTATCTCTTTTAATAACTCTTTACTTTCTTTAGCATTTAGTACTTATTATTTATTGTAGCTATTTATACACATTCTTTATTCTCTTTGACAAGTTGCCAGCTTCCTAAGGGAAGAAGTTGTGTATCCTTTATATCTCCCCACGTAGTTAGTGCAGTGCCAACCTATACTCATTGGGTTTGAAAAGCTGAACAATTTCCTAATGAAAGGTAGGCAGGAACTATTATGCCTGGTTTATAGCTGAAGAAACCGGCTCAGAAAGTCCACGTTATTCAAGGCCACTGACTTAAAGGTGTTGGAACTTGAACTAGATTCCACCTCAGGGTCCAGCGTCATCTTGTTTAGCTGCTGTTTATATAATTAACTACAAACCACCAGAACTGTAGTTCATTCTTTCAGAGAGAAGCGTCCAAGAGAACCTTTGGAATTAATAAGCAAAACTGATAAGGAAATTGGTTCCAATGTGCATCTGATCAGGAGAAGCCTACTGTGGGGCTCAAAAATTACAGCTCTAGGGAGGGATTACCACAAGGGCCAAACCACTACAGAAAACTCGTGGCAGGGAGTCTAGGCATCTAGATATGAGGCTTGAATGTGAATTAGCTGCCTGTGCAGTACTGGAAAAGCTATGGTTCCTCTTTGCTCTTCACTTCCTTCATCTGTCAAATAGGGCCATAATGCCCATCTTAGCTAGCAGGTAAGGTGTCAGGTACAGTCAATCCACATTATTTACAGTAGTCATGTTCTATAAAAATTGCTGCAAACACTGAATTGGTGAATACTGAACCATGGCTCCTACGGGAAATACAGGGTTGGGTTGCTGTGAGGCTCTGATCACATTTCCACCAACTGAACAATATATAAACTTGGTTTATGTGTGTTTCTTTTAAAGATACCATATTTAATATATATAGTTGATTCATTAACATTGAACTCACAGCCAACAGTGCTGTAACTCAGGCCAGAATGAAGCTTACCTAACATACTTATTTTCTCTGTAAGGCGTAGCCTTACAAAAGTTCCTTGAGCTTAGGAACCCTGGGGTAGCATTTCAGCACTATGCTTGGGTGCCATTTCAAACCAACAAAAAGCACAAAAATGTGACAAACATGCCACAAAAAGGACACTTGTTTATAGTACAAGAGCTGAAACAAAGAAGACAGAGCATCAGCTTGTCAACCTCAGCGGGGAGCACGTGCGCCAGAATGAAACTCTCATCGTTCTGCATGTGTCTGTGAATGACCAGTGAAAGCACATGAGTACTAGTTTCGAGTCACAAATAATTTTAGCAAGTAGGAGAATTGAAAAGTACAGGATTCACGAATCATGAGACTCAACTGTGTGTGAGTCTTAAGAATTTGGGTGTTAATAAGAAAATGATGACAGGTAAGTCACAAGGGAAGACAACAAAAATGGCCAGTGAGCATATGGAGCGATGTTCAACATTACTACTTGTCAAGGAAATGAGTCTTCAGACCACGATGAAATACTGCTACACATCTGCCAAAATGGCCAAAATGTAAAAGACTGGTGATACCAAACATTGTCCAAGATGCGGCGCAGTGGACATGATGGGTACCACTGATGCGCGCGTACGATCAGCACAGCCTTTTTGGAAACCCACTTTACAGATTATCTGGAAGTCAAACATCGGCCAACGTTATGGCCCAAGACTTCCACACCCAGATATGTACCCAACAGGAATGTCTACACATGTTTAGCATGTTACATACGGATGAGGCTGTCGTCTCTGATCGCCTGTAAGTATTCAGAAACGAAATGTCCGTCTAGTAGAATTTAGAAACAACAATGAAATATGATATAAGGGCAAGAATGGAAAGGCTGTGCTATACTCAATAATACGGATTACTTTCATGAGTGTGATTTTGAGCCAAAGAAGACAGACATAAATGAGAGTGTATGCTGTTTAATTCCATTTATATAAAGTTCGGAACCAGGCAACATCTCTCCATAGTGCTAGAGCTGAGGGCAGTGAGTGTTTACTCTTGGGGCAACAGGGACTGAAGTGGGCACTGGGCTATTCGCGGGGGCTGGGGACCCTCTGTTACCTGACCTAGGTGTTCCACAGCATTCTCGCCGTCTGAACATTTACTGAACTGCATGCCTATGAGCTGTGCACTTTTCTAAATGTACTTTGTATTTCAATAAAATTTTAAAAATATATTTAAGTGGAAGCAGAGACAAAACACTTTGAACACCATCTATGCATCAAGCATTTTACTCTGTGTCTCATTTAATCCTGATAACAACCCTTCATGTTTTCATAGCCTGCCTAACAATAAAAATCACAGATAACAGTTCTCAGAGTTAGAAAATCACCAGATCCCATTCCAAGTCTGGGGGAAAGTATGGACAACAGTCATTTAAATAGGGGATTTTTTACCTTTGGCCGATTTTGACATATGTTGACTGGGTATGTGTATGGAGAAGTGAGATTTAATGTGGTGTCTACCATATAATATGAACTTAAAAATGATAGCTCTTTAAAAAAATTTTTTTTTTTAGGTGCAGTTGCCTCATGTTATAGGTGAAGGACTACAGGATCAGAGAGGAAAAATGACTTACCTAAGGTTATAGCCAGAAATAGATGTTTTACGTGAGTTAAATCACTTTATGCTAATAGTCATTCAGGGGAGAAGATTACGTTACCCAGGAGCAAACTGTCCCTTGGGGGAACTTACATAACTTGTTCAGGGATATTTAGCCAAGAAATGGTGGAGCCAGGTCAACCTAACTCATTGAGCTACAATCCATTCAATTCTTAAATTTCTGCCATAGATTAGGAAAAGGTAGAAGAAAGGCAAATACAGGAGCACAGAAGACACACTTCATTATTTTTACATATCATGTGCTTGGTCTTTACCATATAGTCTATTTGCTTACTCAGCACCTTCCCTTTGAGCAATTAGGGTAGGCAGCACACTTTCTCAATTCATCTTTAAATGAACATCAGGCAGGTAGAGAGGTGATGGGGTGCTTGGTTAATAAGTGCTGTGCCTAGGATAGTGGTAATCTATGCCATTTATCCTCACATATGATGTACCTCCTTCGGGCTGCTGTCATCATCAACTGGGGGAAATGTGAAGCTAAAAGGCAGCCCCACCATGGATTTGGGGAAATCATTTAGTCTTTTTGGAAGGTAGTTCTTAGAAAGTCTCTGTTTGAAACAGAGCTTCCTCTTGTCCATCTCTTTTCTTGGCTAAGTACTATCTCTGGGAGTTCAGGTGGTGGCTGGCATCTATTTCGCAATGTCCAGAATGAGAGCATTGTTTTATCATCATGTCAAAGAGAGAGAATATTTCTGTCTCAAGATAGAGTGAAGGGGGTAATTTCTGGACCTTTCTGCTTATAGAGCAATCTTCAAATTTGCTGCCCCACCATTTTTTCTAGTTCACTGTCAGTTAAAAACCAGGGCCATGCTTTATTAGTGGGCAGGGTCTTCATACCTTAAAGAAAAGAAGCAGGCAGTGACCTACATTTTTTTCCCTTCCTGTAACTCTGTGTCCTGCATCTCTACTAGTCCATGCTCATCTGCTTGAAAGGACCAGGACTTTCTCCTTGAGTGGGAAGCCAAGAAACCTCTACACTGTTTTTGGTGGTATTTTGCAGAGCTTTGGACACACGCTGCACAGTTTAGGCCATCTTAATATGAGAGACCACAGGAGAATGTACTATCTCTTGTCTATCTCACTCCTTTTTTCCTATGACACTAGTGACTGTGATTTTGGCTTAATTTTTATGACATTGCAAGAGCAAGATCCTGACCTTGAATAAAGCATCAAAGGGGAAGATTTAAGACTATTTAATACTACTGATTAAGCTAACGTCTCTGGGCCAGCTTTCACTAAGAAAGTCATAAATGGCTTTTAACTTGCTTAGTGCTCATGTGCATATAATCTCCTGGCTGGACAACCCTCTGTCATATGTCCATATTCCGCCGTCATCATAGTCATCTCATTTTCACCATAATTGTTTTTATTCTCAACGTTGAAAAGCCTTGACCAGTATTCTCTAAATCTCTTGATCACCACTGACTGATATCTTACCATGGGGGCAGCATTATGCTTGGTACATTGAACCGTCTCACGAGGCATAGAGATGATTGACACAGTCCAGTCTCCACCCTGGCCTCCTCCTGGGGGATCTTTCCCAATGCACCCCTGACCATGTTTACGTACAGGACTTGAATGAAACAAAAAAATGACAAAGGGTTCTCTGTGCTTAGGCAACCCCTCCTTCCCAGATAGGTTATACACAGATCAAGGTGTTGAGCATTCAGCTAGGGAAGTGGAAAACCAACAAGACTCGGTGTTGGAAAAACCAACTGCAGACATTTTTCTAACATTCTGGCTTTGATCAAATATTGCAGTTTTGCTCCAAGCAATTTTGCTCCTGATCATTTAACTCACATGTGGTGGCAAAAGGTACATTAATCGATCATGTTTTAAATTCATTGACATTCAGCCCAAACATTCTGGCCTTGTAAAAACAGTCCAATTTCCCAATGCCTGCAGGCAGTTGCTAAGCTGTTGCCCTGTGCTTCAGAGAGAGGAAAAGTTTCCCTTTGTGGAAAAGACAGAAATTCCTAACTCAAGAGGATGGGGAGGAGAAGGAGGAAGAGAAGAAGGAGAAGCAGGAGCATTAGGAGGAGAAAGAATAGGAGAGGGAGGAAAGGCGAGGAGGGGGGAGGGCAAGGAGGAAGGAGAGGCAGATGAGCCAAAAATCCTTCCGTGCCCTTGCTCAGCTTTTCCATTCCAAAATCAGGGAGGAAGGCACCTGGTTGAGAGGCGAGGAGATACATGGAACTAGGGCAAGTTTTTAATTAAGAGGTAAGATGGCACAAATAATAGAACATTGGTTTTGGGACCAGACAGTGAAATTGCCACAAATCCATATGTCACTTTGGACACGTTTCCTCACTTCTAGGCCTCTCGGTTTTCTCAGCTATAAAATGGGGATGACATCTTGATCTTTCAAAGACTGCTTTATGGATTGTAGGAAACGTACCTAATATAGGTGCTAGCATTGTATTCCTAAGGTATTAGCAATTAGCTAAATTATTGCTTTACTTCCAATAAAAGACAACTACTCGTATTTTTTAATTCTAGATATTGAATAGATTCAAAGACAAAAAGATAAAGAGGACGCCCACCTAGTCCCCTATACGCTCACTGTGTAGTAAATAAGATGTGATGCTACCTGGTTACTATAACAAAGCGAGATGATTATAAAGCTGTGTTTGATTATAGCATCGTAATTATTCCTGTCCTCTAAGTAGAAAGCTTGAGGTCATTTCAACTCTTTCCCATCTCTCGATCCCCAATCTGACATTTGCTGAGTCCTACACTTGTATTGGTAAAATGTTTCTCAATCAAACCCCTTATTTTTCCCTGTTCCTCCTGCCCTGGCCATAGTTCTGGACCTAATTCTCTCTACCCTGGGCTGCTGTAGTTCTTCTGGACTTATCTCCCCTAATCTTTCTCTACTTTAATTTGTTTTCTGAATAAGTTATCTTTTTAAAATATCTCAATTTTTAACGATGATTTGATTGTCCCATATCATCTATGGTTTTGTTTGTCTTAGTAATCCAGGGTCATCAACATTTTGGTTCCAACCTCCCTTCTACTGGTAGGCTTGAAGAGGGGGTAATTTTGGTCCCCAAGGGACAGTTTTGGTCGTCACAAATTGGAAGTGGTTATGCTACTGGTATTCAGTGAGTAGAGGTCAAGAATGCTTTTGACATCCTACAATGCACAGGACAACCACCCGCAACACACAATCATCAGGCCCCAAATGTCAAATATTGACAAGATGGGAAAAACTTGTTTTATGGCTGAGGTGATCTGTGCCAGGCTGGAAACAGAAAAACTAAGTGCTAAGTTGCTACTGCTAGTCAACAGATGTTAGGATGGGAGGGAGCAAGATGGACTGTGGGTTAAGTGGACCGATTCAGGCATGAGCGTGCCCTCCTTTGATATGATTTGCTCCAGAGCAGGAAATGGGCATGAATGACAAATGAATCGGACCGCCTTCCAGTGGGCCTTCTAGACCCAGGCCTTGGAACGAGCTTCCAGAGAATACTGGGGCAGTGTGTATTGAGATTGTCGGGTTTAGGAAAGAAGAGGAATGCTGTGCTGCATTTTCTCTGGGGCATTTCCACTTCCCTTTTCTTGTTATGAACGTACATGTGGTCAACAGGTTAATCATCTCCCCCAGAGGTAGGGACAGAGATTTGTGATCAGTAAATACAAAAATACATAAGATCATTTCCGGAACTACAAATTTTAACATCAAAATATAAGATCAAACTAATTCAAGTAACAGAAATTCAACAATAACAATGATGACGATACTAACAATTATGATAGTGGTTTTAGATTAGTACATTGCCTTCAACCTGAAGAGTTGGATGAAATAAAGGAAGCTGTATTAAGTTTCTATAGTGACATAAGAAACTGTTTGACAAAACCTTTAGTGATGCTATTTTCAGATAAAATATAAATTTCTAAAGTTCCAGATGCAAGGCAGTAGAAAGTTTTTTTTTTTTTTTAATAAGCCACTGAATGTGAGTTAATTTGAAAGGAAAATTTAATGATAAGATTTATGCAATGAAGACACCTAGAGGGCCACAGACACACACCTCCCAGTATGTGAATAAGCAGAGTTGAATTTCTTAGGTTGCCACAGCTGATTTGTGCTTGCATTAGGACTTCTGTGAGGTGACATGCATAATTAATCACTAATATTATTATTAATATCTCTTAATATAGAAGATGGATCATTGTGTATCTAAATTACACCCTGCCTCAGATGTTACCTAATTAAAAAACTGAGACCAGCAGTCAGAGAGAAATATTAAAGGCATGCAATTTAGTTTAAATCTCAGTCCACAAAGAGATCTCAAAAATAATTGTATGTTTTGCCATGAGGAATACCTGTTATGCAAAAACCATTTTAGGACCAACTCTCTTGCTCTTCAGATCAAATAAATGTCTGTTCTATATTAACATGCTTATTTGATCTCAGGTTGTCAATAAGACCATTAGGGAGCATTCAGCTTTGGAGACTGGAGGGAATAGTAAAGACTCCGGTATAAATTACAGGGTGAAACGAGGAATTTATTTTTAACCTCATGGAGGATTGGACTTTAATGAGACACTACTTTAGGTCTGAAGTGGAAGGTTTGCAGCAGAAAAAAGGAAAGTTGGATGTGATTACTATCCCAATCTTGGTTTTGCAAGATGCTTTTTAAATGACGATAGCTTACGTGCAGATAATACCGAGCAGTTTGTATGGGGAGCACCTAGACGGGTTATTTCATTTGTTGTTCACTGCAACCCCACCAACAGGCAGGATGGAAGTCAGCATTCCCATTTTACAGATTAAGAAAGAAATCATTCAGAAAAGACAAGTGACTTCCTCAAAGTCACACAGTAAAATGCCCCGTCCCTACCCAGCCTTATCTAAAGTAGGATATTTTTTTCTTTTGTACTAGAAGCCTATTACACTCACTTCTAAACTTGTATTTTTTAAAATAGTTTATTTATTTATTTATTTATTTATTTATTTATTTATTTATTTATTCATTCATTTATTCATTCATTCATGAGAGACACAGAGAGAGAAGCAGAGACACAGGCAGAGGGAGAAGTAGGCTCCATGCAGGGAGCCGGATGCAGGACTGGATCCCGGGACCCTGGGGTCACGCCCTGAGCTGAAGGCATCTAGATGCTCGACCACTGAGCCAGCCAGCCTGTACTTTAAAATAATGTGTGTAAAAGACATTGTACATTAGGAAAGGGCTGTGTGGTATCATACACTGTTTCTGAATCTAGGATCTCAATTGCTCCTCACAACAACCCTCCAAGCTAAGTTTTATTATTTCTAATTTAAAGATGAAGACATTGAGGCTCAAAAAAAGCTTAAGGGAATTGCCCAGGGTCACCATTTCGGGGGCACGGCTGAAACCTAAGCCCATGTGTTCTGAGCGCAAATTCAATGTAATGTCCAATTATTCTGGAATGCAGCTGAAATCTCAGTGGACATAATTCCTAGGACGCTTGGAACCAGGTAGATGAATCTGTTATCTAGAAATTTCAAATTCTGACAGAAATCGAGAAAGACTTCATTTTTGTCTAGGCTGCCTGTCCCCGGGTCCTTAACCTGAGTGTGTAGGCTTAGGACATCCTCATGGAAAAACTCACAAGTGTGATTCCATTGTCCAAGTGGGAAGAAAAAAAAGAAAAAGAAAAAAAGGAAACATGCAAAACCAATGTCCAGTAAACCTTTTCTTGTTGTTGTTTTTTTCTGGGCGACTGGAGCAGGGAGAGGCTATAAAGAAGTCATTTATCATTTTAAAGGTGGCTGTGTCCCTTTAAATGCAATCTGTAATGACTTATGACTCCAGCGACCCTTCTTGATTACTGCCTGTTGCCATTCATTATCACCATGGAAACAGCACTGTTGCCAGCTGTGTGCTTGGTGGTGGGGTGGAGGCGGTGCTGTTGACTAGGGACAAGAGGCTAGTACATGGGAGACTCTGGATTTATGGAAGTTTTGTGGGGTTTTTCCTTTTTTTTTTGCAAGAGCAGAGAAATTGGGGGGACATGGCTGTGTCCCTAGGTGGGGTGTAATCCAGAAGGGAACCCCAGAACAGATGGTCTCAGTGCCCTCGTCTCTCTCGGGGAGGAAAATTAGATGAGATCAGAAGCACTCCAGTCTGGATGATAATCCACCAGGCAGCAGAAGGCATGAGGAAGGGGCAAACTGTGTGCAAATTTCATTAACACAATTTCTCATGGAGATTCTTCAAGCCTGGGAGCCAATCTTCTCAGCTGCCTCACTCCTAAGCCTCTAGTGTATCACATCTCCAAGAGTGACTGCAAAATCCACGCGGCTTCCCCATACCTGACTCAGTCTTGATTTCATTCCTATCTTCCTTCTAATTCGATTTTCTGCCCCTCTTCACTTCTTCTTATACATACTCCCATATTCTTCCATAGCTTTTTTTTTTTTTTTTTTTGCCTCCTTGCTTTCTCTCATCTCTCCTCATAGCTAATGAATGATCCTAGCAAGATAGTCCAGGAAGGGGAGAGGACATAACCTATCCTGACCCCTTCCTGTTATGGACCAGAAAACTGACTCCCAAAGCGGTTTCAGGAACTCCCCAAAGCCATCAGAGATCTCTTGGCAGACTCAATAATAAAACCCAGGTCTCCAATTTCCAGCCCAGTGCTTCTTTTCAGCCCGCAGCATTGCTCTATCTTATTTTCCCCTTGCTTCGGAGGCTAATTCTCTGCCATAAGAAGTATAGTCAAATCTCAACTCTCTAGGCCAATTACTATTTAGTGCAGAGTAATCCTTGCTTTCGTGCAGTATTTCTCTCTGCAGTATTTGGTTTGCTCCAGAGACAGAGTGTTCATTCTCATGAGATACTCAAGAGGGAGGGGAGCAGAGCCAAGATGGCTTAGTCATCTTTCTACTTTATTTAGAGTGAGCTCTAAAGTCCCAGGACATGAAAGGTCTCCAAATGGGTATATAAAAAAGGGCTAGAAAAATCAGAATATGATTACTCTGCACTGTTGAACTCTGCTTGGGCTCCAGGCTGCCGGGGGAACGAGAGACACCATCTCTAAGTTTGCAGCAAGACTGTTTCACACAAACATTTCTTGGTTAGCAAAGGGATTTTTTTTTTTTTTTTTACACACAACATGGCATTCAACTTCTAAGAACTCTGCAGAATGCCCACAACTGATGTCTGGTGTTAAGCTGGTAGCAGGCTGGCAAAGTAAAAGTGCACAGAACTCGAGAGACTGTCGATCTGGACCCCAGGCCTGGTCTGCAGCTGAGCTCACCACAAAGCGGTGATTAAGCCCCTTCTTTCCCTGGACCTCTGCGTCTTTGTGATGTCAGGTGTGGGCCAAGGTTATCCCCTAGAAGATCTTTTCCAATTTCAGCCTGATAGCAATGATAATAGCAGAGGCCAGGAATTGTTACCCTTTATTTAGCCCTCCTGTGTGCCTTGGGACTTTGCAAGCATTATTATCTTATTCATGTTTACAGTCTCTCACAGAGGTAGGTATTCTTTCCCAAATTAGGAATAAGGAAAGGAGTTCAAAGAGATTAAGGAACTTGCCTAAGGTAATTACATACTCATTTAAATAGCAGAGCTAGGACTCTGGCCCAGGTCTGGAAGGCGACACCATGTTACCAAATGACAATGTTTTTGAACTTTCTACAGTTTTGCTATTCTGATGTCTTCAAAGCCACGTAATTAATTTATTCAACGAGTATTTACTAAGTGCCTAATAGATGCACCTTTTTTTTTTTCCTTTGTAACATTTTTATTTTGGACTTACATAAAGCAATGAATACTTTTACCACCTCTCCCGAAGGTAACTTCTCTCTCTTGATGATACTTTATTTGATATTAATACAGTCACTCCAGCTTTTGTTTTATTTAGCAAGGCATGTTTCCTCATCCTTTTACTTGTAACCTACTTGAATCTTTATACTTAAAGCATGTTTCTTATAGATAGTATATATTTGGGTTTTATTATTTTATCCATTCTGACAATCTCTGCCTTTCAAATGGAACATTGAGATGTTTTATATTTAATGTAATTGTTAGAGTTATTTGGTTAAAGGCTACTACTTGGTATTTGCTTAATATTTTTCCCATCTGTTCTTGGTCCCCTTTTTCCTCTTATTTGCTTTGGGTTGAGTAGTTTTCATGATTTCATCTTTTTTTTTTTTTCATGATTTCATCTTATCTCTTTTGCTAGCTGATTGGGTAAGATTCTTTGCTGTTATTTTAAAATGGTTGTTTTAGAGTTTACACTCTAAATTACCAGAGTTTACCTTCAAATGACATTATACTGATTCATGTATAGAAGAACCTTAAAATAGTATGCTTTCATTTCTCTTTGCTGAACTTCATTTTTTTTCTCATACCTTTTACTTCTACTTATGCCATCAGCCCCAAGATACTTTTTTTTTTTTGCTTTAAATGGCCAATTATCTTTTAAAAATTTTTTAAATTTAATTTTTTCAGTGCAGCTTTATGTTCAGGGTGAAATTGAGAGGAAGGAATTATATGCGGCCTTTTAAGGAGCTGGGGATAGAGCGAACAAAAGACAAAACTTCTATTTTATGTATTAGATAAATATACACACAACTTTAGATAGAGGTCAGTGCTCTGAGAAAAAGAAATAAGGTGGTGGGATAAATCCAGTTTAAGTGGCTTCCCTGAGTGGGTGACATATAGGCTGACACCTGAAACATAAGAATGAACCAGCTATCTAATGAGCTAAAAGAGAAGGATGTCAGGTAGAGAAGAACAAAGAGAGATTCCTGGGAGGGAAAGAGTTTGGTGTGTTTGAGGAAGAGCAAGTAGATTAGGAAGCAATGGGGGATGTGTCCTAGGGAGCAAAGTAGAAGGTGGAAAGTGATCTGCTCAGAAGGTCAAACAGGAGCCAGATGAGTACAGCCTTAAAGGTGCTGTAAGGTCACGGGGCTCCGTTTTAAGTGTAGGGAGACACACGCACACGCAAACACACACAGGGGCTGCATGGAGGGAGGCAGCCTCTGGCCCCACTTTCCTTGGCCTAGGCAGGCTATTTTGGAAATGAGAAACCTCCTTTGCCTTTTCCCCCCCTCTGAGGAGCACCCTCCCTCCCCTCTCCACATTCCCCAGAAGTTCTCAGACTGAGATCCATCCTACATGAACTTATACAACTAACATGTATGGATACGAATATATATTTTCTGGAGTACAAACATGAAGTAGTTTTGATCCTTCCTACGACTGCCCCAACTCTACTCTACAGAAATCTCTTTAACGACGTCTTGGTTTTGTTCCTTTACTTCTGAGCCACTTCAAGATATTAGAACACTAGCTATTATATTTAATTCTCAATCCCAGATGCTGTAGTGTTAATGTCAAACTCTCCTTATGATTTTCATCTTCTCACCTCCCCACTATAGACTAGACCTATCCAAGTTTCTAGTGTAGGAGCCAGCAAAGTTTTTCTGTAAAGGGACAAAAAGTAAATATTTTAGGCTTTGTAGGCCATATGTTCCCTGTCGCAACTACTCAACTCTGCAGTTATAGTGTGAAAGCAACCATAGACAATACATAAATGAATGAGTGTGGCTGTATTCCAATAATACTTTATTTATACACGCTGAAATTTGAATTTCATATAATTTTCAGATGTCTTGAAATTTTCTTCTTCCTATTTTTTCCTAACCTGGCTCATAGGCTGTGTGGAAACAGGATTCGGCCCACAGGCCATAGTTTTCAGATGCCTGCTCAGGGAATTTGTAATTAGAGGGTGTGTGTGGGGTATATGGTCCACTTTTGACACAATTTATCCCTCCTGTATCTTTATGCCCCCACTTGCTGAGCTGAACCAGGGGAGACAGAAGTCTTATAAGTCAACCCATGGTCAGTTTACTATATTCTCACTGTTGGATGCCAACACTCTTTAAGCTAACATTGAATGGGAGTAGCAGAAACTATCAATATCCATCCATGTCCCCTCAATCCATTTATTTTTCATGTGAGTTGGCTGACTTTTGACTGCCAGTATCTATATTCCTTTGCCTTAGGCTTTTCTCTGGTTTCTGGAGCTTATTTTTCCTATGTAGGTTGGAAGTGGTTGGAAATTAATATTCCTCTAGAGCAGCCCTCAAGCATTCTGCAAGCAATGATTGAGAGGAGGGGGTGGAGAAAACCCCCACCTCCCTCTCCTTATGGGAATTGAGGCATGTGTTCCATACTGACCTCTCAGATTGAGATCTGATTTAGTGACAACTGTCCTCAGTAGTAACTTGCTTCATAGCTCATTGTTTATTGTTTATCCCTATTTTACTTCCTTATTCCCTTACAGAGTGTGTTGTTTTGTTTTGTTTTTACATCACCTCTCTTATAAACTATTTGAACTTTAATCCTGGTCTCAAGGTCTAGTTCCAGGAGAATCTAAACCAAGACAATGTGCCTCTAGATCCTGTGTGTCAACCAGTATGCAATTGTCGGTCCCCTTTTGGAACACATAATGAGAGCTTTGAAGGTCTCCAACAGGGTCTGTCTGTGAATGGTTAGAAGTGACTGTTGTCTTCACATATCTGAGATTTATCACAGAGAGGAAAGATTTGATTTAAACCCATGTAGGTCTAGAGGATAAAAATAGGACCATCAGATACATGTCATGCAAGGTACAGCTCAGATAAGGAAGAGTTTTTATAGTCAACAGTTTTCATTAATTAACTTATTCTAGCACATGAGTCCGTGAGCTCCTAATCAATGGATATATGCACAGAAATTTATTGGAGGACTTCTTGTTGGGAATATTAGAGAGGATCCAAACAACTGACAGGCTAAACTGGAATATACTTTAAGATGCCTTCATACTCTTTCATTCTCACATCTTAGAATTATATATTGAAATCGTGAAGCATGGATTCCCTGGGTGGCGCAGCGGTTTGGCGCCTGCCTTTGGCCCAGGGCACGATCCTGGAGACCCGGGATCGAATCCCACGTCGGGCTCCCGGTGCATGGAGCCTGCTTCTCCCTCTGCCTGTGTCTCTGCCAATCTCTCTCTCTCTCTCTCTCTCTCTCTCTCTCTCTGTGTGTGACTATCATAAATAAATATTTAAAAAAAAAATTAAAAAGAAATCGTGAAGCACTGGGCATGGCAAACAAACCAAATGTCAGGAATTGATGTATCAAAAGAAAGTTTATCCAAATTCTGACGACAGAATTTAGGAAGTTGTTCCTTATCCAAAACCTCATAAATAGTTTCACAAGATAGTTTCCCAAGTATCTGGAAATTGTCAATGTGGAGAACAGGGACTCCGAGCCCAGTCTGACACCTCTTCATACCTGTAGAGAAATCTATCCAGAGTTGGACAACCATAATCTCCTTCAGGAAGAATTATAGCACTATTATCTTGCCCTCTAGTGTCTTTTTCTCTCCTTCCTCTCAGAGAAAACTGTGGGCAAAAAAGTAAAATATTTTATTGCTTTCAAAATCATGTCAAATATTTATTGGGGTAATTTCCAGTTGTCACCACCAATTGCAAGCCCTGGTCATGTTATAAATCTTATTAATGTCATACTCACTGAAGAGGCCAGTCTCACTTAGGCACTTGGTTAGCAGGTCTCTCTTATTCCCTAGAGAATGAGATTTTAAAATTTCATATAGAAGCTGGCAAGGGTGGTGGAGATTAGGGGTTGACCAAAAAGTACAGAAAAAGAATGAATCATTTAGAATCTTAAGGGAAGAAGTTAGAGATATTGCAGAGAATGTCAGAAGCTAAATCTTGTGCTTCAGTGTGGAGGGGGAGGAATGGAACAGCACATAAGACATGGTGCCAGCTAACCAGAGTTTTGGTATCAGTTCTGTTCCTATTTCACCAAATTAACAATAGGTAAGCCACTTCCTTCTCTGAATTCCCATTTTTCATCTGTAAAATAAAGGGATTGAACACTAATTGCTAAGTTCTCTTCAGCTTCAGATTTCTGTGATTTATAGCCACATCTGTTCTTATCTGTATTCAAAGTATGTTTCCTATACATTCACTCAATAATGTGAGGTGAATAATGTGAGTATTATATACATATAATAAACTGTATATATATAGTTTATACACATATATAAACTATATATGTTGCTTTTATGTGTATATACATATTTGTTTATGAATGTAGGTTTAATGTAGATGGCTGTTTGTGTTTATATCAATATACACTTACAAATAAATACACACAATCATATGTACGTGCATATTTGTGTACATACATATACACACACAAGTATAATATGTGTATGTATAAAAGAAAAGAAGAAAGGAGAATGATGACTATCTAGTGGAGAGATATAATACCAACATAAGTTGGAAATACAGAAAATAGTAATCTCACCCTCATCAGTTGAAGAAGGCTTCCTGAAAGAGGTAGAATTTCATTAATTATTTAACAGATAAGCTAAAATCTAGATCAGTTGATGGTGACAAGTAGTGTGTTGCCATGTCATTAGCGCACATAATGTCTTGATAGTAGACTTGAATTTGGATGGGATAATCCTTTAAAATGTTATTAAAATCATCATGACAACAGGCATGGGTAGAGTTACCTTGTTTGGATTAAGAGACTCATCTCAATATTAGATAAGTTTCAGCAGTCTACTTTTGCTGAACATCTGTTTTCACCCACATGCTAGGAATACCTGGAAATTAGGAAAATGAATAAGATTTATTTGGAAAAGAAGTGCCAGAAAAATAAGATGTGGCTTCTGCTTTCAAGAAGCTCACAGTGTGGTGAGGGATAAAAACTGAACGAAGAGTTTAATTATTAAAATGTGTACTAAGTTCAGAGTAACATAGAAGATGTGGAGAAGAAAATAAATATAAAATGAACAGAAGGCATAAGAAACTTGATGGCAAGTAGCAGAGACAACTGCGTGAGCGCAGAGACCATTGAGAGTCAATGTTGGTGAAGCATGGAATGAAGGGAAAGTGGCTGCAAAAGGAGAAGAAACATCAGATTGTGAACAACTTAAAAATAACATTAAATATTTTGGAATTTATCATATTTTGTTCAGAGTAGTGATATGATTTTGATTTGCATCTATTGGGGGATAACTTGGAGGAAGACCAGACTGAAAATAGGAAGAGAGAGACAGGTTATTACTGCCATCCTAGTCAGACAAGGTGAGAATCAGAACACGGGCATGAAAGTAGGGATGGAGAGAAGCAGTCATATTAGTTCCTATGACCATGGTAACAAATTCCTACAAACTTAGAGGCTTAAAACAGCAGTGAGAGTTCTAGAGGACAGAAGTTTGAAATTCAGGTGTTGGCAGGGCCATGCTCCTCTCTCCAGTTTTTTTGGGGGAGGAGCGGGGGGGGGGGAATCCATTCCATGTCTCTTCTAGCTTCTGATGGCTGCTGGCATTCCTTGACATTCCTTTGCTTGCAGTTGCATGCCTCCAATCTCTTTCTCTGGCTTCCCATCACCTCCTCCCCTGTGTGCCTTAAATCTTCCTCCGCCTTTCTCCTTTAAGGATCATTGTTATAGCATTTACCCTTAAACACATTTGCAAATGCTGTTTCTGAAATAAGGTAACATTTACAGGCTTCAGAGATTAGGATGGGAACATATTTTTAGGGGCGCCTTCAGCTCACTACCACAACAGACGTTAGCAACATGTAGGATGGAAAAACTGCAAGATCAAGAAGGGTCAGAGAGAAGAGTCACATCTGATATGTAAAGTCCTACTCTGGGCAACAGGGTGAAGAGCTGTGCCATCAGGTGAAATAGAAAATAGCAAAAGATGGGCAGGTTTGGAAATGATGATGATTTCTCTTATTATGGACGTAGTAAGTTTGCGTTGCACTTAATCATGCAACTGAAGACATGATCCTGAAGTTTAAAAAGAGGTCTGACAGGAGATACTTATTTGGTAGCCACTATCTATAAACCAGACTAGAACCCAAGCAGATAACTTAGAGGGGATGTGTAGTAACATGAGCAGGGGGTCAGTGATGCAACCCCAGGGAACACAAACCTTCAAGAGTGAGGAAAGTTTAAGGAAGCATAACAGAGGCTTAGAGTAGAGAGAGAAAAAGAAAAGTCATATTTGAGTTGGGAAGACCAGTTGAGTACCTAGCCATGGATGCTAAAGCAAAAATGATGTCGACAACTGAATACTCCAAAATGTCAAATTCACAGACTCCTAAAAATAATGCCTGGCCTTTCCTGACTATTAGGTCTTGTGCTTAGCACTGTACATGCATCCCCAAGGGATACGTATAAAGAGAAAGGGCATGATTGACTGATGACCTCAAGGCTGTGGGAGAGAGGAGGGGTTTAAACACACACATGGTTGTACTTGCTCTTGAATTTCAGTTTTCTCAACTGAAAAAATATGGACAATAAACCCACTATTTAAAGGGAGTCGTATAACATAAATGAAATAAAGCCTCGAGAGCACACTGTCAACCGTTAATTACCATACCAGTTATTGGTTTGTTATCTTTCAAAGGATATCCAGAGGAGATGGATTGGTTGGTAAGGGGGCCACAAAGAGGCTGGAAGATACTGATTCCTGTGGGTGACTAAGTTCTCTAAGCTGCACTTGGCAAGAGATAAATGGGGAATGAAGGAATCTTAAATCATAAAAACTGTGTTTCTTGGGAAACTAAGTGGAGTTGCATTCTTCTTGCCTTTGCTTATCTCCCGACAAGAGATAAATCTAATCCAGGAATGTTCCAGCTGAGGACAGAAGGGGCAGTAGAAGCTTTAGCTTATGCTAGTGAAACACAACGTTGGAGTAGTGTGCTGGTATATGTTTAACAACTGGTTCTCTGGGTGGAGAAAGCCCTTTATGTAACATTCCCTGATGTCCTCAGAAAAATCACTTCCATCATGGCAGATTTCAATCTTCCAGCTGAAGTGGAGTTGTGAGGAGATATGCCTTGTGAGCCAGCATGAGCAGGCTCCAGCACATGCTGTACTGATACTTGTAGTTTAGAAAGTGAATATTTTGATTCCCAATTTCAGAGATGGAAATAGAGGCTTAGCAGGGTATAATGTCTTACCTAATCTTGTATAGCTAGTCCCCAGGGGAGATGAGTGGTTAAAATCACTGTTACAGGTTGAAAGCACTATGTAGCATATTTCATTTTTAATCTTGATTCAAAGGTTGAGGTTCCAAATCTTATATTCTTGTTGTTCATGTCTGTTGCAACTTTTAGAAACCTCTGACTATGTCCACTCCCTTCCCTGGGAGACACAATCAGAGGTTTCTGTTTTCAATACTGCTAGATCTAAGAGGAAGTAAAAGATTCATGCTCATGAGTTAGAAGAACAAATATTGCTAAAATGCCTATACTACCCAAAGCAATCTACACATTCAGTGAGATCTCTATCAAAACACCACCCACACTTCTCACATAGTTAGAACAAACAATCCTAAAATTTGTAAGGAACCACAAAAGGCCCCAAGGAGCCAAAGCAATCTTGAAAAAGTAAAGCAAAGCTAGAAGCATCAAAAGTCTAGACTTCAAGTTATATTATGAAGCTGTAGTCATCAAAACACTATGGTATTGCCATAAAATAGACCCATAGATCAGTGGAACAGAACAGAAAACCCAGAAATGAACCCATAATTAATATAATTAATTAATCTTCAACAAAGCAGGAAAGAATACCCAGTGGGAAAAAGAATATGTCTTCCATAAATGGGGTTGGGAAAACTGGACAGGAAGGTGCAAAAACAGGAAACTGGACCATTTTCTTACACCATGCACAAAAATTAATTCAAAATGTCTTAAAAACCTAAATATGAGACCCGAAAAATATAAATATGATACCTGAAATCATAAAAATCCTAGACGGAAACACAGGCAGTAACCTTTTTGACATTGGGTACAGCAACCTTTTTCTCCTGAGGCACGGAAAATAAATGCAAAAATAAACTATGGGACTACACCAAAACAAAACAAAACCTTCTGCACAGCAAAGGAAACAGTCAACAAAACTAAAAGGCAACCTACAGAATAAGAGGTGTTTGCAAATGACATATCCAATATAAGGTTAGTATCCAAAATATATAAAGAACTTATAAAACTCAACACCCCCAAAATGAATGACCCAATTAAAAATAGGCAGAAGACATGAATAGACATTTTTCCAAAGAAGACATGCAGATGGCCAACAGGCACATGAAAAGATGATCAATATCACTTATCATCAAGGAAATACAAATTAAAACCAATGAGATACCACCTCACACCCATAAGAATGGCTAAAATCGACAACACAAGAAACAACAGATGTCGACAAGGATGTGGACAAAAGGGAACTCTTGTGCACTGTTGGTGGGAAGGCAAAGTGGTTCAGCTGCTGTGGAAAACAGTGTGGAGGTTCCTCAAAAAATTAAAAATAGAACTAACCGGGATCCAACAATTGCACTACTAGGTATTTATCCAAAGAATACAAAAAAAAAAAAAAACTTGCTCAAAGGGATACATGCACCCCGATGTTTCTAGCAGCATTATCTACAAAAGCCAAATTATGGAAAGAGCCCACATGTCCATCAACTGATGAATGGATAAAGAAGATGTGGTGTGGAATATTATTCAGCCATAAAAGAATGAAATTTTGCCATTTGCGATGATGTGGTTAGAGCCAGAGACTGTTTTGCTAAGTCAAATAATTAAGTCAGAGAAAGACAGATACTATATACTATACTGGATCATACTATGCGATTTCATTCATATGTGGAATTTAAGAAACAAAACAAATGAAGAAAGGGAAAAAGAGAGGCAAACCAAGAAACAGACTCTTAACTGTAGAGAACAAACTGATGGTGACCAGAGGGGAAGGGGGGGTGGGTGAAACAGGTGATGTGGGTTAAGGAGTGCATTTGTGGTGAGCCCTGGGCGATGTATGGAAGTGTTGAATCACTATATTATATATCTGAAACTAATATTACATTTTATGTTAACTAACTGGAATTTAAACAAAAACTTTAAAAAAAGAAAGGTTTATAAAGCCTTTATTACCAGAGCAGAGGAAGAAAATGAGAGACCTATATTCCTTATGAATATAGACACAAAAATCATCCATAAAATACTATCAGCTAAATACAGCTATATATATGTATACACACACACACACATAGACACACACACATAGACACACACACACGTATGTAAAGGATTATAGCAAAGTGAGATTCATCCCAGGAATACAAGGCTAGTTCAACATATAAAAAAGCAGTTTAATATACATATTGCCAGAAAAAAGAAGGGGAAAAATCCACATGATCATCTTGATAAATCCAGAAAAAAAGTAGTTGACAAAATCCACTACCCTTTCGTGGTAACAGCCAGCAAGGGAGAAAAACCATCTGCAAAATGCAAACTGAGCTTCCTTCACATGGAAAGATATATTAGGAATGAGGAAAAAGTCTTTTTCTTAAAAATTTTTTTTTGTCAGTCAGCTTGATTTTCTGACAACTGCTTGAAAAGAGCCACCTGATAGACATGAAAGTTTTTAAGGCTGAAAGGAATAGAAGGACATTTTTTTGAAGCCGACCTGTGTAGATCATAAAGCATAACATTATTATATAGGCATTGGCTTTGAATGACTGTTTATTAACTGTATCCTTGTTGGGCACCTTAAGCTTTGTGAGACTCAGTTTCCTCATTTGTAGAATGGTTACTATAATTCTTATTTCCCAAGGTTGTTAGAAAATCAGGGCTAATATGTGTGAAGAGTGTAGCATGGTGTCAGGGTGAGATTGGGCACTCTCTAATGATAATTTTACTGTTATTCATAGTTGAGAGGAGCAGGGTGGTGGGATGGGAAGGGGAGTCAGGTTGTCCAAGGGACACCCACTTACGAAGTAGATCCGGTTATGTACTCTAAGAAACAAAATCCCTATCTCAAAGAGATGTCTGTACCCCCATGTTTATTTTAACCTTGTTCCACAATAGCCAAGATATGGAAACAACCTGAGTGTCAACTGAGGGATGAGTGGACAGAGAAAAGATGCTGTACATACACAATGGAATATCATTCAGTGATAAAAAGGAGGAAATCCTGCCTTTTGTGACAACGTGGATGAACCTTGAGGACATTATGCTAAGTGAAATGAATTAGACGAAGAAAGACAAATCCTGTATGACCTCGCTTATATGTGGAATCCAAAAAGAAACCTCGAACTCATAGACACTGAGATTAGAGTGGTGGTTGCCAGGGTCTGGGGTAGGGGGAGCGGAATGAGACGTTGGTCAAATGTTACAAAATTCCAGTCATGGGGTGGATGAGTTCTGGGAAGTCTAACATACACCATGGTGACTGCCGTTGACAATACTGTATTGTATGCTTGAAAGTTGCTGAGCGTAGGTCTTAAATGTTCTCACCATGACCACTACCAAAAAAGGGGATATTTATGTAAGGCGGAGGATGTATCATCTAACCTTATTGTGGTAGTTATTTTATAATACATAACTGTATGAAATCATCACATTTGTACACCTTAAACTTATAGAATGTTGTATGAGTTATATCTCAATAAAGCTGTAAAAAAAAAAAAGGAGAAAGAAATGGGGTGGGACAGCACTCAAGAGAGAAGAAAGAACTAGCAATTCTCTTTAGTTTATTCTACGACAGCTTGCACAATCCCAAGTAAGTCATGAATCTGATTCTGGCTTCTACTTCCTTCATCTGTAAAATAGAGCAGGTGAATTACATGACCTTTGGGATGTCTTTTAACTCTAAAGTTCAGCGACTACAAAGTGGTGATGACACAGAAGGAAGGTAGGAGAATGCCATGTGCAACCTCTTGAGTATTGCTGTGGACTTTGTTTGGATACAAGCTCCAGTTTACTTCCACCAAAGGTAACAAGAGGGAGGAACATCAACATGATGACACACTTCTTTTTGGCTCTAAGAGGCTTCCAGATTGTGTCTAATTTTAGATCACTTACTGGAGGCCAAAGAGGTGCCTGTGGACAGCTTGACGATAAATCTTTCAGCACACATAACTCTTCTTCTTGTCATCTCAGTGTGAGAAACGTGAGCACTTCAAGCTTCCTCCTCCAGAGTCGTCAATCTGGCACCTGTCACTAGCATCTGATTCATTATAAAAATATTTAATTCTTCCTAGATGAATTGGCACAATGTCCAAAGTGGGAATAAATGGCACAGGGGAGATGGGAAAGGCTCTTTGCAGGAAGAGCTTGTGCTTGGCTCGGTATCCAGTAAATATTTTTAGAGGGAAGCCAGACCCAGTGGTTTCCTTCATTATCAGTATCACTAGCACCATTTTGGTTAAATTCAGCAGTAATGTTAACAACCCATTGATTATTCTAGCCTCATAGCTCTTGAAGATTGTCTTCTATGGTAATCTCATCTCCACTGATCTTCGGTAGCCCCACACATTCAAAGTCACAAGAACCTGTTCCATTTTTAGGATTTCAAATTTAGGAGGCCTTTTTTTCTTATCACAGTCGTAAAAGAACCTGGACAGCTTCCCACACCTGCAGGACAATGTTCAAAGTCCTTACTTTCAGAGAATATTTGTCATTTGCCTTCAACCTACTTTCCCCTGCATCGAGACACTGCCATGCTGTCATTCTGAGCAAACCTGACTCCTGGATTTATATGTACCTTGTTCTAAAACATACTTTCTTAATAGTCCTACTGCCGTTTTTCAATCTTATGATTATTGGCATTTGGGGCCAGATAATTCTTTGCTGTGGAAGATGTTTATACATTATAGGATGTTTTTGTACCATCCTTAGCACACTTCAAGTTATGACAAGCAAAATGTACCCGGGAGTTAAAAGTGCCTCTGACTGACAGCCCTTGCTCTATTTGAAAAAAATTATTTTCTTTTTTTAAGAAATATTTTATTTATTTACTTATTTATTTATTTATTTATTTATTTATTTAATTTCTTTAAATGGGGAGGGGCAGAGGGAGAGGGAGAAAATCTCAAGCAGACTCTGTGCTGAGCACAGAGTCCAACCCAGGCCTTGATCTCAAGATCCTGAAATGATGACCTAAGCTGAAACCAAGAGTCTGATACTTAATCAACTGAGCCACCAGGCACCTATCTACTTGAAAAATTCTTAATCAGCCTTCCCTATCCAGTTCAAATATCACCTCTTCTATAGATCCTTTCTAACTTCTCTAAGGAAACGAGTTGGTTTCCTCCCATGACTTCATCATAACTGTGGTCAGACATGCTATGTTTTAGTTATTTCTATAGATGCTTGTCTCCTCAACTAGACTGAGTTTCTCTAGGGACTGTGTCTTATTCATCACTCTGTTCTCAACTCTTACCCTAGTTCCTGGAACTGGAACTATGGGTAGTGATCAAAATCTGCTAATTTGTCTGATATTTAGATGATATTATATATAAGTGGAATTATATATTATAAGGTGATATTATATATAAGTGGAAAAGCAAAAACTATTTTTAATAAGTCAGATAATCTTCCCATTAGGAAGATAAACTTTCAATTGCAATTAACAGGGATATACCTCAAACCTGCCTTGGAAAAACAAGACATATCTTGGCTCATGTATTAAAGCAAAATTCCTAAAGTCCTAAAGATTTGGACTTTAGGCAGAGCTGGACCCAGGTGAACAGATCCTAGGCAGGAAAAAATAAATACGTATTTACTACAGATGAGTAGTAACCTGTATAAAATACGAAGAAATTTCAGTGAACTAGCCCAAAACACATAATCAGGGGGGATTAAGGATGGGAGAAAATGACAAAGTAGATTTCCTCCATGTTTGCCTTAGCCTTGGTTTTCCTTAATGTCTTGGTTAATAGAGAAAATGTGTATTTAAAAAAAATTATGTATTTATTTGAGAAAGAGAGATGAGAGATGAGAGATGAGAGATGAGAGAGAGAGAGAGAGAGAGAGAGAGAGAGAGAGAGAGAATCCTAAGCAGACTCCCTATGGAGCCTGATTCAGGGCTCCATCACACCATCCCTAGATCATGACCAGAGGTGAAACCAAGAGTTGGATGCTCAACCAACTGAGCCACTCAGGAACCCCAAGAAAATGGTGTTTGTGAGTTAACAACTCAGGCAGTGAGTGTGGATCCCTGTTATCTCTATTATATCCCATAGAAATATACTCAAAGTTCAGTGGCTTTCACATCCTGGGTAAAGTTCAATGTCTTCAGGTTGAAGGGATCTAGAACTCTATGATTTTGTAGTTCCAGGTGTACCCATTCTTAAGCATAACTTAATTTAGTCATCGATTCTGCAATTCATTGATTGCTGTCAGCCAGACTTGATGTCTGGGTTCTAGGCCTTGAAATACTTGCTGTGCCATTGATGAGTCATTCTTAGCTCTGACTAACTGGTAGGCCCACAAATTTTAAATTTATGTGCTCCTAGAATTTTTTTTTTCCTGAAAGTCTAATCTTAGACCACACAGAAGAATGCCTGGGACTTGAAACTAGATCTCCTGACATATGAGTGATTAAGTTTTCTTCATCGATATAGTGTAAATTACAGCGTGATAACCTTCACAACAAGGAAAGAGCACGGATCGGGGCAGGCAGGTGAGCTCCTGGGACACAGATAAGACATGGGTTTTACAAGGATCTAGAAAAAGTTGCAATTTGAAAAAACCACACAAGGCAGCTCTTCCTTGGAACAAGACTCCCCAGAAAGCCATAAAGTATACATCTCTGAGCTGAGATAATGTATAAAATAGAAACACCCAAACTAGGACTGTAGTAACCCAGATTTTACCTACCTTGGCAGGACCTTAGTCAAGCCACAGAAACACAGAATGCCAGAGATAGAAGAGATTTTAACCATAAGCTACAATCCTCGTATTTGTGGTGGAGTGAATATTGGTCATCAGAAATAAAACGTGCAGGTCAAAACTGTAAAGAGGCAGAGTCAGCCTTAAAACAAAGATGTTCACACTGCGCTTGCCTACCAGTATCTCTCCTTTGATGTCTGTAATGTTCCTGACGTTTGTGACACCCTTGCTAGTATTATTATTACCTCCATTTTAGAACAATACCATCTGTGTCCAAAGTGACTTAACCAATGTCCTTTAGTACATAGCAGGGTTAAAATTAACAGCACTAGAAAAAAAAATTAAAAAAAAATTAACAGCACTGCAATTGGTGTCCTTGGTGCAAGCTCAGCTATTTGTCAATAGCGTCTATAAAGTAGGAGCTGAAGACTAAAGACGTCTTCCTGTTCTAGGATTAGTACCCACCGCCTCTAACGAGTCTTCCTCAGAAACCACCCCATGTACCGCAGTGGGCTTCTGTGAATGCAGTGCAGTCTCCTGGGAAAGTCAGGGTAGATGCACTCTGAAGAAGGAGCTTTTTGGGACGGCAGGGAATGATCTAATAATAAGGGTACACTCTGAATCCAAATGTGCTAAGCCCTTCAGTCACATTATCACATTTAATTACCACAATCATCCTCTGATTAGATTTTGTCTTGCTTTACAAATGAAGGAACCTAGGCTCAGGAGATGGAGAGACCAGCGCAGGTTCACTCAGGAATTAAGCAGAGATTCAACTATATACCAAGGGGGTGCCAAGTATGCCCTCTCCCTAACGCTACCTCTGGACTATCCCACTGAAAGTAGCAGAATAGGAACACAGATAGCCTGACTTATTTTCCTACTAAAAGTAAGATTACACTGGTACAGTTCCCCAGCCACCTGTTCATCTTTTTTTTTTTTTCATTTTTTCCACTTTCTTTTTTATTTAAATTCCACTTGGTTAACATACAGTGTAATATTGGTTTCAGGTGTACAATTTAGAGATTCAGCACTTACATGCAACACCCAGAGCTCATCACAAGTGTACTCCTTAATCTCCAGCCCCTATTTCACCCTTCCCTCCAGCCACCTTCCCTCGAGTAACCATCAGCTTATTTTCTATATTTAAAGGTCAGCTTCTTGATTTTCCTCTCTCTCTCACTTTTTTCCCCTATGATCCTTTGTTTTGTTTCTTAAACTTCACATATGAGTGAAATCACATTGTATTTGTCTCTCTCTGCCTGACTTATTTCACTTAGCATAATACTCTTTTGTTCCATTCATATCTTGCAAATGGAAAGATTTCATTCTTTTTGATGGCTGAGTAATATTCCATTGTACATATATATGCCACACCCTCTTTATCCATTCATCAGCCAATAGATACTTGGGCTCTTTCCATAATTTGGCTATGGTAGATAATGTGACTATAAATATTGCTCATCTCTTGTCTGTCAGTCTCACTGTCCTCAATTTTCTGCACGCAGCTGAAAGTAAACTGCAGCCCCATTCAGAGGACCACGTGCATGTTTCTTCTCCGGACTCAAAGTTTGTTTCTGCCAAATGGCATCAAAGAGATGCCTTATCTCTATCACAGGCTCAGCTAATAGGGGCTTGCCCTCTCCTTTTCCAGAACATATGCCCACTGATGGCTCCTGGACTTTTAAAGTTACATATTTTATAGAAGTTTTAGGGAAGCTGTGGGGAATGTATAAATATTGTTAAATATAAAAATAAGAGTTTGTTGATAGTGGAATTGAAGGCACTTATAGTGTGTTGGAAAACAGAAATGGTCCAGGAATGAACTGTATCCAGGCCCAAATACTGGAACATTTTTAAACTCAATTTGACTCATCTATAAAAGAAGATAAAATTCTCTTGTGGGATTGCAGAGGTGCTCAAATATGATAAATAGAAAGCACCCAGTATAATGCTAATGGGTGTTTAATGTGTGTAAATTGACAAATGTTAGGAAAAAGTCAAACATATCAATTTATTTTTAATTTAAATTCAATTAGCCAACTTATAGTACATCACTAGTTTCAGAAGTAGTTTTCAATAATTCATCAGTTGCGTTCAACACCCAGTGCTCATCACACCACAGGCCAATTTAAACATTTTTGCTTTATGTGCTTCCTTTCCCCCAATCTATAGCCTAAATCTCATCTTTAAATGACCAAATTCCAAGAATTATTTGTAGTAGAGAAGCACTCATGCTAGGGTCCCATGCACAGGGAACTCAATTCCAGAGCTAGAGAGATGAGTTATAATGCCAAGGTTTTCTAAGGAAATAATCAGAAATGTACACTTGTCTGATCATCACAGTATTTATTGGTATCAAAATATCATTAAAACTGACACTTTAACAGCAGAGAACTGTAAATTAAATTGTGAAATACATAATTAAATCTTATACAGTCAGTGAAAAGCATCATATATAGAATGTTTGACAAACTTGTCTGATCACTGGTGTCTCCAAGGGTGATTAATAAGAGCACAGGCCAGACCCTAGACTTACAGAATCAAAATCCCCATGAGGAGAGAATGGATATACATATTTGTTATCAGGTTGCCAGGTGATTTTTTATGATGGGGCACATATATGAAATTCTTCTATGGAAAATGTATTTTTAATGCCAAGAGAAAAAATGTCATCATATAATATGTACCACTGTTTAACATTTTTATTTATTTTTATTTTTTATTCTCTTTGACATCTTTACAAAAAATAATAATTAAAAAGAAATGAGCCCTTTCTATCTGTGCAGATTATTTAGCAGAGTAAAGAGCATGGTATTTAGTTTCAAAAGACCTGGTTAAAATGAAACCTGCTATGCCTCAGTGTCCTCATCTTTAAAATGGGGAAAATAAGAGTACATATCTTATGTGTCATTGTGAGGACAATATAACACGTATAGGTTATTTGATATAGTTAATATTATTTATATTATTTTATATGATATAACTTAGTATTATTATAAGTACAGTTACTGTTATTAGGGGTATTCTGCTTTCAACCATGAGGAAGTAAGGTGGTCTGGAGTTACTCTCTCAGAACCACACACTAGACAAACATAGGCAATAACTATCTGCAGAAACGGGGAAGCTGCCTGCTGAGGTGCAGCGCACCCACCTCCCCGGGGGCTATCACCTGTGGTCTCCGTCCAGGGCACAACCTTCTAAATTGTCTCCATGCCTCCCTCCTTGACCTCTGCTATCAACTTCCTCTGCCAGACTGACTTTCCAAAGTGACTTCACTGTTTTGTCAATGGTTCTCCATTGCAACCACCCCCCCCCCCCACCCAAACAAAATTTGGCCTTTCCAGGAAAAAACTTCAGTCTCCACGCCACCCGGCATGTGGATCTCCCTTTCCGCTTGTGACCCCATGAGAATCGGAACTGTACCTTTGTCTCTGCTGTCTTTCTAAAATAACCTTTAGCCAACGACTGACTGAATGTTTGCATGTCTTTCCTGCCTTCCCGTCTATAGCTACCTTGCCCCCATCCCAATCCTATAGCAAGATTTCAGCATCTCTCCCTTTCCCTTTAGGTAAAACCAACCACTATGCCACGACCTTCAGAATCTGCTCCAGAATCAGCCTCCTCTCGTTTCTGTCCTACCGATATCTATGCAGAGAGTACTCTGAGCTCTTCCAGGCCAAGGCCTTAGAATATTTTGCTGCTTTGCTGGAACACTCTTCTGCTCCTCTTGTCCTTCAGTGAATCCCCACTCATCTGTTAGAACTCAACTTATAAGTCACTTTGTTCTGAAAGCCTTACCTGACCCCTCCAGGCTGTGCCTGGTGCCTTTCATCACCTTCATGTTCCACCCCCACACTGTGAGAAAGGCAGTGGGAAACAGTGACAGGTGCTGAGAAATGGTGCCAGCACCACCTCTCTGGGGGAAATGAGAAGCAGGGGTAAGGGGTCACAGGAGTTCAGGGGCAGTTACAGGTAGGGAGAATCTAGGAGGAACCATGAGAGAATGGAAGAGCCTTGGAGTAGGGATTGGAGAAACCAACACAAGGAGAAGGGAACCAACCAGAGAGGACACATGGAGAAAAGTGTGGGGAGGTACCATCAAAGGCATGTCCCAGGGAGAGTATAGCAGGTCACATCTGGGAGTGTGTGTGCGTGGGTGTAAAGGGTGGTGAAGGGTCTCTGGATTTATAGAGAAAGCACCTATGCCCTTCCTTCAGAATCCCCAAATCTCCTCCACCCCATCTTGTTTCTTCAGCTTGGTAGAAGCTCCTTTCCGCATCCTGGAGTGAGCTTTGGTGGACCGTCGGGGACTGACCCCAGAGCACCAAGCCTGCTTGGTACTTACCGCTTGAAATCCTAGACAGGAGGAAGTGTCTTTGTAGATTAGCCATTAGCTTAGCTTGGGTCATGGGTTTATCTTTGAAGCAGTCACAGTGACCAGGATGACAGGAGCGAGGATGTCTCCAACTGACCTGGCATGCACCACAGTGCCCCTTCCAAGCTTTGATGGTAGGGGGCGGCGGGGGGCATGTTTGGCTTCCACTTCCAAGTAACATGTCCAACATTACACAACAGGCCTTCCCACAAATCTGGCACCACTATTTTTTTGTGCCTTTTGGATGCCTCTAGGCTCACAAAGGTCCATGTGAAAATTCAGAACTCAAAATTTAAGTCAGAAAGAGCCTTGGGCAGCTCTGAGAAAGACCTGAGTAGGAGTAAACCAATAACTAATAAAAGTTCTCCTTCCTGTGCCATCTCCGGCGCTAATAAACAGTCTCTTTTGGTGTGTCCATCCCTTCGGGGTCTGGGTGAGTTTGATTTTTATTAACTTTGTTTTTCTTCCATAATTCTCCTCCCATTCAGAGCCAGGAAAATTACGGGCAAGTAGCCAAGTGCCAAGACAGCCTTAGGGAGAACTGCTGATTGAAGGGACTTTTGCGGGTCTCACAGCTGGACTTGGCCACCTAGAAATGTGGGGTGACCTTGGGCAAGTGACTTAATCTGTCTGGGCTTCCCTGCTCCCTGTTTTTGAAGAAGAACTAATCCGTTTGTGCATGTAGAGTTGGGACGAGAGAAATCTTCCATGGCAGGAAGTCTGGTTGCGTGCCAGGTGGATGATTTGTGCGCTCTTAAATGACTCGTTTTTTCACCTGCACTCACCCACTGCCCCGATTCCCCCCTGCTCCCGCTGACCTCGAAAATGAGCTGCTGGTTTGGTTTGTGAAAAATTTAGTGAAATAAACTCTGGACCTATATGTGGGGGGCGGGGGGGAGGAGGGTAGAAGAAAATAGATGAAAATAGAAAGAAATAAAATAACATCTTCGGGATATATAAAATCTTCCCTTCTGGCTTCAGGTTCAACCCTGGCACCAACCAGAGTTAGTTTACTTCTTTATCATCCAGGACCGCTATGAAGATGCTACTGTGATGGAGTTACCTGCCCTGTTCATTCTCTGCTTAACGGGCCAAACCGACAGAGATAAGGCCAGCACGAGGGAGCCTCAGGAACCTTCTTGGATATTGTACAACTTGAATAATTTATCCCTATTACTGGAAACAGCTCGGGTTTAAAATTTAAAAAGTTTGTGGCTGCCACCTAAAAAGTAATTATGAGCTAATTCATTCCACAGACACTTACCAAGGAATCAGATGAAGTCATCTCCTCTCTTCACAAATGCACACGTCGTACTGAGCACACTCCTCTAGTCCATGGGAACGCAGAAGCGAGCAGAGCAGAGGCCCTGTCCTCCCTCGTGGTGCTTGGATTCCAGGGGAAGGACATTAGTGTAAACACTGAACAGATAAATAGGCAGGATGATTTCAGGGTGTGGGAAGTGATCTGCAGAAGATAAAAGAGGTGGGAAGTGATTTAGACATGGTGGTCCACTGGCACCCTCCCAGGGACAAGGTGTCTGAATGGAGAACGAACACCTAAGGCACAAGCACGGAGTGGGGGGAGTAGAACCAAAAACTCCTAAGTGATGTCACCTTCCCGTCAGTCTCTGTCATTACACAAATACTCTCTTCCTGCCTGTCCATCTCTCCAGAGCCTTGGGTGAATTAGATTTTTATTAACTTTTGATTTCATAGCTAGCCTTGCATTCAGAGCTGGGTCAGCACCTACTGGGTTTTGTGAAAGTTTTGGGCCCAGCTTTCCAGGTAGGGGGAGAAGCAAAGGCCTAATAAGATGGGAAGAAGTTTACTCTGGGGAATAGTGACGCTTAGTATATGAAGGTAAGAGTGACAGTGCAAGAGCCTGGAAGTCTTCGCGCAGGGCCTGGTGCTTGATGCTCCAGTGGGGAGTTTGGGTCTTATTTTAAGTTTGAAATCTTTTGCACAGGAGAGTAGGACAAGCTGACTTACCAGCAGATGGGCTAGTCTGTAGACGTTGACCGCGAGATGACAAGGGTGGGAGCCTCTCGCCTTACTAAGTCGTGGTCTCACAGGAGAGAGAAACATCCGAACAGAGGACTATGCTTCAGGGGGAGGATTCAAAATATGTTGAATGCATTTTCTGGAACACAGACATGGGGTGCACAATCCTGTATATTTACTGATGACTGGACACTGTAAGGAGTGAAAACTTGAGGGAAACACCTGGGTAGCGTAGACCCGACGTGAGGTGAGTGGCACAGGTGGCCACGATTAATTCCGCCTGGAGATGAACAACAGAGTCCTAGTAGAGGTGACCTCCTGAAGGCCCCACTTCATCCTAAATAAGGAATGGAAGTTTGCTAATAAGATGGGAAGGAATGGTACTTTCGGAGATGTACAATGCTAACCAAGACCCAAAGACATGGACATTCAGAAAATTAAGGACAAGGAGACACAGAGGCTCTTTCTAGAGGATTCAGGGAGTAGGAGAATGGCTGGAGGGGATTCTGGAAGACTAAGCTGAGGTTGCTTTGCTAATAGGCCTATTCCCCCTTCTAATCATTCTGGACCTTACCCGAAGGCACCAGGTTGCTGTTGAAGATTTGTGAACTGAAGAGTAGCAGGGTACTACTATATTTTTCAAGGATCACCCTGCTGGCTCCAGGGAGGCCAGATTTCGGGGAGATGATAGTAGAGAAGGGGAGACCCGTTAGAACACTAAAGCCATAGCTCAAAAGAGAGGTAAAGAGACCATGAACTAGGCCCTAGCAATGGAAACCAGCGGAAGAGAGAGAAAGCAGAGAATGTCCAGTCCAAACGCCGTAGGTCAATAGCCAGTGACATAGTTACTTGCCAGTGAGTAAGAGCAGTGACAAGACAGCTGTTGTCCGGCCTGAATGGTCTCCGCTCCTGGCCAGTTTCCAGGTTTTTTGGCATATGATGCCTGAATGTGACCGTTTCTCACATGGTAGAGGAATCATCGTCTCAAACCAGGAGCGTGCTTCGGTATCAAAGTGCCCGACCTGCTTTCAGTAATAGCCGATCTGTTTTTCAAGGATTGGACTCTTCTCTCTCCACGTGCCGAATGGCCCCTGAGGTCAGCGCTCTACGGGAACATCACCTATTTGTACATGGTTTTATGGTTTGTAAAATGCTTTTAGGACCATATCCTCAACCATCACAAGAGTCTGGCAAGGTAAGGACAGGGAGAACCACTACGCTCGCCTCAGACAATGAAACTAAAGCCCCAAAAGAATCAGATATTTGAATCCAGTTATACAACCGCTTCATAGTAGGGCTTCCAATTCAGTGTTCCAGCCCAACCCCAGATTACCCACTCACTCACTACATCCTACAGACTTGAACATTAACTGGTTGAGGGTGGACTTGACCCCTCGAGGCAGTCGATGCGCACATTCCTACTTCCTCCTGCCCTGCTCCTGACAGACATCACACACCCAACTCAACGCTCTTTCCTACAACCTTGGACTTTGCCTGAATTGTGCCAACATCGCGCTCCTGGCAGCCACTGACAACTGATTGGGATTGGGATTAAAATAAATCCTATCTCCCATCCTGGATCACATGACCTGTAAAGTCCATCCCAGTTTTAAGTTCTGTGATTTTTATATTTAATGGCGATGATTCTAGGAACTCGATTTGATCCAACTAAAATTCGTTGGAAGCCTGTCCTGTCCTAGGCACCCTCTATCCATCGTATGAGTCAAACACGTTTTGGAGTTTTGTGCTCACAGCCTGGTGGAGGTGACAGGCAGAGACGTGAGTAACCGAGGTCTAGTTTCGACGCGTAACAAAATGTCGCAGAAGAACGGAAGAGGCAAGAGTTAACGTTTGTTGGGAATGAAGATGGTTCTAGGTAAAGATAGATCTGGAATTCCTGAGGATAACGTGGCATCTGGGCAGAGCTTCAAGTAGAGGAAGTAAAGGAGACATTTTCAGCGCTGACAACCGTTTAAGAAAAGGCATCAAGGCATAGAGAGTGTTGGGCGCTGTAGGCTGGAAACGTTCTCTGAGTGTGACCTTTTGTTCTGGATCCCATAGTGACTGCATAGACGCTAGATAGAAATGCGATCCATGTACTGATTGAATAATCTTTAAAAATCCCAAAGCAAAAAAAGGAGATGCTGTTCATCCTTTCGAAGCTTGGCATTCAAAGGGCAGGTGAAGATGTTTTGAGTATCAGAAGATTCTGATCTTAGCTACAACTTTGAGAAGTCATCCTCCAAAGACCTCAGGTTCGAAAGGTTGGAAGTGCCCACTCTGATTAATCTGGAGCGGCGCCGAGGAGATGCTTCAAGGCACAAATGGCTTGGGGATCCCTGGGTGGCTCAGGGGTTGAGCATCTGCCCTCGGCTCAGGGCGTGACCCCAGGGTCCTGGAATCGAGTCTCCCATTGGGCTCCCTGCAGGGAGCCTGCTTCTCCCTCTGCCTGTCTCTCTCTCTCTCTCTGTCTCTCATGAATAAATAAAATAAATAAATATATTTTAAAAAAAGAGACACAAATGGCTTGATGGATTAGCTGGGGCCGCTGCATGGCAGCACCAGGGCTGGGTGTCTGTTCTACCCAAACGAGTTCATCTCCGCATCCCTGGGAACTCGATGGTCCCAGAATTCCCACCACGGCCTCCGTCCTGTAGCTTAACCCCGAAAGACAGCAGGGTGACGAAGTGAGGTAATTTATTCCACTTCAATAGGAAGAGAAGCACGTACCATATTGGCAAGAGGGAAAGAAAACTCCTGGCTACTGTCTTTTATTTCGAGATCATCTTGAAAACTCCGTGTCTCAGCATCCTCAGTTCCTGGCTATCAGCCACAGTCAAATCAGTTCCTTCTGGTCCATTACAAATTAAATAATCATAACTGTGTTCATCACGGAAACCTACACAGAAGGGATGCATGAGCCAGCAATTAGGGTTACGCTTCCAGCCTCTCACTAACCAACTCCAAGGGCTTCATAGCGACTATTTCACTGGAGACCGAGAGTATCCAAGCTCCTGGCTCTGTGCTTCCAGGGTAATGATTCTTCCACTGGATGCTCTGGGAGCAGTTGCCTGCCTAGCCTGTCCCTGGCTCACACTGGCACGTCCGATGATGCTCGTGGGAGGACGACTGCCAACAGGCCGCTGTCCCCAGTGACTTAGCAGAGACCGTTTCCGGCCACGGCGAGGCGCAGGCAGAGGCCTCCTGAGCACAACGCGCACTTCCCTGCTTTCCGGGCACCTGTGAAATGAAGAGGTTGGGCTGGACCATGTCCAACACCGTGAGACGGAATGGGGCACACCCTACAGTTCTGCTTGGGCTTCGGTCATTAGCCGGAGTCCGGCTAATGCTGCAGGCAGGTGTCCAGGGCCTCCTGGCCTGTCTTCACCGCCTCCCAAAGGCCACCCTCGCCTTTCGTCTGGAGCCTGGTCCCTCGGGTGGGTCATACAACTCACCCTCTAAGAGGTGTCCCCTGAAGACACCCCCACAGCCTCCACTGCCCGTGCCCCCTGCTCTTGACCCGCAGCGTTTGCAGCACACTTGTGTCAGGACTGAGGGAATCGAACACGAGTCCTGCGTGGGGCCGGCGGTGTTGCCCACGCACCTTGGTTCCATGGCCATTTTGCTGTTGTGTGTTGCAGTTTGCTTTGCCTCCATCTAGGATTTTCTTCTGGATACGGACCGAGTGGCCGGGGGGTGCAGGGCAGCTCTGTGCCTTGGGAGCTGGGGACATCAAAGCTGTGGCGCATCTCTTCTGCCTCCGGATGCTCATGATTCCGCTGGTTGTGCACAGTGTGTTTAAACCCACCTCGACCCCTGTCTGAACGGGAGCTCGGTGATTAGGTTGGTGGAGCCCTCTCCACGCGGTTGGGAGAAGGAAGGCTGCGACAGAGGGACCTGCCCAGGGGCCGCAGCCTCTGCAGGTTCTGCTGCCCGCAGGCCCGTAGGCCCAGCTCGGCTGCGCAGGGAAGAGCAAGGGGTCGGCAGGTAAGCAGGGGAGGCAGCGGAGCCATCAGGGAGGCCTGTATTTGCAGTATTTTCTCCCTTCTACAGTATGCACCTTTCCTACTATTCACAAAGTGTGACCAAAAAAAAAAAAAAAAAAAACTGTGGTCACGACCACCTGCCAGTTCGCTCCCTGGTAGCGGACAGGACGCACGCACACCTAATTTTAGGACGGTTTTGAGTTTTGGTAAACGTGCAACTACAGTCAGTGGCACACGTCTGAAGGTCGGGGAGCTGGGCCGCTCTGGGGAGGCCCTGAACGCGGCCAGGGGGTGGGGGGCCTTGAGCGGGGCGGGGGTAAGGGGCCCTGAGCGGGCTGGGGGCGTTGGGGTGGGGTGGGGGGTGGGGGGCCCTGAGCGGGGTTGGCGGGGGAGGCCCTGAACAGGGCGGGGCGGGGAGCGGGTGCTGGGTGGGGCCTGGGACAGGGGTGGGGGTGGGGAGGGTGGCGGGGGTTTGGGGGTGCTGAGGGGGACCGGGGCCGGGGCCAGGTTGGGGAGGTCCTTGAGCAGCCGGGGGTGGGGGGCACCCAGAGTGGGCCCGGGGCTGGGGGGCCCTGAGCGGGGCCAGGGTTGGGGGTGGGGGCCCTGAGGGGGGCCGAGGGTGGGTAGAGGGTGCAGAGCTGGGCTGGGGCCAGGGTGCGTGGTGTCCTGAGCGGGGCCGGGGGTGTTGGGGGGGCCCTGAGAGGGGCCGGGGGTGGGTAGCGGGTGCTGAGTGGAGCCGGGGTGAGGGGGGGGCGCCCTGAGCTGGGCCGGGCCTGGGGATGGGGTGCCCTGAGCGGCCGGGGGCGTGGGGGGTTGCTGAGCTGGGCCGGGGGTGGGGTGGGGGGTCCCTGAGCGGGCGGGGCGTGGGGGGGTCGGTGAGCGGGCCGGGTGGGGTGGGGGTCCCTGAGCGGGGCCGGTGTGGGGTGGGGGTCCCTGAGCAGGGCCGGGTTGGGGGGGGGCTGAGCGGGCGGGGGGGTGGGGGGGTCGGTGAGGGAGGCCGGGGTGGGGTGGGGGTCCCTGAGCGGGGCAGCGGTGCGGGTCCCTGAGCGGGCGGGGGCGGGGGGGGTCGGTGAGCGGGGCCGGGTGGGGGGGGTCCCTGAGCGGAGCGGGCGGCGGGGGGGGGTGGGGCGGGAGCCGCGAGGCGGCGGAGGGTGCGCGGGTGCAGGGGCGGCGGCGGGCGCACGGGGGCGGTGCAGGGCCGCACAAGCGCGGGCGCGCGGAGCCGAGCAGAGCCGCAGGGCCGGGCTCCGGGCTCCGTGCTGGGGGGGCGGGGGGCAGGGGTCCCCCCACAGCCGGGGCACTAGGGCAGCCCCGGGTCGTACCCAGTCTTCAAGCAGAGGACGTGCGGCGCCCCCGCGCCCCGAGGCCTCCCCCGCGCGGAGAGGAACCGAGGAGCCGCCCCCCCCACCCCCCCCACCCCCCCGGCGGAGAGGAGGAGGAGGAGGAGGAGGAGGCGGCCGAGCCCGGGACCCAGGGCCGGGAGGGGGAGGGTGCGGGTGCGCAGGTGCGGCGGCGGCGGGGCGGCTCCGGGCCTGGGGGGGGGGGCAGGGCGGGCCCGGGGGCGGGGGCGGGGGCTGGGACGGGGTTTGAGGCGCGTCTCAGGCAGAGTAAGTTGCAACCTAGAGTGTTCTGACCCCCGCCCTCCTCTGAGCCCTCAGGTTTCAGCCTCCCGCCCTCCTGGGTGCGCCTGTCCTGCTCCTTCTCTGCCCTGATGGCCGCACACCCCACCCTTCAGCTCCCTTCATCCTCAGTCCCCCCTCGGCTGTCACCCTCACACCGAAACGTGGTGGGGACCCGCCCTCCCTCCTCCCAGAAGAGCCAGGAGGGCAGCGGGAGGACCCTTGCCAGGGGAGAGCTGCAGGGGAGGGGCCGCAGGAGCAGCTCAGCCCCAAGTCCAGGAGGCTGTGCTGGGGGCGGGGGTGCGCTCCAGTTCCAGGACAAGGAGGAGATGGGGATCAGGGATGGGGAGGAGGTGATGGGGAGGAGGAGATGGGGAGGAGATGGGAATCAGGGATGGGGAGTAGGAGATGGGGAGGAGGAGATGAGGAGGAAGTGATGGGGATCAGGGATGGAGAGGAGGAGTTGGGGAGGAGGAGATGGGGAGGGGGTAATGAGGAGGAGGAGATGGGGAGGAGGAGATGAGGAGGAAGTGATGGGGATCAGGGATGGAGAGGAGGAGTTGGGGAGGAGGAGATGGGGAGGGGGTGATGGGGAGGAGGATATGGGGATGAGGAGATGGGGATGAGGAGATGGGGATCAGGGATGGGGAGGAGGAGATGGGGATCAGGGATGGGGAGGAGGAGATGGGGATCAGGGATGGGGAGGAGGAGATGGGGAGGAAGTGATGGGGATCAGGGATGGAGAGGAGGAGGAGATGGGGAGGAGGTGATGGGGGGGAGGAGATGGGGAGGAGGAGATGGGGAGGAGGAGATGGGGATCAGGGATGGGGATCAGGGATGGGGAGGAGGAGATGGGGAGGAGGAGATGAGGATCAGGGATGGAAAGGAGGAGATAAGGAGGAGGAGATGGGGAGGAGGTGATGGGGAGGAGGTGATGGGGAGGAGGAGATGGGGATCAGGGATGGGGAGGAGGAGATAAGGAGGAGGAGATGAGGAGGAGGTGATGGGGATTAGGGATGGGGAGGAGGAGATGGGGAGGAAGTGATGGGGATCAGGGATGGAGAGGAGGAGTTGGGGAGGAGGAGATGGGGATCAGGGATGGGGAGGAGGAGATGGGCTCAGAGATAGGGAGATGCCTAGGAGAAGGCAGTGGGGACGGCTGATGAGATGGAGCCTTTGTGTGTGTGGAAATTGTTGTTCTTCTTTAAAAAGCCAGAACCTCTCAATCAATTTCCAGAAATTGTTTATTTCTAAACATTGCCAGTCAAATCCCCCATTCCTTTTTTGCTCTTAGAGTTTGAATGAAATTGATTTGTGTTTTTAATTTTAAAGAAAAAGTGTCCCTCTGGCTTGGAAATTCCGGGCCTGGGTTTCCTCTGGCCTCCCTTCGCCCTCACTCCCACTCTTCTCCCCCACCGTCACGTCTACCAGGGTGGGTCCCAAGGGTGGGGAGACAAGGCATTTGTTTTAATTTGTTCTTTCTCTACTAACGATGATTCAACATAAGAAACCATTTTTTTTTTCCAGAAGTTGATATTCATAAAGACCATTTTCAAAGAGACACATGTGAAAGAGGTTGCGTGGGCAGGATTCAAGAGAGAATGTATTGTGTGTGTGTGTGTGTGTGTGTGTGTGTGTGTGCGCGTGTTTACATTTTTATTTACTAACCTTTTATTCAAGGACTGTGGTGGAAGATTGACAAAACAACTCTTATCCCATAATCAATTATAGCTGGGAGACAATAAATAGCTATTCGATGCTTCTTTCCCGTTCTGGGGAAGAAGGATGTATTGACTGTCATCTTTAAAGCTGAGGCCTACCCACAGACCCTAGGTGGGCAGTCGTAATTGGCATTTTTAATCCAATAATCTCTATGAGCTCGGCGCAAATACAGATGCCAGCCATAATGAGGAAAACAATAATTTGGTGTTAAGTGTTTGAGTTTCTAGAACAATGGCACATGCGTGGTGCAACTGAGCTCTTTGTGGCCCTGTCGAGGAGCTGTGATCCCCATTATACGGAGGACACAGAGAGCCTGCTCTTGAACCCGTACTCCTGCCCCTGGGTGCAGAGCCAGGGGCGGCCTCAGGGACTCCCTTCCCACCGATGTGAGGACGCAGCTTGGGGAGATGCAACACCTTCCACTAGGGAGGAGTTAAAATAGATACAAAGCGCCTGGGACTTGACAGCAGGCAGATCAGGAGTTGGGAAGGTGTTTGGAAGGTGTTTTATTTTTTTTTTAAATTATCGTTAAGAACATTTACCATGAGATCTACCCTCTTAACACATTTTACGCATACAAGGCGGTATCGTTGTCTACAGGCTCAGTGCTGTAGAGCCGAGCTCTAGGACGTACTCATCTTAGATAACGGAAACTTTATACCCTTGGCGTGGCAGCTCCCCATTTCCCCCAGCCCCCCGGAAACCACCTTGCTATTCTCAGCGGCTATGCGCCTGACCATTTAGATGCCTCACGTAATTAGACCCCCGCAGTATTTGCTCTGTGCCTGGCCTGTTTCACCTAGCACAATCTCTTCAAGGTTCATGCATGCCGTGGAATGCTGCAGAATGTCCTTCTCTTGTAAGGCCTCAAAAAATTAAAAATAGAACAACCGGACGATCCAGTCATCCCACTTCGGGTTATTTATCCAAAATAATTGAAACCAGGATTTTGAAGAGTTATCTGTGCTTCTACCTTCATTGTAAGCATTATCACAAGAGCCAGGATGTGGAAATAAATTAAATGTCCATTGACAGATGAATGGATAAAGAAAATGCGGTCTACACGTAGAATAGAATGGGACTCATCCTTAAAACATAGAGAATTCCTTCTGAAGCACGCCTTCTGCCATGTTCGGACTTCACCATATTAAAGCAGAGGCCTGGAACGTATTAATTGACTTTTCCGAACCTTATTTCTTTATCTATAAAATGGGCATAACGGTGTCTGTCTCTTAAGAATTTTCCATAAAATTGCACATGTAGAGTGGTTAGTATTCCTTTGAAGCATGTCGTTGTTATTATGCCAGCTAGGAGCCGCGTGGACCATCAACTTCTAGGTCCCCTTGAAGCCATCGTCAAAGGCGAGTGAGAGATGGTATATTTATCTATTACTCTATAACCAATCGCCCCAAAACACAGCAGCTTGAAATGACAGTAACTCACACAGTTTCTGTGGGTCAGAATTTCAGAAGAGGCTAACTGAGGTGGTTCTGGCTCACGGTCTCTTGGAAGTTTACAGTCAAGATGTTGGCCTGGGCCGCTCTTACCTAGAGGCTCGGTTGAGACTGGACGGCCTGATTCCAGCCAGGATGGCTCAACCAGCAGACTGCAGGTGACCGTTGCAGGAGCCTCGGCTCCTAGCCATGTGGAGTTCTCCACAGAACTCCTTCACCTCGAGATCCCCGAGTGGCTCAGCGGTTTAACGCCTGCCTTCGGCCCGGGGTGTGATCCTGGAGACCTGGGATCAAGTCCCACATTGGGCTCCCTGCATGGAGCCTGCTTCTCCCTCTGCCTGTGTCTCTGCCTCTCTCTCTGTATCTCTCATGAATAAATAAATAAATAAATAAATAAATAAATAAATAAATAATAAATAAAAAGAACTTCTGCACCTCTCCACAGTTCGGTGGCTGCCCCCACCTAGAGAGTGATCCACTGATACACAAGAGCAAAACAGAGGCTGCAATGTCATTTGTGACTAGCCTAGGAGCCATACTTGGCTATTTCTACAGAATGATTTTCTACCATCATGAATTATCCTATTTGGAAGCAGGTGTCACGGAGGCCCCACGGCTGGTGGATAGACTCTTCAGAGGCCATATTGACAACTGGCTGCCATAAAGGTCCTTCCTACAGGCTCGGGACTCGTAGTACCAGGAATTGTTTTGGGAAGGCCTCAGCCTTTGTAGTTAGGTGGTCATGACGGGATGGCTGCTGGCAAACATCCCCTCAGACACCAGAAGGTCACCTTCAGGAAGCACTGAATGGGCTAGAGGTGGTAGAAGAGCTGTAAAGCTGGCAAGGAAACTTCACAGCCCAGGCCAGTGAGGCCCAGAGAGTTGAAATGACCTGCTGGCCCCCCAGTTTCTAATCTGGCTTCCTTCTGCACCTTATCCTGGGAACCTGGACATTCTAATCCCTGCACAAAACAGGAACGTCGCTCCAACCGCTCAAGGCCAGGCTGCCCTGCCTCAGTTGACCCTATGAAACACTGGGCGCTTGTTGAGTTTCAACATTTCAGGCTGCCTCGGGGGGAGATTTTGACTCGAGAAGCTTGGGAGGGAGGCTGAGAATCTGTTTCGAACAATCATCCCAGGTGACTCCGACTACCAAGCTTGGAAGGACCCAAGGCACTTCAGTTAAGAACTGGTGGTGGTAGGAGGTCCCATCCCGCTCCCTGTCACACCACACGTTGCAATGGAATTGTGCTTGCATCCCTGGCTCTTCGGACCCACGGCCTTTGCCAGCCTCACGCGTCCTCGGGTTCCTAATGGCTCTGCTCTGTCTTGGGTGTGTGCATTGCTGGGCTCCTCATGCTGCTCCCCTGCACTGCTCGCACCAAATTAACAACCCACGAAAACACACATAGAACGTTTGTGTGCTTTGTCTCTTTGGACAGGCAGGGGGTTTCCTGGGTGTTTGGAGATAATTTTTTTGGTTAAATTATATATATATATTTATTTTTTTTCCTTTCATGTTTGAAAAAACAAATTGGCATCTCTACAGTTGCTTCCTGTCTCTCTCTCCTCATTTCCTGCTGTGGAGACAAATCTCCCCCCCCCCCCGTTTTTTTTTTTTTTGTTCTTTTAAGTCCCCAACACATACTTAGTCAGTCTGCTTATAAACCAACATTTTCAGCCCAGATATTACATAGAGGAGAGCAGTGAGTAGGGGGGCCTTCCCCTCCTTTGTTTAACCACAGAGTATTTCCCTGGATTTCTACTGTTCAGGAATGACCTTTTGGATGTTAAAATGAGCACATCCATTCTGCGGAAAAATTGTAAAGTTTGGCTCTTGCCACCATGTCTGTGCTCTTATAGTCATCGGGCCCCTCCTGTATGTTTTTGTTTTGTTTTGTTTTGTTTTGGGTAAACAGATAAAACTGATGTGGATTCAACCCTCATCTGATCTATTAGGGGAAAAGGAAGAGAGGCTATTTCAGTGCAAGGTAAGATGTGCGCAGTCTGAGGAGAAATGAACAAAAATGGAAGCTCCAAGGAGAAGAGAACATTCCAGGGGACAAGCACAAAAAGCACGGAGCATAGAAGTTAAGGGCATGAGATTCTAGGGTCATATCTTAGGGTTCAAATCCCAGCTCTGCCTTGTTCTAGCTGTTTGATTTGGGCCAAGTCCATTAACCTCCCACAGTCCTTTCATCTGTGGAACGGGGATAATACTTGTGCTCCTCTTAGGTTTAGTATGAGAATTCAGGGAGTTCATGCAAATAAAGCAACTCCTCAGTATCTAGTCTGTAACATGGACTAAAAAAAATGTCAACTCTTCTTGGGCTGAGCCTAGAAGGATGGGTGAGATTCGGGTGTGTATAGGTGGAGGTGGCCAGGGAGATCATTCTAGATTAAGGCAATAATAGACGAAAAACCAAATTTAGGGGGAATTGCAAGACGTTTATGGGATGAGGAGAATTGCCTTTAGCGGAAGCAAAGGGGGAGTGAGGAATAGAGGAAGATCGGCTGGAAGGATGTGCTGAGACCACGTCTCCCTCTTCCTGATGACTCGCTTATTGCTTCACTGAGGACACTAATGGATTAACATCTTAGAGGCTGAGTTCTGGTGGGGAGTGGATGGTGGTCAGTGCAATCATTGTAACTTCTCTTTTGGGAAGAAACGGTTATACTAAGATCGTGATGTCTTACATTCTTCTCCTTCACTTTGCTAAGTAGTTCATCCTAACAACGTTTCTGGTAAAACGCCCTCCGGCTTGACCACAAAAGCAGCCCACAGCTGCAAGACATTGTTACTTTAACCCCAGCAGCTTTGTGACAGCCTTTTGAGAGATTTTACCAAAGATTTAAATTTGGTAAGGTGCTTTCCTTGTTTGAAGGCCATCTAATTCTTCCTTTCCCTCCTCTTTTAGTTACCAAGAAACAATCTCTTTGTTATGACACAGCTCATACACAGAGACCGTTTATCAAGTCTTTTCCCCAAATTGAGTCCAGTTCATTTCATGCAAATGGCCACTGATCTTGACCCACAGAGGCAGAGTTTTTCAAAAGGCCCTTTGCCCACTCGGGCCTGTAAACTTTAGGAATTTCCTTTTGAGATGCAAGGCATGGAAGTTTGAAGAGAGAGCCAATGCCTGAGAACAACTGAAACCAAGATATATTCCATCTAGGAAGACAGAGAAGCAATGCCTGGTAGGATGGAGGGACCAAACAAACCAGAAAAACAATGAAATCCGGTAAAGATGTTTTAGGGTGGATTGCGGTGGTGTAAAAAATATTAAAACTATACTCTCTCTTCACAGGAAAAGCTATAGTAAAGTCTTAAAAAAGAAAAGAGTCAAGCAATGTTGGGTGTGATTGAATAACTGAAGACACAGCAGGACCCAAGGGCTGGCCTTGCATGGGTGAGAGGGCAGGTCTACATCTAGCATTAAAGGTACCGGCTTCTTTTATACAAACAACAACCCTAGGAGCGGGTGTCAGTTCTCCCCTGTATGAGATGAGGAAATTCGGGATTGGAGGTTTAAAGGGAATTGATTGGAATCACATAGCTGACAAATCACAGAGTCAGGGCTCTGTCTCTGGACTTGGGGGATGGTTCAGTCTGTGCCCTTAAAGTCCACATAACTCTTTATCTCCTGATACAGGGGCCTCACGCCTTCTGTCTTTGTATCCTCTGAGCTGAGTACAGAGCCTGGCACAGAGCAGATTTTCAGTGCTCGTTTGTCGAGTGAATGTTTCAAGGACTCCCTTGCTCGGGTGTATGGAGGATAGGTTGGTTGGTTAAATGGGGAAGACAAGTACTCAATTGGCAGTAACTCCGGTTGGTGGCCTGATGGAGGCAATCGATGCTCAAGAGAAAATGTGATTCTGAGTAAGTGGTAGTTCTTCAAGGTGTTGGCAGTGGCTTTCACATGCAACTGGAAGGGGCCATGGCCCTGGGGTCCAACCGCTTGCTTTTAACGCTCTTTAGGAGACAAAGTGTGCATGTGGTGTCGGTTGCCAGACTCTCTCATGTCCTGGCCCAGCGTAGAGTAAGTCATGGCTGTACCTTCCAAGTAGCAGGCTATCTTCATAAGCTGTGCACCTAATTAGACTCCGATAATCTGTATAAATTAGCATTTGCTAGTGATAAATATCACACACTGAGCCTTAAATAATACATTAGACTTAATTGAATAAATGCATATATTATGGCCTTCTAATGCATATTTGCCATAATGAGTCATCTTTCATGCACAAACAAACAGCAATTCTGATTAATCAGGTGGGGGTAATTGTGCTATTAAAACTCCAGGTTCCCTGAGAAAGGTCTCAGTGTTGGTCAGGTGACAGGAAAAAAATATTTCCCTTGACTATTTGGATAAATTCCCTATCTTTTGGAATCTCCCTATCTTTGAACCCTCAGGCTTCTGCACTGATGTCAAGGTCTATACTACCTTCCCACTCCTGAAATTTGGATTTGAGCTTCAAATCTGCTGTTCCCTAACTGTGATCTTGGACAAGTCACTTAAATTCCTTATGCCCAGTTGTCCCCATTATACAGAGGGGAATAACAACACTCCTCTTACCGATTTGGGAGAATTAGAAATATTGTAAAGCATCTAACCGAGTTCTAAGCACATAGAAGGTGATCGGTAAATGGAAGCTGTTATCTTTATCAAACATAAAATAATTTGCCATCTATTACCTCATTTAATCATATCATGTTAATAAATATATGAAGTAGGCACAGCAGACATCATTATGTCCAATTTTTATAATGAAAAGAAACCCCAGAGATTAAATGATGTATTTGTTTATCCGTTCAATAACTACTTTTTGATCACATTATGCCAAGAGATGGAAATTTAAAGATCAAAAATACAAAGATGACCCCCCCCTTTGCCTTGGTGAATTTCCAATATGGTGGGGGGGGGAGAAAAATGGTAGAACGTTACCAATAATTATAATATTGCCATAATAAAAGTGTACACAATTGACAGAATCCAGGAAACGGCACCAAGTCATCCTCTGAGAGCCAAGGCAGTTCTCAGAGACATGACCAGAGTTGAGTGGAAGAGTAAGAGCTTGGTGGTTGCTTAGGATTGGGCTCTGCTTTCGAGGAAGAGGGAGCAGTCCTACAGGGGGTTGGAACTGGGGAGCCAAGCCAAGCTGGAGTAATTATAAGAGATTCAGTGTATCTAGACCATGTCTCTCGCCCTCAGTGCTCCTGGCATTCGGGTGAGTGGTAGGAATGGTCCTCTGGGGACTGTCCTCTGTATTGTAGGAAGTTTAGCCCAATTCCTGACCTGTACTTACCAGACCCGGCAGCATCCCCCCGCCCCCACCATCCTGAGCAAAGATCTCCCACAACTGAGAACCACGTCTGGAGAATTCAGGTGAAAACCGAGGCTGACGTGACAGCCAGATCACCGCAGGCTTTGTCTGCCGTACCAAAGTAATTTCTGTTTTTTTCTCTTAGGTGATTGTGAACCATCTTTAATAAGCATATGGGGACATCCTTTTATTGTAAGTCACACAGAATGCACATGCCCCCCTTTACCTGCCTGTGAATTCATCAACAGCGATAATTCAAGTTGCACGAGCTCCTGCCACCAGCCGCTGATACAGAATTTACAAATATTTTCCCTTCTGCAAAACCTCCTCTTCTCCCTCTCCCCATTAGGTGGTGTGTGTGTGTGTGTGTGTGTGTGTTTTGAGTCCCTGGAAATTTCTCACATATGCTCATGGACACATTTCCTGCAGCTTCTGCTGCTCCGTTAGGAACTGCTGCTGTGCTGGATGCCAGAAATCCCCACAGAAGGCCAAGAAGTCGTCGCTGGGATAACATGTACAGAACCAGGCCCCTCGCGGGCCAGGCTTAGAGCACCTTAGTGAGCCACACGGTCCTGTCCCCATCCCCCAAACACATTTTCAGTGACACTTGCAGTCCTCAAGCCTCATGGCTGCAATGCCATGTGGAGACCACATCCACGCTCATTAAACCCCTCTTCTCCTGCTAGCCCCACCCTCACCTCCCATCACTTCCCTGGCACCATTCTCTAAAAACAAAACAAGCCAAACCAGAAACCTTCTCAATGTCATCTGTGCGCAGCCTTGCTCTGAGCTTCAAGAGAAGGCCTCTCCCCTGGCTACCTTGAGGCACCTCTTACCCTTCTTTTCTGCTTCCCTGTGGTTTTTTCCCCCTCTATTATCTATATCATAAAAATCTAGAGAACCAATGAGATGACTAGAGCATAATCCTTGGAGGGCAAGAGATAAAGAAAGTGGGGAAAGCCTGAGTCCCCAGAGTGGGCAGCAGGAAGGGCAAGGCTAAGAATTTTGTATTGTAGGACGTTTAGAAGGTGGAGCAGTCCGTGGGAGTGCTGGCCCTGTCCCTGAATCAGCGACATTGTACTGGTGGCTGCAAGTGCTTCATGAAGCCCCGATGTGCCCTCCCTCTCCCATGCAGAATGGCTTTCATGGGAGGGAATTTCGTTTCCTCTGCCCACGGTGCATCACAGTCTCCTGCCGTTCTCAAGCTCCCTCTGGGTGGCTGTCGCCAGCCTGCCAAGTGTCACCATCCCTGGATATTTGGGCCACTGCTGAGCAAAAGATTCTCAGGAGACTGAGGTCTGTTGAAGGGGATATTTGTTTTGTTTTTTAAAGATTTTATTTATTTATTCATGAGAGACACAGAGAGAGAAGCAGAGACATGGGCAGAGGGAGAAGCAGGCTTCCTGTGGAGAGCCCGATGCGGGATTCGATACCAGGACCCCAGGACCCCAAGTTCACGCCCTGAGCCAAAGGCAGATGCTCAACCACTGAGCCCCCAGGCGCCCCTACAAGGGGACATTTGATTCCCCTCCTGACTTGGCGTTACATTCCATTAGAGAGGTCCTACAGCCTTATTGGCAGTTCTGCTATACTTAGCAGAATTCACTAAATTAGACCCTATATTGTTTACTTAGAGCCCCCATACCCTTCCAGTTGATTGGCTCAGCAACAGATTTGAAAAACAACCATAGTACTGTATCTAAAGTCATTATTCCCTCTGATGATTAGAATTTGTTCTCGGGTCAGCTGACTCAACCTCCCTTATCTTCCCTTAGGAGCCCATATACACTGCTCAGTGCCTCCCCTCCTCCCACCCCCAGACCCATGGTGCTCGGTGCTCGCTAGCATTTACCTTACGCTTGGGCCATGCGCTTACCAGATAGGCTCACCGCAGCTGATCTCTATTTTTGGTTGCAGCCTACCTGTAAGCAGGTATTTCCACTGAAATAGATTCCCTGATCCTCATTTTTTATGTGTGTGTTTATTTCTTGACATCAGCGTGTATGTTTTCCCTACAGGCCACCTTGAATCTTTTGTAGAATGAGATAGATGGTAAATAAAGATATTAATGAGTCTGTGCATTCGACATACATGAAGTGGAAATGGAGAGCAAAGAACCAGGTGCAAATGAGCAAAAGCTTGACTGACCCACTGGAAGGGAAAATAGGTGATTTGGGAAAAGGCACATATCACTTCTAATCAATTGTAAAAGTACAAAAAAGGCGGAAGGGGACAGGACGCTTCTTGTTGACCTGGCGTTCCCAGAAAATGAGGCAATTCACTGAAGCTGGTTCTTTTTTTTTTTTTAAGAAAATACATTTTCAGGGGATCCCTGGGTGGCGCAGTGGTTTGGCGCCTGCCTTTGGCCCAGGGCGCGATCCTGGAGACCCAGGATCGAATCCCATGTTGGGCTCCCTGTGCATGGAGCCTGCTTCTCCCTCTGCCTGTGTCTCTGCCTCTCTCTCTCTCTCTGTGACTATCATAAATAAATAAAGAAAAAAATATTTAAAAAAAGAAAAAAAAAAGAAAATACATTTTCGTTTTTAATTGTTTTATGGAAATCTTTCTAAATAGAAGCTTACAAACTTTCTGAAAGTTTCAGAAGATATTGACAAATTGCATATTATCTTTCTGTGATTGAAACCAGCATCATGAGCATCTGCTCTGACACCGTACCCTACCCACAGCGATGCCATGATACCTTCCCTTTTATTTTTTTTTATTTTTTTTTTAAATTTTTTTTTAATTTTTATTTATTTATGATAGGCACACAGTGAGAGAGAGAGAGAGAGGCAGAGACACAGGCAGAGGGAGAAGCAGGCTCCATGCACCGGGAGCCTGATGTGGGATTCGATCCCGGGTCTCCAGGATCGCGCCCTGGGCCAAAGGCAGGCGCTAAACCGCTGCGCCACCCAGGGATCCCCTGATACCTTCCCTTTTAGTATCTCTTAGAGCCTTCTGTATGTTGAGGGCTTACGCTGTACCTGGCATTATGATCAATGATCCATCCAGTATCTCCTGACTCTCACAAGAGACATCCTTCTTTCTTTTTTTTTTGCCCTTTTACCAAATAGCTTCATTTATGTTGTTTCTTAAATTCTTGCTGCCTGCATTTTATGATTTTTTTCCTGTCTTCTTGCTTATAATCTGGAAATCCCCTTGTTCTCAGCTTCTGATTATCTCTTTTTTGTCTCCTGCGTGTACTTCATAGGACTATGTATCAAGGAAGTTGGGGTCTAAAGGAGAGTCTCATGGTTTGGTTGGGTTAAATTGGATGCATTTCTTCAGATTCTACAGTTACTTGGGAGGCCCCAGTGTGCTGCCTATGGGGGCCAGGTTGAGCAAACCCAGAGTTCCTCAGCCAGCCAGCTAGCTCTTCCTATTTACAGAGTTGAACTGGGTTGGCTTTCATTCAATGTCCCTTGAAGGCATAAACTTCCGGTAATGGGAAAAAAAAAATCCTCTTGGCACACCTGGGTGGCTCAGCGGTTGAGCGTCTCTGCCTTTGGCTCAGGTCATGATCCTGAGGTCCATGGATCGAGTCCTACATCGGGCTCCCCGCAGGGAGCCTACTTCTCCCTCTGCCTGTGTCTCTGCCTCTCATGAATAAATAACCCAATCTTTTAAAAAATCCTCCTATTTTATATATGTTGATACTGACAGATGATGAGAAGGTAATTTCTGCTTATTTGAATTTAATATGTCTGAGCATTTATCTTTTGAAAATGAATCTTAGACTTTCAACCACATGTAACTCTGTGCACATATCATTTGTTTGAACTTATTGCAGTGGCTAAAAAAGGTTTTTTTAAGAATTGTTTCTACCTCTGGGTATATCTTAGTCACAGAGGTTTAATAGAATTTGTCTAAACCTTATGAAAACTGTACTTAGTTATGTCTTGATGGGAGTTGCTCACTGGATTCATTAGGGATTACACTAGAGAATAAGACTTATTGTATTGAAAATAAAATGTATAAATGAAGAAACAAAATGTTAAGGCTTCTTAATATCTGTTAGAATGTGTTAGAATGACCCATACTATGTGGATATGGCCAATAGGTTAGGATACTGAGTTTTTATTTTGATGTTTTTCACAGTCCTACGATTCTTTCTTTCTAGGTTGGCAGACACCATAGTGGAGCCAAGAGAAAGGACTGTGATAGATATTTTTGTGAAGGCCTTGAGTTTGGGGATGATATGGGAACCTTCACAGTCTAGTGCTCTATGCTATGTTTAGGGGTAAGGGCATAGACTATGACCTAGGGTTAGAACCCGGGTCATCACTTTTCATTTGGACAATCTTCCCTCAATAAACTATAATCCAGACAAAAATAATGAGATATTAAAAAAGATGGCTCCATTTCTGGAGTTGTAGCTCATCTCATAACTCCAGGGGACAGCCAACCCATCATGGAATAGAAATAACAGGAGACTGGGGAGTGGGTCTAAGGGTCAGGTCTAGGCCCTGGCTCTATAACTTACTAACTTAATGGTTTCTAGCAAGTGCCTTTCAATTTTCTCTCCTAAGTTTAAGGGGGTAGTAATGCCTACCTCAGAGGGTTGCTGGGAGAGCCACAAGCAATGATATGTGTCTGAGAAAGACTTGGAAACTTCCATGCATTATCTATGCCTCTTTTCTTCTCTTCTCTTTTCTTTTCTTTTCTTTTCTTTTCTTTTCTTTTCTTTTCTTTTCTTTTCTTTTCTTTTCTTTTCTTTTTTTTCTTTTCTCTTCTCTTCTTTCTTTCTTTCTTTTCTTTTCTTCTCTTTTTGTTCTTTCTTTCTTTCTCTCTTTCTTTCTCTTCTTTCTTTCTTCCTTTCTTTATTTTTCTTTCTTTCAATTTTATGTATTTATTTGACAGAGAGAGAACCGAGAGCACGAGTGAGGAGAACAGCAGAGGGGGAGGGAGAAGCAGACTTCCCACTGAGCAGGGAGCATGATGTGGGTCCCCCTGGGGTCATGACCTGAGCCCAAGGCAAATGCTTAATGACTGAGCCAGGAGCTACCCAGGCGGCACCCCTCTATGGCTTTTCTTAATATCATTTGGAATTTTTTCCCTAGGTTTAATCTCTTTTCACATCAGCATCTGGATGTGTGAGTCCTTGAAGGGAATAGGAGTCACAATGGAACTGAGGTTCACCATGTGGAATTTAGCAAACCTTTAATGGGGCTACTTTGAGTTGATACCTCCATCCATCCTTTCCTGTCTCTGTTGAAGAACAATGTCTACCACAATACTGATTCATCAGCCACAACTGAAAAATGCATTGTATCTGCTTCCCCTCCATAAAAAGACCCAGTTCAGGCAGTCTCCTAGGCAAACCAGCAGGTACTTTTTGGTTTAGTCCTGTCCACCATTGGCCTAAATTCACTATTTCCACAATATCTCAGGATCTCTCTCTCTCTCTCTCTCTCTCTGGAAAGATCCCTCTGCAGTGATCACATTCTTTAGGAGGAAGGTGAAGAAGAAATAACATATAATATACTTAATATGTGCTGGTACATGTCATGCTTCACCGTAATGAGCCATCAAACTGACCTTGGGACAAAGAGAGTACCAACCTATATTATGGCTGAGGGAATCATTGCCTCTAAATTTCTTACTTAAATTCATACTGATGGTAATGGGCCGAGATGGACCTAAACTTTTCTCTCTGATGCTAAGTAATGCCTGCATCACTAGACCAGGCTGCCTCCCAGAACATTAGGAGGCAGCTGGAATTGGCTTCATGTTTGGAAAGGGCCAGAGGATTCCATTGAAGAAATTATAAGACGCTTATTATGGTATTTTTTCTGTTACTTAGTACACTTGAGAAAATCAGGTAACTTCTTGAAACCCATTCCCCACCCCTGCTTGCATATCTCCCCAGCTTGCTGAGGTTCAAATGAAATAATAAAAGCAAAAGTGGTTGGAAGGCTGTTAGGTGTTTCATGACAGTGAGAAATTGGTATTATCCTAACAGACCTTACCATATTTTGTTTGATGTTTAAGAGGGTACAGGTAAGAATTTTACTCAGCTACTACTTCCAGAAAGTGACAGTATTTCCCTTTATCCAGCGGGGTGGTGTAGGAGAGCTAGCTCCTTGTATTCTTGGCCATGGCTGGTGCCAGTCAAATTTGAGGTAAAGCTGCCACTCGTTGATCAAACTTGCATTGGATTTATGGTATAATCTAGTTTTAATGGCAGTACATCTACCACTTTTGGTATCTAGGCTTAGGAAGACTGGGCTCAGCCTCTCAGTTTATTAACTTCTCCATCTGGGTAAGGAACTGTGAGGTGCTTCTTAGAGTTTCTTTAGGGCTATTATAGAGCGAACAAAAATGGGATGGTTTACCACCGAAGTAATTTAATCCTCAAGTTTATTAGAATCACATACAGTAATAATGCTAGAACTAGAAGGAAGAATGTACAGATTGACTGATCATTTTCTTTGCTTATTAATTCCGAACTTTATTAAGAACCTCTACGTGAGGGAGAAAAAATGAAATAACACAGTTCCTGCTCTTCAGAGACTCAAAGTCTTGGGTAATTTAATAAATCCCATCAATTGTTCACTAAGGACCACATTATCATTAGTTAGTGGCCAGGTCAAAGAAAACCTACCTGGAACGTTCTAATTCATAAAAAATTTGTAGAGAGCCTTTCACCTCACCAACTCCTTGCAAACATTTGAATCTATTCCTTGAAGGCTTATATTCATTTGTCAGCATTTTAGAGCAGGATGGACAGTCACATCCTGGCATTGTAATTCATGGCTTGTTTCGCGTGTGTGTTTCGTGTATATATTGGCAGAGGACGCAGTGAGTAGCACAGTGATGAATATCTTGGCCTTGGAAACAGCCTCATCTGCCCCTAGCACACGTGTGTACAAGGACCTGGGCAATTATTCAATCCTGCAAATTTCCATTTCCTTTCTCTGTCAGAAGGGGTCCTGGTACCTACCTAATCAGGAGCTGGGGGGAGGACGAAAGGAAATAAAATATGTCAAATTGCTAGTGTAGTATCTGGCACAAAGGAAGTGTTCAAATTCTAGTTGTCATGACGATCCATACATGTATACACGTCCCTGCAGCATCTTGGGAAGAAGCCTGTCGCCATGCTGATTCTGACACATGGTACCTGGTTGGTCTTGAGAAAGACACTTAATTTCGCCAAGTCTTGATTACTTTTTCCCATATAGTGAAAGTAATAATAGCTATCCTTTGGAGCTAGTGAGGGGATTTTCATGTATTTGTGCATTTATTTCATACGGCTGTGTCAAGCCCCTATTATGCACTAGGCAATGTTCAAGCTGCTGGAGAATCAGCAGTGAATAAAGGTGACATAACACATATAAATTGCTTGGCAGATAGCAGGAACTTAATAACTGTAAGTAACCACATGTTACAACTAATTATAGCAGATCAGTTATTACCATTCAATCAAACTTGCTTATAATTATAATTTGCATTAATATTATTTATTAAAAAATCACCATTCCCCCCCATTAGATATATTTACCTCCTTGTGCATGTGTGATTTCAATATACTGACAGTCCAAACAGCCCTTTGCAGGTTAGAGACCCCTGGGACCAAACATTTGAATTTCCAGACATTTGCATGTGTTTCATCTTCCACTGGACCTTGCGTTTGACCTCAACTCCAGTCTCTGAATTTCCATTTAATAAGAAGCTGAGTGGAAAATGAGACCTTCACCCTTGGAAATCCCTTTATTTCCACCTGTGTTTACAAAAATGATGATGCCTTGCAATGAACTTGCTCCTCTCGCAGACTTCTCAAAATGTGTTCGAGGAATCGGCAGTGATAATTTGGTTCTGAGCCCAACTCTCTCAATTTAAACGATCGCACCAGCAACTGTGAGTTTCATTTGCTTCCTGGATCCATCTGCTTCCCGGTGTATTATTAGGTCTGTGTAACAGGTCCCGAGAAGGACCTCATTAGGCACTGAGGTGATGTACTGCTTGGGCAAGAAGGAGTCTGTCTCGGTTGTTCATGAATGCCTTAATTCATTAGCTGAGCGCCGGAGCCACCCACAGATCTGCGGGATCCCTGCGTGGAGCTGGCCTGGAAGTCACATGGCCCGAACGCCGGTGGGTTAACTTCTGCCCGAAATGCAATCACGCAGAGTACCTGACCTGACTGAGTCTCTCACTTGGTTTAGCGAAGGACGAGGCCCTAAGCTCAGACCACTTCCTCCAGCCCCACACGCCACCTCCCAATTGACTCATAGCAGCAAGGACATGTAGGCCAGTGGTTTTCAGAGCTGGGTTTCGTTGGAGGGGACTTCAGGCTGATGTGGGCAGAGGTGGGGGAGGGCAGTTCTCACTCCCCACTATTTTAGGCAAGAACAGTTCTGATGATATTTGTTTCATATTTCGTTTTTCTGTGAAGTTTTGTTTTTAAAAAGTATTCCTGGGCCCATTTACTTATTTATTGTTGGAAACAACACTGGAGGGTAGTCGTTCTGTGTCTCCTCCCCTCTTAATCCTTCTCTTCCCCTCCTACGTGTGGCGATCTCAGGCACCTCTCCGCAGCTGCTCGGGGTACTGCTCCTACCTGAGAACTGGTGTCCGGGGTGACTTGAGAGGGGTATCCCTCGATCCTCTATTTCCATCAAGGTCCTTCCAAGCCGCTCCTGTTTAAGTTTTAACGTGCAGACCACTCCACTGGTTATTTCATTAAAATACAGATTCTGATTCAACAGATCCAGAGGGAGACCTGAGATGCTGTATTCCTAGCAGGTTCCCTGGTAATGCTGATGCTGCTGGCCTGGGGACCACCCGCTGCGTGGGGAAGGCCTAGGTAATTATCATGTGTTTGGTGCAGGAACACGGCCCCAACTCAAATGCCTCCTTACCCCATCACTAATTGACCTGTAGCCCCTGTGCAGAAATTCTGGAGTTGCTACTGCTTCATCATACTAGCCTGAGGGAGTGAAGGCTTCCCTACCCCAACCCCAACCAGACTAACGACTCCCCACAGTGGGAGGAACATCATGGTGGTAACCACTTGGATTTTCTCTTTCAAAATGAGAAGCAGAGGTGGGGATCTTATTGAGCACCTGCTACTTGAAAGATGCCATGTCAGGCATGTAATGTACAATAATATCACATCTGATACTCAACATTTCTGAGAGATCCATGTTTAATAGTCATTTTACCTTTAAGGGAACCACAACAGTATGGCTTATGCTGCAAAAAAACAATGGCAAACCTCCCTAAAAGTTCTTAATGACTGCTATCCAGCTTCATCCATTCCTATGAGCTTCTTGGATCATGCGGCTGGTTTATGGAACGAGTAAGATCCATGGCCAGAAATAGACCAGAAACCCCCAGCCCAGGGATCTCCTTCCTGCATGTTGCCTTTAATATCTGCAAACAACATTAGATTCTATCTACAGAGAGAGATGGATCTTTCAACTAGAGTGGCAGTGGCATCATGTCATGAAGTGGTTTTCAAATTTAGGCTTGAATATCATCTGAAGAGCTTGTTCATTTTGATTCAGATTTAGTAAACATGGGATGGAACCTATAAATACACATTTTTAACAGTGACCTGGGTGATTCTCATATAGATGCCCACAGCGTGGTCCTTTGAAAATACTGCTATGTCTTAGCAAGCCCAAGACTGGGAATCAAGAGGCCTGGATGTGAGACTTGGCTCTGTGCCCTTCATCCCTCAATCCACCCCCTCTGTCACAGTTTTCCCATTAAAAAAAAAATTGAGCTATAGCAGTGGACCTTAATCTCAGCACATTAGAATCATCTGGAAATTTTTACAACTATAAATAGCCCAACCTTGCCTCTGAGATTCCAATTCAGAGGTCTGAGGAGAGCCTGGATATCGTGTCCATTTGTTTGTTTTTCCAAAGCTCCCTAGGTAATTCCAATATATAGGTAGAATTTTGAACTTTTTTTCTTTTTTAAAACAAATCATGGTGTCACCAGATTATCCCACAAGCACCTGAGATATGCCCTCTGCTAGTCTTCCCAAGGAAGACCGTGGGAGTTGTCACCCTCTCTCAGGGTGGACAGGGCTATATTCTGCAATAAGGGGCAAAGAGAGATTTGTACATTTTTGATGATTTTGGTAGTGACTGAACATGGTAAAAATCACTTTCATCTCTTGCTCCCACTCCCTGTGAGAGCCCTGTGCCATCAATGATGACAGTATGCATAACTGTCCACTGGGCTCCTTACATTCTCTCCCTTAACTCTCAGAACACTTTTTTTCCCCCGGGAAAGTTTTTGTTTTACAAATGATGAAGAAATCTCCAAGGGGACACATGGTCTTCAGAAAATGTCACTTCTGAGGTTTTGAGTAGGGGTTTGAACCCAGATCAGTCAAGCTCAAAGTCATCTCTTTTCTCATGGATCCCCAGAACCTACTGTCTCTCCTCGGTCTGCTTCTCCTTTGCTTTCTTAATATGGTTCTTTGGAGACAGGACCTATATTGGACTTTCAGAGCTGCCATTGCTAACCACCACAGACTAAGGAGCTTAAACAACAGAAATTAATTTTCATCCTGTTCTGGAGGCTGGAAGTCCAGCCTCAGGGTGTCGGCAGGTTTGGGCTGAGTCCTCTTTCCGTGGCTTGCCGACAGCCACTTTCTCGCTGGGTCCTCACACAGCCTCTTCTCTGTGACAGTGCACTCCTAGTAGCCCATCCTCTTCTTATATAGACACCAGTCCTACTGGTTTAGGGCCTCACCCTTATGACTGCATTTACCCTAATCCCCTCTTTAGGGGCCCTATATCCAAATGCAGTCACACTGTCAGTTAGGGCTTCAACATATCCGTTTTGGGGAGACACAATTTAGTCCCTAAAAGGATCTTTGGTTTATTTTACCTCATTAACATATATGGATTAACAACCCTCACACCAGTTCATTGGATGTGGGTGAAGAAATTCTCAGTGAGCCACATTGTCAAATCCCTTTATTAAGTCAGTTTTCAGAGTATTAGATCAGCAAGCACTGGGCTAGACACTGTGGGTTCTTCACAGATAACCCCATGAAGCATACATGGGGAGGTCCCAAAAATTATGTGTCATAATTGTATGGATGTATAAATATGCATTTTTCTGGGAAGAAAATCCATAGCTCTCATTAGATTTTCAAAGATTTCATGTGACCTCCAAGAGCTTAAGCAGTGAAGAAGGCCTTTCTCAGCTCTTGAGGTCTGAGAGTCCAAATAGAGATATTCTGTGCTCTTGAGGGCTCTTAGTAGTATCCTGAAAGTAGTATCCTGAAGCTGTCATCATTCTGCTCACCCTTCAACCCCTGGGTCTAGGAAAGATTATGATTCTGGACTAACCAGGGTAGGCTTCTTAGAGGAGGTGGGCATTAGGTCTAAAACTCTGTCAGCCACACTCAGTGAGTAAGGAGAGGATAGAGGGTTTCTTACATCTGAGGTTAGGCCAGAAAATTCTGATCTTTTGATAAGAAAAGAAGGAACAGGACATCCTAGTGAGATGATTAGGATTTGCCAAACTTATAAGAGTGTGCATTTTGCAAACGTATCTTCAGGGAACAATCTCCCAGAATGACTCAGCAAAAAACAACTTTTTGAAACTTCTGTCAGGTACTCATTTTTTTCCATCCCCATCTTCATCTTTGTTGATGAAGTTGTTGCAGCCTATAGATCCTCGATCCTCTTACTTGGATGGTTTCTATATTCAACTAACTGGGTCCTTGCCTTCTCCTTTGCCGATCTCGAATCCCTGCTCCATGCTGTTGTTAGACCAGATTTTCTAAAAGTCTTTGTTTCACTCTCCTCCTTGGCATTCTGAAGACTGTTTATTTCAAGCCTATTAAAGCACTTTGCAAATAGTAATATGCTGTCTAGAATTGTAAGTAGTAGTTATGTCTTCCTGTTAGAAGGAATTAGAGGTATCCGTTCTTTTCAAGCACGTTCACAAATAACTAAGTAAACCATAACATGGGTCAAACATCATCCTCTGGCTCTGAAATGTGGTAGGTGATGATGGTAGAATTAATAGCCAATTTTTTTTTGAGTTCTTACCATTTTCTAAGGCTATTTTTACCATTTTGTGCCTATGAACTAAATTTACCTTGCCAAGAATCTTGCACAGTAGATACTCGCTGTTATTCTGATTTATATGTAAAAGAGCTGAGACAGTAAGGGGTCTAAGACCCGAGAGCTAGTAGAGGTTGAAGACAGGATCCAAACCCAGGTAATCTGGATCTAATATTGCAAGAAGAGCATTGAAAGAAAATATGAAAATAGTAACTTGATGGAATGAGCACTGGGTGTTCTATGCAACTGATGAATCACTGAATTCTACTTCTGAAACTAATAAAACACTATATGTTAATTTAATTGAATTTAAATAAAAATAAATAAATAAAAAGAATATAGTTATATTGTATAAAATCACTTTAAAACTATCTTTCAAATTCCTTTTTTAAAAAAAAATTGTTTATTTGAAAGAGAGAGCGAGCATGAGGTGAGGGGAGGGCAAAGGGAGAGGGAGAAGCAGACTCTCGGCTGAGCAGGGAGCCTGATGTTGATGCGGACCTGGGTCCCAGGACCCTGAGATCATGACCTGAGCCAAAGGTAGATGCTTAACTGACTGAGCACCCACTGCCCCTATCTTTCAAATTTCTAATTAAGTATACTTTAATTCTCTTTCTTTGATAAAGGTTTATCAGTAGAATTTATTTATGTTTCCTGGCCATTGTTAGAGACTCTGGAGACTCATAAATAGAACCTGGGGAAGGAATTGAAAAGAGTATGTAGATTTGTTGAAGGTAATTGAACAAGAATTGTGAGAGAAAGGGGCTGGGGAGCAAAGGAGTTAATTAGCATGCTTAGGACATAGGAAAATGTATTAGGTGGCCATTGCTATAATAATGCTGCATAACAAATTACTCCCCAGATTTCGGTGGTTTACAGCAGACACTTATTTATCCCTCAGAGTTCTGCAAGTCAACTGGGAGACTGGTTCAGGCTTGAGTTGGTTCAGGTTGGTTCTATCTATCCGTCATTGTAGAACTCAGGTCTTAAGCCACAGTGTTTACAAGACTATTATCTTCCTAAGATATAAGGCAGGAGTGGAAGAGACAAAGTCAGACAACAGAAGCCAAATGCAAAGCCTCTGCTTGCTTTATATTCACACACATTTAATTGGTCAAGCAAGTCACATGCCCAAGACCCAAGTCCTCACAGAATAGAAAAGTAAAATTTGTCCTCAGTGAATGATGACAGAGGTTGGAAAGGAAGGAAAATTATTACAGTCTGCCATAGAGAGATAAACTGAGGTTGAAATAAATCCTACCTAGTGAAAGGCAGTATGACTATCCTTCCTAGAGGGGGTAAGACACATCCTAATGGGAATGAATATTAAACTTAAACAGACAAAAACATCACCACTGGGTGGTACTCTTATTCCAGGATGGCTTTTTGCAGGAGAGATGTACTTGAATGGACCAATTTTCAATAGGACATTACAAGTAGGATTTTTATAACTTAACTCAAGCTGTGAATACATTTTCATTTCTATTTCACGATATTAACATGTGTAAAATACTCAAAACAGTGCCGGGAAGAGAATACTGCTATGAGAGTTTGCTATGATGATGATGGTGATGATGATAAAGGTGATGATAATGTCAAAATTGTGGGGCATATTTGTTCTTTTTTTTAAGATTGATTATCTATCTATCTATCTATCTATCTATCTATCATCTATCCATCTATCTATCATCTATCTATTTATTCATAAGAGACACAGAGAGAGGCAGCGATGCAGGCAAAGGGAGAAGCAGGCTCCCTGCAGGGAGCCTGATATGGGGCTCAATCCCAGGACCCCGGGATCACACCCTGAGCCAAGGCAGATGCCCAACCACTGAGCCACCCAGGTGCCCCAGGCTTATCTGTTCTTTGTATATTTCCTTTCTCCTACTTAAACTCAACAACAGTTTTGGCAAGATATCCCCAAATGCTTCATCCTAATGAAGACCTTCTCTAGATCTCATGACCAAGAATAGAAAGTAGTGCTCATATTGGACGTTTTTAATAATATAATTTTGTCCAAAGCATTAAGGATGAGTTACAAAGAGATTTGGGGGATTTAATGAAAAGTGGGAAAGAAATATTTCTCTTCCATCCACATAATTTTGTTTTTTTAAGATTTTATTTATTTATTCATGATAGAGAGAGAGAGAGATAGAGAGAGAGAGGCAGAGACACAGGCAGAGGGAGAAGCAGGCTCCATGACGGAAGCCTGACGCGAGACTCGATCCTGGGACTCCAGGACGGTGTCCTGGGCCAAAGGCAGGCGCTAAACCACTGAGCCACACAGAGATCCCCCATCCACATCATTTTAATTGTCAAATATAAGATAGCTTCTACTTAAAGGGAATAAAGTAGGGAGAGAAATTGGCTCTAACAATGTTGGCAAAAGATATGGCCAAGCATGGCCCAGTCCAGGAAGAGCATTCTATGTGTAGCTACAAAACAGGTAATCTTTAATTTATTGAAGTTGGATAAAATCTTTAAAAAGTACACCGATCTTGTAAATAATCAAATTAAGTAGACAGTGTCCCAAAATATTTAGCCATTTTTCCCCTGAGAGGTCTCCCACATAGAAAGAAAATAGAAAACTTACTTTCAAAAAATATATAAGTAAGAATTAAAGGTCAAGGACCTAATAGTATCAGGAAAAAAACAACCTTGAGATTGTAGGGGTCTATTCATCATCATGTTTCCTTTCTGTTTGAAATACTAAATAAGAATTTGTTTGGAAAGAGAAAATCTTCCAACTCCCTATCCTCATAGGTTTGGCATTAAAGCTAATATGTTTTTTTTTTTTCTTAATGAATGCGTCTAATCAGAAAAGAGTCACAGAATCCTGAAATGTCTGCACTGACAGCCCTTGAAGACCACTCTGAGACACGGAGAGGGAGTTTTTATGTCACTTGTTGAAGTTTACAGTTAGTGACAGAGCAGGGACAAATCACTCATAGGTGTGTGCATTTTTTTAAAGATTTTTATCTATTTATTTGACAGAGAGAAAGCAAGCACAAGCAGGGGGAGCAGCAGACAGATGGAGAGGGAGAAGCAGGCTCCCTGCTGAGCAAAGAGCCTGATGTGGGACTGGATCCCAGGACCCTGAGATCATGGCCTAAGCTGAAGGCAGATGCTTAACTGACTGAGCCACCCAGGTGCCCCTTACCTAGATGTTTTTATTCTAAGTCCAGAGTCCAGTATTGAGTTAGATTTAATATAGTTTTCCCCCAACTGCTTCTTTTTGGGAAAATTACTCTGTTTTCATTTTCCTTGTCAATAAAATGGTAAGACTAGATCAGTGGCTTTACCAAGGATATACCTTCCACTTCTTTTGAGACATGCCTCATGGAGAAACATTTCCTTTGTTATTATTATTTTTTGTATCATGTTCAAAGACTTACCAGTCAAAGGTATCAAGGAAAATTTGGGGGAGGAGAACTTTTGGGGATTCCACATTTAACATATTGAACATCAGTCAGAGATTTCTTATTGGTCTCCATTCCATTCAAGATTTATTATTTTTCTAGAAATGGAAGCAAAAATAAACTACTAGTGCTACACCAAAATGAATAGTTTTTGCACGGCAAATAAACTATTAACAACAACAAAAAAGGTAGCCTAGTAAATAGAAGGAGAATTTGCAAATGACATATTCAATAAAGGGTTAATATCCAAAATATACAAAGAACTTATACAACCCAACACTAAAAAAAAAAAAAAAAATCGGATTTTAAAAGTGGGCAGAGGACCTGAATAGACACTGTACCAAAGAAGACATACAGATGGCTCACAGACCCATGAAAAGATGCTCAGCATTGCTCATCATCAGGGAAATGCAAATCAAAACCCAAATGAGATAGCACCTCATACCAGGCAGAATGGATAGTGTTAAGGAGACAAGAATTAGCAAGTGTTGGCAAAGTTGTGGAGAAAAAGGAACCCTCATACACTGTTGGTGGGAATATAAGTTAGTGCAACCACTGTAGGAAACAGAATGGAGGTTCCTCAAAAAAAATTAATTTTTTAAAAAAGATTTTATTTATTTATTCATGAGAGACACACACAGAGAGAGAAAGAGAGAGAGAGAGAGGCAGAGACAGGCAGAGGAAGAAGCAGGCTCCATGCAGGAGCCCAATGTGAGACTTGATCCTGAGTCTCCAGGATCAGGCCCTGGGCTGAAGGCAGCACTAAACTGCTGAGCCACCAGGGCTGCCCAGGTTCCTCAAAAAAATTTAAAAAATAGAAGTACCATGTGATCCAGTAATTTACTACTGGATATTAACCCCCCAGAAAATGAATTCAGAAAGATGTGTATCCCTATGTTTATTGAAGCATTATTTACAATATCTAAGGTATGGAAGCAATGCAAGTGTCCATTGATAGATGAATGGATAATGATACTGTGCACATATATGATGGAATATTATTCAGCCATAGAAAGAATGAAATTTTGCTATTTGTGACGGCTTTGATGGACCTAGAGGATATGATACTAGGTGAAATAAGTCAGACCTAGAAAGACAAGTATGGTGTGATTTTAGTTACATGTGGAATCTAAAAAAATCTAAAGGACAAATAAAAACTCTTAAATACAGAGCACAAACTGATAGTTGCCAGAGAGGAGGTTGGTAGGAGAATGGGCAAACTAGAGAGAGGGGATTAAGATATAAAATCTCCAGCTACAAATAAGTCAGAGGTGAAAAGTACACCATAGGGAGTATAGCCAATAGCATTGTAGTACCACTGTGCCCCGACAGATCATGGTGACCACTGAGAAATGCATAGAATTGCCTATTTAATATGTGGCCCACCTGAAACTAACACAACCCTATATGTCCATTGCACTTCAATAATTTAGCAGATGATTGTTTTTCTGGATGAAAAGTTTTTGCTGAAATTTCTCAGAGAATTAAGCTTTAAAAGGCATCCTATTTAGGATGATGGAGCTATGTTCAACCTTCTGAATTTACATAAATGTAGTTAATAGACAATTATTCAGTGCATGCTTTCTGGTGCATGAATCAGTAGTTCGAAGTTTGAATCTCAGAGATTCTTAATTTTAATTGTTAGAAAATATTCCACATTTGTCTCTCTTAATCTTTACTATTAAACTTTCTTGACTAATCTGCCTCCGGTCTCTCACCTACTGTGTTCATTGTCTAAAAACAGACATTTAAAGAAATCAGTGATAATCATTCTTTCAGTAAAGCTAGAAAAGTTCCGAGCTACCCTCCTGCCCCATCTTCAGATGAGGACAGTGAAATTGAGTGACTGAATGACTTATTCAAGACTTCCATGAATAATTTCTATTTGCAAGTTACGATCTTCAACTCATTCCTGGTTTTCCCCATGCCACAAAACCCTTCTCACAGCAGCTGTGAGGAAAGACAAACTAACTCCTTAGTCCTCCATCCTGTTTGCTTCAAGGACTGAAGGGAGTTTCATTATTAATCACTTATATATTGTCTCTACACCGCCTGCCTCCTTATTAATCACCTCCATGGAATCTACTGCTATTAATCATCAAATGTGTGTCTGAGCATTACCGGTAATTATCTTTGAATGTTTGTTACCTGTCAGTTTAATTACTTGTTTTCCCCCAGGAGTACAGACTGATTCAGGTCCCTGACTCTGCTGTGTGTGTGTGTGTGTTAATGTGTTTACCTTGTACTTGATTCTGTGTGTGTGTGTGTTTGTGTTCCTTTTAGATCCCAATTACCTTCACATGAAGTAAAATTATATTTCAAGTAAGTATTCCTAATCCTTGGCCACCCATGAAACCACATACTTCTTGTTCAATGTGAAGGCAGGAAGTCAGGTATGATCTTTGATTCCCCCTGGACTTCATCGTATATCTTCCACAACAATTCTTTGAAGTCCTGTATAAACTGATTGATTTTACTTCTCCAGGAATAAGCACTGTATGTACCTGGGGGTTTTATTTGTGTGTATGTGTGTGTGTTTAATCCACCTGGTGCTTGTGGGGATCAGAAAAGAATGAGACCAAAATTCATAATCTGTACTTGTCCACTCCTCTTAGAGTAACTACCCCAAGGAAGGCTCTACACCCTCACTTTTGAATGGGTGGGAGAGGAAAGATAGTTTATGTGTCTTAACAGTGCCCAAAGTGTTTAGAAATACACTGCAAAGAGTGCCCAAGGTGTGTTCAGGACAGAAGAACAAATTAAATAAATGTTCAGTTCTCTGAGGAGGGCATTTCACTAGAGAAGAAGAGTGCCTGCCATCCAGGAACGTAAAAAGCCATATGGTTGGAGACAGAGGGGGAGAAAAGAAAGAAACTAACATTTGTTGACTATCCACATGTGCTATTTTATTTTATCCTACCAATGATGTGTAGGATATGTAGAATATGTGTAGATCCCATTAACTCAGAAAAATTGCCCAAGTACACTCAGGTGGGAAGTAACAGAACCAGAATTTAAATGATGATCCTCCGGATTCCAAAAATCCAAATTCTTGCTGCTATACCAGGGTTGCCTCAAGACAAAACCACGCGCGTGAATAACATTAGATAATAAACAAGTATAAAAATTAGAAGAAACACAGATAACTCTCAAACTCAGAAGAGGGGTTCAGATACTTCTGGATGGGTTGTCCAGAGAGCCTCATGAAGATGATATTTGAACTGAAGAACATGTAGAATGTAAGGTCTAAGCAATTCCAGCGTGTGCCCTTGTATGCTCAATCCTTCCTGGAGGCTTAAAAGCCTGGAAAGTTTTCAGCTTTCCATGGAACTTCATGAAGTCTACGATGTATCTTAGCACTGAGGCTTTGGAACACAGACAGGTAGGCTGCCGTGAAGATGTGCTGTCTTTTTGTTAGCTGGACATTGACTGGAGGAAGTGCTGTTAAACACACACACACACACACACACACACACACAATTATTTAATCCACTTGTTGTAGGAAGGTATTTCTCTTTTCCTCACTACTGAAGACCTCTCCTACTAAATATCTGAAAGTGTTTAGTTTCCAAGACATCTCCCCAAACCAATGTATCCATTTAGTGAGTATTTATTAGGTGCATCCCCTCCATGCCCCACACTGTCCCATCTACACTGGGATTTGTAGAGACGCACTTTGGGAGATATAAGGCATGTCCCTGGGGTATATGGCAACTGTAGTTTACATATATTGATCTTAATATGTGTCTGGAATTATTCTAAACACATTTCTAGATTTGTTATCTCATTTAATTGGTTCAACTGAGAAGGCTCAAGTAGAATTGAAGTTTGATTGTCTCTCATGTCATGGTACCCGGCAGATGAATTGGTTGTTGGAATTCAATCTGAGTCAATGAATCTAAAAGCATTTTCTAAATTGTAAAATGCTATTTGGACTTAAAGAGGAGGTGCTGGGGATTCCATGTAGGGCAGCTGGTAACTTGGGGAGCAGATTTGGGATAGTGAAGACTTGAAAAAATCAGATAGTGGAGTATAGAGTTTGTATGATGAGTTCCTGCTTACAGATGCGACAATTAAGTCTCTGCAAGGCCAGGGGATGTATTCAAGGTCATACTGCCAATGAATTAGGGAAATGCTGGATCTAGTGCTCTTTCCTCCAACCCAATACCACCGACCAAGAATACATCCAAGCTAAAGGGAACACTAAAGAGAATGCAGTGGGGTGGATTAGACAGCCTTAGTTATGGGTCAACATCTTCATTTGCTCTAGTACCATCATTATTCCTCAGATGAAAATCAAGGGCACAGACCACTCTAAGTTGTAATTTGAAGGGAAAAAAATGAAAGCAATGTGTTATCTTGTATATCTAGAACGCCTACTATGTGTCAGGCACTGTGCTAGAAGTTTGTCATGTCCTCCTCTGACAGCCTCATAAGCAAAGTACATTTATACTCAGGTTAATAGATGGAGATACAGTAGAGGCCCAAAGTTACACAATTGGTAAACTGTGAAGCAGAGATTCAAACTCAAATCTGCCTGCCCCAAGTCTGCTCTGTCTCCATTCTAACACCGGGCTTTCACTCAAGTGGAATAAATTTGTCATATGAATTGTTTTCCGGTCCTTACCAGGTATCATTTCCAAATGTGACCATAACCACTTACTCAAGGTGTAAGAAAGGTTTTTTAACTGTGAGGAAGTATTATTTTGGGGGATAAGATTACAGCTTTCTAGCTTTTTCCTTAGAAGTAGGTTCTTCCTTCAATAGGTAACACTACATGACTTCTGAGCAGAACAGAAACTCTAGAAAAAAATTTTTCTGAAGGTCAGATCTTTGACATGATGAATCCATATGCTTGGTACATCCTTAGAAGGTATCTTCTCCCCTTGATATCAGTGGGATTCTGATATCTTATTGGCATTTGGCAGATACAGCTGCTGGCAAATTGTTGTTACAAAGTCTGGCCTACTTTGGAGGATTCCCTATGGCAGACCCAGGAGTGATTCATTCTGTAATCTGGGCAAAGTCCAATGTGCTTCATTTTTCTTGTATAGATGCTGAATTAAAATCCCCTATGGAGAAATTGGATACCTTTTGTTGAATTATTTGTTACTGTAGTTTTATATCTTCATATTTAGACCTGATAATATCTGACAATATGTGCTTAAATGAAGATCATATTTTACGCATCGAAGGAACCAAATTCCCTTCCCCCCAGAATTACCCAGTTCACTTTCCATTTTCTTCTCTGATTGTTCTTATGTCAACTATTTAATTGAGATGTTAAGGTCCTGCACAGCTCTGAGTGGCAATTTTAAACCAGATTTCTCTATAGACTTGGGACCTAGCAGCATTTGTGAGATGAGGCTGATCCAATTATCTAGGCTGAAAACTCTGGAGAGATAAGATTTTCCAAACTGTGATGTTATGTCCAGTGTACTCTCTTGGTTAAAAATAAACATTTCTAGGTTATGAGATCTTTGTTCAAGTTGGTTATGTAATTGGGGGAGGAAAAGGGACATGTCCTTTTGAAGCTGAAGTGGAGTATGTAACATCTTATTGCTACAGTCACTTTTTAATTATGTTTTTTTTTCACTTAATTAAAAAAACTATCTTGCTCTTAAATTTAAATTACCTGGGAATTCGGTACCCTTTCCATTTTGCTTTATCATAGGCCTCTGCATAGCATACCAAAAACTCTGTGCAGGATAGAAACTTAATATGCCTCCTTCCTTTATAGATCAACTAATTGAAGCAGAGTTGCAGGTGCTTTGCTCAAGATCACATAGGAAGTTTAGTGACAGAGCCATGAAGAGTAGAATCCAGGTTCCCCGGTTCTGTCTTTACAACATTCTCCACAAGGTTACTGAGTTGCTTTTATTATTTTTCTAATCTGATAATAAGCACATTTCATTATTTCTGGCATTCATTTATTCCATTCATCTGTTATACATTTGATGATTTGAAGACTATGAAGATATCATTATGAGGGTCACCAATCTCCCTCTGTAATTTTAAAAAAACATGGTGTATCTGTATTGATTAGGGTTATTGATTATAAGTTTACTCTGGTTACATAAGAATAGAGAAACATGTTGGGAGGATCTCTCAGGGTATCCCAGAGAATTAGATACAGAATTAAGCAAGAACCAGGTAGCTCTAGAAGGAAGGTAAAAATTATTACCTCAAAAAACAGATAAATGATTTGGAAAAATCAGAGAGTGGAGCAAACAGACATCATGGCAGCTCTGTGTAAATAAAGGAATGCTTTCTGGAGGACGTGGAATTTGAGCAGATCCTTCAAGAAGAGGGAGGATTTATATGTATTGAGATAGATAAGGGGAAAACATAATTTTTGGTAAGAGCTCAAGGTCATTTTTATGGAACTCAACACATGCGCACATGAAATAGTTGGGTGATGCTGGTAGGTCCGTATGTGATGAAGGGCCAAAGTGAAGGGTACCAATATCATGTCAGCTGTTCATACCCAAGTCCATTTTGACCCAACTTGAGTCAAACTTGGTTGTTTTGAAATGTCTTTTCCATCTTCTTGCTGTCTTTTCCCCTTCTAATAAGTACTTTTCTTACTGCTTTTCCTCTTCCTGTTCCTTTGCCCTACTTACCTCCTTTTCGTTGTTCTTCTTGCCGAGTATCTGTGCTATGATGATTAGCCTTATTTTTGGGATATTAAATTTGGTATAAAAATCACCTACTTTTGGGGTCTCTGGGTAGCTCAGTCAGTTGGAAATCAGATTCTTGATTTTCAGCTCAAATCAAGATCTCAGGGTTGTGTGATGGAGCCCACTCCACGCTCAGCAAGGAGTCTGCTTAGGATTCTCTCCCCCTCCACCTTCCCTTGATTGTGCGTTTTCACTCTCTCTCTTTCTAAAATAAATAAACCTTGTTTTAAAAATCACCTACTTTTGAGTTCTAATTCTGGCATGACAATGTGAGAAGTTTCATAGACAGATTTCCCATAGAAACATTCACTCACTCCCTAATCCCAGTAAGATAGAAACTGGACTTTAGACTTATGCTATCAGGAACACAGGAATCCCCTGTGTTATCTCCCTCAGGCCCCTGGTCAAGGGGTTTTCTCCCCAGGGGGAACACTCTGTCAGCATTTCTCATTCTGCTCTCAGCTACCTGTTGTTGAGGTTTTATGTGTGCAGCCAAGTGGTGACTGCTCCCTTCTTCTCCTCAGCACCCCCTCACACCCCATATTGGATAAAGGCTCTACTTTGGGCACATACCACTGAAAATACCGAGACACCAATCTCCTTTGTCCCAGTTTGTAAGGCAGTGGTTCCCTGCTGAAAGAAGCAGACCGAGAAGACCTGCCACCCCCATCCACTGAGCACTCAGCCCCTAAATCAGGGAGGTGGTGTCACTCAGCTAAAAGCATGGCATCATTCCAAACCCCAGTTATAGAGCCCTGGCTCAGAGGTTTTGCCTAGAGGAAGAAGCAGGCCTTAACATGGACAGTTCTAATCTCTTCTCAAAGGAATGAACTACATTTACAAAAGAATGTGGAAAATTTCCCAGATGACTTTCTAGGGGAATTTTACCAAACATTTAAAGAAGAAATAATACCTCTTCTACTGAAGCTGTTTCAAAAAAACAGAAATGGAAGGAAAACTTCCAAACTCTTTCTATGAGGCCAACATTACTTTGATCCCCAAACCAAAGACCCCATCAAAAGGGAAGATTACAGACCAATATCCCTGATGAACATGGATGTTAAAATACTCACCACGATAATATCCAATAGGATCCAACAGTACATTAAAAGGATTATTCACCATAGCCAAGTGGGATTTATTCCTGGGACGCAAGGGTGGTTCAACATTCGCAAATCAATCAATGTGATAGATCACATTAATAAAAGAAAAGACAAAAACTATATGATCCTCTCAATTGATGCAGAAAAAGCATTTGACAAAATACAGAATCTTTTTTTGATTAAAACTCTTCAAAGTGTAGGGACAGAAGGAACTAACCTCAATTTCAAAAAACCCATCTACGAAAAGCTCACAGGGAGTATCATTCTCAGTGGAGAAAACCTGGGAGCTTTTCCCCTAAGATCAGGAACACGACAGAGATGTCCAGTCTCACCACTGCTATTCAACATAGTACTAGAAGTCCTGGCCTCAGCAATCAGGCAACAAAAAGAAATAAAAGGCATTCAAATTGGTAAAGAAGAAGTCAAACCCTTACTCTTCACAGAAGACATGATATTGTACTTGGAAAACCCAAAAGACCCCACTCCAAAATTGCTACAACTCAGACAGGAATTCAGCCATGTGGCAAGATACAAAATCAATGCACAGAAAACAGTTGCATTTCTATATATTAAAAATAAGATTAAAGAAAGAAAAATTAAGGAATCGATCCTATTTACAATTGCACCAAAACCCATAAAATACCTAGGAAGAAACCTAACAAAAGAGGTAAAGGATCTCTACTCTAAAAACTACAGAACAGTTATGAAAGAAACTGAAGTAGACACAAAGAGATGGAAAACCATTCCATGCTCATGGATTGGAAGAATTAATGTTGTGAAAATGTCTATGCTACCCAGGACAATCTAAATATTCAATGAAATCCCTATCAAAATACCATCAAAATTCTTCACAGAGTTGGAACAAATAATTCTAAGATTTTTGTGGAACCGGAAGAGACCCAGAAAAGCCAGAAGAATGTTGGGAAGAAAAAAAGATAAAGCTAGTGGCAACACAGTGCTCTACTTCAAGCTGTATTACAAAACAGTGATCGTCCAGACAGCAGAGTAGTGGCACAAAAACAGACACATAGATCAATGGAAGAGAATAGAAAACCCAGAAATGGACCCTCAACTCTATGATCAACTAATCTTTGACAAATACAGTAGAGAAAAGACAGTCTCTTCAATAAAATGGTGTGGGGATAATTGGACAGCCACATGCAGAAGAATGAAACTAGACCATTCTCCTATTCCATACACAAAGATAAACTCCAAATGGATGAAAGACCTAAATGTGAGACAGGAATCCAAAATCCTAGAGAAGAACACAGGCAGCAACCTTTTTTATCTCAGCCACAGCAACTTCTTGCAATACACATCTCTAAAGGCAAGGAACAGAAAAGCAAAAATAAACTATTAGAGCTTCATCAAGATAAAAAGATAAAAAGCTTCCGCACAGCAAAGGAAACAGTCAACAGAACTAAAAGGCAACCTATAGAACGGGAGAAGATATATGCAAATGACATATCAGGTGATGGGCTAGTATCCAAGATCTATAAAGAACTGATCAAACTCAACATCCAAAACAAAACAAAACAAAACAAAACAAAAATCCAGTAAGAAATGGGCAGAAGTCAAGAACAGACATTTCTCCAAAGATAACATACAACATGATTGCTTCAGTAGCACATATACAAAGAGAACAATACAAATGGCCAACAGACACATGAAAAGATGCTCCACATCACTCATCATCAGAGAAATTAAAATCAAAACCACAATGAGATGCCACTTTACACCAGTGAGAATGGCTGAAATTAACAATACAGGAAACAACAAATGGCATCGAGGATGTGGAGAAATGGAAACCCTCTTTCACTGTTGGTGAGAATGCAAGCTGGTGCTGACACTGTGGAAAGCAGCATGGGGGGTCCTCAAGAAGTTAAAAATAGAGCTACCCTATGACCCAGAAACTGCACTACTGAGTATTTACCCCAAAGATACAGATGTAGTGAAACAAAGGAGCACCTGCTCCCCAATGTTCATAGCAGCAACGTCCACAATAGCCAAACTGTGGAAGGAGCTGAGATGTCCTTCAACAGATGAATGGACAAAGAAGATGTGAGATATTCTTTATGTATTCATCTACATAAAATGGAATATTACTCAGCTATCAGAAAGGATGAATACTTATCATTTACATTGGTGTGGATGGAACATCCATTGACATGGATGGGGGTATTATGCTGAGTGAAATAAGTCAATTGAAGAAAGACAATTATCATACGGTTTCATTAATATGCAGAATATTAGAAATAGTGCAAGGGACCATAAGGGAGGGGAAGGAAAACTGAACGAGAAAAAAATAAGAGAGGAAAATAAATCATGAGAGACTCTTAATGCTGGGAAACCAACTGAGGGTTGCTGAAGGGGAGATGGGGGGGTAACTGGGTGACTTAAGGAGGGCACGAGTGTGATGAGCACTGGGTGTTAGACACAACTGATAAATTACTGAAAACTACATCTGAACCTAATTATGTACTATATGTTGGCAAATTGAATTTAAATTAAAAAATTCTTTTTTTTTTTATTTAAAGGAGAATTTCAAGTTCAAGAGCACTCTCAAAAATAGTGCACATTTGATGAATGGTAATTGGGAAGATACTGGTAGGTGCAATGGAAATACAGGTTAAAGTGTAGGCCTGAAAATTATAAAAATGAACCAAATAGAAATTCTAGAGTTGAAAAGTATAATAACTGAAATGAAACAACTGCTAGATTGTTAGATGGATTGGAAGACTTGAAAATGATTAAATGGCAATATTTTCTAAATTGACCTATAGACTCAAGGCAATCCTAATCAATATCCCAGCTGGCTTCTTTGTAGAAAATGAAGAGCTGATCCTAAAATGTGCATGGAATTTCAAGAGACTCATGGGTAACAAAACAATCTGAAAAAGAACAACAAAATTGGAGGATTGAAATTTCTTGATTTCAAAACACACTATGAAGCAACAGGAATCAAGACAGTGCAGTGTTGGTGTAAAGGTAGATATGTAGATTAGTATGGTAATCGAATTAAAAGTTCAGAGATAAAGCTGTGTGTCTGTGTGACAAATGATTTTCAATAAAGACACCAGGACAATTTAATGGGAAAAGATGAGTCTTTTCAACAAATGGGGGTAAAAAAATCTGGAAAGCCACATGCAAAAGAATGAATCCTTACCTCACATCATTTACAAAAATTAACTCAAATGTATCAGAGATGTAAATGTAGGAGCTAAACCTATAAAAAAAAATTTAAGATTTTATTTATTTATTCATAAGAGACACAGAGAGAGGCAGAGACATAGACAGAGGGAGAAGCAGGCTCCGTGCAAGGAGCCCGATGTGGGACTCAATCCCAGCACCCCAGGGTCACGACCTGAACCACCCAGGTGTCCAAAACTATAAAATTCTTATAAGAAAATATAGTGATAAATCCTCATGACCATGGATTTTAGATATGACATCAAAAGCATGAACATAATACTTTGGAGTCCAAAACATGAAATATTTGTGCTTCAAAGGACACTATCAAGAAAGTGAATGTAACCCATAAAATGAGAGAAAATATCTACCAGTCATGTATTTGGTGGGACTAGAAGTCAGAAAATACATAGAACATTTACATCTCAATAAGAAAGACACAACCCAATTCAACATGGACAAAGAACGTAAATAGATATTTCTCCAAGGAAGATATAAATGACCAATAACCACTTGAGAAGATCCCAGACATCATTAATCATCAGGAAAATGCAAATCAAAACAAAGCTGTTGGGGCGTGTGGCTGGCTCAGTTGGTGAAGCATGCAACTCTTGGTTTCAGGTTTGTGAGTTCAAGCTCCACATTGAATGTAGAGATTACTTAAAAAATAAAAAATCTATAAAAAGACCCAAGCTGTTTAGGGCCCCAGTGACAGTTTAGTAATATATTATTGAAGCTACTCCCAGGGTGCCTGTGTGGTTTAGTCAGTTAAGCATCTGCCTTCAGCTCATGGACTTAACCCTACATCGAGCTCCCGGCTCAGTGAGGAGTCAGCATCTCCCTCCACCGCTGCCCCTCCTCCTGCTTGTGCTCGCTTGTTCTCTCAAATAAATAAAATCTTAAAAAAGAAAAGCTACTCCTTGACACATGGACTGGATCTCAACTAATGATACTGGTGGTGATGATAATAAGAATCATACTGAATTTGTCTTATTCAAAATCTTAAAAAGATTTATGTATTTATTGGATAGAGAGCAAGAGAGAGTGCAGAGGGGAAGGGCTGAGGGAGAGTGAGAGAGAACCTTAAGCAGACCCATGCTGACCATAGGGCTCGTCATGAGGCTAGATCTCACAACACCAAGATCACAATGCCAAGATCACGACCTGAGCCAAAACCAAGAGTTGGATGCTTACCTGACTGCACCACCCAGGTGGCCTTATTTTATTTCAAAGGTTTAAAACCCTCCTTGTCAGTCTTGTTGTCTCTCTCCTTGTTCATCTTTCTTCCCCCAGGCATTCTGTGATGGTTCTCCCCTCTTCTATGTTAAAGGGTTTCCCCATTGTCTATCTACTCATTTGTTGGTTTATTGTATAAATACAGTGTATAAATATACGGCTTGGATTAAAAAAGAAACCTGGATTTAAGTTCCATCTCTTTCAGGTTTAATTGTATGAAAAAGCATATTGGTGAGGTCTTAGTTTTCACAAAGAAAAATATGGAAACCAGAGCTTCCTTTCTTGGAAACTTGACTCCATAAAAGAGACAAATGGTGAGGCATGGCCAAACCATGGGAAGTTGGTCCAGTCAAGCTTTCTAAAACTTGACCCAATTATCAAAGTATTTTTTTGTCCTCGCGGTAGTGATAGGATTGGTAGTGACGTGAGATGATGAAGACATGCTGTGGGCCAGCATTTTTAGAGCTAGATCCTGAATTATTGAGTTCTCTGTGTGTGCTTTTTCTTTCTCTTTGATTCCTTGCTGTTGACTGTTCACTTTTCCTCTGTACCCTCTTATTTCCAGGTCTTTCATCTTCTTCAATAAATTAGCTCCCATGCTATGACCCCAGAACTCCTCTCTTTACCTGCCAGTTGACTATATTAACTGTTCAGAAGCATGCGTCCTGTTTCCATGGGACTGATTTGCCCCTATCTGCAGTTTGTGTTTGCATCACCTAAATCTGCTGGTGAGACTAGTTAGATGGACTTAAACTCACCAGACAGACCATAGTTAAGTTCACGGACTGAATCTCTATCCCTGCCATGTTACTTCCCATTGATCACAGGTGGGAGTATAGATATTTCTCTGCACTCTACCGCCACCTTGACCAAGAAGTCTAAAACAAACTTTAACATGGATGCAGCATTGAGTCCCATTTTCCCACATGAAGGACAGAACAACTCAAAACACAGAATGGTGACCCTATCACTGCCTCCCGTGTAAAGAGATATAGGTGAGCTTAAAGATGCTATAGATCAGCACTGAGCAACTTACAACCATATGCTGCCCCAAAGCTTTGCCATATGGCTCTGAGTCTAATTTCAAACTCACTTTTCAGCACATTTAAAGGTGAAGGAGTTAGACGGAAAAGGGGGGCCTCTGTGGAAACCACCTACCACAAGCAGAAGAGAGATTTTAGAGTGGCCAATCCTCTAGCATGTGTTCTCCAGCTGGACTGGGACAGAGGCAGAAGCAAAGGCTTGTGATTGGTGGAAATAAAGCAAAAGCTGTTGAGAGGCCCCAAGGCACCTGGGGCCTTATCATGCAGCCCTGACCAAGGACTCCCAGACCACCTTACTAGAAGGAAATACAGAGAGCATTCACTTCAGTTCTTAGAGATTGAGTCTTTTTCCTTTCAGTGGCATGACTTTGAGCATCATATTGTGCTTTGTTGTAGTGATTTGGTTTGGGGTAATTGTGTTATCAATAATTTTCCAATTTTTACTCTTTAAAAATGTATTCTGCTATCAAGTGTATTCATATATTTTCCTCTCTCTCTTTTTCTCCCCTCCGTCCCCTCTTCTCCCTTCTCCCAACTCGCCTCCTTTCCCCCTCCACCCCTTCCCTCCCTCCCTCTCTTCCTTCCTTCCTTTCCTCCTTACTATTTCTTCCTTCCTTCTTTCTTTTCCTCCTTCTACCATTAGTTCGTTTCCCCCCCTACAATGTAGGGGAAATGCTATGTAAAATACATACATGTGCAAAGTAAGCTTCCTGCCCTGGAGGAGTTCCTGGTTTTGAGGGGGCTTATGAACGATGATAAAATACCTTTCTACACAGATAAGTATACATAAGGGCCAGGGCAGTATTTCTAAAGAAATTCAGAGCAAAATGAAGTCACTTTGACCTGGTATGTGTAAGTATGTGGAGCTGGGGACAGGGGATGCTGAAGAGGGAACCAGAGAAGCAGATGGAGGTCAGTTTTGAGCTGATCTGGAACATTGGAAGACAACTTTTCTCCCCACACAGCCTGAGCCACCACCTTCTTTCCATATTCAATTCTAGCAGGCCCAGTTAAGGTGATATACGCTCCTTTCTTGAAGGAAATAGGTTGTGGGACTCAAACCCCAACATACAAAGTTAGTGGGAGCGCCATCCGCCATTTACTTTGTATCTCCTCAAGTCATAGGAAACTAACTCAAAGATGTAAGATATTAGAAAATCAACCCAGAATAAGCTCTCTGTTATCAGAAGGTGGATTGAGTGTTACTCTTCCACAAGCGATGAGAAATTTCCACCAAGTAATAACATAAATCAAAATAATACTTCTTAAAGTTGCCATGGTCTGAGCCCACATTATCGCATTTTTCCCTTATGAGAACCATTGTACAGAGAAAGAAACTAAGACTTATTGAATTTAAGTGACTTGGTTGAAGTCACACAGCTGGGAAGTGATGAAGTATTAGAAGCGAAGATTCCCAATAGAATGCACAGCCCATGCATTTCAGTTATTATTTCATGCCAAGTCATTGAGATTATTCCTTTATTGAGTCATTCAGGAGACAGTCGATGGCTATTTACTCTGAACATTTCCCTGTGCTGAGCTCTAAAGGAGCTGAAGATGAAAAAAGCATGGTCCCTTTGGCATAGATCAAAAGGGCAGAATCAAAATAGAAACACAGTTATGTTTAGTATTCTAAACATATTTTTTAGTTACTCCAAACACAATCCCTTTCCACAATGTCACATCAAACCTTTTATTTCCTCTTCTCTCTGCATCTTCCTGGTCCCCGGAGCCTCAACCTTCTAAGACCAAGGCACTAAGGATGGTTTTTCTTTTTCTCTTTTCCCCCCTTTTCCTATTTGGACTCAAAGCAAGAAAGGAGACAAGTACTTATAGAAGCATAAAATATAAAATAAAAAAATAATTGGGAAGAACGAGTTTCATCGTCACCATGTAAATATCCATCCTTTTAGTTTATTTTCATTAGAATATTCCCTCCTTCGGTGATCACCTCACAAGGGTCTCTTTGTCCCATGCTCTTCTCCTTAAGATCTGCCGATGTCCCTTTCCCCTGCCGATCAATACCTCTAAGCGAAGCAGGGGAAAACAACTCACACTGAAGTCTGTAGCTACCAGAATGTCTGTGTTTGGGAAGAAGTGAAGGATCAAGGGTCTCCAGGGGTGGAGAAGATCACCCCTCACGAAGGCCAGGACTAAAACTGGGGATCTGTGGAGTGTCCCTGAGATAAGTTAATCCCACTAAGAATGTTGCCCTCAATTTTACTTGACCCTTTCTCAAATAAATAAATAAATAAATAAATAAATAAATAAATAAATCCTCTTGTTTTTTAAAAGAAAAAAAAAAAAAAGAAAATGGTTAACTGCCCTTTCTCTAGAAGACAGCCTATGACAACATATTTTGATCTGCTGTCTGCTGCAATCCTATACTAGACCTGTATGTCACATCGTAGCACACGACTGTGGACAGCACGTGCTTGTATAACCCAGGGCACGCATCTTTGGAAGAAAAAAAGGTAAGGACATGAGTAAGTAGATATTATTGTCCAACTACTTGGTTGATTCTACAAGTTGCTTTCTTCTCCTTCAGTCTCCCACACTAGAGGAATGCAGGTGGCTAGCGATGATCAGGTAGGGAAATGATGGGGAAAATATGCAGACTGGGCAATTACACATATGGCCCTGAAAAGTACCTAGTGAATGCCCCGCTTGAGGTTCAAGAAACCTAATCCAACCCATACAAAGTCAAAAGTGTAGTAGAAGGAGAGGCGGAAAGAGAGAATCTCAAGCAGACTCCCTGCTGAGCATGGAGCCCAATGCAGGGCTTGATTTCACGACCATGAGATCCATGAGATCATGACCTGAGCCAAAATCAAGAGTCAGATGCTTAACCAACTAAGGCGCCCAGGTGCCCCATGCAGCTGAACCTTTTCAACCTCTCTTTCCTCTTTTGCAAGAAGGTTGCTAAGAAGAGGAAAATCTGACTGGCCAGCATGAAGGGGTGGGCTTACTATATTTAATCTATTCATTCTTTTATTCAACCAATTTTTATTGAGCACCCTTATTATGTACTGTGGAGCTACAGCTATGAATGTTACAGACACAACCCATCCTCTCGTGGACCTTATTAGCCTGTATATGAAATAAAAAATCAGTTACTCTTGTCACCCAAAATTATTAGTATAACCATTGATGCAACTAACATCTACTGAACTGGGTATCAGCACTGTGCTAGGCACGGGGTGTGGACGTGGCTCAGCTTTGACCAGTCATCAAGGAGCTGAAAGCATAGTGAAAGGGCAAATAATGCATCCCCCATGAGCATGACAGACGGTTCCTAGGGGATCTTGAGGAGAGAGTGACAATGCCTTCGTTGGGGAGGCCTGGGTAGGAATCAAGAAGACCCAAAATCTTTACAGTGGTCTACACTGCCTAAGTGAACTGGATGGCTATCTTTCTCTTCTGGGTTCCTTACCAGTTCTGGTAATTTCCTGTTTGTAGACTTTGCATTCAATCATCCTTCCAACCCAGGGTTTCTTAACCTTGGTGCTATTGATATTTTAGATTAGGGGCTATTCTGTGCATCATGGGATGTCTAGCAGCACCCCTGAACTTTACTTACTGGATGCCAGTAGCAACACTCCCTGCTCCCAAGTCATAACAACCAAAAATGTCTCCAGGGGCATTGACTGACGAAAGTCCTCTAGGAGTAAAACCACCCCCGGTTGACCACCACTATTCTAACTAGAATATCCTTCCAGATATCTGCAGAGTTAGCAAACCCCTCAAGAATTTACTCAAAGTGCTACTTTTTTTTCATATTCAGACTGTCCTATTTAACACTTCAGTACAGGCTCCTCCTTATGAGTTCAAGCCATATGTTGGGCATGGAGCCTACCTCAAAAAAACCCACCACCTAAACAAACAAACCAACAAAACCTTCAGTATCACTTACCACTTGCCCCTCTGCTCTGCTTCAAAAATTTTCACCCCATACACGTAATCGTCTACCGTGCCATGTAATTTGTGATTGCTATTGGCTCCCTCCTTGTTAGAACATGAGCACCATGCAAGTAGGTGTCTATTTTGTTCACGGCTGTGTCCTTTTTGCCTAGAATAGTGGCTGGTGGACTTTAAGCATTCAGTGCATATTTAGTGAATGAATGAATGATAGTCAACATTTGTGTGAAACTGTAATGTATGTAGGTACATCCTCACCTAAGTCTCAAGTAATGCTATTACTTAGGCCACAGCGTTCTTTCTATCATACAGTGAAGGAAACTCATGATGTTAAAGATAAGTCTCGTGCCAAGGAATGATGATGCCAGAAAGTAAATCAAGTAATGAACTAATTTAAAATATAGCCCCCCCCCCCCCCCCCCCGCCACATCACACGGTGCTTTTCCAGAGTCTGAGTGAACTGGGAAATTTGGTGAGTAGTGAGAGAGAACGAGGAGGCGAGAGTCTCTTGGTGATAACGAACCAACCTCTGCCTCAGGTTCAAGAGTAAAAGAGAGGAAGGATTTTCCTAGCCTAGGAGAAGCACAGGGTTTACTGCAACACTTTCCTCCTAACCCACTTGCTATGACTCTCTGAACCTCTGCGTTGCTCAAACTTGGGCCCCGTGTGTCCCCAAGAGATATTAGGAGGTAGAAACGGAAAAGAAAAGGCCCAGGACAATCACCGAGTATCGTATAGGAGTCGCAGTAGTCGGTATGAGAAGGTGAGGGGTGCCCTAAAATCCCAGCTCCCTATTAAAACCAGATGCAGATTCACTGTTCGTTGGTTCATTCATCAGCTACGTACTGAGTTTCTACTCAGGCACAGCAAATGTGAACATCCGATAAAGCCTCTACCGTCCTGGAGTGTGCGTTCTCCTGGGGGGGACAGATGATACCGAGATGGGAAGCTCAAAGTAATTTCTAAAATAACACAGGAAAGGTCATAACCATCTCAGGCTGGAGAGGAGTAGGTGCTACTTTCGCTGTTTGCCTTGATAGCTCCTGGGGGTACTTTCACTCACTCTCGGTACTCGAGGTATTTGGCAGAAAATATTGAGACCTCCAGGGCAGTACTTAATGTCAGGACGCAGCCCCAGAGGCAGGGATTGAGTCACCTGGATCCAGCAAGTCTGTGCTTCATGCTTCTGCTTAAAAACAGCATTTTTTTTTCTTTTGTGCTTTAGATCACAGGGTTGTCGGTCCAGGGCACGTTAAAGGATGCACGACAGGTAATGGTATCCAAAGGTAAGAGAGTCCGTGGGGCAAAAAAAAGGAAGCGTTGAGTATCCTCTGTCCCTTGTAGATGCAGTATACACATCAGCCTAGGATATGTTGTGAGTCCTGGGAAGATAAATCTCTTTATTCTCCTTTTAACAATTTGTTTCCTTTATTAACTTGTTTGTTGTTGCTGCTGGTCCCCTCAGTGACAAACCGTTCTTCATTGAATGTAAGATACCCCTTTGTGAGATGTACCATCACTTTATTGGCCGCTAAGAAAGAATAAAACAAATTATAATTGTAATATATTGTCAATTGTGAGACACGTTGTGATTTGAGAGGTGTTAACGTGAAAAAATGTGAAACTTGGAACCGTTGGACAGAATCAAATTGGGCTCTTTAGATATGTCAAACTAATTGGGCCTTTCTTCTCTGAGTCAGGCTATGTTGTGATTGTTCACTCCTATTATTGTATTTTAATTACCATAAATGAAAATTATGGGATACTAAGGTTGTGGCCCAGATAACTCTCTGATCAAGGATGATTGGTGCCCCCTTTCCGTTAACACAGAATTAGTGCTGCGGCGTGGTATCTACCAGGGACTCTGTGTGTGCATTCGTATGAGTTTTGGGTTCAGGATAGGAGGCTTGAAGCTTTGGAGACAGTCTCCCCTGGGTGTGGTCTTGGGACTAGGCCTGGCCAATGGAGTGAAAGCAGGGATCGTGCAGGTCACTTCTGAACAGAGGTATCTGAGCATCTATAGCTGAGCTCTTTTCACATTCCACAGCAACCTTAGAGGCCGCGTATTGAATATGGCACCATAATGAAATAAAAGGATCCTGGACCCATAAGCCATTCTTGGAGTACCCCCGATCAGGAATACTCTCACTGAGCATTGTATGAGCAACAAATCAACTTGTATTGTTTTGAATCACCGAAGGTTGATACAGAAATTAGCCTAACCTACTACATAGGTCAGTTTTGCTCTTACTTTATTTCCCATGAAATACGCAGAACCTGCCAAATAATATCAAATACTTCTTCCAAAACTCCAATGAAGATGGAGATTCCTCAACTGATGGAATGATCATGGGTCCTGTGTTGACTTTGCTCCCCATGGAGTAGAAACACAAGTTGCCCCTGGCCAAGTCTCTACCATTATGCCCGGGGTGTCGTTATTACTGAATTGTAGTAGAAATCATGGGTCCAGGCATTTATCTCTTGTATTTGATAAACTGCCTGTCTACTGGCAGTAGACACAGTGTAGACACAGAACTGAGATCTCTTTGACTCAGGTCAGTAGATCACAGTGTGCTAATCCCATGAGATGGGGGGGGGGGCATCTTTGCAAGGCACTACCATTAATCCTCCAGTCATAGTTAGGAACATTTTTCAGGAAGACTTCTATAAAACATCCATGAAACACAATCCAGGAGATTGTCCTGAATCTTTTCTCTTACTCCTCATCTTTACCATCATCGGGTTTTCTCTTTAGTGATGGGAAGAAAGCAGATTTGCACCATTACGTACATATTACTCTATCTGCTTAAGTGTTGTGTTCTAGTAATGGGGTCTTCTTATGTCCGGCGAGAGATAACACACATGGCTTGTTTCTTAGAAGGTGGGGTGTGTGCATGTATGTTTGGTGGTAGAGGCATGAAGCATGAGGTCTAGGCAATGCAGAGCATTGGAATATTTTTCACATGAAGTAATTCTATTTGCATTTTAGAAAGATTGCTTTGATTTCAGGCTAAGGGATGGATAAGAAGAGTTGAGACATTGGAAGAAATGAGCCTGGTCCCTGAGAGACCTGCTAATAGTGTATTCCACGAGTCTAGGCCGAGGGTTGTAAAAGTGGTAATGCTAATAGTAACGAAGACCGACGTTTTGGAATTATTTTGTGGATCAACTCTCTAAGAAATGGTAGAATGTTTTATTTTTAAATACAGGTTTTATTCTTCAGGTGTGGTGAGACCAAGAGATCAAGAGATGACTGCCATTGAAAATAAGGCTCATTATTCACAGTTCCCAAGAGGAGGGCTGCAGACCACACCATACAGGGCCACATGGGGAGAGGTGCCCATGGGGGGTCAAGAGACAGATGGAGCCAGCAGAAGGCCCAGAGCCTTCCTGGTGGCTTCTGTGGGAAAGGGAAGGAGAGACAGGGCAAGTAAAATTCTGAAATTTGAGTAATTTCAGAAGGCTGTGGGGTTTTCTCTATGGATCTGGTACCTGGCTCTGTGATGATTCTCTATTATTAGAAGAATATTGCCTCCTAGTATAAAAGCCAGACGGAGAAGGCTGTTTAGAGCAGGAGCTTTGAATTGGTTCATTTACACATGAACAGTGAACACCAGGGCAAGTCACTTGCTGACTCTAAGGACTGGCTGGCCCTGGGAGGGGCGGTTATATTAGTCAGCAAGGCACATGCCAGAACAATAAAAAAATAAAAGTAAATAAATATTAAATTAAAAAAACAGAATAAGTAAATATACTTAACATGTATTTGATGATAAAAATGAGGAAATCAATGTGATTTCCGTCTGGGATGACTCCGTGAAAGTGAAATGCTATTAACTTTCCAGAGAACTCAACACTCTTGAGCACCTACTATGACCTTTATATCACCTTAATTAACCCTCAAAGCAAAGTTTTGACGGTGGGGCTATTTTTAGCTGAATTTTGCAGCTGTGTTGAAGAACACTACAAGAGTTTGTGCTCAGCCCCCTATGACATGCTCCCTCACAGCTTGATTTTTAGGTGTGTTGAATTTGAGGTGCCTGCAGGACATCTTGATAGAACTATCTAGGACACCGTGCCAGTGACATCCCCATTTGTACCTATGTTCTTATTTAACAGAAACTTGCCTTGCCCTTGCTACATCCCAGATCCTGCTCTAAAAGCTTAACAGATGCCAGCTTATTTAATCCCACACCAATACTTTGAGGTATTTATTATGATCTCTGTTTTATTCATATGTTTAATGATCACAATAGCTACCAGTTCACGGGATACACTGACGAAGCATGCACCAGGCTACGCATTTTATGTAAATGAACTAAAGTTGATCACATAAGACAAATGCGATTATCTCCATTTCAAAGACTAGAAAACTCAGGCTAAACGACTTGCATCACTTGACTACTATCATATATGACTTGATTTTTATGGATTTCACAAATGTGAGTTTCTGCTGTGATTACAACCATTGTCCCACTTTGCAGACTAGAAATCTAGGATCGGTAGCGGCCTTGGGGCTAGAGGTTAACCACGTTCGATCTAAATTTCAGTATATGTGATGCGTCATTCCAATCTCTTCTCAACGTTCCTGTGCTTTTCAAACTGGGTTTCGCTAAAGTTGTACGTTCAATCAGTTTTACAAACATGAGTTTCTTCACAAGATTTCACAAGAGTGGACACTGCCATGGGCTGAATTATATTCTCCTGAAAATCCCTACTGAAGTCCCTCAGTGCCTCAGAACATGACTGTTCTGGGACTGGACCTTTAAAAAGGTAATTAAGGTAAAATGAGGTCAGACAGGTAGGCCCTAATCCAAAATGACTGGTGTCCTTATAATAAGGGGAACTTAGGACACAGACACACACCAAGGGAAGACCAAATGAAGACAGCCACCTGCAAGTCAAGGAGCGAGAATGAGAACCCATCAAACTTGCCAACACCCTGATCCCAGACTTCCAGCCCCCAGAACTTCATAAGGAATAGCTGTCTGCCCTTGAAGCCACCCAGCCTGTGGCAGTTTGTTAAGGCAGCCCTAGGAAAATAAGACATACAGTGAGTTTCCACTACTCAAATGAAATTGGAAAGCCACCTCCCTGGATTGTTGCATAAGCTGTTTGACCGGTCTGACTGTTTTCCTAAATTCACTAACCCGGAGGTCAGATGACTTCCTGGGATGAAAGCCAGCTTCCTCTTGCTGTTACTTGGACCACTGATCTGCAGACATTTTGTTCTTCTTCTTCTAACTTCCCCTCCTGTGACTGGGGACATAAATGTTCGAGAAACAAAAGCCCAGAACGCTAAGGTTGCCACTCTCACTTCCTCTTGCCCCTTAACTCAGCAGCATCGCTTTCAATACAGTAATTGTCCCGGGGCAACCGGCGGGGGGACAGAAGGTCACAGAGCCCTAGCGGCCACCCCAGGAGGCGGATACAGCGTGTCATGTTTCACAGAGCCACTTCTGGGCACAGAAAATGCCAGAATGATGTCTCCTACCCGCCTGGCTGGGATATTGATCCCAGCCATGGCCTTCCTCTCCTGCCTGAGACCTGAGAGCTGGGACCCTTGCGTGCAGGTATGTGGTTTCATGTCGGTTCACCTCCTGTGAGATCTGCCTTGCTTCTGAAACACTGCCCTCTGCACAGAACTTCTCACTGTGGGTCCTTCCTAGTTGACTAGTTTCATTTGCAACAAGGAGTCGAATTACCTTAAGAATCTGAGAGGCCACAGGGACCAAACAGTTCATGGTTACATGGCACCAACCAGGCAGCCCGTGGCGTCATGGCCCATTTAGGACTTGAAGTGCTAATAGGGGCTTTTTGTCAGATAGATCTGCTTAAAGTCACTGTTCTTTGACTTCTGGGCTGTGTGACCTTGAATAGGTTGTTGAACTCTCTGTAGCTGGTTTTAACATTTATAGAAGCCTTACAATAATACCTACTTCAATAGAGGGTTGCAAGAAGTCTGCTTCCTGTCATTCCTTTGGACTGTACTCTCCGCTTCGGGAGAGTTGCCCTTTTCAATTTTAGGAAGGTTGTTTTGTTTTGTTTTGCTTTGGATTTTGTCTCTTAATAGGGAGAACTTTCTAAGTGGATTTCAGACCTTCAGATCTAACAGTAGTTCCAAAGGATGAAAAGAAACACGATTGGAAAAGAAAAGGAGAGAGAGAGAGAGAAATAGAGAAAAAGACAGAGAGACAAAGATGATGGGGAAAAAGAGAGAGAAAGAGAACCACGTAAAATGACAGCTGATGCGATGGTTTCTTTGTGAAACACTTTCCAACTTTAATGTCACCTCATTCACGATGGATCTCTTGTTTTTTCCCCTGTGTAGACTTCACAAGTGCTTGGGGATCCCAGGGTAGAACCCAACAACCGAAGGAATATTCTGGGATTTAGTGTGTGGCAGGTTCAGAACCTCAAGAAGAGCATAACCAGTTGGAGTCCTGAGACTGAGGGCACTGGGGAAGTAATGTGCTTTAATATGTAGCAAAGATGAATTTGTCATGTCGAAGTCCTCCCTTCCTCCAACTCCCTGCCCAGAGCCCTGCTGCTTGTCCTCTGTGTGTCCCTACTACCATCAAGTTAATAGGGATGGATCCTCTAATCAAAGTCACCCTGAATAAAATCACACCCTATATTCTCAGTCTCCAAAGCCTGCCCAACCCTGCCCATCCCCTCAGTGTCACCCTAGGAGAGGTCCATAGTCCCCCTGGCCTTGATTCTTGGATAGCGACTGGTCTCCTGCTTCCTAGTCCCCTTTCTCTTCTAACTCACTCTGCACATTTTTGTTTGTTGTTTATTTGTTGTTGTTTTGCCTGAGTCTCAGTTCTAACAAACTGCCCTCTTAACGACTTGTAATAACTTTTGAGTGCTATTAGGGCAGTTTGCGATCCCAGGGCCTTTGCGCTGGCTATTTCCTCCACCTAGAATTCTTTGTTCTTAGATCAGTGCTGCCCAAATGCAATACCATGTGGGTCACATGATCTTATCTAAATTTAAACAATAAATGTAATGAAATTTAGCCAAATTTCTATTTAACTACATTTTAGCTAACAAAAATCATAGCTTTAAATTTTCTAGTAGCCACGTTGAAAAAATTAAAATCGGTAAATTTGGTTTTAATAATATTTTTATTTAACCTAGTATATTCAAAATATTATTTGAAAATCTAATATAGACTAAACTATTAATAAAATGCTTCACATTCTTTCTTTCGTATTAAGTGTTTGAAAATTTAGTATTATTTTACAGTTAATGTACCTGTCAGTTTAGAATAAGTTTCTTGTGTGCAATAGCTGTGTGGGGTCATTGGCTACCATGTTGGACCATACAGTCTTAGAATCTTCATGATTTAATCCCTCACTTTATTCGTATTTCTGCTTAAATGTCACCTCCCTTTGGAAGTGTTCCTTGATCATCTACCCTCCATATTGCCTCTAATCTCTATGATGCTTTTTTTAATAGCACATGATTATACATTTTTGTATATCTATTAATTGTCCTTTCCTTTGAAATGGAATCTGTAAGTGAACAACATCATTGCTAATTTTGTTTATCACTATACCCTAGTGTTCTGTGCTGGTTTCAGCCTATCCTATCAATAAACAGTGTTGTGGTTGAACCAGCCCCTGTGGTTCTTTATGATTGTAAGATACTCTTCAGCAATCATCATCAGGGAACTTTGAAGCACTGAAAGGTTCTTCCTTATAAATCCTGGAAATTATACAGCACAAGTAGGGCCACACAACAATGTTGAAGGTAGAGAGAGAAAAAAACTTTCAAGCATGTGGGGTTCTGTTCTTACTGGGGCTGAGGATGAGGGGCTAGGATTTCCCTGGCTCCCTCCTTCTTGGTGAATTTAAACCTTTAGAGCAGGGATTTAGGAGGAGGTGAATGTGGGAAGAGGGAGTAATAAGAAGAAGGCTCAGTGAGGGGAGGTGGCCTGGCACTTTACCTAGTGACATGGCTGGCATTGTGTTTATTGGAGGTAGCCTTCTTTGAAGTGGATGCCTCCCCAACCAAAGCTTTAAAATCAGGCACCTGCATTACAAGAAAAGCCAACTGTCAAGGCTTACACTACCCCCAGTGCCTAGCACATAGTAGGTCCTCAACTTACACTTGTTAGATAATTAAAAGTATCGCTATAGGGCTCTGACTTCCCCACCGGCTTAGGCTTCCCCACTTCTACCGTGTACCAGCTGCTCTGAATTAGTTTCCATCCCTTCTTGCCTACCCTCTTCTCTCCCCCTTCCTCTTTCTGTGTATCTAAATCTTACTCATCCTTCAAGACTCCCCTTGAAACCTTCTTTTGCTCAAAAGCCATCTATAATCCCTGGATCCAGAATTGATCACTACCATTTATGAGCTAGACGAAGTTATTTTCCAGGCCTGGCTTATGGTCCTTTTCAGTGGTGTGAGTCATGTTCCTGTCTCCTCTTCCTCTAGATTTTGAGCTCATGGAAGTCTGGATCCCTATCACATGGGTCTTTGCCCACAGCACTTAGAGAAAATGTCAACAATTCAGATCTAAGCAAATCTTCATTCAGTCAGTTGTTCATTCATTTACTCAATAAATAGTGAGCATTAGCCATTTGCCAGACACAATTCTGAGTGCTGGAGACATAGCAGAGAGCAAGAATACCAAAGTTTACAATCTAGTGAGGGAAATGAGCAACACATGTGGAATAATCACATAGACAATGTCATGTTAGATGAAGATACAGCGTGTGATGAAAGAGGGTAAAGGAAGGAAGCCTGTGACCATGTGCTATTAGACAGTATGGTCGGGGGGAGGGGTTCCTATAAGGGGTTCCTTTCAGGAGACATATCAGTAAACTGAAGAGCTGCACATGTGACCTGTGATACTTTGTGCATATTACTTCTCTCTGAATTCTTCTTCTTTAAAAGGTTTATCTGAAGATTAAATTAAAGCATATAGTGTATAAGAAAGATGCCCACAAATGGTAGGGGATTAATAAAAACTGCTAATAATTAATGTTAACATTTATTGATCACTTTCACTGTAACAGGCTTTGAGATAATCTCTTTAAATACTTTATTTCATTTAATCCTTTTAACTGATTTTATTGGTTTTAAACAGAAAACCAAAATTAGCTGGCTTAAGTAAGAAGTTGTGTTGAAGAAATCAGAGAATTTAGAAATTGGGAGGTTAGAGAACAAGAGCTTACAAAGAATTGGGGAAAGTATGAGGGAAACAAACACACAAACCAAAGGAGCGTAAATTATTTGACCTTATTTACTAGGTTCCACCACTGGTGTCTATACATCCCTAAATATTTTTCTCCATTTCTGTATCATATGCTCAAACATCAATGAGTCAGGGGAAAGAATGCCACTGCAAAAGTTGAGCTATGACTGTGAAGTCTGGACATCTTAACTGGTAGTCTCCCCAAGGCTGTATACAATTGTGGGGGTACTCGGGGGAAAAAAAAACCTTTGCCCCATAGCCCATGGAAGAATTGGGTGAAATCCAGGACTTTTGGGCTCCAGAGCTTCATGTTTTCACCACTAGATTCTATTGCCTCTCCCTAAAGCTGCCATTGTGATAGTAGAGGTTAGGAAACTGGGGACAGGGTAAATTCTCTGCCCTTCCAAAGCTGCAGTATAAAATGAGAGGATAAATGAATGAATGGGTGGGTGGGTGGATGGATGGATAGATGGATGGATGGACAGACCCTGTACTTGTATGGAGGTCTCCACTGCTCTGCCTTAGGAGAGGAAAGGAGAGAGGGCAATTAAGGTGCACGCTTTAAGACGCTGTATCTACTGTGTGATCATTGCAGGTGGTTCCTAACATTACTTACCAATGCACGGAGCTGAATCTCAGCAAAATCCCCAACAACATCCCCACATCAACCAAGGAACTGGACCTGAGCTTTAACCCCCTGAGGCATTTAGGCAGCCATTGCTTCTCCAACTTCCCAGAACTGCAGGTGCTGGATTTATCCAGGTAATGAATGAGCTTTTACACATTGCCCAAGGTAGAATGTTCACGGTTCTATCACTTCATTCTTATGTCAGGAGTCTCATCTTTATTCACTTATTCATTCAACAGATATCTCACTTGCTGTATAACTTTGGATAAGCCACTTCCTTTCTCCAGATCCCATTGCCTCATCTGTGAAATGAGCAGCTGGATGAGAAGGTTTCTAAGGACAGCTCTATCTTTCGATATTCTTTTAAGTCAGGGAAGAAAATTGACTCAAACTCTTTCACAGCAGATATTTACTGACTACTTGGTATATATTACACAGTCTGCTAGGAAACAAGAGTATATTGGTATATACAATCCCAGCGATTCAAGAGGGCATACATATGTACTTGAAAGAAGAAACGTGTCACAATCCGGAGCATGGTGCCAGGCACATATTAGGCATGCAATAAATGCTACTCGATTCTGATTTTGGATTTTGAGCCTGAGATAAAGATGGTGATATACACCAGTAAGTTATAAGCTAGTGCAAACTAGAGGCAGCATATTGTGTTGTTCTGAAGAGGGGCCTACTCTGTCTGCAGTGGGTAGTGAAGACAGATTTCATGAACAGAGTGGGATTCAAAGAATGTCTAGAATATTGAACGTGGGATAGAGGAGAGGGAAATAGGAAGATGCAAGTAACCCAAGAAGAAAGGTGACAAGATCAAAGGAAAATATCCGTTGTGAGAAAGAACAATGACTAAGACTTTCTTTCCTGATGCTGGGAAAGTTATCATTTATTAGGACAGGTGAAATTATTATCATTATTTTTGAGGGGACTTGAATCCTAAAAATATCATCACCATTAGGGCCTTATTTTAAAAGGTACCGGATAACGGATCGTATTCTCTACAATAGTTTATGGAAAATGCAGAAGCATTTTACATATGTTTTTTTATTATCGAAACTTTTAATAGATTCTAAGATCATAGCACAAGAACCCTCTTTATAGCAGATATTTCTGTAGAAAGAAGAGTGGGCATCTGATGTTTTATACTCTAACTTAGAAATCGACAGAGTATATAACAAAGGCGGAATGGAGCATTTTAAAGCTAGTGGGGTAGAGCACAGAGCTCTGTGGGGGTCAGAAGGCCGAGCCAAGTCCTCCTGTAACATTGATAGCCATGTGGACTGCGGCATGTCACTTCACCTCTCTGACCGTCAGTTTTCATGTTTGTGAAATGGAAATGGTGAGACTTACTCCATAGGGATAAATGTGATAATGAATGTTAACATGTATATATTTAAAACCTTACAAATAGACTTTATAAGGATAAAAATATTACTATAGCACTTCATTAGTTTCTAAATTTCAGTTTTCTGAATAAGGATTTTGTTAAGAACTATAATTAAGATAGATTATCCCTCTTCCTTTTTATTTTAATTTTTAAATTATTTATTTATTCATAAGAGACACAGAGAGAGAGAGAGGCAGAGAGACAGGCAGAGGGAGAAGCAGGCTCCATGCAGGGAGCCCGACGTGGGACTCGAGCCCCTGATCTGGGATTGTACCCTGAGCCGAAGGCAGAAGCTCAACCATTGAGTCACCCAGGCATCTCACCCCTCTCCCCTTTTAAAACAAGAAGTAGTTTCTTATCAAACAGTGTCTCTTATAATTCATCTTCAAACCACCACATACACAAGGAATTTCTCTCAGAGAAATTCTTAGAGACAGGACAGCTCTCCCTTTGGTTAACCAGGAGGAGATCTTGGCTTACAACAGGGACAAACATAGTACCATAGATGTCCCTTGCCCTTTCATACTCCTTTACAGGGTTTACATATAGTAACTCAGCTAGTCCTCCAGCCAGTCTTTTATTCCTATGGAAACCTATTGATATACTTGTCTTCTCTTTTTTAGATGAAGAAACTGAGGCTCAGAGAGTTTTTGTAATTGATCTATGTTCACGCTCTACATTTTGTGGAGCTTGTTGGCAGCAGAGATTCATATTTGCGTCTCCTGCTTCCAGGTTAAATGTTCTCCTCATCCTAATGCTCTGCTCCTCAAAAGTGATGAGCTCCCTCTGATGAGAGAGAGACACGGCAAGACCTCTCCAGTCTAATACATAAGGTTACAGGTTATAAAATTCTAGAACTGTCAGCAATGTAAGAAATAAGTAAGTTTAGTTGCTTCATTTAGAAAAGTGATAACTGAGATCCACAGAGGTATAAGAGGACCAGGGAGATAGCAGAATCAAGATGTCTTGCCCCCTTTTCAATTATTCTTTTTGTGGCACCCACCACCCTCTATTGAGTTACTAATCAATAAAAGCTTGGACTAAAATGCTTTTATTACCTATGACCCTCATGGAGGGGATGGGACAAGTGGAGAAATTGTAAATGTCATTCAGGTTGGACCAGGAAATAACTCATTTGCAAATGCTACCTGGCTTGCACCTGCAGTGCTAGCAAGTGTTTACCATTAGCTTGCCATTTCTCACCTGGATAAGCACCTTGTCTCTAGACACTTCCATGAATATTGTATATAGTATAGCTGCTATTTCTCTGGGGGAAAAATTCAAAATGCTTTATCCAGTTTGTAAGCCTCTACTTTGTAACCTCCTTTCTCCGCAACCTCATCTCACGTCCCTCCACTTCCCTCTCTGTACTCCACAGACACAGAAGTTTCTCACGGTTTCTCAGGGTTCCTCTATGTATCATGGCCTACTTCAGGGCTTTTGTATCTGCTCTTCTCTTTTCTTGGTAATTCCTAGCCATCCTTCAGATTTTAACTCACATGCTCTCAGAAAAGCCTTCTTTTATCCCCCTGATGTAGGTCCATTCCTTTGATGTAAGGTTTCATTGTACACTTTCCTTTTCTTTCATAGGACTCACTCCTATCACCTGTTACTAACATTCACCTGTGATAACTCCAACTTTCAAATATCTAGCTATCATATATAGAAAGCTCTGCATAAATCTTGAGGTAACTGTGACACTTGTGTAATTTTTTTTTATATCTTTGAAGTGGACACTTTACCAGTCATTTGTCATGCCTTACAGCTAACGGCTATCTGTATCATCTGTACCAATCTGACGGATAATCACAATTACATGTGACAGGAAGTGGCTGAAGTTAATCCAAGGTAGTTACATACTCCATCAGCTGTACAGTCTTCATGTGTCCCAATTATTGATCTTTAGCTGATTTCCTTCTGAGGGATGTGCTGCCTCCTCTTAGCACATGTGCCTATTGTGACAAAAATAGTTTGTCATTGTGTCCAGTAGGATAATACTGAATCTGTGGGGCTTCTTATTTGCTCATGTCATCATCTATCCTGCTTCATGTCTTTGTCAAGACACAATCACACATCATGTCACATCTGCACAAAGAGCTAGATGACTAGGATGGCTATTCTTTTTTGAGTTTTAATTCCCCAGAAATATTATATAATCTGTATCTCTTTTCTCTGTAGGTGTGAAATTCAGATAATTGAAGATGATGCATATCAGGGCCTAAACCACCTCTCCATCTTGATATTGACAGGAAACCCTATCCAGAGATTATTTCCAAGAGCCTTTTCTGGACTATCAAGTTTAAAGACGCTGGTGGCCAAGGAGACAAAACTAACATCTCTAGAGGATTTCCCCATTGGACATCTCAAAACCTTGAAGGAGCTTAATGTGGCTCACAATCTTATCCATTCCTTCAAGTTACCTGCATATTTCTCTAACATGCCCAACCTGGAGAACGTGGATCTTTCCAATAACAAGATCCAAAATATTTATCGTCAAGACTTGCAGGTTCTACATAAAATGCCACTACTCAACCTTTCTTTAGACTTGTCCCTGAACCCTTTATACTTTATCCAACCAGGTTCCTTTAAAGAAATTAAACTCCATGAACTGACTTTGAGAAGTAATTTTAATAGTACAGATGTAATGAAAACTTTTATTCAAGGTCTGGCTGGCTTAAAGATCAATCAGTTGGTTCTGGGAGAATTTAAAAATGAAAGGAAGTTGGAAAGCTTTGACAATTCTCTCCTGGAAGGACTGTGCAATTTGACCATTGAAAAATTCCGGATAGCATACTTTGATAGCTTCTCAGAGGATACTACTAACTTATTTAACCACTTGGTAAACATTTCTGCAATTTCTTTGGCGCATCTGTATTTAGACACACCAAAATACCTTCCTAAAAATCTCAGATGGCAACGGTTGGAAATAGTTCATTGTAACTTAGAACAATTTCCCGCATGGGAGCTGGACTCTCTCAAGGAGTTTGTTCTCACTTCCAACAAAGGTATTAACACTTTTGCTGAGATGAAGATGGAAAGCCTTGAGTTTCTAGATCTCAGTAGAAATGGCCTGAGTTTCAAGACTTGCTGCTCTCACTCTGATTTTGGGACAACCAGACTGAAGCATTTAGATCTGAGCTTCAATGAAATCATTACCATGAGTTCAAACTTCTTGGGCTTAGAACAACTCGAATATCTAGATTTACAGCATTCCAGTTTGAAGCAGACCAGTGATTTTTCAGTATTCTTGTCCCTCAGGAACCTCCGTTACCTTGATATTTCTTATACTCGCACTGAAGTTGTTTTCCATGGCATTTTTGATGGCTTGGTCAGCCTCCAAGTCTTGAAAATGGCTGATAATTCTTTTCCGGACAACTTCCTTCCAAATATTTTCAAAGGGCTGACTAACTTAACCATTCTGGACCTTTCTGGGTGTCATCTGGAACGGGTGTCCCAGGTAGCATTTGTCTCACTTCCTAAACTTCAGTTGATAAATATGAGTCACAATAGCCTCTTGTCATTGGATACACTAGCTTATGAACCTCTCCTCTCCCTCCGGACCCTAGATTGCAGTTTTAATCGAATAGTAGCCTTCAAGGAACAAGGACAACAGCATTTTCCAAGTAATCTAGTTTCCTTAAATCTTACTAAGAATAAATTTGCTTGTGATTGTGAACATCAGAGTTTCCTGCAGTGGGTCAAAGACCACAGGCAGCTCTTGGTGGAAGTTGAAAAAATGGTGTGTGCAAAACCTTTAGACATGCAGGACATGCCCTTGCTAAGTTTTAGGAATGCCACCTGTCAGAGGAGCAAGACTATCATTAGTGTGTCAGTTTTCACTGTGCTCATGGTTTCTCTGGTAGCAGTTTTAGCGTATAAGTTCTATTTTCACCTAATGCTTCTCGCTGGCTGCAAAAGGTATAACAGAGGTGAAAGTACCTATGATGCATTTGTTATCTACTCAAGCCAGGATGAAGACTGGGTGAGGAATGAATTGGTAAAGAACTTGGAGGAGGGAGTGCCCCCCTTTCAGCTCTGCCTTCACTACAGAGACTTCATTCCTGGTGTGGCCATTGCCGCCAACATCATCCAGGAAGGCTTCTACAAGAGCCGGAAGGTTATTGTTGTGGTGTCCCAACACTTCATCCAGAGTCGGTGGTGCATCTTTGAGTATGAGATTGCCCAGACTTGGCAGTTTCTTAGCAGTCGTGCTGGCATCATCTTCATTGTCCTGCAGAAGGTGGAGAAGTCCCTGCTGCGGCAGCAGGTGGAGCTGTATCGCCTCCTCAGCAGGAACACTTACCTGGAATGGGAAGACAGCGTCCTGGGGCGGCACATCTTCTGGAGACGGCTCCGAAAAGCCTTGCTGGATGGTAAACCGTGGAGTCCAGAAGGAACAGAGGATGCAGAAAACAGCTAGCATGAAGCAGGAAACTCTGCCTGAGGATGAAAAGCTCCTGCGGTGCTTCTTGCCCAGCTGGACCCAGTACTTGTTCAGTTAGCGATGTACCTGCCACTGTGCTAAGGGCGGATGATTCAGTGGTGCACGAGGGCTGCAGGACTGCCAACCTCATGGAGTTTACGGTGCGGAGGGGATAATGCTGTGCCAAACCACAGAACCTCCAGGTGGATGCTTCCACCAAATCAGCTGAGGAGTCCATGGCTGAGTCCATGGAAAGTCAACTCAATTCTTACCCCATCAAACTGAGTTAGAACTAAGAGACTGGGTCCCAGAGAGATCAGGGAAGAGATATAGTTCTTCAACTGAGTCTCTGGAGTGGAAACTACCTCATGACATGCTAGCTCTCTGAAAGCTGTTTGGGCAGTTTTAACTGAACCAGGTCTTTGCCCACTTTTCCCTTTTCTATTGAATGCAATTGAAATTCCGCTTGATGACTCAAAAGGATCCTGATTCAGATCCCTTCCCCACTACTCTAAGCCAGTTTCCTTACAAAGGCTAAATAAAGTCTAGCCACTAGTTCCAAAGGAATTCTGATTAACGCATATCCACAAGTATCCTGGCCATTCTTTAGGATGTTCTATTTATTAACTAATTTTGCCTGATACATTTTTGTTTTTATAAAATCCAGTTCTCATTTTTCATGTCTCCTCTATAAACTCTTACCGTAAATAAGGCTGTTAGAGACATGCTGGAAATTTCCATATTTAAGCACTATCATTCAAGCGAATATGTAAAATACACTCCATCATTTTGTCACTTGATGTCACTCTAAAGTTATTACCTACTAAGTTATGACTGTCATGAAGGAAACATTAAAATAATTTGGTTGAAAGTGGCACTCATTGTAATAGAGAGAGACAAGTCCAAATTTCTGGTCTAATAATGTGCAATTTAGGGCTAAGGGCAGGCCAAGAAATGGGTTGACCTGGAGGTCCCAGAAACATAGGGCTGATATGGCTGAGGTGACCATGTGACAAGAGCTACAGCAGTTTCTTCTGCAGGAAATGAGTATTTTCTGATGGAACATTGACTTTTTTCGGGGGGTTATGGAATGGTTCTAGGTGGGGAGTGCACGTTGCTGCTTCCTGTTGAGTACCACTCCCTGTGACCACATTTAGGAAAGAGCAGACGTTATTACTGAGAAAATAATGTCACTGAGGTTAATGTGGGTCATGTTAAGGGGAATTCTTAGAAGAGCACATATTTTTTTTCCCCAGGAAGAACAGCAAGGACTTTTGGAAAACATGGTTGTCGAAACTTAAAATGTTGCCACACCCTAGAGCGTGTTTGTGACTGAGTGTTTCAGAGCATATATTTTTTTAAAGATTTATTTATTTATTCAGAGAGAGAGAGAGAGAGAGGCAGAGACACAGGCAGAGGGAGAAGCAGGCTTCATGCAGGGAGCCCGGACGTGGGACTAGATCCCAGGTCTCCAGGACCGCACCCCAGGCTGCAGGCGGCACTAAACCGCTGCGCCACCGGGGCTGCCCCCAGAACATATTTTGGTCGGAGCATAACAGGAGTTTCTGAACATGCCTGGGTGTGCTTATAAGTCTTACACGGTCATGAATGTGGATCTGTGTATTTGTGCACATGCCTCTAAGTGTTGCTGTCCATATGTGAATGCCAAAATGCATGTGTCTGCGTGATCGTGTCCTCGTGGAACACTGGGATTCTGCTGCAAGGGGAATATGTGCCTTTGATGTGGTGTCTACAGCTGTTTGAGATAGGTTCTCTACTCTCAAGTTTGTATGTGATTGCTTATATACGAACATCTGTGGTGTTAGATTCCGAGTCTTCCTGAAGGTGTGTGTTTGCGTGTGTGTCCAGGCTATGGTGAGTGTGTCTGTGTTCATACTGGAGTGTGTGCTCCGCATCTGTGTGTTAGTTCAAGCAAATGTTCAAGACTCCAAGGAGGAAAACCAAAGTGCAGCTGGAATGTTTCTTGTATACCAGGCTGATGCTGGCCTCCTTCCCATCAGTCCCTTCTCCTAGACGGGAATTCTGAAAATTGCAGGTGAGGCAGACGAGGAGGGAAAGAAATGATATGATGGCAACATAAGGAAGGGAAGGAAAGAGGAAAATCAGACCAAGGGCAGTTCTTTTCTTTTTTTTAAGATTTTATTTATTTATTCATGAGAAACACACATACACACAGAGAGACACAGGCAGAGGGAGAAGCAGGCTCCATGCAGGGATCCCAGTGTGGGACTCGATCCCGGGTCTCCAGGATCACGCTCTGGGATCATGATACCACCCACGGATCCCCAAGGGCAGTTCTTTGAAGCCATTTTAGTTCTCCAGATTAAAGAGAGATGAGGAGTGGAACAGAGAGGAATTAATACTAATGAGAGAATGCTTTAAATGTGTGTACTATCCTGCAACTTGGAACATAGTCACACAATTATGACCACATCTGAATTTCTTATTATCTGAGCGAGGTAGCAGGTTAAGAATTAGTTTCCCCATTTTCCTGACACAAAACTGAAGTTCAAGGAAATGAGTTTATTGTCAATAAAACAGAGTGTAAACGAGCAGCAGGGCCTGGACGTGGGTCCCCTGCCTCCTCGGGCAGCCCACTTTCCACGGCACCCCATTGCTTCACGCTTCAAGTTACTAAAACGAGAAGTGAAACCACTGTAGTTCTCTTTGTACTTGACAATGGGCAAGGGTTTTTCACTGAGACCGTGAATTGTTAGGCAAATACATATGCATATATATATATATATAAAGAGAGAGAGAGAGAGATAAAATATACTGAACTATATATATTATATATTGTATATAATATACTGAATTTTATATATTTATATATATATATATATAATTAATTATAACACTTTTCTTTCCATAAAGGGTGTGAGGGAGGCAAACAAAGTATGCATGGATAAGGGTCATCCATAAGAACCAGAAAAGCTGGATGAAAAATGGAAAAGAGGAAAAGGAGACACTACAAGTAAGCTTTGGCATAGTGCTTCCCCATTCAGACTCCAGAGAGCATCTCCAGCCCCCTGACCCCCCGCCCCAGTGTTTTGGATGTTGTGGCTTCTGGAGAAAACCACAACTCAGACTTACCGTTGGCCATACCTGCTTTGGGCTTCATTTTTATGCGAGCCTCCCTAACTCAAATATAAAATGAGGGTAGCACATTACTCTGTGAACTGCTGTCAGTAGTAAGCATGACTGCACGTATATGCAACACTATTTTTATGGAGGAGTAATCCTCTGGGACTTTTTTTTTCCCTCTGGGACTTTATAAAGGGTGAACAGAAAGAAATATTGAGTGGTCTTCTCAAAAACAGCATTATAGCAATTGCTATTTTCCAACCCGTGGACCACAGGAGGACTGTAATTGTAATTATGCAGTTTCTTTCTGACTCGCCTCCCACCCATGGGATTGTCAGAACCCTAGCCTCTTTCTGGACTTTGTTACCTTGGTAGAAACCACCAGCAGGTTCCTGGAGGGTCTTTTATGAACACAGTCTTCCACAAGAATAACTAAGCTCTGTGAGGGCAGGGAGCATGTTCACTTATCCTTTGCTGTCCTAGCCCTGAGCTCGATGGCCTGCACATAGCAGATCAAAGAACACCTATTTAAACCTATTTAAAGAATTAGTGAGTGAACGAAGAACCATCTCTACAGGGATGTTGTCCTCTGTGCCTCAAGGACGCCGGTTCCAGAGCATAGCTCTTTGCTGCCCTTGCATGTCTGGGGCTCTAGCTTTCCACAGCTGTTTCTTGTCTCTGTTGTTGTCTGCATGGATGTTCTCAACTACTTCCACCACTTGGTTCCTTCACTCCAAGTATTTCAAAAGTTACTTTGCAGAAGAAGGGAAGAGGACTTATAACAGTTGTCCTCAGTCACTATTTTTAGGTCCTACTCTACTGCTTTATGTCTGATATCAAGTTTAAATTCCCATACCATGACCCTGAGTTGGATACTGGTAATATCATCATTATTACCCATTGGGAAACAAAGACCCTGAGACTGTAAGTAGCCTATCCAAAGCCACACAGCTAGTAAATGCTCAGCTATGATTTAAACCCAGTCTTTCTTGTATCTCAAGTCAACTAGGCTAGATGGTTTCTCTAATGCCTTCCTTTTATATCCTATAGAGATTTTACTACCACTGTTCTTTATTTTTATTTCCTCTTTGCTATGGCTAGAGCTCAACCCCAGAACCCAAATACGAAGGTGAAACCAAAGGAGGGGTGTTGGGCTGAAGGCTGAGCTGTATAAGAGACATCAAGCACCCCATGAAATCAACTATTCCCTCTCAGGATGAAAGACTAAGCCCTTCCCTTTTCAACTTTCTTTTCCAACAGAGTACATTCTTTCCCATGATGTTCCCAGGACTTTAATGCAGTTAGGCCCATCCAAATGGCCTTCCAGTTGGGCCCAGTTGATTCTGTGTTCATGGTAATTACCTACCACCCTGCACTCAGTGGATCCTTTCTGTCACATGGCTTTAAATACGTTATTCCTTTCCATTTCTTCATTAAATGGCATTGGAAGGCTGATAGAGTCTGAGTTCATCAACCTTAGCAATGTACCTTAACACGGCATTTAAAATGGATGATCTGGGGGAGGGGCTACACAGCACGAATCTTGCACTGGGTTTTGTGCTGGCACCATTACTCTCTCTTCTTTTAGCTTGGATAAATGAGAGGACCCCAATAGCTCAGAGTCCAAGAGTGTGAATTTCAACCTACCATCTGGAATGGTAATAATCTGTTTAGCTAATGGAGGAAGAATCCTGATGCCCTGAAATCAGAAATGGCTGTAAAGTCTGACTTTTATTTTCTTCCCATATAATATTCTAGCCATTGTTATTAAATATAGGGGGTATAAAGGGCACCTGTGTGGCTCAGTTGGTTAAGCATCTGACTCTTGATTTTGGCTCAGGTAATGATCTCAAGGCTATGAGCTCTTGCTCTGCATTAGGCTGGGCACAGAGCCTGCTTGAGATTCTCTCTCTCCCCTTCTCCTTTTGCCTCTCCCCTCAGCTCTCTTATAAATGAACAAATAAATAAATTAAGTGCAGATTAAGAAAATCCTATGTGGTCTTATCTATTATAGGGGTGCTAGTCCAGCAGATGTGTACGATGGACTTGGGTTTGGATCCTGGTTGCCACACCTTCACAATATAATTTTGAACAAGTTTCTTAGGCTAGTTCTAGTTTGTTTCCTTGAGTAGTGAGTGTACGTCTCTCCTACTCCACAGGGCTACCAAGAAGGTACAATAGAGAGTGAAAGGGAGACACAGCACAACTCTAAATTTAGGTCTTGAAGGACCTACCTTAAGAACAGGAAATATCCCAAGCTTGATACGAAGTTGACATAGAAGCCTAGAATCCTGAGGTCTCTAAGGCAGGAGGCCTTATACGCATAGTAAAACTCAAGCCTGTGACTCTTGGGGTAGGAGAATGGAAAGAGAAGGTCGGGCCCCAGCTCTGAAACACACCACATTACCAGACACTGCTGCTAGAATTGAAGGCACAAAAGCCATTGTTTGTGTTTTTGTTTTCCGTCCTTCCTCCTTTCTTTTTAGAGAGATAGGGAGTGGGGATGCCACAGAGAGAGACGGAATCTGAACTCTCAAGCCGGCTCCACACTCAGTGTGTCGCCCCAAGTGGGGCTCGATCTCATAACCCTGAGATCATGACCTGAGTTGAAATCAGGAGTCAGAAGCTTAACTTACTGAGCCACTCAGGTGCCCCCATACTCTTTTAATGGAGCAGAATCCTAGTGCAGTGGACAGTGGACCACCTGGGAGGATGCAATGTGAGATCTGGTCTAGGCTCTCCACGTACTTGTAAAATTGTGGGAAAGTCATTCAAATGGCTTGAGGCTCAGATTTCAATACATAAAACAGGGGTGAATAGTACTTTCTTGGCAGACCTCATTTAGCTATAATGATAATACTGACAATACTAACAACGACTGCCTTTAATTGACCAATCGTTTGTGTAAACGCTTTTTTCTTTTTTCTTTTTTTGTATGTACTAATTCATTTACTGTGTCACATCAATTAATTAGGAAGATACTAATTATTTCCAATTTACAGATGAGGAGACTGACACTTGGAGACATTCCATAATGTGTCCAGGGCCATCTGCTAATAAATGCGACCTTTGAGTTTAGGATGTAAGCTCACTTCCACTTCACAGGCAGGACTATATAACACTGTTCTTTACCCAGAAAACTATCCTCTCAAAAAAATGCATGAAATCTCCCATCTCACCATTGTACTTTTGATTGATATTAACCAAAGGGAAGGATTACTGTTGTCACTTATTGATATTAGTGTCACAACCATATGAGCCTGGGAAAAAGTTCATCAGGGATACACATGATTAAAGATGTTTAACGATGCACCAGTGAGAACCACTAGATGATGGTCTTCCCGTAAACAACATGCTTAAGTAGCAGTATCATTTTTTAGTCAGACTTCCTGATAAGAATCACTGACTGGTGACTTTACAGAGGTTATGGGGGAAGTTCCAAAATCTAAGGACTTTCCAGATGGTTGGAATAAGATCACACACTCTGGGTTCTGTTACGGAGAGCACCAAGCTTTTCAATTCAAAGTGAAACCGGTGGAATAAGGAGTTGATCAAAAGGAACTAAATACACTGAGTACCATGTGTGCTCATCCGATTGCTGCTGTTCCCCTGTGACTTAGGTACTACTTTCCTCAGTTTAGCAATGAGGAAATGGACTCCCAGAGAGGATGAGTCACACATTTTATATGTATTAATAATAACTATCATTTGCTTTTTTTCTTTGTTTTCTTTTCGGTACATGCTGAGGACTATTCTAATATGTATATCAATTCGTTTCATTGTTGAAATGATCCTTTGGGCAAGTACTTGGTACTGAAGCTACCAAGCTTTGCCATTTCTCAGATAAAGGAACTGAGGGGCAGATGTGAATTGTTCAGTTGGAAGAGGGAGGAATAGGGAGTGAACCCAAGTTGGCCTGATTCCCGGGACTACGTTCCTCCCGCGTGTCACAACTGCCACAGCGTCCTGGCTACTTTACCAGGGCTGGCCAGAGGAGTGACCGGAGAATAAAGTCGACAAGGTCAGTAACTCCCATGTCATCTAGAAATTGAAAGTTTAAAAGGCAGTATCTGCTATTTGACTTGATCTCTGCAGAAATAGAGTTGATACCTCTCTGTGACAGTGCTAAGTGACAATTCTGGGTGTAAATGTGCTTTTTGGCACAAATTGTCCTGTCCTAATAGTCTTGATTATAATTATAAAATAATGGGTTTCTGAAAGGCTGCAAGCAGTTCTGGGAATGGCAATAAGGGTTTAGAAACGACATGTTGTTTATGCGAGAAGTGTTCTGTTGAAAATTAAACCCACGTTTAGGAGAAAGGATTGTGTTGTATGCTCTTAAGAAACCATCTCACTATGTAATTAAATCAAAACCAGTCAGTTGCCAATTTGAGCTCTTGTCTCACACTAACGACGCCCTGTTTCCCATGAGCCAAGCGACAGGACTGACCTAAAATGACCCAGCCGGGTTCTTATCCCCTGCACCCCACCCCAGAGTCTTGTCCCACCATCTTTCCACGGCCCCACTCTGAGGTGTGGCTGCAAGGTCCATCTTCCTCCCAGGGACTCTGGCCTACCTTTCCCTTAAGATTCTTGGAGATAGTCTCACCTCCACAATAAAGAATGAACACTTACTACTGGAGGGATTTTTTTGGGAGGCCCTATATGGAAATAAGGAGTTTTTAAAAAAGGATGTGAAAAAAGGCTTTAGAGGCTCTGAACTTCTCACAAAATCCCCAAAGAAGCTGCCTCTGACTTCATTTCTTAGAAAGGTAAAGAAGTCTCTCTCTGAAGGTTTGAAAGTCTTCTCTGTTCCAGGATCCTGCAGTTGGATTAAGCTGGTAAATCTACTATGTTTCCTTGCGTCTCTAGGTCACTGTCTCTTTGTCATTTGTTCTGTGTTCTTCTAGCATCTTCTCTCACCCTTTATTTGTACTGAGGACTTTGGGCAGCTGACAAATGGAGATAGTTTTAATAGAACTATTAAAAATGGAAACGGTGTATCAAGATGGTAAAATTTACTACCTCCGGCTTTTTAAAAAGTGCTTGGCTTAAGAATCACTTGAGGACTTTAATTAATCTATTTCTATCCACTTTTCTAGATACCTTTATGATCCTTATCGCTAGAAATTCTGATTCAGCCTGTATTTTGAAATGTCGCCCAAGTGATTGTAACGCACAAATCTGAGAATGACAGTTACCACAGAAAATGGAGGATAACAGCCCACATGCAATATGGTCACTGGTTTTGACCTTGAGAGTTACTGCTAACAATCTTAACAGTTGACCTTAACAAGGTCAACAGGACGGGTTACGTGATCCTTCTTGCAAAGGGAAATAAGACACCCCCTATTGGTCAGGTCCTTTCTCTCTTTCACACTGTAGGGTTATTCCCACTTTAAAGCCCCTCCCAGGTCAGACCCAGCGTGATGCAAGTGCTGGCCAATTTGATTCTGAGCTTATGGTATCCATTTAGAAAACTATGACCTAGGCTCTTATTTGCTTCCCCTAGTGTGATGCTAATTTTCTTTTCTTCATCTCGCATACACTTATACCAGAAAAATGTCATGGTCTGCTCTGAACTGTCTGAGGCATCTGCTGCCAATTTTAGTTTTCTGATTTTTCATTCCAAAATAAATAAAGATAAAACTTTCGGCTCTACTTTTGCAAACTGACTACTAGGCTTGCCATTGACTCTCAAGATTGCAAAAATGGTTTTCTCTGGGAAACACCAGGATCTCCTGTGCAAAGACTTGCAGAGCCATTATCAGTATTCCTAGAAACCTCTTTTCCAATATTGTTGGGGGGGGGGCAGGTGAAGGTTGATATTCAGTAGCTTTGATCTTAAGTTTGAGATCCTGAATCCTCTGGAGGAACGTCCTGCTCCCCAGTGGGGAGATAGCTGCTGTAGAAACTTTCTACATGCAAAGAGCACTTTTGAAATTCATGGCAGAGCATGAATCTCTGGCTAGAGATGTGAATCCCCTCCACACATCATCTTTGGTTGGACTGTCATAGTCGCCATGTCCTCTCCAGGTCTGAGAACTGAGAACCACAAAGAGGAAGGAACACCTTTGTCAGATACTAGAACATTGGCTGCTGAGATCAGGTAAGTGAGTAGAGGAAATAGCAGTGTGGTTCAGAGCCTAGCCCTGGACCCAAGTCTCTTGTCTACAAAATGGGACACTGGGGCTGGATCAGCATTTTCCAAAGTGGTTGATGATCTTATGTGGTTAACAGATGAATCTATTATCTTTAATGATTATGTATATATTTTCACGGTGATTTTTTATTTATGATAGGTTTTGTGAAGAGTAAGGAATATGACCCCTTAAAAATCTCTATATAAGATTACAATGTGGACCTTTTTAGACAAAAACAAAAGCAGAGAACAAAATTAATAATACAAGAGATATGGGGAAAAAATTGATATTGCCATAAGAAAGTTTGCCTGTTGGAAAGCAATGGACCAAATGGCCCTTGAGGGTCAGGCCAGGTCTCTGACATTCTAGTATGTTCACCTCTCCAGGACTATTTGCTTATCTATAAAATGCAGGGGCTGGAGTTAAATGTCCTTTCCTGAAATTCTATTCTATGAGCAGAGGCTTAACTCCAATATGCAGATGTTCCAGCATCCTTAACTTGTGGTTCCAGCATTTTAAAACTTACCATACTACTGTATGGAAATGGGAGACTCAATAATAAAGTAGTAGTTTATTCACGCGTTTGTAATTTTTCCCCATTCTCCCTCATTTCTGGAAAAGGCTTAGCTATCATCCACTGAGTTCAGTGGCAGGTGAAAGATTATGGCAGAGAGAATTAGGACAATTGGATGGGGCATTGACCCTATCACCATCTGTTTAACAAATAGACCCTTGATCTCTTTGTCCCTTGGTGTCTGTCTCTTTGTCCATGGGGTGAATGGTTTATGGAGTCACTTCTATGATAGCTACAAGAATGAAATGGAAGAGAGGATTCAAGAAAATTCAGGAAAGTACGACATAGATCGGAAAAGCCAGTATCACATGGGCTTGAAACCCCCTTGAAGGAAGGGCTCCTCTTCTGAACTGTATGATCCAATTGTATAATCCCAAGAATACCTCCCGTCTTGCCCATTCATTTTAAAAGCGGTAAAATTAACCCATGTGTCACTTTTATGCTATTCTTCTATATTTTAGCAATGTGTTACTTGGCTACTTTGAATTATCTTAAGGAGAAAACTACAGTTTGTCTAAATCCAAGCACTTTCTTACACTATAATGCTTGCAATTATCCTTCCCTTTTCCCACACTTGACATTTAAAGTGATATCTCACAGGCTCCCAAACAGTGAGCGATGAAGGCGCAGTGTGACCCCGGGTGTCTTCCACCATCTGTGAATTCTTGCCAGTTAAGAGTAAACACTCTGCGTAAATTTCACAATTGGCCATTGGTCACAGCAGAGACCTCTGGTTACTCATTCCTTCCTGTTCTCGTTCTTAAAATGCCATCCACGATTATCCCTTCTCTCACCGTGGGGCTGTTTCATCCCTCAGCCATATGCCACTGCAAACAGCCACCAAAGATGTACTCAGTGGTCGTGCTGCTAGACCTCCCAGGCACTTCCCTCCTCAAGCCGCGAGGTCAAGCCGCTCCCTTCCTGAGCTGTGGCATCTTCCTCTAAATCATTCTTTGTCCTTTGCCTGCCACGGGCCCTTGTCTTTGCCCTTTTCTGGTTCCCAAAACGGTTTTCAAAGAAACTCGTCCAATTATCTGGGGTTCAATTCCGGTGCCATTCTCATCTGTCTAAATGTCACTTCCATCTTCCTTCCTTTGCACCTTCTTACTGGGCACAAAGTCGGTTCTTACCCAGGAAGGCCTGTCTCCCATTCCACCTTGAATGGTCAGCATCCCACATTCCTCCTTTTCTGAATTTCTTTCTTCCTTCCCTCTTTTCCTTCCCTTCTTATCTGTGAACTCCATTACCTGCTTCTGCATGTGACAATGCCCACTGCATTCCCCCCAAAGAATGTGCCTTTTCTTCTTCTAATGTATTGAGAAGAACACAAACTCGGGAGTCAGATCTGTATCCTGATGCCTTGTCTTACCTTATCTGCCTCAGCTGTAAGAGGAGGACGCTACTTCCTCCCTCTCAGATTCATCGGCAGTTGAGTTAGCAAGAGTAAGGCTCTCACTTTCCTTTATCTCCCTCAAAGGTTTCTTCATTTAACTCATCCTTCCATCTCACATTTATGGACAAGCTACTCTGTTGTTGTCACACTGCAAGGTGCATGAGGTGGCAGAGACGAACAACAAAGACATGTTCCAAAGTTGTTGGTTCAGACTCAGGTTGGTATAAGGGAGAGGAGTCAACAAATAATTAACACACACACACACACACACACACACACGTATGTACATGCACAAACTGCTAAGCCAACTGGGATGGGGTGGGGGGTTGTTCTTCTTAGAAGCAATCACGGAAGGCTTCATCAAGGAGGTTCCATTTGATCTAGAAATTTTTAAAAATCAGTGCTGTAGGTGGGCCATGGTAGAGGCCAAGGAAAGGGAATTCTTAAAAGGAATAGCGCACAAGGGATTGAATCTGTGAAATATCAGTAGAAGAGCATGGCTATAGCCCAGAACGGGGGAAAGGATACAGTAGAAATAGTTCATTGTGTAATGTCAATAGCTGACATCAGTTGACCTTGGCAAAGCCATCGGTCAGGACTATTTCTCAGTTTGTTCATCTTTCAATGAAGGATAACGTATTAAACAAGTTAATACAACCAAAGGGAAGGCCATGTAGCGATCACTCAAAAATACTAATTATTTTTGTGTGCTTTTGTTAAGAGATGGAGAAGGTCCCATCAGAACGAAAGCCCAGGGAATTCCCCAGCATCTGGTCCTCTGAACGACAGTCCCTTAAAGGACTCATGCTCCCATCCTGGTGTTGCTGCGACCGTGCTGTAGGACGATGGGGAAGTTAAGACTCAGCTTGACAGTAACGTGACTTGGGATTTGTTTTACTTAAAAAGCTGAAACTTGAGGGTGACCCCACCCTCCGTGTCAAGAAACAGAAAGACATTCTGGAATGTTACAACATGAGGAGAATCACTGTCGTAAGGGGAATGTGTCACTGGCCGTAATTGTTGTCAGTTGCATAACAGGGTTATAGAATTTCTTCTTCCCTTATTTTTATGCCAGAGAGTCAAAGATTCATGACATGGCAGTTTTACTTCCCTGGAGGAGACGCTCCAGTTGAATAAAATCAATCACTTAGATATTAGCTATAGAGCCAGCAACCAGAAAGCGTTCATCGAGTGTGCAGTTTTTTTTACCAGATGGCGAAAAGGTACAGAGAGAAGAGACGACAACCTCCCGACCTCGAGGACATGCCAGCTGAGCAACAGAGAGAGAATGGGGGACAGCAGGGAAGGGAAGCTTCCCAGAACTCTGTACGACAGGCCGCATGTACGACGCACTCGGGCCCGGGCTCCTCCGTCTCTCTCTGCTCGTCTCCTGTTCTAACGTGACAGGGACACTGAGAGGCATGGCCTCGACCCGGACCGGATCTGCCTGTTGTCCTGGAGGATGCTGGCTGGGCATGAAGCAGCCACCCCTAGAGTGTGGGGGGGAGGTAGGAGCAACAGTCCCACTGCTAATAATCCGAGACGTGGGCAGAGGTGGAGGGAAGCGGTGGGGCCCACGGATGGATTACCTGCGTGGCTCCACTTGCTGTCTAGGCCTTCGTGTGTGAGTGTGTGTCATTGTGGAAGCTTTAGTTCAGCCATGTATCCGGGGCAGGAATTCCTTCTGCCACTGCAAAATAGTAAGAACTAAAATCATACCCATGAAAAGTATACACACCTATGAAATGCACTGATGCCACCTAGGCAGTGTTTGGGCCCGTGCCATCCGCCAGCCGGCAGCCCGTGTGTCTTAGTGCGTCCCTCCACCTCTGGCCAGCTCCACTGACAGGTGCGTGGTGGAGCCCCAACCAGCCTCCTCCCGTCAGTGGAGGACCAGTGATTGACCCACCAGGCACCACCAGCGCTGACACTTGTCGCTCTGTGGGCACCGGGAGGGGAGATGAGGCCTGTTCAGGGGGAGGTAGAGTCAGATGCGGCCCTCGGGGCCTCAGTCGCTCCGGCCCGTGGGAAAGCCTTTGCCCTGGGTTTGGGGGGACACCCTTCTCCGAGACGCCTCCTGCAGACACTGCCTCTGTCGGGTGGTTGGAGCGTCCCCGAGGCACCAGCTGCGCGGCCTGGGATGCAGGGAATGCTCAACAAATGCACCAAGGGCTTCCCTCCTCTGGGGCCCCTTGGGGAATACGGTTTGTCTATGCCGCTCCACTGTCTGTCCACTGCCGACAGCCGCCTATCTGTCCGGGGGCCCGGGGCGCTTAACACCACATGAGCCTTGAGCCGGGGCGACAAGGTGAGAGGTGCAGCTGGCGCCTGGTCCCCTTGGTGACCAGCTGCTGAGCAGATGCGGAGTGGCCTGGAGGATGCTGGTGGGCGGGGGCGGTGGAGGCAGGGACGCTGCAGGTGGCAGCGGACAGTCCCCATCTGGTAGGCTTCCCGTCCCCCCAGCCTGGAAGACAAAGTGGGAAGGAGTCCAGAAACCTGTGCCCAGGCCACTTCCTAGCAGTGGGGCCTGGGGGCCGGTCCCTGAGCCCCTGCTACCTGCCAGGCCCCGAAGGGCAGCGGCATGAAAACCAAACCCAAACAGAACATGTGATCCAGGTTCAGGAGCGATCCAGGCTCAGGAGCGATCCAGGCTCAGGAGCAATCCAGGCTCAGGAGTGATCCAGGCTCAGGAGCAATCCAGGCTCAGGAGGGCCCAAACTAAGCAGCGTGTACAGGGCCCAACAGGGAAGAGAGGTGGGGTGGGCACGGTCCTGACCGCCGGCAAGGGGCCGTGGGTGGCCAGAGAGCTACCCGGCAAGCAGGGCCACCTGGGTGGAGGACCTCCTCGAGGCCAGCATTCCTCAAGGTGCTGGAAGCGATGACCTCCCTGACTCGGATTATCAGATAGCACCGAAGGCGCAGAGCAGCAAGCAAGCGAGTCCAGGCTCGTGCAAACCCAGGGGTCTCGGGCGCGAGAGCGGAGCGAGGCTGCAGCCTCTACTCCTTGCCGTGCCCTCACCTACCGCTAGGAGATAGAACAGATTACAATTTGGAAGATTTTCTGGAACGTCCGCCATGGCTTCGTTCCTGGGCTTCGTCATCCGGCCTGGTGAAACGAGGGCAATGCAGATTCTTGCCTCAGGACATCACAATGGGATACAGAAAAGAGATGCAACGAGTAGCAAGTGATTGGCGCTGTCGCCTAACAGCCCTCATAAGCCATACCTATTACTGTGTTTATTTTCAATAATGGGCGACATAAAGAAGAGACAGGGCTGGAGAGGGGAGCAGATCGAGAAGGACCTTGACATTTCTTAGGGTATTTTTTAGGAAACGGCGAAGCCCTTTGCTCCAGGGAGAGACGAGGTCAGAGCTTTCTCTCTGTCCCTTAGGGGATGAAGTGCTGGATGGATCGGAGGGAGGGAGGCCGGAGCCAAAGGCCAGCGAGCAGGGCGTGCCGAGGCCTTGCCTTCACTGCTCCACCGAACGTCCCGGACACCTGGTCTTGTGACAGAAGGAACTGAAAGATCACGAGACCTGGACACCTTGGCTCCTTTTATCTCCATCCTGTAAAGCATGGAGTGAGACCTTCAGGGCCGCAAAACAATCTGTTCTTTTTGGGAGAAAGTAGCAGCCGTGTCTCCTGCGGTCTGACCCAACAACGTGGGCTCCGCTCATTCGTCTCAATCGCTCAAGCTCTAGATATATAGAGAACCCGGGTGACAACAGGCAGAAGGTAATTTAATTTAAACAAAAGCCCCAAGTGGAAAAGACAGGAGGCCCTTCTGAATGGGAATGCCGAACGCGCATGGCTTTGTTTTTATTATTTTTGTATCCCGTGGCAAAGGCTCAATCTTGTTATGTCTCCAGTCGCATTTGGCTAAACACCGCGGGGAAGAGAGACACAATCTAGGCCAGTGGTTTTGCAGAGGAAGAAACCTTTCTGAAGAGAGAAAACAAAACAAAACAGGCCTCTTAGTCCCTTGGAGGGTTGGAAAGAGGAGAGTAGGATTATTGGTAATTCCCGTCCTATCATTCACTTCCTATGAGCCGACAAGTCATTCTCTCCCAGATCCTCTAGACCTGGCCCAGAATATATTAGCCAGAGGACAGTGGGGAGGCCTGCTCACACGAGAGTAAGTGCTGGTGCATATTGTGTGCGTGTACGTGTACGCATGGGTGCGTTATGTGTGCCTGCTTCCCCAACTCCCCTTTATTTTCTTCCTAAATATTCTCTTTACATCCCCCGCCTATGACTGCTGTCACCTGTTCTTTTATTTGTCTGGGATTTAATCCCATGCCTTGAGGCGCCTGAGATTTGGAAACGGGCCAAGCTGGGTCTGAGTTCCGACTCATAGCACTTTCTGCTTGGGTGGCCTTGAGACAGCCACGCAGCCTCCCTTAACCTCAGTTTGTCCCCACGTGAAGTGGGAATCAGGATGATTACATTCTCAGGTTAGGGTGGGAATGGAGTTAGACGGTGGAGGTGGAATGGGGGCACGTCATAAGGGCTATATGAGCACTAGAGTCCCTCTCAATGACTGCACGGACCCCTTGCTCTTCTGGTCTTAAAATCCTCCCACCCCACTGGGCCATGGATTCCCCTGTGTATACAGAGCCCATGCATGGGAGGCTACTTGCCTCCAGTACTCTCCCCTTTCACCCACCCACCCCACCATTCCATGCATGACAGGTCTAAGGCTTATTATCTCTTTTCATGCCCCTTCCTACAATATGGAGCCTCACCACTTCCCAAATCCAATTTCCACCTCCTCAAAACCTTTCTATCCTTCATGGTCCAGATAAAACTCCCTTTTTCTGGGCAAGCCTTCTCTGAGCTGAATAGCTCCCACTGTTTGTCACTACACTGGACTCCAGTAAGATTTCTGGCCTACAGGCTCCCATGGGTATTTCCCGGGCTCTCCCAAGATGCCAGGCTGTGTGCTGACTTCTACTCTACACGGACTCCACCTCACCCTGAGAGAGAAAGCTAAGGTGACAAGTGGATATCGAAGCAGGGGGGGCAGACAGATGTGGATTCAGCACAAGCCAGAGCTGTCTCAGGAACCAGACCTAACCAGAGTTGGATTGAGCTTCCCTGCAAGCAGTGGCTGCCCCAACAGTGCTCTACTGTGATTGTCAGTGGCCCCAAATGCTGGTGCAGCGGCTGGTGCAAGAGAAGCGCCCAGGGTGGAGCTGCGCTGGCAGCTGGATATGAAGCTCTAGCTTTGGTTTATAGATACCGAGCTGGCATGTATCCAGTGGTCACCAACCTCAGCTGTTCACTAAAGTCTCCTGGGGAGAGGGTGCTTTGGCAAAGTGAGGGACTCATGGGCCCCAACTCCTAAGGACTTAACAAGACTTTTCTAAGAATAGGAAGTATATATTTTTAAAGCTACCTAGGCAACTCTGATAATAAGCAGATTTGAGAAACACTGATAGAACCCAACCAGTTGAGCCCATAGGAAAGCTAAGAACTCCCCAATGTGTCATATTCCCTTCTAGTTCTAAGAGGAGTTTAAGCATCTCCTATATGTTGGGGTCCAATATTTCAGCACTTGAAAGATTAATTTCAACTACTGCCCTGGAATGACCAGAAGAAGAAGGAACACTGTTTCCTCTAACTCTTACCATGTCGATTCTTTTTTTTTTTTTTTTTGAGAGAGAGAGAAAGAGAGTGAGAGAGAGCATGCATGCACATGCATGAGCAGGGGGAGGAACAGAAGGAGAGGGAGAGAGAAAGAGAATCTTATTTATTTATTTTAAATTCAATCTAATTAACATATAGTATATCATTAGTTTCAGAGATACAATTTAGTGATTCATTAGGTGCATTTAACGCCCAGCGCTCATTCCATCGCGTGCCCTCCTTAGTGCCCATCATCCAGTTACTCCATCCCCCTACTCCCCTCCCCTCCAGCACCCCTCAGTTTTTTCCTATAGTTAAGAGTCTCTCATAGTTTGTCTTCCTCTCTGTTTTTTTTCTTATTTTTCCTTCATTTCCCCTGTGTTCATCTATTTTGTTTCCTAAACTTCACATTAGAGTGAAATCATAAGATATTTGTCTTTCTCTGATTTATTTTGCTTAGCATAAGACCCTCTGTTTCCATCCACGTCATTGCAAATGGCAAGATCTCATTCTTTTTGATGTCTGGGTAGAAATCCATTATATACATCTTTGGATATATATATAGGACATGTGTATGTACACACACACACACCACCTCTTTATCCATTTATCTGTTGATGGGCATCTGGGCTCTTTCTATAGTTTGGCTATTGTGGACATTGCTGCTATAGACATTGGGGTGCAGATTCCCCTTCAAATCACTATGTTTGTATCTTTTGTATAAATACCTAATAGAGCACTTGCTGAGGGGGAGGGTAGCACTATTTTTGACCCTTTGATGAACCTCCATACTGTTTTCCACAGTGGCTGCACCTGTTTGCATTCCCACCAATAGTGTCAGAGGAGTCCCTTTACTCACATCCTCCTCAATGTCTGTTGTTTCCGGAGTTGTTCATTTCAGCCATTCTGACCAGTGTGAGGTGATATCTTGCTACGTTTTTTTGTTTGTTTGTTTTTTAAAGATCTTTAAAAATATATACATATATAGCTTTTCATTGGAGTTCGATTTGCCAACATATAGTCTAACACCCAGTGCTCATCCCATCAAGTGCCCTCCTCAGTGCCCGTCACCCAGTCACCCCCACCCCCCGCCCACCTCCCCTTCCACTACCCCTTGTTCTTTTCCCAGAGTTAGGAGTCTCTCATGTTCTGTCTCCCTTTCTGATTTTTCCCACTCATTTTCTCTCCTTTCCCCTATAATCCCTTTAACTATTTTTTATATTCCCCGTATGAGTGACACCATATAATGATTGTCATTGCGGTTTTGATTTCTATTTCCCTAATGCTGAGTGATGTTGAGCATTTTTTCATGTCTGTTGGCCATTTGTATGTCTTCTTTGGAGAAATGTCTGTTCTGGTCTTCTGGCCATTTCTTGACTGGATTTTTGGTTTTGGGGTGTTGAGTTTGATTAGTTCTTTACAGATTTTGGATACTAGCCCTTTATCTGATAAGACATTTGCAAATATCTTCTCCCATTCTGTAGGCTGCCTTTCAGTTTTATTGACTGTTTGCTGTGCGAAAGCTTTTTATCTTGAGGAACTTCTAATAGTTCAATAGCTTTGTTTTCCTGGCCTTTGAAGATGTGTCTAGCAAGAAGTTGCTGCAGCTGAGATTAAAGAGGTTGCTGCCTGGGTTCTCCTCTAGAATTTTGAGAATTCCTATCTCCCATTTAGGTCTTTCATCCATTTTGAATCTATTTTTATGCATTGTATAAGAAAGTGGTCCAGTTTTATTCTTCTGCATGTGGCTGTCCAATTTTCCCAGTGCCATTTCTTGAAAAGACTGTCTTTTTTCCATTAGATATTCTTTCCTGCTTTGTTGAAGATGAGTTGACCATAGAGTTGAAGGTCCACTCCTGTGTTCTTTATTCTGTCCCATTGATCTGTGTATCTGTTTTTGTGCCAGTACCACACTGTCTTGATGACCACAGCTTTGTAATATAGTTTGAAGTCCAGAATTGTGATGCCACCAGCTCTGGTTTTCTTTTTCAACATTCCTCTGGCTATTTGGGGTCTTTTCTGGTTCCATACAAATTTTAGGATTGTTTTTGCCAGCTCTGTGAAAAGTGTTCATGGTATTTTGATAGGGAATTTATTGAAATCTCTACCAGGATTGCTCTTGGAACCATAGACATTTTAACAATATTTGTTCTTCCAATCCATGAGCATGAAATGATTTTCCATTTCTTTGTATCTTCTTCAAGGTCTTTCCTAAGTGTGTTAGTTTTCAGAGTTCAGATCCTTTACCTCTTTGGTTAGATCTATTCCTAGGTATCTTATGGTTTTTGATGCAATTATAAATGGGATCCATTCTTTGATTTCTCTTTCTTCTGCCTCATTGTTAGTGTACAGAAATGTGACTGACTTCTGTGCATTGATTTGATATCGTGCAACTTCGTTGAATTCTTGTATCAGTTCTAGTAATTTTTTTGTAGTGCCTTTTGGGTTTTCTACATTTATCATGTCATCTGCAAAGAGAAGGTTTGACTTCTTCTCCGACAATTTGGATGCCTTTTATTTATTTTCATTGTCTGATTGCTGAGGCTAGAATTACCAGTATGATATTGAATAACAGTGATGAGAGTGGACATCCCTGTTGTGTTCCTGACCTTAGGGGAAAAGCTCTCAGTTTTTCCCCATCGAGAAGGATGATATTCACTGTGGGTTTTTCATAAATTGCTTTTATTATATATATATATATATATATATATATATATATATATATATATATATATATATTGCTCTTATGATATTGAGGTGGGTTCCTTTATCCTTACACTACAAAGAGTTTTTATCAAGAAAGGATGCTGTATTTTGTAAAATGGTTTTTCTGCATCCATTGAGAGGATCATATGGTTCTTGCCCCCCCCTTTTTTTTATTAATATGGTATCACATTAATTGATTTGCAGGTATTGAGCTATCCTTGCAGCCAAAGAATAAATCCCACTTGGTCACAGTGAATAATCCTTTTAATGTACCACTGTTGGATCCTATTAACTAGTATCTTGGTGAGAACTTTTGCATTCATGTTCATCAGGGATATTGCTCTGTAATTCTCCTTTTTGGTGGGTTTTTTCCTCTGGTTTAGGATCAAGGTAATGCTGGCAGAGAGAGAGAGAGAGAATCTTAACCAGGTCCTGCACTCAGCGCGAACCTGGATGTGAAGCTTGATCTCATGACCCCAAATTATGACTTGAGCCGAAATTAAGAGTTGGACCCTTAACTTGCTAAGCCACCCAGGCACCCCTTTTATCATGTCTATTCTTGCTTACACATACATTCTACCCACTTTCCAGGCCTATACTGTGGTTCAGTATAGTCCTAGAGCCAGCGTTTGGTGAGTGATCGCTGTGTCCCAGGCGCTGTGAGATAGCTTGATCTTCACTGCTTTGTGGAGTTCTATTGATGATCTCTGAGGTGCATTGTTATTACCCTCACTTTACAAATGAACCTTCGACAGAGAAGTTAATTAACTGGCTTATAAGATCCCATGGCTAGTAAGTGGCAAAGCCAGACTTTAAATCCCGGAGGCATTTATTCCAGAAGCTACCCTCATAAATATCACTACTACACTTCAGTATTTTAACATATGTGTCTGAATATCTGTAATTCGATTCCAATTTTAAACATGAAGCTTCATAGGTCATACTTAGCCACTTCCCAACGCCTTGTTCTTCCCTAAGATAGTTAAAATCTTCTTCCAAATAAATCTGCTTTACTGTTTCAAAAAAAAATCATTTTGCTTCTCCAAATATATTTGTGTGTGTGTGTGTGTGTTTTAGGGAAAGGCAAAGTCATTAAAAAAACATTATGTTTGTCCTTTCCTATTATATAACTGAGATCATGCATCTTCCTACCCACATAGTGAATATTTATTGGTGTGCTAGAGAAAGTTTAACAACCAGCTCTCCAGGGACAGGAGAGGGGGAGTAGAAAGCCTTGATAGTGTTGGCTGATTTCTGTGGTGTAAATATTTCCATTGTGTCTAATTTCAAGATACCAACATGATGTCACTAAACACACAATTAGGAAGAGATGTTTATGACTAGTTCTCAGTAACCAAATTATCACAAATGGTAGCATTTTCCACCTCCGGCCTTTAAAGTATCTGTTCTTGCTCACACACAAATCATATCAATTTTCAGGTATGATTTCTGGCTAACTAAAATCATGGAAAGGGGCATTTCCAGAGTGTTCTCTGCATTCCAAGAACTATGCAAATCGCTTGAGACGATTGTCATTGGTTGAATTTTGACATCAAAGAGTATGTTACATAGAATTTCTAGACTTATGTTGCCCTTCTCTAGTGACCAGTGTATAACCAACCAGTCCTCATGGACGCAGGTTATGGGTAAAGCAGCATGTCTGGACGTAGGCACACTCTCGATTCTGTCCTGGCTCTAGCATGCCTGAAGGTATGACCTTAGTCAAGACACGTGATCTCTACGGGATCTGGATTACATGGCTAAATGTGCTGACAACGTAGGAGAACTAAATGATAGACCATATGTAAAACACTGGGTACATTACAGATGATCAATAAATGTTAGCTACCGACCCTCGCTCCTTTCATGAATCATTTATATCTGCATCTGCATCGCCTTCTTTCTCATTGTCTTCTGGCAAAAATGATCTCCGCTTGTTGTTCACTCAGAGCCCACACGCTCTGTTTTCTGTTTTGTAGTACGCGTCTCCTACTCTGAGTTGTGCTTCCTCTGTATTTGTGTGATTTTGTTTTCATCCTCCAAGACTTCCTTTCTAAGCCTCTTAGCTTTTCCTTTTTGTGTTACTCTTTTTTTTCTCAGGCTGTAACTTCCTCAGCCATGCCTTTCTCCTCCTACTGGGACTGTGCGCTTCGTCACCGGTGGGACCCTTAGTCTCAACCCTCTGCTTCTTCCTCCATTAATTTCTCACCATACCCCTCCCCACTTCTCCTCTGTGGATTTCAGACAAAGCCGTCTTTACTGATGTGTGTTCTGTTGGCTTCTCTAGACAAGAGCAGCCTTCACTGTCCTCTTTATTTCTTGCATCTTGTACATCCTTTGCTCCTACTTCCCCCTCCCCTGCTGGACTCCCAAGTGCTTCCTCTGCCTCAACTTGAAATCCACTGTCTTTTTCTTTTTTCTTTCCCAAAGGACTCCAAATCCCTCTTCCATCAGCCCATTGTTTGTCTTTCCTTTTCATTTTTCCCTGAAACTCCTCTGGCTGGGTAGTTTTCCCTTTCATGATGCAAAGGACACAGGGCCAATTTGCATTGATGTATCTGTTTTGCATCATAAAGGTAACACTCCTTTTGTGGGTTTGAGTAGCTGGATTCTTGTCACTAACTTGAAGGGGGGGTGGTATTGTTCCTGTCTCTACACTGAAATCTCTTTAATAAATCCCTGCACAGAATGACAGTTTAGGTAGCGGAAAGAACACGGAAGGACCCAGGCCTCCTTTCAGATTCAACTTGTCACAACTGTGTAATCCTGAACAAGAATTCATCTCCCTAGGCCCCTCTCTCCACATCAGTAAGATAGGGAAGCAGCACAGTATAGGGTTTAAGAATAAGGTTTTGTAGATTGACAGATCATTGCCCAATTACTGGTCCATCTCGCCAGCTATGCACTCCTTAGGTTCACCCACTTCCTCATGATGGCAAGCATTTCTTTGAAGGTGAAAGGTATGAAAATCTCAGAAATGAAGGGAGGATTCAGTAAAATCCTGTGTGCAAAATACTTAACCCATTGCCTAGGCCATTGGTAGCACTCAGCACTGGGCTTTATTATTATTGGGATACTTCCACCTCTCTCACAAGTGACGCGGCCCCTCACGCGTGTCTGGTTTTGCACTTGCTATCCTGTCTACCTGGAATGTCCTCTCACTTCTTCCCTGAAATATCCTCCATGGCTTTTTTTTTCATCTTTTGCAAAGCCTTCTTCAATCACTCCATTGGTCTAAACAGAACCAGTCATTCCCCACGATGTGTTCTCAGAGCACTTTGTGCATGGTCTGTTTGTAGGCACAATCGTGTTATTTTGCAGCTTACAGTTTACTCACAGGTATGGTCCCTACACATTGTTCCAGATCATGAACTTCTAGAGAACTCTAGAGACTATGAGCTTCTGCACTGTGTCTTATCTTTTATTCTGTTTCCCAGTACTAGACACAATGCCTGACAAAAAATACGTCCTCAATACACATTTGTTAATGACTGGAAGAATAGATGCCTACAAATGGTACATTATTCATTATTAAGTTTGTGATGAGTAAAAGAATGAAGACAAGGACCCAGTTTCCCAGTGTCTATAATTATGCCACAAGGCTGGGGTGTATACATAGGCCATGCAGGCGTCCTGGCCCCAGTGTGGAGGAGCAGATCAGATTTGGTCCAGTAGGTTGAGTGATTTGCTGCTGAGGCCCTGAACTACTGATCTAGAGCCTTTACCATTTCTATAGACCAGGCACAGACTCCTTCCTAAGCGTGGAGTAGGGTTGGAGCTTGGGTATAGGGGTTAAACGGCCCCAGTCCAGAAGAGAAGAGTGATATAGGGCAGGAAGACAAGCAAGTCACTAGAGTAATCTGATTTATTTGGTGTCTCAAGTAGTAATTCCCAGACAATTTAGAGTTTTGACACCTTATCATCTTTATATCTTTAAACTTATACTATTTTCTTATACTTATAAAAATGGTGCGGAAAACAATGCTAAAGTATAATGAGACCTTTTAGAAACATCAGTGAACTAAAATTACTATGCCTCCCAATCCCGCAGTCCTCACTGACACTTCTGCGAATAAGACCAACGTCTTTTGACTATAATGTGTCAGGCACTAGCCACTGATTGGTTATGTTTCTGGGAACAGGGTTTAATCTATACCACAGGGTGGTTCAACTATTTGCTTAATAAGCATTTATTGAACACAAAGTCTGATGTAGACACCATGCAACAAATCAAGAATAATAAAAAGTGGTGGCCTGGAAGACAGTCCTGAATGAAAAGTCAAGGGCTTGGAATTCGAGGCTGTGACTCCACCCCTTCTTAGCTTTGTAATGCTGGACAAGTCAGAAGGACTCCCCAGATCTCAGTTTCTGCATCTCAGAAACAGACAAGATATGAGCTGCCTTTCCTCCAACCCCTTCTGACAGATTCGTTGTAAAGATCAAGTGAACTAGTATATTAAAGAGCTTTGAAAAATGAGAAGTGATAAGAAATAACGAAGAATGACATTCAGCAGTGTTTTTTTTTTTTTTTCCTCCCCATCAAGTAACATCAACTTCATTCTGAGGAAATCAGTAGAAACCAAATGTGAGACTGGAAAATGAAAGCTGGTACAACAACCCTAAGACAGTCCCCCAAGTTCTGACTCTGGTACAAATTAGCTGCGTGACATAGTCCTTGCCTGGACCTCGATGACCCTATCTTATAAAATGAGGTGTCCAGACCAGAGGGGCTCTAAAGACCTTTCTAACTCTGACGGTTTTCTTCTTGAGTCTACGAAAATGGCTGCCATCTGCCTGAATTTGGCAGTAGGTTGTGCTGATAACTGTACTCGCCTAGACAGGGAAGATGAGGGGACATGACTGAATTCTTTAGGCCTAGGAACACTGATGCACTGGTATGTGGAAGGCTCAAGAAGGCAGAGTTGTCCCAAGTCTCATGTCAGAGGAGGACAGCATGACGTCTGGGGCCCTAGAACATATGCCTTCATGGGTCCCTTCCTACATAAATAAATAATAAATGAACAGTATGTTTTAGGACTGCATTGGGATAAGGATGACTATAACCCAGGATCAGTTATGTATTCTTATTTTGATATAAGAAGAGTAAAAGTTTCAGTAGCCCTAAAAAATTGTCATGGGCCCTAGATACCATTCCTATTGTGTTTAGCGGATATGTTGGCCTTGCGGGGTTCTCTACAAAGTGGTGGTGCATTTTACTTAAAGAACATGCCGACTGCCAGCCAGCTGAAGCTTGGCTTCCTTCTACCACAGGGAGTTTCAACTTTGGCACTTTTGACATTTGTACTGGATAATTCTTCTCTGTGGAGGGCTTGTCCTGTGCCTGGTAGGACATTGAAGAGCAACCTGGGCCTCTACCCACTAGACCCTAATAATGTGCTTGCCCCAACTGTAGCAACCAAAAATAACCCCAGGCGTTCCCAAGTGCTTCCTTCGAGGTAAAGTCATCCCCAGTGGAGAACCACTGTTGTAGAAAGTTCTCTCCGGACGATGCTACCTTTGGCTAGTAGCTATGATCTATCTTCTTGGGAAATGCCCTCCTTTATCACTCTTGGAGAAAGATAAAGTCCTTATGTGGATCTCTAAGACTCTGCTCCTGCCCCCTCCACCCCTCTGACTTTCTTCTTGCTATTCCTGTCTTCCACGTGATTCCACGGTCCTGGCTGTGTCCCGGATCTGCCAGACACACTGCCGCAGGGCCTCTGAAATGGTTCTCCCCATGGACTATGCTTCCCCCAGATCACCCACCTGGTGAGCTCTATTACCTTCACTTCTTTGTTTAAATCCTGCCTTCTACGCGAGGCCTCCCCTGGCCGCCCTTTATCAATTACAGCCCCATTCCCTGTCATCCCTCTCCCCTTTTTCTCTCTCTCTGCTTCTGTCTGTGTCTCTATATATACATATTGTTTTTCCCTATAGCTTGTCACCTTGTCACATACTGCAGTGGAGCCCGGAACAACACAGGGGTTAGGGGGCACCAACCCCCTGCACAGTCGAAAATCCACATGAAACTTTTGACCCCCTCAAAATTTAACGAATAGTCTACTGTTGACCAGAAGTTTTACTTGTAACATAGTCAATTAATGCACATTTCGCATTAATGTTATATGTCTTACATACTGTATTCTTGCAATAACGTGAGCTAGAGAAAAGAGTATGAACAAAATCCTAAGAAGAAAGAGAAAATACATTTAGAGTACTGTAGCGTATTTATTGAAAAAATATCTAAACCTGTGTTGTTCAGGAATCGACTGTATAAAATTTATGTTATTTAATTATTTACTACATTTATCATCCATTTGTCTTTGTCCCTGGACTAGAAATACGAAATCTAAAACAGGAACAGACTTGCTGGTTTTGTCTGCTGCTGCGGACAACTGCTACATAGTAGGTGTTCAATAAATACGCATTGGGTTGAATTAAAAAGAAAATCGAAGTAGCCCCCTCTGTTTTGGAGGAGGGCTCCTGGGAAGTTCCCTTCCTTCTTCGAGGCCTAATCCACATCTCTGTCTCCCTTGCTGTGTGACAGGTCCTCCTCCGGGGGGAGCTGGGGCCTCCTCCTCAAGTGCCCCCCACCACCCCCCTCTGCTCTGGGGCTGTGGGCTCCCCTCCAGCCCCCGGGCCTCCTGCAGCAGCCTTCTGGGGAGGCTGCACCCTCAGGGGCCTGAAAGGCCGACCTTCACTTCTGGTGGCCCGTGCCCCCCGGGAAGGAGGGGCTACAGGGGCCTTGCAGACGCCGGAGCCTGCTGATCCTGCAGCTCCGCGGTGCCCCGGGACACAGGGAGCCGAGGCTGTGCATGTGCAGCATCAGTTGCTAGGGGAGGCCTGGGGGTGGGGGGTGGCCGGGGACAGGGCCGGGAAGCCACCGCCTCCGGGCCTGCCGCTCGCCGGGACACGGCCCTGGCTGACCCAGTTTGGAGCCACAACGCCTGACGCAGCACTGCCATCCGCGACTTTAATAACTCGGTGACAGACAGAGCGGGTTTGACGCAGACTGGAGCTGACAGCGCAGCAGAGGGAAGGCTGTGCTTGTCGTGGGGAAGCCGCCCAAGGTGACCGCGACCTCCACCGCCCAGCCCCGCCGGCGCTGACAGTGGCCGGAGCCCGCCTGGTCGGCCTGTCCCTTCTGCTGGACGAGCGTCCTTGCTGCACCTGCCTCCATCCCCTGCCCCCTGCCCCACCTGGCCACTGGGCCACTGCGTGGTATTAAAGCCCCTCCAGCCCCCCTCTCGACCCCCCCCCAGCTCACCGCCAGTTTTGAATGATCCTCAAAAAGCCGATCAGTTGGGGATCCCTGGGGGGCTCAGCGGTGGAGCATCTGCCTTCAGCCCAGGGTGTGACCCCGGGGTCCGGGGATCGAGTCCCATGTCGGGCTCCCTGCCTGGAGCCTGCTTCTGCCTCTGCCTGGGTCTCTGCCTCTCTCTCTCTCTCTCTCTCTCTGTGTGTCTCTCATGAATAAATAAATAAAATCTTAAAAAAAAAAAAAAAAAAGAAAGCCCATCAGTGGTCTCGTAACCTTCAACATCAAAACTTTCCCCGGCTCCCCGTCCTCTAGGAACACAGACCGTTCCCCATGCTTAGTCTCTGAGCTACACTACAGGGTTAGCTTCTTGCACTCCGCTCCGCGTACTTCTTGACACCTCTCGGCGCCACAAGCTCCCTCCCCCCAAAACTTAGTTTTATTTTTGTAATTTATTGGACATACACCACACTTTTCGTTCCTTAATGTCCTGAAGTATATGATTATTCCGTGTGCACTTGGGTGCTCCCTGTGCTGGGGGGCTCACTACCTCACATGACAGCCGTTTCTAATACTGAACTTTAAATATACTTGAAAACTTTTTAATACTTTAAAACTCTGTGAGCCTTTTCCTATGAGACGCAAACTGCGCTCTACAACTTGTCGTTCGCTGTCCCTGTGCCTACTTTCGGGGGTGCCAGAGAATATGTTCTGTCTGAGAACTCCTTTCTGAGGAGGGAAGTCCGTGAAACACATCTTCTGAGCTGCCGATCTGTACCAGAGCGCAGATCTGTACCAGAGGGTCCTGTACCCATTTTTCACCAGCTAACGTCTTGTGCATCCCAAGCCCCTGCATTGCACCCCTCTGCACCTTCCTCCTATGTCCAGGATCCCTCTTAGAAGCAAGAGGGGGAGAGTTGTACACGGTGCATTTAAAGACAATAGTAACAATTAGCAACAATAATTAGCAACCGCTCTTGACCTACAGAGATGGATGTTGTGACCTAAGTTGTGCAATTTGAATGATTCATTCTAGTATTCATTCATTCATTCATTCATTCATTCATTCATTCATTCATTCGATCTCTATATTTCTATGGAGTAATAACGGTCCATGAAATAAAACACGGTCCCCATCCTCCAGCGTTTCCTGGTCTGGAGGGCAAGGGGGCAAGGGAGGGGGCGATCATCCCATAAACTGCACTTACACTCAGTGTAAGGAGAACGCAGGGTGGGGGGTGTTATGTGAGCATCCAGGAGGGGCCCTTACCCAGGATAGGGACCCTGGGGGAGGCCAAGCGATTGAGTGAAGCACTGCCCAGAAATCACGTCGGGTCCACACGGAGACGAGGAGGGTCATAGGTGTTAGAGTCGAACGGCGGGAGTGAGCAAGGACATTCCAGGTGGCGTGAACAGCAAGAGAAGAGCAGGGATAAGACATCAGGGAGCATTCCGTGACCTTGAGGGGCCTTGGGATTCCCTGACGGGCCGCGTGGATTAAGAGGTTGATTCCTACGTGCAGACTGCAGCTCAAATGGAGCTCGGGAAGCGAAAGATTACTGGGGCTCGAAATAGTCAGGACAGTCTCCCTGGAGGTGAAGGGTCCGAGGTGGGCCCCAGGAAGAGAGGCCGAGAGATGGGTATCTGTATGCAAATACGTCCGCACATATACATCTGCTTCATATGCATTTAAACCTTAAATTGACTTTCACTTGCCTTCCACTTTGGTTTCCATGGTAACCCTGGCCACTTATATTTCTTTTAACCTCCTTTTCTTTGTTTCAGGATGAGGAGAGCTGCGTGAGGGTTAACCAGTCAGGGGAAGACAGGAGATTTTAAAGCAATTATTTGGATTTTTTTTTTTTTTAAGAAAACCGCCAACTTTGCAATTTAATGCAGACTGTGTCTGGTATATTTGCCCTGAAGGATGCTGTAGGGAGAAACAGGAGCCAGAATCCTTTTCGTCCCCTCCTCCCTGACTTCTATTATTACCGTGCACTTACTGCTAATACAGCATCTAAACTTGCAATCTTGGTAACTATGGCAATAAAATGGGTGAGACTCCCTTCCATTATGACTTGAATTGTTAGGGCTTTGCCAAGAGCACGTGCGTTTGCACAGAAGAGGGGGTGACGCACTCTAGGGAAAACTGATTTCTCCCACTCTCTGCGGGGAGTTGGAGACTGTTGTCTATCAGTCCACGTTTACAGGAAGAATTATCACCATGCCTGTGTCAGAGGATGCAGGCCCCGTACCTACGCGGTGCAGTGTACATCCGGAGCGCACACAGCCCCCCCGTGCACAGCCTGTAGAGCCAGGGAGCCAGGGCTGCCCCGAGCCTGGAAGAGATCGCCAGCCAGAAACTAGAAGGACTTGATCCAGGCGCCAGGAAATTTTCTCTGTAAAGGGCCAAACAGTAAGTATCTCCGGTTTTGCGGGCCACACTACCTTGGCTACAACTATTGAACCCTGCCCTTGAACCGCTGCCCCAAAGCAGCTGCTGGCAAAAGGTAAATAAGAAATGGACAGTCGCGCTCTGATGCAATTTTATTTGCGGACACCGAAATCCCCATTTCAGATACTTTTCACAGGTCACGAAGTATTCTTCTTCTCTTGATCTTTTTTCTCCCCCCTGTCATTTAAAAATACAAATCAAACAGAAGCACACCTGTGAGAACAGGGCCTGGGAACTTTCCAGAGCCATCTCATTGCAGTGATCCAAAGTCTGCAAGAATTCATTGGGCAAGGTCCTAACACACCCCAGCTCCCCGCCCGATGCTCCTACTGTCTGGCTTGCCTTCCGCCTAGACCTAAAATGATGTGCACACACTTACTGACCGTCTCGGGCCCCCAGCTGAGGCCCAGGAAGAGCCTGGAGCATCCGGGGCAGCCTCTGCTTCCTTTGCCGGCCTGTGTTGGTGCTGAGGGATTAGCGCCAAAGGCCACAGGCTTCCTTCACAGGCCAGCTAGTCTCAACGCGCCCAACTGCATCCCCTCTAGGTCCTTTGAACAGAGGTTCTGGGAACCTGAGATGCTCAGGAGGGAGAGGAGAATGCTCCAGTGCTCCTGGCGGGGGGTGGGGGGGGGGGGTGGGGGGGGGTGGGGTGTCACTGGCTTCTAATCTCCCAGGAGCCAGGGGACTTTAATTATCCGGGATACTCCTGGAGAGAAAAACTAGGAACAGTGAGCGGAATTTTCGAAGTGGCATTTTCTCTCTTACAGGTCTTACTCTAGGCTGCTACATAAATACACCTTGTGCCACAGGCAGCCGTGATATAGTGGAGGGCGGGGAGCTGAGCTGGAGGGGTCTCGGGTCCTGGATTCAGGGCTTAGCCTCTGTGACTGTGATGCTCCCTCCCTTCCAGCTGGAACGAAGTGGCTCTCTGGCAGTGGGGAATGTAAAGTTCAGCAATGGCTGGCCTCCATTCTCTTGTGTGACCTTGGGAGCCCCGGGGGGGGGGGGGGGGGTGCTTTCCTTGGGCCTTCTCTCCCTATCTGTGTCCCAGGAGCAGCAGTCATCTGCAGCAACAGAGACCACCGACCATCGCCCTTTCTGCTCTGCTCCCAAGGAATAGGCACATCTGTTTGTTGGATCCATTACTTTGCAAACTTTTAAGGGATATTTTCCCCTCCCTGCCGGGCCCTAGGAGATTAGGGCAGCTCTTCCTTTGGAAAGAACATTAGCCAGGCCCTGTGCTAAGCAAATGCATTCAGCTTCTCCCTATCTGGTTTCTCTTTTTCTCATTTGTCAGCAAAGGAGAAACCTCCCAGCTATTAATCAAACTCCTGGCTGTGGATAGCTTTAATTGCAGAAACCACTGCTGGATGAGGGATGCTCAACTTTTCCAAAGAAAGCCGTCTGCCTAGTGCAGAAGAGAAACAATTAATTACCTGCTCCTCCTGTCCCCAACAGAGATGCAGATGAACTAACAATATTGCTGCTGGCACCAGGTCCTCCCTTCCCCAGGTGGAGGCAAGCTAATGCAAACTCAGACAAGACTCATGAAAGTGCAATGCCCAAGTAGAGGTTTAGCTAGAAGGCTCTGGTGGGACCAAAGTTTTGCCTCTCCCTGGCGTCTGTCCTTGAAGACGGATACAGACAAGCTCTGGGTCTTCTTGAAGAGAGTGATTGGGGACGTCGGCATGCTTGAAAATCATATCCTCCGAGGAAGGATCTAGTGTGTCGGGGATATTGAATTCAGAGAAGAAAAAATTAAGGTGGAGGGTAAGGGAGGGGGTGCAACTTAAAAAAAAAATAGCCGGGCAAAGAGAGGTCAGACTAAATTTGTATAGTCCAGTAGACAGACTGGAACTGTGGGTGGCATTTATGGTTTCACGTAAGAAGAAATCCTTGGGACTTGGAACCGTGTGCTTCTGGAAAGATCTGTCCCCCAAAGGTACTCAGGCTCTCGTCTCTCTAGGTGTGTAAGAACCATTAAGGGCGCGCTAAGACAATCCTTGTCTAGTTTAGGAGGTGTAGGCGGTAACCATCCTGGCGGTGACCACCTGCCCTTGGGTCTTGCTTTATTAGTGCTTTTGTGTTTCACCTCCAAGTTTTCAGTGTAACAGACAACACAGAAGGAAGGGGGTGGGGGTGGAGGGAGAGCTGCACCCAAGGTCACAGTCTGTTCGAAGCAAAGGCTTGCACTCGAGAACTGGGGGCTAATGTTGGAATTTCTTTATTATTATTATTATTATTATTATTATTATTTTTAATAATAAATTTATTTTTATTGGTGTTCAATTTGCCAACATACAGAATAACACCCAGTGCTCATCCCGTCAAGTGCCCCCCTCAGTGCCCGTCACCCATTCACCCCCTCCCCCTGCCCTCCTCTCCTTCCTTTTTGAAATCGGCCACAGTAACTTCTTGCAAGATACATCCACATCCACGAAGGCAAAAGAAACAAAAGCAAAAATGAACTATTGGGACTTCATCAAGATAAGAAGCTTTTGCACAGCAAAGGATACAGTCAACAAAACTCAAAGACAACCTACAGGATGGGAGAGGATATTTGCAAATGACGTATCAGATAAAGGGCTAGTATCCAAGATCTATAAAGAACTTATTAAACTCAACAGCAAAGAAACAAACAATCCACCATAAAATGGGCAAAAGACATGAACAGGAATCTCAGAGAGGAAGACATGGACATGGCCAACACGCACATGAGAAAATGCTCCGCATCACTTGCTATCAGGGAAATTCAAATCAAAACCACAATGAGATGCCACCTCACCCCAGTGAGAATGGGGAAAATTAACAAGGCAGGAAGCCACACATGTGGGAGAGGATGCGGAGAAAAGGGGGAACCCTCTTACACTGTTGGTGGGAATGTGAACTGGTGCAGCCACTCTGGAAAACTGTGTGGAGGTTTCCTCAAAGAGCTAACAATGGAATTTCTTTCTAAATCGATTGCCACACAGACATGGATCTGATGTTCTCTTCGAAGCTGGTGCTGGAACTACGCTGGTTTTCTGCACATCCCCAACACGCAGCTGCTGCCGGGACCGGGGAGCTGCTTAAGGCCTGGTGGAAAACCTTTGGAGGCTAATTCAAACTTGCACTTCTGCTGTGAGTGCCGGTGGCTCTGTGACACAGTTATGAGAAGAATGAACCTGAGGCCCCGGGGGCTCAGCAGCAAGCGCCTGCCTCGGCTGAGGGCATGACCCCAGGGTTCCGGGACCAGAGTCCCACATCGGGCTCCCCTGCTTCTCCCTCTGCCTGTGTCTCTGCCTCTCTCTGTGTGTCTCTCTCATGAATGAATAAATAAAATGTTTAAAAAAAGAATGAACCTGACATTGACTGACCTGGGTCTAGAGCTTAGTTCTTTGTTTAGTACGTAAATGAACTCAGGCAGAAATTCCCAGTGCCTCAGTTTCCCCATCTGTGAAACACGAGTGCCTTCATACATTGTGTCTGCGTAGAGGTGGCCCTGTCTTTAAAATACTAGATCGGAATCCTATCGCAGTCAGGGCTGTCTTTACTCCATCAGTGCGTTCCTCGGTCTGGTTACAGGCCTGCAGGCAGAGCCGCTGGTGAAAACCCGCCCCCCCCTGCCCCCACGTGTCTGAATCCAGGCCTTTGCACCAAGCCTGTGCCGAGTTGGGTACAGTGCCCCAAGCCTCTGAGCTTTGTTTTCCAGTCTGTGATGGAAGCAAAGTAAAACCTGTGTTGGAAGAGTCATCAGTGACGCTGGGGAAGTGCTTAGCAGGCAGCCTCGTAGGGCTGCATCATTCTCATATTTAGTTGCCAACCTGCAAAACTACCAAGGAGGAAGAGGAAGTGCGCGGCTGACTCTTAGAAGGTGGTGGTTCTCCCTCCTCAGTCGCCTGAGCTGGGTTTCCCTCAGCTCCTGGTCAGCTAGAGGCGGGGCCTTCCCCAAAGTCTGCTCAGGGCTCTGGGTGGGCAGAGAGCTGCGGGTCACCATGGCAGGGGGGTGATGGGGGGAGTGGGGGTGATGGACTGTGGGGGTGATGGGGGGTGGAGGAGATGGGGGATGTGGGATATGATGGGGGATGTGGGGGATGATGGGGGCGGGGTGGGGTGGGGGTGATGGGGGCGGGGTGGGGTGGGGGTGGGGGCTCCCAGGCAGCCCCTCAGGCTCTCAGCATCTTCAGTCCCTTGAGCTATTATTCTTCCCCACCACACCCCCCTCCCTTTCTTTCTTTGCTTGAAGTATTTTTTCAGGGTGTTTGGGGGTTTTAACATTATTTCTAAAAATCTTGCTGTGCTTTCTTCTCGTGCGTCTATCAGGCTTTCTCAACAGCTTCAAACGGAAAACTTTGAAGTCAGTGAACTTAAAAGGAGAACTGGCAACCGCGCCCGTGGCCGCAGTCCCCAGGGCGCCCGCAGTAACCGCGCCAGCTCGTCCGCGCCGCCGGGCCACGGCGCTGCTCCACCCCGGGATGCGCGGGCGGGGGCCTGGGGGCACCGGGGGGCATCGGGGGGGCCTGGGGGCACCGGGGGGGGGCCGGGGGCAGGCGACGGCGGGGGCCAGGCTGGGGCTCAGGGACGCCCCCCCGGGATGCGCGGGAGGCCGGGGGGAGGGGGGAGGGGGAAGGACGGGGGGGGGGGGGGGGGGACGGGACCCGGGGATCAGAGGGCAGCGGGGGCGGCCAGGGCGGCGTGCGCGGGCTCCTCCGCGGGGTGCGCGGGGGGGGGGGGGCGGGGGGGACCGGGCAGCCCGAGGGTCCCCGCTGGCGCCCGGAGCCCACGTGAGGCCGGCGCCGCGCAGGGTCCCCGTGAGCCGCGGGCCTGGGAAGGACCCCGCACCCCGCACCCTGCACCCCGCCCCCTGCACCCCGCCCCTGCACCCCCTGCACCTCGCAACCCCGCCCCTGCACCCCGCACCCCCGCCCCCTGCACCCCTGCACCCCCTGCACCCCGCACCCCCGCCCCCCGGAGAAGGCAGCGGCTCGGGCTCGCTGGGGGCATAAAGGCACCGAGACTGAGGACTAGGGGCGGCTGCTCCGGGCGCGTCCATCCCTGTAGTAGCGCAGGAAGGCCCGGCTCCCGGCGCTGCCGGGGGGGGGGGGGGGGGGGGGGGGGGGGGGGGGGGGGGGGGGGGGGGGGGAGAGCCGCTGCTGGAAGCCAGAGTCGCACGTCCTGCTCCGGGATAGGAGCCCCGCCCGCCCTCCCTGTCTCCCTCTCCTTCTCTCTCCCCCTCTCTCCCCCTCCTTCTCTCTCCCCCCCCCTCCTTCCCTCCCCCCTCCCCCCTCCCCCCCTCTCTCTCACTCAGTGACACCGTCTGACCTGGGGGCTCCTGGGGGAAGAAAGACCCCCGATTGGAGCGGAGTTCCGACCCGGTTCGGGCCTGCAAGGGGGCTGGGACCCGAGAAGGGGGCGCTGCGGGCCCTTGTGTCGCGGGTGCCGGTGCCCGGGGCGGGGGGAAGGGGGGGTCCGCGCCGGGAGGGGCAGGGCGGGGGGGGGGGGGGGGGGTGGAGGGGGGTGAAGGGGGGCGCGGGGCCCAGGGCAGCCGCCTCGCCCTCAGCTCCTCAGCTCCGGAAGGCCGACCTCTGCCTGGGCTTGCTCGGGTTCCTTCCTTGCCCCACAGATGCTTTTGTTTTCTTTTTTAAGATTTTACTTATTTTTTCATGAGAGACCCGGAGAGAGAGGCCGAGACCCAGGCCCAGGGAGAAGCAGGCTCCCTGCAGAGGGCCCGGCGCCGGACTGGATCCCAGGACCCAGGGGTCACCACCTGGACCTAAGGCAGATGCCCAAGGGCTGAGCCCCTCAGGGGTCCCCAGAGCTGAATTTTCCACAGACCCGGCCCCGCCTGCACTTTCCTGTGCAGCGGCTCCTCCAGGTGTGGTCCTTAGTAGGATTCTGACAAGTGCTTTCCCAACCCCAACTCCCCAAGTCCTCCCCGTCTGGGTGCAGGCAACTGTTGGCTTTAGGGCCCTGGTTCCACCTCCAGGCCCCCTGGAGCCGTCACCCACATCATACCTGGAGGCAACAAAACCTCAGGACTCCTTGGGTGAATGGATGTGGGCCTGGAGGGGCGGCTCAGGGGGGCCTTCCCAGAGCCAGGGGCCCTCCAGGACAGTCCTGTTCTCCCCTCCAGGGAGAGAGGGAACCCAAGAGACCCCCGTGAATTCCCAAGGCGACACAGCAAGTGGGGAAGCCGGAGCCCTGCAGGTGGGTCTTCTGACTGCGTGGATGCTCCGTCCACACCTGGTGACTCGGTGCCCTCCGTGTCCCCACACCTCTCGGCCGCGCCTTCCCGATTAGAACTGCATCTGTGACAGGCACCGCTCAGCACCCTGTGATGGTCCTTCCCGTGCTCACGCACAGCAACCAAGGTGCTGGCTGCCCAGACCTTATTCCCTTTGCTGGGAGGAAACTGAATTACTGATGTGGGCTCCGGGGCCTGCATTCCAGAAAGACCCAGACACCCAGAGTCTTTGTGTCTCTCTGGCCCAGCAGAGAAAAGCTAAACTGCATTTGAAAGCCCTACAAGGGGGACGTTAATTGAGGCATAAAAGCGTGTGTCTTTGACCTTCCCAGGACCTGTGGTTCTCCCGTTATCTGAGCCTGTTCCTGCTGACACCGGTCGCAGCCTCCTGCTTTGCACCATCGCAGCGGCTCCGGGTCTCCCTGCTCGGCAGGGGGCCTGTGTGCTCAGCTCGCCGGGTTACTGTGAGCATTTCTGCGCCTCCTTCCTGGGACTCCCCAGCCCCGGAATAATTTCTCATATCTGTCCCAAGTCCCAGTCTCAACGACAGGACTCGCTGACTTCCCAGTGGGATTTGGGGATTTTGTAGGATGCCATGTCCACTCACTCACTCACTCACTCACTCATTCATTTGTTCACTTTTAATTTCTCCGTCCCTCACTCATCCGTGCACTTCTCCAGGCTTTCACTTACATTTTGCTCCCATTTCCAGGCATTTGTTGATTGAGCCAAAGAGGACTGCGTGTGACTGTGACGTAAGTTGGCTCCAGTCACTGTGGAAGCCTAAGGACTCCTGCATGCACGGAGCTGTTTGAGTTAGTGAAAGTGGCTGGAGGGAGCTCCTGCAGTGGCCTAAAATCCCTGTAACGTTGCATTTTCCAAAGAAGTGTTCATCCAGGGTTGTTTGAAGGTCTAGGGCTATATTTAGTGAGCAAGTCAGCTCAGTTAAAAGTTAGTTTTGGGAGTGAAAGAAAGACCTGAGTTCAGACGTCAGCTTTGCCACTTACCAGTGATAGGACTCTGGGCTAGGTACTTAAACTGCTCTGAGCCTCACTGTCTTCATTTTTATTTTATTTTATTTTATTTTATTTTATTTTATTTTATTTTATTATTTTATTTTATTTTATTTTATTTCTTTTAATTAATTAATTTAGCTGTCTTTATTTTTATTATTTTTTTCATTTTCAGTGAATTTATTTATTTATTTTTTTATTGGAGTTCAATTTGCCAACATATACCATAACACCCAGTGCTCATCCCATCAAGTGCCCTCCTCAGTGCCCATCACCCAGTCACCCCCTCCCACCTCCCTTTCCACCACCCCTTCCTTGTTCGTTTCCCAGAGTTAGGAGTCTTTATGTTCTGTCTCCCTTTCTGATATTTCCCACTCATTTTCTCTCCTTTCCCCTTTATTCCCTTTCACTATTTTTTATATTCCCCAAATGAATGAGACCATATAATGTTTGTCCTTCTCCAATTGACTTACTTCACTCAGCATAATACCCTCCAGTTCCATCCACGTTGAAGCAAATGGTGGGTATTTGTCGTTTCTAATGGCTGAGGAATATTCCATTGTATACAGAGACCACAGCTTCTTTATCCATCATCTTTCGATGGACACCGAGGCTCCTTCCACAGTCTGGCTATTGTGGCCATTGCTGCTAGAAACATCGGGGTGCAGGTGTCCCGGCGTTTCATTGCATCTTTATCTTTGGGGTAAATCCCCAACAGTGCAATTGCTGGGTCGTAGGGCAGGTCTATTTTTAACTCTTTGAGGAACCTCCACACAGTTTTCCAGAGTGGCTGCCCCAGTTCACATTCCCACCAACAGTGCAGGAGGGTTCCCCTTTCTCCACATCCTCTCCAACATGGTGGTTTCCTGCCTTGTTAATATTCCCCATTCTCACTGGTGTGAGGTGGGATCTCGTTGTGGTTTGGATTTGTATTTCCCTGATGACAAGTGATGCGGAGCATTTTCTCACGTGCATGTGGCCATGTCTGTGTCTTCTTCGGTGAAATTTCTGTTCATGTCTTCTGCCCATTTCATGATGGGATTGTTTCTTTCTTTGGTGTTGAGTTTAACAAGTTCTTTATAGATTTTGGAAACTAGCCCTTTATCTGATACGTCATTTGCAAATATCCTCTCCCATTCTGTAGGTTGTCTTTTAGTTCTGTTGACTGTATCCTTTGCTGTGCAAAAGCTTCTTATCTTGATGAAGTCCCAATAGTTCATTTTGCTTTTGTTTCTTTTGCCTTCGTGGATGTATCTTGCAAGAAGTTACTGTGGCCGAGTTCAAACAGGGTGTTGCCTGTGTTCTCCTCTAGGATTTGGTGGAATCTTGTCTCACATTTAGATCTTTCATCCATTTTGAGTTTATCTTTGTGTCTGGTGCAAGAGAGTGGTCTAGTTTCCTTCTTCTGCATGTGGATGTCCAATTTTCCCAGCACCATCTATTGAAGAGACTGTCTTTATTTTTAAAAGAGAGGTCCTGATATCTACCTGGGAAAAGAGAAGACGTGTGGACGTACCCACACGGATCCTGGCACACCACCGTTGGGGCTGGCATTATTACTACCGCCCACGATGAAGGCGGGTTTGGACCAGCCAGACAGCATTGCTGATGAGTCCCTGTGTCCTCTGCGGAATCACAGATACTCTGATGGTCTCATAAGAAACAAGCTGAGAAATGGGCCTTCCTTGAGGAAGCTGGCAGCATAGAATAAAATGAAACCGCTGATGCTTTAGACTTTCCTTTCACCACCTCCTGGGCTGGGGGCGGGGGGGAGGACTGGAGGCCCCTGTGTATGGGACAGCAGGAGTGACATCGGGGAGAGCAAGAGACACAGGTGAAAAGTGGGCACGATGGCAGCAACACGGCCAGCTCAGGAATGCCTGAACTTCCCTGCCTCCATCTGGGGATGCCCCCCGCTGCTGAAAGCACCCATCCATTCCTGTATCTATTTGCAACATGCTTCTGTTTGGCGTGCTAAGTTCTGGATGGGTTTCTCAAGAGCCCAGCCACGAGCTGCCCCCTTACTGCTACTGCACTTCTAAGGTAGTCTTCATATGATTGTTCTCTTTTCCCCCCCTTGCCTTGCAGTGGCTTTGCTCTATTCAGAGCTCCTCTTGCTCAGAAATCCCATAGTAAAACAGATATGGGATCTGTTGCAGTTGAAATTGGGGTCAGCTTATGGAGCCTGTCCGTTCAGCGCCCCCCTGGCCCTGTCCTGTCCTCCCATCCTAGGTAGGCTTGCGGGGGTTCTGGAGCACCCCTTTAGTTTAGGGACTGAAGATCCAAGACCTCACGTGGTTGTTGCCAATGCGCAACCCTGTTTTACCAGAGGATGAAATAATAACCATTTGCACCAACATGCTCAAAATCCAGGATGGGGAAATTTATCAATCCCAGAAACAGGCCAGTTTTGATGGCAAGAGTGGGATACAGGGTGGTGGTGGCAGAGGGAAGGCCTGGGGGGTATGTGTTCACACCTCTTACATGACTGTGTCGTCAGAGCAGCCTGCGAGGTCAGGGGAGCAACCTCGCCACTAGCAAGGCACCCCTTGTGGCCAGGCTGAGACTGGAGTTCAGGTCCTCTGACTGTCTTTCCCGTGGGCACTGTGGGGCTTCCCAGGTCTCTTCCCTCACCTCGAGTGTTGTGTCAGCTGCCCCTTTTGCATCGAGCGTGGGGAAGGGTGTGTGACCCCGAGAATGTACCGTGCACCCAACCCAAACGGCCACTTGCCTTTCCCTTTCTGCTTATCATCCCTTTATCGTCATTGGTGGCTGATAGATCTGGGTGTTTCAGGGAGATAAATGTTCCCTCATATCTCCCAATAGAGATGTCTCCTCTTAGGAGAAAAGCTTACAACATCCCTCCTAGATGCCAGTTGCCAGAGGATCCAGAGGCTGCGCCCTCCCCCTCCCTCAGCCTTCACGGGCCAGGCTGACATAGGCAGAGCCGAGGGCACCGAAGGGAGGACCTGGGGACTCAGGGGCAGCACCTTCCTGGCCACCTACAACTCAGGTGAGTGCCGGGAAGAAGAGGGATTCACCTCCCGAGGCCAATCTCCGTCTCTTTCCTTTGAATCTCCCCCTTCAAGTGAGAAAAGAGGCTGTACCAGGATTTGGGGACAGTTAGGGTTCCCCTGTAGTCAACTGGGCCAGCCAGTCCCTCCAAGTGTGTGTAAACGTGCACAGGGTGGAATGGAGCTTCTCACTTGGGCTTGGAAGGACGTGGAAACCCTGAGGAGGAGGAGCCCCCCGTGATGGAAGTGCTCCTTGTGTCTCATTTGACCCTCACAAGGATCCTCTCAGGCGAGACAGAGATAATCACCCCATTCTACAGAGGGGGGACCCGAGGCTCAAAATGGCCATGTGACTTGCCTGAAAGCAAGGTGGCTGGCGGAGCCAACACTTCTATGTAATTCTCCCGACTTGAAAGTAGGAATATTGCTAAACTCACCAAAGCTTAATTTTGGAGAGTATTTATCTCCATGGTGATGCCACTGAGTGTGCCCAGGATGGAGTTTGGAGGTCAAGTTGCTCACATGTTATTTCAGTGAAATCGTAATCGGACACTCCTTTTAGAAGGAATAAGCGCGTTTCTTCTCAAGTTAACAGCCTCGTTTCCAACACTTGGTGTCAGTTTAATAAAGAAAAACACCGCAAGACGATACAAGTATTTTGGGAAAGACCATGGCCATGTTTACGCAGAGCAAAACTTAAAATTCTCAGGGACACCATAAGACGGCAAAATTTCCTGGGGCACTAGTGTCTTCCACGACAGACAATCTTCTGATCGTGAGGAGGACCTCAGTAAGCTAAAGGGTGGGCTGGGAATGGAGGAGGGATACAGGAGAAGAGCGAAGGGGTCTCAGATGGTGAGGAATGTGCTCACCAAGCTCAGCTGCCACTTCCTAACCACTTTGCAGGAGTGTATTCTGTTAGCGTGGTGCGGCCTGAGTTCTGGAAGAATTAGAGGCCCTTAGCCCCTCTCTTGTCCAGTCCCACCTGTAGACACCAGCTCCAGATTAGTCTCGAAGGATGGCTCTGGGCCACAGCGCTAATGGCCCTGCTCGGACACGCTCATTGCCACCCCACCGCCCATGCCTGCTGGATAAAGTCAGAGCATCCTGGCCAAGGATTTAAGGCACCGAACGTCTCGGCCCTGATTAACCTTTCCACCCTTAACTCCTAGACCTGACATTCTTCCTCATGAGAAACTGCTTTGTGTATTTCCCCTTCCCTTTCCAGCTTTTGCCCCTTTATACATCTCCAGATTACCAGGTCCTAGTCCGCCCCTGCGTTTGCCTCCACTCTCCAAACACCTGGGGCTATTGGAAGCCCACCTGTAGCCTCAACTTCAGCCTTCTGATGCATCACAAAACACAGAGATGCGCAACAGAGACTAAGTCAATCTGCATCTGACTAGGTTACTGAGCTGTTGGGCTCCTGCATATCCCTAAGGGGGAGAGGCACTGACCTAGGGCTCCAGGCAGCATCCCTGAGGCCCTGTCTAAATGTGCACTGGGTGTTATTCTGTTGGCAAATTGAACACCAATAAAAAATAAATTTATTATTAAAAAAAAAACAGTAAAAAAATACAAAATAATAAAAAAAATAAATTACCTGCACGACGTGGCAATCCTGCAGGACTGATTTTTGCTTGGTGTCCTTTGGTCCTGCCTCCTCTTTTCACTGGACTAGGATTCCTTTTCTGGAACACGAGACTGCTGACTGGTTGGTAACAACTACCTGTGAGGTTTTCCCATACTGACTTCTCTTTGAACACCCTCGTAGCTGAGCAGGACACTCTACCTCTGCACCCTGCCTCTCAATAAGGTTCATCATTTGTGGTTTCCAACCCCCGGGTGGCTGCTAAGTCTCTGGATTCAGTCAGCCATCCTGCTGGATTGGGTGGGATCTTGCTCACTTATCATTAGCCCAAAGGCCGTCTCTTCCAGGAAGCCTCCTCTGACCTCCTCAGTTTCGGATGATTCTTCCCCTACCTCCTTGACAGAACTACCTTCCTGAAGTATGACTATGTGTGGTGGTGGGGTGGTCAACACTTGCAGAGGAAATGAAGGGTCCTACCTGTATAGTCAATTCCCATGGTACAAACATACCCCCTATGGCTGATTTCAAACCACCACCCTCGTTGGAACAGGTGTGCGCAACGGGCTCTTGCCAGCCAGCGTGAACTGGCCCTAGCAAACTCTCGTTCCGTGTGTCCTGTTGTCTTTCATTCTGTCCCCACTTGTGTTACAGCCACTCAATTTCTCTGATTCTCGAGCAGGACATGCTCACCCACAGCTCTGGGCATTTGCAAATGCTGTTCCTCTCCCAGTCACGTCGTGGTCCAGTGCCCCAAGCCCTTACCCTATATCTGCCTCACATGCCCTAAGGCTCTAAGAAGCAGGGCTCAGTATGGTGTTCAGCTCCCCACCACATCCCCAGCCCCTAGCTCTGGGGCAGACTCATAGTAAACTCTCAAAGCATGCCTGTTGACTATCCTATCATCTCTTACTGGATGACAACTTTTATCAGCATATTTCCTCTGAAGGATGGGTAGGCTTTTCCTTGATAAGTGTTAGACATCAAGTGAACAACTGGGTTTTCCTTTTTGCTTCAGCAGAAGGGATGCTCAAGCTGATTTTGCTGCTTAAACGTAATCATCTTTACATGCTAGCTAGCTCGACACTGCATGTCTAGGCTCCAGTATTGTTTTTACATTAGTCTGGTCCTTTTATTTCGCTTTTATTTGTCATTTTAAAAAAATTTCATTGCAGGCATTTTTGAAAGCTGCCTCAAATTTGCTGGGTTACAAAGTAAGATATAGACAGACATAACTCCTCGCTCTAGTTTGTTTGATCATTGAGCAGACACCCTTGCTCTGCCCTGAAGCAAGATCTCACACCACGCCTGGCAATGGGAAGGAGCAGAGAGAAAAGGTTGGGACTTGGGCTTTGGAATCATAGGGATCCGTGTTAGAGTCCTAGTTTGTCACCAGTTTGCAAAGTGACACCCGACAGGTTAATTGGCCTCTCTGATTTAAAGTTTCTTTATCTGTTACTTGGATGCAATAATGTATTCCTTGCAGGGTGGTTATGGAGATTAAATTAAATAATGTGTGTAAAGTGCTTAGTACAGTTCCTAGCCCTTGGTGAGTGCTCCACAAATGATAGGTATAATTAAAAATCCCGCTATTGAGGAAGACATGAGTCGTGGAAGAACCATAGCAAGGGTTTGGCAAAGGCCTGCTTATTTGCTGCAGCCCCTTCTGTCTCCCCCCATCCTTCTGATGCTACCCCCCCCACCTGTCTCTGAACATCACACACACACAAAAATACCGGTGTTTAGTCTCTGATTTGCTAAGAGTGCATCACTAATTCCCTCAGGGATAGTGCCTGGTTTAAATCCCCCCACTTTCATTTGCTGGGAGAGAACCTTTAATTCAGCACACTGAAGAAAATGCAGTTTGGTACATTTCATCAATTTATTGCCACCTCAATTTGCTCAATTTGTGCAGAGGAGGAGAGGTAAAGGCATGGAAGACCAGCTATAGAATGTTTAAGATTGTCCAGGACCCAAATACGGGCTTATTCAAGTCGGCTGATTTCAGTAGCAACAGCTGCACATCTGTCCCTCCTCCCACTGACTGGCATGTGTGGCTTCCACTTGTCTACCTGGCGCAGTGTCGGCCTCCTGGGGGTCCTAGGAAATGACACACGGTGGGCCCATTCTGTGGCTTTGCCAACCAACTATTTTGGCTGAATTCTACAAAGCTCCTGTGATCGCCTCAGACTTCCCTGTGAGTTTGCTGTGTGTTTATTCTCAGCGTCAGTCATCGAACACGAATGGAGGACCTGATCTACGCAGGATGCCGTCATAGGCACATCTCACTCACCAGTGATGCGTATCAGACTTTTATTCCAAATGCATTGATTTTCCTACAGTCCTTTAAAATGCCTGAGCTCCCCACGCTAACCTGCCTTTGCTCGTATCCTCCCCGTAGCCCGGAACGACTCCCATCCTCCTCCAAGAACAAAATCAAGACTTAGTCATTTTAGGTCCAATCGAGCTAACAATTAGGACTGACCTTTTTTTTTTTTTTTCATTCTTCCATCGATTCTTTCAGAGGATGTATATTGTCTTGCTGTGCCACCTCTCTCACTGTAGAGCTATCCTATCTATACCATCTATTGCCGTGACAATCGCTTGACTCAGAAGGTCTTCGTGGGGTGTCAGAGCCCAGGCACAAACAGTTCACAAGTGGGGCCTGCAGTTTTGGGGTAATTTGGAAGCATGAATGGAACATGATCAGCCAACGGTGTGGGGAGAACTGGCATGTGGGATGGATGGCCTGGAGTCAGCTTCTGATTCAGATGCAGCAGTCAGGGCCAGCTAGGGGTAGACACCAGACTGTGAGGACCTGCCCAATGCCTGGCTAAGTCTCTGTGGTGGAGGAAATGGACATAAATAAGGGAGAGTGCTCAGCAGTTCTGGAAAAATCGGTGTGGATAATGTCCCACTGTCATAGAAGCTCTCTGATGTTCTGTGATCGACCTCCTAACCACCCCCCCCCAATCCTCCTACACCCTTCCTTCCTTCATTCCTTGTTATTCTGTGAGGTGCTGTGCTCTTGAACCTGCACCTGCCAATACTGAGATTGCTGGGCCATATCTTGAGCCAGGCAAGGCCATTCAAGTTTCCATGGAATAAAAGCATGACTGTATGGGGACGACAACCGCCTCCATCACCGTCATCTTACTCAGCTTTGGCCGAGTCATTCTTTTTTGTTTTATCCCTGAATTTCACTTTCCTCATTTTAAAACGTGTACATATGAATATAAAACATTTGATGGGGGATCCCTGGGTGGCGCAGCGGTTTGGCGCCTGCCTTTGGCCCAGGGCGCGATCCTGGAGACCTGGGATCAAATCCCACGTCGGGCTCCCAGTGCATGGAGCCTGCTTCTCCCTCTGCCTATGTCTCTGCCTCTCTCTCTCTCTCTCTCTCTCTCTCTGTGTGACTATCATAAATAAATAAAAATTTAAAAAATAAATAAAATAAAAAAAATAAAACATTTGACGGGAACACAAGTGACGGCTAACAGCAGTTGACTCTGGAGAGAATACTTGAGGACCTGCAAAAATGTAGAATCACTTCCCTGGCTATTGCCTTTTAAATGGTTTGCATTTTAGCCTATTCTCACATTTGTGTAGTATCTCCTTCTGTGTCCATGCACGGATACGCACACATGCATACGTGCATACGGGATTTTATCAGACTATAGTTACCACCTGTTATGTTCCAAATATTTAGTGTATAGTACGTTGACGCATCAAAGGATTTGCTTCCCCAGTAAACAGTGGCTCTCAGAGAGAAAGGATGGAGTCTCGGTCCCTGTGTCATCTGGGTTTCTCTGCAGCCTCGCACAGGAGCTGGCATATGGCAAGTGTTACACAGACATTCTTATCAAATTACTTTTATAAGTACGTCCATCTGTAGAATAAAATGTTGGGCGAGACAGGAACCTTCTGAGATGGGCCTGCACAGCTTGGGAATCTGTATCACTCACGTACCACAAGGGGCTTCGCACCCTGTGGCAAGATCACGCATCTCCGACTATCTTGTGCCGTAGCAAAGGCCGTCGGGGGGCACGGTCGGGGCGGCCAGAACCACTCGGGCACCAAGCAGCAGTCATGGTCAATCTAGATCCCGGGTAGAGACTCTTCTCTAGGTCTTCCAATGTTTGCTCTGGGTCAGGGCTTCTCCGTGTCTGCAGCCAAAGATCAAGGCAAAACTCGGGGGTTGTATCTTGTTCCTGAAGAAGGCAGGTGGTAAGGGTGGAAGGTGTAGACTTCAGGGGAATTCGGATACACCAAGCCTTCCCTTGAGGCACAGCGTGGGAGTTGGTGCCGTGGGGGGCGACTTCCTCCTGAGCGCCAGGCTGTCAGCTTCCAGGCCTTTTTCTTGTGACATCTGCTCTAGCAGCCAGGAGCTGGGTCACAGGCTTCCTTCCTCTGCTGATTCCGTGTCGTGCAGTCCGGAGGCGATGAGGAAGAAGAACGAGGGAGGGAGAATGTTGTGTACACAGAGTTTAAGTGATGTCTTCGGGGCTTGGGAAAAATGTAATTCTGTTTGAGCAGTTTGCTGGCAGTTTTGCAACTCATCCCCCTGAATTAGGGACCGAATGAAGTCATTAGGCCCTAATCAAAAGCAGCTAATCAGGAATCAGTGGGAGATCTACCAATTAATCGCGGCTGGAACCCAACGAGCTGAAGTACCCAAGGCTGGATGGATAGAAGTAATGAAATTAGATATCCGTGCCACGCAACGCCGCGCAACTTCAAGAACCAGTTATGAGCTGCTCGGCCCTTCCTGCCGTATAAGACATAGAGTCTCAGTGCCAAAGCAGGGACGGGTGGGAGGCAGCTTCGGAGCTTGCCCTGAGATTTTCAGAGGCCGAGATGTGTCAACAGGAAGCAGGAGGATATGAAAAAGGAGATGGGCATGGATTTTTTTGGGGGGGGGGCATGGATTTTTGTAGATGTGCTAACAGAGTAACGACGTGGTATGAGGGATGTAACACTACGGTTTGCCCATCATGTGTGAGCATCTCTCTTTCATAGCATTTACATAACGCACACCCAGGTTCTTGTTGGTACGCCTTCCTCTCCATCCAGCCTGTGAAGATGCAGCTTGTTGCAGAGGAGTCTCTCATCCCATAACCAGCATTGCGCGCGGTTGCTGCTAAATACATAATTATGGATTCATTCAATTGATTCTGGGTGGAGCTAGGATCTGAACTGAGGCTTTTCAGTTCCAATTGCCACATGCGTCTTCCTGGACCACTGAGGCCGAAGGATTCAGTGCCCCGATTTAATCAAAATAAAAGTTATTACCTGCTGGCAGTTCCTGACTCAGAAACATCCAAGTACTTTGAATCACAGCTTTCAGGGATCTTACAAAATAGACGGTCGAGTCTAAGCCTCTAAATCACAGGTGGAGAGACCAGGGCCAGAGAGTGACGGGAACCTGCCCCCAGGTCCCCCAGCATATCTGTGGCAAAGGCAGGCCTAGCACTGAGGTCCTCACTCTGGGTTCAAGCCATTTCCCTCAGCATCCGGTCCTTTGCTTTCATCATTCATGACCATTCCCTCTCCTACGTGGAATTTCTTTGTCCTCTGTGATTTCCAGAGCTCTTAGTCTGTCTAGATTGGGAGCAACTTAAGATTTGCATACGTGTTCCTGGAGCCCATGCTGGTGGCCAGGGCGGTGAGTCTGGGCCATGAGGCAGGTGGGAGCCACCCCAGTCTCCATTTCCCATTTAGCAGGAACGGCCGTGCAGCTCATAACTGGTTCTTGGACTTGGGCCTCGTTGCGTGGCACAGATACCTCATTTCATTACTTTATCCATCCAGCCTTGGGTACTTCAGCCCGTTGGGTTCCTGCATTGGGAGGTCCGTGTTAAAAACAAGACAGAGCTTGTTTGTGTTGGGGAGGTTTGTGAGGTGATGGCCATCTGGGGGAAGTCTGGGCTCTAAGATGAAGTGGGGATCCCTGGGTGGCGCAGCGGTTTGGCGCCTGCCTTTGGCCCAGGGCGCGATCCTGGAGACCCAGGATCGAATCCCACGTCAGGCTCCCGGTGCATGGAGCCTGCTTCTCCCTCTGCCTGTGTCTCTGGCGCTCTCTCTCTCTCTCTCTGTGACTATCATAAAAAAAATAAATAAATAAAAATCTTAAGATGAAGTGAGGGACAGCAGTGGTGGGAGGAGAGCTCTGGGGTCAGAAGTGTGTGCGTGACTATGCATGGGCGTACTGTGTCATAGCCTCTACGCAGTTTTGTGTTTAAAAGTAGATGCTTGATTCTGTTATAATTTGAAAAAACACATTCATGATGGTGTCTGAGTATGTGTACATGTGAGGGGGTCATTTAAGCACAAACATTCATGTGTTTCTGTGGGGTGTGTATGGACTCCTGGAAGGTGCCATTTTTATAGGGTATATGGGGGGGTGTTAGTATGCATATCTACGTGCATTTTATTTTCACTTTCCCTTGCATGTCATTTTCTTGGATTTCTGTCTTCCATGTTTGTGGGTCTGAGAGCCTGTTATTGTCCATGTGAATGGGTGTTTCCTTGGCGTGAGGAGGATTTAGGCAAAGATTTGAAAGTACACATTTAGGACGCCTGGGTGGCTCAGCGGTTGAGCACCTGCCTTTGGCTCCAGGCGTGACCCCGGGGTCCTGGGATCGAGTCCCGCATCGGGCTCCCTGCAGGGAACCTTCTTCTCCCTCTGCCTGAGTCTCTGCCTCTCTGTGTGTGTCTCTCATGAATAAATAAATACAATATTTAAAAAAAAACAACAAAGAAAGAAAGGACACATTCCGAATTTGAGGGCATCTGTGCATTCCGGTGAGTGTGTACATTTTAGAATGGTTGGGTGACTTTATATGTGTTTGCGGGGAACGGGGGCAATCAGTGCGTTGGTATGTACATGTTTGTATGTGTGTCTGTGAATGGTACATCTTTTGAGTGTGTTTACAGTTAAGGGGATTGCATAATTGACCATCCATATGGGACATGTTTGAGAATTAAATGTGGTTTGTGTGTGTGTGTGTATTTGATAATTATGCCTGGACACCAGGGAAAATCCGTGACTGGTACAGGCAATCGGGACATATTGACATTCGAGTGTGTGCGTGTATGTGTGGGCTTGTGTGTGTGTGTGTGTGAGAGAGAGAGAGAAAGTATGTCTCTGAATGAATGTTTGTATTTAATTTTGTGTTACTGGTGTCCAGAATTTATAAGAATAGAAGTCACTAAATTATTTAGGTCTTTCTCAGGCTGTGGGCTTATAATAGAGGCATTAATAGAATTAACAGGTAAGAGGAGGTCAGCCCCAGGGAGATATGCTGTTTTTAAAAAAAGAAAAAAAACAGATCAATGAACTGAGAAAAGAGGCCATACATATCTTGTGGTGACAAGAATGCACATGGTTAAAAAAAAAATGAGCACAGTCAGTAAGGACAAGAAATGTGAACTATATTGTGCTAGAAAGTGTCTTTCATGTACAACATCCGCTTTGCTGTGTCCTCTTTATGCCTCCCGCCTTGTTCCCCATGAGTAACTCCAGCTTGTGATGGCCAAGATAGCTGAGACCTTTTATCCTCTTACCTCGACAGTTTGGAAAAATAGCTCAGTGTGACCTCCCTCATGTAAGAGACAGAGAGGCTGGAGAGAGTCCGCTGCTTCATTTCAGATGATTCAGAAAAGAAGTCCCAGGGATGCTCCTGGCATTCTCACTTATTTTCAGAGAGTGCTGCCCCAGAGTCCCTGGTTTGTACCTGCACCCCCTGGGGCTGGGAAATCCACTTGCTTAGTTCTCACGGGCCTTGCGGGGTGTAGCGGAGTGGTCGGAGAGTGCCTTGCCTTCTACTTGACCACATTGGTGCAGTAGTTTCTCAGCAGCTCCATGCCCACCGATTGCAATTATGCAATCTCCTTACCTGTAAACACACTCAAAGGATGACCCCCCCCCCCCCGTCATCCTTTCCAAACTCTCATATCAGTAGAGTATCTGCGATTGCTGCCTAATGTTATAATAGCAGCAGTTGCACCAGGTGTGTGTGTGGGGGGGGTGGGGGATTGAAGATGGCTGCAAATTCTTTGTCGTCCTCCCACTGAAAGGTGGAGCTTCACTGCCTCTCTAGGAATCTGGGCCAGCCTTAGTGACTTCTTTGACCAAGAGAATATGTCAGATGTGATTTTCTGCAACCTCTGCTGCATCTGTCTCATAAGAGCCTTATGGCTTCCGCTCAGATCTCTTTCCTCCCTGGGAAACAAGTGGCAACTCTACAAGCAGCCGAAGCCCCTGGAGGGACCACTCTGATCTATCCGGTCTTTGTAGGCATTCTGGTCAGCAGCCCAGCTCCGCTAGCATCCTTTCCCTAGGCAAACACTATCCCGGCCCAGATGCCAGGCATATGAGCAAAGAAGCCGTTCTAGAAGTGGACGTTCCAGTCAATGCCACAGGGGTCAGAGACGGATGACCCAGCTGAGCTCTTCTTGGAATCCTGACACACAGAGTATAATGGTTGGGAGCACTGTGTTTGGGAGTCGTTTCCTCCACAACAATAGACCATTGGGATACCAGTGCTAGAAGACCTGTTGGACATTGAGCCATTGCCGCTTGGTCGGAGAATGTTCCCAGGAATTTGTGTGCACTTTTTCATGGCATCTTCACAATGATCAAATGAGTTTGGAGCTTTTATTATTCCCATTAAACATATGACGAAGTTGAGGTGAGGAATCTGCCCTAAATCACATAACTACTGTTTGGCAGAGGTGCCTTCAGTCTAGGACCTTTTCTTAACCACCTCCCTCCTTCATACTGATGTTAGCATATAGCAAGACATTCTGGGTTTTACTTGGAATAATTGTCCTAATCACCCCACTCCAACTGACAAATTCCTTCTGATCCTTCATGGTCTAGCTCTATAACCGTAGCTGTTTTGCACCCAAATCCATGCAGGTTTCCCACAGCAGGTACACAGGCACTAAACTACCTTGCATTAACGGCATGAAAACAAACAAGATACTCAACTTCCCTGAGGCTCCTTTTTCTGATGTGTAAAATTGGTTACAATGGCTTTCTTATAGGGTGGTTGCAAAGATTAAACGTTGTGAGAGATGCTAAAATGTGTCATACACGGAAGAACGGGATGCACACGCTAACCTTTGATAACTAACTGCTATCAAAGCTGAGCTGCAGGCCTCAGGATGAACCATTAGTCGATCACTTTTCACTGCATGTGCCTGGGTATACAGAGTCGTCCGAGGCACCAGTTGTGTTCCATGGAGGTCATATTTCCTTGGGGCAGAAGACAAATTAAAAAAAAAAATATGGTAATGAGAATAATGTCAGGGTAGAAGGGGCCAAAGAGTCTTAGAACTCAGAAAGAGGCCCTTAATCCCCTTGGCATAGCATGTCATGAAAGAGATCTCAGAGGTGAAATGAGCCCTCTGTGATGAGAAGGAATTAGTGAGGTTGAGAGACAGATGGGAGGCATTCCAGATAAGAATAAGCTTGAGCAAATATTTGAAGGAATCTAAGAGGAAGATGTGGGGGGGGGGGGTCCCTCCAAGTAGCTCGGTACCCTAGGATTCAGGTGAAGGTGACCTGGGGTAGAGACGCATGAGAGACAGGGAGATCTTTGAATTCCAAACTGAGGACTTTATGCCAAAGTCAGTGGGGGGAGCTGGCAAGGGATTGAGGACAAGGCATGCAGATGAATTGGTCTGCATTTTAGAGCCATTAACTTGGGGACCATTTTGGAATGGGGCAAGACAGGGGGTGGAGAGGCTGACATAGAGAATTTTGCAATATAGATGTTTCTCAACTTGTGATTAGGTTATATCCTAATGAACTCATCCTAAATTGAAAATATCCTAGTCAAACATGCATTTACTACCCCTAACCTATCACACGTCCTAGCTCAGCCTACCGCACCTTGCAGGTGATCAGAACACTCAGAGTTGCTTAGAGTAGGGCAAAATCATCTAACCCTGAGCCCGTTTCATAGCAAGTGTTGAGCATCTCATGTATTTTTGACTAATGTACTGAAGGTGAGGAACAGAATGGCTGTGTCGGTACAGAACGGGCATAAGTGTATCGGTTGTTCACCCTCATGACTGCCTGACTGCCTGGGAGCTGTAGCTTGATACCACTGCCCAGCATCGTGAGACGAGATATCACTGCCCAGTATCACACCACATATCACCAGCCTGAGAAACGACCAAAGTTCAGAAAGTGGTTTCTACAGAATATGGGTTGCTCTTGCATCATTATAAAATCTAAAAATTTTAAGTCAAAACATTGTAAGTTGGGGACCGTCTTTACTCTTGAGAAAGAGGTGGTGGTAGAGTAATCCAGGGGCATGGCAGTGGGCACTGGAGAGATGCCAACACAAGGGAGAGGAGGAAGCCTGGTGAGTGATTGCCTAAGAGGGATGGAGTCGCGGGAGGAGCCTGAGTTAGGGCCCTGGCTTCTGACTTGTGTGACTTAGTCCATGGTGCCATGCAGTAATGAGAAGGGGGAAGAGTCTCTTCCCACCCCCTTGGGGCGGGACTGTTCCGGTGGGGAGGACAATGGGTCCCGTGGTCCCCTCTGTGGGAGTCGTAGGCCCACAGGAGCATGGATCCAAGCAGGTCATTACAGCACATCAACGTCCGTGATGAAAACGGAACTCTAATTGCGCCAGCCCCGCTCTGGCATACTAAGTGTGGTTTTTAACATAATGCACTGCTGGAGTGAAGTTGTCAGAAAAGCAGGGGGGCGGAGGATGTAATCTGCGAGACTTCAAAGAAAAGAAGATTGAAGCCATTTTATGTGGCTGGAAATGAGTCATTTGTCAGCAAAGCCAACCTGCTGTCAGCCCCACAGGGAGAGACGGCTGGGCACCCTGGGGGGAGGGCTGGTGAAGGTGTCAGCCTCCAGTCACCAGAGGCCATGTGCGGGGTAAGAAGTGTCAGTCACGTCACATCCCTGTCCTGACCCGGGTCAGAGGGAAAGCAAGGTCATGTCAGAGGATTTAGCATCGTAACCGAGGAACCTTTTAACCTGCCTCTGTCAGGAAAACCTGATGTGCTCAGCATTATCAAAGACAGTTCAGAGCTTTCATCCCCCAGGAGATGTGCACTTTCCGGAACAGTGAGAGGGCAACACTTTTAGGAAAAAGAAGCTAAGAGGTAAGAGTGGGTTGGTGGCATCAGGAAGGAGAGACTTCTGAGCAAGGACCTGCCTAAGGTCACTGAGAGAACACTACGCAGGTGCTACCCCTTTCTCTCCATCCGGCCTTGGGGGCTTGGCAGGGGCAGGGCCTGTGCGTCCGAAGGGCTTGGAAGTCATTCCAGTGAAGGGATGACCCCTAGAGGCAGGACTCCTGCTTCCCAAGCGGCTCCATTCCCTGTTAGCCCCTCCGCGTTAGGCCCCTCATCTGTCCCCGCCCGGGGCCACCGGGCAGACAGGCTCCTCCAAGGTGCCCTTCCTGCTCCCCGCTCCGTGCTGATCCGCCTGCCCCCCTCAACCACTGGGATCATTCCAAACTCAAGGGGAATCTTCGTTGCCTATGTCTCTACAGCCCGAACGGTGTGGATCCCAAGCCAGACACCTACTCCCCCCCTCGGCACTCTAGCTGCAAATGCCCTCCGGAGTTCCCTGAACACGCGGAGCTTTGGCCTCTCTCGAGATCTTTGCACAGACTAGTCTGTCTCCTTGGGTCCTGTCTATCCATCCTTCAGCTCAGCTTAAATAGAGCTTCTCTAGAAAGATACTGACTCTCACATTACATCACCCTTCACCCCCAAGACAGACAGGCTTTCTCTCCCACAATATCTTATTTTGGGGAGGGGGGACATTTATGATTATTTTATTGCTGTTATGGATGATATTCTGAGATCCCTTATGGACTCTGAATTCCGAAAGAGCAGCGATAATGCTGGTGTTATTTGCCACTGCATCCACATGCCTGGAACAGTGCTTGATATAAATGTTCCACAAATACTTGTAGGATGAATGAATGAATGAATGAATGAATAAACCAGTTCTTCAGTAATTCTGGTGGGCAGAAAATTCCAGGACGCCATGCACCAGGCAATATCACAGAAGTACCAAAATTCTCTATAGGCAGAGACGAGCAAAAGCTCAAGGAATCTTATCAGTCACTTTTCTGCCACTTTACGCTCTGCTCCCCATTCACACGTTCTTGGCCAGAGTGGTTTTGAGGAACTGAAGTCAGAGAACACTTTCCATTAGACCCGTGGTTCTCAAAATCTCCCAGAAGAGCTTATTAAAACACAGAGCACTGGGCCGCACCCCCAGTGTTTCTGACTCAGTAGGGTTAGTGTGGGATTTGAGAATACTCATTTCTAAAAAGTTCCCAGGTGACATTGGTGCCGCTGGTCCAGGAAACAGATGTTTAAAAGGAGTACATGGGCCCACAAACCCTAGGGGCAAGGGCTCCACTCTTCACATTTACTATTGAGACCTACACATGCTGTGATAGAGATAAATATATATTTTCCATTGTATATGCTCACAAGTATTTGTTGACTCACTGGAAGACTCTGGGTGGGCACCCGTGTCCGTCACCTGGCTCTATCCCGGGGCCACTCTTCTCCTCTTACCCATCTCTATTCCATGTCAGATGATCAACATTCCCACAACCTCCCGTTCCCACCAACCGCCTGAGTTCCTCAAGGTAACTTTTATGTTCTGCTCATCTTCCCAGAGAAACGATCTGCTTGTGCGTTTTCGGTTTCTACGAAGGCCCTGATGACACTTGATAAGCCTCTCAAGTTACAATGCAACGAGTAATGGCAGACCAACCTGTTACTTCTCCAAAGAGACCTTTTATCCTAATATCTGATAGAACATTTGTATCCGAAGAGCACTGATTAATGGTGGTGGTCAATCTGGGCAATCATAGCCTGCAGCTTGAAATAAGCCTTCACACACACTATTTAAAATGTTTTATTTAGCGAGCCTTTTTAATATAGCATTACAAAGCTTGTGGGGTAGGCAATGATAAGACAGCTTAATAGTAGAAATTACTTCTTTGTACTTTAGAAACATCCACATGGATGATATTAAATGGTGTGGTAGTTACAATAGTATCTTATCCATCCTACAAGGATCTTTATTGAGAAAATATTTAGATATGGTAGGTAAAATTACCACTTGCCTCTGAAAGAAAAAAATGCATCCGTACACACATAGGTATGGATACGGGTAAAGATGTATATGTGTGCATTTTTGGGTCACGAAATCCTAAAATTCCAGTTTTTCTTATCTCACCCCAATGACTCCATATGAATTAAGTTTTATTCTATGAAATGGAACCTATTACAACTTGCATTATCTGTTCTCATACATATTAGATTGTGCCTCTTGCCTCGCACTCATTAAATGAGTATTTAGTAACATTTCTGAAGAACGACTTCTGTTAGATCAAGCTAGAAGCCACTGGGGACTTAAAAGTCTTTTTTTTTTTTTTTTTTTTTTTTTTTTTTTTTTTAATGGCAAAGCATCACAATCCCTGAGCAATTTACCGGGTTGATTTAATTTGGAGTCACTTCTATGCCTTCCTGTAGATCTACCCTAAGTCTCTAGCTGAACAGAGTTAGAAATTGATGAAATGTTCTATGTGGTGTCACATATACACACAAAGTTCAATTTTAGCCCTGATACTCTCATCTACAGGCTTGGTTCTACTTGAGGAAAATCAAATATTTTCTTTCCTTTTGAGCCAGATAGGTACTTCTGACAATAAGAAATGAGGAAGAAAACTAATGCACCGAGTACATGCTATATACCGAGTGCTCTTTGTATGTCAGTAATGATCCTCACACCAACCCCAGGAGATAGATACCATTATTCCTTCTAAGCAGATTAAGCAAAGTGTAGGGTAAAAGGAAAAGGAAATGCCTAGGAGTGAAATCATATACCTGAGGTCACACATCAAGCAAATGGTAGAGAACAAATTCACAAAGAGATTCATGTGTCACTAAAAACATGTGGTATGTTTGAGCAGGGTCACTGACTACAGCAGAACCTCTTATGGTGGCTGCATGTCAGCTTTGACAATAACAACCAAGAAACAAGAGAGAAGAGTCAGAAACAGTCGTTTATTTATTTAACTCCAAGGAGACCATGCAGTATCTTTTTTCCTCATTAAATTTCAAGGTAAGGGTTCTACGCCACTTTTCTGAGACTTTTCTTTAATCCTCTTCTTCTTTCTTGTATCTGGCTTGGAGAATCAAATTCAGTCCCTCTAACCCACATGTCCTCTGATTCTACCCACAGAAGTAATGTTCTTCATTCAATTATTCTAGAATCCTGTGCTTTTCATCTAGCACTTAACATTTTGCAACTTCACTTATACCTGTGGATTGCCCAGGGTTGAGGGAAGAGATGTGGGAGACTGAAATTTCGGATGGGATCAGGGACATTAGTGTGTCCAATCTGTGATTTCCTTCCAAAGATGAGTGATCAAGGAGGAGGGGGAGGAAGGGTCGGGGATGACCTAATTGGTATTTCTAACCAATTCTCTTTGAAGCTCAAATTCTCCTCTGTTAAACAAGAATTAAATTACCTCACAGGGCTAATATAAGGAACCAATGAGATAATATAAGGGAGGGTTTGTTTGTTAGTTTAATCCAATTGCTAGTATTGCTATTAAGACAACAATAAAAACTGCAACATAACTTCATAAATCCATAAACCACCTAGAAAAAATGTCTCCAGGCTGAAACTCTTCAGAAAACTGCCCACAAATATCACATATGCTTTTCCTGTTATATTTAATCCTAAATTCTTAGTGAAGTCTAACTTATTTATACATCTTAGTCTTTTAGAATCAGTAGAGATTTTAACAAGGGTCAGACCATTTTTAATAGATTTTATAGTCAGGAAGGATTGTTACCAGTGGGGAACAGGAAAAAGGTGGCTTAAACTATTCAGGAAATCAGACATTATTCAAGAGTTAGATAAAATCTATTTAGCTGTATCCAACTTCTTGCCAAGAATACACACATCATTCTTATTTATATTCAGTTCTTCTTATCTCCGTAAATTTGCATTTACTAAAATGGCATTTAAAAATGAACACAGTCAAAAAAAATAAAAAATAAAAAAATAAAAATGAACACGGTCTAAACTCCTATTTCCCCAACATAGGGAATCTGAAAACATCAGCAGGCTAGTAGTTCTTAGTTTTCCCATCTGTAAAATTAGGAAGTTGGACTAGATGCGGAATAGAGAGATGAGAGACGTGGCAAGGTGGCCCCACATTGTCCAACTCCTTGCCCATGGCTGACACCACTAATGGATTACAACACCCTTGCATGAGGCTAGGAAGTAGCCTCAGGATCATTCTCTCTACTGCTTCCTGCAGCTGCTATCAACCAATTGGACCACTGCCATTGTAGGATTAGATGCTTTCTAAGATTTTATTTTTTAACTCTGACATTTTCAGTATATATAAATGCAATGAGTTTGTCTCACTCCTAAAATTCATTTTGTTAAAAAATAATCTGTTCCTATTCTCTGGAAGGTGATGACAACTTTCAGTTGGTATTTCTCATTCAGTTGTCTGTCTTCTCTGTTCCCCATTCCCTGAATGGTACCGGTGTCTCTCAGCAGGAGATGCCAAGTAAATGAAACCGCCCAGCAGGAAACCCTGTTTGGCAATTCTAACAAGGCTTGAAGAATTGGCTTCCTCATTAGAAACAACAAAAGTTTCCTATCTGGTGAACATGCAAGTTCTGGGCATGATCTCATGGGCACTCTACCTGAACAAAATATTGAAGCAAAAAGAATACAAATGAAAAACAAATACTCGGTAATGATGGGATCCGTCATTCACCTTGACTACAAGAGATAAAAATTCCATTTTCTTGCAATGCATTATCTGGATTTAACAGACTTTAGCCCTAGGAGTAGAATGACTTCACCTTCTGCATGGGGATTACCACTTGATGAGCTCCTACTATGACCTAGGTCCCTCATGTGTATTATTTTATTTAAATCACAAGAATACTAGTTAAGATGTATTAAACCTTTCCTATGTGTCAGGGACTGTTCTAAGCACTTTACTTGAATCAACTCACTTAGCAGCTACAAGAACGCTATAGAGTAGGTGTTACTAGGGTCTTCAAATGAGGAAAAAGAAGCAAAGGGAGGCTAAGCAACTTGTCCAAAGTCACAGAGTACTAAGTGGTATAGCTTAGAACAGAATCTGTAAAGTCTGGCTACAGCTTCTGAGCTTGTAACCAGTGCATTACCCTACCTGATGATGTTCCAAACGGTTGGCTGTTAAGCTACTTTTCTTATGGGTAGAGGAAACATAAGAGCTTCTTGCCTCTCGGCCAGAAAGTGGCATGGCAGGGCCAGCACTTTTCATCTGTTGTCTATTTAATCCTTAATACCACCCCACATCAATCATAGACGGTAGCATTTCCCCATTTAACAGATGAAGAAACAGAGTTTCTTGCAGGTTTATAACTTGCCAGGATCACACAGCTAGTGAATGCCAGAGCCAGGCCCTGAACAAGGCAGCCAAACTCAAGATGCACATGATTCCAGTTCTCTGGGAGCTGACAATCAGATCTAAAAGAAGGAACAGTATAAAGATGAAAAAAAAGATGTCTTCCAGGCCTGGTGGACCACAGATAACATGGGACAGTGTGAACAGAGGGCGAGGGGCTCAGAGACAGATCAGAGTGGTGGGAGCAGTTTCAAGAATGAGAAGGAACAGTTCAGTGGCTCATTTGGTTAGGTGTCTGCCTTCCGCTCAGGTCATGATCTCAGAGTCCTGGGATCGAGGCCCAGGTCATGCTCCCTGCAGTGGGAACTCCTCTGCTCCCTCTCCCTCCGTCCTCCCCACTGCTCATGTGCACTCTCTCTCTCTCTCTCTCTCTCTCTTAAATAAATAAATAAATAAATAAATAAATAAATAAATAAATAGATAATACGTACTTCTTAAAAAAAGAATAAGAGTAGATTAAGGGGTTTTCAAAGTAAGACAATTGTCAATATCTATTGGAGGTGGTTGGTTCTTTTATGGTTGTGAATCATAGTTAAGGATGGGTAATATGGAAATGGGCACCTACTAGTCAATCTATGAGGTGATAATTATTGATTAATAAAGGAAAGGAAAGTTGGTTAAAGACCTGTTTGTTCCATATCTGCTTAATAACTATTTCATCAAACGCAATAAAAATTGTTTCTGAGCCTTACTTTAGAGCCCAGACAGATCCTAGAATTCACTTTTCCCTAACGAACTCATCCTCCTTCCCGTATACCTGCCTCTCCGCCTCACTTTAGTACCTCAGAGTACTCTTGGAACTACTTTCTAGCCCTTAACGGAATTCTGTTCTTTAAGCAGGGCTTTTAGAAATTGTGATCCCTAGTTTATTTTCATTCCATTTCAGCCTTTTGACTTCTCGGCAGTAAATTGCTCTTAACTTCATTCTTGCCATGTCCCCCCAACCTCATTTGTCATAATTGGATTTATGCTTCTCCTCCACTTTGAGATTTGTGGATGTCTGTATGTGTGTGTGTGTGTGTGTGTGTATTTCCACAAATAGAATGTATACATATATAGGTTACCTGCACACGTTCATTGCTTACTCACAGTTTTGGGGTTTGGGGGTTGTTGGGTTTTGTTTCCCAATCATAAACAATGTTTCTATTCTACTTCCATCCTCTAGAGAAGACCGATAAAATTTGACTCATGAAAAGAGAGAGAGAGGAAAAAAAAAAAATCCAGGAGGCGAAAGTAATATGGGGAGAAAATGAAAGAGATTTAGTGCAGCTATCAACCGACCGTTGCGCTGTCTTTAAGAGTCTGTTGAAACAACATAATAAAAGGTAATAAAGTTTGGATTTATAGCCTACCTGGTGGAAATGGCTGCCTGTTTGTATCTTGCCCACTCACAGCCCACCGTGGGTCTTTGTCTTGGGGTCTTTTCCCCTGGACTGTCACCGCCTCACCTGGGACTTAAGAGGCATAAGGCAACCCTGAGAACGTCCAGATCAGATTGGCAGGTGAATTAAACATCTTTCTGGCTCCTTCCATTTCCTTCTTTTTTCTGGGATTTAGTGTCCAGCTTTTTTATTTTTTTTTTTGCCTTTAAAAAATTTTTTTAAGATGTATTTGGTTTGGTTTGCCTAGGAGTGCCCTCAGTGATTCACTCAAATAGGCAAAGGGAACTTTGAACTTGAAAATGGTTATGTGAGCTCCCAAAGGATGAAGGGCTTATTGCTTCCCCTTCAAGTTCAAATCAATTTCCATGAACTTCTAAATCAGCACTAATCAGTCTCTTGAGAGGACAGTGCTACATATTCCCCAGGTAGTTTGGGAAAATCAAAGATCAGGACAAGAGAAAGGATGATGTCTGCCCACAACGTGCTGGGCCACATTCCAGGAGGCAGCGGGAACAGAGGATGGTCCCTGAGTCTATAGTGCTCGCTGGTACTTAGCAGGTGATCAGAAGACAAAGTTCATTTATTCATTCACTAATATTTATCTACAAACAGCATCTGCTTTGCGCCAGCCCTTGTGCCCAGCCAATGACAGGGATACACACATGAATAAGACCAGAGCTCTCTCCGGAAGATTCCGCTCTAGGGAAAGGGATGCCCCCTTTGACGCAAAGTTTATAAATGCTATGGTAAAGTCCATAATGTTGGTATTTATGTTCAGGGTTCAGAAGGTGCAAAAGGGAGGTGGGGGCCAAGCTAATCCTAATTGTCTTGGAAGGTTTCAGGACACAGCTGACCCTTGATCCTCGATCCGAGTATTTGCTTGAATAGATAAATAAATTAATAAATTGAAAGAACAGGGTGGAAAGAGGAGTCAGAAGTTACAAGTTTCAAGATCTAAAGACCATTTTCTGTGAGATGTTGCATAAGTCTCGCCCCAGCCCCGAGCTTTGGTTTCCCCATTTATGCACTGAGATTTTTGTCTGTCTGTTAAGTTCTATTCCCCCTCTAAATTCTAAATTACATCCAGCAAGGTAAAGGAATATAAACACGTCTCCCAAATCTGAGTTCTTGTAGCAGGTCCAACATCTCCCTCCTGTTTCTCTAGAAAACAAGCCCCATGCTCTTCACACTGTATGTTTTGTCACTCCTCGTTTATAAACTTGGTCTAGCTGGGTGTCTGAGTCTATGATTCTTTGCAAAAGGGAAGTCACAGACACCATGGTCTGTTCCCCACCCATGGTGGTGATTGAGACCAAGAGGGAAGCTAGGAAATTCTGGGACGAAAATGGAAATGGGGCTCCCGTGAGAGGCAGGGTGGAGGGACGCCAGCAACAAAGCACTGAGCCCCTGGAAAAGAGACCTCATTACTAAAGTATGAGTCACGGTAATAGTCTGAATAAATCCCCATAAAGTCAGGGCTAATGGTGTCTGCTGGAGCCCTCATCGTGCCATAAACACAGAGCCAAGGCTGTGCTAATTGTCAGACCCAATCAGAAGGGCTGGGGAGCATGAAATGACGGATTAGTTCGGGGGGTGGGTGAGCCCCAAGCCTCTCGAGGGAGCCTGGCTCTGCCTCCTGTCTGGCTAGGGCTCCTGTGTGGGAGAAGCCTGGCCTCTTTCCCTTCGTCTTCTTCCTGTTCCTTCTGTTTGTTCCCTTTTTTCCCCTCCCTGCTTCTCCTTTCTCCTTTTCCTTCGCTTATCCAAGCTTGGCAGCAAGTAACCTGGGATTTGCTGGACCAGAGGACTCATCATCTGCCTCATCGTCATCTTCAAAATGCTTTTGCGATTTGATTTGATTCTCACAATGACCTTCTGATGAAAATATTTAAAGGAAATTAAAGTTCAAAACAGATAAATGACAGGCCAAGGTTGCACAGCTGCTAAGTAGAAGATTTGGGATTGCATTCCGAGTATGTTTGAAGTCCGGTTCCCCACACAGGATTTGGAACCGGGGTGTGTCCAGAACACCAGTTGTGGCTCGCTGACAGCCTTACAGGGTCAGATGTATCCTCCAGAGACTAAGGGAAAAGCTGTAGCAGCAAGCCTGTCTGCCCCCCTTCCCCTCCCCAGTGCTGATTTATTTACCAAGCACTGAGCGATCCTCACATGCAGGATCACCCCTCGGTGCTGAGGACGCGGAACCAAGTGAGTCTCCCCATGGAGCTCACATTCACAGGTGGGCGCCAGCCACTAATGAACAAGTAATGAAGTACGTATATGATACAACGGACTCGGATCCTGGTGTCAGTGGTTACGGGGGAATGTATTGGGGAAACCCTGGAAATTGTGACAGTTTGGGTTTCCACAAGATCTTCATATAAGCCTCTCTCTCTCTCTCTCTCTCTCTCTCTCTCTCTCTGTGCTTTGGTCTGAACCTGATTTTGCCTGACTTTCTCAATATAGGGTATACCATTAATCCACAAAAGTCTCCTCAAATTTCTTATGCCAAATGCGCTCTAAAGCCAATTCTGGTTACTACGCAGAGACGCAAGGGGCCACTGCTGGAGGGCAATGGGCTGTAGCTGCCATCACACTCTGTCTGGATTTCAGCCCACCCCGAGCCTCCCAAATTGAGTTGTTTTGTTCTGTTTTCTCCCACTTAGCTCTGTCCCCTTTTCTGCCTATAGCTGGGCTGAGCTGCACAGGCTCAGTTGCCTGTTAATGGGCAGTAGCATCTGGGACCTTACCATCTGGCAAAAACTGCCAGCTTTTAGTCTCAAGAACTTTCCAATGGCTGGTGTTGCTGTTTGATGTTAGGGGAGGATAATTCTCCATGTGCCCTTGCTTGGTGTAGAAGATGGCCCAGAGACGGCGAAGGAAGCACCTGATGGCTGCCTCTGTGACTCTAACCATCGTTTATTCCAGATCTAGAATGCAAACCTCTCCCTCCTTCCAAGTCCTTAACAAATGGCATCTTGTCCTTGGAGACACACTTCTTTAGTAACAGTGGTCCACCCGTCTCCTGAAGTCTTAAGGCAGAATCTGCCGGGGCCAATCAGGCCTAGAGTCACGTTCCTGCTTCCACCATGTAGCAGCCACACAACATGAACCTTAAGTATTTGTCACAGTGGTGTCTGCCATCCTACACGGCAGTATGACCTTGACATTTTCCCATTGCAAACTAGAGTCTAATTTCTAAATTAATCCACACTTGCCTTATAGACACTTAGAAGAAGGTGGAAGGGACATTGCGTGACTTTGATGCTAAGTCAGTGGAACCCAGCTGCCACCAGAGGCTGCAGCCACCGGGAGAGGCCACGTGTAGGTGTCTCCGAATGGACAGTCCTAGCTGCACCCAGCCACGGCTCACCCCAGCTCAGGCTCCAGGCCTGTAGGGCAAGAAATCTCTTGACGATTCCGGCCTCTAGCCATGTGAGTCTTCTCCATGGCCTGGATACCTTATAGCCGAGGCAAGCTCTCCCTGCTGTATCCTGTCCTAATGTCCGGCCCACAGAAACCGTGAGCGTAATAAAATGGCTTTATGGCACTGGAGTGGCCTGGCAGGCAGTCGTAGAGACCTGGAGCGCTGTTTCTGTTCTTAAATTGATGAGTTGGGGTGAGACCGCCAACTGTACAGTGGCGGAAAACATAAATGAAATAATACACGAGGAGCACTGTCAATGTTGACATTTAGAAGACACTTAATAAATAGAAGCCCCCCACCTCTTTTTGACTATAGCATTTGCAAATGTCCACAGAGCTTACTAGAACGTTTGCTTCCCTTCAGCAGGGGCTGAATCATATACAAACTGGAGGCCCTATATTACCTGCTATGCATGTGTCATGTATTGAACATTTTTAAGAAAAAAAATTTTGAGAATTTTAAAAGTTGAAAAATTTTAAGAAAAATTTTGAAAAATTTTAAGAAAAAAATATTTGTTGGATAAACAGATGAGTAAGTAAAAAGGATGAACACTGGATGCGGAGTTAGAAACGTTAGCTATCAGCTGTGAAATCTTGGCTAATCCCCCTCCCCCTGGGGATTATTTTCCTTAGTTGTAAAACGAAAACGCTGTGGTCAGCCGAGGAACACCTGGCAACTTTTCGCAAATGCTTCAGGAGCTGCTGTGGGGAAGAAGAACAGATTTCTCCGACTGTCAAGTGGGGTAGTCAAGGCTCTGGATGGAACACGTAGGTGTGAAATGATAGAGAACTAGGTAAGGAGTCGGACATGCTCGGGGGTTGAAGATGTCTTCTGAGCCAGTGAATGTCTTGCCCCAAGACGTGTTAGCGTGGAAGCTGTAAGTTTTCTAATGGCTCTGCTTAGAGGAAGGGAGCGCTGGGTTGGGTGGATCCTCTCCGCTATGCTCCTGTCTGTAATGCCACTGGATCACTCCTACCAGCGCCAGGGGTGCCCAAATTTGCAAACGTTCTTTTGACCTTCTGGTCTCTTCTATGGTTCCTAGGCCGGTGGGTCTGGACTGGTGTAGAGGGGCTCTGGCTGGCACTGCAGCCCGGAGTCTGGGTCACCTGGGGAGAGTCTGGCTTGTTTATCTCAGTGATTCAGGGGAAGGGAGTAAGAGTGGAGAAGTCGGGGGAGGAATATTGATCAGGGACTGAATGTTAAGTGCACTTCCTGAGATGATTACAGGCCATGATTAATGGTCTGTAGGAGCTCACCAGGGGAGCCCTAAGTGTAGAGTACTGGAAAAACCTCTGGGAAGTGTGGGTTCAGACACTGATCTATGGGGGCCACAGAGGCCAGGAATTAGGTTTGCTATTCTTCATAGGAGCATCTACATTAATCTGGTGAGAATGGGTTATGCTGCATTAATAGCCAATTTTCAAAGGTTTTAGAATTAACACCACTAAAGTTTAATTCTCACTTATATAAAGTCCATGCGTCTCGTGAGGGCAGTAGCTCAGCTATCCAGGCAGCTCTGGTTTTTGGACTCTCTTTTCTCAATATGAAGCCTCAACAGGGGAAGAAGGGAGCAAGAGACCTGGACAGGGGAAGGCGGGGGGGGGGGGGGGGGGGGGGGATGCCAAAGGAACTCGCAGCACCAGCAGTTAACACCCGGACTTATCTTCCCAGATCATTGGTGAGATCTGGTCACTATAAAAAGCCAGGAAGGGTGGTCCTTCCATGTATCCAGAAGGAGAGGAGGCCCACATATCTGTGAGCACTAATAGTTTCTAATAAAGGAGGAGAGAGAATGAGAAAGGAGAGGACATCTGAAAAGCATCTGAGGGACTAGGACCAAAGAAAAGTATGTCATTGAATTTCAATTTCCTCAAAGAGAGATGATCACGCCCACCCCACGAAGGACATTGTGAAGATGAAATGAGAAAATGCACAGAACCTTAACCCCAATCCTCCGTCAATGACAAGGCATTGAAAGAAACGGAGTATTGTTTTTATAATTGGTGGTTGTATTACCATAAATGCCTGATTTTATGGGGGTATAAAAGACTATCTGATACAGCTTTCTCTCCAGGACAAGAATTTCTAGGACAGTAGAAGATCCTAAACACGACTATCAGAGTCAGCTGGGAAACTACAAACACGCACAGTTTGATGCAGTAGGACTGAGGCAGCTATTTGCCCCCGTCCCTATTTGGGGGGGGGGGGGTGGGCAGCTTTTACATGAGCCCAAGAGAATGCACCCAATAAGAAACAGGCAGGATGGCTGGACATTTTCAAAATGCATAGGCCAGATGCAATAAATCTGACGCTGCTTTTCGGAAACCGCACGCTAAAAATAGTCATGGTTTTCCTGGATGTGGTGTTATTTTGATGTTGGTCTTTGTGACCTATCTGTTTTTGCATCTCTGCTGTGGTCCAGTCTTTTTTTTTTTTTTTTTTTAAACCTCCTTTCACCATCTACGTCTTGAGCATTCAGAGCCCTATCAGAAACATTCATGCTGTCTTTCATTGATGTTTTGATTCACATCTCCCTTTATTTATTCATCTATTTACCCTTCCCTTTTTTTTCCACAAAGACATCCAGTCTTTTAGTTAGAAAGCAAATATTTATCAGGCACCTAGTTTTCTCTGGACGCTGTGTTGGGCATCAGAGACTCTAAGGGAAGAACACTGCGTAGTAGGGATACAGAAACCAAACACATAATTAGATAAAATAGCCTGAGAATAGGTGGGTGATAGAAGGCTTCTTGGAGGAGACAGCAGTTGGACTAATTCTTGAAGGAGATTTAGTTCGGGTGAGGAAGATGCAGAGAACATTCCAGGTACACATGATAAAGAAGCCAAGTGCAGGAGAGCCTGGCGTGCTTGCAGACCTGCCGGCATTCTAGGGTGCTCTTGCTGAATGAGTGCCTGACGCATGGAGGCAACTGACCTATCCCGGTGGCCGTAGGTAAACGATTTCATCTCAACCTCACAAATTTATTGTAAAAATTAAACATGATGGGATCCCTGGGTGGCGCAGCGGTTTGGCGCCTGCCTTTGGCCCAGGGCACGATCCTGGAGACCCGGGATCGAATCCCACGTCGGGCTCCCAGTGCATGGAGCCTGCTTCTCCCTCTGCCTGTGTCTCTGCTTCTCTCTCTCTCACTGTGTGCCTATCATAAATAATAAATAAAATTTAAAAAAATTAAAAAAAAAATTAAACATGATCATTTAAACAATGAGTCTATCACGGTACCTGACACCCAATAGGTGCTGGAAAAATATTACATCTTAACTTTCATTTCTTTACCATTGCCTTGTTTGCCTTCCTAATCCCAGAGTGCCCACCAGAAAGTAGCTATTCAATAGCTTTTTTTTTTTTTTTTTAAGATTTTATTCACCTATCTGAGAGACAGAGAGAGCATGAGCAAGGGGAGGAACAGAGGAAGAAGCAGGCTCCCTGCTGAGTGGGGAGCCAGAGGTGGCTGCTGGATCCCAGGACCCTGAGATCATGACCTGAGCCAAAGGCAGACACTTAACCCACTGAGCTACCAGCACCCCCACCCCACACACTTTTTTTTTTTAAGATTTTAATATAGCTTCCTTAAATTTAATTTAATAGCTTGACACCCGGTCTCAGTTTTCACTTCCTTTTCTTTCTATGAACCACTGAAGGGCACAAACAGAGCAGCGTCCTCTCAAAGCCTCCCTATCCTTCTCTGCTTGGGAAGTAGTTCCTACCACCACTATTGCATTCTGTCTCTCTGCCTCTGTGCAAATCTCATCTCACAGAAATCCTATAATTAGAGGCTCCCACCCCCTTTGCTGGAGATGCATCTGTTGCCCTAGATTTGCACCCATTTGATTGTGGAGAGATAATCACAGGGGCTGCTACAACCTACAGCTTGGCAAAGACAGAAAGAAATGGAATAAATGTTTGGTTTCAGGAGTAGGGATCCCCGTGTTACATCATACCTCTACTTCCTTTTTGCCTGCACACTTGAGTTCAGGGCATGGAATCTTGTTTCTTCATTTGTTTTTCAAAAGCCACGTAAATTAGGCAAGCGGTAGAAATATGCTTTTTTTTTTCTTTAGATTGATAAAGATTGTGAAGCTCAGAGAGATAAAACATGTGACTTCAGTCATGGTTTTATTGCTTCCATGGGGGAAAACGAGAGAGTTAAAAAAATGGATTTTTCTCTTGAAATTATCTGCTTTTGATGTGTGTGTGTGAACCTATATATTATTAATTCAAATTAAAATTTAATATGCCAGGAACATATACATATTGAAAAAAATCTATAAAACACAGGGAAGCATAAGGAGAAGCCTAAAATCATGATATCACCATTCAGAGATATTTTTGGTTGATACATGATATTTATATGTGTCTACATAAAACTTTTACAAAATCAGGATTATATTCCATGCACACATGGTTCTTGTTTTGCTTAACTTTATACCATAAACATTTCCCCAGGTAATTAAATATTCTTCAAAAATCCAATTTGCTGTGACTCCAGTAATGCCTGGGTCTGTATCACTGAGTCATCTCCTGCTTTTCCATTTGAGGGGGAAAAAGGTTCTGCAGCCTAAGAGCCTGTCCCTCATGTGTCTCCATTTGCCGATCTGTGAAATGGGCCTGAGGGTGTCCTTCTCCCAGGCACACAGCCTCGTTTGGAGGCTCACATGGAGCCAGGGTGATGGGTTTGCCCAGGAATGCAGAATTGGCTTGTGCTGCCTGCATTATCGAGTTGGTGGAGATTCCTATTGCTGTTCTCCATTGGTATATGCATATGCACCTTGCAGGAAGTAGGCTTTTATCTTCTCTGCAAAGCAGGGCTTGCATGGGCTGCGCAGTTCACAGGAAGCAGCTCTGCTCCGATTGTCCCCCTATATTGTCTGTCTTGATGAAAAATGACCAGTTATTATTTCCTACCTTTGGGTCTGGGAGGCACGAAAGAAATCGTAGCCACATAAAATAGCTGCTGTTATTGTAACAGCCTTTTCATTGATGGATTTAAGTGTAAGGTGTTTGGTATCGATTGCTAGCATCTGTCCTGGGGAGGCTGCGCTGTGGGGGAAGCGATGATAATGGTTGGAAGGGCACCGCCAGGGGCCACTGCATGCCGAGCGGTTTCCCTAAAGCTGGACGAGAGAGTGTATCTGGGCTACGGACATATCTTGCTTTGCAGAATAACTGTACACTCACAAAAGGTGTTTGCAGAGGCATAACCCGTACAGCGAGTGCTGCTTCCCTACTAGATTCTGATTTCAGAGAATTGAAATTGTCATTCCCAATGTGATATTCAGTTGACTCCTTATTTCTTATCTTTCGGTATTTTTGGTCTTCCTTCTCTGCAATCACCACTTAAACGTAAAAAGCGAACCAGGAGCAAAGCGCATTTTATATCTTGAGTGAGTTCTGTAATACAGGAAAATATTTAAATATTTCTCTCCCCCTCCTTACTTTATTTCTGTCTTTTACATTCCCTTCCTTTCCCTTTCATGCTTGAATTGTTCCGTCTACCACAGTGTTGACCTTCAGAAAGCAAAAACAAAGAGTGTCTAGCACATGTATAAAGATGAGATGTTAAGCACTGTGAGAAGCCAAAAGTTGATTATGACATAGTCTTAGCCACGAGAGAAACCCGCCGATGCAGAATGCTTCGGCGTGAGCATGTTCTCATCAACGATGGTCTTAGTCCAGAGTGGAGGTGAAGGTAATGGTGTAGAGGGGATAGGTTTAGAGGACGAACTGAAAGAAGATGACCAAAAATAAATAAATAAATAAATAAATAAATAAATAAATAAATAAATAAATAAAAGAAGATGACCAGGTATGAAAAGTTGAGCAGAAGGAGGGGTCTGGGATGACTGAGAAGTAGGCCTCAAGCAAAGTTGTATTTGGCCACCGATGGAAAGAAACGGAGTGGTTGCCATCGTAAGAGAAAATCGGTTCTGTCCCCCAAGTAGAAATGGCTGGTCAAACATCAGGGCTCTGGTGCTTAGAACCTGACGGAGGTGGGGATTTGCGAGTCACTGGCAGGCAAATGAAACTGGAATTGTAGAGGGGGCAGGCTCCCCGTGGTGAGGGAAGCAAGAGCGTTCTGACTGTCAGTTTCGTGTTCTGGCCCCAACACCACTGCACCCACCCCCCCCCCCGCCCCCCCCCCCCCCCCGCCCCAGAACAGGCGACCTGGGTGATTGTGGTCTCAGTGGATGGAGGGAGGAACAGACGGGTGGGAAGTCAGGGGAGATAGTGAGCAGTTGACAGAGTATCAGAACCTTAATGTGTTATAATTTCAGAGATCCTAGGACACCATAAGGTGAGCCCTCCTCTTACAGGTGGAGGAATTTGAGCCCCAAGGAAGCAAAGAATCTAGTCCAATGTCTCCTTGTGATTCGGTCTATTTTTGATTCACATCCCTCAGGTTTTTGAATCTGAACGATTCAGCTCTAAACCCTGGATCTGCTAAACTTACCAGCCACCAACATAGCTAACTTCTTTGAAGCTCGGTTTTCTGATCCATAAATTAACACCTTGCCAGATAAGCGTGGGCACCCTGGTGAAATCAGGTACGGTGCGTGTCTGATATGGTAGTGTTCAGCACACAACCTCCAGTGGTACCCCCAAGCCAGCATTCTCCTTTGGAAAGTCATGGGGATTACTGTAAATCACGCGCCCTCCGCTTAATCGTGTACATCCTCCGTCCTGTGAACCCAGATGGATGGAGATCCACGTTGGTTAGGTCGTTTGGGTGTTTGCCTCAAATGCTAATGATAGCTCACTTTGGCAGAGAAACAAACTTAGGCCAGTGGGGTTCTTGGAATATTAGTCCCATTTGTTAACAAAAGAATCTATCCGTCAACAGGACCTCCTGAGCAGGCATCTCTCACGGAGAGCTCCAGAGGCACAGATGTGACAAGCACTGTCCTCCCACGGGGAGGCTGAGAACCATAACTCCCTTCTCTGAGCTCCGAGATGGTCCAGAGTCTTCTAATACTTACTCCGCCCCCCCACCCCCAACCCTGCCAAGCACATATTTTTTTAAAACATGCAGCTCAGAAACAGAGAATAGCTTGCTCAATGTCACACAGCAAGTTTGTGGTGAAGACTGCAGAAGAAATCTAACTTTCTAGAACATAGTGAAAATGATTTGTCCCTGAATTAGAGGGATGATGTGTAAAAAGAGCTGACTACCTGAGCTGTTGAGTAAGCTGACCGGCTTCTCGTTCGGTTTTCTGAGATCAGTGAGGAACGCTTGGTGCGTTTCTCCACTCGTTTTGCCAACGAATGGGTAAGGGTGTGCAACAGAAATGGGGCTGGTGAAATAAATCAGGACATAGGAATTCAGAGATTCGGGATAGAGATGAAGGCAGGGAGAAGTCAATGGGAAACTGAAGTTGAGAGAGAAGGAAAAAGGTGAAGAGAAAGATGTTCAAACCAAGATACGGGGATTAAGACACAGGAACGGTGAGGAAGTAGAGCCCAACACTTAGATGACACAGGAGGAAAGCATAAGGAGAGTAGGAACAGATGATACAGAGACAAGGGAAACCAAGAATGAGAAGGGGATTGAGAAGCAGAACCTTCCAGAACAGAGAACGGAGTCCGTACCACGTCGGTATGGTAACAGATGGTAACTAGACGTACCGTGACGACCGTTTCGTGATGTGCACCAACGCCGAAGCCGCGGTGTACACCTGCAACTGATAAGATATTCTATGCCAACTATACTTTAATTAAAAAATTTAAAAAATAAATGTGTATTGTTTTTTTAAAAGGAGAGGCAAGCAACCAGGGAAAAGTGTGGTTCTTGCAGCTAGCAACCAGCAGCCAGCAGCAGGGGGCATCAGAACTCCACGGATATTAAAAGCTTGAGGGAGGGAAAGCATATCTGGAGAGATTGAGAAGACAGAGAGAGAGAGAGAAATAGGATGTACAGAAAGAGGTGGGACAGCCTGGGTGGCTCAGTGCCACCTTCAGCCCAGGGCGTGACCCTGGGGTCCCGGGATCGAGTCCTGCATCGGGCTCCCTGCATGGAGCCTGCTTCTCCCTCTGCCTGGGTCTCTGCCTCCCTCTCTCTCTCTCTCTCTCTCTCTCTCTCTCTCTCTCTGTGTCTCTCATGAATAAATAAATAAAATCTTAAAAAAAAAAAAGAAAGAGGTGAGACCCCCTCCTTGTAACTAGAAATTAGGAGGATGGGTGAATGGCTCTCCCTCTGGGACCCTGCATTCAGTGGTGTAGACAGCTCCCGCAGGCGTTCTCCTGTTCCATGTAAACACCCCAACTGTGGGAGTCGTTGTGTTCCATGATATCAGAGACATTCTCAAAGAGAAGGAGTCCCAGGGACAAGGCCTGTGCTTGGCCACCCGGCGTACACGCTGCCAGAACTCCCTCGGTTACACATGGGCACATCTAAGTGGAACAAGCTTACCCCGACATCTTCCCCCATTTTTCCTCCCCAGAGGAGGCAGCAACGGAAAAGTGAGCCTTAGGAAAGAAACAATGGATCGATGTTGGAACACCGGTTTTTCAGTTTTGTCTCTTTCTCCTCATCCTTGCTGGGTAGGTCTGACTCTCCCAGCCTCTTCTCTGCAGTCCCATTTCATCTGAGGTCTCTCTCTTAATCTCTTACCAGAGAGAAAGAGGGAAAGGAAAGAAAAAATAAATGAAGTAAAAGCTTCCAGTCTGAGTTTCTGAGGTTTCTGATTGGCTCAGCTTGGCTCAGGTGTCCCCTTGACTTGGGCCAACCATAGTCACCAAGGCAGTGACATATTCTGATTGGCTCAGCCGAGTGACATGCCCATTCCTGTGTAGGGCTGGAGATGTGGGGGGTAAAAGGATCTGCTGGCAGAAGGAGGGGTTAGAATCATGAACCCCGAGACCCCAGCAGCTTAGGTCTACTAAGCACATCTTAGAGGAAGTGGACTGTTACTCCGAACCCCTTTCCTCATGTATCAAATGGCTTCAGTTACACCCGCCTTGCCCGCCTCCAGGGGTTGCAGTGGTCTGCATGGAAGTCAGAGCAAATCACACTTGCTCGCAGGAATGCAGATGAGCAGCAAGAAACTGAGTATGAGAATCAGGAGACTCGGGTGTTAGTTTTGGCTCAGACACAAATATAACCAGCAATAAACATTTGAGTAAGTTCCTCATCTTGCTGGATTTAAGGATCCTTAACTGTAAAATATACATGTAAAATATGGAGATTTACTGGGTCAGTATATTTTTCAAGTTTTTGGTGGTCATTAGACCCCTCTGAGTGTCTGAGGAAAGACAGATGCCTTTACTGTCCCCGCTCCGCGTCAAGAAATTCATGAATCCTCTACAAGTCTCTCCATAGACCCCAGGATGAGAACTTCTGGATCATATTGCCCTCAAGGTGATATGCGACTCTGTTCAATGGATTGAAAAGAAGGGCTGCATTCTCAGCGGAAAAGACAATCGTGAATCAAGCAGACATACATCTCTCTTTGGTTTAAATCCTCTTCCCTGAAATATCATGCATGTTTCTCATTATCTCTTTTCTCTGGACTATTCCTCCTCTACTCTTCCTTCTTCTCCCTCCCACCACCTCATCCTTCCTCCACTACAGGTAGTCAAGTGTGGGTGTGATTGAAGTTTCTTTTCCATCTGCATTAGTGGCAGGAAGTGTTGCTATCAGGGAAATGGATGGGACATGTATCATCTCTTATCTGCATCTCCAAGAACTTAAATGATTTCTTTCCCCCAACCAAAATAAATCAAAGGAGAGGAATTTTAATTGTAGTCACCAGGTGGTGAATTCAATACATCCACGTGAGTCTCTGTGCTGGCAGTGTTGTCAGAGGAGCTTGTCTCTCCAGGCAGGAGGATAATGGGATTGCAAGCCTGGAGATGGGGTGAGGGTGGGGGGGTGGGAAGGGGAAGAGAGGACTCTGGGGATTATAACAGCGGCTCCCCGGTGAGAAGGAAACAGTCAAGCAAGGCCTGTTAAATATAAAGGCCAGAGAAACATTCCCTCATGTCAGGATTTTTAAAACTCATGCCCCACTCACTGTAAACAGTTTCTCCAAGGGACTCATGGGGCTGCTCATGCTGGCATGGATCACACAGTCCATGATGGGTCATACATATCCATCGTTTCCCCCTGAGCAGTCAGTTTAGAGCCATGGATGGAGCTCTAACTTGGGCCTCAGACAGATCTGGCCATATATCCACTCTCACTATTAAATGCTGGAACTTTTCAATTAATAAATATTTACTGAGTACCTACTGCATGCTAGACACTTGTTCTAGACAGTGGGGATACATCAGCAAAAATAGAGATTTAGAGCCTGGTTAAACATACACTTAGCCTATTACCTAGCAATCCCATTCGTACACGTTTAGCTAAGACAATATTTTCACAACAAGACCTGTACGTGAATGTCCCTAGCAGCTTCATTCACAAGAGCCCCCAGATCGGCACCAAGCTGAATGTTCATCATTAGGTCTATAAACAGATCCAGATCCAGATAGATAAACTGTGGTCTCTTCATTACAGTGGGATACTACTTAGCAATAAAAAGCTACCGTTGTTAAGAAAAATATGAATTGGGATCCCTGGGTGGCGCAGCAATTTGGTGCCTGCCTTTGGCCCAGGGCGCGATCCTGGAGACTGGGGATCGAATCCCACATCAGGCTCCCGGTGCATGGAGCCTGCTTCTCCCTCTGCCTGTGTCTCTGCCTCTCTCTCTCTCTCTCTGACCATCATAAAAAAAAAAAAATTAAAAAAAAATATGAATTAATTTTGAAAGCATTATGTTGAGCAAAAAGCCAGATACAAAAGGGTACATACTGCATGATTCTATTTAAATGGGTTCTAGAAGAGGAAGACTAATCATAGTTCCAGAAATCAAACCAGTTTGTTGCATGGGATGGTGAGTGGAACTTTTTGGGGGGTGCTAAAAAGGTTCTATATCTGAATATAGCACATTTCTTTGCCAAAACTCATCAATCTATACACTAAAATAAATACATTTAATTTCATGTAAAGCATCATGTGATAAAGTTGGGGAAAAGAGAGAGATTTCTTCCTAGGCCACCTAGAGCTGTGTTCTGGTGTTGACAATAAGTCAGCAGGTTCAGAACTTACCTGGTAGTATAGCAGGGGCGATAGGTATGAAGATGGAAGACAAGGAGAGGGAGAGAGAGTTGTTTTTTGATGCGGTGTGATCAGAGATGGCCTCTCTGTAAGCTGACATTTGAGAAGACCGGAAGTAAAAATATGAGCCATGTGAGGAAAGTCATTCCAGACCAAGGGAAGAGCAAGTGCAAAGGCCTTGAGACAGTGGCGTATGTGTCCCAATCAAAGAGAGGGAAAGAGGTGAGGGTTGATTCGCTAAGCAAAGTAGAGAGTGGTGGGGCATGACTCGGGTCTTCAAGGAAAACCAGAACCCAGACACACCAGGCCTTTGAGACCATTGCTTGGACTTCTGGTTTTGTTCTGTGCTGGAAAACCACGAGGATGTTTTGACTTGAGGACAGACACAGGTTGACTAAGGTTTCTAAAGCTTTATTCTGGAGAAAATACTAGATGTGGCTAGAGAAAAAACACGGAAACCTTTTTCAATAATCTAGGCAAGACATGATGGATTTGAATGGAGGTGATGGGACATGGTCAGACTCTAGGTGTATTTTGAAGGTAGAACTAATTTGTAGAAGGATTTAATATGAGGGATGAGGAAGAGTCATGAGGGATGTCTCTCATGTTGGCCCAAAGAACCGGAAGCATGGAATACCACTCTGTGACATTAGTTTTTCTGATTTTTAGTCTTTTTATCTCTGTTATAAAGGTACTATACCCTGCTTCACAGAGTTCTATTATGGAACCAGAGAGCCTGCAGGTAGAGTGCCTAAGACAGGAGAAATTCAGTATCTTAATATATATTTGTTCTTTGTTAGTGCATTAGAAATAATCTTTTTTTTTTTTTTTTTTTTTTTTTTGCGGAGGGCTTCCAAATATATTGTCTCGGTGATGACTATTCCCTGCTATCTGAGAACATAACTATACCCATTTTGCAGGACTGGCACTTAAAGAGGAGAAACGATTTATTTGCTTAGTGTCCAATATTGTTGCAAAGTTCTAGAATCCAATCCGAGTCTCTCAATGTCACGTAACGTAGACCCTCATGTCCTAATTCCAAACTGCCCCTCTCTGTATTTCCAGGGTCTTCTCTAGATGTTTAGCTCAGTTTATTTTATTTTTTTTTAATTTTTTTTAATTTATTTATGATAGTCACAGAGAGAGAGAGAGACAGAGAGAGAGAGGCAGAGACACAGGCAGAGGGAGAAGCAGGCTCCATGTACTGGGAGCCCGATGTGGGATTCGATCCTGGGTCTCCAGGATCGCGCCCTGGGCCAAAGGCAGGCGCCAAACCGCTGCGCCACCCAGGGATCCCTGTTTAGCTCAGTTTAAATAAACATTTCTCAAACATCAATGCTAGGGAGACTATAAAGAAGCTAAAGCTACAGTTATTGCAGTCCAAGGTATCTCTCTGAGTCTTCTTCGGAGGAAAGTCATACTGATAGTAAATTAAAAATAAGTATCTCTTGACGAAATAGGTGAATGCCTCACATTTTTTTCTGGCATAATATCATTCAATATTAACAGCCTCCCTATAATGTAGGTTTTGATATTCCTGTTTTAAAAATGAGTCAAGGCTTTGAAAATTTATAGGAGGTCAGACGTCTAGGTAGCATAAGGTTCTGTAGCTTTGTCTGACAAGAAGATTGTTATGCATCACACGATATGGTTTCTCTCCACCCTGGTACCTTTTCATAGTTCCATTCAGGGGAGAGTCAGCCGGCAGTCCCTGGCATCACTAGGTGCAATGCCAGTCCAAAAGTGATGGAAAACACATGTTGGAGACCCCAGTGGGTCTTGAATGTCTGAGTCCCAAGTTCTCAGGTTTGCAGCTGACTGCAACCAGGTCAAGATTTGGAGAAATAGGATACCCAGTGAGTTCTGAGCCTCTAACATAGAGGCCAGGGAAGTTCCTGCAGCTGGCCCAAAGTGAGAAGTTGCTCAGCTCAGATTTGGAGCTTTCTGCTGCCTTTGTGGTGATACCATTAGGCAAATGAGCTGGTCTGAGGGAGGCTGATAAGGCTCAGGGAGAGAATGTGCGAGTCTTTCCAGAGGGGGGTCCTTTGAAGCAGCCACAGAACAATAAAGCTGCTGGCCTGAGATAGGAAAGGCCTTGAAAAATAACCAAATGAGGGCCTCTTCCTTAATTCCTTGGAGCTGAATTTTATCAGGAAGGCCACTTGTGCTTACAGAAAGCTCTAATCGCTCACAGTGGGACGCAGATTCTCAGTGAGACTGCAGTTGCTGATCAGGTCTAAATGTTCAGGATTCTGTCTAAAGACATGTTTCTCACTGTGCAGCCTGCCTGTTCTGTTCTCACAGCTTCCTTAGAGTTTACTAAGCATCTGGACCATCTGAGAATCATGCTTGCCAAAGACTATCCTTTTCTCCCAAAGGAATTAAGCTTTAAGTTGATCCCTGGGGAGGACAACACCTGTCTCCGTCATGCCCCCCTCAACAAGGATATATCAAGCCCATGACTACCTACCTACCCTACCCTGTCCCTCAAGATGGATGGTTGGAAACCTTGGTGTCCAGAGCATCAACTCCTTAAGATTCTCCTCTCCCTTGAGCTCTTCTCTTGGTCATTGGAAAGAACAATGACTTTGGAACCAGAATAACCAAGTTCCAATCCCAGCTCTTTTATCTAAATCTTTCATTAAGTCATGACCTTATCTTAGGATTCTGTTTTCTTATTCCTGAAACAGAGATTATGGCCTTAATTCATAGGGCTTTAGAAGGATCAATTACAATAGTAATTTTAAGGTGCCCCAAATTGTTTCTGGTACTTGTAACCCTAGTCATGTAGGATTTCTTTTAATTCTCATATTCACCAGGCTCTCTTGGCATCCAAGACTTCCCTTACTCCTATACTATTGTTTTCTGTTTCCAGTGTCTACCACATTCCTGCAGCTGACCCTCATTTATTCAACTTCCCCATGTTGAGTTTCTGCACCATTTCCTCTGGGAGCTCTTGGTCATTTCCCTAAATCTAGACGGGAGGTCCCTTTCTATGCTCTCACAGTGCTCTGTTCTTCTCTGTTACAGTGATTATTAAAATGACGATTCTCTTGGCCATTTCCTGCACTAGGTATTACTCCATGAGAGAAAGGACCATATCTGTCATAGACCCGTGTCAAAGTTACGTGTTTTCCTAGTTTACAGAACTCTTCCATGCTTTGTCAACCCTTAACTCTACTAATGAAATCAACATCCCTCTGAGCTCAGTTGTATTAATCAGTTCATACAAATGACGAATGTCTAAAGAGGTTAAGAAACTTACTCAAATGATACTACCTATTAGATAATACCTATAATTCTATTCCATTTATCAATTCCAGGTAATAAAAGTAAGCATTCATTAAGTACCCTTTAACTGCCACAAAGATATATGAAGGGTTTACACTGCAACTATACTATTTGGATATTTTTACAATAAGTATTTTACAAACACAGCATGATGGTCTCAGGATAAAGAACTCAAATAAGGACACAGAAAGAGTATACAGTAAAGCCTAGATTAAACTTGGTTCTATTAGAGACTGGAATCCGTATTCATTGTCAGCAACTTGTCTCGTATACTTTTTCAAAGGCTCAGTAAGTTCCTTTGCACCAAACAATTCCTTTTGTACTCCACCCAAGGTTTTGCTGTTTTATTTTAAAGATGAACTCATTTTCCCTTATTTCATTCTCCATAGCTAAAAGTTTTTCCTGTTCAGTATTCTTTTTTTTTTTAATTTTTTTTTTTTTTTTTTTTTTTTTTTTTTATGATAGTCATACAGAGAGAAAGAGAGGCAGAGACACAGGCAGAGGGAGAAGCAGGCTCCATGCGCCGGGAGCCCGATGTGGGATTCGATCCCGGGTCTCCAGGATCGCGCCCTGGGCCAAAGGCAGGCGCCAAACCGCTGCGCCACCCAGGGATCCCTGTTCAGTATTCTTATAAACAAAGTCTGTGACTCTTGACGTGGTTGCCAAGAAATTTGAAAATTTTCCTAAGAGTTCCATAAAACAGGAAATTTCTGGGTAATGAGTGAAGCACAGAGACTAAACCTACCATCTCTTCCAAAGGTTAGCCCTTAAGTTTTATTACAAGCTTATATTCAAAGAAGATGATGAAGGAAAACCAAGAGTCCTTCTCTTTCATTGAGGACATTTTGGGGGGAATTCAGGATCATTAACTCAGGGAAAAGACTCTTTGTGTGTGTGTGTTCTGTGTGCGCACACGCATTCTTATATAAAGCTTTGTGAGTTTTGTGATAGAAGTTAGTCATGACAGTAGTCTTCAAGTATCAGAGACTGATAAGTGGGAAGTATAAGGACAAAGGTCTTAAATAAAAATATAGTTTATAAGTCAATTACAGCATATAGATAAAAAAAGACATATAGATAATCTTGTGTGAATAGTAGACATACCAAAAGACCCAAGGTCATTTTCTGTATACATTTAGTGATTTCTCAGCTTCCTTTCAATTCTAAAAGTCCAAAATTAGGTGAATTTAAGTTAGCAACTTCTAATGATATTATGGATAATAAATTTTAAAGAGTTGGCTAGAAATAAGTAAAATATGACCTATTCTTAAGAGCTTTGCGGACCTTTAAATACATATTTTCTTGACTAGTTAGTGTGTTGACAAGTTGGTTGGAGGGTGTCTAATGGCCTCACTCATATGTCTGGTCACTCTTTGGGGTTGCTGACGTAGCCACCTTGATTCTCTTTCATGAAACACCCCGGTTAGCTAATTCAGCTTCCCCACATGGTGCTTGGGTTCCAAGGGATTGTGAAAGGAAGCTGCAAGCCTTCCTGAGAGCTCCTTCAGAAACTATGCAACGGTGAGGTCCAAGCCTGTTAGAAGCTAGCTCACATTTAGAGGCTTAACATCTCACAGGAGTAGAAAAATAGATTATATTTCCTAATGAGAGAATGAGAAATTCCACATTGCAAAGGTACATTATGCAGAGGGAAGGGAGGAATTTGTGGTCATATTTTGCAATCAATCACACACTTTAGAAGGGGTGTTTCTCTAACATCTTAACTGAACTCTTGCTTATCTCATACCAATCAAAATAATCATCACTTATGCTATACTACTGCATATTTTTCAAGTTTCCAAAGTTCTCTAATATCCAATTTCTCTTTCTTTGATTTCCACAGCAATATCTCCTACTAAATAACGTTGTTTCATACATTTAAACTTTCAGTTCCTCATTCATAAAATGGAAAATATTCTTATCCTTACTATGTTTTAGGATTACTTTAAATCCAGTGGGATAATTGAAGAATGGTTAACAGTGACCAATTTATGAGATTTTAGTGACTTCTTGCATCAAGAAAGGAAACTCCAGGGGATCATCTCCTGAATGCCAAATTCTCAAAAAAGATTTATGAACTACATCAATATATGAGTCCTGGATACAGTTTAGATTTTTAAATACTGGATTTTCCGGGATATTGTATTGGTTTATTAGACAAAGGAATGGATATATGAAATTAAGATTATCCACAAAATTTAGTTGGTTTAATTGCATGCTGTGGTAGAAAGACTCCATTAATTCTTAGCCAGTCAAAATCAAACAGCCTGAAAACATGGAGTTTTTTTAAAGATCTTATTTATTTATTCATGAGAGACACACAGAGAGAGGCAGAGACACAGGCAGAGGGAGAAGCAGGCTCCTTTTGGGGAGCCTGATGTGGACTCGATCTCAGGATCATGACCTGAGCCAAAGGCAGACACTCAACCTCTGAGCCACCCAGGCATCCTGGGAGATATGGCTTAAATCTCAAAACATGCCTTTATGGTTTGTCTACTTACCTGCTTTCTGTTCTCTACACTAAAATTCTTTAAAGGATTTTAAAATCCAGTAGGGAACTTATTTCAGGGACAGCAAGGAGTGGCAGGAGAGAATTATCACTTATCATACCTCTCCCCTGTCTCCAACATCCTACATGATGGATCACTAAGTCTTCTCCGTGAAGCTGTTGTGGATGAGCACACCTAGGCTTGTTACCACTTGCTCAAAGACTCAGCTCATTGGAGTCAGATCATAGGGTCAAATTTAGATCTCCTAACAAGAAAGCTCTATATTTCTGTGCACCCCGAGAATGTTACTTCTCAGAAAAATAGAGGCCTTCAAGATATTATTGTCTTGTAGAAAAGAAATTTAAAAGATGAGTATGAGGTCATCACTGTGACCAGAAACAAATTAGACAAACCTTTGGCATCTATGGGAAAAGCAAAGGGAGTGCCTACTGATAAAGTGTGTACTACAGAAGCTGGGTTAAGAGCAAGAACAATAACAATAAAAAGTCCCTTCAATTCCTTAAAGTGGCCCTTCATTAATAATCCCATGGCCACATAATATCTGCCACATTCGCTTCCTTCTCTCTGCATCTTAGGGAAACAGGGAAGAAAGATATTTTTGAACAGAGAGCTCCCCCAGTTCTATTGGCTATATACATATTTCACTTCTTAAAAGCTGCTGACAAACGGCAAGGTTCGTTTTAGTGCCAGCCTACCATAAATTTATTTGCTTGTTAATGCAGCTTCCCCAGTTCATGTTTTTGCTAACTAGGAGCATCAAAATGTCAATCTGTCCTGAGGGGTGTATCAACCTCATGATCTGAACTCGGTAACAAGATAAGAGTATGCACTGCTCAAGAGCACACACTACCTCAAGAGTCAAGGCATGCTGGAATCCTAATATCAGAGAATCTTACAATGATAGAACAAGACCTGTAGAATCATAGACTAATATACTCTTAGAAGTGGATGGAACCTTAGGGCTCATCCTGTCTTGTCATGCTTTGTCTCTTTACAATTTTCCCAGCCCCAAAACTTTAATTTTCTTTTATATGGTATTGATATTTAGAAATGGATGAATTCAAAGTCTGGCATTATCCTTTTTTTTAAAGATTTTATTTATTTATTCCTGAGAGACACACAGAGAGAGGCAGAGACACAGGCAGAGGGAGAAGCAGGCTCCCTGCGGGGAACCCGGTGTGGGACTTGATCCTAGGACTCCTGGGATCATGCCCTGAGCCAAAGGCAGATGCTAAACCACTGAGCCACCCAGGCATCCCAAGGTCTGGCATTATCTTAACAACATCTTAGCCCATTGGAAGACAGAAAGAGAAGAGATGGGAAAAGCAGCATAATTCGATTTCAGTGAGAGGCCCCTGGTACTAAAAACAAAGTCATAAACATGGACATGATTCATCATAATCACTGTAGCAGGTTTTTATTTGTTTAAGTGTGTCTTTGCCTGTATTTCCTTATTTTGGCAGAAAGTCTTTCCTTTTCCTTTTGAGAATCATCTCTCCCCAACACTCGGATACTGTCTAGGAGGGTTGATCCAATCCCCTGGCCCCAGCCTGACAATTGGCTTATTTGATCTCCCCAGCCATAGTTCATGAATAAGCGTGGGATCCCAGTTAGCCAAATTAGAGTGAACATTGGACTTTGCTAAAACATGTAGAAAGGAAGTACTATCTTTTCCCTTGACTTGCTGATCTAATGAGATGCTAGCCTGACATGGTAATAACCTTCTGGCCATCTTGTAATAAGAGCCTGATTGGGAATGAAGCTACCAGGGAAAATGCAGGACCAAGATGCTGAAAGACAAAAGCCTGGTGAGCTAGAGATAGGGATACTCCATATTCCTCACCCCTCACAGTGAGGTAGGCCAGTGTGGCAAGGTCAGGTCAATGCTCTCTGAGTAGAAGTGATGTACCCTCTGAGGATAAAGATCTAAATAAGAGGTAGCTTAGGGGCACCTGAGTGGCTCAGGTAAGCATCAGACTCTTGATCTCAGCTCAGGTCATGATCTCAGGGTCATGAGACCTGTGTTGGGCTCCATGCTGGGCATGGGATCTGCTTAGGGCTCTTTCCTTCTCCCTCTGCCTTCCCCCTGTTTTCACACACACTCTCTAAAATAAATAAATACATTTTTGAAAGGGGGTAGGTAAAAGCCAAACATGCAACTACCATGAGGCCCAGTCATTCTAATCCCAGGTATTACCCGAGATAAATGAAGGCATATGGCCCTACAAAGATGTGTATGCAAATATCCATAGCATCTTTACTCATAACAGCCCAAAACTGATAGCAACCCAAATGTTTATCAATAAATAAATGACCTAAAAGTATTGCAATGTGTCTATAAAGTGGAATACTACCCAGCAATTTAAAGGAATAAGTTATTAATTCACACAACAGTAGTGAATCTCAAAATAATTATGCTGAGTTAAAGAAGGCAGACAAAAAAGAATGCAAGATGAATGATTCCATTTATAAAAACTACTGGAAAATGCAAACTGATCAATAGTAACAGGAAAATAGTTGCTTAAGGACAGAGGTGAAGGACAAGGATTGAGTTAGGAGGGATTATAGATGGGTATGATTAAACTTGGGGGTTTATTTTCTTGATTGTAGTGATGGTGACTGTGGTGATGCATGGTCAAAACGTATCAAGTTGTACAATTTATATATGTGTGGTTTATTGTAAGCCAATTTGCTGTAAGAAAGCTGGTGAAAAATAAGAGAAATAGAGCCTATTTTGGCCTGGGTCCTCTAGCAGGGCAGAGGACCCCCCTCCCAGCGACTAACCTATATCAGAAAGAAGTCTTAGTGCAATAATGTCGCATAATAAATCATTCCAAAATTTAGTGCTTTAAATATTGACCATTTACTGTCACATTTGCAGGTCTGTGGATGGATTGCAACTTGGATGGGGTAGGCTAGATTCCAGCATCCAGGCTGAAGTTTGGATTAAAGTCTGTTCCACGTATGTATCTCTTGTTAGAGCAGTAGCTATACAGGCCATGATGTCTGCTCTATGTGTCCTAGTCTGGAGCCGGGTGGATTGGTAGTAGTTACCTAAGCCACATTATTTTCATGGTGGGTCACATGTGTGTGGGAGCCTAAGCCAAAATGGATAACTATAGGTATGGCCTTTGCTCATGTGATGTCTGCCAATGTTGCACTGGCCAAAGCAAGTCATGGTTAAGCCCAACTTCAGTGGGATAGAAAGTAGACTCAGTCACAATGGGGGAGGAATAGAAGTGAATATTTATTTAATGATAATTTACATTATCACACACACACATATATATATACCATAAGCCAACAAGCAAATCTTTGAATATGGAGCCACTGAGATATCTGGAGGTTCTTTGTTTTAACACATGAATTTATGCCGGTGCTAAGAACATCAGATGTGCACTTGGATCCAATGGTAATTGCAAGTTTCCATTTTGTCAGCCAACACATTTTATTTACTTAACCCTGTCTGAGTTTTGAGATTTCTCTCACTTGAGCCCAAAAATATCCTTACTATTAAAATGATGTAGAACAATGTCGAACAAAGAGCAGAGTCCAGTAAAATAAATCATAACTATCATTAGTTGAGCACTTACTATGTGCCAATTGCTTCACATAATTATTTCACTTAAGCCTCATCATATGCAGCAAGGTTGGTATTATACACTAATCTTTTAGCGAGAAAACGGAGATTCAATGTCTCATGAAAAACACAGACTCAAGAAGTAAACTTAGATCTGTTGAAACCAGGACCTATACTCTTTTCCAATTTCTCATGTTTTTGCTCATGAGAAAATCAACAAAACATGGCACCAAAGGCATTTACAATATTTCTCTGTCTCCAGAGAAAGCTGAAATTAATTTCTTTCTGAGAGATCCAACATCTATCGTGTGTTTTAACTCTCTTCCTCAATTGTTGTCAGTCCTTACCCTTAGTCCTAAAACTTCTTCCTCAGTCTAAACAATGTGGTGTTCATGGAGAAAGTAGTAGATGTGCTATCTAGCACCAGGACTTTGAGTCCCTGATCTCTAGTTTAGTGGTTCTGAGACCTTTGGAAAACCATTTAAATATTCTTCCGTTTCAAAATCAGGAAAATATATTATCTCCCACCCCTACCTACCTACCTGATTTTACGGTTAAATATGACAAAGTGAAAGCAATTTATAAACTATAAAGTACTTTAAAATATCATAAAGGATGTTATTTTCATCATCATAAAGTTACTAATAATGATCCAGAGGAGCTAATATCTATTTGTAGAATTTTAGCTATTGTAACAGGTGGTGCTGGGGTGGGGATTTATAGCTAGAGGAGGGTGTTCTTGCCAAAGGACCCTTCATGTCGACCACATAGACAGACATTGTATCTGCCTCCATAAGGCAGTAACCTTTGCTACATGCGGTAGATTCAATACCACTTCCAGCTGTAAGGTCTCTAATTACCCAGGGCTTTCGCCAGCAATCTACAGCCCACTCCATGACCATCAAAAGATCTCCCAACACTAGCTGTGATGCTTTTTCTTTTCTCTAAGAGGTCTTTATTAACTCCTCTGCCTCTGCTGGGTCCTGGAGGCAAGGTAGGTGATTAATGGCCCCTGAATTATGATCCAACCAGAAAGACTGTTGGTGGAAATTTATACTCAGAGCAGTAAGCTAGACTTCCTTCAACCCAGGTACTTGACATTCATTGCACAATTTAATTGTAAAGAGTAGTAGTTAATGAGAGCACAGGGGAAGAGGGTGAAATAGGAGCTGAGGTCTGGGCTGAAGGCCAGTGCTCTCAGCAGAGAAGTTACGTCCGCGGGTGGGAGGGTGGTGGTGGTGGAATGAAGCACAGAATAGACAAATTGCAGCATCGGAATGGGATTTTCATCATCATTATATTTGGTCGATAAGGAAGCTAAGGCACAAAGAGACTAATAAGTAAAGATAATAACAGCAACAATGACAACAACGATAACAACTGCCTTTTTGTTTTAGTACCTTCTATGAACCCACCTGTAGGTGGGAAACTATACAAGCACCAAAGCTAATCTCAAAAGCAATATGGTGAAGTTAGGTTATCATCGTCTTTATTTTACAGATGAGAAATTTGGCGCTCAGTGAGCTGAAGTGACTTGTCCAGGATCTCAGAGCCAAGACCTTGCTACATGATCCTGGACAAGTCACTTCAGCTCACAAGGTCTTGGCTCTGAGGTTATGAACAGGGTCGGTATGGACTTGGACATCTCTGCTCCTTCCAGTGCTTCAGTGACATTGCTTCTACTCTGACTCTTTCCTGCTTCCATCAGTGTAGAGTTTACTAGGTGCCAAGCACTGCGTTTATGTCTTATCCCTACTGTGCTCAGTTTACCATTGAGGAAATGTGGACTTAGTATGGGTAAGTAATGCACCCGAAGCCCTGTCCTGAACAAGTGGCAGAACTGGAATTCAAGACCAGTTATGCCCAGGACTCTGGGGAGGATTATCTTACCTATTGCTATACCCAGCTACAGCTGCCACTAATAACCGACACTGTCACCGTATACCCAGCATTATGATTCAAACCCCATCTTTTAGGATATGCATGTCTATCATCATGCTGCCTGCAGATTAGGATGAGATAAATCGGGGACAGGATGTGCTGCCTCAGTTACCACTGCGCCAATAGAGTCAATCCAGTGGCATGAATGAGACCCTGTTTTGGTAACTGACCATGAAATCTATCAAATCCGTGGACTCCACAAGGATCATGAGTTCAAAGTTGAAGAGTCAGCCACTTCCTACCCTGGAAGAACCCTGCTGCTTAATGAAACTATATGTCTTCTAGCTGATTGGAAAATTGAATGAAACAGGCTGCCAAGATGCATGCAAACCTCTGAGCCGAGCTAAGCTTCCCTGTATAAATAAATTGCAAAAATAAAGTATCTTTTTTACTTGCATATAAAAGCAAGCAAATGAATGTCTTTTGCATAATTGCTACAAAGGGCCCCAACCAGCCATTTCCATTTGCAATTTCATATTTCAATAAAGTTTTATTTATTTTCATTTGCAAATGTATTTGCTGCTTGTGAAGAGAAGACTCATTGCTCTGAGTGGCGCCAGATTGTTGGGAGGAGCTTCCATGCCCGAAAATGGTCTTCTTGCTGACCAGGAGACCTTTGAGCTTGCCTACATGCCTTCCCCTTCCCAGCTGTCCCCCTGCCTATTACTGTATTTATGGTTTTCTTTCTCTTCAATTACCCAATTGCTCTCTTTCCTGGAGGCTAAAAACGTGCTAATGGGGAGATCTCTCCATTCAATAAATATTAACGGAATACCTACTATGTGCCAAGAGCTGTTCTAAATATTAGACAGACAGCAATAACAAAGTAGACAATAAAACTTACATTCAGGGAATGAAAGATCCAGACAAAAATGTGTGTTTGTTCGGGGTAGGTGTTTGAGGGGAGGCATAAACACTGTTAAAACATTGCATGATAGTGGGCAAAGCATGTGTGTAGGTCCTAAAGGGGAAAGACCTTGTTGTCCTTGTGAAATAGGTAGATGTATGTGGCTGGAATGGAGAGGGCAAGGGAAGAGTGGGGGGAGATGAATCTAAAAAGGAAGCAGGAAAAAAAATTGAAATAAAATAAAAAGGAAGCAGGAGCTGGAGACCATAGGGATCTTACAAACTACAGCAGTTATATGAGAAACAGCATGTTGCAATGGAAACAAACAAACTAAAAACTAAAGATCCATGAAGCATTTCTTTGGTGGGCAGAATAAATTCCTTTGGAAAGGTATTTGCACATCAATTGAATTTCTAAGTTCTTCTCACTTACACTGTTTATTCTCCAATGTCTGTCAATTGTGGTAGGAGTGGTGGGCAATTGAGGTGACTCAGGATCCTCAAATGCTCAAATTCAACCTTGACCCAGCCAGTGCCCCTGAGAGCTCTCAGGAGAAGGTATTTCCCCAGAGAACAAAGAGGGAGCAAAGTGTACCCTTGATGTTCTTTATTCAAAGCTCTAGGTGGTTCCAGGATAGGCTAAGTTGGGCCACATAGTGACTACTTCTGTCCGTGCCAAGGTATCACCACTATGATGAGAAAAGGCAAGTCCAAGGAGAAAATCAAGGAAGAACACATCATAGATAAAATGTTTTCTCCCTAAGGCTGAGAGCTTAGCTGATCTAATTTGTCAGCGTGTGGGATTTCCCTGGTTCTGTCTAGTTTCCAGCTGGGTGAGGGCTGGGCAATTTAAACTTTAGCCTTTTAAGGAAGGAAGATAGAAAAAAAAATGGAAGGGGGAAGAAACAAGGTAGATGAAAGAGAGAAAACATTTGCTCCCCAGATCACAGAGAAGGATGCTCATCCCAGGCCTCCAAGGAGGAGGTTAATAACCAATAACCCTTTAGAAGCAGCTCTGGAGCCACCTTATATCTTTGTCTAACTTTCCCTTTAGGAACACTTGAGCCTCGTAGTTTTCATTAAATCAGAGGACAAAGAAAAACTCAAGAGGTAAATACAGGAATTTATGCTATTAAAGCAGGTGAGAGCTTATACAAATCATTAGCAAAATTAAAGATAAAGGACCTGATTCCCACCCAATTTGTAGATCAATCTGTTACAAAAAAAGAAGTTGTCCTGTTTTAGTATCACCGAAGACGAGACCAAGTACAATTTCTTTAAATTGTTAAGTAGTATTCTTAGTTGAATATATCACTAAATGCTGAAATGGAATAAAGACGACTTTCAAACCAGCCTCAGGGGCCCAGATTTATGGAACGTTAGAAAGAACCTCAGGAGGCAATTTCATGGAGTCCCTGACTCTCTTTTGCCGGTGAATACATTTAGGATCATATTTAGAACTGAATTAGAATCCATCTGCTTCAGATTCCCTGGCCAGGGTTCTCTCAATGGCACCATGTCCCTCCTTCCAAGAAAGGCTAGGACATAAGGCATGAGACATGGTGTTTGGAGTTTTTCCAAATGGTTGGAAGCTTGGCCCAAGCTACCTCAATATGGAGCTGCTTACCTGGTGATGGATGCTGTGTCCCTGGCACTAACCATCCAGTGCTTATGCAGAAGGACAGTAATTTATGGCTGTTACATATCTGGTTTTGACAGAGGAAGAAGGCCAAATGCAAGCCTGAAGACTTGGCTTCTTTGGGCTTTCGCTAATAGTAATTATCTTTCTTTCCTATAACCACCATTAGATTTCCCTTTAACCTATTTCTTCTCTTTGCACATTGCTCTCTCCAATCTCTCTTTTTCTCTGTCTTGCTCTTCTCTGGTTATCTTCCAAAGGTTCCAGCTAACCAACCTACCTGGATCTCAAAGATAAGGGAATAGAAGGGAAGGTGACATTATTTAGGTATCTTCAATATATTCGGCTTTGGACTAAATACTTTTCAATACTTGTCTTTCCATTTAAGCTGCACAGTAATGCTGTTAGGGGGAGTTTACCCTCATTCACAAATGAGGAAATTTTCCCAGAGTTGAAAGAGGTGGTAGGTAATAAAACTGGAATTCAAATTCAGCTCCATCTGACTCCCCAGGTGTGCTCCATGTATCCTCATTTACATCACCACCCTTCTTCATCTGTCCAATAGATCTTCTTGTTCCTTGTCCTGGGCATGTATGACAGCATATGTACTTAAACACTGAGATTCTATTATGTGCTAAGAAATTAAAAATGAAAAATATATGGAATGTCCACTCTCAAGCAGCTCACAGTTAGTGTGTGTGTGTGTGTGTGTGTGTGTGTGTGTGTGTGTGTGTGTATGCTTAGGGCTTTGGCCAGATAAAGAATGCATCTTATTAAGTACATCTTAAGACAGAATATTTATTCATTCATTTATTCATTCTTTCAACAGATGTTTATTAAATACCTATTTTCTGCCAGGCTTTATTTTGGGCCAATGTTTATCAATCCTGGCTGCATGGATAGCTCAGTCAGTTGAGTGTCTGACTCTTGGTTTGGACTCAGGTGATGATCTCAGGGTCATGAGATCAAGTCCCATGTCAGGCTCCATGCTCAGTGGGGAGTCTTCTTGAGATTCTCTCCCTCTCCTCCCCTCCCCTGACCCACATCCTGTCCAATAAATAGATAAATAAATCTTTTAAGTGCACTTAAAAAAATAAATCCCTGGGTCATCCACCAAATTCTACTCCATTGACATAGGATGGGACCCCAGAATCACTATGTTTTAATAAACCTCCGGGGTTTTGTAATATGCAGGTGATGGTGAAAAACACTCTTCCAGACTCCAGCTATACAATAGTAAACAAACAGGAGTAAAAGCACTCAGAGAGTTCATAAGATACACATCCTCATTGTTCAGATAAAAGAAGTGGTAGATAAATGTGGAAAGAGGAGGATGAAGCCACAATAGCCAGATTGCATCACAAATCATCTTGCATCTTAAAATCAAAGGATTTGAAACAGAGGGAGGACATAGAGACTGAGGCACCTTCACATTTTACCTTTCTGTGATCCGGACGGAGTAGAGAGTTTCACCATCCTATGAGTTTTAATCAGACTGATTGAGGCAGGGTTAGACTTACTTTTCTGAGACTAGGGGTCATTCACTTACTTAACATCAGTTCACCTGCAGGGGACTGATCAAAGGAGGATGGGAAGGAGAGTTAAGAATTTCCTCCATAATCTTATTAAGAGCTTGGCTTTCACACTAGATCACACCAACCCAGAAAACCAAGTGAGCACCTTTAAATGTCTTCCAGTTTTGCCCTGAATACCATGAGTTTCATTATGTTTATGCTAGTCAAGTTTTTGGAATCAGACAAATCTGGGTTCGAGCTCTAGTTTAGCTTTGACTAACTAGGTGACGTGGAGAAAATGATGTCATCTTCGAGTGCTTCAGCTAACCCACTTGTAATATGGAGTTTAAAATAGATCCACTTTCTGAGGTTCTCATGAAGGTTGAAGAAGACAATGCACCTACTTTTCTGGCTTAGAATAAGTGCCTCCTTAATATTAGCTGTCAGTCTTATTACCTCAGTTTTCGTTATTAGTGCATAACTTTGTATATAAGCAAATTCAAATAGGAATCACATTCAAATAAGGAATGTGATTAAGTCTGTAAAAGCAAATGAATATGTGAGTGCAAATAAATGAGATATATGCATTTAATATACTATAATAACACTGTATGGGAAACCATTTTCTACATTTTTATAAATATTAACTTCTCATAACTCTGTGAGGGTACTATATATTTTTACACTTTATCATAGAAAAGTTTTTAGAGAAAATGTATAATGAACCTCTATGTACCTATCTCCCATCCTCAGCAATTATCCACATTTTGCCAATTTGTTTTATCTATGGAATTTTACTTATTTTTCTGGAATATTTTAAGACACATTCAGGACAGCATACCATTTTACCTATAAATATTTATTATGAATCTCTAATGGGGAAATATCGATCGCTCAATTGATCTATCCATCCATCCTATCTACCTACCACCATGCTGTTATTACACCGAACAAAATTAACAATAATTCATTTATATCAAGGACTCATTAAGTTCAAAACTGCCTCAAAGTTATCTTTTTTGCAGTCTGCCTGTTTAAATTGGGACAAAGTCCACACACTGAATTGGCTCATGTCTCTTAAGTTTCTCTTTTCCTGTAATAGTCTGAAAGGGTATTATTCTCACTTCAAATAACAGATAAGGAAGATGGGACGCTTGGGTGGCTCAATGGTTGAGCATCTGCCTTTGGCTCAGGGTGTGATCATGGGGTCCTGGGATCGAATCCCACATCAGGCTCCCCGCAGGGAGCCTGCTTTTCCCTCTGCCTGTGTCTCTGCCTCTCTCTGTGTGTCTCTTATGAATAAATAAAATCTTAAAAAAGAAAACAGGTAAGGAAGTTAAGAAACAGAGAGGTCAAGTCATATGCTGAAGGTCACACAGCTAGATGAATTTTATCTGTGACCTCTCTCTAACTTCCTACAAACTTAGGGATTCTCTAAGTCTCAGCCTTCAAATATCTAGTTCCAGCTCACTCCAAAAGGTGAGGGAGTTGTAGACATGGTGATGAAGTTTAGAAAAATAAATGCCCTTGGCTTTAGGTCTTCTCATTCATTCCTTTATTCATTCTAGGCATTTGTCAGGCTTCCTGTGGGCCTTGCCCTGCATTAGGAGTTCTGGATATACAAGGGGAAGGGAAAGTTTCTGTCCTCAAGGAAATCCTAGTCTAGTGTGTATGCTGGGGTTGAGGAAGGAGGGGATATAACAAGACAGTTCTAATGCAATAAGAAGTACTGAGTCGGAGGGGACAAAGAGTGCTAGCAGAACATCTGCTATTATGAGGACATACTTCCAAAAGTGAGTTTTACAAGTGAATGGTGATTGGAGAGGAAGAGAAATGTTAAAGACCCATATAGGCAGAGGGAACAGCAAGGTGCAGAGGTATAAGGAACTTGGGCTGATCTAGTGTCCTGAAGTAGTGTGATCTGGCTTGAGCACAAATGTGAGAAGGGAGAGGTTCGTGGTTAGAGAGGGTAGCGAGGCATGATGGGCGTCACAGGCTATGTCAAAGAGCCCCTTGTTTTGAAGATGATCTCTTGAAAGGATATATGGAAGAAGAGATATGGTCGTATTGCACCTGAAATTTCCTCTGGTTCCTCTGAGGATAATGCTGGATGTTGGAAGAGTCTGGAAACTAGGAGGGTAGGTGGTGGCAGTGAGAGAGGTGATGAAATGGAAATGGAAAACCTTATCAAGTAGAATCTCCAAGGAGATGGAAGGGTTGCCTTGGAGGGATCCCTGCTTTCTAAAGTCTGGCTTCCCAGTTTCATGGGAAGTTTCCCAGAAACTCTATCTTACCTCTATTCTGGAAGATTATGGGGTTCTGAAAGAAACATGGTGTAAGGAACGGATGTAAAACAAGGGGGCAGATGATATGGACTTTTGCCTTGCCTTTACTTTTTTCAAATTGTGCCTCATGGGCCTGTTGCTTTCTTTACCTTGTGGACCCGCTGCGTCCTCAACCATAAAGTGGGACCATGGGCTCCTCAGAGTTCAAAATAAGCCAAGTCACCCCACACCCACACCTAAGCGATTCGTAAACTTTAAAGAACTTGATAATTAGGCATTGTATCCTGGATCCTCTGACCACTCTCAAACCACAAGTAGTATTTCTGTGGACAAACAGAGGGTTGGGGCTCTGACAGATTCCATTTCGGAGACAGGCTTTAAACTTCCTTCTATGAGCTTGTAATATGTTAGCAAATCCGATCTTGAAATACCCTCCTAGGCCACATATTTGTCTCTCCCCAATTCTGCTGTCACATGGGTTTCTGATTGGAGTTACAATTTGACTGAGGAAGCAACTTTGGAAGAGACCTGAGTGCTGTCAGCAGAGGAGGGAGGGGTTGACGGAAAGGGAGGGAGCCGCTGTAACGCACCCCTGTTCCGGTTGGGATTCTGAATGAATATGAAAGGTAAGCAGAAACTCAATTAGTAACCCCTGAACTCGCCCCGCGTTATCTCTGAGAACACACACCTTCTTCCATCCTCTGTCTCCGCAGGAGAGCAGCCTTCCTATCAAGCTAGGGCAAGGAAGGAAGGCTGCAGACCCAGAGGAAACAGAGAATGAAGGAGCTCATGGCTGTTTCTGCATCCTCCAGCGTCTCCAATCCAGGGGTTTCTGGAAGGATTGGGCAGTTTCTGACTCCGAGAGCTGGAAAGGGGGTAATTATTCCTATTATGTTTAGAGTTTCTTTCCATTAAGTGCCTACTATGTGCTGCTCGGTCATTCCTTTCAAAGTTTTATTAAGTGCTGGTATCACTGTCCCTATTTTACAAATAAACTGAAGTTCAGAAAGGCAAAGTAGCCACCCAGCTACGGAGCAAAGCATCAAGGACAGCTCCTGCCTTAACTCATTCAGTTCTCAAACTACTGTGATCTTTTCCCAGTGAGTTGTGTTGCGGCTCTTCTCTGTCTGTCTCCCTCCCTGCAGGGCCTCTCTCAGTCAACGGATTGGGTTCTGCGTCACGGAAGGGGAAGGCAGACCCCCCAATGTGACAGGAGAGTGGAAGTGACAGGTATCACTGCTAAGCAGAAGCTTTAAGATTCTGTCTCTGCTCTGACATAGTGTATCCTGGTTTTCTTTATCATCAGACCAACGAGGTCCCAGATGGAGATGCTCAGTCAACCTGGGTCTCAAAGTGAAGACAATACAGAGGAAGGTCACAGCCACACATGGGCATATTAGGAAAGAATCCTGAGAGTTTGGGATCAATCATTACACAGCATAGCCTTGCCAAACCAACTAATATGCCATTTAAGGGTAATGAATTTAAAAAAAGAAAAAAAAGAAAAAAATAATAATGGGAATGAATATGGTCAGCAGTTCAGTGTCCTACATAATTTGTCACAGGCTTTTCCTATTTCACAATCTGAATTGTATGTTGATGGGATTCCAGACCTTTCCATGAGACTTGGAATGTAGCTAGATGGAGCCTACGCAGGTTGCCATGCAATAACTATCTATTTTGCTTGGTTATAGTAAGCCACTTCAGACAGCTTTTACTTTTTTTTTTCTACTTGTAAAAATAGAAGTTGTTTTGTTCTGAAAATAATAATAATAATAATAATAATAATAATAATAAATGTAATGAAGTCAAGAGAGGTTAAGTAGGTGCCCAACCACTGAGTAGTAAAGCTGAAACTTGAGGTCAGCTCTGTCTACTATAAATTGTCTGATCTTGACCATTGTATTACTCTTCCTCTGTATTTCTGGTTCCATCTGACTTTCCTATATTTTACAGTGGCTGCTTTAAAACAACAACAGCTACTTTTAACAGACTGAAGAGTGGCAAGCTCCTCAGGAAGGAGAGTGGGTTAGGGCAGTGATGTGAAATTTCAATGAACATACTATTCATCTGGAGATTTTGTTAAAATGCAAATGCTAATCTAATGGGTATCTGGTAGGATCTGAGATTCTACGTTTCAAACAAGGTTCCAGATGAAGCTCCTGCTGCTGGTGCTTGGAGCCCTCTTTGAGTAGCAAGGCTAAGGGATGCCAGTTAGTTCTCCATGGTGATGGCAAAAAGGTAAAATCACATAGTATTGCAGGGCAGTTAGGAATGTGGAGTAGCACTGGGACTAGGGTCAAGCAAGCCAGGCATGAGGGACCAAAATTTAAGAAAGCAAAATAGAGCAAGTGCTGAACTTGTGCCCTGAGGACCCAAGTGCAAGTGCCTCCTAGTGTAATCTGCTATAATTTGTTTCTAGGTTGATTCTAACTCAGTTTGAAAACTGAGTTAAGATAGAGCCCAAGAGTGTACTCACATTTTACTTTCGCATCAGTTCTAATGTCACTGACCACCATCAGGAACAAAGAAGATGTTCTTAACAGCAGTACAAATACAGAGTCTCTTCTAATCAGACCAAAAAAAAAAAAGCTCAAAATCGTATCATGCTTCAGTTCAATTTAAACTTAAAATAAATCATTAGCAACTTTTGGTTTAGGTATTTATTTCCAGAATTCCTAATTATCTTTATTTTTTTACTTATGTTCTGTCCTTTTACTATATCTTCAAGTTTTTCCAAGATTGCAATTATACAGTAGTATCTATCAAATCAAGCCCACCATCAATATCCTATTTTCCAAACTGAATTGAATACTTCCATAATAAGATATATGATGAAGTGCTTATTTCTTGTCATCGATAAATGGTACCTAAATCTGAAAGCTGAAGTTAAACTGTCCTAAGTCACTTATATTCTAAAGAGAAACCTAGAAATCATCAATTTGGGGGCCAATGTCATCCAGTAACCCGTAGGTCTTTCCAAGAAGCAACAACTGATCCTGTTATCACAGAGACCAGCATCCCTTTTCCTTATTCTTTAGACTACATGAGAAGAGGACTAGGGTAGTAAAGGGGATAGGGATCCTCAGAGTCACCTGAGTCATTGCTGGCCCTGTGAAAAGTGTTGTTTTCTTGATAACATGGCTTTTCCCTACCAAGGAAAAGGAAAATCTTAAGGAGAAAAGGCAAAGGAAATTCTCAGTATCCCCCAGACTAAATAACAGAAATACAAAAAGAAAAAAATCATAAAGATTTGGAATGCCTATAAGAGAAAACTGGCTCATTCCTTCCCTGATAAAGGACACAGAACCTGCAAGAATTCCTGGTGGTAGGAGATTTGAAGAGGAAATCATACCTGTGTCCTACTGGGCAGGACAATTCTTTCTTCAGCAAAAGTCTCCTCCATGCATCCCTGCACATCTTAGCCTGTGGCTCAATTTGTCTCATTAGTGTCAGTCCCATCTGATCCTGAACAGTGTTTTAACTTTTCTTAGCCATCATGCCCCTCCTGTTTTCTCTCCTTTCTCTTTCTTCCTTACTTTTACTTAGGTTTTCTGCATTTAAACCCTCCCTTACTTTCATTTTAACAGGAATCTCAGGAGGAAGGTGCTATGTGTCCCCTGTAATTAATGTGTTGAACCCCTAACCTCCATTATGGTGGTATTTGGAGATGGGGCTTTTGGGGGATAATTAGGGTTAGATGAGGTCATGAGGGTGGGGCACTCATGTTGACATTACTGTCCTTCTAAAAAGAAGAGGAGACACAGGATCTTTCTGTGTGCACACACCAAAGAAAGGCCATATGAAGACATCACTAGAGAGGTGTCCCTCCCTGAGAACATGACTGTGCTAACTCCCTGATCTCTTGATCTCAGCTTTCCAGTATCCAGAACTGTGAGAAATAAATTATTTGTTGTCTAAGGCACCCAGGCGATGGTAATTTGTTATAGCAGCCCAAACTGGCTGAGACAGAAGGGGAGGTTGATACATGGTTTTTGTCCCTTATTTTGAATGGCAGGTCTCTCTCATAATATTAGGTTGTGCTTCTATCGTTTGATGTTTACCTATATTACACAGAGTTGTTTATTCTTTACCTAAGGAGCAGAATGATCAGAAGGAAGAAAATAGGCTTAGAAATTTTACAGAACTAGTTTAAATCCTGGCCCTGTCATTTTATGTAATATTGGGAAAACTAAACTATTTTCCTTTTCTGTGATACACTGATAATAAGAGCAACACTAATGGTAACAACACAGAGCCAACAACAATGCTAGCATTGGTTTTTGTCATGAATAGATATTACATACTTAAAAAAACTTACTTTGGTCATTAATTCATTTAGTGAATGCATATTAAGTAACCACTATGTGCCTGGCTTTGGGATGGGCAGTAGAGATCCTTATAATGAACAACAAAAATATTGTCTGTACCTTTGATGAGCTATTGGTCGGGTGTAGGTGTCGGCAAACTTACTGCACAGCCTATGGCCTAAATCCTGCCCTTGACCTGTTTTTGCAGTCTTTGAGCTAAGATTGGTGTTATGCTTTTTTAAAAAAGTAAATGTGACAAAGATTTGTATATAGCTCATAAAGCCTAAAATATTTATTCCGTGGCTTTTTACAAGAGTTTACTTATCCCTGGTCGGATGGAACACGTAGACATAGAAAGCCTTCGATAAATGCTTTTCACATGCCAAGTCTTAGTCTGAAGTTCCTTGCATGGGTTTCTGATTAATTTCTGTATCCCTTCAATTCCCCATAGGCTTATTATTGCCCTTGCAGTAAAAATCAAAATTTTCAGATGGTTATAAGCCTTACATGGGTGACCCATGTAACTCTTTAGCCTCTTCTAATTATACCCTTTTTGTACTCCTGCCACACTGGATTTTTTTCTGTTCAGCAAATACTGCACACATGCCTCAGCCCAGCATATTGTTACTCTTCACTCCCCTCGGTCAGCTAGTTTACTTCCTACTTATCCTTGAAAATTCAACTTTAGGGTCACTTCCTTTGGGAAAATGTCCTTGACCGCACCTTGCTAGCTCAGCACCCTTCCCCACCCCTTTATTTGTTCTCAAGCCTCCTGATACTTACGGTAATTTTATATTGTTTAATTACTGTTGGCTCCACAAGTTAGTTTCATGAGGGCAGGGGCTGTAGGTCTTTTATTACTTTATCTCCAGCATCTGGCATCCTTGTACCAGTACTCAGTAAATGGTAAAGAAATGAAAGAATGAATGAATGAGTCGATGTCATGGTTGTTGAAAAGAAATAGATCAGAAAGCATATAGGATTCTTGCAGTATGGGAGTGCTTTCTTTCCCAGGCAAATATACCCTCAAATGGAATTTCTGTGTCTCCATTTAAACAGTCCCTCATTCTCCCCGTATAATTAATGGAAGCTCAGTGAGCTGTTTGTGCTGATACATCATCTGCACCACACAGCAAATGCATTTGTTACAGAGCTATCTGGGCCAAAGCTAATGAAACATTTGCAAATGTCCTGATTTACAAAGAGAAAATTGGTTCACCTGAATGACAAGGTTTGTATGTGAGGGAAATGTTCTTCTTTGCAATTTTCTAGCTGTGTTCTGGGAAGCCTCGAAATCCTAAGGAAATACACATCAGCAGTCCCCTCAAGAAAGCAAAGACCAGAGGTCACCTTGGAGGGGATGAAGGTTCTGAGATCAACATTAGTCCAATGGGATCCTTACATGAGCTTCAGGATGCCTGAGAAGCCTCAGGAATTGCACACGTATTGTACATTTGCACATGTGCACTGTGCTAGGGAAAATAAAGATTAGGTTCTCACTGGAGTCTGTGTCTCCCCAGTGGATGAAACCTAATAATCTAAGGAAATCCAGGATTTCCCTATCTTTGAATCTGTTAATTTTCTTTTTCTTTTAAATTAAGTAGCACACCCGACTCGGGGCTTGAACTCACAACCCTCAGATCAAGTGTTGCATGTTCGACACACTAAGCCAGCCAGATGCTCCTAAATTTGTTGACTTTTAAAAAGAAGATACGGAGTAAGGAACAGAGATGTGTTTAAGTCCTGAGGGATGCTTCATATTTCTACTCCCATCCTTCCCTGATCCACTGTATAGATGAGATTTAGATCAATGGTGAGATGACTTGCCCGGGCCTTGAAGGCAAGTGAGACACACACTCAGGACAAAAATTCTGTCCACTTGGTGTCCTTCCCACCACAACCTGCTGTCCACTAATAAGATAATCCTTTCTTTCTTGTTTCATCTGTTTCTTCATTCACTCCATTTATCATTTATTCTTTCTCACTGTCCCATACTATCATTCCTTCAACATGAAATTTTAAAACTATTTATCAGTCGTGGCCAGATCATTCCTAAGAAGAATTTTGGCTTCCATAAATGGCTGCCCAACAAGGCTGATGAATTAGAAAAGGAAACACAATAGGAGAATCCATTGATCTTTTCCTTCCCAAATGGATCTCTCAAGTGGATAGTAAAGGAATAAAAAAATCATATAAATCTATAACAACCAAGAGAATTGAAGAAGAAGAAGAGATTTGGCACTCCGTGAGGGACTTCAACAAGTTTCAGAAATTGAAGATGGAAGAGTCAACAAAGAACAGAACCTATAAAATAAGTGCCTGCAGAGGGAGACACTGATGAAAAACAAACCAATTAGTTCTAAGAAGTCAATAGATAAAGGCGACAGATATCACAGAGGATGGAGGAAGATTGGGAGGCTGATTGAATGTCTGTGTACAAAGCAGATGAACATCACTCCATGCTCTGAGATTTCATCAATCAGCAGTTGTGCACACAGACCAAGGGCAGGAGATTGGATGGGAAGCTGCGTGATTCTAGAAAAAGAAATTTCAAATATGAATTTTTGTGATCAATCAATAAAATTAGTGGCCCCAACCCCTTCACTCTGATCTAAAGCCCAATAATAATAAGCCTCTCCCTGACCACAAATCTTCTATCTGTTTTATGCATCTAGAAGAATAACAGGTAGTAAAGGATCAACGGAAAATTCAGAGAAGCTTCTGAAACAAGGGAGAAAATCTGAAACAAATAAATAGGAAAGGAGAAAGCTGGGAGAAAATATACAAGGCAGGGAGTAGAGTAAAACTTCATGACCAAAGCTTATTAATAATATAAGCTGGATGTTGTATCTGCAAAAAGGAAAAGAGTATTATAAAAAAAATAACAGTAGATAACAAGAATAAGTCTTATAAATTATAGATATACATATCCAATAAAAGAGTTATAAGATAAAGTTGAAACAATCTTCAGAGAGTAGAAAAAGGCAAAAAAAAAAAAAAAAAAGTGTCTGGGCCTGCCCTGCAAAAAATTCTGTCAAGAAAATGGAAAAAAAAAAAAAAAAAGGACACAGGATGAGAGAAAACATTTGCAAAACACATATATTAACAATTAAAAACTGTTATGCAAAGTACACAAATAACTCTTAGAACTCATCAATAAATAAACAATGAAGCTGATTAAAAACTGATCCAAAGACCTGAACAAAGACTTCACCAAAGAAGATATCAAAATGGCAAATAAGTTGATGAAAAGATGCTCCCCATCTGTTATTGGGGAAATGCAAATTAAAATAACAATAAGATACACTACACAACTATTAGAATTGCCCAAACCCAGGACACTGGCAACATCAAATGCTGATGGGGATTTGGAGCAACAGAAACTCTCATTTATTGCTGGTTGGAAATGCAAAATGGTCCAACCACTTTGGAAGACAGTTCGGCTGTTTCAAAACTCAACACATTCTTGCCATCATAGGATCTAACAATCACACCGCTTGGTGTTTATCCAAAGGAGCTGAAAACTTATGTCCACACAAAAGCCTGTGTACAGATGTTTACAGCAGCTTTATTCATAGTTGCCAAAACTGAGAGATGTCCTTCAGTAGGTAGATGGATAAATAAACTTATCCATCTTATAGGTTCCAGTTTGCTCCCATCTCAGGCTCGTAGTACCCAGTTCTTGCAGAGCTTAGGGGCCAGCAGCACCCAGTGGTCAGCGGTACATCAAACCTCCCCCAGGATCCTCCTGTGTGCCTTTGTTCTGTGTTCTTTTTTTTTTTTTTTTTGTTCTGTGTTCTTAGGTGTAGCTTCTCCTCAACCCCCACCACGGAGTATTCCCCTGGCACTCCGGAGGATGGATTGGAGTGAGTTCTGCTGGTGAAGCCCTGCAGTCAACTTCCTATTATCCACTGAGCTGTGGTTCAGCCTCTCCCATGAGATCTATAGCTCACCCTCCAGCTAGAGGAGGGGCTCTTCTTGTTGTGCCATCATATCACTAGGGATAGTGGTCCCTACTCGTATCTACTATTCCTAGATTTTTCAGAGTTGTCTTTACCTTTTTCTGGTCAATACCCCATTACTATACCATGTTGTAATTTATAATTCTTCATATTAAACTTTTTCTGTTAAAAGTACTATGTGAGTTTGGTCTCCTAATTGGACCTAATTGTTATGGTAGGAGATAAAAGATAAAGAACATTAAGGAACCAATTTAGAAAGAACGATATACAGATAATAGAAGTTCTATTTAAAAAAAAAAGAAAGAAAAGAAAGAAAGAAAGAAAGAAAGAAAGAAAGAAAGAAAGAAAGAAAGAAAATTCCTTAAAAGATAAAGGTTTGAAAGTTCCCAATAAATGAACAGATTTTTAAAAAAAGACCTCCCCCATAAACCACATAATCATAACCTCTCATAATTTGATCATTATCAAGAGCAAATAGAAGATTCTAAAAACTTCCACTTTGAGAGGGAAAGATCATCTATGAAAAGCAAAAAGAATTAGAATGCATCAGTGTAGCAGTGATGTTAATAGAATGTTATGAAAGTAAAGATAGGTGGTTACTAACCCTAGTAAAAATATACCCCAAAAATACGCAAGAAAGGAAAAACAAATTTCATGTTCATTTATATAAATATTAACACAGATGTCTTATTTAAATTAAAGTTATTATAATTATGTTTGCTTGTGGAAAGACATAAGTACAGGAAAAATAATGCTTAAAGCTGAAAAAAACCAAACAATATTACTGAGAACATAATCTTTAGAAATACAGTGCTCCATATTAGAAAATAATGCCAATGTTGTTTGTGAGGAATAAGGTTTCTTTTGAGCAATAAGAACAAAAAATCGGGTGTGATACTTCTGGAAATTATTTTAAGACTTTCTGGTTATTTTCTTGAAACCCTAGGCATGTATACATTTTGATTAAACTGTAAAATAAAAAGCCAGAAATAAAACTTCCATTGGGGAGATAAATGAGATAAAAAATGGAAGAAATCAGCAAAGTATTTAGCAGATAATAAATCGTTCAGTGAGTGGCGGTTTTGTTATAATGATTGTTGAAGAAATAAGTTTAGGAAAAACTCTATGATTTACCATTAAATTTGGACTTTAACTTCAAGTAAGGTGTTAAAGAACTGGTAAAATGTGGTTTGACACAAACAAGCATACCCATTCTTGAGAACACAAACTTTTTCTGATATTCAATTTTGAAGAGTTATCATGTGGATGGTTCAAAGGGGTCAATGAACAGCACTTTACATGATGACTTAGACAAGGTTTTGGCTGGAAAAAAAAAATCAATGTTTCCAAGAGTGTTTCTTTTTTATACACGTGCCTTACAACTACCAAATAAACCAGCAAATACTCCTCCTCACATTCACATAACAGCAACAACACAGGAAATGGTGCTAAAATCTTTTTAAAAATGCATTTAAAATAAACTTGTAAAGGTCTATGTCAATTTATGTGGATGGGGTCTAAAGTAACAAGATTCTGATACTCTAATTAACGAAAGATTCAAACAATATTTGGGGAAAAAAGGATCAATACGGAGCTTTTCAACTAGCTCACTTCCAGGACTGAGGTCAGTTGAAAGTGCTTTGACATCATTTGCTGTCAGATAATTGGCTTCTTTACAACAGAGGTCAGGCACGGGCTGACCATGTACACAGGGGTGCCCAGAAATTCAGAGATTGCAATGCCCAGAAACAAGTGACTCACTGAATCTTTAAAATATATTGCTGAAACTAGTGTCACCCTCTTACATTTCAAGCACAGCACCACACCGAAGTCCGTCTAATGCAGTGTGATCAAGTTGCATCAGCCAGTTTCAATTTAAGCCTGACAGGTTACATTTTAGCAATAAAAGAAAGTCTTATTATGAAGTGGCATTTACATAGGAGCCTAGCCAGGGACCCTCTGATTCGCACCCCCAGATAATATTTCTTGATCAAATTTTCTGAGTAAGAGTAATAGATACACCGAGAGAGACAGAGAGATTAAACCCACGTGTAGTCAGCAATGTTGAAGGATGGAGTGAACTCTATCCCCACTTCGCTAGACAGGGAATAGTAGGGTGTTGCAATAGGCTTCACATGGCCAATTAGAGTTAGGACTGAACACTTAAATATGCGGCCTGGTAACGAACCTTAGGATAAATATGGTGAGAACTTGGCCCTAAATATCAGAAAGTTTAATTTCCCTCTCAAGCTTACCCCACAACTAACTTGACCAACCTTGGCCGCATCACCTCTTTTCTTTTTAATTTTCTCACCTAGTAGAATCATAAAAAAACAGCAAACTATCACAGAATACTGTCCTGAGACTCACGCAAGATAACAGGCACAAAGTGGTTTTGAAATGGTAACAAATTCTATTTATACTTAGAGTAATAAAATGGCTGTATGGGAAGGTCTGTATAAAGAGTTCAAAGTTTGAGCAAAAATGAGTTTATTGTCTCATGTAGTTGGAAAAGCCAAAGGTACAGATGGCCCCAGGGAGCACTAGGTACTTAAAAGTTATCCAGAATCTGGTTTTTCCCTTTATCCTTATTGCTTGTATCACCCTATGGTTTGACTTCTTTTTTCTTATACCTTAAAGAGTTTTTCCAGGCAATGGGTAGAGGGAAGGCGGCAAATCGCATCTGTCTCCTGGCTTATACTCTCAGTAGTCATGTATAGGAAAGAGAGATCTTGTATCAGTTTCTGCTAATCAATTTCCAGGGTACATCTCTAATTGGACCATATGATCCATGATCACATGACCATATCGGGGTCAATAACCATGGCCAAACAGAGGGGTTTGTAGTTAGCCAGACCTGGCCACATCAATGCCAGGAACTGCATAGAGTAGTCAACATTCAGCTCTTCAAAGTAAGCGGGTGCTATTACCAGAGGAAGGGACATAGAAACACTGGACAATTGACAGAGACAAGGATCAAATGTCTACCGTCTCTCTGCTCCCAAAGCTCACCATGCGTCACCGTGCTCACCATATCATAGCGCTGATTACATTAGAATCAAGTGATTTCTTTACTTTTCCAGATCGCATACATGTGTCTGATGCCTTTGTCTACTCCTAGCAGGTGTCACAGGTAACATGCGTTCGCTGCTCAATTAACACAGGTTTAAGGAATGAATCGGTGAATTTCTTGTTAAAACTGTGGAGGAATCTGCTATCCCAGTTTTTCTGTACACGTAGGATCAGCTCCTTTGTGCTTCCACTCTCCAACTCTCAAAGCACTACGTGGGAACTTTTTCTCTATCTGCTTTATCAAATATTTACATGGCACCAATTATGAGCAATGCTGTATGCAAAGTTCTTCAGATGATTCAGAAGAGTAGATTCAGAATTACTTCTTGCTTTCTTAAATGATAAAGGAGAAGCTCTATCTAAAGAATCTTACAGACAGATTGATGAACCACGCCATCTGATCCAAAATGGATAATCTCTGGAAGCGTGTGTCAAGTGCTTACATAATCGACTCACGTGATGCATGACATTGAGGTTCAGAGGGAAGGTGAATGGACACCAAGTGGAATCAGTAGAGAAGCTAGATGGCCAGAAGGGAATACAGTGTTCTGGAGAAAGCAAGCAAGCAGGAACTAGCATTGAGCCAGACTCTGTGCAGCTCATAATCACCGTCTTATTCTAGCTCTCACGGCATTTTTAGCTCTACTTGGCAAGGTGCAAAACTGAGGTCAGAGAGATTAAATAAATTAGTAAAACAATGAAATCCATGGATGCAAGGTTTGTAAGCATGTGTTTATACTTTCAATGTTTGTGTGCTTTCCCTCATGGTGTAATCAATCTTACATATGTCACATCAGTCAGTGTATCTGTGTCCAGATGACCAACCAGGAAGTACAACAGATAGATCAATCATAGATACATTGAATCAGATAATTATAAAAATGTTAAAAGGTGTAGGAACTGGTCATAGATGACAGAATACAAACATGAATGGGAAATGAAGATCTATGAATATATAATTACATGCTATTGATAGGTAGGTTCATATATATTCATATAGGGGTGCCATCAATTCCATTTTGTAAAAGTCATTTGGCCAAACATGCTGTGCTTTGGTGCGAGGATAATCAGGCAATTATGGGAAGCCACAGTCTGCTCCTACGTCTTCCACCACTTCTCTGGCCCCATGTCCTTGCCTTTTCTCATTGTCAGTTTTGTCATCTGTGAAACGAAAATCGTAAACGGCGCCCAGCCTACTCTCATGGGGTAGCTTTGAGAATCTTACAAGGTAATTGTTGGGGAAGCACTTTGGCAACTGTAACATGCTCCGTTGCCCCCCCTGGGTTTGACCTGGGTAGTTTTGCAAGTTCTTTTGAAAAGATAGTCGGCCCCCTTTCAGGTCAGGAAACGGATTATTTTTTTGAGAGGATGCGTGTGCTTGGCTGCTGCCTGCCCATCACTGAATGCATGTTTTATCAGTTTCCACATCGCTTCTACTTTGCAGCTCAGCTCATATCATCAAAAACCACTCTTGTGCCCTCCATGTTAGCATATGGTCGTTCCTCTGTTGTATCTCTCACGCCATCTCCAAAGCTGAGCTCAGTAACCCACCCTTTTTTGATGCCAGATGATCTAAAAGCAGCATGAAAAGTCAGGAGAATGTTTTCCCACTCAAGATCAATATGCCTTTAACCTTCCTTTCCTCTATCCTTGGGGAAGCGCAACGGTCTCTTCTCACTTTACTGGTAGCTACTGCCCTCCCACATGCCTGTCTTTCATTCTCCTCCCCCACTCCCCTTTCCCCACTGCCTAGTTAGAATTCAGCATGTCCTCCTTTTGGAGCTCCTGTGTTAAAACCCATGATAACGTGTTCTGCTGGGTGGCTTTTTTCCAAACACAGATTCCCCTATTGCTATGGACAGAAGCAGCCAAGGAATTACTCTCTTTGAGCCAGAAGACACAGGTTTGAATCGTGCTCTGTTGTGATAAGCACCATGACCTTAGAGACCTGATTTCACCTATCTTAGCCTTGATGTCCTTTTCTGCAAATTGAGGGCAACACTAGCTGCCTTGTCTATCCCCTTTAAGCACAGAGCATTTACTATGGACAGGCTCTAGATGTTAAATCCTGTATTTGAAAATTTTAGTGGCGAGTGGTTTAATTTTAATTTAAAAACACATATGGAATACTCTTTCAATGCTAAAACGCACTTTAATTTTTAAATCACTATCTTAATCTTAATTTAATCTTAATGATAGTTGGGTAAAGTATGTATTAGCAAAGTCACCATAGTATAGATGAAGAATCAAAGGCAAAAAAGGTTGAAAAAAAAACTTGCCCCAAATTACATATTCAGTAAGTTATAGCACCAGATTTTGAACTCGGGCACTTGGGTTCTAGGACCTGTGATTTTAATCATTATGTTAGGTTACCTAAACAATTCAGTGATCCACTGACAGTATATTAGACCAGTGTCATGTTTTAGAATTATATCATAGGAACTTATTTAGTATTTAGGAGCAATATATTAGGATAACCTGGGTAATGGCATGGTAATAACCAAGTACTAACAGAAATCTACTTTTTAATTTCTGCAGAGGGCAGTCAGCCCTAGACAAACTCTTCAGGGCAGCATAATCATTTGATGATCCAGGGAATAATAACCTGATGCTGGTGGACATTACTAACATCTCCCACTCCCACTATGGAATATTATTCATAAGCTAAAAATAGTGAAATAGATGGACAGATTATAATAAGAAAGACTATTAAAGACTATTAAAGCACCAAAAATAGTAAGATACCTAGGAATAAACCTAACAGAACCAGTGAAAGACCTGTACTCTGAAAACTATAAAACACTGAGGAAAGAAATGAAAAATGACACAAAGAAATGAAAAGACATCCCATGCTCATGCATTGAAAGAGCCAATATTGTTAAAATTTCTATACTTCCCAATGCAGTCTACATATACAATGCAAACCCTATCAAAATATCAGCAGCACTTGTCATAGAACTACAAGCAAACCTAAAATTTGTATGGAACCACAAAAGACCTTGAATAGCCAAAGCAATCTTGAAAAAAGAGAAGCAAAGGTGGAGGCATCACTATTCCAGATTTAAAGTCATACTACAAAGCTGTAGTAATTAAAACAGTATGGTACTGGCACAAAAATAGATACGTAGATCAATGGAACAGAAGAGAAAACCCAGAAGTAAACCTACAATTCAGTGTCAATTAATCTTTGACAAAGCAGGAAAACATATCCAATGGGAAAAAAAAAAAGAGTGTCTCTTCAGCAAATGGTGCTGAGAAAACACACAAAAAATGAAACTGGACCACTTTCTAATACTATACATGAAAATAAATTCAAAGTGGATTAAAGACCTGAGCATGAGGCCTGAAAATATAAAAATCCTAGAAGAGGACATAGGAAGTAACGTCTCTGACACTGGTCATAGGAACATTTTTCTAGGTATGTCTCCTGAGGTAGGGGAAACAAAAGCAAAACTAAACTATCGGGACTACACCAAAGTAAAAAGCTTCTGCACAGCAAAGGAAACAATCAACAAAACTAGAAGGCAACCTACCAAGTAGGAGAAGATGTTTGCAAATGACATATCTGATAAAGGGTTAGTATTCAAGATCTATAAAGAACTTAAAAACTCAACACCCAAAAATAATCTAATTTGAAAATGGGCAGAAGACATGAACAGACATTTCTCTCTCTCTAAAAAAAAAAAAGACAGATTGTCAACAGACACATGAAAAGATGCTCATCATCACTAATCATCAGGGAAATGCAAATCAAAACCCAATGTGATATCACCTCATATCTGTCAGAATGGCTAAAATCAGCAGCACAAGAAGCAACAGGTGTTGGCAAGGATGTGGAGAAAAGGGAAGTCTCTTGTACTTTTGGTGGTACTGCAAACTGGTGTAGCCACTGTTGAATATAGTACAGAGGTTCCTCAAAAAGTTAAAAATAGAACTACCCTAAGATCCAGCAATGATACTACTGGGTACTTACCCAAAGGATACAAAAATACTAATTCCTTTGAAATAATGGAGATATATGTACCCTTAAGTTTATAGCAGCACTATTTATGATAACAAAGATATGGGAGTCAGCCCAAATGTCCATGAATTGATGAATGGTTAGGGATGATGTAGTATATATGTAACAATGAAATATTATCCAGCCATAAAAGAGAATGAAATCTTGCCTTTTGCAATGGCATGGATGGAGCTAGAGAGTATAATGCTAAGTGAAATAAGTCAGGGAAAGAAAAATACCATGTGATTTCGCTCATACGTGGAATTTAAGAAAACAGATGAGCAAAGGAGGAAAAAAGAAAAAGAGAGAGAAACAAATCAAGAGGCCGACTCTTAACTATAGAGAACAAAATGATGGTTACCAGAGGGGAGGTGGATTGAATAGGTAATAGGTATTAAAAAGTCCACTTGTCGTGAAGAGCACCGGGTGATGTATGGAATTGTTGGATCACTATATTGTACATTTGAAACTAATAGCACTGTATGTTAACTAACTGGAATAAAAAAAAAAAAAAACACAAACAACTTATGTGTAGAATTATAAAGACCATTAAAAATGAAGAAAGAAATAGAACATGACATAAAATTGAAATGCATACAAAGTTAAAATATGTGCAGCAAAGCGATACACATTTGCAGAAATATGCATAAAGGAAAATATAAATTGGTTATATTAAAACGGTTGTATATATGTTTATATATCTATTTTCTATCCATCCGTCCATCCATCCATCCATCCGAGTAGAGAGGGAAACAGAAGAGAATAGATTATATGAGGAATATGTATATTAAAAAGAAATCAAGTAAAGGGCTTGGCATGGATCAAAGAAGACCATAAGTCATGCACTGAGAAATGCTAATAGCTCAGTCCTCTAAAGGGGTTGGGAAATCATAGCCCATGGATCCAATCTTGCCTTCCATCTGGTTTTGTGAATAAAGCTTTATCAGAAAACAGGCACTCTCATTAGTTTACATACTTCCTATGGCTGTTTTTGTGATATAATGGCAGAAATGCATACGTACAGCAGGGACAGACCACCCTGCAAAGCCAGAAAGGGTTGCCAGGTGAGTCTGTATAGAAAAAAGGATCCACCCTGGAGAATAGAAAAGAGACCATACCTTCCTCCTCATGTCTGTCAGTGTTCAGTCAAGAAACGAGCCATTCTATGTCTTCTTCTACTTAAGAACGGCTGAATATAGAAATTAAGGGGTAACTCAACCCCTGGAAGCTAAAGGAAGAAAGGTTAGGAAATTGTCACAAAAGAACTCATCCTGAAACACAGAAGTGGGGGGTTCTCAAACATTATCCATGACACTACTGCAATTCCCAAAAACCTTTGGAAAGTTCCTGACATCTGTCTGAATCTGCCGTGGTGAGAGTATGTGGATTTCAAGAGCTTTCTGGCAAGCCTCTGTAAATCTCGTGACATCTCCACATATCTGGCTGCAACTGCCCTAGACGATAATGGTTTCTTCTTTTCTACTTCCCAAATCTAGTATCTCCCATTGTTAAACATTAAGCTACAACCAAACTGGGCATCAGCGTTCTAGGACATGCCATTTGGCTTCTCCTCCACAATGTAAAGGAGACATAGAAGAAGGTAGTAGTGATATGAGTTGCTGATAGTCAGTGGAACATTCTCCTTTATTTCTGCTGCCTTGAATATGCTAGGAGTGCAGCAAGCATTTATTTATTCCAATGATGCTCTTGGTTCCACAATACTTTAGCTTAAGGTTTTTGGACTTCTTGGAGGACTGTGCTTGGTCATTAGAGGGTCTGAACAGGTGCTGATATTCCCCTCCCAACATTGTGTGTGTGTGTGTGTGTGTGTGTGTTTCTAGAAGATAGGAAAACCCATCATTTTTGTTACCTATTAAAGAGTTCCAGGATCCCTTGGAGAAGAACTACCTTACTACTATGTCTGCTAGACTCTGTGTTCCTTCCATGCAGAGAACTCTGTCTTTTTCATAGAGCTCAGAGCTCTATGCACAGTGTCTTTGCACAGAGCTTTGCACAGTGTCTGACACAGAGTAAAATTTTAGTAAATGTTTGTAAAATCAGTTAATTAGGTAATGAACACATATAACAGTCTTTGCAGTTAAAATGGAGAATGCATATCACCATTTTTCAAAAATCTAGCTACCCATAGCTAATAACTACTCAAGTCTTACCCTTTCTAATGTGTTCCAACCCAATTTATCTTAGCACCAGTGGCTGTGAAAGATTAGACCATTGTGCAGATAACAAGCATAATACCATTATTCCTGATAAGAGAATGCAAGATTCAAGAGTCACAAGAGAGGAGACAGCAAGCCAAGGGGCACAGACTCTGGCCCCTTCCCTCTGCCCAGAAGGTCATGTCTGCAAAGTTTCCATCCAGCCTGCCAGTAGGAACTGCATTCCCCTGACTACCCTTTCTCTGCCTCTGTCGCAAAAATGCCTCTGCTCCCTCAATACCTGAGAAGTTCTAAAAACTGAGAAATAGCTGCTGAGTCATGATCTCCAGTGCCAGACTCTGCTAACAGAGCCTTCTTTGCATCACTAGACTTTCGAATATATGGGTTCAAGTCCTAACATTGCCCTTCTTGCTTATGTCAACTCTGGAGAACTACTTGCCATGTCTGTATTTCATTTTTCCACTCCCCAAAAAGGGATATAATGACAAGTATCCTAGCAAACAAGGAGATGCAAAATCATTCAACATATTACAAGTCAATAAAATGTAAGCTATTAAAAACAGTATTTATCAAACACACCCCAGGATGCTCATAGCTTGGAAATGTTAATTCTTGGCTTAAAGGAGTTAGTCAACAGCTAATTTGGAGACCCAAAAGGCCAATAGTTACTAAATAGTGAGCTGAAACTAACATTTCCCTTCAAACTCAAACTCAAGCCAACACTTTTTTTATGAGCTTAATATCTTCTGATTAGCTGGCGTTCTCTCTGTTTTTTCCTTCCCATTTTCTGGGTTTAAACAACTTCCTTTGCCAGTTAAAACCTAAATCCCTGAAAATCTGAACTGAGCATGCCAGGCATAATTCTGATGGTCATAAACAAGCTCAGGATTTAGCTAAAGCCTCCTACGTCTGAGCTAAGTGTTCATCCTCCGCAGGATTCCAGAAAGTGCCTAGACGCTCACTTCCTCCGCCCTCCATTCTCTGATCTCTGATCTCCTTGGCATATAATTAGATGGTCAGCAAAGACCACAGAGGATGCAGAGAACCCACAACTATGCAAACAGGTAAATGTGCTGTTCTCCCTACTGAATCCATCATTCCAGCAAATTTCTCTGCAGACCTGTTTTCTCATCATAAAAAGGGAAGATGATGGTTACCAGCCTGCCAGTCTTGGAGGCTATTAAGGAAGAATGAGTAGTTTTTCCCGAGACATTAGGAAATGCTTCATAGACCATTTTAGTTGGAATTTGAAGGACAAGAAAGAAGTGACCACTGGAGAAAGTGGGAAAGAGTTTGCAAGATTCTGATATTTGCTATTGGAGGTAAATCAAATGTCACCACTAGGAGAACATCAACAGAAGAAAGAGCATAAATCTACATGTGAAAAGATGAAAATCTATGGCACTTTCAGGTAAGAGAGAGAACTCTGATATGCTTAGATTTTCTAGTGATTCAGGAGAGCAACTGGAGACTGAAAAACTGTGATTAAGACAAACTATGAAGGGTCTGAGAAGCCAGGGTAGGGATATGTAATTTATACTATCCAGGAGAACTCTCTTCTTAAGAGTTTTTAAGAGCATGACTCTCTTTTAAAAAAAAAGTTTAACTCCTTTCTTAACTTCTTTTTAAAGTTTAGAAGTGTAGTTATAATTAGTGTTTAGAAAATTACTTCACCAGCTGTGTGAAGAATCCAACATAGAAGTACCCTTCAAAATATATTAAGGCACAAGTTCAACTGGTGATTAAAAGGTGTTCTCACGTAGACACCCACACCCACACCCATACCCTCAAGACTATCATACGTTGTAGTTATACAACAAATGTTTGTTGAAAAAAATAAAAGAATTAAGGTTAGTAATTTCTTATTTCCACCAAGCTAATTAAGATTTTTTATTATTTTCCTTTAGATTATTTAATTATGTGACTTCCCAGAACATCTAATCATTGATATGCTTGGTGTACCCCCAAGAAGAGGGAGAATAGAGAAAACAGGTGAGTTTTTATCATTTTATTTGTCATGGAATTTCTTTCATCATGTATCCCGTGGGGACCAGTGTTCCATGGAAACCCATGGGAAATGTTAGATTAAAAAGAGAGACTGTAGGCAATGAGCCCTTGCAAGGAGCAATTTAGATAACTCAGGAGAGCAAGCCTGATGCCTGAACTACAACAGTGCCAGATGGATTAGAGAAGAAAGAAGGCTCAGGGAACACATTATGAAGGAAATATGGAGAAAGCTTAATGATTTCTTGGATGTCAGGAAAGAAAGAAATGGAACAATCAGAACGATTCCTGGTTTTTAATTTAGGAAAATTGTAGCCTTACCCTATTCATATAACTTATGAAATTTAGTAAAGTTATTTATGAAAATCTATTAGAATTGAATGTGGCATTCCCTTTCTTCATTGCTTTCATGAAGTACCCAAAAGTGAGAAAAGGGAGAGTACTATGAAATCGGTGATCACCTGATGGCATCAAAATAGATAACAGATAAGTAGATGATAGGTAGATATTTAGATAGATGATAAAAGGACATGGCATAGATATATGTGTGGATATGTAGACATAAATATCCTAATACTTCTTCTTCTATTTATTTTTAAAGGTTTTATTTGAGAGAGAGAACACAGAAGAGAATGAAAAGGAGAAGCAGATTCCCTGATGAGCAGGGAGCCCCACGTGGGGCTCAATGCCAAGACCTTGAGATCATGACCTGAGCCAAAGTCAGATGTTTAACTAACAGCCACCTAGATGCCCCTCTCCAAATATTTCTTAAAATATGTGCCAAATATGTAAGGTTGTTATGGCATAATTATTTATAATTTATAAAGACACTTAAAAAAACTCAAGTGTCAGGGGCTCCTGGATGGCTTAGTTGGTTAAGCGTCTGACTCTTGATTTTGGCTCAGTTCATGATTTTAGGTCATGAGCTTGAGCCCAGCATCTAGATCCAGGCTGGCTGTGGAGCCTGCTTAGGATTCTCTCTCTCCCTTTCTCTCTGTCTTTTCATCTCCCCCACTCAGGCACACGCACTCTCAAAAAAAGAAAGAAAGAAAGAAAGAAAGAAAGAAAGAAAGAAAGAAAGAAAAAAGAAAAAGAGAGAGAAAGAAAGAAAAATCTAATTTGTCAAAGAATAGAAAATTAAACATGGGAGTATATCAATACAAGAGAGTACTACTGCGAAGCCATTAAAAATCATGTCTTACAAGAAAACCACAAACATATAGAAGAAAAATCCTCCCATTGTATGACTTAAGTGTAAAAAAAAGAGGGAGGTTATAAAGCAGATTATACAAACAGGAATTTTAATAAGGAAAATATGTTTGGATTCTATGCATAGAAAACAACCATAGAGAAGGTGCCTGGGGGGCGGGGGTCAGTCAGTTAAGCATCGCACTTTTTTTTTTTTTTTTTTTTTTTTTAGCATCCCACTCTTGATTTCAGCTGAGGTCATGATCTCAGGCTCGTGAGACCCAGCCCCAGGTCAAACCCTGTGTCAAGCTTCACGCTGAGCATGGAGCCTGGTTGAGATTCTCTCTCCCTCTACCCACCCCCCACCTTGCACACGCTCTCTCTTTCTAAAAAAGAAAAAAAAAAAGAAAGAAAACATCTGCAGAGAAACATAATAGCATTTTAACAGTAGTTTTCCTCATGTATGGATTTAATTATAACTTTTAGTTTTGTCTATATACATTGAATTTTCCAGATTCTTATGTGGTACTTATTTTTTTTTTGATTTTTTTTTTAATTTTTATTTATTTATGATAGTCAAAGACAGAGAGAGAGAGGCAGAGACACAGGCAGAGGGAGAAGCAGGCTCCATGCACCGGAAGCCCGATGTGGGACTCGATCCCGGGTCTCCAGGATCGCGCCCTGGGCCAAAGGCAGGCGCCAAACCACTGCGCCACCCAGGGATCCCTTATGTGGTACTTATTGATAAGCACCCTCACCCATTAATATTGGGGATTTGGGGAGATAATCCATGCTGAGACTTCCAAAGATAAACTTCAAGGTAAGTTATGAATTGATAGCAAAGCACATCATCACGTAGAGTCCCTCAGTACAAACACACACACACACACACACACACACACACACACACACACCCTGTCAGCCCCGTGTCAGGGTCTAAGCCTTGATGATTAGAGGGGCTTTGCCAGAAATTGAATGTAATGTTTTAACAACATATTTTGTGAACAAAGGGATTCTAGGTCCAGGCAGAGATGTTTGGAGGCCCTGCCTGCAGAGAATAGAAGGAGGCCATAGTTGCAGCTGCACACAGAGGATGAAAGGCTTGGAAACGCTGCCTAATAACACGGTCGGCCCAGGCACCAGTGCCTCTAAGGGCCATGTCAGTGATGGCAGCTTCAGGGATGACAGGGACAGAGAAGACAAGGGGCCTCTTTGTGGTGATGGTAGCTGCCAGCCTGGCTCGAGCAGAGATGTCAACGTCATCACTATTGTCCTCCCAGGCTGGGGAAGACCCTACTTTATGAGCTTGGGATCTGGAGAAGAAATGAAGCCGGACTGGAACTCCTGCTTAGTATGTGCCCCCACAGAGGCGTACATTCCTGCGTCCTGATTATGGCTCTTTTTCTACCATCTGCTCTTCTGCCCTCGACCATCAGACCGAATTAGGGGAGTTCGCAGGTATTAATTCCATTTTTCTCCCCACCACCAGACTTTTTTTTTTTTTTTTACCATTCTGAAAGGTAAGATTAATTCTTTTACTTACACATATACTTACTTACTTATTATTTACACATTTAGCTTAGGACGGGGCTTGGGGATTTAGGAGATGGAAAGGAAGGAAATGGGATTAAAATGTAGGTCAGCTGGTAAGTTACTTACAAATGCCCGAGATGAGAGAACACAGGGACACCCAGCCAAGTCCTTGGAGAGGGCCCAACAGGTAGATGTAAGGAAGGACAGTCTCTTTCTGTGTGAGAGTCACCTCCTTTGGGGTCAAAGCCACTTTCCCGAGTTGCTGAAGCGAATCTTTATTTTTTCCTAAAACTCAACAGACAGCGTCTTCAGAACCTAATTTGATTTTGATTGATTTTTGAAACTTGAAACACTTCTAAACTAATTTTCAGTATATTACTCTTGTCAACGCTTAAAGATTTTGTCAGGAGGAATTTGCTGAACAGACACAGTAATTTTGTTTCTCATGCTGGCATATCACCCCTAAAGAGGAAACCCGGGGAGGGGGCGGCTCTGTTACTACAGCTACTGCTATTAGAATATACATTGCAATTGCTTTGCTGCTATTTTGGGGGCTTTCTCAAGCAGTTCATGCTGCAACCCACGGGAGTTGGAAGCCTTGAAATAAGAATCACAGAATCATCAACCCCTCTTGGTCAGACCTGGGATATAAAGGAAGGATTTGAGGCTTAGAGGGGAGAAAGGATTCATCCAAGGTCATATAGCAATTTAGTGACAGACCGGGGACTGGTGAACATCTTCACACTTTTAGCCTATTTTTCTCCCCAGTCCATCAAGAAGCACAGAAGCCACGTCAGCCCTGCAGTGGTCATGGCCCAAGACGGGATTTATTAAATAAATACAGCAGTGACAACTTCAATGGGAGAAAGGGCGTTGACTTGCAGTCAAAACACCAATCGATAGGCAGTAAAAGCCACTGTGAAAGCCCAGCACAATGCTGCTCCTTCCAAAGCACAGGGGCTGTGTTAACAGTGTCTCCCCTTTTGTCTCGCCAGTCATCAGATCCATCGGGGGCCGTTGGAAATAGCAGTGACATTACAAGATAATAACCTCTGCTCATGCCGGCATTATGCCGGGAGGGCTGTCAAAGAGTGGTTTTCTTTTATTACTTTTTACCACCCAGGGTCCATGGCATGGGGACAGATGGACGGGCTCATCTTAACAAATAACCAATGGGGACAAACCGCTTTGTCTCAAACTGGTGATCTTCGCTCAAGGCAGGGCCTTCAAAGCAAGCACCTGCAGGTGCCTGGGTAAAAACACGGGCAGATGCAAAGCACAGAATTATTCAGGAGGGGAGAGAATTGATAGAAGGTTGGCCTATTGTGTGGACAAATGACTCTGGGACTTTCATCTGCTGCAAAAGTACCAGGATGCAGTGGGGGTTCACTATATGTGAAGAGAAATGTCATTACGAGCAGAGGAGAGGCTGAGGAGTCTAGGGTCTGTTGGAGCAGTTTGAATGTGTTTCCCAGGACACAGTGGCCTTTAGAAAGATACTGAGAAGTCAAATTAGTAGGCACTCATTTATATGTACCTGTTTATTAATACGTCCCCAGAACTCTTCTGCATATTAATAAGGTGACTGTGGATAAACCGTATCCTACAGTATATTGTATTCTGGGTAAATAGAAACTGAAAAAGGGGGTGCCTGGGGGGCTCAGCGGTTGAGCACCTGCCTTCGGCCCAGGGCGTGATCCTGGAGTCCCAGGATCGAGTCCCACGTCGGGCTTCCTGCATGGAGCCTGCTTCTCCCTCTGCCTGTGTCTCTGCCTCTCTCTCTCTCTGTGTCTGTATGAATAAATAAGTAAAATATTTTTAAAAAAAATAGAAACTGAAAAAGGAGTGGAGCCATTGATATTTTAAGACTACTAACTAGATACATAGGAATGTACTAATATCCGGTTACTCTATGATTATTATCACTGGGCCCCTGGAACCAGACCATTCCTTTCAGGGAGTGGCAAGGTTTTCCCTAAACAGACTGTTTCTACTCTCAGAGAGTCCTGGGAGGAGGTGGAGACCCAGCAGGTGAGTCAGAGACTGTAATGGTGGCAGTGGGGGGAGGTGCTGGTCTGTCTTTCTCTGGATCTCAGAGCTCAAGCTGCAAAGAAAACTGGATTACCTCCAGTGGCAGGGCTGGCCATGAGGAAACCCCCTGGGGGCAAGTCAGAACATCAGGACTGTAGTGGGGTCCAGGTCTGAGCTGTAATTGCAAATTAATCTCTGCAGTTACTTCTTTCTATGTGTATTAATCTCTGCAGCCCTCCAATTACATGATAGCCTTCTCTCTACTTACTATAGAAAATTAATGAAAGGCCGGGCCCCTATGGGGCTTTCCAGGCAAAGGAGCTGGGGATTTGGGCACATGTCTCCTCCCCTGCGGGCAGAGTGATGGTACCAGTAGGGTCACCCACAAAGGGTAGCTGTGTCCCGTGGAAAGCTACTCTCTCTGGAACACAGCAGCAAGGTGGTTGCAGGTGGTGGCTAGGGGAAAAGGATGCCTGGGAGATGTTCCTTAGCATCCCGTAAGCAGCAACCTAGGGCATCTGCAGAAGCACCCACGAGATGTTTTGAGGGATGTCCTTTGGGGGCAATAAAGCAGGTAGGTGCTCAGACCAGTGTCACTAGCATCAGAGAAAGATATAAATGTTCATAAATGTTCATAAATCTGAGGCCTCGGGGCACTTCCTAGTCTCTCCAGGAATGCGAAGCATCTACAACAAAAAGGTGCTTCCTAAAAAAGCCATAAAGATGCTAAGCCTCACAGCAAAGTAGAACATTTTGGTAGCAGCTCTGGGAAATGAAAGCTCTCTTAGGCCGGACTCATGCAGAGGACACCTGGACGATGCGGTAAACGAGCTCAACACTCTGATACGGAATTTAGTTCTATATTATCTTAGAGGCAGAAGTTTCCAAACTATCGTCCTGGGACCTGCAACAGCAAAACCACTCGGGGAACTTGTTAAAACTGTAAATTCTTGCCTCCCCCACCCACCCCTCAGTCCTACTGGGTCAGGAACTCTGGGGCAGGGTCCAGCACTCTGTGTTTGGAGGAGCCCCCTCGTAGGTGATTCTGATGACCATTCAAGTTTGGGGACAACTGACGTAGAGCATGCAGGAGAAGAAAGGTAACAGAAGTGTGGCCAGAGATGTGTCTGCCAGGAACTCTGCGGCAGCTGGGAGTCAAACAATTGAGACTTAGCGATTACTGGATTTTAATACCAATAATAGACTTCACTTTCATATCATCGTATGACTCACAAAATATTCAAACTATTGAATTTTGTCATTCCATCATTTGCAAAAGTGCTACACGTTACTTCCATTTTACAAATGAAGCGACTGAGTATCAAAGAGGCACTGCTGTTCAAGATCGCAAGGGTAGTAGGCAGGAGAGGAAATAGAAGCCTTGGACTTCTGACCTTTCTTGACCTGATGACCTTGACCTTTCTTCCCTGATGATGAGAAATATTCAGGAATCTTCTAAATTTCCAGAATTTCCCTAGCATTTATCTAGCGCCTTGCATGTCATCTGTGATTAACAGTGAGCTTTGGAACCCTCTGTTGAGGCTTCTGAGCGTGCTTCCGGAGTCACCGGGAAAGGGCGCTGTGATAGACTAGTGATGTCTGCTGTGAACGTCAAATGGGAGACAGCAGCGACTGTGCAACATGTGGCACTATCCCCCGTTACAAGGTGACCTTGGTCTAGTTTCATTCCATTCTTTGGTTAGAAGCTGAGAAATACAACCTGCGGAGGAGTAGGATCTGGCTTGGAGGGTGAAATAGGGATGGGCTGATAAAGAGAGAACGATTATCCGCATCTGCCTTCATCCTGTCTCATTTGCTATTATATGGTTCATGTTAATTCCATCCAGCTGTCACCACCTGGGAGGGAAACCATCAGAAAAGCTCACAGTCTGACATCATCGCAAATACATACCACTGCCCTAGAAACCCATGACTCCAAAAGGTTGGACGTGCTCTTCATGACACACTTTCTCATGCCAACTTCCTGGAAAGATTCATATGTCCAAGTTCTATCGGGCTTCGTGAATAGACCTGATTCTGTCCTGTTAGGAATGAATGGAAATTGTCCATTTGCCAGCTTTGTCCTCCTGACCGAATAAAAAACCACGAAGAAAACAGGCAGGCCAACAAACACAATACAATCGGCCAACCAGAAATTCCTAAAGCATCAAGTGTTTGGGAACATCTGACTGTTACTGTTGGGTGTGAGTCACTTGCAAACTCAGGCTTGGTTTTTAATTGCTCCCAGTTGCCACTTTGCTCTGAACAAACAGACCAAACCTTTGTCCAAATCATGTGTGATAGAGCAACATTTTCATTTCCTATAATGCCAGCAATGAACATTAGCTTTCTCTCTGGCTTTTGCTAATTTCCAGGGACTTCACTGCAATTTGGAGAAAGGCCTCTCCCCGCGGAGGCCATGGTTTCCAGACCCGTTGGCTTCCTGGCCCTGCTCTGCGGTCCTCCCCCTACCCTTTGCTAATATCATATCTGCAATCATTACTCCATTTTGCTGTGATTTTAATTAGAGGACATGTGGTATCTTTTAATATTCTTCTGCACATTGAGGCTCCTGAGCACTTGTTACCAACCAATGCCTCAATATAATTTAGAAGCTGTGGCTTCATAAGCAAGTCCTCCAATCTTTTGATATTAAATTTTCAAATTAATCTCTGCTGTATGCATCACTGGTGATTATCTTGGCCTAAATTATGCATCCTTCTTAAAGTTAGAAAACAACAGCCCTTCCCATCTGACAGTGGATCTATGCAGATACTCTTATCTCTAAGGAGACGTTTATTTTTAACCCTCTATGGTTTATAAACAGGGATCTCTGTGACTCCAGCTGTGTTTGCTAACATCCCACTCATGACAATAATAGGAGCAAAAACTGATCCTGAGTCCTTCCCTAGCCCCTCTTATGGCCTCCCATTGTCTCCAGGAAAAAACTCAAGCCCCCGTTTATCCTTCAAAAGATAAATATCGGGTGACAGTGACACGATTATATTAATAGAAAAAATGTATGGGGTTAACTCCACTGCATTCCATGTTATCCTTCAGAGGGAGAGTATATGGAATGGTAGGATGTACATGGTCTCTGGAATTGGAGGGACTCTGATTTATATCCAGTATTCAATATTTATTGTTTATCCCATTTTTAGCAAATTATTCCCTTTCTCTGTACCTCGTTTTTATTGTCAGAACCTATGGGATTGTCATGCCAGCACATACAAGGTTATCAAAAGACAAACTTGCTGTCCTTCTAACTTCTCTCCCCACCCTAAATATTTACCTTCAGAGGCAATCCTCAAGGCTCGAAGGATTTAATTTAGATATGGATAATTAAGCCACATAAATACAGATTCTTGGAGTTTTTGTAGTTTTGTTTTTGGAAGTGGGGTTGAAAGGAGTGAATGTCCTTCATGGATTATAAGCACAAAGAAAGAGATGAAATTAGATATGTTTCCTAATATTCCCAGATGTGGTTCTGTGTACCCTACCAATTGGGGATAGTATCTGTGCTCTTGGTTTGAGAACTCTGGCTCCACGCTGAAAAGCGGACTGCACAAGGTGGTTATAAATCCTCTTAGCAGTTGTTTTGAAGCAACTGTCCCATCAAATGATCTGACAATCTTCTAGTAAAAAGGAGTAAGAGAATCTGATACTTTTTCATGTCTGAAGCTCTATATGATCATACAATGGTTGAACAGTACTGGAAATTTCAATCAATCAATCAATCAGATCTCTAGACAATTATGGTCAGACCATAATTCTCAAGCTCAGACCAAAGTATGACCAAAAGAAGGGACTCAGCACTCAAGCCACAATAATTCTCAATCTCTGTGCTTGACAATACTGGAAATAGGTGTACTTTCCTCTCTCCAGGCTAAACAACTTTAGGATGATGTATACTTACCTGTTTCTTTGCTAAACAATGCTGAGAATAAAATAATTTATAATAAACAAAAATAACTTAACTACTTGCTTTAGGAAATATCTGCACCCAGTAGATAAGACAGCGAACTGAATAAACAGCTTATTTTTCAAGATTGATACCCTACTCATCAAGAATTACTTCAAGACCCTCTCCTCACTGCACACAGCAATCCAAAAGTGTTATATTACAATCTCTAACCAATTCCAACGAGTTTCTGTCTTGCAAGACCTACCCTAAATTCATCCATCCCAGGCCCCCAAACTTTATATATTTCTATTTTAAGACACTACTAAGTCTCTGTGTCCTTTCCTGCACAAAAATCTAATAAGCTTAGTTTCCCTTGATCAATAGACTTTTCTGGTAGTCTATTGGGGAATCAACAGTTGACTCCATGAAATACTTTATTATAAGACTAATTGTATTTCATGTTTAAAAATGTGTTTTCCACTTTTTCATCATTTCATGCATTTCCCCAAGAAATATCTGTTGAGTGCCAGGAACTATTCTAGATACTGAAAACAGATATCCCTGCCTTCACGGAATATTCATTCTAGGAAGGCAAGAAATACATATTTCTTAAGATAACAAGAACAATTATATTACCATAATTGTGTGATAAGTGTGTTCAAGAAAAGCTACCGAGGGTGGAAAAAAAAGTATGTCAAAGGGGAAACTATCTTAGCTTTGCATGGAGGTGTGTGTTGAAGAGCACGGATGATATCCCTGAGGAAGAAACATTTAAGGTGAAGAAGTCCAACGGGAAAGTCAGAGATGGAAGCAATAGCATGTCTAGGACTTCAACGTCATTCAGAGCTTGCCTTGGTGTGAAGAGGGCCAAGAGTGAGGGCCAATCCAGTGCAACCAAAGAGAGTGGGAGAGAGTCTCTCTAGAGGTTCACAAGTTGGGTGCTAATCAGACTTGGAGACATAGGAAGTATTTATATTTGTAAATTAGTTGGTGCAGGTGGTTCCACTGGTTCCAGCAAGACTTTACAGCATCTCACACTCAACACCTGATGATTTTGTCCATGTTAGCACACCCTTTTGTTCTCTCTTCTGTAGCCATCTCATCTCTACACTTTTACTTTTTTTTTTCTTATTTTACCAAACTTCTCACACCCCCATGTTTGTTCTGTTCCCTTTGCTATACTTTATCTAGGACGGGGCCCCATAACCAACATTCCCACCTATCGGGAGCCTCTTGGGGACTGGAGGAGTTCTTGCCTCCATGGTTTTCGTCCCTTGAAGACAGCCTTTAAAAGAATGTAGTCAATGAAGTCTTTCCACAGCTTAAGTAACCTAATGCATTATTGACTCTTTCCAGACATAAGGTCCCCACTGCTGCCAGCATTAATGAAGGAACTTTTCCTAGTTCACAGAGTTAATGGGCCTCTGGCCTTGCTCACTGTATTCCTGGAGCAGTTTACTCCCTGGGGAAGTGTGAGTGCCTCAACTGTATCTCAGGTTGCGAGGTGATTCCTGTTCCAGGAACATAAAGAGAATGGATGGTAGTTTGTAGAATGACTGTAGCAGTTTGGAATTTGTTAGGTGCTCGCACCATTTCATAATGAGATTCATGTTCATGCCACACCTCGATGTTTCCTATTATAAACTTTAAGGCAGGATTTTCAAACTTTATTTTAAAATATTGAGCCTTTACGTGCAATCAATTCTTATTTAGAAGCCCCATGTATAAAATAGCAAAAAGCAAAGCCTTCCTGCTGAAAGCTAAGAGCCAACACACTGGATTTTCCCTCAGTGCTGCTAACTCCTCAGAATCACCAAATGACCCCAGGTTGAAACAACCCTGCTTGACTTGGTTGCATGCAACATGATCGATGACAGAAACCCCAAATCCTCCTACTATAAAAGCTTAGGCATTCTTAACAAAACGATGCAAACTTTCTTCTAAAAGCATAGCCTAGCTTGCCACAACAGAGGGAAATCTTGCACTGCCATGAATAAAAATGAGTAGATATGCATGAGCTAACACTATAACTGGGAGTGAGGGTGGCCCCTAAACTAGGGACTAGAGAGTTAACACATATTCAGAGACAGGAGGCATGACCTTGGGCTCGCCAGTGGTAAAAATGACAATTGGATTCTAAGATCCAATTGGTTCTGAGATTAAAGTGGGACTCCCTCATGGAAAGAAGAAGGTATATAAAACCATCCTTTAGCATGGTCTAAATTCAAGAAAACATGTCCATCTGTTGCTAGTCTCTCAGTGGAAAAAAATCCTCTAAGAATCTATGAAATTAAAATCAGAACCCTGTTTCACTTTTAAGTGTAGGGTTTGAATATAAATATATCTTTACAGTTTGTGAAGTCATGGGTTTTACTATTAACTTATTAATGATCACAGGTCTGTGGTCCACCTTCAGGCACCTGGAAAATTCCAACATGGTTCTTCTCTCGAGAGATATGTCCTCACCTCAGGCTGCACAGGAGCCTAAAAGCCCAAATCAGAGAATGCAAGAGGAAATGATCCAGCATGAGCAAGAGGCAACATATGCAAGAAACGGCTGACACAGCAGTAGATCTACTACCATTTCAATTAATAGAGCCATAGGATATAAACTATAACATAAGTGTATTTTAAAAACTAGGAACCTATAAAGGGAATGCTAAAAACATAAGCAGTGATTAAAATACGATGATAAAATAAATATTAATATACTCATTTGATATCAAATACTCATCACACTGTAGAACAGCAGTTTAAACACAGCCAGAGAAAGAATTGATGAACAGGACCTTGATTCTTTACCAGTAGACTATGTACCGAGCCAAGTTACGCTATCTCGGGTTCTCCCACATGCTTGAAAATAACCTGGGCCAAGAAGACCTAGATCGGAGAAAACACTACTTCCTGTGCATTTTCTTATAAAACTGCCCTAAGCGGGATCCCTGGGTGGCTCAGTGGTTTAGCGCCTGCCTTCGGCCCAGGGCCTGGGATGAAGTCCCACATCGGGCTCCCTGCCTGGAGCCTGCTTCTCCCTCTGCCTGTGTCTCTGCCTCTCTCTCTCTGTGTCTCTCATGAATAAATAAATAAAATCTTAAAAAAAAAAAAAAACTGCCCTAAGCCAGCCAATTAGCAGTACAGCCTTTACACACTTTGTGAAGAAGGACACTTCTATGACTTTCTTCCTCTGAAACTAATGCATGCCTCTCAATAGATTCTGAAATGGTAAGGTCTCTTTTAGATCAGAGCAGACACTCGTTGGGTCTCACATTTCTGACTTTGAAACAACATTTCCTTGTAGATGGCCTCATCTGCAACCTCTTTAATGGACACAAGATGCTTTAAAATCTGTATGGACATACTCAATGGTCAACAAAATCTCGCATTCTAGAATAGCAATCTAACTCATGCTAAACGCTGTCACATTTTATACTTTCATGAAATCTAAGTCTCTTTACTCAAATATTCTGCATTGTTCCATTTAATCTCAGCAATCACCCTCATAATTAGGTTTTTTTTTTTCCAATTTACAGATAAAGAAAGTGAAACCTATCAAGACTAGTGAATTTTCCAAAAGTAAGCAGATCCCAACTCCAAAGCTCACGTATTCAATCATCATATTATACCACATACTTTGAATTCTGAATCATGATTAATGTTTAATCAGGCTTAATGTTGAAATTCTGAGCAGGAGTTATAAGACCAGTTGACAAAGAATTTGAATGTTTGTTGCTTTGTTTTATTTTTACCTAATCCAGAAGTAAACAACAGAAACTAAGAGGACAATTCAAACCTACCACTCTTAGCGGTTCTGTTTAAAGCACAATTGCTGGAAACTTGAGTTCAAATTTGACCTGAGAATCAACTTATGGCAAAAATGCATCTCTCCCCAAGCTCCTCTGAGATGTCCTCAGCTACGCAGTACAATGGTTGTATTTAAGGATGTGAAGAGTTCATCACTGAGAAAGAAATACTGGGGCAAGAAGAATGTAGGGATTGTAAAAAAACAAAACAAAACAAAAAAAACAACTTCCTTGTTGGGGCAAATATAATAGTAAAGGGCAAAAAGGAAATAGCATTGTAGGTCATTGCTGGAAGGGCTTGTGGTGCAGAGACGGCTGCACAGAGGAAGCAATAAAGTAAAAGGACTTTAAAGAATGTATCTCTCTCTCTCTCTCTTTCTCTCTCTTTTTTTCCCCCTTCATAGCAACCCTTTTTCTGGGTTTCTTTTCTCCATCTACCTCAGGAACCAAATGAAGAGTAAACTATCCAGATGTTTACAACTCTATAGTCTTCCAGGTCTTTCTTTGAGTTTCTATTGTTATTAATAATCTCATCATGATAATTGCTACTTACTGATTCAACTCCTATTTTCTGAGCCTCTTGCATATCCTTGGTATAGATTCTTCAGATGTGTTAGTCCCTGTCAACATACCAGTTCTTAAGGCAACTGTCACTTTTTTGCTTTTACGGATGAGGAAAGTGAAGTCAAAGAGGATAATGTGTAAGTGGAAAGATAAGGATTGAAAATCAGGTCCTTCTTTCTATGATCCATGCTCTTAACCATGAGGATAAGCCACCTGTGCACATCAACAGGTATCAAGTAACTTTACCAGAGAGGGTGCTATGGTAAACAGTTTTGAGAAATGCCAGATTAATATAAGTAAACTGATTCATATGAAAACATGCATGAGAGATTTCTCAAAGGTCGGTATTTCCCAAGTGTGACTACAGGGTCTTTTTCACAGCACACGTCCTAAGACAACTGTACTGTGGAATGCACATTTGGAAATGTTTTATAGACTGACATTTTATTGGAGTGAACTCTACTTAATTATCAGTGCCAAAGTGTAGGTGCTCATAGTGCACAAAATCAGATAATCAGCTCCGTTATAGAATATTAATTTGTCCAAATTTCTGTCTGCCTGCATATGCTATAAATTTCACTGAACATCTGGAAGAGACTTGTCTTCATGTAACTCCATGTTGTGTGGGGAATGTTAATGGCACCTATATTTTCCTTTCCAAGAAATTTCATGACTCTCACTTTGTTTTTTCCTCCCTCAAACACCATACAGACATTTCTATTCAATCAGAGACATTTCACTAGAGCCACTCCCCTGGGATGTTTCAGAGTCCTTTCCTTAAACTCAAGTTTCAAAACTAAAGTGTGTGAAAAACTGACCAAACACAAAACAACAACAACATACACACACACACACACCATCAAACAAACCAAAAAAGCCAAACAAGACTTAACTTAGTAATTTTTATCAAAATGAGAAGAAAAGTTACCAAGTTCTCACAAGTGGCCAACCATTTCTAGAGCTATTTCCCTGATCTGGACTAAACATACAGTTGATACTCACAATTTGCTTCTGTCTGCATTCCCCTCAATCTATCGGTAATTACCATCATGGAGATAATCAATAATGAAATAGAAGAAAGATTGATTGAATGTGGAAAAATGGAGTTGTTCTCTGACAGATGTGTAGAAGAGGCTCAAAGTATTAAATGGAAGCGAGGGTCCTGTCTTTATTATTGGACCTGGCAAATAGCCTATGGGATTTCCCTAATCTATAACAGTCTATGTTTGTGAAACAGAAAAAAGTAAAGAGAGATCGTCCTATTCAGCCTGTCCTTTGCATCTGCAGTATCCTTACAGAAAACACAGTGACTCCTGGACCCTGAGAAACATAAAATGCATGAGGAAAGTAACCCTGAAGATCATCCAATACAAGGATTTTAAACACTGTGTTTCATGGAGCCTTAGGAGAGATGCAAAGTGTGCTGCAGAGAAAAAGGCTTCAGACCTCCATCTTTCGCTTCAATGAAAGCAGCTCCATGTCTCCCCTGGGCCAGTGGGGGCGGGAATTGAAATATCATTAAGGTGGGACTTCTAGTCAACATGGTATTCGGAGTTCACGCCACTATCTCTATGATCTCATCTAACACATGAAATGGCAAAAAAAAAAAAAAAAAAAAAAAAAAGCTTTATAATTGAGCAAGTGCAGAGACCTATTCCAACTAGATTGAGAGAAATATAAGACAGGCTGAGAGGGGGTGGGAATTGACCAAAAAGAAGCAGAAGCTCCAGACTGGCTGGCAACATGGATAGCACGAGCAGGCACAGGGGGTAGCACTGTGGGTGTCTCACACCCCTGAATGTGAGGTCAAGCACACACGGGAAGGAGGAAATTGGTAGGGACTGAGGGGTGACCGGGCTCTCTGAACCGTCCTCATTCTAGGCATTCTGAACAAGCAGTTACAATTGGGGGGGGAGCATTTCTAGGTGGGAAACAGGCAGCACCTGAGCAGCCAGTAATTTGGGGAGAGGTTAGGGGCAAGGAACTCCTTCTCCTGCCCCATCCCACTCATTGTTCAATATTAATTGAAATAGCAAAGACCTCACCAGAAGCTTCCAGTCTTAGAAGATAGAAGCTGGTAGCCTTGAAGGTAAACTCAACTGGAAATAAGCTGATCAGCCATCATTACAAGGTATGTGAGCCCTGGCACCACAAAGAAGAAGCAACAAAAAGAGACAAACAGGGCTGATAAGATCAGAAAAGAAACTTGTCATAAGCGTGATTCACATTCTCAGTGAAAAAGGAAGGTGGAGCTTCTACGAAGCACAACCAAGAGGTTATAAAGCAGAGAGCACAGGGGATCTCAGTGGTGAGATGGAAATGCTTACACAATGGGAGTCCCAATGGGAACAGCACAAGAGACAGCCAATGTAGAACAGATCAAGTCAAACAGAAACCAGTGGTCTAGAAGATCATGCTGTAAAAATCTCCCAGAATGTACCTGTGCCACGTGAGATGCACACCCACATCCCCTGCAAGAAAGGATTCAAGGTCCAGCTGCATGGGGTGGGTGTACCTGAAAATCTCCAGCTGTCAGCTTTATAAATGGCTACTGGGGCTTCTGAGTCAAAGTCATGCTATTCTCAGGGCACCTCCTGGCCTTTGACACAGCAAGGGTGATATGTGGGGGCTCCTCTAATGAGCAGTCTTTGTCCTGGAGTGCCCTTCTGAGATGGCAGGGATTGTCAGGTAAGTACAGCCACTCCCTTGTGACATCATAGGTATTTATCCTCTTTAAAGTGTTTCTACTCTTTTTTTTTTTTTTTTTTTTTTTTTTTGAGAGAGAGAGTGAGCAAGGATCCAGGGGGAAAGTGCAGAGGGAAAGGGAGAGAGAGAGAATTTTAAGCAGGCTTCATGCCCAGCATAGAGTCCCACAAGGGGGTTTGATCTCACAACCCTGAAGCCATGACCTGAGCCGAAATCAAGAGTCAGACACTTAACCGACTAAGCCCCCCAGGTGCCCCACAAAGTGTTTGCCCTCCTAATTCCACCACAACATCTGGTGCCTGGAAAACCAAAGCTGTCACAGCATCAGAAAGGTGTAGAGATGTGTAAAGCATAAAATAGAAGCTAAGAAACATGAAGCATGGATACACAGGTATGGTAGGCAGACTATGACAAAATTAATTTAAAATAAGAATTCTGGGGGATCCCTGGGGGGCTCAGCGGTTTGGTGCCTGCCTTTGGCCCAGGGTGTGATCTTGGAGACCCGGGATCAAGTCTCACATGGGGCTCCCAGCCTGGAGCCTGCTTTTCCCTCTGCCTGTGTCTCTGTCTCTGTCTCTCTCTCTCTCTCTCTCTCTCTCTCTGTGTGTCTTTCATGAATAAATAAATAAAATATAAAAAAAAAAAAATAAAAATAAAATAAGAATTCTGTATTCAAGGGGAGGGAGATGGGGAGATGAATGAACTAGGTGAAGGGGATGAAGAGGTACAAACTTCCAGCTATAAAATAAATAAGCCATGGGAATGAAAAGTACAGCACAGGGAATATAGTCAGCAATATTGCATAAAATTGGCATGATGACAGATGGTAACTACACTTATTGTGGTGATCGCTTTGTAATGTTCATAATTGTCAAATCACTATGTTGTACACCTGACACTAATATAATATTGCATGTCAACTATACTTCAATGGAAAAAATAATTCTATGTCCAAATATATTATAATTTAAATGTGAGAGAGAATAACGATATGTACAGATGGACAAGTACTTAGGAAATCACCAGCAAAAATATTTAAAAGTAATGATTAGAGCATATACTTAAAGAAAAATGAATACAGAAGGAAGTAATGCTAGGTAATAAGTACTTATGAATAAAGAAAATAATAACATCTGGTGTCCAGATTAGACATGCAAATATACATATATACATAGTTTCTATAACAATCTGAAATTAAAATGCCACCAAACAGGTGATAAAACTTGGAGACAAGAACATAGCTAAATTTTGTTTCTTGAATGGATGGAAGCTATAAATACTGATTAAACTCAGATTTTGCTAGAAAAAAAGAAGTTCAGGCACTATTTAGGGAAATCACCAAAATAGCAGAAACACTTTCAATTTAACAGAGCAGGGAAGGAATTTTTTTTAAAAAAGACAATAGACAATGGAAATAAATTAATTTTAAAAAGCCAGTAATATACTACTTACAAGAAATATTTCTCTCAAACAAAAAGTAAAAACATATACACCGGGTCTTATAAACCAAAAGAAAGACTAATTATCTTACTGTCAGATAAGCTGGAATTTAGAGCTAACAGGGTGAAAATATAATATTTCATATTAATAAAGCTAACAGTACACCAAGAGGGTGAAATATTTATGAGCTTTGTCTCCATCCAACAATACAGACAGAAAAAGGCCAAATGGAATTTCAGATAATTCCAAGTAATGGTGCATTATACTGAGTAAAACAAAACAAAATGGTAATAAAGTGGGTAAAATCTCAATATCATGGACAAAAATTCTTATTAGAAAAGTGATTCTGTTTTTTAAGAACTTTGAAAACCAATGATTTGATCCCATGTTACAGGTGAGAGCCACTGATAACCATCGCGGTTTGGACAGGCCATATGATGGAAAACAGAACCCAGGCACACAAATCCAAACCAGACAGCAAAAATCTAGCTGTTGAAATCACTTATCAACAAAATTAAACTGAAGAATTTTTTTTTTTTTAAGTAAGCTCTAAGCCCAACATCGAGCTCGAATTCACTACCATAAATCATGCTCCATTGACTGAGCCAGCCCGGCACCTCTAGAGAAAAATATTTTTAACATAAATTGTATAAGAGTAAAATAAAGTGAAATTAAACAAACAAAACACAAACTGAGAAGATCTGGTTCAGCTATCAGTGCTGTGTTTTTCTAATGTGGAATGAGATCCTTTGATTTCAAAATGAGTGTCAAGAAAGCTGGAAGACAACTGAACACTGAAAAAAATGTCACCATATTTGTGGGATAATCCTGGATAGTAGAAAGTGCCTATGAATCTAGAGTGTTCGTGGGTAAGTCAGAGGATCATTTTACCAGTCTATGAAAGCTGGTATTTTTCCTTGCTAGGATTCTCGGTGAGTCATAGCAGTAAATGTTCAGTCTCACTTTTTTCCTTCATGGTCACCTTTTCCCATACAAGGCTCAAATTTAGAGAACAGTGGGGTCAGGGTGATCAACAGTGTCAAGGCAAAATAAATAAATAAAGGATAAACAAGCCAATTGCCTTTACCAATGGGCAACCATTGCTATCTTGGAGAGAGAGATTAATATCAGAGAAGAGGGGCATAAGCCATGCCTTGGGGAGTTAAAGGAAGCTATTGGGGAGGACATAGAGGCAAATTGCTTGACTAATATATTAATTTTGTTGGAAAAGTTAGGCCAAAGAGTGGATAAGGGAATAAGATAATAAGTTATGATGAGGTGAAATAATGTCTTTTGAAAATTATAAAATGACTTGTGTGATTCTGAAGGATGAGAGAGAAAATGTGACAGATTGGTTTAATTTGGAAATATCTGCAGACGGAAGGAACCAGTGATAGTGTAGACTGTCCTAATGACAGCGTGAGGGACATCAGGGAGACCCATGTTGTGGGAATCAATAGCATTGTAGCCGTGGGGATTGCTGATTGAGGCCAAGAGAACCTGGCCGGCTGTAGGGGTAAGACAGTAGAGCATCTATGAATACCCAATATTTGTGGGATCAACACCATCACCATGATTATCCCTGATACTGATACTTGGAGGATAATGGACAGGTATAGCAGCCTATACGTTGCTGCTGCTGCTGACCTACCTTAATACAACTGAGAGGGGACGTGACATAGGCGCATGTGAGTGCATGTGTGAACACATGTACACACTAGAGCTGCAGAGAGAGAGGCATTTTGGTTTTCTGAAAGTGGAAGACATGGAAAATGCTCTCCAACACCTCCTTTCTGATTTGGGAAAAATAGCAAAAAAAAAAAAAAAAAAGATGTATGATTTGCGATGACATAGTGGGTTTTATTTCTGAAAACAGCTGCACTATAACCTCTATGTATGGAATAAGGATAAGCTAAAGGCAGACAGGTGGACAAAAGGGTTGTGTGGAACTCTGGGAGAAGGAATGCTTGCTTTCTTCTCTCTCTCTCTCTCTCTCTCTCTTTCAAGGGAGAGCACAAGCATGAGCACAGGGAGGGGCAGAGAGAGAAGCAGGCTCTCCACTGAGCAGGGAGCTGGACGCAAGGCTTGATCCCAGGACCCCGGGATCATGACCAGAGCTGAAGGCAGATACTTAACTGGCTGAGCCAGCCAGGCGCCCCAGAAGGACTGCTTTAATGAAATTATATTGAATGAGTGTTTAAGAAGCCTAATAGTCTAGCCTTGTCACCTCCACTAGTTATGGCAAGTCATTTATCGTCTCAATACTTCAGTTTCCTCACTTGAATTACAAGAGGCTGGTCTGAGTCATGTCCAAGGTCCTTTGAAGCTCATCCTGCTTCCTGCATAACCACTTAATTAATTGTGTGGCTCTGGATTCACTTGGAACTATCACATAACCATTTTAGACTCCAGGTCTCACTCACACACACAAACAACACACCCTTTATTTGGGCTCTGTGCGGCATGGACACCCTATGAGGATACCGTGCGCATCGGTCCTTTAGCAAGTGGACTTCCTGCCCGGCATCATGCTAAGCACTTTACCTACATTTTTAGCTTTTCATTCTGACAACCACCATGGGAGACCTTTGGAGAATAATATTACCATGACTTTTTTTTAAGTATGGAAAACTAAAGCTCGGGGCAATCCCTCTGTGTAGGGAAGATCTGAAATTCAAAACTGGGTCTGCCTGGTTCCAAAAATCCATCTTTTAAGTCACTTGCTATGTTATTCTGTCCGGTCATAAAATGGGGTGAGATGTAATTCCTTTTGTTGATGTATGTTTCAGTGCTAACTAAAAACAACTCAGTGACCCAGACCTTTTCGTTACTCAGTTGTAAAAGCCTCTGTGGTAGCATATCAGTGAAGGTAAATATAAAATGGAAACCTTCATAGAAACGTTTATCTGATAAGTCAGTTTGAAGTATGTTTTCCAGACACATTCAATAGATAAATGTACCTCTTCCTCTTAAAGTTATTTATTGAAAAATAATGCAATCATTGGAGTAAATGAAAATTGAACCAGATAGGCTCAAATTTATATGGATGTTCACCATAAGCAGTTTCATGGAAAATTGCTTCCAAAATTACATCCTTAGATGGGACCCCTAGAAGGGGTCCCAGAAGAACCCCATTAATAATGCTCCTTGAGGCCACATAAATTCATTTAGGATCTTTTGCTTTATGCAATTAGATATAGTAGAAAACATCCAGCTTCTTAAGATAGACTTAGTTAAGAAAAATATAGTGGGTTTTTAAAATAATCACTCTAGGCAGATGCTCCTACAACTGAAGGAAGATGTATCTCCAGTGAGAGAATTTGACCCAAATTATTAAAATCATGATTGGAATAGTGATAAGAAAAAGTTAAATAGCAATTTACCACTTACTAATGTGTCCAATTCCATAAACTCGTGTAATCTTTAGAGCAACCCTGAGAGGTGAATGAAACAGCTTTGTCCTTCCCTTTGTAGCAAGGAGGAAATCAAGTCGCAGAGATAGTGATTGATCCGGTCAAGGGTAGGGCTAGTACATAGCATAGCTGGGACTTGAACTTTTGCAATTATTAGAGGAAGGGAAATGAGATTTTTAAAATATTTATTGTGGATCAGGGCCCGGGTCAGATTTTTACATGTTATTTCATCCAATGCTTCAAATTATATTCTTAATGGGTTTCTATCATGAGGACAAAGAGAGAAAGAGCACACACGAGAGCAAGTGAGTGCAAGAAGGAAAGCGAGAGAGAGTTGTTCAAGGTCACTCATTTATCTTCTAACAAATATTTATTGAATTGCCATGAAATATTCTTGGTTCACTGGATACAGTGATGAACAAGATGGACAAGTGTGAGTAAATGAAGGGGTCAGAATTTACACCCCGTTCATAAGAACACAAATTTATACCCTGTTCATGGGCCCACAGAGATTACTACCATCTTCCTTCTGCCTTTCGTACTTAGAAGTATAGCAAACCCCGTGAAAGACCACAAATGGCTATTTGCATCTCTGCAGCCACAGAGAAGACCAAATAATGCCCAAACCCTAAACGATGGCAAAATAGTGGTGGAGACTGAACTCACTTGCAGGAATCAGGGGAAAGAATCTGAGCGGACTGCCTCGTGTGCTGTCCCTGGCTTGGTGTCTTCCTTCCCTTTGGTGGGAGCACACTTGTACCCTCTTCCCTTCGCACGAGGTACCCTAACATAGTGCCTGATTCCTCCTCCGTTCAAGTGATAGACAAATGCATCCAGGACGAGCCAAGAATGCCACTCTCGAGAAAGAGCTGGGCAGGAAGCAATGGCGGTTAGGCTTTGAGCCAGTCTCCTTGAACCTCCTTGATCATGATGTGTCTTTTCCGGTCACAGCCCTCCGAATCTTAAGGTATCATTAGTAACAGAATTCAAGAAACTTCACGGGAAAAAAAGTGTCTTGTATATTTCTGCCTCATTGACTCTCCATCTCATTTCCAATCTCATCTGAAAACATATCTTTTTCTCTCCTGACCGCATCTGCTAATTGCCCTCTCCCACGGCTATTATTTAACTGAAATATATGTGATCACTTTAACAAGGGTATTTAACTTCATGGGGTTGTTGAGATGCTGTTTTTAATAGTTTTAGGTTGAAATGTAAGTGGCTGAGGTTCTTAACCAGGAAGGGTCCTTATGAAAGCCTCATCAATCTTTTGTCTAGGAGCCCTCCCTAGTCTTTTAAACCCATGCCCCTGAGAAGATTGGTTGAGCTTTATATTTATAGCTTATGTTATGAAAATAAAATTAGTTTAGTTTCCAAATATGCATTTTTAATACGAAAGCTTTCTAAACTGTAGTTTTCCTATACTGTCCCCCGCCCCGGAACAGTCCATTATGACCTCCTCCCTGCTTAGTTTCAAATCTTGGTTTTAACCACTTTGTAACATTGTGCACCTTGACATGCTATTTAAATAGTATGTCTCAATTTTCTCATCTTCAAAATGGGATTTCTATACTTATTTTGAGGCTTCTACAAGAATTAAGTGAAATTCTGTCTAGAAAACTCTTTTTACAATGGAAGAGTTATGTTAGTTCTTATGGAGTGGAGAAGCACATATGATTCTCAGCAGTAATTATAGTAATTACAGTACAATGCAAATTCCATGAGCAACGAGTCATTGTCTACTTAATGCTATATATTCCTCACACCTAGAATTATGCTGGGCGCACAATGAGCAATCAACCTCTCTGTGAGTGAGTACCTTTCACCACCACAGAGTTGCTTACAACTTAGAAAGTGCTTGCAAATCTGTGATACCATAAAATTCCCTCAACAGTATTCGACACAAATATGGCAAAGCATTCCAACCGGACACACAAAGGAGGGGTAGGTCACTATAATTCTGCTGCTCTGGGATACTGCCTAAAGATCCACGCTACAGTGGATCACCCTCCACGTCCTTCTTCTTCTCACTACCCACAGTGAGTGACCACATCCTAACAGTTCTGTCTCCCAGTTTTTTTCTTAAAATATCACTGTTGCCATTGACACTAGTCAAACGGTTGGCATTTATCTGGGTGGCTGCAGCAAGTTCAATAGCCTTCCAGATGCCACTCCACTCACTCACTTGCTCATTTCTGATATTCATGGGGCATCTACACCCAGGAAGGCACTCTGTTAGGTCCCCAGGAGAAGAGGTAAACCGGATATGACCCTCGCATTTACACACCTTCTTTAATTCTAGTGGATCAGTAGGTGGACCTCTTGCTAGTGTCTACTGATCGGGCCCCTTGACGTGGCATTCACAATCCTTCACTCAGTTACCTCTTCAAACTCCTTCATTGCCTTAACAATCTATTAAGCTGACATGGATCTTGACGCATGACCCCCAGAGCCATAATCAGACTTTTGTTTTTTTTAATTCCAAGAACAAACCTCGCTTTTCCATGCTCCTGAACTTAGTGTTTTCTCTCTCTGAAATGTTCTGCTCAAACTGCTCTTGCCACTTCTCAATCAGAAGTAACTGCAATGGAAATAGCTACGCTATGAGTGATCTCTCTCCTAGAAGCATAGTGCTAAGTACCATTTGTGGGTGTACATATATATACCCACACACATAATTACCTCTTGTGTAATTCTTAAAAGACCATTTTACTTATGAGAAAATTGAAATGGAAAATGGGAAGTTAATTAACTCACCCAAGGGCACAAAGATAGCCAGTGGCAGAGTATCGTTCCAAACCTGGTTTGACTTTAAAGCCCATGTTCTTAACTGCTCTGCTTTATGACAAGTGAGCTTCTAATCGTCCTCCAAGACCTAGTCCAAGGGCATTTAATCTCTGAAATCTCTCCTGACTTATCTAGGCAAAGACAGCAGCCCTGTCCCTTACATTTACTTTACACACATCTCTATGGTGGTATCCTTTGCATTTACCTTATATAAACACTTGCCCTCATTATCTGTTTAGAAACCTATCTCTGCGTCATTGAAGTCATTGGTTTACTTATTCATTCTCGTATTCCTTCAGTTTAGCATCATAGCTACTCAATAACAGGTGCTCATTAAGTGGATGATGAATGACTGACTGACTGAGCAGCACTTCCTGTTAAGAGCAGCGTCAATATGAGAGAAATACGTGAGTTAGGTAGGTGGCAGTAGCTGATGAAGTCTTGAAGGCTTTGCTCACCAGGTCATCATGCAGGAGGAGTTTGACCTGACTGGAGAGAAAACCCAATCAAACATTGCTTGAAATAGTGGAGACAAAACATAAAAACAAAAACAAAATCCAGCTTGCTGCGCTTTACATTTTTCATCTAGTGGTTTTGGCATTGCACTGACGCTCAGAGCTACAGGTCAGGGCTAAGTTCACCTGGGCTTAATTGGAAAGTACATAGGTTTGTTTTGGGAATGCTCTAGGGAGCAGCTGACCAAGAGACCTCTGCTATCAACTTGAAATATAGCTATATGAGGATTTTTCAAAAAATAAAAACTTACTGTGTGTGTGTGTGTTTTTTTTTTTTTAGCAACATGCCTTCCATTTTTCTTGGCTATGTTTGGGATCTTTTTAGTTGAAAACGAAGAATGAAGACAACATGCACCAATTTGATCTAAACACTGTTAGAAGTGATGTGGAAAATGTGTAGCCCAACAGCAGTAGATTGATTACACTAATGGCCCCAATTCTTCGCCCTTCAAATCTATACCCTTTAGTCCAATCGCTTTGCAGTGCCTCCCACTTGGATTCTGAACCAAACTGTGTGACTGGGCAGGTGTTCAACTTTCCTGGTTTGCTCTGGAATGTCTTGGTTTTAGTATTGAAGATCTCACATTGGGGGAGGCTCCTCAGGCTGAGGGACATCCCTCAGTCAGAAACACCAGGATGGTTGATCACCGTATTGGCCAGTGGGATGTGGCATAACAGAGACTAAGAAAGAACTTGCTAAATGGGCTTGTCTTCTCTTTTGTGGTACTTCATCACCATGAAAAAAGAATAGCCTTCAGGAGAATGAGAAACACCTGGGGGGAGGGAAGCCAAATCATTTAGTTTCCCCAACCCAGGACAGCCTAAATCTGCCACCAGCCTAAGAACTCTTAGGCCCTGTGAATAAACACAAAGATTTGTTAGATATGAATCCAGGCTACAGAGACACTTAAATATGCAAATATAAGCAGAATAATAAGTAGCACATGATTTTTGCCTTTGCATACCTGAAGAATATCATTAGGGGAGCAGATTCATTTTTTTCTGTGCTAGCTGGGTGAAATTATGACCAGTATAGAGACTCTATGTGAAGATAAATGTAGACGAAATTAGATTTCTTCATGAGGAAGAATTTTTTAACAATCGCAGCTCTTCGAGGCTGTCCACAGTCGGCTTCTTGAGGCAGTAAAGAGCTGTCCCGCAGTTGGGATGTTGATGCTGATGCTGGAAAGAGGGCTGACTAAGCTGCTGTAAAGTATCCAATCAAGTGGTGTTTTTGAAGGGTTCAAACGTGCTGAACATGAAACCAAACTCTGGGCTCTGCACATATCTCATGCTCATAAAGTTGGTCCTGGCTGGGAGTAAACTACTCCAGACAGAGAAATTAGTATCTACAAAAACATGGATACATGAAGAGGCTTGATGTGTTTGGGGTCTTACTAGATTATGGCATATGCACATGGATATGATGCATAAATGGGTTTGTAGGTGGAGATGGAGACGGACAACAAAGCAGAAGTGACAGTATGGTGGGTTTGTACCATGTTAATCCTGCTATCTAAGTACTGATTTTCCAAGGATCCCTTTCCCTGGGTAATTGAGGGTTACTATGGGCCACCAGAGTCATTTTATACAACATGTGAAAGGAGGAAGTGAAGTGGTAACCACATCCTGTTTGGACATGGAAGGTCTATGCAGGATACCAGGGGCTGTTGCAGATCAAACAGTGTTGCTTATCTCCCAGTCTCCCCTGAGGCACAGGTCAAGGGCTGGCTCGCAATTCCTCCAGCTCCCATTAGATCTCCTTAAGCTTTTCTAGCTTCCCATGATGAAGGGTACCAGCTTCTCCTGCTTCTCCTGCAGAAGACCCACATACTCCATTAGATTTGGAGGGCTGGAGGCATTAAAAGTGCAACACAGGTTCCATTTCATCCTTATAGGTTCCAGTTTGTCTTTCTAGGATCCAGGTTTTCCTTGGTCTCCCTCTCTTCATGTCTATTTTTCCTTTTTGACTGCCTGCCTTGCACACAGCACTTCAGACCTAAGTACCTACCAAAGAATCCACCTTATGCAGACTGTACAACCAGCACCCAGAACCATATAAGGTCAACTTCCTATAATATAAGTCCCTAGAGCCAAGTCATTCTTAATGGTTCAGCTTCTCTGGTCAAATTCTGATTGGTACTGATAGACCCTAAAAGATAAATTGTATATGACCTTTAAGGAGGTAGCCCATGTGGGATTAAAGGACTGGGTTATGAAGTCAGACATAACTTTACCTTGTAAGTCCCCTTCTTTCCTGCCATTCTGTGAATTGTTTACCCTTAGCTTGTGTTGTAGGAAACCTCCAAGATGACTCCCAATGACCTTCAACTCCCGGTATGTATGCCCTGTGTAGTCCCCTCTCATAGTATATCAGGGTTGGGGAGTATGATTAATAGAATACTGCACAAGTGATGGTGTGTTACTGAGTAAAAGTCATAAGGACGCTGAAGTTTCTGTCTCTCCCTCTCTTGGTTTATTTGCTCTGAAGGAAACCAGATGCCATGTTTCAAGGATACCTAGTTGTTACAGCTATGTGACTGAATTTCTGAGTCAATCCTCCAGCCCCAGTTGAGCCTTCAGATGACTTCACTCTGCCTTGTACTTATACATTGTACTTTAATACTTCATTGTAAACTCATGAGAGCCTCACAGCCTGAACCACCCACCTAAGATGCTTTCAGATTCCTGACACTCAGAAACCATATGAGATGATATTTGTTGCTTTAAGCTTCTAAATTTGGGAGTAATTTGGTATGTAGTAATAAACAACCAATATCCGGTATAATAAATAACAATTTCCTAGAAAGTAAAATGGGGGGAACTATAATACCCACCTTATTGGGTTGTTGTCAAGATTAAGGGCACACCTGTATAGAAAGCATTGATTGCTGTGTTGGGCATGTGGTAAATGCATAAATGAATGCTGTTCCTGCTGCCCCTGCTATTAGTGTTATTGCTGCTTTTGTCATGTCTTCCAAACTTGGTGTTCCACGGTCCCTTCACTCCAGGCTACAGGGGTAGGTATAGGCTTCATTGTGGAGATGATATATGCATTGGATCTTAAAATCTACCCTCTTATAAATTTATGGTGTCTGCCACTTGAAAATCATTGGGAGTGTGGTAGAGGTGGGCATGGAGAAGAACAGCTCCATACTTGGACTGTGTTAGGGTTGGTCTTCCTGGTGCAGGGAGAGCACACCCTTAACCCAAAGGAAGAGTCTTAACTTGAATTCAGACAGCAGCTGACAACACCAGCTCACGTAGGTCCACCAGTGGCCCAAGGGCTAGAGAATATTAAAGATTGGGTATTAAAATCTGATGCCTGCCTCTTTGGGAAATTAACTTAGTTGGTGATAGAGAGTTATTGGAAAGTTGCAAGAAGCATGGGCACCTTCTCAGGACTTGATGGTGCAAACAAATTGAATGGCATTTAACATATCTAATTGTTAATGAAATGGAGTATTAATTGTGGGGTGTTAATTCCTTCCCTTCAGCAGTAGTTGCTTGCTTTGACTGGAAGTATTTGCATCAGAATAATAAAACACTGGGACTTAAAGAGGTTTTCTAGATGAATGCATCCTCTGCTTTTACAAATGTGGTAACAGGATGGAGAAAACTACAGGTATATAGATAAAAAATAGTGCTGAATCTCTATCTTATTCTTTCCTGAAGGGGTTCTGGGCTGAGAGCTAACTTGCATTGAATAAATTATTTATTTTTTCTAAACCTCAGTTTCCTCATCTGTAAAATAAGAATAACATGCATATTGTTATAGGTATTATGAGGATTCAAAAAATGCTTGACCCATAGAATGTCCCACATAAAATGTAGTTTTAACATTCTCTGTTTTATATGTAGATTTCTCAGTGTTATGGTCTGTATACCAAGCAGAAAAAGATATATGGATATTGTTGAGGCTGTTCACGCAAATAATGAGCTTTATCTAAAAATAGTTGCTTGCATTTTTTCAATGAATCAAGTAAAATTGCAAGATTTCAAAAATCACATCTTTTACAAGCATCACTTTCCAGCTCTGCAATCCCTGAGGGTCAGGCCACGGCGATGGCGATTACTTTCTCCAGGTTAGTTTACAATAATAGAAGAGAGGTTCAGAGGTTCCTTAGGAGGAGAAGGGTATCTATCAACAGAGATCAAAGGCCACCTCTACCATTTTTAATAACATGACCAGAATGTTATTCTAAGTACTTGATCCTCAACGATATGAGAATTAATCTCCTTTGGTTTTCTGAATCCCACCATGTTTACCTTACTCTTTGGTTGGAGTCTTCTTCCTCAAGAACTGAGGGATTTTCATCCTATGAATGTTCCACCATTCATATGCTTTTTCTCTGGGAAATAACGTTGGCCTAGTCAGATTATTATGACTAGGGGTATCTAATATGAAGGGAAAGGAATTTAAGAGAAAGGATGAAGAACATGAAATAAGATAGATGATGTTCCAGAGAGGTAACAGAGATGCAAGAGCTGAGAGCTGAATCATGGGCAAAATTTAAGTCACTGGAAGGATTAGTGAGAAGTCTGGGTCTGGTACAAAGAAACCAAGTCCCCAAACTGGGAAGCAGTCAAGCAAGAAATTACAAGATAGTGCTTGGGAATATAGTCAATTCATGTAATGGTGCAAAGCAGGATCCACCATGACTGTCTTATATCTATTGTTGTTAGCTTCTCATTTGGGGAAAAGGATTCAAACCGACTTTGTTGAAGACTCAATAAATTTTATATTTTTTATATCAATACATGATCACAATATATTCATCAGACTATTTTGCAATAGGCATTACTCTTTCCATTATCCAGTTGAAAAAATTAAAGCTTAAATTACTTGATTCCTCACAGTTCCATAATTAGTGAACACATGAGCCAGAACTTGAATGTTGGATCTATACCTGCATAAGTACAAAGTCTGGATTCTCTCTACTATCATGATTAGCTTAGAGTACTATTAGAATTACAGATAGGAATCAAGTAGCTCTAGTTAGATACCCTTGTGAAGTGGCAGTGGAGGTGACTGAGATGAGAACTAGGATGGTCAGCTTATACTAGGGTAACAAGCCTATTTTTAGATGGAAAATGGCAGCATTTCACTTCTTTGGGTATTCCTCTAATACCATGATGGACAGAGACTCTCTACCATTACTTTGAGTCTTAAGACAGCATATATGAAATGAAGGCTCAGAGTTCATGCAAGATATTTATCTCTTGGAAAGAATGGACTACAACCATTTGAGTTGAATCCAATATACTTATGTTCAAAAATTCTTCCCTTGGAGGCAGGGAAGTGATAAACGGTGCTTAGAAAGATTTTAAACCAAAATTGTATCAAGACAGTTTAACTTCTCAGTGGGAAAGTATGAAAGGATATTTGAATAGTTTTAAAAGGCCTGTTTAAATCCTGGTTCTGCTTTTAACCAATGATGTGGTTTGGGACCCTGTCTCATTTCTCTGTGCTTACTCATTCTCTCCCTAAAAGGTAAAACAAGGGCTCCTGGGTGGCAGAGTTAGTTGAGCATCTGAGTCTTGGTTTTGGCTCAAGTCATGGTATCAAGGTTGCAAGACTGAGTCCCCTGTCAAGCTCTATACTCAGCACAGAGTCTGCCTGAGATTCTCTCTCCCTCTCCCTCTGCCTCTCTCCACTAGTGCTCTCTCTCTAAAATAAATAAATAAATATTTGAAAGGTGGAACATAACTGCCCCAATTAATATTATAGATTTGCTGTGAAGAAATACAATGAGAAATGTGTGAAATGATCTTATAAACTTACTGTGCCCATGTTGAGGTTGACACTTTTCCCTAAACACCAGAGGCCAAGGTCCCCATTTGCCTGGTACTAGAGGACGCCCAGAGAAATGGAAATTAGTACTTACACTCTTTATCTAGAAACAAAAGGACACAGTGCCGCCCCATGAGAACGGTGAACTGAAAGTCAAGGTGTCTGGGCTACTTCTCACCTCTTCGAGTCATTAACAATGTGACCTGGGAAATTATTCCTTCCCCTGTCTGAGACTTCTTTTCCTCACTTGTTAAATGGAGAAGATAATCTAAAATCTACAAGACTGGTTTTCAACCTTGGCTGCAAATTAGACTCTCCCCGGGTACTTGTAAAAGACTAATGCCCAGGAGGCACCCAAGATTAATTAAGCCAGGATCCCTGAGACATAATACAGGCATCATTATTTTTGAAATTCCCCAGATGATTCCAAAACACAACCATGTTTGAGAATCATTGATCATCTTAATGGTTTTAAGGTCAGAGCCCTTCAATGTCTAATATTCTAGTGTTTTGAGAGAACTTCTGGTTACCTCCTGTTTGGTTCATCTTCAATTCCTTAGTAGAGTTAGGTAATGTCATTGAGAATTACCCATACCACTTATATTAATTTCCTAGGGCTGCCGTAATGAAGTACCACAAACAAGGTGCTTTAAACAACAGAAATGTGTTGTCTTACTAATCTGGAGGCTGGAAGTCTGAGGTTATGGTGTCAGGAGGGTTGGTTTCTTCCGAGGGCTTTGAGGGTGAATTGGCTCCCTGCCACTCTCCCTTGGTCCTGGTAGCTTCCTGGCAACCTAGAATCCCTGGGCTTGTAGAAGCTTCATCCCAATCTCTGTCTTCATCTTCCAATGCATTCTTCTTGTGTGTATATCTTTGTCCAACTTTCCTTTTTATGAGGATGCCAATTATATTAGATCAAGGACCCACTCTACTCCAGCATGACCACATCTTAACTAACAATGTCGACAGTGACTATTTATGAAAAAGTTCACAGACTTAGGTACTGAGGTTTTAAAAATCAGCATGTGGATTTTAGGGGGATGCAATTCAATTTATAAAACCAGTACCTGGATTTCAGCAATTGCAAAGGGCATGAATCATGGCAGGTGACCTCTTAAAGCTTCCATATTTGATTCCAAAGGAGGACTCATTCTCATGCTGAACACAGCACACGCTTACACTCTCCCTGAGCTCTAACCCCGCCCTTGCCACGTTCTTAGAATTCTATACCTCTTGACTGTACCTTCCTGTCTCTTCCGGTGATCCCTCTTTGGCAAGAGGGAGACCCTGGCCCCTTTCTTCGCCAGTTTATGGATTTTCCTTTAAGTATCACAACCCCCTGCCAACCACCTCTAGTTATTAAAATGCAGCTCAGGACGTCTCACTCTGGCTGTTACATTATCATTCCTCGTTAGAGACTCCTCCAGGGCCTGAGACATCCCTGCACTGACTTTATAATTACAAAGTCAATTTCTAAACAGACATTTGCAAATAAGTCAATTTAAATACTGAGATTTGCAAACAATAATTAAGCAGTAGCTTCTTTTTAAATATCTCTATATATAATTAATGCCTGTGGGCTTTTCATTTTACCTTGCAACCGGGTAGTTTGCAATTGTTTGTTGAGCTAAAGGGTTCTCTGAAAGCAAATCAAAGCACTGGGGAGATTTGGGAAGCAATTGAAGAAAGGTTTTTCCTCTTCCTCCTTCACCCTTGCTTTACCTGATTGGCTGTACTTTTCATCAGTTGGGATTATGATAGGGGAGGGAGGCTGGAGAAGAATCATTTTTTACAGTAAAAATAGCAACAACAATACAGGATTCTGGTCTGGTGAGAGACTAGCTAACATGGCTTCTTAAGATATGCAATCAGGGAGTCTCCATGCTGGAAGCCTCAGCCACTGCTGATTTCAGCACCACCCAAACAGAGAGAGAGCTCTCAAGGGCTCAGCTTTGACAGTGCTTCTCCCTCGTTTATAAAATCCGCAACGAGGAGGGCCTGGCTGGCTCAGTCAGTACAGCATCCAACTTTTTATTTCAGCTCAGGTTATGATCTCAGTGTCTTAATCTCAGGGTTGTGAGATCCAGCCCCATGTTGGGCTCCATGCTCAGAGAGGAGTCTCTTTCTGCTCCTCCCCGCCTCTTGTGTGCCTTCTCTAAAATGAATGAATGAACAAACGAATGAACAAATGAATGAATGGATGGATGAATGAATGAATGAATGAATAAATAAATAAACAAATAAATAAATAATTTTTGAACTCTTTAAAAAAGATCTACACTGAATCCCTATTACCTGCAGGATAAAGTTCTGATGCTGCCATTAATGGTCCTTCACAATCTGGCCTTATTCTCTCTTGTAACAAGTTTTTATTGTTGTTGTTGTTGTTTTTAAGCCTACTAGATGCTAAGGAAGATACTAGGTACCAAGGGCATGCTGGTAAACAAGACAGTCTATTTCGATGTCTAATAGGGATAGAAACCCTGAAGACGTAAATACATGGACGATGAATGTTACAAAAGAGGAAATAGGAGTAAATTCGGGTTGGTCTGTAGACTTACAAATGTCACTTTAAAAAAGCAGTGTTTTAGCTGAAATCTCAAGGATGAGCAGGCTTTAACAAGGTGAAGTTTAAGGGAGAGGTTTTTCCAGGCAGAAGAATTCCTGTTAGAACTCAAAGATGAGTGAAAAAACCAGGGCTGAGGGGTAGCTAAAGTGGAGAGGGTAGGACATAAGGTAAAGATCTAGACAGAGAAGCATGGAGTCTCGAAAGCATTGTAGGGCCAGGTTAAGAAGTTTGAACTCTGTCCTAAGGACAATAGGGAACCATGGAAGGGTTTCAGGAAGTGATGTTACCAGCTTGGCTTATGCTGCCCTAGCTGTGCCCTCAAGCCCTACCAGACAATGTCTCCTAGATAGGTGGATAATCCAGAAACTCTTGAGTCTGTTTTCCCAAGCTCTCCTCCAATAAGGAGCTTCTCCCCAATATTCTCAACCCCACTAAATACCTCAACCTCAAAATCTGATTCAGAAGGCACAGACTCTTTAAAACATCTTTAATCCCACTACCATTGCCTTATAAGAATAGATTACCTTCTAATCAGTGCTTCTAAAACATTTTGTTCAACTCTCTAGTTCAACTTATACCATGCATATATTTATCTATGCATATAATAATGCAACTATAAATGTATGTCATACATGCAACTCTCTAGTTCAACAGTTTTTATACTAATGCATATTAATAGTAAAAGCTTTCATTGTTTTCAAGTTAGTGTATATATCTCTACACAATGTTAGCAAATAGTAAACACAAATAGCTTATTATAATCACCATCAATTTTACCACTGTCATAAGCACTTTTCAGTGAGAGTCCCCACAGGTACTGTGGCAGAGGCTGAGATGTTTTGCCTTCGGAGTGTCCTCAAGCACAGCCATAATTCTCCTTAGTCTGTTGGCAACTCATTCAGTTTATGGGACAAGAGCTTCTGTATAGCTTTCCCTCTGGAGGAGTGTGGCTCACAGAGGTTAGCATTGCCCAGAAGAGAGGTAGAGACTCAACACTCCAGAGTTCATGAGGGGTCAGAGTCATTGATTGCTCTTATCAAGGTGCTGATAGTCTCAACTTAAAATATAGGAAGGGGAATCCCACTGACCCCTGGGACCTTGTTTCAGGCTGTCTCTGAATAAATGTCTCTTTACCCATGTCCATTCTTATTAGTAGGCAAGTACAATTCAGGCTCAGGATCTGGGCCCTAGAAAAGTCAGCACCATTCTACCTGTGTAAAGACAGCCTGGGGAAATTAAGGGTTTGACTAGCCGAGGGACCTCCATTTTCTCCTTGAGTCATCTTATTTTTTTGATCCAAACCAGTCAGTGCCAGGGGTAAGTGAGCTTCAGTGTGGGCTGCAAATCTCTGAATTCAGATACCTAACAGATTATGAGTGACCCCTGTAGTCCTTTAAAGTAAGTATTTTGTTCCCTTTGGTGATGTATTCCAGAGGCTTTGGAATTAACTTCTTATGATTTTTTTTCTTAGGAGACCCATCATCTCTGGAAGGGCATTAAGTGCTGATGGGAAAGGGTTATAGATACAGATTACAGATACACAGTTCCCTAAAATCCTCAACGCTCCAATGTAAGAGTAAATCATCAATGATCTTCCCTAATTCTGACCCTGATGCCCATTCATTTCAGCTGTTGGCTCATATTCTAGATGCAACGGTCTGGGATAGTCAGATACTGGTTCTGATAAAGATTACTATAAAGTTCATTTAAAAAAATATTTTATTTATTATTTTGAGAGAGAGAGCACAATTAGCCAGAGCAGCATCCAGAACACAAGAGAGAAGCAGGTTCCCTGATAAGCAGAGAGAATTTGATGTAGGGCTCTATCTCAGGACCCTCGGATCATGACTTGAGCCAAAGGCAGACACTTAATTGAGCCACCCAGGCACCCCTCAAGTTCACTTTTTTAAAATGGGTAAATGGGTAAATAAATGTACAAAAAGCTACTAATCTTACTTCCTACTATGTCCAATTAACTAAGAATCTTTTCAAGTAGGTACAGGCCTGGGAACTTTTTATATCTCCTAATGTGATTCATTTTAGAAGCACTCGTCCAGATTGCCATTCATTGAAAGCCATTTTTATTCTGATTCAATTGCCTGTGTCATGTAAAGTACCCAAAGTGGGGATCCAATGCAGACAGAAACAGACCGATGGACTAGAGATCTAACTTTGGTGACCTCCTATGTTGGTCGGCCATCAAGAGACTCAAAGGAGTGCTCAAGGTGATGAGCATGAGCAGCATTCCTGTTTCCCACCATGTCTTGGCAGCTTTGAATCAGCCCTCCCTCATCTGATAGGCACACGTATCTGCAGGAACCCCACAGGAGTAGTTTTCTGGTCCTTCTCTGCCTACTCTTCTCTTCCTTCTTGGTTACTCTTTCTGTCTTCCTTTTTGGTTTCCTTTCTTTGCTTCCGCAGAGCCTAAGAGCACCAGAATGAGGATACAAATGTTGTGTGTGGTCACTGTATGCCATTGGAAGAGTCGCTTCATTTCTTGTGCCTCCTTTCCCCTCCATATTAGTTGATTGGATTCAATCTCCATTTCTATACTAATTATACTGTGGTCTTTTATTTATTTTTTATTTTCTATTCTTTTTCCTTCTCCTTTGCTACCTCCTTCAGTATAAATTTTTAAAAGTTGAATTTTGAATAAATGGAGGATAATTTAAGTACATTTTGTACCTGGCTTTGGTCCAACTTCTAAGGTTCTCAACTAAGCAGAAAGCTGTGGTACAGAAAAGTCAACACTTACAGCTAAAGGGAGGTGTTCTGTTTCACTCCCTTTACTGGGATTTCACATCCTTTGCCTTCCCTATGAAGTGTGGATGTCCATTTTTTCCCACCTTCAAATCTCTCTTGCCCTTCCTCATGCAGCCAGGTCTGTCTTACACCATGGATATCTTCTGATCAACCAAACCCTCCTTGAATACTTTTCTTTGGGGGCCAACTATACCATTTACATCTGAACCTTAACACATCACATTTAAGTATAGTCTCACACCCCTTTGTTCGGTGTGGTATGTCTGAGCCTGTGAACATTATTTATAAGATGCCGGAGGATAGACATTTCATTCTTTTCTCCTGTTTTCACTCCTCAGGGTGTCAAGCTCAAAGTAAAGTATGCAATGTGCACTTAAGATAGAATTTGAGAATATTGCAACTTTTCCAACTTAAAAATAATCTCTTTCAATTCCCACAATTTACACACACACACAAAAACTGTTAGGAAAAAATGACTCTAAGAGTCATCTTTAATGGCTGAACCTGACTAAAAGCTAGGTCTCCTCAATCCACTTCACTTTTTATATCACTTGCTGTTTGATTTATTTCTCCAATACCTAAGCATGCTCCTGATCCCCAAAAGTATTGGTCACTTAACCCATTGTACTTCCACTTCTGTACAGCTTCACAGAGATATATTTCATCGAGAATCAAGACAAATTCCTGATGCCCTTCTCCAAGTCAGTTTTAAATTACTGTATTAATTAGTCCACATAGATGTCTCCTTTGTGAAGGAGGCATTGATAGTTTAAGAGAAGGGGCTTTCAGCTTAGTATCTGATGATCTGCCCTCAGTTCTCTGTGCCTTAGTAACCCTATGAGCACAGGCTTACTACTTCACGCCTCTACACTTATATTTCCTCATTCATAAAATGGAGTATAAATACCTCATTTAACAAAATACTGTAATGTTTGGATGAGGTTCGCCCTTTGTTAACTGTGATGAGCTCCTGAAAAATTAAATATGGATTTTCACTATAATTATAAACAATAATAAAGTAGAAATATATTAGCACCAGTTATGGTAGCAGCACCCTCATTTTGTGTCATGAGACTTCACTTGGCAGGCGAGAAGCCATCATCAATATTGGCGACAATCGCATATACCTCCTCTCTTCTCCGTATGTGCGTGTAAGGCCCATAACTTAAAACACTTGCTGCTATTCAGCACAAAAACAAATAGCGAAGCAACTCTGGCTGTGATGTATTTCAACAGCATAACTTAGGCTTGCCACCATTCTGTTAAATTATGAATATCTATCACCTGATGGAGTCAATGCTTTTATTTGGAACGGGGAAGGAGAGAGGCAAAGAAAAAAACACAAGAAGATGTGGTTGCTATAGCGATTGACAACGGGTATCCTTCGAATAGGGCTTAGGGATGCTGATGCAGCTAAAACAAATGTTTGTGTTTGGCCACGGTGGAGACGGTGACGGATTATGGAGCCTTGGCCTTGAGCCTTGATGTAATCCAATTCTAAATAAATCATAAATCTAAGTGCAGACTGGTAAGGCAAAAGGAATACCAATGCCGGCCAAGGAGTAGTGAGCGGGCAGTGGTGGCCAGGATTGATTCTGGGGTGTGAAGCGGGGAGCGCTGACAGGAGGAGGGCCGTGACCAGCCTGCAGGGATGTACCTCCTTCTCTTCTGGCCTCGCCAGCCTCCACTGGAGCTGCCAGACCTCAGTGGTGCGAATGAGAGATCACTGCTGAATTAGCCACAAGGCCACGCATCCTGATGCCGCCTAAATTTTCTTGGATGAAGGGGTTTTTCATCATGAAAGGTGCTGAATTGCTAACGTTTGGGCTAGTTTCACGTGTCCCTCACTTGGAAGAACCCAGAAGTTAGATGAGAGTTTCTCACTGGCCGCCAGTCTGCTGGGACTAGAGAGAAGTACTATAAGGTACTATAGTTTAAGCTCTTGGATACGGAATAATCCTATACCTGTGTGAGGAGGTAACAGGAACAAAGACGACTGTTAATGCAGAATGCTGACATTCTTCCTCATTTTCTGTTTTTGAAGAGAAAGAGACAATGAATGAATGGTGAACTGGAGAACCAAAATGTCGATTTTACATATGCTGGAAAGGGCAAGGCTGCTCTGGGGAGGAAAGGAAGAATCTAGAAGAGTGTGAGCAGGGATTAAGAATCACATGAGCCATGGTGGGCTGGGTGAGTATGAAAGAATTTTAGCAAGTTTATACAGAGTAGGGGGCATTTAACAATTGTTGGAAAAGTTAAAGAATTGAGTTTCAAGAAATTTTTATTGTGTTTTAAGAATGGACTCCTTGTTTGAAGAATCACAAGAGACTATAAAATAAGATGAAAATTTCTTTTCAAATTTCTTGGATGTCAGACCAGAGTTCCTTACAAATGCAACATATTGTACTAAAATGGAGTAGCTAAACATTATTCAGCTTCATTCTGGAAGATACATCTGGGGTTTGGGATAAAAAGTACAATATTCTGATTCAACTCCTTTAAAAAACCATCACCCTGCAACTGAGCCCAGAGGGTATTTCCTTCAAGGCTGCCAAATTAATGGGCCTGTGGCACACAGGATAGATGTTGATCCAACACGAGCAACAGTGGTCCTAGGAATGCCTCCTCATTGCTGGAAAGACATCATGGACCCCACTTTGAAGTCAGAATTATGGTACTTAGGCAATATAGTTGGGCAAATAAACACAGATGTTCACTGAACTGAGTACATCTAAGGGAGATTATTGTGAAGCAGTGGATACAAAGACAGGATTCGATTGCAAGAGATTATTGAGGTAGAAATGCCTATGAGGGATAATAGGGAACAAGCAGGAGAAGGCAGGGAGAACCTTCAGTTTGGGATGCAGGTCTGACTCCAGGGAAGGAGGACAGGAAGGAGGGAGAATTGGGTAAGAACATCCTCAGTCTGTATTTGTTTAAAAAGGCTTCAAGATGGGTCAAAATCACCCATCAGAGGAGTGCTGCAACCCACAGAAATGAGCTGGCAATTGTACCTTCATTGTGTTTAGCTATTGGCTGGGAGCGTCCCATAAGAAGTATGGTGTCAAGGGTGACAGATCCGTGGGTCAATAACTGGGGCCATCTGTCAACTAGGCACCTCACAATGGGAGCCATGCATTTCCATGGATAGCACAGTGAATTTTAGACTGGATATATTTACTATTTTAACCTGGCTCCTATGGAGATTCAGTATCTTAAAGAATTATAGACCTTTCTCAAAAGGGACAGGTGATCAGTGGTAAGCATAATGGACTAATTCAAGGCCTTGTCCTAGGTCAGATTTTTACAACAAGATTCTGAGAAGTAAGATCCAGCTCTGTGGTATTCTATCAAGCACACTTTGGAACGGATATTACAGGCTACGGTATGATAGCATCTTGTGAATTTGGATCTGCAAATCAGAAATACCACCATATAAAATATCAATGTCTCTCTTTATGCATAATATTTAACACCATGTGACTCATTCAAATTAAAAACAATTTATCAATAATTCCATAATTTCAAAGTGGGGTCTGTGTGTTACAAACTGTGTATTTGATAGGGCTACAAAGCAGTTCATGACTTCAGCTGATAAACAGAAAGACCTGATGCCCTGTGTCAGGATTAATCTTCAATTATTTAATATTTTTAAAGTTATGATCCTTATACAAAGACATGCATGCATCTTCAAGAAATGTGATGATGTGCAACAATAAGTATAATGGCAACATAAGGAGAAAAAGTAAGTACATGAAACATTGAGCTGTGGATAAAACTTGCAGTGAACCAAGAGATTGAGGAAGGAGGAGAAATATTGGCAATTAAGTAGGCCTACAGGGTCCAGGATTAGGATTTATTTATGCACTCTATGCAATCTATTTTGGCGTGGGCTGCCTGACTGAATCTCCTAGAAAAAGTAAAGAGAGACTGCGATGTTTGTGTCTAGTTGATAGCTGCACATGGGCAGGAAAGGGACTTATGAGTTGCATACTCTTCCAGAACGGAGAGACTTTTGCAGCTGATAATTGGGCAGCAGGTGGTAGAAGGTGGCTTGGAGGATCAGAAACTCCTAGACCAGGTCACTGCAATAGCAATTTATAGCCCATAGTTATAAACTACTTCAGATTTCACTACCTATATGAAATGTCTGAATTTTTGCTCTTACTAAAGCTAATTAGAGGAAGGAAGAAAAAAGAAAAAAATAAGGGTGAGCATGATGTCTCCCTTGGAACAAACAAAATAGAGGACCTCAGACTGAGACTCCAGATAATGTGCAGGAATCCAGAGATACTACAGACGCCTGAACGTGGATCCCCCAAAATGTGACCCAGGTAGACCCAGGTAGACAAAATGTGACCCAGATAGACAGAGATGAGTTGTTACAACTCCATCCGCTGGTGCTTCAGAGACAGCCAGAAGCTGCGTCTCCTAAATCATATCCACTATGAAAACTGGGCCCTAATAGAAAATGTTCCTGGCATACTGTGGACCCATGAAAGGAAGGGGAAATGTCAGGGACAAACTGAACCTTAAGAGAAACAGCAACTAACTGTGGGCAAAAACTTTATCAACGTTCCATCTTCCTTTCTTCTCAGGAGAAATGCAACCAGGATTGGAAGGTGACTGAATCTGAAACCAACATGATTGATACTCTGGACTTGTCTAGGTCACTCACATCTAGGTTTGTTAGACATCGCTTCAATGGGCATAGCCAATGTCTAGCCCTCAGAAGATCCCACTGGATCCTGTAAGAGAGGAGAAGAGAAGGAAGAAGGGGTTTATGCTGTGGATGAGAAGGACCTATGGCTGGTGCTTATAGACATGTTCCCTTCTTTGAGGACCTTCTTAAACATTTCACTGAAGTTTTATTATAAAATATGAGTATTCAGAAGCTCCCTTCTTTCTTGCCTTCTAAGAAAACGATGTTCGGAGTTAACGGGTACAATGAAAAATCAGAAGGAAGGGAGAGAATATTCGTTTTAAACAAGAAAGGGCAGAGAGTTATTTTTAAGATAAAGAGATGAGCATGGATTAGAATTTGAGAGCTTGAGGCTTTTGAAAAGGGGAAACATTTAGGGGCAGTTCCTACTCATCTTAAGTAGAAGACAAATACATTGAGAAAAACTACTTTAAGGAGTTTCTTTTTCTTTGAGTATTATGCTTGGCATCTATTTTTTAGAAACTTTATTAAAGATTTAAATAGCCTTTTCAATTTTCAAATATTTGTTCATAGAAAATTAGAGTTTCTTCTAAATGTGACACTGTGCTGAGGCAAGCCCTTGAATAGCCTAGCTTTATCTTGGTTATGCTGGCATAGTATATAGTTGAGCATCTATCTTTTTCCAATAAGAATTATATTAAAGTATAAATTATCCAAATTCCATTCTTAACTGGAAGTGTTCACTCTAAATCAAGGGAAAGTCTAAATATTGGAGAAGCAAGTCAGCTGTATAAGGACTCAGAAACAGAATTGGAATGGAAATTGCAGGGGTTACCAGGGATTTTAAATTAGAGCCTCAGGATTGGAAAAGACATTGTAAAATCATTAAGTTCAACCTCCTAGCCAGTCAGATTTGCCTCTGCAATGAGCATGACAGATGGCCACCTAGCCGTTGCTGGAACCCTTCCAGTAATGGAGAGATCTCCACCAGGGCAGCCAATTCTGTGTTTGGACATTTCTTATCATTATAATGTTTCCTGTATTTAACCTAAATTTGTTCTCTGTGACTCAGAATTATTGGTCTTCCTTCTACCCTCTGGGTACAGCAGAACATGGCTGAGAAGAGAGGTTCCACCATTTACTAACTATTGACCCAGGGCAAATTTGTAATACGGATAAGAATTTCTACAACAGACAGGATAACTCCTAAATCATAGGTTTATTTTAAGGATTAATCATGTTAGTGTGTAGAGTGGATCCAGTACAGTGCCTTATACATAGTGTGTTCCCAAAAAACTGTTTTAAAAAAGTGTATCAACGGTACTAATGCAAATACTAGTAGAATGTAAAGATCCATGTCAGATGATTCTAGATTTTCTCTTTCCTGTCAAAATTTACTTTTCTGGCCTTATGTTGCTTTCAGTAATGAGTCTCTATCTTGGAATGAGTCTTATCATAGGGAACTATGGCCCTGATTTTGCAGTCTGGCTCTGACCATGTAAGTTCCCAAGCTTTCTCTCTTTGTTTTGTATGTTCTTAAATTCTGAACTTGATCTCTATCCATCTAACTCAAGCCTGGCAAGTGGACAACTCCTTTCTGGCTCCACTCGGTGTCTGCGTGCAGCATGAACATTCACATTTCCTCAGTGAGAAGGACTGAGACCTTACACTTGATACTCTTAAGAATACTATACATGGTTCATGTTCTTCCCATAGATGTCTTCAAATCTGCACACACTTAAAGCTAATATAAGGGCGAAAGCTCCTGGGTTGGGGGTGGTGGTGCTAGAGCTCAGATGCTTCCGGGAGAAGAGTTAGACATCATCTCAATGCCCATGTATTTATTTCCATTAAAGAGCTGTGAGAAGTCATTTTGCTTGGAAGCCATGATAGACAAAGCCCTGCTCCTCCTTCAGGAAAGGAGTGGCTGCTCTGCTGTAGGAAGAACTGTCTTCCTACAAACGCCTTCCAATTATCATTTTCTCCAGAGTCAGCCTCAACTGCAGAGAACCACCTCATTGAAGTCATGTGCTTCTGAGGTCATTTCACTTGTGACTAATTAGGGGTGCAAAGGCCTGACCATTTCAGCCCAGTATCAGAACTCTCATGGGCAAAGCTCACTCTAGAGCTTTCTACAATGTTGAGAGAAGCTTTGTTGGGCCCATATTGCAGCTCACCTTCTTCCTACACCCAGTTCTATGCTCATTCTTTCACAGGTGTTAACTCCTAGAAAGATCGTGCTTCCCCAAAGTCTGCCTCGTCATCCGTATGTAGTGAAAACCACCACACAAACAAGAAATGATTTGTTGTTCTTGGTGTTATTTCCTCTCACCTCCATCCCAGAAGCTTCTGGGAGAGGGGACAATAGAAATGACACATGTTCTTTCCACCCTGTGACAGAGTTAGATTTGAGATCATAAAGAAAGAGTGGAGAGTAGAGTAAGTCAAGCCAAACTACTTAAGACTCTAGGGGTAAATCAGCTCCGCTTTGAAGGCCACCTGATGAATTTTAAATTGTGGACAGGTCCTTGCCCCTAGTAGTCCACAGTGGACCAGAGTGCAGCTTGCTTACTCTGTGTGCTTGGGTAGTCACCAGGTTTGGATAGCCACAGCTAATGAAGCAGGGACGGCAAGAAGACACCTTGAAGAGAATAGATAGTAAGTAGACTTTCTCCTAAACCTACGCAAAACATCACCACCCTGGTGGTGGAGGAACTGGGGAATACAGCAGAAGAGACTCAGAATAATTGGGATCTGGGCACTGATATCCATGTTGCCACATTTGTACATATCTACTGGTGGGGCGTCATGTATTTGGATTTTAATCATAGGAATAAATGTGTGCTGTAAATATGCTGCATAGTGGAAAGCAAAAACAAAAACAGGAAAAACAAGGAATCAATAAGCAGAAAAGGTTATAAATGTCTATAAATCTATTTTTTTTTAAATCAAGGAGTTTGAGACTTGTACATGGGGGCTCCTGGGTGGCTCAGTTAGTTAAGTGCCTGCCTTCAGCTCAGGTCATGATCCCAGGGTCCCGGGATCAAGCCAGACATTGGGCTTGCTGCTCAATGGGGAGTCTGCTTCTCTCTTTCCCTCAGCCACTCCCCTGCTCATGTGCACATGTGCATGTTGTCTCTCCTATTAAAAAAAAAAAAAACTTAAAAAAAGGAAACTTGTATCCGACTCAGAATAAGTATACAAAAACAAAGTTGAAAAGAAGACATCTATGAGACATAGAAGAATGAAATTGAGGATCTATGAATTGGCAATCATTAAATACAGATTCTCTGATGTGATACAGTTTCAAGTGTTATGATGTCATAGCATAGTCTTATTGCAAACATTAGGAAATGATCTTTTCTCTAAAATCAGAAATCATTACTAAGCACGACAATAATTGCAGAGACACTAAAGAAGACTGTGTATGTTCTGCAAAGCCTGATTAAGTAAGCTTCAAGGACACAGAAATAAATGCATTGTGATCTGTTCTTTGCAAAGGGTCTGATATATTTAGATTTTCATTAAGATGGGCTGAAACACAAAATGTCTTCAGTTATCCAGGAAATGTAATTAACCACTTCCTAAGATTCCTACTTAATCAATGCTTTTTCCCCCAATATATGGTTAATTGAACTGTCAGCCTCTGCTGTGGTCTTGGGTATGTGGATAATTTGGGCCAGTAACATCGGGGATATTCAATTTCAAGGTCAGTTTTTTTCCTATTAAAATGGCTCCCTATTTTGCCTATACACTTGCATACTTTATGTGAAATATATTCATTCAACAGCCACGGTTAAAAAATATATTTAAAAATTAAGATGCTGAAATAGTGAGATATTTATTGAAAAAATAATGACAGGGTTTTACAGTTAGAAAGATCCAAGGGGATTCTGCTGGCTGGCTCAGTGAGTTGAACATCAGACTCTTGATTTCCATTTGGGTTATAATCTCAGCGTCATTGGACTCAGCCCTGTATGGGGCTCCATGCTCAGGGTAGAATCTCTTTGTTCCTGTCTCTCTGCTACCCCCCTCGCCCCGCCACCCCATCGTTCTCTTTTTCTCTCTCAAATAAATAAACAAATAAAATCTTACAAAAAATGTATAAGTTGGAATTCCTCTTCTTAAAGGTAATAATTAATGGAAGGAGAGTTAGTTCTTAGTTTCTTGGTCAAATGAAGCTGATATTAATCGGTATTTCATAGTATTGTGAGATACCAGAAATAATGATGTTTGCATAGCACCAGACATAAAGTAGATAGTTAATAATTAGTGGTTATTATTTCTATTATTGCCATTACATTTATTCTTAGTCTTCTAGATTGTAGTCAAATATTAAAAAAACAAAAAAGTCCTCACAATCCCATGCATATAAGAATATCTCATGACTCCCACAGATACTGGTATGCCCATGTTTAGGAAGTATATTATCAGAGTGGAGAACATCTGACTTGTATGGTCAAGACAAGCAAGGTGATGTGTAAGGAAGGCCCTTTCCATACTACTCCTCAAATAAGACTCCCTGGAATCTCTGAGGACTTCACTGTAATGACCCTGGACTTTTAAACCCCTTTTCTAGGAGGTGATGTCATTTACATCCCTACCTGGGCAATGACAATGGCACAACCAACTTTTCCTTTCCAGACGCTGCTGCTCCTATCAGTGAGTGGGAACAAAAAAAGTCATTTGTCCATTTCTTCATTCATTAGATTTCCTCAGAGCCTTCTAAAGGCCCAGCATCCTGCTATTTATTGGGGACACATACCAAGACATAGTATTTACCCTCAAAGAACACACAAATGGAGGTGGGAGACAACAGGATGGAACAAACAAAAATCTGTATTTGAAAGACAGATTTTGAAGTCAGGCAGATTTACTGTCTAATTCAAGTCTTGCTTTGATCAAGCTGTTTGATTTGGGCAAGTAATTGTATGGCTCCCAGGCTTCTGCATTAAAATGGGAATAGTACCTGCCATGGGTCATTGAGAAGACCTCACGAACTAATTGAATGCTTAGAGCAGTGATTTGTACGCAGAGAGAGTATAGTAAATATTAACAGCAGTAGTAATAATGAAAAATGATTCTAATAACAATAATTATTATTTGATTATCCATTGGAAGTGTCTGAAGCAGACAGTACAGGGATGGGGGAGTGTATTGAAAATTGAGGCAGGAGAAGTAAGCAAAAGCCGAGTTATGAAGAGTTTTGCAGAGCCCAGGGGGGCAATGGAGGATCTTTTCAGAGTTTTAGAAAGAGGAGCTCTAAACAGAAGAAAACAACTTGGCCTTCCACTTCTGAAAAATTGCTTGCCCCTAGGGTGGAATTTTAAGTGCCTGCAAGCCCAGGATTGGTCTGTGCTCATGACCCACAGGTGTCCCCCTCCTTGATGTGTCGTGAAAAATTAAAATGAGGACAGTTCAGTCAACAGAGTGTCTGTGAAATTAATGAACCCCTTCGCCTTCAACACCTGGTAATTATATCTTTCAATTAAACCAACTCTCTAGCTGTCTACGATCTTATAAATTAACTTACAGCCTTACATCTTTGTAGGCAGCCGGATCTTTTCAGGCCTCAAATCTAAGAGGCCAGATATAAAGAGAGGTCAGGGAGGCTGAATGTTAGGACTCATTTCAAATGTAGGACTCTCTTTTTGTTACAGAGGGACCGGAGTTTCTTCCCTCTCAACTTGGCCTCCAGAAACAAAAATACTGTTTTCTATATAACTAATAATCAGCTTGAGCTATATTTCAGCATATCTCATGGCTCCCTAAAAAGGGGGAATTGAACTAATGCAGCCTGTTGAGTTTAGTTCAGATAAATTCATTAATTCATTAAATTTTTTGAGAGCAAGAATATTTTTTAGGAATTAGAAGAAATGCTCTGGGAGGGATGGATCATCTCTGTCATGGAGAAAAAATACAAACTGTGGTTTAAAAAACATTGAGTTCACATGTATATTCATTCATGTGTCTAACAGACAATTTTTCTGCTTTTAACATGAGCGATGCAGTACTGAAGATTATAAGAAAAGTACAGGAAGATTTAAGAGCATAGTGCAGGGTTCATTAAGGGGTCTAGAACTCAGTGAGTCACTCCAAGAAGTGGCATTTACACTGAGACCCATGGGCAGGGAGCACAAGGACAAAGGTATTAGGAAGAGAATAAAATTGCAGGCAGGAGTACATGGAGGGTTCATGGAACAGAGCTTGAACTGGAGTACAGCCTAAAATGGAGAGGTAATATGATGAAATAAAAAAGGCTCACACTATGAAAGGTCCTGTAATGGTTTGTAGGAGGTTTGGATTCTGTCTTAAAAGTAAGAGAAGCTGTGTAAGGATATTAAACTAAGAGTTTTCATGACCCTGTTGGTCATGGTATTTTTCACGTTATCTTTACACAATCACCATCCTGGCAGAGGCAGTAAGACCTGAAATGGAAAGACAGGTTTGAAGATTCGTATGAAATTTCAAGAGGACTAGAAAAAGGACAGTGGAGACAGAGGGAACTGTAGAGCCATAGAGTGGGTGACTGAGGGGATATGCATGGTGATGGGGAGAATATTTTTTAAATGCTTTCTAAGTAAAGTAAGTCAGATAGAGGAAGACGAACACTGTATGATCTCACTTATATGTGGAATTTTTAAAAAAAGACTCATAAAACAAAATAAAAAGATTGGTGGTTGCCAGAGGTAGAGGATAGGTATGAGAGAAATGGTGAAGATGGTCAAAAGGTACAAAGTTCCAGTTATACGTTCTGGGGATGTCATGTATAACATGGTGACTATAGCTAATAACACTGTATTGTATATTTGAAAACTGCTAAGAGAGTAGATCTTAAGAGTTATCATCATAAGCAAAAAGACTAACTTTGTGAGGTGACGGATGTAACTAAACATATTCTGGTGATCATTTCTCAGTATATACTTAGATCAAATCATGATGATGTACTCCTTAAACTTATACAAAGTTATATGTCAGTTATAGCTTAACAAAACTGGACAATAAAAATTAAAATTAATTATTTTAAATTTTAATTATTTTAATTATTTTATTTTTATTATTTATTTATTATTTATTTATTTTATTATTTTAATTATTTTAAATTATTTTAATTTTAAAAATTAAAATTAAATTTTGAAATGACTACTAGCTCCCTGGTTGAAGTTACATGTTACCAGCTACTCCTGGAAAAGGGTTCCCAAAAGAAAGATGGAAGAGCTCCTTAGTAGGGAAGTGGCTGTCACTTACTACAGGTCTGTCAAATGGATCATGGGGGCATTGTCTTCTCTGATATTCTTCAAATTGAGCTCAAGTATTGGAATCATTGTGTATGAGCCTTAGTCATCAGTCTAGTAATATATAACATATATTAACACATATAAATAACTCCTGGGATTTATGTAGAAAATATAAATATTTTTATAATTCTTATTTTCTTCTCTCATCCTAAAAAAATGCTCTAAAGCCTTGATTCAGGGAGGAGTAAAGAGAAATTAAAAGAGAGTTAAAATGAATTGGTACAAACTAAAGGTCAAAACCAGGCTTCTCCATTTGAACCCTCTGCTGTTCCCACAGGAACACGAACTTTTATGATCAGCTATAGGTATTTAAGGAACACTGACTATGTATGCAGATGCACTCTGACCTGTTAAGTTTGATCTTCTCAAATTCAAGATTTCATCAACTGATTAGTCTTCAAATCTCAGGAGATAAAAATACTCTTGAGAGGGACTACATTGGAGCAATCTATATAAGGGAAGCTCAACAAATGTTATTATAACCAACACTTAATGGGGCAAAGTATGGTAGTCCAGATCCAGGGCTCATGTTCTGAATGCTTATCTAGATTAAATATGGTGGAAAAGAACAGGAAGTGATCTGGGGGCATGAAAACATCTGATAAATCTCCAAATTTCTTTAAAATAAACGGCTTTGAAGTCAGCCATAGCTGGGTTGAAATCCTGCTTCTTAAGCTAAAGGCTACAGGCTATTTATCTAACTTCTCTGAGCCTCAGTTTTCCAATATATAAATAGGGTTAATGAAGAGGAATCAATAAAATAAAGTATGTGAAGTCCCTGATATAATATCTAGCATATACTTGTCACAATAACAGGAACTGTTTTTTTTCCTGTTTACTGGCACCTTGACTTGATGATATTCCCCTTATTTATCTTCAATGATTAATTCATGAATTACAGAAATTATAATGGCTTAATTAAAAACTTTTACTATTTTTCTCATGACTTTTATAATATAACCATATAATTGGCTAACATTGGCTAATTATTTACTATGTGCCAGGCATTGCACACTGTTTTGTATGCATTCGTCACTAGTTATGATTATAATAATTAGAGGATCTATAACTCCTCTTATAACCCACCTTTTTCTTTTTATTTATTTATTTATATATTTTTTAAAGATTTATTTATTTATTTATTTATTTATGATAGGCAGAGAGAGAGAGAGAGAGAGAGAGGCAGAGACACAAGAGGAGGGAGAAGCAGGCTCCATGCCGGGAGCCCGATGCGGGACTCGATCCCGGGACTCCAGGATCACGCCCTGGGCCAAAGGCAGGGGCCAAACCCAGGGATCCCCACCACCTATTTTGTTTTAAAGATGAGATCACTGAGTATCAGAGATGTCAAGTGAATTATCTAAGATCACGAAACTAAAAAAAATCCACAGAATAGGATTGAATGGGACTGAAAATCGTAGCTATTTGACCCAGCAAACTTGCATGAACTATTATTCATTTTTTAATATCCCTCAAAATATTAAACTTCTTTTAAATTTTTCCTATAACTAGTACTTTTCCTTAATTCAGACTTTATTGTTTTTACATTGGAGATTCCATATCTTTCAGTGTGAATCAATAAGCATTTTGGAGAATACAATGATGAGGTTTTTTTTTTTTTTGTTTTAGTTTTTTTGTTTTTTTTTTTTTAATAAGGGTATGTCTTGTATGTCTTTCATAAGCCAGAGGAAATGGCTGTATGAAAGGATTATCATTACCTATTTCTTCACTTTTCCAAAAGGAATGCAGGATCTGTATTGATGCTAGAACAATATCAGAACCTAGTTACCTTACAGGACACGTGTTGTGTGCAGCCACAGGTTTTACAAGCAGATGGCCTGTGCTAAACAGTGTTTGTATGAATTAGCTCTGGGAATAACTTCTGCTCGGGGTATAAAAGAAATTAGGAGGTGAGCCAAATTAAAATTAAGCAATAGGCCTATGCAAAATTAAACTCTTATGCCTCCTCTTCCTACTGTATGTGTACGCATGTACTAAATACAAACCTGTGCACACACACACCTATGCAAATGCATCCACACACGTGTCTTCTAAATCCACTCTATATTCCAGAGAAGTCAAAACAGTGTTTTCATGACATTCAAGATGCTGGACTAACAGACGGACCTGATGGATGTAAGACCTTGAGAAATTCACTTAACATTTCTGGGTCAAATATCTGTCATCCATAAAACAAGGCCACTGAGGAAGATTATCTTTGCTTCCTGTTTTATTTAATGTTGTAAGCACAGGAGTCTGAAAAACCTCAAACTACCTAATACTGCAGAATTGGACTATGTTCGCATAACTAATCTCCCAACATTCCCTGATCCTCCAATCTATAAATAATATTCCTGTCTACACAGCTTTGAAATATTGACTAAATCAATTATCAGACTGTACTAGTATGAAAAAAAAGTCATATTCAGGCTTTCTATACCTACATCCTCCATAAATTTACTCTTTCTCTACTCCTTAAACTTGAACTGGCCTTATGACCTATTCAGACCAAGAGACTGTCTTGGATTTGACATGGTGTAAGTCCCATAGCCTAGACATCAAAATGTTTTGTATGTTTCTACTCTTCTGTCTGAACCCTGAGAAGCTACCAAAGAAGCAAACCAAAACAAACCAAAGAAACCCCCCCAAAAAATTCCCTCCAAAAAACAATTTCAGTGTAATGTCCTGGAGGAAAAGAGTACACATGCAGCAGAACTGAGTCATGATACCTGAAGAGACAAACCAACACTCAGATGATATGACAGCTAACCGCAAATGCTTGAGTGTGCCCAAATAAAACCAGAAAAAAAATCTCTACTGAGCCCAGACTAAATTGTTGACCCAGAGAATTATGAGCTAAATTAACAGTTGTTTAAAGCCCAACTTTTTGGAATCATTTGTTACGCAGCCAAAGCCTACTGATATATGGAGCTTTCTACATGACTTTTATGAAGATCTTTACATGTTGTTCAAGACTTGGTTGGATTCTGTTTCTTCAATAAAGCCTACTCTTGTAATTTCAGGCTACATTGAACATATTCACTCATTGAACAAATACTTAGTGATTGCTCATTAGTATTTTACTGGTAATAAACTTTGGTACTTCATCACATTAAATACTGCCTGCACTAGATTATGTTAGCATTTTACCATATTAGGCTATTTCCTGTATCATAGCAACTCGATGGCAAAAATCCACATTTCCTAAACTTTTCTGTTAGCCCATTCAAATTAAGATTTTTACCAGTGAAAAGTATTGGCAAGATATCTAGAAAGTGCAAAAGAAAGAGAAGCCATTATCACTCTGGTAGTAGTAGATGGCAAGTGTAATATTTTGTCATTGACTTGCATATATTCTCCTATAAATTGCTTACTTCAATGGTCCTAGCATAGCATCTGAAATAATTGGCAGAAATTATCTGATATTTTTGTACTCCTTGGATTTCCAAGTGGTATCAGTCTCTTCCCTGACCATTTCTATTTCTACCTGTCTTCCAAAGGTTTTGTCAGAATTTAATTCCCTGTATTAAATTCTTTCCTGTTTGAAATACCTATATTGGCTCCTACTTTCCACATTGAACCCTTGAGAGGTTTTCCAATATATATACTTTTTAAAAACATATAATTATTTAGAGGTAATATTTGTCAAGTAAGTAACTGTAAATAATATGGTTCATCACTCTAATTTTCTTTAGAAAATGGGTAGACTGAGATCCAGAGAAATGAAATGACTTATCCAAGTCCATCCTGATATACTGTCAGAGTTGCTATGGTCATTGATTGGCATAATCAGACCTGCAAACTTACAACTTAGAATAAAACACAGAGTCAGATGTCCACTTAATAATAGCACAGGTTCTGTGGAGGGCAATGAAGCAGAGCTAGGACTGAGTGGAAAGTAGGGGGCAGTAAGAGTGCCGGGTTTCCAGAACATCCAACCCACTCAAGCAGAACAGCTTCATTTCAATCTAATGTATGTATATGGCTTCCTTTTAGTATTTTATTAATAAATAGATAAAATGGATTAAAATACTTTTCAAACAATTGTATTGATTGGGCAATATGTCACTTACAGCATTAGACATGATTGACAATAGAGTAGGTGACACATTTTTTTACAACTATTCTTTGAACAGACTTTTCTTTTTTGAAGGAATAGATGACATATAATAAGCTGCATATACAGCTAGCTGTATATGTACGCATCAAACCATCACCACAATCAAAATCACAAATATTTCCGTCACTTTCAAAAGCTTTCCTGTACCCTTGGTAATCCATCGTTACTCTACACCTATTCTCAAGAAACCCCTGATCTGATTTCTGTCACTGTGCATTAGTTTGCATTTTCTAGAATGCAATTATTTAAATGGAATCATACACAGTGTACTTTTCTCTGATATCTTTCACTCAGCATAACATTTTTGAGATTCCTCCATGTTTTTTGTACACATCATTAGTTTGTTCCTTTGTATCACAGAGAAAATATTCAGTTGCATAAATGTACAAGAATCTATTTATTCATTGATCTGCAAGAGGGACATTTGGATTTTCAAATTTTCAAGTTTTTTGACCATTACAGAAAAAGGCTGTTATACACATTCATGTTCAAATATTTGTGTGGACATATGATTTCATTTATTTGAGATAAATCTAGAGAATATGAATATCTAGGTCTCATGGCAGGTGTGCATTTAACTTTGTAAGATCCAAAAACCTGTTTCTGAGGTGGTTGTAGGTTGCACCGCATACTAATATTTAACATTTTTGTTCTTTTTAGTTTGAGCTATTCTGGTAGTCAATAGTATCTCATTTAAAAAATAACTAAAGGCCATACTTTAGATTCTTTTAGTTTTCACCTAATGTCTTTTTTGTTTGCTTTGCAAGTGCTCAGGAACCCACTTAGGATAGCATATTATATCTAGTTATCATATCTACTTAGGCTCATCTTGGCAGTAACAGCTCCTCAGACTGTTTTTGACCTTCATGATTTTCAGTACTGGTCAGGAATTTTATAAAATGTTCTTTATTTGGGATTTGTCTGACGTTTTCAAGATTAGTTGGAATGGCAGTTCATGATTAAAGAGGAATTATGGGTGTTGAGGTGGAGACCACAAGGGTGAAGCATCATTCTTATCACATCATATCAAGAGTACATGCCATCAACATGATTTGTTACTACTGATGTGAATTTTGATTATCTGGCTGAGGTAAGTTTCTTCATGGCGAGGTTACCCCCTCCCCTTTTAATATCACACTCTCTGGAAGGAAAATACTGTGTGCAGCCCACACTTAAGGAGTTGGGAGTTATGCTTTATCACCTTGGAGTTTTACACAAATTATTTTGAATTGCTCTGCATTGAAGATCTACTATCTCCAGTTTCCTTATTTATTTATTCAATCAGTTATTTGTATCAGGTATTTTTATTTTGTTATTCTTCTCTGTCCCTTTGTTACTAAATGCCACTGATGGTATGTAATTTCAGTAAGATTTGATAGCAGTAGCCTATTTTATGTCTGTTCCTGAAATCTAATACTGTGCATGGAACTTAGTATGTGCTTGGTAAATCTATGTCAGTGAATGAACTAAATCCAGAAGTAAAGTATCTATTATTGAACTCAAAGTCCTAGTGAGGGAAGAACAAATCTTTAGCATCAAAAAGCTTTCAGTGGGATACTGACTCGAATATTAATCACAATGATACAAATAGTCGTGTTATTCGAGCATTTAATATGTGAAAATCACCATGAAAGTGTTGTACTATATTAACTCAATTAGCACTAACAAAGCCCCCATCATACACTTGAAACTGAAGTCCAGAGAAGTTAATTGAATTGCCCAAGATGTTACAGCTGATTAATAGCAGAATCAGATTTCAATCTCAAATTCTGATTTTCTTACAAACTCTGCCCTTAACCATTGCCCTGTACAACAGTGCTTCTGTTGCCAGTTGGTAGTGGCAAATGCACGATACTAAGCTATTGAAAGAATATTAATTGAAGCAGCTGATGATTTTCAAACCAAAGACTTAGTTTAGAATCAGGCTGTACCATGCAACAGCTCTGTGAAATTATACAGTAGCCTTCAACTTGTTGAACTTCAACTCGCTAAATCTGAAAAAAAGAAATAAAAGGGAAATAACACTCTTTATGTTCTTAATTAGGATGAAATGTGATTCACTGCATTTAGTTAATAGTGTTCTTTCCTTTAATTCCTTAACGTAGCTTGGAGAAAATGAAAATCGGTAAGGTTTTCTGCCCTCCCTTCAACATTTTATTTCCTTATTTTTCTCTCTGAGCTTCTTTGTTTAGTTGCCTAAGAATGATTGTCCATGAGACATCAAGTTCTATATGGCTGGCTAAAGAGAAAGGAATAAAATTTGTTAATGTTAAACCTATATTGATCCCATAACTTCACTGGAGGACCTGGGATAATCCCATCATTATGAGCCACAGAATTTGTTCTTTAGCAGAAAGAGAAGATCTTGATAATAGTAAGTTGCAGCTGATACAACATGACCATCACCTTTAACGGTAGGTTTGGAGTGGTCAAATGGGGTAGTTCAGCATAGAGTGTAAGACTCTGGAATAAGATAGACATATGTCAGCATTACTACTTCCTTATCTGGAAAACTGAGATTAAAAGCAACCATCAACATTAAAAGATTTTTATAAGTTTATATATGTATTCAGCAGATACTGATTGAATCCTCTTCTAGGAAAATAAGATAAAGCAATGAACAAGGAAGATGAAAATCCCTATGGCCAAGAAAGAAGGAAAATGAAATTCATAAGCCCAGCGGCTGGGAGGTTGATAGATGAAGTAGTGGGATATTATGGACATTCTTTCCCGATTGTGGCAAAAAAAGTAAATGTTTTAAGGAATTCTAGTAGACAGGATAATTAATGCTATGTTATGGAAATAAACAGGTTCCAAACTTTAATAGCTTAACATAGCAAAAGTTTATTTCTTGCTCACAACACATTCCAACAAGTCAGTGTAGCATGGAGGCTTTGGAAAGGAGACTCTGATCCATAATATCATTCGGGGACCAAGGGCTGACAGGGAAGCTGTAATCTTCAGTAATCTTCAGGGAACATGGTACCAAAAAGTGACCTGAGCATTTGTACCCTTCCAGCCGATAGGGAACAAGACGGAGTGGGAGACCATGCAGGACATTTTATGGGTACTCCTGGGTAGGACAGTATTCAATCACATGGCTCCAATTAACTACAAGTTAGGTTGGGAAATGTGGTTTTGCTTGTGCTCAAGAGGAAAATGAAACAGGTTGGGTAAACTCATGGTATTGTCTGTATCTCAGGAACCAAATGGGATAATGTTTGTAAAGCACCTGGCACTGCCTGGCACATAATAAAACTTCAATAAATGGTAGCTATTACTACTACTGGGATTTTAATTTGTTAGAATATAATGCACTTTCACTGAATTCAGGTAATTACAGAATGGAACATTTTGCTCTGTGTCAACCCATTTGATTATAAGAATGGCAATACCATATTACATTTGCATTACATTTTATTGTTTATGAAGCACTTACATAGATATGATCTCATTTTGTTTTCATTTTTTTCTTCCCGGTACCATATGAAATAGGTAGATAATATTCCTACTTTAAATATGATCAAATGTGCTCAGAGAGTGTTATATTATGGCCAAGATATCACAGCTAATAAATGATAGCAACAGGATTCAAATTCAGTTTTGTTTAAGCTGTAAGGTCAAGGTTTATCTCATTGCACCATGCTGCCCAAATCACTAAAATCCACAACTGTTCTCTATTGTTGAAAGTTTCACTATCATGCCAGCAAAATCTGGACTATTCTGTGAGTTCCCGAGTTTGTTCTTTCTTATGATCATGAGATATCTTTCATAAGTTCTTAACAGTGCACTTCTTACTTTGGGAGGATGCACAGTTCCAAAGAAATGAACATTTAAGTTTTGGGATACCATATATTAAGGATGTTGAAAAAACTAGATCATGTCCAGAAAAGAAAAAGTAAGAACATGAGAAGATCTGAAAAGAATATGAAATAAGTAATTTGTGATAATCTGTATCTATTTGTGTAGCAGGATAAAAGATCAAGAAAAGATTCAGATCAAATATTTGAAGGATCACAGAGGAGGGTGCAGTTCTGCACCCCCAACATCTCTAGATCTATGAATCGTTGAAGGATGTGTTTTTCTTCTTTACGTACCTACTGCTTCGTCCAGTGCCCAGCATAGAGCAGGGATTTAGAAAACACTAAGAGGTGGGCTGAGTTTCTTTCTGATGCACAGGATGAAGCTATTTGTTAGAAGGAACAAGTGTCATCTCCTCGTAAAGAAGGGATGTTGAAGGAAAAGTGCTGTATGATAATGGCATAGGGTAGCTTATGAGGTCGTGAGCCCCTCTTCTCTGGAAGCAAGTAAATGTATATCCATAATTCCTGCATGAAGCAGGGAATTGTTAATCAATCTCAGACTCTCTTGACTCTAAAATGCTCTCAATATTTTGACACAATGTCATTTCATAAAAGACACTTGGATGACTATGTGGAATGTGATTCTTCCTTCATGTGTCCACAACTGAGATGCTCAGTAACAACAACCAACAAATTTCTCTTGGGGAAAGCAAGAAATCTTCCACTGGATCTTCCTGGACTGTCTTATTATTAGCTTCGTATGTCCTATCTTTGTGCTCCATTTTATCTTTCTCACCACATACAGCCCCCTTTCCCCACGGAAGACATCTAATTATTTCTTGAATGTCCCCAGTGTTTTTCTATATTATTTTCTTGGCCTAAAAGATATCTGCTGTTAGGTCTTCTCACACTCTAATGATGTTCTGTGTCACAAAATACCCTTTTATTCCATTTTTAATAAATATTTCCTAAATTTATTATGGTTATACTTTTACTTCCCCTACTACTACAGCCCCACATAGGTGAGAATAAATTTTCCTCTTGATATATCTAAGCTATCATCAATTAAAATGCACCTTTCTCTGGCCACATATTACCATTAACAACCTTTTGGGTTCCAACAGCAATCATATAATATTTCCCAAATAGCCTCTGTAAGTATTGTCTTATTTGGCCTCTAAAGGTCCAGTGAGTCACACAACATAAATCTAATTTTCCCATTTGGCAGATAAGAAAATTGAAGCAGAGTGAGATGAAATGACTAATCCAAAGTGAGCCAGCTTATTTCTGGAAATTTCAGAAATAGAATCCACATCTTATTATTCTTGCCCCTGTGCTTTCTCCTTCTGCATGGTATCTTCTAGGGTCTCTTTCATCTCCATGCTTCTTGATGGCATGACTTGCCTTTGCTTACTCCTTCATAAGGATTCTTTCTTTATTTCTGTTGTCCTTTCATTTGGGAAACATTGCATATTGGCAGGTAAATGGAAACACAGGGACAAACGTGAGACCCTCATTGAGAACCTGGGCATTTCTTTTACAAGGTGTGGTTTTAATGGAAATAGTTTTTCTATCCTATGTGGTGGATGAAATTTTCATCCTAGCACTGGGTGTTTTTCTGTATGTTGGTATATTGAACACCAATAAAAGTTAATTAAAAAAAAAATAAATAAAAAAAAAAAAAAGAAATTTTCATCCTAGGATCAGGATGGCTGCTTCGGATCTAGTGGAGAGGGATAAATGAGTAGATCCCAGAGTAAGGGTGTCCTGATGAAGATGATCCCCTGACACTCCCTACAGTCTGCTTCATAAAACTTCTCAAGCTAAAATGTACACCTACCTTTAGAGTCTAGCCATCACACAGACTGTGGATCCTTGGAAGAAAGAGTATGCAAGCTCTTACACTGGGGAATAGGACCTGACTGAAGCAGCGTGGACTGTTTACAGCCCGGGGGATGGCATCATGGATTAGGGGGGCAGGAAATAGACAATGCAGGGGACAAAAGGTAATGGTCTTGGTCTCGGCTAAGCCCGTGTGCTGTCCAGGGTTCTGATCAAACATCATCTCTCCATTTGACCTGTGGTCTTGAATTCTATTTATCAATGGAAACCCAACTCACTTTTCTACTGATTCTGTGTTGACATTTGCTTATAAGTACTTTTCAAATGTCCAAATAAATTAAACCCTTTGCGATTCCACCCTCCATGATAAAGGCCTTAATTTAGTTTCTGATTCAAATCTTCTTAGTCTAGACATGGCTGTTGTTTGAAACTTGAGCTACTTCGTACTCCACTTCAGCCCTAACTTAAGCCTATCTCTTGATTTAGCCATTTTATTGTCGGGAGAACAATTGTTTGGTACCTACCATGTATCAAACGATGCTAGCTAGGGTTTGGAGGTTTCATCGCATCTACTGCCTCCTTATTCAAAATGGAGCAAAATGTATTCAAGATTCGCTTTTGTTTTGCTGCCTGATTTTCCAAAGTGATTAGTAACTGGAAATTCAAAACTACAATGATTCATGACACCCTAGGCTGAAAGAATTTTTTACTTCACTATCTTCTTCTGTACACTTTAACATAAGATTCTAACCTATAATCATGAAGCAGGACAATGGCGATAAGGACACAGGATTTGGACTCAAACAGTGTCCTACTGTATCAACTTTGTATCAACCCCTCATTATTCTTGTAAGCTTTGGCAATTTTGTCACCTGATGCCTCAATTTTCTCCTTTGTAAAACAGCTGTGCAATAATCACTCTATAGTGTTATGTGGCAGTCAAATGTGATAATTAACGGAAGGTGCAGAATGAGGCATATAGTAAGTGCTCAACAAATGGTAAAATATTACTATATATGACTCCTTTATCATTTTTCTCTTACTTCAGACAGTCTTTGCCACTCTAAAATTCATAGTACATAGTCATCGTGTATTTTATCATTTCCCCTGCATTTTACATTTATAATCTTATTTCCTTCTCCTGATGGGGACCTATAAATTTTCTATTCAAGTAATCCCTTCCAATATACTTTCATATATCTATTTACATATATGAAAGTCTTACAAATATATGGCTTGTGGAGTGGGTGTATGGCATTTAAATTATGACAAGTCATATTACATTATAAATATTGCTTTCATAGTTTTTTTCCTTAATATTCTATTTTGAGGAACAAACCACATCACCACATACACAGTTGAGTTCTTCTGATCATTACATAGTATAAATTGTAGGTATGTACTTCATTTTATTAATCTGCTCTTTTATTGATAGACATAGATTGCACCCAACTCTTTACCACCTCATATGAAGAAAAGGGCAGTGTACCATAAAATACATGGCTCTTAGTGGACCCATAAAAGCTTTTCTGGGAGGTACACATAAGAGCCCAACTGGTAATATTTCAAAGTATGAACAAAACTCATAGGATGAAATGCTAAAAATGGAGTAAAATATTTTACTTAGCTACTTGGGATGGGATGGGTTCCATATGGGATGAAGGGAACATGACTTTTTTTTTTTTCCCCAAGTGGCTTATTAGCTTATTAACTCACATCAGCAGTTCATGAAGGTTCCCATTTGACCTATCATCACAAGCACGCTGGATCAGGTTTTCTAACGGCTGCCATCCTGATTGTGTAAAATCACATCTTGTTACTGTTGTAATTTGCATTACTCTGGTCAGTACAGAGGTTGAACATTTCTTCCAAGTAAGCAGTCTTTCAAGTTTCTCCTCATGTGCTCTTCACATAATTAGTCCACTTTTCTTTTGGGTTTCATAACCTTTTCTTGCTGTATTGCAGGAATTTTAATTAATTCTTTTTCAGTTATTAATTTGGCAATTATCTTCTCTGAGACTGGCACCTGTCTGTTAACTTTGTCTATGCTACCTTTTGTTAAAAAGTTATATTTAATTTTTGGTGTATTAAAATCCACCAATGTTTTCCTTTGTGGTTCATGATTTTTAGGTCTTGATTTTAGAAGTGCTTCCTAATCTTAAGGTCATAAAGATATCCCCCTTTTAAACTTGTATTACATATCCCCATTTAGGAAGGTAATCCACCTGGAGTTCACTCATGTATAGATTGTGTTGTAAAGTCAAGCTGCCTTTTACATCATTAAAGTCATCGGCTTTGTGCCTCTGGTTGTGAAAAGAGGTGCAAGGCAGGCAGATAAGATACCCATCAGGTATGAGTAAAATTTATTTCTGTAACTTAATCTAGTCTAACTATAATTCTTTTATGATATCCAAAAAGCTCTGACAATCTCAGAGTTCAATCTCAGGGTTTTCTTTATAATTTTTAGTACTTTTATATCTCTAACCAATCATGTGGATAAAAAGAACTTTAATTGAAAGTCAGAGATCTAGCTTTCTGCATTGCCTTGGCCACTAGCATTGTTGTTGTTGAAGTTAGGATACACACTTGTAAGATGCAGGATAATGGAGCAGATTAAGAACACAGATTTTAAAAATCAGAACAATAAAGACTAATTTTAATTCTGATTCAGTCCCTCATTATTCCTGTAACCTTGGCAAGTATTCCCCATTAAGCCTCAATTTCCTCATCTATAAACTAGATATGAAATACTTATACTGGTTTGTGAAAGTTGAACAGGCTTTATTCATTATTGAACTTGTAATTAAAAAAATATTTAAATTCCAGTTAGCATACAGCATATTCAGGTGTACAATATAGTGATTCAACATTTCCATACAACACCTGGTGTTCATCACAAGTGCCCTCCTTAATTCTTATCACCTATTTAACTCATCCCCACACCCACTTCCCTTTTGATAACCATCAGTTTGTTCTCCATACTTGAGAGTCTTTTTCTTGGTTTGCCTCTCTTTTATTTCTCTTTGCTCATTTGTTTTGTTTCTTAAAGTCCATATATGAGTGAAATCATATGGTATTTGTCTTTCTCTGACTTATTTATCTTAGTATATCTTCAAGTATGTTGTTTGCAAATGACAAGATTTCATTCTTTTTTAAAATGGCTGCATAATATTCCTGTGTGTGTGTGTCTGTGTACCACATCTTTTGAGATTCCTATTCAATTTCCAGTGAGTAATCAAAACTACAATGAGATATCACCTCACACATGTCAGAATGGCTAAAATCAATAATGCAAGAAACAATAGGTGTCAGCAAGAATGTAGAGAAAGGGGAACCCTCGTGCACCATGCACTGTTGGTGGGAATGCAAGCTGCTGCAGCCACTCTGGAAAGCAGTCTGGAGGTTCCTCAAAAAGTTAAACTAGAGCTACCCTACGATCAAGCAATTGCAAAACTGGGTATTCACCCAAAGAATACAAAAATACTAATTCAAAGGGATACATGCACCCCATTGTTTATAGCAACATTATGAACAATAGCCAAATTATGGAAACAACCCAAGTTTCTGTCAAATGAATAGATAAGGAAGATGTGGTGTATATATGCAATGTAATATTACTCAGCCATGAAAGAGATTGAAATCTTGCCATTTGCAAGGGCATGGATAGAGTTAGAAAGTATAATGCTGAGTGAAGTGAGATAAAGACAAATACCATATGATTTCACTATGTGCAAATGAAGAAATAAACCGAACTTGTACAGTTTTGTTATCAGAGTCACAATGCCTGGTGTAGGTCTTCGGTATTTGTTGGTTGAATCATAAGTCATAGCTTAGATTTTAGGCTATATTTTACTTCTTAAAACCTTCTGATTTTCCATTTATTAGTAATTCCAGCTAATGTGTACAAAGCTTACACTTACAGACACTGCTCTCCATCCTTTGTATATTTAATTTATTCTCATAGCAATTCTCTGATATAGGTTCCCAAAATGATCCCATCTTACAGATGAGAAAACTAAGGCAAAGAGATTATATAACTTGCTAGGGTTATATAGCTAGTAAACAGTAAAGCCCATATTGAACCCAGACACTTTGGCCTCTAAGTTTATGTTCAAACCATTGCATGTGGCTGCTTTTCTTTAGAGTCTGAATACTTGATTATTGAGGGCCTATAATTTGAGCTTAAATATGAGCTCTGCCTCCTACTAACTGTGTGATCATAAACAAGTGTCTTAACCATACTAAGCTTTGATTTTATTTTCTGAGAAATAGGAAAACAAATCACCCAGACTCACAGAGTTCTTGTGAGGGCTAAATGAGATAATCCACATGAGCCACTTATTACAATAAACACCCAATACACATTTTTAATACTAGCATTATTACAACTATACGTGTGTTTTATTTTGCCCGTAATCGAAATAGCTAAGTAAAATATTTTACTTTTTTAGCATTTGAAATACTCAACGTACATTCAAAATGTAGAATGGTAAATTTTCTCTAGAAATTTCAGATCTGCTAAATGGCATAGTGCAAGAAATACTCCTATACCAGCGTGAATATGCCACCACATAGATCGATATCTAACATACTGGTTTCTAAGGAAAGACAGCTTAGCCTGTCTAGACCTTATAAAGGAAGGGGGAGTACTAGGTTCTATTCTTGTCTTATTCTGATTCTGACCATCTATGAGTCTGTACTAAAGATCAGGTTATCGGGGTGAGAGTTAAGTAGCAATGATCTTAGACTGTTTTAATTCTATTTTTACTTCTATAAGAGTAGATCTCAATATCTCCCTGGGCTACCCTTGTCTCCTCTTCCCCACCAACTCTGACCAAGGTCATCTTGCTCTCTTTGGAGGCTCAAGCCTCCTGCCACTGCTTTAATGGCTGTGGCAAGCAGAGAGCAAGTTATGAATTTGAAGTGTCTGTCAGCTACTAAAAGCCTGTGAATTAGTGTTTCCTGCCCTTGTCTGCTAGGCAGCACACTTTCATGGAGAAAGAGTTTATCCTTGTGAAAGGGCTGACCTGCCACTAATCTGCTCTGCTATGCCGGGCCCAGCACCCGTCCTTCATGTCCACCATGGAGATGTCCTCTCTGTCTCAGACAGGGCTCTCCCCAGTTCCCGTGTCATATTCAGTCTTCTACCAAGTCAGAGGAGTTTTTCAAAAAAGAGGTTATTCTCAGTTTAAAAACTTCCATGAATTTTGTATCAAAGGACATCCCTAACATGTTTCCGCTCAGAAATCTTGAGTCTCTCCACTTTCCTGGCCCTTATTCTTTCTGCTTTGTCAGGTTTATTTTGGGGCTCTATGAGTCTGTATACTTTCCCTGGGACTGCTGGGGAACATGTACTCTACTCTTAGTGCTTTGTACCATTATGTCCCCTTGATAGCAGATGTTCTGCAAGTCATTTGCACTCCAAAATATGACTTCAATTTATGGCAAGATGGGCATTTGTCTCTTATAAAGAAGTTTTAGGAATCACTGAGCACTTGCAAAGTGTACTATTTAGGGAGGAGAGCATTGATTGAGGGATAATTATCACATCATTGCCTACCGTCATGTAAATTCCTGCAGAACTTTGTACAACCTTTAGTGGTGTTCCAAGCATTATCCTATCATTTACTCAATGTAATCTCACACAATCTTTTGTTTCTGGAGAAATGCTTGAAAAGTTTCACTTTCCCTACTTTATAGATTTATAAATTGAGGCTTAGATTAGCTCATGAGTAGTACATGCCTGGTGCTCTTTACCTCTGGAGCATGGAATATTTCATAGACTTGGACAATGTTCCCTTGTTCCCTTGAGCTATCTCCTGGCAATTGTTCCAAGTACTCAAAAAAATCAGGGGCAGCCCCCGTGGCGCAGCGGTTTAGCGCTGCCTGCAGCCCAGGACGTGATCCTGGAGACCCTGGATCGAGTCCCACGTCGGGCTCTCTGCATGGAGCCTGCTTCTCCCTTTGCCTGTGTCTCTGCCTCTCTCTCTCTCTCTCTCTGTCTCTATGAATAAATAAATAAAATCTTTTAAAAAAAACCCAGAATCGATCATGCTATAATCAAGTATCCTAAGCTCCTTCTCTATCGTAGGGAGTTGTCTGTGCTGCCGGACGCAGGTTATAACATTTAAGAACATATATAAGGAAACCATATAATGTTTGTCCTTCTCCGATTGGCTTATTTCACTCAGCATAATACCCTCCAGTTCCATCCATGTTGAAGCAAATGGTGGGTATTTGTCATTTCTAATGGCTGAGGAATATCCCATTGTATACATAGACCACATCTTCCTTATCCGTCATCTGTCAATGGACACCGAGGCTCCTTCCACAGTTTGGCTATTGTGGACATTGCTGCTATGAACATTGGGGGACAGGTGTCCCGGCTTTTCATTGCATCTGTATCTTTGGGGTAAATTCCCAGCAGTGCAATTGCTGGGTCGTAGGGCAGGTCTATTTTTAACTCTTTGAGGAACCTCCACACAGTTTTCCAGAGTGGTTGCCCCAGTTCCCATTCCCACCAACAGTGTAAGAGGGTTCCCTTTTCTCGGCATCCTCTCCAACATTTGTTGTTTCTGGTCGTGTTAATTTTCCCCATTCTCACTGGTGTGAGGTGGGATCTCATTGTGGTTTTGATTTGTATTTTCCTGATGGCAAGTGATGCAGAGCATTTTCTCATGTGCATGTTGGCCATGTCCATGTCTTCCTCTGTGAGATTTCTCTTCATGACTTTTGCTTTGATCGGATTGTTTGTTTCTTTGCTGTTGAGTTTAATAAGGTCTTTATAGACCTTGAATATTAGCCCTTTATTGATAGAGAACTGGAGGGCATTATGCTGAGTGAAGTAAGTAAATCAGAGAAGGACAAACACTATATGGTTTTATTCATTTGGGAAATATAAAAAATAGTGAAGGGGAATAAAGGGGAAAGGAGAGAATATGAGTGGGAAATATCAGAGAGGGTGACAAACCATGAGAGACTCCTAACTCTGGGAAATGAACAAGGGGTCGTGGAAAGGGAGGTGGGTGGGGGTGGGGGTGACTGGGTGACGGGCACTGAGGGGGACACTTGACAGGATGAGCACTGGGTATTATGCTATATGTTGGCAAATCAAACTCCAATTAAAAAAATACAAAAAAAAAGAATGTTTAAAACGATATAATATTTCCAGAAGAAGATCTCAGAGCATTTTCAACTTAAGTATAGTCATTTCTTTAAGCCACAGAAACAATGAGACCAGACATGAGGAAAGCACCATGCTGGACAAAGTAGAGAATCAGTCCTTGGAGTTAGAAACCTCTAAAAGTCAACTACTCACAAGAGCTGGCTGGTTGTATCTTTAGCGTAATAGGGGACTGATGTGACAGCAACCAATACCCTGCATTTAACTCACGTGAAGTTTCCCTAATGGCAAGCTATTCTTGTCTGAGACCTAACAGGGATGGAATAAGTCCTTTTTACAAAACACAGAACAGAAAGTCAGGAGAGCACTAAGGAAATTCACCCTGACATGGTCAAGGCTGAGAGTCAACTTATATAAGTTTGTTTATATTAACCTAATGCTCGTAGGGGTGCTCCTTTTGAACTGTTGCCCGTCTGTGTCCTGTATCTGACAGTTACCACAGTCTGCTGCAACCCCTCACAAGAATTTAGCACTGGTTCTCAATCTTATTTCACAGAGGCAAACTGGATTGCCTGTTTAAAATGCCAATCTTGGACTGTATTTCCAGACATTTGAAAATTTTTACTTTACATTTCTAATAAGCAGCTCAGGTGATTTTGATGTATATAGTTCACATTCTACACATTGAGAAACAATTCATTGCTCATTGACCTTGAATTAGGTGACATATTTGGATGGGGCAGGGGGGAAGCTTGTTAAATTTATGAAATAATATTATTTACTTAGCACTTCACAATGTACTTTTATATATATTATCTCACATAATACATCAACCATGAGTTTCATAAAATGAATATTTGTATCTTCATTTTGTTTTTCAAATGATAACTCAGATGAAGTATGCCCAAGGCTACATGACCAGTAAGTATTTGAGATAAGACAAGAATGCAAGAGTTTTTTCTCTAAGGCCAGTTGTCAATGCTGGCAGTATGTCCAGCATCACCTAATGAGCTTTTGAAATATGCTCATGCATAGGTGCAAACCAGACTACACAATCACAGATTTGTTTTATTCACTCATGCTTTGATGTTTTCTAAAAGTCTTCTTCTGAATAGTTTTAAAACCAGAGGTGAGAATTACCAGAATTTAGATAATGACTCTATCCATGTACATATATACCTAATATTCAAGAGCAAGGATCTTCTCCATGAACCCAAATGCATTGTCTCTGGCAGAGGCCAGATAAACAGATCTCAGCTCTGGCTAAGGTCCAGCATAATGAAGTGACTTTGGGCTCTAGGGACAGTTGTTGACATGGCCCTCCTCTGGCCTCACTTTTGCAAACTTCATTCATGTAATTAATGCAACTGCTTCTCTGACTCCCTCTGAGAACTTCAGGCGCTGAACCCCATTGCCTCAGCAGTTAGTACAGTCTTTCCTGGATCCCTTCTCTGTGCCTAAAAGATGACCCCTCCAGAGTAGAACTGGGAAAGGGTTTACTTTTTTCACTTCCTGGGAAACTAGAGCATCACTGGCATTTTTACCCCTCGCATTCTCCTCTGGGCTTGTTGGAGCAGAAATCCCATGTGCCAGTGGACAGGCACTTCACCTTTTCTTTAAATGAATGTGACTTGTCTAATTATAAAAACAATACATGCTAATTATTTTTTTACAAGATTGTATTTATTTATTCATGAGACAGAGAGAGAGAGAGAGAGAGAGAGAGAGAGAGAGGCAGACACACAGGCAGAGGCAGAAGCAGGCTCCATGCAGGGAGCCTGACATGGGACTCAATTCCGGGACTCCAGGATCAGGCCCTGGGGTGAAGGTGGCGCTAAACCACTGAGCCACCCAGGCTGCCCATGAAATGCAACGAATTCTGACCCGAAAAGAAAATAAAAGCAAAATTTGTTCCCCTAATCCCATATCTTTATCATTATATGAACAACCCTTTAGATATCTCTCCAGCTGTATGTAAAACAGAAATGCACACAAAACATCCACGATACAAATTTCATTACATCAAAGCAATTCTTGGAATTTAATCATTGCTCAATAAACATTTGTTGCATTCATAAACACTCAGGCATACTTACCTATAACCTGCTCTTCCACTTATCAAAAATTCCTAAACTTCTTTTCTTGCAATTACATATAGGTTTACATCATTATTTTTTAAAAAACCTTATAAATCTATTGAACTGTTATGGTGTATTCAACTAGTTTCCTGAGTAATATTTCGCTTACTTCCAGTTTGTCAATATTTCAATCTCTTTCTACCCCTTCCCTCCCTCTCTTTTTTCTTCCCTCCCTCCCTCCTATTCTTATGCAAACTGTTCCTTATAATTTATTTCTGGAGTAGAATCATTGGGTTAAAGGATCTGCACATCTTCAGTTTGATCTATGTTGTCAGACTGCCCTCCAGAAATGGTGCTCTCATTTATCCTTCCACCAACACGCACTGCCATTTTAAACACGTTCTGCTCCATCATGTATCACAGCAAAAAGACCCAATGGGTTAGAGGATAAGTGGATGTTAAAAGCAATGTCTTTCCTCTCAGTTTGTCCCTTTAAAACAACAACCCAGAGAGGTCCCACAGGAAGTTATTATATCTTTCAGGTTCAGCTAGTGGCCACTTAGAATCTAGAGAGCAAGAAAACTATAGCTCTAGGTATTTAGGACACCATGCTTTTTAAAACATTACTTCCACTGCTCTGAACCATCCTTAATTGAGTGTAGAGATGAAGAAAAGGATGTAGCAACAAGGAGAAGGGTACATTGCATTTTCTCATGAAAACTAAATTCAATTATTATGCACATTAGATGATGGCTTGACTCTAACTTAAAAAGAGATGGAATCTATCAAATAGCCGTTTGACCTTGAACAACATATTTAAGCTGGATAACAAGTCATGCGTGAAAGCAGCAATGGTTTTCATTGGGGACTTAGTATGAAAATCTTCCATGGTGAAGCTCTCTGGTCTTAGTCTTCAGGCAATGTGGTAGAGTGGTAGAGAACTTCCACAGTACAATGACCTGAATTTATGTGCCTGTTTCTAAACTTGTTTTTTGTTAGATCTTGAGTAATTTACTTAAATTCTCCAGGCCTTTTCTTCTTTTTCATATACATACACGCACATACACCTTAAAAGTGTTTCAAAGCTTCAGCTAGTTTTGGCACAGAACACTCTAGAGGAGTGTTGAACAGATACTGAAACTGTCAGTAAATGAGAGGTATTATAATTCATGTGTTAAGTAATGTGTCTACGAGAACACTGCACTTGAGGTTTGAAGGGTTCAAGTCTAAATTTTACCATTTACCAAATGTGTGGCTTTGAAGAAGTCACTCTGTTGAGAATGAAGCAAAGTCAAAGAAAATGCTGAATCCTTATTTTTTCCTCTTCTGTAAACTGGCATTCACAGAGTATCCTCTGTCCAGCTCAAGATATATTGGTGAACTCCAGAACTGAAATACATAAAATATGCAAAAATCTGTTAGACCTATAAATTTCAATAGGAATATTAAGGATTTAGAATTACATTTCCAATACTACCAAGATGGTTCCTTTACAGCTCTATATTTCCAGGATTCCTTAGTTTTAAGACATCATAAGAAGATGGACGGTCTAGCCTCATCTATGCTTGTGTGTTTGTGGGTGCAAAACATGTATACCAGGGAGAGAAAGGGAGTTAGCAGAATGTCACAGCTAGAGATAAGACTGTCACTTACTAGCTGCATATACACAGATAATCATCTAAATTTTCTCAGTCTGAGTTTTTTCATAAGGAAAAAAATGATGATGGCAAATGAATTCATGTAACTGTATATGATTATCATGATCACAAGCACAAAACAAGCACTAAAAAGCTACTACTCATTGAGCACAAATTATGTGGCAGATACTAACACTTGTGTTTCCTCTCATTTAATAGCTCCTAACACTCAATGAGGCAGGTTGTTATATCTCCCACTTTTCAGATGAGAATAGTGAGGCTGACACAAGATAAATGACTTGTGCCAGTGCGGAAAGCTAGTAAGCAGACACAGGTAAGACTCATCTCCAGTCAGTTTGACTTAAAAGGCAGGGACCTTGCTACTTAACTTCTAAATAATATTACAAAAGAAAGCCCTCCTTCTACCATCCCTTTGTAAAGTCAGGTCTATTTCAGACTATCTTTATTTTGTTCCTTCCCCAGGCTACAAATAGAACAATTCATATGTGTGTAGACATCTATGTACGGACACATATTTGACAAGTCTACACATAGGTGATTTAAGGCAACAAATACCAATGTCTTGTGAATATAGGATTGGAGCATAATATGCAGAACCTAGAAATGGGTTCTTCAAAATAAGAGTTGTCAGACCATGGGAGGAATATGACAAAGTTTGTAGAGTTTCTTTAGATGATGATGATGATAATTTCAATTAAAAAGGTTCTCTACTGAGTCCCTAGTTTAAGACATTGCTCAAAATAGATTTTCCCAAAATACTTGCTTATGCAATAACTAAATCCTTTTTTATGGGGCACATCTGAGATTACCAAGCTGAAAGATAGGGGAACTACTAAAATAATACCGCCAAAGGACTTATAATTTCTTATGACTTTTAGAATCTTTATCTCATTTACTCTTCCTACTAATAATCATTGTATTTCCATGGAAAAAAAGGAACTGGGTGAGCACCTGGAGTCTCCGTTGGTTAGGCATCTGACTCTTGATTTTGGCCCAGGTCATGATTCAGGGTCATGAGATGGGGTCCCACATCATGCTCCATGCTCAGTGGTGAGTCTGTTTGGGATTTTTTCCCTCCCCAGATTCCTTTACCCCTCTCCCTTCTCATGCTCTCCCTCTCCGAAGTGGATAAAATCTTAAAAAAAAATCTAACTAAATGCCTGGGGAGGCAGAGTAGGGGAGCAGTGCACTCATGGAATGGCCTTGGCTATTAGAGAGAAAGTACATTTGAATAAAAAAAAAATCAATCTCAGAAACTTTAAAAGTGTTTAAGGGTTTTCAGATGAGGGAAAAAAATATTTACTAAAATATCCCAAGGTTGATGTACATGTAATCAGCCCTCAAAGTTCTGGAAACATCACCTTACTCAAACCCCCTCATTTAGGATGCTTAAAGACCACTGAAAAGCAGCTTTTAAGGACTGAGAATGTCACAGCTGGATACTAGATTTAGAGTTAAGGTAACCTGCCCACCTATGTGTCAGATGAAAAACAGGAAAGAATAAATAAGCTTCTCAGGGCTTTTTTTTTTAACCAGGTTAAAAAAAAAAAACAACTACCACTGTTTCAATATCATATTTGATAGAAAGGAGCCATTTTTGACAGGAGCTACCCAAGAAAATAAACAGAAGACAACTTTATTTTTCCTCCACAGTTCACTCAAACACAAACCATGGACATATTTCCCCCCACACTTCTTATATAGAATTTGGGGGAAGGTACCATATCCCCCATTTTTTAGAAAACAAAGTAGTCCTTTGGTAACTTTCAGTTGCAGAATTAATCTACTTTCTGTTATTAAAATCTACATACAGCCTGAAGCTGCCAAATCTTAGCTAATTTAGACATTTCCCCCCTGAAAGTTATATGGCTTTCAGTTTACATCTATAGTGGGCAACAGTATTATAATAAACTGATTCTCCCTCCCCTTGCTGCTTCTTGTCTCCCCCTTGTAAACCTTGGTTTTTGATCCCTCTATAGTAAACCTCGGGACAGCAGTGGAGGTATGGTTTTTGGTGGCCAGGTTCATTATCAGCTGCACTTGGCTGATACTGAAAGCTGTCTTTTTCTTTCATGAAGAGCTTCAGGACCTCTGGTTGGACACTCCTTCTACAAGTGACCCATAGTTGGGAGTTGCAGGGTTTGGGAGGAATAGGTAAATACACCCACCAATAAATATCTTCAATATATTCATCCTTTGAGGTCTCTTTGATCTAAATCCTTATAGAAGCTAGAGTTGTAACACTAGCATGAAAAAAACCTCATGATTCTATAGCATTCCCCCTAATTCCTCTACTATCTCTCTTTAAAATGTGAGGATTCTGGGCACCTATAGGTAATTTTTCTGATCCTTAGAAAGTCAGATGAAACTGAGAAAAGAAAGTAAATTTTAACAACTCCTAACAAGAGTGAATGTGTTGTGAGTGTTTTAAAGATCTATTATGGTCTATTATGAGGCTTGTAAATGGATTTTAAGGAGGACATTTAGGTCATCACTCCACTTTTTGACTAAATAGTTATAAAATCAGTGTTTTTTTTTTTTAAAGGTTAGAGTTCAGGCATCTCTTTTGAGAAAGTAATACAAACTATGGACATATACCCTGTGTAAGCAAACATAAGCACTGATTTTTTTCAGAAAATTCTAAGGGCAGGAATTATAATACAACTCCTCAAGGTCTATCCATAGACCCTGGGGGAAAAAAAATCCATGATTTGGCTGCTATTCTTTCCTCTCCCCTCCCCCACTACCTCTCTTCCTTCCTTCTATAATAACTCAGTTAAGTGTCATTAGCAGTGGTGGCTGGGCAGAGGAGTAGAGTCCCAGTGAACAAGATGGCCATAGAGGGCAGTGGCCCAGTGGATTTGGGATTAATCAAATAAGTAAATATGTTCAACATAATGGAGGTCATGTTTCTCAACGCTGGAAAAGGGAGTTAAAATATGGAAAGGGAGAAGTTGTAATAACCTACGGTATTGTACTGAAATTAGTGGAATATAAGCTATTATATTAGTTGTCTATCATAGCTGTAACAAATTATACAATCTCACTAGCTTAAAACAATGCAAATTTATTACCTTATATTTCTGTAAGTAGAAAGTCCAACCTGGGTTCTCATTGGGCAAAAATAAGGTATCACTAGAACTAGGTTCCTTTCTGGAGCTTCTAGAGGGAATTACTTCCCCTACCTCTTCCAGTTGATAGAGGCTACCAACATTCTTTGGGTTATGGTCTCTTTCTTCCACCTTCAAGGCCAGCATCTGTGGGTCAGGTCTTTACAATGCTCCAATTCCACCTTATGTTGTTAATCTCCTTCTAATTTCCAACTTCTGCCTCCCACTTCCACTTTTAAGAATCTTTGTTCCTGAAGGAGAGGCTGGGAAGATGGCTGAGTAGAAGGACCCTAAGCTCACCTCCGCGGAAAGATACAACCAAATGACACTCACATTAGTGTAAATAACCCTGAAAATGACCCAAAGACGGACAGAACAAACTCCACAACTAAAAGTAAAGAAGAGGCCACAATGAAGAAGGTAGGAACAGTGGAAATAGTTTGAGACTAAAGCACAGCTATGTGCAATCAGGAGTGACTAAGGGGCGCAGTAAAGGGCAAGATATGGACTATCATACCAGGGACCCTTGTGGGGAGGACAAATCCCTGAAATACTTGGCCTCGATAGTGAGAAGGGAAGACTCTTGTGAGTTCTTACAACTAGTAGGATTTAAAACCCGGAAATTTAAAAATCAGCAGGTTCAGCTCTGGAAGAGCCCCCCAAGGGCTTTAGGAAGCTGAGTCCCCATTCTTAAGGAGATAATAAGACAACAGCCAGCAGAGATACAGCTTAGAGGCAGCAGTTTGAAAAAAAAAAAAAAAAACCTGGTGGGCATCCCTGGTTGGCTCAGTGGTTTAGTGCCTGGGTGTGATCCTGGAGTCCCGGGATCAAGTCCCACGTCTGTCTCCCCGCCTGGAGCTTGCTTCTCCCTCTGCCTGTGTCTCTGCCTCTCTCTCTCTCTCTCTCTATCATGAATAAATAAATAAAATCTTAAAAAAAAAAACCACCTGACGCATATAGGAGGGTAAATTATTTACTCATCTCAAAAGCATGTCCTAGAGAGGCATGTACCACAGGAAGATCCTTTCAAGAGCAAAGCAGCTAACAGGTGCCATTTCTATCCCATGTGGGAAGAGGAATAAAGAATGGGCTCAAGCTTAAGGGAGCATCAACTTAATATAGATTGCTATATGCAGACGATGTTACTTGTTTTGTGATTGTATTTGTAGTTTTTCTCTGATTTTTTCTCTTTTTTATGGTTTGCTTGCTTTCTTTAGTAATGTACTTGGATTCCTTTCTCTTTATTCTGTGCACAGCTATTACTGGTTTTCTACTTGTTACCACTAGTTAATATCAAACATAAAGGAACTGATAGTATTACAATAATATTAGGGATTTTAATACCCTACTATATCAATGGATAGATCATCCAAACAGAAAATCAACAAGGAAACAATGGTTTTGAATGACACACTGGGCCAGATAGATTTAATAGTTATATTCAGAATATTTTATCCCAGAACAGCCGAACACACAGTCTTTTCAAGTGTACATAGAACATTCTCCAGAACAGATGACATATTAGGCCACGAAATGGGTCTCAACAAATTCAAAAATAACAAAGTTATACCATGCATCTTTTCAGATCACAATGCTATGAGACAAGAAATCAACCACAAGAAAAAAATCTGGAAAGAGCACAAATACACAGAGGTTAAATAACATGCTACTAAACAATGAGTCAACTAAGAAATCAAAGAAGAAATTTTTAAAAATTACATGGAAACAAATGAAAACAAAAATGTAATGATCCAAAACCTTCAGGATGCAGCAAAAGTAGTTCTTAGAAGGAATGTTATAGCAGTACAGACCTATCTCAAGAAGCAAGACACATATCAAATAAACAGCCTAACCTTACACCTAAAGGTGTAGAAAAAGAACAAACAAAACCCCAAACCAGCAGAAGGAAGGAAATAATAAAGAGTAGAGCAGAGATTGATAAACCTCTAGTGGGGGGTGGCAGGGGGAAGAGTAGTAGTAGTAATACTAGTAGTAGGTAGATAAATTCCTAAAAGCAGCAGCAGTAGTAGTAAAAGTAGTAGATAGATAAGTTCCTAGAAACATAATTCCCAGAAACATATAATCTACTGAAACTGAAGTAGGAAAGTATAGAAAATTTGAACAACTGATTACAAGCAATGAAATTGAACCAATAATCAAAGAACAAAAGTCCAGGACCAGACAACTTAAAAGGTGAATCTTACCAAATTTATCTATCTATCTATCTATCTATCTATCTATCTATCTATCTATCTATCTATCATCTATCTATCTTAAAGATTTTTATTTATTTGAGAGACAAGGAAAGAAAGGGGGCAAGCTGCTGGGAGGGGAAGAGGGAGAAGCAGACTCCCTGATGAGCTGGGAGCCCAACTCAGGGCACAATCCCAAGACCTTGATTTCATAACCTGAGCAAGGCAGATACTTAAATTACTGAGCTATCTAGGTGCCCCTCTACCAAACATTTAAAGAGGAGTTAATACCATTTTCTCAAATTAATGAGGAAGGAAAACTCCCAAGTTCATTGTATGAGGCCAGTGTTATCCTGATACCAAAACCAGATAAAGACAACACACAAAAAAGAAAACTATAAAGCAGTATCTCTGATAAGCATCAATGCAAAAATCCTCAGCAAAATACTTGCAAACAGAATCCAGCAATATCTTTGAAAAAAATCATTGACCATAATCAAGTATGATTATTCCTGAGATGCAAGAATGGTTCAAAATCCACAATTGATGTGATATATCACATCAATAAAAGAAAGGATAAAAATCATATTATAATTTCAATAAATGCAGAAAAGCATTTGACAATGTACAACATACATTCATGATAAAAACTCAACAAAGTGGGTTTATGGGAAACATACCTCAACATAAAAAAGGCCATCTGTGAAAAACCCACAGATAACATCATCCTTAGTGGGGAAAAACAGAGCTTTTCCTCTAATATTAGGATTCCTTAAGACAAGGATGTCTAAGCCTAAGATTCCTTAAGACAAGGATGTCCACTCTCACCATTTTTATTCAACATAGTACTGAAATACTAGCTATAGGAATTGGACCAAAAAAAAAAAAAAAAAAGATATAAAAGGGATCTAAATTGGTAAGGAAGGAGTAAAAATTTTACTATTTGCAGATGACATGATTACATATATAAAACCTTAAAGATTCCACCAAAAAATTACAACCAATAAATGAATTCATTAAAGTTCCAAGATTCAAAGTAAAGTACAGAAATATATTGCATTTCTATACACTAATAATGAAGCAACAGAAAGAGAAATTAAGAAAATAATTCTATTTACAACTGCAGCTAAAATATAGAAATACCTAGGGATAAACTTAACTGAAAAGGTGAAAGACCTGTACTCTGAAAAGTAAAACATTAATGAAAGAAATTGAAGATGACACAAGCAAATGCAAAGACATTTTATGCTCATGGCTTGAAAGAACAAATATTGCTAAAATGTCTGTACTATGCAAAGCTAACTACAGATTTAATGCAATCCCTATCAAAATACCAACAGTATTTTTCACAGAATTAGAATGAACAATAACAATCCTAAAATCTGCATGGAACCACATAAGACCCTGAATAACCAAAGCAATTTTAAAAAAAGAAAAAAACAAAATTGGAGTATCACTTATTTCAGACTTTGAGTCATATTACAAAGTGGTAGTACTTAAAACAATATAGTACTGGAATGAATATAAACACGTAGATCAATGGAACAGAATAAAAATCCCAGAAATAAATCCACAGTCTTAAATTCAATCAATCTTTGACAAAGGAGAAAAAATACACAATGGGAAAAAGTCTGGACAGCTACATGCAAAAGAATGAAACTGGATCACTTCTTTCACATACAAAAAAATAAACTAAAAATGGATTAGAGACCTAAATGTGGCACCTGAAACCATAAAAATCCTATAAGAGAGCACAGGCAATAATTTCTTTGACATTGACCAAAGCAACATTTTTCTAGAAACTATTGAAGCTACATTAAAGTAAAAAGCTTCTGCACAGCAAAGGAAACCACCCACAAAACTAAAAGGCAACCTATTGAACGGGAGAACACATTTGCAAATGGCATATCTGATAAAAGCTTAATATCCAAAACATAAAGAGCTGATACAACTTAACACTCCCAAAACAAAATCCAATTAAAATATGAGCAGAAGACCTGAACAGACATTTCTCCAAAGAAGACATACAGATGGCCAAGGAACACATGAAAAGATACTCAATACCACTCATCATCAGGGGAATGCAAATCAAAATTGCAATGAGATACCACCTCACACCTGTCAGAATGGTTAAAATCAGCAATCCAAGAAACACTGTGGACAAAGATGGGGAGAAAAACATACATTGTTGGAGGAATGCAAGCTGGTACAGCTACTGTGGAAAACAGTATGGAGTTTCCTCAACAGGTTAAAAGTAGAACTGCCCTATGGTCCAGTAATCACACTACTGGGTACTTACCCACCAAAAAAAAAAAATAATAATAATAATAAAACCACTAATTCAAAGGGACACATGCATCCCGCTGTTTATCACAGCATTATTAATGATAGACAAATTATGGAAAGAGCCTAAATGTCTGTCGACTGATGAATGGATAAAGAAGATGTGGTATATACACACAATGGTATATTATTCAGCCATAAAAAAGAATGAAATCTTGCCATTTGAAGCAACATAAAGCTACTAAGTATAATGTCAAGCAAAATAAATCAGTCAGAGGAATATAAATACCATAGGATATCTCTCATGTGGAATATAAGAAACAAAACAAAACAAAAAAAGAGAGATAAACTAAAAAACAGATTCTTAACTGTAGAGAACAGATGGTTGCCAGAGGGGACATGGGTGGGAGAATGGGTGAAATAGGTGATGGGGATTAAGGAGACACTTATCGTGATGAGCACTGAGTAATGTACAAAATTGATGAACCACTATATTGTACACCTGAAACTATTATAATACTGTGTGTTAACTATACAGGAATTAAGGTTAAAAAAAACTTTAATAAAAAAAAGAATTTTTATTATTACATTGGGTCTACCCAGATACTCCAGGTAAACATTTTAGGGTCAGTCAAATGGCAATTTTAATTTTCCTGCAGCCTTAATTCTCTTTTGCCATATAACCTAGCCTATTCAGTCTCCAGAGATGTGGGCTTCTTTGGAGGGCCATTTTCATGGCCAATGTCACATTTGTGATATTCAACATAGAGATAAATATATAGAGAGATAGCTAGAGGTAAAGGTATATGCAGAGGAAATACAGACATGCATTTTCTAGCTCTGTTCATTGAGAAGGCATGAACACAGTGACAGCCCACACCTCCTACAGTTGTATTCTCTAGAAAGCTGACTTTGAGATGGGACATTCAGAAGAGACTGTTTTGGGAAATCACGCTTGTGGAAGGAAGGGAAAAGCAGCAGAATTGGGCAAAGAAAGAAGTTAACCTAGAATGCAGACCCAATGAAGGCTTCAGCTGGTCCGAAAGGGAGCCCTGGAACTGAGATCATAATTCAGAATATTCCTGATTTGAAGCAAGGAGTCCAAACTTTTAATAATCAGTAATTCACTATGGAGGTATTTCCAATAGCAAAAATGACTGAGAGCCCCAAGATAGCTTTCTTCAGTTGAGGTGGTCCCTGAAAGGGTTTGGCACTCAAGGGGTACTTGAGTGTAGCATTTCCACAGCAGTTGGAATCCTTGTAAGGTACCACATCATCCAGAACAGGCGTGCATCTTATATACAGATCTTGGTTTCATACCACTACCCTCCACTAAAAAGGAGGGATCTTTGAAAAATTGGCTGATTCCAAAGCTGGGGCAGAAGAAGTACAAGTGCCTAGAATGTCTTATTGTGCCAATAGTAAAGGAGAGCTCAGAGAACCATGGAAATACATTAAAATCAAAGACAAAAACAGAGTAGAATCCATCTCGAGGAGATCCTACTAGCCAAAGCCAAAGTAAGTCAAATAAATAATAACAGATTATTACACTTTGAATAAAATAGGGATAGATGGGCTCATACTGACATAAATGAACAAGCTGGAAGAAGAGAAAGCATCTCTTTACAGTAAAATGCTAAGGAATAAACTTCAAACAAATGGAATTTCAAAAAAAAAAAAAACCCCACTATTTCAAGCATCTGAATAATAATGGAATAGGGCAAATGAAAAATAAATGAACGCTAAAACAAGTGGATAAAATATGAGATATTTACATATCTTAAATATTTCCCCACAAATGCTTCAATGAGAAAAAGAATAACTGCAAAAGAGAAACTTGGGAGAAACCACATTAATCAATGCTTCAAACTGGAACTGTGTACCACCCCACAGAATGCATGAAGAGCACATTAATTCTGTCTTATTTCTGTCTCCTTCCCCCCAAATTAAAAGGTCATAAGTTAAATCTAATTATCTGAAAAGACCAGGTAAATCCAAATTGAAGAACATTCTAGGAAACGATTGACTTTGAATCTTCAAAAGTATCAAAGTTGTGGAAGTCAAGGGAAGACTGGCCAACTGTTCCACACTGAAGGAACCCATGATCCTACACGTAATCCTTCTGCTACAAAACATGTCACTGGGGCAACTAACACACACGTAATGTGTTGTGTATTGAACAGTAGGAAGTAGATCGTATCCGTGCCAATTTCTTAACGTCGAAGGCCATACCGTGACTACATAGGGTAACATCATGTTTGTAGGAAGACGTCTTGAAGTATTCAGGGGTAATGGGACACCATGCCTGCAACCTGTGTTCACAGGATTCAGGGCAGGGGATGAGGGTGGTGGGAAGAAAAGCTCTTTGTTATGCAACTTTCAAAAATACTTCAAAATAAAAAGTAAAAAAGAAAAAATGGTTTCAATATTTCCAAGGAAATAAAAAGTGGTCATTTCTGATTCTTTCGAAGGGGCCATTATGAATCTTAACATCCCTGTATAAATAATGGGGAAACTAAGCCACAAAGATCGGTAACTTTACCCAAAGTCATGCAGAATATATGGAATTGTCTAATACTTTAAGAAAAACTTCTCTGTCAGGCATGACCAAGTCCAAAATAAGAAGGAGGAAAAAAAAAAAAAAAAAGGAAAAGGAAAAAGTAAGAATCAACTATTATAAATATTCTATCTAATACCTTTAGCCTGGTATTAAAATTGACTTATTTATTTTGTGATAGCTTTCCAGGTATCTTCAAGTACGATAAAGAAGAAAAGGCACTGATGAAATGCAAAAGTATTTAGTAACAGTGTTTGATTCATGCATCCCCCTTACCCCCCATACTATAGATGAAAGGGTAATTATAGCCCATTACCAAATTACTTGCAGTTATCCCTTGATCTTGTAGTTAATACAGTGAACTTTCATTTGCATAAATGTTATTAGCATATTTCACACCACATTCTGATCTTTTTTAGGAGTAACTGTTGCCTAGTTAAAGTATATCAACTTGGATTTTTTTTTTTCCTTGCTTCCTTCCAGCCATTCCTGGGCAAGTTTTGCCTTTCAGATCTGACAGCAGATTCAGAATGAGAAAGGTGCTACAGCAACCTAGGTTATGAGCTGCTAAACTATGAGGTTTTTGAGGGTAGAAAGTGACTTTCATTTATCTCTCTATTGACAGAACACAACATAGCCCTTGGCAGGAAGCTGGATGTTTGCCATCTTCACCTAAAATTCTCCCTGGCATCTAATTGACATTGTAACTGTCCAGTACTAACTCATTATTTTTATAACCCTAAAACCTTCTCTTTGTAAGGGCACCACTATCAACCTATATATTCTCCTGCAAATCCTGGAAGTCATCCTCCAAAGTATGTTTCTCTCTAACCAACCACCTACCACCATATCCTATTAATCCACACTCCAGGATATCTCTCAAATCCACCCAATTATCCCCATCTCTCCATAAACCAACTTAGTCTATGCTATGATCATTTCACATGGGAACTATTTTAATAATATTCCAACCGGTTTCCCTACATATGTATTTGTTTTCTTCAATTCCTTTTTCATACAGTACAGTTATCCTTTTGTAACAGATCTATCCTAGCTGATTCCGGATTCTTAATATCCTCCAGACAAGATATGAACTTTTAATCACGTCCCTATGCAATATGGCCCCAGCCTACTCTTGCAATGTACACTTCTTTCTCCCTTGTTCTAATTTCCCTTGCCGCACTTGAATATTTTGAGGTGCTCTTATATGGTATTTGTGCTTCCTCTAATGTCCATATTCATACTTCCTATACTATAATTCACACATGTGAGTCCTATTTATCCTTCAAATCTCAGATTATCAATGATTTATCTTTCTCCAGCTATCCTAGGTCAGTCTCGATAGTTGGTTCTTATTGCAAAATCATCTTGTTTTTTGTAGAACTTACAGCAACTCAAATTAATTAATTATGCAATTATGCCTGTCTCATTCTCTAGATTAAAATACACTGAAAGAAAGAAATATCATTTACCACTTACTCCTAGTGTCTAAAAGAGTTCTTGGCAAGCAGATTTCAATAATAATCTATCTAATAAATGTACAAATGAACTAAACATTGCAGATATAGTCATCAGAAAACTAAAGTTCTGGTTCTGAATGTGTCTATAATTTTCTGAATGACATTGGGAAATCACTCCCTTCATTATTTAGTGGGATCCGTTATATGAGGGTACTGGGGTATAATCATGGAATTTGAGATCTGAAAAGTCAGAGGATAACCTAAAATCTCCTTCCCTAAATATACGAACATACCTGCTTCTACATCCACATACACTCTTTTATTTTCAGCTCTAGTAGGTTAGCTGTGCTTGTTCCTCTCTTAGGTCAACATGTCACGTCTTACTCACTAGACGACATCATTTCCTCCCTGCCAAACTTGTTTCCTTTCTACTTGGCCATTCCCATTAGCATACAGCCGTGCTGTGATATATGAGTTTTGATTTTGTTATTTTTTTTTTTTTTAGAACAGGGAATCCAAACTAAACAAAACAACCCCATAAAAACTTCCTTGTTATCAAATTCCATGAAACTACTGCTGTATTTCCCTATTCCCCTAAAATAATGAAAACAAAATTTAAGAATAAAAACCTTCCTCGCAAGAATTGTTCATACTTTCCCCATCTCTTAGCTTTACAATCTTTGTCAAATCACTCTATTCAAACTTCATTCACCAAAATGCACTGTAACTACTTTTGTCAAGTTTTCAAAACTTCCATGTTGCCCAAATGCAATGGTAATTTCTCAGTCTTTGTCTTGCTCTTTTACCTGTACAGAGTTGATCAGTCTTTCTTCTAGATATATTTTCTCTTTGGATTCTGGAGCACTGCTCTCTCTTGGTCTCCCACCTATCTCACTGGACATTTCTCTTTTAATTTTCTGTTTGTCTTGATCAGGAAATATTGAAGTTCTCAAGGGCTCAGTCCTTAAAATTTTCTTTGCACTATTTACCAAATCTGTAAGTATATGTATTTTTTTAGGATCTTGTACTTTTAAATGAAATTTCAAATATATTTGTATATTGTATACATGCAAGTCTTGTTAAGATAATAGATGCATGCAGGTGTTAACTTTGGGGCAGAGCAAACTCATCCAACTACTAAAATAGAGCTCAGTAAAAGCCCTGAACTCTGATTAATCAAATCAGTTGTTCTTTCTCTCTTTGGAGAAGGAACTTATTATTAGAAGGATAGGGGAAAAAAAAAAAGAGAGAGAAGAAGGGCAATAAGGCACCCTCCACATGAGAGTAATAGCTCAGAACCAACAATCTTGGCACTTATGTGCATAATTCATTCCCACCGTCTCATTTTTGTTGAGACTGTGCAATGTCACACTTTTGTATTGGTAATGGGTCTAAGTCATTAACTAGGAAGAAGGAAGAAATGTTGTGATGGAAATGAGAAAGAAAAAAAAATAGGAGAAGGCTTGACCATCTATGGAATTAAGACTTTTTCCCCCCTTCCTTGGTTCACAAATTGCAAAGGCTTTTGAAAGGCTTCTCCCTTTTATAAATTTTTCTTGCTCATGTGGTTCTCTTTCTGAAAAAAATGCTCTACCCTCGTTTTCTCATCCTTTGTGGTGCAACCTGATAAATCAGTTCAAGTTAATAAGTTGGTAACTGCAGTTGTCAGATCTCAAAGTTAACAGTGGACAAGCCCTGGACTGGGATTCAGAAGACCTGAGCTTGTGTCCTAAGTGAAGACCAACCGTAGAAGTCACCCTAGGTTCAGTCATCAAATCTAAGCTTTGGATTCTCATTCCTAAATTGGGAATAATATTCCTAGCTATTTCTGTAAACATCAAATGAAATAATAAATCATGTTAAATTGCTTTGCAGTCTGCAATAGGCTTCTAGAAGTTCTAAACCCTAGTTACAAATAAGAATAACATAGGGAGCTTTCAAAAATACATAATTTTGAGCCTCACCCCGGAAATTCTCTACAGATGGTATGTGGAAATCTGTATTTTTAAAACAAATCTCCCAGGTTAGTGAGCTGTGTCTGGCCTGTCAAATTTGTTGTTTTTAAAAAGAGTTTTAAAAAGTGCATTATAAAGCTTGAGAGATGAGGGTATTTGAGGATAATAGCATGCAAGTTTGTTTCTTCCCCAGCTGATATCTTTATAAGGGATTCTTGAGTTCAGGACAGCCTGTTTCTTATCTCAGAAGAAGTGACACTCCACGGCCTGATGTCATTCATTCCATGGGTCACTCTGGAAGTCCTGAAGGCGGATCCGGAGACTTGTGCTGAAAGTATCAGCTTGTCCTGAGTGTAGAGCAGAGCCACAGGATTGATGTTGTCTTTTATAGTGTTCCCAGCTTCCGAGAGAAGCTCTAAGACTTTTAATGGACTTAAAAGCTTGGCTCTGATAAAGTACCACTTAACACAAATTAACAGGACAGATGAATGATCTCAGAGAAACAGCCTCTTCACTTGGCTTTTGATAGACTCAGAAGTTGAGAAACATGAACAAGGAACATAAGGGGGAGAGGTCAGCTGAGATAAGACTCTAATCCTGTTGTTCCTGTTTTAACTTGTCTCTGATAATAGTTCACAGTCATTCACTCAACAAACACTCCCTGTGACTCGAATCTAATCAAACCATGCTTTTCCCCACTGAGGGCTTATTCCTTGTCCTCATATTACTTACAAGCCAGACGGGGAGACGAGGCATGTGCATGCATACTCTTAACCAACCTTAAGAAGTGATAAGTATTCTGAAAGGGTGGTGCAAAGCAAAAGATCACATCGGTTTGGACGGATGGAAGGCAGGAAAGTTTAGTTAGAAAGTAGAAAACTGAGCTCATTTTTTAAGGAGTAGTGATTTTATAAAACTCCCAAATCTGGCTCAAGCAAAACGCAAGGGCTTTTTAATGCAGAGCTATAGAAATATACTCCCCAGGGCAGGGAGAAAAGTTACTAAAGCTCATGGGTAGGAGGTAATGGGGGCGAGCTGTAGTGGTTAGGGGGTGGAGGGACCTGAAGATGACTCAAAGAGTTTTAAAGTAAGAATGAAAGAAATTTAGCCTGAGCTCAGGAATGGGAGTGAGGCAAAAGGAGAAGAACCTTATTTATTCTCAGTAGGGAGGACAAGTGGAGGAAGACTGGAGATGGAGAAAAGATAGGTTATGTTAGTCGCACTATAATTTTTCACTGGATAGAGGTTATGGTTTGAAGATTTTTATTCTGAAGTATAACTAAAGAAGTCATTTTAGTATGACTTTATCTTCACGATACAGAAATCTTTTTTAAAAACAAAACAAAATAAGAAATACCTGATTTTAACAAATGTGTTCCTTTGGGGAAAATCTGCTGCTTTTTCCCTCACTATCATGGAGTTGGTAGACCTAACAGGAACATTTTTTTTTTCTCTTAAAGAATCTCAAAATAACTTTCTTTTAATGGCCCAGGGTAGGTATCTGAGACAGTGGGAAGGTGTGGAATGAGCAATGGTGACCTGGTAACTGAGGTGGGAGGAGCACTTCCCCAGCATGATCAGGAAGCTGGGGAACCTGAAGACCATGGTTGATGGTGGTTCAGGTATTATTAGGGAGGCTGACCATTTTCTGAGTTGCTTTGGCAGAAAGGGAAACTGAAAAGATAAATGAAGTAGAGCACGGGAGGCAACTGCATGGCCTAAGTATTGTAGGCTGGGCCAGTATAGATGGACTTCACAGAGTAAGAGGACTCTCAGCATCACTGGTTAAATGACAAAGTCAAAAGCTAGTTAACCATATACCTTAAACCAGGACCAAGGACTAGAGCCTCTGACTCCAAGATATTTTTTTTTTCTATTCTGGGTTATATGAAAAGAATAAGGTGGAGGAAAATAGGACCATTCTTGGATATTTAGACAGTCAGGGCCAGCTTCATGGGCATGGGACCTGTGCAGGTGCAGGTGCTCTCTTGCTTTAATTCCCAGTGTTGCTCTTTTGAAATTCTTAATAATTTTGAAATAAGGTGTCTTGCATTTTTATTTTGCTTTGCATCCCGCAAATTATACCCCTGGACCTGCCTGATTTACCAATTTGACTTTATGGAATGCACAATGCTGAACCAATAAGGGATAGCCCCAGTCCACTGCTGGCCACGAATACGTGCACCTGGCCCCTAAAGATCAGAAAGTGGGGGAGGCAGCGAGATTGAGGATTATTCCTGGTTTAGAAAACACTTGTCCAGTTTATCAAGGTCTTGGATGGGTATTTATGGTTATACATGGCTTAGAAAAAGCTTTGGGCTAAGGCACCAAAAGACCTATCCTATCCAAAAGACCTATCCTATCGAGATTCTGAATTATTTTGCACAAACGAATTTAACCTTCTCAACAAGAGTTTGTTTTGTTGGTTGTTGGTTGGTTTTTGTTATTTTATAAAAGTCACAATTAAGGGAAAAAAACAGTCGCAATGAAAATAAAAAGGCAATAATCTTGTAGGCTACAGCACATAGCAAGATGATCTCAGAAAAGCAGCCCATTGTTAGCATCTCTGTGTAGTTATGAAAGTGGACAAGTAATATAGTCACTATGGGCACAGGATTTGGAGTCAAAGAAACACAAGTTCAAATCTGGACTGTTGTCTAATCGCTGTGACCTTGGATTAACGACCCAAGTGTGAATGTCATTTACTTGATTCATCTGTAAAACGGGAATACAACCAATATCCAGAAAGGTCATTTTAAGAATGAAAATGAGGTAGTTTATGTAAAGTGCTTGGCTTGGTCCTAACTCATAGTAAGAATCCATTACGTGATAGTCATATGACTAATAATAAATACAGGGACACGTTAGATCTTGACTCATGTCCAAGTATTGGAGTTCACAACCCCTTCATCCAGGAAGCTTATTCCTGGGCTCCGAAATAGTCCTCAGACTTTCTACAAGGACTGGTACGCATTTTGAGTGGACTGAGGAGAGGGATAAAGCATTTATTTCCACCAAGTGGGAGCTGTTCTCCGTTCAGATCCAGAATTTCGCCCAGCAAGACCTGCTATGCATATTCACAGCACCCAACAGCTTGTTCCGTCATGCCCAAAAGATGAATTATTGCACAGGCCCCCGACATTCCACTTGCAAGCTGTCCATTCCTGTACAAAAACCTGATTGGGACTGTGGCAGAAGGTATAGGGCGATGTTTAGGATTGGGGGAGGCGGGGATGAAAACAGATGGTGGTTTGGCAGAGTGATTAAAACACTAGATATCTGTTTTAATGAATTGGCCACCCAGCAGATAAAATACTGCAATAGTGAGTCCCCATCTTCTCAGCCAGTAGCTGGTCTTATTTACAGGGGGTATATGCTGCTGGTAAAGCCATGCATTTTCCACTGCCTCCTTGAATGTCATGGGATGCAGAATTATAAGGGCAGAGAAGAGACATTTAGATAAGCAAGAAGAAATGGATGGATCAGTTCCTTCCAAAGCTTGCACCAATCTGGAAGATCCACGGAGCAATCGGGTTTTCTGTGTGCCCTTTGGTGAGTCACTTGACCTCTCTGGGCTTTCCTATGTTAGAAAAATGCAGTTGATAATCTGGTCTCCTAGCTACCTCATAGTTAAGCAAAAATGAAAAGTTAAAGTTCAGGTCATAATTCACTTTGGAAGAAAGATACTATGGTAACCATTAAACCAAGTTGTAAAGTGACCAGCAGGAAACCAAAACAATCTGATATGCGACTGTTGACCTTCAGGCTCAGAATGATTTTTATGCATTTGGGAGCTAATATTTCCACCTGCAAATTAGGAACTATTATGTGTAATAATGATTTAATGTCCTCCACTTAGCAGGAGGACAAGAAGAAACCCGCTGACATTTCCCTGCCTGCAAAAGCTAATTTGGAGTTGTATATTAATTAACGGTATTGATGCAGAACAAACCAATTGGAATTAAGAATCCCAGGTTAATGCTAGTTTTTCTGATTTGGTGGCTGAGGTAATTCTCCCTGGATTTGTAGGTTTCTAATTTTTTTTCCTCTTTCCTTTATAGGCACACTAACCTTAGAATGATAAAATTGTCAATAAGCACACTTTCTCTTATCTCCCTCATTTCCTTTATGATTCTCAGCTTCTTTATCTGTAAAATGGGAATTGCTGAGCATATTACAGGATTATTGAGGATTGAGTGTAACAGGCGTGAAAATACTTGGTAAATTATAGAACACTAAGGTGATACTAGTTAATCTCTTCATTTTATTATTACAATTATTATTGGATTTTTTTGGTGAATTTTAAATGAGATTGGGCGAAAGCCAAGGATTAAAGACCTGTCAGTATTTGAAAGTACTCCTAAAATAGGACTTTGTAAAAACAACAACAACAACAAAAAAAACCCCACAAATATGTGATGAATGAATAAATCAATCTTCTAAATGATCATACTGTGGCACCCTGGTGAACCTTGATCTGTCGTGAGGAGTATTAGTGTCTTAAAAATAACAAAGTATAAAAGTTTACAATCGTTTACTTTTCATGATCATGTAGATTTAAGTTTATGCACTATTATTGTCACTCATCTGAATTCTAATATGCTTTTCTGAGAAAGAAGCAGATTTATAGTTAATTGGGTGGCAATTTCATACAACCTTGAGTAAGATCTCAAGAATCTGTTTCATGTTAACATTCAGAACTCATGATCTAGTCAGTTAAGTGAGTTATATAACTTTGAAGATTATTATTTTCAATTATAACACTATAAAAAGTCTTATGGGTCTATTAGGCTGATAGGCAGGTTTTGTCTGAGAATAGTTTTCATGTCACCTTCTGCATAACAATAGCTTCAGAAGAGAGGTTACTTCTAGCTCACAAATAATAATGGCCTAAGTCACAATTTCTATTCAAGATGCTTTCTTAGCAGCTCAGTATTCAGATGAACCTCACAAAATTTGGTTTAAAAAGCAAAACCCCAAGCTTAGGTCAAATGACTGGACACTGTCTTTGTGCCCTTGATTTGTAGCTGTGTGACATGAAGTTACTGATCTCAGATCACTGAGTACTGAGAGTACTAAGTGCTCTTAATTATAAAATGTGGATTATGGATTTGGGTTAAAATGAAATGTTAGAATATGGAAGGAACACAGCAAAATGTGATGGGGAATTACTATCATTACCAATAGCATCAATGTTTTTCAGAGAAATGTTTTCCATGAATCAGGTTTACCTAAGGGAAGCGTTTTAAGAGGGTACTGCGGGGGGAAATGGTTTTGATAGTTATCAGATGGGGTGTTACTTTAGAGTGAAAATATGTTATCCAGGGCTGCTTTGTGGAGGTGGAATTCAAAGTGTGTTTGTAGACATTTCTTATTTTAGGTGGTCATAGTCTTTCCTCAAAGTGCAATTGCTCTCATGGGTTCTATTAAGTAATAAGTCTTCATCCAGTCATTCCTGGAAAGGTTTTGAGGGGGTAAGAGAAGTTCAAGTATCCTGACCTACTGTTGTTATGATGTTTCTCTTGTTTCTTTCTAAGCTCCAAGTAGAGGGGATTTGATTTTAAATAGTTCCCACTCAGTTGTAATAAATCATCTTCCTTGGTTATAAGCACTTTTTTTTTTTCAGATATTTCCCCAACCAGATAATCACTCCCTTCCCTGTGACATATTTCTAATATGTACTTATTATATTATAATTGCCTATTAACATAACTGTCATCTCTATTAGACTATAAGCTCCTTGAGGCATGAGCCATAATTTAATTTTCTTCAATGCCTACTATATAGCACACATATTATAATAGACACCCAAATCTCATTTGATGAATGCAAATTTATGGGGTTCATTTGTTAGCTGTCACTCAAAGATCACTGGTATTTTGTGGCAGAGACAAAGAGACCTAAATGAAATAATTCAAACATTGAATATTGGCTGCTATGTCTCCTGATATCCTTAAATTGAAAATAAAATTAGCTTGCTCTAGCCACAGATTTAAAAACTAAAATAATTTCCCACTTTTCCAGGAAGAGAAACATAATCTTATAAGCCATGTGTTCAAAACAATGTTCACTAAATATGTCAGTGAAAACTATGAGATAAGAGTAATAGGTATATAAGAATTTACCAGCATTTGTTATCAAGTCAGATGTAATGGGAAAAATATTTTTTAAGAGGGCCCCCAGGTCAAATTTATTTGTGAAATGCTAAATAGAGTGTATCAACCTCTTAAAGAACTCGGATGCACATTAAAGACTCAGTGAAGTCCTGCATTTCCCAAGCATTTTTTACTGCTAAATCAATTTTTTCAAGTAATAGACCAAGGAGCTTTACAAACCAACTTTAGTAATGAGAAAAAAAAATCAAGGCAACCATGAGTAAGTAATGTGCCCATCGATACTCATGCTACCGAGGTACATGGTAACCTACACGTGTGTGTGTGCGCGTGTGCATGCTCTGCTGCAGAAGGTGAAATTCCAGGATTAAATGAATTTGGGGACTTTCTTTGCAAAAGCAAGAAGGCTGATGAATAGAAATATTCAATAGGTGTAGGGTGATGTTCCTGAAAGTTGTACAAACAAGTTTTGAAAATGCAGCATCCGGTCAGCACTTCTTGTGGAGATTCAAGGGAAAATCGTCCAGGGTTCCAGCTCTAGGAGTGTAAAGACCCTCTTCACTCTATCTTTAGGGGCCTGTTATAGTGTTTGGTATGTAACGGCAACTCAAGAAATATTTGTGGAATGAATGAAAACATACCTTAGGGTCACTGTATCCCGTGGTCACAAAATTGCCCACTTATCTATCAGGCCAAAACTTAATTATCTTCCAAGATCCAGATCCAAAATCACATTTTCTCTTTTAGTACATTAGGGAAAACCAACAGATATCTTCTCCATGATGAAAAGAATAGGAGAAATGTGCATGGGTACCGTTTATTAAGCCATCAATATGCGCCAGACTTCCTAAATATGTTGCTTTAATTCTTTCAACATCCTTAAAACAGACTCTGTTGCTGCAGTTTCTCATTTGGGAAACCGGTGTCCCACAAAGGTAAAACGGTACACCCAAGTTTACATAGCTAATAATTGATAGATCCAGGATCGGGAAATGGTTTCTCTGCTTCCAGGCTGTACTTCTCCAACTATGCCATACTGCCTCCCACACTTTAAAAAGCAATGTAATACACTATTTTAAATAGGCATCATTTGCATTATTGAGCAGCTGTGTGGCTCTCCAAAATTGACTTGTCTTCCAGGCTGCATGGAAAATAGTATCTAATCCATATTAATTATAAATACATAACCCTGTATTTTAAATACTGGCTAGTTGATGAGTTGTGCTGAGCTGATTTTTTAGTAAGTGATAAAGGTTAGAACCTTTGACAGGCAATCATCTCTTAGCAAAAAGCCTAATATTAATACTGTGGTATTTAAAATCTTGAAGGGGCCTTAAAAATTCTTGGCCCAGTGTTACTTACAGCACTGTTTGAGTTTGGGGCAAGAATGAGCCCAGGCATATAGGTCTGGAAAGGGCTCAATATTCAGTGTCCTCGCCATGTACCCTCCCCTCCAAGCCAGTAGCACCTCAGTCATTGTGGCAACCAGAAATGCTCCTCCTGTGCCAGTAACTCTAACCATGCATTTGAAAGGCCCCAGAGGTCTAACTCCCTCCCATGTGGATCTTGTGATAACAGGGATTATTGGTGATCTGGGCAAGACCACACACTAAGGAGCAGAGCCAGGACCCTTCTGTGTAATAACATCCACCGTTTACTGAGGAATCGTGTGCCACGCCCTGTCCTACGGGGCTCACATTACCATCTCCTCTGTTCCTCATAATTTCGCATAGTGGTTTAGAGCAGAAGCTCTGAAGTTAGATGGCCCAGTGCTGTCTCTGCCACTTACTAGCTGTGTAAACTTGAGTTAGCTGGTTTTTCTGTGCATCATTTTCTCTGTAATAGGAGGATAACATCTCAGGGGTGTTGGGATTACACTTGTCAATCTTAAAAAGTGCTTAGACAAAAATCCTGCACAGAGTCAGTGTGCAGTACTTTTGGCTTCTGATAACGACGTTACTGTTTCCCCAGGACTGCATTGGGAAGACCCTAACGATAGGGAAGAAACAGATGAAAGATCTCCTATCTTGAGCTGACATTCTGGTTGAAGAAAAAAAAAACAGTAAGAAAACAGTTTCTTACTAAAACTGTAAGTTTGGAGTGCCTGGGTGGCTCAGTTGGCTAAGCATCTACCTTAGGAGTGGGTCGTGATCCTAGGGTCCTGCTGGGCAGGGAGCCTTCTCCCTCTCCTGCTCCTCCTGCTTGTGTTTGTTTGTGTGTGTGAAATAAAGAAATGAAGTATTAATTTAAAAAATAAAACTCTAAGTGATCACCTGATGAGGCAGGTTATTTTGAATCAGCTATGTTGGGATGACAGCTATCAATAGGGGCTAGGGCTAGGTCAGGGAAGGCTTTAAAAAAAAAAAAAAAGAGCTAGAATCTTACCTTTGCTCTGAAAATATGGGCCAGAAGGATGTTAATGAAAAAAGAGAAGTGGGTATTGGATAAATAACAAGAGCAAAGGTATTTAAAATCAATGTACTTTAAGATATGTGTGTGTGTGTGTGTGTGTGTGTGATGGAATGGCAGGTGGCAGACAGGAAATATTCATAGCAAAGAGCAAAATGTAATTGGATAATGGAATATGAGCAAATATCAGACTGTACAGCAGATTTGGGGCTGACTCAGGGGACTTTCATTTGCTCCCTTGGAGATAAAAGAGCTTATCCATTCATGGCCCTTTAACCACAATCCCAAGAATAGTAAGAGTGAAACTAATCCCAAGATACTGAAGAGGCACTAATTGCTTCAGTCATTGTGGCTGGTAATTTGGGGGTATGCTCAAAGGGTTGGATTCCTTTCCCTAAAGGAAAAAAAAAAAGAGCAATGTTTGGCAGAGATGTAAGACATTAAAGCAAAGAGGAGGAAAGAAAGAATTTGGGCGAATTATACAGAATACAAGACAGTTTGGGATGAAGACGGTAAAGAAGGAATGTAGGGAAGACGGTAGGAGATGCACGGAAGGGAGGGGGACCAGAGGGGTTGACGAAGCCTAGTGTTCAGCACATATTTCTTTGTGCACAACATGGTAGCATCGTCCCCAGAAATAGGGAATTATTGAGTGGTGTAGACGTGGTCTCCCTTCTTAAGAAGCTGACATTCTTACAAAGTCTAAATAAAGATGTAAGTAAATCCTCTTGAAGTGATAAACTGCTCTGGTAGCTTAATGGAGGGAGAAATTGCACCCAGCTGGACAGAGTAGGGTGGGTCATCTGCCCACCGAAGATGAACAATCAGTGCTGTATTAGAACATATTAAATATGCATTCATGTCCCAGTTCAGTTCTCCAGGAGCTCCTTGAGCAGATATTGAGCAGTGCGTCCCTCCCCTACAGGCCGGTGCTTTTGTGTTGACTCTCAGGTTGCACATTAGCATCATTTAGGGAGCCTTTAAAAAGACCAATACTGAGCCTCATCGCAGATCATTTAAATGAGAATTGCTGGAAGCTGGGTTTAGGCATCCACGTACTTTTATAAAAAGCTTCCCAAGAGACTTTATGGAGCAGCAGGTTTGTGAGACCTTTGCTTTCCTTAGCTTGTAAGATGGCAAGGAAGTCAGGCTGCATGATGCTTAAAGTCACTCCCAGTTCCGAAATTGCATCAGTCTGTTCATCTTGTCATCTGCAGGATTCCTCTCTCCTATTACAGGGGAAGACACTGAGATTTAGGAAGTGACTGTGACATCCCCAAAGGCAAGCAAGCCCTGTGACCACAGGGTTGCAGAGTCCGAATGGGGACCCGGCTTCTGCTAACCCTGCCTTCCTCCTCCATCACTTAGCCAGTGATCCTCCTGGATAGATTCTCAGTGTGTTACCAAGGGAAAGGATTCAGGCAAATGCTCAGAGAGCCTGTGAAAGCAAAATGCATGTTGTCAGCCCTTTGGATCCTGCATCAGTGGTAGCGGCATCAGGGCCGTGGAAATGATCTTCCCAGTCAGCCCTTCTCCAGGCTTTGCCCTCTTCAAAGGGGAAATCAGGTGCCCTTCGGTGCAGCCGGGACTAGGCAAGCAGAGAAATGTCCTGCTGATCCCCTGGTTGAACAGTGGAGGGAGACAAACCTCAGAGATTGCCCTGATGGGGTTTTTGACCACTGAGGTCTAGTTTTCATTTTCTCTGAAATACTGTTTTTATGAAAACTATCTATAAATGACCCTCACCTCAGTGTTACAAAGAAGATTAGATTAAAAGTGCCTCAGGGAGACTTGGGTGAGCAATCTCAGAGTAACTAACCTGGGAAAGGGAGGAGGAAAAAGGCAACCGGGGATCCAGCAAGGAATGGGCTGTGGACCTAGCACGGTGTCCGTCGGTCAGCGGGCGCGAGCGCGCCAAGGTACGTGTGCACCTGTGCAAGGGGGTGAGGAGCTAGTTGACAGGGAGGTGCACTGGTGTTGACAAACATGGGGTAACATCTGAATTCACGTGTGGGGGCCAAGAGTCTAGTCTTTCATGGGGCCAACGTCATTCTGATATTTTTTTCCCTTCGCCTGGCTTTCAAGGGAATTTCTTATACAGTGTGCACTCAGTGCAAGGCTGTGCGTCTCAAGAGGGCTGGCTTCTGATCGGTCCACTCCACGTGACGCGGATCTAGCCCAGTGCCTAGTCCACGACAAATACCGTGCGTTTGATCCTGTTGAACCCATTTGTGCACACTCACCCAACCAGCCCAGGAGGCCTCCCAATTTTTTTCTTAAACTGCCTCAATATTTAGATGGCCCGTCATTGGAGGCAAGTGGATAATATATTTGCCTGGATGATAGCAGAGCTTCATCATAGTCCACCTGGCAGCACATGGTACGGGGTTCTCCTACGGTGCTTTTTGTTTTTGGTACCTGATGCTCATCTCTGCTCAGTGTGCCTCTCCTCCTCTGTGAGCCTGCAGACAGTGTTTTATCTAAAGAAATCACCTTTATTCTAGGCAAACCTGGCTCCCAGATATATTGCCGGGGTTTCTGCCAATTTGTGTTAATTTTCACAGCCTCTAAACAACTGGCAAAATACCTGCTGATACAGCAGCTGCTGTAATGCTCCCAGGTAATCCAGGTATTTCTACGTGTTACTGGTTCATCGATGATGCCGTCTGATCTATAAACAGTCCGTAATAATGGATACGTTGCATTCATTCATTCATTCATTCATTCATTCATTCAACAAGCATTGATTGCCAGGTACATCTGGATTTCCCATTACTAAAATCAATGCCTTTTACAACATCAATTATAAAATACAAAACGGCCACTCATAGACAATCCTTCTCCGAACAATTAGTGGGAGGCTCCACAGACCAGGATTATGTAGTTTTGCTTGTTTATTGATTGGTTTCTGTTTTGTTTTACTTTACCTAGGAGAAGACGGCGACAGAAAGTCAACACAGTCACATTCACGAGAGTAAATTCATTTTGAGTTCATGAAAGCAGCGTCCTCCCAACCTCCCCACATATAAGACCTTAGAGAGGTGTGAACAGGCCCTAGAAGGATGTGTGTGGATTCCTATTATCTGCGAAAGGGGATGAAACAGGACTGTTAAGGGTTGGAAAGGTGATACATTGCAAGTCCTGTCGTGCGGAACCCCTGGGGGAAAATGGGAAAGTAGTTCTCTGTCTGCAAGGGATGAAGACAGAAAGCAAAGAGGACATCGTGATTGATAAGGCCCGTCTCCCAAGCACGGCTGCGTGTGGGAGTGAAAGAAGCAAATACCAAGATGTACAGATCTAAGAACTCTAGTGAGGGGACCTGTAGCCGGTTGTAGCACTAAAGGAGTAGAATGAGCCTTCCTGGAAGGTCTAAGAACCTGTTCAGGGAACTGGAGCAGGAGTTGACTGACATCATCTGTAGGGCTGAGTCTCTATTCTTACAAGGCTCTGTGTGGTAGTGAGTGCAGCTGGCAGTGGCTGACTTCTGCTGAGGAAGCTGGACTTTTCTTTTGAACCGCGTGGGCCTCCAGATTTCTCCCACAGCTTTGCTGAATGGAAAATATGGCACTTACTGCCAGTGCACAATAGGGGCCTGCATCTATTTGTTTGAAAATTAAAAGACTGATTTCCACACATTGGAATCCCGAGTCTATAGAAGTGTTCATACGGGACCCAGGCAAACTTTCAGGCAATTTAGGTAAATTTAAACCTGTATTGACGAGGGTGAGATCACATCTGTCTCTCCGTGTTCTTGCAGTTAGAATCTTGTTCCACAAATATTACAAATCTTGTCACCATTTTATCTACAAGTCCTCGTCTTCATTTCTCACCCCTGTGTGTCATTGCTGATGACATTCTCCTTATGGGATATTTTATGCTTTGAGTTCTAGGACATCTAACTCTCTTGATCGCTATCTTCCCTTTCTCGACTCTCCCTATTTGGCATTATGAGTCTTTTGCTCCTTCCCAAAATTGAAGTTGTCTATGGTCATCTGAACCAAGTCAGAATTTGTTTTTTGTTTTTTTTTTTAAAGTATTTTATTTATTTATTCATGAGAGACACACACACAGAGAGAGAGAGAGAGAGAGAGAGGCAGAGACACAGGCAGAGGGAGAAGCAGGCTCCATGCAGGGAGCCCGATGTGGGACTCAATCCCAGGACCCCAGGGTCACGCCCGGGCTGAAGGCAGGCGCCCAACCGCTGCACCACCCAGGGACGCCCTCACCAACAGAATTTGAATGGAAGGGATTTGTATATTTTCTAGCCAGCAGCTTTTAGAACCCTGCCACAGCAATGGGCAAAATCCAGGCAGCCGTGCCTCGAACAAGCTAGATCCTGGACTGAGGGTGACATGGAACTGAGCCCTCAGCTGACCTGAGGTGGACATGGAAAATGAATGAAAATATTTTTTTGGCTTAATTTACTGAGAGTTTTATATTGTTGATTACTGAAGCACAACACACCCTATCCTGGCTGATGGAGTGGAGGGTATCTAGAAATCAGACTCTCCTGAAGCAAAACTCTGAAGTATGTGGCACTGGCCTCACCTAGTAATTGTCTGACAGGTGGCAAGAAAACTGGTCAGTTTTGCAAAGACAAAACGTTTGGTTAAAAAAAAAAAAAGTGATCTGTGGTACCGTAGGGAAAAGATCATGTATCCTACAAACTTGTGAGTCTAAGAGAAACAGCCATGAAAGAGAATTTAGTACTTCTGGATCCATCTGGCAATGTATTAATAAAGAGATGGTTTCAGAAAGGTGTTGCCCGGCTTGTAAGTGAAAATAGAAGGGAATGGAGAGAATTCATTAATTCAGGGATTTTTAGAATTGGAAAAGGAAATTACTTCCCAATACCAAACGGCAAAGAATAAAATTGAGAAGGCTTTTGAGTAGTAAAGGCTGATTAAAACTCAGACTTGTAGCAAGGATAAAAATTAAAGATATGACCTTTGTACCCATTGATATAACCTCTGAAAGGATGAAATGTTTGAAAGGTTTAGAACCAAGTAAAGATGTTATAGAGTAAATTCATTCAACTACATGAACAGAATGTCTCAGGGAAAAAGAGTGTGCCTCGAAGAGGCCCAGAGTACACATGACTAACAGAGATGGACAGAGGGAGGGTGGGAAAGAAGAAAGTGGGCCATATGAAAGGAAGAAAAAGTGAAAACACACAAAAAAAGATTGTATTTAAGAAGCTTGTCTAGAAGAGAAATATGTATGTTGCTACTGGCACGCAGAACTGGTGGAATTGAGTAAATTAAAAACAAACAAGCAGGCACCTGGGTGGCTCAGTGGTTGGGCATCTGCCTTCGGCTCAGGTTATGATCCTGGGGTCCCGGGATCGAGTCCGCGTCGGGCTCTTCGCAGGGAACCTGCTTCTCCCTCCCCCTCTGTCTCTCTCTGAGTCTCTCATGAATGAATAAATAAAATCTTTCTTAAAAAATAAAAACAGACACGCAAGCCAGTTTTTAGCTTTCAAAGGGTTGCGCTATCACGATGAGTCACAGACCTAGAAAACAATCTCAAGGTTAATGTAGCTCCATAAACAAGTGGAGGAAGCTAGAAATGTTAAGCTTAAAGAAGACTACGTACGCCATAACACGTATTTTGGAGCAACGAAGAACTGAAGTTTAAAGGAAATTAGTTGAAATAGAGTCCAGAGTTCTATTTCCCATAGAACAGGGAGCACATACGAGCGTTAGGACACTTACACTCGGTGTAAGAAGGCCACTCCTAATGAGAGCTCTCCAGCGACTCAATAAGTTGCCCTGAAAGAACTGAGCCATCTATCACGGGCTCGGCCAGGCCAGTGCTGACTGCGAGGCTCTGGGAGGCAGAGGGGAGTCGTGTGTAGTATAATTCATTGGATGACACGTTAGCAGAGTTATTTGTACCTTTCATATATTAATATTTGCCAGCCAGGCACAGGGCTAAATGACCTCACATACATAATTATCATGGCTCTCTGCAAATTTATGAGATTCCTGTCTACTTCATATAACTAGTAATATTCAGAGGTAGAACTTGAAGCTGGCTTTATTTGAAATCTCCCAACTCATGGCACCTGTGAGTCCATTATCCACAGCTTCTGCTTGTGGATATTCTCCGTCTAATTGTTTTTAATGAGATGGTGTAAAGGATTCTTATTCCTCACCGGACAGTGCTTCTCAGCAGAGATGTAGAGGGATCTAGTAGAAGGGATTTTGGAATCCAAGTCAGAAGACTTAACCTTCTTGGGCTAACCATGTTTTACTGGATGGCCACGGGCTGAAACGTGAACCTGTTCTGTTTCTTAATTTGCAGGGGAGTTTTCCACTGATCGCTGCCTTTCTTACAAGTGTCCAGAGAGGCTAGGATCACATTTCATGAAAGGGTTTTTTGTTGTTGTTGTTGTTTTTTAATCTTTTATTGGTGTTCAATTTGCCAACATATAGAATAACACCCAGTGCTCATCCCATCAAGTGCCCCCCTCAGTGCCCATCACCCAGTCATCCCCACCCCTGACCCACCTCCCTTTCTTCCACCCCTTGTTCGTTTTCCAGAGTTAGGAGTCTCTCGTGTTCTGTCTCCCTTTCTGATATTTCCCACTCATTTTTCCCCCCTTTCCCTTTATTCCCTGTCACTATTTTTTATATTCCCCAAAGGAATGAGACCATATAATGTTTGTCCTTCTCCGATTGGCTTATTTCACTCAGCATAATACCCTCCAGGTCCATCCATGTCGAAGCAAATGGTGGGTATTCGTTGTCTCTAATGGCTGAGGAATATTCCCTTGTATACAGAGACCACAGCTTCTTTCTCCATTCATCTTTCGATGGACACCGAGGCTCCTTCCACAGTTTGGCTATTGTGGACGTTGCTGCTAGAAACATCGGGGTGCAGGGGTCCCGGCGTTTCCCTGCATCTGAATCTTTGGGGTAAATCCCCAGCAGTGCAATTGCTGGGTCATAGGGCAGGCCTATTTTTAACTTTCATTTCACGAAAGGGCTTTTTAAAAAGAGAATGCGATCTGCTGGCAGATGTTTGAGTTGAAATTTTCTTGGCTCACAGTGGAAATATTTAATGAGACATACTTGTGATGTACCTTCTGTGTCTGTCGCACGTTAGCAGACCACTTCTCTCATTTCTGCTCTTTGGCAAAGCCGGCTGCAACCAAGACTTCTCAGCTTAAGGAAGAGGATTCTTTTGTTTCTTAGTAGAGTTCCTTATTCATTCTTCTTCAGCAACATCTGCCAAGGTTCTCATCTAAGTTCTTAACCCACTCGAGAGAACTTGGCCCTACGATACCCCATTACCATTTATTAAGCAGGTAGGTACTGGGCTCTTGGCTTGATTTGAGTAGATCAGTCCTGTAAGTTAATCCTCACAGGAAGTATATAAATCGGGTTTTATTTTACAAAAGAAGAAACAAAAGAGATTAAGTAACTCCTCTGGAGTCTCACAACTAGTAAGTAGCAATCGGAATCCACCTGAGTTATTTCCATCATAGATGGACTTTCTCTTCTTCAGCCAATCCACATCTATAGCCCCATTGTCTATGACCACTTCCAGAGATCATATCACACGCACATGCACATTCCTCCCTGCATTGCTACTCTGGTTAGGAAAATCTCTATTGATTCCCATGGCCCATTAGCAGGTTTTAAGAATAGCACCGATGTATCACCATGGAATTCAAAGTTAGGCTGGAATGGAAGGTCCTCCAATCGTCGAACCCCAGTGTAATTCCACACAACTACCTCCGCTCTCTCAACTCATTCTCTGCTCCAGCCGAATGGAATTTCAAGTTCTCTCCCAGCTAGAATGCAAATGTCATGAGAGTTTGGCGACTTTGGCCTGTCTTGTTCACTGCTGACTCCCCAAACCCTAAAATAGTGACTGTCACAGAGTAGACATCTAACTACTGCTGAATGAATGAATGAATGAATGAATGAATGAATATGTGTCCTATCCTATCTCTGGACATCATCTGGAATGCCTTACTCTCATCTGTACCTATGTGACTCCTACTTCAATATTCAAGGTCTAGTTAAAAGGCCACTTCTCCAATTCTTAAATTCTCAGCCTGAAGCAATCAATTTAGGGTTATTAGGATCTTAGTCCATTTGGGCGGCTACCACAAACATACCATAGCCTGAGTAGCTTAAACATTTATTTGTCATAGTTCTTCAGGCTCACAGAGTGCTATCTCCTCACTGTATCCTCACATGACAAATGAGGTGAGAGAGCTCTCTGGGGTCTCTTTTACAAGGGCACTAATCCCATTCAGGAGGGTTCTACCCTCATGACCTAATCACTTCCCAAACACCCCACATTCTAATACCATCATATTGGGAGTTAGGCTTCAACATATAAATTTTGGGCGATACAAACATTCAATCCAAAATGGCTAGTATATATATATAATTTCTAATATTAGACTGGCTTCTATGGGCTTGGAGGTAGGTAGTAGCAACACATGCCACATATCTCTCACCGTTGAATTCCTCTCTTTAACTTTGTGTATAGAAAACTTGGAGGCAGCAAGAAGACCGTGCCCCAAGATCACATAGACAGCAGCCAGTTACTGGCAGGAACAGAAAGAAATTCAGACTTTACCCTCAATCCAAATTCAGTACTCTTTCCCATTTATCTAAAGAGTAATGAATTATAAAGCTTCCACACTTTTGAGTGCTAAAGGCTAATTATTATGTTTAAATGCATATAAAGATACATCCATATGGTATATTTCCATAGGTCACCATGTGAGAAAGTGTAAGTGGGAAGGAGCTTAGATAGTTCATTGGAAAGACAATCTGTCTGTATATGTGATGAGGATGGTAAGAAAGCAGCCAACTGTAAGCTTTTTTTTTCCCCCTGCACTGCCTGAAAATCCATGACAGACATGGTAGCTGATAAGGCTGAGGAGCAGTGGGAGTCCGATCCAGCATGTTTGAATGAAAGGATAAAACAAATGAAACAAACTTTTTTGAAGCCAGAGCAGCAGTAATCCCTCTTGTGTATGCTTTAGTGAATTTGGCCTCCCAGATAGAGGTTTGTAAAGAACAAAGTAGCAGCCCATGGATGACAATGGGAAAACCAGCTTTACAGGCAAAATCTCAGAAGGAAGGGGGGGAAAAGGAAGAGAAAAGGAAGAGCAGGGATTCAGTGTGGAGGACGGATGGAGGCATCTGTTGTTCAGGCTTCTGTTTCCTTACATACAATTCTATTGTCCTGACAATATATTTTTAGAAGGGTGATTCTATGTTGCGTAGGGAAACGGTAGGTCACCAGGTGCAACTTTTAAGTTGACAGCACCTTACCTGTAAAAACGTATAGGCTACAGAGTGTTATTTTTAAGTTAGGTTCATTATCTCATTTGATTCTCAACAAAATCATGAGGAAGGTATTGCCTTTTTTGGGTGGGGGGAGGTGAAGGTTTTAAGTGTAGCCTGATGTTATAATGAAGGAAATTGAGGCAGCAAAGCGGCCACCGTGGTAGGGCAAGCACAGCAATACTAGTCCAAGTCCTACAAGTGTGTTACGATATGAGACCAGCTTAGTGGTTCCCAAATCTGACCTTGTAACAAACAGATGTTATTTTAACTGGTTGCAAAAATGTAAACTTGCCTTTTGCCTCAGTCCCTTCCACCCCTCACTTCCTGACCCCCCCTTCTGCTTTTCTCATCTCTTTCATTCTCTTGCACATGAGCATTCTGGCTTCCTCTCTATCTATCTTAATCCTCTTCTCAGTCTTTCTGTTTCCACTGGACAGAATTCATTAAGTAAATTATTTATTTAGAGAGGGGGAGGGGCAGAGGAAGAGACAGAAAGAGAGAATCTTTTTTTTTTTTTTAAGATTTTATTTATTCATGAGAGACACAGAGAGAGAGAGGCAGAGACAAACACAGGCAGAGGGAGAAGCAGGCTTCCTGGGGGGAGCCCGTTGTGGGACTCGATCCTGGGACCCAGGATCATGCCCTGAGCCAAAGGCAGATGCTCAACCACTGAGCCACCCAGGTGTCCCAAGAGATAGAGAATTTTAAGTAGGCTCCACACCCCATCATGGAGCTCAATGGGGCTTGATCTCACAACCCTGAAATCATGATCTTAGCTGAAATCAAGTGTCAGATGCCTAACCGGATGAGCCACCCAGGTGCTCTTCCCACTGGGAAAAATTAGAGATTTTTGTTTATTCCAACTTTATAGAGTATGGTTTGGAAATTTTAAAAGGTTAATGTTGTTTCTTCTAGCAGTCCAGAAAAAAAAAAAAGAAAACAAAAGAAAAATCAAGATTTCTGGATGTATTTATGTCCTATAACATGTGATAATTGTGATGTTTTAAATTTCATGGTTAATAAAGAAAAATGGGCGTGCTATATACAAAAGCTATTCACACAAGCTCCACTCAAAGACTGGAGTGATTGTAAGGGTAGGGACCTAATGAGACCCAAAGAAATAAAGTGAAAAAGATTCTGGGAAAGCAATGAGGCCTAAAATATAAACGGACACACACCTAAAAACATTTCTCATATTGAGTCCTTTAGGTTATTGCTAATAAAGCATGTATTGTGTTTCTGCAGCTGTAGGTTCCTATTGATATTTTGATCCATCAGAATGGCATCAAGAGCCAGATTTACTGCACAGCTCTGAAGTTCCTTACGAGGCAAGGAGAAGATCAAAGAACACTGACCTGTACATACAGAACTAAAAGGACAACAGAGAAATAAAAACAAACGTACTCCATGGTATCGCCTATACTGGGAATCTAAAGAAAAGTCAGCTCGTAGAAACAGGGACAAAAAGTGGCTGCCAAGACCTGGGAGGTGGGAGAAAAGGTGATAAAGGGCACAAGCTTTCAGCGATTAGATGAATAGGGTCTGAAGTCCTAATGTATAACATGGTGACTACAGTTGCTAACACTACAAAGTACCATTGAAATTTGCTAAGACAGTAGAACCTAAACATGCTCAACAACTTTTTTTTTTTTTAATGTACTACTGATTTCTGCTTCTTTTTTCTTTTCCTGGCAAGCTGGACCACCCTGGGATGCAACTATCCAGGGCTTTAAAGTCCAGTCATGCATTTGTACGAAGTCACACACTTTAAACTGCTAAGAGATAAAGTTTGTTAATTCTTGGCCCAAGCACAAGGAAATACACTCTCTACTTGTTACCTGTGAAGCAGACAACTTGGAGTTCTCTTTTTTAATCCCTGTGATGTATATATATATTGTTATGGCCCCTATCTGGAAGAAAAAAAAAAAAAAGGCAGCAGCTAGCGGACACTTTTCCCTAGTTCTAGATGATCTTATGCTCAAATGCCACTTGCAAATTGAATCCATGTATATCCAAACTCATGGTCAAAAAGTGGTGTCTACAACATTTGGGAATTTTACACAAAATCACAGGATGTGACCGAAGTAGAGCAGGTAAGAATCTAGCACTTCATGGTGTAACAGAATCTCTAAAAGCAGTAGATACTGTTGGTTGGTGGAATCCGTGGGTCACCAGATATCACACCTTGAGTTTCTACTCATTTTCTCCAGATCTTTTGGGGGCGGTGGTTTCACGCATGCCATGCTGTGAGTTGTCACTGCCAGCGTCTCTTCCCTCCGTATACCATCCACAACCTGGAACAAACGTTGCTAAGGACAAACTATGCCCAACCAAAGAGCTCCAGCCAGCTAGAAGTATGTGGACAAGATCGCAACCTGAACTTTGGGAGCTGTTTTTATTTCACAAGCTGCTGTTGTCTTAAGCACTTACGATGTGGCCTGGAAAAGACAAATAGTCTTCTGAAAATATCTCTACAGGAAGAGCCTTCTCCCCAGTACCTATAAAACATTCATAACACCTTCATTGTGCTGTAAATCCTTAGCAGGAGTTGATAACAGTGCATGAATTTTTAATGTAACATTTATAAATGGTTATTAAAACTATCCTTAAAGTAAAGTGTCAGTTTATTTTTAATTAACTGCTGGCTATTTAAGCTCCCAGATGGCCTGGGGAAAGACCAATAGGCCCACATGTCAATTATCCTCCCTGTGGCCCCATCTTTAACCCCTTGTGGTCTGCTGTCACACAGAACAATGCATGTAAGCTCTAAGGACTTAAATAAACTGCAGATATGGTCTTGGGAACATTGTATTTCTTATAAAATAGTCCTGGAATATCTGTCAGCTACCATGGCTACCACAAAACCATGTGGTAAGCACTACTTGTTCTGAATGCTTACAGCCCAAACCCACCTCCATATACCCATATCCAGCAAGAGAGAAAATCAGGGAAAAGAAGAAGGATGAAAAGATTCTAGAACACTAGAACGGAGACAGGATTCTAACTCGGGTTCAGGGGCATTCTACTTTCATGATATTGAGCAAATTTCAGCTCAAAAAAGTACGAAAGGAATATACTTCTATATCTGTAAAGGTAGGGATGGTGCAAACTGCTCTGCGTTTCTCAAGAGGTTGTAAGCATCAAATTAAAAGCGAGGTATGAACATATTTTACGAACCATAATAAGCAGTCCACATGTATGGTCTCCTCTTTATTGTCTTCCAATTACCGATCACTGTCCTCGTGGACTCTTGGTATGGATTTCCCCAAATTCTGAATTTGCCTTTTCTTTCTAGAGCCCAGAAATCAGGGAAACCCATTGTGTCCATATTAGAACTTTAGAGTTCTGATCTTTCCTATGGCTGGAAAGATTATTTCACCCAGGGTACAAATTCTTTCTACAAAATCCCCTGAGAATGACTGTGTGGCTTCTGGTTGCAGTCCCAGGAGCAAGGAGCTTACTACACATTATAATTAGAAAATCCAATTGTTACTGAGATCACTGTGACTCCTTTGGGGCCTCAGATTCCTGATATATGTGCCTTCTGATTTCCACCGAGGTGCTTGGAATAGACCACCCTGTCGGTTATCCTGGCTCTGACTGTTTGCCTGTATCACATGCCCCAAGAAGCACAACACCCAACAGTCCTATCTTTCCTTCATTTGCCTCAGAATGTGGCAACACAACCCAGTCCAGCACGGGAAATATAAAAATCCAGGAATGTGGATCTCATAGGATACATGTGAATGTATGAGTCTGTGAACATACAAATTTCACATACATATTTGTGTCAGTACAAATATTCAAGCTTCCAATGTTAGACTAGAGGATCCATTAGTATACTTAAGCGAATGGAAAATTAAATCTTCTCGGGATGCACCCAAATTCCTTAGAATGGCATTCAAAGCCCTTCATAGTCTAGCCTGGGATGTACCTCTGGTTTCCTTTCCTATCATGCCAACTCTGCCACTCAGGGCTCTATGAGGGCTGAATTATTATTTTTCTTAGTGAACCACGTTTGCTTTATGCTTCCTAGAATTTGTACATACCACCTGTTCTGTCAAGAGTGGTCTCACGTCCTTCTGTACCCGAAGAACTAATAATTCTTCAATATCCCTCTCAGGTGCTGTCCTCTGGGAAGCCTTCTCTGCCTGTGTAACCAACCCCTTGTGCTCATTTCTATGATGGCATTTGTCACATTACATGGCAATTTCTTGCTTACATTTTTGTTTCCTTCATGAAAACTTGAGCACTGTAAGAGCAAAGTAAATGCCTTATGTGTCTATCAGCCAGTTTTAACACAGTGCTAGACACAAAGGAGACACTTGGTGATTACCTGTTGAGTAAGAGTGTGGATTACATTTGAATGCAGGCTTTGCAAGTTCTATGATCAACATTTAAGGGCAAAATGACTAATTTTCATTTGGATTATGCTGTTGAACATTAACCAAGAGTTTATTTTGTGGTCAGAAATGATGATGCATTCATTCTAATTTAGACGCAGTACACGGAGTACTGCAAAAACAGTGAGTCCTAACTAGAAAATGTCTTTTGCACATAGAACTGGTTTGGGCTGTGACTGTACAGGCAAGGCTTTTCTGGGCATAAAATGACTTAAAGCTTATGAACAAGAAAAAGAATATGCTAGAGAAAACTATGGCCTTAGAGTTAAACATAGGAGTAAATTGAACTTTCCCCACTCTAACTGAAATGATGTGATTGACCAAAAAAGAACTAAATCTATGGAGTAAAAGAGAATGAGAGAAGAGTTGGTAAATAATGAGGAATGTCAACAAAATTGCATTCATTGGATAACAAAAGGTAAAAGTGTGTGGATAAGTAGTGACTGACCTGGCCTGCCAGAGAAGTCTGAATGACTGGCATCACGGAAACCTGGAGAAAGTCAGGAATTGGAGATGCCACGTAGCAGTAAAGTCAGGGATGAACAATAGGACTGGTAATTAAAAGAATTGGTTGAAAGTATTGAAGGAACAGTTAGAGCCTCAGAAGAACTCCTTCAAAAGCCTGATTGCCCTCTCCAAAATAAGACAGGAGAATTAGTCCCTTAAAAGTGTAATCGAGATTACCCTAGTCTCAGACACACTAGGTACAGCTGAGGCTAAACAAAGGGCAATGCATGGGAAACAGAAGTAGTGATTAGAAGTCTGTCTTCCTCAGCTTCCAGAATGCTGGGATCAAAACTTATGTTCCCCAGATATTCATCTCGAGGAAAGTGACTGGTACAACAGAAAAAATCTATGTGAGCAGACATCTGCCAGCATAAAGGCCAGGACCTGGCCCAACCACCTTTCAGTGAAGCCCAATGGATTGATAAGCTGTACCACACATGCTGCTCTAAAGAAGCTTCTTAGTGAGATAAATAGGTAAGATAGAGATATAAAACTAAAGCTTATATGAAAAAAAATCAAAACAAATTTAGAAGAGGAACTCCAAGGAAACAGAAATAATGTAGAGAACAGAAAGAAATGCCTAGAAAAATATAATTGCTCCCTTGAGAAAATAAAAGACATTTGATCATTGAAACAAAAAGCAAGGTTGTAAAAATGTTATGGGGGAAAAAATCTTGAAATTTGAAAAAAATGTTAGCAAAAAATCAAACGCATTTATAATTCAAAAGAAAGAGACATTAGAGTCACAAAAATCCCCCCAAACGTAACTAGAAAAATAAATAGAAAATAAAAGCTAACGTAGAATATTACTACAGCAAGTCTACTATCTGACTAAAGTAAGTTACAAATAACAGACAAAATGGAAGAAAGGTATTTACCAAAGAAATAATTCAACAAAGGCCTGTGGAGTACCCAGCATATCAAAGCATATCATTATAAAATTTCGGAACATGACAAATAAATCAAATATTCTTAAAGCTTCAAAGAGATAGAAAACAGCTCATATACAAAGGACTGGGAATCAGAATGGCATTAGGCTTTCTAAAGACAATATTGGAACCTGTCAGATGGTAGAGAAATACTTTAGAAATTCTGAGAGAAACTGATTTCAAACATAGAACTCTATACACACACCATGATTCAGTATTAATAATATTTCAGACATCAAGGAAGTGACTCACATACTTAACCCTTGTGTACACTTTCGCAGGAGGATGGAGGTTGCATGCCACCTAAATGAGAGAGTAATCCATGAAAGAAGATCCAAGAATCAGGAAATAGGCTTCCCCCCATGCAAAAAGTGAAAGTGGGTCCCAGTACGAGGGCTGAGGAGCATCCTGGGTCAAAAGCTATGAGCAGCCTATGGACCAACAGTGTTGATTAAAAGAGCTGGAGGGTTCCCGGTAGATTGCTCCAAGACCAAGGGAAGCAAAGGAAACAATGGATTAGTATTTCCTGATGCATTTTAGTACATTAAGACATTTGAGATGGAATTAGTGATAAGAACATGGAAAAGGGAGCCAACAGAAAAATATGAGTCACTTGTTAATTTTAGGAGAATGTATATGTGTATATGCATATACATACACACACACACACGATAGCGATATGCTGTACGCTTCAGCTGTGAATTATATTTATATTGTCATAATAATATAAGCTGTGAGTATAGATTTAGCATAAAATTGATATAACTATATATTGAGAGGATGGAGAAAAGAATTTTAATTGACGGCTCAGGTAAGAGAGCCAAATTCTTTTCTTTCAGAGTATAATTTCAAGACAGCTATGCGTTTTTATAAACAAAATGCCAACCTTATGTTTTAGAGATGAGATAAATACTTGAAGAAACAAAAAAAAATGTTGAAAGAAGTTCACTCAAGGGGAGAAATGAGGTAGGGGACTACTTTATATTTTGTTTTAAACTTGAATTATTGACTTCATAAACTATAAATGTTTTGTTTAAATGTATTAATAAAGGAGGGGAAGAAACATCTAGAAAGATGAAAGAGTTAACCAGGAGATAAGCACAGGATCGTAATCAACATCCTTTTAATATGGGAGCGGACGGAATTCCAAAAATATGCAGGGAGGAAAGATCCACAGTGAAAAATTCTTCCCAGATTTAAGTCGGGTGAGGACTAAGCAAACGTCATTGAATTTGGCTACTGAAAGGTCATCGATAGCCATCAAGAGGGTCACCTGGGGCTGCTTCAAATTCTGGCTGGCAAGGGTTTTCAGATAAATCACTGATGTAACCCCTCCCTCCTCCCATCCTTCTGCCCTCACATCACCATTCATCAGATCAACTCAGCCATAGTCAGCCTCTCAGAATTTCCAGATCTTCTAGGTAAACAAAAGGGAGATAGGAGTCCTTCCTACTCAGGTGAGGGAATTGCTGCTTCTCCCAGGGATCAATTCATCAGCAAGTGTTTATTTAGCGTCTCCTGTGCTTTGTGTACTGGCTGCAGGAGGAGGAAAAACAAGAACAGAAACAAACACAAGGTTTTTTGCCCTCATGGGACATATGCTCTATTTCGAGCAGAAAGGCTCACTATCAGATGAAATGAAAGAACAGGAAGGGCATGAAGAGTCAAGCGATAAAACGTGTAATGCTGACTTGACCTGCTAAAACAGCTGGGAAGCTCACAAAGGAAGTCTAGTCTTGAACAGAGACTTGTGGGTACCATGGAGTGACAAGGGGAAACGGGGGATGAAGGCAGGGAGAGGATTGCTGTAGGAGATAAGGTTGGATGTGTTTGTCTAGAAACACTGCAGAATTCAGATAACAAACTCCTTTCGGGGTGAATGTGAACCTCTCCTCTGTCTCAGCTCTGCGGTCATAGGAGTTCCATCGAAGCCAACTTCCCTAGGATTTAAAGGCAATGATTATACAAGCCTGCCTTAGGTGATGGCACTGAGGACTACATCATACAGGAAAAGGGGGTTTTTGAATTGTAAATTGGTGCAAAAAATAAAAAGCAAGCTGTGATAGAATCTGGGTGTGGGACTCTGTGACTGTCATTGCTCGTTTATTCAATGGGTTCATTCGATGCATGCAGGTTAGGTGCTCAGGTTTGGGAAGAGAGTAAGACAGACACTGTACAGCTAATGACACAACTGTAAAGTCCCACAATGTGGCCCATCAGGGTTTGCATGATTTGACTTCCAATGACTTCACCCTCTCGTGTCCCACAGCTCTTGGGGAGTCATCACACAGGCCTTCTCTCACTCCATGAAGCCACTCTGCTTCCTCCTTGTCCAGAGACTTCGTGTACTTCTCTCTGTTACTGTTTCCCCATCACTCCTCTCCCTTTTTCTCCATATCTTAGTGAAAATGTCCATACCTCAAGGATGCTTTTCTTGATATCTCAGTTGAGGTCAGGTCACCCTGCTATCATCATAGCATCTTATGACTCTGTAGCGGAGCAGTCAGTAAAAGTGTAAATACAAATTAAGTATGTGATTTAAATTCTATAGCTCCAAAAAAAAAAAAAAAGAAAAATTCTATAGCTCCTTGCTAGAATGTACATCTTAAGAGCAGAAACCTTTTCATTTTTTACCATCGTAACCCTAGGACTCAGGATGATGTCTGGCCATAATAAGGCTTCAATACACATTTTCTGAATGACTGGTCAGACATATGTAAAAACTATTTTCAGAATGTTGGTCATGGACAGCAATTTATCCTCATGAATTTCTAACTTTCTTTAACAACCTGTTACGGATTCATTTTCGGCAGGTTTATCCAGCCATCTCGGATTCTATTTTTATATACTTGCAAGTTCTTTAAGTTATCTCAGAAATGTCAGACCCAGAATCAAATTACATAATCTTTGTCCACTGTCACTGGGAATCAAAGCCTTTTCTTTTCCTCTATTTTTCAATTTACTTGTAAAATCAGAGGGTGAGAGGAAGGCTACTCTAATAGGGGCATTTATTGCAGTATAGAAATAACTGGTAATTATGCTCTCTAAATGAACTTGACTCTATGGCTGGTGTCAGGTTTTGCTAAGTGCCCTGGGCCCAACTGAGACTAATTAGGCCTGCATTAAATATTAAAGCTTTCTGACACCCAGGTTTTGATGGTGACAGAAGAAAAGAAATCCTGGAACCTAATCTGCACCCGACAGGAGTAATTTATGTTCACTTCTTATAACAAAAGAAAATCCAATCATGAAGATGGCTGGAAGATATATTTAAGGGAGAAGTTAATGTAAAAAAAAATTGCATAAACACACACACAGTACATAAAATAACACAAAAATGTCAACAGATAGTTCCTGTTTGCCACCAACTACATCAAATGCCTGTTGATTGTTCTCCTATAAACTTGTATTTGCATGGGAAATAGCTTTTTGCCTATAAATGCATTTAATATAGTGTAGGGGCACAGAGTCAGCATGAACCTTTGGATGGTGAAACTATGATAATGCCATTTCCACGTTGGAAAGGCCTATTGTATACAGAGCTCATATACTATCTATCATAGGACCATAACTTTTTGTTCCTTCAGCTATTGAATTTGTAAAGGACAATTTGCTTTTTCTTCTAGGTGAAGGACAGCTCAAGGTTAGGAAATGTGGTCTACGTCCCAGCTTGTCCCTAGCTGGACATGTGGCCCTATAGGCCCTTCTGCTGTCTTTTCTGCTTGGCCTGCTGGTGACACCCACCTCTGAGAGCATTAGCTACAAATGAGATAGAACAGGGACTTTCACCATCCACAGGTAGCAGACCTCCAAACAAATCTTACTGTGTGTGTGCTGAAACAAAACAAACCAACGGGCAGTACGTCATTAGTACAAATATATTTCGTGAGCCCAAATGTATGCTGTTTCCCTATTTGGAAGCTCCTCGGTGAGAAAAAAAAATTAGGTTGTTTTTAATGTAATGTTTTTATAATGGAAAAGTTCAAACATACAGACGTAGAAGCTATTGAGCAAATATCCCCCAAGGTGCTCACCACCCATATTCAATAATTGTCAACTCATGGCCAATGCCACATCGTATCTCTCCCCGACACCCTGTTTTAATCAGGTGCCTCTTCACCATACCATGTCTTTTTTTTTTAAAGATTTATTTATTTATTTATTCATGATAGACACAGAGAGAGAGAGAGAGAGGCAGAGACACAGGAAGAGGGACAAGCAGGCTCCATGCAGGGAGCCCGACGCGGGACTCGATCCTGGGACTCCAGGACTGCGCCCTGGGCCAAAGGCAAGTGCCAAACTGCTGAGACACCCAGGGATCCCCTATCATATCTTTAATAAACATTTCAAATGTACATTGAAGATATGAGGACTTCCTAAAAAACGGTGATGTCAAATTAAAAATTAACATTAATTCCTAAATAAAAATGAGGTTACTTTGATGAATATGGGAATGAAAGGTTGGAGAAGGTCATTATTGTTGGGTCAGTCTCAGAGTTCTATTTGCTTTTTTAAAATCTTAGAATAGAGAATTCTGATAGCATAGAAAAGTAATTTTAAATGGTAACAGTCTTTCAGCAACACACCTGACAATGCATATCAAGCGTATCTTTCAAGTGAACAAGATTAAGGAAAGAAGTTTTACACTGAAACAAGTTAACTGAGCAACTAAGGTTAAGAATCAAAGTTTTCTCATTTTGTTAAAGTGTGGCTTATAACACTTGGGATGCATCTTATTATTTTTGTTGTTACAGTTTTCAATAGGCTAGTTGGTGTTTCTTAGAGGCCTTGTACAGGACTCTGCGCAGAGTATACCCTCAATAAGCATTTATTAAATGAATAAAATATTTTAAGTAAATATTTGTAAAACACTGAGATTTCTATTGAAAACTCTTGACAATGAGTTTTTTTCTACTTTGTTTATTATTATTATTTTATTTATTCATGAGAGACACAGAGAGAGGCAGAGACACAGGCAGAGGGAGAAGCAGGCTCCCTGCGGGGAGCCTGATGTGGGACTCGATCCCAGGACCCCAGGACCACGACCTGAGCCAAGGGCAGATGCTCAACCGCTGAACCACCCGGGTCTCCCCCTGACAATGAGTTCTTAAAGCCACTGTGATCAAGGGGACCTGGCTGGCTTAGTCAGTGGAGCACACGACTCTTGATCTCAGAGTTATGAATTCAAGTCCCACATTGGGTGTAGAGGTTACTTAAAACTCAAAACAAAAAAATCTTAAGAAATCCATAAAATCACTGGAATCAGAGATGAGCAAAGAGTCTTAGAACAATGAAATAATTAAATAAATCTAAGATATCCATTATTTCACTGCTTGTTATTAAAGCTAGATTATTTGATGTACACTACACTACTACCCATTATGGTTACAGAAATTTGAAAATAAAAGAGAAGCTGCCTTCAGCAAAGGAAATTGTTCAAAAGAAAAAGTAGAAGAATATTATATCATAAATCAGGAGACTTAAATTTCTAGACCCTCCGTGGCCATTCTTGGCCTTGTTATCTGGGATGGCCATTTCCATTCAGGGGACCCCGCTAATATAACACAATTATAGGTTGAACAAGATAACTGCCCTTGCCTCTTTCAAGTTCTCAGTTCTGTGATTCTTTTTTTTTTTTTTTAAGATTTTATTTATTTATGCACAAGAGACACACAGAGAGAGAGGCAGAGACACAGGTAGAGGGAGAAGCAGGCTCCATGCAGGGAGCCCGATGTAGGACTTAATCCCAGGACCCTGGAATAATGACCTGAACCAAAGGCAGATGCTCCACCACTGAGCCACCCAGGTGCCCCTCAATTCTGTGATTCTTAGTATATGGGTGGTGGGTACTAATTATGGTGGCTTGAGGAAGGTACATCGTTTGGAGAAATAAGTTTCCAGGTGTATTCTAAGGACCTATCTCAAAAATTGGTAACAACTTAGGTTGGTGTCAGTCTCTCTCTCCAAATTGGGCCACCACACTCATGTTAAAAATAATTAGAAAGTGGGTAGTCCTCCAGCTCTTTCAAAGGGCATACTAAGGAGGGCCTTTCTAAATTTATTGAAAGAGAGCTTGATTTCCCTATGAAAGGGCAGTGTAATCAGCTTGGAGAATATTACAACCCGTCGTTCCTTGCCCTGAGTACAACAGCTTCCCAGCCAGACTTATTTATTTATTTTCCAATTTTCTTCCCCCGCCCCCTCCACTGAAGTACATTATGAAATTATGGAAAAGCCATTTTCTAGCCAAAGGCAGCTGGTTGCCACGGGTTACGAGAGCCTTATCAGTCCCCGGGGTGATGTGCTGACTGAAACCAAGGCAGGAGGGAGGGGCTGAAGAAGAGAGGCGGAGAGAGGCAGACCAGACCTAGGCCTGCACACCTGTGCCCTTCTCTCCTCCAGGGTGGGTCTCCTGCCAGCCTGGCATGGGATGGGAACTTGTCTGGGGCAAGGCAGCAGTGGGGACACATGGTAAGGGAGTGGCCTTTGAGGTGCCTGGAGAGGTGTTTTGATGCTGAGCTGACTGAAAACATGTTGGAAGATGGAAAGTAGCGCATTAAAGACTGGATCTCTCTCTTTCAGCCACTCCCTACCCCTCCCCCCAGTTACTGAAAAATAATAGCAAATCAGAGTGGAAAGTCACTATAGTTTTCTATCTGACACTGGATTCCTTCCACATCCCCCTATATCCATCCAATCTCTGAATTCCTGGACTGACAGGGAGATCACTCCTTCTCAGCCACTCCGTTATAAGGTTATTCGCATTAATATTAATAATTACATCTATATATATTGGACAATTGCTACATCTTAGGGTCTGGACTAATTGCTTCCATTTTATCCTACAAAAAATTTATGAAGTTGATATACCAGTTTTTCTCAGATGAGAAAACTGAGAGATAGGGTCATATATCCAGAAACTAGAAGGACTTGAATTGAAATTTGTGTTTGAAGAATTTTTAAGCTTGGCTCTTTTGATTATTCTATCCAGCCTACTGTATGCTTTATTTTCTCTTTTTTAAGATCTATATCTCCGTTACTCTAGTTTCATGTTTTCACTCCCCTCACCTTCCCAGTGACCTTCTGTGTCTCACTCTGTAAATATGTCCCTTAAATTATCATGTCCTGAAGTGTTTTAGTTTACATTGTCTGATCACACATGTTCTCCGTATTCTATTTCTATTACTTCATTCCAAATCAAATATATTTTTTTCTGATCTCCACATGTATTATATTCCTGAACCACATTGAGTCGGCTGAAAGCCCCGAGCCTATTTCACCCATGCTGAGTTTAACTTATGTGCTTCCCATCCTCTATAGTTTTTTAAGTGAAGAGTGGCAGGTGTTTGCATTTCTTCATGTGAAATTCCATCTAATTGGTTAGCGTTATCAATCCAGGTTATGGAAACCTCTTCAGATACAAATCTTTTCATGTACCCTATTTGATTCGACCAACTAAGACTAAGTCCTTGTCATGAATTAAAATATAATAATTATAAAGAAGGTAGACAAGACCGTAGTCTCATGCACAGAAACCGGAAACTGACAGGAGTCATACATTTTTCCTTCTAGATTAGCTGATAAAAGGATATTGGGAACAGGGCACCCAAAGAAGATGTCTTGTGGGGAGAAGAATGGCTAAGAAAACCATCAGTTTCCAGCGACATGGTTGCTGGTGGTAAGAAGGGTAGAGGAAGGCACTCTGCAAAATCAGGGCCTCAACGGACACTGTTTCCATAACGCTGAGTATATTTTTAAAATACTTTAAAAATCAGATAACCATGAATTCAGCTAGCAAACAGCAGCACCTATCAAGAAGGTATCAAGCATTTTTTAAAATCATTAATTCATTCGACATTTTTTGTCATAGTTGCTGCTCTGCCCTCAGGCAGCTCATAGTCTAAAAAGGGATTAAAAGTAAATCCACAAACTGTGATAAGTACTACTAACTAACATAATTGGGTTTTTAGAAATAAGAAAACAAGTGGAAAATTTAGACAATTTCAGAATGCTTCTCTGAAGGAATAAGTTTTGAAGTGAGACTCAGAGGATATATGGCTTTATTTGGGCAAAGAATTGGAATGGGGGGTAAAAAAAAAAAGATTGCTTCTGGTAGAATGAGGAAAAATTGTAAACTTTAAGGGACTAAGAGAGGACCACAATAGCTGAAGGGCAGTGAGTGAGGCGCCCGCTGAGCTATAAGGTGTGAAATGCAGACGGGAGCCAGGTCACACCGGCTTTGCATAAGGAGTGTGTATTTTATTCTAAGTCTAATGAGAATCTACAGAAGGGTTTAAGAAAAAGATACAACTTCATTAGATTCATTTTTAAAGAAGACAGTTTTGCCTGTGAGGTGGAAATAAGTGAAGGCAGTTAGGAACGAAAATAAGGAGATCAGTTAAAGGACGTTGCAGGGTCAGAGATCAATGGAGAGACGGTAACTGCTTATACTCAAGCAGTACAGTTGAAAAATGGGTGACACCGAGAGCTAATCTGCAAGCAGATTCTATGGCCCTTGGTTTTAGATTGCATGTCAATGGTGAGTAAAATGTCAAAAATCATAAAATTCCAATAATCGCATTTTTTTCCTCAAAGTCTTTTTAGCCTTAGTAAGGAGAGAATATGCTCACAAATAAGAGACAAACGTAAAGAGCTTTGTGGAGTGCAGAAGAGGCCCAGGTTGTACTTCACAAAGGTGGTGGTATGTGAAGCATGTCTTCGAGTAAGCCTAGATTAGGATGCAGAGATGCAGGAGGGAACGCAACTACAACTATGCAGATATGTGAGTACTTTCACCTCTGTGGGTTTTTATGTAGTCTTGTATTTGGTACGATATACCGAATGCCTACAACATGTCAAGAATTTTATACTTTTTTATCAACATTCAGTGCACAAGTAGTTATTCGCGTTTAACCGTTTTACAGAAAGAGAAAGCTATAAAGTTTACGTAAGGAACCCAGTAGAGCATGACCCGTGTAAAGGATTGAGCCTATTTTGAACCTAATTCTGCTGGACCTAAAAATTTAAAATTCATAATTGCAGCATCTACCTCCCTAGCATGCCTCCTTTTTCTTCATAATACTTAAACAATAGGTGTCATGTTAGACAGTATATTTGCTTTTATTTGCTTCTATCACCAGAATTCTAAGCCCTGCTGTAAAGGCCAAAAGGTTCCTGTTTTGTTCAACACTAGATCCTCAGCATGTAGGTAGAACTTATACTCCAAGTTATTCAGAGGAATGAAGCTGAAAAATGGATGATTCTAAGCCCATTTTCCTCTGACTAACCAAGGTCTTCCATTAAATTCAAGTATATCAGTTTTTAATGTTATTGATCTAGTTTACTAACTCAATCTATATTTGATATTATCCTGCTTTCTTTTTATTACATACCAGTCAGTCAAAACTAATTTATTGACCCATATGCTAGGCTCCAGGGTGACTATGAAGACATACAGGACAGACTGTGCCCTCAGGGAGCATATGATATATTTGAAGACACATGACATAATCTTTTGAAAGGTTAAGTAATACTAACACAGTGATATAATCAATATCCCAAGACTGCATTAAGACCAAATTGAAGTGCCAAAGAGAACAATAAGGATAATAAATATTACGGGAGATAAGAAGACATTATTGAGGATTGAGTTGATCTATTTTTGTTTCATAGAGGAAAAGAACTTTGACCAAGATATTAAAGATAGGTAAGATCTCCTTAAAAAGAAGATATTAGGGTAAGTCAGGCAAGACACAAGTAGAAGCAGAGCATATAGGTGAACCTAAATAAATTGGAGGGACAATGCATAAAAGGGCTGGCTGGATCAGAGAATGAGGAAACATGAGTTTCCAGGATATTATGTCCCAACTGCAAGAACTGGAATTCATAAAATGGAGTTTCCAAAAAAAGATCATTATTAAATCCTGATTTGCAATGATCTCTCAGTTTTACTTTTGAATTTTTTTTTTTTTTTTTTTTTTTTTTTAATTTACGATAGTCACAGAGAGGGAGAGAGAGAGAGAGGCAAAGACACAGGCAGAGGGAGAAGCAGGCTCCATGCACCGGGAGCCCGACGTGGGATTCGATCCCGGGTTTCCAGGATCGCGCCCTGGGCCAAAGGCAGGCGCCAAACCGCTGCGCCACCCAGGGATCCCTCAGTTTTACTTTTGAATGTCTTTACTATGGCAAGGTAGGTGAAGACAATACCTCAACATCAAACACGGGGAGCAGGTTTTATCATGGACACTTACAAGCTGAAGGTCAGAAAGATCCCTTGTTCTGTAAACATCGTGCAGAGAAGGGTCTGGGGCCTGAATAATTAGCTGGAAATATAATTGGTTTGAGTCTTGGAGCAAAGGCCTTGTACTGTTACTACTCCACAGTGCACGAACAATGACAACTTTGAAGGAGAGAGAAGAGCACCCTCCTCAATCGGCATTCTGGGGCCAATGCCAGCTGTGCAGGCACTTGAGGATGGCTGCCTCCAGCACCCATGACCTTGGTAAACTTAGATATGAGTCACTGGGAAAATGGAATCAGGCCCCTTTTCCAAGCAATTTGAGTCCTTAGGGATAGTCCCCCAAAGCAATCCTACATAGCTCTCTCACCAGCGTGTTGATGAATTCAGTATCTCAGGTATGCTCTATTGATTTAAGAGAATGAATATTGATTGATGCATTTATTTATTCAAAAAGGTGTATGTTTTACTTCAGTTTAAAGGCATTGTAACCACTTTGTGGCAAGCACTAATAAAGGCATTGGGTACACATCAGTGAATGAGGTAGGACCCATACTCAGGGATGATAATGGAGTGCAGGAGTGGGGAGGGGAGGGGTGGTGGTCACATGATGTGATGAGGGTCCTAAGAGGTTCAGGCACTGGACACTGTGGAAGATTGCGGAAGGGCACCTCAAGGATAATGACATCTAGCCTGAAATACGAAGAGGAGCTAGGGATGGAATATGGGAAGAAAGGGCTTTCCGGGTGGAAAAATTGGCATGAGCAAAGGTCTAGAGGTGAGGAGAAACAGCCCATTCGCATGGCTGCACGTGACTCCTTGAGGGAGGAGCACAGGGAGAGATGAAGAAGCAAACAGGGCCCAGATCACATAATGTTCCAATCCTGCTAGGAAATTTGACCACTGTACTAAGAAAACCTTGAAGGGTTTCAATCCGGGGAACAGAGTGGTCAGATTATGTTTTTAAAGAGTCTGCCTAACACTGCTCTTCAATAAAAATGTAATATGAACCAAAATGTGAATGACACTTGTAATTTTAAACGTTCTAGGAGCTTCTAAAAAAGGAGATAGATTTAAATAATTTTAATATAGTTCATGTAATACAATGTACCTAACGTTTTATTGTTTCAACATGAAATCAGCACAAACAACATTAACGGGTTATTCCACATTCTTTTCTTTGTACCAAGAATTCAATATCCAACGTATATTTTATACTCACATCACATCTCAGATTGAACTAACCACTTTTCAAGAGCTTGATAGCCACATGTGGCTGGAGGCTACTAGAGGCAGTGCAGGCATAAAAGGTGATGGATAGAAAAGTGTTTGGGGTAGAGAATGGCAGAGGGTGGGGCAGGGACAAGACCTGAAGGAATCTGGAAGCCTAAAGCTTATTATTGTGGGGCACTCAGGCACGGGTAGGTCTGCATGGAGTTGGTTCTGGGCGATAGGTCCAGCTAGATGGCGGCCATCAATTAGCTTGAAGCCTTGAGCAGGGACTGAAACCAAGATTCTCAGTAACATCCACTGAAATCTGCCTCCAGAAGGTCCCCTATATTCTGCTGTTTGATCCTGAGTACATTCCAGCTTCTCGAAATGTTGTCACAGCAGGAAGAGAGGACAAAGGAGCAGGAGTGAGCTGGGGAAGCAGCCAGGCAGCAGCAAGGTGGAGTGAGAACCAGGCCATAGGACTGGGCCTCAGGGCAGATGGTCGCACCCTGGAAGGCAGAGTATGACCAGACTATACCAGAGAATATCTTGAATGGAAATGCAAAAGGAAGAGGAAAAAGGAAGGTAAAGGGAAGAACAAAAAAGTATATAAAGTCTCAGTACTTATCATATGCAAAATAGAGCAACCAAAATATAACATCACAACCACGTAGGCGGCTATATATGTAAAACCACCACTCCCTCTCCCACACGCCACCCCCACCCTAATCACCTTATTATAGTTGGGGGTCCCTACTGTATTCCAGCTATACTGAGTGATAATCAAACCTGAAATCCTCTGGGCTCACTGCCCTCGCATTGCTGAAGTGCAAATTCTGATTTCACAGGGCCCTGCTGTTTTTAAACCCATCCTTGCTGTGAAGGGAAAAGGGAGCAACCACCCTCCCTCTGTGTTGTTTTGAGTTAGAGGGGAACGCACAGCACAGCAAGATCATGCAGCTGGAGGAGTTGGGGCTAATGCAACATCTCCTAGTTGATGAGCACGGCCCTTCCTTCCGCGGGGCACACCTGTTAACAAGGTGCCTTGGTAAGGACAGGTTTAGCAGAGTCACAACCGCCACCGTCTCCAGCTCACCTTCAGACCCTGTTGCTCAATCTGGCTCCTCTCCCTGGATTCTTCCTTGATGAAGAGAAAGGAAAGCTCTCGCTCACACACAGACACGCAGACCCTCCCTGCGATTCGTCCCTTTCAGGTGTGCTCTTTTCCCCACGCCCACAGAGAAACCCTAGCTGCCCTGCCAACCCTTGGATCCAAGTCGATGCTGTGTGGATGGAAACTGAAGTACGACCTTCAATTCCACATGCCAGAAAAGTTTTAACCCCAGTTCTGCTCCGATCAAAACACCTGAATGCACTTTTATTCTTTTGCTTCCACATTTCCATGTTATGAATGAGAAAACCGAGGTGTGGGAACATCAAGTAACATGTCTGATGCAAGAATGTGACAGAGCGAAGATTCACACTGAGGTCTGCCCTACTCCATAGTCCTTTATTTTTCTCTTGGACAACCCTTGTCTTGGTACTGAGAACACGTGGAACAAATCAAGGATGCAGCCAGTAAAACTGGGACACACTGTGATTATAAGGTCCGAAGCTTAGGATCAGAACTGAGTTTCAAGGCCAAGTCAAAGAGCACAACACAGAGGGAGGGATTGAATTCCCAGGGTTAGAGCACACAGAATTCTGCAACCATCCTTCTACCATCGGATGATGTTTAGAAGGATCATGATTTATTTTTATTATTTTTCAAGATTTTATTGATTTATTCAGGAGAGACACTGAGAGAGAGGCAGAGACACAGGCAGAGGGAGAAGCAGGCTTCCTACAGGGATCCTGACATGGGACTCGACTCCAGGACCCCGGGATCATGACCTGAGCCCAAGGCAGACGCTCAACCACTGAGCCCCCAGGCGTCCCGAGGGGTCATGATTTAGTAGCATGATAGTTACGATCTCAGCTGGCCTCCAAAGCTAGACTGTCTGAATTTGAATCATGACTTCAGCACTTTCAGGCTGCGTGGCTTGGGGCAAATTACTCAATCTCTTTGTGCTTCAATTTCCTCATCTGTAAATATGGAAAAAGAGCACCTCCCTCATAGAGTTGTTTCAGAATGAATACTTGCTATAATTTGATTTTAAAAATGCCTAGTGCCAGTGCAATTCTGACATTAACTATCTGGAGTTACTGCAGACCTCACAGGCTAAGGGTGGTCTTCCACAGACACCCTTCCTGCAGACATCAGCCACAGTATCCGGGGTTCTCAAGCCACTCACCTTTCTGACCAACTGGCTACAAATTCAGGAGTTTCTGCCATTCCGTCAGGCTCAATAATTCTGTAGAGTGACTCACAAATTCAGGAAGGCACTATAGTATGATTACAGCTTTGTTATAAAGGATGTAAGTCAGGGCGATCAAATGAAGAGAACATAGAATGAGATCCGAGGAAATCCCAAATGTAAAGCTTCTATGTCCTCCGGATACAACACCCTCCTGCAAATCCATGTGCACCTGTCACCTAGAAGCACCCATGTTGGTGTCCCTGGCATGGCCAGTCCCCATCCCTAATCTGCCTTGGATCTCCCCATAATTTCATCTCGGTGGCATAAAGTCACCTGTGGTCTGAGAGGTCCACTATGAATAAATTCCAAGGGTGTAGAGGCTTTCTCCCAAGAACCAAAAACAAAGGCCAACAAAATTCTTTATTATACAACAAGCTGGTATCCAGTAAATGCTACATGAATATTAATATATACCAAGGGTTGGCAAACATTTCTGTAAAGGGCCAAACAGTAAATACTTTAGGCTTTATAGACCACAGAGTGTCTGTGACATTCTTGCTTTTTTTTTTTTTTTTTTTTTTTTATAGCCCTATAAAATGTAACACTCATTCTTAGCTCAAGGACCATACAAAAACAGGTCATGGGCTGGCTCTGGCCCACTGCCATGGTTGGCTGATCCCCGATATATACCATTGTTAATGTAGGCTACTAATAAATACCATATAATAAGTACTTTTATTATCGTTGGGCTGGTGCTGTTGCTGTCATCATCATTATCATAATTATCACTGAAGCAGGGGCGGGTTTTCAAAGAACATGGCAGAGAAGACTGGGGAATTCGGTCAGCTATCCATTTCAACTGTTGGGTTCTTGTCATTGTGTGAGACTGGTGCCATTCCAGCCACAGGAAACTCTGGGTCACGTTTTGATAGGCTGCCCCAGCTATGGTTTGGAAATAAGATGTGTAAAGAGATATCATTTCTGTTTCATGCATTGTCTGACATTTTATTTCTTGTTCCATTGTATTGGTTCACTGAGTAACTTCATCTAAAAGGGAATGGCATTCTGCAAGGGCTGTCTGCATTGTCAAAAAATAATTTTTAAATTCTCTGATTACCACTTTGGCTGAGAGGGTCTTCTCTCCCGTCTTTATTTGTCATCTCCCAGACTGCCGTCCTTGCACCCATTGTTTCCCCCTGAAAGAATGTTCCATTCTCTACTTTGCTCAGGTGAAGAGGGGGCATGACCATGAATTAGGTGCCAGGCCCAGCATTTCACTCCTATAATTCCCAGGGCTGGAACTGGTGCGATAGGAACATTAGCAATTGCTTACCTCAAGGCTCATGTAAATTAGCATTAATAATGAAGAGGGGGAAAAAGAATGGTCTTTGAGATTCAGAGACTGCTCAAAATTTTGGCACGGGGCTTTTTGCAATATTGACTAATGAGCAAGAACTGGGGAAATCATTTTAAAGATTTAAACCACTTGTTTTTTAATTCATGTGAGCCTCGGTCTCATTTCATTCTTAAATATTTGCCCTCCTTCCCAGAAGCCAGATTTGCTTCAGGAGTGGACAAATTATGTGGCATTTGTCTAAAATGATAGGTCTAATTATGGCTCTAAAATTCTGAAATATTTTTGAGCTCCTGCTAAAAAGCCAAATGCAAATAATTCATAATGATTTTAAAATTGATTTGAGGTCCCATTCCTCTATGCTGAGCCTGGGAGGGGGAGGATCAAAAACTAAGTAAAAAGAAAAAAAGACTTCCTCCACTGGAGTACCTCCCGAGCTTTTTGGGAGTTGGATGAGAGTTTGAGAGAATAGAGAAAGCAATACAGAGGGCAAAGGCCATTCAGTAAATGCATGCATGTAAACAGAAAATGGGTCAGTGATTCTGATTAGGCAAGAGGCTACAGACAGAACCTAAAAACAGATATTTCTGGAATCTTGATATTTTACAAATGTAACTTTAAAATATGTCCAAGGTGGGTGTCCCTCAACCCAAAACATGTACTTTTGCAGAATTGAGAGTCACCATCCTTTTATGTCACATCATGTGATCCCTGTATCAAGAGGACATCCTATGTTAAACCTTATGTCCTTTATGTAAAGCAGATGAATATTTTTAAATGTGCAGAATCATCTCTATAGTTCCTGTGGTTCGTAAGAATGGCCCTCAGTGAAGAAGAGGCTGCTTAACGTGAGAAATCCGGGGCAGTTACCACGGAAGGCTTCGTAGCCGACATCATCAGGGGGATGGAGCCAGGCATGGAGCTGTAGGTGCGGGTGGTGGTTAAATCAGAGGCAACTAGGAGCAATGAGGCTGTCTCAGATCTCTAGGTCTTTATGCAGGCTGTTCCCTCTACCTGGAATCTGTTTTCTCTCCACTTTCCCAACCATAATATCTCCATAAGCACATCCTTTAAGAATTATCTCAAGCAATACTACCCTTGCAAGGCATTCCCTGCAGCCTCCAGTTTGATCGATGTGTCCACCTCTCCTTTTTACCTTTTGGTAGCAACCAGTCCATGGCTCTGTCCTAGTGCTTATGGCCATATTGGGGACGTTGATTTCCTTGTCTATTTCTCCCTCCAGTCTGCTTCAGTGATTTTAACCAAATGTGCTATAGTGTCAACGCTCAGTGAATGAATATTAGATGACTGGATGAATGAATGGACTAATGAAACACTGGGGAGATGAAGGGAGACCTCTACTCCCCTCAGTAGTGGTCTGAATCCTGGTAATATGAAAATGACATTCCGGCTAATGAGGCCATGCTATATAAGAAAAGTCTAGGTTGTATCTATTCCCAGGGGAACTGGTAACCACAGATCTGAAGTTGTGTTTTGGACAAAACGAACAGTGATATAAGAGTTTGTACACACCACTTCTCCTCCTTTATTATCTCTTGTTCAGTCCCTCTGAAAAAGATATATATATATATTTTTTATCATGAGGTCCTTCTTTACCCTATCAATTTCTACTTCTCCTCCAGCCTTCCAGAAGAGTTTTGTTTATATGAGTGACTATCCCAATGTTGTGAAGTTGTTCTTAAAAGTTTTGGGCATGTGACTTTCTTGACCTCCTGAAGCCCATTTGCAGATTCCTAGAGTTCTAGATGTCAAATAAAGAACATTATAGTTTTAAAAAATTATTAGACTAAAAAAATAAAAACAAAAAAATAAAAACAAAAAAACAAAAAAATTTAAAAATTATTAGATTTTTTTCTACAGATTTAAAACTATATAATTTTGTATATTTTAATATGTGTGTGTACATGCACGTGTGTATATGTGTACATACATATACATATATGTGTGTATATATTATACATATACATATATCAGTATTTCATGATCAGAGAAGATCAGTACCTAGTTGCTGAGATAAAAGTATAGCGACAATTATCTATTGGTAGAAGGTGATGGGGTCAATCTTAGAGATAACTTAAATGTTAAATCTGGACTGATCACATAATTGAATTAATCCTGGATGTGGGTGGGTAGCTGAGTACTTGGAAGCATTTTCCAAAGTCTTCTTTCTACAAAAAGAAAATTAAAAACTGATATCAGGTGTTTGTACAAATCTAGACTTTATGGATATTGGATGGTGGGAGAGTTTTCTTAAATCAATTTAATACCAACACTTGTTTTCACTGAGCCTCAGTTATCTACAAAATGGGAACAAATTCCTTTGCCTTGAATACATAATAGATCTATGGTGAGATCCAGGAATAAATGTGAAATCGTTTTGTAAGCTGCTAGATGCTACCAAGGTTGGCAGCATTATTAGCATCCGTTCCTATTCTCTGCCAAGGAAACCATAACTGAAATCGTGTCCATGTAATAATGGATGCCAGGGGGCTCCCAAACAATATTGTTCCCAACACTGGACAAGTCATACTGGGCATTGTGATAAAATTAATGAATCACCAACATAGAATGAAATACTTATAAAGGTAGTGATAGAGATACCTACTTTTCATTATTTTGGTGAGATAGAGACCAGAGGAATTAAGCCTGCTTACAACTCCTGCTTCTTGGTCCCTAAGACACTGAGTAGCTTTGTTATGAGCAGTTTCCACAGCAGGAGGAAATCTAATTGAAAAACCTGGAGAAAATCCTCCAAGTTTCCAATCTCTAAGCTGGGAAAGTAGGAAGAGGTCCTAAAACACCAGTGAGATTCTGATTAAGGTTACAGATAGTTTCCACCCCCTCTACGGGTTATGCACCCAATTCCACCATTGGGAAGGTCCCTCCACCAACTACCAATGCTCTGACAGCAGCTGGGTGTCCTAGCACTATCTACCTGGGGACAGCATCTGGACCCACAGCTTAAAGGGTCAGTTCTCTAAGACTGTGACTCTTCCCACCCCACTTCAGATGTCAACTGCAAGTCCAGGCTGTCGCTTAAGCTTCTCCCTGACTGGCGATGGCTCACAAGTTGCAGTGACCTCCTCTTTGGGTTTAATTTACTAGATCAGCTCACAGAACCCAGAAAAAAACATTTTACTTACTAGATTACTGGATTATTATTAAAAGGATGTAACTTGGAAACAGCCAGATGGAAGAGAGGCATGGGGTAGGGGGAAATATTGTGGAGCTTCCATGCCCTGAGTGAACCACCCTCCCCAAATCTCTGCATGTTCACCAACCTACATGCTCTCAGAACCCCATTCTTTTGGATTTTTATGGAGGCTTCACTACCTAGTCAGGATTGATCAAATCATCAGCCTTTGGTGACTAAATCTCTAGTTCCTCTCCCCTCCCCAGAGGTCAGGGATTGAGGCTAAAAGCTCCGACCGGCTAATCACCTGGTTGGTTCCCCTGACAACCAACTCCCATCCTCAGGTGCTTCTCAAAAGTCATCTCACTAACATAGCAAGAAACACCTTGGTCACACTCATCTATTAGTAAATCCCAAGGGTTTTAGGAGTTCTGTGCCAGAAACGGGGACAAAGACCAAATATGTGTTTCTTATTATGAATCACAATATCATACCCTCTAAAAGAATCATCATATGCATGCCTCTTTCATATATTTTCAGGCATCTGTGGCTTCCTTAGGGTCTTTGGAACCCAGATTAACAGTCTTCAAGTTCTATTATAACCAGAGTTTTCACTTATGATGAGTGAAAGCCACACTATATGGAGTCTGATATATAATACTAACATATTACACTATACCATGCATTATATCTCATACAATCCTCACAACAGCCCTAACTGGTAGGTCCTATTATTCCCTCAAATTGCAAAGGAGGAGATTGAAGCTCAAAGAAGTACAATGATTTATCTGAGAAAACAGTGTAGAAAGGTGGGAATTGAACTAGAACTACCTGTTTCCAAAGTGAACAAGGAAGAGCTGAGATATTTTAGAAATCCATGTTGCTACTATACAGAGTGAGTATAACTCACTCCTCCTGCCATGAGGAATGAACAGTGGGAGAGGAAGCCAGAGGCCCGAGCTCTGCCCCTATTCTCTGTTCCTTCAACCATGGAAAGAGCTTGGGAACACAAGTGGCTTCATTAACTGTGTCTCCCTGGGGATGTGTGACAGCCCGTAGGGTTGTGACTGTGGGTTGAGAGCAACAAAGGAGTCGACCTCCGAATGTGGAGGGGGCATCCCCTGGGTCTCTGAGGGGCCTGCAGGTTGCAGGTGGCACTAATTTCACAGGAAAGAAAGGTGTTTGCCAAAGGAAGGACAGATGGTTCCAGTCACCAGTTATTTATTTCTATAATTAGCTGCATGCTGTGATCTCAGATCATGGAGAAATTACTACTTTCTATGGAATTCCTCCCATGATTAGGGAAGAAATGGGAATTGGAAGCCAAGGAGAGGATATATGCGGCGTGGCACATCCCCAAATCTCTGGGCTTGCAGCTAGCTGTGCTGGGAAGGAGGGTGTGGCCTGGAGTAATAATCTGAATCATCCAAAATGATTGAGTTTTAAGTACGAGTCTATCATGATTATGTGTTTTCACATAGAATTTATCCTTTCTGAGTTTCCTGTTCTTCATCCAGTAGAGAGGGATATTTTGAGAAGGAAATTTGACCACAGATGCCATAGACTCCTGTTGACTTATATGATTGGGCCCAAGAAACACATTAAGACCCCTCCTCTCCCTCTATCCCCGCAAAAGATACCTAAATCCAGTATATCAGACAAACAAGATATGAATCTCAATCAAAACACCCTACCTACTAGCTAACTAGCTGTGAACAAGGGACTTTAAATCTCAGATGCTCACTTTCTCCATAAATGGAATAACTCCAGCCGAGGTGTTGTGAGAAATGAATGAGAACATACGTGCAATATTCCTAAATCAGTGATTGCTGTAAAGTGGGTACTTGATAAATGGGCATTAATTATTTTAATTTAGCAGAGAAGACGGAGACCTAAAAACAAAAATATTAATCTTCGGTGACACAGAGTAAGTCCCATGCTAAACTGAACGAGGTGGTCATCTAAGATCACTGGGGGTAAGGAAGGAACCGTTACTACTGAGAGCATTCTCTGGTCCACTTGGAACAACAGCTCTTGTTCTCTAGAAATTCTCTTGTAATGATGCGGATTTCCGTGACCAGCCTTGTGGATTGCAGCTCTGACCCCAACTGTCGCCCCTTTCAGTATGATCTGGCCTCGCATCTTGCTCTAGAAGTAGGATTAGAATTGAGAACAAATGAGTGTCTCTACTTCCCATGTGCTGCTCAGAGTTAGCGCCTCACACATCATCAAATAACAGGGTTTGGACATAAATTGAATAAAAAAGAGCCACCCTTTTTATGTAAGCCAAGAAAGAGAAACAGACTTGCAAGACAGCAAGCTCCTGTCTGCCCACTTATCTGTGTATCTTAATTGATATTTTCAAGTCAGTTTTCCTCTAAAGAGCTTCGGGCACTCCGCATGTATTTGTCACAAAACCTCCCAATGACTGTGGTGCAAGAAAATAGTCCCAGTAATAGCACCTTATTTACGTATTTCACCAGGCCATGTATATTTTGTTGCTCAAATCACAACCACCCAACAAAGTGGGTGTAGGTAGAGTGAGAAGAAAATTAGGATAATATAGATTATACCTCAGACTCACCGCAACTACGATCTGGCTATCCTCCTCCCACAAAAATCTGATGACCCCTACCCTCAGTTAATGGAATTCTCATCTATACAGTTGGGCAAGCAACACATTTACAGTCTTGCCCGATACCTATGTTCCCACCTATAAGCCCCTGGGTGCAGTTTGTAGAGTGCATTAGAGGGAGGACAAAGTAAACAGTGCTGGTGTGGAGATAAAATAGAAGGAAACTGCAAATGTCTCAACGAAGTTTAGCAGTGGGTTGGCTTTAGGATATTAGTGATGGGCATGAAGAGAAACAGAGTCGAGAGATGTTTACAGAGTTACATGGTTTTGCACAAAGTCCCAAAGCTAGCACATGACCCAACTAGGGACCTAACCTTAGTCCTTGGAACCTAATTCCAGGACAATTTCTTCTCTCTTACAGTTCTAAGGCATGTTCTTTTAAGAGGAGGACTAGGTCGACTGGAGAGTTTGATTTTCAGGTGTTTTATATGTAAAATGGAACTAATAATGCTATCTAAACTCATACGGTCATTGTGAGGATTAAACTAGGTAACATACAACGTTTACACTTTGTCAGCCTATAATGAAAGCTCAAGAAGGGTAGGCACGCAAGTGGATCTATGCTTCCGTATCTTGCAAAAATAATTATTAATGTACATTAAAAAGACAAAGCAACAGGAGGAAAATTAGCACTCTAGTATTCCTACCGCCTTCTGCATCTGCCCTATGCTTTCTCATTTTACAGAAGCCGGCGCCCAATCAATCTGAGTCTCCCATCACTGCCTCCCACCTAACACAGAGAAGAGGTTGTGAAAGGGCTTTCACTCTGTCCAGTCCTCGGTGTGTATGTGTGTTTCAAATTAATTTTGTGAGACAAGCAGAAGCTGCTGCCTTGATTTGTCCTTGGAAAGAGCTCTGCTTTCCTTGATTGAAGATGTATTTTTACAGCGTAAATGTGCAGGTCAGAGTAATTTTTTGACAGGTAAAATACTTAGCTGTGACTGACCATGAATCTTTCCCCCCCTACATCCCCTTCCCTTGTCCTGCTAATATGTGTCTCTTCATCTAACTGAAGCCTCATATCTGTCTGTCATGGCCTCTCACTGACCGGCGAGCACCCTCTGTGCGCCTCCTCTCTGCACCTTCTCTGATGCTTATCCTGCTGAATGTGGAGTCTGGCTTTTGAATGTACTCTCAGGCCTTGACCTCTTAAATCCCTGCTTCTTAAATCAAGATATGAGTAACCGCTGGGAGATTTAGGGAGGTGGTGTCACAGTGGGGATTGAAATCCCAGGACACTTTACCAACATGTCACATAACTTTAATGGAATAGTATTTAACTTAAAACATGTGCATATCTCTTTTTTTAATGCAATAAATTCAAGGCAAAATGCTAGGTCTACCATTTACCAGTTTTGTGACCTTGAGATATTCCTTACCCATGCAACTGCAATCTTATTCTGTAAAATATCTCCTGGAAATAAATAAAATAAACGTGTGTAGCGCTGATCGTCACTGACTTGCTTAATAAGCACTGGCTTTTCACGTTAAAAAAAATCCAAGTTAGAGATGAATAAACTGAGATTCAGAGACAATTATTTGCTCAAAATCAGAACTGACAATGATGACCTGAGACTTGAGCATTAGACTGGCTGGTCTAATTCCCAAATCCACAGCCCAGACCAATTCAAAGCTATGCTTGGGTGGTATACACTTTGGGCTATGCCCAAGAACCCCACATGACTATGATTCACTCCCGTTGCCTTTAAGTCTATGTGGTCAAGAAGGTCTGATCTTAGTGTCTTGCTTCCTGTTTTCTTGCATGGAAGATTTTGAGTTGGTAAAACCAACCAGCCATTCAGCAAATGCTCTGTCAATCTGGAGCATTCCGGAACATGGCTTTTGCAAATCTAACCCCTCCAAGCTTTAGTCCCACTCCCTTTCCTCTTGCCCTTCTTGTTCACCACTACTCCCTTTGTAAGTTCCACCCCATCCTTTTATATTACCATGTTCAGTTTCCTTTCTTGTTTATTCCTCTGATAAAAACAAAAAACAAAACAACAAACAAACAAACAAAAAACATGTCCAGCTTCATCTCCTGCTGGAGGCTCCCATCCTATTTTTTTTCTGGAACGCTCTGGATGACACCACTTCTTCTGTTTCTCTAGCAAAAACCCTGACACTTCCTATTTTACCACAATACTTCCTCTAGAAAGCCTTCTGTGATTTGTCCCTGCATCCCCACTACAGCCAACAGAGGCAGGGCAGAACAAGGTTTAGTGCCTCTCTGTGCTCGTATATCCCACTGACTCCCTTAGTTCCAGCAATTCCCCCTTTGTGTTATATTTGACTACCAGTCTTTATCCCCAATCAGCTCTTGAGTCCCATGATTGCATCTTGTTCACACTGGATGGTAGGCCACTATCAAAATGCCTGACATAGTGGGTGCTCAATAAGTATTTCTCAATACCTGATTTAAATGTAATTACTTTGTCTGCCAAGACAGGATTAAATGTGCAAGAATTATATTAGGGGAAGCCCCTGTGAGATAAGATGGAGTAGTAATGCAGATATGTTCAGAGAGCCCTCAGACCGAGATAAAAACCCAGCCCTGAGTGAAGGAGGGAGAAGAGGAAGTGTTCTGGATTATGGTGCAGCTTAAGGGAGGTTCAGAAAAGGAGAACTGTGTCTCCCAGGAGTGGTCCTGTCTTAGCAGCTCTGCCGTGCTCAGTTGCTAGCTGAGAGCAATCCTAGGAGGCATGGTCCGGGCAAGAAAGCAGGGATGGATTTTAGAGCACAGCAGCTAGGGCCTCTGTCAATCACTCTCCCTGAAGGTAGAGCTCTGTGCATATTTTTGTGGTGGCCACAAATACTAAACTGAGGTTATTACCTACTTAGCCATGCTTCCCTTGATTATTATTTTATTCATCAATATTTACTACATGGATCGTCTATACCAAGACTAATGTCATAGACATATGGATGTGAAGGAAAAAATACTTGTCCTTAAAAAATTTATATTCTAGCAAAATACATGCGCAGATCACTGCACTGCACTTCTAAGTGTAGAGTAGAGATAATACAATTCTGTTGGAACACAGAGGAGAAGGTTGCTTATGGCAGATTTGTCTTTCAAGACCCTGGAGTTCTGCAGAAGGCAGATGGGAACAAAGAAGGTCTGGGCAGAGGAATAAGTGGAACCTCAACCAGTCTAGAGGTTAAATCATGAAGTGACAATCATGGGCAGGGAGTCAGGACATACTGTCAAGGGCCAGCTTACAAAGGGACTATGCTGAGCCACACCTTGAGTTAGGGCTGTGGAGGCAGAGAGGTCACATTGACCTGAGGCATCAAGGAATTTAGACCCTAATGAGAGAAGGAGCCAGGCAACTCAGTAACACGGTGTCCCAAAAATATAAGAAGCAATGATACTCCTGAGGAGGATAATGACCCTGGTCTGAGAGAAAGGGAGGAGAGATCAGAAAAGTTTTGCAGAAATAAGTGGTAAAGCCTCAGATTTTATGTTTTTATGTCCCTTTTGGAGAATTTGAAGGCTGCTATGGAGTCTTCATTTATAGAGAGGAAGAAAGGAAGGGGCACACAGTTCAAGTATCTTTCATGGGGACCCAACAGCACTGGGCAACATTTAAATCATGCCATTCCCAGACTTAAACTCATCATGTATAGAAAGACATTCAGACTCATGATCCTGACCTTCATGGTCATATATGACCTGCCCTTTGCCTGTTGTTCCACCTCATATCATGCAAATCTCTTCCCCAGCCACACTGAATGGCCTAGTACCTCAAACACAGTCCTGACTCTAGAAAGCTGACCATGGATGTTGCCTCTCCCTGGGATGCACCTTCTGCCCCCACCTCCCTGAACTTTGCAAGGCTGACTCTTTGGCGTTAGGACCTAAGCTTAAATGCAATCTGTCTATGGCCGCACGATGGGGTGGCCACCAGTTTCTCTTCATTGTATCAGCCCAATGTATTTTACCATAGCACACATTACTACCTGGTTGCATATCTTTTTTTAAAAAATTGTGTATTTGGTTATTGCCTACTCCCTCCAAATGTAATCACCTTGAAAATCTCATCTGCCTTGTTCACGGGTATATCTGCAGCATCTCAAATAGCAGGCATCAACATGTATTTTTTGAATGGATGAAGGAATAAATACAAGAAAGAATAAATGGAGAACTGTCCTCATTTCCCAGGTCCTCTGCTTTTCATGCTGTTTCTATGGGCTGCAGGGAGGAGAAAAGCAATCACCAAAGGGCACACATGCTCCTGAGAAAAAGCTCGCTTTGAAAAATGAAGTGTTCCTTGTCATTAGCTTTCAGTCAAGCATCACATCAGGGGACTTTTGCATCAGGTGCTGTGATTGGACCTTGAGGGGCCTGTGATGCGGACCTGGCCCTCCTGTGAGCTGGAACAGATGGTTCCTTCACACACATCTAAATAAAGCTGTAATGGTGTTGGCCCACAAACACAGCACAGGTGAGTCTTCCTTTACAAAAGGGAAGATGTTTCTTGGGCGTTCTGTGAAAATCAGTATCTACAATGCCACTAATTTTCATTTTAGACACAGTTTATCTTCTTTTAGGGCATCTCGTCAATGGACTGCCATTCTTTCTCATCTATTCTAATACTAGCTAGTCCCCAGAATATCTCCCCTCCTCCGCCCCCACCAAGACACCCTGCACACTCTTAGCACGGTTATCATCACAGAGCATCACTCCCGTAACAGAGCACCCCTCGCCCTCGATATCCGAGTAATGAGTCCCCCTCGATTATCTGATCAAGATAGAGAATCACACACGTGTCTATAATTAGGCTGTGCTTTGATTAGCAAGTTGATGGCATAACCACAGCTGATGCCTTACAGCATAAGAAAATCTTGGAGAGGGAAGTCTGGGGATTGTTTAAAAAGAAAGCCTACCAAGAAAACCACAAGGTTTTGCACACACCAGAAAAGGAAGATGGCAGTGCAGAAGGTTATGATATACCACAATAAAAGGAAGATGGGTGTTCTCTCTCCCACTCACTCAAGTTGTAGGGATTTGGCAGAGTTCTTTGCAGTACCCCCACGGAACCAAGAACGCAGGTGAGGACCTGTTAGTATTCTCCACATTTGTTTCATTCCCTTTCTTCCTCATGGACTTGTTGGGGGAACATGTCTATATTCACAAGCATTATATCCCAATCACTAAGCACAGACAGTAGGGCTTAAAAAAAGTTTTTTGAAATAATAAATAGATGAATAATGGAGGCGATGCTCTAGTGTTGACAAGAGATCAATAACACTACATCAAGGAACAGAACATGGAGGGCAGTTGGGGAAGAAGCAACTAAGAGATGCCCACTTTTCCCAGCACTGGGCATGCCATGAAGGCCTTTCAAAGATAAGACACAGGGGCACAGAGAATCCTTAGTTTTATGTTGCACTAGTTGGAAATGTCCTTTATGTATTTTGTCTATTTGTTGTTTGTAAGGTCAGGATTTTCTAAAGACCTTCATGGTTCTCCAAGTTTATATATAGCCCACGTGCTACAGAACAACGCATGGAGGTGAGCAGGCTTTGAGCATGAGGACTGAGACATTATTTCGTGGCAAATCCCAAATTTAGGAAGCTTGTGGATAAATACAGACGTCTCCACACATGAGAAAGGTTACAGAGCAACTGCTCTATTAAGTCCCTATTTTATGCCGTGCCCTGAAGAATCGGTTACATCCATCAATTTCAGGCAATCCTCACAGTAAATTGGAAAAGTAGGTTTTTTGTTTGGTTTTTTATATATATATATATATTTTTTTTTTCAAAAGAAGAATTTGGACTTCAGGGAAGTAAAATAGCTCTCCCATAAATAGCACATACAAGTTAGACCTGAGACTAGAATCCAGGTTTCATTTTTCCAGAGAAGTACTATTTTCCTTCTCAATGGTATCCCTAAAATATATCAGAAGTGGATTATAATCTTCCCTTCATTTACTCGTGTAAATCTGTCATGGCTTTTACTGGCCCTGATTTTTGTGTTTCCCAAGGCACATCCAAAGACACCTGGAAACAGGGATGGCAAATACCTTGTACATGTGCCATTTCTCTTACCTGCATGGGAGATACCACCAATTATGGAGTTAGAGTCTTTCCCACTGCATTCAGATGCAGCCTCAGAATCCTTTGCCATGCACAGAGCTCCAAATTCAGTAACAATTAATACTCTGCACAAAATGTGTTGTCCTTGTGCAGATACTCCGGAGGAGACTGAGTGCATTAGGAAAGGGATCAGATCGGAACTTAGAAAGCCTACACTTCACCAGACCAACCTTTTATTTTTTCTTTTTTTAAAGATTTTATTTATTTATTTATTCATGAGAGAGAGAGAGAGAGAGAGAGAGAGGCAGAGGGAGAAGCAGCCTCCACGCAGGGAGCCCAACCTGACTGACTTTCGACAAGCCAATTTTCTCTTAACCCCAATTTCCCTACTTTTAAAAGGAAAGTTTTAGACTAAATTAACTCTAAGCTCTCTTTCCCACTACCACTGTGGAAGTGACAGAGGTACTTATAACAATTTACTGGTCTTTGGGGATCCCCGGGTGGCTCAGCGGGTTAACACCTGCCTTCGGCCCAGGGCGTGATCCTGGGGTCCCAGGATCGAGTCCCACGTCGGGCTCCCTGCATGGAGCCTGCTTCTCCCTCTACCTGTGTCTCTGCCTGTCTGTGTCTCTCATGAATAAATAAATAAAATCATAAAAAAACAATTTACTAGTCTTCTACATATCAAAAGTTTAGCTAAACTGATAAATTAATTACTGCCAAGGTTTTAACAAGCCCCTTTATGTGTTCACCCTATTAGGTAATGATCTTACCTTTTAAAAAAGTTTTCACAGATAAAATGCTTGTACCCAAAAGATGGACTCTGACGATGGAATTTCACAGTTTGTGGAGAGTGATGCTCTGTAAGCAAGGGCACACGGTTCTTTAATCTCTTCTTTCAAATTACTGAGAAGAGGGAGGGTTTCTGGAAAGGAGGAGTTCCAGTTCCTTATCATGTTTCATAATGTAAGCAATGATGAAATGCATTCTGTTGACATTGATGGACAGAGCTTTGGCTCCAAAAATCTTATACCAAGACTAAGGTGACTTTTTATGCACAGATAAGGACAGAGATCACTTAAGGAGGGCCCTGTGAGCAGAGATAAATAGTATTAGCAGGGCCTTAACCATACTTCTAAGTCCAAGCCCCAGGACTAGCATACTCCTCCCCTTTTAGAGTCTTCAACTATAGCATGTCCCTGGGGAGACAGTTGGCTACTTCCAGACCTGCACATCCAATAGAGCTGCCAGTGGACACATGTGGCAATTTAAATTTAATGAAAACTTTAAATATTTTTTTAAAAATAAAACTTCAAAAATTTAGTTCCCAAATCACTCTAGCTGTATTGCAAGTGCTCAGTAGCCAGTGGCTAGTGTCCACCTTTTTGGCTGGCACAGATAAAGAAAAATTTCATCAGTACAGAAAGTTCTATTGGGCAGTGCTGTTCTACATAAAGATGTAGATACTCTACATCTACATTTGTGATACTCTATAACATGAAAATTATTTTTTAAAAATTATTTTATTTATTCATGAGAGAGAGAGAGAGAGAGAGAGAGAGAGAGAAGGAAGCGGGAGAAGCAGACTCCCCACAGGGAGCCCGATGCGGGACTCAATCCCAGTACCCCAGGATCATGACCCGAGCCAAAGGCAGATGCTCAACCACTGAGCTACCCAAGTTCCCCTAGAACATGAAAATTCTGACAGTGCCTTTTGTGTTGGCAACACAAGAGGTTTTCTTCCTCTCTAAGCTCTTGCTTTTCAGTGCTAGTGAAGCATTGTATGGGGTGTCTAGTATGGAGGCGTATGTTTTTGTTCCACTTCACCTTGCTCATTCTCAAAGTAAACAGTATACAGTGAACCAGAGGAAGCCCTAAATATTCCACTTGTGTATCAATCTTAAAAATGATGCCCTTAAAAAAAAAAAAAAATGATGCCCTTGTTCTGATCATTAAATGGTCCTGAATGACACTGTTGCTTAGAGTTGTGCTTCTAATGCCATTAATTATTTCTATCAATTATCAATAAATGCCCTTAAGCTTACAAAACATTTTTAATGAACTCATTATGCAAAGTCTTTAGGGTGCCAATAAGCTCACATTTCCCACTAACCTAGTTATAAGTTTATCTCATTTCTTTAGGAATGTTTTGATCTAGAAAGACATTTTCTTCCCCCCACACCCTCACAGGTTTTCTACTAGTGAAATACTGTGGCCACATTACCCTCCCATCCAAATCTCATTTATATTTTCACCCTGGGCCATTTCTCACTCCATTGAGTTCATTCAGAATGGTCTCCCATTTTTCAGGAAAAGTTGTTAATAATGAAACTGGGAATTGGTTTTGGCAAACATATTCTGGGTACCGTACTTGATCAATAGAATCAAAGATTCTTCAATTAACATTTCTTTTCTCTAGCACATTATAGTAGAAGAGAACAAAAATTGCAGTATAGTTACCCATAAAATGTTTTACTGGCAGATCAGCCTCCTAGTTTTCTCTACACTGTTCTCACCTGCCTACCTATGTACCTACCTACCTGATGTAGGTGTTTCTAAGATCCCATATAAGTCCCCAAAAAAGGGCTAAAAGGGACTCAAATTCAAAAGAAGCACTGAATTTTGTCTAGTATTAGCTAGGATGCACACAATGTGAAGGTCTAGATGGAACTACTCTTGTGCCCATTAACTGCTCAGATTTCAAGAATTTCATAGTTGCTGGTGAATTTCTACCCTTCATTACCAGTATCCATATAGGAGAGAAGTGGGGTGAACTGCAGCAATGATTTTCGATTTACTCAAGGGGCAGCCTCGCATAGTAATTAAAAGCTTGGACTTCTGGCCTTTAAATTCCAGCCCTATTCATATACAGTATATGATCCTGAAGGAGTTTAAGAAACTCCCACAGTTCCCTCATCAACAAATGGGGAGGATATTAATAGAACTTATCACATTGGGTTAGAAAGATCAAATGAGTTAATACACAAACTACTTAGAAAAGTTACTGGTACTTGGTAAATCATCAATATGATTAGCTATGATTATATTACTTAGAATCTGAGGACTCCAGGAAATAACCTCAGGGAGCGAGGGGAAGATTCATTGATTCACACCCTCACCCCGAAAATTTAAATTATTCCACAATTGCAGAGATAATAGAAAAATTCTGACATTAGAATTGACTGAACTAGTATAGATCTTCCTTTCCATTGTGAAAGTACTAAAAAAAAAAAAGGCATAACAAATAATGATTTTAAACATTAAGCACAATTTCAATGAGGGACATGTGGACAGGGTTAGGGAGAAGACAGAGAAATACTTAGGTGGCAGATACAAAGAAATAACTTAAATCCAATGAAGTAAACAAGAAAATCCAATTTCCCTAGGGTGGTGTTAAATATGCAGATGCAGGTTCTGAAGACTGGCAATCAGGGTTTACTTCCAATTGGAGCAGAAGTAGCAGTTTTGTGAAATTCCAAAAAGTAGCAGAAAGTAAACTGGGACATTCCATAACAATGAAGCCTGCATATAGCTTCTACTTACTGTTGAAAGGGGATCAAGAGGAATCCACCTACCAGAGTCTAAGAATCAGGAGGAAATTCACTAGGGTCCTATATGGGTAGAGAAAATCTGCAATTAATCAATTTTCAGATCAAGGTCACATGTGGACATAGAGTCTGAATTCACAGTGTCCGTATCACATTGAAATCTCAAGATCAGAAATTAATACTTAAAAAACAACTGGTTGAGGATCAGTAAATCCTCTGATCCATAGCCAAATGTAAGACCACTTTATAAAAACACTTTCACAACCAAGGCACCTGAGCTTTCATGGTATATGAGCTTTCAACAACATTTTGCTGAAGATGAGTTCAAATAACAAAGAAAACCCTAGTCCATCCTTCTGAAGGGAGAGTAAGAAAACAAAACTAAGAGAATTAGAAAACCATGAAATTGAGATAATAGAAAAATCTGGGGATGACTATAAAATAAGCATAATTAAAATGAACAGAGGTAACAATAGAAACCATAACAGATTCTACAGAAGAAAAATTGAGGGGCACCTGGGGGGCTCAGTCAGTTAAGTGTCTGCCTTCAGCTCAAATCATGGTCTCAGGGTCTGGGATGGAGCCTCGCTTCAGCTCCCTGCTCAGTGCAGAGCCTGCCTCTTGCTCTCCCTCTGGCTCACCCTCACTCATGCTCTCAAATAAATAAAAATCTTCGAAAAAAAGAGGAAAAATTCGTCTGACAAATCTATCTCAAACAAAAAAAGATCCAGTCGCAAAATTATGAAAGCAATATACAGAAAATTATAAACTTGTTAAAAAGGTTTAGTGGGGGCAGCCTGGGTGGCTCAGCGGTTTGGCACCACCTTCAGCCCAGGACGTGATCCTGGAGACCCAGGATCGAGTCCCACGTCGGGCTCCCTGCATGGAGTCTGCTTCTCCCTTTGCCTGTGTCTCTCTCTCTCTCTCATGAATAAATAAATAAAATCTAAAAAAAAAAAAATGGTTTAGTGGGAGGAGAGACAGAGAGGGAGAGAAAGACAGAGAGAATCCCAAGCAGGCTCCACACTCAGCGAGGAGCCTGACATGGGGCTCAATCTCACAATCCTGAGATCATGACCTGAGCCAAAACCAAGAGTCAGATGCTTAATGGACTAAGCCACCCAGGTTCCCCTAAATTTGTTCAAAATTTAAAATTTATTTCAACTTGAAAATGTAAAGAATGACCACTTTTAGCATGTAAACTGCTTTAAGCCTATTTTCCTCTCCACTGGTAAAAATGTTGCATGCATGTATGTGTATACACATATGTATATACACATCTACACGTATGTCTGGTAGCTTTAGAAGTAATTCTATAATTAAGGTATTTTCTATACTTAAAACTTTTAACAGCAGTTGATAGATCTGATAGTTGCTTATACATTTTGGTCATTTGTCTAAAACCTTACAACATTTATTTGGATTTTCTTCTATCAATAAATCCTTTCCTTTTCTTGGCATCACAAATAATACCACAAAGACGATGTATGCCTGTGCATATTTTGTGCGGGTGTATGATTTGCTGGAGGCGAGAATACTGCAAGTAGAATTGTGTCAAAAATGACACACATTTAAATTTTTGGTAAACATTTACAAATTGGCCAAAGAAAGAAAGAAAAAAGAAAGAAAGTAAGAAAGGCCACTCAGCCTACTTACAGAAGCTCTAATCATACCAGTCTTATATTGTTGGATTATGAAAGTTTTTGTTTAAATAAATAAAAATTCTGGGGCCCCAAATAACTTGAAAAGGTACCAAGCAATCAAATTTGAGGTCTCTTCCAACTTTGACCAAGTGGACATAGCTGAAGAATGGGGCCAGAAACTCACTCTTTTCTTTGCAGCTCCATGGGATATCCGTGGCTTAAAAACCACAAGGGTGTTTTATGATCTACAGCTTATTCTATGAGGCTCCTATCTTTGAGCTTGGTACAACCTCCTTCAGTAAGCTCCAGAGGGCTTGCTCTCCCCCCTCCCCAAATCACCAGCAATACACTTTGAGTCTTGCACCTGCATCTCCTTTTCTGGACACTGGAGACTCCTGCGTGGCCATTGTGGGTGGCTTCAAACGTGTTAAAGCCAGCCAATATCCCTCTAAGGAGCAGTTCATCTGAGAGTGATTCAGAAACCAATAAAGATGGCAAATCACTTTATGGAAATCAGCTTTTAATTATTCATTGGCAATTTGACTGCAATCCGGCAGGTGTCCTGATAGGATGAGGATGACTTGATAAGTAGATTTTTTTTCTTTCCTCTGTAAAACACATTCATTCTACACATCTCTCCCAAAATCCACCTGAAATTTTCCAACTCGAAGAGGCCATGGGAAAGAACCAGTCCATTGCCTCCAGAATGAGTAATCTCACTAAAGATATTATTCATTTACTGAATGATTCTTACCCTACGCTAATAAATGATTTATGGGAGAGACAAGAAAAAGGAATGGTTTAAAGAGAAACAATATAAAATAATCTGATGTAACATCATTCTTTTTTTTTTTTTTTAACCTTACCTCTTCCACCCATTTCCTCCAAGGCAGGCAGTGTGGTATTATGGGGAAAAAAATGTATTTTGAATGGGTAGACCTGGGTTCACACTAAAATGCCCCCAGTTATTGGCTGTATGATCCCCACAAATCCATTAACCTCTCTGAGCCTCTATTATGAGGGTATTAAAACACTGGATGAAGAATGAAAATATAATGTGTGTGCCTGGAAAATTGTCGTTTTTTTATAAATGACAGTGGATATGATCATTATGCAGCAAACTGTTCTTTGAAGTGTCTTGGAAGGCTAATCTACAGCTAGCTGGGGCCTGAGGCCATATAACAGTTTACAAACTGTCTACAGGCCCATTTACATCTGATTTCATCCGGGAGGTGAGGAGTGCTGAATTCAGAAACTGCTCAGTCATCTTTTCAAACTCCCCCTAGTAGCAAAAGGCACCTTAAGCGAATGGCCTATACATACAAGCTTTGAGGATAGAATAGAGCCTCCCCCTTTCCCTTTAACTCTATCATTAGGGCCATGGCCACGAAGAGAATAAAATAGGATACAGGGGAAATCTTTCTTCAGCTCTGAATTACTCTTCGGATATAACAGTGGCATCCTTGGAATTTACACTTGGAAAAGATGTGATTATTACTCATTGTTGAGTGTCCATACATGAGAAGATGAACAGAGAAGGTGTTCATAATCTAACCCCCAGCTTAATATGTTGGTTTCAATTCATTCCCTAATTTAACTCCTCAAGACCCACTAGCAAAAGTCCAGTTCAATCCTGTGATGCTTTCCCCTCTCCCATCAGTCTTTTTCCTCCACCCACCCTCTTAGTGCTCCTGGTTCTTTTTCAGAGAGTGAAAATTGTTTTGTGAAAAATCTAAAAGGAGACAGAATAGAAAAAACCAGTTTGGTCATTTCGGTTTATGAAACATTCCACACTTATTTTTGTTCATGATCTAACCCCTTCTTACCTCTCTAGCCCAATATTTCACCATTATTTTACTCAGGCCATTTGCTTTGTGAGGATGGAAAGGGTTCCTGGTCTATCAAAAGTTATATTATTATGGATCTCTTCCAGGTTCTAGAGAGTAGACAGGCAATAAACTCCACTCCAGGAGTTGAATCTCATGCAAGATTGGGTCGGTGCTAAGTGCAAAGTCTGAAGGGGGAAAGCATCTAAATAAGGACCAGAAATCAGAGAGAAGAAAAGGCAACATCCATCCCTGAGAGAAGAAGAACCTATGAGGACCATGCACTGTCTTGTAAGGCCGATGTGCCTGCGTACCCTACATGGGGAACGAGGACCGGGACTGTGCTTTCCTTCGGCTCTTCCCATATCTGGAACCCACTCCCTCTTTTCCCTGGAGAAAATAAAAGGGCCTGAAATTTTCATAGAGAAGTGGAGGGTGGGTGGAGGGTAGCCTGTCTCTATTAGAAGGAGATAATAAGAGAGAAGAAGTAATGAGAAAGGCAGAGAAAAGGAGGCAGAGAAAAATTTTAAAAAATTAAAAAATAAAAAAGAGAGAGAGAGAGAGAGAAAGAGCCAGAGAGAAATGAAAACAGGAAATTGGGAGAAGAGATGCGGAAAGAAATACAATGAGAAAGAGAGAGAGGAATCACGAGAGGCAGATAGAATACAACAAAACCACGCAAAAAGAATCATTTAGATTCTTGGGACAGATGGTAAGTGCACCAGCAAAGGATCAAGGAAAATCATACTGTGTCAAAGTCAACATCAGATTAAATTAGAAAATTTGGGAGGAAATCATGGTAAAATTAAGTCTAGAAGAATAGAAAGAGGAGGGACAAGAAGGGGAGGCCCCAGACAGCTGGTAACTGAGGCAGAGCGGACAACGAGGGATTGAGGAAAACAACCACAACAAAAAGTCAAATTCAGGCCCTAGAGGGTCCTGGGGTTTAGCAACAGCCCGCAAGAGGTCAAGAGGAAGGAGACTCAGACTCTGATGTCAGTCCTCTCATCCATGATCAGTTTGACCTGAGCAAGTTGAATCAACCCTAGGGACCTCTGTGTTTTTATCTGTGAAAAGTGATGGATGGTCTAGGTGGACTGTGAGGCCCCCGTAACTCGGAGATGGGTTTGAAATCTCAAGCTGAGGCCAACGATACAAGATGGATGGAAAGTCGGGATGACCTAGTTGACGGCCTGATAAGCTGAGCTGTGACACTATCCCTTGTGTGTGGAAAACCCTCATCACAGGGGACCTCAAGGACAAGTTGACAGTGACGTAGTGGAAAGGATGGTGGACCGACTGGGTTGGTCTCTGCCAGAAACTGTGTGGCTTTGGGCAGTCTCTTGACTTGCCGTGGGCTCTGTTTTCTATGTGCCCTGTGCATGTGGGTTTGTGCGTTTAGTGTGGGGAGATGGGAGGTAGAGGGATTGGACCACGTCCTAAGTAGCCTACTCAAATGCATGCCAGGGACAAAGCAGCCAGGAGAGCGGCCAGGTGTGTACTGTGGGGAACCAGAACGGGGAATGGCTGGAAACTGACTTCAACTACTCGTACGTGTGAGTATGAAAGTCGAACATGACCAGATCTTCTAATGTTTTCACGAGAAGTCTGAGTTTCTGGAATATACCAAACGTAACGGTCAAACAAACCCAAGGGAAGATTTCAGTCTAACGAAATATGAATGGTGCACCAGGTTGCATGCAGCATGCAACATCTGGAATAAACACTCTTTTTAAGGGCTGTTGTACGTGCTCCAAGTTCCATGAGTCCATCACATAAGAAAGAGAGTTCTGAGATGTGAAAATGAAAAATCAAGGGTAAATGACAGGAGGAGTGAATCAGAAAAGATGCTTAATGCCATTTTCTCTTCTATTCTTTGCTTCTGTTCCCATGATTAATTGGTTTAATCCTCCCATTTCAGTCCAAAGCTCCCAGAAGCAGTGCCTCTGCCATGCTGCTCACGTCTCCTCCTTATTTTCTCTACTATCCTTGTCTCTGTCCTTTCCTTCCGACAACCTCTCTCTCTTTCCATTTTAAAATCCATCCTCGTCTCTTATCCCTAGTCTTTCTCTCTCCCTGCTGCCTCCATCCCCCTGCTCCTGTCCTCGCTCCCCATGACTCCGAGCCCTCGGGTAGCACCAGCCCCTGGTATCTGAAGGCAAGTGAAATTCTACTATCCGGGAAGTTAAAAGTATTTCAGTGGTGGGATCTTTAATCATTTGAATCCCTGATAGGGATAGTTCTTTTTATGTCTCCCGGCAATAAATCCAGGCAGTATCTAATCTCTGATCTCAGAGAGAGGAGAATTAACCAGCTGAGTGTGACTAGAAATGAAACCCACAGAGAAGGGAGTGAAAAAGAGACCACTTTATCTATGTGTGCGCTCCGCATAGTAACGTGGAATCCGTGGGCAGGGGACAAAGCCCTATGCCTGGGCACTTTCGCCTCGTCAGCCTACAACGCCTCTTGAAGGGCGTGAGCTCTCCCTTCTTCTAAAGCGTACGGTTGCCCTTCATCATTCTTACTGTACCTCTAAGAAACCCCCTGGCTAAACCCCCTCTACTTATTTAGATGGCCTCAGTCCTTTCTTTCCTTGTTTTCGCTCTCTAGCCTGTTCTCTCCAAAGGTTCTGGTTTTGTTTCCCCACCAGATCATACACAGTATCTGTCTCACTCGACACCGTAACTTCCTTGTTTTGCTGCACGTCTGGCATGAAGTGGGTGCTTACCGGTCTGCCTGAAATATGTCCCCATCTCTCTCTCTCTCTCTCTCTCTCCGTCACACACACACACACACGTGATACGCTGATGCCCTTCTCCCCTCACTCACTCTGAGTGGTGTCTATAGCTTCCCAGGCTCAAGCAGGACTCCACGGACGATGCCCTGCCTACGGTACCTGGCCCATCCCTACTGGGCCCTTTAAGGGTAGAGGCCAAGAGCTCTATTTCCTCTGCTGCACCAAACACTCCTGGATTCATGGCAGAGACTTCATTTGATACCCGATTTCTTAGGAGTGAAATGACTTGACTTCTTACATAGGCTGTGCCTCTCCTCAACTGCGTAAACTCGGCCAACATACCTGAAATTCCTGAGACGCAATTTTCCCATCTCTAACATGAGGACTTCGTGATCTCTCAAGTCTACTGTCTTACTTTTAAAATATAATTTTAGTGTGATTTTATGATTCTGCTTGAATACTTTTCTTGTCTAAATTTTAGGGAATTCCTCCTAATAAATAAACGCAACAAGAGCATGTGGCTCCGCTTCATTGTTCAAGAGGGCATCCTGCTTGGGACCGGGAGGAGAAGAGAAAACAAAGTTAAACACAATAGAAAAATAATAAAGCAACAGCAATCCTTTATGTATTTATCCTACCGGGAAGAAAAACTGCTCCAAACAGCAGAGCATGTGGGAGGAGAGGCAATGAGAGGCCATGTCTGCGGCCTCTCTCAGCGAGTCCTATTCCTTTTGTTGGGGCTCAACATTTCTCAAATGTGAAACAAAGGTTTAAAAATAAGCCATTTTTGCAATTTTCTCCAGGCTGTGACATGCTAGGATTGGACAAAAAGCAGTTTATGACTAGATGGTAAGGGTCCAAACTGGAGAAGAATTAAAAGTAAATTATCCTGATACATGAGCCATAAAGTACCATGTTGCAAAGGAGACTCCAAGTTGGGGGTTTACCGTCCAAACACAGGTGTTCACACTTGGCCCCCACCCGGATCTGTAAAAACTCTTTTCCCATATATATACATATACTTTCTTTGGCTTGTCTTGCAGAGACTCTGACATCTTGTTTACTTCTAATACTTGAAATAAAGAATTATTTCAGATGCACATTCTCTTTGACTGTCAACACACTTAAAAGAACATGTTCAATACATCAAAGGCACCGACTAATTTCAGAAAAAAAAAATACACAAAGTAGACAAAGGTATCTTTCCAGAAATATGTTTTCCTGCTCAGATCAAAAAAAAAAAAAAAAAAAAAAAAAAAGATGCACACACGAGTATGCACTGATACATCCCAAAGTCTCCATCTCTCCACTTTTTTTCTATTTCTGCAGAGGTAACATAATATCCATCTTCATATACGGTTTTCTTTTTTGAATTGCATTTCTCTTTTCTCTGGTTTCTGTATCTTCTTTTTTTTTTCTATTTTCTATTCTTTTCTCCATATGAATTCTCACTCTCTCTCTCTCCCCTCAGGTCCATAAAGAGAAAGAGAAATGAATGTATAGATACATGGCAATGAGGTCAACTTTATAGGTGCAACATAGCTGTGCCTCAGTGAGACTGAATATCTGTAGCAAAACTCAAAACAATTAAAAACTGGTCTCTCCTGCTATTTGGTAGAATGAATTTCCACATCTCTCTCTGTAACCCAGCAATTAATCCCATACCTGGCTACATCCCCAACACAAAGACGGGCAAATTGAAAGTTCGTAGTGACACTAATTGTGACGGCCAAACAGAACCCACCCAAATACTCCTAAAAAGGTGAAAAGTAGATGTTAACGGTCTCACAACAGACTGGGACTGTTCATGGCCTCACAATAGTTAGGACGACCAACAAAGAGCAGGGTACATGACTGTGATTTAAGCCCTGCAAGACCGTGTGGGGCCTCATTCTGGTTTCTAGCCTCCCCTGCCTCCCCTACCCACTGCAACGCTTGACAGATGCGGGAGGAAAATTAGCCTAGCATCGGGTCACTTCCCAATTTAAATCCCTCACGCCGCCCCACAGAGCTTCTGACGTTTCACCCGCTTTCCTTTTTGCTCAGCAAGCCTGAGCTGCCTGTTGCAAGCCTCATCTACAGCCTGTGCCTAGACTTGAGAAATGTCCCAGGGAGTCTGGGGGGGGGGGGGGGGGGGAAGCAGCGATTCTTTGGCCAGGAAAAGTTTTGTTTCTTGTTTTTTGCTCTCTCTGAAATTTAATTTCTTCTACAGTTTGCCTCTTCCATAGATTTTTTTTTAGCACTATTAAAAAATGTTATTTTTGTAATTTGTAGTGTTCTCACACCCCCCCCCCCATCATTACAACAAAAGCAACAGTTGGCCATTACCTTCTCCGTCTCAGTGAAAAGGAGAAATCTTTTCTAGTTTGAGTTCTTCTACTTACTAGCTCTGTAAATTCAGGCAACATTTCGGACTCAGTCCTTCATCTTGAAAAAACAGATAAAATAAGACCTCCTCTGTAGGACTTATGGGAAAATTTAATGGGATAAGACATGTGATATGTTCTGAATGATGCCTGGCATTGGATAAGAAATTTTTTAAATGGCATCCATAAACTCATCTGGATTTTATAGATACTAAAAATTACAGAATTTGGGGAGGGAGCTACTTTAAAGCAAGCATACAAAATTACTAACAAAATAAAGAATTCTAAAAAATATTTAGTTAGAAAAGGAAAGAACTCATAATAAACTCAACTTTTTTAAAAAAGTCCCCAAATCCAGAAAACAATTATTTTTTTTTCACAAAATGATTAACTTTCATACTTTCATATTTCTGTAATAATTTTAACTCAAATTTTTTTCTTTTGGCTTTATTTGATCGTGTCTTTTATGATAATGCTTTTGTAACATTCTCTATAGAGAGAATAAAAGGCAATTTGATCTTTTCTCTGATAATGTTGCTTAAAATCTGTTTTCCATTAAAGATAATTTAGAAAAGTTTCTTTTTTTCTTTCTTTCTTTTTTTTTTTTTTTTTTAGAAAAGTTTCTTTGTGCTTCACTAATTATTGTAATGTCAGGTAAATTTTTAAGATTTTGGTCAAATTTATGAAAACCTTTAGAAAGTTTGTTTCATATATGAGCTGTCAAATATAAAGGCATTTTAGGTTTTCTCACATGCTTTTTGCACCTTACAGCAATGAGGACTGTTACTGAACGCCATCCCTGCATTGGAACGGCAAGAAATAACGTCCATGTACACAAAAGTGACTCTGAACCATCTAATTATATTTCACTCAGACCCACTGTGCATCATCAACTCAACTTCCCATGACCCAGCCTCCAAAGAAGCTTTCATCTACCCAGTCACCAGCCAACACGAATAAACACTACATGATGGAAATTACAGCGAAAGAGCTGCTTTAATCAATAATGGTAAAAATTTTACCATTACTTACTGCTGAAAATTTTACAAGAAAATATGTGACCATGTGAAAAACTCCCAGGACCTTAGATGGACCCAGGCAAGGAAGAAGGACTGTAGTTTAAGCTTCATTAGCTTCTCAGTAAACCCACCCACGTAGGAGCTGATATTCATGACTTTTCCTTGGGTGGGCAGAGCAAGCAGACATTCTCCCGCCGGCTTGAACCTGCTTCCCCAGGTCCTGCCAGCTTCTGACGGTCTGCCCAGCTGTTGGTACAGCTGCAGCATGTTCCTGAAACACAAGTCTCTAGACTGTGCTGTCTAGTGGGGCAGCAACTAGCCACGTGTGCCTATTTAAATTAGAAATTAATTGATTTGAATACAATCTAAACTCAGATTCTTAGTCATATGAAACATTTTTCAAGGGCTCAGTCTCCACCTGTGGCTATGGGTTAGGGGTTACCACACTGGTCAGAGTAGATATGGACATGCCCATCCTCACAAAGTTGTGTATGTGTTTTGTTTTTTGTATTTTTTTTTAATAATTGGATGTTATTTTTATTCCATAAAAAGGAATAAAGTACTGACTCATGCTATAACGTCATGAGCCTTGAAAACACTGAGTGAAAAAAGCTGGTCACAAAGACCACACAATTGGTTTACATTTATAGGAAATATTCAGAGTTGGAAAATCCATAAAGATAGAAAGTAGATTACTGGACAGTAGGGTAGGGGCAGGTGAGGGCCTGGGGAGCAGGTTGGGGGTGGGATGGGGTGGTGAAGGGAGAATGGGGAGTGGCTGCTAATAGGAACTGCACTGGCTTGAATAGAGCTGCCCTCCAAATGTAGAAACATGTTCTAAACTGATAGGTGGTGATGGTTACATAGCACATCACAGAAAGTTCTCCATAGGACTCTACCACCCTACAGACACCCAGCAGATAGAAGTCCCACTTCAGGGCTGGGTGGCCCAGCAGTTTGGCGCCGCCTTCAGCCCAGGGCCTGATCCTGGAGTCCCCGGATCGAGTCCCACGTCGGGGTCCCTGCATGGAGCCTGCCTCTCCCTCTGCCTGTGTCTCTGCCTCTCTCTCTCTCTCTCATAAGTAAATAAATGAATAAAATCTTAAAAAAAAAAAAAAAGTTCCACTGTCAAGCAGGTTTGGGATATGCTGTATCAAACGCCTCCCTTTGATATCAGTAATATTGAAACATAAAACTCCCATCATGAAAAAACACACCCAATTTCTTTTTTCCAAAACCTATTGGATAATGGAATCCCTGCCCCTTTTTTTTGGGGGGGGGGGGGGGCTCTTAGGGTTTTTTTTTTTATATTACTCATATTTCTGGTCTCACAATTTCTACCCAATCACATAAAAGCAAACTAAAAGACAATTTCTTTCTTAAATCATTACCTGATTAATCCTTTGCATTAATTATATTTCCTAGTCCTCACAATTTTATGCAGATACATCCATAATTTTATGTCACACATGGAGAAGTAGTGTTGGCTGGGGTAAGAAATTTATTTATGATGACACACAAATCCCTGCTAGAACTGGAATCGGCTGCTCTGAGTCCTCACAAATCCCTCCTGCAGTCCTTCTTTTGTGTTTGACTAAGTGTCAGGAGAGCTGGGGTGAATCCAGCAGGCAGGCGGGAGTGGTTGAGTCACAGAATCTCAAAACAGGTCCTGATGTTCTGGTTTTTGGTGGTGGTGGTGGTGGTGGTGGTGGTGGTAAGGTAAACAGGAGGAAAAGAGGTCATTCTAGAACAAAGTTAATAGTACTGACATCTTCTTAGCTTCCTGTAATCTTTTATGATTTAGAAAGTATGGTTTCTCCAAGTTTTCCTGGCTAGCATTAGGTCCTTAATGCCAACTTTCAAATGCAAAGATTATTGCTATCCTCCCTTTACTTCTGGAAAGAGAGGACTCAAGAACAGAATTCTAGTGGAGAACTGGAAGTTAAATTCACCAAGCAGTCTTCAGCTTTTTTGGGGTTAGATTTGCAATATTCTGCTCAAATAAAATTTTAAGTGGAAACATAAAGGGACGGGGGAGCTGCTCCAATATGCTTGGTCTTCCCCCTTCTTGCTCACAGGTTCCATGGAACCTGCAAGGCCTCAGTGACCCACTAGGATTTTACTGCGTAGAGTTCGGAAATAATTATAATAGATTCTGTAGCCTCTTTGCTACTTATCCCAGGCAGTGTCCCCAAACAGGCTGAAACATATGAAGGAGAAACCTAAGAATAGCAATTCAATTATGTGCTCTAAAAAGAAATTTTGAAGTTTTTGATGAGTAATCTGAAAACTTAGACTCATTCTTGTCAAACTAATGATTCTTTGGTTACCCTCTCGGAGACCGAATAGGGGGTAGAAATAAAACATGCCATTCGCCCATGGGATGACCACGATCTCTATGTCAATGTCTACTTATCAGAGCTTATAAGAACCCCTAGGCCCTAAGGAAATTCATAAAAGATATATGGTTGAAAGACAATCTTTCCTCAGGGTTAGTTCACATGGCAAACAGTGAATCTAAAAGTATATGAGATTAAAAGCCTGAAGACCAGATAGATGTTCTGCACCTAAAAAATCCTAGTAACTGAATTAGCACAACTTGCTCAGCTCTCCTGGTATTCAGTAAACCACAGCTCTCGGTCTCTCTCTCACACACACACACACACAAACTCACACATACAAGTATCTTCCTTGCTCGTGCTCTCTTACATCCTTCAGGCTTGAAAAGCTTATCGTTGGAGAGTGAAAGGGGCTCCCACACGTTATAAACTGTAAAGAACGGGATAGATGTGCTACATCTTTGCTGTCTTCCCTCTCTTTGGCACTAGAGCTCAAGTCAACGTTGTCAGGAAGGTGGATCGCCACGGGCAAAGAGTCTTGGTTACATTGGGCTTTAGCATGACCTGGCTTTGACACAATTTGCCTTGGGCAATAAGTTTGGGGATGACCAATGCAGCAGGTCTCTGAAAGCCCGTAAGGAGATTTTTTTTTTTTTCTCTTAGAGACAGAGATTGCCCTTTCTGCACCGCCTGCCTACATTTGAGGAGTTTTGTTGTTTTGCAAGGTTATCCCAGGGAAATATGAAATTGCCAAAAAGAATGTGGCACCAAGAGTGAGGTGTTTTGTGGGAGTCCTGTGAGCATGTGTGTGCACGTGCTTCTACAAGAGGGGGCATTGTGATTCCTTTGTTCTAAAGGGCAGTTCTCCTTACAAGTGGCCAATCAGTCACTGTCACTGGGCCGGGAGGAGGTGGGGGTGGTGGGGTGAGGACATGCCAAGTTTGCCCAGAATACTCATTGCGCAGGACGATCCCCACAGCTGTTGCGCACCCAATGTAAATACGGACAGCCCCATTCATCACGGGGCTCCCTTCCGCAGCACATGTCCAAAGTACGGCGATGATTTAGTGCCTGCAGCTGGAACTGCACTATGTTTCTCCAAAACAGTGGCGTTTAAAAATGAGGAGGTGGAAATGGAGAGGCGGCTGGGGTTACGGAGAGGGAAGGACTAATTTCAGGTTTCTGAGAAGAGGAAAGAAGGGTAACAAGGGCTAGCTCCTCTGGTAGACCACCCTCTTGCTTTAACTTCAGTTCCCCCCTCAAATTCATTGGCTTTGGTGTCACTCAAGCTACAACTTCTGAACCAGTGTTGCATCTTCCTTAATGCAAGCTCTTGGCCTTCACCTTATTTGCACTCTAGGTACCAGGACCTCTTCTTTACAGAGCATTGATCCAGATTTCGTGGAATCGTCTGTGTGGACAAACAATGTATAGACCCCGCAGGACAGGATGACAAATAGCTGGATTTTTTATTAGAAATGTGATTTTTATCATCCATGAAGTTGTTCATTCACCAGATACCTTGTAGCATCTACCCCATGCCAGAGTCTCTGCAGAACACCATGGGAACAAAAGAAAGAAGCATAAAACCTGACTCAGACATTTATATTTCAGTAAGAGCAACAGTCTCACAAACATAAATTTTTGATGTCTGGCACATTATACTTAGTGAATGCTGAAAGACAGAATAAAGAGGTTATCAAGTTTGTTTGTCTTTTTGTTTTTGTTTTTGTTTTTTTAAGATTTGAGAGAGAAAGAGAGAGAGGGAGAGAGAGTGTGTGTGTGTATGTGAAAATGAGCACCAGTGGGTGATGGGGCAGAGGGAGAGGGAGAGAAAGAGAGAGAGAGAAACTTCAAGCAGACTCCCCTCTGAGCACAGGGCCCGGCAAGGGTCTCCATCCCATAACCCCAAGATCACAACCTGAGCGGCAGCCAAGAGTTTATATCTTGGTTGTATCAGCTGACTGAGCACCCCCAGGTGCTCCAAGAAGTTATCAAGTTTTGCAGGAAAAAAAAATATATATATATATTTTTTTGAAGATGGAATGATCTTTTTACAAGAGTTTCCTAAGTGAAGTTGGAACAAAGTACGTTTCAGATTCTCTAGAGTGAAATGTGTCAATAGAGTGAAGGAACCAGGAGAGACTCTGAAAGGTTTTCAAACAGGTTATAACATGATCGTGCTGGTTTGTCAGAAAAGCAACGAGACTGTAGATGCGAGGGATGAATTTGCGAAGGGGAAGCAGTGGAGAGGTTAGCAGCCTCCCTTTGGACAGTGCGGAGCCGAGATGCTGAGAGCCCGCTCCAGGGGAGAGGGGCTAGGAAATAAGGAGGAGAGACGTTCTACCTCTGGGTCAAAGGAAGAGTTTTCAGGAGCTGCTGAGCATGTCGATGGGAGAGCCACAGTTCCGAAGTGCCAAATCTACCTTTTTTTATTCTGTTCTTTCGATGCTGGGACTGGATTTCTGAAATGACACTTATTTCAGACACCCAGTTTCCTGGAAGGCCCCACCACCTGAAGAGTATGACAAGGCACAAGACAAAAGGAAGGGACTTGCTGCTGCTTATTTCGCCCCTGTTCTTGTCACCAATGACCCAGAAGTTAATGCTTTACCCCGGCAGCAGCACAACGGGTTTCGAACTCCAGCTTCTCGGAGCCCTCACACTGCCCCTGCACGAGGTAACAGTCAGCTGGCCAGCCCCCTGCTTCTCAGTGCTCCGTAGAGTTGGGGCTCCGGCCATCCTCTAGCTGAGGGTCTGGGTTATAATGAGCCCAACCTTCTCTCTTTGTTCTCCTAACCAAAGGGATAATAGCGGATTCCTCCAACCTTTAATTCCGCAGATGTGTGCGCTCTCATGCTCTTTCTTGCCTCCATCCCATCTCCCCCCTCTTCTCTCCACATCCCCAGCACCTGTATAATAAATACCCTATGCTAAATTTCTTTAAAAAGCACCTGGTGTGGTATAGGTTTTCCAGCCTAAACCCTGACTGATGCAGGAGTCATTGGTGATTCAAAGGAGCCCGCCCGGTCGAGGGGTTTTATGGAATGTGAACTGTTACAAAGATGACACAGGAGACCAGTTTTGTCAAGGCAAAGCAATGAATTTGATTTGACATAGGCCTTGTGATGGGCACATAGAAGTGCAGGTCTGAAATGGAAGAGAGGTATTACAGTCAGAGAATGATAATAGAAGTATATAAATAAAACAATAATCAAAACTTTAGAATAAAGGAGGATGCTCTGAAAGAGACAGGTTATTTTGACAGTATCATAGAAATGTGAAATAAATATTGAACCTGCCTCAATTAATGCGGTGTGTTAAGGCTTCCACCTGCGATTTAGACAGACACGGTAGTATTACAATATGGGAACATGTGAAACTTGCCCTCATATTAGAGGGTGTGTCTCGAAGGCTTCTAGCTTTATACGAAGCTAATTGATCCCTTCTATAATCATTTACTCCTATTATTTGGTTCTCCTCACATTTTGCAGGGACAATTTTGTGGGGTCACATTCTCCCTTTCACACTTGAAAAATTCAAGTGTCCCATTAAATCCAACCCTTAGCACTCCAAATCAGATCATCTCTACCCAAATCCAAATAATACAGGTGTTTCTCATACAGCAAAGGGATCGATATTCCAGAATGGACACTCTGGATCAAAAACAGACTTTGGGTAACATATGCACATATCCACGATAGGGATGGAGGATGGAGAGACTTCAAATCGCATCCAAAGATGTTGGATTCACAAAGCCCTATTGACTACATAACAGGAGCAGCCTTCTGGAAAGATCAACCTGGCTGCGAGGAGGATGTGATTATGAGGAGGACAGAGATTCAGAAGGGTTGTGCACAGCGACAGGTATGTGGGGGATTGTTGCAATAACCACAGCCTCCAATAAGGTGCTCTCTCAATTAGGATCATGGGAGTAGAAACTGAAATCAAGAAGCAGATATACAGGGAATCCAGTATATGCAGCCTTTATAGGAGACAGATAGGTCAGGTATAAATATAAGGTTTCATACTGACTATCAAGGGAGATTAAAACTGCCTTTCAGTGAATCTAGAGCTGGTTTGTCAAGAAGCTGGTTTTTTCAGAGAGAGGTTTGCAGATGTTGATTCTGTGTTGGGAAAACTGATAGTGCAGCCTCCCAGTGGCGAAGTTCCGTCAGTTTGGAGATGCATGAATCCTTTGTTTTTTGGAAAGAAAACATTTATGGTGTTCCACACCCTTGCCGGAGGTCCACTGGCAGGCATGTGTGCAATTCCCCATCTTCCTTATCTAGGGTTAAGAAATGGGGATGGGGTGGGGGCGGTCCCACTTATAAAACTTTAAGAAATGAGTTTCTTTAGAGCTTTTGTTTTTACCCCTAAACAAATCCTATTAGAGCAGCCAGTATGTATGACCCCAGACCAGAGCTGTTCAACTGAAGTGAGAGAGGAGGCTCCTTGGAGCCCTTTCTGTGCAGCAGAAAGGGCTTGTTCCCTCTCGACTGGATCCTCCAAGATGCCACCTGAGACCTTACTATGGAACCTATATCTTCTCAGAACACAACTAGGAAACCCCTGAGCTAAGTCCAAGTTTATACAAGAAGTAATCAAAATCTAGGAAAATGAAGTCAGTTCTGGTCATCTGAGTGAATGGTAATATCTGAGGAAGCTCCAGGGGAGACCTGGTATTTTGACTCAGTGCTATCACTTTTGTCACCCAGAATCAAACATTCACATCCTGAGTTCCAGAGAAGGGTAATTTTCTGTGCCACGTGTGTGCTAGTCAAAGAGCAGGGCACCTCTCCTCACCCAGAAGGACAGTTCCGACCCCTTCAAGCCAATTTGTTCCACGCACCATGTCCTCCTTACCAGGATTTCGGTAAGGACTCAATGCCATGAGTCACCTAAAACAGTCATGATGACTTAAGCCTCCATGGTAAGGGTTGCTTCTCTGGGAAGAATGTTGACAGTGTTAAATGACTAATGAGGGCCATCAGAAAAAACCGTCTGGGTGACTGTCGGACAGATGTTTCCACACGTGGTGGCAGAGGGGAAGCAGCAGCATGGGATGAAGGCAAGTACACTGAGCTAAAAGCTGCAGGACCTGGATTCAATCCCAGCTCTGCCTTTACCATATTAAAAAAACCCAACAACCCATAAATAATTATCTCTCATGTCGTACATGTAGCCCTGCACATATGGAAGTGAACATTAAGATAAATGATCACCTAACGCATTTTGTCACCAGAATGTTTTTGAACGGATGTCAAACCTTGTATCTTCTTTTGGATAGTCATAGGCGACTAGAGTCTAGGATTCCTCCCCCCCTCCCCTGGGAGAAACCTAAAAAGATCATGATATAATCTCTTTATTTGAAGTGTCCACACAGGAATGGTCTAAGGAGGTGACCAGCCCTAGGAAAGATTTTCCTTTAGTAAAAGAGTCATAACTAACACTCAGTCCCTGATTGACTTTCCACTCCAGTGCTTACACCCTGAATGAAAAGCTCATGTCTGTGTGCTTTTGAGATCATTCATTTAACTTATATCCTGAAAGCTTACCATATGTAAATTTCTGAGATCTGTGTTACAGAAAAGACAATGATAAACAAAATCAGATGGGATTCTTGTGATTAAAGTATCAGAAGCCGACACAGGCTAAATTTAAAAAGTGGGGACTTTGAAAGAATATTGGGATCTTCCTCTATCCAAAGTGCTGAATGACTAAGACTCAAGAGAAGTGGGGAACAAGGAAGTTCAGAGGATTTAGGGGAAAGGAATACAATTTTCTCTCTGTGATACTATCATCAGTATGGCTCATCTCTCTCTGCTTTTGAGATTACAATTTTCCAGGAGAGAGAATCTGACTCTTCCAATGGAGTCAGCTCAACACTTCAGGATAAAACAGCTATGGCCAGAGGTGTGCAAACAGATAATAGAGAGATTGCGGTTGGGTCTCACACCTAGGAGTTCCCAGAGATTAAAGAATTATTATGAGTTAGGAAGCCCCTCTTAAAGAGGATGTAGCTCAATAAAACAGAGCTCCTGCCACTTAAAAAATATTTTTTAAAAGATTTGAGAGAGCGAACGAGCGCACATGTGAGCATGCACACGAGCGGGGGGGGGGGGGGCACGGGAGAGTGAGAAGCGGACTCCCCAGTGAGCAGGGAGCTGGATGTGGGGGATCCAAGGACCTTGGGATCATGACCTGAGCAGAAGGAAAATGCTCAACCAACTGAACCACCCAGTCGTCCTCCCCACCCACCCAAGCACCTGCCTTTAATGAGTTTACTATTTACTCAGGGTGATGAGCATGTTAAAAAGAACTGTAACAAAAAGCCAGGAATTTATATGACACAATAGAAGCACAAGAAAAGGACTATACTAGCTCAAAGTGGGGAGAGCATTTTTGAAAAAAGGAATCAGAATTTTCCATTCACAGATGTCCTCTCAAATTTACTCGTTAATTTGAACACCTAGAATTTAGATCTTTTCAACTGTTCTCTAAATTTCCTTTAAAAAAGAAATAGGAAATTATTTTTACCTAAGTAACATTTGAGAATGTTGGCATAATGAAACAATCCCAATTTGCAACAGCCACATTTACAAAACTACTTTGAATAGAAAACTTATCTATCCCTTTAGAGCAATCCAAGAAAAAAAAAATAAAGGCAAAAGCCAGCACACGAATATGACTATAAAGGAGCAGTAAGAACTTCTATTTAGAAGAAAAGGACTCAGAGCCCAGGTAGAGAAGATGGTAGACCCACAGCAGTCTTGACGTGTACTCTGAAACCACCCTTGGTGACCTGGGAGGAATAGTTATTATCTGGTTTGGGGGATGCGTAGCCTCAGACTCTGTCATTCAATGAGGTAAATGATTTAAGAATAAGGAAACCTGCTCCTTATGTGATTAAAGAGCTAAGATTTTGAAATAATGGCCCTATAAGCGGAGTTCCTGTTCGGTACTTAAAGCATGTCCTTTTTTTCTGATATAGAAAATAAAAGTTCTGGAGGAATGAGGATCATTGCAATATGTTACTCACCAACATGCCTCCGTTTTCTCCTATCTGTAGTCCAGACTACTCTTTGAGAAGAATCTGACTTCCCTTTCACAGCCTTCTACTGCGTTCTCTATGTTACTGGAGTAGATTCCAAATTCCTTAGACAACTTTGAGAGCTCCAATAACATGGATGGTTCTTAACTATCTTTCTGATCTTGTTTCCACTGCACCCCTCCAGGAATACTAAATCCCTGCCATATTTCACATTTTTCACCCACTTTGATTCTGCTCATGTTGATCTCATGAATGGGAATACCTTTTTATCTACATTTTAGGACTGTGCTACTATGATTTAGAAGAAATATATATTGAGGGCACCTGGGTGGCTCAGTTGGTTGGGCTGCTGACTCTTGATTTAGGCTTAGGTCATGATCTTGGGGGTTGGGCTTGTGCTGGGTGTGGAGCCTGCTAGGGGTTCTCTCCCTCTCCCTCTGCCCACATCTACACCCCCCCCTTGGCCTGCTCCCACACAGTAAATTTTATATCCATATAAAATTGTACATATATATACACACACACACACACACACACATATATATATATATATATATATATATATATATATATATATATATACACACACATTTGGTTTTCATTTCCATTTTTGGCATAGAGCTCCTAACTCTCTTGGAATTTCCTAAGGGAAGAGAGTAATCAGAGTGTCTTCTGTTATGTAATGAAGTTGCTTTTGGAAAACCCCTAGGGTTGGGGGCTGGTTTCCAGGGGACCCAACCCTGTGATTAAAGGGCTGGAATTTCAGTCCCATCTTCTTCTGGGGAGGGGAGAGGAGCTGGAATTTGGATCAATTGCCAATGTCCAATGATCTAATCAATCATGCCTCTGTAATAAAGTCTCTGCAAAACCCTAAAAGGACAGTATTCAGATAAATTTCAGGTTGGTGAAGATACAGGGAGAGTAAGGTGCTGGAAGACAAAGCCCAGAAGCTCCATGCCCTTTTCCAACACCTTGCCCTGGGTGTCTCCTTCAGTCTGGTTCTTCCCGAGTTATATCCGTTTATAATCAATTAGTAATCTAGTAAGTAAAATGTTTCCCTGAGTTTTATGAGCCAGTCTAGCAAATTAACCAAACCTGAGGAGCAGATAGTCTATAGGTCTATAGCTGGAAGGTCAGAAGTACAGGTAACAACCTCAGTTTGTGACTGGCATCTGAAGATGGGGAAGGGGAGCAGGGTTGTAGACTGAGTGCTCAATCTGTGGAATCGATCTCCAGGTAGACGGTGTCAGAGTTGAGTTGAATTACAGGGCACCCAGCGAGTCCCTGGAGGACTACTCAGTGCTATGTGGAATCCACCCCCTCCCCCACATTGGAATTGGTCTTAGAACCATAAGGATTTAGCGAGAATACTTCCATCCAAGAATTTTTTTGATTCATAGCCATTTATGGTTGTTTTATTCTTTTTGGTTTATTTTGGTCTTTTCTATATATTTATTTCTGGACCTCCGATGAACTTTAATCTCCCTGAAAAAGGACTGGGGACTGTACTGGAAAAAGAGACAGGCTTAGACTTGCATCACAGATTTCCCATTCCCTGGGTGTGTGACCTTGAAAAAAGTCACTTAATTTATCTAAGCGTCCTCCTATTTCCTTTGTAAAATAGGATAACAATCGCAGATTCTCAGAGATATAAAGTATATATATGATTATATATGATTTTAATTACATTTGTGTATACATGGAACTATTAAAATTATTTTAAAATTCTTATTTCTATCTTAATCAAGTCGGTTTCAGTGAAGGAGAGAGGAAACAAATCCAAGAGAGTTTTAAGTAACACAACTACCGGAAAGGGAAGGATGCCGATGAGCCTCAACAACAATGGGGAGCAGAGATGTGACTTATACTAGAACTTTGTTGGCTTGACTTGAATCAAGTCCTCACAGCTGACGTGACCAATAACCTTTGGCCAGTGGAGTGAAAAGACAGAACATAGTACCCACTTCTTTTGTCCTATGGAATGGAAGCACTTTCCAATAGAAGAGTCTTTCGTGGAAAACATACATATGAAATCAAGTTCTACACCTTAAATATACACAATTGTGAATTCTACCTCCAATTTTGCAGGAAAAAATAATATATTTAAGTGTTCGATTGCATTGAGAAGTCCTTTGCATGTACCTAGCCTCTCCATGAGCCATTCCCAAGAGTGCCTTGGTTGCTCAACATCACCTGCCAGGCTGGTTTACATACAGACTGAATCTGATGCAGCTGCCTTTCCTGTATGTAGTCTGTAGATTTTTGGTTGTCGACATTTCTCTTATCCTTAGAGTTTCTAGAGGTCCCAGCCATTGCTTCTTTCTTAATTGTACTATCAAAATGTAGTTCTGATGGGGGTGACTGAATCACTGTGATGTAATAAGTATGAATTTCGGTGCCAGTTCTAGCTTTGTCATTGATCCGCTATGTGGCTTTAGGCTAGTTTTGTTTGTTTGTTTTAATCTCTTCAAAATTCTGAGTCTAACTGATAAGATGATCCTAAAGGCTCATTCCACAATGGGCTCTTTGGTTTCTAGACTTCATAGTCTTAAAGGGAGATATTATGCATATACCATTTAAAACATCTATTGAGCATCTCTTATATTCCAAAAACTTCAAGGCTTTAGAAATACAGAAATAAGAGAAGGTTTGATTCCAAATAGGCTCTCCATTTTCCTTTTCTTTCTTTCCTTAACAGCTGGCTTACCTCAGGGGCTTGAGAAAAACACCTGGATTATAAGGTAAAAATCATTCCTGCCTTCACTAAGCACAATCCCAGGGCATGAGCCCCCTGGAGTTGAATAAGTGCTCTATTTCTTCCCATTTGTATTTTCTCCATCTGTTCTAATTACATCCCCTCCTTGGGAGTAAGAGAACTACTATTGTCTGTTGCAATGTAAAGGTGAGAAAGGTTAATTAACACTGAAGACAGATCCCAATTGCCTTACATCACACCCCTGTCCATATGCATTAGACTGTGAGAGGGTGTCCTCCCTTCTGTGACCCAATACTGCTTGTGCCTAGTCCTCTCAACCTCTTGCATGGGTCCCCTCTTTCTTGAGTTACCTCCGGAGCACTGCATCCAAAGGCACTCATCCATATTAATGTGACAAAACACCTTAGTCATAGGGAGGGGAGCATGTCATGTCTTAGAGTAGAAAGGGCCAAGCCAAACTGCCTTCAGCATGCTCAGATCCAACCAGCATTAAAGTCCGCAGCCTGAGTGAGTTAGTCATTTATCCACACAATGGCTTAGAGATAATGCTATAATCACTTTACAGACTGAGGCTAAGAGACTGAAGGAGATAGAGTGATTTATCTCTGGTCACACAACCAACAAGAGCCAGTTTCAAACCCAAATTCAGTGTATTTTCCACTACACATTGCTCTTTGCTTCCAGTTCCCCTTTATGTCTATGGTGTCCCTCCCCTTTGCCTTCTTCCATTGCTTCTAGTTTTCCAGTAACTTCCATTATTAAATGCCCTGTGTTCCGGTCTTACAGGCCTTGCTTTTAACTGTGTCACATCTTCAAACTTTTTAAAAATACGTTCAATGCAAAACACAAACAACCTAAACCATAAATGCTGTGAAAACAGGGACTTCATTGTGGTTCACCATTGAATTCATCGCAGCTGGAAGGTGCATAATTAAGAATTATTCATCGAATGACTTAGTAAAGGCAAACTGTTGTCTGTTTTTATTGATACAAAATGATATTTACTGAGTACATACAGTGCACTGCAAGGTAAAGAACCGCACAAGACATCGCTAAAGGATTTTAAAGTCAACTTAAGAAGATAGCACAAATACAAAATTTAATGTTCAATTATTCTTTCATCTATTTACCAAATATACATTATCTATTCTGTGCTGGGAAACATGTTTTTTTGCTTGGCCTGAAATAATAAACACACCCATGTTCTTAATCCACAAATCTTATTTGTAGAGATAGACAACTAAACTGAATATTAAACTCTGTACAGATAAATGCTAAAGATGATGATGTAAATGGGGTTGTGGAAGGAAAAAGCACACATGTCTCATACGTTGTTTCAAAGTCAGAGAAGACATGCTGGAGAAAGAGGTGTCTAAGAAACAGGAGAAGTCAAAGAGACAAAGAAGGGTTAGGGCACAAATCATTTCCAGAAGCAATAACATGAAACCAGAAATGAAAGAAATAATAAATTATTTAGCATGGCCAGAGGGTAGGGTTTGAAGTGAGGAATCCTAAGAGATGAAGAAAGCTAGATAAGTAGTGATCACTCAGGACTGGCTTTGCACCATGTGGTCCTCGAACAAGCAGCACCAGCATCACCTGGGAGCTTGGGAAGTGCAGCATCTAAGGCACATAATTTAAGGTCTTCACTCTCAGGTCCATGCAAAGTATAGGATTTGTACCAGCACTGCCCTGACAACGAGTGCCTCAGATTGTTCACCTGTGGGATCTCAACTCACCTTAGTCTGGACCTGCACCCTAGACACACTGCATCAAAAGCATAGTTTAACAAGATGCCCAGGTGATGTATATGCACATTAAATTTGAGGAGAACTACTTTATAAAGGGTTTGTAAGCCATGCTTGGGTTTGGAGATTGTCTTGGGAGCATTGGTTGTTATTTATAGGCATTCGAAGGGAGAGACTCCTTGATTTATAAAGGTCTGTGGCTGTGTGGGGAAGCAGCAGCCAGTGAGGGGGCTGTTACAGTGAGTCTTAAATTAAATCTTAAAGATTCTTTGTTTCTTTTAAAATTCTACTATAGTTCTCTAAGTATTACTATAGTGATCCAGGGCTGGGGGAGTCGTCAGATTTGAGGGGTGCTTGAGCAGAGTTAGTGGATAGCTGGAACTGTGGAGGAAGGATGAAGGAGAAATCAAGAACACCTGGCTCAGGCTGCGGCAGGCAGGTGGTTGGGAGTACCGCACATTGAGGGACCGAAAGACAAAAGAACGGCGTGGAGAGAATTGTGAGTAAACACCTGGAGGTGTTCGATAAATTTTAGATTATACAACATGATAGTGGGTGTCCAGATCATGAAGAGAAAGGAGGTACAGAGATGGAGTTCAGAACTATCATCTCTAAAAATGATAAAGCTGTGAGAAGAAATAGTTTCTAGAATATATAAAATGTGTTTTTGGTTTTTTTTTTTAGTGTGGAATACCAACACTATCCGAAAAATTTTCAATTTGTGACTTATTTTCACACTCAGTGTAACATTTCATTTTTCTTTTAAAGATTTTATTTATTTGTTCATGAGAGACAGAGAGAGATAGAGAGGCAGAGACACAGGCAGAGGGAGAAGCAGGCTCCACGCAGGGAGCCCGATGTGGGACTCGATCCCGGGTCTCCAGGATCAGGCCCTGGGCCGAAGGCTGCCCCAATGTATCATTTCAACTAAACTGACGTTTTTGGGGGGAGGTAGACAGGAAAAGATTATTATCTTCATTTCAGGTGAAGAAACAGATAAAGAGACTGGTGCTTGCAGTCTTGAAGGTGTTTTGGCTAGTAGTCATCTAGCTGAACCCACACCCGGAGCAGCTCCGATCGTGTTGGAGGGCATGCAAGTAAGAGAGAAACCGAGAAGTGATGTAGATCACAGTGGTTAGCAAAGCCTTCGTGGAAGAAGTATCCATTATTTCACAAAGTGTTACTTATGAGTGATAGAGATTTTGCCCAGATATTTATGGTTTAATATTTTAACAATTAGTGTTTTTGCTAAATGTCTGAGAGTCCTGAAAAAAGCTATTGGTAAAAGAAAAATAAGTGCTCCTTTGTCTATTCCAGTATTATTGAAGATTTTACAATGACCTGGGCAAGATATTAAGAACTAGTTGCTTTTAAATCTTGAATGACAAAATCTTGACAGAAACACCCCTTAATCATCCTATCACTTCAGGCCAGACTAATTATGATGGTACAAATGTGTACTTTGGGGCAGAACAGCAGCTAATAATTCTACCTACATTAGGCAGTTATTTGGACAGGAGAAAGATGCAATAACTGATTTATAATGCGAGCCATGATTAAGACGAAACTTTTGACTATATTAATCTTACCTACAATTCTTAACCTTGGGTGACACAGAATCAACTGTAACAACATTCTGAATTCTTATAAACATTTTCTGTTAGTCACAGAATTACAACTACATCTTAATCTCTTACAAGTGACCTAAGGTTCTAGGAAGTATAATAATTACCATTTACAATTACATAGTTTGTTATATTTTTAAAGTACTCTAATACAGAACATTTAATTGGATAATCACTGAAGTCTTAGAAGGAGAGCAAGATGGAAATTTTTATTCCCATGTTTTATTTTAAAAAGATGGGAGAAAATGCAGTTTATGGAGGATAAACCTTGCTTGGGTTAAAACAGTAATTAATAGCAATAGTTTTAATATAGATAATTTATTAAAAGCATAAAATATGGCAGGAATTGAGCCAAGTGCTTTGCGATCATTATTTCACTTAATCCTTACAATTATTATTATCCTCTGGGATCCCTGGGTGGTTCTGGGATCTCCTGCCTTCAGCTCAGGGCGTGATCTTGGAGATCCGGGGATTGAGTCCCACATCGGGCTCCCTGCATGGAGCCTCTTCTCCCTCTGCATGTGTCTGTCTCTCTCTCTGTGTCTCTCATGAATAAATAAATATTTTGAAAAAAACTATTATTATCCTATTACAAATAATGAACCTAAACCTTGAACAAGTCAAGGAAGTCGTGCAAAATTAAACAGAATATGTAATGGAACCGGGAGACGAAGCTAGTTCTAATGTTGAAGTCACTCAATAATCCTGATGAATATCCATTACAACAGGGTACGGTTGGGGACACTGAAAATGTATAAATTGTTGTTTTGCAAAAATATAGAGAATATTAAAATGAATTTTAAAATTTCATTTTTAAAAAATGAAAATGAACAGATTCTTTAAAAATTCTATAAAATATGACATGATTCCTTTAAGAACTTATAGTTTGGAGGGCTATAAAGAGATAATTTCAAAAACAACAGGAGTGCTCTAACAGAAACAGGAACGGAGGGGAAACAGACTCACAGATTATATCACAGAAAAGGTCTCACAAGGCCAGTTAGCAATTTCTTGGTCCACGAAGAGTGAACGGCCAATTCTAGGCAGACAAGTCAGTATATAAGGAAAAACAAAATGCATGTAGTTGTAAAACTGTAAATCAGAGAATAAAAAACAAAGGCATTTTAAATAATTGCACCATGCTTTTAAGGGTGAAATGATAGGATGAGGTTATTGGAACCAGGTGATCACACTTTTAGTCAAAAGAAGCATAAGAGAGACTAAAAGGGTAAATGAACATGGAATTCTGTTTCCTACAGAGCCAGATAACTGCTCGGTGTACGCGAAGCTTACGAATGGGCCTGTTATGGACCGAATGCTCATGTCCCCTCCCCAAATGCCTAGGTTGAAACCCCACTCTTCAATGTGATGGTTTATGGAAATAGACCCTTTGGGAGGTAATTAAACATGGTCATGAAGGTAGAACTCTCATGAATAGGATTATTGCCTAGGAGATCACTAAAGAGCTTGCTTCCTCTCCCTGCTTTCTACCATGTGAAGGTGTGAGAGGTAGGCAGGAATCAGCCCGGGAGAGGGCTATCACCAGAGCCTGACCATGCTGACCCCCTGATCATGGACTTCCAGCCTTTGGACGTGCAAGAAATTTCTGTTGCTTATAAACCACCCCACTTACGGTACTTGGTTATAGCAGACCAGGTGGAAGGACGGTGCCCGAGAGGGACAAGGTAAGTGGTTGCTAAGGAGCCATCCAAGAGCCAGACAAGGAGACCCAGACTTAAGGCAGCAGAGTGGGCACAGAGTTGAGATTATGTGTTTGGAAAGACTGGATGAACAGACTTAGGTACCAATTTGCTAGCCTTCCCTCCATACAGCTCAGCAAACTTATTTCCTACATTATTATGTGCCCCAAACTATTTTTATCAAGGTTTTCCTGAATACTAAAGCTTTTTTTTTTTTTTTTTTGAAGCCTCTCTTGATAGTTCTCTCAACTTCTCATTTTTCTTGTCGTTCAAATATTATAGTACTTCCTCTGGCAAGGTGCTTAGCATAGATTCATTAATTCCCAAGTTATATGTGTCCGTATCTTACCATGACTGGTCTATAAATGTCTGGAGAAAAAGATCAGTGTCTGATTAATCTTAAATCCATCACAAACCTAGCTCAATGTCTGAAGCATAGGTAAATATTAAACATTGGTTTAAAAATGATTATGCAATTCTTACCTACTCCTTCTAATGATGTAAATAATCTTGAGCTTTACAAGAAACTTAATGCATTTGATATCCACTCCCATAACACTTCATAACTCCTATCATAATACTCATCATTATTAAAATTTATTTCTAGACTCTGTTAATTGTACGATGATACCCACTGCACTTCTTACAATGTTTGAAATTCCATAGATTCTTATCTAATTAGTGAATAAACAAGGCATTAATTATTTTGTCTCATGTGTTATCCCTTTTGATTCCCAGATCTTCCCTTCGTGCTCTATGCAAACGTACATATATGTCTTTGCATTGCTTGCCTGGCGACTCCAGCTCCTTGGAGCGCATTCAAACACCAGAAGGGAGCCCAGAGAGAGAGCTATCCAGTGAAAATGGACATTAAAACATCCTTTTTGATCTCAAGTTATATAGTGAAGTCTGAAAACACAGCTTCCAAAATTAGCATTGCCATCTTAATGAATTCATTTGACAAGAGAAATCAGGCTACACAGAGCGACATGTTCCACCAGGGGCTGGACAAAAGTCTCTTGGCATTTTACCATCCCCTTCCCCCCAACACATATGCTGTGCTTCCAATGTCTAGGGAAGTTCCATGGACACGTTAGAGAAGCTCAAGAGAAAACTATCTGTTATTCAGCTCCTGCTAACTTGAAAACACTACACAGGCGCACGGTTTCGTGGTCTATCAGCTGGATTAACACACATGTACTGGTGCTGGACTTACTCGTGAAAATGGGAAAGTTCCTTCGAGTGAGGAGGTTTGAATAACAGCCTAAATCCAGGTGAGAGCTCTTTTTTGCTCTTCCTTGTCCACTTCACCTACCAATCACAGGCTTCTGAGTGAACTCCACCACCTGTGTTCCCGGAGGCCGGTTAGCGCAGCTGCTGCCATTCTGCTCAGGGTCACCTGAGCCTCCCCCTCAGGTTCAGCCTCCCCCTCCCCCATCATCATGGCACCCTTACTCCTCTGTCCACACAGTGTCCCCTACCCCCACTACCCGTAGCCTGAGAATGCCTCTGAGGTTTGATCTTGTTCTTTCCTTTGGAACCTACTCATCTGTTTCTCCAGTTTGCTTGAGCGAGTGTTGGTTTGTGTGCATTAGACAAGCCAGCACCTCCCGTCTTCCAGGAGCAGTCAGTCTCCCGGGGGAGATGAACAGTCAGCACTGCTCTAGCTCGGGGGCTCTCCAGCCTTTCCCAGTGTCCAAGCAGTCTAGTTGATTTTTAGTGCCTCCCAGTAGCTGAGGGTGTGACCTGACCTTGTCCCAAAGTGGGGATGACCTCGGGCAGTAGCTTCCTAGGTACCAAATATACCCAGTCCCATGGGACCACAAGTCTAGCCCTCCTCCCCCACACACACCCGTTACGGGTGCCAGGTGATCACTGGAGGTGTTCCCTGGCAGCACTTGCAAAACTAGGGGATGTACAATATAAGCTCCTGCGTGGTGGGAGACACAGTCAAGTGACAGGGAGGCCCACGGAGGGTAGAGACCTCTAGAGGGAGCCCACCTGACCCGCCCCTTAGGGGAACCTGCAGGAGCAGCAAACCCACCAGCCTCACCCCGCTGTGTGCGCCGGCCCGCCAGGAGCCTGCTTGGGAGGCAACCACCGGCCTGTCGGCGCCCGGGGGACCCGGATGGCACGCAGACCCGCGCCCTCGAGCCCTGCAGGGGGGTTACGGTCACCCCCCCCCCAAGATTAGCTGGAGGCCTGCCCCTCGGGCTGCAGCCACCACAGGTCCCGGGATGCTCACGAAGACCCGGCCCTGAGGCCTCGTGCGGGGCCCCCTCTCCATTGGAGCCCCGCCCCCCCCCGCGGGCACCTGCGCTCCTAACGCCGGGGACAGCGCATTGGTGGCATCCACGGGAAAGGCGGGGGGCAGGGAAAGAAAGAAAGGGGGGAGCATGGAGTTTGCAGAACAAAACGGCAGTGCTCACCAGCTGGAGCCTGGCGCCGGAGCAGGAAGGTGGCGCCTGCCAGCCTCCGTCCAGGAGGACGCCCGCCCCGTGGCCTCCAGATGCTCCTCCAGTCTTGGTCCAGGAGAACATCCCCGCCCTGCGGCCTCCAGGTGCCCCTCCAGCCTCCGTCCAGGAGGACATCCCCGCCCTGCAGCCTCCAGGTGCCCCTCCAGCCTCCTTCCAGGAGAACATCCCCACCCTGCGGCCTCCAGGTGCCCCTCCAGCCTCCGTCCAGGAGGACATCCCCGCCCTGCAGCCTCCAGGTGCCCCTCCAGCCTCCTTCCAGGAGGACATCCCCGCCCTGCGGCCTCCAGGTGCCCCTCCAGCCTCCGTCCAGGAGGATGCCCGCCCCACCTGGCCTCCAGGTGCTCCTCCAGTCTTGGTCCAGAGGGACACCCCCACGCCCTCCAGATACCCCTCCAGATTTCCTTCAGGAGGACATCCCTGCATCCGCAGCTTCCAGACACTCCTCCAGCCTTCGCCCAGAAGGACGGACACACACACACACACACACACACACACACACACACACAGAGGCCCTGCCCCCGCGGCCTCCAGGTGTTCCTCCAGCCTTCCTCCAGGAGGAGCCTCCGCAGCCCCCGCGGCCTTCAGATACTCCTCCAGCCTTTGTCCAGGAGGACCTCCCACGCCCTCCAGGTGCTCCTCCAGCCTTGTCCAGGAGGACACCCCACACCCTTCAGATTCCCCTCCAGCCTCGGTCCAGCAGGACATCCCCGCCCGGCAGCCTCCAGGTGCTCCTCCAGTCTTGGTCCAGGAGGACATCCCCACCCTGCGGCCTCCAGGTGCCCCTCCAGCCTCCGTCCAGGAGGATGCCCACCCCACCTGGCCTCCAAGTGCCCCTCCAGCCTCCGTCCAGGAGGATGCCCACCCCACCTGGCCTCCAGGTGCTCCTCCAGTCTTGGTCCAGGAGGACATCCCCGCCCCGCGGCCTCCAGGTGCTCCTCCGAAGGAAGCCTGCCCCCGCCGGCGCCCCATCACACGCACACGAGCCTCCCCGGCACAGGGAGCGGGTCCCCCGCGGCCGCCTTGCGCTGGGCCCCCAGGTGGGTCCGTCCAGGGGGCCTCTGGGGCCCGTCCCCGAGCGCAGTCAGCAGCAGGGGTCTCAGGGAGGCGAGCCCCGGGGGCCTTCAAAGCTACAGGTTTGGAGGCCGGGCTCTTGGGGGTAAAAGTCGGGGGTGCCCAGTGCGGGGTTCCCGGGGAGCAGCTCCGGGTGTGGGGCTGCGGCTCGCTCCGCGGCTGCTGCAGGGTGGGCTTGCGGGGGGGACTGTGGCCCTGCCCCGCCCACCTGCCGTCGCGCGGGCCTCCCCTCCTGCGGGGATGCGCAGGGGTCACTCGGACAGGTGTTTGGGTGAGGAACTTACCCCACATCAGCCGTAGGCCCTGGGTGCTCAGGGGGGCTGGGCCGAGGCCCCGGGCAGTCGGCGGCCCTTCCCGTGGGCTCCCCCGACCCCGGGTCAGGGTCAGGGTCAGGGGCCTCCCGAGGCAGCCAGTCAGGCCGCACACCTGGGCCCTGTGTATTTGGTAATGACTCCCTTCCAGCGTGGCTGCAGCTCGGGGATATTTTTGTTAGACAAGTATCTCAGCCCTGCCTCTTGATACCAACTGCCTAAATAAATAAATAAATAAATAAATAAATCATTATTTTGCAGACCTTCTTGCCATTGCAAATAATATTCTCTCTGCCTGAAATGGCCTTCCCTCTGTCTGTTTACATTCATAAATCCAACTCCTCCTCCTCCGCTCAGATCTGTCCTCCTCTGTAATGTCTTTCCTTATCGCCTTATAAAATGAGTTATTTCCATTTCTTAGCCATCCATGGTCTGAGGATGGTTGGTATCCATAACCCTACCCAGATGCTAAGGCATTTGAGTGGGGGGCGCACCAGGTCCTTTCAACTTCTGATGCTCTGCGTTCAGGTACAAGTGAGAGTCCACAGTAGAAACTGTAACTATTTACCGGATGATTGTATCCATATTCCTATGGATATGATGCAGGCGTACCTTACTTGCAGATATGGCCCCCGTAAGATGCACCTGTGCCGATTGTCCCCGTCTCTAATACAGGTTCTGAGCATCCATCATTCTAAACTTCCTGGGCAGCTCCCATACTTCAGCTGATACAGAGTCAACCTTCATATAGATGGCACCTCTGCTCTGGTGTGATCACCAAGAAGCCATAAAGAGGAATTAGTCAGCCTAGGTGGATAATTGATGGATGTCAAGTGTCCCTTTGTATAAAAGACTTGCTTCTAGACCGATTGCCTGAGGGCTCAAGAGGCTCCTAGTAGACAACCCAGATGCCTTCTTTATTATTTCCTCTGAATATCTGCATTTTCATCCAAAATTAAGGCACCAAGGACAGCTTTGAGTGAAGTGATGGCCTCGGGGCTAGAACATTTAATGAGAAATCTTCTTTTTAAGGGTCATCTTCTGATACCTTGTGCTAATCACGCCTGGCCTTGAAGTGATGGGATTGCTGTGCACCTACGTCCATTAAAAACAACAAAAACAAAACCCCCGCACCCTACAATTTACCAGGGTTTACTTGTTTTAGGGGTTTTTGACAACTTGATATGCTTCCTCTTAATTAGTTAATGGTTGGTTCAGGCTGTGACAGCCCCCAGCGAGGCTTACAGCTTCTACTCAATGCTTATGGCTTTGAAATATAGGCTGTAAGGTCTGAGTGGTTAGGAAAGACCTCAACAGGGAAATAATATTTGTTATCCCCTAATGAAGGGTTCTCTCCTCCTCAAAGAACTCCTCTCCTTCTCCTCAAAGAACTATAGAAGGTATTTTTTTTTTCCTACAGCCTGAAAAACTGACTAGACATCTAAAAGTAAAAGATTTAGTAATGCCATACTCAAATTCATGAGTGATATTCATTGCTGAGCTAGAATGACAACCCTCGTTTTTGACTCTCTGTCCAAAGTTCATTTCACAAAACCCTATGCTGCTTCTTGCAAGATCCACCTGTTCTAAGTTAAAGGGGATAAAATGCCAGTCTGAGGCTCACTAGGATGACAGGGGAGAAAATAAGCTGAAGGAGCAGCTGAACTTGTTGATTAGTATTGCTTAATGCAGCTCCACACCCACTTATACTATCCCAGCCCACTGATCAGCATTTTCCTTTTGGGCAGATTTCATAGCCAAGAAATCAATACATCATTAGCCTGCAGCATGTTGTTTTCTGGGTATCAGGCAAGCTCCTGGGAGCATTATTTGAGTCATAATGACAGGGGTTGGGCTGTAATGAAAGTCCTGAATTATGCCACATTAAGGATCTCCCCCGCGCCCCCCCCCCCCATGAAGCTGGTAAGCTGCTCAAATATTCCCTTGTGTGGCTACAGACACAGCCATCAAATATTTAGCATGGATTTGGGCTAATGTGCCTTTTATCCCCAAGATATTCTCTTAAAGCAGGTAGCTGGTATTAAGACCCTTTAAGAGGTGAGGAAAGAGAGCCTTGAAGAGATTAACTGGACACGACTTGCATCCTGGAGTAGCCAAATCAATCTCTTAGATCCCTTTACTACACTAGCCACTCCCTGTTTCCTTTGGCTTTGAGAACCAGCAGGGTTTTGAAAATTCACTTCACGGACTGTCTCCAGCTGCTCTGTCCCCAGCCAGAGAGCTCATGACCACCGGCTGGCATTAAACTTCATCATTCTCTGCCCTCCTGAGTCTGCCCGTTTCTGAGACTCTGAAGTCCCCTCTCGCTCAGCGTCCCCCAGCCCTCCTCTCCTTCCTCTCCTTCCCCCTGAATGACTCATTTTGTTTACTGAGCAGAGAAGCTAATAGAAGGCAGCAGAATTTAAGCTTCCCTGGGACTTGCTTTACACGCTGACAAAATCATTCTTTTCTCTCTCTGTTAAATATTCATGGCTCTCAGATTTTTAGATACAAAGGTACATTTTGTTTTAAAATGTGCTGATCCAAGACATACTGGTTTGCATTGATTTCCTCCTCTTTGCATTTCTATTGCATTGGAAATAAAGAGGTCCTCATTCACTTCTTCTGAAATATGGACTTGAATTTATCTTTGGTTTTCTATTTTAATTTGGTTGCTGTTTGGCGAAAGGGCTGATGTTGGTAGACATTTTACATGTTTGTGTGTTTTTCTCTTTTGACATTGTGCGCGTACACAGGCACGCAGACAAGCAGAGAGGGGAAAAAAACCACAGCGTCTTTTTCCAGGCATCACAGCCTAATGTTAATGTAATTTGAAAGGGATTTTAGCAAAGGTTTGATCTGCTACAGATTTCAAATATTTACAATTTAGAACAAAAATAAAATAGAGATAAATTTACAGAGATGAAGAACAGACTCATCCTGGAAGAGTTCAGAGACTTTGGTTCAGGAAATGAAATGGGAGCAGAAGTGCCTCCATCTTAAAAAAAGGGAAATTATGTGGCGTAAGAATTATGGAAAGAGAATAAATGGGGGTGGGAAGGAGGAGGGATAAAAATCCTGATTAATCCAGGGCACTTGACAAGAGTCTTACAACATACAGTGCAGATGAACAAAAGTAAAAGGCTTTCAGATTCTGGAAATTACATGGGGATTTTTTTTTCCCCCAAGCTGCTCTCACACATATTGCCATATGAAACTAAAAGAGAAAACAACCAGTTGATAAGAAAAAAGGCTGAATTTTCTCTTTGTATAGTAAGAGGATGTACTGTCTTGGCAGACTCTTTGTAAAGTCTTGGAGTATAGAAGATAAATTTAGGATTTTTATGAGATTTTGGAGTCTTTTAGTAAAAATGTGACTAGGATTGGGTAAGGATTCTGATAAAATTGTCTAAAGCTGGTGAACACTTAGAAGAATCTTAGGGAGTCAATAATTATTTGATACAATGGATGCGTTTAATCACCTGATGCTTATTTAAATTATTTTTTCTTGGTAAAGGACCTGGAATAAAGAATGAAATTATTTTTGATGTTTATCTTCCCGGGCAACAATTTCTTGGAATAGTAAAGCCATGTTGATGAAGGCAATGGGTTAGTAAAGTCCTGTTGATAGAGACCGTAAGCTATGGGTGTGGGAGATTTGGAAACTGGAGTATAATCTCCTAATCTCATAATTAGGAAACACCTGAAAGTAAATGTGGCTGAGTCTCAACTTGATTCTTGAATTCCTTTATGACATGCCAGCCAAGTGTTCGTTCAACCTCTCAGAGACTGAAACCAGTGCAAAGCTGTAGAGACTCTGGCAGGGGTGCTGGTAGATATATGTACTGAAGGTTTGGAAAATTAATATAATTGAGGTATTCTCTGGATCTCAACTTCTCTTTCCTTTTGTTATTTTAATAAAGACTGATTTCATTGTCCTTTATTCTCTCTTTTCTCTCATAGTATGTGCTTACTCATAGGACCTGCATCCTCCTCACAAAACTTGCTCAAATTCTGCTGGCTACCCCCACCTTCCTCCCCTACGGTCTACCTCACGGGCTTTGTGAGCACTTCCATCTTTGCTTCCTCACAGTTATCAGTGTCATTCTTTAAGTGTGTGTGAGTTCAGATTCTCAGAGTGAAAGTCTAATTTGTCTGGGTTTACGCTTGATACAAGACCATTTCATGGGCTGCTGACCAGTCTGTGCACTGGCAGTATTGAGGGACAGGTAGCCCACTTTGATCAATCAGTTGTAGCCCTGGGTTCTGCAATAGGACACCAGCGTGGTTGCTCCTCGAAAGGACTCTACCAGGATAGTGTCTGTAAGGAGTGCTGTGAGTGGGAAGATTTTATAATGTTTAAAAAAAAAAAAAAAAGATGAGGATGTCCATATCCTAGCAAACATGTCTAAATCAGAGGAAATTTACCTACTTTGACTATTGAAGACATTGGTCTTGGAAGACATCATGTTTTCGAAACTCCTGCAATTATCTTAGATGAGATAATCTTAAATCCTAGGACATGGATGCACATTGGGTAATCTGTCAAGACACATTATAGCATTATGTGTCTAAATGTTTATTTTTTTAAATATTTCTTTTTTTTTTCTTTTTTTAAGATTTATTTACTTGAGAGAGAGGGCAAGAGGGAAAGAGCTGGAGTGAAAGTCCCAAGCAGACTCCCAGTAGAGCTCAGAGCCGGATGCTGGGCTTGATTCCACAACCCTGAGATCATGACCTGAGACAAAATCAAGAGTTGGATGCTCAACCAGCTGAGCCATCCAGGCGCCCCATGCAGGTATTTATTAGCAGCACATGAAAGGCTTAGTTGAAAGTGGACCCCAAATCTCTGAATACTTTCCTTTCCTTTTATTTTCAGATAAAATTTTGTTTTTTTAGTCTTTTATTCCTGCAACTAAATCCTATTCCATTTTTCATAGCATTTATGAAAATCAATTATATTTGTGGGGTTTTTCTAATTTTTACTTATATCCCCCCCATAAATTACATAACACTATGGCAGGGACCTTTACTGTCTTGTTCACTTATTCCTAGTGTATAGATACCTGCTGAATAAAACAAAGTAGAATCAGAGTACTGAGGGAAGCAAGGGAGGTAAATTAATTTTATTATTCACATAAGGTCACCAGAAATAGTCTGTAACTAAAGATATAAATAGGATATACATAGTACTTTCTACTCTGGCAACTTTTCTGTTAAGGATTTAATGTGAGATTCCTTCCAAAATTGCACTGCTATAGGAACATGGATCATAAATACAAAACTTACTTGCGAAGAAGATAATGGGAAAAATTGTATACTTTCCAATTTCAGAAAATCTTCTCCCCGGGGGGATATTATTTGCATGTTTTTCAGTTAGAGGTGAAACTTAACTACAAATGCTTTAGGAAAAGTAGAAACTAACCTACTAATAAGTAGTGCCTAGATTTTAAAAATAGTTGTGCTTTCACATCATGGCTCTGCCAATTATCTGTGAGGCTATGTACAGATGGCTTCACCACTCAGGCCCTCACCTTCTTCATCTGTGAAATGTGCATCCCACCTACATTACTAAGAGAGGTAAATGACACAAGAGGATGCCTGATGCACAGTAACAAATAATAGCCGTAATTTTATTGTATATTCTGTTATTTAATCTTTGCCTCATTAATCAACACCAGTGACATGAAAACATTGCGTGTATTTTTTATATGAAAAATTAAGGTTCAGAAAATTCAACTTGTTTGAATGATACATCTAGGAAAAGACAAGTGCAATATTGTGATTTATAAGAAATACTTGGTCACTCTTATGACCAAAATATATTTTACATATATATTTGGCCTTCTCCCACAGTTCCTGGCTCACAGCTCCCAAAACCCTAGAATTTCCTGAGCAATGGGAACACCTTTTGTTATTATATTTGGTCTCTTGTCCTCAGTTTCTGAAATGCTCCAGAGCCATAAAGGTGGAATGGTGGGTCTTGCTATTCATAACAAGCCTCTCTCCACCACAACTGGGTTTATGTTAACGAGGTGACTTTTGGAAAGCACCTAAGATTGGGGCCTGGTTGTGGAACCAACCAGGGTGGAAGAGTGGAATTTTCAGTCCCATCCTCTGATATCTGGGGATTGGAGAAAGGCTGCAGGTTAAATCACTCATTTTTGGTTAGCCATTTAGTCAATCTTGTCTATGTAATGAGGCTTCCATAAAAACCCCAAAGAAGGGGGGTTTACAGATCTTCCCCGCTGGTGAGCCAGAATGCTTCCATGTGCCACAGAGCTGGGCTTCCAAATTCCATGAGGGCAGAAGCCCCTTTTTTGCAGACCTCCCCGTATGTATTTCTTCATTTGGCTGTTGATTTTCACCCTTTAGTAGTCTTTGTAATAAACCAGTAATCTAGTGAGTAAACAGATTCCTGAGATTGTGAGCTGCTCTAGCAAATTAATAGAACTCAAAGAGGGAGTCCTGAGAGCATCTAACCCTATAGCTAGTCTGTCAGAAGGTCAGGTAACGAGCTGGATTTGGGATTGGCATTCATAGCAGAGTGCTTGCAGGACTGAGCCTTTAACCTGTGGACTCTGATGTGGTCTCCAGGTAGATGGTGTCAGAATTCAGTTGAATTGTAGGACAATCAGCTGGTGTCTCAGAATTGCTTGGTGGTGTGGCGGGATTCCTGCTTACATTGGAAATTGGGTAAACTTTCAACAAGAATGGGGTTTGAAGGGTACCTGGGAGGCTCAGTTGGTTAAGCATCTGACTTCAGCTGGGATGGAGCCCCTCATTGGGCTCCCTGCTCAGTGGGCAGTCTGCCTCTCCCTCTGCCCCTCACCCATGCTTGTGCTTCTTTGGTCTTTCTCTCAAATAAATCAATAAATTCTTTCCAAAAAATGGTATTTGAACCTAGTTATTGATAGAGTTGAAGAGAAGGAGAATGAGGGAACTGAGGGGTGCATGGCTAGGGTATAAAATTCAGTGATTTGTGAGTTTTAATAAATAAGACTTATCCTTGCAACAAATGCAGACATCTATTCCATCAACTAAAAATCTCCAAATCTGCATTTCCACAGAACCTCTGGGTGACTCTGATAACATTTATTCAAGACTTACTCTACCAGGTGTTGTTCCAAGTGGTTAAGTGCTTTGCTCGATGTCTCACAGTTGGTAGGTGGCCAAGGCCGATCCAATTCCAGAGGCCTTGTTCATAACTACTTCTGATTCAGGGAAGCCAGCAGAGTATCATATCAGTGTGCATCCCATTTTGAAAACACATAGAGATAACAGAATGTGGAGGCTCAGACACCGTGGCTGGCTGTCGAGGTGCCTGCAACAAATCAAGCAGAATCGATCCAAAATTAACATGAAAAGCGACCATGATCAATGAAATCAAATGCATAGCCTAATACTTGGCACAATATGCTTAATAAATGTTTGTCCAATAAATATTTATGAAGACAGTATCAAGTTTTCAATCTTAGAGAAGAGAGACAAAACATTCACGTAGCCATGGGACTAGTGAAACCGAGAATTAGAATAGACTTTAACAGTCATCAAGACCAACCCCTCTGTGGATGCTACAACCCTCTCCCAATACGTCAGGCCCATAGTGAAAGAAAAAGCAGCCTCTGGCTTGTATAGAAACAAGAGAAAAGACCAAAATCTGACCCATGGAGAAGTAAGGGAGCTTTAAATGCCAGAGTCAAGTAGACTTCTGATTCTAGCTAGCTGTTTGACAGACAAGAGGGAGAGAAATAAATACTGCAGTAATGATGTCTACAATCACAGAAGTTATTCTCCAACAGCAAAAAGAGACTCGTGGACATGTGGGGCCAATGTGAGCCTATTGATTTCTCTCACGATTCCTTTTTATTGTTCATCTTTTCCTCTTAGTTCATGCAGCCAGTGTCTCAGGGACTGCAGTCCCTCTTGGGCCTGCCAATCTGATCGCTGTTGAGCAACCATGAAATATGAAGGTCCGTGAGCCCTTTAATTGGACAAGTCCCAGTTAATAATGCAGGAGAGATGCGGAGCATGGAGGTCGGCAGGCAGATGATAGAAAGGCCAAACGGGGGAAAAAGAGAAAGAATCCATGAATTCGGTCTTCACAGAGTGGGGAACAAAGGGAAAAATAGTCATTACACAAACCTCCGTGCAAACACACTGGTGGTAGATTTGACTTGAGGAATAAGCTACGAACATGGTCAAGTAAATGAACTTTTCTAGTCATTTGATATCAAGATTATCTGAGCTCAGGAATTGCTGGTGAGATTGCTAGTATTTACGGTCTATCTGATGCTCACTGGGTAAGACGAACAATTTTATACCAGTTGTTGAAGCCTTGAATTCAAGTGATCTGTTGCTTAATACCACACTTCTGGTCCAGAGGTTCTTTTATGTAACGAATAATTAATTAAAATATAAAATTAAGGTGCATATTTAAGATCAGTCCAAAGTATAAAATAAACATGATCTCCAGAGAGATTGGCTTATTCCTGGCTTGAAATAAGCAGAGAAATGTTCATCGTAATTTATAACTGAAATATCAGGGTAGTTGAGAGGCATTCAACGCACCTTATTAAAAACGAATAAGCCAAAACTGACATTTAAAAAATTTATTTACTCAGCCCTTTAACAAATGGCAAACATTTACAGGCTATAAAAATGTGCCGGATGCTCAGGATTCAGTGATGACGAAGGTGGGCACGTGCCCTGTCACTGTTAGCGTTCAGCTTAGTGGACGAGAGAAAGAGAAGAGAAAGCAGAAATTTGCCATCTCAGGGGATAAGTGTGATGAGACAGTGAGTGTAGTGCGTTATGAGACCGCAGGAGAGCATCTCAGTCAAATGCAGGGATAATTAAGGCTTCCTAGAGGCAGCATCTGCTAGCCAGAGGCCGACCGTGTGAGGGAGTCAGCCAGACAAACGGGGTATGGAAAAGCATTCCAGGCAAAGAAAACAGTATGTCCAGAGACTATGGCACATTAAAAAAAAAAAATTATATATATATATATATATATATATATATATATATATAAAATTCATTCTGATGATAGTATTTTGGACTGAAGATTTCTATCCCTCTGAAATGTGTATGTTGTATCCCCGATTCCCAGTGTGATGGTATTTGGAGGTTGGCCCCCCAGGAGGTAATTACGTTTAGATGACATCATGAGGGTAGAGCCTCCTTGATGGGATCAGAGCCCTGATAAGAAGATGAAGGGACCAGAGGGCCAGGTCTCTGCCTTTTGAGGATGTAGCAAGAAGGTAGGAGGAGGATTCTTACCAGAACTGAACCCCATGCTGGCACTTTCTACAACTACGAGAGATTAATGTTTGTTGTTTAATCCACCCAGTCTGTGGTTTTTATTACAGTAGCCAGAGCTGACTAAAACGAGTACAGTGAGAAAGATGTAGAGGTGAGGCTGGAAGAGTGACCACAGACCACGGCCTGAAATTCCTCGAAAGTCCCGCACCAGCGTGCCTTTTCACCGACAGACTGGGAAGACCTTTCCGGGCTCTCCTACCTCACTTCCTAGTGGCCCTGCTAGGAAGCTTCAGCCTTCCTGGAGCCTAAGATCCCGTTTTGTACTCCAAACCCCTATTCCGGTAACTGAGATTTTGCTCGATCTGAGCAAGGTGAACAGTGTACCTCTCTTTGGCTCATAGCATCCAGGCCCTGGTTGTCAGTGTTTGAGTCCCAGCCAAGGAAAGTGTAGAAGCATCCACATTCTCCTCTCAGACTAGGGTTCTACATTTTTTTTTCCTGGACCTAGCAGAAATAGAGTCCTTTCCTGGACCTGGGGCCCTACTGGAGTTTTTCACCTCTGACCAATCATTACCTGCCTGTTCAACTGAATATCCGTTTTTTACCAACTCACCTCCTGACGTTGCATCCCACCTGCCCATAACACCTGCGGGACAGCCCAGGTGTTGACCATGCTCCCTCTTAGGCTTCACTTATGAAGCATATGTATCCTTTGTTTTTAACTCCAGCATCTGCAACTGGATCCAACTCTTTAGGCCTTCTCAATGTCCTATCTAGTCTGTTTACACTCTCTAGACTGGCCTGACTATAGTGTTTCTAAATAACTTTTTTTTTAAAATAGCATTTATGAAGCACCACAAGGACAGCTAAAATATTGCCTGAAATGAGAGTGTCCAAATACCAGACAGGCGAGAAAGAACAGTAAAACAGAGTAAGGTTGGGTAATTCATAATGTTTGCGAATTAGGAGACCGAATGGATTTTGGTGTGGTCTAGCAGAGAGGTATAGTTGAGTTAGTGCTTCCATTTATTTGATCAGCAGACATTTAGAGGATAACTGCTTTGTGCCAGAAACTACTTTAGGGTCTGAGATCTTGGCTGCAAACAAGATAAATTTATGTGGAGATTCTAGTCTAGAGAAGAAGGGAGATCTAAACTTTGAATTGTTATCTAGGATGGAGTAAGAATGTTCTGGTGCTACACAAGCTGGCTCCTGAGAAGCCATCTGCTAAATGTGGTCCACAAATGATTTTAAGATTTCAGGGAATCCCCACACCACATGCCCTTTGAGACCCCTTTCAGCTCTGAAAATCTCTGTCATGTTGGGTTCTATTTTCCAGGTATCCTAAGGCAGAAGGTACAGATTAGAGCCAAAATAGCCCCAGAAGAATTGCTCAAGTTGCTTGCTTAGAAACATGATGCCACAGGTAGAATCAGAATCAACAGCAAGGGCGAGGGGGGAGGAGATGGATACGGCAGGAATGTTTCTACTTTATCTGTTTCTCTGTTTGGTGACATCTCATCCCTCATGGAGACTGTTTTTGTGAAATTTTTTCTCCCATATATATAGCGTAGAGATATTATTCAATGATTGTCAGCAGTGAGAAATGCCCAGAGAGATAAAGAGAGAAGTTTGCTTCTCAGTGACAATGTATAGGATCTATTTCCTTTATCGGAGAATCTGGGCTCTAATGAATGGATCCCATACTGCCTATCCATCATCTGCACAGAAAGTACAAGCACACTACCTGGTTAGCCAGCTACCTGGGCCTTCTCCCCTGTGGATGACTGCCCCATCTTTGCCCTTTCGCCACAAGTAAGTTAGTCTAAAGAGAGAGGAGATGGGGCCTTTGGAGCTGCCAAAATGATGCACTGGGGAAGTTCTGGTGCTAACCTGAAAGTGATCCGCTTTCTCTTCTAGAACATCAGCTGAGCTTGTGTCCTCAGGCTGGTCTGTCTTCATTTTGCTCTTTCAGATCAACCCCCTTCCTCCTCATTTGAATTTAAGAAAAATGTTTTTCATGTGTTTGTAAAAATAAGTTGTCTCCAGATAATAAGACATCTGGGAATTTTTACTTTTTTTTTATTTATCAGTATATTCTAAATGATAGATATTCCATAAGTGGTTCTCTAAAAGAACATGTTTTTCTAAAGTTGGGACGAGTGTGGGAGTGTAAATTTAGTGTAACCTTTTTGTAGGGTGGTTTAGAAACATTCTTGACAATTAAAGTATGGATGCTCTTTGTTATTGCAGTTCTCCTTCAAGAATATTTCTTAAAAGTGTTCAAAGATATACTTACGAGAATATACATGGCAGCATTTACAAGGCAAAATTGGAAATCGCCTAAATATCTATCAATAGCTAGTTCATTAAACGATGGCTGTTCCACATAGCCAAATACTCTGTGACTATTAAAAGAAAATGCTAGATCTATACATGCTGAAATGGAGAGATCCACTAGGTTATTTCATTCAATGCAAAAGCAAGGTATAGAAGGGAACTTCTGGGATTCTGTCTTGTTTTGTTTCTTGGTCTACCTGGGTCCAGCTGGTTACATCTGTGCACTGAGCTTGCAAAAAAAATCAAGGAGTTATAAACTTAAAATACATACATGTGTCTGTATGCTTGTTATACTTCAAGAAAAATGATAAAACAATGTACAGAATATTCTATGTATTGTCTGTTGTAATTCTAGAATAGCAAGTGTTTAGATTAATTGCTTTGGTATTTACACAAATTCTAGGAAACACAAGACGCTATAAACGATGATTACATCTGGAATGGAGAAAGGAAGTTAGGACATGTAGACTTTTACTTCTGGTTTTATGTCTTCTGCACTTCTTGATTTGTCTAATTTTTTTTTTTAAAAAAGGAAAAGGGGTAGTTCAAATAATTTTAAATACTGGGTACACATTCCTGGGAAAAGTAAGATAGCTTCTCTGTCTTCACTCAAAATCAACTCTCATGCTCTGCGATGGTTTTCCTTTGCTGGATCTTTGCTGCCTACCTCTAGAATTCATCACAATGCATCTGCAGTGCTCGGTTTTCTTCTTTGGCCCACCAACCTCTCTCTCCACATCTTTCAAGGCCTCCATTCCAAATCTAAGTGGGTGAGCATCTGTTAAGCAGCTGCTGCTTCCAAATTGAGAAAGGGCCACACTGCAAGCAAGAGGCCAGGGCAAGAATCATTCTGAGTGGAAAATGGCTTGGCAGGGTCCAATGCTCTGGGACCCATCTGAGAGGAAAGATCATTAATGTTAATCTAACTGAGCTCAGGGTGGGAGGAAGCAGAGCTGTAGTTTCTGGAGGAAACGGCTTGAACTAAGGGCTGGTTTCATTTGACAGAGACAATGAGGAATCACTTGCCTGTGCTAAATGGAGACACGATTATCCATAATTGATACATGATTTTCAGCTGCCTTCTTTGTTCTGGTGCAGAGGAGCCGTAAAGGAACAGTGAGAAAGTGGGGTCACAGAGCCTCACAGTGCCAAGGACCATTCCCAAGCACCCGGTTGGGATTTCCATTCCGTTTGGAGGAATTATAGGGTTGTTTACACAGAGCTGTTTACTTTGAGGTTCTTGGGTAACTTTAAAATCATATCAGCTAAATACCAAAGATTCCATTCACCATACCCTCTAGTGTTTGAGAGCAAGGGATTGACAATCAGATTGACTGATTTATGCATAAATCCTGATTTTAACACTGGCTTTGTGACCTTGAGAGAACATTTGAGCTTCAGTATCTTCATCAATAAAAGAATATTATATACCTCATAAAGTAGTTTTCAGTTATTGACATTGCTGATGTTAATATTTTTTACATGTACAGAGTGCTTACATCGTGCACAGTACCTATGAGGTAGATATAACCATTTTGTAGGAGAGAAATGGAAAATATAAGGATATGGCTCAGATGGAGCAGAGAGAGGATTTAAACACAAGTCTGATACAGAACCCCCCAAAAATAAAAATAATAATAATAATAATATAAAAAAAACAGAACCCACAGGACTTTGGACTTACTTGGTATTGGGCCTGTGTCAGTTAATCTTATCAAAATTACCATGTTTTGCTGAGATCTCATGAAAGTAAATGTGCCTAATGCAAGCTTCTGTCAGCCCCTCAAAACTGTGAAATTAACCCCCATTTATAACATCCATTCAGAATCTCCAACGGCTCAAAACATTAATAAAATTCTCAAAAACATTGAGATTGCTCCACTAGTGCACTCATATAACATCACCCAGGTAGTAACAGATGGCACTTACCGATCGATTGGCTAGACTAGACCAGTGCTTCTAGAAGGTTCCTCTGGAAGATGGGAGCATCATTATCACCTGGAAGCTTTTAGAAGTGCACCTCAGACTTACTGAATTGAAATGGTTGGACACTAGGGATGTGATTTGACCAGCCCTGCATGTAATTCTCATGTACACCCAAGTTTGAGAAGCACTGGGCCTGGAGCAAGATGTTAGGGCAAATCATTAACTATAAAAAGGGAAGCAGGGAGGTGAGGTCTGTATCCACATTACTAAAAAAAGGGGTTCTTTCTTTTTTTTATAATAAATTTATTTTTTATTGGTGTTCAATTTACCAACATACAGAATAACACCCAGTGCTCATCCCGTCAAGTGCCCCCCTCAGTGGCCATCACCCATTCACCCTCACCCCCTCCCTCCTCCCCTTCCACCACGCCTAGTTCGTTTCCCAGAGTTAGGAGTCTTCATGTTCTGTCTCCCTTTCTGATATTTCCCACACATTTCTTCTCCCTTCCCTTATATTCCCTTTCACTATTATTTATATTTCCCAAATGCATGAGAACACACAATGTTTGTCCTTTGATTGACTTACTTCACTCAGCATAATACCCTCCAGTTCCATCCACATTGAAGCAAATGGTGGGTATTTGTCGTTTCTAATGGCTGAGGAATATTCCATTGTATACATAGACCACATCTGCTTTATCCATTCATCTTTCGATGGACACCGAGGCTCCTTCCACAGTTTGGCTATTGTGGACGTTGCTGCTAGAAACATCAGGGTGCAGGTGTCCTGGCGTTTCATTGCATCTGTATCTTTGGGGTAAATCCCCAGCAGTGCAATTGCTGGGTCGTAGGGCAGGTCTATTTTTAACTCTTTGAGGAACCTCCACACAGTTTCCAGAGTGGCTGCACCAGTTCACATTCCCACCAACAGTGCAGGAGGGTTCCCTTTTCTCCGCATCCTCTCCAACATTTGTGGTTTCCTGCTTTGTTGATTTTCCCCATTCTCACTGGTGTGAGGTGGGATCTCATTGTGGTTTTGATTTGTATTTCCCTGATGGCAAGTGATGCAGAGCATTTTCTCACGTGCATGTGGCCATGTCTCTGTCTTCCTCTGTGTGATTTCTGTTCATGTCTTTTGCCCATTTCATGACTGGATTGTTTGTTTCTTTGGTGTTGAGTTTAATAAGTTCTTTATAGATCTTGGAAACTAGCCCTTTATCTGGTACGTCATTTGCAAATATCTTCTCCCATCTGTAGGTTGTCTTTGAGTTTTGTTGACTGTATCCTTTGCTGTGCAAAAGCTTCTTATCTTGATGAAGTCCCAATAGTTCATTTTTGCTTTTGTTTTTTTTGCCTTCGTGGATGTATCTTGCAAGAAGTTACTGTGGCCAAGTTCAAAAAGGGTGTTGCCTGTGTTCTCCTTTAGGATTTTGATGGAATCTTGTCTCACATTTAGATATTTCAACCATTTTGAGTTTATCTTTGTGTATGGTGAAAGAGAGTGGTCTAGTTTCCTTCTTCTGCATGTGGATGTCCAATTTTCCCAACACCATTTATTGAAGAGACTGTCTTTCTTCCAATGGATAGTCTTTCCTCCTTTATCGAATATTAGATGACCATACATTTCAGGGTCCACTTCTGGGTTCTCTATTCTGTTCCACTGATCTATGTTCTGTGTTTGTGCCAGTACCACACTGTCTTGATGACCACAGCTTTGTAGTACAACCTGAAATCTGGAATTGTGATGCCCCCAGCTATGGTTTTCTTTTTGAAAATTCCCCTGGCTATTCGGGGTCTTTTCTGATTCCACACAAATCTTAAAATAATTTGTTCTAACTCTCTAAAGAAAGTCTATGGTATTTTGATAGGGATTGCATTAAACGTGTACATTGCCCTGGGTAACATTGACATTTTCACAATATTAATTCTGCCAATCCATGAACATGGAATATTTTTCCACCCCTTTGTGTCTTCCTCAATTTCTTTCAGATGTGTTCTATAGTTTTTAGGGTATAGATCCTTTACCTCTTTGGTTAGGTTTATTCCTAGGTATCTTATGCTTTTGGGTGCAATTGTAAATGGGATTGACTCCTTAATTTCTCTTTCTTCAGTCTCATTGTTAGTGTATAGAAATGCCACTGATTTCTGGGCATTGATTTTGTATCCTGCCACGCTACCAAATTGCTGTATGAGTTCTAGCAATCTTGGGGTGGAGGCTTTTGGGTTTTCTATGTAGAGTATCATGTCATCGGTGAAGCGGGAGAGTTTGACTTCTTCTTTGCCAATTTGAATGCCTTTAATGTCTTCTTGTTGTCTGATTGCTGAGGCGAGGACTTCCAGAACTATGTTGAACAGCAGTGGTGAGAGTGGACATCCCTGTCTTGTTCCTGATCTTAGGGGAAAGGCTCCCAGTGCTTTCCCATTGAGAATGAAATTTGCTGTGGGCTTTTCGTAGATGGCTTTTAAGATGTTGAGGTATTTTCCCTCTATCCCTACACTCTGAAGGGTTTTGATCAGGAATGGGTGCTGTATTTTGTCAAATGCTTTCTCTGCATCTAATGAGAGGATTATATGTTTCTTGGTTTTTCTCTTGCTGATATGATGAATCACATTGATGGTTTTACGAGTGTTGAACCAGCCTTGTGTCCCGGGGATAAATCCTACTTGGTCATGGTGAATAATTTTCTTAATGTATTGTTGGATCCTATTGGCTAGTATCTTGTTGAGAATTTTTGCATCCATATTCATCAGGGATATTGGTCTGTAATTCTCCTTTTTGGTGGGGTCTTTGTCTGGTTTTGGAATTAAGGTGATGCTGGCCTCATAGAACGAATTTGGAAGTACTCCATCTCTTTCTATCTTTCCAAACAGCTTTAGTAGAATAGGTATGGTTTCTTCTTTAAACGTTTGATAGAATTCCTCTGGGAAGCCATCTGGCCCTGGCCTTTTGTGTCTTGGGAGGTTTTTGATGACTGCTTCAATTTCCTCCCTGGTTATTGGCCTGTTCAGGTTTTCTATTTCTTCCTGTTCCAGTTTTGGTAGTTTGTGGCTTTCCAGGAATGCGCCCATTTCTTCTAGATTGCCTAATTCATTGGCATACAGCTGTTCATAATATGTTTTTAAAATCATTTGTATTTCCTTGGTGTTGGTAGTGATCTCTCCTTTCTCATTCATGATTTTATTAATTTGAGTCTTCTCTCTCTTCTTTTTAATAAGGCTGGCTAATGGTTTATCTATCTTATTAATTCTCTCAAAGAACCAACTCCCGGTTTTGTTGATCTGTTCCACAGTTCTTCTGGTCTTGATTTCATTGAGTTCTGCTCAAATCTTAATTAACTCTCTTCTTCTGCTGGGTGTAGGATCTATTTGCTGTTTTTTCTCTAGCTCCTTTATGTGTAAGGTGAGCTTTTGTATTTGAGTTCTTTCCAGTTTTTGAATGGATGCTTGTATTGCGATGTATTTCCCCCTCAGGACTGCTTATGCTGCATCCCAAAGATTTTGAACGGTTGTATCTTCATTCTCATTAGTTTCCATGAATCTTTTTAATTCTTCCTTAATTTCCTGGTTGACCTTTTCATCTTTTAGCAGGATGGTCCTTAACCTCCACGTGTTTGTGGTCCTTCCAAACTTCTTGTTGTGATTTAGTTCTAATTTCAAGGCATTATGGTCTGAGAATATACAGGGGACTATCCCAATCTTTTGGTATCGGTTCAGACCCGATTTGTGACCCAGTATGTGGTCTATTTTGGAGAAAGTTCCATGTGCACTTGAGAAGAATGTGTATTCAGTTGAGTTTGGATGTAAAGTTCTGTAGATATCTGTGAAATCCATCTGGTCCAGTGTATCATTTAAAGCTCTCGTTTCTTTGGAGATGTTGTACTTAGAAGACCTATAGAGTATAGAAAGAGCTAGATTGAAGTCACCAAGTATAAGTGTATTATTATCTAAGTATTTCTTCACTTTGGTTATTAATTGATTTAAATATTTGGCAGCTCCCACATTTGGGGCATATATATTGAGAATTGTTAAGTCCTCTTGTTGGATAGATCCTTTAAGTATGAGATAGTGTCCCTCTTCATCTCTCACTACAGTCTTCAGGGTAAATTTTAGTTAATCTGATATAAGGATGACTACCCCTGCTTTCTTTTGAGGACCATTTGAATGGTAAATGGTTCTCCAACCTTTTATTTTCAGGCTGTAGGTGTCCTTCTGTCTAAAATGAGTCTCTTGTAGACAGCAAATAGATGGGTCCTGCTTTTTTATCCAGTCTGAAACCCTGCGCCTTTTGATGGGGTCATTAAGCCCTTTCACGTTCAGAGTTACTGTTGAAAGATATGAGTTTAGTGTCATCATGATATCTATTCAGTCCTTGTTTTTGTGGATTGTTCCACTGAACTTCTTCTTAAAGGGGAATTTTAAGAGTCCCCCTTAAAATTTCTTGCAGAGCTGGTTTAGAGGTCACATATTCTTTCAGTTCCTGCCTGTCTTGGAAGCTCTTTATCTCTCCTTCCATTTTGAATGAGAGCCTTGCTGGATAAAGTATTCTTGGTTGCATGTTCTTCTCATTTAGGACCCTGAATATATCCTGCCAGCCCTTTCTGGCCTGCCAGGTCTCTGTGGAGAGGTTTGCTGTTACTCTAATACTCCTCCCCATAAAAGTCAGGGACTTTTTGTCTCTTGCTGCTTTAAGGATCTTCTCTTTATCTTTGGAATTTGCAAGCTTCACTATTAAATGTAGAGGTGTTGAACGGTTTTTATTGATTTTAGGGGGGGATCTCTCTATTTCCTGGATCTGAATGCCTGTTTCCCTTCCAAGATTAGGAAAGTTTTCATCTATAATTTGTTCAAATACATATTCTGGCCCTCTGGCCCTTTCGGCGCCCTTGGGAACCCCAATTAAACGTAGGTTTTTCTTCCTCAGGCTGTCATTTATTTCCCTTAATTTATCTTCATGGTCTTTTAATTGTTTGTCTCTTTTTTCCTCAGTTTCCCTCTTTGCCATCAACTTGTCTTCTATGTCACTCACTCATTCTTCCACCTCGTTAACCCTTGTCGTTAGGACTTCTAGTTTGGATTGCATCTCATTCAATTGATTTTTAATTTATGCCTGATTGGATCTAAATTCTGCAGTCATGAAGTCTCTTGAGTCCTTTATGGTTTTTTCTAGAGCCACCAGTAGCTGTATAATAGTGCTTCTGAATTGGCTTTCTGACATTGAATTGTAATCCAGATTTTGTAACTCTGTGGGAGAGAGGACTGCCTCTGATTCTTTCTTTTGAGGTGAGGTTTTCCTTCTAGTCATTTTGCTCAGTGTAGAGTGGCCAAAAACAAGTTGTATTGGGAAAAGGAGAAAAAGAGAGGAGAGAAAGAAGGAAAGAGAAGAGAAAAAGAAAAAAGAAAAAGGGAAGAAAAGAAGAAAAAAGAAAAGAAAAAGAGAAAGAAAAGAGAGAAAGGGGAAAAAAGGGTGGGGGAAGCAAACAGAAATCAAAAAGCAGAAAAAAGAAAGAAAAAAAAAAAGAAAACAACACGGGGGAGTATCTTCCGATTCTGTATACTTTAAGTCCCTTGACTTCCCCTGGAACTGGTCCCTCTCGCTGGTCTTCTGGGGGAGGGGCCTGCTGTGCTGATTCTCAGGTGTTAGCACTTGGGGGAGCTGCTCTGCCCCTGCCTGGTGCAGGGCTCAGTGGGGGTGTTCACCCCGTGAGGCCCCCGGAGGAACAACCGCAGTGGCGGGGCCAGCTCTGCAGCCCTGGAGTCAGCTCCCGCAGTAGCTCCGGGGCTCTCCGTCTGCCGGGCCTGGAGGCTCCGGGGCGGGGCCGCTGACCTGCTCAGCTCGGGGCAGGAGCGTCCTCGCTGTCCTGGGCCCTCCCGGCCTCTGCCTGTCCCGGGGGGAGGCCGGATCCTGGGCTGTGTCCCAGCGCCCTGTGCTCCGGGGCCTGCGCTGTTGGATTTGCGCTCCCGCCCCGCAGCCCCCTCCGCGGAGCCACCGCCCGTGCCCCTCCGAGCTGCTCCCGGCTGTGCAGCCCAAAGGGTTCTTCCTAGAGAAACAGCCTGGTCCCTTTCTCCAGATAATTTCAGCCTTAAGCTATTTCTCTTTTATATGTTGTTTGGGGAAATAGAGGGAGGATGCTATAGGCAGGAGTAGGGGGATTACAGTTAACTGCTTCCTAAGACCTGGAGATGTTATTTCAAACACCAATAAGACTTCAGATAACCTGAAAAAGATTGTCTCTTCTATTTTCTTTTTAAAAATAAGAACATTCTGAAAGTATTCTGTAGAGACAAATGTATGCTCTAGACCCAGAATCAGGAATTTGGGGTCTAGTCACCTACTTTTCTTTCTCTTTCCCATCTCCTTCAGCATCCTAGACCATCTCTCCTCCTCTCTCCAGTTCTTCCTTCTCTATCTTAATTCCTTTTAAGTCACTGGCCTGTTTTTGGGAATTATTTGTAAATAAAGTAGACAACGCCCCCACCCTCAGGGAGAATAGAGTGTGAGGAGTTAGAAAGAAATGGGTACATGCAAAGCAGTGTGTTCCATGGAATGATCAAGAAAACTCTTTCTAGAGAAAGGGTTCGCTAGAGTGAGCCTCAGTTAGGCAGGAATTTTGGAGTGAGGTGAGAACTAAAGGGAGCATGAGCAAAGAAGTCGAATGATAAAGAAGGGGCAGGGTCCCTGGGTGGCTTAGTCAATTTAGGTGTCCAAATCCTCATTTCAGCTCAGGTCATGATTTGAGTGTTGTGGGCCGAGTTGGGCTCTGTGCTAGGCAGGGAGCCTGCTTGGGATTCTCTCTCTCTGTACTCCACCCTTATCTTAAAAAAAAAAAAAAAGTGAGCATACAATGAATTTTAAGATCTTTTGGCTTAAGCAGAGAATAAAGTGGTAGTAGCGCTTGGTATGAAGCCTAGGAAACTAGCAGCGGTTGGAAATGGGGGGCCTTGAGCAATCAAGAAAGCCTCTTCTTTCCAGAGATAGACATCATTTATGGGTAGAAGAACACGAGTATCCTCCTCTTCTTCCCTCCATCTCAAACTAGGATTTATCAAGGTAAGTAAGTAAAGTAGACAATGCCCCCACCCTCAGGGAGAATAGAGTAGGATGATCCCTTCTTTTTGCTCTGGAGGTATTGGGTAAGAAAAGCATGAAAAATTGTGATGAGACAGAAACCATATTTTATGGGAATTTAGAGATAAGGATGCTAACTACTAGCTGGAGAAATGGATTTATGGCAAAGGCAACATTTGAGTTGAGTCTTGAAGGGATATGCTGAAGAGAAAGAGGAAAAAGAAGCAGGTATGGAATGAGTTCTGATGAAAACCCACAATTTATTGGGTGCTTACCAAGTTCTGGGCACTGTTATAGGCATAATAGGCATGTATATCAACTTGTTTATTTCTCACAAAAACCCTAGGAAATGGATACCATTATTTTTCCCCATTTTATGGAGTGAGAAACAGCAGCACAGGGAGGTCAAAGAGCTTGCCCAAGGTTCTCTAACTATTAAGCAATAAAGCCAGGGTTTGATTCTAGGTAACCAGCCACAGAGGAACTTAATCACTAGGCTCATGTTTGTGTTATAGTTGATTAATTAATTATGCCTCCACTTTTATCCCAAATCAGTTTTAAGAAGTAAATAGTTTGACTTGGCTAGAGCATAAGGTGCTTGAGGGGGATTATTTGGAGAAACTGGAGATTATTTGAAGAAATTCAAGCCCCAGAGAAGCGGATTGAAGTCTCTTTTGGGGTACACAGGTGAGGAGCAAAGATTTCTGAGAAGAAACATTTAGAAATAATAATTCCATGTGGTAGAAAGGAGCCCTCTGGTGCCCTTATTTCATTGCCTCATGGTTTTATGAACTGAAATAAATTCTGCTCACACAAACCACTTCAACATCTTTTATTTTTAATCTTTCCGACATAGGAGAACAAATTTAACAATGAGATTCTGTTTCTGTTCTGTACATGTGGAATAATTAAATTTGCATCCCACTTCAGTGTTGGATCTGCTGTTTGAAGGGAAATGTATCAATTGGACACATGCCCCATGATTTCTAGTCTGCAAATAAGGCATTTGGAGGAGGGGGAAAAAAGGCAACATTTTTCTCCCAAGCAGTAATCACAGTAAAATCTTCACTTAGTGACAGCTTGTTTGTGGCTGGATTAATTCCCATTTGAGAGGGGCCAAAGGGGCAGGGAATTGAAGGGAGGAAACCAGAGAGAGGCGAGGCATAATTATGGAAAGTCCCAGAGGACTCTGAAAACAGAAGTTTGCAAGGGAGCTCCACTGCACAAACCTGAAAAGGATCTTGGTCAGGATGCCCCAGGGACCTCTTTCTATCTCTGGTTTGTTGCCAAGGTCCTAATATCCTTTTTCCATATAGAACCCAGGGACTTGGCCTGATTCATGGAAGTTACAAATGTTGTGGAGGACAATTAATTGATGTATGAGTCTGGGCATGAGGAGATGCACTTGGGTATAAATCTCAGTCCTGCCACTCTGCGTGTCTTTGAGACCTCCAGCAAGTTCCTTGCCATCTCTGAGATGTCTTCTTTCCCTGTGGAAACATGCAGGATTGTTAATTCTACTTTATACTGAAGGTGCAAATTAAAAAATAATAATAATGTATAAAAGCTCTTGACACATATTAAGTCTCAAAGGATGTTTCCCTAACTTATCTTTCTATTTAGTATCACTCCTGCATTTCCATTTCTTGACCACATATACCATTCACTTGTTTAAATAAAATCTACTTCTAAGTGGAGGGAGAAGGGAAGGTGAAATTGATGCAGAAGGAGAAGCTCATTTAAATGGCAATAGTCAAAAAAAATAAATAAATAAATGGCAATAGTCTTGGATATTAATTGAGATAATTTCACTAGAAACTAAGGATGTCGTAGGCAACAACAAAATAAACTTGGTGATTACTTTCATTCTCTTACTGATCTCAGCATATCTTTCTTTCCCCTGGCTCTTTCCACCATTCCAAGTAGCTAAATTGAACAGTTTTTTATTTCCTATGAGCCTGTAATTCACATGAGAGCACCAACTGTGTGTGACTTGTTCATGCCTGTACCACTTTTTCCTAGCCCAGAACTTGGAATGATGTTAAAAAGGCATATGTAGCATGAATGAGTGAATAAGTAGATGATTTTTTTCCCCTGCCTTTATAATCTTCCAAACCTTAGCTTTTTGAAAGAACATGGGAAGAAAAGAGTAAAGAATGACTGGTCTGGCGGGGATAAAGGTGGTGACCAATTCTTACTTGGTCAGAGGGACATCTGAACCTGCCCCTCTTCATCCCAAATTCTGGAGATAAGAATTCTGAGTGAAGAAAAGTTTGTTTTGGACCATTTGTACTAAGCTGAACACTAGCCAGGTCTGCAAAGTGCATAAATAATGGACAATAACAATATTTTCCATGATTGAAAAGCGTTATTTGTTTTGTAAACACATTGGTCTCAAGCATTGTATCTTTCTCGCCTTCTGTCTTGTCACTGAGGTATGGAGAGTGAATCCGGGAGACCATTGAGGGATGATAGCAGTGGTCCAAAGGATTTATGGGGATCCCTGGGTGGCTCAGTGTTTTAGTGCCTGCCCTCGGCTCAGGCGTGATCCTGGAGTCCCAGGATCGAGTCCCACGTTGGACTCCCTGCATGGAGCCTGCTTCTCCCTCTGCCTGTGTCTCTGCCGCTCTCGCTCTCGCTCGCTCTCTGTCTCTCATGAATAAATAAATAATTTAAAATAAAAAAAATAAAATAAAGGATTTATAATGGCAGCCTTCACTAGGGGGGGAGCCAAGCAAATAAAAGCATGATACATTTGAAATACATTTTTGGAGTAGACCTGAAAGAACCTGAAGAGCTTTAGAGGCAGGAAATGGTGAAAAGGAATGAATTAAGGTTGACCTCTAGGTGTTTGAACTAACAAGTAGATATCGGTACTTGTTTCTTCTTTCTTTCTTTCTTTCTTTCTTTCTTTCTTTCTTTCTTCTTTCTTTCTTCTTTCTTTCTTTCTTTCTTCTTCTTTCTTTCTTCTTTCTTTCTTTCTCTCTCTCTCTCTGTCTTTCTCTTTCTTTCTTTCTATCTTTTTCTTTCTTTCTTTCTTTCTTTCTTTCTTTCTTTCTTTCTTTCTTTCTTTCTCTCTCTCTTTCTTTCTGTCTCTTTCTCTCTCTTTTCTTTCTTTCTCTCTCTCTTTTTGTCCTTCCTTCCTTCCTGTGGAGGTAGGGGGCTGGTAAAATATGCAGATCACTTTTCTTTAACTTTTTCTATTTGAAAATACTGTTTGAGATGTCTGTCACCTCAAAGAGAAAATTTCTGTTTGTCAGTTGGCATCATGAATCTAGAATTTGAACTTCTTCGACATAAGGTATTTAAAGCCATGATATTGGATGGATCTGCTTCGTAGGAAATCGTACCCTCTTCTCTTTTGAACATAGGCTGGTCTCAACCGAAAGTAGACATATATCCCTCTTGCAATGAAGAATAGTGTGTATCCCAAACTCATGGATTCAAGGGAAAATATTGGTAGAATTTAAGGATTTGAAGGAAATATTCCTGGAGCTAATGTTCAGAAATGGCTTAAAAGTTTGTGTCGTCTCCAAATGGGGCACCTAGTTGGCTTGATTGTTTAAATGTCTGCCTTCGGCTCAGGTTGCAATCCCAAGGGCCCCACATCCGGCTCCCTGCTCAAGGAGGAGCCTGCTTCTCCCTCTGCTTGCTCTCTCTCTAGTGCTCCCTCTCAAATATCTTGAGATATTTGGAATATCTTGAGACAAAAAAATCATAGAATTTTGGGTTAGATGGAAGTTTAAGGAACTTTTAGATTATTATCCCTTCAAGGAATAGCTCTATACGACATACGTAGTAAGTTCTTGAAAATCAGTGCTTACACACTTCCAGTGTTGGGAGCCCACTGCCTTGTGATACAGTTTGATTTCATTTGCTTTTATTAATTTGGATCATAAAGAATTCACATAATTTTTCCCCAAGATAATGCTGTAGATACTTGAAGACCATGATTGTATCTCCTTCTCTCCCACCAGCATTCCTGTCCCTAGGATTTTTCCAGCGTTCTCCACCATATCATTTTAGTCCCTTGACAATCCCTCATTTCTCTTTAAATTCTAAATGTTACCATTTTTGTATGTAGCCCTCAAGAGGTTTGTATTTTAAGATGTGTCGTGACTTTACTAACACCATTTCTGATGGTCAACAGATGGGACATTGGGTTGAAAGAGACTCTTGGAAGGATTGTGTGATGACAAGGAGACTTGAAGGTCACAGACATAAGTCAAATGTTTCTAGATCCACTTAGATAGATTATATTTGAATGATACAACTCATTTTCCCAATTGTGGAGAATATTTTTGCGGCTCATGTTTTGGATTCATCTCAAAGAGCTGGAATTTTCTGTCTTTAACTTTCTGGCCATCTACTTTATTCTTATGGGAAAGAGAAAAACTAATCCAAAGAAAGCAGAGACACTAATAAAAATTAGTGTTCGTAAATTGGATCTTCCTTGCCTTCTCTTGCCTTTTATTCATGTAGTGGGAAACTCAGTTAAGGGGTACAGGACTGAGTGCTGTCCTATTTTTTTTTTCTTTCTTTCTGAGTTTGGCCTTTGAATGAACCAGCAAGCTAGACTTAAGTGCTTCTTCTGTGCAGCTGGCTGGATAATCAACTAGGTGACCACTCCAGGACTTCCTTAATTTGCTCCCCTTTAGCAGACATGTCTGAATATACAGATTCCCACACAGAGGTTTAAAGTAGGAGGGAGGTTGGAAGTCTGGTTTACCTTCAAACCCAAGCTGTATTCTTATACTTCCCTACTTGCTAAAGCTTTACAAAATGAGATCTGGGTGGTCATGCATTGATTTATAAACAGGTGTTTTGCTTCCTATTTAGTTAATTTTCTTTTAATATATATGGCATTGGTCAAAACTGCCAAAGGCAGACCAGTGAATAGTACTCCAATTTCCCCCAACAAGCATGAAACATGATTTTCCATCTTCTACAAGTGAACCTTATTGATAAAGCTTCCTGATTTACACAAATTCACATTGATTTCCTTTCTCTGTTTCCTTTGTCATTTATAGCCCATAACTATAGGCTTAAGTGCTAAATTATTTTCTGCCTCAAATATGATAGTAATTGTTTTATGCCCTCTAATTGAATTATAACATCCTTGAAGGTAAAACTAGTTATTATATTTGAATACATTTCCCCCCAGTCCTTTAGTGGGCGAACATGGAATGGACTTCCGTAAAGACTTCTTGATATTATTTGAAAGATCATCATTTGTTGTTAAATTCACAATGGTCACAGTGTTTAAAATCCAGCTTTTCCTTTTTTTAATGTAAATGCTGTTTGCATATATAAAGTCATGTACTAGTAAATGGAAGCCATCAATAAAATGCCTGCTGTGGGGGTTTTGAAGGTGAACTGTATCAAATTTAAGATAGGCTTTGCACATTTAATTTGAAAAATTACTCTGCCTCCAGAAATCTAAAGATGATTATTATTTCCTTGTTTTAATGTAAGCATAGCCATCTCCTCCACTCTTGCCCTTCACTTGCCCCTTGTGCTTCGTATCCCTTCACTGACCTGCTCTACTCCCACCATATCCTTTGCTTGCCATACCTGAATTACGTGATATGGAGATGCATGCAAAATATTTCTAGTTCGCAAAATACAGTCCATCAACACTTCTTATATATTGCACAGAAATGAATCCATTTTAGCTGGGGAAGTAGATACATCACTTTAAGTGGATGATTTTTGACAGTTTAATTCAAATTAAGTCCACTTTGTTCAATTAGAGGGGATCTGAGAAGGTATAGAGGAGGATTGTGAGAGATGGGGATAAGCATGTCCTATTAGAGGAAAACAAATGCATCTCTCCACATTAAACTTATTTGTGGAGATTTTTAGCTCGGGAAAAAAAAAAGGGCGACATCATAACAAGTTGCTAATTTATGTTCCCTCAACAAATGGTGAATTACTCACTTCATTTTATATTGCTCCTTCTTTGCTTTTGGCTGGGTCCTGACAGTGCTGAGAGATGACAGGGAGGAAAGAGGCACCGACTCTTTTCCAACTTTGGAGTTGGCTACACTATGCTGGCCATGATTCATTTAATGAAGCTTTTGCTAAAAGGCTAGATCAATGCATAATGGCATTGACATTTTCAGGGCCAGAGTGCTGGATTTGTGATGAGAAAGCCTGTACCATACAGCACTTTTCAAGCATCTAAGATTTTTGGTCTGTCTTAATATATGGTGCTCAAATAGTGTTTGTCATAGACATCTGCAGATAAATCTGACATGCTGCAAATCTCCACAGGAAAACTCTAAGGCAGCAATCAGAAATAATAATGCCTATAAAATTTAAGAAAATAGAGTGAATGAGGTGAACAGATGGGAGTAAGGCAGTAGGGAATGGTAGGGGCCAGGCAAAAAATGGAGAGTATGTGTTTCTTTTTATTATTATTATTATTTTTATTATTGGAGTTCAATTTGCCAACATATAGCATGTGCTATATCCCACTTGCAGTGCCCATCCCACAAGTGCCCCCCTCAGTGCCTATCACCCAGACACCCCAACCCCCCCACCTCCCTTTCCACTACCCCTTGTTTGTTTATGTGTTTCATGTACAAGTAGAAATGAATCTGTATTTTGCTCTTGCTCCTTGTTGTCATGGGGAAAGTGCAGGTAGAGTTTTAATCGATCTTCCAGTCTTTCAAGAGACTTTTTAAAAAATTCAGATATATGTAAAATCTTCCAATTTTTAAATGTTGGTTCAAGCCATACACAGCCAGTCTGGGCTGAGTTTCATTTATGTACTTCATTATGTGCTACCGTTCTAGAGCACGATACAGAACTAGCAAATACACACTCTGCTTGACACTGTTTCTCTCTCCTGTGTCCGTGGCAGATGCTACTCATTGATCATAGAACTATTCCCCACAGAGTCTAGAAATGAACTTCGAATTCTTCCCAACAGGCACTGTTAGCAGCCACTACCAACCATTTGGAGTTTGTGTACAAGAAGAAATCCCAGATGGAGGAGACTATAGTTATTGTATTAAAAGATTTTGCCATGTATGGTAGATTTTAAAACTTTAATGAAGAATTGGGACAGACACTGAATTACAATAATGATACCTCATTATTTGATCATCTTGTTCAACTTATAAATCATCATTCAATCTTATAAACAAATATATATATTTGTTAATATGTATATATTGTTCATGTTCAAATATATATATATATATATTTTTTAGCTAGAATCACTATGATCCTTAGGAAGTAAGACAAACAATTTTGTCTGTATTAAAATGGAGAAACCAAATGTTTAGTAAAGTTAAGTGAATTGCCAAAGACCACACATTTAGAAATTAGAGGCATAAAAAATGGCTCAGGTAACTGGAGATCTTTATTAAAAAAAAAAAAAAAATCACAGGGGTGCCTGGGTGGCTTAGTCAGTTAAGCGTCTGCCTTTGGCTTGGGTCATGATCTCAGGATCCCAGGATCCAGTGTTGGGCTCACTGTCTTACTCCTCTGCCGAGCCTGCTCCTCCGTCTCCCTCTGCCCACCGCCCCCCGCCCCCGACTCATGAGCATGCTTTCTCTCTCTCAAATAAATAAATAAAACCTTTAAAAAACCATAGAAAAATCATAAGGGAAAGAAGAATTAAGCTCAGTACTAAAGCAAAAGGAGCAATGGAAGGTTCTACTGAGGGGTCTGTTAACTCACCTTCGTTCTCCCTTAATTACTCACTGTGTCTGGGGAAACAGATGCCTGTGCCTGCTGAGCAAACCTACATCATTGGAATTGAGTAATCATTCCTATACTTTTTGGTTTATGGACCTTTCTAAGTTAGGAGAGGGGGAGGGGGGGAGCAATATGATACTAAGACCTTCAGACCTGGGAAGACAGCACTTCTATTGTTCTTTATTTCTCAACTTCTTGCATTGCCTGTCTGTCTACCCTGGTGACCGTTCAAGTGTTTTTTCTTGTGGGATTTCTAAAATAATTAGCCTGGTTCCTCCCCAAATATGTGAGAGAGAATCCTCTGATGAGAGCATAACTACCCTTGGTCCTTCCAGCCAAAAAGAGTGGCTCTAACCCTCATCACCATTCTCCAATTTTAATGCCACTGTGATGAGGAGGATGAGGATAAATGGTTTTATTCCTAATCCTTCCTATTTCTGCATTTTTAATGAACTATAACTTGCCTCACATATTGCGTTCCATTTGAGGGTCACAAAAACCGTCTTAGGTAAACAGAGCAGGTGGTATGAGTGGTAGAAAGATCGATGCTTGCAATCTTCACCAATTAAATGTCAAAATCAAATCAAATAAAAGCAATAGCATAGGCTAACATTTGCAGTGTGGGAACACAGGGAGGGGGATCTTAGGACAAATACTGGTAGACACAGTAGAATTGTACGATGATTTAATACCTGTTAGAACCCCAAACACACACCCATTCACTTCAGTTCACTAATTCGTGGCTTTTTAAGTTAATTCTTTTAGATTAATAATCCTCATGGTTATCAGAGGCAATTATTTTAGGACTAGCCAATTGTCATGCTGACTTTTTAGACAATGTGGCACTATTCGTGAAGAAGTTAAGGAAAAAATTTAAAATATCTTTCCTCAAACTAAATTTTATATCACAGATATAAAATTTTTTGTGTGTGTATGGTGAGATTTTTAAAATTTTTTTAAAAAAATTTTTAAATTGTACTGAATTCCTGTTTACCATATCCAGAAAAGTATAATTTATTTATCTCTGTTCTGATTATTATTCATACAAATAATTTTGCTAATGAAAAAAAGTAGTCTTGATTACCTTCAGCAATTCCATTCATTCCAAGATATCTTCTCAGACATTCTGGCATTACTCATGCCAACTCTCAAGTCTCATTTTATTGAAAACCTTTCTGTTTGATACTTTGATCTTATATCTGGTGTTCCTTTAATGAACTTTGAGTGCTTGTCATATTGTCCCACAGCACAAATAGTTTAATGATTTCTTATGTAAAAAACTACATAACTTTATTCTGAAATTAACATCACTCTATTCTCTATTACTAACTCATGATCATTTCACCTATTATAATTATTTCATTTATCCATTTATCCATCTTACGAGCTATCCATCCATCCATTTATTCATTCTGTCACTCAAAAATATTTAGTACTGGTTTTAAGCCATATTCTGGTGAACAAAACATAGTCCCTGCTCTGGGGGACTTACTGTCTAGGACATAGATCTCAACCGAAGTAGTATATTAGAAGCATGTGAAGGTTTTAAAAAAATATGGACACATGGTTCCCATTCCAGAAGTTCCGGTTTGGGTTGTTTAATATAGGACTCAGGCATTTGAACTTCAAAAAAAATCAGATGACTTAATGTACAACCCAAAATAAGATACATTGGATTGTTAATCTTGAATCAGTAACTTAAATTAGTATTCCCATTTTTTGCTGTGATAACTGAAATGTGGGATGGCTTAATGAAGTTTTCAGGATCACAAGCTGGGAAAAAATGAAAACAGCTGGCTTTAATGCAGATTTTCTTCTTCCACCTACATTGCTATTTTTTGCATTACTTATTCTATCAAAATACTGCTTTCTATATCTGCCAAAATATAAACTTGAACCTGATCAGTCTATATCAAACTTCTAATTTATGCAGTATACAAAAAACATAGAAAAATGTGAAATATCACAGACTAAAGTAAGTATTCAGATTATGGGAATTGCTATATAAAAAATAACCTATTTTTTTAAAATAAATACAGTATGTGGAAAAATATGGAGGAGCATCTTATAGGCTAAAAAAGATTTAAGAGACCCATCCACCAATTATAATGTATGGACCTTATTTGGGTCCTACTTTAAACAAATTCCAAAACAAGATGTAGCAATTGGGGGACTTAGGACATTGACTTATTTGATATTGATATTATTAAAGATTTTATGTTTATTTTAGGTCTAAAGTAGCATTTTGTTTTAAAAAGTCCTTATTTTATTAGAGATACCTATTAAAATATTAATTTAAAAAATACCAGGGATTTACTTTAAAATGATCTAAGTGGAGAATACATGGAGTGGGTATATTGTAAAATAGAATTGGGTAGGTTAATAATTGTAGAAGCTAGAGCACTGATGTGTATGGATGCCCTACATACATTGATGTGTATGATGTGTATATTTCTCTCTACCTTTCTATGTATTTTGGCATTTTTCATAACAAATTCCTTTAAAAATATATTATTATGCTGCCTAGAAAGAAAATAAAGTCTGCTTAAATCCGGGGCCATGGGCAGTGACTAACCCTGGGGAAGCACCAAGGATTCTGAAATTTCACTTTTGGAATGATTCAAGAGGGCAAATGAAGCAAAATGTGATGTCTGTCTATCCTCCAGACCTCTCCATTCCTCTCCCCACAGTTTCCTCAGGCCTAAAGTTTTGAGCTTTATGACCTCCATCGCTATCTCCTTCATCCTCACATCTACCATTTTGAGTCAGTTCCTGAGCTCTTTTAGCTGTATCCAAATGTCCTTTGATGGCTAGAGGGTTGTGAGATTCCCGTCCCCCATCTCTCTTGCCCCTTGTCCTGTCTGTGATCTCTTTCTCCTGACCATGCATCCTAATTGGTTTCTTTTCCTCTTGTTTTGAACCTCTACAATCCATGCATCCTAGAAAGCCAGAGTGATCTTTTGAACATGTAAGTTTGATCAAATGACATTCCTGTCAAACCTTTGAGTGACTTGTGAATTTATTTCGAAACAAAACTTAAAAGCTTATTGAGATATATGGTGTACTACATAATGAAGTTCCTGCCCAACTCCCTTTTATTTTGAGTCTCCTTAATTGTGCTTCAAACCATCTATAACAAGAGACATACATTTCTAACTTTCTTTCCTCCTGGCCCCAAATCATCTCTCCACTATGGTTGACTAGATTATTACAGAAATTCTAAAAAAAAAAAAAAAAAAAAAAAAAGAACCTCTCCATTCTTTTCCATAGTCATGTTCTTTTTCACATAAATCTAGTCATTTCCACTATGCATTTCCACTATGGGTGAGATATACTTTCCTGCTTCCAAACTGGATTTGGCCACATAACTTCCATCGACCAATAAAATGTGGTGAAAAAGATAGTCTCAGTTCTGAGACTCAGACTCAAGATGCTTGTGTATCTTTCTGGTGTTCTTCTGCTTAAGCACTCACCATGAGAGGAACGTGCCCAGGCTGATCTGCTGGTCCCAGGGGAGGATAAAGGTATGGGGGGGCAGAGTACCCTCACCCCCCTAGTCTAGATCAGCACATCCATGGGCAGCCTTCAGACTCAATAGCTAAATAAAAGGCCTATTGACATAATGCTGCTATTCTTATGTAGCTGTTTGTTACTTAGCATTATCATATCCATAGAGATTCACTCACCTTGGAAAACAGGATTTGCTAATACCTACCATGTCTCTTAGAGTTATATGGCCAAATATACACACACATACATATACATATATGTGTATATATATATATATATATATATATATATATATATATATATGGCTTAGAAGTTGTTTGATCTAGAACAGTCACTTCATCTCACAGAGACTCAGTCTCCTTAATTTAATGAGGAATGAAACCCTCTCTGCCTCCCTCAAGTGAGCAGAGAATAAAGTAAAGGATATAAAAAGGGGCTTTTGCAAACTATGAAGTACCTAAGCTCTGTGGTCAAAAAGCTACTTTCTCTCAGCCAGACACTCTGGCACCTTGGTCACCAGCCAGTCCTCTGGACATTTGCTCCATTTCTAACCAATGACAACCTAAGCCCAGAGTGTCCCTTTATGGTTGGAATTTACAGCCTTATCAACTCAATTGCTATGTCTAATAAAGAGTCTTACAGGCCTGAGAGGTATCCAATTTCATAATTGCCAGAGTAACTCAATCATTTCTAAATATGTGGTTTCACTAGCCAGAGAATTTGTAGATTGTGCAGGCTTTACCAAGTGTGCCGCCACCACCATCAGGCTGGCTTTCAGGCAACTCTCTCTCTCAAGTTCTCAAGTTATCTAGAAATCTAGAATGAATAAGCTAATAGAGTCTTTACTTTTTTTTTTTTTTTAATTTTTGCTTTGCTAAATTGGTTTTTCTAGGTACGTAGAAGGGAGGAAGAACTGACCTTATCTCTGTGGAGATGGGTTTGAAAAGGAAGTTAGTAACACATTTTAGTTTTGTAAATTAAATCTCCTGTGGTGTATGTGTTTATATTTATGTATGTATGTGTACATGGAGGGGAGGTGGATGTTTGGGTGAGGATAAGGTAAATAAAAGGGAGAAGAAACCTGCATTTATTTTCTTTGCTAATGTCAGTAATTTTAGCCTGGGAAACAACTCAGTATTTTAAATTTATCAAATGTTCCCTGGTTACTCCTACTCCTCAGGGATTGAACATGTTATTCCCTCTGCCTTTCAAATCTTTCTTTTCTTATTCCTCCTGCTTGCCTGCCTTCCCCTGCTACTAATGCGCACCTGCGTGAGTGCGCACACACACATACACACGTCTGCCTCTTTTGATTATTATTCTTTAAGTCTTAATTCGGATAACAGTGGTAGGGGTGAAGGGTTCAAACTTTACAGATAGACCACCTGATATGAAATAGTAGGGCAACTTGTTTAACCTCTGGGTCATGCAGTGTTTTTATGTGCAAAATAGGGTAGTAATAATAGAATCTAGTTCATAAGATTATGAGAATTAAATGATCCATCTCTAAATGTGATCAGTGCTTGGCATCTGCAGCTGCCTGACTGTTTGTAGATATTAAAATACTTTTCCTGGAAGTTTTCCCAGCCCCTGCTATGGTCTCTAGTAGGGATAACTTTTATAGCACTCATTTTCTTCTTCTTTCCCATTAGACTGTAATCAGGGGGAGGAACCATTAAAGTCAAGTGAAAACTTAGCATAGTTCTGGTCACGTAAAATAGGGAGAGATCTTGAAGATCATCTATTCCAACCTCGTTCATTTCTTTACATTGTCCCTTCATATCTCATTTTACAGCTTGACTAGTTGTAGTGACCATGAGGTCCATGCCTTGCAGGCACATTCTTGCAAAGCTCTAATTCCCGAAAAAGTTTTCTTTATATTGAAGTCAGATTTCCACATGTGTGCAACTTCTTACCATTTGGATTAGGTCTGTCTTCAGGCGTGCAGATGATCTTCAACAGGACATTTCTTCAAAGTTCTGAGAGTCAGTAGTATGCTTTACCAGAGCCTTCTCTCCAGTAGATTAGCCACTCAAAATTTTCTCCATCACATCTCATTCTTTATAGCTTCAAACTCAAGAATATCATGTATTTCCTCCATAGGTGGCTCATTATTGATTTTGGTAATGTACATGCCAGTACAACAAACACTCCCCTAAGTATGTTCTAGGGAATGGTATCTCCACAGATGTTAGAAGATATGGCCAAAAAATTAAAAAGTTACAATAAGCTTGGGAAATGCTCGGGTAAACAGCATTAAATTGTGTGTTTGTATAAGATTTCTTAGATTTTTTTTTTTAATATTCTAATGTGCTTTGTGAATCTCCAAAGGCTCTTGCAGTATGTAACTTGTCTCCAGATTATTTGACCAAAGAAACAATTTGTTATTTTCCTAGGGCATCTTCCATGACTACTGTACCATAGAAAACACATTTAGAGATGCTGAACCAATATTGGTGTAAACTCTTGATTATATATTCTAATATCTTGTTTTTTTCCAAAAAAAAGTCATTTTTAAACCTTTTTAAAAATGAACCCTTATGTTTAGATATACAGAATTACTGTAAAGGTAGTACAGAGAGCTCTTGTCTACTGCATGTCTCGTTTCTGCTATTAATATCTTGCACTAGTATGGAACATTTGTCACAATTAACAAACAATATTGCTATGTTATTATTAATTAAAGTCTATGCTTTATTCAGATTTCCTCCATATTTCTGTTATGTCCTTTTTTTCTGGTCCAGAATTCCATCTAGAATATCCTATTACATTGAGAAGTCCTTTCTCCTTAGGTTTTTCTTAGTTATGACAGTGTCTCAGATTTTCTTTTTTTCTTTTTTTTTTTTTTGACAAAACTTGACAATTTTTGATGAACATGACCAGGTATTTTTGTAGAATATGTCTCAGTTGGGATTTATCTAATGCTTTTTTTCCTGCTTAGACAGGGGCAGTGTGTTTTTGGAGGAAGACCACAGCAGTACAGTGTCATTCTTACCATATCCTATCAAGGGTACGTACTATCAATGTGTCTTACCACCTAGATCACTTGGCTTGAGGTAATGTTTGTCAGATTTCACCAATGCAAAGTTACTTTTTCCCCCCAATACAAGGAATTATGGTCCATTACATTAAAGGCAGCTTATTATATAAACTATTTGTGATTTTTCTGTATGGGAGTTTTAGTGTCTCCCATATATTCATTCAGTTATTCAAATACTCAGTTATTTATATCAGTATGACTTCATGCATATTTATGTTCTACTTTGGATTATAACCTAATACGACTTCACTTAGTTTTAATCAAATGTTCCACTTTGATCATTGGAGGTCCTTGATCTCTTTGAGAGAATCCCATCATTGGGTGTTGTGTTTTGTGTTTTGAGGTATTTTGTTTGGTTGGTTTTTAGCCTGCTTACATTCTAGCACTACAGAATGCTGCAAGCTCATCTTGTGTATTTTCTGCCCCAATAGATATCCTCTTTGTTACTGAGGGGTTTTGGCTCATCTTCTGTATTACCTTCCCTTGTCCTAGAACCAGCCTTTTCTCCACAGATCCCTGGCTTCTTTTATTAGAGAATGATATTAGGAATCAAGATCTGGGTCATAGGTATGCTTGTCCTAACATTGCACATGGATGTGTCAGAGCCCCACAGCTGTCAGACCAAGGACATGTGTATATGCTAACCTACGTAGATATAAATATCCATAAATATTTATGTAATTTGTATCTTAATAATATTAAGCTAAAAATGAGTTCATATTGCTACCCCCAATTCCAATCTATCATTGCACAAATCATTCTAGCCTTCTTCCCTTGCTTATCAGTAAACTTCTACCCTAACAATGGGTACCTGCCTCTAACCATTTGTCATCCATGAACATAATTGCTCAATTCCAATATATGGGCAGAGTGTCTTTCAATATTTTTAACCTATTTACCTGTGGGAAGCAACTTTATCAACTAGAGTCCAGTGCTATCTACAGTGTATTATTCCTGTAGTCTTATAGATTATACTTCTTTCCACAGTTACTTAGGTCAGCAACTTTTTTATCCCTCTCCCTTATGAGATATTAATGACTGGCCATTGTTCATTGCTAATGAAGCCCAAATTGAAACAATAATTTCACATATTTTATCTCTTTTCTTTGAAGATTTATTAGAGAGAGAGAGAGAGAGGTTGGGCAGGGGGAGAGGGACAGAGAGAGAGAGAAACTCTCAAACAGACTCCCCATGAGCATGGGGCCTGTCCTGACACAGGGCTCCATCTTATGACCCTGAGACCATGACCTGAGCTGCAACCAAGAGTCTGATGCTTAACTGACTGAGCCACCCAGGTGTCCCTTGAATATTTTTGCCTCTTAATTAAAGCAATCTCTCCCTTTCTATGGAATTTAAATGTTCTATGAAACTCCTATTGACTTAGGCTTCTCTTGTTTCAAATTGTTCTCTGCCCTTAACTACTAGGAAAGAGCTCTCTCTGAAGAGGAGATCTGCGATCACAAGCAGTAGCAAAATTAATGGGCTTATCTTTGTGTGTGTCAACATGCTCTTAAGGCTTAGCACTGACTTTGTTGAATGATGAAATGAGATGTGCTGTGGAGGCTCCTTTCTCTTTAGAAGCTTCTTATTTACTTATCTGCATTGCTGATACTGTCTACTCCGTGCTGATCTGAAGTGTTCTTCCTTGTAACTACTCTTCTGTTCCAACCTATTTTAGAATCAAATACCTCCAAATGTATATGGAGTATCTTATTGAAAAGAACTCTTGCTTAGTGAATGCATGCTTAGTGACAACACTTTGCTGGGTAATTTGCTTTAATTAACATACACAATATTCAAATTAGTCTGTAGCAATGAAACTTCACCACAACTCCTTTACAAATGAGTTAGCAGTTTAGAAACATGGAGTAACTTGCTCAAACCTACATAGCTACAGAGTAGTAGGGCAGAGATACAACTCCATCTCATTCCAAATTAACTTTATGTAGATCAGCCATTCTGCCAGAAAATTAGAAAATATGAAATATAAAAATGCCTGCCAGAGTCTGTTTAGACCAAAAGACTACATATCTATATCATTGCATGTGTCATCTTAGATCTCTCCTGAGAATTTTTTGAGCATACAAATTATTTTATTTGCAATTTTTATCTGTAGCGTGTATGTGGGACCTAGGATGTAGATACTTCTAGAAATTCAATAGATATTTATTGATTGTATGAATATTACGTTTCTGTAATTTAGGTTTCACTCATAAAACTTGCTTTGTGCCAGCCATCTTGATTTTCTTGATGTCCTTTTAACAAATCAAGCTTGCAGCTTCTTCAGAAGCATAGCATTTTTGTTTGGTCTGATTGGAGTGTGTTTCCCTAGCCTTCATATCATTTAATTACCTCATTCAGGTTTCTTTCTCTTTTTTTTTTCAAATATTTTATTTATTTATTCATGAGAGACACACACACACACACAGAGAGAGAGAGAGAGAGAGAGAGAGAGAGAGGCAGAGACACAGGCAGAGGGAGAAGCAGGCTCTATGCAGGGAGCCTGATGTGGAACTGGATCCTGGGACTCTGGGATCATGCCCTGGGCTGAAGGCAAGCACTAAACCGCTGAGCCACCCAGGGATCCCCCACCTCATTCAGGTTTCTAATAAAAATTCCCACCTTTAAGTTTTGTGTGTGTAAACACATGCATGTGTGCACGTGTGTGTGTGTGTGTGTGTGTGTGTGTGTGTGCACCCTGTCTAAATAGCACTCCTCTATCATTCTCTATTCCTTTACTCTAGTTTTTATAGTAATTATCACTATCTGTTATGGACTGAATTGTATGCTCCCAAAATTCACAGGTTGAAACTTTAACCCCTAAAAGACTATATCTGGAGACTAGAACTTTAAGGAAGCAGCCAGGGTTAAATAAGGTCTTAAGGATGCGTTTCTAGTGTCCTTACAATAAGAGGAAGAGGCACCAGTGATCTCTCCTCATGCCCAGAGGAAAGACCATGTGAGAACATAGCTAGAAGACACCACTAGAAAGCTAAGGAGAGAGGTCTCTTTGGGAACAAACCCTGCTAACACCTTGATCTTGGACTTCTAGCCTCCAGAACTATGAGAAAATAGATTTCTGTTGTTTATGCCACCATGTCTGTGGTATTCTATCTAACATTTTATATTTGTAGATTTTCCTGTCTCTTTTAGAATATAAGTTAAAAACAAGGAAATATGTCTTGTGTCACTTATGAGTCCCCAGAATGTAAAATAGTGCCCACTGTAGTGGGTAGTTAACAATCTTTTGTTGAAAGTACAGATAAACATATTAATTTATTTATATTGATCCATCAAGGGAGTTATTGATTGTGACTAATTTCAAAGAATCATAGGCCAGTAGATTCAAAGGTTCTTAGATGTTATATGATCCAAATTGCTTCCCCCAAAGATTGTCCCTTGTTTTGCCATCTCCAATAAGGAGGACTAGGACTTAAACTTATGAAACAGGACATTTCATGCCTGAATATTGCCATTCTTAGGAAGGAAATTCCTTTAGTGATTTTAGATACCAACTCCTTCCCCTAACCCAGATTCAACTAGAAATTTTCTTGCCAAGATCAACAGCATTTTCTAATTTCAAACCCATTGAACAATTTTCTTGACCCTTCAGTGACACTTGACACTGTTACCATACCTCAGCTTTGTCTTTTTAATGCCATACTCATCTGGTGCTCCTCTAGCTTATATGATCACCCAAATTGTCAAATGCCTTTATGGACTCTTCAACTTTCTCTTCCCCAATGAGTAATGATGCTATCCTTGCTTTTTTTTTTTTTTTTAATTATTTGCTCAATCTACATGTCCTTAGCAATTTAATCCACTCTTGGAGTCCTATTGTCTACAAATTTGACCACTCCTGCATGTTTGCTTCTTGTCAAGATCACCCGGTTGAGCTCTGTATCAATATAAACAAGTTCGTAGATATCATCATAGGATGCTCCTGTTAATGTAAGCACACAGCCAATATTTCTAGAATGAGCCTCATTATCTTCTTTTTCCTACCCCCTTCTATTGCTCTCATCCTTACTCTTTGATCTACTAATCTTCTGTTCACATGTATTTCCTGCCCAACAATTGACATAATCAGACATTGGCGTCAGAGACTGATACTTATCCAGGGCTCCCAAATCATCTTTCACCACTGGCTTTAGAAACAGCTGTTAGGTATGTTTACTCCACGGTGAGGACTCCAATTTTCCTGAAGCTTATATTCTTCCTCAGTGAATGCTAACCTTATTTGCTTACCAATACCTTCTGCAGTTTTAGTCACAGATATCAAAACTCTGAGGCAACTACTGGGCTTCAAAGCTAGGGGCAGAGCAAGCCGATGAATGTCAAACATTCAAAGAAAACCTGGCCAATCAATAAGTTTGCAAGGAGATTCCATAAGCACTTTAAGCTATCCTTAAAACTCCCAGGAGAGAAAGAACTAAGCTTTTTTTGGATGAATATTTTTTTTTGGATGAATATTTGATAAAAATAATTTTAAAGATATTTAAAAATTTAACATGAAAAAATTCATTTTTTTTTCCAACTGAAATGAGTCACTTCAGTTGTCTTGACAGCACTGACTGAATAATTTGAGTTGAAAGGGTGAAGAGAGTGGAGCAGCTTTGCTTAATACAATCCTCTCTCCCCTCCCCCTGACTCCTGAGACAGCACATTAATCAGCCTCAGTTGACTGTCTGTCTCATTCTTCTCTTAAATAATACCTGTACCAAATGTGAGATGATGCATGTGTGTAATTCCTAGAAGAGATGGCTCCAGATATGGAGTTCATGGGAGAAAGGATGCAATTATAGAAGTGTGGTCAAAGGGGGCTGAGGTGTGTGTGAGGTTGCTGGCATTTTATTTCTTTTGTTTTAACCGATTCCTTGGAAATTGTAGAACATCAGTTCTCAACTAATAGAGCTGGAATAGGCCTTACAGAAAACTTCATCCAAACCCCTGATTTTACAAATGAGAAACTGAGGCCCAGAGAGATAAGTGATAGTGTCAGCATGAGGGATGCAGATCCTCTGTTATCCCAGCAAACAATTTACGAAACCCTGTCATTTGGGTGAAATAATAGCATCCTACGTAGGATCTATTTTCTCAGCATATAATTTTTGCTCAATTCCTTGCCATTTGGCCACCACTTTATTGAAAATGCTCTCTTGCATTAATGACAAATTCATAGTCATGACCAAAGTCATTCATTCTTACTGGACATCCTGAACCAGTTACACAGTAGACAGTTACATTTTACATGAGAGTTTCTTCTGTGACAATCAACTACTTAGCGCTCTGTCTTGCTTGCTCGCTCACTCTCTCTCTTAAACTACTCTGGCAGTGGCTCTTAAAGTTCTTGTCATCTATATTTAGTAGTGTGCCAGTAAATGTTTAACAGCTGGCTCTCTGGGGTGGGCTAGGGGGAAGGGACCTGATTTATAGTACACTGATGTCCATAGTTTAAATATTCCCAGGGGTGCCTGGGTGGCACAGTCAGTTCAAGCATCCAATTCTTAGTTTTGGTTCGAGTAATGATGTAAGGGTCATGAAATTGAGCCCTGCATCAGGCTCTGTGCTCAGCAGAGCACACCCTCTGCCCCTCTCACTTGTGCTCACTCACTGTCTCTCTCTGAAATAAATAAATAAATCTTAAAAAAAAAGACACCCAATATCGCCTAGTTCAAGCTACCAATGATAAGCCCATGAATACAGAGTTGGGAGGAAGTACACAAAATCCATTCAGGTAAGCCTGGGTGAGTCAGGTCCAGCACACAACTACAGTCACCTTCTAGGTTGAGTCCCTACAATTCTCATTTTTGCCTTTATTCACACATACATACAACCATTTATTTATTTGTTAATTTTATTTAAATGAAAATAAAATTAAATACACACTTACATACAACCATCTATGTCTTTGTTAATTTTATTTAAATGACTACCCTTTTTTTTTTTTTTTTTTTTACGTTCTTATCAACTTAGCTCAAGATATCACACCCTTCACTCTTGGCTTTTTATTCATTCTTGCCATACATTTAACCAGTACCTGAGTACCTGAGTCCTATTAAATCTACATACACATTAACAGTGCCAACCAAGTTCTCACTTCCTCAATATATGAGCCCCAGTTTACTTGTGTTGCTGATTTGGAAGTTAAAGAATTCTCTTCCCTCAGATATCTCCTTTGGCAAATGGATCATTCACATCTATGATGAGCTATTTTTTTCCTCAAAGTAAGAACATTCCATTTATCACACTAAAATACCCCATGGAGAGCACCCTTCACCTATTGTATAAAGGACACACTGTTCTATAGGTCAGAAGTCTGGCATAAGGTGGCTGGATTCTCTGTTCATGATATCATAACGCTATAATCAAAGTGTCACTCGGAATAAGTGCTATTCTGGGGACCTCTGGGGATAAAAAAAATAAAATAAAACTAATCCTTTTCCAGCCTCATACTTGTTGACGGAATTCAGTTCCTTGTGGTTGTAGGACTGATATCTGTGTTTATTGCTGGTTGTTAATCAAGTGTTGCTCCCAGCTTTTAGATGCCACCTGCATTTTTTTTTTTTGCCACATGGTCACCTCCATCTTTAAGCCAACAATAGTACACCAAAATTACTAACTTTGTCTTCTGCCACCAGCCAGAGAAAATACTTTTCTTTTCAATGGCTGATGTGATTAAGTCAGGTCCATCTGGATAATCTTCCTATTGTTAACTGATTTGGGAACTTTATTATACCTGCAAAATAAAACCCTTTACAGTGGTACCTAGATTGAAATGCATTGAAAAACTAGGAGAAGTTTATATATATATATATATATGTATATACACAAGCACACACACACACACACACACACACACACACACACATATATACATTAGGCCAAGATTTAGATCTTAGATTTTTGCCCACCATCTGTTGATCCTTTGATCATACCACCCCTCCTTCCTTGATAGTCTTTGGGTCCGAATTTACATATCACCCTGTATGGAAGTTCCTTATTCACAACTCTAAAGTTCTACTCTTTATCTTAGCTTCTTGGCTTGTTTTTTTCCCCCACATTAATTATTAAAATCCATAGTCATTTCATTTTTTGCTTGTTTTTCCATTGTCCCCCACCAGATACAAACTCTATAAAGGCAAAAAAAAAAAAAAGATTTTTGTCTTGTTCAACAATTTATCATTAACATTTTATGATGTAAACCCTTAATACATATTTGTTAACAAAATTATTAAATGTAGGAATAAGAATTTAGTTTATAATAAATTCACTTATTGGGCAGCCCCAGTGGCCCAGTGGTTTAGCGCTGCTTTCGGCCTGGGGTGTGATCCTGGAGACCCGGGATCGAGTCCCACATCGGGCTCCTTGCATGGGGCCTGCTTCTCTCTCTGCCTGTGTCTCTGTGCCTCTCTCCCTCTCTCTGTGTCTGTCATGAATAAATAAATAAAATCTTAAAAAAATAAATAATAAATTCACTTATTAAATCATTTAATGCTTGATGATGATATGTGAAGGTGGAAGAAATTGTTTGGAAGGACACTCCTATTCTTCATAGAAAGTTCCCTCATATCGTCATCTGAAATTGGTGGTACTCAAGGTAGGAGTTAAGGACATTTTCCTTGTTTTGTTTTGTTTTTCTATTTTCATTATGGAAAATTTCAAATATACATGAAAGTATAGATGATAGATGAGCCTTAATATACATATATACATATATACATATAGATGAGCCTTAATATACATATAATTCACCTTCAATAATCATTAGTTTGCCAATATTGTGTCATCTAAATTCTAATTTCTTTTTTCTAGATTATCTTAAGCCAAGCCTTGGGCATCGAGACATTGCTTTTATAAATTCTCTGCTATATTTTTCTAAATACAAGGATGAATACTTTCTTAATGTCATCAGATATCGAGCACCTGATCATATTCAAGTGTTCTGTTGTTATATTTGACTCAACATATAAACAAGGTCCACATATTGTATTTGTTAGGTCTTTTAAATCTTTTATTCTATAATTGAGATCTCCATTTAAAAATTCTTTTTATTTGTCTGGTATAATGTCATACCTTCCAAATTCAACTGACTTTTACCTTTATATGTTGGTTCTTCTGTATCTATCTTGGTTCTCTCTCTACTGTGTTGTCATTACTCTAGGCTTTCAAGTAGATAGACCTGAGAATATTTTAAGTAAAAAGTATCATGAATTCACATATTATTTTCAATTCAAACTTAAAATTAAGGGTTTTTATACAGGTTCTTTGATTTTATACTTAAATCATGTATCTATTATTGACACTCTTGATTCTTAATCAAGAACATTTACATTATTATTTGCATGTATATATAGTATGCATATGTGTTTGTACATATAAAATCACTTAAAAGTATCAATATTATTGCTAATAAGATAACAGACGATGGTTTAAAAATTACCTTGTAGTATTTTGTCCTTAGAATATATACCATTAGGGATAAAATAAGCCAAAATTTTCTGTTATAGAATTACTGAAGTTACCTTTCATTTCTTTATTGCAATGCAACCAACATGATAAGCAATTTGGTTCATTTGTTCAAATATGTCTTCCTTTCCTTTTCCCTTTCCCTTGTCCCTTCTCCCTTGTCCCTTTCCTTTCCTTCTTTCCTAGATTTTATTTATTTATTTATTTGAGAGTGAGCACACAAGCCGGGGGGAGGAGCACAGAGAGAGGGAGAGAGAATCTCAAGCACACTCTGTGCTGAGTGTGAAGCCCCACACAGGGCTCGATTTCAGGACCCTGAGATCATGACCCAAGCTCAAATTAAGAGATGCTTAATCAACCAAGCCAAGCACCCCATGTTTTTCTTTCCTTTTAAAATTCAATTTTTTTAAAATTTTTATTTATTTATTTATTTATTTATTTATTTATTTATTTATTTATGATAGTCACAGAGAGAGAGAGAGAGAGAGAGAGAGAGAGAGGCAGAGACATAGGCAGAGGGAGAAGCAGGCTCCATGCACCGGGAGCCCGATGTGGGATTTGATCCCGGGTCTCCAGGATTGCGCCCTGGGCCAAAGGCAGGCGCCAAACCGCTGCGCCACCCAGGGATCCCCTCAATTTTTTTTAATTTATAAAATATTTACATGGTTCCAAATTAAAAAGTATAAAGCAATGTGTATTTAGAAAACTATTATTTTTTCCCTATCTCTCTCCCACTGTCTTCCCTTCCTGCCCTGATAAATAACCATTTTTATTCAATTTGATTTATACTTCTATTGGTGTGGGTGGGTAGATCGGTACACATGCATGTGTGTGTTTCCCTGTTAGATATATAGAAAGTAGCACAGTTAAAACTCTGATCTGACCCTCCTGCCCCTCTAGTTAGCAATGTATCTTGAAGATACTTTATAATCTCTGTAAAGAAATCTTATTTATTCTTCTGGACCACTTTTATAGTATTCCATTTTTGGAATTGTACCATGGTTTATTCAAACAGTTCATTAATGAAAGGTATATTTTTGTGTATTTGTAATTACCAAAAAAAATGAAATCACATTGTAATCATAAATTAGGTGGAGTAAAAAACGTGCACATGTCATTTCATATTTTGACAGTTTAACTTTTGATGGAGCTGTTGTGAATGGTAACAAAACTTGCTGAATCTTCTCTCCTCCTGCCTTTCCAAATACACCTTTCTCTCCAGGAGAAGAATGTTTACCTGCTATGCTGTGTGAACTCTATGTCAAACCCCACTTCAGAATCTTTAATACCTACAGAAATTACTTTCTCTCACACTTCTGCCTAGCCATATTTTATTCATTATTCTGGTCACATATTGAACTCCAGCTTTTCCATATATTGTTCCATGCCCATCTCATCTACCACTGCATTCTTTCTGTTTTGAAATTGCATAACAGGATTACTCCTCTTGGAACATAATTAGTAACCATCCTATAGTTTTATTGAGATGTGGCATATGTCAGTATGATGTTATTACAGTGAAATATTACATTCTTGTAAGGCAAAAACCATCACATTTTTTTCTGTATCTCTCATAAACTCTATCATTGGATTGATTACAATATAAGCATACAATAAAAGTACTTACTGAATTGAATTAAATCAAATTGGATTGATTCTCCTGGATCATCAGTATTTTCTGAGGCATGATACAGAGTTATTCTATTGTGAGCAAACATACCTTTGTAAAGCACAAAGTAGGATGGAGCTTTTTTAAAAAATGGTTTCAGGATCTATCTTATTCAACAAAGTAAAACAACAGGCTTATCCACATGAAGGGTTACAACACAGAGGGATATTATTGTGAATCTGACTTAAAGGTACTGATACCAGGTTGCATGGGTGATATAATGGCATAAACACATATTTAAAAGTTGCTAGGAAACCTATGGTGTCCATAAACAAAATGCCTCACTGAACAGAATCAGTATATAACAATAAAAGAAAATCATAGGATTTTTTGATCAGTAATACTGGCTTTAAATCAGTATTGTCACTTTCTAATCATGTTCCATTAGACAAATTACTGAGCCCTCATTGAGACAAAGGAGATAGTAATGAGAGGCTCAAGTATCTGATCATAGGATTGAATATCACAATGTATTAAAATTTAATTTTAACTCTGTTATTGCTAGTTATAATTTCGTAAATAAAGAAATAAAACCAAGAATGGTGAAATGAATCTCATAAAATTACAAAAAGAGGTGGTGTCAGTTTTGGAAATTGAACTCAGTGTCTTTAATTCTGATCCAGCTGTACTTCTATCAGGTTTTTAATATTTCACTATATGTCTTTTTTTAACATTGATGGACTACTCTTGAACTGCCTTTTTCTACTAGTTTCAGTAAATTAGGCAAACAAACACACTCTATTTAACCACTTTGGACTTGTCTGCTACATTCTCATTTAGAGTTATCATATACATTTTGGTTTTGAACTACTCGATGTGGAATTTCTATTCCCTATTAGAACCTGAGCTTTGGCCTGCCTTCTTCATTGAATATGGACCAAAAATTATCACTTCCAGAGTACATGATTTGCAGTCACTTCAGACTGTCAACCCAAAAGTGAAAAACTCTAAATTTCATAATGTATTCTCAGAGTCAAGTGGTCTTTCCAAATAAGATTTTTTTTTTTTTTTTACTGTGTTTAAGAAAACTAGTATAGCATCCCCTAGCTCCTCAGTCTTTCTGGTCTCCAATGTCAGCTCCTGAAGTAGCTAGAAAATCTGCCAAATCTGACCTTCTTTAAACAACATCTCTCTATTTTTTCAAGAAGAAAACTGTAAAGATCAAGTCACAGCTGCACGTAGTACCTAATTAAACAAGTGTAAGAAAGCAGAGAAAGGTCAGGTTGTCAAAAATCATTGCTGTATCTTTACTGAATTGTATTTAAAGACTGATTGCAGCAAGGAAAATAACTCAATAAGGTGTATGAGACTGGAATAACAAATGAACTCAAGGGGCAGACTTCTTCTTGGCATAGAACTAAAGATTTCAAGACAAAACCTAGGTAACAAACCAAGGGGAATTAATGGGAGAGAGTATGAGGTGAGTAAAGCAAACAACCGATATTAATATGGAAAAGAGGTTCCATCAGCTAAGTTCAAAGAAGGAAACAGGACAAAATTACAGATGATAGTTCATCAGCTTGATTTTTTTTCTTTTTTAAATCAAGCAGTAAAAAGAATAGGTGTGTGAGAGATGATGCAAGAAGAGGCAGCTGTGATTACATGATCAAGATAAAATAGAAGAAATGGAAAATTAAATATTTTAAGTTACTAAAACACATTTGGTCAGGTGTGGAGAATATTTTTAGTCACCTGTAATGAATCAGGGCTTCCTAGGTTAGACATCATTTATCTGAGTGTGTGTATGTGTGTGTGTGGGGGGTGCTGTGTAGGCATCTTGTTTCTCTTCTATACTACTTTTCAATGTGAGTCAAAGTCAGACCTCTAAGGAGCCCACCCCAAGGAAACCAAAGAACATAGGCATTGCTCCAAATTAGCAGCTTCTGCCTTGAGAAGGGAGGAAGGGGAAACATCCTTTTCTTCCTCAAGTCTGCTTTACTTTTGAAATATTGTAGACATAGGCCCATGGGAAATTTGGTAGGGTGCTAGTTAGCATCTGAGCGTAATTTTCAGTTCAGTACACTTTGGTCTATTTTTCAACTCTCCGCAGTCTCTAAGGACGTGGTATAATCTGAAGGATAGGGTTTGTGGCCTGTGGGAATGCTCTGTTTGTATTTTTTTTGCAAGTGAGCTGGAATACACGCTTTGCATGTCATTTGGGAAGACCTATCATTTCAAGGGAGAAAATATACAGTAGAGTACCTACCCCAAACAAATAGGTGTAGATACAGGGTGTGTGCGTGTTTAATTAAACTAGTCCTTTATTCATTCTGTCAGAGGTCCTTAAGTCTTTTTACCAGTGACATCATTTTTTATATATATTTTTTTATTGGAGTTCGATTTGCCAACAAAGTGACATCATTTAAATATTTATGAACAAAGCTATAATAGAATCTAGAAAAAAAAAGAACAGGAGAAAGCACATTTTTATTACTGTGACAGATGAGAATTCTACCTTTTTCCTGCACCTCAGGATGGCATGGGTGCCATCTTGCCATGAATAACTGACAATGCATTTAAATAGTGTACCATGGCAAGTATAATTGCAATTTGTTGTAATTTCTGCTCAAATTCCTCCCTGACACAGTTGATTTATTTTGCAAATCAGTGCATCTAGAGGGTGTACTGTGTCGCATTATGGGCCTTTGATATAGAACCTTTGTTTTATAACAGGGAAAATAATTAGCTTTTGGATAAGCTTGAGTTGTGATGTCAGGCGCTATCCGTGGTGCTGAAAGAAGTTATTAGCGCTGAGCTAATGAAGGCACTCAGCCAGACTCTGCCACCTTACTAATTTGTCTCTTTGGGATTTTAGTAAAATTAAAAATGAGATAAGCACAAAATAGGATGAGTTTTATAGGAAAAGTAAAGCTAGTATACTTGTTGATAGAAACCATAGAGACCCCCCAATAAAGCTAAATTTAAGGGAAATTTTCATTTATCCATAGTTTGTTCGTTATCCAAACATTATTTCCCTTAGTGTTGGTGATGGGATTGGTTAGACATATTTTAATTAACTTTTATAGAGGTTTCTCTATTTGGGATTTCAAAGATTTTCTGGAAGTTATCAGCAAGTTGCAATGTCAGCATCTACCATGTGCCACACAAGGGTCTAATTTCAGAGTACTCTCTTCCAGGCTACCAAGTAATTTTGCATTAAAGTAAATATTGTAGAAAAGGTGGAGATAAATGAGTGATAGCTGGTTTTGAAAAAGTATTTCACCAAAGAGTAACTCATACTTGTCTGTCTCTCTTTGAATTGCTAAAACACCATCTAATTGTTAAATACCTCATTCTCCCTTTGATTTTTGGTACACTGGAACTTGTCTGCATTGCAACCAGCAGCATGTGTGACTTGATGCTGGTAAGGGCGATCTTTAGGCTCAGCTCTAAACAAAATCATCACCACCTGGTTATTTTATGCTCTTATTAGGTTATAAAATACCACTCAGGTATACAACAGTAATCACAAAGTTACAATGCTGGGGGAAAAAATAATCACGTTAAATTGACCTTCATGAATAACAAGTGAGGTTCCATTTCACTTCATTTCTGTTCATTTTAAAACCAGCATTAGCTTTTCTGGCACATAATTTTTCATTGTTTGCTGAACACAGCTCTATTAGAATGATTCACTGTCTTTAATATTAGTGATTATGGTCCATTTCAATTACACAGTGTGTTATATAGTTTGTTGTATTACTCTCCATATCTCTGGTATTTGACTTTGCTGGAAAAGATTAAATGTAGCAGGAGTGGTAAGAAGTTGGGGTTCTGTGGGTGGGAAAGAACCCCTAGAAACATTCATATGGAAATGTGAGGAGACTTTCAGAGGCTTTCAAAATGGCAAGATAGCAAATGAGATTAAGTTATCTTATTATGTCATTTGACACTAATAATTTAATTATTATCTCTACCTTCGATACATGTTTTTCAAATACATAAAAATCATGGAGATCCAATTTACATACAATAAAACCATCCATTTAAAAGTACACTCTGAAGAATTTGATAAAAGTAAACATCCATAAATCTTCCCTACTAATTGAATACAATACTTCTACCATTCAAAACGGTTTCCTCATTTTCTTTTCCAGTCTGCTCAACTATTTACTTCAAATACTGTGAAATTATTTCTACTATAATTAATTCATTTTGACATTTATATAACTGCATTTAAATTAAATAATAGGGAATATACACTATGTGTCTGATGTAATTGTGGGATTCACTCATGTTGTTGCTTTGAGCAATCTGTTTTATAGTGTAGTTGTATACCATTGTATACATTTGCCATAAATACCGTAATTTGGTTATACATTCATGGATGATAGATACTGGGTTCTTTCAATTTTGTGGCTTTTTTTTTTTTTTAGTAAAAAAGCTATAACCATCCATGCACTTCTTGTGTGTGGATATATGTTTTCATTTGTTGTGGCTAAATATCTAGGAATGCAATTACTGAGTCATGTGGTAAGAGCCTGCTTAACTTTATGAGAAATTACCAGATGTTCTCAAAAATGCCATTTTAATCTTATCAGTTTTATGGCTCTTCTAGTTTCTGTATATCTAAATCAACGTTTTGTATTGCCAGACTTTTAAATGTTATTTATGCTAGGATTATGTTAGTACTTTCTTGTGATTTAAAATTTATTTCTCTTAAAATTGTTATGGTTGAAAATATTTCCTGTGCTTACCATACATTATGTTATTTTCCTTTTTAAAGTGAAAGTTTATACCATTAGTCCACCTCTTGAGATCAAGACAGTGAACCCCATGCCCCCAAATTCCCTCATGCCTTTTTGTATTCTCTGCATCTGCCCCTTCCAGAACCGATCTATTTGTCCAAAACAACCAGCGATATGCACATTATCACTATAGATTAGTTGCACTTTCTAGGAAATTATATAAATGGAACTATAAAGCAAATATTTTGTCTGATTTCTCTTACTCAGCATAATCCTTTGAGATTCATTCATGTTATTGTGTGTATCAAAGGTTCATTCTTGCAGATCAGTTTCTTCTATTACCAAGTAGCAATACTTTGTTTGAATGAACCACATTTTGTTTATCCACTCACCTGCTGATGAACATTTGGGTTATTTCTCATTTAGGCCTATTATAACTAAAGGGTTGCATGTGTACAAATCTTTGAACTAATGCATTGTGTTCACTGGGCAAACATGTAAGAGTAGAATGGCTGAAACACAGGATAGGTGTATATTTAACATTTTTTTAAAAACACACAAAACTTACCGACCTGAAAAAAACACTACCAACCAGTTTTCCAAAGTGGTTGCACCATTTTACTTCCCTTCAACCATAGATGAGAATTCCAATTTCCCCACATCTTTGTTACCACTCAGTAAGATGAGTCTTTTAATTTTAGCTATTCTAATAAGTGTGTAATGGTATCATGTGGAAGTTTTCTCATGTAATTCCCTAGTAACTTATGACAAAAACCATCTTTTCTTAGGCTTACTTAACATCTGTAGATCTTCTCTAAAGTATCTTTTCTGTTTGCCCAAAGTGGTGTTATCTTCAGGTTTTTCAGTCTAGCTGACTATAAACATGCCTGTTCCTATGTGAGTACTAGTTCCTTCTAGTCTTTTGAATGATTCTTTTCCTGGCTTCAATTAGTTTTATCCCATACATGCTCCAATCAACACTCTTCCATCAGTTTGTTCTCTGGAGTTAAGACTGTGTGTGTTTCTTGGTTTTGTTTTTCTTTCTTTCTTTTCTTTCTTTTCTTCTTTCTTTTTTCTTTCCCCCAAGCTCATTTGTTTTAACTATAAAGAACAAACTGATGGTTATCAGAGGGGAGGTGGGGGTGGATGGATTAAATAGGTGATGGGGATTAAGGAATGTACTTGCTGTGATGAGTATATGGTGTATATAAGTGTTGAATCACTAAATTCTACACCTGAAACTAAATTTACACTGTATGTTAACTAACTGGAATTTAAATAAAAACTTGGAAAGAAAACAACAAACACACACTCTTCCAAATACTCAGGGCAACTTTTTATAAATTTCTAGAATTCTCAATGTGGCTGTGTTCTCTATTCTTCTGTATATTTTTAACTCTAGCTCTTTTGTTCTTTTTGGAGTTTCAGCTCCATCCACTAAACTCAGAGTCCACTGGGCTTGCCTTACCACTAATTGTGACATGTCTTGGAAACTCTCAAGTCAGTAAGCTGAGAAATGGTAGGGCACACTTTGTTTCCTGTTCCTTAGAAATCACTCTCCTTTGTTGCCTGATGTCTTCAAAAGCATTGTTTCCGGTATTATTATTATTATTATTATTATTAATTTGTTTGCCGCTCTTGTTTCAGGGTAAATCCAATTCATATTGACCCATCTTGACTCAAAACAGAACTCATATCCTTTTTATTCCTTTTTTTGCTTTCTTTTTCCTGAAAAAAAAGGAACTCTACTATGAAGTTGAATTGAAGTAATAATGCTGGAAATTCTTGTGGTATTCCAGTTTTAATGGAAAATTTTTCCTCATTTAAATGTTCTTAGGTGTAGGACTTCTGTAGATGCTATTGATTAAGTTATTTTTTGTTTAGTCCTTAGTTGCTAAGAGGTTTTCTTATTAATACCGACTTCTACCAAGACATTTTTTTGCATTATTACAGATCATGTGATTTTTCCTCTGTTCTATAAAGTTATGGATTATATTATGCCAAACCCTGAGTTCCTGGGCAAACCGCATTTGTTTGTCATACCGTATCATCCATTTTATATATTGATGAGTTTGTCTTGCTAATATTTTATTGAGTATTTTTGCATCTCTTTATGAGAGACATTGATACATAGTTTTTGTATGTTTTTATTTTAATAATTTTGTGTGTTTTGATATCAGTGTTTTGCTGGACTCCTACAAGAATTGGGAAAGGTCTTGTCTTCCCTCATTTGCTAAGTTTGTGTTAGAGCGATACTATTTCTACCTTAAAAATTTGAAAGGATATACTTGTGAAACCATCTGAGTCATATAGTTTTCTTTTTGAAAAGATTTTAAATTGTGAATCCAACTTCTAATTTAATTAGTTATGTAGCTATTAAGGTGTGTGTGTGTGGGGGGGAGATTTTTATAATTTCCAGCTCTCCTAAGGAGTTTGCCCATTTTACATAAATTGTCACATTTTGGGGGGCATAAAGTTATTCATTGTGACCCTTTAATTGACTTTTAAAGTTTATAGAACCTATAGTGAACTTTTCCTTCATATTGGATATTTGGAAAACTGTGTTTTCTTCATTTTGTTCTTGATCAACTTAATGTTTTTTTTCCTGTATTTAACTTTACAAAAACCAATTTATATTTTTTTCTGTTTTTGTCCTTTTTGTTTTTTTTTCACTTTCACTTTTTTTGTCTTATATTTACTTGATATTGAATTTATTCTTTATTTAAATTTAAAAATTTTTTTGAATTTATTCTTTTCTAGTTTCTTATGATGGATACTTAGATGAGTTATTTTAAATATTTGGTTATATTCTACCTTTAAAGCTATAGCAGTTCTTCTAAGCACTTGCTTTATCTGCAACCCATGAATTTTTATGTGTTGTTTTCATTTCCATCGAGTTAAAATATTTTTTCATTTCCCCTTGCACTTTCTTTTTTAACCATGAGTTGTACAGAATTATATATCTAATTGTGACCTCTTGGGAGGATTTTCTGGTATCACTTTATTGATGTTTAACTCCATTATTGTCAGAGAACATACTCTTTGATTTTAACCATTTGAAATATATTGAGACTTGTTTAATGAGTCAGCATGTGATTTACTTCTTACTTAAATGTCTCATGTGTGAAAAATGTGTCATTATTCAATTGTGAAGTTCTGTTATCAAGTAGATCAATTTATTTTATGGTACTGTTTAATTCTATATTTTACTTTAAGCCTACTATTTGACCAATTATTAAGGAAAGAATGTTGAAATCTAATATTTATTTATTTATTTATTTATTTATTTATTTTTCCGTTCTGTCCATATTTAGCTTGCTATTTTTGGAAGATACTTTTTTTTAAAGATTTTATTTATTTATTCATGAAAGATACAGAGAGAGATAGATAGAGAGAAGCAGGCTCCATGCAGGGAGCCTGATGTGGGACTCGATCCCAGGTCTCCAGGATCACACCCGGGGCTGAAGGCGACACTAAACCACTGAACCACCCGGGCTGCCCTGGAAGATACTTTGTCAGGAGTGTTCTTATATTGTCTTAATGAATTGACTTTTAATGTTGTGAAACACCCTCTAACTCTGATAATATTGTTGATCTGAAATCTCTTATGTCTTATAAGGACATATCCACTGCAGCTTTCTTAACAATTAATATTTCCATAATAATATCTTTATATCAATTTACTTTTAAATTTCTGTGCATTATTTTGTGTGTTCTTCTAGAGAGTATATAGTTGAATATTTCTTATATTTTGATATTGTCTGCTTTTTATTTAGTGTTTTAGTCCATTTACATTTAATTTAATTTTTTCTGGTTGTCCTTTTTGTCTTTGTTCCCTCTTTCCCTCCTTTCCTGCTTTCTTTTTCTTTTTTTTTTAAGATTTTATTTATTTATTCATGAAAGACACAGAGAGGCACAGAGATAGAGAGGCAGAGACACAGGCAGAGGGAGAAGCAGGCTCCATGCAGGGAGCCTGTTGTGGGGCTTGATCCCAGGTCTCCAGGATCAGGTCTGGGCTGAAGGCAGCACTAAATTGCTGAGCCACCTGGCTGCCCCTGCTTTCTTTTGTATTGTTTCCTTAATTATTTTTTTTAATTTTACTTAATCTACTAACTTATTTGATATAAATAAGCCAGTAAAGAAGTCAATATAACTCCTTGTTTAATTATTTTCATTGGTTGCACTAGGGTTTAAAATGTGTATTTTTACTGTATCACAACTTACTTTCGATAGTATTATGCCAATTAATATATTAGGACCTTAGAATCACATACATTCCCTATCTCTGATAGTATCCTTTGTGCTATTATTTTTTATAAACTTACTTTTACATGTGATAAATTACATCTGATTTTTGCTTTATATGGTTAACTATCTTTCAAAGATATCAAAAAGGAGAAAATCATTTTATATTTAGCAAAGTATTCATTATATTTGGTGTTCTTCATTCCTTTGTTTAAATCTGTGTTTCCATCTGGCATCCCTTTCCTTTAGCCTGAAGGAGAATTTCTTGTACATTTTTTTATACTGCAGTTCTTTTGGGAAAATATTCTCTCCACTTTTGTTTGTCTGAAAATGTCTCCATTTCACCTTCAGTTTTAGAAAGTGATATTTTGGAAAAAAATTTGGAGGCAATAGTTTCAAGGTATATTTTTAAAGGTATTTATATACTTTCAACATTTTAATATACTGTTTCATTATGTATGGCTTTCCATTGCTTTTAATTAGAATTCTGCTAGTTTACTTTTTTTTCTCAATCTAATACACCCTTTTTTGCATTTATTTCATATTATCTTTTTATTATTTTAACAATTTGATTATCATGTGGTTGTGCATATTTTACTTTACAGCAATGTACTTCTTTATTCTAAGTATTGGTATTTTTTTCATCAAATAGGCAATATTCAATTCCTTATTTCTTCAAATAGTTTTATGCAAATCACTTTCTCCTAGTATTATAATTAAACTTATCTAAGGCTACTTGATATTTTTCTATGGATATGGAATCTTATTCTCTTATTTCTAGACATTTTTCTCTCAGTTTATGTTTGCATAGTTTCACTGATATTCCTCTTTTTGGTTTGGTTAGACCTGTATGTTGACATTTTAATATCAGATCTTCTACTTTTATATTCCAGAATTCTCACCTGTTTCTCGTGAAAGTTTTTATTTTTTCTAATTTTATTCCTCATCTCTTTAGTTATCATATCCATCTTTTCCTTTAAATCCTTAATCATCTGTATAATAGCTGTTTTATACTGTCCTTGTCTCTAGTTTTAAGATCTCTATCATCTCTGGATTGTCCTTACTAACTATATTTTTGGGTTTTTGTTTCCTGCTTCTTTACATATCTACCTTTTTATTGCATAAAGGAAAAAAAAAAGATGCTACATTTTTGATATCCTAGATTTTGTGTTCTTCTTTTAGAGAGTATCAAGTTTTCTTTTGGCAGACAATTAGCTTTCAGGTGTCTGCCTGGGCTTTATCATTTGAAGCCTGATTATAGTCATTGTTTTGGTGGGTCTAAGATTATTCATAGTCCAGTATCAAATTCTTCTCATTTCTCAATTTGGCCTTTTGGTGTCTTAGTTGAAAACACTGAATATTCGGTGAGGTCTCTCCACTTTGGCTGATCTGTATGCCTGTTTCCAAGCACTGCTGACCTGTGAAGCTCTGGTCATCTCACAACTTGCCACTATTTGTTCTCTGATGGACCTCATGGAGTGTAACCCATTGTATCCATAGCTTTGAATTCACAGTGACCTGTACAAATTTCTGAAACATCTCTCTGGTGCTGCTCTCACCACCCACCCTCTCCAATCCTTTCCCCTAAATTCCCACCACCTCAGCAACCTAACACCCTGTTCTTTTCCTTCTAACATCAGCTGCTCTGCAACAGTCTAATTGCATCCTACCCACCTGCAACACAATCTGGAAATTTTTTTCAGTACAAAAGCTGGGGCTATCATGGGAACCCTTCTCATGGATCACAGGCTTGTGCAGCCTGTTAGCAACATCTGAAAACTGTCACTTCATATATTTTGTATGACTTTATAGTTGTCTATGGCAAGAGGACTGATTTACTTACCAGTTACTTCCATCAAAGCTTAAAGTGACCACATGAATTTTTAAAGTCTGTCAGCACTTCCCCAGGTGGAAGCCTATACTCTCTAAGGTATTTTTCCTTCTATCCTCCCAACATCCATTGCCTCAAATCCTACTCTTTTGTGTATGACAATGATTGCAAATTATCTTTGATCTGGTAAAATAATCATTGGTTTTATGTAAATTAAATTTAGTACATAAAAGGATAATTTAACTCCTGAGGAGCAATGCTAAGATAGATTGTGAAGAAGAACAAGAAATAGGAAATATTTTTATACACTTTAATCACATAAATGATTAATTTTACTTATGTGTAGATAGGTATGGACTTGTTGCTTTATAGATAATTAAATTTAGAGAGTAATTTATATATAACAGGCCACCTATTTTATCTTACAGATGGGAAAACTGAGTGCTGGAGTCTATTTACTTTGTCCAAGATTCATAAAGGTGGTAAGTAATACATTGGTTTCATTTTAATATCAATGCGTCTTGCTTCAATATCCTTTTTTTCTATTTGGTGTAATAAGACACATTAATTTATATAAACTCGGTACAGTTTTGGTTTGTATGAACAAGCTATAGCAATTTGAAACCGTGAATTTTTGCATCAATTTTGTTATTTAAACTAAAAAACCATTAAGTGATTGATACACAAATTTAAGTGACTTGATCATGTGAGTTACTAAGAAGTTCAAAAGATTACATAAACGTGATCCTGACTTTTTGTTGCGTGGAGACCTTGACATTAAATCTTACTAGAACAAATTGTCTCCTGAGCTTTCTACTTGATTCAGTTCTCATTTGTTTTAAAAATATACTGACAACATTTCTTGGGATAATTCAGTTATTCTCATCCCATTAGGAATGTGAAATTAACCAAGATTTAGGATAAGAAGTGAAATCATATTAAATTGAAAGACTTAATTGACAACTTTCTCTCATTTATTACATATACAGTATATGTATTTATATACATATACAGACACATGTATACACACGGATACACACACACACACACATATATATATATGCAAATACAGGTATACACATACATACCTCATGGCACTCCCCATTATTTGCTAGTCAAAATTGGGGACATTTTCTCTTTTTTTAAAAAAAAATCTTAGTTTTACTGGTTCTGCTAGACCCAGTATTGGATATGAATTAATATTGGGGAAAAGCAAAAGCATCCTTTCTAGTTTTTAACCAGCTAATACTAGGACTATAAATACAGGACCTCTTAGGTATATGTAAGCTCACTGTCATATACATTTACTATATTACATTGTTACCCTGTACCCCAGGCTACAGAGAACTCTGTCTCTGGTATTTCATTCCCCCTTCCAACAATCTTGTGAGGAATTCTATTATCCTTATCTTACAGGCCAGTTATGTAGACAGTGGCTTAAGTTGTAACACTACTGAATGGCTGAAACTGAGGAAGGGACTAAGTATCCCAATGCCAAACTACTGACTTTATAAATATACCCTAATTTGCTGTTTTACTTTTATTTATTTTAATTTTTTAATTTTTTATTCTTTTTTTTTTCTGTTTTACTTTTAAAAGCTGTGAGCCTACATCAGAATTAATGAGTAGGGTTCATTATGGATAATTAAATAATTTTCTTATCTTAATAAATTTTATACCTTCAAATGAATTGACGAGAGACTGCAGTGGGATTGGGAAGTCTATTAGATTTGGGTTTTGAATAAGTCAATCTACCTTAGCGGATGGTATTTAGAAAAGGCCTGGGTTGCTATTGAATGATGTATGGTTATGGAGCTGAGAAACAGTTGCATTTTATTTTATGTAGCCACTATATGTTCAAAGGTCACCCCCCAAAGATATGCAAAGGATATACATATACATGCAAATGGAAATAACTGCTTTTAATTATTTGCAAACCTGTACCTAAAATGATTATAGCAATCTGTGGAGTGGCATGTAATTTAAACTAAATGCCTAAGATTTGAATTGTAGCTGACTCGAAGGACTTTCCCTGTCCTTAAGTTAAAATCCAAATATATGCTTCAGCAAATCTGTCAACTGCTGGTAGAGTGGAACAAAGACAAAAAAGTACATGAACATGTACCTGAGAGGTTAGTATAGGACTTGTAAGGGAAAACAAAAACAAAAACAAAAACAAATCTCAGTGGCATTTTACATATTTTGCTAGACACATGGAAACATAAAGAGAAGACTCACCCACTTGTGAATGACAAATACTGACTCTTTACTACATGTGGCTGAATCATTTTCTTGGAATATGACAAAAATCATATTAACAGCTATTCTTTCTAGACTAGGGAAGGAAGATAAATTAAAGATTTGATGAACTAATGAAAAGCTTGAATCTGTTTCCTCTTCTACTGGCTTTTAGGGTTTGATTTAAAAAGGAGAATTAATGAAAATAATAGCATTCCCAAATGGAGTTTATAGAATTTACAAAGTATCAATAACTTTTATTAAATAATCAAAGAAAAAACATACCAAGTTAGAATTTCTACTCAGGTATGGAGTAGAAATGTGAACCGAGGGCAGCCCGGGTGGCTCAGTGGTTTAGTGCTGCCTTCAGTTCTGGGCGTGATCCTAGAGACCCGGGATCGAGTCCCACGATGGGCTCCCTGCATGGAGCCTGCTTCTCCCTCTGCCTGTATCTCTGCCTCTCTCAGTCTGTGTAATTATGAATAAATAAATAAAATCTTTTAAAAAAAAGAAGAAGAAAGAAATGTGAACAGATCATCATATAGCAAATATATATTATGTAAGATATAAACAGTAACTTTATATCTTTTATTGAATTTTATTTTGCAGATTTTCTACTTTATATGCAGTACAATATAGATTATATAATATAAATTAGATAATATAAAAATATAAATATTTTATGGCATATATTCTTTTATTATATAAATATGAAAATATAAAAATATTATACATTTACCTTTATGTTCATATATACTTACAAACATACAAACATAGAATTTAGCCATATAATTATATGAAGTATTTTATGTACATAATATATGTGTACATATTTGTATCATGCTATTAGGGAAAACAGCATGTGTTGTAGACTGACTATTAATGACCTGACTGCTTAGAATCTCCACAAACTTTTTTTTTTAAGATTTTATTGATTTATTTGAGAGAGAGAGAGAGAGAGAGAGAATGAGAGAGAGAGAGTGAGCAGGAGCAGGGGAGAAGCAGAGGGAGAGGGAGAAGCAGACTCCATGCTGAGCAGGACCCTGGGATCATGACCCGAGCCAAAGTCAGACACTTAATGGACAGAGCCACCCAGGTGCCCACAGAAAGGTTGCTGTTGTTTTTCTTGTTTTGTTTTTTGTTTTTGTTTTTTTTTAATGTAAGCAGTATGCTTTCTGATTCTCATATTTCAGTTTTCCACAAATAGGACCAAATCTTTATTCTGATTATCAAAACACATAAGTCATATAAAAGAACTTTAAAAGCTAAATAAAGATGCCATAAAGATGTTGACAATATGATGTTGTCAAACGACAATGAAAAAGTAGATGTTGAATAAGAAAAAGAACAAAATCTGATGTAGTGGACACTGCCTGCCAAGATCTGCTTGGATCCTTTGTACATGTTCTGTGTCTCTGTCTTGGCTTTGGTGTGATTTGTTTCTAACAGAGTGCACCTGTGACTCACCTTGGAGGGTGGCCCGTGGGTTATTGCAGCAGTTGGCTGGAAAGTGCAGATACTCCGAAGAGCTTGGGAGTTTCCATCTGCCTGTGATGGCTCTTAGCCAGTGAGTGGTGCAGGAGTTTCAGAGCCCAGATCCTTAGTACAAGCGGAAAAATTCTGACAATCACTTATACTACAGTTTTCCCCTGAGAGCTACCATCCATGGAATTTTTAAAAATGATTTTATTTATTTATAGGAACATAAGCTGGGTGGGAAAGGACAAAGGGAGAGGAAGAAGCAGACTCCATGATGAGCAGGGAGCCTGACTTGGGGCTCGATCCCAGGACCCTGAGATCATGACCTGAGCCGAAGGCAGATGCTTACCTGACTGAGCCCCTCAAGGGCCCCCACTCCGCGGATTCTTGTCTGAAACTGGTCCACTGGGTGACATCCTCTTCTGGCCTGTCCTAATTTCTCATTCCCTTACTAGGTTTTTCTGGGAGCATTTCCTTAGAAAATCAGTTATGCACAGATAGTTATCTCAGGGTCTGCTTCTGGGAAACTCAGCGAAGACAGATGATGACCCCCCTCCCATTATGTGACACTTTGTGGTTTTCTTTATTATATTACTTTATCTTCAATTCATCTTGTGAGGCTTTCATTTCAACAATGAAAAAAAAAAGTGAACTATTAGAGGTTAAATAATTAACCTGAAATCATATAGCAATTCAAATTCAAAGGCAGAACTTAAGTTTGAATGTTTCTCAAAATGTTAGAAGATTTTTTTTTAGTGACTCCCATCAAAGTATATAATGGAACTCTTTTGGTTATTAAAAGCATTTCCTTTTGTTTGGTGGGGGGGGGGTTGGCTTAATTTCTAACATTGTGGAGATATAAGATAAAATCCATTTTAGAGAAAGATAAACTTACTTTACTTGCCTGTAATTTTTGTAGACATAAGACTGTTGGGGGGAGGGAAGGTTTCTTGAAAATCTGAATAATCATAAAACAAAAGAAAGAAATGAACACATTGAAGGTCAAAATAAATCGTATCTCTCCTCTCACACTACTGAGAAAAACATCCACTTTAAATCCAGTTTAAATATCTCTCTATCCAATTTAATGGATACTTGAAATATCACCCTCAATGATTGCATCTGTGTAAGCTTTAATCTTTTACAAGCTTTTAAATAATAAACTGAAAAGCTGAAGTCATTGGTTAAAGAAGTGGACCACTTGATTGCAACAAGAAATGTTAGTTTACAGTAGTCAGAAAACCTATATGCCAACTGTTTGTCATTGAAAGATTCATGTTGTGCTTTATAGGATGGTTTTCTGAAGTTAACAAATAGGACTATGGGAAACTTAAAAACAGACAACAGAACAGAAAACCCCTTCTGTACAACAAAAGAAACAATGAACAAAATGAGAAGGCAGGCTATGAAATGAGAGAAGATATTAGCAAATTGCATATCTGATAAAGGGTTAATGCCTAAAATACATAAGGAATGCATACAACTCAATAGCAAGAGAGCAAATAGCCCAATTTTTAAAAAATGGGCAGAGGAACAGAATAGACTTTTTTTTTATACCCCAAAGAAGACCTACAAATAGCCAACAGGAACACGAGAAGGTGCTCTAATTCACTCATCACCTGGGAAATGGGATTTAAAACCACAATGAGACATCATCTCACACCCGTTAGAGGGGCTGTCATCAAAGAGACAAGAATTAACAAGTGTTGGGGAGGATGTGGAGAAAAGGGAACTTTGTGCACTGCTGATACTGATGTAAATTGGTACAGCCCACTGTGGAAACTAGGACAAAGGTACATTAAAAAAAAAAAAAAAACTATCCTATGTCCCAGCAATCCCACTCCCACTTCTGGATATTTATCCAAAGGAAATGAAAACAAGATCTCTCAGAGGTATCTGTCCTCCCATATCATCAGATACTCACTACAGTCGACAGTGAAGGAAGATCTTATGTCTGAAGGGAAGTGTTGCCAGATAGCAACTCCTACCTACAGGAAGGAACAGACAACACTGGGGATGATAAATAGGAGAGTAAATATAAACACACGGGGTATAGAAAACTATATATTCCAGGAGTACATGCACCTACAGATGGCAAGTTTTGACAAACTTTTCAAAATTTCCTCAATTTAATGAGGAAAAAAGAGCTCTTAACAAATTGCACTATGGCAACCGGACATCCATATGAAGATAATGAGCCTTGATAGCTCTCTCTTAATATACCAGCAATAATTGAGGGAGCAGAGGTCTAAATATAAAACAACCGTATAGAACATAGCAGGTAAAAAAAAAATACCATCTCTGGAAATGTGTGGAAGATAGCTTTTAATGTAGCTCCCAATTATTTCCACCCCCATATATGACCCATACTCTCCCCTCCCCTTGAGTGAGGGTGGGACCAAGTGACTCATTAGAATAAACAGAAAACAGCGGAAGAAATGGGTTGCCGTTTCTAAGATTAGGGGACTTAGAATAGTGGTTTGGGATCCGGGCCTTGGCGTGAACCCCTACTCTGCCACTTAATAGCTGTGTTAACTTCAGTCTACTCCGGCTCTCTGAATCTCCGCTTTCTCATTTGCAGCTGGTACAATTATACCTACATCCTACATACACAGCAGGCCATAATGTATTAAATAAAATAATGTATGTAAAGTGCTCAGTGAATTGTAGATATTATACAGCAAATCTCTTCACTTCAGTGATTCTCAGATTTCCCCTGAGCAGTGGAGTACTGCTAGTGGATATAAAGTTAATTTTCAGCTACAGCTCCACAATGAAGATGTTGAGTGAATGGGGCTTGGCTAAGGGAAAAGGAGGGAAATGGGCAATTCACGCATGAAAATGAAAAGGTTATTGACAAACGATATAAGTGGAATATCCCTTACCACACATGGTACCCCAGAATGTTACCTGGAAGACAGACGTAGAAAAGTGTAAGGAAGCCTTTGAAGAAGTATTTCTTGAACACCTCCTACGTTCCATGCACTGTCTTGGGCACCGACCGGGGGGGGGGCTCTGGCGGTCTGCACACTGGGCAAAGTTCCGACCAACGGTGAGCTCTTGTGCTAGTGGTGGTGAAGAGGAGCTATGCAGACCCGGCACACACATACACTCTCACACACCAGGTCATAAAAAGTGTTGAGATAATAATAAAAAGAGATACCGAGAGTGAGACAGGAGATCTAAAACAGCTGGAGTGTTAGGTGAGGCTTCTGTAAGGAGGTGACATTTAAGCAGAGGCTTTTGCAACAAGAGTTAGCCATGTGAAGATTTTTATATTAAAGTAATCCTAGTTGCTATAACAAATAAATGCTAAAATGTCAGGGGTTTAATAAAATAGAAATATTTCTGTCTCATGTAATGGCCCAACGTTGATATTCTTGGTAGCTTTCCGCCGTGTGTTGATTTGGGGATCCAGGTTCCGTCTGTGTTTTGGCTACACCATCCCTTAGGGCTTCAGAATCCTCTAATTGCAGAAGGTTGGAAAGAAAAGAAACAAAAATCTTACACATCCTGGCCCCAACGTGGCCTTTATTAACTTCTGTTCACATTTTGTTGGCGATAACTGGTCATTTGACTAAGGACGTTTAAGTAAGGCAATATTTATGATGCGCTTTTGACAATTCTTAGAACATGTTAAGTAAGAGTTTTTGAATAAGTGAATTTTAGAAAAAGCCCTGAGGTAGGAAAGCCTGTGGTTTACCTGAGGAGCAGAAAGAAGGCCTGAGTGGACTAAGACTGTGCCCACAAGAGAGGGGCATCTAGAGGAGCTCAGAGGGGACCGTGAAGGAGGAGTCACGCAGCATCTCTCAGATCAGGGGACGGTCAGTCTTCAGCCCACGCTCCAGCAGCGTGTGTGATGTGATGTGATGTGACGTGTGTGTGTGCGCACACCTGAAATATCTGATTCTCATGGCAGGGGCACAGTAGGATCAGAGAGCATTTTCTGAAGCATCTCATAGAGTAAATTATCTTTTGTGATCAACAGTGATGGGAATTCGGTGAGGGGCTGGTGTGGGCACTGACATGAGTCTGACTCGAGAGCGGTTTTGTCTCTGATGCAAGACAGATACATTGGGAACCGACAGAATTCTCCAGAGTTGGTGGTTTCTTCCTTGGAGATGGGTTTTAATTATGGATACTCGGGAGGGTAAGACAATAGCCTCAGGCACCTCGTTGCCCTAATCTCGCCCATTAGTTCTTCGTAAGCAACTGAATGTATTTCCAGAGGAACAGACGCTGTTCCGCCTCCTGCAAAAACTGTGTGTTTAGTTCAGAACAATGGAAAATAGATGAAAGAGCCTTTGGGATCTGGGCTTATGAGTTTAATATTCATTTGAATGTTGAGAGCTATGCTATTAAAAGTCACTCTCAATACTTACTAGGAAAGCTGTTGTAGTCCATGACTTCAGAATCACGGTGGGACACCATACAAAATAGTATTATCCTAGAACTTTATTCCACACCTTTTATCCTAAAACCTCCAACACCTCCCGTCCCATTTCTGTTCTCAGGTGATGGTGATCTTCCTATTTCACAAAGAAAAATAAGAGATTTTCACAAACTCCTATGTTTCATCTACCCCTATATGCGTGCCGTTGTCCATACACGTGGCCTTCCCTCCAGTTTCCTTGTGTGAAGGGTTTCCATTCCTATTTATCCCTGCTGTATCCACAGTCTTCCCTGTTGGAGTAAGAGGTAAATCCATTCTTCCCGGTGCTCAGGGCCTAAACCTCAGAGCCATTTGAATCCTTTCTCATTCCACACATCCATTTTGTTGGCAGCCTTCTGAATAGATTGGCTTTGTCTTCAGAATATCATAATTGCTTATTACGATAATCCGAGTTATCCTTATTTCCAGCCAGGATTATTACAGTGATTTTCAAAGTGGTCTCCCAGCTTTTCCTCTGTAGTATCTACAACAGACTTCTCAACCAGGGATAACTTTCCCTTCCCTAGGAAACATTTGGCAATGGTTAGAGACCTCGTTGGTTGTTAGAACTGGCAGACCGGGGACTACGTGTATCTAGGGGGTAGAGGGAGGGGATGCCGCTGAACAGCCTACAATGAACAGGACAGACCCCTACCACAGAGAATTTTCTGGCTCAGAATGTCAGTGGTGCTGATGTTGAGAAACTCTAGTCTGTAGTCTGTCTTCTAGTCAACAGGCTGTGTGAGTGTGTGGATGGCCGAGGCTGACTAAATCATTCCCCTGCTTAGACCTCCCAGTGGCTCTCCAGTTCTCTGAATAAAGGTCTAAGTCCATCCAATTACTCACAAGGCCCTCAAAAGCACTGTGTGCCAGCTCCGTCACTAGCCACATTTCTCACCTCTCTTAAATCCACACTGGCCACCCCACTGACCCTTGGACGTCCCGGTCCTCCCTACCTTAGAACCTTTGGATTGACTGTTCCTTATCGTGAATCACAGTCCTCCCAGATATCCACAATGCCCATTCCCACTGCTCCTTCACAGTTTGTGCAGATGTCACCTTCTCAGTCACTCCTGCCTGAATAGCTCCATAACTGTCGAACCCGCTTCCAGCATTCCCTGTCCTCCTGAAAAACTTTGTCATCGTGACATTTTGTCAGTGTACGGTCTCTACCCTCCCACCTCAAATTCATACTTCAGGCAGAGTCTTTAAAGAAGTAATTCAGTTAAAATTGAGATCAATAGGGTGAGCACTAACCCAACATGACTGGTGTCTTTATAAGAAGAGGCTGGGACACGGGGGCACAGAGGGAAGACCGTGTGAGCACACATGGAGAACACAGGCCTCTGTCGGCTACTGAGCAAGGTCTTCCAAAGAAACCATTCCTGCTAATGCTTTGACCTCAGACTTCTCACCTTCTCACAAAACTGCTCGTGGGGAGAAATGATTGTTTAAGCCACCCAGTCTGTGGTCAGTCCTTTGTTACAGGAGCCCTAGTAAACTGATGTGATTGTTCCCTTCCGGGATGCAGTACAATTCACTCTGGTATTAGATTTATTGCTTAACTGTTACATTGCTACACTTAACTATAATCTTCCTGAAGGCAAGGATTTTGTCCCTCTTGTTTGTGTGAGATGCCTAATTCTGTTCTTGCCCAAGAGCTAGCCTTTGCAGATGAGGAAGATATGACAAAGGAAGTTGAAGTGGCTCGCCAGAGATTTAAATGTATGGCAGAGGCAGTGCAAACTCCAGAATTCCTCATCCAGATTCCGGTTGGCTCTCTTTGGACCCACGTAGTTGCTCTGGCAGAGAGGATAAAGAAATGGTACATCAGAGCTGTTGCAACAGAAAACCCCACATTCATCACCAACACACCTTATGCACACATGAGCAATGAGGATGGACTGCCGAAACCATCCAACTGTTTAAGAAATGCACTTAACTTGTTTATGAAGAATAAAATATATAGACCTGTTCCGATTACAGTACTTCCTAGTGAGTGATGGGTGATAGAAAAGAGGAGAAAAAATGAAAATCCTGAAGAAAAGCTACAGTGTAGAAAAGCAGAAGCAACGAGCGCAAGGTATTATGAATTGGAAGCAATATATGGGTTTCATGGCTGTTTCTGTGCTTACTATCATGGAACACAAACCTTTAGCTATGAATAAAAATGTTCGCTCCTTGTCCCTACCCAGGATAAAATTCCAGTGTAGCACATTGGTCCCTTTCTTGCTGTCCTGCCCCTGAGCTTGCCAAACCAACCAGCTTATGTACAATTAACAGAGCGGTTTCCAGTATAAGGAGACCTTTGTTCTCATGGATGAATCTGTGTTCTCATCTCTCTCAGTGTTTGTTTGTTTGTTTTTTTAAAAACCAGAATCATCTGCCTAAATAAATAAATAAATAAATAAATAAATAAAATATAAGATAAGCAAGTGGGAAGAGGTAGTGGGGGGGCAGCACATTCTCTCTGATTGAAATCTATTTTCATCTCATGAAAAATATCTTAATTTTCACTTATATTCCATGTCCGTAGCTGAGGGCCATTAAAACTAATAAAACTAAATCATTTGTGACAGATCTTAGAAAACAGTTTCTGCAATCCACTGCGCTCTCAAATGCTCATTAGAAATAGTGGTTTTCTTTTCAGAAGAATGCTCGCTGAATGCTTAAAACGTGTTCCCTCCAACTTTTGACAAGTTGAATTGGCAATGGAGTGTTTGAAGCAAAGCCTTGACATAAAAAAGATGTTGTGCAGCTATACATCAAATATGACTGGGAACAGCACATCAAAGCAGAGAGTGTTAGGATGCAAGGCGGTTGGAGGAGAAGGAGAGTCAACACATTTGTTTCTGCTTTCAACGTTTCCCAGCATCAGAGTAAACAAGGAATCTGCATTGAGTGTAAGCAGAACACTCCACTTCCATAAGACCTTAAATCCCATCTTTCCTTAGCGCCGAAGACCCTTGGCTAACTGTCATGTAGGTAAACCCTGGAAGATATTTTTATATTCACCTGTGAAATGGGAACACTCACAAAAACCAATAATAATGCTATATATTAATCATAATGTTTACCTATATCACCCACTTCTTATGGGGGTTAGAAACGTGAATGTATGATAAGAGATTTTAGAGATTTTAATTATTAAAGAAGCAATAATGTTTATTATCTATCACAGTAGTTGTCATAATTGAGTACTTGGCGCAGTACCTTTCATATGTATGATTTCTCTTTTTAGAGCTAAAATTATCTCCATGTTACAGAATGGGGTACTAAGAGTCAGAGTAATTATTATGTTAATATTAACTAATATTTTAATATTAGAAGATACAATGTTATTACTAATACCAAAGGAGCATTACATGAGAAACACAGAAACAAAGAATATGATTAAAAGTTAATTAAGAGGCCTGTATGAGTCAAGGCTCAATCAGAGAAGCAGAACAAATATTGAGGCATTTGTTTACAGGAATGTGACTTTATGCAATTGAAGGAGCAGGATAAACAGTCTCTCAAGGCAGTGTCTTTATATTTGACAAACTTCAAGTCTGCAAGGCAGGCAGTTAGGAGAGAAAGATGTAAAATCAGGGAGAGTAAGGTCAAGCTGGAAGCTGCCCACATGAGCTGGAACCGAGTCAAGCTGGAACCCACAGGCAGGGGCTGGAACCTGTGGTCAGTTTGTTGATAAAGTGGGAGAAACTGCCCCCTTGGTCATGGCGCTAAACACTCGCTTGGCCCAGGAGTCCAAGATGCTAGGAAAGCACCAAGAGAAGGTAGAGCGTTGCGGGCCCGTCTCCGCCTGCGCCCGTGAGGACAGCCTAGGTGAGCGGCAAGGTGTGTGAACCACAAAAGCACCTGCCCCGGCTTTCCATCATAAAAAACAGAACGGCTCCTGCTTCACGTCGGCCCTCCAGGTCTGAATGGAGTTGTCTCGTGTGGCCTACTTCAACTAGAAACACACAAAGAAGGGAATTCTGGCCAGGAGCTCCGTGTAGCCAAGTTGACATATCATAGAGACATATCGTAGCCCCTCTGGTCAAATTAACATATTTGCAGTCGTGTCCCTGCCTAACATTACATCACTATGCTCTGTGTCAACGTTTGCCAGCCCTTTCCCCCAAAGAGGATTGAGAGACCTTCTTTTAGTCTTGGGGTGATATTCATTATTCTGGCTGATTCATGCTCCCTCTTTGATATCCTGTAACTTAGATAATTAGATAGAACAGTCCTCATGTTACTCATGTCAACACGGAAGGCAAATGGAGAGGAAGAGGAAAAAATATTGCATATATGCAAATTATATATGCATATTAAATTATATATAGACACATACATGCACATATATATTCATGACTGTTATAGTCCTCATCTTTATAGCTGGTTATGGGACTGTATCTGGTGTTTGTTTATTTTTTTAAGACTTATTTATTTGAGGGATCCCTGGGTGACTCAGTGGTTTGGTGCCTGCCTTCGGCCCAGGGTATGATCCTGGAGTCCCGGGATCGAGTCCCACGTTGGGCTCCCTGCATGGAGCCTGCTTTTACCTCTGCCTGTGTCTCTGTATTTGTGTGTGTGTGTGTGTGTCTCTCATGAATAAATAAATAAATAAAATCTTTAAAAATATATATTTATTTATTTGAGAGAGAGAGGGAGGGAGACTCAAGAAGACTCCTTGCTGAGCACAGGGCCCAATGTGGGGCTAGATCCCAAGATCCTGAGATCACGACCTGAGTCAAAATCAAGAGTTGGACAATCAACCCGCTGAGCCACCCAGGCGCCCCATATCTGGGAAGTGTTTATAACGACCTTTTTCCCTTCTCCACTCTGTATTTTATTTTCTCTATTTGTTGTGGTCCCAGGTCTATTTTTGCAGAAGTGTCTGGACCATGAACAGTCCTGGCTGAATTGAGTTGTTAAAACTTCTACTTGACTTTAGTTTGGATGTGGGAATACTAAGAGGTTACCCAGGGGTTCTCCTAGCATGTTCCTTTTTATCTTCATTGTATAACAGCAACTCAGTTTCTCCTTGATAGTCACAATTGATCACCCCAGCCACTGTAATTACCCCATTCTTTATTTTACCCTGCACTTTCTTTTTCTTTTTTTTTTTTTCATTTAATAAAGTTTTATTTCCCAAAATGTACAGTTGGTGGGATCTTGTTCATGCATCTTCACCAGCAGCTGGGGCATCTCCACCCTTGGTGTTTCTGGTGTAAATTACTTGAGCTCTGTGCTTTGAAACCAGTTTAATAAGACCTTTACTGAGGAGCTCCTGAAGGGCTGCCCTGGCCAGAGAATCTTCAGTCTCTCAGAGACAACAGCTGGAGTTATAAGCTTATAGTTGGGAACCTCCTTACAGAGTTTGTCATATGTCGCTTTGTCAAACAACACCAGATTATTGAGCTTGTCTCATTCTTTGTTTGTTGATTCACTGGTATGAGTAGCGCAAAGTGGCAAGTTGGTAGTTTCAGCTTCCAGGTCAGTGGGATCATTATCAGCAGAAATAGTTATTTGGTCTGCATCATATCTACATGTAGGTTATACTTGTTTCTCCCTCTTCAGGGCCTGCTGAAACTGGAGTATGTTGATAGATATAGAAGCAAAGATAGGTGGTAGGAGTAGTTCCTGAGTAAGATCAATAGTCCTTTGCAGACCATGACAGTTTATTTAGACAAGGTGAAATTAATCTCTTGTGGCACGTGTGGGAGGGTTATTTTTGCTGTCAAAGAAGACCTCTAGGGGCACCTGGCTAGCTTAGTTCATGGAGCTTGTGACTCTTGATCTTGGGGTCGGTTTCAAGCCCCACGTTGGGTGTAGAGTACTGAAAAGTAGTAAATTTTTTTAAAAAAGGCCACAAAATTTAGGTTTCCCAAATCACCAGCTTTACTGAAATATAACCCCTATACCCCATTACTTATTTCAGAGTCTTGTTTCTTCCCAGTTAATGTCCAAACTTTAATAATAGTGACCCCCGAGAAATTAGGGATTAATTTACATTGTCACTTACCCACTGAAGGATTCAACTTTGGGTTTGTTTTTCAGAAACCCCAGCCCTATGGTCAGAAGAGGTAATGGTTTCTTTTTTTTTAGGAGCGATACAGACAATTTCAGGTGTGTTATGCAGGCTTTAGCTGGTAAACCAGAGCCCTGTGTTCATTTCTTCCCTCGTGTTTCTAGTACATTTACAGGCAACCAATCAACTCCATTAGATGCCTTATTATGACTAAAATATTCTATGGCAGCACATACTTAGTCACTTAGAGGCTTGTTTTCTATAGGTATCTGATTGCAGGTATCTGCAGGTGATAATTTGCATAACACTTTGCCACTACCTGACATGGACTACTGGTGTCTCATTAGACACTAGAAATGGGAGTGATTAGGGTTTTTATTTAAATCTAATCATACCAGACCAAACCAAATAGCCCCAAACAGTCCAGAAAACCCATCCTTAAGATACTATTCCTCTAGAGTTTCTCTCAGTGACAAATTGTGTATCAGGTACAGTTCAATCAGGGAAGCAAAACTAAGAGGATACATTTGTTATAGGGATTTGACTTTACACAATTATGGTCCTGGCTCAGCAGTTTCCATCAGGCTATGTTTCAGGACAATAAAAGAGATACAAAACGAGGAAAGCTAGAAGAAGCTGGAATCCATGATATGGAATCCCTGAGAACGATCAGTTCTCAGCGCTTCCAGTAGTTACAGATGAATGTCCTGCAGGAGGAGAAACTGATGCCCTTCATCACAGAGCTAAATACACACTTAGCCCTAAATTAGTGGAAGGAGCTAAAGAAGAATTCAGGAAAGGTAGGAGAGTTACAGGCATGGCCACTGCCTCACACCAAAAAGGTAGACCCACAGAGGAGGAACAGCCAGTGTAGACTACCCAAGTACCTGTGCAGAGCATTATAGTAGCAAAAAAACCCAGAAAGGCTGCTGCTTTCCTTCTCTTCATCTCTCCAATGGCCATGTCTCTTGTGGTACATCCTACTGTGAAACAGAGAGAAAAGACAATTCTGGGGAAATAGTTCAGCCTGACCAAGGTGACATATTACAAAGCTACCACAAGCTCCGTTGTGTCTGATACCCAAATTTATTTCTGAGCAGACTTCTCAATGTTTCAAATGTTTACAACACCTTCGCCCTTAATAACCCATGGCCAGGAATAATTGTCATATCTATATTTTGATGGGCATTGTTACTAGGAAGAAATGGTATAATGCATTAAGCTTGAATAGCTCCTGAATAGATTACATGGGGGAGATGTTAATTTGGGTCCAAATTATGAAGCTTAAATATAGCATTTATTAGATATTTATCCACAGTTTTTTGGCATGAGGCACGTACTCATAGGACGTTAGTTTCCTTCTGCATTGCTAAAATTTGTGCTCAGGCTCTTTCACTTTTAACTTCCTGGGTTGTATCAGCCCATTCCTCTTATTTATACTTTGATTTTCTTACCCATGTTATGGGCTGCAGGGGAGGTGAATGGGGGGGATGGGGTAAATGGGTGATGGGCATTAAGGGCATGTAATGTAATGAGCACAGGGTATTGTATGTAATTGATGAATCCATGATCTCTACCTCTAAAACTAATGATGTTAAATGGGATTTAAATAAAATTTTTAAAATAAAACGAATGACGCTTTGTAAATGAGAATGTGTTAGAATTATATTTCAAAATTAATTTGATAATCATTTGAAATATGTTTGCACCCCCTTGATAGATAGAAATTCCCTATTTTAAACTTATTTATTTATTTGAGAGAGAAAGAGTGTGGCAGGTGAGTGGGGAGAGGAGCAGAGAAAGAGACTTTTTAGGCAGACTGCCTGCTGGGTGGGGTCTGGCACAGGCAAAGGGCTTGATCTCAGGTCCCTGAGATCATGACCTGCGTTGAAACCAAGAGTCAGATGCTTAACCAACTGAGCCGCCCAGGTGTCCCAGAAATTCCCTGTTTTAATCTGGTGGGATGGCACTGAAAGGATGCAGAAAACTAGTTATCCTTCTCACCTCTGTCAGGGAGACAAACACAAGAAGTAACCACAATAACCTTACCAGGAGGGGAGCAGATGGAAATGAACAACTAAGCAGTTCTCTAATGTGTGGAAGGAAATGGAGGCCGTGTGAACTGACAATTGTATTGTGTTTATGGAGCTCTGTTTTTGTTTTTAATTTGTCAACGTATGTGAAGTTTCCATCTGCAAGATATGCTGAGAGCATTGTTTCTTCGCGCACCAAGATAATAGTGGTACCTATTAGAATTCTGCCTGGCCTGAATTACCTCTCTCACTACTCAAGCACCAGAGTGGTCTGGGTTGTTGTTGTTGTTGTTGTTGTTGTTGTTGTTTTTTAAGATTATTTATTTATTTATTCATGAGAGACACAGAGGGAGAGAGAGACAGAGACACAGGCAGAGGGAGAAGCAGGCTCCATGCAGGGAGCCTGATGTGGGACTTGATCCCAGAACTCCAGGATCACACCCTGAGCCGAAGGCAGGCGCTAAACCTCTGAGCCATCCAGGGATCCCCCCTCGGTTGGGTTTTAGACAGAGTTTGAGCACCGGCACTGTCTATGCTACAAAAATTGGTATTTAAGAAGATACAGGTGTGTGTGTGCATTGGTAGGATGAAGAAGGTAAACATGCTTATGGGAGAGTATGGGGAGGGAAATTATGCCCAGTGTTTGTTGAAAAAGATAACTAGAGAGGAGGTTGTTAAAGAATAAGACCTTATTCAGTACCGGGCTAGCATTAAGGTGATGGAAATAGAGATGTTCTCCTTTCATGAAGTTTACAATTGATATTGGAGATGAGTTTTATACTCCAGGAAAACCAAGAAGTGATAAATCAGGAATTCATGTGTGGCTTTAGATTCTATGGGGTGGTATGGGGTGGGTACAGACAAATAATGCTAAATTTCTGAGATGGACTAAGAATTGCTATGAATTTGTGGTCAGAACGGAGGGTTTGATTGCTAGCTCTGCTGCATATTAGAATATAATCTTGAATTTCCTAACTTTAAAATGGCAGTAATAATGCTCTCCATAACAATCATGCAAATATGTAAAATAATACATCTGAGGGCTCCTCACTGGTTCAATTGGAGGAGCATGTAATTCTTGATCTTGGGGACATGAGTTCAAGCTCCACGTTGGGTATAGAGATTGCTTAAACAAACAATAAATAAAATGTTAATAATAGTAAAATAAAATAATATATCTGAATATTTTTATTTGTAGGCTGCTTGCCAGTTTACCAAACACTCTTGAAATCCTTAGCTATGGGGATCCCTGGGTGGCTCAGCGGTTTTGCGCCTGCCTTTGGCCCAGGGCGCGATCCTGGAGTCCCGGGATCGAGTCCCACATCAGGCTCCCAGCATGGAGCCTGCTTCTCCCTCTGCCTGTGTCTCTGCCTCTCTCTCTCTATATATATATATATGTCTATCATAAATAAATAAAAATAAATCTTTAAAAAAAAAAAAGAAAGAAATCCTTAGCTATGATTCTCAGGAGAAGTGGTACACAAAAATCTCTGGAAGAAGAGTAGAGTTATATACAAACACATATTTAATATCTATTTGCAACTTTTTTTTTGTGCACATGTTTAATGTGTTTTGAGTCTTGGAATTACATGCACAGTACGTGTGGCATTTGTATCTTCATCCAATTGGAGAAGTGGCTTCACAAAGGGTAAGAAACATTTCGTTGATTCATTCAAAATAACCCTGTGAATTAGGCTTTGAGAAATTATTCTTCCCATTTTACCAATGAAGCAATTAAGATTCAGAAACATTAAGTTGATCATCAGAATTTATACAGAGCCAGGGCTCCCAGCTCTAAGCCAGATCTCCCATGCCTATTGCACAGGTGTTGCAGATCATGTTGCAAAGGCTTCACAAAATAAAAGCCTAGACAGGATTTCATTGTAATGACAGTGACAGATAAAGGCATGGGTGGGTGGATATTAGGAAAGGTGGGAAAGTGAAAATTCATAGAGGTTATTCTTCTGTAAAGTATGGAAAAGGCATTGGTGCATTTAATTTGTGGTTTTGTTGTTTTATTTTCATCCATTTTTAGTTGGATGGAAATTTGGAGAGACCTCTGAAAATGTATGCAAAGCCAGACGCTAGGAGTCCAAATAGGAAAGGAATCCAATCTCCATCTTCTCAATCTTTCATAGAAATTCATGGTTCAGCAAAGTACCATAATCAATATAAAGAATCAGGAAATCTTCTAGTGCCTCAATGGCCACAGAGCCCTAAGCCATAAGCAGCCTGGCTCCATAGAGAATAAATCATTCAAGGAAAAGTTGATTACTTTTTTGATAGAAGATTCATTGTCAGAAGGAATGGTGTTGATGCAATATATCTTGATTTTTAAGAAATCATGTCCATCAGGGAGTTTTACATGAAAAATTAATTTAGGTGTGTTGAATATAAGCCTTGTTAAGTAGGCAAAACCATACTGTTGGGTTCCAAATTATAAGTGATTTAGGGGGGAAAAAGGAAGAAAAGAATGAAAGGGAAGGAGGAAGGGGCAGAGAGAGCGACAGAGACCAGGAGAAACTTAGGGATGTATTAAGACATGAGGGGATTTTTCAGAGAAAGGCAGTGTATCCTGGGGCTAAAGTCATTTTACGTCTTTCATAAAAAAATGCAGCTCCTGAAGATTATGAGATTTAAAAATATACATCGAGCATTCATGTCAGAAAGACCTTAGGAGATCATTATGACTAGATCTCTATCTTCAGCTGAGCGTGTGGCCACACAGGTTGAGTGGACAAGTTTTAGGCAGTCTTCAGAGTACCTGGTAAGAGTGTAGCCAGTGGGGCTATGAGTGGATCTTGAGTCAGGAAAACCTGAATTTAGGTAACTAGGCAACTTGAACTCTTCTCTCATCAAGAAATTGAGCCTAATTCGCTTCCCTTTAAATATGAGCTGACCTTGATGACTTGCTTCTAACAAACAAAATATGATGGACGTGATGCTATGTAACTTCTGAGCCTGGGTTATGAAATGTGAGGCATCGTCCACCTGGCTGTCAGTCAGGAAATGTGCCTCTGGTGTTGTGACCCCCATGTGCGATATATGGCTACCTGGAAGCTCCCATACTAGAGAGAGCACATGAAGAGATCACATAAGAATAGAGAAAGATGCCCTTGCTCTTCCATCTGTTGCAGTCTTCAGCATAACTGAGCCTACCCTTCCCAGGGCTGTGACATGTGAGTGAGGAAACCCTAAAGATGGTTACAGTCCCAGCCGATGTCTGACTTTGCACGCAAAACGCAGGGTGAGAACCATCTGGCTGAGCCCAGTCAACCACCAATGTCTGGAGATGTAATAAATGTTCTGGTCATATGACATTGAATTTGGGATAATTGGCTCTGCAGCAATAGAAAACTGAGTCTGTGTGACTGAGGACAATTTTCATAAGCTTCATTTTTTTATATAATAATGCCTACCCCGCAAATTTTTGTATTGATTTAAATAATTTTAGAATAGTGCCTACATAATAGTTCCGAACATTTTTAGCTTGTAAAAATATTAGTACTGACCATATTATTACAGGTAGTATTAAGCTAAAGGCAATTATATAGTAGTACAGGTCAAATTAAAGAACTTAGAAAAACCCTTTCAGGGTTATTTTATATTAGGGTTCTCTGGAGAAACTAAATCAGTAGGGAAGTGGGGGGGGGAGATGCGGAGGGAGAAGAAGGAGGGTGAGGGAGGGAGAGATTGATTTATTGTGAGGAATTTGCTCATATGGTTATGGAGGCTGAGAAGTTCCACAATCTGCTATCAGCAAAGTGGCAACTGAGGAAAGCCAGTGGTGTATGTGAGTCCGAGTGTGAAGGCTTGAGAGCGAAGGAATCTCATGGGGTGAAATCACAGTGTAAGGACAGGAGAAAGTGAGATGAGATGTCCCAGTTCAGCAGTGAGGCAGGAGAAGGGGCACATTCCACCTTCCTCCATCCAGATCCTCAGGGGATTAGACGATGCTCGCCCACATTGGGAAGGGCCATCTACTGAGTCCATCTATTCAAACGCCAACCTCCTTCAGAAACACTTTCCCAGACATGCTCAGAAATAATGGTTAATTTGGGCCCCCCGTGGCCAGTCAAGCTGATATGTAAAATTAACCATCGCACAGGAGTTACTCCACACGGTAAGAAAGCCTTGTTAATTGACAAACTCACTGTGACATGCCTAAAAACTACTCATCCCAGCTGCTTCCAACTTGAATGAAAGTATCACCTCCATTTTCCTATAGACTGTTCCGTGTTCTCTGTTATAAGACTTATTGCAATGTGCCAGCTTTGATCTCTGAGGAAAAATACACGGGTAAGAGCCTGTAATGGTGATACTATGATTAAAGATTCAGAAATATCAAGTCGTATCCTGTTAAACCACACTTCCCAAAGGGTTCTGGAAGGTACTATAGACAGAAGAGATAATACAAAAGTAAATAAAAATTTACCTTATTAATAGCCTTACAGGTGCCTAATAATCTGTAACTAGTTATGGTCCAAATCAAATAAGGGCCTCTTTAATTGCAGGAATACCATGCTCATTGCCTGTGGGAAGAAAAAAAACCTCTTAATCCACTTATACAACCAGTTTCTTGTCATGAAAGGGAAAAATGTAGGATGAGCAATCTGCCCTGGGGCCTGACTATGCCAAAGGCCCAAACAGAAAAGCAATAAAAGGAAACTGGGATTCTTCATTTAAGGAATAATAAACCTGCCTGAAAATAAAGCATAGCCCAGTGGAGATCCTAGGCTCTGAGTAAGAGGAGGACGTAACACCTTTTTGCTTAGCAGAGAGTTAAACCAGTGGGAAGAGCAGGGCCTGGTGTGGGAAGAGGAAGCAAAATATACTCTTACATGGTGAAGCCAGGTTATTGTCTCTGAAATATGTTGAAGAGGCCTGTGCAGTTACTGTTGGATAAAATCAACTCTGTCGGCCTGCTCGCAACATAATTGTCCAAGGGATCAATACTCCAGTGAAATACAGACTGTACATAAAAGAGCAAAAATACACGTAGGGTGACTTGTTGGGAAACTGTGCCCCATGGTGGCCCTTCCAGTTAGATGTAGCAGACCAACCTACTGAGACCCCCTCCGCAGATGGTGTAGACATGAAGTGTATGAGAAGAAAAGGAGGCTTTAGGTCCAAACTGCGTTCCCAAACAAGAAGTTATTCCCCGTCTTATAAAATTTACCGTAATTTTTAATCTTGGACCCAGAGTGAATGCCCTTTAGCTAGGAGATGTATCCAGGGTATCTCGTGTTTTTGTTTCATTTGAATCCTTAAAATAAAGCTTCATAAGGTCATAAGCAAGGGGCTTTTAGGTCTACTCCTACGTTGGTGCTTACAGATCCAACCAATATATTCATGGGCTTATTTCTCTCCTCAAAGAATGAGTGACTTGCACTTTGGTATTTTGTTTTTGTTTTTCCCCATAAGTTTCCATGAACCAACTTACTGCCTTGCTGAGTTTATGTTTTATAAATTGGGTTGGAGTATTCTCATTCCTTCCCCAAAGAGCTAAAGTTCACTCCCACCCCTTTCAGAGATACAGTTTTCTCTCCTGTTATACGTTTTCTTATGCAAGGAGGCTGGAGACAAGTAGCTCTTAAGTCTATCTTACGGGTAGATGTCTAAAATTTCTTTAGCTTTTTTTTTGTTTTTGTTTTTCTTTATGACTTTTGTCTTTTCCCTCTGGTCACCCATACTCTTCTCTTGACCTCTTCCATGTAGTGCCCATCCTTCTAAGAATGCAATGATAACAAAACAAAACAAAACTAGATCTGATTATTTAATAAGATCTGAAAGAGTTCAAACAAACATCAAGGGTCATTTATTTTATGCTTGAATGTCATATTCTTTTTGTATATATTTTAGTATCACTTAATTTTTGTCGTCTTTTTTTTTTTTTAATCAAAAGAGCATTGCACTGTAACATAAGTCCTGTCCTGTTGTAGCTTAACTGTCTAGAAGATGATCAGAGACCTTTCAATCAATACAGTCTTCTGAATAGTCAGTCAGCCAAACCTATAGAAGATAACTGAGCAGATTCTTATTCAGGAGCCCCACATCGTGCCACAGATGAATTCTCCCTTTTGATGAGGAGTATTTTAAAACATGTCACTCTTCAGGAGATCTTTTATGGCTGTTGCTGCTCTAACCTTCGGGAACTTATGAATGAGGTTGGATACCTCTGGAGAAAATAAATGCTGTAAATCAACTCTGTACCGATTTCACATCATGACCTTGAAAATAGATGTCTCCTACTTGTGAAAGAGTCTCGTAGGAGTTAAAATTCAGACAATTGGAATTAACCTATCCAGTTGTCTTCCTAAAACTTAACATATATCCAACAAGCTAGAGAACAGAGAAATGCGGACGTGGAGTTTTATGGGAGATCACAGGCGAGCATTGTGGCATTTCCAAGTTAGGTAGGATTTTAGGAAACCGTGACTACAATGACTTTCTTAGGAGAAGAAAAAAAAAACACAGTTGCAAGGAAATGAAGTCATATTGAAAATTTGTGGCAAAGCAGGGGCTCGAACTAATACTTAATTATTTCAAGTGTGGAGTCCCTTCTTCCATGTGCTATTACTCTTGAAATCCCTGAAAGTCTGCCCATATTCTTATAATCGTGGATCCAAGGAGACCTCAATAGGAATCCGACTGCTTTTCCTGGTGTTGGTTACAGTCTCCAGGTGCATCTCTCACTCCACGGCTTTCTCTGATCCAGCAAAGGTCTTGTTAGGGCCCCAGAGGGCATCAGGACATCTCAGCCCTTTTCCGCAGCAACCCCATCTTTGTATTTCCAGGGAATGGAGTCCGCCTTACTCTAGGATCTTAAGTACAATTATGCTTTCTGGAGCTTTTTTCTAACTCTGATTCTCCTTTCAGGATAAATTTGTTTAAATGAGTAATGCTTAAAAAGTGCTTCCTTCCCATTAGACCTCTCCAGTCTCTCTCTTTACCTTATGTTTTGGCTTCCAGATCTTATCTCTTTGTATTTTAAAGACAATGGACACTGTTGTTTATTTAATCTGCATAGGAAGAGTGGGGACTGATGTATCACTTATGCAAACATATGCCACCGATGCAGCCTGTAATATAGCAGGGTTCCCAGGATAACACATTACCATTTCTGCCACTCTGCATATTTCCCTTGGGGCCATCCGGAGAGCTGTGCTGTCTTTCGATATATGATAGACCTGGATTCTATTTCGGGTGCATAAAAATAAGAAATACTCCCTTGGGATTTGTTTATGTCATTACTGTGCCAAACTCTAAAAGGGAAATGGCACTTGATATCCTTCCCTTACAGACATCAAGGGAATTTATTTTTCAGGGGCAAACACCCTAGCTATGGGAAGTGATTATATCTAGATACAAATACTGTTAAAAGGACATTTATCTAGTAGATCACATACCAAAACTCTTTCGCAGGCTTCCTATTCCCTCTCCAGAAATGTTTTAACAGGGGCCATAGTCTGTGAGTAACGCCTCTTGCATTGCCATCTGTATATTCAGTCGGCCTACCTTGGCCCACAGACTAGCCCCATGCCCAATCAATTTTCATGGTCATCCCATTCAGTGGGGTGATTTGTTCAGATAAAATGGAAAATTGAAATGGAACTGTTGCTGGATACAACATCGTCCACTTTTTCTATTTTGTCAAAATGCCATGGCTGCTCATTTTTTCATGGCCATGAGTTGAAATAAATTAAACTTCCCAGAGGCAAAACTTCTCCGAGATCAAATTGGAATATATTGATTAGCTCTTTGAGGCCTGATGGATTGAAGGTTCTTGCTTTATAAACACATTTACAAACACGCCTTAAGAAACAGTTGCTTAGCACTGGGTAGACTGATTGTGTTTATTTAAAACTGCAGGGAAGGGTGTACCTGCAGCCCCTGATTTTAACCTATCAATGTTTCCATCCCAGATCAATGGTGACAAGTGAAGTGTTGCTCCCTTTAGTAACTTCTAAAACCAGCTCAAGGCTGGCTTGCCCAGTGATGTGTCAAGTAATACATCAAAGTCTCAGCAACACCTCAGCTTGTCATGGAATGCTGGATTAGATCTGGGAGGGGCCTAGGACATTATCATCTCCAACCTAGGAACCAATTCCTTAGGTATAATTTATTTTGTTTGCAAATGGGTGGACGACTTTAGAGTTGACAGAAATTTTAGTAATGTTCTATTCTCGGGCTTAAGGTTCAAATAACCAGGTATACAATGTAAGTGAGCGAAGTGGGTCTCGTGGGCAGTGTCACGAAAGGAAGATACAGGCTGCAGTCCCTCTACTCCAGGTGATTATTTTCACAGAAGAATGTGGGCCCAGTATTACCAAACAGACAAAACTTTTCAAAAGCATCAGGATATATGGATATGATGTGACTTTCAATTTACTTAATAAACTAAAAATATATTTAAAAAAAAACACCTCCAAAATGTTTGCAGGGAAATAAAATTGCAGACTGAATTCAGTCCAAAAGCCCCCCTAGAATATGATCTCTGATTTACTCATAATCTCATGCTGGTAAGAAAAATGAGATTTAGAAAAACAGATGCCATGAGTGAATGGCACCCATGACATAGGATAACACAGGAACACCGAGGGTTATTTCACATGCTGCCTCGACACGGAGAACATGTGGGAATTACAATCTTGTGGTGCACTCTAGGTGCCCAGCAGAATTGTCAAATCTCAGGACTAGAACATATTGTACCCCAACTCCAGACCTAACTTTCAAGGACTGAGAGCCCAGTCTCTGAATGGGCTTTTCCAGGATCACACTGAGTGAGGAGAGCAGAGACTGGTCTGGTTCACTGCCATTTCTAGCACGTGCCTTTCTAAGAAACTGGGACGTATGATTTGCTGAGACTTTTCAAACCTTGTATAAGGCCATCATTTGTAGAATAATGACTAAAAGACCCAGAAAGTCTTTCAATATTAAGTAAGATATTTTCAGGTTCTACTACAGAAGACATGGTAGCTTAACAGACTTTTAGGCTTTGAAAGACTTTATAATTATTTGAGAGAGAGATATTGAGCAAGGGGAGAGGTGGAACAGGGAGCAGGGAAGCCAACGTTTGGGCTCAATCTCAGAACCCTGGGATCATGACCTGAGCCAAAGGCAGACGCTTGACCAGCTGAGCCACCCAGGCACACCACTTAACAGATTTGTTTCTTGCAATTAATAAAACAAATTGAACAAATGATACTCCTGGCTCCCACAAATTGGACTTTTATTAATTTATTTTCCTTCACCTAATAAGATAATCTAGAAGTAGGCAGTGTTGATAGTAGGTTAGTATCTCATCAATATCAGGGTTGGTCTCTATGATCACGTTGGTCTTCCTCTCACAGTGACTGATGAACATTGGAGCTCCATGTGGCACAGGAACATTTGATTGGTAAAGGCTGCTGCCGTCCTAGCTGCCCTCGGGAAGGCAAAAACTTTCCACAAAACCCTAATAACAGTTGTCTCTCTATGCCTCTTTAGAGTTAATTGTGTACAACACCATGCCTAGATACAAAGGAGGCTGGAGAAGTGTGTTTGCCTCTCTTGGTGACTAGAAGTTGGCATGAGGCTTGAGAATAGGTGTGACGTAAACCAAACTACAGTATCTTCCCCAGGAAGGAACTCCCCCCCTCAAGAATTTTGGAAAATGTGCAATTGGGGTTTAAGGGGCTCACGCCACATCAGAACCAGAATGCTTTATTCCCGCAAGAATTCTGAGTAGTAAAAGTTGATTGTACAGCCCCCTGATCCTCTGGACTGTGTCCTCTCATGCTATCATGTAACTACTTGCTAGATCATCTTTGGCTCTGCCCTACTGAGCTGCTTCCACCCTTCATTGAAACGTATTCCTTCTAACGGCTTGGAGATGGTTATTGGATTCACAGAAGAGAGAGTTATGAAGCACATCGGGAACACTGGGGAAAAAGAGATGTGATTCTGCTCAGATTCTATTAGAGTAGAAAACATGCTGGATATCAAAGGGAAATTTATGTAATGTATTCCAGCATTGTTCGCGGTAGAGCATCATGTTTTATGCAGGCAGAGGCAGTCGGGGCATGCAGTGTGAGAACTCTGCTACAGAGACCGAAACAAACAATAAAACAGTGAACGGGCAATGGGCAGAAAATAAACCCTGGTTTTTATGGGAAGCGTTCACAATCCCCATTCTATACCAAGCCTTCCTAGTCTATGTCAGAAAGAGCGTCTTTTTAAAAGCCTATAAGAAATCTTTTCTATTGTTTACTTAGATGGATTCTAAGTGAATAAGCACCTAGCTCCTTTGAAAATCAAGGCTGCGTGATTTAAGCAAACAGGATGGCCTTGAATAAATGAATGGGGAGAAATGCAGGATTGAGGGAGAGTGGCGATATGTTCATTTCCTTTAGAAGGAAGTTCAGAGTGACTCAGAAGCAACAAAATGCGAGAGAAGCCTCAGAAGACTAGGATTTCCAATGGAAAGTAAAAGGGATAGAGTTGAAGAACCCAAAAGCACATAGGGAAATGTAATTCTTAGGAGGCTCAAGGAAATTGTAAATAGGCCTTAGCATCTGCAGCTGCCAGAGGGAGCTCTGACCTCAGGGGAGCTCACAAAGCCCAAGGATTGCTTCCGAGAGCCTTTCCAGAAGGTGCTGAGCGCGTTGCTGGACTGACACAGGTTTCAGAATTTTGAGCTTTGATTGTTCATATGTTGCTTCTCATCACAAAAGTGTGGCTTGTGTGAACTACTCAAGGTAACGCACTTGGATTTTCAGTCATATTGCAGGAGGATGCATTAGGGCATCGGTAGTATGTGTTGAGGTGGACATAATCAGATATTAAAATAAATGAAAACTTAGATATAATTCATGCAGTAGGGATCCCTGGGTGGCGCAGCGGTTTGGCGCCTGCCTTTGGCCCCGGGGCGCGATCCTGGAGATCCGGGATCGAATCCCACGTCAGGCTCCTGGTGCATGGAGCCTGCTTCTCCCTCTGCCTATGTCTCTGCCTCTCTCTCTCACTGTGTTCCTATCATAAATAAATAAAAATTAAAAAAAAAATAATAATTCATGCAGTATTACTTCTTTGCAAGAGTAATAACAATTTACATTTATGTGGATGTGTATCACTGACTTTTGGGCCAACTAATCCACCCATAAATTCAATCAATTAGAAATCAGTAATGCCGTGATTCCCCACCTGGGTCTCATAAAGAGGATTATATTTACATCACTGATCGTAAAGGCCTGGCAAACTAGTAATAGCTTTTAATGTGGCATATATGGAACAACATTGGTTAATTTAAAAATTGAATCTACTTTAATAATAAAAATATAATCTTGTATTTTTTTGCTTGTTAAATACTATCTTCAAAGGGATATAGATAGATATGAAAAAAAAAATGTGAGTAACATTTTGGAGTAGCTTACTCTGTCCTTAATACTGTTCTAAGCAGTTGAGTGTGTAACTCATAATCCTCCCAACAACTCTATATGGTGGGTAATATTATTTATTATCAATATATTACAGATAGGGAATGTGATTTTATTTACCTTGCTCACATTCCCATTGTAAATTCTGGAGTTGGCTTTAAATACAGGCTTTGTGACTCTAGACATTATGCCACTGTGCCCTGCCATGACCAACCAGGGTTTCAAAGCATTACATCGGTGTATTGAGAAAGACAAATGCAAATGGCTTTAAAGAATTAAAATATTTTTATGTGTAACTTTCATATAGTCTCATCTGTTCTAAACCCGTCTCTGCTAACAGATACATACAAATAAGAACACACGGAAGCTTTGAAGTGGTTTTCAAGTATTAATAGTAAATGATACTATTGAGTATCTAGTGTGTACTATGCACTAAACGTCTTTATTATATTTCCTTTAATCCTCTATATATCACCTATCATTTATCTGCATGAGGCAAATGAAAATAATAAGGGACAGATAACTAAATAATTTATCCAGAGTCATGCAGTTTATAATTGGTAGATTAGGCATTTAGTTCCTGTCTACCTGATTCCAAAGTACTAAGTCTTAGCCACAGTCTTGTGCTGGGCACTGTGTTGAATACTTTGCCTGCATTGTTAGATTTCACACTCCGAATCTCATTATGAAATAAATATAGCAATTCTTCATTTAACAGACAAATGCCTTGAGACGTTAGGTGAAAGAAAAAGGAAACATAAATTTTAAAGAAGCCTATAAATCCATTAAGCTAGTAGAAAAGGATAGATTTTGTATTTAGCTTTGTTTGCTATTTCTTCCTTTCTTTTCTATTTGAGGATTATCTCTGAATTTATAAGTCATGCATTAAGTAATAATTTAAAAAATTGATGTGCTTTCATTTGACTTTTTTATTAAGAAGTATGTTCTTGGATTTTTCATTCCATGATCGTTTTCTTGCTTTTACCCAACGGAGGAAGTGCTACTAATCTTATTAAGATGTCTAAGAATTTGAACAACCAACAGGTAAGAGTGGAAGGTTATACTGAACCTAGTCAAGTTCACACTCTTGCTTTTTGTTTTCTTAGCCCTGAGCAGAGCCTTCCTTTCCCGTGTCATTTTCGTCATCATTTTGCTTTGCTTCTTGTAATAGCTCTCAGTTCAGAATCCCACTGAGAAGAGTTCTCATCACACCAATACCAATTTCCGACAATAACAGCCAGTACTAAGGAAGGCCTCTCTTCTATTGTCCCATATGTCCATTGAGTCTATCAGTAGGGTTTAATCTTGCGTCATAGGCCCTCCTAAAGTCACCTCCAAGGGAGGGATCTAAGGTACCTATGAAAGAATGCAAACTTTTCTTTATGCTTACAACCTCCAGACTTTTTAAGGTTGAGTACTTTAAAGGAATGGAAAGTTTTTCTAAGTTTTTGTTTCCTTTTTTTTTTTTAATTCCCATTATTTTATGTGTGGGATCTTTAGGGAAGGAGATGACCCATCCCATAAAGGGATGGATGAAGATTTTGCAATGTAGAAACACATCAAACCAACATGCTATATATCTTAAACCTTCACAGTATTATGTGTTAATTATATCTCAATAAACCAGGGGGAAAATTTTTATCACCAAATCCCTAAACATTAAAAAAAAAAAAAAAAGATTCCAGAAGCACTGCAATGGAGTTACAAGACTCAGAGAGGTAGCTGGATTCTGGAGGTCAGGGACCTTGCCTCGCTGTGTTAATGATCTGAGAATAGGAAGAGTATCTGCCTAGAGAAGCACTGGGACAGATGCAGCAGTCTTTCCGGGGGTGAATTCCCTTTGTGAGGACAAGTATGATTCACCAAAATCTGTCAGAAAGGATATCTTACCTCTCTCTTGCTAGCCTCCATATGCCAATTCCCTTTTTTTCTTCCCATCTTTACAAACTAGATAGTTTGAGAGGGGCTTAAACAACCTCTTGACCAAACATTACTTTTCCCTTCATCTGCCTGAAAACAGTCTCAGAAATCTCCATATTTCACACTTCACTAGAGAAGTGTTTGTGGCCCTCTTTAAAATGCAAACAGACTCCCAAGTGGAAAAATTATAAAACCATCATTATTCATTCACACCTTGGTGTGAATTAGCTCATCAGAGCTATTACCTAGCAACACTAGGATAGCCTGGTGATTTATGATCTGAGATGAAGGAGAACTTTCCATTGATTAATGGTAATGGCCTGGAGAATGGAAGAATGTTGAGAAGGGCATCGGACCCCTCCGAGAGCAAGGGCAATGCAAAGGAAATATTTTACAACAGTGGCAAAGAACAAGAGCTCTCAAGCCAATCTATTTGGTTTCACTGTTTACCTAAGGTGATCGCTCTATGTAATGAAGTTTCTGTTGTTACTCTTGTAATGATCATTAGCATTCTTATTTTAATATTATGAGAAATATCCTGATTTTAGAAGATTTGATTCACGTAGTTCAAGACAAGGAAGAAAGCTTTTTGTATAGAGGTTTCTCAGATGGCCAGGCCCCAATGTAGCAGTGCCAAAGAAAGATGGTCAGAGTTAGATTCAGTGACTTCACTCAAGATATCAAATTTCTGAATTTCAGGGTCTTCATCTGTAATTTGGAACTGGTGATTCCTACCCCACAGGTGTGGTTAGGAAGATTTTAAGTAATAGTTTATGTGAAAATTTGTATGAAACTAAAAAGAGTGTATGCATGCTCTTAAATAATTTTGTAGATGAAAAAAGAATACTGTTAACAGTATAGGATCTGTTAACATGTATTCATGTTTTTGAGACTTACTTGTTAATCAGATTTTCATAAAATTATAAAAACAGCAATATTTAAAAATTCTCCCTCAGCCTCATACCCAATCATTTTTAATAAATTTACAGGTAACATGAGGTAGGATTACTTAAATGTCTACATATCTGCTGTTCCCTTTGTTCCACCCATTGGTCCAGATAATTGTTTTAGGATGAACCTAGTGATCTCATATATTTTGTGCTTGTGATATTCGTGTTAGACATTAGAATTCATGAAAATTGGAAGATTTAGGATTTTTAAGTTCTAACCCCAAGAAATCTTAAAATGTTAGGAGTTCCAAGTCATAAGTTCCCTTAGATGTTTTGAAGGATGTGATACTCCTGAAGTTAAAAAAAAAAAAAGGTTAAAACAAAACAAAAACAAAAACAAAAATGAAACAAAGCCTCTCCTATTAACTCTGGAAATCAAAAGGACTCTGATTTACATGAAGTCAGGTCAGAAATTTACACTTTTGGGATGCGCTTAGAAGTCAAACCACTGTCTCCTATGGAGGACATTAATTTCAGGAGAATAATACTATTCAGTTAATAAAACCTGCTTTGCTTTGACTTTCTCAAGGTTATCTTAAGGTTCTCCAGAAACTCTAGGATGGAGATTCTAAACCAGAGTCCATTAATCAGGACTGCATATGGTGGGGAGTGGAAAGGGGGAGATTGCATTTATTTTTTACTGTCCAATTGAAATTTAGCATTACGGTCATTTATTAATGTGAAAACAAACTACATTAATAATACCAGTAATTGCATTAAGAGTGACTTTGTATTAATAGACTCTAATATTTTCATGTCATATTACATATTATATACTTATACATATTGCAGTGGAAGATATCTTGAAATATTATTTGCACTTAAGACAGACAATTATGGTAGCTATTAGTTCTATGCAGATCATTTATTTAATACATTAATAAAAGCAATGTACTATTGTTACTACAAACTGATTTTTAAATATTTAGATAATTTTATTTTAATATAATGAACTCTTTGCAATTCTAAATTCTTTTATGGGTTTGAAAACATTGTTATGGAAAGGGGTCCATGTGCTTTCACAAATGGTCAAAGTGGTCTGTGGAATTAAAAAAAAAAAAGTTGAAACCTCTACCCTAGAGAAAGGAGTCCTAGACAGCAAAATACTTTCTATAAACCTTTCATAACGCATATAAACAGGGCAGTTGCTTTTATACAAGTGAATTTCTATTAGGATAGAAAAATAAAGCCAAAGTTAACAAGAGAACCAAATTACCTGTCCCCGTATTTTGTCCACATGGATGATCAAAGTGTAACCAATGGCCCAGGGATACCAGACTCTGCTCTCTTTGGGGTTATCAATAAGTGTAAAGTGTCTGAGATTTCATCCTACTTGCAAGCTAACAAGTTAGCATGATGCAATTTTGTGGACAGAAAACATGAAACTCCCGGGTCAGAGATAACGGAATTTTTCATTGTACAGCAAGCATTAGTTTCTTTTAACATCAATTCTCCTGGCATTTCAGTCCCACAAGACTGATGCAGAGCAGCCCAGTCAGATGCTTTGAATCATCATAGCTAAGGGATCTCAAACTTAGGGTACTCTAATAGTTATAATTGGCTGCAAGCAAACCTGCCCAGTCTTTGCTCTGACCCAAGATACTATCTTCATTGTACCAGAGAGCAAACAAACTTGCCCTCTGCCCCAGAAGGAGACATTATCTCTATTTGTTAATTATAAAACAGCCTTGAAAAGACATTCTGGACCAAACGGTGTCAGTGTCTCTGCTCACAAGATATGCAGAAACATGAACTCCATGGATTGTCTTCCAGGGGGAACTTAAGCCACCAAAGATCACTAAAGATGCCATTTTTCTCAGTTATAAACAGTGTGTGTTATGATTCTTCCTCATAGCATGAATTAAATATGTGTGTGTATGTATTTTGTTTTATATATATGTAGTATTTATCATGTATCTGGCCTTTCTGTCCTCAAGTTATATGGTGAGGTTTACCTACCTGGGTGCAAAAAGTTGTTAATTATAGTTACTGTATTATAGTTCTTTTGCTGAATATTTTGACATACATATATAATTTAATTGTATATATGTATAATAAAATATATGTTTATATGTCTTATTTATATAGTTATCATATGTATGTTTTATATAATCTTATATAATTGCATGCATATGCATTTATAATATGTTTATATTTATATTTTTATAATCTCAATTATACCTACATACATTTTAGTACAAATATACATATTTATAATATATATTAAAATATATAAAGTGTCTATATTTTTCTCTAATCAATTTTATACATGGTCCAAGTTAAGAATCACTGCTCTAGAAAAAAAATCACATGCAAAAAAACATTCTGAAATATTACTGAGTTAAGAACCTCCTACTCAGTCTTCACACAATTGAATGCTATCCTTTGGATTTCTTTTGTCATCAGAAAAGGGAGGGAAACCGTAACTAGAAGAGCTAAGAGCTACCATCTCTGGAAGCAGTCAAGTATAAGGACTGACATATACAGAGCATATGCTGTCTGAACAGTAAAACACTTAAAGTAGAAATTAGTAACAAGTCATAGAGAATCATAGCTACCTGGGAACTAAGGATTGTACATTTGAATAATCCAAATATCAATAAAGAAATCATAGTGACAACCAGTAAGAGCTTTCAAATTGAATGATAATGAAATCACAACATATCAAAGTATGCAGCAAAAGTAGTATAATACAGCAGAGATAGTTAACAACTTTATGCACAGAGTAGGTAAACTCCACCATATAACAGAAAAGCCAGACACATGTACAATACTGTATTTTAAAGAGTATTTCAAAAATAGGCAAAACTAATCTATGATGATAAAAATTAAGATAGTATTTCCCTTGGCGGGGATGTTGACTGGGAAGAACCACAAAGGGTGTTTCTGAGATATTGGTAATATTTTATGTGTTAGTCTGTTTGCCAGGTATCTAAATTTATGAAAAGAATTTAAACCATCTGTACTTGACTTGCATAATTTTCTGCATATATGCTTATATCAATGCAAAAGTTCATTTTAACCTATCTGTGTAATAACATGCAAAATGTTTATAAAAAACAAAAAGCATGATTGAGAGAAACACTAGAACTGGCATTAGCTGAAAGAATATGTCAGCCATTTTCACATATCCTTAATCCCATTTCTACACAACTGAATAAAACAAGAATAACCAAGGGACGCCTGGGTGGCTCAGTGGTTAAACATCTGCCTTTGGCTCAGATTGTGAACCCGGGGTCCTGGGATCAAGTCCCACACCAGGTTCCCTGTAGGGAGCCTGCTTCTCCCTCTGCCTGTGTCTCTGTCTCTCTCATGAATGAATAAATAAAATCTTAAAAAAAAACAAGAATAATCAAGTATGATTTTTGATTTGAGATCCTATAAAATAGGATACAACTAGTATATTGGGCCCCATTCTTGAATCTTTCTCTCAGCCTATTTTTTTAAACGAAAACATTTACTTGGCATGGGTGATGAACTCAATATTTATTGGAACCAAGGTCAATGTGTAAACCCAAGGTCTGGTGCATAATTAGACAGTAGATATCCATTTATTTTTCCAAGTTGGCCCAGCTTTGTCTCAATTTTTAATCCACCTGTTGCTTGTCCTTATTAACATTCATTCTCCTTCTATGGTTTGTTACTATGCTTGCATTCAAAAAAGCCTAAGTGATTGAACCATTTTAGACATGGGCTCTTCACAGACCTCGTCCTAGTGGCTTTACTCTGTAATTTACATACCAGTTTGGCTGTCTGGGCCCATACAGACATCTCCAATATTCATAATTACTACTTCTTGACTCATCAATTAGATCTTGGTTTAAAATCAATTTTCTCTGGCAAGTTTTCCCTTCTAGATTAGGACCTCTAACTTATACTCCAAAAAAAGCCCTACTTTTCCTACATAGCACTTATTACAACTGTTCTGAAGTGTTTATGCATTGTTTATTATTATCCTTATTTCCTACTATGCTAGGATATCAATGAAGACAGGACCCTCTGCTTTGTTTATTCTTGAAATCTTAATACCTGGTCCAGTGTCTGCAACTTATTGAAAAATAAATCAATGAATGTGCAAATGAAGGAATGAATGTACTCACCTGGCTCATGGATTCCTGGATGTCTTTCTTTATATGCCTAATTGTTGACCTAACTCCTGACATTTCTAGAATTTTAAATGAGTTATTGAGCCTCTTCACTCTCATTGTACTGCCCCTCTTAGATGTACTTTCCCAATTCGCATCCTGAAGGTCGATTTGTTTTCCAATGATTAACCCAGTGCCCCTTTGTTAGTAGCATCTCCAACTTCTAAAGCAAACTTTGTAGTAGTGGCATTTTTTGGCAGGATATTCTTTGTCATGGAGAGGACGGGGCACAGCGTGGAGCTTTGTAGAATATTTAGAGGCATCCTTACTCTCTCTCCACTGGATGTTAGTTGGGCAGCATCCCTACCATCTGCCCTCTCTCTAGTTGTGCCAACCCAAAAATCTCTCTAGTTATTGACAAATATCCCATGGGGGTCAAAATTGTTCCAGGTTGAGTATGGTTGCTGCAAGGGGAGTTCTGTTTTTAAATAATGGCATAAAAACAAACTTTCATTTTTGTTTTTAAGGTTTCGTTCATTTATTTGAGAGAGAGTGAGCAAGAGAGAGAGCATGAGTGGGGGGAGGAGCAGAGGGAGACTGAGAAGCAGGCTCCCCGCTGAGCAGGGAGCTTGATACTGCTAGATCCTGGGACTCTGGAATCATGACCTGAACTGAAGGCCAGCCCCTAAACAACTGATCCATCCAGTAGCCCCAAAACAAACTTTCATCACACTCCTCAAACTCTGACCCTGTAAATGGGGATGGAACTGAGAGTTTGTGGTTAGATGACATTGTTTCTTCCAGGTTGCTTTTTTCTGGCTAGCTGAGTTGCCCCATCCCTCGCCTTGTGACAGTATTTAATTGGGAGGAAACTTCCATTTGAAACCATGGAGTGTTCTCCATAGAGTTTGGGAGTGGTGCTGGGTATTATGCACAGTGTTCTATTTTTCTGAAATGCCTTTTAAAAAAAAAGTTTAAATACTGGGATAATCCTTTCTCCAGCCCCCACATTGACACTCTATTTGATACATTCCTTAAAAGGCTCAACAATCTCCCCAGGCTGGTATCCCTAGGAAGTAGGAAAATAGCCAAGAGACTTAAATCTTTTATTTTACTTTTTTTGTGTTTTTTTAACCCAAACCGCCTATGTGTGAGTGTGAATACCTACATACAACAAAAGGAGGTAACATTAGGAGACAAAAGGAAATTTCCATTTTCAGAAATTATCACAATGTAAGAAAGCTTGAATTGCCATGGAAACAGCCTAGTCATATCCTATTGAATGATTATTTTTCCAAAGGAGTCTTTGAGACATCTTTTGTTTCTTTGAAATTGGGTGGAGAAGGGTCATGTGTGTCAGAGTAGTGGGGGATGTGGGATTTTCCAACACTGCCATTCAGGGGGCTGGCATCTGCTGGGAGGGATATATTCAGCTGCTTCTTCCCAAAGAACTTTTTTACCCCAGAATAATTCAAATACATATTTTCCAAGGGAGAATGGCAAAAGGCGGAAAAGTGCAGAATGTTTTTAAAATTGAAGATATCTTGTTTAATATACATCAGTGCAGTCATTGTGTATGAGTAGCCGAGGAAGGCAGAGAACATGAAGACCTGAGAATATATCCACCCTGAGTTGTGCTTTGAATTCAGGCCACTTCCATAGTCACACTTGAGTCTATGTTAACTCTTTGGCTCACTGCACAGAGCCTTCCCACTTAGATTTCCTGCATCCAGGCTCACTACTTTTTTCAATTCTTTATCTCATGAGGCCAGACTGGTCTTTAAGAAATGTAACACCGATCATATCACCCCCCAGGTTAAGGTTGCTCATAGACTGCCCACCGTCCTCAGGAAAAAGTTCATGTGTCCTGATCCAGCCCCCAATCTAGCCCCTGCAAATCTGTTCAGTGTGAGCCTCATCTCTCCTCCCCTTATTCTTTAAATTCCAGCAGGACCAAACTTCCTTCATTTTCTTAAACTTATTGTCTCTTACCTTTTACTCTGTATTCGTTTTTCTGTGCTCTCAGACAAAAAGGCCTTATGCATTTCTCAGCCTTCTTCCCCATACCCCTTGTCTGATTAATTCTGACTCTTCCTTGATGTTCATCCTGGGCTATCGCCTATTCCAGGAGAGGATTGCTCTAACCAGTTCCCTTGCTTTCCAAACACCAAACTGTCCATGCACTGGACACAAAACTGAGTGAGGCCTTTCTGTGCTTTTATAATCTCCTGGTGCTTATCCTGCATAATATTCAATTTGTAGTAGGTTTACTTGTCCATCTTCCACACCAAGAGCTCTTTCAAGGTAGGAGCTATGTTTTGTCCCATCTCTCTGTCTTTAGTTTCTCTGTCTTTAGTTAGCGTGGTACCATATGGATTATTAGTAATTGACTGTTGAATGAATAAATGAACAACTTAATACAAAAAATGAATACATGAATTCACATACGCAAGACAAAATAAGTTCCAAACATCCTATTCTGCTCATGGACGAAGTCCTATGTTCTTCTTCACCTCACTACTACTGTGATATATAATCTTTTCCTGCATTTGAATATCTCCTGTCCCTTCCATTATCTTCTTTACTTTTTCCTCCCTGCTTTCTTCCACTTTCCCTGCCTTCTTTCTCCTTTCCAACTTTTCTCCTTTTTACTTTTCCTCCTTCACTATTTCCAGTTTAAAGTGAGGCACAACATGTTCAGTGGCACTGAGTGACTTAGAACCACACGGCTCTAATTTCAGTAATGGAGTCTATACAGACCAGGGATGTACTGGATCTAGCCTGTTCCATCCTGCAAGATCCCCCACTCTAATTTGTGTTGTCCTGGAATATAACACTTGGGTCTTCTTCCCTGTTCCAAGTTTTAATTAAGACATTTTTTTTCCACTCTCGTGGGTGACAACATCTGGCCCCCAAGTCCATCTCTTTGTTTTTTTCCCAGACTCTGATTTTTTTTTTTTTTAATTCAGGACACTTTACTCTCTGGTTCTTGTTTCCTGAAAACAATTCAGCATAATGTAATGGGAAATGAGCTGACCTGGGAACCAGGAAGCCTGAGTTCTTCCTGCCCATCATTAGCTGGGTAGTCCGTGTGACGTCTCTGATCCTCGCTATCCTCACCCAAGGAAGAGGATCAATGAAAACACCTCACCGAGTTCCTTAAAGTCTTGAGGTGGTTTGTGTGAATGCATTTTGTAAACCTTAGAGCTGCTTAAAGTTGGAAGTTTTATTAATTAGCATCACTGTGCTTTCCCAAGTCCTCTATATCTTAATGGGTAAGCCACAGTTCCTGCCGAGCCAGGGAATAGTGTTTCTTGGGCTCTGGTACCTTCTCATTTCTACTAGTTCCACCTCCCCTGGGTCTTCACCGGCACCAGGCAGATGAGATCTGCAAACATAGCTCACTTTAGATTCAGCCAGGGTGTTCTCTCTTGCCAGATAAATCCCAGCATGTCCTTACTGCACGGTTCTCTGAATCTTGGATGTACAGATTATGAATACACCAGAGCCCTTGTGTAAAGACAAGGAAGCTGGCCCCATTGATTGCCTCCCTGGATAACTCTGCAACGCAGATTCTGCTGAACCCAAAAGCTGCCTTATGGAAATGAAGGCTGCAGGCGGTTCTTGGATAGGCCTATGACTTGGGCATGATTGGTGATCCTAGGGAAAGAGAGTCTCTTTTATGTTTAATCTCATTTGCGTATTCCCAGAGATTAAGAGTTCTTCCATCCCCACATGTCTTTCCCCCTTATCCCAGTGAAAGTGTAAGCAATCCTTCCTAATAAAATATCTTGAATGGGAATAGAATTTGCAAATTGAAATGTAAGGCTAGAACACCTACTTTTTCCCCCTTTGACTAAAAGAAAAAGTATATTTTAGGGTGCTAGGGAGGACTAAATTGTTGTGTCTGCCCTATTCAGTTATGAGACCTGGCTACATCCACAGTGACTTAGTGATTGTGTCACAAATACAGTAATGAGGCTTCACGGGTTACTTTTGGAGGTAAATAGGTCTGGGTTTGCAGTTCAGATGTGAGATTGTAGGCAAGCTATGCCACCTGACCACTTCTATCACTGTCTTCTTATCCATAAAATGGGGATAATAATACATATATCACAGGATTGTTGCAAAGATTAAACAGAGCTCCTCAGAGACCTTACAATGGTGCCTTATCAAAATCTGATACCTTAGTAAGAATGCAATAAATGGTACTTTTTATTAGAACACTATATTTCAAATAAATCTCAGTTAAATCTGGTCATAATTCTTTGAAGTAGGAGGGATACCGAATATTATCCATCCTATTCTCAAGGAGAAGAAAATGAGCAGGGATGTTGAGTAAATGATCCAAGCTTATGTAATCAGTAAGTGGCAAAGCTGGTATGCCAAACCAGGTCTTTTGACTCCCAAAGTTCATGCTTTTTCTACTTTTTTATGCTACTTCCTACGACTTGCACCACGGCTGACCTTTTTTAAGGTATGAAATTGTTGAATAAATATCTCATGAATGACTTGAATTGTTCCTCACATATTATTTGATTAGAAAATATACACTGTAAAGATAGAAATATAATTTATGCAGAATGGGAAACTCTTGTCTCAAAAGCTGGCATTTTAGACAAATAAATATTCCCATTAGAATACAGTTTTGCAAGGCATAGGGACACTTTGGGCAGGGTAGCAAGAATCAGAAAGCCCTGTTCTCTATAACGTTTTCACAAAAAATTTAAAGCCAATACTATTAATAATAGTCATGAATAATGACATGTTTTAATAGTACTTTGCAATTTATAAATCACCTTAAAAACAAATGGGCCATAATGAAGTAGCGGGTACTAAACTTATCCTCCAGTATAAAAAATAACCAAACTTGGAAAAATAACCCTTAAAAAAGGGCAAGATATTGGAATATATGACAAAATAGAATATGTATAAAAATTTCTCATTCTTGATATACATCAGGAAAATGCAAATTAAGACCTAAATGAGATGGCAGTGCACACTTACCAAATTGTCTACAACTGAAATGACTAGCAATGTCATTTGCTGGTAAGAATGTGGAGCAACTAGAACTCTCATGTATTGCCAAAAGTGTGAATAGCTTTATCCTCTTTGGTAGTAACTCTTGAAGGTACAGACAGGCCACGATCCAATAGTTACACTCTTCAGTATATAATTGCCAAAGTCAGTGCAAATGTCCACCAAAAGAGATGAAGAAGCATGACCATACTGGCTGTATTCATAATATCCTTAATTTAGTACTAATATGCATCCACGAATAAGAGAATAAGCAAATTATACTATATTCCAGAGCAAACTATTATACATATAGCAACACAAATGAATTTTAAAAACATTATGTTGAGCAAAATAAGACAGACACAAAAAGCATACTCTGTGTAATTTCTTTTACATGAAGTTCAAGAATATGCAAAGTGAACCTGTAGTTGATAGAAATAAGAATTAGAGTTACTAACAGGAAGTAAAGATGGAATTTTCTGAGCAAAGACATGGCAGGGGTCACAAATACTACATGGGACATACTTACATCAAAAGTATATGCTATCTTAACTGGGTGTCCTGTATGTTTATTTTTTAATCCGATGAAGCATTATGAGGAGAACTTTTGGGATTAAGAAGTATTTGCTATCCTGATCTCGATGTTGTTACATGGGTGTATAGATATGTAAGAATTCAGTTAGCCTTACACTTTAGATCTGGGTATATAAATTTATTTTGATATCATGTAAAAAATAAAACTAAAATTAAAAATTCATTATATCCATCATCTCAACAGTATTTTGACTCCTTGTTGAGATAATAAAATAATCTAAAAAGCTGTAAAATGATTTACTCAAAATTACCTCACAAGTAGCAGAACTGAGTCTAAAACCTTAGTCATCTGATTTTTGTCACCAGAGATTGCAGCCATCACAAGTATGGATAAACTTGGTGACAAAGTCATCCTAGTTGATTTGTTGAGAAGTGTTTCAAATGTCCCTGTCAACAAATGTATTTTCTTTTTTGCTAACTCTTATTCTTGTTCATTTGACTTAAGAAAAATAATTGAACTAGACAAAATACTTGGATTGGTAGCCCATTAGTCAACATCATTCTGTCATTCAAGTTTGAACCTTGGGAATCACTGCGATTTAGATACAAGTACATTGGATTGGTTTGCAAACATCATAGATTCTACTTCTAGTTCTGCCTTTGGCTATCCATAGACTTGAGAGAAAAATCCTTTATTTTATCTCACATGCTGTTTCTTTAGGTATGAACTTAAGTCATGGGGAAAAACTACTTAAGTCTGTCTAAATTATGCATTATATGGTCCTTGAAAAAATGGGCATAACCAAGTCATTTCGTGGCTTGGAATGAAGATAGAAGCCTGTGCTTTACTAATGAGCATAGTTGGATGCTGCTTGAATGAGGATATATGGGCATTGTTACTAAAAAGAATGCTAATTGACAGCTTTCTATGTACCTTTTGCTTGACATGTGCTATCTTGATTAACTTTCTGAATGCCCTATTCATAGATATTAATATCTGATTTTATAGAAAGACAGCCTAAATATTAGATACTGGGGACAACTAACCAAGACCATGCAAACAATAAATGATGTAGGCAAGGTTAGAACTCAAATTTTCCTGTCACCAAAGCTATGTTGTCTCTCTAAATAAGATACCAAAGACCATGGTCTTTTGCCTCATCCTGGCTTCAACCAAATGAAAAGAGATAAATAGTTCAGTGTTATCTTTCTTTTCTAAGACAAGAGACATTGTTGGACAGTCTGTAGAAGAAGCTGTGAGTAACACACCTGGAGTCTCAATGGTTATAATGAAAACCATAGGGAGAGAGACACTGACTGAAGACAGTGACCTGTATGTGTTCAGTAGAACTCAAATATTGTTTGAGAATCTATTGAAAAAAAAAAATAGGGGTATTAAATGGGAGAAGGAACAACCATGGAGAAATATGTCACTTCCTACAAATATCTGTAGTGTTGCCATGGGGCAGATGAAGAGCATAAATTCAGTTTGATGTAAAAGCAGTGCTTTTACCAGAGAGAGCAAAGAGAGGTGATGCGTCAGAACAATGAAGAACACTGAATGTGACAGACTACAGTTCAGTGCCACCTCAGGCACCTATCAGAATCTAATCACAACGGGAACTTCCTCAAAATTTCCAAGCCTGGGGACACCTGGGTGGCTCAGTGGTTGAGCATCTGCTTTTGGCTCAGGTCATAAACCTGGGATCAAGGCTCACATCAGGCTCCCCACAAGGGGCCTGCTTCTCCCTCTGCCTATATCTCTGCCTCTCTCTCTGTGTCTCTCGTGAGTTAACAAATAAAATTTTTAAAAACAAAATTCCAAGCTTGAATTTCCCCCATATATAAAATGGAGATATGATTTTCTGCTTCTTAGTTCCATTATGTAGATTAAAGGACTAAGCATATCTGAAACACGTAGTATGGTATGTGGTGTACAGTAAGAATTAACTAAATGTGGTTCTTCTTTAGTTGTTCCTTGTATCCCCAAGTCTTTCCCCTTCTCTTCCCCTTCTCTTCTCTTCCCTCTCTTCTTTTTTCTTATTGTTCTTACCCCTTCTATTTGTCTCCTTTCTTCTTTATTCTCCCTTCCTTGACCCTCTCCTACTTTTCCTCTTCTCTTGGCAGAAATCACATAAAATTCCCAGTGTGAAATAACTACTGACTCACACATACAAGGTTGTTAGAGCATCTGGTGAATATCAGGGTTCAATTTTTGTTATCGATTGCTTCAAGTTGGAAGAGCACTCTATCATTATTGTCACTAAGATTATTCAAAGCCTTGTGGAGAATGGTGTAGATGAATCGGAGTAAGGTGTGGATAGAAAAATCAACCAACATGTTTAAAAAATAAAATTACTGAGTTTTTACTATGAGCACAGTGGAATTTTAGTTACTGAGGTACAATAAAGAAGAATAGAAACCGTTCCCAACTCTCGAGAAGCTCAAGAATGAATATGAGAGGTTTCCTGGGTCTTCAATTAGTTAAGTATCTGCCTTTGGCTCAGGTTGTGATCCCAGGGTTCTGGGATCGAGCCCTGCTTTGACATTGGGCTCTCTGCTCATTGAGGAGTCTACTTCTCCCTCTGCCCCTCCTCCCAACCCCTGCTCTCTTTCTCTGTCTCTCAAATAAATAAATAAAATCTTTTTTAAAAAAGAATGAATATGAGAGGAAAAAAAAGTGAAGATTAAGCTTCAGGGACCTTGCTTGCATGAACTCTTTCTCCTTCCCTGAGAATTAATGATAATTAATCGCTATGTCCTTCTCCTATTAATCCCCCCTCATGTTTTCCTGTATAGTCTATTTTGGAGTAGCCATGAAAGTTTTTCTTCAGAATAGGTGAATAGTTCAAGTTTAATGGGGGTATTTACAGAACGTTCACAAAGCCTTAAGCTAGATTGTGATGGATAGGATTTTACTAGATTGAAATGTGAAAGAGGGAAATGACAAGAGAAAATGCTTAAAGATAGTATATATACAAGGTGGAAAGGCAAGGATGTTGGGAAATAAAGGCTGGGAAGTTTAGTGAGAGTCAAATTGTGAAGGGCTTTGATGTCAGTAAAAAGAAACATGTTGTCAAAGGAAGTTTTAAGCCAGGGAAGGGCATGCGCATAACACAGTATAGTGGGAAGAGCATGGGTCAGACAGATCTGGATTTACCCTGTCCCTGACCTCACTAAATATGTAGGATTATAAAATATCTTTAAGGGATCCCTGGGTGGCTCAGCGGTTTAGCGCCTGCCTTTGGCCCAGGGCGTGATGATGGAGTCCCACATCAGGCTCCCTGCATGGAGCCTGCTTCTCCCTCTGCCTGTGTCTCTGCCTCTCTCTCTCTCTCTGTCTCTCATGAATAAATAAAATATTTTTAAAAAATAGCTCACATCTTACTGGAGAAGAAATTATCCAATGGTTGTAAGCATGGCTCCTTGAGTGTGTCTGCCTGTGTCTGAAGCTTGATTTTATCATTTACTAGCTATGTGACCAGGAGAAGGTTACTTAACCTGTCTGAGTCTCAATTACTCCATCCATCAAATGAGCATAAAGATTAAAAGGAAAAAAAAAAGTCGTAAATAATTCTTAGGATAAAATGAGCAGGGAATATGAAATCTCTGAACAAATGGAAGACTTGGTAATGCTAGCTTAATTTTTCCCCCTGTGAAACTGATTGTTCTTTGGAGCAGAGAATTCACTGGAAGGAGGCAAGACTAGAGATAGGAACACTGGTTAAGGATGAAAGCCTAGATGAAGAGCAGAGCTATGGGAATGTATAAAGTAGAGAGTGGATTTGAGGGGTAAATGATCAGGTCCTGCCCCAGTTGCATAGGCAATTGAAGGAGGAAGGGCCAGTGAAATGTGACAGCAGCTTTTATCCTGAATTAATGAAATTGATAATGTCTTAATGACATTGTGGTTGGAAAAAAGGTAGCGACATATCCAATTGTTTTAAGTAAATGGAAGAAAACCTTTAGAAGGTTAATGATGTGCCTCACATAATCTGGGAAAAGTTCAACAGCCAAGTTGGAGGAATAAGGCAGTTCCAGGGGAAAAATAGTTATTCATAGTTTCTTTGGTAAGTGCTTTACTCCGACTATGGCTCACTTGCCCCGTCTCCAAGTCTGTTCTGTCTTATTTGAAATTGTTAGAAGAGATAGACTGATGGGTAACTGGCCAAGTGTCTTCTTTGAGCCAGGTATCCAGCCCTATGTCTTTTGGGAGGCTGTTCTCAGAGAAAAGAGAGGCATCTTCTAAAGACAGTGATGTTATTAATTTTGAATAAAGAGATGGTGTCCTAGAGGCAGGAGAGAAATGGAAATGATACACCCTCCATTCCTAAAGTCCTCCAAAACCATCAGAGTCCAGATTTAATGCTTGATGGTTGCCTTGGCTGTCACTCTTGATACTTTTCTTATTTACAAAATCATATTTATCTGGTCCTGGTTTACTCAAGGCATTCACTTAGGACATTTCAGCATTCACAGATGTGAGGCTGCAGTAACGTGGCAGGGGGATCTTAAATTGTTCACACTGGAAGGGTCAGAGATCTTACGCACCTACAGCTCACGTCGGTATGGGTCATGTCTTGTATATGAGAACAATCAACAAGTAGTTGCTGCTAACCAACATGTGACATGTTAATATAACCCAGACTTACAGAAGAGTCAGTGCAATTACCTGTGTTTATTGGCATTTCAGAATTAAAGTCACTATGATGAAATCATGTTGTTAGGATTCCTGTTAACTTGTCCACCTTCTCCTGGTTGGTTTCTAAGCAATGTGCTTAAACAGGTGCCCTTGTCCTCAGGTTATGGACTGATTTGGAAAACATACATATAAGAAGTATGGCAACAAGTAATTATAGAGAGGAGAAGAAGGTCACAGCCGTTCACTTCCTCCTGCAGTCCACTTTACAGGCTTTCTTAAATCCGACATCAGGTTGTCAGAGGCAGAACTTCATCATAAGCACAGCTGGGATGGGCAATGTTGCATAAATGAACCTTGACCAATGAAGCAGTGGGGGTACCTTGCAGAGAAGGTTCTGCGATTTGTACTGAGCTCCTTGTATAAGGCACTTGGAATCAAAAACAAAACAAAACAAAACAAAACACTGAGTGTTTTATCAGAAAAGAGAAGCTTCAGTTCCAACACTGCTATGAATATGCTTTGATGATTATTTGCATGTTTCTGAACCTCAGTAAGCATGTCTGTTAAATGCTAAGGCATAAAGAACTCTCTCAGAGAGTCGATCTGAAGAACATGTGAAATGATCCATGCTGAGGTGTTTTTGGAACTGTAAAATGTTGCACAAATGCTAAGTGGAGTTACTAAGTTTAATGCTAGAATCTGTAGCTAAAATGAACATGTATCTATTTGCCAGGTAAACTCCACACTTTCCCACTCTTAGGTCCAAACATCCCACCACCATCACTGCCTCCACACAGCCAATGTCTCTAAATTCTTATTGATGGTTGCCATCAATAAGATGCATATACATATATATATGATATAAGCTTATATATAAGATATTATATATTATATGTTTATAATATGTATAAATATATATAATATATATTATATATTTAATATATATCATTTTAATTAATTAATTTTTATGTTTATTTAATATATATAAATATATAATATATATTATATTTATTTAATATATAAATATATTTAATATATAAATATACATTATATATAACATTATATGTAAATATTATATATTATATAAATTATATATATTTCGTGTATTTATAATATATATAAATACATATATATATATTTTTTTTACTGTGATCAGATTATATAAACACTTTGCTAGTGTTCTCCTCTAATCCTCACAGAATACTCAGCAGTAGGCATTATGTCCATTGTAAAGATTAAGAAACTGAGGCTTAGAGAGATTAAGTAAGTCTTCCGGGATAAGTGATCGATCTGCTGGGAATCAAATCCAGGTCTATGTAAGTTCACAAGTTATAGTCCTCACCAGAATTCCATACATCTTCTTTGTTCAAATGCCACCCTTTCCACAAATTTCTCTTTGATATTATAACACAAAATAAATTGTTCTTCCTGTATACCTCTTAAACCTTTGCTTTGGGAAATTTTATTCATTCAAATAATTTCTTAAATACTGTCTGTTAGGGGTGCCTGGGTGGCTCAGTCGGTTAAGCATCTACATTCTGCTCAGGTCATGATCCCGAGGTCCTGGGGTCAAGCCTTGAGTTGGGCTCCCTGCTCAGTGGGGAGTCTCCTTCTCCATCTGCCCTTCCCCTCCTGCTCATCATCCCTCTCTCTCTCTCAAATAAATAAATTAAATCTTTAAAAAAAAATTCCTTCTATTGACAGATTACTACGAGCACTGGCTACAAAGATGGTAAAAATGCACGTCTGTGTTAGCCAGCATAGGCTGTGTTTCGCTGTGGTCACTAACGCTCCTAAAATACTCAGTGGCCTAGGACTCCAAAGAAGTTTTTCTTGTTCATGTTCTGTATCCAGCTGATGTAGTTTGATGCTCCGTGAAGTATGTTAGAGACTCAGACCTGGCAAGTGTCAAACTGTGCTTTTAGCTTTGCTAAGGAAAAGAAAGAGGGAGAAATGGGAAATATTGCAGATGCTCTTTGATTCTTCATTGCTTCAACTCAGAAGGGACATCTTATTTCTTCTAATGTCTCATTGGCTGAAACTCATCACATGGCACCGCCTAATTGCAATGAGGCTGGTGAATTTTGGAAAGCAAATGGAATGTCTGTGCCATATCCTTGCACCTAATGGTATAGTTCAGTGGCATTTCTTAGAATATAAAAGTCACAAGAACAGTGAGTTCTGTCTCTTTTGCTCCCTGACACACTCTAGGTACTTAAGACAATGCCTGGTATGAGGTCAAAACTTGATAAATATTTGCTAGTTGAGTTGATTCATGTAGAGAGATGTACAGCAGTATCTTTGCACTTCATCCCTCTCAAGACAGTGAAAGTTTTGAGTTAATGATTTGCATTTTATACAACTTCGTCTTCCTTGCCTCTCTCCTCACAGTACCGAGGGTAACATTTTACATACCGAGGAAAATAACTGTTTCCTGAATAATTCCATGATGCAGGTTTCTCATGCTATCCGAAGGTAGAGTGTTTCTCTGAAACTTTTTGTATACTGAAATGGTAAAAAGCAAACGAGCAATTGGCACTCATTTTCATGGAAAGAAATCGAGTGTTCCCAGACCCTAAAAATAACCTTTGGCAGGCTTCTCTGATGCTGTAGGACACATCTTGCTAATGGATGCACAAAATTAATTGAAATAAAGCACAGATGCTCACAGACACCACTCAGACCTCTGGGGGCTGATACTGAGATGCTGAGTATAATTCCCAGGGAAGTAGCTGGGTAGGGCCACCCCGACTGCTTGGGTGCACACTGCCTCTGTAACACCTGCAGAACAAACACTATTTTCACTTTTCACTGTTTTTTTTTTTCCACAAAAACAAAAATCCTCCTTGGATTTCTTTTAGCTAATAAAAACAGGTATTAGTGTAGGTCTTCCATAAAAGCCAAGTGGTGTGATGTGGGCGTTTGAGAAGTAGGGGGTACCTGTCCATTTCTGAGATTTGTGAGGCAGTTGTAATCCTTTCCATCTCCTTATCATATACATGGAAATATATGAACTATGTATCCAAAGGCAATGAGTAATAGATACACGTTCAGACTTTGCCTTGAAGTGGCTCAGAATTCAACCAATTCCATGGATTTGCTAATCTAATTTTGGAGTTGAAGGTTTGGCTGTTTTTCTTTCTTCCTTACTGCCTCTGTCTCTCCCTGTTGTTTATCTCTCTTTCCCTTTCACCTTTTTCTTTTCTATTCAAGTAGGACATTGACAGTTTCCTATTTTCCAGTTAAGTGTCTCAAATATTAGGAACACTTCTATTGACTTGTAACTATTATGATAATCACGCATTCACCCCTTCTAAAAAGTGAAGAATTGGTAAGATGTCAATGTAACCCTTGTTTTCTGGGTGGTCACAGTGTGTAGGATGTAATTAATGGATAATGTGGCTTGGTGCTCATCCTTGTTCATCTGGAACATAAACTGCCCTTACCTTCCTTGATGGCCATCACTCTTATTGAAGGCTTAAGAATGTCAATAAAGAACATACCATAGTGCCTAAGAGCATAGGTGTTCATTAATTCTTTCTTTTTGGTTTGTTTGTTTTTCAAGCAATGCTTGTTCACTTTTAAAATATGTGATAGAAAAAATAAAATAAAATATATGATAGTATATAGAGTTTAAAATGTCAGTGGGATCTAGCAGTCAGACAGGCTACGTTTGGATCTGGCTGCATGGCCTTGGGCAAATCACTTATTTATCCTTTGTTTTGTAGCAACTATTTTGTTAAATAACACAGAGATGATGCTGAGTATATGAAAGGACTGTTTTGAGGATTAAATGAGTTGGTGTCTATAAAAGGGTACAGCACTTGGTTTGTGGGAAGCACACCATAAATCTTAGTGGAGAGAAATAAAATGAAAGTGCTCACTGTTGATGTGATCTTGATTGTCAAGGTTTCCTAATTCAATTATGGCCAAGAAAGCCATTGTGCCCCAGTTTGGTTCTATTTCTGCCTCTGCTCCTTTTCACAATGAGAGTTCAGTAATCCCCGCATTCAAAATCAGACCCAATGAACATCAAGCAGGAATCTATCATATCACCATGTTCAGCAACAAGTATCAGAACCATCTCCCTCCCAAATAGTAGCTTAAACAAATGAAGGCTTCACTTTTCTTTCACACAAAAGAAGTTAAAAGGTTGATAGTCCTGGGCTCACAAAGTCATCAGGGACTGAGATTCTTTCCAGCTTTTGACTCTACTGCCTCTAGTGTGCGTTCAAAACTTTAAAATGACCATTTTATTTTTTTTTTAATTTTTTTTTAATTTATTTATGATAGTCACAGAGAGAGAGAGAAAGAGAGGCAGAGACATAGGCAGAGGGAGAAGCAGGCTCCATGCACCGGGAGCCTGATGTGGGATTCGATCCCGGGTCTCTAGGATCGCGCCCTGGGCCAAAGGCAAGCGCCAAACCACTGCGCCACCCAGGGATCCCTAAAATGACCATTTTAAAGGAAGGAAGAACGGAAGCGGCAAAGGGATAGGGCTCCCTTTAAAAGAACTTGGGAAGCCTTTTTCTAATACCGTCCATTGACATTTCATTAACTACCCTTAGCCATATGGAAGAGAGAAAATATAGTTTTAAGCTCTTCATTTCTCTCCTCCAACCTCAAAATTAGTTTATTCACTATTAAGAAGGGAGAATTGGAAAGTTGAATTCGGAATAGACCATAAATGGTCTTTGCCACAGTGGCTATTCTCCATTCATTGAATACATGACTTTATTTTTCTTTTAATTTTAATTCCAGTATAGTTAACATACAATGTTATATTAGTTTCGTGTGTACAATTTAGTGATTCAATGCTTACATATATTAGTCAGTGCTTATAAAGATAAGTGTATCTTCATCCTCTTCACCTATATCACCCCACCCCCTACCCACCTCCCCTCTAGCGACCGTAAGTTTATTCTCTATAGTTAAGAGTCTATTCCTTGGTTTATCCCTCTCCCCCCTCCTTTTTCCCTGTATTTATCTGTTTTGCTTCTTAAATTCCACATATGAGTAAAATCATATGATATTTGTCTTTCTCTGACTGGCTTACTTCACTTAGCTTTATACCCTCTAGTTTCATCCATGTTGTTGCAAATGGCAAGAATTCATTCCTTTTTATCACTGAATAATATTCCAGTATATATGTGTGTGTATATATATATATTTATTTATTTAATATATATATAAAATATATATATTTATTCAAACACACACGCACACACCACATCTTCTTTATCCATTCATCTATTAATGGACATTTGGGCTGTTCCCATATCTTGGCTATTGTAAATAATGCTGCAATAAATATAGGGGTGCATATGTCTCTTTGTTTTAATGTATTGCATTCTTTGAATAAACACCCAGTAATGCAATTACTGGATCATAGAGTAGTTTTATTTTTAATTTTTTAAGGAGCCTCCGTACTGTCTTCCATAGCAGCTGCACCAGTTTGCATTCCCACTGACAGTGCGCAAGGGTTCCTTTTTCTCCTGTCCTTACCAATGCTTGTGTTTCTTGAATTTTTTATTTAAGTCATTCTGACTGGTCTGAGGTGGTATCTCATTGTGGTTTTGATTTGCATTCCCGTGATGTTGGGTGATCTAGAGCTTCTTTCCATGTGTCTGTTGGTCATCTGTATGTCTTCTTTGGAGAAATATCTGTTCATGTCTTCTGCCCATTTGATTAAATTATTTGTTTTTTAGATGTTGAGTTATATCAGTTCTCTATATATTTTGGATACTAATGTTTTATTGGCTATGTCATTTGTCAATATCTTCTCCTGTTTAATAGGATATCTTTAGTTTTGTCTTTAGTCTTCTTGGTTGTTTCCTTTGCTATACAAAAGCTTTTTATTTTGATGTAATCCCAATAGTTTATTTTTGGTTTTGTCTCCCTTGCCTAAGGAGACATATCTAGACAGGTGTTTCAGCCAGTGTCATAGAGATTGCTGCCTGTGCTTCCTTCTTGGATTTTTATGGTTTCAGGTCTCCCATTTAGGTTCTTAATCCATTTTGAGTTTATTCTTGCGGAGGTGTAAGAAAGTGGTCCAATTTCATTCCTTTGTGTGTAGCTGTCCAGTTTTGTTGAAGAGACTGTCTTTTTTCCATTAATATTCTTGCCTCCTTTGTTGAAGATTAATTGGTGATATAATTGTGGATTTATTTCTGGGGAATCCATGACTATTTATTGATGACCCCCTATGTGATAGGCACTGTGCTGAGCTGCAGAAATGGCCATGACAGATATCACCCATTCCTACTGTTACCAAGAAGGGAGAATAGAAGATTCAGGTTAAGTGTATCAAGTTCAGGAAACATATGGTTTTTAGCCAGGCTGTAAATACCAGAAATAAAGTGCCAATAGATGTGGAAGGCGGTCGCAAAGCTACTGCAGGAAACCTGGTGATTACAGGAAAAAATATAGAGGCAAACAGGCAATGAAGAATGTTACCTCAGATTCCAGCCACTTTTCCTAATCATGAATTCTTTATCCTAAATCTGAATGTGGTTTTCCAAAGAGTAAATGACAATGATAAATGGTGTGTGTGTGTGTGTGTGTGTGTGTGTGTGTGTGTGTGTAACCAACTATGGTTTGTGGTAATTTGGATTATTATTCCCAGTTCTTCAGCCCTTCTGTGTGGTCAAATTATATATCCACAGCCTATTCCAGTGAATTTTGAAAGCCTCTGAGCAGAGTAGGAGAGTGAATTGCCTATTCCAATATGGGCTTGACCATGCGACGATTTGGCCTATGAGATGTCGACAGATATAGTGTGAGCAGAGCCGTTAGGTGTGTTTATGTGGCTTGCCTTGTCCTCTCATGCTTCTGCCATCTGCCATAAGAACATACCCTGGGTGGCTGTTGGTCACACTATGAGGAAACGTGCTGAGCAGATGTGAACGTACGTATAGCCAAGAGCCAAGCCCAGTCAATCAGAGCAGAATCATAGCCAAACCATGGAATTGAGAAATAAACTTGTAAGCCACTAAAATCTGGGATTGTTTATTACACAGAGTTATTACAACAATCTACAATTTTTTTTCTTTTTATGTCTTATTTAATGCCTCTTATAATTATGCATGTCATACTTATCTTAGAGATTAAGAAACTGACATTATTATAAACCATTTAGCTTAACTGAAGGCACAGAACTAAACAATTTAGAAAAGTCAGAAATACTTTGATAGCTGTTAGCCTCTAAGATTCCTATCTTTCTGGCTTCCCAGAAATTGTATCTCTCCTGGAAATTCTGTCTCTTTTCTCAGGAGGTTGTTGTAATCACATAAAAGAAAAAAAAAGTACTGAAAATATCTTTGTGTAGCATAGGAAACCTGTTCCAGTTTTCAGTTTGAATTTCTGGTGCGTCTAAGTCTATGCCTAATAGAAGTGATTGGCACAGGCCTGACCAATTGCAATACTGGAGACGTCCTATTAAAGTGATTGGTTCAGGATAGGAATACAGCTGAAGCCAGACTGATCAGAAACCAGACACCATCCACCAAGAACCAATTCTTCTTTCTGTGATAGTGGGCACTAAAACCCAAGTAGGCTGCCAATGGCCATCTTTGCTACCACATGAAGAAAATCTGTTTGACTAGAAAGCTTTGCAGAAGAAACCACAGCTGAAACACTACCCCCAAAAAAGCAAGAAAAAAAAAAAAAAACATGTTGTGAGGACACCAGTTGAATCACTTGATCTAGTCATACCTAGAGCTATACTTGTCCTGCTGTAGGATGACCAGAATCGCAAATGTCTTACTTTTGTAGGTGCAGTAGAAATAAGCCACATGGACAATAAAAACTAAAATATCATATAAGCAGAGATATACAAATACACATTTTTTTTTTCATTTTTAGCCAATGAAAGGAAAACGGGGATGGGATACGCTATTCACATCATTGAAAGTATGGTGAGTCTAAGACCTTGCTTTTGAGTTAAAAAAAAAAAAAAGTGTCCCTGGGATCAGATATTTTAGCTGCCATTTACTTTCTTGGTTACATAGGTTAATTAGGGGGTTGATACTGCTGGAGTCTGATTAATCAGAGATTCCTTGTTATCATTCCCAACTTTTGCTTATCTTCGAAAAGGCAACAACAAAAAGTCTTTGTTGCAAAGATAACCTCTAGCAACACCCTCCCCTCCCTGACACCCAAAGAAGAAACTCTGACAAACCTTGCTTTGGAACGTATAAAGATTTCATTTTTGTCTATTGTATGTCAAACATTTCTGCTGTGTGCAGCTCAGTGATCGTGTTTACTCTTGAGTAAACCAAAGATGGCCCTGTGTGTCAGAAAAGCATCGTGTATTACGAGTGACACGTTGCCTTTTCTTTAATTTCACATATCATAGAGCTGGTTACAAAAGGATGGTTTGAGGATTTAATGCCCTCTCTTTTCTGATTTGGAACATCGTGCTTCCACCCAGCTCCTGCCTCTCAGGACCTGTTGTCCTATATGAAAGCTCTTTATCCAACTGTCAAGTATTGCCAAGAAGTGGGGGCCATAATTTGAGGAAAGCAGGATGTGCTAATTACCAAAAGAAGATAGTATCCACCCAACATTATTTACTGTGGTTGTTTTGGAGAACTGAAAAATTGGGCTGGAGTATTTCTCTACAACACGAGAGAGTGGGAGGGCCTGGAGGAGAGGACAAAATCTGAGCAATGGTGGGGACCGTGGTCATTCTAAACATACGTGAATTTACACTTTCAAGTCACCATGAGAAAATGAAAAGCAAGATGTGTAAGAAGTGAGGTTTGGTTTTATACCTGTGTGTGTGGAGTTTTTTTTTTTTTTTTAAGTTTATTTATTTATTTTAGAGTAGGGGGTGTGGAGGGAGAGGAAGCAGGAAAGAATCTCAAGCAGACTCCTCACTGAGTGTGCAGTGTGATGCCGGGCTGGGTCTCATGACCTTGATGGCATCACCTGGCCGAGACCAAGAGTCGATCACTTAATCGACTGTGCCACCCAGGTACCCCTCATACCTGTGGTTTATAACCAAATCATATAGTTGGTAAACTGGGCAGCCGGGATCTCAGCCTGGACTTGTGTGACACCAGAACATAGATACTTGATAGGTGAGTCACATATATCCATTAAAATTAAAATAATTATTGTACTTTTAAAATTAACTGTGCTTTTAAAATTAAAATAATTATTCAGAATTCTCTTTTTTTAAAGATTTTATTTATTTATTCATGAGAGACACACAGAGAGGCAGAGACACAGGCAGAGGGAGAAGCAGGCTCCATGCAGGGAGCCCGATGTGGGACTCGATCCCGGGACCCCAGGATCACGCCCTGGGCCGAAGGCAGACACTCAACCACTGAGCCACCCCAGGCATCTCAAGAATTCTCTCTTTTTAACTGAAGGCTTTTCAGATATTTATGCTCAATTTTCATCTCCTGGTGGTATTCTCTAGGCTATCCCTCTCCAGTTACTAAGTATCATTAAAAACGCAGTTTATGTGGTTACTATTATGAAGATGTGATGGTAAGGAGAAGGATGATAACCCATATTTCTATTAGAAACTAAGTACGGAACTGCTTTGCACACATTCTGCTGTCTCTGGGGGCTTGGACATAGCACAACGAACAGAACTATCTGTCTACAGAGCTTATGTTCTAGTGGGGGAGACTGACGATAACCAAACACACACGTAACGTACGCTACGTTAAAGATAGAGTAATTTCATGGAAACAAACACACAGTATGTCACTTTGCTGTTAACCAAATGCTTCTATTTCTCCCTGTTCCTGGAGCAAATGGTAGGATTTGACTTGCTGCCCCTTGCAATTCAGGCTAATGAATTGTTTGTGGATGTGATGTCTGTTTTTTCCAGTTCAACACATTTAAGTGCCTGAATCTGAGCCCCTGAGCTCCCTTCTTCATCTTGCACAGGTGGCAGCAGAGTTCAAGGTGTGCTTTCCCCTATCATCATGGGTCACTGAGTGACCAGACTCAACCTTGATGGACAAGTAGAATGAGGGAGAAATGTAGGTGGTTCTTTTAATCCACTACTAGTTGGGGGCTTTTTTCAATGACCAGAAATATTTTGATTAGTGTGTTGGATACTATGCATGTTACAGAGTTTAATATTTACAACAATCCTATGAGATAGGCATTTTTATTTCCATTTCATTAAATCACATAGAACTCAGATTATCCATTGCCATGTAACAAACAATGCTGAAACCTAGTGACTTAAAACATTTATTTATGTTTTTATGGCATTCTACATCCTAATTCTCACATCTCATTATTGCATCGATGACTTCGTATCATCTAGGAAGTTCTCAAGTAGAGTCTCTCAGGTTGTCGCAGTGAGATGTTGACTGGGGCCGTAGTCACGCGAAGGCTTTCCTTAGCTAGTACTCAAGATGGTGCCTGCACTTGGCTGGAAATGATTCGGATTTAGGGCTGGGAGATCAGCAGGAGCTGTCAGCTGAAAACCATACGTGTGGTTTCTTCATGTGACTTGGACTTTTCAAGCGTGGCAACTGGGCCGCTTCGGGGAGCATTCTGAGAGCTGTGGGCAGAAGCTTTAGCTTTTAGTATAACCTGTTTTTGGCAGTCTACCACATTCTACTAGCAAAGCAAGTGACTAAGGGAAGCTCAGGTTCAAAGGGGAAAAGAATAAATACAAGTCTTGATAGAGCACATGTCTGTACAAGGAGAGAAGTAATGCATCCATCTTTGGAGTCTTATGTGTTATGTGCAGTCTACAATCCTGTTCCTTGATGATCTTAAAATATGTTAAGAGCTTAAAATACGTAATGGAGCTCATGAAAATAATCCACTGGGGTTGGGGGGGATAGGAACCGAAGGTGGACAGGCCGTGGTATTGGATATAATGCGTGTAGATCAAGGTAGGCTGCATTATGTGTGAAAGTAAACCAGTCTAAAACCACCGAGACTTAGCACAACAAATTTACTTCTTGTTCACACTGCATGTGCAAAATTGGTCAGAGGGGACTATGCTTATTGTAGTTGCTCAGGCATTAAGGCTGATGGAGTTTCGTCTCATTAGATTCTACCTCGAGATGCATTTCCAGTATTAATGTTGCAGAAGAGGGAAATACAGTACATTGCATCCTGGATCTTAAAGCTTCCACCTGGGAGTGATACCCATAATTTTTCTTACATCCCATTGGCCAAAGTAACTCATATGATCACGTCTAAATTCCTGCCATGTGCCCACAAGGAGGATCCGAATATTTTGAAACAGTCCTAATACTTCTCTACCATTGTCGTCTGAATTTCCATATATTGGGACTAGACTGACTTTATTGGAAACTACCTTTTCTTCCCGGATCTCACAACTCTTTAAATGGTCATTAATTTTCAAATGCTATTACCTTTGCTCAGTGCAGTAAGCTAATATCTGCATTCATATTTGATATCTTATGTAACGTTACAGTATATGAGATACTTCCACCTACCTCTACTTCCTAATTTTTTAATCATTTCAATATATAGTAGTTATTATTTGTTCTGGTTTGTCATTCTAAAAAGTAAAGAGTCAGAAAATAAAATAATTGGCTCAAAGTGTCATTGCTTAGCTCTTTGACCCTCAAACTATGTTCTTCCACCTATATCAAGGATTTTGTACTAGGGATCCTACCTAGAAAGAGTTCAGGGTATCCCACAAAGCCTGTAAAACTGCAGTGTTATGTGTGTGTTGTGTGTGTATATGTGTGTGTATTCTTGGGTGGTTTATATTCATTATTCCACTCCATGTTGTCAACAATGAATAGGTAGTTGGACACTGATATCCTCTTGCTTCACCTGGTTCCTAGAGATGGAATCTGTCTTAACTTCAAAAGGTTGACGTAGAGTTCAAAATAAGACATTGTGGTGCTTCCTACACCTTCTTGTTTACACATTTCATGCTGGACTCCTTGCTGACTCAGGTCTCCTCTCTCTTGCCCTGGGCTCTTAAAATTGAGGCTCCCCCGCAGGAAGCCATGGACAGGAAATGCATGTTTTTAGTGCTAAGTCCATCATTTCCAGCGCGGCTCCCATCTCTATGGGCCGCAGAACTTCCTGAATGCCTGGAGAAGCTTCTGCAAATACTCATGCGCTTGTCCATTAATTTCAGATCGCCAGCTTGTTTCCATTAAGTAATCATTTTTATTTTAAATCTTTATTTACACTTATCAAGGCCCTTTCAACTCAATTTGCAAAATGATGATTAGCATGTGTCTAAAATAGTACATTGTGGAGCTCAGGTCACTTTCATTCCTCATTCACTGAATACCTATTTGATGTAATACAGCAGTACAGGAAATTACAAGCATAAGGCATGGGCCGTGCTAGTCTGGCATGCAGGCAAGTAATCTGAACATCAGTGTACATAAATAAATATGGCACTGAACAGTCGAAAAGACCTAGTTTGAATCCTTCTTTTCCTGTTAGCTTTATGATCTAACTTCCTTGAGTTTCATTGACTTCGGCTGTACATATAGGCAAAGATTATTGTGAAGAGATTATTGTGAAGACTTCATAAAATAATGCATGTAAAATATCACTTCAAATTAAAGCTGACACAGGTGAAAACACACAGCTGAGACTAAGTATGTGACCTATTCAGGGAATGAATTCTGAGTATACTGAAATAACCACAGGGAAGTACACGGAAGAATGAGATTAGAGAGACAAACCATGACAAATCTCAGGCTCATCCGTTTGGACTTTATCCTGAAGTCAAAGGAAAGACAGTAAAACATTGAGAGACGATTAGAGAGAACATAATCATATTTTTAACTTTTAAATTTTGAAATACTTTAAGACCTGTTAAGACTTTGCAAAAAATAGTGCAAAGTTTCCCTGGCCTTCAATGAGCTTCCCCCAGTGGTAATGTTTTATGTAACTGTAGTATGATATTCAAACCAAGAAACTGAGATCGGTACAGTATTGTTAAATAAAACACAGAGGTTATTCTGCTCTCACCGGTTTTTACATGTACTCATTCTTTTGCGTGCGTATATAGTGCTTTGTAATTTTTATCACGTTTAGATTTGTGTAACCACTGCCACCCAAATCAGTATACAGAACTATTCACCAAAAGACACTACACAATTCCCTTAAGATCTTAGCCACTACATGTAGCAATATTTACTTTGTTTGATGGCTGAGTAGTGTTCAGCGGTATGGATGTACCATGGTTTGTCCATTCACCAACGAAAGGAAGACATTCGGGCTGTGTGTAGTTTGGGATTATTACAAATAAAGCTACAATTAGCATTCATTTCCAGGTTTTTGTATGGACATAATTTAATCTTATTTTAGTAAGATAATAGGGGAAAGCTGAGACTATTGAAGAAATGGATCTTCGAGTATAAGAGAAACAACTCAGGTGATTGTACGGCAAGTATTTCAATGATGGGGCACTGAAGTAGGGCAGCGGTGGTGGGGATAGAAAGGAGGGGCTTGGAACAGGCCATTCAGAGTGTAGAAGTAACTGATCTTAAGAAATTCCTCAGATGTAAGAGGTGGTGATTTGGATAGGGTGTAGGCAAAGGTAGTTGTAAAGTTTGTAGTTGGAGGATTTGGTACTGATGATGCATGAACTAAAAGACATAAGGACAAGTGTCTGTAGATGGAATCAGGAGTAAATTTTGGTACTATTGAATATGAAAGGGGGGAACATCCTTGTAGAAATGTCTGACAGGCATTTGGAGAAATGACTCTAGTGTTAAGCAGTGGGATCAGTGTTGATGACATAAATATATATAAGTCATCACCATGGAGGTCATCACCATGGAAGGGACGGGTGTTACCATGGTTGTCAAGATGTTTGCTAGGGAAGAGAGGCAAATATAACAATAGGAAGATCCAGGGTATGATTTCAGTTTGACAGTTTCTAGGCCAGACTATGGCAAGAATTTCCAGATTTTAGGCACTTTGACCCCCTGATTAGTGTTCTGTGGAAGTCCCAACTCTCCCCAATGTTCCCACAAATTCCTCACTACTCATAATCAGTAATCAGTACCCCTGCCACTGTGGCTGTGTTTTTACACAAGGTATTTCTGTTTGACACTGTTTTGTGAACTCAGCCATGACCTTCAGCCTTCTACTTGATCCCACCAACCATGCACCCCAAACAAAACAATATGAAACAAATGAAAAACAGTGATGGAAATAGCCAAACTTTTACACAAAACACTCCACATTCATTTAATAAATATCAAGTAATCTGTTTCTATAATGTCCAAGCAATTCTTGAGATGTTTTAAGCAATAAAACTATCTTTAACGTAATCAAATAATAAGTGAACAAAATTTTAAATTTTCCTCAGCACTTGAAATCTATGGTTGCTTTTTCCAATTTAATATTTTTTACCAGGTTATTGGAATTTTAGGGTGCAGTATCACTTTGGGGAGCTGGAAACAGAATGATTTATATCAAATAGTGACCCATAACTAAGTAGGTTTGTGACATTTCACAAAGCCATTGAATTTCTAGGAGTCTGTTTTCTCATCGTTGAAATGTGTGTAATAATCTAAATCATTTCCACTAATAGGTACTTTGAGGGTAAGATGGATTTTTGGTATGGAATTTGGAGAATTGGAAGTACCTCAAAATGTTAGCCATTCTCACCATAAATAATAGTCATATTTTCATTCCTTTATTCTTCATTCCAGACTCACTGCATATCTACTACATTCTAAAACACAAAAATGGCCATATAATTTTCTTGCTCAAAACACTTTTATGACTATCCATTACCTTCAGAAAAAAGTGAGCCTTTTCCATCATGAGTTGTGGGGCCACTCCTGTTCCGGCTCACGTCGAACAAACCAGCCATGGCAGCTTTCTACGTGCTGCTCCTTCTTCCTAGAATTCTCCTCCCTGACTCTGTACCCGATCCACCAGGGCCCTGCCCCACCTCTCCCACATCCGTGAAGCATTATTTAAAGGGGTTTTTGCTTATGTTCTTGTATTAAGCTTTATTTTTCTCTTAATACCACACTCAAGACTTTTTTATTACCCTTTCTTGTTTAGTTGTTGCGTTCACCCTATGGGTAATAAACTCTGAGTGTAGTGGTAACTACACACCATTCTCGCTCACTATCCTATCTGTGGTACTTAGACCTTGTAAGATGCTTGTAAGATGAGAATCCATAGCCCATGAGTAAGAGGTATGGAAAGTATATAAATGAAAGAGATATGGATCTTCACTTCAAGATGTTGATAGTCTACTGAGTAACTTTTTATTTTTAATTTTTTTCCTAAACTGTATTTTCATTCATTTATTCATTCATTCATTTGAGAGGGAGCGCACATGCACACAAGTAGGAGGAGGGGCAGAGGGAGAAAGAGAAAGAGAATCTCAAGCAGGCTCTGCATAGAGTGCCAAGCCGGATACAGGGTTGATCTCAGGATCCCGAGATCGTGACCTGAGCTGAAATCAAGAGTTGGATTCTTAACCGACTGAGCTACCCAGGTGCCCCTGAATAACTTTTTAAAAAGGAAGTTTTTACTTATTCGCTTTTTAGCAGAATGTAAGCTTGAATTTTTGGCTTCTTTTACAATAATTTGGTTGCCCTCTTAACAGGTGCTTCTATAAGGCCACTAGGTGATTAGGAGACCCACTCATTGACATTGCAAACCTCACAACTCAAATTAACTCTAGGCATGAAGGAGCTGGGTTGAATGCCTGAGATAGAGCCCAGCAACGACAGGGCCCAGATTTATGGGGCGGTGTTTACAATGAAGAGACACGGCCTATTTTTATTTGATCTGCACCATCCAAAAAGAAAATTGGAATTATAATTAAAGCAGGGGAAATGATAACTTAGGCATCGATTTTCCCATAAATGTGCCAACCCTCAGAACGGTGGCTGGTCTCTATGTTCCATATCCTGCTGTGTAACTTAGATGAGTGAAACCTTCTCTTTTGATAACTCGACTTACACCGGAGTGTATAAATTTCAGTTTGTATGCCCTGATGACTCATCTTTATAGCTGAGATACTTCTCAGGGTTTGGATTAAAGGGAAAGACCCTTAGAAAAAGCAGGAAGAGGTATCCTGTTGGGACTAGCAGTTTGCTATTAGACACTCTTTATAGATCTGCCTCTGATAGACATTCAGCCCCACCAGTATTTTAGATTTCCCCAATCTCTTATGGAGATTAAACACAAAGGAATTACCATTTATCTGTAAAGGTAAAATTTACATCACCTATAATCCTTTCATAAATAGATATATCAACTACCACATTAATACAAAGTACAATCTGAAGGCAGAAGGCCATTATATTTGCTTACTGTCAGATATAAAGCTGCAGTTGCAAGTCATGCATGATTTTAATAAGGTTTGATAATATGCTATCAGCTGGTGGGAGCTATAGATTGAACTCCTAAAGATTTTTGGCTTCAGTTTCCAAATAATCAATCATGTCAAGATATGAAAATCATTTCATTCCCTTCAATTGAAAAGAAGATGTGATTTAAAATGTCAGCCCTTGGATATATGAGCAGAATTCCTGTAATCAATCATGTGAAATAAACCATCTTATTTAGTAGCTCTTTGGAAGAAGGGAAGCTTTGGGGGGGGGGAAAAACAAACTTTTTTTTTTTTTTTTTTTTGCATGATGTGGATGAACCTCAAGCATCCTATGCATATAAATAGCAAAACCTAAACCGGGGTTTTCTCATTTGTTTCTTCTTTCAGCTCAGTAAACTTAGCAAGGAATTGAATGGATTTGGAAGACCTGAAACCACTGGCATAGAAGGACGATATTGTCTATTTTATGTAGGTACTAAAATCAGGAACTGGATTCAGGTCATTTGACTTCTTTTAGAATCATCTACCTGGATTCAATTCAGCTGCATCACTGTCTGGATAAGCCACGTCAGACAGATCTTTAAATGTGAGCCTCAGTTTCCCTATCAGTTATCAGCTTACTTCCATCTGTTCCTACTTGTGTACGAGGACATGCTAGAGAATGGATGTAAGAAAGCCTTGCAAATAGAAACTCTGTAAAGTTGTCCATAAGCCCAAGTGGTTATCGTTATGGCTAGGCCAAAGAATAACAAAGGATACCAGCATTACTTCTTGGCAAAACGTTGGAAAACAGAGCAGGGCCCTTGGAGTATGTCCAGTTTGACTGAATTCACACATTCAGAGGGGCTTGCTTGAGAAAATTGCTAAATTGCTCTTACTCTCAGTAAGTGAAACAAAACTGAAGTTTGTGCTAATTTGCTGTGTGACTTTAGGCAAGTCGTTCAGCTTCTCTGAACTATATTTCCCACCTAAGTAAAGCAAAGGGTTTGGATTGTATAATCTCTAAGATTTCTAAACAGCTATAAAAATTGCTGTTTTTTGTTTGTTTGTTTTTTGTCTTTTTTTTTAAGACTTACCGTTAACCTCAGTAAAAATACAGGTCATAGCCACAGCACATTCCTTCCACACATAATACAAATTCCCAACTTGAGTCTAATTTCTTTAGCTTGCACTGAGTTTGGAGAAGTCCAATCAGATTTGGCAATAAGTTTACTATGACGATAATGATGAACAATATATGTAGCGGCCTTAAACTAAGTTATTTTATTTACGTTAGGTTTAACAAAATTTAGTGGTATCACCAAAGCTCCTTCCAAATATCACCTTTTGTGAATCCTGTTTAAATAGGCTTAACTGAGTGTGTTGGGTTAGAAGTCCTGAGGGGACCTTTATTTAATGATTCATTGTAAGGACAAATAATTATTTTGTCAACCTTTATGTATTCCTAGATGCTTTTAATGTGCCTTGGAATATTTGAAACTAGTAAATTATCTTGAGCTGTTTAAAATTTACACAATTGATTTCTCTATTTATGAAAAATAAGAGGACTTTCTTAAATTAAGGGAAAGCTTAATACAGTTTTTTTTTTTTCTTTTCCTCTATGAATGTTCTTGGTGCCAGAACTCATGGACATGAGATTTTTTAAAAAGGTTGATAAAAGGTAATTTCATTCCTCAGAAGCCAAAAGTAGCATGTGGAGGCACAAATTAAGATAGTCAGTGTAGAAAATGTGTTTGACATTTGCTGCAACATCCAGAATATTTTATATGTACGTATATATGTGTATGTATATATAGTAGTTTACCTTCCTGTCTTCAGCAAATCAACCTTGAAGCTCTTGTTTCTCCTATCTCACCCTGTATATGCAGAAGAGTACTGTGTGTTTTGCATATTTTCTCTTTCATTTTGACTGGATGCCAAAAGTTACTCATATTTTATGAAGCACAGAGAGTGGTATGATAAGAGTTCCTTGTTCCATCATTTCTCCGTACAGAAGAGAGATGGGTTTCTCTTTTCCTTCTTGTTCATTAATGATGCACGAAGCTGAGACTTTTAAACTCTCTCTCTCTAGCTTTACCTCCTGTGTTTCTTAGGAATTTCTCACATTACTTGACACGCATGGTTATACGATAAAGACTCACCAGGGCTGTTAATCCTGCTGGTATGCTTCCTGAGCAATCTTGGCTCATCAACTGGCTGGCAAAGTAGTCTGTCATTTTTGTAGAATGACCACTTTATCTAGGAAGGGAGGAAGGGAGAGAGGGGGGAAGGAGGGAGGGAGGAAGGGAGGGAAGAAGGTGGGAGGGAGGATAGAAAAGAGGAAGGTAGAGAGGGAAGGAGGAAGGAGGAAGGATGAAAAGGAAGGGAGGAAAGGGAGGGAGAGAAGAAGGGAGGAATGGAGGATTGGAAGAAAGGGAGGGAAGAAGGGAGGGAAGAAGGCGGACAGAGGAAAGAAGGGAGAGAGGGAAGGAGGAAGAGAGGAAAGGAGGGAGGGAAGAAAGAAGAGAGGGAGAAAGGCAAGGAAGGGAGGAAAAGAGGGAGGAAGAAAGGAAAGGAGGGAGGGAGGGAAGGAGGGAGGGAGGGAGGGGGGGTTACTATGCCCCAAATCTCCACTCTCCTCACAGTGTTATTATTCTCTCTCACTTCCAGAGTGTGGACTCCCAAATTTGACCTTTCTCCATCCTCCAAAATTAAAAGAAAATACTCTAGAGTCTCACCGAGTCTGTGATGGAAGGAGGCAGGGGCTGGTGACCTCTGCTAACGTTTCCCCATGTTTGGAATTAGAATCAGTGGATTCAAGATCTAAAATCAGCCTTAACTAACTCATGGTGTGAGGTCAACTCGCTTTTCACTCTCTCCCTCCCGAAACATTGCTCTACTTGGCTTCTGGTCCACCATAGCTCATGTCTCTTCTTCCAGGTTTCTCAGTCTCGTTTGCTTGTTTCTCATCATCTCTGACATCTCTTACTACAGGAATGCACCAGCTGTCAGTGTTTGAAGTTCTTGTTCCCTCCTCTCACTCTCCTGGAGATGTCTTCTGGTCCCGTGACTTTAAATACCATCTGAACCTGGGAGATTGTTCACCTTTCTACATCCAGCCCAAGACTTTCTCCTAAATTCCAGGCCCGTATATCCGTCCATGTATCTGACATCTCCACTTGCGTATCTGTACGACATTGCAAGATGGACAGGTCCAAAACCAAACTCATCCTCCCCACACACAGTATTTCCCATCTTCGTAGATCACAAATCTGTCTTTTCAATTATTCAGGGCGTATCCCTTGGAACTAATCTTGACTCTTCTCTTGTTCTTGTAGCTTGCATTCAGTCCAACAGGAGACCCTGGCACTCGGTCATCAATAAAAGCTGGAAATCCCAAACACTTCTCACCATTTTACCAAGACCAGCCTTCTCCAAACCACTATTACCAGTTGCCCATATTATTAAGGTGGTTTCCTAACTGGTCTCTGTAATTTCTGCCCCCATTCCCCTGTGTGTATTTGGAACTTCATTCACAGGTGTCATCCTGTGACACATAACACATCATGCTGCTCCTCTGATCAAAGTCCCACAGGGTTTTTATAGCTCATTTTAAATAAAAAATGAAGCCCTTGAATGACATGCAGGGCCCAGCAAAATGTCCCATCCCCTAGCACTCCTCTGAGCTTTCGTCTCAGGCCTCTCTGGCTTACTTTTCTCCAGCTACACTGGCTTCTTGATCCCTGCAAGGTGCCAGGCACAGTCTCTTCTCAGGGCTTTGCTGTTTGGGTTGCCTCTGGCTGGAATGCTCTGCACTGGGTATTCATGTGGTCTGCTCTCTGCTATTTCCTTTGCATCTTTATGCAAGGTCACCTTTTCAATTAGGTCTTCCTTCCTCATTTTATTTAAAATTGCACCACATCCAGTGCTCCCTAACCCCTAAAATGCAAACTCCGTGGGAATAGGGATTGTTTGTTTTCTCTGGGCTATATTCCCCATACCCAGAAGAGTACCTGAAAGAAAATATTTACTGCTTAAAGATTTGCTAAATTAACGAGAATGAAAGCTAAGCAAGCGATGGTGCTCCCTCATCAGTCTTTCCCAGCTGCCTGTGAACCATCCCAACTCCTCTGAAACTTCTTTTATATCCTGAAAAATGCTAATATACCTTTATCCTCCAGCCTTTTACCTCTACCACTCTGTACCCCACAGTCTCTCTTTGAATGGGAAATGTTTTCAGCCACAAGTAGCAGGAATCACAATGGTGGCTTAAACAAAGTTTTTCATTCTTCTCACTTAAAGATGTTTAAAAATGAATATTTGCTGGCACTGACTCAGCAACTCAGTATTATAAGGACTCTGAGAAAGTTGGCCTTGCCTTATGGTCACCGGATCCCAGAGTAGCTCCAATCTTACAACAGCTTTCAGAGGTACGAAGTGGCCTTCGGTGTGAGGCAGGTAGGTTCTGTGTATGTGCCTTCCAAGAACAGGTAACAAGGGACCCTTGTCCTGATGCTGTCTTCCCTGTGGTAGACTTCTCTTGATATTTTTCTTTTTTTTTTTTTGATTTTTTTCTTAAAACTCCACTTCTCTGAACAAAAGTGAAGGTCAGTGAGGGGCATCTGGGTGACTCATTTGGTCAAGCGGCCAACTCGTGGTTTCCACTCAGGTCAGGGTCCTGGGATCAAGCCCCACAATGGGCTCTGTGCTCTGTGGGGAGTCTGCTTGTGGATTTTCTCTCCCCACCCGGCTGTGCCCTTCCTCTCCCTGCTCTCTCGTTTTCTCTCTCAAATATATACATATATAAACAATATATATGTATATTAAAAAGGTGGGGATGGTTTTTGGTAGGCGAAAGTTCTTGCCAGCCTCACCGCCCTTCCCCTTTACTCATATTTCTCCTCTAGTCATAAATGCAATAACCTTTCACACTGGAGACCTTTCCTGATCCACCTCTTCCTAGAGAAGTCTGGGCTAAATGCCCTCCTCCTAGAGTTCCAAAAGCCTCTGAATTTTTCTACAACAATGCTTTTGTGCAGTGCTAGAAATCAGCATTCTTTGTGTGCCTCTCCTCATACCCCCACTCCCCACCCAGTCCAACATACACACACACACACACACACACACACACACACACTCATGAACACATTGTAAACTCCTGATTAGAGAAGCCAGCATAAGAAAGGATTGAGAAGTCAGGATAAAGACCGCATTTTTATTGTTCACATTTAAATTCCCAGCATCTAACGCTTATCTATAGAATAAATGAGTACATGCATGAATGAATTTTTTTTAAGTTGAGGGGTTCTCTTAATGGCCTTTAAAATCAATTTTGCATTAAGTCACTGTTTTCAGGATTATTTCAGTCCTTTTCTTATGTATCTATAGCCTAAGCTGATATTTAAACTTTTATTATCCCCAATCCTCCTCCCCTCTTTTATTTTTTTTTTTAGAAGACTGCAAGTCTCATTGGTTAAATAATTTAATACATTGGCATAATTAGGGAAACAAAGTATGATGTGGATACACCTCTCAAGTTGTAGGTGAAAAAAAAAAACTATTACTCCTTCTAAATGATCACAACAGACGTTCTGTGCCCACTATGAATGTGCCAAGACTTTCCCTTGGACAAAGGTGGACATGGGTAAAGGATCTTATCTCTGTCTGTGTTCAAGGACAAGGCAGTACTAGAGATGGAGAAAGACACAACATGCTGCCCAAAACACAGCATGATTACTGCCAGACCAAACAGAAGGCACTTCAGAGTGGGTTCAGGGCACACGCCTCACAACAACCATCCCAACTCAACTTCCAGCTTTGTTTTCCAAACCATGTGGCCACATTCGTGAGTCACCTCAAGCCTCTGTTTGTTCACCTGTGAACGGGGATCACACTTAATGACTCCACAGGGACTGTCATGAGCTTCAAATTAGACACTGTGTGCAAAGTGATTAGTGTTTGGCACATGTTTGTTCTCGATATGCCCTGAAATTTATAGTCATTATTATAAACAAGGCACTATTAGATCATAAAAATAGAGTAATTGGCTCAACAAAATTATGGGTTAAAGTAATTATAACAAATGACTTTAAATCAATATTTGCTTCTTCTCATGGTTGGGAACACCGTTAATTTTTTTCTGCTTCTCAATCCAGCCAAAGAGCTGGTCCACTATGAAACATAAAATTAACACAGTTTTCTAATGGGCCCCATTCTCTCTGGTTCCTTGTGATGTCATTCATTCACTTTCCTTGCCTCTTCCCAGAGTCCTATATTGTTTTATTTCAGCCTCTTGTTTCTAGTAGGCGTATCAGTGTTGTGGTGTTTCAGGAATTTAAAATTAGAGTACCTTTAGGTGTAGAGGTGTCTTTGAGTTCAGTTGGCACCGTCTCTTCATTGCACAGATGGGAAGATAGACTCTGTTGTGATTGGTTTGAGATTATGGAGCTGTTACCAGAGCTGGAGTTGAAACACAGGTCATTGGAATCCATATTTACTGCCTATCTTACATTGCATCCTACTGAATTATTCATGGGAGCAGAAAGTAGAAGTGGGGAGGCAGTGCTTTTTATAAGGATATTTGCAAGATCAGGTCAGTTTTAGGTATTTCTGAGCATGGGTGGTGATGATAGTATTGGGTGGGCAATGGGAGGTCTTAAACAGTCGTGTCATCAACTATTCTGCTTTCCACTGAGGGCAAGATCTGTGCCTAACCTTCCTTCTTTAGAGCTTATCTTCTAAGAGCAGATTAGAAATAAACAATACATGTAATAAATTAGTCAATGTTACAGTAGGCGGGAAGGTCATCAGGATTATTATAAAAAAGAGAAAAACAGAGCAGTGTATGGGGGAGTAAGAAGGCAAGGGATGAGGGGAGGTCACCAGGGCAGCATTAAGTAAAGTGGTCCTTGTAGGTCAGCAGAGGCAGAGGAGAATCTGGGTATGGTCTCTGGTCTCATGGAAGTCCCATTCAAACATCCTACTGAGCACTTTTTTCCCCCCTCTGGACAGTGTAGTTCTTAATATTATGTTTGCATAAATATAATTATACATGAATGCATGCAAATGTTCATGAAGGTATAACTCCTGGCTAGAAGAAGGGCCTTAAAGACAATCTGTTGAATCCCCAGCCAACATTTGAAGCTTTTCTTTGGCAGCATTATGAGCTCAGATCAAATAATAGGTGAGAACAATTAGAAAGTTCATGAGTCAATGATTTGTTTACACACCTCTTATGAAGGCTAATTACTTGTTAGCTAAAACATGGGCCTCTCTTTTGGTTGGAGAAGCCAGCATAAGAGAAGAATTGGCTAAGAAGCTGGAACCCCCATACTCCTCAGAAAGCTGTCAGGAGAGTAAACATAATGGTTAAAATTCTAACCTTTCACATGTTGCCATAAAGGTCTTCAATAAAGGCAAAATATTATTGAAAACCTTAGACTATCTGCCTCTCTCTCTCTCTCTCTCTCTCTCTCTCTCTCTCTCTCACACACACACACACACACACTCAGTCACTCAGATATTTGTACAGTACAAAGTTTATTTATTTTTAACTACCACCTCTGACATATTTAACAGTTTCTCATTTCCAGCCCTAGACTAGACAGGTCTTTAGGGTTGCCACATGGAACACAGGAGGCCCAGTTGAATTTGAATTTCTGATAAATAATGATTATTTTTTTCAGTCTAAGTATGCCCCAAATATTGCATGGGGAATTTTTATACTAAAAACCATTTTTTGTTTATCTGAAATTCAAATTTAACTAGGCATCTTGTATTTTTATTTATGAAACCTGGCAACCCTAGAAGTCTTAAGTGCTCCAGAGAGAATTTTGGCCAGACACTACTTTTTTTTTTTTTTTCTCCCTTCTTTGTGCTCTAAACTATATGGTCATGGAACTCTGAGAGGTAGTGCTGCTCTATGGTTGTCCATGCTTCAGTCATTAATTTATGCATTATTCATACAACATTATTTTTGCACACCCACTGTGTGTCTGATACAATGTTCTCTAAAAAGCTAAAGAGATCTGAACCCTGCCCTCATTTTGCTTACTGTCTAATAATATCTATTAGGAAAATATCCCAAAGTGCAATAGTGCTATGTGGACTGAGCTCATATCACCACTGGGTGAATTTGTCAACACACAGCATAAGCCGATAATCACTGTGCTAACATCGCCGTGTAAATGAAAGAAGGAAAGTCTTTTAAAATAGTGGTTTCCAAATACTGATTTTACATCCGAGCTGGACACGGTGCATGACATTTCTGAGCACTGTGTGTTTGTCAAACATGGTGCTGGACTCAGCATTTCATGTAAAACGCGAAGCAACGAGAAGAGATGAATCCAGTTATCATCTCCATGTTACTAATAAAAAAGGTGGGGCCGAGAAAGTTAAATAAACTGCCCGAATCTACAACAACAAGGGGGTGATAAAACTGGGATTCCAACCAGGGGTCTGACCATTCAGAACACGTCCTGTTCACCTCCGTGCTCTACTACTTGAGGATAAGTCAGGAAGCTCTACTAAATATTATCAATCCCAGAGCTTCTGAATCAGGAAGTCTGGGGTAAGAGTTGGAGAACACATTTTTAACAAGCTCCTGGGTGATTTTGGTCGCGCTAATTTAGACAAAAGTAATCTAATCTAGCTGAAACAACTTGGAAACCTTCACTTTTACAAGTGTCAGTTCTTAGGACCTCAGGGGTAGGGGTTTCCTGTTATGAGATGGGGGGAGGCAGTACGAGGGAGCTGAATACCTACTGAGTGTTCCCAGTGCATATGCATCCCACTTTTTTTTTTTCTGCAGACATTTTTCCTAGTTTGCAAAACCACTTCTCAGGCGGTCTAGCTCCAGTGTCCTTTCCTCTTGATTATGCACCTCCATGACTCAACCAGTTTAGTTAGGCCAGTGGCAATTTAGCATTAAGCATCTTTTCTTTCTTTCTTTCTTTCTTTCTTTCTTTCTTTCTTTCTTTCTTTCTTTCTTCTTCTTCTTCTTCTTCTTCTTCTTCTTCTTCTTCTTCTTCCTTCCTTCCTTCCTTCCTTCCTTCCTTCCTTCCTTCCTTCCTTCCTTCCTTCCTTCCTTCTTCCCTTTCCTTCCCTTCCCTTCCCTTCTTTTTTTTTTTTTTTTTGAATTTTAGAGAGCCTGGGGTGGTGAGAGGTGGCACAGAAGGGTCACAGGGAGAGGGAGAAAGAAACTCAAGCAGACTCCCCGCCTGAAACAGGGCTCAACCTCAGGACCTGAGCTGAAACCAAGAGCTGGAGCCTCAATGAATTGGTGCCACCCGGGCACCCCTGGGCATCTACTCTTTCTGAGGCATGACTTTCCCACAGATTAGAATGGAATTGGTTTAAAATACCTGGTCTCATTGCATCTGTATCTTTGGGGTTAATCCCCAGCAGTGCAATTGCTGGGTCGTAGGGCAGATCTATTTTTAACTCTTTGAGGAACCGATGTTTCTAGCAGCAATGTCCACAATAGCCAAACTGTGGCAGGAGCCTCAGTGTCGAAAGATGATGGATAAAGAAGATGTGGTCTATGTATACAATGGAATATTCCTCAGCCATTAGAGACGACCATTACCCACTATTTGCTTTGACGTGGATGGAACTGGAGGGTATTATGCTGAGTGAAGTCAGTCAATCGGAGAAGGACAAACATTATATGGTCTCACTCATTGGGGAATCTCACTCATTTGGGGAGTGAACCAAAATTATGTTCTTTCTTCCTTCCTATTGTTTACTTGTTTTTTTTCCTTCTTCCCTCTCCCTTCCCTCCTGCCCCCCTTCTTTCCAATCCTCTTCCTTCATCCAAGCAATATGTGCTTAACTTTATTCTTAATTGCAGTACACTAATATACAGAAACGTGCACAAATCCAGAGTGTACGTCTTGATGGATCTTCACAAAGACAGCACAGCTTTATAACCATCATGCAGGTTAGGAAAAAGGATCACATCGGGACGCCTGGGTGGCTCAGCGGTTGAGTGTCTGTCTACCTTTGGCCCAGGGCACGACCCCGGGGTCCCGGGATTGAGTCCCACGCCGGGCTCCCTGTATGGAGCCTGCTTCTCCCTCTGCCTGTGTCTCTGCCTCTCTCCGTGTCTCTCATGAATAAAAATAAAATCTTAAAAAAAAAGAATCATATCAGCACACTAAAATTCAGCACATTCAGACGTGTTACTATTCCCTCCAAGTTAAAATTATGTTGATTCATATCACCAGAAATTAGTTTCGTCTGTTTTTTTAACTTTTTTAACTGAAGGGAACACTAAGCTGTGGACTATTTAGCTTATGGCCAATTTTGCTCTGCATGATGCTTGTGGAATTTATCGAAGTTGTTTAGTACTCCAGGAACCTGTTCTTTTTCGCTCCTGAATACTATTTCGTTCTGTGCACATATCAAACTTTATTAATTCTACTGTTTGGGGGGAATTTAGTTTATTTCCTCTTTCTGGCTATTACTAATATGCTAGTAATTGTACAATAGTAATAGCTATTACCAATAGTACCGCTGTGAGTGTTCCTGTGGCTCTCCTGGGGGAAACGTCCTTGTGTATGCTTTTGGGTGCGCAACTGTGAAAGGAATGATGATGTCACAGGGTCAGTATGTTCACTTATGGGAGATATTGCCAAACAGTCTCCCATGGCGACTGGGTTAATTTACAGCCTACCAGCAGTCATTGAGAACTGCAGGTGTTCCATATTCTCTCTTTCTTTCTTTTTTTTTTAATGTAGATATCCAATTAACCTACCCAGCGATATTTACTGAAAAGACTACCTTTTCCCTACTGAACTTCTCTTTCACATTTTCCTTAAATGAAGTGACAACCTATATTCAAGCAATATCCATTGATCTGGTTCCGTATTGAGTCCTGGCAACAGAGATGAAATGTGAGTACATACTCTGACCTCGGTCTGCAAATATGAGAAGAGCCATCTTCTCTATCCTAGCCTGACTTCTAGTTGGAGCAACAGATAATAAATAAGTGAGCCATCAAACAACGTAATTTTTTATTATGTGATGAGTAGGATACGAGAGGAAGACACAAAAGAGAGGTCGATGTGGCGGAGAGTGGAGGAGGACGCTAAAGCAGATGAGGTGCTAGAAGGGTTCTCTGACGAGGTGGTGGTTAAACAGAGCTGAGGGAGTGGGACTGTGCCAGCTCTTCAGGGAAGTGCCTCTTCTGATGTTAGAAAAGTCCACAGCACAGTAGGCGAGGCAGCCCCTGGCCCTCACCGCGGGAACTGTCAGGAGGCCACGGTGGCAGGTGTGGAAGGTGCAGAGAATGGCATCACCAGGCAGCGAGAGGCAAGTGCAGGATCTCCCAGGGCCCACAGGCTGCCGAGAGAGATTTGTTTTCTTGCAGGGATGCAATGGAAAGCCACTGGGGAGCTTTAATGGGCCCGGTGTCACAATGTGCTTTCCGTGGCTGCGCAGTAAACACATGGGGTGTAGAGCGTTGCATCAGACCACAGGGGAGATGGGGTTCCGCTGCGGTGTCCCCAGGCCTTGGAGTAGGGACAGAGCAGGGCATCAAGGATGACTCTCATCCTGCTTGCTCACCCAAGAGTTCTGTTTCCTATGCAGTGAAGAATCTTACTCGTTTCCCAAGTCCCTAAGGGTATAAGCCTTTGCTGTCCTCTCCAGCCCATCCCATAGGCCCTCTCATGGGAGCCGGTCTCCTCGCCTGGTTGCTTCTTATGCTTAAGTCCTGGCTGCTCAACCCACTTTGCAGGCTCTGGAAGAGAAAGAACAGCTTTCCTGTCTGTATTCTTTTTTTGTTTTGTTTTGCTTTAAAGATTCATTTATTTGAAAGAGAGAGGGAGAGCGTGAGAGGGAGGGTCAGAGGGAGAGAGAGAGAGAGAGAGAGAGAGAGAGAGAGAGAGAGAGAGACTCCCCAGCAGATTCCCTGCTGAGCGCAGAGCCTGCTAGAGGGCTCGATCCCACGCCCTCCACCCCCAAGACCACAACCTGAGCCCAAAGCAGAGAGTCTGGAGCTTGACCGACTGGGCCCCCCAGGTGCCCTTCCTCTCTGTATTCTTCAGAATGGAAAACTGGGGAGATTCTAAGGGGAAAAGAGTCGTAGAAGTCATGATTTTGATGCTGTCATTTGAAAGCCACCGAATCTCTGGCATGTTTAGGTGACGCCTCCGAGAAGGGGTGGCCTTCCGGCTTTCACATATCCTGAACTTGTCAGAGCACTTTTAGTTGGCCGGGAGCTAGGACTTGGTATTGAACAGAACTCTTTGGGTTGACATTTTGTCCCTGTCAAGATACGTTCTGCCCCATACGGCCTTTGGTCACGTCTCTCTGGGCCTCAGTTTTTCCATCTACAGGGTGGGGAATGCTTCTTCCCTTGGTGCTTGCTTTTCAGAGTAAATGTGAGGATGAAGTGAGCTACCTCACAGGAGAATTACGGGGCGCTTTTCCATCGAAAGCAAGTGTTGATTCATTCAGGATTCTTGGATCCGGCCTCAGCCTCCTGCCCACCAATCCCTGCCATTAGCATCAGGGCTGTCCCTTGGTCCTCTGTGCATGGTGGGAGCTCAGGGGTTGCTTAATGCCACAGGGAATGGCAAGTAGGCCCTGGTAAAGGCATTCTTTTAAAGGGGCTGCTTCCGAGGGAGTGGGCCATCCTCGGATGGGATGTTAGGACAGGTGTCGTGGCTCATGGGCCACGAGATGGCGCCAGAATTCCTTTGTGTCGCTCGCTCTTCCCATCACCACTGCCAGCTCCCACCCACTCTGCTTTTGCATCTGCGCAGCCTCCTCCGCTGGGGTTGTGATGAATTTGTTTGCTGGGAAAAGCGTTTCTCCCTCAGGAATCCGTGGGACAGAAAATGCCTTGCGGCCTCGGCTACCGTGGAACTTTCTCTTTCCTTGGTCTTCCAGGGATTTACCTCTTGAAACACGCCACTGTCTCTAAAATTTGGAAGAAAAACAGTAAGGACAGTGGTTTAGGCGAGTTTTCATATCTCTGGGAACCCTCCTTCCTAAGGCCAGCTCACATCCCAGGTCTATTTGTACACACAATGCGTGATGCATGCCAGGCTGTTCCTGATGAAGACATGGTCTGCCTGCCTCTGCCCATCCCTAGGCACCAAGAGCGAGTTCTCCCATATTGTCACTGCTTCCTTTCCAGGTGGCCCCAGAAACCCTTCCCAGGCTTTTCTCCCCATGGGAGCTGTACTCATTAGTTAGGCCAGGTGACTCTCCTCTAGAGAGCAAATTCACTCTCCAAGAGCTCGGCCCAGCCAGCTTCCCCCGCCCCCCCCCCCCGCCCCCACTAGCAACACAGGGTCTCTTGCTCTGTCATTCAGAGACCACAAGATCCCAGCACTTCACAGTTGGCAGGGCTGAGGGAGCTTTTCGGGTCCGCTAACCTGGTGACGCTGTAACTTTAGCCTCCGCTGTAACTTTAGCCTCCGCATCACCTGGAAGACTCCTTAAATGTGGGTTGCTTCACCCTACCCTGCAGTCTGGGGTGGGACCTGAAGATGTGCATTTCTTGCTGGCCCTCTGCTGATGTGGATGCTACTGTCCCAAGGATCACAGCTCTGAGAGCCATGGGTCTCGTTCTGTTTTCTCACAGGTTTGGAAACTGAGGTTCAATGAAGTTAAATGATTATTCAAGGTCACAAAGCAAATTGAAATTAGCTAGGACTAGGAATTCAGGAGTCTTTTAAGCAAAAGCTTTTAAAGTCCGCATTCAAATTGGAGCTGGTTAAAAATTTCCCTTTCTACTTTTTATGGGGAAAGGATTTGCTGAGCAAATTTACAGAGGAAATCAGATTGTAGGGGAAATGTTTAATCTGTATTTAATCACTTAAAATAGAGTTCTATTATTTTTGAGTTTAAATGAAAGCACGAACTAAGAAGAACCTATTTCTGAGTAAAGAGGCTGACCTTTTAGTGTCGCCACTGTGATGATGTTCTTTCTAATGGTCATGGCACATAGGCAGGATTCCAGGGAAGGTTGTTCCACTGACTGATTCTCTTCCGAGTATCCATCCCCAATATCCTCCCTTCTCTGTCTCCATCCCAAACCAGGATGTCCTCCTTGTAATAACTTGGACGTGTTCTGTTTGTTAAGATAGCCACATGGAAATGGACTAATTTAAACGTCTCTTAAAGAGGTTTATTCTAATAAATTTTTCCAAAACTGTGGTCCGCCTAGCCCTCGTAAGTGGCATGACTTGAGAAGCATGTGTGTATGTGTAGTTATATGAATAAGAATAGTTATAGATTTATTCATAAGGATGCCTTCTATTTGGGGCAATAGATGCTGTTTCAAAAAGTTGTGGTAGTAAGATAAACTTTCATTTTAAATACATAAGAGAAATGAATCAACTTTTTAAAAGTATCTATTTATGCATTTATTTAGACAGAGTGTGAGCTGGGGGAAGGACAGAGGGAGAGGGAGAGAGAGAGAATCTCAAGCAGACTCCTTGCTGAGCTTGAAACCCATCTCGGGGCTCAATCTCAGGACCCTAAGACCATGACCTGAGCTGAAACCAAGAGTCAGACACTTAACTGACCGAGCCACCCAGGTGCCCCAATGAGTATGAGTCAATTTTTTTTTTTAATTATCACACTTTAACAGGATATAGTATGCAAATGTAGCCAAAGCTGTCCAGATATCTGAATGAGGGAATATTGGTAAATACCATGCCAGTGACTGAAATAATGGGGTTTTCAACTGGAGCCTGTACACATTTATGCTCATAGATGTTCAAGTGGAAGCTGGGTCACTATGTGTGGAGATGATGGAAGTGTCTCCATAGATTCGATGATTAGATGTCCCCACCAGTCCTGTAAGTCCTGACTTTCCTCTCTATTCCATTAATCTGTCAAATGCTGTCAGCCTCCACGATTTTGGTTAAGCTATTCTGTTTTGGAGATGAGGGGTCTGTGTTCTGCAGGTAAACATCAACACTCTACTCAAAGTTCATCCTGTGTCACGTGAAATCTCTCATGAAATGCTCATTCCTCTGCTCTGTACTCTTTCAGTCTGTGCTCTGTAATATTCACAGTCTAATAGATCTGGCCAACATTTATTGAATACCTATAATGTCTGAGGTACTGGCCCATGAGGGTTGACTTTGCCATTAGGCAGGTTCAGACACCAGGAGGAGGGCAGACAGGCAAACCAGTGGTGTTGCTACATGCTGAACTGTGCCCTCAAACTCATATGTTGAAGTCCTAACCCCCCCGTCCCTGAAAGGGACTGGATTTGGAGATACAAGCTTTAAAGAGGTATAATGAGGTCATATGGGTGGACCCTAATCTAATAGAACTGCTGTCCTTATAAGAATAGGAAATTAGGACACAGAGAACATAAAGATCGAGGGGCAACCATGTGAGGTCACAGAGAAGGCGGCCATCTGCAAACTAAGGAAGAAAAGCCTCAGAAGAAACCAATCCTGCTGACACCTGACGTGGACTTTCAGTCTTTAGAAGTCAGAAAAAATAAATTTCTGCTGTTTAGGCCAAGCGGTCTGTGGTATTTTGTTATGGAAGCCATAGGAAACTCAGAGTAGGCATTAAGATGTGAATGCCAGCAAGGCAGATGAGTGGAAAATGTCTTCAGAGACAAAGAGTGTCTGAGGGATTCTCTCAAGACTGAAGATGAGTTTATTAGACACACGATAGCAAAGGCATCCTCTAAAGAAAATATGCACAAAAAGCAATCCTTTATCTATCAGCTATTACTCTTTGCCAGTGCACAATTAGGTGTAGAAGGATGTTCACTAAAGCGTTGTTTATCAAGTACATCCTGGAAAAATAATGAAAGTCCACCCATGGAGAAAGATGAAGGAGAATTAATGAATCCATAGAAAATTACATGGAAAAAAAAATCAGGATTCGTTTCCTGTCTACGCTTAAGTAAACTGTATCCTCTATAAAGTGCTAGCATTCTGGCAACTGATTTCGGGTATTGAAAGTCAAACACAAAAATAAAATAAACATGCCCAAGTAATATTTACTAAGCATTTATAATGCGAAAATCACTCTGATGATTGGAGTGATGTTTTGGGGATGAAATAAGGAGATTCTTGCAACTGGAAGGTGGTGTGAAGGAGAAGAACTGTATTCTATCCACTTGGCTGAATTCAGCCCAGGAAAGGGATGGCCCACTTCTCTCTTTATATCTGTTGAATCGCTTGTGCATAGCGTAGTCCTTAGAACCTGAGGGCTTCCAGGGGCACCTGGGGGGCTCCGTCGGTGAAGCATTTGCTTTTGGCTCACCTCATGATCTAAGGGTCCTGGGAGGGAGCCCAGTGTCAGGCTCCCTGCTCAGCGGAGAGCCTCCTTCTCCCTCTGCCTGCTGTTCCCCCTGCTTGTGCTCTCTCTATATACATATATATATTAAATAAATAAATCTTTTAAAAATTTTTTTTAAAAAGAACCTGAGAGATAGTTTTTGAATGAATGAATGAAGAGTGTTAAAACTCTGAATTATAAAATGAGGCCTATGCTTCTGTTCTGGTTTGGGTATAATTTTGTTCTAAGCTGGTAAGTAGGTTAATGGATATTAGATTGTTATCTGCATGATAAAGAGCAGAAACATAGCAGCCAAGACAGTATAACATTAAAGCAGTAAATGTATAATGGTTAAAAACACAGGTAAAACTAGGTTCTAAATCTGGCACCTCTAGGACCTACTTAACCTCTCTGAGATCCCATCCCATTCCCCCATTTGTGAAATGAGGACAGTCTGGTGTGTGTGTGTGTGTGTGTGTGTGTGTATGTATTTTTTCTGACTATAAAACTAAACACCCTTACTCTTACTGGTTTTAAAAATAAATGGATATATGTAAGGAAAAAAATAAAACAACCCTTTCCTCACCCATCAAGTGATAAGCACTCATAAAATGTTTGATATATTTCCCTTCAAATGTTTTTCATATGCATTTGTATATATTACAGATTTGGCATCATTTTGCATTTTCAAATTGGTACACTGTTTTGTCACCTCATATTATATAGAGACTATTTTTTATGCCATTAAATATTCCCTGTAAATATCACTTAAATGGCTCTATAACATTCCAGAGTATGTATTTATCATAATTTATTTAATCATTCTCCTAATTTTGGACATTTGGCTTGCTTCCGATTGTCAGCATCAAGGGTTATTTTGCAATAAACCTCTTGGCACACAGAGTCATGGAAGGGAACCTGTAAGTCAGTAGTATCAATCTTAAGCCTCTTGATATATATTGCTAAAATATTTTTAATAAATATTGTGTGGTTTATACTCCCATTGTATTTATTAGTTTTTGCTAGGTTATGCTGCAGTAAAAACCACATCAGCATTTCAGTGGGTTCAACAACCAAGGCTGATTTCTTGCTCACAGTATCCACTGACTAGGTCAGTTTGGGCTCTCGTCTACAGTCTCCTTCCTTCTGGAATTCAGACTGAAGCAGCACCTTTATATGGAACACACGGTTCTTAAACAGCAGGGAAAGGAAAATGGTACAGTCACATGATGCTCCCTAATGCACCTGCTCCAATACGTGCCCCTTCTGCTCACATGCTATTGGCTGAAGCAAGTCACATGCTCACACCCAAAATAAATAAGCAGAGAAAGCTACTCCTCTCTCAGAGGGCCACAGTCAGGGGCCCCTACAAGGGGCAGTGAATATTTAGAAAAATACAATCCTACCAGCACTGCAACAATTCTGATTCTCCCTCAGCTTTACTGAGTATGGCAATTTTTAAATATTTGCACAACTTAATAGAGGAAGATGGTAATATATTTAATTTAATGAATTTATCTCTCCTTATGAGACTCAGAATATTTTCATGGTTTGTGCCATTTGGATTTGGTTTATTCAAGATAATGTCTAAATTCATAGACATTTTCCTATTATATTCTGTCTTTTAGAATGATGTTTTTTTGTTTGTTTCTTTCTTTGTTTTTTTTTATTAAGAACAACAAGACCTTACCCATCAAGGTTAGTGTATTTTTTCTAATTTCCCTTTAAGTGTGTTTATATTATTTTTTGATAAATGGTGTATTAAAATTCACATGTAGTCAGATTTATCATTTTTTCTTTGTGATTTATTCCATGGCTTTCTGCTTAGAAAGTGCTTTCCTTTCCTAAAACCAGACACATTTACACCTCTTCTTTCTTTTGCAGTGTTTTGTTTTAACCCTTTAATCCAAGTAAAGTTATTTTGCAGTGAGAGTGTGTGTGACGGATCACAGTTGACCTCACAACAGTAACCAGAACATAAGTTCTAGAGCCCTGTATCTATCATTTTCTCATTCACCTTCTTAATTGGAAACAGAAGCACAAAGCAGAAAGCTTATGGAATGGAGTAGGGAGTCCAGTTGATTTGAATTCTACAAGTAGCTTTGGGATTCAGTTGTTGCATGACTTTAAGCACAATTCAAATAACTTTTCTTGCTGTGTACCCCTTCATCCGTAAAATGAAAACATTGGATCTCAAGGACTCCACCTATCCCCAGGTATCTTTGGCTTGCCTCTAGATCTAGTATATGCCTATTATGTATCCTAATATGGCCCAAACCTGTGGCAGATGTGGCTAATGCAATGTGCCACTTTTTTTTTCCTTTTTGAGTTAAAGTGGCCAAAGAATTCTTATAGTAACCCAAGAAGTTGCTGAATCAGCCTACCACTTAAAACTTAATTCCCAGTAATGTTCTAAGAAGTAGGAATTGTGAATTCCTATCGAAATGCCTGTTCTTAGGCAATTCTGCTTATTCTATTCAGAAATTGCACTTTTAATCATGCATCTAAGGTCTATTTGATCCTACTAATAATCAATGTTCTAATACAACTGCTTTTGATCCTGTACTACTTTATTTATATATATAAATATATATTTTATATATACATATAATATATATTATATAAATATACATATTTATATATAATATGTTATATATTATATATAATAATATATATTTAAAAAATATATATTTTAAAGCTATTCCCAAATCATTGTGAGATATGCTCAGATCATTACAGATATTTTCAATATTTGCAATGAAGTTGTACTATGACAAATAATGGAAGTGTTCTCACTTATTATAATATTAGTTAGTTTTGGGTCCAATTAGAGTACCAAAAGAAAGAACAGACCCATAAATACAGAGAACGAACTGGTGGTTGCCAGAGGAGAGGGGGAAAGGAGGATGGTCCAAAAAGGGAGTGGGAAGTACAGGCTTCTGGCTATGGAGCGAATAAGTTATGGGGATGACAGGGACAGTGTGGGGAATATAGTCAGTGATATTGTAATGATGTCATATGGTGATAGATGGTAGCTACATCTATGGAAAGCATAGTATAATGCATAGACTGTGGAATCACTATGTTGTACACCTGAAGCTAATGTAATGTTGTTGTCAACTGTACTTCAATAAGTAAATTAGTAAATAAGTAAGTAAATAGTATAAAAGTTAAGAGCCTAGTCTGACAGTCACAAAGAACTTTATATCATCTATCCTAATCCATTCTATTGACCAAGTAGTCTTACATATCTCAGAAATATCAACCAGCTCCCATGGCTTTCATAATATAAAACAGCAACTTAAAAGGCAATCCAGTTCTTGAATCCAGTCCAAGGTCCAAATGCTAATGGATGGGACTTTTAAAATCTCTTGTGGTAAAAGGCTTCACTGGCATTGAGAGAGAACTTTTAGTCTACCTCTTTAGTATCTGGGGTCAGAAGTCATAGCTGCTGGAATTTTAAGCGATATCTCAGCTTTGTGCCATTCTGTGGTAAGAAATACTGTAATTATTCTGTTTCTTCTATATTTACAGACTATATTTTGGTGACAACTCCACAAGAGTCTCCTTTTGCTACGGTAACAGATATGTGCAATCTATTTGATTTTGGGGAAAAAAATAGCTACAAGCCCATTGGTACTAGATTTGGTTGTCTAATTAAGTTCATATCCCTTCATGGTTATGGACAGTCTTAATATGTCCAGAAAGTACATAGAACAAATAGGAAAAGATGTTCATTGGGAAAAATATTTGAAGCTTAAATGCCTATTTATAATATTTATACTGATAATATTTCTTCTGTGTTTTACTTTTCCCATCCTCTGACACACACACAAAAATATCTAATATTGGTGTTGGGTTGGGAGGAGATACAGGGAGTTATTGTAAAGTCATTGTTTATACTTTTTTTGTTACTCTCTTCCCTTTTGATTTAGTTTAGACCTTACATTATTCCCATGACTATGGACTGTGGTCTATGAGCTCTGTGTTAATAAAGATCTTGTTACCTCTGGACTCTATCATATTATCAGTTACTTTAGAACTCAGTATATTCCCAACTACTCTATGTGAGAGTCAGACTAAAACAAGCTATTCCAACACTTTTAGTTGATAGCTTAAAGAAATGGAGTAACTAGCCAAAGATCTTGTAGGTTGGTAGTAAGAGTGGAAACCAACCTCTAGATCTCTAGCCTTTTAAACCCAGTGCTTCCTTATATATTGAATCTTTTCTCCTACAAAGTTAGTCTTAAATTCTTCCATTCATACCAAGACCTGAAGCCATGAGCATTCCCCTTTAGTTGGCCAAGAGAAGAAACGAAACATTTACTTTTTGTTTTAAATGGCTAGTAGCTAAAGCATATTGATATGGTCAAGATGGCACATTAAAATAAAAATTATGTAAGGAATAAAAGGCAGCATAAATTAGAAACATTTGCTTCCACTGTGGTTTAAAAGAGCATTATGCCAGCTTCATATAATATTGCAGGGGTAGGTTTATGGACAGATTGGGCAATATCTCAAAAACAACATTAAAGACCAAGGAGTTAGATATAGCAAAAGGCCACCACAGAGTAAGTGTATGGTTGCCAACAGAGACTGTTCTCAGGAAATACTAAATTGTTCTCCCTGATATATGGGAAGACATGTACAATTATAGTGCTTATCATATAGAGGTCCATGGTTATGCTCTGTTCCAATCCTTCATTAATACAGGAGTTTAGAGTTGAGTCACCTACCCAACATCACAGAGTTAGCTAAAGTAATAGCATGAATTCATTACTTATTATTATATAACAAATAACCTCCAGACACATGGCTTAAAACACCAGCAAACCTTTAATATCTATCACAGTATCTGCATGTGAGAAATCTTGGAGAAATTTAGCTGGGTATTTCTGTTGTGGAATTGCTCATGAGGTCACAGTCAAGGTGGTGATCAGAAAAATGGTCAGTAGAAGTCCTGCCTGGGGATGAAGAATTTGCTTCCAAGGTGGCTCACTCATATGGTTGGCAGAAGGTAATGACCATTGGCAGAAGGTCTCAGTTCCATGTAGCCCTCTTTATAGGCTTCTTGAACATCCATCCCCTCAGTATGTGATCCAAAGGAGATCAATGCAAAAATCACCAATGTTGTGTGTTTTTTTTCTTTTTTTTTTTTTAATATTTTCTTTATTTATTCATGAGAGACATATAGAGACACAGGCTGAGGGAGAAGCAGGCTCCCTGCAGGGAGCCCAATATGGGACTCGATCCCTGAGCTGAAGGCAGACACTCAACCACTGAGCCACCCAGGTGTCCCTCCTAATGTATTTTGAAACCTCATCTTGGATGTCACACACCGTGATTTATGCAAAATCCTACTGGTTGCAGGGTCAGCCCTATTTGACTTGGGAGGGGACTGCACAAGTGCATGAGTATTAGAGGGTAAGGATCACTAGAGGTTGGAGAGCTTAGAGGAGTACCCAGTATATGTAAGAGTAACTATTTAGTAGTACATTACTAATAAGAATAGTTAATATTCCTATTAACATAATCTTAGTATCTTACAGCATATCATAATTCTAAAGATTCATTTTATTTTTTTTCTATTATTGGAGTCTAACTTTTCTAAGAAAGTGAGAAACTAGATTCCTTGACTGTGATCCTGATAACCAACCTAAGTTGTAAACCTATCCTTTTTTTTAAAGAAAAAAAAAGTGAGATAGAAATATTTTATTTATATTTGGACATGAATAGAGGATGGATGAGTAAAAGATTCAAGTAGCTATAATGTACACTATAAAATAACAAGAAAGGTCACACAAGAAGTTCACAAAGAATTCTATGGGAGTTTCAGGGTTTTTGTAAACTTTGTGGACTGAGGAGAGGACTTTGTGTAAGAAGATCATTATAGCAAATTATTTTCAAATAATTAGATTTTTAAAAGAGTAGAAGAGTGGGAAGAGAGTTAAGATGCAGTGTTGGGAAATAGAAAAGTATTTTTGTAACCAAGAGAAAAGCATTGGTTTATTTGGCTGGAACATTGGATGGAGACAAGGAGTATGAATTTATTCTTCAGGTAATGTGGAAACATTGCAAGTGAAGAATGTCCTGATTCAGGAAGAATTCATAGGCAAACTAAAGTCAAACTGAAGGAGTAAGAAAATGGACACAGGGAGATCAGTTAGGAGGCAATTGCACAAGGTACTTGACATTCAATGAGAATCTAAACAAGGATGTGTGAAAGAATCAAACTAGCTTATTTTAAAGATAGAACTTACAGCATGGGGCACCTGCCTGAGTGTGGGTGCTGAAGAAAAAGCATTAACCAAGCACTTTTTCTCCTAGAGGTAAATGGGTTGAATTTAGTGCACACGGTCTCTGTTTTCTTTATTCATTCACTCAAAAACCATTTTTCTAGTGACTACATTGTCCTAGTTGCTGTGAAAATTCTGTGGAGGTGAAGATGAGCAAGACTCACTTTATGCCCTCTGTCTCTGTTCTCTTAGGATAAAGTATGCTCAAAAAGAGTTGTTTATCCTTGTCTAATACTTTGGTTGGCTTTGGTTCCTCTCTTCCTGTTTGCTCTTAAATTTATAGTCTTTGTCTTCTTTGTTTTAATAAGCTGTTTGTGTCAACTCACCAATAACCTCTATGTGGCTAAAGCCAACAATCAGTTCTCAGCCTTCTTGTTCTTTTTAGGTATTTACTCAGTTTGTCTTTTTTGACCCTTCTTACCACTTGTCCTATGTCCCTCTGCTGATTTCCCTCTTTTTACTGCCTACTCTTCTATAATGTCTGGTTCTTCTTCTTCTCTACTTCCTTTTTTTTTTTTTTTTTTTTTTTTTAGATTTTTAAATTTATATATTCATGAGAGTAAGAGAGAGAGAGAGAGAGAGAGAGAGGCAGAGACACAGGTAGAGGGAGAAGCAGACTCCATGCGGGACTCCATCCCGGGACTCCAGGATCACGCCCTGAGCTGAAGGCAGATACTCAACCGCTGAGCCACCCAAGCGTCCCTTCTTTTCTACTTAATGATAGAGTGTCTGAGGGCTCAGCTCTTGACGTTCTCTTCTTTACCGATACCACTTTCTTGGGGATCTCATGTAGTTGCCTGGATTATAATACTATTTTGGTGCTGAAGACATCCAAATTTATGTATATGTATATTTTTTATTTTGGACTTCTGACCTCTGAACCATATATCTATCCATCTGCCTACTCAGTATGTCCATATAGATGTAGAATTAACATTTCAAACCAAATAATCCAGAACTGAACCAATCTTTCCCCCTAAATCTGTTCCTCCCACATGCTTTCCCATGTAAATCAGTGGTGTCTCTTTCCTTGGATTGATCCTTGGCTCCTTTATTTTGTCACACTACCCCATTCAATAAATATATCTCGATATCATTGGCTCTACCATCACAATACATCCAAAACCCATTCTCCCATCCTGGTCTGCATCACCACCATCTCTCACCTGGATTACTGCCCTCACTTGCTATACTTGCCACTCCCAATCCATCTAATCTCACCACAATGCAAGAATAATTACTTTAAAGTGTAAGTTGTAATGAGTCACTTCATTGTTCAAAGTGCTACACTGGTTCCACACTTCACTCAGTGAAAAAGGCAGAGTCATCATCTTACAATCATATGTCAGGCCCTGTTCATTCATTCCACCATCATCACCACATTAGCGCTCAAGATAACATTTTATCACTTCCTACTACCTTTATCTTTGCTTATCCCCCACCCCCCCCCCCCCCAGGCTGTCTTGCCTTTTAACAGTTCAGCAACACACCAGACACAGTCATAAGGTGTCTGTACTTGTGCTCTTTGCCTGAAACTCGTGTTCTGCTGCTCTTTGTAAGGGTAATTCTCTCCCCTCTAAAGGATACTTACCGTGTTTCTTTTATTTAAAACTGCAGACTGTCACCTTCACTGAAGCATTCTTTAGTGCCTTTATGTCCCTCTCTTTTTTATTTCCTAGGTTTTATTACCTGTGCCATTATATACATATTTTTTTATTCATTATGTTTGTTGTCTGCCTCTCCACATTAGAATGTGTTCTTCATGAGGGCAGGGATCTCTGTCTTTTTGTTCCTATAGGAATATGGCTCAGAGTAGACACTAAGTAATAATTCACAACCCAGTGAGGGAACAGATTCATAAATAGAGCATGTATAGCTATGACCAAATAGCTGTAACAAGGAGGGGAGAGATCTACTACTTTCTGGGGTGAAAAATCCCCTTCAGTAAAAGACTTATCTGAGTAAGTTGTACAAGAATCGATTTTGAGACCATGATTGTTAAATTTTAATAAGGATGGCAAATCTCTGTTCTTTATATCGTATAATGGAATTTCTGGTGAAGAACAGACAAAATGTTGAAGATTTCTCCTATCACACGACAGTATACAATTTAAGGTCCAAATAATTCCACTTGAATTAAACCTTAATTAAACATCCTGTGCATATAGATAGTTCCTGCATCTACCTGCCAAAATCCTACTGATTCATCAAGGCTAAGATCAAATGTAATCTCCTCCAAGAAGCCCTACCTGCCTCTCACTAATCAAAAATAAGAGCTCCCTCTTAAAATCATTGGCTGGCATCCAATTCTCCCTTCTAAATTATAAACTCATTGTGTGTATAGACCTTTAGACCTATCTTTGTGTTCCCTACAGTTCACAGAAAAGGTACCTGCACACAGTTGGAAGAAGGTACACTACATTAATCCTCAGGATCCTTTAAAACCTAACAGTATATTAGATATCTCAATCCAGTTTCATTGATACGTCTAATTTTGGTGTACTGCCATAGGGCATACAGAAATTGAACCTATGAATTTAGTTTTATGGGATCTTTCAACCAAAAAGAAGAAAGAAAAAAAAATTACTCAACACCTCTTGTGTTTCAGGAAGAGTGCTAGGCTTTTTACGTCTGTTACCTCATATAATATTCGAAATAGCACCATTGAGCAGGTATAATTGTCCTTTTTATTTTTGCAAATGAGAAAACTGAGTCTCATAAATGTTAAATGACATCTTGAAGGTCACACATCCTGTGACAGAGCTGGAATTCTAACCCAGTTATATTATTCCACTAAATCACAATCCATGTGACAAAGGAACAAAGGAGAAGTGATGGTGAATTCAAAATGTTGAGAAAACATTGGGCTACAATAAAATAGATATGATGAATGTCACATTGGGGCATAGTTTGTGGAACTAATTCCACAGTGCCATAAACAATTGGTTCTTGGAAGAGTTCACATTAAAGCTTACAAGACAAGGAGCTATTCTTGACTGTCTTGGGTAAAACACTGGTGTCGTCAGCAGCATTAAAAAAGGTTACAATGGTAAGGCACGGTGATGGTTATATAATTAAGTTTGACATCTTCACTGGAGATCATATCAGGTGCTGCTGGCTCGATGAACTTTAAGAAAAAAAAATAGAATGAGTTAGAAACTGCCTGAAGGAAAAGTTATAAAATTAAAATCCATAGAATCCAAAGGAAATTGGTTTAAGAATAAATTATGAGAATCCCCAAAGGTTTATCAGGTACAGAAAAACCAAAAAATAGAAGCTAAGAGGGTGATAATAGAACTAGACTGGCTAGATGCAAGAAAAGAAATTGATTCAGGTCAAAGCATTCTGTTTTAAACAATATGAGACTAGCCTGTGTAATTCCAACTGTGAGAGATCTATCTAAGGGACAGTAAAATAAGAAAAGAGAAATAGAAAAGAAAATAAAAAAATACTGTCTTGTAGATATCTAAAACAAAGTGTATACCTTATTGAATACTTTATACAGCCCTATATATCCTCTAGTTACATAATATGGGAAGGGAGATGGAACTTTGCAGACACTATGACAGAACACCAGCACTTCACCAAAACATTTCTTCTTTCTGAGCACACATTTCCTAGCATTTCTTGCATTATTTGTGTCCATGTCACTGAGCATTAACTAGTGGAACGTGAGCAGAATTGATGTGTGCTAGTCCAGGCGGAGCCCATAAAACCCTCTTAGGGATGAATCTCCATGCTCCTTTCCATTCTCTTTCATGCCCATAAGCAAGGCATCTTTGGAAAGCATGATGGACAATGATGGAAGCACAACACGGAAAGATACTACATCACTGAGCTACATCCAACAATTAGCAATATCAGTTTTTGAGTTTATTTGTATAAGAAGTAAGTTTCTATAACTTTTGATCCACCATATATTTTGGGTTTGTGTGTTACAGCAGTGGCCATTACCTTAAATCATATAAAGACTATCTAATCCAACCACAACAGAAAAAGTAGAAGAAAAGACTCAGAGATGTTAGGAGTAGGGTTAAGAACGGGAGCAGGGCTCCTAAATACCTCTATGTGTGAGGCGAAGAGGCTACAGCTATGAGGAAAATCTGAGCACAGAAGCAGAAAATGATAGAGTGTCTGAAATGAGTTAGTTAGTAGATATGTTATTTACTCAAGGAAAATACACTAAATCTTAGTATGGAATTTTAGGATATTGAATATTATGATTTCAGTCTGACTTCCAGAGGTACAAGGAATCAGTGGAAGTCACAAGTTAATGCAAAAATTGCCACTACAATGGTGCCTCCACAAAACCTCTCAATAGTTTTGAACCTCTCAATAGTTGACATTCATTGCTTGAACATTAGGCATATTTAATGAATATTTTCTTTGGAAATTTAAAAGAAGATGGTCATGAAAGTAAACTTATCAATGTGCTTTTATTTTTTATTTTATTTTTTTAAGATTGTATTTATCTATTCATGAGAAACACAGAGAGAGGCAGAGACTCAAGCAGAGGGAAAAGCAGGCTCCCTGAGGTGAGCCTGCTACGGGACTCGATCCCAGGACCCAGGGATCACGACCTGAGCTGAAGGCAGAAACTCAACCACTGAGCCGTCCAGGTGTCTCTGTCAATGTTTTTCTAAAACTGACAGAGATGGCACCCAGGTGGCTCAGTCAGTTAAGTATGTGCCTTCAGTTTAGATCATGATCCTAAAGTCCTGGGATAGAGCCCTGTGTCTGGCTCCCTGCTCAGCAAGGTGTCTGTTTTTCCCTCTCCTCCCTGCTCCTGCTCGCTGTTGTGCGCTCCATCTGAAATAAATAAATAAATAAGCTCTTTTAAAAAAATTAAACTGACAGAAAAAATAGAACTAAAAGATTCAAATAAGTATCAGAAGAGTATAAAATGAGCATAAGGCTAGGATTTAAGTGATATAGATATTAATTCTGACTCTGATTAATTGACTTAACATTGAAAAACTCACTTAAATCTGTGTTTCAATTGTTTTATTTGTGAAATGGAAATTTGAGTGTGGGCTTCTAGTTTGTGTCGAAGGTAAAATAAATGGGCTATATCAAAACCCTATAAATAGTACAATATATCAGAGAAGCCACCTAAGCTTTATTATTAATGAATAGATATTTGTCACTGGAGGGAAAAATCTTCAGTCTTAAAAACACAAATGTTGGGCAAGACCTTGCTAGGGAAGAACTAAGGTCCTCTACTGACTTTTGATATGGAAAATTCAGGACCCAACACAGAGAGAAAAGAGATCAATGAGAGGTTTCATTCCTACATTTCCTAATAAACATGATAAATACTTAGATATTTTCCAGACAGTGTCATTCCTCTGACCAAAAGTAGGAGTTTTTGCCTATTTGTGTGTTTGTTTTGGTTCTTGGTGGGTTTTTTTGTTTTTGTAATCTATTTGATCCTTCGTTAGATCTTCTTTTGTTGATATTTTGGTGTGGACAATCAAGAGGACTTAAATCTCTGCAGACTCTTCAAAAGCAAGAGACATTCTCTGATTCCTTTTACTACCCTCTCCCAGAAAGATTTTCAGCTAAAGATGACATCAAATCATGGTCGTCTTAGCTTATCTGGATACCTAGAGACAGTTTAAAAAGCAAATTGTACCGTCTCCAAGCAAAAAGTCTTAAGTACAAGATTCAACAAGTTTTATATATATTTTTTCTTTCCTCAGTGTGGTCTGTCTTCTTGGACAAAGTTTACACGCAGTGATGCCTAGGCAAGAACTTAGATAGCAGACACTACCTGCTAATGCCACCTGTTTCCAAATGGGAAAGCCAACAGTGGGATACGGTGATATCCTAGTGTGCCTTGTCGATTTAGGGGATTCACCAGAATCTCATAAAGAGAAGCACAATAGTGGGACCTGCTATCATTTCTAATTTCCATCTTTCCATTAATAAATAGGAGTCAGGGAATTAAAGAACATATTGGTTTTATCTATCCTGGGAGGTGATATTATTTATCTAGGAGATGATCAAATCCAGTTTGTGTGAAAGCAGTTAGTTCTGATAAAATCTAGGAAATGTTTAACAGGTCCTCGAAGGGACTCAGCAATGCAATAGCAGATGAGATTTTGGATAGATGAGAAGGTTTGTTGGCTGGTTGAAATTATGGTTATAATGAACCTCTACCTGAAAATGGCAGCTGAATTAGTTGAAAGCTTTTTATGAAAGCAATGGACAAATCATGGCAAGAAGTATAATAAAGACTTTAGAGATCTGTGTGCCCTGACTTTTGACAAAGCGAATTTTATAAAAAGAGAGAACTGTATTTAGCTGCTATATAAGTCACTCTCCATAGATTACATTTTCAGGTTAATAACACTGAAGAGGAGAAATAGAAATAGTTTTGGAAAAATGACGTGATAAGTTCAGAATACCAAGGATATTTTGGGTTTTAAGAATTCTGTGGCAAATAACAAAAAATGAAAAGAATGATGGACCAGTCGATAAGCTAAAGGATTGTCATTATAAGGAAGGACATGGAGGAAACGTCAAAGAAGAAATGGAAGAGGAACATGACTACATTTTTCCATAAGAAGAGAAAATATAAGGGCAGCGAACAGTCACAGTCAAATGTTTTAGGACTTCATTTGAGAAAAATAAGACTTGGTTGGAAGACGCTTAAATCTGTGTTCTGTGTTGGGTAATGTGCTGTAGTCTTTCCTTGAATTACCACTCTTCATCCTCAGAATATCCATTGGCAAAGATGTTATTTTCTCTGTTTTGTAGATGAAGATAGAGAATTCAGAGATATAAGTAAAATAGTGTGTGAAGCTGTGGGTCAGTCTTTCCCTTTATACACCTGAAGATAACTAAGGTCCTTTATAATAATGAACAGATTTTTATCTTTCTTTAAAAAATATAAGATTTCCAAACCATTACTGTTAAGTCACAATAAGATCAGTGTGTACCATTCTCAATAAAATATATTTCTCATGTTGCAATAAATAGAATAAGTAATGTTGAAAGTTTCTCAGAGATATTTCTGTTTAAAAACTATACCAGCTTGCTTTTTAAAAACTTTATCTTAAACGGTTTACTATTTCTTAATATTTCATAGTCTTAAATTTTTTCCATATATCATCATACATACATTTTTTTTGTTCTGAGAGTTTCTGGTTTCCATCAGATATTCATATCTTGAACCAGATCAAAGATACTTGTACATATTCAGAAAACATCATACAAATTAAGCACATAAAAATTTGTGTTTTCTCTCTCTTCCCCCCTCTCCCTTGCCCCAAGCTTATGGAAACACTTGGCAAATGGTCAATAAATTTCAATAAATTATTACTGCTTTTCTAGAGAGTATTCAGCCTTGAGCATCTGCTAAAGAAATACACATATGACCTTTGTTATAAACAAATGTCATCAATTTCACAAATGTATTAACCATCTTAAAAATGCTGAAACATTTTACCTCAGAGCTCCATTTCTGGAAATCTCTACTAAGGAAATAAAACTAAACACAGATAAAGCATTATGGAGCCAATCCCATAAAGGATGAAATACTAATTTGTTTGTGATATATTCTTTTGAAGTATCAGGTACTCATTAAAATATTTATAATGATTTTGTAATAAGATGCAAAAAAAAATTGAGTACATAAAGTGAATGTGAAGCCAATAAATTGGGATAAAATTAGTATGTATTACATGACCTCAGTCTCTGAAAACATATCCAAAAGAGTTAGATGGAAATTATCAAAATGTGACCAACGGCCATGATTTTGAATCGTGCACTAATGCAAGAGATGTTCTCTTTTCTTCATAGTTTTGTGTACTTTTCCAAACATTTCCTTATTATCTTTATAATATGTGAATCCCCGATTTTTTATTAATTAACCAATTTTTAAAACATCCAAGACATGCAAAAGTATAAAAGTTAATGAGAACGAAGGGTCCACAATGAAAGTCAAGGCTCTTTCCATCTCCACTTAATGACCTCCCTCCTTTCTCTAGAAGGAGGTAATCAAATCACTGTTACTTGTTTTAAGTGTGTTATTCCTCACATATTCTGTGACAAGCCATAACTTATTCAACCACTGCCCCGTTGAAAAATAGGTAGACCACTTTTGATCCACTGGTGTGATACACACAAGAACAAAGAATATCTTGAAATTCAGACTATCCGAATTTAGAGGCATGTGTTTGAGCATTGATTATTTTGTATTACTATTTCCTGGTGTGGTTCTTTAATCAGTGGTTTAAATTCTCTGATTTTTGTAAATTATCTTTCTTTGTTTTTGATTGCTCCAGAAGTGGAGTTAGAGTCTCACTGTCTTTATAGACCATTGTTCTTCCACAGCGCCTGGCTTCCTCCAAAGCAGTCTTACTTTGTGTTGCTCTGAAGAGCACAATTAAGATCCAAAGAGCTGAAGTCATAGGGAAGCATATTTCAGGTCACTACAAAGAAGTGCTTTCCAATAATAGCAATAATGACAGTGGCAGTAAGTTCTATTTCCATACTTACTGATAATTTTTAATGGCCTCTCTCCCGAGCTACCTTATGAGGCAGTTACGAGTTCTGCAACATTGGGAATAATCCAAGAGAGCCTGGAATGGCTTGTCAAATATGTTGAGGGAGAAACTGAAAATCCCAAAAGGGATGGCATAGAATATTTTTAAAGATTCGCTTCAAGCCCAGCATCCTCTTTTGTCTATGTTGGAAACTTTTGGATTAAGAATGTAGTTAACATCCTAATGAACTTCCTGAGAAGGGTTGGGAAGTCACTTAGCTGTTAGCTTTTCATGCTATAAAAAAGTGAATAGTCATGTCAGAAGGATACTACACAGATTAATTAGCTGATGTCTGCACAGTGATAAAGATTATACAACACCAGGTCTACCTAATAATAAAGGATGCAGAAAGGGCCAATTGGACTTTCCCCGTTTAACCAGCACTTTGTAATGGTAAAATGGGGGGCAAAGGGTGAAATGGCCAAAAAGAATTTAAAATATAAAAGGAGTACATAGCACACAAATGCAAATGCTTAGAAAAAAATCACACGCAACAACAACTTAATTAACCTGTAGAGACCTTTGCCACCCTATGGTCTCAAAGCAGACAGATTAGACAGGATGTTTAAAAGGGATTATGGTTTGTAATGAGAAAAGTATCTGAAGTTAACCAGTGTATCCTGGTGTGGGTTTTTAAAATGACCTTCTAATTTTGTACTTAAAAAAAAAAAAAGTTCTTTTTTTTTAAGAATGGTTTTAGATTTAGAGAAAAATTTCAGATATCTCATGAATCCCTATATGCCCCAGAGCCAGTGTCCCTTTTATTATTATTAACATTTTTATATGATAGAGTACATTTGTTATAATTAATAAACTGATAATTGTACATCATTATTAACTACTTTCTATACTTTAGTCAGATTTCTTTAGTTTTCATCTAATTTCCTTTTTCTATTTTGGGATCCTAGCCAAGGTATTTTAATACACTTAGTCATCATATCTCCTTAGGCTACTCTTGACTATGACAGTTTATCAAATTTCTCTTCTTTTTGGTGACTGCTATGAACTGAATTATTTCCCTGCCAAAATTCATATGTTGAAGCCCTAACATCCAATGCTATGGTACTTAGAGGTGGAGCTTTTGGGAAGTAAATCAGATTTAGATGAAGTCCTGAGGGTGGGGTGCTGATGATGGGACTAGTGCCTGTAAGAAACACTAGAGAGTTTGTTCTCTCTTGTTCTCCACGAGGCCAGGACACAGTGAGAAGGCAGCCGTCTGTAGACCAGGGAAGAGTCTCACCAGAACCCAGCCATACTGGTGCTCCACTCTGGGACTGCTAGCCTCTAGCAGTTAGAAAATAACGTTCTGTTGTTTAAGCCACCCATCTCATGGTATTCCATTATGGCTGCCTCAGCTAAGACAGTGATATTGAATGTTTTGAGAAGTACTGATTGGTTATTTTGTAGAATTTTTTTTTTCAATTTGGATTTCTGTGATGCTTTTCTCATGATTACACTGGGTTTTATGTTTTGGGGAGCAAGACCACAGAAGAAAAGGGTCATTTTTATCATAACATATCAAAGGCATCTATTACCACCATGACCTATCACTGTTGATGTTGACCTTGATCTGCTGGCTGAGGTCAGGTTTGTCAGGTTTCGGCACCAAAAGGTAAAGATTTTCCCCTTTCCAAACTGTACTCTTTCAAAGAAAGTCACCATGCACAGTCCACAGTTACAGAGTGTAGAGCCATGAGGGTGGATTGTCTACATACGTCATTTGGAATTCTTTTACATGAGAGGCTTGTCTTTTCCCCCCATTAATCTATTTAATCATTTATTTGCATCACTATTGACTTATGAATATTCATTTTAAGATTTGGGTTCTAATCTCATATGACTTTATTTATTTTCTTGCTAGAATGTTTCCAGCTTTAGCCAGAAAAGTAAGTCCAGTTTTGCTCTTTCAGTTCCGTAGGGCAGGAAACAGAATTATCCACGGCCACCTGGCAAGTAAAATCAGTGAGATTCCAGTACAAACTTTTGAAAACCAAAGGGCCGTATATTCCAGGCAATGTTTCTTCTTAATGTTTGATTCTTTGATTTTTGTTTATTATTTCCCCTTTTGGATACCTATGGTTGTAGCCTGAGGAAGTTTTAAGTGGGTCGTTCAGCAGATTTTGGCTGGAAAACAAAACTGAACTGAAATCTATTCATTCTTTCTCCAATACTGATGTCTCCATACCAGGTCGCACTGTTTCTTTATTGGGAAAGCATATCACAGTTGTGTTCCTGGCCAATTTAAAAGGCATAATAGTGAGACACAAATATATATCACAAAGGGTAACCCATCATTCCCCCAACTGATTTGTGCATTTTTGAAAATGAAAGCAGAATTACCAGGAGGTATAAAATAACACTTCTGTGACAATTTTGGGCCTCAATTTCATTCCCAATTTGGCCATTTGGTCTCCACCACAAAACACTATCTTTCCTTGTACAGTAATGTTGAGATCTGTGCCCAGTTCACAGGGGCATTGTGTAGCTTATTAAATATAGGTATTGTGTTTTGGAACTGTCCTTGGAATGAATGAGATGGATGCAAAACAAGATTAACCTCTGTTGTGTGGCTTTTCTGAGTCTGATCAAATGCATAACACATATTTTTCAAAATGTCCATGGGAATATCTACAATATATGCAAATGCTAATAAACTTTCCCTAGCTTTTATGATCCCTGTTAGAACATGACATACTTTAGCAGAATTGTCAAATGTGTTTGAGAGCCACATTTGGTTGTGCATGGCATGCATAGGAGACAGAAAGGTATTTTCTTTATTGGAAGAAATTCATTTTATCACACAAATGATTGATACCACGATTGAGGAAATTGAGGATTCAATTTATTTACTTAAAGGAGATACCAGAGCAACCTACTGGCTCCACTAATAGTGATAATAATTATGCTTGAGGTTACTTAAACATTTTAGAAGCTAATAACTTTGTTTTTACAGCTGAAAAAACAAACAAACACAGAACCCTAATAATCCCAGACAAATTTTGGTCCCCCTATTAAACACCATTCATTCACTCACTCTTTCATTCATTCATCCATATCTGCATTTGATAAATTTTTATCAGACACTTGCTATATACCAAGCCCTCTACCAACCAATATTTGGAGATACATCAATGAATAGAAACAGTTGAAAATCTCTCTTTTCATTGAGCATGCATTTATTGTTATCAGTGACTATGTTGTTGCTTATTTTGTTACATTCGGTATGTTAGGTGGTGGTGATTGACTTAGAGAAAAATAATGCAAGGGATGGGTGGCAATTGTGGGAAGAGGGTTGCATTTTTAAATAGTGTGGTTGGGGAAGGACATGGTAAATAAATGAAATTGGATCAGAGGCCTGAGGGAGGACAAAGATGGTGCTATGCAGATTCTTGGAGGGAGAGCATTTCTGGCAGAGGACAAGCAAGCATGCTAACCCTGAGGCAGAGGAGCATGCTTAGCAGAATTAGAGCATGTGACCAGAGGGGATCCAGTAAGAGAGTAATAAGAGGTAAGATGAGAGATAAAAGGGGCTGAATCACATAGGATGCTTTAGGCCATTATTAGGCCAATTTCTGTTTTAGAAAAGAGGATAATAGGGGAAATGGCAAGATTTAATTCCTTTTAATGGCTGAGTGATATTGCATTGTGTATACACAGCACCTCTTCTTTCTCCATTCATCTGTCGATGCACATCTGGGCGCTTTCCATATTTTGACTGTTGCAGACATTGCTGCTGTGAGCACTGGGGTGTAGGGGCCCCTTCAAATCACTATGTTTATATCCTTCGGATAAATACCTAAAACAACATGGGTGGAACCAGAGGGAGTTACACTAAACGAAGTAAGTCAGAGAAAGACAAATACCATATGATTTCACTCAGGTGTGGTGGAATTTAAGAAACGAAATAGATGAACCTAGAGGAAGGTAAATAAATAAATAGATGGAATAGAGGAAACATAAAATAAGATGAAAACAGAGGGAGGCAAACCATAGAGATTCTTAACTATAGGAAACTGAGGGTTGTTGGAGGGGAGGAGGGGGATGGGGAATTTGAGGATGGGCATTAAGGAGGACACTTGATATCATGGGCACAGGTGTTACATGCAGCTGATGAGTCACTAAATTCTACCCCCGAAACTAATAATGATAATAATAATGACAATAATAATAATAATTAATAATTAATAATGATAATAATAATAATAAAGGGGAAATGTAGCCCCCTACAAGCCAGGAGAGGAAGGAGCTCCAGGGAGAGTTTCAGTAGCATTCTTTACTATCACATTACAATACAAATAGTCACTGTTCACTGCCTGTGATATTCACAAAACTCTGGCATCTATGTGAGTAGCCACCATGTTTGTCTTACTCCCCATTATCTCTGTTGTGACTAGCCCGGTGCCTGAAACAGAAACATTCAATAAATATTTATTTTTTTAATGTAGATGAATATATTTTTCTAGTTTAATAATCACAGCATTGTTGTTTATGAGCCCTGCATTTTACAGATGGGGGGAGAGACCAAGAGAGAGTAAGGGACTACAAGAGGCACCCTCAAGTGTTTTGAGCCTACCACTGGTGGTCTTGTTAATAGAACTCCAAATTTTCACAGTAAATGCCTCCGATCTGGGAATTTCCTCCCTCTCTTGAATATTAGAAAAATGTGAACCTTACCTGCTGCTCATTGCTGGCTGTGAGTGTACCTCTTGGTGCCAATATTGCCTTCCCGCTCTCAGATGTCACCAGGTACCCTGCTGAATTTCATCTCGCCAGCCACAGCCTAGCTTGGGTATCAAATGGCCAGAATAAACAAACAAGAAATTATCACTTGGAACAAACATCTGATTATCTCAGCAGCAATTGCAATGAAAACAGAACACAGGAAAGGGCAGCTGCCTACTTCACTGCTTTCATTCTGGGCTCTGATTGTTATGGAATGAGGTGGCCTTTTCACCTGGCAGTGGATCATAGGGCCAGGTGGTGCCAGGTGGCGTGGACCGTGGGGAAGAAGTTGGAACATCTGTGACCCACCCATTCGGGCTCTGATGAGTCTGTTAAAATCTCTAGGGTGCCCTAATCTGGCAAAATAAAATAAAATAGAAACAAAAGAAAGAAGACTCCTAGGGATCTGGTTTAAGATCCTGGCTGTCCAACTTAGGTGCTGGTGATCTTAAGCAAAATGTTTTACCTCTCTGAGGTACCGTTGCGTCAGTGGTGAAGCGTTAATGATGCCTAACTCACATTGTTGTTGTGGGACTTACGGAAAGACTCTGTGGGAAGAACTAGCTTTGGTGGAGAACACAGAATGGTGACTGATGCAAAATGGCATGTATAGTATCCCGCTTACTCAAGTTCTTTGTGGGGGCTTGGAGCAAAAGCGCATTGAGTTAATAAAATATGATGTACACTTTACTGTTAGAAGGTAAACTGAGGCAGATTTAAATAGTTAAGACTTTATTTGAGCAAAAATTGATTTGATTGGGCCACATCCAGTCTAGCAGATAGAAAGGAGCTCTGAGGAGCTATAGAAGGTGAAAGCCTTTGGTAGGCAAGAAGCAGTGGGAAAGAGGGAATTTATACTAGGCAAAAGAGCAGGTTGGTTGTTGCAAAGTGACTTTCGTTAAAGTAGTGGCAGGGGTCTATTAGGAAGATGGCCTAACTAATTAGTGCTTATCAGGCAATGTCTGATTGACTGGCTTAAGATTCCCTATCTGGGAGTGCCAAAATGATAAGTTTTATCTTGGTTTGGTAACGTGGGCTTAGCATTAGCAGCTGTATTTTAGGTCCCTTGATTTGTTTTTAACAGTGTGGACACCATACAGGGAGACCTTTGTGCTTGATGGCAAACATATTGGTAGTACTGGGTCCTCAAGTCTTCTGACATCATCCAGCGTTTCCTCATAACCTCTGTGAGGAAGTCAACCTCCCTTTATCATTTCTATATAAGTTCTGTGCAACATATGCCATAGTGAGTGTGGCATCAACTAAAGGTAAGTCGAGAGACATCCCTAACATCTTACTTATGGGTTGACCTTCATGATGAGGTGAGATTGAGCACACGGGAAACCGCGGTGGAGGAGCTTTTGGAGAAAACTGGAAAATTGACAGAGGTGAAACAATTAAATTTTGCCTGGACTTGTGACAAAGACAGGATGGCCATATGATTAGCAGGAGTCTTAGGAAGATTTTTTTTTTCCCTGTGTCTCTGAGAATAGACAAGGAGAGGGTAGAGAGAGGAAGGCTAGGCAAGATGTTTATAAAGTTGTACAATCCCCTGGAGATTATACCTAAAATGTTCAGAGAGGCAGCACCAGTGGTAGTCCAAGAGGACGTTAGTGCAAGCCAGAGAAAAAGGCGCCTCTTACTCCACATAGTTGACTCCTACACGCGAGGGAGCTCTGATGAAGTGCACTGTTGTGGTAACTGATATGGATGGTTGCAGCTCCACATGTGCACAGCTTCATTCCACAGGCACGAGCTCTAGCCCTATTAGCAACAGAAACTTATAATTTGGAAATTTGGTTACTTTGGATTAGGAAATGCTCAGAAGCAAGAGGAAATTTTCTAGAGCAATGCCTTTCTCTTTGCTTTAGTAACTTTTGTTTTGTCATTTCCTTTGTTTACTTTTCTCCTCCTCCATCTCCTTTTTTTGGGGGGGGGGGGGGGTTGGGGGAGGCAATTCTCTTCCTCTTTGGTTTCACCTGAATTTAGCAAAAGGATTTTAAAAAGAAAGACTGTTTTATGAAAATATATACTGTGTGCCAGAACTATGCCAGTCACTATATATGTATTTTTCTCATTTAATTCCTATAAAAACTTGGAGAGGTTAGAGGGATTATTTAGTCCCTGTCGCGGATGAAGAGACTGAGAGGTTAAAAAACCTGCTGTATGTGGGAGACTGGTGTTGGTACCTAGGTGTGTCTGACTCCAAAATGCTAGTGAGAATAGGACTACATACAAGTGTTATTCTCCAAAGTGCTAGTGAGAATAAGACTACTTTCAAGTCTTATTCTTGACAACAAACAAAAACCCGCTACATCTGTCAGGTAAGTCCAGCCGTCTGGCAGCAGTGTACATGGTGGTCCTAGACAAGTCCTTTTTCTTAAAGCCCTCTTCACATTCCTGAAAGGATAGAAAGATCCTGTTCAAAATGGGGTCTCTAGATAAGTAGTATCAATAGCTCCTGGGAATTTGTTAGAAATGCAAAGTCCCATCCATATCTACTAGATTAGCATTTGTATTTTAATGGTATCCATAAGTAATTTGTTTGCATGTTTAAAATTTGAGAAATACTAATCTAGGTTCTTGAGGTTTTCTTCAAATCTAATATTCTTTGAGCCTCAGTCAATATTTACCTGCAGTCCCTTATTCCCAATAAGGCAATTATGGGATGTGGGGAAATCTGGGTTCATGTCTCCGCTTATCCAGTATCATCTAAGTCTCATTAGGTCCCTTATCTTCTCTCTGGGAAACTTGAAGGTGGGCAGAGTCAGCAGCCAAGTCCTTCCGTGCTACTGATAGGAAGCTACAGCCTATCTTCTTGACTCCTAAGGTCAGAATGAAGAGTTTAGAGTCACATATATTCACATTTTAGGAAGATACATTTCCTTTTGAGTCATATGTCTCACCACAAGTCATAGTACCCCTTTGTGCCCTCCCTCTTAACCCTAAACTCAATTGTATGGCACCAACAAATTTGCTTTAATGTCCCTGCTCTCTGGCTATCACTCAGGGATATTCTGATTAGCTGCATCCTAAGGGATGACAAATGGATACATGAGCTATTTCTATTTTTATGCTGCTGCTGCTCTTTGATTAGATTCTGGAAGGAGGGTGAGCTTGTGGTGAAGTCTGAGTAACCTCATCCCAACCCTTTGGCAAATAAAATAAAAATTTTAAATCATCTGTGCTTTGAGGCCATCTATTCCAGGTTTGGGCCATTCTTGTTTTTCAAATCCTATTTTAAACTTCCCTCTGTCACTAGTAAGCTGTGACAAATACATCATTTCCTTGTCATTACTCATCCTTGTAGGAGTCCACCTGTCTGCCTGGGTGCATATCTGGAAAAGCAAAGGTAAACTGAGAAACTGACCCCCTCATAGAGACGCTTCTCTCAGATTCTACCGTATGTGGTACAGAAGGAAACAGTGGAACTGGGCAGAGATGGAGATAAGGAGCAGGAAGGAGAGTATGTAGGAGGGAGACAGAGATGAAGAGGCAGAGGGAAGGATGCAGATGAAGAGGTTGAGGAAGGAAAAAGAGATTCAGAGAGAATGGAGAACAAGTGATGGGTATAGCTTTTAGGAGGAAGATGAAGGGAATGATAAGAAGAAAGGAAAAGAAAACCCAAGAGTGAATGGAAGCCTTGAAAGAGTAAAGGAACTTATTAGTACAGTGAGATTGAAGTGCATGGTCAAAACAGGTAACAGGGAGAGAGAAACATCAGAACAGGAAGAGAACACTGAGTGAGATACAAAAGTTCAAAGGGCAAGCTGGTCATATAATTTATTATCCGCGCTTTGTGAGTAAAGGGGGGAGAGACTGTAATGATGCTAACAGATGAAAACAAGATTGTCCTGGGCAAATTGACATACGTGGTCTATCAAAGTATCTTGAAATTCTAATGAACCTAATCTCTGCCTCCCTTGTATCACTTGTTCTCAGTTGAGGCTCTAAGTGGATCTGTTACAAGACAAAAGGACTGTAGCAGAGAATAGTGCTGGGCCTATATCGGAGGAAAAGGAAAGAGGTGAGCCTGGGGCTGAGAACTGTTTTCTAGAAAATCAAGCCCATAATTCTAGTGAACTTATTTGACAGAAAACCATTCTGCGGTCTCTAGGATAGCCGGTTATTTCCACATACTCTTTTGATATGTCTTAGAATGACATTGTGAATTAGGCATTATTATCAAAATTTTCCCCTCTGTGATGGGGGAAAAATATGAATGTCTGAAAAGGCGCTCTTAGAAATAAGCTAACGTAGGTCCAATTCTGTAATGCATCTTTATTCTGCTACCAAAATATGTTTCTAATTCATACACATCTTTTTTATATCTAATATCACTCTCATACTTTTTTCCTACACAACATTATTTCTACTCTTCTAGTTCTTTCCTCTACAGCCTCTCAATCTTGGTCTATATCTCCCAGAGAAAGAGAAATCCCAACCTAACTGTCCCTCTCTTCTCATGAAAGCCTTCCAGTGGAAAGAAGCTGGTGAAAATCAGGGCCTTTAATAAATTTGGTATAAAATAATGCTTAAAAGCAATAGTTAATGCTTACTTATATGGGAAATATTAACTAAGCCGAGCATCTTTTTAGAAGATAATTTAAATTTATTATTTGATTACGTATTTTATAGTTATTTCAGATAAAGCATGTCACATTATTTTGTAACTTTTAGCTCTGTTGTAAGGCAGCAGGTCATCTGACTCATACATCTTAGAATAGAGCTGTAGAAGGATGAATGAAGGGAATGATTGCTCTAGGATCACTGTAGTCCAGCAAAGTCAACTATACAAAGGGAGCATATGAAACTGAAAAAGGACAAGACTACTAGTCACAGCGTTCGTACAAACTGTGAAAATGGAAATCTCAAAATTCATTTGGTCTCTCTGGTCTCAATTATTAGCCTGTAAAACAAGTGTTTGACAGGCAGAACATGTTTGGGGAATCCCTGTACCCTCTTCTTTCCTGTGCCCATGGTAGCCATCACTAATTGGTCAGGATATTTCCCTTCCCAAGATGTGGCTTCAGAATCTTTATTAACAAAGTGCTCCCACCAACCAGATAGTGAATCGACTTCATCATCACGTGGAAGCCACATGGTCTTGATGTCTTGCTTTTCATTATGAAAGTCGATCATTCCTTAATTTATCTCGCACATGACTCATCTGCTCCTTTCCATGATCAATGTAAATATCCACTCTAAGTTTCTATCACTTCATTCCTCAACCGTTGGAATGGTTTTCTTAATGGCCTCCCTCCTTCCAAACGGACCCCACCATCCATAATTACAATGGGAAATTCTAAAAGCATAACCAGCTTGTGGGATGATTTTAGATGATGTTACTATTAATCCGGTATCACAGTCATAAAAATCACTCACAAACCATGGCATGTAATGGATGGATGTGTACTTCTCTACTTTGCACACTGCAGTTAGATTGCTAACCTATCCTGTTAACTGTGCATACTCTAGCCCCTGCCTACCCAACCACCCTCATATCACTGTCTTCTCTGTCTTCTAACTACATAGACTTCTTTCAGATTTGCAGTTATGGACTGTCCTCCTTCTAGCCTCAAGCCTTCAGATGCTTACAACTTCCCTTTTCTACCATTTTTTTTTTCTAGAGGACTCTAAATCATATTTAGAATGTCAGATTCAATGTCACTTCCTTAGAAAAGTGATCCCTGACTTTCCAGCTTGAGATAAATGTCCCTGATGCATGCCTTTTTTTTTTTTTACTTCCCTAGTGTAGATTTATCACAACAATAAAGAAATCATGGAATTTTAGATTTTAATATCTCTCTTGCAATAAAATTAAAGTCCCAGGGGAGCAATTGCTATATCCCTCTTGTTCACTATTGCGTCTTCACCTATCAGCACACAGGAGGTTTTCAAGAAATATTTGTGAAATAAATGGATGAATAACTAATGAAACTACCACCCAGAGCAATTAAATGACTTGTCCCAATTAAATGTGCTTACTAATGGCAGAGATTGAATGTTAATCAGTTTTTATAACTCTATGTCCAGTGTATATCTTTGAGGAGGCACATTTACCCAAAACACAACACTGCCTCTCTGAAATTCAGTTAATTATTTGAAAGAATGGAAAGTAGATGAAAAAGAGAAGGGAGGAGGAAAAGAAAAGAGAGAAGGAAGAAGGATAGGAAAGGAAGGTAGAGAGGAATAAAGAAAAAATAAAGAAAGAAAAAGAAGAAAAACCAGGTGCTTGGTCATAGAGGAAGCTAAGAAAGACAAGTTAAATCTCTTGTAGTTTCTTTACTCTTATCTTTTGTGCTTGACCAATATTAAGAAAAGTATAACTGATAAAAAAAAATAGACAGGATCAGCTGGAATGAGAATTGTTCATGACCACCAGTAATTTGTAGTGGTTCTTTTATTTTTTTAAGATGATGATGATGACGATGATTATTTTTGATAGAGTGCCCATGCTAGTGCTCAGGTTAGACGGGCAGGAGGAGAGAGAAACTGAAGCCTGAGATCACGACCTGAGTCAAAACCAAGAGTCAGATGCTTAACTCACAGCACCACCCAGGTGTTCCTGTAATGATTCTTAAATGGAAGGTACTTTGGTTTCTGAGCTGAAGGTTATTTTTCTTGAAGACTTCAATAATAATGATAATAATAATAATTATTATTAATACAGCATTTGTTAAGCTGTTCTTTACATGTCAGGTACTCTTCTAAGTATTTCACACATTTTATTCTCACAACTTACCTAAATACTCTTACTATCTTAACAAGGTAGGTTGAGAAATGAAGCCACATATAAGTTGCAATAAGTGGTGAATTACTGTAAAGTTTTCATGCAAAAATTGGTACTATCCATTGTTAGTGAGAATTTACAGTAAAGGTACGTTCATTCAGCAATATGAGAGCATCATTTTATATAACATAGGGCAATTTGGCAGTAGGTACCCAAATTTAAATGTATACATTCTTGGCTCAAGAAATGTATTTCTGGAATCTCTCACAGAAATATCTGCAACATTGGATATTACTAAAAGCAAAAACAATAACAACACACTCTAAATATAAATCAATTTTAAATGGATGAGAAAAAATATGTCCGCTGTGTTAGTTTCCTAAGACAGTGGGAACAAATTACTGGAAACTAGGCTTAATATGATAGCAATGTATTGGCTCATGGTTCTGGAGGCTGGAAACCCAAGATCAAGAGGTTGGCAGGGCCATGCTCTCTCTGAAGGCTCTAGGGGAGACTCCTTAGTTGTCTTCTCCAGCTTGTGGTGGTTGGTGGCAGTGCGTGGCTTGCAAATGCATCCCTCAAGTCTCTGTGTCTGACTTATGTTTTCTGTCAGTGTGTCTCTGTTTCCAAATTTCCCTGTTCCTAATAGAACACCAGTCATTGAAATAGACTTTATCAAATATGACTTTATCTTAACTAATTACACCTGCAAAATTAATTTCCAAAAAGATCAGATTTCTAATATTTTGGGCGGACACTATTTTAAGGGAATTTTATCCCAGTACTTCCATCCTCTAGTATATTTTATTGTTCAAATAAAGATATTAATTATTAGAGTGAACAAGCACACAGTTCCTAAATGCCAAGTACTGTGCTACATCCTTTATGCAGTTTACAGTGACTACAGTGTACTCGATATCACATTAGTACAAAGCTACATTTATCATTGCTATTAACTCCAGAGGAAACAAGCTCTTAAGGTAAACCAGTTGTGCATGAGGCCATAGGTAGTATGGGATCAAGCTTGCATCTTCCTGAATGCAGAACCCATGCCCTCAACCATTACATCACTCAAGACTAACACAATACAAAAAAAAAAAGAAAGAAAGAAAAGAAAAAACTAACACAATGTGTTGTTAAAATTTAAAAAAAAAGGGATCCCTGGGTGGCGCAGCGGTTTGGCGCCTGCCTTTGGCCCAGGGCGCGGTTCTGGAGACCCGGGATCGAATCCCATGTCGGGCTCCCGGTGCATGGAGCCTGCTTCTCCCTCTGCCTGTGTCTCTGCCTATCTCTCTCTCTCTGTGTGACTATCATAAATAAATAAAAATTAAAAAAAAAATTTTTTTTAAATGTTGTATTTTTTAGATTAAGTAAGCAAGCTATTCGTAGTGTAGTATGTATAGTATCATGCAGTTTCTGCGTATAGGATTTATAGCTATGACTATAATTATAGAAATATACTAAATTATATAATGCAAAAATTATAATTGATGCATAGAAAAACATTGGTGTCTAATTTTCAAAAGCCAGTAATGCATATGAGATCAAGATGGGGTGAAAAATAACTTGCATGTAAAAATTTTACATACTTATGATTAATCTTTCTCTTTAACAAATACCATATATGACTTTTATAATTTCAAAAACAGGGAAAGAAATTCAGATTTCACCAATTTTAAACATGCTTTCTTTTCTTGATATTAAACGCCTTCAAGGACAAGAGGGCGTAGATAGAATATAGCTGATTTGTACTTCTACAGGAGATTTTGTATCCACAATTCAATAGAATATATTCATTCTTCTCATCACATCTTTTGAATAGGAGCATCAACTCCCTTCATTCATTCAGTTGCTTATTAATTGAACAAAAATACTCGAGTATCTACTCTGTATTCCTTTTCATGCCGTTCCAGATCTAATATTCTATGATTGTGCTTCTATGGTATATTAAAAAGAAATAAAAGTAGATTATTAATATATTTAGACAAAATGAGGGTGGGGATTGGGGAAAAGTTTACGATGTTTATAAGCAAATAGAATGTACTTAATTTAATATTAATAGAAATATAGAGTTATAAAAGAACTAAATGAGAGATGGAAAAACTATCTAATACTTTTCCCTCTGTAGTTATGGGGTGTTTTTTTTTAATGCTTTCAATGTTTAATTCCCTAAAAATAATTTCTGCGTGGGTTTTATTCACTTCTGTATCCCCAGAACCCAGTAAATTTCTTGGTATATAGTAAATATTCTACATAAACTAGTTAAATTAATTGCCTTAGTAAAAATATAAGGTAAATGTGAAACATTTTCAGAATCATAACATGCTGCATAAGAGGCCACATTCTATGGTAAAAAGAGCAGTAGAGCTCGGAAATCAGCCTCCCTGGGTTCAGAACCACCTTCTACTTGTATTAGGTGTCTCACCCCGGAAGTCAATCAGCTTCTCCGAGGCTTGCTGTCCCCATCAGTAAATTAGCAGGTCTTCGTATTTTGCCTAAACATTTTACATTACTTTCAGAATCAAGTGAGATAATAGACAGTTTTCTATAAACCAATGCTACAAATGCAAAGACATTCACCCAACAGTCACTCCAACAATCACTCCGTCAGCTGGATTCCCATAACACAATGTTAGTACTTGCTTGTATGACCTTCGTAAAGGTCATATATCTTGTTGGCCTAAGATGTTAATCTCTTTGCAAGGAAAGAGTCTGTATCCCACATACTGTACCGATAGGACATAGGAAATTGCTAGGTATATGGTTTTTTAAAGTTTAATTTTTTTTAATGAAAAGAAGTAATTTTTTAAAAGATTTATTTATTTATTTTGAGAGAGGAGAGGAGGGGCAGGAGGAGAAAGAGTCTTAAGCAGACTCCACACTGAGCACAAAGCCCGATGAAGGGCTTGATCTCACAACCCTGAGATCATGACCTGAACTGAAACCAAGAGTGAGCTACTTAACCAACTGTGCCACCCAAGCGCCCCCCAAATTAAGTCATTTTTATCTGATTTACAATGAGATTTTTGATTTACTAAAGAGATATATGCTAGGTGTATGGTTAAATATTTTAATATGTCTTAACAGAAATTAAATACATTTTATTTGACATAATAATGACTTGAGTTACTATAGTGATGTATGTTTATTATTATCACTATAACAAAAAAGAAAATTCCAAATAAGAAAAGGAAAGATAAAACATGGAAAAGACACTTTCAGAATACCACCTCCTCAGAGATAGCAGGTTTTACTCTCTTGGGGCGTGGGTTTCATGACCTTTCTCTGGATGCTTAAAGGACTTCATAGCACACTGAGTCAGTCTGGGCTCTTATACACCAGGTGATTAAAACATTTGGCTGCCTGTATGGCACGTCTAAACTTGGTTTTCTCATCTTCAAGATGAGAATCACAGCACCTACCATGTGAAGTGATTGGGGATTGAGGAGCTAGCAGATGTGAATTGCTTTGTATGCTGCCGATTTTTCCCTATATCTGAGCACCTTCACGTTTCAATGAACATACTTCTTCAACACTGTATTAAGTGATTGCAGAAGAGTCCGGCAGAGCTTACGTAAGGGGATGTGCAGGCAACATGAGATTCCTCTCCAGGCTACCACTTGCAGATTGCTCTGTCCACTGTCTCTCTGCTGGGTGATTTCTCACCTGGATTTTGCTTTTGAGCCTCACTTGCACAGCTGCTGCTTCATGGTGACCATGGTCCGGTTCAGCTTCTGCTTCCTGTAGTGCCTCCTTACAACACACCTATAAAGACAGCAAAACGTGAGCCAGGAATTTATGCTCACCAAGCAAAATGTGTCTGTTGGCAAGTCTCCTGGGCTGCCATCACCTCTGCTCTGCTGAACTGTTAAGATAGACTGGGAAGGGCCAATTTTTTTTTTTTTATTTTGGCCTTAGACTTTTCAAACTACCCAGTGTTCCACTTGGGAAGGGAGTATGAGAAGGTAAGGAATCCAGTATGATAGTGGCAACTCTTACCTTTAAGTCCTCCAGCATGGTGTATTTCTGATAAGTCCTTTAGGGTATGGGCTGCAAGAAGATAATTCTATGTATACTCACCAGGACTGGTTTAAGTCCTAGGAAGCTGTTATTTAAGAAAGTGATTGTCACTTATGTCGGTGACGTGTTCTAGTTCTAAAATAAGTGTGCAGAATCTGTAGTTGGTATATTTGAGTGTGATTCCTGACTTTGTAACTTAGCAGTTGAAAATTCTTCACCTTCTCCAAGCCATAATTTCCTTATATATAGCATGGTTCTAATAATAATATCCACCCACCTTACTCTTGGGGATGTTGTGAGGAAGGAAAGAATCACATCCATAATGTGAGTGTACATGAGTAACTGTTTACAATATTCCAGGCTCCTTCAACGTCTAGCGGCAACATGCGGACTTCTTAAAAATGGTCTGTTCTCCATAATGAATCAACGCAGTTTGGGTGCTTCACCTACCCACTTCTCTATGGGTTAAAGTGTAACCTAGTCACATCAATCAGCATATTCTGTCCTCTGTGCTACTGTGATTGAGGTCAGTTGTACTGGTTTGGGATCAGCCTATCTCAGGATGGCTATCAAAACTGTTGGCGGGGCGGGGGGGTGCTTTCCTGTCACTGGATCTCCTCTGGTCATTAGGTTGTAAGGCCTGTAGCTGCCATGAACCCCATGTAGAGGGACCCTATCTAGACTGAGGCTCAACTTGGAGAAGAACAGTGTTGAGACATGATACTGCCTGAGTCTCTGATCTGCAACAATCTGTCAGCTACATAAATCATTATTTTCACTTTTTTCTTAACCATTGTCTATTGGGTTTTCTATCACTTGTAACTAAATGTGTCCAGACTAAGCATTGTGTTTTTTTTTCCTTTTAGATAAGGAAAATGAGTCTAAAAGAAAGTGGGTTTGTAGTCCAATGCTTACAGCTAGAAAGTGGGGCATCTAAACAGTTTGGTAGAGTGGTTCCAAAAGCCTCGAATTCTTGGGTTCGAGGCTAGTTGCATCACTCATTACCTGTAGGATCTTGGGCAAGTTGCTGATGTGGGAATCATGGTCCATAGTACCTCAGAGGCTTGTTGTGTGAGAAAGTATATATACATATATCAACTATTAGCCATAATAATGGTCATAATGCTAATAGCTAGCAGTTATTTACTATCACTAACAATTATGCAATGATGTTATTTGGGATCCAAATCCACTTCTCTGATTTCTGATCTTGTACTTTTTGAACCATGACTCTTTTATTAGGATGAGTGATATGGGGAGAAAGGGGTAAGGGGTATGAGTCATTGAATGAAGAATGAGGAGATTACAGCCTGGATGACAGGGTTCTCATTGCTATAACCCAGGCCTGAGGTCTTGGGAATCACAACTCAGATGGTGGCAGTGTGAATGGAGTAGAGCAAGGGAAAAGACGTTCCAGGCTTTTGAAGCTTACCCGATTTGCTGGCAGCCATTTGGAAATGCTGCCATAAATCTCCCTGTGCTTCAGCACCACTGGCCTGACCACCTCCCTTGAAAGCTCATCTACTCCTCACTTGTGTGAATTCCTCTGAGGGCAGAGTGGCAGCATGGAATGGCATAGACACCACCTTAAATCACCAGCTTCATCCTCCAGCCCAGCTGCTCGCCTATTTCAGAGGCAGCTTGGAACACTGCATCACTGTCTTTGAGCAGCTTGGGGGACGATGGATGACATGGTCTCAGGCAGGCAGCTGCTGGGACTGTGTTTGTTTCTCCTCCGTGGGAGCTAGGTTCTCCTGGCGTTATCTCATTCCTTAAGAAAAGAAGAGTCGCTTTGACACGAATTCCATATAAAAAGAGGTGGGATCTGAATGATGAATCTCAAAGTGATCACCAACCCCTGCTTTTATTCCCCAAACTTAAGCTAAAACTCAAAATTTATTGTAATTAGTGCAATTCCTGGTCAGGAGCATGGGGTATGTGGTTCAGCAACTACGTCTGAATGCCATCTCTGCTGCTTGCAAACCCTGGTGATGGAGTGTGAATTTCTTATCCATCTGCACTCCAGGCCCCTACCAGCTAATTCTCAAGACTTGTAGGCATTTACTTTTGCCACGGTAGCTTTGCAGAGAGGACCAACCTGAAATTCAATGGCTTAAAACAAAATACTTGTTCTCATGATCACAGGGGTCTGGTTGATGGAGGCTGGACTCAGCCAGGGAGCTCTCAGGCTGCAGCAGTGTCGGCAGCTCTGCTCCTCATTGGCTTAGGTTGCTCTGCTCCACTTCTCATCTCCCTTGGATCTGCAGGTTAACTGGGACCCATTTACTCCTTGGGGTGCCAGAGACAGAAGAGATCATGGAAAACATAGGAGACTTCTTCAAGTTGAGGTTTGGAGCTGGCCACATTGTTACAACTACCCTATGGCAAGAGTGGGGATACAGGCAGTGGATGAAGAACCGAGCTTGCCTAACTCAGAATTGTTGACAGGATTGCATGAGAGGTGCATGGAAAGCGCTTGACACTTTGCAAATAGTAAGACACATACCGAATGGCTCCTAAATTATCTCTTGTCTATTTGGCTAAGCTATAAACACTATACTGGAAATTCCGTGCTGATTTTTTGACTCTTGCTCTCAAATCCATGTCTTATCCTTCCCTTTCTTTGTTCTGAATCACACGGAACATTATGATATTTTCTGTATATCATAGAAAATAGTGTCCCTTGGTAGATTATCCAATGAGAAGTATAAATGGACAATTGGAGGGCAGAAGAAGGGGATACTTGAGTGACAGCCCCCCCCTCCTTGAGTGTCTCTCAAAATGTCTTCATCTCCTCTGTGGCTCCAGCTCCCACTGGCCTGATCCTAATAGCCTTCCAACTCTGTCTCTGGCAACTTCACCTCCAGAACAAGAGGTGATAGTGGCTTCCTGTTCTTAGAATCCATAGATTGATTTGGACTCCATTATTTGGCATCTTAGCCATTTTGTTTGTTTATTTGTTTGTCTGCTTGACTAAATTAAGTCCCTTCAATTTGTAAAGCCCAGCGTTGTTTCCTGACTAAACTCTGACTATATTAGTTTTCTATTGCTCGTAGCAAATAATCACAAATGTAGAGGCTTAGAATAACACCATTTACTGCACAGTTTCTGTTCATCAGAAGTCAGGGTGGGCTTGGCTGGGCTCCCTACTGCAGCTCTGACAAGACTAAAGTCATGATGTTGGACTCTGCTTTTGTCTGGAAGCCCCGGGGACGATTCTTCCTTTAAGTTCATTCAGGTCACTTGAAGAATTCATTTCCTTGAGCTGGTTGGACTAGAGGAATTTCCTCTATTTCCTTGCTGGCTGTCAGCCAGGGTCCACTTTCTGCTCCTCAGGGCTGCCCATATTCCTTCTCACATAGTCCCTCTCCTGTATCCAAACCAGCAACCACACACTGAGTCCTTCTCACATTTCAGATCTCTTTGACTCCTCTTCTGCTACCACCAGAAGCAAGATCTGGGCTTTGAGGGATTTATATGATTACAGCGGGCCTACCTAGATAACCCAGTAGACCCTCCCTACTTTAAGGTCAATTGTGCCGTATCACATAACATAATTATGGGAGTAATATGTTCTCACAATCTCAGGTTCCAGGGATTAGGGTGGGACAGGACATCTTTGGATGGCCAGTGTAGAAGTTCAGTGTATTCCACGGATTAAGACAGAAAGGGACTGCCTTTTCCTGATCTGCAATAGTATTACAGAATATACAATTGCTCTGCTTGGCATAGGTTAGGTTATAAGTAAATATTGTGAATTATTGAGTAGAACTTGGATGGTTTAAAGCATTGTCTAAATCATCCCAAGACTCATAAAATTTAGCACATTGTATACATTCTTTAATTTTGTCAGAGGTCTTGAAAGATACAACCTGATAATGACAGTTGAAACTCCCTTGAATCAGGCTAATAATTAAATTGTAAAGTCAGGTCTCAAAATATCTCAGTAAGTTGAAAAAAAAAAGTGCTTTAAACAAATTTTAAAAGGATGAATGTAAAGTCCTGAATTTAGATTCCTGAAACATCTTTACACATAAGGAAATGAGACTTACCAGTAGCACATATGAAAAATTAGTTGTCAAGTTCAATGTGTATCAGAAGTATAAAATAGCCTCTCTCAAAACTAAAACAATTTAAAGCTAAATTAAAGAAGTATAATGTCAGACTCCAGGAAGGAGATAGCTCTGCACAATTTAAAGAGGATTTAGACAAATAGATCAGGAGGGGGAAAATCATCATATGTGTAGTCTCCAAATCCTGCTGTATGGGTAAGCTTATTCTGATAAAGTTAGGCCCAGGAGACAAACAAGAAATATAAACATTACCAAGAGATGAACTGGCTTGAATAGATCAATGCAGTAAAGAACTCAGAGTTGATGGCAGCAAGGGAACTGGTAGTGACTGCTTAATGGGTCCGACTTTCCTTTTGGGGTGATGACAAACTCTGGAACCAGACAATGATGATGGCTCTGTGACATTGGGAATGTACTTAATGCTACTGAATTGTACATTTTTAAATGGTTAAAAATTTTATATTTTACCACAATATTTTTTAAAAGATCTATTTATTCGATGAGGTAGTGGGTAGGGCAGAGGGAGATAGAGAGAGGGTCTCATACAGACTCCATGATGAGTGCAGAGCCCAACAGGGCTCAATCCCTTAACCCCAAGATCACACTATGAGCCAAAACCAAGAGTCTGTTGCTTAACTGACTGCCCCACACAGACACCCATTCACAATAATTTGTTTTTAATTAAAATGGTTAAATGGTAAATGTGATGCATATATTTTACCACAATAAATTAATCTAATGATGTCAGTGATGCTGCTAAACCTGATTCTGCATTAGAATCATCCAGAAGGACTTGTTAAAATATATACTTGACACTTTACATTGGAGATTTCTATTCAGAAAGTCTTGAGTGATGCTTAATAATTCATATATTTAACAGATATTTATTGAACACCTAATTTGCCCCTGGCATTCTGCTGTCACTGACCTGGAACATGGACCAGTTTTTGGCCCACGGTAACCTCAGTACTTGAGTTTTCTATTAATGCAGGCATTCAAGCAGTGACATTGGCGATGCAGTTTGAGATTAAAAAGTGAGTGAGCCTAGAAGACCTATTATTTCTTGTCCAACTTTCAAAATTATTTGAATTGATAACATTGCAAGAAATCAGTCACAAGTTTATTGTGTATCCTGACTCCAATAAGAAAGTGAAAAATTCTTCCATTTCTTCTTTGTGCAAATAATATGATGCCAAAATTGATCTCAGATTTCAGGGGAAACAGACATACTCATTTTCCCAAATCTCCATTTGAGATGCTTAAGTGACTAATCAGGAGTGCTCAAGAGTCCGTGTAGCATAATGATTTATAGAATGGGTTCAGATGTTGACTCTAGCTTTGACAATTTCTGTGAACTGGGATTTTTCTTTTCGTCTCCGTCTACTAGGTCAGGTTGAAATTGACCCAGACTTTGAGATTGGCATGTATGAGACTTGCTGGGAGTTCTGCTGAGAATATCGAAGAGGGATGAGGAAAGCAGGATTGGGAAGAAAGAGAAGTCAAATTGCCGGGTATTGGCAACAAAAGCTCCAACGATTCCTGTGAGAACTTCTGAGCCAGAATGGCACACCATTACTGTCCTGTCTAGAAGCTGGAGGTTGGGGGTGCGTGGGTGGGTGGCGGTCCATAGATGTTGTTACAAATGGCAAGATTTAATTCTTTTTATGGCTGAATAATATTCCAGTGTGTGTGTGTGTGTGTACATGTGTGTGTGTGTACACACACATATATATATACATATAGATATGTATCCATTCATTAATCAATGGACACTTGGGCTGTTTCCATGTCTTTGCTATTGTAAATAATGCTGCTATAAAAATAGGGGTGCATGTAGCCCTTTGAATTAGCATTCTTCTATTTTGGGGAGAAATACCCAAAAACCCAGTACTGTGATTGCTGGAACGTAGGGAGTTCTTTTTTAGCGTTTTGAGGAACCTCCATACCACTTTCCATTGTGGCTGCACCAATTTAAATTCCCACCAACACTATATAATGGCTCCTCTTTTTCCACAGCCTTGTCAACCCTTGTTATTTCTTGTCATTTTTGATACTAGCCACTCTGACAGGTGTGAAGTGGTATCCCATTGTGGTTTTGATTTGCATTTCCCTGATGATCAATGATATTAAATATATTTCCATGTGTCTGTTGGCCATCTGCGTGTCTTCTTTGGAAAAATGCCTATTCAGGTCCTTGGCCCATTGTATTGGTGTGTGTGTATGTTGGTGTTGAGTTGTTTGAGTTCTTTATACATTTTAGGCATTAGCCCCTTATTGGATATATCATTTGTAATGTCTTCTCCCATTCATTAGGTTGCCTTTTTGTTTTGTTGGTGATTTCAATATTATTCATTTCACTTCATCTAGACTCTCTGGCAACTTTATCTATTCCAGGTTGAAGTCTTCCAAACCTTTCACAGGGTAGATGATGAAGAGAGTGGAGGAAGCATCAATGATCGAGGTGTGAAAAGTTATCTTTAAGCACGCCTCCTTTGTCTCCCATGGAATATTGCATTAAGCCAGGCTGAGTGCAGCAAATAGTTGAGACAAGTTGTAATTTAAAATCCTGGTTTACCAGGAAAGTCTCATTTACTCTCATTATTGCAGTAGAGTTAGTAATTGCACTCCCTTTTAGAAGGATATTGGAGTATCGCAGGTAGAGTGATAGATCATATGATCACCTTATGATCCATACTGTCCTGGCTCTATCCATGTTGGGAATATTCTCGTCTTCCTTTTTCACCAATCGGCTGATCAGTCAGTACTCAACAGAATATTCACTATGTGGTAAACATGTAGATACAGCGATGAATAATGCAAGGCTAGGACCCTTGCCCCCACACGTGTGCTTCCTGGAGTTTGGGGTCTAATGAGAACTATAGACAGTTGGACATTATTAGGCAATATTGTAAATTTTATGGTTGAGAGACATGGGGGCTGAAAGGCTGATGAAGAAGGTGGAAAAGTTTGGATGTGGAGAATGTGAGAGGCCTCTCAGAGGAGTAAAGGAAGGACAATTATTCAGGTAAAGAAAGCAGAAGAACGTCTTCTAAGTCATACTAATGCATTTGGATATTTTCCTAAAGGAAATGTGAAGTTGAAATATTTATAACAGAGTAATTAAATGTTCTATTGTTGGGATCCCTGGGTGGCACAGTGGTTTAGCGCCTGCCTTTGGCCCAGGGCGCGATCCTGGAGACCCAGGATCGAATCCCATGTCGGGCTCCCGGTGCATGGAGCCTGCTTCTCCCTCTGCCTATGTCTCTGCCTCTCTCTTTCTCTCTCTGTGTGTGTGTGTGTGTGACTATCATAAATAAATAAAAATTAAAAACATGTTCTATTGTTTCTCTATATTTATGACTTTATGTCATCCTTGCCAACTGAAATGTTCCATATTCTTCTCCGTATATTCTTCACCTTCTGTTTCTTAAGGTCCACCTTCTGGTGGTAACTTTATTTCCTGGTAAATGTATGTGAATGAATCTTATCTGATCCTTTGACATAATACATCCTAAATTTGTATATCCGTTACCTGGCTGCACGTCTTATTTTTCCTAGTAAGACTTGACAGTGCGTCCATTGAGAACAGTGACCATGCCTAGTAGTTTTTGCATGTAGTAGATTTCTAATCACCACTTACATGGTGATTCACATTCATGATTTCGGCATTCATGATTTCAGCATATACGTGTTAGGTGTTTAGCCTTTGTGCTAGGCAGGTAGAGGTTACCAACTAGGACAGGATCTTCTCCCTCTTCTTAGGGGCTTACACTGTGCTGGGATAGACAAAAGACAAGAGCAGAGATAGAGGCATGGGCATTTGAAAATGCAGGTTTTCTTGTTATTCAGGTATTATGAGACCAACAGATCAGGAGATGACTATCACTGAAAAGGCATTTTGTCACTATCAGCTCCCAAGGGGTGGGGGTATGCACAGTATGCAAGGCCACGTGGGGAAGCACCAGGGTTGGCCAGGAGGTAGAGGCAGCGGGGGGAAAACCACAAGTGAGAGCCTTTGTGGTGGCTTCCATGGGAAAGAACAGGTGACACTGGGTAGGCAGGCTCGGGGTTGGCTAGTCTGAATACTTGCAGCAGGCTCTGTAGTAAAAGAGTTGTATTGGGAGGATTAAGGCAGAGGGATATTGGAGTGTTATAGGAGTCAGCTAGAGGATGTGTGTATGGGGACAGGGGTGCTCTGAAGTTTTCATACAGAAGGCACAGTCATAAATGAGTTTTTGACCCTCTAACAAGACATTTGGCTGACCCTGAGAGGAACAGCTTACCCAAGGTCAGTAAGGCCCCAGATGTCAAAACAAAATAAAAATGCATGCTTAATACAATGGGCAAGAAATCAGAAGAAAGCAGAGAGATAGCCTTTAGTTCTGGATAGAATGAATTCATTATGGGGGAAAAAAATCACCATAGGATCCTGACTTGATGTTAGGCATCATTATGCCACTGAAAATCTAAGTGGCCTTGTACAAGTCACTTCATCTGTCTTTCAGTTTCCCAGCATGAAAAATGAGGATAATGGATCCATGGTTTTCTCCCTGCACTCCCCTACAACCTAACAAAGGCTCTAAGGTGGACTTTAGAGGACCAGCCAGGAAGACTGGTATCTTAGGGTTTTACCCCAGTGTGTTCAGAACGGCAATGCCTTTTACATGCTGGAAGCAAGTGTTGCTAATTATGAGTACATGAATGCACCACCACCCTCGATAAAGAACGAAGTCTGGGAACAATTTGAGGAGGAGATAGCTCTTCTTTTTTCTCCTTCCTAGTTCTCCTTCTGTTAGTGCTTGGGAAAACATCCTGAGAATCTGGATGGTAAAAGAGAGGATATTCTGGGCTGGAGCAGATGGCCAAGGTAAGCAGAATCCTCTGTGATGGCTTCAGTGAGTGCCAAGAGCGTCCTCATGAGTAAACCAATCACATGCTGCAATTTGCCTACGGCAGAGGACTCTCAATGAGCTCTTCCCTACATCTGTCTCTCGGTATAGCTGTCTACCCCCTCTGCACCATTCATCCATTGAAGCCAGCAGTAACCCCCCGATCACTAATTCATGCACTGTAAAGTGATAATCTAACCCACCATAGACTTGCCCACTGGGCCGGATTGCTGGGAGGCACAGCAATGGGCTCCCCCTAAAAAAATCATTGAAAGTCCTCTCCATTCTCCATTCCTATTTCTGGTGCCCTAGTTTATTCATTATTATCTCTCATCTGATCTATTTCAGTGGTCTCCTACCAAAGGTCTGCCCACCTCCACTCTCTCCTCCAAATCCTCTCCAACATCCCAATAATGCAATACTCTCTTTAAATACTCTTTCCTGGCTCTACATTTACATCACCATAAATTCCATAGGGCCTAGATCTTCCGTGTGTTGACTTTAAGATACCTCGTTAATCCTTACCAATTTAAGCTTTAGCTCTACTGGATGATACTTCCACTCTTCTTTCTCATGTATCCAAGTATGAGTTATCTTTTTCTTTTTCAGTCTTGTAAATATTGACTTTGCCCATAAAACTGTTCCTGTTAAAAGCCACTTACCCTATCCTAGAGGTTAATTTGTATTCTAGGTACTTGCTTACACATCAGTGGGTCCCCTCCAGAAACAAGAGTTAGATAGTTTTCTAAAACTTGTGTATTGTTTAGAGTTGAAACTTGGTCTATGATGCAATTATATAAAATTGATTTGGTAAAATTTGAGGATCACTTCAATTTCTAGATTTCAAAGATACACTACTATTATATATTTCTTTTATCCATTTCTCTATGATATTTCTAACCAAGACAACTCAAGTTGGATGGCTAGTGAAAGACCGTATTCTCCAAAATATATTCTTTCCCTACCAACATAGGGCAGGGAGCAGAGTATCAACCCTTTATTTCCTCCTCCATTCCCTCCTTAAATCATTCCTAGTTAGGCTTTATCACCAACAAACTTCTAAAATGCTATGTTTATCAGTTATTCCCAAATTGCTCTATTAAATAGTCACCTCTCTTTCTCTTATTCAGACTCTCAGAACCATTCCATTCACTTGGCCAGTTTCTCTTTTGTGAGGAGTTTTTTTTGTTTTGTTTTCCTTTAGATTCTTATACAACATATTCTCCTGGTTTCCATCGTACCTCACTACCTTGTCTTTGCCAGTTACCTTTGTTGTTCACTCTTTCTCAGACTGATCTCTAGTTTTCGATATGGCTGATGGATCAATCTGGCCATCTTTGAACTCCTTGGCTCAGTGAGCTCATCCAGTTGTACAGTTCCAAGGCCTTCATTATCTGCTTGTGGATCACCACCATTGTTTTATCTCTAGTACTGACTTTAGCCACAACACTCTCATATAAAAGATCTTTCTAAATATTTTCCTTGGATATGAAATACCATGAATTATTTTTTAAAAAAATGTTAAGCCTTTGCCCAATTCACAACTTGCTCTTACCTTAGTTTTCTCACTTTAGTGTGTGACCCTCTGGCCCTAAAATCTAAAAATCACTCTTGATTTTCCCCTTTAGGATCCCATCATTCTATCAACTTAATATTTATCATAATATTGCAAATTAATTCACTTTTTTAAAAAATCTCCACTATTATTGCCTTAACCCATCATCATTTCTTGGGATCTATTTTAATTCTCCTTATTGGTCTTAATGTTTACACTCTTGTCCCATAAAATTCATTCTCCACACAGAAGCCAATGGGATCTTTTCAAAATATACACCACATTGTATAGCTTACCTATTTAAAATCTTCCAGTTGTTTTCATTGTAACTAGGGTAAAATCTAAACTGTTCATCATCATCTGTAAATAGATTATGAGACCCCTTAAAAAATCAAGAGACTGATTATCTTTTCAGCATGTCTTACTCATTCTTTGCTTTCCTTATTGTGTTCTAGCCCTACCCTCTATCCCTCAAATAAGTCCAGTGTTACTGTAGTACTATGACCTTTTACTAGAATCCTTTCCCCTCAGATATTTCAGGGCTATTCTTTCCTGTCCTTGATATGTCAGTGGCACCCACAATCATCCAAATTAAAGTTTGTCTATCATATCATCATTTTTATTTTCTTCAAAGCACTTATCACTATTTAAATTATTTATTTACTTATTGGTTATTTCTCACTTCCCCTGATTAGATATAAACATTATGAAGTCAAAGACATTGAGTCTTGTGCCTGACTTACTGTAGGTACTACTCATTTATTATTTGTTGAGTAAGTAGCTAGTTAAGGACAAGATTTTGAGAGCCTTAGAAAGTTGGATCCAAGTCCTAACTCTTCCATTTCCAACTGTTATGACCCTGGAAAAATCACTTTGACTTTCAGAGACTTAGTTTCTTCATCAACAATGCAAAGATGCATTTTTACTGCGATGGTAAAATGAGACTGTGCTATGGAAGCCCTTATTGTACCCCAACCAGAGAACACACTCAAAAATGAAAGCTTATTTTATTATTTTTGTAACTACTACCATTGTTATGTTATCACTAGTGCCTCAACACCTAATCATCTCATCATTGTTTTCACTTCCTTGGGTTAAGGCTTATGCACTTCAAGATGTGAATGTTCCATGCACAAGGTGATAACATCATTGCCAATCATCACCTCCTTCTAATCCTTTTTTCAAAGCCTCTTGTATGAGTGCCCAAAACCAAAGCCCTGAGCAAGTAATGAGCTTAGCCTAGCCACATCAACTTTTGGGAGGACTACGCTCAACTTTTGCTCTACATTCCCCCACATCTCAGAAATTGAAAATAAAACTCTCATTTTTCCTGGAAGGAAGATCAAATGACCCCTACACATTATGAATAACTTCAAAATGAGATTTGTTTTTGTTGTATCAATCAGTTAGCAGTTGGTACATAATAAACTACTCTGTAACTTAGTGCCTTAAAACAGCATGCACTTAATTAGCTCATGAGTCTAGGTTTGGCAATTTAGGCTAGACCCAGTTGGTGGCTCTTCGGCTATTCCTGGCTTGGTTCACTCATGCATCTGTGGTGAGTGCTGGTTACATAGGCAGCTTTGTCCCCAGGCCTTGACTGGTTGTCAGATGGGGATGTCAGGGGCACTTGGGTTCCATGCTTCTCAATTTCCAGCAGGTTGGCCTGGGTTTATTTGTATATTGATAGTAGCTTATAAGAGCAACAGGAACAAAAGCTATAAGACTTTGTAAAACCTAGGCTTCTAAGTGCCACACCATCTTGTCCTCCGCACTCTGTTGGCTAAAGCCAGTCACAAGGGCAGGGAAATCAGTTTCACTTCTTAATGGAAGATAATCCAAAATATTGTGGGTTATTTTTTTGTAACCTACTACAATCCAATGGCCTGAGGAAAGTATGAGAGATGTTAGCAAACCCAGCAATTAGCTACGAACAATCTGGAGCATTTGGCTACTGCTATTTCTCAGGTATTGTCACATAGCTCACCCTGTGTACTACATCTCCTTAGTGGAAGCCCTTCCATACAGCTGTTTAGAATAAATGCCCATTCCCATCTGCCTTTTGCTTCACTGGCTTGTATTTTCCACTTTTACCCAGTGGCTAATGTTCTTATCTTTCTTTGTATTTAACTGTTTTGTTCTGTCAATGATGTAAAAACTGTCCTGTTTCTTTATCCCATCCTTTATGATATTCTCACATATTTTCTATTCTGTTCCTTCAGGACTCTACTAGAAAGTTACTGCTTAACTAATAATTCATTCAACTATATTGCTAGCTAATGATGATTTACCGTTCTTGGGTCAAATCGGGAATTTTGTCTTGGTCTACAATTTACAAAGTGTACTTTTTTTTAAAGATAATTTCAAGCAAAGTGATGAGGCTAGGGAAAGAAAAATGTGGGATGAAAGGATGGCATTTTAAACTTGGGAAAAGAGTAACTTTTTTTGTGTGTAAAGTTTATTCTGTTTCCCAGGTTCCAGGAGTTGTGGTGGTATTAAGACTTTCAAACAATAATGACACATATTACAAAGATCTTTCATTATCTTCCCAAAGAGCCCAAGGGAAAACCCAGTTCTCTCTATACAAACCACATGCCTAGGTAGGTCCAGAGCACCTGGTGTGTCCAGTACTCAAATTAGTCAAACTCAGGATTTGGTGTCCTGTGGCCAAGTATCTAAGCAATCAAAAAAAAAAAAAAAAAAAAAACAGATTGAAATTACTGGGGTTTAGGGTGTAATATGAAGAGACCAACTGGGCTAAGAGATGGTTGGTTGATGGGTTGGAGCTGGCTGGCTGGCTGCCTGAAGCAGATGGGGACCCCACTGGTGTATGGCCTTCTTCCCAAAGGCAATGGTACATGTAGTGGCTGTGGACAGAGGCCTCTTTTTCAGTGATACAGTCAGTGTCAGCTGGCTGAGTTCAACCAGTCAGAGCAACATGCCATGCAAGCACAAGCTGTAACCCCAGAGGGTTCAGCAGAAGGGTTCCTAGCGAGTGGGTAGTCATCCTTCACACAAAATGTAACACACTTTACAAAGCACAATTCGTTATCTTGTTATAATGAAGGATTGTTTTGTTTTATTTTTATCAACACATCATAAATGAGAAAATTGATGAGCATTTGCCCAAGGTCACCTAGAAAGTACCTGAGCCAGGTCTAACATCTAGACATCCTGAATCTGAGATACAATCTCCTCTCTGCAGATGAAGGAAGCTGGCTGCAGGAGTGACAATGGTGAATAATGGAGAATGCCGTTCTTATCCAATGTGGACACCATAAGGGAGAATGATCAGAGAATACCTTCAGACAGTAGTCCCTCATCATCTGATGTGGGGTTTTATTAGGCATAATCTCTTTCCAGTAAGAGAGATTTTCCCACTTTGATGATATAACAATCAAAAAGTGAGGAAGAACAAATTACAGTCAGCAACATATAACCTAAGTACACTCATCAAAAGTGATGGAAACAGTTATTTTCTCTGCATGCCTGAAATATTTTTGTCCTGTGAAACAGGATAATGTCTCTGGTGGATTAAAGATGACCAAAATTATTTTTCATGCTTCCCTTGAGAATTGGAGTTTATTGTCCCTTGCATTGTAATTGTGCTTGCCCCATGATTACTTGCTGCAAGAATGAGGAAGAAGTGACGCTATACCGATTATAGGCATACCTTTTAAGAGGGCAGGAAGTGTTTGCTTCTTACCTTTTAAAACACTTTTACTTGGCCTGCTTTCTCCTGCAACCCAGCTGCCATGGTCTGAGAAGCCCAAGCCACAGAGTGTCCATGTGTTGCCACAACAGCCCAAATGAACTCATCATCAACAGCCGGTATCAAATGCCAACTGTGAGTGAGCCATCATTAGAATTCTAGTCAAATCAAGCTTCTAGCCGACCATAACCTCAGTCACCATCACGTGAAGCAGATACAGAAAACCATTCAGCTGAGCCCAGGCAATCCATATAATCATAAAAGATAATCATATTGTTTTTGTTTTAAGCCAGTAAGTTTTGGAGTGGCTTGTTATTCAGGAACAGATAACTAAAACAAAACTTAGGTGTGATGCTATTTTAAAAATATGTGAGTATCTGGCTTTGGCTTTGGAACTAAGTGCTTGTCAGAATGTCACAGTGCTTCAAGGAAACCCTTAAGGAAGATTGGAAGGGCAGGGGAAAATGTGCATTTGAGTCTGAGAAAATGATTATTCATGTCATTAGTAGTGAAAACTCGGCAATGCTATCAGCTAAGGTAACATATAAAGTAGGACGTAAACTTAATGAACTTGTGGATTTAGCTGAGTATTTACAGGCAGAATAATGTTAAAGGGGCCACTAATTTTTTTCAGCTACATGTAATAATGTCCAGATTTAGATGAATTACAGAAGGGATTATTGAATCTAGAGAAACATTTTTAACTAGCACTTTCTAGGTTCAACAATAAGTGATTCCATCCCCCTACCCTACCTTGTCACTACCCTGCCCCTTGTCACTCTCAGAAAAAGACTCCCAAAGTAGTGAAAAAATGTCCTTAGGGCAAAGGTCAAGCTTAAGGCACCATGTGGTCCCAATGTCATGTCTCAAGGGTGCATCTTTTAGACGCTTTGTTAGGGTCTTAGAAATATGTAAGGCAGTACCTTTCAGCCAGGCAGTGAGTCTTCTTCTTCTTTTTTTTTTTTTTTTAATTGGAGTTCAATTTGCCAACATATAGCATAACACCCAGTGCTCATCCTTGATGGGCAATGAGTCTTCTAATACTTTAGAGATCCCTTATCTTAGACCATTTCTGCTAGGAATGAAGAATTCTAAGAATCTTAATGGTGTTGTTCCACAGTATTCTCTGATTTTCAACCTGAGGTAGGAAGGGGCCACTCTCAGAATGATTTCTGGGTTCAGATTTTTGGATAATGGGTTAACATAAACTTTGGCTTATGAAGGGAATTATAAATTGACACACAGGAACATATACAATTTTTTAAAAGATTTATTTATTTATTTATTTATTTATTTATTTATTTATTTTTTGTAAAAGATTTATTTATTTGAGAGAGAAAGAGAGTGAGAGAGAGGAAGGGAGGGGCAGAGGGAGAGAGAAACTTCCATAGACTTTGTGCTCAGCACAGAGCCTGATGCAAGGCTCAATCTCAGGACCCTGAGATCACAACCTGAGTTGAAACCAAAAGTCAGACACTCAACAGACTACACCACCCAGGCGCCCCTACATTCACAATTTTAACACTTATGTTGGGCACTCCATCTAAGCCCAAACCATAAGGATCAGCTGGCTGTATGCAAATACTCTGGTTGACAGCCCCAGCTGAGCTCCCAGCCAACAGCCAACACCAAACTTCAGGCACATGAATAAAACATCTGAGTTTGAACCCAGTGAATCACTGAGACAACTGTATCACAAGCCAGCGTTACCCAGAGCAGAAGAACTGCCTGGCTGACTCCAGTCATTCCAAAGAATTGCAGTTATTTTTTAGCCATACAGTTTTGGGATGCAGTAGTAGACAACCAAAACAACAAACAGCTTCCATATTAAACTATTTCATCTTCTACTGTGAGAAAGGTAGAGAAACTCATGCTCAAGGTCGATATTACAAAGTAAACCCCTAGTTTTACAGATGCATACATCCTAAAGAGAGTGAAGCAGCTTTACCAGGTTACAATTCTTAGTGTTTGGACTTGCCCTGTAACTCATACTTTTTTTGGAACTCCCTCCTAATATTTGTTTGTTTGTTTTTTTTACCTCCTTTTTGGCCATTCTTTGACTTCTAGTACAGATTATAGTATATTAGAAAAGTTCACCCTAATTCTACTCTCCTACCTCAGGCTTGTCCTACAAATCATGAGAGCTCCACCTCACCTGGCCCTACCATCCAGAAGAAGTACTGGGACTCAGACATTTGTATCTATCACCTCTATCTGCAGCAGTAACTTGTTGCCAGGGAGGTAGTAAGTTCCTGACTTGAATTCAGTGCCTGCTAAGTCCATCTGTCTCTTTTTCTTCACTATCTCAAGCAACATGTGTCCAAGAAGTCTTCTGCATGACTTGGTGGTCAGCAAGTATTTATTAACTATCTTCTACATGGAAGGCATTTTGTTAGGCAGAAATAGAAGTAAATATATTGAAATTCATAGAAAGCTCTTAGAAAAAAGAGCACATACATTTAAATTATACATAAAAGTAGATACACATTGTGTACATGCACACCAATGTAATGACTAATTTATAAACAGTGACATGATGTAAAAGAATGTTTTTTTGTGAAATTAAAAAGAAATGTCAGAAAATACATACACAACTTCCATGTAAGTGTGCACATATACACACACGTATACACATGCACCTTCTATACAATTTTTTTTTCCCCTGAATTATGAGAGAGTGACCAAAAAGTCCTTTTTCAAGCTGAAAAAGTTTAGAAATTTTTTGGCCCATCGATAACTCAGAACTTAAATGGAAAAAATCATACTTCAGGGTTGACAGCTGACTAGAACCCCATGAGGGATTGTCTCCTACTAAACTCCAAGATGGAAAAGAAGGGAAAAAAGGAATATAAATTGCATGAACCCAGGAAAAATTGCTTCTGAATTGTGGCTGTTAACTCCATCCTGTTGTGTGATCATTCACATCTACATTCAAGCAGGCTTTTCTAGTTCCATATAATCTTAACATATTGAAGCAAAGCTCACCACATGGAAATTTCCAGACAGTTCAGTTCAAATTTCCTTTCAGAAATTTTTCTTGACTGACCTCATGAAGTACTCCTTATTTTAAACATCAGTGATGCACTGGGTATTATATACAACTGATGAATTATTGAACGCTACATCTGAAACTAATGATGTGCTATATGTTAGCTAATTGAATTCAAATAAAGAAATGAATGATTCATGCATACATGTGAACTTTGGTTTTTAATAATAACAAATTATAATAACTCTTAATAAATGTTCACTCTGTACCAGTCACCATTTTCACATATTAACTCATTTAGTTTCCCCCTAAATACAGTAGGTTTAATAAATGAGGAAATTGAGACAAAGAAGAGTTAGTTAACTTTACCAGAGCCTACTATCTGAGGAAATTCCAATAAGGATTGCAATAATCATCATTCACAGAGAATCCACTTAGTAAAGGATAGTTCTATTTCCCCAAGTCAATAAGGTAACTGAGAATCTAAGAGGTTAAGTAGTTTGTCCAGGATCATGCTGGAAGGAAGCAGTGAAGCCTGGGTTTAAAAGTCCAAGTCTGTCTTTCTGATATACTGTGAATACTTTAAAAGAGAAATATTGAATCTCCCAAATTATAATCTGCAATAGGTGTTTACCATATATAAATGAATGAATGAGAAGCGATTGTATAATTATTAGGGGAGAGGGTTAGAGGTCGATTTACATAACTGCTGATGTGTTGACCAAATTATGATCTTTTCTTCTTGTGAGATTTCCTGAGAATAATGAAACAAAGAGATATGAACAACACAATTCCTATTTGGTTGTCTAGGATAAAATGCTGTGAGGCAGGAGCTTCACAAACATAACAGTGCAGTCAATTTGCAGCCATGTGAAGATGTTCTAGGCCTTTAGGACATCCCAGTTGTTGGCTTTTTTAGGACCAATAAAGATTAATTTTTAGGGATGCCTGAGTGACTCAATGTTTGAGCGTCTGCCTTCAGCTCAGGGCGTGATCTCGGAGACCCAGGATCGAGTCCCATATCTAGCTCCCTGCGTAGAGCCTGCTTCTCCCTCTGCCTATGTCTCTCATGAATAAATAAAATATTTTTATAAAAAGATTAATTTTTACTTAAATTTTTTTTCTTTGTATAATGGTGCACTTTTTGTACAAAGAACTTACTTATGTCTGCATCAATGCAGTTCAAATGTGAACATTTCTACTGGAAAAGATCTCCATATCTAGGGGTGAGTGAATGTGTTATTGGTGTGAGCACTTTCTTTCTTTCCTTTTTTTTTTTTAAACATGTATTATGTTGGGAGGTAGAATTAAATTAGGTATTATGTGAAAAAAAAATTAAAAACATGTAGAACTTTCAAATCCTGGTCTTATTTGGGAACTTACTCTAAAAATGTTCATAGCATTAAATACATGCTATAACCCCTGTGTACCATGTTGTTTTGTTTTGTTTTGTTTGTTTTTGGTAAATAAGAAGGTTTGCCATAGATTATCTAGAATGTTGGTTCTTGCTATGCATCTTTTGTTATGGTTAAGAACATGGGCTCTGAGATCAGGAAGTTCATAATTGACTCTGATATTTCCAGCTATCAGATCCTGGACAAATCGCTTAAACTCTCTGGGTATTTGTTTCCCCATATCTAAAATAGTGGTAATTACAGCTATCTCTATGACATGTTGGTAGAATTAAGAAGTGAGATAATGCATATCAAATGTTTATCTTAGAACCTGATTCATGGTAAAGGATTTACAGCTAAGGTTGTACATGTAATATGATTACTATCGTAAATTGAATGTATAAATTTCTGGTTATTAAATATGGGTAGGTGGAGGTTCTTTAAAACCTAAAAATAAGCCAACAGTCTCATAATCTCTACCTAAAACAAAATTTACTGGTAGATGGATCATATATTTTTGTATTAGCATTTGTATTTAGGCAGATTTTAAGTAGATTACATAGTTTTTTTTTTACTTAGACAGAACTGAAGATCCTTTGAAGATGAAAGAGAGAAGGAGTAGCTAAACATCATTGTGCTCTAAGACTTGAAGTCTCCCTGCTAAATGTCACAAATTTCAGTCACTGATCACATACAAACATCACTCCTGCAAAAGAAAATTAGCCTGATTTAAAATATATATATATATTTAGGTAAACATTCCCAGGAGGTTTCTGAGAGCACAGTAGATCTAATGATTTGAATAAGTCTTGAGTGTCCATAGTGAAAAGATAAGAAGAGATAAATCGAATGTACATGTAATACAGATCCTCACCTGAGGATATCATTTTCAACTTATTCTCTAGTTTCCTATTTTAGGAATTACGAATGAGGAAGAGAGGCAACTGAAGGGAATTTTAACCTCTTGCCCTCCCTTCCTGCAATGCCTGTACGTTTCTCCCATCTCCCCAAGCTATGTATATCTTCGTGGAGTCACTAACAATATGTTGCTAAAGGAAGAAGAAGAGGAGGAAAAAGGAGAGGAAGAAGAAATGTGACACTTTAGAACTTAAAAAGCATTTTCCCAGTCAATGGCTTACTTAATTTATACTGATTGCACATATTCCATTTAGATCAGCAGTTCTCACAGCGCGCCCATCCTCCACCACCATTATTGATGGTGTGCCCATATGCTACAGGCCCTCGTGAGCATTGACCAATTACAGAACTAATTCTCTCCTTTCCTCTTCTATACAGAAGCACAGAAGAATGTAAGTTAGTGTATGGTGAGCCTCTCTTGCCTATATTTGATTCAGTTTCAAACTTTAGATGTTTATTTATGAATTACCTGCAAATTGAAATCTTACTTTCCTAAATTATTTATATCAATTCTCATTTAATCCTCTGAGGTAGAGATTAACATTTTTTTGTGACATAAATAGCCTCACTGTCCAACCAAATATGCTCGCCTCTTGCATAGAGTATGTATGTGTTTCCTGCAGCTGCTATAACAAATTACCACACAATCAGTGAGTTAAAATGATGGAAATTTATATTCTCACAGTGCTGGAGGCCAGAAGTCTTAAATCAGTTTCACTGAATGGAAATCAAGGTGTCGGTCAGGGCTGTGCTTACTCTGGAGGCTCTATAGGAACAGAAGACTCCGTTCCTTGCCTCTTTTATTCTGGTGGCATCTGTTGTTTCACTAGGTTATTAGGCTATGTTGCTGGATGAGACAAGTCAGTCAAGGCATGGAAGTACTACCCAGGGCTAAGACCAGTACTTGATTCGAGGTTGTGCAAAAATGACAAGATGTGCACCAGGCTCAAGAGGAGAGAGCACAGAAGATCCAGCCCTTCCTATATGTTAGTTGCTTATGGTTAGCGGATCCATTCTGCAGCACTGGTTACACACTGCTTCCTGCAGCAGAAGGGCCCTTACCCTCGCCTTGTGGAGTCTGAAATAAAGAAAGTCGGGGTTGTGCCTGAGTATAGATACATGAATTGCTAAGCAGTTCCAAGAAAAGTTTGTATGTGTCCCATACAGAGGGAAAAGTATCACAGTGCCTGCGTCCTGATCTCTTTGTATGTAATGCAGTTTGTGAGCTTGCCAGGGTGTTGTAAGCAGAGCGCTAGATTGTGAGCCGAAACACAGGGAAGGTGTCGGGCTGCCCTTAGACTCATCCCTCATAGCTGGCATTTCTTGACTTGTGGTCACAGCACTCCAATCTCTTCCTCTCGATTATATTGCCACCTCCTTTTCTGTTCATATCAAAACTCCATCTGCTGTCTCTTTAGGGTCTAGCAGATAATCCAGGATAAACTCCCCATGTCAAAATCTTTTTTTAATAGCATGTGCAAAGTCTCCTTGTCTTTATGAAGTAAAATTGATAGGCTTCAGGGATTAGGGCTTGATATTTTTGGGTAGCCATTATTCAGCATAATGTGGAATAGAACCATCCCTTGGAAGCAATGATTCAATCAGATTTCCTCATTCCCCCCGATACCTTTACAACTAGGTATAGTTATGGGACTAGCTATTGTCAATGGAATGTAAGTAAAAGTAAGACTTTTCAGGAGAAGGACGATCTCTTTCATGTTCTTTCTCCCCTTCAGCTGGGTTGTTACAAATGATCATAAGGTCCTAGCAGGTGGTGGGGCCATGAGCTATAGGGATCCTGCCTTGCTGAATCACTATATGGAGGAAAGGTGTCAGATGATAGAAACAACACACTTTTGATGTACAGTGTAAATGAGGGGGAAAAAAACCCACAAAAGCAAAAAAGTGTACTCTATGTTTGAACCACTGTCGATTTATTATAACAATTAATCCTATTCTAATTTATGTGACCCTTATTTTAGCTATGAAGGAACTGAAGCCCATAAAAGCTAAATAACATTCTCACATTCATACAATTAATAGTTAGCACTGCCGAGATTTGAACCAAACAGAGAAGCCTTATTCCTGTGCCCAAAGTTTTAACCACAGTAACAACCACTGTCTTATCTATTATATCAAAAATTCCACATTGAACACCCATTGGTAGGTCCTTATGGGCCCTATGTCAAAATTTCTGACCATGTACCCTGTCCACTGAAGGTTATGGAGCACATGACACCTAAGTCGAGAGTCATGATAGTTGTCTCTCTCTCCCTCTCTCTCTCTCTCTCTCTCTCTCTCTCTCTCTCTCTCTCACACACACACACACACACACACACCATTAGATCATGGTTTCCCTCCCGTATAGCTAGAGAAATGATCAACATTATATCTTTACATTTGCAGCCAAGGCTGACCTTGCTCTGTCACCTGATTTTTTAATCCCACTCTCTGCCTGAGTTCCCCACCAGCATCCTTGCTTCAGCACATCTCCCTGCTGCTACATCTCACTGACTCTGGACCTTGTCAGCCTGCCTTTCTTTCTCTTTTGGATGACCTTCTTGGACATGACTTCCAGCCCTGCTGACTTACAGAATCTGCCAGTTCAGTCTCGTTCAAGTTTCAGGTCTGGCTCATGATGCTTAGCTTAGTCTGTGGGTATAGAAGCCCTGAAACCCATGTGCATAGAGAGCCTGCCTTTGAAATACTGCACTGAAGTGAGTTGAAGGAAGTTGGGGGACAAACCAGGAATTCAGTATCCAATATTGATTTAAACAAAATCAAACAAATAAATAAAATAACTCAACGTTATGGCTTTAGGACAGAAACCAAGCCTGAGCTGTATGTACACTTTAAGTCTTGAGACGGGGTAAGTATGCTGATGATATGTTCTAAGAAAAAATACCCAATTGTCATAGCGTAAAAATGGACTTCAGTGCATTCACCTAATCAGTGCACGCAAGATATCCCTTCACAAATTGAAGATTTTATAAGTGATTCTTCTCAAGTAAGTCAAGGTACGAGCATCTGGGTGGCTCAGTCAATTAAACATCTGTCTTTAGCTCAGGTCATGATCCTGGAGTCTTGGGATAAGGTCTGTGTCGGGCTTCCTCTCTGTGGGGAGCCTGCTTCTCCCTCTCCTGCTCCCCTGCTTGTGCTTGCACTCTCTCTCTCTTTCTCTTTCTCTCTCTCTCTCTCTCTCTCTCTCTCTGTCAAATAAATAAAATCTTTAAAAAAAAGTCAAGGTAGGTACTCTTTGGTACTGGAAATGTGCTGCCCATATAAGAAGCTGGCAGCGAAAAGCATCGTCCCTGGTTGTCTATTAGTTTTCAGAACCTTTGGGAAATATGGAAATGTACATGGTGCTAAGAAAAGAAACAGTCTTATATCAACTTTAAAACAAAGGCAACTAAAGTGAATAATAAATTTTTTAAAAAGCCCAAACTCATAAAATAATCTCAATAATTTGTTTCCCAGTTGGTTCCTCAACTCTGGGAGTGCTACATCAGCATTGATTTTTTTTTTTAAAGTAATATACTGACATCAATAAAAGGGGCTTATTTTTATATTAAATGAAGATTATCCTACTATCCTACAACAACAGCTGTGATCACTTTCATCTGAACTGATTCTCAACTGATGCTGTATAAGTATCAGCCTTAAGAAACTTTAGAGTTAAAAAATAGGTCAACCTTCATCCACAATTCCCTAATGCATAATCACTTGCCTATTGTGCCCTTTAATTCATAGCTCTTCACCATGAGATTGGTTCCTTATTTAATATGAAGTACACAAGAGAGGGTGACTAGACATGAATCCACTTAATCTTCCAAGCCTGGCTGTTTCTCAGCTCACTTTTTAAAAATATATTTAATTAATATATAGTATAGTATTAGTTTCAGAGGTGGAATTCAGTGATTTGTCACTTCCATATAACAGCCAGTGCTCATTACACCACGTTCCTTCCTTAACGCTCATCACCTAGTTAGTTACCCCATCCCCCCACCACGTCCCATCCAGCACCCCTCAGTTCGTTTCCTAGAGTAAAGAGTCTTGTACGGTCTGCCTCCTTCTGTGTTTCCGTCTATTCTTCCTTCCCTTCCCCTATGATCCTGTTGTGTTTCTTCAATCCCACCTATGAGTGAAATCATATATTTATCTTTGACTTATTTCACTTAGCATAATACCCTCTGGTTCCATCCACATCATTGCAAATGGCAAGATTTCATTCTTTCTGATGGCTGAGTGATAATCCATCTCATTCACACACACACACACACACACACAGCACACCTTCTTTATCCATTCATCTGTCAATAAACATCTGGGCTCTTTCCATACTTTGGCTGTTGTGGACATTGCTGCTATAAACATTGGACAACTCCTCAGGGATTGCTAAGAATCCTTATAACTCTCAAATAGTAAAATAAAGCAACAAACACATACACTCATATAAATACGCCCGATGCTATCTCAGTGACTGCAGTACTTCATCACATACTGCAAGGGTTCTGGAGTGATGATAAGGAGGATTCAGAAGAGACTTAGGCAACGGGAAGTATTAGCAACTTGGAATTTTTTGTGTCAAGCTACTGACTGCCCCATAGTCTCTACTCTCAGCTCTGATCTTGCATTTGTACCCACATCTCCCTCGGATGTAGTATTCTCTGCTTCTCACTTTAATGCTGTACCTGGGAGTCCTCAGAACTGTACATGGTTTCAAGTATAGATTCTCTTTGATGCTATGTAGATTAAAATTTATCTATGACTTTTCATTCTCATTTTGGTGCTCATAGCTTAAAAGGGCACTACCTGATGTATCTGGAAAAACAACTATCCCTGGGGTCTTCTGGTAACGGGGACCTCATTATTTTTCCTGGCAGTTCATATATAGGATAGGGGATGAGGCAAGTCTGGTTTCACTTACCTATCTTTGTTTGAAGGAGGGAAAGGAACTGACTTACATTTCCCTAACCCATACTGGATATTAGAGATTATTACCCCCACTGCTGTTCCTAAGAACAGCAAATGAACATTGTGTAGAACTCAGTTTTTCATCAGGACTAAGTCACTAGGCTGATGGAATATTGCTTTTTGGAGATAAATTATGCTTTTAATTTTGCAAATGCATCTGGAGCTGCAAAGGCACACACATCTAGAAGTAAAATTAAGAGCAATGCCTTAGATTAGGAAGCATCTTGATTTGCATTCTGCTGAGCAGGACCAATGGGCAAGGAGTGGCCTGAGTCCCTCATTCTCTAGTATTTAACATTCTGTGTCTCAGTGACTATGGTGTTGTGTTTTATTTTCCGAAGTCCTCATAGCAGTATGTTTATTGGCCTTTAATTAAAAAATATACTCTAATCAATAATATAAAGGAATGTTGCTCAAGAGCTTTTTATTCTGCAAATATGTGTTGCAATATGAAGCAGGGTTGTGGGCTTGTTTAAGTGGCAGCACATTTCTCTCAAATCATGTACTTGATTTTCTTGAAGGTTCACAGACAGCAGGAGATAAACTATCAACTTTAAATTTTTCTCTTTATTTTTTGGTTGCTATTAGTAATAAACTAAACCATTTAAAATGGCAAAGGACTGTCTGGTTATGAATTGGAAGTGGGTAGAAGCCCATTCTCTTCCTGTCTGAGCTCCCTTGATTTCTTCCTCTTTGAATGAAAGACAGGATAAAAAATCAAAATATAGCCATACTTATCTACACACACCATATGTTCATGCATAAATTAAACATATTTACACAGATACATACATAATACATACACACATGCACAGCTATATATCCATGTACGTAGGGATGTGTACTGTATTCATATACTTGTGCGTATCCTAGACCCCATACATACAGAAGCTCTGAGGCATGTAGTTGTATATACACATTCATACATAAAAGCCATGAAGCATTTCTTTCTGCTCTAATGCCCAAGCCCAAGTCCACAAAGCCCACCGATGGGACTTTTAATCCAATTCATTCTTACTATAACACTAATTAAGTAGTTCTCTCTCTCTCTCTCCTCACTTGTGCAACCTCTATTTCTTCTCCCTAGGATTGAAACATATCAGTTGCTATCCAAATTCAAGTGCGCATGTGGCTGTCGTCAGGAATCCATTTTTCATTAGTGTGAGTGACCAGTAGTATGATAAGCATCTCCAGCTGCTGGACGAGAGTCAGTTAGATGCTGTCTAGTAAATCATAAATCATTACTGTGTTAATGAATTCCCTCTCAGGACAGCAGAGAGCTAATCTCTGTAGGTGTTTAATTGAAAAACAAATGATGATGTGAAACCCTCTTTAGATGTGTTCAAGTCTTTTTGGTGCTGCTTAAAAATAATCTATTGTTAACTTTTTGAGGAACCTTCATACTGTTTTCCACAGTAGCTGTATCAGTTTGTATTCCCATCAACAGTACAAGAGTTCCCCTTTTTCCATATCCTCACCAACACCTGTTGTTTCTTATGTTGTGGATTTTAGCCATTGTAACAGGTGTGAGGTAGTTTCGATTTGTATTTCCATCATCAGTGATGAGGTAGTTTTGATTTATTTGTATTTCTATCATCAGTTATGTTGAGCATCTTTTCATGTGTCTGTTGGCCATCTGTGTCTTCTTTGGAAAAATGTTTATTCATGTCTTCTGCCCATTTTTCAATTGGGTTATTCATTTTTTGGGGGGTGTGGAATTTTATAAGTTCTTTATATGATTTGGATACTAATCTTTTATCAGATATGTCATTTGCAAATATCTTCTCCAATTCTGTAGATTGCCTTTTAGTTTTGTTGTTTCCTGCACTATGGAAAACAGTATGGAGGTTACCCAAAAAGTCAAAAATAGAACTATCCTACAATCTAGCAATCACACTACTAGGTATTTACTAGAATACAAAAATACTAATTCAGAGGGATACATGCACCCTGATGTTTAACAGCAGCATTATGTACAAGAGCAAAATTATGGAAATAGTCCAAGTGCCCTTTGACTGACGAATAGATAAGGAATATATATATATATATATATATATATATATATATATACACACACACACACACACACACACACACACACACAACCATTGGAATATTACTCAGCCATAAAAAGAATGAAATCTTGCTATTTGCAACAGCATGGATAGAGAGTGAATTATGCTAAGTGGTATAAGTCAGTCAGAGAAAGACAAATACTATATGATCTCACTCATATATGGAATTTAAAAAAACAAAGGGGGAAAAAGAGAGAGAGATGCAAACAAAAAACAGACTCTTAACTATAGAAAAGAAACTGGTGGTTACCAGTGGGTAGTTGGGTAGGGGGATGGGAGAAATAGGTGATGGGAATTAAGGAGTGCACTTGTGATGAGCACTGGTTGTTTTATGGAAGTGTTGAATCACTGTATTGTACACCTGACACTAATATTACGCTGTATGTTAACTAACTGGAATTTATATAAAAACTTAAAAAAGAAAAAAAAATAATCTAGATTCTTCTTTGCTGCTCCTGGCACTCTTTGATTTTGCCTAGTTGCTAGGGTTGCATTAAGGGAATTGTGAACATCTAAAGAATTGGATTTTATGGGGTCTTGAAGTAGAAGAGATCTAGAAGAAAAAATTGGAAAGTTTATTCTTGTAAGAAAAACTGACCTTACCCATTTCTCATCCATCAACTTCTTTTACCCAGAGAGTGCTTATTAGCATGTCTATTTCTGCTAGGCACCACAGAAAGGCCAGAGATATGATATGAGCAGAGTAGTCATGGCTTCTGCCCTTGTATGTTGTACGTTCTAGAGGAAGAAAAATGAATGAAATAATAATCACAGAAGTTAAATATCATACTACAACATAAGTGTTTTTGAAAGAACCTAAATTGAAAGAGATTTGACTGATCTGAGATTTAAAAATGACCTTTCTTGAGGAAGTTAAATGATAACAAAAATCTGAAGAACAAGTAAGGTGTGAGATTATCTGAAGTAGAGAACACAGAGTTTTGCTCACAGAGACTTATTTTGACTGGATATTATATTTTATGCTCACCTCCTGTGTCTCCCACCAGAATGTGAGCTCCATGTGACCAGGGATCTTGTTTTGTTTCCTGCTTACCCCCAGCAGAGTCTGGCCTCATCTGCACCAGGTGCTTGATAACATTTGTTTTAAGCATTAATTCTTGCTCAATACTTGCAACACCCTAAGAAGTTGGTACTGTTATACTTTCTATCTTACATTAGAAAGGTTAAGGACTGGGATGGATGAGTTACTTTCCCCAAATCAACAGTACTCAACCCAGGTCCATTTGACTCTGAATCACTCTACTCTCTTCTCTTTGAACTGACACCAGTATGTCATAATAGGATAAAATATGGAAGCCATAGGCATTCTCAGCAGTAGGGAAATGATCAAGCAAAGTGTGTTGTAATGATATACTATGCCATGTGATATCATATACTAATAAAATGTAATTACATACTTTATTAATAAAACCCCCAGTGAACAGCCCCATATGTGAACATCTTGTATAAAATATGTTCTTCTAAAAGTATGTATTAGTGCATCTTACATGCATGGACTCTGCTAACTGTAATGGAATATATGAACATTATTCTAAGATGGATCCTATCTGCTTATAATCACAAGATAGGCTGTGAAACTAAATCTTTCCTCCATTACCTGCTAGTGACAGAACTTTGGGCAAGTTAGTAAATTTATCTGAGACTTTGCTTTCTCCTTCATTAAACATATGGGGACAGTAAATATCCCTCTAGAATTTTGTGATTGTTGGAAATAATGTTTGTAAAGTGTATGGTGTATAGTTAATGGTGGCTGCTCAGCGAATGCCCTCGATGATGATGATGACAATAACTGATAGCAATGATGGTAGAAGCGACACTGATGATAAATTAGGAGAAGTGAGACATGCATAGATAGCAATAATAATGTACATGAGAAGTTAGGAATATCTTACAAGCAGCTTACACATTTCACAAGGGAAGTTCAAAAGAAGGAGATATATGTTGATACACAATATTAAGGGAAATAAATTATGCTAATTAAGAGAATGAGAGCATAAAACAAATATATGTTCTGATTACAAATATGTAAAGGATACAAATATATAAAAGAGCCTCTAAGGTGAGTGGGGAAGTAATTTCTATAGTTTTCCTATAGAGTTAACTTCAGTCTGTAGTAAAACACAGGCGTGTGCACACGCAGACACACACACACACACACACACACACACACACATGCATAGTCACCCAGGGAGTTTTCTATGTCACAGGTACCTGTTAATTACACTGATCTGGCCTCTAGAGCCCAGAACTCATTACCAGTGAAGGCTCTTTTGGAAACTATGACAAATGAGTCCATGGCTTTGGTCCAGTTTCTAATGGACACCTGTCCCAATAATGAATACCCCCTTTCACGATAGGCATACCTGGATCTCTTGGCTGCCAGATCACTACCAAAGAGAATAAGTCAAACTTTCATCCTGTCTTAGAAGGCTGAGAAGGTGTTTGTGGGCCACAGTATCCCCCTTCTATCAACTGACCTTGGACTATGTGCCTGTCATGAAGATGACTGGGAACTCACTCAAAGAGGTTCAAGAATTCCCAGATGACAGAAGGAAAATATTATTATGGGGAAACTTGGCACATGGGTTTGAAAGGGCCAAAAATCCCTTGCAGTTCCTCTATCAGAAGATAGACCCTCCTTCCCTACTTTTGGGATGCACGTTGGCTAATATGAAATGACAAGTGTGTAACTGGGAAGGTTCCAGAACTTAGGCTTCAAGACACCTTCAACTGCTATTTTTTCACTTTTAGGAAGTTTCTCTGAGGCCACCATGCAGGAAAGTTAGATTAGCCTACTGAAGAATGAGAGGCCAAAAGGAAGAAAACCAGTGAGCCCTGGCTGAGAACTTACATCAGTTGTCAGACATCAAAGTGTGCCCATCTTGGACCTTCCAGCCCAGCTGAATATGACACATGAGTAAAGCAGGTGAAACCAGTACAGCCAGCCCTCTGAATTGTGAGAAATAAGAAATCTCTGTTCTCTGTTTTAAGTCACTAAAAGAAGGGGTCGTTTGTTACACAGAAATAGATAAATGATGTATGTGGTCATGAGGATCAAGGGAATTCCATAACTACCTATTTTTTTTTCCCTAAAAAGCAATATAGACGAAAAGATTGGGGTTGGCGACATCTTTCAACATGATATCATGAAAAGGAAATGACCAATGTTTGTAGGCCCCACAATTAAAACAGATTTATTCTTTTAATAGCTACGTGGGAATCTGGCCAACACTTGCATTCCCTTTACTCTGAAGCTATTCCCCTTGTTTGCTTGCTGCTTCTTCATCATCTCTCTTCACCTCATCTCTCCCACATTGAACATGATGCTGCAGAAGGTTGCCCTCTATTATGCAGAGTAATTCACTCTGTCCTGCTCATATCCATTCATTTATTCACCCACCCATTCACTCTCTCACTCATCAAATATTTATTGATTATTTACGTTAGGCAAGGTAATATGCTAGAAATATAATGGTATGTTAACAAGAAATCTTGCCACCATTGCATATTCCAAATCCATCAATGTGCCCAGAAGAGAAAATAAATAAAAGAACTGTCCATTTCAAAGTACCCATCCCACTAAATATTGGTAGTAGAATAGTTATGAAATTGGCATTTTCTTTCTCAGCATATGTAAATGTCTGCACACACAAGTTTAACTATATGCAGGTAGTATATGTGAAATGAACTATATGCATTTCTGCATGAATTTACGCATGTTTTATGGGTATCTATGCACAGGTATGACCATATATGCTTTACTTGCTGTGCATGAACATATTTATCTTGGTGAATGGGTATCATGTACATGTTTTGACTTGTGTGTGTGTGTGTGTGTGTGTATGAGTGCACATGTGCACATTCTTATATGCAGAAGATATGATCCAACATGATGCTTTGAATGTACATACTTATTTGCATGTGAACACGTTTGTGTGATGAGTCAATAATACAAACATTGGTTCATTTTTTACCAGTTTCTAACAAAGAGGGCACTTCTCATATCTTTAAGTGTCCTTCCCTCGACATTCCTGATGGTACCAAAAATGTTACGAGCAAGGAAGGTATCCAAACTTCCCACATTCTCCAAGATTCAGTGTTCTGTTTATTCATCCGTAAGCTTCATGCCTGGGCACTAATAGCCCTAAAAGGAGACAGCAGCCATCATTTAAATAAACAGATCAGTCCCGCTGGTATCATTATGAAATAATCAACAAGAAAATATTGCTAAGAAAGAGTGGAAATAAGTTAGAGTTTGACAAAACTGAGCATTGATATTTTATCCTGCCTCTATAGAAACAATAAGATCGCCAATCAAGAGCCTTGGTTACTCAAGTTGACCTCTGAAAGGTCATCAGCTCCACTAATTAAAGACCAGGGAATTTCACTGAAATCCATTGATGACATGGATTGCTGACAGAACACACTTTCTAGGCTGTTAAATGAGCAAGACCTCAGTTAGCAGTCATCACCCGTTTGGAATGAATTACACACTTTTCTTCCACATTGCACCCTTAGGAAGTCTTAATGGGCAATGTGTTTTATTTTTCTAGATTTAGCAATCACACAAGATAATGATGCAGTGAGCTTCCCATTGTCTTACCTTGGAGACGCTTGCTTGCTCAATATGTTCAACAGTTATGTTTGGGAGGTCCCAGCCTCATCAAGAAACTCCAGCCGCAAACAAACCAATAAAACTATTATGTAATCTGTTGCTCTACCCTCAGAGCAAACTTTTTAAGCATTTGAAACATCCTCAGGAACCTCCCAATTTATTAATCAGCCTTGCTACAAATAATGAATAACGCACCATTTGAAACAGACCTGTAACAACAAAGCATTTTCTGTTTGCCACTAATATACATTCATTATTTCATTTTGCCTTTGTAATATCCCTGAGGGGTCATTATTATTATTATCCCTATTTCAATGATGAAATGGAGGCTTAGAGAGGATTAGGGGGCTCACGATGGCATATAACAAGAAGGTAGGGCAATATGGTTTAAAACCCAGGACTGCTTTATATACATTTATTAATTCACTAAATGTTTGTGGAGCACTGTCCATATACCAGGCCTTCCTCCGGCAGCTTGGAATGTAACACTGAACAAAACAGACAACAATCCCTTCCATAGGAATTGATTGTTGAACTTCACAATGTGGATATCATTGCTGACCTTGATAAGAGCAATTTTAGTGGTCATGAGTAACTGGAATGCCTCGAGATAATGGGAGAAAAAGGATTGGGGACAGGGTATAGATAGATAAGACTTTTAGGTGGTTTGCAGTAAAAGAAAGTAGAGGAATAGGGCAAAAAGGAAAAGGGTTTAGGAGTCCAGAGATTTTTTTCTTCTCGCTTAGTTGTTTTCCCCAAGTATGTTTGTGTGGTGATAAGAATGACCTACTACCGGGGAAAAAGGCATGATATTATAGAATGGGAAGGAATGATTGTGGGTACAATGTTTTTGAGTAGGTGAGGAAGGATGGGAGCTAGTGGACAAGTGGGGGCATTGGCTTGAGACAGGAGCATAGAGAGCAGAGGAAACACTGGGGAATAATGTCAAGGTTTAAATATTAATTTAGATGGAGGGTCAGGGAATATGGACACTTGCTTGACAGGGAGGTGGGAGCTTATGGAAATTCTCTTCTAATTGCTGTCATTTTCTCGGTGAAATAAGATGCAAAATCATTGGTAAAGACTGAGCATGGGCTTAGAGAGCTTTGGAGGCAGGAGCGGAAAAGAAAAGGTAGAAAAAGTCTTGTAGAAGTATAGGAGGACACTGGGCCAGCATCAGTGATATCATGCCAGGCAACAGGAAGACCGAGCTTAAAGTCTGACTCTGCTTTTACCTATTGCACTACACTACCTCTTTTAGTATGATTCTTCTTTCTTTCAATTTCCTATTTCTTCTTTTTTTTAACTTTTTTTTAAATTTTTATTTATTTATGATAGTCACACACACAGAGAGAGAGAGGCAGAAACATAAACAGAGGGAGAAGCAGGCTCCATGCACCAGGAGCCCGACGTGGGATTCGATCCCGGGTCTCCAGGATCGCGCCCTGGGCCAAAGGCAGGTGCTAAACCGCTGCACCACCCAGGGATCCCCAATTTCCTATTTCTTAATCTCTTTTGTCCACAAGAGAAATATGAATTTGTGGCCACCTCCTTTGTCCAAACTTAGAAATGCTAGATCTCAATAAAAAATTAGTCATTTAATAGCATTATGACTTTGGTCTTATTAGTCTTAAATTTCCTCTTTTATAAGATGTATAAAATTTGATACATACACTGTGGTAAGGTTTAAAAAAAATCACTTTATGTTAAAAAGCCTTGTTGATTCTCAAGTGCCATATCAACATGAGTCTTACGCTTTCGTCTGAAGCCTATATAAATATGTGTAATATTTTATGTTATAATACATATTTACATAGAAACCAATCTATTAATTTACTTTCTCTACTATACTCTTGTGTGTAAGTCAAGGCAGTTAATATCATCTTCATTTGGTAGTAAAGGAGGAGATGAGGGTTGAGATAGTCTGAGTGAATCAGCAGATTTCCCCATCTATTATGGCTTCTAAAGAAATTCAGGGCAGGCGATTTACATTAAAGAGGACTTGGTCAAAGAACAAGAACAGGTATATTAAAATAAGAAGAAAGCAAATTAACATTCAGAACCTTAACATTATTTCCGCGTTCCTATGTTTCTATGACAATTTAGGTCTAATGACTTTTGAAGATGTTAGAATGCAGAAGCCTCTGCTTGAGGAACTGTCAGCAGCAAGAACTAAAGATAGAGATTTTTAGGGCACTCAGAGGTCCCACATAGAGTAGCAAAGAGAAATAAAGAATTGCACAAAGGGGAATCAACTCCAGGTAATATGAGTGTTCTTCTGAACCACCTAAGTAATTGCAGACAAGCAGAGGAAGATATTGAATCTTTCTTTACAAGACAAGATAGAGAAAAAGGGCTGGGATAATAGGCACTTTTTCAAACCTTGAATCTCATGTTTAAGTATGCACAACACATTTTAATTATCATCACTATTATACCATTCATCACCATGCTGCATTGTAATAAGAAGTAATGGAATGCATTGTCCCTTTCTTACATTAAACGTGTCAAGTACCATAAATAGGACAATTGACATAATTGCTATAAATCCCAGAGTGTGTATGTGTGTGGGTGGTAGTGGGGAAAATGATCACCCAACCCTCACTCACAATATTCCAGGATGAATTTGCATAATTGGATCTAAAAATGGTATGTCACCATTAAATGTACTCACAATTCTAGCCTCTAGCTCACAACCATTCTCATCCCCCTGTATGGAGAGGAGGGGCTGCTAGACTTTTCATTATGTTCTTATAGGGCCTCCCTTCTATCCTGTGGGCCTGTTGGAGATATAAAGTAGGGCAGATGCTATTGGAAATGAGCCCATAGTTTGTTAAAATAAACCTTAGTTAATATATTTGGGTAATAAAGGGGCATAAAAGATTTTACATTTCCATAGAAATATACAAGTTGAAATTAAACAATCTCATCTAAAATATTCATATTCCAGAACACATCTTGACATATTGGAGGAAGAAGGCCAGAATCAGCCATCTGACAGGGATTTCAGACACAGTTTATCTAGAAAAAACATTGTGAACTTGTTATGCTATCTTAACTCCTTTTAGAAAATCACTTCAAAGCAACCATCAATGGGAGACGCAGGTGGTAGAAATATAACCTCCCCTTCCCTTTAAAAAATAAGGTAGAAGATGATGAATTTTCATAATGGAGAAGGATAGCTGAAGCCATTGAAAGATGAGGGCCCTGGTAAATTCCTGGAGTCAATCCTTTATCCTTAGACAATCCAAGTAGATCTTTCCAAATCTATAGAATGGCAGAGACTAATTATAGATATTCATATCCTGTGTTTTGCCTTTCACTAAAAGATTTCACCCTCTGTCCTTTCCTTAATATTGGCCCCAGAACTGTCTCTCTCTGAAAAGTGTGTTGATACTCCATTAGGCCAATCTTAAATTTTGTTTTCTCTTATTGGGGTCGGTGTTTCCCAAAGTGCACCATTTTGAACACATTTGGAGCTTTCAGTTTTATTTTTTGTGTTCAATTTAATTCATTTTTCTTAACACATTTGGAGTGATTGTTCTAAAAGTTTGGATGAATCCTGCCATTCCTGTGCTTAATAAACTTTAATGTCTTCCCCTTGTCATTAGGATAAAATGCAAACTTGGTGGCATGTTCTAAAAGGCTCTTTTTTTTTTGGCTCATCTGGCATATCACCCTCATTGTTCATCTCCCTCCCTACCCTTGCCCCCACACCAGACTTTTTTGGCCTCTCACCTTTTTACTTTATGCTCTAGGCATCACACTGAGCCTCCTTCACATTTTTTAAGTCACCATATTCTTCACAATCAGGCCAAGACACAGGCTTTTACAACCATCAGGGGTACCCCGCCCAGAGTGGTAAGTTGTACTATCTCTTGGCTGACTCCTACTTTCTTCCAGTGTACCTTAAATATTACTTCCATTGAAAAATCTTCCCTGACAGTTGCTCAACTAATATGTAGGTATTCAGATAACCCAACTAAGGGCTTTCATAACTTCTATTTCTACTACCGTAGCCTTCTTTCCCATCTGTATATGTTATTCCCAGCTGTGCCCAAGTCAGAAGCCTGGGAGTTAATCTTGATATTTCCTTTTTCCTCACTATCCCATCCTGTTCCCCAGTATAATACTTCATCAAATTATCTTGCCTTATTTAAAAATATGCCCTGAATTCATCCACTTTTCTCCACTTCCACCATGACCGTCTTAACACAGACAATTTCTTTTCATTGTTTGGCTTCTCAGCTTATGCTTCATTCCTGGACACCTACAGTCCATTCTTCTTCAGCATCAATGATTATTTGAAAATGTGAGTTATATTCTATTACTCTCCCTGCTTAAAATATCTTAGTGGCTTCTCATTGGACACCAAAGAAAGCCAAATTCATTATTAAATTTTTCAAGATTATATAAACTGGACCCTGTCTACCTGCTACCTCTCTGCACTAATGTTAGGTATGGCCGGCTATTTCTCTTCACTTAGGAATAAATTTAATTTTTACCTTCTCATTAAGGCCTTTATGATTATACTCCCCACCACCACCATTTACCTACTCCTTATCCTTTCTTTTTTTGCTCTTTTTTTCCACTTTAAAACATATGTTTTGTAATTTTATTATTTTTTTCTGTCTACCCACCAGAATGTAAATTCCATAAGGGCAGGGGACATTGCTGACATATTGACCACCATGTTCTGATAGTCTAGTCCAGTGCTTGACACAGAGTAAATGCCCAATAAGTATTCACTGAATGAGTAAATTACCCATATTATACACAATGATAATTGCTTGTTTGATTATTTTCCACCCACATATACCCCTGGGAGCAGAATCAGGGTAAACTCAATGCTGTCTTGACACTATTCAGCAAGTTGTGCATTTTTATTATTTATTGACTGACTAAATTGTTTATGATGAGAATCTTACCCATTTTTTAATCCCCAAATTTAGATTACATAATAGCCATTTGAGAAGTATTTTTGGATGACTGAAAAAAATGAATAAACACAGGTAGCTTGTAAACCTCTGTGGGGATTTTTTTTTTTAAAAAAGAGGAGGAAAAGAAGGAGGACACAGTTGAAAAATATGTTAGGAGGTTATACTTTCTATATTTCCATCTTGGAAACTCTCAGTGCAGATTATCATAATTAAGGCTGTCTAACTTGCATTAACATACTTTGTTAAACTTATTTTATCCAGCATCTCTTTTCATGTAAATCTTAAGTTATGAGAAAGATGCTTTGGAAAAGCTGTTGAAGAAAAAGGAAAAGGGAATTGGAGTAAGGTGGTGATTGAAATATTAGCTCTGCCATTTACTCTGTGTTAAGACTTTAAACAGTTACTTAACCTCTCTTTACCCTATTTTTCTCATCTTTGAAATGGGCATAAGGATGCCTTGCTTTGGGGCTTATCACGATAATGTGGTGATATGTGTTAGTTCCTGGAACGTGGCAGGCACTCAGTGAAGGTGCTTTCTTCTTATCCATTCCTGTTAACCTTTTCCTCATTCAAGGGGTGAGTGTGATGCTATTCTGTTGTAATTTTTGGTGTTTTCTTTTACTACAACAATGGAAGATATTTGTTTGTTATGTTAAATTCTCTTGTTCGAGACAGAGTCTCACTATGGAGTCAAGGACCACTTAATAGTTGATTTCACCCATAAATGTACTAGCAGCAGTCCAGGCAAATTCTTTAATTTTGTTTGGAACCACTAATGGCCATAGAACCATTCTGTGCCTTGGGGACTGAGTCATTCTTAGAGACAATGTGGAAGGAAATGGCCATTTGCTATCTAATATACAGACTCTATGCTGATGGGAAGTATTGGATTCTTTCCAATATTTCTTTGTTCTTTATATATATTTGTAGCATTTTTTCTATGTTGTAGAAAGGAGGCCACCTTGATGATATTTTTCAACATAATAACTTACATTCATTTAGCACAGTATACTGTTTCTACTACAGACCTACGTCCATTTATTCTGTGTGACATTTATGAACCACCAAGTGTATACTGGTTTCTAGGGATGTAAGGGAGATTTTGATAAGGATCTGCTCTCAAAGAAGTCATATGGAAGTATGTGGTCACATAAACAATGATTCAGACTAGTCCCTGTTCATTTCTGTGAGACAGATTAGATATATACTATGTTCTCTATTGTAAAGCTAAAAACGCTGAGCTAGAGTAAATAACTTACTCAAAAGTGCTTCATAATTTGTCCATTACAGTAATTTCAATAGTTAAATCCTACCCAGATGAATGGAAGAAACTACTCTAAAGAAATAAAACATCTAAATTTTTAGTTCTAAGATGAATAAGGTCTGAGGATTTAATGTATAATATGGTGGCTATAGTTCATGACACTGAGTTGTACAACTGAAATTTTCCAAGAGAGTAGAACTTAAATATTCTCTCTCTCTGACACACACACATTGTATATGAGAGAAAGAGATATCTGAAGTGATGGATGTGTTAACTCAAATGGACAGAATCCTTTCACAAGGTACATAGACATCAAATCATCATGTTGTACACTTTAAATATCTTATAATTTTGTCAGTTATACCTCAATAAAACTGAGAAACATGTTAAAATAATAATAACTTTTAAAAAGTTGTTAACAGGGTATAACATATCCTTCATCTCATATTTAAAAAAAAAAATACACAAGAAGTAAACTGATGAGTCTTTTCAAATAAATATATTTGTTTTATTTTATATGGAAACTATAGCATAAATTCATTGCTAGCAGTGCCACCAAGGCTTAAAATAATTTTTAATAAGTAGATCAGTTGTATGATTATCATAATTTACAGATTTTAAAATTATTTTGTTAGGATTTTTAAAAGCATCTTAAATGCTTTGACCTTGGGGGAAAAAGTGTTTATTTTGTTAATGAATTCAATAAGTTCTTCCTTTTGCCTATCTGTAGAATTTTATCTTTATAATAATCCTTGTCTTTATGACACCAGATTGTAATATTTTCCAGAATGATGCATATTCTTTTCTATGCCTTGAATCGCTTTGTCTCATCAGAGAAAGAATACGCCTTTAAGACTGCTCAGATAGCAACTCCTCTCCTGACTTCTTCATATAAAATTAATTGGAAAATCATGATCTCACAGCACTATGTAAATATTTCTACCACAGTATTTTACTCTATGGTATTATAACTATTACTTTCTGTATTTATGTTAGATACGTACTCCCTGATTCATTCATCATCATATTGACAAGAATGATAAAAATGATAACTATGATATATTAAGTGCTTACTGAGTACTTGTATTATAGCCTTGCAAGAATTATAACAACTCAATCATCACTATATCTATTTTACTAATGAAAAAAAAATGAGATTTAGCCAAAGTCACATAAATATAAACGTGGCAGTTACAACATTTAAATCCAGGTAGGCCTGACTTTGTAGCCTAGAGACACTTTAATTACTGCCTTGGAGGCTAGCTCTGTGCTAGACAATCATGCTTTTGCCAAATATTTTTAGAGTTGCATTAAAATTAAACTCAGAGATCATGTGGGGGAGAACTTTTGTCTAACCATTGTCAACTAAGTATATATTGCAAATTAGTGAGGTCCAGATTAATGAGGCCTAGTCAGAGTTCTGGTGGTGGTGTTAGCAGATGCTATTATGATCTATTATTACAGTTAATAATCATAATCATGGTCTGAACTATGTCTCTTGGTTACATAATTTTCTCTGTCTCAGCCCAGGGCACTAAAGTTAACAGAAAGATATCATTATCTGTTGCTTACAGTTGCAGGTATTTTAGACCAATGGAAAAACTGAGGGAAAACTAAAAGTCCTGCATCCAAGTCTAATTTTAGTGACCTAAAATGGAACAAAAACAACTAGCAAGAAGCCATTTTAGTAAATATTGAGCCATCCCTTAGGGTCATGCTAACTAGAGGAAGACAGATTTATATTTATTAAGTACCTGCATTGTGCTAAATAATTAATCTCATTAATAACTATATATCTTTTAATTCTCTAAGATATTAGGAAGGTGATCGTTTTTCTTAAGTTATCAAATGAAGAAACTGGAATGTGAAATCAACAGATACAAGGTCAACTGGGAGATGACAGAAAATAGGTCTTGACAAGAATCTTGTCAAGAGAGCACTACAGTGACTTGAACCAGTCTGTCCTTGCCCCTCTTTATGGGACAGCAAAGTAAAACGATGGGGACAAATCTCTGGAGTGTGAATGATGGAGTCTTGCTTACTAATGTGTGTGATCACTAGTGGTCCAGGAGTGGACTGCTCTTTCTTGCCTTTTTGTGGCCAAGACCTGAGTATCTGCTGTTTAATTACAGCTTTCCATTTCCTTTTACTCACATACCAAGATGTTCTTCTCCTCGGCTGATTGCCAATACTAGAAAAAACTATACTTGGAGAGGGGGAAGACCTTATCTTGGACTTGAAACTGAGTGTTATGCTATCACTGTTTACAAGAGAGGTCTGCATTGAAGATTACCATCAGCAAACTAATATTTACATTGATATTCAGCCTCCCAGCTTACACACACAAACACACATACATTTGTATTTTGAGATTATTATGGAGAAAGGTTACTGGTTCAAAACCAAATGTGCATACTCCTAGACCAAACTGTCTACTCTTCTCTTCAATAATAATAATAACAACCAGAACTTATTTGTGTTTAGTGTGCGACTCTCATGCACACTTATTCAGTTTTCAAAAGCCTATTTACATGAAGGATTTCTGCTTCTGTTTTAGGAATGAAGACATTCTTTAGAAATGTGTTAGTTGGGATTATTTTGGTTACAGAGACAGAAAAAAATCTCAATTTGTGCTAAATTAGGCAAAATGGAAGATTTATTGGAAAGATCTTACAGAATCAAACAAAAGTATAGACACACACACCACAAAAAGAAATAGATAAATCTGGGTGCCAGAGTCAACAAAACTCAGGGACTTCATTCCCACTAGGTCTGTCTCCACCTGCTGCCATGGCTTCTTTCTGCATATTATATTTATTCTCTGTCACTGCAGAACAACTACCTCAATATTGTAAAAAACATAAGTACCGACAGCTCTCTACTTTTACATCTTGTAACTCACATCACAAAAAGCAGACTCTTTTCTTAATGCAATTGAAATATAAATTCCCTGGAAAGAAATCGAGTTTGCCTAGCTTGGGAAACGTGCTCGTTTCTGTACCAGTCAATGTGGACAATGGTGGGGTAAAACTTTTAAGAGTTTGAGGCTTCTTTCAAGATGGCAGGGCAAAAGGATACTAAGCTTACCTTGTCCCACAGACGTGCTTAGATAACAGCTACATCAGTATAGCTAATGCAGAAAATGACTTCAAGAGTAGCCAAACAGGCTTTCCACAGTTAATTGTAGAGATGAGGCTGCATCAAATAGGGGTAAGAGGGGCAAAGGCATGGTCAGGAACCAAACTCCCTGTAAGATTAACTGAAACATGAAGGACAGCACAACATGGAGGCGTCTTGTCTACTTCTGGTTCCGCCTACCAACAAAAGTCTTTGAAGGGCCAAGATAGGTTGGTGTTATTGAAACCCCAATAGATAGACTAGGAGCAGGCATCTGGTTTGTCACCAGACACAGTCCAATTATAAGACCATGGCAGCACCAGACTGGCCCCTTAACAGCACAATTATGAAACCCAGCCCACAAGAGGTAAAAGGGGCCATTGCAGCTGACTAGATTGAAGGCAAAAGAGGCTCAGACACAATAGTACAGCAATACAGCCCAGGTAGGAGACACCCCTGAAGCACCTATTTCTGATGAATAGGTGACATTATGCTACAGGGCACTCCAGGACCTCTTCTTCATAAGGCCACTATTTCAAGATCAGGAGACACAACTGACTTTCCTAATATGTAGAAAAAAACACAGAGAGTCATACAAAATAAGGATATAGAGAAATATGTCCCAAATGAAAGAACAGGACAAAACCATAGCAAAAGAACTAAATGAAATTGAAATAAGCAATATGCCTAATAAAGAATTCAAAGTAATGATCATAAAGATGCTTACTGGGTCTCGGGGTGGCTCAGTCAGTTAAGTGTCTGCCTTTAGCTCAGGTCATGATCTCAGGGTCCTGGCATTGAGCACTGTGTTGAGCTATGCTCAGCACTAGATCTGCTTGTCCCTCCCTTTCTGCCCCTCCCTAGCTCATGCTTGCTATTTCTATATCTCTCTCTAGTAAATAATAACAAATAAATAAAATATTTTAAAGATATAACTGAATTTGAGAACAGAGTAGGGGATTTCAGTGAGACCTTCAAAAAGAGTGAGAGAATATAAGGAAGAACCAATCAGAGATGAAGATCTCAATAACTGAAATTAAAAATGCACTAGAGGGGCACCTGGGTGGCTCAGTCAGTTAAGCATCTGCCTTCAGCTCAGGTCATGATCCCAAGGTCCTGGGATCCAGTCCCACATCAGGCTCCCTGCTCAGCTGTGAGTCTGCTTCTCCCTCTACCCTTCCCCTGCTTGTGATCTGTCTCTCAAATAAATAAATAAAATCTTTAAAAATAAATAAATAAAATACACTTGAAAGAATAATATATTAGAACAGGTAGAAAAACAGATCAGTAAGCTGGAAGACAGAGTAATGGATAGCAATGTAGTTCAACAGCTAAAAGAAAAAAAAAAAAAAACGAGAATAGGTTAAGGGAACTTAGCAACATCATCAAGGATAATAACATTTGAATTATAGGGATTCCAGAAGGAAAACAGAGAGGAAAGGGGGCAGAAAATTTATTTGAAGAAATAATATCTTAAAACTTCCTTAATCCAGGGAAAGAAACCTACATCCAGATCTAGGAGGCATAAAGAGCCCCCAGTAAGATCAACCCAAGGAGGTCCACACTGAGACACATAACAATTAAAATGGCAAAAAGTGGTGATAAAGAGAATTTTAAAAGCAGCATGAAAAAAGAAAGCAGTTACATATAAGGGAAACTCCATAAGGCTATCAGCTGATTTTTCAGCAAAAATTCTGCAGACCAGAAGGAAGTGTCATTATATATTCAATGTGCTGAAAGGAAAAAACAAAAGCAAAGACAAAACCTGCAATAAATAATAGCAAGACTATCATTCGAAATAGAAGGAGACATAAAGATGTTCCTAGACAAACAAAAATTAAAGGAGTTCATTATTGTAAACCATCCTTACAAGAAATGCTGGAATTCTTTGAGTGGAAATTAAAGGTCATAATCAAGAGGGAAAAAGGGAAGGAAAAAACTTACAGGTAAATACAAACATTATGAAAGTAGTAGATTAATCACTTATAAAATCAAAATGGAGGTTAAGGCACAGAAGCATATTAATTATATTTATAAAAAATCAGTCAAAACATTCACAAGATAAAAGAGAGTAAAGTATAATATACATAAAACTGGGGGAGGAAGAATAAAAATTTAGTGCTTTTTGAATGGTTTCAAATTTGTAGCCATCAACCTAATAATACATAAGATGCTATTTATGAGCTTAATTATAACCACAAATAAAAAAAAACTATAATATAATGGATACACAAAAAATAAAGAGAAAGTAATCCAAATATATTACTAAAGAAACTCATCAAACCACAAAGAAGAGAGCAAGAGAAGAAAAGAACAGAGAAGAAACTACAAAAATAATAATAAAATAAGTAACGAAGTGGCAGTAAATACATATCTATCAGTAAGTACTTTGAATGCAAATAGGCTAAGTTCTCCAATCAAAAGATAGAGGGTAATTGAATGCAATTAATACCCTCAATATTCAAATACTAAAATGCAAGGCTTATTTGTATGCTGCCTATTAGAGACTCTCTTCAGGCCTAAAGACACATGCAGATTGAAAATGAAGGGATGGAAACATATTTACCATGCAAGTGAAAACAAAAATTCAGCTGGGGTAGCGATACTTAATTTGGACAAAACAGACTTTAAAACAAAGACTATAACAAGAGGCAAAGAAGAACATTGCCTAATGATAAAGGGAACAATTCAATGAGAGGATATAACAATTTAAATATCTATGCCCCCCACTTGAGAGCACATAACTAAATCAATTATTAACAGACATTTAAAAAAAAAGAAATTGACAGTAATAGAATAATAGTAGGTACTTTAACATCCTATTTATATCAATGGATAAATCATCTAGACAGACAAGAAGGAAACAGTGACTTTGAATGGCACATTGGATCAGATATACCTAATAGATATATTCAGAACGTTCCATCCAAAAACAGTGCAATACACATTTTTTCAAGAACACATGGGATTTTTCCAGCATAGAACATGTTAGGGCACAAAACAAATCTCAATAAATCAAAAACATTTGAAATTATATCATACTTCTCTTCCAACCACAGTAGTATGAAATTAGAAATCAGTCACAAGAAAAAAATCTGAAAAGACCACAAATACGTGAAGGCCAAATAACATAACATGCTACTAAATAATAAATGTATAACCAAGAACTCAAAGAAATAAAAAACACATGGAGATAAATAAAAGTGAAAAAAAATAATATTCTAAAATCTTTGAGATGCAGCGAAAGCTATTATAAGAAGGAAGATGATAGTAATACAAGTCTACCTCAAGAAGCAAGAAAAATCTCAAATAATCAATTTAAGCTTATGTCTACAGGAGCTAGAACAAAGTAGAAACAAATCCCAAGCCCAGTCAAATAAAGGAAATAATAAAGATTAGAGGTAAGTAAAATAGAAACTAAATACAAATAGAACAGATCAATGAAACCAGGACCTGGTTCTTTGAAAAAAAGAAAAAAATCAACAGAATTGTTAAACCTTTAGCCAGACACATAAAAAGAGAATGAGAGAGAGAGAGAGAGAACTCAAATAAATAAAATCAGAAATGATAAAGGAGAACTAACAATCAGTACCAGAAAAACACAAAGGGAACAGTATGAAAAATTAAATTCCAACAAATTGGACAACTTAGAAGAAATGGATAAATTCTTAGAAACATAACCTTCTAAAACTGAATCAGAAAGAAATAAATTTGAACAGACCAATTGCTAGTAACAAAATTGAATCAGTAATGAAAAATCTCCCAACAAACAAGCGTGCAGGATCAAATGGCTTCCCAGGTGAATTTTACCAAACATTTAAAGATTTAATACTTATTCTTCTTAAGCTATTCCCCATAAAAAATAGAAGAAGAAGGAACTTCCAAATTCATTGTATAAGACCAGAATTATCCTGATACCAAGACCAGATAGCTACTACCTCACCTAAAAAAAGCCCCACAAACAACAACAACAACAACAACAACAAAAAACCCTTATAAGCCAGTGTCTCTGATGAACACAGATGCAAAACTCTTCTACACAGCATTAGCAAACTGAATCCAACAATACATTTTAAAAAATCATTTACCACGATCAAGTGGGATTTATTCCAGGGACACAAATATGGCTCAGTATTCACATAAATCAATCAATGTAATTTATCTCAGTAAGAAAAAAGAGAAAAAACATATGATCATCTCAATAGATGCAGAAAAAGTATTTGAAAAGTACAACATCCGTTCCTGATAAAAACTCTCAACAAAGTAGGTTGAGAGGGGAACATATCTCAACATAATAAAGGCCATATATGAAAAACTCACAGCTAATATTATCTTTAATGGGGAAAAATGAGAATTTTTCCTATAAGATCAGGAACAAGACAAGGATGTCCACACTCATTACTTTTATTCAACTGGAAGTCCTAGCCACAGCAGTTGGATGAGAAAAAGGAATAAAAGGTGTCCAAAGTGGTAAGGACGAAGTAAAACTTTCATTATTTGAAGATGACATGATACTATAGAAAAAAACCCCAAACTCCTCTAAAAAACTATTAGAATTGTGAATCGAATTCAGTAAAGTCTCAGGATGCAAAATTAATATACATAAATTGGTTGAATTTTTATACACTAATAATGAAGTAGCAAAAAGAAAATTAAGAAAACAATCCCGGTTACAATTGTACCGAAAAGAATAAAATATCTAGGAATAAACTTGACCAAGGAGATGAATGATCTATGCTGTAAAAAGTATAAAACATTGAAAGGAATTGAAGATGACACAAACAAATGAAAGATGCTGCACACTCATGAAGTGGAAGAACCAATATTGTTAAAATGTGCCTACTACCCAAAACAATCTACAGATTTAATACAATCTCTACCAAAATAGCAACATTTTTCCACAGAATTAGAACAAATAATATTAAACTTTGTATGGAACCACGTAAGACCCCAAATAGCGAAAGCAATCTTGAAAACAGAACAGAGCTGAAGGCACTACAATCCCAAATTTCAAGATGTACTACAAAACTGTAGTAACCAAAACAATATAGTACTGTCACAAGAATAGACACGTAGCTCAACAGAACGAATAGTGTGTCCAGAAAAATAATTCACACCTTTATGGTCAGTTAATCTATGACAAAGGAGACAAGAATATACACTGGGGAAAACACAGTCTCTTTCACAAATGATTTTGGGAAAACTGGAAGGCTAAGTGATAAAGAATGAAGCTGGACCCCTTTCTTACTTTATACACAAAATAAACTCAAAATCAATTAAAGACCTAAATGGAAAACCTGAAACCATGGAATTCCTAAAACAAAATATAAGCCGTATTCTCTTTCACCACAGCCATAAATATATCTTTCTATATATGCCTCCTGAGGCTAGGGAAACAAAAGCAAATTTAAACTATTGAGACCAAACCAAAATAAAAAGTTTTTGCACAACAAAAGAAACAATCAATGAAACAAAAAGGCAACTTACTAAATGGTAGAAAATATTTGCAAGTGATGTATCTGATAAGGAGTTAATTTCAAAAGTATGTAAAGCAAAAGATCCATGTAAAGAACTTACCTTAATACCAAAAAATCCCACATATAATCTAATTAAAAATAGGCAGGGGACCTGAATAGACCTTTTTCCCCAAAAAATGACATACAAATGGCTGATTGACACATGAAAAGTTGTTTAACATTAATCATCAGGGAAATGGAAATTAAAACCACAGAATGTATCAACTCCCACCTGACAAAATTACTAAAATCAAAATCAGAGAAATAACAAGTGTTGGTAAAGATGTGGAGGTGAAGGAACTCCCATGCATGGTTGGTGGGAATGTAAATTGATACAGCTACCATGGAAAATGGTATGAATATTCCTTAAAAATTTCAATATAATCACCATATGATTTGGTAATTCTCCTACTAGGTGTTTACCCAAAGAAAATGAAAGCGTTGATTCAAAAAGACAAATGTACTTTGTTTATTACAGCATTATTTATAATAACCAAGGTAAGGAAGCAGCTCAGGTGTCCACAGATAGATGAATGATAAAGAAGATGCTACTCGGGACACCTGGTGGCTCAGCGGTTGAGCATCTGCCTTCAGCTCAGGCTCTGATCCGGGGTCCCGGGATGAGTTCTACATGGGGGTCTCCACATGGAGCCTGCTTTTCCCTCTGCCTGTATCTCTCCCTCTCTCTCTCTCTCATGAATAAATAAATAAAATCTTCAAAAAAAAAAAAAGATGCTACTATACGTGAGTGCGCACACACACACACTGGAATATTTTTCAGTCATAAAAAAGAATGAAATCTTGACATTTGCGACAACATCGGTGGATCTAGAGGGGATAATTCTAAGTGAAACAAGCCAGTCAAAGACAATTACCATATGATTTTACTTATATGTGGAATTAAGGAAACAAAGCAAATGAACAAAAAAAGGGGGAAAAAAGGACACAAGCAGAAAACCAGACTTTTAAATACAGAAAAAAAAATTAAAACAAAAAAACCTAGTGATTGCCAGAGGGGAGATGGAGTTAGGTGGTTGAAATAGAGGGGATGAAGAGTACATTTATGTTGAGCACTAAGAAACATATAGAGTTGTTGAATCATTATATTGTACACCTTCAACTAATATAATACTGTATGTTAATTATACTTGAGTAAAAAACAGAAAGAAATATATGAAAATATGAAAAAAAAAAACCACCATATATGAGTATGGCCGTCTGTGAAAGCATCTAGCTTAATGTGAGAAAAAGCAACTTTCCAAGAAGGGCTGATTCTGGGCAGATAAAGCAATATCTAGTCCAAGAAGCGGTAGATAATTGGGACCTAAGACACATAGTAAGCGTCAGATAAGAAGCTCAAACCTAAATCTTGTTCTTCCGAAGCAAGTGTATTCTCTTCTACTTTATACTGATTATTCACGTCTGAAGAATCACCCCACTATTTGATTAGGCCAAATCTCTGCAAAATTGTCCTTTGCATGATGCACTCATCCAGGCCTGTTCATTCTCATCCTTCATACCCCTAAAACCTTCTCTGACTCCTACTTGTCTTTCCTGGTCTCCATGTTTCTAAATATATCACCCATTACAGCACATGGGTTTTACCTCTACCACTTTTTCGATATTTTGGTATTAACGCGGATTCTTTAGTTTTTTGTTGTATGGGTGCACCTTTATTTATTTTTTTTTTTTCTCTAGGTAGACTATAAGCTTCTTGACATCAAGGAACATATCTTAAATGTCTATCTCTATGATAGGATTTAAGTATGAATCTGATAGAAGATTTGCAGAGTTGACAAAATTCAATTTAATAAATATTTACTTACTATGAGCAAGCCGCCATTCTCAGCGCTGGATTAAATGCGTGTGTGTTATTTGTTTTTTTATGTGACATGTATCAATAGTTTATAGAAGGGTAGGTGATCAGTTATATCCACTTATCTCTTCCTAATTCTCTTCCAGTTCTGTTCTTACCCCCCAACACGCATGCTATGAAACCAGTGACACCGAATTGCTTATTAGTTCATGAATATGCAGTACTTATTGAAGCTTTCAAAAAATGTGCATTCATTTTTTTTTTCTGTCAGAAATGTTTTCCATTTCATCTTAAAGCTAACATTAACCTTAATCAACCCTGCCAGAATCAGATCAGAGATCTTTTTTCTAAGAAATTTTGCTGACCATCACTTTGGCATAGAGTAGACTCCCATTACACTGAATGTACGTGTATATATACATATATAATGTCTATATATATGTGTCCCATACCACCCCTTTTACTGTTACCATTTGGAAAAGAGTAGCTGTAGAAACAAGGGTTCATTTTCCTGGCATGTGTAAAAAATTGGGCAAGGAAATAGCAGCCAGCTGCAGATACGCCCAGAATGCTCTCAGCTACCATCTCATAATTGAAAAGTGTCACTCTGAGGGGGAAATGGCCACTCAAGGCAGCGGCTGTAGCAGACTGGTGTTTGTCAAACTACATCTTGCTATTTTTTAGACTGGTTCCTGCTGAACTTTTCCCCTTCCTTCTGATTGCTTCTCTGCTGCTTACCAGCACCATGGGGAATTGGTGTGGCTACTTGGTTATTGAAATATGTTGGTTGGATTTTCTTCCTTTTTACCTTCTCTTTCTTGGGGGAAGAAAAAATGATCATGGAGTAGACACTGAAGAATTCAATCCGATGGAAGTATTCCCAAGATAGCAATAATTTGTTTTTAAACACAGAGCCCCAAGTAGTTTATTTTTAATAGCATCCTACAACACACATTTTTTTAATGATTTTTGTTTGTTTATAGCCCTGGTGATGGAGGTTATTATAACTATCTGGTTGAGATGATGGGGAAAACTAGGATGATCAGGCTAAGAGGGAGCCCAGAACATTGAGACATCAGTGCTTCAGAGCCCAGGCATGCTACATGCACCTGTCCACGTGCTTTTCAATCAGGAAAAAAACATTGTCTGATTTGCTTGGAATCAACTTTGACTTTCTCTTTCTTCCATCCTACCATTAAACATAGTTGGTCTTTTAGTTGCTCCTAGCTGAAGCCAGCAGACCTGGACTCAAGTTCTGCTCCTTCCTAGGTTGATGATACTAAGTGAATCTTTTAATGTTTCTGATTTCTCATTTTCTTATTCCTAAATGGTACCTCGCTCACAGGGAAATCAACTATTTGATCTAAATCAAATATTTGTATCAAGAGATTACTGAAATTATCAGATTAAATGATGAATATTAAATATTAAAATATTTAAGGTATTAAATATTAAAATATTAAGTATTAAAATATTTAAAATATTAAATATTAAAATATTTAATAAGACCAACTATTTAAAAAGCAGTTTCAGTTGTTTCTGATCATTGGTCAGTTTTTCATATAATTGTGGATGCTTCGTATTCCAAGTTCCATGTTCCATGTTTGCTCATGACCATGGAGAGAACTTCCAGCCAAACCACTCATTCTACTCTTAGTTCCCATACTTACTATATTGCTTACAGTCCTCCATAATAGAGATCTGGCTATAACTAAACTGGCCTCCTTACCAAAAACTAAAAATCTCATGAATTCTTCTCCCTCTAATATCTTTTTCATATCAGCTGTGCATTCTGCTATGCTCTTTATATTCTCTTACTGAAATCCTACCAAACACATCTTGGTAAACTCTGCCAGAATTCACCATCTGATTTTCTCTCATTGTCTGTCCTGATTATTCTTTTCCCATAGCTCCAACTTAACCCTTTCCTAAACATTTGTAATATATACAGGTGGCCTTATTTTGTATCTTTTGTATTGATTCTTATCTTTGCATATGTCCATGCTGTACATCTGCATCTAGATAGAACATTATGAGCTGGGTCAGCTAAGTTATTCAATTCTTTTCTAATATATGACTCTTTTTTTAGTATTGGCATAGAAGGTATGGTAAATAGGGTTCTCTTGAGGGAGAAGTTGGGCACTATAGGAGTCAGGGGTTTGTTATCACAGGGCAAAGAAAGCACCAGATACTTCAGGGAGTCTGTGCTGCTCTAGCATTAATGTGGCCATCAGTAGCATGGAACCTGTTAACCCCATTTGAGCTCAAGTCTCAGCTCTACCATTTTCCAACTCTGTGAACTTGGCCAAGTTTCCTAATCTCCCAGGGCCTCATTTTTCTCACCTGTAGAATAGATAACAATAGGATGTAGCTCAAGAAGTAACCCAGGGGCTCTTGGGTGGCTCTTTCAGTTTAGCATCCGACTCTTGATTTCACCTCAGGTCATGATCTTGAGGTTCTGGGCTCAAACCCCTGCATCAGGCTCCTCACTCAATGGGAAGTCTGCTTGGGATTCTCTCTCCCCTTCCCGCCCTGCTGTTTCCTTCACTTTCTCTCTCTCTAAAATAAATAAAATCTTAAAAAAAAAGTAACCTGTGAAATGGGACATAGGATGGAACTGATCTAAATATACAATAATTTAATCTTTGTAAAGCACGTTGTTTAAGCAAAAGAATAAGTTGAATGAATGTAAACTATTAGGAATACTTACTTTTCTCTCTAATCTGTTGCATTTTCTTCCCTTCAACTGGGTTGTGAATGTGATTAGACAGTAAGTGCTTTTGAACAGGGGCCATGTCTAGACTGTTTACTGCTGAGTCTCCAGCACCTAGGGCAGTGCCTGGAAGAAAATAGGTGTTCAGTAAATATTTGATGAATTAATAAATGGATTGAATGACAAAGAAGAAGTTAAAGCAATATTCTAAAAAGGCTCAAATGCTGTCGGTATCATTAAACCCTCATTATTTCAAGAACACTGGTAATGCAACTGGTTGTCAGTGAGTGTAATTGGAAGAAAAATAATACATATTTCAAGGAGTAAGAAAAGATGGAATCCATAGACCAGTTAGCTTTCAAAACTGGCTAAAAGGTAATTGGACTCTGAAAGTTGATTTATCTGGCCTTCCTCTTACCTGAATGCAATGCAGATCTTAATTGAAACATACACCTCCAGGAACAGAAGAATAATGAGCTGCTTGCTGAAATGTCACTCCTGTGAAAGAGAGCAAATGTGGTCCCATGAGGGAAACCTTTCTTCCCTGGGCAGTGTGGGCTCAGCTGTATCTACCAGGAAAGGAAAACTAACAAAATGAAGGGGGGGGGCATGGACAGGGAAGGAGTGATTCCATTGACGGAGATCTGAGCAAGCTTTGCAGGAAAGATGGCATCTGACCTGGGTTTTCACAGAGTTGAGAGAGGGACTCGACAGGTGGGAGTATACAAAGATTATAAATCATACGTCTGCAATCCACTTTCTGGGTGCATGGTGTTATTTTTATTTTACTTTATATTTAACCTCTTTTTAAACTCCAGTTTCCTTATCTAACAGATGGGAAAAATAATACTATATCCTTCATAAGATCATTGTAGGCACTACATGAGAAAAATGCATAAAATCATTTGGCATCGTTCCTGGCACACAGTAAGTACAAAATATACGCAGCTGTTATTATTGATGTTATTATTATACTTGAGTTTGCATCCCAGAGGACAAAGCAGCATAAACTAGGGGTGTAAAGAGCCTATAAAATGCAGATGTTAGAAGCCAGCCCTGTTTCTGAAAAAATGCAAAGGGAGATTTAGATGGAAAAGTAGGTATGAATCAGATTGATGAAGACGTGGAATGTGGTTCTAAAGACTTGGGGCTTTAATGACAAGAGAGAGAAAATAGAGATATTTTTGTTTTCTGTCAGTCAGAGGGCTTATTTAGGCGTGAAGCTGCCTTTCAGTGCCTGTAAATCAATTCATATAGGTGACCTGGCCCGAAATTCTCAGTCTGAGAAGGAGCCGTTGCTTGTGGCAGGATTTATTCCCTAGCCAATCTTCTCCATTTTCCTGCCAAAATGAGGACCTCTTTCATTGTGTGATGGAGGGAGAACGCCACATGTAATTAGAGGGAATGAGCAGAAAGGAAGAGAAAAGGCGGGGAGTGTGCCACCGTGCTGGCGGAAGTCTCCCAGGAACAGAAGGTGATGTGTTGTGACAGATGCCTTTGTTATGTTGTTTGTTAAACACTGCATGGCTACATTTTACAACATTTTTGAATATGTCCCTGCGTTCCCTGGGCATTTTGGCACCAGGGATAGAAACTATTGGGTCTGGGGACAGGGAGAGGGAAGTGGAGAGTATAGGGCAAGGAGGAGCTAGAAATACCAATGGAGTGGGATTTAAGTTCAAAGTCACCTTCACCTAAATACACCGCCCTCACACAATCCCTGCCTACACGGGGGTCTGAGAGCCATTGCTTAAAACTTATGTTCATTGTGTCCAATTAGATTCAAATCAAAAGAAGGTATGAGTACCAGCAATGTGCTTAATTGGAGATAGAAATAGGATAAAACACTATCCCTATTCTCAAGGAATTCACACACCGGTGGAGGCAATTAGGCAAACACCTCTCTCTCTCTCTCTCTCTCTCTCTCACACACACACACACACACACACACACAGTCAGGTGCAAAGAGATTTTAAAAGAACCTTAAACATGCATTCAAGTTTAACAAAAGGAATATAGTATGGTTACCATAGGCCACATTTTCTGATAATAATCCGATTACATTAGAAATAAATTATTAAAAATTTTACCAAAATATCTTAACCACTTGAACATTAAGTTAAATTTATATACCTTTGTGTCAAATAGGAAATCAGAACTCAAATTACAAGCCATCTAGAAAGCAATATAAAGCATAGCAAGGAAAGTCCCAGTCATAGAAGACTTCACCATTAAAGGAGATAGTAAAAAACCCAAAGAAAGTATTCATCTAGAGCAATTAAGAAAAAGAAAAAAATGAAGAAGAAAACAATAAAGTCAAAAACTCTGTACAGGGAATTAATGAAGATAGAATCTGAAATTAACGAAAAATAACATAAAAATTGTGGAAAATAATATATGGGCCTGTAAACCAGTTCACTGAAAAGACAAGTGAGGCAGATAAACTCCTCATTGGCTTAATTAAGAATTAAGCAGAGAGATCAAAATATATTAAAAATCAAGAAATATTAAGGGGGTAAAAAAAAAGAGAAAAGTAATATTAAGGTGGTATAAATACAAATATAAATGTGATCAAGAGATTACTGCATATGTTTTATAGTAATGTTTTGAAAACCTGGAGCAAAAAAGTGATTTCCTAGGAATTTGTAAATCATTATAATTGACCTCAAAGAAATAGAAAATATGAATAAACCAAATCCACTAAAAGAGACAGAACACATGATTAAGTAGCTACCATTAAAATAGGCACCAGAAAAAATAGATTCACAACTGTTCTAACCCTTAAAATAATTTCAATATTATTTAAAATATGCTACTCCCTAGAAAATACATCATCTAAATTTATTTTATGAAGCTACAGAGCTTTAAAGCTAAAACCTAGCCTAATGCTAATTAGAAAATTGTGGGCTACTACGTACACACACAGAGAATCAAGCAGTGAAACTATAAAGAAAATAACAGATCTATTCCTAGAAATTCATAGGTAGCTCAAACCACTGGTCAGTCTGCCATGCCAACAAATAAAAGGGTAAAAACCATAGGATTATATCAACATATGCTGAAAAAGCTTTTGATAATAATTAGAAACTTTACTAAATAAAATCAGCATTAAGTAAAAGAACTTACTAGCATCAGAACTCTAGAGCACATATGATGCACATATATCTATGGGGAAAAATACAGACCATTTAACTTTTGGTAGTATTTTAGGCAAAATAACCAGTATAGCCATTTTCACATTTTCTTAAATGCTCTGGAAGATTCAGTATGAAAAGAAGTCAAGGTAATTGGTTAAAACATAAGAGTGACAAAAACAACATTAATAGAATCACTAAGAAAACCGGGTAAGGTGGTTGGTTGTATATAAGAAAAGATATTCAAGAGTCATTATGCTTTCACTATACTGGCAATAAAGACAATTATTTTTAAGAGAGAGTTTGTGCACAAGTAGAGGGAGGGGCAGAGGGAGAGGGAGAGAATCTCAAGCAGACTGTGCACTGAGCATGGAGCCCAACAACACAGGCTCAATCTCACTCTCATGACCCAGAGGTTATGACTCTAGCAGATATCAAGAGTCAGATGTTTAACTGACTGAGCCACCCAGGCACTCCTAAAAATCTTTTTATTTTTATTTTTTTTTAAGATTTATTTATTTTTGAAAGAGAGAGAGTGTGAATGGGGTGGGGAGCGGCAGAGAAACAGGGAGAGGGAATCCCTACCAGGCTCCATACTCAGTGGGAGCCTGACCAGAGGAGCTCAATCTCATGACCTGGGGATCAGGACCTATGCAGAAATCAAGAGTGAGATGCTTAACAGACTGAGCCATTCAGGAGCCCTCCTAATAACCATTTTAGAATTAACAAAATTTCCATTAGTGTCAGGTACGAAAATTATAATTTAAAAATCATTTTAACCATAGAAACCATGGTATCTACATAAAACTATGAAATCAACAGATTAATAATTTAAATTTAATTTTAAGTAATATCTTAACTGACATTTTAACTTACATTTTCTAAATTATGCAATTACACTTGGACATCCAACAGGGACTTTGGAATAAAATCCTATAAGGTTAATGTTTATAAAGTAGAAAAGATGGTAAAAGAGAACCTGATAAGAATTTATCCAAAAGAATACCAGAAAGGGGAAATTTATTTAACAGGTCTTAGAACGTACTATAACACCAGCATCATCTAATAGATCTGGTGCTGTGTAAGAAGGGAGATGGAATGTGAGTTGCAAGAGAGCAGGGATCATTTTGGGTTCACTTGTATATTCTGAGCACATAGAAAAATGCTCAAGAAATATTGCCTGAATTCATTTATGAAATAGATCGCAGAATTTGTATAAAGTACTTAGAAATGGATCCCAATATACATGATTTATGAGAATTAAAAGACATTTAATTGAAATATGATAGTAATACAAATCCTAAGTAACTTTTATTGTAAAATCATTCATGTTTCCTGGCACCATACTTGTGTGTGTATTTGTTTAGTATGTGTATCTCTATCTCTAGATCTATAATTGAATCACCCTAGAAATTCCACTTGTGTGCTTTACCAAGAGCAACCCCTACCCTCTTCTCTAAAAATAACTTCTCTTGATCTTAAAACTGTAGATTTGTTTTTCCATAGGAATGTCATTAATCTTTATTTGAAATGATAACAATAAATGTATTCTATACTAATATAATCAACAATAATAATGATAATAGTAGTAATTATTATTAGCTTACCTTCTCAACTCAAAAGGTCCTTAGGAATTTGGGCCAAATAATCATCATATTCACAATGACAGCACATCAATTTTGTCCACTTACTGTGAGTTAGGTGCTTTATACTCATTTTCTTATGTTTCTTTAAAAGATTCTTTTTGTTTTGTTTTGCTTTTAGGAGTACTTGAGTGGCTCAGTTGATTGAGCATCTGACTCTTGATTTCAACTTAGGTCATGATCTCAAGGTCATGGGATTGAGCCCCTGCCTGTCCCTCTCCCTTTGCTCCTCCTCCTACTCTCTCTCTCTCTTAAATAAATCAAATCTTAAAAAAATAAAATAAAAAGGAGGTTTTTTTAGGTTTTTTAAATGTAATTTCTACACTCAACATGGGGCTCAAACCCATAACCCTGCGATCAGGAGTTGCAAGCTATACTGACTAAGCCAGGCAACCCTCATTTTCTTATTTGAGTAACACAAAGCTGTATTGAATAAATACTGTTATTTTGCTTAAAACATATATAATTTGAGGCTTATAGAGATGAAGTAGTTTTCCAAAGACACCCAGCCAAGGGGAATTAGAGCCATGACTCAAATCCATTTCGGTATGACCATCCATAGCCTCATGTTTCTACACTACAAGATGCTATTAGGATTGAATCCGATGATGACTAAAGTATTTAGCATACAACCTGCTCCAGTATAGGTGCTTAGTACACACAGAAGCACAATAGTAAGGACAAAGTCATGTAGTCTTCACAATGATGTTGCCGGGTAAGTTTATTAGCCTCAGGTTTACATATGGGGGAGAAAAGGAGGCTCAAGAAGGGTTAGTTACCTGCTGAGTTTGCACAGCTTCATGGTGAAGGCAGAGTCCAACTCAGTCATTTCTCTCCAAAGCCTGTGTCCTTAATCTCTGTGCAGACATGGGTTCACCCACAACTGCAGGGCGGCTTTATGCAACCCATCCTACCTCTCTGTGCCTTGGTTGAATAATCAGTATTTTTGAGAGCCATAATCTCTGCTCTATTTATCCAGGAGGAATGTATAAGAAAGTTGAAGGAGCTTTGAAATAAGAACATCATAATGCAGATGATTGCTTATGCTTCCCCTAGCAATCCACAAGGTGGCGAATATAACAATCAGGTCACCATTACCTCCAACAAATAGTCATTTCAGACTTAAGAAGAGAATTGTGTGCTTTGACACATTCTCCTATAATGGTTTCATAAAATGTTTAATTTTCCTGAAAATGGGCTTTATCTGCCTGGTGAATGGTTCTTGTTTCCTTATTTTCACAACATTAATGACAGAAAAGCAGAGCAAGCTATTTTTTGTCATTTTGGAAGATAGAGGTGGGATGGATAACGGAGACATAGAGAGAAAATGAATGCCTTCATGATTCCATTATAAGCAGTCACTTTAAAAGCAAGAATCTCTATCTACCAACTTCTGGGACTCCGTGAATCTTTGCGTGGAGAAGAGGGCAAAGTCAATTCAGAAGATCCCAAGTCAAACTGCACTACCATATCTGCCAAGGGGAAGTTTCTCTACCAATTACCACGTGGCCCCTTGGTTCTCTAGTGGTCATGAGGCCCCATTGGATTCCAAACTCCAGCTAAATGCTTCATGTCTACTTTTTCCTGCCCCTGTAATTCTCTTTCCCGAGTATCACCCTTGATGGATCCTGTTTGACCTCTGTCTTGTGTCATCTCTTACTCCACTTATCAAGAACCACTTCAAAACCACAGGTTCCTCAAAACTCTCTGTATCCTCCTCAAGCATGTCATTCCTCACTTCCTTCACCTGCATTTTTATTTTCATTAATGGCATATTTTCTCTTTTCCATGGCGAAATCACCTTTTCTCATTTTAAAACTGTAATAATAAAATATATCCTATATCCGTTTAACAATACATAAGAAATATGTAAGTAGATTATAAATAAAAGCGCTATCAAAGCTCTTCTCATCCCACTTCCATCTGCCAAAGTACCCTGTTTTAATTTTTTTAGCTCATAGTTTTCCAAAAATTTTATATGCATTGAAACCTTCCCTGAACTCTGAAGGTACTTTGAAATTAAAACCACTATTCTGGCTATGGATGCATATTTTAGGTAATAACAAGGGTTATGAAGAAAAATAAAGTCAGGAAAGGGGATCAAATTGATAAGAGCAAACCCTGCCTGGGGAGGCAATATCCACATAATGGAAATGGGATTGTTCCTGGAAGTGAGTTATAGAAGTTCAGGGAAAGAAAAATTGGGGGTCTTAGGGCATAAAAACTACTTTAGAGGACAGTTATCTGTCAAGACTAGCACTGCAGAAGGGAAAGATGTACTGAGATGTTAAGTGTGGGCATACAGGTAGGTATAGATAATAAGCCAGGTGCCTCGCTGGTTCGGTCAGTCAGTTAAGCATCTAAGTCTTGATTTTTGGCTCAGGTCATGATCTCAGGGTCGTGGAGATGGAGCCTAGCATCCTGGGCCATGCTGGGTGTGGAGCCTGCTTAAGATTTTCCCTTTCCCTTTCCCTCTGCCCCTACCTCTGCCATACTGTCTGTCCCTCTCTGTCTCTCACAAAAGAAAGAGAGGGAGGAAGGGAGGGAGGGAGGGAGGAAAAGCTAAACTATAGAAGAGATGAAGGCAACAAGAAGGGCCTAACAAGGAGACTCTCCATCTCTTCCCCAACCCATTAGCCAATGGCCCCAACTACTCTAACTCAACAGTACTTCTTATTCCCTTAATTCTCTCAGTGACATCATTCTCTAGGCCCAGTGTATTCAGCTCTTGGTGGTTGTGCCCTGGATCCATGTGTATTTTTTGAGAAATGAATATCCATTTATATGTTATGCCAGTATTTACTTCTGAGAACTGCTCCAAACATACTGCTCTCTTAACACATGTACACATACACACATGCACACACTTGTATGCTCACACATAGACATGTATTTGCACAAACAGACATATGAAATGAATACATATGTATGTATGTATGTATTTCAACTCTCTTTGGATATTTACATTAATTAAAAATAGTATGCTCTTGGGGCATCTTATTTATATTTCTTTTTCTTTTTGGTAAAAGCTACTGATTTAATCGAGGAGGTTGAAGACTTAGCTCTCTTATCATACTCCCAAAACCCACCTCCCTACTCTCCTGAGTAAACATACCTTAGATTCATTACTGCATGAAGCTGCCTTACAATGTGGAGATACTTTATATTGTCTGACTATGTAGATAATGTTCTCAGCTGCATTATATAGTTTACTATGATTACATTTTCTAGCTTTTCCCCTGGGTAATTGAGAATTGCTGGTTTGTTTGGCTTTTTTTTTTTTTTTTTCATTTACTTAGTTTTCGGGTATTATTTTATCCTGAACTCTCTCAATAAAACTAACCATAGACTTCTTAACTATAATCAAACACCACAGTGTGAAAGTATGTATTTAGAAACATCTCCCTCTGGAATTCTTTGGCCTGCCCAATTCTGGACTTAGCCCTTTTCTAGTTGGAATTCAGAAAATTGTCTGGGAATCACTTTTGTAATTTTATAATTGCCTTATTCTTTTTTCTGAATTGAATCTCCTGTTTAAGATTCCACAGCTTCTCTTTCTTGGCTTATACTCTTGAATATTAGAGGCTATCTTCAATATCTTCTTGCACAGGAGGTATAACTTTGAGCTTGTGCTTATCTAAAAATGTCTTTATTCTTCTCTGATATATGGTGATGGATTATCTGTATTTAAAATCTTTTGTGTTGCTGGAAATAATTTCCCCGCAGAATTTTGATAGGATGCTTCTGTAGTCTCCTAATTTCTGTGGTGCCAATGCCATTCAGATACTTGATCATTGTATGTGGTTATGAGGGCACAAGAACGATGTTTCTCTTTATGAAAGTTGCTAAGGACTCTTATTTTTCCCTGCATCCTTGAAAATTTACTCCAAAGTACCTTAGGGTGCGTTTTTTTTTTTTTTCATTGTTTCAGATGAAAACTTGTTGGAATGCTTGAATTTTTTGGAGATTTCTTCAAATTTATATTCTAACCCAGCTATTTTTTTTAATTTTACACTAAAAAAAATACTCAAAGCTTATTATTTTTGAATTCTCTTATTTATTTTTTTTAACAGAACGCACTCCAATTCCAGAAAGGATACCAATCAAATGTGCATATGTGTATGCCCGATTATTTCCATTTCCCTGTAACCCACCTACCTAGTCTCTCTGCATCAACTCTTATCCAGGTAGAGTCAACTTTTAATATTGCAGTCAGAAGGATCCTTTAAAAATTGATCTATGTCTATAGAGAAATGATTTCTTCAGCCATCAAATCATCACCACCAAAAAGGCAAGCAATGCAAAAATGTGTAGAGTAAAAAGTGAGAAATTACCTAAAATTCCACCACTAGCAACAACTGTCATTACTATTTGGTGGTTTTTGCTCCAGACACCTCTCTAAGGATGACATAGATGTACATATTCCTATCCAAGGACTATATAGAAATACAGATTAATAGGAAAACAAATAAAATAAAAATGTGATACTGTTATGGATGGTGTTTTAGAATAAAGTGACAAATTTAGTTTTACTTGAATTTAACATTAAGATAAACATACTGAAATAAACATGAAAAAAATGACAAATGTCAAATAGATATTTTTTCACCTCAAGGAGATATTAGCATCTAAAATATCTCTAGAGTTCAGGGAAAAAGTAAGAAGACATTTTAAGTTATAAAAATCTTTTTTAAAAAAATGATACATTTCCCTTTTAGCCCTATCTATTGACTCCCTGCTATGAGGAAGCGAGCGCCCCCATACTCTCCTTTTCTGTCTCCAATCCTTGCTCTCTTATATGCTATTATTAGTAAGGCTTACAAAATTTACATATTCTGGCCTGAAACCACAATTTTCATCATTGTTTCATTTTAATTGTATATTGAGTAGGAATCTGAGTTCACCCCTGATCCTGTTCCCATGGCTTCCTCATTTTAAATTACTTTTTCATCATTTATCATTTTGTTTACCTGATTTCATCTTCCAGAAGCCTTTTGTTTTTAAAAACTTTGATAATATATTTTCTTTAACCCCATCTACTCAAGATATTGTTATTACAACATATAATAGATACAAAATTATTAATGCAATTTCTTTTTACAGTCTGTTTTTCCTCTTGAGTCTCTGAAGTTGAGTGTGTGTTGTATCGGCAGAGCACATTTCAGACCCAATAGCCATAGTTCGAGTGTTCAGTAGCTACAGGTGGTTAGTGGCTACAGCATTGGGAAAGCACAGCCTTGGACTTTCTCCGTTTCCTTTCTCTCTCTTGTCCACTTCCTGTCCACCTGTGATTCCATCTCAGTAGCTATCCCAATGGAGGGGTTCTGTCCTTGATGGGATACCTGCAGTGTCAGCTTGCTTATCCATTTTTGTCTATTTCTTTCCACTTTTTACTTGGAGATAGTTGTAGATTCATGTGCAGTTGTAAGAAGTAGTACAGAAATTTTTCAAGGAAGAGATTAAGGGATCCTCTGTGCCTTGAGTCTGTGCATGCTTTAGAATGTCTGTATTCTGCTTTTATCCTTTCCAAACGTGAGATTATGTCTCTTGTATGTTTAAAATTCTGCCTTAGCTCCCAAAGTACTCAGTAAAATGAGTATCCTTATCAAGGCTAACATCCAACATGTGACTGACCATTGGACACCACTCTGCTTTCTTCACTACCATCAACTCATTCTAAGCCATTGTCATCCTACTTTTAAGAGCTATAACTTTTCCCTCCACTCACTCCCATCCACCCATCCACTTCTATGAGCTATGCATGTGACCTACTTCCTTATCTTTTTCAAGATTTTGTGCAAACATTGCTTTCCGAGTAAAGTCTATCCTGACTACTCTAAAATTAATTGCCCCTTCCTACCTAACCAACATTCACACTCCCTTGCCATGATGGTTACTTTATTTTCTTCTTTTCTAAGGCACTTTGGACTTTCTAACATGTTATATAATTCACCTATTTATGTTTTTGTTTCTGTGTTTACTCCCATAAGCAGGAAAATTCTGACAATAACATCTTCAATTTTTGCTACGCGATTTTTAACAATTGTTTATGCAATTATTCCTACTTTACAGATGAGGAAACTGAGCTTCCTGTAGTTGAAAAGACTTGATCATGAGATTGATATTAGTGAAATTGAATTTAACCTCAGGTTCTTCTGGCTCCACAACCCATATTCTTTTGATTCTTTAGGATTCAAAGTTTATTGACTGAAAGAAATGGTGATAATGTACAACTCTGATTTTCTACTGTTGAACACCAAATCTCCTTTTCACTACTTCTTAACACAAATGACTTGTTCTGGATATAATTCTAGTGAATTTAGGCAGTGAGGAATCAACACCATTTCAATAAACTAGACATTGACATTTTTTGAATTGCTGTCTATTTTACTCCACTTTACTGGGTAATCACCACTCTGTCCCATAATGCTGTGAGGTTCCCCACTGTCATCAATCATTCCTCCTCTGTTCATTGTATTGCAGCCCTCACTTGGGGGCCCAGCTGCCAAATAAAAGGTCGTTTAATGGGTCCTTACTCTTTTGAGCACCATCCAAAGCTTCCTCTTCAATCAGCTTCTCAGGGAGAGATCCATGTGGGGGCAAAGAGACAGGTCACTTCAGCTCTGTTTCCTTGGCAACTCATACATGAATGTGAACTTAGCCCATGACCTTGGACATAATGACCCCTAATCACATCATCTATGCCCCTCAGGACTCAGTGACTCACATGGCCATTTTCTGTGACCTGTTTTAATGGCACAGCTTTCAAAAAGGTAGACTTCCTACCTCAAGCAGGCAAGGCCAATCAGCAATTACTTTAGGGCAGAAACTTAGAACAGAAAGGGTCTTTGCAGGAATGCTAAAACAGCAGTAGATAAAATATATTACTAGAATCCTGGATGCCAAATAGACCATACTTGTTAGACTATTTCAGCTCTTAATTAATCTTGACCTAATTCACTCTGACCTAGCTCATTCCTCAATCCCATACAAAGATAATGTGGATGAGACTATGTCTAAGGAGCAACCTTTGGAGGAACAAAGAATGTCAAGAATGTCAGGATAAGTAGAAAGAGGACACATTATAAGGTCAAACTTATGTGTCTTCAAATGTGACAGATGTCAAAATGAGAAAGAAAATTTAGGGTTGGACTGACGCCTATAAGTATAATCACCAGAAAAATAGTTAGATGCAAGCATCTCCTCTTTGGGAGACTCCTTGTTGAGTCAAGACAGAATTTGGGTAACAATGCTGCCTTTTACTGTGTGACTATGTTTGCAGATGTTGGTTTTCCTGAACTTATATTTTCTTCTTTATAAAATAGTGGTAATATTGGTATTCCCTCAATCAACATTTACTAAAACTCTATTGTGTTTTCATAGGAATAGTGTATCAATTAAATAAGTTCATAAAAAGTACGTAGCTCAGTGCCTCATGCGTGGCATGTACCCTAAAAGTGATCATCATTGTTGTTGCTATTATTATTGTCCAATCCATTACAAAAAAAAAAAATCCTAAAAGCCAGAGTGCTAAAGAAGGTTGCTTTAGAAGGTTTCTTCATCACCAGTACCATCAGCTCATTCTGTCATCCTACTTTATAAGACCTATGACTTTTCCCTCCACTCACTCTCATCCACCCATCCACTTCTATGAGCTATGCATGTGACCTATTTCCATACCTTCTTCAAGGTTTTGCACAAACACTGCTTTCCCAGTAAAGTCTATCCCAGTGAAGAGGTATAAAGCTCTCTGTCACTGGCCAAATCCTCATAGGCATATGGGAATCGGATACGGGGGCTAGTCCTAGTTAGTAACAGAGGTTCAAGTGTTAAGATTATAGGTTAAGTGTTAATAGTTTCTGAAGACTCATTCCAATGGGAAGGTGCCATTATTCTGTGACATTTAGATTTTCTTCACTATTGACAATGGTCGAAGTGGGAGTCTGCTTCCTTTTTCTTACTGTCAGTAAGTATCAAGTAGCACCATCCAGTGTCACCAAAACAAACTGAAAGGAATATCCCAGGCATTGTCTTTATGTTATCCCTAAGCCTTTAGCATCTGAGACTCATAAATTCTATCTAGCTCAATTTTTCATTTGTTTGTCTTATGTATATCCCCACATACACCCTTAATTTCTTCCCTTCATAGTTTACTTTATCCTATATCCAATTCTCAAAAGACAAAAAAAAAAAGAAAGAAAAGAAAAAAATATTGTGAATGTTGAAGCCTGAATACTGTCTTCTCTTCCCAGTTTCCAAGTGGAATTGATTTCTTTTTAAAAAAAAAAAATTATTTATTTGAGAGAGAGATAGTGAGCACGAGCCAGGCAGGGAGGTACAGAGGGAGAAGCAGACACCTCACTGAGCAGGGAGCCTGATGCAGGGCTCCGTCCCAGAAACCTAAAGATCATGAGCCAAAGGCAGATGCTTAACAACTGAGACACTTGGTGCCCTGGAATGAATTTCTTGTTCCCTCATGGACATGTTCATTAATTTGGCACCTAGTCCTCCACCTCTTCTCTGTGCCAAGAGCTGTGTAGAGTATGGAGAATATAGAGGGAAGACCACCTACCTTAAGACTATTGCAGAACTTTGGCTCTACTGGGAGAGGCAAATATACAAAAAAGTTGCATAAGCAACTAACTTTGCCCACATGGAATGCCATGCAGCAATACTAAGTAAAGAGACTAAATTCATACCTGCCCACATCGCTACATCTCAACTACTTAGATGAGTGGGAAAAGGAGGTATGATGTTAGTATACTTTGTTATCTTACTATGGATTTGTAGGTATAGGCAAGAAATACTAGAAACCAAATTCAAGATAGTGCATAACTCAAGGTGGGATTGGAAATGAGAGTAAGAATGGAATCTAGCAGAAGCACACGAGAGCTTCAACATTTTTAGGAAAATTTTATTTCTTACTTTGGAAGATGTATATATATATATCCCTACAAAAAGATATTACAGGTTGTAAAAAGTGCTTTAAAGGGCACTATGATATTAAATCAAAGTCGGAAGTACCTGATTTGAAAGAGGCCATATAATAGGAGTGGCTTCTCTGTGTCTCTGTGGAAACACCCATCAGAAGGAATTAACCAAATAGAGTGAAGGAGTGAGGATCACTTTGCTAAATGTATCTATTTCTTACTAACCACCTTCTTTGCATTTTGATATAAATTTCTGACCCAAAACCTCTCCTCAATTGAAACAGGAAGCCCATTAGACACTGGAGTCTTATTTGCTAGAGCACTGAGCAAAAATTTTGTTATGTTGAATGGATACTAATAAAAGTAGAGGTCTAAGATCTCATGTAATGTGAAGATCATGAATATGTTTATTATTAAACATATGTGTAATTTCTATTCATACTTCATTGAGAACTAGTCCAAGCTCATGAGATTTTAAAAGTAGTCCTTGGGGCAGCCCGGGTGGCTCAGCGGCTTAGTGCCACCTTCAGCCCAGGGTGTGATCCTGGGGACCTGGGATTGAGTCCCACATCGGGCTCCCTGCATGGAGCCTGCTTCTCACTCTGCCTGTGTCTCTTCCTCTCTCTTTCTCTCTCTCTCTCTCTCTCATGAATAAATAAATAAAAGTAAAAATAAATAAATAAATAAATAAATAAATAAATAAAATAAAAAAATAAAATAAAATAAAATAAAATAAAATAAAATAAAATAAAATAAAATAAAATCAGTCCTTATTTGACAGTTCTCCACCCTGACTGGAACATCCAATATTTTATCTGGCTTTCCAACAAAGTGATGAGAATGCCTTTGGACCGTGCCCTTCCTTCTGTGTGAAATATACTTTCTTCTTCATCTTTCACCCAGTAAATTCACTCTATTCTTTAAGATTCTGGTCATATGCTTCTGTCTCTATGAAGTCTTTACTAATCAGTTCAGTACAAAGATGGAGCTCCGTCTCATACACTCCTTGCAACTCTGTGACATCCTTTGCCATAAGCTTCCTCGGTACAGACTTGTTAGCATAGTTCCTGGGCCATTATAGACAACCAATACATTATAGCCATTATCATGGCTAAAGGATGTTCCCTGCCCTCAAAAACTGTACACCCCATCAGGAGAAGTAGTAAAGACACAGGTGCTACACAATACAGTTTAATCCAATTCTATATATATCCCACAGACTAACACATCAGTGTTTGGCACATAGCAGCTGCTCAAATATAAAAGAGGGAAATTAATAAATAAATCTGTGAAATCACCAACATACGAATTGTGTTTGTCTAACCCATTGGAGATCTCAGCCTTACAAGCATCCACCTTGTACCCCAAGGGGTGGAGTTATTTATTGTTTACATAGGCCAGCTCTTTGACAAACAAACAAAAGTCTGCGCTGGCTTCATTAAGAAGGATGGATATAAAGCAACAACATGTCTGTGCTGAGCCATTGAAAGTGAAATGGGATAATTGCCGTGGTTACAATGAGGCTGATCAAGCTGAGAGAAACAAGTTTCAAATTGTTCCAATCAGTCCTAATCCAGCAGAGTTATTAACAGTGCTCTACCCTGGTGCGACTGCATCTGCTAACTCGAGATAATGATTTATATCTCAGTTTATGAAAGTTCCAATTTGTCCTAATTCAATAAGTGAAACCCAGCAAGGCAGACAGGAGACATATACTGCACCATGACTGGAATCCCCATTTCATTCTCCTCTTCCCACCACCCCCAGACTGTGAGGGCTAGATGTGTACCTGCCTGCCAAGCACTTTCCCTTGTAGACCTAACCTGAGGGAGAAAGACTGACATGTTGGAGTAGAAGTTTTTGATCACACCTAGGGTTGAAAGATGTGGCAATGAAGAACGTTTTGAACAAAACCAACAAAGCAAAAGTTTACAGTTAGAAGTATCTTGGAGACCCCTGAGTCCAGGAGTCCTTAATCTGGAAAATATGTGCTCTAGATTAGAAAACAGTGATTCCATGAATTCTGCTTGTGTGTGTGTGTGTGTGTGTGTGTGTGTGTGTGTCTGCCTGTGTGCATGCTGCATGTATGCAGTTTTTCCCTTCCGGAGAGAAAATCCAGAACTTTCATTAGATCCCAAATTGTTCCTGTAACCTAACAAAGTTATGTACCACTGACTGGTCTAATCCATTCACTGCAAAAAGCTAAGCAGAAAGTGGGATGTTAGGATAATTTCCCTATGTCAATAATAGCAAGAAGGAACTGGGAATAGATTACAGGAATTCCTAAGACAGCCAGAAACTAATATCCATGTTTGACCTCAGAACAAAATGTGACTTCAGCCAAGTATGATTTCCTACACAACATTTCTTCTCACCTAATCTTTTCATTCTGTAGCAATGCTGTCCCCCATTCAGGCAGCCATGTGTCTTCTTCATATCCAAACATATTTTCTGTGAAACGTCTGTTGATAGGTGTAGAAACAATCATGGTACCATGGAAAGGATCCTGTACTTGCTTTAGCCTCTAGTACCATCAGGCATGGAGTGATACAAATGAAGTACATATTTATTTAATGAATAAATAAGCTGACCATCATAAAACATTGTCAGTGGACTTTATGGAGATTCATTTGGACTATTGGAAAAATGAAGAGATTGGTCTTTGTTATGTTTCAGATCCCTTTGTTTTGCTGTTTGATGATAAAGATAGCCATTTGCTTGATATCGCATTTCCCACTATTAAAGAAGAGATATACATGCCCCTTTTCAAGGGATTCCTTAAATGTCCACTAAAACTGGCCAGACTCTAGGATCTGAAGGTACAAAGGTAAGTTAAAAACAGATTTTTCAGGGCACTGGATGGCTCAGTCTGGTAAGCATCTGCCTTTGGCTCAGGTCATGATCTCAGGGTCCTACAATCAAGCCTCACTTTGGGCTCCCTGCTCAGCAGGGCATCTGCTTCTACCTCTTCCTCTGTGTTCTCTCTCTTGCTCAAATAATTACAATCTAAAAAAAAAAAAAATCTTTTTTTCTTCAAAGGATCTCACAGACTATGGAAAAAGTCCAACATGTAGACAAAAGTCAAGAAGCCTACTTACAACTAGTGAGGTCACAGATAGAGTGGAGTGTTACGATAGTACGGGAGAAAGAGCTATGAGTAATTTTAGGGGCAATAGTAGAATTGGGAGACCAACATTAACTCAGTCACAAGAGTAAGTTAATATGAATTTACCAGACACAGTAGTGGGAAGGATAATCCATAAAACTAAAATGACTCAAGCAAAAGAATGACATTGTGGAAGCTCATGACACATCACTGGAATGGTGAGTAACATAGTGTCATCCTAAGATATTGCTTGGCATTTAAATGAAAGCTCAATAAATACGTTGAATTAATGAGGAAATAAATGGCTAAGTATAATTATTAACAGGAATAGCTAACATTTATTGAATTATTCTCAGTGTCAGACTCAATACTAAATATTTTCCAAGTTTTATATCACTTACTTTCTTACAACAGCCATATGAGATAAACATTGCTATGATTCTCATTTATAAATGAATTTATGGAAGCTCAGAGAAGCAGAGGAATTTCTCCAAGGTCACATAGCCAGTGTCAGGTCCAAAATTTGGTTGTGGTGTGGCTTCCTGACTTTAAATTCTGTGCATTTAATTTAATTCACTGTAAAGTATAGGATGCATTGGAAAAGGAGAGTGGAATGATAAATACCTAGGAAGATACATTACGGTCATATTATGAAGGAATTTGAATGCCAAACTTGGAATTTAGATTCCATTCTCTTAGCAAAGGAGAGCCATTTAGAGTTTTTCAAACATGGGCAAGGCAGGATCTAAGCCATGTTTTAGAAAGACAGCTGGAGGGTTGCGAGACACAGGCTGAAATGTCATGAGCCTATATGGTGCAGAACCATTAGGGAGACACATAAATAAATCATCTTCTACATATTATTCTGCACTCTGTTTTTATTTTAGCAAAAACAGAGCCTGCGTATAGTGCTACATCAACACATCTACATCTGCCTCAGTCATCATTGTTTTTGGATAAAAGTATTTTTATCTAAAACAATTTTAAATGTAGAAGGTATAAAAAATACAATCCTAACCATGCATGCTCATCATGCATTTTCCAATTGTCAATTCATCATCATCTTTTTTCACTTAGACCCCCCACTTTCTGCTGTATTTTGAAGCAAATTCTATTCCTGACTTTATATTATTTACTCACCCAATATTTCTATATAAAACAAGAACTCATTGTTGAAAAAAAATACTATTATTATAATTGGTAAACATAACTTTAGTTTTTAAATATAATATAATATCCAGTTGAACGTTCTAATGTCCCTACCTCAATTATTTTGAATGACAAGGGATGGTTGTACAATATTTCATGTAACCAACCTCTATTAATGGAAATTTATGGTATTTACAATATCCAAATGCTCAAAAGAGACAACCCACAAACATTATGGGTATGAAATTCACATTTTCTTTAGCAACATGAGTCTGGCAGTTTATTAGTATTCTTGGGACATTTTGATATTGACCAATGGAGGTTTCACATTTTCTATGTCTGTTCTCATCTTCCCTCTCCTAATCTAGATTCTCGAAACAGAATTCCTTAAACTATAACCCAGGCTAAATTCCACCTGCCTTTTGTTTTGTTTTGTTTTGTTTTGTTTTGTTTTGCTTTGTTTTTGTTTTTGGTGCCATTAGACCTTGCGATGGCTTTGGCATTTTAAAATTTTGGCATAAATAAATCAAAAGAAGAAGAGTATCTTGTGACAAGTGAAAATTATATGAAATTCAAATTTCAATGTCTGTTAGCAGTTTTATTTTAAATCAGCACAATCACGCTCTTTTGCATATTGTTTAGGGCTGCTTTTGTCCTACAACAGCTGAGTTGAACGGTTGCAACAAAGACATTATAGTGTACAAGTTCCTACACAATATCCTTGATTTTGTCTCTAGGCCCATAAGGCTTAATATCATTAGTGGTGATGAGATTCATCTAGAAAACTCCTGTAAACACAGATTTGGGGGACCCACCCTGAAGATTCAGATTTAGTAAGTCTGGGGTAGAACCTTGAATTTGAATTTTTTAGAAGCTCCCAGATGGTGCTGATACAACTGGTCAGGGGCCATGCTTTCTCTGACCTAATAAGAAAATGAGCAGAAATCCAAGGCAAGAGAAGTGATGAGACGGTCCTAATCAGTCCCTCACCGAATCTTCTCATAGTACCTTGTCCAAGGGTCTCATCCTCACCCCGTATCTACCCAGCTGTTGCAGCCTGACCCTAATACTTGACCTGCCATTGTTTTATAGAAAGAATGAGGAAGGCAACCTGACACAAGCAGATCACATTAACCAGGCAGATATTTATTCATTAGATGCATATCACACCTTTACTCAGAGTCTGGATCCTAAGCTTAAAATATAGATAATTACCCAGTCACAAAAATAACCGCTCTGCATCGAGCCTTTAAACAAAATGAGGGAGGAGGGCCTGAAGCACGTTGAAGGTACAAGAGAAAAAGACCCGAAAAAGTTAATAACGAAAGCCTCTATTTTAGAAAACTTGAATGTCAGTTTTCCAAAATAGAACGTTTTACCCCCATCTCCTCTCTGATCTGAATCTGATGCGCTTTTCCTTCTGCATTGCTGTTCTGGGTAACACTGCCGTTTTTAACCTTGAGAATCAGTGTGACTTAGAGAGAAAAGTATGGGCTTTGTAGAGACGGAATGAATCTTGGCTTTGTTCCTCCCAGACATGGGAACTTGGAAAAGTGATCTAAATGGTCTGAAGTTCAGTGCTAAAATGATCAGCTTGTCCCCATTCACCTAGGACATCCCCCATTTCAGCACAAAGTTCATGTTTCTAGGATCCCTTAGTCCTAGGAAAACTGGAGCGTTTGGTCACCCTGGTTGCCACATCTGTTAAGAAGCAAAAACAAACAAGCAAAGAGTCATATTGGCTCGTGCATAGGGTTGGGTAAAGGAACACAGCACCAGGCACTGAGTGAAGTGATTGTGGAAGGTAGGTCTATTCCCTCTGTCCCCAAAACCGACTACAAATTCTGCTGTCTTACTTGAGTCCTCCTCCTCCAATACAACCCACGCCCCTTATCCTCTCATGTCTGCAGTTTTTTTGGTTTTTTTGTGTTTTTTTTTTTTTCCAAATTTATTTACCTCCTACCCCTCTGGTTTGCCATCTCCCCTGCCTCAGTCAAGAGTCTCACAACACTTCAGGCTAGCTCCTTACCTGAGGTGTTTAGCTGCTCTTCCCACCTACATTCTCCACCTTTCTAGTACATCTTAAAGAGAGCTCCTTCTGAACTATCAGTCAAACTATATTATTAAAAAAATAAAAAAAATAAAAAAAACAAACTATATTATTATTTGAGAGTTACACCTCCTTCTCTGACTCTCTTTATGTCTCCCTGCCCAAAACTGAAGCCCCAGTTCCTTCACAGACCACTCAGAGTTGGAGGTCACTTCCTCTAAACTCCTGCTAAAAGCCTGCACTCCAGTCTTACTGATACATTCACTGTTTCCGACATAACCTCAGAACTTAAATAAATGGCTGTGTGTGCATTTGCATATTACTAAAGTTGCAAAGCTTGGGTTTACTAGGATCTTCTTAAGACCAGAAAAATTGAGTAAATAGAAGTGTGCCAGTCTTCTCCAATCCCCCTTTATATTCTATCTTTGTTTGTTTTCCCGTGACCTTGCTTATTCAAGCCTGGTCCTATTTTACCTGAATGCTCAACCTTTGCTTAGCTTGCAAGGCTGTATTGCTGTGTTAGCCAGTTACACAGTCACATTTGCTTTTCTTTCTATCTTGTCTCTTCTAATCAGCTGCTCCACTAGCTGGAGGTTGGCATAAAGAAGGCGTGCTAAGTGCACATCTGTTCACATCTGGCACATAAAGGGCTGTAGGTCACATTTATACAGGCAGCACAGCTGACTTCACAGCAGTCTAGGGAAAGAAAAAACAAAACTCTGGTCTAAAAGTTCTCTGTATTTGATCAACCGCAGTAATTGGGGCATGTCCAGCTGGCATTCATCTTGGCATAGGGAATAAAGAACGAGGTGGGTTAGGATGAGGACCTGGCCATTGCCAAGACTTTATCTCTTTTTGGTTCCTTCTGGTCGTGAGCGTAAACTAGTGAGAGAGACTTGTCTATCTCATCATCTTAAAGTGTGCCCTCTCTCAGTTTGCTGAGACCAGTGAATGTCACACCAGTGTTTCTAAGCAGCGCTCCTAACTGTCCCCAGCTTGCAAGCATTAACAAAAGCAGGCCAATGTTATTTGAAAAACAGGCATTTTCATTGGCTTTCCTCATTCTAGTCCTGGGTCTGAAATAACAGATTGGAGAATGGAAACCAACGTTTGGGTCCTGTTGAGAAGGTCACAGCCTCCTTCTGATTTATTGGGGGATGGCGGCTGGAACCAAGCAGCAAGGTGACACTTTGGAAAGTAACCAGAAAAATACAGGCTGGTGTAGATGGAGTCCAAAGTAGATGATATATTCTCATCATATGAGATTATCGCATACAGAAATGGAAATGACAATTGTCTGGAAATACTTTTTTTACACAAACTTTGAAGGGACTAAATAAGATTCTATGAATCAATTAAGAATCCATATAAATAGATATCTTCTAAGGCATATTTTAACCTTGACAATTCTCTAATTTTAGGGTTTTTTCTATCAATATGTCTCTGCTCCCCAAATTCTGTTGTTCTTTACTTTGTATCCAATAACACTTTCCATTCTTCCCTCTGCTGCTTCTCCCAGCTGTACTTTTCTACAGACAAAAGGCAGCTGAACTCTATAGAATATGATTTCAGCAATAAAAGACAGGACCACATATACCTTCCTTGGGTAGTCCTAGTGTCTGACTTTGCACCATTAAGGATTTGTTTTTCTTTTTACTTGGAAAGTTTGGTCCTTGAATATTCCCATAACCTAGTAGACAGGAGACATCAGATCCAGTGGGCTTTTTCACCATTTCATCTACCAGCTACACCAAAAGATTGAGCAATCAAGGTTATTCAGAGCCAGTGAACCCAGATCTGGAGGTTGATGACCTCAATGGACAAGGATGCCACACTGCAAGCTCTTGTTTGATTAGATTGGTGATCACTGCTATTTGAAACACAGCCATAGAGAAAATGAATCAATGAAAGACATGACTTTGGTCCTCTATCTTTTGTTACTTGGGAAGATAGAGCGTACGTGCACTAAAAATTAGCCAATAATTGAAGCCAAAGAACGATATAAATAAATGGTTATATAGAATTCCAGAGGAGAATGGGGAGAGGTTTGGGAAATACTTATTGGAGAAAGTAGAGTATGAAGTGAGACTGAATCACATCTAGATAGTGAGGAGCTTCAGAGAGGCTATCATATAGCCAGGAATTCACCAAGCAGAGCATAAGGAGATCATCTGCTTTATGACACCAAAAACACAAGCAAGAAAAGAAAAAAATAGGCAAGTGGGGTTACATAAAAAGATAAAAACTTTTGCATAGCAAAGAAAACAACAGAATAAAGAAACAACCTAAACAATGGGAGACAATATTTGCAAACCACATACTTAATAAGGGTTAATATCCAAAATCTAAAGGAAACTCCTACTATACAGTAGCAAAAAAGATTCCAAATAATTTGATTTAAAAATGGGTGAAGAGGGACGCCTGTGTGGCTCAGTGGTTGAGCATCTGCCTTTGGCTCAGGTCATGACCCCGGGGTCCTGGGAATGAGTCCCGAATCAAGCTCCTCATAAGGATCCCGCTTCTCCCTCTACCTGTGTCTCTGCCTCTCTGTGTGTCTCTCATGAATAAATAAATCTTAAAAAAATTAAAGTAAAATAAAAATGTATGAAGGGTTTAATTAGACATTTATCTGAAGAAGATATACAAATGGCCAAGAGGTGTATGAAAAAGTACTCAACATCACACTAATCATCAGAAATGCAAATCAAAACTGCCATATACATCATCTCACATCCATGAGTATGACTATTTAAAAACAGAAACTAGTGCTGGGGAGGATATGGGAGAACAAGAACTCTTGTATATTGTTGGTAGGAATGTGGAGTACTGCCGCTACTACGGAAAACAGTATGGAGATTCCTTAAAAACTTAAATGAGAAATATCACATGATCCAGCAATGCTCGTACATATCCTAAAGAATTGACATCAGGATCTCCAAGAGATATTAGCACTTTTACATTCATTTCAACACTATTCACAATGACCAAGATATGGAAACAAGCTAATGTCTACCAATAGATGAATGGATAAAGAGAATGTGTTACATACATGCAAGGAAAGATTATTCAGCCTTAAAAAAAGAAGGAAATCCCGTCGTATGCGACAACAGAAATGGACCTGGAGAGCACAATATACTATGTGAGATTAGACCGTCACAGGAGGACAAATACTTTATGATTCCGCTTATATAATGTATTTAAGATAAACTCAGAGGAACAGAGTAAAATGGTAGTTGCCTGGGACTGGAAGCCGCAGGGTGGGCGTGGAGGGGTGGATGGAGATTTTTAATGAATATAAAGTTTCAGTTGTATGAAGTGAAGAAGGTCTAGAGATCTTTGTACAGCCTTGTACCCTCAGTTAATACGATGTTGTGCACTTAAAAGTTTAAGAGGGTGAATCTAATATTGTGTTTCTACCACCATTAAAAATAAATGTTGGGGCTCCTGGGTGGCTCCATCAGTTAAGCGTCTGTCTTTGGCTCAGGTCATGATCACAGGGTCCTGGATGGAGCCCTGGGTCGAGCTCCCAGCTTAGCAAGGAGTCTGTTTCTCCCTCTACCTGCTATACACCTTGGATTAATACAATATTATATGTCAATTATAGTTTTCAGTAAAACTAGGAAACATGTCAGTGGGATGTAAATACAGAAGTTGAAGGGTATGGTTTGTAGGACCAATGCCACCACCTTACTGTCTGAGAACTTACTATGTTGCAACTTTTTTGTCTTGAAAACGGGAGTAATGATGTAATATCTTTGCAAATATTTTAGGGAGACATTAAATAGAACACAGTTAAAATGTAAGTAATAATAGTAGAGCACTCTGAAAATCTGAACTTAATGGCTAAATATATAATCCCTAGAATCAAATTGTTATATGTACTACATTAGTTTTCTTAATGAAATGTAGCTGACACATAAAAAAAATGCACAATGGACTATCTTACATGTACAAATAGATGAATCATCTTTTACAGATCAAGAAGAAAAGTACAGAAAGCTAATGGGGAGGGGACACTTAAGTAGACATTTCAAAATAACAGATGTGTTCAAGCTCATTCACTATTAAGGAAATACATATTAAAACCACAAAGTGACACCACGACACGGGTGCCACTCTAACAAAAAAAAGAATGTACGATACTGATGTTAGTAAAGATGAAGAGAAGTTGGAACTTGTGTCCAAAGCTGATGAAGGTGTATGTTCTTACAAGTACTTTGAAAAACTGTTTAATAGTGTTTGCTGAAGCTGATCATATACATAGCACACCCTATGACCCGGCAGTTGTGCTTCTAGGAAATGCATACATTTATGTACTCCCAAAAGACACATAAAATAATATATATAGTAGTGGAATTATTTTAAACCTCAGTGCATCTAAAATAAGCAACAGCAGAGGAATGGATCAAGTGTGCCATATTCCTATAACAGGATACTACGTAGCCATCAACAAAGTATTGCTAAATGCAACAGGAAAGAATCCCTAAAATGATGACAATAATGATTAATTAACATAGAGGGAAAAGGCCAGATATAAAGTTTAGCTTACTATACAGTAGCCATTTATGTAAACTTCAAAAATATCTGAGGCTCGGGTTATGTTCGATTTTCTGACCTTGGAGTTGGTTTTATTTTTTTCTTCTACCTGTTGGTTTAATCATGAAAATTCAAATTGGCTTTTACATCCTTTAGCTTTAACTCCTATTGGTTGTGTATATTTGGACATATTTTTAACTGGGCTCAGTTATCTAAACTTCATTGGATCATTGAAGTATCAGATGACATATGTAAGACATATACATAACTTTTGTTATTATTATCATTATTAACAAAACATGAATTTGCACCATTCCTGAGCATTTCCTATCTACAGAAATTGCATGCCAGCAAACCTTGGCATGTTGAGCAACCCACAAAGTTAAGCCTGTCTGAGACGCTGGGGAGGTGCTGTGCTTGGTGACACCACCTCTAGCATAGGACAGCACCCTCCTCACCCCTGGCGGTTCCCCTTTGACTCTGCTTGTGAGCCTGTCTTCATCCCTTCCAGCTCTGCTTGTGGAGCGCTGCCCAGGTGTGAGGCATTCCATCTCTAGCCATAAGGGAGCTATGAAAGCAGAGGACATTAAATATTTATCAGGATCATCTATTTTGACCTTTATTTTTCTTAAAACTTATCTGCAGGCCAGCCAGGGAATGCAGAGGGTGATGTTATGTGAGTGGCTGCAGAACAGCATGTTAACTTTGGAGTCAGAACAGGCTTCATTCCCTGCCACAGCCACTCACCAAATTACATTGGCCAAGTCATTTAAACCCTCCAGGCCTCATCTTGTTTGTCTGTAAAGTGAGGGTAATAATAATAATACTACCTACTTGGGATTGTCATGAGAATTAGATAAAATCATATATTTAAAGCTTTGCACAGTTCCTAGTGTGCATATTTAATAAATGGTAATTAATTTTATTTCCTTTTTTCTCTGTATTCACTACATTCTTTTCCCTTAAACATTTTTTTTTAATGTTTATTTATTTTTAAGTAATCTCTATACCCAACGTGGGGCCTGAACTTATGACCCCGGGATCAAGAGTTGCAAGGTCTTCTGACTGAGACAGCCAGGAGCCCCTATATTCTTTTTTCTTAGAATAATATATAATTCATGTTCCAAAAAGTTTGCTATTTGAAAGTGATTCAGAGCTTTTTTAGTATGGTCACAAAGTGGTGAATCATCATTACTCTCTAATTCCAGAACATTTCATTATCTACCCCTAAAACAAACTTCATGCCTGTTGGTAGACACTCCCTCCATCCTCGTCCCTTTAGCCCCTGGCCACCACAAATTTCTACTTTTTGTTTCTATGGATTTGCCTGTTCTGGATATTTCATAGAAATGGAATTCTATAATATCCAGCCTTTTGTTTCTGGCTTCTGTCACATATAATGTTTTCAAGGTTCATTCATGTTGTAGCATGTGTCAGTACCTTGTTTCCTGTTAGCGACTAGACACTATTCCATTGTATGGATGTACCACATTTTCCATATTCTTGACTATATATTTTTTAAGATTTTATTTATTCATGAGAGACACACACAGAGAGAGAGAGAGAGAGAGAGAGAGAGAGAGAAAGGCAGAGACACAGGCAGAGGGAGAAGCAGGCTCCCTGCAGGGAGCCCGATGTGGGACTCGATCCCAGGTCCCCAGGGTCACGCTCTGAGCTGAAGGCAGATGCTCAACCGCTGAGCCATGCAGGCATCCCTCTTGACTATATTCTGAAGGAAATTTTGGAATTAGCTTAGAAGAATGCTTAAGAAATCACAGATAACCATTTACTTTCAGATTCCCCAAGTAGAGGATTACATCAGGCCTAGCATTGGGAGATGCTATTGTGTATTACTTAGGCTCACAGACTCTGGAGCCAGGTGCCAGAGTTTAAAAACCAACTTTACCACATCTGATCTGCATGATGTTAGGCAAGTAATTTTCATTTCTTTCTGCTCTAATTTTCTCCTGTTTAAAATGGGGATAATAATACCTTTTACGTAGGTTTATTGTGAGGACAATATTAGATTTCTCCTCGTGCAGGGGAATATTGGCTTTTTCTCATTCTTCTCTGAGAAATGGTGGGCTGTTCAGATTTTCTGGGAATTATTTCCTCGTACATCAATGGAAAATTAACCCCAATCATCAGTCTTCACCATTTGACTATAGATAAGTATTGGTGCCAGGTACCATCTGCTACACCACTGTGAGAGCAGCAGTGAGAGAAAATACTTCTTTTTTGAGGATGATTGTATACCTAAGACCACGATGACCGATTTACAGAGACTGGGATTTTAAATATTACCTAACATGCCTTCATTGGTCTAATTTTAACCTCAAGCAATTAAAAAAAGTAAGGCTATTTTTAAGTAGTCCAAGAGCACAACCATCAAATTATGTAAAAATAGGGTAATGACTGAATATATTTATATTGACACCTACATCTACATCTGTATCTACTCATCTACCTACTTTTCTGCCACCGCAGCTTAAATTGGAACCGGTTGTCAAAATCTGCTGAAATCATTTGAAAAAGTCATTATGCAGGAGTGCAAGAGTTGTGTAGAGCCCTTGTGCATGATGAATTCTAAAGTGGGCCTCATCCATCCCCTTTCTTTTCAGCAGCTTGTCCTATTGGCCTGGATCACCAGAATGGGAGTAGGTATCCTGAAGATCCATTGACTGCAATCAGCCATGGAGGAAGCAGTCACCTGTTAAATTTAGATTTCTTGAATCTGCCAGGATTCTGACACAATGATAAACAGCCACCATTTCCAGTAAAGGTTGGGAAAGCTCACTCATTCACTGTTAATTGCTTTGTGGTACTGAACCATAAAAATGGCAGCCAGTCAGTCCACAGCAACACCCAATCATGTAGAGATGGCCACCCATCCTGATGACATTAGAGTCATTTCATCCATCTCCAGAGTGTTGGCTAATTGGTGGCTACCAGTTTTAGCATACAGCTTTTTGAGTTACTGAGGGCCTGTGGGAACTTCTCAGAAAGTCACTTACAATGAGAAATTATTTTGTTACTATTGCTAGAGTCCTATAGGGAAGGGAGACACTCGGGTTCTTTATTTTCATCTTTGATTCTTTGTTTTCCCCCTTTCTGGGCTCTCCCCAAGGAAAAGATATGGCAGTATAATTAATCAGATTTCAAGTCCTTGACTGGGCCAGGCTGGCTAGTGGGCATAAAGACTCAATGTAATTAAAATATCCAAAAATGTTCATTTTCTTTCTGTCTCTGCACCCTTCCCCATTTTGCAATGCTTGGAGTTACACGCTGTAAGACAAAACCCCTGTGATCAAATTTAGAGGGCAAAATAGAGGAATAGTAAGCTTTGGCCTAAAAACAGTGTTCCATTATGTTCAAGTTCTGCTTATTGGAGTGTTTGTGGTCAGAGCTCCGGCCAATAATAAAGTGTTATATTGCTTCCCATTTGAAAGTATTTTATACATAGGTATTTCCTTTAAGACTTTTACTATAAAGGATTTCTGTGGTATCATAAAATACTGATTTTTTTTTTTAAGTTCTTTGGCATAATACCACTAAATAGTGGCACCACCACCACCTCACACCCCCACCATTTTATTCTTATGTCTAGAACTAATCTTTTGGGAGATGGCACTAGAATATTGTAATTGTAGACATTGTAATTTTCTTTTATATATATTATAAAACCTTGTGCTAGAAGAAAATGTGAATGTAGTAAGAAAATGGTTAAATATAATGGAGAAAAAAGAGTGAGCAGCTACTTTGTGTTAATCATTCTAACAACTGAGGTGACAGTAGTGAACAAAGCTAAAAATCTCTGCTCTCATGGAGCTTAAGTTTTGGTGGGGTGGCTAGGGAAGTAACTGAATAAGTAGACTATTTAGCATGTTATATGATAAAGGCTATGGAGAAAAATTAAGTGGACAAAGGGGCTGGGATAGTTTGAGTTAAGAAGAGAACTGGACATTTTCAATATGGTTTTTGAGGAAGGCCTCAATCACAAGATAACATTTGATTAAAGGTCTAATGGAAGTAATTAGAGAGCCACATATCTCTGGCAGAGGTAAATGGCAAAAGAAAGTCCTTAAGGCAAAAAAAAAAAAAAAAAAAAGAAAAAGAAAAACAAAACGTCCTTAAGGCAGGAGAGCTCCAGGCATAAGTTGGTGTCGCCATAACTGAGTCTGGAGAAGAGCAAAGGATTGGGTTAGAGGGGAAACAGGAGATAGGGGGCCTGGGCAGGATCTAGTTCAGATATCATTCATTCAACTTTATTGAAGCCTATTTTACATACCACAAAAATGCTCCTGTCTCAAATTCACAATTCTGAGTTTTGACAAATGGATGCATTCATGTAACCTCTAGCATAATCATGCCATGAAACATTTCCATCATCCCCAAGATGTCCCTTGTGTCCCCTCCCCCTACTGAAGCACATCTGATCTGCTTTTTGTCAGGACATTTTTCCCTTTCCTGGAACATATCCTATAGTTCATAGTCTTTTCTGTCAGACTTTTTTCACTTCACAGTAAAAACCATTGAGCGCACAATGTGGATTAATCTCAAATGTGTCATGCTGAGTGGTATTTTATGGGAAGAATATGCTAAAATTTGTATATCTGTGTATCTGTTGATAGACCTTTGAATTGTTTCCACTGTGAGGCTATTAGAAATAAAGATGTTGTGGACATTTGCATAAAGGTTTTGTTGAAGACATATATTTTAATTTCTTTTTTACAAGTAAATACCTAGAAGTGAACTATGTAGGTGTTGAGCTATATAGGAAATTGTCAAACTGTTTTCCAAAATGGATATACCGTTTTGCATTCCTATCAGCTATTTAGGAAACGTCCAGTTGCTGCTCATTATTAAGAACATTTGGTAATTGTCAGTGTTTCTCAATTTAGAAATTTTAGTGAGTGTCTGGTAGTGTCTCATTGTGTTTTCAATGTGCATTTCTATGATGACTAATGATGTTAAAAATCTTTTTATATGCTTATTGGTATTTTGCATATTTGCTTTTGTGAAAAGTATGTTCAAATTCATTTTTTAGTTTTTAATGGGTCAGGTTTTATGTTATAAAATGTAATAGTTTTATATTTTGGAAAATAGTCCTTTGTCTTTGTGTGTACCACATTTTTTTAATGGTGTCTTTTGAAGAAGGTAAATTTAAAATTTTGATAAAGTCTCATTTATCAACGTTTTTTGGTTTGTGTGTTTTTGTTTTATCCATAGAATTATTTTGCTCCTAGAAGTATGGAAAAGTTTTCCTCTAGGAGTTTATAATTTTAACTTTGTTATTTAGATCTATGATCCACTTCAAGTTTTTGTTTTGTTTCGTTTTTGAAAGATGATGTGAGATAAGGGTCTAAGATTTTTGTTTTCCATGTGAATAAGCAATAGTTTAAGCAGAAGTGTTGAAAATAATATATTTTCTTTACTTAAATGCTTTGGCAATTTTCCGAAAATCACTCAACCATATGTGTATGTCTCTGTTTTGTTCCAAACTCTGTATCTGTGCTTGTGGATTTGTCACACCATTTTACTTATTGCAATTCAAGGATAAATCTTAAAATCAGATAGTTGGTAAGTTTTGGAATTTTGCTTTTAATTTTCAGGATGATTTTAGCTATCTGTGTCTTTAATTTCTAACGTAAATTTTAAAATTGGTTTGTCAATTTCTACAAAAAAGCCTGCTGAGATTTTAATCAAGTTTGTGTGAAGACAAAAGATAAATTTGAGATTGTTAATATCTCAACAGTATTATGTTTTCCAACCCATTAATACTGTACATCTATTTAAGTCCTCTTTAGATTCTCTCAGAAACCCTTTATCATGATTATTGTATGGGTTATATATATATACATATATATACTCACACACACACATATATACATATATGTATACATATGTATATATATGTATATGTTTAAGTAAATGGATCCCAATTTTTAAAAATTTTATATGGTATTGCAATATGGTATATATTTTCAGTTTCTGTCTTTTTCTTTTTCTTTTTTTTACCAGTATGTAGAAGTACTTTTGAGGTTAGATGTTGATTTTGTATCCTATTGTTTGCTAAAATTCCTTAGTTCTGGAATTTTTTTAAAGATTTGATTTACTTATTTTAGAGAAAGTGAGCATAGGAATGTGTGATCAAGTGGAGGGAGGGAGGAGGGAGAAGAGAAGGGAGAGAGGGAATCTCAAGCAGACTTAGCATTGAGCACAGAGCCTAAGGTAGGGCTCGATCCCATGACCCTGAGATCATAACTTAAGCAGAAACCAAGAGTTGAATGCTTAACTGACTGAGCCAACCAGGTGCCCTAGTTCTTGTAGTTTAAAAAACATTTTTCATCTTTTCATGTGGTGGTTAACCACTGACATACTTGGTGAATTTACAGAGTTTATATATGTTTGTATATGTTCTAAACCTCATACTACATTATTATTTTTGCTTTAAAATGAATTGTGTTTAAGATTAAGTCAGCACTATCATTTCTGTTCTATTTATTCCCTTTTTACTGGTTCATTTCCCTATCTGATGTCCCTTCTCTTCCGTCTAAGAAACTACCTTTAATCGCTCTTTTGGAGTGTGTTTGTAGATGGCAAATTTTCTCACCTTCTGCTAGAAGAAGTCTTTGTTTTCCATAATGTATATAATTTTGGGTGAATTTTTGTTTTCTTTCAGGGCTTTAAAGATACCATTGTATTGTCCTCTGCTTTCTGTAATGTTGGCAGTCTTTCTCACTTTTGTTCCATAAGTTATGTGTCCTTTTGCCTTTTCTGTTTGAAATATTTTTCTCTTCATCACTGATTTTCAACAGTTTGAATAGGGTAGTCTTTAGTGTGGTTCTTTTTTTTTTTTTTTCTCCTTTGTGGTGTTTGTTGAGATTTCTGGATCTCTGTATTTATTATTTTCACCAAATTAAAAAAAAAAAAAAACTTAAGTAGTTATTCCCTCCATGATTTTCTCCTCCTTATTCTTTCCTTCTCCTTACTAAATTTGAATTACCATGCTTGTTATTATTTTGTGGGGTAGTGATACTCTGTTTTTTTTGTTTTGTTTTGTTTTTTTCAAGCTCTTTGCTCTTTGGTTTAGATAGTTTTTCTTGCTATATCTTTTAATTCACTGAATTGTCTTCTGGAATTAAGCCAAATTAATGAATATTTCATTTCAGGTAATGATTCTCTCTTTATATATTCTTTTAAATCCTTAAGTGCGTTTATCAAATTTATGCTAGTTAATTAATAATTCTTGTCTTTTGGTTCCTTCATCTCTTGTTATTTTGAATCTTTTGTTTTTGTTGTTGACCATTTTCTTCTAGCTATATGTCACTTTTTTCTACTTATTTTTGTATCTAAATTTTTATTTCCTGCCAAATATTATGAATTTTATGTTGCCAAGGGCTGAATTCTATTGTTTTCCTTAAGGAATGTTGAATATGGATTGGTCCAGAAGTTTATTTGTGGATCAACTCAATAATTTTGAAGTCCATTTAAACCTTCCCCACTCCCCACAAATCTAGAGCAGTCTTTACCTCAGAGCCAGGGGTCTTGTTGAGGGCTTTACTGAATGACTTTTGCATTCACTGAAGTCTCTCATTGTTAAGCTGGTGAGATATTAAATGATTGCTAGCCTTGTATATGCTTGGAGAATTTTTAAGCTTACAGCTCTCAGGTTTTTTTTTTTTTTTTGGCAGTTGCTCTTGTCATATGGCTTTATAAAACTTCATCTTGCACATGTGCAGATCAATATTCAGCCTAGACTCCAAGAGTCTTCTCTGTGGATTCTTGGAGTTTTCCTTTGCTTAGCTCTCTCCCCTTAAATTTCTCCCCTGAAAATTCCACTCATCTCAGTCTCTCTAAACCTCTGTGCCCCCCGCCCCAACTCAGTGAATCCACTAGACTTAGTTTACATACTGGCCCGAAAATTTCCTCTAGGTAGAAAGTCTGGATGATCATCGGTCACACATTGTTGGTTTCTCTTCTCAGGTGTCGTAATCTACACTGCTTATTGGTCCAATATCTGAAAAAAAAAATAACAATGCTTCATATATTATATCCAGTTTTCTGGTAGTTTAGAGTGGGAGGGAATATCCTGTAGCAGTTACTCCCTCATAGGTGAACGCAGGAATCCCTCAGTTTAGTTCAGATTCTACTACAAGGAAAATCATTTGAACACAGAAGTATTTAGCATTGACATTTGCAGGGTGTGATTGATGGCTTTAATGGTCTCATTCTGTCCCGACATGCTGCCTTTATAACTCTCTCCCATGGCTCAATGCACAAACAGAACAGAAATGTGATGAGCAATGTAGTAGAATTGCTACCAGCATAGTTGGTTTTAGAGTACTAATATTCCACATTTTAGGGGGAGGAATGCTGGTGGAGAAAGCGGGAGACCTCCAGGCAGTCGGTTCATGGATGTGAATAAGTAAGGCAGTGCTGAAGTTTTTGACAATAAGGAGAAGAAAAAATCCATTGTGACTTGTAATATAATCTGAATGACCTTCGAATGCCTGGTTATGTTTGCCAAACACATTACTCTAAGACTTCCTAAAGGATACTGAGGAGGTATGATAGACTATAGTTTGGTTAAGTTCCATCCTCAACTGGATAGACAACATCACTTCACATTACACATCAGTGGACAAAGTATGAGGACATGTGAAACCTATTCTTGCCCAAAACTATTACCATAGAAAGTCGATTCAGGGCAGCCTGGGTAGCTCAGCGGTTTAGCGTTGCCCTCAGCCCAGGATGTGATCCTGGAGACCGGGATCGAGTCCCACGTCAGGCTCCCTGCATGGAGCCTGCTTCTCCCTCTGCCTGTGTCTCTGCCTCTCTCTCTCTCTCTGTCTCTCTCTGTGTCTCTTATGAATAAATAAATAAAATCCTTAAAAAAAAAAAAGAAAGTCGATTCATTTTCTAACCTTCAGTTTCTCCATCTATGTAAGATACATAAAATTGCTTTCCTTAACGAACATCACAATAATTTAATTTAAAAAAAAAAGGATAAGAATAGGTAATTTTCATAAGCTGTAAAGGAATGTGTAAGACATTAAAAATAAGGTAATATAAGTACATGGTGCTTTAAAATACACATTTGTTTCATCTGTCAATAAATTTATTCTTTTTTGGAGTATCTCTCTTTCTCTCCAAATGTTTCTATAAACTCAGGATAGCTAACGATGGTTTCTGAAGGTGTCCTACTAAGATGTTGAGTCTAAAACTTGACAGTGTAACTGTAACACGTATGTGTATGTGCATGAGTGTGTGTGCATGCAGGTTTGTGTGTGTGTATTTCCTGACTCAGACTATCTGAACTTCCAATAAAAGAAATATCCATAACAATCAGCAGATTCTCTAAAAATAATAAATTTATTAGGTGAAAAATAAAATCAAAATATATTAACAGCTAATCTAAAATTAGAGTTAGTTGCTTAGAAAGAGATCTATACCAACAGTAATATCCTGGAGGAATGAATTAATGATTTGTAACTATCTTGATTCCACTGTGTTTTGTAGAAAAAAAAAAAAGAGTGAAACTGAGTATCAGTATTCACTTCTTTTGGCCGCAAATATGGTTATTTCTCCAGTACATGAGTATATTATAATGAAGACAAGAAAGAAACCATTCCTGTTGGGACCTTTTCTCTATGTATGGCCACTGGACTATGAAGAGCGATAGCACCATTTGACTGGGAAAGGATATTTTGGGTTTTTTTTTTTTTTTTTTTTTTGAGGGGGGAAGGATATTTTGAAGTTAGTAGAGCTGAGTCAGATGCCAATCCTTCTACTCACTAATCCTGTGACTGTGGTCACCATAGCCTCTGCTTCTTGTTTGTCTGGAAACTGGGAGGGATGTCCTAGATGGTTCAAGCTGGCTTCCTATGCCCAAGCCAGCCTTATTGGGGGAGTGGCTGCAAAACCCTCACTCCAAAGAATCTACCCCAGGACACCTAACATTCTGAGATTTTGAGATTACTCCTCTGGAGTTAACACTGATGATTCAGACATCTTTGAAGTTTAAATATGCCAGCAATGCTCCAATGCTACCCACACCTCAGTGTGTATTTGTTTATCAGTCTCCTTCACTTTATAACAATACAGAAGGACACAAATACTGCGTGAGTTTAAGGTTATTCTCTAGTACCTCTAGTACATATAAACCATAAAACCCTGGGGTTCTGTATCCCTGGAATTTCACTGAAACTTTGGTTTTGATTCACCCCCATGCAATTCCTGAGTGGATGCCCTCATTGAGTAAAATGAGGTTTAGATATGAAGTGAACTCCTAGAGAAGAGCTCTCAGGAAACAAGGAAACGAGGGCAACAAAGTGATATGAGGTGAAGCTGCTTCTGGGATCATATAAATTAAGGCTCTGCATGGCTTAGGGTGACATTGAATCTGCAGACCTCATGCTTTACTAAGTGGTAAGGCAAAACCAGCATCACCCACGTCCCGAGCAGTTAAGTTTAGGTGTCAGTTAACATATAATATTTCATTATAATAACTTACTTTCTAAGTTTCTTACCCTTAACTCTGATTTCCTATGTCGGGACTATGGTAGGTTATTAAAAATATAGCTGCTGAATGAAAGGAAACATAGCAGTCCTGCTGCAAGGCCCAAAGCCATAATCTGAAGGTTTATTTTGCTTAAGGGAAGAAGAATTTCCTGTTATTTTCACACCTTGAGTACTTAGTTGTTTGTAACGTGTAGTAGAGCTAGTGACTCTGGAGGAAGTCAAGTTGCGTGGTTTAACATCAGGTAAAAATAAAATCTTCACAGCACACGTAAAATCTGACCATCTCTCCGCACCTCCGCAGTAGCCGTCCTGGTCTGTGCCATCAACACAGCTCGTCTGAATAATGGCAAAATATCGTAGCAGCCACTCATGTCTCTGCTCTTTCCACAGCAGCCGGAGTCACCGTATTAAAAGAAAAACCCACCCACGCAATACCCCTTCCCAAAGCTCCCCAATGGCTACCTTTTCTGCTCTAAGAAGCTAACTGCCTGCACAGCCTTGTATAACCTGGCTGCTGCTTTTTCTTCTGACTCATGCACAACTTCTCTCCCCTTGCTCACACTGTTCGAGCAATAAGTCTACCCTGAAAAAAATAATAAAAATAATAAAAATTAAAATTAAAATAAAAAAAAATAGGTCTACCCTGCTCCCTGTCTCTCAAGCGCACCAGCTCCTTCTCACATCTTCACCTGGAATGCTCTTCCCCTACATTACCCTATCTCTCACATGCCTCTGTGGGGTCCTCATTCACCCCAGTGAGGCTTTCTCAGATCATTTTGTTTTAAAATTGCCATGTTCCTGATGCTCGTCATCCCCCTTTCCTGCTTAATTTTTCCCCTTAGCACCTGTTGCTTTCTAAAACATACATTTTAATCACATTCTGTCTCCCTCCAATAAGCTATAATGTACATTAAGAACATGGATTTCTATTTACTTTTATTCGGTTGAGGCCCCGGTGTCTAAAAAAAATGAAAAACCTATGAATGATACATGATAAATATGTTTTGAATACACAGATCCGTGGACGGGGAAAGGGAAAGAGCAGAAGGAGGGAGAAGTGAAGAACAGCTGGTGTCTGGAATGAGCACTTTGAATTACTCTTAAGAGGAGGTAGCTTTGCCTGGGAACATAAATTGAAACTCTCCCTGGGCCAGCACCCTGTGAGGACACGGCCAGTTCCTGAAGTCAGGGGTTAAGTGACTTGCTGGAGATCCCTCAGTGATTTAGTGGCAGAGCGGGGCCTAGAGCCGGCGTGCGAGCTCATTTCCACCACACCGCCCGTCTACCCTTCAGGCTCACAGACTTAATAATGAATAGTCATTTGCCAGCTTCTGGACTTTTTTGTTTTCCTGATCATGACTTTGCATTTTAGAGATCATGAATTTGCGTTATAGAAATTCAGGTTACAGAGGTCTATTATTACAAAATCCTCTGTGCACACATTTAATCCTTGGTTCCTTATAATCACAGGGGGGTTCCATGCCCCTTCTTTATTAGTATCTCACTTTCAATGAGTTGAAGGAACAGTTTGGCTACTACAGATTATGTGCCCACAATTTAAAGACACTAAGAAGGATACGAAGAAACTTTGTGGCATGTTTCTTGGTCTTATTATCTCACGGCTGAAGTGAAAATAATGTAAAATTAAAAACTTGGAAAAATATCATATACCTTCATTGCTTGCACCTCTCCTGCAAAATACCTCTAGCATATAATATTTTCTCCAAGAAAACTTTTTTTTTTTTTTTTTAATATTTTGAGGTCTGAGGTGGCATGAAAGAACTCTATTTTCATGTTCTCTGGAAAAGGAGTGGGGGTGAGTGAAGGAAGTGAAAATAAATTTTTTTTAGAACCAACAGTTATTAATTATGAAGGGGATCGTGGAGTTCCCCCTCTCTTTCCACCAGCACTGTATTCTAGAAATGCAGAAATAGAAATGTGGAACCACGACTCGTCTGTTGGCTCACACATTATGACCAAATTAAGGTGGGAATCCAAGTCACAGGAGTCTCCATTTAGAACCATTCCCCTATTTTGTGCTATTTGCATATACTAAGCTGCATTTATCAAAAAAAATCAAAATTCAATATTCAAATAAAATCCAGGAGTGCCACAGAGAAGAGCTAAATACGTGTGTCAGTGATATAATGGTATATACCCAACCTAAAGGAGTCAAGCTGTAAAAAGACAGTACTTTTGTCAACAGAACATATCCAGGTTGAGCCCAGAAACTATTTTCTCATTAACTGTATTGCCTCCAGGCCTAGAATTTACAATAATCATGGATATCGATATATTTTTTTTAGGGATAACTAGATTGAAAAACTTTAATTGAGACGATGTTGAATGGGTATGGAATCAACTGGAGGTCCTTCTGGGAAGTAACACGGCATCGCTGACATTTTGCAGGTCAGGAAATCGAGTCTCTCAATATTACAGAACTATAAGGAGGTGTATCTGAATTTGAATCCAGATCTGTCTGACTCCAAAGCCCATCCTCTGTGAAGAAAGGCACTGGCTACTTTGGAAAGGATATACTATGAGTGAGGAAACTTGTATTCAGGGAACGGAGGCTGAAATTACCAGAACACACTTAAGGATTGGCTGAGATCCTACTTTATACTACCTCAGTCTTAATGAAGGCATTGCGTTCCACAGGCAGGCAAGTAACTGGAGTATCCAGCATGTATTAAATTCTCAATGAGTGTTTGTTAAATTGAGTTATAATAATGCTGTAATTCTATAACGGTCATCATAAGATAATTATTATAGCATAAAATAATTCATTATAATATTAAATAACTTTCACATGATCTCAGAATATCTCTAGAACCTTAAGTGGGCTATTAATGTTATTTATTTTCATATTTCTATTACTAAACTTGAAGACTTTTGAGGGGGAGACAGAATGTCTTATTTTTCTCTAACTCTGGTACCAGTGTAGTCACTCATATAGCAAACATTTGAGGGGAAAAATGAGTTAATATCTCCAAAAGATATGCAAGGCAAATGCTATTTTTAGAAACCTGAGGCTTGTAGTGCCTGGGCGGCTCAGTCTTCTAAGTGTCCAACTCTTGGTTTTGGCTCAGCCATGATCTCAGTGTCGTGGGATCAAGCCCTGTGTTGGGCTCCCCACCCAGTGTGGAGCCTACTTGGGTTTCTCTCCTCCTTTTGCCTTCACTAGCATTCTTTCTCAATAATTAATAATAATAATAATAATAATAATAATAGTAATAGTAATAATAGAAAAGAAAACCAAGGCTCTGCCCTGAGTGATTAGTTTTCTGCCAAGTTAGCAAGTGGTATAGTTGGTATTTGAGTTAGAATTGTCATTCATTAATTCAGTCTTACATTATTTATATTTCATATTCCAGTGTACCTTGTATTACCTCTCCAAAAGAAGTAAGAACATTCCTCCCTCTTTTTCTTACTTGGGCCATTCCAACTTCCAGTCATTTGGGTAATTTTTTAAATGTGCCTGGGCACTGTATAGCACTTAGTTCCTTCTCTGTCCCCTTTCCAAGTCTCCCAGGTCAAAGATTCTGCAAAGCCCCTATAATTGTCAGATAAATAAAATCACATTGCTCATAATTACCAGGGACAATTCTGTGTAATTAGATGTTAACTGTAGTGTCCCCTCTCCTTTATGACTTCAAATAAATACCTGTTCCTGTCTCAGTCTGGGAGAAAGCTTGGTTGGAAATGTAACTGCTTTGTTGCTCTCTGTGTAATTAACTACCATTAAAAGCCACTAATTAGATCGTAAGTTTTAAATAAGTTGCCCTAATTACCTTTGGTACATGGTGCATTGAGTTGGGAGGGCAAGTCCTTCAGAGCCAAGAAAACTTGGCTCTGCCACTAAGAGAATTAACGGGGCTATTGGGTTTCTTTTTTTTTCCCCATTCATAAATGGGAAAATGAGAACATTGGGAATGGGATGGATAGAGGTAGGAGTACGGTTTGTGGGTGAAAAATGTATACCTGGGCAAAGCCAACCAGGGGAGATCTCAAACTGTCTCTCTGAAAACGACTCACTTGTGTGCAAGACTGGCCTGCCACGTCCGAAGTGCTTATGACGTGTTGAATGAAGGAATGGCTGCATAAATGAACAGACAGAAAAATAGATGATAGGCAACATGGCACGATAGTGAAGAACCTCAATTGTGAAATAAAAACAATTCATAGGTTTTAATTCTAGCTTGGATAATTACTGGTTTATTTAGGGAAACTCTCTGGTACTCTGCTTTCTCATTTGTAGTAGGGCAATAATAACTCCTAACACCCAAGTTGCGATGAATTAATAATGATAATGTGAGTCTACTATTTCCACATACTAAGCTCCCAATAAATCCTAGCAGTGACAACGAACAACAGTGACGACAATGATGACATGGATGGTAATGTTGGTGATATAAAATATGCTATTTGGAAGTTCTGAAAAGAGCCCTATATTGCAGCTATCATGTGCTCCTTTTTTATTTTTAGTTTTTGTCCCAGCACACCACTGGGCTGATCCTAACACAATCACAATGTCAGAGTCCTTTCAGAAGAGAACAAACCTATTTTAGGACATTTGTTAGGTTCCTGGTTAGTGCCGGAGTAATCAGAGAAGAAAATACAGTCCTTACTCTAAGGAGCACGTAATCTGATGCAGCTGCAGGTGTGTATAAACAACACCATTGACCCGGTAACAAAGGTCTTTACAAAGTATTATGTGGGAGGAAGCCCAGGAGAACATCACAGAATAGGAAATATCATTGAGCCATGTATTGAATCATTTCCATCTTAATCGGAGTATTTAATATATGGCCAAGGTCACAAAGAGCTCTAACAACAATCATGATGCTAATAGTGAGAACAAAAGCTAACATTAATTGAGCAGGTGTTATGTGCCAGCATCTAAATGCTTTATGTATGTTAACGGATTCAGCATTACAAAAAACTTAAAAGTAGAGACAAGAGAATAGAGGTTCGTAGAGATTACACAGGGTGGCCGTGTTCACATGTGAAAGCTGGCAAATGACACAATAGCCAAAGCTCAAACGTGCTATCATGCTTACAACACTGACGTCCTTAAACCCTACATAATAATACTGCCATGGATAGTGAGGAAACAATAGGGGCTTCTTTGGGAGAGCCTGATGTTCTTATGGGTATTTTCTCCTCAATTTTTCTCTCTGGGCATCGGCTTCTTTCTCCCGTGAAAGCTGGTTGAAGGACTAGGTCACCTCTCAGAAGCCTTCCAACCACACATTTTTCTACTTTATTTTTCCCACTGCACTAAAAATTGTGTAAGTGAGCCAAGCCTTCCCATGCACCCTGAAATTTTCCTGAAGCCGAGGCAAATCTTCTTACACCTTCCAAAACACCTAGCATAGAGCCAAATGGAAAAGAGTATCTCTGTCTGTCTCTCTGTATAAATATATATACACACATCCTGTATCTATACACACACATATGTATGCACATACGTACACATATGTATACAAGACATACGTACACACATACATATAAGCACACATGCACATGTGTTTAAAGCAGTTTAAATCTATAATGTAGACAGATAACATATTTTTAAAACTGTATCATATCAAAATCTATCATAGCACACAACAGATAAGATTGTCTTCCTTAAACTCTCAAACTAAATGTTACCTTCCTCTGAGCCTTCAGAATATCATCAGCTTATTATGTGTATATTTTTTTCATAAATGCCATATGATTGTCTCATGTTTACTCAGTGCAGTCAAGGGAAGATCTATTGAGCCTTGGTTCTTTTCCAAGCTATGTGTGCATTGCCCTTGATGATGTTCTCTGCCCACCTGGGTTTCAGATATACCATATCTCAGACCTATAGTTGAAAGCCAGTTTTATGTGCACAACTCCTAGGTCCTTGCCTGGGGTTGCATAGGTTTGCATGTACTTTGTCTATAGAGAGAAGGAAAAAAAGGACTTGTGTCTCCACTGCCTGGCACTCTAAAATTCTAAACAGATGGAGAGCACTGAAAACCTGCAATCATCAAAATTGGCTGTTTGCAGAGGTCCTGCAAACTGGTCTTTCCAAAGAGAAGTGTTGCCCTGTGTCATTTATATGTGATGTGACAATGGCTGCCTCAGCCGGGACTCCGGATGACTGCTCAATTCAAATGTTCGATAGAAAGTAGATAGGATCTCTGAAACTGTATTTGCATTTCCCATGGGACATAATGTAATTGCCTCAGATGGGATCGCATATTCATTCTCAGCCCAGCAGTATTCATACACTTTTGTATTCCCCTCCCCTTGAGTGTTAAGTTAGACCTAGTTCCTTGCTTCTAATAAATAGCTCAGAGGCCAAGTATTATAATGCACCTGCACATTGCCAATTTGGCAGGTAGTGGCTCTTTGCAGAGGAATCTCAGGAAAGACAAGGAAACTTTCTAGCATATAAGCCTTAAAACCTAGTTATATATCTCATTTTTGTGTACCCATTTAGTCAGCAAATATGTAATGAGCACACATTATGCATAAGGCAATAAGCTACATGCCGATAATTTATAGATAAAAGGCACACCTTCTATTTTCAGTGTATAATTAGAGTGCACAGTGGTAAGTTCTGATTGGTCTATGCCCAGATTTTCAGTAAAGGAGGTTCAGAAAGCTCAGTTTGATCAAGAGTGGGGTATGGGCAAGAAAGTTCCTATGGAAGAAATAAACACTAAGCTAATCCTTCAATGAGAAAATAATAGCTATCCAAGCAGAGAAAGTTCTAGGGAAGACATTTCCCTATGGTGGGAGAGACACTAAGAAGACACTAAGATGGTGGGAGAAACATTTGCAAAAGATGTCAGCTGACGTTTGGGTTTGAAAATATTGGTTTAAACTGGTAAGGATATAGGAAGTTTTGAAATAGAGTCCTGAAAAAAAAAATAAATAAAAAATAAAAAAATAAAAAAAATAAAAGAAATAGAGTCCTGCATCAAGCTTTATGATACAGATGTCTATTAAATTCTTAGTGCCTACTTAAAATTGTGACTCGGCGGGAAAATTAGCTTTGTCCTTGGTATGTAGCCATCTAATGATCGGGGGGGGGACTCTGAAACCATATGGAGCTTTGGGATTGCTCTCATCCATTTTGGTTTGGGATAAACATGCAAAATGCCATACAACCTTACATATAAGGAGATGTAGATGACTTCCAATAATGCAGTATTAGAACAACTAAAAGGTTATTTTGTTGAAAAAGTAATGAGACTGTTGTTGGGGAAATAACCATTCCTGTCCAAAGATTATTCTCGGTGTCCAGCGTGAAGCAGTGGGGTGGTTTCTGTTTCCCAATTTTTCCCTTCCCTCGGGGACTTGGAGCCAAACCATGGGGGATATTTGCAATGGTCTATCTGTCTCTCTATTCTTTTCAAGGTCTGAATGACAAGCCAAGCGGAGAAATTGAATTTTTCACTTCTCTAAACACTTTTGGCCCCTAGGAACACTGGAAAAGGTCAAGAATTTTGAAGCACGTTCTTCCGCAGGCTACAGGATCAAAACTTCTTTTTTAAAAGGTTGTTCCTGGCCCAATGAGACAATCAGTCGTGATGAAGAATATAAACAGCAGTTTGTGTCCTCTGTGGTGGTGTGTGCCCCCCTTGGGAGGTTTACTCTGAAGACACTTTGTCTAGAGAGATTTGTTTCTCTCATTAGGGCAACAGCAGGTAGAAAAAAAACATAGCTTGACATACACTGGAAATGTGGATAAATACTCCTGCTTTTCCATAACCCCTTCCCCACATATTCTATTTTTACTTTGCTGTCTTCATTGGCTTTTCTTTCAGTTGTTTCTCTGCACCAACTCCTTGTTTTTTTCTTAATTTTTCTAACCAATTGCATAACTAGCATTTTTATTTTCCTCGGTTGACTCACGTGACAGGCATCCTCTGAAATAGCTTCCAATGATCCTCACCTCTGCTGCTCTTGCCCTTGTGTGTCTCCTTTTCCCTGAGTATAAGGTGGCACTCATGATTCACTTCCTATAAGTCAATATGATAAAAGTTATGGGATGTTGGGGGCACCTGGATGGCTCAGTCAGTTGAGCTTCCAACTCTTGATTTTGGTTCAGGTCATGATCTCAGGTGGTGAGATAAAGCCCACATCCACCCCCATGTGCTCAACATGCCGTCTGCTGGGGGTTCTCTCTTTCCTCTCCCCCTATTTGTGTGCTCTCTAAGTAAATACATAAATAACCTTTTTAAAAATAATTATGGGTGTCCCTTGTAAGATGAGGTTATGAAAAGAATAGGATTTGGATCATGCTTGTCCTTTTTTGCTCCCTTTTGGAGCCTTTGAAAAGGCTCATGTGGGAAGGAATTGATGTCTTCAGCTGTTCAAGACCTGATACCTTTCAACAACCAGGAGGATGATCCCTTCCCACTTGAGTCTTTAGGTAACTAAAGGCTGGGATCCCTGGGTGGCACAGCGGTTTGGCGCCTGCCTTTGGCCCAGGGCGCGATCCTGGAGACCCGGGATCGAATCCCACGTCGGGCTCCCGGTGCATGGAGCCTGCTTCTCCTTCTGCCTGTGTCTCTGCCTCTCTCTCTCTCTCTGTGTGTGACTATCATAAATAAATAAAAATAAAAAAAAAATAGGTAACTAAAAGCTTGTTTTTGCATTTTTGATTGTAGACCCATGAGAAAACTTGTTCCAGTGGACACCTAGCTAAGCCCACCTGGATTCCTGACCCACAGAAAGTGTGAGATATGGTTTATTATCTTAAGCCTCAAAGTTTTTGGGTAATTTATCATGCAGCAATAGATAGTTAATACAACATATACTCTTACATGTTCCTCCTCTTGCTGACTCCTTTTTTTTAACCTCTTTCTATTTTTCCTACTTTTTTTTTCTTAATTCTTAAGTATCCAGACTCCAAATTTGTATATGGCATCGAATGTTATATGACTCAGAATGCTTTACCTTCAGTAACCATCAAACCCAATCATGTATCTTCAAACATAATCTGCATAATGGAAAGGTCAGCATCCCTGGCCTCCTTTTAATTGTATTCTTTGGTAAATATCGATTCATTTGTCATTTCAGTAAAACTATTTAATGGGCAGCTACTCTCTCTAATACATTGTATTAGCTGTCACGTGGAACACAAAAATGAATGAAACATGTGCCCTGCCATCAAAAGTAAAATATCCAAAATAAAGCATCTCACACAAGGGATATTCTCAGGGGTCTGTGTGTTAAGAGGAGGGGGGGTGGCTTCCTGCGTGGAGGATTAGGAAGAGATCTGTGAAGAGGGCACTCTGGACTGAATGCTGAAGGATAAACTGGATTCATACCTACTGAAGCTTCTGTGAGCTGCATGTGCACTTGAGAGTCCTTCTCCCTTACATTGCTCGTAGGATCAACCCCTGCTTAACACGCAGAAACCAATCTGAATTCTAAGCTGTATGGGCTACTCTCCACAATTCTAAGTAGTTGATTGTTTACCTTTTCGATGCTTCCCCAGCCTCACTAATCTTGTCTACTCCAGCATTTCTCAAATCATTATTTACTTGGTTCCTCCATTAATCAGGAGATAAAGTATATAGTTCAAGAAGAAAAAGTGCACAATGTTCCAAGCTGAGATAGTGGAGGTCAAAATGGGGTAGGAAGACTTAGGGTATTACAGTGTCAAAATATCAAAAAATTATTTGTTACAAGAAAAGAGAAAAAAATAAGAGGATCATTGTTGACAAAAAGTGATTTCTGGCCATAAACCACTTCATTATTTATTTCTGACATGAAGCAGCAGGGTGATCACCATTTCTTTCTTTCTTTCCCTTCCTTGGGACTTAGAGTAAAACAATAGAGATGTTTGAAATGCGTCATGTATTATTGTGCTTAGTCCTGATTCTTCACTAAACTTCCTAATATCTGCATTAGGTTTCTTTGGGAAATTATGGAGATGGAAATGAGAACTTGAAGTTACCTTCTGTTTTTGTCTGGGAAATAAACATATTTCCAGAGATTAGGAAAGGTAAATCATCAGTGCTCTTTGGCTTTGTTCTTCCAAACTATATTTTTAATGAGAAGCTTGAGAGTTAAATAATCAAATTTGAGTCATGCTGTGGTCGGCTACCTTTGTTTTTCTTCCCACAGGATGCCTAATAATTGTTATTTTTAAAATTGTTCCAGCTTTACTGAGATATCATTGACATATAACATTGGATAAGTTTAAGATGTACAACATGCGAATTTAGCATATTTATAAATATTTATAAAATACTTCCACATGATTGTGGTCAAGTCACTTAAAAGATACTCAATATTAACTGTGAAAAATCTTTGGAAAACTGAAGGCTTAAAAATACTCATATTGTTGACATGGTAATTTACATCTCTGAAAACTTCTCAAAACAGATCATTTACAATAAGGGGACATGCTGGAAACAGGCTAAATGAATAATCAACAACAGGAGAATGGTATTGCATATTGTGGTACATCAGCTCAATGGATTATTAAACAGTCATTAAAATGGTAATTAGGAAGACAAACAGATGTGAAAATGTTTTTAATGTGGTATTAATAAAAAGAAGAGAATGCTAAACTATCTGTAAACCATGTTTATAGTAACACTCTGGTTCATATTTTGTTGTGAAGAAAAACAAGAATTTTTAAAAATCAGCTACTGTGCTAGAATATATGTGAATGTGTATATATTTAAATATATGTATTTTTAAATATATTTTCAAATTATAATGTAAGGTTTTCCAACTCTGAATATGGGGAGCCAATAATTCCTTGGGAGAGGAGAGGGATCTTCCATATTGTAGAATGTTTAGCACCAGCCCTGATTTCTACTCCCAGTTACAAGTAGAATTTCCCCAGTTGAGGCAACCAAAAATGTCTCCAGACATTGCCAAATGGCCCCTGGCAGGGGATGGGAGATTCAAGATGACTTCTACTCAAGAACCACAGTTTTAATAAGTTGTTTTATTATTTTTCTAATATTTTTTGAAGAAATATTTTTTTAAAAATGGAAGTAATCGTTACCCTTGACCTACCATTCCCTTCAGCAACTTACCCAGAGAAGAGTTGAAATCAGCAATGTTCTGGTTATATCGGACAAGAGAGCAAAGCATTAATGTGTGATGACCTGTTTGGGGATGTCAGCAAACCCCACCATTCTTCTGAGTTCTTGCAAAATGGGGGAAAGAAATCAGTGTGTGTTATATAAGAATATCTTCTACTGACAGTGCAGAGTATTTTTATCCTGGTGGAACTTGCCTCTGGGCTCTGAAACCTTCTGTCAGGGAGTAAAGAAAACTAATTGCAGTGAAATATCTTTTCAGGCAACCTGCCCATCACCAAATTCTATATGTAGGGGAAATGCACACTTCCTTTAGAAGATGTTTCAACGGAACTCAAACCCCATAGGAATTCTTTTTAGGGCCAGGGAAACTTCTACACAGTGTAGGAACTTTAGTTCAATTCAGAAAATGTTAAAATTTCAACGTACTATTAAGGAGTCCTCAATCTTCTGGCTTGACCCCTCATTTTTTATTCAGGATAACTGGAAACCAAAGAAGTTAAGTCACTTGCCAGTTCAACACACCTAATTACTTGCAGAGCATTAAAATTAAGCATGAGTGGGCCTGAAGTTTCTTAACCTTCAGGCAAACTTTGTCTTTAAAAGAACACTTCCCACCTCTGCAATTGTGTATCATCGGAGAAGAATTTATTTCTGGGTGAAGAAGTCTTCCATGGTATTTGGCATATGGATTGGTTTTCAGAAAGAATACACAATTCAGACACATAGTGAATAAACATTTATTGGACACTGTCTATGTGCCCAGTTCTGTGCCACACAGTGGGTCTGGAAGATTAGAATAAACACGTTGTATACTTTTTGTGCTATTGTCATAGTCCTCCACATTCTGCCATAAAATTAAAAAAAAAAAAAAGCATTCGATCAATGCTGACCAGCGATCTAGAATAGTTAGTGTAGCCCTAGGTTCTTGAGGCCCTCCATCTGTACTTCTTGAAATATTTCCTCCATTTGTCCCCATCAGATGACCTTTTCAGCTCCCCACATTGTCATGGCTACATATGTGTGTTCATATATATATATGTGCAATAACCTGTTCCAAAAAAAGAAAAAAAAACAATACTAGGAGCTTCTTAATGCAGGACAGAGAAGATTCCAGTAGCCTACATAAGAATTGTAAACAAGTGCCAACAATCCCAACTGTACGACACAGGGAAGTGTAGACCTAACAGTGGCTAACTACTAGAAATTCTGGACTCTTCTTGCAGTTTCTATTAGATGTAGGTCTCATTAACAGGATCCTCATACAAATTTATTTTTCTAATTTCCAGGGACTGTTTGCATTGTGCTAACTACTCCTAGAAAGCAGGCTTTTGGAATGGTTCAAACACTTGGATTTCTCCATGATGCTTTTGGGGTAGACAGACCCAAAGGGTCCGATTTGATAATATAACCATATAAGGATCACATTTCATTCTCTTTGGAAAGACATGATCCAAAAAAAAAAAAAAAAAGGAAAACAAACCACCGGGTGATATCCATGGGCACTGGGGTGGGGTTAGGGTTAGGGTTCCTCTATGCCAGAATAATGGGAAGTAGATGGGGCTGAGGTTCAAGAAACTCTTGTTGAAATTCTGATTCTATGACTCTGTGTTGCAGAAGTCTGAGACTCTAAGTACTCCCAGTTTCCTCATCTGTTTATCAGGCACTGTGCCCGGTATTTAATTTTTAGGGCTGGGGGAAATAACTAGATTTGAGAAAGGAAACATTAACATTTGGGTCATATTTGAGCTGAGTTTCTCTGAAGCAGAGCCCGAATTGAGAATGGACGTACAAGTGACTCAGTGGAAAAGCCCGCTTGGGAGAAACCTGCAAGGGGGTAGGGGACGCCGTCGAGGGCATGGGGTACAGCTAAGCAAAAGTGTGCTTTCAGCTGTAACCTAACTTCAACGTGAGGCCAGCGAGTCTCTAGAATATTGACTGTATCACAAAGTGTATCTTCACCTTGTGGCAAGAGTGCTGGCCTTTTTATCCAAATACCTGTCAATCATTCCTCTTGATGGGGAGGTATCACTTCCTAGTTTTCTCCAGGCAAAGTTAACTCCTTTTGGCTGTGTCCCGGGTATCCGATACTTACACCGCAACAGGAGCACTTGCCAGGTAACAGGCACCTGGATTTGACACCAGTTCTGCTTATCACATGCAGAAAAGCAATCTTCCTAGGGCTACAGACTGTGTTAAAACTAACTCTGACTCTTTAAAATAATAGAAGTCTCTGAGTCCAGGGACCTTCTCGGTCTTGCTCCTTTTTTTTTTTTTTTTTCCTCCCTGGTACTTAGAAAATTAACTGGCTCATACGATATGCTCAGTAAATGTATATTCAATGAATGAAGAAATTCCTGACAAATATCCTCCCCCGTTCCAGCCTCTCTATTTTAGTGCAGTTTCCCCCCTGCTTTTTCTACTGACTGCAGTGTTCTCCCTTCTGATCTCAATCTTGATTACCTTCTTCGAAGTGTATCTGATAATCAAAGTTGGTCTATGAAGCATTCTTTGACTGTAGCCCACGGGAAGCTGTGTGTGTGTGTGTGTGTGTGTGTGTGTGTGTATGTGTGTGTGAGAGAGAGAGAAAGAGAGAGAGAGAGAGAGAGATACTGCACGTGCGTGGGTGTGTGCCTCTTTGTGTCCTGGCTGTTTAACACTGTAACTAAACGTGCCTTTTCTTGGATTGACAGCAACCAGCTAATCCCCACCTTTTGAAGTTTCTCTATAATTATGCACCTATTTCCCAGAATGGCAGTCAATATCCCTTTCATTATCACCTACACATAATAATAATACAGGGGTATTGAGCGCCTACAATGTGCCAGGCGCAACACTCGATAGGTGGCCTACCTTTGTCATTGGTTTGATGATGATATCATAATGCAGGTACTTGTAGGGCCCCTAATTTTCCGGATGAATTTAGCAAGTTGAAGTTGCCTTGTCCATAGTCGCTCTGCTCATAAGAGAAATGACTAAGATCTAAATGCAATCAGTGGACCCTAGAACCTTGCTCTTAGCCTCAAAGCTCTACTATCTTGACACCTAAAATGTTTCAACAGCTTGCTAAAGAGTCTCTCTTCTTCAATCCGTTCTACACACACAGGATGATCTTTAAAAAGCATCCATCTGGTGATGTCACTTCTCTGCTGAAAACTCACCAGTGACTTTCCATTAATCTCAACATAAAGCCCAACCCCCTTTATATGGTGTTATCAGGCCCCCTCTGACTTGTCCCCTGAGCACTTCTCCATCCTCATCCCTTTCCCTCTCTCACTTTACCCAGATACTGAACTTGTGTCAGATTCTTAAAGACACTAGACACACTCTCTCTCCCTTTTGCATCACAACATGGGCTGAATGGGAAAAGGTTCTCTTCTACTTCTATGCTGCTCACTTGAATACATATCCTCAAAGAAGTACTTCTTGACCTCCCAAAGCTCTTATAGCCGTCCTCCCTCTTTGAGACCAGTGCCTGAACATATTCATTATTTTATCCACATGGACTAAAAGAGAGCTTGGAATATAGTTGCCAGTAAATATCATTTGCCCTCAGATGGAAAGAAAGGATGGATAGTTGAATTATGTAAAATACCCTCCTCCCCAACTCCCACCAATGTAAGCTCTGAGGACAGTGACTATACTTAATGCAACTCTCTGTTCTTCATAGCACCTGAGACATTTTCTGCTGCATGGTAGGTTCCTAGCAACTATTTATTGATTAGTTATTGATATTTTTACCTTGACTTTAGCCACAGTCTTTATATTTTTCATCCAGGAAAGCCAATGTTTAATGAATGGCTCTTAGTTTAACCCAGAATGTAAAATGACGGAGTTGTTGGGTTGAAGGTCATCAAAATAGGCCTTCTCCTTAATGAACGAATCCCAACTATACTTTATTTTGAGTATACTTGTACGGTGTATTTGTACCCTTTTTGATTTGGAGAACTCACTACCTCTTAGGAGATGCTTCTCTGTCACTGAAAAGTCATGGATTTTGGTCCAGTGCTTTTCATATTGAATCAACACTTTTTCCCTGTCACCTGGGGCTTTTTTTGGGACATGGCATCCAGTGTGCTATTAATAAGTCAGTGGAGGGCAGGCTGGCTTTTTATTTCTTTTACCAGCCTGTATCCCCCTCCCTAGATTTTCACTGAGGGGCCATTGGAAAAACCTGAACTAAAGAGTTGGAGGGGGGCAGTGGATGGAGAGAATCTTAATGCCTGGGCTTGAAATTGTTCCCTCAGAGCAATCATTGCCCACTGCCTTGGCTTTAGCCCAACCTGCCTCCGTGACAGTCCATTCTCCCTGACTCAGCCTTCTGTGTCCAGACAAATGATTCACTCCTAGTGCATTTTTCTGCTCTTACTAAATAGGCCCTCTAACCACCACTGTATCTTTCAATTCCAGCTAACAGCTTGGACAGCAGTTTTTAAAAATGTTACTAAGCAAGCATGCTCAGCCAGAGAAATCATGCAGAATTCTCCATAAATGCTTCTCACATCATTCAGGCTCACAGGGATTGCTGCCTTCTCTAAACTCAGGGCAAAGTCCACTCCACATTTTATATTCATTTATCCATTGACAGATTGTTTACTAGTCTCTGCCATTTCTTCAATCTTAGCTAAAACTTATCAAGCACTAATAGTAAGCCAAACACTGCTAAATTCTTTGTACACATGATCTCATTTAATTTTCATGCTCACATTGCTGAATTCTGTTGAGCCTCAGTTCCCCAATATGTTAGCGGGTAGAAAGGGGGATAAAAAAACATATCTCAAATGAGGTTTGTTAGAAGATCTGTTGGCCGTCTCCAACAAAAGTTTGTGTTTTGTTGTTGTTGTTGTTTGTTTGTTTTTAACAGAGCACATTTTTAACTTCCCAGGTAACTGATACATGAGTTAGATTAGGCTTGGCATTGATTGATCTTTTTGACCTGAGCCGAGGCCACTTTCTATAGACTTTTTGCCCTCCGTTACTGTACCCATTGTAAAATGTTTATCCAATTGACTTTCTCTACCAGTCCCCTCTACATTAACCTTATAGATTAACCTTTGATGTGCATTGTATCAAAAGCCTACTAGAAGTAAAAGTGAATTACATCTATGGTGACCAGCACCTTCTTTGAAAAATTAATCAACTTTGTTAAGTTAGAGCTCCCTGTGGATATCTAGTGTTAGAGGTCTCTGAAAACGGAGGGAAGAGGAAGCAGAGTGCTATTTTGAGAAGACCTCTGGCCTGAGGATCCAAATTTCTGGATTCTAGTCTCAGGTCAGTCCCAGCTGGTGCTATGGTCTTGTACTACCTGTGCACGATCTCAGTGAAGTTAAAGAATGGACTGTAGTGATTAAGACTGTATGTTTTGAAATCGCAAAGAACATGAACCATCTACTGGATATGAGGCTTTGAGCAGGCTATTTAATTTGTTGAAAACTTGGGATTCACATCAGAAAAATGGGGATGGGGCAGTCCTGGTGGCTCAGCGGTTTAGCTTCACTTTCAGTCCAGGGTGTGATCCTGGAGACCCGGATCGAGTCCCATGTAGGGCTCCCTGCATGGAGCCTGCTTCTCCCTCTGCCTGTGTCTCTGCCTCACTGTCTCCCTGTGTGTGTCTCTCATGAATAAATAAATTAAATCTTAAAAAAAAAAAAAGAAAAGAAAAATGGGGATGATAGTTATAACTGTCTATATTACTTTTAGGGTACTGCTAAATTTCTCTGTAAAGAAACTCCTAACATACCATGATTTAAATTTTATATATTTTTATATACACCTCTTTGCATTATTTTTAGTAGTTATTTGATAGATATTGAACCATGTTCTTCAAGAAGATGTCAAAGTCTTTACCTGAAATATCTATAAATATCCTTCTTTTTAAAGATAATCAAGCTTAGATGAGGTCATTAAGATGAGCCCTAAACCAATATGACTGATGTCCTTATAAAAAAGGGAAATTAGAGCATAGAGAAAAACGTTTACAGAGGGCAGATGGTGTGAGGACACAGGGAGAATGCCATCCAGAAGCAAGGAATGCCAGAGGCTGCCAGAAGCTGAAGAAGCAAGGATTTGCTTCCCTACCTTGATTTCTGACTTACAGCCTCCCAGAAACTGTGACACTAAATTTCTACTGTTTCAAGCCAACCAGTTTGAATCTTTGTTGAAGCAGCCCTAGGAAACTCATGAGGTTTGCTAGAGATTACAATATGCAGTCTTAAATTTGCACTTAGTTTTCACTTTTAAAAGTGTTAACTTTGGGGGCACCTGGGTGGCTCAGTCAGTTAAGCAGCCAACTCTTGATTTCAGTTCAGGTCATGGTCTCAGGGTCTTGAGATCAAGCCCCTCACTGGGCTCCTCACTTAGCACAGAGCCTGTTTGGGATCTTCCCTCTCCTTCTGCCTCTGCCTCTCTTGCTCTCTCGAATACATAAATCTTTTAAAAAAATAAAAAATAAAAGTGCTAACTTTTGAAGTTATCATGGTACTACTATAAATAGAGTATAAGAAACTTGAAACAGTATAAATCCATTTAACCTACTTCCATCCTTTATGATGTAGTTCTTATATAAATATATATATATATATATATATATATATATATATATATATATATATATATTTACACAAATTATAATTCATTCATTACAATGAATTACCATTTTTGCTTTATTTTTTAAAATATTTTATTTATTTGAGAGGGAGAGAGCACAAGTGGTGGGGGTGAGCAGAGGAAGACAGAGAAGCTGACTCCTGGCTGAGCAGGGATCCTGATGACACAGGGCTCGATCCCACAACCCTGAGATCATGACCTGAGCTGAAGACAGACACTCAACCACCTTAGCCACCCAGGTGCCCCTATTTTTGCTTTAAATAGTCATATTTTTAAACAAATTAAGATAAAAAGTGGCATTTTTGTAACCACCTCTCTAATTTCCATTCCCACACCATTTCTGCTGCTCTTCCTTCCTCCTGAAGATTCACATTTCCATCTGCTATTATTTCCTCTCAGCCTGAAGAACTTCCTTTCAGGTTCCTCATAGTGCAGATTTGCTGGCATCAAATTCTCTTAGCTTTTCTGTAGCTTGAAAAGTCTTTGTTTTACCTTCATTTTAATTGACAGTTTTATTGGATATAAAGTTCTAGATTTCAGGTTTTTTTCCCACTACTTTAAAAATACCATTTAATTGTTTCTGATGAGAAATCAATCATCATTAAAATTGTGTTCTGTATGCTGTGTGTTTTGCTATTGTTGTTGTTGTTGTTTGACTACTTTAAAGACTATAAATTAATATGTGGTTTTAATCATAATAACTATGTTGTGCTTAGTTATGGTTTTCTTTCTGTTTTTCCAGCTTGGCATTTACTGGACTTCTTACCCCTATAAATGTATGTCCTTGGTTAATTTGGGGAAATTTTTAAACTATCATTTTGCTCAGATATTTTTGCTGCCCCAGTTTCCCTCCTTTTCTTGTGGGACTCCAATTATATGCATTTTGGACCATTAAAGATTCCCAAGAGGACCCAGAGATTCTATTTTCTTAATCCTTTTTCTAATCAGATCATTTCTATTATTTTTTTATTTCATAGATTCCTTCAAATCTGTTCTTACGCCTATTCTTTTATTTTAAATTTTATTTCAGATTTTGCCATTTTTAGTTGTGCAGTTTCTACTTGGAACTTTTTATAGTTTCTATTTCTCTGTTGAAATGTCCTATTTTTTCATTCATTATAAGAATATTTTTCCTTATGCCCTTGAGCAGAGTTAGAGCAGGTGCTCAAGGTTAGTCTCCATTAATTGTCTTTTTTATTTAATATGGGTCACATTTTCCTGTTTTTTTTTTTTCATATGACTGGTGATTCTCGATTGGATCCTAAACATTTTCAATATGTGTAAAGCACTGGATTGTCTTATATTTATTTAAAGGTATTAGTTTAAGTTATCGGCATTCTTGTGTTTTAGCAGGCAGTTGATTTTATCTGAACTCATACTCCAGACTCCAAAATCACATTATATATATATATATATTTTTAATTTTTAATTGGGTTGCTAGAATTCCACTCAATGTAGTCATAGCTCAGGGGTCAGCTAGCTATTTTGGAAGATTTCCTGCACAATCTGTAGCTCCCATTCTCTACTTCTTTCCTGTAGTGCTTTCCTCTTTGCTTTCTGATTGTATGGTTGCTCCAAACTCTGCTCCCTGGTTCTTTAAGCAAGTAAATCTGTGGGTTTCTATGCAAGCCTTAGCCCCACCATGAGGTGATAACTGAGAATAGATTGTAAGCTAAAAGCCATCTCAATAGGAAATTCAACTATTCACTGGTCATTATTTTCTTCCAAGTTTCAACACCCTCCAAATATCACCAGTACTATCTTCATGTAGTTGATTTTTATGAATTTCCTGGAGTTTATAGTTATCATCTGGGAGGGGATCGGTCTGATAGAAATGACATACTGTTGACCAGAATCTACCTCCTATCTTTTCCCAGTGGTTCAAATCAGATAAAATTTATTTCTTTGTGAGTTAATGGTCCAGAGATGATCAGGTGGTTCTTCTCTGTGAAGTTATTCATGAATTAGACTGGTTTATTGAGTTTGGTTTTCTCAAAATATCAGTTTAATTTTTGGGTCCAAGGATCAAATCATTGTCATTTCCAACCAGCAGAAAGAGGAGTCAAGGCAGATAGCTTCATTTTTAAGGAGGTAAAGTGGAAATTGTATTGATTTCTTCCATTGGCATTTCATTAGTCCAGACTTATTCACATGGTAAACCCTAGTTATAGGTGAGTTTAAGAAATGAAATTTCTTGAAGGACAGCCACGTGTCCAGCTAAACCATGACAAAGAAAGGATACCTAGTATCAGCAATAAAAAAGTTAAATATATTCTAAGGTAAAATGTGTATTCTATCCCAAAATCCACTTCTCTAGCCACTTTGGTGTCCATATATACTATATACAACCACCATCTGCATACCTGAGAACTTCTTTCTTTTTTTTTTTTTTAAGATTTTATTTATTTATTCATGAGAGACACACAGAGAGAGGCAGAGACACAGGCAGAGGGAGATGCAGGCTCCCTTCAGGGAGCCCAATGTGGGACTTGATCCCAGGACCCCAGGATCATGCCCTGAGCCAAAGGCAGACCCTCAACCACTGAACTACCCAGGTGTCCCATTCAAGAGAACTTCTTTAAGTGGCATCCAGCCGAAAGCCCAGATGCCCTTTAATCCTATGTTGGTGTCTCTGGAAGTGTAAGAACCCATTAATAAGTGAATGATATCTACCATACTGCTTCTACTTTCTATGTTCGGCATGGAATGAGGGAGTAAAAACTGGGTACTGGTACTAGAATTAAAGCCAAATTCTGAAAACAGAAAAATGCAAAATAAATAGAAGTCATTGTTCTGTAGCAAAAATGAAATAAGGGTAGTTAGGAATTGCAAATATGCTGTCCTGTAGTAGTGAATTAATGTTTGCTTGCCTTTTTTTCTGACCCTAGTTTTGCTTTCTCAGAAGCACAAATTTGTCCAGTGTGCTCCATACCCCATTCTACTTTCTGGATATATATATTTTTTTCTTTTTGATATTTCTTGTTGTAATATAAGAAAGTAAAATTGGAGAGTATGTCCTTGAATCCTAGTATTGTTTATCCATCTGGGTAGTAGAGTAGGGCTTCTGAGGTTGATTTGTAGGCTGAACAATTATTGTCTTTTGTGTGCCATCCTCTGGTCCCTTAGGTAATAAAATTAAAAAAAAGGGGGGGAGGGGGTTACCCATCAACCATAAATTAGGTATCTAATCTATGCTTTGTAATGAGATGCATGTTTACATTTCCACAAGCAAGTAGTATTTATGTTCACATTTCTTAATCCTGTGCATGGTCTTCTATTATTTACTAGATTCTGTGGTTATGTTATACCTATCTCCCTCAATTTAATGGACTCCTGTCTTAAAGTCACTGAAAGAGGTGAATGTACAGGAATGGAAGGGTATCACCTTTAGTCTGATTTTTGCTAATGGAAATGTTCTTACTGTCAATCTTATCTTAGGTTATTTGGGATATAGATACACTTCTCTTTTCTGACACCGAGGTCTCCAGGTTTCTCAACTGTCAATTTAGATTGCAGATTGTAGATAATACAGGTAGACCTTATTCAATCAGTTGGAAAGCCTTAAGAGCAAAGGTGAGGCTTTTCTGAGGAAAAAATCCTTCTACGGACAGCAGCTTCAGGTGATTCCCAAGAGTTCCAGCCTGCCCTTCCTGATAGCTTTGACCTTCCTAATGGTCTGGTGTACAGAGTTTGGACTTTCCTAACTAGACCCACTATTATTGGGTAATCTGATTCCTTGCAATGGATCTCTTAATTTTCAGGTTTTCTTTCCCTGACTGAACATTGACTAACACACCCCTTAAGATTATAAACAAAGCAAGGCAAAACAGTAATGCACAAAATAAAAGAAAGCTTAAGTTGTTGGAAAAACATACTGTGTTCAGGAATTAGAAAGCTAAATGTTAGATTTTCTTGAAATTAATATTTAGTTTCTATATAAACCCAATATAAATCATAGCAAAATTTTTGGTAGAAATTGACACAGTGTACCTAATTTTGGATACAGTGGACATTGTTTTATTTTTTATTTTTTGTTTTGTTTTGTTTTTGAAAGAACATAGTTAATAGACTTGCAGGGTCTGTTTAGACTTTTCTGATTTTAGTACTTAAGCTTTAGCTATATTAATCAAGAGAGTTTGGCATTGGTGAAGAGATAAACACATGGGCCAAGAGAACAATTTTTAGAAAGTCCAGAAATAGGCTTAAATATATTAATTTGTTTTCCACAAATTTGCAAAGGCAATTTAAGAGAGAAATAATAGTATTTTCTTCATTTGATGCTATTAAAACTGGTTATCCATATGCAAAACAAAAATTTAACCTAAATCCATACCTCATACCATACTAAAACCTCAAAATGGATCATAGACCTAATTATAGAATCTTAAACTAAAATGCTTCGGAATAAATAAAAGAGATATTCTTTGTGATCTTGGACCGCGCAAGGATTTTTTTTTTAAATAGAATACAAACAATATGAACCATAACAGAAATAAAATAATAATAAACTGAATTTCAGCAAGATTTAAAACTTTAGCTCTTCTATGGACAGACACTACTTAGGAAATGGAAATCCAAGGCAAAAAATACCTTTAATATATATATATCCAATAAAGGTCTATTTTCCAAATATGCAAAGAGCTTTTCCAACTCAATGATAATAAAATAAGCTACCTAATTCACAAAAATCAAGAAAGGATTTGAAGAATTACTTCACCAGAGCTGAAACACCAGGGATGACAAGAAAATACTTCAAAAGATGCTACATATCTTACTAAAATTCAACTCAGAGCCCCATAAGCTATTACACAGATATTAAAAGGGCTAAAATAAATATAAATAGATCATTGCAGGCTGTGAGAGGATGAAGAATAATGAACTTTTGTGTACTGCTCATGGGAATAAAAAATGGTACACCTGCTTTGAAGAACATTCGGCAAACTGTAAAATTAAATATACAGTCACAATATGAGTTAGCAGTGTATTTACCCCAGACAAAGAATATGTCCACAGAAAAATTCATATGTAGATATTTATAGCAGTTTTATTCATTGTCACCAAAAACTGGAACCAACCCAAATGCCCATCATCAAAAAGATTCTGTATCCTTGGTTCTGATGTTAGTTATATGAAAAAAAAAACATTTAGAGGCACCTGGATGGCTCAGTGGTTGAGCATCTGCCTTTGGCTCAGAGCATGATCCCGGGGTCCTGGGATCAAGTCCCACATTGGGCTCCCTGAAGGGAGCCTGCTTCTCCCTCTGCCTGTCTCTGCCTCTCTTTCTGTGTCTCTCATGAATAGATAAATAAAATCTTTAAAAAAATTATATTTGTCAAAGTCTGTACAAGTATACCAGTTTTACATATTCTGTATACTATATACATTTTATTGTAGTAAATTATACTTTAATAGAACTGACTTTAGAAAATCAATCCCAGATAAGTCGAAACTTTATTTCCCCATTCTGGGAGATAAATAAATTTCATTTATTTATGAAAACAAAAACTTTAATTATTCTAGGAAAAAAACATACATGAGTATGTCTAGGACTTTATATATTAAATAAGACCTAATTAGCATTCCTTAAGAGAAAAGACTGATTATTTGATCACATTAAAATTAAGAGCTCCTGTTTTTCAGAGAGACCATAAAGAGACAAACCACAAACTGGAAGAAAATATCTACTGAAGAAAATATCTTGAACACATAAAATATCTCATAAATCACTGAGAAAAAAAAGATAGCTCCATAGAATAATTGGCAAAAATTTGAGGAGGCATTTCACAAAGGAGTAAAAAAATAATGTGAAGTTTATGTGCAAATATTCATCTCTGAGTAATCTGCAATTACAAACTGGTAACTTCAATGAAACAATTTTCCACCCATTATTTTAGTATTAGAAAGAGCGTGCGTTAATGGCAATGTTTACACACTTTGGTTGGGAATGAAAATTGATGTAAGCTTTTTGAGAAACAATTAAGCATCACCTTGTAAAATTGAACCTGCAAGAATTCAACTGTTCTGAAACTGCCATCCCAGATCTATATCTAAGATTAACCATTGTTAACACACTATTCAGAAGGACCTACTATAAGGAATATGATGCTGAATGGGAACAAAGTTGCAGAATATGACACAGAGAATAATACCACTTTTAATATACACATATGGAGCAAAAGTGTAAAAAAACAGTAACAGATGATATACATAAAATTCAGGGTAATGGTTACTTTAGTTTGGAAGAGAGGAGGGAGAGACATGAATTTTTTTTTTTTAAGATTTTATTTATTTATTTGTGAGAGACACAGTGAGAGAGAGGCAGAGACACAGGCAGAGGGAGAAGCAGGCTCCATGCAGGGAGCCCGACACAGGACTCCATCCTGCGACTCCAGGATCACTCCCTGAGCTGAAGGCAGGTGCTCAACCACTGACCACCCAGGCACCCCGAGAGAGATGAATTCAAGATGAAACACTGAGTTAACTTCAGTGATTTTGGAAATGTTTTATTTTTTTAAGTCAGATGGAATGTTCTGGACACCAGAGCTATCTCCCCCTCACCCCCACCCCAACCCCAGCACACACACACAACAAGGAAATTGCAAGAAGATGGCCTTCTGTAAGCCAGATGAAGAAGAAAGCCAAGTCTTCACCAGAAAGCAAATCAACGAGCACTTTGATTTGGACCCTTGGCCTCCAGAACGGGGAGAAAATAAACTCCTGTTGTTGAAGTCACCCAGCCTGCGCTATGTTGTTATGGTAGCCCAAGCTGACTAAGACAGTCGGTTATCATTTGAGGTTAAAGTCCATATTACTTACCAGGGACCCTGGGAAAATCTTTAGTCTTGAAGGTGAAGACAGTATGGGAACCTGGGGTTGTGCTGGGAATGTCTCTTCAAACATGACTTTTGTGAGCAGCTTCGTGAGCTGTGATGGCTTTGGGAGGGACACGTCAGGTATTGGTCGCCTCCCTTGCTGGAGGGGTTGGTCCTCTTGAACGTGCAAGGAAGAGAAGACTTCTGGCCCCTCCTTGTTCACTCTTGATGGAAGTTGCCGATCTCTTCACTAGCAGGATGAAAACACAGGGCAGCTGTCTGTACCCCTGGGCAGACACGCTCATGCAGCCATGGGGCTGGTGAAAACCTGGGGTGTCTGTTTCTTTTGCACAGAGTTGTTACAGCAGCTATAGCAACAATGGCAAAGACGGGAAGGCCACCAAAGGAGCCAGATGGCGACTGCAGGAGTCATTGCTTTGCTCAACAGAAGGTTTCTTGTTGGACTGAGCTTTCCTTTCAGATTTCTGCCCAGTGGTCCTAATAGTGCTTCTTGGGTCTAACAGAAATATCCCCATCACTTAGCCAGAGACAGCATTGCAGATATCGGAAGAAAGCCTTCCAGAGCCCTTGATATTTCTACTTCTCCAAGTTAAAGTTCCCCGGTCCTCTCAGGGAGACATCTTTGAAATAGCATCACGTACCCTTTACCTCCCACCAGAGGCCTCTGACCATCTAATGAGGAGCTGCTCGGCAATAGGTCCTCCATCCTCCACCCTAGCCACGTGGCTTTCATACCAAACATGGAAACATCTTCCTCCCCTGTGCCCTCCAGTGGGCTCTTCACTGTCCTCTGAATGAAGCCGTGTCTGCTTGCTTTGGCCTGCTCTGAATCCTGCTTACCTCTTTACCTCATTTCTGGACTTGACCCTGCCTGACCCATACAGACCGTGCTGTGCTCCTCTTACTGCACACTGTAAAAGTTATCGTGAAACTTTTCTCTCCTTCTCACTCTCTCACTTCCAATCCTTTGCCCATGTTGTGTTTTTTCCTATCCAGATCGTATTTATCCTTATTCCCCTCCTACCACCACCAACCCACACCCAAACAGTACCAAATATAGTATTTACTCTATGTGGTTATCTCTTATTTATCCTTCAGATCTCAGTTGACTTTCAAGTAATATTCAAGTGCTTTTTCAAGAGCAGTGTATTACATCACATATATTGTAATTTCCTGCTTAACTGTCCGTTGCCCCTAGTAGACCATAAGCTCAGTAAAGGCAGCATTCATATCTTTCTAGTGGGTCATTTAATGGTTCAAAAGACTTAATCCATGCGGTGTTTGATACAGGTTAGGTGCTTAAGAAACAGCTGGGGAAGGAAGGGATGAAGGAACAATGGAAGAAAGGAAATATATTATTCAGAATTTTATAGTTTGTGCTACACTAGTGGGAAAAGCAATCCTGTGACCTATAATTCACACCATATGAGTGTGAATGGGCTATTGATGATAATGCCTATGTTTAGGGCTGCAATTGGTTGATTTCCGACTATTGTCTAAAGTCCTGGGGTGAGGACAGAAGCACTCTTTTATTTATTTATTTTTTAATTCCTAGATGCCTGTTTTTATTCTTTCTCTTTTCCTGGCTTGAACATCGGTAGTACTGGGCCAGTCCAATCTCGTTAAGCTGATATTCCCTGGCAGGAGAAAAAAATGTGGCTGCCGTTGTTTAGATGGTTTAAAATTAATAATTTGCATATTTTCATTATGCTAATGGAGTCTTATGGAGAAGGGCATGTTAATAATATTTTTAATTCATTAAACTCATAATCATTTAAAATGACAAAGCCAAAAACCTAGAGAGGGAGGCTATGAGGTACGAGGGTGAGCTGGGTTCACATCTGAGCTCCACCCCTGAGACGGGGTTTCTGATCAAGTGATTTGACCTTGCTGAATCTCCTGTTCCTAACCTCTGAATGGAGAAGACTCTATGTAACAGAGAGTACATCAAATAATTAAGAATAATAAAGGCGTAACACTCAGATCGTAACAGACCGTCAATAAAAGATAAGATGACGATGCTTATATTAATTAAGTTCTTCTAAGTTAGTTACTCTGTCTGTAGCCAGAAAAATATTGCAGTATATAATCAAATTATCTAATCCATCCAGTATTTGGGGAACTTATGGCAGAAATCTATGTGAAGTAGGCTCATTTTTCATATTCTTATCCTTTTTTTATTATTACTAGTCTTATCTATCTATTGGGACTCAATTCAAATATGAGATTTTGTAGATTCTTTTTTAATCACCTTATCCAAGAGATTTCTTATTTTCTCCTCTGCCTTCCTATATAGCTTTGAGTTTATGCCTACTATTCTGACATTCTCTTATTGAGGATGATGTTTGCCTTTTCCAGCCTACAAATTCTGGGCCACATGCACATTATTGGCATCTTAGATAGCTGAAAATATTAAAATATCACTTAGCCCCGCTATTTGGAGAAAGGTCAGTTTTATTATTCTAATTTAATAAGGGAAGCAAAACTGAGTTCTCACACAGATAAGTCCACTTTTTCAAAGCAGTGAGAGAAAAGGAAGGAAATGTTCTCTGAGGACCTACTAGGTATGGAGCGCTATGCCAATTACACACACTTAACAAGGGGAGCGAACATTTATTTAGATCTTTTACGTAGGAGGCATTGTTCTACAGGATTTGCATTTAGGAAACCATGTAGAACTTACAGGCCCTTTAGGGAGGTATGATATGCAAATTTCCATGGAAGGAGCCAGAGGTACAGTGACCTTAAAGAACGTGCCTTGTGTCCTACAGGTCAGAGCTGACATCTGAACCTGGGCCTTCCTGCTCTGGAGCCTACCTTTTTTTTTTTTTTTTTTTTTTTTTTTTAAGATTTCATTTATTTGTTTGAGAGAAAGAGAAAAGGGTAGAAGCAAGAAGAGCAGCAGGTAGAGAGGGGGAAAGAAGCAGACTCCCCACTGAGCGGGGGAGCCTGATGGTGGGGCTCCATCCCAGGGATCATGACCTGAGCTAAAGGCAGATGCTTAACCCACTGAGCCACCCAGGCACCCCTAAAGCCTAAATTTTTTTTTTAAGATTGTATTTATTTATTCATGAGAGACACACACAGAGAGAGAGGCAGAGACACAGGCAGAGGGAGAAGCAGGCTCCATGGAGGAAGCCTGATATGGGACTCCATCCCGAGTCTCCAGGATCAGGCCCTGGGCTGAAGGCAGCGCTAAACCACTGAGCCACCCGGGCTGCCCAAAGCCTACGTTTTAAACCATGTTCTACACTGCTTCATGGAAGTTCTAGATTATAGAGTGAAGTTACTACAGATGAAGATACTGAGAACATGAAAAGTCAATAATTTTGTTCCAGATCATATTATCACTAATTGTTAGAGTCTAGATATTGACAGGGACCTCTGAAACCACAGTCAGGGCTTGGTCTAAAACACCACACTTTACACTCATTAAAAGGCCTCTCTTCTCACCTACTGATGCTGCTCTCTCCCAACCATGTTGCCTGCAAGTTAAGCAAACACTAGCTTTATACCAACTGAATGCTTTGGGTTTTGTTTATTGAGTCAACCAGTCAACAAATACAGAGCCCTGCCTGTGCAGCAGGCACTACTCTAGGTACCAGTGAAATGATAAACCAGACAGACAATTTTCGGCCTCTTCTGTACTTTCTGATTAGTACCCTTGAACAACTCACTGAATTCAGGATCCTTAGTGGTAACACTGGGTAGCAATGGTGGCCTAGTATCTAATGAAAACATTGTAAATATATGACGTTTGACATAGGCCTGCTAGATGGCCAGAGTAGCTGTGAGAATAATACAAGTGCAGCTACGAACTGACATTATAGGTGTTCTGAGAAAGGGCTTGCGAAGCCATGGAAGGCTTCCCTCAGTGTGACATATCCCTTGGGAGAATATTTCAGATAGGTAGGAGAGAAGTGGGGAGGGGCTGTTTTCCAAGAATGAAGCAATATCAAACCAGAATTCTGTGACTTTGTGCTTATGAAACAAAACAAAATTTAAAAAAAAAGCCATAGTAGGGGTGCCTGGGTGGGTCAGTGGATTAGGCATCTGACTCTTGATTTCAGCTCAGGTCATGATCGTGGGATCAGGAGATCGAGCCCCACATCGGGCTCCATGCTCAGTGTGGAGTCTGCTTGAGGCTCTCTCCCTCTCCTTCTGCCCCTCGCCACTTTGCGAACATGTTCTCTAAATGAATGAATGAATGAATGAATGATCTTAAAAACGACAAAAACAACAGCAACGTAGTAACTGATGGCTTGGCAAGCATCTGAGACTGCTGCAACCCTAGGGTGGGTGTAGGTGTCTTGACCCTTAGACTTCATACCTTAATCTTACAATGCTGACAAGTTACAGTTAATTTGGAGAGAACTATTTGGGAGCAAATTCATGTAGGACACAAACAAATAAGAAATCCCCTCCCGCCCCCAAATACACATGTCTCTCCTATCAGAATGGATGTGCATTTTTTTTAGGTCCTAATGTCACTTTTGCAAAGTTGCTTGTGGCTGCCCTGGTTTCGTTGTCAGATGACTTAGTTCCAGTTGAGCTCCTCCGCTTAAGCTGTTAAACAAATGAAAAGCAGAATTGTCACTTTTAAATAGAGTCCGCATATAATCACATTTTGAAATGGTCCTCCTCTGGCTGAGGAGAAGTTGTGTGCATTATAATATTGAATTTTAAATAATATATTACACAAAATAGCTTCCAATTTGATTTGGGGGGATATATTTTCATGAATTATTGAATATCTGATTATTGTAGAAAGCTTTAGCCATTATGCACTGAAACTGTCATTCTCTCAGCTCTGTGATATATGAGCTTGGTTATCAATATTTAAAGTTACAGTGAGCTCAGTGTGAAGCAGCGGAAAGCTGAGACGCGGATTAATCGGTAGTGACGCAGGCAGGGCTTAATCCACACCCCCCAGCAGGATGGAAAGAAAGATGCTCTGGAAGGATTTTCTAGCCAGTCTTCTGCAACGCATTTCAAGGTTCACCACATCTCACAGAAACCCACTCAGTAGCGAGTGGTTCTTACTTATCAATGAGGATTCGTTATAAAGATAAATCTGCACTTGTTTTAACTTTTTTTTTGTCTTCAGGAAACTTAACATTTTCGTATCAGGTGATAGTTACTTGCAACCCAACTAAATGATGGTGTGTGAAATATGCTTTAGTGTGGTTCATTTGTTTTTGCAACTTTAATGCAAGTTCCCTTCAGGGATGCTGCTTGCCTTCTTCACTGTTATATTCCAGAACTGCCTACGTGTGTTGTATAGAATGAGTGCTTAGTGCACGTTTTAGTGTATTTTATTGACAATGAATGAATGAAGGAAGGAAAATTTAGTGGATGGTGATCACTATACACCTCTATATAGGTTAGAACAGTGTTCTTTTGCATAATTCAAAAAATGTCCTTTATTGTGTATGTGTGCTGGGATGTAGCATACTACAAGTACGTTTCCCCCCTAATTTAAGATAATTAAATAAATGCTAACATTCCTGACATACGTCCTGGAATATGGCACTATTCCTGCCCTCGTGGAGGAGTTGTCACTTTCTTAGAGACCTCAGAGAAAAAAACAATTATTCATGAAGTATACAATCGAAAATAACACAGGATGCTTGGAAAAAGGCACCTAAAGGAAAAAAAAAAAGTATCTCTTTAGGGAAAAGATCTTCCTAGGAGTGATATCAACCATGAAACCTGGAAAGGTAAGAGTCAACCAGATAAAACAGAATAGGGACAAGAAAGGGTATGAAGAGCACGGCAGGTGGAGGGAATAGCAAGTCTCTGAGCACATAGCTGGAAGTGACTGGCCTTGCGGCAGGATTGAGGAGCCCAAGACATTACAAGGGGTGAGAAGCAGAGGGACTTCTCTACCTCCTGTATCGATGGATCGAATGTCTTACTTTGCACCAAAATGGCTTCTGAGTCTCAACTGAAAGCAGATGGTGGAGGGAAGGAAAGGCTCTTGTCATTTAGAATTTCATGAGACCCTGTCTTTGGTTCTCTCTCTCTTCCCCTCATACGGGCATAGATACGGATGCTCATACATGTGTTTTCATGGATCGAGAGTCTGTTCAGCTGAATCTCAAGTGGATTTCCTTCTTCCTACTTGAAGCCCTGACTTCTAAGATAAAATGTTTTTCCATGGATACCTATTATAATGGTTTATTTGACAAAAAACAAAAAACAAAAAAAAACCAGTGTATTTCAAGGTATATAGGAATAGCATGTCATTTGTAGCAAATTTGCATTATCTAACCAATATATTATCTTTCTCAAACACATACACATATGTATGTATGTACGTGTGTATTCTTGACCTGTGCCAAAACCCTGGGGATTCTTCATCACAAACGGGCCCGTTTTCCATTATCTATATTCCCTTCATGCCTTGACATCGAGGAGACTCAGAAATCTAGTTCTCAAGGATATTATTTTTTGTCTTCTTCCTCTATAATTTTTGCATGTTTGCTTTTCATACTTTAATGAATTTTAGATGCATGGATAGTTTCAAAATGTCCCTGGTTTCACTTCTCCCCATTCAAGCCAGCTTTCTCTCATTGTCAACTCTTTTGTACTTTTTCTTTTTTTTTAAGAATTTATTTATTTATTCATGAGAGACACACAGAGAGAGGCAGAGACACAGGCAGAGGGAGAAGCAGGCTCCCTGCGGGGAACCCAATGTGGGACTTGATCCCAGGACCCCGGGGTCATGTCCTGAGCTGAAAGCAGATGCTCACTCACTGAGCCCCCCACATCCTCTTTTGTACTTTTAAATAATTTGTGCTATTTCTTTATTTCTCCATGCAGGTATCTGTTGTCCTCAGAGACCTTTGAAGCATCTCATACTGGAAAATTAATTTTTTTAACTTAATTAATATTTTATCAATATCTAGTTGATATTTAATTCATTGTTCAGGGTTAGAATTTTAGTTTGGGCCCCTCTTTCCTTCAGGTATTTGGAGGCATTTGTCCTCTGCTCTGCAGTAAGAAACCTGACACCAGGCTCCTTCCCGATCCTCTTTAAATGTAACTTTCTTGATTCCCCCTCCCACCTAGGAAATAATTAATATCTAGGAATTCTGAAATTTTATGCTGATGTTCTAGGGTGTGGAGCTTTAAAATTTGCTGTTGTGCTGGGTAACTGTTTGGCTCTTTCGGTCTGGATAGAGATGACCTTTATTTCTGCAAGTTGTTCTCGAATTACGTCCTTGGTAATTCCAGGGCCTCTGTGTTCCCTGTTCTCTCCTTATGACCGACCTCGCAGACAGACTGCAGCCATCCTACCCTGAGCCTCTAATTTTCTTCTGTTTTATTTCTCGTTGTTTTGTTGTTTTGTTTTGCTCTCAGGTTTATCATTCTTTTAGATTTCCTCAAATTCATCTTCCATTTCTGCTAATATTTGTCCTTCCTTTAAGAACGTGTGCTATTTATTTAATTTCCAAAAGCTCGTTGTGGTGGTAGACAACAGAACTCAACTGAGTCAATTTGACGATCTAATTAGCTTTATTCAATGATTCGTGGATCGAGCAGCATCCCCTCCAGCAGACAGAAAGGAGCTCCAAGGAGGTGTACAAATGGAAGGCTTTTCTAGGCAGGGAAAATGAAGTTTCTAACTAAGAGTGGGCCGTTTCAGGCAAGGTCACCTTCCTTTGAACAAAGGGTTAGGCTCTATCAAGCAGATTACCTCACTGGTGCTGACCAGGTAATTCCACATTGACAGGTGACAGGTCACATTCCTGGGAGAGGCTGAAACTGTAATTACATTAGATATTAAGTGTCGGTTTGTTGACAGGAGAATCAGCACAAGTGACTCCATTTTTAGGCCTTTTTTTTTTTTTTAAACAATTCCCCCTCTTTGATCAGACTGTCCTCTTAGCTGAGAGCTATGATAAAAATTTAAGGCGGTAGCACCACTCCCAGCTACTGCTCTATAGGTCTTGCAGCTTTTACTGGTCCTCTGTGTGATATGCACAGGTTTGATGTTTTTTTTCTCCTAAAGATCTGTGATATTCACAGGTCACGACTTCATGCTCACAATTTTTTATCTGATCATTTTCCTTATTCCTTTTCTGATGTTCAGTCTTAGGATGATCATTGACTTGAGGGCTAGTGGCTGCAAACATGCATTTCAAGCTTTTGAGAAGATGCAGTGCACTACTCTATTATTATAAGCTGAGGAATTCCCAATGTCTAGAGTGCAGTTTGGACCCATGGTACCCAAGACCCAAACCAATCAAAATTCAGTAGGTCCAGGAAAGACCCTACTGAAGAACACAACTTCTTAAGTCTAGTGGCCTATTAGTGATCTTATGTAGCTGAGTTTCAACTCCCCCAGAAGTATTAATGCAGGTGCAGTAGGTAGTGTTGGCCGCAGCACAGAAACTTCCTTGCTCAGCTAAAAGATAATTAAGGGCTATCTTGCTGTCTAGAACAACTTTTGCCAGAGAATCTAAGGATTTTTCTGGGCCGGCTATTGCTTTAGCAGTGGATCTTTGCAATACTTCTAAGAGTTAAGGAAAGGTTCCTGATTATAGCTTCATTTGCATTTACTTCTTCTTCTTCCTCTTCTTCTTCTTCTTCTTCTTCTTTTTCTTCTTCTTCTTCTTCTTCTTCTTCTTCTTTTGCATTTACTTCTAACCAAGGAAGTAGGGCCCTGCCTAAGGGAATGAACCCTGAATCATGAAAAGACTCCTGGTAGGTCCCTTAAAGTTCAGTGATGTAGGGACGCCCAGGGGGCTCAGAAGTTGAGTGCCTCCCTTCGTCTCAGGACATGAGCCTGGCGTCCCAGGATTGAGTAGCACATTGGGCTCCCTGCATGGAGCCTGCTTCTCCCTCTGCCTGTATCTCTGCCCCCTCTCTCTCTCTCTCTCTGTGTCTCTCATGAATAAATAAATAAAATCTTAAATAATAATAATAATAATAATAATAATAATAATAATAATAATTCAGTGATGTAAATTCGGGGAAGTTGACCAATGACTTATATTACTTAGTTCATTCATGAACCCTTAGGGGCATAGTTAGATAACCTTAGAAGTGTGGTGCCAGTCATCTTGGCCTCCACAGGCACAAGGAGCATGATAACTACCACAGACAAAGATAAATTCTGTTGGGACACAAACCACTTCCACTAAGATTGCACTGTTAATGGACACATCAGTTTGCTTTGCTTTTGTTTATAATGACAGACCTGGCAGTCTGAAGTGTTACTTCATTTAGCGATTGCTTGGGATATACAGATGAGGATGTTATCCTTTCAGGTCAAAGCCAGAGTAAAAGAAAGAAAGAAAAGAAAAGGTATTATGTTAACTCAAAGTAGGAAGCAGGCTCCCTGCGGGGAGCTCGGTGCAGGACTTGATCCTGGGACCCCTGGGATCATGCCCTGAGCCAAAGGCACCTTGGGTGGACACATTCTACCCCAATGCCAGTTACTTCTCTTCCTCATCAGTTCGGGAGATCTCTGGCATCTCACACGACCAGTTGTGAGATGGAGCCTTCTTTCGCTGTGAGATGTATACCTAAGTTTCAAGTGTCTAAAATTTGGCTGCCAAATGGACAGTGAGAACAATCTAGTTTAGTCCCTTCCGAGGAGATTCAAAGGCAATCTTTGTTCTTAGTGATGCCACATCAGAAAAGTGGGAAATCATTGCAAATGTTCAATTGGAGAGTAGTAGCCAGGGCATTTGAGGAAATGAGAATTCAGGATCCGGTTCAGTGTACAGGTATATAACGCAAGATTAGAATCTATCTACAAAGGTGGAAACGTAATTTTTCTCTCTATAATTGTTACAGGGTTTTTCTTTTTTTCTCCATCAGGGCCCATGGTTTTTGGTCATGCTGCTTTGAAGAACAAAGAGATAGACCAGACAGAGGGGTGGGCAGCAAGGCAAGGTTTAGTGAGCGATAACAGAGTGAAAGTACAAGGAGAAAGGGAGCTGAGAGGGTTGTCACTGGAGTTTCTAAGACGAGGGGGTTTTGTGGGCTTTTTGGTGGGCTGTTTTAATTTCTTTCTCTCTTTTTTTTTTAAGATTTTATTTATTTATTCATGAGAGACACACAGAAAGAGGCAGAGACACAGGCAGAGGGAGAAGCAGGCTCCCTGCGGGGAGCTCAGTGCAGGACTTGATCCTGGGACCCCTGGGATCATGCCCTGAGCCAAAGGCAGATGCTCAACCGCTGAGCCACCCAGGCGCCCCTTGGTGGGCTATTTTAATCTGATTAATCCTCCATGTACCAGTCACCCAATCAGTTCCCCGCCCCCCCCCCCCCAATCAGGTTTTGTCATTTATCTATCATGTGGCAAAGGATGGAGGGCTCTTTCCAGGGTGATGTAAAATCCTTGGAAGGGTGGTTTCCTCTTTGGGCAGGGCCCCTTGTCCCTTCCTGCCTGCCTTCCAGCTACCCTTCAATCACAATCATTCCTACTTTTTTCCAACGATAATCCCAGTAAAATTAATTTGTTTGCATTAAACCGGGCCTGATTATTTACATAAGTGCAGCAAGAATAGTGATTGACCTTATAAGCTCTGGTCATATCTGAGTCTATGTAGGTTTCTCTCAAATATGAGGTTCCAGTCAACGTCTTGGCAGTATAACCAATGTTTCTAATTGCATCCTGTTACTAGGAGAACAGATTCTTACTGAACTTATGGAAATAGCTAATTATATTGCCGTGAAAAGAATACCCAAGAATTTCTGAGTTTGGGGGGCATCAGCTGGAGAAAAAAGTAAATGTTTCATCTTTGTTTACAAAGATATACTTTATCAAATCATTCTAAGTCATAGACAGCTTAAGAAAAGGTTTCCTTAAATCTGGAAAAACAAAACATTGAAGAACAAGCAATGTTTTAAACAAAAGGTCGTAAAGAATTATGGTCATCCTCCTTCAACCAGTCCCATGTAATTAACACTTGTTCTGTTTGAATCCAGTTTTTCCATTAGTCCTAGACATTCTTACCCAGTTCAGTTTTATGATCTTAAAGTTATCAGAAACCTGTATATGTCAAATTCCTTTCTATGAATCTCCTTGAAGATAATACACCTTTGCAGAACACTTGCAAGAGCTTCTGAGTAAAACAGTGATTATCTCTGACACACAAAAGAAGCACAACTTTTAAAATGCCCATTGTTAAAGATCTTATGAGAGTTTATTACATAATGGAATTGACAAGGAAATTTGGTTATTCCTGAGACACACATTTTAAAATAATAACTGAAATTATGGTAATAATCTTATACCGGACATATCAGACTCCAGGAATTTCACACAATTTCTGAGATACTTATAAACTATACCTAGACAAATGCAACATAAAGAAAGCTTACTATTACTTCTTATTTGACAGTGCTTCCCAGGCAATTTAGTACCTCAAATACGACTAATTAGTTTTAACATCTTCTTTTTTATAAAGAGAGAAAAACACATCTTTTGAGATGTTCCAGAGACCCTCTAGAAAATCCTGAAATTTATTCAAGGTCAAAAAGACTTCATTTAGAATGTGTCAAAAATATTCAAAAGGGGGCAGCCCGGTGGCTCGGCGGTTTGGTGCCACCTTCAGCCCAGGGTGTGACCCTGGAGACCCGGGATCAAGTCCTATGTCCGGCTCCCTGTGAGGAACCTACTTCTCCCTCTGCTTGTGTCTCTGCCTCTCTCTCTCTCTCTCTGTGTCTCTCATGAATAGATGGATAAAATCTTTAAAAAAAAAAAAATCAAAAGGTTTAAACATACTTGTTCATATAGGATCCTAGGTCACTATTAATACTTATCTACATAACTGAAGTTGCAAATGAAGACTTTGCAGGGAGCATCTGCCTTGGTTTAGGTCGTGGTCCCAGGGCTTTGGAATCGGGCCCCATGTCGGGCTCCCTGCTCAGTGAGGAGCCTGCTTCTCCATCTCCCTCTGCTGCTCCCCCTGCTTGTGCTCCCTCTCTCTCTTCCTCAAATAAATAAAGTCTTAAAAAAAAAAAAATACTTTGCAGGGAAATACAGGAAGTTAAATAGCTGTAGAAAAAGGCTTAAATTTTTTAGTAGAGAAGACTGAGTTTTATTAAATAATCAAAGAGCTGAAGGTAAAGATAACATGAAGCGTACAGTAAATTACTTTGGTAAGACCCCAAATCTTTGCTTTCTTGACAGGTTATTAAAAGGTAAATAAATTTTCATAATCTGTTAACAAAAGCAGACCTAAAGTCCAAGAAAACTTTGTCCTTTTAATAGGAAGAAAGATTGTTCTGATTTTACACCAGTGTGCTTTTTAAATTTTATTTTATTTTTATTATTATTATTTTTTAAAGATTTCATTTTTTATTCATGAGAGACACAGAGAGGCAGAGACACAGGCAGAGGGAGAAGCAGGCTTCACGCAGGGAGCCTGATGCAGCACTTGATCCCAGGACCCCCGGGTCACGTTCTGAGCCAAAGGCAGATGGTCAACCGCTGAGCCCCCCAAGTGTCCCTAGTGTATTTTTTCTAAAGATTTATTTTAGAGAGACAGACAATGTGGTTGGGAGAGGGACAGGGAGTCTGAAGCAGACTTCACTGAGTGTGGAGCCAACAGGAATGTGGGGCTCAACCTCAGAACCCAGAGATCAAGACCTGAGCCAAAACCGAGTGAGAGGATTAGTAGAACGCACCACTCAGGTGCTCCTACATCAATGTACTATTGATAGTAAAACTCATTTTTTTTTCTTTTTTACATAAATAAATTGACTAGTTTTAGCAACCTTAACCACGTATAAAATTCCTTTCCCTACATTTCTTTTCCACAAACCTAGTTTTGTCCTGTTTTTTCTCTTTCCCATTCTGAAATAGCCAGTTTCACATGACAATAGAATTATGTTTTTCCTTAACAACAATGCATCTCAATTCCTCATGCTTTATTTGACTGAGGGTACACACATCCTACTTTCCTTGCACATCAAGATGTTTTCTTTAATCTTTGTAGTAACTTTAATTTTATACATTAGAATTTTGAACCCTGAAAAACCTTAATTTTTAGGAAAGAAGTAAACAACTGTAAATCGCTTTTTTAATTTTATTATTATTTTTTGTAAATCGCTTTACGTTAGCATTTTGGGGCCTGACAAATTATAGTTTTTATTATTTGTAGAAACATGTTTTCTTGTAGTAAATTTTCAGTGGCAAAAAGACATGCTTAGTATAGACCCAAATATCTTTAATTTCTCTGTAAGAAGAAGTCCAAAGTAGATAAGTCCATGTTCAGTAATTAATGCTTCTGTATTTTATCTTATTTAGAAATGGCCAAGATAGTGGCTATTCATCATTTAATTTTATCAGAATTTTAAGGTTTCAGGTTTCCAAAAAGATTTGAGGAAACTATGTAAAAAGTTTACCCCAAAAGTTTTATCCTACATGATGAAGAATAATTGGAAGAAAGACAGGGACAAGGGACCCTGGCCCTAAGAGCAAAACACCCTTTTAAGGATTTTCCACTACACCCAATTGGGTGACAGGCTCATGGAGGGTCAACCTGATTAAAACAGCCTGCCAACAAGCCAATAGAAACCCTGAGACTTAGAAACTCCGATGGGAGCCCTCTCAGGTCCCCTACCTCTTTGGGAACTTTGTACTGTCACTTAAACTGCTTCACCATCACTCATTAGAACTTGCGTTGCTGCCCACCACTCTGTCTACCTCCTCATTCCTTGAAGTGGTGTGACTGCGGGCCTAGAAGGGCAAACTCCTGTAACACTACTTACATCTACTTAACTCACTTGTTCTCAACAACTACCAGTATGTTACTGAGGAGAATGTCATCATATTAAGTATGTGTTGTTGGCAAATTTTGATGACGAACAGACTTATCTGACTAATAGGTCTAGGTAGAATAAAAGCTTTATGTCTGCATTAATATTCATTGTTGATAACTAAAGACATGTCTATTTTAAAACCAAAAAAAAAAAAAAGCTAGCTTTAATACCAAGTGTTTTCCCAGATCATGTGAACCTGAAAGATATTTGGGTGAGTTGCTAATGTATTTCTGAGAGTTGTAGGAACCCTTAATTCATAAAGCACTCAATTTTCATTAAGCAAATTAAATAAGCTCTTTTACATATTAATCTTAGTAATTCCATCTGGAGATAGATACATACATACATACATACATACATACATGCATAAACAGACTAATGCAAACAGACTTTATAGTTTCCACTTAAAAATTAATGCCATGAGTCAGGTAATAATAATACAAGTTATTGTATTATCAATACTAGTTATTGATGCAGTTTTGGAATATAGGTGAGGTTTGGTGGAGTGAGGTCTGGAGACGACAACCAAGAAAGAACTGAGACCTCTTTGGTGCAAAATGGTGGTTTTATTAAATAAAGCACAGGAACAGGAGCGCTGGGCAGGAAAAGCTGCTGCCCTGGGGTTTCGGGCAGTGGCTGATTCTATATCTGGGAGTTGGAGGAGGTAAGGAAAAGGGAGGTTTTTCAAAAGAACTTTCATATGCTAAAGAGGATCTAGAAAATACTGGAGGCCTTGCCATTGTCAAAGTTGTTTTTCCCTCCAGTAAAGTATTTACATTAAGATAGTTGGGAGTTTCCTTCTGGAAGTTGGGTTATTGGGAAGAATGTGTTTTTTTTTTCTCTTGGAAATCATGAAGACATTTTGTAAACTGAGGGAGACTCACAGCTATAGGACTATAATCTCTATAAATTAATGTTTTTTCCTTTCCCGTAGATTTAGGGCAGTCAGGAGTGCCTGAGGAATGCCACACAGATGCCACGTAGGGTTGGGGGGTTGTTGGTGGGGTTTCAGCTTGTGCTTTGTCCTCAGCTAGCCTTCTGTTCCCTCATCAGTTAAAACAGAGACTAGATCTCAATTATGTCTCTGGCTGATGGAATAAAGAGAGGTTACTTTCTCAGATGGCTGAAGCTTTTTACTAATTGTGGAGAAAACGGTTAAAAGAGTTTTAATTTACCTAAGTTTTAAATGACATTTCCTCCTTCTGTTCTTCTGTTAAGGATTTGCCTCCCTGAAGTTTGCATTTCAAAGAGATGGCCTGGATAAATGTTCCTGGAGGGATCATGCAGAACATTTACATCTCAAAGGCAGAGGGAAAGAGTGCAAGTTCTTCAGAGAAGGACCTTTATGTCCTGAGGCCAGATTTTTTTTTTCAATGCCTCCATGGCTTTTAAGATGAATCCGTGCTGTTCGTGATTTATCAAAGGACTGACACACCCATCTACCTCTGTTAGAATGTTTTTCTTGCCTCTCGGTACATTTAGTTTAGGGAAGAAGGCCTTAGCAAAGAATTCTATCAGGCTCTGAATATCAGCTTCCAAATTGGTCCAATTTCTGATCACAGAGTTATTGAATCCTTGCGAATATTTCGTCAGGTTGCAACTGGTGCAAATGGTAAGTGCTCCTGGCAGTATCAAGCTACAACCCTAAGGACCCATAAGGTTTCCTCAAAGAATGTGCAAAAGATCCTATCTTCAGAAGATCTGGAGTCCCTCCCAAAGATAGTCAAAAGAAAGAGCCAACAACCTGCCTGTCCTAGGAAGGCAGGAAACCCAAACAAGATCATCCTGAGGCAGGGATACTAAAGGGATCCCATGAAAGTAAAGGCTGGTTTTTAACCTTTGCTTCTTTTCCTGCTTCTGTTCTTGCTCGGACTTGCACCCCCACCCCACTCTACACATGCCATGTAATGAAAATAGCATATGTCCTACTTATAAGGGACAAGGAGTTAATGATTCCTTTAGAATGGATAAGATCTAAGGAAGGACCAGGAGAGAACAACTGGGGGAAGCTATCATATCGCAAAGCCAAGGCCCCCTGCCTCCAAGGAATAATGCCTGGCCCCTCATCTTTGTCAAATCAGTTCCTGGATGCCTGAGAAGATGCGTACACCAGGCCATCATTCTCAATAAATAATACTCCAGACGCTCAACAAAAACAAGACTCCCTCTTTTCCTTTCTGTCAGGTTTAATCCAATCGGTAGTGAAATGGGATAGAGAGTCCAGGCAAAAGTGGGTTGAAACAGGCTTTTAATGGGACGCGCTGTCGGGCGAGGTTCTGGGGCCACAGGGGAGGGAGAGAGCAGGGGAAATCGCACCCAGGAAAACCTCAGGGGCGTCTATAAAGAGTTTTTGGTGGGAAGATGGCAGCAGGGAGGCATTCCAGTTAGGGCAAGGGTTACAGGGCTTTGTGTGCTAAGTTAAGGTAGGGCAGCAAGGCAGCATTATTGGGAGGTTGCTGGCCTGGGGTCCCCCGTTTTGAGTTCCCAGTCTCCCCAGCCCAACGCTTTCCAAGTCTCCTGACACTCCACCTGACACTCCATCTGAATCTCTATAGATCTTCAATAAACTCTGCTTTCACCTCCTACTGGTTCATATTTGATTTCTATCCTGGGTGAAGCCAAGGATCCTCTTGCTTGGTCCTTGCAGGACCCTTTCACCCCTGGGTCCTGGACCTGGCCTACCTGTACCATCTAGACAGAAAAGGAGCCACTATGCTACAGAGATCCAAGAACCAAGTCTGGCAATGATTTTCACCCTTACCCAGCTTCTTGCAGTTTTCTGAGGATCCCCTCTGCGGGCCCTGATAATTAAAATATTTTGGCAAGATTTTTCATTAATTTTGATTTTAGTTTCCCTAGGCTGTTTAAGGGAAGAACATAGCAATTAACCAAGAAATTGCTAAGTCTTCTCAACCACGGGTTTGGCCAAAGACAGGGGCCCATCTTTCATGGTAGATATAGGGATGTCCATACGGACACTAACTTCAAAGACTTTTGTTTATCGTGATGTAGTCTCTCTAGAGTGAAAGACAATTCAGATGACTGAAGTGGATACTCAAATAAATGAGGGCAGAGGGGAGCAGTAGGGAGTTTGACAGTCTCATAATCCTTTGTTTTATGTATCTTTGTGTGTGTGTGTGCGTGCGTGTGTGTGTTTTCCACTAGCCTTCTACGACATAGTTTTCAGTGAAATTATTTTGGCATTTTTGAAGTCTTTTGGAGGCTTCTTCATGCTACCTAAAATCAATATCTTATTCCTCTTATTTGATTTAAGAACCTTGCTTTTATTGATTGATTAATTGATTGAGCTTGAGTCGATGGGAGCCTGCAGGAGTGGGGTGAGAGTTATGAGTTAGGGACAAATGGGGCTAGACAGCGCTGGGTAGGGAGCCACAGAATCAGGCTTACAGAAATCCCAAAAACGTGGAGATGAAAGTAAACCAGAGATAAATAACCAGACCATTGTGTCCCAGGTACCAGAGGTGGGGTCTTGTTATAACAGCTACTTCAGACCAACAAAGAATTACTGGACCCTAAAAAGGAAGCAAGCCATTAGAGATGTGGTCACTAGCCCTTACTTAATGGTGATATCAATATGTTAAATGATTTCGGTTCCCTGGTTGGCTTTCAATAAAAGACCAGCCCTACAAGCCCTCAGTGGCAACCCTGTCGGGACCCCTCTCACTTCTGAGAGCTTTTTCTGTATCTTTCCTTGATAAACTTCCATCCCAATAAACTTCTATCCCTTTACTCACTGTCCTGTGTCCATGAGATTCAAGAACCAAGCTCTTCCATATCAGTTAGGGGAGGGGGGAAGGAAGAGAGAGAATCCCAAGCAGGCTCCATGCCCAGCATGGGAGTCTGATGTGGGTGAGGCTTGATCTCATGACCCCGAGATCATGACTCCAGCTGAAATCAAGGGTCAGATGATTAATCAATTAAGTCCCACAAGTGCCCCAAGAGCCCCTGCTTTTAAATGATCTTGACTAGTAGGAATGTTTCTCATGGAAGGCATTCTAATTCTAGGTCGCTTTTAGTTAAGATTTCATCATGTTTGGAAATATCTATGGCTTTTGGTCACACTTTGCTGTTTAAATTTAAAAGATTTCATTTCTTTTAGCTAAGTCTTCTTGGGTCTCTTAGAGCCTGAGGGATGCACCATGGGGTTGGGGATTGTGTGATGTTTTACACTGTACCTTGTTGCACAGAAATTTTCTTGATGTTGGCAGGGGACCCAATGTCCATCTATTTCATTCCATGACCAATTTATCCTAACATGGGAATCTTTGGGTTAGGCATTGAGCATTCTAACAACTTTTAAATGCTCAACTCATGCCCACCAATTTTGTGGCTGCTTCTGAGATTCCCTGTAACAATAGTCTTTATCTACACAAAGCACGACAAATGTGCACATTAATATATCAACCAAGAGATGTTATGGCTTCCTGGCCAAGGGAAGGCCCTTGTGTGTACACCACCAGTTCCCACCGTGGAACCTTGCACTGGAGAAAAAGTTGAATCAGCAGACCTCAACAAGTGGGGACTTCAGACTGCTGGCTCCCTATGAATGAAGGATTAACAGTTCCCAAGAGGATCTTGGGACAAAATCAAGGGCAGGGGTTTTCCACTAGTTAAACAGGAATTGTGGCCTGAAATAAACACTAGAGGCTTCGGCTCTGGGCAGAATTGTCTGACAGCCCAAGCTCACCTGCCTTGTATCGGAAAGCCAATTAGGTAGCTCATCACAAAAAGAACGGAACTCAGAATTGAGAGGAACTTACCCTTGAAACTGGCGAGAAAGACAGTGAACTCAGAACAGTTCTTGGGCATCACACCTTTGTTTCTTGTTGTCCTAGAAGCCATCTGAAATCTCCTTTGGTCCTCCAGCTGCCATCAAATATACGAGAAAACAAAACTCAACCCAGTCAATTTAAAGCTTCCACTGGCTTTTTCAGTGATTCATGAATGGGGCAGCCTCCCATCTGGCAATCAGAAAGCAGCTCTGAGGAGCTGTACAAAACGGAAAGCTTTCATAGGCAGAAGTGGGAGGAAATAGGAGGTTTCTAACAAAAAGTGGATTATGCCAGGCAAGTTCACCTTTCTTTGGGGAAAGGGATAGGGTCTATTATGCAAATTACCTCACTAGTGCTGACAAGGTAATTAATTCCAGATTGACTGGTTAAAGGTCATGTTCCTGGGAGAGGCTAGAACTGCAATTAAATTAGACATTAAGTCTTATTTGCTAACTTGGGACTCAGCACAAGGGACTCCATTTGAAGTCCTTCTTTCCTCCCTCTCTCCCTCCATTCCTCCCTTCTTTCTTTCACAACTGTTTATTGATTTTTCTTTATTTGTAGCTTTTTCTCTTAATTATCGGATGATCTGAATTACAATGATTATTTCATTGTGCTTTGAAAACTGATTTTCACCAATTCCTTTGGTTTATCTGTTTTCGCCACCTTCAGAGTGGAAATTCTTCTTAAAGGTATTATTCACATTTAAATTAATCATTTAAATACACTCTTTTTTTTTTTTTTTTCCTAGTGCATTTCTCCCAGGGTAATTGATCAAAACTGATTTATAAGTTGAATCTTTCTAGGAATCCTTCAGTCTCCATTTTGAGGAGTGTATCTAGTTAAACTGAAGAAAAGAGGCAGTAGGGGTTTCCTGAAGAATTATGCAGGTCTCCATCCAATCCAGTTCTTTTCACCTTTGTTCTCTGTGCTGTGCTGCTGCTCTGGTTCAGTTGAACAAGTAATCTGATTTTCCATTTCCAGAGGTGGGGGTTGAAAGTGGTTCCCTGGCTCTATGTGTTAAGGAGAAGAATTTGGGAACAGTTTCTTTATTCCTACTTTCATCCAATGCTTCCCGTGTTAGCCCAGACCATGCTGCTGCCTTCTGAAAAACTGGAGGTTTTTAATTTTTTAGCTCTTTTCCCCATTCTTCAGTGTTGATCCACCTCACTTGTTACCTGTTGCCACCATCCTTTGCAGGATTTAGATTTCACCTTTCTCTGCTTTAAAACAATAACAATAATAAGTTAAGTATATAGCATTAGCATTTAGACTATGAAAAAAATGCATATTCCCTTGAGGTTTATCACTTTTTAAAATCCCCTTACTGAAAGATTTAAAGAGAACACAGAGATACACGAATTTATCCAATGTGTAATTTTTTACCAGATGTCTCTCAGACCATTTTTTCCAACCATGTTCTTGAGATCTGAAAATAACAATCAAAGCATGGGATTTAGTAAAAGGCATAGGTTCCTGTTTCCCTACTTCCTGCTTTATAGAAGCCAGAAGAGGGGTCCCAGAAAGTCAGTGTGATACAACAGTAGCAAAGTGTCTAATTTGGGCCAAAAAAAAGCAAAGTGACAGAACTAAGATTTGAACTGTGCGTTTTCACCAGTATTTTGTGTGTGTGTGAAATTTAGCTGGTTTCCTATGATGCTTTACTAAGTTTCTGCATTGTTGGAGTCAATATGTGTCTGTGATTTTATTTCTCTCCTTCTTTTTTCTTTTTCTTTCTTTAAGATCTTATTTATTTATTTGACAAAGAGCACAAGCAAGGGAAGCAGCAGAAAGAGAGAGAGAAGCAGGCTCCCCACTGAGCTGAGAGTCCAATGTGGGGCTTGATCATGGGACCCTGGGATCATAACCTGAGAAGAAGGCAGATGATTAACCAACTGAGCCACTGCTGTGATTTTCTTGATCATCAAAATTGTCACAGAAATAATTGATCTAAACCACTAAACAGACACTTGTAGGTTTGCATGAAAAAAAAATCTTTAAAGTGTCCTCATTCATTTAAGTACAAGGTTTTGGCATCCTGGACCCTTGCCGTAGAAGTTTCTTGGAAGGTTTTTATATGTTTCTATCATACTTAATAAAAATCTCTCATTTTTTTCAAATATTACAAGATATCTATTCTATCTTTTATATTTGAGGTGAAAACAAATTTTGCTTTTTGCACAATTCATTTTGAATAAGATTGTAAACATTTAAGAAATACTCTAAACAATTTTTCACAATTTATGTAACAGATTTCCTCCATTGTGCCCCATATTTTATCTTTTATCTATTACTTAGGAATTCATTTTTCAAAATTATTTTCAATAATTGGTCACCTGTATTCAAATTTCATATTAATAATATCTAGTTCTTAAGAATTGTTTTTAGGATCTGAAGAATGCAAATTTTCTGCAACTTAGCTAGTAGATTTTCCATTTTTTAAACATAAGCCCTATTTATAGAAAAGGAATATGTGTTCCCTATGAAGGGATGGAGATTATATATATTTATTTTTTCACATTTAAAAAAATAAACAAACTTCTTGTGTGGTTTTCAGCTATTCTCCTATGCTATTAATCTGAGGAGATTGACATTCTTCCCTTAAGTTTTGAGGCTGTGTCAGTCACCCTACCAACTTTTTAGACATGGCATTGAGGACAAAAACGAGGAGTGAGCTATAAGAATTCCTGTACTGAGACAGAAGTCTATTTAATTTGAAAAATAATCTGTTTTGAGGATTGTGATATATCTTCACACCCTGTAAGAACAAATTCTCTAAGTGGATTTTTTTTTCCACTACCATAACTGGCACACAGTTATAATAATGATCTGAATCTGATAACTCTAATTATGTTTCTGGCATTCTCCATATATTCGGAGCAGTTTTGCTTTATGTTATTATGAAACATTTTTTACATGCTTCTAAGATTATCGATAGTATGTAATCATCACCAAGCATCCCTGTTACCATAGTTCAGTGGCCATCTGTATATCATATTTTAATCAATTCTGAGTATATTTTTTCACTACCCTTGCTACGATTATGTAAGAGTTTATTTGATTATAGGCTTATTGTTATTATTTACGTGACTTTGGATCAGATGAATTATTTGGATCTATTGAATTTTCTATCAAACTAATCATACCTAATATCTTTGATGATAAATTTAGGACATCTTTATAGACTATTTTAACAATGGTGTAGATATTCTATATATGAGAATATTCATTATAGTACTATTTGTAATAGTGAAAAATTAAAATCTCTATCTACTTGGATATGGTTAAATAAATTGTCATAAACTGCTGTGGGTTATTATACAGAGGCCATGGAATATTATGCAACAATTAAAAAGAATATATAGATCAATTTGAACCAAAACTGGAAGATTAAAAAAATACATAGAAAAAAACCCTTTGAATTATAATTTTGTTTGTGTACACACATACGCACATGAAAACTTAAGAGATATATATTGAATTCTTATCAGAAAATTTATTGGAAGCAAAGAAAAATGGAATCAGTGTTCAAGGAAAAGTTGTGACTTTTATTGTTTAACTTTTGTTATTGTTTGAGGTTTTTCCATAAAAATACTTTCTTATATATACCACTTAGGGAGGAAGAAACAGGAAGGACAGAAATGAACAAAGGAAAGAGGCAGGGGAGAAAGGATCTGCTCTTTCTTTCTTTCTTTCTTTCTTTCTTTCTTTCTTTCTTTCTTTCTTTCTTCTTTCTTTCCTTCTTTCTTTTCTTTTTTCTTTAAAGATTTATTTACTTATTTACTTATTTATTTTAGAGAGAGGGTAGGGGCTGAAAGAGAAGGAGAGAATCTCAAGCAGACCCCAAGATCATGGCCTGAGCCCAAATCAAGAGTCAGATGCTTAACCGACTGAGCCACGTAGGCACCCTTACTCTTAATATAATAGACTCACTCTGAAACCAATGTCATAAATAGGATTAGAATCAATGAAGAAAGTACATTGATAACTCCTTTAATTTTATATAAAATATCATTTCCACTAGTATTAGTCCCAATTTTAACTTTATACCTTCTCACAAATTCATTTACATACAAACTTAAAAGGGAAAATAAGTTTTGTATAGGTAGGTTAGTAGATAGTTGGATGGATGGTTAGATAGGAAAATACGAATCCAAAATCAGTTTTAAAAAAGCAATTAGAAGTCATAATGTGGATAACATCAATAATAAAAAGAATGACAACAATAAATTATGATAACTAAGTTTATAGAGGCCTCTAATGTGTCAGGTATGATCTTAAGGGTTTTCCATACATTAACCCATTTAATATTCACCACATCCTTAGGAAGAATGTCTCATTTATAGATGGACATTCTAAAAGCACACAGGGGGGAGTAAATTGCCCAAGGAAATAAAAGTAAGTAATGGCTAGCACATGTTTAGAAGATCCAGGTGATCTGCTTTCAAGATGTGCTTCTGAAAACTGCTTTAAACTGCCAAGAGGAATGTTAGTGTATTAACAATTACCATTTGGGAAAAAAAAAAAAAAAAACCTAACCATAATAGTTAAGTATCCTTTCATAATAGTAATAAATCATGAAATATTGAAGCATAAATTGAATGGGCAATATATAGTCATAAATAAATCTATAACATCATGTTAGAGAGAATTTAAAAGAAGATTTGATTAAATGGTTGGATACACTAGGTTCCTGAAAGGGAAGACAAAATATTGGAAAATAGCCTATTAACCTTGATTTTTTAGATTTAATTGAATTCAAGTCAAAATTCAAACTGTCTTATCTTTGAAACTCAATGAAATGACTTTATATTTATTTAGAAATGTAAGTAGGTGAAAGTACCAATATTCAATAAAAAGAATATCATAAGAGTAATCTAGTCGTATCAGATAATAAAAAAATAATGATGTTGCAAATATGAAACATAAAACAAAATTGAACAGAAAATGTAAATCACAAAGATAATGAGTGTATTATTTAGCTTCCTTTTGGTCGGTAGTTACTAATACCACTTGTGATTAGCTTCAGTGATAAAGAGGGATTGATTACGTCTCATAATTGAAAAAGCCAGAAATATATGAACTTAGAAACAGTTTAGTCAGATTGAATCTTCATTTCTTTGTGGTTCTCTTGGCTTTCCTTTCTGCTTAATGACAGAGTAATTTTCCTTAGGGTTACCGTCAGCAATTATGACTTCTTGCTTCTTTATTCACATCACAGGAATAGACCGGGTGTGTTCCCACAACTGTTAAGGGACTAGGATTTTTTGGCTCTAACTGGGCCATTTAAGAACTAATATTATGGCCCTGAGAATACCACACGTTGTGTTAGCTCTCACTGGATTAGGGCTAAAGTCATTTCTCCTCTTATACAGCTATCACACAGTATGAGAAGGTGCTTCCCAAGGGAAAAATCTCAATGGGAATAGAATGGTAAGGCAAAGGATGTTGGATAGCCAAGGGAGGGGGGGGGGCAAGTATATATACACACACATACATAATATATATTACATATACACACACACACACATATATATGATTACATATTATAGTCATTGATACATGGGGAAGGAAGAAGAAACAAGTTTTCTTTAGCTTTTTCCCATATATAAAACATAAATTGCATATATATATATTATATATATAAAATAAACTTATATAACACATAGGAAACTAGTCTCTTTATTTGAAAATGATACAAGTGAAAGATACTTGATAAAATCAACAACTTTTGTGCTTGCATAGTATCTTAAGAATATTTTAGAAGTAAAATAATAATGAGTTTTGTCTTATTATGACATTTAGTATTACTTGATGAGGAAATCTCAAATTCCAAGCTTAAACTTTTATATTTGTTATATATAGCAAGTGTTTCACATATAGCAAATATAAAACACAGACCAAGAGACCTGAGAGGATGCTGCTAAGATAATTTACTGCAGCAAGTTATTTATCAAGACGTTGACAGCAAGCAAAAATCAAACCATTTAATGTTGGCTTAAACCATGAAGTGATTTATTATTTCATAGAAGTAGAAAATTCAGAATCATTATTATCCCCATTTTACAAATAGGGAAATGGAATATTAGAGTGTCTGAGGAACTTATCTGTCATGTCATAGGTTGTAGGTTCAAGATTTTAACCTAGATTTGTAGCCTCCCTAGCTACTGTTCAGTATAATTCCATTATCACTTTGTTTTTCAGTTGGAAGACTTAAGTATCTATAGTAATATACCATTTGGGGGAAGAATGACAAAATTGAAGTCTCTAAAGAGGAGATAACAATAAAATGAAAATGGTAAATGCCATCTTACCATCTGACAATGAGGTTCTTCTTGGGAAGGAAACTATCTTTGTTTGGAGAAATAACCCAAAAGACTCCTCAAAGTGGGTCAGATTCACTTCTGCAGTATGGCGAGTCTTTAAGTGCGGGGAGCAAATGTACCTGTTGAAGAATAGAGTATTTTCTTTGGAACTCCTGAGATCAAGCAGGAGATATGGATGAGAAGATAGAGTGTCTGGTGAGGGTGGAAATACAGGTACACATAATGGGAGGCTGGGAGAAGGTGAAGGACGGAGCTCCAAGCACATGGTAGGGGGGACCTGCATGATGATGAATTGGTGGTGACTGGAGACTTTGAAGGTTGTTTGTACCACTGTGATATAAATAATTTTTCTGCCTCCTCCCACCCCTTGAAATTGTCAGTAGTATTCAGAAATGGTTTAGATACATTCACATATTTATAAAGCTAAACACAGAAGTAAGTCTGATGTCTCAGTTTTCATCGTGATGCAAAAGAGAGAAGCAGGTATGGAAATAGGGTTTAAAAGCCAAGTTTTCTAAGTTGGGGGTTGGGGGGGTGCTTTAAAGAATGTGTAGAAAAATATTTTCAAGCCTCAGTATATTCAGACATTCAAGGACTTTGGAATTAGGGTCTCCTGACAATTCTGCCTAGAGTTTGCAGATCAGAGAGGTATCCTGCTATTCTACTAATTTACGCATATTTATAAAGGTAAACCAAAGGAAGCCAACACAGAGGCTTTCCCTATAAACATTCTTCACTTCCATTTGTTATTTTTTCCAAAAAAAAAAGGTTTATTGGGCTCCTGACATGCTGCTACCAAACTCTGAGGATGCTAAACATATAAAAGTAGTCCTCTATCCTCTTGGAATTGACATCCTAGTAGAGAATTTAACACTAATTTATGAAGCCACTAATTCCATAATTGTTATTATTTTAATTATAATTGTTATAAGTGATATAATGGGAAAAAAAATACAGAAGCTAAGAGACCATTAGCTTCCTGCAGAGAGCCTGCACTGCTGTGGAGACGGCTTCTTAAGGAAACCTCACTGTGGCTGAGTCTTGACTACAGAGAAGGTGACAGGAAGACTGAGTGAGTGGGAGAGGGGCAAACAGTGAAGGGTGATGGGGAAGCTTCAACCGTAGTAGAGGCCTGATGGTACACATCTTAGCAGGCTCTTCAGTGATTTTAGCCTTGGTTTGAAGAGCACTGGAAGCCATTAAAAAAATTTGGGTCCATCAGAAGTGGGAAAAGAGGGGAGCCCGTGGTGTACATGATATGAACATACTAGTATTTTCAAAAGCATGATCACTAGGTTGATCACCCAGGCTTCAGTTCTTTCCCTGGGCCAGAAATGGCTCCTAAATTGTCTCCATAGGTAGCAGGCAGCAGATTGGATCATCTTTAATGTGGACCTAAGAGAAAGGAGTTGGACTTGGCTCCTGTTTTCCCATGCTTCAGGAGACTCTAAGAAAGTGAGAATGACCCAACTTTATCACAGGAGAAAAAATGGAGACCTTCCAGGAAGGGGAACACAGCTGAAGGTTGCTTTAAATCCCACTGTGGGGGCAGCCTGGATGGCTCAGTGGTTTAGCACCGCCTCCAGCCCACGGTGTGATCCTGGAGTCCTGGGATCGATTCATTGCATCGGGGTCCCTGCATGGAGCCTGCTTCTCCCTCTGCCTGGGTCTCTGCCTCTCTCTCTCTCTCCCTTCCTCCCTCTCTCTCTTTCTCTCTCTCTCTGTCTCTCTCTCCATCTCTCATGAATAAATAAATAAGATCTTAAATAAAAAATAAAAAATAAGCCCCAGTATGGGTTGCAGGTCTCCTTCTGTGGCAGGACTGTCATCATTAGCTTCACCCATCACCATCCTCTGCCCTGCCCCCTGCCCTCAAATCCTCCTTGGTGCTGGCTCAACACATTTGCTCCAAGGCACATTTTCTCTCACTGGTGATTGTAGCTGAGTTGGGGAAAGTTATACACAGGCAATTGGAAGGCTCAATGATTCAGAAAAGTCTAGTGTGGGCTGGATTCCACCTGATTTCAGGCCGCAATAACCGAATATTAAAGACGGAGTGCCTTAAGCAACAATATGTATTTCTCACAGCTCTGGAGGCTGGGAAGTCCGATATCAAGGCTCCAACAGATCTGTTGTCTGGTAAAGGCTCCCTTGTATATAAGGTCCTTCTTCTCTCTGGGTCCTCACAGGATAAAGACAGATCATTTCTCTGATGTTTCCTCTTGTAACAGTACTAATGTCATGCATGAGGGCTCCACCACCAAGACCTAATTATATCCCAAACACCTCATCTCTAAATACTATCCCACTGGGGATCCAGCCTTCATCCTATGAATTTTGGAAGGGCTAATGACCCAAATATTAGGGAGATTGCATAGCCAATCGGATCTAGGGATGCATTAATAGTTTACCTGGATAAATGATTTTTTTTCTATCTACCCTTTTATTTAGTTCACTTGTCCTTTTTTACAGGCCCCACTTTAGAGGAAGGATCATATATACTTCTCAAATAGAGTTAAAATCCGTAGTGAATGTGAGTTGAAGTACCCTGGAGAATGCCTCAAGATTACCTAAATATCTCTCCCTGTTCTGAGAAGCCAGACGTTTCTGTAGTGGTGCTCAAAAGCCTTACACTATGAGAGAATAAGCTTACACTATATTCATTCTCCCCATAAACATGTGAGAGAGACATCACATTTGGACTTTCAGAGTCTTTTGACGTCCATGTCACTCCTGATATTTAAAACAAACTTTAAATATTTGATTGCTTTCCCCATCCTTCCCTCCTTCTCCCTCTCTTCCTTTCTCCAAATTCTACATTTTCCCTCCAATATCAAATTAGTAACAATCCAAGCCACCACATAGTGACTTTAGAAAGTCCGTGTCTCTCCCAAAATGTGTTAAATAACTCTAGGACAGTGGAGGTAAAGGCAGGATTTCTGGAGCTTTTTGTAAGAAGTGCAATTCAAATCGATGGTAGACTGTGGAGAGGAAGACAAGAAGGTGGAAGTCCAGAGTGTATAGTAGATAGTAAGCAATTCATTCCGTTCTAGACCAATGCTTCCTGATATTGGACCACCAGCAACAGCTGAGGACAGGGGAGAGATGCTTCTCAAAAGTGCATCTCCTCAGTTGTACCTCAAACACACTAATAAATTAGAAATTTTATTGGAGGTTATTGCCAGGAATCTGTTTTTTTTTTTTTTTTCATAAGTTCTCCAGGTGATGCTTATGTACACATGTGTTTGAGGACCAATGACCTATAGTAGTTCTCCAAATAAGCCTATTAGAATCACCCATACTGGTTATTAATTGTACACAGATTCATTTGTCCAAGGTTCAGATTCAGCAATTAGTAATTGTACCTTGGAATCTGATACTTATCAAATCCCCATGAATCTCTGGATCATTCTCAAAATACCGGAACTTCAGGAAACAATGGTAGAGTTTGGGAGGGTGATAGAAGGAGAAAAAGTATGGTGATGAAGCTGGCTACCACGTTTCTCATCCTGGAGCAATGGAGAGCTAACTATGGATTGTCAGGAGGTTTGTGATCAGGGATGTTTTCAAGAATATAACTTGGTAAACTCTTCCGGAAGATGTTTAACCAACTGGATTAACGTCACTTTGAATGACAGGTGTGGATTACATTTTCCTGTAGGAAGTTGTGGCTGTTTTCAGTAAGGCCTTGTATTTGTAGAGCACGTTCTAAAACACCTTCACATGTACTGCGCCATCCAACCTCAGAATAGCACTGTAAGTTTAACAAAGCAGATTTGAAAGCTGAACCTCAGAAGAATGAAATGAATTCCCTAAGACACCCGTACTGGCAACTGTCACCAAAAGGTCTTAAGACCTGGTCCTTGGAACTATACTAAGAATCCTAACTTTTTTTTTTTTTTTTTTTAATTTGAGGGAGAGAATGAGAGGGAGAGAAAAAAAACGAAAAAAACATGAGCTGGGGGGATGGACAGAGGGTGAGAGCAAAGCAGACTCCCTCTGAGCAGGGAGCCCGACTTGGGGCTCAGTTCCAGGACCCTGAGATCATGACCTGAGCTGAAGGCAGATGCTTAACTGACTGCACCACACAGGTGCCCCCAAGATTCCTAAGGTTCTAACTTTGGTAAGAAGGAGAATGTACCAACTCTATACCACAAAAGTACAAGGTTCTTGTTCAGATACAGAATTCAGAACCTCGTCTCCCTGTTGCTCTTTTGGACAGATGGCTACTCTTCCTCTTTCAGTTGTCTAAGTACATCCACCCAGCTGAACTTTTACCACTCCTTCTGTGAAGTCCCTTAAAAGACTTAAATCCGTGTTTATTTGCATGTTTGTTTGCTGTCTGTTCCCCAACTAAGATTTTTACCTTTCATGTTGTGATTGGCTACGTTGTGAATTTTCTTTGTACAATTAAAATTCTAAATATATTCACTTGTTTATTTTTTTGTGTTCTTCTCCCTCACCAAGATTGCGAATTTCGTGTTGTAGTCTCTGGCATATAGTACTCAGGAATTAGCAAAAAGAAAGCGCACGGTTAATAACTTGTCAAATGAGCGAATGGAAAATCACCGATCTCTCTAAGCTTCAATTTGCTTACATTTAAAATGGAGTTAGTATCCCTACTTTAAAGAAATGATATAAGTATTACATAAGATAATGCACGTCTTAAAATGTCTAGTGCATTTTCTAGGACATATGGATGCTCTGCAGGTAATGAATCCTTGATCCGATGGTTATGAGGGTGAGACTCTCAGGCCTCACATATATGCCTAAGCTCAGCTCCAGGGAATTTGGTGTCGGCTACTTTGCACGGACTAGTAGAAGTGAAGGAGGTGGTGGATGAATTGAGTTCTCAGTAGCAGCAAGTATTAATTTAGCTGGTAGCTGATGCTGGCTGTTTTGGATGGCAGTCTTCCAGCTGATGAATGGAAAATACATGATTCCCGATGTTTAAAAATACCCTGAGACGGATTAATTGTCGGTTGCTGACAGGCGGAGGGGCGTGTAGGCCACTTTACACCCTGACCCTGCACTCAAAACAAAATCACACACCAATTGATTTCCTTTCCCCCCATTAAGAGTTTTGTAGATGTTGTGATCGTATTAATGAGCATTTTTATAACACTTTAGAATTTAGAAAGCCCTTCTGCGTAGATTCCCTCTTTTAAACCTCATAGTCCTTCAGAGTGAGACTCCTGTGAGCAAGTAAGTGGCCATGCATCGATTTAAAACCCTCTGTAATGAAGTAGGACAATCACAGTTCCTCCATTAGCATTCCAGTTTTATACCTGTAGGAATAGTTTGGGAAAACCAAGGTCACTTTCCCCAGGGCACACAGCTCATAAGGAGTAAGCCTGTCCTTAGTGTAAGATTTAGGATTCCAGAGCCAGAGATCACCAAGCTTCCTATATGTAGCAAGATACTGAATGGGCCATTTCCCGTCTAAGCTTCCACCAAGGGGCTGTATTAGTTTATTGGGCTGGCATAACAAAATCCCATTGACTGAATGGCTTAGGCAGCAGAAATTTATTTTCTCACATTTCCGGAGGCTGGAAGTCCAAGATTAAGGTGTCAACAGTTTGGTTTCCTCTAAGGCACACCTTTCCTTGGCTTGTAGATGGCTGCCTTCTTGCTGCCTCTACACACAGTTGTCACTCTGGGCACATGGGCCCTGGTGTCCTTTAGTGTGTTCAATTTCCTCTTCTTATAAGGACACCAGTAAAAAAAAAATAAAAATAATAAAAATAAAAAAATAAGGACACCAGTATAAGAAAGAGGAAAGAAGAGATCTGCTATTAAATCAAGTTTTGAGTTTGATTAAGACCTTGGATATAGCCATTAGTTATTAGGGAAACAATAAACAAAATCACAAAGAGATACCACTTTACATTCACTAGGATCTATAATCAAAATATGGAAAATCATGTTGTTGAGGAAGATGTGGGGAAACTGAAACCCTGGTGCATTGCTGGTGGTAATGTAAAATGGCTCAGCCCCTGTGGAAAACAGTTTAGTGTTTCCTCAAAAATTTAAACATCAAATTACTATATTACCTCATGATTCTACTACTCCTAGATATATAACCGAAAAAATTGAAAACAAGTCTTAAAAAAATAAAAAAAGGAAAGGAAAGAAAGGAAAAGAAAAGTGTACAAGAATGTTCATAGCAGGACTATTCACAATAGCTGACAGGTGACCACAGCCTAAATGCCTTTCAGCTGACAAGTGGGTAAATAAAATGTGATATATTCATACAATGGAATATTATCCAGTCATAAAAAAATAATGAAATGTTGAGACATGTACAAAACAAAGGAACCTTGAAAACATGTTGCTAAGTGAAATATGCCATATACAAAAAGCCATATAATATACGATCCCATTTCCATGATATATCTGGAGTAGAGACTTTCATAGATACAGGAAGCATGTAGTCATTACCAGGGGCTACAGGGAGTAGAGAGTGGGGGATATCCGCTCAGTGGCTGTGAGGTGATAAAAATGTCCTAGAATCAGTGGCATTGGCTGTGCAACATTGTAAATATACTAAATGCCACTGAATTTTATAGGTTAAAATGATAAATTTTGTTATGCGGATTTTACTACTACTACAACAAATACCAACATCAAATAAAAATCATAGATGCATCAGGCCAAATTCTGAATGGGCTTGTGTGTACCACACATGACACTTAGACTATTATATAAGAATGAGCAGAAAAAAATGAACCTACTGGAGTTTCCTTTAAGGGTAGCCATGGACTATTTTCACTGAAGAATGGTGTGAGAGAAACTTCATGTTTCTAATGCTAGGTATAGATGGATGGATGGATGGATGGATGGATGGATGGATGGATGGATGAGTGGGTGAGTAGATGGTTGGGTAGGTAGGTGGGTGGATGGATGGGAGGATGGATGGGTGGATGGATGAGTGGATGGATGGATATAGATGCATCTTCAAAATAAGGTGATACAGGCATATAGGCAGAAAGCTACCTAGAGGTGACCTTCAATAAATTGAATGAATTGATTGAATGAATGAATGAATGAGTGAGGTACTCCATCTCTATAGAATATGTCTTAGAGGCATACAGAGAATTAGCACTAAGCATGCTTGAAACATTCATCTGTCACAATCTAAATGCATATACCTGGTGTTATGTATGTATGTATGTATACCTGGTTAGTTTTTCAGAAATTGTGACTCAAAAACATAAGATTGTTTCTGTCATCAGACTCTCCTAGTCATTAGCTAGTCATTGGACAAGTTGTTGAACACTCAGAAGTCTTATTTTCCTTCTTTGAAAAATAAAGGGAGAATAGTAGATGGATAATGCGTTGGTATGAGGTTTTGACTCTTGCTGCTAAAGTGTGGTACATGAAACAGCATCGTTACCTGGAAGCTGGTCAGGAATGCAGAATTCCAGCCCCCACCCAAACCCGAACAGAATCTGCACTGTAAAAAGATCTCAGGGCCTGCATCTGCATATTAAAGTTTGAGACACACTTGATGAAATGGCATAATATGTACTAAATTGTTTAGCACGATGCCTGTCGTATTTCACAAAACTCAATGAAAGGTTGTTCATTTATCTAACATATTTATTGATCATCTCCTCTGGGGCCAACAACTATTCTAAGCATTGAGAATACTTCAGTAAATAAAACTGTCAAGAACCTTAAACTCATGGAGTGTGTGTGTGTGTGTGTGTGTGTGTATATGTATATACACAGACATATATACATACATACATGTATGTATATATATTTAGGGGAGGAATTAGATAAATAGATAAGCAAATAAATATATAAATTAATATATATTATATAATAGCAAAAATTATGTTGTTATTAATACAGCCATTTAGATTCGCAGTCAGTAGAGTTCAATCCAATTAAATAAATATGTATTAAGTATTAATGTGTATACCGCCTCCCAGGTGTCTGTAGGGGAAGGACAGAGGCTAGATCTCCTTCCTGTTAGAACAAAGCTCTTCCTACAACACCATGCTGATTTCTTACTTAAAATGAGAAGTAAAGGGTTCATTAGGGCCAGAAACAACAAGGAATCACCAGGTTACTTTATAAACATGAGTATAAGGACACTTCTGGGGTCCCCGCTAAAGAACCACAGGCTTACATTCTAGCTGTCTCTGTGCACACCGAGACTATTGATTAAACATATTACAACTATTGCAACATATTGTTTTCTTCACAATGTGTGGGGATCGCAGAGTCCTCCAAGCAGGAGGGAGCTAGGTAGAATGAGTGGCCCAACTCCATTCCCCAAGGGTCAATGGCTAGCGGAGAGAATTCATGGCACAGGAGTCTTGCGCCCATCACTAGCTGCAGCTGACCACCAGTCCCTTTTGACTGGGCCCAAGGTTACTGTAGAGACTGAAAGCTAATGGATAAGAACCTACATACTTGTATATACACACACAAACATACACACGTGCACACTCTGTAAATGTATAAAGCAAATACATGCTTTAGATTTGATGGTTTAGGGTGAATGCACGATGTACTAGATAGAGGACAACAAAGACAGTTGCTGAGAGTGCTGACTTCCAGCAGGTGTGCTGTGTGTGTGTTGATCTGGGATATGGGGATCTCTGTGTGCTTTCCCCATTTTCTGATCCCACAGGTTGGGAATCTCCGGGGTCTTTGCTGTCTTTCCAATCTTGTACAATGACATTGTCTTTTTTACCCACTTTCTGATCCTGTAGCATGTGAAATCTTTCCTGCTCCGGCCATTTTTCAACCAGGGTTCGGAAAGAGGTTTAAGCCCTAATGCCCCCAAGTAATCCCTATTATGTAATAAATGCACTTTTATCCCATGCATCTAGATTGCTGCCCTTAGGTAGCATTCCTGGAAGAATTCGGTAAATCATTTGTGTGATCTGTGGCTCAGATGAAGAACCCAGGTTGTGAAAGACTACATGGCAGGAAGTCCTAACAAGGTCATTTATGGTCCTCAGGTATCACGGTCCATTTGAGCTCCTGAGCACACATCTCACTCATTGCCATGGATCTCGTTAGATGGAAAAACTAGGCTGAAGTAAGTCCGTACCTACCTTACCACCTTGAACTGTAGTTGGACCATGAAGCTTCCTCCCCTCCCACCAAGTCAATAATAGCACATGCTTGAGCTAATTGTCCTAGAGGTTAGTTTTCCTCTGGTTCAAGCTCTTGAGTCCACACAGACCAGGAATATCAGGCATATATTTTTAAGAAGGTTCCCAATCTCGTTCACAAATTCTTGATGCCCATGAGCCTAACCACCCCCCACCTCCCACCCCCCGTGAGTGATCTTTAATCGCGCCGTTTGAGTCCAGCACGTTATAACTTCTCTTCCCTTCTGCCTTCCATTCAAGGTTATTTTCCCCCCCCTGGGACTGTGCTTCCTGTGGTGCTAATGGAGGTGAGCACTCGTGAGACCTGTAGTTAGAACGGGGAACATAAATCCCCATGTACTCTCCATTAGAGCCAGGCTGACTTGGTTTAGCCATTCTTGCTCAGCCTCTGCCTGTCCATACTCTACCCAGCTTGGCAAAATGCTATAATCATCCCCAAAAGATCCCCCCCACCGCATGCCCCTTTATGGTCAACTCCTCCCTCTGCCCGTGGTTCCTAGCAACAACTGATCTGTACATTTTTTTTCCCTGAAAATCATAAAAATGGAATCATGCAACAACATGTAGCCTGTTGTACCCAGCATTTTTTCACTTAGCATCATGCTTTGAAAATTCACCCGTGTTGTCGCGTGGATCAGTAGTTTCTTCATTTTTCTTCCTAAATACTTTCATGGTATGAATCTATCAGATTTGTTTATCCATTCATCAGTTAATGGAAAATTGGGTTGTTTTCAGGTTTTTGACTATTATAAATGAACTGCTAGAAACAAGTCTTTATCTAAACATGTGTTTTCATTTTTCTTGGGTATATATCTAGGAATAGGTCATAGAGGAAGTATATGTTTAACTTTGAAAAAAAACCCTATTTTTCAAACTGACTATATCATTCTACATTCTTTTTTTTTTTTCATTTTACATTCTTATCACTAATTCCAGTCAGTTTGCATCATCATTAGTGCTCTGAAGCTATCATGTTATTTCCCCCATCCTAGTAGGTGTGTGGTGCTAGCTCATTTAGGTTTTAATTTGCATTTTCCCAATGACTAATGATACTGAACATTGTTTTGTATTCCTAATGAAAACAGGAAATTCTGTCCATTTCATGTACCTGGAGTTGTGCACAGTAAGTGCTCCATAAAATATTTGTTAACGAGTGAATGAATGACCTGTAATTCCCTGGCCACAAGGAATTTACAGCCTCATCCAGGAGATGGAGCGTGAGGTTTTAACAAATCAGACTAAGACTTCAAGGTCGGATCTGGGTTCATACATGGGCTCTCTGCAAATTACTCTTTAAGGCACCTTGACAAAGTACCTGCTTAAATTCTCAACTTCATTTTTTTCTGTATCTGTACACTGAGAAAAATAACTACTCTCACAAGTTGTTGTGGAAGTTTGAGAAAATAAATATAAATCACTTTATAATGGGTAGCTAATGTATGATTAATAACACAGTAGCTGCTATGATTATTTTGTCAATTGTAATAATTGCAGATGGCCGAATGGTAAAGTGCTGTACCGAAATAAAAGTGCAATAGGGCTTAATAGAAAAAAAATTGTTTTGTACGTCTAAAGTACTAAGGAAGATTTTCAGAGAATGCAAAAATCCATGCTGAGTTTAATAGTAAAGGGAGAAGTAACATTGGTTGAGAGCTTGCTGCGTGTCAAGTACTGCTTACCTGCTTAGCTCATTATAAGTTCTCTGCATTCCTGGTCGGCTTCCATTATTACCATTTGGAGAATGATAATAACTGAGGCTCAAAAAGTTTGAACAGCTTGTCTGGTAGTATTTATTGGCTAATATCTGGCTAGGCCGGTCCAAAGAGATGCTCAAGCTGTGTGATCTGATCTCTTGGGTATCATGAGGATGTCCCAGAACGTGAGGAAAGAGGCTGGGTCTGAGTTTCCCCGTCTTTCTTTGAACATATTAGATCTGTTTTAATGTGTTTTGTGTTTTGGGCTTCCAAACCCAGATAAATAGCTTCTGATATTTTATAAAGTGTGAGAAATCTCGAACTGCATTACCCTGTTCTGTTACATGAAAGACAGAAGAATAATACTTAATATATCTAAAATATCTCTCCCTTCCCATTACAAACAATGGGATTTGTAATCAACAGATTCATCTCATTTCTTGGTGCTATTTCCATTTGCTGTGTGTAATGAGTTTTGTGTGTTTATTGCTCTTCTTTGAATGCACTTGAATTTTTCCACGAGTATCCTATCCATGCCTCGAGGGAGCCCCCCCCCCCCATTCTCCTGTGGCAGAATGGGCTGTGTGCTGCTGGGTCCCCCCTCTCCCCACTCTATCCCCTTTGTGATTACATAGAAGCTAAAATGGGTCTTGCCAAGCATCTGGCTTAGCCTTCCCAGGCTTTGCGTCTTCTGATAGAGAAAGGCAGCCTTTAGGAGAAAGACCTTCCTCCCAGAGCAAACTGCCTTCTTCAGCATTCAGCCATAATAGCCACCCCCTCCTCAACTTGGGTAGCACTTTTCTCGGAATGTTTAGGGCTATTACAATAGACTGCCACTGGAGAGTCTGAATGGGGAACTCATTAGCTTTGTGAGCCTGCATATGTCCAAAGAGAGTTTATGTGTAATCCCAACAAATTTCTTTTGTTTGTTCTCTATGTTACATTCTCTTTGACTGGGGTTGATTACACAGGAATCATTAACTCACACAAAACTGGAAATAACCCTCTGGGGAATCATCCCAGCCCAGACCCCAGGGAGGAGCGACATAATAGTTTTCTCTCCATCTCCAATGACTGTGTTTCTAATTAATGATAGTCTTGATGCTGTTTTTAGAGGTTCTTCTTACTTCACTACGACATCGGCTCCTCAAGGGAAATAAAGCTACTTAAAACCTGCCTTCAGACTTTAAGTTTCTCTTACTCCTTGGCAGCTTCCTACTGAATTCTGGAGTAGCTCATTACCCTTGAGTTACCATCAGAAAATATAAGGATGTCCTACCTTTATCTATATACCTTGAGTCCTTTTGAAAATTATTTTTTACACATGGAATAGTTGGCACAATGGAAATGCTCAGAATATCGCCTTGAAGATATTGTTATTCAATCTCAGATCTTGTTTTTCCTGAGAATTAATCATTTAAATTGTAATTCAACCCCCACCCCACCCTGCGCTGGGCAAAAGCCATAGCACATTGTACGTACTCAGTAAGTGGAAACATGCCTTCTCCTTGTTGGAGCTCTAACATGTCATTATTCTGCTATTTGAATTGAATTATAAGAATGGAGGGCGGGGGGTGGGGGTGAATGGGTGACGGGCACTGAGGGGGGCACTTGACGGGATGAGCACTGGGTGTTATTCTGTAAGTTGGCAAATTGAACACCAATAAAAAATAAATTTATTATATATATAAAAAAAGAATGGAACACTGTAGACATTCAGATGACCCAAATACAGTGAAGGTGACTCAGAAATAAAGCTACAAGTCTTGGATCCAAGAAGGAAAAAAAATGATTTGAATGGTGACTTGCAGTCACAGCCTAGTGCTGATTCTATCACTTCTAATACTGTTATTTCTAGTACTTTGACTACTGTTTCTGTGATGACGGCCTCTGATGATCAGTGCTGATCATAAGCCATGAACACTGCCAAGCCCTTGATGTACATCACTTCATTTGCTTATCCAACAATCCCTTTTAACTCTACTTTAAAAATGAGAAAAATGAGGCTTGGTAAGGTCAAGTAAATTGACCAAGATCACAAGAAAGGTAATGAAGCCAGAATTTGAAACCAGATAGTCTAATTCCAGGACTCATGAATGTATTTGGTCAGCCTCTTCCCACCTGATCACCCAGTGCTCTCCTTTCCACTTCCCTAAATACCACTGAGTGATCTATTATTATGTTGGGCTAAAGTCTGAATGGGATTTGTAGGACTGTGTGAGCGGAAAACAAAAATGCTAATAGAAAAATATTGAAGATTCTCACTTATCAGACGTAGAAGGAAGGGTTAAGAGGTTATGTAAGATGTTTGGGGAAAGATCCAGAGGGCTTAGAGGCTGGTTCTGACAATCACTTATCTTCTAGACATTGTGATGAGTTACGGGGATGGAACAGTGAGCAAACCTATATCTCTGCCCTCAAGGATCTTATAGTTTCGCTGGGAAAATGGGCAGTGAAATGTTGATAATTCAGAAATACTTGCAGTGACAGAATATGTGGTGTATTGAGAACCCAGAGGGACCCACCTAATTAACTTGTACAACTCATGGAAATTTTCCAGGGGAAATCAAATCTATGCTGACTACCTGAAGGATGAGTATGAGCCAGACAGGCTAAAGAGGATGGTGAACCTTAAGGCATCAGTACAGGAAAAGGAAGCACTACAGATAATGTCTCTGAGCATTTCTCATTTCTCATGCTCAGAGTAAATATGCTCTGAATGAATGTGGTCATCTGGAAAATGAGGTTCAGAATGGAAATGTCTACTGTCCTAAAACAAAGCACATAGTACACTCTAGCAAAATGTAGGTGTTCCGTAAATGTCACTGTTCCCTTCTTGTGGGAATGGCTAAGAAACTGGTCTCCAAGGGATATGGACTCTGGGAATAACTAATAGTAGGACTGAGGGAGGGTTATTCTAGTTAGCTATTGCTGCATAATAAACCATCTCAAACATTGCAATGTAAAACATCAGCCTTTATATTATGCGTTTGGACTCTGTATAACCAAGCATTCAGCCAGATTCTCATACAGCTTGATAAATTAACTGGTTGTTGGTTAAGTAAATTATTAATGTCAGCATGGAGATGGGCAACCATTCTTGGGTTTCAGTCTCAGCCCAACTCTTGACCAGCTACATCACCTTGGGCAGCTCATGTCTTCTACAAGCCTGTTTCACCTGCAAAATGGAAATATGAAGAGTAGTCAACATTACCTAGTTATTTTAAGGGCAAATGAGCAATAAGCTAGTCACTTAGCACAGTGCCTGATGAGTAGTAAGAGTCCAATAAGCACTAGTATTATAATGGGAATAGCTGGTCTCTGCCCTGGGTGGTTTGGGGGTCTTATCTGGGATGTCTTGAACAACTGGAGGCTAGAAGCACCTAGAGGCTTCTTTTTTCACATGTCTGAAACCTGTGCAGAGATGTCTACAAGTCTTAGCTTAACTGGAATTGACCAGAGACATGATTTGGGCTGTTCAGAGAATGTCCGCTGAATTCCAAGAGAGAGTGTTTCAAAAGGGAGCATGTGAGATGGAAAATATTTTGTGGCCATTTCTCAAAATTGCAATCTGTTACTAGACTATCCCAGAAAGAAAGTTTCATTTTTTAAACAGCGACAGAGTCTGAACAACTTCCATCGCCTAGTCTTCGTATCTATATAAGCATAGGACCCGGTGACCATACTTGCTAGGATTTCCTTAAGAGTAGAATTTATGTTTTAGTCACCATTGAGCTTTTGCAATGGTGATAAAAATACTGTAGTGGCTGCTATAGAACAGGTGCTCTATAGATATATGTTGAATAAACAAATAAATTAAAGCTATTGAAATAATGTCGAGTAGTGAAAACGTGTGTAAAATACTGATTATAATATCTTGCCCAGGGATTCTTAAAAAAAAGGTCCTAACATGGGAATAGTTTTTCCCTCCAAACACAGACACCAATGGGTGTGTTTCAAATATTATGACATCAGGGTAGAAAAAGCAGATTTTTTTCCAATAATACTCTCCATCAAGACTTTTCCTAGGAAGGCTTACTCTGGTACAGAAAAGCAATGTAATTTCCATCTAAACAATTAGATACTTCTGTCCTGTTGGTTTGTGTTGTGACTTGGTCTTGGGAGACTAATTATATAATTAAGAATGTAGAGCCCATGACTGGAAACCGTTTTGGCCAGTGACTCATTGTGTGACCTTGAGCTCATGGTAGGCTTTTGACATCAGCTTCCTCATTCCTTACCACAACTTACAGCTAGAAGACGCCACAGCAAATGAGCAAATTTTCTTCTAAAGTGAAAATACAGGGAGTTTACAAAAATAATGTACGATGATCTTAAGCACCTTCTCCTGTTGTCTAAACACTCCCTTGACCATAAGTCATGTCCCTGATAGATACATTTTCTCTCTCAGACAATCACAATATATATAGTAATTTGTGCCTTCAATGCATAGCAGCTGGGAGAATTTGGTGCCAATAACTTTTTTTTTTTATTTGCTAATATCATTTGGCTTTCTCCTCAAATGAAATTTAAAATGAAACAGTTTGGCAATCCACATTAGCACCATCTCGCAATAGTCCCATGTTGGTTCCACTGCAGTTTGATAATTTACAGACTCATTGGGTTGAAAGGGACTTGGCAAGCTTAACTAATTCAATAGTTCTTAAACCTGGCTGAACATCAACATTTAATGGGGACCTTTAAAAAAATACAGATTCCTGGGCATAAGTCCCTACTGATCAGTAGGTTAGAATCTGCACAAGTGGGACCTAGAAATTTTAATCTTTACAAAGCTTCCCAAATGATTCTAATGATAAGCTATTATTTTGCTCTGCCTTGGATATATCTCTAATATATCTCTTAGCCCAGGCTTAGATCTAGGTTAACTATCACCTTCTTGGAGTAGACTTACCTAATCAATCTATTTTATATCTTCCTCACACCTTGTAATTTGAACTCACTGCTTTGATCCATATTTCATCTTCAGCTGAAACCCTGAGAGTAGTTTTGTTTGATTGTTTGTTTGCTCATATGTTCGTTCGTTCATTCATTCATTCAGGTAAAGAATATGCTGCAGTAAAACCCTTTAATTCCCCAGTGGTAATTTTCAGACCTCTCATGGGTGAGTGGGCATGATGTGATGTGATCAGTTTTAGACAAGAGGTTAGAAGGGATTCTTCAAAGCACAGGTGCTTCCAGGAGCTTACCATCAGCAGCATTTCCTCTTTGGTAAAGCCCTAACAATAAGGTTTCTCTCCCTCCCTGAAAACTTGGGTCTAGTTCCAAATTTGCTGATTCCCATGGGACTTTGCTAATGTCCATCTCTCTTGGCATCATCAGTCTGTCAATCTAGACATCATAGATTTTTTAAAAAATGCATCGGATTATAATATCTCCCTACTTAGAACTCTTCAATGATTTCTCACTTAATGGTGATAAAACAGATTTCTTCCCATGTTCCTGTGCCCCTGCATGATCTTGTTCCTGCTGATCTTTTGACTGCATCATGTCTTGTTTTACCTCTTATCTTTTGGCTTCAAAACCTCCATTCTGTTTTGTGAACATAAAGCTTTCTGCATTTGGACTTTGACATTTGTTATTTTTCTCTGCCTTGGATATATTTCCTTTTTTTTAATAAATTTATTTTTTATTGGTGTTCAATTTCCCACCTATAGAATAACACCCAGTGCTCATCCCATCAAGTGCCCCCCTCAGTGCCCGTCATCCAGTCTCCCCCACCCCCTGCCCACCTCCCCTTCCCCCATCCCTAGTTCATTTCCCAGAGTTAGGAGTCTCTCATGTTCTGTCTCCCTTTCTGATATTTCCCACTCGTTTTTTTTTCTCCTTTCCACTTTATTCCCTTTCACTATTTTTTATATTCCCCAAATGAATGAGACCATATAATATTTGTCCTTCTCCGATTGATATATTTCTAATATATATTTTAGCCCAATCTTTAGATCTAGCTTAACAATCACCTTCTCAGAGTAGACTTTCCTGATCAATCAGTTATTTATCTTTCTCATAACTTGTCATTCTCCAGTTTATTATATGTTCATTGGAATATATATCTATTATATATTTGGTGGAATATATATCCTTTGTAGCAAAAATCAGAAGCTGTTATGCTTTATTCTATACTCACTATCTATAAGTCTATTGTCTATGTCACTCTATAAGAATATATGCTTTCTGAGGGTAGAGATTTTGCCCTTCCTCTCCACTGTGGAATCCCTGCAATCCCTGGCCTGGTACAAAGCATAATTTTTGAATAAGCAACAATGGTTTCCAATGGTCAGGCTCTGCTGAAATCTGAAGTAGTTTCTTGCTCAATTTGCAGTGACATAGGAACCTCTACTCTCTTGGTTGACTATCACGTCAACCAGGTGTTGACTTAACCATAGAGACTTATAACTTAATATGATTATCTTACTAACTAACCTGGATCCTTCTTTCTCCAACATAAGGCTACTTTCTTTCCATACTGACTTTAGCGGGGGAAAATGCACTGACACACTTGCAGTGTATTCTCAATAACTAACTTACCATTAGTAAATAACACCCTTGGTTTGAACATCAAAGTCACTGCAGCAATTGAATGAACTACTTAATGAAGATGTATTATCATTTCATTATTTGTACATAGCGACATAGATTTTTATGAACTACCGAGTCTGGCAGCATTTAGAAAGTTTTTAACCTTTTCATGTTGAAGTTTATATGATTCTAAACTTGAAGCATGGCATTGTAGAAAAAGCACTGGATAATGTCATAGCTTGGAGTAATTATTTCACTCTTTGTGTGATCTTAGAAATGTCATGTCACATATCTGAGCCAAATTTCTTCCTCAATAAAATGGAGATAAAACCGAACCCACAGAATTATTGTGATATTCAACATCCAAATAAAATCCTGTGGATATATTTTATAAGTACCAAAACTTTGTTCAAACCTAAGGAAATATTATATGAATGAAAAAGACTTATTGGATTCCTAGTATGTATAGTTTTTGTGCTAAGTGCAAGAGATGTAGTAAACAAAATGGGCATGGTCCACGTCCTCACAGAGTTTTTGGTCTAAGATACAGGCAAATGGTAAATATTCACAAGTAATATAGGATCATTACTTTTGATATGCATTGTGAAGGAATGTTATGAAAGATTATTAAAGAGACATACCATTCATCAATATATAATAGCATAGTTGTGAAATTGATACTGTTCTAAAATAGTCCTCTATTATGCCAACATTACTCTGTTAAAATTCTTTTCCTATGAGGAGACTAACAGAAGTAGTTGACATCTGAAAAAGGGAGAGCAGCATGCAATGGATTTCATCTAATATGTTAGAATTGTTTCTAAGTCCAGATTAATGCAGCTCATGAAAGACTTGAAAAACAAAGGAATTTCCTTCGATAACACATATCAACTCTTGTTCTATCTACATATGCAGCTTGGAATTTTGCCCTTATTAATTGTGACTCATCTTCTCTTCTTCCTTAACAACATCTATTTTCTTAAAAAACAAAACAAAACAAAACAAAAAACCCTCACCTTCATTTCTTTATTTCTTTACCATTGCCATAGTCTTGACCACTTATTAAGGTGATTGTAATATTCCCCCAGTTCATGTTTGTGTTTCTATTTTCTTTTTCTTTTTTTTTTTTTTAATGGTTAAGAACCACCTGAGTGGGTTTGCCTTTTTTTTTTTTTTTAATTTTTATTTATTTATGATAGTCACAGAGAGAGAGAGAGAGAGGCAGAGACACAGGCAGAGGGAGAAGCAGGCTTCATGCACCGGGAGCCTGACGTGGGATTCGATCCCGGGTCTCCAGGATCGCGCCCTGGGCCAAAGGCAGGCGCCAAACCGCTGCGCCACCCAGGGATCCCTCTATTTTCTTTTTCAATATAAGTGGTATCTCTTCTTCAAGATCATTTGGTCAGTAGCATTTCGATGTATATAAATCATAAAAGCAATTGGAAATTTTACTACATGATACTTGATAAAAAGTCGAAAATCTTTACACATAATCAAAAGGCAAATAATAAATGGAGAAATATTCACAGCGCATAATAAAGAGAAATGGCTGACTTTATTAATATGCAAAGAGCTCTTAAAAATCAATAAGAAAAAGACAAATGACTTATAGAAAAATGGACAAAGAAGATGAACAGGCAGTCCACAGAATCATATGAATGGACAATAAACATGAAAAAGCACAATCCCACACATAATGGAGGAAATGCAAATTAATATTTTAATGAGATATCATTTGTCACCTATCAGAATGGTGTAGATTAGAGTTTGAGAACAGTACATATCGACAAGAGTTGAGAAAATCAGATGTCACAGTAGCTACTGATGAAATTGCAAATTTGTAAAAAAAAAAAAAGCAATTTGGCTGTATCAAAATTTAAGGAGTACATACCCTTTCATAGAGTAATTTTAATTATTAAACTATACCTTAAATACATCCTCACATTTACTTATGACAGTATGTTGCTCTATTGTGTGTTTTTGTATTGTATGCTTGTTTTGTGTGTTTATTTTTTTAATATGCAAAACAACATAAAAAAAAAAGTCAGCAAAAAGACTGGTCAGCCGAATTTTCTTTCTTTTTTTTTTTTTTTTTTTGAATTTTCTATATTAATGTGCATTGAGTTCTTTGTGAGAGCGCCCAGCAAATAGCATGTCTTTCTCCTGCCTGAGTTCAGAATCAATTGAGGAATAAGACAAGAAATAGCATGTATGTGGACCAAAATATCCTCTATAAGGCCACTAAAGCCTGTGCTAGAGGATGTGGCATGTGTCTACAGGCAGATTGGCTTCCTCCAACACCTACTGTTGCCCTGGACACTTACAGGACTTCCCTTAGGGCACAGCTTGCTTTTGTAGGGACTTTTCCCAGTGCATGCTCCCTGGGGCTGTACTCTCAAAAGAGAAGACAAGCTGAGACAAACATGCCTAATTCATTCTTCTCAAGTTGACCGATCAGAAAACTGATCCAAAATTTTGATTAAAAAAAAAAAATCTGAACTCACAAACCATTACTTAAGTAACTCAAATTTTGAAAAGTTGACCAATACTATTATTTGGTTCTATTGTGGAAGGCAACCAGTTCAAGGGCTTGGGGCAACTATTACTGTTTATTTTATATCCTCTGTGTTTTTCAGGTTTATTTTTGGTATGCACATATATTATTTATAATAACAACAAAAATAATTTAAAACATTTGTCAGTGCCTGGTTGTTGCTGAGTAAAAAAACTGAAATCATTTCCACTCGCTTGCTCTAAGCCATTTTTTCAACTTTGTCTCTAGCTAATACCTAGACGGGAAGCCTGAATACCACCAAATACTTACATTACCCTTGCCAGGGTTATTTGATCAGTTGACAAAACACTCCCTATCCACTCCACATGTCAAAAAAATGTCTATCTAAGAAGTCACAGTCCTATGCTACCGTTGGGCAGAAAGATTGATAGATCATTTCTCAAACATGACATAGCTGTATCTATCAATAATGTTTAAAATGTCTTTTAACCTGGAAATTACTAGGTTTTTGGAACATATCCTAAAGCAATCATTGTGGACACTTAGTTTCTAGGATATTCAGTGGAATATTTTTTAAATTCCAATAACATTGTTAATATTAAATGTCCAATATTAGGGAATTAGTTAGATGAGTTATGAGACATCCCTTCAAAGGAAAACTTGCAGTCGTTAGAATGATGGAGAAGAATGTACCACTACCAAAAAAGATGTTCACGACACATACATAAGTGGAAAAGATGTAGATACAATACATTATGTACCACATGCATCCAGTTTTATAAAATCTAAATAGGAAAAGGTATAGAATGTATCCCAAACCATTGGTGATAATCATCTCAGTATGATGACATAACACCTAATTTTCATTTTCTTTTAGTTTACTACATAGCTATATTTTTTTCAAATTTCTCCAATAAAATATATTATTCTTTTACTAAAGGGAATGAGTCATTTTGAATCAAAATATTAATAATAAGGGAGACTATTACCAATTTCAGGACTGAGCTGGGGAGTCGTCTATTACAGGGAGTCTTCCCCTGTCAATCTCTTGTAATTATTTCTTCCTTTCCTAAACTCTTCTCCCACATGTGTTTAGACCTTCTTGCTATGTGTTTGACTCCTGCCCTCCTCCTAGGCTGAAAAATCCCTGAGGGCACGTACCATGTTTTACCTGATGGGGAAACCCAATAAGTCCCAAGAGTGAGGCAAGGAACATGACTGCTGGTTGACCTGAATGGAAGCACCTATATTGTGTCTAGGTTAAAAAAAAAAAATCCAATGTATTGATGACAAGACAATAGATATAGGAACATGGTACCTACTAAAGTTACCCACTGGGAGCAAAATCCCTTTCATTTGAAGAATTGCTCAGTGTCTGCTGAATGTGATTCCATGTGAATAGACACTCAGGTGGACATTTGAAAATTGTCCAACGAGGGCAAGTAGGCACTCCAGATGTTCTCCACACACTGAGCCAGTGGCATGCATGGCACCGTAAAAGTCAGGCATCCATAAGGAAAGTTTCGCTGTGGAGCAAGTTCAGAGCGCTCCATCCACCCAAGCCTCGTGCAAGTGTGGAGGTATTAATAAAGACCCCCGTCACCTAGGACCTGCTCCCACCCTTGCTTTTTGAGAGAATAAAAACTGCAGGATAAGCCTTGGCAGTTTTGTGTCTCTCTAGGACTTGTTAAATTCCTCTCTCCCTCTTCTCCTACCTCTTGAAATCTTAAGCGCTGATGCTTTATGTTCTAGCTTGTAAATGAAGCCTGTTATTATCATTGAGATAGTGTTTTTATGGCATAAATAATGAGCTCAAACAGGGGAAGCGGCATTGGGTGGAATTACTGCCTGAGCTGAAATGGAAATAATCAATATGTCCTCACTTACAAATCTCATCTGCATGTCAACTCCATCCTGCCGGCTGTCTCCCTACAGATTCATTTCGCAGGAGGCCCAATAAAACATGCGGGTGGCATTGATCTGTTTTATTCATAGCCAGAGATAGAAATGCATCATTTGAAATTAATAGGAGGGCTTGTGTTTATAACCCACTCCAGAATGAGTAGCCTGCAATGCAGACCATTAAGAAAGGACTCATCCACCCAGAGGAAGAGGTGACCCTGGGGAACAGGGATCACGGACCCAGGTTAGAAATCGCCTGTGATGTCGTGCCTGTTGCCACTCATCACACTTCCGGAGCTTGGGACGTGAATGCCACGATTACTCATTAGAGCTGCTCCTTAAATCAACTGGAGATGCTACGATCAGGTTCCAGATATCTTACCAAATCCTGCCCTGCACTGTTTTTCTTTGATCTGCACAAAATGAACAGTAAGACATGATCTCATAGAAATGGAAGGAAACATAGATGTTGTCTAATTCAGTATTGCTCCTTATTGTCATACGTGCCCAACGTTACGGGGGGTCAACTGCTATGTTTGAATATTTCCATATAAGGGAGATTCATTATTTTATAACATAGCCCCATTTGAAATAACTTTTTTTTTCTTTTTTTATAAAGTTGTAATAGGAGCACCTGGGTGGCTCCATTGGTTAAGCCTCCAACTCTTGATTTTGGCTCAGGTCATGATCTTAGGTTCCTGGGATTGGGCCCACATTGGGCTCCACACTCAGCAGGGAGTCTCCTTCTGCCTCTGCTCCTCCCTACCCCCTGTACTCTGTGTCTCCCAAAATAAATAAATAAATAAATAAATACATACATACATACATACATACATACATACATATTTTTTGTGAAAAAAAAAACAAGAAATTTGTAATAAATAATTATCCCCTTGGTATTGCTGGGGGTGTTTCTTGGTATTTCTGGATAGATATATTCCCTGAAGTTGCCCTGAGTAACCTATGGCATTCCTTGTCCAACATTATTTTAAAGACAGAATGAAGAGTCAGTCCTTAAAATTGCCTGTCATGGTCTGAATCTCTTTTGCCTCTTTGGTTTATCATGTCCTCCTCAGTATCCTTACTTCCCATTCTTAGAACATACCATGTTCCCTCCTTCCTAGAGTCCCTTCACTATTTGCCCAGATAATAGATCCTCCATTTTCAAACCTCAGACCAGATGTTCCTTCTTCAGGAGAGATTTTAATGGATTTCCCTAGGTTCTATGGAAATCCCCTCTCATATAACTTACTCCTATCAAATATATTCCTTTCTAGCTCAATTGATGTTTTAACTAAATGTTTTATTTAAAGGTCATTGTGAAATCAAATGCAGCTAGAAGAAATAATTCGGCGAGTTTCTGTATCCTTTACCAAAGTTCCCCCAAATTAACCTCTGGCAAAACCATAATACAACAATGAGGATATTGATACTGATCTACTCCACCATCTTACTCATATTTTCCCAGTTTTCCTAATATTTCTAATTCAGTATTGCTCCTTATTGTCATACGTGTGTGTGTCTGTGTGTGTTTAGTTCCCCAGAATTGTGTCGTATATGTAGGTTCATGTACCCACCAACACAGACAGGACACAGAGCAGTGCATCACTGCAAAAGTCCCAGGTGTTGCCCATTTCTAGTCACACCTACCCCCTCTCCTTAGATATAACCCCAAGCCATCCCTAATCCCAGCACCCAGTAATATATTCTCCACTGCTATCATTTTCTCATCTCAAAATGCTGTAGAATCATACTTTATGTAATCTTTGGGGATTGGGTTTTTATAAGACCCATCAGAGAAAAACCAGATTTTTGCATATATAACACTTTCATTCTTTTTTATTGTTGAGCAGTATTTCATGGTATGGACCTACCACAGTTTGTTTAATCAGTCACCTCCATTGAGCAATGTCTGAGGGTGTTTTTTCCTCCAGTTTTTGGTAATTACAAATAAGGCTTCTATGAACACTCATGCATGAAAAAGGTTTTCTTTTTTTTTTTTTTTTGGAAAAAAATGTGCAAGATGGCAACCACTGGGTTGTGTTCCTATTGCATTTTATAATTATATATTTGAGCAGTTGAAGACACTTAGAGCTGTATTAGTCACTTATCTGTGGGCTCTATAATAGCAAAGGACTAAATCTTTTCATATCTATGGCACCTAACACAATGCTTGGCCCTTAATTGTTATTAAACCAATGCATGTAAGTACAGTGTACACAGATATATTGCTTTAGCTCTCCTTACTAGTGTAGGGGATTGCTCTTAAGTCCATGCTTTTCAGCCCCATAAATCCCACTAGGTTTCTTGAATTGTACCTTTCTTTTTTGGGGTCTTTGAGTGTCCTGAGTTTTGTATCTTTTGCTCAATACTATATTCATGAGATTGTTTCAAACTCCTGTGTGGAACAATAGATCTTCATTCTCTCTTTTTTTTTTTTTTAAAGATTTTTTATTTATTTATTCATGAGAGACACAGAGAGAGAGAGAGAGAGAGGCAGAGACACAGGCAGAGGGAGAAGCAGGCTCCATGCAGGGAGCCCGACGTGGGACTCGATCCTGGGTCTCCAGGATCACGCCCTGGACTGAAGGTGGCACCAGACCACTGAGCCACCTGGGCTGCCCTGGATCTTCATTCTCATTGCTGTATAATATTCCTTTCTGTGACTTTACGTAACCTTTTTGACTTATGATGATAAACCCATTATAATTTGAAAACATTGTTAAATTAAAATGTATTTATATACCTATTCTGATCATAGCTTAGCCCAGACTATCTTGCTCATGCTCAGAACACTTGCTTAGCTTATTGTTGGACAAAAACCATCCAACACAAAGCCTATTTTGTGGCAAAGTGTGGAATATCTCATGTAATTTATTGAATAATGTACTGAAAGTGAAAACAGAATGCTTGTATGGGTATGTGTGGTTGTTAGCACATCAGTTGTTTACCCTCATGAATGAATGGTTGGCTGGTAGCTGTGGCCTGCTGCTGCCACCCAGTATCACAAGAGAATATCTATCACATATCACTAGTCCAAGAAAAGATCAGAATTCAAATTATGATTTCCACTGAAAGCATATTGCTTTTGCATCATTGTAAAGTCCAAAAATCCATAAATTGGACTATGGTAGGTTCAGGACCACTTGTACTAAAACCATTTATTCTGATGATGGCTACATTGATCATTTCCAACCTGGAGCTATGATTGATAATATTTAGATGAGCATTCTAAGACTTGTCTTATAGCGATTGTGTGAATGAGTTTCAGTTCAGTGTGTACCGGAGTTCAGTTTCTGGGTCACAGGTTAGACATTTATTCAGCTTTGATAGATACAGGTTGTGTCCTAAAGTATCTGGTCTGGTTTATTTTATTTTATTTTTTATTTTATTTTATTTTATTTTATTTTATTTTATTTTATTTTATTTTATTATTTTTCTGGTCTGGTTTATACTCCTGCTGGCAATGTATGAGTATTTGTTGTTGTTAGTTAGTTATTATGGAAGTTGTTATATACTAATGCTTTAATTTATATTTTCCCATATTACTAATGAAAATGATCAGCTTTTCTTGTTCATTGGCTAAGTAGATATCTTCTTTCATAATACCAGTTCAAGACTTTTGTGCATTTATCTTTTGCTTGATTTGTCTCTTTTTTCTCTTACTTATTTGTAGATGTTTTTATGCATTTGTAGGACACTGTTGGAAATTCTTTATTGGATATACACACACGAAATGCCTTTTCCCACACTGGTATTGAGTGTGTACTTTTATTGCTATCTTTTGATGAACAGAAGCACTTAGTTTTATTGTAGATCAATCTATATATTTTTTTGATCAACTGTTTTATCTTTCTGTTTAAAAAACCTTTGCCTATTCCGAGGTTTAAAAAATGTCCTCCTATGATTTCCTCAAAAATCTTTATTGTTTACTTTTCACTCTTAGGTTAGTAATCTATGTGGAATTTAATTTTGTATAAGGTATGAGATGGGAGCTTATTTTTTTTTCTGTGATGATATCCAATTAATTCTCCACCCTTTATTCACAAGCTCATATTTCCCCAACACCGTCATGACACCAACATAGTGAATTAGGGAATCATGTTCTTGAAACAATATTCTCTTCTACTAGTTAATTTATCTAAAAATGAATATTATGTGGCATGTCTGAGGAAACCAAATATTTGGGAAGGGGCGTTGGTGGTATTCGTTGTCCAGGAAAGTCTTCAGTTTGCAACAGATCCTAAAGATTGGCTCTGAACACAGTTGCAGGCAGTTGCAGATTCTATTAGTTTAACATTCTTGGAATGAGATCTGTTTGAAAGCTCCATGCAAATGGCTGCAATTTTATTTGCCAAATGTGTGAAAAATATGTATCTTCTCATTTTTCTGAGAACACATAAGTTAGGCTCATTTTTCCCATGCATCGTTAGGCATAATGTGTTTGTTCTCATGCTTCCTGGAATCCAAAGCTCAGCCTGGTCACAGACAATAATGGTCAGGGCTGTGGTTCTTGTGGAGAGCAGGATTCTAGTCTCAGTGCTGCCCTGGGTTAGTGTGAGATCAGTAACAGAGGCATGTCAAAGCGTGCTGCCTTGTTTTCCTCAGAGTAAAGTGCTAAAAAAATAATAAATATAAATATAATAAATATAAATATATAATCTCCAAGCTAATTAAAGACCCAACCAGTAATTCCCTCAAGTAATTATAAATGTAAAAATGGGAAAAAAATATGTGTGACAACATATTAAGATGTTAAAAACTCCCTTGCATAAAGATATTAATCTTATGTGCTGCTTTCCTCCTAGGTTATATTTTGTCCTGAGTCCATAAAGCCTTTAACTAAAGGTGACGTGCTATTAAAGAGTAATAAAGATTGTGATGCAGAGAAATGGACAACTGCCTTTACAGCATCCATAAATTTCAAAGGAATTCGTTCAAAACTTTCCAAACACAACCTCCTCGGCACAGATTCCTTCTGGCCTCAGGCTACTCTCCTGTGGGGTGTACCAAACTTGCAGACATGATTAAAATGATTATTTTTACATTTAAATCTTTTCTTTTTCCTCCTGTCTGTGATGTGTTTACTTCTCTCTCCCCAGGGTCAATTTTTTGAATTAGGAAAATGGAATTTTGCTAATGTATTAACAGAGGAGAAAAGACGTGAGATTCCATATGGACATTTAGCCTCTGGTCTTTCCCCATCCCAATTCATCTTAATGCAGGAAGTCTCCACTTCCCGGAGCATTAGCATTTAATTGAGGGAGAAGGGGGGTTGTAATTTCTCTCCCTCCCTCTCTCTCCCTCAACTTTTTATTTTGAAATAATTAGAGATTCCAAGGGAGTTTCAAAAATAGTACATAAAATCCCAAGAATCCTTTACCCAGCTGCTCCCAGTCTTCTATAACTCACTGGTACTACATCAGATCAGGAAATCACCATCGTAGAACCCTGTTAGCTAGACTACAGTCCTTATTCAGTATTTGATTTTTAAGCACATGTCTCTGTGTGTGTGCGAGGGTGGGGTGGGGGAGAGAGGGGGTCCATGTGATTTAATCTCATATCTAGATGCACAGAACCATCACACAATCGAGATACACTACTATTCCCAGGGTGCCCGGGTGGACCAGTTGGTCAAGCTTCTGACTGTTGCTTTCAGCTCAAGTCATGATCTCAGGGTCCTGGGAATTGAACCTCAAATCCGGCCCCATGCTTAGTGAGGAATCACCTTGGGATTCTCTCTTCCTCTCTGCTCCACTTCCTTGTGCTCATTCCCTCTTTCTCTCTCAAATAAATAAATCTTAAAAAAAAAAAAAAGATACACTACTGTTCCCTTCTCACAAAGGAACTCCTTTGTGCTGCTCCTTTATTGTGGTTGCCCTGTGGGTGTCATAGCTCTCTTTTTCCTGCAGGATAAAGTTCAGACTTCTTACCCTATTAGTCAAAACCCTTCAAAAGGAAGAAATTACTTTAAACTGGCGGTGCCTAACATATACATCAGACCTGGTTTGCCTGTGGGCAGAGTCACTGTGAGTTCAAAGATTCATGCCCGGGTGTTAATCTCCCCCTAAACTTGCTCTAGGGATGTGGGTAAACATGGGCAGAAAGCTTCTGGGTGCACTTACTGTCTCTGGACCACTTCATCTCCATGCAGGTGTATGACACAAATATTTGACAAGGGCTGAAAAAATGGGGGCAGGTCTGCCACTTTCAGATGTCTTTATTTCAATTCCGTTCCCTGCATCTGAATAAGTAAGCTGGGCTAGAGTTTTCCCCACAGAGGCCATCTTAATTCAGATTTAGGAAGTAGAATTCATGTTCTCCCATACAACGTGTTTCAAGACTACATTGAACACTGTGTCATGCTTCCCTGAGTATAAACCAAAAAAAAATTCTGTAAAGATACCTCTTTTCCCTCACCTCTATAGCTTGTTCAGATGGGATCACCGAGAGGTTTTATCTTGCCTCCACCGAAGGAAGGACAAATGGTGCGATCATCAAATCCCATCTAAATTCCTAATATCCAACCATGTTCCGGACATGTTGCTAGGCTCTGGAGACTTAATAGTAGACAAAACAGACAATACTTACCATCAGAGGATTTGCAGTCTGGAGGAATTTTTTGTTTGTTTATTTTGAGAAGGCAGAGAGGAGCAGAGGGAGAGAGCGACTCTTAAGCAAGTCCTGTACAAGGCTTGACCTCACAACCCTGAGAGCACGGCCTAAGCTGAAACCAGGGGTGCAACCCTTACCCTTACCCAGACCCCCCTGGAGGAATAATTCTTAAGGACAGTATTCACATCTGATTATCTCTATGTAGCAGGGTCTGTTTCAACATATTATACGTAGTACAGTATTTATTATATATTAGATGGATGGGTTCACCAGCAAAAGAGTGTTTGAAGGAACACATGCCAAATTGAGAGATCTTCACGAGTTTTTAGTCTCTGTGGGTCCCTCTAATACCTCTTTGTCAGATTTGGAATGAGCTGAGGCTTCCTAAGAAAATGCCCTCTTTGAATTGTAAGGTGGAAAGTTGAAGCCAAAGGCTAAAATTTCTCGGCGGTTTTTTGAGGCAGCTTTATGACCAACCTAGCTGCATCCAGTTGCAGATATTCAGCATCGCTCTCTTCCTTATTCTAATTTACAGTGCAGCCAATTCAAATAATATGCAGAAAGAAGCATTACTAAAAAAATAAGTATTATCAATTAGCATACAAAAGAGGAACTGAAGAAGCTGTTTCTGGATAAGAGGTCCTGAGAGAGCTCAACAGCCCAGAGGCGGCAACAGTGGTAAACATCCAAGTTTACAACCCCTTTGGGGTGCCTGAGCAAAGAAAAGCAACTTCCTATTAGTGGTCCTAAAGCAAACTAATTTCACTTCCCTGGAAACTCATTTGGAAAACAGCACGATTTGGGGGAAAAACTCTATGGGTGCTGTTAAGAGAAACTATCACCCATCCAGAGCTCTCAAGGCTGACCTATAGAGTTGACCCTGACAAAATGTTAATTGTGGGCAAGTCGTTTGTTCAAAGTTCAGACCAAATGCTCTATTTAGAGCAAATGGAATTTGGTCAGCTTAGGAGACATGCTTATGCCGTCCAGCTGTCTGTGTGTGTGCACTTTCAGCCAAAGGACACCTGAGCAACCGAGCGGATATGTTCTTGTAACTCTTCCTTTTCTGTTTATTTTTTGTAGTATGCCAGGTTCAGAAGGCTATCTCCTCTGTGCGGTGTTCACAGATCCTCACGGTCGTCAGGTGTTTTGTACATTGAGGGGTCCTTAGCGTGTTCCGTAAGGCCCTCTGACATCAGAACCCTGTAGGTAGCACCCGGTTCATCTCTCACCATGCACCATTTGCTCCCCGTATTTCAACCAATTCAAAGGAATCGTAGTTTCCTAAGCATAGCCTGCCCCATTGAACTGTCGGGCAGACGGAGATAGGGCCTCTCCAAAGTGGGTGACTAAGGCTAATAGGCGGGGTCATCCTTCCCCCAGATGTCACCTTGGATAAGTTCCTAAAACTCAAGTCACAAACAACTCACCTGCCGAAAGAAGAAGAACACCAGAATCAGCCAAACACAAGACCATGCACCCTGCCTCACCTGATCACATAAAACCACATGTTCCTAACCACCCCATTTATATTTTTCTTAACTTGCACAGGCATAAAAAAACACACACCTTCCCTTCCTGGGCGACTTCCCTGACTCGGGCCTCCTCTCTGAGTCACGGAACCTCGCCCGGGAGTGCTCCCCATTAAAGACACAGATGGACATGGCCAACAAGCACATGAGGAAATGCTCCGCATCACTGGCCATCAGGGAAATACAAATCAAAACCACAGTGAGATACCACCTCACCCCAGTGAGAATGGGGAAAATTAACAAGGTAGGAAACCACAAATGTTGGAGAGGATGCGGAGACGGGGGAACCCTCCTGCACTGTTGGTGGGAATGTGAACTGGTGCAGCCACTCTGGAAAACTGTGTGGAGGTTCCTCAAAGAGTTAAAAATAGACCTGCCCTATGACCCAGCATTTGCAGTGCTGGGGATTTACCCCAAAGATACAGATGGAGTGAAACACTGGAGCACCTGCACCCCGATGTTTATAGCAGCAATGTCCATAATAGCCAAACTGTGGAAGGAGCCTCGGTGTCCATCTAAAGATGAATGGATAAAGAAGTTGTGGTCTGTGTATACAATGGAATATTACTCAGCCATTAGGAACGACAAATACCCACCATTTGCTTCAACATGGATGGAACTGGAAGGTATTATGCTGAGTGAAGTAAGTCAATCGGAGAAGGACAAACATTATATGGTCTCATTCATTCAGGGAATATAAAAAATAGTGAAAGGGAATAAAGGGGGAAGGAGAGAAAATGAGTGGGAAATATCAGAAAGGGAGACAGAACATGGAAGACTCCTAACTCTGGGAAATGAACTAGGGGTGGTGGAAGGGGAGGGGGGCAGGGGGTGAGGGTGACTGGGTGATGGGCACTGAGGTGGGCACTTGACGGGATGAGCACTGGGTGTTATTCTATATGTTGGCAAATTGAAAACCAATAAAAAACAAATTTGTAAAAAATATTTAATAGGAAAAATAATAAAATAAAATAAAATAAAAATAAAATAAAATAAATAAATAAATAAAATAAAATAAAATAAAATAAAATAAAATAAAATAAAATAAAATAAAATAAATAAAATAAAGCACTCTCGAACCTACCTCCTGGCTCTGCTGTCTTTCATTTTCTCCGCCGATCATTAAAGGAAAACCTAACACATACCATCTCTCTGTTCACACTGCTTCTCTCTTCCTGGAATGTCTGACCTCACCACTTTCTACCAATAAACATCCCATTTTCAAAACTTGCTTTAAAACTTGCCTCTTGTAGAATTGGCCACTTCCTCTTTTGTGGCCTCCACATTCCCATGGATATGCTTTGGTGATTACATCTAAATCATCCAGATTGCATTAAAAAAAAAAAATTCTGTAATCTCAGTTCCTCAAGGATGCATGACCAACAGCAGGCAGCATTGACTATGCATGGAATAAAGGGATGGGGAGCCAGCAGTTTAAAACCTTTGTTGTCCTTGAAACCTTAGGCAAGGAACATAAATGTGCCAGGCCTCAGTTTCCTCATGTGAGGAACGCTGAGCAACAGAGGAGAGGAGTAAGCTCTAAAGGAGCTGGCATGTATAGGTCTTCGATACCTGTTAGTTGCCTTCCTTTTTCCTCAACTTGAGTTGGGATGGCTGAAGCAGAAACTGCATTAAGTAAGGCTAAGTGGCATCTTGACCAGGAGGAAACAAGGCAGTATCTAAGGACTACTGAGCTGAACACTGCTCCTGTGGGGTGTGTGTGTGTGTGTGTGTGTGTGTGTGTGTGAGAGAGAGAGAGAGAGAGAGAGAGAGAGAGAGAAGAGACAATCATCTACCTATAGGATAAGGGACAAAAGTCACTATCTACTTTTAGAGAAAGCATTTTTGGTGTAGTCATACCTTGACTTCATAGTTGGAGAATGAAAATATCCAGATAATAAAGTAATCTTCTTAGGCTCTATAACTCATTTGGCTACGCCTTCTGAAAATAGTGATGTAGATGTATTTGCAAAGGCTACAACGAGCTTCTGTTTTTGAGCACATCCCCTGACTCAAAGGAGCCATGTTTCAAGGATGTGACCCCGCCCCTATGGACATACTGGGTTGAATCTGTTAAAAAACAAAATTCAACTGGGTAAATTTGAAAAACCAGGTGGCTTTATTCAATAATTCATGAACCCAGCAGCATCACATCTAACAAGAAAAAAGGAGCTCTTAGGAGTTATACAAATGGGATTTTTTTACAAGCAGAGGGTGGGACAAGGAAGATAAAGGGTGAATTAGTTCAGGGGAGGTTAACTTGCCTTAAGGAAAGCAGAGGTTCTTATCATGCAGATATACCTCCCTAGTAGATCAGGAAATGCCCTTCCGCTTGGTTAAAGTTCTACTTCTAGGGGAAACTGAAACTGCAAGTAGGTTAGGTATCAAATCTTGGTGGAGTTTAGCAAAAGTGAGTCCATTTTGGGTTCTTTCTTTCTTTTTTTAACAGACTCAACCTCAGCCAAACTCAATGGAGACCCTACCCCTCAACCATATTGTACCTGGGCTGAGACATTCAGGGCACTCCTCACTGGGAGTTTGACTTACTGAGACATAAACTCTGGAGCACGGGAGTGGTCCTCTTTTCAAGTATGCTTATGGAAGCAAAGACATTCACTCTGGATTTCACAGGCCATTATTTCCATGGGATACAGACAGGTTATGAGAAAGAAAAAAAAAAGTTGTGCAGTGATATGTGCAGTAAATTATCCTTTAAACAAAATTGAGTTTAACTAGGTACCTCAGTACAGGATTTCTCAAAGGTCATAAATTGGTAGCATGTTTTATGATCCCCCAAGATATGGATAGTATAGTAAAACATAGTATAGTTATTTCCATCTTTTAGAACATGGCAAAGCCATGAGGCTGGTGGTCCATGAAACACACCTGGAGATTACGTGTACATGGATTCTGAAGAAGTTGGGTTTTAGTCCTGGTTCCACCAATGACTTTCCTTGTGACCTTGAGTAAAGCATTTGACCTGAGTAAGCCTCTACAACAGATACATGAATATAAATCTACCTATGAATGACATCATTTACTGTCTTCATATGACTAAACGAATAGCCCTGAGCCTTGTGTTTATTGGTCGGGATACTGAGGCAAATAAGTGACACATTCAAAGGCTATTTAAGGAGAGCTCAGTCCAGGGACTGTTAACAATCAGGTGGGTAGGGTTAAAGGACACAGAGGATTGAGAAAGCACCCCACTTAGAGCAAGAGCAGGGCATTCTCAATGCCTTTGGGACTGAAGTAACAAGGTGACGAAGCAGTTATAGGACCCTAGAGAGATCAGTAGGTTGCTGGCAGGAGGAGAAGTCTACCTAAGAGAGGCAGTGGCTTCTGTAAAGGGAGGCAGTTAAGCTGTAGTCACCCAGAAGAAGAGACCTGAGAAATATATATCCCAATCTCGTTTTCCCCCCGCCCTCCACATATGTTACCAACACCTCCCATTGTCCAAACCCACCAGTAGGCATGGGGCAAAGGAGCCCAGTGATAATCACTAACAGTTTCCTGCACACCAAGGAAGGTAGAACAGGATATGCAGTGGGTCTGTAGGTGCATAGATAAAAACAGTTGGCAAGTTGGCAACCAAAACTGATCCACAGATAAATCAAAAGAAAGAAAGTCAAGATGACGACACAACTCTTCGGAGAAATTATGAAACCATGCCACCGAAGATGACATCAAAGTGAGCCTCCCTGGGCCTCTCAAAGTATGGCCCACATTGCTAAATGTTTCAGAGGGTTTTCCCTAATTTGGGGAAATCAAATATTTAAAAGCAGACCCACTTTGAAGTCTCCCAGCAAGCAGCAAATCTGGGACTTGATAGATCTAGTTATTAAGAGTCAGTCCATCTGAGCAATCTGTTTGCCTGCCTTTCTTGCTGTGTTGGTAATTTTGCAAAAACTGCTGAACTTGCTCTTCTCCTCACAGCAGATTGTAGACAGAGTAAAGGATGTGTGTTGGTTGTCTATCACCCTTTAGGAAGAATCCCTACCCGCTTCTTTCAACTATTCCCGACCTTCTCATTCTGAATATTTAGAAAAGAGAATACAGGGAGGATCATCATTAAGTAAGCAACTGCGTGTGTTTGCATCTCACATTGATGCAGGCAGAAAATAGTGTCATTTTCCCCAACTCTGTTATCATATACTGAGACATGCTCCAGCTGCAGTCTTGGATCATTCCAGATTGAGAAATCTTCAGTCAGAGACAGCTCAGTGGCCTATAAGATGAAAAAACGAGGCTGGGGAGCTGAGAGGGAATCTCAAAGAAGCATTAAAAAGTGGAAAAAAAAAAGAGGAAAAGAGAGAGAGAGTTAAAAGCCAAAGGTGAGAAGGGAGGGGCATTGGCAAAGAGAAGAGGGAAAAAAAAACAAAACAAAAATACAGCACAGTTCCCAAAAGTGAAACTTAGTTTCTGGATATTTGTTGCCAAGAATATAGCTCCAGGAACTAAGAATCCTTTTGCATTTCTCTTTCCATCTGAATTATTATTGAACTGTTGGGCACAATTAATTGTGAATTACACCCAACAAGTGCCTACCATCACCAGCACTGAAGAGAATGTTCACCATATGCCAGATCATAAATGTCTCCTTCCCACAGGAGTGACTTACCTCCTCAGCAAGAATCTATTCATCCTATTCTTAATGATGCTTACCCCAATTTTTTAAAATAAGGCACCATTTGAAGCAGAGAATATGGAAAGCTACTGCCGTTGTCTTGGGAAGACATATTAGAATTGCAAGCAACCTTGACCAATTTGAAAGACAAATTTATTCTGATATAAAAACATTTAATAGTAAGGAAAATTGCAGAACAGTTTGTACCGGTTGACCTACAAAATTTACCAGATTCCATGCTGGATGAGCCTGGCCATGTGCAAAATTCCAATGGGGAAAAAAAATCTAGGTAGATTTCACAATGTTTAGCAATCAGAAGGATGGAATGGGTATTATGAATATAAAGAGACTACACGCATCGTAGGAAAGAGGAAGCTAATACCTTTCAAGTTCAACACCTGATTCATGTGTTCTATTATTATTATTCCTTTTTAAAGATTTTATTTATTTATTTATTTATTTATTTATTTATTTATTTATTTATTTGACAGAAAGAGAGAGGGAACACAAGCAGGCGGAGCAGCCCGCAGAGGGAGAAGCAGACTCCCTGCTAAGCAAGGAGCCCAATGTGGGACTCAATTCTACACCTGGGGATCATGACCTGAGCCAGAGTCAGATGCTTAACCAACTGAGCACCCCCCCCCGCCCAGGCCCCCTCATGTATTATATTAAAGACTGTCTAATTCATAGGCAAACATTTTCACTATGTGATTTTTAATGATTTCAAATTTCTTGAGAAAGATGTGAACCCCCAATAGAGGATTGAGTGAATTGTTCCAAAAATCAAGGATCCCCAACCCTGCTTGGCTCTCCCACATCCACGAGATGGATGCTGCCTATTTCCTTCTCTCTCTAAACTGACCTCCTGGACACAGCACCATCACCTGTATACACTCGTGTCCTGTGCCAAGCACATCCCGCTCAGCTACTCCTGTCTCAGTCCGGCTCCCATCTACATGTGTGGGTGGCAACTAATCTCAGTAATTATATACAGCAAAGGAAGGTGGACCCTACCGCCACTTTAATTCAATCACAATTCACCTTGGAGCCTTAGATGGGTAAGGCCAGAGCTTGAGCTAATACAAATAGATGGAGTGAGTGGTAGGGAGGAATGGAGAGGACCACAGGACAGTAACTTCTATTTAGAGCTTTTTCTCTCAAATGCCAAGGGGGCTGTTGTGCCAAACTCACTTGTCTCAGTTGAGAGGAGATTTTTAAAAATAGCTGTCATAAGAAAACACAATAAATAACAAGGTCATTTGTACCATTGGCCAAGACTTCTGCATCTATTCCTAGGGTGTGTGCAGGAATTCCTGGCCAACAGCGCGTTCTTTAATGACGATACTCGTCTTGGTCCCAACCCTGATTCCTGTTGAAATAGCCCATCCTCGAAAGTCGTCAACATCTCTGCGCCTCGCACAGTGCCTGATGCACTATATGGGCTCAATATTTGCTTGATCAATGAAAGTCATATCTTCTATCAAAGGCAACTATTTCAATGGAAAATAATTTTGACGGTTGTTACCCTTTCTCAGGATATTATAGCAACTCTGTTATAGCATTATTGTAAAAGTCGACTGAGGTAATGCTTTTAAATTGTTTATGACAGTGACTGCATGTTTCAAATTATTTTTATTCAAGGCTTCACTTTCTATTCAGTCTTTTCTAAATAAACTTCTCCATTCAAGACCAAGAACTGCCACTGTGCTTTGTTTTGGGGTCACAGCTGATGCATTCTCTACAATATGGGAGTATCAGCAATACCTAGGACATTTCCTTTGACAGAGAGCGTAGGATGGCCAAAGACTGTTCAAAGTTAGGGTTCCCATATTGGCTAAATTGTGTCCCTCATTCGTATGTGGAAGTCTGACCCCCAACACCTCATCATGTGACTCTATTTAGCGATAGGATTTTTAAAGAGTTACTTGGGTTAAAATGAGGTTATTAAGATGGGCCTGATCCAATGTGACTGGTATCTTTATAAAAAGAGATTATAAGAAGAGATTTTTATCTTTATAAAAAGAGACGCACACAGAGGGAAGACCTTGTGAAGACCCAGGCAGGAGATAGTCATCTCTAAGCCATGGAAAGGTGTTCTCAGAAGAAACCATCATGGCTGACACCTTGATCTCAGACTTCTGGCCTCCAGAATTGTGAGAAAATGAATTTCTGTTGTGTAAGCCACCCTGTCTGTGTTATTAGACTATGGGAATCCTAGCCGTCTACTACACCGCAAGGCTCTGGGATGTCTAAGCAGAAAGAAGTGAGAAGCCTAGATGCAAAGTGAGGCATTGCCACTGGTTACCAAGCAACTTGCAGAAATATTCTCAGGACTGAGGAGCTGGAACTCCCGACAGCCTGACACCTGGATTCCAGCATCACCCTAATCATCAGCAAACTGACTAATCTGTGAGCTTTAGTTTCTTCACCTGCAAAGGAGAAACAAGCAACTTACATTATAGAGTCTATGTGAGGATTCATTGTAAACAATATTTTAAGTAGATTGTCCCATACTGCACATATAGCAAATACTATTAAAAATAGCTATTATATTATTAATAGTATTACTATCATTACTTGATCTCTATGCCTCAGTTGTAGTATTTGTAAAAGAAGATACGTCTGCCTGACTAGCAGGACTGGCATGAAGAAGAAATGCACGAATACTGATGGAAAAGTGTCCCCACGATGTACCGTGACGGGAGTGGACTGTCCCAAGCGCAAGGGATAGCTGCTGTGTTTTTTGCAGAGAATTTAAAGACAGTAATACCACTGAACAAAATGTGGTCTCCTTTAGCAATGTTGGTGATGAAATATACGTGGGGTGCATCTCTCCCACCCACCTCCTGTGAGATATTGTAAACTAAAATGAGCCAAATCAAAATGAGATTAAAAAATGATTGTTATAATTATATGCTCTTCACATCTTCTGAACTCTCTATTAAGTGTTAAGCTAAGCACTTTGCAAATTATCTTGTTCCGTCCGTAGGCTCGCCTATAAAGTGGGTTTAGGAAAGGGAAGTAAGGTGTCCAAGGTCACCAAGTACACAGCAGGAGATGCCACTGGAAGCCTGGGGGTCTGACTCCCTGAGCCACACTGGTTTTATAATAGTCTTCATCAGGATTTAGGGAGGAACTGCCTTCTTTCCTATTCCTTCCCGTGCAGTGTACAAACAAGGAAGAAGCGCCTCAGATGTTTGCCTGGATCCCATATGTAGCCTACATATCTCCAACCTGATCTTGGTGACTGTCATTCTTGATATGACCTATTCACACTGGCCCACTGTCTGGCTCTCGCTCATTTTGTGATTTATGGACCATGCCAGTGTAATTTAGTGTCTTAATGCTCCTAGTCAAGGACCATCAAATGTCTTCTAAAGCCTCCAATGTCCTTCAGAGAGAAAGAAGTAGAACTCAAGTGTTCACAGCTTTAGTGATCTTTCGATGAAAGAAGTATATTGGGCAAAGAGTCAACAGACCTGGGCGCCTGGCTCTGAAACGGACTCCCCGTGTGGCTCTGCCTCTGTCAGTGCATCCTCCTCTAACCTCTCTGTGCTGCTATAGCTGCTGCTCTTTGGCTTTGGACTTCCTTGCAGATTTACCATTTCCCTCTGGCTTGTGTGCTCTTAGAAAAATCAAATGCAATCTTATAAAAAAATTGATGCCTGTTTATTTGAGGTCCTTAGAATCTAGAGAAGTGTGCAGCCATTAGTTGAGAGTCTACAAACATTTGATTAATGGATGCACTAGAGGGCAGAGTTAGACAAAATTCTTTTAAGACAAGTGTATGAATGGGCTTGCGGGGGGCTGTAGTTGTGTGCACACCTGAGTGCGTATAAGGACAGTCCTGTGGAATAAGCTCAGAATTTTGCCTATTTTAAGAACTCCTGACTAAAAAAAAATATAAAATATGAATGTGATTCTATATTTTAGAATAAAGAGGATGATATCATGAAGCAAAGGCAGACCATCTGTGGGCTTGAAAGAAGCCTAATACAAATGAGAGTTTCAGAAGTGAAGAATAATATCAAAATTTCTCCTAGAAAGGGACACGCTCAAAAAGAAGTAACTATGCTTTTATGTTGCGTTCCTGCGGCTTTCAAGGTAGATATACGAATCTCGAATCTAAAAGGAATACTAGAGTTTATCTCCTTTGGTCCTTAATATTAAGTTGACGAAATCATGGCCCAGAGAAGAGAAAGAGTTTGTTAAAGATCAAACAGCTAATTAAATTTGAATCTTCTGATTCTTTTTTTCTTCTGTGAACCTATTCTTTCTATGATTTTTCCCCAAACAGTGGAACTGTTTCTTTCATGAAATCTATTAGCTGTGGAACCCCAAAATGAAAACTAAAACAATGGAATTTTTCTCATTGAAGGAGGTCTTAAGCCTCTGGAACTGAAACATATTCCCTTAAGCCTGGTATCTGGAAGAAATCCCTATTTTGAAATCTACTGGGCTAATCCACGCTAGCGCTCATACTATTGCCAGTGCAAATCAAAAACCCCAAATCAGTTAAGAAAACCCTTGTATGATCATTAAGTTAATAGGTCCTTGCAGATGAGAAATCGAAGGGTGTCCCCAGTTTAAAGCTCACTTTTAAGGACACAGAGGCACAGTATATACCCCTCCTCCGAAGATTTCTAGCAATATGTCCTTGGTTCCTGCGTAAGCTGTCAGAGCAGACAATTGCCTGGATGGATGATGGATGACATTTCTTAGATTTTTACTTACCCTCAGCGGTCTTTGGCATGATATATAAAATGTCTGTTTTTTGGTTCCTGTCTCAGTCTTTTCTTGCTCACTTATGTAAGGAATGGTGTATCTCATGGGGATTCTTCTTCGTCAGAGGTGGCACTTACTTGGTCTCCCCAGTCTTGTCACCTGAATGGTGATGGGAAAGCTGTGCTGGCTCCAAAGTCATTGCTCCTTAACAGTAGCCAAGGAGGAGAGCCAGCAGGCTAGCCTTCGCTGTAGACCAGCCCCTTCCACGACGATCCTTGTTTGAATCTGTTTCAGTACTGCTCATTGCAAGATAGGGGAAAAAGAAGCTTTTTATTGGTGTATACCCAAGAATCATTTTTCAAATGATTTTTCTCACCATCTTACCTTCCCTTACTAAAAACCTTTTCACGGGGCCCTCTTGCTCTCAGAATAATCTAAATTTCATAACATGGGTTTCAAAGCCCTCCCAGATCTATTCCCTACACACATCTTTAGTATCCTTTTCAACCAATTCTCTAATTGAAACTTTTTTTCCCAAACCACACCATACAGTTTTCTTCTTAACCTTCAGACACTGGCTCCCTTTCACCTCCAGGCCTGAAGAAGTGCTGTTTTCCCTACTTGGACACTTATTACTGCTAACCCTACCTCTCTCTGTCCACTACTCTCAGATTAAACTTCACCTCTCTCAAAAGTTCTTTTCTGACCCCAACAGAGCGTGTCAGGTTCACCTCCTTGGCACCTTTCCTAACACTTGGGTTACACACGAATGGGAGTGGTTTACTTCATTTTCTATCTTGCCTCTGACTATGAATTTCATGGGCGTAGATAGTATTTTATTTTTTCCCTTTTTTAAAATTTAAGTTCAATTAATTACCATATAGTGTATTATTAGTTCCAGAGGTAGAGTTCAGTGATTTATCAGCTGTGTATAGAGAGCACTCAATGCTCATTACATCACCCAGTTACCCGACCCCTTCACGCCCACGTCTAACAACCTTCAGTTTGTTTCCTATGATTAAGAGGGTCATATGGTGTGTCTCACTCTCTGATTTCAACTTGTTTTGTTTTTTTCCTCCTTCCCCCTATGCTCTTGTTTTCTTTCTTAAATTCCATGCATGAGTGAGATCATATAATTGTCATTCTCTAATTGGCTTATTTTGCTTAGCATATTTTCTAGTTCATCCACATCATTGCATATGGCAAGATTTCATTCTCTTTGATGGCTGAGTAATATTCCATCTAATAAATATACCACATCTTTATCCATTCATCTGTCGATTGACATCTGGGCTCTTTTCATATTTCACATTGGGCTATTGTGGACATTGATGCTCTAAACACTGGGGTGCTGATGCCCCTTCAAATCACTACATTTGTATTTTGGGGTAAATACATATTAGTGTAATTGCTGAGTCGTAGGGGTAGTTCTCTTTTTAACTTTTTGAGGAACTTCCATATTGTTTTCCAAACTGGCTGTACCAGCCTGCATTCCCACCAACAGTGTGAGAGGGTCCCCCTTTTCCCACATCCTCACCAACATTTGCTATTTCCTGACTTGTTAGTTTTAGCCATTCTGGCTGGTATGAGATGGTATCTCATTGTGGTTTTGATTTGTATTTCTCTGCTCCTGGGTGATGTTGAGCATATTTTCATGTGTCTATTGGCCATTTGTAGGTCTTCTTTGGAGAAATGTCTGTTCATGTCTTCGGGGGCGACAATATTTTAATCCTGCTCACAGCAGTATCCCCAGAGAGCCTTCACAAGAGCTCGCAAGTGTCAGTAAATATGCATACTTTAAAGAGTTAATTAATCAGTTTTTGAGTGTGAAGCCTCAGTAAAATGGAGATAGGGACATTCTTGATGAAGACGAGAAAGAAATCTGTAGATGGTAGCAGCAGCCCATGACCTGAAAAGCAAAGTGTTGACAGTAGCCAGTTGAAGCCATTAGATCAAAAGAGAAGTCGTGAACATTTCAGTTGTGAAAGATTAGTTGGGAAAATGCAGGCCAGGGAGTCAGGGGAGACAATGAAGATGTGGGACAAGTACCACCAAACTATTATCTGACTAATTCTACCGCACTGCCTCTTTATTACCTGTAATTGCGTTACTGGTTCGTGCAAGGTGACTGTTTTCTAGAGCACCTTAAGGGTCCCTCCTGATACCTGGTAATAACTTTTAGGCCTTTGGTCAGGGACTGGGTGATGAAGATAAATCAAAGCCTGCATTGGTATAACCTAAATGTCCTCAACAAGGATTCAACCCTTGTGTGTCCACCTTTCCAAATTTAATAATAGCCCCGAAGTGATTGAGAACAATGTACTGGTTCTGAATTATAATAAAATGGAAGTTTCTTTTCTCCTGCCAGAAATCTGATGGCCACCAAATTCTTATTAAACGTTGCTTTTGAATGTAAATAAATCTTTGAGAGTATCATCAATTTAGCCTCAATTGTTTATCACAGCATTAAGCATGAATCTGCATTTGGGAGACACAGAAAGGAAAATGTTACACATATAAAAATTTTGTGTGTATATACATATATATATATATACACATACAGTATTTTATATACTATATATGTTTAAGTTGTGTATATATATAGTATATGTGTTATATATAATATACATAACTATTATATCTTTTCTGTATATCCCACTGAGATATATTTCCATAAAATGGAAATTTTAAGGAAATAATCTGATTAATTTTTCTCTTCATGAATCTAGGAGACACTGAGGATTTTCTTCTAGTAACCATGGTATTTCACACAGTAAATTCCAACCAGACTTAGTTTCCATGATTCTGAGCTACATGTTTGCCTTGCTAATAGAAAGTTTATCAAATGACTGATTTCCTTAGTGTTGTGTCTGCAAAACCTTTCGTAGCTATTAATCTAAGCCTTTTTCCTTTTCATTTTAAAAACTCACGTTTCTCCAAGGAAAATTCAATCCACTTAATCCTCATTGATTGGCATTTAGTGCAGCAAGATGATGTTTTGTGAGAACTCTGGGTGTCTAACCAGCAGTTTGATCAATTTGTTATGCTTCTTGTCATGCTAATCATATTTTGCACCTGGAAACCATGTTTCCCCTCAAGTCTTCTAACTTCATTTAGAGCCTATGTCATTTCTAATTTGACAATGGAGAAACTGAGGCATAGGCTATTGACTATCTTAGTTTAGTCTGTTTTATTCACAGCCCTGTGCTACTGGAATTCCTACACAACTAATTCTCATCATTTCCTTTTAAAAGAAAAAAAAAGTATTTTTAAAGAGTTTTTACGGCTGTAATATGTTTTTGTGCCCTTGAAATACTTATTTAAGTTTCAAGATCCCTGAATCTCAGTTCCCCCTTCTATAAAATGGGGGAAACAATATTTACCAGCAGGAGTTTTTATAAAAATGCATTAAATTGACTTATGACAAAGGACCTAGTGTAGTGCCAGGAATATAGTAAGTTTTCAGGAAATATGAAGGTAGGGATAAAGAAGGGAAAGGCATTAAAGTAGTGAAGACACTCTGATAACTTCCTAAGACAGGCTTCTCCAAGTCCTGTGCAGGTGAATCAATGTTATCTGCAATGTTTTTAAAAGTATAGGTTTTTGTTTCTTTGTTTCTGTTTTTGGCCCATTGAGAACCAACTGAATCAAATCCCTGGAAGTGCAGCTCAGGAGTCTGCATTTTAACCTTCTCTCCCGCACACGATGCCTATGTACACTTGGATAACTACTGCTTGGAAGTCTTTATAGGCAATGCTGTAACATTTTCATGGAGGATTCCAAAAGTCCAAGGAGGTCCTAAGGAGAGGACATTCGTTGAAGACAGGAGATTTTAAAGGCGCTGAATTGACCAGGTGGTAAGGTACCTAGCTAACGGAATAGAAGGTAAAACTTGCAAGTCTACTTAGTGAGATCCTGAGAGGCAGTCTCAGGGAGGGGAAACATCTCATGGGCAGGCACTTGTGAATGAATACTCCCCCACTTGCTCCTATCCTTGCTCCCAAATACACTGTTTCCTCCTCAACAATGGGGAAGGCTGTTGGTCCTTTCCAAAGAAGAGGGGATGGATTAAAGAGGTTGTAGCCTTCTTTGGGCTCTTTGGTTTGATTCAGTATTAATCTTCCTTTCCGTTGTTCTGGCCTAATGTTACGTCTCACCCATTGTGTTTGTTGTTCTGACGTGCTTCCTTGACATACTTCCAAACTCACTGGCTCTTTTTAACAAGGACCTAAGGAAGAAATTTATGTCTGTTTTTTTTTTATACCAAGAACATTTATATTTCTAGATAATTTGCTTTTGTCAAAGGTAAATGCAATTGGTTGATTAAACTAGTTGCCCTTTTCTTGCTGACTAGTAGGAAACTTGGAAAAAACTAATGGAACATCATGCCTGATTTACTAAGGACTAATGTTTATCTCTAGGTCTTGTTCTCCCAATTGTACATGTTATATTATGTCTTATATGTCTGTACAACTTTAAGTTGTTTTTTTTTTTCTAATAGTAGTATAAAATTAAAAACTCAAAGATTAGTTAAATCCCCGCCTTGTGCACTAGTTTGTACAATCGGAACCCTATCTAGTTCCCTATTTAGTGTTGACAAAGTATATAATTCTCAAAGTTCAACTTAGTTTTTTTTTTTTTTTTGCTTTCATTTTAAGTAAAATAAGTAAATTTAGCATCATAAGTCACAATAATAGAATTTATTGTGAGCATACTGGAATGGCTTATGTAACCCAAGGTCAGTGCTACAGATGGGCTCTCAGGAAGGATTAGAACAGTTGTTCCAAGCATACCGTATATTGGAATGACTCTGATTTAACATTACTAATGCTTGTGTCCCATCTCCATAGATTATGATTTAATTGGTTTATAGCATGGTCGAGGCTGGAGATTTTAAGAGATTTCCAGCTGATTTAATGGGCATACAGATTTAGAAACCACTGGACTGGAAACAGAACCTGGAAAGTCTTCAGGACTCTTTTATTCTTATTTTCTCTCTAATTGCTGCTTGATTTTTTCTATGGACAGAGCCTTTTTAGCTCCATGCCCCACATAGTAAAAAATATGGTCATGCTTTAGCTTGCAAATTTTCATGTTCTAGGATCAACCGCTAAGAGATCCTCAAGCTCAATTTCACATTTCAATGACAAAGGATTGGATTGGCTCATCATAGACCTGATTGTTAGACAAATAAATGTGGGGACGATGAGCAGAGTAATTGTTCAAACATGAGTGCTAGTTGCCTAGCTCCATGGCTTGGAGAAAGGGCCAATTTCCAGAGACGGTAGGTTACTGTGAGCTGGAAGGACATTCAGGAAAAGTGTATACTTTTATAGAAGGGCCCTGCTCAGGCCTAAGAAATCATCCTGTGGCTGACTAGACTCTTAACTCCCTAAATGTAGACTCCCCTGGGCTCCATCTGTCTGTTGGGATGTCTCTAGATTAGAGTTAAAGTCAATGAGAATCAAAATGATGATAATAAGCATATTAAGGACCAGATGATGCACTAGACATCTTCAGTAGCTGTTACTTTAAATTCTCACAACATTCCTGTGGAATAGCACTATAATCTCCATTTTATGCATGAGGAAACTGAGTCACAGAGAGGTTAATATCTGGCCACAGCCCTTCAAATTAAACATGCTGGTGCCAAGTTTTGAAGGAGGTGGATAACAGAGCTGGAGTTGTTAATTGCTTACAGTGCCATAGAAACAATTGCTCTGTCCTCAGAAATCATCTCCAGGAAAACTCAACCATATAGCAGTGGTTACTAAGTTCTCCTGATCATCACAGTGTGAAATATCCATGAGAGCCCAGACCAGAGCTTCCACATAGTGTATTGGATCAGATCTTTGGACCAGTCTTTACTAACCAATTGGTTTATCCAGTTTGAAACATCCCAGGTTGAGAAGATCATAGGCCTAAACTATTAGGACCTTGGTATATTGGAAAGCATTGTTGTCAGTTTCCACCCCCACCACCTACATACCTTTGACATCCCCATTTTCCAAGAATGAAAGTCTAGAAATTCAGTAAACTAAGTGTCTTATCCATAGTCATAGAGTGGAAGATTCTTAAACTTTAGCAAAAAGTCTCCATGAGATAATATTAGTTCTACTTGATAAATTACCTTTAGTACAGCCTTGGGTCTGAATTGTAAAGATAGATTTTATTTGCCTGCAAATTAAATAGTATTCATACCCCCCCCCCCCACACACACACAAACTGCCCTTGTTGTTTGTAGGAACAAGTCTCAAGATATCTCCGTGTGGCTAATGCCCATTCTTGGAAGAGTTCACACTCAACTCTGTCCCCATTGGCTTGTTCAATTGCAACACTGTGCATAGCTACCTCTTGCAATGTTCGGTAATTAAATACTAATTTGTTGGTGTGCTCTTTCATTTACTTCATTGTTGCTTTCTTATAAATATTTTTATTAGTTTTGTTAATAACTAAAATTTACCAGGCAGTTCCCAAAAGAGATGTCTTCACTGGAAATAACCAAGGAAATAACGCTGATTATTACCACAGTGGGTTAGAGATATTGTCATTTCATGTTTCCAAGATCTATTGGATGCTTCTCCATGGCACTATCGTATCAGCCTCATGTTTCTGCTTATTATTTTATAGTCTTGTCATAGGAGCACCTGGGTGGTGCAGTCAGGTGAGCATCCAATTCTTGGCTTTGGCTCAGGTCATGATCTAGGGGTTGTGAGATCCAGCTTCATGTTGGGCTCTGCACTCAATGTGAAGTCTGCTTAAGATGCTCCCTTCCTTTCTCTCTTTCTCAAATAAGTAAATAAATCTTAAAAAAAAAAAATCTTAATAAAAAAAATAAAAATAAAATAAATAAATAATAAAATAAATAATAAAATAATAAATAAAATAAAATAAAAATAAAAATAAAAATAAAATAAAATAAAAATAAAATAAAATAATAAAATAAATAATAAAATAAAATAAAATCTTAATAAAAAAATAAAAATAATAAAATCTTAAAAAATATCTTAAAAAAAAATAGCCTTATCGTCTCTCCAAACCATTTAACTTCACTACGCATATTGAACTGTACTGAAAGGTTCGCAGAATTTCTCTGCCTACGTAAAACTTGCCTGTGAGGTCTGCATTGGGTCTTCGTACCCTCATGATTATTGATGCTTACAATAGCATCTTATTTTATTTTTCTATATTCCCTTTGGCAGAAATTGCTTATTTTCTCCCAAATATCCATTCTCTCCATCTTTATAATAATTGAATGCAAGTTGGACCCATGGCACCCAGCTAGAGGCTCTATTTCACAGTGACTTACGGTAGGTATAGCAATGGAAACCGGGTTATTGACAACGGAATATAAGCGGAAATGATGTGTTGTGACTTCTGCCTCTCTTGGTTTCAATGAAAATAGTTGGCTCTGACTTCACATCTTCACTTTCCCGTCACTCGGAACTTGAATGAACCTGTGACGTAGCTCCAAATGTACAGAGAAGGCCAGCACCAATGAAGGGGCCTAAGATGCAGGGAACTGGAGTCCTGGTATAACTTACTGGAATAGGGTCACTGCCACCCTGAAATGCTTGTCTGCCGTTACCTGATAGCTTCTGTGTTCTTAATGTCTTTTGATTTTGTGGTCCCTTTCATGCAGCCGCCCAACATGTATCTTAAATAATACACTCCTTCCAACCTGATAAAAACACAGTATTTCTACCTATTCAACTAGCCTGATCCTCACACTAGAAATAATGAGACGAAGAAGTGTGTTATCTATTATCTGTGTTATAGGGATTAGGAAAGGAAGGCTCAGAGATGTTAATTGATTTTCATGGTGCTAGGTAATGGGTAGATCTGGAACTTGCAGTAGCTCTGATCCAAAGCGCAAAGGTCTTGTTCCTATACTCTGTAATCTCTGCTCTAGTGCAAGTTGCAGTTTAAGATAAAGTGAGATTTGGAAAGCAAAATAAGAGTTTTTCTGTCTCAGAGAAGAGATTGACATTTATATAATTAGCTATGGTACTGAATAGGAAATGAGACAATTGTAAGAAATGTAGATATAAAATCACATGAGGACCAAAGGTAGATGAGACTAGTAATTGGGGATATTAGGATACAGTGCTGCCGAGAAGATGGACTTTGAAGCATGCCTCAAAGGATGGGACACAGTTGAGTAACTACAATGTGGTTAAGGAAATGTATTTCAGACGGAGGGGAAACTGTAAGCAAAGGCAAAAAAGGCAGCCCAATAGATGCAGATGTCTTAATGTTGGGAGGCAGCCACATGGCATTGGACGTACTTGGGCTTTGTAGACAGATGTGGTTTTAAATGCTCCCTCTGTGGGAGACTAGCCGTGTGGCTTCGGGCAAGTTGTTTGACTTTCCTCAAAGTCTCCATTCCTTCTTCTGCAGAATGGAGCCAAAGAAAAACATCTACCTAGGAAAAAATATATATTAATATATCTTTTCCTTACTGGGAAAAACCCCCTATTAATATGTCTTTTGATGACTATGACTCTATTGGCTTAGCTAAGCCATTTTATGAACTTTCTTTTGCCAATCTCTGGCTTGAGTGCCTACTGCCCATTGCACTGACTTAAGATGGACTGTAAAAATAATCTATGCATAGAATCTACTTATTCAAGATAAGGACCCAGCTCTTTCTTTCTTTCTTTCTTTCTTTCTTTCTTTCTTTCTTTCTTCTTTCTTCTTTCTTTCTCCCTCCCTCCCTCCCTCCCTCCCTCCCTTCCTCCCTCCCTCTCTCTCTTTCTTTTTTTTCTTTCTTTCTTTCTTCTTTCTCCCTCCCTCCCTCCCTCCCTCTCTCCCTCCCTCCCTCCCTCTCTCTCTCTCTTTCTTCTTTCTTTCTTTCTTTCTTTCTTTCTTTCTTTCTTTCTTTCTTTTCTTTTTCTTCTTTCTATTTATGAGACTACCTGATGGGGGAGGGGAGATGGAGAGACTTTCAAGCAGGCTCTGTACTGGAGTGAGGCTTGATCCCACAACCCTGAGATCATAACCTGAGCAGAAACCAAGACTCAGATGCTTAACAGACTGAGGCACCCATGCATTCCCCAGAATATTTTTCTTAAAGAACTGAATTCATACGTATAAATAAATGCATCAGGTGACACCTTGAACTCAACTTCCTGTATCATCATTCTCATGTTTGCATTTTCATGTGTGAACCCCTTATTTCTAGCTTCATTTCTTTATGTCTCTGCAACATCCTGTTGCATAAATATTTTCAGGAGCATTGTGAGAAGCAGCCCTGCTTCTACTACTAAAGTTCAAGAGAAGCAAGTAAAAAAAAAAAAGTTTGCATTCATTTATTAGTAATAGTGGGAGTAGAAGTAATCTCTTCTCTGAGTGAATCCATGAAAATATTTTCCCCCACCTCTATACTTTGCATAACACTCCCAAGGGAAAAGTGATTCTATCCTTCTCTCTGCAAGTTGGGTTTGAAGAGGATCCAGCAATCCTCTTCATTTGCACAATGTTATAAACATTGTTTTTCTAGCTGCTAATTTCTGTTGTGGTACCATTGGAATTTTTTTATTTTTTATTTTATTTTTAATTTTTTTTAGAATAGTGATAACCCAGGTAAAACCTTTGTTATCCTCACCACAGGCAGCCAGGAGTGATGTCATATGGTGGTGATTGTGCAGTGGTCTGAGACCAGATAGTCCAGGTGCTTATGCATTCAGAGTGGGAGATGCAGGTAGTAGGATCATTTGTAATTAACGGCAGCATCAGCAACATTTTTTTTTTTTTTTTGGTCTATGTTGTTTTTAGTTCTACCATAGTATTTCTAGAAACTGTATCTTTCCCAGTCAGTGGACTGAAGGAACTAGAAGAGCATTATTTATTTTATTTTAGTTTGTTTCTGTCTCAGATTTCTCCTCTCATTATGGCTTTTAAATGAGTCCATGAAAACAATAATGTCTAAATGCAATTTACTTGCACTTCTTAAGCTCTTCATGGAGAAACTCTTTAACTGTGGTTCTTAAAATATTCGATTCATGGATTTCATTGAGAAAAACAAAGCAAGTACCTGAAATACAGTGCAAACAATTTCAAGGTATCCATTGATCCCCTTTCCTAAAAGAACCCAACCCTGTTTGTGGCCCCCATCCGCCACTAGTAAACTGTGTGACCTTGGTTAACGTACTCATTTTCCATATGTAGAGTAGTGTGTTTACTGGTAAATGAAGAATTGTAATGAGATGATGTTTAAGGCTTGTTTTGGAGCTGTTCTCTTGTGAAGCAAGACAAGATAAACTGTAAATATAGCGAAAATGGGCAGGTGGCAAATAAATGCACTGTGGATTTCAGCTTAGGAAAGTTAAATGATGTGCCAGGTTAGAGGAGCACCTGAGCAGCTCAGCCTTTCCCCCGTCAGTCATGGTAATCTAGGTAGTGTCTCATGTTTTTGAGAGCAATGTGTGCATCTCTGGGCAGAGGTTGGCGTTCTGTTCAATAATTCCTCAGGTGCATCTCTCACCATGATGGCCCCAGGTGCTTACATTCATGTCCCAGCTGAGAGTGGCCTCCTGCTTTATTTACTTCTTTTTGTCCTCAAGCCTTTGTGCTATACCTTCCTACAAGCACTAAGGGGGCTTGCATCTTGTTGGGCACTAAGGGTGAACCCTTTATTCATTTCCTAAATCCCCTGATTTAGCAGATTTCTCACTCTCATTGTTTGTTTGGTTTGGTTTGGTTTTGGGGTTGTTTACTGCTTTGGTTGTGGTGGCAGCGGTCTGTTCTTGCATATTTTGGTCACCAGGGCAGACATGGAGAACTGCGTCAAACTTGTGACAACAGAAAAGTCTTAGATATAGAGTTTGGTTGCAGTAGTTGTATGGAGAGGGTTAGTGGGAGAGTTAACGTGGTCAAAGGCTAGATAGGAACTTAGAAGTCGAAGACAGTGTTTGGTGTGGAAAATGAGTACTGATAAGGGCACAGTTGGGATTTACTATTTTTTGTGATGATGATATTGTCATTTTTTGAGTTCCTCTTAAACTCAAAGTAGCTAGCTTCATATTTTGCATATATTATTAACTCTCCAGAACCAGTGTGGCTGTTCCATTCTGGTCCTACTATTACTGGCTGTGTGACCTTTGACAGGTTACTTAACCTTTCTGGGCCTCAGTTGTTTTTTTCTGAATTTTTTTCATAAACATAAAGAATAAAACATAACTCATAGGTTGATGTAAACAAAAGAGGAAGCTGGGCTGCGGTCACAAATGGCATTGGCCCAACCCTCTGTCCTGGGCTTTGTGGTCTTCAAAATGTTAAAGGCTGAGCATATAGAAATTGCTGGATTGAACATCATTATCATTTCACTATTATCATTGTTGTTATTCTTTGTTAATCTTCTAAGATGAGAATAGTTAAGGTAAAGTGAGTGAATAAAGTTACAGTGAGGCATATTAAAAATTTGAAGAGTTTATTGATTGGAATCAGCACCAAACCAGATGTGGCTGGGAGCACTTCTTGCACAGGAGCTTTGGGAAAGATATTTACAGAGAAAAGGTAGAAACAAAGTAAGGAAAATTATTGATTGGCTATAGCTTAAAGCCTTGTTGGCTATTCATGATTAGTTGTCCTTAGGTTTATATATATATATATATATATATATATATATATTTTTTTTTTTTTTTTTTTTTTTTTTTTTTTTTAATTTCATGACCTTGAGGCATTTACAGGCTTAGGTTTTGGGTTGTTTATGTAGGCCAACATGGCATGAGGGCCTCTTTGCTAATTAATTTAACACTGTCCACATTTTACAAAAACAAAAAAAAATTAATAAATAAAAATAAAACAGTAGTAACAGCAAAAAATGTAATGACTAATGCACTGTGGTGTTTTGTTTTTGTTTTTGTTTTTGTTTTTGTTTTTGTTTTCAGTAAATAAATGATTTGTTTCCCAGCAGATCATGGGAGGGAACAAAAGGTTGTAGCTTAGCAGCCTAGAAAGTGAGACCCCAAGTCGTCCTCACGCCGTGCAGACCTGACCTTCCTTCCTGGAGCCAACCTGTGAGAGTCGCATCCCCCAGGCATCAGGCTGAAACCAGCTTCCCAGGTCACGAGCTTGGGACTCAACTTGGCCAACTTAGCAGTGAGGTTCTTTTCCTGCTGATCAATCCTGACCTTCTGTTTTGAAGTTTAAAAGCCTCCAAAGCCTTCTTGGACATCAAATAGCTCTTACCAAATGCCATTTGGGCAATTTAAATGCAAATGAATCGGCAATATTTGGGCTGCTTCCAGGTAGCTTGCTAGTGCTTTTCCCAAACAAAAGAGAAAGCTGGGCTGGAGTCACCCTCTGTCCTGGACGGCGTGGTGTGGAAGTGAAATTGCACCGGACAATTTGTTAAAAATAGCAGTACAGATTTTATTCGGTTTACTGTAGCAGGTGAAAGAGACTTCATTACGGGGCTGAGCCCAGTTCTGCTAAGACAAAAGGCAGGGCGGGTTTTTGTGTTGTTTTTTTAAAATATATGAATTTTAAATCTATATTTTATTTTTATTTATTTTTTCACACCAGGGTGAGTTCGTGGAAAATTACTGGAGCACCTTGTGGGGAGGTTGATCAAGGTGATTAGGCCATGTCTGTGTGTGTGTGTGCATGTGTGTGTGTTGTTTGCCCCTTAAGAAAATTTGGTTCCTACCTTCCCACAGAGACTTGGGAGATGGGAGGGCTCTCCTCCTTGCGGATTATGTTTCAAAGCAGGGGCTCCCTGGTCCTTGAGGGAAGACGTTCCTGAATTGTGAAATGCTAAGAGACTGGGGGAAGATTTCCATCTCAGTGGGGCACAGAAAGAATTTGTAATTACAAGTTTTCTGAAATAAATGCTCTAAGGAAAGGGAAGTCTGGGGTCTGTTGTCTGGAAGAAACCTGTCTGAATTTAGTACCGCTGAGGGTAAGGCTAAGGTTGTCTTCGTCAGTGGTCTCCAGAAACCTTAAGAAATATAATATGAGACACCGGATGCCCATGCTCTGAACCTAGGCTGCTTTGGTTTCAAAACAAGTGGAGGCATATTCATGCTAGAACAGGATATAACAGAGGGGCCGCATAGCCGGAAGGAGACACACATCCCAGGTAAGGGGAAGGAAGCCAGATGTCTCGCTTTGTCTCTGCTGCTAATTCTATGGGAGGCCTTGGCAAATCACATTCATCTTGCTGGGCCTCAGTTTCCCCTTCTGTAAAATGGAGCAACTGACCTCTATGGATCTCTAAAGGACATTCCAGATCTTTGATTTTCTGTGATTATATGACTCTGTAGGACTCTTGTGAGGAGGATGAAAACAATGGAGATAGCTGCATTTCTTTTAGGGATAAAACCCCTTCTGAAAAATCTTAAATGGACCTGATGAAAGTTGAGAGGGAAGGGGGACACTGATAATCACCTAGTTGGGACACGTTAAAACCGAGGGACCCAACCAGAAATAGCCCCACTCATAGGTTGTCAGCTAACTTTCAACAGGGACAAAAAACAATTCATTGAAAAAGAGGAGAGTATTTTCCACAAATGGTTCTGGAACAATTGGATAGGCAAGTGAAAAATACAGTACCCACGTTACACCATATACAAACTATTATTCCAGAAAAAAGAGACGATCTTTAAGAATATGGGGCAAGCAAATATTTCTCAGAATATAAAGGTATTTTTAAAAAAAGATAAAAATCAAATATAAAAACAACAATAACAAAAACCTGAGGCACCCGAATTCCTGAGTACAAAGATTCTTTTCACAGGGAGTTTGGGTTCCTTTTGGTTTGCTAGGCAAAATATATTAGGGCCCAGAAAATTGGAGAAGGTAATAATGTTAAGAGCTGTAGCCTTCTCACCTGGGTAGAAGAGTTCCAGGCACTGAGGGTCTTATGTGGGCGAACACAGTCCGTCCTGAGCGCAGCCCCTTGCAGTAGGTACCACTGTTCCCATTTACAGATGAAGAAGCTTGCTGGGGTCCTCACAACTGGAAAGCGAGGGGTAGCCCCAGGGAGCCTGCCTCCAGGCGGTGTGGCAAAGACCCTCTGTGGCTCAGATGGTGAGGAAAGGTCCCTGGCCAGGAATCGCTGAGCCAGGAACCACTAAGAGATTCCTGGGGAGAGCATGGGGGATGATCGGTTCCTTAGTTTTAGCTGCGATGGTTTCTGATGTCCAGTTTTAAGTTCCTCTTTCTTGGTATTTTCTTTCCTCTCCTTTATCTCTAACTTTTTTTCTGGGGGGGAAGAGCCATAGACTTCCCCAGAGGCATTGGGTTGACGTGTTGGAAGACCAAGCGGTGAAGGCCCAAGCTTCTGCAAGGGCTGCAGGTGAATCAGGAGAGAAGGGACAAGAGGGGTGAGGAGGGATGCGGGTGGTGGTGAAGCTGAGTGGGGGGTGGGGGGCAGAGAGGCCATGGAGATGACGGCAGGATGTAGGGCAGCCAGTGTGAGGTGGTGGATGGAGGCCATCCAGGGCAGATGAAAACCAAGTAGCCAAGAGGAGTGTGAACTGGAAGGTGACAGGCCGCCCACAGGATCAGTTCAGCATCACCCTCCAGGGAATACTTAGGATGATGAGAGGAATCCTAGGTTCCCAGAAATTACGTGATGTGGAGTCTACCCCTCCCCCACTTCTGGCTTCTCTGAATTTCGGAATATTTAGCTTATAGGCAACCTCTCGGTCTCTGGAACTGTGGTGCAAAATCACCTTTCTGAATCCTGCCTGGTCTTCAAAGATCAGTTCCAATCTATTGCTCATCATAAAGATTTTCTTGTCTTTCCAGGCGACATTGATTTCTGCCTTCTTTGAACTCCAAGAAGCACTTAGAGGCTAAAGCGCCCAATCTAGCGCTCGCTCTAATTTTGCACTGTAAATTCTCTGCTTTATGTGAGGCCCGCATTTCCCCGGACTGAAGCGGGGAGCTTGTCGTGATCTCACTTTCCTGTGCACAGTGTCTAGCACCGGGCTGGGCACATGGTGTGTGCTCATGCCCTTAGTTACCTGGCTAGCGTCGTAGCCAGATTCACAGAGCACTTTACAGAAGGTTTTCATAAACTTTTGTTGAATCGAATGGTCCCTACAGTCTTCTCCTTAATCTAATGAAAGGTTTCCGGTATATTTCTGCACATGTGCCAAACTTCTCTCTCTCTCTCTCCCCCTCCCTCCGTCCCTTTCTCTCTGCCATACCCCCTGCGCCTCGACCACAGACAGATCTATGCCATCTAGGATGATTGTAACATCAAGAGCATGGATATAGGATACGTGTCCCGATGGCAGATCTGCCAGCATTTTGAAGTTGAGCGCAAGGGAAAAATTGAAACACAATCTTTTCTCTATGCAAAGTGTGCTTTGGTTTTGCATAATGCATCGTGCTTCAGGTGCCAAGTTCCAGACACAAGGAGAATTAATGGAATAACATCGGTAAAGGGCTTTAGACTCCTCAGAGGAAGTTCCCAAGCCTCATTAAAGGTAATATTATTCCAGTTATAGAGTTTAGTTAAAAACAACAAAATAATATTTTCTTGTCTTTATTGCTAATTTCTCCATGTCTGGTAAAGCAAGCTGTGCTCTGCATTCACAGGCTCCATCACCCTTGTGGATCACAGGTTTGCACGTTAAAACAGCCTGCACAGGGGTACCTATGAGTGTGAACTGTGGGGATATATAGGAGCATCATTTTTAAAACGATTTTTGAGCAGGTAGCTCTGGTCGCTCTGCACTTTATTACCTGCGGATGTTTTTATTTCCTATTGAATTGCCAGTGTCTTAGGGGCAAGGGCCCTTACTGTCTTGTTCACCAGTTTGTTCTCCGGGACTAGCACAGTGCCTGGCGCACAGTGGAAGTGTCATGAAGAATAAGTGAATGAGGGGCGCCTGGCTAGTGCAGTTGGTTAAGCATCTGACTTCGGCTCAGGTCATGAACCCAGGGTCCCTGGATCAAGTCCCAAGTGGAGCCCCACATGGCACCCCACATGGAGCCCAGTGTGGAGCTGTGTGGGGCTCTGTGCTCAGCAGGGAGTCGGCCTCTCCCTCTGCCCACCCCCCCACCTTCATGCACCCTCTCTCTTTCTCTCTCTGTCTTGCTCTCTCTCTCTCAAATAAAATCTTTAGGGGAAAAAAAAAGAATAAGTGAATGGGTCAATGAATAAATGTACGTTTGTCCAACAAAAATGAAGACTGAGAGACACAGAGACTGAAGGGATCCAGGGAGAGCAACCCACCTCTGCATCTGGATGGGAAGATCCAATGAGCTTACAGGAAAGGTTTTCAGAATGTTAACCGAGATCTGCCACCTTCTCCTCGAAGCAACCTAAATTCATTACAATGTACACATTTCAGTGGAGGGCACCAAAGACCAGGCCTTGACCTATAAAAGCCTCTATGATCTGGCTTCTGTTTCTTTGATCTGATCTATTACTCTCCCCTCTCAGACTCACTCTGCTCCAGTTGCTGTGATCTCCTTGCACTTCTCAAATATACCAACCACTCTCCCGGGTCAGGGCCTTTGCACTTACCGCGCCCTCCCTGTGAACGGCTCTTCCCAAGATGCCCTTTCTCTTCGTGGACTCACATGAACAGTCTCCACAGAGAGGCCTTCAGGGACTTCCCTACCTAAAACGCCATCTCTCTCTCTACTCTATCCTTCACAAAGACCATTTATTTTTCTTCACAGCACAGCATTGTTCTTCTTCAAAGCCCGTACACCGCCCAACCCACTATGTATTATAAACGTAGTTATTTGTTTTTAATGTACTAGTTTTGTCATTCCCCACCACAGTGTTTGCTCCATGAGAGAAAAGGTAGTTTTTGGCTTGTTGCTACTTCTCCGTAATAGTAGGTATCTACTGCATGTTTGTTGAGTAGATGAAAGGATAAGTAAATGAGTGAATGAACCTCAGCGTGCACTGCGAGCATAACACTGGACCAGGAGTCAGAACAACTTCTGGTTATAGGTCACTCTCCTGTTGTTTCCGATCTAGGTCTCAGTCATGTGATTTCAAATTTTAAGTCCACCATTAAGGAAACATATAGTTAATAGTATCTATGACGTCCAGGTCATAGATTTGTTTTGATACCACAACAGTTGTTTCTAATAATAACAACACTGATGGCTAAAATTACTGAGCGCTTAATATGAGCCCTGCATTCTGATTAGTGTTTGCTTAGATGTTCTCATTCAGTTCTTTCAAAAACTACCTTATCTCCATTAAGCTTTTCCTTGTTTGTAAAATAAAGATAACAATTATCTTCATTTTGCAAAAGAAGAAAGGTAAACAGAAGATAAATATAAGAGGGCACCTGGGTGGCTCAGTCAGTTAAGCCTCCAACTCTTGATTTCGGCTCAGGTCATGATCTCAGGGTCGTGAGATTGAGCCCGGCTTTGGGCTCTGAGCTGAGCATGGAGCCCGGTTAAGATTCTCTCTCTTTCTGCCTCCCTGCTCATATGCTTTCTCTCTCTGAAAAAAAAAAAAAAAAAAAGATAAATATAGATAAATATAAAAGTATCTTGTAAACGGTAAAGCCCTTTAGGAGTGATAGGTATTCTCATCAACAAAACTCTCTCTCATGTTCAGTTCCATAGTGAAGATCCTTGAATTAGGCTTTCATATCCGTGACTTGATTCATTCTGTGAGTAAACACAAAATATGTGCTTGCCACAGATGTGGTGTGCTGATAAATGTTTAATAACCAGCGCTTTCTGAGGGGGAAACACTTTTGCAGTATCTGCCAGTTCCCGTGGTGTAAATGCTCCCATCCTGCTGGTGACATGCTACCAACTTGAAATCCCTGAACTTGTCATTGGATATAGATGTTGACAGTCCTCCGTCTTTAGCCGGAAGGACGGTCCCAATGTACCGCTGCCGCAGTCTTCCAATGGGTAGATTTCCCTCCAGGCCTGGCCTCTCTCCCTTCTCCACAGTGCAGCCCAAGGGGTCTTTCTATAATACAAAATATGCTCTTTGTTTTGAAATTCTTCATGGCTTGCCACTCTCTCATTCTCAAGTTAAAGATCAAATATCTTAATCTGTCTTGTCCTACAAGACTCGACGTGAGCTCACCTTTGCTTCCTCTCTAGCTTTGACTCTTATTTCCGAACAGACTACTCTGTTTCCACCCTCCTCTTCTGGAAGGAGCCAAAGTGCAGGACTGTGTCTCCTATGCTCACCATTGTTTTCTCAGTTCTTAGCATAGCGTCTGATGCTTGTTGGAGGAGTCTGTGATTTTAAGATGTTATATTCTGAGTACAAAGTCTCCGGCCTGTTTCTACTATGGGCCTGTGCATTTGCCCAGTATATGCACACATTTCCAACTTAAGGGGATTTAACTTGGCAGAGAGCATTATTGAAGTTGCTTTATGTATGGTGCATTATTATTCAATCGCATTTCCCCTGGTGCAAAGCTGGCAGGCTGCTCCTCCGTGACAGATGTGCTTGCTTTGGTTGAGTCACCACCACAAGGCGCATTATCAGTTTTACTAATGTTTGCTCTTTTATACTCTAACAGGTAGTGTGATTCATCCAGTCAGTGCAAGTCAGGAGACTGATGCACACATAAATCTGTGCCGTGGGATGGTTTGCACACAAAATCTCATCCACGGGGAGAAAACATGGAAAACATGACTACTGCATGCATGGGTGATACATGTACATGTAAACAAAGATAAACACTCACTTTTGTCCTTGATTATTTGATTTCAGAGGAATCACAGATCCAAAGAATTCGGATGGATCCTTTATTACGTGTTGCAAAGTACCCGTTTGCCAGACTGTGCTAGATTCAACACATCTGAGTCAGCTGGACATAATTTTTATATTCAGATTCTTGGGTTCAGAACTTAGATACATTTTTTTTTTCAGGAGAGCTAGGGTAGAGCCTGGGAATCTGCAGTTTTTAAGAGCTCCAAAAGCTCCAGAGCTGATTCTTATGGGCATCCAGGCTTGGGAACCCATGTTTATACTATGTATACCTAATATGGGCAGAGGGACAGTGCTTCATTTCACATGCCAGCTCTAACCAACTGGACATGGTTGCCTAGAGTTCTGTGTTTGGAAGGAACCTGAGGAAGCATCATGCAAAACGCCGTGATTCTTTAGTGATGCCTTTAATGAGCCTGCACGGGAGGGTAGCCGTAGGTATTCTCTGTGGATGATGACCTCCACACTGTCCAACCACCTGAATTCAGTCCCCTTTATGGTGATTTTAAACTGCCTCTGTTTTTCCTGGGATATTTGGATGGAAAAGAAAGTTCCAGTGCTCTCAGTGTAGCATGAGAGCTACCTCATGCTCTCCATCTCTCCCTGGCTCTTTCTTATTTGAACTAAAGCCCTCTTTCTAAGGATTCCATTCAGATTGAAATTTTATTCCTTGGGACCAGGCAAAACAAGTCCAGAACTTCTGCCTGTGATGGCCCTTCAGCTTTGGTATGGTCGTGATCATAATACCTTTGTTCACATCTGCTGTATTTCTTCAGGATAAACTGAGTCCCATTCTTTTTTTTTTTTTTTTTTAAGATTTTATTCATTTATTCATGAAAGACACAGAGAGAGAGAGAGAGGCAGAGACACAGGCAGAGGGAGAAGCAGGCTCTATGCAGGGAGCCCGATGTGGGACTCGATCCTGGGTCTCCAAGATCATGCTCTGGGTTGAAGGTGGCGCTAAACCGCTGGGCCACCTGGGAGGCCCCAAGTCCTATTCTTTTTATGCCACATCATTGACACCTTCTCAGTGGTGGTCATTTTCTTTTAGACATTGCTTCAGTTTGGTAACATCCCATTACACGTGTGCTTCCCAGAACCAAACATTCTTCTCTAGCTCTGTTCTAAGCATCTATAAAAAGAATAAGATTACCATCACCCTCAGTTTGTTGGTTAGTTAAATATTTCATTATGGTAGCCTTTTTGGCAGGTATATTGCATTGCTGACTCAAAGTCTGCTTACTTTTGACAATTTTTCTTTCCATATGATTTTCTGCCAATCCTCCTCCTGCACTGGAGTACTGGAGTATCAAAACATAAGACCTACATTTCTTTTTCTCTATAAATTTCATGTTGTTTATAGTAGGTCATTCTGTTCAGGTCAAGAATATTCCATATATTGGTAAAGCTCTCAATTTTTGAAGTTCAACAGATCTGACTTTGAATCTTGGCTTTGTTTCTTTTTAAATTTTTTTATTTTATTTTATTCTTTTTTTGTTTTGTTTTGTTTTTGTTTTTTGTTTTTTTTGTTGTTGTTTTGTTTTGTTCTGGCTTTCCTCCTAAGTAGTTGTATGAACAGAGAGATTTCCTTGAAATCTTTTTTTTTTTTTTTTTGGTTCTTTTTTTTTTTTAAAGAAAAACTAGACCATGCAACATTGTATTTTATTATGTATGGTTTCTTTAAAAATTATTTCCTAAATCTCTTCAAACACAGGCGAAAGTGAGTGTATTCTTTAACATCTTACATCTTGCAAATATTGATCATTGTCTAGGGAAGGGAAAATTATCCCTAAAACATGCTTAACCAGGAGGCCAAGTCATCTATCAACCCACAAGGACATGAAGAGGAAATGACAGGCTGTACCCCATCTGAACCCTCATTCACCACCATTCGATAACCCTTCTTCAGGCCCAGATCAGCAGCACATTCCTTGCCAACCACCATTAAAATGTCCAAGAAGACTTTCATCATCATCATCTTCTGCAACAGGAATCTGGGATATGTTTCTTGGGTATCAACAGAAAATATGTTGGTGTTTGAAGGGAGATGTCATAGAAAGCAAGAAACTTTCATTTTCAGAAATGATTTTTGGCTGAGATTTCCTTGTGAATGGTTTTCCTGAGGACTGTATCTTAGCCAGTCCACCTGGCCTGAGCCTTGGTGAACTCATCTGCCATGTTGGCCTTTCTCCCATGTGGCTGCCCCAGGGGAAGCCTACTAGCCTACTCTTTTTTTTTCTTTCCCAAAAGAGTCTGACTCTAGAGTTATTGAGATACAATATCCCCAACGTGCTACAGTTTGGAATATGGCAAAGAATCAGGGAATGCTGGTTATTAGCTTCCTGTTATCAAGTTCATTTGCTGATTCCCAGAGCTTCCTATTAGTTAACCCTTGAACAACGCGGGTGTGAACTATGTGGGTCTACTTTCACAGAGTTCTACTTACATGCAATTTTTTTTTTTTTACTGTTACAGTATGATAAGCATATTTTCTCCTGTAATTTTCTTAATAACATTTTCTTTCCTCTGACTTACTTTAGAGTAAGAATACATATATAGTACATACAACATATGTTAACTGACTGTTTATGTTATCATTAAGGCTTCTGGTCCATAGTAGGCTATTGGAAAAGTTTTTGAGGAGTGAAAAGTTATAGATGGATTCTCATCCGTAATAACACTCACAGGTACAAAAGTCAACTCTGGGATATCTGGGTGGCTCAGCATTTGAACGTCTGTCTTCAGCCCAGGGTATGATCCTGGAGACCCGGGATCGAGTCCTGCATCGGGCTCCCTGCATGGAGCCTGCTTCTCCCTCTGCCTGTGCCTCTGCCTCTCTCTCTTTCTCTCTCTGTGTCTCCCATGAATAAATAAATAAAATCTTATAAAACAAAACCAAAATAAAACAAAACAAAGGTCAGCTCTGAATGTAAGGTCAAGAAAATATCTTTACGGACACTGCCATTAATTCAGCAGTACAATAAAAACTTATTAATTATCTACTTGATGCTGGACACTTCTGCTAGACACAGAGGATTCCTTGGTGAATGGGAGAGAAAATCCTTCCAATCATGGAACTCGCAGTCCACGGAGAGGAATATGACGAAATAAGTAGTTATAATAGAGTGTGCCAAAGGCTATGATAAAAGATACCTCGTATTTTATGGGAGACTTATGTATCTCCATTTAATACTTGTTAAAATAAAATATGTGTTGGAGTGAGGTAGGCAATTTCTCCTATCTTTGGCCTCCGTATTTCCCTAAGTCTCCAATCCAGAAGGCTGATTTCTATATCATGTTTAAAGACTAGCACAAAAATTCGGCCATACAGGAAATGCTATGGACTTTATGAATTGCAAGCCCTATGAAGAAAGAATGTCTTCTTTTCTCCTCGTTGTATCTCTAGTGTTAAGTACAGTGAATGGCATGTAATAGGTCCTCAGTAAATATTTGTTAGATGAATAAATGCACCCAGCCATGTGTTTCATGTTCATGAAAGCGTGCAAATGGACATTCACTGACTTAAAGGCTATTCTCCAAGGTCCATGCTGAGTAAGAAAGAAAAGGGATTGTCAGCCTTCTTCTCCTTGCCTGACCCACTCAGGTCTGCTCTGATATCCCTTAGTTTCCAATGAATAATAATGAAAGAGTGAACAGCTGAGATATAACAGTTTAAATTTTATAGTTTGGAGCAGTCTTTACTCTGGATTTTTAAAGTGAACTGGGAAAGTGTGTGTCTGTGTGTGCGTGTGTGTGTGTGTGTGTGTGTGTGCGCGTGCGCACGTGCTTAATCAGACCATCAGCCTCTTCATTTGGGCAGTGGTGACAGATACCCTCTGCAGGTCTCTTAAGCCATAACACCTTTCTGGTAAATGAGGCCATCACAGACAGAAAGCACAGCATAAATGCTGTGCTGCCAACTGAACTGCAGTGAGGTGCAATGAAAAGTAGTTTTGTTCATTACAATCTGATTCTCCATCTGTCTGGGGTGGTCCTTTATATCTCTCCATCACTGCACTTACTTTGCTGGCTCTGATGAAGAGGTGAATAGATTACATTCCTGGGCACAAAGACACAGCCTACCTTGTTTTACACCTGAGCTTAGTACCTAGAATATTCCAGACACTGAAAGAAATAAAGGAGCTCAGTAGCAGGAGGGAAGCTCTATAAATTTATTACGGCAGCTTATCTATGAATATTTAATCACTCAAAAGGTGAGTGCTAATCATTCAATGAGAATTGCATTAAGGGGCCATGAAGACAGGTGTTCAGGATATGGCCACTGCCCTTATGGCATGGTCCAGTTATACGTAGGGATGGGACGGTGTGGACATCAGCAGGGAAAGGGTCTGAGCCTGGGATTGGATTCAGTTAATGTGGAAAGTGATCAGTGAAGGGATAAACCCACTTTCAGGGAGCAGTAGGAAACCAATACATGTGATCAACACAGTATCTAAGGAGGCAAGTATACCAGACATTCTACATGGTTGCCCTGATGTGGTTTTTTTTTTTTTTTTTTTTTTTCTAACACCACCAAGCAGTTCTCTGACACCAGCTGGGTGTTCCATAGTCCAAATCAATTCTGACCCTATCTACCTGGAAATAGCCTCTGTCCCACAGGTTAAAGCCTCCATCCTACAAGACTGCTACCTCCACCTCCCATGCAGACACCAGTTTCAAGTCCAGGTTGTCACTTGTGCTTCTGGCCAATGGGCCATAGATCAGAGGTTCCTACAAGCCTGTCTTTGGGTTTAATTCATTTGCTAGAATTACTCCCAGAACTCAGAAAAATATTTTGCTTCCTAGATTAATGGTTTATTATGAGAAAAAAAAAATAAAGTTCAGGAACAGCCAGATGAAAGAGATACACAGGCAAGGCATGCAGAAAGGGTGTGATACCCTCTCCAGGCTGTCACTGCCCCAACCCCTCCTTATGTTCTCTGAACCCTGTCCTTTGGGGTTTGTATGGAGCTTTCATTACATAGGCATGATTGAGTAAATCATTGGCCATTGGTGATTGATTCACCCTCCCCAGAGGTCAGTGGGGTGCAGGTGAAATTCCAACTCTCTAATCATAAGTTTGGCTCCCTGGCAACCAGCTGTGAGCCTTAGGTGCTTTCCAAAAGTCTCTCATTAACATAAACTCAGGTGTGCTTGAAAGGGGTCTATATGAATTTCAATTTTACCTCTGTCACTTACCTCTTAAGAAGTTCCAGGGCTTTTAGGAGCTTGAAACAGGGATAAAGACCAAATATGTATTTCTTACTGGAACGCACTACATTACAATCCCCAAATACGGTTGTGACTCCAGTTGACTACAGGGGATACCCATGTGCTGATAGAGTTCAAAGGAAAGGTATTTCTAAGAAGAAAAAATCCATATAATCTGGAAGATAGCTAGATGATTTCAGTGACATAAATTACTAGATTACAGGACCCATGAAGACCTGTAATCTTGGACCCAGAAGGCAGGGAAGTTGATACAAGTCAGACAGGATGCTAATTCAAAACAATTATTAGAAAAATGAATGAAGTTTTAAAATATAATTTTCTATGCAAATAACCCAAGAAAATTTAGTGTTAAGTCAGGAGATCATTTATAACTTAAAAAAAATATGTAGTACTTCTATAAACCGGACAAGTGGTTAATTATTAAGGATGCTTAGAGCTCCTCATATGCACCATTATTTTAAAATACTATTCAAAACTGATATTTAGGAGTGCCTGGGTGGCTCAGTTGGTTAAGCATCTGACTCTTGGTTTTGGCACTGGTCATGATCTCATGGTTGTGAGATCGAGCCCCTTGTGGGGCTTTAAGCTTAGCATGGATTCTGCTTCAGGTTCTTTCTCCTTTTCCTTTCCCTCATCCTCTGCCCCCCTCTAATAAATAAATAAATAAATAAATAAATAAATAAATACAATCTTTTTTTAAATTGATTTTTAAAGCACATTTAGGTACAACAGGGTTAATTGTACATTATAATTTTTTACTGTTTCTTCATTTTTGTAGTTCTTGCTATGGCATAAGACTTCACATTTCCATTGGGAGCACCAACTTTCTCAGTGGAGCTATTGAATTTGTCTTGCTCATTTTCCAGATAGAAAGGCAAATGGAAGGTTTGAACCTTCATGGAAGGTTCTGAAAAGTTATCCCAAGGGACAAAGGTAAAACTCATTGAAATAAAGCTCCTGGTCTTTTACGTCCACTTAAAATAGGAAGGTTCAATTTTTATATGTTGAATTTGTTAAGATTCTGTATAAAATCTTAATAAAAATTTTTGATACTTTTGGAAGTTCGTAAAATGTTGAACTTCAATGACCCCACTCCTGCTCTATGACTACCACTTCTAAAAAGATAGAAATAGAAACATTCAAGTTTGCAAAGCATAATTTGAGGGGTCACCTATTACATATCTTCACAAGAAGTTAATGTGATAGAGTGGCGGGAAGAGGGTTAGGAAATAGATCCAGCTTCAAACTGAGTTCTAGAATTTCTACATAATAATAGCTAATGCTCATTGGAGTTTACTATGTGTCACAACTTTTCAGAGCACCTAAAATAAACTCACATCATCATCACACACTTTCCAGAGTAGATACTGTTATCATATTTGATGTTACTAATATTTTCTATTTCACAAATAGGAGGGGCGCAGAGAGGTTAAATATTGTTTCTAAAGTCACATGGTTAATAAGACGCAGAGCTGGTAATTTCAACTCCTGCAGGCTGCCCTCAGAAGCTGTGCTTTTAATCATGATGTTATCCTGCCTTGCGTCTCTACTTCAGGAGCAGGGAAATTATCCTATACCACCAGCAGGATAAATCCTCATTCACTTTTCTCTCTATGGTCTACACCATCTACTTATTCATACGTTCATTTGGCAACTATTTGTTGAAGTCTTACTATGTGCTACAGGACCACTTAGATACCTGTCCCCATTCCTTCATATTTACTTAAATAAATTCATAAAAATCTCTTAATTTCAGTAAAGTCCATTTTCTTCTGCAGTTTTAATTTCCTTCAAGAGACACAAAGCATTAAGCGTTAAACCACTATGGACCTGCATCTTCCATGGATTTACTCACTGACAAACAAAGGCTACCTAGCCTTTGTGAAACCCAAATATATATTATAGCTCCGGGCTATTTTTTCAGTCTTCTACTGATACCTCCCACAGCCTCATCTATGGTTGTGGGTGGCCTTGGAAATCCTTTGGGCTCAGTGAAAAGACATAGTCCTTTCAGTTTCCTGAGGAGGTAGGGGGTGGAGGTGGTATTTTTTCATTTGTAACAATAAAATTGTGTTTGGAGAATGGACACCTCAAAATGTAATTACTCAAAGAGTACTTTTTCTCAAAGTTAAATTCACAAAAGGGTAGTTTATGTCCTCAGAGAAATCAATTAATCTGCCTCCTTCAAGATGGGTGGCCTTCTGGCTTTCGTATTGGGTGCAATCTCATTTTATTATTATATTAAACCAATAAAAGCATTCCAAGCATTCTCTTGGCAGGGAGCAATAAAAAAAAGGCAGCATCCTGTGTTAGATAAAATCTTTCATTATATACGACCAAAATGCCATGTATTTTGCAATGGTGAAATGTATTTGTGCATTTTACACATGTGATGTGAATCATTTTAAAAGCCATAATCACAACACAGCAGATGCTAATAAATTTTCAATCTGTTAGGCTTTGTTTTCTGGAGAATGAATTTGATTTGCGATGCAAATGTTACATGGGTGATTGTGTTTAGCCATGGAGATTATTATGGGAGGTCTGGTATGCTAACCTCTGGGGTATTTTTTTTACTATCTGATAATGTTTGCAGAGAACCCACTTCCTAGGGTACCATGCTTCACGGCAATGGGCTCATTCACCTGTCTATACCCCTTTTAGGATTTTCTTTCCAGCTCTGTAATATGTATTAGGACCTATTTACCAGGAATCTGAATCCTCTGTAGGATACACATGATTAGAGTCTTAATCCTGAGCTATCTGCTTTCCTTTCCAATGTTTCATTCAGCTGTGGACTCTTGGATGGTTCTTATGTTGCTCCCTCCTTTAGCAACTTCAGTAGCTAGTCCGGTAGTTCCTACTACTTCCTTTTCACTCTGGTTTCCAAATCTTGACCGTTGTTCACATGCTGATAATGGCTTCATATTTTGGCATCCCTAATACAATCTTCTTTGTGCATACTGAATACAGACTGGGTTTGGGAGAGGATCAGTGATGAGAATCCTTCAGAAGTGAGGACGATAGCTGGAAGTAGGTGACTAGAAGTTCCTGGGGATGTTTGATTCTAGAGAGAGCAAGGCCAAGACAGAAACTAAAGGAAATCTCTGGATACGCAGAATCTAAAATATAGATGTTTACCACAATATGGTAGAGAGGGACCCAGAAGCTACAAGTGAAATGATCTGAGCCAAACTGGAACAGAATGCACTGTGGCTAAAAATCAGAAAATTGGAAAAGTAAAATAATACAACATCAAATTACCATCCCAGATTGTCTCAGAAGAGCGTTGCTTGAAGCCTTAATGTAGTGTCAATAAATTTGTATCTCCACTTCTCCATATGCCATTGTTTTCATTCTGAGAATATTTTATTTTATTTAAGAATTATTTACTTATTTTGAGAGGGAGAGAGAAAGAGAAGGAGGTGCAGAGGAAGAAGGAGAGAGAATATCAAGCAGACTCTACTCTGAGTGCAGAGCCTGACACAGGGCTTGATTTAAAGACCCTAAGATCATGCCTTGAGCTGAAACCAAGAGTCAGATGTTTAACCAACTGCACCACCCAGGTGCCCCTCTACAAAGATTTTAAATGCACTAATTGATACCGGACAGTGTGTTCTCGCTAATAGTGGGAAGAAAAAAAAAAAAAAAAAGCTTTTGAAAAATGAAAGCAGAAGAGATTCTTTTTAATTTAAGTTAAAATTTAGAAAGTTTGAGATGACTTACTTGAATTCATGTACTCACCTCCAAAATTTACATACAAGCATATATATTTTTAATAACTTATATTTATGTACTTATGATATTTTACCTTATACACATTCCTGACTACAAGTCTGTAGCGCATTTCATTAATGTTTTATAATTTATCTAACAGTTCTCCATTTAGGAGGCTTTTATGTCATATTCATATTTCCTCTAGTATAAACAATGACACAATGAACACCTTTAAGCAAATGCTGAATTTAAAGAATTGACCCATTTCTTTAGATACAGTACCCAGAAGCTAATCCCTAATAGTCTGTTACAATGATTTTATATCTTTGGTTCATTGTACAGACTTGTTTCCCAAAGAGATATTAAAAATTTACACTAGCGCCAGAATTGTGTATGTACCAATTTCACCTCTTTAGCATTAGCTAGTTATATATGTATTCTATATATGTATGTATATATTCATTTATTTAAATTTTTTAAGTAACCTCTCCCCCTAATGTGGCTTGAATTCACAACCCCAAGATTAAGAGTCTCATGTTCTACTGACTAAGCCAGTGAGGTATCCCTATAATTTAATTTAATCGGTGAAGCACAGGCCATCCTACATCTAAGTTTTAAAACATAAGACCTTTTCAGCGTAATGTGATGTTAGAGTTGGAAATACACACAGAGATAATTTAGCCCAATTATCTTATTATTTTAATTTACATTTTTATTAATTTTTAAAACTTTTCTTTTTTTTCTTTTTTTTAATTTTTAAAACTTTTAAAACATTTTTATAGGCTTAATTGTTTTTAGTAGGTTTAGGTTTACAGGAAAGAAAGGAGTGAGAAGTACAGGGAGTTCACATATATTCCATCTCCTACATCTGCAGTTATGTCTGCTGGTGACATCTTGCATTAATGTGGTACACTGATGAGCCAATATTGATACATTAATTAACTAAAGTCTATAGTTTGTATTAAGGTTCACTCTTGGTATTGTACATTCTATGGATTTTGATAAACATATAAAACATGTATCCATCATTTCAGTATCATTTAGAATAGTTTCATTACCCTAAAAATCCTCTGTGCTTTACTTAGTTATCTTTCTCTCTGAGCCCTGGCAGTCTCTGATCTCCTTATGGTCTCCATAGTTGTTGCTTTTCCCTGCAATATATCATACAGTTGGAATCATATAGTACACAGACTTTTCAAATTGGCTTCTTTCATTTAGCCAAATGCATTTAAGTTTCCTCCATGTTTTTTTTTTTTTTTTTTTTTTTTTTGTAGCTTGCTAGCTTTTAATTGCTAATTAATATTCCACTGGATAACCATATCTTAGTTTGTTTATCCATTCACCTATTGAGGGCATCTTGGTTGCTTTCAGTTTGGGTAATTATGAATAAAATTTCTATAAGTTTTCCTGTACAGGTTTTATGTGGATATAAATTTTCAACTAATTTGGGTATATACTAAGGAGCATAATAGCCAGATCATATGGTAATAGTCTATTTAGTTTTGTAAGAAACTGTCAAACTGTCGCCCAAAGTGGCTTTACCATTTTCCATTTCAAAATGGCTTTACCATTTTCTCTTGTTTTAAAGTTCAAGAAATAGTCCTAGGGAAAGCCAGTGATTTATTCAAGGTTATAGAGTGCATTATTATTAGAGCAGAGAATTGAATCCAGGTTACCTGACTCCTTGTTCACTGGTCCATTACATTACCACCAAGTCCCTTGGGCTTCTCATGAGTTAAATCACTTTGCATACCAACAAAAGAACAGTACTTATTAGAGTGTATTTTTTTTTATTATTGTTGTAAAACACATACCTGCATGTTTATGTTTGTATACATCAATCAAAAACATATTGCCCTTTCAAAATGCCCATTTCAAAAATGAAGTTTAGACATGTGGTAGATATTGATGACTTTAACTGCTTTTTTTGGCTGCTAGGAAATCTTCCTTCCTAAGAGAAATTCAGTATTCTTTGGCAGCATCTTCTCATCACCATTGTATCCATTTCTTTTTTTCCCCATCACATTCATTTTGAGTATTGGTAGGGAGAATTCTAGATTGCTCCCTGATGCAATTATCATGATTATGTTACTTTAGATGGCAATAGGTTTTTTTTTTTTTTTTTGCTGATGTAATTAAAGTACTAATCTTTGTATTTTTAAAACAGGAAAATAATCTAGGTGGGTCTATTCTAATCATAGGATTCCTTTAAAAGTTATCTTCTGCTACCACTACATTTGGTCAAAAAGTCAAAAGATTGAAAGTGTGAGAAGGATTGGATGTGTCTTTGCTGGCCTGAAAATGGAGATGGGCACATGTAAGGGCTGGCAAGTACTCTCTAAGAGCTCAAAGTGACCCCTAGCTTAGAATCTCGTGACCTCATACATCCAGCTTCAAGGAACAGAAGTCTGCCAACAACCTGAATGAGCTTGGAAGCAGATTCTTCCCCAGAGACTCCAGATAAGAGCACAGCCTTGAAACAGCTTGATTTTGGCCTTGAGAGACCCTGAATTGAAAACCCAGTGAGCCCGCAGAGACTTCAAACCTACAGAACTGGGTGTTGTTTTAAGCTGCTGGGTTGCAGTAACTTTTCACACAGCAATAGAAAATTAATACAGCAGATAATTCAGGCTGACCATCTTTCTCTGGAGAAGCTCCAGAAGCTAGACACCCTTCCCCCTTCACTCACATACAGAATAGACGTAAGATTGAAACTCAACCAACTAGACGTTGGCTCTTACGGTTTTATATTTGAGCACTTTACTCCAGGATGGTGAGAAGAGTCAGAAGCTAGGAATTACGATACAAAATTCTCATGAGACTCTTCCTGATTCTAGACAGTTGCTATACTCCTGATGGCTAGCCATTGCAGCAGGCTTCATCCTTGATCTAAACATGACCCTGCAGATATCCGCAGGAATGGCAAATTTCTGGATATACTTCCCAGTAATTCTATTTTGCTTAGATTATCAAGAGTTCTTTGCTGTTGCCTATTAAGAAATAAGCCAACTGATGGAAATGCTGAACAAAATATAACCCAATTATTTTCCAAATCTTTTAGTCACATTCTGCAACCAAACCAATTTCTTTCCAACCTCATTTGCTTAATGGAATATTTCATGGCCTCATAGTGCCAGTACAAATCTCTGTCAGGGCCAGCCCCATCTGTTTAGTTTCTACCCACTGATTTCTGGGGCTAATATCTGATAGTCTTGGGGAAATGAGAATCAGGTGTAGTGGTCATGTTGGACATTTAGGAATAGTGGATTAGCCAGTATTTATCACTTTTTTCATTAGGTAGAGTCTGAAAGAGTATTTCTGTTATTTTGAGGCAACATCTCCTAACCCAATAATATAGTTCTACTAAAAGCTGTTAACCCCAGTATCTCTCAATCCTGTTCACTCTGTAGGCATGTGACCAAGGCTGAACCAATCATATAACCCAGTTTTCTAGTCCTTCGTTTGATTCAGAGATGTACACGTGACCCCACCCTGGACAATCAGAATCATTCCCCAGCATTTTTCTCAATGAAGCATGTTCAAACGTACATATTTCATCTACTTTGAAATGATTGCAAATAGTATTATATCTTAAATTTTGGTTTCCATAAGTTCATTGTTAGTGTATAACAAAGTGATTTATTGTGATTTGTTTTTGTGTGTGGCATTGATTTGTTCTAGAAGTTTTTGTAGATTCTTTGGGCTTTTCAAAATAGACAATCATCTGCAAATAAGGGCGGTTTTATTTCTTCCTTTTAAGTAAATATGCAGGCCTTTTGTTTTTTTTTCTTGCCTGATTGCAGTGGCTAGAATTACCAGTATCATGTTGAATAAGAATGATTAGAGTGGACATCCTCATCTTGATGCCAATCTGAGAGGGAAAACACTCAGTCTTTCACCATCACATGTGATATTAGCTTTCAGATGTTTGTAGATCCTTTTTATTTATTTCTAATTTGCTAAGGACTTTATTTTTATTTTAATCATGAATGGTTATTGGAATAAGTGGATTTTTTTTTTCCAGAGGGCAGGAGGTGAGGCAGAGGGAGAGGGAGAGAGAGAATCTTTAGAAGGCTCTATGCCCAGTGCAGAGCCTGATGCCAGGCTCAGTCTCACAACCCTGAGATCATAACCTGAGCAGAAATTGAGAGTTGGACACTTAACTGACTGAGCCACCCAGACAGCCTGTGGATTTTTTTTTTTAACTTGGTTCTCGGTTTCTTGCTAGAATGAGAATCTTTTCCTGAATTTTAGGACATAAGCTTCTCCCTTTTATGTATGCTTGCCCATTTTCCTGGACTAGGGGCTGGAGTATGCTTCTACTATCCACTGTGCCATCAAAAAACAATCATTTGGTTGTCTTCCAGGCCCTCAGGATACAAAAATGTATAATATATGAGGCCTGTTTTTAAGGGACTGATAGACGAATGGGGGAAATGAGAATGATATTAGAATGTATGCTTTAGGTAGATGTCATGAGACAGTGTGCAATGGTGGGCACAGCACATTAATATGGCTCTGAAGGATTAGTGTAGGCATTTTGGAGGCTTAAATACTTACACTGAGTTTTAAACATAAGTGTGGTCTAGCCAGAAAAAAAAGAATAGAAGGAAGATGGCAGGAAGCGAGGGAAGGTATTTTATGCATCACAACTGGCTTCAAGCCTTACAGAACTAAGATTTGGATTTGAAAAGGGACATGCAAATGTCTAGGTTGCAACAAAAATAGGTTAAAGTAAAAATGAAGTAGTTCTTGACAGCAAAGGATATTCAATAATGAAATTGTGCTATTATTGGAGTTAGAATTAAATAGATCTTGGAGACCTTTTAAAAGAAAAGAGATACCTTTTGAATGCTTTAGCTCTAGACCTACACCAAAAGCTGAGACAGAAATATAATGATACAGTTAGTATTTTAAATAGCTCAAAGCACTTTCATGGACATTATTAGATTGCAGACATCTAAAATTACTGAGCCCTACCCAGTCTTTACACTTCCCCTCTCTAAATTCCCATCCTACCATAATCATGAACTCATTCTCAAGAAAAACAAAAATGTCTGTAGGCAGCAGGTAAGCAACCTGAACGATTCCATTCAGCCAAGGTAAATGAGAGGAGATGATATTTCCCACAAAATGGTATAACCTAACCTCCTGGGAGTTATTTGGCCATTAGTTGTTAGGTTATTGGAATTTATTTCCTCAACCTAAGTACAGTTGTTTTTTTTTTTTAACTCAATAATTACTGGCAATAAAGACAGAAATGAATGAAGCCCACATTGCAAACCTAATTTGGGTAATTCTATTGAAGAGAATCTTCAAAATAGCAGGTAAATATGAGAGCATAAAAAGGCATTATTATTTGGCTAATATACTCATTGATTTTCTACTGTGTGGCAGTCATTGTGCTAAGAACTGTAGGGAGTACAGACAAAGCTGACCCTGTGTACTTCTTGCAAGAAATGTGAGGTGAAAAATTATTATGTATGAAAGGCCCAAGTACAACACTAGAGGAGACAGAAAGGGAGGTGAGAAGTGTATTATCAGGAACTGAGGAGGTGACAGAGGACTGCTGTACAGCAGAGCAAAGAGACTTGGTTAAATGTGTGGGCAGGGCAAGCACAACATGCTTAGAGAATTCAGTTTGGTTAGAATGTAATGTTTAAGAGATCAGTAGTGAGAATAATACTTTTAGTGCTGTATTGAAATACACAGACACTACTCTGAGGCTGTAGGGGACTTGGTATCCTGTAAGTCAGGCTTCAAAAGCCGGGTTATTCTCCTATCCTCTTCCTGTAGGAGTCAGATCTTCAGTCCCTTGCCTTGGTTATTCCTTAAGCAGATGTCTGTTTGGCCAATTGGTGATTCTCATCTTTTTTTTTTTTTAAATATTATAATGCAAATACTTTGAAAAATATGTAGTTTATAAGACAATTTTACTTTGTATTGCTAACTAACATTCTATATTTCTGGGCCTATGATTCAGGAGACTTGAAGTTCCAGTAATTAGAAGTGTCTTGATTAAACTTCAAGGCCTAGTTCTGTTATGTTGAGGTGAAGATGTTTTTTATTTTATTTTATTATTTTATTTTATTTTATTTTATTTTATTTATTTTATTTTATTATTTTATTTTATTTTATTTTATTATTTATTTTATTTTATAAGATTTTTATTTATTTATTTGAGGTAGGAGAGAGAAAGAGAGCATGAGTTGGGAGGAAGAGCAGAGGGAGAGGGAAAAGTAGACTCCCCACTGAGCAGAGAGCCCAACACAGGACTAGATCCCAGAACTCTGAGATTATGACCTGAACCAAAGGCAGATGCTTCACTGACTCAGCTCCCAGGTACCCCGAGTTGAAGATATTTAGTAGGCATTGAACTAGGATGTCATTTACTGTTCTACTAGTATTCTTCAGCTTTTGTCATATACATACCAACCAATATATAGTCATTCTCTCAGTAATTCACTTTCCATTGCTTATGATTAATCTCTCCAACCTAGATATAAGTAATAACTCAATGCCATTTTTATATTTAAATCATAAGTATGCCTTTCTTAGACTTGTTTGGGGACACTAGGGAGACAGAGATATGTGAACCAATTACATTTCCTCCCTGATTTTTGCAAACACGTGACCCAAGAAGAGTTAAGCATTCTGGAAGAAGTCAGGACTAAAATATCATGAGTCAGTACTGCCTTCAAAAAGTGAAAGCCATGAGTGGGTCAAGGCCCAAGAGAGTTAATAGGGCTAATACAGCATCTGCACATCTTCCAGTGCCTAAACTATGTTTCTTTGTTCCTAAGGAGCTGTACTTAATGATTATTTCATCATTTTTTTATAAATATTCTCCACACAGAATGTTGTTCCTTGAGATAAAATTAATGATACCAAAATCTTAGCTCACTGGGTAAAGAATATGAATGTAGGTCCCTGGAGATGAGAGGATTTTGTCTTCCAGGTAAGAGGTTGGAGCAGACTGGGATGGTGATCATTGTGTCCCAGGAAGAGAAATTAGTTGATGCAAAACAGGAAGATGCTTGAATGGAGAGTAATTTGGGGAGTGTGAGGGCAGTGGAAGGGAGTTACTGTTGGTGGTTTGTTCTCAAGCTAGGAGGTCACAGAACTTCAAGGTCAGAGTTGACCTCATTCCTAGTAGTGATAGGATTGTACTGAGAATAAGAGGAAGCCACAGGGAAGGGAGAAAAATGGGTCAAAAGCCAAACAAACAAATCAACCAACCAACCTGGGAAGAGCTCAGAAAAGAGAAGAAATGGGAATAGAAAGAGAAGAGACAGGATCTTCAATTCCAAAACCTTGCCCTTACTGTGCATTATATCCTATCTTTGGATACTGTAACTATGCTTAAAGCTTCCCTACCCTGCCTCCATGCCTCCATCCCATTACCATACATACATACTCACCAGTTACTTGTGCTACTTTGAATGAATGAATCTTCCTTCTACAACCACAGTACTGCCACCCACATAAACCTGGACTGAATCCAGTTTAGCTCATCTAGGTTAGCTCATCATCCGTCATGCTAAGAGGTTTGGACTATACCCTGCAAGCAGGCTTCTAGGCTAGGGCTTACTTTCTCCCAACATTTTGTTATGAAAAATTGGAAGCATGTAGTAAACGTGGAAGGATTTTCAGTAAATACCCATATACCTAACGCCGCTATTGTACCATTAATATTTTATCATACTTGCTTTATCAAATGTCTGTCCATCCCTTTTCCCATCTATCTTATTTTTAGCACATTTCAAAATAGATTGAAGATACCCATATGTTTTCACCTAAATGCTTTAGCATGCAAATCATTATCAGAGTTTGATATTTATTTATAATTTTGATGTAAGATGTACATACAACAAAGTGCACAATTTTATATACCTCTGTGATCAAACCCTTATCCAGATTAAAGTATTGTGTTACTCCATCGGAAAGCCCTCTCATGGCATTTACCAGGCAATCTCTCTCCCCATGCTGCAGAGACAGCCAATATCTTCATTATGCTTCTCTCTAGATTTGTTTGCCTTTATTACAATTTCATATGAATGAAGTTACACAGTATGTGCTCTTTTGTATAAAGCTTTCTTCACGCAGAAAGATGTTTTGAGAATCACCCATACTGTTGCATGATACTTCATTTCATTTTACTGGTGAGCAAATACCGGTTTTATCCATTCTCCTACTCGATACACATGTGCACTGCTTCCAGTTTGGAGCTTTTAGGACTAAAGCTCTCAGGAAATTCTCGTACAAGTCTTTATGCGAACATAGGTTTTCATTTCTTCTGGGTATATACTCAGAAATGGAATTGCTGAGTGAGAGGGTAGGTATAGGAATATGTTCACTATTGAAAGAAAATGCAGAGTTTTTAAAAATAATTATAACATTTATATTCCCATATATATATATATATATATATATATATATATATATATATATATAAAACAGTTCCACTTGCTCTGCAATAACACCAGCCTTTGGTGTTGTCACTCTTTCTAATTTTAGTCATTCTAGTGGATATATCATAGAATCTTAGTGTTTTGAGTTTTTAATCCTTGATTACTAATGTTGTTGAGAACTTTTTCCTGTGCTTATTGGCCAATTGTGTATTTTCTTTTGTAAAATATCTATTTTTTTCTCATTTTTATTGGATTGCTATTCATTTTTATAGTGGAGTCTGATGATATATAGAAGTCTTATTTTTTAAAGGTTTATTTATTTGTTTTAGAGAGAGAAGGAGAGAAAGCATGCATGCACGGGGTGAAGCAGGCTATGGGGGAGCAGAGAGAGAGAGAGGGAGAGAGAATCTCAAGCAGACTCTCTGATGAGTGCAGAGATCATGACCTGAGCTGAAACCAGGAGCTGATGCTTAACCGACTGCACCACCCAATTACCCCTGTTTTAATTACCCTGTTTTAAATGATGATATCTAATTGATCATTTTCATCTTTCATGGTTATTTCCTTTTTGTTGCTGTCTAAAAGACCTTTGTTCACCTGCAAGTCTTGAAGATATTCTCTTGTTTCCCTACAAAAGCTTTATTGTATTTTTGCTCTTATGTTTAGGTCTGTGATTCTTCATAAGCTAAGTTCTGTGTATAATGTGAAGTAGGAATTGATTTTTTTAAAAATGAATTTCTTATTATGCCAGCACCGTTTCTTGGGGGAAAGCATCTGTCTGTCTGTCTCTGTCTTCTACATTGGATTCCTTTGTTGCCTTTGTTGTAATGGTTTAGGTTCTTTATTCTGTTCCACTGACCCATATGCTAATCGTAATTTTACCATTGCACCATCTTGATTACTACAGTATTATAGTGAGTTTTGAAATTAAGTAGTAGAAGTCTTGTAACTTTATTCTTTTTCAAGACTGTTACATTCCTGATCCCTTATACTTCCATATAAATTTAGAATCAGCTTGTCAACTTCTATGAAACAATCTGCTGGAATTACTCGAGGAGAATCGACATCTTAACAATATTGAGCTTTCCAGTGCATGAACATGTTATATCTTGTTTATATCTTATTATAGGTGTTCTTTAATTAACCTCATATGTGTTGTGTAGGTTTCTGTGCATAGCTCCTACATAACTCTTATTGGAAGTATTCCCAATTTTTCTTTAAATGATCCCATTGTAAATATAACTGTTTTATTTTAAATTCCTTTTTTTTTGTTATAGTGTATAAAAATTCTATTGATTTTTGGATTACTCTTTTATCCTAAACCTTGCTTTAATTCATTTACTCACTCTAAGAGCTATTTTTTTAATTACTTAGGATTTTTAATGTAAATAATCATGTCATCTGACTCATTTGATACAATGACGCACCATCTTTTTCTGTCCTCAATAGAAATGCATTCCTGAAAGGAGAAGAAAGGATATTGTAAGAAATGGAGTTTAGAATCATTAGATAGATATTCAGGTTCTTTTTCTCTTTAAAAAGAATTTCTCTGAATTGGGTAACAGAATTAGACAGAAGAAATCAAGGAATCTACTCCCTCTTCATCTGAGGAATCAAACAGATTTCTTATTCACATCTTATAACTTACAAAAGGGAGAAAGAGTACCTTTTAAAGCTCCCTTTTCTCTTGAACCCCTGAAAGCCAGTCATGTTTCTAGACTCTCCCTTCCAGAGCAGAATTTCTGGCTATATAATCTTGGGTAGATAACTTTATTCCCATTGAATGAAATTTCTTACTGATAGGACGGCAAGAAAAAGTAAACTACAGAAATAGAAAATACAACAACTACCCGTTAAGTGCCGCTTGAGTTTAAAAGTAAAGACATCAGAGGAGCTCAGTTGGCAAAGGTCAGTTGCCTGGTCATGCAAGTCCCCAAGGGGCGCCACAACCTTGGCGGGTCAAAATCCATTCAGAGACCTTCCCTTGATTGGCCAATCTCAGAGACTCATTCTTAAAAGTGTTTTGGAGTTTTATCAGATTCAGGAATGGTGGTTCACACTAACGAAGCTTAGAAGAGACCTATGAATAAAACCAGAATAACAATGTACTAATTTACACTGAGAAATATAAATCTAACGTAAATTGAGTTTTATGTCAGCCTGGGTGGTACATTTTCTCCCAATAGGCCCAATAAGTAGAAAGATAAATTAGCAGGAAGCATCCCTCATCAGCACAGGATTGAAGCAAGGCAGATGAGTCTATAGGATGCAGATACTTAATTGCTTCAGTTTAATAGACCCTGAGTATCCATCTCCATAAGTGGCACACACCCGCAACTTCAACCAGCAGATGATATTTTTAGGCCAGAGAATATTCCTTCCCACGCAGAGCGAGTGTGATGACTGCTCTATATCTCCACTGAAGAACACTTCCAACCAATTTCTACGCATCTTTTTTATAGTTAGGTTTCTACCTTCCATTAGATCACTAAACTGATTTGGAACAATTCTGTATTTTTAAAGTCGCTTGGCTTTTTCTTGTTCATACTAATCATGGGGCTACACATCAGTAAAGCATTTGATCTACCTTGTTTCAAAGTTCTTATTTTCTTCGGAGTGTTTGGATTTACAGCCAGTTGAAAGCAAGGCACAGTTCTTGGAATGTCCTGTAAATTCTTATTGAATCTTCAGAATGGTCCCAAGAGGGAGATGTCGTTACTGAATTTTTCTTTTTGCAGGCATGATGACCGAGACTTAGAGAATTTAGCTGATTTTTCCATTGTCGGTTGAGACAAGTATAGATACACATGTACACATATATGTGTTTACACAGTGGGCGCCTGTTATGTGCCGGAAATGGCAGAAATGATGGGGTAATAAACGTCCTGTCCTTACTGTCTTAAAATAGTGAGATGTAAACAATAACACTGAAATTTAAACATGTGAGACATTTTGCAAACTCCGCCATGCTATGTCAATGTTGGTAAGCTTTGTTCCATCTGAGGCTCATTTTGTGTAATGACTTAATGAATGTATGAATGAATGAATGGCGAGGCACTATCTTTAGCATTGCTTCTCTCTATAAATAAAGGGAAAGCAAAGTTGAATAAGTATGTTCAAATTTTTGGAAATTTCAAATGACCAAGGTCCCAGTTGTTGCAACTTTTAATGAATTCCAGCAGTGTTCTGGCATTGTGCAGGAGACAGAGGAGATGACCCAGACTAACAGACACACCATCAAAGTGGGACAAAGGCCATCAAGATAACAGAAGGAGAAGGTGAATATCTTGTTCCAAGAGGAAACAGCTGGAGTTGGTTTCTGAATGCTAAACAGTTTTGAGTTTCTCTTTGATTCAAGAAAGCTAAATCCTTACAACTTCAACTTTGAGATGTGTTCTGAACATCCATAAGACCCACAAACTGAGTTGGGAATCTCCTGTGGAGAGGTTTCCTTGGGTTATTTTCTTAACTCCTCTCTTCTGCATCGGTTTGCCGATGTAAGAGAAATGGCCTTTGTCTGATATTTTCTTCTCTGATCCTAGCACAATGCTAGAGGGGCAAAGGTCTTGCAACATATAAAGGAAAAATATAAGATAGACTGACTGGTAAGATGTTTCAGTTTAAAACAACATCAATAGGTTCCATTTATTTGGTTCTCAATATATACTAGATATTGTGATAAGCACCTAATATAGTGTCTTATTTTAACATTAAGTCCACTCTACTGTAGGTGGGTGGGCTACCATGGTCTCCATGGCATGGGTGAGAACACGGAGGTCTGGAGAGGAATAGCGACTTACCCAAATTCGGTAACTTCTGAGCGAGAATTTAAATGCAGTCATAGAAAGTTCTTAAAAGTCCAAGGACTTAACTGCTCCTCAACACTGCCCCTTTCAGGTAAGGGCTCACAGACTGCATTTGCCACAAAACTTCCTTCTTGGACCTGGCCTAATAGATTGTCCCTTTTACCTGTGCCTTCTCGAGTATCTCTCTCTCTTTTTAAAAAATATTTTATTTATTTATTCACGAGAGTATGTGCACAGAGAGAAAATGAGGCAGAGACACAGGCAGAGGGAGACACAGACTCCTCACAGGGAGCCCGATGTAGGATTCGATCCCGGTCTCCAGGGTCACACCCTGGGCTGAAGGCGGCACTAAACCACTGAGCCACCCAGGCTGCCTTCAAGTATCTCTTTTGACTCTACTAGAGCATTAAACATTTAGTGTTATTTTAGGTGTCAAAATTCGTATTTCTGTACTAGATTCTCTTCTCCTTGAAGGCAAGGGTAATCGCTAAACCAGTTCATTCCACCATGGTTGCATAAGGCCTTATTCAAGACTGTCTTTAGTGAGTGTTGGCTGAATTGAAGGTCATCTGTATTCTTGATGAAGATTTAGTAGTACATAAGCTAACATGAAAATGTCATGGGTTACCTGTTTCATGAATTTTTCTAAGATCATCAATCATAAATGTGTGCTAATTCATTAGCAGGGTAGCCTTGCCCATATCTGTTATAAACAAAGAGCAGGAGCAATTATTGCACATCTACTATACTCTTATTATTTTATTATACTCTATGGGAAGGTATAATGACTCTCCTAAAAGAATTTATAGTCTTATGGAAAAGAGCAGAAAACCACACTTCTTAAGGAATAGGAGTGCGTGCCTTTGTATTTTCAGGGCCTATCAAATGCTCTGTCCTAGATAAATGCTCAGTTCAAGTTTGTTGACTGACATTTAAAAACAGAGGAGTGGTGTCAACAAGATGGCCAAATATGTCCCTCCCCCCCCCCCTCTTTTTATAATGCAATACACATTTGCCTTTTATAATACAAATTTGCCTTCCACAATCATAATTTAACATCCAATGACAGACAAAAGTGCCCTTATGGGAGCTTTGGGATTCAGGGGAGGAATTTTGGAGTCCAGAGGGAGGAGCGTGGCTTTTAGAAGCCCGAAGGCAGACCCAGGCGGCTGCCTCGCTGACCCGTGGGCACAGCTACAGACCTGGAAATAGCTCTCTACTCCTGAAAACTCAACTATAGCCCGGTACCGTATGCCGGGGACACAGAAGGAGTCATGCCCACCCATGCACCAGGTAATAGGCATGCAGACCTCTGTCCTGGCTGGGGGCCCTGATGTGGCCTACGAAGTGCCCAGCCTCTTTGAACCACCATCCAGCCACCAACCCCTGGAAATAAGCCCTCCAAACTTGGGCAGACTCTGGATCTGAAAGGTCCCTGTAACTGGGCTCCAGCCTGTTACAGCCACAGTCTATGAACAGTCCTGTGGTGCAGGGACCAGGATGGACTCCTATCTGTTCCCATGGAGATCCAGAAAGGACCTTATCTGCGCGTTCAGCCCCATTACAGCCGCACTTTGCTGGAAGCCCTGAGGGTCCTCCCCAAGGGAGACACTCATGTCTGCAATCCCCAGCATTCTGAAAGGGTCCTATATTTGGAACCGGCCCTATCAAAGCTGTGGTGCACTGACAGACCTGGCAGCCCAGGGACCAGGCAGGAGGCACCCCTGTCTGCCTCTCTGCACTCTAAGCGGTCTTGAAAGGGCCCTATGCTTAGTTCCAGCCCTCCCAGCCAGTCTATGAGCTGGCCCAGGAGTACTCCAGCTCCACACCCAGAGATCTTGAAGATGCCTTACACTCAGTTCTAGTCCCTCCCAGCTGTAGTCTGTGAGCAGCCCTTCCACCCTAGACACCAGGTGGAAGACACCCCCATCTGTAGATGCCTCCAGGCGATCCAAAGATGGCTCTGTACTCAGCTCCAGCCCCTACAGCCACAGACAGGGACCAGTACAGCCCCCTCCGGGACCTGATGGGTGACACACCCTTCCCTGCCTCCAGAGCCACATCTGCAGACTTCAAGCTTGGTTATGAAACCTGATATAGCCCAAGAGCTCTGTTCCAGTGCTTCTTGGCTGATAGTCCAGAGCTAATCCTGCCCACAGGGTACATCCAGTGATTAGAGAGCAGCCCTCCCAGGAAATTGGTGGGACCCACACCCATCTGCACGTCTTGTCAGAGGCTGTGGGACCCAACTGAGGACTCTGAAACAGACACTTGTCTCACTGTCACCCTACCAAAGTACCAGAGTCCTATCCACCCAGGGACCAGACGGGACCCACACTCACCTGAGCCCCTAATTAGAAGACCACCAACCGCAGACCCCAGGGTAGACCCAATGACAGACTTGTAACCAGTTCCAATCCAGCATAGCTGAAATTCTGGCTGTAATCCCTTCAACCTGGAGACAGATGAGAGAAGGTTTCTACTTGCTGAAACCACCCAGTAAAGACTGGAAGTGGTGTTTGAAAATAGATGAAAACAAACAAACGAACAACAAACTCTGAAGCTGGCGAATATTAATGATAGGACTGAAAAATGGCTCTGTGTGTATGTGTGTGTATGTGTATCCAATTACCATGTTGCAGAACTTAAAAACTTAAATTTACACAATATTTCAATTATATCTTAATAAAGCTAGGAGGAGAAACACACAACCAAGCTCAATTCTAGATCTTTAAAACGCCCTTTCTAAGCATGACTTTCTCAGTTTGCAACAGATAGAAAATCCAGCTCAATCTTCTGTATGAAGTTGTCCTTATTTCCTGTTCAATCCCATCTGAATTAATCTACTTTATGTTTCTCTGAATCCACAGGGCTCATTTCCTTTGACTTGGAAGGCCCCAGTTTCCTAGAATGAGACTTTGTTCAGAAGACCAGTGCCTTCTAAGGAATTAACATGTAAGAAACAGGGCTATAGAGAAAGTCAACCGACATAAAAATGTCACTCTACAAAATGGGCTGATTAAATAGTAAAAGGTCATTAATTCAGATTCTGTTAGAATTCAATCTAAGCTGAGTGAAATTTATTTTCCTATGCCTGTGAACACATGATTTGGCAAGAGAAATAGTGTGGTAATATTCGAGGAATATATATTTTAAAAATGGACAAGATGCTTCCAATTATACTTTACCTGCAATAGTCATAATGCCACCAGCAATTCACTCATGTATTTTTATTGGATCATAGTCCCTAAAAACCCTCAAAAGCCAGCACCTTATTTATCTAGTTATTTATTTATACACTGTCTAGTTCCACAAGGAATTTGAAGTGGCCAACATAATTTTTTTAGCCCAATTCAATTGAGCACCATATATTTGTAGATTTTATTACAAAGAACACCTGCATGTCTGTCTCAATTCACACAGCACAGTCATCTGAAGGAGGTAGGAGAGTTTATAGGGCCCATTTCATAAGTGAAGAGACCTTGACTTGTCTAAGCTAATCCTATGGATGGTCAGTGGGACATGTAGGCACACGCCTGTGAGGGCCACAGTCTGGAAACATCTCCATTGCACCGGCTGCCTCCCATAATTAGTATACATGCTTGAAAATAAAGGTCTGCTCTCCAAAACCCAAACAGACACCAAAATGGCACCTTCAATTCAGATGCCTCATTATCACAAATAATTTCTCTCAACATTAGGACCCCAGCCTTGAGTATGAGTAGCATCGAATCACAGAGATGGGGCGTGAAACTCAGGCTTAGAATGTTCGAGCATGAGCATCAGTGAAAGGTCAGACCCAGACATGAACTTGTCATAAACATCTCTCATTTCAATTCCTTCTTCACCAGCCCAGACGCTGCTGTCATCCAAGCTCTTCTTAAGCCCTTCTTACCTATGCAAGGAGCTGCTGCAACAGCCTACCAGCTGGACCCTCCCTGGACCCAGGGCCTTTTCCACTGGAATTAACCCTGCTTACTTCCATTTTTTTTTTTTTTCCTTTTTTCCGTAGAGATCTAATCAAATCACCTCCTCCTGCTTAAATACCTTTTCTCTTCATATTGGGTTATAGGACATAGTAAAATTTCCTTACCTTGGAATGTGAAATCCGTGAGGGTCTGGTCCCACAGTAACTTCCTTTTCCATGCTGCTCTCCAGATGCCATGTGCTTCTTTAATGTGGGTGTTTAGTTATTCTTTGGGCATTTTATATTCCTTCCTCGTGCCCTATTTGTTCACAAGGCAGGTCCTATTACCTTGGAGGTCCTTTTCCCTTATCCTACTTTTTAACTGCAAAATCTCTTTGCAGCCTTTAGGATGCAGTTGAAATGACATCTCCTTATCCTTAAGGAAAACTTTACTGATTCCCCAGGCAACATCATAAACTATTCATTGTGTTCGCAGGAAAAAGAAATTAATGGAGCATCATTCACCGTTTCCTTGGATTTGTTTACAGGTGTCTCACATTAAGCAACTACGCATGAAAAAGATTAACTTAAGAAAAAAATCAGATGTGTATTCAAAACACGTGCATAACAGTTTTTCCATTCTTTATATAAGTGAAAAATGCAACGATCATATGTCCAAAAATTGGACAGTGGTTGGTTTGATAAAATCTTTCTTTGTAACCATAAGTTCACCCTTAAGTGTCTTATCTAGTCTCATACCTTTTAAATCCATGTAAATGTCAGCAACTCCTAATTGTACGCCTCCAGCTTGGATCTTTCCTCTCCATCCAACTGCTTCTTTGAGATTCCTACTCAAATGTGCCACATAGATCTCAAACTTAACATGATCAAGAGTGAATTCCCGATATTCCCTCACAACCCCGTTGCACCCCGGTGACCTTCCCCATCTCAGTTGGTGGTACTTGTCTCCTTCTACTGACTTAGGCCACATACCTTGGGCCCTGGACACCTCTCGTTCTCCTACTCATCATATCCCATCCATCGGCAAACCTCTCACTGACACCTTTAAATACCTTCAAATACACACCTGTATTGATCTTTTCTCCCCACCTCCATGGCTGTCACGTTCACCCAAGATATTTCTTGCCTAGATAACTTCAGTAACCTCTTAAAATGGTTTTCCATATTCTACCCCTGTACTTTTCTATCTACTCTCAACCAATGGAGCTATCCCTTAAAAATAAAATCCAGATCTTTCCCTTCTCTGCTCCAGATTCTCACAACCTTTCTATATCACTTATAGGGAGATCTAAAGTCCTTGTGTTGGCCTGCCAGGCCCATATAATCTGAGCGTTACTTCCACCTCCATTTACCCCTGTGTTCTCCCCTTTGCTTAATTGGCTCCAACCATGTTGGCTTCCTTTCTGTTACTGAAACGTGCCAGACCCTCTTCTCCACCCTGTTTGCACTTTGACACTCCCTCCGCCTGGACAACTGTGTTCTTCCTCCAAGTATCTGCGTGGCTCACTCCCCCACCTACTCTTTGTCTCACATTTACCTTCTGCGTGGTGGCCATCCTGCATTCCTGGCCCTCCCATCTCAATTTGCACTCTTCAGCTCTTGAGGTTTTCCTGTGCCTTTACCTGATGCAGTTTTCATCTCACTACGTAATATAGTAGTGGTTTTACTTTTTATCTTCTTCACTGCCTTTCTGTGCACTAGAAACTAGGTTTCCTAAAGGTGGGGATTTTTGTCCGATTTCTCTCTGTATTCCTAGCATTTCAAACAGTGCTGGATACAATAAATAATTGTCAAAAGAAGAAAAAGAAAGGAAGAAAGGGAGGGAAATCTATCTATTATATTTATTGTTATGAGGTTACTCATAAGAATGAGGCTGATTTATACTAATGGTAAGGAAATCTTTCCAAAATATGTTACAGGGAGAAACTAGATTGCAGAATGGTATGCATAATATTATTCCAGTTTTTTAATGTAGATAATTTTATAAGGTTGTAGATATATAAAATGAAGGCCGAGAAGGGCATATGCCAGTAAATAGCGGTTGTCTCTGGAGGTGGTATAAGATGGCACTTACCATCTTTGTTTTGCATTTCTGTATAATTTGCATTTAAAAATATGTATTAAAATTTTAACAGTGGAAATTTGATATTCAATGATGGTGTAGATACATATTTTTTGCACATTGAAAGCTGTTTATAATACACTCATCATGCTGAAGAGCAGTTTAGAGAATAGTAATAACGTAAGCATCAATGTTCAATTTGGAAATCCACATACCCCTCAAATTAAATGTATTTTTTTCATATTTGTTGCCAAAACACATTTGGTCACAAAACCTAACCTGAGCTGACATGAGTTTATTTTTAAGCTTTAGCATCATATAATGTGAATATTCATGATTTTTACTAATTCTGCCCTAGACCTGCTATGGGTGATATGTCATATAATAAATATGCTCCAAATTAACTTTCTAAAATCTAAACACATTTTGAAATGCATCTAACCTCAAGGTTTTTTACGTAAGGCATTTTGGACATATTTTACATATTTTCACACCAAAACTATTATTTTTGATTGGTATGATTTTGATTACATTTTTTTCCTGTTTTTGCTCAGTTGAATCTGGTACATTTTTTTACTTTCCACAGGAAACTTCTTGTGCAATAAGTCTGCAATAGAACTTCTTGTGTAATAAATAAAATAATGTATCATTTAAATTAAATTAAAACTTTAGGTAGCATATAACAGGCACGGGACAAAGTGTTTTAAAATTGAGAGAGCTCTTGCCTTAGCTGAGTGTGGCTTTGCATTTTGCCTCCGGAAACTAAGCAATCCTGAGGTTTTGTTGACTAGGCCTCCAGGTAAGGGAGAGTTAACTTATTAGATTATACAAAAACGGGTGATTTTGGATGAGATGGGGATATAGGAGAGGACATATTCCAAGAATAGTCTGGGACAGGCCCTGCCCCAGGGACAGCGACTGGAGTGTTGACAGACACACAGCCATGGCCGGGTTTGTGGCATTTCGGTGTAGGGCACCAGCATTTCCCGCGTCCCAGGGCTGAGGCCTGGATCCCCTAAAGACAGGAGGGAGTGCTGCTGATATTAATAGAAGGAGCATGTTCTTTTCCTGTTCAGCTATTTAAAGAAATGTTCAGCTGCAAGGTGTGCTGATTTATGCAGCTTATCTTCTTCAACCCAGATAGAGCTCACTGCTTCTCCCTCCCATTACATCTCCCACTTAATGGATCTATAACTGACTTTCATTTTGTGACATAAAAATTTACAAGAAAGAGGGTGTGTGTGGAGGGGGGGGCACGGTTATTGTTTCTAGGTGCTGCTGATCACACTTGTGTGGGGTCTGAACACCCTTAATTGGGTTCTTGGCTATAAAGGCCTCGTAAACAAATTTAGAAGACAATCAGGCAACGTTGAAGGAGAGGTGGGAAATTATTGTCACCAATGAGGTGACCTTAGATCGTAATAAAAATGATTCTTTGTGGGGATTAGAAATGCAACCAGCTCCTCAGGAACGGCTTCGAGATGGGGCCAGCTAAAATGTAACAGAATCAGACCCCAAAATGAATGCAGTATGCAGTTTGGACTTTGGGTTTTTAAAGAATAGTCTCACATCTGTTTCTTGACATCTTGCAGTCTTCAAGGCGCAGTTCAATAATTGTTTCCTCCTTGAAGTCTTCCCAAATTCCCACCACTTGGAATTAATTTCCGCTTTCTCTCAATAATAGCTGTTTATGCTTTCTGCATCTATTAGACTATTTATTATACTTTTCCCACTGTCTGACTCTAAAATGATAGTGTTTACTATGGAGTTTCTCAAACTTTAGTTATCTATGCATTTGTTTGAGATATTTAGCCAAATCTAAATATCTAAACATGCTGTCCGTGTTTCATTTACTTAATATTCTCTTTATATTTACTAACTTCTTTTTAAGACTTAAAAAAAAATGTTTTATTTGAGAGAGAGAAAGAAAAAAGGAGAGAGAGATGGCACGAGCAAGGGGAGGGGCAGAGAGAGAGGCTGACTCCTCGCCAAGCGGGGAGCCCGATGTGGGGCTTATCCCAGGACCTGAGCCAAAGGCAAACACTAACCAACCGAGCAACCCAGGGGCCCCATATTTGCTAACTTTTAAACACATTTCTTCTTTAAACTCATCCTAAACAATAACACCTATGAAATACAAGTGTTACTGTAATTATACACGTGCATATATATGTACGTATATTTGAAAGCTTATCAAAATACATATATAACCGTGAAAATTTAAAAATATTTTAATGTATCACCTCAAATCATTTAGAATGTCATCAGTAGCTCATATACTACATACTAAATTCGTACCAATCTTTGCAAAACACTGACCCATTTTGCCTTGTGGGGTCCTAGGGTATAGGAACCATGTTCTCCACGATGCAATGTAGTTGGCATTTTTTTGCTGAACGCCCACTCTATGCAAGTTAGTGTGCTAGAGCACTGGACTCTCAGCATTCAAGACAAATAATAGTCTAATATTATAACATTTTGATATGGTTCTAAAATATAAAATATTGAAAAAGTCAAAATGAATGCCAAGCTTCCACAATGAACAAAACATAAAGACAGCATCAACTATACACCGAAATGATGATGTCTGATGTCAAAGGCTTATTGAGGAAATTGTAGGAAGTAACATATTAAGCATCTACTCTGTTTTCCTCCAAAGCCCGTGCTTTCTCATTTTGCACTGTAGTCGTGGAGGCCTTATTTTTACATTTGCATGTTTTCCCGATGGAACTTGTCTAGAGGAGCACTGTAACTCCCTGCCCACAGCTGGCTTCTCCCCAAAGGAGGAAGAGTCACACTTGAGTAATGAGGTAAAGAGTCTGCAGGTAGGTGCTCCTTGGAATATCACGCCTCCAGGTGTCCCTGTGAGTTAACCTCCCTGTCCCCTGCCCCCCTGCCTGTACCGAGCCGGGCAAGGGTAAATCTGGGGGTAAGGTTCTGCAGTACTGCTTTAGCAATAATAACCTATCTTCAATCCCGCCCGCCTTAACTTTGGGGACTATTTCCTTAATTACTTCTGAACTTAAAGGAAAGAAAAGCATCCTGTCGATTGGCCTCCTCAAACCATAGCACAGTAGCGCCTTCCTATTTTGAAGTGCTTTGCAAACTCCAAAACATTCGAATAAACATATGTTTGTTATATTTTTATGAGTTATCTGTAATATAAGTTCACGGCCATCCATACTATTTTATATGGAATTTGTACAAATACATAGCTTGGTTCCTGAGAAACAAAAGATGCTCAAGACACGTTATTTGTTTTCCTTTATCATGCCCTCCTCCCACCCCTACCTCTTAATTACCAGTGACATAATATCGTGGTGTTTTCTCTCTTTGGCCCATAGCTGCTGACTCCATTCCTCTCCCTTCATCCCCTGGCCCTCAAGGAAACATCAGGTTTAGCATGGTAATGTAATTAAGGCCATATTCCGCCTTCAGTCATCAATGTGCAAATGCTGTATGACTAATGAGACAGTCTTAACAGAGTCTCCTACACTGTATCCTCCAACCAGACTAAATAGGCATGGTTTCCTCAGCCCTGTTGTGACAGGAATGAAAATCTGTCCTACCCTTTGGGCTTCTGGCAGAGTCAGAAAAGTAAATAGAATCACTGTTATAATCATGGGCATTTTCAGAACATGTGCTCTAAGAAAAATAAACTTCGTTCCCTCCTATCTCTCTCCTCAACTACCTTGTTGCTTCCTTTCCGAAACCTGGACTGGGGTATCAGGAAGGGGATGATTCAGGTACTGAGCAGACACAGGGCCCTCAGGTGATACGCAGGCATTGATAAGGAACGGGACGGCCCTTGCAGGTGTCTGGGTGGAGATGAATGGCCAGAGTCAGGAGACTGGAGCAGGGCTGTGGTTCAGCTGGGCTTGGGCGTCCATCTCTTGCGTATAGGTCTGTGTTGTGTGCTTTCCAGATGGTGTTTTGTTTTGTTTTTTTCTTTCATAGACTAGAGATTATGGAAATGGCTACATGATAGGGCTCATGTAAGAATGAGGTGAGACCAAGCATTTGGACAGTTCATAGCATAACATAACACAATGCTGAGCATAAGTAGTAAATAAATATTAGTTCTTCTCTATATTTCAAAATCATAGACCTGGTCCTTTTGTGACTAATCCTGAGCATCCATTTCCCTACTAATTTTATATCCTTATGCGGCTTCGTTGGTCTGATCGCAAGAGTGATATGGCCTCATTGTTTCTCTCTTGTGCTCCTGGAGAAAAGCAAACAAATAAACATGAAATGGTTTTCTATTTGGTCTTCTTTTGACCTTCCCTAACAATTATCTCCAAAATACTGTAGGAGCGATCTTTCCAAAAAAGTTCGTGTCTCATTATAATGTTCTCCTGACTATACTCCTTCAATGCTTTTCCACTGTTATTAGGAAAAAGCAAAATCCTCGACATGATGTAAAATATCCTGCATGATCCAGCTCCTCCCCTCAAGCCATCTGTCTTGCCTTTTGTCTCCGGCCCTAACCATGCCTGTCTTTCCTTCTTAAGGTGACTCTTCTTTCTGTCATAGGGCCTTTGCATGTGCTCTTCACCAGACTTTCTCTAGTTAATATCTGTGTGTTTTTCACATCCATTTAGGCATCAATTGCTTCAGGAAATCTTTCTTGGCACCCTCTCCCCTACCCCAGATAATAATGTGTCCTTTGTGTGATATTATTATTATTAATTATTATTATTATTATTATTATTATTATTATCATTGCATGTATTTTTGTTTTTTGGAGTACTTACCTGAGTCAAGGAATTATATATAAGTGTGATTACTTTGCCTTCAGTCCCTTTCCATGAGTGTGGGGACCTTGTCTGTTGAACATGGGCTTACTTCCCTGGATCTGAAGTTGTTTGGAAGACACCGAACTACTGTTTTGTTAAGGTATGGTGCTCCATGAAAAATATTCGGAAAAGTTGTTGTTAAAAATGTATTAAATCATCTGCTTTTGATTGTCCAACCATCAAATCACCAAATACCTGAGATGTTCATTGGTTGAAGCCATGACAAAAGAGTTTAAAAGGAGGAGATCTGAGAATGGAAATACAATCAGGTGAGAGCTGGCAAAGTGTTGGCAGGAGCCCTCCATTCCCCTTTCTCTTCCCCCTGAAAACGTTTTTACTCAGTCCTAACACTTTGGCTAAGCACAGATCAGTCCTTCTCAGTGCAACTCTCCAACAGCTAGTTGAAACCTGTTGGCTAATCCTAGCACATATTTGAACTGTCAGATTCCTTTAATGGTGAACAATGATGAATATTATACTATCTGTGGTGGCAGACTCAGAAAATGATGGTTTGGCTTTTTTCAGGTTTGTTTTGAATTCCTCTGGTTTTTGTGAAGGCCCCTTAAGCCCATATTATCTAGAACAGCCATGAATCTATAACCAGAAATTGGATATGTCATTGAATAAATTAGCAGGGAATGAGTGAATATAATTGAGTCATATGGGAATAACAATTCTACCCTTAATTTTGACGTGATGTCCGAAATACCAGGCAGTATCAGCATGTCTGTCCCCTGGTTTATTCGAGTCAGTTGAGGGTCTGACCACACTTGGAAGGCCATATGAAATAGGACAGGAAAGAGAACATTCTAGCTTTCCCTTACCTAGTAGGAGCGTTTTTCCAGGACCCTGTTCCAGTTCAGATTCCCTGAGCATTTTCAACATCCTGGTGTCACACTAAACATGAGGGAAGTTCAATACGATGCATGTTACCTGGCCTTCCCGGTCTGCCCAGGCCTCTGTGATTCCAGGCAAAATGGACTATCCCGGCCGCTGGACTTTATTCCTATTCTATTAGGATTTGCCTCCTGCCATCAAACAGAAACACTCCTGATCCACAGCTGAGCTCCTGCAATCTTTTTGACAGCTTATCCACTACTCGGGTTTAATCTGCCCCAGGTAGATCAAAAAGAATTGATATGAATTTTTTGATTGGGTGCCTCTCTTTTTTCTCTCCATCTCTTTACCGTTCGGCAGCTGAAGGGGATCCATCATGATAATTTCCCGTTATTAGGTTTGAAGTGTTTTGAATGTGAAATGCCTTTTCACTTAGAAAGAATTGATGCCTATAACTTGTAATGTGTTAGCAGTTTGGTAGAGTGCTTGACAGCCCAAACTGCATTACAGGTAGCTAATCCCCATGGCTGAGCTCCATTAAAGAATAGATCGTATCTGTTAATACAGCCATAGAGTGTGGGTCATTGTGCTGAAAGGCAGTCTAGCTGCTGGGAGAAAGATTATTATGTGACTTTATTCTATTTTAAACTTGGAGAATGTATGGTAGATATACTAGTCATGATTGATTAAAGATACCAGAGGGGATTTTATGACTCTCCTGGTATGTGCCAGGTTTATAATTCCCACCAGGAAGAAAAATGTCCCCAATGGCTTAAACGAGACCAAGAGCAAATATCAAGCTATGGACAGCTACCCAGCTCCTGTACATTCTTCACTGTGACTTCACCCATATTTCATACAGTTCTTTGGAAAAGATGAGAGCCCGATGCCCTGTGATTCTTAATGTTTATTGAAAGTACCTCATAAAAGAAAAGTTTCCAGTCCAGTATTGTGGCCCTGGTCCAATGTGGGTTATTCTTTTTTTTTTTTTTTTTTTCTACTAGACCAGGAAAAGTAAGTACATTTCAATTCATGTGCCATATCTAATGGATAGGGAGTGAGAATCTTGTGGTTCTTTATAAAGGTCTGAGATCTGTGACAATAGGTACATGCCATGATTCACTAACAATGACCACCGTGGGCACACATGGGAAAGTAGAGGCCGGCGTAACACAAATTTGTCATCTTCGACATAGACGAACTCAAGCACAGCTTGACAACCATAATCTTAGGAGTAATTAAGAATATAATCAGGTTTATGGTTCTTGCCGATTCATATAATCTATAGAAAGGTGTTGTGGACTGAATACTTGTGTCTCCTTCAAATTCATATTCATATTCTAATTTTCAATGTGATGGTATTTGGAGGTCGATCTTTTAGGAAGTGATCGGATCATGAGGATGGCACCTTCAGGAATGGAATTAGCATCCTTACCAAAGAGACCCCATAGAGCTCCCTTGACCCTTCCACCACATGAAGGCACAGAGAGAAGACCATCTCTGACAGGAAATGGGCCCTCACTAGACATTGGATCTACTGGCACGTTGATCATGGATTTTCCAGGTCCAGAACCATGAGAAATAAATGTCTGTAGTTTAAGGCACAGTCTGTGGTATTTTTGTTATAGCAGCCCAAACAGACTAGCAGGATTAGAATTCCTGGAGTCTGGATTATCAAGTAGCACCCATTTCATTGTGTTAAATATAGTTTTTAGTATGCATAGCATTATTAATGGAACTCCATTAAAAACAGCCCATTCATCAGTTTCATTGAATCAGTTTCACTGAGCAGGCTTTTGTATAGTAACTTTGAAATTCCCTGAGAGAGCAGAGAAGTGCTGACCAGATGTCTGGCCTTAAAGAATATTCACATCATGGCAAGACACTAAATGCAGATGTGTGGAACAGTTCAATAAACCATCATACAGGACTCAGATAACAGAGTGTGAGTAATCTATGGTTTCATAAGCTACTTTATTATATGACCCACACAAGCGACTTCAGAGTCAACTCAGAGTTCCTTTGGGTGGAAAAGATGCTTCTCAAATTCCACTTAGTATGTATTTCTTATGAATCAGAGGTTGTTCAGTGATTTCTGTTGGTCTTTTTTAAGCTACTGGGGACATTTTTCTTCCTTTTTTAAAAATTTTTTATTTATTTATTCATTTTAATTTTTAATTTTTTTTGACATTTTTATTCCTGGTGGAAATTTTAAACCTGGCACATACCAGGAGAGTCATATAATCCTTACTGGGAAACTTTGGCCATTGAAGATTATTATATTTATCAAAGGTGCCTCATATTTTTAAACCATTTATTATTCAAGTATAATTAACATACAGCGTTATATTAGTTTTAGGTATACAATATGATTCAACAATTCTATACATTTCTCAGTGTCTATAAGTGTACTCTTAATCCCCTTTATCTATTTCATCCCTACTCTCTCCCTACTCACCTCCCTTCCGGCAGTCATTAGTTTGTTTTCAATTTATTTGTTTAATTTTTAAAAAGATTTTATTTATTTATTCATGACAGACACAGAGAGAGAGGCAGAGACACAGACAAAGGGAGAAGCAGGCTCCCTGCGGGGAGCCCGACGTAGGACTTGATCCCGGGACTCCGGGGTCACGCCCTGAGCCAAAGGCAGATGCTCAACCACGGAGCCACCCAATTGTCCCAGTTTGTTTTCCATTTAGACAGCAGAGCAGATACTTGGATTCCCAATCTAGTGCTGGAGCTGAAAAATTCTAATATTTTTATTAAATAGTTTTTTAAACAAAATGTATTAAATTCTAGGCCTGTTTGGTTACTTAATAATCTCACTTACTTAATAATTTCTTATTTTAGATCGATTGGGATTAATATGAGCTTTGGGCTAATTCTCTGTGCCTCTGTTTTCCCGTCTGTAAAATGTTTCCCTACGAAATTAAGTAACAGTGAAGATTAAAGGCGAAAACGTATGTGAGACCAATGTACTGGACCCACACTAGGTGGGTCAGATACCATTTCTGTATCTGAAATTCTCATCAATCACAGAAGAGATGCAGAGTCTCTTTTTCTGCGTGGGGATCCACCTGCTGAAATGGTTGAGAAGTGTCCCTACAATACAGATGTGAACGTGATCGTAACATGCCTTTATGTGCTGTAAAGAGCAGATGGACAGGAAAAAGCATTTATTTTCCATTCATGGTGAATTAGCAAGTATTGAATGAGTATATTTAAAATAAAATGTAGGTATATTAACTGCAAGTTTTTCTCAGGAAACCTTGCCTGGTAGTAATAGCTCAAGATAATTATAGTCTTGATCTTAGCACAAATATGACTCCAGTGCTTGTTTCTAAACCTACCTCAAGCCTTACAAAGGGAACCAGCTCCTTTTTAAAAGTTTATTCTTTGCATTCAGTGCTTTAGTTTCATGTGATCCTAGGACCCAGTCATTCTTCAACTTCCAACTAAAACCTCTGTAGTAGGAATATTTGGGTTGTGTCAATTCTTCTCACTTCTCGGTGACATTCCTCTGTCATTCTCTCTCTCTAGCCTCCCTGCACAAATATGGACAACCCAGTAATTAAGGTCTTCTCTGGGATCTTGCTTCTTGTCGTAGGAGGAAAACAACACAAGTGACCAGATCACAAATGAAACCCAAACACCTCCTACCCACGAGATCCAAACATGGGCTTCTGTGACCCATATGAAAATATGCTCAAGATGCTCAATATTGTAGTCATTGCTTTGTAATCCTCATAGAAGAATAGGAACGATCCCATTTGAAAGAAAACAAACACCAGTACTTGAACATGGTAAGTGTTACGATAGTAAAGACAATGATTACACTCAAAGTTTTTCTGTCTTTTGGTTTTCTTTTCTTTTTTTTTTAATAATAAATTTATTTTTTATTGGTGTTCAATTTACCAACATACAGAATAACACCCAGTGCTCATCCCGTCAAGTGCCCCCCTCAGTACCTGTCACCCATTCACCCCCACCCCCCGCCCTCCTCCCCTTCCACCACCCCTAGTTCGTTTCCCAGAGTTAGGAGTCTTCATGTTCTGTCTCCCTTTCTGATATTTCCCACCCACTTCTTCTCCCTTCCCTTATATTCCCTTTCACTATTATTTATATTCCCCAAATGAATGAGAACATACACCGTTTGTCCTCCGATTGACTTACTGCACTCAGCATAATACCCTCCAGTTCCATCCACGTTGAAGCAAATGGTGGGTATTTGTCGTTTCTAATGGCTGAGTAATATCCCATTGTATACATAGACCACATCTTCTTTATCCATCATCTTTCGATGGACACCGAGGCTCCTTCCACAGTTTGGCTATTGTGGACATTGCTGATAGAAACATCGGGGTGCAGGTGTCTCAGCGTTTCACTGCATCTGTGTCTTTGGGGTAAATCCCCAGCAGTGCAATTGCTGGGTCGTAGGGCAGGTCTATTTTTAACTCTTTGAGGAACCTCCACACAGTTTTCCAGAGTGGCTGCACCAGTTCACATTCCCACCAACAGTGTAAGAGGGTTCCCTTTTCTCCGCATCCTCTCCAACATGTGTGGTTTCCTGTCTTGTTAATTTTCCCCATTCTCACTGGTGTGAGGTGGGATCTCATTGTGGTTTTGATTTGTATTTCCCTGATGGCAAGTGATGCAGAGCATTTTCTCATGTGCGTGTTGGCCATGCCTATGTCTTCCTCTGTGAGATTCCTCTTCATGTCTTTTGCCCATTTCATGATTGGGTTGTTTGTTTCTTTGGTGTTGAGTTTAATAAGTTCTTTATAGATCTTGGAAACTAGCCCTTTATCTGATACGTCATTTGCAAATATCTTCTCCCATCCTGTAGGTTGTCTTTGAGTTTTGTTGACTGTATCCTTTGCTGTGCAAAAGCTTCTTATCTTGATGAAGTCCCAATGGTTCATTTTTACTTTTGTCTTTTGGTTTTCTACTTTGATTATTTTTTCTGTGTTTCACAGATGCACAATAGAACTGTAAGTTTTATCATTTAAATGACCGATCAAGTGCATTTTCAGAATTCCAGAATATTTCCAACAGTTAGATATTTTTATCCCCTTTTGGAATTTGATGCAACGTGCCTTTCCCCTGTGTCTACCTTCCAGCCAGGAGTCCTGTTTGTCACTCTCAAGGAGAGGCCATGTCTTCCTTTTGTAACTTCTGTATCTGGATTCTAGACACTTGCTCAGAACCCTGCCCTCAACTTGCTCTGAAACTTGCTTGCAGACAGATTGCCTTGAGGTCAGACATTTGCCCTTAAATCTGATTTCCAAGGAAGCTTTCTGATTCTCTAAGGTTGCTCTCCACCTGTGTCCTCGCCTGGATATCCTCCTGGGATTTCTTGATGTTAGCATCTTTTCTACACTGCTCTCCCACCTCCTATCACTGTCCAACTGGAGATTATTTTAATTTGCCAACCCAGACTTCCTTTCAGAAATCATCGGTGAAATCAACCAGTCAGTGTTCCTGGGGGCATTTTGAATTTGGGGATCAGTCCCCCAGCAGTTTCAGTTGGCCACTGTCATTTATATAGTGAGAAGTAAAAAAAGTCTCTTTGAACTTTTTTTTTCCTTTTTATTCTTTTTCTCATTAATCACAATGAAGCTGAATTTTCACACTCTTTAAAAAAGTAGAATCATACTAGTAGTTAGCTGATACTAACCTTAATAGCTAAAATTTACCGAGCGCTTGTCTTATGACAACCACTGTATGGACTGCTTTATGACCCTTACCTCCTTCAATATAGTAAATACTTTTTAACTGCTATTTTTTTCTGATTAAGACAAAACAGAACCAACAAGGAAAACCAGACGCTTGGAGAGATCAGATCAACTGCTTAAGTTCATACTGTGAGCAAGCAGCAGAACCAGACCTGGAGTCCAGGCCTGATGATAGGAGCCCTAACCCTACCCATCAAAACATCCTACCTCTTGATCAACTGAGGTGGATTCTGTATTTAAATACATCTTTACATTGAATTCTTGAGCAACAGTGGTTTTCTGGGCAAGAGAATGAGCAAAGAAAGGAGGGAGGAAAAAAGACCTCTTATCCCCTGTGAGTGACAACCAGGCAACATCACTGATGTAATGATGTTAGCACATTAGGACTTTTCTTCATTGCTAGAAGTTGCCAGATTTCAGAAATTCTTTTGAAAATAAACTTAGAACTTCACATGGCATCCTTCCTTTCGTGCATGTGACTTAACTAACAGATGTGTACATCTGGCATCTACTATTGTGTCTCATGTGGCTGCTTAGATCTGGAGACTTAGCAGCAGTTGTGGAGGGGAAGAGCGTGAGGGTGCTCCGGTGCTCCGGTGCGGAAGCTTGATGATTTCTTGGACCATTCTGTACCTGTTCGGTTTCCTCGGCTTCTCACATCTTTTGGCTTTGCCAGACCCCTGATTTTAGGAGCTCCCTCACTGTACAGTTTACAAACTTGCAATTTCACACCATTTGTCACCATAGCAACAACAAAAAAAACCCTACAAAGTGGAAAATTTGTTGAATCAGCCACCAGATTTATGTCTTGCTGGTGTCCAGTCAGACACATGACAACATTTTGGATAATCTGTGCAATAGACTGGTGTGTTGGTTTTTTTGTTTGTTTGTTTTTTTAATTTTCCCTCTGAGTGCTTTTGAACCTGACCTTTAGTTCCCAACTGTCTCAATGCCTTCCTCACTGAACTCATTTTTTTCTGACCCTAGCTGGCCGGGGAGATCTTTTCTCCCACTGCAGGTCTTCCTCGTGCACAAAATGAACCCAGAATGAATTAACCAATGTTAAGAAATAGTGTTTATCATAGTCTTCTGCGTTGGTCACACATCATGGAGATAATTGCATCCACCTCTGAATGTTATGACTTAAGAGAGAATCACACATGAATTTTAGTCAGGCAGATCCTGAGACTGGGTATCAGGATCCAATCAGGAAATCTATGCTGGAAGGTCAAAGTCTGGTATCAAATATAAAAGAGGCATGGTGGCCATGGTGTGAGAGAGAAGGCCAGCCAGCTAGATGAATCAGTCAAAGTGTCCGGCTTAGAGGGGACGCGAGGTGTTCATGTCAGTCCAGGGTGACAAACTGAAAGGATACAGCGAGGAGGCACATACAGGTGAGCAAGGACCTCTTTCTGTACTGCCCGGATAGCTTCCATATTTCAGACCAACTATGTGCCAGACACTAGAATGTCAAGAGAAAGTAGAGGCTTCCTCTGAAAGCATCCTTTATGTCCACAAAGCTACATGATTCGTTGCTCTAGGATTCTTGATAGTCTTCCCTCTTCTCTAAATTGCCCCTCTCCATCCAACTGCAAATTTTACCATCCTTCAGAACCAGCTAATGGGACATGGACTCTCTGAACTCTTTCTTTTACGCCACTCCCGAAACGACGTCTTCCCCTCCTGGGCACCTGTGCTAGCCGATCCCTATTTATGCGAGTATATTACTGGCTTCATTTTTTTTGTATTTGAGTCGGTTCTCTAGTTGACTGTGTATGTGTGTGCGCGCGTGTGTATATACATAAACTAGATCATAAACCGTGAGAGCGGAGATTATATTCAGTTCACTCTCATTCCAAAAACTATGACATTTCCAGTTGGTGTTATTTGTACATGCACAAAGGAAAACACGCAGGTTTAGAATCATGTTTACAGTGTACTCTATCTGGTGTAAATTATCGATGAGCAGGATTTGTGTCTAATTTGCCTTTCCCTTGTGCCTAGTATGATGCTTTGAACACAGTACGTTCTTTGCAGATCTTTGTTAAATGAATGCTGTCAAATTTATGAACTAAAGAGATTTCCCAGTGCATCCAAAGAGGCCAGACCAGTTTCCTGCTTATGTAGATCAATGCAAATAATTATGCAAATATAACTAAAAGGATTCAGGGAAGATGGAATACTCGTAATAGAAATGACTCACAAGTGTCACATTCCCCACACCACTGCTATTTCCCAGAATCCCTCAGCCTGCACATGCCTGATTGAAGCTCCATTGCTCTTTCCAAGAACAAAGATGAAGGAAGGATGTGCTACCTCTGGGGGTCTCTAAGCCCCTCTTCCTAGCTCCCCATGGTGACCACGACTGGAGGGACCCGTGCAGCCCCTAAATGAGAACTTTACAGCCAAGCACTGCTGACACTACTTCATTATGAAGATGCATGGGTTGGCTGCTAGCTAATGAATGCCAGTGCTCGGAAGGATAAACTCGGCTTCTCCCTGATACAATTTAACATCGTATTTCCCTAATTTGAGCCTGATTTAGTCGCCGGGGTATTTGGACGCCTCTTCTATGGTGCCGATAGTTAATTAAACAGATGTTGCAGAGGGAATCATTAATTTAAGTGCTGCAGATGGGAGCGGAATGACTTTGTGAAGTTAATGTTTCAGCAAAACAATGGGCTTCTGTCATCAGTTGGTATAAACTGAGTAAATTAAGAGAACAAGTAGAATAGGGTAGGTCGCTCTGAAGAAATATCAATTATTCATTTTAGGAATCACGCTTCTTTTTTGTCTGCATTCCCATAAGGGGAAGAATGTGGATGTCTGCAAGGAGGGGAGGTGGAAGCAGGAGGAGAGCAGATTGAAAGAGTCTGAAGCGTTAGCTATGCAAAGATTTTTAATTTTGTCAGGGTTTATTTTGTATATGGGAGCGAATGGTTTAGGGATATAGACTGTGCCAGATGAATCAGGAAAATCTGTGACAAGATATATAGTTAGGAGAACACACCACTGGAAGACAGAGAAACATTCCTATCTATTTCACTAAGAATTATTCATTAGTTCAGTAAATATTTATTGTTGAGAGGCACTTTGGGACTGGGAACATGGCAATGAACATGAAAGACAGAGTTCCTGCTTTCACAGAGCTCACAGTCATTCAGGAAAAATGTATAGATGCCAACTCTTTGTCCTGGAGGAAGCCCTCACACAAATACGTGCAAGTTTATCCCACACATAGGTGGGGAAGAGAAATAACATGCACTGAACAGCCTCTGTGTGCCAGGAATGTGCTTGCACTTAATATTTGTTGTGAGGAAATTTGCTAATTATACAGGGTACCTGAGAACCCGGGAAGTACTATGTCTTCCCAAAGTCACAGAGGTATTAGGAAGAGACTGCCTATGAATGCTGGTTTGGAAATGAATCCTCAAGAAGCTTACATTCAAAGGGGAAAAGACACGTGGTGTAAGCATATCTGTCCATTAAGCAAGATTTAATGTGACTTGTGATATGATTAAAAATTCAAGGACCAAGGCATCGATGCCCACAAGGATAGTCACAGAAGGAATCATGGAGGAGGTGGTATTTAAGGTAACTGTTGATGAATGAGTTTTACTTCAATAAGCCAAGATGGGAGGAGGGCATATGGACAACACAGATTTCATCAAATCTTTTCACGATGAGGTAACTTTCCTCATAGGACGGTCCGGAATCTGTGGTTATCAGCTTAACCTGCAGCAGTGGTCAGAATCGTGGCGCTGAGAGATGTTCCAGCCTTGATCCTCAAAAGGTTGCTTGTTGCACGTTATGTTACATGTCAAGGGGGAGTTATGATCACGGTTGAAATTAAGGTTGCTAATCAGCTGACCGCAAGGTAAAAAGATTATCCTGGATTATTGAGCTGGGCCCAGCATCATCATCGGGGTCTTTAAGGGGGAAGTGGGAGACAGAAGAGTCACAACCAGAAACATGGCAGCAGGAGAAAGACGTGATGGGCCATTGCTGGCTTTGAAGATGGAAAAATGCGACAAGTCAAAGAACGTGGACAGCTCCTAGAAGCTGGACTGTAAGAAAACCTGTTTTCCCTTAGAGCTTCCGGAAATGAACACAGCCCTGGCAACACTTGGAACTTAGCCCAGTGACACTCATTTCAGACTTGGGACCTCCAGGACTATGAGACTAAAAAATAGATATTTTAAGCCACAAAGTTTGTGGTAATTTGGTTATAGCAGCAATAGAAAACTAACACATCAACAGGGGAGGCTTCCCTCATTGGTTTGGTTAATTTCTATCAGATAAAACCTTGCTTATCCTTTCTTTTTTTTTTTTTTTTTTAAGATTTTTTTTTAAAAAGTAATCTCTACACCCCAGCATGGGGTTCAAACTCACAACCTCAAGATCAAGACTCACATGCTCCACTGACTGAGCCAGGCAGACACCTCTTGTCTTTCCTGATTCTAGTTTTTTTTTCCACCTTTTTTTTTTCTTAAAGAAATTACACATTGCATACAGAAGACCCTGATAGTCCATGAAACATTTTTCTTTGTATTCTAGTTGTCCCTTCATTCCACAAATATTTCCTTAGATTGTCTGAGATAAGATAATGGAATAAAATAGATGGAATCCCTTTACCCATGAGCCTTGCATAATGAAGAAAACGGTGAGGTTTAGACTTTAAACAAGGTGGATGGGCCTGTCACTTGCTGTGCCAGAGAACACAAGAGCAAAAAGGAGGTACAGAACAGAATATTATTAGTTTGGCTTTATTCATGTTGAATATGAGCTTCCAGGAGGTTGTCGTAGATGCAGCTTTGTACGTCACAAGTGAGAAAAGGACTAGAAATACAAATCACCTTAGTTATTCAGCATCCATTCCAGTTGTATTTTTAGTACAGGTTGGGCCACCAGAATGGTGCTCTACATGGCACCTGATGATCCCCTGTGATTCCCGAAAGGCAGTTGACACAGGCTCCATCCCTGTGTGTATCACCCGTGAGTCCTGGTTCTCGGAGCCTCACTGGCCAGGATGAGCGTTATGGAGAAATGATGGTAGAAACAGCCAAGTGGTGTACAAAATGATCACTTTATCTCAGTGTGGTACTGAGCACACTAGCGGTGCAGGGTCCATTCGTGTGCCGTGTCTCCAAGGGTGCCGATTCAACTGTACGCTCATTGATCCCCAGGGGCTCTGTTGTGCTGTGGCACTGATTCAGCTGGGTAAACAGGTTTTATTGCTGTTTAGTGCCTTCTGATGCCTCCACCCTGTTACTCTTAATTCATTCTCAATAATAAGTGGTTCCAGGAATATACTCCAACCCCAACCTAGATTATGTTTTCTTCTGCTTCAGATGGATATACAACTTCCACTATCAATATGCACCTAGTGACAAATTTGATTAAAACTTCCCAGTGTTCCAAGAAGGCTCAAGAATGGGACCACGTGCCTATCTGAATATCTCTTACCTCAACCTATCTAATCAAACTGCACCAACTTACAGAATCAATCATATACCTGTACACAGACATGGGCATATTTATTTAGAATCTAAAAAATACTGGGAATGAAAAAAATTTAGGAATTCAAGTCTTGAAAAATGAAAATTGAGCCTGGTACACTGTTACACAATCCTTGCTAGCTATTTTTGCGTATTTGTGTATTTGTTTTCCTTTTTATGTGGTAATTGTAGGATTAATTCACAGACAAGCTGCTACGCATAAACTAAAATTGAGAAGAGAGTTTAGAGGAGTCAAGTCACACACAGCAAAACATGTTAAAGTCTTTTAATTAATTAGAGCAACACCGCAAAAATTGAGAACGAGCTATAGGGTATCTCTTATTCCCTGAGGCAACTTCTAAATTGTCCAATTTTATTTTCTTACCGTAACTACTCAACTACTTTTTCAACATCATTCCTTCCATTGTTACGATTAGTCGAATAATCTCAGGAATATGAGACACTAGTTAAGTGCTATCATTTTCTACTTGAGGTTACTGAGACCCTAAAAGGGCAGGTAATTTGCCCAAATTTGCATGTTAAGTAGGTCATTAAATCTAGATCATCTAAATCCTCATACTGGCTCTCCTCTTTCAACAACATAGTAAATTAGGTGCTCTGAGGGACCCTCCTACTTTAGGGAGGAAAAAAAAGGCTGGATTATAAATAGGACAGAATTTGGATGCGATGTTAGTTTCTTTAAAGGTAGAGAGTATTTTCACAAACACCTTGCTCCCCCAAACATCTGTATCTATAAGTTGATGGAAGCTGAGACAAATGGGCCTATTGGAGAAGTGACAAGTGCTTGAAGGTTGGTGTCTAGAGAATTCTTGTATTAGAATTAGTGGTAGAAACCTGACTTTCTAGCTCCATATAAACCATGACCCTCAGTAAAAGAACAAAGGTCCTACGTTTGGGGCACACATAGGGTTGAGGAGAGGTAGATCCGTACCTCCATCTGAAAGTCTTTTTAACACAGCACACAAGCAGTAACCTAATGCTATGGTGGTGGAGACAGACTGTTTACGACACCCATTGCTGTGGGTCTCTTAGAGCCATTTTGTAGCAAGACACCAACCATAAGTGAAGACATTTCTAGGTCACGATGAACTTTAGCCCAAAGGAAAGTACTGCTATATGGCAGAAAAGGCTTTTCTTTCTGTACACCAAAGAATCATTCTCTTGGGAAGAAGACGATAGAGCTAATGATTATTATTTCTAGTAATTATAGCAATCTGTCTTGTTATAGTGCTTAGTTTCTGGAAGTTTCTGACATGTGCTAATGAGGACAAGGTTGCGGGCTTGATGGACATAGGGGTAAGTTCATTTCAGTCCTGCCACCAATACTGTCAGTGAGTACTACTGATCATAAGGGTCACAGATATGAGAAGTGTTGCTGACTCTGGTTAACCCGTCACTCCTAGAGTAATGCTCCATAGCCCCAGTTAGCAAGAGAGAATTTGGGATCAGTATAAATGGGTCCATTTGCTTCAACCTCGCCTAATCATTGTCCCAAATGCCATCTCCCGAGGTCCACGAGGACACAGATGAAGACTTCCTCATTCGTTACTGTATGCTATGTGCTTAGCAAAGAGCTTGGCACATAGAAGGTGATCCTTTACTTTTTGCAGTATTTATAAAATATTTGCTGTAATATCCTGGAGGATCCTGGATATTATCCTGGCATTGAGAAGCAAGGGCCAGGCTGTGTTAGCAGACTTTCCATTAAAGGTTGTGGTTTGTGCAAGGTATTTAACTTTTTAGGATCTCATCACCTTTTTAATTTATAAAATAGGGCTTGGAAATATACTTCACTTAATTGTTTTAAGAGTTTATGAACTGTGAAGCTCTCTATAGATATTAGATACTATCATAAGTTTATCACTCAATGCAGACATACAAGTGAGGAAAGAAAGAAAGGAAAAAAATGGCCAATTATTATCCACCAATAATACACCAAACACTTTACGTATGCTGCACTATTTTAAGCAATAGCATTACAAAATGGGTGTTAGCATCCCTAATTATCAAGAGGAAAACATAAAGCTTAGGTGAAGATTGCATTTGACCCGGTTCTAAATGACTACAATAATTTCCTTCTCTCCACTAAATCCTACTGCCTCCTGGCACATGTGAAAGAACAGAGAACAATAATATGTCGAAATAGAATTAATTACTTAATTGTATAGTACCAAATATAATATTGGAGTTTAGAAAAGTGGGAGAAGAGGATGCCAGGAAATGCTTTATAGATAAAGTAGGGTAGGTGGAATTTCTTCATTTGACTAGAAACAGAAGGTTGGATTTACTCGTAACACATATGAGGTGCTCAGCACCCATGAAGGCGCAGAGATAGTCATAAGTACTAGGGGAAACCTCGTTTGCAGACCTGGGTAAGGACAGTATATCAGAATAAGGGAAATAGAGTTTGGTGATTTTTCTGCACCTAAATTATCAAGCTCTTTGTGCACCAACTGTGATTACTTACCCAGGTTCTCTGATCTTGACCTTGAACAAGCAGGAACAAAGCATGAAGGTCAAAACTTGTCACTGTAAAAGTAGGTGGTAGCATAATGCACCCCGAACTTCCTCACAACCAGTCTCCCAAGTGAATCATGGAAATATTGTTGGGAGTGATGAAAAATGCTGAAATTCCAACAGTTTGAGCCATTTTATACGGACATTAAATAAAAATGTTTCCCCAGAATCCTAGAGTATTTGAGATATTCAGGAAGTATAAAACCGAGTTGTACTTTCTGCAATTACTAGTTGCAGCTGTTGATGTACTTAAACTCATGGACATTGCTATTATTACAGTAGTTGATTGTCTGAACCTTCTGTTTACCGTTTAATTGAAACATGTATTTCAGTAATTTTCAATTCTCATTATACATCACAATTACTCATAGGAAATTTAAACAACAACAACAACAACAACAACAACAACAACTACACAGACCACAGTTGCATCCCCTGGAATTTTGGTTTAATAGATTTAGGGAGTTATGGATTCTGGAGTTTAAAAATTCTACCCTGATGATCCTCACGCAAAGCCAATGTTGACAGTCACTTAGTATAGATAATCCAAACACCCGATCCATATGACTTGTAAACGAATAACACTTTTTTAGAGTAGGAAGTCTCCTCTAACTCCATGAACCCTATCTCTGGGTGCACATTATCTTTTTCAAGAATAGATTTTTAGGCTTCTTGTCCATTTTCATGTAGGAACATAGATTCTGTATTTTTTAAGATTTTATTTGTTTATTTAGAGAGCATAAGTAGGGGGAGGGGTAGAAGGAAAAGATAGCATCGGAAGGCGACTCCACACTGAGTGTGGATCCCAAGGTGGAGCTTGACCCCAGGACCCTGAGATCATGAGCTGAAAGCAGACGCATAGCCAACTCTGCCACCCAGGTGCACCAAGAGGGGTATATTACTACTAACTAAACTCTTGACTTTATTTAGATTTTATCAGTTTTTCCTTTAATGTTCCTTTTCTGTTCTAGGAGTCAATCTAGGATACCATGCTGCACTGAGTGGATTCTATATTTTAAAGACAATTCCAAAGGTGATTTGCTGTAGTCAGTCCTCATGCCAGTGTTTATAATTTCTAACCTATTCCAAGCTAATCAATTTTCAGAAAAGAAGGCACATTCAGAAAAGACACATTCTTGCCTCAGTTAAGGGAGCTATATGGCAAAAATGGCAAGGCTTGCAATCCATGTTTATCTCAACATTCTACCCTGGATCATGGCTAGCCTCCAGATGATTTCAAGGAAGTAAATTAACCTTCTTGGAAATAATACCAATCACAACGCTCAATAGGAATGAAAAGACCCAGAGACCTAGTAGAGAGCTTTAGAAGTCCTTATCTCCTTGGTAGTGGTTTTGTGGGAAACTGCTTCCTCTAGTTTTTAAATTAATTTTGTATGTAAATTAATAATTAAGAATGTAATTCTGATCAAAGATTTAACTACAGAGGCTCCTGGGTGGTTCAGTCAAACATCTGCCCTCAGCTTAGGTCATGATCCCAGGGTTCTGGGCTTGAGCCTCAAATTGGGCTCCTTCCTCATCGAAGAGTCTTCTTCTCCCTCTGCCCCTCCCCCACCGGCTTGTGCTCTTTCATTCATTGTCTCTCAAATAAATAAAGTCTTAGAAAAAAGATTTAACCACAAAAGCACAACATGATTTTTACTCAACATTGCCAGAATCTATTTTCCATTAATTTATAGAAATAATCAATGGCTTCCTTCTATATTATCCTTCTATAATAGCAATGAGTTTCAGTGCTTGGAAAGTAATTGTAAAGTCAGTAATCCTGATTCTAAATTAATTTCTCAAAAGTGTAATTTCTATTCTCTGTAAACAGCATATTTATTTCAAAGAGCTTTCAAAACAATGTATGCAATTGGAAAATTTAAACATATACATACACAAACATGCAAGCATGCACGGGTGCATACATACACTCTTGAACATATAGTCTCCTAATACTGGATCAAAAACCATTTGAGGTAAATTCCTCATGCTCTTTGCTTACGGTGCCTTGATTTGCCTCTGACATTGCTTGGATTTACTTCATACTCGGATTTGCATCTTTAGAGCTCAGCTAGTGTAAACCATTGCAGCTTGATGGAAATTTGTTTAATTTTGCAAGGTGCTGAATTTCTAATATTTGATTGTTCACCATTACAATGTGTCAAGCTATTTGTAGGTACTAAATTCTGACCATTGTCAAGCAAAGGTAATATGGCAAGATTAAGAAAAATAATGAGAACATTTTCAGAGAAAAACAGATATATCCATATCACATGAGTTTTGTTTATCCAGGGTTTCATAGTTTACAAAACATCATCTACTTATTTGAGTTTTACAACAAAACTAGAGATTCTATAGATGATTGCATTCTACTCATGCCCTTCCTTCTGATTCCAAGTATTATATAGTTCTTTGGAGTAGTAAAATTAACAACCAAGAAAAATTCATTCATTGCATTTACAAAAATCCAGACTCCTTACTATGTTTCGGTTATTGTACTGGATTCTGGTAATAAAGAGAGTTTTCTTAACCTTTTGGAAACTCTTAAGAAACATATATAACACGCAAAAATATAGAGAACTTTTTAGATGACTTTTATTATGAAATAAGAGATGTCCTTTTGGGTGCTGGATCATGCATTGAAAGTCACCTCTCTTCTTGACTTCCCAATTGACTTTTTGCTCATACAAATAAGAAGGTACCTGTTTATAGGACTTTGGACAAAGACAATTCATGGGACCAAATATTCTTTTTAAGCAAAAAGTGTAGTGGATATTAAGCCAGGGCCAGCTGTGAGATTAACTAGAAGACAGGATTGTCAATATGCTATGATTTGTTGTGCTTGAAACATCTCCACCAATCCATGCCCTGCTAAACTATTTTTCACCTTAACATTGAAAATGTGTCTAATATCCTGATATTAATCACTAGGTAGTTAAAGTGTTTCTGAATAGATGGTAGATTAAAGACCATCTAACCTAGCTCATTGATTTTACAAATGGGGGAAATTGAGACCTAGAGAAAGGAAATGGCTGACCCAAGATCATGGTTGTGAGATCAAACTATAACATAGCTCACCTAATTTACAGTCTATTATAAATGTCTACTTACTACTCCCCAATTTTATGCATGTTGCTCCTATGTAGCTGTTTTGCACTAATAAAGAAAAATGGCCTTACACATTTTCTTTTTTTTTAAAGATTATTTATTCATAGACACACACACACACACACACACAGAGGCAGAGACAGAGGCAGAGGCAGAGGGAGAAGCAGGCACCATGCAGAGAGCCTGATGTGGGACTCGATCCAGGGTCTCCAGGATCACACCCTAGGCTGTAGGCAGCACTAAACTGCTGCGCCATTGGGGCTTCCCGGCCTTACACATTTTCTAGGTTTATAGTCTCATAGTTCATCACAGACTCTGTATTTTAATAAATGATCACAAGTGATTCTAATGTACCTGCCCAGGTATGGGTCCACAGCCAATGATGAGAAATCCCAACTCCAGTTTCCTTTATCAGATACCAAGTGTTATGATCCCCTTATATTTTATATTATAAACGTTTCACTATATATCATAACTTAAATATGGTTACTCTATTTTGTCATTATTAGGATTTGAGACAATGTATAGTGTTCGTGTTAGATGCCCAACATTTTCTAAAAAGACACTAAATTGAAAAGGCGAGTGGCAGCCCTAGAAACACAAGATCATGGAAATTAAATCAAGATGGCATCTTATAAATATTTTAGTTCAATCCTTTCTTTGACATGTGTCTCCGAGGAAATAAGAGACTTCTTCAAGATCACAGTGATATTGTCAGCTGTTGTATTTGCCTGCTAGAGCTGCCATAACAAAATACCACAGACTGGGAAGCTTAAGCAATGGACATTTATTTTCTCACAATCGTGAAGGCTGGAAGTCCATGATCAAGATGCCAGTAAATTCCATTCCTGGCAGGAGCTCTCTTCCTGGCTATATCCTCACTTGGCTATTCCTTGGTGCATATACATAGAGAGAAAGAGCTCTCTCTGGTGTCCCATATTATAAAGACACTAATCCTATCAGATCAGTGCTCCAACTTTATGACCCCATTTAACCCTGATTACTTCCTTAGAGGCCTCCTCTCTGAAGATAGCCCCACTGGGGGTTATGGCTTCAGTATATGAATTTTAAGGAGACACAAACATTCAATTCATAACAAATGTAATTACCAGTTTTCATATTGATATTTAAAAGAAAATATATAGCATCTAGGAAATGAAAAAAACATACAAGTGCTCCTATATGGTATATTTTACATTCGTGTCTTCACTTCAGTGTAGGCTTGGGTTATGGTCTATGTTTAACCTACATTAGAAGATTCTTCTATTGTAAGAATATAGGTGTATGGTAGAAAGGAGAGTAAACATGAAGGAGGAGTACAACACAGGTTGCTTATACCAACTTGTATAAGCCTATTGTTAGCATCGCTTCACAACTCTGTGTTCAGATGATGTCATACCAATAGCTAGAAATCAGCCATGGTGGGCGCATTTACAACATGGAAACTGGCAAATGTGAGAAATTGGGGCCCATTTCACCCCATCTCCATCCCCATTCCATCCTGTCCCTATCCCAGGGAGACAGTTGTTAAATATTTACCAGCACATTGTGTAATATATTTGCTCAGTGATTTGGAAGTGGATGTGCATACATAACAGCTTATGATGGGATCTTTGATCAAAGGATAGACATTGTGATACATATCATGCATATGCTGGGGTATAGCATAAGAAAAATACGGTGCTGATGAATAGTGGGAAAAATTCTCATCCTTGTTGGATCTGAATTCTCCCATCTGTAAAAGGGGGTGAATTATCTACTCTTCAGATTGGTCCTAACTTTTTATATGCACAGACTTCTGAGGAAATATCACATAGTGGTTAAGAAAAAAAGCTTCAGAATTTGAAAAAAAAAATTATCCAAGAGGAAGCCCTGTGATTTAATAGCAGTATGATCATAGGCAAGTCTTTAGCTCCTATGTTCCTATCTATGAATAAGGTTGGTTTGTTACTTCAGGATAGCATTTTTGTGAAGGGTAATTGGATCATGTTGTAACATGCTTGGCACACTTCCTGGCATTTTAAATAGTCGATTCATATTACTGCTACTACTGTTACCATTACTAGTACTACTGCTATTACTACTAATGCATTCCTTGCTTTACCAGGTCCAAGGCAACAATTGGGAGACCTGAGAGCTGGAAAGCTACAGCTCTTCCTGGCTCTGAGCAGTCAATTTTTTTTATTATTACAAAGCAACCTAATTGATGTTCTCTGCCACTCTAGGTTGGCACCTTTCCTATGCCAATAAGCTTGAAGTTACAAAATCCAAACTTACAAGATCCTATATCTGAGTAGAGAATTAACATCAATTAAACAGGTTTCATTGTGAACACTTCAGTGGAAATCAGTCTTTCCAATTGATTTCTTTTGACATTTGACTATGGTCTGGAGACGAAATGAAAATTTCTAGGGAGGGAGACAAGGATGGCTTTGGAATCCAAAGCAATACTTGAAGATGGCAAAATATGAAACTGGGCAGATTTAAAATGTGTTTAAGAAGATGAGGTGGAAGATTCCTGCAGGCAAAAATCTATTCATGTCACATTTTAAAGAGGAAGTGGATAGATCTTTAAGGATACATTTAGACGGATAAGGAGAGAACTATGTAGGTCAAGGACTATGGCTTTGGAGGCACACAGGTCTGAATTTAGGTCCTAGAAAAGTTCTTTTCTACATAATTTAGCCTAAGACAGGCTCCATAGCCTCATTCCTCATCAGCAATATCAGGATATTAATGTGCCCTCCGCACAGGGCTCTTGTAGGGATTAAATAACACAATCAATGGGAACCACACCTCATGGTGTCTGGGACATAGTACAAGCTTGATGAGATGAATTTATTAAGTTTATTTTTACCAGCATTATCACTTTCTCTTCTCTTCCGTTCTCTCTCTGTCCTCTCCTCTTCCTCCTCTTTTTCACCATGGTTGTCTTTATCAATATCATCTTCACTACCATTATCACCTAACATTGTCACCACATAGAAGTATGTGGAACTCTTACTGTGGACCAGACACTCTTCCTATTTAATATTCATTATAATCCTATAATTTGGGTATCCCATTAAAATTGTTTTACACATTAATAAATGGAGACACAGCACAAAGTAGCTAGCACAAGGCTGCATAACCATTTAGTAGTAGTACTGAGTTTGTTTTTTCTTAAGATTTTATTTATTTATTCATGAGAGACACGGAGAGAGAGAGAAAGAGGCAGAGACACAGGCAGAGGAAGAAGCAGGCTCCCCACAAGGAGCCCGATGCTGGACTCAATCCCAGGACCCCAGGATCACGCCCTGAGCCAAAGGCAGATGCTCAACTGCTGAGCCACTCAGGTGTTCCAGTAGTACTGAGTTTTAAGTCTAGCCATTTTGTTTTTCTTCAGAGCTGTGTACTCTCAAACATTTAAACAATCAGATATTTGCTAACATTGCAAAAATATAAATTCCCAAAATTCTTTCTTAGAATCATTACCTTTAAGACTCTAGTTTTAATTTTGTCATCTGGCTGTTTGGATGGTGAATTGAATATAATGATCACTAAGGTTCTAATAATCTTTTAAAAAAATTATCACCATGTGATAGCCTAAAAATGATGCTGTCAATTCAAGATGGGGTTTACTGATTAGCAAATATTTAGAGACTGATTAGTATATACTAGCTACCAATCTTGATAAGGATAAAGTAGTAAAAATACAGAGAAGGCCTGAGTTACCATGGAGCTTACATTCTAGTGGGAGGAAACAAGCAATGAACTAATAAGAAGGTTGGAAAAATATTTTTCTGTAAATGGCTAGACAATAAATGCTTTATGCTTTGTGGGCCATATGATCTCTCATGCAACTACTCAACTTTATCATTACTGTGCAAAAGCAGGCACAATATTACTTAAAGAAATGTCTGGGTTCCAATAAAACTTTATTTACAAAAAAACAGGTGACTGGCCAGATTTGGCATTTAGGTTATAGTTTGTTCACTGTTGAATGAACACATAAATAAATACATAAGGCACAACAGTATTAGTTAGTGGTAAGTGCTAAATAAATATTGATTATAGGTAGCTGACAGTGACTTGGTGGTATCTTCTTTAGGGCATAAGGACTGAGAGGACCTTTTGGAAACTTAAGCTGACATTTTAACAAAATGAGGGAGACAGACATGAAAATCAGAAGGAAGAATATATGGGGAAAATGCAGAGTCTAGAAGAAAGATTTCTAAAACCTTCTAAGGGAAGAGATAAGGTTCAAGGGATTAATAGTGGATATATAACTAAGGAATTTATAAACTAGGTTAAGAAATTATCATTTTATTATAAATGAATTGAGAAATCAAAAGCAGGTGTTAGACAAAAAAGTGACATCATTTGTTTTACATTAAAAAAGATTAGACGAGGGGCACCTGGGTGGCTCAGCGGTAGAGGTCTGCCTTCGGCTCAGGGTGTGATCCCGGGGTCCTGGAATCGAGTCCCACATCAGGATCCCTGCGACAAGCCTGCTTCTCCCTCTGCCTGTGTCTCTGCCTCTCTCTGTGTGTCTCTCATGAATAAATAAATAAGTCTTTAAAAATAAATAAATAAATACATAAATAAGATTAGAGGATTCTAGGAAGATGGCAGCTGTGGCATAGTCTTTTATTCTCTCTCAATCATCAACTAAAACAAAGAAACTAGATAGGAAAACAAAACAAAACAAAAACACTGGATTGTGTTTACAAAAAAACTAGTCGACAAGGTATTTCCAGCAGTACCAAACTCTAAGCAAAATGCCAGCATCCATTGTACCTGCATGATATCAACATTTGTATGGCAGAAAACAGAGAGAAGCAACAGAGAATCAAAACTCAAAATAGTTAACAGATACTCATTAGGAACACAGCATGTCACTTTGGTAACATGAGCTAAAGAGATTTGGGCCAGAGGAAGACAGGGGTGTGACAAAGAGTAACAGAGGTTGAATAAGTAATCTTCATTGAACTAGTCACGAGGATTCCCTTTCAGGATGGTGCCTACACTTAGGAGAAATTTCTGGGAATGGCACCAAAATGGTGCAGGATAGTGACAAGAGAGACAAAGGAAAGCTCATTTTCAGACGAAAATTGGAGAAAAGAACAAGCCAAGAGATAGCAGATAATAAGCCACCATATTTTGAAACATAACATGATAACAACAGTTGAGAGAGCTCAGGAAAAGTTGCAAAAAATACCCTCAATCAAAGTCTCATTTAAAAGTTCAGGAAAACTGAGCAGCCCTGGTGGCTCAGCGGTTTAGTGCCTCCTTCAGCCCAGGGCCTGGTCCTGGAGACCAGGGATCGAGTCCCTCGTCAGGGTCCCTGCATGGAGCCTGCTTCTCCCTCTTCCTGTGTCTCTGCCTCTCTCTCTCTCATTCTGTGTCTCTCATCAATAAATAAATAGAATCTTAAAAAAAAAAAAAAGTTCAGGGAACCTAATTTTACATATAAATAAATGACATAAAAATATTGAGTTTAAATCCCATACCAAACTGTTACAAGACAAAACAGAGTAAGGGGCAGTAAAATCTCTTTGGTTCATCAAAGCCTCCCAGAAACATATGCACACAGAACACAGAAAGACTATAAACTATCTCACAGGATAAAAGAAATTTGTGAGTTATATAGGAACTCAAACACAAGGAAAAGTCAGAATTAGAAAAAAACTAAAACATGAGTTCATAAAACTAAAGGGAAGAATTAAAAAAGAAATAACTTGATATATGAAATTTTAACTAGAGGAAACACAAAAAGTAAACATGACAGACAATGATCTAAAAGACATAGAGGAAAGGAGGAAAAAAAGAAGAAATTTTTTTTAAATAAATTAATTTTCATTGGTGTTCAATTTACCAACATACAAAATAATACCCAGTGCTCATCCCGTCAAGTGTCCCCATCAGTGCCCGTCACCCATTCCCCCCACCCCCTGCCCTCCTCTCCTTCCACCACCCCTAGTTCATTTCCCAGAGTTAGGAGTCTTTGTGTTCTGTCTCCCTTCCGGATATTTCCCACACATAGAAGAAATTTTTTTAATGAAAAAACTGATAGGCATTGAAGATAAAGAAGATTTCTTTTACAATAATAGAGTTATTAAAGAGAAGAAATCAGAGGAATAGAATAAATAAAGTTGCGATGCAAGAAAAATTTCTTTTTTTTTGAAAGATTTTATTTATTTATTCATGAGAGATACAGAGAGAGAGAGAGAGAAACAGAGTCCCAGGCAGAGGCAGAAGGAGGCTCCATGCAAAGAGCCTGATGTGGGACTCCATCCCAGGACTCCAGGATCATGCCCTGGGCCAAAGGCAGGTGCCAAACTGTTGAGCCACCCAGGGATCCCCTAAGAAAATTTTCTTGAAATAAAAAGGACTCCGAATGATATATTAGAAAAGTATATTACATGCTTGACAATATTGACCCAGAAAGATCATACCAAGACATAGTCTTGTAAAATTACTAGATTTAAATAAGAAAAATCCTTAGGACATCTAGTGACATAAGAGAAAGAAAATTCACCTTCAAATGTTTCAACAGCAATATTTTATGCCAGGAGAAAATGGAGTCACATATTTAATATTCAGAGGCTATCCAGCAAAACTGGCTCCCACGTATAAAGAGTGGAAACTCTTATCAACATTCAAGAACCAATAAAATTTTATTCTGTTGATATCTTCCTAAGAGATCTAGAGAGTGAACTTCTGACAATCAAAATAACTAGAAACACATTGACACAAAACTGTAGAACAAAAAACATGCAGTTACCTATAGACTTAAAAGTGGATGAGGTTTAAAACAGTGGAATATAGGATGCAGTATATGAGCTGTATGTCTGAGCTAGATGCTCCAGGCAACGAGAGTACAACAACAAATTTGAGAGGGGAGATGGAGAGAGAAAACATAACTTTTTTTTTTTTAACTGCTCTTAGTAGTAGCAGTAATTTTTTCTAAGAATGTTGTACAGATAATTTGGGATAAAGTAAAAAGAAAAAAGTGTATGGGCTATTTTCATTTTATTATTTCATGTAGTTTCAAGGTCCAAGATTCTTGCTATGGAAGAGGAGGAGTGTTGCCGATGTTAAAAAGAAATCAAGGCTTTAAAGGGGTGCTGGATGGCTCAGTCAGTGGAGCATGTGACTCTTAATCTTGGGGTTGTGAGTTCAAGCCCCACACTGAGAGTAGAACTTACTTAAAAATATAATGATGATAATAAAAACAAACAAAAACTCCTATTATTTTAAGCTTGAAAAGGAAGTAAAATAAATTTCCCTCTATATGTACATCAATATCTTTGATGGTCTATATCTACACCTGCATCTTTTTTTCTTCTAGTTCTTCTAGTAAAGAAACCTTATCAAAAAGAAAAAAAAGAAAAAAAAAAAAAAAAGAAACCTTATCAATGACCAGACCAGTAGTGATGAACATAGATAGTGTACTGATTGTGGCCTTGAAATATCAATTTCCACTTACAGAAAAAAAGTTAAGTTTTCTTGGAAAAAAATGACTACTACCAGGTCTAGGGGCAAGAAATGTCTAAGTCAATCTAGATTTTGGGGAAGCAATCAAAGACTATTAAAGTCATGTCGAATAGGCTCAAAAGTCATCATAAGGAGGCTCATTGCCAAAGATAAGACAATTGCACTTCAAAATGCATAGTAATTGCAATTGATTGAAACCTGTCAAAAATGTTTAAACCTGTGAGTTCCTGATGAGACTGAAAACAAAACAAAACAACAACAAAAATAAGTTGGTCACTTTTGGAAGAGGGCAGGGAACCATTTTTTTCTAGAAAACTGGTAATCAAGAGAAAAAATTAAAATGTTTATCTTACCTTTCTCCAGTTTCTGTATGAAGAGTACCACTAACTGCTAACCACATAGCAGATGAGGCAAGCATTTCTTTACAAAAGTAGGACAACTATAAAAAAAGACTGAAATGAAGTAATTTGAATGTCAACGTTTGGCAACAGCTAATGAATTAATGGGTCCAGACACTGAGCTGCAAGACGCGAGACCTTCTCTAAAAAGAGAGACAAGCAGACTTGAAGTGCCCTCTGATGAAAGCCCACAGCACCACTTCTAATCTTGCCAAAGCAATTGGCCATGAGTGAGATCAGGCTCCGGATCCAGCTGCTAATGTGAAGGGTGCAGCAACGTGTTGAGCTGTACTGTGGACATGTAATCAACACAAGCCAGACTGTGGGAAACTCTACAAGTCAAGTCCCTTGGGCTAACCACCAAATAAGTCTTAAGAAAAAGAAAGGAAAAGATTGGTTGTGATGGTTAAAAGATCATAGATTAAAAGAGATAAAGGAAACTTAAGTTAAAAATATAGGGCAGGGGACACCTGGGTGGCTCAGTGGTTGTGCATCTGCCTTCGGCTCAGGGCGTGATCCTGGGGTCTTGGGATCGAGTCCCATATCAGGCTTCCCTCAGGGACCTGCTTCTCCCTCTGCCTGTGTCTCTGCCTCTCTGTATGCTTCTTTCATGAACAAATAAAATCTTTTAAAAATATATAGGCAAGACTAATCAAAGGAACCTGGTGTCATTTTTTTTTAATTAAAAAAAAAAAGATTACTATGAAAATCGGGAAAGTAGCTCCTTTTGGTTGAGCAAGATATTTGAGTTAGAACAAGCCAGACATATAGAGGGACTCCAGAGGTAGATGGTAAGGTTCTATTTTTGTCCTGGGTCGTGGTTTCAAGCGTATGTGCTTTGGAATAACACATTAACGTCAATATTTGTTTTACGCTTTTTGTGTCTCTTTTGTTTTACAATGAAAAATACTTAAGGCAAATATTTGGTCTTCTGTAAGGACATTGACTTAAAGGGGAGCAAGACTAAAAACAGGGTGTCAGATTAGGGAGCTCCTGGAGTGTCCAGGCATGAGATGGAGAAGAAATTTAGTGGGATTCTCTGTTGCACATTAGAGAAAGAGAGAAATTATTTGGGCTACCTTCTTCTTCCTTGTAGAAAAACACTCAAGACGTTGAAAAGGATGTGGAGACAGATGTACCAATAAGAGTCTCTGACATCAAGCTAAATTACCTTACTACTTGATTGACATATCGAAGTTGGTGCCTATTATGGATTCTGCACATGTTAGTGCGATAGCTACTTTTTTTTTTGGTAATGAATAGACACAATCTGAAAAAAAAAAATCTTATAATATTTACCCGATTTCATCCATGGATACTGCTTCAGTAGGACATTTGAGAGTCATAATGGCCAAATTGCATCTGAGATCTTTTTCTATATTATTTGATTTATTTTTACACTAGTACACACCAGTTCATATTGGGGAGAGCATTTCAGTTTTGGGGCAAAGGATGTAACAAATTGTTACCTACAGATCTTCCACAAAGCCATTCATATGACACCTAAGTTGTTAGCTATTAGAGAAGGACCTCGTCCTTATTTGCCAGTGCTGCTGTGTACATACTTGATCCATTGAATCCAAAATTAAATGCAAAAAAAATAAATTTATTACAAAATAATTAATAGCTACAAGTAGAAGACATCGATGATTTATACGTCATACACATACTTAACTCATGTTTCTCTATGAATGAAAAAAAATAGCTTTATGATTCCATAGAAGCCAGAAAGGATAGAGTGTTTTGGGGCTTGGGGAAAGGACCTGGGAGGACAGAAGGAAACATGAACACGGGTCCAGGACAAAATTGAGTTTGACGTCTGGCTTCAGTAATTACTAGCTGTGTAAACTTGGGGAAAGTCACTTATCACCACTCAGCCTTGATTTCTACAGTTGTAAAGGGTGTAGAGCAGGAAGGATAATTATGCGTGTTGAAAGAACTTTTATTCTATGGCTCCATGCTCATATACAACACAAAAGTTGCTCCTAAGTATTTTTTTTTTCTTTCTTAGGGATGATTTTACGTGACCCTCTTCTACCAATTCTGAATCTAGCTGCCTTTTACATGTTGGCTAAGCCCTGATGTATCACATCCTGCTGAATGCTTTTGATCCCGAATGGATCACCCTTGACATTAGGGCTGACAGTTCCCAGGACATCTCCAGTAACTGCTGTGTTGATGCCAATGTGACCTGAGTGGCTTCCATAATAATCCCTTTCCTCTACATAGTCACTTGCTGTCAGGAGCTGCCTGTGCAGAAGGAACTGATTCCTAGTCCCATCAGAGCCCTAATTAAAAGTGCACCAAATTAAACTTGAATGCATGGAAAACAATTAGCTCTCTCTTTTGTCTCTCCATTCAAATCCATAATGCAGAGCAGCCAGGTGTCATGTTCAACAAATCTCCATCACTTGATGGCTAGAGAAAGGAATGGAGTTGGAAAAGCTCCAGAATCTCCCCCTAGAGGGCTATTCTGGCCTTCCCATGTTTGCAGTGACTCAATTGTCACGATGCTTCTGTTTGAATCCCTCTTTCTCAACATCTCCTTCTCCCATCTTTTTCTTCTCCCGAGGAAACATACCTCACCATGGCTCTCTTTATCACCACTTCCTTTGTCGGGAGGTTTGCAAAAGGGTTTTTGACAAAGTGTCAAACATGCTTGTCTGGCATATTTTAAAAAGATTGATGGATCAAACATAGATACCAGTTCACCCTACTGTTGCCCTCACATTGCATACGTGGATTAGTAGGAGGCATCCCTGTCATGGTAAACTTAGTTGCTCCACCCCGTGTCAGCTGTGATATTATTTCTACAAACATGTGCATCAGTGATCCTACCTAGGATTCTTTCATATGGCTGACTACTCCTGAATCTTATACTAACTTCAGGAACTAGGCCCTCTGTGTTATAGAGGGAAACGGAATAAACTGCTCAGTCATCCTAGCCCTCTGTATCCCTAAGGCCTGGAAGATGATGATTTATCCTTAACTCGTAAGGAAAATGATTAGGAATCCAAAATTAAATCAAAATATGCAAGCAAAAATAGAATATTTTTTGAAAATAAGATATTAGAGAGGAGAGATGTAGAGCTGGGTAAAAGGAAAAGATGTGAGCTTTAGGCAGTTTTGAATTCAAATCTAAGTTTGACCACTTCTCAACTATGTGAACTTCGGCACATTATACATAACCTCTCCACGTTTCAGTTTATTCACTTAAAAAGTCCTGATAATAAAATAACATCTATACCCTGTGGCCGTTTTGAGGATCAGAGATGATATACGTATTATGTCAGCATGCTGCCTTGAGTTTACAGAAGCTGGTATTACGGATGTGAAGGAGGTCAGACTGGCTAAAACCAAAAACTCACGCTGAGCTGTTGTCTGGAAACAAGACTGAGGCGAGGCTATACTACAGAATGTAGTACAGTAAAATTTTCAGTTTCTCTCTTTTTTTTAAAGATTTTATTTTATTTTTTTAAGATCTATCGATCTATTTTTTTAATTAATTAATTAATTTATTTATTAAAGACACGGGGGGCGGGGGCAGAGACACAGGTAGAGGGAGAAGCAGGCTCCATGCAGGCAGCCCAACGCAGGACTCAATCCCGGGACTCCAGGATCACGCCCTGGGCCAAAGGCAGGCGCTAAACCACTGAGCCACCCAGGGATCCCCAAATTTTCAGTTTCTCATGGTGGTACTATGACTATAACAATCTAATTTAATGACCACTTGATTATATAGATATAATATAGTGTACTTAATAATAATATACTGAAGTACTGTAATAAGTGAAGGTTCTCTTAGCAATATTTAATGCCTGGTAAGCATACAGCACAAATGCCACCACTCCCCACCTTGTTACCAGAGTAGACTCTGCCATTTGGTCCTTGGGCTCTTTCCCAGTAATTTTGAGCATATTCTCAGATTTCTTTTCGATTCTTAATTTATGTAAATGATTTATTACAGCCTCTAGCGCATTACAGCCTCTAGCGCACAAAACCTAGTTCATAATAAGTGGTAATAACAAACTGAGCTTTGTAGTTTTCAGGTTTTCCTGGTCAGAAAATGTCATTCACAGACACTCACTCATGCATGTACCCTCCAGTTTCTATGAATGACAGTCATGGTAAACAGACAGGTCTGGTCAAATCCATACAGCTGTGATGCGAAACACTTGTTGGCAGCGCACATTCCAGTACTAGAAACAATTCGTTGGCAGCACACATTCCAGTATTAGAATTTCTGTTGTCCCACTTGAAGGCACAAAAGGACTCAAAACAGTACTAAAAAGTCAGTAACAATTAGAACATAATCACTACCATGGTATAACAATGCCTCACAGATTGTATAAATTCATCCGTGGCTATTAAACCATTCACTTGATCACCCTTTGGCGCTGTTTTGCCCTTAGGAGAACTGTTCATTGCCCTATTGAACTTCCTTACTCTCTCATGAGACCAACTACTCAAATATTTTAGTAAATGCCCGTTCTTTTTGCTGGCCTGATGTTTTACGAAACCTCTTACTAGTAGCAAGAGAGGTCAGTGTTACACAAACTCCTCAGCTCAGTGCTCCATCAGGCAAGCATCACCTTCCTGATATGTCTTTGACGTTACAGACAAAGGGAAATAGGAATCAGCATCTGGTGATTCACTTGCGATGGGCTTGCAGTACACCAGTGTACTGTTGGGTACCATTTTTATAGAAAACCCAAACTCCCACCATAAATCACGAAGGGAGATTGGACTGGTTAAGAGAGGCCAATCCTTCAGGGAGAGTCTGTGGGACCTAACAGACAAGAACAAATCCTTGAGAGAATCATCTGAACCGTAGCCATAGAGAGGGAATTCTCACTCTTTTCTGTATTCTATGAGAAAGAGATAAGGAAACCTTCCAGAACAGAGTTACTTCATTATACCCATCAAGAAAGATGGTCCCAATTACTGGTCTCCAATGGGAAGGAGCATCCTACAAGTAAATATTAAGTAACGCCCTGGAAGAGATGGCATGGGCCAGAGACTCTTCTGGTCTTTGCCCTCTGCCTGCTATTGACCCCTTTTCTCTCACCGACTCCATACATTCCATGCACTCTGCTTCTCTTCTATGAAATGTCCTTCTCTCTTACCTTGTTAATAGGGCACAAACTTCTATCTTATGTTTTCATGTCCCGAGAGTTAGCAGTCAGGGACTACAATATCCTTAATTATTTCACCTGTATTCATCCATTTGTTTCTCCCAAGGCAGAATCACTAGTAGGTAACTTCTCCTCATAGCTGTATGCTTTTGGGGGGTCCACTGAGAAACAGAAATCTAGAAGGGATAAGATTTGCAGCAGATTTATTGGGGGGGAGGGGTAGGAGAAGACAGGCTTCACAGTGGGATGCAGGTCTGACACCTGTGAAGGGGGAGAAAGGAGAAAAAGACGGAAGAGTGGAGCTTCAGACTGCAACAGAGTTCCGGGAAAGATTCAGCCGGGCCAACCAGAGACCTTGAGCCAAAGTAATCCATCCAATTAGTTCCTTTGTCTCGCTATAGTGGACCTTATCACGCTCAGCCATTGGCTGCTATCAGCCCAGGAGAGGTGTGCTGGATCCATGGGGGCAGTAGCTGGGGACATCGGTCAGCTATGCCCCGATAGCAAGAGACCTAAAAATTTCATTTTCCTGTCTACCACACCAGGCTAATGAACAATAGTGGGATATAAGGCAGTGACAGGAGATATTTTTGGCCCAAGGTCTTTTCTTATGATGTTTCTTATGTGATATTTAATCTTGGGCTGGCTTCTTTTTCTTGTTTAAATCTTAACTCGAATATCTATTCTTCAGGTAATCTTCTCTGACCACATCATTCAATGTTGCTATTGCTCCTGAGCAACTCAATATCACATTACCCTGTTTTATTTTCCTCCTGGCCTGAATTACTATCTGACATTATCTAATATATCTGAGTACTTATTTATCGTGTGTCTCCCCCACCGCCCGCCCCCGTTAGAGCAGTAGTCTAGTCTGACATGTCGAGTACTCTATGGTCAGTGCCTGAAAAGCTCAACAGCAATGCCTAGAAGGAATAAGGTGCACTTTGAATATTGTTATTAAGATTCTTTTTTCTTCTCATTCTGTCATCCATTGTGGATTCTCCTTCCTTAGAAGATCCAAAGCACCGTATGAGTCCCCCATGTTATATATCATGATGCCACAATGCTTCGTAGCTGGTGTTATCATGTCTCTGTCTCTTACTAGTCTGTGAGCTTCCTGAAAAGTGAAAGTCATGGTTCATATTGCCTGTAATAATGTATCAGGTACCTAGTTGTACCGATAAAGCAGTATTGATAAAGAGTAGAAGGCACGAAGGGAAGATCTCCGATGCATGTGCTCGGTGTGCACTCCCTCTTACATGTGTAAAGGCCTGGGGGCCAGCGGAGTGTAACATAGGCACTCGAGTGCACATGCAACTATGGAAGAAACACGGCAGGAAAAGATGGCAGAAAGGGCTGAGAACCAGCAGCCATAAGAGCAACTGTGAGCAAAGTCTACAAGATGCCTTTTCTCTCGGCAGGAGGTGCATCCATCTGGTGATCAAATAGGAACTACACAGTCAAGTTTGGAGAGGAAACCTGGTGTCTGCCTTTGTACTGGAGACAGGCCCTGAGGCGCCTGCCTGGTCCTGGGGCCAGGGGCAGGGGCTGATTATTCCAGTGTCCTTTCTTGTGAGAGCAACTGCTTTGTTCAGTGATCAAAGGCCCCTTCCATCCCGCGTTCCCACATTGGTGTCACTTTTGTCCCACACCCCTGGAGAGAGGCCCCCTCTGTAAGCTGATAGTATTTCCTGGCTTAGAAGGAGCCCTTGAGTGTGCTCGCTGAACACCCATCCTGTCAATTTGTTGTGACATTATTCTCCATTTTAATTCCCTGATTTAACAACTATTGGGTTTCATTTTTTAGAGAAGGAACGTACTGGGGCTCTGTATTGACAAAGAGGGAGGCAATGTGGTAAGAGCGTGATATGAGGCATTAGAGAAATCTGGGTTAGATATTAGCTCCACTGTTTCCTCACTGTGCTGTCTTGGGTCGGTTATTTAACCTCTTAGTGCATCAGTTTCCATATCCCCAATGTTTGAACTGCAATACCTATCTTATAGGAATTTTCCTGATGGGTGAACAGGATGTTGTGTGCTTTTGCAAACACGTTTTCCAGCCCACACTGTGCTCAACACACAGTGATCCCCCGCAATGTCCCTGGAATAGCTTTCCCATAACCTCTATGACCACTCAATAAAATAAGTGTACCTCTAGTGGAGGAGGAAGACACTTCCTCCTCCTGACCTCGACCCCGGAGCTTTTTTGTCACTGGAGGATACTCAGGATTCTCTGTCCCAGTTGAACTATTGCTTACGGAGGCAGTTATGAAGCAAAGAAAGGTTTTCAATCTGTTTATCAAAGGCCTTGCAAGCGTCTGCTTCAAGGTAGGTGAATCAATTAGGCGGTATTGAGCGGGGAAAGTTAATCTGCATCCAAAGCGTTTTACTGCACAAACAAGTTAAATAAAAAATCAAGTGCAAGCCAATTGACTTTATTCCACTGTGACTAGAATTGAAGGAAGAGGAACCATTCGCCCTCAATGTCTTCTAATCCCTTCTTACTTCTGCCTTAGAGAAGGAGCTTCGAGAAATCTTCTAGGAATAAGAGACTGGGGGTCCTGACTTGTGACAAATAAGCGTTGCAGTGAAGATCATTACTGGAAGAGTTAAAGGCTCTTGTGGATATTATTGCTCTTTTGGTGTCTTGGAAGGACTTTTATCCAGAAGAAAGTTTGGGCAATGGGTTTATATTATAGGGAAACCGTTGTTTCCAGAAAGACTTTCTTGTTCTCTCTGCATATACTTTGAATAACTAGGGTTAGATCTTAAGTCTTGTCTCTGACAGCTCTCTCTTTTGGCACCCTGAACCCAAGCAGGCAATAATCCTTAAAAGATTTACCTTTTCCTGTTAGTCCCTTTTCCCCATTCTAATCTCCACTCCTTTATCCATATTCTCATTAACTCTTACTCAGAGTACTCCGGGGGATTGTTTAACTATACGTCCCTTTGTGTTCTTACTCATCTTTAGTTCATTCTGCACATAAAAGCTAAATCAGTCTTCGGCATGACATGGTGGAAAGAATACACACTCGGGTGTCAGAGAGACTCCATGTTGCATCTCTGCTTAGCAATTCACTGACCTCGGGTACGTTACTCTACCTTTCGTAACATCGCCTCATCTGTAAAGTAGGAATAATTGCAGTCCCTAACTCCCAAAATATTTGTGATAACTGAAAGAGGAAGTACCTTTAGCATGACAATTGGTATCTAATAAGCGGTCAACAGAACCGTTGAAGCTACTAAGACATCATAGGAATTTATTGGAAAATGACTTTTTCTGATTATGTCATTGTTCTTATAGGACCTTAGTTTCCTTGTGAGCAGAAAACATTTTTGATTCTTCTCTGTTTCAACAAAAGCACGTGGAGTGCAGTGTATAGGCACATAGTCATACAATCCTACCTATTATAATTAAGGCAAGAATCCCAATTTTACTATTTACCTTATAGCTAAATATAAGGGTGGAAAGACTTCTTCCAGATGGGGCAATTGTGTAAACAGACATGTGGAAGTAGAGATAGGTGAGTAAAACGTAGTGAATGTCTATGCAAAACGTTCTGTGTGCGAAGACGCCCCATGCTATCAAGATGATGATTTATGTCGGGAAGCCATGAGATAACATTGTGGAAAGGGATTCCCAGGAGGGCCCAGAAGGTTCTAGAATTCTAGGTTATGAGTGCATGAGCACCAAGGCGCTACTGAGAGTTTTGGGGCAGAGGGAGTGACGGACTGCACCAGCCAAGAGAAACAATGTCTATCCGTTTAGGTCGAGGAAGGACAGGGCACAATGCCTTCAGAGCTCAGAACAAATCACCCGATTCTATTTCCCGAATTGTTCATCTTCTATGAGGCATGATGAATGCTGACTTTAGACTCCTTCCTTTGGTTCTGCCAGCAATTCAGTAGCTTAATCTTTTTCCAATCTCAGCTGTTGCCTAATAATCTGTTCCAGGCACAGAAATTTCATTAACTCCTCAATGATGTCCACAGGCTTTGACCATGGATTTCATCTGTTAAGCTGCTTTTATTTCAGCTACTATACAAATTATCCTCTGCCTGGGAAAAAAACAACAGCCAAAAAAAAAAAAAAAAAGAAAGAAATAAAATAAAAATAAATAAATAAATTAAAAGCAAAGAGGGAAATATAGAGAAGAAAAGCATGGCTGAAGCCCTTCTGTATTTCTCAAAACACTTCCCTCTCCTTAGTGAAAATGGATGTCCAGAGGAGAAATTGAATTCCAAAGTAATGACTCGATACTAGAATGGCCCCCAATTTTCTCACTGGTAGCTTAAGTGGGGGCCCCTGTCACAACCAGCATGATATGTGATTGTCTTATCACCCTTAAAAAACTATATTATACTATAGGTAGAACGGAACTGTTGCTGGTGCTGGAAATGTGGTGAGTGTATACTGGTTTCTGCTAAGTCTGAGAAGTGGTGGCAATAGGGAGGTGGAAAGGGAGAGAGGGTGACAGGACATCCCCACTACACATCTCCGGCTCGAAACCCCTGCGTGCTCCTATGCACATCTTAGTTAGTGATGCTAGGATCGACAGGCAGCAATGGAGAAGATATTTTTGGACAGAAGTCATTCCTTCTAACCTTTCCTCCATGAAGCCCCTTCTAATTTGTAGAGCGAGTCGCCACTTCCCCTGTGTTTCTGTGACACACTGAATCTTCCCCTGTATCCCCTTATCAAAATGCATCACACTATTGGATGTACATATCTGTTTTTTTTCCCTCACTTTTGAGTTCTTTGAGGGCAAAGGTCAAATGATGTGAGGCTAACACCAGAGTGAGGGGCCCAGAAATGCTCCAGGTATCAACAACAACAGGGCTAGGACAGAGCGTACAAAGTGCTACCTACAGAAGCCAGGAAAACAGCAAGAGATGAGCCCGTTTGGGATTAGATCGAATAATGGATAAAAAGTGACCGCTAGCAGGTGGTGATATCAGTGGTGCTGGGGTGTTCACTCTGTCCCTTCAATGGGCACATTTTTACATACTGATTTCTGTTATTATGCAACTTAGAAATTTAGCCAAACCTCAGAAGCTTCTGTGGGAAGAGGGGGTGACTTAAGGTGGAGTGGGTGCGCTTAACGGTTGTTTGCTCACTTGCTTGTTTAAGAATCTGGATTGCGACTCACTCATCTCCCTTTAGGACTCGGCTGTATTATAACATCTAAGAGGGGATCTAGGGTGAATGAGTGGTGCTAAGGAAAGGCCATGCGAGGTCCTCTCTCATTCTGGGTGATGCTTCCAAAAGGACAATTAGAAGAGCTTGACCCGGTATGGACTCATTTCAGCATTGCTGACATGCTTTCAAAATATTTCTCGTTAACAGTTTTTGGATCGCAGTTTTATCCTGAAATGACAGAACGTGAACATTTTCAAATACGTGGTTTGCAAGTCTTGTGCATAGTGTCATACACTAAAATAAAAAAAAAAAAAAGCCCTCCTTTTGATCACATTGCACATAAAGCACTTTTCATGCTTTGAAAGATAACTTGTATTCATAGATAGCAAGAATGTTTTACTATTTACTTGATATTAATCAATTCAGAGATATTCTAATCCAGTAGGATCATAAATTGATAGGATTCTGTTTTGGGTGGCTTTAGTTCTGTTTTCTTGAAAAGCCTACCAGTTGGTTTCCCATCTCCTATTTCTCTATATCCCTCTATGAAATATAGAGGCCGACACTCTTATTTCATAAATGTCACAGTCTGAGAAACAAAAATGTAAATCAGCATACTCGATATTGTCAAATATCTGTGATGAAACCAGGAACCAGGTCCCATTCTTGCTTGAGAATGACTATAGTCACTGTACCACCACCCCAACCCTCAAAAAACGCTGTGGGGTTATATTACTCTTTTCTCTTGTTTTAATTGTATTGAGGAATAATTTTAAAAATATAATCATATAGATTTAAAGCATACAACATAATGATCCACTATGCATATACATTGTAGAATGATTACCAAGATTATGACAGTTAACACATCCATCACGTTACACAGTTAACATGTTAACCTGCGTGTGTGTGTGTGTGTGTGTGTGTGTGTGGTGAGAATGCTTATGATATACCCTCAGGAACTCTCAAGTATATGATATACTTAACTATCGCCACCATGTCATATACTAGATCCTCAGTGCTCATGCCTATAACCGAAAATGTGTACACTTAGCCGCTGGCAAGGACCATTCTATTCTCTATTTCTATAAAATCAAGGTTTTTTTAAATCTTGCTTTGTTTTTTTTAGATCCCACATGTAAGTGATGCCATAGAGAATTTGTCTTTGTCTGCCTTATTTCACTTAACATAATCCTCAGAATTCATCCATGTTGTCGTACATGGCAAAATTTCCTTCTTTTTAATGGATAAATAGTGTTCCATTGTATGTGATATATATAAAATGTATGATACGTCATTTATGTCATATTTTCTTTATCATGTATATATGTCAAAGATATTGTATTATTTGTTCATCTGTCAAAGGGCATTTATGTCGTTTCCATATCTTGGCTATTCTGAATAATGCTGCATGAACACACATGTGCAGATATCTCTTCAAGAAACTGATTTTGGTTCCTTCAGGTGTACATCCAGGAACGGACTTGCTGGATCATATGGTAGTTCAACCTCTAAAATTTTGGGGAACCTCTACAGTGTTTTCCATAATGACTGTGCTATTTGACATTCCCACCAATAGTGTATGAGTTCCCTTTCCTTGGCATCCTTGCTAATATTGTTACCTCTTGTCTTTTTGATAATACCCATCTTATAAAGGTATTGATTCATTCTGGTTTTGGTTTGCATTTCCATGATAATTTGTGATGTTGAGCATCTTTTCATGTGTCTACTGGTCATTTGTATGTTGTCTTCAGAAATATGTCTATTTAGGTCTTTTGCCCATTATTTTATTGTTTTCTTTCTTTCTTTCTTTCTTTCTTTCTTTCTTTCTTTCTTTCTTTCTTTCTTTCTTTCTTTCTCTTTCTCTTTCTTTCTTCTTTCTTTCTTTCTTTCTTTCTTTCTTTCTTTCTTTCTTTCTTTCTTTCTTTCTTTCTTTCTTTCTTTCTTCTTCTTTCTTTTTTACTATTGAGTTATATTAGTTCTTTCTGTATTTTGGATAGTAACATCAGGTACATGTTTTATAAATATTTTCTCCCTCTATATGTTGCCTTTTTAATTTATTTATTTTTTCCTTTGCTGTGCAAAAGCTCTTTAGTTTGATGTAGTCCTACTTGTTACCAGTGCTTCTGGTATCTTATCCAAGACTCTCTCTCTATTTTTGTGATTGCTTATTTTCTTTTATTTTAATTATCTTATCCCATCTTATTGTATCTTATCTATGTGTAAGATCAGTCCTTACCACCATCCATACTTACAGTCAGTCACCTTTTGGGTCTAAAACTAATACCACTTAAGATTTCTGTGAACCTCTTCAGTCCCCAAGTTTTTAGACTTGAGTTACTTTCAGTTCTGTGACCCCTAGAATGTCATCTTCAAGGTGGTAGTATATAGCATTATGGCAAAACTCAGTTTCCATAGGCAGCCAGAACCCGTGCCAGTTCCTGACTGAGATAATGCTAAGCAAGTTACGCTGCTGTTGTCTCCTAGACTTGATGTGAGATTTACATGATGTAATGCATAGGGAATCTACAGTAATGGGTGCATTTTTAAATGCTATACCTGACTAACATTAGGATAGATAATATTAGCCAGACCAGTGGTCAGCTTCATATCTAAACCCGAATTCTGTCAATTGTATTTTCATTTTCTGTTCAGTACTTGAAACTGACTCGGTGACTGTTATTTGTTTAAAATGGCATATGTTGGGGTGCCCAGGTGGTCCAGTTGGTTAAATATCCAACTCTTGATTTTGGCTCAGGTCATGATCTCAGGGTTGTGCGATCAAACCCTGAGTGTGGCTCTGCTCTGAGCTCTGCCTCTCACCCCTACCTCTACTTCTAAAAATGAAGGAATGAATGAATAAATGATGAATGAATGAATGAATGTCATGTGTTGCCTCCTGGACCAGCCTTCATTCCATCCCTGCCCTTCAATGAGTACAGCTTCTGGCTGGATGTGTCAGTCTGCTCTCCTTTCCATCTGTGAATATATTTCTCCTCTGTCTTTTCCCCTTAATATTGGGGTTGATCATCTTTACTCCATTAACACCTATTTCTTTAGGGTAGTATTTGTCTCCACCTTTGGCTTCTGAGATAAACCTGAATACCTTAAATGGATGAACATGTGCCATCTCCCTGGCCATAGCCAGTGGCTCAGATGGCCACTGATCTGATCCAGTCCATGAGAAATAAGGAGATTGTAGGAGTGGGAAAGAGGTTGAATTTTAAAAATAAACATATATATATTTGTGTGGAAATTATTGGAAGATACATTATTTTTTCCTAAATCTGTGGTTCACAATCCCATCTGTATATTAAAATCTCTTGATCATCTTAAACCATCATGTTCAAGACTAGTTGGGTTAACTAACCCAACTAACCCTTTTCCCCCTCAGTGTGGCCATGCTATTCATTTGAGATTCAGCAAGGGACATTTGTTTCTGTTTGTATTCTATTTCATCTTTATTTTTGTTCATATTTTTTGATTATGTGATACATTAATCTGGTACCAAAGGTGGAACTATATACGAGTTATCCCTAGGGAGGTGCTCCTACACCCACATTCTGTTCACCAAATTCCCTCTCAAGTCCATTAGTGACCAATCTTGTTAGTCTATGAGTTCTTCCTCTGATTCTTGGTGCACAACTGAACAGAATGTGATTTTCTTACTTCCTCTTCTTTCTTACACAAAAGGTAGCTTCTATATATACTTTTTTTTTTTCATTTTTCTTTCTTTAAATGACAAGATTTCCTGGAAATCTCTTATCAGTCCACTGAGGGCTTTTTCATTCTTTTTCAGCTGTACCCTAGAGCACTGCTCTTGTTTCATATCATTCCAAATCACTCAACCACTCTACTAGATGGCCTTTTACGTTATTTTTCCCAGTATTTTAAAATTACAAATAAGGCGTCAGTACATAAACTTGTTTTTGCATATCTGAAGGAAAAAATGGGATAAACTTATATATGAAGGATTACTGGATCAAAAAATAAATGCATATTTATTAGATATCACTAAATCCTCATCCAAAATCATTGTACCAGTCTGCATTCAGACCTGCATGCACGACAATATCAGCTTCCCCACAGCCTGGCCAATAGAATGCGTTATCACACATTATGTCAATCTGATAGTTAAGAAATGGTTCTGATTTGCTCACCTTTAATTATGAGCAAAGGCAAATATCTTTACACAGATTTTTCCATATTTTTTCTCTATTTTAGTGTTTCTAAACTGTGAATGTGCACTAGAATTGCTGTGTGTGTGTGTGTGTGTATGTGAGTACATGTGGATCCCTATCTTCTAACCTACAAACCTTTTAGTAAAGGATCTGTAGGTGATTCACTGTTGGCACAGCTGACACTGTGAAGTACTGCTTTGGGTCATTCAGCATGAGGAGATGGGTCTGGAACTGCAGTAGTCACTGTTGCTGCCATGGGAGAAACCACTTGGAGAAGAAGCCAATGGGTAAAGAAGAAAATGATGATCCACTGGAGTAATTGTAAATAAGTCAATTCCATCTACTTACTCTTCTTCTATATAAATCATTGGATTTTCCCCCACAAGTCAATATATGGGTTTTTGTGCATGGTCAATAGTTGCATTTCCTTGCTATAGCAATTTTTTCTGCCTGGAATGTTTTATGTCCTTTCCACTCCTTTTCTTGTTTTTATTTTGTTTTATTTGTGGCATAATTTATGCTGAATAATACCGTAGACTTTAATTTAGACATCCCTCCCCCTTTTCTGGAAACACTTCTTTTACTACCTCATCACCTATTCAGGTTATGTGCATTTCTTCCTTGTGCTCTAGAAACTTGTGTTATAATAGCAATATATGCTATTGCGCAGTCATGTTGCTTTGTTTCCATCTATCCCTCTGCACCATGAGGCCCTTGCTTGCTTGGAGTGCTTCATCTTCATGTATGTATTAGGGAAGGAGAAACTCAAGCTGCCTTAAATTTGAGCTTAAGATTAAGAATAAATCATGATCTCTTGGGGTGCCTGGTGGCTCAGTCCATTGAGTGCCCAACTGTTGACTTCAACCTGGGTCATGATCTCAGGGTCATGGGATTGAGCCCCATTTGGGGCTCCATGCTTGGCAAGGAGTCTGCTTGGGATTCTCTCTCTCCCTCTGCCTCTCTCCTCACTCTCTCTCTCTTTCTCTCAAATAATCTTTAAAAAAATTAGAAATCATCGTCCCTCTTTATGGATATTACTGTTTTGGAGAAGAGAAAAGATGACAGTGTAATAGGTATGTTTAAATGTATGATATTCTAGAAGGTGATATGAATGATTATAGGGAATATTATGGCTATCATTTATTAGATAAATTATAGAAGGTGCCATGGATATATGCTAGCAGGTGTGACCTAGGTGAGAATTATTTAGTGTATATTCCCTGTGGTAAATGGGAAAGAAACTTCAGGAAAGCAGTCTTCAAAATTTAGATTTTAGTCATATCTTACACTGTGATGTATCCACTGCTACCAGTGTCTACCACACAGGTATTTCAGAAAAATATCTTCCCAATACAGCAACCATGTAGTATCACTGCCTTGAAGAAATAAATCGTGTCACATGCAGCAAGCTCAGAAACAGCAGAGTCAGGTAAATTTGGTAAAGCCAGGTGATATGCAGATTGATATGGGAGACAGATAAGCCTCTCTTCCCCAATCCATCTGTCACACTGAAGAGACACCTAGGAGAGATCTAGAACCTTGTTTTTAAAATCAATGTTATTGAGCTATGATTTACGTTCAATTAAATACAACCATTTTAAGTGTAGAGTTGATGATTCTTAATAAATAGATACATCTGTGTAACCACCACCACACTCCAAGTGTGAAATATTTTCCCTTAATTCTAAAGGTTCTCTGTGTTCTTTCTTTGTCAGTTACCCAGCTTCCACCTCTCTGTCTCCAAGCAACCACTGGTCTGCTCTGTGTCCCTATAACATTGATGTGACTTTTTTGTTTATATTTTTAAGGACCTGTCAAACTGTTTTCTGAAGAGATTGTACCATTTTTATTCCTACCAGCATGTGTGAGAGTTCTAGTTGCTCCACAAATTAGTTAACACTTTCTAGTGTCAGGTTTTGTTGTTGTTGTTGTTGTTGTTACTGTTTTACATTGTAGCTGATGTATTTCTTTGTGCCTTTAATTCTAGCACTTTATGTAAATTCAAGAGACTAGCTCAGGTGATAAGAAATATCAATCCAGTCTCTTCGGATGTCTCCAACCATCCTTCCTCTCCCTATTTGTGTGTGCTGTTCTTTTTATCAAGGGATATATTTTATTTCTCCTCCTCCTTAATCCAGGCTGGCATTTTGACTGACCAATGAAATGTAGCAGAAGTGATATTCTGGGACTTCTGAGACTAAGACTCAGGACAATTGACAGCTTTCACTCTCTGAATCTAGGGATTCATGTGCTATGCTGTTAGATGCCCAGACCACATAGAAGTCATATTGTGGAGAGCTAAGACACCGGCTGACCACCACTGGTGAACTCTCAGCCAGTCAACAGCCAGCGCCATGTAAGTGAGACATGTTAGACATTACAGCTCTGCTAAGTCTCCCGATGACCAGACACGGCTGACGAAAGAACCGTCCAGCAGCATCCATTCAACCCACAATTGTGAGAGATAATAAAATGGTTATTCTAAGCCACCTAGTTTTGAGGTGGTTTGTTAAGTAGCAATAGATTACCAAAATAGTTGTATACACAATTCCTAGTTTAGGGCTCAATAAATATTTGCCAAGTAAATAGATTCACTCATTCAACACACACTCTTTGTGTACTCAGCACTACTAAATATCACAGCACTGCTATGTGTCTTAAGAAAAATAGAAAGGAGATTGTTTCCTCAATTTGCAGTTGACGATAGCATTTGGTTATATCATTTGGTAATTTGACGATGTATCATTGACCCTCATTTGGCCTTGATCAAGAATCTCTTTATCCAAATCAGGCCCTGCTGAGAGCCTGGAATAATATCCCTAGGCACCAAATCCCATGAATCATCCATACCCCTCCTCTAGCACAGCCCTTATAGTGTCTGGGAATCCAACTACACCCGCTGCTTGAGTAACAGTAGAAACATGACCTACTTCAGTCACGTCAGCAGAGATTTTTGTCTTGCAACAGTTCATTCTTTGAGTAAATGAGGTGCAATCTTGAATAGCTGTAGGATAGTAAATTGATCGCTGATGGAGCTCATTCGAGCAGCCCCCATCACCCACCACTCAGCTGCAGTTTACAGGCAGCTGTGACAGATTAAGTCCAAAAAGAGCACAGCAATTGCAGCCGCCTTGATGCCCAGAGCACAGGATGCCCTTTTTACCTTTTTTTGAGAATGAAAGAGACAGAATGAACCACCATCACTCTGTCCCTGACTATGTTCCTATCCTTCTTGCTCCCACAACAAGGGACTTTGGTGGCTCACTGATAGCTGGATAAGACCTAATGCAGCTCAAATTCATCATTTTCCAGAAAGGGAAACAGAGGCCTCAGGAGGTTAAGTGATGCTCTGCTAATCATGCAGGGAATTAAAAGCACAGCTAAGACCACATGTCAGGTCACTAGGATCTTAGTCATATATCCTTTCCATTTCAATACTCTCTGGTTCCCTAGGACTTGGGGCTCCCCCCCCCACCATAACTGCTCACATTTTAGAAGAGATCTGCCATTCCCTTGAGAGGATAGATCACGAAGACCAGAATATGTGCTGAGACCATTTCTAAAACTTTATCCCTTCCTGTCACTAGCAGCCCTTATCTAATCTAACTTTCTATTTTATTCATTCAGCAGTTTTCTGGGTGACTAAAATTTAGAAAATCCTAGGGGTGCCTGGGTGATTCAGCTGGTTAAGCATCTGCCTTCAGCTCAGGTCATAATCCTAGGATCCTAGGATCAAGCCCCACATCCAGCTCCCTGCTCCATGGGGAGCCTGCTTCTCCCTCTCCCACTGCCTACAGCTTCCCTTGCTTGTGCTCTCTCTCTCAAATAAATAAATAAAATCTTTAAAAATAAATAAAATGTAGAAAATCCTCTGGAAGGTACTTTGAGGGATGTAAGATTATGGAACGCCATTCTGAGCTCAATAAATATATTTGGTGAGTGATAATTAATATTTAAATACCTATAATAGAAATGAGTATGTGGTAATTGTCCTATATATATGATAATTAATAGTTTCACATTCTAATGAGATGAACCCTGGTTGTTTCCCTCCAACAGTGGAAGCCATACATAATCTACCAAATGTGTTCCTCTGGAGTAGCTGCATCAGCAGAACCTGAGAGGTTGTTAGAAATGCAGATTTGCAGGTTTTACCCCAGAACTTCTGAATCAGAACCTATACTTTAATAAGATTTTCAGGAGAATTTGTACTCACATTAAGATTTGAAAAATCTGAAACAGAGTAAAGAGGAGTGGGGGAAGGAGGAGTTGGTTCTGACCAGTGTGTTTAAGGTAGACCCCATACCTCAGGGCAGCAGAGTGATGTGTTGATCAAGACACTTGGATCACACAGAACTGGATTAAACTGGAGGAACCTGAGCAAGGTATTTAAGTGCTTTATTCATAAAAAAAAGTCATAGTATTAGTCTGTGTCTCCTAGGTTGTATGGAAGTTGGGTGAGCTTTGGGAATGAAAAGAAGAGTGTGGGAAGGAAGAGTGTCAGAAGACAATAATCTACAGCATTGTCGTGACTGAACCCATGGAGGCGTAGGGTTGAGTTCATTGTCAGCAAGGTGTTTGCCCGGAGTGCCGACATTGAAAAGCTGAGGGAAAGGAATGGAAGATGTCGGTGTTGATAGCACTTCTAGTCTTACCCTTTGGATATTGATCCTTGAGCCTTACTCGGACTTGTCCATCTCCTGTCTCCAAAGAATTTTCAAGACTGAATACAGTGCAAATAGAGGTAGAGGTCCCTTGGGACTTTGAATATTTTTCCCTGAAATGGATACATAGCAGCCCTTTAACTCTACTGTAAAAAGGCTCCCTAAATGCAGCTCTATTTTTCACACCACATAGCATTTTGCTTTATGCACATAGTCATGTAATGTAAAGGGTAATTCGGAGTTGATAAATTAGCAGCCAGGAAAAAGGTCTACAAGGAGCTTCACTAAGCCATTTAGCATTTGGCGAGTTCTGTAGAGCTTTGGTCTCTTCCCACACCCAGAGGTAGTAAATATCCCTGTCCGGATGGTACTTGCAGAGAGTGCCTCTGCATTTTGATACTCTGTGAAGTGCATTCCTGTGGGCAACAGTCATTTCATGTTCTAGATTAGAACTTCAGAGGCATACTTTTGAGGGTCCTTTCCGTTCAGTGGGGAAACTATAGCCCAGGGAGGCATCAAGACTTCCCAGGATCCTTACCAGCCAGTTATCTCAGGTGAGCTCCTTAGGTAAAATGATGTATTTCTGGGGCCCTGGTGGCTCAGAAAGTTAAGCATCTGCCTTTCGGCTCGGGTCCTGGCCCCAGAGTCCTAGGATGAAGCCTGGCACAGGGCTCCCAGCTCAGCAGGGAATCTGTTTCTCCCTCTCCGTCTGCCTCTACCCCAGCTTATGCTTTCTCATTCTCTCTCAACTCATTTTCTCTCTCAAATAAATAAAATCTTTAAAAAAAAAAAAAGAAATGTTGTATTTCTTTTCTTCCCCCATCCCTCTTTTCACACTCCTTTTTCTGTCTCTCCTTCATGACTTCATTGCTAGTGAAATGCTACTAATGTTAGATAAATACAACCATAAAATCAAATTAAGTCAGGATTAAATAAGCAGCATACAGTTAAATAGATGAGTTTACTTTCTCTGTGGCTGAGATGCCTTAGTCTAATTGTGACCCTGCATAACACCTCTTCAGGTTTAGGAACCAAGATCTCTAACCAACATTAGCTCAATGTGAATCTGCAGTATGATGTATCTGGCCGAGAGAGAGAGAGAGAGAGAGAGAGAGAGAGAGAGAGAGAAACATCTGATGTAAACATCATCTCAGATTAGGGCTGAATTAATGAAGGTGAAGTGTAGACGTGTGTGTGCATTTGGGAAAGGCTGAGTACTATAATTTTAAAGTTTCTTCTGATTCCTAGGGTTCACTACTGGGATAATTGTTTCACAAAATTTAGCAGCTCCGAGCTGGTAAGTTGAGGAGAAATGGAAGATAAGGTGAACTTTTTGAAAACTTGAAAATTGCATGCATGAGCTCTGAATTCAGCATCTTCATTCCTTTGGCAGGAATTGGCTCTTCCATCAGGGCTCTCAGTGGGCCAGAGCTGTGTAGAAATGACATACCTGTGTAGGTAACGGTTGCATTTGAAGCTGTGAGGGATTATTTACAAAGGAAATCCACTTGCCTTGCAGGCTCTATCCTAATGGACTCTTTATTGAGCTTATTATCTTGTTGATAACACACACAATCACTTTGCTACCAGTTTCCTCTTGTTTCAGGCCAACATGCTCTGATCTTTATGGGAAAACATAGTGATCTAGTAGGGATACTAGACTAAATAGCAACCAACTTGCCTGCATTTCTAACTCTATCAACAAATTGCTGACTATGAGCCATTTAACCTGTCTTTTCTTCTACTTTGCCACTCACCAAATATAATTATAGTAACTCCAGTCCATGGCATTTGTATAGAAATCTACAATTTCAAATTGTTTTCATATCCACTTTTTTTTATTAGCATTTCAGAATCAACCAGTGAGGACAGCAGTGATATGGACTTACAAGTGATATAGATGTAGATTGTTTTAAAAATCATTTTACTGAAGAAGAAACCCACGGGGTGGTAAGTTAAGTGATTGCTTGAGGTTGTACGACACTGAATGATGAAGCCTGTCCTTGGACTCATAGTTTATGACTCTAAGATATTTTTTACAAAGGTAAAACTATGCCTCTCATACAAATGTAACATGAAAACATTATTTATTTTAACTCATTAATTGATGAGGAACAAATAAGATGTTAAACTGAGGGAAACTCAAAAGTTTCATACATTATGAGCAGATAAGGAGGCTGAGATTTCAAATTTGCAAAACTGTTCAATATCCATAGAGTGAAAATCTGTTGCATTCCATAGATATACTTTGCATTTCCATAAATAACAATTATTTATTTTACTCCAACTTGCAGGGTTATAAATAAAAGGCAGAGATAACCCTGATGGATGATCATCTTACAAAATATTTCATATTATTTTCTTAAACTAAAAGTGTAGCTTTCTCATTGCACAACACTACACTCTAAAGAGCTAGTAATATCCTTTTCTTCTCCATAACTGATCATCATCTCTAATGTTTGCTAGACACATATCAATATCTTAGAATTGTTAGCATGTGGTTTTAAAGGCTAAAATACTTAAGTAACAAAAATTGGCAATAAGAAAACAAGAGCAACTACTGTTTGTTGCATACCTAGTATTTGTCAATTGCCAATAACATCTATTAATCTGTTTTTTGTTTTTCTTATCTCATTTATTCATTCAAGTAATCTTATGACAGAGGGGCTACTCTAAGGAAACAGTCATGAATATAGTAATTAACTTGCCTAAAACCATCCATAGAATATTCCATGGGATATGATCCTAGATTTTTTTTTAACTTTTATTTATTTATGAGACACACACACACACACACAGAGAGAGAGAGAGAGAGAGAGAGGCAGAGACACAGGCAGAGGGAGAAGCAGGCTCCCTGCAGGGAGCCCGACGTAGGACTCGATCCCGGGTCTCCAGGGTCACGCCCTGGGCTGAAGGTGGTGCTAAACCGCTACACCACCCGGGCTGCCCATGATTCTAGATTTTAATTTTTTTGTAGCACTTAAACGAATTAGATCATAGATAAGATACTTAACTGCCCTGTACTTGAATTTGACAGCTAAAACTGGAGTAATTACATAAAACTATAATATTATTAATGCTACAAAGGATTCAAGAATTTTAGGAGGGAAAATGTTATATCAACCTGAGGATATATCATAAGAATTGTCTATAAAGTCTCAATGCAAAGAGAATGATTTTCATCAGTTTCTCTCATTAGACTCCTACTGAGATTGTTCTGGAGGTGACGGATGAAGGCATAGGTCCCTGTTTAGCAGAATGAATACTATTTTGATTAATTCATGGCCTTTAGAACTGGGTTGAACTAGTACTTCTGCTGAGTGATTTACAAGATTTATTTAACCTTTCTGAGCCTCAGTTTTCTCATCTTAAAATGGATAAACTATCATCATCAACCTCAGAAGGCCCTATGGGTTAAATGAAATAATGCAGGTCGAGCACTTTGAATTATGCTTGGCACTCAATAAATAAATGGAAGCACAGATTATTTGCTATTATTATTAGAACACCTGCATTCAGATGCAGCATCCTCCTTTAATGTTACCTTATATTTTAAAATAATGATTGTGTCGGAAAATACTTTTAGGTAATAGACATTTTAGAGGGCATGCTTATAAACCTTCCAGAGCCTTATTCTCTCCGTGAGGATTCTCTTACACGCCTCAGGGAAACTACTTTTTTAAGTTAAGAACGTTGGACTAGCTCTCCAATGTCCCTTTGAATTTGTGTTCATTATGAGGCAGGAGACTCATCTGCCCTCTGACATCAGAATGGGGAAAAGGGACGGGGGCAGGTTAATTGAAACTGCAGTGCAGGTAATTCTTAGCCTTGTGTTGCGCTGAACAACCTGAGACAACTACTTCCTTGATATGGAGAAGATTACTTTTAAATTGCTGAAATCAAATCTCTCGCTTCCATGAAAGTCTGCCATTCATTTTTAATTTAATGCAATCTGGCCCTTTTAGTCCTTTTGTTTCAGGTTTGGTATTGGACTGTGGGGGGGCATAGACATGGGAGGACGAAGTCCATCTCCTCGAGGGGCTTACTGTCTAGTTGGGAAGACCGGCATTCACAAGGACACAATTCAGGCTGGGTATAGAGGATTAGCAACGGAACTCAAATCCCTGCTCTTTGCTTCGATGTGGATGGAACGGGAGGGCAGCGTGCTGAGTGAGATAAGTCCACCAGAGAAGGACAGTCATCATACGGTCTCACTCATATGTGGAATGTAAGATAGTGAAAGGGATTATAAGAGAAAGGAGGGAAACCGAGTGGGGAAAAAATAGAGAGGGAGACAAACCATGAGAGACTCCTCCCTGGGAAACGAACACAGGGTTGTGGAAAGGGAGGTGAGTAGGGAGATGGAGTAGCTGGGCGATGGGCATTGAGGAGGGCGCTTGATGGGATGAGCACTGGGTGTTATACTGTATGTCAGCAAATGGAATTTAAATTTAAAAATGCAAAAAAAAAAAATTAAAAATAGATGATGAAATTAAAAAGAAAAAAAAGAAAGAAATCAAATCCAGAGATTCAAACGAGTGGCCAGTAAACGTACATGGCCTGTAAATGTGTGTATTTAATTTGAATTCTGATGCAACCTTTATAAGTCTAAAGAAAAAAGTCAGTACTTTCCTAAGATAAAATAAAAATAGATAGAATAAGAAATTCAGGGGCAGCCCCGGTGGCGCAGCGGCTTAGCGCCGCCTGCAGCCTGGGGTGTGATCCTGGAGACTCGGAGTCAAGTCCCACGTCGGGCTTCCTGTATGGAGCCTGCTTCTCCCTCTGCCTGTGTCTCTTCCCCTCTCTCTCTGTCTCTATGAATAAATAAAATCTTAGAAAAAAAAGAAAGAAATTTGGGATTTCTGGCATCTCACTTACATGGCATTAACATCCTACCTAACAACCATCAGCTTCAGGTGAGCAGTAATTGCCCCTTCTGAAGGGTTTAAGGAGTCTCTAGTTCACCATATCCAGCTTAAATTAGGGGTTTATCATAACTAAATGGTCCCTACGTGCATTTGTTCCTGTGACCCCTGGAATACTGACTCCTGACAAAAATGTTATGTGTCCAGGGAATGAGACTCTTAGGTTCATTTCAACGGGGTGATAGAGCTGAGGAAATGGCAAACTAAAACTTGAGCATCTACTCTGTTCTGCCTACTTTACATATATTTTTTTTCAACTAATTCTTGCAACAAGTGCCTCAAGGAGGTAGCCCTATACGTTTCACAATCGGGGAAAATGAGTCTCCGTGTTTATTTAGAAGCCGCCTAACTGGCAGAGGTTAAGATGTAGTTCCAAGATAGCAGAAAGAAAATGACCCTGCAAATGACTTGTGTTGTTGTTGTTGTTGTTTATGACTTTGTTTTTGAACTGCTATCGTTACCTTGCAGTATACAGTAGGAGTAGTACAGTGGTCAGGATAGAATGAGCGTCGCTGACCCTGTATATCAACAGGTCAACAAATAGTGGGGGGTCCAGCAGCGACCCAGGACCCCTCCGTTACAGGAAGGGCCCGGTGATCCCAGCAGGCCCTGCCTCGTGGAAAGGAGAAGAGAGAACTCAAAAGGTCTTGGGTGGGTGTTGGCTGGCGCCACGTAAGCACGGGCACCACTTCCACCCACAGTTCGGTGTTGAGAGTGAATGGAATGGCCCCGGCAAGGAGCAAAGAGGCTGACAGGTCTTCCTTGGGCCCAGGAAGGAGAGGAGGCTGCGTGTAAGTGAGGCTAGTGATGTCTGCCATGATCGTCTAGGCCAGTCATGCCAACTGGCCTTCCCTTCTCCGCAAAGGAGAACGAGAGCTTTCTCACAAGATGTGGGTGGTGGTTTGAGGCGGTGTCTACAAGCCCTGAGTGCAGCGCATGACTTTAAGTGACCAGTAAAGTGGCCTGTTTGGTTTGCTGTGTCTGATCGAGGCGGCCTGGGATCGTGGTGCTTTTTCTGTGCCCAATCGGGCAACCGAGATGGGGCCCTGCTTCCACTCCTGGTGGTTAGATCTCTGTGGAAAGCTGTGGAAAGATCTCTGAGGCTTCATCTAAGGGTAAGAAGGCGGAACTACATGATCTCAGGGTTCCCCTGGGCTCCCCACAGTCTACACTTGCCAGTGGTTTCCTTCAGAACAACCTCCCAAGGATGTCAGCTTGCACCCAGCATGGTCCTTGGATCCAGAAGTTATTCCATTGGGAGAAATTTAGAAAGACAAACAAAGGCACTGAGGAGAGCGCTTGATGGGATGAGCCCCGGGTGTTACACTCAATGCTTGAGTAAGGGGTGAGCGACCACCCGTACTACACGGCCCGGCTGGCGCAACAAAATACCGCGCAGCAGATATTTCCACACGGTTTGGGAGGCTGGAAGTCCGAGGGAGAGGTGCTGTCGTGGCTGGATTCTGGTGACGGCTGTCTGCCTGGCTTGCAGGTCGCCCACCTTCGTGCTGGGTCCTCACATGGCCTTTTGTCTGTGTACACACGTCACCCTTCTCGCAGACTCCAGTCCTGTGGGATTAGGATCCCATCAGTCCCATGCTAAGTAGCCTCTGTTACCTCCTTGTAGGTCTATCTTCAAGTACAGTCACATGAGGGGTTCGAGCTCCAACATGTGAATGGGGCGGGGAGCGAGGGAGACACTATTTAATCCATAACCACCATAAGCCATGACAGTCGCAAATATGGCCTGAGAGATTGGGCCATAAGGAAATACCCTGAAGGGGCACCTGAGTGGCTCAGTCAATGAAGCATCTGCCTTCTGCTCATCGGGGACCCCGCTTCTCCCTCTCTCTCTGCCCCCGGCTCCTGCTCTCTCTCACTCTTTCTGTGCCTCAAATAAATAAAAATCAAATCTTTAAACAACAACAGCAATACCCTGAAAGGATCCCCTTTTCTAAGGAATACGGCGATTTTCAATGGAAGGGGCTCTATCCGGGGAGCACTTTCTTATCAGATTCTTATCAGGTCTCTTGGTGTCCTCGTATCTGTACAACTAAGGTAGTTTAACTAAGCAATAGGGAGGTTTCGTCTTTGGTCCAATCCGAAAGATTAATGATGAAAGCAGAAGAACTGAGACCAGGTCTGGGGATTGGCGAGAAAGTCCGTTGGGATGGAGGAGAAACGCCTTTATGGGCCCAGAAAGGGGACAGAGACGATCTAACCACTTGGGCATCTAAGTCCTTGGACTGGACGCACGAAGGAGAGCCCCGGGTCTCAGGTCCCTCACTCTGTAAAGGGCGGCGATTGGCAGCGGCCGCTTCTCGGGTCAGGGTCTAGCAGCAAACTGGAAGGAGGTAACGTGCGCTTGTGACCCAAGGGGAGCCAAGGTCAAGGTGGGGGTTAGGGCTGCGGGAGAGACCCCGCGTGTTCTGCCCCAAGGGGCACGAGAAGCCGGAGGGGTGGGGCAGAGGCCCTGGGCCGGGCGGGAGGTCTGGGGCGCTGGGGTCGGGGCCGGGGCCGGGGGCAGCCTGAGGCCTCGCTGTGGGCGGGGGTGTCGCAGGCGGGTGCACCCCGGGGGGGGGGGGGGGGCTTGGCGCTGCTCCACGGGGTGGCCGGACCCTGGAACCTGCTGCCCCGACAGCCCGCGCCCACGGCTGCCCGGGCCCCCGCCCTGCCCCTCCCGTGTACCCCCGAGTCCCCCGTGTCCCCGCCGTCTGTCCCCCCCTTGTCCCCGCCGTCTGTCCCCGCCCTGTCCCCGCCGTCTGTCCCCGCCCTGTCCCCGCCGTCTGTCCCCCCAGTGTCCCGCCGTCTGTCCCCCGTGCCCCCGCCGTCTGTCCCCCCGTGTCCCCACCGTCTGTCCCCCCAGTGCCCCCCGTGCCCCCCGTGCCCCCGCCGCCCGGGCTGCGGTCGGCCCACTGGAGGAGGCAGGTGACCCACGGCCACCCTGGGCAGGGCCCCGGGGCCGCCGGGACCCCCAGGCTCCTGCTCTGCGGGGCGGGGGGCTCCAGGGGGTGACAGGCAGCCCTCGCAGCGGCCACAGCCCGGGCCTGTGCTGTCCCGACTGGCCCAAGGGCACCCCCCCTGCAGGCCGCCCCGCCCAGGGGACATCTGCCGTCTCCTTGCCTCCTGTCACCGCACCTGCTGCACTGACCTCACTGGTTTCTCTCTTACAACCCTTACCCCTTTCAAACCAGTCACCTCAAAGAAGTAGCCAGAGAGATTTTCTTTTTAAAAGAAAATCACTGTCAGATAGTCAAGCCTCTCAGGACTTTGTGGTTTCCCATTGCGTTTACAATAAACTCTCCACTTCTCACCATGACCTGCGATGCCCTGCTTGACCTGGAACGCGCCACGCTTCACCCCTCCTTCATGACACTTCCCCCACACTGGTTTCGCTTCCCTCTCTAGAAAATTGAAAATAGCTTCCTTCCTTTTCTTTTTTTAAATTATTTGAGAGAGAGAGAGAGAGAGAGAGAGAGAGAGAGCAGGAGCATGAGCAGGGAGGGGGAGAAGCAGACTCCCCACGGAGCCAGGAGCCTGATGCCAGGCTCAATCCCAGGACCCGGGGATCATGACCGGAGCCACCCAGGCACCCCCCAAATGTCTTCCTTTCTCAGAGCCTTTGCACGTTTTCTTTGCTTTATTCCAAATACTCTTCACCCGTCCTTGCTTGACCAGATTCTACTCATTCTTCAAATCTCAGCTTCAGTGTCTCTCATTCTTCATAACGGTCTTTTCTGATCTCCACGGAGGTTGGGTTAGTCAGCTGGGGCTGTTGTAACAAACCATCACAGACCCGGTGCCTTCGGCAATAGAAATTTGTTTTCTCTCAGTTTGGGGGGTGCTGAAGTTCAAGACCAAGGTGGCGGCAAGGGCTCCTTTCTCCTGTGGCTTCTCTCCTTGGCCTGTCTTCTCCTGGTGTCCTCAGATAGCCCCTCTTCTGTGTGTACATCCCTTATATTTCTTAAAAGGACACCCCTTCCACTGCATTAGGGCCTCTCCCCAGCCACCTCCACTTTAATTACCTCTTTCAAGGCCCTATCTCCAAATACAGTGGTCACGTGTGGCCTTAGGGCTTCAACATCCAAATTTTGTGGGACCCAGTTGTGTGGGTCCATGACGTTGTCTGTGATAGGACTCAGGTCTTCCCTTTCATTTCATAATTCTTTTCTTATTTTTTTAAAATCATTATTTTAAAGCCTATCTTTAGTTGCCTATTTATTTATAAATTCCACTAGATGGGAACACTTGACTCCCTTTTTCACCCCTCTATCCCCAGTACCTGGAGCTAGGCACGCAACAGGCCTTCAGCTATTGATTGAATGGAAGAATAATTTGACTGTTCACTTAGGGAGCAGCGACTGTATCTGTTGCTCATCACCTAATCACCAGCATCCAGCATGCTGCTTGCAAGTGAGGATGTTACCTGTATTGCTTGAGCGAAAGAGCAACTCCTATACATAGAACAGAGTGATGGGAAGTGGGCACACATTTTTAGCATAATGTATTGACCAGGGTTCAGTCAGAAGACAAAAAAAAAAAAAAAATCCTTAATTTTAAAAGGGATTTATTTATTTATTTATTTATTTATTTATTTATTTATTTATTTCTAGAGACAGAGGCAGGGAGAGGCTGGGGTAGAGGGGGAGAGAGAATCTTAAGCAGGCTCCCCACCCAGTACAGAGAACAACTTGGGGCTTGATCTCACAACCTTGAGATCATAACCTGAGCTGAAAATTGAGTCAGATGCTTAACAGACTGAGCTACACGGGTGCCCCAAAAAGGGAACTTTTAATATAAAGATGAAAATAGGGATTAACTACCAAGTGGAGTAAAGAGAACTCTAAAGAACACAGAAATAACAGGAGGAGGAAAATTACAGAGCCCAGGCCCAGCCTCACAAAACCGGGAGAAGAAGGGTGGATATGGAGCTGAAAGGAAACAGTTTGATAAATTTAACACTTTGCTTAAGAACACAGGCCTGGGTACAGGAATATCTGGGTATAAATTCACTATAGATAATAAATTTTAATTTCTAGTTTAGTGGGGCAGGGAATTCTTTAAAGGAGAGGTAGACGTAGACAACTTTGATAATTATGTCAATAAGAATAGGATGAATACATATATGACAATATATCATGTGTAGAAAGATATGGTGCAACTGAAAATCTCATTCAAAGTAACTTAATTATGATTTTTCTGCCCACTTCACAAGTGTTTAAACATAGGTTTTAGGTAAGTTAATTCAACGACCTAACAGATTTATCAAACACTTAGGTTATTAACATCTTTCTGCTCGGTTGTGTTCAGCATGTAAACTTATCCCCTTTAAAAATTTCCTTCATGGATGCATGTTGTTTGAGTTCCAGTGGTCATATTGACTGACCACTTCCAAAGGCAGAAAAAGAGTTGTTCTGTAAGAGCAAATTTCTTTTTTCCAGAAAGTTCTCCAACAGACTTCTCCTTATGCTCTTCTTGGCCAGAACCAAGTATAAGGCAATATTTAAACCAATAATTGTCAAGGGTAGTGGAAGAACCATGTTGGCTTACACTTACCATGATTCAATCTCCATGGTGAAGATGAGTGCTGTATTTATGAATCACAAACTGGGGTTATTTTAGGAATGTAAAAGTAAGGGAATACCAAATAGGAAACCAATAATATCTCTATAATAAAAAAATAATAATAATAAAATTTGCCCAGGGAATAGGACTTGGTGAGGTAACTGTACCCAAATGGAATAGTTTGTGAGGAGGTGCAGGTACTAGAAAATATGTTGCTTAATTAGAATATTTCAAACCATCCCATTTAACTGGAGTATACATTGTGATAGGAGAGACTGAAGCAGAAGGCTGAAATATCAACTGGAACATGATTATGATTTTCCTTGATGCCAAGAAGTTGTTTTGGATGAATGAGAAAACACTGGAAAACATGTGTCCAATCTGAAGTTAAACATATATACATATTAAAAGTATTATTCCTAAATTCATGGGCACTTTAAACACAGATATAATCTCTTATACTAAAATTGTAATCTTATAGAACCTTCTAGAGATATGTGTAGAAATAACTAATAAAATAAAATAAATATCAAGAAAATAAGAGGGGCACCTGGGTGGCTCAGTCAGTTAAGCACTTTCTGTTTAGGTCATGATCTCAGGGTCCTGGGATTGAGCCCCCCACTGGGCTCCCTGCTCAGCCAGGGGTGTCTGCTTGTCCTTCTTCCCCTCCCCACCATGCTCTCTCTCTTTCTTTCTCTTATAAAAAACAAAAATCTTAAAAAAAAATAGAAAGAAAAGAAAAGAGGGGTACCTGGGTGGCTCAGTTGATTAAGCATCCAACTCTTGGTTTCAGCTCAAGTCATGATTTCTGGATCATAGGATCAAGCCCCTGCATCAGGCTCTGCACTCAGCATGATGTCTGCTTCAGATTCTCTCTCCCTCACCCTCCTGCTCACTCTCTCTCTCCCTCTCTGTCAAACAAACAAACAAACAAATAATAAATTTAAAAAAATAAAAAGAAGAAAATAAAACAAAATATCAAGAAAAAAACATAATTATAATTTCACAACATTATAATATTTGGGCCTAAAAGAATGGAAGAACTTGTTTCCAAGATATTAGAAGATGATGTTAATTATAAATCATTATTTTATGAGCATCTGCTATAGTGTTTCCAAAATTATACCCCCAATTTAACTTCTCCATATATATCCTGATAAATGTTAAGTTGAATAGTGCCCCCTCCCCCAATAAAAGATATATCCAACCAGAATCAGTGAGTTGGACTTATTTGGAAGCAGGGTCTTTGTAGATGTGATTAAGTTAAGGATCTGGGGATGACATTATTCTAGGCTAAAATCCAAAGGCAAGTGGCCTAAAAAGAGAAGACAGAGAGTGACTTGTGAGATGGAGACACAGGTGGTGGAGAGAAACCCACGTGAGGACGGAGGCAGAGATTAGAGTGAATGTGTCTGTAAGCCAAGGAATGCCAAGGTTTGCTAGTAGCCACCAAAAGCTGGAAAGAGGCATGGAATGGGTTTTCCCCCAGAGCTGCTAGAGAAACCAACCCTGCTGACATCTTGATTTCAGACTTCTGGTCTCTGGAACTGTGAGGATATACATTTCTGTTGTTTCAGGCCCCTGAGTTTTTGGTACTTTGTTACAAAAGCCTTAAGCAACTCACACAGATGTTTCCTAATCAAAGGAGTGTGGGAAAGGCCTGCATAATCTTGCATGATCTCTGAGAATCACCATCAATCTAGGTCAACATGTTAGTAGACTGGTAAATCTTACAGTGGTTTCTTAATGTTTTGGTGGTAACCAATATTTTTAAAGTCTGAAAATAGCTATAATTTGGAAAAGTGTACATGTCCAACACATGCATAGTTTTATATACAATTTAAAGGTTGGGAACCTACAAACCCAACCAGAACCTAGATTAAGGATGCTCATCTAAAAAAAAAGAAAAAAGAAAAGAAAAAGAAAAAGAAAAAAAAAAAAAAAGAATGCTCATCTGTGGGATCCCTGGGTGGCTCAGCAGTTTAGCGCCTGCCTTCAGCTCAGGGTGTGATCCTGGAGACCCCGAATGGAGTCTCACATCAGGCTCCCTGCATGTGGAGCCTGCTTCTCCCTCTGCCTATGTCTCTGCCGCTCTCTGTCTCTGTGTGTGTCTCTCATGAATGAATAAATAAAATCTTAAAAAAAAAAATGCTCATCTAGGAGTGCTTGGGTGGCTCAGTTAGTCAAGCATCTGTCTTCAGCTCAGGTCATGATCTTGGAGTCCTGAGTTCAAGCCCTGCCTTGGGCTCCCTGTTCAGCAGGGAGTCTGCTTCCCCCTCTCCCTCTGCCCCTCCCCTTGCTCATATGCTCTCTCTTTCTCCCAAATAAATAAATAAATAAATAAATAAATAAATAAAATCTAAAAAAAAAAAAAGAAAAAGAAAAAGAAAAGTTCATCTAAAATCCATCTCATTCTCATATTCATTGATGCATAGTCCGAACCCAGAGAGATGGGAGGAGTTTAGAGGAACAGAAAGGAGAACGAGAGACTTGGCATTGGGCACTAGGGTAACAGAAATACTGAGCAATGTAGAGAGCAAATATCTGGAAGACTTTGAGTCATGTACTAAAAAAGCGGTGGGCTTTGTCTTCCAGTTACTAGGGACCCATCAAAACTTTTATCTAGAGGAACCACAACAGGTACCTAGTATGTGTCTGAATGAACATTAGCAATTACATTTTAGGCAGCTCAGTTTGGTCCCATAAACAGTATATATTATCTTTCACAACAACATTGTAATGCAAAACAATTTGATCTAAGCTGGGACATATATCACACTGCTATTCCGGCAGCAAAGATGTCCAGGGGAGTGTACCGGGGGACATGTGGAGCATTATGAATTGCAGTCTCTCTATGCAGTTCCAAATATGCCACTATATATTTTCTGGTTGTTTCTTCCACAGCAGAGTTAGTTTCTCCCATATGTGCCACTGCGTATAACAACAACCTAATGGACGGGCCTCTATGGCAAACATTGTTAGATGTTAAAAACAAAAAGAAAGGGGCGGGGGGGGGTGAATTGGAGTTGTTTGGGAAAAAAGACGGGTCTTTCTCTGACTAGTGGTCAGTTGCCCAGGGTTTCTTTCTCTTCTTTACGACATTAAAATGTGATGCAGAGAGAGAGAGATGGTGCATTTGGCCCTGGAAAGCAGGTATCATGGCACATTCCAGCAGACTCTGTAATGTGAATGGCATATGGATTGGCATACAGCAGACTGTGTAATGTGAAGATGATAATCAGAAAAGGCATGAATTTTGGGGAGAGGGAATCCAGGCTTTAGAAGTTATTTGTTGTATAATCTTGGCCAAGGGCTTTAAGATATCTGGGCCTCACTTTCCCCACCTTTAAAATGGAGAGAATACCCACCTTGCAGCATTCTTTTAGAATTAAATGATAAAATACGTACAATTCTTTTGGCCTAGATCGGTTGTGCAGAAAATACTGTCCTTTTCATCTATGTAGAGATTGGGGATACGAAAGAAAATTATAAAAAGACACACTGAAATGCAAGGCTCTTAACATTTGGTCTTCCTAAAAAACAAACAAAAAATATTTGGTCTCTCCTTTATGGAGCCTGCCCTTATATAGTCACACATCCCTGTGCTCAGGGGACTTCTCGTCTTTGTAAGACCCACAAGTCTTCACCAATCACACATACCCCAAACTGAAAACAAACAGAACAGAATTCAAAGCCCTAAAGTCATGAGTTTGTGATAAAAGTTTAAGCAAGTCATTTGCTATATCTGAGCTCTGGGTTCCTTATCTAAAGAAGGTGCAGCATAGCTACCCTAGAGCATCCTTTGAGCTAACATGTTTTGATCATCATGAGTCATCCTTCTTAGTTCTTAGAATTAAAAGTATATAGTGGTTTACAACAACTTTAAAAATATATATATTTTCAAAAAAAAATATATATATATATTTTCAAGTCTCCTTGTTCTCCTGTGGATGGGTTATTCTTCCCTGCTGCTAGAGTATGATCGATTCCATTTGGAACCCCTACTGTGTGTTTGATGGGGCATGTGATTTAATTCTAATAGTGACTTGGTGAAGTAGGTATAACTATTATCCTTAAATTTCATATAAGAAAACTGAGGCTTGATGATGAGAAATGGCTTTCTGAAGATTTTATGAATAACAAATCAGAGCCAGAATTGGAGCCCAGAACCATCTGTGTCTGACTAGGAAGCCTGCACTCTTTAGTCTTGACCGCTGAGAGCAACACAGTATGGCCCATCTATATTTGCTTAAACACGTAGATCATATCACCCAGAGGAGAGGTGGAAGGCATAGACGGCAATAACTAGCTCGATCCTATGATTTATCACTGTGCAGTGGGGGAAACAGTTTTAAGAGTAGCTATCAAAAGACTTGGGTTTGAGTTCTGTCTCTGAATTTGAATAAGTGTCTCAGCTACCCCGAGCCTCTGTAAAAGGACAAGGTCTACCTTACAGGCTTGTCCTGAGGATCATATGAGATTATTGATGAAAAATTGTGAAAGTGTACCTGGAGAGTGGAGAGTACTCAAAAGATAAGTCTCAGCTATTCTCACTTGTGATTGTGAATCACAGTCTGAAACTTCCAAACCAGTAGAGACTCGGGGTTTATGTCTTTTGATGTGTTTCAAGGCACTGGCAGTATTTGTGTTGTCTAGAGATTTTCAACAGGGAAAGGAGGACCATCAATCTAAGCCTGAAGAAATTGAGCTTCTAGCAAGAGGCACAAATGCTGTCATCATCAGAGCTGGAGCTAACTCAGTAATGTGCTGCCAGAGTAGGGGAAGCCCAGCCATGTGGGGGAGTGTGTATCCGTCAGTGGTGTTGATCACAGGGGACTATATGGTGGGTGAAACAACCGCATGGAGTCAGAATGCATTGGCTCAGATTTTGTTTCCGGTGCTAACTGGTTGCCTGACCTTGGGCAAGTCATTTCACCTCTTTGAGCCTTGGTCATCTCAACAGTAAAATATACGCATTCATGCTAATTTCCTAGAACTTTTGTAAGACTAAATGAGAAGATAATTGCTGCAGAGCACGGCCTCCATGAGTAATTAAAGAGTACTTACAGGGAGTCAGGTTTCATTCTTTTATTTGTATTTAAGCAACTCTTGACCCATTTCTGAAAAGTCAGGCAGTAGGCTCATAGAAAAATAGAATTTTCAATTTGAGCAGCACTTTCAAGATGTTATCGAAGATTCCTTCATAGCTTTCATTTATCCCTGTTTGTTCATTCAATTATTTCTTCAACAAACACAAAATGCTTGTTCTGTAAAAAGCAGAGGGGAAGAGGAAACCAGAGAGAGAGCATTTACAATCTCCTTTTTTTTTTTTTCTTAACCTGTTTTTCATTCTTTCCCAAAGGAATAGAAATCTTCAGATTGCTAGAGACATACAGGGCCATATTTATAGCTGGGCAGAGTTACTGTGTCTTAAACTGTTATGTTCCTTTTTGGGTTCATATCTTCTGCCCTCCCCAATCTGTACTATTGATGTCATTAGGAAGAACAGAGAAGACCTTGGGGAGGTTCAGACAGGCAGGTTGGGCCTGCTTTTAGCAAGGACACAGTAGTGGACTAACCATAGCATAGGGTTCTAGTCTGGGAAGCAAGTCATCTGAAGGTAAGATTTCAAGATCCAGCAATTGGCTTACAGTGACGTGGAACCCTATGAACTTCAACCCTGCTCTACCAAAGCCCCATGTTGGGTTAACTATGGCGTGGACACTTGCTCTAAAAAAGCACTCTCTTTCTTATTTGATTTTTGTCTGTCTGTATATAACTCTCTTGGAACTAAACCTAATTGGCAGCAAAGAATCAAGTATTTCTGTATCCTCTAATTCAGTGATTCTCAGTTGGGGGAAGGGTGGCATTTGACAATGTGTGATGATATTTTGGCTACCACAACTATAGGGGGAAAAATGCTACAGGCATGTAGTAGAGACCAGGGGTCTTGCTAAACCATGTATGGTACACAGGATAGGCCCCTCCAAATAGAGAACCATGTAGCTCAAAATGCCAATAATACTATTAACTAACATTGAAATCTTACTAACAGGTATTATGGGCCCTACTTAGCAGGCATTTATAGTCTAGCCCCGTTTAGATTCTCAGAGTGTGGTCTCCAAAACAACAGCCTTGGCATCCACAGGAATCTCATTAGAAGTGCAAATTCTCGGTCCCCGTACCAGACCTGCTGAATCAGAAACTTTAGGAGATAGCCCAGAAATCTGTGTTTAAAAAAAAAAACAAACCTTCCATGTGAATCTGATGCTTCCTCGAATGTAAAAACCATGGATTTAGACAGTCTAAGAGATATGGAAACACACACATAATTGCTTCAAAACTGGGCGAGATAAGCAGCCAGTAAGAAACATACAGAAATAGGAGTCATTGATGTTTGAAAGAGAGGATGGCTTTTGAGCAGAGCTTTGGAAATGGATAATGTGTTCCCCAGTTGTAATGAGGTGATGAAAGAAATAGCATAAACAGAGACAAGAAATGGTAGACTATAGGTGATTCTCAAGGAATGGTAAGTTTAAGGAATGAATACCTGAAGAAGAATAGTGATGGCACCACAGGAAAAACTGGGGTCAGACAGGTTATGCATTTAAGTAGTTTTGAGTAGCTAACTTAACTGATTCAAGTTTTAAGACTATCAATCTAACAGTAAAAATAATACTCTTACAAGTCAAGGAAGTGATAATAGTGGTCAACAGAAATGGTGTACAATAGGAAGGAACTAAGTACAAAGGTAAAACTTTCATGGAATAAATAGAGTAATATCCAATACTTAGTTTCAAATTTCTGACTCAAACACTATACTAAGATTTCCATAACTGGGGGAAGAAACATTTTTTACTCAAGAATTCAAGATACACATGCACACGATCACATGGACACACTCCTACAACTGTGGGAGAAATCAGAACCAACTTTTATAGACCAAAGAGCACAAAAGGGGGATCTCAAGCATCAGTGCTCTTACGGAGTCAGAACTCAGTCTCAAAGCAACAGTTTGTGGCCATAAGTCCAAGAATCAGGAAGAAGAGAGCAAGAGAAGTGGGCCAATGTAAATGAGAATATAGCATCAGGCCCTATGGTTTAGATGCCTGCATCAATGTGCAGGATGGAAGCAACGCCTGGTACGCTTGCCCTAATCCCACTACTTCCCATTTAAAATCCAGAGTCCACTAATGAGAGATTCATCGTTTGTTCAACTTTCTCCTCACGGCAAAGAGAAGAGAGAAGAGAATTCCATTTTATGAGAGTTAAATCATAAGAAAGGGTTGTTTTTAAATCAAGCTAAAATCTCCTAGCTAAGCTGTCTGAATGTATTCTCTATCTGCCATCTGGATCTATACGGAACAAGATTCTTTTCCTATATACCAGCCTTTGATTACTTAAGGTTGTCTTTCCAGTTTTTTTGGTTTTTCTACACCAAGAGAATATCCAACTTCTTTAAATAATGAGGAATATTTCAAAATATTTTATGGTCCTTATCACTTGGGTTGCTTTCCTTTGGATGTGCTTCAATTCAATTAGGTGACTTTAAAATCGGACTCCCAGAACTGAACCCAATATCCCAGATAAAAATCTTGCCAGTATGGAAAATGCTGCAATTACAGGCCCTATTATCCTGACACTATATTTCTATTAATGAGCCCAGCCCAGATATTTGGATAGTGACCAGAGTGATCTTTATTACTCAAACCAGGGTAGCATTTCCTCAAAGGCAATTGAAAATCTTCAGAAATGTTGGAGACCTTTCCTGAGGCTGCATAATTATATTTTTTAAATGCTTTCAATTTCCCATGACAAGTTTGGAGTGTCTAGAGATGGCAAAGTGAAGGAGATAAATAGATTATTGATCAGATGGGCTTGTAATTCCTTAGCGAATTGGATTTAGTTTCTTCATTGAGATCAGGTCAACGCCATAAATCTTGTAGAAAATCAATGCAACAGAGAGTGCTATGAGCTGGGCTGAAGACATTTCCCTGGCTGCTTCAGGACTGGGAGCTTGCTTGGCACCTGCTCCAAAAATAGAGAAGGTAAAGGGCTGGAAAATGATTATATGAGGGAGGGGTTCAGATCCTGGGTATGCTAGTGAAGTGCCTGAATGGAATCAAGAGATTTGGAAACTCTTGACTTGGCCGCTGTTCTATATGTGACCTTGGGCAAACCTCTTCACTTTGATCATCCTGTATGTTACGATGACAAAGTTAGACCATACAAACTTTTCTCCATACCTTTTCACCTCATCTTTGTGGGGAAGAGTCAGGCAACTACTAAAAGAATTCCAAAATCCGGTCACTCAACACAATAAAAGCTCAGTTCTCACTCACACAAATATTCACATGTAGTTTCTGCATCAGGTAGCTCAACGCCAAGCAGGTCCTTAGAGACTCAGGTGTCCCAGCTCTTCACATCTTGCAACTCTGCTGTTACAGAGACCCTTGCCGTATATTGCTTCCAACCTGCCTTCACTAGCACAGATACCTACAGAAGGTAAGATAAAAATAGTGCATGAGAGGGTGGGTAGGAACAATTGTGAAACCCTTTGAAAATATATCCTGGCTTTTGGAGTGAGCCCATCTATCTCCATATTCATAAAGAACCAGAAAGCCTTAGAAAGATGATATTGGCATATAAACAATTTCAATTGTCTTGCCTGAAACTCCAACACAGTCTCCAATGAAACCTATTCAAAAGCCTGATAAAATTGGGCCACCAGAAGGAAAAGTTGAAATTTAGAGAGAAAAATGGTAGTGAGGGTGTTTGAACAGATGCACTGCAGATAATTGCATTTTAAAATTGTCTTTTTGGTAATTCCTTGTTGAGATGCTCCATTTGTTTTGCCATATTTATCCACTTTATTTATTTTGCATGGGAAAAAAAATGCATAACTGTTGAAAGACTTTGGGAAAAGTTATCATTCTGAGCCTGACATAGTCACAAAAGGCACTGGGAAAGGACACAAAGTAAATTAAACTCGAGACTATGATACAGTGAGAAGAAAATAGAGGATTGAGGTAAAGAAGGATGAAGATGAGTTGGGTAACATCTAACTGGGTGGCCATATAACTTCTCAAGATATCACGGACCGTGCTATCTAAGATCTATGCTATTTACAACAACACTACCCACTTTTAACAGCATACACCAACATTCCAGAGGATTAACACAATATGAGTTTATTTCTTACTCACATAATGGTCCAATACGACTGTTCCTCGTCAGTGGGACTGCATTAATTTTCTATTGCTGCTATGACAAATTATCACAAACTTGTTACCACACACACTTGTTATCTTATAGTTCTGGAGGTCAGAGGTCTAAAATGAGTCAACAGGGCTGCATTCTCTCTGGGGACATTAGGGGAGAATGTGTTTCCTTGACTCTGCTAGTATCTAGAGACTGTTCCTTGGCTCATGAACCTACATCACTCTCACTCTAAGCTCTGTTTCTTTTGTCATATCTTCTTATACTCTGGCCTTCCTCCCTCCTTTAAGGACTCTTGTGATTACATTGGACTCCCTCAGATAATCCAGGGTCATCTTTCCATCTCAAGACCCTCAATCTAATCATATCTGGGAAGTCCCTTTGCCGTGGAAGGTAACATATTTGCAGACTCCAGGGATTAGGATAAACATGTCTTTGAGGGAAGAGCAAAGTAGTGCCATTATATATCCTACCACAGGATGGCTAAGGAGCCTCAGTAGAAGGTTTCTCAGGCAGCCCTGGGTATCAACACCCAGCAAATGGATGACAAGTGAACTGATGGCACATGAAAGGATTCCATGTCACTGGTCCTATGGAAAAGATATGATGTGTGCACCAACTCTTACATTATTCTTTTCTTTCTGGGTATATGGAATGCTCCAAGCAGCATGCTCTGCACACAGACTTGGGAGACAGACAAATGATGGTGTTGCCTAAGAAAAGAGCACAGAGAGGAGAGGGTGAGAATGGGGGATGGAAGAGAAGATCTGTAGGCAACATGAATCAGAACAAGGGGAAAATGTTCTTGGACTTAAGGATTTACTCCCTCATATTTTCAAGGGTGGCTGAGATTTCCTTCCAGTGGCACCAGCAGGCTTTCACTGCTTGTGGCCTCCCCAAAATAGATCCTGAGTACCCTGGAGCCCATCTGCACTGAGAATTCGTTAGTGACACATGACAGCTATTCCTTGAAATGTGCTCAGTGATTCACACAGCTCACAGCGGCTGTGCAATGGGGATTATTGGCCTGAAAATGACTTTCTTCCCTCCCTTCAACCCCCATCATCAGCTTGAAAAATTACCTTGGGACACATTGTTTATCCTCTCTCCTTTGGAAGCATTATTTCACTTGTACCTCTCCTGCCCAAAGCCTGTACCTCCCCGGAGAGGAGTTGTGCCTCCTGGAACTGGCTGATCATACCACAGAGGTCCAGGAAACCCCAGGCGTCTGCTGAGCACGTAATCTTCCAAACCTGTCTAGTATATATGCACGGTATCATCTCTATATGACTTGTTTTTCCCTCCTAGGAGTTCTTCATTATACTTTCTACCATCATTTAAACATATTTGCTTTCTATAACTTGTTTGTTTGGAAATAGATACAGATAGATCATTTATGTCTAGTTGCCCTTCAATGAATGGGTGATTTACATTCTTTCCTTCCCCATCCCTTCAACCAGTGTTTCCAAACTTCTTTGATAATAAGAACTACCTAGACATGCTTTTCACTGACTAGATGACCAGATCTCTTTTAAAGAAAATTATGACTCACTAGGTCCAAGTCAGGAGCTTATGATTTCTAACTAACAATACTTAAGTTTATTCTAATATTCAGGCAATTTTTGTAAGCAAAACAAACATATTCTACAATGCAGGAGGGATTTTTATGCCAGGCATCTGGATTGAAACCCATGCTCTAAAATTTACCAATTAGGTGAGATGGGCTAATTCCTTCAGATTTATATAGCTTGGTTGATAACTATGTAACTCTACCCAAATCCAATTCTTAGGTTATACCCACTCTTTACTGGAGAAAGCATTTGCACAAAAGACAATGGCAATATGTGGTACTTGGTACTGAATTGTATTCTACTGGTGCGCTTTAAATTAAAAAAAAAAATCATGTTGTCTGAAACAGTCAGGAGTTTGCATGACAGAGAAGAGGAACATGAAAATTGATCTAGGGTAAGACATCAACTCTGAGTAGGCAAAGCCTTTCCAGTTAGGTCAGACAGCCATTCCTCAGCTAAACTTTAAAGGGCCTTAGATCATCCAGCCTTTGTTGATCTTCATTTGTGGCCATGCTCCCCCGGGAGTGGCTATGTGGGCTGCTGGAGCACAGTGGAAGATTGAGTGTGGGCAGTGTTCTTTGGAACTGAGATTAAGGTGTTATTTAATCATACTTCAGTCCTCATCTTCTGAATTCCTTCTACTATTTTATCCAATCTCCAGCATCCCCAAGAATCACTTTCCAAACTGCTAGTCTGGCCACCAACAATTGTTTTAAGGTTTTATTTATTTATTCATGAGAGACACACAGAGAGAGGCAGGACACAGGCAGAGGGTGAAGCAGGCTCCCTGTGGGGAGCCCGATGCAGGACTCGATCCCAGGATCCTGGGATCATGACCTGAACCAAAGGTATACACTCAACCACTGAGCCATCCAGACGTCCCAACTATTTTTTGAAATTTTTCTTTAAATTCAATTTGCCAACATAAAGTATAGCACCCAGTGTTCATCCCATCACATGCCCCACTCAGTGCCTGTTACCCAGTTACCCCATACCCCCACCCTCCTCCCCTTCTGCAACCCTGTGTTCATTTCCCAGAGTTAGGAGTATCTCGTGGTTTGTCTCCCTCTCTAATTTTTCCCACTCAGTTCCCCTCCTTTTCCTTATAATCCTTCTATTTCTTATATTCCACATATGAGTGAAAACATATGATGATTATCCTTCTCTGATTGACTTACTTCACTGAGCATAATACCCTCCAGTTCCATTCATGTCGATGTAAGTGGTGGGTGTTCATCCTTTCTAATGGCTGAGTAATATCCCATTGTATATATAGAACACAGCTTCTCTATCCATCATCTTTTGATGGACACTGAGGCTCCTTCCAGTGTAGCTATTGTGGACATTGCTGCTATGGACATCGGGGTGCAGGTGTCCCGGCGTTTCACTGCTTCTGTATCTTTGGGGTAAATCCCCAGCAGTGCAATTGCTGGGTCGTGGGGCAGGTCTATTTTTAACTCTTTGAGGAACCTCCACACAGTTCTCCAGAGTGGCTGCACCAGTTCACATTCCCACCAACAGTGCAGGAGGGTCCCCTTTCTCCGCATCCTCTCCAACATTTGTTGTTTCCTGTCTTATTAATTTTCCCCATTCTCACTGGTGTGAGGTGGGATCTCATGGTGGTTTTGATTTGTATTTCCCTGATGGCAAGTGATGCAGAGCATTTTCTCATGTGCTTGTTTGGCCACCAACAATTTTATCTCCCAGTTCATATACGTCTCCATCACTGACCATCACGGGCACTTTCTAAAACACCTCCTCTATTGCAATTTTATGCTTTTGGATAATAGCTATAATAGCAAAAAATTACATGGTGTCAAGTATGTTCCGGACATTTTTCAGATATTAACCCATTCAATCTTCACAACAAATACTGTTACTAGCTCCATCTTACAAATAAGAAAACTAAGGCACAGAAAGTTATGGAGCCAAGAATCTTTACGCTTTACAACACTAATCATAAGGACACTTAATTAATGTGGCAATAGCTAATGCCCGCCACCCTCCATGATTCCAAAGATACATACATTTTATTTTATTTTATTTTATTTTATTTTTTAATACATACATTTTAAAAGGAGAATTGATCATATAAAGTAAGGATAAAAGTAAGGTTAACCTAGATTATCAGATAATGGTTTCTTAACTGTGCCTTTTAGGGAGGAGGATCTTCCTGTTTAAACAATGGCTCGGGGATATCCAATCCTATTTGGCCAAGGGATCTAGCCACCATGTACCTCTGGAATTATCCTTACACAGGAGCCCAGAGCTGCCTTATGGATGGTCTAGCTTCCCCCTCCATATATAGATCAGGCCTAACTGCCACCTACACAGAGAATGTGGCTTGCTAGGATCACCTAGCTGAGAGCCTGCAAGGCTCCTGACACCCAATCCACCGCACATCCAGGTGATAATGAGTCACTAGTATTTCAGTTATTTTCCATCCACAAAGCTCTGGGAAAAAAAAAATGGATTAGAATTTGCTGAAAGTGCAGAAGCTTTCATCCCCCATATCCAGTCCTTGTTTCCCTAAAGCTTTTCCTCCATGAGCAAAGAAATTCCAAGGAAGACATTGCAAAGGCAGGGATCTGAGACATGTGTCTGGTAAACAAACAAGAAAATATGGGTCAAAAAGTGATTACTGGTGAACAATTAAAACTTTTCATTCTTTCTTGATTCCCCTGTACATTGCCTTCCTACAAACAGCAAAAGTTCTGAAAGCTCGGCAAGGCACTGCTATCAGAGCTAAGACATTCATTTTTGAAAAAACAAAAAACCAACAACATTGCATTACTGTAAGACCAGATGATAAAATACAACATAAAAGGGAAATTGCGATATATATATATATATATATATATATATATATATATATATATATATATATAATATCACATTCACATGTCTTTCTATTTGGGGCAAAAAAAATTGGAAACAAGGATAATTGTAGCAGAAAGGTTGAATTGAACAGAAGTTCTGGGACCAATCACAAGGCACATTTGAGATTGCATTTCCAGCCAAGACTTGAGACCATTAAACCAAATATGCAATATTTCATTAATTTTATCTTAGACTTCAATTGGGAGAACAGTGTAGTTAGATAGACGTATGGTTTTAGAGGGCTTAAAAGGACCTCAATAGTACTTTAGTTTTTAAAAAAGCTTATTTGTTTACCTTTTTCGTTTCTTAGTCTCAACTGTTTTCATTGATTCTGTTAGGTTTCATACTATAGTCTTAATACCATAATGGTTGATATGGCATCGATATTGTTCAGAATTCTAGTTCCAGTACCCATAATGATTCTTGACACATGAGGTTTGCTTAACAAATGTTATATGGGATTGATTAATATTGAATTGAATTAATTTATGTTAAATTAATTGAGAAATTACTCTTAAATCTGTATTCTCTGTCTTCATCATCACTAACTTTGGTAGAACTCATGATTGTCTCTCACTTCCTTTATTACTTCCAAAGATCAAATCCTTCTAGTACATTGTTTAAATCAACTAAATCTCAAAAAAAAAAGAAAAAAAAAGAAAGAAAAAAGAAAAAAAATCCCCCCGATGGCTACTATTTGCTTATGGGATAATGTCTAATTGACCTACAATGACTATTAAGGACCCTTGAAGTCTTTGTTTCATCAGCTTATTGACTCATTGATCATTACTCCCTCCCTCAATTTTTACTTAATATTATAGCCACATTCAATTACCACTTCCCCCACCACTTGCTATATTTTTTCATGCTCATACTTGCTACCTATGCTATGTATTTTCCTACATGTACTACATATTATACATATCTTGCATTTGATATTTTCTCCCTGGAATATTTTTCAAATCCCCAACTTTTAAATCCCTGTTCCTTCTTTAAGATCTAATTCAAACTTTACTTTACATCTTGAATATTTTCCCTTCTTCCCCAAAGACAACTAATTTCTCTCTTTTCTGTGGTTCCATAGCACTTTTCACTAACTCTTGTAGCATTTTTATATTTCATTTTTCTAAAAAAATTACTCAGTCTATCCTGCTGGGCTTTGAATTCCATGAGAGAATCATGAATCTTAATCATCTTTACCCCCACATTCAATATTTATCACAGGCTATGATGCATAGGTATTTAAATATTGTCCTAATTTCTAAAACGTGTAATTTGAAGCCAGTGGTTACAAACTCAGAATCTTCTAGGAGCCACATAAACAACATGAATCATTACTCAGGCTGACTGGGGATACTGACAAACAAGGAGGCGCACGCCCTCCCCTCTTCAAAGGGGACAGATATATTCTTATCGATGTGATTATTTTCATATGGGAAAGGGGGCCATATTGTCAGGCCTTAAGAAAACCCAGCAATTGAAGTTTTACTTGAAACATCTCAACTTTTAGAGCAGTATGCAGGCCACAATGGTCAGGATTCAGCTAGTGGACAACCAATTTGTAATCCATACTCTAATTTATACAAAATTGATTTTTATCTGCCATGTTATTCATGTAGTCAAGGACTGGGACTTTTGAAATATGCTTCAGATACTTTAATTATTGGAATCCTCTCTTATGGCTATCTGTATTCTGTTTTGCGGCAATACACATCCTGGTGCCCATTTGCATGAGAAATTTTGTTTTCAATAACCTTTTTGGAGATCTCTTTCTCTTCCACCCTTTCATGTTATTTCTCAGCTTATCCTTACCACTCCCCCACCCCCAACTCCCTAAAGGAAACTTGCCTTCATTTTCCCTCTTTTCGGTAAAACAAGAATAACAAGATATCTCATAAGGCTGTCATTAAGGCATGAACAAAGATGCAAAATATCCCAGAGTGTAATGGTTTGTATTATTATTTCAGTAAGTATTAATTCCTTTTTTTTTCTTGCCTCCCTTGTTTTTCATTTATCTCTCCCATTTCAAATAAATATTATCTCCCTGGTCCTCATTCCATCAAAACTCAGAAAGGGGTAAAACAGTGTAATTATTCAATTATCAATAAACCATTTTAGAATGTAAATTGCAGGGCACCTGGATGGCTCGATTGGTTAAGCATCTGCCTTTGGCTCAGGTCATGATACCGGGGCCCTAGAATCAAGCCCTGCTCAGGGCTCCCTGCTTAGTGGAGAGCCTGCTTCTCCCTTTTCCTCTATATGCTGCTCCCTTGTTTGTGTTCTGTCTCTCACTCTGACAAATAAGTAAATAAAATATTTTTTAAAAAAATTTAAAAACCACAAAAAGCAGGATAGATATCCCTCAAAAATTAAAAACACAACAGAAAACAAAACACTACCATATGATCCAGCAATTCCGCTTCTGGGTATATATCTGAAGGGAATGAAATCACTATTTTGGAGGCATATCTGTGACCCCATGTTCATCACTCCATTATATACAATAGTCAAGACATGAAAAACTTATGCATCTATTGATGGATAAACAGATAATATGTGTGCGTATGCATTCAGCCATAAAAACAAAGATAATCCTACAATTTGCAACAGCGTGGATGGGCCCCGAGTCCATATGTCTCAGATAGAGAAATATAAATACTGTGTGATCTTACTTATATGTGGAAGCTAAAATAGCAAACTCATGGAAACAGTGGGCACATTGGTGGTCGCCAGGGATGGAAGGATTTGGGGATATGCTGCTCAGAGGGTACAAACTTCCAGTTATAAGATGAATAAATTCTGGGGATGTAATGTAATGTAATAAGCCTGGTGACCAAAGTTAACAACACTGTATTGTATATTTGAAAGTTACTAAGACCTTAAAAGTTCTTACCACACACACATACACACAAGATCCTAAGTATTTGGGGTAATATATGTGCTAACTAACCTTATCGTGATAATCATTTTGTGATTATATACACATATTAAACCATGACATTGTACATCTAAACTTAGACGTTACATGTCAATTGTATCTCAATAAAGCTAAAGAAGAAAGAAATATAAAGTCGAGTAAGTTTGGAGGAAAAAATTATACTCATGTTAAAACAGAAGTGGTCGAGGTGGAATTCCCGTTTTTCTTGATCAAACTTTCTTGACTACATTTTGATAATATAAAACAGGTAATTGTGTTTCCAGCAATGAAAGATAACACAAGGGTGAAAAGCTATACACAGCAAAGAATAAAAAGGGGTAAAAAAACTGTTTCTGGGGAACTGTGAATAGAAAAATTAGAAAGGCCTATAGACGTAAATTCACTAATGCTTATTTCAGCTTCAAGACTCAAGATGCATGTGTTAATTGGATATTCATACAAATTAGATGTACCCACGTGTTTGCTGTGTTAACATGGGGGCACACTCTGGAAAAACAAAACAAAACAGAACTGGAGATGTGTCGTTTTACTGGAACCAGCTTGGTCAAATCCTGAAAAGAACCCAAAAGTGTAATGCTTAATTATTAGCTTATATGCTGTTTTTGTTAGGCACATGGGACATGAGCCACATACGTGGCAAATAATTTCATATTAACTGACTCATTCATTCATTCATTCATTCATTCATTCATTCATTTATTCATTCGAGTGTAGCAACTGGTCAGGCAAAAGGGAGAAGCGAGGTTATTCCAAGAAGTAAATATGACAAGATTCAGAGAGGGATCATTCACAGTATGTTTTAAACATGGCACAAAAGACCACATTGCTGAGGTCTTGGTACGACTCAGACTCAATTGATTTCTCCTCGCCATCCTCTTTCCTTCACTTATTTGTTTGGAAGGGACATGTTTCTCCACAAGCTCTTAAAATGATGCTCTAGATAGAAGTGTATTCCAACCCCCGACACACAGAAAGTCTCCAGAATCACAAACACTTTGCAGCAGGGAAGGCTGTTATGGAAAAAGTCAGTGGCTACAGCTGTATCCTGTTCCCTGAGAGTGTGATTATAAAATATCTTGGTATCTGAATATCTTATCTATTATCTCTCTATTTTCATATGTAATAGAACATTAGGAGGCCTTAAGAAGCCACACACTGTGGCAAGGTCTTAGTTTCTAATGTTTGCAAAATGCACTTTATACCATGTGGTGTGGGGGTAGAACTTGGGGCTTTATGTCATGAACCCATGTGCATTCAAATACATACTTATTTTCTTATTCTATAGAAGAAGCTGATAAACAAAGAAAAAAAAAAAACTTTAAGAAAATCATCGTGCCCTGCCATGATGACTTCCTTTTCTCTTCTCTTCCAGAGCGTGCTTCTAAACTTGTTTAGTTCTTCTTCTCCCTAAGGATTGCTCTCAGAATAAGTAAATACACCTATGACTCAAAGAGACAGACTAGATACCAGGCTCTTTGGGGATTGCGACAGAAACGCACACTCAGGACAGGAGCCATTTGAATTTTAAAACCTCTCTTCCCTCCACCCCCTGCCTTCTGTGCTCTCAGCTGCCTGGGTGAGGGCCACAGAGGGATTCAGCTCCAGACTTGAGTTTGTCTCTGTCCTGACAACTTGACAGTTTAATAATTTAAACTCTTTCCTTTCTCCCGATGCACACGAACCGGCATTATTATGATTTTCTTTATTTTCTTTACTCTGCCTTTAAACCGTTACTGCTATAAGCTTGGATATCACATCAATGTCCAATGATAATGGGAGGTTTGGGTTTTTTTTTTGTTTTGTTTTTTTTCAATTCTTGGTCGTTCTTTAGAATAATGAGGAGTGAACAGGACCAGGTGCTTTTTTTCAGGTAATGAATCAATATTGACTAAAGGGAACGCTGGTCAATTTGGAGGGAGGCAAGGATGCATTCTAATACTTGGGGGTCTGGGAACATCTTCTGAAACCTTGGAGAAATAACTAAACTTGTTCATACTTGCTGAGTCTCAAGTGATTAAAGACTGATGTTCTCAGGAAGTGGTCTGAGAAGGCCCTCACAGAAGAAGATCTCATATAACATACAGAAAACTAAACATCAAGGGGGAAATGCATTCTTAAAGGGGCTACAAAGGCCTAGATCACGTGAGTAAAAATCTGATTTTACTCAAATTACTTAAGTAAAACTGAAGGATCTACTTTTTAAGGCTGATGTCTACAAGGACATCTCTGGGATAATCACCCACTTCTATTTCACATGGACAGGTACGGACCCAGCCCAACTATCCATAGATAACATTGTTTGCTCACATTAGTATACAAGGAAAGTAAAGTGAGGCGTTAGGGCGACTCTCTGGGTTCAGTGAGGCTGTGAGGGATCCCAAACCAAGAATGTGGCCTGGAGTGGGGCTATGCTTGGCTTTTTCAGAGAAGTGAAAAGCAATAACATATGTATCATCCAGGGGCTGCAAGTAGCCCTTTCGCACGAACAGCTTAGTAAGGAAGAACGGGTAGTAAAGGCAAGGCTTTCTCTCTCTACCACTGTATTTTTCTTACTTGTAAGTATTATCTGCCCTTTTCAAAGTCAAAAGCTCCTTGCAGGTTTTTCCAATTCCTTCATCGGCCTATATCCAATCAACCACTAAGTTCAGTTCCATCATCTTCAGCCTGTGTGTCCCATGTGTCACCTCTTCTCCTGTCCCACTACCATGTCCACCATTAACTCATCACCTCTATTTATCATAAAGTGTCTCCTTGGTGGTTTTCCGCTATCACTTCTGGTAAAGTTCACAGAGAAGTTCTCTCAGGAAAAATTACTCAAGAAATCAGTCTGTACCGTATAACATAGAGTTTCCCAAAGTTCCCCTGCAACCTCATGTATTTTCAGATGCATGTTCACGTATCTTTTGCTGAAGACCTCCTGATTGCATGCCTGAAGTAGCCAGTAATCTAAAAGATCCAGAACATTTTTTAATGAGTATAGATCAACAAGAAGGGACAAACACTTTGGAGGTAGTCCTTGCCTAGTTCTAGAAAGAGCTATGGATTTGTTTCATGGCACATACATTGGCATTTCAGCTCTATCACAAACTTGATTCCTCAGCATTTCACGTAGCCATGTATAATGTGAGGATATTACTACTTATTTTCAAAGATTATGTGAGACAAAAACTTGGCATATTGTCCTGTATTGGAAGTTCCATAAATATGGGGGGATGTAAAATATATTGTTTATAAATCTGGTTAATTTGTTGAAGGATCATGAGGACTTCTAAGGGAAAACTAGAATGAGATCCATTCTGTTGATACATTTTCTTTAGACTCCTAGCCATATTCCACCAATGTATAAATCAACCTTAATTCTTGTATAACTAAGGTCACTTTTGAAATTTAATATTTAGAGGATGTACCTTAAGGTAATCCTAGAATTCCAGATTCTAGCATGAATGGCTTCAGTCTTTAAGAAAGTACTTCTCCCAGGACACCTGGGTGGCCCAGGAGTTGAGTGTCTACTTTTGGCTGAGGGTGTGACCCCAAAGTCCCAGGATCGAGTCCCACATCGGGTTCCCTGCAGGGAGCCTGCTTCTCCCTCTGCCTGTGTCTCTGCCTCTCTCTCTGTGTCTCTCATGAATAAATAATATCTTTTTTTTTTTAAGTACTTCTTCCTTCCAGTTGGTTCTCTCTTTATAAGCTCCATCCATCTTCATACTCACCCTTCTTTCTGATTCCTGCATTCCACTTCTCCCCATATTACTGAGAAATATACTTATGCTATCTTTTTTAATTCCTTATTCCAATTTCCCTCTAGTTGATTATACTTGTAGTTCCCAAAGCCACCTATCAGGTTTTCAATGATCTTTATAAAATCATAGATCTGGAAAAGGGCTTCAGAGATTCTTTTTTTTTTTTTTTAGCTTCATTTTTACAGTTGCAGACACTGAAGCCCAGAAAGACAAAGTAATTTCCCCCCAGATCTGCTGCTATTTAGGAGCAGTAGTGGACTTAAGACTTAGACATTCTAAATTTAACTCAGAAATGCTCTTTTCTTCTCATGATGTTGCTTCTGAGTACTTCAGATTATTTGTTACGTTATTGTGTCATCTTTTACCTATTCTTAATCCCTCTGTAGATTCTATTTGCTTTTGTTCACTCACAGTATATGAAATATATTAATCTTTTTGTAACATCTGACCCAGTTACCTTGGACCTCATATGGTCATTATCTACCTATGCTAAATGACCACAAGACTCCTTAAAAATATTGGCTGATGTCTGAAGCTACTGGGCCTGTTATTATAGCGCACTCCGTCAAAGACGTTAGTCTGATACTGACATAAATACAAAGAAATTGGTGTATCTTTTCTCAACTTCAGAAATATCTTCAATGCAACCTACATTATTGTGACAGTCCCTGCAGGTTTGGAGACCACAAGATTGATGACATGAAATAAAGAAGGGCTCTTTGGATCCTCCGTTTTCTCAGTGGCCAGCATTATTTTGACAAACATTTTGTCATTATTGCTTAACAGAGGAATTGGTCCGTGTTTTTTTATATCAAAATTATTACCTTCCCTGAATAATAAAAATCAATAAAGTCTCTTCTTGTGTGAAGCCTCCAGACAACCTTCTCTCAACAAATAATTAAACATTTGAATCAATTCCAGTACCAGCCTATTGTTCACAGCTTTATGAAACTTTCCTGCCTGGCCATCTTTGCCTGGAATTCTGTTATTATTTAAAAGAGAAATAGCTTCTAATATGAGCTCTTGTGAAATTGAAACTAGCAACTCTATTTCATCTAGAGAGCAAATCTAGGCAAGACTGGTATTGCCCAGGGAAGAGAAACGGGTTCAGGCAGATCGAGACCTGACTTGAACTATAGCCAACACTGAACTAAGATTGAACTCATTTTTTTAAGACTCAAACACTAGGAGACCTTTATGGAAAACAATGACGGGAAATCTGTTTAAGCTGAGTTTCGACAAAAGGAAAAGAAGAAAATGTAAGTTAAGTTATGTGCATATGTGGTGGTGGTGTCAACAAATACCAAGACTTGTACAGACTTGGAATGACATCTGGAGAAATTTTGAATTAGAGAAAATTAATGTTCAAAAACAGTTTCTCATTTTAGCCATTAATAAAGATTCGGTTTACAAGTCTTCCTATGTAGGAACTTCCATGGCCTAAATACTCATGTACATTTTTGAATTTGGGGGGATCTGTTCTTTGGGTTAGCTCATCCCAAAACCTCCTCATCACTCTTAAAGGCTAAAGCTGTAGATCCTGTTACATATGTAGACTCGTCTTTTCTTTGTTCTCTCGATCCCAGCAAAATGGATCGACCTTAGTTGCTCAAGGAGTCAAGCTGTCACCTCCTCACCACCTACCCTCAGAGTGTCTGCATAGGTGTTCACTTCCACCTGAAAGGATCGCTTCTCCCAAAAACTTTCTAGATAATATTCTTTATCTTTTATGTCTTAGCTCAATTGTGGCTTTTCCATGACCCACTCCACCCCTAGACCAGGTAAGTATTATGGCATCCTGTAATTTTCATTAGTTAACTTAACCACAATTTAAAATTAGTTATAAAGGGGGATCCCTGGGTGGCTCAGTGGTTTAGTGCCTGCCACTGGCTCAGGGCATGATCCTGGAGTCCCGGGATCAAGTCCCACATCAGGTTCCTTGCATGGAGCCAGCTTCTCCCTCTGCCTGTGTCTCTGCTCTTTTCTCTCTCTCTCTCTCTCTCTCATGAATAAATAAATTAAAAATAAATTTTAAAAAATCAGTTATATGCTTGTGTAGTCATTTATTAATGTCTGCCTTTCACTGGGCTGTAAACTTCACGAGGTCAAGGTTATGTCTTTAATGTTCAACATTATCATATAAAGACCATTAGATATTTAAACATAAGTTAAATGAAAGAATGAATGAATTTTGTTTTGTTTTGTTTTGTTTTGCATTTAAACAGTAGAGAAGAGAGTGTGATGATTTGTTAAAAATTGGATTTCAGGAAAAATATTTTTGGTAAATGTGAGCTCACCTAAATTTCCTTGAAACTAACTCTAAATTCCATCAACAACTGTGTTCCTAAACCAGCCCTACTGTGGTCACCAAATCATGCCAACCGTGCTAATAACCTAGTTCAGGTTACTAGGGTTGTATAATCTTCATACTTTATTCAGATGTTAATTATTTCACAATCCAAAGATTCTGAGACTCAGTTGATTGGATGGCCAGTTATTGATTTTAGCTCAGGTCATGATCTCAGGGTTGTGGGATTGAGTTCTGAGTAAGTTCTGTGCTCTGCGTGGAGCCTACTTGGGATTCTGTTCTTTCCTCTCCCTTTGCCCTCCCCCCTACTACTGTACACAGACACACACACTCTCTCTCTTAAATAAATAAATAATAAAAAACAAATCTTAAAAAAAAAAGATTTTCTAATTTTTTTTTTTTTTTGAGGGGGAAAGGAGGTAGGAAGTTTTACACGTAAGAAAGGGAGTGAGGGAAAGTATGGGGGAGAAGAAGTATGATTATATAATAACTAGCAAGATATTTAGAATGCCTGCTCAAGAGAAATTTATAGTCAAAATAAACTTTAGAAGTAACCTCTCCCATCCATCCACTTCTCAGAGATCCACCAAACTGTAAGTTAAGGCTTCCAATACGATGTGATGGAAAGAACACTGAGAGGTTCATTCAAAAGATACTTAATGAGCATTTGCTCCAAAGCAAGCATTGTACTTGTCTTCATAGACACAGCAGTAAAAAAGCAATAGTTAGGATTCTATATTAGTAGACCTATGTTCCTATTATAGATGAATTAGTTTATTTCTCAAAGATTCAGATTCTTCATCTGTAAAAAGTACATGAATTACCTCAGATGATTCCTAAGATTACTTTTGGCTCTAGCATAATCTATAATCTATAATTTATAACTTTAGGATCTATTATTTATTCATTCATTCATTCAAGAAAGATTTATTGAACTCTTATTATGGATTTTATAACCCTGTTTCTAAGCATTGGAAATAAAATAGTACAAAAAAAAAAAAAAACAGTCTTTGCCTTCATGGAATTTGTGTTTTATTGGGGAGGCCTATAATAAGAAGAATAAACTAGAGCATATATTAGAAGGTAATAAATACCATTGCAAAAATAGAGTAGGGAATAAGAATGGAGAGTTCATGGAGTAAGGAATACAATTCAAAACATACAATTACAATTAAAATTGTATAAAATATACAATTTAAAATATGGTGGCCAACATAGGCCAATATGGCCTATGAGTATTGGCCTATGAGCACCATATTTTAAGCAAAGAGAAGACGAGGTTTAAGCAAATACATGGAGGAAGTAAATGTGACACATCTAGGGGAAGAGTAGGCTAGTCAAAGGAAACAATTTCAAAGAATTGGCTTATATACATGCCTGGATATTTACTACACATCAAGAGGCCCATTGTGGCTAGAGGGGGAAATGTGTTGAGATCACAGAGGTTTGACTCTCAAGTCACAGGGGGCCTTGTAGGTCACTGCATTCTTGGCAACACGAGGACTCAATTGTTGGAAGGATTTGATCAAAGTAGTGACATTATCTCAATTGTTTTAACAGGATTAATCTGGATTCCATGTTTAGACTTGCTGGGGAGAAGGGTGGTAAAAGTGGAAGTGAAAAGAGTAGTTAGGAGGCTAATGTAATAGTCCAGGTGAGAGGTAATAGTGACTTGCACCATAGTAGTAGTAGCCATGGAGGTGGTAAGAAAGGATTAAATTCTGGATATACTTCAAAGGCAAGACTAACAATCAGCTACTGAATTGGCAAAGGGGTTCAAAAGAAACAGAAGAGTCAATATGGTGCCAAGATTTTTGGTCTGAGAAAGTAGTTTCCTATTAACTGAAGTAGAGAAGTCTCTAAATGGAATATTTCTGTAAGATGGAGGAGGAAAAATTCAATTTTAGATTTTCTGGCTTGTGGTGCCTACTAGGAGGTCAACAGAAAAGCTCGGCAGGCGTTAATGTATATGAAACTGATGTTTAGGAGGAAAGGGGAAACTTTAGGAGTCACAAAGTATGTACGTGGTGTTCAAACCCATAGAGAGAGGTTACAAGGGAGTGAGTAGGTACTAAACAGAAGTTCAATACTAAATGTGGAAGTATGTTGAAGTTAAGTGGTCAGTGAGATGAAGGGGAGCTAGTGGAGACAGGTAAGTAGTCCATGAGCGTGGAAGAGCGGGACTCCAGGATCACACCCTGGGTCTAAGGCAGGCGCCAAACCGCTGAGCCACCCAGGGATCCCCCAGGTGACTAGTTCTTGCAAGACTGAAAGGAGACCAAACTCCATAGTGTGATGACATCCAACCTTTGTGTAATTTTCCAGTGTCTGTCTGTCACCACAAGGTGCATTGAGAAATAATTTATAAAATGGTATGTCCATCTCTTTCTGGATGTGTATTTCAAAAGATTAGCTCATCCTCCAAAATGTATATGGTTTATTTTAAGAACCTGTGTTTTTACCTGCCCCCCAGCATTTACTGAGGCATTTATATTTTCATCCCTGTGCCATATCTTAGATGGCTAATATGGCATTGGCTTGAAGTTTGGTTTCTTATAGTTTGAATAAAGCTCTGGCTACAATAGAGCCTTTTGTAAATTAGTGAGATTGAACATATATTTTTTGTCTTGTTCAGTGAAGTTTCTTTTATCCATAAATTTGTTCCTTGTTCTTGGAGTATCCTCTCACCATCCTATGAAGACTAGTGCTGATCCTTTATTGTCTTTCGTCAGTGACATCTGCCCTCTCCCAAATGTTACTCCATGTGCCCAGATGTTTTCTCCTATTTATTACCAATACATATTTAAATGTCTTACCTCTATGCTTCCTTTGCATTTACTTCTACTTTAGTTGATGTTTTTAGATTGTGGGCTTTTGAAGATGGACTCAAATATTGACTTCTCTTTGTATTTCTGGCACTCACCAATTGTGTATCAGTTTTCTTTTGGAGATTGATGTCTTCATGGTTATGGTATTGTCTCTAATTACACATATAAACTTAATCTCCTCATCATATGCTCCTGGGTTAAATTATTGAGCCTGTCTTGTTTCTTGTTTTCTGTCATCAATTAATAATTATCTCTTATAGTCCACCATTTCTCAAATTCCATTGGTATGAGATTGAAGAGATATTGCCATACCATTTGTCTTTTTCTTTTTTCTTGACCAAACTATTAAGATTTTATTTAAAGGCCACCCCATTGCATCAAAATGGCAATACTTTAATTTGGAGTCCTGTGATTAACTATTTCCACAGTGCTACGGTTTGAATGTTTACAATTAACTATTTCCACAGTGCTATAGGTTGAATGCTTGTGTCTCTCCTGCCCCCAGTTCCTATGTTGAAACCAAATACCACAATGTGATAGCAATCTGATGCTAATTTTGAGGTGAGGCCTTTGGGAAGTGATTATGTCATTAGGGCAGACCCCTCATAAATAAGATTAGTGCCCTTGTAATAGAGACCCCATAGATCCCACCCCCTCATCTGCCATGAAAGTTTATAGCAAAAGGCAGCTGTCTATGAACCGGGAAGTTGGCTCTCACTAGACACTGTGTCTATCAGTACCTTGATCTTGGACTTCCTGGCCTTCTGTATTTTTGCCTATTTGTTTACTAATTTCAAAGTCTTGCTAAAGTGACTTGCATGTGAGCTCCCTGGTCCCGTTATAGGAGAATCTTCCAAATAATGTAAGTGCTGAGAAACTTTAATACAAGATCCAAGTTGCCTGATTTAAATAAGTAACTGAAGATGGATTACAGATAATTAAATATTCCATTAATCAATTCTGTTTTCTTAAAATCTTGGTATATGTTCCATGAGACAACCAACTTCTATATTCTCAGACAATGGCATATGGTTTGTGTGATACATATCCAGCATCAAACTAAGAATAGGAGCCAAGTACTTGATAGAGAGACCAGATTGGGAGGTTTTAAGATTGGAAAATCAGACATACTCAGTGGAGTCAGCAGACACATACTCATCCCACTGAAAGGAAGTTGAATGCAAATCTTGATGAGTATGGAGAATAAATAAATGCATTTTCAGAAAGTCTGTGGCCCGTTAGTACCCAGAAGATCTAGATAGAGGTGATAGACAGGTGTACCAAAGACTAGGGAGATTATGATGAGAATGAACAAGAGGGATAAGAGAATAAACAAATAGCCAATTTGAAAGACCTGGGATAGCACCGAGATGAGTAATTGCCATTTAAAAATATATATAGAATGCCAGGTGCTTTATATACAATATCTATTTTGAGTTCTTCTGAGGTAGAAATAATCAGCCCCATTTTTCAAAAAAGAAAGCGTGAGTCTAAGTTAGGTTGGATAACTTGCCCAAGGTCACAAAGCTAGTAAGTATTAGTATGAGATTCAGTGCAGGTGTCTGAGTCCAATGCCAGAACCACACCACTCCCTGGCACGCTAAACCAGCAGGGACTCAGGCACGTAAGGGCAAACATGTAACGGAATCACGGAAACTTAAATATGAGATGGATATCCAATCAGAACAATAAAGCAAACCCATTTACCGAAAGCCAGACACATTAGAGCTAGATCCCAGTAAAACCGACTTTGTGTTTCGTCTTCCAAATGAGTGAACAAACATTCCTGAGCCCTTCTACAATGAGACAGGATCGGTCCCAGTCCTCTGCATGTGGCCAAGCATGTGTCTCTGAAAGCCAAATCACTCAATGGAGTAAAGAAAAGTGGAAGGTAGCAGGAGCCAGGCAAGGCATCACATGAAGTAATTGAGCATGTGAAGATTAGTTTCACTGTTATCTGAAACTTATACCTCAAAATGTCCCCTGCTAAACAGCCACATCCTACGAAATAGCTATACTTTGGCTGCAAATGAAATGTCTAATTGCCTTTTATTGGCTGATCTTGGAGCATATTTATTTAAAGATTTATAAGCAAACTCCCAACAAAATTCAGAAGCCAGGATGTTGAATAGTTTATATGTGGGGCTGGGCTGACTGTGAGAAGGGAGTGGCTTGGTTCGTGAGTTCAGCCACATCGTAGCACTTTTCACTTGCCCTGCACTGCATCCGTCCAAGGAAAGATCACTGGTGATTGATAATTGCTACCAACTTGTCTCAAAAAAAAAATTAGAAATCTTTTAATGAATAGAGTAGCTGAAGGACTTTGTAGTCAGCACGAGCATCATACTGGGTTCATTCTCCAGGCGTCCTTTACAGAATAGCTACGTCCCAGCCAAGTGAATTAAATGTGATTTTTTTTTTCCATTGGCTCTTTTAAAAATCCAATCTCAACATGCCAATCCCAGGGGGCTTAATGGGTTAGGGGTTCAGGTGATAGCCAGCCTCATAGATTATCTAGCAATACCTCAACAATGGCAGTCCTTAGGAATCAACAGGGTGTGAAAGGATGGCATCAAGCTGGGAATTCAGACAATTGGGTCATAGTTTGCCACTACCTACCTATGTGACCTCGGATATTTTCATTTCTCTGAGTCTCAGTCTCCTCGCTTGTGAAATGGGACTATGTGGAGCCACTGATCATTACAGTCTGCCTGTGTTTAAGGGAAGGCCTGTGTTGTGCCTCCTCTCCCCTTGGTTCTAAAATCCCACATGTCCTGTGACTTGCATACACCTCACTCGTATGTTCTGATGTTAGTAAAAGTCTCTGAGTAAATAAGTTTTATAAAAGCTGTGTTAAAGCTGAATAAATTTCTTTTTTTGTGTGGATGTTTTGGTATCTTCAACACACAAACAGGTATAAAGACTCACAGAAATGCAGAGCAAACATTTTTTTTCCCCAATTTCTGATGCTTTCCAAAAAAACCTTTTATCCTATGCTCTCCACTCTCAGTTTGTTACTCCATGCAAGTTTCCTGCTTTACGAGGGGCAGATCGTATTTTCTCTCTTGGAAGTTGGAAACTGGGATTCAAGCAAACTGAGACTGTTTCTTGAATGGTGCCAGTAATCTACGGCTGCATCCAAGACAGAGGAGTGCTATTGAGACTACCTGCATCTAGAGGCAGGGAAGTGTGGTGCATATAAAGAAGAGCAGATGTGAGAGGCTGTGTCCACCCAGAGGGAAACCTGCTCTGTCTGGAGGAGCCCATTAGTGCCTGGTGTGGACCACCAACAGACCCTACGGCCCCTTTGAACTTGTGTTGGCTGCCCAACCATCTACTATCCCCATAATTCCCTTGGCCAGGGCTAATCTGAATGTTTTTCTGTTTTTTCAAAACCACGATGCAGGTTTAGGTAAAGATGATATAATCAGTGCATTCTCCTCTTCATGAGCTACCAACGAGATCAATGTTCTACAGAACATTATATGCATCAGCGTAAGGCATAAGATTATCTAATGATGACATCGCTACTTCTGCTGCCACTACTACTAATATAAGCTCACATATGTGCCTGGCACTCGTTATACCAGAACATTACTTTCATCCACTTTTTGCTTAGATATTTATGTGTCATAATTGTTGAGAAGTGATGATGCTTTAATGCTACCAATATATCAGGTTTGGTACTAGACCCTTCATGAACATTATTTATTTAAACAATAAAATGGCTCAGTGAGATAGATATTCCTCTCCTTGTTTCAAAAAGGAGAAGGAGAAGGAGAAGAAAAAGAGGGAGAAAGTGTCCTGAGAATGTATTTTTTTTTTAATTTTTTTTTAATTTTTTTTATTTATTTATGATAGTCACAGAGAGAGAGAGAGAGGCAGAGATACAGGCAGAGGGAGAAGCAGGCTCCATGCACCGGGAGCCTGACGTGGGATTCGATCCCGGGTCTCCAGGATCGCGCCCTGGGCCAAAGGCAGGCGCCAAACCGCTGCGCCACCCAGGGATCCCGAGAATGTATTTGTTTAAAGTCAACAGCTACCAAATGGCAGAAGTGGGTTCCTGGCCAAAGTCAGTCTGACCCCAGGTCTTTGCAGTTTTATTACGCCGCGTTTGATTGATTTGCAATGATACAGACTTACGCCTTCCTCTCTCCTCTCCCTCCTCTCTACCTTAGGTTCTTTCTGAATTCTTTCCTCTCTATCCCTCTATTTTGTCTTTCCTACTTCTCTCTCCTTCCCTTGGTTCGTCCTTCTCCTTCTCCCTTCCTTGCTTTGTTAAAATTGAGTATTTTGCAGGCTGCCCCAGATATCCTTAAATGTGATCTCCTCTGCTTTTGCAAAGTGTTCTTTTTTGGTCGTCCTCCTCCTCTTGCCCTGTCCCTGTTCTCACTTTGTATTCTTTGCCATCCCCCCTCCACCTCCAGCCTCCGAGATCGCCTCTAAAAACCTGCATTTGTCCCAACACATTCCGAGGAAATGTACATTTCCCATAAGGCCCCCACTTAATTTTTATCACCAGCACCACTAAAATAACTGCTCTCAATACATTCATCCAAGAGTTTCACAGCCAGCAACCCCCTTTCCTTTGCTTCCTTTGCTTTTTTAAACCTGTCAGGAAAGGTGTTCAGAAATATTTCATTTTGTTGCTACTCAGAGCAGTGATTTTCCATCCTCACCATTTCAGGGACTGTGAGTCAGTGCTGAGAACTGGCTTGTGATTTCTTCAGCTCTGTTCAGACTGGAAAGTGCACAGAGCTTCATGCCTGTCTCTGTTCTCTAATAAAACGTTCCCAGTGTTTGATGCAGGTACCGAGACTACCTTACCTCTACACTCAATCCTTCAGCTCCGTTTTTTAACATTCTCTGGAATCTTCCAACTGCCGCAAAAAGCACACTATCGAAAGCTTGTATTAGACTCTCAAGAACATGACAAATGCCTCGGAGGAGGGTTATCACAGGATCCAACCTCGGAACCTGTGGTGTCTTCTGACTAGTCCTATGGAATCTCAGTTTGAAAATACCTCCTGGAGCAGCTTCTGCTGTAGACGATACCTAAAGGACTCAGAACGAATATTATTTTCGGCCTGTGATTTCTGGTTTATATTTGCATGGTAATTGTTTTGGAATTGCTAAATCCCTTCCATGCAAAAAGGAGAAAAACAAGAACAGGAGGAGGGGAATGACGTAGAGGAGGACAATGTGGAAGAGGAAAAAGAGAAAGAGGCACCTGTGCTCAAACACATTTGGAAAACCCCGTGTTAAACAGAGTTTTAAAGATGTCTGTACTTTGTGTCGTCTTACAGTTTGTTTTGAGGATATTCTGGATGAGATTCTTCAAATGTTATGATCATTTTGGACCCAAGAGCTTTTTGTTTTCTACAGATTACGTCATCAAACTAGAGTTCTATAACACGCTTCCGGAAATAATGTACTCTTTCCTCCTTTGTAGAGCTATAGAACCATCAACACTATTCACGTTCATGTATTCATTCATGCAGACGTTCGTTCATGCGCACATTTATATTGTCATTCAACTTTTTAACTAACATTCACTCTTATGCAGGCACCAGAGATACGAAGATGAAGGAGATAAGATCTCAGTCCCTAAACAGTCTGAGTTCTAGTTTAGAAGATGGACATTCAGATGGACAGATGATAAAACAATGTGGGAAGAGCAATATCATGGAAACTGGTTCTGTGCGAGCATGCCACGGAGAGAATACGTTTTCATGTAAAAATCCATGAGTGAATCCCTTATTCCTAAAATGGGGATGATGATACTTCTTCCATAAGATTGTGGCAAGATGCAATCGACTACACTGGAAAGCGGCATGATTCATGTAATCTGGGGATTTGTGCCTTGTGGATTCGGGAGCAAGGAGACCATTAAAAGAACCAGTGAAATATTTCAGGAGAGAAGCACTAAAAGTATGAAAAAGGGACTTAACTGTAGGATCAGTGAGGGGTGACCAATGAGAGAGAGATGATGTCACATCTATGTGAGAAGTGGTCTTGACTAAATGTTTGGGACCAGAGAAAGAGCTCAGCAACTGTTTATGTTGAATTAACTGCATTGTTTAGGTCACAGCTGGATCTGAAAAGCTGATAGATTCTAGTCTATCCTGCAGAGCAACAGTAGAAATCTCAGAGATGAGTCAGTTCACTTTGCTATTTTTAGTGTATTTTTCATTTCTCATCTCCAAACTTTTTCCTCTAGTCTCAGGCTAATTTAATCTCAAAACCCCACTTTGCACTACTCCTGTGAATTGACTGCCCCCTTTGGGTTCTCTCTGTACTCTGAACCCCAGCAAGACATGCCACAGCCACCTTGTAAAATAAAGTCAGCTGATCAGAGCTCAGCATGACCCTGCACTGGATTCACAGTGGCTCTTGCATCTGACTGCACTTCCCACAAGGCAGGTTTCTAACGTGTTGCTTTATGATGCTCTTTTGGAAAACTGGAGTACAAAGTACACTGTATAAAACCAAATTCTCTTCTCTTGTAAACTGCATGTTAAAAACCTTTAAGTCTCAGGGGGAGGTTGGATTTGAATCAAGCCCCAAAATAGCTCTGGCAACTTTCATGAAAAAGGCAATACACATTTATTATATTTAATATATTTTAACATAATTTGAGTACATTTGCTGCTTGTTCAGATAGATTTTTTGGTGTGGATTTTTTTTTCTTTAGAATGTATTTTTTTTCCATATACTCTGACAGTAGAATGAGCAAAAAGGGGAAAACGGAGAAGAGAACTCTGGCTTCAGTAGCATCCGTACCTTCCAGATGTTTGCTCTGAATCTTATTATCTGAGATTCACTCTCTACCGGCAGCTAACTGGGAGTGCAGCGAATCACTAGGCTTGTCCTCGACCTCTGCAGATTGATGAGGGCACCAGTCAGAGAATAGTAAAACTCAGAAGCTATGTCAGAGATCACAGTTAAATGAGGAGGGTGGTGTCAGTGTTTTCTTCTTGGTGAAAGGTTTTTCACATATTTTCACATATCTCAGGGAGGCTCATTTCACCTATGAGGAAACTGAGTTCTGAAATTTTAAAATCTCTTTCCCAGTGTCATGCGTATTGTAATAGTGGAAATGTCTTTTAATTCCTTTAATTGCTTGAGCTCTTTCTACCTGAACACGTGACTTCGAAATCACTCATTCATATATTCATTCTTTTAAGAATTATTGTTTAAAAATGGAATTATTGTGTTCTTATTATGTATCAGCTATTAGGAGTGTGGTTTCGAAAAATCTAGATATACTTCCAATGACATTGGAGCTTGAAGTTGGATTTACAGATGAGGAAACTAAGGCTTAGAGTAACTATGTTGTTTTCCTTCAAAAGGAAGGTTAATTTGTGGTAGAGCTGAGAAGAGACTTCAAGTCTTTGGATAAGAAAAAAAAATAAAGTTGCCTATAAATCACAATTGCATAAATGAAATCCTATTTTCCAGCAACTTCCATTATAATGGTAGAAATGTTTTATCTTCACTTCTGATTGATTTCCAATAGGCTGGCCCTGAACACTTTTAACTCTTTCCCTTTCCTGAACAGACCCTCTTCCCAGCCAGATCCTCTGTCCAGTAGATGACTTTTAAGCAAACTTATTTGCTAAAAGGAAATCAATATTGAGGAAAAAACACAGGATTGAATAAATATTTTCTGATATAAGTCACATCTAACTCTATTTTTTATCAATTTGCATGTGTAGATGGGGAAAATGTGGTGTGCTTTCTCACATTTGGATTTGTCTATAGCGTAGTTTGCCTACACGTTAGGAAACATGTTTGTATTAACTCCTATTTATAGGTACGAAAGACATAACAATACGTATTTCTATTTACACATAGATCCTCCATCTTAGCAAAATTGCAGAGGACACAATAGAAACATAGACTAGGAAAACTGGAGGAGATTTTAATCCCTATGTCTAGTCTTTCTTAATTTACAGAGATCAAAGTTTGTTTTAAGAATTTGATTAATTATATTTCAACAGAAAGGGTTTTTCATTTTTCGATGTTGTTTTTACAAAGAAAATATTGTAATGAAAACAGAACATGCTGTCTCTAGGAAAATCAAATATACATACAGGCTTACAAAATATTGTGTATAATATCAAAGAGTCCCTGGCTCTCTGAAAAGATATGTAACTCTCTAGGGTTCCAGGGACCTTCCAGATAGGAACACAGTCCTGCATTGTAAACACGGTGAGGACGGAGGCTCTATCTGTGGGATTTAATGTTGTGTTTGCAGCGCCCCAGATTGTGCCTTGTTCACTATGGTATTCCATAGCTTTAACTGAGTGACCCAATGGATATTACATTAGAAGGGATGGTAGGTTTTATTTAATCCAGTGTTTTCTTATTCACATTTTACCCACAAAATCATATCTTATAATGAAACATAACATAGATAACACACACATAGATTGATAAAAGTAGAACTGTTCTAGATGAAAGTGGAGTGGATCAAAGCCCAGGAACTTGTCCATCTCCTCTTGCCCCCATTTGTAAAACTTGCGTAGAGGTTTCAGGGAATTTCTTCTTTTACAGATGAAGAAGTAGAGGCATGAGCGTATTAATTAGTTAAAGGCAGACAGCAAATAGATTAGCAGACCTAAGATTCGATTCCAGGCAGCATAATCCCAAATGATGATTTTTATTGACTATGTTGTAATCAAACCTTCTGAAGAGTTTATAACTTTAAATTGAGAATCGTTGGCAAAACCGATGATCTAAGCAGACTTCTTCAACATACACGTGAAGAAACTGAGATGTATTTTATCAAGTGGCATAAGCAAGATCTCTCAGCCTGGTGTTCTTTGTGCTATGTACCATTGGAACATGACGAGCATTTGATTCAACGAACTTACATTTTTCAACCTGATAGTGTATTTCAGGCATTGTTAAGCGCTGTAAATATGATTATCAATATCTGTTTTTAAGGGATTCGTGACCTAGAAAGGCAGGCAGAGAGAAAACAGTCACAATGGAACATAATAGGTTATAAGATGATGCATCTCTTTATCTCATGTCCCTAACTCATTTGCCGATCTCATTGATGGTATCTTCAAAATCGGATCTACCTGCGTTGATGCCGCCCGGGTCCAAACCGTCACCACCTCTCACCTGGATTGCGGTTGCAGCCCATTAACCGATCTTTTACCTTCACCTTTATCTCCCTGCCATCAGTATTCAACACAGTAGCCAGAAGTATTCTTGTAAGACCTAAGAGAGAACATGTTACTTCTCTGAGCGAAACCCTCCAATAGCTTCTGACTTGGGTCAGAGTAAAGAGAGCTCGCAATCACACTAACACCCTTTAGAATCTGTCCCCTGACCACATCTCCTATCTCAACCCTTTTTAGTCTCTCACTCCACTCAGCCAGGGAACTCTTGACTGTTGTTTCTCAGGCCAACCAAGTCTCATGTCACCCCTGGCAATTGGCATTGCTCTATCCTGCACCTGATACGTCCGATCCATGGTTTTGAAGGCGCTCCCTCCTTCCTTCACTTCACTCAGGTCTCTGCTCAAGCATTACTTCCCTGATAGAGCTTCAAGAACCTCCAGACATAAACATGCTGAGCACAGCCCCCATCCTCGTCTACCTCCTCAGCCGGAGTGTGTGCATGCATGTGTGCATGTTAGGACTCTTTTTTTAGAGCAGTTTTAGATTCACAGCAAAATTAAGAGGAAGGTACAGATTTCCCATATGCTGCTATCCACATACAGACATAGCCTCCCCCACTATCGACACCTCCCACCAGACCGATACGTTTGTTGCAGTTGATGAACCTACGCTGCTGGTACATCATCGTCGCCCAAAGTCCACAGTTTACACAGCAGCTAACTCCTGGTGTTGTACTTTCTATGGGATTGAACAAATGCACGATGACATGTAGCCATCATTATAGTATCATACAGCATATTTCATCTGCCCTAAAAATCTTCTGTGCTTTGCCTATACATTCCTCTCCTCTGCCTCCCCAACGCCTGCCAACCACTGATTTTTTTTTTTACAACTCTATATTTTGCCATTTTTAGAACGCCATATAGTTGGAATGATAAGCATGTAGCCATTTCAGATGGGCTTCTTTCACTTAGTAATATACATTTAAGCCTCTCTCATGTCTTTTCATGGCTCAGTAGTTTATTTCTTTTTAGCACTGTATAATATTTCATTGTCCACAGTCTGTCTGTCCATTCATTTACTGAAGGACATCTTGGTTGCTTCCAAGTTTTGGGAATTATGAATAAAGCTGCTATAAACATACGCGTGCAAGTGTTTACATGGAAATCAGTTTTTAGTTCATTTAGTTAAATACCAAGGAGCACATGTGATTGCATGACTGTTGTATGTTATGGAAAGGGTATGTTTAGTTATATAAGTTTTGTAATCCTTGTCAGCATTTGGTGTTGTCAGTATATGAAATTTTAGCCATTCTAATAGGTGCACAGTGGTATCTCATTGTTGTTTTAATTTCCTTAATGATATGTAGGATTTTTTTTTTTTTTTTTAGATTTTATTTATTTGAGAGAGAGAGAGAGAGCAAGAACAGGGGCAGGAGCAGAAAGAGAAGGAGAAGCAGACTCCCTGCTGAGCAGGGAGCCCAACTCTCAAGTTTCAGCAGGACTAAAAGGGAAAAGCTCCAACCTGAAGGCCCTAATAAAGTTTGCTTTGCCAGGAAAAAAAAGGAAAGGAGGGGTCACTTGGGTGGCTCAGTGGTAGTGTCTGCCTTAGGGCTCAGGTCATGATACTGGAGTCCAGGGATCCACCCCCACAATGGGATCCCTGCTCCCTGTGGGGAGTCTGCTTCTTCCTCTTCCTCTGACCATCCAGGCTCTCCCTCCCTGTCTCTCAAATAAATAAATAAAATCTTAAAAAAAAAAAAAAAGTATCCTCAGATCCCATGGGATCATGACCTGAGCTGAAGGTGGAGGCTTAACCTATTGAGCCATCTGGGCGCCCCTTGGGGCATCTTTTTATATGCTAATTTCCTATGTGTGTATCTTCTTTGATGAAGTGTCTATTAAAGTCTTTGGCCCATTTTTTTTTTTTATTGGAGTTCAATCTGCCAACATATAGCATATCACCCAGTGCTCATCCCAGCAAGTGCCCCCCTCAGTGCCCATCACACAGTCACCCCCACCCCCCGCTCACCTCCCCTTCCACCACCCCTAGTTCGTTTCCCAGAGTTAGGAGTCTTCATGTTCTGTCTCCCTTTCTGATATTTCCTACCCATTTCTTCTCCCTTCCCCTCTTTTCCCTTTCACTATTATTTATATTCCCCAAATGAATGAGAACATATAATGTTTGTCCTTCTCTGATTGACTTACTTCACTCAGCATAATACCCTCCAGTTCCATCCACGTCGAAGCAAATGGTGGGTATTTGTCGTTTCTAATTGCTGAGTAATATTCCATTGTATACATAGACCACATCTTCTTTATCCATCATCTTTCGATGGACACCGAGGCTCCTTCCACAGTTTGGCTACTGTGGACATTGCTGCTAGAAACATCGGGGTGCAGGTGTCCCGGCGTCTCCCTGCATCTGAATCTTTGGGGTAAATCCCCAGCAGGGCAATTACTGGGTCGTAGGACGGGTCTATTTTTAACTCTTTGAGGAACCTCCACACAGTTTTCCAGAGTGGCTGCACCAGGTCACATTCCCACCAACAGTGCAGAGAGCTCCCCTTTCTCCACATCCTCTCCAACATTTGTGGCTTCCCGCCTTGTTAATTTTCCCCATTCTCACTGGTGTGAGGTGGGATCTCATTGTGGTTTTGATTTGTATTTCCCTGATCGCAAGTGATGCAGAGCATTTTCTCATGTGCGTGTGGCCACATCTATGTCTTCCTCTGTGAGATTTCTGTTCATGTCTTTTGCTTTGGCCCATTTTTAAATCCAATTGTTTTCTTGGATGTTGAGTTTTAAAATTTTGGTTTGCATTTTGGATAATAATCTTATATCAGAGATGTCTTCTGTGAATATTATCTCCCAGTCTTTGGCTGGTCTTTTCATCCTCCTCATTCTATTTTATCTTTATTAATTGCACTTATCATGACCTATCATTTCCTTAAATATTTATTTCTCCATTATCTTTCTTCTCAACTAGAATGTAAACTCCTTGAGTAGGTGGATCCATAGCTCAGTGGTTAGAGTACTGGTCTTCTAGAGTGTAAACTCCCTGAGGATAGAAACTTTGTTTTTTTTTTTTTTTCTTTTACATTTTTTAAAATTTAAACTCAATTTGCCAACATATAGTATAATGCCCAGTGCTCATCCCATCACGTGACCTCCTCAGTGCCCATCACCCAATTACCCCATCCCCCTGCTCACGTCCCCTTCTGCAGCCCTTTGTGTGTTTTCCAGAGTCAGGAGTCTCTCATGGCTTGTCTCCGTCTCTAATTTTTCCCACTCAGTTCCCCACCTTCCCCTTATGATCTCTTTCACTATTTCTTCTATTCCTCATCTGAGTGAGACCATGTGATGATTGTCCTTCTCCGATTGACTTACTTCACTCAGCATAGTACCCTCCAGTTCCATCCACGTTGAAGCAAACGGTGGGTATTTGTCCTTCCTGCTGATGAGTACTATTCCATTGGATATATAGACCACAGCTTCTTTACCCATTCATCGAGGACAGGAACTTTGATTGTCCACAGCTATATTCTCAGCACGGTGTCCAATGCATGCGTAGCACTTAATACATACTTAATGAACAAATAAATTATGAATAAATTAAAGAGTCAAAATAGGCATAACGTTCTGTGAGTACTTGCAACTTCACAATGTGAAAGTTTCTGAGGCTATATACATTCCTCAGAACAGTTTTAGAAGCTTAACATTTCCTTTCAAAATGTATTTGTTATCCTGAAATTCAGCTGATGCCTAAGATTGTCTTGTGTCAGATGAGTATTCTCACGGGCAAGTCACATGCTGATCCTTCCTGGCTCTTCTTTGACAATATATTCAAAATGGCCAACACAAGACTCGCTCGTATCTGCCTACTTATGGGAAAAATATATGGTTTGAAGTTCTAAAAACTGGAACGGACTCCTCGTTTTGTACTGTAACATCTCAAGATCTGTGAAACTTCTCTAACACTGAGCATCCCTGGTTTGTAAAGGAGGCTGAATATCTCCTACAAAGAATTGCCATTAAGTATTAAATACGAAAGTATTCGAAGCACTGCAAATAGCTTGACTGTAATTATCCCCAATATACTCAAGAGGTAGGGATAATTTCTCCATAAAAATCACATTTTTCTGCTTCTAAACCCGAGAGTATTTAGGATGTTGTTATTCTGCATCAGGACTGATTGTCAGTGGCTTGGCCACTGGATTTCAACTAGTCCTTTGGGAAGCTCCTTCAAGTCTAATTGACCTCATTGTCAGGACATGTTTCTTAATATTTGGACAACATTTTCATTTCTGTGCTCCATACTCTAATTTCTATTTATACCTCCGTGGGGCAGCATAACAATCTTTCCCCTTCTGTGTGTATGCCCTTCAAATATTTATGTTGTTAGTGTGTCCCTCCTTCATTATGCCCGATCTATGCAGACACTATTTAGTTCTTTTAATCTTTTCTCATAAATCAGTCCCTCCAGTCCTTTAATCACGCTCCCTGATGCTCTTTGAATCTCTTCCAATTTCTTGACAGCTCTCTCATGTTGAGATGCCCAGAACTGTTTACAGTATTCTAGGTGCCGTCGGATCAGCTCACACTGAGCAGCGTTCCCCCCTTGATGGTTCTTGACAGGTAGCCTCCCTGCCTGCCGCTCAAGGATGCTGTGGGGAGACTCCAGTCACCACTTAAACTCGTAGTATCTTTCCCCACCATTCATTGCAGGCATCATTTAGAGCCCATTCCCATTCCAAGCAACCATAACACACTGGCACCTTTTCAGCAATGGCAGGCAATAACTGTGAGCTTTGCCTTTTTGTGTTGAGTGTCAGTATTCAAGGCTGCGGACTTTGGAGGGGGCTCGATTACAAAGTAGATGTTAAGAGGCTTTGCTCTGATGTCACATTGCCTAGAATTGGCTTAGCTTGAAAATCTCTTTGCTCTCTGACCTTGACTAATTTACCAGTGCCTCAGTTTTTCCTTCTGTAAAATGAGAAGGGATACCTATAAAATGACTTTAAGAGACACGTGATGCGACTTATGTAAGTGCTTCAAATAATGACTGCGATATTAGAAGCATTCAATAATCATTAGCCATGACTTAAAAATATTTAACCGAGTTAAATTTCATAAAATGTACATATTTTGAGTGTACAGTTTAATGAGTTTTGAAAATGCTTGCCCCTGTATAACCGACACTCAAATCAAGATATTTTCATATCCTCGGAAAGTTCTCTCATGCTCCTTCTCAGTAGATCTACCTTTTCCCCTAGGGAATCACTTATCTGATTTCCCTTTGCATAGCCTAGTTTTGCCAGATCTAAAAAATCTTATGAATGGAATCATAAGCTAAGCATTTTTGCATATCTGTCTTTTTTATTTGATGTAATGTTTTTAAAATTCATCCATATCATTACATTGGGCGAAAGTTTTTTTTTTTTCCCCAAATGATATTCCATTATATGAATAGTACACAATAGCTTTATTCAATCATGTGTTGATGAATTTGGATTATTTCCAGTTTTCTACTATTAAGAATAATGTTACTGTGAACAATCGTATGCAAGACTTTTTTTTTTAAGATATATGTTTTCATTCCATCACCACAGGGTAACTCCCCATGACCAATGAAGCTATTGTGAGGTAGACCCAGAACTGCATTTATTACCGACCTACCATATGCCCTGATTGTATCAGTGGGTATCTTGGGTTCCTTGGTTTCAGTGTCAACCTTAACCAATAATCCCACATCTGTAACAAAATCTGAATATTCTCTATTCCCCAACTACAATTACTGTAGTGTAAGGTCATAAGCCATGGTGGTCTATTAAACGCTTAATAATAAGATTTTTGAGAAAAAACAAAAACAATAAGACCTTGATGAATAGCATTTGCCAATTTCCATGGTGTAAAAAGTCCCATTCAAGGGTAATTAAACTATCAGCATCATGTTACTGAACACAGAGTTAAGAGGAGATAAACACAATTTGCTTCTGATGGTCGTACAAGTTGGCTTCAGCACAGCAGTGGTTCTAAGTCCCTTTGGGAAAAAAAAATGGGGAAATGGATTTACATCATATATTTGCAAAGTATTATAAGCTTCCTTACCAAGATGATCCTATCCTCCCTTCTATTGTTGGCCTCGGACCAGACGCTGAATAAGTGATCATGATTTCCCGTTGCAGCAGCTGACATAGTTTTATGATGACCAGCTCTTAAAATTTCTTGGTTATATAATCATGACATGTGCTTGTGAGCTTCCCATTTATATCAGTTGTAGAGCCATCATGATTTACTAGGCATTTCTGCAAATCCAAGATGGTTAAAGACCTGAATGTCAACTTGACCCTGCTTCCAATTATGGTAAAAATAACTTTGTGCCTGGTGATGCTGAAACTTGGTCTTTTCTATCCTAGAATTCTATCACCTATTGAGACTGTGGAACTCAGTTCCATAATGGTATTTCCTAATATAACCCAAAATAAAAACAAATGCTAAACTGAGTTTCTCAGTGATGCTAACATAACACCCCCCTTTCAACTCTTTCTTGAAAGAAGTGTCACCTGGGCTCTCCTTGAGAATAGCTGGTAGTTGACTTGGTAGCTTTTCTGTTCTTATCTAATATATCCTTGCTAATATGTTAGCTTATATGAGCTTTCTGACTCCTTTCTCAATACTTTGATAAGGCAGCTCTGGCATATACACCTTATAGCTTATGATCATGCTTAAGCTTCAGTGATTCATCTTTGCAGTGTAGTAAGACTGGCTCTAAGTGACCTTCCCATGATGTTAAATCTTAAGTCATGGGAAAGTGCCCATAACAATAACTCAAACTCTCCCTTACCCAGCCTTATATCCCCACTTCAAGATTCGCTCCTATATTTGCCCTCTAATCTTCTCAGTACATGTTAGCCAGGTCCTGCTGCTCTTTTTGTGAACAAGCTATCCCCTCCCATATGCCCTTGGGAGTTATGCTAAGACACAACTAATTATTGGCAAAGAGACAATGGGAAGAGATGAGCAAAAATCTGCAGGAGGAGCATTATTCTGAGAGGTATCTGTTTGGTGGTGATATTTCTAGGCAATGAGTCTACTCCTCTTTAGCAAGAATGATATCCTTCCCCCACACCCCCACACCCCGCCCCACCCCACCTGGACGGTGCAGGGCAATCTAGACAGTTCTCTTTCTCAGGAGCATTTACCCAGATATCCACTTTCCAAATCTTTGAGTTTCACTATTTATCAGAGCATTGAATTAACACAAAAGACCTAATGGGAATAAATGTTCCATCTCCTTTGTAGTTCCTTAGAGTAGCTGTATATCTAATATTAGGCTGATTTTCATGATGGTCTGCCCTCTGGCTGCTGGAGATGAGCAAGTCATGCTAACTTCCTTCTTTATTACTGTCTTTTAAGAGATTTTTGATTTTTGAGAAAAGCATCAGCCCAACTTCCTTCTGTGTTGATAATGAATCAGCCTTTTTCTATATTAGAAATATTGCCATGGAGGTTTTCTGGCTTTCACAGGGTCCCCTGTGCTGATAGTGATAAACTAGACCGACATTCTCTGCACCTCTAGGGCATTTACCAAAATATATCCAATTCCATCACACTTACAATTCCAACGTCCCATCTCTTTTAAGTGCTAGAGCTGTTGTATTAGCCGGCCTTTCCCCTTTCATCTGCATCTTAGTTCAACTCACCACAGCTGGTTGGGATGACTTAGTAATTGTGATGCCACATAAGGCATGGTTGCTACCACCTCACAAAACAGCAAGCAGCCCCTGGTTTTTGTCTGACCAATGGTTGTTCCAATTTCAGAATGCCATCCGAAGGGTTGTTTTCTGGACATGCTTCTGTATCTCAAAGCATGTCCTGAGATAATGATTGGGAGCATGTGGTTCATTTGCAAGAGAATACCAGAAAGCACTGGCAGGAAGGGGTGGGAAGCAAGAGAAGGAGGAGAGAAAGTATTCTTTAATGGTTAGGTTATCCCTGCAGGCTACTGGAATCTTCTGAGTACCTATACAATGTGCCTGGGAGTTGTCCCACCGAGGGATGGATAAGTTGGCGTATTCATCTACCACCCCCCATCCCTCATTGCCTCATTGGTTAAGGGTTGCCACTGAGGACATTAACTCCTTGACATTTCCTGTATGCCAGGCTACTGATTGAGAACATTCCTGTGGTTTTGGATAAAGGCAAGCAGGAAAGCAGAGATGTAGGCACTTGAGGGAGGAAGTGTTTATTAGCATCTTGGAAATCATCCACTTCAATTGCAGATGAATTTAGGTGGGCCAGAGTGATATTGGGTGGAGCATCAACAGTAGTCTGAAATAAAGATTAAATGAAATAATGCATATTCAATCCCAGAAGAGTGTCTGACACATACTGAACACTGTTATCACCATCATCGACATGATTTTTACTTCTGTCTGTGTTTTTACACTTTATCTCCTTTACTTAGGTTTACATTGACTCTAAAAGAGAATCTACATTGTCTTCATCTCTGTCCATGAAAATGCTTAGCCTAATTTTTGGTACAGAGCAATTGCTTAGTAAACATCCTTTGAAGGAGTGAGTGTTTTCAAGGAGGTGGAATAAAGCAAGGGCAACCGGTTTCTAGGACAATGATAATTAAGCCTGTAGCTGACAAGTAAGTCAAATATGGTTGAACAAAGAAAAAAAAAAAAGGCAGTGGTGGTGGAATTGAAGTCTAATCCTGCTTCAAATCCTGACCTTGGCACTGCCAACTTTCCAGGTGGCTGTAGGCCACTCCAAGCTGAAGCTTCCTCATTTGTCCAGCAAGAGGCATAGTGTCCTCTTCTCAGACTGGTTGTGGAGACTTTAGTTCAAGGCTGCTGGGAGAGTGCACAGCAGCCTCACCCATACTTTCCTCTTCTATTTCCCTCTTTTAAGAGTTTTGACAAAAAGCATCACCAGCACTTTGGATTCTGTGCTGCTAATGAGCCAGCCTCCGCAGAATCAGCCTCTTCAGAGCATAAGTTCACGGAATTGGAAAATCCTGAATTCCAATTGCAGTCTTCACAATTATTAGCCATGTGACCTTTCTGACCCTCATTTTCCATACCTATAAAACAAGACTCGTGGTGTTATCGCCCTCATGTGAAGATGCAGTATCTAGCATTCCTCTTAGTACTTGGTACACTATGAACACTCAATAAATCTTTGCTGTGGCTTTGTGTCAATCACCTGATTGGGTGCACAGTCATTGTGCCGACCTTCAGCGTGGCCAAGTCTTCTCAGTGATTTCACTTTTCAGATTCCCCTGGTAACTTAGAGATCACAGTGGTTCTGCTCAGTCTGATTCTGTTTTGGGCAAATATTTCCATTAGTCTTTAGGGCAACACTTGTCAGTAGCAAACCTTGAGATCCCTAATAGTTGTCAGCAAGTAGAGACTGAGAGTTTGGAGGGAAACAAAAAGGAGAGAGAAGTATTAAAAGTTTATAAATATGTAAAGGAAAATAAGGAATCTTTTACCGTGGAAAGCTTGAGTAGAATTTATTTATATTTGAGTTGTTATCTCAGTCTCAGACTGCATCCAGTAAGGATTCAACATTGCTTACAATGAAGGGCCTATGTGAGAAAAAAAAAACTGTTAAGATAGGAATAGGGGGGACATTAATCAAAAAAGAAAGAAAAGTACATAGCAATGCCAAAAATCTTAGACTAAAATAATTAATATATTAGGCTTTTCGCATCAGTTTTCCAGTGACCAAGAAAACTAGAAACTGGATAGAAGGAATAGCAATTTGCTATCAAAAGAACCTCCCCCATTATGCTGAGTGAAATAAGTCGGTCGGAGAAGGACAAACACTATATGGTCTCATTCATTTGGGGAATATAAAAAATAGTGAAAGGGAATAAAGGGGAAAGGAGAAAAAGTGAGTGGGAAATATCAGAAAGGGAGACAGAACATGAGAGACTCTTAACTCTGGGAAACGAACTAGGGTTGGTGGAAGGGGAGGAGGGCGGGGGGTGGGGGTGACTGGGTGATGGGCGCTGAGGGGGGCACTTGATGGGCTGAGCACTGGGTGTTATTCTATATGTTGGCAAATTGAACACCAATAAAAAATAAATTTAAAAAAAAAAAGAACCTCCCCAAAGCAGGGGATTTGGTTGGGCACCTAGACTTCCACCTGGCCTTGTTTTTCCATGTGTAATGAGGTTGTTGGAGTTAGTCTTTATCAGTATTTTCTTTTCAACCTATCACTTTTGTTTCTTCAACAAAATGTTACCCAGACTCAATTTATCAATAGATAAAAATGGAACTAGCAGGTTGAAGAGGACATAGGGTTCTTTTTTTTTTTTTCCTTTAAATATTTTATTTATTTATTTGTTAGAGAGAGAGGATGAGCAGGGGGTGGAGCAGAGGGAGACGAGACGCAGGCTTTCTGGGCAGGGGCTCAATCCCAGGGCCTTGGGATCATGACCTGAGCCGATGCAGATGCTTAACCAACTGAGCCACCCAGGGGCCCCAGGACAGAGGGTTCTTATCTCTGTTTTACAATAGTCGTATCACTAAAGCCATATTCAGAGAAACTCTTAATTAGAGAGGCATTGGTCAATATGATAGCTCACTCCTTCACTATTTGTGGTAAACACTATATATTTATGTACTATTGGGAAACATATTCAAAAATGTCTAATGACGACCAAAACAAATCTCTTAGGTCCATGTCAAGTGGTTAGGGCATGGTTGTAAAAGAAACAGACGTACTCCCTGTATTCTTGTAGCTCACAATGAAGATAAAACATTGGCCAGGTAATTTAAATTGTTGTAAGAGCTATAAAAAAGATCACTTTGTGTGTGTGTGTGTGTGTGTGTGTGTGTGTGTGTGTGTGTGCACGCCAGGCACCAAATAGGCATACCTTGGAGACATGTGGGTTTGGTTATAAACAACTGAATAAAGTGAGGATTACAATAAAATGGGCCAATTTTTTTTCAAGAACCTATAAAAGTTATGTTTATACTATAGTCTATTAATCAAGTGTGCAACAGCGTAATATCTAAAAAACCAACAACACACATACAATTTAAAAGTAGTTTATTGATTAAAAAATGCTGTCGTGTGAACTTGCAGCAAATAGTAATCTTTTTTGGTGGTGAAGGTTCTTGCCTTGATGTTGATGGCTACTGATCAGGCTACTGGTTGCTGACGGCTGGGGTGGCTCTGGCAATTTCTTAAAATAAGACAACAGTGAAGTTTGCTACATCGATTGGCACTTCCTTTCACAAACAATTTCTCTGTAGCATGTGATGCTTTTTGATGGCGTTTTACCCACAGTAGAACTTCTTTCAAAATTGGAGTCAATCTTCTCAAACCCTGCTGCTGCTTTATCAACTAAGTTGATGCAATATTCTAAGTCCTTTGTTGTCATTTCAACAATCTTCACAGCGTCTTTACCAGGAGTAGATTCCATCTCAAGAAATAGCTTTCTTTGCTCATCTCTAAGAAGCAACTCTTCATTCATTTTAACATGAGATAAAATAATAATAATCATAATCATAATAATAATAATAATAATTAGTAATAAGGAGGAAGTTTGAAATATTGCAAGAATCACCAAAATGTGACACAGAGACAGGAAGAGAGCAAATGCCGTCGGACAAATGGTACTATGGGTACCATACAAATTTTTTCAATTTGTAAGAAAATGCAATATCTGCAAAGCACAATAAAAATGAGGTACACCTGTGTATCTAATAAAGCCTACCAGAAAAAGATAGGAACAATTCTAACCAGAATAGTTTTAAATTCAATGCTAGACTTTTTTTCTTCGTAAGACAAAGCGTAGCATTTTGTCACTAAGGAAGTGGCCAGCAGTATTCCTGGAAGTACTCGGGATGAAAATCAATTCAGGTTAATGCCTCCCCTAATAAGTCAAGGTGTTCATGCTCTGGAGACAGGGGTCAAGTATGAAGACGAATTTCTGCCATAACAATCTTTGATGTCTCCAAACCCAGGCAACCCTGTCTCCATCCGTTTAGCTCTAGTAAACAGCAAGATACCTGGCACATGGTCCTCAGTAAGTTGCCTCCCTTGGTTTGTATCTATTTCCATTTGTTTCTATATCTTTTATTCTCTACATAAATAAAAGTAGTGGGCTTTGTTTTTTTTTTTTTTTTGAGAATTTTCAACTTGTGCAAACAACAGATATGATAAGAAATTATGCAAGACTAGGGAAAGAAGATAGGCATGTTTACACAAATGAGCATGACAAGAGCCCCTAATTCTCTGTGTGAGAAAAGTAAGGAGTTGGCAACGTGTGGACGCGTGTTTCAGAGTAACCAGGCTGGGTAAGATCTGGGTAACTAGGAGGTATGGGCAGGATCTCAAGGGTGGCTCTGCTCTCTGTGACATGAACATCTAGAACTATGCTTTTAATGTACAGCACGGAATAATAACAACGAAGAAAGAGGGGGAAAGAGGCGCCCTCGTATGCAGTTAGACGTCTGAACGCACACAGCAGGGCTAGGTCTGTGCACCTTCATGATGGAAACGCTTAACCCTAAGCTCACTGATTTGCCCGTTATTCCACAAACATCCATTTAGCGGCTACTCCATGTCATGCCCTGGAGAGCACTGGGGGTTAAAATAGCAAGCAGCACCATCACCCCATTCTTGGCGGCTGCTCTGCGGCGAGATGGAACCTTTATCAAGTGTCAGCACCGGAACCTGGCATTTATCAGGGTGGGTACTGCGCCCTGCTCTGCTGACAGGGTGGATTCAATACATGTCATCCCCACTGTGCTAAGATGTTTTAATGGCTTGCTCTTTCCTCTCTCTCATCACCCAGGCGACCTTGTCTTTCTTTTGCTCTTCAGCCCCTCTCCCTACCCGCCCCCCACCCCCCGGTTGTTCTTATCTCACATCTGCTTTGCACGGAGCTGCCTAGGTGGGTGACTTTGAAGTTGTTCTGCTTCTGCATACCCGTCCATAAAATATTGGAATTGACTACATCATTCCTGAAGTCTCACCCAGCTCTTTGTGCTAAAATTGTGGAATTCTTGCAACCGCTCTCCGTGCGATGTAGCTTGCATTCCCCTCAAAAGGCAGAGCCTGAGACAAGAGCTTTTGTGGAGGTGGCTTAGTCTGAGTCATTTGATCATATTAGTTCATGCATGGAGAGTCTGAAAAAGTGAGACAGGAAAGGAGGGAAAACCAAGTGTGGAGGGCTCGGGAACTGTGCAATGGAGAAAGAGAGGAAAAGCAGCCAATCCACAGCTGCTTGAGCTGGTTACTACTATGGGAAGCTGGAGTTCCATCCTGTTGGTAATGTTCTGGGGAACTGCATGGGACGTGCTTGTGAAATGTCTGAGACTTAGAAGAAGGGAGTATCTACGCCCAGCTCCCGTCCCATTGGTCAGCTGTTACCCCAGGAAGGGTGACACGCGTCCATTCCCCACGTGTGCAGGCGCCACCAGAGCTGATGAGGCTCCTATAGGGGATCCAAGCGACTAAACCAGATAAGCCTTGGGAGGAAAAAAATAAGAGACACACAGTGCAGCTTAGATCAGGAGCTGTTAGGCTACACCTGAGGACGGCTGGTTGCTATAGCAAAGACCAGAGAAAAATGATGGGATGAGAGAAAATGAAAAGGAAAAATAAATAGACATACAAGCCATTGTATTCCCAATGTTTTCCAAGTGTCAATATCAAGAAATTTTAATTTTTCCATTCAGCTTTGCCAGGGCATTGAATATATTGGACTATGTATAAAAAAATGGATACCCTGGGGATCCCTGGGTGGCTCAGCGGTTTGGCACCTGCCCTTGGCCCAGGGGGTGATCCTGTAGTCCCGGGATCAAGTGCCGCGTCTGGCTCATGGCATGGGGCCTGCTTCTCCCTCCTCCTGTGTCTCTGCCTCTCTCTCTCTCTCTATGTCTATCATAAAAAATAATAATAATAATAAATCTTAAAAAAAATGGATACTCCCCATTTCTACAAATGCACAGGCTGGTTGTGGGAGTGGGCTCCATTGTCTATCCCGTTTCCAATTCCACTTAGGTCTATGGTAATATTAGGTTACTATTAAAGAAATCTACAGGGGAACCTGGGTGGTTCAGTCAGTTAAGCAACTGCTCTGGGCTCAGGGCGTGATCCCAGGGTACTAGGATCAGCCTCCTGTGTAGCTCCCTGCTCAGTGGGGAGTCTGCTTCTCCTCTCTGCCTGCTGCTCCTGCTGGGCTGTCATTTTCACACTCACACTTGTGCACTCTCTGTCTCTCTCTCTCTCTGTCAAATAAATACATAAAATTTAAAAAAAATAGAAAAAGAAAAGAAAGAAATCTATAATGTGTCAGGCACGGTATTAGGCTCTTTCCATTCACTGTATCTTCTGAGTCTCAGATCGGCATGATCCCACCAGATTAGCCCAGATTTCCTTCCCCATCTTACGAATGAGGAGATGAAGGCTCAGGGATGGGAAATGACTGGACTCCGTTCCTATGACTGTTGAGGGGTTAAACCGGGATTCAAATCCATGTACATCTCTAAGGCACGAGCCGCTCCCAGGAGGTGAGAGTATCTCAGTGGTCACCAGGTTTAGGACCGGGTGTATGTCCCCAATCTAGTTTCCATTCCTGCCTGGTCTGAAGACTCGGTTTACACGCCCACCCGCCTGGCTTGAGCCTTCGTATCCTGCTTAGTTACTTGTCAGAGGACCCAGCTGCTTGACCATATCTGCCAGTTCAGGTACAGTTGATATCAATACCAGCCCAGCTTTGAACCTGAAGCCTCACAATTTTTTATTTCTACTTTTTCTCATTGGCGGCCAGCCTGTAATGGGATCACAACCCCACACTAACCCTTCTACCTCCCGTGGGGTTTCTGTTCCATTGTCTCTTCTGTCATTTCAGCTTCCTCTTCACAGTTTCCCTCCCCGTTATCCATAATCTATTGGAAGAATAAGATAAGGCACAGCAGAGAATGACAGGAATAAACTGGGAGCGATGTTAAACACGATTTAGAATCAGCGAGTCAGGGAATCTGATATTTGAAGGGAAAATGTAGGTCTGTCTCTGTACCCATTCCCTCCCTCAGTGTACCCGTCCCTGCTTGACAGCTTCTTGACAGTCCATCATTCGGTGCATTAGAAAATCATAGCTCACCTTCCCCGGCCCTCCCTCAGAGGGTCCAGGAGTACAGCTTCTCCCTTCCTCCCTGGACGGACTTGGCTGCACCCGGGGCCAGACTGATGCTAGCTAGGCCGCCCTTGGGAAAGAAACGATGGGGGGAGGGAGGCTGGAAAGGAGACGGAAGGCAGGGCTGGGGAAGCATCTTCATCACGTGGCACACAAATGAGAGCACACAGGTGGACGGAGCGAGCACCACACGATGGGTGTCCGTCTGATGGGAGTGGAGGAAGGACACATTTTAGCCAGAAAAACAACTAGTGATGGTTGGAAAAATCTCAGCCTCCTCTCCCCTCTCCCCATTTATATGTCCCTAAGCTCTTCGCTACCTGCATCTCTGTTCTTTTACTTATTAGTGTAGTTCATGCAATTTTTCGTCTCCACCCCCTCTCGATTTTGTTTTCTTCGACGAGAATTACCGTGACAGATGTATCTGGGCTGTGTTTTTGATGACATGAAATTCTCTGCCTCCTGAAATTCTTTCATTCCCCAGTAGGTCCCGTGTTATAAAGGGGTTTTTGTTTTGTGTTGTGTTGTGCTGAGCTGAAAGCAGTTTTCTCAAAACGTTTGCTCATTGGTTCCGTTTCTGCCCTTTGGGACCAAATAAAACCAGTATCGTCTCTCCTTTAATGCCCGCCCATCCAGGAGGAAGGAAACCGACCTTACCCTTCTCTCTACCCCATGAGGTTTTGTTCCCTGAGCTCCGTGTCCCCAGGCCCTCTTGTTCCTTATATGCCGTGGTGCACAGTCCTGTGCACAAGCCGCTCACTCCCCTCTGGCCACACCACAAATGATCACGTCCCCGTCCCTTCCAGACTCAGCTGGCCCAGTGTGTGCGGAGGTGGGTCTCTTACATCCCTGTCGCTATAGTCTTATTTCCGTTACTAAGTCGAAATCTCTTTGCACCCAAAGGGGTGTGTGTGTGTGTGTGTGTGTGTGTGTGTGTGTGAAAATGACAGAAAATAAGGGCTCGTGGAACTTGGACAAGGATGTAGTGGAGAGAAGCAGGCGCGTGGGACCCCGAAGTCAGGCAGGTGCAGCCCCGCCTGGCGGTATGATGCTTGACATCAGACATGGCCCAGCAGGGGACAGAACGTGCGGCAACAGTTAGATGATTATGCTAATACGGACTGGGATTTATTATTATGTTTGTCTTATTCGGGACTGAATTTGATGTGATGGCTGCGGCCGCTTCCGGGCTGGGTGGATTCCCCCAAAGCTCCTCGGGGAGCAGCCACCGGGAGGGACAGGGAGCGTCACTGGGTGTCACTGTTGAGTCACAGGAACGCAGCTGCCTGCTTGCCTATGGAAGTCTGGGTCCTTAACAGAAGCTGGGAGCTGGAGGTTTGGGGGGACTGTCTGTGCCCTCCCTGTTGGCATCTCTGCTTTAGGGTCCAGATAGATTATCCCTCCCCTGCGCCCCCTTGAGAAGCGTGGGGTGGGACGGGGCCCTGTCATTGTGGCCCCAGGAGGCCTCCCCTACTCCCACTCATCTGCCCTTGATCCACCTCGGGGTGCTGGGTTAGGGGTCTGCTTCTGTGCATCAGTGCGGCAAGCGGCCCCCCAATCCTCCCCCAGCACACCCAGGACCTGCGGAGCCGGCCACCCCCTGGCAGGCACACCCTTGCATCCCACAGTCCTGCCTTTGTGCAAGCAGATACACACGAGCCCAGCCTCAGGGACGTCAGTGGCACAGTTCAGGGTCTCAGGGCAGTGATGATTTTCATAGCAATAGAGACAGGCCCCTCGCACGCCACAGGACAAGGAGAGGAATGGACCAAGGACGGAAACGCCAACGATTGGCAGGCTGCGAGCTCCAGCGGCCTTCTGTCCTGCCCGAGAACGACCTTGTTACCCCCAGTCTGACCCACACATAAGTGTGGGTCTCCGCTGCCTCACTGATGACTGCGTACCCTTTAATATGGTTTTTCAAGCTCTTTGGCAGGTGCCTTTTATCCTTCTAGAAGAAATTAATAAGAGCGTAAATGCCAGAGTCCCATATCCCGAGAACTTGTCCTGGATGTCTGAGGAGAGCCCAAGGCATCAGGATACTTGTCGGTTCTACATATCATGAAACCATATACAGAGAACACTCTTCCGGGACTAGTCCATAGGTCACAGGCTTTGTGAAGATCGCGCATCACGTCTTGTTTTATTTTATTTTCATTTTTCCCCCTTCTGGAATTCAATATGGTTTGGTGTCCAAAGAGATCCTTCCTTCCAAAATGCAAATATGACCGCTCTGTTCTCCCCTTTTAAGTTCCCCAATGGCTAATCACCACATAGAAGCCAAGACCAAACTCATTGTCCTATCATTTGGGCCTATCCTCACGGGCCCCGACTGATTCCAGGGTAGTGTATTTTCCCTCCCTCACGCTAATTATGCTGTCACACGTGGCACCAGCGGTTCCTCACTTGGCTGCACACCGAAATCACCCGAGTAAGTTTAGCAACGTTGATGCCCAAGTCCTACCCCCAACATTTCAGTTGGTGTGGGAAGGGACCCGGGCATCCAAGCCCTCAAAGCTCACCAGGTGATTCTCACAGGTCACAAAATTTGAGAATTACTATCCTGTGATAGTCACCTTCCAGAACACACCTGCCTTCTGTCTCTCTCTCTCTCTCTCTCTCTTTTTTTTTTTTCTACACCTACCTTCCCTTAGCCTCCTCTCACCCACCCATAGTTCTTGATCCTTCTTGGTTCAACCCCCACATCATCTCCTGGAAAGAAACTACCTCTGAGCCTAGACCTCAGCCAAGTTAAAGATTTTTCTCTGACATTCCACAGTGTTGTATGCATAACATAGGATACTGGATTGGAAATATCTATGTCTTTTTAAATTTTTTTTTTTATTATTTATTTATGATAGTCACAGAGAGAGAGAGAGGCAGAGACACAGGCAGAGGGAGAAACAGGCTCCATGCACCGGGAGCCCGATGCGGGATTCGATCCGGAGTCTCCAGGATCGCGCCCTGGGCCAAAGGCAGGCGCCAAACCGCTGCGCCACCCAGGGATCCCAATGTCTTTTTAAATATATTTCTGTTTCTTGACTATATGCTCATGCTGGGGCAGCCAATGGAAGATTGTTGGCATCATGTGCCCAGCACACAGCACAGAGCCCAGCACTTATTAGGTGCTTAGGAAACAGTTGTAGGATAGAAATATCAATGATGGAGATTGCGAATGAGTGAATGAAGGATCAGTGATCATGATAATGTCTAAAATTTATCAAAGACTTACCATGTTTATGGCTATATACAGAGCGTTGCGTAGCATTTCACACTCACAAAAGCCCCACAAGGAAGACTGATGTGCATTTTACAGATGAGGGAACTCAGGTATAGCAGTGATTTGAAGTCTGGTCTCTTTGACTCCACTTTTAGTTAGCCTAGTGATCCAAAAATAGAAAGGTAGAGGTGTTTTTTGTTTGTTTGTTTGTTTTGAAAGGTAAAGATGTTTAACCAGATTTTCTCATTGTAGCTTTTATTGCATGTCTTTTGCCAGACAATATACTAGCTCTTTAAAAACTTCGTCTTAATTTAACCCATACAATAACTCTATAAATCAGTCTTATCATTCCCATTTAGCTGAAAAGAAAATCAAGTCTCAGAAAGAGGCAAATTCAGGCAAGGTCATATGGAAGTACAACAAATGGTAGATGAGATCCGATGGCTGCTCTTTGGCTGTCTGGCTTCGACGTCTAGAATAATTCCCTATATTACAATAGCCTCGTAACAATGACAAAGAAAGAGGAGAGAGAGAGAGAGAGAGAGAATGAGAGAGAGATCAGATATATAAATGACTCTTTTGGACTCACTTCCATGGGAACGAAATACCTCAAAGACAATTTTCTTTGACTCTGTTCCCCAAACCCTTAGCGCTTTCCCCCAAAGGATCATTGGGAGAAAAAGCCAACAAAGACTTTTTTTTTTTTTTTTTTAGAGATTGATCAATTATTCTGAGCCTACCAAGGATATCTGAAGTGTGACCAAATTTCTGTATTGATGCCCTTGCAATTTCTTTCTTTAGACAATTAACACAGAGTGTTAATGCCCAGGGGCTTCGATCCTCTTTCTTTTCTTTTTTTAAAGGACTGACACCTGGCACCCCTAGAAGAAAGGCTTGTGAAGATCACACTGCAGAATTGTGGCCAGGACCCTGTTCTCCTAACCCCTCAGTCCAGTGTTGCTAGGCACAGGTCGACTCAGTGATTAAAAAAAAAAAAAAAAAAATCATTGTTAAACATGATGAGTATTTTAAAAACACCTTGGGAAGTTTTTAGGTGTCAAGTACTCTCAGTGACGAGCGCGAGGTATTTTCATTGCCTGCGCTACCCCATAACAAGGCCATTTGCTCTGTGGGATCCGGGTAATGGGGATGAGCAGGAGCAAGCAGAGGCAAGGTAGATTCCTTTCCCTTACTGATGCGAACAGATGGTTTAACATGGGAAGTGGATACCGGCTGCAAGGAAATGGGAGCCGTTGTCTCCCTGCTGAGGGCAGACGATATCCTTTGGGAAAGAGCAGAGGAGAAATGCCCTGGATGAGCGCTGAATGAAGGCCCGTCAAAGTTGGGGGAAGAAGATCAGGTTGAGGGTCCGACTGCCTCCAGGGCTTGCAGGGCCACGCCGAGGCCCTTTTCCCTGTTGTTTGTCCCACGTACCCAGTGCGAGTTGATCTGCACACGAGTCAGCGACTGGCAGAAATCTGCTCGTGGCAGTTCCTCCCGTCTCTTCTCTTTCTCATGTCTTTGACCACCAACATCTCTCTCATCCTCAAGCCATAACAGTGTTGTCGCTTTATAAATCTTTCACAGATCTTCCCGTAGGAGGTCATTTTTCTTCCCTCTCTTCATCCCCGTGTTTGCTTTCTGCGTGTGCTATGGCTCTTAGGGCGCGAGCCTTCACTTGTGCTTAGCTCTCATGCTGTCGGCCTCCTCCACCAGACTGTCTCGTCGTCCTGGGCAAGATCTGTGTTTTGACCACCCCTGTTTCCTCCAGCTCAGCCTCACCCACCACTTGCTTGGCACAGAATAATTTCCCACTCAACATTGGTTGACCTGAGTTAGATTGTGAGCGTGGGTGCTACCTGCATTCCCCCAGACATCCAGGCTAGAAACATGTGGGCATCCCTTTCTGGATTATTCGAGGGAATGGCCGGAGCAACCGTTTAGAAGTTGACCATCTTATGATAAAGGACATAGAGCCAGAATTCCTCTATATGAGACTCCATTCAGGGGCGTGTGGCATTAGGCAAGCAAATCACTTTTCTGAGCCACAACTTTGTCATTTGTAAACTGGGGATCACAGCATCCGGCCTGCCTGTCTTACGATATTGAACAAAACTACATTTGCATCCCGTTTGAACACTGTACAGTATTATGGAAAGATCAATTATTCTTATTAATATTTTAATATGATAGTTAGGATGACTACATCATAACTACCTGAGGTCTCCTGTGCTCTAAATAACTATAATTCTTAACACCATGAGTTTTTGAGTTGGCAGTGATAAATGAGAGATCACTGAACTAAAAGAAAATGACCGCGGTCTCTCGGTCTCCCTGGAAAGTTCCTACTGGAACAAGGTCCCAAATCTGAAATCCCTAGGATAATACCAGTAACAGAAACAACACATATGGAAACTTCGGGTGACATGTCAGATGCTCAGGAATAATAGCAGGGATACGAATGGAACTGGACATAGCAAAACATGTCTCTTAAGCAGATACTAATCCTTGCTCCTCACTGAAGCCCTTGATGCACCTGCGGATGGGCCTGTCTTCAAAGTGGGCTTCCTCATTTCAGTGACTTTGACTTGTACCCTAAGAACTTGGAGGTGGGTACAAAGAAGTGGGAGAATTGATTCTGTAGAGAACGGAAGAACGGAGCCCTGCTTCCCTTTGACTGTGACCTTGAGTAGTATATTTCTTTTTTGGGGGGGGCAGGAGTCTGCATATTTATTTATTTTTTTTAATAATAAATTTATTTCTTATCGGTGTTCAATTTGCCAACATACAGAACAACACCCAGTGCTCATCCTGTCAAGTGCCCCCCTCAATGCCCATCACCCAGTCACCCCCACCCCCCGAGTAGTATATTTCTGCTCCTTGAATCTGCTTCCTCATCTGTAAACTGGGGGTACAGACAACGACGGTGGCGGCCACGTACTGAACAACTGTTAACATTTCTTAACTCTGAAGTAGTTACTCGTTCATAGCTGTGGACACTCAGACCTAGGGAGCTTAAGTAACTTCCTCTGCCTCAAAAAAAAAGTACAGTTTAAGACTGCATTGGCATAAAGACAGATATAATTAGTCTGTGAATCAGCTGGGAGAGGGTGGGACTAGGATATGGACAAAGGTTTATTGGAATCCAAAGCCTATAATTTCAACTACAAAGTATTACACAAATGTCAGTTGTCGTTGCTATTGGTGATACATTCAGACAGCCTGGGCATTTAAAAGAGAAAAGTTCATCCACTGTGGCTCCAGGAGCCTGAGACGTTTCGGATCATTTTTTGGAGCAAATTTGTGAAAGCCCCACATGTGCCTTGTGTGGGAATAAGGGAAGATAGAAATTCCTCCATTCCCTTCATCAGGACACCGAGACATCAAAAATGTTAGCGAGGTAAACACACAGTGTGAGTTAGCACCTCCTGCTCTGCACAAGACTCTTTTATTCTTCATTAATGTATCCCAATATATTTCTTGCTGCTCCAGTGTTTGCCTCCGACGTCCACCCACCCCACATCACACACACACTTCCTCTCTTCCTTGCATGGTTCCAGGGAAGTAGGTGAGCAGAGTTGGCATGGAGACAGGGCTGCATTGTGCCTTGCGTGAGCCCTAGCTAGGCACTCTGTGGTGACGGACCCCTTTGTCCATAAATTTTTTTAAGAAATATATATATTTTATGACAATGTTGGTATAAAGGTGGTATCCACCTTTATAAATGTATTATTACAGGGCAGCCTGGGTTGCTTAGCGGTTTAGCACCACCTTCAGCCCAGGGCATGATCCTGGAGACCCGGGATCCTGGAGACATCGGGCTCCCTGCATGGAGCCTGCTTCTCCTTCTGCCTCTCTCTCTCTCTGTGTGTGTTTTTCATGAATAAATAAAATCTTTTTTAAAAAATCGATTATTATACACTCATTTTTATTATATTTAATTTTTCTTCGATTTTAAAATAAATCAAAATCAAAACTTTTTATGGTTCCTTAGAAGTATCGCAGGCCCCAGGCATTGTGCCTCTTGCACCTAACATGACCATGAATGAAGAGCTTGGGAAACAAAATGTCAGCAGGATATGAATCCATCCTCAGAAACTTTAAGAGTGGGACCTCGAGTAAATGTAAAGTAAAACTCTGTGTCCCCAGTTTCTTTCTCTCTTTCTATTCTCCTCTGTATTCTAGAGGAGAAAAATGCTTGGCTTTGCTGGATTAAGAAGATAGGAAGGAATGTAGAACAGCCTAGCAATGTGATACAAGTTCTTGTTAATCCGTAGGTCCAAGGATTGCAGTTTCTTCTAATTGGCCAGCCTACATTGTAGGCCAGAATGTCACAATAATACGGTTCACTATGCTTTCAGAATCCCGTGGAACGTACTGAAAGGAAAAAAAGAAGTTCTTTTGTGGTTCAAACAAATATACAGGAAACAAAAACTAATATCTATTAAAATCGTTATCACCACTTTGAGGTTAAGACCGAAAAGAGAAATACACATTCACTCCCTCCTCCGCCCTAAGGCACCCAACTAGAAACTCCACCCTAGATTCTTAAGAATCTAAGAATTAAACGATTTGGTTAAAACTATTCACCTGGTCACTCTAGTCCCACTTATACTAGCCATGCCCATTTGGGTATAGGGAGAGACATTTGACTAACGTCTTCCTCGAATCCAGACGGATCTTATCTACTAGCTTTCTCTGGCCTGGTAGACTTAATATAGGGGAAAATGAGGTTAGTTTAACACAGTGGCAGCTCAAAAATTTCTGTGTGGAAGGTTGTGATTAATTTGGAGGGCAGGTGTTAGAGAGTCTCCTAACGCTGTGTGCAGAGCAAGTAGCCTATATTTCTTCATGTAAGTAATAACTGGAGGAGATTGATGAAGGTCGTGAGAAAGCTGAGAAGCAAGGGCCTAACCAGGGCACCCCTAAGACAAGGCTCACACCCAGGAGTTTCGCCCGGTGAAATGAGGCCCAGCCCTAGGGATCTTTGCTTTCCCTTTATCACTGCGTAGCCCAGCCCTGGGTAACTGAAGATGACAAGACCCGGGAGGCTTCCCAGCTCTTCTAGGGACCTTCAGACCTTTCCATCAATTTATTATTCTAGAATTGTGCTTAGGGCAAGTATCCAAACCATCGGTCTGTATTTTGTCCAACTCAACTTATTTCCACATTTTAAAACTAATAAGGACATATGTTTGCCTCTAATCTTCCATCCTTCTCTGTATCCACTGCTGCATTCTCCTTGATTTAGCAGAGATCATGGTGAATAGTTCATGGGGAATGGAGTCTGTGTAAATAGTATTCTCCTTCAGAAAACAAAAGGGTTTTTTGCTTGTTTGTTTGTTTGTTTTTAATGGAGCTGTGGAGAAGAGGAAAAAAAATGTGAATTTGGATTTACAAAACCTAGACCAAATTCAGCGTCCAATGCTAACTACCGGGTCATTTTGAGCAAGCAAACTCCTCTCAGAGTTTGGTCCTCTGCAGGATGGCTTAGTATAGTAACTGACTTGCCTACCATACGGGGTTTTTGTGAGAGCTAAATGGGATTTTGTTCACGGATGTCCTTTAAAGTCAGCAAAGGAGTGTATTTCATACAAAGTAGGAAGCTGTATTTATTGTTGTGATCACTATCTACCTTGAATCTCCATAGCACCAAACATCTGGCTACTAACCAGGTCTTCCGATCAACCTCACAGCCTGAACAACCCATGGACATTATTTCTATCTCCTGGGAAAGCATTTCAATGATTTAATGGACAGATCTTTATTTACATTTGACGGCCACTAGGCTGGGCAGAAGTTGACTGCTATTTATCCTTAAGATGCAGTTTTCTTTCTTCTTCTATGTCCTTTGAATGGGTCTTTTAAATGAAAGAATTGTTTCGTCGTACACATTTGTCCCTATAGAATAGCTGCCAGCATGAACTGTAATAATGGGATTCCATCATCAGAAAGAACGGCGTTCCTGGGGGTGGACATCTAGTGAGGAGGAGGAGAGAGGAGGGTAAGAGAGGGAAGCATTTCAGATCAGTGCAGTTCTATTGCCTGGATCTCCCTTTCATTGGCATTTCAGAAAAGGAGGCAAGCTAAGGTCCCATCAAATTAAGGGGACATGAGCTTGAAGGAGAAGTATCAAATTGAGCTTTTGTTGGAAATTGGTGAGGAGGAGGGAAAAATCGCCTTTCAAAGCTTCCAATGCTTTCATAAAGTTCCCTTAAAACATTTTCACTGACTTTCTTTCCTTCTCTCCTTTTAAGAATGTAAATCACATTTTAAAGTTATTCTATATTATTATTCTGAAAAATCATTCACAAGTTTAATCCACTAAGAACTCGAGGGAAAAACAGACAAATGAAATCACATTCTTAGATTGACAAGATTTGTTAGTCATAAATGAAATCATGCAAATGAAAACACTAAATAAACTATGGCCTTTTATACGTGCAGAAGTTTATTAGTCAAGCATTGATTTGTTGAAGCTCTTCTATGTGTGATAAATGAAAAAGCAAACGTAAAGTAGTATTTGACACATAGCAAACCCCAAATGTTAAATTTCTCCCCTTTTGGACAAGATTGCTTTGCTCGGATCTCATCTACAGGGCAAGCTTATATTAGAGAATATCTATTTGTTGTTGCCAGCCATTTTTTATTGAATATATTTTGCATCAAGGTCACAGTGATTGATTGTGTCTTGGAAGTTGGCAACCTTTCAGAATGGACTTGTAAACTTGTTCATCTCATTTTGTTTGGCGATAGGTATCAAAGGTCTTAAAAATTTTTATTTTCCCTTTGACCCAATAATTCTACTCCTGAGAATATATTCTGAGGTAATAATCTTAAACTCAGAGAACGTTTTACGTATTCACATGTTTACCACAACCTTATTCACAATGAAAACTTGTGAACAAATTTCATATAGAACAATAGACCAGTGATCAACTCCAGGTGCAGGCCAGTGGCGTGCTGACCCGTACATACTGGTGAAACCGGATAATTTTATAATGTAATCACTTTTGAAATTATGCTAAATGAAAAAAGCCAGTCACAGACAGACAAATACTGCATGACTCCACCTACATGAAGTATTTAAAATAGACTCATGAAAGCATAGGGTTGGATGGTGGTTGCCAGGGACTGATAGAAGGGAATGGGGAGATGTTCACTGGGGATAAAGTTTCAGTGATGCAAGATGAGCATGTTCTAGAGCTCTGCCGTACGACATAATGCCTATAATTAACACTACGCTGTGCACTTAATTTTTTTAAGAGAGTAGCTGTCAGGTTGAGTGTTCTTAGAAAGAAAGAGGGCACAAATAGAAACTTTTGGAAGCGATGGATATGCTTATTATCTTGATTGTGGTGATGGTTTCATGGGGTGGATACATATGTTCAAACCCATCAGATGGTATCTATTAAAAATCTGTGCACTTTTTGTATATCAATTATATTTCACTAAAATTTGTGTGCCTGTGTGCATGTATGTGCATGTGTAGTTCTATGACAAATTCATGTAATCAGAACCATAATCAGGATATAGAGCTGTTGTATCACTAGTTATACTCATCCTCTGACCACACAAGTATGCCAAACACAAGTCTCTTACCCGTCTCTAACATATAGTCATTTGAGAATGTTCTATAAATATAATTATATGCTATGTATGTTAATTTTTTAACAAATACAATGGTATTATTTACATTATCTGGCATCTCTATTTTTATTATTTTTATTTATTCTTTTTTTTTAAGATACATTACTTTTTTTTTTTTTTTTAAGATTTTATTCTTCATCAGAGACACAGAGAGAGAGGCAGAGACACAGGCAGAGGCAGAAGCAGGCTCCATGCAGGGAGCCTAATGTGGGACTCGATCCCGAGACTCCAGGATCAGGCCCCAGATTGAAGGTGGCGCTAAACCGCTAGGCCACCTGGGCATCCCTCTCTTTATTAAAAAAAAAAGCAAAAAAAAATTAACACTTAATAATAAATCATAGGCACTCCTACATGGCAACACATGTTTATAATTCTTGATCCTCTAATTTTTAATACATATCTATAAGTATCCTGTTAAATTTTACATTATTAGAATTATATCATACAATTTCTTTTTTCAATAATTTTTTTCCTTAAATTTGTTCCTCCTCTCTTCTTTTCCCACAAATCAACTCTTTATTAGTTGCTCCCCCTACTGAGTAAGTAATCATAGTAGCATCTTCATGAGTATTATGTATTTTTTGCCATATTTATCACACATCAGAAAGAATATATATGATTATTATATACACACACACACACAAACATGTATCAAAAGAAAAAAATGCAGATACAAAGTAATGTAAATAATGTGATTTTGTTTGTTAAAAATGAATACCACCACTCTCATTGATTATAAAGATAGAATCACAATATATACATTTTTAACAACTTGTCTTTTCAGCAATACCATTCAGAATATCCTCCAAGTCAAATATTATCATTCATGTTTGAGTTGCTAGGCGAGATTCTAAGGTTTAGACATATTCTATACAGTAGGATAATGATCATCCCCCGTCTCATAATGAATGGGATCTGCTTTGTTCTGAGTTTTTGAGATTATCAACGATATTGTAATAAGCACACAGTGCGTGTGATATATATTGTGTGAACACACACACACCTACATAAACACACATAGAGACTGGGAGAGAGAAAATGTTTCCTACCACTACTATAACGATTTACCACACACTTGGCGGTTTAAAAATATTTTTTTTTTCTCTTATTTTTTTTTAATTAATTTTTATTGGTGTTCAATTTACCAACATACAGAAAAACACCCAGTGCTCATCCCGTCAAGTGTCCACCTCAGTGCCCGTCACCCATTCCCCTCCAACACCCGCCCTCCTCCCCCTCCACCACCCCTAGTTCGTTTCCCCGAGTTAGGAGTCTTTATGTTCTGTCTCCCTTCCTGTTATTTCCCAACATTTCTTCTCCCTTCCTTTATATTCCCTTTCACTATTATTCATATTCCCCAAATGAATGAGAACATACACTGTTTGTCCTTCTCCGACTGACTTATTTCACTCAGCATAATACCCTCCAGTTCCATCCACGTTGAAGCAAATGGTGGGTATTTGTCGTTTCTAATTGCTGAGTAATATTCCATTGTATACATAAACCACAGCTTCTTTATCCATTCATCTTTCGATGGACACCGAGGCTCCTTCCACAGTTTGGCTATTGTGGCCATTGCTGATAGAAACATCGGGGTGCAGGTGTCCCGACGTTTCATTGCTATTTTTTCTCTTAAAGTTCTGCAGAAATTTCCAGAAATGGGTTGGCAGTCAATTTTGAAGACTCTAGGAGAAAAAACAATTCAATTCCCTTGTCTTTTTCATCTTCTAGAGGCTACCTCTGTTGTTTGGTTCCGCCCCTTCCTCACAAAACTCCAACCCCTCAATTCCACTGTAGCATTTCCTACTACTAACTGATCCTTCTGCCTCCCTCCTATAAGGACCTTTATGAATATGCTGAGCCTCAACAGAAAATCCAAAATATCCTCCCCTTTTCAAGACTCATAATTTTTTAAAAATTATATCAGCCAACATTAGTTGAAGTTTCACTACATCTAAAACATCATTAGTTTCAGATGTAGTGTTCAATCATTCATCAGTTGTATATAACACCTAGGGCTCATCACATCACCTGCCATACTTAATGCCATCACTCAGTTACCCCATCCCACTACCCACCTCCCCTTCAGCAACCCTCAATTTGTTTCCCAGAGTTAAGAATCTCTCATGGTTGGTCTCCCTCTCTGATTTCTTCCCATTTAGTTTTCCCTCCCTTCCCTTATGGTCCTCTGCACTATTTATTATATTCCACGTTTGTGAAACCATATGATGATTGGCCTTCTCAGACTGACTTAATTACACTCAGCATAATATCCTCCAGTTCCATCCACATGGAAGCAAATGGTGGGTATTCATCCTTTCTGATGGCTGAGGAATATTCCATTGTGTATATGGACCACATCTTCTTTGTCCATTCATCTGTTGAAGGACATTGTGGCTCCTTCCACGTGTGGCTATTGTGGACGTTGCTGCTGTGAACATTGAGGTGCAGGTGTCCCGTTGTTTCACTTCATCTGTATCTTTGGGGTAGATACCCGGCAATGCAATTGCTGGGTCATAGGGCAGATCTATTTTTAACTTCTTCTTTTTTTTTTTTTAATTAATTTTTATTGGTGTTCAATTTACCAACATACAGAAAAACACCCAGTGCTCATCCCGTCAAGTGTCCACCTCAGTGCCCGTCACCCATTCCCCTCCAACACCCGCCCTCCTCCCCTTCCACCACCCCTAGTTCGTTTCCCCGAGTTAGGAGTCTTTATGTTCTGTCTCCCTTCCTGATATTTCCCAACATTTCTTTTCCCTTCCTTTATATTCCCTTTCACTATTATTCATATTCCCCAAATGAATGAGAACATACACTGTTTGTCCTTCTCCGATTGACTTACTTCACTCAGCATAATACCCTCCAGGTCCATCCACGTTGAAGCAAATGGTGGGTATTTGTCGTTTCTAATTGCTGAGTAATATTCCATTGTATACATAAACCACAGCTTCTTTATCCATCATCTTTCGATGGACACCGAGGCTCCTTCCACAGTTTGGCTATTGTGGCCATTGCTGATAGAAACATCGGGGTGCAGGTGTCCCGGCGTCTCCCTGCATCTGAATCTTTGGGGTAAATCCCCAACAGTGCAATTGCTGGGTCGTAGGGCAGGTCTATTTTTAACTCTTTGAGGAACCTCCACACAGTTTTCCAGAGTGGCTGCACCAGTTCACATTCCCACCAACAGTGTAAGAGGGTTCCCTTTTCTCCGCATCCTCTCCAACATTTGTGGTTTCCTGCCTTGTTAATTTTCCCCATTCTCACTGGTGTGAGGTGGGATCTCATTGTGGTTTTGATTTGTATTTCCCTGATGGCAAGTGATGCAGAGCATTTTCTCATGTGCATGTTGGCCATGTCCATGTCTTCCTCTGTGAGATTTCTCTTCATGTCTTTTGCCCATTTCATGATTGGATTGTTTGTTTCTTTGGTGTTGAGTTTAATAAGTTCTTTATAGGTTTTGGAAACTAGCCCTTTATCTGATATGTCATTTGCAAATATCCTCTCCCATTCTGTAGGTTGCCTTTTAGTTTTGTTGACTGTATCCTTTGCTGTGCAAAAGCTTCTTATCTTGATGAAGTCCCAATAGTTCATTTTTGCTTTTGTTTCTTTTGCCTTTGTGGATGTATCTTGCAAGAAGTTACTGTGGCCGAGTTCAAAGAGGGTGTTGCCTGTGTTCTCTTCTATGATTTTGATGGACTCTTGTCTCACATTTAGATCTTCTTGAGGAACCTCCACACTGTTACCAGCTTGCATTCTCACCAACAGTGCAAGAGGGTTCCCTTTTCTCCACATCCTCTTCAATATTTATTGTTGCTTGTCTTGTTAATTTTCACCATTCTGACAGGTGTGAGGTGGTATCTCATTGTGGTTTTGATTTGTATTTCCCTGATGACAAGTGATGTTGAGCATTTTTTTCATGTGTTTGTTGGCCATTTGTAGGTCTTCTTTAGAGAAATGTCTGTTCATGTCCTCTGCTCATTTCTTGCTGGATTATTTGCTCTTTGGGTGTTGAGTTTGATAAGTTCTTTATAGATCTCGGATACTAGCCCTTTATCTGGTAAGACATTTGCAAATACCTTCTTCCATTCTGTAGGTTGTCTTTTACTTTTGTTGACTATTTCCTTAGCTGTGCAGAAGCTTTTTATCTTGATGAAGTTCCAATAGTTCATTTTTGCTTTTGTTTCTCTTGCCTATAGAGATGTGTCTGGCAAAAAGTTGCTGCGGCCGAGGTCCAATTACCTCTGTAAAGTCCCTATTACCATATAAGATAACATAGTTACAGGTTTCAAGGATTAGGACATGGGCATCTTTGGCCGTGAGTATTATTCAGTTTCCTTAATATATAATCATATTTATTTTTTGAAGGACAGATTCACTGCAGTGGGAATTCTGGGTTGAATAATGTGATAGATTATCTTATTTCTCAGCAAATAAATATTCATTCTCTTCCTTACCACATCTTAGTTTTGAGTATATTTTTCCACTTCACTGACTTTGGACTTGCTATCATTTAAAAAAAATGTGACTTTAAGGAGTCAGTTCCAGGAACACTTGAGTGGCTCAGTTGGTGAAGTGTTTGCCTTCGGCTCAGGTCTTGATCCCAGGGTCCTGGGATCAAGTTCTGCATCAGGTCCCTGCTCCACAGGGAGCCAGCTTCTTCTCCCTCTCCTTCTGCTGCTCCCCCTGGGTGTGCTCTCTCACTCTCTGTCAAATAAATAAATACAATCTTTGGGGGTAAAAAAAAGGAATAAGTTCCAGATATTTTCTTGAGTTGTTTCCTCCATTATGAAAATAGACCCTCAGTAGTGGTTGCTTTTTGAGCCTGGTTCCCAGAAAGAAGAAAAAAATCTTACCAACTTTAGCAGAGCTACAGGTTATCCATAGATATAGTAAATATGTATTTGTTGTTTTAAGTAACTGTGTTTAGGGGATTCTTTGTTATTGCAAGAAAAGCCGATTGATACATAAAGTATGAATATATTCAATTTTAATAGATATTATAGCCTAATTGCTATAATAATGCTCTAGCAATGCAAATTTATACAAACAACACATGAGAGCATTTTTATCCTGCATCTTACTACAGAAAAGAATAATCAGTCATTAAGTTTGCCAATATATGTATATAAAGGTATATACTTCACTATACTTGATAATTTTATTTCCTTCATAGGAATATTTCTTCATATTTTCATCCACTATTTAAATTGATATAACTGTTGACATTTTTCTTTTATTTTTTTCTTTAAATTTGTAAGAAATATGTCAAATCTTTTTGTTTTTTTTTGTTTTGTTTTTGTCATCAGATTAGTAAATATTCCACATTTCCCTAATTCATAGTTTAGCTACTCACTAGTTTTATATGTATACACACACACACATAGATTAGAATACATATATTCTAATTTTCTAGAAATACATATTTCTTTGAATTTCCTTTCTTTTCTTTCTTTCTTTTTTAAAAATTTTATTTATTTATTTGAGAAAGAGCACAAGCAAGGGGGAGGGGTTAGGGGAGAGGGAGAAGCAAGGTCCCTGCTGAGCAGAGAACCTTATGCAGGACTGAATCTCAGGACTTTGAGATCATGACCTGAGCCAAAGGCAGCCGCTTAACTGACTGAGCCACCCAGGTGCCCCACTATCTTTCATTTCTTGGTTATGAAGTTTACTCCTATGCTTAGAATGTCTTGTGATACTTTTGTTTTATTTATTTAATCATTTATTTTTGTATTTAAGCTTCTAAACCATCTGGAATTTATTTTTTCTATCATGTGAGACAGGCTCCAACTTAATTTTCTTCCAGATGGGTAGCCAGTTGTGCCAGCTCTATTTAGTTTAATCATCCTTTTCCCCCATATTGAAATGCTACTTTTGTTACATTTTAAATTCTTATATAAATATTGTGACCTCTTTTTGGATTACGAGTGTGTACTTTCTGCCATGAAATTTTCTAAGTCCTGGAGTTACAGCATGGAACAAAACATAGTCCTCATTTATCTAAAGTCTATGTTCTAGTAGAGGAAAGCAGAAAATAACTAGCTAACTAACTAAATCAATTAGTATATGATGGTAATAAAATAAAGCAGGGGACAGAGAGTGAGGAGGGATATCCTTTTAGGCAGAGAATCTGGAGCTTTCTTCCTTTATAAAGTGACATTTGAACAGAACCTGAATAATGCTAGAGAGTAATCTATGTGTATATGTAATAGCAGAACATTTGAAGTAGAGGAAACAGCAAATGTAAAGACCTTAAAAAGGAATGTGCTTGGCATGTGTTCTCTGAAAAATATCAAAGGCGATGTGGTTGGCTAATGTGCCAGAATAGTTAAGCTATTATCAGCTTCCTCAGACACTGATGCATTTTATCTTCTTATTCCAATACTACAATGAATTGAACGGGTTCAAATATCAGCAAGGCCAGGCAACCTCATTATTCTAACTTTGACACTTTCCTTGGCTATAACTTAGGACTTTCTGTGATATTAAGATCATTTTTTTTGAATTGTCTCTTTTCTTCAACAAAGCAAATACACACACACACACTATACACCCCCTCCCCACCCCCAGAAGTGTTTAGACAGGAATTTAGGTAGATGAAACTTGCATGTCATTATTCTAATTATAATTGACCTAATTTTTTATATTAATTATAGGAAATTTGACCCTTTGTGGCATTAAATCTTTCCATCCAAGGGCATGGTGCTGTCTTTGGTAGGTTTTATTTTGTGTTTTTCAATAATATTGCATAGCATTGTGTGCATCCTGTACTTTGATAATTTTATTTTTAATATTTTTTAATTTTATGGCTGTTTTGATGATTTATTTTCTTTTCAATTGCTTATTGCTAGAATAGAGAAAAATACATATATATTGTACATTTATTTTATATCCAGCCACTTCACAAATTCTCTTATTATGTCTGTCTTCTACAAGAAACATTGGGTTCTTTCTATATATAATCTTGCTAAAGACAGGATAGTTTTAAGTTTCTTCTTATCAAATATGTAGGAAAAGTTATTTAGTTCTCCTGCTTTGTAATATTTGCCAGAGCATCTAAGATATTTTTGAATGCTAATATGGATAGTAGTCATTTCTTTCAGTTTTCCTGATATTTATTGTATTAGTTTAATTCAATTCTTATTTAAGCTATATTTTTTGAAAATGTTTTTAAAGTTTATTAAATACTTTTTGAGTCAGCTAATTTTCCCCTGTTATGGTAATGTAGAAAATTATCTTGATATATTTAAATGAACCTTCTATTCAAAGAATAAATCCTACTTGGTAATGGCTTTCCAAACCTTTTATTATTTTTTCATTGTTTTTTCCCTCCTATTCATTCCTTTTTCTTCTTTTGAGACTTCTACTGTTTGAATAGTAGGTCTTCTGTACTTTTTATTTGTCCCTTATTAACTGCATTCTTGATAGTCATTACTTCGTGTATTATCTTTGTACTTTGAGATACTGTTTTCTATTTGATTTCTCTCTCTCTCTCTTCCCTTTCCCTCCCTCCATTCTTCTTCTTCTCCTTCTCTTTCTCCTTCTCCTTCTTCTTCTCCTTCTCCTTCTTCTCCTTCCTTCTCCTTCTCCTCTCCTTCTCCTTCTCCTTCTCCTTCTCCTTCTCCTTCTCCTTCTCTTTCTCCTTCTTCTTCTTCTTCTTCTCCTTCTTCTTCTTCTTCTTTCTTCTTCTTCTTCTTCTTCTTCTTCTTCTTCTTCTTCTTCTTCTTCTTTTCTTCTTCTTCTCCCTTTTATACTAATTACTGGAAAACTGATCCTTTACAGTACCAAGTCTTCCCATCCAAGAGTATGTCTTTCCTCTGGCATATTTTATTTTCTATCTTTCAGTAAGATTACAAATGGTTTATAATATTAAAAGATTATAAAGACTACAGTCTTAAAATATTATATATATACATATATACATGCATATACATTATATATACATATATGAAACATTATTAGAATATATATTCTAACAACGTTTTAGTTGTTTAGACAGATTTATTTCTTCTTTAATTCTTTATTTTTCTTCTCTGTTCTTCCTCTGTATGTAGCTACAAGCCTCATTGAGTGTCTTGTTATGTTCCTTTGATCTGTGGCCTTTCAGTCAAACTTTCAAAAAAACCTTGAATATGGCAATCTCATGAGAAATATCTGTCATATAGTTGTATTTGGTAGTCTATGCCCTGATGAGACAATATACAACTCCTCTATTCCCTGATCCTACTGTCTTCCCACTTCTAGTCCTCCCTCCCATGTATATCAGGATGTAGGGCACACTTAATGTAACCCAAGTAAATCTTCTCTAAAGGGCCATGTGTTTTGATGGGTCAGCTGTCCACCAGGATTTCTCACTAATCACTGTCTTTCTAATTGAAAGGCGAAGCTATTCCTCACATCCTGTCCCAGTATAACTATGACAGAAGCTGAGGTTTACAACACTCTCCATATTCTGCATATCTGTTTGCCCCAGCTCTGCTCAATGCAATAGCATGTTCAAGGCACAGTGGGGTTTAATGTAAACCAGACCAGTTCTGGAAGTAGGTACCTTATCTCATGTTTGAGTATGTTATCCATCTAGAGTATCTCATCTTTGCCTAGTCATGAGACTTTTTGGGTATCATGAGACACTACTCAAATTTATTACTCCTAAGTGTTCAAATGCTTATCATCAAATTATTATTTATATTTGAAAGTGCCTTTCTCTTTTTCCCAAAGCTACACATACCCTAATGGACATTTTCCAACTTATTCATGAGAGAAAGAAATTTCTTTTAAGAGAAAAAAATGGTGAATTACTTACTGCATGTATGTATGTCATTAACAGAAATTCCTCTTCTTTGCATTTTAAAAAATGTTTATCACTTTTAAGATTCCTCACATAAATTATCTTGTTTGATCCTCATCATGATCCAGTAAGGTATAATTTTTAAAAAATATATGGTTATTCATGGAATGGATTATTGCAAAATTAATTATTACTTGGTAGACATTATATAAAAGTTTCCACGTTTAGATTTTACACTAGCCATTTGGAGAAGGCACTATTATTATCTACATCTTATAGATGAGTAAAATAAAGTATAGCATTATATTTTACTATAAAATCTCAGAATGAGTAGCCCAATTGTGTAAAAGTGTACCTAATCAGTGGTGGAACTGGGACTTTGTACCCTTAAAATCTAATTGTAGACTGTATACTCTTAAATACCATGTAATCATTTGGATAGATATAACCATTTATATTTACTGATCAGGAAACTGATGAAGGATGTTGACTTGCTCACTCATGGTCACTCATCAAAAGTGAAACAGAGATCAGAAATCTTATCTTTTCATTTTAAGTATGCCTTTCTTTCCAGGATATGATATGTATCTAATAAAATTGGTCCCCTTATAGAAACTGAGCAGTATACAATCATATAGACCATTTAATCTAGCAACAGGTAAACCTGAGATTCACATACATGTTTTTTAATGTAATTTTCCGTATAACCTACTTTATAAAATTGTTGTTACCACTGCATAATTAGATTAGTCTAATTATGGCCATTACCTTTTGATTTCACTTTGAAATTTTATTCTATTTTTTTATATAGATTTTAGCAACTAAGCAGAAGTAAAATCAGTGGCATAGCTTTTATAAAATGCAAGCTGATTTCTGCTATTGTAAAGAATATGTTAATAGAGAAGCAATTGAAATAATTTCCAAAATTTAAATGGAGTCAAGTTTCAGAAATGTGAGTTCATTCGAGTCAATGAATATTCACTGAGTCCTTATGACATGCTGGGCACGATGCTAGGCATAGTGGGAAAGAGAGATCATAAGAGCAGTCACTGCCTTTAGGGGGCTCTAATTCATTGGGAAAGACAGGCATGTACACAAGCAATCTTAATATTAGCTAGAATGTTATAAGTGTTATAACAAAGGGACTGAGAAAGTGCAATAGGGATATAAAGGAAAGAGATATTAACTCCAACTGGGCGAACTTGAGCAAACAAATAAACTCCACAGCTGGTGCAATAAAATGTGATTTCAAGAAAAAAATACTTTTGTTTTAATTGCCTTTAGTGTTATTAGGCAAGTTGCCAAGAAATGTTTTCTTCAATATCAAGTTATATCTCAAGGATATCACTTTGAAAAGGAAAGAATGTACCTTTGCTGTTGGACTACTAATGCTGAGATTTTAGAACAAAGTATTCACCCTGGAAGTTATCTCAGTGATCAGTTCTAATAACCAATTTATTTTTCAATGGTGCAAACTAAGTTTCTATACAAAGGGACTAACTTTCCGAAGGTCACAGGGGACAAATCACTAAGTAATTAAAATTAAGACACAAGTCACATGACTTTCAGTTGATTTGGTTTTCTGCCTCACTGGGGTTCTCCTCTTTATCTTTTGTACCTTCATTTTTTATAGTATCTCTTTCAAAAATATTCATAAGCCTTTTTCTCTGTATTATACAGTAGATTTCTATACCATTAAAATCAGGTTGGGCTCTCTCTTCTAAAATCATAAAAAGCTACAGCAAAGTACAATAATTGTAAGTGACATCAGCAACATGGTTAATAAGATGTCCTTAGTAACATCTTTATCTCAGCAACAATTTGGTATCCATCAAGGACAAAAGTACCTTTGTGAGAGCCATGGGATCCAGCACCATACACCAAGGGACCCAAGAAGACATCTTGCCCAACTGAACATCAGGTATTAGACATGGAAACTTTGGCCCAATTGTGGACACTGCATGGCACTACAGTGGCTCTGATCCCTCTTACTGCAGTTTTGGAGCTGCTGGACAACATTGACATAGACAAGTGAGCCTTTGTGGAAGTTCAGGTTTTGAGAGGACAATTTGCAGTACATAATGGCTGGAAGAATTTAAAAATAATAAGCCAAGAAACACAGGCTTAGATGCATTGGAAAGTGTAAGGAACATTTTAACTTTACTCACTTAACTCCTCCCCAAAGGCATACGGTGAGTGTCACGTGAAGTCTTCTCAGCCTGTGATTTCTTCTACAGGGGAAAGTGAGAGTGTGTGAATGAGCATCCAACTTCCCTAGCTGTGTGGAATATTGCCAAAAATGACCCATTTTTCTCTCCTCTCATCCAGAGCACCATCGAGTCAAGAGCCACATGACTGGGAAGTGGGAGGAAGTTAAGAGAGTAGCAAATAAGACTCTTGGGGATCAAAGCACAGTGCAGTGATTTCCATCCAGAAGACTGTTCACAAGCCACTGGGGAGACCTCATCCACGGATCCCCCCAACAGGTCAACCACAGCCCCCCACACTTCACCTACACTCCTCCACCAACTATGGCAGGCTCCTTGTGTGCAATTCCAATGGCAGCAAGAGTGAGCCCTGGCAGATAGCTACTGAACATGGGTAGAAAACCAGCCCCAATCTGCAGACCAGGAAGAGACTACAGATTTCAGCTTTGGCTACATTTTGAGGATAACAAAAAAAGGCTAAAATTCATATAGAATCACAAAACTCCCCAAGTAGCCAAAGCAATCCTGAGAAAGAACAAAGCTAGAGGCATCGCATGAGCTGACTTCAAACTATATTTTGAAGCTATGGGAATAAAAACAGTTTTTTTCTGGAGCACCTGGGTGGCTCAGTTGGTCTGCTTTCAGCTCAGGTCATGATTCCAGCATCCTGGGATGGAGCCCCACATGGGCTTTCTGCTCAGTGGGGAGCTTGCTTCTCCCTCTTTCTCTGCCTGCTGCTCTGTCTGCTTGTGGTCTCTCTCTGTCTCTCTCTGTCTCTGTCTCTGTCTCTCTCTCTCTCTCTGTCAGATAGATAGATAGATAGATAGATGATAGATAGAATCTATAAAACAACAACAACAACAAAATTTTGCTGTTTTATAAAAACAGACACATAAGCCAATGGAGCAACATTAAGCACCAAGAAATAAACCCTCATGTACATGATCAACTAATGGTTGACAAGGAAACCAAGAATACTCAGTGGAGAAAGGATAATTTTTTTTTTCAAATAAATGGTGCTGGGGGGCAGCCCGGGTGGCTCATTGATTTAGCACCGCCTTCAGCCCAGGGCATGATCCTGGAGTACTGGGATCGAGTCCCACGTCAGGCTTCATGCATGGAGCTTCTCCCTCTCCCTGTGTCTCTGCCTCTCTCTCTCTCTCTCTCTCTGTGTGTCTCTCATGACTAAATAAATACAATCTTAAAAAATAAATAAATGGTGCTGGGAAAACTGGATGGTCACATGCAGAGAATGAAATTGGATATTTTTCTTATACCACTAACAAAAGTTAACTCAAACTGCATTTAACACTTAAACTTTAGGCCTGAAACTGTAAAACCCCTAGAAGAAAAATAGAGAGAAACCTCCATGACATTGGTCTTGGCTAAGTCATTTTTGGATATGACACCAACAGCATAAGCAAAAAAAAAAAGAAAGAAAGAAAGAAAAGAAAAGAAAAGAAAAGAGAAAAGAAAAGAAAAGAAAAGAAAAGAAAAGAGAAAAGAAAGAAAAGAAAAGAAAAATAAAGAAAAGAAAAGAAAAGAAAAGAAAAGAAAAGAAAAGAAAAGAAAAGAAAAAAACTGGACACGTGGGTGGCCCAGTTCATTAAGCATCCAACTCTTGATTTCAGCTCAGGTGATGATCTCAGGGTTGTGAGATCAAACTCTACACTGGGCTCCATTCTCAAAGGGAAGTGTGTTTGAGATTCATTCTCCTTCTGCCCCTTCTCCACTCATGGGTACCTGTGCTCTCTCTTTCTCAAACAAACAAACAAACAAACAAACAAACAAATATTTTGAAAAAAGCAAAAATTAATAAGTAGGATTACACCAAACTAAAAAATTTTCTGCATGGCAAAAGAAATATACATACAATGGAATTTACTCAGCCATTAGAAACGATGAATACCCACCATTTGCTTCAATGTGGATGGAACTGGAGGGTATTATGCTGAGAGAAGTAAGTCAATCGGAGAAGGACAAACATTATATGATTTCATTGATACAGGGAATATAAGACATAGTGAAAGAGATCATAGGGGAAAGGAGAGAAAATGAGTGGGAAATATCAGAGAGGGAGACAAAACATGAGAGACTCCTAACTCTGGGAAATAAACAAGGGGTAGTGGAAGGGGAGGTGGGTGGGGGGTGGGGTGACGGGCACTGAGGGCACTTGACAGGATGAACAATGGGTGTTATGCTATATGTTGGAAATTGAAATTGAACTCCAATAAAAAAATATACAAGAAAAAAAAGAGAAATAGTCAACAAAGTAAAAAGGCAACCTACAAAATGGGAGAAGATATTTGCAAATTGTATATCTGATAAAACAGTAACATTCAAAATATAGAAGGAGCTAATACAAATCAACAGCAAAATAGACAAACTGATTAAAAGTGGACAGAGGAATTTAATAGACATTTTTCCAAAAAAGATATACAATGGCCATCAGGTACATGAAAAGATGTTCAACGTCACTAATTGTCGGTGCAACACAAGTCAAAGCACAACAAGATATCACCTCACACTTGTTAGAATGGCTATTATTAAAATAAAATTTTAAAAACCCCACAAGAGATAACAAATATTGGCCAGGATGTGGAAACAAGGAAACCCATGTGCACTGTTGGTGGGGATTTAAGGTGATTACAGACACTGTGGAAACAGCATGAAGGTTCCTCAAAAAAAGCTAGAAGTACCATGTGATCCAGCAATCCCATTTCTGGGTATATATCCAAAGGAAATGAAAGCAAGATCTCAAAGAGCTATCTGTACACCCCTGTTCATTATAGCATTATTCATAGCATGGTGATTGCCAGGGGTTAGGGATGGTGGAAATGGGGAGATGTTGATCAGAGGGTATAAATTTCCAGTTATAAAGTAAATAAGTTCTAGGGATCTAATGTACAACTTGGTGATTATAGGTAGTAATACTGCATTTGATACATGGAAGTTCCTAAGAAGGTGGATCTTAAATGTTCTTACCATAAAAAAAGGAATGGTAATTATGCGAGGTGATGAAGATATTAACTACCCCTATTATGGTAGTCATTTCACAATATAGAAGTGTATCAAATTATCACAATATTCACCTTAAACTCAAATCATTACATTGTACATACACGTATATGTCAATGGTCTCAATAGGACTGGAATGGGCAAAAATGCAATCACTGTCCATTTAGCATAGGCCATGAAGTACTTTTGTATGTTTATTTCCTCTCCAAAGAGCTACAGTTTGTGGTGGTTAACAGGAGTGCTGCAGACCCAGACATCCTGAGTTCGAATTACCTATACAGCACTGATTTTAGGCAAATTACTTAAAACCCCCCGTGCCTCCATTTGTCATCTCTTGGTAGTCAAAAAGAGTGGCCTGTCTCATGGCTTGTTGTAGAGTTTAGATGATGTGATAGATGTAAACCATTCAGAAGAGAGCTTTGAGCATGTGAACATCGTAAGGATAATCTGTTATTCATTCTATGCTTTGCTTTCCTTCATTTCAGAGACCAACTGGTAGGAGATAGCAATGAGCCCATATGTGGGGAGTTAGATGTCCCATGTGACCTTTAAGATAAAAAAGAAATAGCTTTATTTACTGCCTATTCACTGGATACTAGTACCATTACCTATGCTCTTAAATAAATGAGGAAGCTAAAGTTCAGAGAACTTACATAACTTGCAGAAGATGCACAGATAAGAAGATTCAGAAGTTTTGTTTTTGTTTTGTTGTTTTTTTGTTTTTAAGATTTTATTTATTTATTCATGAGAGACACAGGGTGGGAGGGGCAGTGGGCAGAGACACAGGGAGAGGAAGAAGCAAGCTTCTTGCAAGGAGCCATATGCAGGACTGGGTCCCGGATCCCAGGATCATGCCCTGAGCTGAAGGCAGATGCTCAACCACTGAGCCACCCAGGCATCCCTTGTTTTTGTTTCTAGGTTTTCTGCTGCTGGATATATACACATATAATCTGCTTATATGTGTATCACCAGGTATCAAAAAAAAAAAAAAGATTACCAACTCTAGATTCAAGCATTCGTTCTACTGATCTTTTACCATATTGTCTCTAGGAGGGCAGTTTGGGTTAAATAGATTTTCTAATATGTAAGAGATATAAACATATGACTATTAATTGTGAATTTGTGGCCCTATTGATTATTTTTTCTTTTCCAATCCTTGAATAGACCATGTTCTATCTGACTGCCTAACTTGTACACATCTGCCTTCTGCTCATTCTTCTAGACACACACGCACACATGCATAGATATGATGCATCCCACCTTCATTTTCCCAACTAATTCCTCCAGCTTATTCTCAGCCTTTAATATCAAATGCTCCAAGATACTTCCTTGTCCCCACCACCCTCAGCATGTTTAGATACCTGACTTCTGCCTTTCCACATTGCTTTATGTCCCATCATCATAGCACTTATCGAGCCAGATTATGTTTTCTGCTAAAGTATAAGCAGCTTGGGAGTTGAGACTGAGCACGTTGCACTTACTGCTTCAATTCTATGCCTAGTGCAGTTGCCACCAAGTTGTTATTCTATGAATATTCGATGAATGAAAGAATGAGTGAGTGAATGAATGAACGAAAAACTATTGGTACTCATTAGACTTGCATAAGAACATCTGCACCAAAATCTCCATCATTTGCAACAACAACAAATAAAATAGATAAAAAAGAGTTAAGGAATTATAGGCTTAAAGATGATTTTAAAAATAATAACTGGCATAGAGAATAACCCTTCAAAAGCCTAGTCACAAACGTAAGCCCATTTGTAAATTGCAACATTCACTTCGCCCACATTTTGCTTACCTCAAACTAGAAAGGCACCAAGATGCCATGATTAGGGCAGAGCTTGCATCCAGAGATTTGTACATAATTCATAGTTTAAGTTCTGCAAGTTTGCATAATAAATAGTTTAAATACTGCAGCAACAGAGCTGGAGAGGAAATTAGGATTCTGAATGAAAAAGTTAATTATACCTCCAAGGATTTTTTTTTTTTTTTGCAATACATTAAAAACAAGCTTAGAAGAGGATAATTTAGGCTAAAAAGAGACGGAAATGCAGGAGATTATGGGAGTGGTGATAACTGACAAGTTATCTTATTAAGTGGGGGTAATTAGACTAAATTAATTTTAAAATTGTAGCAGCGAATTCTAGATCAACAATAGCGTAAATAATTTATGGGGCTGATGATCTTGCAGCTGGAGTCATTTCTGTTAGATGGACTCTGTTCTTAACATTATTGGCCATTTTCTCTGCTTCAACCATTCTATTCAGATAACCCTGGGGGGTATAGTTTACAACTGGAATCTCCACCCTTTTAGCTAGGCTGCCAAAATAGATCAAAATACAAGAAATCTGCATCAAAGGAGAGCAGCTTTTTGTAAAAAGATGTCATACGATAGCTTTTCATCCATTTGTATGTCCATTCACTAACCCAATCCAAAATATGGATACTACTACTAATACTGCTATTAATAAATAGTATTAAGTTCACATGTTTTTAGAACTTAATGTGGGTCTAGGTAATATGTTGAGCATTGCATATGCACTATTTTGTTTATTTTAAACAATTGCCTTGTGAAATGTGCACAAATATTAGTCCTCAACTAAGGGCTCAGAGCAATGAAGCAACCCACCCAAGAACACGCAATTAATAAGAACTTTGATCAGAACCCCAGCAGGATGATACCAGAGCCACGGTCAAAACTATTGTGCTGTAGTAAGCATTGACCAGACGTCAAGAACAGATATTCTCACTTGGAGATTTTGTAATTTAGGAAGTAAACACAATGGAGGAAAATACCCAGCTTTATTTTTTTTAAAGATTTTATTTATTTATTTATGATAGACAGAGAGAGAGAGAGAGAGAGAGGCAGAGACACAGGCAGAGGGAGAAGCAGACTCCATGCAGGGATCCCGATGTGGGACTTGATCCCAGGATCCCGGGATCATGCCCTGAGCCCAAAGCAGACATTCAACCACTGAGCCACCCAGGCATCCCACTATCTTAACTTTTGATAGAACCATAGAGCAAGGGAAAGATAAAAATCTCTGTTTTCTTTTTATCTTCTAAAGATACCAATTTTTTAAAATTTAAATTCAACTTGTCAGCATTTAGTGAAGGTGCCATTTTGCTTGTCCCCCTCATGCCTCACCTTTCTGTAAGTTCCTAGCAGGGTCATGAATGCCAATATATTGAAACTCTCAGGAGCCAATTATACAGGGATGAAACAGACATCTGACAGGCAAGAGCATTCTTCTGGCCGTGATGGACAGCTGATCAGTAATTGAAGGGATGATTTATGGCTTAAAGGGAAGAGTCCCTATCTCATGTGCACATACACATCTGTTCATATAAAACATATCTTTCCAAAATTATTTTGATCAAACAAATATTGCCCTGGACTTTCTCATCCTTCCTTTGTATATCAGAAAATGTAAATGGCTTTGCCCAAGAGCACACAGATAATCAGGATTCTAGGTTTCCTGACTTGCTCAATTGTTCTTTTTTTTTCTTTCTTTCTTTTTTTTTTTTTTTTTTTTTTTTTTTTTAGGCAGCATGTTGCTTCTGCCTTGGAGAATAAAATTCAAAGTTGTTGGCTTCATTTCCAAGGCTGTCAATGGACTACACATGTTTGGAGCCATCCTTCCTCTGCATCTCGGCTAAAAGCCTCTTCTTTCATGAAGCCTTCCACTCTCTTCAGTCATAGTTCTTCCCTTTTGTTAGCTCTTACTACATTGCAGTAACTGTTTATAGCAATTATCACAATCAAGAAGGTTGAAATTATGACAGTTTCTCTGGCTTCCCAATTCCGAGTGGAAGAAGCCAAAGCATTACATACAACAAAAGCATTAAACAGAAATGATCATAATCTAGGACTTTCCCTCTCTGATCAGTATTCTTTTTTTAATCCAGACTCTTTAGGTATCCTGATTCTTTCAGGATGTATGTGGACATAAGTAGTAAGATTCATGCTAGCGATTCCTGCTAGAGAAGATTCCTTCCCATTCCCCTCTCAACTGGGAATGAGAAGCAAAGGATTGAGCATGTAAGTGGGGCACAGGAACCCTTCCTTATTCTGTCCTTTAGCCCTAACTTGTCTGAAAACATTGAACCAAAGGTAATGAGTACAATTAAAGGGAAACATAATCTCCCCTTATAAACTTTGAAGTGTTCAATCCACCAAGCTTCAGGAGGTATTTCTACCAGATTTGTCAACTGGGAGAGACTAAATAAACTACAACTATGAGAACAAAAATAGCCATCGTGAGAGCAGCCTTTCCAATTGGTTTTATTCCAACCTTCACTGTGTTCTTTCTGGTGAGATCTTCCGGTGCTTCCTGCTATTTGCATCTGCCTTAGTCAGCCGCATTTAAGAGTAAGGACCTTTATGAATTTCCAATCAATAGTTTTGACCCATCGGAGCCAGGGAAGGCAGGATAAATCCCAAACAAGCAGAGCTAAAATGTAGACCTTAAAATCTGCCCAAGCAAGTGGGCTTTGAAATAATGATATTTCATGACATTTGGGTGGCTCAGTCAGTTAAGCAACCAACTCCTGATTTGGCTCACATCATGATCATGGGGCATGAGACAGAGTCCTTGTATGGCTCCACACTCAGTGGGGATTCTCTCCCTCTCCCCCTACCCCGACCCCTACTCATGTACTCTTTCTCTTTCTCAAATGAATAAATATCTTTAAAAAATAAAATAATAATAATAATAATTCCCAAAGTCTGGAATCTTCTCTGAGTTTAAATATTCATTCTTTCTTTTTATTTAACCTACTAAATAGTAAACACCATGTGCCAATCACTCCACAGAGCTTTGAGCTACATTATTTCATTTAACACTTACGCTAGTAAGGTAGGCATTGATTAGGGAGTTGGGAGTTGAGCCTGTGAACTAGTCTGTCTGCCCCTGGAGTCTACACTTGGTCACAGAGTTGGACATTAACCATGAACTCCAGCTGGCTTGGCTTAATCAGTGACTTCTGTTTGTTCTTAATGAACTGGGTTTTCTCTGCTAATCTCCTAATATAAGGACACAGATGAGTCTTTTTGGTGAGGCTCAGACTCCCCAGATTTTGGATTCTTCCATTCTCTCTTGTTAAGACTCTTCATAATTTACCTCTTCAGAGATGAATGTTAGCTCCAGCACAGATGAAGATGAAGAGTATGGGCTCTTCCCCTTTGGCTTCCCCATGCTTACCTCACCCCATGGCCCACATCATGGCCTAGATCATATCTTATTTCCCTTTCTCAGTCTCTCTGCTATTATATATCATCATGGATGTGCCCAGTAAATGGATTTAAAAATCTGAGATAGGTCAGTTTACAATACTGTCTTCATTATCTTGGCTGATGCTATCTGAACCTTCCCCCCCTCCCATGAGAATCTAGACTTGTCAGTGAGCTGGTGGATAGTGTGACTCTCTCTGAAAATGACAAGGGCAGTGTGAGGGGCTGCTGCAGTGCTCATCAGGCAGAGACATTGATCAAAGTGGCTACAAACATAGGCTTGGGACTCAGATTACCTGGGGTCAAAGCCAGGTGCCACCACTCACCACCTGTCTACTTGGGCAAGTCATATATAATCACTAGAATTCAAATCTGCAAATTCAAGATTGTAATATTTCATAGGACTGTTCCAAGAGTTTGATAAGTTATATCTTGTAAGATGCTTCATATGCTTACCTGGCATGAGGGAGCCCCTGCAACATCTTCACTGTGCATGTTATAGGAGCAGATGTGAAAAGTCAGGGTCCAGGAATCAGAAGTCTGAACAACTGGGAACGAGAAGTAAGGGATTGAGCTTGTAAGTAGGGCACAGAAACCCTTTCTTTCCCGTAGTTAAATTCCCTGTGCAATTCTCACAACATGTGTGGATGAACCAACTTCATTTAAAGGGCCAGGGATGAGATGGTAGCCAACTTAAATACTTGGTGTCTCCAAATTGTGCTGATCAAAACAAACAGCAACAACGACAGAAGAACAAGCAGAAACATTTCTCTTGAATAATTTGGAATACGGAGATAAGAAGAGGTCAAGGAAGGATACTTTGTTCAATCACTTGCTTGATTATTGTTTAGGGAGAAATTGATTTCTGAAAATTAATATTTGCAGGAAAACAGGGTTTTTAATTAATGTAATATTTGAAGCATGCAAAAGGATGAAATGTATATGCAAGTTAAGGAGTGAAATAATTTAAAAAAAGAAACTTGTTACCTAATTTAAGACTCTGACAGTTACCAGGCACCTGGGTGACTCAGTGGGTTGAGCATTTGACTCTTGATTTTGACCTAGGTCATGATCTCAGGGTCCTGGGATCAAACCCTGTATCAGGCTCCATGCTCAGCAGGGAGTCCACTTGAGAATTTCTCTCCCTTTCCCTCTGCCTCTCCTCTTTCTCGTTCTGTCTCAAATAAATATATATTAAAAAAAAAAGACTTACATTATCTATAGCACCATTGAAGAACCTGAATGGGTCCCATTCAGATCCTTTTTCTGTGCCTCCTCCCCAGCGATAAGTTTTCTCCTGGATGGTGCATTTGTAATTTTCTTGTGTTATGAAAATATAGATTTTCCCCATATATACCCCCAATCTTTTATTTACTTTGTTTATTTTTTAAGTTTTTATAAGATGGTATTATATGGTAGGTGGTCTTCTGCAACTTCCTTTTTATTTGGATTCAATATGACATATTTAAAATCCATCTATAAAAAAACCCATCCCTATCACTGCATAGAACTATAATTCATTCATTTTAGCTACTGTATAATATTTCACTGTGTGAAACCATGTAAAAGAGTACGTGTGGCCACTTGGTGTCTAATAGCACAGGATCATTTTTTTCATCCCACCCACAGTTTTGCAATGACTAAAAATCTAGTTGATTTCTTTGCTTTTAGACCCTTCTACCTCTAAGCCAGGCTTCATAATCAGCATCAGGGCTCTCTTCCTGATAAACATGTGAGAACTAGTAACGTTTCCCCACTTTAAGTCTTCGGTGGTTTTCTTGGTGCTCCTAAAGCAAACCCCAAGTTGCTCATCCTGCCACTCCGGCCCCTCACAGCCCAGCTGCAATATTCCTTTTTAGTTTCATCTCCAATCATAAATTCTCTCTTTTCTGCCTTTTTCTCTCCTACCTTTTCTTTGCTTAGGCCAAACAGGAGCATCTCCACTCCCCAAACCGGCTGCGCTTTTGTGTCTTTGCCCATGTAATTCCCTTTGCCAAGAATGACTTTTTTTTTTCTTTGTTGGAACAGTGGAATACTAAGTATCATTCAAGACCTGGCTTTAAAGTCACCTCTTCTGTGAAGTTTTCCTAGACCCTAAAAAGCAGAGTTATTCCCTATAGTGTGCACCCATAATAATTAGTGAGTTTATTGTACTTACTAGTGTCTTTTTCATCATAGTGAATAAGCACATCACCCTTTGTGGACAGAAAGCTCCATCAGATCTGGGGCCATGTGCTTTTTATTGTTGAATCCTCCCGCAATAGCACCATCCCTCCTTCCCCCACCCCATGGTCTCCATCTCAGTAGCAAATTCAGGACCTTGTACAGAGGAAGGGCCTAGTAGTTGTTTACCAGACTGACTGAAGCAAAGAGCATTGAAACTCCTTCCCAAGGGCTGTGTTTAGAAATCGCTACGATCTTTTCCGATGACTGCATAGCAAATTAGATTTACCTTTTCAATTTTGCATTATTCTTATGTTATTGGGATTATGATGAATAATAAGATAATAACAGCAATTAGCCTCTGGATGACTAATGGTCCCTTAAATTGATTTTGAACAATCAATTCAAACATCTTCCCGTGGCCAAATTAGAATAGGGCGGGCCACAGAGTGTTCCATAAGCGTTCCAATGTCTAAAATTATGTAAAATTATGTCCAAGGAATACAGAGGAAGGTATGGAAGCTCCCTAGGGCTTGGGGATGGGAGAAAGGGACTATTTAATTATTTAAGCTCTGTTTCTGAAAGGCAGCAAGTTAAAGGATCAATAGAGCTTGTGCCAAAAGTTTGTTGGTAAGTTGGTTATTTAAAACTTAGCAGTTATGTTCAGCATGGAACTGGTATCGTTCATTGCGTTTTGGGGTCCCCCCTCCAATCCGCCAAAACCTATTGAGCCCATGGGGGGAATAAAGTATACTTGATCTTAGCCATAGTTTATCAGACAAAATCATTGAGGAGATACACCTTTCAAGATCCAACCTGAGTCTCTCTATAGAGACACTCTCCCCGCCGCAGTGGCTCGTGGGGCTACACACTGACTACCTCATCACCATAGAAGTGGTTCTCACCCAACTCTGGGCTATTAGGGATGGAACCTTTAACTTTTGTCCAAGATCCAGTAGGGTGGGGCAGGAGGAGGAAAGGGGTCGAAAAGGGGGGAAGGAGGGTGCTCCTGTTTGGGTGCAGAGAGCTATTACGGAGAGCACAGCTTCCTGCCAGTAAACTCTCTAGGCTCATCTTAAGGGTTTGTCAAATTTTAGTTCACCTTTTACTTCTTCTTTTTTTTTTTTCTGCAGACTTTGGAGATTTCTGCACCTAGTGTCACAATTTCTGCCATTCCAGCTGGGTTTTACAGTCTTGAACTAATTCTCTTACTTGCCTTATTTTCCCAGTCCTGAGCTAATGCAGAGATATGTAGCCTTTTATTAAGAGGCAGAGGAAAATTATTATAAAGTAGCCTTAATTCATTGCACAAAACAAGGGAGTAATTTCTGAAGAGACAATAACAAATAAGCATAGCATTGAGGAACTGATTAGTGTGAGAGGCACAGACATCAAAATGCATGATGACAAGTTTTGTGTCTGCAAAGTGACGTGAGTGTCTTAAGAAGTAATTATTTTTTTCTTGGATGATGTTTGAGAAGACTCCCTAGAGGAGGAAGCTGATCTGAGTTATGGGGAGTGTCCAACCCAAATGTTCACTGAGCCTTCCTGACCCTTTCGATATAGAAGAGATTGGTTTTGAAATTTTCTGCTTTTTAGAGGTCAAAAAAACAAAAAAATCTCTCATGATGTTTCTGCAAATGTCTGGGCAGAACTACACTTTTGTAATTAGAACTCATGTCCCCCCACCTCCCTTTATGAGTTTTATCTCAGCGTTACATGCATGTGTCCCACCTGGAGATTGCTCTGAGCCCTGTCAACTTGGACATTTATCTCTGTCCTTCATACACACACACACACACACACACACACACATACCCCTCTTACTCAGATATATCCACTTTTATGTACAGAATATTAAATTTTTCATTAAAATATTAATGAAAAATCTTGAGAGGTAAGGTTTCGCATGACAATAATGCAAATAACCCCAAATTGGGCATTAGATATTCTTGGTTATAAAAGTCCCTTTGACTCTTGACTGGGATTGGTTGTTCATGGCTGCTTCATCCTGCAAAGTGTCTAAAGCCTCACACCACTTCTTCCTTTCTCACTTCTTCCTCATGTCTTGTCCAAATCCCAGTTCTCCCAGATGCCTTCAGGAACTTCTAAATCACATGATACATAGAATAACTATTGTCATTGATTATACTAGAGTAAAAGATATTCTAGTAAAAACGTGACTGGAAAACATTTAAAAGTATGACTCAGTATGTGTTTTTACCTACCTAGGGACTCATCAAATTTCTTCCCTTGGTCCATGAACCAGTCCTTTACACAGCATACACCCCTGAACATAAGCCAACCCCTGCTTTGGGTGATGTTAACATTTACAGGATACAAAGGCATAAATGGATTCAGACCTAAGAAAAAAGTAAGATGCATGTGTGCATAATGAGAACCCCCCTCCCGCACACACAGGCTCAATCATCCTGGACTAGAGAAGATCCTATAGAATAGGACAAGCGGAGAGAGGGGGAGGACTGAAGTACTGTCAGGAAGATTTCTCTGTGTTGCCTGAGCATGGAGCACCTGCCACCAATGTGGGAATATGTGTGGACTAAGGACCACCTCAAATCTATTCCACTAGTGAGCACCGTGCCCCACCTGCATGGAGGACCCGTGGAGGAGTACGTGTAATTGATGCCAGCACATCTGATAGCGACCAGCTTGGGCCCTGATGGTTTAACACCCCCACCGTAATTATCCCGTATGGACAACCATCATTCAACAGCAGGATGATTACTAACTTGAGAAGCAGAGATGAAGGCTTTCGATGCCTCAGGTAGTGCTGGTGATAGGGAAGGAGAAAAGAACCCTAGCATCATCCCCTGATCTCAGGTTACCCTTCCTCCCCAACACACATGGTTAAGGCTGAGTACAGATCAAGCCACAGCAACCCGCTGAGTTAATATATTGGTGGAATATCTACCTCTTCGTGGGTGGGGAGGGAGCAAGGGAGAGGGGATGAGAGCAGAGAGGAACCAAACAATACGGGGGGGGGGGTGTTCCTGGGCATGGTTTTCAGAAGTAGATTGGTGAGTCAGCTTCCTAGAGCTGAAGAGGAAGACTCAGTGTCTTGACTGGGTTGAGGACGGGAGGTTTGGGGGGGCTGATATTAAAGCCAGAATAAGAACTGCAGAATCCTGCAGCAGCTGTGGTGGGTAGAGGGAAGAGTGAGAATATCCAGAGAGGAATGACCCCCACCCCCTCCCTCTTTCCCTCTCCTCTTAGCTTCCGGCACACTTAGCAATCTCAGCACATATGTATTAGTCTCACCAGGTGTCACCTTTAAAACATTTATTTTAATGGGTGATTGAAGACCTACAATTTGCCAGGATATGCTATGTGCTTCTGAGTGTGTTCTCATATATCTCATTTGATCTTCACTCTGACCATAGGACATTGATATTTTATTCCCATTTTGCAGATTAAAAAAAAAAACAACAAAACAAATCAAAGATATGAGTTGATTTGCTTAAGGTCACAGAAGTAATAAATGTCAGAACCAGAATTTAAACCTGGCCTTCTGATCCCGACTTCATGATTCTTTCCACAGCAGCAATATATTCCTGAAATATTAGATCCAAAATGGATGTTAGAAATTCTTTCATCCAGGAATGACAGATATATTCTAAATGATGTGCCGACTCTAATTGTTCTAGGCTACCTGGAGTGTGTGCTGAGAAGAACATGGGGACCTAGCTCAGGCTCAGTAGGAGAAAGTGCCATGATTGATTCTCAATGTCTGCTATAGGCACCTATGCCAGGTACCTTCCGACCCTAACTTGGTTCTCCCCCACCACGTTTACATCTGGGAACATCGATGCTGGGCGATTTAAAAAGAATTGTCCCAAAACACACAGCATGGTGTTGGCAGACACACACAAAGTCCCCCCCTCTCCTGACTCCATACCGGGCGCTCTTGGCCGAGCCCCGGACCTTCCCCTGGAGCTCTCATGGGAAACCTGCCAAATCGCTCCTTCTCCCTGAATCTCTTTCTGACCTTGTTTTTCTGTCTCCTATCACTTATGCACATCATCTGAATAAAGTGCTCTGCGGAGGAATCCAATGTGAAATACTAGCTTGCTGTCATCAATACGATTCCTCAGTCAAGGTTTCTGTTGGGGAATTGCTGAGGGGGACAGGTTACAAGTGATTGATGGGCGCCAAGTTCTGGTGTTGGGACTGGGTAAGCAAATGCAGGGCGGTCAAGAAATAACCAGAGCCAACTCAGCATTTAGGAACCAGCTGGTGCTAAATTTTCCTGCACGGTTTTGATCTGATCAGCTCAAAGCACTATAGAATGGTTCATTGGTGCAAGGAAAATGACTGAAATACTCTATTTAAATTTAGGAGAAATAACCTGAAGACCATAGCCATTCACGGAAATGGCATCCATTTAACGATGAAGAGGAAGTGCATATATGTAAAATGAAGTAGAAGTTTGAAAAAAATCTATCCCAGATAATTCAGACAGAAAGCTATTTTGTGGTAGGACCTAACTCATGGGTTGTTGTGAAAGTAAATGAGGCAATGCTCATCAATTATTTAGCTAGTGCCTGGCAAACAATAATTGCTCAAAGAACAATAAACAATAATATATATATTTTTTTTTTAATGAGGAAAGATTGTAAGGGTAGATGTGTGTACGTGCACACACACATGGATATGTCTGTGTTTGTGTGTTGCCTTCTTTGAATCATCCGCTTGACTAACTCAATTATCTTGTGTTGTAGACACACTCTTTCCGATTCTTTCTGTATCCGTGAGTGGAGAACACACCCACTTTCAACAGGAATGCCCCCTGTTTTTTTCTTTCCACTGAACACAGGCATCTTATTAAATCTTCTGCTGTTCATAAAATATGACTAATTCACATTATTAGATTAGAGCCCCTGTTCATGAAACTGAGTCTCAGAAAGGTTAAGTAATCAGCCCCAAGTCACACAGCTTTTGAATGGTGGGCATTGATGAGGAACCGAGTCTTTCCTCTCAACTCAGACTGTTGTACACTCTCTCTTCCTTATATTAAGATTAAAAGGACTCTACTTCTCCAAACTTCCCACCCCTTCTCCCCCTTCCTTATCCCTTATAGTTTTTTTTTCTATTTCTTACCTTGATCCAAATTAATAACGACTTAAGAAATTTATTTTATGGGACATGTGGGTGGCTCAGCCGGTTAAGGGTCTACGTTCAGCTCAGGTCATGATCCCTGGGTCCTGGGACCTAGTCCCGTATTGGGCTCCTTGCTCGGCGGGAAGCCTGCTTCTCCCTCTGCCTGCTGCTCCCCCTGCTTTTGTGCATGCGTGCTCTCTCTCTTTCTGACAAATAAAGAAATAAAATCTTTTAAAAAACTCTTTTATGTGTCCTTTGTTGATCACTAGACTATGAATAAGGCTTTGTCCATATTATTGGCAAATCCTGGCGGTGGTTTCTGTCCACTTTTCCTGTGGACAGACTTTCTTGAAATCACCATTTCTCTCTCACATTACACAGGGAAAGATAACCATATCCCAGACTCTAGGAGTAAAGGAGCATCCTCTTTCTTTTTTCTTTTTTTTTTAGCATCCTCTTTCCTACAAGAGATATGTTCCAAGACCCTCAGTGGATGCCTGAAACTATAGATAGTACCAAACCCTACGTATACTATATTTTTTTCCCATATGTGCATACCTATGATGAAATTTAATTAAGTAGGCAGAGTAAGAGATTAGTAGCAATAACTAATTTGAAATAGAATAATTGTGACAATAGGCTGTAATAAAAGTCATATGGATGTGGTGTCTCTCAAGATCCCTCATTGTTGTGTACTCACCCTTCTTGTGAGATGATAAAATGGGATGAGAGGAAGTGAGGTGAATGATGCAGGCATTGTGACATAGCGTTGGCTACTATTGACCTTCTGCCCATCCGCCAGAAGGAGGCTCATCTGCTTCTAGACCGGGGTTGACCACAGGTCTAACTAAAACCACCGAGAGTGAAGCCACAGGTCAGGGGAACTGCTTCAATCCAGAATACTGAGGTTGCGGGTTGCCTTGCCAGGCATGTGTCTGGGGGGGATCATGTGATCGTGCTCTGTACCAGGACGGGAGGTCTACTCAGGCCTTCTGGAAAACGTTTCTTTACTAAAAAGATGTTCATTAAAAAGCAAAAACAAAAACAAAAAGATGTTGATTTCCTTCCAGGAAATGTCGGAGTATCTGGATGGAAAGCTAAGTGTGCAGCTGCCTTGTTTCCAGAGGGAAAACGGTTTCTGGCATTCCGGGGCTGGAACCTCTGGGTTTCATGGTTTGTGAAGCAATTTGCCGTGTGAGTTAGGGATTTCTCTACTACGTGCTTGCGTGACCCTGATAAGGCACCCTGAAGAACCCCTGAGGTCCCTGTTCCTGGGCAAGAGGGTGTGGGCACTAGCACTCTCTGTGGGGTCAGATTCAGAATGGAATATTGCTTCTCCCCCTTGCTGCTGGTCCCGTGCTGGACGACTACTTCCTTTCTCTCTGTGTCGAGTGTCTCCTCTCTCCTTCCCTGCTTTATTGTCCTGAGAGCACACTTCGCTCTCTGACATAATAGGCATTTTACCGTATACTTATTTATACCTCGAATGTCTGCTGTTGAAGGAGGTAAATAAGAGGATGTGACCGCTGGCTGACCCACAAGCTGGACCCAGGCAATCAGACTCTCCCCCCACCCACCTCCCGTCCCGGGAAGTACGCTCTTCCTACAGTTGCCACTATGGGACCTGTTCCAGAAGCATAGCCTTGAGAGTAAGATGTCATTGAGACCATCCAGACCGTGCTCATGACTGAGTCTCCTTAAGATTTCCATATAAATTTTGAATATTTTGGCAGGTGGGTGCAGAAATCTACCTGACTTGCGGCTGCCCAGGGCAACTTTGTAACTTCCGTTGCTTATTACCACTGCCAGCTACCAATCTGGAGTGGTCGGCCTCTCTCTTTGATTTCTCCTTGCTCTTCAAGTAAGTGGGCCAGTCTGGCGACCAACATCCATCTTTCCCTTCTGTTATGAGCTCCATGTAGGCAGGGATTTTTTACCTTTATCGTTGGCTTCTAAATGCACAGAGTCTGGCATATGGTGGGGGGGTTACTAAATAGTTGCTTAATAAATGAGTAAATTAATAAATGAATTACTAAGGTAGACTGACAGCTAGGATTGTTGTGATGGTAAATTTGGACAGCATATGTCCATATTGCTACACTGCCTCGCGTACTATTATTAAAACAAATAAAGACACCCACTTTTGTAAATATTGGAATGATATCTGTAACTAGTTCTAATATAAATATCTACTGAAACTCAACTGTTGTGTCAGCTACCCTCCAGAGATAAGAAATGTTTGTTGTTTTAAGTTGCAAAGATTGGGGGTAATTTGTTGTTGTTTTTTTTTTAATTTTACTTTTTTTTATTTTTTTATTTATGATAGTCACACACAGAGAGAGAGAGAGAGAGAGAGAGAGGCAGAGACACAGGCAGAGGGAGAAGCAGTTTCCATGCACCGGGAGCCCGACGTGGGATTCAATCCCGGGTCTCCAGGATCGTGCCCTGGGCCAAAGGCAGGCGCCAAACCTCTGCGCCACCCAGGGATCCCTGGGGGTAATTTGTTATATAGCAGTAGGTAGCTGATATATTCCCTCTACCTTTACATTCCTTCCCCTTTTCTCCATGCAGTGTGTTCTCTTTCCTCATCTCCAGTTCTCATTCACCCAAATCTTTATTTTTATTCAGCACACATTCATAGGTGCCACCTGCATGTAGGCTTGTGTGTTAGACAATGGCAGAACTGTCAGGACCTGGAAGATTTAAGTCCTCCTGCCAAGTCCCACATGGTCCGGGAGGCTTCTCTGGACTTGTGTGAGGTACCGTGGCCTCTTGGGTGTCCACGGCGTCTTCGTCCGAACCCTGCAGCTTGCCATTAAGTTTTCCCGGACTTCAGTCTGGCTGTTTCAACAGTCAGGAACAGGAGGCCAAGCTTCTAACATCCAATCAACCCTTCAAATGGTGTGGAATTTCCAGATTCATGTGGGTCATATCTGCACACGACTCTATTTGATTATCTCCAAACTCACATTTCTGATGCAAACAATTGTCGTTTTTGCCAACAATTACATGTTCTTTTTTGATTGTGTTTACTTTGTGCCAAGATTTCACATGCATTGTGTCATGTAATGACTTATGACCCATTAGGGTGGGTGTTATGTTAGTCAGTCTTCTATAGAAGGGAAGACAGAAGCGTAAGGAACTTAACCACTGTAGGAATAGGTAGAGGTAGAAATGGGGCTCGAGCAGTCAGATGGCAAAGTCCGTCCGCTGAGGTTGTGAGCTGACTCCACGTTGTCATGTGCACCCGCACTCCCTGAGACAGAACTCACTAGGTGTGAAAGAGGGACAGCCTAGGGATAGGAAAGTAGACAGTCTACTCTTGGATTCTTCCTTCAGTTCCAGAGTGAGTTTGGCCAAATCAGTGAATTCACTGAGTCTCAGCTGTCTTATTTATTTATTTATTTATTTATTTATTTATTTATTTATTTATTTTAATGGGAAAAGGTCTACCTCGTTTACTTCCTTAGGATCGTTTGGAGGCTCAGTACAGGACGATGCATGTATAAGAACTTTGGAAAGATAATTCACAACATGCAAGTGAAGTGTTTATTATGCAATCCAAAATCTGTTTTGCACACTCTCTGTGGGCAAGACACTATTGGAAGAATTGGGGACACAGGGCTTAGACATTGCCTATCCTGTTGGAGTTTGTAATCTGTGAAGAGGATATAGACTATAAACAAATAAAAAATGGCATAGTGTTAGCAAGGGATTCGTGCCATAACAACAGTGATACACTGGCAATGACAACAATGGAAAGATATATGGGGAATCATCTTCCAGGTAAAAAATAATTATAAAACAAACAGCACATTCAAATGTTTTGTGGTGAGAGTGTGTCTAGTGTGTTCTAAAATAGCAAGGAACTCTGTTGGCTGAATTAGAGTGAGCCAGAGGGAGAGTATTGGAAGCAAAATTAAGTTAGGGGGAGAAAGAATAAGAGTGTCTAAGTTACTGTATGGCTTTTGCCTCACATTGTGAATCATATAGGCATCCATGGGCATGATATGATCAGATTTGCCCTTTGAAAGGAATTCTCTGGATCCTGTGTCAAAAGATGATGGTATCTGGGGATAGGGTGGGAGTGGTGCACAGATGCTGGTGGTTGGGTTCTAGGCATACTTTGAAGGTAGAGTACACAGGATTTGCTGACAGATGAGGTGTGGAGGATATAAGACAGGCATTGGGACCGGGCTGCTGGACGGTGGAATATGGATCTACAGACATGACTAAGACTGTGGGATCAGGTTTGCTGGGGTCAAGAATGGGACATTGGTGATGTGATAGGCCTGTGTTGGAGGCAGGCACTGGAGCTCAGGAGAGACATCTTGGCTGAAGATGTAGATTCAAAAACCATTGTAGTAAGTGGCATTTAAAACCATGGACTGGGCACATCTGACTGGTTCAGTTGGTAGAGTGCGTGACTCTGGATCTCAGGTCATGGGTTCAAGCCCCACATTAGGGGTAGAGCTTACTTAAAACGAAACAAAACAAACCATGGACTGGATGAGATCACCAGAGAGGGTAGTTTAGCCAGAGGGGAAAAAAGGAGCCCCGGAACATCTAACATTTAGGGAAGAGAAAGAGCCTCCCCAAAAAAAGACACTGAGAGTGTTTGGTGACGTACTAAGAAAACTAAAGGGCATGCATCTTGAAATTAAGTGGAGAAAACATGTTTCAACAATGAGAAAATAATAAGTAAGTAAAATAATGTGATTGAGTCAATTAAGATGAAAATGACAAATTGAATATTGGATTTAGCAACAGAGAGGTTAAGGGAACCTTGAAAAGACGCGTAATGTTGTCATTATTATTAAACTTAATGAGTGGAAAGAATGCTGAATTTGGAGTCCTGGCACTTGGGTTCAAGTAAGACATAATAAAGGAAGGAGATAAAAACATGAATGGTCTCCTCCCAGGGTGATTATCATGATCAAATGATACGATGAAGTTAAACATACTCTGTGGAACAGGAAGAGAAATGCAAATGTCAACCCAAGAACAGCAAGGTCATGGGGCCTGCGTGATCAGTAAGTACCTGTAACTCCTTTTATGCTCTTGAAGACCACTCAGCCACCACGTCTCAGCCCTCACCCCACCCCACCGGCCACGGGCACGGGCGCGGGCACAGGCACGTGGTGCGCACAGGTTCTCTCAACAACACTGGAGACTGAATATGTATCATGGAGCTCTAGAAGGTTTAAGAGTTAAGCCAGCCTGTTGCAGCTCTGGTGCTGCTGACATTACCAGACGGCATTAATTTAATTCCACTCAGTTATGCTTTTAAATTTGATTTGAGAAATGTGTCATAAAACGCTATTGAGAAGTGCAGCGCCGCATTCCTAAGCAGGCTGGGAGCCTGTGTCTGTTCTGGGAATCCTTGAGGAAAACGAATTGAGTTCGGGTTGAGCCCATGGACTTGAGGGAGTTTACTCTTTGCTGGGGTCTGGTGACAGAGGTTTGCTGATCCCGGATTGCTCACCATTGAGAGGAGATCAAGGAGCAAAAGCAATAAATCCCCAGGGAGTAAGGAAAGGCCTTGAAAAGACCAAATGAAAGCATAGGGAAAATTATTATTTTAACAAATAACAGGGACTTTAGATATGACACTGAGATTCTTTTAAGGCACAATAGCAGACTTTTTACATCGTTTCATCAGTATTGCTTTCTCATTTCTCTTCTCTGCCTCAGTTTCTCTGTGCTTCAACTGGAGGTGATAGGCTAGATCAGAAGTCTTCAAAGAGAGACAAAGCTTTCTTTTTTTTTTTTTTTTTCTTGTTTATTTATTTATTTACTATTTATTTATTTTATTGGAGTTACATTTGCCAACATATAGCATCACACGCAGTGCTCATCCTGCCAAGTGCCCCCCTCATTGCCTGTCCCCAGTCACCCCAACCCCCCACCCACCTCCCTTTCTACTACCCCTTGTTTGCTTCCCAGAGTTAGGTGGTGTCTCTCATGTTTGAGACAAAGCTTTCTTAAAGTGCCTACACAGTGATCTGCTGGTGTAAGGATAGAGAATTCTGGAACTTTACTTTCATTTATTTCTAGGGCATCTTTTAAAAATTTGTGTGTCTTCTGTGTGTTTTTGTGATGAGCATAATATACATAGCAAGCAAATAAGTAAATAAGCCTACATTGTATGTGTATCCTCCCTCCCTCTTTCTCTCTTTATATGTGTATTTTTTATTGGTTGATTGACTGATTGATTGATATATTCTGATACAGACCTGTAATTAAAATCATCTAAAGGATATTTGCCTGATTGATCTGAGTTTTTATAGCTTTATTTTTTTTTTCTTAATAATTTTATGGTCCTGAAATGAGTTATTCTAATCATCCTGATTATCTAAAGGCTGTAAAACGGCAGTTTCACTACTGAATTGACTCCTTGGCTTTGGCTTTTTGGTGATTTTAAAAATCAATAAGTCACTGCCTTTCCCAGGAGCCGAGTTTCCATAGGTCAAGATTATAGTGAAGTGTCACGTGGAGTCACGTGAGTGGTAAGCAAGGGGTTTTAACGTGGTGCAGGATGTCTCAGCTCTAGTCCTAACTCTGTCACTGATTTGCTGTAGGAGCCTAGACTAGTCACTCCTCTCTCCCGGCCTCACGGGCCCGGTCTGCAGATTTTAAGTGTGGATTTCTCCTGTGGCACATCTTAGCTCAAATCTGACTTCCTCAGCCAGGTCTCCTCTGACCCCTCTCTCAAAGGGTTACTCCTTCCCTGCCTGCAGTACCTCTTTATCACACACACTATTTCACTTTTCTTCATAGAGGAGTAACCACACGGAATTGTCTGTTTACTGTTTTGTTCATGTGTCTATTGTCTGCTCACCCCCCACTCACTAGGACGTGAACTCCACGGAAACCGCAGGCAAGGAGAGGCACATATACCAGGAGGCAAATGTAGTTCAAGCCTCAGGACTCTGGGACCTGCATTAATAATGTGATCACATGGTTACATGTGTTTTCCTTTTCAGAATTTTCAAAAGGAAAGTATTGCATTACATAATTGATCAAGACCACTGTCTCTTTTTACTCTGACTCTTTCTTCATTACACTTTGCTTCTTGTCCGGTGGTGTGGGCCTTTCCGGATGCAGCTAAAAGGGAATTTTAAATGGGTGTATATCTGGTGGGGTTTGGTGGGGTATGTTCTCGTGGTTTGTCATCCTTTCTGTGACTAGCTACCTCACCGTTCGCAAGATCTCACAGGTTCGTAAGGGGCAGAGCTACAAGCCAAGTGGATATTTGTCTTCTTCTAGTACCAATGATCTTAACTTTTTGAGTCATTGCCTTTTTGTAAGTTTAGTGATAAATCAGCAGGCCTCCTTCTCCAAAATTTAGAAGTATGATAATATAAATCCAGCCGCTTGTCAGCATTTAACAGTCTTTCCAGACCTGCCTTCCTTGTTGCAAGACATAGTTCTAATCCCAGCACCCACTGACGTCTAGCTTGCTCACTGCATTCTATTTGAACTAAATTCTCGGTTCTATTAGACTACTAGGGTGCCTAAGCATCTAATTCTTGAGCTCAGCTCAGGTCTTGATCTCAGGGTTGTGAGTTCAAGCCCCACATTGGGCTCTATGTGGGGTTGGAGCCTACTGAAAAAAAAAAAAAAAGGCTCTTAGACTGACTTTTCCCATCATTTTCCTTGATGGAAAAGGAAACCACCTTGGAACTTTACTTTCATTTATTTCTAGGGCATCTTTTAAAAATTTGTGTCTTTGTATAGACTATAATTGTCTATAGTCTTTGTCAAGACTTTTTTGCTGATTTGGTATGAACTATAGACATCAGCAAAGTTAGCATAAAAGTTATAATATGCCAATCCAATGTGGACTTTGATCACAAACTGGTTCATAAGTATTATTAATGCAAGGGATATTTAAATTACGTTACTGCACGACAAGACTGGAAATTCTCTGAAATCCTAATGCTCATGTATTAAAGAAACTTGATGTTAGTTTTCCCAAAATGACATCAATGCTAAATATTTACCTACTAATTTTCATTAATGAATCGGGGAGAATAATGGGAATTTTTTGAAGTGTCAATTAAGAAAAAAAGTAGCACCAGAGGGGGGATATGATTGAATTTCCTAATCTCTCTATAAAAAATAATATAAATACATCATCATATGAAAATATCAACGTATACAGGTAAAATCTAGACAACATTGTAAAGGTATGATATGTTGGTTATAAAGAAAAATCATGTTTTTCTGGCTTTTGTGAAATATATGTCAGCATTTCAGCCTTGTCAGTAGATTAGTTTTGTCATTTCTTCAGATTCCATACTTTCTTATGAGAGTAAAGATTTACTTTCAAGTCTAAATTTTTATTCGTTATTTCTGTATTCATTTCTTAAGGGGGCCGCATGATTTTATAGTCTATACCCTATGGATCCACCCTGGCAGGGAACTTGTGTTTTCTCCGAAGCCTGTATTCCCAGATTTTAGAACCAGGAGAGAGTCAACAATTGTTTGCAAGAATCACAAGATGTTTTCTCAGAGTCCTTTTTCAACTATATCCACTATTTCTTTTGAGAACTATATGATAGAAACTTTGACCTTTATTTCTTAAAGGCCATGGGGAACTGCTCCAAGGAGATCCGTTCCTGGAGAGGATTATAGAATCCACTTTTAACAAGCACCCTAGTGCATTCGTAGGCCATCCTCGACGACCCTCTGAAGCAGGCTTTGCAGCCTCCACGGCCACCCCAGGTGCACACAGAAACCTCCTCTTCCCATCCAAGCTTACCAGCTCAGGCACAGTTAGGGCTCTGCTGTGGGTAGCACCTCCCTAGGTCCTGGCTTCCAACAGTAAAGCAGGACACAGAAGTTGTGTGTAGTCATGGCAGTGCCCCCTTCCACTCCCATTGCCACCCTGCCCCAACCTTGAGTCTGGTTTGCCCCCTTTCCCAAAAATTCATACATCACAAACTTGACCTCCGTTGATGATCTTGAGATGCTACACACGTATATTCTGCTCCAATATTTGGCAATTCAATCGGAAGATCTATAAGGATAGATTATGTCATTCACCTGTAGGAACAAAACCAATAAAAAGTAAAGCAAATCACACATTTTTTTTTCCTTTTTCTCATCACTCCTTTGCAGAATAAAGTTCATACTTCTAGCATGAAAATCAAGGTTCTTCCTTATCTGGCTTCAACCACCTGTCCTGTTGGAGTCTAACTTACAGAGACTCAAGGCTGGGAATTGTACCGCCATCCTGCCACCATCATGACTGCGTCTGGGACGGCCTGAGAAGTGTCCAGTCTACCTGCAGGTTAGAAAACAGTCTTTTCTGATCATTCTCTGAATTCCATATGGTTTTTCCCCCTTTCTTCATCAGCTGTGTTCATCTACCTGTGTGTCATACTTTCCTTAATGGCAGAAAAACCAAATCCCCTTGATCTTCGTTTCAACTATCGGGATTAGAGAAGAACACTGTACACAGCAACGATTCACTAGGAGCCTATTGACCTGAATCTGTGGTCATGAGACACAGTTCAGTCTTCATCTGTCCCGAATTATCAAAATAACTGTGTGCCTAGCATGGTGCCTCATGTGAGATAGAAGATAACGGAAAGAGTGAATGGGTGTTAATCAATATTAAAGCAAGATCACTATCTTCATCTTTGAAACTCAAGAATCTCACACACAAAATGGTAATAATAAAATCTATAGTCTTTTTTTTTTTTTGAGGCAGGACTGAGCTAAACATTTTTAAGGGTGTTGTCTTAAAATGGCAGGTTGTCTTATTGTCCCCATTTTATAGATAATGAAACTGATGTTTAAAGAGGTTAAATAAATCACTCAAGGTTACACCATTAACAGGGAGCAGAAGCAGGATTTGAACCCAATTTTGATCGATTTTAGCACCACTATGTATACCTCATTAGCATGTTATATCTTGCTTCTCACTGAATCAAGACAGAGCAATAAATTATAATCTGATTTATATTTATACATTTCTTTCTTCTCAAAATCTCTTTAAATCCACGTGCACCACATATTGTCCCTGTCCTATTATCTAAGCATGAGTCTAGAGGTCTTTGCGGCTAATTTTTATTTTCTCTCTCTTTCTTTCTCTCTCTGTCCTCTGACACCAGTGGAGTTGCATCTTCCATGCGGTTTCCAATCTCAACTAGCAAAGAATAAGGCTCTCGACTCTGCAGGCCGAGAAACTAACCTTGGCATAATGAATGACCTGCAGCTTCGGAATGCCTCTGGAATGCCAAATGACCACGGCTCCATGCCTCTGGAATGTGGAATGGCCCCCGCATTAGCCAGGTGACCCACAGCTGCACTCCACTGGAATGAGAAATAGATTCTGGCTCCTAGAATACCAAATGCCTGCTCAAGGAACAACTAGTGGGTAAGCCTCCCTGCTGAAGACGAAGAAATGGTAGTGACTGACTGGGCCGCTCTGCGATAACTACCTGCTAATACTGATAACACCCGACTCTCAGGCAGGGCAACTTCTTTCAACCACCTGCCGAAAAATATCTGACCCTCCCCAAATCAGAGAAACACAGCTCTTCCCATGGGTAGAAATGTGCTCCCCTCATTTTGTGCTTCCTATGCTTTGCCTAAAAGAAGAAACAGAAATCTTATTTCCAAAATTTCCATTTTCCCAGTGCATTAATTTGGACTTACAAAGCGTCGTAATCCCTTTAGACAGCATCGGCATCTACAAAGTCCTATTCAGAGAACGCTGTTCCCCAGTGAGGGCGCCTCAACCCTTCCTGGAAGTCGCCTGCTAAGGAGAAAAGGTGTAGGGATATTGGTATCAATCATACTCAGTCACTGGGATTTTAATGATTCTCTCTCTGCCTTTTTCCTTCATCATCTTCCCCCCCCCCACCAATTGCCATTTCTCAGTGAGTATTTCTTTTCTTTTCTTTTTTTTCCCCCTTTCTCTTTTCCATTGCATTTCAATACGCTGATGTTAAAAGGAGGATTTGCAAACTGAGTATTAAAACTCCAGGGCACTACATCTGTAAAATCTATAAGACGATAAGAAGATAAGAGGCCAGACCCACCGAAAGCTTCCCTCCTGGTGCCTGTGGAACTTGCAGGCTGGTCTATAATACCCCTAAGCCAAAGCAATCTGCCCACCTCCTCCCCACCCCACCGTCCCTGCCTAATGCAGGCAGATAAACTTAGCATTAAAATTCCCACACTTTGGCAAATGAGTACCCAGGAGGCTGCTGACTCAATCAGGGCTTGTTTTACTTACAGGGTAGTACTGAGAAAAGGCCATAAACTCCAGCCTGACAGATCTGTAATGCTCATTTCAATATGCTTCCCTGTGTGCGGGCTTGCTGATGAACTTTCATATTCCGCCAACAAAATATAACAAACATATTAACGACGTGTGGTAAATTGCCACTGGATATAGTGGGTCCTGATGAAGGAAATAGTTGCGAGTAAATGAGATTGTCTGGCTGCCTGATACCACTTTGGGGTCCAAGATGCTGCACTGTCCTGGAGGGATGTGGGCAGAGGAGGACGGGCCGGGTCAGCTGCAGAGGGACGCGGATGCCCTTGCCCAGGGCAAATGGGGCGTTGGAAACCCAGGGCGACAGAGTGTCAGAGCGATGGATGAGGTCTGCCTAAACTCATTAATGTAATGTAGGTTAAAATCAAGAGCCAGAGAGGGGATGTGAGGAGCCCAAAGCTGCACAGCAAGTATGCGGTGCTTGAATCACAGCCCAGTGTTCTTCTGGTTGGTGGATTTGATTTATACCAGAAGGGATCTTTAAGAGAGTAGTTGGACAAAAACAATATAAGGGATATTTCTGTGACCCAAGTAGGTCCTGCATTCATCACTAGCAAAGCACACCTGCGGACTTCTTTAGCCATAGTGCTGGACCGTTCTTTGGGGTGCATTAAGGGACAGTGAAGGGTGATTTAGGGGAGTCTGTGGTAGTTTTCTTTTCCTACTGCAACCCCCAAAGGACAAGTGTAATTCCCTTACAGTTGTCATAGATTGCCCTTATAATTCTGACTTCAGTTCTCACGTCCCCCCCTGCTGCCCCCCCCCCAAAAAAAACCACCAAGCCATTTTCTGACGCCGCGTGGGTGTTCTATGATTCTACATGATTCTGACGCTGTCCACCCGGAGACAGCATCAGAGTCCACAGACTCCAGCTTAACCAAGTCCTCAGGCCCACAGAATTCCTCTCGACTTCAGATGCCAGTCCCATGTCCAGCCTGCTACCGGTGCTGCTTCTTTTTTATTTTATTTTATTTTATTTTATTTTATTTTATTTTATTTTATTTTATTTTATTTTTTATTTTATTTTATTTTATTTTATTTTATTATTATTATTTTTTTATGATAGTCACACACACACACAGAGAGAGAGAGAGAGAGAGAGAGAGGGGCAGAGACACAGGCAGAGGGAGAAGCAGGCTCCACACACCGGGAGCCCGACGTGGGATTCGATCCCGGGTCTCCAGGATCGCGTCCTGGGCCAAAGGCAGGCGCTAAACCGCTGCGCCACCCAGGGATCCCTTTTTTTTTTTTTTAATAAATTTATTTTTTATTGGTGTTCAATTTGCCAACATACAGAACAACACCCAGTGCTCATCCCGTCAAGTGTCCCCCTCAGTGCCCGTCACCCAGTCACCCCCACCCCCCGCCCTCCTCCCCTTCCACCACCCCTAGTTCATTTCCCAGAATTAGGAATCTTTCATGTTCTGTCTTCTGACCGACTGGTCACTTATCTCAGTGTACATGCAAGGTTTCACGTTACCAAGAAGATTTTGGAAACTATTTTCAAATAGCCATAGCATAAAGCATAATTGTTGTTGAAAAACTCACTTATAAATTTTTATCTTACTTATATCTATTTAATTCGTTGTTCTTAATTACGTTTAGATTAGTCATGAAATTTTCATGAGACAGTAAACAGCTAACCATCGTCTTAAATTATCTTTCTGGCTGATAAATTCTGTAACACAGATAACATGAGCTTATTTGACTTCTAGTAAGCCCAGGGAAAATGCAAGTATTATACCTAATGCTGATAACTCTGAAGACATGCCTATTTTAATTAAACCAACAAACTTAAAATGGCTTTTATTTACCAAAGATTATCCTAGATCGCATGAACTTGAGAAACATTTGGGTTAGTTTTTTTGTTTGTTTTTTTGTTTTGTTTTGTTTTGTTTTTTGTATTTCTGAGAGTACAAGATGCAGATCAAGATGTTATAGGTTTAAAAAAAAAAGATGTTATAGGTTTTGCTTTAAAATTTTAGCCATGGGAGATCTACAATAATTCAAAATTCACTAGTTTATAACAGAACAGTTGCCCCCAAGTTGTGTTTCTGGCAGATGGAATAAGTTAAGGTTCTCTGCTCAGATGGTTGAAGTTTTTTACTAATATTTGTGGGAGAGACTTTTAAGATTTTTTTATAGGTCTGGTTTTCAAAATAGCCTCCCCACCTCCTTTTCCTATCTTATAAGAATTACCTTGGTTGCTGGAGAAGACAAAATAGAACACTTTGATGGCAAAAGGCACAGAGAAATGATGCAAGTTCCCCCAAGAAGGACTTTTGTTCTCTAAGCCTAGATCCTTCATAGTATCTGCAAGCTCTTTGGGATGAATAGGGCAAGTTTCCGTATTGGTCAAAAAAGAAGGTGGGCTTTGAAATGTTTCTAGAGTCGCATCCCTGTTCTTACAAAGACTAGATTTGTAGGACAAAGGCAGTTATTCTTAATTCCTCAAAGAAGTGGGTGGCAACCAGAATGAAACCAAGAGGCTGATATACCCGTCACCCATCGGATGATATTATCTTCCATTTGCTTCTTTGTATCAGAGAGGAGATGTTGAACTAAGAGGAAAATCAAAAGTTTCCTGTATTCTAGATTTAGAGCTGTGTGTCTTTGGAATGTTCCAGTAAACCCTTCCACCAAGGCTTCAGGCACCTAGTTTCCTTCTAGCTTAGGGAGAAGGCCAATAAATAAATAAATAAAATTCCCCTTAGGCACTAAATACCAGTTTCCAAGTTGACCAACTTGTGACCTAACAAACTACTACAAACAAACCCTTTGGCGTACCTTATCAGGTTTCAGCTGGGGTACACAGGAAGCATTCCTGGCAGCACTGAACAACCTCACAGACACAAAGGGCGACCCCGAAAGAGGGTGGAAGACATACTATCCCCCCAAGATCCAAAGCCATTCCCAAAGGAACCAAAAGAAAGACGCAGACAATCCCTTTGAGATCTGGAAATGGTTGGTAGCCTAGTGGCAAGTGGAGCACAACCCACATCTCTGTCTGGCCATAATTCGGGTGGGGCCCCCACCTCATGGTTGCCAGGCCAAGTTCTGAGGACACAACCATGAGGTCAACAAGAAGGCAATGGCTGTCCTGGGGGGGAAAGGCTGCTCAGCCGGGGTACCTGAAGCCCTCCTCACAGTCACGGTTCAGAGATCTCATTCTTATCAACTTTTTTTTTTCTTTTTCTGCCAGCGTGGATTTGGGGAGGAGGGACAGTGTGAAATTGCAGCTTCGTCTCTTGACCAGTCACCGCAGAGAGACGTCTGGAGCAGGTGGCTTGGGTCAGAAGGCTCCTCCGCAGCCCCCGCGGCCTCCCCCATCCCACCCGCGGGCTGGGGGGCAGCGGCCGCAGCTCTCAGCCGGGGCAGCGCAGCCTGCGAGGGACCAAAGATCCTTTTCCCTCCACCCTCCCCAGCGAGCACCTGCGTGAGGCCCATCGCACCTCCAGGTACCCTAAGGGAGGAGCTTCCCTGCCCTGCTCGGGGCTCCAGGTACCCTAAGGGAGGAGCTTCCCTGCCCTGCTCGGGGGCTCCAGGTACCCTAAGGGAGGAGCTTCCCTGCCCTGCTCGGGGCTCCAGGTACCCTAAGGGAGGAGCTTCCCTGCCCTGCTCGGGGGCTCCAGGTACCCCAAGGGAGGAGCTTCCCTGCCCTGCTCGGGGGCTCCAGGTACCCTAAGGGAGGAGCTTCCCTGCCCTGCTCGGGGGCTCCGCGGCGCCACGGCCACGGCCACGCGCGGGATCTTCCCGGAGGTTGGCCCTGTGCTCGGCCTCCCAGCAAGACCCTACCCCGGCCCCACGCTGCACCCAGCCCTGCTGAAGGCCAGTCCAGTCGGGCTCCGAGTCAGAACCACCTGCCCCGGCCCAGGTTGGGGTCCCGAGTCAGAACCACCTGCCCCGCCCGGTCCGGGTCCCGAGTCAGAACCACCTGCCCCGCCCGGGTCGGGCTCCGAGTCAGAACCACCTGCCCAAGTGGGGGGGGGGGGGGGGGCGGGCAGGCGGCTCCCAGGGCGGGGACCGCGGCCGGACTCGGCAGGTGCGCCCCGCGCCGCCCTCCCCCAGCCCGGGGCCTCCGCAGACCCGCCCGCCTCTCCCCTGTCGCCGCGGCTGCTAGAGGGAAACTGAGGCACATCCAGAACTTTAAGAGTTTGAGCGAAAATAGGTTCAAATGGGGCCGCCTCCAGGGCAGCAGGGAGGAGCTCCGAGGGGCTGTAGGAAGGAGAGGCTTCCAGGCAGCAGGGTGGCAAGAAGGATGTGAGATGAGGCAAAATAGTGAAACCAACATCCTGTGCCAACTATACTTAAAAAAAAAAAAAAAAAAAAAAAAGCAAGTTTTCTATTGCAAAGTTACTCTGCTTTGGGGGCGGGTCAGTGTCTATGGAGAGGATTAATCTACCTGGTACAGATGATGCAATTCCTGATGGGCTGATTTGAGATCCATTTCTGGGAGCACAAAACCCTAATGAAGTCTGGGTTTGGGGTGGTTGGGCGTCAGAAAGTGGTTGTATTTTGGTTCTTTGGTGAGGTTTGGTTTCGTTGACCCTTCATTCCTCCCTCCTTCCTACTCGTTTCTTCCACAAATATCTACCACGAGTCCCAAGAGGATAACAAAACGAATGTGATTCCTGACCTTTGGTGCAATGCACTCAATTAACTGTAGCACCGTGTGAAATGTCTAAATGTCTACTGATAGGCAAGTAAAGGTTATTATGGGAGTCCAGAAGGGGGCTCATGGTATATACCTGAGTGCAGGAGGTATCAGAGACAGCTCCCCCGGGGAGGTGACTTCTAAGCTGAAACCTGGAGCACTGATGGGAGCAAACCAGATTGGGGCTAGGGTGGGCTTGGGGGAGCTTCTGCGAAGGGAGGGCCAGAGATGGAATAGAAATTTAGTGTGGAGAACATCGATTGCGTGCTAAGAAATAAATTAAGATAAATGAGTTCAGAGAGGTAGAAGGGAGCTCTAAGATGAAGCCATGTAATGGACTCAGAATTTATTCTAAGGGCAGAGGCAGTTGAGAGTTATTGAAGGGGCTGACATGGGTGGATTTGTCTTTGGGGGGAAATTATATGGCTGCAGCAAGTACAAAGTCCACTGATGATCATAGTATTTATTGGTCTCATTATATTTTTAAAGTAAATAAACAAATCCATAAATAAGTCAAACAGTGGAAAATGAAATAGCTTCAAGGATACTTTTTTTTTTTTTTTTTGAAGGAGTGTAGAGGCAGAGGGTGGAGAGAGCATCTTAAGCAGGCTCCATGCCCAGGGTGGAGCCTGATGTGGGGCTCGATCTCACAACTCTGAGATCATGATGTGAGCCGAAATCAAGAGTCAGAGACTCAATGGACTGAGCCACCCAGGCGCCCCCCGCCAAAGATACAGAGTAAGTCTCAAAACCCCCAAATTAACCATCTCAGTGGCAACATAGGAGGGTTGCATCTGTAACAGAAGTGGTAGATTTTGAGGGAAATCCAAAGCTCTGCATGTGGTAGTTGCACAACATGTATTGCGCCAACGATCGTCGGCATTCCGTAAGCGAAGAGCTTAGTGCTGGCTCCAGTCTCTTACTTCATGAAGTTTTTATCTCATGGGAAAGAAATAATTAATAAGAACGGGAGAGAGAGAAGTTGTAAGTGATACAGACTGTGCGCGGCCAGAGCGGCTTAGAAACCTACCGAGACAAAGAGTACCCTGTTCCTGTCTAAATGGTGAGTAATGTCAATCTTTAAAGCAGCCAGAGAGGTTTGGATGGATGCGAAATCTCAGGATGAAATGAAGGAACTGGATCATTAACTGAGCTACGGAGTATCCACCACACACTTGAGTACTAAGAATGAGTGATCTATAACGCTGTTCATTTAGAAGTAAGCATTTTTTAAATGTTACAATTCTTCCAAAGTTTACCATTAGGCTGGCCTCATTGGCTGGTATTAGCTGAGGTTTAAGTCCAGCTATAATATGTGAACAGGGCCAATTAAAAGAGTTTGAGAGTCCGTGTGGGATGAGACTACAATGTCATGATAGGTGAGTAGAAGATTTCTAGAAATAGCTCATAGAAGATCAGTTAGGGGCATATTTCATGTGCACAGATTCAGTGATGATCTATTTATCAGCCGTTTAACAGGTCAAAAATATTTACTGACTGCCTACCCCATGCGCCTGATACAGACTTTTGGGCATGAAGATAAACAGTATTCCTGCTTTCATGGACTTTTTAGCCTAGTGAGGGAGACAAATGATAACAGAATAAATAGCAAAGGATGCAGTTGGAGACAATTCTAGGAAGAAAATAGAAGAATAGGCTGAAGGTGGAAGATGTAGGGAGAGGTATATGGCAGTCATGAGAAAGCACTACTCAGATCTGCAGGTGTCCTCCGACATCCATCACCCCCTTTCCTATAAGGCCGCGCCTCCCAGGGGCTGTGTCCCATCAGTGCCCGGGGAGGAATTCTAAGGCTTGGGAGATATTTGAACTTTTTCACAGACAGCTGGGACCCAGGACTCTCCCATGGCCATGCCAGACCTCCCTTCCCATTCCAACACAGCTTCTGATGCTCTTCCCAACCTTCTTTCCTTCCCTCGCCTTCCTTCGGAGTCAGGACTGCGCTACTGTGATAACTCTCCCAGCTTTTCCTGGGAGGATCATTCCCCGTTTTCTCTCACAAGCATTCCCCTCCCCCCAGGTAATTTTTTATTTTATTTTTACTTTTTGTACATTTAGTTCTGTCTTGGTATTTGCTTCTTAGAGGGCACAGTCTCTTTCAGGGTCCTCTCAGTGAACAGTGAACGTGGAGAGCGAGATCTCTAAGAGATATGATATTAAAAAGAAACAAAGCACTAAAGGATGATAAGGATGTGGGATAAAGGTCTAAGGAGGAAATAGACCAAGCATAGGGAAGAGCTAATGCAAATGTCCTGAGAAAGCATGAGTGAGCGACAGAGAGGCAGCCACAGCCGCTGTGGCTGGAGCAGAGGCTGAGTGGGGGAGGATGCTCTCAGATGACCGTGGTTCGGGGCGGGCATGGGACAGCAGGCCGCAGCCGCCTCCGCTGTCTGAGCCAACTCCTGTCAGGTGGCTGCTGGAGTTAGATGCCTGTTCCGGTTTCATTTAGCTTCAGAATTTTAAGATGACAAATCTGAACCAGAGGAAAGAGAGATGACTGACAAGTCATGAGAATAATCACAGTTCAGTCTGCGGTCAGGCTTGAAGGTGCAGCGCCCGACGGCAGCTGGAGGGAGGCCCAAGGTGTTGTCGGCGCGTTGGCTTTCCTCTGTTACCCGTATCCCTCTGTTCACTAATTACAAAGCAGAATCTCACCTCTGGGGCTGCAGTTCGGGGGCCGTGACCTGAGTGTAGCTGTTCCTCCGTCCACTGCAGCCTGTCTTTTAACCACCCTTTGATTAATACCGTGAATGGGAGGCTGGCGCGATTGCAGGACCAAGTGATTGTAATTTCAGGACTCCATGTCCATTGCGAGGTAGATAAATAAGTGGAGGGTCTGTTTCCTCCTCTACATGTTCTGCACCTTAACTGACTGAACATCAAATGCAAGTGCTGGAGAATCAGTTGAGAAACGAAGGGCAATGGGGTGTGTGCCTGCAAAGCTATATTTGCATCTACCCAGGTCTTTATATCTTTGCAGTAGGCAGACATCCTATCCTTATTACATTTAAGACTTGGTTTCAAAAAAAAGACTTGGTTTCCTCTTCCATAAAATGAAACAGAAATAATGCCAGACGCTCTTGTCTCATGACAAAGTTGTTGGGATATCCGGTGGGGCTTAAATAAGAGAGTACATTGCAAATGCATAGTATCTTCCTTCCCCTAACTCCAAAAGAAAGAATCTCTTTCCTCACTCACTTATTATAGATTTCCACTTCCTAAAGTGGATTTTGTCTTTGTCAGTCCTTTTTCTTGGTATTAATCCTGGCATTATTTCCTGGTATTATGATGAATTTGGATCAGAGTGAATTAAAATTTACCCAGGACAGGGGTTAAAAAAATAGAAGGAAAGGGGGTAAAAAAATAAGATATAAGTAGGCTGGAAAAAAAAGAATATTCTCTTTGATCTTCTTTGAGGTCCTCCAGGAAATATTTTAAACTGTATAATTATCTATTACAACTGCACTATATTTCCTTAAATGCAATTCTATGGCAAGATTGTATCATGTAAATTCAAGTTTTATGAGTTACAAATAAAATTACAAAACAGATGGGAAATTATTTTAGAATTATAAGAATGAGAGCCATTGCTATATTTGGAGCCGCTATGTTTGACGGTAAATTTTAGACTTTGAATCTGATAATAAGTTCATGTCCAAGCCCTTCCACTTAATCATTCTGGAGATGTGGCCACCATGAGGAGTTTCCATGAGGAAACTTAACCATCAGTTCCCTCATGAAAGAGAAAATAATATAAATTTGCCTACTTTCCAAGTTTGTAATGAAGATCATAACTTAACACGTGAGCTGCTTTGAAATCATGAATCTTTGTGTTGGCGTGAGCTGTACATATAGACACATACATAAAATCCTGGAGATATTCTTGACACCTTCCTTTAAAGAGTTACGTATGTATTGTGTTTTTTAGTGCTAGTTTTGTTATTTCCTCGTCTTTGTTATGTATTCAGAACTACATATCCTACATATGCTGTTGATAATAAATGGTCAGCATCCTCACACGCAGATACACACACACACACACACACACACACACACATCGATAGCTACTATTCACATGTCCAAGGCTATTATTTGATAGTTATGACAGAAGAAAGAACAATTCAATAAGAAAGGAGCCAAAGATGCCCATGGGAAGAAAACCATGAAAAGTGATGGAAAGGTGGGTGTCTCCCAGGATTTGAGCATAAAGCATGAAAGCTTTGGCTACCAGGTGCTGTAGTTTGAATGTTTGTATCCCCCACAGAATTTATAGGCTGAGCTCCTAATGTCTAATTTGATGGTATCAGGAGATGGGAACTTTGGGAGGTGTTAAGTCAGGAGAATGAAGCCCTCATGAATGAGGTTGATGCTCTTCTAAGAGAGACGCCACAGAGCGCCTGTCCCCTTCTGCCGTGTGAGGACACAGTGAGAATCCTGCCACCCTGAAGAGGGCAGCCCCATCCTGGACTTCCAGCCTCCAGAACTATTAAAAACAAACAAACATTCCTGTTGTTTTATAAGCCACCCAGTCTGATGTATTCCATTATAGTAGCCCAGACAGAGTAAGACACCAGGAGCCAAAATTTGATGCAGCTCTGGAGGAGAAGGGGTCTATCCTCCCACCCCTGTCCTCCAATATCTATTCTTCACTCATTGCCATAAAAAAAAAACCCACATTATTCTGTCAGTAACATAAGGGTTGGTAAATTTGGGAGCATGCAGAGACACTCCCCTGGCAAGAACACAGGCTCTGGTGGAGAACAGCAGCAGAAAGCAAGGCTTGTCTTAGTGCAGGTAGCAGTGGAAAGAACTCAGGAGTCTGAACAAGAAAGGAAAATGATGGAAGGTAGCATATGGGATGAACGTGCCCCTGGACTACTCTGTGTGCACATGTGAGGCACCCGTTTGAGGAGCCCCATTTTGAGAGTGGGGCTTAACACTAATACTACTTGGGTGATATTTATCAATTCCATAGACTCAACGTCTACACTTCAATATAATGCATAGGAAAAGCAGTACAAATGAGAAACAGAAAGATGCAGAGAAATAGAGGGAAGAGCGGAGAAAGAGAGAATCATGGAAATTCAAAGAGGTAGGACATTAAGAGGGTGACGACAATAACAAACACTCCACATTTACCAAGTGCCAGGCAGTGTCCTAAATTTATGTATTATATTTAATTATAAAAATAATATGTATGCATATATTACTAATATATAATATGGAATTATGATACTGTGTATTATGTTGTCGGGTATGTGTGTAGACACAAACACACACAGATGCACCTATGGGCACACAATCATTTATTTCTTACGACATCCCTCAGGTAGGTAAGTTGGTATTTATATGATATCCTGCCTCTAGGAAGATGAAGCAGGAAGAGGTTAAGTGAACTGCCTAGGGCCCTACTGCCAGTGCATAAGAGAGCTGGGGTATGAATCCCAGAAGCCTGTCGCTTGGAGTCACACTGCAAATCATTGTACTCTGCTGCTAGGGTTCAAATAAAAGGGTTTCCATTTTGTTTTGTTTTGTTTTGCTTTTAGTTGGATCTTAAGAGATGAGAAATGGAGTGATGAGGGGCTCATTAAGCAGAAGAAATACTGTGAGCAGGAGTATGGGGGTGGGCAGCCCAGTATATTATAATACAATGGTGGTGGGTAATGATAAATGGTGACTTATAGGCTATCTAGGACAAATGGTCTGAAAACTCAGGATCTTATTTCTCAGCCTGTCGTCTGAGACTCAAGGGATTACATCATAGGGTAGTAGAAATTCCAGTGATGAAAAATTTCACCAGTCCCTCCTTTAATTACAAAGGATGCGTTGGGAGCCATAGGGACGTATAGCAGAAATAGTCATCTATGATAGCAAAAACAATCATGTATGACAGCTGTCGCTCTGCAGTTGTATCTTTTCACGTTTGAATTCCCCGTGGCAGTGGCTCTGGACAGACCCGGAGCACCCAGGCAGTAAGGGTACCTTCCAATATCTGAGGTTTCCCGAGAGATCAAAGTCCTGTCCAGCATCACCTCTCTTCTGCCTGCTGCGCTGAGGATTCCCTGCAATCGTTTGTCCTTGGTCAGAGGTTGGATCCTCTTCTTTCTCATCCCCGAAGCATAGGGCCTAGGACTCTGAGGCAATATGACAGCATTTGAGTCGCCAACGTTCCAAATGGTCCCTCTCTGTGGACTCCTTGTTCTCACACTTTCTGGGCTGGAAATGTCTCTCCTTTGCAAGGGCAGATGCCAAAGACCCAATTTCCTGCCAACTTAGTTAATAAGCACTTATTGATCACTCACTGAGTACAGAAGGCCAAATAACTTGTATTGGAAGATGCGAATGAAATCACAAACATGGTGCCCGTAGAAGTACAGACACTGATGGGAGCAAAAAATCATTCTGGGAACAAAAATAAGGTGGAAATGCAAAAAAGATTCGTTATATTTCATTATAATTCTGTACCATTTCTAATCATGGGACCAAAGGAAATTGTGATAACTAGTGGTTCCTAAATGCTGTTTTTTAGAGAGCAAACATTCAATGTGGAGCCACCAAAGTCAAGAGCATAATATGACCTGTACGAAAACCAGGAGAGGCTTGATCAGAGCAAACACATGTGTACTTCTCTGCTCTGTGGGGAGAGGTAATTATTTCTACATCATTCAAGGGCCAAACTTTACGATTCCTGATGCAGGTCTTCTAAGAGGAAAATCCATAGTTTTATTTTACAAATTCAAGATTACAGGGATTTTTAGGAAAATTCTAAAATGTTCAGTGAAGTGTTTGTGTAGAATGTATGTGTGCAGAGTAATGTGGTCTATAAACCAAGGCAGATTGAGCAAGGGCAGCTTTTTGGAAAAAGTGCATTTTGAGTTTCTTCTTGCAAGTAGTGAAGAGTGTACAATAGCCCAAAGATGAAAGAAAAATTCCAGGAAACATTCCAGAAAATCTTGGATTCCCTACAGGCTGATTTGGCTACAGGGCAGGGTTAGCAGATTTAAATATGTAGGCAATAAAAATTACTTATAAAAGATGTATAATTGCAGGTGAAGGAAGACCTTGAATTTTGGATGCTATTGCCCAATTAATCATATTTACAAAACTAGATAGTTATTTAGAAATTAACACTAGTTTCAAAGTAATTTAGAATGACAGTGAGAGTTGTTTAATTAATAGATTTGAAATTGTTCTGATCTCTTCTGAGAGAACAGAAGAGAGAGAGAGAGCTAAAGAACAAGGCTGTTTTTAAATCATCACAAATAATTGATATCCTTTAGATTGAAACAGAGAAATTAGACCTCTACGGAGGAACGAGTGAGACAGAGTGGTAAGAGAGAGAAATAGGAATGGAGAGACAAAGAAGAGTTTAAAAAATGGAATGGAACAGAGAAAAGGACGAAAGAGGGTGAAATGAGGCGGAGGTGATGACATGTTTAGAAATAAGCTTTGGAAAAGACCCTTGTTCAACGTGTGAGCTAATCTGAGCTTTCTCATGGAGAGAAGACCTATGTGGTATTTTGGAGATTTACAGAGTTAGCACAGAAGCTTTGAAGTTGAGAGGCATGTCTCAGCCATAGTACTGCCTCTGCTTTCAAGTTCACTATTCGAATAATGCATTCCTCCCGGGTGGGAGACTGAGAGAGAGGTCACAAGGTGCTACTAGTGGAAGCCCCACCATGGAGCTTCCAATGTGTCTATATTACCTAAGGCCAAGGAAACAGAGAGTCTCCTCTAAACACTCTGAATCGTCCGCCGTCAACACAGTGAAGGTGGTCAGTTGACTTGAGTGTGAAGGGAATGGGAACCAGGAGGTTCAGGCACTAGGGACTCAGATGTCTAAGACATTAAAATGAAAGCTGGGACACAAGAAGATTTGATTTTGTCACCTTTCCAGTCCTAGGTTCATGCTGTTCTTTGTCAAACCTCAGGTGAAATGCCTGCTGCAAAATGCTCATTACTGAGACACGGAGCCTGGAATCTACATTCTGTGGTGTGTCAGGAAACCAATGTTGAGACCTAGATGTCATCCTTGACTCAACCCTCCCACATCCAGTCAGTCCTTAGGTCTATTTTACTTTGAAAATGTTTGAATTTCTTTCATTTTTTCCATCTTCAATATCTACATTCTTATCCATACCTTCATTGTCACTTGCCTGGATCACTGCAAATGCCTCCTCAGTGTTTTTGTTGTTGTTGTTGTTGTTGTTGTTGTTGTTTTTATTTCTGCTGTCAATTCCCATTCCCCAACCCCTTCTCTATAATTTCTGATCCTTCTGTAGCCAGGATGATCTTCCAAAGTACAAATCTGATCATGTTATTCCTCTGCTTTGCTAACCATCCAATGGCTCTCCATTTGCACTCATATATAAACTCTGGGTACTGTGTAATGGGCCTGCATAACCTGGCCCCTCTCAATGATCTAACTGAGAAATTTAAATTTTAATAGCTTACCCTTCCCCTTGGATCTGTACTCTAGCAGGTTCATCCTCTCTGGGTTTTCTTAAATACACAAAGCCTGGTTTCCCTCCTAGACTTTTGCACATTCTGTTCCCTCCTCTCTGAACACACTCCCTCTTCTCTCTGTATCCTTGCCCTACTCCTGTTTATGTCCATCATTTCCTTCCAAAAGTCCCCCTTGCCCCAAGGCTGGGGTAAGTATCCATGTAATAGTTTCACATTTTGCCCTGTCACTTCTCAATGTGTTTAGTCTCTGTCTTTTCCACATACTCATATCCTTCATGGAGTTCCAAAGTAACAGACTGTGTTTGGCCTATTCATCAGCATGTGTCAGGATTTAGCACAGTGTCTAGCATAGAGTAAGAAATTAACACTTATACATGGATTTAATACATTTCAACCAGGCATTTCACAGATCCTCTAATGTCTTGTAGATAAGCAAGGATTTTGTGTCTAGATTAATAGCTAGTTGAAATGGATGCTAGTTGACATCCCTTAAGAACTCTCCAGGAAAAAAAAAAAAAAATATATATATATATATATATATATATATATATACACACACACACACTCCCAAATGCCAAAGATCATTGTAAGTGGTAGTAACTTTAAACATGTCCTACAAAAAAAAAAAAAAAATGTCCTGAATGTGGAATATCATGGTCCTACAGAGTTTCTGAGCTGTGGTTTTGGCACACTTAAAATACTGTGAGGGAGGAACTTGATGGGATGAGCACTGGGTGTTATGCTATATGTTGGCAAATCAAACTCCAATAAAAATATACAAAAAAATTTTTAAAAATGCTATGCTAGTATATTAACTGAGTAAACTTTAAATTAAAAAAAAAATACCATGTGACCTGCTGGGGAGGGATGGAATACTCATAAAATAGTATAGAAACAGGTTTAAGTTATTCATTTATCTCATTACCGCATGAGTCAACTGGAACAAACAGAACAGCAAGGGCTTTGACTTTGGAATCACTTGGACCCAGATTCAAGCCCCATGTTTGGTACATAGCTCCTGAAAAACCTCAGTTAAGTTGTTTAAACATGTTCAGCCTCCATTTCCTCATATGCAAATAGGAATGAAAAGACTTCCTTCAAGAACTATAGAAAATATGTCTGTATTACCTAAAATAGCAGTCAGCACACAGACTTTCCAAAGTAAATAACTATCCTAAATGAAACTGGAGTGAAATGATGGGACACAGCTTATTTTTTTATTCAATGCATTTTTATCAAGTTTGTATATTGTGATAGTCACTCAACTAGAGCAGAGTGCAAAAATAACTATGCGGTTCCACCCCTAGGAAGCATAGGCCAAAAAGGATGACAGAAATGGTGACCTGATAGCATAGAGTACTGCATGTCATAGATACCATAATGTGAAAAGTGCATTGAAAAAAATTGAAAAGCTCAGTAATGGCAGCTGTTGCCAGGGATATGAGGATATAAAGCCAGCACGCACCACTGGTTGTAGGATAGATGGGTGTAGGCATTTTGGAGAACATTCCAGTTATACCAAGTCAAATTAAGTGTTGGACTGATCTTGCTCTTCAAGTCTTAGCTAGGTATATATTCAAGAGGAATTTTTGTACATGTGTCTAAAAGGATGAGTAAGGGTATCCATTACAGAGTCAGGTGGAAGGAGGTAAGAGCCCCTCCTTGGAGCACTGGGGCAGGTAAAATGTGGCTGATATCAGAAGTCATGAGACACAGCGTTTTAGATATGCAATAGCCACATGGGTGGGTCTGGAAAACAGAAGAAACAGAATGAGGAATACAATAAATTTCCATTTATATATATTAAAAATATATATATATAGTAACCACAAAATGACAACATACATACATGAACTCATATTGACTAAAGGGTACTGGCTTACTACGTTAGATAATTATCTGTGATAAGGAGAAGAAAATGCGGATACGTGGGAATAAAATGAATAAAACAAGAGCAGGTCCTTGTAAGGACAAATCATAAAAACTTGTCATGAACCGAGGAGTATGTGTTAGCCAGCCCTGTCTACTATGGGGGAGAAAAGTGATAGAGAACACATAATTTTTCTCAGAGTGAAGGGAAAAATGCCACGAAATAGCATTCACTCTTTTAACAAATATTTATTTTTGTGCCTAGCATTATTTGCTAAGAAAAGACAAAGAATAAAAGAATCCAAATGGGCCTGAACCTAATGGTGCTTAGATTTTTTTTTTTTTTTTTTTTTTTTTTTTTTTTTTTTTTAGTGGGCAGGCAGGTTGTAAAGTACACAGATTAGTACACACGGACACATCATGTGGCAGAAATGCTATGGAGAAAAAAGAAACCGAGGTAAGTAGTTAAGTGACTGGAAGGAAGAGCAAGGAACACTTGCAATAAGGCCAAGGAAAGTCTGGAAAGGTGCCATTTGAGCAGAGGTGTAAACAAAGTCCGGGAGAGACCCTCCCAAGATCCAGTTGTGGAATAAATGGGTCCTGGTACCAGTTTCAACATGGGGATGATTGTTCTCCCTCCCAAAAAGTGATGCTCCAACACCGGGTTGGGTCCTACAGTTCCACCCAGTTCCGACACTCTTACCTACCAGGAGTTAGTGTCAGACCTCACAGGTTAAGAGGTCAGTCCTACAAGAATGCCCCTCTCTCCACCCTACTCCCCGCTTCAGACTCCAGTCACAAAGCCAGGTTATCATCTCCTGACCCACTGGCTGTAAATCCGAGATCCCCATGACGCCTCCTTGGGCTCAGTTAATTTGCTAGAGAGGCTCACAGACCTGAGAGGAAATTTTACTTACTAGATCACTGGTTTATTATAAAAGGATGTAACGCAGGAACAGCCAGATGGAAGAGAGGCACAGGGCAAGGGATGGGGAAAGGGCATTAACGCTGTCCCTGTCTTCTTCAGGTTAGACATCCTTGCAATTTCCCCCACATTTTCTACTTGGAAAGCTTCCCAAACTGAGTCTTTTCAGTTTTTGTTGTTGTCCTTGTTTATGGAGGCTTCATTACCTAGGTAACAATCATCTCTTTTCCAGGGGTATTTTAGGGGTTGGACTGAAAGTTAACCCCAGTGGCAACCAGCCCCCATCCTTAGGTACTTTCCATAAGTTTCCTCATTAACATAACAAAAGATACCTTGATCATTCTCGTCATTTAGGAATTTTTAGGGTTGTGGGAGCTCTGTGCTAGCATAGGGGATGTCGGGCAAATACATATTCCTCATTATAAATCACCCTGTCACAGGGAACAAATAAATGCAAGACTGCTGAGGCAATGATGGGTGAACAATGAGTGACCTCATGGTCTTCAAGCCAGAAAGAGGCCAACATGGCTGAAGTGAAGGAACAAGAACCGTGTGGAAGGGGAAGACAAACAAAACCCATGAGCCAGACCATGTGGGATCTCAGAGGGCAAAGTTAGGCTTCCTGAGTATGGTGAGAAGCCAGTCACAGAGTTGGAGCTGGGCGGTACATGGTTTGACTTCTTTTTTCACAAAGGCTTCCTCGGGCTGCTCTTGGGGATCCTTTGGGGACAGCAGGGTCAAGAACAGAAGCAGAAACCTCAGGGAAGAGACTCTTCCACTCATCCAGGCGGGAGATGATGGTAGCTTCGTTGGAGTGTCACTAGGGCTTCAGTGGAATGTTTCTATTTTTCCTGCAGAGCAAGTTCGGGAAGGGACCTTGTAGGATAAGGGACATAATTTGAACTGCCTCAGTGATATGAACTTCCAGGTGACTCAGGGCATATGGAAAATGAAGGAGGGACGGAAATACAGATGCAAGAAAGACCGAGGCCAGATTAGGAAGGGGTGAATGGTGAATTGATAAACTACAGGGTTTGGACTCTTTCCTGCAGAAAATGGTGCCACTGGGGGAACAGACTGATGCAGACCTCAGCTTTTATAAGATAATTACAGGAGCCTCATAAGTGATGATTTAGAAGCAGCGGAAGGCAAGAGGTGAGCAAAACTTAGACTAAAATCATAGCAGTTCACGATGATAAGAAAAGGCATGTTCATGTAATTAAGTATCTGAGGTGCTTAAGTGTTCTGCATAATGGATATGATAATTATACCCACCACACTGGTTTCTTATACTGTTACATGAGTTAGTGCACAGAAAGTGTCTAGAATAGGATCCGACACGTGGTAATCCTCCGACAAATACTAGCTCTTACATCAGTTGTGATATTATTTCTATATGCCATTCTGTGTACTAGTCCTATTCCTAGTGTTCGGCCTGCAGAAACTACACAGAGTGTACAAATGTTGGGCATTTGATTGGGGCAGAAAGTATCAAAGGAGCTAGTATCTCAAATAAGCGTAGCAACAACCCCCAAAGCTGTATTGGTGGCACATATATGCACGGGGCGGGGGTGCTCTGGGAGGATCTGGAGAGGAGGGAATAACTTGGAATAAAATCATGTCAAATGTTTGGCGGGGGAAGGAGGCTTTGAGAAGGCAACGTGAGAGCAACACGTGGCGTGGTATGACGTTGAACACATGGGCTTCGGGACCTACTGGCTGCGGCCAAGTACTGGCTGCGCCGTATCCAAGCATTTTAGTTTTTGGCAACGTCCTCCCTTTCAACCTCAGTATCCTCATCTTCAGAATTATTTCACTTCCCTTATGTCTCTTGTGATAGATCTTATGTGATTCATTCAGGATAACACACACACACACAGGTGAAATGCTTGGCAGGTTCCTTTAAGGGAACGAGCAAGATTGTTGTTGTATTTGCTTATTATGGTGATTCAGCCAACTTGTCTGCAGAGCACTGCCAGGTTCCACCCACTGATTTCTGTGTTCCTTTGAATGCTGCATCTCTTGCCCTGTGAGAAGGGCGAAACCTGGCCTGACGTTTGCATTTTGTGTCCTTAGTTTCCCACTGCCTTACCTCAGTATCAAAAAAAAAAAAAAAAAAAGAAATCTCTCTTAAGATGTAACGTTGTTAAAAAAAAAAAAAAGATTTAACGTTGTTAAGAATAGCTGCCCCTCTTATCTTAAGAATGTGACATTTTTTTAAGCAAAATTTTTATCTTGAGAATGTGGCATTTTTGCATGATTCGCAAACTTTCCGATTGGAAGTTGCTCTGTAGCGTTAGCACAACATGCAGCACTGGCGGGGCAGGGACCCAGCGTCAATAGCCTAGATTGCTCCTGAGTCAGAGTATCCTCTCCGTGTGTTGCGATGTTCAGAGATTCCACTGGGCAGATGTTTATGAGTGACATATGGTTAATTGGACATCGTTTTTATTAAAGATTTTATTTATTTATCCATGAGAGATGCAGACAGAGAGGCAGAGACCTAGGCAGAGGGAGAAGCAGGCTCCATGCAGGGACCCGACGCAGGACTCTATCCCGGGACCCCAGGATCATGCTCTGGGCTGACGCAAGGTGTCAGCCTGGCCCTGCTGAGCCCCCCAGGGATCCCCAAGGACAACTCCTTTTAAGGCAACAAAGGTCAGCTTCCCTGATCTTCCTTCCCTGCCCCTCTGTCTTTTCACATTAAGACGGACTCAGAGCATAGCTCTGCCCAAAGGAACATCCGCATGTGACTATTAATGGGATGTTAAGAACTACGGTTACAGAGGGTTAGAGGGAGCTTTAAAATATTTAGTTTGACTCATGGAGTGTTGTGCCATGGAAGCTTAAATGACCCCTCAGGTGAATAGTTTACTACCTTCGGAGGCCTCCTAGCCCAGGTTTGGGCAGCTACGACTGCTCAAATATTATTTTATCTTTATACCAATCTTAAAATGTGTCTCCCTGTAGCCTGTACCTATTTGGTGAGACCCGGAGCTCTATACCTCTTTTACCTGAGCCCCTCAAATATTTTAAAACTCTGAGCACATTGTCCCGAGTCAGTCATTCCTTAGGTTTCTTGCTTGGCTTCTCTCACGCGACCATCCTGTCATTTTCCTCTGAAATTATCACTCATCGTGTTCTTGGGCACTATTATGGGCACGAGACTGAGTGATGCTCAGGTGACACTCATCCACTTCTTTCAGTTACCCAGAGGAGATAAGGAAGCAAAGGCAGGCAAGGAACCTGTGTGAGCTCGTACAGCTCGTAGGGCGCATGTAGGATCCCATCCAGGCCTCCCTGATGTGGAGCACATGCTGCCAACAAATAGGCCACGCGGCCTTCCCTCTCTTTTCGCAACTCCTTATGCAAAATTCAAAGCAGAAGCACAACAACAGTAACAATAGTCCTCTTACCTTTATGACTGACAATAATCGCCGAGATTTATAGAGAGCTAACCCTTCCAGAACCTGTATTCTATTAGCTCCTCCATCTTCAGAGTAACTTTGAGGTTCTCATTCTCCAACTAAGGAAACGAAGGCACAGAAAGATCGATCAAGTAACTTCCTTAAAGGTGTGTAGCTGCTAAGTGGGCAGATACTAAGATTCGGAGCCTGGAAGTCCACCTTGTGAGAGCCTTCTGCTCTGAAGCATTATGCTATCACCTAAATCCCCAAATCTTGTGTTATCCCGTGGAATGCAGTCGGAGGCGACACAAGCTTGTGTCAGCAATGTCTCCCTGGTGCCTACTCACCTAGGTGATATTTCTGTGTGTGCGTGTGTATGGGCGGCGTGCACGTGTGCATGCGCTTTATTCCATAAAAATCCCTCAAGCTCTTAAGCCCTGACTTCCCCACACTGCAATGGTTCACAGGCCTACCATTGTCCCTATCAGAGGCCAGATATAGGGATTCAGTCCATTGACTCCACCTGATGAGACCTGTTTTGTTCTCTCATTGATCATTCCATACCCACTTTCTAAACTTTGTGCCAATTACTAAAATGATACACACATCGTCTAGCCCTCATCTAAGTCGTTAGCAAAATCCTTTTGCACAAGATTGAATTTACACATCCGGAGGGGAAGAATCTCAAACTTCCAGGAGGATCTTTATTCTTTAAGCGTTTGACAAATTTATTAAGCAATACCGGGCAGCTGGCATCATAGTAGCGACAGTAAATGCAACTTCTTGCGAAAATAAACTCTATTTCCTCCTGGCATTTGTGGCCTACAAGTGGAAGAAATATATTAATCAGATAGTAATTCAAATTAATGATACGTATCCCGAGAAAGCAATGCAGGATCTGTGGGTCGAAAGTTGTTCCTCTGTAGAAGTGATGGTCACGCGGAGATTTCGACAGTGACCTGGGTTGACTAAGTACAAAGCGAGGAGAAAGGCAGGCAGCCTTGGTAACAAATTTTCTCTGGCAACAGGTGACTTTAAATTGATAGAGCCATTGTCTTAAATAGGATGTGGAATTGTTGAAGACGGAGCATTTGCATTTGAATAAACCTTAACAATATTCTAGTTGCAGTTGTCCAACCCCGTACTTTGTGTGGTGCAGGGATATGTCATGATTTAATAGTGCCTTAAAAAAAAAAAAAGTTCTGGGACTAAACAACATGGAAAACGCTGAGTGAATCAAAGTTGAACCTGTTTCTTAACTGCAGATCTTTTCAGATCCTTTAATACATTTAAATATATTATGACTCTCTGTGAGGGCATTTTAGAATACAGTGTTTCCTAACTTTATTTCAGTGATATTCTTTTTTTTTTTCCTATGCCACACCTCTTAATTTTCCCCCCCCCCAGGTTTCAGAATAGTTTGGGAAACCTCCATCTAGTTTAGCCCAACCAACCCCTTAACCCACACTGCTTAAAGCCTCTCTTAAAACATCCCTATCAAATTATGACTGAGTCCTTGGATGACTTCAATGAATGAGAAATACAACCAGTGTTGTTGTTTTTGTTGTGTTTTTTCCAAATACATGAAACACTTAGGACTCTGCCTAATTATCTTAGTCTTGTGAACTTACCTTCATTGTCTTTGCTTAGTGTATTGGTTTCCAGAAACATAGACATGGTCATTTTGTTTTGTGATTCTCAGGAGGAGAACTGTATATTCCAGAGGTGAACACTAGGTTGGGGCAGAACCACTGAAGCCTGAATTAGTCATATTTTATTTTTATAAGAAAGCCACTTGATGCTCTCTCTACAAGTACCATTTTCTAAACCTCATTAATAAATAAAAAATAAAGAGCCTGCATATGAATAAATGATGAAAGTGCCTCCCTTGGTAATTTTTTTTAAGTTTCTGAAAATAGTTCCAGTCTTCATCTACAAACTTAATGCAGTTAGAAGAGCCACTGAAAATGTCATTATGCTGCATGTTTGTTGGTAGAAGTGGAGAGACAGAGGGAACCCTATCACTTGTGATAGAAGATATCTTTGAATATGTAGATCACTTATTCAATGCAGATTATTTACAGTATTTTTCAAGATTGCTGTGGATAGTGGAATGTCAAAAAAGGGCGAGATTTATAGGTGGTAAGTGCGGAAGAATCAGATGGTCTACTAGAGTGGAGCTGATCACTTTAATATGCTAATATATCATCACTGTTTCTAGGATATGCTTCTGTTATTACTCATATATCACATTAAACCATTTACATGTCTTTTTCACTACCAGCCTGGGAGGGTTTTTTGGTTTTGGGGGGATTTTTTTGTTTGTTTTTTAGGTCAAGGCCATGTCTGGCTTAACTTTGTTTTTCTAATGCTTAGCATACCTCCTGATATAAAGTAAAGGTTCAAGAATTGTTCAATTTTTCATTGTAATGAATATCATATTCCAGGAATTGTATCTCTAAAACCCAGTAGAGTTTCAGTCCTGAATGTTTAACAGAATCACTCTTGATGATGTTACGAGCTCAGTTGGTAGGTTGAAATCAACCTCTGTGCGGGAGTATTTAAACCTAGGGGACTGGTAAGTACAGTTGACCCTTGAACAACGCAGGTTTGAACTGCGCGGGTTTACCTATACAAAATTTTTTTTTAATTTTTATTTATTTATTATAGTCACAGAGAGAGAGAGAGAGAGAGGCAGAGACATAGGCAGAGGGAGAAGCAGGCTCCATGCACCGGGAGCCCGACGTGGGATTCGATCCTGGGTCTCCAGGATCGCGCCCTGGGCCAAAGGCAGGCGCTAAACCGCTGCGCCACCCAGGGATCCCCTACAAAATTTTTTACAAAAAAAAAATTTACAAAAAAAAAGCAGTACAGTAAATATATTTTCTTTTCATTATGATTTTCTTAATAAACACTTTGTTTTTTCTAGCTTACATTATTGTAGGAATACAGTATATAATACATATAACATACAAGATATGTGTTCACCAACTGTTTATGTTACTGGTAAGGCTTCCAGTCAATGGTAGGCTATTAGTAGTTAAGTTTTTTTTGGGGGGGGCGGTGGTCAAAAGTTATATGCAGATTTCTGAATGTGTGCATAGGTAGGTGTCCCTAAGCCCTATGTTGTTCAAGGCTCAACTGTAGTACAGATAACACCGCCTCCTCCAGTGGGAAGGTGGTTGTTGACCACTTACCAGCCCAATACTTTCTGTGCCTCATATAGGTGCTTTTCAACTCCATTTCCTTTTCTCTCACTCTTTGGTACAAGCACCTCACAAATTTTGTGGCTTTAGACTCGCATCTTTAGCCTTGGCTGATTCTGTGCCTGACCTTAAAAAAAAAAAAAAAATTTATCCCTGGAGCACCTGGGTGGCTCAGTTGGTTGGTTAAGCATCCAACTCTTGGTTTTGGCTCGGGTCATAATCTCAGAGTCCTGGGATTGAGCCTCGTGTAGGGCTCTGTGCTCAGCATGGAGTCTGCTTGTCTCTCTCCTGTGTTCCTCCTCCAGGGCTTGCACTCTCTCTCATTCTCTGTATCTCAAGTAAATGAGTAAATAAAAATCCTTAAAAAAAAAATTATCCCTGACTCTTTGGCACACAGATGTCTGTCTGTCTCTCTTTATCTCTTTCTCTCGAATTTAGTGGAAGCAAGTCTCATTCAGACATTGGATCTGACTGAAGGGAATCAATTTTGGTTGCAGTCTTGTAAGTAAGACCATAGCAGGGTGCACAGGGAAAAGCATGGATTTCACTATTAGAGTTGGAATCCTCCCTTCACCTCCTTGCTATGTGTCTTTGAAGGAGTTACTTAACCTCACTAATCCTCTGTCCTGTAATCTGTAAAGGAGACAGTAAAGCCAATCACACAAGTTTACTGTGAGGATTATGAGATCATGTATCTAAAATAATCTAACAGAGTGTCTGGTTCCGAATAGGTAGGCAATAAACATAGCTATCTTATTATGCCATGTTTTTCTTTGAGGATTAGAACTGGATCTTCACTCTGTCAGCAACACATCTGTGTTTAAATATGAATTGGAGACAAAGGACCTGGAATAGATGCCAGGCTTTGCCACTTAAGGGTTGCATGATCTGGGCAGAACTCTCTGAGTCTCAGCCTTCCCACTTATGAAAGAGGATAATGATGTCTCATTTGCCTCCCTCACAGCACAGTTGAGAGAATCAAATGATATAACAAATCCGAAAGAACTTTGAAAACAAATATGAGAACACATACCCAGAAGTGGCTTAAAAATGCATGTATCATTAACACACAATTCCACCTTTTAGAAATTTAGCTGAAAAAAAATTGTTGGAGAAGGGATACATGCAGAATATGCATAAAACATCATTGTAGTGGTATTACTAATTAGAAAATTGAAAATAGGCTACATGACGAGAGAGAAATATCAAGTTGATTAAAACACATTCATTAGTACAACGGTCTGCCAACACTAGATTCATTTTATGATAAACTTGAAAGAATATATACAATGTTGTTTTAAAGAAGCTGCCACTGGGTGGTACGATTCTTGGTGACTTTTTTTCCTCTTCTTTTTTGTATTTTCTAGTTACTTTATGACTCATATATACCACTGGTATAATAATAATAAATGTTTTGTAAGAATATTATCAGTGTGTGGGATCTACAACACATTAAGTAGAAAAATGATAATAACAAAGGTCATAAAACAGTGCATAAAGTGTGAAGAGCAATGCCAATGTGTGAGCAGAGAGGTTATGAGTAAAGGTTTTTATATTTTGTGCATCTTGGTCTTATAACATTTCTGCATTGAGTATATATTACTTATATAATTAGGGGAGGAGGACTAAGATACATCAATGAAACATGGGGAATCAATATTTAGGTGTTGTCATTGTTACCATCCAATCAACAACATTCACCATTCAGGTGAATATACCTCTAGAGTGGCTGACACTAAAAGGATACTGTAGAAGGAGCATCCCTTCATCTGCAGAGTCCCATTTGTAAGACTGGACACAACACTTTGAAAATTACTTGATACTTGTTAGTGTTTCTCTTTTTATATTAGTTGGGGAGAGAGAGACAGCCCAGTAAGAAATTGGACATTTTAAGTCAAGTCAATTCATTCATCCCGATTTTTTTAAAGATTTTATTTATTATTCATGAGAGACACACAGAGAGAGGCAGAGACACAAGCAGAAGGAGAAGCAGGTTCCCTGTGGGGACCCCAATGTGGGACTCGATCGCTGGACCCCGGGGTTACTCCCTGAGCCAAAGGCAGATGCTCAACCACTAAGCCACTGAGGCATCCCTATTCTTCCCAATTTTAGAAATATCTGCTATTGTTATACATTAAAGGCAGTGGTGAAGAAGATATGGCCATGATAGTGGGGAGAATTGGCCAAGATGGGGGAAGAGTTAGCTCAAGTATGGGCCTTATGTGGCTACTAAGGAAACGTTCCATACACACTTCCCCAATGGGAGTGGCTGTAGTAGACTGTCCTACTTATATTTTTCTGCTGGAAAGTTCTCAATATGGAGGACCTAGACCCCAGGATGTTAGTTTCTACTGAGTGACACACATCCCTGGATACATCTTATTGATCAAGGTGTTCTAGGATTACTTGTATGCAAATAAAATTCTTGATATAGGTTGTATGTATCTCAGAAATGTAGTCACAGCATTGGCACTGTCCTAAGAGATGATCAAGGAGCTATGGTTGCTGGGGTCCTGGGATCTGTCTCACCTCCTCATTCCTAAGTCTTGATTGTTCAACCCACCATCCATTTTATAAACTACCTCCTTGTCCTTCTAATAAATTAGTCCCCTTTTTATTCTAATGATTAGGTAGTCAGTTTCTGGTGCTTACAACCAAAAGAATGTTAACTAATGAGGTATGTGTCTCGCTCTCTAAAAATAAATAAATAAAAAGCCATCAGTTTGGATGAAGATTTGGATGAAGAGCACGACATCCTTAACTAAGTCACTGATAATGGCCATGAATATGCTTGTCCTTAATCTGCTTTTAGGAAACAGTACAGCTGAATAGAATAGACTTATACTGAATCTGAAGGTGAATTATCCAAAGTTTCCTGAGAAGGAATTGCTATTATGGGAGCTATGTTGTAAAAGAGGAACCAATGCATTAAGCTTAAATCATGATTTGAAATGTGCTTGAAAGACAAGAGGCAAATTCGGTGGCTAGTGAGAGACATAGATAGATTAGGGCCTGAAGTTTCATGAATCTAGCCAAGCAGGTAGAGAAAATTATTACGTTTTGTGGGCAAAACAATATAATATACTTACACACACGTTATATATAAGATATATGTATATATACATTACATATATACACGTATACGTTACACACACACCTTAAAGTAGTAACACAGAGCTAAGCAATGCTTTTTAAAGTGTAAAATATTAGTTAGCATTGTTATAATGTTTCCACGTCCCACACAGATGTTATTTCTACGCCTAATCCCATGTCTATACTAGTGATCTCCATCCATGATTTTTGAGTAGGCCATGACATCTTCAATTATCTCAAGATACACCGAAAATTTATCAGAGATTCTTGAAATGGAATTAAATGTCATACCTGCTAATTATAAAAATAAATGCAGGTATGAGATAGTCTATGTCATAGAAGTAAACTGATGGCTTCTAAATGCTGCTTGTTCATGGAGGTTTGGAACTGCTGATTTGGAAACTGCAGGATAAGGCAAATATATCAAAAGATGCAGGCAGAAAAAGCCATGCTTGTGATGAGGAGAGATTGAGAGCTGGTGACAAAAGCTGTTGAGTTGAGAACACCTTGCCACTTATTATAGTTAAGATAGCTTGCCTTGCCTTGGGCTCTTTATTTTAATGTAGATGTCTAAGAGTGAGTGGGTGATTGAGAGAAATGGAGAGAGGTTATGTGTCTTCACAGGGCAAGATGGCAATTGAATGACTACCAAACCCATCCCCTGTGATGTTAATATATGCACTCATTGTTCCACCCTCTTTTCTACTAACGGTAAACAACATTTGTCACTTGCAATAGACCACTTTTCACTTCCAAACTGATGGTGAACCCACATTTGTATTTCAAATACCAAAGCTCAGGCTGCAGAAGCAGAAGGCCCAGGAAAGATGTATGTGGTGGGTGGAAAGGGAGAGCAGGACAAGGTTCGCATGTGCAATTTGGCAGATCGTTCATAAGTCTGGCCTCCATGACAAGAGATGGCCTAATGCCTCATTAATTCCTGCAGAGATGACGATGATGTATCACCCCCTTTCAATCTGAAACTAAGTAATGCATTAAAAAAAAACCTAATTTGCACATGTTTAATGCGTTCATTAAGCTATTAGTCTTTCAACAACAGATTTAATAGCAAATTAACATTTCTTTTAAATAAAAAAAATATCATCCCCCCAAAGTCCCAGTTAATACAATTATTTTGTGTTTTGAGCAAACAGGCTATAGGAGAAAACACTTGGCACTAAATTGGGGCTGGGAAAAGACCATGTTGAGTTCTTCTCATTTATTATACAATTAGTCACCCTGGGGCATTATTTTCCCTGAATAACAAATATTTCTGGGGAACAAAAGGCCTCCTGGACATCGATGTGAGAAGGTCAAAGACAGAAAGATTTCAAAAGGGCTATTTTTGTGAATTGAATCATGATAAACTAAAATAAAATGGCTTATCCTAAATATAAGGTTTATGAAACAATGGAAATTGACTTTGGTCAACATTCAGACATGAACATTTACCTAACATTCATTTAATTCCCATTATGTGTTAGATACTTGGGTAGATGATGTAAGAGGCTTAATATAAAGGAACAAAAATGGCATGTATTCTTTCTGTCAATGAGGTTTTGTTGAATATTTACTATGTGATGTGTGCCATTTGAGCAAGATGAATAAGTCATGGGCTCTTTTCTTGAAGAAGTTATAGATGAATTTGGAAGAAAAACATGTAAGCAAATTTATATCCAATTTATTAAATCTGAAAAATATAGGAAGAAGCAAAGTGCTTTGAGAGCAAAAAAGGAAGTTCTGACTTCAAAAGGGAGGCTCAGAGAAAGCTCTATGGGCAGAGTGCAGGTTAGGCTCAAACGTTAAGATTGGCCCACATTAGATATGCAGAAATGAGTGTTGGAAAATGCTCTCCACACTGCATGAAAAAAAATGTACAAAGGAAAACATGTAGTGCATAATGGGAAAAATACACTTTGGTTTGGCTTAAGTCTTAGCTTGGGCTATTATAACATAGCACATACCATGTAACAGAAGAGCGTAGCCTTGGCGGCTCCAACAACAAATATTTATTTCTTATAGTCATAGAGTTTGGAAAGTCCAACATCAAGGTGCTGGTGGATTCAGTGTGTGGTGAGAGCTGTCTTCCTAGTTTCCAGACAATTGTCTTCTAGCTGAACCCTCCTGTGGGAAGAACAAGAAGTCTCTTTTGTAAGGGCAGGCTTCCCCGTCATGAAGGCTCCAAACTCATGACTTATTTATGCACCCAGAGCCTCACCTTCTAATATTATGTTGGAAGTTAGGACTTCAACATGAATTTTGAGTTGCATTAACAGTCTACTGAAATTACCCATATTCTTTCCTGCCCTGGATTTCAAAGCATTTTATTATTCGAGTTGGAGCTCCGTTATTCTCTGCAGAAACATAGAAGACATGGAGAGCACATTCACTGATCAGTGTCCACAAATAAATGTCTATGGTGTTCTGAAAACGGGCTCTACCGAGCAACGGAGCTATTACATCCTTGTTGAGAGGAAAACCTTTTTCACTTTCAGTAGTCAACTATCTCAGGGTAAAACAAATTCTAATGTATTTCATTAAATAAATATGAGATTTTATAGCAGTCTAAATAGATATAGCTCAAGGGCATTGCCTCATTTTCTTCTATTCCCACCCTCATCAAATCTCTTATCTGTTTGTATCATCCATAGCACATTATGTGCTTCCTTTAATAGACTATTGTATGCATATATTCTCTCCCTTAAGTATATGCCTTCAAAGGAACCCAGTGAAATTTTAATTTTAGTTTAATAAATTATATTTAAAATTAAAATCTAGAGTAAAATTTGATATATTGGTCAATCTAATGACAGCACCGTGCATTATTCTTTCATTGCCGCATACATACTGCTTTGGTTTGAAGATCCTTAAGTTGTTTGTGAGAAAAAACTTTATGCTGATTGACAACTGCACAATACTAGTTACTAACATTATTCCACGTCTGACGGATTTCTCCCACCATGATATAGTTTACAAATTCCTGGGGTGAACTTTGATTTGTCACCTTGGGAACCAAAGAAAAAAGAAATAAATTGTGAAAAAGCTCAAAATCCATCTTTTTGGGAAAGAGTAAAGAATCAAATGAGTAAATAACATCAACATCAATATTGGATGTCTACGTGCACACCCAAACTTTGGAGAACATCTGTCTTCCTGCCACTAATGATTTTGTTCCAGATGTAATCCAAGTATGTTCGCAAATGGGGAGCAGAGGGGTTAGCACAATTTACTTTGCAAGCAGTTGGTGGTTATAATAGTATTTTTTTTGGTGTCTTTTAAAAAATATATACATTTCAAAAGTGATATGGCACCCTGCACTGATGTGTTGGAAACAACAGTAAAATAAATCTCAAATTGACTTTGGCTTTGCTCTGCTGTTCATCTTCTTAAAAAGAGATGATATTGTGTGATGGGGACAATGTGGGTTTTGGAGTCAGATGTCAGTTCGAAGCCTAGTTGATCAAGGGCTTTTTATATGGTGATATGAACAAAATCCCAGTTTATGCCTCTGAGTTCCTGTATGACCTTGGCAAGCCATTGTTGTTAATAATGGTAATAATAGTGAGAATAACGGAGTATTATGTGTTGTAACTTACGTGTTCTACTAAGTGATTTACCTGGAATAACCCTTTTGTAGTCCTCACATCTGCCCTATAAACTGTGTGTGCTATTAATATTCCAGTTTTGGAAGTGAGAAAACCCAAGACATAGAGAGGAAAGTGATTTGCCCAAAGACCCAGAGTTAGAGTAGAAAAAATCAGATTTTCCAATATAAATTCAGAACTTCAACTCAAAGCAGCCACATTCTGCTGTCTTCTTGATCACTGTGTCTGGGACATTGCAAAGTGCACCAGCTCCTAAACAGCAACAATATTAGTAACAATAATAACATGAAGCACTTTTTAAGTGCTTGCTGTGTAGCTGCCACAGTCCTGAATTTTAAACTGATGAATCCTTACTCTACCCTTTGGGGGTGGATCCTCTTATAGAAAAAGAAGGGAGGCACAAGAAATTAAGCCCTAGGTCATTTGGATGGTAATAAATGTCAGTTTGAAGCCTAGTTGATCAAGAATTGGAACTGAGACATTCTGACTCCTGATACTGCACTTTTTTCAACTGTTAAGGTCCATTTAAGAAAAAAGAAAAAAAATAGAAAAATTTTGTCCTAAATACTTTTTGATTGAGTGAATAAATTTTGCCTTTCTTAGTCCTAATTCCTTATGGCAGATTAGTTGTGATTAATAATAGCTCCCAATTTAATGAAATATATAGATCACAATTTTAGGAAGGTAGGCATCATTATTATTCCCACTTTATGAGGACACTGAGACTGGATAAAGGTTTGGCAGCTTCACCAAATTTACTTATTTAGGAAAGGGTAGAGACTTAAACCTGGGCTTCAGAGGCCAAATGTTCTGCTCCTCACCTCCTCCAAATTGCTTCATGTGAAGCAGGCATGGTCTTGTTGAAAGCTTCTTATTTATTGAAAGTTTTGTCATTACAGACACATGCTCTTCCTTAGACCACTTACTCCTTCATTTATTACAAGTTGGAAATAAATCTATCCAATTCAGTGTGAGGCAGTGGAAGAAGGTAAAGAGCTGAGTCACTGGGATGCTCAGAAGATTTCTAAGAGCCATTTGTAGCCTGCAACATGGAAAATACAGCAAGAGAGACTTGGCACATTGAAATTCAAATGTGTCTTTCTGGCAGCAAACTATCACTGGGTCCTGGGAAGCCTGAGTCTGGGTGAGCTGACGAGTAATGAAGCCCTGCGTCTCATGTCATTGACTCTGGCATTTCAAGCACCACATTCATAACAGAAGATGCAAACTGCTGGGTCCCTCTCTACTTCACTAAATTGAAATGGTTCTGCAGGGGAATATGGCAACAGGGATGAAAGAAAAATAACGCTCCTTTTTCCACTGTGCAAAGAGAAGGTGCTGACAATGTTTATTCAAAAGAGTAACATCTGGAAGTGGTGCTGGAACATGGTGACATTATGCCTTGCCATGCTTCAGGAAAGACATCTAGTTTCTGAGAGGATGAAGAAACACTGGGTTTTTTTGTTGCTGTTGTTGTTGTTTGTTTTGGTTTTGACTGTATGTAATAAGGAAATTTGAGATTAAGGAGAGTTGTCCCATCCCACCTCACCCCCTCTGTGTGGCAGCGTGGACTTTGGTTCCAATTAACAGAAACCCAGATGCAAACTAGCTTAGGTTAAAAAGAAGATGTAAAGGATCCCATGGGGTTACTAGCATCAGACAATGCTGGATGTAGGACCACAAATACTGCAACGAGGATCCATCATTTCCCTCCCATTTGTGTTGTCTCTGCTTCCTCTATCTTGAGTCTCTACTCTTAGAGTTTCCGTTGACCTATGGTTTCAGTATCATCTGGAGCTACTGTTTTCTTAGTTCCAGTCTAGCAAAGAGATGAGTAAGTTTCTTTTCCTAATAGTTTAAGAGAAATTCCCAGAAACAGTTCCAAATCCCTTTCTCTCTGACTTGGCTTGGACCATGTATCAATGCCTGAAACAGTCTTGCCCCAGGGATACAAGGAATGATTCACATAAGCTGCCCTTGGCACTACGGATGGGCTCAACTTCAAAGGGACAAGTAGACTCAAAGTGGAAAAAAGATGTTTGTTTCCAATCTGGGATTTATTTATTTATTTATTTATTTATTTATTTTACAAAAGGAAAGTGAACGGATGCTGGGTAATAAAAACAAACTATGACCAGTGCACCTGCCCTTCTAATAGACCTCAAGGAAATAAAGACCAATTAATTTAAAACCAATCATAGAGCTAAAATAGTGTTTACATCTCATTTAACTGAGAAAATGTAAATGCATGGTCCAGAAATAGGATTTATCCCAAAGAAGTGTTTCCTAAGACTAGCAAAGGTTATTTTGTATTGTAATTACTTTTTTTATTGAAGTGTAATTGACATACAATATCCTGTTAGTTTCAGGTGTACATCATAGTAATTCGATATTTTTTATAGATTGCAAAATGATCCCCATGATAAGTCTAGTTACCATCTGTCACCATACAAAGTTATTACAATTTTATTGACTATATTCCCTATGCTGTAGATTACATCCCATGAATTATTTATTTTATAACTGGAAGTTATAATTCCCTTTACCTATTTTGCTCATCACCCACCCCCACCCCTATCCCCAGTAATCAACAGTGTTTCCTGTATCTATGAATCTCTTTCTGTTTTGTTTGCTCATTTGTTTGTTTTATTAGATTCCACACATAGGTGAAATCATATAGAATTTGTCTTTCTCTGCCTGACATATTTTGTTCAACATTAATACCCTCTAGGTCTATCCATGTAACTGCAATTGGCAAGATCTGCTTCTTTTGTATAGCTTAGTAATGTTCCATTGTATATATGGCACATCTTCTTTATCTGTTCATCTACTGGTGACACTTAGGTTCCTCCCATATCTTGGCTATTGTAAATGATGCTGCAATGAACACAAGAGTGTATTTCTCTCTTCAAATTGATGTTTTCATTTTCTTTAGATAAATACTTTGATGATAATTTGAGTTAATATATAACATCGAAAATGTTAAAAAGAAAAAAAATTGGATTTTCACAATTATTCCTGAGAAACTGGAAGCCAACATTCCGAAGCCTGTGAGTCAACATTCTGGCTTGGCAGTTAATCAGCTAGAGATGAGTAGTTGCCTTCTCCTTTAGCCAAAGACACATGCTCCAGTTCACTATAGTCTCAACTATTCAATGTTGTCTCCTCAACACTGAAGCCCAGTCTAATCACAATGCAGCATATTTGCCCTGTTATTATCCTTTTGGCAGAAATATGTTTCTCTATGAGAAAGGTTAGGGTAGATTGAGTGATTCATATGTATCAAGAACATGGGAGCAGATAAATATTCTTTGGGAAATAAAAAATGATCCTAAAAGTTTAGTAAGTGAGCACTCAATGCACATAATTTCTTTAGATTAAGAAAAGCAGGCTTTTGCTTTTGGGATCTTGGATCAATTTTATTCAACATAATTTTACAGATGGTGAAACTAAGACTATGGATGATAGAATCTTGCTAAGATGCCATGATAAGTAGAGGAGCTGAAACAGTAGGTCTTCATCTCCTGCCTCCCACTCTCCCTGTGATACATACATGCTCACGCACAGACATATCCATGTGCAAGCACGCACACTGGATAAAATTGGGAAAATGGAGGGGAAAACTTTTTATTTATTTAAACTGTAAAAGCAATATAAATATTTACAGAGAAAAAAGAAACCCTCACCCATAATCCTATCACACTAAAACCAAGCGATTGTTTTTCTATCTTTCTTGCTAGCTTTAATACTCATTATTTTTCATCATAATTATGGTATATACAACACAATGCCCCGTTTTACTAAAATTTCTCATAAGCATTTCTTTTGTTATTATATATTGTTCCTCATTATTAAATACACAAATAATAGCCTAAGAACAAATGTGCTATAATTTTTGTTACTATGTGTCCTTTTTTCCTGCATATTTCCTAAACTTTTCTTGATTCTTTTATATTGTCTTACATTCCATTCTCTCTTCCAGTCAAATGCACAGTGCTTCAGGGAAACACACTGTCTCCCCAAGCACTTAGAGAAACCGTGAGTAGGCAAGCTTGGGGAAGTTTCATACTAGGAGTGGGGGATCTTAACCTAGGTTTCAGAAATTCATAAATTAACAAGGAAAAGCCAAAAGGAACACTCCGGATTGGTAGCAGGCAGAGAAGTGCAAAGGAATAATGCTTCTTACTAGGGATAGTTCCGTAGCCTATAGAGGAATTCAAACATATTAAGGCAGTTCCTAAGATTCTTGTAAATGGAAATCCAGAGGAAACTGGAGAGCAAGCATGTCTTGATCTCAGGCTCAAATGATTTGTCCAGCATGCTCGTTTGCACACTTGTTCTTTCTCTGTGTTTTGGCTCTTCTATATTTTTAAGTGGGTTCCATCTATGGAGCCCTGGAGAATGCAACTGCCAGCCTGATTTGCATTCTTCTGGTACCATGACAACCAAGGAAAGAGCTGGTATTTCCATGCAGAAAAGTCCCAGGGAACCAAGACTATGTTTGGTTCATGTAAGCATGCCCAAAATAATTATGGTGGTCAGAAAGAATATTCATTCATTCATTTATTTCATTTGTTTGTGTTAGAGCCATGTCACGTGATCACTTTTATGACCTGAAAGCATGAAAACCACAAGTAGAGAAAAGATAGAGAGAAGCATGCTGGCATCTGTAAATACCGGCTACTACAAATAGCTCAAAACTAAAGTAACAAGAATGAGTTAGAATTCGAGAGGGTAGGTGCAGGCAGAGGATTAGAAATGGGTGGACCATTCAACAGATATTTGAGTCCTTACTGTGTTCTAAACTCCATTATTGAAACAATATACAAGTGAACTAAATGTCAACCTAGCCCAGAAGGAATTATTTGCTTTTGGAGGTGACAGAAGGGGGAAAGCAAGTGCTACAAATTTGGATCCTGAAGGGAAGGGTGTCACCTCTAAGTGCTATGAGAGGCAGTGATGGAGGAGCTCATTTTAGGCTGGGGACAGGTGGGAAAGCTTCATGGGGAAGATGAGTCCTCAAAGTATAAATTAAGTGAATATCTAATGGCACTAATGGGCATAACATTTGGTAAGGATGGGGGAGCGTGTGACCTTAAGTCTAGACTAATAGGAAAAGGCAGGAAGTAAGTCTGGAAAGTCAAGCTGAGACCTATCTCAAGAGAGTCTCAAATGTGAGACCCAGGACATTGAACTTGATTCTTTTTCATTATGAGATGACTTCAAAAGATTTGATCCCACTGCCTTTGGTTTAAAAGAAGAAAAAAGTACGATGTTTAGAAGTTAGAATACATCAAGATGAGGAAACACAGAAGCATTATATATTCAAGAGTACAGTATAAATAACCAAAAATATGAAAATATATTTAGTCAAAAATATGAAAATATATTTAGTCATGCTATTAAGAAAGGGGAGGAAGGGAGAAAGAAAGAGGGGGAGAGAGAGAAGAAGAGAGAAAGAAAGAAAGAAAGAAAGAAAGAAAGAAAGAAAGAAAGAAGAAAGAAAGAAAGAAAGAAAGAAAGAAGAAAAGAAAAAAGAAAGAAAAAGAAAGAAAAGAAAGAAATTTATCAAAAGATTCATAACGCCAGGTATAGCCAAAAGTATGGTCAAACAAGCATCCTCATACACTTTTTCTTTCTGAGTGTAATTTCCTAGAGAAAAATAGAGCAAAAAAGATTAACATTAAATGTGCATATTATTCAAATCAAGAATTTTAATTCCAAGACATTATATTAAGAAAATAGATAAGAATATTAAAGAGAACATTGGCTTATTTTTTTATTTTTTTAAAGATTTTATTTATTTACTCATGAGAGACACAGAGAGAGAGAGATGCAGAGACACAGGCAGAGGGAGAAGCAAGCTCCCTGCAGGGAGCCCGATGTGGGACTGGATCCTGGGACTCCGGGATCATGCCCTGGGCCGAAGGCAGCGCTAAACCGCTGAGCCACCAGGGCGGCCCAGAACATTGGTTTAAATGAGAAAAAAAATCAAACACAGGCAATATATTTAATATTGAGTTATTAATTTAAAGTTTTGAAGATCATTCAATGGGATGCTACATAATATTAGAAGATAATGTGGCTATATGTGCATTTTACATAATGATGAATATGTATATTGAATTTTAAAACTCAAAATTAAATTTTGAAAGAATACATGCCAAACTATGAACACTGACTGTCTTTAGAGCTTGAGGAATGAGAGAATGAAATAATTTTTATTTAACTTTATACACGGTGAGGATTTTTGACTATTTTGTAGCAAGAATTTGTTTCATTTATATTCAACAAAACATGCACATGTAAATTTATCTAAAAGAAAGGAAATTATTAAAGAATAAGTAAACCAGGCAGGAACTGATAACTTGACTGTCTAGAAAAAAGCAGGGAAAAGAAGTAGGAAAACACCTGACTATTGAAGTCCAGCTGATATGAAGGCAAATATCTAATGAACTTGAAAAATAGAAATACTAGTAGAGACAATTGAGGTAAAAATTTCACTTGAAAAAATATGTTTGGCTGATCTATTTGGCAGATATCAATCTATATATAAAATTATTCTATTGAGGAAATAAAATAGAAATATTTGACTATGCAATAAGGGTAGGCTGAGTGTTAGGAACACTGGAGATCTCAAAATCTGACCTTGCAAAATACTAATTAAGCCATTCGGATTCATATTACAAAAGGCACTTGCTATTTAGGAAAGAGTAATCCTGGGGTCCTTTTAAATAGCAAGTGTTTCTAATGCAGCTAGGGAGCAACTAAATTTGCAGAACTTTCACTAACCAGAAGCTTGGCGTGAGCACAGAAGCTACATGAAGCACTGGGTGTTTTTCTGTATGTTGGTAAATTGAACACCAATAAAAATTAATTTATTTATAAAAAAAAAAAGAAGAGCTGCATGAAGAGTCGTTTCCCCGTCCACCCTTAATGCGGGCTTCCATTTGACTGTGACCCCAGGGACATGGTCAGAGTGCAGTGGTAACCCTGGTTGTTGGGCCCATCAGTGCAAATAAAACGGAATGGCTGACATCTATATGGCGCAATTGATCGACACACACTGACACTCTGAATAAATCAACCTTTAAGCCTCCTAAAATCTTGTTTTGTGTGGCATTTTTTACATTTGGGAAAAGCATTTTTGAGGTGTACAGACTTTTAGAAGCTAACACTCTCATAGTTCAATCTCCTTATTTAATTTATTTTTTCAATCTCCTCATTTTATATCTTTAAGAAACAAGTTTAAGGAATTAGGAAACTTGTTTTCTAATAAACTTTTCTAAAAGAATTTTATTTTTTTATTTATGAGAGACACAGAGGGAGAGAGGGAGGCAGAGACACAGGCAGAGGGAGAAGCAGGCTCCATGCAGGGACTCAATCTCGGGTCTCCAGGATCAGGCCCTGGGCAGAAGGTGGTGCTAAACCGCTGGGCCACGGGGGCTGCCCCTAGTTACTGTTATTAAAGGGCTAATTAAATCTTTTCCAAAATCAATCAATCAGTCAATCAATCAATCTTTTCCTAACCAGATACACACACATGCACACTCAAGTATACACTATGGAACGAACAGAACTGCATCCTGAAAATGAAGTTCTCACTGTGTGACTTGGGTTTATTTTTTCTCCCGTTTGGCCCTGTTATCTTCTTTAAAGACCCCCACACACTTCCACTCCTCCAGCAATGATCTATTTGTGTGTAGATAATACCCAATTATCCATTTCCATTTCTAGTATCTCTCCATAAGCTTCAATTATGCATTTCCAATACTCTTAATGCTTCTTTCCGGTTCTGGAGAAATACTGAAGCCAACAGAGAGAGAGAGTTCTAAGGTATCTGATTTTCTGGATTTATATTTGAACAAGCAAAGTCTGCCCTTCATATTCTATATTGGCAAGTGAATTGATACATACTGTTTTTATCTTTAGTTAGAGTTGAGTTTCTGCTATTTACATGGTTGACTGTGCTAGAGTATTATCTAATATAAACATAAAACCATGTAGCTATGTATCTATCTGATCCCAACTAGACAAGTGATAGATACTAAGAATTTGCATTGTACCACGGTGGTCACAATATCTTTCATCCCACACGCTTTTCTGCAATGTAGCTTTGCGATTACTCCATCAAGAGGTAGAGTTTATGTCTTCACCCACTTGAATACAGGTGATTGTTTTGACAAATAGAATATGGTGGAAACGATGCTGTGTCAGTTCTAAGGAAAGTCAACTTTTAGGCAACTTCTTCTTCCTGCTGCTTGGAAGTCAGTCACCACGTAAAAAGTGTGACTACCCTGAGATCACCTTGCTTTGAGTAGCTCAAGCCACTAGAGTCCTCTATGTTATGTTAGAATACTGAGATGTCATGTAAAGAGAGGGAAGAAGAGGAGGGAGGGAAGGAGGGAGGGAGAGAGAGAGAGAGAGAGAGAGAGAGAGAGAGAGAGAGAGAGAGAGAGAGAATGCCAAGTACCACTGTAGTGCTAGGCATGTGCCTTAAGAGCTGTCATCTAAAACGTTTACCTTGCAGCCTCAGCTGTCCCAGTTGTGACAACATGGATCCAGAGACAAGCTGGCCAACCGAGCCCTTTCAAATTTCTGACCCACAAAATCTTGAGTAAAGCCAAATGACTATGTTGTAGTCCAAAAAGTTAGAAAGCAGTTTGTAACATAGAAATAGATTGCCCAGACAAATAATGGGAGGCCAAATCACAAAAACAGGAGAATGTTCAGAATATAAGAGAGAGACCCTTTCATGTCAGTATGGAACATTAAAGAACATTATAGGAATAAATAATGTTATAGAAATAAAAATAGGGCAGCCTGAGTGGTTCAGCAGTTCTGTGCCGCCTTTGGCCCAGGCCATGACCCTGGAGACCCGGGATCGAGTCCCACATCGGGATCCCTGCATGGAGCCTGCTTCTCCCTCTGCCTGTTTCTCTCTCTCTCTCTCTCTCTCTCTCTCTCTCTCTCTCTGTGTGTGTCTCTCATGAATAAATAAATAAAATATTAAAAAAAAAAAACAGGGGATCCCTGGGTGGCGCAGCGGTTTGGCGCCTGCCTTTGGCCCAGGGCACGATCCTGGAGACCCGGGATCGAATCCCACGTCGGGCTCCCGGTGCATGGAGCCTGCTTCTCCCTCTGCCTGTGTCTCTGCCTCTCTCTCTCTCTCTCTGTGACTATCATAAATAAATAAAAATTAAAAAAAATAAAAAATTTAAAAAAACATAAAAATGGGATAGGGATGTTTTGAGAATGATCACGAAAAACAAAGTGGCATTGGCTTTATAGTGCACGTAACCTAGATTCTCAGAAGATCTTGCTTGTGGAGATGATGAGTGTGATCTCAGCTATGAGAGTTAAGAGGGCAGAGTCTGGAGCCAGACATTTTCTCTCTCATCCTGCTCCACCACATACAAAACTCTGACCTTAGGAAAATTGCATTCTCTCTGTATTTCAGGATAATCACCTGTAAAATAAGTATAACAATATTACCTATATCATAAAGTATCATAATGATTGAATGAATTAATATATACATAGTGTTGAGAGCAGTGACCAGCATATAGATGCATTATCTACATACTATTTAAATGAAAAAAAAAACAGATTTATGCACAAACCTCTGATACATAAGTAGAATCCATTCACTTATTTCTATTTTGCTTTGTTTTTTGAGGGAGATGTTAAAGGTAGCTTTTCTTATATTGTGGTAAAAATATATATGACATTCAACTTAGTTGAACCATTTTAAGTATACGTATGACTCAGTGGCACTAAGTGCCCTGGCATTGTTCTCAGCCATCACTAAACATTCATTTGAAGAATTTTTTCATCATTACAAAGTGAAACTCTGTACATATTAAACAATAACTCTTCTTTCTCCCCATCCCCCAGCCCCAGTCCCTGGTGGCCTCTATTCTACTTTCTTTCTCTAGGAATTTAAATATTCTAAGTACCTCATAGGTGGAATCCTATAGCATTTGTCCTTTTGTGTCTGTCTTCTCTTAGCATAATGTTTTAAGGTTCATCCACATTGTAGCAGGTGCCAGAATTTCATTCCTTTAAAAGTCTGAATTCTATTCCACTGTATATATACACCACAGCGTGTTTATCCCTCACCCATCAGTGGACATCTGTATTGTTTCCACCTTTTGGCCATTGCGAATAATTCTGTTGTGGATGTTGTGCAAATGTCTCTTTCAGTCCCTGCTTTCAATTACTTTGGGAATACACCCAAAATGGAATCATTGGATTATAAGGTAATTCCGTATTTAATTTTTTGAGGACCTGCCTTATTGTCTTCCACAGTGACTACATAGCATGCACGAGGGTTCTAATTTCTTCTCACCAACATCCTCACCAATACTTACTTTCTTTTCTTTTTCTTTTTCTCTCTTTTTTTTTTTTTTTTCTGTTTTGGATAACAATCATCCTAACGGGAGTCAGCTTCGGTTGAGCTTTCTTATAATAGGTGATGACTAAGTTGAGATTTCAAGAGTAAGTAAACCTTAACTAGAAAGCAAGTGGGGAGGGCATTGGGAGTGTTCCTGCAGAATGCACAGTCTATAGAAGGCTGTGAGACAGCAGAGAAGGCAGGGTGTGATCAACTCATTAAATAAAAAAAGTTTCTTAGGGCCGATGAGGGGAGTGTAGAAAGTTGTGAGAGATAGGGACAGAGATATAAATGGAGGCAGATCCTGCAGAGCCACATTGTATGGGTTGAATTCTGTGTCTATACCTATATTTTTGTTTTAGTCTTAACCTCTTGTACCTCAGAATGTGACTTTATATGGAAAGAGAATTATTGCAGGTATAGTTAGTTAAGACGAAGTCATGCTGCAGAAGGATGGTTTCCTAAAGCAATGTATCTTATCCTTATAAGAACGCAGCTATGTGGAGACAGAGACACAGCAAGAATATCATGCAGTTGTGGGGAGTTGGAGGGATGCATCTACAGGCCTAAGGTCACCAAGATGACTGAAGAGTCACCAGAATCTAGGAAGGGGCAAGGAAGTGTTCTGCTGGTTTCAGAAGATAGCATGGCCACCCTGCCAATATCTTGATTTCAGATGTCTGGCTTCCAGAACTGTGAGAAGATTAATTTATGTTGTTTAAGCCACTCAGTTTATGGTACTTTGCTGTGTTAGCCCTAGGAAATGAGTACCCCATATTACAAAGAATAGGAGTTATCTTGGAGAGATGGTGGGCCAGTGAAAAGAATTCGAGAGGAGAGCTGCCAAAGCTATTGGGAGGCTTCCAGGGTGATTTACATGGGGAGAGGTAAAAGGGTAGATTGAGGCAGATAAGCAGAATAGATGTGAGATGCTTAGTTAGAGAAATACCAGGATCCAGGATAATAATAAAAAAACAAAGATGATGATGATGATGATGATGATGATGATGATGATGAGAGAATACTAACAAGTACTTTGCAAACACTGAGATAAACACTTAATGGTGAGTTATTTTATAAAATACACCTATAATGTAGCTGCTATTTTTAATGTGATATTATTATAATGCAAGTGGGTCATGCAGAAGAGAATTGGGCCAAGGACAAATAGAGAATAAATCTTCAAAACAAGATTGTAACCAAAACAGGTTTTTTTGCCCCCCTGCACAGCCTGTGGTCTGAGCCACTTGGCTGTACTTATCTCAATCAGAAAGAACAGTGTGAGGTTGAGAAAGCGGACCAAGAAAGACATTTAAATGAAGAAATTAAAAAAATGTGTAAAGCTTAGATGATCAGATAAAGGAGAAGCAGACGGTGTCATTCACACAAATAAAAATGTTGAGGTTTAGAGCAGGTGCAGGTCAATGAAGAAGGAAACCAAATTCTTTTTTGTCAGGGACAGAAAATTGCATCATGTCCCCAGCCCTAAATGAGCGTGGTCATTTCCTCCCAGCCTTGCCTCCATCCTGTCTCAGCCACTCCATGAATGACGTGCAGCTGCACTCCCTCCCCTGTGTTCCAGGAAAGCATCTGGAAATAAACAGCACTTAGCCCTGCTGCCGAGACAAAGGCATTGTTTCTTTAATAACATGTCTCTTTGGAAACCGTCTCTAGACCTACTTCAGAAGCCAGGCTGTGCTGACCCTAACATGATGTAGCTTGTTCAGTTCTGCTGGGAAGAGGAGTGTATGGGAGCTGTGGTGGGCACAGCTCTTTCTGCTAAAAAGAAAGGAAATGAGATTTGGAGGTGACTTTGGTGAGAGTCCCTTAGACTGCAACAGGCTGGTGCTCATTTAAGAGGGCAGATGATGGCAGGACCACAGTTTATTTAATGGCAAGCGTTTGTATGTGTGTATCTGTAGGCATCCTGTCTGGAAGCCCAGCAGAAGTGAACCAGCACCCAACCAGTGTAATAATGAGAGAATTGACAATTGTCAACTTGTACTCTGAATTGACACCTGCTGATATGTACATCAGTTGCAGTGGTGGGAAGTGGCTACCATTTATTGAGCACCGATTGTATGCTGGGCGTATGGTTATCTCACTTACTGTTAGCAGCTGTTACCAAAAAAGTGTTATGAAACAATCACCTACAAAACTTCAAGGTATACAAAATAAGTACTACTTTTTTTTTTTTTTTTTTGAAATCTAGAGTCAGTTGGCCAATTTTGTCATTCCAAACCAAACATGGTTGGGCTCACTCAAGTGTCTAAAATTAACAGCGTGTTGGCTAGGCAAATCTACAGACCTTAGGAGAACTTTCTTACATCTCTGGGGCCTTGGATGGAATACACAGACTGGTTCAATTCTGTTCCACTTGTCACATTCTCCAGCAGACTATGCCAGGTACACTCTCATGGGGAAGGCTAAGAGGTAGGAAAGAATGTTAAACACTTGAGCACACTTTAGAGTCTCTGTGTCACATTTGATACCTCTTGACTAACCAAAGAAAGCCACAGAGTTGAGTCAAAAGAGTGGGAGGGGACAGCAAAGGGTATGGATACAGGGATGTCTTCAGTAGAGTCCATCAATGTAGTCAGCCTATGCAAGCATACTTTTCCATCTAATTCCCATAAGAATTCTGGGACACCAGGGTGTCTCAGTCAGTTAAGCATCTGTTTTTGGCTCAGGTCATGATCCCAGGATTCTGGATTGAGCTCTGTGTCGGGCTCCTTGCTAAGGGAGAGGGAGCCTGCTTGTCCCTTTCCCTTTGCCTGCTGCTCCCCCTGCTTGTGTGTGCTCTCTCGCTCTCTCAAATAAATAAATAAAATCTTTAAACGACAGCAAAAAAAAAAAATAATAATTCTATGACTACTTTAGAAATGAAGCAGCTTAGAAGCTATTTAATGTCACATCTTATTCAAAATTGCAAAGCTATGAAGTTAGAAAGCTAGGACTTAAAGTCAAAATAACTTTTGTCAGTTGTATTGTTTTGTCTTGTATTGGTTTGTCTGTTTTTATTATATCACGGGAACTAGACTCCAGCAGAATAAGGGCAGAGACTTATAGAAGTACAGAATGCCATGGTAGCCCGGTAGTTTGTGACCCAGGGAGTAACAGAGAAAGGCCTATGTTAGGAAGTCTGGGTGAGCTGTGGGTGCCAGAAGATAGGTAATATATGGAAAGAATGTGAAATTTTGTTAGAAAGGTGGCAAGAACCTACCTGGTATTGTTACCAAAGAAGAAACATCAAGGTTTCTGGAAGAAGAGCCTCTGGGATCTAGGCAGATAAGGAACCACAAAGCCAAGTGGTTATAGATCAGGACAGGATTTCAAGTCAGGGAGATAATCAAGCACTGGGCAGGGAAACCCAGCTTAAGACTAGCCATTGAGTTCCCATTGCCTTTTGCATGGAATCTAACATCCTCCATATGGCCTCTAATATGTTATATGGCTTGGCATCATTTGCTGTCCATTTCTCAGCAGCTTGATGTCAATGTGTCATGGCCTTTTTACCTTCAGGCATTTATGCATAATTTCCTCATACTTGGGACAATCTTCCTAACCTCTCACACTTTCTTTATATAACTCTTACACTTTTTTTTTAAGTTTTGTTTATACCAAATTAGTTAAATATCATCCTCATGCTCCAAGACACTTCCAGAATACCCTATACCTCTACAACGCGACACTCTTCATATTTGTTTCATTGTCTATCTTCTCTTTAGAGTAAAGGTTGCCAAACTTTTAAAGAGCCAGAAGTGCATGTTATAAGCTTTGTGGACTTTAGAGTCCCCATTGTCACTACTCCATTCTACTATTATAGTGCAGAAGGAGCATTGATGATATGCAAATGAATGGGCATGTCTGTCTTCCCATAAAACTTAATTTATAGAAACAGATAGTGGACTGAATTTTATCCATGGGTCATAGTTTCCTGACACTTGCTCTGGAGTATAAGCTCCATAGGTTTGGGACTTTGTCCCAGTTGTTCACCACTGGGTTTCAGTAAGGAACACAGAAATGGCACATAGTAAGTATAAAAAAAATATTTGTTGAATGAATCAAGAAATATGGTCTTAAACCTTGGGCCGTTCTTGGATATGTGGGGTGTCTATGATGCAGAGAGTTCAACATTTGAATTCAAGACTTTGAACCACAACCTCACCAGACTGTAGAGCCAAGGCTACAGGATCATTCTTCAAATATGTTCGGGTTAGAAACTGAAGAGTATCTAGTCCTGTGGGTGATGCCCATCAAAAGGTACAGATAAAGACATGTAAGGAAGGCCTAGGGGCAGCTGGGTGGCTCAGTCAGTTAAGTTTCAGTCTTCATCTCAGGCCATGATCCTGAGGTCCTGGGATCAAGCCCCACCTTGGGCCCTCTGCTCAGCAGGGAGCATGCTGCTTCCTCTCCTTCTGCTGCTTCTCCCTCTTATGCTTTCTCTTGCATTATCTCTCTCTCTCTCTCTCTCTCTCAAATAAATAAATGAATAATCTTAAAAAAAAACACAAAAAGAGATCTAGGGAAGATCTAGATAGAGGGATCAACTATAGGTCTTAATTAGTCCAAATGTTGGACTAGTCATTTATTAGATTTGCATAATTGCTATAAAACTTTACCTCAAATTTGGTCAGTTAAAACAACAAAAATTTATTATTTTTTCAGTGTTATAGTTCAAAAGTCTGACATGGGGTCTCACTGGTTAAAATCAATAAAGCCACATCTCCTTTATTCATTATCTGTTGATGGTCACTTAGGCTACTTCCATAATTTGGCTATTATAAAATAACCCTGCAGTGTCAGTAAACACAGGGGTGCACATGTCCCTCCAAATCAGTAGTTTTGTATCCTTTGGGTAAATGTCTAGTAGCGCACTTGCTGGATCATAGGGTAGTCCTATTTTTAACTTTCTAGGAATCTCCATGCTGTTTTCCAGAGCGGCTACCAGTTTGCATTCTCACCAGCTATGTAAGAGGCTTCCCCTTTCTCCACATTCTCACCAACATCTGTTGTGTCCTATGTTGTTAATTTTAGCCATTCTGACAGGTGTGAGGTGGTATCTCACTGTAGTTTTGATTTGTATTTCCCTGATGATGAGTGATGTTGAGCATCTTTTCATGTAACAGTGAATAATTTTAAGGTGTATAAACTGTTGATTTGATATACTTATATGCTGCAGAATAATTACCACTTGTAGCCTTAAATAACACCTCTATCCTGTCACGAATTACCTTTTCTTTTTTGTGGTGAGAACATTTAAGATCTATTGTCTCAGCAACATCCATATATATTACCATTCTATTAACTGCAATCACCATGCTGTACATTAAATCCCCAGAACTTATTCATCTTGTAACTGAAAGTGTGTATCCTTTGAGCAACATTTTTCCACTTCCTCCATCCCCCAGCCTCTGGAACCAACATTTTGTTTCCTATATCTGAGTGTTTTCTGCTTTTTGTTTTGTTTTGTTTTGTTTTGTTTGTTCATTTGTTTTGTTTTTTTAGATGCCCATATATAAGTGAAAGCATATACTATTTGTCTTTCTCTGTGTGACTTATTTCAGTTATTTGTGGCTAAACAGTATTCCATTGTATATATACTGCATCTTCCTTTTCCATTATTTGTCAGTGGACATTTAGGTTATTTTCATTGTCAATTGTGAATAATTGCAGTGAACATGGGAATGCATATGACTTTGAGATCCTGTTTTTACTTCTTTTGGATATATACCAGAAGTGATATAGCTAGATCATATGGTAGCTGTATTTTTAATTTTTTGGAGGAACTGCCATACTATTTCCCATAGTGTTTCTATCAATTTACATTCCCATCAACAGTGCATGAGTGTTCCCTTTTCCCCACATCCTTAGCTTTTGTCTTTTTGATAATAACCATTAAAATGGGTGTAATGTGCCTTTGAGGTTTTGATTCACATCTCCCTAATGATTAGTGATATCAAGCCCCTTTTCTTATACCATCTTGTCCAGCCATTGTACATCTTCTTTGGGAAAATGTCTGTTTAGTTCCTGTGCCCAATTTAAAAATCAGACTTTTTTTTGGCTATTCAATTATATGATTTCCTTTTATATTTTGCAAATTAACCCTTTAACAAATATATGATTTGCAAATATTTTCTTCCATTTTGTAGGATGCTTTTTCATTCTATTGACTGTTTCTTCTGTTATGCAGAATATTTTTTAAATTTGATGTAGTCCCACTTATTAACTCTTTATTCTTGTATTGCTTGTGCATTAATATAGAAACTCATGTAGGAATGAGTGGAGAAAGGCTATTTGGAACTTAAATTCTAAGAAAGCTAGGATATTTTTCAACCAGGAAAAATTGGGTTCCAATCTCAGTTTCTACCTTTATGATGACTGAGACTTTATTATCATTACTGATCTGTGTGGAGCTCATTATTTTCAACTGTAAAATGAAACTGATACTAACATTTACCTCGCAGTTTTGTTATAAAATTAAATAAATTCATGTCTGTTAAGTACTTAGCATCAAATAGTTGTTCAATAAATATTGGTTATTCTAATTACATAGTATTGAAGGATACTGAGTAACAGGTTAGCAGAGGAGGCATCAAATTCAGACATTCAGATTTCTCAGGGGTAGCTTGAAGGTATTTGCATTACAAAAGTAAGCCACAGTAGGAAAAGGCTGAGAAAGTAGAGTAAGCACATTGATAAATAGTTCTAAGTAAAAGCAATTTCAGTCTGAGACCCTTAGGCTGTCTTCTCTCTCTTTGGGTGACTGTCAAATCCCAAAGATATGGCTTCTTATGGTAACAGATATAGAGACAAATTACGCTCTGGATAAGGTCGTGTTTTCCTTAACTACACTTGGAGTCCAGGTGGGTCGACTTACTGTCACAATGAAGCACAAGAAATCTTGATAAAGTTAAAGCAGATGACGAATTAAGGTGTGAGAATGTGTGTCCATGTGCAGGTGTGCACAAATACATACATATATGTATATACATCCCAAGTAAAATCGATTTATTTCTGGAAGATAAATCCTGCCCTATCTCTCCCTTCTAGTATTTATGAAGTCAACCAGGCATTTTTCCAATTCACTTCATTCTCCATTGCCCATTTATCCCATTTATTGAATCCTTGGGGGATCTCCAGAGAGCACCCACCAGTTGTGTCGATCATGCCTACGGCTGCACAACTGTCTATTAAGAACTTGATAGCATAAGCTCCTTTCAGATCCATTATGAAGTAGTTCTTTCTTCCCAATGACTTCTGGAAGCAACTGGCTTGAAGAAACAGCTTAGAAGAGGTATTAGCCAATTTGTGAGATTTAAATTTGAAACCATAAAGGGAATGAAAGAAAACAAACAACAAAAAACTATTCCTAAGATAGAATACTATGCTTTTAGTATACACTCTAAGGATTTATCAAATCAATTAACACATTTTTATTTGTAATAGTTCTTTAAATTTCATGGGGTTTCCCTCACATACATAAACCAAACTAAAGAGCTCAATAACCCTGACTTTAGGTAGAACTGATTTTATCATACACATTTAATGAACAAAGAAATTTATAACCACATCTATCTAAATATCCAGACAGGATTTTTTACTGAATTTCTTTATTTCTAACCTCACCCACACTGTGACTCCTTTGCAACAACTCAGACAGGCTAATTATTGAATACAGGATATTTAGGGACTCACACTTATGAAAATGAGCCCAGAAGACAAAAAAAAAAAAAAAAAAAGGTCAGGCTATGAAGTCCAAAGGAGATTTGACTGCAGAGTACCTCCTTGCTAACAATATTAATTGTAAAGTTTACAAAATTCAACCCCCACACATTAACACTGGGGTAGATGTTAACTAGCACATTATGATTTTAATAAGACTGTTACTGGCAATGTTATTTTAGGTTTTGGTAGTTTGGTAGAGTGTGTGTGTGTGTGTGTTTGTGTGTCCAGAAATTAAAACTTAGTGTGATAGTTGTGGGGAAGGAGAACTTATTCAAATCCTTAGAAATGCACCCATGGAAACACATTATGGGAGCCTACTGTGACTATGATGTCATGGAAGAGCAAAGTGCTGTGGTCTCCATGGTGGGAGGCAGTGAATTGAAAGAGTGATTTAAGGCCTGTTAATGTAAATGAAAGGAGACAAGCCCGACCTATGTGCAACAGCCTCTCCGCAAAGTTTAGACAAGGCAAAGATGTTTCTTTTCTCCCTGTCATTCTCTCTCTGTGGCCAGCAGATGAGTATTTCATAGTGAAATAATTCAAAGTGAAAGAACCCATGGGTAATGCAGCAACAGTCATCGAACATTCCTTAAGCCATTTGATCTCACTGGAGCATCCACATACCATATCTGTCTTTTTACAGACAAAATCCATGCATTCAATTGGATTGAAATCTTTCTTTCCATTCTGTCTTTCTCCTGTCCCTAGATACTGATAGGATTATCTAGCACTGGGCAAAGCACAAGCACAAGTTTTAAAATAAGTCCTTTCATAGTCTGCATCAGTGTCTCAAGTCAGACCTTGATTAGTCCCATATTCCAAATCCCATATCCTATTATTCATTAAAGCCTAAATAGTTGTATATAAAGTTAAAGATCTTGTAGTCATATGCTTTCTCCACAAAAGTTTGTGGATTTTATTTATTCATGAGAGACACACAGAGAGAGGCAGAGACACAGGCAGAGGGACAAGCCAGCTCTCTGCTTAGGGACTTGATCCCAGGACCTTGAGATCACATCCATGAGCAGAAAGCAGACGCTCAACCACTGAGGTACCCAGGCATCCCATAAAAGTCTGTTTTTTTAATAATAAAATTGAAATTTATTGAGACTTTAAAATATATGTCCCCAAAATACATGGTATAAGATGTTACAAATAGTGGGTTCTCAATAAACACCCTTGCCATAAATAATATGTTTGAATATATGCTTTGGCTGATTAGGAAGTCTCACAAGCTCAGAAAATAAGCTTGGAGTTAATGCAGAAAAGATGGGGCAGCCCTGATGGCCCAGTGGTTTAGTGCCACCTTCAGCCCAGGGCGTGATCCTGGAGACCCAGGATCAAGTCCCACGTTGGGCTCCCTGCATGGAGCCTGCTTCTTCCTCTCTCTCTCTATCTCTCTCTCTTTCTCTCTCTCTCTGTGACTCTCATGAATAAATAAAATAAAATAATCTTTAAAAAATTTCAGAAAAGGTTGAATATATGATAATCATGAAGAAACAGCCCAAATGATGGAAATCAAATACTATATCTGTTTGCATCACCTAAAATATTTCCAGTTTTGGAGGGAAAAAAAAAAACAAATGAATAAAACTGTCACAATCATTTAATGCTATAAAATGACATATCCTCTCCTTTTAATCTCTGTATGCTTTCAGCTGGCTGTTATACATTCCAGACTGGTTCATGTGTTTGTAGAAATCAAATTCTGTTTGGATTCTTGGCCAAGCAATTAATGCTTTGCCATACCCATAGAAAATCATATTCAGCACCACGGACAGAGCAGAACTGCTCCTTTCTGAACTACAGCTGTTTCCTGAAATTTTCTCCCCCTGCTAAAACATCCAGACACACGTCTGTCTCTTAATTGCAGGAGGGGTTGTTACAAGACATCCTGAATTTTAACAACCTATTTTAAAATTAAGGAAATGGACTAAAAGCAGACCAGGGAAACCTTAACTACTTTTACAGGATGCAAAGCTTGACATCCCAGAAAGTATGTAGACTTTCGGAGACAAACACTAACATTCATTATACCCATGAATAAATGGGTACATAATTAAAAATCTTGATCCCCATTAAAACAGAATTTCTCTTAGAGCCCTGATTTTTGCAGTAATATGTGTTTATTATTATTTATTTAATGTTTAGCATGTGGTTACCTGTGTTTCTTTTAGTTGTGATGTCAATATGACAAAAGATTATTAGGAAGATATTATCAACTGAGGCATAGCTCATTTTATTAAAATAATACTGTAAATTAAAACATAGCATACTTTTTTAGTTTAGTGATTTCCTTCAGGTGGCTTGTGCTATTTACGAAGTCTGAAAACCTTAAATTCAAAGTAATATAATTTTATAAAGAGTAATTCTAATAGTGACAATAACAAAAAAATAGAAAATATCGTTTGACTCTTATGTGCAAAATATAATACTAAGTGATTTCCTTGGTTTATCTCATTACATTTTTATTTAATCATCAAATTTTATGGGGCTTATACATATTTTTTTCTGTAAGTTACACATGTGAGAATTGAGACTTGAATGGCTTATATAATTTGTCCAAAGTCAAACAGTGGTTACATGTACATATGTTTTTGTGTATTTTAACAGAGACTTGTCATATTTACATTGGCCAAGGAATGTTTTAAACAATTTGTAAGAACTAAGGGAATCATTTTGATAGTATCACTATTATATACATTTTATAGATGTGGAAATGAAACTTTCCTAAAGTTAAAAATACACATTTACCTGAAATCACACATTTACAAAATGATGAAATCAAGATTGGAAACCAGACAATCTAACTTCAAGGTTCACACTCTTCACCAACATCCTACGCATTTCGGAAAGGTTACTTTAATCTCTTAAAAAAAAAAAGTTTTTAACTGTTTACTGCTTACATCCATTCTGTATATCCCTTTTAATGAAAGGAACTTTGAACCATCATTATATCATCATGTATAAATCATTTTTGTCACATCAACTTCTCATTTCTTTCGAGGTTTGGGAGCCACTTCATTGCTTCTAAAACCACTTGGAATCTCTGTTCAGTGATCCTGAAATCCAAAGGACACTCAATGCAGTTTTCTAAAAAAAAATAATAATTTTGAGAGAGTAAAAGAGAGATGGGGGGAGGAACAGAGGAAGAGGGACAAGCAGATCCTCTGCTGAGCACAGGGCCCTTTGTGGGGCTTGATCCAAAGATGCTGAGATCATGACCTGAGCTAAAATCAAGAGTTGGATGCTCAACCAACTGAGCCAGCCAGGCGCTCCACCATCAATGCAGTTTTGCTCCCATCACAGGCATCCTTGTCCACCATCAGAATTCCAGCCCTCTAACCTGCTCTTACCACCACACACAAACACCTCTAGTTACATGTCTTCTCATGCACTTTTGTTTATAACAATCCGAGCTTCCTGCTTTCTGAAATTCTCCTGGCTCTTACTTCTGTGCCAGTTAAAACCTCAACTCCATTATAAGTTTCCCCCTTTATACCAGAAACCTTCTCACAGAATGTTCCCTCACCTTCTTTTGTTTCTGAAACCAACTCTCCCCTGACAACACTTCTTCTCTGAAGCCTGTTTATTATTTCTCACCTTATAGTCTCTGAGGTGATGTCACCATTCTCTAGTTTGTCTTTGCTTCTATTACAAATCTTTCTTATGTTCTCTTATAAAAAGCTCTTCTTTGAGTCTCACAATCTCCAACTGTACATTTTATTGATTTATGGACTCCTTTTAGTATCTTATATAAGTAACTGACACATTCCTCCCAAACATGCACAAATGTTTTTATAACAATATTTGAGTTCCTAGGTATAAGTACATAAGTCTCACAGTATCTTCTAGAATTCCTAGATTTTAAGCACTCATTACTCCTTTACTACTCAGTAATGTCATATATTGAACACTATTTCATTGCATACACACCATTTAGGACTTAGAGATTTTTGTCTTTCTCTGAACTCCACCTCTCACCTTTAGTCTGAGCTAGCTCACCAGTACAACCATACTACACCCAACATTTCTCCATCTCCTTGGAGATGGAGTCTTCAAAGTCACTTTCTTAAATAACCCACATTAAAACATACTGTTATCCAACAATATCAACATCAAATATTTATTGATCTACAATTCTGCATGGGAGATGCAATAATAGTATTTATTTATTTATTTATTTATTCATTCATTTATTTATTTAAATATTAGCACTTATTGATACGGTATGATAGGCACTGTCCTAAGCAGCTTATGTCTATTAACTCTTAATTCTCATTATGATATCTACTAACATTGCTGCTTCTTTAATAAGGGAAGCCAAGATTGGTTAAATTACCTATCCAAGTTTATATACCTATATAAAGGCTAGAAGCTAGGACTTAAATCAAGAAAAAATGTGGCTGTGGAGTCCATGGTGTCAACTAGGTCACTATTGTGCAAGTTTTATGGTCTAATGAGAAATTCACATAAGTAGAGAACTCAGTTGTGCTAGATAAATAAACAGTCAAATTCCCTTTCGATGTAGTTGTGGAGTGGTATGCCTAACACAGAGCCCAAAATATCAAAGGCAGTCATAAATATTAGTTATCTTTCTTTCCATATTCTTCAGGGTGGTTTCACATAAGGATTATTCAAAAAGAAAAAAGGTGCCAGCAGCAACTATTTAGACACTGAAGAATAGATTTTAAGTGTCTAAAGATTTTAGATGTGCATATTTTAGATCTTCAGCTCTACGTGCAGAGATTTATACACACTATATCATATCTACGCAAGATTGAAATTTCTCATCCAAGCTCCATTTGTTGAGAACCTGAAACCCTGAGAATGTTTCTTTTGACAAAATCCCAACAGCTCTTAAATCATCTATCTTCAAGGAAAGTGAAAGAGAAGGAATGCATTGGAGGCATGAAGAAGAAATATCATTTTGAGAGACAAAATCCCCAGGGAAATTGGGCTGTTCTGCTAAAATGAATTTACCAGCCCCTTGTGATGCCCCCTTGCTAACACCATGTATTGTTTACTCTGTTCTTTTATTTCTTGTCCCTGGGAAGAAATTTGGTATTGTGCTTGCCTTTTAAATGATTTCAAAACTTTTATTCACTCACTACCCACTCTTAACTGCTCTATCTACTATTGCCTGACCTGCCATCTCTAAGCACTACTTTATGCTGGCACTTTTTTTTTTTTTCATGAAGACTCTCAAATATCCCAGAATATTTACAGAAAACAAAGTTACTTAGCCTGGCATTCAAAGTTCTGAAAAACAGAAGATTCTCTATATTTGGCAATTGTTCCACTAATATAAAATATAAACTTCCTGTAGAAAAACGATTTGCTTGTTCATTTATTTCCATCTTTTTTACATTTTTAATTTACTACTGATTTTATTTATTTTTTCTTTTTAAATTTTATTTAAATTCAATTTGTCAATATAACACCCAGTGCTCATCCCGTCAAGTGCCCTCCTCAGTGCCCGTCACCCAGTTACCCCATCCCCCCGCCTACCTCCCTTCCCCAACCCTTTGTTCATTTCCCAGAGTTAGGAGTCCCTTATGGTTTGTCTTTCTCTCTAATTTTTCCCACTCAATTCCCCTCCTCTCCCTTATAATCCCTTTCACTATTTCTTATATTCCATGTCTGAGTGAAACCATATGATGATTGTGCTTCTCCAACCGACTTATTTCACTCAGCATAATACACTCCAGTTCCATACACATCAAAGCAAATGGTGGGTACTTTTCTTTTGGCTGAGTAATATTCCACTGTGTGTGTGTGTGTGTGTGTGTGTGTGTGTGTGTATAGATGGATAGATAGGTAGATGATGATAGATAGATGATAGATAGATAGATAGATGATAGATAGATGATAGATAGATGATAGATAGATAGATAGATAGATAGATAGATAGATAGATAGATGATAGATAGATAGATAGCACATCTTTTTTACATTGTTTAATCAAACTACCAAAGCTTTCTTTTTTTTTTCTCCTGCTCACACTCTCTTTCCACAGTCTGAAAATCTCCTGACCATCTCAACTCTGACGGCTTAGAAGTTGACATCCACACCCTCGATGTTCACTCTGATTACAGATGCATCCTCAAAACTGCCTCATCCATATATTCACTTCCATGAGCCTTCTGTTTGACCTAAGATAAGTTACTTCAATTCTCTCTGCTTCCTCATTTGTCAAGTGGGGATATTGGCCACATCTCACGGACAGGATTGTTCTGAAGATTAAAACAGCCAAGATATGTAAAACACATAGAAGCGGGCCTGACATATAATGAGTGTTATTTAAGTGTTACTGCTTTTGCTATTTTCATGTTTAATCTTGTACTTGTACCTGGTGCTTCTCCAAAACAAATACAAGTGCCTTTTTCTCCCAGTCTTCTTTCTTTTCTTTCTTTCTTTTTTCTTTCTTTCTTTCTTTCTTTCTTTCTTTCTTTCTTTCTTTCTTTCTTTCTTTCTTTCTTCTTTCTTTCTTTCTTTCTTTCTTTCTTTCTTCTTTTTCTTTCTTTCTTTCTTTCTTTCTCTTTCTTTCTTTCTTTCTCTTTTTCTTTCTTTCTTTCTTTCTTTCTTTCTTTCTTTCTTTCTTTCTTTCTTTCTTTCTTTCCTTTTAATGTAAACAGTACTTCCTATACTCAGTTTCTCTGGCCAAAATTTAGACATTATCTTAATTTTTCATTTTACCTCCCAATATCTAATTTATCACAAAGTCCTATTACTCAGAAGAAATGCATCTGTTTACTTTTGTTTTTCACTGCTACCACCGTATGAAAATCATCACGGTCTCTCACCTGGACCACTGCCTGGGCTTACTAACAGATTTCTCTGCTTCCACTCTTTTCACTTCTGTTCAGGAAATAGCCAGAGTGATCCTTTAAAATATAAATGTAGAAAACTCACCCACAGTTTCTCATTGTTTTTAGAATAAAAACCCATACATTTTATCAAGACTTAGAGAATATTCATAACTTGTTATCTCCAACTTCATTTGATACCATTTCCCCTGAATCTCATTGGATCCTAGACTCATTAATGTCATTTCTCTCCCTTCAATATGCAAGGTCCCTCCTACATTGGAGACATTGAATATGATGCTTGATTTGTTTGGATAGTTATTTCATCCACTTTTTTTGGTATATCTGCTGAGTTTTCATAATGGCTCACAATTATACTCAAACCCCATAAATTGCCACATCAGAGAGGATTTAGTTGATCACTCTATTTTAGGTAGGCTTTATGCTCCACCTTTATGCTCCTGTTATATACTTTATCTCATCATGTCACTTCTTGTTTTCATAGAACATAGATCAATTATAATGATCTTATTGATTTATAGTGTACCTTTTAGTGTATGTCTTCCCCTTTATTTTTATCTTTTATTTCTTATTTCCTGTTTTCCTCTTTAGAATATAAGTTCCATTAGGGCCAGAATCATGTCTGTCTTACTCGCTGCTGCATCCCCATAATCTTGTTCTTAATGAATATTTATTGAGTAAGTGAAAGACTCATGTTACCTTTTCCTTTGAACATCTTCTGTGCACTTCAACTGGTGCAATAATTTCTTATAATGTGTGATGTGTTGAAATATCCCTCAATTTTGACTCATTGCTTACATTCTTATTCCTTTTCTAGATTCTGAGGCCCCTGATAGCATAGGTTTTTCATTTTTATTATTATTTTACCAATGACAAACACATGGCCACCTGAAGCATGATGCTCAGTAAATGATTAATAAGTGAGTGAATGGTCCATGTTTGGAATACAGTGTGATTATCCAAGCATTCATTTAATCAACATCTTAAGAAATGTTATTTATTATTTAATAATCATTTAATAATAAACTGTATGGGACAGCCCGTGTGGCTCAGCAGTTAGCACCGCCTTCAGCCCAGAGCCTGATCCTGGAGACCCGGGATCGAGTCCCACGTCAGGCTCCCTACCTGGAGCGTGCTTCTCCCTCTGCCTGTGTCTCTGCCTCTCTCTCTGTGTCTCTCATGAATAAATAATATAAAATGAATAAATAAATAAAAATATTATTTAAAAAATAATAAACTGTATGTTAAGCAAATCATTATGTTCTAGAGAAATAGGAATGTTTAAGACAGACATAATTTTTCCCTATATCTTGGAGCTTATAACTTATGCTGGGATTTCTCTGCTATTGATGCTATTGTCTTTTGTAGCTGCAGAATTCTTTGTTGGAAGGGGCGCTCTTGTGCATTGTAGGATGTTCGACAGCATCCCTGTCCTCTACATACTAGATGCCTGTAATATGCCTCCCCTTTCTCATTTTTTATGACCAAAAATGTCTTCAGATTTTGCCAGACATCCCCTGGAGGGAAAAATCAACTCTTGTTGTTAACCCCTGGGCTACTGAGAGATATTGTGAGGTATGCAGTTGTGCATGTAACTATAAATGGTCATCAGTACTATGGAAAAGAGTAAAAGCTGAAATGTGAGAAGATAGATTAAAGACTGGTTAAAATTAGTGGGCATAGGTTGTCAATGGTTTAGTTATTACTGATTATAAAGTAATAAATTAGCTTTGTCCTATAGGATGAATTGGACAGGTAAAGGATTGGAGAAAGAAGGTTTCAGGCAGAAGGAATAATATGGAGAGGCCAAGAAGCATGAGAAAGTATGTTTTATGCAAAGAGCTGATACCCAGAAACTGAGGTACCAAGTAGCTTGGAAGGGAGCTGGAAGTTAGGTAGAGGCAAGGTCATGTACGGTACTGTGAGCCATTATTAATTTAGGATGTGATCCTCAGATTAATGGAAAGAAGTTAGAGTTTTAAGCAGCAGGAGTGAAACGGGAATCCAAAACAGGATTGTATTTCTATAAATCATATTTAGTGGCTGCATAATGGAAAAGGAGGCTATTACAGGAATTAGGGTAAAAGATAATGGTGATTTAATCTGGAGGGTTGGTGTTGGACATAGAGAAAAAAAAATGGACATCTGATAAAATTGCCTTGCTTGTATGGATGAAGAATTGCATGGACCTGTAAAATTCTCAAGGGAAAATATCACCTAATGTGAAGATATTTGGTGCTAGGAAGACAAAGGGGATGTTTTCTTCAGGAAGCTTTGGAGCTAATTTGTCAACTTTCCTGCTTTGTTTCTTTGACACTCAGTCCAGCTCCTGAATCAGCTCAAAGGTTTTTCTCTTGCAAACATCACAGATGGTTCCCTCTGTTTCTCCCCTCTGGAGAGGCCACTTCTTCTCCCCACCCCCCAGGTGTGAGCATGTGTGTGTGCTCAGTGTGGAGAGTGGGGAGCAAGTCAAGCAGAACGGGTCCCAGAGTCCAGGGACCTGAAGCACTGATGATTACAGGGAAAATTGTGGGTTGTTTCTTTGGCCATCCACCTGCTTTGAGTGGTGCAGTTAATTAGCGATGTGAGCACAAGCTGACAGCTTTGGCAGAGAGCAATAATGCAGTGGGAGGTGAGGGAAGACAGTCTTGCTGGGAAGTTGTTCCTGATTTATAAATACACCTGATTATTATGGTGGTGCCCATTTGTGATTTCATAGTTAAGGGTTTGTCAGTCGTCCCCATCCAAACCCCTTGTTTTCACAGATTTCTAACACAAATGAAATAAATTCGTTCCAGCTCCAGACTCAGCCTACAAACCAAGTTTTGTTTTCAAACATTAAAAAAAAAAAAATCTATTAGATGCACTTCACAAGGAAATAAAGACAGGTTACCAGATTAGTTCTACTAAAGATTATTTACAATGTTTGTTTGTTTGTTTTATTATAGACCACATTGTGTCTTCACAGGAAGAGACTAGCAATCCACTGCGTCAGCTCTCTTGTTAAAAAAAAAATGGGTGCAGTCAGGTGCACTACTGAGATTTTTGAAAATGCTTTCACTCATTTATGTATTCATCCAACAGTCATTTATTGAACAGTTACTTAGCTCTGGGCACTGGGCCCAGAAAGGGGCAGACAGAATGAAAAGTTGCCTTGGAATAGTCTAAAATTTCAAGGGACACAAATTTAATCATAACGTCCATGGAAAAAACAAAAATAAATAAAAACATAACGAAACCCAGGCACAACATGTGTATAAAATATTGTGAACGTGTTAGAGAGGAAAGTGAGTGACTGGCACTGATGGGCATCCAGAAGAGGAAAGGCTTAATAATAATACCAGTAAGGAAAGATTTAAATCTTCAGCCTATTTTGATAAAGAAATTTAACTATTCCCTTACTGCTGTGAAATAGAAGCCTCAGTGGAGTGGAAATGGGCAGGAAAGGAAGCCAGGACAGAATTCAGGTCTCCCTTTCACTGTCCCCAAGAAGCAGAGAGTAGACTTCATTATTTCCTGAAGTGTAACCCGGCCAAACCCTGGAAGAGGGGAAACTATGTTAGCTGTTACGAATTATTTGAACTTGATTCATATCCAGGAAATTTTTCCTGTGCCACCAAGGGCAATTTTGAGAAGCATTTCAAAGATAAGAATAAGGTGGGCAGCTCGGTGGCTTAGGGGTTTAGCGATGCCTTCGGCCCAGGGTGTGATCCTGGAGACCCGGGATCGAGCCCCACGTCGGGCTCCCTGCATGGAGCTTGCTTCTCCCTGTGCCTGTGTCTCTGTCTCTCTCTGTCTCTCATGAATAAATAAAATAATAAATCTTAAAAAAAAAAAAGAAAAAAGGTTTTTTGATCAATAAAAGTAGCATATTCAAGAAGACTTGCAAGGCAAAAGAGGGACATTTAAAATGTCTAAACCTTAGGCAAGCATTCAGAATGGAGAAAATAGACCCCAGCTGTCTATTTTCTCGACTATTTTCCAGCTTCGAGGATGGCTGCCCATGAAGAAATAAGCATGGATGCTGGGACAAACATCTCTGGAAAGCCTACCCACTAGAGATTCCCGCTTAGCATCTCTACTGGCTCAACATCTTTGTTGGCTGGTGGCTCCTTTCTCAAGAGACTAGGATGTTTGCCTCTCAAAAACCTACCTCTTTTTTTAGTTATATATTTGGTCTTCCCATATGAACACCTCATTCAATTAACATCAATCATCCTTACTATCTAACAGCCAAGAAGGAAAATGATACCAGTCCTTGAGCTTTTCTCTGCAGTCATAGCCTTAATCTCATAAAGATGTTTTCCTCTGATGCCCCCGAAGGTGACAACCGATTAGGGGGAAACTCTGGACACGATGTAGGGGAGTTCCCACACTTGAACTCAGGGACCAGGAGGTTGAAGCAAGTGTGACAGAGTACCTGAGACTGTGGGGAAGTTTAGAATTATTGCAACTATTAACATCAATCAAGCTCTTATGTGCGAGGCACAGTGTTCATCATTATATGCATTACCTTGTTTCATAGTCTTAAACTCTTTTTTTGTCTTAATCATATACTTAAGAAAACTGAGAAGAAATTTTCTCAAGGTCATATAACTACTTAGTAGTAGATGATTCATATTGTTCAGATTCAGCATTGGTATATTTTTTTTCATTGCTGTGTCTTAGCCTTCTAGCATCATTATATTTCCCTTGTAAAATGAGAAAATTGAGTATCCTTGTGTCTTGTTTCTTAGTCTTTGTTATAAGAGCTTCCCTTTCTCTAGAGCAATATTTTCTCAAAGTATGTTCCTTAAAACATTTGCTCAAATAGGTATTGATAATGATTCTTTTTGAGGTCAGAGTGGATAAAAATGTATCAAGAAAGCTTAAAACGGGGCAGAGTAAGGATTCGCATTTTTGTCACCGCAGAATTCCTCGGAACATCTAAAATTCTAAAGTGAATTGAACATCTATCTATAGAAGAGGCAGAGGTTGAGAATTTAAAATATAGCATTAGCAAAATCCTTTTTCAAAAATCATTTTGTGTACTTACGACATTTATTTGCTCTGGAATACATTTTTGGGACAGACTGGCAGAAAAGATCAAGTCCACACGTTGAGCACAGCCCACGCCCACTCTTCCATCAGACTCCAGTCCCTGCCAACTCTTGTCCAATCCTTTCCTGCCCATACAGATACACACATCTACACAGCTTCCTACTCCCATTCCTCCCCAACACAGACACACACACGACCTCCGGATACCTTGAAGACATGGGTCTCTTTAACGTCCCCGATGTTTTCACAGAAATGTGACCTCCTCCTAGAAGAACCTTCAGCCTGCAGTCACCACTTCAGAAACAAGTGTATATTCAACCTTCAATGACTCTGTTCAGATGTCACTTTCTCTTGAACCTGCGTCTAAAAAAGTTTTATGACGCTACTTCAGCTCTTTCCTCTCCCTAGTGTGGCTTTTTTCTTCTTCTTCTTCTTTTCTTTTAATCTTGGTAACACACCAGTGGAGACTTTAATTCTGCTGGGAATTAGGGGTTTTGATTGATATCTGAGTTCTCTGGGGGTCTTGATCCAGAGCCCACATACATTTTGGAAAGCAGTTTCTACATATAAAGGCACTGGAATGTTAGAAGTACTAAGGATGCAAGCGAGGTCTAACTAGAATCTCATTTTCTCGTAGGCATCAAACACAGGACACTTTTTATAACCCTATAACCCACCTAATATGATCATAGATGACCTATTCCCCAAACTTAATCCTATCCACATAACCTTGTCCCCAGCTTAGTGCCATTCTAGACATTATATCACCAAACCAATCCCAGCCTTATAACCCATTGGCCCATTAATATACTTCTAATCATTCATTTATAAAACATAACCCACCCAAACAACCCTATAACCTTTTTAATGGATTCAGAACCAGCCAATTACCAAACTTGATCTCATCTGCATAGTTCCCATCACCTCTTAATGAGCTCTAACTGGCCCTGCAAGTTTCAGCATTAACAAAAGCTATTCCATTCAATTTGTGGCCTTTTATTTGATTTTTTAAACATCAAATACTGCACCGTTTTTTTTTTTTTAAAGTCCGTTTTCTCCAACTCATCTAATTCTCTTTTTTCTTGCTTGAGAAAATTGGAATATTCCCTAATATTATAGTTCATTATCTTTCCCAGAAGAATGTGAGAAGAGTTGTATAGAATATATATTTTCAGAGTCCACCACTACATTTATATTCTCCATTGGACTTAATGGAGGCTTTCTAACATGTGACTAAGGACAGGCCCTGAATTATTTATTTCAGTGGATTCTTATATTAAAGAAAAAAAAACTACTTTAGGGTTACACATAGATCTATGGGCCTTTCCACATGGGGTTAGATGGAACTGAGCTCAGAGCATTCCATGAGAACTGTCCTCTCCACTGAGTTACCATAACAAACCAGATAGGATTAAGAAAAAGGGAGGAAAAAGCAGGGTACATATGAAGTAGATTTACTTCATTTACTAAGTGCCTCCTTATGTTAATGGGGCTTTATAGGCTTGGGACAGAGAATTCACACTAACCTAAATCCATGGCAGATCTTTATCACTTGACTATGTTTTGTATCTTTGGGTTTTGTGGGAGTATATATATGTGCATCTATGAAAATATCTGAGAATTTGATTAGACACATATTTGTGTACAATAAATTAACAAATGTAAAATTCAGTCATGCGGCAAGTATTTATCGAGGCTTGTATGCCAACTAGCATTCTCAATACCCTGAAAATAATGTATTATTCTTCTCACTTGTTTCCACTTGGGGTAGTGATGCTCAGAGAGCTCAATAAACTTGCTCGAGATTTCACAAGTAGCTGAGACAGTATTTGAATCCGGGACTCCCTGAGTTAAAAGTCCAAGTTCTTTCTCTCCTATCACACTACCTGCCCAGCAGAGTCAATTTCAGAGATTTTTCCTCATCTGTCCCACATCCTTTACATTCTCCGTGAGGAAATTAAGGCTAGAGAAGAGAGGTGATTTACCCCAGGCTTTATCTATAAAATCACACCACCCAGAGAAAGATGGCTTCTCTAGGAAAGAGCATGGTTGTCCCTATAAACACAGCATCCTGGCAGTTCAGATCCACCGTGTCCACGAGTACAAGAAGACAGAACAAATACCCCCATTGTCCAGCCCCAACAAATGGCCCTTCTGGCATTGATTCACTGAGGCATGGGCCTCCTGGGGATGAATGCATTGTTCATCCTGCCGGCCCAGCCACATTATGCTTACAGAGATGAAGAACCACATATCAAAATTAGCATTTGTGCAAATGATCACACAATTCCTTCAGGCCTGCTGTGTCCCCTTAATAGGCCCATCTTTCAATTATGAAGTGCCGATCAGTCAGTGTTCTTCTATAATCTCATTATTTTTGTTATGTTGACATTACAGAAGGACTTTTTTTTTCCCCTTCCACTTGAAGCTCGGCCCATCAACATGAGATGGTTATTGAATCGATGGAGGGGAAAAAATGGACATTTTTGCATTTTTAATTCTTACATCTTAGAATCCAGAACATCTTTGATATGTTCAGGAATAAGAGTAATAACATCCTTATTTACGACTCTACCTCCCCAGGCACATCTGATTTAGGAATCGTGCAGCGCACCTTTCTCCCTGTGTCATTTACCTGTTCTGTCACTTCCTGAATAGGTCATCACACACACTTGGCTTGGCCACATCTCAAAGTGAAGATCTCACGAGGCAGTGCCTTTCCTCAGTGGGATACACTACAAGGTCATCTCTCCTTGAATCAAAATGGGAAACTTCAATCTTCTGTTGATTGTTTTCCTTCTGTTCCTATGGAAATATAAGCACTCTTATATCAAAAAGTACTTAAAATATTTAAAATATTTGAAGTTGTCACCATAACCCCAGCCCTAACACATAGTAGGGAAACTTAATGATTTCTTTTTCTCTATTAAATGAACTTTGCACTCATGGGATGGCTCACTAATATTAATTTATGTAAAATCAAACAAATCACCAAAATATCTTGCGCATGTGAATCAGCGTAGGTGTGTGGATGGTCTAGAAAAGGTAGTCAGTTGCCTGCTGCCACTATTTTGTAACCAGATGCCATCAGGTAATGCTCTAGTTAATTTGCAACAATATATAATTGATATTACTAGAGACAGCCTCTGTGTAACTTTTCCTCTGTTTGTTGTAGTTGTTGAATTTTGAGGTCTTTTCAAACATACAGAAATCTGCAAAAATGGCGCAAAGACTTTTTCCCTCCCTGAAGCACTTGTGAGTTGTGGATGTGTTTTCCCATCGTCCTAAACATTTAGTGTTTATAAGTCCTATGAACATGAACATTCTCTAACAATGATAAAACAACAGCCCAAATTAAAAAAAAAAAAAAACTAACACTGACATGTGAGTAATTTCACAAACCCTTTCTAACTTGTCTTTAATTTCCACAAATGTCCTGTAGAGCAAAAATGGCTAATCCAGAACCACGTGTCACACTTAATTTTCATTGATTTTTAGTAGGCTTCAATCAACACAAGTTCCTCAGCCTTTCCTTATCTTTAATGACCCTAATGCTTTTTGAATATCATGGGCTGGTAATTTTACATTTTATATAATGTCATTCAATTTGGATTTGATATTTCCTCATGATCAGATTTAGATTATAGATTTTTGGCAACAACATAAAAATTGTGAATTTGTGTTCTCATAAAATCCTATCAAGTGATATACACTTTCAATTTGTCCCACTCTTGGTGATATTAACTTTGATCAACTGATTTAGGTTGTGTCTATAAGGTTTTTCCACTGTAAAATTACTTCCATAATAAGTATGATATGGGAGTTATTTTGAGACGAGGCAAATATTCTGTTCCTTATGACATGTTCACCCACTGGCTTCAGCATCCATTCATGTTAGTTGGAGAAATTAATTATTCCTCTGGATGCCAAATGGTGATTTTTCCATCACTATTGTTTCTTCTGTATTTATTAGGTGGCATTCTAATGGAAAGAAAGGTGTTTCATCCTTCCAATTTATTTATTTACTTGTATTAGAATGGACTCACAGGTGCCTATTTAGTGGGTTATGATCTAGTATCATCTCTAATTTGCTGCTTACCTTACTCTAGTGAGAGGTCCTTCTGGCTGGTTTCTGTGTCCTTCTTACATGTCCACAGTGTTCTTTGTATACCTTTTTTTTTTTCTGGCGCATCAAGCTGTATCAGGCTGATCTTGAACTTTTTTGCTTTCACAACCCTGAAATCAGATATGTCTCTAAGGATCCCAGGTTCCTTTTAGTGGAGAATGTTTTTAGAGACAAAGATTTGGGTCCTGGATGGGTCCATCCATCCAGGTGGGGTGTCACTCTCCCCAGGCCCTCTCCATGGAGAGACCACTGAGATCAGATACCTGTGTGTGTGTGTGTGTGTGTGTGTGTGTGTGTGTGTGTGTGTGTTAAATATAAAATTACTTAGGCACATCTACATACTGCCACCAGCCACCCTCCCCAGAAACCCTCCTCACCCATTAAATCTCTAGTGCATCTATTAGGCATTGACCTCCTTCTCCAAGGGATGCAAACCTTGGTCCATCTCACATAATGGCTTTTGTACTAAATAATTTAGGAGGGAATGGATAAAGGAAAACAGAAAGAAGGAAGGAAGAAAGGAAGGAAGGCAAGTTCTCATATTCAAGCTTCATGTTTAATGTTTCTAAAACGTCTTCAAGAGACACGTGAAGTGTTTCTGACACAGTCGGGCCAAATCACTCAGTACTTACATGTTGAACGTGGGGATTTTAAAGTAATCATTATTATGTCTTATATGAAACTTTACATCGCCATCATGTTTATTTCATATCATGTGGCCTAATATTAAAACAATAAATTTGATATCTCTGTGAAGTTTGCTCTTGCTGAACTTCCTTTCAAAAATACTTGTATTTGCCAATGCCACTCTTGAAGCATGGCACCACCAACTGCACCTGTGCATGTGTGTCTTTCTAGGAAGTGAGTAATAGGTTGCAATTATAACAGTAACAATTAACGACTTTCTGGTGAGCACTCACCTCTCTAACAACATGACCAAGTACTGTATTATCAGCTTTATATATGGAACAGGATGTTAGAGTGGAAATTTTGACTGAGGCATTTCCTGAAAGGAGGTTCTAGACCAAGAAGCCAACATTTCAAAATAGTGAATGATAACCCAACACCTTCTCAACCTCTGTCTCTTATTATGGGTATAACACTGTTGTCGAATGGAGAGTGAAGAACACATTTTGGAAATGGTTCTGTGTATGCTTCAAGTCTTAAATTTTTCATAGGGTACACCTGGAAAGGGCTTCCCTGTGCACTTCATATCAGGACATGGGATTTTAGAGAAACCATTTGAAGAGTTTATTGAATGTCCCTCTGTGTTACCTAATGTCTCAGTCATATCTAAGGAATATAAAAGTCAAAAGCCTGGATAAAGGGACCTATATCCTCAGAATAGATTATTGTAGTTTGGAAATAACCACTTTCCCCATTTTGTTAAACAAAGGATATAAGGCCTCTACCCAAATCAGATATGGGCCGTGGCATAAAGCCCATAGTTGGGAGTGGTCAAGAATTGTCTAAGGGGTTTATATGGAAGGTGGGGCATGAGGACCATAATATAGCTGAAACTGTGGACTCAGAAGCAAAAAAATAAGTTGGGGCATAGAGATGCATCATGAAAATTGGGGTGATAGATACTCGGAAATAGAGGAGTAGTCCCAAAAGCACTGACAGTGGACACAGGTGGCGTCATACATCCGTCATGCACACCCAGCGCTGATGCTAGATCTCCAGCCAGTGCCAATCGCAGAGGAACTTTCCCGCTTGCTCCCTTTCCTCTCCCCCACACTGGTGCCAATTACAGGGTGGGTGTTTAGGAGCTGGAATAAAGGGAGAGGAGCCAACCCTATCCAAGTACATTTTTGCCACTATACAGTGTGAAATGGTAGCAGAACTGGAAGAGGGAAGGGAAGAAGCTTTCCATTCATATCAAGTTCTAAGTTGTGAGAATTATACGGGACAGGGCACATGAATTATTAAAATGAAGCAGAGGTTTACAGCTGTGTTACCTTAGGACCTTTCCTATCATGACAGAGTAGATAAGGTGCCTGTCTGAGGGCAGGGAAAGCAATTGATGTGCTAGAATGGATTGGAAGTTGCTTTATAATTACACCTTGTACCACATCCTTGATCGATGAAAGATTATATATGCATTATATCATTGAATCATCCCGGAAACAACCCAGTTTTATAGATGAGGCAAATGGCTCAGAAGGGCAAAAAGCTTTTATTCAGACTCACACAGGTCTTAGACAGAACAGGGATTTGAATTTATGTGTAACTGGTACTTTAGCCCAAGCTCGTAACTACTGGGAGCCCTGCGAATTTGTGTCATCCACACACTGATAAAAATGATTTGATCACTTTATCAAGTATTTGAATGAAGACTTGAGACAGAAATTCATGAGGCCCAAGCCCTTGGAGACTGAGAAAGTCCTTTCTTCCTATGAACACAAAACAAACAACAAAAGCAAATGAAAACTATTTATAAAACTATTTAATAAGGAAATGTTTAGGGGCATCTGGGTGGCTCAGTGGTTGAGCATCTGCCTTTGGCTCAGGGTGTGACCATGGGGTCCTGGGATCGAGTCCCGCGTCGGGGTCCCCTGCAGGGAGCCTGCTTCTCCCTCTGCCTGTGTCTCTGCCTCTTTGTGTCTCCCATGAATAAATAAATAAAATCTAAAAAAGTAAAAATAAAAGAATGTTCCTATAAAAAAGAAGGAAATGTTCGACTGCTTAGGAAATTTAAAGCTACTATACAAATATATATTCCAATGTTTAAATTCAGAAGTCTTTAAAAAAATTATTGAAAGCTATATGCATCATCTCCTTGTTACTCCAATTATATCAACAACCATGGAAAACAACTGAGCATTATCCTCCACCCAAACTAGATTAATGTTATCAGTAGCCTGTGCTCTTCATTTAACTTTTACCTCCGCAGACCTATCTTTCTTTCCCTCCTCCCTCCCTCCCTCCCTCCCTCCCTCCCTCCCTCCCTCCCTCCCTTCCTCCTCCCTGACTTCCTTCCTTCCTCTCTCCCTATCTGCCTCTCTTCCTTCCTTCCTCTATTTCTTTCCTCCAATCCATCCCCATACAATGCAAACCTAAGGATTTTTTGGGAAAAGAGAGAGAAAAGTAGCACTTCATGTAGAAAATGATATAATAGTGATTATTCAATCAGGTAGTATTTATACAGGACCTACCAAAGTGACCAGTATATGGTAAAATCATCTAAATATTGTCCTCACTTGGACTGCACAAGCCTTTATAGATATTACATGCTGCAAAATGTATTAAATGATGTTATGTGTGTGCCTGGTACACAGTAGTATTTTGAAAAAACGAGTCCCCCCCCCCATACATATGCATATGCCTTTATCTTTTTCTCACATCCACCTTTTAATGCCAAGTTTAAATCTCCTGTTCTCCCTGTGGTCTTCTCTGGTAAGTGCTGCCCCCGTGAATTGGTTTCTGACTTGATATTCTCTCTCATACTCTTTAATTAGCATTAAGTTTATTTTTCTAAATAGGCTTTTTTCTGTATTGTATTATTTTATGGATTCACAAGAACTTATAAAACCATTTTATTCAACTCCTCAATTTAACAATTTACATCCTCGGGCCAAAGGAATTAAGAAACTTTCCCCAAATCACACTACGTTAAAGGCAAAACAGTTGCCCTAATTCATCATTAATCTTTAATTACTTTACTGAAAGCTCCACGAGGACTAAAATTATACTACATCCTTTTATTATCTTTATTCCCCGAGGCTAACAGCAGTGGTAGGATCACCAAGTGGGCGCTCAGTATAATCTTGCTACGTTAAATTTTACTGATTCTACATACACAAGGGGTTTCCAAATGTAACTGTGCACAAGAATCACCCGGGGCCTTGTTAAAATATAGAGACTCCTGTCCCTGCCTCCAGAGATTATGACTCTGAAAATCTGAAGTGGGTCCCAGGAATCTGTATTTGTAAAGACGCTTCAAATGAGTTGATCTTAATGATCCAAGAAGTAATGCTTGGAAACTACGGGTAAGCCTATTCTGGAATATTTCCAAGGGGAAAAAAGATCCCCAAATTTGCTTAGTATCCTGTTTTGGTGTCTAATAGACCTTATAACTAAAGGGAAGAAAAGTTCTTTATAATGCTGTGGCTAAATTCTCTCTATTGCAATTTCCTCCCTACTACCTCAGGTGGAATGGGGAACAGCTGGTATTTTAATAACCCTTGAAGATTATTATTAAGTCACTCATCCACCTTCTCTTCTCCCAGCTAAATAGCCCCAGTCTTTCTTAGCTACCTCCTATAGGCCCCATTTGCTAAACCCTCTCCTCTCCCATAGTTGCCTAACTTTTGAAGTAAGACTAACAGCCTATTATTGTGCTATGTTACATGAGGTGTAATAAAGGCTATTTAAAAATTTTGAGAGGAAGCCCCATGTAAGTGGCGGGATCTGAGTTTGAGAGTAATGTTCTTACATCTCTTGTCTGCACACTATTGGATTTTGATACCTCTAGGCAGATAGAGAGGCAGCACGGTGCCGGTGATAGAACTCTGTATAGCCAGGCAGGGCACCACAGAGTTCCAGGCCAGTGCTTCTACTAACTGGGTATGTGACTTAGAGCGGGCCGTTTTCTCTTTCTGTTATTTATTTCCTTACAAGGAAGACTATATATTCCACCTAAACTCCAGCAGTTGTTGTGAAGCTCCAATCTGTGCAGCGCATCCTTCGTAAAGTACAATGTTTTGTCTATGTCTAGACTTCACGGGTTGACACACAGGTGGTAGGCTGGATGGAAAGTGATAATCAGTAGAGCGTTATAGCTTAGGGATAAAAATTGTAAGATTACTCAACAAAATCCAGGGTCTGAGAGACAATTAGGACAAACCAGCGGGGAAATTCATTGCTTGTTGAGCCAAAATTAAAATGGGAGTGCTCCTCCTCCAGAACAGTAACCAGTGCTTTTCTTAGAGGTTGGATAGTGCTCTGAGCTCTGATTCTTGTCTCTGACCACCATGGACCTGATTTCTCAGCGTGATCTTCCTCATCATGCTTCGGCTGTTCCACCATTCCGGCTGCAATATCTCCACTGCAGTTTGACAAAGCCATCATTATATTCGTGTACCACAATGCTTTAGACGTAGTAATATCTACTCTTTCTTCAAAGAAGAAATTAGAGGTAGGGTGTTGGCTGTAGAAGAAAGACTGAGAAGTTATCATCCTCGCAACCACCCAAGTCTGTTAATTATTCAGTAATAACCATAGCATTTACTGAGCGTTATTGAGTAACTGATTGGCCTTGGTGCTAGGTGATGATGATGACAGGCTCTGTTCTAAATGATGCAGCGTATTACCTCGTTTAGTCATCATTTACTTCCATTATGAATTAGACATCATAACTATCTCATGTTACTGATGAAGAAACTAAAGAAGTAGAAAGAAGCGAAATACCTTGATTGAGATCCTACAGTAACCTGAGCCTCAGAAGTTCTGGACACCGGAACTAATGCCCTTGAACACCACAAATTTTTTTTTTTTAATTTTTATTTCTTTATGATAGTCACACAGAGAGAGAGAGAGAGAGAGAGAGAGAGAGAGGCAGAGACATAGGCAGAGGGAGAAGCAGGCTCCATGCACCGGGAGCCCGACGTGGGATTCGATCCCGGGTCTCCAGGATCGCGCCCTGGGCCAAAGGCAGGCGCGAAACCGCTGCGCCACCCAGGGATCCCTGAACACCACAAATTTAAGGCTACAGATGAAACTCCATCCTGATGAGAAGAAATGGTGACATTTCTGTTCAAGGAAACCATCAATGGCAACTTTATTACTAGACATCGAAGTCCTAACTTCCTGGCTTAGCATCTAAGACCTTTAAAAGTCTGGGTTCTAATATTTTTTCGTAGTTTATCTTCATCAATCCCCATCTCCACAAACCAGGTTCAAAAACAAATGAAACAGCCACCTGCTTGTCACTTCTACCCCAGGATTTCCCACTTCCCATTATTGTTTTCACTGGTCTTCCTGCCTATGACAGTCTTTACAAAACTAGCATGGCTAGGGGCGCCTGGGTGGCTCAGTCGGTTAAACGTCCAACTCTTGGTTTTGGCCCAGGTCATAATCTCAGGGTCATGATCTCAGAGTCATGGGATCAAGCTGCAGGTTGAGTCCCAAATTGAGCCCCCTCACCAAGGCCCGTGTTGGGCTCTATGCTCAGTGCAGAGTCTAATTGAGATACTCTCCCTCTCTCTCTCTCGTTCTGACCCTCCCTCTACTCTTTTTTTTTTTTTTCTGTCTCTCTCAAATAAATAAAATCTTAAAAAAACACAAAAAACAAAAAAACCTAGCATGGCCAAATCCTCACCTTTCCTCAATAAACAATTGTAATGTTCCTACTTCATTCCCTAATTCCTGATCCAAGCAAACATGTTATTTTTGAACACCAAGCCCATCTCAGAAGCTATCTTTTTACTCCTCGAATTTTCTGTGTATTACAATGTTATGTGATAATATCACTCTTTATAGTCAGTGATGTTGGGAGCGTGTACAATGTGCTACAGACAATGTCACATGTTTTCCTAACCCTCAAGTCAGCCCTATGGTGTTGGCATTATAATTTCCATTTTACAAGGAGGGAACTGAGATTCACATGTGGAACACAAGGTTATACAATCGGATTTTACATCCAGAGTTTTCTAAATGCAAAAACTGTGTTTTTCATAACCACACTATACTACTTTATTAGTAAACTTGTTGAAAACAGTGTTTGCATCTTACTCATATTTGATTCCTAACACATCGCATATGGTAGTCATCACGCATCCTTTTCTTCCTTCTTTGCCTTTTTAAAAAAATTTCTTTGCGAATTGGTTTAAACTGAATTCTGTCTCAGAGCATAATCTTTCATAAAGTTACACAATTGCTCCAAACAATGTAACCTGAAACTTTGTCTTTGTTCATTGTTGATGAGTGTTTGCTTGTTCTTCTGGTTAAGCTACTCTTTTATTCAATCTTTGCTTTAAACTGGCTTTCATGTTCTTGCTGCTGAACTGACAATCCCTCATTTCAGCTGTTTGACAGCTTGCACGCCCTGCCTGCCAGCATCAATATTTACTAATGGACCCTTTCTCTTACAAAAGCTGTTTGCAATAAGGAAAGATAATGAAGAAATTACTTGACCCCAGACACACAGCTAGCGGTAATGATGGCCCATGTCATTGGGCCTTTCTGCCATCTGTGCCCAAGCAAGGGGGCAGGGCAGAGAAAGGATGGAGGTGCGGAAATGGAGGAGAACTCCAAGGAGAGAGAAGGTTGATGATTCAGAAGCAGGAAGGGAATAACCTTTTGTAAGCCCGCTTCCGTGGCCCAAGCATTTTATATGCATGATCCCATTTAATTCTCAAAACAATATGCTCAGATAACTGTGGCTGATCCTATTGACTTGGTCTTAAATGAAAAAACTGAGGGCCAAAGAAGGTAAACAAATAGGTCAAAGGAAAAGAGCCAGAAAGAAAGGAAAACTGTGTATCATACTCCATCAAGTCCCTGAAATTTGGAATCTTACAAGAGTGGATTTGAATCCAGTCTTCTGCCAGAGAATTGTTTTGTGACCTTGAACAAGCTATGTGTCCGTGTGTGTCCATGTGTGTGCCTGTACACATGCCTGTCAAATTCTCAACACTCATTTTTTCCCATGTGTAAAGTGAAAAATAGTAAGAGGATCAATTTTGATACATCGCTCTGAAGATTAAATAAGATAATGAGCGTCAAGCTCTTAACCTAGTTGTGGACACACAAAATGACTCTGTACTACACACATGACAGGCATTCTGCTTTGCTTTTTCTTATCAGTACTTCTGTTAAATGATAGATCCCAAGCTCAAATGCAAGCCTTCTTCCTTCTGAATTCCATACTATTTCCATTCCTTGACAAAATCTCAACAAGTCAATAAGTTAAAGGAATCCAAAGGGGTGAAAATGAAGTAGTTTGTCATTTTAATACACCCGGTGATGCTGATACACCTAGAGCTCCCTCTGGCCCAGATTTGTATTTCAAATTTTCAGAACCTACCAGAAATGGCAGCATAATGGTAACTTATTGTGAAGCTTAATAGATTCCTTTACTGAGGAGCAAGAATTTGTGTGCCTTCAAAGTTCCTTCTAGCTGGACTAAGAATCAAATGGACATGAGACATGGGACATGTGGCTGGCTCGGTTGGTGGAGCATGTGAACTCAAGAGTTGTGAGTTCAAGTCCCAAGCTGGGTGTAGAGATTACTTAAAAATAAGATATTCTTAAAACATTGATGTAAGACAGATTAACAGGAGAAAATCAAATGTAATAGTGTATGTATGGGGAATCCACATAGACATAGAAATTCCAAGGACAGTCAGGCAAAATGAGGTATTTATGTTTCCTACACTAAGGAGAAGGGAGGAATAAAATTCACAGGGCAATATGAAGGGCAGGTGTTTGAAATTGGATGTTTGCCCTGTTATACAGATGGGTCACTAGATAAAATATATCTCTACTAATAACATTTATTCTGGGAAAGACCCCCAATTTAGATTCTTGTATGTAGTTAAGGGAGGGGCAGAAGCTTCTCTTGAGCCCCTAGGGTCTTGATTGCCTTCAGCTCATAATAATCTTCATGCCAAGGTGGCCCATCTTGGGGTTACCTGCTTTTAGCTCCTATACCTTTATAGTCATACCAAAGTTTTATAGTAAAATTAACTCTATCCATACACAGAATATGATTGTCCAAGTGGCAGATGATAGCATATTTGAGGCACAGAAAGGAAGCTCTTTAGGTATACTAAATCCATAAATCTATGAATTTATGGATTCCTCTGTTTTTATAGACAACATATGAATGTTTTCCCTAAATTTTGTCCTTTGAAGATGAAAGAATGTAAGACAACAAAAAAATATATGTAATCCTAAAATCCTGGGGATCTGGATTCCAGTTTTAATTTTGCCTCGTACTATACAGTCTTGATCAAATTGTTCAACATCTCTGGTGGTGGTTCCAAAGCTATGGAAATGGAGAAAATGAGCTCTCATATATTTTTTTATAGTCAGCTGTGATAATATGTATCAAGTGCTCTGTATAGCTATAATTTGTATATTTGATGAATATAAATTCTCTTTCCTTTCTACTTGTTTATGAACATGACTAGACTTATTACTCAAACTTGGTCTTAGCACATAAAAGGTGGAAGTTTTATGATAAGTATTCATTTATTAGGCATGTTAATGTCATTGATCTCCGGAAAATTTGACAAAAGACCCAAACCATCACCCCCCACACACACCCCACACACTTTTTACAAAAATTCACATGGATACATGCTCATAAAATCAGGCCTGAACTTCTGTGGAGTCACACAACCCCTAGAGCCCACCTGGGTATGGACCCTGATGACTAGGACTCAGTCTCTCTCCACCTTCCCAGACCACACACCCACTGTGAGCCTAATATGGCAGTATTGTTCTGCAATAGGTGTGCCAGCCCCTTTTTCTGACATCAGCTTTATAAAGAATTGGTACTTTGTGAGTCTTTGAAAGAGAGTGGGTGTGATTTGGCTGAGAAGCTGGAAGAAAGCAAATAAGGTAGGAGAGCCTCAGTGGGTTGGTCATGAGAGGTCACAGCACAGTGGAAAGCTCTCTGCACCACTGTTGCTAATGGCAGAGTTCTGCGACCTCGCTAGTCACTTACTGTGCCGAGTTCTGCCTCAAGAGCCAAGTGTGCTATTCTCAGTCCTCTTACCGGCAACTTCCCCAGAAATACCACCTCCCAATCCTCCCTCCGTGTCATGTACTTTCATGGAGCACAGAGACTCTGAACCTGGGCACTGGCCCTTTCTTTGACTATGTCGAATTTCAGGATCTTTTTCATGACCTCTGCCCCACATGAGGTGGTTTCACAGATGAGATGGCATCTCTGAATTGCCGTAGAGGCTGGTTAAGAGTCATAGAGTCATTGGTGAAAAAAAAGGTTCATTTTCTTCTGAGTCTTTTCCCTACCATCCCCTAGGAATGATTTCCTACCCTCTTATGAATTGCTTCATGACTCCCACCAGACTTCATGACCTTTAATCTTTAACACAGCTGCCTCTTCAGATCTATAAGGAGTTTCTTGACCAAATGGACAGTCTTCTAATTGTATACAAACCATGATGTTATAGGTCTGGGATATGGTTGTTACAAAATAAATGAAGAGTAAATAAAGGAAAGGATGCAAAACTAAATGAATAAACATATAATGTATACAAATATGACTTATACCATGCTTAGCTTATAGAAAACTAGGGATAAATGTCCCTTCCACAGAGAGGTCTACGTTGACCATATAATGTAGTATTTATAGCTGGTTTTTATGTTTTTGTGTTTATTCAGTTATTTAAAAATTTTCCCTCTTACAAACTTCACACAGGGGGTCATAGCTGGAACAAGTGCAGTACTTGGAACAAATGTCAGTGCTTAATCTACATGAATGGAAAAAAGTCAAACTTCCCTCCTTCCTTTCTTCTCTCCTTCCTTTTTTTCTCTACATTTCTTTTTCTTTTTCTTTTTTTTTTTGTGTGTGCTTCTTAGTCCTTTTATTTGGGTTCCCATACTTATTTTCACCTGCTCTCTCTCTTCTTCATTTTTTTTTTCTTTTTATACTGCCTTTCTTCTTTCTGGCAAAAAAAAAAAAAAATTTGCACTTAATGGTGATGATATTAATGGTAACCGCTTATTTGGGTGTGGTGTGCTATTTACCAAACACCGTACTAAGCATTTAACTAAACTTAAATTTCTCAGAGGTTCCCCAAATCCGATGAAATAGGTACTACTCGAAACCCCACTTTACAGAAATGGAAGCTAGATATTGGAGGAGTTAACTTGCTTTCTCTGGTTATGGAGCCAGTAAGTGGCAGAGAAGGATGAGATGAGGGCATCTGACTCCAGGAGTTATGGTCTTTAACCACTAAGATGCACTGAATAGCCTCAGATTTAAGGATTGAAATAGGATCAGATAGGTTTTGTATTTTCTGTTACTCTTTCACCAGTTTTTTAAGGAAATTCACTTCAAATTACCAGCCTGAAAATGGATTTGACTGGATTGAAAGTCCGAACCTCTCTGGCCTCCACTGCTGTCACAGACAACCTGACAGGCTCCATGGTTCTTGATCTGGGGAATTATGGGAGAATCTTGAACCTGTCAGTATGCTTGACCAGGCCCTAGTCCTGTGGGTGAATGACAGCAGCACCATTCCCATCTCTACTTGATTTTCTGTCTGGAAGCAGCCAATTCTCAGAGCTCTATGTAGAGTATCTGCAAGTGAGGCCCCCACTATAATACTGGCAGTGTGGAAGAAAGTGGGCTTAGGGTCAGAAAGAGCACGGCTGAAAGTCAGCATACCTGAGTTACAACCCTTCTTCAAGATTCCCAGCTGCTAGGGAGCAGGTCACTTGACATTTCCAGATCCCAATTTTCCTAATTGTTTCTACGGCGATTTGGTTAATATATCATAAAAGGTCCCGTTCACCTATAAAATTCTCTGAAATTCACTTAGAACAACACAAAGGAAGAAAAGCAAAATAGTGAATTATCAGCTCAGGCAGTTTCACTCCAAGGTGGACAACTGCATCTCTGAAGCTTGTTTTTTTAAATATATAAAGAGAGAAAGAGAGAGCATAAGCAGTGAGAGGGACAGAGGAGGAGGGAGAAGCAGGCTCCTGCTGAGCCGGGAGCCCCAACACAGGGCAATTCCCAGGGCTCAATCCCTGGACTCTGGGATCATGACCTGAGCTGAGGGCAGTTGCTCAACCAACTGAGCTACCCAGGGGCCCCCTCTGAAACTTCCTAAATCAGACCCCATGTAAGACTATCTCCTCCCCTTCTCCAAAGGATGTCCCTACTGAGTATTAGAATATGAAAAAGAGTGATAAGCTATGGCTTATTCAGGGCAGTAAAACAAATGAAAATCAGCTGTGAAGAAGGTGAGTGAGGCGCTGTGAGGTGGTAGAGATCTGTAGGGAGTGAACATTTAAGTAAGAACAATGAAGAGGGAAAAAAACGGGCCTGATGTGATCTGAGAGTGGGAGCCAGTCTTTATGTAGAAAGCTCGTGGTAAGTGCAGCAGAACTTGCTCAAGTCTGAGGCTGCATGTGCTGTTGCAGGTGGCTTTTAGTAACAGCAAACTCTCCTCCAACTGATTCAAATGATGAAGGGGATTTATGAGCTCATAAGGTGGAAATCCAGAGTAGGAAGCTCTTCAGGTGGGTTTGATTCAGTGACTCAGTGACTTCTGAAAGCACGTTCTTCCGTCTTTCTGCTCTGCCTTCTTTTGTGACAGTTTCAGCTTCCTTGTAAGACTGGCTTCACTCACAGGGTGGAAATTATTAAGCTGTTTCTCATCCCACATTGCCCGGGAAGAGCTAGCGGGATGGCTTTGGGTAGCTCTCCCAGAAGATCAAGGGGACTCTTTCTCAAAAGTCCTAGAAAATCTCTTTTCATGACTTATTGATCCAGCTTCAGTCACATGTCCATTCCTTAATCAATGCTGTTGGCCATGGGCATGGAATTTCTCTGTTACCCAAACAAGTCACTCTAGCGATAGGCTAGGTAAATTGTGAATAGCACAAAAGCTGGAGTGCTTAATCTTCTGTAAGCTCATGGCTTCTCAAAAATGGAGAGAAAACTTGGGTATAGGGAGGCAGCTGCAATGCCCGCACTGTGAAAAGGAAAGCATAAGAAGAGAGGACAGCACATTCTATCTTGAGACTCAGCCCCAATTGATTGGTAGTGGTCTCTTGGAAAGGTGTGTTGGAGTCTTGCAGGACCTCACGAGAACATTCTGTATTTGACTATCTGATATAACAACTGAAAAGAGGTAGTCTGCATGGCATGTTTTACCACTCTTGACTTAACAGGAGTCTGTTTAAGTATAACTTAAATTATATTTAAAAGAAGAAATACTCGTTGCCTGTTTTCTGAAATGTGGCTCATTCAGAATCAAAAAAAGACGAAGGTATTGCCAAGTAGCATTTAGTCCAGTATCTTGCACCATGGACCCTGTCACTGCTAAAAGTTAGGTTCACTAAATGGGTTTTTCAAATTCTGAATACTTTTGCCTATAGACACACTGGAATGAGTGAAAATGAAATATATTTAACACAGCAAATGAGGTGAGACAGAACTAAATTTGACGCATAAAATCTTTATTACATCTAGAAAGTAACAATACTACAGAGGAAGCTGCTTAAAAATGAGCTACAGCCCACAGCTTTCTCTCCTGGTCATTGGTACCGAGATGACCAGATACCATCAGAGAATAGACAAAGGAGACATCCAAGGGGACATTGCCCACCCAGCATTCTGGGCTTAGATCTAATGCCCAGAGTAAGACGATGCACTTGATCATAGGGACAGGCAGAAATTGCTAAGTCACTGTGTTCAAAATAGTACATCCAAGAAACATGTGTCTAGTACTAGCTGAATATATAATTTTCTATGAGGAAATCTAGAAGACACAGACATAATCTCTATTTACAATAAATGTACAGTCTACTTGAGATGTGGGTGGGGTGGGCTGTACCAGTCCTGGTCTAGCCAGGGAAGCAGAAATCACTTTGAAAGGAAATGTGGTACAGAAAACTTAGTACTCTGGGCAGCCCTAGTGGCTCTGTCATTTAGCGCTGCCTTCAGCCCACAGCGTGATCCTGGAGACCCGGGATCTAGTCCCACATCAGGCTCCCTGCATGGAGCCCGCTCCTCCCTCTTTCTGTGTCTCTGCCTCTGTGTGTGTGTGTGTGTGTGTGTGTGTGTGTCAAAAATAAATAAAATTAAAAAAAAATTTAGTATTCAGATGATGGAAGAGTTTAGAAGCCAAAAAGGGACAATGAGGCAACCCAAGATTAGCAACAGCTGAAATCCACCACCGTCCGTATAAGCTTTTGTGAGAAAGGAGAAAGGAAATCATGTTATCAGAACTCTGGGCCATGATCTCAGCAAGTCTTCCCAGAGGACAGAGAACAGAGGAAGAACTGGAGGAAAAGGGGAAACGCAGTCACTAATGTAGGCACCACGTGAGGTAGAGGTGGAGTTGAGGGCTAAGAGGGGGGGGAATCCCTTGCTCTCTCACTTCTTCTCGCTCTCCTATCTCATTTCAATATTCCTGTTGGCTGAATGCATCTGTATGTCAGTTCATTGGGAATCTGGAGTGTGCAGCCTACAGGGCTTTGTCCACAGGAGGACAAAAATAGATCTCAGGGAAAACAGGTCAGGACTGGCAGAGGCAATGCCACAATAGCTACAGCTTATTACTTACTATGTGCCAAAGTCGGTGCTAAACGTTTTATATTCTCTGTTGTCTAATCTTACCAACACACCCCTGAAGTAAGTTCCATTATCATCCCCATTGTTTAAAATGAGGAAACCAGCTTGGAGCAATTAAGGAACTTTCTCTACTCAAATGGTTCATGAGATGCCAAAGTAAGACTCAAACCCATGTTGATCTGTCTTTCCAGTCTGAGTTCTCTACCCAAAGTTGATAGGACATGAGTACCATGAAGCAGGATGTCATCTGAGTTATAAAGTGCCCACACCATTCTAGGCATCGGGCCTATCCAAGAAATAATCGGAAGCTTCGGCACTAGAGCTATTCCTTTAAAGACAAAAGCACAAAAATTGAAACTGGCCGAAAGAGATATGGGGATGGCAGATGGAAGGAGGTAGTTACTAGAGATACTGATTCAGAAGGGGGGCAGGGTAAGAACTAACAATGACAGGACGATACACGGCATGTTTAAGGAGAGGGTGTGTGTATAATCCAGCTCAGCTGTTGTATGGAATAACACCCAAACTATGATTTAGAACCTGAGGTTACAGGGCCTCTGAATTAGACCAGACATCCGTTTTAGAAGAATTAGTTAATTAATTTGTAAGATTCATTTATTTATTTGAGAGAGAGAGCATGCAAGTGGGAGGAGGGGCAGAGGGAGAGAACCTCGAGGCAGACCCCTCGCCAAGCATGAAGTCCAATGTGGGGTTCAGTCCCATTATCCATGAGATCATGACCTGAGCTGAAACCAAGAGCCAGACACTTAACCCATGGAGCCACCCTGGGGCCCCAAGAAGAAATAATTTAAATACACATCTTTTAATAATTATCTTTTTTCATTGCATAATTCATAAAACTCTTTTAAATCCATGATTCCCAGCCAGCCTCTGAGGGAGCTCAGGTTATTTTTGCTCATTGTAAGTGATGGAATTGAGGCTCACAAAGGGTAAGCAACTGAAACAATGGTTTCATAGTATCATCGCATGTGGGTTGAGGATGAGTGCTCATGCTGCTTGACTCCTAAGCTCAGGTCTCCTTTCACACAATCATTGTGAATTTTTGAAGAAATTACGTAGTTGACTTTAGACCACATCAACTACCTTTATGCAATTTAAAATAAAAAGAAACCTTATTATAAACACAAGAGAGGGATTCATGGATCCTTGAGGCAAAGGCGCAATCAGAGCCTTGGCTTAATGGTGGGATTTAGATGGAGGTAACCACCTTAATTCTTTCTTGGTCTGTTTTGTCTTCTCCCAACCCAAAAGCTTCCTTTACTTTTCTGTTCTTCCCAGAAAGTGAAAGAAAGAGAAAAACGCCTACATCATAGAAAGAAGTTGAGCTTGCACGTCTAGTCACTCTGATACCCTCATGCAATCTCTCCTCTGACTGGTCCTTTTTGATCAGATGCTTCTGTTTAGTCCGGTCAGCAGTGAGACATGCATGTATAAGGTCATGATAGTCAGATGGTTGGCAGAGACTCTCACTCTACATTGAGAGCACAGGGTTCAGGACAACATCCTTCCAGACGGCATATGTCAGCAGACAAGTGTGTTGGTGTAAGAATTGCTGTACTGTGTGTTGGAAGAAAAGACTACGCTTCCACTTATCCATGAAGGCTTAAGGCCAGCACAGAAGGAAAGCAAGATGGTTGATGGCTCCATTAACTTGTGGAACAAACCCAAGCCTCCTCTGGGGCAAGGCCCTTCAAGCAGAGTAAATAGAGGAAGTGCTGGAGGACTCCCAATTAGTTCACATCCTGACCTGGAGACTTAACCCTCCAGAGACTGTTGCTCAGGTAAGAGGAGGGCCACCACAGGAAGAGACTGACTACTCATTGAGGGTTTGCAATTTCATTCAGAGACCTGAGAGCGGGGCTCTCTGGGACACACTGCTCTACAATCACCTTAGGACCACCCCTGTTTCAGTCATCAGGGAATGATGTTTTATAATAAAAATGTCGCTTATGTGTGTACAGTTCACACAACACTTGCATTGTCCTTCTATCAATTGATTCTCACAGTAACTTTTTGTAACGAGAGGAGTGTACAAAAGGCTATTTGTTTCCCTGTTTGAACATGTCTATCTACGGAGGTCTGTAGAGGTTTACAGCCTCACAAGGCAGTTTGGTAGTATTTTGATTGTGTGCCAGACCTTTTTGTTCCCAGTCCAGGGTTCCTGACCATTTTACTACAATTTTCACCTTACAATATCTCTCTTCTACTTCCTTCTTTTCCTAAATTTCATTGACTGCCCCACTTTGGCTTCCCATTATTTTTTTTTTGATTTTTTTTCTTCTAGAATGTAAGATATATGTATTATAATCAAACCTCTCCGTTTACTGTCATGTCCTCCTCTTCATTGCTCACTGTTCCCCACCACAGACATATTTGGGGATGTGGTATCCGCATTACAACAGGTATTTACCTTTAATATGTGAGAAGAACCTCACCTGATAAAAATCACACATTTCCAGTTTAAAGGGACAACTGAATGAAATATATACAAAAGAAAGACAACCCTGCCCACATCCCCAATACTGGGTTATTTGGGGTCCTTATTAAAGTGTTATTTCCAAAACTCTTTGTTTTCCTTGTTTTCCTCTTCATCTCCAATTTTATCTCTTCCAGATTATTTTTTCTTACTTCAGATCTTAAGAAGTGGTACCCAATATTTTCCTTTTTAAAATTTGATGGTTTGGCATCAGAGGGAGACTTTAATTCACCCCGTCATGCAACTGGGGTTACTATTTCCCATCCTCAGGAAGGTGTTTTTTTTTTCCCCCACAGCCCTCTTTAAACATGTATGGTTTTGGTATTTGCATATCATGATCTGTGGAAGCAGGACAAGAGTGGTGGTAATTTTCCAAAAAGTTATACTATTAGCCATGTGTTGGATACATGAAGTGGAAATTAAAGCTCTGCAGATATCTATCTTTATTAACCAGAATAAACTTTGGGATTTTGAATACTAGAGCCAGAAGCAACTGCAAGGATCCCTTGGCATTGAACCATTGAGGGAACTGAGGGAAAGTCAGCAACGAGTTGGCAGGAGCCAACTTGGAGAAGACTAAGTCCAGCATCCCAGGTTGACAGGGCATCCGGTAAACCTCACTATCTCCCTTTGGTGCCCAGGCCAGCTACCCCCTTTCACTGAAATGAAGTATTTAGGAGAACTCAGTGAAATCATCTTTGGAAATTTCCAGCTGGGTTGCACCCTCGTAATACCAGGGTTAAAAGCACAGGGTGGGTGTAAAGAGCATTTCCAAAGGGCAGGCATCGGGGGTGGTAAAATTGGGGGTGGAGAGGAGAGAGATGGAAAGAAAAGGTTTTTGTGATAAGGCTCACTGGGAGCCGAACTCATCCAGTCGGGGGGAGTTTGTTTGATGTATATTTAATTGTGGAATCTATTTAAACTGAGAGTGGTGAATTCATGGGGTGGGTTGCTTCTCTTGGGAGGTGGTTCAACCTTTTCCTCTTCTTTCCTCCAGCAGGAACCAAGAGGAAGGGAGGGTGTGGGGATGGGTGGATGAGGTTGAATGCTGTTGTGAAGTCAGCCAAGATATAAATCTTGTTGCTGAGTAAACCCTGGGCTTTCCCAGGCATCAATCTGGGAGAGGTGGCCTGAATAAGGAGGAGGGTTGTGCAGTGCAAGGAGCATCTGTCTAGAGCAATAATTTGAGGCAGAGAGTATATAATCCGAGAAGGCGGTTCTCAACCTATAATGAGAGAAGACTGGAGCAATCTACTAAAATATTAATTAATAAGCCAGCACACCCTGATAGAGCCTGACCGTGTGCCAGGCACTGTACCTGGCACTCGGCTTCAATGATCTCCGTTTGTCTTAACATCAACCTTGTCTACGAGAGTAGTGTTATCTCTGTGATAAAGATGAATGAGACCAGAGAAGTCATTACATTGCCAAGGTCACAGAGCTGGTAAGAGGAGAAATGGGATTGTAGGCCAAGCAAATCTAGTCCAAAGCCTGTGCTGGGTAATAGGAAGAGGTAACTGGATAGCGAGCGCTCTTGCATAACAGAAACACTTTGAGTCCTTAGAGCCAGGTTTCAGGTGCATTCTGACTCCTGAAACTGTGCTTCTAACCACTGTGCTGTGTGGTTTCTTTCTGAACCCTTGGCCAGCCCAGAGTGCCCGAGAAGATAAACCAGCAAATGGGAATCAGACAGGGTTGGGTAAATAGCGAAGTCTGGTGAGAAGAGAAGGATCAAACAAAATGGTTAGGAAAGAACAGAACAGTGTTGAGAAGCCAAGCTGGCAAGCTGAGATTATAAAACTTGTGGTTATGACAAAGAATTCGCTTTAACAGGCTTGTTTTTCCATTTTCTCCCCCCAGCTGATCTGATGACAATCTCATTCCAACTAAATTCTCTTGTGTCGTACATCTCTGCTTTTCCATCTCATTTTCTCTCACCTATTTTATTTCCATTCCATTAAACACTGCCTCCTCTTCCTTCCTGACCACTCCATTTTCTGCCTGGCCTCGAGATGCTCCCCAAGCACCACACTCCCTCAGACAACTGTCTTCTTCCTCTACTGGGTGACTAATAGCTTTTGCTGATGTGCTGGTCATCCACGGGGCAGGGCAGCCTCTACCCCACACAGGACCTGGGGAGGGGATCCAGCCTCCGTGGCCTAGAGGGCAAAGAGGTGAAGGAGGAGGAAAAAGGAGAGACCAGGGATGTAACAGGGAGATGATGACAGAAATGAGGATGGAAATAATGAAAATATTAAAGACAGAAGAGGTTTTCATCCAGGAAGTGGAGGAAGGGATAAAGGACCAAAAAAGAAGAAGAATGTTAGAATGAAAATAAATCAGAAGAGAGAAAACATAAAGACAAGAGAAGGCAGAGGAGAGAGGGCGAATATGAGTAAAGAGTGAAGGCAGGGGGCTGGGGCTGGGGGTGTGAAGGTAGGCCGAGGGGGAAGAGCAAAGTCATCAGGCGGGTGGGGGAAGCAGCAGGGGACAGAGAGAGCCCTGGGAAAGGAAGGCGGAGAGAAGAGGAAAGCGAGCCCAGCAGGAAGAAGGTAGACATAAGCAAATGAGATTGACAGAGATTCTTATATAAAAAGGAAAGGGTACTTCATGCCAGCCCGTCTGGTGCCTCGTCTCCACAAACACGCGATTTTAACACATGAGCACATTAAAATAGCTAAAAAACAAGTAACGCCAGGGAGCTGTGTGTGTAGGGCATATTGTTTGGTCAGTGATGTCTCCCAGGAGACCTCCCAAGGCTTCCTCTGAGCTTTAGGGATCGCACCATCGTCATCCTAATAGCAGATGTTAACTGAAAGCGTCGGGAGCGCTTGCTGTGGGCTTAGCACCTTGCACGCACTGTCACATGCGAGTCTCACAACAAGCCTGGCAGTTACTGTTGTTCTCCTTGGTTCTTAGGTGAGGACACAGAGGCCCAGAGGCCTTAGGGTGACTCCAGGGCTGCACAGCTTTACGCACCAGACCCGGCATCGAACATCAGAGCCCACACTCTTAACCACCACGTTCCAGAAAAGGATGTAGGGCTTGAAACTGGAGAGCTTCAAACAACATGGCCTGAGCCCCGTTTGTGGACTTGGCACCATCCTGGTGGCCAGGGGACGATCAGAGATGAGTAAGACATAGTGTCCACTCCCAAGGAGGGGGTGGGGCAGCAGAGGGGAGAAGGTATATAAATGCACAGTTCCTACTGGGTGGGGATCATGCTTTCCTAGAGGTGAGAACTTAGTTTTATGGGGACAGAGATGTGGAAATGTCCCTTCATCGACAAACAGGGTTTGAAGAAAGGACAGATGTTGCCTGCAAACGTTTTCTGTAAAAAAGACATGTAACGAATGCTTTATGCTTCACGAGCTGCAGGTCTCCGACAACTCAACTCTGCCTTGATAGCCCCAAACTAGCCCTCGACAACGTGTAAATGAATAAGCAAGGATGGATGTTCCAGAAAGACTTCTTCATGGCAATGAAATTTGAATCTCGTTTAATTTTCGTGTGTCACAAACTATTATTATCTTTAAGAATTTTTTTCAATCATTTGAAAATATATATAGAAACACATTCTTCGCTCATGTGTGGTAGCTCATTGAGGGCTGTGGACAACCAGCTTCTGCTCTACGTAAAACTGAGGGAGAGCCTTCCCAGTAGAGAGAGGCTTGTACTCAAGCCACGTGGCATGGAAGGCCTTGGGGTTTCCTTGGTATTTCTGTTGTGTGCCTCCGTTGTCTGTCTACACTGCAAGGTGTAAAATGAGGCATGATGGAAGCAGGGTAGAAATGCGTGTTGGGGCTGGTGTGTGAGAATCCCTTGTAACGAGCTTAGACTTTATGACAACAGGGAGTCCTTGAAGTAAGTTTTGAGCAGGATTCCACTACATCCTTGTTTAATCGGAGGTATAAACAACAAATGGGAGAGATTGGAGGTTCTAGCAAAGTCTGGGGCACGTGCTGGTAAAAGCCTCAACTAAAGCAGGGGCAGCAGATACAGAAGCAGGGGCAGTTCTGAATATTGTTAGAAGGCGGAGTTGACCGCCGTTGGTGGCTGAATAGTTGAGGAAGAAATGCAGTAAGACTCGGAGATGCCCACCAGGGACGTCTCACTTCACAGTTGGGCTTTCAATGTGAATCAAGAGGTAAGTGTCGTAAGGATACTAGGGTATTTGACAGAACCAGACAAAAACGTGTGTGTGTGTGTGTGTCTTTCTGATTACAACATGTTTTTTTTTTTAATTATAATATGTTTATTCTAGTTAAGACCGGGTTAGATAGTGTACTATGTCAGTCACTGCCAAGCACGTGTTGTGCACCTGTTCCAATCCTTTGGACCTCGCCACTCGTTCTAGCCATGTCAGTGGAGAACGGCCTGATGCAGGCGTAACCTAGCAGTACCTTGCCTCAGACATTCATCAGGTACCTCTAGCTTTTTGCTCCAGGGCTTCTCTGACTACACATCAAGAGACTCCTACGTGAAATGTTCCGTATGCAAACCTGCAGCCCGAAAGCCAGCAGGGGCTGGGAGCAGATACACAGATGCCTTCTCTTCCTCTGCTGTAGGTAGATTGTTCTGAGATGAATGCATAAGCCTCCTCCGAAGTCCTGGTGGGATCAAGCACCTGCTGTCTGCATGTCGGTCAACTCGGTGGGTCCTTGTAATAATCCCTGTTCCTCCTTCTTTGACTCACTTCACTGACTTTCACTCTTGCTCCTGAGTCAACTCCCTAAAAAAATGCCTATCTAAAAACATTTTTTTTTTCCCCAAAGGCTCTTTTTCTTATGAAAACTCAGGAGAAGGAAGTTGATTAAAACAGAAGCTTATTTATTGCTGATTAAAGCAGAACCTTATTTTAGGGAACAATATAGATGTTCCCTGTTTGGCTGTAGGTCCCAAGTGGCAATTCAGATAAGTGGGTTCTTTGCATTGTGTGGCTCTGACATCTTTTAGGATCTCAGAGTCCTTTCTGAGGGAAACAGTAGTTATAAAAGGTACAGCTGCTTCTTTACCTTATCATGTGACACGCATCCTAGCCTTTTGTATTCCGTAGGCAAGCATGGAGTCACGTGGCCTTACCCAGACATGTGGGGGCTGGGAATGTAGTTCCTGCTCAGTAGGCTTTTCTTAGCAAACTCTACACTGTAGAAGGGAAGCATGTATCATGAACAGCTAGCCACTTCCACCTCAGAGTTCAATGTATACAATTTATAAAAAAGTATAAAAATAAGTTGAAATCACTATAATGCCACCATCTAGAGATAGCCACCATTTCATTTTGAAGTATTTCAGTTGGCCTTCTTCCCATACAGTTAACCATATTTTAGAAATATATATATATTCATAGAAATTTAGAATACTATAGTAATTATAGGTTTACATCCTGCTCCATCCACTATTAATTAATATTATTTTAGCATCAATGTTATGATATTTGATTAAAATTTTCTCACCTCATTTATATTTTTCTTGAGATGTCAGAGAGCCTGAATTAGAATTAAGTGATCATGTGTAAAGTGAAGGCAAATCTCAACAGCCACAGTTGCGGTACATAGTCTGGGGTAAGGAAAGAACTGGATGCAAATAAACATATTCTTTTGTGTTAAGATTCAACATATGAATTGGTGGGCTGCTGAAATGAGGCCACCAAAGACTTGACATGGCCTAATTTAGCCAGTTAATTTTTTTTTTTTTTTTAGAATTTTTTCTTTGAGAGCTTAGTGAAAATAATAAAACCATTTGTCGATACTGGATGTTATAGAAATGAAAAATTGATTTTTAATGAATAAATATGACGATTGTTATTGCTACTAGCACCAAGTCTATGATGTAGTCCCACAGAGCATAGGAAAAAGGAATGGGAGTCAAGGGTACTGTCCCCATTAAATACGATGGGGCCATCTGAAGTCAAGTATTCAGGCAGTCATGGGATTTTGGAGGATAAAGGGGTTGTTCCCCATGTCTAGGGATAGGATACAGAGAATATATCACTAACTGGCAATGATCAATTCTCTAAAGATGAATAAACTATTTTCCTTGGGGAATTCATTTCTTCTTCCTTCTTACACTCTTACTACCTATGCTGTTCATTTATTATTATTATTATTTTTTTAGGTAGAGAGATTGAGGGAGAGAACCTGCAAGTGGGGGTGAGGGGACAGTAGAGGCAGAGGGAAAAGGAGAGGGAGAATCTTAAGCAGGCTCCATACCCACCTTGGATCCCAATGTAGGGCTCAGTCTCACAACCCTAAGATCATAACCTGAGCCAAAATCAAGTGTCAGACGCTTAACCAACTGAGCCACCCAGGCGCTCTTACCTATGCTGTTTAAACATTAATATCCATCCTACTGAATTACACGTCAAATTCATGCAGAGCTAACCCAACTCTTGGGAGGGGAGATGCATGTTATCTCTTGTGTTTATCCCAAAGCTGTGATGCAAGTAAATATTCCCAATATCTGTGCTATGGACATGTGGCCCCAGAGAGATTTTCTACTTTTATTCCATGAGAGAGAAGTACAAAAAGTCGTGGGAGGTACAAGGAGGAAACTATAACTTCTCTTCGGGATCAAAGAATATAGACGTATGATGATTAGCTTCCTGGAGGAAACGAAACCTACTCTACAGAGTCTCAAGGCCCAAATTGTGTTTAATTACCTAAAAAATAACATATGCCTAAGAATTTGCTTGAGAGTCAAACTGACTGAGTTGAATCCCAAGTGTGATGCTTTCTAAGAAAGTAACCTTGGCAAAGTCCCTTACGTTTTCTGCATGTCCTTTATAAAATAGGACTAATAACATGCAGTCACCATGGAGTTTTTGTGAGAAATGCACGCCCTAAAACATGTGAAGCATTTGGCACTATGTCTGGCCCATGGCAAGTATTATCCAGCTTTGCCAAACACTTAGGAGACGCTGAATGGCATTCAAAAAATTGTCTACAATTCCAAAACACCTGGGAAGTTTAACATTTACTTTAATACATTTGAAGACTTGGAAACATTTTCTAAAATGTGCATGGAAAAATAACATTTTCACAAAGACCTAAGTGAATTTTAGAAAAGAAGAACAAAGAGGGAGAGGATTTTTCCTATCAGACAGGAAGACAAAACCACAGTAATAAAAAGGGATGGATTTATCAAACTGAGCAGTAAAGGGAAAGAATTTAAAGATTCTTGATAAAGAGTATAATGACCTTAAAACCTAACCCATTCATATGTAGCAACTTAGTATATGATGGAGATAGTATTAGTGACCAGGGGGCAAAGGACAAAAATTGTTTAATAGATGATGCTGGGGAAACAGGATCTCTGTATGGAGACAAAAAATGTGAAGCCTCTGCCTTATACAAGGTAGATCAGAGACATATAAAAAAGAAGAAAAAAAATACTATGTAGCCAATAGGTCACAATATTGGAGAATTATGACCTTGTGGTAGAGACATTCTTGTTATATATGACCTCAAAGGTATAAACTATAAGGTTTTAGAAAAGGTATGGAGTTTTATGTAAAACTTATAGATTTTCATTCAAAATTGATACTGCAGACAAGGCTAACAGATGAACCTATTTTGGAATATTGCAGTGACAAATATGGCAATATTTTTGTCTTGTTCTGATATAAGGGAAAGTGCCTTTTTTAAATCATTTACTATGATTTGAACTATAGCATTTTTTTTCTTTAGTATTCTTTATCAGGGGACGTCTTGGTGGCTCAGTGGTTGAGCGTCTGCCTTCGGCTCAGGACGTGACCCCAGGGTCCTGGGATCAAGTCCCACGTCGGGCTCCCCGCATGGAGGCTGCTTCTCCCTCTGCCTGTGTCTCTGCCTCTCTCTGTGTCTCTCATGAATAAATAAATAAATAAAATCTTTAAGAAAAGGTATTCTTTATCAAGTTGAAGAGTTTCTCCTGTATTCTTAGTTTTCTGAGAGTTTTTATCATGACGAAGTATTGGGTTTTGTCAAATGCTTTTCCTCATCAATTGATGTAATCATGTGCTTTTGCTTTTTTTGACTTGCTGATTAGTAAGTTCCATTACTTGGTTTTGGGACCAGCCTTGCATACCTGGTATAAATACTATTTGGTGGTCTTTTTTAGTTCTTTAAATACATTGCTAAGTCAGGTTTGGTAATGTTTTACTGAGGAATTTTTTATCAATGTTCATGAGCAAGACAGGTGGCCTGTAGTTTCCTTGTAATGTCTGTATTTGGTTTTCTTATTAGGGTAGTGGTAACCTCACAAAATGAGTTAGGAAATGTTCCCTCTGTGTCTGGTTTCTGGAAGAGATTGTAGAGACTTGCTAGCACTGTTTTGTTAAATGTTTAGTAGAATTCACCTGTAAAACCAGCTAGGACCGGTGATTTTTTTGGAAGTTTATTAATTTTTGATTCATTTTAAAACATATGTAGTTATATTCAGATTATTTTTGAGAGGATTTTGGTACTTCGAGTCCTTTGAAGTTTTTTCCAATTTTATCTAGGTTATCAAAATAGTGGACCTATAATTTTTCATCCTTTTATCATTCTTTTAATGTCCAAGGTATCAGTAGTGATGACCCTACCTACATTTCTAATATTTTAAATTTGTGTCTTCTTTTTCTCAGGGCTATCCTGGCCAGATGTGTATCAATTTTATTGATTTTTTTTTTCAAATAAGTAGTTTTTGGTTGCATTGATTTTTTTCTATTGTTTTCCTGTTTCTAAATTCATAGATTTTTGCTCTGATTTTTATCAATTGCTTTATACTGCTTACTTTAAGCTTAATTTACTTTTACTTCTCTATCTTCCTGAGGTAGAATCTTATGTTAATTGATTTTAGGGGTTCCTTCTTTTTCTAAAATATATATTTGGTGCTATAAGTGTTATTTTTAACACTGCTTTCACTGCATCTCACAAATCTTAATCAGTTATATTTCTATTTTTATTTAGTTCAAAATATGCTTTAAAATTTCTCTTGTGACCTCATCTTTGACTGTTGTGCTATTAAGAAGGATGCTGTTTAATCTCAAAATACATGGGAATTCCTCATTTATCTTTTAGTTATTAATTTCTTGTTTGATTCTGTTGCAGTATGAGAGCATGCTTTGTATGATTTATATTCTAATTTTTTAATGTGTGTTTTATGGCCAGAATGTGAGCTATCTTGGTGAGTGTTCCTTCTGAGCTTGAAAAGAACATGTATTCTGCTGTTGTTATTGGAATATTCTATAAATGTCAGTATATAAGTTGATTGGTAGTGCCATCCAGGTCAACTATATCCTTACCAATTTTCTACTACTTTATCTACCAGCTATTAAAAAAAAAGCAATATTGAAATTTTCAATTATAGTAGTGCATGTATGGCTTAGGCTTCTTAAAACTTTATGTATGTACCTATGTATGTATGAAAATGGGGTGGGGAGGGACAGAGGGAGAGATGGAATCTCAAGCAGACTCCTAGCTGAGTGCAGAGCCTGATGTGAGGCTTGATCTCACCACCCTGAGATCATGACCTGAGCCAACATGGAGTCAGGTACTTCATCATCTGAGCCACCTATATGCCTCTCTTACTCTTTTTAATTCTTTTTTTTTAATTTTTTTAAATTTATTTATGATAGTCACACAGAGGGAGAGAGAGAGGCAGAGACACAGGCAGAGGGAGAAGCAGGCTCCATGCACCGGGAGCCTGATGTGGGATTCGATCCCGGGTCTCCAGGATCGCGCCCTGGGCCAAAGGCAGGCGCCAAACTGCTGCGCCACCCAGGGATCCCTCTCTTACTCTTTTTAATTCTATCAGTTTTGCCTCATGTATTTTGACTCTTATTTGTACTTGGCTCTACTGTGAGGTACACACACGTTGAAGATGGTTATTTCTTCTTAGGGATAAATCAACCTCTTTATCATTATGTAATAATCCCCCTTTTATCCATGGTCATTTTCATTGTTTTGAAATACACACAAATCGGTATTTTCATTAATCAGATGATCAGAATGTTTTGAAATGATGCCATAGGGCTCTGGTATCTTACTCCTGAATCTGACCTCTGTTCCTTGTATGCTGTTGCCCTCCACTCTGCTGCTGAGCTGAGTTTCTCCTGGACTTTGTGAGCTCCTCTTTCTTTCTCTAGTAACCACAGCCAGCCACTGGCTGTGCTTCATTTCCTACAGAAACTCAGCTGCTTGGGCACTTATCAGGAGCAGCTGTTAGACAATCTGGAGGGGAAGCCAACCAAGCTTTACTTGGTGGAAGACTGCTGACGAGGGAGAAAGAAGAGGCATTGAAGGCATCAGAGGCTTCAGGTGGAGGGGCCCAAAGGGAAATCAGAGAAGAGTCATGACCAGAAGTCTTGCTGCCCGGTGCTTTCATCTTGGATAGGGGCTGTATGGGCTGTAGGGTGCAGTGGCAGTGAGGGTCAGTGACTTGGCAGCAGACGCCAGCCACTGGAGTCACCCCTGTGAAAGCTACTTCCCTCTAGGAAGAGACAAGCCACTTTCTCCCGAGCTGGGCCACATTCCCACTCACTGAATCTATCTTTTTTTTTTCACACTGAGAATGACCTTTGGGTCCCAGGGGTGAGATGAAATAAGAATTTAAAGTCGTTGAAGCAATCCCTGGGATGTACAGTGTGAGAAACAGCAAACTTGGCTGAAAGCAGCAGTGATCTGGGAGATGGGCAGCCTGTTCTCCGGGCCTTGAACCTTGGCCCGACCTTGACCGTAACCTTGGGCAAATAACAGACTCTCTCTTGGCCTTTGTTTCTTTATGGAGTTGGATTTGATGAAATGTGTTTTTATAACAGAAGTTAAAGAGCAAAGAAAAGAAAACTGTGGGGGATTAGTTGACTGTAACTTAGTATTAATCCGCAGCATGGTGTGACTTTAATGACAGTGACTTGATGTTCAGATACTTCAGGTGGAAGATGTCTGTTCTCTTTTGTTCTGTATTCAGGTCACATGGCCTGAAATACAAAGAATAATTCTGAATCACACTTTTAGAGGGTATATTCAGAGAACAGAATCTGGGAGAGTGAATGAGAAAACTAAAAATCAGGGAGATAGGCAATCTGGGACAAAGGAGGCCAGGGAAGAAGATTAGATTTATTTTATTATAATGGTTAGAACATGGCTACAACTTAGTAAAAAACTTGTTTTGTGCTAAGTACTGTCCTAGGGATTTTGAACGTACTATTTCATTGATTTTTACCACTTGGTCTGAGGAAATCTCTGTGTGTGTGTGTGTGTGTGTGTGTGTGTGTGTGTGTGTGTGTCCCTGTAGTAAAACTGAGGAAATTGAGATTTAATGAGTTACATAGCTGTTTTTAACATCACATAGCTAGAGAGTAGAGGATGCCTTGGTTTTAACCCACATGTGTCAGACCAAAATCTTAGTCCCTAATGCACAACCACCACAGGATAGGATAGTCTTCAAGTGCTTACATCGTGCTCAGAGGTGCTGTCTTTGTATGTAGCAGCAGAACCAGGACCTATGAATGAAAATCACATGAAGACAGACTTGACCTGATATAATTATGAACTTCTTAACAAAGGAAGCTTCAAGACAATTGCATGGGCTGCCTCACAAGAGTGAGTGTCCCCTGGTTTGATCAGAGGCTTTGAAACTGAGTCAAAGCAAATATTTGTCTGAAATATCTTTAGAGTTATCCATGCACCATACAGAGTGGCCTATATGATCACCAAGATCTTTTTCAACTATGAATTTATGACTGCTGACTGCCGAGTTCTGGGTATTTTAACAATTGATGCTCTAAGTGTCCACAAAGCATGCAGTATTCCTCCTGATGATTAAGATTGGTTGGTACCAATACCCCTCACACTCCAAGAAAAACATGATAAATACAATAAATAAATAAAATTTCCTTTTTACTGAATTCCTTACATAGTTTCAGGCGCTAAGTACTTTACATGCTTTAGTCGCCACTACTTCTTGGGAAGTCTATCTTATAATCATTTTGTAAAGCTGAGGAGGTACTGGCACTCACAGAGGCTATGTAGTTTCCTCCAGTTCCCAAAGAGTAGGTAGCAGAAGAGGAATTGGAATCCAAGTCTGTCTGCTGTGAAAGCCTTGCTCCCTCCTGTTCTGGTATACCAGTTCCCTCCAAATAGTAAAATTTCCCTATTACTGCTGAGAAATGTGAAGCTTAGATTAAAAGGAATTTCTGGCCGACTAACAGTTTCCTAGGTGCCTTTGTACTTTTATTACACCTGAAACACCTCATTTACTATTCACAAAGGTCTTCTTAAATAGTTATATTACTCTTATTTTATAAATGCAAAACTGAGAAGCAAAGTGATTGAATACGTTTCTCTTTGATCATTCACGCAATAATAACTAGCTATGTTAGTTAATGTGTTAACACTCCTAAGTGCCTTTGCAACGAGCCACTCTGGGTTGGTCCATTGGACTAGCCATGTCCACAACAATAAGGCTAAATGGCTTATTTGGAACCTCAATGCTTGGCAAATATGAACCTAGAATCCATTTTTTTTTTCAAGCTGAGTTAATTCTCTGTCTCTCTACAACAACAATGTTGATCGTAAAAAGTCAATAAGCTTATGTGGCTCTGTTTATTATGACAAACAGTTTAAATTCCATTTTCTCATTAACTCCTACTGTCTATACAAACTAGTAGTATTTGCTGTGTGTTACACAAGTTGCTCACCTACAGCAGCTTTGGGCAAATCTATCTAAGGGTGAAAAGAACCTGTGCCTGGGCTGATACACGAAACAGGCCCAGACAAGTTCCCATCCCACCAACAGAGAAAGTGATCACAAAAGTTGCCTGTCCTAAAACAGAGTATCATAGAGGAAGAGAGGAAAAATAAAACAAGATGAAATCAGGAAGGGAGACAAACCATAAGAGACTCTTAATCATAGGAAACAAACTGAGGGTCCCTGGAAGGGCTGGGGATGGGGGAACTGGGTGATGGACATTAAAAAGGGCACATGATATAATGAGCACTGGGTGCTATATAAGACATGAATCACTGACCTCTACCTTTGAAACTAATAATACATTATATGTTAGTTAATTGAATTTAAATAAAATTTTAAAAAATTAAAAAACATGCTCAAAATTAAATCTTCAAAAGAAAAAAAAGTTGACTATCTTCTGTTGAGTTCAGATTCAGCTCTTTAACTCAGCAAAAGAAAACAAGGGAATTAATTTATTTCTGGAGCACATTTTGAAAGGGGAGCAGTATTTATCTCCCTGGATTTTTTTTTAAGCATTGAAAGATTTCTTAGACATATCAGGGTGATAGGATCAATCAGTTGGACTCCCATGGTTTGCACATCTCTTGGGGAAAAGGCATTTCTCTCAGGAACTAGAATAGAATGCAGAGTGAGGTCAGCTATCCAGTGAGCTGTCATTACAGGGAGTTAGCTGCATCCTTCTGGGCCAGAGACTGGGCCAGCTGTTTTCCTTATCACAATGTTTTGAGGATACAGAGGCTTAGTACATCTGGGGGATTTTCATATTCTGCAGTGTTTCCCAAAAAGTGAGTTTGTACCCTTGGCGTCATCTAAATGTTTGTATGTACTTGTGATGATTGAAAAGGTTCTCAAAATAATTGTAGGTGGGACACCAACCCAGTAAGAAAAAGTGAATCACATGGTCCGAAAATTATTTTCATTTTAATTTTATTCTAATCCTTCAGATTAAATCAAGAGGGAACTCTTAGTCTGGGGCTAATAAAGTCTTCGACACCTAATTTCACCCTCCTTTTTTAAAAAAGAAAAAAAAAAACATGCCTCATACTGGGAAATTAGGACCAGCAAGAATATCCAGGTAGGATTTAATCACTTGTAATTATTTATTTACAATTAAATCCAAGTGGTTGTAAAGCGATAGTCAATCTTCATTCTGTGCGGAAGTCGTATTTTTCAAAATCACCTGTTCACTAAAATTTATTTGTAATCGCAGGATCAATACCTGCAGCTATTTTGCAGACATGTCCAGTGTAGTGGAAAGATTGAGTCACCCCACACATACTCTCCCAGCTGAGGCTAAGCAAGGTGACACGGTGCCTTCCTGTTTCAGATCTCGAGCTGGATACGTGTCGGTGACATGGTCTGTTTGATGCCACATTTTTCACATTTTTGTGGAGATTTTTTATTAGTTGTTTTATGGTTTAAAACGGCCCCCAAGCATCTTGTTGAAGTGCAAGCGAGTGCAAGTACAAGGATGTACCTTAACGAGAAATCACATGTTAGGTGAAGCTTCATTCAGGCATGAGTTACAGTGTTGCTGGCTGTGAACAGAATTTTAATGAATTAACAATATACATTAAATCAATGATATGTGTTAAATCAATAATACATATTAATTAAGTTGTCTTATAAAGAAACACATTTGAAAAGGTCACCTATTGATTGGTTGATGAAAATGCTGTGACCAGAGGCTTGCAGGAACCTAGCCCTGTATTTCCTGTAGGTGCAACAGTTCAGTATTTGTGGAGACTTTATAGAACATAACTACCATGAATAGTGAGAATTGACTGTACTTTTAGTTTCAACTCTTGATTTGAACCTTCCTTTTGTGATGGTGCCGTGTAAAGTACCCTTTAAAATAAATACAAGTAAAAATGTAAGTTGATTTAAATTTTAAAAAAAGCCATGCAGATAAAAATAAATAGTACAGGTTGTTTGCTATTATAGCCAAATTTTGAAATCAGTAAGGTGAAGTCTGAAGTTCTGAGGTCACTGCTTTGCAAAAAACATTTGATCAAATATCAAGCCTCAGTATCCTCACCTGTAAAATGACTATCCCTTCCCACGTAGTGAGGTGCTCCTGAAGAAATAAATGCAGTAGCACCTTGAGGCCTATGAACAACCTTACCGGTACGAGTGAGGAATCGCCACAAGCTTTGTTATTGCCTCTTGCTAACAAATTGTGAGGATTACCAGCTACTCTGAGCATCTCTGCTACTGCAGTTCCATCTGTCAGGAAGAAAAAAACCCCACACATTTGAATAAAAAGCCCCCCACCCTCATTACCCACTAATAATGAAAAAATAATGACCTTTTTTTTTCCCATGTTGGTGACTATTTTCCCTGTCAACTCTGATGTGCTTCTAATGTGGGCAGACAGATTATTTATGACCAGGGAAATTAAATATTATTTCATTTCTCCTAATACAATCTGTGGCGTCTCCCAGCTCCCAATTCCTTCCCATTAAGGTTATTGTCTTTTCTGCTCCAATTGGCCGCGTGCTGTTGGGTTGTAACAGCAGTGGCAGGATGCTCGGAGCATAATGGAGGTGGGAGAAATGGTGTAATTTGCAAGGCTGCCTTTCCCGTCTCTTCTAAATGAAGACATTTGGTCCCTGCGAGTCAAAACCCATTTTGATGAGTCTAGATGCATTTGGACTAATGGAAGAGGACAGCTACGGCTGTAATGGGTTTCCTGAACTGGGTTGTCTTACTAGGAATCACAGAATTTCAGAGTAGGGAGGGTCATTGAAGGCCATCTGGTTGAAGTCTCTAATTCTGCATATGGGGGAAACTGAGTTATAGGGAAAGGGCCTCATTTAAGGAAGTCCCTGGTGAGAGAGCACTTTCTCCACTGCCAAGTCCCATCCCAATAATCATCCTGGTTTTTGACTTGCATTCTTTTCAGAAGCCGGTGCCTTTCCTAAACACTCAGAGATACACATGATGTAAGGTCCAGAGAGGGGGATGTCTCCCAGACATGGAGAGTCCTTCACGACTCTGTCCCTTTGCTTATTCTGCTCCTGCAGGCAGCTGAGGTCACAGTGCTTCTCAAGAAATGGGCTGGGTTTTGTTGGGCTCATATGGCTGTTCAACTTCTCCTTTTGTGCAATTCTGCTTTCCACGTTTCCCCCTTTCTGTGGGTGGTGACTGCTAATTCAAAGCCCTGCATGGGAGACCCCACCTCAGTGTCTGCTCAACCTGTGGCACAGAGGAGGTAAGAAGTGAGTTTCTTCCTTCCCTATTCGAAAACGTTTTCACACCTCCAATGCCCCAAAACCGATAAAGGTATAATACGTAAGATATAGTCCCTGCCAGCTCAGAGATCCTTGCTTGGTACCAGCAATGCCAAGTGGCTGTGTTACGCCACTACTTCATCAAGACCGCTGGTGCCTCCTGACCAGACTCTCCCAATATGGCTCTTGCTTCTATCACCTTCCCACTTTGCTCCCGGGGATCCACCCAAGAAAAACCCCAAATGTGATACTGTCATTCCTTGGCTTAAAGTCTCTCAGTAAAGCACCGTTGCAGTTTAAATTAAGCCACACTTTTTATTTAGGGCTCGCCTCCTTTCCCAATACTGTTTCTCTCTGATTTATTAGGCCTTAGTAACACTGGCCTGTTTTCAGTTTCTCAAAACCATGTGTTTCCCCACCTCAAAGTCTCCATACTTGCTTATTCTTTAATCCATTATGTTCTTCCCCCAGAAGAAGCCTTCTCTGAGTGGCTGACACATTTTCATCCTCGACAACTTGTTTTGTTAGTCATCCTAAGGCCTCCACATACAGTTCTGTAGGTTCTCTGCTACAGATCCCAAGGGAGTACTGTTCACATTGCTAGTCGTCATTGGTTTGTATATTTATTATAATTTGTTGGTCAATAAAGAACCTTGAGCAAAGGATGAATTCTTCCCACTTGCACAAAGGCCCCGAGTAGGCATGACAAGGGGGGAAGGGGTTCATCTCCTTCGCCACCTGCTTTGACCACCAGCTGAAATTTATTCCCAGGCTGTATATATTGTCATTCTAAGCATATATTCACTTGCTTGTTTATTGTTTGTCTACTCCCTTAGATTATAAGTTACCAGATGATTAGAAATATAATTTTTTCTTCACCCACTAACATACCATCTGCCTCACACGGTGCTTGATATATAAAAAGTGCTCAATAAATATTTACAGAAAAATTATTATTGTTGAGTAAGTTAGGGAAAGTGAATGGGATGGGTGACAATTTGAGCTGAGCTGTGAAGCAAGCATCGGATTTAAGTACTGCTCCGTGACAGAGGCATTTTTGTCAGTGGTGGGGAACAACTCCTTATCTGTGAGACGGAACGAAAAACACCTACCTTAAAGTCATATGCTCACAGATGGAAAATGCTAGCACGATGCTCAACATGGCAATACCAAAGAACATTTCTGTTAGCATCATCATTACTCTTTTACTATGGTTAATGTATAACAGAGACATTACTCTCATCCATTGATTAAAAAGTACAGTCTTGTAAAAAAAATACAAAATCAAGGTTTATAATTAGCTTGTATGGTTTGGAGAATTCTCTGGGGGAATTTGGATTTTATAACTTTTGAAGTACCTTCCAGCCTTGTAATTTACATTGAAACAGTGAAAAAATAGACTTCACAGAAAATTAAGCACATCATCTAGCCCGAGATGCTGAGACAGTGATTGAGCAGAGTACCTGTGTCTCCCTTTCTTGTGGAGTTTTGCTCTGCCCGCCGTTGCCATGATCTGCTGAACGAATGCCCTTGGAAGGCCACAGTAAGTTGGAGAAAGCTTACATCACCAACGTTAGCAGCTCTCTTTAAACTAATATACCAAAGGAAGAGCATTCAACGGCAAGTTTTCAGCAATCCCCCTTTATATCTCCAGAGCTAGGAAGTCATTGGTACCTCAAACACACTTTGAAAATCCTCTGCTTTAAGAAGAAAAACATTACCAGCTTCAAAATTCCTAAGTTCATGATGAGGACTCAAAGTTGAGGTCACTTGCTATTTTCTTCTAAGTAGCTGATCACCCTCCCATTTCTCACTTTTTTTTTTCAGATAAGTGGGTTTTTTTTTTCATATTGAATATATCCTGTTACTACATTGTATTTTCCAAAAAGAAAGAAGAGAACAGCCAACTGAGATCTTAACAACTTCCATCTTTCCACAAGAAAATAAAGTACTATTGGCAAAGCTTTGGGTTGCTAAATGATTTGGGTATTAGAGCAAATGTGGGTGGCATAATGAAAAACAAACACAAATCTAAAAGTTATTAAATCACCCTCCCTTGTGTTGGATTGTGTTTAGCTATTTATTTTCCTATGATTAGACTAAGTCTCATTTTAAATGATTAAAACATTACAATCGTACCTTTCCACTAAGGCAAAATTCTGTAGCATGGTTGGATAAGCTTTTGCTTATAGGTAAGGTAGCTTTCTATCTTTGTTTCCTGGCAGTTCTTCAGGACCCTAACAAGAAATCATTCTACCTGGAAGCACAGTGCTATCTGTAACAACGCTGGTTCTGCTAGGTCATAAGTGCCAATTAGGATGCTATTCTCGTTATGGCCCAAATCATCCTTCTCTTCTTCCAGAGACCACATAAAGTGAGTCTAATTCACCTAGTAAATGAGTCAGAGAAGCATAGATAAAATCGGTCTATTTTTTACTTCTAAATCCTAAGAGGTCAATGAAGCATCCTGCCTTTTTTTTTTTTTTCTTTAATGGTACAAAGCACAAGGAATCCTAACAGGGACTTTACTCTGTTGGGTCTCTAGGAACAACACCGAGGTCCATGTATATCTTAGAGCTTGTGGTGCACCCTCTCATATGCACATCTCTTACCACGTCAGTGTGGTACCTACTCCTTCCTCCTCTGCAAAGCTTATCAGTAATATGTCACCAATGTGGCACCAATAACAGTGGCCACTGTAGCTCTAGCTACTGTCTATTCAGTGATTACTATGTTCCAGGCAGTGTTCTCATAACATTACATGGTTTAACTAGTTTAAACTTCACAGGAACTCCATGAGGTAGATGTTATTGCCATCCCCACTTTATACATGAGTAAATCGAGGCAACAGGACGCTCACTAACTAACTGACTGCTACCGTCATAGGGTAGAATGCAGATATGAAGCCAGGTCTTCTGGTTGGCTCCAAAGCTTTTATTCCTGACCATGACATTGTCTGACTTGCCCAAGGTAAGAGAACAAATAACAGAGACCCTTTGAAACAAATCAATGCCTGATTTTCACATCAAAGAAATACAAAGATTTTAATTCCACTGATGTTATAATTTGACATCCCACCCATCATCGACTTTAGTTTTGTGGCTACCGAAGAGAAAGATTTCTTTGTTTTGTTCCGTCGTGGTTTTGTTTTCTGTATTTCTTAATTCATAGAAAGTCCCTAGATTTTAGTCCATGTTTTGAGCTAACAACTTCGGGATTTGTGCTCTTATTATTTTTCTTTATGGTTTTAAAGTGCTATTAGGAGTAGATGCCTCACCCTGCTGCTCCTGTCCTTCATACTATTTTATGGTCATGATGGTGCAGTTCTCAAAGCTTTGATGTTAATGGGTACTTCATTCAGGGCACACATAGATGATGCTTTAATTAGCTGTACCACTGTTTCCTGCCATCGGCATCCAAATTCCCTTCCCCGAATTCTAACAGAATTACTACTGCCTTCAGCTCTAACTCAGTCAGGTAATCTATCACAAATTCCCTCTTTCTTCTTGGGGACCATTGCCTGTAACCCACTCGCTGGTACTAATCTCTGTATCAGTCATGGTTTTTGGTTGCAAACAACGGAATGAATACTTTGGTGATAAAAGCAATTTATTGCAAGGATATTGGGTAGCTTACAAAATCAACTGTAGACTCATCAATCAGACTCCTAAAACATGCAAAAACTAGGAGAGGCTAAGCATAAGGAAATGCATCTGTGGTCTGCACACACTGGAAACTAACCCAGTGCTGCAGCTGCTAGAGGGACTCTGGACGTTGCCATTTGCCACTGGACCCTTACCACCACTGCTATCACAAGACTCTTGGTGCTGCTGCCCACATGAATAATTCTTTACCATTGTTGCATCTCTGCACCTCTGCATCTCTGCATCAAACCCTCAGGAGTCAAAGTCATGGATGGGGCCCTCTGAGCGGCCAATTCTAGACCATGTGCTTGTACCCGTACTCTAGCTTCCAACAATACTTACCCAGTAGGGGAAGCTTCCTATATTTTCCAAAGTCAGAGCAATGTTTAAATATGGGAGACTTAAATAAATGGGAAATTTCAGTGGCAGAAAGTAAGTAATAATTAGTTTTCAAAAACTTGTCCACATGTTTTAATCAAGTCCTTTATCATAAAGAAAAATGAGAGTTGAGCAAAGAGAGAGGTTCTTTCAGGAGATGAAATAGATGAAGATAATAAGGTAACCATCCCACAAAACTTCACACAATAACCTCTCATAATCCATCACAAACCATAGTCATATCCAAGATAGAACTTTTTTTTTCCTTCATGACAAAAACACTTATGAAGGGCCTATTATCTAAGCAACGCTGTATTAGACACTATGGATACAGTATATATGCTCAAGTAATTTATTTACTAGATAGTTCATTGACTTTGGTGACTCAAAGGAATGAAATCAGTGAATGCTTTTAGTTGTATGTACATGGAATTAAAACTCACTATGTCTTTTTCTACTATGATGCTGAAGAGAAATGTATTCATCTGTTTATATGAATACCAATAGGAAAGGCCTTGAGCAAGAATGGCAGGCCGAAAAAAAAAAGTGATTGGAAGATTGGTATCACTTGTAAGGGTAGAGATTTGGGTTTCAGCCTGTAGATCTGTTATTAAACCACTGTGTGTCCTCTGGCATATCAGTGAGCCTCTGTTTCAGTTTCTCGACATGTTAAATGGGGTAACACATGAGTCTACTTGTCTTACTTGTTTTGTCAAGATAAGGAGGGACATTCTACATGGGCTGGGCTTAATTTTGATTCTTCATAATAGACAAAGAAGCATACTTTTAAGGACATCAAGTGATAGATATTGATTGACAAAGTATTTTACAATCACACTTCATTCTCTACTCCAGTCCATCAGAAAACATCTTGATATCACACAAGCTTCAGCCCATTTCTTTCAAGTGGTTTCTTCATTCTACTAATATTTATTATTATTATTATTATTATTATTAAAAACCCTAATTTTAAAGTCATTCTTACTATCCACATATGCATTTCTTGGAAGTATAAAGTGTTGAGTGCCAAAGGGTTCTCTGTTGCAATTGGATAATGACTTAAAAGTTGAGAAGTTTTCTTTTGATTTTATTAACTCTTTTTAAGACAATGAACAGTAAATTCTGATTAGAGCTCATTTTAATTTTCTTTCTAAGGAAGAACATAGATTTCCCATTCCTCATATTCCCACAGATGAGAAAAAATTTCCCTTTCATTTCCACAGTTTGGAAATGTTTCTGATTTCTCGGGACTTTTCTCTCCCATTAACAACAGGGAATTAAATTCCCTGATTGGTAGATTCAAGAGGAGGAGTTCAGCTGACCAGTTCAGGACCCTTTCAGGTCTCTCTTAGAGTGTCAGGACAGAGCCTTCTTTGTTCTTTATGTCTAAATTACAGGAGATTGGGTGATAGAACAGACCTAGAACTTCTAAGGGGCTGGCATACATTTTAGAGAGTAAATTCCCAGAAAACCCAATTGTGGTTCCAAATGGGGTTACCTATTCTGAAAAAACTTTATTTCTAATAATGGAGACTGATGTCTATTTCTCAATAGGGCCACACTCAGGAAAATCATGGGATGTTATTATGGGATCCTTGAAAAGACCAGCTTATATTTTCTGTAGCACCATTTTCATTAAGTCCCTTTCTACATTCTGACAGCCACATTGTCAGCATACACTAAGCATAATTTCTAGAAAGTTCTCACAGGAACATGGTAAGCGTTACATATTCTTTAAAAAAAAAATGCATGCAACTTTTTAAAGGGCAAGACACTTTCTGCTTTCTTCTTAGTAAGTACACTTCGCTCATCCCATCTCATTTTTCTCCTTCTTTTTTTGGTCCTCCAAAGAGAGGAAATAAACTCTAATTGTACAAGTATCAGTGAGCTCTTTTAAGGGAGACGTTAAGAAAGGGATTTCGTTAAAGTTAATCCAGATCCTTATGTTTAGGTTTGTTTGAGGAGTAAATTGGTCATAGTAAAGCACCAGATTGTGTTGATAGGGATCCCCAGGACAATTCCCCTTCTGTGGTCTGGAGCATCCAATCAAATAATACCTTGAAATGAGATTTTCTTCTCCCTGTGGTCATTAGAGCATTCCCTAAAATAGATTTAGCCCATAGACACTAGGTATTATATGCATATGATGTGATTTTGCTATCATGTCATAGTTTGGATTCAAGCATACACTATGCTTGAATAATAAGAGGGAAATTGGCTTTAGTGGTGTTACTTAAGAAGATTGATGGGTTACTTGTACATGGGCAGACTAGCCCTCTAATGCCAGGTTGTTATTTTGAAGAGCCCAAACTACAACAAATTAATGTCATTCGTTCATTTATCATCCATTCATTCAATTAAAAAAATTATTAACAGTTGACTAGGTTCAGGCATTTTTCTAAGTACTGGAAATACACAAGTCAACAAAACAGACAGGATTCTTCAATTCTGGTAGGAGAGACTGGCAATAAACAAAATTCATAGGTAAATGATACCGTACTTTAAAAGCAATAAGTTCCAGAGGGGGAGAAAATAAAACAAGAAAGACATATGTGGATTATGAAAGGCAAAAAAAGGGGTTAAATTTTTAAACAGTGGTCAGGCAAGGCCACATTGAAAATAAAACTTCTGAACAAAGCCTTCAGAAGGAGGGAGCCGTGCACATATACAGGAAAAGGCATCGCAAGAAGCAAGAACCATAGGCTCAATGGTTTTGCCAGAAACCTGTCTGGAATGTTTCAGGTGTCCGTGAGACACTGCTGTGATTGGAGCTGAGCGAGTAGGGAGAAGGCTAATAAGAAATAAAGTCAGGGAAAGAATGAGAGGCCAGAGTATGTGTGACTCTAGGGCTGACAAAGGCTGAGATGGGAAGTCACAGCAGGAGTCTGCGCTTCACTCTGGTTAATGTGAGACAGTAGAGTGAGTGGTGCCATCGAGGATAGAAGTAGGGAGATCACTTAGGAGGATAATATAGTAATGCAAATGTGTTGGCCTGGACCAGATTGCTACCAGTGAATATATTCAATCTGGATACACTTGGGAGATGAAGACAACAGAGTTTACTGAAAGAGTAAAATAGGAGCATGTTTGGACAAGGAGACCAGGACCTTGGTTTAGATATGACAAATTGGAGATATCTAATATTCAGGTGACCATTGAAAGCTAGATTTCAGGAAAAAGTTAAAGGCTATCTACATGCATTTGAGATTATCCAGCCCATAGGGAGTTTTGAAACCAAAGTACTGGGTGCGATCACAAAATAAGAGAGTTTAGATAGAGAGGAGTAGAGAGCCATCGATCTTGCCCTAGGGTACCGGAAGACAAGGAAGCACTCGCAAATGAAACTAAGAAGAAAAAGCCCGTAGTACAAGAGAAAAACCAGAGGAATGTGCTCACCTGGGATGAAAGTTAGGGTGGTTGAGAGAAATCGATGTTACACAGTGCTCATAGATCAAGCAGGATGGGGCCTGAGACTGGCCATTGGATTTAGGGATGTGGAAGTGGTTGGTGACTTGGATGAGAGCAGTTTTGCTAGAGTTGGTAGTAAAAGTCTTATCAGCAGGACACAAAAGAAAATAGTGGTGGATCCCTCGGAGACCATGACTGCAGCGGTCCCTCCGCCCCCATTCTGGGGAGCCTAATATCTCTGGCACAGTGGACAATAGTGCTACTTACCAGCAATTCTGATGAAATCTCCCTTCAGGCACTCAAGAGGATCACCTCTCCTGTCTGTCTTTGAAATTAGGAATGTCTCACTTGTCTTTCTTTGGCAAATGGCTTGTCAACAGAAGTGACCTGTATCACTTCCAAGTAGAAGCATAAATATCCATCTCTTTCTTCTTCCTTGGGCTGCCAGCAATGTTCAGTCAGGTTGGAACTTCAGTCAACCTTAGTCTAGTATGAAGAGAGATCCTCCACAAAGGTGAGATACTCACACAGCGTGAGTGAAGAATAAACGTTGTGGTTCCAAACCACTGAACTTTTAGGATAAATAGATCCTGCAGCCTCATCTAACTTAATCTGACTAATAAAACAGCATGAGCCCCTGCTCTGTCTCTGTTGTGGCTGCCAGAACCGTAGTATTTGTACTGAGTGACGGACCAGAACCTGCTCAACACTCATTGGGACTCACAAGATCCCTGAAAGAGGATAGTATCTGCTTTCCTCGTTAACAGTAGCAAACTTGGAATGGGAAGAAGGAGCCCTTATTCTAACCCTAGACATGGGGCCCTATTTCTCCTCAACAAAGTGGTGGGAGGTAGCAAAAAAAGGGTGCTTTAATTTAACATACCTGTGGGAAGGATACGGTGTGTGCATTCAGTGCAAGAGTCCACTGGATTAGAAAGAAAGCACCTGCTCTCACTTCACTTCTGCAATTAGGAAGTTAGTTTTATGCAGAAAAACCCCATCCACAAAAAATAAGTGTTTGCTAATTATTAACCTTTATTTTTGTTGCAATGATTATTCTATTGTCCTTATGGTTATTGCCTTTATTATCATAACTGAATGGTCATGATGACATTTGATGTCAAAGTAAAATTTTACTTTGCACCAAAATTTTATTTTCAACCATTTTCTGTATACCAGGGCATAAATAAAAGAGAAAAACTGAATTCATTCAACATTTGTTAGCTGTCTGCTGCATATTGGACTTGTACTTAGAAGACTGATGTTGGCCAAGCCATGTTCAGGTTTATTCTTCTATTTCGGCTCCTTGGGGCATGAAGTCATTCATATACGGAAAGAAAGCTCTCCATCAACCCCATTTATCTTGAGGGAGTAACAGCAGAGAAGACCATATTTTCCCATGTCAGCACACTGATGGTGATTTTTCCATAAGTTGATGGTCCCCTAACCTCCAATCTGCAAGTTAGAAAATTGGACTCAATTGGATTCGGTGATTTGTAAAAGCCAAAACATTAAAGGACAGAAACAGAGATAAAGAGACAGCTACAGAGAAACAAAGAGTTGAGTAAAAAAGAAAAAAAAACTATGTTTTTAAATACTTTCTTAAAATATATGTTTATTTCCCATGAAGTATTTCTCCACTATCCAAATGGATGTATGTTGCCTATAATATCGTCGAGTTTAAACAATGGCAATAATAGAAGGGAGTGTAGCTGGTGGAAACCCAGAAGAGTGTGCCAGATGACTACCTTCACTCCTGTCCCTCTCTTGCTTCCATAAACTGCACCCAGGGAGAACATTCAGCTCCACAAGCCATTGAGGACTGTGAGCTATTACATCATTATAATGCCATCTATATAATTCATTCACCATGTCAATGAAATGGTGATAAATGTTGGACTTACTCAAAAGGATCAAATGACATATTTCATCTCAACACTTTTTTAACAATTTTTATTTTTTAAATTTCCATTATAACTTCCATCCACTGATCACACTTATGATCATCAAAAAACTACTCAGTCCCCAAAATTGATGTGGCTTAGTGACACCTGGCAGAAACTGATAGCTTCTGGAGGGCATTGGAGGCTTGTTAATCTACTGGGAGCAAAAGGGTGAGTGAAACCAACATTATGGGTCCTTAGTTTTTTCATTTATAAGTTGGGAATAACAATCCTACCTTCCAAGGTATCTAAAGGAGAGCTTAATTGAAAAAAAAACAACAACAACAACAACAACAGAATATTTTATTTATAAAGTTAGGTGCCATTGGATACATGAGGATGACCAAAGTTGTATTCTTTTCTTAATTCAACAAGCATATGTTGAACTATATGCCGTGATTCCTGACCTCAGAGCATTTTCAGTCTAGCGCAAGAGACTGTCACGATCATCATGACTGAATAGTTAGTATAAGAAGTCCTGCCACAGAATTCAGAAAACCTGCTCTGAGAAAATCAAGAAAAGAGAGCAAACTTGGTCTGAGTCTCTCCTTGAAGAATTATCTGAAGATATTGGTTTACATTCTGGATCCTAAAATATGTTTAAAAAATTTCTTTTTCTTGGAAAAAAGAGTAGCTTGTTCAAAGTCCTGGATCATTGAGAGGGGTTGGCATAGCCATTGTATTAGTTTCCTATAGCTGCCATAACCAAAGTATCACAAACTACTAGATTAAAACAGAAATGTGTTGTGTCATAGTTCTGGAAGCTGGAAGTTCAAAATTAAGAGATTGTCAGACATCTGTGGGGAGGATCCTTTCCTTGCTTCATGCAGCTCCTGGTGGCCTCAGGTGTTCCTTGACTTGTGGCAGCATCCCTCCAGTCTTTGCCTCTGTCTTCACAGCTGACTTCTCCCCATGTGTCTGTCTTCACACGGCATTCTCTTCTGCGTGTGTATCTATGTCCAGATGTTCCCCTTATATCGACACCAGTCCCACTGGGTTAGGGCAGCATGTTAAAGACCTCATCTTAACTTGATTGCATCTACAAAAAGCCTATGTCCAAATAAGGTCATATTTGTAGGTCCTAGGGGTTAGGACATCAGTGTCCCTTCTTTTGGAGAGGGACATAAGGCATTATATTCATGGAAAGTTAAGTGTGGTATACAGGGAACATGCAGAGGAAGGAGAGGGGAGGTTCCAGTCCTCCCAGGACATGCCGTCCTAACCCAATGGATACTTTGGTTATGGCAACTATAGGAAACTAATACCACTTTGTTGGTGTTCTTCGTGGAAGAACACGAAATGCCATGTGCAAGAGTACTCTGGCATATTTCAGCAGGAGAGTGAATAAAGCAGCTTTCTCTTGATAAAGATAATCCTTAAAGCAGTGAAAACATGTACCAATTGGACAGTGGCAGCCTTGTGAGAAGGCAGTAGCAGTTGTCCAGATGAATAGGAGGGAAGCACAAGAGAGGCCAGGGATACAGGAAGTTTCTCAGATGAGATGACAATTTATCCTCAGTGCAAGAATCAGGAGAGGGAGGAATAGAGAAAGATCCCATGGTTTCTAGCTTCAGGCACTGGGTAGTCGGTGAAGCTATTAACTAAGAGATGACCCATATGAGGCAAAGCTGATTGGGAGTTAGTAGAAAGATGAAACAGCTGAAAGGTTTAATGTATTACATGTTGAGTTGATTGGGGAAAATGGAATTGAAGCAAAATTTTGAGGACCACAAATGATGAGTACATCTTGCATTGGGCTAATTCTTACACATTTCAACATTTTAGAAGAGGTTGTAATCTTGACTCTTAATATGGAGATCACCAGGGTAATCCATTATCCAGGGTGGATGAGTTTTCTATTACCACATAATAAATGGCCACAAACTCTGGTAGCTTCTAACAACAGGCACTTATCTTCCAGGTTTGGTCAGTGAAGAGCCCTCTGTTCAGCGTCCACCAGGCTAAAATCAACTCAGGAACATGATCACATCTGAAGTTCAGGATCCTCTTTCATGTTTCCTGGATGTTGGCAGAATTCAGTTGCTTGAGGTTGTAGGACTGAGGCCCTCAGCTCTTAGAGGCTGCCCATGATTTCCTGTCATGGACCCTCTCCACAACAGGGCGCATTTATTACATCTGAAAATTTTCTTCACCTTTGCCACACAATGTAACCTATCATGGGAATGATATCTCATCGTAATTATAAACCACATCCCTGATAGGGAGGCAGGGAATTACACAGGTATTGTGTACAATGTGGTAGAAATCTTGAGGGTCATCTTAGAACTCTGCCTACCCCATAAGTTAACACAACCACTGTTGGTAGAACAAGTACTACTCTTTATATCTTCTGACCTCAATTTTGATGTTATTTTCCAATATGCCATTTTGTCCCAGTGGTGGCACACATCTGATTCTCTTTCATTACCCTTTGGGTAATGAAATGTCCCTATAGGGCCATGATTCTGGAGTCTTGATCTTCTGCATTCTTATGGAAAATTGATGGACATTCTTAACACTGACTGTGGTTTTGTCACATACTTACCATCAGAAATAAAGATTAATTTTGTACTCATCGGAATAAACAGAAAAAGAAAGTTGGCACACATTTTAGAAATGTTTAATGAATTGAAATTTTTAGGTATTCCAGATTCCTTTCAGATTCCAAAGTCAATCCCACAACTGTAGCAATTAATAACAGTGATGATGATGATTATTTGTAATTTGTACTCATATATTTTCTCTTACTAGCCTCAAAACAATTCTTGAAGTCTATTCAATAAACACTAATTTATCCTCAACTATTTGTAGTGTGGTAGGCTCTGTGTATATAAAAACCAGTAAATTGTGGTCTTTTTCCTTACCTAGCTCAAGGTATAATTAAGTGAAATATATAGATAGTGTTATTTAATTTAAGAAGAGAAACAAGGCTCAGAGAAGGGATTGGCTGAGTAGAAACCACACAATGCATAAATAGAAGAGATTGTTCTAACCTTACAGCGAACTGTCTTCCTACTGCTTCATATCATTGTATATTTTAGTGATATAACATTCAAGTAAATTCATGTACATTTATTTATGCTTTAGAATAATACTTTAAGGTGAAGATACATAATAAAAATGCACTAGATTTCTTGATGGATGCTGCCTGAAACTCATCACACCCGATCAAGGAAGCATCCGAGATTAGCCAATGTGCTGTATGGCCGTCTTTACTATTTCAAAATTTCCAGAGCAATATCTGAAAATGAGACAAGAGTAACCTTCTCTCTGGTGCCATGGATTGGATTGTTCCCAAAGGTCAGAAAAAATTTCCCAGGGAATCGCTGCTGGAAAGAGGACAAGCTTACCTAATTGCTTTGCTGATTCAGAAGGGGAAAAAAATCCTCTGAAATCAGTGTAAGAGAAGTGATTTGAGGCCAGGGCAATCAAAGTAGGAATCCAGACTCTTCAAGGAGGCCTCCCAAAGAATGACAATACTACATAAGCAGATGTCCCCAAAATGGCTAAATAGTTCTGAAAATTGCTTACCTAGTATTTAGAGGAGAAAACAACATTTAAAAATGAATGAAACAGCTTTGTGTCACAAACAACTGTATTATTCTAGATAAGCTCCTTGGTATTCTTTATTTAGAACTACTTTAAAAACTCCCATTGAACCTCATTGTATTTTTATATCTGGCTTCTGATTGGCTTGGGCTTCCATCACCTGGCTCCACATCACAGTAAGCAGGAGGGGGGCGGGGGAAGGCTGAAGTTCTCTATTCTGTACACAGCATTTGAGAAAGTTTCTTCTTTCCCATTTTCATCAAGTTATTCAAATTCATTAATGATTAGGCAAAGGGAATAGATTGCTGGCTAATTAAATTTGCAGATGGTATTCAGTAGTGAGGGTATGTGAGGATAAGGGGATAATGTAAGAGGCCTCGAAAGCCTTGTGTTCTGTGCATGAGAAAATGGAAGGGCATGAGTCATTGTGTGCAATTACCACTGGCAGGCAGAAAAAAGGCAGAAGGGGGGCTCCTGGAAGAGAGCACTGCTGGATAGCAGAGAGAGGACATTGTGGGAGGAGCAAGAGATGGACTCTAATAGCTGTGAGATATCAATGAACTGTTACTCCTGTCTTGGCTAGCTCCTGGATTCATTTATTTGAGACCTCCTGTGTGTATAATTCTAGAGAGAAACTTCCAAAACCTCATCCCCAAATGAGGTTTTGATATTTGGCAGACCACTGAGTCCACATCATATCTCTGGCCACAACATGGCTCTGAGTTAGCCAGTGGGGTTTCATTCATTCTCCAAGTAAAATAAGCTTATTGGCAATGGTATGTGGCCATGTGCCAGGAAGCGTGTAAAGCCAGACAATGTGTACAGCATATATTTCTCAATGATTAGCTTTGCTCATGGCAAATAAGATAAACTTACATCTAAACAAACACAGACACATATAAACAGTGTCTATGATGGAGAAACTGCATGTTTTTTGAGCTATAACTTAAGAGTTGAAAGAGATTTCTTCCTTAGAGTGCGCCATCTTGACTTACATCTTCAGATGTTCTACAGGGATGTATATACTGTTCCTTGATGTTATAGGTACTTAGGTGAAAAAACTTAAGAAACGTGATATATTCCAAGTATGTGCATAGCATGATTAATTTATTTTAAAAATCCCTTAATTCATTAGACATTATTGGAGAGCGTGTTCTGTATTAAACCCTTTTATTGGGATGGAGAGAGGTACAGTGATGTACAAAACAAGTCTCTACTCTTGGGAACTCGTATTCAAAGTCTCTATTATAATTATGAAGTCCTTCCCATATGATAATCTAACATATTCTTATGCAAAGTATTGTTAATTGATATTCACTTATTTACTTTGAACCATTTATGGGACATATTCTGTACACTAAGCACTGTATTAGGCAGGACAGCTACAGAAATGGGTATTTCAGACCTGCCCTCTGTCCTAAAACGACATGAATTTTAATAAGAAAGACTACCAATTAAGCAATCAGTTTTAATTCTATGTGATGAGTTCCTTGCAAGTGACGTAGAATTTGGTACAGGATGACTTGGCAAGGGTGCTTCATCTGCACTGATTTTCTTAATAGTCCTCTCAGAGGAAATATGTTTAAGTCCAAATTGGGCAGGTGTACGGGAATTGGTCAGATGGACAGAGTAGAAAACTGTGTATTTCAGGTAGAGGGGGAGCAAGAGAGAGGCTGAGAGGTGAGAGGGAACATCCCTTTACTGTTGGGTATGGAGGACATTGGTAATGGCTAGAATGTGCCATGAGGAGCAGAATGTGAACAGTCGAGGCAGTGGACACAGATCTGATCATGGAGGTCCTCACTGACCTTGCCAATGGGTTTGTGTATTATCCTGAGGATGATGGAAGGATCCTGAAAGTTCTTAAGTGAGGGCAAGACATGACCAAAAATTATGGTTTTTAAGTGCTTACTCTGGCTTCAGTGTGAAGGATGGCCTTAAAAGGGACAGAGTAGAGGCCGGCAGATGACTTAGAGGTCATAATAAAATCTAAGCAAAAGAAGACACTGCTTAGGCTGGACTCCTGTGGTGGCAGCAAAGATGGACTAAGGTGGTATTTAGGAGGAGAGTCCAGAGGATTCGTTGAGTGGTTAGAGATGGGCCAAAGACAAAGAGGTGAAAGGTGACCCAGGTTTGGGATGGGTAATATTCGCATGTGGTTGCCACAGCAGTTTGGTGAAAAGAAGGGCGCTCTTGACTTTGAGTATCTGGAATATGGACTATTCACAGGAGCCTTGACTGCAGGAATGGTGTAGACCTGGATCTTTTCAGAGTCTTGTTGATTTCGGGCTATAACTTCTGTGGTTGGCGAAGCAATACCCTACATTTTGTGCTTATTAGACTAGATTTTCTCCTAGAAATTGATGCTGGGACTCTTCCCATCATGCCAGAGTAGAGACAGACTCCACTCTGTCTTCTCATTATTTTGAGGATAAACCCAACCCTGTCCTGAGATCTGTCTAAAGTAACTTGGAGAAAGTCTTGCAGCCACTAGTGGATGGGCGAGTGGAAACCTGAAGCTACCAGTCTGGTAGGCTTCCCTTTTTCCGGCTCTGCACCTCCACCCCCAGATCATGAAAGCCCACCAGTCCTCAGTGTCTGTGATGAGTCTCTACACCTGACTCTACCTTCAACAGGTAAAAGTATTCATATCTTTTCCCCCTGGGTCATGATGCAGGTCCCCATGTGGGAACTCTGCCTCCCTGCTAAGGGAAGCCAAAGGCCCATGTGAACATGAGTCCCATTTCTCCCCAACCAGCCATCACTGTCACAGACTGACCACTCCGGCAGTGCTGCCAGCTATGAGCGGACAGGTTGACTGACAGAAAGCACAGATCTGCCGCTCACACAATCTAGGCAGGCCAGGGATGGAGAAGAGGTGTGCTGGGCCTGTCTGGCATCGACAGCTCCTGCCACACCAACATTTCAATCAGCACCGTGTTAAACTAGCCCTTGTGTCACTCAGAAATAGTCTAGCATCAGCTCCAGGGGTGGCTTCCAGGGAGCCAACGGAGTCCCTGGGCTGCTTCAGAGAAAGGGGTTACCAGGTCCCTCGGCAGCATCTGCCACACCTCCTTCTCTTGCCAGATAATTAGGATACAGTCCAGTTGGGTGACTTTATCCTACCCAAGGAAGTGACAGCTAATACTGGGCTGGCAGAGGAGAGCGCTCCGTAGTTCATAATGACTGTCCAAATCGGCAGGAGCTGTCTGGTGCATCCAAGAAAAGTCGAGTTTTGTTTATTCTTTCTTTGGGGAGGAGGGGTAATAGCAAGGCTGGGTGTGCTTTGAAATGTGAATCTAACTACGTTGGCACGTCCATATACCTACTCATATGGATATAACAGACTTGCACAAGTACCTAGACGCAAAATTATGTGTCCGTACGTGGGCTAATTTATGCACACATCACCAGCATGTCCACAAACATGTATGTCAGTAAAAACATGCTAATTGTATGCTCAGAAACGTACATGCCAACTTGCATTCAGGTGCATGCATATGGAAAACACACATGCGTACGCTGATGTAGTGCAGCATATGTGGGTGCACACACACGCGGGGGCATTGATACACAAAAGTCCATGTACAGTGACCGCAGACTGACGAACTCAGACACAGGCAAACACAGATGAGAATATAAGTGAAAGGACACTTGTACAAATGCATGCACTTGCACGCACACCCACACACGCTCTTTGTCAGGGATGAATTTAAAGAGAAAGGGAGAAAGCGTGAGGAACATTTATGTATTGAAGTTTCTACTTGCCATCACTCAAATCACTTTCAAGAGTGTAAAACAGAAGAGGGGAAAAGAAAATCAATTCCTGATAGGAGAGGTTCAAGGAGCTGTGAAATCAATTATATTTTATTTTCAAATATCATTCAGAGAAGTTTACACTCTTTCAGAAAAATCTGGTCTTGCCGGGGGGCAAAGAACCAGCTGGAAATGGTAATGTGAAAGGCACTGCCAAGTTCAAGGCAAAGGCCAGTGCTGAGGTCAGAAATGACGCTTTCATCTTCTCTGGCAGGAGAGGGGGGTTGGGAAGGTTTCAAGTGCCCCGACTCAAATAATGGCCACAAGGGCTATCTGCTGTGACACTGGTCACCTCATTGATTGCGGAGTTTGACTTGGTCAATTCGCATTAAAAAATAAATGTATGTGAGATCTGAAAGAAGCCTTAGAAAGCTCCTTAAAAAAAAAAAGAAAAGAAAAGAAAAATACAAAGAGACAGGAAGGCAGGAGGAGAGGCGTGACTCGCCCAACATCATCCAGGAAGAGGGTGCCGAGCCTGGGACTGAGCCCAGCCAGCTGGTCTCCCAGCCCCAAACTTCCTGCTTCTCCCATTAGACATCTGCCTTCAGAGCACCCTCCCCACCAGGCACAACTTTGATTTCTCAAAGACCTTTATAAACATGTAGCAATTAAATCATGCAATATCGGGGGTATTTAATTATAGACACCAGGCGGAGGGCTGGTGATATCACCAGGGCCAGGCCCGGGTGGTGTATGTTGAAGACCAGCACAGCTCAGCCAGATTTCCATATAAACAGCCTCCCTGCCCCGTGGGGTGGCCTTTATTGCCAATATATGCTTCGAGGTGCACGGGGCCCTTGGTGACCAAGGCTGGGCCCTAGACTACAGAGTGGGACGCTGCGGGAAAACTCAAAGCCAAAAACCCAGTTACACTCTGAAACGCAGAAACCTTAATAAGCAAATCAGCTCAGCAGGAAGTGAAGGGATCACGGGGGAAGGAACACAGAAGGTGACATTGAGAAAGTCAGATGCTACCAGTCTCGCTGGAAAAGGTAAAAAAAAAAAAGTGGGAAATAAAATCTAAACCTGGGTTGGGAGGGGTTTTAAATGAGTGAACCTGTCTGGAAATGCACTGTGACCTGACTGGGCAACCGTAAGGTAGGTTACTGTCTGTCATCCTAGTAAAGGAAAACATGCCCTGCTGCTGCCCTGCTGCTCCTCCCCCTCCTCCTCGTCCTCTTCCTCTTCCCCCTCCTCCTCCTCTTCCTTCTTATTCCTCTTCCTCTTCCTCTCTTCCTCCTTCCTCTTCCTCTTAGCGAATGTCTTCACCGCTTCTTGAATTGAACATGAGTCATCCTTTAAAGATTGGCCAAGGGAGCTGGCCTGAGCCATGTGGCTGCAAGAGACCTCAGACATGATTCCTGGTACTTTGCACCCTGGTTCTGGGGCATATTAATAACGGATGTTACTCCGTGCTGTATAATAGTAGGTTTTATGATAATATTACAAATAATATTTTCCTCTTGTGGGTTCCCCAAACACAGAAGCATCCTCAGGGTTCTGAGGGGTCTTTTGGGAAAGAAACCTGCTCAATTGTGTTGAACGTGTTTCTAAAATGTTTTCTAAATGTTTTTGTCTTTTGCCACTCGCCCCAACCCTCAACTTTTTTTTTTTTTTTAATGTTGCAAACCTATTAATATCCTAAAGAGGGATTTTCCACAGAACGTAATTTTGGGATGCATTCATCTGGTTCAGTGCCCTCATTTTAAAAAGGAAACATCTGATGAGGGAAATGAGTTAGCTATGATCATGTAGCAAATTAATGATAGAGCTACACTTCTCATAGACTTTCAATTCTCAGAATCCATATTTAATACGAGTTAGTACCTGGTTATACTCTTGTCTTAATGTGGTTTTCTTTATTTATTAATTTATGTATATTTCTACATGAAGTAATAGGTGTAAAACCAATCAATATAATCTCTGGAACGTTTCATTCATTCAGTGAATGTTAAATTTGAATATGTCCATTTGTGTGGTTTTCCCAACCGGATCATGAACTCCTGGGAGGGGCCGTGTCTCCTGCATTTCCATACATCCCCGTGGCTTATGGAGTCTTTCTGGATACACTAAGGCATTCAATAACTGCTTTCTCATTTAGTGATTGAAAATCAGAGGCAGCCCCAGTTTTATGCCCATTGGAGGAAAGGAGAAAGCCTGACATTAAAGCAATAAAATGAGCCATTTCCCCTACAGAGTTAGTCTAACATTAATAAAAGCTTCATGTTGCACTATTATCCTTCCCTCTTATTATTTTCGTGTATTTCATGCTGGATATAAATGTCAGAACACTTTATCTATCTGCATTTTCATGCGATTTATTGCCACTGAAGGAACACATGCTGTGGCTTGTGGCAAGGGAAATCTTGTTCTCGGTGGCCTTCCCTCTCCATCCTTGCTCCAGATCCCTCAGGGATCCCCGAGTGTGGGAACTGGGGCAGGAGCACTGGGTCTGTTGTCATAAGCCAGGGTTCAGTGCCTGCATCTCCTGTTTGACAATTCTGAGGTTATGGGCAACTTGCTTCCACTGCCTTGACTGCTGGGAAACAGATATGGTCTTTATTAAAGTATCTGTTGTTCCACCCACCACATCTAACACTCTATGTTCAGATTAAACCAGAATTCTTTTAAGCTGGCGCACATCAAAATCCAAGGGAAGGCTTGTGAAAACACAGATTGTCGAACTCCAGCCCCAGAGATCCTGATCCCAGAGACCTAGGGAGGGACCCTGACAAGTTCCCCGGGGAAGTTGATGGTGCTACTATGGGGCTCACGTTTTTTCAACCCCCACCTATGCTGCTTGGGGTGTTCCCATTCCGGGATTGGTCGGGTTGTGATATTTTAACTTGCTTTAAGAACAGAACCTGGGATGGAGTATGGGTTCAACAGTGTACGGGGACATGATCCTGGGGATCACTGTAAAGGAGTCATTCTGTGAGAACCCACCTAGGGTGAATCGGCCGTTGACCTCCTTTGCGTGCCACAGGGAGTTGGTGCTGCGGACCTTCTGCAGGGCTGAGAACTTACCCTCTGGGGAGTGAGGAGGCCAGGTTTTAGTTCACATCCTCACTTGTTTCAAGTTGTTAACCTAGGACTTCAACTCCTCGGCATTTCCAGCCTGTGTATATTCCAGAGGCAAGCTTCAGTCTCAGCGATACAGTTTCTCGAGGAAGAATCAGGGCATAGATGCGATTTACCCAATAAATGGCAGGCAGTCTGGGTGTGGGCAGAGGACATAGGTGGAGTACCTGCCCTGTGCACTGCCGGTGAGCGTGTGATACGGATCTGGCCAAGGAAACATGAGGAATATCTGCTGGGGGACTCGCATCAAGGTTGCACTCTTAAGAAGAACACCATAGAAGAGAAATAAATATTTTTCCTCTGGATGTTGTCACATCTGAATAGGACATTGAAATCATTATCTCCATATCATGACCAGGAGAAGTGGCCTTAGGGTCAAGGCACAGCTGAGAAGAGCACAGTGGGGAGATCGAAGCATCCTGTATCTTTGACGACATTATTGGGATGTTGACATCATGGCTGGAGCCACCCGACGACTGGATTTATTTTGTGAGATACAACAAATGGTGTTGCTATTAAGACTGTTGGGGGCAGCCCGGATGATCGCTCAGCAGTTTAGTGTTGCCTTCGGCTCAGGGCGTGATCCTGGAGACCCGGGATCGAGTCCCACATCGGGCTGCCTGCATGGAGCCTGCTTCTCCCTCTGCCTGTCTCTCTCTCTCTGTCTCTCATGAATAAATACATAAAATCTTAAAAAAAAAAAAAAAAGACTGTTGGTATTGGGGTTTTGTGTTGCCAGTGGCTGAAACACTTCATATGAAGCATCCCTAAAATGCAAAATTGAAATGGTGCTTAACACTCCTGAGTGTGGGCCCAGGTCTACAAGCTTTGCTGGGGAGCAGAATTTCAGGCCCCACTCAGACCCACTGAATCCGCATCGGCCATCAGCCAGGCCCTCAGGTAATCTGCGCACACATTCAAGGATCAGAAGTCCTGCCTTACAGATTAGAAGAGCTGGTGTACAGGAATCCCACTGCGCATGTTGAATTTGATTATTATTTTGTATTGACTTCTTGATGCCTCCTTTTGGTCCTAGTATTCCTCATTCCTTATTCAAAAATAAGATTAAATCAGCCTATGGAAATGTACCCAAATGTGAAATTCGTTGCTGGTTAATTAGTCTGGAAAGGTAATTTTTTGTTAAAATGTAGGAGTTAATTTTGGTACATATTAATGAGCAATTAGAATTCCATTCCGAAAACAGGCAGCATTGTGAGTTGAGGGTGAGTAGAGAGAGATGTGGAATGAAAGGATCCATAAGTAAACCTGGTTATATATTAGGATTACTTGAAGGGCTTATATTTTTTCCGAGCCTGATATCTGGCAACTTGAATGAAAATCAACCAGCTAGCACAAGGGTGACGCTCATAAACAAATGCATCATCTGCTGGAAAGATAAGAAACAAATAAAACTCTCCAAATCAAGCAAATGGCAACCTCTGGTACCATGTTTAAAGGGCCTGGAATACGACTTCAGCCTGTGGTCAAATGAGTTTGGACAGCGTTGGGGAAAAAAATGGTAAAGAGGTTAACAGTTTTACTCTTTTACATTTTTTTTTTTTTTTTTTTTACAATAGGTCAATATTCAAGAGGCTAATTTTCCTATCCCAGAACTTCTTGCCGGAATTTCTCCAACAGCTTCCTGCGCTCATCCTCTCACCCCCACACAATACTGTTGCCACAGAGCAGCCAGTGTAATATTTTCAAAATGCTAATGAGGTCGGGTCCTTCTCCTGCTCAAAATGCATCAGTGTACTTTATATTCATATTTTTATTTTTTTGCTTCTGACATCCCCAGCAAACTTTTTCTTTAGCTCTTCTGTGTTCTTCTCAGGTCGTGGCTGACAGCCTCCCTCATTCCTTCATCATGTTGGGTAGGCCGAAATATTTCTTATCTCTGCTTTCTCATGTACTTAAATGTCATTTTCTCAGGCCGTTTCTTGCATTCCTCCCATCTCTCGGAACACCTTATAAATTTCTTCCAGAGCAAATTACAATTCCCAGTAACCTTCTTACTTGAGTAATTAATTATTTAATGTTTGTCTCTCCCCCTAGAAGAAAATCTATAAGAGATTACATCCACTGTCCTATCCCTGTGCCTAGAATAGGGTCTCATGCGTGGGGGACAATCAGTAAATATTTAGTGACTGAATAAATTGTGAATCACTAACAGCGATCAATGCACAGGGGTTTTCAAATGCATTTGAACATGGGGACTTTTTTTTTTCAGCCTAGAAGTAATATTCCATGGAATATATTTTGAGAAATGCTTTTCTAAAGTCAATTCCACTCCTCCTAAGTGTGAAAAGGGAAATATAAGTTATAACTACATTTCAAGCTCTGACTAGCTGTGTGACCATGGGCAAAGTTATTTCAAGCTTGAGACTCACTTGTGGAATGATGAGCCTGGATGAGATAATCTCTACAATCCTTTACAGCTCCCAAATTCTGAAGTTCTAATCATACAGAGAGAGTACCACTTTCACTTTGGTCATGGCGTGAGCTCTCCAAGAGTAAGTCAAATCAGACTGACCTCATTTCACTCTAGAGTATTTATAGCCTAGGACGGTAGATCGGGGAAAGGAAGTCGATACAGCATATCTAGCTTTCCACAAGCCATTTCACAAAGTCTTCCCTGATGTCTTTGTAGAAAGGAGTGAGGAATGGGGGCTTGATGGAGGTATGATGGACTGGTTTTGTAACTGGTTGAAAGATGGTTCCCCAGGAGTGCTAATTAATGGATCAATGCCGACCTTGAGGACAGGGAATGGCGACAGCCTGCAGGCTCTGTCCTTTGTCCTGCTTTGTCCAACATTTCTATCAATGTCTTGGATGAAGAGTAAAGGCTCTTGATGATCATCAAATATGCAGGTGACATGATGGTAGGAATATGTTGGATGACAGAATTAGAATTCAAAGTGTCCTGAACAGCCAGGAGAAATGAGCCATATCTAAAATGGGGGATGTAGTAATTCAAACGGAAAGTCCAAGAGAAAGAAGCAATTGCAGAAATTTATAATAGCAAAGATGTGTATGTCAGCATGTATTTGTGTGCACATGCGTGTGCCTGGATAAATTTGGGGGGTTTTGTTGCTGGTGTAATCTGAATAATAAAATAGTGAAAGATGGCCACCTTACCTGAATGTTTGCTACGAATCGAAACTTTATATTTAGAAATCTAACAGGTATTTAGGAATCCTACTTGTAAAAATAGTTAGATAATTAATACTCCCTATTCAGTTGGAGCTCACAGTACTACTTCCGATTTTTAAGAAGACAGATTAAAATATGATCACAGAGAAGTGAACAAGATAGTGAGCAAAAGAATGGGAGGAATTGAGATTTTGTAGAAAAAACAACATAATTTTGGAGACCAGGACTTTGCCCCTTTCAGTGATCAAGACGATATGCCTCCCTGATGTAATTCCCTCAGTATCTGAAACTGTCTCATCATGCACCCATCACAGCACATTTTCATTGCCTGTGTGTGTCCTTCATGAGGCCGAAGGTTATATGAGGGCAGAATTCGGATCTGTTTGATCACCATCAAGTATCCTGTGACTAGTTCAGAATCTGGATTATAGACTCAATGAGATGATGAATAAATAAATTATTATTGTTCTTAAATAGCTTTAATATTGTAAGGAAAGACTATGTTATTCATTATAATCCAATGGATTAGCAAAAGTATGAATTACAGGTGGATATTTATTCCATGTAATAACCATAGGTTTCCAATCGTGCCAAAGACCATTGGGACAGACACTGAGTTTGCCATCACTGGTAGAAATCAAGTCAGATTTGGAATTTGGGGGACCATTTGGCTGAAGTCATAAACAGGACTCATTCAGATACTCTTGTTTGGCTCGGGGGACTTTCATATTTTTTAAAGCTTGATTTTGATTCAGAGGTTTGTTCCATAAAGTTTGTTCTGATCCAACAGAATGACAGGTTGTCTCCTGAATAGTGTCTGCCATTTTGTGCATCTTGGTCTTCACTCTCACTATTCAGCCAGTCAATAGCTCACCCAGATTCCGTGTGTAAAATCCTACTCATCCTGTATAAAACCTTCCACATCTGGTTTTTGCTTAAGACATTTAATGGACAAATTCACCAAAATGAATTGCTTCCTCCTCTACATTTCTGCAGAATCTTCATTCCCCTCTTACATCCTTACCGTGTTGTGCTTTATATTACAGAGTTAGTTGCCAATCTGACTCACTATCAGTTCAAAACACTGTAGTGGGGACATTTACGTGTGCAGGTGAACGCATATATCCATCAGGCTGGGAGCTTCCCTTTTGTGCCACACTCCTGCTAAAATGTCCTCACGAAAACCATAGATTGGTTATTCAGATCTTTTAAATGTGCAACTTACCTGCCAATGAACATGGGAACTCCTGGTATTTTTTCACTCTGTACAAATACATGTAGAAAAAAGTGTCACAATTTTCCTTTGCTGCACAACTGGAGAGCCAAATGTACCCACCCTCAAGGTGTAGTTGAAATAGGGGTGAGGAAATGAAACACACAGACCAAAGGAAGAGAAAAGAGAAAGGGTGAAAGCAATTGAAAACACACAGTAACACCGTGGAGTGATGGAAAGACACCAGGATGATAATATCTGTAACGTCATTTTGGTCGACAAGTTCGTTTACCAACATGTGGTTTCTTGTCTGGCAGAAAAGAAAAAAAAAAAGCTTTTTAAGAAATCATGCTGTGATCCTTCCATATTTCTCTTTAAGCACCGAATAGTTTTACCCAATGATATTCAGATGCTTCAAGAGTAAATGAGCAAATGAGAAGCATATGGATTAAATTCCCCCTTGGAATGTGCTTCGGTTTTAGAAGAGGGCAAGGGTTGGTAGAGGAAGTCTCTGCCAGGCTTGTGCTCAACATCTGCAACGTTGGACACCACCTAAGAGCCTTACTCGGGGTTCACATCCCCGTTCTCCCCACCCTGGCTCTTCCTTTATTTAACAGTGTTTGCTACTCATTACTTTGCCCACAGCACTGGGCTTCCTGCCACAGAGAGCCAGATGGGCTTCCTATCTTTAGAAATGATTATTGATAAAATATCAGTAATTGAAATCATTATCTGCCAGAGTCCTAAACTCCTTGAAGGTGTCACTGTATTTAATAGTTTCAGTGACCTAATGAGAAAAGGAACACAGGGATCCCTGGGTGGCGCAGCGGTTTGGCGCCTGCCTTTGGCCCAGGGCGCGATCCTGGAGACCCGGGATCGAGTCCCACGTCGGGCTCCCGGTGCATGGAGCCTGCTTCTCCCTCTGCCTGTGTCTCTGCCTCTCTCTCTATCTCTCTGTGACTATCATAAATAAATAAAAATTAAAAAAAAAAAAAAAGAGAAAAGGAACACAGTGTTTTTGACCTTGTACCTTGGTATTCTCTTTTTCCCTCATGACATTCCTATTTTGCAGATGAGGAAACTAAGGCAGGGTGAGGTTAAGGAATTTGTTCAACATAAAGAGCTAGCAAGTGTGTCAGCTGGGATTTGCACCCAGGCATCTGGCTCCAGCATTTTTAAACTGAATTTCTGCCCATCCCTGCTTCTCTACCCCACCGCCATAAACCATTTACTCTTAGCTAGGGGGTTAATACACTGCCTCATTTTGTTCTCAAGCCTACGCCGGGAAGCAGAAATTCCTCCAGTAATTTTAAAGGTGATGCAACGGGGTCCCAGAGGCTATTAAATTCACACAACTAGTGAATGGCAGGATGTGGATTTGAACTCAGATTTCATCTAAGGCCTGCCTCAGGCTATTCTGTGCTCCAAGAATGGCTCCTGCATGAAGTGCATCAGATTTGCTCAGAGTGGGATGGTGGAGCTGTGCTGGATAAAAAGAGATCCAGATTTCCAACCATCCTCCCAACCACTGAATCAGCCTTTCCAAGGTAGGGCTTCGGGATCTCCACTTTTAACAAGTGATCAGCTTGATAAAGCTAAATTTTGACTCATAAAGCCGAATGCCACATGCCGCCAAGAACCTCTTGTGAGGAAGTGATGCCCACCAGCTAATTAGTGATTTTAAAAGGAGAAAGAAGATAGAAAGGTACTGAGCGTGGACTAAGAAAGGAATGAAATGGCTTCAAAAATACGGATCATAAAATCAGGTGATTCCATAAATCGTCTGTTTCTAGAGTCCTTTGCAGGGCTGTGGTTGACAGGCAATTCTGGAAGCCTCTTGGAGCCTAGGGCACGGGAGCAGGAGAGTGGTGTGGATGGTAAGGGGTGAGGAGCATGGCTCTGGAGTCCATTCCTACCTCTCTTGTTTGTCCTTTGACTTCAGCTGGGTTGTGAGTTCATTCTGCATTGAAAATCCTCCCTGGAAGTTACTGCCCTCGTCGATTTTTATGCAAATTAGCCGAGCGGCACAGTTGACGCACAGTAGGCATTCAGTAGTCTCCTATTTATTTTTTCTGTCTGCCTATAATGCTTCACAAGTTACACTTTTGAGGCAGATTCATTTGCCAACGCTCTCCCTACTCAAGCCTGCACTACACTAGCTATTACAAACGTCCAGTTTGTCAATTATTTCCTTTCCTGCAGACCATAAAACCGTCTGCTTAGGAAAGCATTATTAGCCTGTTAATGTGAAGTCATTGTTAGTGGTGGGTGATGACTTATCATCCACTTGCACTTTCATCAGAGAAAGATGAAGTCATGTAGGATTACACCCAAGAAATGACTGTCTAATGGGGGGGCGGGGGAAGCACCAGAGACTGTTATAGATTGGTAATAGGAATATTTGAGGCAAAAGTCCTTCAAGAATATAATTTAATTTCCAAGTTCCATTACTTTACCTATTGAAATACTAGTTCAGAAATTATATATATATTTTTTATTTATTTATTTAGTGGGAACATAAAATTGTCAAGTTGTAAAGGACTTAGAGGTCATTTTTAACAACTCAGAGGCAATGCTTTTCCTTGGAGGAAAGAAAGCAGTTTGCTTATGTTATATAGTGTGATACAGGGCACATTTGTTACTTACTAAACCCAGTGAGATAGAAAGCCGGGCACCACTTTGCACGTGAGAAACATAAGGTTTTAGAAAGACAAAAGTGCTTGCCAAGGTGGCTCAGGTCACCCAAGATGGGGCCTTGTCCCAAAATGCCAGGCTCCTTGTCTTTTTATTCCCTTCTCTAGGCCACAGGACTTCCTGATTCCAGTCAGGCAAAATATTACGGATGAGTTCCTTTCTCTATCTCTTTCAATCTCTCTTTTTAGAAACTTTTAATTAGTCTCTGACTCTCTGCCATTATTAGTATTTGTTATTAAGTATTAAGAGCCATCCCTGTTCCCATCCCCTCCCCAGTGCCTCTCCCCAAGCTTCCTACTCTGAGGCTTCTGGTTTTAATTGTTATATTTTTTCACCAGTGATCAGTGGAGCTTCCCTAATGATCTCAACTCATTTGGAGGGTTTATAGCTCCAGCACAGAACTCCAATAAAAGAAAAAGAGAAGCTTCCGTGGAATCCCCTGAGGGCTTTGCTTCTGCCAAGAACAAAATCCTTTGCTGCTCACCCCCACCCCCCACCCTAAGGAATGTCTTGTGTGGCAAGACTCCCGTCTCCTCCTTGGGGAACTGTTCTTCTCCGCCCTCCTATCCCTGACTCCCACTCCTCCTCACTTTCCTAGGATACCACCTACACACAGATCCCTACACACAGTAGGCTGGCACATGACACTATTTGTTGAAAGGTGCAATAAATAAGTGCATTAAATAAGGAGGTGGGAGGATGAAAGGAAGATTTATGGGCCATGTAGCTTTGCCAGGGAGTGTGGGAAGTTCTCACGAGTCAAGTGCTCACAACCATGGGGAAGTAGTTTTAAACACAAGGGCACGGGCACAGAGCACTATTAAAATACTTCCCATAACCAGACATATACTGGGACTCCTAACAGCTAACGTGACTGAGGTACTTTATATATATTCATTCACTCTTTGAAGCCTTAACACAACCTATCCTGCACTTGCTCTTATTTGCGTTCAGTTTGCAGGGAGGGAGGGAATACATGGTCAAGCCAGGATTCTAACTGAGGTGTCTAGCTCCAGAGTGTGGGTCCTTAACCTTTACTTCATGGTAGTACTGTGGTCTTGGGACATATCTCCCAAGGACTAAGCATGATCATTATGTATTCAAAGAGTTTGTTCACTTGTTACTTAACTTAATTATGATAAAAACAATGATGTGGGATAAAATACTATCTTTCTCATCTTTGATTTTCAGAAGAAATGAAAACGGGGGGCGGGTGTGTGGTTATGGCCCTTCCCACATTCAGTACCATGCAAAGGATAGACATAGGCCTGGAACTCAAGTCCAGGAGTAGTGCAAGGTGATACCCAGGAAATGACTGTAGAGGTTCGTTACGTCATTCCACCCCTGCAGTCTGTGCTGCAGAAATTTATCACAAATTTAATGTGCTAATCATTTCATGAGATTTAGGCTGGTTGGCTTCTTTGAGTCCTGTTTTATCCCCTCTGTAAAATAAGGATGAGAATGCCTACTATTTCACAGAATTTGGGCAAGAATGTTATTAGATATTTTACTTGGTAGAATATGGCCCACATTATGTATTTGGTTTTCCTCCCCCCGCTCATGGGAGATGTTGTGGCCATGTAAGCCGCTCAAAGAATCTGAATAGGGAGGTCCTCGGAACATATGTAGGAGGCTGGACCTCCTTATCTCACTGCTCCATGTTGCTCGTCCACCAAGGAGACAAACAAGGAAAATCATCATGTATGTCTATGAATTGAAGGACTTGGCCTCTACTAACGGCCATCCTATCTCGCTACTGGATGGAAAACAAAATGAAGTGCATATCAACATAGTGACTGCAGCCATTTAAATCTTTCAGACTCTGGGAAGGTCTAAGTTGGGAACAACCTTGCTTTACATTCTTCACCTTACAGAGAGGGAAAAACAGATGCATGGAGGAGAGAAGAATGACCCTTGATCACACTGTTCAAAATGGCAGGACTGGTCCTGAAACTCACGTCTGACTAAAACACTGCTGCAGATAGAGAGCACCTGGAGAATACGGCTTGGCGTGGTTTCTGTTGAGGGAACCCAAATGAGAAACTTCCAAGATTTGTAGCTATAGTGAGATTGCTCACACTAGAAGCAGTCTCCAACGTCTACCCAGGGAGTCACACCAGCTGGCAGTGATGGAACCCTTCAGTTCCCTGTCTGAGTAATGAAGAACACCTAATAAACATGAGGAGAAAAGCCAAGGATTCTAATACTTAATTATCTGCCCAGTGATTGAAAGACTAATTTCATTTGCTTGTGCTTATTTGTGAAGGCTTCTATATATCCCAGCAAGGTAAGATCTTCAGAGTTCAGGGATTTAATGTCGATGAATTCATAAGGTGCTTATTAATCTACCCATTCTAGTAACTTAATAGTAGGTCAGTTGTCAACGCCTCTCAGTTCCAGACATGGAACCAGAAAAACTGGGGAAACTATATTATGAATCTGTCACTTCAATCCAGACTTAATTTGATGTATTTATGGGCCATTGATTAGAATCTCAAAGGTATTTCACTTTGTTTAATTATATTTTGTTTTATTTTTATTTTTTTTAAGATTTTATTTATTTATTCATGAGACAGAGAGAGAGAGAGAGAGAGAGAGAGAGAGAGGCAGAGACACAGGCAGAGGGAGAAGCAGGCTCCATGCAGGGAGCTGGATCCAGGACCCGGGTCTCCAGGGTCACACCCTGGGCCGAAGGCAGGCGCCAAACCACTGAGCCACCCAGGGATCCCCTATTTTGTTTTATTTTAGAATTGCGATCAATGATCTTACAGTTCTTACAGAAGTGTAAAAGGTCAAAGGCATATATTTTTGGCAATATGGCAAACTGGATGGCTAGTGAAACCTCAGTCAGCACACAAAATTTAATATGCTGAATGAAAATAAATAAATACATGGAAACTCTTTTTTAAAAATTTAAAAAAAAAGATTTTATTTATTTGAGAGAGAGAGATAGTGTGTGAGTGGGATGGGGAGAGGCAGAGGGAGAGGAGGGGGCAGACTTCCTGCTAAGCTGGGACCCTGATGCAGGACTCGATCCCAGGACCCTGGGATTAGGACTTGAGCTGAAGGAAGATACTTAGCTGACAGAACCACCCAGGTGCCTGATTTCTGGACAGTTTTAAATAACTGATCACTTTTCATGTCAAAAAATCTTTTTAATAAGTTTCACTACGTTAGTATCATGTAACTAAATTTTCAAGCCAACTTGAAATTATTAGATATCAATATTTAAAAAGGAGCAAGTAGGGGATCCCTGGGTGGCGCAGTGGTTTGGCGCCTGCCTTTGGCCCAGGGCGCGATCCTGGAGACCCGGGATCGAATCCCACATCGGGCTCCCGGTGCATGGAGCCTGCTTCTCCCTCTGCCTGTGTCTCTGCCTCTCTCTCTCTCTCTCTCTGTGTGACTATCATAAATAAATAAAAAATTTAAAAAATAAATAAAAAAATAAAAAGGAGCAAGTAAAAAAAAACAAAAACAAAAAAGGAACAAGTAAATATAAATAAATGAATATGCATAGCTGTGTGCTCATGCACACACACATTACAAAAAAAAATCACATTTACACATACCTTTTGAAATTTAAATAAACTGATGTCCTACGTTACTCATGGATCAAGGAAGAAATTATATGGACACCATAAAATATTTAGATCTATGTAACAATGGAAAAGTTGTATTGTAGCTAAAGTGAGACCTAAAAGAACTTTGCAGTTCCCAAATCCTTATATTTAAAGGCAAAATGGTAAAAATTAATTTAAAGATTAACAAAAGAACAGCAGGAAAATCTAAAAAAAAAAATGAGGATTTAATAATGAAGACAAAGATGTATGTGTGTGTGTGTAGGGGAGAGAGAAGTGGGGAGAAAGGAAAAAAAGACGTAGATAATAATGACAAAAGAAAACAGACAAAAGTATAGTTTTAACAATGGTTAATAGGACTAAGAGGCAATATGCATAATAAACAAACATTCAAATAAATGAAAAAGCATTTACATGAATCAAATCCTCAAAAATATAGTTTAATGAACTCGTGTGGAATAAGAGGTAGAAAATAGGTGGAAAATCTGAATGATCTTAATAAACAATAATGATATTGAAGCAACAATTTTTTAATCTGTCCTCACAAACAAAACAACTGTCTCAGTTAATTAAACAGGCAATTTCTATAAAATATCTCAGAGAGCAATAATTCCAATCTTACAAAATGTCTTTCAGAGAATGAAATAAAGGGGAAAAGTCACTTCCTAATTTTTTAAAATAGTATAGTCTTACAATCAAAACCACAGAGAAAGATAGGATGCCTGGGTGGCTCAGTGGTTGAGGGTCTGCCTTGGGCCCAGGGCGTGACCCTGGGGTCCTGGGATCGAGTCCCACATCGGGCTCCCCGCAGGGAGCCTGCTTCTCCCTCTGCCTGTGTCTCTGACTCTCTCACTGTGTCTCTCATGAATAAATAAATAAAATCTTTATAAAACCCCAGAGAGAAAGAGTTTACAATAGGAACATAAGAGTATACAATAGTATATAATAAGTTATGCAATGAGACCACCTACCACTTAGGAACATGCAAAACTTCTCAATAAAATATTAGCAAACTCTATTCAATACTGAGTTTAAAAATACATCATGACTAATAGAAGATTGTTCTAGGAATGATTAATTTTAGAAAATCTATACATTTATTCTATCGTTTTAACTGACCAAATAAGAAGAATAAATTTCAATAGATGCAATAAAAGCTTGCAATAAACGTTGGCAATCATTCTTAATGAAAATTCTTACTGAACTGTGAATAAAAGGGAACTTCCTTAACTGGATAAAGGAGAGCTTAAGAAAATCTCCCAGAGAAACCAAATAGAAAGAGACCTATACAGATAAGGAAACCAACTACATAAAAAAGCCGGCAAAACAGATTAGTAGGAAAATTATAGTCTGTTCAACAATCAGTGCTGTGGTGAAAAGCAATTCTCCACATGGGTGAAAAATTAAAAGGGATTGCACATCCTGCATCATAAACAAAAATCATTTCTGGATAATTTAGTGATAACTAAATCAAAACTTCAAAAAAATTGATAATAATTTTATACCTTCATGGAAGAAAAGTTTTCTTAAAAGCCCAAAGAATTAAAAGCACAAATAAAGCATAAATATGATTTCTTTAATAGTAGGGACATCTATTCATCGAAAGACCCCATAAAGGGATTGAAATGACAAGCCACAATGTAAGAGAAGACATTTGCAACCACACAAATGACAAAGGCTTATCTTGCAGAATGTATAAATATTTTTCACAAATCAATATGGAAAAGATAAGCCACAGATTTTAAAAAGGGAAAAAGGCATGATCCTCCTTTTCACTACAAAGGAAATGTAGCTGGCTCATGGCATTTGAGATATTCTCCATCTCGGGAATAGGATGCGTGTGTAGTGAACTTTCTCATAGCCTCAAGATTAACAGAAATCTGAGAAGCCCATCAATATGAAATATGAGCAAGGATGCAGAGCCAAAGTTTTCATTCACCACTAGTGGGTGTGTGAATTCGCCTTTCAGTTTTGGAAAACAGTTTGGCTTTGCCTAGTAAAAGCAAACATATGCACACCCGAAAATCTAGCAATTTTACTAAAACTGAAAAAAAAATTCTAGTGGCCAATTAACAAGAAATTAGTGGTTACTTGTGCTGGGGCTAAGATGGAAATTTCGACTGGGGAAGGAATCATGGAAGGCTTCAAAACCAATGGTAATATTCTATTACCTAAACTGTTGCGTGTACAAGGGCTAATTCACTGCATTTGTTGTATTGTGTGTGTGTATACATTATATATATAAAATATATATACAGTTTTATATTTTTATATATATTTTATATATATTTATATAATATATAATACATACAATATATAATATACAATATTATACAGTTTTGCATGTAAAATACATTTTATGATATAGGTTAAGTATACGTTTAAAGAAAAAAATGTTCCAGGAGAGCCAAAAAGGTTATCAACAAATAATAGTTCAGAATTACGTCCCTTACCTGATAGGAGGAAATACCATAAATTAAGTGTTAATAAATCAGTATATTAATAAACAGTTCAGTAAACCAGAATATACATGTTTTATGTTTTATTTGAACTTAATATAGAACAGATGTGGTAACTTAATTCATTGATAAACGATGGATTATTTAATAAGATACTAGCACAATTGGTTATCCATATAAAATTGGAAATAAAAACCTTTGATCATTATCTCAGACCAGATAAAATTAATTTTACATAATTTAAGAATAAAATGTAAAAAAGCTGCATCTTAGAATTGTGATTATATTGTTTGCACTTCCTGGGGTCAGCTAAATCTTCTTAATGATGATGAATTCTGTGATCAAATGCCATAATTGTAGTTGAAGACAAGCAATTGAATTGAAAAAGCAATGCAACAGAAATTATAGGTGGCTAATATTTATTCAATAGAAAGATTTCTTTCAAACTAACAAAAAGTTAAAAGTAGCCAAGAAAGAAATGGCATATACACAAGTATGTCCCTTGAGACCAATGCAAATGGTTAAAAACACATGAAAAGATGCACAAATGCACTGAAGTCAGAGTAATGCAAATTAAAATGTAACAGTGAGATATCATGTTGTGCTCATTAGATGCCTGTGCAGCAAATAGTAGAAGTTGTTACAGTTTTTTGTGAAAACAGCATAGAAACTATGAAATTTAAAGATATACTTAACCTTTGACACAGCATTCCTTATCTGGGGTCTTTCTCACAGAAATAAAAAACTCAGGATATAGAGATCTATGGATACATGTGTTTATTGCCACATTATTCATAGAGGAAGAAAGTAGTAAAAAATGACAAACAAATAGGGGAAATGGGGAAATAAATTATAGCACATTTATACCAAGAGACTATTTTACAGCTATCAAAAATAATGGATCAGAATTATGCTAACTGACAAAGAGAATCCCATAGGTATTATTGATTAGAAAAATTAGAAGTTGGAAATATGTGTAATAAGAAAAATATTGTGTAAGATACAGTTTCATTTTAGAAAGTAAAATCTGCAAAATCTCTTAGTTCTGCATTCATGCAGACCCCGATGTGTATTAGTTTATGTATTTCGATACACGGTGCTTAGGCATGGACGAAGTATGGGAAGATCCGTGCCGCATTGTCATGTGTGCTGTTTTGTGAGAAGGAATGGAGTTGGGGGCAAGTAAAGACAGACAAAGGAGAAAAACCCTACCACAACGCCTGATATCATCTTACTTAAGGAAAGTAACATCAATGTGTGTATATATAAACTCACTACCCCAATTTTTTTTTTAAATGTAGAAAATATAAATGTACATCAACTGACTTGTATATTTGTAATGGATAATCAAGTGAAAACAATCAAATTGCCAACTAACACACATAATCGCGTTCTGGGTGTGAAGCAAAGTTCCACATATATTTTAAATGTGTATATGTAAAGGAAAAAGGTCTGTAAAGAAGTCTACCAGGCTTACTGAGTGTGGCAACGGTGACGTTGATGGTGCTAACGAGTAGAGATGGGTAGGAAGGAGGCAGTATTGGCCTTTCCCCCGCTTTTTTCCAGAAAGCGTGCTATGTATCCATTTGCCTACCGCTGTGTAACAAAGCACCCCCAGACTAAACCATTCAAACCAAGCAACATTCAGTCTTTTCCTGATTTTTGTACATTTGTTGGGTGGCTTTTCCGATCTGGACTGGCTTAGCCGGGGCTGGCTCCATCAGGGTTGGCTCAGCAGGAGCCTCACTCACATGTCCAGTGCTTGGCTGGGAGTCACTGATGTGATGGGCTCCGTCGGCCACATGTCGTTCATCATTTATCAAGCTGGCTCAGGTAAGCACCTTAGGGGTCACAGAGTTCCCAAGAGCCAAAGGAAGGTGAGCTCCAGGATGAAAGCACTGTGTAAGCCTCCACTTGTGGCACGTAGGTCAGTGTCATGTTGCCCAAAGCAAGGGACAAGGTCCAAGGAAGAGTCGTGACAAAGGGCACAGATAGAAAAAAAAAAAAAAACCCAAAGCAAGTTGCAGGCGTTTTTGCGACCAATCACAATGTATCACCAAACTTATTTTCATTATTATTTTATTCATTTCTCTTCTTTCTCATTGAAAGTGTCCTAATTCAGACGCTCATTATCTTTTGAGGATGGATCTCCTTAGAGGGATCTCCCATGAAATAGTTTTCTTCTCTTTTATGCCACCCAACATCACTCATTTTCTGTCCGTTGGAGGATGGTTAAGGAATCTTTCATTCCTTGTGTATGTGGGTTAGTCCTGGTTTATGCCTGTTGCCTTCTTTCTCCATCAGAGTCAGACTTTTTTTCCCCTGGATTTTCTTTTAATTTCTAACAGCATATTATTACTCATTCTTGCATTAAAACAAGCCAGTGCAGGTTTGGGGAACATCTACCTGTCCCTTACAGTTTCTGTGATGGTCTCCTCTGATAGCATCTGAGAGGCATGTAGGATGGATTGGATTCTCACTTGAACAAATAGCAGACCAGTAAGCCCCACCTCTCTTTGTCAGGGCGTTTCCAGGTGTCATATTACAAATCTCTTTTCAAGGATTTGAAGCAATACCCTTAGGTTATAGTGTTAGGGATGGTAAAAATAGTACGACGGCCCCTACTGATCATTTAGGATGCTAGCCACTTGTGCTGCACCCCACAAAACGTCCAGCATGCTCAAGGTGTGTGAAGCTGCCCAGACCGGGGACACCAGGGCCAGAGAGCCAGCTGGGAAGTCACAGCTTGCACGTACATGCAGTACGGTCAGGTCAGGAAATAGTGACTAAGCGACTGTTTGCCTGACTACGGTCACTACAGTGATTATTTTCAAGTATTTATGGATTAGTATCAGGTAATCGTTTTGTTTGCTTTTAAAAAAAATAAATCCTTTTGGATGCCATGAACTTTAAAAAGTGAATAATCAATTAGAAATTAGTTCTGAATTCCAATTACTAAAGAAGATTGATGATGAAAGTTATCCTCGAAAGTATTTGTCAACATCTACTACCTACCACGAAGAGTATGGCACTAACACTGACCGTGGAAAAACAGAATGTTAAAGAAACATCAGATTTGCTTCAAGTTAGCAATTAATTTATGAAGATCATTTCCCCAAACAACTAATTAGCCCGGGAGACTACAGCAGAAAATATTTCCCTATCTGTCTGCAAAACATGACTTTTCATTTATGTAGATCAAATGCTTGTTCTATTTTTCATCATTTTTATTTGAAGTTTTATCTTGCAAATATAAAAAGTGAAGTGATCGCTATTAACATGTTGGTTCCATTAATATAAGAAAACTTCACAGACAGGTAAATTTGCATTAAAAGCAAGCAAGTTGCATATTGGTATCACCAGATGCTATAAATAGAAAATTAATTAATTATAATAGTGATTTGATTTTTAAAAAACTTCTTAAGATCAAAGTAAAGCTTTTGGAAGTTCATTTAGTCAAATATGAAATGTCTGACATTTTGGGGAATGGTATTATAAATTCAGGTGAAAGTACAACATTGAAAATAAAATTAGTTGTTTTTGTATTGAAAATGTGAATGCAAAGTTCGGTGGAGCACATCATGATAAAACCTGTGTTTTCACTAAACCCGTGGAGAAAAATGCATATGGAATTGCTGTCAGTGGCCTTTATCATCAATAATTATGTCCAATCAACCAGTTTAAGAAATTCATTAGGATAGCAATGCCTGTTTTCTTCTTGTTGCCCATCATAAATCAGATTTTAGAAATACTTAAGCTTTGGAAGAACTATTTTGTAAATCAGTGGGAGGTTTTTAAAATGATAGTGAACTATTTCATTTTTCACATAAGTCCTCTGGATTTTGGCCGCATATTGCTCAAAATCTGTAACAGCACATTCAGTAATAAGAGTGCCAAAAAGTCTTCATATTTTTAACTTTCAAAAAACTGCATATATATTCTGGACTGGAATGCAATGACATTGAGAAGGCCCTTGATTTTCCAGCAATTCCATTTAGTGAAATATTAAAAAGAATCATGTATAGAGCAATATCTTTGACAAGTTTTGTCTTGTAAAAGTACTTATCACAGTAAGATTCCCTTAATGGAAAGAAAAAGACAATAGCAGTGAAAATATTTGGGCAGTAATATTTATTCATTTTAATACACAGCATATAAGAATATACTCCATTTAGCAGAATTTGCCCTTAGCTTAGAGTTATCTCACATCCACAGAGAGAATATTTTCTCAGCTAAAATTACAGAGATCAGAGTCCATAGATGATGTCAAAAACCTTAAGTATGTTAACCATAACATGAAACTAAAAAGACTGCAAATAGTTTTATGGGAAAAAAATGGTAACACCACAACGAAAAGAATACATTCTTCACCAGCATTGGGGGGGGGGACCCCAAAAAACAGCAATACAATATCAGAAAGAGATACAGCTAAGAAATGGGTTTTTTTAACCCATGAACATGTGCTGAGAATAATTATTCTGCTTATTCAATTTTAATGTTCAGATAATCAAATGTAAAAATATATTTTTAATATTTTGCTTTAATGTATAGATACATGATACTTCAAGTTATGAAGTATTTTATGTTATTGGAAACAGTTTAAATAGAAGTAAATTATGTGTACATTAATATAATAAAACTTGTCAAGCAATAAATTACATTGGTTTTTAAACTCCATTTGATTTTTTTGATTAACAAGCTTTATTTTTTCAAGTAGGTTCACAGCAGAATTGAGTGGAAAGTGCAGTGTTCAGATACCACCCTGCCCCCCACATGCACAATTTCCCCCATTATTTGCATCCCACATCACAGTGGAGCATTTGTCATAAACAAGGAGCCCACATGGACACATTGTTATCAAGCAGAGTCCGCGTTTACATGAGAGTACACTGTTGGTGAACATTTTTTGGGTTTGGACAGCTGTATAATAACATGTACCCACAACTGCAATATACAGAGTAGTTTCACTGTCCTAAAATCCTCTGTGTTCTCACTATTCTTCTCCCAGCCCCACAACGCTTAGCAGCCACTTATCTTTTTACCATCTTCATAGTTTTGCCTTTTCCATAATTTTGTGTGGTTGGAATCACATAGTACGCAGCCTCTTCAGGTAGGCTTTTCTCATTACTTACTTTGGTAATATGCATTTGAGTTTCCTCCACTTTCTCTGGCTTGTTACTAAATGAGCTGGCTGGATTGCTGCGTTATATGATTATACGGTAAGATTATGTTTGGTTTTGTGGGAAACTGTCTAAAATCTTCCAAAGGCAGTATGCCACGTTGCCTTCCCACCAGCAACGAACGAAGAGTTGGTTTTGCTCAACATACTCACCAGCATTTAGTATTGTCAGTGTTTTGGATTTTGTCCATTTTAATAGCTGGGTAGTGAAATCCCATTGTTGCTTTAATTTTTTTTTCCCTGATGAGATATGATGTGGATTTTTTTATATGTTTACTTCTTAACCGTACATCTTTTTTCATGTTTGTTTAGGTCTTTGCATATTTTTAAATTATGTTGTTCATTTTCTAGTTGCTGAGTTTTAAGAGTTCATTGCATTTATTGGGTAACAGTTCTTTCTCAAATATGAGATTTGGACATATTTTTTTCCCCACACTGCAGCCTGTCTTATTCTCTTGGTATTGTCTTTTGAAAGGCAAAATTTTCAGTTTTAAGAATATCTAGCCTATCCTGTTTTTCTTTCATAGATTGTGCCTCTAATGGATCTTAAAAGTCATCACTATACTCAAAGTCATCCGGGTTTTCTATGTTATTTTCTAGGAGTTTTGTTTTCAATCTATGACTCATTTTGAATTAATTTTATGAAGGGTGTAAGATTTGTGTCTAGATTCATTTTTTGGCGTGTGGATGTACAATTGTTCCCACATCATTTGTGGAGAAGACTGTCTGTGTTCCATTGTGTTACCTGTTACTTTGTCAAAGATCACTCGACTATATTTATATCTGCCTATTTCTAGGTTCTCTACTCTGTCCCCCTGACTTGTCTGTTCTTTGATAAGCACCACACTGTTTTGATCACTATTGCTTTATAGTAGGTCTTGAAGTCAAATAGAGTCATTTATTCAACTTTGTTCTTCTCCTTCAATGCTGAGTTAGTCAAACCTTTAGAATCCGTTTGTCAATATCCATAAAATTACTTGCTGGGATTTTTATTGAGATTGTGTTAAATCTGGGAACCAAGTTGGGAAGATATGATATCTTTTAAAAAAATATATTTATTTATTTATCCATGAGAGACACAGAGGCAGAGACACAGGCAGAGGGAGAAGCAGGCTCCCTGTGGGGATCCTGATGCAGGACTCGATCCCAGGACCCCGGGATCATGACCTGAGCCAAAGGCAGATGGTAAACCACCAAGCCACCCAGGCGCCCCAGAAAGATTTGATATCTTAACGATATTGAGTCTTCCTACTCATGAACTTGGAATATCTCTCCATTTATATAGTTGTTCTTTTATATCTTTCAAAAGAGGTTTATACGTGTCCTCACAGAGATCTTGTATATATTTTGTTAGACCTATACCTAGTATTTCATTTTTGGGGGACTAATGTAAGTGGACATATGGGTTTTTTTCTTGAGTTTTGTTTTTATTTTATTGTGGTAAAAACACTTAACATGAGACCTGCCCTCCTTTTTTTTTTTTTTTTAATTCAAGCATAATTAACACACAGTGTTATATTAGTTTCAGGTGTACGATATTGTGATTCAATAGTTCTATACACTTCTCAGTCCTCATCAACATAAATGTCCTCCTAATCTTCTTTATCTATTTTACACTCTCTATCCACCTCCCCCGTGACAACCATGTTTTCTATAAGTAAGAGTCTGTTTTTGGTTTGTCACTTTTTGTTCTTTGTTTGTTTTCTTTCTTAAATTCCACATTTGAGTGAAATTAAATGGGATTTGTCTTTCTCTGACTGACTTATCTCACTTAGCCTCATTATAGCCTCTAGGTCCATCCATGTTATTGCAAATGGCAAAATTTCATTCTTTTTTTTGGATGAGTAATATTCTATTGTGTGTATATATATGTTCTATTATATATTATACATATATACACACAGTAATATTCTATTATATATATATTGAGTTGCATAAGTTCTTTATGTATTTTTGATACTAACATCTTGTTGGATATATCACTTGCAAATTCTTCTCCCATTCAGTATGTTGCCATTTTATTTTATTGATGGTCTCCTTCACTGTGCAAAAGCTTTTTATTTTGATGTGGTCCCAGGTTTGTTTTTGTTTCCCTTGCCAGAAGAGACATATTCAGAAAAAATGTTTCTGTGGCCAATGTCAAGGAAATTACTGCCTGTGATTTCAGGTCTCACACTTAGATCTTTAATCCATTTTGAGTTTATTTTTGTATTATAGTGTAAGAGAGCGGTCCAGTTTCATTCTTTTACATGTAGCTGTACAGTTCTTTCAACACCTTTGTTGAAGAGACTGTCTTTTCCCCCATTGTAGATTATGCTTTCTTTGTTGTGGATTAATTGTCTGTAAAAATGTGGGTTTATTTCTGGGCTCTCTATTCTGTTCTATAGATCTGTGTGTATGTTTTTGTGCCCATACCATACTGTTTTGATTACTACCACTTTGTAGTATATCTTGCAGTCTGGTATTGCGATATGTCCAGCTTTGTCTCCTTTTTCAAGATTGCTTTAATTATTTGGGGTTTCATACAATTTTTAAGATTATTTGTTCTAGTTCTCTGAAAAATGTCAGTATTTTGATATGGATTACATTAAATCTATAGATTGCTTTGGATAGTAGGGAGAAAGAAGACACATTTAACTGTTCATTTTTATCTTGAATACCTTTTATTCCTCTTTCTTAACCTATTGCAATATCTAGGACTTCCAGTATGATGATGAAAAGCAATGGTGAGAGGAATGAGAATGCCTTGTTTCTGTTTGTTGTGGGAAAGCTTCAAGTTTCTCAGCATGAAGTATGATGTTAGTTGTAGGGTTTTTTTTTTTTTTTGTCATATTCTGTATCATGATAAGGAAGCACCTTCTGTTCTTCATTTGCTGAGAGTTTTTAATCATGCATGAGTGTTAGGTTTTATTAATTGCTTTTTCATCGTCAGTTGGTACGATCATGCTATTTTTCTTCTTTAGTCTATTCCATTGTTTGTTAGATGTTGAAGTACTCTTACATACCTGGGAAAATCCACCTGGTTATGGTGTATAATTCTTACACTGTTGCATCTCATTTGACTGTATTTTGTCAAGAACTTCACATGATTTTAATTGTTTTAACCCCTCTTTATTTCTAAAAAGTTTCACAGTTTAGACATTGTTGTATTGTCATCCTAAACATAGTAAACGAGAATGGGCTTTGGAAATAGCAAACCTAAGTTTCTATCCCCATTTTGACCTTTGCTGTGTAACCTTAGGAAATTATATTTTTGCTCTTGAAGACTTATTTATTTCATTGTCAAATTTCTGTCATTTAATAATCACTTGTGTATTGCCTGTTAGCTGCCAGACACTGTTCTAAGGTGATGAAGATAAACAAAAATTAAGACAGACAAAAATCCGTCCTCATGAAACTAAAATTCTAGTGGGAATTAGAATAAACATACTACCAAAATAAAACATGGGTGTTATATAGCATGAAATGTCAAAAAAAAAGTAATCAGTGAAAAGGTATAGAAAATTTGAGGCCAAGAATGACTTCAATTTTCAGTAGGGTGACTAGGGACAGAGTCGATTCTTTAGAGTGTAGTTTGAGTTAAAATACAAAGATATGAAGGAACAATGCATGTGTATGTCTATAAACAATCAAACATTCCCAAATGAGGAGCCAGGCAAAGGCTCTGAGGCAGGAACTTGTCCATTCTCTTTGAGGAAGAGCAAGAGAGCCATTGTGGCTCCAACTGAATGAGGGGAGTAGAACATGGAATCAGAAAGGAAGGAGAAGGATTTGATCTTGTAGTCTTGGAGGTTATGGTAAACATTTTGCTTTTTACTTTGAGTGAGGTGAGCATAGAAGTGACAAGACTGACCTATATTTTCACAGGATTGCTCTGGCCATTTTATTGAAAATAGTCTCAATAAAGGAAAGTGTGGAACTGAGATACCACTTATTTTCTTAAAGTGAGATGGTGACTTGGGCCATTTTGCCTAGAGTGCAGATGATGAGAAGAGGATGGATTCTGGGTAACTTAGAAGCCTGCTCCAAAAGGATTTGCTGATCAATTTGATGTGAGTTAGAGGAAAAGAGGAGTCAGGAATAACAGCCAAGTTTTTGGTCTGAACAAATCAAAGGATAAAATTAGTAGTACTATTGCACAGGGTTATGGATATTCAATGAGAAGAGGTGGTTAAAGGGCTTGATTTATACTTCTTCCTTTTCTCTAAACCCCTTAAGATATGTGTATTATTCGTGGTCATTTTTTACTATGTAGGGAATTTTAAAAGGTTCACCACTGGGTTTGATTTATTTTTATGCCCTTTGTCAAAGAAAGGGATGAAGAGCCAAGTAGGTAGAGTTTGATGAGAGCTGAAGCTAAGGAAAGAGCTTGTGTGCAGATTTAGCAGTTGGATGCTGAGTGCCTACTTGAGTCTGGAATTGTGCTAGATATGTAGACACGTTATCTCATTTAATCCTACAAATATCTCCTCGAGGTTGATATTATAATCTCTACTGCAGAGTAGGAAACTGGTATTTAAAGTGGTTACATAGTTATCCAATGTCACATAGAAGCAGAACTATAATTTAAACAAAGTAGTGCTTTATCGCACCACCTGTCTTTGTGAAACTAAATCTTCGTCCAAATCTATTTATCTCTCATAGCCCATTTTAAGAAACACAGATTGATTGGCGTGGGGAGACACTTTTGTTCTACATTTCCATCTGGGTTACTTTACAATTTTTCTGTCGTAACAATGCTGAACCAAGTATATGGTTTTCCAAATTCGATGCCATCTCTGGTCCTTTACATTTGTTCTTTCATCTCTGTGGAATGCCTTCTCTTTTATGCATCAAGAAAACTTCTGTACTTCTTTCAAATTTTATCTTAAAGAATTTATTTTTCTGTAAACTAATGAGTTTACCCAGTGGAATTAAGATTGCGTATACCTAGTCTCCTATTTCCTTCTACCCAAGGGCAGCACTCGTGGTTGGCATATTACACTCTAGTGGAATACCTGTATCCTGCACAAGGATGTGAGCTTGCTGAGGGCAGGAGTTTTGTCTTATTTGTCTGGGCCTGAGTCACTTCTAAGCACACAGACTCTCAGTGAGAGCATGTTGATGTATATATGGGAGAACTCAAAATGCACACGGTGTATATGAAGCGGCATCACAAAAACTTTTCTTGAACCTTAAGCCTGGGCATGAAAAATAATCTCGTGTCCCGGTGTTGTCTGGTCAACAAGTAGAGTCACTCTGAAATAGTTGAATCTACACTTTAAGATCGTCCTTGAAGGGGACATTGCACTTTCCCAGGGATTAGGAAACAGGAGAGAAAATGGGCGGGAAAAATCAGAGAGGGTGACAAAGCATGAGAGACTCCTAACTCTGGGAGACAAACAAGGGGTAGTGGAAGGGGAGGTGGGTGGGGGGATGGGGTGACTGGGTGATGGGCACTGAGGGGGGCACTTGACGGGATGAGAACTATATACAGGCAAATCGAACTCCAATAAAAAATAATAAAATAAAATAAAATAAAATATGTTAAGATAGATAGACTCTGATCTTCCTCTCTGCCCCTCTGCCCCTCTGCCCCTTTGGAAATTTCCCCTCTGCACCATGGGGTGGCATTATGAGAAGTCTGGAGCTCTGCTGAGAACTCATTCAGTGCTGAGGAAGTCCTCAAAGGGGTACTGCTCTTTGCTGTTCTATCCCAGGGTTGCATCTGACAGTAAATACTTCTGATATTTCAAAACCCACTCACTGAGGTGACAGATTTGCTACAGGGAACTTCACTGTGAAGAGCTGCTAGTTGTTTTTGTTGTTGTTGTTGTTGTGTTTTTTTTTTTCTTTGACAAATGTGTAGAGTATATTAACTTTTCCTAGATCTAATTTATGGTGCAATAAAACCTACTATATGCTGGCCTTGTTAGGAGAGAAGTAAAGGATTCCTCTTGCTGGCTATTGATAAATCTTACCAAATTCTTACCATGAGCAGAAGTGATGATCGAATTTTAGAGTGAGAGAAAGGACAGCAAGTTCAGGACAATGAGAGATGAGAGACTACTCCCAAGATCTGATCCAAAGACATGGCAGGTCCCATATTTCTCCAGTTGCAATTTATGCCTTCAGGTTGTCACTTCATCATGGCTAATGTTTTGTTTGTCACATGCACACACAAACCTGCAGGTGACAGAGGCCCCAGTCTAAGGCCTGAAGGAAATGCACAGGTGGTAATTATGCCTCTGACTCTGCCTCTTTGTCCCTGTTGAACTTTGCATTTAGGAAATGCAGAATGGGGTATTTCAGCTTGGGGCTTTGAGGAAAGAAAACCTATATTGGGCAAGTTTGTATGTGGGCTGATGAACCAAACACTTAATTTGCAAGGATATGTTAAAAGAAGGCTCCTAGCAACAGGGGGGAAAAAAATCTCCCATAGAATCCAAAACAGATTTTTTCATCAGCGCAAACACTAAACCCTCTCAGATGCTTAGTAAATAGTTTTGAATGAAATGAATTAGAAAATAATATCATTGCTAATGACAAAAATGATAGCTAACATTTATGAAGCAATTGAGCATTTATCAATTACCAGGAACCTCACATTTGTTAAGTACTTGCTTGCACTTAGACTAATGAAGGTCATTTTATACCTTACCTTAATCAGCCCTCACAATAAGCCTATGTGGTAGTGTTTAATCTTCATTTTACAGAGGAACAGAAACTCAGAAAGGTGAAATTATTTTCTAAAAGCCACACAGTGGGTAAAAGGATGGGCAATCGGGTTACCCTGATTCCAAGTCAATTTCTGTCATTGACAGCTTGTTCCGATCTTGAAATGTTGTCAAGGAGTTAATTGTCTAATATATGTTTTTAATTTTTAAAATAACTTTATTGTTTTGAAAAATAATATATGGTTATTATTAATTGTCAAACCACTTAAATATAAAGAGAAAGAAATTAACATCATCTGAAAGTCACCATCCAGATATAACCAGTTAATGTTTGGGTGAGCATTTCATTAAACATTTCTCTATGGATATATACAGAAATAGGCACAAGATTTTATATAAATGGAATAATATCGAACATGCTGTTCTAAAACCTGTTTTATTTTTCACTCAGCAATATGTCATGGGCATCTTTCCATGTCAATAAATATAGATTTGCATCATCATTTTTAATTGCACCATAATTAGAACTCACAATATTTTAGAGAGGAAAAAAATGTCAGAGACACTACTCCAACATTCTGTCCAGTGTAGAAATACTCTATATGACTTCCCTGGCTAAAAATCACGCAGATTTTTCGGCATATTGTCATACAAAGATGATAGTTTTAATAGTGGGAATATGGCAATTAAGCCAAACTTCCCCTCTCTGTATCTTTCCTGTGCTAAAATATATGTCTGTATTATTAAGCCCAGCTATCATCTCTGTTTTTTTTTGTTTTCACTCCTTTTCCTTTGTCTAAGCTAAACATCTCTAACTCTTTCTTCCTCATGAGTCAGAACTTCTAAACTTTTACTAACCTAGATACCCACCTTCTGACAACTCAGATGAGTTAATGAACTGAATACTGTTCTTCATTTGTGGTATGACCAGCATAAAGTACAGTGATGTTTTGCAGTCCAGTGATTTGGACACCTTGCTTTTCCCAAATGTAGTCTAACACTGGATGCTTTATAGAGATGAACAAGTGGATGGGATCCAGTTATGCAAAATTGGAGCTAGTTCTATGAATGTGCATGGACTCTGTTTCAGAAAGCCTTCAGAGAATGAATAATACATCATCTTTAAAAAAAAAAACTTTTTGACATGTAAAGACAGTAAGGTGAAATAAAAGACATTTAAATGTTCTCATGTATTGAAAAATCAGTGCTCTGAAATGGAGAAAAAAAAAAACTGAAGATGTTATGGAAACCACCATGGAAGTTCACCAAAAAACATTCAATACCACCTTACCCAATATTTTTATTATTTCACATGATTAACTGGAGGCTCAAATTTTTGTAAAGCCTTACCCAATGGCATACGATAAGAAAGAGGGAAGACTGTGCCTCCTGGAACATGTATGCAAAATAATGCTACCAGAAAGTTAATATAATGATGAAAACTTTCACTAAGTACTTGATCAGATAGCTTTTATGGAGAGAGATAGACCAAACTTGGGTGACTGAGTCACAATCAGGGGCCATATTCCCTTCTCAAAGCCAGTATGAAAACTTGCTGTTTAGTTTTAGTGTTATCTTAAAGACAGCTGAGAGTGGTTTGAGTAATTAAAATGTTAATTGGAAATTCACCATTCATCAGAGGAAACAGCAATGAGTCAATTTCCTTTTGTCATTCTTTTTCTCCTTCTTCTACTACTACTATGCTTCTACTAATCCTACTACTAACTGTTTTCTCTGGTGATGGCAGATGTTGAGGTTGTGAATTCATTGTGTGCCCTCTATGTAGAGAATCTTCTATTCAAGCTGAATTTTTCTCCTCTCTTTTTGTTGATTGTCTACTTAAATTAACCTTCCCTAATGAGACGGAGATTCGTGGGCTATGTCTGTAATTTACTGGCTGTGAAATTAGTTAGTCTGGATAATTTATCCCATGGGTGACAAGGATGAGATCACAGAGTGAGCTACCAGGTGAGGATAGAGAGTGTAAAGACTGGCTCTTCTGTTTATTGCATCCACAGGCTGCATGTGGAAGGTATGAGGAGAATGCATATGACAAGCCCAGGCTCTAGGTAACCCAAAGTTATCACCAGCCCACCTCCATGTCCAACATATCTTATTTGGAGCTTAGCTGGGTCAGTCCTGTTACTTAGAGTATGAAACCACCAGATGTCAGTATTGGTGCTCAGTAGCTGTAATAAAACTTCCTTCTTGGTCAAACCATAAAACCTAGCTTTGAGAAAGACCTAGATAAGCAATGGGAAAGTAGTGCATGTGAATTATTAACCATTTCTTTTTGCTGAGTATGAGCTGGCTTACTCCAGAAGCACATCATCTTAACTCTGTCCTCTGGACCTCTGTATAAGATTTCTGGGATTGCATCATTACTGTATTAGCCATATTGTATCCTAAGAAGTTCTAAATAAATATCCCTTGAGATATGTGAAGGACGTAGTACAATTTGTTAAGTGAATAAATTAATAAAATGCTACTTTTAGTTACATATCTACTGGAGGGATTCTCGGAATTTACAGTATGTTCATGTCTTACAAGTTTTCAATATAGGATAGAGGTATGCATTGCTCTCAACATTAGTTAGTCATATTATGAAAGTATCCCAAGGATACTATTTGTAAACACTATGCTAGAATCTTGCAAGTGATGTGCTCAGGATACAAAATTATTATATGACCAACTGACAAACTCAATACTGTCTTCAGTTTAATGAGAGAATTGTCCTATCCCCAGCCCATGCTCTGGTATAACATTTGTGTAACATCTATATGCAACATTCAAAAAGATAAGACCATTAATAGAAATGGAAACTGGGTTAAAATGAAATAACTGGGGCAACTGAAGGACAACTGAAAGACTAAGATGTGTTCATCCCTATCTTGCCTACCTTGGAACTCAGGAATGCTACAAGGTCAACTAACAATCCATAGGTGTCTGGGGCAAAATATTATGGTAGAGACATATGATAGACTGCCTAAGGCCCAGAAAGAAAGGCTGAAGGAGATTGTTTGGGAAATTAGGGTATTCAATAACATCTATCTATATGGAGGAATTTAGGAAGCCACATGCTTACCAAGGGAAATGTGCACTCAAAAACCTGAGTAAACCCTAAGATGTCACCTTGGGCTGATTCCTAGGTTAAGTGGGAGCCACTGGCTAAGTGTTAGAATGCCCAGCATCATTAATCAGCAAAGACTGGGAGAGGTATTTGATCTTGTTTGGTTTTTGTTTGTTTATTGGGATTTTTTTGGTTTTTGATTTTAAACTTCTGGCTTTCAAGGAAATTTCTGTCAAATTATTAGCTGAACATAAGCAGCAGGAAAAGAGATTTCAACGACCGCACATGAAAAGGAATACAGTCTTTGTAATAATAGTTTGGAAAAGTCACTAAATAGTGAGTTGCTATAGCCTTTCACAGTGAAAGAAAGAAAGGAAGGAGGAAAGAAGGAAGGAAGGACTACTCAGGTTTCTAATTCATTCAGAGAGAAATCTGGGGGAACATGTGTGGGGATGGATACTGAGGGTATTGGATAATGGTGGAAGGTATATAAAGTTAGATCAAGCTAAATTTATTTATAGAGGCCCACTAAAAATTTAATATTGCCATTTGAGAACTTAGAAAAAGTTCTCACATTTGTTTGATCAGTTGCCTGAAACATGGACCAAAAAGGGGCCCACAATGAGTGAATTGATAATGATGGATCTGCCTTGATTTAATGCAGAGGAAAGGAATAAAAGATTTAAAGACTGGAGTGTTACAGTTGATTTGTTATTTAAGACGTACTCACTCATGATGGTACAGAAGATCGACCTTTCATCTTGACTGTGAGAAGTAATTTTGTGAAATCTTACAGTGGGAAATATCACTGATTTGGGAAGCCTAAACACAACAGATATAGTGGGGTCGCAGGATGGTGAGGGCAAGTGGCATCAACTCAACCACCAAACGTGGATATAGTTATCTTGATGAACAGCAGAGTCAAGGCAGTAATAAGAGTAATTTGACTTGTTTAGACCTATGGTGCTGGTTCACTTATCATGGTGTTTCTAGAAGTGAAATGGGTAGGAAGTCCACTAAATCTTTACTTGATATGTCTAAACAGAAGAGTCAAGTGAACAAAAGTGCAATCTGAATCATAAAAGCAGAGTTATAGCACCTGAAATAATTCCTGGACTTGACCCCATTTATATACTTGAGGCCCTTTATAGACCTACAGTAACTTGTATCAAAAGGAGACTGGGTCTCCATGAGGAAGGCTCGTCGTACACTGCCACAGATGTATACCATTAGTCTTTCTCCCAGTTTTCTGCCAAAGAAACTTATGGCCTTTTACCAGGGCAACTGTTTTAGGGGAAAGGAAATAATCAGAACTTTCAGGGACTACTGGATATTGGCTCTGAATTGACATCAGTTCTAGGTCCACTGTTAAGGTCCCTGTGGCCCAACAGTGAGAGTAGAAGTTTATGGAGGTCAGATGATTAGTAGAGTTCTAGCTCAGATACCTCTCACAGTGGGTCCATAGGGTCCCCAAGCCCATCTTGTGGTTATCTCTCCACTTCTGGAATGCATAATTGGAATAAACATTTTCAGAAGGTAGCAAGACTCCTGCATTGGTTTTCTGATCTGTGGGATGAAGGCTATTATGATGGGAGAGTTTTTGTGCTAAGAAAGGCCAAGCAGAAACCTCTAGCACTTACTTTCTAGGAAAATAGTAAACCCAAAGCAATACTACATTCTTAGAGGGGTTGCAGAGACTGCTGCTACAATCAAGGACTTAAATAATGTAAGGGTGGGTTTTTCCCACCACATTCCCATTCAACTTGTCTATTTGGTCTGTGCATAATAAGACAGTTGGATTTTAGAAAATTACAGTAGATTATTGTAAAATTAATCAGGTTGTGACTCCAGTTTCAGCTGCTGCAGATGTGGTTTCATTGTATGAACAAATTATCACATTCTCTAGAACCTGCTATGCAGCCGTTGATCTGTCAAATGCCTTCTTCTCCATATCTCTTAATGACCAGCAGAAGCAGTTTGCTTCCACCAGACATAGCCAGTAAAACTCCTTCATTAACTTAACTAAGCTATGTCATAATTTAGTTTGTAGGGAACTTGATTGCCTTTTCATTATACAACTATCATGTCGATCCATTACATTGATGGGATTATGTTGACCAGACATAGTGGGCAAGAAGTAGCAACTACTCTAGAGTTATTAGTAAGATATTTGCATGTCAGAGGGTGGCAAGTAAATTTGGCAAAAGCTCAGGAGTCTTCTACCCCAGTGAAATTTCTGGGGGTCTAGTGGTATGGGACGTGACAAAATATCCTCTCTAAGGTGAAAGGTAAGCTGTTGCATATGGCCTCACATAGAACTGAAAAAAAAAAAAAAGAGACCCAATATCTAGTGGGCCCCTTCAAATTTGTAAGGAACACATCTCACATTTGGATGTGATACTCTGGTCCATTTGCCATGTGAAAAAATTAGTTTTACATGAGGCCTAGAACAGGAGGCTTAGCAACAAGTCCAGGACACTGTGCAAACTTCTCTTCCAGTTAGGTCATTTGAACCAGCAAATCCAATGGTGTTTGAAGTGGCAGTGGCAGACAAGGATACTATTTGTCCATTTGACAGAGAGAGTCAGAACACAGGTAGGCAGAGCAGCAGACAGAGGCAGAGGGAGGAGTCTCCCCAACAAGCAGAGAGCCTGATGCAGGGATCAATCCCAGGACTCTGGGATCATGATGTGAACCAAAGGCAGATGCTTAACCAACTGAGCCACCTAGGTGCCCCTAAGGATACTATTTGGAACCTTTGGCAGGACCCTATAGGTTAACCACAGTGCAGGCCCTTCAGGTTTTTGAGCAAAACCATGCAAATCTTTTGCAGATCACTACATTTAACCCTTGAATAACAGGGAGTTTAGGGGTTCCAACCTTGCCCACACAATTCAAAATGTGTGTAGAAGTTTTGACTTTCCAAACTTAACTACTAATTACCTGCTGTTGACTGGAAGCCTTACTGATAACATAAATAATCATTTAACACATATTTTATATGTTGTATGTACTATATACTGTATTCTTAAAATAAATTAAAGAAAATAAAATAATATTAAGAAAATTATAAAGAAAATACGTTTATAGTACTGTACTATTGTTTATAAAAAGAAATCCATATATAAGTGAACTTGTGCAGTTCAAGCTTGTGTTGTTCAAGGATCGATTATACTTGCTTTTTGAGAAACAGCTCTTGGCCTGAATACTGGACCTTACAAGAGACTAAATGTTTAAATGTGGGCCACCAAGTTATGATGCTACCCAAGCTGCCCATCACTTGATGGCTGTTATTTGACCCACCAAACCATAAACTTGGTGTGTACAGCAGCACTCCATTATCAAATGGATGTGGTATATACTTGATTGGTTCAAGCAGTCCCTGAAGGCATTAGTTAAGTTACATGAAGAAGAGGCCCAAATGTTCATAGTCCCTCTACTTTCTGCTATACTATTTTCTTCCATCCTGCACCTATGGCCTCAAGGGGAGTTCTCTATAATCAGTAAATAGAGAAAGAGAAGACTCAGGCCTAGTTTTTATAAACTATAAATCTATAAATCTTTATAGATTCTGATACAATAGGCAGGTATTTTCTGAAAGTAGATAGCTATAGCACTGTAGCCCCTCTCTAGGACGTTCCTGAAGGACAGTGGTAAAAGGAAATCCTCCCGGTGGTCAGATCTTTGAGCAATACACCTGATGTTTAATTTTCTTGAAAGGAGAAATGGCCAGATATGTGATTATATGTCAATTCATGGGTAGTTGTCAATTGTTGGGCTGGATGGTCAGGAATTTGGATGATTGGAATATTGGTGACAAGGAAATTTGAGGAAGAGATATCTGGATAGAACTCTCTGAATGCAAAATAGAATCAGGAAGATGTTTTTGTTTTATGTGAATGTTCACCAAAGGAGGAGGAGGATTTAGCAGAGGAGGATTTAATAATGACCCATTCTATGAATACTAGCCAGCTTCTATTCATGGCCATCTTTGTCATCCTCACCCAGTGGGCTCATGAAAAAGTGGCTGTGGTGACAGGAATGGAGGTTATGCTTGAACTCATCAACATGGACTTCCAGTCAACAGGGCCTTCCCTGCTATGGTGTCTGCTGAGTGTCCAGTCTGATAGCAGCAGAGACCACAACTGAGTCCCCAGCATTGAATCCTTCCCTAGGATGATCAGACAGCGACCTGGTGGCAGGTTTATTACACTAGAGTCCTTCCATCATGGAAGGGTCAGTGTTTTGGCCTTGTTGGAATAGATACTTAGTTGGGATGTGGATTTGCCTTCCTAGCATGTAATCCTTCTGCCTACTATCTGTGGACTTGGAGAATGTCTTATCCACCATCATGGTTTTCTACAGAGCATCACTTCTAATAAAGGAACTCAGTTCACAGCAAATGAATGTGGCAATATGCTCATGCTTATGGAATTTACTGTTCTTGCCATCTTCCCCACTATCCTGATAGAAGGGTGGAGTGGCCTTTTAAAGACTTAGTTACAATGTCAGTTAGATAGTAATACCTTGCAGAGCTGAGGCAACGTTCTCCAGAAGGCCATGTATACTCTGAATCAGTGCCCCATATCGGGTGCCATTTCTCCTAGAGCCTTCATCAAAATTAAAAACTTTTGTAAATCAATGATACAATCAAGATAATCAAGAGAATAAACAGAATAATGAAAAGTTTCTGCAAATCTCTTAAGGGTCCAGTATCCAGAATATCTGTATAAAGAACTCTTATAAGTCAACAATAAATTATTCAATTTAAAAGTAGGCAAAGAACTTGGATATACATATCTCCAATGAAGATATATAAATGACCAATAAACTCATGAAAAAGAAGATTAACATCTCTAGTCATTAGGAAAATGCAAATTGAAAGTAAAGTGAGGTACTACCTTCCACCTACTGGAATAGCAACAACAATAATAGTATTGGTGCAAATACGGAGCAAATGGATTCCTTTTATGTTTCTGGGGGAATATAACTGGTACAGCCACTTTGGGAAAAAGTTTGGTGGCTCCTCAAAAAGCTGAATATGTGATTGCCATTTGACTTAGCAATTCAATTTCTAGGTATACATCAAAAATAATGGAAAACAGGAATGCAAATATTTACCTATATGCCAGAGCTGACTGCGGCATTATTTTCAGTAGCCAAAAGATGGAAACGACTCAAGTGTCCATCAACAGATCAATGGATAAGCAAAATGTGGTTTATCTATATAAGGGAATTTTATTTTATTTTTTTTTTTAATTTTTTATTTATTTATGATAGTCACACACACAGAGAGAGAGAGAGGCAGAGACACAGGTGGAGGGAGAAGCAGGCTCCATGCACCGGGAGCCCGACGTGGGATTCGATCCCGGGTCTCCAGGATTGCGCCCTGGGTCAAAGGCAGGCACCAAACCACTGCACCACCCAGGGATCCCTATATAAGGGAATTTTAAATAGCCATATAATTGAATGAAGTTCTGATACATGCTACAACGTGGACGAACCTTGAAAACGTTATATTAAGTCAAAGAAGTAGAAGCAAAAGAACACATTATTGTATGATTCCATTTATAAGAAATATCTAGAATAGTGAAATTCACAGACAGAAAGTTTATTAAAGGCTAGCAGGAAGGGAGGAATGAGAGTTATTGCTTGATAGATGTAGTTTTTCTGTTTGGATTGATGAAAAAGTTTTGGAAATACATGCTAGTGATGGTTGCACAACATTGTGAATCGTACCCTTAAAGATGGTTAAAATGGTAAATTTATGGTACTTAAATGTGGGCCACCACGTATTTACCAAGATAAAATGTAAAATAATAACGGTAATAGTGATAGTAATAATAATTAATAATAATAATGTGTTAATATTAATCAACTGTAACAAATGCACCACCTCAATACAAGATGCCAACAATAGGGGATTAAAAACCAAAGGTGATTAATCCATCTTGAGGCTGTAGACTGATAGCTTAGAGCAAGAAAAAATATCAGGGGAAACTGAGCCAAGAGGAAAGGGAATATATGGGAGCTGTCTGTATTTACTGCTCATTTTCTCTGTAAGCTTAGAACTTCTCTAACAAATACAATCTTTTAATAAAATATTCAGTTAGATACAGTTCTTTTTAAATCTTAGATATACTTATCTGAGTCTCAGCCAAATGGAATCAAGTTTGGCTAAGTAATAATTTAATCCCAAATACTTAGCTAATGATATAGGGATCACTATGATATATCCAATGTGTATGTTAAAAAGATTAGATCTGATATGTTTCTCACTCTTGTTCTAGTCTCAGATCTATGTATTTGTTATGCTTCTTCCTATGTCAATTTACAAAGGTAAAACCAACTGATTATTTACTGTGCTTCATGCTTCAGATTTAGGTAAATTGTTCCGAAGCTAAATTTATCAGATTGCTTATTATAGAGTTTTAAAATAAAGAAAAGATCTCTATGTTCCCAAGCAGTGATCAGTATATTCCAGATTCACTTGATTTTTTGTCCCTGTAGCCCACTGTCCCACCCCTTTCCCCCATATATACATGCATATCTTCTTAACAATACATATGCGGGGCACCTGGGTGGCTCACTGGTTGAGCATCTGCCTTTAGCTCAGGGCGTGACCCTGGGGTCCTGGGATCGAGTCCCCCATCATCCTCCCTGCAGAGAGCCTGCTTCTCCCTCTGCCTGTGTCTCTGCCTCATTCTCTCTCTGTCTCTCTGTCTCTCATGAATAAATAAATTTAAAAAACAAAACAAAACATATGCTTATGTGCTGGAATGTAGCTGAGTGATTTGGCCTCAGAGTTGTTTTTGGAAAATAATTTGTCATGTGTGGCTATTATACTAATGAGGTATGTGGACCCAAAAGAAGGTTGGAGTATATATTGCATATCAGTTAATTGTTTGGGCATAATTGTCCCTAATGACTGAAAAGACTAGTCTCTTTAATCATTCCCAAATATATATGTGTGCATTTATTTTATGTATCTCACAGATATTAGATTATAAAATAATGGTCTTAGTCATTTCAAGGGTTATGGAACTATTTAAGATTCTAAAACCCACGTATACATATACGTGTAAGTATGTACGTATAGGTATATGAACACATACATAAAGTCATTATATATGTACATATATGTATATATTCAACATAGTCTTTGTGTGCGTGTGTGTGTGTGTGTGTGTTTGTATTTCAGCTATTTAAGCCATGAAAAGAGTTTGGTACATAGTAAGTATGTTATAAATGTTAGCTAATTTTATTAGATATTATATAATAATGTTCAGTTCAAGACCTTTAAATATTTTGATCAGTGTTCTATAGTCAGATTCTAGTTTATTTCTTTCTTAAATATGATATATGGAAATAAATTGAAGTATCCAGGTATGGTCTGAGGAGTCAGAATGGAGCGATTATATCACTTTCTCGTTCTGAATTATACACATTCACACATGCATACATTCTGTAGCTTTATATATGTATCTACGTATATATATAACTATATCTTCCCTTCTATTTATCACATATATAAAAATACATATATGCTTACATCAAATATATATATTATATATATGATGTGGCATGTAATAATTTATTTAAAAATCTGGGAAGTTTATAGTACTCAGATTAAGAACCTTTGATTAATAGAGAATGGGCCTATCCCTTGAAGGATGATGAAATTCTAGTCACTGAATATGTTCAAGTATCAATGTGATAACTAATTTGGTGAGGATACTAGAGAAGAAATCCACCATGTTGGACTCAGTGAAACTTCAACTTCCTGTAAGTATTACTGGAGTATCAAGACCTATTTCCAACACTCAAGTACATATCTAAACAAACAGCACAGATAGAAATTCTTCATTTACTCAGTGTAAATGTATACGGGTTAAATAAAGAGTTTGTTTGGGGATTTCTAGGAACTATAGATCCTCAAGGGTCATCCTTAATAGAGAAAGCTGTAGGTAATATTTCTGTAAAGACATTCAAGTGCTAGATTGAAAATCAGAAAGAAATAGAACAGTGACCAAGATTGCTTACAATTCTGACACTATGATGCAGCATTTATGGAGTGTTAAAAAAATCTTAAGCAAAATGCTATTGATTACACTATAAGAATCATACTTTATATGAGAAAAGACAAAAAGACACGGATTGTATATTATTGGGCCAAAAATACTTTTAAAATATATGCATAAAAAGTATTGTTGGTGATTATAGTGATGATGATCAAGATAATTGAAAATTTACTTTGTTTCATATAGTATGATTAATATTTTTGTATTTAATCTAATTTTTTTATTCTAAATGTAGATTTTACTATTATTCTTTTTGGAAATTAGCAAAAAAATTATGGCTTTAGATATTTTAAATCATTTGGCCAAGATAGAGGGGACGAGTGGTAGAGAAGAGATTTAAACCTGGATAGTCGGCCCCAAAATGTGCATTCAAAAATACCATGTTGACCACATTTCAAAAATCCATATGATTTTTCAAAAAGAGACTTAGTGTGAACAGAGAACACTGTCAAATTAAGTGGAATATAGGTATTTTAAGCCGTAAATACGTGATAGTTTGATATAATAGTCTAACTTTTCATTGACTTTCACTTTTATTATCTTGATGAATTATTACAAGCATTGTAAATGAGAAGGTATGATTATTTTCATTTTACAGATAGGGAGACTGAGGTGAAGAGGGATAAACTAACTGTTAATGCTCATTTTCAGTGGCAGAACCAAGACTTAAATTTATGTGTAAGGTGTTTTTTAAATCCTGCCACAATATTTCTCATAAATGGTATTGTGAATGTGATTTGATAAGACTGTGATACATAACTTACTATTATAGAGCCTCTATAACTCCCTTTGTTTCCACCAAGCTCTCTGACCTACATAATGTTCAGATTTCCCATCTATAAAAATGTGGATAATGATACAATAGCATTATCTTCGAGGGGTTGTTATAACCAATTGCATAATGCATAAACAATGCATTGCCATATACTGAGTATATATTAAGCATTTAATAAAGGTTAACTATTATTGTTACCATTATTCTATTTTCAAAGATGAAATCAGAACCAAGCATATAGCATGTAAGCAGCTACTAAGAAAACCCACTTTAATGTTCCTTAGGCAAGGGTTGGGGAAAACAAAACAAAAACATAATACAATGAAAATTGATTTGGTTTGGGTACACGCTCCATGGGACACCAGCACGTAGAATCATAGTTATTGATTCCAAGGATCATGGACTTAGGGAGTCATATATATTTTGGAATCCAAGACTCTCAAACTCATAACCCATTAAGTTACAACTTCACTCAATAGCTGTAAGAATCAACTCTTGAAATCACCAAGCTCCCACCGAATATAACTGGCAAAAGACCAATTTGTTTCTGCTTGAATTTTTTCTTGACCAGAATTCTTTATCTCCTGGGGCATCCAATTTCTTCTCTGGTTAGCAGTGAAAGCTAGAAAAGTCATGCATATATTAATCTAAAGAATATCCCCTTGAATCAACTCCACCCTGATCCTCGATGAATCTCTTGGGGCAATAGACAGAGGACAAATCCACCATTGGTGAAGGAATGCATAGGGAACAAGTGCCTACTCTTTTACCTTGATTTTTAACTTATTAAAATGGAATGGTGTTTTTCCTTCTCCTTGCCATCTCTTTCATCCTCCCTCACTGATTCTTTCTCCTCCTATTCCTCCTTTAAGCGCTTGAGTCCTTAGTTAGCATATGCTCACCTTATTAGAACATAAGGGGAGATAGGAGCAGCTGAGTGGCTCAGTGGGTTAAGAGTCTGACACTTGGTTTTGGTTCAGGTCATGATCTCAGGGTCATGAGATTGAGACCCATGTTCAGCTCCGCACTAAGTGCATAGTCTGCTTATCTCTCTCCCTCTGCTCTTCCTCTTGCTCATGCTCTCTCCTCTCTCTCTCAAATAAATAAATAAATAAACAAATAAATAAATAAATAAATAAATAAATAAATATTTTAAAAGTGAAAGATAAAAGGAAAGATAAAAAATATCAGTGTTTCCTTCACTTCGTACAGATGAGGATACTAAAGTCTAACGAGGGAAGTGATTTGTCCAAGGTTGAGCTCAGCATGAAAGTATATAATCTAACAGGTGTAGATGCAAACATGGTAGGCGTGGTATTCTGGAAACTATGTGTTGTTTTCATTTTTATTTCATAAAATGAGACTACATTTACAGTTCATTCCCAGAGAATACAAGAATGATCTTTCATTTTGTCTTTGAAAAAGCATGTGCGACAGAAGTTCTTTTCTTTTCTTTTTTTTTTCCCCTCCTTGTCATTTTGTCCAGATAGTTCCCACTTTCCATTCTGAATTCAGAGCATGATGCTGCCTTGTGCCTTTGGAAGGATAAAGCTAAAGAATGCAGTGAAGCAGCAAGGCAGTGAGAGAGACTCTAGGGCCGGTTGGAATGGTCTGTTCTTGAGGGACCGGCAGGAAGATGGGCAAAGGAAAGAAGTGGGTCTCCTTAAAAGGAGAGATACTTATTAAAAATTCTGTCAGCAAGATACCTAAAGAGCTTCACTCTAGGGGAAAATGGAGAACTCACTTATGGAAGTCAATTCAACTTCATTACTGGCCCCGGTGGAGGCAGATGGAAGAATAAGGCAGAGGACGCACATGGATAAGATTTGTCAGAAAAATCTGGGCTGTAATGATTGAAGTCTTGAGAAATGAATTTTCTCTTGCCTGTTGCACTGAAGTATCTGAGCCACCTTGGGCAAGTTCTGCTACTTCTCTGTACCTAATTTTTCTCTGCACATTAAATGACTAAGCAATGTCAGGGGCCACCATCCATTTTACCAACCCGTGATTCTAGATTTCTGAACATTAATGCACATGAAAAAAACCCTGAAATCATAGAATTTGATCTCTAAGTTTTACAGCAAACTTTTGGAAAGTATTCCAGATATATTTGGGACATGCCACTCTCCCAATTACCTGAGTGCAGAGATGCATGATGCTGCCTTTAGTCACTGACTGACATTAATCTTGTCAGCTCCCTTTTCTACAAGAATGACTGCTTTAATGGGAAACTCCAGCCACTGTCAACATGCCAGGGGGTGTGAAGAAGTAAGGGTAGATGAATGGGAGGGTGTTATTAAAAAGGGAATGATGGATGAGGAAATCAAGCTCCCGTATGCTGAGAGGGGGATGGGCTTGGCATGGAAGTTGGAGCATGGCTTGAAGTAGCCTGACCCATTGTCTCTGGAGAATATTTTTAAATGCTCAGCAGAAAATTGAGGCTGCTTTGTTATACTTACCTTCACGCACACCACCCCATGCAGTGAACGCCGTATAGTGCGGTGGTTAAGAGTCCTGGCTGTACACTCAGTCTGGCCTTGAATCTTGTCTTTACTACTTTCTAACTGTACTACTCAATTGTTTCATATAAAAATTGGAGATAATAATAGTGCCTATTCAATAGGATCATTGGGATAATTTGACAGGATAATGCCCGTAGAGTGATTCTCATAGGGCCTGGTTCGTACTAAGCTTCTATAAAGTTGATTGTTACTGCCACACTTTAATCCTGTATTATTTACATGTTTCACTGACACCGTTCCATTTAATCCTCACAAAATGCTCTGATGTAGTGTAGGAATCATCACCATGCTGCACACAAGGAAACCACAGTTCAGTGGTACTTGAAGTCAGGTAGGTTCTAAAGTTGGGGCAAAACAAAACGTCATCCGTCTCATAGGTCAGCAAATGAGTACACATGTTGAGCACCAATAATGTGCAATCATCTGTTTTATGCTTCAGTACAGATTCATAGCCATCAAGGCAGCTCGATGATATAGTCTTGCATATATGATGATAATTGAAGTTTAGAGAAAGCAAGTGATTTATTTAACAGTACATGGCCAGTGAGAGAAAGAACCAAGGGTTTGAATCAGATTCTGGGACATCAAGTCCAGTTTTCTTTCCATCGTAGTCTGAGTTTTCCCTAATCATATAATTAATCCATTCCATGGTTTCTGGTGACAATATAGATGAATTTAAAGGGCGCATTAGAACATGAGGACCTTATAGTTTCAATAATGCATTCAAAGCACAGCTAACATCTCAAGGAGTGAATATCAAAGTTAGTTTTCTCCAAAATTATTTGAAGGTAAAGAAGTGGTTGTGAGGTGCCTGCGTGGCTCAGTTGGTTAAATGTCTCCCTTCAGCTCAGGTCATGCTCTCACAGTCCTGGGATCAAGTCCCACATCAGACTCCCTTCCTTAGCAGGGAGTCTGCTTCTCCCTCTCCCTCTGCCTCTCTCTCTCTCTCTCTCTCTCAAATAAATAATAAATTAAAAAAAAAAAAGAATTGGTCAAACTAGTTGGTCTATAGAGACCCTATCAGACAATACAGCTTAAGTATATGCTCATGACATGTACCATGAGCTTTGAAGACAGACACACAGAGCTGAGATACATTCCATGGCATTTACCACTTTAGCATCTTGGAAAAAAATTACCTTTTAAAGTTCAATTTTCTCTTCTGTGAAAGAGAAACAATACTAGCTCTCAGGGGCGCTGTGAGGATTAATCATGTAATTGGAGGTAACGGTGCTTGTTCCCTACATGGTAGCTTTAACAAAGGAAAGTGGGTTTTACATTGAGGATTTGAACCTACTCAAATTCCTATATATATGCTCTTAGTTCTAGAAACGTTTCCTCTGCAGATAGTTATGATCAACACTGAAAGCAATAAGGAAAAATTAATTCAATAAATATATGTTGCTCTTCTACCCCAAGTAACATAATTGGTTGGCATTTCCCTTACACTGTGTGTGGAAAATTTCCCATGAAGGTTTAATCTCAGACTCTTAATAATAGGAGTCTAACGTAGAAGGACACAAGATATATTACAAGGCACATGGTATACATGGCACATGAAGTTGCAAACTAGTTTTTATCCCTATGTACTTTCAAAAGGTAAAGTGTCAACCTTGGACAGAAATTGTCCCAGGGGATGTATAATTTTGATGCAGCCTATGAAATAAGTTAACGAAGTCTTAGATTTCTCTTAACATCAGTTATCACCCTCAATTAATTTTTGTTGAGTATTCAACTAAGTCATGGCAATATATATTTATAATAATTTCAGAGGCCCATTGGTATTGCAGTGGCCAATAGAATTTTTGTTGATGATGGCTTTCTGTACTGCCCCATACTGAATATAGCCTGCATAACTGAAAAATTAATTTTAGCACCTTATTTAATTTTAATTGAGTTAAATTTCCATAGCTATATGTGACTAGTAGACATTGTTTTGAACAACACAGGTAGCAAGAAAAGGAAACTGTTCTCAGAGTCAAGTAACTTGGATTCTAGTCTTGACCACTGTGTGTGTGTGTGTGTGTGCGTGTGTGTGCGTGCGTGTGTGTGTAGTCTTCCTGCAGTGTCTGCTCTGTCTGGAGCTGAGTATTCCCATTCATAGAATAAAATTGTTTCGCGAGTTTGAGAACTGTAGACACATGGTATCAAAGCCCCTGATGCCAGTTCCCATAGTCATTGCAGACATCACTAATTAAATCAACACACTTCCGCTGAACTAGATGTGGCATTAATATCATCATCCACATGATGTTCCAGCGAGCACTTAGGTGAAAGACCTTGTGTGCATTTTCTGTGCTAAATAGCCTCCACAGTCTTCTCTAATTCCAAATTATATGGTTGGGCCCAAATTTCCTCGCATCTTCTGAGGAATAAAATCTAATGTAAAAAGGATATGGTTGTTGTTCTTGAAGTCAAGGTGAAAATAATAATGGTTCTATCATTTATGAATTTACCTAAATAGTTTTGAATCTATGTTTCTACCACATGATAGAACTGTGCTAAAACCAGAACAACCGTGTGTTGGTCTCAGCCCTTTTAGTTGTTCACTATGCAAAATTAGCAGCTAGAGTATTGGGGCCTCAGTTTCTCCATCTGTAAAATGTGGAGGATTAAGTGATCTAGCATATCCATTTATCTAGTATGAATTAATGGCAGAAAAGTACTTAACTAAGGGGAAAAATACCATTAATATGCTGGTGGTGAAGTGTAGCTATTTAGCAGTTTTAGGAGGTGTAGGTGGTTTTTTTTACCAGAGTACAGTAATTATTTATTTGGATTAAAACTATGGCTGCTTTATTTTCAAGAGAGTAGGGACAAGAAGGGTTATCTGTGATGACTTTTCGGGCATACGCACACACACATACACAGCCACATTCAAATACATATGCTCGTGCAGATTTTACATTAGGACTGCAAATATAGGCATGAGATTAACGAAATGTGATATATGGAAGAGAGCTAGGAGGTCATCTGTTACAGGTTGGGTTTCCAAGAAGCAGATACCTAGATGAAGATTAGCATGGACGAGGTTAATTACAACATTGCTCTTATCAGCAACTGTTGAAGAGAAGGATTGAGATTGGGAAGAGGGAAAAGTCAACCTGCGGCTCAGTCTCAATGGAGCACCTTAGCCAACACTGCAGGACGTGATGAAGGTAGCATGGTCTGCACATCCGTCCTGAACTGAAGCAAGAGACCCAGGCCTTTATACTCACTCCTGAATCAACCAGTTATTGGATATAGGCAATCCCAGGAGGGAAGGACAGCCTTTGGGGAGGAAGCTGTCTTCAATGGAGGCAATTCCTAAGAGTAGCTGGAAGCAGAGGGTTGTCTTCTGTTTCTCCAGAAGATGGAAAATTAACTGCTTTACTCCTCAGAGAGGAGGGATATGAACAGCTCTTTGCAACACCCATTCGCCAGTCTTGGTTTTTGAAGTATGACAGTGAAGGCTGAGCTGTGAATTGACCTATCTACCAATAAACAGAATTCCAGGGTATATTAGGCCTAGAATCCAGAACTTCATGCTTCCAAATAAGTGCTAACCAATATACGCACCCTTCTTCCCTTCACCCTCAGGGTATTTAAAGTCAGCATAATTCTGGTCATGTGTGCTGAGTCTTCAGAGTTGATTGTACACTTAGCAAGGTTAATTAATCACAAGTTTACACAATTAGGTGGACCCAGATGACAAGACTGAGCCGGCTGGGCCCTCTGCCCGCTGTTTGTCACTTCATCTCCTTACCTCTTATTGACTCTGTGGTTCATTTTCTTAAGCAATCATTCCAAATAGCTTCCCTACTCCACAACCACCAAGTCCTCTTATTCTATCCATTTCAACCACCCGAGTCTAAAAAAGTAAATAATAAATATTAGCTTCACACAAAAAGGCCAGCATCCTCCTCCAGAAGTTGTCTCATGCACTATGGTTACCACTAGAAAAAGATTTAGAGCAGATTTTTCAAGCCTTGCTGCTATTTGGGGCTGGATAATTCTTTCCTGTGTAGAGAGCTGTCCTTTGCATTGCAGGATGTTTATCGGCATCCCTGGCTGCTTTCAACTAGGAGTTAATGACACCTCTTCTGGTCATGACAAAAAAAGTCTCCAGATATTACTAAATGTTTCCAGACGTTACTAAATCCTCCTGGTTGAGAACCATTCTTACAGAGGTCTTCAGACTTAATACTTCCTATTGCAAGGCAAGACCTATCCCTCTGTATCCAGAGCCCTCTACTCCATCCCCTCCCTAGTCATTACCTCCTTCTGCCTCATGTATCTTAAAGAAAATATGTAAGAATATTTTCTAAAGAATTTATTTATTTATTTATTTATTTATTTATTTATTTATTTATTTATTTATTTTAGAGAGGGAGCAAAAAAGAGAGAATGGGGTGGAGGAACAGAGGCAGAGGGACAAGCAGACTCCTTGCTGACCATAGGGCCCAATACGGGGCTAGGTGCCACAGCCCTGAGATCCTGACTCGAGCTGAAATCCAGAGTTAGCTGCTTAACTGACTGAGCCACTCACATGCCCTAAGAATATGTTTTAAGGAAATATGTTAACATCCACTTGAAATTCCCTTTATTAACCTCCTTCATTTCGTTTTCTTCTTCAGGATTTAATTTTATCTTGGATGTATATGTTTTTGTTCTGTACATATTTTTAATATTTTTGCTAATGTGCATGTAACAATGAATAGTATGCTTTATATTTTTTATAAGTGCTAACTAAATTACATATATTACACTGCAAAACGCTTGTTTTTCACAGCATTTTATACTGAGTTCCCTTTTCTGTCATGATGCATTCAGATCTCTTTTATTCTTCTAAACATACTAAACTCTATTAATTCACTTCCCTCTTTATAAGTATTTAATTTGTTTTCCTTATTTTCTTTTACAAGCAATGTTGCAGTATAGGTATAATATGAGTGTGTGTCTTTCTGATATAAGCAAAATAATTTCTATAAATGAGAATACTTAAGAATAGACCAGCTAGATGGGAAAGATGGTGCATTGTCACCTTTACTATTGAATTGCCTACCAAGGTAGACTCAACAGATCCACCCTTAAATTCAGTAGTGAATTAAAGTGACCAAATCCCCAAATGTTTGGCAACATAAGTTAATTTCAATTATAAATAAATTTTGCCGGAATGATGACTGGTTCTTTAATTGAGGGCTAACGTGTATAGAGTATAGGCTTAAAGATCATTGAGCCTGATGTACAATTTAACAATTTTTTATATGGATGTACACATGTATAACTAACTGGTATATTACTGCCATAGCATACTACCTCAAACTTAGTGACTTAAATAATACAAATGTATTATTTTATGATCAGAATTTCAACACCAGTCTCAGTTGAGTAGGATAAAGGTGTTGGCAGAACTTCATTCCTTTGCAGAGGCTTTAGTAGATAAGGTTTCCTTGATTTTTTCCAGATTCTAGAGGCTGTGGTATTCCTTGGATCATGGTCTTTATTTTCAAAACCAGTAACAATTCTTTTTTTTTTTAAAGTAATTTTATTTATTTATTCATGAGAGACACAGAGAGAGGTAGAGACACAGGCAGATGGAGAAGCAGGGTCTCTGCAGGGAGTCCAGTGCAAACTCAATCCCAGGACCTCAGGGTCATACCCTGAGGCAAAGGCAAATGCTCAACCGCTGAGCCCCCCACGTGTCCCAAAACTAGTAACATTTCATTTCTTGGGCATTATTTCCATTGTCCTATCTCTTTCTCTGACTGTTTTCTGCCTCCTCTTCCATTTATAAGGACCTTTGTCTTCCAAGGAAGACCTTGGGTCTTCCGGCATCATCAAAGATAAAGTCCCTGTTTTAAAGTCAGCTGATTAGTGACTTTAAAAGTTAGTTCCAATTACACCTTGATTCCATCTGCAACTTTGCCATGTAACCTGACATATTCACAGGTTCTTGGGATTAGTACATGAATATTGTGGAACCCATAATTCCACCTATTGCAAGACGTACCCACTATTTTGACTTCTAGCTTCATAAAGTACTTCTGTCTTACATAGATCAATGGAACAGAATAGAGAATCCAGAAGTGGACCCTTAACTTTATGGTCAACTAATATCCAATTAAGGAAGAAAGACTATCCACTGGAAGAAAGACAGTCTCTTCAATAAATGGTGCTGGGAAAATTGGACATCCACATGCAGAAGAATGAAACTAGACCACTCTCTTGCACCAGACACAAAGATAAACTCAAAAGGGATGAAAGATCTAAATGTGAGACAAGATTCCATCAAAATCCTAGAGAAGAACACAGGCAACACCCTGTTTGAACTCGGCCACAGTAACTTCTTGCAAGATACATCCACGAAGGCAAAAGAAACAAAAGCAAAAATGAACTATTGGGACTTCATCAAGATAAGAAGCTTTTGCACAGCAAAGGATACAGTCAACAAAACTCAAAGACAACCTACAGAATGGGAGAAGGTATTTGCAAATGACGTATCAGATAAAGGGCTAGTTTTCAAGATCTATAAAGAACTTATTAAACTCAACACCAAAGAAACAAACAATCCAATCATGAAATGGGCAAAAGACATGAAGAGAAATCTCACAGAGGAAGACATGGACATGGCCAACACGCACATGAGAAAATGCTCTGCATCACTTGCCATCAGGGAAATACAAATCAAAACCACAATGAGATCCCACCTCACACCAGTGAGAATGGGGAAAATTAACCAGGCAGGAAACCACAAATGTTGGAGAGGATGCGGAGAAAGGGGAACCCTCTTACACTGTTGGTGGGAATGGGAACTGGGGCAGCCACTCTGGAAAACTGTGTGGAGGTTCCTCAAAGAGTTAAAAATAGACCTGCCCTACGACCCAGCAATTGCACTGTTGGGGATTTACCCCAAAGATACAGATGTAGTGAAACGCCGGGACACCTGCACCCCGATGTTTCTAGCAGCAATGTCCACAGTAGCCAAACTGTGGAAGGAGCCTCGGTGTCCATCGAAAGATGATGGATAAGAAGATGTGGTCTATGTATACAATGGAATATTACTCAGCAATTAGAAACGACAAATACCCACCATTTGCTTCAACGTGGATGGAACTGGAGGGTATTATGCTGAGTGAAGTAAGTCAATCGGAGAAGGACAAACAGTGTGTGTTCTCATTCATTTGGGGAATATAAATAATAGTGAAAGGGAATATAAGGGAAGGGAGAAGAAATGTGTGGGAAATATCAGAAAGGGAGACAGAACAGAAAGACTCCTAACTCTGGGAAAGGAACTAGGGGTGGTGGAAGGGGAGGTGGGAGGCTGGGTGGGGGTGACTGGGTGACGGGCACTAGGGGGACACTTGATGGGATGAGCACTGGATGTTATTCTGTATGTTGGTAAATTGAACACCAATAAAAAATAAATTTACTAAAATAAAAAATAAATAAATAAAAAATATAGTACTTCTGTCTTTATTTTGATTTGTTTTTTAAAGACACATAAAATCTACATCATGTATTCCTCTTTTGTCTGTCTTTTTTATTCAACATGTTTGGGATTTTATCTCTATTATCAATAGTTTGTTTTATTGTTCTGTAATATTTCTTTACATAAGTATATCAGACTTCATTTGTCCATTCTGCTGTCAATGGGCATTTGGTTTATTTAGACATTTTGTCTAAATGAATAAATATACAAATATTTTTGAACAAGGTTGTGTGAACACCTGGACTCATTTCTATAGGGAATGTGCCAAAGAGTGGGATCACTTAGTTTTGAGGTAGACATTTATGATTAACTTCAATAGGAACTACTATGTAGTTTCCCCAGGTGGTTTTACCATTTTACACTCCTACCAGCAATGTAAGTGGGTTCCAGTTATTCTTCAGCCCAGCCCATGCTTCATATTGCCCATCTTTTTCAAATAAGTTATTATGCCTGATGAGAGGTATCTTTCTGATCTAAAGAGGTATCTCATGATGGTTTAATCTGCATTTTTGTGATAGCTAATGATCATAAGTGACTTTTCATGTTTATTGTCCTTTCACGTATTTTCTTTTGTGTAGTGCTTGAGTCACTTGTTTATTTTTTAAATTGGATTTATAATTTCATAATTGATATATAAGAGTTTGAGAGTTTGTTATATAACCCTGAAATGAATCCTCCATCAGATACATATATCGGGGGTGCCTGGGGGGCTCAGTAGTTGAGCGTCTGCCTTCTGCCTAAGGCGTGATCCCAGGGGTCCTGGGATCAAGTCCCACATCAGGTTCCCTTCAGGGAGCCTGCTTCTCCCTCTGTCTATATCTCTGCCTCTCTCTGTGTCTCTCATGAATAAATAAATATAATCTTTTTAAAAAGATATTATATATATATCTCAAAAATAGTTACTTCTAGTCTGTAATTTGGCTTTTTTACTTCCTTAATGCTACTATCTAATAAACAGAAGATTTTTATCCTAAGAAATTCCTTTTTCCTTTTAAAAAAAAAATCAGTTTTATGGTCAGTGCTTTAAGACCTTTGTGCCTATGAAATATTATTAATAAAAAAAAATCTACATCTTTAGGGCAGCTGGTGGCACAGTTGGTTAAAAGTCTGACTCTTGGTTTCAGCCCAGGTTGTGATCTCACTGTCATGAGATTAAACCCCACATCAGGCTCTCATCAGCATGGAGTCTTCTTGAGAGAGATACTCTCTCTTTCTGCCCCTTTCCCCCCCAGCACTCTCTCTTTCTCTAAAATAAATAAGTAAATAAATAAATAAATCTCATTTAAAAATCTACATCTTCTTCTAGAAGCTTATTATGCTTTTCACATTTAGGCCTATGATCTATATTAAATTAATTTTTATACATGATGTGAGGTAGAGGTCAAGGTTCATTATTTATAGATATCTAATTGTTTGCACACTACATTTGGAAAGACCACCTTTTCCAAATTGAATTGCAGTGTGCCACATTTTTTAAATCAAATGACCATATACTTGTGGGTATAATTTTTAAATTTTTACATTATTTCTAGATAAGATAATTGATTAATTTATAAAATCAACTGTATTGGTTTCTCTCTTGTTTTGGAGCCTTGGTTCTAATCCTGGAGTGATTAATAATTCTAGTAAGATATTCCCCCCTTGATGGTGTGCATTCATACCTAATCCTTTTGTATTTATGGAGAATGGAGACCACAGAAACTTTGGGTTCTTTTCTGTCAATCTTTTTCTACATATTTTAATAGACTTATTTTGTACTTACCTTAGTCTTAGGAAATGGATTTCCTAATAGTAATAAAAAAGTGACAAATATATTCAAAGAGTATTCACTATGTGCAAACACATTGGTTTTTGGGGTGAACCAGGGCTCCCTCAACATGAACACATAATAGTCATCATTCCATTTACTTGTTTAAACAATCCTGCTAATATATTCCTCATTTTGTCAATATTATCCTCATTTTAATGATGAATGACTAGTGAAGATAGGATTATTTCCTTAAGTTCATATTGCATTAAATGTTAGTAAATTATGTGTTTTAGGCATACATAGCATGTTAAGATTTTAGGTTTAAGCAGCCCTAAAGTCTACTCTGTTAAGTCACTGTGAGTCATCCACACCACTCCAGGTGCTCAAGAGGTCTTTCAAAAGTATACTTGGAACACCTGAGTGACATATTGCTATCTTCCCATATGAGGATACATAACTGGGGAATTAGGAGCTTGATCTCTGGTTACAGTATGTATGAATACTGAATCTGTTACAATTAGCTCATTAAGTCATTAAGTAAGCATCTACAAAGTATTTTTGAATCTCAGCTTTCTTATTAGTTTTAGTGAAAAGATAATCTATTTCACAGGGTTATTTTGAGGATCAATTGAGATAATGCCAAACTCTCCCCTAGCAGAGATCTGGCATATACTCAGTCATAGGTATATACTAGTATTTATTTTGTCTCATCTTTGAAAATTTCTAATGTGGAAAAAAACCTGAATTAAACTTTTTGGGTTTCTATGCCTATGGGACATTTGGAGCACAGCAATGTCCTTCCTTGAATTTTTGAAGCCAACCACTTTTTCTCTCTCAGTCTTCTTGTACTAGCACTTAACTTCCACTTCTTTTATTTCTTTTTTTTATTGGAGTTCAATTTGCCAACATATAGCATAACACCCAGTGCACATCCTGCCAAGTGCCCCCCCTCAGTGCCCAGCACCCAGTCACCCCAACCACCCCCCCCCGCCCACCTCTTCTTCCACTACCCCTTGTTCATTTCCCAGAGTTAGGTGTCTCTCATGTTTTGTCACCGTCACTGATATTTTAACTCATTTTCTCTCCTTTCCCTTTCACTAATTTTTATATTCCCCAAATGATGAGACCATATAATGTTTGTCCTTTTCCGACTGACTTATTTCACTCAGCATAATACCTCTTCCTTTAACTTCACTTCAGGTGTTATACCTTAAAGATCATTAGCTATTTGTGTCAAAAACAATTTTTTCTATATATCCCTAAAAGTGACTAGCATAGGATAGGTAACCAAAATATGTTGAATGAATGAATGAATGAATGAATGAAGTCCCTATACCCTCTTGGACATTATCATTTATTATCATATTGTCTCTCCATTTAATTTTAAGGCCGCCATACCTTCTTTATAGAATAATTAAGTTTTTTTTCATTACAGATTGTGTAGATAATATCTACCACACCACCCCTTTAAAGATCATATTGTATTTTTATACATGTTTTCAATGCATATATTATCTCAGGTAATCCTCGCAGACTTTCAATTATATTTGGGATCATTATTTCCACCTGAAAGGAAAAGAAATTGCTACTTAGAAATGTTAAGTAGTTTAAGTGGGATCTGAACCCAGGTATATTTGATTTTATAGTTCAGTTTCTTAAATACAGAACACTATTAATTCTAAGATGAATTGCTAGTGAGCAAGTAATTCCAGTCACCTCTTTTATGATTATCATGGAGAAACGTTCAGTTCCTTTGACTGATTTTTCAGTTCTTTTCTGGTATTCCTTTTCTCTTTTCATTTCTCTCACCTGATATGTCCCTTTTCACTCCTGACAGGTTGCTATTAGAAACATTTCTGCATATTAGCTTGAATTAACTTACCTCCACCTCATAAACCAAGGTGTGAGTGACAGGTCCTTCCATACACCTGGACACCTGAGGTGCATCTCATCTCCACCAGTGTATGTGGGCCTGTCATACTCCATCTCGCTATACTCCCAGATCCTTCTTTTTTCCTTCTCTAGAGGCTGAGTATCAACTCAGCCAGCACTTTCAAGACTGTCTTTGCCCCACCTCTGAAAAAAATCATTGGCATAATCTCAAAGAGAACTCAAATGCATTATTACAATTTTTAGTTGGATAATGCTGGGATAAATCTTCAAACGAGGCAGACATCTGATGAGAAACTGTGACATGTTAGAAAGGGCACTGAGTCTGGAATTGGGAGACCTTGGTATGCATCCAAGCTCAGCCTTTCTGCCACTGTTGCTCCTGGGTAACAGGAGTGTCACTTCTCTGAGTCTCAGATTTCATATGTCTGAAATGAAATTACAGATTGGGGCAAATGATGCGGATGTATTCTATTTAAAAAATCATGCCAACAAGCATTTGTTGCCATGAGAGGTGAGGAAACACACTGTTGATGTTCTGGGTAGATTATCATTCAGTATATTCAGTAGGGTTCAAGATGATTCTCTTATTTAACTTAGATTCATTCATTAATTCAAAAATATTAATCAACTGATAAACTATAGAAATGAAAATTAATATATAAAATCAACCACTCATATGTAAAAGTAATAACAAGAAAAGATAGTACTTATAATTGTGATATAAGCATCGAGAAATATAAGAATAAATATAACAAAAAGGCAGAAACTCTAAAATAATACTAATAGCCAAAGAAGAACAACCATGACCAAAAAAAAAAAAAAAAAGAAGAAGAAGAAGAATATATATTTCTTCTTCTTCTTGAATGAGAAGACACTATTTAAAAGCTGTGAAGTCTTCTTAAATTTTATTTTTTATTTTTTTCTTAAATTTTAGAAACAGGAATTTCTACTATAGATTCCAAAGGAAATTGGGGAAGACCTTAATAAAAATTATTCTAAAATTCATTTAGGAGATTAAATATGCAATCCTGAATCTGTTATTTTGTAAAAGAATATTAGAATACTTAGATAGGAGTTATATCACATGAGTATTAAAAATATTTCAAGGGGGCCTGGGTGGTTCAGTTGGTTAAGCATCTGACTCGGTCTCAGCTCAGGTCTTGATTTCAGAGTTGTGAGTTCAAGCCCTGTGTTGGGTTCCATCCTCAGCATGGAGACTACTTAAAAAAGAAAATTCAGAGCAACAGTAAGAAAAATAATGTGTTTTTAGTAACACAATATGGACAGGCAGAAAGAGAAAGGAATTTAAAAATTATAAAACCAGACCCTAGCATGTACTGTGATTTTGGAAATACAGAAAGTATTCACATTATTGGTTTATAAATAAAAAGAAAGAAAGAAATGTGTTATTCAGTATATGGTGGTGCAGCTGTTTCTATTTAAGAGGGAAAAATACCCGCAGAGGGGCATCATTAAGTCTTCTGTTGAATAGTAAGCCATGCCTGCAAAGGGTGAAACTCTAAATGTCTAGGCAAAGAATGAGTGGGTGCTGTTCAGTAATAAAATTCCTGGAGCTTACAAAGGCATAAGAGACATTCGAGTTCTAAACAACCAGAATAAATAATATGGATTGAATATGTGGTCATGTAATGAATAATCCAGACAGAAAACAAATTAGTAGTGTGGCTATAATAAGTCCTAGAGTAGAAAGTTATTCTGTCCCCAAGTCCAAAATTATTTTTAAGAAACGTCTCACTCAAAAAGATCAATCTATTCCACGAGCACCTTAACTTCTTGGAAGAACAAAGCCAAAAACTCTTTCAAAGAACCCTGTAAAATCCAGCACTTTGTGATGTAAGGTTTACAGTGCCCACCATGCAGTGAAAAGTACTATTGTGGTCAAGAGACAAGAAAATGTGACACATTAAACTGAAAGAAGATCAGCAAATAGAAACACCTCCAGAAATGAGTGAAGTGATTGAGTTAGCCCATCGGGATTTTAAAAGAGCTACTATAAATCTATTCAGTGTACTCCGTGACTTAAAGGACAATATGGACAAACTATTGAGGGAACTGGGAAATATAAAAAAAGAACTAAATGGGAATTCCAGGGAATAAAGTATAATTAAAACAAAACAAAATGCAATCCCTAATGGGATTAATAAAATATTAAATACTGTGGGGAAGGGAAGACAAAATAAAATCAATGAACTTGAATTCAAGGAATAGAAGTCATCAAAACTTCAGCACAGAGAAGAGGAAAAAAACACAGGAAAAAAAATGCACAGGGCCAAAGTCATTGGAATACTGTTGGAATACCTCAAGCAGTCTAACACACAAGTCAAATCAGAGGAGAGAAAGCTGCAAAAAAAAAAATATTTGAAGAACTAATAGATGAAGGTTTTCAGAATTTTAGGAAAACTATAAACTGGCATATTCAAGGTGCTCAGAAAGCTTGGGGTTAGACACAAAGAAAACCACACCAAGGCAATCATAATCAAATTTCTTAAAGCCAACAATGAAGAGAAAATTCTTAAAATCAACCAGAGAAAAGACACATTACAAACATAAGAATGCCCACAGACTTCTTGTCTGAAAATTTGCAATCTAGGCCATAATGAAATAACAGCTTCAAAGTGCTGAAAGAAAAATATATATGTTGATGAAGAATTCAATACCCAGTGAAGACATCTCTTAAAATGAAGGTGAAATGCTTTTTCAAACAAGGAAAACTGAGAGCATTTTATCATCAGCTAACCTTTTATGAAAGAAACATAAAAGATGTTTTGCAGGAAGAAGGAAAATGATATGACACAAACATGGGTTCACACAAAAGAATGAAGCTTACCAGAAATAGCAAATAAATGTGTAAATATTAGAAACAAAAAAAACCTTAAATTCTGTATTCTGGTAATGACAGAGGGCTTTGTATAAGATTAAATGTGATAACAGTGATAAAAACTAGAAAAAAAATAATAATTTCAGGACACTAGAAAGAAGTCAAAAACAGAAACTGGATAGAACTTGTCTCACAAAAAAAGGGAAAAAAAGTCTTAAAAACCAGAGAAGAAGTGAGACATATATAAGAGAACAATAATAATAATGAAGGCTGGCATTTAATCATACAAAAAAAATGCCAAAACATAATGATATGCCATCTTAAAAATGCTGAGAGAGAAAAAAATAAATAAAACACTGTCAACCTAGTATGTTACATGTATAAAACATAGATTTCAAAAATGAAGACATTTTCAGATAAACAACAAAATATTCTTACAACAGATGCACATTACGAGTGCTGGAATTTTCCAGAGTTAATGCATATAATGCAATATGGAAATTTGGATATATAGGGGAAAATGAAGAGTACTAAAAATAGTAAATATAGTAAATATGGAATAGTAAATATGGAAGTCAATATAAAACTCCTTCTTATGGGCACCTGGGTGGCTCAGCAGTTGAGTGCCTGCCTTTGGCCCAGGGCATGATCCCGGGGTCCTGGGATCGAGTCCCACATCAGGCTCCCCGCATGGAGCCTGCTTCTCCCTCTGCCTGTGTCTCTGCCTCTCTCTCTGTGTCTCTCATGAATAAATGAATTTTAAAAATCTTTAAATATATATATATATATAATTAATATATATAAATTATATATTATAATTATATAAATTAATATATATAATTGTTAGGGGTGCCTGGGTGGCTCAGTCAGTTAAGATCTGACTCTGGATTTTGGCTCAGGTCATGATGTCAGGTTTGTGAGGTTGAGCCTTTCATGGGACTCAGGGCTCAGCATGGAGCTGCCTTGGGATTCCCTCTTTTCCTCTCTCTCTGCCCCTCCCCCAGCATGCTCAATCTCTCTCAAATAAATAAAATCTTTAAGAAAAAAAAATATAGTGGCTGCCACAGGTTTGGATGAGGGAAAAGTGGGGAGTTATCATTTTATGGGTTCAGAGTTTCAGTTTGGGAAGAGGAAACAAGTTCTAAAGTAGATGATGGTGATTGTTGCACAGCAATGTGAACCTGCGCCAAGCCACTGGACTGTAGACTTTAAAATTATAGGATAGGTAGATCGGAGGGAAGAGGATAATATATAATATAAAAGGAAAAAATGGTACATTTAAACATGAGCATAGTAATTTGATTTTATACTCAATGTAAAAGAACTACACTCCAAACAAATGGGAGCAATTGTTAGACTGGACAATGCAAGAGAGAGTAATGCAACATTGAAAATCCTTAGCTAGCATAAAGGTAAAAAAGACAGAAAAATGCAGCTGCTTAAATGAGGAATTCTAGAGGAAACATCAATACAAACCCTACAGAAATTTTTAAAAATGATAACAGGAAATATAATTTGACAAGTCCATCTTTTTTTTTTTTAAGATTTTATATTCATGAGAGAGAGAGTGAAAGAAAGAGAGAGAGAGAGATGCAGAGACACATCCAGGGGGAGAAGCAGGCTCTCTGCAGGGAGCCTGACGTGGGACTCGATCCCTGATCTGTAGGATCAGGCCCTGGGCTGAAGGTAGCGCTTAACCGCTGAGCCACCTAGGCTGCCCTGACAAGTCCATCAAGACTTCCATAACTAACATGAGAATTGAAAGTAAACATTTTTTTACATGAATACCTTTTTATTTATGTAAATAAAAAAATTAATGATAACTAAAATGTATGCCATGAAGTTCCAAGTATAGATTATTTCTAACAATCATTGCGTGAGAAATTATACCAACGTCACATAAACTCTTCCCTAAAATGGAGAAGAATTGCTTTACGAGGTCACTCCAAACCTTATAGTAAAACCTGACATTAAAAAACAATCCATCCTAAATATAGATACTAAAATTCTTATCAAAATAACATCAAACCTGGGACTTCTGGTTTCCAGTCTCTCATGTAAGAAGCTTAGAAGTTGTTACTCCATACAGACAACAAATAAAAAGCTGAATAAACTGAAAAATCAACAATTTCTTCCACCTGTAAAAGAAACCAGGTCACCGTGCAATAGCTACCCCCAAACTGGAGAGACCAAAAGATGAATACAAAGAATCACAACTTACAGTAGCAGTCTCTGCAGAAACTGGTGCTGGAGTAGGAAAATCTGACCTTTTAACTACTGCTTTTCAACATCACATTGGCAGTTCTAGCCAATGCAGTGAGCCAGTAAAGGAAATACAAATCTACAGATTGGGAAAGGAGACACAAATCTATCTTTGTTCATAGGTGACCTGATCATCTATGAGGAAAATGCAAAAGATTCAACAACAACCAAAAAAACTACTGGAACTAATAAGTGATTATAGCAAGTTTCAGAATACAAGGTTAACATATAGAGGCCTTTTTCTTTCCTACATAGTAGCAATTAACAAGTAGAATTTGAAACTAGAGACATAAAATATTTATATTACCACCCCAAAAGATTAAATACTTCAGTATAAATCCAACAAAAATATATTCAACATCTACATGAGGAAAACTACAAGACTGATGAAACAAATCAAAGAACTAAATAAATGGAGGGAGAGATAGTCCATGGTCATGGATTGGAAGATTCAATATTATCAAGGTGTCAGTTCTTCCCAACTTGATTGATAGATTCAACAAAATCCCAATAAGTTATTTTGTGGAAAATATAAAACTAATTCTAAAATTTATATAGAGAGGTAAAAGACTCAGGATAAGCAATTCAGTATTGAAGGAGAAGATGGATGAATGATGCTATTTGATGTCAAGACTTACTAGAAAGCTGTAGTAATCCAGACAGTGTGGTATTTATGAAAGAAAAGACAAATCAGTGCAACAGAGTAAAGAGCCCAGAAATAGATGCACATAAATATAGTCGAGTGATCTTTGACAAAGGAACAGGTAATACAATGGAACACAGATAGTCTTTTCCACAAATGACATTGGAACAGTTATATCTACATGCCATAACTTTAGACACAAACCTTACATCCTTCACAAAATTAATTCAAAATGGGTCAGTGATTGAAAACAAAAAGAAATTGTAAAAATGCTTAGAAATTACATAGGAGAAAACCTGGATGACTTTGGGTATAGTGATGACTTTTTAGATATAACACCAGAGACACAAACTATGTCAGTTATATACAAGGGAAACCCCAAAGGCTATCAGAGGATTTTCAACAGAAATTTGGCAAGCCAGAAGCCAGAAATTTAGCAATTTGGTATTATATTCAAGGTGCTAAAAGGAAAAAAATCTGCAGCCAAAGAGCACTCTGTACAACAAGGCTATCATTCAGAATAGAAGGAGAGATAAAGAATTTCCCAAACAAAAACTAAGGACTCAATCCCAGATCCTTGGAACAATGACCTGAGCCAAAGGCAGATGCTTAACTAACTGAGCCACGCAGGTGCTCCCTGACAGAACAGACTTTAAAACAAAGATAATAACAAAAGACAAAGAAGGACACTGTATAATAATAGAGGGGGCAATGCAACAAGAAGGAATGACAGTTGTAAATAATTATGCAGCCTATATGGGAGCATCCAAATACATAAAACAAACATAAATGAACTAATTGATAGTAATATAATAATAGTAAGGGACTTTTAAAGATCAAAAAGAAAATCCACAAGGAAACAGTGGTTTTGAATGACACACTGCACCAGTTGGACTAACAGATATATTCAGAACGTTTCACATTAAAACTTCTTTTAAAGTGCACATGGAACATTCTCCAGAATAGAGCACATATTTGGGCCACAAGTCTCAACAAATTCAAAAAGTTCGAAGTCGTACCATGCATCTTTTCTGACCACAACACTATCAAAATAGAAATCAACCACAAAAACAAAAAACAGAAACAAACAAACCCCCCACCCCCCAAAAAAAAACACCTGGAAAAAGTATACATACATGGAGGTAAATAACATATTACTAAACAATGAAAAGGTCAACCAAGAAATTAAGGAAGATATCAAAAATTACATGGAGAAAAAAGAAAATGAAAATACAATAGTACAAAATCTCTGGGATGCAGCAAAAGTGGTTCTAAGAGGGAAGTTCATAGCAATACAGACTTACCTTGAAGAACAAGAAAAATCTCAAATAGCCAAACTTACACCTAAAGGAACTAGAAAAAAGGAGAACAAATTAAACTCAAAACCATCAGAAAGAAGAAAATAAATGTTAGAGCAGAAATAAATGATATAGAAACTAAAAGAATAATGGAACAGACCAATGAAACCAGGAGCTGCTTCTTTGAAAAGATCAACAAAATTGATAAACCTCTAAGAAAGACTCATTAAAAGAAGAGAGAGAGAGAGGATTCAAATGAGCAAAATTACAAATGAAAGAGGACAAATAACCAACACTACAGAATTATAAACAACTATAAGAGAATATTATGAAAAATTATATGCCAAAAAATTGGACAACCTAGAAGAAATGGATAAATCCTAAAAACATAACCTTACTGAAATGAAGCAGGAAGAAATAGAAAATTTGAACAGACTGATTATCAGCAATGAAATTGAACCAGTAATAAAAAAAAAACTCCCAAGAAACAAAAGTCTGAGATCCAACAGCTTCACAGGTGAATTCTATCAAACATTTATGGATGTACGCATGTATTTATAAAGATTTATTTATTGGAGAGAGAGAGTGAGCATAGAGGGGAAGGGTAGAAGGAAAGGGAGAGAGTCTCAAGCAGACTCTATGCTGTGTGAAGTCCTCTGTGAGCTCAGTCTCACGACCCAGATAATCTCACGATTATGATCTGAGGTCTCCACCTGAGCCAAAGCCAAGAGTCAGAGGCTTAACCAATTGCACCACGCAGGCACCCCAAATTCTACTAAATATTTAAGGGAGAGTTAATACATAATCTTCTCAAACTATTTAAAAAAAATAGAATGGGAAGGAAAACTTCCAAATTCATTGTATGAGATCATTATTACCCTCATACCAGAAGTAGAAAAAGAGAAAGAAAGCAAGAGAGAGGAAGGAAGGAAGGAAGGAAGAAAAGAAGAAAAAGAAAGAAAGAAAAGAAAGAAAGAAAGAAAGAAAGAAAGAAAGAAAGAAAGAAAGAAAGAAAGAAAGAAAGAAAGAAAGAAAAAAAGAAAAGAAAGAAAGAAAGAGCTAGTGGGGTTTATTCCCAGGATGTAAGGGTGGTTCAATATTCACAAAACAGTCAGTGTGATACATCACATTGATAAGAGAAAAGGTAAAAACCTATGATCACTTCAATAGATGCTGAAAAGCATTTGACATGGCACAACATCCATTTATGATATATATATATTTAAAAAGCCCTCTGCAGAGTAGGTGTAGACACATCTCACCATAATAACCACTTTATATGAAAAACCCACATTGAACATCATACTCAGTGGGAAAAAACTGGAGCTTTTCTCAAGGTCAGGAATAAGACAAGGATGTCCACTCTCACCACTTTTATTCAACATAGAACTGAAAGTCCTAGCCATAGCAATCAGACAAGAGAAAGGAATAAAAGGCATCCATATTGGTAAGGAAGAAGTAAAAATTTCACTAATTGCAGATGGCATGATACTATATACAGAAAACCCTGAATACTCCACCAAAAAACTAGTAGAACTGATAAATGAATTAAGTCAAGTCAGGATGTAAAATTAATGTACAGAAATCTGTTGCATTTCTATGCACTAATAATAAAGTGGGTAAAAGAGAAGTTAAGAAAAGAGTCCAATTTACAGTTACACCAGAAATAATAAAATATCTAGGAATAAACTTAATCAAAGAGGCTAAGGGCCTATATTCTGAAAACTGTGTAAGATTGATTAACGAAATTGAAGACAACACAAACAAATGAAAATACATTCCATGCGTATGGATTGGAAGAACAAATGTCGTTAAAATGTCTATACTATCTCAAAGCAATTTATACATTTAATGCAATCCTTATCAAAAATGCCAACAGCTAAAAAAAAAAAAAAAAAAATGCCAAAAGCAATTTTTACAGAACTAGAACAATCAATCCTAAAATGTGCATGAAAGCACAAAAGTCCCTGAATGGCAAAAGTAAACTTGAAACAGAAAAACAAAGCTATCATAATTCCAGACTTCAGGTATATATTCCAGTTATATTACAAAGCTGTAAAAATCTAAACCATGTGGTGCTGGCACAAAAACAGAAAACCCAGAAGTAAACTCCCAATTGTATGGTCAATTTGTCTTCAACACAAGACACAAGAATATGCAACGGGAAAAAGAGTCTCTTCGACAAATGGTATTGGGAAAACTGGACAGCTACATGCAAAAGAATGAAACTGAATCACTTTCTTACACCTTAACAAAAATTAACTAAGAAATCAATTAAGGACCTAAATGGGAGACTTGACAACATAAAAATCTTAGAAAGGAGCACAGGCAGCAAGCTCTCTGACACTGGCTGAAACAACATGTTTCTAGATATGTCTCCTTAGGCAAAGGAAACAAAAGCAAAAAAAAAACAAAAACAGAAACAAAAACAAACTATTGGGATTACATCAAAATAAAAAGCTGCTAAAAATAAATTTAGAAAATAAAAATAAAAAGCTGCTGCACTGCAAAGGAAACAACCAAGAAAACTAAAAGAAACCTACTTAATGGGAGAGGATATTTACAAATGGCATATCTGATAAAGGGTTAGTACCCAAATTCCATATAGAACTTATCAAACTCAACACCCAAAACACAAATAATCTAGTTTAAAAAAGAGGAAAAGAGGTGAATAGACATTTCTCCAAAGAAGAGATATAGATGGCCAACAGACACATGAAAAAATGCTTGACATCACTCATCAGGGAGATGCAAATGAGAGCTACAGTGAGCTATCACCTCACACCTGTCAGAATGGCTGAAATCAGTAGCACAAGAAACAACAGGTGTTGGCGACAAGGCAGTCAAAGGGGAGCCCTTGTGCCCAGTTGGTGGGAATGCAAACTGTGCGGCCACTGCGGAAGACAGAATGGAGGTTCTTCAAAAAGTTAAAAGTAGAACTACCCTACCCCTACAGTCCAGCAATTGCACTACTAGGTATTTACCCAAAGGATACAAAAGCACTAATTCAAAGAGATATGTGTACCCCTGCGTTTCCTGCATGGTTATTTATAATAGCCCAATTATGGAAGTAGCCTAAGTGCCCATCAACAGATAATGGATAAAGAAGATGTGGCTTACATATTCAATATAATACTACTCAGCCATAAAGAAGAATGAAATCTTGCCATTTGCAACAACATGGATAATGCTGAGTGAAATAAGCCAGTCAGAGAATGACAAATACCTTCCGATTTCACTCATATGTGGAATTTAAGATCCAAAACAAACAAGCAAAGGAAAAAGACAAATCAAAAAAACCAGACTCTTAACTATAGAGAAGAAACAAATGGTTACTAGAGGAGAGACTGGTTGGGGAATGGGTGAAATAGTTTAGGGGATTGATAGTACATTCATCTTGATGAGCACTGAGTAATATATGGAATTGTCAAATCACAAATCACTATGTGATATACCTAAAACTAATATAGCCAGCACAATTAAAATTTAAAAAAAGAAATGAAGCAAAGACTTTAACAGACACCTTAGCAAAAAGATATATAGTTGGCAAATAAGCATATAAAAATACGCTCCACGTAACATGTCATTAGTGAAATACAAATTAGAACAACAACAAGATATCACAACACACCTATCAAATTGGCCAAAATCCAGAATACTGCAAACGCCACATTCGAGTAAGGATGTGGGACCATACAAGTCTCCTTAATTGCTGGTGGGAATGCAAAACAAGTAGAGCCACTTTCGAAGACAGTTTGATAACGTCTTATAAAACGAAGTATACTCTTTCCCCAGCAATCGTGCTCCTTGGTACGGGCCCAAAGGAGGTAAAAACTTTTGTTCGCATAAGAAGTTACATACAGGTGTTTGTTTGGGTTTGTATTGGGTTTATTTTTAATTTCCAAAACTTGGAAACAAGGGAGATATTCAGGTGAGTGGCACATGCAAACAATGGGATATTATTCAGCGCCAAAGAAAAATGAGCTATCAAGCCATGAAAAGGCAGGGAGGATCTTAAATGCATATTAGTAAGTGAAGCAAACCAATCTGAAAGGGTATATACTGAATAATTCCAACTATATGGTATTCCCTAAGAGGCAAAACTATAAAGACAGCAAAGAGAGTGGTTGCCAGGTGTTAAAAGCGAGGGGAGGATAAATGGGCAAACTACAGAGGATTTTTCTGGCTGTGAAACTACACTGTATGATACTATGATGATGGACACATGTCGTTATCCATTTGCCTAAATTCACAGAATGTTCCACACCAAGAGTGAACCATAATATAATGTAAGCTCTGGACCTTGAGTGACAATGATGTGTCAGTATAGGTTCATCAGCTGTAACAAATATACCATTCTGGTCGGAGATTTTTATAATGGGGAGGCTAGCCATGTGTGGGAATAATGGGGATATGGGAAGTCTCTTCACCTTAGGCTCAATTTTGCTGCGAACCTAAACCTACTCTAAAAAAAAAAACAAAGTTTATTAAAAATATTATCAAACTTAACCTAATGATATAGAAGAAGGATAACACATTGCGACTAAGTAGAGTTTCTCTGAGAATGTAAGTTTGGTTCAATGTAGAAGAATGAATCAATGGGATTTGTCACATCAAAAGAAGAAAAGAGCAAAAGTACATATGTTTATCTCATGAGTGGCATGAAAAATCTTTTGGCAAAATTTAAGGAGAACCTATGATTTTGATCATTTTAACTAAAGGAGAAATTAAAAAAAAGCAAACATTCAATTGGATTGTTAAAATCAATGAGCTAACATCACACTTAATGATCAAATATTATATATGCCCTCCCAAAGTTTGGGAGCATGTCAAAAATATCTGTTTTCACCACTTCTATTTAAATTTGCACTGAAGATCCTCTGCAGTGACTTAAGGCATGGAAAAGAAATAAAAGGCATAAAATTTAGAAAGAAAACATGAAAGTATTTTTGTTCACTGAGGATATGATATTAACATAGCAAATTTTAAGGAACTTATGAATAAGCTACCAGAACTAATATGTGAATTAGGCAATTTTGCAGAATCCAAGTCCAACATACAAAAGGATGCATTTCTAAATACTAGCAACAAATCACTGGGGAAGTGATTTTTAAAATATTGTTTATAATTAGCATCAAAATATAAAGTAATTAGGAATAAATGTAATGAAAACTATAGAAGACCTCTACAGTGAAAATTGAAATATGCTGTAGGGAGAAAGAATGAAAAACCTAATAAATGAAGAGTTACATCATAGCAATTGATTTAAAGATCTAATGTTCTTAGGATGTCCATTTTCCATAAAGAGATCTATAGACTCACTGCTCTACCAGTCACATTTCCAGTAGTGCTTCCTTGTAGAAACTGACAAAATAGTTCTAAAAATTTAGAAAGAAACCTGAAAGGGCCAACATGATCTTGAAAAACATATTTGGAGAACTGATTTTAAGATTTACTATAAATCTATAGTAATAAAGATACTATTTTGTTAATGATAGATACATGAATTGATAGAACAGAAGGAAGAGTCTAGACATAATATGCACATATTTGGCCAATTGACTTTTTAGGAGGATTAAGCATCCAAGTCATGTAGATAATTCAGTGGGAAAACATTTCTTTAAAAAAAATGGTACTGGAACAACAGTATATCAATTTGGGGAAAAAAATAAGCCTTGACTCCTACCACACACAAAATATTATTTTGAGATAAATTACAAACCTAAATATAAAATCTAAAACTATAAAACTTCTAGAGAATAAAAAGAGAGTAACTTCATGATCTGGGGCAGGCAAATATTTCCTGGACATCAAAAGCATTAATCACAAAAAGAGAAATTGGATTTCATTAAATTAAAAACTGTTTGGGTTTTAAAAGATACCATTTTTAAAAATAAAAGTGCAAAGCACACTCCAGGAGAAAATACTCATTTTAAAAGACTTACAAGTATAATATATAAATAACCCCTTTAGCTCAGCAGTAAGATATGAATAACCCAATAAAATGGGCACAAGTCTTTATGAATTAAAAAATTAAGTAAAAATATGTCCAACCACACCACTGAGATACCATAATACACCTACTAAAATGGCTAAAGTTCAAATAACTAGTTTTGCCAAATGTAGATAATGATGTGGAATTACTGGACTTCCACCTATAGGTGGAATGTAAAATTGTTTCAGCCTCTCTGGGAAAGAAAAAAAAATTGCAGTTCCTTATAAAATTAAACATTGACCCCAGTGGTTCCAATACTTGACATTTTACCAAGATGGATGAAAATATGCATCTAAAAAACTATTTATATTAGAATATTCATAGCATTATTCATAAAGCAAAACTCATAACAACCCAAATGCCTATCAATGAGAAGCACAAATTCTGATATATTCATACAATGGGATAGTACAGAGCGATAAAATAGAGCAAACTATTGATGCATGCAAAAAATGGAAAGATCTCAAAAATATTATACTCAGTTAAAAAAAAAAAAGATACCAAAATATACATGCTCCATGGTACCGTGTGTTACAAACTTGAAGAATATAGACAGACCTTTCTATGATGGTGGAAATGAAGTGTGCATATTGGGTGGGGGATGACTCCAAAGGAACAGGAGGAAAGTTTCACAGTAGTGGTAACAAGGGACTATATTTTTGTCAAAATCTATTGAATTACATATTTGGGGCATGTGGGTGGCTCAGTGGTTGAGTGTCTGCCTTCGGCTCAGGTCGTGATCCCAGGATCCTGGGATCGAGTCCTGTGTCAGGCCCCCTGCAGGGAGCCTGCTTCGCCCTCTGCCTGTGTCTCTGCTTCCCTATGTGTGTCTCTCATGATTAAATAAGTAAAATCTTTAAAAAAATCTATTGAATTATATATTTGTTTATTTTATTTAAATTCACATCTATATAAAAAAGGACCAAAATTGAATTATTTAATGTTTTTTTAAGGACAAAAAGAGCCAAGATTATATTTCTCACAAGTCTTCCTGCAACCTCCTTTAGAAAAGGCCTAATCTTGCCATATTTATCAGGTTAGGAAATGTCCACCCATGATAATCATTCTTGTTTCCCAAAGTTCTGATATTTCAGTAAGCCCGAAGATTATGAATTCAACCATAGCCATTGTACTTGATAAAATTCTGGATATAGTTTTGAGTACACCAGCTATATCATTTTGGGGCACAATGATTGAGTCTGAAACCATATGTAATATTTGATGATAATTAGAATTTATTTCTATTTTATTGTATATAATAATAGTATTCAGGTTTCACAGAACATGTTCCTTTTTAACAAATGCATTCGAAATCTTAGGGGTGAAATGGCATAATATTATATTTATTATACATTAACACATTTAAGCAAAAATCATACAAATTAAACATGAAGAAATATTAATTATCAAATCTGGATGGTGGTGATCTGGACATTGGTTATACTTTCTGATTTTTTATACGTAGGGTGAGAAACAAAATAAAATTTAAAAATGAAAAAATGTCTTTTCTCTAAGACTGTCTACTATTTTATGTCTTCTAGAGTTAATTTATATAAATGCTTCAGGAATCAATTTCTTTCAAAATTCAAAACAGCATAAATGAAGTTTTAAAATTCCCATTATTATGTATCATACTGGGTTTCCCTCTTTACTGCCCCCTCTGGGAGGCTCAGATGTAAGCAACCATTACGTATCGTTTCCGTGCTTTTTCCTTAGCTCACTGTTTTTCATGGGGACAAATATTGGAATCATTCTGGAATTTCTAAATTATTCTTTCCTACAATGATTCTGTTGTAATTCTCAGCAAAGGAATGTACTTGCCTTGACAGAGGAACATGTATCTTTAGAAAATTACTTCCCAGGTGACTCTGGTATGCTAGCTCCATTTTCCGCCCTGGCTTCTGGTCAAGAAGTTGGCAAGATTTGTATAAATTTTCTGGGCCTGTATCCTTTATTTACTGGCTCATATTTATTTCCCTTTGAAATCTGATTCCATTAAGTATAGGTTTCTATTGCAAGCTGCCCCACTTCTCCGTAGAAATGACTGATATAACGAAGGGACACGTGAATTAATGATTCAATGAGTCAATGAATGAATGAGTGAGCAAGGCTATGGATTCTCCTCTTTCTTGTTGGGTTGTAAGGAAGTGTGATCCCTCCTGTCTATGCAAAATGAAGACTTTTGGCCAGCACAAGTAACAGGTCCTTATACTTGAAAAAAAGAACCACTTTTCTAAATTAGCTTAATTTTATACCACATAGAGCCAACAGGATCAGACTCAGAAAACCATTTTTTTCTAGATAATTTAATACTTCTGTCCTGGTTTTCTTTTTCATTAGTTTCTCGTGTTTCTGATGAACCTTTGTTCCGGTTTCTGCTACAGTGAGAGCTCCTGTCCTCACCAGGGTTTCTGAGCTGCTCTGAGGGGTGCATAGATTCTTTTTTCTGCCTGCAGGTGTTTAATGGCAGTGAAGATGTATCATCAGGCCAGCGCCGGGCAGTCTGTCATTTGTAATCAGCGTTAGGACCAGAAAGCTTCAGCCTGACCACTGCCATGTGCTCTGCTGCACTGAGCACCCCCTTCAAAGCCAGTGATGGGGAGCAGTGCCATTTCTCCGAACAACTAAAATATCCACGGGTTCCTTTTAGTGCGTTTGAATGTGCACCAGCAATGCAGATATTGGCAGATGAGTAAGGAGTTTCATGTACTTGATCTGGATGAGTTTACTTTTCGTATTTCTTCCTTCCCAATAAACCTTCAGGCAGGGGCACTTGGGACATGGTGGCAGTCTGAGAATTTCAGACTGTGGAGTGCAAAGAGCAAACATGATGTGGTGGTGTCACAAGGTAGCCTTATTCTGCGAGGTGGAGAGAGCGGTATCTCACTTAATAAGACTCCCTGACCGGGATCCCTGGGTGGCGCAGCGGTTTGGCGCCTGCCTTTGGCCCGGGGCGCGATCCTGGAAACCCAGGATCGAATCCCACGTCGGGCTCCCGGTGCATGGAGCCTGCTTCTCCCTCTGCCTGTGTCTCTGCCTCTCTCTCTCTGTGACTATCATAAATAAATAAAAATAAATCTTTAAAAAAAAAAAAAAAAAAAAAAAAAAAAAAAAAAAAAAAAAAAAGACTCCCTGATGGATTAATTTGGACCAAGATCATTCCATTAGATAAAGATGGTCCAAGATTTTGCCCAGATCCTCCCAAAGGAGGCAGGGAAGAGTGGCTACTGAAAGCACGTGCTTTGAATTCTGATGATCTGAGATGTAAATCGTAGTTTTGTCCGCAGTGCCTTTCTAAAAGCAGTTTTCCGTCTTTCAATTCCAGGTTGTAAGAGCCTCATAAATAAGAACCCAATAAATAATAAGAGTGGCAGTAGTAATAACTAATGATTTAATAATTAGTAATAAGTAATAACAATGGTAATGATTCTAGTATTAATACATTTATTGAGTTCAATCTTGGTTATGTTGAAGACACAAAATGAACTGCACATTCTCCCTGTATTCGTAGGACTACAATCGCACTAGAGAGAGAAGGCATGTGGCATCTGCCTTCTAAAGCAGTCGGGGATTATACAAGATCCTGTGCGTGAAGCACCCACGATCCATAACCATGACACGTTTTAGCCAATGTTGACTTCAAGAAGGCATTCAAATAACGGGGCTTGGGAATCAGAGGGTGAACAAGAACTTCCCACTTAGACAATTAAAGGGGTAGGTGGGCTGTGCTAGGCTCATGGTGGAAGATGGGAGGCACTAGACGTTGCATTTAGAGATGCAGACTGAAGGGAGTTAGTGCCGCAGTCACAGGCCTCAGGAGCATGCAGGAATTTTCACGGCAGAGATGAGCGCTTTAAAGGATAGAACCCCCCCTCCCCGGGGTTAAGAACACCATTAGTTTGTACTTAAAGAGGTATTTAAAGTTCACGAGGATTTTTCACACTTATTTCCTTTTAGAAAATAGTTATTTGTTTGTTTGTTTATCTATTTATTTATTTATTTTTAGTTATTTATTTTTGAGAGACACAGAGAACATGGGGTGGGAAGGGGAGGAGAGCAAGGGAGAGAGCATCCTCAAGAGGCTCCCCGCTGAGCACTGAGCCCTACAAGGTGCTGGGTCCCAGGACCCTGAGATCATGACCTGAGCGGAAACCAGGCATCAGACACCTAATCGACTGAACCACCCAGACGCCCCTACACTTATTTTCTAACCAAATACTCACAAATTGAACACATTTACTGTCCCTGTTTTCAGACGAAGAAACTAAGACCTGTGACTCTGCATGCTTCACCCAAGTTTACCCGACTCAGAGCGCCGGAGGCAGGCTTTTGCCTTCCTGGGCAGGCCTGGTCCAGTGTGTCTCCGTGCGACAGGCCTGCTTCCCTCAAGCATGCTAACTAGAAATGACAGGCAGCATTGATATTAATCTTTTAGTGATGGCAGGATACCAGCACATGATGGTATCTCCAAAATGAAGTATTAGCTGAGCCATAGGCTTTTTCTGTTTAAAGGGCTGCCTGGAACCACAGGCAATGCGGAGCATGAAAACAGCAAATCGAAAACAAATTCCGTAGCTCTGACACGAGTTTGCAAAAGCCATCCATACATGGGGAGTGAGGAATAAGTTTTCTAGTGTCTGTTAGCAACAATGAGCTTGAACACCGAGCAGTGGATCCTCCATTTCACTTTGAAATCAGCTTTAATTTGCATTGAGAGGCAGCCTTCACACCTTTCATGCTTTGAACTAACCTGCGGACACACATTCGTGGGTAATTTCTGCATCCTGTCCTCATGGGAACCTCAGTTTATCCTTTATGAACAATAACATCAGATTATATGTTCTTTAAAGGCCCTTCCTTCTGTACTTCTGGTTACATTCTAGGTCCTGCTCATTACAAAATAATTAAATTTTCTAACCTGGGATACTATTTTTTTAATGACTGAGTTGAGATCTCTTTGCCTTTTGAAAAATTAGTTCAAAATACCAAGCCACATACCATGGAAATCGAAAGTCCTTGCCAGGTTGTCGGCAAATTCCTAAGGAAGACAGAGTATGTGCTTTGTTCTCATGGCCATTAAGATCACCTGATTAGGTTCATGACCTACCTTGCCACCCCTGCATTTGCAGATTCTGGTCCATCCTGCGTTGCCACAAACCAAAAATAATACAGCCATTTTCTTTTTTCAAACTCAAAACCAAAGCCACTGCCCCAAAGTAGTGCTCTTTTTTTTCAATGATTCTATTCCCGATAATCTTGCATCAAGATGTTAAATGTCCTGAGAGTCTCACTTTCAGTTAGGCCTCACCCCTAGGAAGGTTGCCAGGCATGTGGAAAAAAAAAAAAAAAAAAAAAAAAAAAAAAAAAAAAGAAGGTCCCAAACCTTAGAGAGAAGTTCTGTAGCAAATTTTAAAAATATTAACATTTCTCTTCACTGCAGATCCATTTGGTACTTAACAAGAAGCATGGGACCCTGACAGCTGGTTGTTGAGCAGATAAAACTTTCCGTGAACATTTTCTGTGTCATTAAGTGTTCTTCCACAATATCATTTTTAATGGCTACAGAGCATTTGAAACATATGCATGCACTACGATTTATTTAACTGATCTTTGATTGTTGGACAACTGGGTTGGGTTTCAAAACTCATGTATTTTAGGGTTTTTATCATTTTTTAAAAGCATTTGTCAATTTGGTAGGAGGAAAAAAAAAATGCCACTTCAGAGTTGTTGTATTTATATGCATTTCTTTTTGTCGACCTGTAAATAAATGTAAACCCTTTTCTCACTAGTTGATTATTTAAATTTCATCCTTCTATCCCATCAGACGATCTTGATAGCTTTGATTTCGAAACATGGACCAAAGCTCTTTCCTTCTCTCTTGCTTCACTGCTCTCACCTTGATCTGAACCGTTGAAATCACCTCCTACCCAGGCTACCTGCATCCGCACTTGTCTTCCCGCAAGCCATTCTCTTCTCAAAAGACAAATCAGATCATGCACGCTCCTGTGTAATACAGCTGAATGGCTTCCCATTCCACTTAGAGCACAATTCAAACCCTGTACCACAGCCTTCAGGTTCTAAGCGACCTGGACCCTCCCTAACTCTCTCATCTCTGACCTCCTCTTTATTGCTCTGCCCCTTCATCCCTTTCCTTCCACCACACCAGCTGTCTTTCTGTTAAAGAAAAAATAATAACAATAATGTCAAGCTCATCCTTGATTTAATGCCTTTTTCCTTGCTTTCCTCTCCATCTGGATTGTGCTTTCCACCCCCACTCCCAGAGCTTCATGAGGCTGGCTCTGTTTTATCTTTTGGATTTCTACCTAAGCTTTGTCTTCTCACAGAGAAATTTCTCTGGCCACCTAATCGAAATTAGCCCTTTTCACCTCTTGGGATCTGGGTCAGCATGGGCAAAGCTGCCAAAACATACAAGCTTCTTCGTGCTTTCTTAGTTTGGTGAGCAGAAGAGGAGAGGTAATAATTAGAGATTGGGCTAGACAACTGGTCAGAGGCCAGATAATACAGGGTCTTACAGCCCAGCTAAATGATTGCTTGTATTTTACTATCTGGGTGTCTAGGAAGTGTTCTTTGTACAGTTTCATTCAACCATCATTTGTTCTTTAATAAATCATTTATTTAAAGATTTACTATCACGTAACCACTGACGAATACTAGGGATTGCAAAATTATCTTTGACTTTCAGGGGCTTTCAGTTACAATTCAGAACCTAAAATTCGTGGTATCCCCAAGCACGTATAAGAATCCTGAACCATGTGTTCTCCCAACCCCCAGTAGACTGTCATCCATTAAGGAGACATCTCCTAAATGAAACAGTCAAGATACATCATATTCGTACGCCCGTAAGTCTTCTAACCTAAGGAGTTCTGCTCTTCTCACATGTTAACAACTCCCCCAGCGATCTTTTAGCTAAAGCCTGTAAATGAATATGCTAAAGCCTTTGGCTAAAGACCTAGATAAACATCTCAACTGAAGATCCCATAGACACAAACTTCATCTTTCTCACCAAAAGGCTTCTTCCACCTGTGGCCAGTGGTGGAAAGAGGTGAGGAATTACTGAGGGGAGAGCTGTCAGGTTTCATCTTTCTCCTTCTGATAGGGAAGAGGCCTTGCACATCAATGAACATGCCGTCTTATTGACTGTATTTCTACTCTGGGTGTCCCGGAGATGGAAGGTGTCAGTTTCCATCTCTTTGATTCATCACTGCAGCATGTTTGAGAGGAGATCCAGGGGCCTCGTCACATTTCTTTCCCATCTCTTTTAATTATATTCAACAAAGGAAGACAAGTCTTATCTCCCCATAAGCTAGATGCTTTCACCATTATGAAACTGTTTGCTTGCTCTTCTGGTTTGGGGCAAAGCTCAGTTCTGTCACTTTTGACCCATCAAGGTTAAGTAGAATTTTTCTTTCTTTCTGTCTCTCTCTTTTTTGTTTGTTTCTAACAGACATTGGAATGATATAACTTGGGAAATCCATACATACAGCTCAGTAGCTAGCATCTGGCTACCTTGAATACCCTCTAAAGCTAATATTAATTGATTCTTTTATGGAATACGGTCATTACTTAAGCATGTATGCTAGAGTAGATATTATCAATATTTTTTATGTCATAAAGATCCTTGACAGTCTACTTAAGCCTGTGGAATCTTTCTGTAGCAGAAAACTACAGGTGGCTGTAGTTTTTTGACACTTCTCTCAAAATGACTAGGGGTTTGCCTTTTTTCAAATCCTATTGGCCTTAGTGGTTTATGAGTAATTGAGAGAAAGGAGGTGAGGTGACACTGCATGACATGAAAAGCGAGGTCAAAGTCTTGTTTCTTCTGTTTTAGCTTCATGGACTACTCTCTTACTGAATACTACCTCTAGAGATGCTTCCCTTCCAGGACTCAGCCATTGAGATGTGAGAAGCCCATGGTACCAGGTGAGGTATATGCATAGGCCACCCCATTTGAACTTCCAACCATCTTGGGTACCTAGCCCAGCTAAGGCTGCTGATGACTGCAACCCCAGACAACAGTGAACTGTAACCACATGAAGGATCACATATGACATCTGTTTACCTGGGCCCTTCTCAAATTTCTGATCCACAAAATCAATAGAAAATAAAATGGTCATTGTATGTGGATAAATTTTAGAGTAATTTGTTACCCAGTTGTAGCTAACCAGAACAGATTTTCAGAATAATATTTTTAAATGCATGAAACAAAGCTTATAAAATTATAAAGAAAACTAATACCAAAATTTTATAAAATACTTTTTAAAAATTTTTGATTTTGAATCATTCAACTTATTTATTGTTGAGCCTTTAGTAAGAGCTAGTAGTAGATGTATAGCTATTCTAATTTTGAATCAATGGTGAGTAAAAAATGACAGTATAAATTATCTGCTACAATTTTATGAATTTGCATATCATCCTTGGGCAGGGGCCATGCCAATCTTCTCTGTATCATTCCAATTTTAGTAGAAGTGCTGCAGAAGTGAGCACTATCTGCTGCAATTTTAATAAAATATAGAAATATATGGGTACCTGAGTGGCTCAGTCAGTTGAGTGTCTGACACTTGATCTCAGCTCAGGTCTTGATCCTTAGGGCTGTGAGGTCAAGCCCTGTGTTGGGCTCCACATTGGATGTGGAGCCTACTTTATATGTAATTTCTTTCTTTCTTTCTTTCTTTCTTTCTTTCTTTCTTTCTTTCTTTCTTTCTTTCTTCTTTCTTTCTTTCTTTCTTTCTTTTTTTTTTTTTTTGAGAAAGGGAGCACACGCGGGGTGGGGAGGGTCAGAGGGAGAGAGAGAATCTTAAGCAGCAGGACCTTACCCATTGAAGAACCCAATGTGGGGCTCGATCTCAGGACTCTGAGATCATGACCTGATCTGAAATCAAGAGCCAGATGCTCAACCAACTGAACTACCCAGGCCCCCCTATATGTAATTGCTAATAGTGAAAAATTTGCAAGTATTACTAAATCTACTATTATTTCCTGTCATATTGAAGGACTTACTAATTTCCATTAGATGTTAGTGAAAATAAATATTTTTCTGTACAAATTTACTGATCCTTTGGGATATCTTTGATGTGAGATTAAGAAATCTTGCTCTAGATTTTTCTCCTTCAGGTGCTTTTTTATACTCTACTTTCCAACTGGAATAAACTTTCTCCTCTGAATATTCAAAATTCAATCCATTATTTAAGAGCTCAAACATTTAAGAACTGAAATGTTACCTCCTCCACCAAGTCTTTGCTAACTCCATACCACCTCCAGTTCTAATCATTCCTCTGAGCTTCTAAATGATATTTGATCATTTATGTCTATTTATATACAAGCTATATGTTCCCTAATAGAGCCAAATTTCCTTTTTAAAAAAGTATAAATGTCTTGTGAATATGTCTCTGAAACAAGCTGATTCTGTCTTTCAGAAACTAGCAAAAAATATTATGCTTAATAGGTCCACAATAAAGTTATATCAGATTGATCAGTAAATCCTAAAACTGGCTCATCACTAGAGTCACCTAGATAATTTTTTAGCGAGCACTGTTTTTCATGTTCCAGGCCAATCGTTTGAATCATAGTCATTGGGGATGAGCCCAGGGCTCAGTATTTTAGTAAGCATACCCCCACTCCTCCAAGAAATTCTTGTATGTGCAGCATGGCACCAACCTGACTTTCAAAACCACTGGACAAAATAATGATAATATAGTAATAATAATAATGATTGTAATAATAATAAATGGATCAAATAAGATCCCCTTGTCTGAGCCATCCTTCCAGATTGACACTCAACTGACTTGCTCTACCTTACCCACACGAGCTGCCTGAACACATCTTAGGCAAAGTTCTGGCCAAAGCGAGAACTCTTCAGTGTTTTAACGAGCATTAGGATCACTTCCCAGCTCACACTGATTTTTCTCATCTGTGAGAATCAGAGACATGAGGGGCCATGTCTGTGTAAGGTGACCCTCTCCTCTGCCCACAAATAATTCATCCAGTTACCTGAGTCAAGTAGACCAATCAGAAGCATTTCCTTGAAGAATCTGACTCTGAGATAAAGGGAGACAGTCTTTTCCTGGTAGTGAGAAAATGTGAGGTTTAGGAGCTCTTGCTGAGTAGAAAAGGAGATATGCAAAAGAAAATATAAAGCAGATGTACAGAAAGAACAGAATAAACCTCCTGGTGGTGATTCAGTTCCTAGTTCTAATTGTCCTTGAGGTCATCTGCTCTCCACCCTCTCCCTGGACACTTGGCATATTCTCCACCATTCCGGTAAATATCCTTTTCATCCTGAGCTAGTTCAAGTTGGTTCCTAACTCTGGGGACCAAGAGTATCCTGATACTGAAATCTTCCCTTTCCCCACACCTCAATTCAAAGGGAAAGCTCCTTAAAATACCCCTGCCTCTTCTTTGCTTGGTGGCCCAGTCTGTTCTAACAGCTTGAGCCCACACTGAAATCTAGCCTTCCTGATCTTCTCTACATTGATCATCTGTATCACACAAACTGGCAGCCTTATTATCCTGTTCGGTCTTTCAGTGACTCATTGTTTTCAAATTCAAAATGATATTTTTAAGGCATTATTTTGCTATACCATTTTATACCTGGGAAGAACATCCGAGATTTCTAATCCAACCCCCTCGGTCGTACAGAAGGAGAAAATGACACTAAGAGAGAAGTGACTTCTCTAAAGTCACATAACATTTCTCAAAGTAAGTTCTGCTTGGGCACAACATCAATGAATATACAGTTTTCAAGATGAAGCCAGTTTACAAAGAGGTACATTATTTGCATTTTAAACAAATGGTGTTGCTCATAAGCATAGCAAAGTTTCTAAGAAATCCTGCAGAAAAAGAAAAGCTATTTAAATGGCTTGAATCCAATTTTCTGCAAATTTAAGTATAAAAATCTAGACTTACCAAACACTTACTGATTTGCTGTTGTCTTTAGGATGTACTTTGGTAACCTCTTCCTATTGACTTTCCTTCTTGTCCCAACCTAACAACATCTCAAGGAGAAATTTTATCATTCTCTCCTGCCACAGTTGGATGAGTAAGACTATTACCTTTCTTCAATTCTTTTTCTTAATCTAGAAGCTTTAAACTATTTCATTTTCAAGCCTATAACTTTCTTTTTTGTTGAGATATAATTGACATATAATGTTATAGTAGTTTCAGGCATGTACTCTTTATGATTTGACATATATATGTATAAAAAATATATAATATACACATAGTAAATTTTGATATATAGAGTAAGACAATCACCCCACTAAGTCTGCCTAACATCCATCACCACACATATTTCCATTTTTTTCTAATGATGAGAACTTTTAAGATATACTCTCTTAGTAACTTTCAAATATGCAAAAATGTATTGTTAATTATAGTCACTGTGCTGTATATTACATCCCCAGGATTTATTTATTTTATATAAATAGAATAGAAGAAGTCTGTGCCTTTTCACCACCTTCACTCATTCCCTCCCTACACCCTGCCTTTGGCAACCACAAATCTATCCCTTGTATCTATGGGTTAGTTTCTTTTTGTTGTTGTTTTTGTTTTTAGATTCCACATGTAACTGTGACTATATGTTTATGGGTTTTGTCCCTGAATTAATTCACTTGACATAATTCCCTCAAGTTCCATCCATGTTGTCACAAATAGTAGACTCTCCTTTTTTATTGCTGAGTAATATTCCATTGTATGTATATGTGTGTGCACGTAGATAAACACACGCATATATTTGCACCACATTTAACTTTCTATTCTACAGAAACATATTATGATATCTAATCTGTATTTAAAATATAGCCACTCCAACTCCATAATCAAATTCTGAGAGAAATAATCTGTCTTTGTCCCTCTGGTCTAAGCAGTAAGGAGGATAAACCTATGGCTTCTGGATTAGAGATTTGGCTCACAGCTCAGTGAAAGCAGAATTCATGCGTGGAGTCTTAAAACTGACAGGAATCTTTGAAATAATGTAAGCATCTTTATCTCACAGAAGCAGAGATTGAGATTCAGGATAGGGAGGTGACTTTCTCAAGGTCACATAGAGATTATTTCTTGGAGTCGAGATTCAAAGATGGGCTTTCAGCTTCGCCTTCCTGTATCCTTTCAACTAAGTTCCATCACCTTCACCAACCTCTGAGGGTGGATTATTTGGGCTCTCTCTTCCTTTCCTTTTCCCCATTTCCTCTTTCCTCTTCCCTCTCCCCTTTCTTCTCTTCTTCCCTTCTCCTCCTCTTCTTCCTCTTCCTCCCCTTCCTTCTTCTCACTCCTCTTCCTTCTCCTTCTGTTGCTTTTATGTAGCAAAAATCCCTATTAATTATTGAATATTTGAAATTCTTCTGGTATTGAGAAAATCTCCATACAATTAAAAAGCAATAGAGTATTGGTTCTCAAATATTTTTGTTTCCTAGACCTCCCTGGGATCATAGGAATGCAATAGGTCTTCTAGGCAGAAAGTGTGCCTATATGCACATGCCAGGAGACCTCTGCACACTTTCAGGGGTTCATTTAGAGCACCATAAATCTCGTCCATGCAGTATACACCAGTATCTCCTTTCTTGTGCATACTAACTACTTGAGATTCTTGTAAAAATGAACATATAATAATTCAGTAGACCTGAGGGGAGGCCTGAGGATCTATCTGTATCACTAAAAGCCCCAGATGATGCCAAAATCCACAGGCTATAATTTTAGTCATAAGAGTATAGACCCAAATCACCATTTGCCTGGATTAGCCTCTGTAGTATACAGAAAGTATCCATTTACATTCATTTTCCCTTAAAAAAAAGAAAAATTAATAATAATTACAGCAACTTTGCAAGGTAAAAAGACAGAATATACATAAATTTAAACAATTTTAATCCACCTACCCAGGTCATCTCCATCCAAAAAAGGAATATAAAGATAAGAGTGGTCAAGGGAATGACTGAAAATGGTGAATCCAGTAAGTCATGGAGCTAGATTTTCAGACTCTCAAGTCATGTACTCTCAATTATACTACATGGTCACATGATTAGAAAATCTCTAACACACGTGTACACACACAAGCATACATGGATAAAGTAAAATAAAGTCAATCATGCAAAGCTTTGGTAAGAGCTTTACAATGATAAGGAAATAAAAAGGCAAATTTCTTGAACACTGATTTTTCCTAATTTTGTATTCTCACTGGTAGAAGTTGAGCCTGTAGATTTGTAGAGCTTGGTTCTGCCACAGATTTGGTATATTTTCTTTGACAAGTTACTTAGCAGAGACTCAGATTCTATTTTTGTTAAATAATTGAGTTATACTTATTGAGACAGAAAATTCAGATTTTCTTTTTTCAGAACGCCTGTGTGTCCTGGGATCATAGATGACATGGGGACTAATTGGAAAACATTATCACTCATTATGGTTCAAATCCTTGATAATTCCCTCTCCTTCTTCCTCCCCTTCTGTTTTGTTTTTGTTCTTGTTTTTGTTTTCTGTCACTTGCCTGTGGGAACATAGGATCTGAGCCCCCTCGATGTGCTTGCTCTTACTTGTGGAGACATGAAGTCACACCAAATAAAGCACTTAAATAGTTCAGAAGCGTGAAGGGAGTTGATTTAAGGTCTATGAAATCCTATACACTCTCATTCTTCCTTACAATCAGGATAATCTCCAGTCTGGGATGGGAAGGCGCCATCACAATCTTTAAAAGGGACAGCTTTGGTTTTTCCAAGACCTTATCAATTTGGCAAGATTGATAAAAAGTGTGCATTAGTTTGGGTTCATTATAGGACAAATGTGGTTTTGGGTGTTGATAATGTTTACTTTGAAAATAATCTAGCGAAGTTTTGTCTTGCTTGATGCGTAAACCACTAAGGTAAATAAAGTTATAATGATGAAAAAATGAACCTTGCCACTATCATTGCCTGTAAGAACATCACTCTTATGATCTTTATAGAAAATAATGATAGCTGATACATATCGACCATTTACTCTGGCTGATTCACTAGGCTTAAAGCACACTGTGCAATCTTATATAACACGCCATGGTAGCCCCGTAGGATAGGTACTAGCATGAATATAATTTTTAGACTAGGAAATTGAGAATTAAGATGAGTAAGAGGTAGTGAATGGTAAAGTAAGAAAACCAAATATAAGCTGTAAGGCTGGGGATCCCTGGGTGGCGCAGTGGTTTGGCGCCTGCCTTTGGCCCAGGGCGCGATCCTGGAGACCCGGGATCGAATCCCACGTCAGGCTCCCGGTGCATGGAGCCTGCTTCTGTCTCTGCCTCTCTCTCTCTCTCTCTCTCTCTCTCTCTCTCTCTCCCTGTGACTATCATAAATAAATAAAAATTAAAAAAAAAAAAAAGCTGTAAGGCTACAAATACTATAACCTTGCATATTCTGTCTCAATTGTACTTAATCATATATCACATTAAAGTACATGTATTCAGTCATTTCATAATTCAGTTGATGCATAATTGGCTCGGCTGAATTTTCTGTTTGTGCCACATACAGATAGAATCTTTATGGGCACTTAAGAGTCAAGAAATTCAATCCAGGTGTGACAGATTATTTGCAAAAAGACAGTAATTATTTCTTTCCACATCCCTTTGCTAGGCGATTTTGCAGCATTTTCTATCAAGAAGTGGTCTCTTTGCACTTCCCTTGAATTCGAGTCAGCTTTGTGATTTTATGTGGGCATTTAATGTCTCAGAAATAATATTGCACCAGTTCTGAACCTACGCATCAAAAGGCCTTGCATACATACCTTCACTCTCCGTTAGTCCTCTACCCCGTGAACAACCTGGGCTAGCCTGTGCGATAAGAATCATGTGACTCAGTCACCCCTGTAACTCCAGCTAATAGTCAGCCACTGTCAAACATGTGCATGAGGCCCTAGACCAGTCCCTCTCTAGTCAAGCTTCCAGTGGACCACAGCCACATGAGTAAGCCCTGCTGAAGTCAGTCAAGCTTCCCTCAATCAACGGAACCAGGATCAATCAATGCATACACTCATGAACAATATTAAAAGATGGTTGATTAAGTCGTTAATTTTCTTAGATAGCTTATTTTTTTTGTATTTTTTTATTGGAGTTTGATTTGCCAACACATAGTATACCGCCCAGTGCTCATCCCTTATTATGCAACAATAGATAAGTTAGACATCAGAAAGCAGTAGCAAGGGGCACCTGGGTAGCTCACTTGATTACATGTCTAACTTCAGCTCCGGTCCTGATCCCAAGGTCCTGGGATCTAGCCCCACGTCGGGCTCCCTGCTCAGTGAGGAGCCTGCTTCTGCCTCTCCCTGCATTTGAGTATTAGTATATATGAAATAACACGAGTGGGGGAATTAAACTGCCAGTATGTGCAGGTTGGAGATACTCGGTCTTTGTGGTAACCCTGATAATAGGCTACAGCTGTTTTATCTTTCAGTCGGTACAAAGCTCTTTGCTCTACCTACTGCCCCTCCCCCAGTCTTCTGTGCTCACTCTCTCTCAAGTAAATAAATAATTTTTTTTTAAAGAAAGCAATAGCAAAAATACATATTTTTTTCCATGGTGCCTGTTAACTATAGCTTTTTTACATCCTTCCTTCCTTCGTTCATTCAGTAATCATCTGATAAATGCCTACTCTGAATCTGTATGTGAAATAAGCCAAGCCAGAAGTATTAATTAGGGGCTTTAAAATATGGTCTATTATAATAAGGCATCTGTTTACTGTAGAATCAGCTAGAGAGAGCAGGACACAGTGGTGCTTTCTTTAGAATAAAGCACTTTTGTCATCTGGCATTAAAAAGCGCTTGCTGAGTTTATCAAATCTTAGCTGTTCTGACCAAAACCCTGCTCCCCAACTCAATACCTGGGTTTCTTCATCTTTTGTCTGGCTGTAATTTGGTTCATTTTGCTGCATCCCTTGCACATTTCCCAGTGCCTATTTCTGTCCTCTTAGACTTAGATCAATACAGCTAACTTTTTTTTTTTACTTCTCTTTCATTTGACCCACTTATTTCTGTCCCAGTTCTTAATTCAGAATCTCCCTGTGACCTGTCTTGTGACTGCTCAAATGCCTCAGTTTACCCCCAAAGATCCAACATGATGAATGGCACCCACCTCTCACCACTTTGCCAGAATACTTTCCTCACAATGTCTTTGAGGCATAAAATACTAAAAATGATGATGGGGAAGAACTTGGCAGATATAAAAGAGCTATAAATATACATGCTAACTCATAAATCAATACCAATAATAAATTGTGTTCAAGTGCTATTTAATTCTTGGTGATCATCAATAAAGATATAAAAAGTTCATCCCCGACACCCTCTCTGTGGTTACCCTCTGAGCACCTGTATGCGGTTGTCTGCACCATTCCTCATCATTCTGTTTACTGTCTCCCTGATGATCTGCTTTAGTTTGATTCATCTCCTCTGGAAGCACTTCACTATGGACTATCATTTTCGGGGAAGCATCAAGGAGAGGCTGCTTTTCCTCCTGTGTCCAGTTAGGGAACTTGTCCACCAAATGCTTGCAACAGTGACGCTTGACGGGAGAGCATCTCCTTGTTATCTGGTCTCGGTTAATCCTGCACTCCCAGGAGCTGGCAGTCGGTTCTGGTTGGAGTTTAGCAGGAAGCAGCCCACCCCCTGACACCTGCCCAGCACCCTTCTCACCCCCGCGCCAGTGTCCCTCTTCTCTGCAACACCACCGTCTCAGTTCATAATTAGACTCTGCAACCTCCGGGCCCCTTCCACAGAGTGATGAGCTACTAAAAATACAGCCCTGCAGGAATACGTTCAACTTCTATTTCTGTTATTTTTTTTTAACACCAGTTTCAGATGAACAAAGCAGTTAAACAAAGGGGGAGAGAGAAGGTGCTGGGACTGCGGAGACGGAACACCGTCGCACACTTTGTTCATTTAATTACACAAAAGTCATCATTTCGCAGGAGCCCAAGGATGCTGCTCAGGAAGAGCATTCACAGATCTCTCTTCTTTTGATATTTTCCACTTAAAGCCTCTTCCAATGACCCTGAACATAAATATCTTTATTGTAATCCTGAAACCCCCTACATCTCTTGTGCTGCCGGTGAACCAGGCACCACTGCTTTTATGGTGTTGGGAAGGCTGGACATAATTGGACCGTTCTGCTAATGAGACCTACTTCCATCACTCCGCGGTCTCTCATGGCACTGAAGACAGACCTCTTAAAGCAGAAGTGAGGGTGGCGCAGGAGGAGGGCTGTGTGGAGGACTCCCAGCTATACTCAGGGTTCTCAGTCTTAGGAAGTAGATAAACAAAGCCAGAGCACATGTGTGAGGGGAAAAAACAAAACTCTTGCTTGTGTGAAAATCTGAAATCTGGAACTTTCTCCTCCTCACCCACAAGCTTGATATTTAGCAACTGCTATTTTAAAATCTGCCTTGTGACAATGCATAAATGCCTCCTTTTCTTTGGTAATATTAGGTCCCATTTATCTATTGTGTGTTGTATATCAGCTGTACTGATAAAAAGTCATACTGGATAGTCATTTAATTTGCATAAAATAATTATGAGGAGGTCTACTTTCCCCTCCTGTTTACATAAAAACACATTGGCAAGGCTTACATTGGTTCAAGAACATAGTAAAGGTCATACAACCAGTATATGGATGAGCTGGTATTTGAACCTATGAGGCCTAAGTTAAAAGCTTGAACCTTCAGCCACATGGTGCTCACTAGAAGAACTGGACATAGGAAGGCAAAGTCAATTTTATAACTAATTCACTGAATGAACATTTATGTAACTCCTGACATATGCAAGGCCCGGTGCTAGGCAGTGAGGTAGTTTAACAGGTGAATCTCATCTTTTGAACTGCTGACAGTCTGAAGTCAGAAATATATTTACACCAAGTATCTGCTGTATGGAAAAACATCTTAGTAATAGTTAGATTTACGGCGCTTGAAAGCACTTTATACTACATCTCTAGTGTCTACACTGTCTATGTTGGTGCTTGGTATATGGTTGGTGGTATTCAATAAACAGTTTAATGAACAAAGGGATAAATGAAGGAATAAGCATGTAACTAACCTAATGACTGAGTACATGAATATAATTTTCAAGTAGAAACCCAAGAGAATCTTAGGCATATGCCCAGTGGATGAGAGAAGCTTCTAAAAATCAAGAAATTGAGCAACAGCCTGGCTAGTTCAGAAATAGGAAATAATTGTGAGATCTGAATGATCTGCTAGGGAGATTGAATTGTTAAACTCTAGAAGATAAACTGGAAGCCACTGGATATTTTTTAAAATATTTTTATATTTATTTTATTGCTTTTAAGATTTTATTTATTTATTCATGATATACAGACAGAGACATACAGACATACATACAGACAGAGACATACATGATAGACACAGGCAGAGGGAGAAGCAGGCTCCATGCCAGGAGTCTGATGCAGGACTTGATCCCGGGACTCCAGGATCGTGCCCTGGGCCAAAGGCAGACGCCAAACTGCTGAGCCACCCAAGGATCCCCCCCTATATTTATTTTAAAGAGAGGAGCGTGCATGCATGTGTCAGGAGATGGACAGAGACAGAATCTTCAAGCCAACCACCCACTGAGCACAGAGCTTGAGCTCACAACCCTGAGCTGATGACTTGAGCCAAAACCAAGAGTTGGACTCTTAACCTACTGAGCCACCCAGGTGCTCCAAGGAAGTCACTGGATATTTTTAACCAGGGAGGAGAAATGATTAGATAGGCATTTTAGAAAGACCAGTGTGGCAAAAGAGAAGGAATTATAGAGGGTGTTAAGGAATGGTAGCCAGGAAATCAATCTATATTTGTAAAGTTTAAGTTGAATTGTATTTCACTGAATTAAACCAATAGAAAAAAAAACTGTAAAAAAGATATTTGCTGGGACATAGATTTTAATATCCTAATCAACTCTTTTTTTCTAATATTTAATGTGCTTAACATGGCTACCTAAAGCAATTAAAGCAACTTGTGTTATGGATCAATTATATACATAAATGCAACTTAGTGATCTTGGTTATGTTAGCCTAATTTTTTCCCGATCTATAAAATGGGTATATTGATTTCAGTGTGGCCCAGTCATGAGCTTTAAAGTACAATAATATTTATGAAAAAATTTTATAAGCTATAGAAGTGAGGGTCCTAGTTTTTATCATTATGATCACTACGATCAGTACAAAGCCCAATGTGGGTAATGAATGCTGAAGAACTATGAGCATCAGTGCTGTTGCCCCAGATTTCCGTGTCAGCAGTCTGCTGCAGAATGGTGATCATCATAGCATAATCTTCAAATCTGAAAGAAATGAGCTCAGATTTATTGAGTATCCTTGAGGCTAAACAGTGTGCAGCACACAGTGAGTGCTAAATAAATGAACTTTACCGAGGTTGTTGATATCTGAAATCGCCTCTATAGCCAAAAAAATAAAAATAAAATAAAAAATTAAAAAAAATCACCTCTATCTTCCTGTGCAAGTAGTCCTCCACCTTCCCACCTTGATTTCCCCTTCTTTGTTCCACTTCCAACTTCTGCTCTGCCATTTACCCACAAACATGAACAAAGATGGAGGAACCCTTTTAAGTATCTTTTTCAGGTTGGTTAAATGCCAAAATAGAGGCTTAATTTAAAAACCTATAAATACATATTTTAGACTTATGTGTGTAAGTATATATACACACATATATATGACAAAAAATAAGCTAACACAGAAAATTCAGTGCTACAAATTGTTGGCTGAGTCTCTCGTCAGATTTCATATATCTCTGATAATTTCTCCATCTGAAATGAAAGAATTTATTTATTTCTGTCCACTCTCTGGCACAGCCTACTGAATTCCATCATCCACCTAGTCACAAATTGATTAGGTTATACCAAACCACTGCAATTCATTTATGTGAGCCTTTATTTATTTATTTATTTTTATCTCTCAGCCCCTAGTGACACATAAAGATACATCAGCCTGTTCGCATCCTCGCTGGCACTCACTCTCTCCCTAGCTCTCTTTGGGTTGCAAGAATGATTGTATCTGTTCATAAGCCTATAAAACGGATATTTGATTTGATTTAGATGGAGACTCACTGAGCTAATTTCATTATGATTAACTATCTACTGTGAGTTTTATTCTTTTTGTGGTTCTGGACCACTGATGTAATCTGATTTGTCAGTGAACAGTCTCTGGCCATATCAGCAGGTCATTTTTGGTGAGAAAGAAGGTAAACTAAGGCTCAGTCTAGGCAGAGATGGGTTCATTAACACAATTATATGCCTACTCTGCAAACAACAGTACTAGGCACTGGAGAAAGTGAGAGGAAAAAAATTTAATGGCTTTTTTCATCAAAAAGCTCTCCACTCTAAAGGAAAGACAGATGATTGCAATGAAGGGTAGTATGTGTAATAATAAATAATAATAATAATAATAATAATAATAATAATATAAATAAGTTTTCACAGAGAAGAAATTCATTCATTCATTTATTCACTAAATATTTCATGAGTGTAACTATTTCAGATAAAATGAGTTTTTTCTCAGATATGAGATCTGGAAATACTTTGAAGACAGAGTCACACCTGAGCATTGCTTTGAAGGGTGAAGAAAACTTTACTAGTTAGACCTTGTGGTAGATAATTGGCAATTATTCCTTTCCCTGTATCCAAGACTCTTTGAAATTAGACTCTATATCTTTTCTCATGAAGCAGTAATGTCTGCTTTTTTCCTACCTTTTCCCTCTCTCCATGGATCTAAAGTGGCTCCCTTGAAATTCACTTTGGCCAAGAGAATATAGAAGAAGCACTGTTGTCCCAGTTCTTAGTTTCAACCTCAAAATACCTTGCAAACTTCTATTTTCTCTTTGGAATTCTGAGACCACCATACAAATTAAGTGTAGACTAGCTGACTGGATGATAGTGGATGATAATGGTTTAGCCATTTTAGTCACTTGAGATCATAGCTAGCCAAGTCTAGAAGCAGAGAACCTAGATGCAGAGTTGCATTAGTGATTCTAGCCAAGACCAGAAGAGCCATCCAAGTTGGTTTATTCCAAATTTCGAATACATAGAATCATGACGCAAATAAATGTTGTTTCAAATCACGAAATTTTGGAAGGTTTTGTTATGCTACAAAAACTAAATATTTAGACACCACTTTCCAGAGGGTAGGGATAGCATATGCAAGAGCACTGAGGCAGGCAGGAATCAATCAAGAGAACTTAAAAGATCTATAAGAGGTTCAATGTCCTCATTAATGTCATCCTAGCTACAAATGATGAAAATTCAATTCAAGCTAGTTTGAACCAATAAAGGAATTTATTAGCTCTAATGCCTGAGGATTGCAAGGGGTGGATCTAACTTCAGAAATAATTGGATCTAGGTGTCCAAATGATGCCATCAAGACCCTATTCATCTACATTCAATGCCACCTTTAAGTTTGTTAGCTAAATTATTAGATGGGTTCTTTTCTTGTAGTGCAGGGATCCATGGGGAAGCTTCAGGCCTCCATTGTGTCCCCAGTTAGCGGACTCCAGGATGACCCTCTCACTCTCAGAGCTCTGATTTTCTGTGCAGGAAATGAAGCAAAATTCACAAGACCATTAGGGAGAAGGAATAGTTTCCAAAATGAAAATAGGTATCCTACCACCAGAGAAAAAAGGTTGGAAGAATGACTAGTAGAGTTTAAAAAGCCTCCCTCTGTCAGTTAATCTTCCTATTTCAACCAATAGAATGCCCATCCTCCGCTGATTTATATGACAAATGAACTATAACCAGAGTTTGTTGTATCACGTAACTTAATAAATGAGGTGTGTTGTTGACCTCAGCATAGTTTGAATTATGGTGTCATGATGCCTTCTGGGATTTGGCACCATTTCTCCACATGGTGCCAGAGTTTTTCCTCCTCTTTTGCCTTTAACCTGGCTTTCCTCAAGATAGCAAGATTGACCATGGCACCTCCGAGCCTCACGTCTACAAATTATATAGAGTCCAGAGACAGAGAAAGAATCCATTTTGTCTTCCAGTTTTGCAGGTGAAGTCCTAAGATTCACCCTGTAATGATAGTCTTGGGTCTTATGTCCAACTATAAAGCAATAACTATGGCCTAGAACCATGGGGAACCAATCATGGAAGCTAGGACTAATGAGGAAGGGAGAAATAGAAGCTGACAAGGCAGATAAAAATGCTTATTATTTCCACTTACAATCAGAATTGATGCGGACTAAAACCCTGGAGAAAGGTGATAGGAGATGAAACTCAGGAGCAGGCAAGGTTGCACATAAAGGCCTTTGAAGTCGATGCTTTATAGTCTCTGGGGTCAGTCTATACATTCCTAGAATTCCTCCGAAATGCCAACACCAGGAAAGCATGGATTATAGCTCATCGTCTGTCAAAATTCATTCATTTCTTCATCCATCCATCTAGTCAGCATATCTGCTGTGGGCATCTATTACAGCCAATAGACTCTGACAACTACTGATGGCACATAGATGTATTAGATACTGCCCTGTCCCCGGGATCTCACAGTTCTATAGGGAGGCAAGTACTTAAGAAAATGTTTGCCATATATTAGCAAAAAGTGTGCAGAGAGAGCTTGCTTTATTTAGTAGGTGTTCATCTTCCTGGAAGGATGAAAGTCAACAGGACTGTAACATAAATCCTATAGTGAATAAGCCAAAAAGAGTCAGAAACGACATCAATGATTTATTGGTGAAGTCAAGATTCACCTCCTGGTTTGATTTGCATCATTTTATTGAATTTTCAAAACTCCTCAGAAAGTTGACTTTATTATTGTAACTGGTGAGGAAACTGGAGCTCAGAGAATTGACATGCCCAAAAACACTAAGGCAAAAATAAGAAATTCACTCGATCCTTACTGAATCTAAATGATGTGATTCTAATCACTACCTTACACAACATATTATGTTGGGATCTCAGATGTTCTTAGATATTCCAGTTGTACATAGTCACCTTGTCTTTAAAAATAAGGCAATAATAATTCAAATATATATGCCATAGTTGTAGCTATTCTAATGGTCTCTCCACTATTTGTGCATGTGTGAGTTTCCTGGGCTCTTGCTTTATCTTGACCTCCTTTGACTGTGAACTCTGCTTCTACTGAAATAGTTTAGGGAATATTTTCTCATCTTGTATTTTCTCATCTTGTGATCTCTCCCTGTTCGCAATGGATCAACTTAGATATGGAAGCTAATTTTTCTCCCTCTTTGATTTCTAAAAAGAGGAATGAAACAAAAACCCCAAGACAAGCTTGTATATGGGTAGATAACTTTATTGAAGAATCAAATAATAAAGGGAATTTCTATTGCAGTGCACACACACACACACAAGAACTTAAAAATTGAATTATCCTGTTTCTGAAAATCCACTAGTTTTTTCTGCTTGTCGGTGTTCATCATCATAGCATATTTCTTGGTTTCCCTTTGTCTCATTTCCTCTCTGTATCCCTTTCCATTTTGACTTTCACATCATACTTTCTGTCCAGATTAGTTTACCTACTTCTTGGTTTCCTAGACTCCTAAAACCCTGTATCTTCAAGACAGCATCAACCACACCAGGGAGCTTTCCAGTGTATTTTCCTAAACAAAGGCAATCTTCACTTTAAGAGGATTTCTAATGCTGCTCTAAAAAATATTGATGGGGTGCCTGGTGGCTGAGTTAAGCATCCAACTCTTGGTTTCTGCCCTTATCATGATCTCAGGGTCATGAGTTTGAGTCCTGCATCAGGCTCCACACTCAGTGTGGAGTCTGCTTGAGTTTCTTTCACTCTCCATTTTCCCCTGCCCCCACTTCTCTCCCCACCCATGCTCTTTCTAATATAAAATAAGTAAAATCTTAAAAAAAATGAAAATATTGTTACACTCCTGTGATCCTGTCCCCAAGGCCCAGATTAAGTAGCATGCTCCAGACATATGGAGGCAGGATGGGAAGTGGTACCCTGGCACAGTGAGACAGGTTTTAAGTCTAAAGTTCATAAAATCAGTGAGTGGAACATTTCCTCTGAGCCTTGTAATAGTGTATCCTAGATATATGTTAATAGATCAAAATTCTCTATCTGATATTATCTGGTGGTGATCTCTTGCAGGGGGTAGGGACAAGTTCCTGTCTGATTGAGTCTATATATAATATAGAATCTGGTGCAATTATTGTATGCTTGACAACTTTTATCAGATCGAAGTGAATTTAACCAAGTAAGATAAACCTGCAAAATCAAATGAGAGTTAGATGATTGATTTTTTGTCTCTTATTTTTTGGTTAATTTATTATGCTCCCCCTCCAAATTTATCAGAGAATTTTCAATTCTTGCTTACGTATGTTTTGCAAAAGAAACAAACCAGCAATAAAAGGTTTTATGTTTTCTCTAGCAAACATAATAGAAGTGGGTATGTCAGAATTAGAGTCATAGTACCATCAATTAAACTATTCTTCTTCACCTAGTCTTTCCAGTTCTGAAGGGACAGCATCCATGCAGTTTTAATATGGGAGACTTTTTCTTTTAAAGGTGTTTGTGAATTAGAAACAAAACAACAAAAAGAATAATCACAGTAAAATACTACTTCACATGTATTAGAGTGACTATTATAAAAAAAAAAAAAAAGCAAAAAACAAAACAAAAACCCAGAAGATAACAAGTATTGGTAAGGATGTAGAGAAATAAGATGCCTCAGGCATTGTTGGTGGGAATGAAAAAGCATACAACCTCTGTAGAGTATGGTGGTTCCTCATAAAGTTAAACATAGAATTGCTTTATGATTCAGCAATACCACTTCTGTGAAAGAATGAAAACAAGGACTCGAACAGATATTTGCACACCTGTGTTCATAAGAGAATTATTTGCAATAGCCAAAAGGTAGACATAACTGGGATGCCCATTGGTGTATAAATAAAGACACAAAATATAGTATATTCATACAGAGGAATATCAATTGCCCTTAAAAATTAATTGCATTCTGGGGGCACTTGGGTAACTGAGTCAGTTAAGCACCTGCCTTTGGGTTAGGTCATGACCCCAGGGTCCTGGAATCAAGCCTCACGTTGGGCTCCCTGCTCAGCAGGAAGCCTGCCTCTCCCTCTCCCTTTGCCACTCCTTCTTGTTCTCTGACTCCCAAATAAATAAATAAATAAATAAAATATTTTTAAAGATTATATTCTGATGCATTCTACAACATGGAGGAACCTAGAAAAAAAAAACGTGCTCATTGAATTCAGACATAATGATTCAATTTCTATGAGGTCCCTAAAATAGTCAAATTTGTGGAGAAAGAATGTATAACAGTGGTTACCAGGGGCTGAGGGCAGGAGAGAATGGGAAGTTACTGTTGAAAGGGTATAGTTTCCATTTGGATGAAAGAGAAGTTCTTGAGATGGATGGTAGTGATGGTTATACAACAATGTCAGTGCACTTAGTGCCACTGAGTTGTACACTCTGGTTAAAATGGTAAATTTTATATTATAATTAATAATAATAAGACAATAATAATTAATAACAGCACAACATAATAACATTATGTTAATAATAAGGCAATAAATAATCATCATTAGAGCTGTTTATTTAGTCACTTCTATAAGTAAAGCATTGCATCAAATGCCCGATGATTTTGACATCAAAATGTCACACATACCACAATCCTACAAGGTGGGTATATCAAGCATGGTTCAGTCAGACCAATTTGAAACCATGCCAGTTACTTCACAACAGATAGAATTTATTTATTTTTAAAAGATTTTTATTTATGTATTCATGAGCGACACAAGGAGAGGTAGAGACACAGGCAGAGGTAGAGAAGCAGGCTCCCTCCGGGGAGCCCCACATGGGACTGGATCCCAGGACCTCTGGGATCACAACCTAAGCAGAAGACAGACGCTCAACCACTGAGCCACCCAAGTGTCCCAAACAGATAGAATTTAATATGAAAGATTGTTTGCTGGAGGACAGAAGAGAGAAAGGGGGATGGGAAGTTAAATAAGATTGAGGTATCTCTCCCTGGGCAAGTGCAAAAGGAAAGAAGTTAGAATTCTTAAAACTAAACAGCTTGGCATAGGGGCTCCACAAAGCTGGGAATCAGGCCGCTGAAGAGGAGTCACAGACAGGCAGGGGCTGGTATCTCCAGACATGTGGTGCGGCTGTTTCTCAGGGTGTTGGAAAACTGCAAACCAGACCCAGCTTCTGCTATAGGAACATGTTGTAGCCAGAGTGAATAAGGGGTGCTGAGCGAGACTGGCAGGAGTAAGAACTACGTAGGATGGACTGTGTCTTCTCTTCCACCTCTTGTCTCGATGCCTCTCCCAGCATCTCCTCCTCCAGATGGCAGAGAAAATATTTTCCACAGTAAAGAATGGTAAGTTAGAGCTGAGAGACTGCAGCTTAATAATTCATATAGTTTGTATAATTATCCTTATTTTGCAAAGGATAAAACCATGATTTGTGGAGACTGGATGGGTCGGACAGGTGACACAGTTGGTGGAAGAGCCAAGTATGTGAACTCAGCTTTTCTTCAGTAAAGAGTGTATCTTTCCCAATGTACCATTTCATTTTATTGGTGAGTTTGCTCATTGGTTATTCAAAGAGAAATTCTATTTCTGAAAGTTTCCCCAGTGTCAAGCCCCGAACTCCATGCTAGCAAGGCAAAAATTAATAAAGTATGGATGAGAGACTCCTAACTCTGGGAAACAAAGGGTTGCGGAAGGGGAGGTGGACGGGGGGATGGGGTTACTGGGTGATGACACTGAGGGGGGCTCTTGATGGGATGAGCACTGGGTGTTATACTGTATGTTGGCAAATTGAATTCAAATAAAATATTTTTTTTAAGAAACAAGTATGGATGAGTCCCAGCTTACAGTCAAATCATGGATTCAGAGAGTGGCCAGAGGACCCTCGCCAGGTGGCAGATGTTAAAACAGAGGTAGATGGTATACATTGGAGGACACGGGAGCATTTTACGTAGGAGGATAAGGGAGGTGTCCAGGAAAGCATCTTGAGTTGGTGACCCTGGAGCACGTATCGCGGCAATGAAGGAAACAACAGGCATTTCCTTAGTAAGGATGGTAGCGTGACGAAGTCTCGTTAAGTGATCCCAGCCCCTACACTCCTCCAAGATGAAGCCTATTAACTGAGCAGAGTGCAGGCCCCAGTCTGTGAAGCTTCCCTACAAGCCTGGATGCTTCTCCATTTTCCACAAGCCACAAGCCAAAGAGAGGTTGACCTTTCTACAGAAATGGACAGGGATTAGAGGTCAGGGATTTTGTGTAAGTGGGCCATCTTTGAAGTCCTTAAGTTTCAACAGATAAAAAGAGATGCTCATAGGCCTATCTTCTGGGCCCTGCCTTTGATTCTCAGACAAGAATATAAGAAATAAGATCATTGTGTCAGAACACAAATTCTTATTTCCAGGAACTTCCAAAGAGACTGATTTCTCCCTGTATTTTAAGGCAGAGCGAGGAAACCTATCTTCTTACTAGCCTCTGCTTATTTATAGCATTGATTGACAATGACTCACAGAACTCTCTCTGCTTCGTTTCTTTTTTTTTTTCTTTCTCACTGTAATGTTAAGAGGAAGTGCTATTTACTTAGTACTGACTGTGTAGGATTCTATGCTAAGGGCTTTGCACATAGTAGCTCAACTAATTCTCACAAAAACTTAATAAGGAAGAAAATAAGGCTCAGAGAAGACAAGTAACCTGACCAAAGTCACACAGCTAAGAGAACGCAGATCTAATACCAGTGCACAGACCTCACAAGGGAGGGAGATAGCCTTTCACAGATAGTATCCAAAAATAATTATACGTGGAATAGTTAGTCAAAGGTAAACTGGAATAGTTTGCCACCAAAATAATGTCATTTGAGAAATAAAAATATTCGGACACGAATATATTTTTCATCAGTGTTTGCCTGTGCTTGAATTCCCAACTATTTTAAGCAATTCAATCAGCACATATTTTGTGTCTATTGTGTATATGGCATTGCTGTTGGCATTAGAGATACCAAAAAAAAATCGGTTAAAAACAGCCCCTATTATCCCGAAACTCAATCTAACTTGCCAGTTATTTTGATCCTCAGAGCCAACCAGAGGAATGGACACACTTGAACCCCACACTTGTCCGAGAAACACGATCCTTTTCATAGACTAAAAGGAGGGAGCTTCCTTAAGAGCATGAAAGGATCTTCAAAAATTCCCTTCCTCCTCCTCCTGGGCTTAGTTCTTGTCTGTCTTTCACACCTGATATAACAGGAGGCGAGGTACGGGTGTGGCTCCTGTTGGGGAGATGCTTTAGCTCTGGACTGGTAGGGGCATTGGCAGGACCAGTGTGTAGGACTGGGTGTGGCCTGTCGGGGAGAGGAAAGGAGGCTCCTGATATCTTCATGGCGTACTAGCTACCTTACCAGCAAGGAGGCGGAAACCACTTAACCCGGATTAAAGAATAAGGATTTGCTAGTGTACCCTGTGTACCGTCTCTAGGATCTCCACCCTAGATGACTGGTGTGCTGCTGGGCCCCAGGTATAGGCAACGCAGGGAAACCTTCCTGTTCTTTTCAAGCTCCCATTTTCCATGTGAGTTTGAGATGCAGAGAAATTAAGAGGCCATTCAAAGATCACAGTCAGCTCAGGATGAAACCCCATGTTCCCCACCTCCAAAAGCAACGTTCCTTCCTGCCTTTTCAATACTCTAATACAAAGGACCACCCCTTAGATTCCCCCCCTTGACACAGAAGGTGCATTTATATAAGCATTAAAAAGTGGTATCTGCAGAGTCCACACCAATCCATCTTTCAAATCTTGCTTTTCATGGCGTTATTATGGGAGCACACTTCGTGAAGCGCTCTCTGTAGATGCTATTACCCCGCACGGCAGCTTTGGAAAGTGGGCTGAAGAAGCTGTGAGTTTGTGCAACAGCACATGTTAACATGAGTTATAATATGTCAGGGGCCCCGTGTTAACGATCAGAGAACCTATTCAGCTCCTTTAAGGTTAATCAACTCAGCATTTGTGCCAGGTGTAATGTCTAATTAAAATGATGAACGGGTGGAGAATGCCTCCAGGCAGAGGGAGGAGATGGCACAAAGAGGGAGCACCCGTGCCATATTGGTTTGGAAAATCAATAAGAGGAGCTCATTTTATCCCAGTGTTATCTGTGCATTTGCCATTCAGTGGCTCATTTGAAAAAGTGCCAACTGGCTGATGAGTAGGCTCAGCAGTGCTGTGTTTTTCAGCACTTAAGGATGCTCTGGTTAGAGGAGGCTCAGGGTGGCCCGGGATGTCTCTGGAGGGACCAGAGAGAGGGAATTGTGCTCAAGCTGACCCAGGAAGCCATATCGTGGCTTCCACTTTGAATGAGCGGATCTGAGAGGTGGGAGGAAGCTAGTGAAAAGAGCCACCAGAAGAAGACTAGGGAAATGCGAGTTGGAGTCTCAGTTCTGCTAGTAAAAAGATTCTTAACCTCCGGGAAGTATTTTCAGCCCTCATTTTCATCATCTGCACATGTACATAATCATAACATTAGCTGCCTCTTCTAACTGTGTAAGTTTGTTGTGAGCATGGGAATAATTTTCGACTGTGACAATTACATAATAATATATTTTTTAAAATATAAATAGGTACCTGTACCTCCTCTATGCCTCTATTTGTATGTGTTAATTTATTTCATAAACATTTATTGAACATCTACTATGTGCTGAACCCTCTTCTAAGCACCAAGGAAGCAGCAAGAAATAGACCCTGTGACTGTTTCAAGGAAGTTGAATGTCTAATGGCAGAGAAAGTATCTCACAGATACTTGATGATGGTCTAGTTATGTTTAGTCAGATTTTTGACTCCTTTTCCAACTCTAGGAAAACTGGAGGGTCAGGTGTAGGAAGAAAGTAGTGGGGGGTCACTCAGTTTTTGCAAGGTACTTTTAATTTATTAAGATCAAATGTTGGAGACCATCCTTGTTTTCTTAGAATGTGATTCATAAGTAAACCTTGGAAAAATATGGAATTGTTTATCACTCACCTTGAAGTCCTGGGTGGACATGATCTTTTATTTCTGTTCACAGCTCACTGAAAGTACTTTTTAAAAAGCCCATCAATAATTTGAGAATGGCAGATATAAAGGGATTATATGATTTTTTTTCTTTTTTGGGATTGGTTCTCTAATCTCAACTTAAAAATTTCTTCACGGGACGTCATTAAATCATGAGATTGCTCACACCACAGCTAGAGACCCATGGGGGCCTATAGTTTATTGATTTCCTTGTCTAGCATTTAATACTTTCATCATGGGACTTTCATTAGACACTTAATATTTATCCATTGTTTCACTATGAGATTTATGAGATTATGAGAGATAAAAATGAACCAAGAAGACACCTTCATTTGGCTTATGGAGTTCGAGGAACAAAACTATTTTAAGTGTCGTGTGGCAAATTGTTATCTGTTTATAGTCTGGGATAAAAGATACCTGACATTATGGCACCGGGGAAGTGACTCAGAAGAAGTGAATATTTACAGATGTATAGTTCTCAAAAGAAATCACTTAGAGTGTCCCTGAAAATTAGTGGATCTTAGACTCCAAATGCTAGAGTAGGATTCTAATCTCTTTCCTTTAACCTAAACTTTGTTCAAGATTCTGTGACACTGCAGTTATTGACAGCTATTATGAAGAAAAAGAATAGATAAGTGGCTCATTGTAAGAAAACATGTCATTAGTCTTTAGAAGGGAAAAAAGGAGAAATCTAAGGAAAATGGTATGGACTTTTGCAGGTCAGAACTTGCATTCTTATGAAGAATAGATAAAACTATGCAACAAGAGACACTAAGTTAATTTAACTTTTAAGAAAATGTGTGTGTTTGTGTGTGTGTGTGTGTGTGTGTGTGTGTGTGTGTGTGATAGGTTTATGTAGGAAAGGAAGGAGAACCTAGCATGACTACACATTGGAGTAGTGAGCACTATGTAATTAAAGAATACATGACTTTCTCTTTCCATGTGTTGCACCTGATATTTTTTTCTACACTGATTAAAGAACTTGTGTGAGAATGATTCTAGTAAAAGTACCTAATTAATAAGGCTTTGGACATAAGGTGTGTGGGGGGGTGAAATTTATTGCTGGTGGGAGGAATCTAAGGTAAAAGTTGACTAAGAATTCTTGAACACTTGATTGAATACCTCACTCTGTCCTTGATGTTAAAACGCTTATTCAAGAAAGTATATTATCTAGTTGGGCTTTAAGAGGTGAGAAGTGTAAAAATAAACAGAGAAGGAAAAGGAGGGAAAGGAGGAAGATACAACCACTACCAGTATTACAACAAGTAAAAACACTGAGACGTGACAATAAGCCTTATCAAGTGCCCACTACGTATCAGACACCATAAATGGTATCCCAGTTGATTCTCTAAACCCCTTTATGATGTGGGTGGTCCCCCCTTGTATAGACGAGGATTACACATCACCACAGCTCCAGCACAGTCTCAACGGCAGTAACTACCACGACGTTTAGAATTGTGAGTTGGAATTTGGGAGGCTACGGCGGCATGTTCTGTTGACCTCTGAACTTCCTTTGAGAGCGAAGATAACTCATTTAAACCATTGCCTCGTGGAATATCTTTGATTCTGTTTTATTCTATAGAACACAACGGGTATTAGGACGGTGATTCTCAGACCTGATTCTATAAGCACTTGAGAAATCTTAAGTGATCCATCTTAATTTTACCATAAAATTGTCTTATGTTTTTTTTTAAATACACACCACCTCTCACTTGAAGAAAATGAAAGTGTTGCAAGCATACAGAGATGAAATGTGTCCTATTATCAAATAGCAAACTTCATTGCATGAATGATGTAGAGAAGAGAGAACTAGTATCTTGGCATCAGATAAACTTGATGGCTTTTTACCATATCACCTATAAACCATGTGATTTAGGGTCTTTGTAACACTGCTTTGAGACTTCTGTATTTTAACTATTAAATTAGAATAAATCATAGCTGACCTGATGTGCCATAGATTTTCTGAAAGAATCAAATGAAGCAAAAACATATACAGAATATCTCTGTTAGCTGGAAAACTTGAGTTTTGGGGGGACTGGCTTTCCTCAGCGCCCTGGAAGAGTCCAAGAAAAATTACAAGGTACAGTCACTACCTTCAATTTCCTATCAGCCAAGATTAATAAAAATAACAATAAATTAGAAGGAATCTGTAATAACTTGTGAATTTTGAGAGGGCAGAGAAAGCAATGATTAACTCCAACAGACGTATATATATCAGAGGTGGCTTCAGATGAAATACATCATTTTGATGTGCCCAAGGCTGAAGACTAAGGAGGAGCCCAGTACAGATTTGTGAGTCATTTATGGCTTGAGGAAGAATAAAAACAAGACTTGAAGAGTGTGGACACTCACAGAATTAGCAATTGTGGAGATCTGATCTTGATACCTGGCATAAGTATGGTTTGACTGAAAAAATGCCTGGTATTTTACAAATCTGAGATTAAATTAAAATTAATCTAATTTCAGGCACTACCTTTTCATGCTGGGGTCATCCTGGCCCTTGGACCTACTAAGAAGGACATGGTGTTTAGAAGTTATCAAGGTGGGCGTTCTCTGTATCTTTGGACCCTATTTTCAAAATTGGAGACAATAGTGTCTTTTCTGATTGTGTGTCTGAGGCAAAGTCAGTGGCAGTGAATAGAGAAGCAGTGTCATTCCTTCTAATTGTATATTTCCTTTTGTTAAAGCTTCAAAGCAAATGACATGAAAAATCCTCTTTAATGGTGATGAGCAGATTTTTCCATTTGTAGATGATGACCACATGCATCGATAGCAAGACCATTCTTTATTTATGCTCAGCCGAGTTCTGCAAATAGAGAAATCGGCTAATTATCTACCAATTTTCATTCTTTATCTCCATAGAATTTTAATGAACAGGAATTGCCATTTACTCATTCATATTTGTGAAGAGGGAACAATCTTCGCCTTTGGTGATTTCTCTCACTGTAGTTCTTGAGACCTATAGTATTCAGAGAAATAAAATTCTGGCTCGTCATCTCCCCATCACTCACCAGTCTTTTCTGCTGCCCTCCTGACCACTATCTTCTGCATCAGGCTTTTTGTTCTGAATTTTGAGGACAAGGTAGAGATATTTTGAAAATTTCCCTTGTGTTGTCTACATAGACCTGCCTTTCTGCGAAGATATGGCTTGGGTTTAATTGGTTTGTATTCCACACAAAGCAATCAAATCAAATCAACAAATACCCATTGAGGGTAACTATTACAAGGCAATAAGCTTGACAAAATGCCCCTTTTCTAATTTCTGGCCCGAATTCCATAGACCCTAGAAATGTTTGGCACAGAGGTGCAACTTCTCTGCTGCTAAATGATCATCATCATTAGTAGTAACAAGAGTTTATTATTGCACCAAATTGTCTCCTAGAATCTGTCTACTTCTCCATTCCACCCACTACTATCTTCATTCAGGCCATATATCATCTGGCCCAGACAATACAAGTACTTCTATCTGGTCTCCCTGCTCCCCTTCAATCCATTCTGTGTTGGCCAAAATATTTATTTTAAAGCACACATCTTATTTTGCCCTCTTCTACACCATAAATTAAGGCAATACATAGTTTTAGTTTAGAGAGTAAGAATAATTTGGGGGACCACTAATGAAGGTTTCAATTATTTTCATTATAATGGAGCTCAGGCATAAATCTAGACATATACTTCTTAAAATAATAGTGCTTTTGCAGCTGTACCGCCAAATCAAATTTATAAATGAAATACAAACGTAGTGAAACCAAAAAGAAAAACAAATGCCAAATATGGTCATTGTTCTTCTAAAATTGTATCAATATAGGATTTACCTCAGAGCACCTGGGTGGCACAGTGGTTAAGCATCTGACTCTTGATTTTGACTTAGGTCATGATCTCAGGGTTGTGAGATCGAGGCCTATGTTGGTCAGGCTCTATGCTCAGTGCACAGACTCTGCCTAAGACTCTCTCCTTCTGCCGCTCCTCCTGGGCTTGCTCTCTCTCTCTCTCTCTATCTCTTTCCAATAAATAAATGAATCTTTATATATAGGATTTATCAGAAGGATGTGTTTGTCTGATAACTTGTACTTTGTCCATATAAATTTAATTTTTTAAGATTTTGATTATAATAGATCATCATTTGAGTCTTCGTCATTATTGTTAGACTTTTCTCCTTTTTAGTCCTAGTATTATTTTCAATATCCAGTCATATCGATTTATCAAATCAAAGTAATAGAATCCCCCAAATTTTTATACAATTAATAATGCTTAAGGAAAAAAAAACTTATCTCACATTTACTATATTACTATTAATGAAATGCTGATACATATAAAGAGAAGTTCTGATTATACAGCTTTTGAAAATGTGACCATCACTCTAAGCAAACCTTTTTAATTCAATATGACCGGACCACAATTCAAAATGGGATAGCTCAATTTTACCTTGCCTTGTTTCTCTTTTTTCAAAATATTCAAAATTCCTGTTTTTCTACAGCATGTCATATCATCATTTACCCCTAACTTTGCACAAATGGAACAATAAGATACAGGCATAGAGATAGTTTGGTGGTAGTTGGTTATAAGATGATTACATAAGTAATTCACAGTATAATTGTCATTGAATTGTACACAAATATTTCAAAAAATAATTCTCATAGATAGCTTACATAATTTCATGAAGGAGTTGATAACATATAATTTTCTGGTAAACTTTCAAATCTTTAAGCAACCCTCAACTCACATTTTTGTCTCCTGTGCACTGTTTCCTAGATAAGCCTCGATATCTCTGCTCAATCTGGTTTCCCTGTCTCTCAGTGTCCTCCTTTATATTCCACATCCCTCTCATCTCTCAAGAAGTTGAGGGGTATCCTAATCCCTATACAAACCTTCCTCCTACCATATTTCTCTAATTTTTAAAATATCCACCCAAAGGTTCCCCCCTCCCAAAAGTGTTTTGTTTCTTGCATATAGTCTTGTCTCTTTGCTCTCTTTCTGTCTCTATGCCAACTCCTCACCTTTACTTCAGAACTTAAGTTCTTTAAAGTTAAGGTGCAGCAATCCAGCACAGGGCCCAGCAATAAATCAGTAGTCAAGGATTAGAATGAAATGAAATGGAATGAGATGGGATGCCATGATATGAGGTTTGATAAGATGAGAAGAAAGAGCTATTAAGCCAATGCTGGGACCACAAAGAAACTCTGAGAGGAAAGGGCCCATGATTCTGTCTTAGTCAAAACTCTATCCTCAATCCCACAAAGTGTCTGCCATATAGTTGACACTCAATAAATGTTACTTGAAACTTAAAGCAAGGTTACTCTTTTTGGGAATGGAGTGGGAGATTTCTAGTCATCTTCTTTTCTTCTTCTTTCCTTAATGCCCTCTGGAGTGGTTTAGGTCAATGTCTAATGTTCAACAGAATGTGTTTTGGGGCAAAAAATAAATAAATAAAACCCATTATCTCAATTTTATCATTCCTCATTTACAATGCGGGCATAATAATGAGCAACCAGCAAGATTGTTGTAAGGATGAACTAAGACGAGATAATGCACGTGAGCACAAGTTTTAACCTCTAAACATGGTTACCAGCCCTTGTCATCTATAGAAGTATAGAATATGGCAGTGACCCAAATTCTCCTTAGAGAGCTGGTCTAGAATCCTAAACTCACTGGTCTGAGCCAAATTTGATTGCTATAATAGGTAATAAAAACATTAGTAGTCTTTCTTGTGGACTCTGGCTCAATAAAACCAGCCAAGTCCAGATATATCCAAAACCAAGTCACCCCCCACCCAATTACCAAATACTAGTTAAATTTGCTTCTAAAGCTCCTGTCTCCACTTCCCATAGATCTCTCCAGACCCACCAGCTCCCAGGTAATATATTTCACCTCTCACAACCTTATTTACAGACCCTTGAAAGAAATCACACATATGCCTGATGCTGTTGAGTTGGGAGTACAGTTAGAAATAGTTTTGAAACTGCTTATTCTGGAATCTCCAAATCTTGGGTGTTTGCAGTGGTTGGAATAGTGCTGAAGTTGAGAAGAGAAAGGAGACGAAAGTGTAGAAAGATGGGATCTATTTTTAAAGGCTTAAGAACAATGATTTTAATAGTAACCTCCCTCTCTGCTACTTTTATTTAAATAAATGATGCAATTAAATGAGAAGTTGTAGGGCCAGGGCTTTAAAATTTCCAGGTCCTGGGCTAGAGACTTGAGTCCAAAATCTTGCATCAACACTACTGTGGATGTTCTGATACAAGTGACTTAATTCTCTAAGTAGTGGTTTCCTTATGGGCAAAATACTTGCCTCCCAGGGTTGTCATGAGGTTTAAGTCATACAGAGTCTCTGCAGTTATTAGAGCCTTGCATAGATCTTGAGAGCATTGCATTGCTATATGGCCAAGCTCTGGAAGTTCACAATCTATACTTTTTAAAATTATAATCCCATCCTTGATGTTCCTGGCCATGAACTGGATGTGTGTGTGTGCATGTACGTGTGTGAATTAACATAACACTTTATTAGGACAAGTAGCCTATCATCATCTCCTTTCTTTGTCTCCATCGAAACAGGTTAGTAAAATGATTAAGAGCCTAGACTCTGGATCCAGTTGCACAGGTTTTCAATCCTAGCTCCACTACTCACTGTATATATCATGTTGAGCAAGTTAAATAATGTCTCTGACCCCTGCTTATTCATGTGTAAAATGAGAACGATATTGATACCTCCACTGTAGGGTTTTTAGTAAGGCTTCAATGAGTTATTATATGTAAATGCTAGAGAAGTCCCCAGCACATGGAACATGCATATGCATTAGTTATTACTATTGATAATTTTATCATTTTATTGTTTAGTTACATGTTGATTATAAAACACATCTACTATCAGTGTTTCTAAATATGTCTTAAGTTCATTAATTACATATATCATGTCATTTAAGCCTCATCGATCAAATGTGGGAGGTATTTTTCCTATTATACAGTTGAAGGAAGTAAGGCTCATAGATATAATTAACTTTCCAAGATCCAAGATCCAACTTTCCAAGATCCAAGATTAGTGACAGAAATGGGGGTTAATCCTGATCTCGGTAACTCCAAACTTCACTCCAGTATCTCAGTAAGGAGCATGGAAAATGGTCTATATTTACAGATCACTTGAGAAGTTACTTTTTTTTATACTGCCTTCCTGACTCTTTTCCACCCATGGTGGGAAAAAATATCCATTCCCTTATGGTCCCATATATTTCCATACTTTGTTGCCTTTTAATGCAGTCCACGGCTCACCGTAGACTCTAAAGGGACAGACCTATAAAGGAAAATACCACTAAGTACGGTTACACTTTGTGGGACACCTATGACATTCCAGGCTTAGTACTTAAAAGTTTACAGCCTTTCTCTCATCCATACCACAGGACGATTCTGTACAATGGTGTGATTACTGCATTTTCACAGGTAAAAATCCAGAGATTAAGTGTTTTCCCCAGGCACTCCTGCTGATAAATAGCAGAATTTGGATTTAAAGAGGCTGGTGGCCTATACTTTTTATTTTTTTTTAGGGTAGCATAGGCGTCAGTATTTCTTTTTTTTTTTTTTAAATAAATTAATTTTTTATTGGTGTTCAATTTACCAACATACAGAATAACACCCAGTGCTCATCCCGTCAAGTGTCCCCCTCAGTGCCCGTCACCCATTCACCCCCACCCCCCGCCCTCCTTTCCCTCGACCACCCCTAGTTCATTTCCCAGAGTTAGGAGTCTTCATGTTCTGTCTCTCTTTCTGATATTTCCCACACATTTCCTCTCCCTTCCCTTACATTCCCTTTCACTATTATTTATATTCCCCAAGTGAATGAAAACATACAATGTTTGTCCTTCTCCGATTGACTTACTTCACTCAGCATAATACCCTCCAGTTCCATCCACGTCGAAGCAAATGGTGGGTATTTGTCGTTTCTAATGGCTGAGGAATATTCCATTGTATCCATAGACCACAGCTTCTTTATCCATCATCTTTCGATGGACACCGAGGCTCCTTCCATAGTGTGGCTATTGTGGACATTGCTGCTAGAAACATCGGGTTGCAGGTGTCCCGGCGTTTCATTGCATCTGAATCTTTGGGGTAAATCCCCAGCAGTGCAATTGCTGGGTCATAGGGCAGGTCTATTTTTAACTCTTTGAGGAACCTCCACACAGTTTTCCAGAGTGGCTGCACCAATTCACATTCGGGTGGCCTATACTTAACTATATCTTACCCTGAAGAATTGGACAAACAATATCAAGACTGATATTGAAACTTTAGCTCATTTTATCAAAGATTTGGGAGAAAATGTAACAGTCCACATACCAGCAGGTGGGTGATCAATTTGGGTAGCCTCTCTCTCCTTCTCTCTCTCTCTCTCTCTCTCTCTCTCTCTCTCTCTCTGTTTTCCCTTTCTCTTCCCTTCTCCCTCCCTGCACACTTCTCCCTCTCTCCTCTCTCTCCTTTTCTCCTCCCACCCTCCCTCTCCCCTCCCCTCTTCCTCCTACCCTCCCTCTCTCCCTCCCTCCCTCTCTTTCTTTCACTGACTCCAGCTTGCCATGGACAAAATAGAAATAATTAAGTGTCAATAACTAAAGTTTATTCCTGGCAAACAGCTGATGAGTATTTTCAGAGGCTCCTGTTTTTTTACCTTTACTGCCCTAGACAATGACGGAATCTTGTTGAAAGCTCTTTAAGCTGAAATTAATTTATGCTCGACAGTGATTAAAAGAGAAAGTGAGAAGGGGATGGAAATTAACAAATCCATCTTTATTGCTGAGATCCCATTATGATTATAAGGAGAGGGAAAAATCGACATGGCGGGTGCCAGCTGCAATCTCGTAAGGAGTTTAAACAGCCCATCCTGCTTAGGAAATGTCCTTGGGTGGACAGATTTATCTGTCACAGAGGCTCTCTGAGAGGGGATTATTTATCAAGGATTGGATGGCTGAGATCCTTGGATTTGCTTTTGGAATAAGGTTCCAGAGAGATAGCAGCCAGAAGGACAGGCCAGGAGCTTGACAGATGAGGCCTCTTGACAAGTAGATCCTGCAGGTGCTTCCAAGAACAGAGATGGCTGAATTGTCATGCTCTGGGTTCCTGTTGGGCCAGTTTCATTGGCATATGCCTGTAAGAGCTGATATACTTGCAATTTATCATGTGTTTCCTTGTTTGGCGCTGAGGCCAAGGACCTTGTTTTGGACCTTTTAGGCTCCACATAGCTCTTTGGGCTGTCATCATAATGAGACTAAGCAAACACTGAAGAAGACATTACCACCATTTTCCCATTCAGGCTGCAAAAATAATACCTGCTTAGTATCTTCTATGCACCATGCTCAGTACCGGACAAAGGAGATAAAGATTTTAAGCAACACAACACCTCTGTCCTCCTGGAGCTGACTAGAGAGAATAAGCCTTATTTCCCCCCTAAAATTAAAATCAGAACTCTGCCAAGGACAATCCTAGGCTCATGCCATTTTTGAGAGAACTAATATGTGCTGAGAACTTTCTATGTGCCAAACATTTGACACATGATGTCTCATTTAATACTGGAAACAATCAAAGTATTTTTTTTTTTCTGATCTAACAGATACAAGCATGGAGGCTCAGAGAGGAACTTCTGTCCCCTTAGGGCACAGAAATACTACAGATGGCACCAAATAATCTCCACCTACAGCAAGGGCTGGGCTCTTCTCCACTGCCCTCACCACATGAAAGACATGATGTTGAAGTAAGAGCATGACTATAAGAAGCCCGAGTGTAGATTTGGTCAACATCGTACTGACTTTGTGGCCCTGGGAAAATCATATCTGCCAATGTATTGATTTTCTCTTCTGAAGAAAAAGGGATGATCCCCTGTCCTTTCTGTTTCATGGGTTAATCTGAGGCTCGGAGAAGACAACATACCCAAAGATGATTTGCAAATGTAAGCTATTATCCTTACACAGTCCAGCCTTTTCTAATAAATGGACTTCCTTCATAATTGGGCGTTAATCATTTATATTTAAAAAGAATGAAACACACAATGTTATATCACCTCATGTAACTAAGAGGACAGATGTGTAAGGTATGACTCCTCCAATTTGCTTTAATTATCATCGGACATATACTCAGGAGGAAAATTGCTTTCTTTCAAAGCAGACAAAAACATAGTGAGTCGACCATCTGAAAATGTTAACAATAAAGATAATAATAAAATCATCTTTTCTTTGATTTTTACTGAATCCCATGGAAATCAGTATTCATATAAAGAGCAAACTGACAGCTTACTCAGTCCTTGAGGGGTGATGTTGTCAACCTTATAGGAGCTGCCTCAGAAGAAACTTTAGGGGATCAGAGTTGGGACGATGGAGGTAACCAACTTCCCTAATGCCTTTAGGGAAGTCATTTCATTTCTCTGGATCTCAACTGGGGAGTATTTTCTACTTCTGTCTTTTCCCCTTCCTTCAAAATCCAAATCCTCTTAAATTCTTCGAATTCTTATTCAGAGTGAGAGAGCTCGACCAGAAACCTACCCAGCTCTTCTAGGGCTGCTTCTCACGTTAGTGTAGGAGGCAGGAATTATCCTGGAAGAGACTATTCATGTAGATTTAAGTACACAGTGACCCTTCCTATGGGTGACCATGGTTCAAACAAGGTTTTGGGGTTTGAATCAGATCAGAAATTCCTCTTTCCTTAGCGGGAATTTGGCAAGATGACCACGGGCTGAATTTGCATGGCTTAGGGAGAAGAAATGTAACATTAGCTCCTCTGCAAGGTTATGACTATTTCCCACACCTGGGCAAACACCTTCAGTGGGTCCACAGGGCAATATTCCCCCCATGCTGTGTTTCACAGAATATGAATTTCACAAAACATTACAGTCATTACTTTTGAAAAAGGATTCTGTGGGGTAAAATGTGTTTGAAATGTACTGACTTAAACAGTTTACCAGGTTTCTTTATTTCAGAACTTCACAGAGTTCTTTTTTTTTTTAATTTTATTTATTTATTCATGAGAGACACACAGAGAGAGAGAGAGAGAGAGGCAGAGACACAGGCAGAGGGAGAAGCAAGCTCCATGCAAGGAGCCCGATGTGAGACTCGATCCCGGGTCTCCAGGGTCACACCCTGAGCTGAAGGCAGATACTCAACTGCTGAGCCCCTCAGGTGTCCCCTCACAGAGTCGTGGATCCACTGGTATGCATTATGAGCCTCTAAGAGGGGATGCAACATATAGAATATTCAAATATATTTAGCAAAAAGAAGTCATTTGGAGTGGAGCATTTCTGTGATGAATGTCATAGCAAATGCATTCTGGAAAACACCAGTCTAAAATACAAAGTCCCAAGCTGGGTACGCTTCCTTCATGACTAACACCAATACCTCAATGGCTGATTTCTCTCTCACGGAAGTTCTTATTTGGTGGACTCTCCCAGGGAGGTTGCCAATAGTCTGCGAGCTCAGAGACTCAGGCTCTTTTTTCCCAGTGGCTCTGCTATCTTAAAGATCTTTCCTTCTAGCCACGTGGCTGGAAGAGAAAGGCCGGAGCTGGAAAAGCCCCCCAAGCCAACTCATGGACAGATCTAGAAGGGGCACCTAGTACCTCTTTCCACATTCCACTGGTCAGGGCTCAGCCATACAGTCCTACCCAGACACAAACAGGGCTGGGGAATGTGGTCTCTCTCCATCCCCAGGAGGAAAGTATATACGATGGCACAATCTCACGTCTTCCTTAGTCCATGTCCTTCTTTCCTTCCCTGTGTCTGGCAGGAAACCCCACCCATCCTAAAATGCCCCATTTTAACATCACACTTTCGATGATGCTCTCCCTTTCTCTGGCTACCCTATCTTGACAGTTCCAGAAAACAGTCTTTCCTCCTTCCTGTATGATATTATTCATCCATCTATTGTATATCAGATACTGATACTGGAGATTCTTAATGCTGTTCGTATACAAGCTCAGGGGAAGGGGCATGTTATAGAAAGAAGAGGAGGGTCTTGAGAACAAGAAAGATCTGAGTTTGAACCCAAGCTTTTGACTTGCTAGATATAAATGTTTCTTTGGGCAGGTAACAGTGCCACTCTGCAGTGCTTCTTCATTTGAAAATTATGGATTTAAAATCTCTCTAAATAAGGGCTATCAGGAGGTTAAAATGACATAATGCATAACGTGATGTACCTGCCACTTAGGAGGTCATCTCTGAATGTTGATGTTGTTACCCTTGCCGTTGTTCCTTAAAGCCGGATAGACGTGGTTCTCAGTCCTGACCCTGTCACTTTTATTAGGGAATATTACTCTCTACTTCCGAGTCTCTGCTCTTTGTTTGTAAAACGGAAAACAGAAACAAGAGTAAACAACTCTTCCTTCCTGAGTGAATAGCAAGAAAATGCCTACCACAATGTGTCACAACAACTGGCACATAGTAGAGGAATGTGCACCAGTAATGACGGAATTTATTACGAATCACCTCTACTCCTAATACCAGTCTGCTCACTTAATGATTCCATCTAGCTGGAAAGAAGACAGCCTCCTCCATGTAGCTTGCTTTTGTGTCTGAAGACCTGTAGGCAGGCAGTTCTTCGTTAATTCCCCCAGTAAGTCTTCGAAGCTATAATCTAAGCCCACTTCTTCTTTTCTGGTGTGAACCTGGTCACCTTCCTTCTTATACTGTCTTCTTAGACACTTGAAAACTGTGAAGCCAGCCCCTCATCTCTCCCTTCTGCAGGCTGACTTTTTTTTTTTTAATCTCATCTCAAATTTCCTTTTCCAGTCCTTTAATCATTTCCCTTTGCACTGCCCTTCCATTTCTGAACAGTGCAGAGGCACAGGACTCAGAAAGTCCTACAGCATACGTGGGGATAGCAAGAACTTACACTATAGACTGGCCCATAAAGGACAGTCGGAAACTGTCAACTCCACTGCCTACCACCCATGCAGGTTCCACCGTCATCTTCAGATCCAACAGCAGGTGGTAGTTTGACCGGCTGATAAAGGACAGTTGGAAAGTGTCAACTCCACTGCCTACCACCCATGCAAATCCCACCATCATCTTCAGATCCAACAGCAGGTGGTGGTTTGCAGGTACCCCTTTGTCTATGCATGAACAAAATGAGCTATTTACATCCAGGTGTTGTATTCCCTCAATTCAACATGACATCCCTACTGGATGCCAGGAACTATTTTACAGGCAGAGAGCGTTCTGGACGAAGTCCCCTTTCCATGAATACAAACTAAGCAAGTGAACAAGTAATGTAAAATCATCTAATGGCTATAGATACAGATATTAGAGAAAACTGTCATCTGTGAGGAAAAAGCAAACAGCCTTCAGTCTCCGACAGAACATGGATCTCGCACTTACTGGCAGTGCGTATTGCATGGATGAATCCCTTTTCGAGCTTCAGTTTTACTTGTTCCTTTGAGGAATTGGATCCTACCAACAACCCTCTGGGGTTTTATTGAAAATTAAATAAACAAATACACAAAAAGCATCTAGCTCTGTGTCTGACAGCACTCAGAAAATCACTTTAGTTTCTTGTCTGTGTTTTGCAAAGTACAAAGAAGAGATGTCAGGTAAAGAAATTATGGTGGCCGAAAGCCTTTTCCAACTAAAGGACTCAAGTTAGAGTTCGCTAATAAACATTCATCTATAATATTTTTCCTTATTTTTCTAAGAAATTAATTTTTAGGATTCTGAATGCAAATTGTGCAGGCCCCACACTTTGACCAAAATACCTGTCTTTTTCCTTCTGTTCCACCTTTGCTCCATGCAAACTTTGTCCCCTTGTTCACAATACTCTGTCTCTTTCAACCTCACTCACTCCCTCATTTTCTCTGAGCTATTTCCACCATGTTTCTCATCTACTGTCTTGTCTCCTAAATCAGTTCTTCTCTCTCCATAACCAAGAGTGACCTTCAAAGAAGTAGGCAAGCACGTGGTTAGACATCATGATGATGTACCCTCTGGTACATGAGCTTTGGAGCCAGGGAGCCCTGGATTTCAATCGCATTCTCTCATTTATTAACTAAATAGCTTTGGTAAAGTCACTTAACCTTTCTAAGGCCCAGTTGTTGTTGTTGTTGTTGTTGTTGTTTTATCATCAAAATCATCAGAGTAATAGTTCTTTCTTTATAAGGTTTTAAACTCATATTAAATAAAATGGTGCGTGTAAAGCATTCAACCATAATCTACTCTCAACAAACAGTATTTATTATTTCCTATCCTATATATTCAATTCAGAGACAAGTGCTCTGTTAAGTGCCATGCACTGTGTTGGGCACGGTATAGGAAAGATGGATAATAAAGGCAGGATTTCTGTCTTCAAAGAGCTAACCACCCACTGGAGAAGCAAACATGCCTTCATAAAAACACAATAATGGAAACCAAAGAGCAAGATTTTCTGTCTAGGGAATGTGTTAGATGAAAAATCACAAATAAGGCTTTGTTTTAAAAACTAGCTCTAATATATCAGTTGTGGCTGCCTGGCAAGTCATACTAGGAAGAATTCTGAGGCCAATAACAGAATGAGTAGAGAATAAAATGTCACAACTGATTAACAATGTCTGCCAACGATGCAGAAGGAGAGATTGTCCATCTTGGGTTCCGAGAGCATTTTAGAAGGCATGTCAAAAGAAAGAATGAAGTGTATTTTTGAGTATTTTTATGAGACTTTTATTTTACTTGTGTTCCTCTGCATGGACATTGTTAACTTCATTACCACGGAAACTGAAACTCAGAGAAGTTAAGTGCTCTGTTCAGGTCACACAGCTTGGCACAACCATAAAATCAAGATTGATTTAAACACTCGTACTCCGATGGAACACTGTTGGCAGGATGAAAAATGGATCACCTCTGACAACAGCGGTGTCTCAGAGACTGAGTGGCTTCTTACCGGTCCTTTTTACTTTCCTGGGACCACAGGAAGCCTATATTTTCTAGCTGTCAGTGCAGCTAGACTGGGGCCATGTGACTAATTCTAGGTAACGGCAGATGGGGGAAATCTATATGTCACTGTCAGTTATGGCCTTTACATTTTCCCACGAGATTCTTGACTTACGCATTATTCTCTTGCAACTGGCCTGATGCAGAGGATCCAGCGGGAACATCAAGGAGGTCCTAAGGGACAGTAGGACTATTGGAGGTAAGCTTGGATCCTGCCACACATCCTGGAGGGCAGCCGCCCCAGAGAAAACTCTAGTCCGTATCAGTCTGTGACATGAGAGAGAATAAGCCTTTATTGTGCTGTCACTGAGATTTTTATGTTGCCTGTTAGAACAGACAACATTACTTATCCTGACTAATGGAAGTCATCAAAAAATATTGGGTGAGTAAATGAGACTTCCACAGGGCCAGGATAAATTGCAGATGTACCTTCCAGACAGAGGAATATCTTCTGGAGAAGCATAAGGGATTCACAGTATTCGGGGAAATTAGGTTGGAAATGCAGAAAGTGGCTAAGACGGGAGTTCCAACTTTCCATGTTTGTGGTTTCCAGTTTGACAGTAGGAATTTAATTGGTGTTCCAGTTAGCCACTGCTGTCTAAACAGACTACTCAAGGCATAATGGCATAACACGCCCACCTTTTTTTTTTTTTTTTTAGTATGTCATATATTTTTTGTGGATCAGGAAATTAGTCAGGGCTCTGTTGGTTGTCTATTCCACGTGGTACCAACAAAGGTACTTGGTTGCATTTGGTGGGCAGATGAGCTGTTACGGAAGATCCAAGAAGGCTTAACTCCTGCTTGAATTGTAAGAGTGGGCACAGCTGGGACAGTCAGCGGGACTATATGCAGGTGATGCGCCTGAGGTCAGGATTCCAAGAGGCAAACTAGCAGCTGCCCGTCCTCCGAAAGGCTGGTCTGTAAGTGGGAGGAGTCACTTTCTCCGTGCTCTGCAGGTCGAGCAAGGCTTGACTGCTCTGACTCCACCTCTCAGTGGGACGGGAAGCAGAGGATGCGTCCCCACCTTCAATGTTCTCTATCTGGATCTGTTGAGCCAGGACCTGGCTATGCACATCTCTGCCTCCCCAGCCCTTTCCACTTCTCATACTGCCTGGGGTTCAATCTTCATGCTGGTGGAATTACAATCACACCCTGAGCCCACATCAAAAGAAATGGAAAAGAGAGCTAAATCTTACAGAATACCAACTCCTGCTTCAAATGTCCTACCTTAACGTATTCTCACAATGACTCTCTTTAGTGATGTAGGATTTATTTCTTCTGTGTATCACTGAAGACGCATCCAAGATTCAGGGAGGGAGGAAAAAAAAAAAGTAGGAAGGACAACCACAGGATTGGATTCCAAAAGCAGGGCTCTTTCCGACACACTTTGCTTCCTCCCAAGTGTATGGCCTGCATGTCCCCAGCTGAAAACACAGATGCTGTGGTCCAGTGCTTGAATCCCGCCTTGGCCCCTAGGCCACTGATAGACTGGATCAGAGCCTCTCATTTTCCTGAGCTCATTTATCTCATCAGAACCAGAGGAGTCCCCCATCTCTGCCTTCCCCACCATGAGATTATGAGGGGTTGCTAATAAAAACAAACCCTAAACTCCTTGTAAATATAAATGCTAAATAACAATAATAAGATGAACAATGAAGGCAATAATGTTGCTTTGCATGAAGTTTAAGAGCCCAGGATAAAAGACATGATAAGAACAGCTGTTATCTCTGCATTTCAAGTCCCTGTCCTTCCTCCTCTGTTTTATCCTCTGTCTCTGAAATGCTTGATTAAGGCTCTTTTATATTTTATTTTACTTTGTCTTTTTTTTTTTTTTCCTACTTCAGGAACACTTCACTATATCACTGGGGACAATTTACCCTTTCGTTTCACAGGAAGAAAGAAAGCAATGCAGGGTTACTTCAAAGAAGATCCAACCCAAATCCAGTGGGGATCTGGTAATGAAGAAGCCCCACTTTGTTTTCAAGCAGGGACACAAAATTGCACTATAAATTACGCAAAGCATGGGGGTAAGAAGTGAGAGATGAATGCAAGTCAAAAATATTGGTCCCATGGCTGGTGTTTCAGGCTACAACTCAGAGATTCATGGAATAAGATGATTTTAGACTGGAAAGGACTTTACAGAACCTTTAATCCAATCCTCTATGCAGTCCCAGCATCTCTCTTGTGATGACTTTTAAATAATCCCTGGTCTTAGAGTTCACGGTCTTGGCATCAACCCGGACTGATGGTTAGCTCAGGGTGGGATGTCTGTTCCTACCTTGACCTGGAGTCATATTTTTGCTTTTTTATCTATGGTTCCCGGTTCTTTCTTCCAGGATATCACAGAGTGCATTGCTCCCTTTCTTGGGGATATCGATGAGTTGGAGTGCTTTCCACGTGCCAACACCCATAACTCCTCCAGTGGTTCCTCGAATGATTTTTGAGGAGATTAATTCAGCCTCCTGGGATCCTGGAAGAGGATGGGAGAAAGCAATTAGAGAAAAACAGAGGTGGAAAGAAATTTGATTTTCTGACCAAAGGTGATAAACATGTTAGTGGGTGGAGAACAGCTAAGAGGTTGGAGAATGGTTTCTTAGCAGCGGACCTGGCCTGGCCGCGAGCTGGAGGGAAGAGAGAGGTGGGCAGACTCAGGGCCAGTGTGGGAAGGGCCCCTAAGATTGTTACCCAGATCATGTAGGCTGAAGGTCGCTGTGCCAGAGCATAGAGGGGTGATTAAAGCGGCTCTGCGGAAGGCAGGAGGAGGTGATTGCCTTAATTATGTGGGCGGAGACAGATTAGTGGAATAATAGAGAGGGAGGGAACAGGTTAGAATTGCAGCTCCTTAAGAACTTCAGGTAGAGGGGTGAGGGAAAGGCGGAAGGAATGAGAAGTTTAAGGGAGAGCCAAGGCAGGAAAGAGCTTTCTGTGAAGCTTGGAAATTAAATTCATTATTCAAAAGCATGTGTGTGTGTTCGGTGACAGTTTCCAGGGAAATCTTCCCCCTTCCACTCTCTGTACTTTCTTTATTGGATGTAATTTAACTGTGTTTATATGGGGTTTGTTTCCCCATATATATCTATATACCAATACTGCTTTTCTTTCATAACTACCTTATTTAGCTGCTAATCCTCCAGCCTCCAAGAGGAATATGCAGCGTTCAGGGAAAAAGGCTCATCTTGGGTTGTGATGGCAAATGTTTAGCATCTGACTCTCCAGGAAAAAAGAAAAGGCACCGACTTAAGAATTGGCCAATTTCTGTGGTATAAATACTCATTGCAAGCTACCAAGAAGACGTCACCGAACACAAGTTGGAAGAAATGCACACTAGCATCGCTTTATATAGTATTTGCACCGGATCAATGTCACTCAGATGAAAGAGACACAAACAAGGTCAAGAACATAGATAATAGCAAACTGTAGAGAGAATTTTGAGGACGTATTAGCTTTTCTTTTAATATAATTTATTTAATTGCAAGTTTATATAATTTACTTTTTACTAATGATTCTGTTTAAGAGCTGCCTTGCAAAATTCCAAAAAAAAAATCTGCAATTCTGTTGATGAGCTGGTTCGCGTTGACTGTAGCACACCACTGGGCGCCTCTCCCTTCTGGTTTCGGTAGTGAGGCTGCGTGTTAGCTCACTAAATTGGGAGGGGCGGACAGAAAATAGGGACAGGCTTGTGGGTAGGGGAGTCAACAAGGATAAATGGAGAGTATCCATTTATTCTAAGTCAGAGTATTACTCTACACACACCTGTGTTATCTGTGTATACTGATTACAGATCATCTACTACGATCATAAAAGAGGTACTCGCAGGTTTAGACCTTAACACATAGCTAAGTTAAAGTGTCTCTGTGTATTTCGTATGTGTGTCTGTTTACAAAATCATGATAAGTCTGTATTATAGAAGACTCGTGGCTCATATACAAATGTGTCTGTTTCATTTATTTCATAGATGATTATATCTTATAATTCTGTTATAGAGTATATGTGTGATTTTATATAGATAAAGATGTATTAGGACTACACACGCACACACGTTTCCTACATCTACTGCATAAAATATACAATGTTTATTACGTTGAGCATTACCTACTAGAAGCTGTTTGGACTAGAAGCTTTAGCAGAACCAAGAAATGTTTGTCAACCATATGCTTCATGCCAGGAACTATGAAAGTGAGAGAAGAACCCAAATCAGAAGAAACTTGTTCTTCTCTCTAAGAGCCTACAAGATAACAGAGGAAACAACGTTTACATGATAGAAGATCAACAAGTGTGTGATAAAAGCTAATAATGGTCATCATATATCGGGGCTGCCACGTATGCCATGCGTGATCTCGGGTGACCCTCACGAGAAGCTTCCACATCGGAGCTTTTATCATTTCCATTTTAAGATGGCGTCAGGGGTCCAAAGAGAATTCCCTTAACTCGCTTAGGATCAAACAGGCAGTATATAATTAAAGAGAATTTCACCAAAGGTCTGACTCTAGGACTAGAATAGGATCCATTATTTCTTTCTGTAAGTGAGGGATATGATTCAGACTGTGAGTGCTTCTGAAGCTCCAAAGAAGAAAAGCAGCTCATGGAACTCACAGAAAAATAGATGTCTATTTAGCAGCCTTGAGGCAAATTTGCAGAGATGTATAAAAAGAGCAAGAGTCAACAGGAGAGACTAGTAACAGTAAATGCGTATGTCGCTTCTGATAACTTGTACTTAGTGGAATGTTGAGGCTTATAGAAAAGTTTAAGCCTGACTATAAGTTTGGCCTGATATAAAAAACTTGGGAAATTAAAATATTCTAATCAAATTAATTAGCCCTATCAATGGGATTTTATGAGTATTTGGACTACCTAAGAGAACAGTAGTTTCAAGAACACTCAAGAAATTTAGATGGGCCCATTTTCATTCTAACAATTTCTAAGCTAATTGCAAATTATTCTTATCTAATCAGTGGAGCCTTAATGACCTCTCTCAGGCGACAGTTGGTTACCCTATGTAGAGATTATATATAAATTCGATAATAATTAAAGGTTTAAAGAGAATCATTTTATATATTCACTAATTTGGTAATTTTACTACAAATGTAAGGTGGTGTGTATGTGTCTAAAGGAGAGAGTGAGATCAAGCACATCTATTACATATCTACAGATTTAGTTCTAAAATGGAAATTAATTTTTGTATTTGTAACTTAAGTGAACACAATCTCACTTTTCCTTTTTAACACTCTTATATGGAAGCCTTGGCTTTGTCCAAATAGTGGGCAATCCCCTACATCTATAACAGTAGAACTAACACTTATTGTTATTTACCCTGTAATGGACTCTTCTAAGCACTTTACATAAATTAATGTATTTGTTTGTCACTATAATTCTATGACAAAGCCATAATTAAAATTCCCACTTTACCTAATGTGAAAACCTAGTCATGGAGATTAAAGGACCTGCCAACAGTCATATAGCTGTTAACTGGAAAAACCAGTTAATGTTTTTCCAAAGTTCCTGTTTGCTACTAGGACAAAACCCCACCTTATTCAGCTGTGATATTATCATTACCGTCAGTAATAGTCGGTAACAAAAAATACTCTGTTCATCTGAATGCAAATATCACTAACTTGGTGCTAGTTAGAAAAGTGGGCTGCACGATTTGAATGTCTTTCCCCTAAATCCTCCTGTCAATTCAGTGCCACCCTGTCTAATAAAACTATCATGGGTATCTATCTGGACCTCTTGTTATTATCCCCACACTTTTAAAGTCTCACCATTGGATTCTTGCTCTCCTTTTTCTTCCATTCACTTTGTAAATGGCCTCAGGATTCTCCATTCTCAATTATGAATATCCTTATTTATGCATCCCATTTACTATTATTTACTCTTTCAGATGTCAACACTGCTGGGCTGTTGCAAGTCTATTCCAGGCATTTTCCAAAATCTTCGATATCTTGCATTTCCCAAATCTTGCTGAAAATTCACTTCCTTAATTTAGTTTTACCAGTTTACACAATTTGGGAATTTGGGAATTGTGTATCATAAGCTTTGCATTCATGGTAAATGCATTTTTAACAACATAAACTGAATTCCAACTATGTGACAGAATGTAGAATGTCTAAAAAACAAGAATTAAAAATTAAAAACAGAACATCTCTAGCCTCAAGGAGGAGTCTCCAGCTTGACTGCACCTTAGAATCTCTGAGAGACTTTAAAAAATTCCTGATCCCCAGGCAGTATTCCATACCAGTTAAATCAGAAGCTCTGAATGAGGGACCTAGGCAGTAGCTTTTGGGTTTGGTATCTAAATTTTCCAGGTGAATCCAATGTGCAGCCAAGTTGTAGGATCGCTATATTAAAGGTTAAGAGTACATAAATAAATAGTTAATATATAGAAATGTGCACAAGATACAAAGGTAGCAGAGACAAAAAGTGATGAACTCTCCTTTGGAAGAGGGTCTCATGGGATTTTTTGGGGATGAGAGCTAAGTTTGATTTAATGAAGAAAAGGGAAGAGCACTCCAAGTACACTAAGCATACCCATGTTGCCAGAACATAGAGTAAGGAATGGGGGGGGGCGGGTATCAGGAGAGGAAATTGAAGAGATAGCCAAGGGGGCAGGTTATGGATACCCATCTATGCAATTCTAAGAAGCTTGGACTTGGGTTCTGGCTAATGGGTGGCCTTTAAATGATAGGAAGCAAAGAGAAGAGCCATTCATGCTTAGATAGATCTGAATTGAAGTAGGCAATACATGGGAAGAGACTAGGGGCACCTCGGTGGCTCTGTGGTCCAGTGTCTGCCTTTGGCTCAGGGTGTGATCGTGGGGTCATGGGATCAGTCTCACATCATGGTCCCTGCACGGAGCCTGCTTCCTCTTCCTGTGTCTCTGCCTCTCTGTGTCTCTCATGAATAAATAAATAAAATCTTTTTTAAAAAATGGGAAGAGACTAGCAAAGAGGTTGGAGTGTAGTTAGGAAGTGTTGCAGTATTCCAATGGGACTTGCAGGATGCCTAGATGAGGACAGTGGCAGCCATGGTAAAAATCATAGTAATAATAACAGTAATAATAATAGATCCTTGATTCATTTGGGAGAGATTCTACACTTACTGATGGATTGATAGTGGTTTGGATAAGAGTTATAAGAGAGAAATAGAAAAAATTAATAAAGAGCGAGCAAGTGAGAAGGGAATGAAAATCACAGAGATTCTGTTTCTGGCTTGCGAATCCAGGTCTATATTGAACTCATGTACCAAAAAGAAAATAGTTGAGAAAAAAAGGCGGGGGGAGGTAGAAAACAGATTCCATTTTGGAAATGGAGGGAGGATAGCGTGTATAAAGGAGAGAGTCACTGTGTTAAAAGGTGCTAAGGAGGATGAGGGCAAAAGAATATGTATCCATTGGTCTTGAACATGGAGGTTGTCAGTGACTTTGGCCACATAGATTCTAGCATGATGAGGATAGAGGCTGAAATGGAGTGAGGTGACAAGGAATGGAAGATGAGGAAGCTGAGCTAGCAAATGAATACTGCTGGAGGCTGGGAGAAATAAGAGAGCAGCTGGAGAGCAACATGAGGTCATGAGAGGGTTTCTTTCATCTAATGGGCAATGCCATGGTGTGTAGACCATGGAGAATGAGGCAGTAGACAGGGAGGTATTGATGTTGCAGAAGAGAAGGAAGCGTGGATTTGCACAGGAAAAGCCCTTGAGCACATGAGAGGGTATATGATCTGCATTCATGTGGACGGGCTGGTTTTGATAGAAGGTGGGTACAGAAGCAAGTGGGCTGTGGACTTGATAAGAAGAAATGAGGGGGGGGGTTCTTGCCCCCTCTTCCATGCTGTTATGAAGCAGCAATACTTGCCTCTTTGCTACTTCCAGAAAAAGGACTTAGGAAAATTAGCAGTAGACATTGAGAGAATAATAATGATAATGCATTTTGCTACTAGAACAACTCCTGGTATTACTGTTGTGATTGTCACCACTGCTGGTATTTTAAGTAGTGTTATTAAATATTGCTAGGTGCCAGCAGCTGTGCCAACTTCTTGAGATTTAATTCGTTTAATCTTCACATCATACCTATAAGGTACATACCCCCCCACCACCACCATTTTACAAATGAGAAAAAATGACGCACATAGAGCCAGAAAGAGGATGGTATTTCTGAAGCAGAGAGACGAGTTTCAAGCTGGGTATGGTTAATAGTGCCAAGTACTGCTGTAAGAACAAGAGGCATTTTACTTGGAACAAAAGTTCCCCCACAGTCCTCAGACAGCCTTTCATTGAGTGGGTACCGTGGATGAACAAAAGAGTGATGAGACAAGTATTACTCAATCCGTGTGTTGCAATGCAGAGGGATCAGTTTCTTTCTCCCTGTTCTCTGGTTATCTGCTGCGAGTGATCCTGGCTGAGGACCCAGAGGGCTTGAACTTGGATGGTGAAGGAAGGAAACAGCGAGGAGAGAGACAAGCTGGGCTTGCCCCTTCTGCTGTCTGGTAGGAGAGTGGCACCTGAAAGTTGTCCACAGCTCCTGAAAGCTTTGCACTGAGACATGATGGTAGAAAGCATTTTGGCAACTCGATAAATTGAGATGGAACAAGTGCATTTGTGTCTTCTTTCTCCCCGTGCATGTGACCAGTACAGAAAGGAAGTGGAGTATGTGGGGAAAATCAAACCAAACCAAAGCAAATAAATATCTATTCGGTAAGTGCTCATTGTATTTAAGTCCTATGAGAAAAACATTTTGATATTTTTTTTTCTTCATTTGACTCTGGCAAGAGAGATATTATTTCTCCTATTTTCTTGGGGGAAAATTGGTATCACGTCGTAAAACTGGATAGTGGCAGAATGAGGGTTGACATCCGGGGCCTAAAGATCCTACTTTCCACTGTGCCTCATTGCAGTTGTGGCAAGCTGGTGTCTACTTCCTCTCTTCCTGGTCACCTTTTGCATAGTGGTGCCATGCCAGTACCTTAGTCTTAATTCTAAGAGTCTTTTGGACCAAACTCTTGGCCCTGAACACGAGGAATGGCTTCCTGGGAACGTGTTTAACTCCTCTCCCCGAGGAGTATTGCATCTGCCTTCTTTCCCATCTGTGCCGAGTTCTTCCCATATTCCCTATTCAGAATATTCCCATTCCCTATCCCTCTCTACCCTCTTCCTTGAATGCAGAGCTGTCAACCTGCCAGGGCTTTTCGAGAACTCGGTTAATAAATCAATTGTCATGAGGAGAGACCATATTTTTTTTTCCTTGACGTGGCCTTGAGATTAAAATCACGTTTTATTTTATCTTATTTCCTTTAAAAGAAAACAAAACAAAATAAGTCCTTTATTGGATTTTCACTCCAGGGCAGGATCTTGGGCAGACAGACAGAAAGAAAAGAAAAAGGAACCAGCCCACACTGAGTGGCTGCAGTCGTCAGTCTTCTTGTGGATCTGTAATCTTTCTTTATGGCTCTGTTGGCTGGACATTACCGTGCCCTTATAAAGAAGTAGAGATGGTTTGCAGAGCCATTCAGTAATAAATGAGCTCAAATTTCAACCAGGTGTGTGCAACTCTAAATAGGTGTTCTCTTCACTACACCACCCTGCCTTCTTGCCTGCAGATACATCAGGATCTAGGAGTGAAGTGAGTCTCACGTGTAGCCGTTATGGACGACTGTAAAATGATGGTCAAGGGTAATTGTTAATTGTACAGGTGGTGAAGGCAGAGGGATCAGCGCCTGAATTCTGGCTCTGCCACATTTTGGCATTCACCAAACCATTTTCTAGATGTCTCTGAGTCTGAGTCCTCATTTTATAGATGGAGATAAAATGTGTCTAATAAATTTATTAGGTGAATTAAACTAGAAAACTCATGTAAGATGTTTAGACCAGTTCCTTATATGTTAAGCATTCAATCTGTTATTTCTAATATTAATGGTGCAGAAAGGATAAATGTAAAGTGCTAGAGAAACCAAGAGCTCAGGGCCACTGGCTTTCCCTGGGGAATTGCAGGGAGACTTCATAAAGATCACATTTGAATTAGATATGGAAGAATGAATGAAGGTTTCCAGTGGAAGAGGACATGTCAGGTCAAAGGTAGAGGCCATAAAGTCACAATGGCCAGGTGGGCCTGGACGGTGGCCAACACAGTAGGGCCTTAACCACCTTCCCGAAGGTGTGGAATTCATTGTATGAATCACGAGAGGAAACCAGAAATCGTTGAGTGATGCGATGCTATTGGTTTTAGCATCGCTATGGCTACCGTGTGATGCATGGTCTGGAAGCCCCATGAGTCTTCTCTCCTTATTCTTCATTTCCTGTGCATAGTCACACCCCTGGGTCCTGGACATCTCAAGCTATGAAATCACATTTGAGGGCATGGAGGTGGGGTGGGGAGAGATGAGACAGAAAGCAAAACAACCAGAGAGAGAGAAAAAAAAAAATCAGGCCCCAGGAGACCCAACAGAGATGCCCTCACTGTTCTAACATGGAGAAAATGAGAAAAACAAGAAGCACATTACAAACAAGAACATGTGTCTGCATTTATTAACATTTCCAACGTGGATTTAATTTTCGGTGTGCATCCCGCCTACACAGAGCCCGGTGCGTTTCATCTAACCTCTCGTTAAGTTGCGTGCAAGTCATCTTTTTAACGTGTCCTCTGGGGAAATCTTCAAACAGATTCTATAATCTCGCTTATAAATGACTCTTTCAAAATGCTGTTTATATTCATTCTCTTGCCAGCCCCACCCCCAAACATGCACGCTATCATTTGAACCCCTTGCTTTTTAGAACGAGAAATGGATTTCCAGCACCCTGGTACAGTTGAAGCCAAGTGTGTGGCTTTGGAATCAGGCACGTCTGCTTTAGTTCCTGACTCTACCACTTACTTGACAGGTTATGTCTCCTTTCTGAGGCAAGAGGTCACCATTTATAAAACCTGGACAATGATGGAAGCTACCTCATTTTGTTGTCGCAAGTTAAATGAGATAATGTCTGTAGAGCTCTTAGCACATCACTGGGCACATACTGAGCAGCAGTGAATCCTGTAGTTATTTTCAATTCCTTCTTCATCATACCTTGAGAACTGAGTTTAAGCACTGATCCTACCCCTTATTATCTTCATTGCTTCCTATGTCTGAGTTTTAGCAGTATCATTTGTAGATGGTATTAATATGTAAACATTTAACTCACAGTGTTGTATTAGGACAAAAATAACACCAGCTAATATTTACATAGCATTTTTGGTACGCATGGCACCAATTCCAAGCAATTTACATGATTTTTTCCTTTAATACTTTCAGCTACTAATGAACTAGGCATTATTATTGCCCTCATTTTACAGACAAGAAGAGTAGAGCACAGACAGGTTAAATAATTTGACAAGGCCACACATCTAATACCTGGTTGGATTAATTTCAAATCCAGGCAGTGAGGTTCCAGAGCCTGTTTTGACCATTCCACTTCACTTGCCCCAAGAAATAGCGTGACAGCAAGCATGATGCATGGTTCAATGGGTTTAGCTGATTTGTCATATTAATTGTTTTTCAACCCTACCTTGCTAGTCCAGAAAGCACATATGGCTTCTGTAGTTTGAGAAGATCAAGGAAAGATAAAAGTCAAATTAGTAAGACAATACAAGGTGTGAATAAAGTCAGCGTAATTATCATCATTAGGGAGCCAACAATGAGCCCCATTCTTGCACACATGGCTTATGATAAAGGACTAAGAAGCAGGAGAAGTTAGCGACCAGTTCTTTGCCCTCAGAAAACTTTAAATCCTGTAAAAGAAGTGACACGCATTAATGATATGATGCATATTTACAGATGAAACTTAAGAGGTTCTCTCAACTTGGGAGGAATGATATTTGTTTATATATGGCAGCAAATGTTTGACAATCACAGAACTTTGGTAGAGGGGATAATTTAAGCTTTGCCAGAAAATAGAATATATTTCATAATATTCCCCATTCCTAACCCACTTGAAAATGAATAAAAATGTTCAAAAGAGATAGTCCTAGGACAAATGCATGCATTTATACTATACACAGGTGGACAGAAGTACCTGCGACTCATCCCAGGAGATTATGCAAATAGTGCATCTATGTCCCATTAGCCCACATAAGGCTTTACACAGGTGATGAGAAACAAAATGGAAGTCAGGTCAATTGCTCATTCAACCTGAGAACTGTTCCTTGAATCACTTTTCAAATAAAAAGATCTGTCCCGAGGTATAATAGGCCACATTGATAAGGCAATGATAAGGCTGAATGAATGTGAAATTCCGGGTTTTTTTTTTTTTTTTACAAAGATCAGGTAAGATAAGTGCTAGTGTGGTCACTTAGGAATTGCACGTATGAATTGTTACTGCCTCTGCTACTGCCAACCTCACTCATTCCAAACCTGAAACAGTCAAGAGCCAAGACATAAACTCAAAAAGACCTGAAGATGTCATTGATACCACAAGCAGTTCGCTTTATTGGGCCCTTGGGGCCCATCCGTGGGTACAGAATTCTTTGAGGGCTAAGGGGAAGCATGCAACCAGGCGAAACTGCTGATTTGAAGCAAAGTTGGGAATGCTGACCTGGAACAGTGTGTCTCCATCTTCCTACAATCTCTGTTCCCCTTGGGTAAAAATAAAAATCTTACCATCTTCATTAATATCATTTCAAATTTCAAAATAAGTACTTCTGCCATCAGAAAGTAAGGAAAACAACTAGAATTTAAAAAAAAATAACTAGAATTTAACAGAGACTATAAATAAACCATGAAAACAACAATCTCATATACTTTTTCCAAGCCACATACACACTGACTCTCCCCCAACCCCAACACTCTCTTCCTCCCCCCTCCCTCTCCCTCTATCAATCTCTCTATCCCTCACTGTCTCTATCTATCTATCTATCTATCTATCTATCTATCTATCTATCTATCTATCATCATCTATCATCTATCTATCTATCATCTATCCATCTCTCCCCTCCTTCTCTGGGCAGCAACTCTTCTCCTTCCCTCCTGTTGCTGACAGATGAGAAGTGACTGTGGACCGTTTGTCAACTAGGTTGGAAACTAAGGCAAGCAAATCCAAAATCAACAAAAGAACTTAGAAAAGAGATCGGTCTGAGTCTAGTCATTGTAAGAACAAATACTTTTCTACAAACTGGTGAATCCTGAGATCTTTGCTGCATTAGAACAAGAGTAGCTATCAATGCTCTCAGATGCTAAAATAAGGTACACTTATGTCCAAAACTTTCTACTTAAGAAAGTACTGGTAGTGTAGTGGCAGGGGCCTGCCTAGACCTCAGATATCCAGATGTCCAAATATTTCCCACAATCTCTTAGCCACCTGGGAAATTATTATCATTCAGTTAGTCATCTTGGATCCTAATTTCCTATTTTATATTTTTCTTTGCATATTTTCCCCCAGTTGTGGGGCGTTTGTGTGTGTCTTCAAAGGCAAGATCCCAGATTTTGGTGTTTCGATTCTGACTGTGCACTTACTGCTGGGTAAATTTATGTTTAAGTCCTTTAACGGTTCAAGGCATAGTTTCTTCATTTGTTGCATGAAGATACTTAGAATAAAACATATAGCCCAACTTGTTGTGAGGAGCACTGGGTGTTGTATGTAAGTGGTGAATCACTGAATTCTACTCCTCAAACCAACATTGCATTGCATGTTAACTAAAATTTAAATAAATCTTTTTTAAAAAAACCAAAACTTATAGCCCAAGATTATTGTGGCAGAGTAAGGCTATATCCACCAGGTGATATATAGGCTTAATTATATTCAATAAAATCAGTGCGTAATGTGTAGTAGATTAAGCAAAGATATCTGATGGAAGTGATGTGTGTCATTCTACCACAACTTGATTTGAATGAAGGCGGAAGAAACTCTGTGGCCCCCTGACTTCCCTCTCAACCGAGCTAAGGCCTCTAGGCTTAGCTTAAGTGGTCTCTCTAGGTCTCATGACTCAGGATAACCTTTGAGGAACTCGGGAGTCTTGTCAAGAACTGCTGAAGAAACAGGGAAGGTGGGGAGCGAGGGAGGATCTTCTCACATTCTTCCTTTGCTCTAGGAATCTCACAGGCTAAAAGTAACCCAATCTTTTGGAGGATTGGGCCAAGCCACCCAATAGACAGTAAAATACCCAAAGACAGCAGAAAACCAAGATATTACCAATCATGAAATTATTGCACTAGGGGCCAGTGTTGTTTTTGTAGGGGCCCTGGTCTCTTGTGATCATGTGTGCAATATGATCCATCTGAAAGGGCATTTTGGGGGAACTGTCCAGCACCCATGACTTTAACTAGATTCTCAAAGAAATCCATGACCTGATATCTATAAAGATCTTTTCTAAAGAGAGCCGGGTCCCTATGAATAGCAGTAGACTGTTAGGGATGCCTTATTTTTAGCCGGAAGCATGGTCTGAACATAAGGTATGTAATGTACTCTTTAGTAGGAGTTGATTGTGATTGTGTATTTTGTTCTTCCAAGAGATTATGATGTGTTCTTATGAAATATGACCACTATTAGTGAGAGACCCGTCATTTTGTATGTGAATTTTGACATTCCAGGTGAGGGCAAAGAGCACTTCTCTGGAAACCGGGAGGTCTGCATACTCTTCCTGGCCTCCCCCTGCAAGGGTACAGGCTAATGTAAAGGACCTCCTCCACTGGCAGTCGTAAAGTGCTGCACACAACAAAGGGTTCATGCAGTAAGCGGTTGTGCCGCATGTGGGGACTGTGGCAGAGGCCATTCCACTCTGTCTCATATTTAGCAACAGAAGCAGAGACTAGACAGCGGCTCACTTCAAACCCATGTGCTCAGTTGGACCTGCTTTGGCATTTTCTTTAAAAAGCAAGCTGGGATGATGATTATTGTAGAAAGTTTCTTGGCTCATGGGCACTTTTTTCCTGTAGGAGCAAAGTTCATTGTTATAGGAGAAATGGGGACGAATGAACACACCATCCTAATGATAATACTGTAAGAGCCGCCATTGACTACTGCCCTTCCCAGGCCTGTTCACTATGTTGTGTGCTTGACTTGCAGTAGATCATTAAGTCCTCACAGGACCCCTCTAGGGTACGTATTTTCTAACCTCTTTACAGAGGAGGAAACTGAGTTTTGCAAGATTTGAATAAAAATTATTCTAGAATCAAAAAGCTAGCAAAGCATGGAGGCAAGATTTAAACCCAGCCTACCAAATTTATAAGTTTTTCTCTCAAACACAGTGTTTACTGGATCCAGATTTTATATTTCTAATAACTTTTCAAAGAAATTATAAAGGTACTATACATTTATTTTAAAATGTTGGGAAAATTTCAGAAAACTCTGAATCACTCATATATAATATCATCTCTCTGCTCACGTGTCCACTTGTTATAATATAAACTCTGTGAGATGAGGAGCTTTGTTTGCTTTGCACCATATTTCTAGACCTGGTACAGTTTTGGGCACATAGTAGGTACTCAGTGATGCTTGCTGAGTAAATACATATTGGGTAAGACATTAGGATTTCCACTCAGAAGTTAGGAGAAGCAAAATGATTGAGGTGCAAAGGCGTACTTATGGCTGGTAAATAAAATAGGGCACCGTGCCAATCCTAATTCATAACCACATGCTTTCTCCCACTCAGCTTGGTTCTCCCTATAATGTAATTGGCTCTGTGCATGGGGCCAGCACGGCTCCGCATAAGGCTGTATCAGTGTAACACACCCAGTAAATGGATCTGGGTCCTGGTACTTAAGGGAAAATATGCAGCGTTGAAAGAATGGCCTCCTATTTATCTTTCCGAGGGCTCCATTTTTGGAAATGCTAACAGGAAGAAAATAAATTACTCCGGTGCAACCACAGGAAGAATAGACCTTTTCCTAGTTCCAAAGAGTGGACTCCGTTTCACTTAGCCTATAGAATTCATGTTGGGGTCTCCGCTCCCACCCCTCTCCATGTTCTTGAGTGTGTTACAGCCTCTCCAGAACTCAGACACGCACGTCTATAAGGGGTTTGAGTTGAATGAGATGATGTCTATGCCCCATTTTGCTTTAAAAGTTTTAGGTTTTGAGCATGCTTGGTGCTCTCCTCCCTGCTAAGACAGACATGTCTTTGGGGTTGGAGAGGAAACCCATTGGGTACCATTAGTGTCAGATGAACGTAAATCCAGGATGGCAGCTTGGTTCTCAGATGGGTGGAAGAGAAAGCATGCAAAAATAAAACCCTGTTGCCAAGTTAAAAAATAAAACATTTTAAAGAACAAAATCTGTTACCTTTTCCCTTGCAAAAGCAACACTAGGCCTGAAGATAATGTGAGCAAAAATAAATATGTGGGAAAAGTTCTTTTGCTGCTGCTTCTAGCAGTTTTCTGATCTCTTTCTCTCACTTTGCACTGACTGTCAAATGGTCTATCAAGAGGTTAGTTTGTAATTAAACTCAGCTCTAATTGCTGGAACAAGTTACTAATTGTGTTCTTAAATCCTTTTATTCTATACCCTAGAAACCAGTGCATTCTAGCCTTTAAATGCTAGTGGTTTGAGAGAATCACATAAGTACAGCTTTTAGCAGAAATTTTGTTCATTTGAAGCTTTTACCCAGAGCATCAATCAAGAAAACTAAAAAACATGAAGCCAATTGGTGAAGGGAATAATCCTCCCTCCACGACAATAACAAAAAATAAATTTGAGGAAATGCTGTGCCTTCTCTCTGAGTTATAGATAGTGCCGTGCTTAATGATTGGTTTATATACTAAGACCTATCTTCAGGAATCTGTCCATTTTTAAAGGGGGCTTCATATCCTTAAAGGGCCATTTGGGTGCTTTCAAAGTGTGGAAAGTCTTTTGAGACCATACAAATCCATTCAACGAGTCATCAAATTTTGAAAAAAAAAAAAAAAAAGGATGTGAGCAACCTGAGTGTCCATTTTAATTCGTACTTGGATTATGCAGAGTAAACAAAGCAATGGATCTTAAAGAGTAGGACTTGGAAGAACAACAGAGCAAAGTCATTAGTTGCAAGGTAGTAACTATGGGCTTGACCCACGTAACGCTGGTGGGGGCTCGTGACTCATAAATTTTAGAATCGCTGGTTTGGGACCGTGTGCTGGGCACTTTGGGTTATGTCTCATCCTCCAGTCCCCCATTCCTTTCCCTAAGAAGTCCTCCTTGAGTTTTAGGTGGTGATGGCCCCACCTCCAGTCTCCATGGCTTCAGTTTGTTGGAGTAACCCTGCCACCTCTTAGCTCCTGGGCACAGGAAGGTAGTAAGTGGGCCTCGGATGAGCCCTTCACCCGTCCAATTCAGGTCAGTGAGGGCAAGTGAGACTCAGTTCCAGACATTTCTGTGTCAGTTGAGAAGTCATACTTTCTTCTGCTCCACTAGATGTGAACACAGGAAGCCCCAAGGAGCACGTATCTATCATATTTATCACCACCCAGAGTCATTTGAAATCCTGCCCAATTTTAGGGGATTTCGTTTTGTGTTAGCTACTTTTTACTTTTATAAGTGAAAATCTTGACTGATGAAGTCGGGGATGACCGGGAGCCATCTGGTTTCCGTTTGAGAAGCTGCACATAGGATAAAGCTGGTACCAAAATCAATGGGGTTGCGGAGGAGTAGAGGGGCATGGAGAAGATGGATTTTGGTGATTACATCAATTTACTGATCCAACCTGCCTAAAATTATATTTCTAGTTTTCTCTTTAGCTACATTAGATCAATAAATTTCCTTATATATTTTTTTTCCAAAAACATTTGCAGCAGCCGATGCTCTAGAACCAGACTGAGCATGGAACAAGAGGCTCCTACATTCCAGTGTGAAGAGAAAGGGAGTAAAAGAAATAAATAAGGAAACAGGAATATACATAGAATAAATGTGAAACAGAGTGTACTAATTTCGTAGGGCTGCCTAGGAAATCAAACACCACCAACTAGGTACCTTAAACCACAGACACTATAGTTCTGGGGGTTCAATGACCTAGACCGGGTGTCAGTAGGATTGGTTCCTTCTGAGGCTTCGAGGGAGAATCTGGTCCAGGCCTCTGTCCTAGCTTCTTGTGGTTTGCTGGGAATTGTTGGCATTTCGTGGCTTGCAGAGGCACCGCCACAGTCTCTGCCTTCATCCTCACGTGACATTCTTCCCTGTATCTTCATCTCGTCTCTCCGTCCCAGGGTCCCCCTTTTATGAATTTAATTTCAATTTGCCAACACATAGCACATCATTAGCTTCAGATGTAGTTTTCAGGGATTCATCAGTTGCGTATAACACCAGTGCTCATCCCGTCATGTGCCCTCCTTAATGCCCATCACCCAGTTACCCCATCCTCCCCCACTCTCCTCCCTCCAGTGACCCTCAGTTTGTTTCCCAGAGTTAAGAGTCTGTCTCATGGTGTGTCGCCCTCTCTGACTCGTCCCCACTCAGTTTCCCCTCTTCATAAGAACAGCAGTCACATTGGAGAAAGGCCCATTCTAATGACCTCATCTTAACCAATTATATTTGCAACAATCTGGCTTCTAAAGAAAGTCTCATTCTGAGGCACTAGGGTTAGTTAGACTTCAACATGTTATCTTTTGGAACAAGGTGCTGGGGGCACAATTCACCCCATAACGTAGAATAATACAAGGAAGAGTCACTCTAGTGGTGTCTTGGCATCTTTTTGAGGAGGTAACATTTAACATTTATTCTGAAGATTAAAAGGTAAGATGGAACTCAAAGAGTAGACCTTATTATTTAGAGAGAAAAAAAGTCACTTCAGACAGAGGGGAAAAGCTAGTGCATAATTCTTAGTGTATGTCATAGAAACAAATGAACAAAACCAGACCCAAAGCGACGGGGAAAAGGTCCTTTATTGCTTATGTCCATTTGAGCTGTAGTTTCTATAACCTGAAACTGAAAGAGTTAAGTAAGTAGGACCCATCTGAGTACTTCTTATTAGAATGTCACTACTAACTATAATCCACTTAGAAAATCCCTAGCCCTTATTATTTTGCTGTTGGTGTTCATAAGTAGGCGACTTTTTCCTTCCTGCCCTGGTGTTTGTGGGTATTGTGATCCTTCGTTTTCTTCCATGTCGGATTTCACTAGTCTGTGCATTTCTGAAGTTGGGGGTTATTTTAGCACCATTTTTCTCTCTGGCGCCAACCACGTGCCTGATAAATAGCAGGGCTTCTGACAAAAGCTGAATTAATGGACGGAGCTCCATTCTAGTTCAGGAGCAGTGGTACGCCAGTAAACGTTTAATAAGGGGCTCTTCCAAAAAAAAAAAAAAAAAAAGGCCTGATTTTTAGCAAGTGTGTTTCCAGGGTATAAACGCTCTCACCATTGCTGATTTCAAACTGTCAGCATGACATCCCTGAACTGAGGAGCACACACCGTCACATCCCACCAGCCGGTGCCGGGAGGCTCCAGCACACCACGGTCCAGGGGTCTGTTTCAGGAATCTAGAGAAATGGTTCATGCTTTGTTAACAGACTAACCTAGGTTGTTGCTTTGTTGCTAGCACTTGAAGCCTGTGCAGTCTTCAGAAATGCATGTACCCCAATCAGTGTCAAGGCCCTCATCTATGAAATAAGAGTAATACTTGTTGCAGAGGATTCTTCTGAAGATTAAAACGAATCATTACTAATAAGACAACCAGCCCAGTAGGGAATATAGTCAACAACTAACGTGTCAGCTTTTGTTTTTAATTTTGTTGTTGTTGATAGAAAAATATGTATCTCTTGAATTTTGTCAGAAAAGTGAAAATGAATCTAAACGCAGTATCAGGGCACGAAATTTAGCTGACAGGAAGCCAGCTCTTCCTACTGACTCCGAATCAGGCAGCACGGCAAAAAATGCAGAGTTTTCAACGGACATCAATAACTGCAAGTCGCTATTGAGCTCCCGATGCTTAATCTGTAACTGGTTTCTGGCCATGGAGACCATGTGATATCAGCATTTGAAAAAATAAAAATGTACAGATTCTAAACCAAGAAGTGACTCACATGATTGAAAAATGAGATGAGAAGTAGGAAAATCTTTGAGGACTTGGAGTCCTATCACCCACTCTCTTCAAAGACTGTTTCGTTTATGTATATGTCAACCTTACTCCCCAAGAGAAGGAGAGACAGTAAGACTCTAACTGGCCAGGGAGCTGCCAACCCAAGGGCCAAGTGTCAGCAAATTAAAAGATGTAAGTGAAATAGTTTCTGTGTGTGTGTGTGTGTGTGTGTGTGTGTGTGTGAGAGAGAGAGAGAGAGAGAGAGAGAGAGAGAGACCAAGGAAGAGACAGAGGGACAGAGATGGACAGAAACACAGAGACAGGACGGAAAATGTGGCAGATTGAACTGGATGGAGTACATTTAAAGGCCACAGAATTTTAAAATGTTTAATGATCAAAAAAAAATGTTTAATGATCATGCAAACCTAAGTAAAACCTATGTCTTGTAGGATGGATTCTGACCCCTGAGTCTGAGACCCTGAGTTATGTTGAGATGCATGTCAAACCCGCTCCTAGAGTCTGTGTCGGTTCAGTTTGTAATGGAGATAAATACCATCAATTTAATTTGCTTTCATCCCACTGGAATGGCTTTTTTTTTTCCTGATGTTTATATCTAATAGTTCCCTCTTATCCACAACGAATTTGCTCGTTGCAAATAATCCAAACAGAATGCAGAAGCATATGGCTTAGTAGAGCGGCACCAAGCTCTCCTACTCAGTGGAGGACACCCCGACATCTTGGTGGATCTCCTGCCAGGCCCGTGCGTGCATAGTGCACACATATGTGCACACATACGAGCTCCGGGTGATTTTGCAAACTGCACCCCTGCCATATATGCTCCTTTTTAATGAAGGACACACCGAGGTTATCTAGTCAATCATTTTTGCCTTCGAATCCCGGTCCTACTATTTAGAAAATTTTGGCTCAAAATAGGCAGAAAGTATTTGTAGCTCAGGTATCAAAGTTCCACATCTCGTCAGTTTCCACCTTGAAATAAAACATTTCTTTAGCTTCATCTCTAATAGTTAGGGGAGAAAGGGGCACCCTTGTTTTAGAAACCAGGCAGTACTATTATTAGGAATTTATCAACCTTTACTTATCTCGGGATTTTTTTTTCCCTCTCTCCTCACTGTGTTTTATCTTCTCTCCACTGATCTTTTTTTGCAGATGACCTTTCATCTTATTTCTCATCTGCTGGTCCCATCAACCCTAACTTTGTATCTGCTAAAACTCAGGTAATTGCTTTTAGATGGGTATAATTAAGAAGCCATTAGTGTAAAGTTTCATTTCAGTTTACGCCTTGGTCTGCATTTGAGCAGAGAAATATGAAATTAAGGTATTAGCTCCTTTCAGGAGTATGAGTCACGAGCTAATAAGTTTCAAGAGCAGTTTCTCAACGGTAATGATTGTGCTTTTCTCTTGAAATATCTTCTTTGGAATTCTCATAGAGGGAATATTTTCAAAGAAAGGGGAACAGATCTACAGAGACAGACCTGGATTGGGTATGTGATTCCCAAAGTGTGTGTGTCCATGGCACCCAATGAGGGTCACGTGAGATCTTGAAAAACTAGCAAACACAGAGGCCCAACCTTAAAGCTGATATGTTTCCTTTCCCTATTGTGTAAGAATTCTACGTTTCTGAGGGTAACAGTGAGAGATTATGGAGGGGATTCATGCCCTGGATGGAAGGAGTCCAAGTCAAGGTGACCCAATGTGATTTGGGGTTAGCTACCTAGAGCAGTAGTTCTCAAATCTGGCTGAACGTTAGAATTACCTGTTATAATAGTTTCCTATGACTTCCATGACAAATTTCCACAAACTGGGTGGCTTAGAACAATAAAAATTCATCCCTATACCACTTCTGAAGCCTAGAAGTTTAAGTTTGAAGTATTAGCAAGGCCACGTTCTTCCCAAATACCTTCTTTGCCCCTTCCTAGCTTCTGGTGATGCCTGGCATCCTTAGCGTTTTTGTCTTAGACCTGCATGACCCCAATCTCTGCCTCTGTTGTCCCATCTTCCCTCCATATGTATGTATCCCTGTGTGTCCTCTTCTCTTACAGAGATACCTAAATCCAACCCTGGATATAGGGCCCACCCTGATCCAACACAACCTCATCTTAACATTTGTAAAGCAAACATTTTCATCTCACTTTCCAACTGCAAAGACCTTATTTCCAAATAAGGTCACATTCTGGGATTCCAGGGGGATGTGTATTTTGGGGGAACACTATTCAACCTACTACACCTGGGAAGGTTTTTTAAATCCCATTGCCCTTGCTGTACCCCAAATCAATTAAACTGGAATTCTAGGAGGGTACATACTGGAATCACTTCAGGAGATTTAAAAGAAACTGATGCTTGGGGCTCACCCCCAGAGAATCTGACCTATAAAATAAGCATTCTAACAAGTGTAGTGTTGGATTATTAAGGACAATATATGAAATCACATAAAGGGGACAGTGGAAACCTGGCATGTAAATACGCTTAATTAATATTTTCTTAATGATTTCTTTGGCTTGATTGGTTTAAAAATAAGAATAGTTTTACTTATGTAAGGATGCAGTATTCAATAAGCATTGGTACCCTATTTCTCTTGCTTTTTTCAGGATAAACCTGATTATCTGCTTTATGTTTCTGGGTCAAGGTTTTACTTAGTATATGGTTTGTTGTTACCCTTACATAGCCTGCTTTCCTGATAGATGAATTCTTATCATCTTTTCTTCGAGTCTAATTGCCATTGTCCTCCTATCCTTTAACAGGTCACGTTGCAAGCTCTAATCCCCTCCAGTCTGCTAGGGTGACTAATTATCCTAGTTTGCTCAGGATCGAGGGGTTTTCCAGAATATAGGACTTTTAGTGCTAATCTAAACCAGTCCCAGGGAAACCACCATGTTGAGTTACCCTAAGCCCACCTCCATCAGTCATGGATAACAAACATGCCTAGTGTTACCCCAAGGGTATTACACATGTCAGACATGCAAAGAGCTTTAAGAGGGAACACAAACATGTATAAAATATGATGCTTGCCTTCAAGTCTACATAGAGTTATCAGACAGCAAAATAATGAATTATGATGATGATGATGATGATGATGATACTCATTGATCTTTTACATTAATCGAGTTCCTTTGCAAAAAGGTTTCACATGTATTGTCCATTTAATACTGATAGCAGCCTTATAGGTGAGTGGTACCATCATCATCATTTTCTAAATGAAGAAACTGGGGTTCAAGCAGTTAATGTGGCTTCTGCAAGGTCCCTTAGCTAGTATGCATTTTGGCCCAAACGTAAACCCAGGCACTTTTGCTTCCACACTGGTAGTATTAATCCCTATGCCGTACAGAATGAATGCCCAAGGGACACAGAAATACAAGTCAGAGAAGGACAGAGGGACAGTGTTTCAGCCTGGTGTCATCCACAAAGCCATTAAAGATAAAGGAAGGATGAACTGGCACCAAGAGCTCATAACGCATCATCTCTTCCGTTAAGTGATTCATATAAAGAAAACATCAATTAAGTACCTAATAGGTATACAGCACATACAGAAATACTGAAGCAGTGATAGTAGCCAGAATTGAGGGGGGGGAGGTAGGTAGTTACTGTGTCCCCAGGACTGTGCTAAGCCCTTGATACGATATTATCTAATGGCATGGCTTTGTTATATCCAACCAACGGGATACTGTATCCTCATCACAGCAGAGAACTGAGGCTAAGGTATCAATTAAGTTGGCCCACGTCTCACAACTAGTTGGTGATAAATTCAGAATCCACATCTTGGCCTTTGTGTTTGTATATTGGTTTGTTTTACAATGGAGTCTGTTTTCCTAACTGCCATGCTGTCTGACTCTTCGAGATTAGAAGGGCATCAGAACAGTTTGGTGAGGTTTAGGTGAAAACATAGAGCAGGTTTATGTGGTGGACCCTTCTTCATATGAAAGTCAGTCAATTCACCTGTTTAAGGTTGAGACGATGGTGTAAAACCTCCAACCGAAGGTAGATACCGAAGGAGCTGTGAAGGGAACTTGCCAGCAAGGAGAACTGGTGACATGGACACTCCTCATCCTTGGGGCACAGCTAGCCCTCGTCTCCATGAGGAAAGGCAACAGCCAGGGCTATGGAAACCCCCCGTGACAAACTGAAGTACAGTTAATCAGGACTTAATTAAACAGTTTAATCTCTGACTAATGGGTATGTGTATGTGGGGGGGGGGGGTGATAGAAGATGAGGAGGGGAAAGAAAAAGCACATAAAATCCCTCCATTTAAGATGGTGAAATGTGTCTTCTCATCCATAATGCAGCACCATAATGTTCTTGTATGAATTGAAAATGCCAGGCAATCAAAGGCCATATGTGAGCGAATGCATACAGAGTGTCCATGTATTTTTAATCAAGGCTGCATCTCTGAAGTATGTTTATGCTTTCTTGGCATGAAAGATGCTCCCCCAGATTAGCTCTGCACACGGCTCCAGGCCGTCGTTACTTTTGGCCATGCCAGGAGAGAGGAAGTTGGCACATCCCCCGTAATGCATTACTGTGGAGCTGACGCATTCTCCACTGGAAGGATGGTGAACATCAAGCAATCCATTAAGGCTGAGGAAACGGGCTTAGGAGTCGCTGAAGTCTTCACTCCCTGGAAGATCATTATTCTTCTACTCTCTCTTCACACCCTAAAAATCATTTTCCGCACGGTACCCAGAACGATCTGTTAAAAATGCAAATCCAGTCTCTTCCTTTATCCACTCAGAATCCACTACTAATGAGTTTCAAAACTAAGAACCGGACTCTGCTATGGTCTACACAACTCTGCATGAGTTTTTCCACCCTTGCTTCATGTCCTATCTCACTTTACGTTCATGATGCTCCAGTCACATTGTCCTTCCTGATTTCTGTTCCTAACCACTAAGTATTCGCTCTTTCGTGCATTTGCTCAAAAAGTGTTTGAGCACCAGGTATGTGTCAGGAGCTCTCCCCCATGTTAGGGATGCACCAGGGAACAAAACATAAACTTTCTGCCCTCTTGAAATCTATGCTCCAGTCAGAGAAGATAGACAACCAATAATAATAAAGAGGAGGAAAGTATAAAATGTATTTAGAAAATGACAAATCCTTTACAAAAAAGAAAGAGAGTAAAGTAGCATAAATAGGGCTGGGATTAAGTGGCAAGGAATGCTCAGGTAGGACATTAAATATGGTGGTCAGGGGAGATGCCTCATTCCAAGGCATTCTCTCTTACTGCTCCCTCTCCTAGAGCACACTTCACCCAGATCCTTGCATGAGTATCTCAGAACTCAGGTCTCAGCTCAAATGTCACCTCTCGGAGAGACCTTTCCTGATCCCCCCGTGTGAAATGGATCCTTCTTGTCACTTTATCACACTGCCCTCTGCGACAGCACTTAGAACCATCTGAGGTTACATTCTCCAGTTATTTACATACTTCACTTTGCCTGCAATACTCATGGACTGTACGTGCAAAGAGAACAAGGTCTCTATCCCTTCACTATTAGGTCTCCTGTGCTTAGATCTGTGCCTGGCATACAGTAGATACTCAACAAGAAATGTTGGGGTAAAAGAATGAAGGAATGGATGAAGATAGATACCAACACATTAATTAGACCAGTGGAGCAAGAGAGAGAAGTGATATTTGACATTGAGGAATCACCAAGAGACATCATCATCTTCTTGTTTACTAGCATGGCATTTATTTAAGTAACACCATCCAGAAAATATGGAATATATCAGGAAAATACTATTGAGAGGATAATTAAAATGATTAAATCATATTCAAAATGTACTGCCTTTATATTTCTAACGTGTCCACTTCTCTCTATTCCCACGGCCACCACTACGGGCCTCGTGCCATCATTTCTTGTTTCACTACTTCCATTCTTGCTGCCGTACAAAACATTTCTTCAAAGTTTAGGAAGAGTGATGCTTTAAAAATGTGTATTTGACTATGTCCTCCATTGCTTTAGACTCTTCGATTACTCCCTATTAATGATAGGATAGGGTCCAAAATCTTACAGTGGCTCCCAGAGGCTCCAAGAGCTGGCCACTGGCCACTTTTCCAGTTTCCTCTCTCCATATTCTGACCAGCTCTGTGGTCTACCCAGAGTGATCTCGGTGCTTCCTGAATGCTCAAAGGTGCCATCTTTCCTTCAGACAAGTAGAAGACGATTTCTCTATTTGGAAGCGACTTCTCTGCTCTCTGTGTCTGGATAAGTCATAGCTATCTTAAATTTTTGCTTAGACTTCATACCCTCTGGCAAGGACTCTATGATCCTTAAATCTCAAGGAGGTAACTCTTCTCTGTGGTCTCGTACCATGTCAGTTTCCCCATCATGTTCCTTCCCATGTAGTAAGTCACCCTTGTTTGATTTCTTTCCTGCCCCCTTTAGACTTCAGCAGTAAATGGGCAAAAATAATTTCTGCCTCCTTTATTCTAATAGTTCAGGCATCTCACATAAGACTTGGTTCATGGTAGTACCTCAAAATATGTTTGTTGGATGACTGGATAAAATGTACAGTCATTTAGAGTAGCAAGATTTTATTTCCAGACAGAACTTTGAGCATTAGTTCTCATTCCAAAGCTTTGCTCATGGGTCTTGCTCTTCTGTGGCAACACTGCTAAAAACTGAGAGGAGTTGGTAGAAAGTTGAGAGCACACAGCTTATCTCTGGATATCGATGTCATAGAGTATAATTGGGTCCTTCAGTTCAACCCTTGGTGATAGCCTCAGGGACCAAGGAATTGATCTAGCACGACAAGAATTCTGAATCATACTGGAAGTATTGAGCAAAGTGGCTTCTACAGAGGAGGGAATTCTGATGTCTTGCTTATCACAGTGGAAAGTACCTTAATATTAGTAGCCTTGCCTATGTCTGAAGACAAACTGATGTGGCTATAGAAATAAAGGATGAAAAAACTAAATGGAGTCATTGGAAGCACATTGTCCAGGATTCACAATTCACTGATGAAGAAAGCAAGGACCCCAATGGTTGTTTAAATAGCACCCTCACTATTCTTGGAACAAATTTTTGACTTTTCCTCCCATCCTGTATTTTCTTTCATGTGTTTAATTCAGTTAAATACAACATGTTTTGACAAGTTTTAATTTTTTTTTTCTTAACCATGTGCCAGACATTAAGGATATGTCCCCCGCATGAAGGCCACAGGTCAGTTCTGTAACATAAGTGCAAGTGATTTTTCATGGTTCATGTTGCATCCCAGCTAAATTCAGAAACCTATCCCTCTTTAAAATCCTTTGACTAATTCACTCACACCAGAGTTTTGGTGAGCAACACACATTTTATTTAAAATGACGTAGGAAAAGAAGGGACAGGGAAGAGATTACATCACACATATCTAAGCCAACAAATTAGTATTCCCCCTATGTAAAGACATAACTTTTCAAAAATCCCTTTCCCCTCTTATCTCTGGGAGTTTCTTTTTCATCCTTTTAATGCATGAAAAGTTCATTCTAATTGACTTAGAACTTTTCTCTCTAGGATTTTTCTCTAAGCATTTAAAATTCTGCTTTCCTTTACTAGACGCCATAATTCAGCTCTGAACTAGCTCCTACTTCCAGCAGCGCTTATCCAAAGTTATAACAGTTGTTCAGCTAAACAAAGGGAGGATCTTCCAATTAGCAGAACCACTGGCCTTAGAAAATGCTTCTTATGCATGTTGCATCTTTATGTTTGGCCAGCAAATCCCAAGGAACCAAATCATTATTAACCTAACTTTTGAGCATCTGAATCTTCACATATAAGTTGCCCCCAAATATTCTGACCTTATGGAGTTGTGAGGATAACATGAAATAAGGATGAAAACACAAAACTGGTATATAACCTGATACAGAATAGAAGCTTAGTGTGTACTGGTTTCTTTCTCCTTCGGAGGATTCATTTGTCCCACAACTTCCTACTCTGTTCATGTTTAGGAAGTGTCTCAACTTCTTAAAGCTCATTAGTGTCCCTAAAATTAGCATAAAAACACAAAATAGTCAAAAAGAACAAATTAAAAAGCATATCTTACTGTCATTTTGTGCATGTTGGGTATATGGCTATTCTGACATAGATCCAGAAAGTTTGTGTGTGTTCTAGAAAATTTACATACCGAAGCTCCTCTTTCAGAGACAATGCCATGTTCAAAAAGGCTGTTGCAACAATGTTTTGTCCCCAGCCCACCTGACGCGGTGTAGGCTGGCATTCCAATGGTTAGTGGCAGATAGAGGCACCATGTGTTTTTGCTTTGATGCAAAACATTGTCCCTATCTAGAAATGTCATGGTTTGAAAGTCTTGAAGCAGAGAAGCTTCTCTATTTATAATCTAATTCATATTCGTAGGAGATCCAGGGAATAATCATGCTCATCGCAGTGGTTTCTTTGAGCATGGTTGAGCAGTGCTATTGACTGGAGCCATTTTGCCATCAAACCATCAGGGATTAGTAACCTCTGAAACTCCCTGCTTCCGGCAATTCAGGAGAGGTAGGGTCTTCTGGGTTCTCTCTGTAGAACTGATGACAAAAGCACTTATGAAAGTAAAAAAAAAAAAAAAATGCATTCATCTACATACAGGTAGAACGGCATATGTTAAAAGAAACCCCCTTTAGCCTGAATTTAAGATTATTGAACTATTTTTTTTTCAATCCCTAGGATCCTAGTACTATAGGAGCAATATGTACTCTGCAAAGGGCTGTGGAAATTAACAGAGATGAGTAACAATTAAGTAAATGTTTATATCATGAATATTATATCAGCTAATCTTCATAGCAATTTCACAAGGTAGACCTGTTTATTTTTATTTTATAGACGACGAAATCAAGGCTCAGGAAGACAAACTTGCCTGAGATCAACAAGTTACTGCTAAAGTTACATTTCAAAATCAGGTACGTCTGGGGAGAAGGGTCAGAACCCGGTCATAAATAAGATTGGTAAATGTCTTGTACCCTTTTTCCCCTTTAATCTTCATAAAAACCTTGTTCTGTCTCCATTTCGTAGATGAGCAAAATGAGGTGCAGGGAAATTTGGTACCTGTTTGGAGAGCTCATACAGATCTTCTGTGATTTGGAAGTGCTCTTGGACTTTGAAGGTCTTCAATGGTATAAAGTTAGGTTTAGTTAGCGGCCCTAAATATTCTGTAAGGTAGGAAACAAAGGTAGGCATTGAAGAGGAGAGAAGCGCATCCTAAAGAAAAGTAGTTGCGTTAGCTTGGAGACAAATTCTGCTTCTATTTTAGATGGCAAACCTACATTTTCTCCGAGTTATGTAAGAGAAAGCCTTGTGTTTGTGTTCAAAGGGCAAGCTTGAGGAAAAGCTCAGGACACTGCCTGCATCCTAAGTGGCCCGAGTGATGGAGGGAATGGGCCCTGTTCCAAATTGATTAGTTCTGCTACCTTCTCATTATTGTTCCGCCTGAAGTTTGGCATGCAAGCAAGGTCATTCCATGCATGGGTCTGCGTGACTTAACGATTCCACCACAGACTCCCTCCCCTGCACACCCCCACCCCCACCGCGGCGGGCCACCTGCACTAGAGAAAATTAAAAATCAGCGCATACATTTTACATGAGTTCCCGAGACCGGTGAGAAATTAATGTTATGTTGTCTTTTGATAAAGATACAGCTATTTTTTTTTTAAGGTGTTCATCCAATTCAGTAATAGGAAACCTTCCTCAGATTCCTCCATGGAGCCTGTACATCAGGATGAGAAGAAGAAATGCATATAGACTCAGAAGAATATGTTTGAGCAAATTCTCTTTTTGCGGTGCACCTTGCAAAGAAATTTCAGGGTTATGTATGAGGTTGCTGCCCTCCCCAAACTGTCAGGTGCCTTATTAATTTTCTATCCCCATGCCTCCTACCTCTGAGGTTGTTTCCTTAGCCTGGAATGACGTCTTCCCTTATTCTCAGGTTCAAATGCTCCCAGTTCCTCAAGGCTGACCACAAATGTCTCAGCTTCCATGAAGCCATCTCATATCCTCAAGCTAAGCTCTGACTGCTTTCATGTCAGATCTTCAGTAATTCTTAGAAACCTTCTCATCCCCTCTGCTCCTGTGCTTTTACCTATAAAATGAGAGTAATTTACAGCTATATTCAAGGTTGATTTAAAAATTAGAGATAATGTATAAAAAACCTAAAGAGTAATTGATAGATAATAGTCAATAAAGAGTATTGGCTTCATTATTGTTACTAAAAACAAAGAGATAAAATGTCTAATGTTTTTTAGGCATAATTTAGAACCTTTACAGTCAAGCTCTAGTCTGTTTCTAGTTTTATCTTTTCGCTAGTCACTTTGCCTAGGGCACCTTTGTTCCCACCCTTCCAAAATTCTTTATTTTATTAAACTAAACTCCTCAGTGTTGTATGAACATTACGTGTATTCAGCACTGAGGACCTCCATGGTTGGGATTCTTTTCACTTTGTATCCTTCCACACTAAAACTTATCCAACATCTCATGATTTATAAATCACGTAGACAATAAGCAGCAGAGCCAGAACTGAGATCCAGTTTCCCATACCCATAAACAACAAGTCAGCCAGGCTTTTAAAAGGTGTCAAGTAATTGCTGAGAAGTGATTTGTTTGGTTATGTGCATAAGCTTTGAATTTAGACAGACTTTGATTTGAATGTTAGCTGCCTGGCTGTACATTTGCAAACAAGTTCCTTTAGGAGTCTTAGCTTAAGCTGCGATCTTTGTAAAAGGGGGAAAAAAAAGTATGTGTATAGATAGATAAATACATAGATATATGCAAAATAATATATATATAAAAGCTTAAAGTCATTATTATACCTTATGTTGTTCCAAATGTATATCCATAAATTATATTCATAATTATTAGTGCGTATTCAAGTTATATTTGTGATATGCCCTATATATAATATGTGTAACACAGACATATAAAATTTGATCCGCACTGTAACCCTAAGATGTGTGTGCACATTATATACACAGAATGTATATGTTATAGCATCTATATATAATGTGTATGTATTCATATATATATGTATATATATATATAGCAGCACATGTGTGTGCATGTGTGTATGTTCTAAGAAGATCTACCTTAATTCTGATGCAAGAGTGAAATAGATCCAGGAGTCAGCAGGTTTAAAATAAAATATTGCACTTATCACTTTTGAAGTCTTTGACCAATGTGGTTTAGAATAAAGTGAGGCTGAAAGGACTTGTGAGAGCCATTCCTAACCCCATCCCCACATCCACCCTCCTCAGAACCTGAAATCTCATCCAGAGGGCAAGGAAGAGCCGCAGGCAAAGTAGAAAGAGATCCGCAATCACAGCAGCCCTGGGTGGAGAGGGAAGGAAGAGAATGAAATCTTGGTATTTACTAACTTGTGATAAATCGCTTCTAAGTAGTTGAATGCATAGACCAATGTTTGTTGCTCAACAATTAACGCCTCACTTATCCTCTGTGAGACTCGCAGTAAAGTTTCTTGCAAGAAGCCAGAAGTAGAGACTACACGGGAAGAACGGGGAGATCAGAAATACAGGCTCTCCCTCAAAGTCTAGCAAGATGTTGATGCTCATCAAGTAACTCCTTTTAAGTGGTGCCAATTACTAATCAGTGAATAGTTGCTATTGTCAAGTTTTGAATGATCAACATTGAAATATTATTAATGATACTAAGTATACCTATATGATGTCTACATTTTTTTTGTACAAAAAGGCAGAAATAAATCTTCCAAGAAAAAAAAAAAAACTATGCAGTTAAGTCTTCTGTTTAGCCCTGCAGCTTCCGCACCCCTGTGGAAGGCCCAACCAAATTTTGCTGACTTGGCTTCAGTAAGTTTTAATTCAACAAACAGCCTGCTTGGACAGATGTGTCCACAAGTTCCAGACCATGCAACATTCATTCTGTTTAACGGAAATGTTGTTCCATATTTGTGCTTTCTGCTGGAACTGGGTCTGTGTTGTTCCATCTCAGTGGAGCATAAATGTAAGATGATATCCAGAAGGGACCCAGATTGGGAAGGGACGAGAGGTGAAGGGGCGGCTGGGGGAACATAGAGGCTGGAGTGTTGGAAAGAAACAGAGAAAGATGACTCAGATTATGTCATCAAATAAAAAGGAGTACACAGCGACCCCTTTGTGAACTATCACAGCTGGTTTCCACTTAAATGCAATATGAATTTAGCAGACAATTTTGATGGTCCCAGAGATTGTTAAATAGGTTATTGCCTATATGGACATGTATTGTCCCAGTGTGTGTATACATTTTGATCAAGAGATAAATATTGGGGGGGACTTCAATTAAAATAAGGTATATTGTGGGCACCTGTGTGATGTAGTCAGTGTCCAACTCTTCGTTTTGGCTCAGCTTATGATCCCAGGGTCATGGGATCAACCCCTGCATCAGGCTCCACACTCAGCAAGGAGTTGGTTTGAGTTTCTCTCTATCTGCCCCTCACCTCTGCTCTTTCTCTGAAATAAATTAATTAATTAAAAAAAGATAATGTACATTGGGTGACATCAATGAGATAGCCATTGTTCTAAAGACTTGTACTCATCTCTCTCTCTCTCTCTGTCTCTCTCTCCCACCCCTTCTAGCCTTTACACATGAGGTTCTCTCTCTAAAATTCTATTCCCTGTCTTCTCCACCTGATGAATTCCTACTCAAGGCCAGATTCTTCTTTGAACCCACTTCATCAGGAAGTTTCCCTGATCTCTAAATGAGCACTGATTCCTTGGCATATGCTCCCATCAACTCAGTGGAGTATCCCTTAATACCCAGTTTTTGCCAGCTTTAAAGCAATATTCCTATCATTTCAATTTTCACTCCACCACTTTTAGTCTTGTGACCTTGTCCGAGTTAAGCCAGCTGTCCCATCTATAAGTCAGAAAGAATACTAATACCTACCCCTGGATTAGTATTAGGTTTTTGAGGATTAAATGAGGAAATTCATTTAACAGGCTGAAACCAAGGGCTCACATTGAATGCCTATTAGCCATTTTTATTCTCTTCAACCAGTTTTGTTTACAAGCTGCCATATGAAGGGAAAGAAGCTATGAAAAGCTAGCATTCCAAACCCAGAGGTTGGGTTTTATCTGGTAAGAAATGGAGAGTTGTTGAAGGTTTTAAAAAGAGGAAACACCGAGTCAGATAGGAATTTTAGAAACATAAAAAAGAAATACAGGATTATGGGCAAGTAGAGGAAGAAGTCTTTAAAACACACTCAGTATAGCCAAGTGATTCATATTTAAGCAATCACATTTAATCACCATTCCCAAAAATTAAGAGTATATTTAATTCAACAAACATGGAGGGAAAAAAGAAAACATTTGCGAAACGTTCACTGGATGTGAGATGTTGTGCTAAAGGCTGAGCATTCCAAGAGGCAGTTTGCATACTGTGGAATAATCAAGCCTCGTGTTTAAGAGCATCAGATTTGCAGACCTGGGCTTATCATCAAGGCCTATGCCTTCCCATTTCAGTGAGGTTCTTAAATTACCTAAGCCTCACTTTCTTCAAAATTAACAAGATTAATTAGCAAGATTAAATGAGATACAGTATTTAGATCCCCTAAATAAACATGCTTAGGATGTTGTACGCGTTCCATGATGCTAGTTTCCATTATCACAATTATTATTGTTGCCAGTACTTTGTAACGGCCTTTCCTCAATGCCAACATGCTCACAGTCAGAATATAGAAAACAAACAGGTAGGCACATAAACTGCATTCTCCTTGAGGGGCCATGCCATTAAAAATGGCAAAAAATAGTTGTCAAGGGTCTATCATTTGTCATATGTTATTCCAAGTGTTTCACATGTATTTAATTCTTACAAAAACCCCATGAGGCAGATAACACAGTGCTAAATGGTATATACATAAGGAAACGCAAGAGCGCAGGTTGAATTATGTGTCGAGGGCCACACAGAGAGTGTGACTAGTAGAGTGGGCTGTGGGCTGAGGTTGTCTACACAGCTGCCATGCTTTTCAACCACTAGTTTCCTGCGCCTGCCTGATAAATAAGGATGTGGTAATTTTGAAATCAGAGGGTTTCAAGAAGACACAACATCTGTGCTGGGCCCGGCAGCTGAGTTCCTCACTCTGTTTCCAGGAAGGCTTCAGCTTGCACCATTCCAAAGAGAAGTGCGTCCTCCAAACTTTCTTCAAAACTAGAATGCCTCTTAACATCTTTCTGTATCTTCACAACCAGTCATCTAGGCTGCACACTTCTTCTATATATTGAATATTTCTGTTGGAATCAGGGCCAAAGTAAATGGCTATTATCCCCCAACAGTAGTGTAAGTATAAGTTCTGACTGTCTGTGCAAGCAAGGGTATCCCCTGAAGACTGCTGATTCTAGAAACAATTTTCTGCTGATTCATAAACGGAGGGAGTAGAATAATTTAAAAGCTGATATTAATCTCTCTTTCCATCAACCCATAGAATTTCCCTTGTTGCTCTACAAGGTTAATAAAACAACAATGGCAGTCACGTTACTGTGCTTGAAAGCCACGAAGATTATTAAGGGAAGTATAGCAATTGACCCAACTAGTACCTCATAAATACCTTAAAGGTATTTAAAGAGATAGAAACTCCATGAGGAACATATAATTGATTGTGCCGTCTCAAAGATGAGGACACTGAGGCATGGGATGATTTAATAGTTATTCAAGATCACTTAACTACAAATGTCATGATCATAGTCACGGGCGGAAAACCCGTTACTCAGGTCACTGCTGTGGTTGCAGATCTGTCTCAGCATCTTCGTGTTAGACTGTGCTTTGTGACAAAGAGTACAATCTAGAACTTTTATTTGTCAAATCTCACTGCCTCCTGAGCCCCAAGAAGAAGGTGGGAGTAAAGATCTCTAGCTGGTGTCCAAAGCCCACAGTCCCACGTGAACTGAGCGCCTATACATTCCAACAGAGTAGAAAATAGGGACAGAGTTTTTTCAGCAGTCACTGGGTCCTCAACGATGCTGGGTCACCTTCCTGTATTAAGTAAAAAATAATAATAATAATAAAAATTTTAAAAAGCACTTCCATCAGCAGGTCCCAGCCTTTCAGCAGTTGGGTCTGGCCAAAGTATTCCAGAGGTGAGCGAACATCTCCCATTTTATGAAGCTACAGTGTAGCTGGGTTTCTTATCAGTTACTACCAGTTATGCACAGCTGGTTCCTTCCCCATTCACCTGAACAATCACAGTTAATATTTGCCCATACTTAACATTCCCGGAGCATAATTCTTTATAATGATAGGCGTGAAGACTTCTACTAATTTAGTGAACAGCCTGGTGACCCTTTAAATTGAGTGTCCTTGACTGGCACATTGAGCCGAGAAAGAGACAGAGAGACAGAGAGAGAACTACATATCCTTCAGCAATATATGCTGTTGAGGCTATTAGGGCTGGTGACAAGATATTTCTCCTGATTCTTGTTCTCTGAGTCATGTCCTAGCGTTGTGCTTCTTCAGTTCCATAAAGCTGGACACGGTCATGGAATGTGAACAGAAGTGTTCTCTATACCCCCTGGGTGGAACATTTTACAAGACAGTTCCTCCTCTCCTATGGCCACTTTTCATTTCTGCAGTGACAATAGAAGACTGTGTTTGGGTGGCGCCTACAACTGCCTGCGTCCTGAGAGACAGCAGTGAGTAGAAAGCCATTGCCAATCCACCCTGGACTTGCATGGAGGTATTGAGATTTAAGGGTCCTCATCATCCCCATCATACTCATGTGATATGGTACATGATATCAGTGCTTTCGGCAACATTTGGCAAGTTACTACAAAAAAAAAAAAAAAAAAGAAGGATTTCAGAAAATAACTAAATAGAAGGCAGTGGAGACAGCCAAGAGGTTTAGTAACTTGCAGGATTAAGAGAGGAAACTGTTTTTCAACCCAATCTTTAAAAAAATACATCATTGAGAATGTCATTGACTCTAACAAATACCAAAGAAAACTTAGACTTGCAGCAAGGGTCAGATGAAAGGAATGGCCATCACAACCACTGTTAAAACCTCTTGAGTCCATTAAGGTGTTTCAGAGGAAAGGTATAATTAAGTTTGGTGTCCAGTAAATGCATTCAATTGCAAAAAAAGTGGCTCAGGGGGAAAAAAAAAGGGAGAGAGAGAGGGAGAGAGAGAGAGAGAGAGAGAGAGAGAGAGAGAGAGAGAGAGCGTGCGTGCAAAATCTTGGCTTGCTGGTGAATTCCCTGTAAGTTGTTGTAATTAAAGTGGCAGTGAGGGGAGGGAGAGGATGCAAGCAAACAGAGATTTGTCAAATCTAAGAGATATATCTAGGAAAGAACAGTGAGAGTGGTATTGGCACACAGAAATGACTAGACTCAGAGGTGGGAAGTCTACTAGCATTTTAAGTGAGTGTCATGCAAGTAAGTCACAGTCTATAACTGTTTAAGATTTAAAATAATACTAGGATTCTCAAACTCCTAAGCAACAAAGAGACTGAGAAAAATGCTCAACCACTGAAAAGGGCATATTCTCCAATTCCCGCTTTTTGGTGTGGCCAAGGATGTTCATGGAAATGGAAGAAACCCATTTCTATTAATAGGAAATGGACCATGACAGCATCATGGGCCACAGAAAACAAAGGAATTGTTCCATCCAAGGAACAGAATGGAGCACCAATCTTGGAACATGTTTTCCTCCCAGAGGAAACCTTGTCACATCTCTCCAGTAGGATTTGATAATTGTGATAGACAATTGTGTCTCCCCTATTTATGGTTGTGAGTGTTTTCCTATGGTAACCTTAGGCATGTTATTGTATTGGATATTGGCTTATAAGATGTCTTTTCAGTTGAGTTTTTTTAGTTCAGATCTCTGAGCCAAAAGAGATCCCCTCTAGAATTGATGATGAACAGCAGGGGTCTGGACTTGAAGCTCATTAGTGAGTGGATGACCTGCCTCAAGTTCTTGAGTTGAACTCTTGAGTTCTCTTTTTTTTTTGGTGGTGTGAGAATAGATGTTTTACAAGCAGGAAGGAAAAACATATGCTATTAGAAAAGTAGCCTATAGTAATTAAGTCTGTTTTAAAAATTCCAGGTTTTCTCCCTTGTTGGCACGTGGGAAAATTGTATGTCCCTACCTCTTTGGGTTAGACATCATCACATAACTGGATTTGACTCCCCAAAATGTAAGCAGATAAGCTGTGTGTCATTTTGAGGTGGAAGCATTTAATTATCAGGGCTAGTGTCAGACGCTGCAGTGTTTGGTAATCCTGGAAGCATATGTAGGGATGTGTCCTCCATCAGCCAGGGTCCCTAATTGACTATAATGACAGAGCACTCTGCTGACCTGCGTGGACATGTAGTATGAGACGGAAATAAACCTCTGTTATTTTCAGCCTCTGAAATTTAGGAGTTGTTTATTGTTCAGTATAACGCATCTATCTCTCCTGGCTCCGTCACAAACATGAGCTCGTGTTGTCTAACTCAAGTGCTTTTCCTACAACTGTCGAGTGCCTCTTCTTTGAGGTATAAGGTAGGGCTTATCTGGCTGGTAAGTGTGGTGCATCATCTGAACCTGATCCCTGGACTGGCAGCCATTCTTTGAGGTTATTGCCAATCCCATCATGAACATGAGGATTGTAACATTTAGCTCCTTCCTTGTCACTGTGGGGAACTGGCACTGCCCTTCCTTTCGAATGATTTACATTTAATAACTTGAGCACAATTTTATCCTATCAGGCCTGTCCGTGTCCCATCTCTTTGTTGAAGTACATACAAATTCACATCACTACTTCTTTGTTTCCACATCCATTAAATGAATAATGAGGCCAGACCCAACCATCCCGTCATGGTGCTATCCCAAGTGTCAGTCACAGATATATACTTAGTCATGAAGGCTGGATCTGTTGGATAAAGGACATGTATCCTCATACTGATTGACGTGTACCCAAAGTTTCATCTACTGCTCTAAATTTCGTGAAAGAAGTCAACTCCTCCTCACAAAAGATGTTATGTTATTATACCCAGTAAGAAGAATTATTTCATCAAACAAGCGAAGATGTTTTTTTGGTTTTAGCCTTAATATAAAGCTTCTTAAATGGCATGTCTTATTTTTTGTCTCCTGATTAGTCAAATAAAGATAATGCACGTTGTGGGTGGTAATCACTTAATAATTTGGTTTATTGTTATTGAGGACCACTCTGTACTTGATGTTTGTGCTGGGGATACACAGGAAAGGCCTCTTGAGGGGAATGACATTTAAGTGAGAGTTTATAAGTGAGGAATTTACCCAAGTGGGAAAAGGAGCATTGCAAGCAGAGAGAATGGGCTATGCAAAGTTCCGAGGTGCAGAAAGTCAACTGGTTTGGGTGTCTGAAGTAAAGCCAGTGGGGATGATGTGGCAGGAACAAGTGTGAGAGTGGTTGGGGTGAAGACACAGGCGGCGGTCTGCTTATTTCCCACACTGTAAGTGTTGCCACAAACTTTAAAACTACATTTAAAGGACAACGGAGGGCCATTTGGGAGTTGTTGATGATCTTATACTGCCCAAGTTCCATTCTTTAGAAGATTACTGAATCTTAGAAATTAAAAGGCTGATGTCAGTGCTCTGTCCTGCCTATTATGCAAGAATCATTTCTAAAGCTGATTGGAATTTCCAGAAATCTGTCTCTTTACCAGCTTTATTGGAGGCTTTCTGCATATCAGACACTCTGCAAAAGAGCTGGAGGGATAGATATGCCCTTTAAGGTGCAATGGTCATGTGATGTACAATGAGAGTAACAATGTTAAAAAAAAAAAAGAAAGAAAAAAAGAAAAGAAAAGAAAAGAAAAGAAAAGAAAAGAAAAGAAAAGAAAAGAAAAGAAAAGAAAAAAAAGGGAAAAGGGGAAAAAAAATCCCTGTAGTTTTGTACACTTCTTAAGCAATAATGTTGCTTCCTCTAAGTGAGAGAAAGCAAAATTGTGAATTTTTAAATTATCAAGTTAAAAAAATGTGTTTAATAAATAATCCATGGGAGTCAAAGGCATAAATACATCGAGCTCCTTAGAGGATGATAGAAATGGGATAGATGACAAAATATAAAGAATAGCCTGCATGATTCTACTGACAAAATTCCTTTAAAAACCAATGAACAGAAAGAGTGGAATAGGAGACCTGAAAGCTTGCTGCAGTTGCAGAATTTTAAGAGATTTATTTAACATTCTCCGGGCATAGTTCTAAAATATTCATGCGTGTTGGACATAATTATGTCATTTTATTGTCCACTGTGTGTCAATGAAATGTCATTTTTTTCACTGCAGCTTATATCACTTCTCTGGCAATTGGGAAATGCAAATGATTATAAACAGAGAAGTCTTATGTGGTTGAGAATTTGTTTTATGAATCTTATAGTGAAACTTTTAAATCTGAATGCTGTGCTCAGGGAATGATTGAGATCCAAATGGGCACATTTCTCTATCCAAAACACAGAGTGGCCCCTTTACAGTAGTCACATTTAAAGGAACATTGAACTAATGATTAAAGGGGTCAGGAAGCATCCTAGTGAAGATTGAATGGCAACTAAATCGCTATTTCCAATCTAGAAATGACCATTGTTCTGTGTTGTTTCAGAAGGCTCCATTAGTGTCAAGGAGTAGAAGTTGCAAAGAAGCTGATTCTGTTCCAACTCAAGGAAACAACCTATGGAATTCAGCTTTTTGTGAGACACTATTAGCCCTGCTATAAGTAGTATATCAGCAGAGGGACCCTGCAGAAGAGCTTTATGCCCTTTGTAGGAGGCGCCGGAAACCCTCCAGGGGATAGAGAGCTTGGCATTGTGGAAATTGCCTGAGCTTTGATGTCAACCAGACTGAGATTCAAATCTCAATAGTCCCAACGCACTGGCTGGCTGACCAGCTGTTGGAGTTCACTTAACTTTCCTGAGCTTGGTCTTTCCTCATCTGAAAATAGGAGAAAATCTACTTAGACTTGTAGTTAAAATTAAGTGAGATGTTACATGTAAAGCTCCTAGCAGATACCCATCAAATAATAAATGCTTTATAAATGTGATTGGGACAATGAGGCTCACAGGCATGAGGTACAATTCCTGTCACATCGTATGGGTTCGACAGAAGTTAGACCCCTCTATCCTTCCATATCCTTAATGATAATGTGGCTCTAATTTCTGAAGGCCCCCACTGTCATATTTACTCCTTTGCATCTAGAACATGAATTCAGAGGAAAATTGTTTCACTGACTTTCTGGTTTAATGCTCAAATCCTGTTTTCTTAACCCCATCTGTGCTTATTTCTGTAGGTAGTGAGGCTCTCGCCATGTCTTACGTGTACTTCTGTTTACCTGCCTTTAAAATGGCAGGTTTTTCTCAGAACTTCAAAAGAAGATGAAAATGCAACCTTCTTCTTGACCCTTGTCTCAGTTTAAATGAAAACCCAAACTCTAGTGATGCTAAATCCAAGAAGAGCTTTGGATTAGTCAGACTAATTTCTTTTCATTTGGTGGTGGCAAGAGGGGCAGGTGCATTTTTATAACATTGGTTTTATTTCCCTTTGTTGTAAAGAAATCCAACTTCAGTAACTGTGCTACCCATGGCTGCTAGATAAGACACGTGGAACAGGAAACTACCTCGTGCAGCGATCAGCTTCACAGTTCCCCACACTGATTTCTTGTCTGCGTCCTATCTTTCTTCCTTCTTTTTTTGCTCATCGTCTTTCCTAAGAAGTTTAAGTAGGCTTTTATATTGCAAATGGCAATGTACCAATTAGCTCTGAGCATTAACTCAAACCATTAACTCTGAGTCATGTCAGACATATCTGTTCACCAAAGTTTTGGGAATTTAGGGAGTCAATATGCAACACTTTCTTCTACTCTTGTCAAAGCAAACCTTCTGCAGGGGAGGCTTTAAATGATCCAGCTTGACCTATAACTTGCTAGATGTGTTAGTTAGAGTGAGCTGGGTTATGCTACGTAGCAAACAATGCCAACATTCCAATGAACTAAAGAAAAAGTTGAATTATCTCTGATATTGCATGTCCAAAGAGGGTTGGCAGACTTCATGTTGGAACTTGGACGAAGCGATAGGTAAAAATAATAGATTTTCATAGAGATCAATGCATCACTGTTACTACAGACAAAAACTGGGTTGCGATAGGTAGATTAAGCTCACACTGAAAAGACAGTATTCTCAGGACTCCTGGGTGGCTCATTTGGTTAAGCATCTGACTCTTGATCTCAGCTTGGGTCTTGACCTCAGAGTTGCAAGTTCAGGCTCCGTGTTGGGCTCCACATTGGATAAAAGCCTACTTAAAAAAAAAAAAAAAAAAAGACGGTGTTCTTTTTCACATTTAACCCTGACTTATCTTGGGCAATCAGATTATCTCCCAGCCAAAGGTGAATGAAATAATGTCCATGAGGTGCTACCTCACAATAAAATGTTGTATCTATAAGATGAGGATAATACTTAATAGTCATACATTATAGGGGACAAAATTCAAATCTCTGTGAAGCAGTTTTCATGTAATTTCTCATTTAACCCTTAACCGGTAGATGCCATACTTCTTTCCATTCTCCAGAAAAGGGAAACTTTCTCTCGGAGGAAGAGTCATTAGTTCAACATTAGAGATTTAGTAAGTTTTAGAGTATGGTAGTAAATAAATACATGCATTATTGATAAGAACACATATTAAAATAATACTAATGGCTTAGATACACGTGGGTATTTAAAATTTATGAAGTGATGTTCCTTGCATCTTCCCATCTGAGTGGGATTAGGCACAACTGTGGGAGGTGAGCAGGGCAGGGAATGTTGCATTCATTTCACAGAATGGAAAATCATAGCTAATATTAATGTAGCACTTTGCAATTTACAGGGCATGTTCACATACATCACCTCACTTAATCCACACAACCTGAGGGGAAGGAGATGCAGAAGGGAGAAGGGAGAAGAAAGGATAGGAGGGAGAAAGATGGTGAGCTGCAACACTTTTGATTGGAGAACTCAAATCCTCCTGGGGAGGTTAAGTGAATTACTTCCTTACTCAAGAGAAACCTCCATTCCCATGGAATCATGTGTTCATAATGGAACTTTCACTTGAATAAATCATGGCCTTTCTTTGTCCTCCTTACTCCTTCAAGGAGGACTGGCTTATTTAATTGGTGAAATTTGGAAAAGACATTGAAAACACTTATTTTTATCCTTCTTAAAATTATTACTGTATCTGCCTATATGTTGGCCTACTCTCTTGTATATGGTGAGCTTGCCATTGTCGATTTTTCTGTAGGGAAGGATTGGAATTTTTCAGTTTAGTTTATGGCTGGTTAGATTTCTCCATTGGGATTGGCTAGGTTATGCTGGGTAACAAAAACCACCAACGGTTCAGTGGCTTAAAGACAAGGTTTGATTCCTGCTTGTACTGTACAACAAGGATGAGCTGAAGCACAGCCTTATGGAGACTTAATCTCAGTATTCTCTGCTATGATTACCAAGGTGGAAAATGAAACATGTCAAATCACATAGTGGCTCATAAAGCCTCTATCTTTAAGTGACTCACGGCACTCCAATTCACCTTGGCACGATAGTTCTAAAGTGGGGGGAAAAATCAGTCCTCCCATGTGCCAAGATAAGTAAACTACTACACGTGTTTGGTGAATTGCACAATGACTGCCATAGTGGATCTGTATAAAGTGCACAACTCAAGGTCTCTTGTAAATTCAGATTCAGTTATGTAAGCTCACCACTATCGATTTTAGAACATTTTCATCACCCCCAAAAGGAACTCTTATCCATTTGCTATCAATCTGTACACTTTTGTTCAATAAAAACTAATCATAAAAAAGAAGAAAGTGAAACATTATGTTATTTGTAAAACACATTAGATTTTATAAACAATAAAACATGTATTAAGAAGGAGAAAGCATCCAGTTCCTTTGACTTAGAGAAGCAATTTCTAGGTCCTTAGGCAAGAGTAAAGCGTGAGGTGTGTGTTCTCTTTTGTGTGTGTTTTTTCTATAGATTACATGTCTTCTGGCATTGTGTCGTTTTGATCCTCCCAGTTATGCTCTGCTTCTGTTTTCTCCTAAAATTGTGCTTTGTACTTATATTTTTGCTTCTAATCTCCCATGTTCTTATTTTTTTCCTCCTTATCGCACTGCAATATTAAATTATTAGCATGACAGTTTAAATGCATTTACACAATACCTAATAGTAAAATTAACATTAATACCATCACCCTATATATGTGCAATTACCTATATTTATACAAAGTGCCATCACAAAACTTGGCTCATTTTAACTTCACAGTAAGTCTGTAAGATACCTATAATTATCTGAATTTTACAAATGAGAAAATAACAGTCATAGAGGTAAGACCTAAAAGCAGGTTTCCTGATTCCATGTGCAAAGGTATTCCTTGTAGTGCTTTCAGTGTATCTTTCCTTGTAGAATTGCTAAAAAAAAAAATAGGCAAGACTGATAATCAACAGTATCTGTCTGCATCCCAATGTTAAATTGACAGAAGTTCCTCAGTGTTTGTTGATCATTAGATCCAAAGTGGTTGATTAATGGGGGATCATGGATGCTTTTGCTCAGGAATACTGAGGGAAACTCTGAGAGTAGAAATGATGTGATGAGATGAGAGCCAGAGACCCTGAGAAACCTCACATCAAGGCACATACATAAGATATTGGTGGGAACATTAAGTCAGGTGAATCTGGCACAAGGAAATCATGGATCCAAAGGGAAAATGGACATAAGGATGGTAACATGCCAGAAAGGTGGTCAGAATTATAGAAATTTTCCTGCAGTCAGAAAATGGGACAAGGCAGAAAAGACAGGAAGGAAGGCCCTAGGGAGACAGCAATTCTAAGACAAACTCCAGAATCACAGTGTCAGTTGGGCGATGAGCATGGGTTTCTAGATTTTTTTAAAAAAACTGGGCTCCCCACTCAGCTGAGGAGTCTGCTTATGGATTCTCTCTCTTCCTCTTCCTCTGCCCTCATCCAGCCCATGCTCAATCTCTCTCTCAAATAACTAAATAAAGCTTTGAAAAAATAAAAAAAAAAAATGAAGAGACTGGAAAAAACCCAGATGTGAATAGCAAAAAAATAAATACATAAATTAATAATAATAATAATAAGAAGAAGAAGAAGAAGAAGAAGAGGAGGAGGAGGAAGAGAAGGAGGACGAGGAGGAAAAAGAGGAGGAGGAAGAGAAGGAGGACGAGGAGGAGGAGGAAGAGGAGGAGAAGGGGGAGGAGAAAACCTTCACTGGTGTTAGAAGTCAGGATAGTGGGATCCTTTTTATTTCTTTTTAAATACAACTTTGATGTTTATTAGCTACCTGACTTGGGGAAAGTTTCTCTACCTCTCTGAGTCCCAATTCTTTTATTGTTAAGACGGGGATAAGAATATTTATCTCAAAGTTGCATTGTGTTCCGTGAGCACATCAACTGGATGCTCTAACTACATGAGTCCAGAGCGTCCTGCAAATCACGTGAAGTGTCATCACACTTACCCACCTCTATAATACAAGTTGGTGGTAACTGTCTAACTGATTATTGCTGCATCTGCAACTCTTATTGCAAATAAAAGCCATTAAAGAAAATTTTACAATATGGTTTTGATTAAAATAACAGGGATAAAGTACATAGCTGTTGACAACTGTTAGATTTATTTTCCTCTAGAGAAGATTTCTACAAACTTTTTCTATAAAAGATCAAGATAATAAATAGTTTAGACTTTATATAATCCATAAAGTCTCTATTGAAACCCCTCAACTCTGCTGTTAGGGTGTGAAATCAGCCATGGAGAACATGTAAATGAGTAAGCATGACTGTTTTCCAATAAAACTTTATTTGCAAAAATAGGTGGAGGGCCAGACTTGACCCTACAGCTTATTTACCCACCCTGCTGCAGAAGATACATTTATATATTACTTTCTATAGCAAGGGCTACTTTTAAAACTCTGAGTAGGAGGCATTGCCAGGAAAATAAGTTTAAAATGTGAGCAAGACAGCACAACCCAGACTAATGGGGTTAAGCATCGGTCTACTTGCACACGCTACATCCTCCTCCTCCTCCTCCATGTTAAGGTGCTCCACACTCTTAATTTCCACAGAAAAACTTTTTCCTCGTTGGTAGCACCAGCAGAGAGTTGAGCTCAATTCAGGTAGAACTGTTCTGGATAAATAAGATACATCTGGGTTTATAGATTTCACCTCTGCTATTCTAATTGCCGTGAACACTTCTTATCAGCTTCCCTGAAAATAAATTGGTGTTGGGATAAACATTCTCAAAATGCTCTCTCCATTATCATCTTAGTCACAAATGTCTTTTTGTTTCAATTATAAGTAAAAAGTTTCCATTTGGCATGTTAATAATCTCATTTATTGCTTTCTTTTTCTTTTCCTTTTCCTTTTTCTTTTTCTTTTTCTTTTTCTTTTTCTTTTTCTTTTTCTTTTCTCTTTTTCTTTTTCTTCTTTTTCTTCTTTTATTTTTTTGAGTCTCTGGATCCAATTGCAAGCCATCTTGAAATGCACAAGTTATGCAAAGTGACAGAGATACCAGCACCTATACCTTGCGCTTGTTGTAATATAATAAAAACAATTGCAATGCACTGATTGCCTACCATGTGCCAGAACGAATGACAGGGTGGTATTTATATACCACCTTTTATATATAAAAGGTATTTATATACCTTTCCTGACGTGATCCTTCTAAGATGAGCAGCCATTCCCATTCTACTTGGCAGAAAGTGGCGACTCAACAGGAAGCCTACCCAAAAGTGATAGGACCGGAACCCAGATTTTCAAATACCAATCTTTTTACTTTTTTTTTTTCATCATCACATCTTTTCAACTGTACTTTGGGTGTTCTATTTTAGTATATAGACTATCATCAGAAAATAACAGTGATCCTCAGCTTTTATACGCATAGTCCTTTTAGGGTGTTTAAGTTTTACCTCGTTTAATCATTACACAAACCTTATAAATTAAATACCATAACTGAAATGCAGAGTCTTGGCCACACCCCAGATGTACTGAATTAGAAGCTACATTTTAACAAAATCCCTGGGTAATCTGTGTTCACATTAAAATTCAAGAAGCACTGAGTTAGATAATATCATTTCTCTTTTACAGACAAAATCCTGAAAAACAATCTCTAGATTCAGACTGTAAAGGTCTACTTAAATACATTTTTTTTTCAAGGAATTAAGACAGTAATGCATAGAAAATATACAGGAGGCGGGGCGCCTGGGTGACCCAGGTGGTTGAGTGTCTGACTCTTGATTTCAGCTCAGGTCACGATCTCAGGGTGATAAGATCGAGCCCCGTGTTGGGCATTGTGCTCAGTGCAGTCTGCTTGCCCCTCTCTCTCAGCTCCTGCCCCCATCCTCAAAATAAATAAAATCTTAAAAAATAATCATAAAAGAAAGAAAATGTACAGGAAGTGCCGATTATCACCAGCTCTCTGCTTCATAAATCTCACAGTAGCCACAGAGGATATTGGGAGAGGGAATAGCTGAAGTTCCTTATCAGAAGCCTCACTAAGAACCTTAATCTGCCAACCCCACCCAAGGGAAAAAAAGTCAATCTATTGGAAAGGGCTGCTCTGGTCACAGGAACGGCCTGTTCCATGTGCAGGCCAGCTTCTGTTCACAGGATACCCATAGTTTCCTATACCAAGTATTAATTTAATTAAAAATAGTTAGGACTCCTTCACATGAGGAACACAAACATTCAGGAAGATTCTTCCTCTGAAGACCCTTTGTCTACCACAATATCATAATATAGGTGGTAATATAGGTGGAATAAATCATGTAGAGGAGGAGATTAGTACCCAGAATCTTCTCTTGTCTTCTCTCTACTCTGATACTGTCTCTCCTCCCTGTCCTGTTTTCTTCTTCTCGGTCTTCTCTCTCCCTCCTTCACTGTTCCCCCCACCCCGTCTGTACGCAGAATGTCATCTCATCCCTCCCCTGTCTGCTACCCACCCAAGCAACAATGCCATTTCTTTTACAACAATGCAATCTGAAACTCTGAAAAAGAGGAGAAATAATACAAGATTTCTGAGCAGTTAAAAACCAGTATCTCAGGATCTATGCAGTCATGTCCACACATTTTCTTCCTAAGAAAGAAGATCCTGGGTCCTATTTATTCTCACTTTGCTTTTTAAGTTAAACAAACATATTTGTGTGTGTCTCTCTCTCTCTTTTTTTTTAAATTATTTTTATAGAATATAAGCAGTTTCAATACATTTTTTAAGGGCAGTCTTAGGCAAAGACACAATGAAAGCAGTAAGAGGGGGACGGCTCAGGGTGTGTAACTGGTGGGAAAAAGTAAGAAATGACACAAAACAAATGGAACCAGGGAACAATAGCCGAGCGTACAATGTGCTGAACCTTCTGGAGGGAGGTTGAAATGATTCAGTATGTACATGAATGTTATAATGATGATTCTGTCTCATGAAGTAGTAGTTCCATTATGTGCAAATATGATACAATTAGTTTTTGGAAAAGGAAATTAGTAAAATAACTTAGAGAAGCTACTATCTAAAATGTCAAATTAAAATTTAAAAACCATTTTTTGGTCTTTAGATACTTATATTTTAGTTCTTCGGAGAATAACAGAAATTTGTTTTTTTGAGAAGAATGAATTTATAAGGAACAGCAACTTCTAGTCCTCAGACATGTTGAAGAAGATTATCATCTCCTTTCTGGAGCACTCTAGCATTTTCAAAGTCTTTCTAAAATGTGTATTTTAATTTACCATCAGAGGAAACCGTTTATGATTGAAGAATAGATAAGAGTACATCCGTTTTACAGATGGTGAAATTGGGGTTAAGAAAGTAAGTTGAAAAATGTAAAAACACTAAACACGTGGGTGCTATTATCACCTAATATTTTACCCAAACAACTACTTACCATATCAACAATCTAGTTTTACTTTTTCTGTCTCCTTCAATGAAATCTGTCAAACACAAGCACTTTTTCTGAAATGCGGTTGGATGACAATTATTAATTACATTAATATTACTGGTATTGATATAATACTTAATATAATATATGTGGGTATTTCTTTATAATGACATGAATTTATTTTATTCATTGTGTTCTGTAGTTTGGCAAAAACTGGGGGATTGGAGAGAACTGTTCACTAAGTATTTAGAGTCAATCAACCACGGGTATTAGGTGTGGAGGTAAATGAATGGGCAAGCTAAAGCTTCTACATCTAGGTCAGGAGCTCTCACCAGGGTGTGACTTTTATGTCCCAGTGAACATTTGGGGACGTATGGAGACGTTTCTGATGATCATCCATGGGGGTGGTGGGGTGATGTTGGTGCTTCCCTCATCTAGTGAGTAAAAGCCAGGGGCACTGCTAACATCTTACTATGCACAACACAGCACACACACACACACACACACAGTAGTGTGTGCCCAAGAACTATCAGTAGTGCCCAAGTTGAGAAATTCTGGCTTGTGTCGAAAGGCCAAATATTTACAGAACATACATAGATCTAGAACAGACCGCTCTGAGAACACAGAGGAATGACGGATCTGGTTGGGCAGGATAGGGAAGGTTTGTGGGGCCCGTGACTGTGGACGTTTTGAAAGAGTGGTTACAAACTGGTGAGCAGAGAAGAACGTATACCGAAGAGCCGGGATCTAACCTGGGGACCAGTATTTCTCAAAAGCACTTTCTGGGAAAGACTAGAGCTTATAGGGGCAATAAGAGTATAAAGAGAGGCATGACTCACATGCATGCACGCGGGAATTTCTATGGCCGAAGATGGGACAAAGCTAACTTCACGAAACTTAAACAAGATTATTTTCTACAAGCCTTCTTAGAACCTTCTAAAAGGGGGACACGGTATTCAGCGTTTTAAAAATACGTTTATCTAGAGAGAGAGATACATATAGACAGATACAGATATTCTCTCTATATTTATACACGTAGATATAAATGCATCTCTTATGGTTAGTGTTGCATGGATCACTGCTTTGAAAAACACTGTTTTAGGATGTAATTTAAGGAGTTAAAGCAAGGGAAGTGGCCTGAGCACATTTCTGGGTTTGGAGGATAAGTGATAACTGTAGGAACAGAACTGGGGATGCACATAGGGTAGGAAAGAAAAAATGGGTGACGAGGAAATCAGAAGATTATCACACTAGTTAATGGACAATTCATGAAGTCCTGTGTTAAGGCTGCGCTCAGAAGACGGTTTGGAAGTACTAGAATTTGTAGCCTAAGTAAAAATGATAGCGATCATCCAGGTAAGAGTAAGATTCTTTTTCTTTTTTATGTTTTAATCAATTTATTATTATTATTTTATTATTATTATTATTATTATTATTATTATTATTATTATTATTATTTTCATCATGTTGAGTGTACTCTTTAATCCCCTCCACCTATTTCACCCTTCGCACCATTTACCTCCCTTGTGGTAAGCATCAGTTTGTTCTCTATATTTAAGAATGTTTCTTAAAAAAAAAAAAATGTTTCTTGGCTTATCTTTCATCCTTTCTCTCTCTCTCTCTCTCAGTCTTTTTTACTTTGCTGGTTTGTGTTGTTTCTTTTTCTTCTTTTATGTTTGTTTGTTTGCGTTGTTTCTTAACCGCTTCTAATCCACATGTGAGTGGAATCATATGGTATTTGTCTTTCTCTGACTGGCATATTTCACTTAGCTCCAGCCATGTTATTGCAAACAGCAAGGTTTTATTCTTCTTTATGGCTGAGAAATCTTCCAGTCTATGTTTATGCCACATCTTCTTTGCCCATTCATCTATCCATGGACACTTGGGCTGCTTCCATAGTCTGGCTACTGTGAATAACGCCTCCATTAACAAAGGTTGGCACGCGTCCTTTTGAATTACTGTTTTTGTATTCTTTGGGTAAACACCCCAGTAGTGGGGTTCCTGGATCTTGGAATAATTCTATTTTTTTTTAAATTTTTTAAGGAGTTTGCATACTGTTTTCCATAGCGGCTACTCCAGTTTGCATATCCGCCAACAGTGCAAGAGGCTTCCTTTTCCCCACATCCTCACCAAAGTTGTTTCATGTTTTTGTTTTAGCCATTCTGACAGGTGTGAGGTAATATCTCTTTGTAGTTTTGATCTGCATTTCCCTGACAGTAAGTGATGAACATCTTCTCATGTGTCTGTTGGCCATCTGGGTGTCTTCTTTGGACAAATATCTGTTCATTCCATGTTTTAATTGGATTATTTGGGGTTTGGGGTGTTCAGTTTTAACAATTCTTCATATATTTTGGATACTAATACTTTATCAGATATTCATTTGCAAATATCTTCTCCCACTCAGTAGGCTGCTAAAAGTTTGGTCCATTGTTTTCTTCACTTTTATTTTGATGTAGTCCCAATAGTTTAGCTTTGCTTTTGTTTCCCTTCCCTCAGGAGACATACCTAGAAAGATATTGTTGTAGCCGATGTTAGAGATATTACTGCTTGTGCTTCCTTCTAGGATTTTTAGTTTCAGGTCTCACATTTCGGTCCTTAACCGAATTTGAGTTTATTTTTGTGTATGTTGAAAGAAAGTGGGCCAGTTTCATTCTTTTACATGTAGCTGTCCATTTTTCCCAACACTATTTGTTGAAGATACTTTTTCCCATTATATATTCATTCCTCTTTATCAACGATTGACCATATAATTGTGAGTTTCTCGGTTTTCTATTCTAAAGATCTATGTATCTATTTTTATGCCAGTACCATACTATTTTAATTGCTACCACTTTGTAATATAACTGGGAAATTCTGAAATTATGATACCACCAGTTTTGTTTTTCTTTTTCAAGATTGCTTTGGTTATTCAAGGTCTTTTGTGGTTCTATAACATTTTTAGGATTGTTTTTCTAGATCTGTGGAAAAAGCTGTTGGCACTTTGATAGGGGTTACATTAAATCTGTAGATTGCTTTGGTTAGTACAGACATTTCAACAATATTTGTTCTTCCAACCTAAGAGCATGGAATGTCTTTCCATTTCTTTGTGTCATCTTGTATCGAGTTTATTCCTTGATACTTTATCATTTTTGTGTAATTGTAAATGGGATTATTTTCTTAATTTCACTTTCTGACGCTTCATTATTAGCGTATAGGAATGCAACAGATTTCTGCACATTGATTTTGTACACTATGACTTCACTGAATTCACTTATCAGCTCTAGTAGTTTGGGGATTATGGTTTTTATTTTTGATGGAGTCTTTAGGGTTTTCTGCATATAGTATCCAATGATATATAAATAGTGAAAGATTTACTTCTTCCTTACTAATAGGCATGGCTTTTATTCCTTTCTCTTGAATCATTGCTGTGGCTAGGACTTCTACGTTGAATAAAAGTATTAAAAGTTCCTGTCTTGTTCCTGACCTTATGAGAAAAGCTCTCAGTTTTTCAACATTGAGTCTGATGTTGACTGTAGGTTTTTCGTATAAGGTATTTATTAAGTTGAAGAATGTTCTCTCTAGATCTACTTTGCAGAGGCTTTTTATCATGAATTATGTACTTTGTTAAGTGCTTTTTCTGCATCTATTGAAACGATCATATGGTTCTTATCCTTTATTTTATTGATATGATGTATCATGTTGATTTTTTTGTGAGTATTGATCCACCCTTGTATCCTGGGAATAAATCCCTCTTGGTTGTGGTGATTTTTTAATGTAACGTTGGATTTGGTTTGCTAATATTTAGTTGAGTATTTTTTCATCTGTGTTCATCAGGACTATTGGCCTTTAGTTCTTTGTGTTGTATGTGTGTGGGGGGGTATCTTAATCTGGTTTTGGTTATTGGGGTGATACTGGACGCATAAAATGAATTTTGAAGTTTTCCTTGGAAACATGTCCATCCATTAGCATAATTATAGCATAAAAGACATAATCCTTAAGTAGGCACTAGGCTTGGAATTGCAACCTACCATGCACCTGCAGCAAAGACTCGACAGGCATAATTCTCATCTACTAAGCATCATAGTGAAGCCACTATGCACAAAGTAGGGAAGGTTGCCTTTATAAACTACAACCTTGCATATCTATGCATCACATGATCTTTAGCTTCTCAAGCCCCCTGAATGGTGGAAAGTTTGGCAGCTCATGCATCACTGAGCTCCTTACTGTATGAAGAGCTCCAAAGTTACTGAATAGTCCACACTGAACCATAAATTACAGGGTAGTTATTTCTTAGTTATTTCGCAGTTACAGAGCAATTAGTTCCACTTAATGTCAACTTTTGCCAATATGTCTTCCATTAGCCTGAAAATTATAGCCTGGTTCTATAACAGCCATAATGTTTGAGCAGCCTCCAGACTCCAGCTTACATTTGGAAGGGGGAGGCAGAGAGGAAATTGCTAGGAAGACCAAGTTGATCTGTGTGTGAATGTATGATCTTCATCCCCGATTCAGGAACTATCCACTGACATCCTCACAGCCCATTTCTGTGCCCCTTTGCACAACAGTGATAAAGCGGGTCAGAGGAATACAATGCCCACAGTCAGAAAGTGTGTTATGGCCAGAGAAAGATGGAAATAAACTTGTGAGTGCTGAGATTCCAGGGTCTGACAAGATGAAATCCAGGTTGTGCCAGCACCTGGATGTAGAGAAAACATGGATTAGGTCAGGTCTGTTATGTGTTTCAGAGTTTATCAATATACTATTTCATTTGCTAGACCACTCTCTCCCTGAAGGTACAAGGGAACTACACAAACCAGACTTCCTTTCTTTGCTTTTATGCCAAATTTAGATAGCCCACATATTTTTCACTTCACAGCATTAAATTTTAAAGAAACATGGCTCAGTATTTAACAGATATACCTAGATTCATCCTATAGAATGAAGTGATGTTTTCCCAAGTAGTCTTTTTGGGGAACTTATTGGCTTAATCCTTCAGAATGCTTTTGGGTTATTATTTTAAGAACCCAATCACAGCGTCTCTTCACAAGGCACTTATGTGTGTCAGGCAGGATGCTAATCATTTTGTTTGAGTTTCTCGTTTCATCATCAAAACAACTCTACAAGTTTTGTATCTCACTGCAGTTTCCTTTTCTTTTCTTTTTTTTTTTTTTTTTAATAAATAAGGACTCTAAGTACCAGAAAAGATTAGTAACTTATCCAGAGTAGTATTTGAACCCAGACCTTCTGGAATCCAAAACCCATACTATCTATAATAAACTATTATCATTTATTGAGTAACCATGCAGTATGAGTCAAGAACTGTGAAAATACCATGATCCTAGTGTAGAAATAGAGTGATATGGAGGTTCCAAATCAGTGCGCTTGTTTGTGCAAGTGTGGGCATGTGTGCAGTGCAATTTACAAACTCATTCTAAAATTGTTCGCCAATAGGCCATCTGTTCTGAATGATGTCAGCTTTGTTGTAAGCATGCGTGACTTCTGACATACAGGGTCAACAAGAGCCTGAACTTCTCTATTGTTTTCCTTACTTTCGGTGCCTCTTGGGACCCCTGTACCATCTTGCTTTGAATTATACTCATTACATTACAACTCATTATTTAATTACAGCTCATTATTTATATCTGCTGCCTTCCACTCACCTTCAAGGGCAGAGGTTGGATATTCTTCATCTCCATACTCCCTTGCCCATCACAACACATGTACTCAGTTGGGCGTATAGTGCACATAGTGACAAAAAGAAACAGGCTCTGCTTAACCATAAGCAGATTTTAGAACTTTTATAAACCCTAGTTCCTTAACTGGAAAAGTGGGGATAATGACATTCACCTGCTTCATAGGGGTTTTGTTAAAGTTAAATTGATCCATTCACATAAAAGGCTTAGAACAGTGCATGGCACAGAGTGAGTTCTCAATGCATCGCTTAAATTATCATTCATAGTATTATCACTTTTTATGGCGGTAATATTAGCCTATCCAGATATAAGAAGGAGAATGAATAAAGGGAAATTCTCTATGTTCCTCAGTTGCCTAAAGAATTATGATTAAACACAGTCAAAAAAAAAGAAAGAAAGAAAGAACTAGGCCCTAGTGCATCCTGTACTCTTATCCCCTTCTTTCTCAGTCTTAGTAACATATGTGTCTCAATGAATTGTTTTATACTAGAGCACATGATACCAATCAATGCAGCTCACAGAACATACACCCCTAATGTCCATCTCTGCAAGTATCCAGAGCAATGTGATTGGCTTCTCCAGATTCAATCAGCAGATTTGCACTAGTAGGGATTGCCCTCCTTGAGCTCTACGTTGGGTTTCACTGTTACTAATAATAATGTTACAACTGTGGTGGCCATGTTAAGTCCATTATTTCAGTGGCTCCAAAGACAACCAGTATGATAAAATTTTTATTTTTTCACCTATTCATCTTCATGTTCCCAGTATCCAAGCTAGTACCTCACACTTTTTGATGGTCCATGAATACTTGTTGAATAAATGAAAGTTAACTACAAAATGAGATCTGCATTAAGTGCCTGAAAACAATGAATCAAATGATCACTCAACCAATACTTAATGATAGTCTTCCCCTAGAGAGGAAAGGTATTGGGGATAAGTACTGTACTTTGCCAGTATTTTCAAATATTGTATTGAAGTTATTAAGCACAAGTTAGGGGGTATTTGGGTGGCTCAGTTGGTTAAACATCCAACTCTTGATTTCAGCTCAAGTCACAATCTCAGGGTTGTGAGATCAAGCACTGTGACAGGCTCTGTGCTCAGAGAATCAGGTGGGGATTCTTTCCTCTTCCTCTCCCTCTGCCCCTCTCCCCACTTGCACACACTCTAAAATAAATAAATAAATAAATAAATAAATAAATAAATAAATAAATAAATAAATATTTTTACATTATTAAATAGTATTTTAAAATTGTATTAAAATTAACGATGGCCCACAAGTGATCTGATTCTACTTATATGTGACATCTAAAGTTGTTCAGTTCATAGAAATAGAAAATAAAAGGGAGTTCATTTTATGTGCTTTTTTACTACAATAAAAAATTAAGTATGACCTTTGAACAATTTAAAACACAAGGTTAAGTACAAAAGGCAGGAATATATCTCTCCCCACCATTGTTCTTCTCTTCTAATTCCACAGATCCTCTCCACAGAGACACCATTGTTGGTGATTTGTGTTTTCTAGCATTAGATACCTATTATGTTTTTTTTTTTTATTCACTAAAAGCAGATCAGTCAGGGGTTAACCAGAAAAGGAAAATCTACCTGATAAACAACACACACATGTACATGTATATTTACATTTATGTATGTGTCAGAATTACATGAAATTGGTAATGCCGTTGTTGAGGCTGGCTAAGCAAGTCCAAGGTCTGTAGGACAGGCAGTCAGGAAGGGAAAATCACAAGAAGACTGAACCCCACAACCATGAGCTGAAAATCCTAGTGCATAAGGAGTGGTCAGGTAGGAAGATTCAAGAACAAACAACACCTGCCCCAGCAGCTAGCTGTTGGGTGTATCTGTCTCAGGGGATGTTTAGGACTGTTACTGAAGACCTTCAAACTGATTAAATCAGACGTACTTTGGATAATCTCCCTCTTGATTAGCCCACAGTCAACTGATCAGGGACTTCAATCACATCCTCGAACTCCCTCTACAGCCACATCAATATTTGCGTAACTGGGAGAGATTCGGATGTGCTACAAAATGACCACAGTTTCCTTTCTGCCCTCTGGCTCTCCAGAGAGCAGAGCCCTTTAGCTGTCCCTAAATAAAAACATATGAATAGGGCATCCTGAGGACTATAGTTCAGGCTAGCACAGCTGACATGTCAAAAAGTATCACAATGGTACCATCTTCTGTATGATATTAACATTTGGTCTTTTTTTTTTTTTACACTTGATTTTATTTGAATTCAATAAACTAACATATGGTGTATTACTAGTTTCAGAGGTAAAGTTCAGTGACTCATCAGTTGCATATAACACCCTGTGCTCATTACATCACGTGTCCTTAATGCTCATCACCTATCTAGCCCACCCCCCTTGGTCTTATATCAGAAAGATTTACCATATTGGTACATAAAAGCTCATTCTTCTTGGCAGCTGCAAGATATTTCAAGGCATGTGTGTAATATAATTACTTCTGCTGATTGACGTTTAGGTTATTTCTGATCATTTTTCTCCTAGCAATGTTTCAGTGTTCATGTAGGGGATACATACATCTTTTCTCACATGTCCCAATATATTTGTGGAATATATTCTCAGGGGGAATGTTGGGTCAATCACACATGCTTTTTAAAATTGTGTCAAATGTTGCCAAATGTCTCTCCAGAGAAGGTATATCAGCCCCTTAGCCTTCCACCAAATAGTAGACATTTTCTGTGCCCGAGATGATCCTGCTTCCCTCTTTGCCTGGAGTCACCCAGCTTAGCCCTGCCCTCTGCTTCCCCAGGTAGAGGCGAGGTCTCCAAAGTGTGGGGTTTTCTATGAATCTACATTTTCATCTTGAATGTAACCCCTTGCCTAAGAGTGATTAGAGCAAATATTGAGCCCAGTATCATACTTTATTAATCATGCATACTAGCTAATATATGGTAAATTTTTGGAGAGTTGCAGACACTTGGGTTGAGGAGACAGCAAACCCCATAGCACATATCTGTTCAATTAGTCTACAAATTGTTCATATAAAATTAGTGTATCCATATTTAAATCTATAAAGCCACCCATGCCTTATTTGATAAATTTTGTAAGTTTAAAAATTATTCAAGGCAGTTTAATTGGGCAAATATCCTAATTAGAGAAGGATTGCACTGCTAACGGTGAATGTAGCTCAGATGGTAGATGTAAGTGTTCAAAAAAGTTTTGACCTTAGAAAGTGGAGGACACGACAAACATGTGACAGGAAGAAGGAAGTAGTCTGGGTTTTTGCTTGTATCTTTCACTTTTGTTTAAAGAGCTGTACTAGATCCGTTCTTAATTTAACAGTTTTAACTTTTCAGGATGAACTCAGGGCCTTACTAATGATGTGACCTCTGTTCAGTGAGGTACAGGGCAGGTTGTTAAAGACTCAAAATATATATATATATTTTTTTTTGAGCATATATATATATATATATATATATATATACCTGTGCACTTTCAGGAGAGGGAGGACGAACTGGCTCAGATGTTTTGAGTTCACAGATCTGCAGCTGTTTGAAAACCCAGGGAATTGAATGGGAATAAAATTGTCCACATCAAACAAAAGCTGTCCATGGCTTTTGTGCCCGGGCTGATCCTTTGGAGTATCAAAGAAACCTTTTCCCTCCAATGGACAAAATAGCCCCATACAAATCAATAAAGAAAGAGGCAGAGGGAAGAAAGTTTGCCAGATTCAAGCAAGTAGACAGAGCAAGGGTTGGGGAGGATCCAAGAGGAGCACAAGGGAGACTGGAGGAGGAGGATAGAAGAGGAAAGAAGGCTGATGCTGTTAAAGGAACATGCCAGGCAGTGAAAATCGTGGGTGAAGACAGGAGCACATGGGAGAGAGGGAGAGGATAGAGAAACAGAGCAATAGGCAGGGTGAGAGGATTGAGAAAATATAGGGGAAGAAATAAAGGAACCATTCAGTGTGTTTTTACTGGGTATCTATTATAGAGGCACAATTCTGAGCTCCCTACACGTCACAGTGTAGGTACCTCAAGGCCTCCCCTCTAGTCCTCGCCCTGGTACCTGATGCTCGTACAGCACTGTCCCAGGCCCCAAACACATAGGGATGAACAAGACGAGGCCCCTGATCTGAGGGAAGAAGAAGGTCAGGTCAGGAGAAGGAAAGCCAAACAGATGACAATGAGCCAGTGTAAGAGGAACTAGAAGAGGGGACATTAGGGAGGTTATGAGAACTTATAATAGAGACACAACCTCATCCAGGGGGAACTGAGAGCTGAGAGAGAGGCTGGGGAAATGATAAGAGGAAAGTGGGAGGAAGTCTAGCGTTTGGTGTTGCTGTGGTTGGTGTTGAAGATGGTTGTGATTACTGTAACAGCCCATTCTATGTTTAGGCCCGTGTTTATTGTCGCCTCTTAAGACATAGTTTCTTCACAGATGTCATCTCATGTCAACACGGAAGTTTGGCCTATACTTCTTTATCGACCCGTTTTGAAGATGAGTAAATCATGCATGTGAGGTTTAGGCAATGTCCTCAATTTAATGGAAACCCACCGTGGCCACCTTATGTCCAAGACCGTGATCTTTCCAGGGCTCCAAGTTGCTGCAGCAAGGAGCGGAGGAGGGCAAGGAAGGATGATGAGGAGAGAGTGAGTATGGAAGGAGAACGTGAGACAGGATGTGGGGTAAATAGAGAATGAAGAGAAGAAGGAGACTGAAGAGGGAATATCCACTACAGATGAGAGAATGGGGGCACATGCCCTAGAGGGAAGAGTAAAGGGGAAGGACCCCTGGTGAAGAAAGAAGATAGTCCTTAGAAAACGGAAGTCTCTTGGGATGAGGAATGGTGGTGGTGAAGTAGTGAGCAGAGTGCAGGTGCCAAGGACAAAACGTGGAAACACTGACTGTGGGCTGAAGGTCTGGGGGGTCTGATATGGAAGAAATTGGCAGAAGGGGGCAGCAGGGGGCGTGGGAAGAAGTGACACCCAGGAGAGTCCTGGAGTCAAATGGCAGGTGTGAAAAGCCTACTGATTGATAAAACTGGCCCAATTGGGAACTGACCTTGGATGCCCCGCCTTGGCCCTCTCCAGAGAAGCCCGTTTCCTCTGCCCCTGAAGGTCCCACAACACGGACAAAGAGATGCAGACTGAGATTTGAAGCCTGCATCGCCCCCTTTCCTGCAGTCGTCAGTAGAGGAAGAACAGTCGAGGGGGATCATGAACACTGAGGAGGGAGGGAGGGAGGGAGGGAAGCGTGTGGGCTGTGGTGTGGGGTAAGGAGCTGGCAGGAATGCAAGGAGAACCACTGGGTCCAGCCTGTTAGAACTCAAGTGAATTTTCAAGAAGTGCTACCTGATTTTATAGATGGGGAAACTGAGGCCCACAAAGGCTAGAAGTCCTGTCCGGATCACACAGCAAGTTGAGGCCAAAGCCCAGCTTTGCCCAGTCTTCTGCCCAGTGTCAACTCCGACGCCCCATCTGTGAGGGGGAGGGAAGGAAGAGACTCGGGGAGTACCGGCACCTGGTAATTAAAGCAGTGATCAGGGCCAGCCTCGCTCCTCTGCAGCTCCCCGTGGCAAGCGCTTTCGCCTGCAGGCACATCGCGTTCTGAGAGCTCAGGTTGTGAGACTGCAGATTGAAGCAGGTGCTGCTATTTCTGTCCTACTCTATTTTCAACCTCAGGATGCAGCCTCCCTCAGCTGCAGGAAGGACTAGGGGAAAGGGAGATCCATTGCTACTTCCTTTCTTCCTCCCCTGCCCAATCTCCCCTTCTGCAAGCACACCTCCACCTCGGTACATAAGGGGTGCTTCTTGCCCCACGGGCCCTGGCTGTGACCATCTGCTTCCTGTCTAGAGGGAGTCACTCTGGCTTCTGCAAGAATAAGTAGGGAGATGACCTCATGTGACCTCTATATTGGCACCCTGGAGATCCCTTAAACTGACACCAATAAGCTTCCTAGCATGGAACAGCAGCTCAGGATATGTGTGCTGGGTCATTGAATAGATGAATGAATGAATGAATGAATGAATGAATGAATGAATGAATAGTGAAGCAATCCTCCTCGGTTCATAAGTGAGTACACTAGGACCAGCAAGGGAAAAGATTTTCCTAATATTTCACAGCAAGTGAGTGGGCAGCACCAGAACTAGAAGGGGTTCTGGCTCAGTGGGCAGAGATGGAGTTAGGGACCATCTAAAACATCTATGTCATAAGAAACATGATGGCAATGTTTCATCTAAATTCTTCAGGCTCCATCTGGGCTGGTGAGTTCAGAAGTAAATCAAGAGAATCCAGGCATGATAAGACCCCAGGAAAAAAAATTAAATTTAATTTAAAAAAATAATTAAAAAAAAGACCCCAGAGACAGGAAGGACAATGAGAAGCATGAGTCCTTAAATCAACCAAAAGAGGTCAGTGCTTATAAGGTGAGGGAGGGCAGAGAATGCAGTTGTAGACTGCACCGAAGGAAGGAGGCCTCAGAGGGGCTCTAAGAAAGTCAACCCCATGAAACTACCAAGCTGATTTTTCGAGAGCCAAGGAGGATGTCAAGGAAGAGTAGAATGGAGCAAGAGCATGAAAGGCAGAAAAGAGAAAGGCTGGAGATTCTTCTAGAATCAGTGAATCATACACAAAAGGAATAGCCAAGGGGACCAATATATACACTTGGCAACGGCGAAAACTCATGTGAAAGGAAGACATCTGGAAGAGCGGCTGATGTCAGAGAGCTCATTGGAAAAGGGTTTCATTCTAAGAGGGTGTGGAAGGAAGGGTGACCAGTAGGCTGTAGGGTGGCCTGCTTTTCTGACCCATTGGAAACCGAGAACAGACGGGTGATGCCTCTCCTGAATCTGGGCTTGAGTAGGTGCTCCTGATGGAACAGAGAGGGGCCCAGATGGACCCTTGCAAATCAACCTGAATGTGAAAGAGCCAAAAGGTAATTCCAGAAGAGTTTCTATTAGCTTGATTCCCTAAAGTGACTTAGAAGAATGACATCAATACTTGAGATGACAACAGACCACCATTTCCATAGGAGGTAAGAGCTAACGTGTTACCACGAGCACTGGGTAGGTAGTCTCCCCTTTTAGCTCCATCTGTGAATTTGAAAGAAATTGCTTCCTTCTTTGAAGCCTCAGTTTCCTCATCTGCAAAATAAAAGAGTGCTCCTGACCTTCTCCCTACATTCTCTTTTCTTTCTTTCTTTCTTTCTTTCTTTCTTTCTTTCTTTCTTTCTTTCTTTCTTTCTTTTTCTTCTTTTCTTTCTTTCTTTCTTCTTCTTTCTTTTCTTTCTTTCTTTCTTTCTTTCTTTCTTTCTTTCTTTCTTTCTTCCTTCCTTCCTTCCTTCCTTCCTTCCTTCCTTCCTCCCTTCCTCTCTTTTCTTCTTTTCTGTCTCTCTTTTTAAAATATTTACAACATCCATTGTTTCTTCTTGCAGGAAGTATCTGGGACAGAAACATCATTTCTCATTTATTTACTCTTATCTGGCTGAAAAAAAAGAGAGGCATTTCAGAAAACCAGGAGCCTCCGGGAGGAGCCTGGTTTAAAAACGTGTTGGCAAATGCTCAGGAATCAGACTCGGAAGTCCTTGCTAAGTGAACTAAATGCTGAGATTTTGGATGCTTTCGTATTTCAGTTGCTTGCAAGCCCCCTTCCTCATATGCATAAGCAAAATTGCTTCTTTAACCAAGGTCAGGTTAAGTGGAGGGGACAGGAGCACGCTCTGCATTTGGCTGCAAGCCAGCGGGAGCTTAATAACCATCACATTTCGTCCTGTGAACTTTGTGGCTCGGGTCGGTTTCACATTTCTTTATACACCCTCTCTCTCTGCAAATGCCTTTCCTCACAAAGAGCATTTCTAAAGGTTGAATATAGTGATTAGTGACACGTACACATTTAATCTTCTCCAGCCTTTCCCTGTCTGTGGCTCCCCTCCTCACTCCTAGTCCTTAGAGTTTTATGCCTGTATCAAGGAAATGTTTACATCTGCCTCACTGCTGTTTTCTTTTCTGTCTTATAAATCCTTAAAGAAATGTAGTGTGGGTGAATTTAGTGAGAGGCAGGATGGATGGCTCCAGAGAATGAATTCTCTTCATCTGAAAACTGTCTCTATACACAGAGAAGCAAATAGCATCTTCCAGTTCTGTCAGCGTGATTATTAAGCATTTATAGAGCCTTTCCCTCCTCCACTATCACAACTACAAGCCATTTAATTAGTTGGTTTTCACCTCAGAGTTGTAAAGATAGACGATTCCATTTATCCAACCTGAGATGAAATGCACATTTGAACCCAGGCTCTCGTCTCTGATGGAGTACCCAGAGTGCTTGGCCTGGAGTCAAATGCCCCAGGTTAACCTCTCAGGCCCGAAGTTCTTAAGCTACGTCCCCTAGAACAAATCACTTCATGATTCCAGGGTCAACATGAAACAAGAATGCACATCACGATACCAACAGAGCATGCACTCTCAGTGGTGATGATGCACCCCCTCCCCCAGGAGCTTAAAATTCATCACTATGGGGCAAAGGAATCTTACTCCTTATGCAGAAAGCACAGATTTACATACTGTACAGAAATGGGTATATAATGTGTTTGTAGCATTAAAAGTTTATGGGGGGAGGTGTACAATTAGAAAAAAAAATGTCTAAAAACTCTCCAGCTGGGGGTGGCAGTAACAACAACAACAACACAACAACAACAACAAAAGTTGAAAACCAGACAATGGAGAATCAGGGATGAAACATCCATTGCGCACGTCCTGTATTCTAGTCCACGTGCCTCCTTGAGTCCTCACACCCTATAAGGAAAATACAGGTAGGTTTCCTCGTGTAATAAGACTTAGAATAGGAGGTGACTGTGACAGTAGGTGCAAAATACCTTTTCCACAATAAAGTGCAAATATAAGATGCTATTATTGGTAATTTCTTAATATATATTATATATTAATATATAATGTATCAATATATAATATAATATATCAATGTATTAATAATATATTAATATCAGTATATAATATATTAATATATATTAATACTATATATTAATATAATATATATTAATATTAATATATACTATAGTAATACATAATATAATATGTAATATATAATATATTATATATTATAATATATATATAATATATGATATATATATGTATAATTAGCAAGTGGTAGAAAACAAAGCATCCAAAAACTAGTGGGTTAAAACAATATGAATTTAGCTCACAATTCTGTCTGTCAATAAATTAAGCTGGATTCAGCTGAGCAGTTCTGATATTGGCTGGGCTCCCTCGTGCATCTACCTGCAGTGAGCTGCGGGTCACCTAGGGAGCTCTGTGTCCGCAGGTTGCCTGGCTGTTGGCTGGTCGCCTTAGGGGATGCCTAAGACTGGCGTCTGTCATCGTCAGCAGGTTAGACCTGGTTTGTTTTCACGGGGCATCAGTGGGGTTTCAAGAGACCTAGATGCAGTTCGAAGCTCAGAACCAACACACTGTCACTTCAATCATGCCATATTTGTCAGAGCAAGTCTCAAAGCAAGCCCAGTTCCAGGCAGTAGGAGGATGACCTCCATCTCTTGATGGCAGGGGCTACAAGGTTACATCGCAAATAGTGTGGCCACAAGGAGGGGAATAGTTGCAGCCTTCTTGATAAACCATATTTCTCGATATAAACATGACTGACTAATGGTCAAGGACTTATCTTCCTTGTGAGCCAATGAACACCTTTAGGATCGTAAACTGTGATGTGCGTATTATCACCATCCTCTGGCTTTTGATTCTTAAAACCATGCTTGGACTGTGTGAGTGAAAACATTGGCGCAATGTCCTCTTTTATAAACATCAAAGAAAGTAGTGAAACAAGCACTTCCTAATGCTAAGTGAAATAAGTCAGACACAGAAGACAAATACTTCATGATGATTCCACTTATATGAGGTATCTAAGATGAGCAAACTCAGAGGAGCAGAGGATAGAATGGTGGCTTCCAGAGGACTGGGCTGGGGGGAACGGGGGATTGTCCAAGGAGCATAAAGGTACAGTTAATGCAAGAAGAATTCGTTCTAGAGATCTCTGGACAACACCGGGCCTGTAGTCAACAATATGTGTTGTGAACTTAAAACCTTAAGAGTATAGGGGCACCTGGGGGGCTCAGTGGTTGAGCATCCGCCTTTGGCTCAAGGCATGATCCCAGGGCATGACCCAGGGTCCTGGGATCAAGTCTCACATCAGTCACCCCGCGTGGAGCCTGCTTTTCCCTCTGCCTATGTCTCTGCTTCTCTCTCTGGGTCTCCCATGAATAAATAAATAAAATCTTAAGAAAAAACAAACAAACGTAAGAGTATAGATCTCATGTTAGTACCACACGCACACACACAAACAAGGGAGCACAAAGAAACTTTTAGAGTTGACGGACAGGCTTATGACCTCGATTGCAACAGTGGGTTGAGGGATTTATCCATATGTCCAAACTCACCAAAATGTATACATGCACAGCATTTTGTATATTGAACATATCTCAATAAAACCAAAGTCGGAAAAAAGAAAAAGAATTGAAAGAGGTACAGGTTTTTCCAAAGTTTGCTTTTGTTTTTTTCTCGCCTCCATGTGAGAAAAGCAGCATAGGGCACATGCTAACTAGCCATTCATCTCGAGGCTTCAAGTTCTACTCAAGCATTAAGTTAGGCCAACCAGTGCTTGGACACCATTATATAAGCCTCGCACAAAATTGCCTGCCCTGAGTTATGATTTAGTGTCACGCCCTTTGCCTTTATGGAAGCCCAGTCTGTGAATCACCCAGGAGAACAGCATTTCTGTATCTTTTGTAAAACTCCGGTTATAGATAAAGTGCATGGAATGATGTTGTGGGTTCTTCTTCTTCTTCTTTTTTTTTTTTTTTCTTTAAATACTGGTGGACATGCTAAATTTCTTGGGGTCAAGGTCTGGGAAAGAATTTTCTCTACAGATGAATTTGTATGTTTTATATTATTATGTATTTCAAAACGTTTCTCTTTATAGCCTAGCTGCCAGAAAATAAACTAATTGTCCCTGTACTATAATCTTCTCAACTCAAGTGCTTGAAAGTGCCAATTCTATATCCTTTCTTGTAAAAAAATGCCTTTTCAAATAACCTTAAATGTTATTTCTCCTACTTGTTTTAACTGCTAAGCCACCTTAAGCCATTTCAGAAGAAGTCAAAGGACATATTTAAAATATCTTTTTTTCTAAGTGAACTAATGTCCTGAGGAGATGTTTGCATAATTATAAGTTGGGATTTGAAAGACTGGCCCTTCAGATGCTATTTTTATCACCCTACATCCAAAGACTGTTTTAAGCTCCCTCCACATGGATGGGGGTGCCTGTGTTTGGTTTGGTCCCAATAATTTTACTTTCCTAAACTGTGGTTATCTGCACTAAAGAGTCTTTCTACTGAGCTATGCTTTTCTTTTTTTCTCCCATGACAATAGAATTCTTTTTTAAGACATTAAGATATTATGTTTACTAGAATTACTAATTATATTTAATGATACACAATTTAGGTAAAGATTTGAAGCACCGTGAAATGTACCTAGCTCTAAATAGGTTCCTTTGCTAGTCTTCAAGTTGATCACGACTTCAAAAATTCTACTTATTTTTCTCATTCTCAAAAGTTCAGCAACTCTTCTTGGGCTGCTTTGAGAGTTGAGGTCAGGAGGGTACGTTTCAAAATGGCAGACACTTTGTCCCTTGTGTCTGCTGTTGTCTCTCCAGGGCCTTGACCACGATGCCCAGTGAATATTTACTGAGCGATTGCCTAACCATTTGTTCTGCGTATCCTCCACCGTAAACGAGATAGACATCCTGGCAGTCGCTTCTTTCTGGTTGAACAATCTCAATCACGCGATGGGCATAAAAGGATATGCCCATGAGCTGGTTGCAAAAATCTGCATGAGATAATGCCCATGAAGGGCAATAGTGAGCTAGCAAGCACGATGAAGGTGGACATGTGTGAGAGAGAATCTCCCTCCTCTTCGGCTTTCTCATCTTCCTCACCGTCCTCCTTGCCAACATCATCCTTGTCATGACTTGTCGACATTGCCCTTTCTGGAAACAGACACAAGGTATTGTCCTCTAGAATTGTTTTTATACCAGCGCACATGAATATTCTGGAAGTTCACAGACTAGCACACTCTCTGAGGAGGTGTGCTACAACCAGGTCATCCCCACCCTTGCTGGTTCACTGAAAGCCCAAATTCTTAGAGATGTAATCCCCGCTCTTCAGTTCCGTGCATTGCCTTCCACTTGCAGCTGCATGTAGTCCAGGAGGCCCTCTGACTCCAAGCAGCATGAGGTAGTTCTCCTTTGTCATATCCCATCAGCTCCCTCCCATTTTGACGAGTATGGACGCAGGGAAATGGAGGGAAGGGAAGAAATAGACACATGAAAAGAGATAAAAGCACCCAAGCCCTACATTCTTATTTCTTTAAAATAAGTGGTCAAAAGTACAAGGTAGTGACGTTTGATACATACTTCTCAATGACAAGCTAATGGCCACAGACGTATGGTAAAAAAAAAAGAGAGAGAATTAAAAACCAAAATAAAACATGAAACAAAACAAAACATGAAAACAAATGTGCTCGCATGCAAAGTTGTTCTGCATGAAAATAGAATACAGGTGATAAAGTCACAGTGAAGGGAGTTGACAGGGCTTCAGGGAATGTGCTAGGACCATAGAAAGAGCACATTTAGTCAGAGGCCTAGGTCCTGACGTCATATAAAATTTGGCAGCTCTTTAAATCTCAGTATTTTTCATCTATAAACTTAAAGTTCAATACAAGGTGGTCTCTAGGATCTTTAAAAAAATATATATTTTATTTATTTATTCATGAGAGACACACAGAGAGGCAGAGACACAGAGAGAAGTAGGCTCCCTGCAGGGACCCCGATGCGGGACTCGATCCCGGGATCATGATGTGAGCCAGAGGCAGATGCTCAAACACTGAGCCACCCAGGTGCCCCATGTCTCTAGAATTTTATATAAATCTAAAATCCCATGACTCTGTCCACAATTTGTGAAAAACAAGGCCACAGATTTTTGGTGACATGATTAGAGACAGAGCAAATGTATTCAAAGAGTAGGCACCAGTTGCTCTGGAGTTGACTCTTTTTCTGTGATTTTTAATGTGAGTTTTGTATAATTTTCTGGCTGTAGAAAGGGCGTCTGTAGGGATCCCCGGGTGGCTCAGCAGTTTAGCGCCTGCCTTCGCCCAGGGCGTGACCCTGGGGTCCCAGGATGGAGTCCCGGGTCGGGCTCCCTGCATGGAGCCTGCTTCTCCCTCTGCCTGTGTCTCTGCCTCTCAGTCTTTCTCTGTATCTCTCATGAATAAATTAAAAAAAGAAAGAAAAAGAAAGAAAGAAAGAAAGAAAGAAAGAAAGAAAGAAAGAAAGAGCCCCTGTAGCCGCCTGTGCTTTTCTCACTTAGGGTAACTGGTAAGGGAGGTGGGCAGGAGGACAGGGGCTTGCTGTTCAGGAACTTTCTCAGAGACCTTGGCCATGCCTGCTTGCTCGTTTGCTCTTTCTTTCTTTCTTTCTTTCTTTCTTTCTTTCTTTCTTTCTTTCTTTCTTTCTTTCTTTCTTATATAAATTTTGTTAGGCCAGGCGAGTATAAAAACACATCTTAATAAAATCACCATTAGTTTGCTGTTTTAGTTGCTGCATTTGTTTAAATTACAAGTAATGGTAACAGACTGTGGAAGAGGTTGAGTTGTCAAAGAGAAGCACAGACTTGAGTTAAAAAGTAGAAACTGAGAGCATTATCACGTCACACTGAAAACGGTGTGTTTCTCAGGCACCAGTTCACTGGCCGCTCTTTAGTGGCAGGAAATACGCTTCATTTTTACCATTTTATCCTCAGCCTAACCAATAGTGGATTCTCAATATTTGTGGAAATGTACTGAATCCCTCTTATCTGTTTCCTAAATAAAAGCCTATTTGAAAAATAAGGCCACTGAGTTTATGTGAAACGGGATGAAGACAGCAAGCAGAAGAGATCTTTAATCCTGTGAACTTCTTTATCTTGGATATTTTTCTCTCAAATGCCTTTATGAAGGAATGGATTTTTTTTTTTGTAGCTATAAAGTTTTTTTTTTTTTTTTAAGTACTGTGAAATCTTTAACAAATAATAATTTTACACTGTACAGTCCATCAATAAAATCAGTTATGGAGAATTATGTAATAAATTAAATACGAAATATACTTGGGGGTAACTGTGCTCTGAGGTGTCAGCTACATGTCCCGTTAGAGCCCAGGGCAGACGGGTCTATTTATTGACTACAAGGCCCTAACTGGCAAGCCAGGGCAGGGGAGGGGGCAGACATTCAAGGAAGGGCATTTTGATTTTCAAGGAAATAAAAAATTGAGGCTGTTTAAAACAAACACACACGTGTTGAGACCGTATTAACAGACACTCCTCTTCGCGTGGGCGCAGCACAGTTGGGTATTGGCAGGTTCACATGGCCACGAGGACCCTGCTCTCCACCAAACTCCAGTCAGGCTTCTCTAAGCTCTTTCTCAACCAAGGCCCCTCCTGGGTGCTTCCTGGGTGCTTCCTCCGAGAGGCCAGACTTAGCAGGAGTCTTGGCATGTGAGACTGGTCAGAACCTGGATATCTGATCCCTCTCTTCGTCCTTTAACATCCCAGTGACATGTCCCTACCCTGGCCTGCCTTCAGCAAAGAAGCCTCTTAGATCAGTTTAGCGAGAATTATCCTACCTACTTAGTCATTTCCCACCCACCGATTCCCCACCCCCGCTCCACTCCTTAGCTGCCTACAAATTCTCTTTTCCTTGTATTCAGGATTAAGCCCAATTCTATACTGAGAGGTTTTTTTTACCTTTTTTCCCCTCTCTTACAATATTTCCTGATTAAAATATCTCCTTAATGTTTTAATGAATTACTGTCCAACTCTGGTTTCCTTTAACAGTGTCTCAATCTAAATCGATGTATAGGAAGCAGTGCTAGAAATTAGGGAGTTTCAAAGATGAATACAGTCTTTATTGCAGTAACACATTTATGTTATTTTATTTCATAGGGGATGTGAGGGGACTTACCAAAGATTAACAATAAAATAGAAAAAAAATAATTCATTAAAAATAAGAACTGGAAGGGGCACTTGGGTGGCTCAGCGGTTAAGTGTCTGCCTTAGGCTCAGGCATGACCCCTGGGTCCTGGGATCGAGTTCTGAATCGGGCTCCCTGCAGGGAGCCAGCTTCTCCCTCTGCCTCTCTCATGAATAAAAAAATAAAATCTTTAAAAAAATAAGATCAGGGAATCTAAAAAGTATATGGAAATTCAAGACCAGAGAAAATTTAAATTATGCAGATTTTATGCTCTTATCAATTAATAAAACTGATTCAAAATATGACTCTGAGCTTCCTAGAAGCCAACATGAGGGAGAAAAAGTCAAAGTAACATTGATTTTGCACATAAGTGAAAAGCCTACGGAAAACAAGATTAAAAAAAAAAAAACAAGATCTTTGTCATGTAGGTCTGAATCACACATGGAAATGAGTGATCTGCTTAGTAAATACACTTAATATCGGGAAGCTAATTTTGTTATTATTGTGGTGGTGGTGTTTTTTAAGATTTATTTTAATCTTCTAATGAGATACCAGAGAACAAGGATCCAAAGGGCACATTTTGGGAAAATTGAGGTGCTACGCAGTTAGGTAATTTGCCCAGGACCACGTATTTGATTCATTCTGCCTCTCGTACCTCTACCACCCTGAATGTTTATAGGCCTTTAGAAGGGCTTAGAAAGCAGCTCAGTGTAACCCAGGCCCACCCACCACACACACAAAGATACAATGAACGGCCTGTGACCCTGCAGAAGAGATACACGTGCTACTTGGTGTTGCCAGGCAATGGGCTGGTGGCATAGATGTGGACCGTGGTGGTTACGAGCATGGGTTCTGAACCCAGAATGACCAGGGTTTGAATTCCTGCAATTTACTACCAAGGAGACTTCCAGGATAGTTTTCCAATCTCTCTTAGTGTCAACAGCCTTACTCTTTTAAAAAAAGGGGACTGGTGATTTCTCTCCCACTGACTTTACGCAAGGATTACATGATATGATGCATAAAAAGTATGAATTAGTCTATTGTCTGGCAGATGGGAGCTCACTACGAAGGGTACCAGTGATGGTGGTGGTGACAATTAGGCTGCACAGCCAGAGGAGGAAGCCGTGAAAGGAGGATGAGTGAACCCCGTAATCTGAAGCTCTGTGAGTTGGGTGGAGAGCATCCAGGTTGATCCATGCAGGTCTATCCAGGTTGATTGAGAGACTATCAGGCCCCAATATCCATCAATGGGCAAAGACGGAGCAGAAAACCGAGGCTTCGTCATTATATCAGGGCAGCTTTTTTTTTTTTTTTTTTTTTTATGCTGAGAGAAAGAAAATAGCATAGCCCCCTCTAGGTTTAGCACGTCTGTTTTATGAGAGTTTCCACATTCAGGGCATTATTGGTGAAACAGCCCAGAGAGTGGAACCAATCCAGCTTCTCCACTCCAGAGAATCTGGGAAGTGAAGCTCAGAGAAAAACAAGCTACTCAAAGTCCCAGGGCCAGTTAAAGGCAGATCTCTCTCTCCAAGGTTCTTCTCGCTGCCCGGTCAGGCTCGCTGTAGCAAACCCTCACTCGCTGCTAATAATTAGAGAGGGGTGTCCTGGGCCAGGCACTAGGGAGACAGAGATGCGTGTGCTTTTTCCTTCACACCTTAGGGAGGCATGAATCCCTGAAGCCTACTGGAAAGAAAGTGAAGGATTGATCCAGAGAAGCTGTAGTGATATTCACTAATTTTACAGGAATCACGAAGAGCCACCCGACTTTGTAAGCCGTGAGGAATGGTCAGAGTGGCTTCTGGAAATAGTTGATGGTTGTGCAGATAAAGAGTGAGGTAACTAGAAGAGGAAGAAGTTGCTTTTCTCCAGAAAGGAATCTGAAAACGAATAAAACCAGCTGAGCCCACTTTGAAAGCCCAGACCGGGGGGCACGTGGGTGGATCAGTCAGTTAACCCACCTTAACCCACAGACTTGGTTTCAGCTCAGGTCCTGGGATGGAGGCCTGCATCAGGCTGGTAGCTCAGCGTGGAGCCTCCCTGAGACTCTCACTCCCTTTTCCTCTGCCCCTCCCCACTGCACTCACACTCCCTCCCCAAAGAAAGACATAGATATTTTTAAAAAGAAAGAAATCAAGTAAGCACAGACCCCAGCCATGAAGTCAGCCATACTTCATCACAAGGGACAGGCCAGACGCCTCTTGATACAATTCCCCCCACCTGGCTCCCAATTCTCTGCTGAAACAGGACTACTATTAACTTTCTTTTCTAGATGAAGAACCCTTAGTACAGGGAAATCAAATCACCTTCCTATGTCATACAATGAGCGCCACACTTGGATTCAAAACCCAGGCATCCTGGCTGCAGGTTCTGGGCACAATCCTAACTGCTTTAACTACCACAGAATATCCTCCGTGAAATCAGATCCACTCAAAAGTGCATCTACCTCAAATAGAAGCACAGTTCCAGAGAAAAGCATGCAAGAAGCTCTCAGTTTGGCGAATGAAACTAAAATGCATGAATATAAGTTTATTTTAGCTTATATAGTCAGAATTTATTTGATAATTTTAACCGCATGCTAATTCTTAAAATGATCAGAAAATGAGCCAGGTCTTGATTTTTTAACAGTAATTTTTCTGACAAAATTGTAGGATCAAATGAAATGAAATCCTTCACTTTGCATTTCGCTTTCATAGCATGATTAGGAGGAAGGTAATTTTTGTAAAAATATTTGAGAGATTCATCATTTCCCCCTTAGGCTTCTCCTAATCCTTTGATATTCAAATATTTCTCTTTTGAAGCTTCTAATCATCTTCCTTGTTGATTTTCTCTTTTTCAATTGTTAATTGGCCTAACTCAGCCTAATCCTCCTTTGCCAGTGGCTCACAATGGATTCCAGAGAAGCCCAGCATCACTTTCATCAACTTCATGATACTGGGCACCTTTTCCAGGAAGGCCCTTTCCTTTTGCATTGTACTCTCACTGTGACGTGGGTGCTGGAAACATTTTATAAAATCAGTGATGCTCTAAACAGCAAAAACTCTTTTGACACAACGGGAACAGAAAGGGCCAATACCTTGGTAGGAATTAATTTTATGACAACCAGTGTTTTCAATATTTTTAAGTAGTGAAGACTTTTTTGCACCACCGTAACTATCTGCATTCAAGCAACGAACACTCATGTAACAAGGATCCCACACTACAAAGATACCTTGCAATTCCCCAGGGTTCCAGAGCTGCCAAGGGGGAAAACAAGAGACCCCATCTGCTCAGTTTGAGAAGTAGAACATCTTGGGAAAAGAAGCAGGAGAAAGATTTTATAAATAGAGTTATATTTTATATGTACACTCTGCATATGGAATACGGCTCCTATTAATATATTTCACCAAGTTTATGGAGAGAAAAGATTTTTTCCCTGTACTTTGATGAGTTAGTACATGCTGTGAGCTGCCCAGAAGACAGTGTATTTCTAGGGAGTAGAACTGCATGCGATCCCAGTGATTTCGTTGAAGTTCCCGTTGCCTTGAGTGGGTAAAGGGCTTCTGAAATTTAGCACCTCCCAGGCATCATCCTTCTCCCAGGGAAAAATAAATAATTAGTTCTATCTCCTTAATCTGCAGCCTTCTTGTGGAGCTGGGGAGCCAACACTTTCATGAAAAAACTTTGAACAACATCAGTGCTGCCTACTAGTAAGTCTGGGTTTAGAGGTCCAATTCCTTGTTGTCAATGAAGTCCAATTCCTTGTTGTCAATGAAGAGAAGTAACAGGAATCTATTCTTCAATTCAAGGAGAGGAACACGGGTGGAGATATCTTTCTCCCCTGCTATGCCCGGTGCCTTCCTACAGAGCTGGTTTGTGTGCAAAAAGCTGGCCATGTGTTGTGTCTGGGAACGCAGTGCATATGTCTGAGTGCAGAGGAAGAAAGACAGACTCTCAGCTTTATAGGACTGAATTCCAGAATTTCTTGTGTTTCAGGAGCTTCCTGGAGCCAAGAAGTAAAGGAACAAGTGTTGTCAGTGGACTGTTCTTTCGGTTTGCATCTTAGCCTTGGAATCCATAAAACCCCTATATTCCCAGCATATGACTCAACTCTGTTCAAGTCCACACGTTGTTATTCAGCTTAGTGTTCTGTGCCAGTCGCCATGAGAGTCACATGCACACACGTGTACACACTCACATGCATACTCCAGCTACTATTTTCTGCACGTGTTGTGTATTCCACTCATCGTGGTAAGAGATTTATGTCTTCCAATGCAGCAACTCCTACAGGAAGGTCTTTTTATTCTTGTTCCACGATAAGGAAATTGAGGCAAAGCAGGGTAGGAAACATACCTAAGCCCACAGAGCTAACCTGCTATGAAGAATTAGAATTTGAAACCAGGTCACCTTGACTCCAACCCCTATAATTTAAAGTTCTATATAAACATATATAAATATTTAAAATATAAGTATATATAATATTTATTATATATAAATATTTGCATATATTTATATTTATAAATATTTACATATATTTATATTTATACATATTTTTTATATTTATATAAAACTTATATGTTTGTGTGTTATATGTATATATAATATAATATATATGTGTGTGTATGTAGGTAATAGTGTAAAATATCTGAAAGACATACCCACCCTGCTAATTACTGTAACGGAGGTGAAAACAGAATCCCATTGGAAACCTATTGGTGTAAAGAGTCTCTGAAGCTTGAGCCCATAGATTCTGAGAGTTAGAAGGGACATCAGATGATCTTAAATTGCTCTGTACTCAGGTATCCTGCACTGAATGGTAATCAGAAAGGGTGATTCCAAAACCTATTTCAGCTCTGAGATTTTATGATCTTAATTATTACATGATATCAGGTGCTGCTTCTCAAATTAGGGTATCTATACCTGCAGGGGTGTGCCAGGGATCAATTTTACAGGCTAATGGGCATTCCAAAGACTGTATCAAAACAAAAAAAGGACGTATTGTTGAATTTAATGCAAACTGTATATGACATCTTACCATAAAACAGAAGACTTCAAAAGAATTTTGTACTTTTAGAATCCATTTGGAGCTATACTTCCCTAGATTCCCATGAGTACATCTGTGTTCTCTTTAGTCGTAAGATTTTCCTGGGGGTAGAAATGATGAGCAAGCTCTAAGAGACCCTATGACTTAGATCATCCCACTGTGATTTCTAATTCACGGAAAGTATGTCCATAGTTTGAATTGAGATGTCCCCTGCCTTGCAGCTCTAAGTACTAAATTTCCTCTATGGAAGTCATCAATCCTTTTACTAAGCATGATTTTCTGAAGAGGCCACATCTTCTCTTGATTGTGCCAGAGTCTTAGAGCGGTTTTTATCCGTGCAGTCCAATGGCTTATCACCCATATTCAGATTATTTGGCCAGTCAGACCCATCTAGAACCCAGATCACACAGCTTTCCCGGCACAAAACCAGTGTTCATCCAGTCCTGTGATCCAGGGAAGGCCATTCCCTCCTGGGGCCCAGTCTCCTTTTCTGGACAGTATGGAAGCTGCAGACTGCTCATGTCTAATGTTGATGGCTCTGGATCGTGAACAGAAGCTCAAGCGTAAGCCATTTCTAAGCACTTGGCGTTGTCCTTAAATAGAGTGTCCTACTGCATTCCTCCACTTACTTTAAAATAACATCTCCTAGCACCTCTGAAATGAGCCAGGCCTTGGATTCCATGGTAAGCCCCACAGACTAATATTTTGGCTGTTTAATTTCTCTGAATAAATATCAGAGGTGAGCAGTGTCGTAAAAGCAGCGTCTCAAGTAAGATGAGCACTGCTCGCTTCAATAAAGAATCTGAACAATAAGCAAGGACTGCCTATGACATAACTAGTCACTACTGATATCTTGGAGGGTGTCATAATGCAAGGAAAATTTAATAAGTGGGAAAGCCCAGGGGTTTCATACTCTCCACTGTGGCTAAGCAGCCTATATCCACACCAGCCATCCCTGGCTAGAGAAGCTGCAAGAACAAACTCCCCCTGGCACCCAAGCCTCTTCATAAGCCAGCCCTATCGCCCTGCCCAGTCCAGCCACCCCTTGCTTCTGATGCCTCCTCTCTGTTCCTTGAACACGCTTTCCTGTCTAGGTGCATTTGCAGAGGCTGCTTTCTCTACCTCAGATGCTCTTCCCCCAACTTGGCAAATTCCCTATTCATCCTTCATGATCTAGATAAATTGAACTTAAGCTTTAGATATACACAGAGCTGGGTTTGAATTCTTATATTCTAATAGGTGTATGGCTTAGGTAAACTACCTCCGAGTTTGTAAATTGAGTGCAACAATAATTACTATGCTTTATAATTGCTGTGATTAGCACATTAAATACGTTTTTTTTTTTCAAATTATTAGTAAAATGCTTATCACGTAGCTGACCCTTGGTTATTTTTGTTATTATTAATAGCATTTTATGGGACTTGAGATGTTATATCTGTCTCACTCCAAGATCCTGTTCTTAATTATTACTCAATAATAACCATTTTGTTATTCTGTATTAGGGTTCTGCATACCTTCTGTAAGGGATAGGATAGAAGCATTCTAGGCTTTGGGGGCCATAATGTCTTTGTGAATCCTGTTGTTGCGGCATGAAATTAGACTTACCGGTGTGATCATTTTCCAGGATATGCAAATATTGTATCATTATGTCACATACCTGAAACTGATGTAATGTTCTTTGTCAATTATATATCAATTTAGAAGAATATACATATGTATAAAAAGGAAAAGAAGTACAATTTCATTGGCCTAATACAAAAAACAATGGGCTATAGAATTTTGAACTCTGTCATCAAATACCACACTTTATTCATCTTATGATCCCAGCAACCAGCTCAGATGTCTTCAAACTACAACCCATGGGCCAAGTCTGGCCCTTCCCTTGCTTTGAAAATACAGTTTTGTTGGACCACAGCTATTCCCATTGGTTTGTATACTTTGGCTGCTTTTGTACTAAAGGCAGAGCTGAATAACAGTGGTTGATAATGAGACCCTATGACCTTCAGAGGCTAATACATCACTATCTGGCCTTTTTCAGAAAAAGCTTTCAAACCTAGCTTAATGCTTGGCATCTATTTGTTGGATGAATGAAATAACAAGATCAACAATCTGGCTGAAGGACCTTGTAAGCTTCAGTGAAAGCAGCTAGAATGAAGCAGGAATCATAAATCTCAGAAGACTCAAAGAGGTCGGAGAACCACAAGAGTGGTCATGGAGTAGAGGGTTCTAGGACTAACACTAGTATCCTGTAACCTGTTCTGTGCTCACTGCTAGCTAGTGATGGGCCTGGCCATGTGCAAAAGGGGAAATTGAGGCCCAGAGAAGGAATAGTTTGCCCAAGGTCACATACCTGGCTGGCAGCAGTTCAGAGCCTTAGAAGTGACATACTAAGGGCACCTAATGGAGCCCTAGGCTGAGATGCTTGGATCACCCTCAGAATTGAATAGTTACAGGAGAACTTCTAATGCCCTGCAATATTTGTCTTTTATTTGTCCACCAGCATCTTCATGGACTATGGTTCAAGATGATCAGCTTATGGTGTGCTTATTTTTATAATGACTACCCATAAAATTTTAAAAACACATTAGAGCATTTCACAGATGAGCAAATCTATGACTGATGAGGCATGAAATTCCCATTCAGCCATATTTGACCAATATTCTCCCCTTCCCTGACCCCCTTTTCTACAGCCCATCGTACTATCATAAGGTACTTAGGATAATGCTTTTCGGAATAGTTTCATTTTTTTAGATGTCCCCTTTTTTAGCCCACAATATCACCATGCTACTGTGGGGTATCAACAGACAGAGCCTTATATGAGCATAGCCAGTTAATGAATTCCTGTGGAACTACTTTTGATCAAGGATAAACTATTTTTCAATTTTTTGCGGTCCAGTGTGACCCTGACTATCCCTATGTCAGTCACAAATGACTGTCTCTCATAGTTGCCCAGGGTTCCCATTTCTTGAGGACGCCCAAAGAATGTAAAAACCTTAGCAGTTGAATCAAAGCTGGAGGGGAAAAGGAAAATTTCACATTTATACAGAAATTTCCATTGCAGGCATTTTGGTGTGTGCATAACTTTTAAACTTTGCTCTCTGGAGCAAATATAAGCCATCTGTCCGTAAAATGTCCCCTAGGATCAGAGAACTGATTACTGAACTTGGACGTGTCTAGTTCACTATTTCCGAGTCCCTCTTCTGGCCAGTGTGCACCTTTATCTAATGCATTAGACCCTCTATGCACCCTAGCACCCCAACAAGTTCCCGAAACTTGAAAAGGAATTTCTAAGAATGGAGAACTCAGTCTCTCTGAAGGCTTCACACTTGCCTGCTGAGAAATCTGATCCTACAAAAGTTCTACTGAAAGTCCATACTCTTTCACTTTCAGCGGCCCTTCTGCTGATTTCCAGGGCCAAATCAAGCAAGTTTGATCCCTTTGGGATGTAAAACAGCTTCACAGGTTTGGGAATGACTCTCTCTGTAATGTCCTTCCCTTCAGGTCTAGTATCTCCAATCCAACCAGCCATGATAGTTAGTTTGAAGTCCCAGGCCACCCTCCACGGGCATAATTCCGCTCAGCAGGGCTCTCTAGGAAGGCCTAAGTATTCTGCTTCATTTATCAGTTGTCATATTTGACAATTGAATTGATTGCACAGTTAAAAGGAACAATACACACACACACATCAAGTCTTTTCATGGAAACATTCTAGATTCTGGACTCTAGAACGCAATGAGCTTAATAAGACCATATCTATCCTTTTTTTTCATCTGCTTCTATATATGCTTTAGCTTTATTTTTTCCAACTCTCTTCATTTCTATAAATGATAACAAAATTGTTATGCCTAAAAGAAATAGAATGACTTGCCTGAGTTCATGCTGTGAAATGACATATCCTTGCAAGTACTTAAAGCTAAGAAAATAATATTTAAGTAGAACCACTGCATGCCAAGTACTTTGAACATGTTTTCTTATTCACTCTTTGCAGAAAGCTTCATGCTTTCATTCCTATTTAACAGGTGGTGGGACTGAGGCTGGGAGAAAGGAAAGACTCACAAATGCTCAACGGAAGTGAGCCCAGCTCTAAACGATTTTTCTGGGAGACCACCCTGCCCTTCGGCTCAGAGTCCTATTTAAAGCACAGTCCTCTCAACCTTACGCCAGTGATGCCCCTTCTTTCTGAGAGAAGTAATTATTCATCTTTTCCCATAATTATAAAATCTTAGAGCAGGAAAAGACCATATGGAGGTTGTCGAGTCCAACTTGATTACTAAGAAGAAAAATATGCTGTAATGTTGGGTTTCTGCATAACTCAGTTTCTTTTCCACTTTCACAGCTAGTGCTCTGTATTTTCGTGAAGTTAATATCTTAGATTAAAAAGAATTCATCATCACCCTCGTTCAAACAGGTAGTGTCATTTTATGACATCATGGTCACCATAGCAACAGCTGGGAGTTAGCAGCATATTGCCCTCAGAGATCATGGCAATGAGCTAACAAAGTATGGCAGCTTCAGATGCTGATGTGAACAGGAAGGGAAAACGTGGAAAAGGAGGAACAGGTGTGCTGCTTTTCCTGCCAACGTTTCTTAGACCTGAGACGAAGTGGGAGTGAACATGTGAATAGTCCTTACAGAACAAAAATAAATCTCCTGATCATCTAGCCGATAAAAAGAAGAAGGGGGAGGGGTCAGAAGAGAAAGTAGATGTATCCTGGTGTCCTGTTTTCAAATGTCAGAGCGGCAAAATAATCTCAATCCTTTTCCTGCCTTTTGTCCTCCATCAGGAAGCCTCTCAGCAAGATCATGAGCTTAAATAGACCTGGGTGGAAATTTTTCGACTACACCAGCTATAAGCTTTTCACACCTGAGAAAGTCACCTAATCGTTTGAATCTCAGTGATTTCATCTGTAGAAGGGATGTGACATTTGCTTCGTGAGAGTGTCAAGAAAGTGAAAGGGTAATGCGACTAGGGAAGCTGACGTGAAACGGCCCTCAGTTTACCTTTTTTCCTTTCTAGAGGGTGCAAATTTAGATCTCCAGAATATGGCAGTCAGTGGTGGGCACATGGATGGCCGTGCTGCCCAAATGCTTTTTTGCCTGTTAGAACTATTCCATAATTATTTAATTTCTAAAGAAAAATCTATGATCCAAGGCCCATTTAATGTAATAGATATAAGTTCTAGATCCATTTGAGTCTGTGGGCGTGGCCAAGCCCCTCCCCTTCTCTAAACCTTAAAATCGCATGAAGAGAAAAATAGATTTTATGCTTCTGTTATTCTTTGCTATTTATATCACACCTTGATGTCATTTAGTTGTTAAACGTGCCTTTCCATAACCATGGATTTATCCATCACTGTAACTGCAATATTGAAATTGGGTATTTACTTCTATTCTTCTTTGTTTAATGAATGTCTTTCTAATTAGACTAGTGAGTAGGTTTGCACGTGTTCTTGCCTATTGCATCTCCAGGTTCCGGCGCTGCATCTAACACAGAGAAGGTGCTCAGTGTACACATTGGTTCAATCAGCAGATGTCTAGCAGCTATCATTTGAGAAAAGCACTGAAAATGTTTACAAACTATTATTGAATGCCTCTGAGTCTACTCACTGGATTAACCAGATGTGTCCTTACATATGACCGACTTTTGTCCCTGAGTCTCTGTCTCAAGCTGAGTCTGTTTCTCTGTGTGTCTCTCTTTATCTTTCTAAATATACATACGTCATTCTCTTCTTTCTGTGCCTTTAAAAAAAAAAAAAATTCTCCCTCCCTGCCCTCTACAGTAGGTCTCCCTTTTTTTGCTCCCTGGTCTTCAGAAATTTTTTTCCTTGGGACTCCCCTGCCAGCATAATTCTGTGTGAGTTACATTCGTTTGCAAAACCTTTCACTGCATGAAGATGTTCTATTAGTAAAAGTTCATTTTTTTTTTTTGTCCCCGACAGAGCATCATACATCACCAAGTCCATAGAGTCATTAGCTATGAAATTAATCAGGATGGAGGAAAGCAGAATAAAATCCTCGGCCTCAGTGAGACTCCCTGTGTCTCAGGCTCAGCTGTGCCTGCCCTACAGCACTCAGCCCTTGCAGGACCCCTTGCCCACTCCTGCTTCTGAAGGGACACGGCGAGGAAGGCTGTTACTCGCCCCTGCAGACATGACGGGACTGCTGTGCAGACACAGGGGGTGGGGGCAGAGCCACTGAGGACTGAATATCTCCAGCGCAAAATATCCCACCTGGGAGCTCCCTTTACTGGTTTGAGAGAAAGTGTTTATCTTCCAGAACCTTTTTCAGTTAGGTGAAAGGTTAACTGGGTCTACCCTTGGGGGATAAAGAAGAGCTTGTTTTCACATCTCCGCTCTGCTTGATATACAACCTTTACACTGTATGCCTTAAGATTATCATCTGATTAGGGACGCCTGGGGACTCAGTGGTTGAGCACCTGCTTTCAGCTCAGGGCATGACCCCGGGGTCCTGGGATTGAGTCCTGCATTGGGATCCCCACAGGGAGCCTGCTTCTCCCTCTGCCTGTGTCTCTGCCTCTCTCTCTGTGTCTCTCGTGAATAAATAAATAAAATCATGTAAAAATGTGTGATATGATCAGGAATAAAACAAAGAAGCAGAATGTATATAAACCTCAAAGAAGCGTCTGATCTCTATATAAAGTATGTTCATCAGTTGCTCTCTTGGTCCCAGCGCTCTCTGGGACTCAGTTTCCAAGTCAATGAAACGGAAATGACGATGCCCACTCTCCATTTCCCTTGCAGAGCTGTGACAGCAAAAGAAAAGAATAACGTTAACAGTGAGGTGTTAAAATGACAGTTGTATTTCTTAAGATTCCCAAAAGCAACTTTGTCAAACAAAACCGTATGTTGGGATTAAAAACAAAACAAAACTTGTGACTATTAATCACACACTTTCTCTACCACGTGGACATGAAAGGCAGCTGTCAGGTGACAAAGAGAACACTGGTCACAGCACATCTCTACCCTTGCTGACATGTGTGAGCACAAGTCTGTGAGCCTCAATTACACATCTGTAAAATGAAGACGGTGGAAGTCCCTTCGCAGAGTGTTGCTATAAGAGCAGAATAAATTCACAGACATCCATCCTCCTGCCTTTGTTTCTTCTGGAAATAGCACTAGCTAAACATTGTGTTCTTGATTGTTTCAGTGTAACTGTGTAATCTTTACAGAACACATAGGGTCTACTATGCTGTTCTTCCCTTGTCATTCTTCTCTCTCCTGGATATTTGCATATTTGTTTCTCCTGGAATCCATCATCCGGCAGCTTTTACTCAGTTTCATGTACTATGTAAAGTAGTTAGCATACGTTATCTCATTTACTCCTGTAAACAACGGTATCGAAATTGTGCATTATCCCCATTACACCAAGAGTTGGTGAAAAGTCTCCTGTAGTTAGTAAGTCAGAGGCCCAGGATCTAAGCTAATCATCATTCACTTCTGAAGTCAGAGTTCACTCCTCTTTATCCCATTGCTTCTCATCAAGCTTTCTCTAGGAGCTGTAGAATCTCTGAATCCCCCCTGGGATCTGAGATGGGTTTGAAGCTCAGGTATAAGGAATGAACAAGTCTAAGGTCAGGTTGGATTTCCAAGCAGCCGCTCACGTGCTTGCTTTTCTTTCTTGTTCTTTCAAATGCAACATAACACACAGCCCAGCAGGTGATGAGAGCCCGGCAACTGGTAAATTGTAATAATGGTAATACTGTGCATCAATGTGGTGCTTTTCATCTGGAGGCATCTGAGGACTTCCAACATTAATTATACTTCACAGCATCCCACTTCTTTAAGGTCAGGACTGTACCAATTTTCAAGAGAGATAAACTGAGATGATAATGACACTCGCAAAGGAAAAAAAAATCAAGGTGGATCATTTGTCAGAGGCCTCGTTAGCAGATGATAGGGGCCCACCCAGTCTCTAAATTGACTAAAACAAGCATTACAGGAGTGTGTCAGAGAAAGGGCCAGCTGGGAAGTCCGTAGACATACGGTCTCACCTTCTGATTTGTTATCAGGGTGAATAAAGTCAAGCCACTTCTCCTTTGCGTTGTTTACCCATCAGTGGAACAAGGGAGCTGCTGATCACTGCCTTAGCATCATTTATGCTTATGCCAATATCATCCTTAAAATTAATCCACTCAGTGCCCTAAACAATGCTTCATGAATTTATGCCACCTAGATGTTTGATTAAGTGACTCAGGAATGGAGTGGAATGGGGGTTAGGGAACTTATCAAAGACATGAAAATTCCCAGGGCCCATCCCAGCAATTCTAACTTAGTAGGTCTGAGATGGGACTCAGGAATGGAAAATTTTTAAACACTCCTCAAATGTTCTGATGCAGCTAGGTTCAAGACACACCAAAGGTAAACCTTTGCTCTGACCTTTGCATTTTCACAGGTTATAGTGAGACTTTCTGGTCCTATGCCATCTGCCCCACATCTTTCTCCCATCCTAATTACTGCCCCAGATTTTGTCTTAAAACATGGATTATCTGCTCATTCTCAACAGCAGTTAAAAAAAAATGCTTCTGTTGAGGTAGATCATAGGTAATCTACTTATGTTGATGATATACCTGAAAGGTTCAAAGGAAATTTTGATTCTATAATAGCAGATCATCACTTATGGTATGTCAGGCACTGTGAATTATTTTTACATATACCAATGATTTGATCTTTACAGCAGTCTAATAGGTAGATAACTCATATTATTATTCTTATTCTATAGGTGTGGAAGCTAAGGCACATAGAGGTTAAGGGATTTCCCAAGATAATGCAGCAGAGCTAGGATTTGAACTCAAAGAAGTGTGGTTCCAGAGTCTTTCCTCTCAAGCCCTATTTATAATATCTCGAATAATCCAGAGAAAAGAGATCATTCTAATAACTACATACAATGAAGTACTTAAAACACTGAGATCTCTGAGAATCTGAAAACCTCTCCCAGAAAATTTTGGCTGTCATTTGGAAAGGCAACAGACTTACCCCTGTGGCTTTTGGGTGGAATCACAAAGATAGCACATGATGGTTAAACACAAAGGAACCAACATTTTTAACAGAGGTATCAGAGATTTTGATGGCCAGAGTTAGACTTCTTCAAGGAGGTACTGAGCCAGTCATTGCAGGAGGTTCTCAAAAAGATGCTGAATGGTAAATTCACAGGGATGCTGCTAACAGAATTTTTCTATAACAGATTAATTGCCTTTCTAGAAAAGAAAAAAATACAACTTAACATCCTTGAAAGGAGAATATCAAAATAGAGCCTCAATAGTATAGTATCCACATTCTTTAGTATGTAATAATAAGGAAAATATTACTAGTTATGTGGAAAATCTGGAAAATGTGGGCCCAAACCTGGAAACTGGCCTTCATATAATCCAACTATTGAAATTACAAAAAAAAAAACAAAAAACAAAAAAAAAACAAAAAAAAAGCAAATTAAAGCAATTATCATGAAAATTCAAGAATTTAAAAGAATGTGTGGTCATAATAAGTGAATCTCCAGCAACTAAGTAGATATTATAAAGAAGAACCGAATGGAGTTTTTAGAAACAAAATACAAATCTAAAATGAGAAATCCACTGATTTAGTGGAATAGCAGATTGGAAATAGCCACAAAAGAGATGAGTGAACTTGAAGACATAATATTAGAAATTAGCCAAAATGAAGCACAGAGAAAATACAAAGAGTGAAAAAGAAAATAGCAAAGCTTTAATGACTTGCAGGATAATATCAAGCACTGCAACATCCATATAATTTGAGTATAGAGAAGAGATGATGGGACAGAAAAACAAATGAAGAAATAGTGGTAAAATTTTCCCCAAATTTGGCAGAAGACATAAACTTATAAACCCAAGCACATCCAGGAGGAAAAGGAGAAAAAAGCTCACAAAACGATAAACCCAAAGAAAATGACATCTAGGAACATTAGAGTCAAACATTCAAAAATTAAAAGGGAATATTGAATGAGTCCAAAGAAAATGATACATGAGATACATAAAACAAAGATATAAATGATAAGTGATGTCTCATCACAATTAGTGGAGAACCAAAGACAATCAAATGACATCTTTAAAGTGCTGGGGATGGCAGTGGGAAATGGTCAACCTAAAGTCCATACCCAGTGAAAATATCCTTGAAAGATGAAGGCAAAATTAAGACTCTTTAGATTGTTTAAAAATTGAGATAATTTGTCTCCTGAAGACTGAAAATCCAAGAAATGCTGAAGGAAGTTCATCATGCTAAATTGACAGATGTACAGAAATAGGTAGTGGTAAGCATAAGAGTAAACGGAAAAGACAAATTTTAAATTTTTAAATTTCTTTTTCTTAATATATTTAAATGCATATGATTATTTAAAACAAAAACTGTAATTGCAATATCACATATATATATTGCACACGTTGAAGATATGTGACACCATTAAAAAAAGAGGATTATAAACAGAACTCTACTGTTGCAAAGATCTTTCACTTACTGGAAATAATGACATTAACTCAAAGTAGAATATAATAACTTAAGGATGCATATTGGAATCCCTAAAGTAATCAGTGGGAAAAAAAAAAGTGAAGAAATATAGCTAAAAAACCAATAGAGGAATTAAATGCTAGAAAATATTTGATTAACTGAGATGAAGGCAGTAAAGATCAAATAGAAAAGCAATAAGAAAATAGTAGACCTAAATCCAGCTATATGAATTACAATATTAAATCTAAATGAACTCAACATTCCAATTAAAAGGTTGGGATCATCAAACTACATTAAAAAAAAAAGCAAGATGCGCTGCTTTGCAGAGTACTTTAAATATGAAGTCACAGGTAGTTTAGAAGTTAAGAGATGCAATAAAAATACCGTGCAAACATCACGATGGAGAAAGTGGAAGTGACTACATTAACATCAGACAAAACAGAGTTCAAGTAGAGGAGCCCTTTAATTCTAAAATTATCTTATATAGAGAGAAAAACTGTGAAGTAGTTTTGAGAATCTCTACATACTTTGCACCCAGATTCTCCACATGTTCACCTCCGCTTTTCACAATGTCACTCTCTCTGCATGTCTCTCTTCTTGCTCCCCCATCCACTCCCCTTCTTTCCCTGCATGAAGATCTGTACACACACACACACACCCAAGCCTGCAGATCCTTTTTTTTTCCCCCTTGGGAATATGCTGCATACATAACTCCCATTTACACAAATATTTCATTGTGTGTTTCCCCCCAAATCAGGACATTTTCTTATATAAGCAGGAGAACAATGATAAAAATCAGGAAATTAGCATTGCTACCGTATTATTATCTAATTTACAGACCATTGTTCTCAGTCATCCCACTGAGGTCCTTCCTTCCTTCCTTCCTTCTTCCTTCCTTCTTTCTTTCTTTCTTTCTTTCTTTCTTTCTTTCTTTCTTTCTTTCTTTCTTCTTTTCTTCTTTCTTTCTTTCTTTCTTTTTTCCTTCTTTCTTTTTTGTAGTAAGTGTAATTTTTCTTCTAGTTCAGAATTTAATTCAGGATTAAATGTTGAGCCTAACTGTTATGTCCCTTTACTTTTCCTTTGACATAGAATGACTCCTTGACCTCTGTCCTTTATGACCTTGAGGTTTTTTTTTTTATTGGTGTTCAATTTGCCAACATATAGCATAACACCCAGTGCTCATCCCATCAAGTGCCCCCCTCAGTGCCCGTCACCCAGTCACCCCCACCCCCCTCCCACCTCCCTTTCTACCACCCCTAGTTCGTTTCCCAGAGTTAGGAGTCTCTCATATTCTGTCTCCCTTTCTGATATTTCCCACTCATTTTTTCTCCTTTCCCCTTTATTCCCTTTCACCATTTTTTATATTCCCCAAATAAACGAGACCATATAATGTTTGTCCTTCTCCGATTGACTTACTTCACTCAGCATAATACCCTCCAGTTCCATCCATGTCGAAGCAAATGGTGGGTATCTGTCGTTTCTAATGGCTGAGGAATATTCCATTGTATACATAAACCACATCTTCTTTATCCATCATCTTTCGATGGACACCGAGGCTCCTTCCACAATTTGGCTACTGTGGACATTGCTGCTAGAAACATCGGGGTGCAGGTGTCCCGGCGTTTCACTGCATCTGAATCTTTGGGGTAAATCCCCTATGACCTTGAGTTTTTAGAAAATCACAGGTTTTCTTGGGTAGAATGTTCCTCAAATTGGGCCAGTCTGCTGTTTCCTCATGATTAGGCTCAGGTTATGCATTTTTGGCAGAAGTATATTGGGAGTGATATTGTGTCCTTTTCTCTGCAAAATATTAGGAAGAAAATGTCTATTTATGTTCTATTTCTAGTGATTAACCTTGATCATTCAGTCAAAGGGGTATCTGATTTTCTCCTCTAATGTTACTATTTTTGCATTTGTCATTAGTATCCTATTAGAAGATTCTTTGAAACCAAAAGTGAAAAATAAAATAAAAGAAGATTCTTTGAAACCATGCAAATATGCTGTTTCTCTGCGAGCTTTTTCCTACTGGCTTTAGTATCCACTGGTGATCCTTACCTGAAACAATTCTTACCAAGGTGGCTTCCATTTGAAAGCAAAGAGTGTAGCCAGAGATAAAGAGCAACAATTGATACAGTCAATTCATTAGGAAGACATAGTATCATAAATGTATACACGCCTAATAACAGAGCTTTGAAATACATAAAGCAAAACTGACAGAATTAAGGGGGAAAAGATATAAATCCTCAATCATCACTGAAGATCTTAAAATACATGAAGCAAACTGATAGAATTAAAGAAAAAGAGATAAACCCTCCATCATTATTGAAGATTTTTAACACTGTTCTTCAAAAAGTGATCAATAGATAACAAAAGGTCAGTCTGTATATAGCTACAAATAACACTATCGACCACATTGACATATGTGACAATTATACCATACTACACCCAGAAACTATAGAATGTACAATCTTTCCTCGTATATATAAAGTGTTTCCCAAGATGGACAATACGCTGGACTATTAAATAGGCCTCAATACAATTTTAAAAAATAGATATCTTCCAGAGTATACCCTCTAATCAAATAGAATCATATTAGAATTCTATAACCTTAAGATATCTAGAAAAGCCCCCAAAATTTATAAATTAAAATGCTCCTGGAGTGCACAGTGCATTAGCCAAGGAAGTGACCTTATCAACAAGATCTAAATATAGATTCCACTGTATGACGCACTTAGGAAGTCTTGGGAGATAAATACTATCTTAATGCATTCCGTTATTATTTGATATTTGCTGATTTCAACAGATAAACAGCAAAAGAAAGGGTGACAATTATAATCAAATATAGATGCAGATGTTTAATCCCTTGATTTGGCAAAGAGCTTTCTCGGTGAGGGAAGTAAAGCATGGACCAGAGCACATAGCACCCTCCTGGCTGGGCAGAGAGATAGAAGGAGGGAGCCCAGTGCATGTCCCAGGACCTGCATAGGACCTGTGGTTTCCGTGGCTTCTTTCCACGATTTGGGGAGGAGGGGTCCGCAGCAACCTCGCTTTCCCCAGATTCCAGCTTTTTAGAAGTTGACATTATTCTGGCTCAGGGAACTATAGAAATGAAGCAGCAGCAGTAGCAGAATTACCTGGCAGCACATCCCTGCATAAATGCCACTGGATCTTTATTAGAATGGGAACAGAATGCTTCAGAGCGGCTGACCTCAGGGGGTTATTTCTGCCAGTAGACTGTGGAATAAAATTGCATCTATATCCGGAAATACATTTATACATTTTATTTTCTTTTGTTTTACCTCTAGTAACTAATTTTTCTATTATGGACACTATTCTTTATGTAAGATATATAAATATATTATATATATGTGTGTGTGTGTATCTATATATATACATATACATTTTTATATTTTTAAAGTAAAAGTGAATTCAACGCTCAAAGCAAGGAAAGTTTTTTTCTTTTCTCATTACCCTTTTAGAACATTGTCCTGTTCCCATTATTTCAGGAGATAAATCAGTGCTTTAAAATGATTAGGAAACTAAAGGGGGAAAAGTCACACTTGATTTGTTTTTTCAGGTGATAAACTTCACACTTGAGAGGGAGAAAGGGAACCGAGAATGTATCTATGCAAGTTAGGAACCAGTGTGTTAGTCAGAATGGGTGTCGGGGAGAAAAGGCAGAAGGTGGTGGTGGAGGGGGGGGGGGGCATTGCAAATTAAGAAAAGCAATTCAGTGAAGAAGTGACTCAAAAGGTCAGGCTGATAAGAGTCCCTGCAGGGCGAGAACCAGAAATCACAAGATGCAGCCCACGCGGGCCCACATGAGGGACCAGAATAATTGATGATACGAGAGCCAGGATCTGCGTAATTCACAGGATCTTAAGCCACCCACAGACGTGCAGCCCAACTGTCTCTGCAAAAATCCCAGGGTTTGGGCAGCAGTGGGAGGGTCTGGGGCTGCAAGGTGATCAGTAATTAAAGATGGGAGGGGGGGGCTGGAACTTGGCGCTGTTCACCCCTGGTGCCTGGAGATGAGCAGGGACGTGCTGCTGAGAGAGGCCAAGGTCCCAAGGTCCCAAGGCCCCAAGGCCCCAGGGTCCCAAGGCCCCAAGGCCCCAAGGCCCCAAGGCCCCCTGGGCGCCAGTGTATGGCCGTGACCTCCAGGAATAACCCCTTGGGGGCAGAGCCTGCGCTGCAGCTGGACGGCGACCTCCTGGAGGTCCCGGGGCTGCGCCCTGAGGCCTGGCGGGGGAGGGAGGCAGGAGGGCGACCCGGGGGGACCCGGGGGGGCTTGTGCTTTCTACCCCTTGAGGCCAGGGGCGTGCAGGGGAGGCCTGGCCTCGTAGGGCGCAGGAACCTGGTGCCGCCCACAGGGCTCAGCGGGTGACCCAGACCCGACTGACGGACAGACGGACAGGCAGGCAGTGGGCAGAGAGCGGGACTGTGAGCCCCCCGACCCCCCATCCACCCCCGGGAGGAGGGGGCACCTCAGCCCCCCGGAGCCCGCGCATCACTCAGAACCACCTGTCGCGGTGAAGGGGCTCCCGGGGCCTCGGGTTCCTTGCCTGGAGTGTGACCCCGTGACCCCGCCGTGATTCCTGCAGATGCGGGGTGGGGGGGGCTGGGGGGCTGGTGCACAGCGAACTGGGGGGACCCCTCAGACCCTGTTATTACTGGTTAGATCCATGCACCTGCTGTGGACCAAGTGCCTGGGGCGCAGGGTCCCGGGGAGGGGGCGGTGTCGGTGCAGCCTGGCAGGTGCTGGTCCTAGGCCGGGACCCGCAGAGCCGGGCCCCCTAGAGCTGAGCCCCCCTAGAGCCGGACCCACAGAGCCAGGCCCTCTTAGAGCCGGGCCCCCCTAGAGCCAGGACCCTGCAGAGCCAGGCCCCCCTAGAGCCAGGAACCCGCAAAGCCAGGACCCTGCAGAACCGGGCCCCCCTAGAGCCAGGACCCTGCAGAGCCAGGCCCCCCTAGAGCCAGGACCCTGCAGAGCCAAGACCCCTAGAGCAGGGCCCTCCTAGAGCCAGGACCCCACACAACTGAACCCCCTAGAGCCGGGCCCCCCTAGAGCCAGGACCCCGCAGAGCCAGGACCCCTAGAGCCAGGCCACCACGCCCCCAAATATTCCCACTGTGCCCCTGGCTTGGAGACTGGGGGCCACAGCGGAGCAGCCTGTGCGCCCCACTCCTGGGGCTGCAGCGGCCGCACCCTCCCCACGTCTCAGGGACCCGGGCCCACTCACGTCTGGGCCCCAACCTTTTCTGGAAAGACAGTAGCTGTGTCCTCACGGTGCCATCCATGTGACCTCATCTTACCCAAAGCGCCTTTTAGAAGCCGGATCTCTGGGGCTCCCTGGGGGGCTCAGTGGTAGAGCACCTGCCCTTGGCCCAGGCCATGACCCCAAGGTCCCAGGATGGAGTCCCACGTCGGCCTCCCCGCAGGGAGCCTGCTTCTCCCTCTGCCTGTGTCCCTGCCTCTCTCTGGGTCTCTCATCAATAAATAAGTAAACAAAATCTTAAACAATATAATAATAAAATAAAATAAAAGCCCTATCTCTGAATGCAGTTACGTTCTGAGGCACCGCGGGTGAGGCCTTCAATGTGAATCTCGGGGGAGGGACACTCTCCAGAACCTAATCTTTTAGGTAAGAGGCGCCGTGTTGGATAGAAAAACACCAAGAAAACACAGTCCCCACCTTTGAGATATTTTCAGGCCAGTAAGAAAGGCAAGACTCCCACCTAAATATAAATCAGGCAGAGATTTAGGGCTGTAGAAGCTTAGGTTAAAATTGAAGAAATAAAACATTTGCAAATAAATAGTAGTATAAGAATTTGGAAATTTTTCATGGAGGAGATGGTAAGAATGTTGGGGCTTGAACAGAAGAGGCTACGCCTTCCCTCCCTGTCACTGATGAAACATCGGTCCTTATAAGGGCATTTCTCGTCCTACCCAGCAGTGGACTCAACCCACCGATGCCACTGGGGCCGGTGCGCAAAGCAGGCGGGGAGGGACCCCGGGGCGGGTGGTTCAAGCCGCCGCATCCCTCTGATAAGCTCAAAGGCCCTTGGGCTCAGCAGGATGCAGGGTTGGTGCTAAGAACTGCCTTCAGCCAAGCGGCCCTAATCCAAATACACCTGCGCCACGTGAGAGCCAGGAGGAGCCTTAGCATTCTGGGCAATGAGGAGGGATGTGGATGGGATCGAGGGGGCGCTGGGATCCTCCAGACGCCGTCATCAGCCGTGATCGTGCCCGCTGTGCGGCGGGGGGCTCCCACTGCTCGTTCTGTGATGCTCATGGGTCTCCTTTCCAGAAACCCTGCAAAGGCTCCCTCCCTTGGCTCTTGGACCAAAACCCATCCTGGGGCTTAAACCCATCCTCCTCCCCAGGCCCTCCCTGATCCAACCCTGTCCGTCCTCTAGCCTCGTCTCTGACCTCTGTGTCCCTTATCTCACTGAGCCGCAGCCACCCCAGCCTTCTTCCCACTGCAAAACCTCCCCCCGCTGGTTGCTGCTTCAGGAAATTCGCTCCAGCTGCTGCCTCCGCGTGGAATGTCCTGCCGCGGGCCCGTGCCTGTCCGCTGCCTCCTGGGCATTCAGGCCTTACCTTGAATATCACCTTCTTCACACCAAACTGTTCACTTTCTCAGGTGCTGTTTATCACTCGACCCTCCTTGTCCTGCTTTGTTTCGGTGATAACCCTATCACGATCTCAAATCGTTTTCTCTGTATGTGGGTTCCCTTGCTTATCTCATCCCGCGCAACGAGGATGTGAGCTCCACGAAACCAAGGCCCACGTTTATTGACGTGGTCCAAGCATCTGCAGTTGCACCGGGCCCACGGCAGGTGATCAATACCCATGTGATGCCTAGATCCTCCGATCGATCCATGATCCAGTACTCTATATTATGCTCACCAACAAACAAATAGCAAAGAAACACCAATTGCATTCAATCTGTTCCCTTTTTTTTTTTTTTAGGATTCATTTATTTATTTGCAAGAGGGAGAGGTTGAGCCTGTGAGTGGGGGAGGGGCAGAGGGCGACAATCCTCAAGCAGACTCCCTGCTGAGCACAGAGCCTCACCTGGGGCTCCGTCCCACACCCCACGAGGTCATGACCTGAGCCGAAACCAAAAGTCAGGTGCCCAACCCGCTGAGCCCCCCAGGCGCCCCCTGTTCATTCTTAAGATGAGGAAGATGAGACCCAGAGGAGCCATTCATTTAACAGCCCTAAACTGTAGCATTTCAGCCCTTTTGCCATCCAGGACGTCTTGCTTGGGCCTGATCCTGTTGTCACCGTTCTTCCTGAAGCATGGCACTGGGAACACCTCATAACAAGGTGACCGGAAGAGAGCAGAACAATGTCTTCCCTTCCCCTGACCCACCCACCCTCCACCCCATGCTTCGGATTTGCCTTCAATATCCTCCTTGTGCCATCAGACAGCTCATTCCTTGCAGCTCCTTGGAAGCAGTTGCCATATTTTCTGTTATTAGTTATTACCAATCCAAACAAACACTTCAGTTTTCCCCAACTCTAGGAGGAGGTATTTTTTTAAAGGCCATCTTAATTATGCATAAGCAATGGAGAATCACAGAGGATTCATTAACATAATAAACAGAAGTCGGTTTCCAGCATCCCACAAGCAAGGTGATATAAAAACAGCCAACAATTGCTGCTCAGCAACTGCGGGATTCTTCTGCAGTCTCCTTCTGGCTTCCTTTGTTTGGGGGACACTCTACTCTCTGCCCACACTTGCACCTGAGGGGAAGGGGGAGCTTTAAAGAGGAGGTGGATGGATCTCGATCGTTGCCTTGAGAGAGAAATGGAAATAACGTCAGGAATGCACCCAATAGAGAGTGTCAGAGCAACAGAGATGATGAACTATGAAGAAGAGTGGAGGCAGGAGAAGGGCATGGTCTTGGCACCAGAGAGACAGCGGATCTAAGCCCAGCTCCACCGCCCACTAGCTGTGTGGCCTCTGAGGGGCAATATAACCTCTCTGAGTCGGTTTCCCCCTCTCCTGGCATTAGCCCCTGCCTCACTGGGTTGTGAGATGAAGTTGCGTGCACGGGCCTCCTAGCACAGTGCCTGGCACATCCTCAGGAACTCTAGATCCCTCTACCCAAAGCCGTCGGTATCGTGCTGCGCTTCCCACCTCTTCCCTCTGCCCTAACTTGACAAGTTGACCTAGCTGGATCCTAACGGGGGCCTCAGGCCTGGATCAGGGAGCCTGCAGGCTCTGAGCAGTGACCGCCTGCCAGTTGGCAGGGAGGACTGGTGTGCTGGAGTGGGGATTGAACTGTTGCCATTGGAGATGGCAACAGATGCTTCCTGGTTGGGGCTGAGTTGGCTAAATCAGGGCTCTGTGGTTTGAGACAGAATCCCAATTATTTCCAATTAGGAGATCGCAACGACAGCTGCTCTTCACCCGGCCCCTCCTCCCTGCCGCCGACCTGGCCTCCCTGGGCTGAGAGCTGTCACCGGATCTGGGGGTTTGCACGCGAGAGCGTCCTCTCCGCACCTAGTATTTGAGCATTTGTGTCTCTCTCCGGACCTGGGCGTCGCTCTCCCCCCATCAGCTGATGGGCAGTCCTAGCAGGAGATGCGCAGTGGAAGACCTGGGTCCAGTTCCCACCTCCACCTGCGGCTGGCTGATTGACCTTCGGCTTGACCTTGGGCACCTCCGATTCTGTTTTCGCATCTGAGAGGAGAGGGACAGCGGGAGTCCCCGTTTTGATGCTGAGGGAGAGCTGCCTAGCGTGACGGGGCCTAGCAGACGGGGACGGGCCATGTGCCGTCCCCAAGTCACGGGGCCCCCGTCTGTGTGAACGCAGCTGGGCCTGGCCGGTGGCAGTTGAACCCGAACTCAGGGCCACGTCAGAGCAGGGTGACAGAAAGGCGCCGCGAGGCTGGGCCCGTCCCTGCACCTCTCGGGGCATTTCCGTGTCTTTCCGATGGAAGGAAAGTTGGTAGCAGGCTGCTTGCCTCACAGGGTTGACAGTTTCGGGAGTGTAATGCGGAGTCCTTTGTAAACTGTAAAGTGCTGTGTACACACGAGCAATTATTATTCTGTTCTTAGGGCTTTTTTTGGTTTGGCACCAGTTGAGTCAGCTGAATGCTCTGAGCAAGAACAATCTGTTTTCTTTCCTCTTGGCAAAGAGCACAAAAGACAGAGCAGCTCATGGAAACTGGGGCAGGAGAGAAAAGTTAACTCTCTTTCTGTCTCCCTCCCTCCTTCCCCTAGACACGCGCGCGCACGCACACACGCACACACACCCCGGCACACGACTCCCCCACAGATTCCCACAAGTCCAGCATCCCAGAAACCACAGAGGAACGTGGGAAGTGGCCTCATTTCTTAACCAGTTTCTACATCCCTAGTCTCGATGCTCCCTGCTCATTGCCCAGATATAGTTAAGATCTAAATTAAGAACAAGTCCCTGGCAGCAGCCTCGTCACATTGTGCGCAGCCCTAGACGTGGACCCCAGGTGACCGACTCTGCCACTTCTTCAGCTTCTCCTCAACCCCCAAGTCAATCAGTCTCCAAATTATCTTAATTTTATGTCAAGAATCTCTAAAATCCACCGACTTCTCTTCCATCCTGGTTGAGGTCACTACCCCCCTCCCCTCCCCTCCCTCTTTCCCCTTTTACCCCCTCCCCTCCCCTCCCTTCTCAACCCCTCCCCACTCCTGAAGGAGCCTCCCTCCCAGCCTCCCTGCACCCCCCCCCCCAGCTCTTGCTCAATACCTCCTCCCCTCTCACCACGGGGAGGGGACGTTTGTTAAAATGCAAAAGGCACCCCTCTGCCTAGAACTCATCAGTCCCTCCATTTCCCCACAGGAAAGAACAGAGGCCCCCACACAGCTCCTAGGTCTCCACAGGGCCTGGCTCTACGTGGTTTGCCTCTGCAGGTCTCCCCCTGGTCCTCTGAGCACCCACGGTACTGCCCCGTGTCTGTTCGGGTAACCTGGCGGTGGAAGGTCCCTCCTTTACCTGCGGGCTTGGGCCCACTTCCAACTAACGAACTCTGCACTCCTCCGTGGGTTCCAGTCCCCGGGTCCTTCCTTCAAGAGCACCTTCCTCGGGTTCTCAGAGTGGGTTAGTCCTTGTACTGTACATGCTCATGGCACCTCAACTTTTCCTGAATGGCAGGACCCCAGCGTGCCGTTAGATTTGTGGTTCCCTGGTGACGTAATTAAGGAATCATAAAATTCCAAGCTCAGAGAGTACAGGACTCAGATGTCTGCTGACCACAGGACCCTCGCTTCTCACACAGTGCAGGGCACAAAATATCTTTGAATGAATGAATGTATTCCTGTCATCGTCTCCTTTCTCACCTACAAAATGGAACTGGTATTGCCTTTCCTACCGATTTCAAAAGTTACGTAGAAGAGACAAAGGGGATCATGCACCTGAGGAGGGCGGTGCAAATCAAGCACGGTGCTTTGAACCGGCACGGGGTCCGCTGAGCCAGCAGAGGCCATTAGAAGTCAGAGGGAGGAGGCGTTGCTTGGGTTTGCATCCCAGCAGTGACATTAGTGAAATCAGCGTGGTCATCTACAATGTGGGGTTGTTAACACCCAGACTGGGACGTCATGATGACTGTCAGGGATTATGCACGTAAGGCACCTGGAAGAGAGTCTAGAGCATATAGGTGCTCAGTAAAATTTATCACTATTCCTACTATTATTACTAATACTGTAGATATTCAACAAAAGAAGTTGATTTCTACGTTGCTCCATGTCTTACTCCCTTCAAAAGAGTATTTCCTGCAAGATTTAGTTGACATTGCCCAACTTTGCTGACAAATTACCTGCATTCATGAATGTCAAATTCAGTATCATAAAATGTGTGTATTTTGTGATCCACTAACTAACCCATGTTTGTACCATGACTTTAAGGGCAAGGACCGCGGTACGGGGCCATTTTTCCTAATTCTTTTTTAAATTTAATTAAATTTAATTTAATTTTATTTTTTATTTTTATTTTTTTATTTATTTATGATAGTCAGAGGGAGAGAGAGAGAGAGAGAGAGAGAGAGGCAGAGACACAGGCAGAGGGAGAAGCAGGCTCCATGCACCGAGAGCCCGACATGGGATTTGATACCGGGTCTCCAGGATCGCGCCCTGAGCCAAAGGCAGGCGCCAAACCGCTGTGCCACCCAGGAATCCCTATTTTATTTTATTTTATTATGTTATGTTATGTTATGTTATGTTATGTTATGTTATGTTATTTTATTATTTTAATTTAATTTAATTTTGTTTTATTTTATTTTATTTTATTTTATTTTATTTTATATTTTATTTTATTTTATTTTATTTTATTTTATTTTATTTTATTTTAATTTTATTTTATTTATTATTTATGTATTTGACAGAGAGAGAGAGCACAAGCAGTGAGGAGAGGCAGAGGGAGAAGCAGACTCTCTGCTGAGCAGGGTCCCCATACCGGGCTCCATCCCAGGACCCTGGGATCAAAACTTGAGTCGAAGGCAGACACTTATCCGACTGAGCCACCCAGATGCCCAAGTATGGAGCCATTGTATCACGAGCTGCACCCACCTCAGTGCAGGGTGTGCTGCAGGTGCTTGAAGAATTAATTCAGAAGATATGAGTAGAGTTAACTCACTAATTCACACTTCACTAGTTTGCAGTTTGGAGGGAGTGGGTCCGGAGCTCAGGTGTGTCTAATGGGGAACCCAAGCATATCCACCGATAAAGCCAGGGTGTTGAAACTGAGTTGGGAAATGGAATGTTTCAAGAAGAATTTTGGGATCAACTCGTCATTAGTCTCCAGCAAAAGGAGAATAATTCACAACCTAGAGCGGAGTGACATCCTGAACACCACCAACTTGGGGGCGGGGGGCGGGGGTACTTTCAGTGCCAGCAACACGACGAGGTTGATGAGTCCTTGCTGCAGAAACAAGTGTAAAGCTAAAGGCATTAAATTTACTCAAATGTCAACCTTGTGAGAAAGCAAGGCCGAGAGAGGCAGAGGGAGAAATCTAAATATTAATTTAATTTGGAAAATTTCTCAGCAGTCCACTCGAGGTGGGCAAGCTCCAGGCACATCAGCTGCGCCTGCACCAGGGAGGGAGTCTCAGTCCACTGCTGCCCCATTGGAGTGTGAGCATCTTGCCCTCAGGAGCCTGCTTCTGTTGCTTAGGGAGCTGACTATACACCGCGGCCCCTAAACCAGGTCAGCTGCTGAAATGAGGAAGGGTGTTGTATTTTCTGGATAAACAGCAGTAGGGGTGCAGGGGTCAAGGATGCGGTTTCCGGCGCTGGGCTGATTACTTAGTTCTAACTCCCAGAACCAGCACTTAATAACGACAGGACGCTGACAAATGATTCAATCTCTCTGTGACAGTTTCCTATCCTATAAAATGGGGATGATAATTGGGCTTCCTTATAGGATTGTTCTGAGGGTTGACGGTGCTTACATACAAAGGACCTGGCACATACGAAGTCCTATCTACTTAGGGGTTGTGATTGTTACTACTTATGGGATTTTCAGGGGCAATTTAGACCATACACAATTTTTGCCTTAAGCACCGACTACAGAAACGAACACCCAAGGAAGGTGCAGCCTCGCGGAATGTACAAGATAATTACAAATTATTTAGGGTCATTATTAGAGCAGGTCTTACAAGATAGCCATTTGTCAACCCGATTCAAGTAATTGACTTTGTTTCTATATACTCTTTAAAGGGCCATAGGATGTACCTGTAGTCAGTACAATTCTATTTTTTTTAAATCCTTTAAACCTGAATTTTCATTAATTCCCCCTTCCTATCTACCTCCAGTGTCATTTGAAATAATAGGAAAGATTCGTTTCACATTGCTCAGCATAAACTCTGGTTGGGAACTTTGTGACTCACTGGATGGCTGGGAGTCTCTGTGCCAATCAGCTGCAGCAGCATATGGGGAAGGAGAGGCCTTTGGAAGGAAATAAAGCATAGAAATTCAAAACAAGTCCTGTGGAGTTGGATATGGTAATTAATCCCCAAAGATTAATTTACTTATTGGGAAAATGGGGGATGATAGTGGCATATGTGTCATGAGATTTATTGAGATAATAAATGGATATCAGCTGTACAGTATAGCTGATTCGTAAATACTGTTATTATGAACACCTATGCCCAAATCCTGTGAAAATCCCACTTCTATTCATTACATATTGTTTGCTCAGCTAAATAAAACCCGGAGACAGGAATCATTAGCTAGACAGGTTCAGAGACTCTTTCAGAAGACCCCCCTCCAGGACACGTCCTTTTTTCTCACAGGGAACATTCAAAATGGATTTTTTAAAAATACTTTTTCCACATCTGTGTGTCTTCTCTCCTCCAGAATTGTAGGAGGCCTTGGGTAAAGGATAGGTTGACTGAGAGGTCTTGTTAAGAGCATTTCCAAACATTGGTTTATACCAGCCATTCTTTTAGGAAAAAGTACTTACCCATTAACTGAGGATCTAATAGGTTCTAAAATCGTTGTCAATGTATTCATTGCCCAAGAGAAATAAAGCAGCATATACAGATGGTCTCAGAGGCTCTGAAATGTTCCTCCCTGATCTTCTCCATCTGTCAAAATTCCACCTCTTGGTTGCTGAGTGATGTTGAAAAAAGTTAGAGCATAAGCTTCTGGAAGGCTTTGCCAGAGTTTGCCAGAATGTTTGTCTGGTGAATCATAAATACTAAATAATCGGGTACTTCCACGAGTCCAGAGTTTAGCTTCCGTAGGAGTTGAATATCTGGTAGTGCTTCCACAGACACCTCAGCAAATGCTCTTCGATGAATTTCTGTAAATATATAAGGTGTAGGCTCTGATTTCTTACTTCTGTCTCGGGTCCCTTTAATCTCAAGGATTTGCACCAAGGTCTTTAGAGTAGGTAGGCCTGCGTCCCCATCCCATCTGCCAACTTTGCCATTTACTCTCAGACCTGGATTAAGTAAGTCTTGGTTTGCTTGGTTTACTTATGTGAAAAGAGGAATAATTTAACTTTGATTTTTAACCTAAATATTTATCCCATAAGATCCTTATGAAAATTTATTTGGATCTGCAGATCCTTAAGAATGTTCTGTAAAATGTTATCCACAGAGTATGTAAATATTTTAAGGGGGAAAAAAAAAAGAACTGGCATGGCCAAATGTATTTGCAGATTGCTGGATTAAACACAATTAAGCAAATTTATTTAAGATAGAATCTTACAAGAATTTTATATGTCGACATGTATTATGAATCTCCTACATGATATGTAGGATTCAGTGTCTTCAAAAATTCTGGTCGTAGAATCTGTGCTCACCAGAGCCCTTGATTACAAATGATGGAGACCAACTCAAGATAAAGAGGCAGAGACACAGAAAAGGATGCATTTGCTCTTTTAACTAAGAAGTCCCCAGGAAGGACTATATTCAGAAGATCCAACGTGGCCATCAAAACTGGGTCCCTATTTGTTGCTGAGTTCTGATAATCATTCAGAGTTTTTATTCTGTGGGCACAGAACTGGGTCCTTTACCCATCTCTGAACTAACCAATGATGTTTATGATCAGATGGATACGATGCTCCAACCCTGGAGCTTCAGACAAAAAACTTTCCATATTACCTACATGGGTTAAGAGTTGGAAAGGAGTGACTTGTCCTATTATCAGAACGGATACGAATAAGTCATAAATAACACTGTACGTGCTACTGGATCATGCCCTCTTCTTGTGGGTGGAAAAATCAAATGAGACAAATACACAACATTCTTTGGGAAATATTAGTTAGACGGGAGGTCCTCATGAAATATCATGAGCCAATCAAACCATGTGGAAGATTCTGTAATACCTAAAGATCAATACAAGTATCAAGTCTTATAACACAAATCAAACTTCCAAGCACTTTAGAAATTCTTTAACCTTGGTCATGAGATCAGTCCTATAGGATGCCTGACTATATTCTACTGAGGATTCTTTAATTGAATACCAGAAAAAGAGCCATGTTTCCATATACCACACGCCATACAGCCCCTAAGAGTTATACATATTTATTACTTTAAATGCCACAGGAAAGACTTTCACAACTTTTTTCCATTATTAAGGGTTTTTTTTTTCCATTCTCTCTGAAGACATTAATACTTCAAGGTGGCCTTGACCTGTTTCTCCTTTCTTCTCATCCCTAACTGCTTTGAGCTCCCACTTTACCTTTCTCACCTCCTCTGACCCCTCTTGGCTTACGTCTTGCACTCCCCTTGGCCAATCTCTCCCTGGCATCAGGGCAGCCTCTGCTTCCTGCCTTCTTCTTGATCTTTATCTATTTTTGCCAATGTGTGCCTCCTCTTGGACCCTTTGAACGCCTTTCCTCTTGAACTTCTTTCCTCACCTTAGGCCCTCATGACATTGCATTCTTAAATATTGTGTCCCCCAATTGAGAGCCATATGACCTTTTGTTTGCAGAAATCATATCCATATTCATAAGTTGCTAAGCATATTTTATAAATCATTGCGAAATACATTAACCCCTCCTGCTAGTTCAGCTTGCCCCATAGAGGAAGCTGTAGTCTCTTGCAATCTTGTTCCAAGGAATGCGGGCAATGCTTGGCAAATGAGAGCGCACTCTAGCTCCTGCTGAAGGGAAGATGTCCATAAATCACACTCTGCTATCCTGCTGGGGCTTTAGTCTCCACAGCAGTTGCTCTGAGGACAGGTAAATAATAGTAATAATGGAACTGCACATACAAATACATTTTTCATCTAGAGGCTTCCCTCCTTAGCCCCAAATACCTTTGCTTCTGGAACAATCTTCAAGCATCCAATTCCGTTGTCCAGGAACCAAGAAGGAGCTAACAGTCAACAAGGAACTAGAGCTAAAACGGTGCCTTCTATAGTGAAACAAAGGAGGAGAGTAGAACTAGTGTTTAATGACTATCTCCTCGTCACCATTAGGTTAGGAGTTCAGCCTTAATTGAGCATTAAAATGATACCTTTATGTAGCTACGTGCGTCTGTATCATCTGTTTCTATGTGGAGATATGTGGAGATATACATGGAGACGTAAATATAGGTTTATCTTACTCAACATAGGCTGCCGTGACAAGAGAACATATACTAGGTGGTGGAAGTGACAGGAATTGGTATTGCACAGTTTGGGAGACGAAAAGTCTGAGATCCTGTTGCCAGCACGGCCCTATTTTGGAAAGGGCCCTCTTCGTGGCTTGCGGATGGCCACTTTCTTGCTATGTCCTCACATGGGGGAGAGAGATCAAGTCCCATTCTCTTTCTCTTCTTATAAGGATACTAATCTCATCATGAGGCATGACCCTCATGAAATCATCTAAACGTAATATCTCCTAGTCCCATTGCACTGCCATTGAGGGCTTTAACATATGTATTTGGAGGAGGACAGGGAGGACAAGCATTCAGTCCACAACAATATAAGATCCCAGTCCTTACAGAAGAGGAGACTAAAGCTCTGACATAGCCTAAGATTACACGGTGAGGGAACAGGGTGAGTTTGGAGTCCTAATATCCCTGGCTCCAAAGGCAGTACATTTCAGGGCTGGTTCTTAGATAGATGGAGGATGGATAGATAGATAGATAGATGATAGATAGATAGATGATAGATGGTCAAATAGATAGATAATATAATAAAATAATTCAAGCATTTGGGGAAACCTCACAATGTTGGAGAGCTCACTTCCTCTCAAGGCATCCTGGGGTTTTGTAGCATAAAAAGTGAGGCATGGATTGGGAATTATACTCACCGATCCTTAGACTTGCTGCCTCCACGGTTTCCCCTCTCTGGGGCTCTTCATTTCTTAAATAAAGGAGTTAGGAGGTCCTATGTCAGGTCTTTGTTCTGCATGCTTGAAGCTCTCGTTTGTGGAGTGGTCACAATGCACAGGACTTTATAACTGCTCATTTAAATCTCCTACTGGCAACAAACCATTTTCCAGATGAGGAAAACAAGGACTCAAGATGTCAATTAAGTAACCAGGCCAAGTTTTTCAAACTATCCAATAGAAGGGAGTGGAGCCCAAATCTGACCTCAAGCTGGTGGACCCAACCACAATTCCAAACAACAGCTTAAATATTCTTTCCTAAATAAATAAAATAAATAAATAAATAAATAAATAAATAAATATTCTTTCCAAAGGAATAAAAATTATTCTTAAAATGTCAAAGACAGATCCAGTGTGGTCCTCCAACATGAAGATGCCTGGGTGACTATCACCCCATTGGTCGGTCTGCTATAAACACAGTCCCTCAAAATGAAGGATGTGTGCAGTCTGCCTCCAAGGCCAAATCCAAGCTACCACTAAAGCCAATGTTGGTTGTGGTCCATTCACCGGCAACAGCCAGAGAATGAAAACATTGAGGTTCGTCTGCCGGGACTAGAGTCTGTGCCTCCCCAGAGTCTCGGTGTGTGCAGGTGTTGTGCTAACGAAGCCCTCCCACGGATGCTCTCTGCCACCCGGGCTAGATGTCGTTTTTGTTAGTTCTCCACACACCGTGCTTGTACTGCCACCAATACTGTGCACTCTGATAAAACCTTTCATCTTCATATCTCAGGCTGCTTTACAAACAGTAATTAATTAGGCCTCATAACCCCCTGATGAGATTATTATGTATAAACACAGTCCTGTGCATGGCCTGGGGAATTTTGTCATCAAGAGTTGTAAGTTCATTTCACACCTCCACCATGGACCTCAGGCTACCTCCACAAAGGCAAAAAGAAACATGAAAAGGAGTGACACTGGGATTCCAATCATGCAACACCTCTGCCATCGAGCAGAAATAGAAGGGTTTCTGAGCATGTGAAACCCATCCGTAGCCGACGGCCACTCATGGAGCACTGGAGTTGAGGGGTGGGAGAGAGCCAAGGGCACAGCAGCGATGTCACCAGTGTGGTCTCCGGCAAGCTCACGAAAGCCCGTAAACTTCTCTTCATCTGGAAGCGGAGTCACTAGGATCTCCTGGTTTTACAGACTTCGGAGAAGAGTCCTTCAGTCAAACAGAACAGAAATCACAACGTGTTTCGGGGCCCACGAGGTGTCATACAAACGTGGGTATCTGCATATGGCTGTGATCTGAGCTCCGGATGACCTGAGGGACAGAAAGATCAGTGGAGTTCCACTTGCCGCGTGCCCACAGAGCACCGAGGGAGCCCTTGCCGTGCTCTTGGATGTGGAAGGTGTGGAGAGAAATACGGTTCATTTTCTGAGGCCTGGCTGCCTCCCTGGGTCTATGCCAGGATACTATGGAGACAGAATTTGGAATTGTAGCACCGGTTGCGATTCTGTAATCATTCCCTAGATTTTTTTTGCTTTTCACAGACAATGTGAACACAACCGCAAACAATGTCCAGTTGCCATGGTTGGGATGTTTGTGTTCCCTCCCCAAATTTGTGTGTTGAAATTTTGACTCCCAAAGATATTAAGTTGGTGGAGCCTTTAGGAAGTGATTAGGTCATTGAGGATGAGCCCTCCCGAATGAGGTTAGTGCTGTTGTAAAAGTGATCCCAATGGAGCTCCCTTGCACCTCCCACCTGTGAAGATCCCAGAAGTCTGTGACCTGGCCTCACCCAATCAGTTTCTATGGTTTATGAGCTGTCCAGTCTGTGATCTTTGTTACAATAGCCCACAGGAATATAGCTAGCCACCATGGCAAGGTTGTCCACTTGTCTATAATATAGGATAAGATCCTACTAGCGTGTGACAGGACAAGGAAGCAGTATATATCAAAAATCTGTTATTTGTGGTTGGAATATAAATAGCTTCTCTTGCTTAATAACATACCACCTATATTGCTCACTTTGAATCTTTTCCGTCAGATTTATGGTATTTTAAACTCTACGTATATAGCGTTGGGCTGAAATTTATTTTTACGAAGGTCATAAATCTGGGGACTTCATATTTCTGAAAGCAGTTTGGTGATCAATTTAATATGTACAATGTACAATGACCCCTCTTGTTACTCTATGAAGAAAAAAAGAAACAATTTCTCACTGAGAAATTTGTTGTGGAATTATTTCACGGACATTTGAAGTCTTCTGATTCCTTTATTCATTGTTAATAATTACTTAAGAAATTATTAATTTGACAGATAGTTCTCGAACACGTGAAAATCAGTCACCTCACTGAAAGGGAGTCTGGAGGTTTTGGCAGGTTTCAGGCTCATACCACTTGGCAGTCACCTGGGGGCCCAAGAAGAAGAGATGGGTGGGCTTGACCTTACTTGGACTTGACCTTGCCAGAGGAAGAGAGACTTCCCTCATCACTCCCTACTCTGCAACAGCTCAGCCAATGAAAAACCAGCACGCTCCCGAGTTCCAATCCTTCTGGAACAGCCTCTCCCCTGAACCCTTTGTCCTTTAAAAATCGTGCCTCTCCTTTGTTCCCTGGACGTGCCTATGGTTTTGCTGCACCTTCATTGTCCTCGATGGCAATTCCCGTGTATTCCCAAATAAACCGCTCTTTTGCGGTTTAAAACTGTCAGTTTTTATTCTTTAGGTCAACTAACACTACCACTGGTGGAAGTGCAAAATGGCACAAGTATTGGGAAAACAGTTGGGCGGTAGCTTATAAAGATAAAAAATGTATACCTACCGCACGACCCAAAATTCCCCCAACAGTGAAAATACCTTTTTTTACCCCCTCCCCCTAAAAAAAAATACCTGTTCTCACACACACACACACACACACACACACGCACGCACACATGCACACAAAGACTTATACAGAATGTGCAGCTTTATTTAAAAATAAAGTTTATTGGGATCCCTGGGTGGCGCAGCGGTTTGGCGCCTGCCTTTGGCCCAGGGCGCGATCCTGGAGACCCGGGATCAAATCCCACATCGGGCTCCCGGTGCATGGAGCCTGCTTCTTCCTCCGCCTGTGTCTCTGCCTCTCTCTCTCTGTGACTATCATAAATAAAAAAATAAAAAATAAAAAATAAAGTTTATTCATTCCAGTTTTTTTCCAAAAGCTGGAATAACGTCCAACAACAGGTGACCAGATCAGCTGTGATGGTATATCCATCGTACGCGACACTAACCAGCAATACAGATAACACTACGGGTATGTGCAGCACATCAGTGTGATGGGTAATTTAACGTGTGAGCCTGATTAGGGGACAGAATGCCAGGGGGGCTGGGTGTGTCTGGGAGGAGGCTTCCAGGTGAGATTAGCCTTTGGGTTGGTAGACTGGGTAAAGCAGATCCTCTACGTGGCTCTGGACGGCCGTCATCCAAGCCACTGAGGACCTGAAGACAGAAATCTGTTGAATTTGCTCTCGGCCCAGCTATTTGAGCTGGGACAGCAAACTCTCCCTCTCAAAGCTCGTGGCTCTGACCCTTCAGATCCAGGCTGCAAGTCATACCCTTAGCTCTCTGGCCCGCAGGCCCTTGAACTACATCACCCGCTTTCCCGGATCTCCAGCCTATAGGCAGCAGTTCTTGGGCCTCACCGCCTGCGTAATGCTGGGAGCAACACCTTATTAAAGGTCTCTTTACATGGGTGCTCCTTACACCGTACACTGTCCCCCATTCCGCTATACTCTCTGTCTCTCTATACGCGGTTGCTCTGGGGAGCGCTGACTGATGCAGTCACTGAATCTCAAAACAATATGCTGAGCAAATGAGGCCTGACGCAAGAGTATATTCTGCGTGATTCCGCTTACCTGAAGTTTTAGAAGAGATGAAATGATCTATTGTAATAGGAATCAGAGTAGTGGTTGCCAGGAGCAGGGGCTGGGGAATTGACTGGAAAGGGACGTAACGGAACTTTCGAGGGTGTTGGAAATGTTCTATATTTTGATTGAGGTAGCGGTCATAGGTATGTATTTGTTCAAACTCATTGATTTGCATACTTTAAATAGGAGCATTTGTCGTACTACTATAAATTATGCCTCAGCTAGGTTTATTTTAAGACTGTATACAGCGATTTTATCACATGAAACCGTCAATGGTATTGGTTTCTTCCCTCACAGTCTAACATATCACTAATGTATGCTTTAGAAGAGAGCTTTTTTATTTTTATTTTTTTTACAAAAAAAACCCCCCTCCAAATGTGAGTATCTAGGTATCTAATAATCCATCTAAAAGTCTGAGAATTTGAGGGGTGCCTGTAAGTTAAGTGTTGGACTCTTGGTTTCAGCTCAGGTCATGATCTCAGGGTCGTGGGTTTGAGCCCCGTGTCAGTCCCCACACTGAGCATGGAGTTGTCCTGTCCCTCTCCCTCTGCTCCTCATCTCCACCCTCCAGTCTCTCCCTCTTTTTCTCTCTCAAATAAATGAATAAAATCTTTAACAAAATAAAAGTCTAAGAATTTGAAACTCCACATGGAAACGCTTTTTTTTTCTTCGTGTACAAAGGGTAAGCAGACAGCACCTGCTCTGATTTGTCAAACCAAAGTTATCTCTACCATGTGGTGGTTCACAAAACTTTGGGAACTCAACCAAGCCTTTACAACAGTGCATGAGCACATTCAAAGCATGTTTCTGAGGTTGGGGATATATATATATATATATATATACTGGTTCTACCTGTAAGTACCTGCTGTTCAGGTCTGCTTAACTCACGGAAGATTAAAATATCTGGTTCTTAAACCTTCTCAGCAGAATGTCATCTTTAATCGTCCCCTCTCCCGTATGGTATCTGAAGCATAAAGTTCTCACTTCAGTACCTAGGGTGCCATAGAAGCCTCAGCTCTGGATAACAAATAAAATTTGCTGAGCATTTGCTCTCTGCCAGGCACCATACTAGTAACTACTTCGTGGACATTACCTGATTTATTTCTCGGGACAACCTGAGGAAACGTGACCTTCTTCCTGGTTTGAGTGAATAAAGTGACCAGTGAAAGAGCACACACGTGACGTAATTGTGGCGTACCTGGACGCCAGCCCAAGAGGAACAGCGACACGCATGTCTGTTAACTATGGAGTAATCTCTCCCTCCTTGATGGCACAAAAGCACCTGCCAAAAGCCTTCATGACTTTGGGTTTTGGAGACAACCAAGATGATACGACTTCTACCCCTGGATGAAGTCATATCTTCTGAATAAAGTTGTATAGAACATTGGGGCTCAGGCCACTGGCAGAACCATCATTTCCATGATTCTCCCCTCTGTTGTGTTCTCTGATTTGTGTTGAAGGCCAAGGCCAGGAGTCTCCCTTTGAAGTGCATTTGTGTTTATCCTTATGGTGTTTTCTTTTTTTTTTTTTTAATATATATAAAATCATAGCAGAGCATAAGATCAACTACATCATTTGCAGGAGCCAGTGCAAAATAGGGTGTTGGGTATTGGTCAAGGGTGAGAAGGCCAATCTCTACTCCCCATGGATCCGTTGCCCCAACCCATGGCAGAGGGACAGCACTCTAAGAGATTGCGAGTCTCTCCTTGACAACAGAGGCCTGTACACCTTGCTTACCTGGATCATGGGTAAGCAAGAGGTCACTGCCTTGCTGCCCACTGAATGCATCCTGGTGATGCCAAGCCATGGCAAGACACCCACTGCCTTGCCCCATCCCACATTTCCATGGGGAACATGCCTGACCCCAGTCTGCCTGATCCCAGTCCGCCCTAGGACTTCATGCAGGCCTCCCCTGGGGACAGGAGGGGATGGTGAAACATGATCTTCACTCTGTCAGTGTGATGTGGCCACCACCCTGGGTGAAGGGTAGCAGTGGCCATGAGGTGGGAGAGGAGAGGTAGAGGTCTGGGCAAGGCCCCAGACATCAAGGGCCAAAAGCAGTCTAAGAACACATGTAAGCAGTGGCTCTTAGCCCTCAGAACACTCTCCCCTGTCCCATCTGATTGCACTTGGAAAACACAAATTCTAAGATAAAATTATTAAGAATTTTAAGAGTTTTAAACCCCATTTGTGGGATCTCTCTGAGTAGGAGTCTCTGTGTGGTGTGAGTGCATTGATCACACATGGGCAAAGCCACTGGCTGAATGTGGTGCATGTGATTATTAGGAGCATGGATTTGGGGATAAGACTGCCTGGATTCAAGTCCCATTCCACTAGTTAGTAGCCATATGACTTCTGGCCAGTTCCTTAACCACACTGGGCCTTACTTTTCTGATCTATAAAATAGTGTTATTATGGAAAATTCAATATATAAAATGCATTAAGCACATAGGCACATAGTAAAAATTATATAAGTGTTAGCTATTTGCTGATTATTTATAAATATTCCCCACATAAATGTCCCAAAGCCCTTGTATGCATGTCTCTAAGCAAATCTTTTTTTACCACTAACTCAATGATGTGAGTTACGGCAAGTATGCTCCTCTCTTTAGTCATCTCTTGCTGAATGTTTTTATTATTCAATAGATGGTTTCAAAGCAATATTAAAAAACAATTTGTAAAAAGGAAAAACAAATCTTTAAGTGTACACCCGTACATAATTATTTCAATGTTTGCATATAAGATGCCAGTACTTGCCAATACACATGCATATTTTTACAAAGCTACAATAGTACTGTATACATCATTTTATATATTTTTTGCCTCACATTAAATTGTAAGCATTTGTTCAGATGCTACATTGTCATAATTATCATTGTAATGGTTGCATAATACCCTATTATGTTGATACATCATAATTTACTATAAATTATTCCCCTATTGATGGACATTTAAGTTGTTCCTTTTTTTTTTTTTTTTTTTGGCAATTACAGCTAATGCTATAGTGATGAGCACTTAGCTCTATCCTTTTGTTGAATTATTTTATAGAGATCCGTTTCCAGGAGGGGGGTTGCTAGAGCAAAGGGAATCATGTACACGGAGGTTTCTTTTACATACTGAGCCATTGTTTTCCAAAAGGGTGATAGTAGCTATTAATACTAATACTAATGATGAGGTCAATAAGGGGAACCTAATGGGCCCAGACTCTGCCTAAGCTCTCGGTACCTATTATATGGCCCCTGGTATTATAATCTCCACTTTACACCTAAGGGAACTAAGGGACAGTTCAAAAACTGGTCCAAGGCCATATACATAGTAAGTGGAAAATCTGGAAAAGGCACTGGTCTAGTCTGGTAGTGAAGCTTGTTCGTTAAACCAAGCACTTCAACGCTCCCCTCACCCCCTGCTGTTGATAATGGCCTGGATCTTATAAGCTGTCAAGTAATTTCTCTTCCCCCAGCATCCACTCACAATGAAGGTTGGCTCCTTTGAAGAGCTTTCTCGTCCTATATGATGCCGCAGAATGATGGCAACTGTTTACCTCCATCCATTGTTCTGCCTCCTTGTCTTCCTTCCTCCTCTCTTATCCATCCTTCTTTCTTCCAAGCCTTCTCTTCTTTCCTCCTTTCTTTTTTCCCTCCCTCCTTACCGTGTACTTGAAGTACGTCTTTTATGCGCTCAACTTTATGAGAAGCTGATATGGAGCCTTTATTCTTTGTTTTACTCAGTTGTCACTGCACTTTCCCCCTGCCGAGTCTTTAAGCAGTTGTGCCAAACGTTAATACAAATTTTCATCTACTTTGCGTTTGTTTTTTGCACTTATTTTGGAGTGCCATTAAAATTTAATTGGTAAGTTCGTATTTTTCTCTAAATACTATAAGCTTTTACAGAAGGTTATAGAAGTCTTAACTAATTTGCATCCATCTTGGAACACTATTTTTTTCCCCAAAGAGCATTGTCATCATTACACGTCGTATATTTTCATCATACGTATTTTCATAATGTATAAGAGAGTCGGTCTAGGTATACAGAGACTTTATTCACACTCCTCTTAAGAACAATCATCTGGTAAAACAAACAAACAAACAAATAAACAAACAAAAAAAAAACAAAAAACAAAACAAAAAAAAAACAATCATCTGGGATAGAGCGAAATATATTTTATTCCACAGAGTTCATCTATTGTCTGAAGCATTTTCAGTGTGGGGTTGCTTTAGTCCTCTTGTTTTTGACATCATTTCTGTTGCAGGAAGGGAATGTTCGGATGGTTGTAAGCAAACATTTACTTAGCCTCTATTCTGTAACTTATAAATAACTACAAGGGGAAAAAAAAGAGAGACAGGAAATTAAGAAGTGAAAAAAAGAAAAAAAAAAAAAGAGCCAAAGAAACAAAGCGCAAAGAGGGACTTGAACAGGTCGCAGTAAGTCCCGAGGTGGAGAATCATGCCACACCCAGCACACTCCATTACACCGGGGACGGTGTCTCTGCATCTAACACATAATTCAGGAGTGAACTTTAGAACTAAGCCCAGCTGAGAAATAACTTTCTAGATTACAATACCCATCTCTTGGGGCTCCCCGGTCCCTCTATCGCCCTCATTCCTTCCTCCCTCCTCACCTCTTTCACCCTTAAGCCCCTTTCAATCTACGGCAGAATGAAACATTCGAATACATTATTCAGTCCAGGAGAAAATGTCAGCTTTCTCCTTCCTCTCCCCATTTATTGTTTTCTCTGGTTTTTCCTCCCAGTCCTGCTGCAGACCCAAGTCTCAGTGGCTTTTGCCTATGATATTTTGGAATAGAAAAGTTGCAAGGAAGTATTTCCCTGAGCACTGGGGAGTTGAGTGCTGAGAAGCAGGAAACCGGAGGTGTCTCAGGGCGCCCTTTGGCTGTGGCTGTCGTAGGGTGCCAGAGAGAGGACGTGCACACACAAAATATGTAAACCCGGTCAGCGTCTAAGACCCAGGTCATTCTCAGGCCCTCGGGGGGTGCTGGGGCCACATTATCTTTTTCAGAAAAGTCTTGAGAGTAGCCAAAACCCAAGAGACATTAGTAGAGCAGTAATAATGTCAATAATGTCAATAATTGGTTTTGCACCAATACTGGGAGACAACCTCAAATGTGTCCGTCTTCCCCGTTCTCGACGCCTCGATGTATAGGTCTGCAATATTGACAGCTCGTGCTCTCCTGTCCCCGTCACACGGTGGGGCGTGCACACCCAGACTGGGCTGGGCTGCCTTGGGACACCCAGAGGGCGCAGGTACAGACTCGCTGAGGGAGAGAGGGCCCCGCCACCCAGCGGGCTGTCATGGGACACACGGACCGCGTGAGTGATGCAGCCGGTGAGCACTTCAAGTGTCCGAGGTAAGAGGCCTGCTGCGGCGCTGCCCCCGGGGCTGTAACTAAGGGGCGACAGTCTCCCACTTAGTCCAGGGCACAGCGGGGTGGGGCTCCCGCTCGCTGGACTGGGTGTTTCTTTTTTTAAAGATTTATTTATTTATTTATTTATTTATTTATTTATTTATTTATTCATGAGAGACACAGAGAGAGAGGCAGAGACACAGGCAGAGGGAGAAGCAGGCTCCATGCAGGGAGCCCGACACGGGACTCGATCCTGGGACTCCAGGGTCACGCCCCGGGCTGAAGGCGTCGCTTAAACCGCTGAGCCCCCCGGGCTGCCCAAGGACTGGGTGTTTCAAACACGCATCGCTGTCTGCAACACTCAGACAGGCCCACGTGGTATCTCAAGGGGAAGCAACGTCTCCACGCACAACACAGGGCCTTGGCCAACCTTTCGTGCACACGTGTGTGTCCGAGAGGATCTGCGAGTTGTGCAGATCCCACCGCGGGTTGTGCGTGGGGCCCGACGTTGGCCTGAGGAGCCTCGTGACCTTCGTCAGCCCTCACAGCCATCCTCCGGCCGGGCGGCGACATCCAGCCCCAATGTTTCGCTTGAAGGAAACAAGGCCCAGAGAAGGTGAGCCCCTGGCCCAACGTCACACAGGCTGGAAGTGGTAGATGGGGGACACGAACCCCAGCAAAACCGAGCCGGAGCAGTGCCACCAGCCTCCTGGCCGCACCCAGGCCCAGTGGGTCCCCGGGCATGAATCACTGAAGGGCACCCACTCTCTCTTTTATGGATTTCCATTTTACTTAGCGTACTCCTCCTCAAAGCAAGTATGGTCTTTACCATAAAATAAGTTGTATTTTGAAAAATCAAAAAGCAGCTGCAAAATCCCTTAGGGGTTATCCTAAGCCATTGTCACGGCCGGTGTTGGGGGGCCGTATTTACAATCTCAGGGGCTGGAAGAGGAAGAGAAAGAAGAGGAAGGCTAAGGTGGAGGAGGAGGTGGGGGCGCACAGAAGAGGGGCGCGGGGAGGAGGAGGCGGGCCTCTCCTCTGCTCCTGGGGCCCGGCTCCAGGGAGGCTCACGCGACCCCAAAAGCAAAACAGCCGCTCAGGGCAACAGCCCCACTCTGCCTGAACGAACTACAACTATCATTTTCATGGTATTTCTTTGTGAATCACCCAGAATGTCTCCTCTTCCCTCTCCCCACGGGCGCTTTGCCAGCCCGCGTGCCAGGCCCTTACGGCCAGGCCGAGGAGCCAGGGCTTTAAACCTCGACTGCGGGTTACCTGTCCCGTGGGCAGCACAAGACTGGACGGCGACTGGTCTCCGTTGTGTCGCGTTGAACGAGGCGACCCTGCGTGTACCGCACACCTGCCCGACGGAGAGGAGGAAGGGAGCACGGCTGAGGGCTAGGGAGGCACAGGCCAGAGATGTCGCGCCCAGCGTCCCTGTGACCGGAGCGAGCTCTTGGGCACGGGGGTCAGCTGGCCCAGGTGACCGCACTGTCACCCCGTGGCCCCGAGATGCCCAGCGCGAGGCCACCAGGAGCTCGGTCCCTGGCCTGTGCCTGACCCCCAGCGCCACGGGTAGGGAAGGGCAGTGTGTGGCCTCACCCACCGTGGTGAGCAGGACTCCAGGGGTGAAATGGGCCCGGCCACCCCCCTCCTGCCCCGGGCCGCCGCAAGTACCCAGCCCATGATTCCCGTGGGCTCCTGTCGGGCAGTGGGCACAGATCATCGTTCACGCCCCCTTCCCCTGTCTTTCCGACTCCTGTGCCCACGTCTGGCCAATGCCTGCTCCCACACCCACAGACCTTTCCACTTTTCAGAAACAGAAACAGAAAAAAAGCCAATTTTCTCCTTAAATACCTGATTTAGAGCCCAGACTTCGGAAGCTTTCCTTGTCTAACACCAAACAACCCCGGTGTAGACGGAATTGTACGGCCTCTCCAAGACTCAGTTTCCCCACACGCAAAGTAAGACTGTTTGAGAGCATTATCTGGGTCTTGCGAGATGTTAAAATCGCTTAAATCCACGGATGTTTGTTTGTTTGTTTCTCTTTCGCTCTGTTCCCTCCTCCCTGCCTTCCTGTCACCATCTTCTCTCTGGGTCACCATCCGCCGGTGAACAGAATTTAAACCATAAATCAGATTCAGGTGTTGACTCGCGTTGGTCACAAACAGAAGATTTAATCACGCACGGATAGGTTCCCCTTGTTCTGATCGAATTAGTCAGTTCTGTGTCTGCCTCCTCCCTCCCTCCGGCTTTCCCTCTATTTTTAGACAGACAGTCTGAAAAGTCTTAATATATCAATGACATTTATAACACATGTTAATATCTGAAGCGTCAACGCTCTATTTGTAGAAATGACTGCTGATGTGATGAGATGCTTTTATTATATCAGTGACTTTTATGATAAATAGGATGAAACTGTGCACTCCTTTTGGGAAATTAAATAATAATAATAAACTATTCCCCGCTCCAGTTTGTCCAACCGTTAGCTTCAAGGACTAGGTTTTACCTTTTTGGTACACTTTTTATAAATTGCTCTTCACAACTTCCGCGTGAATATCTGTCTCCTGGAATAGATGACAGCAGGTTCTTCTGGGAGAATGCATTAGGGAGGTAAGTGCAGACACCTGGGGTTCCATTTTATAATCTTTGTAGCTTCTCGGGCTCCCTAATGGGGCCCAGCACCTCAGAACTCTGGGGGTGGCCAATGGGGTGGTCTTTATATAAATGTATAACCGCCATCTCTGCCTCACCACATTTTCCCTATCATTAAAGTGCATTTCACAATTATACGAGTTGGAAGTTAAGAGCATCTGTTTGGGGAGGGCACGGACACGGGCTGGAGTCACCGCTGGGTCCCTTACCAACCGTGCAATTTGGAGAAACCATTCAACCTGCCTGAGCTTCTTTTATAGTTTCATCTACAAAAAGTGGAAAGTCGGTGCAGCTGGCCCAGAGAGACGGCGTGAGGGTGGGGCATCAGGGTGTACGTCATGTACGTACCACGTATGCGAGGCCCGGGAGTAGTGGCTAATGTTCATTTCTGTTGCAGTTATTTTTATGACCGCCTCCTTGTGAAGAATGTCTTTCCCTCTGCTACTCCACGCAGACCTGCTAGTCAGTAAACTTCCCCTAAATTTTAAACATCAGTTGTTACTTTCTGACTGTCCAAGTGTATCATGTCCCTTCCCAGGCCAACACCCCAACATGCACATGTATAATCCATATTCCAAATGTGGAATTTCACCCTAACTCTCCAAACACACCAGGGTTGTGCGGGCCTTCGGGATTTGTCTGGCTGTTTCCTCTGCCTACCTGTCTTCCTTAGCTCACTCTTGAAGCTCAGCTTGCATTTCCCTTGCTAGGAAGTTCTTACTCGTTGGAGTAGGTTGGAGGCTAGTCCACCTCTGTGATCCTGTAGAGTCCTCTAATGAGCTCTGGCAGGGCTTTTGCCAAAATTATCAATGCAGCTGTGTCATCTCCCGTACCGTGAGTCCATGGAGGACAGATCTTCTGACACTTTTGCCGTTGTATCCCCACGTCCTAGCACATAGACCACAATAATATGTATTGACCAACTGATTTCTGATTCTTCCTGGTAGATTGCCAATACTTTAGTTTGTGGATTATTACTTGGCTTTTGCTAGCTGCCATCACCTCTAGCTCAGGTCTTTATTTATTCAACAAACACCCTACACTCAGCTTGGACGTAACAGGGATGATGAGGTATGTTGATACGTAATGTAGAAGTAACACTTCAGAGCTTTTTGCCCATGCCAGTTGTGTCTGGGGAACTCGGCAAAGCAGAAAATTATCTGATTGGCAGAAGCAGAGACCAAATTTCTCTAGGAGACAAGATCACCATGCTTTAAACGCAGGATCCCATAAGAACTTCAACAAAGAATAAGAGGGTCATGAGGGACAGGCAAGTCTCTTCACTTGTGCGTTTCCTTCTGTTCCCTGTGTGGAATCTGTAAACTGAACCACATGCTACCTCTCAGATGTGGCAATGCCATGACCCACCCATCCCCATCTGATTCCCGTCAAGCAGCTACTGGCAATTATAAAATTTCAAGGTCTACATTGATGGGGACAGTGAGCAACAGAAGAAGTAAAAGGCTCCATCCAGACCTGACACCATAGTCATGTGCACCAACCACCAACCCATCCTTTACCTAGAGTCCTGCACTGTGGCATCAGGTGTGGGGACAATTATTAATAATTTAGTCCTGTCCTGTTACCATGACTTGTTTATCTGGGAACTCCTTGGGACCCAGGGAAGTGGAGGTGGTTAACACAAGGGGAGTATTACATTCCTCGATTTCTGATCCTAACACTGTATTTTAGCACCAAAATTTTAGTCTGAATTTGGAAGAGATATATCCAAGCTCTTGCCTAGTTCAGGTGCCAGTGGAGACAGTCGTAAGCACAAATAATGATATCATAGTGAGCAAAGTATGTAGAGTGATAAGAAGTATCAGTGTATACTCAACCAGGATTATTATGTGAATGATTTGAGGAATGTCTTGCTCTCCCGGGCTATTGCTTTTATAGGCCACGTTATTCTGCTCCATGTTTGAGGAGCCTACAAAATATTAGCTATTTATCCTATGGCCTTTAGAAAAGTTCACATACTTTCTAAAGGAGAAGTTGTTCCCAACTGACTCTCAATCTTTGCTTCCCCCATCCTTCCAAATTTCAGCAAGTTCGTAAAAGCATATTGGATGTTACTCATCCCTTCAAATGTCCCAACTCTTCCATGGAAGCTGTAGCAAGTAAACTGATACAAAGAAAATGTGAAATGGTTATGAAATAGTCTAGAATAAGGCACATTTAGCAAAAATGAATCATACTGCCTTTGTTAGCTATCGCCATAATGGTGATCTAATACCAAAGCACCCGAAATCCCAGTGGCTGATGGTAACAAGCTTCTCTCTTCTCACTCAGGAGACTATGGGTGGACTGGGACAGCTCTCGGTCAGTCCAGAGATCCAGTGAGTGTGTCCCTAGGATTCAGGTTTGGTTTTGGTCTGCTCCATGTGCCCCCTCCCTCTCCTTGAATCAGCATCGACTGAGGCATATTTTTACTATGGAAAATCATAGGAGTCCAAGTGAACAAGCGGAGCTGTGCAAGCACATTTACCTCCAGCCACATCTGTCTGTTATCCTTCCATTGACCAAATCAAATCACATGACCAGGCCCATTATGGTCAGAGTAGGACTATGTGTACGGTAGGAGGGTACTGCAAAGTTGCGTGACAAAGGGTATGGATGGGAGGTATGGAGGGAATAAAGAATTGGGACCAAATATCCACTCCAGCACAGGTGTATTCTGCTATTCGCTCCCCATCCACACAGGACATGTATCATTCCTTCATCAGAACAATCTTTAATTGTACTCTCAGTGTACAAATGGATGGAAAGGGCCATTCTAAATACTGTTGGTTGTTCTTGCAAATAGGAAACCTCTTTCTGTTTGTATCCCCTTAAACAAATCCTTTTCTCCCACTAGGCCTCATTTTCTCATCTGTAAAATGAAGAAACTGGATTAGTTGTTTTATGACATTTCTTCACCACTGACATTTTGTGCTTTGGGGACTTTTATTCTTCAGAAGAGACCATGATACAGTAATCAAGAGTGTGGGCTCTTATGTCAAACTATCTGGGTTCATAATTGGGCATTAAAACTTGCTTTAACTTCAGACAAGCCATTTACACTTTATGGCCCACAATGTCCTTGTCTGTAAAATGGGAACAAAATAGTACCTATTCATAAAATGGTCGTGAGTATTCAATGGATTAATGCACATAAAGTGCCTAAATCAGTGCTAGCATATAGCTAGCTGGCATTTAACACAGTTCCCTATTATTTTAAATGACCCACTGCTGGTTGGTCCTTTTTCATGTTTCTCTTCTCTGTCTGTCTCTTTCTGTCTCTTGGATCTGTCTATTTACTTATCTGTCATCTCTGTTCAAATCCCTATAAATTTGAGAAAGAAATGGTGACTGTGATAAAAAAGTAGATATCAGAACGAAAATAGAAAAGTTCAGCTGGTCATCCATCCATCCATCCATCCATTCATTTAAACAATATTTATTGAGTACCTATCCACTGAAATCATGATCCAAACTGCAACCAAAAGACCCAAAAATATCATGACTTCAACAAACTGAAATTTTATTTTTCTTCCATGTGTCATGTAGAAACAAGATGTCCAAGACTTACAGGGGAAGCTGCGCTAGCCTCAAAAAGTGTCTTTCACTTCCAGGTCTAACGCAACTCTCCAGCTCTCATCCCCTTCCAGGCCCCGGGGAAAGGGGACGGGGCGTGTTGTCTACAACCATTTCTTGTACATAGCACACATTCTTCTTCCTCCCATACTGATTCGAGAATTTCATCCCTTGGCCATCACAGGCTACCAGGATAGTGATGATATGTAGTCTACGGTTCAGTGGCCACATGCCGTGGGAAAATTAGGATGTCTCTAATTAAATAGGGGAGAATAGATATTGGCAAACCATTAGTAATCTCTGCCTTAGGAACAGTCCTAGACAGGCAACATTGTAAAAGATGGACATGTCCCTACCCTCATGAATTCTTATGGTCCAGTTGGGGGACATACTATTAATCTGGCTGTGTGCAGGAGTTAACGAAGAAGAAAGGTCAATAATCAGACCTGACAAATGGGTGAGGTGAACCAAGGAAAAACTATGGGGAGAGGGAGTGGAAGGCATTACCCACAAATGGGACTGCACCGATGTCTGGAAGGAATAAATAACATGATACATCTCAGGAACTGAAAGATGCTCGGAATGAAGGGGTGAAGGGTGAAGCTAAAAAAGCAAACAAAGACAGCAGCAAACAGGGGCTTATACTATATTAAAAGGTTTGGTTTTTATCCTGTGATTGATGGCCAGCAGCACAGTATTTTAAACAAGGAAATAAGAGGAAATAAAAACAACAAGGAAATAAGAGAAATCACAGGGGCCCTCTCAAAACTGAGGAAAGCGTCGGATGACCTATGAGGTTGCAGAGTCGGGGAGTGCACCTTAAAAATATATTCTTTGTTTGGGGACAGAAGTGAGGAGGGAAATAGAATTGGAGCAGAGTAAGGGGGGGGCAGGATACAGGGGGAAGGTATGATGGTTTAAGTTTCGCTACTGGAAGGCGATTTGCCAGAGGCCAGAATCTGGTGTATGGGAGCCCAGGCAGGTAGCCACACCTCACATCCTGTGTGCTGCTGCTTCCCCAACCTGATGGCCTCCAGAGATCCAAGAGGGGTGAGGACGGGGAAGGGGGGAGCTAGCTGAACTTTCCCATCTTCCCAGGCCATTTGAAAAATGAAGTACTAGAGGCCGAGGGAGGAGTTGAGACAGATCCACGGATCCGTGCTGGTGTGCTGCCAAGGGGAAGAGGGAGCCTGGACTTGGCAGAGGTATTATTATGCTGCCTCCCGTGGTCTTCAGAATAATCCCCCAAGGATCTGAGACGGAAGTGGAGCGTCAGCAGCAGCTAGCCCGGCCCCCACTCCCAAGGAGTTACAGCAGCCCTTCCCCTAAAGGCAGCCAGCAGGAAGCCTCTTAAAATCACTCCTGACTCTGGCAAATGAACAAGGGGTGGTGGGCGGGGGGTGGGGGTGACTGGGTGACGGGCACTGAGGGGGGCACTTGACAGGATGAGCACTGGGTGTTATTCTATATGTTGGCAAATCGAGCTCCAATAAAAAATATACAGAGAAAAACCACCATGATGATTCTGGCTTGTTTGCATCTTCCACCGGGTTTTGGAGACACTTGGTGCATCCCTCCACAGATCCCCCAAGGAATGCACTCGTCCCTCTCTCTCACTGCCTTTTTGCTATTACTCACGAAACCAAAGAAGTGTTTAGAGAGCACCCATGTGTGCACGTGCGTGTGTTTACGGACCAGCCCTTCCTTACTGAAAACTAGTCTTCTTTTCCCCTTCCTTTTTCTTCTGCTGTGGCCTCAGAGAGTTCAGAGAGCCCCTTCCTCTGGGAGGGCAAGTCAGCCAGCAACATCTCAGTTCCTTTAAGAGGTTTAAAAATATTTTGCTTGCCTGGGCACTGCTGGTTAGAGTTTGGCTTGAGGACTTGGGAGTACAGCAAAGGGAACTGGAAATCTCCCGTCCCAAGTGTATAAGAGTCACAAGGAGTGACCTTTAGGGGTCGTGGTATGTTTAGAGGTCATGGCATGGACTGAAGGAATGTTCAGGTGTTAAAGCACAGACCCTTTATTTATTTATCTTGATTTTTCTTTTTATTTTTAAAGTTTAACCAGTATAGTTACCATAGAGTGTTACATTAGTGTCAGAGATACAGTACAGTGATTCAACACGTCCATATAGCGCCTGGCACTCATCACTACAAGAAAGCACAGATCCTGTATCCCAGCAATTCCACTTCTGAGCATTTCTCCTGAAAGAACAACTGCAAAGGTAGACAAAGTTACTAGCAGGACAGTAGTACTATCATATTTACAATTCTATTTTTTATGAAGATTTAATTTACTTATTTATTTTAGAGACAGAACAAGAGTGACAGCAGGTACCTGTGAGCAGGGGAGAGGCAGAGGGGAAGGCGAGGGACAAGAAGACTCAGTGCTGAGCGCAAGCCTGCCCAAGGGCTGGATCTCAGGACCTGAGCTGAAATCAAGAGTTGGATATTAATGGACTGAGCCACCCAGGCCTCCATATTTACAATTAAAAAAAAAAAAAAAAAAGACCAAGAATGAGACAGAGTGGGGCAAATTTTGCCATCCCAAGACATGCCTCATTGGCATGGGAACGATTGTTAGCTGGTTATCTTTAAGACAGAGTAGACTCAGGTGATGCTCCAAAAATGGAATAGAAGTTGCCCTTCCACAGGGGACATTTACATTAATGAGGGAAATCTCTGTTAGGATGACTCCCTCGCTGTACCACGAGATGGGAGACGACAACCTATGGAAACTCTTATCAGTGGAGAAGGCGGGGACTTAAATCTCCATAACCGCTTTACCCTTACTCACTGTGCTTTTCTTCGTGGCCTCCCCTCCCTGACTTCCCAACCCCAACATCTTCTTTTGTCTTCAGCTGAAGATGGTATTAAAGGTGGTGGCTTCAGCTGTGTCAGGGACTTTGTTTTCCTGGGCCTTCTCCCACGTGTGGAGAAGGTATACATGTTACTGAACGTCTGATTGTTGTCTCCAGTTAATCCGTTTTATATCAATTTAATTATTAGGCCAGGTAGAGAACCTAGGAGGGAAGAGGGGGAAACTTTTGGTAGATGCCAAATTGTCAATTTTATACTGATCATATTGTAGGGAGTGGGTTTTATTCCTTATAATGCATCTTATCTCTACAACAGAAACACAAAAATGCACAAGCTAAAGGAGAAAAAAAAGTAAAAACAATAAAGAGCAAGAAATGTTAACTACTGAAGAAATATTTTTTGGAAGTGTAATAAAACGCCTACAATTATATTAGTTTAGTCAACAGATCTGTAGTAAGCACCTATTGCATGCCAGGTTTTATGCTAGACAGTGGTGATGCCTTGCTTAGTGAATACAGACCTGGACCTCTCCTTTAGGGAGCTCATGGTTTGGCCTGGATAAGATCTGTTGTATCAAGATAAGAAGCTTTTGCACAGCAAAGGATACAGTCAACAAAACTCAAAGACAACCTACAGGATGGGAGAGGATATTTGCAAATGACGTATCAGATAAAGGGCTAGTTTCCAAGATCTATAAAGAACTTATTAAACTCAACAGCAAAGAAACAAACAATCCAAGCATCAAATGGGCAAAAGACATGAAGAGAAATCTCACAGAGGAAGACCTAGACATGGCCAACACGCACATGAGAAAATGCTCCGCATCACTTGCCATCAGGGAAATACAAATCAAAACCACAATGAGATCCCACCTCACACCAGTGAGAATGGGAAAAATAAACATGGCAGGAAACCACACATGTTGGAGAGGATGCGGAGAAAAGGGAACCCTCCTGCACTGTTGGTGGGAATGTGACCTGGTGCAGCCACTCTGGAAAACTGTGTGGAGGTTCCTCAAAGAGTTAAAATTAGACCTGCCCTACGACCCAGCAATTGCACTGCTGGGGATTTACCCCACAGATTCAGATGCAATGAAACGCCGGGACACCTGCACCCCGATGTTTCTAGCAGCAACGTCCACAATAGTCAAACTATGGAAGGAGCCTCGGTGTCCATCGAAAGATGATGGATAAAGAAGATGTGGTTTATGTATACACTGGAATATTCCTCAGCCATTAGAGATGACAAATACCCACCATGTGCTTCGACGTGGATGGACCTGGAGGGTATTATGCTGAGTGAAATGAGTCAATCGGAGAAGGACAAACATTATATGGTCTCATTCATTTGGGGAATATAAATAATAGTGAAGGGGAATGGAAGGGAAGGGAGAAGAAATGAGTGGAAAATATCAGAAAGGGAGACAGAACATGAAGACTCCTAACTCTGGGAAACGAACTAGGGGTGGTGGAAGGGGAGGAGGGAGGGGGTGAGGGTGAATGGGTGACGGGTACTGAGGGGGGCACTTGACGGGATGAGCACTGGATGTTATTCTGTATGTTGGCAAATTGAACACCAATAAAAAATAAATTTATTATTAAAAAAATAAAAAATAAATCTTCCTTTTTGCTTTTTTCTGGGAATTGAAGATAAATGTCTCTATTTTTCTTTTTGTAATTTAAAAATGTCTGTAGGTAAGTAACCTTGCATTCGTACGATGCCTTCATAATCACTATGTATTTGTTCCTCACATCTACTGCTGCAGAAGGAGAGATGGGAAAGAGAAGAGAAAGGCAGAAGGGACACGTGCCGCTGGCCAGGAATCTGTTATGGGCCCCGTGTTTTACATACTTGACTTCATTTGGTCCTTGGAACACCTCAGAGCCGTAGGTTAATGGTTAATCCTGTTTTGCAGCTAAGGAAACCCTCAGATCAGGGGGTTGATGCTCAGCGCAATATTAGAGCTGACACTGAGGGGAAGCAGAATATCCCATGCTCCAAAATACGCCACTTTGGTATATTGATTATTTTGAATGAAAGTTGCTTGAGAAACAGCCTGTGCAAGGACACTCTGGTAGCCACTGTCCCCTCTGAAGCAGGAAATAACTGTCTGATGTGAAAGGTGCCCTCGTGCACCAGGCGGGGAGAAGGCGTCCTCCCCAGCGGACGCGGAGTTCAGGGCTGAGCAGGCTGTGTAAACAAACCTTATTACCTCTCCACTAAGTCACTTTTCTGAGCCCAAACTCCTTTGTCTTGCCAACTCTTCAAAAATTCATTGCTTCCTTGTCTAAAAGGTATGAAAGCTGCCTGCTTTGGTCATTTCTTTGAGTCTCATATTTTTATGGGTTCCTGCATGGATGAAATTAAATTTGTCTTTCTCCTGTTTTTCTGTTTTATGTCAACTTAATTACTGGACCAGCTAAAGAACCTAGAAGGGAAGAAGGAAAAGTTTTCCTCCCCTTCAACATCTCCGTCAACCTGTGAAGTTGAGTAGGCACAGGTGGTTTAGGAACTCCCAACGGGGTAAGCTACCACTCCCTGGAATTCAAACACAAAGCCAGCCCAGTTTTCCCTTCTAATTCTCCACACACAGTCACCCAAGGTGCTTCCATTTTCCTCAGTGTCTTCCTTACCCTCTAACCAGGCACCCAGTTATGTCGACTCTGGCCTTCATTGTATCTCCCATCTTGATAGCCTACTCTTTGATAACTCAAGGTAAAAAAATTACAGTAGGGATTTTGTCGATATGGCAGCTATCTCTCAGGGCTTAAGCTGAAGGATCAATGCTTATGAGGCTCAGGAGGACAAGATGGCCCTCAGAGGAGCGAGATAAAAAATGGAAGGCTGATTAACAGGCGAGATAAGTGATCGCTTTGGCACCTAAAGATGTCCCACTTCCCCTGGTTTAACAGGTTAAGGGAGAAAAGAGGATTCTCTATCTACAAAGGTCTTTTCAAAATCTAAACCAACCTCTGTTCTGCTAGCTTATCGGCTTAACAGAGAGCAATCAAGCTACTTATCCTAGACCTGCGGTTGCAGGAGCCATATAGAATGTGTTCCAAAAGAGGCAGTAAAACAAGTCCGCCACTAAAAGCAGAGAAAATTGTTTTAATTACTGGCCGTGTGATTTTGGAATATGTAACTTCACCTCTCTGAGACTTGTTTCCCTCCTTGGTAGTTAAAGATTGTAATATTTATTTCATGGGGCTTTTATGAAGATTAAAGATATGTTATTGATCTGGCCCATGGGAGGGAATCAATAAATGGTGGCTATTATCATTACCATCAGGGTGATAAAATGAGTAAGACACAGCCCTTTTATTCTGGTAAGAAAGTGAGAAGCAAGTGAACGTTAACTGAATAATATTTAATGAATGGCAGTTACATGTCCTACGGTATGAGTGTATGTATGTATTCATACACACACGTATAATCAATGCTTATTGTTAATCATGAAGAGTTGTTCAAAGTTAATGGCGTTAACTGTCAATGGTTGTTCATAGCGTCTTAGCTTTGACAATAGTATCCCATATTAGAGTGATAAAAATTCTGGACTCAAAGCTCAGGGGGGCTTCCTGGTTGGTGCACACATCAATGATCTAGAAGGATGATGTGCTCTGATCCCACAGAGAGAGGACATGGAAGCTCTGCATTTCAGACTCCTCCAGACCTCACCGATGTGTCTTTGTTTGGCTGTTCCTGAGTTGTATCCATTGTAATAAACCTGCAATTGTAAGTATAGCACTTTCTTAAGTGCTGTACATCGTTCTAGCGAATTATTGAACTTGCCATAGGAACCCTGGAATTTGTAGCCAGTCAGCCAGAAAAGTGAGTAGCCAGGGGATGCCGTGAACTTGTGCCTGGTACCTGAAGTGAAGGCAGACTTGTGGATTTGTGTGTGTGTGTGGGGGGGGGGGGGGGGGTCCTGTGCAAAATCTGGAGGAATAGGGCTGGAATTAAATTGTAGCACACCAGTGAGTGTGGGAACAGTTAGGGTTGAAACAGAAGAGCTGATTTCAGAATTGTAACTCACCATTTACAAGCTAAAAAAAAAATTACATGATCATATAAATCAGTACATTTTAAAAATTCACAAAATTAAAACTTCATGATAAAAATCTTATAAAATGGGAACAGGTTTAACAGGTTAAGGGAACAGAGAATTTCCTCAGCTTGATAAGGAATATTCATTAAAAAAAATACCTAACATTATACTTAATAGCAAAAAATGGAATCTTTTTGCCCAAATATTGGTAACATGGTAAAGTTGTCTACTCTCACCACTCTTATTCAACACAGTACTGGAAGTTCTAACCAGTACAATAAAGCTAAAAAATGAAATAAAAGGACATAAAACTCAGGAAAGACTAAGTAAAAATTTTCCTATTGAAGATGACATGATCATCTACATAGAAAATTCCAAGAAATGTGAAAAGAAGAGGAGGAGGAAGAAGAGGAATAAGACCCTGGAACTAATGAGTGAGCTCAACAAGTTGTCATAGACTCTAAGATAAATGTAAAAAAGTAAATTGTATTTCTTTATGCTAACAATGAACATATAGACACCAAAATTAATAATATAATAATGCCATTTCCAATTACTGAGTAAAGGTCTAAGCATAACAAAACATGTATAGGACTCATTTGCCGAGTGCTACACAACATAGAAGAAAGAAGTCAAAGAAGATCTGAAAAATAGTGGAGAGACACATCACATTCATGAATTAGAAGACTCAACATAATAAAGGTACCATTCCTTATAAATTGGTATACATTTTAACTCTATTTCTATAAAAAAAAAAACCTCAAAGTTATTTTGTAGATACAGACAGATTATTCTAAAATTCTGGAAAAAAAAAGAACAAAATGGTAGACGTCAGTCTATCTGATCTTCAGACTGATTATAATAAGCCACATCAATTAAGATGGTGCGGTATTGGCACAAAGATAGATACATAGATCAATAGAAAAGAATAGAGGACCCAGAAAAAACAACTACACAAATGTGCTCTGCTGAGTTTTGGCAAAGTTGTTATTTTAAGCCACTAACTTTGTGTTAATTTGTTATGCCAGGAACTAAAAATTAAGACAGGGTCCCCGCTAATTATTAAGAATATATAAAAGATACTTGAGGCCAAAAATTTGAAGACCAGTCTCCTGTGATCCTGGGGAAATATTTTAAATTTTACTAGCCCCAGTTTCTACATCTATAAAGCAAAGATAACAATTTTCCCAAATAATAGGGCTTTCTGAGTATCAAACGAGATCGTTCATTTAAAGTAGATACCAAAATGCTTGGCATTTGCTTAGTGTTAATATGTGTTAGCTATTATTATTGACAGAACTATAGTTGGTTAGATCAGAGTCACAGAGGGAAGAGGCAGGTAAAGAAAAGTACTAAAAATGAATAAACACAGTAAATAAAAGTCCTAAAAGTATCTTTTTCTTTAATGAACCAGATTTGACTGCAATAAAAGCAAACTCTGTTGGGCGACCCTTCTCTTGAATCACTTTTTATTGTTGTGAAAATATTGATCTCTTGAAGCAGGTTCTCCTCAAAGTTTATAAAATACCATAATTCTTAAAAACAACAACAGCAAAACTCTTACTGATTTGAAGTACAATGATTGAACTTACCTTTTTAATTCTATTGCATTTCTGCAGATCTTGGAAAATTGCTCGTGTAAGAAAGGCCTGGCATTTCCACGAATAATTATCTTGGTGCGTAAGACCACATTTTTCCAAGCCTCATCTTCTATCCCTGTACCTTAGGAAGGATGAACACAAAAAGATCTCCTTTCTCCAAGCCACTGGGGAGATCAACCGTCATAATCTGCAGGGATGGGGATGAGCATGTTCTTGTACAGAGACCAAATTGCGCCTCACAACCCCAAAAGCAAATGCATTAACAAGAAACAGCATTGATATCTTCAGCCTTCCACGGCCTCTTTCGATCTCAACACCAAGCTTCGTGGAGGATTGCTGTTCTTTATTCATGTGTCCAATCATTAAATATATATTGAACAGGTACCATGCATAAGATACTCTTCAAGTCCCTGGGAATATGCATTTTGCTTGTATAGGTCTATAGTCTACCGTCTGATCCTTAAGCACGCACCAGAAATTCAGTTAAATATTCCCTATAACACTTTATACCACCGAGGCCCTAAGACCGTGCATGTTTGGTTGTTATCATAAATAAACAAGTGTAAATAAATGAATTCCTGTCATTCGGACTTTTGTTCTGAGATTCCACATTTACAACTTGATCTAACCCAGCCTTCTTCTCTCCCTGAGTTACTCTCTGTCTTATCAACCTACTTGTTTTGGGTTGTTGTTGTTGTTGTTGTTTTTTTTCCCCTCTTCTTCTCCATACCCTCTTTACCAGTCCGAGATTATCTTGTTCATTTATTCTTCTACTTGCTTATTGTCTACTACCCCCAATTAATTATAAATTCCAGGAGAGCGGAGATGTCCTATGACTTATCTCTGTAGCCTAGTGCGCAGATCTACATCTGCTCCGGTCAGTCCTCAGAACACATTCGAGTGTACGGATGGGAGAGTCGTTAGCCAACCAGTCTCACTTCTGTTGGTCTGGAATTTCACTGTCCAATATGGGAGCTGCACATGGTTGTTAGGTACTTGACAAGTGGCCGATTCAGAATGAGACATGCTGTGAGTAGAAAATACACATTGCATTCCAATGACCTGGTCTCCAAAACACTGTAAAATACTGCATTAATAATTTTTATGTTGATTCTATGTTGAAGTGATATTATTTTGAATGTATTAGGTAAAATAAAATATATTATTAGATATTTTAAAAGTTAATTTCACTCTTTTTCAACCCTTTGTAGCGTGGCCAGTGGAAAATGTAAAATTTCCTATGCAGGTTACCTTTGTGGCTCACATTATGTCTCCACTGGACAGCACTGGTCTACAATGAGAGCCATGAAAAACATTGCAAGAAATACAGAGAGACGGATAGGTTAATTAACACCGGGGCCCAGGAGAAGAAGGAAACATTTGGAATAAATTCAGATTTTGGCTCCAGGCAGCTCAGAGAGTGATCATTCTAAATTAAAAGAGGTGGCACCCTTATGTCCAGCGAGGGGCTCAGTAGAAGCTCGATGCCACATCCATCCTGAGGGTTTGGGAAGAAGCAGCCAAGGGATAAGGCTGCCACAACCACGTTCCAGACCCCTTCAGAAGCCTCATCCCTCCCCTTGATGTGTGACCCAAATGCTATCAGGATGTTGGGCAGCGATTAATGGTGACAGGTTTACAAGCACAGTGGTGCATAGGGATACAGACGAGGAGCTCCCCAGCTGCTCAGGAGGGACTTTTAAAGGCCATTAAATCAACGCTGTGATATTTTATGTTTCGCTCCAACCGTCCTGGCCTCGGATGGGCCAATTCAGAGCGGGATCTGGGTATGCACGCCTGAAGCTCCTCTCGAATGGCGCTGGAAAGCGTCGATGGCCGCCCGGTTCTGCTTTGCTGTAGGTGCGGCGCTCGGAGACCCGTCCAGGTGAGGAGCCTTGTCTGTGGTGGTCTTCTCAGTGTGGAGAGCCTGCCTTCCCTTCAGGGTTCCCAATCTCTGCTTCTTCTTTGGACACTTCAGGTCTGTGGACATCAACGACGCCCAGGATGGTTTTGGTTGGTTGGAATGACTCTGAGCCTTTGCTTGACCAGTTCTTTCGAACTGTAGCGAGGAACAAAATTCCCCACAGTCGAAACAGCTGACAGTGCAGAGGTTCAGGTCTGGGGCTCAGGAATCTGCTTTTAAGGCCGAGGAATTCCGGTGTGGATGGTCTGTGTAATTCACAGTGACTTGAGGCCCTTGCCTTATAGGACAGATGAGGAAAAGAGCTTGTCTGAATCTCCATTGAGCCTAACTTCTGGGGATGTCACCACCAGGTTTTTAATGGCTCACCGAGGCAAACCATGACCAGACTTGGCAAAATTGTCAACCTAAATATTTGGGGGTGGAGGGCGGGTGGCACTTGGTGATCTTCGGTGCATTCCTCGACTTGGAGGATGATCTCACTCCTATCCTATGCTCAGTCGTCTGCCAAAATAGAAGTTCTTTGTATGACGTCCCCTCCCTCAAACCATGTGAAATGGGATGCTAAATGGTGCTCCCAGGAGATGGAGTTCAAGGGTAAAGTCAGATTTGGAAACTAGGTTTGTTTCTTCATATGCACTTTGTGTTTACTTACAGCAGGGCTTATCAGGGCCTTTAATATATTCATGCCATACAATTTATTTAACCACAGAAGTCTCACAAAACTCTAGATAGAGGGATCCCTGGGTGGCACAGCGGTTTGGCGCCTGCCTTTGGCCCAGGGCGCGATCCTGGAGACCCGGGATCGAATCCCACATCCGGCTCCCGGTGCATGGAGCCTGCTGCTCCCGGTGCATGGAGCCTGCTTCTCCCTCTGCCTGTGTCTCTGCCTCTCTCTCTGTGTGACTATCATAAATAAATAAAAATTAAAAAAAAAACTCTAGATAGAGAAACGACAAGAACTCTAGCACATTAAATGTTATAGTATTTTAATATTTATTAGTTCTATGACCACTGTTGTGTGAGGGAAAGACTATTACTATGACATTCCCCTGTTAATGGTTGATGGAAACTAAGGTTCGGGAGGTTAAGGCAGTTACCCAGAAGCACAGAACTGTAGATGATAAAGTCTTTTCTCAAGTTCGGGTCTTTGGCCACAAAATCTAGGACTTTTGCTCATTATTCTTTGGTTTGGGTTAATGGGAAATTAAGGAATCTTATTAAGGAAATAATTTCTATATTATACTTTTTCGACCCTTTTTTTTTTTTTTGGTACGTTTTTTGTATTTCTCTCCAAATGACTTTGAAGTTTTTTTTTTTTTTCTTCCAGAACTAGCCACAATCCTGTAAACAAAAACATGCCAGTTTCAACACCTCAGATGTGAAATCTGTGAATGAATTGGTTGGCCACAGGCTGCTCAAAATCCTTCGCCACTGACTGTGGATCCTGTGATTTCTCGATTGCTGATTAATATTTAACTTAAAAACAACACACACACACACACACACACACACACACACACACACACACGAAACCAGAACATGGAAAGTGCATGATGACTTCAGTGCTCACATGCAGGTGACCATCATGATACCCAAGAATGGAGTAAAACTGGGAATGAAGGGGCCCTTCTCAGTGACCAACCCAAGCCCCAGACCTTTCCATCCCTATGAGACTGGAGGCTCCCCCCCTTCCAAACCCAGTCCCATGAGGGTCAGATATGCTCAAGAGAGAATATCGTTTTGGAGCTTGCCAATGAGCAGCACCCAGGACCAAGCATGAGTTTCTAAATGTCAGTTGACCAACACCAGCTACTTTGTGATGACACGTGATGATGGAGTCTCCTCCCCAAGTCTCTAACCACGGTGGCCTCCACATTTCTGGCAGCCACACCACATGGTGGAGTTCCCGATTTTTTTTTTTTTATATCTCACATGGACACCCACACCTCTGCCTCGTGGGCCCGAGTGTTGTGAGCAGCATACCTTGGCATCTCTCTGAACCGAGATTACACTTTTGTTTTTATAGATTTCTATTTCTTTTTGTTCTTGTGTGTCTGTATCTGTGTGTGCGTGTGTGTGCGTTATGTTTATGTGACTGTTCATGTGTGTGTGTGTGTGTGTGCAGTGCCCCCACCGGGTGCACCGACGGGAGCGAGAGGCATGTACTAGTTCCTCAGTGCCACACTGTAAACTTGTGTTATCTCTATATAAACACATTTCTGCAAATGACAAATGCAGTCGTAAATTATTCAAGACCGTAGCTATCCTGGCCTCCACCCCTGTGGAAGCCCTTGTAGGAGAAAGTGACAGACTTGCTCAGGGGAGGCAGGGCCCGGGGATATCCCCAAACACCCCCCACAGTCTTAGCCTTCCGTGTCTACAGCAAAGCAAACCACCGAGCGCGACAAGTGCAGACGAGCACTCAGTAGCACCGTGGCTTAGGCTCCCCTTGATGATGAAGACCCCGCCGCCTCGCAGAGCCCCCCGCTACTATTTCAGGGTTGAAATGGTTCTCCAGAACAGCTTCCGTGGGTCCTCGGTGGCTCTGCAGAGCTTTAAGGAGCTAAGCTGTCCCGTCTACCCCATGACATTCTGTATCTTTCCTTGACCCCCTGCAGGAAGGAAAAAAATGTCGAGGTGTAGAACATTAATAAACACCACTTTTCCTTTACAACAATCAAAGCCTATTAAGAAATGAGATTCAAGGGACGCCTGGGTGATTCAGTTCATTTAGCGTCTGCCTTTGGCTCAGGTCGTGGTCCTGGGGTCCTAGGATCGAGCCCCACATCCTCAGGCTCCCTGCTCAGTGGGGGGCCTGCTTCTCCCTCTGCCCCCTGCCACCTGCTTGTGCTCTGTGCTCTCTCTCTCTTTCCCAAATAAATAAATAAAATCTTTTTTAAAAAAGGAAATGAGTCAAGAAACACACCAGTGAAAATCAATCGTCCCAGATTTGTCACTGGCAAAAGCACATGTGGAAGGTAAACCAGGGCAGCGTCATTAAGGGCTCTACTTTACCTCACCTCTGAATTAAATGTGTCCACCCATCAGAGGCCCCCTGGGTCACTGAATGCTCCCTGTGTTCTGACCCCACTTTGGGCAGAGGCTGCCTCTACAAACTAACCATTGGGGAAATGTGGATGGGAAAGTGCCGTGGATAGGACTGGCTCTAAAAGAGGTAGCGCCGAAGGGCCCGAGATGAGCAAGGCCAGGTTTTTTTTTTTTTTTTTTCCTCTCCAACAGCAATCATCTAAGTGACTACTCATCCTCTGGGGAAGAGGGAAAGTGAAACCAGAGAGAAACAGTAAGTCTCTCTCCCCTCTTTTGCAGCGGAATAGGATTTCCTTCTCTCCGTGGATACTTGAGTTGTAGAGAAGACTGTCATCCCTCCCTCTCCCTCGCAATTGATATCTCTTGTTCGACTGTCCTCATTAACTCATAATCCTGGTTGACCTTCTCTGAAAGTCATTTGTGGTTCAAATTTCCCTTTTATTTGTGAGCCTGAGAGGAGAGAAAACTACGATGTCTCCGCGGAGAAGAGTCCAGTTGAGGAAACTGAGGTCCAGAGTGATTAAGTGGCTCCTTCAAGATCACACACCCGCACATCAAACCCATGCCTCTTCCCCATTGGGGCTTTTTTTCACCACAGCACCTCTTGCTGCCATGCTGGCTCCCCAGGTGAGGGCCATTAGCAGAGCAGGCTATTGTTACAGTATTATCTGTCAAATGAAATAATGATTCTGAGATCCTGGCAGCCTGAGCCAGATGAAAACTGGCAGCCCCAGGAGGAGAGAGCATTTGACTCAGCACAGTCCCTTAATCCATCCTGCCTTCTCCTTCCCCCTTGCAGGGCACAGGGAGAGCCCTAATCTGCCTGTATAGCCTTAGCAAATAAGCAGATGTGGAGAGCAGGCCGAGAGCAGACGACCAGAAAAGAAAGCAAAATGGAGGATCTGGTTTTTTTTTTTTTTTAAGGAAGCTTTTGATCGGAGGGGAGAAAAATGAGAACAGAGGGATAAAAATGAGACAGAATGGTTAAGGGGTGGGGGGAAGCTTTCATTGTGCTAGAGTCCGAGAAGAAGAAAATAGGGAAAGGTAGCCAGCCCTCATTAGTGGAATCCCATGCCTTGCACACCCTTGGCGGGTGACATCCATGAGAATCTTGCTCAGTCGGCCTGGTTCTGCAGCCAATCGGAAGTGTAGCACTAAACGTGATCTATTTTAAATGTATTGCAGCTGAATTATTTAATTCGAAATTTAGCTGGTGCCACGGGCGCTCGAGCGGGAGCAAGAAGAATGAACAAAATTATTTCATTGGAAAACGGTTTAATTTTTAATTATGAGATGGAGCACTTTGGGGGAATGAGGTGATTGGTCCATGAAAGCTCCGTCTCCTGGATTCATGTGGAGTCATGACAGGTACTTCAGCGTATTTAATTATCCTGTCCTGGTGTCTGTCCACTGATTCTGGGAATTAACAGGGAGAAGAGGCACAAACAGCATAATTATAATAATAACAATGGTAATTGCAACTCGTGTTTGTGTGGAGGAAATTTCCGTTGATTTTCTTCATTGTCAGAGATACCATAAGGTAACCTTGAAGTCTTTTTTGTCTTCTCCTATAAAAAGAAGAAAGGATACAAAGCCCTCTGGGATCATAGCAAATGCACGTGGACTGGGAATGAGCAGCACCGGAGTCTATCTTTGTTGTTGCTACAGTAACCATAATCAGGCCACCTTGAACAAGTCACTTTATGTCCCTGTGCCTCAACTTCCTTAATATATAAGGAGGCCGCGTAGGTCTGGGGACCTTGGTGATCCTTTCCAACTTTAAAATGTGCCTCTCATCTGTGATTCTAAGCCAGGTTCTGTTTGGTGTAGATGAGGCTCTTTGGGAATCCAAATCAACATTTCATTCTACTGAATATTGTTCTTATAATGCATCATGTAACTCTTTACTGAGCAGTATTACACTGTGGCCCATATGGCTGCTCAGAGTCAGGCAGATTAGGATTTTAATTTAGATTATGATAGCTCCTGGCCTGTTACTCCTGAGCAGGTTAGTAGATTTCTCTGAACCATGTCTTCCTAAAATGGGATGAATAGTTGTATAGTTGACCCTTGAACAACTCAGGGGGTAGGGGTGCCAGTGCTCCATGCAGTTGAAAATTCACATATAACTTTTTGACTGCCCCCCCCATTCAACTACTAATAGTTTATTGTGACCAGAATCACCACTAATATATATATAAACAGTAAATGAACACATGTTTTCTATGCTCTACGTATTATTTACTGTATTCTTACAATAAAATAGAGTAAAACAGTTATTAAGAAAATCATTAGGAAGAGAAAATGCATTTGGAGTACTGTACTGTATTTATTTTAAAAAATTCATACAATCAACAAAGTGACAATCTACTGAATGGGAGAAGGTATTTGCAAATGACATATCCAATAAAGGGTTAGTATACGAAAGATATAATGACCTTATACAACTCAACAGTAAAAATAATACAACTACTAACCTAATTAAGAAGCGGGCAGAAGACATGAATGGGAATTTCTCCAAAGAAGACCTACAGATGGACAACAGACACATGAAAAGATGCTCAGCATCACCCAGCATCAGGGAGATGCAAATCAAAACCACAATGAGATACCACCTCACACCTGTCAGAATGGCTAAAATCAAAAACACAAGAAACAACAGGTGTTGGCAACGATGTGGAGAAAAGGAGCCCGTGTGCACTGTTGGTGGAATGCAAACTGGTGCAGCCACTGTGGAAGACAGCATGGAGGCTCCTCAAAACACTAAAAATAGCATCACTGTGTGATCCACTAACTCTACTACTGGGTATTTACCCAAAGGATGCAAAACAGTCCTTTGAAAAGATATATGAACTGCTGTGTTTATTGCAGCATTACTTGCAACAGCCTGATTGTGGAAGCCGCTCAAGTGTCCACCAATAGGTGAATGGATAAAGAAGGTGTGATTATATATACACAGCGGAATGTTACTCAGCCGTTAGAATGAAATCTTGCCATTTGTAACAACATAGGTGGATCTAGAGACCACAGTACTAAGTGAAATAAGCCAGTCAGAGAAAGACAAATGCCATATGATGTCACTCATATGTGGAATTTAAAAAAACAAACAAACAAACAAAGGAAAAAAGAGACAAACAAACAAAAACCAGACTCTTCACAATAGAACAAACAGATGGTCACGAGAGGGGAAATGGGTAGAGGGATGGGTGACATAGGTGAAGGGGATTAAGAACAACTTACTGTGACGAGCACAGCATAATATATAGGATTGTTAAATCACTGTTATGCACCTGGAACTAATACAATACTATATGTTAATTATACTGGAATCGAAACTTTTCAAAAACTGAGTATAAGTGGATGTGGGTAATTCAAACTCATGTTGTTTAAGAGTCGATGGTACTTGCTTCAGGGTTTGTGGTAAAAATTAAATGAAGTAGTCTATGCAAAGTGATTAAAAGGGCTGTTCCATAAATATTACCTCCATTTGTCAGCAGCCGTCATCACCTTCATCCTCACCATCACCATCACCCTCATCACCGTCATCATCATCATCACCCTCATCACCATCACCATCATAATATGCTAGGCTCTCTCATAGACATTGGGCAACATGCTGAATAAGATGTAGCTGCTCTTATCAATTGGAGAAGGACAAACATTATATGTTCTCATTCATTTGGGGAATATAAATAATAGTGAAAGGGAATATAAGAGAAGGGAGAAGAAATGTGTGGGAAATATCAGAAAGGGAGACAGAACATGAAGACTCCTAACTCTGGGAAACGAACTAGGGGTGGTGGAAAGGGAGGAGGGCAAGGGAGGGTGGGGGTGAATGGGTGACGGGCACTGGGGCGGGGGGGCACTTGACAGGATGAGCACTGGGTGTTATTCTGTATGTTGGAAATTGAACACCAATAAAAAATAAATTTATTAAGAAACATAAAATAATAAAATAATTTTTTGCAACATAAAAAAAAGGGACATTAGTATTCTAAGGAAAACAGACACAAACCGGTAATTGTTGTCATTCGCGTTTGAACAAGGAACTCTAAAAACTATAGAAAAAGAAAGGGAAATCGAGGCCCATGAAGATCACATGACTCGCCCAAGGCCATTCAGCGTTATCCATAGTGCTAGAACCAGAAGCCCCGTGTTCTCTCCTCCGTATCATTAAAAACAAACATACAAACAAACACAACCCAAAAACAAACACAACCTAAAAAAAGCCTTTATTTCAAGAAATTAATATCCTGAGTCTAACCTCTGCAAATCATCCAATAGTCCCTTCTACTTTCTTATACCTCAGGGACTATCTATAAAGAGTCTTACTGTTTTTTATTCACAACTCAGCTTGGAATCAGTAACAAATGGTGCAGACATCGGTACTTTTATATACATCTGTGTAAGCTCACGTGCATGCGTAAGCACAAATGTGTAGAAATATGTGCATCTGTAGGCACATGTAGCGGTATATGGTGATGCATACTTGATCCCTATGCACAAACATTAGTGTTTGCTTAAGCACATGTGCACGCCCATGTGCACGTCCATATGTGGCCATGCATATATTTATACACAGGCACGCATGTGTTCAAACATACATCCACACAGATACATATGCACAGAGGGTGTTTTGACAACACTGTGAACAGCTCCAGCAGCAAACACCGTGGAGGTGCCCATAGTTTAACTCAGCAGTTGTCTGTAAACTTTGGTTCTGGTTCAGGAGGACCTGAGATCTCCAGCTGCACTGGGGCCCCAGCTCTTAATCATCTTAAGTCCATTAAAGCAATAGTGTAAAACATCAGTTTTCTGTCTTCGTCGCACAACCCAAAATACAGAGTTTGCGCTTCATTCCAAGTGACGAGAGAATGCTGGATCAAGAATAGAACTCGACAATGGGTCTCAAACTTTAGTGCTACAGCAACTACACGAGTGTGCTTAAGGTGCCAGGCTTTCATCCTCAGTCTGAGCCCGGGGAGTCGACAGTTTACAAGCCTCATCCGTGACTTGGGCGTTGGTAGTTAGTGGAATACCTCTTGAGAAGGACTCAACTCAAGATTATCCAATGAGGCCTCTTCATTTTGCAAATGTAAATAGAGATCCCAAATGGCGATTTGACTTTCCGAAGTTCCACTATCGTTAACGGCAGGATGGGCTTTCGAACACAGACCTTGTGTCTTTCTCAACAATTTGGTGTGTGGAGTTATTATTTTGCCTGTATGAGTCTCTTATCTTCCAATAGGATTCTCAGCTCCCTGGGGCAACATCAGTCCTCGTCCTCTCTCTCTCTCTCTCTGTCTCTCTTAAGTACGCTCCATGCCCAACATGGTGCTTGAACTCACAGCCCTGAGATCAAGAGTCGTAAACTCCACGGACTGAGCCACCCAGGTGCCCCCCTCCCTCCCTCCCTTCCCTCTCATCACCTTCCTCTTTCTATCCCTGTCCCCAGTTCTATCTCATCTCTATCTCCAGTATTTGAATACACATGAAAAACACACAAAGAAAGCAAACAGTGAAGAAACCCATAAGGAAGACATCTTGGTGGAAAAGGGAGTGGATCAAATTGGGAAGAGAGTGAACAGTCACTGAGTTTCTATTTTGTAACAGTTTTTTTGCTAGAGTTTTGTACCAACTAGAACAGTGATTGGCTGCAAGTAACAGAAAACCTAACTAGAGTGGCTGAAACTAATAGAAGTTTATTCTTTTCTGGTCAAATAAAGAATCCAGAATGAGGGCTTGTCTTGACAGTTCGACAGTAATGACACCAGTGTCTGTGCATTAATCGTTCTCTTTGCCTTTTCCTTCCTTTCGTTACCTTGCGGTGGCAAGACGGTTGCTGCAGTACCAGACATCACATTTGAAATCAAGGCAGGGAGAAAGCTGGAGAGACACACGTTTCACGTTTCCCTTTTATTGAGGAACGAAAGTTGTCTGAGAAAACTTCATCAGGCTCTAGCTTATATATAACTGGGAAAGTGTTTGGCTAGAAATTTGCTCTCAGAAATAAAATGGCTTCAGCAAAGACGAAGAGGGAATGACTTTGGGATATTTTGCATCTTCACACTTATATCATGGTGGGGAAGGGATGGAATAATCCACGTGGTACAAAGACAAAACAGCCTGCCCTTCTTTGCCAATATTTTGTAGGTGGTGATGGGAAAATTGTATTTTCATCCACCAGGCAGTATTCCAAGCTTCCCTTTTATACCAAGAACTGAACTAGGTGCTGTAAACATAAGATAGAAATAGACATGGTTCAAGTCATGGTGACAGTTAAGGACACCACCATGAGAGCAACCTCGAAATTCAATATCATATGTGGTACAGTGGAAACAAAACGTTCTATTTTTGCATGTCATTTCCACGTCCCTTTAAGTCTCAGTTTGCTCTCTGTGTGTCTCAGGATAAAGAACTGAAACCCATGGAATTCAATGGGGTCAAAACTGGGACCTCCTTACTAGGCTCCTCCTTCCTCATTCTGTGCACACATTTATCACAACCTTTCCTGAATCACTGTAGTGGGTCACGCTTCTTCCTACCTCAGGCCCCTTGCATGTGCTCTTCCCTCTAGACTTAATGTTTCATCCACCTCCTCCACACACTTCACCTGTCAATCCCTGTCCCTTACCCAGATCTCACCTGTCTTATGATACCTAGCCCCTGAGACTAGACCATATCCCGCCCTCGTAACTCATAGTGCCCATCGCATTTTGCTGGTACATGCTTGTGTGACAACTTGGTTGATATATATCTCTTGCTCTATACTTCAGACTTGTGAGGGAGCGGGCCTTCAGCACCTCGCACATAGTAGGTACTCAGTAAACATCTATTAAATGATGGTTACATGCATGGGTAGAAGGAAGCCACGGGTTCTACTCAGGCTTCATGAGGGATACAGCATTTGAACTTGTCCTCCTCAGTCCTCTATGCTCCCATCTCTCAAATGGGTAGGGCACAATGATAACGTCTCAGGGCTTTCCCAGCCTTGATTTTCCCTGAGAGCCACTCCTGAGCTCTGCCTCCAGCACTGCCCTTGTGTGTGACCCTGGGCAACATGCTGGACCTTTCTGGGCCTCAGTCTCTTTCTCTGGGAAACAGGTAGAGATGATCTCTAAGGCTCCTTCCACGCCTGAAGCATCAGTGAGTTTTTGAGACTCCAGAAGGAACACGAAAACCACAGGATGATAGCCGGAGGGATTCTGCTGAGTTGTGGGTTTTGCAGGTGTATCTCAGCAGGTTCCCGGGAGCCATTCTTGAAGGGACTCAGCGTGTTACCTGGACTAATTTATAAAGGAAATGAAAAGGAAATGGACTCGTTATAATGAACACCATTAATTCACCACTCCAGACTTCACTGTTTGAACAGCAAGTATCAGGCCATTCAATTGTCATCTGTCGATTGAATTCTGCTATTTTGCCTGTTGGAAATGACCAGCCAACACAACAGCGTGCAGACGACGACATGACTACTAATTAGCATATATATTGTTTGTCCTGGTATAAATTTATGGCAAACAGAAATATTTTACAGTCCAGTAAAGTTAATAAATGAAGCTTTGGGCTATAAAAATTTCATGTTCCTTTGTGCAAAGGTCAATTATAAATAGTTAAGCACATATTCATTCAAAAGTGTGAGGCCTCGCAGCCAGGAGAATGAAATATATTCTGGTCAATTTACACTCTGGCTGGACTCGCCTTTCATTTTATAGCCTTGGTGACATCCCTCTCTGCTGGTCCTCGCTGTCTGGTTTCCAAAGAACTCCCCTGGCTGGAGGGATTGAGTGAAAGGAGTAGGTCTGCTTTGACACCCAGAGTATGTTCAAAATATGTAGATTTAAGGGGACAGCTCATGTGAGAGAAAGAGGAAGGGATCCAAAGTAACCCCTAAAACTCTTTCTTTGCTCATGGCGAGAGCACTGAGCTAGGGTCCGAGACATGGGTTCTGGTCCCGGTTTGGCTACGAACCAGCTAAGAGACCTTGACAAAGTGACATTCTCTTCTCTAGGCCTCGATTTTCCCATCTGCAAAGATGACAAATAACAGGTAACAACGGTGTTCCGGCCATCTACGGCCGCATAGCAAGATACCCAAGTGTCGGTTGGTTTGTCGTTTTAAAACTTGAATCATTTTGTTACCTCTCAGGATTCTGTGCGTGAGGAAATTAGGATGGGCTACGTACGTATCAGATCTTTCTTTTCTGTCTCAGTGGATGTCACCCCGTAGTATTTACCTGGCAGATAGGCCCATCTGGGGAGGGCAAGACACCCTCTCTCGCTTGTCCGGTGCCGTGGGGGTAGGGCTGGCAGGCTGCGCTCGCTGAGACTGTTGACTAGAGCGTCCCAGTGTGCACGCCTCTCCAGCAGGGCATTGTCAGGATAACCAGGCTTTGTATATGGCATCTCAGGGCTCTAAGAGAATTTTCCAGGAGGTGGGAGGTCAATGCTGCCAGCTTCTTACAGTCTACATCCAGAGACTGGTACAGCACCATTTCTGCCATGTTGCATCGTACAAAGCCATCAGAGGGACTACCTGACTCCCAGGAGACGCGACATAGATCCTGCCGTTTGATGAGAACGAGATCAAAGATCTTTCAGCCGCCTTAATCTGCCACTGCCTGCGCTTTTGATTTTGTTCCATATTAAAAAGTGTTGCATGGAAAAGCATTTGTTGGATAACTAAATTTGAGAAATAACGGGTCAGAGAGTTGAGCAATTGTTTTTAAGCTACCGGATACCTCAGAGCCTTTTACTTATTCCTTCATTCTCTGGACACTTGTTATTTACTTGTGAGGCTACAAAAAATTGTAGAAGTGAACACAATGGAACTTACTTTCCAGAGGGGAGAGGAGATTCCACAATTAAAAAAAAAAAAAGCATAATGTCCAGTCCTGGTATGTATCATGGAAGTGAGCTGCGGTGACGCAGAATGAGAAGATCCACGTTTTCAGGTGGGGCAGTCAGGTGGGCTGAGGAAAGCATTTGTCCACAAGTAGCTGAAAACCCAGAGAGTCAGCGCGGCAGCAGCAGCAGCAGCAGGGCCCAGCGCCCTCAGGGTGGGCGCCCCATTGGCCAGAGAGGCTGCGGTAGAGTGAAGGCGGACCTAAGGGCCCAGCGTCGGAGAAGTCGGGGCCTTGGGAGCCCTGGAAGACTTGGAAATTTATTGAAAGTGCAATGGAAGGCCACTGGAGGCTCGTGAGGAGAGCCAGGACCGATTGGACTTTCCAAAGACCTCTCGGTCTGCCCTAGAGAATGAATGATAGGGGGCCTGCGGCGAGGGGGGGGGCAGGCCAGGGGTCACTGCAACCCCGCAGGTGAGAGATGGTAATGTTGACATCCCTGCAGTGGACACCACCTAGATTTGGAAGATGTCGTGGAAGTAGAGCCAAAAGGGTCTGCTGATGGGTGGAAGCTGAGGAGTGAGCAACGCCTCCGGGATGTGGGTCCGCGGCTCTGGAAGTGGGCTGCCCCCCCCATAGGCAGCTGCTGCATGCAGGGACCCCAAGGCCACCACTCGCGGACCAATTCTGCAGACACGTTTAGGGGAAGCACTGAGCGCTGCTGAAACTGAGAGGACAGAGGTTAAGACATGGGGTGCACTTGCAGGAAAGCGCTGGGGGATGATTTGGGGCGGGGGGGGCCCCAGGCCAGCGTGAGCCAACTGTGTTTGCTGCTTGGCACCCATTGAAATGAGGCAACCACCCCCCAGAGGCGAGGAGGTAGGGGGCTCTCTGTCCTTAGATGAGCGTCTTTTGAAGGAATGGCTCCCAGGCCCTCGAGGAAGACGTTTCTGGGCGAAAAACAAGCGACAGTCTGGGAGAAGTTGGACCCGTCAGAGAGACGGAGAAAGAACTCAAGACTGGAGGTTTTCTGACCTCAATGTTCTCAGCAAAGGGAGCCCACATTCGGGAAGAAACCCATGCCCCGGGTGGCCAGGCCAGGGCCCCGGCAGGCAGTGGTGGCAGCGCTGTCACCCGAGGCTTCCAGGTGTGTGACCCTGGCCTTGCTCCGGCCCGGGGGGCTCAGCCGCAGACCACAGCCCTGCGCGGCCCTACTGGGCTAAGCCACCCTCCGCTGGCTCGCTCTTCCCCCCGCATCCCCTGCGCCCCCCACCGCTCCTCCTCGAAGGATCTCGCCCAGACCCAGGCCTCCCTGCCTCCCCTGGGCCTCAGGGGCTGCCGACCTCTCCGGTGTCCTCTGTCCCCTCTCTCCCTGGGGCACTCTTTCCTTTATTTCTTATGTTTCTTATTGATCCCGTGTTGCCTTCTGCCAGGAGGGCAGCTCTACCAGCCCTATAACGTAGCCCCTCACAGAATTACTTGTGATCCGGGGAAATGTAGAATAAAAAACAGCCCCTCGAGGACAGCGTTAGAGGGATGGGGGACAGGGCTGATGCTTGTATTCAGGGGAACGGTTCGCGGCCACTTAAATGATGTTTATGGGAGAATCTATCCGGAAAGCATGTTTACAGAGAGGATAATTTACGAGAATCAGAATATAAAATGACAAGCAGGTATTATAAACCGCCAATTTTTTTTTTAAAGATTTTATTTACTTATTTATGAGAGACACAGAGAGGCAGAGACAGGGCAGAGGGAGAAGCAGGCTCCATGCTGGGAGCCCGAGGTGGGACTCGATCCCAGGGCCCCGGGGTCAGCCCTGAGCTGAAGGCAGGTACTCAACCACTGAGCCCCCCAGGCATCCCATAAACACCACAATTAAAAAAAAAAAATAACTATGAGTAGAAAAAGCATTGGAGGAAATAGGCCTTGACATGGATGGGCGATGTTTTCTATCTGTACCCTGTGCGCTCACACCCATCTCTCCAGATAGATGCCCACCTACCTGCATGTGAACATTTATAATGTTTTATTCTTTTTGTGAATTTCATGTTTTTCCATTTTTTATTAATAAGCCGGTTTGTCGTTCATATGAAAAGTTAGCTCAGTTTTAAAAATCAAAGACTCTCTGAGCCTCCAAATTGTAGACTTCCTGGCCCCCAACCTGGGACACAGGCAGGGCCGCCGGAGTGTCTGGGTGCTCAGCGCCGGTCACATCCCGCCCCGCGTGACCTTCCAGGGGGGTCAGGTCGGAGCCTCGCTTTTGAAAGACCTCGGGGCAATTTTCAAGGGCAGCGGAGAAGGAGAAGCAGACGCCTGAGCCAAGACGCTGGGAGAAGACACACCCGGGCGCACCACAGCTGGGGCCCCGAGCGCCGCGGGAGCTCAGGATCGCCCGCCCCGGGACCAGGCCGCTCCAGGACGGGTGGTGGCCGCGCAGCGCCCCGGGACGCGCGGGTGCGGCTCCAGGAGGCCGAGGGGGCTGAGCCCGGGGCCTCCAGCAACAGCGGGAGGCGGCCTCGGGGTGCAGGTGATGCCCGGTGCGCCCTGGGTCGAGGAGGCAGGTGGCCCGGTGCCTCCAGCGCCAGCAGGTGAGGGCCTCGGGGTGCAGGTGATGCCCCGTGTGCCCTGGGTTGAGGGGGCGGTGGCCCGGTGCCCCCAGCGCCAGCGGATGGGGGCCTCGGGGTGCAGGTGATGCCCCGTGTGCCCTGGGTCCAGGGGGCAGAAGGCCCGGTGCCTCCAGCGCCAGCGGGTGGGGGCCTCGGGATGCAGGTGATGCCCAGTGCACCCTGGGTCGAGGGGGCGGGTGGCCCAGTGCCTCCAGCGCCAGCGGGTGGGGGCCTCGGGGTGCAGATGATGCCCAGTGCGCCCTGAGTCGAGGGGACAGGCGGCCCGGTACCTTCAGCACCAGCGGGTGGGGGCCTCGGCGCAGGTGATGTCCGGTGCGCCCTGGGCCGAGGGGCGCTGTCGGGGAGGCCCTGGCCGCTCGCTGGGATTGCTCCGCCTCTTGCTTGGAGCAAGTCTGCGCGCCTCGCTCTCCTGCTCTTCGTCGTTTCTTCTGCGTGTTCGGCAGCGCTGAGGTCCGAGCGCCAGGCCGCCTCCTGGGCCAGGAACACCTGCCGGGCGCCTACTGAACCTCTCTGCTCCCCACAGCACAGGCATTAGTATTAGTCTCATGTCAGACATAAGTGAATTAAGACTCACCGGAGGTAGTGGTGCCACGGTATTACAAGCCAGATCCTAGCCTCTGCACACAAGGCCTGCCTGCCGAGCCTCGCTTCCCGGCTGTCCCCTTCTGCATCGCCCATCACATTATGCTGACATGGGGGCGCCTGGGTGGCTTGGTCAGATAAGCGGTTGCCTCAGGCTTAGGTCAGGATCCAGGGCTCCTGGGATCAAGCCCTGGGTCAGGCTCCCTGCTCAGTGGGCAGCCTGCTTCTCCTTCTCCTTCTCCTTCTCCTTCTGCTGCTCACCCTGCTTGTGCTCTCTCTCTCTCTCTCTCTCCCCCCCCTCAAATAAATAAATAAAACTCTAAAAAAATAGTTATTCATATATGTCGAATGTTTCCTCTCAAGCTGGGTTCAGGGAGCCCTCAAAACCTGTTGCTCAAAGTTGAGGAATTACAGATGAATGCAAAAGGAGCCGCAGGGTTTGGTGTTGAGTCTTTCCATTGTCCAGGCTGTGCACTGATGTGACAAGTTCACAGGCTTGTCAGCGTTCAATATTCTAGCAAAATGGAAAGTGCAATCACAGTTTTTGGCAAAATATTGTTATTGGTACGAAAATAATTAAGCATCTTATTAAATCTTTATTTTACCAAGTGGAATGCGGCGACTCTGCAGGGCTTCAATTGGGAAACAGAGAGGCTGTGCTGAAAAGGGGTGTGTGTGCACCCCAGAGGGCGGAACAGCTCCAGGGGGTTAGAGTTAATAACCTGACTTCTTAGGAGACAGGGCTGCAAGGCGACTCCTTTAGAGGGCCGACTCTCTTATTAAGAGTTTAATGCTAAAGTTGACTGAAGCTAACTCTCTCCGTTACAATAGCCTTGGAATTTATTTCCCCAGGATCCACTTTCACTGCTTGACATTAAGGGAGTTGGCTGCAGGGAGAAAATCCAGGAGGTGAAACACCAGTTTGGGAGGTACTGAGCCTGTGAAGGAGAATAAGAGAAGCATCTATGAGAAAGAACCAAAAAAGACTGTGCATTTACTGTGCACCTACTATGCTCCAGGCACTGCATAAGGATATTCTCCATTTTATTTATTTATTCAGTTTGTTTATTTATTTATTTATTTTCTCTTTTTTTTCCCCTCCATTTTATTTAGAGAGAAAGAAGATGAACTATTAATGTCAATGAACAGACCACTAATTACTGAGCATCTTTTCTGCGCCAGGCACGATGCAAAAGCAGCTACCACGCAGTTTCTCATTGATTGCCCCAGCAGCCTGAATCGGCATTTAGCAGACGAGAAGCCTGTAGCACAAAGAGATGCATAAGTTGTGTGTGCTACGTGCTATTGATTCCTAGGATCTTCTGCTTTGACCACTGGTTTTGACTGGGAGCTAAGAAAACTAAAGCTCAGATACTAAAGAATTTATTCTACATTAAAAAACACCTCATGCAACATTACGAGTTTAAGGGAAAACAAACCACGTTTCAAAACCTAGTTCTGTGGACGCCTGGGTGGCTCCACGGTGGAGCGTCTGCCTTTGGCTCAGGGCGTGACCCGGAGTCCCGGGATCGAGTCCCACATCAGGTTCCCCACAGGGAGCCTGCTTCTCCCTCTGCCTGCATCTCTGCCTCTCTCTGTGTGTCTCTCATGAATAAATAAATAAAACTTTATTTTTTTTAAAATTTTTATTTATTTATGGTAGTCACAGAGAGAGAGAGAGAGGCAGAGACACAGGTGGAGGGAGAAGCAGGCTCCATGCACTGGGAGCCCGATGTGGGATTCGATCCTGGGCCAAAGGCAGGCGCCAAACCGCTGCGCCACCCAGGGATCCCATAAATAAAACTTTAAAAAAGCAAAAACTAGTTTTGTTCTGGGATGGTAGACAATTTACTTTGTCTTTATGAGGCTCTATTTCTTCCTCAAAGTTACTGGAACTACAGTAGCCATTAGAATCATGCAGGGGACTTGGTAAAAAAAAAAAAAATCCAGATTGTTGGGCTCCCCCTCCACCCAGGGGTATTGATTCAGTATGTCCGAGTGGACCAGAGGATTTGCATTTCTCACAAGTTCCCATATGACACTGACACTGCAACCTGGGGATTCTGCCTGGACAAACCCCACTACACCATACTCTGAATCTGAACTCTGGTTTTCCCTGGACTGAAAGATACAGTCTGCTGTAGCATCCAGGGTATTAGTGTTGGAGACTCAGTCTATCTTCCCTTCATTTCCCACTTGTGTGGTCTTAGGAAAGCTGACGGGTCCTTCTGAGTCTCAATATCTCCAACTGTAAAATGAGGCTAGGGCACCTGGGTGCCTCCATGGTTGAGCATCTGCCTTTGGCTCACTGAGTGATCCAGGGTCTTGAGATCAAGTCCGGCATCGGGCTCCCTGTAGGGAGCCTGCTTCTCCTCCTGCCTGTGTCTCTGTATCTCTGTCTCTCATGAATAAATAAATTAAAAAAAAATGAGACTATTACTTTCTTTTGCCACCACACTGTGGGTGAAGATTATAGAGAGTGTTGTATTGAAAAGTATATAGTCTGGCTAAAATATTCATTAGATGATGATTCTCAACATTGGGAAGTTATCAAAGTTATTTCCATGGTGCATGGCTTCATACTTATTTATTTTTTTATTCACCAAGTATATCAAACACTGCAACATTTTCTTGCAATATTTTCATTTCCTAAGTCTATGTATTCCCATTTATAAAACTATGCTATATGTCCACTTTGGAACATACGGATTAGAGCAAAGCCCTGTACCTAGACTTCCTGTCATTATTGTTGGAAAAATATTATAACATCTATATTTTAATTCAGAAGTCATGATTCATGGAATTCCCTAGAAGAGAGGAGGGTTCTATATGTTTTTGAATCTTAAATTGCTGTGACCATCAAGGACCAGGAATCACCAGGAAAGAACCCTGAGATAAAGGTCAAGTTGGAAGACGTGCAAGCCTTTAATACCAGAGGGATTGTCTCTCAAATCGAGACGTTTCCTACCCTTTCATATTAAGAAGGCATTGCTGGCGAATCTACATTAACACCTCTTGACCAAACCGGCTAGAAACCCCAATGGATTAAAAAAATATATGTTTCATTATTTAAAATAAAACCTTAAGTCTCCCACCCCACCCCCCAACCCCAAACAGAAGCCACTAAATACTATTTTTCCTTCCTTCTCAACTTTATCCAAGTTGAAAATCAATCCGCCTGGTTCACCTTGAATCTTGAGCTGCATATTTTTAACAGCATAAGAACCTATGTTGCCGGCATTGCTAGGAAAAAGGCAGATAACATCCATGGGTGTCCTGTAGCCAGGAGGAGGGCGGGAGGCTCAGAGGAGCAGAGTGCCTGCAGCTTGGACATTCACCAGCCCTGATTCATAACCAAGGAGCATGCTGGCTGGTGCCCACGACTGACAGACCACGGGCCTAGGTATTAGAATTTTCAGACAAGAGCTCTGATCTCAGGCCACCAATTCTTTAATGATCAAGATCAGTATGGGGAGAAGGTTCGGAAAAATAAAAAGGGCTCTCGTGTACTATTACTGTAATTAATACCAAGCAGCATCTATTAAGGAAAGGATGTGGTAGGAATTACAATAGTTAATACTCACGTATGCTTACTGTGTGCCACGCGCCGTTCTAAGTGCTTTACCTTTGTTGACTCATTTTATTATCATAACATTTCATAGATGAGACAAACAAAAAACAAGGAACTGAGAGGCTGATGAATTACCAGGTGCCGTGGCATTAATTATCCTACAATTTCGAGGGAAGGGTATTCTTGAAACCCTAATTTAGCCAATGAAAAAAAATGAAGGTGACTTCCCTGAGATCACGCAGCTTGCTTGAGAGAGAACTGGTAGACTCTGAGCCCATAAGGTAGAAGTCTTTGCTAGATTAATCTGAAAGCTTCCCAGAGGGGATGAGGCTGGATAGAGCTTTGAAAGATGGAATAAACCATATTGAAGAGTGTATCTTGTTAAGATTCAGGAAGTCTGAGTGTCCACAGAGCTTCTCCTGAAGGTTTTCAGGATGGCCCACAGTCCCTGTGCTGTTGCTATGTCCAGAAAGGTCAGATGTTAAAACGGATATAAACTCTCTCTGGAACGTTCTTCTTCTGATGCGTCTGCGTGGGCAAACCCCGGTCATCTGACTAAACAGCCTTCACATCAAGGGGCATCACTCTCAGAGGCCATGTCTTCCTCTCCTTCTGTCTTTGGGGAATTTTTTTTCTTTTTTTAATTTGCCCCACACTTTCTTTATGTACTGCCCTTGGGATCCTTTGTGGGAAGCCCTGTCTTCCTCAGTAAAATGAGAAGAGCAGAGTCTTGCCTCATTGGTGTCCTCAACCCAGTTACTAGCAGGGACAGCCACATGGCCAACACTCGGTAAGTGTTTCATTAACAGTATGAATTTTTTTGTGTGTTTATTCCCCTCAATCCCTGCAATATTCTCCTCTCCTGGTGTAAAGGATGACTAATCATTAATTGCACCAACACTTATTGGGGTACTCTGAACAGGACACCGTGGTAAATGCAGGGAATACAGTTGTAAACAGGATAGAACAGATATAATTTAATAGGAGATGCGGCCAATGGTCAACGTATGATTTTTATCCATTTTTGCCCCACCCCCAAATTCATATGTTAATAACAGAACTGCCAAGGTGATGATATTAGGAGATGGGGGCCTTTGGGAGGACAGAGCCGTCATGAGTAACATTAGTGCTCTTATCAAACAGGCCCAGTAGAGCTCCCTTGCCCCTCCTGCATGTGAAGTTACAGCAAAAAGACAGCCATCTAGGGAGCAGGTTCTCACCAGGCACCAAATCTGTCAGAGCCTTGATCTTGGATTTTTCAGCCTCCAGAACTGTGAGAAATAAATGTTTATGATTTATAAGCCACCCAGTGTTTTCGTTATAACAGCCCAAATAGACTAAGACATCCATATACCCACTGAATCATTCATCAAAAATCATGAGCATTTATTACATGGCGAGGACCGTGCAAGGATCTGAAGTACAATCTTGAACAAGATCTGATCCCTGCCCTTAAAATACGTACACCCTAGCCAAATCCCCAGTCATAATGAGTGAACATAGCCCTGGGATTTTAGCTTCAAATATAGAACTAGCAATTGAAGCAAAACAATCTTGCCTGTTATGGCTGCAGTCTGGCTTGCAAGCTTTCCTCACAGCTCCCTATTTCCTCCTGGGAAAAGGAGACCATGGTTCCCAGGGCACCGAGCAGCCGTGACATTTCCTCTGGCTATTAATCAGCACCTTGCCAATGAATCTGCAGCAGCACCATGGGGACGGGGCATGGAGGGTGCCTCAGACGCTATTTACTATCTCTCCAGAGAAAGTCTCTGACCTCAATTTCATTTCTTGTTTTTATTGACCCATTTCATGCTAGTGGAGTGAATTTCAAGGCCCTTTAGGGACAAATCAGCTTCTCTTGTCCTTGTTAAGTGGACATACTCCACGCAGTCATGGCTGGACAGAGCCTTATCATTGGCAAGATAAGGTCTGAAGTGCTTGATTTGGCTGCAGTTACCCAGACTGTGCCCAAGTCTTCAGAAATCAAGCGTTAGTGGCTGCACTTCGTGAGCAGAGCCTAGGATGGGTTCCACATTCTGAGCCTAATCTGAAACAAAAGGAGGGCAGACAGAGTGATTCTGTCCCTAAATTCAATTATACTTCTGTTTCCCCAGGGAGACAGCCCCATGTAAGGAAGCCTGAGAAAGGAATTGTCTAGGGCAGAAAGACAGAACTGAAGGTAAAAGGAGAGAGGAGGTGACAAAGGAGAAGAAAGAAGACCTAGGGGATGGAGAGTAAGATCAGACAGGGAAGATCCCCCAGGAGGAAAAGGCAAGACATTAAAATGCACTAATGGGATGGATGCATCCGTCGGGGGGTGGGGGACTGTTACGTTATAGTAACACACAACTCTGAAATCTCGGTGGCTTAGATCAACAAGAACTATTTCCCATTTAAGATGCGTGTCTGTTGTGAGTCTGAAGGATGTTGTGGCCATTGCTGTCATTCAAGTATCTGGGAACCAGAGAAGCAGCCTCACAACCACGGCTGGTCACCATGTCAACCGGAGCCTGAGTTCAGAAGGGTCTCACACTAGCAGTTAAATGCTCTGAACCCAATAGTAACACACAAATTTTTTGCCCAAACTGCACTGGATGACCTAGTCACAGGGCCCCACGCTCCCCGAAGGGGCAAGAACCATGTGCTCAGGAGTCAGAGAGCCCTGACGCCTACCCCAGGGGCCTGGGAATTGAGGGAGAGTCCCTCAGAGGTGCTTATGCCAGGATATTGCTTCAGAAGTGGACAGGTCTCCAAGCACTCTCTGATCAAGACTCTAGTCCTGGTAGAAATGTGACACATGCTTCCTCAGGGTCCCGGAGGAAACCGATAACAAAGCACGGGAAAGAACAACAAGATCCGACGATGTCCCATGAGCTGACATCCTACCTTTTCTTTTCATTTGTGTTTTCCTGTCCAGGTTTGAGTCGTGGCTACACCTTTTGCTAACCCTGTGGCTTGAAGACCTTCTCACTCTATGCCAAAGATGCCTTACTTTATAAAAATGGGGATAATAAAATTCCAAGCCCCCAAACATGGGGGGCATAAACATTAAATCAGTTAATACAGGGCTTGGGACCATTCCTGACACATACTCAGTATCCCGTGGTGTTTAACCGTCTTCCTAACCACTCAATGAAGTAGGCTAAGAGTTATATTTAATGGGTTGGGGAGTGAGGCCTGGGGAGATTGAGAGTAGACCAGATCCTGTACATCGTCAGTGGTGAAGCCAAGGTTCACAGTCATGCACGTTGATTCCAGAGGTTGAAGTTTATATTTATTTTTTATTAAAATTGTATTTACTTATTCATGAGAAACACAGAGAGAGAGGCAGAGACACAGGCAGAGGGAGAAGCAGGCTCCATGCAGGGAGCCCGATGCAGGACTCGATCCCTAAACTGGGATCACGCCCTGAGCTGAAGGCAGACGCTCAACCACTGAGCCACCCAGGTGTCCCTGAAGTTTATATTTCACATCAAAATTATCATCCCAGTTGATCCCTTCAATCGCCCTGTGGGCTAGAGTCAACAATATTTTTCCCGTCACCAACCGTCTTGCTACTATTACTGTCATCACTACAACTTGCCGACGTCACTCATCGGATACCCCTACCTGCTTTACGTAAATCATGCCCACGCCTCACAGCAGTGCCCTGAAGACAGGCGTGGTTCTCCCCTTCTGTACAACAGCAAAGGCTGAAAGAAGTGAAAATAGCATAATAGCATTCCAGTCACCCAGCGCTGTCACAGCAGAGTTCCACAGACTGGGTGGCTTGAACCATTGAAATCTCTATTTTCTCAAGTTCCGGAAGCCAGAAGTCGGAGACAGGTGTTAGCAGGGTTGGTTTCTTCTGAAGCTCTGTCGTTGGCTTGTGCACGGGGGGGTCTTCTCTCCGTCTTCCCATGGTCTTCCCTCTGTGTGTGTCTGTGTTCTGATCGCCCCCATAAGGACACCAATCATATTGAATTAGAACCTACCCGCATGAACTCATTTTACATTTATTACCCCTTTAAAGGCCCCATCTCCAAATACAGTCACAGTGGGAGGCACTGGGGGTCAGGTGTCCAACATATGAGTTTGGAGGGAACACAGTTCAGCCCGTAATAAGGAGCCTGCACTCAGGTGGAGCGTGGATTGAAATGCAGGATGTTCTGATTCCAAACCCACATGATGCGTCCGCCCTCCAGCCATGAGTAGAGCCCGACTACATGCTCAGCATGGTGCCTGGTGCCTGCCATCCCGTTTTTACCTATAGGCCTCAGAAGAAGTACTGGCTCCTTTGGATAGAGGAGGAGATTGGGGCTCATGGTAGGGAGGAGTTTCTCTGTTTGGTCCCCTCCGATCACCTTGGGATGTGTTCAGATCCTCCGACTCTTAACTAAGGACGCGCTTACTCTCGTAGTTTTGCTCCCGTGGGGACGAGCAGCCTTTTGCAAACGATGCCACACCCATGACCTCACCAACAGTTAGCATTTTTAAGGTACCAACTCCGTGCACTCGTGAGGACGGGCACTTAGCACACAGAAACCCCAACGCCCGTGTTCTAGGAAATCATAACCTAGGTCAAAGGCTAGTAATAGGCAATAAGACAGCAACACTGCTTGATAGTCAATGAGAAACACTGTCAGCAAATGCTGTAAAAATTCAGGGGAAGACAGTCCTATAGACGATGTGCTCCGGGAACGCTTTCGGCGGGGGTTTACGGAAGGCATCTGGGCATCGGGGCCGTTAGGACGCCAGCACCAACGGAGACAGGTGTGCTCGCCGTGTTGTGTGTTTGTGGGATGACTCCTAGTCGCGCTCTGCACCCACGTGAGTGGCTCGCCACCGTCTGCAAGGTGAAGTCGTAGTTTGCAGACTGCACGGGAACGAGCTTGCGCTTGGGCCTCACCACCCACCCCTGCCGCTCTCTGGGACCGTGGACCAGGGGCCGGTCCCTCTCTGCCTCTGTTCCCTCGCCTGTGGACAGAAACCGCGGTGCCCAGGTGGGGGCCGGGCTCTCAGGCAGGCAGGTCTGGACGCGGCCTCTGCCGCTGACTAACTAGCGGGACATCTGACAAGTTACTTAACCCCTCACTTGCTTCGCCCATAAAATAAGACTAGTGATAACTACCTGGCAAGGGAAGTGCGAAGATTTAGTGAAATGAAGTATATAAAGCGCCCAAGTTACTGCCTATTCAGTTCTATGGACAGGAACGGTACTTATCATTATAATGGTGTTTTCCCTGTGCCAGTGACTCCCCTCTGCTGCTTCCCCGTAGCATTTCTTCATATTTATCCCTGAGCTTTGTCCTGCGGGAGCACGTGGCGCGCAGCGAGGAGCAGGTGGCGGTGGGAGCGCAGTCGGGCACCTGCCAGCCCCTCTCCCCGGGCCAGTGTGCTTGCGTGGAGGGTGCAGGCCGGGCCTCCGTCTCCCCGGGGGGCACTGTGCGCACTGAATGGGCCTACAACCTTGGAGAGGGTGGGTGAATGGGTGCCCTCAGGGCGCCTGCAGTGTGGTACGTCCCGTAAGTGCTACTTTTTGTGACCCCCACTTCATAGAGGAGGGAAGACTGAGCAACTGGACCATCATTGACCGGTGAGGGGGCAGGAACCTCTGGCCTCGCAGTGTGGAGTCTGATGACTCCACAGCCTGGGCTCTTCATCACCGGGCACTTGACGTCCCCCAGGGGTAAGGACCATCCACCTCCGAGCCCTTCCTGGCGGCCTTCACCTGACCCCCGAGCTTGACAAGGCTGCAGGCCCCGTGACGACCACACTGGGGTACACATTGGGCCACTGGGATGGGGGGTTTCACCGCGTCACCGGAGCAGGTGTCTCTCAGGTATGGGGGACACTCACTAACCATCATGGAGTGCCTGGATACATTCCCGATCTCCCCCTCCTCCCCCCATCTCTCCGTGTCACCCCTCCCTACCAAGCAGAGCCCCTGCCTCCCAGGGGGGGAGAGAGGAAAGCAACGACTGGCTGCCTGTCGCGTCAGGAGCTGCGTCAGGAGCTGCGACAGGAGTGGGCGCTGTCAGCACCGAGGAGGCGCTCACGCTGGAGAGCTGGGCCGGGAGCTCTGCTCCCCGCAGGGACCTTCCGGCCCACACTTCTTTCTTCCACACCAGCACAAGGAAAAAAAAAAAAAAAGTCATGATTACAGTGAAAGCTTACGTAACGCCAGAGTCATGCTCTGAGCAAGCAGCAACAGTCGTGCAAAGAACTTTAAATACAAACGACACAAAGCCTGGGGGAAATCAAGTTGCATTGTCCAGTACGAAGAAGTGGCACTTGTTATTTTTGTCTTGTTTTGTTGTAGGAGAACAGTGTGGTTCTACCCGAAGACCGGAGTCTCCTGCACAAAAGAAAACACTGCTCCTTCTGGAAGGTCCGAATCTCAGAGTCCCTCGTAGTTTTCTCTTGCCGGAAGGTCTTCCTTGACACCTCACAGGCTTGACCTCTTCTCCACGTTCTCCGTTAATTTTGCGCTTTTTCTGCTTTTCTCACCTCTCACTCTCTTACTTACCTTAAGCTTTTCTGTCGCCTGTTTTGGTTTGGTGCGGTGAAGTGTAAGGCGGTACCGATGTTTCTCATGAGTTCTGTGTGCCCGTGTGTGTGCACGTGTGCGCGGGCTCCGTCTGCGTGTGGGAAGTGGAAAGCTTGTAGGCAAAACCCGGCAAACATCACCCCGTCTACGTACCATGTGTTCAAAGTAACACGAGAGGGATCCCTGGGTGGCGCAGCGGTTTAGCGCCTGCCTTTGGCCCAGGGTGCGATCCTGGAGACCCGGGATCGAATCCTACATCAGGCTCCTGGTGCATGGAGCCTGCTTCTCTCTCTGCCTCTCTCTCTCTCTCTCTCTCTCTCTCTGTATGTGTGTGTGTGTGTGTGTGTGTGACTATCATAAATAAATAAAAATTAAAAAAAAAAACAAAGTAACACGAGGCCTTCCTTGGTTTCATTCCTGCACTTTGATGACCACCAAGCCTTGCGACTCCTGCACCCTAAATTTCTCTCCAGCTCGCCTCTCTCTGACCAGCCTTGGCCACCTTGGCCACCGCCTTATCGGGAGCCGTCCCCAGCGCGTGGACCGTTGCTAGACGTCTGAAGCATCGGATCTAGGTTCACTCTCCAGCAATGCCCTTCAGCCCCAGCAACGTCGCCAGAGGGATGTTCCTAAAACCCGGGTCTGATCATGCTCTCGGCTCATTCCCCGGCATCCCACCCGATAGAGGATTCGGTCTCCCTACCGTGATGCGATGGGCGGCCCGGGCAAGATCTGACTCCTGTTTCTGTCTCTAACTCTGTCTCTAACCCACACCAGCTAAAAAGTACAGATATAGTAACTCCCGACTTTTCATTTTCATCCACTGTCTGCAAAAAGGCTTCAACCTCCTTGTCCCTCTTCCATGCTGTCACTCTCGCCTGCCTGAAGAGTCTCCACATGCTTGGACACCTATTGTCTTCTTTTTTAACTGCAGAACTCACAGGTAGCCTTCATCCCTGCAAAGAGCATCTGTCACTCGCTTCTTTTCACTGCTAGATAGTGTACCTAATGGGTACCGCTCCCTTTATTCGGACTGCATTGAGGTATTATTATTTTCCTTTCTATGGCCAAGTGATATATGCACCTTGCAAAATCTTAAGAAAATATAGGTAAGCAGGATAAGAAAATTAAAATCATTTCTAATTGTGTCACTCTGATGCAATCATCGTTAATGTTTTGGTGGACTCTACCTCTCGTCCTTTCTCCAAATGGATATTAAGTGTCTGTTTTTGCAAAAATACAATCATACTATCCGTGTTATTTTAAATTGTCTTTCTGAAATGGAAGAGCAGATTGTAAAAATTATCTTCTGCCGTTAAAATTATTTTCTAATACCGCTGTCAATGCTGAAAATTATTTCCTTGGATGAATGAAATAATTTTCTATTATTTGAACTACAGGTATGTCTAAAAGTTTTTATTATAAACAAGGCAATTTCTCTCTTTATAGCCCAATCTTTGAGTGTGATCATGATTATCTCTGATAAATTCAACAGGAGTAATTTCTGGATCAATGAAGATGTACAAGTTTAAGCCTTTTGATACATATTTCCTAATTGTCTTCCAAAAACATCCTATTAACTTGCACTCCCAAAAGCAACATATGTCCCTCTCTTCACGAAGGTAATATAAGTATACGATATTTAATAGCAATTGAATAAGCAAAAAGTATGACTTGTTTTAATATAATCCCTCTGTGAAGTATAATATATTTTCTTTACGTACTAAACTCATATATATATGTGTCTTTTGTGATTATCTTAATTGGGTCCTCTGATTCACTTTCAACTGCAATGTTTATCTCCTTTCCTCATTGGTTTTATATATCATCCTTTGAGTGTCATGTATGCCTCACAAAAATTTTATCTCTTTTTGCTGTCTGCCTTTGAATTTGAAAATGATTTATGACACAATTCATCCAATCCCCATTGATTTGAAATGCTACCAGTGTTATATATTGATTCATATATATATATATGTGTGTGTGTGTATATAAACTCAGATCAGTTTATGAACATTTAAAAATAATCCACCGGCCTGTTCCTCTACCTGTATTCTATTTTCAAGTTATTTTGGTTCATATCAATATTATTTTTATTGTTATTATGATTATTAAGACTATTATTTAAAAAGCTACTATTAAAAAATTTTTTTTTAAAAAGCCACTATTTACCGATCCTGATTCACCTCTAATATCTTGGCATGTAGTGCTTAGTACTCTTACAAAATATATCTGGTTTATTCTTTCAAATGACTCTATGATATAGGTATAATTATTATATGCATGTTTCACGTAAGGAAACTGAAACATAAATTGTTTACCATTTAGTAGAATTGAGATGAAAACTTAAGGTGTCCTGCTGCCAAACCTACAAATGCAAATCCATAGAAATATTTTGTCTTTATTCCTCTTCGGAGTATTTTGTGCCTCTTCTCAGATGACTCGCTCTTGGAGATCAACTTCGAAATAACTTTATTAACTTTATAAAGCCAGCCTTTGAATCTTTTCAGTAGATTTTTTTCTCGTGGTATAACATGCATGTGTACATGCACCATAAGTGAGCAAACAAGTAACCCACACCCAGACCAAGATATGCATCCGCACGTCCGAAGCCCCAGTGGGCCCTCTTCCATTTGTTGCTACTCCCCACAGACAAGCACTGTCCTGACTTCCAGACCACGGATTAGTTTCACTTGGTTTTAGATTTTAAAGAAACACATATATTTATGCTTATGTTATTGAGCATCTGTATATGTCCTTTTTGGCTATATATTTACATCATCTCTTATGAAGTGTCTGTTCCAATCCTTTTTCTCTTTTGAAATTTTGTTATTTGTCTTACTGTTGAGTTGAAAGGCCTTTTATTTATTCTTATATGAGTCCTTTGTCATATTTTATACATATGTACATGTACATAATATATTCCCTATGTTTGCTATTTTTCCACTCTTTATTTCTAAAAAAAAAAAAAAAAAAAAAAAAAAAAAAAAAAAAAAAATTTAAAGGGTTTTAATTTTGCTGATCTCCAATTAATCCACTTTTTTTCCATTATGGTAAATGCTTATTCTGTGATTATAAAGAATTTTCTTGTTTCTCCTAAAACTTTGATAATTTTACCTTTTATGTTTAGGTCTATATGATCCATTTGATCATTTAATGTCGTGACTTCCCTGAGTTACATAAAGGTTTGTTCTTCTCTATAGAGACATGTAACTGTTCAAGAATCAGTTATTGAAAATACTCTGTGGCCGTTGAATTGCTTTGGAAACTTTCTCTAAAATCAATTTGGTTATAAAAACAAGGTTCTATTTCTAAACCTGTTCTCCTGTTTCTTGACCTATATGTATATTCTTTTGCTAATATCACACTGCCTGGATTATTTGAAGAGCTATACAGTAAATCTTTTACCTACACTACCTGAAGTCAGGTAGTGTAAAAGTCTTAAACTTTTTTCTTTGCTTTCAAAAATCGTTTTAATTATCCTAGGTCCTTTGTACTTCCACATACATTTTAGAGATAGCTTGTCAATTTCTATTTAAAATGATTTCTGGGATTCTGATTGGGATTGCAATGAAGCTATAGATCCATAGGGGAAGAACATTGAATCTATTGTCCATGGAATGGGTATGCGTTTCTATTCACTTAGGTTTTCTGTGAGTTCTCTCAGCAGTGCCCAAGTCTTACATATCCAGTTTACTACACTTATACATCAAAGAGTCTCTCTTTTTAATGATATTTCTGGTACCCCTGAACAGTGAGTCACTAGTGGATATCTTTCTGTTTTACGCTTTCTTTTCGTCACCTTTTTTTTTTAACATGCCAGACAACGTTTAATTGGATGCCACCATGTTCTTTCCCTCCAGAGATGTTTATCCTGTCCTTGGGTGGAAAATAGACTGGTGGTAGATCAGCTCAATCTGACGGGAAATGGGGCTGCTGTGAAGCAGAGTTGCAATTCTTACAGTTTCATCTCCCTCCGGTTAACTCAAGCTCTCCGTGGGTTCCCCACTGAGACCCTCGGATCTTTATTAGGTGCCCACGACCCCACCCTCCCTTACCCCCTTGCTGCCCTACAACCTGATGAGATGTGGTTTCTCATCTGCAATTTTTGTCTGCTCAGCTCCAAGAGACTTGGAAAACTGTTCTACACTTAAACGATTTCTGCCTTGCTTGCTATTCCCCTGACCTCTACGGCTCAAAAATTTAGCAAATGTCTCAAGGAGAAACCAACAATTATTACTCATTTCTGTGAACTGTCCCTTTTATTAGAATTTTGACTCCCTAGGTCTTGGCTGCCTTGGCAGTCGCAAAAGCTTTTTTTCTTCTCCTCAGATTTATGAGTTTGCCAACAGTTCTGCTGGATTCTTTACCACTCAGCAGTGGCCACCAGCTCCATGCTCCAATAATTGGCAAATGCTCTGGGGAGGAATGTGGGTGAGTGCTGTTTGTGAGCTACCCTCTCCATGATTCTCTTCACTCTGACCCTTAGACTCTCATCTCTGGGGCACCTGGGTGACCCAGTCCATAAAGCATCTGCCTTGGGCTCAGGTCATGATCTTAGGGTCCTGGGATGGATCAAGCCCCACATGGCAGCAGGGCTCCCTGCTCAGCGGGGAGCCTGCTTCTCCCTGTGCCCCTCACCCTTGTGCGGTCTCTCTCTCTCTCTCTGTCAAATAAATAAATAAAATCATACAAAAAAGATTCTCAGTCTCATTTCCCATAGTAGTTCTCTTATGTCTTTTTAAACATTATCTTAACTTTTCTTCTTTTTTTTCTTTTTCTACTTAGTTTTTTGTGAGGAACTAGTCTTACACACAAGCTGCCACCTCATAGCCTCAGAGGAATTCTTTTTGTATGTGATTTGCCTTTCAAGACATTTGACCACTTTATTTATGTCATCAAATGTATTGGCTTGAAGTCCTTCATATTCTTTACTTAGTATTTAGCGATGTTTGTAATGTCTCAATGATGCCCTTCTTTTGCTCCTGATAGTGGTGATTAGGGCGTTCTCTCTTTTTTTCTTGATCAGTCAAGCTAGAAGTTTGTCAGTTTTGTAGTCTTTCCAAAACAAACAAACAAAAAACCGAGCCTTTGGTTGCAATGACTTCCTCTATGACTTGCTCACTTTTTAAACATTTCATCACCCCTCTGTTATTTCTTTATTTCTACTTACCTTAAGCTTTCTTTTCTTTTTTTTCCCCTCTAACCTCCTAAAGAACATTAGATAACGTTTTTGGAAGTTTCCTCTGATTTAATAAACCACTAAAGGTATAAATTTCCCTTTAAGTACCAATTTTCAGTATGTTATTACTATAGATATAATACCACCTGTAATACCTATCTCTATCTATCTATGCCTGTTTCTACATCTGTATCTGTATCTATATGTTACACAGCTTTGTTATACTCAAAAATGCATATGGTGTAATTTTTGCTTTAAATAGCCATGTATCTCTTGATACATTATGGTTTCATGTATATTTGATTCCAAATATTTTCAATTTTTTTGTGCAATTTCTTCTTTCATCCATCAGTTGTTTAGAAGTGTGTTATTTAAATTTCCAAATAGATAACTTTCAGACTTTTTTCTGTTGTTAATCTCAAGTATAATTTTGATTAAAGAACATGTTTTATATAAGTTTATTCATTTTTAGCTTATTGAGACTTCTTATGGTCTAAACAATTATCTGTGTTGGTGAGTGTTCCACGTATGATTGAAGAGAGTGTAATCTCTTGTTTGGGAGTCTAATAGTCTAGAAACATTGAGCAAGTTCAATTGATTAGTAATCTTCAATTAGTTTAGTAGTAATGTCCTATATTGGTGAATTTCTTTCCATTTGTTCTATCAATTAATGAGAGACAAATATTGTAATCTCAAATATAATTTTTGTCCTTTTCTCTTTTCAACTCTGTCAGTTTTTGCTTCATCCATTTTGTAGTCTTGTTGTCAAACAGGTATAAATAATTTGTTTTTATATTTCCCTATTGTAGTCATCCTTTTATTAGTATAAAACATCCCCTTTTCTCTATAAATATATTTGTTTTCATGTCTACTTTGTCTGATATTAATATAACTATTATAAATCTTTTTTATTATAGATTTCTTGTACTTACTGTGTGCATAATTCCTATTTCTGACATTTAATTTCCATTTATTTATGTCTTTGTTAAAAAGTATCTCTTGTAGGTAGCCTATAGCTGAATGTCACATTTGTATTTAATTTGACAATCTAGCTTTTGATTGAAATATTTAACTCATTTACACTTAATGTAATTATTAAAGTAATTGGATTTGGGTCTAACACTTTTATTATTTGTTTTCCAATATCTCTTTTTTGTTTTATTGTTTACCCATTTTGATTAAGCAAATGTTTTCTGGGATACCATTTGAATTCCACAACTGAATTATTGGCTATATTTCCTTTCATTAGTATCCTTGCTTGATCTAGGAATTGCGATATGCCTATTTAAATGATCCCAATCTACTTAAAGTTAATACTAAGTTTCTTCCGGCCAAAACAAAAACAGATGATTCTGGGTACAGTGAATTTCCAATTACCCCCTCCCATCTTTTGTACTATGTCATCATATATATTGCCTTATAAATAGATCAATCAATAAATACCTATATTACCTATAATTCCTATCTATATACCTATATTACCTATAAACACCTATCTGAGCTCTCTATACCTATATCTACATCTATACTTATATATTACACAGTTATGTCATACTCAACAATGCTTATGACATAACATTTGCTTTAGATAGCCATATATCTTTAAAGATATCAAGTATGATGACTGTGGAGATGCATTTATTTGATTTCCTTTAAGACTACATGCTGAGGGGAGCATAGTTGACTGACACCTCCAGGTGCTGTTCCCATGAAACTTGAGGTCATGCCTTCCCAGGTTGCTCACAACCAGTGACTGAGCAAGCTGGAAATATTAGTGCTGGTACATTCTGCTCAAGATGGAATTACTCTGACAGGCAGCCTGGCTGAGGTTTTCTCACAAATGTACTGTGGGCTGAGCTTTTTCAATCCATCTTTTGTTAATATAATTATTGCATTACATTTCCATCCATCTTTTGTTCTCTCTATTCACAGATGTTGGACCTGCACCGTAGTCTGAAGGCTCTCTGCCTACTCAAGTTCTCTCCTTATTAATTCTTTATAAACATTTCCTTAAAATAATCTATCACATCTAAACCCATCTAGGTGTCTAATTCTTAGGTGACTTAAACTGCCATAACAAGAATATGTATATATATATATATATATATATATATATATATATATATATATATAACCATTTCCAGGGTTCTTCACCCCTCCCTGTATATATAAGTCACTATCTATTTCCATTTCTTTTCAGCCTGAAAGATTTCCCTTAATATTTCTTTAAATTGTGTCTGATAGCAATTCATTCTGTCAGTTCTTATTTATGTGAAAGTGTCTTTATAACACCTTTCTCTTTTTTTTTCTTCTGTCAACACTTTAAATATTTAAATCCAATATCTTCTGGCTTTCATTGTTTCTGATGATAATTCAGCTGTTAATCATCATCGTGCCTCTGCTTGTAATGCATTGGGCTTATTTTGCTGCTTTCAAATTTTCTTTTTGGCTTTCAGCAATTTTCCTATGATGTACTAACATTTTTTGTTTTGTTTTTTTCCCATCTGTATACTTCTTGGGGGTTGCTGAACTTCTTGGATCTGTAAGTTAATGTGTTTTCTTCAGCAATTTTGGGGAAATTTGACCATTATATCTTCAAATATTTTTCTGCCCTATTGTGTCTTCTCATTCTAGGAGTCCAGTCTGTAGCCTGCTCCTCAATATTGACCATGGGTCTCTGAGGCTTTTTATAGTTTTCTTCCATGTTTCTCTTCTCTATTATTTTGATTGGAAACTGTCAATTGATCTTTCTTCACATTCACTGACTCTTTCTTCTGCCATCTCTAATCTATCGCCAAGCCCATTTAGTGATTTCTTTTTTTTTCATCTTAGCTGTTATACTTTTCAGATCTAGATTTTTAAAAAAAAAATTATTTTCATAGTTTCTATTTCCCTATTCACTCATTAATGACACATTGCCTTTTAATTCTTCAAACTTATTGTCCTTTAAATCTTTGAATGTATTTATATTAGTTTCTTTAATGTTTTCACCTGCTATAATCCAACAGCTGGGCATACTCAGAGTCAGTTTCTATTGACTGGGTTTTATGGATTTGTTTGTTTTACATATTGCTCATACTTTTTGGTTCTTCACATGTTTGGTAAATTTTGGTTGAACATTTGATTATAGGGGTTGTGGAATCTACTGTGTTCTTCTGGGTACTGTCAGTTCCAATCCACAGTTAACTTGGCTGTTCTTGAACTGAATCCTCTTTCCCTCTGGTTGCAGCGGCTCCTCTCTTTGCTCAGTTTATTTTTGGCTTCAAGCTATTGCTTTTTTTAGACATGTAGCTTCCTAGTGGTCAGCCAAAGTTTGGGGCAGACTTTATGCTAGCTTTTGAGGGCTCATTCTCTCTGTGGTTTTCATGAATTAAGGTTTTTCTCTTTACTTTATGGTTCCTCAAATAGTTCTCTCTCATTCCTGCCCTGTAACATCTCAAGCCAAGAAGGCTTTCGCTTTTCTGTCACCACAACTCTTTGTGGGTTGGGCAGCGCCGTTAGATAAGAAAGTATGAACTGGCATCACAGTTCCTTTTTGGTCCAGCAGCAGTCTTTTAACTTCTTCTCCAGTTCTGGCCTGCTCTGTGCTATGTTGTAGTGTGTCTAAATAGTTGGGGTTTTTATTAATTGTGTCCAGTTTCTATCATTATTATCTGTCTAAGAAACCACCTGTCCTCATCATTTGGTCAGTACTGGATGTTACGGTCCTGATTTAACAGCACTTTCCTCATGCAGGTTTCCATTTCTAAGTGTAGATAAAATTATATACTACATTTCTCACATTTTGGAATAAGGATAGTTCTTATTACAAGTTAGGAAAATAAATGAAAAGGCATCCCTTCTTTTTTATGTACTTAGGAAGTATAGAAGTTATATAGAAACTGTGTTTCTTAAAAATTTAAAAATCTTTCCATTAAATGCTCTTGGCTTTCCCCTGTCTCTCTGTTATTTGGATGATCTTCACATTTCATCTATGATCACTATATATTTCAGACTTTCAACATATGCCTCCATCAATCTTGATAATTCATATTTATTTAGAAAATACCTTTCTAGATATATTAGAGTTTATTAGAAAAGCATTCCACATCATATTCTTTCAGCCATTTAAATGAGTCCTCCCTATCCATAGTTATAAGTTCTTTCTGTTTCCTAGCATAATTTAACTTGAGTTACTCTTTTTTTCTTTTCTATTAAACTCATTCAAGTTGGTTATTTATATATCAGCCCTCTTCTTTAGGCTCTGAACACCTTGAAGTCAGGAATCATGCTTTGTTCACCTGTGTGTATAACAGCAGGTGCAATGCCTTTCACGTTGTAGGACTCGACTGTGTGCTGAAGTGAACTGCACAGACTTTGGATCATTTATGGAGAAACTATCCATTAAGCTGAAATCCAAGAGTTGTTTTATGAATGGTGAAACTGAGAAGAGAGTCGATGTGTCCAAGGTTACACAGCAAATTTGTGGCAGAGCAGACATCTTCCCAACAACCATGCTGTCTGCTAAAATGGATTGAATCGAAGACAGCCTCAATTACCACCTCTTCTACACATATATATTAAAGTAAAATATGTACTGATTCCAAAGCAAGTTCGAGCTCTAAAATTGTGAAAAAAAATCTTTGCATTAATATTCTGCTTCGTAAGATCTGTTTGGGTTATTAATGACATCTAAATTAAGGGCCTCTTGTTCTTGGTGTTGTGTCATCCCAGGAACATGTCAATGTGTGATGGATGTAGCTAATTTAGCAATTCTTTGCAACTTTATAGAGAATCATTCCGCCAGTTTTTGGCAAGAAGGCTTGCTTTATTAAACTTGGAATCCACCATCCAGGATAAATAATGTCTACGTCTGTCCCATTTTAGGAATGTGTTCCAGTTGAAGGAAATACATAAGCTGTCCTTTTTTTTTCTCCCCGCCATATCTACTTGTTTTTATAGGACAATGAACAGATGTTAAAGAAAGGAATAGACCAAAAAAAGAAAAGAAAAGAAAAGAAAAGAAAAGAAAGGAGTAGACTAGAAATCTGGAGACTTGGGTTCTTAACCAAACTCTGCCATTAAGTTGCTTATAACTTCTAGGGATCACAGATTCCTTATCTTAAAATGAAGCACTTAAATAGGTACAAAAAGTCAGAGCATATCTCAGAGAAGGCTCTACCTAATGGATAAAGCCAGAGAAGCTTTCAAAGAAGTCTCATCTTTGCCTACCTCCAAAAAATGAAAGGGAAGCCCAGTTTTTTGTTTTTAAGGAAGTTTTTACTTTAGATACTGCCATCAATCACTAAGTCCAAAACTAGCATCCCTATCACAAGAGAAGCCATCCTTGGGGGTTTGGGACATTTCACAAGGAAGATACAGCAAACATGTTTTAGTATTCAAATGACTAAGAAATCACTTCAGCACCTCTGTTTTAAGATTGTGGGTGACAAGAAGCATAAGATAAAGCTGTGTAGGGGAGATGGTATTAGAGACAGCCCTTGAGGAGGGAATAAGATTTTCACATTCATTTATTAATCCCTTTATTCCCCTAATGTTTTGTTTATCAGTAGATACTCATTGAGATGCTACTGCGTACTAAGGCCTATACTCTTGGATGCACTGGTGAGCATCATGGACCTTATTGTCTATGGAAGAGAGAGCCATTGATCCAGTAATCATGTGTGTGTGTCATTACAAATCACTGTAACTGTTATGTAATAAGAAAAACACAGTGTGACTTGATAGGATCCAGTGAGGTCGGTGCAGGATCTCTGGGAAAGGCTCATCTCCTCGATGAAGTGATATGTGTGCTGACATCTGCATTAACTGGGTTAAGGGGTGGGTGGAGGGGGGTGAGGTAGAAGAAAGGTCCCGAAGAGAGAAGGAGCATGGTCCCCTTATGGAATGGAAACGAGGTCAGCGAGGCTGGAGCTGAGAGTCAAGAGGGGACGCAGGAAAAGGATATTCTGTGCTGAGGAAATAGATACAGAAAAGAGCGTAGCTTGCCCTGAGAATTACGGGTAATTGCATTTGCTATGGGCTTCCAATACCTAAGGAGGAAAAGTGGAAGTTTTTGAGGGAAAAGTAGGTTGAATTTATGGAGAGGTGTAGTCGACAGGTTAAATAATCTGGGCTAAGGCACTGCGGGTTAAAGAGAGAGTCAGAAAAGTTACTGACCTTGGAGCCTGCTTTTACATTTGTTGCCAGGTGAGGAGATTAAAAAAAAAAAAAAAAAGGAAAGGAATTTTTTTTTTAATTTCACTTGTAAGAGGGACACAATGTGTACAGACAGCTGGATGACTCTCTGCACTGATATTACCACACATTTTGTGGGTCTTTTTATGTGGCTAGTTGCAAAAATGTGTGAGGAATGGAAGCTTAGACTCTCCCTTTTCATCACTGATGCCGTTTGTTGTTGCTTTCTGCCTTTTTTCCTTCCTTGAGGTGTCACCCAGGCAGTACAAAGTGACATGGGGAAAAATAAAAGCATCTCTTTTTCATAGTTGGGTTATAGTAACAGATGGTCATGTTCGCTCGGCAAAGACAAATAGCTCAAGTGATAAACACCACAGGTTTGAGAGGTGGAGGAGAAAGACTTTTGCCAGGATCCCCATTCATAGCTGGCTCTGGAAAGAACAATCTGCTTTTACAGGTTTTAGCCCCTCAAAAAGAGGGGCAGTGGGATGCCACTGCGGAGAGGAAGGGAACCCCAACAGAGAGGTGAGGAGGCTGCTGCGTTTATGCTTCCCCATGTCCCCTCAGGATCTCCATCCATCCTCTCACCAAGTCCTATCAAGTGTGTTTCTTTTGTTTATCTCTCTCCCTCCCCTCTTCCACCAATTTCTTTGGGCTCTGTTATCTCTTGCCTATTCTTTCTTTTTTTTTTTTCTTAAACAATTTGATTCTCCCTATTGTTTATTATCATTTCATTTCACTACTTAAATGTTCAAGATTTAAGAAAACTGCTAAACCCAAATTATATATTTTTCTAAATCTGTTCTAAAGATAATACTTCTCTTTCAGCCTTATGAAGGTATAATTGACAAAATGGGAAGATATTTAAATGTACATTGTGATGATTTGATATACGTGTGCGTTGTGAAAGGATCCCCACCTCCTACTAATTAACACATCCATCACCTCACATATTTATTTTTTTTATGTGTGAGGACATTTAAGTGCTACTCAGCAATTTTCAATATGCAGTAGAGTGTCGTCAACTGTAGTCATCATGTTATCCGTTAGATATTCAGACCTCGTTTATCGCATACCCATACGCTTTTGTCAACCTCTGTCTGTTTCTCCCACCTCCAACCCCTGGCAATAACTTGCTGCTACTTTCTACTGTTTTTGTGAATTTGACTTCTTTTTCTAGATTCCACGTGTAGGTGATGCCATACAGTATTTATCTTTCTCCGTCTGGCTTATTTCACTTAGCATAATGACCTTAAAGTCCATCCATGCTGTTGTAAATAGCCAAATGGCAGGATTTCCTTCTTTCTCATCACTGAATAATATTCCTTGGTATAAATATACATATCTCCATGTTTATCCATTTGTCTGTTGAGGCTTTTTCTATACTGTGGCTGTTGTGAATGACACAATGAGCATGGTAATCAGAGATCTCTTTGATATTTTGCTTTCATTCCCTTTGGATATATACCCACAAGTGGGATCTCCGGGCCATGTCTATGTTATCTCAATAGCTTCCCAATACTCCCGTCTCCTCTGCGACTTCTTTCCTTTCTAGTGTCTATGCTGCTGGCAGTATCATGTTTCTAAAATACAAATTTGACCATGTTACCATCTCATCTGATACCCAATAGGCTCCCTGTTGCATTCAGTCTACAATCCAACTTTCAAAATTTGGCATAAAAATCCTCTGGGAATCAGCCCCTTCCTAGTGTGGAGCCTTGTCTCTGCTCAACACCTCTCCTTCACAGACACATTCTGTTCAGTAACTGATGTTTCCACAAAGTTCTAAATAATCCAAGCCTCATGCTTCCTCTCTCCTGTTTGATCTTATCGGAGTAACTTTCCTTGCTCCTATTCACCTATCAAACCCCTATTCAGCGTTTCCTCTGTGTGAGTGTCATTTTGAGCTTGTTTCAACAGCACTGAATAATTAATTAACTGCCCTCTTTTAGAATCCACGTGTCTTTTTACAAGTCTGTGTGCTTTCACCATTAATAATTGTAATATGTTATAATTATTTGTTAATGTGACAATCTCCCTATTATTTGGGGGCTTCCTGAAGAAAACAGGCATTCTTCATTCATCATCATTTATTATTCCCCAGAGACTATTATGAGCTCTTTGAGCAGCAATGGTAATAGCTCATGTTTATGGGGAGTTGCTATGAGCCAGGAATTGTGCTAAGGCCTCCTTTCAATGGCAGTGTAGGAGGAGCTCAATATGGTCTTTTTGATTCCAAGTTGCTCATCAAATGGCGCATGATCCATTGCTGATTCACAAATAATGGGGACATCAAATGGTGCCCTTACAGCATAGACTCAGCTAAGGATTTGAGGTGGAGGAAACAATTAAGCGATGAAGGAAAGAGTCATATGCCTGCTATCCAAGGCATTCAGCCTAACTCAGGAACTATTGATTAAATACCTGCTGTGTACCCAACCCTGTATTAGGCAATTAACCAAGTGTTTGCTTCAATAGAGGTGTCCCACCTTACTGGAATTCAGCTTTTCCAATCTGTAAATGAAAATATATTAGTATTTTGATGATTGTGTTTTAATCCCTTGCACATGACAAATTACAGCAGGGGCTCAGTGCTGTATGGAGTTCCGTGTCCAATGCCAGCACGTAGCAAGAGAGAAAGCACATGAGCCTAGGAATCAGCAGGGTTCCAGTCCCCGTTCTGCTCCTTCCTCACTGTGTGAGCTGGAGTTAGACTCTCCTCCTCTCTAGGCCTCAGTTTCACCAACTTGAAATTGAGAGAAATGATCTGGATGGGCTCCCTGTCTCTTCTGCCTTCGATACAATCTATGGCTCTATGGCTCCCTCCTCAGAAGTTTCTCTAAAAATGCTGTATACTTTACCTCAGATGGAAGGAATTTCCCCTCTAGCTTTGGAGGTAAAAATTCCAAGAGAAGCTCCCAATGGCATCAAGGGCTTCTCTCCACGAGTTAATTAGAAGACTTTTTTGGAGAGTAGGATATATCCCTGGCACCAAGAAACAGACCTGCAAAGAACCTGTTTCCAGGCTCTGTCTTATTCTGGTGCCATTATTATCAGGCAAGGTGCTAGAGAGCCCTGAAGTTCCAACGTCTGAAATCACATCTCAGCTCTGCCAGTGGTGTGGCCCTGGCAGGAGAAGCTCCCTCTCTCTACGTCTTTTTTCTCAGCTTCAAAATGGAGGCAATGGCACCGAGAGCGTAGGCTAATGTTTCAGTTCAGAGATGTGTATTTAGAACAGTGTTGGCATATCGCCAAAGCTCCTTAAATATTGTTAAAATTGGGCATATGGTTAATCAAAGCTCTATCTCATTTAGCAAAGAAGAAAACTAAGACCCGGGGAGGTGATATGACGTTTCTCTGGTCACAAGAGCCACCCCCTCACTAAAATACTATATATAAAAGGACAGCAATCACCGAAATGGATATTTGTGTACATTCTGGACTTGCAAGTGTCATCAGATAGGAGCACCTAGTCCTAATTTGCAAGAGAAGACCCAGTCCTGGAGGGATGGAGGGACTTGCCCAAGGTTGCACAAGTAATTCGTAGCAAAGCTGGGATGTGGAACCCGGATAAATTAATGCCAAAGCCTCTCCCCATTCCATCAAGTTCACCCCATCCCCTTGGGCCTCCCTAAACTCTTGGCACTTCAGTCAGTTTCCTAAGGAAGGTTCTGGAAGTTTGGAGATGAGCACGTTAGCAAGGCAAGGTCATTGCACGTATGGAAGTGTCTGTCCATCTGTGTGTCAGTCACGTGTCTAACAATTACTCCCGGTGGGCGGCGGCAGGAGGGGATGCTGTGCCCCGACCAGACTTGACTTTGCGGAACGTGCCTCCCTTTTCTCCACAGAGTCCCACCAGAGTCGGCCTCCCCAAGTGCTCCTCTGAGCCCATCAGGGGACCTTGAAGTTTCCTTTGCAACTCTCAGTCCCATACCCCCGAGCAGATGTGCAAGGACGTTTGCTCACTTAATGGCCTGTTGAAGACGTTTGAGGAGCCGCACTATCTCCCTATCAGCCTCTCTGAGACATGCATTATCCATCCGTCCTTGAAGCGGGTCCCCCGGTGCAGTGATTAAAACAGTCCTGTGTTGGATAAACCCGATGCAATTTTCCGAAAGTCATCATCTCGGCATTTCCCCCGCCACCGCGGAGCACCTCGCCTCCAATTTCTGGGCTTGCTCATTTGTTTTCCTTCCTACAGTCTTGGAGACACTCTTCCGAGTGACCTCTGCTAAGGAAGGGAACAGTACACTCTTATCCTGACATTATGCAGACGCGGTGACAAATTGGTCTATTTTTTATGCTTGACAGAAATGGTAGGGGTGGGAAACGGGAGAAACATATTAACTCACCATATCTTTGACCACTGGTTGATAGAGTTTGGGAAAGGCTTAGCTTCTCTTTGTTTTTTGTTTTTTTTTCCTCAAGTTTCCCTCCTTATGTCTAGTCTCGCGTGTTCTTCCTTTAATTAGTCACGGAATGTGACAAAACTTGCAAAGCGGGCCCGGATCCTGGTCGGTTTTTGAAGGCGATGCCATCAGAACCAATTTGTCACTGTTCTCTTAAGCCGGCTCCTCCTCACCCCGCTCCCCACCTGTTCTGGGGACACCGCTCCTCTCTCCAAGTTATCTGCCATCTCCAAGTGCTGGATTCCACTTCTCTCCACCCTCTTTTCCATTTCTCGTGTCATTAACTTTTACGGATTCTTCATTTATATATGTATGTTTACATAATATATGTGACATAATATATATATATATGTTTAAAACATAATATATCTGTATGTTTATCTCTCTTTCCATTTCCGCTGTGTGCCCTTTGTGTGGGTCTGTGAGGGGGTGAGTCTCTGGCATCTGTGTTGTACGACTTTCCTTATCTCGATCACATTTCCTTACGCAGGGTCGTGTCTGTCGTCCCGCATTGAGTTGTGATGAATGCCTAGCACCGTCCCGCTCCTCCTTCCTCACCCAGGTGGGTGTGGCCTCAGGGCTCTTCCCCGAGAGGGACAGTCATTCAGGGAGTCATCACCCACGATGTGTCTCCAACCAGAAAGCGAGCAGAAGGAGGAGCTATAGACGGGAGGCAATGATGAACATCTGTCTTTTGTGTTCTTGGTCATGAAGAGGTCAAGGTGGCCGGGAGAGAATTCTGTGAGGTGAGGTGAATTGTAGGATGAGGTTGTACACTTAAACATAGATCAGAAGATAGAGGGAGAAACCCGGAAAGTGACCTGCTGCATCACTTCCCTTCCTCGTTCCCTCTGCTATTCCTGGACCCGCCCCTCCACACTCTCATCACCTCCTTACTCATCTGTCTCCTGATACAAGACTGTGAGCTCCTTAGGAAAGGAGGAGTCTGACTTTTCTAATCAGTGTACCCGTAGCCCTGAGCAGAGTACTCAGTGTTTCTTAGTAGATGCTTCATACTTTTTAAGTGATCCAAATTGTGACCAACCTTTGGGATCAGAGACTTTATAACAACTTCTATTTGTTAAGTAAAAAAGTAAAGTTAAGTAAAAAAGTTAAGTAAAAAATATTACTTTTTTTTTTTCCTCCTGTGTTTATTTTCCTTTTGCTCTTGTTTGGCACTTAAAAAAAATGTTGTTTAATCCAAACTGGTCTGAGCTCTACTGAAGAAAACTGAAGGAAGGAGAACCGTCTGGTCACCGGTCGGCCAGGGTGCTAAATTGGAGAAACAGATTGCCTGGAAACTAGTGAATTCCAAGCAAGACGATCCATAGAAGAGTTAAAACTCCTGGAAAATCGTGAGATCGCTTGTGGAGAGTCTTACCTTGTATGTTCACGTTGGCGGGCGAAGAAAAGAAAAACTGATGGAAACCGACATATACAAAAACGATGTTTGTGATTTCACAGCATGAAACTCAAGAACCGAAGTAGAGACGAGAGTGAATAGATTCGAGGTCTTCAAGAACCTGAGTTTTTTTTTTTTCCATCTTTCTTTGGAATATACCCTTCACCCTAAAGTTCACTAGCCCGTAGCCAGCAGGGATGGGAGTATTGTGCTTCCTTATTCACATGGAGTTGGGGAGACAAGATTCCCAACCGTGAAATGCTTTCTCTTCCCTCCGGCCAGTTCCGTAGGTCTGTTGGCCCTAAGACGAATGAGCGGCACCACGGGGCGTGACACGCTCCCTGGCTTGTGACTAGATTCCTGAAACCATCGGTGGCAAAAGAGGGAAGAGTTGCCACCATTGGCTAAGACCAGAGTTTCTCAACCGTGTCACTGCTGACATCAGATAATTCCTTGTCCTGAAAACGCTCTCCTGTGTATGGAAGGAGCAGCATCCGGGTCACCAGCTACCCGTAGCATCCCTCCCCTGTCCTGGCAAACAAACGCATCTCCGCACATTGCTCTCTGTCCCTTCGCAGATAAAGTCGCTTCCAGGATGAGCACCACTGATTTAGACCAAGGGACTAGAATATTTGAGCTCCAACCAGTGTCCGCCATAAGTAACTAGCCCTCTCTTCACAGATTTTCTCCACTTGAGAAATAAACCTTTGAAGTTGTATGTTTTATTTTAAAATAAATGGTTCGCCCAGAAGATCTTTACCCTGGAATGCCCGTGCACGGTCTAACTGGTGATTTTTTGCTTCTAAAAGCCAGCAAGTGGAATCCGCAATGGCCCCATGTCAACCGTCTCCCCAGTTTTAGCTCAGACCAACTATGACACCCTCCAGGATGGTACCTCCTCAATATGGAAATTGGGAAGGTGCTAGTCTGAGGAGGGCAGCCTGTATCAGGGTCGCTGATGTCACTGTAGTGAGAGAGGAAGGGGGGAGAGAAGGGCGGGGAATGAGACGGAAGAAAACATGAAGGTGGAAGCAAGCGGGGTTCTCCATGCTCCTGGCAGGGGGGCCTTTGCTTGGCTTCCAGGCCGGGGCAGCATGGCGCTGACTGCTGCCTCTGCGGGCTCTTCTCTCATTCATGACAACACGTGGAATGTGCCCATTTGTTTGTCGGTTTCACAAGTGAGGACACGGAAGCCGAGAGGTGTTTTGTTCTGGCCCAAGGTCGGAGACTCTTGTGTGCACGCAGCGAGCATAGCCTAGAAATGCAATTGGAACCCGGGCCTCTGTCACTAGAAACGCATTTTTAATATTATTATTTTTTATTCCAGTGTCTGCCAGTATGTCTGTCATTCTCCGGTAGGAGCCCATCCGTCGGGGCTCTAAACTTCTAGGACCATGTCATTCACGGGGACAGGGACAGGGATGCAGGAAGCAAGAGGAGGGTGAGAGGCTCTGAGACGTGGGGCAGGGGGGGGGGTCATTAGGTGAAAGCCGGGATCTGCCTTACAGACCTGTCCCCACAGGCTGCCTTCCGACTCCTGTGATAAATCCCGCTCCCTCGAGTCCCTTCCTTCAGCCACAGCTGCACACACGCAGCAATCGCCGTCAGAGGGGTCATGTCCAAATTGCAAAGGACAACGTGGCCAGGAGGTCGGAACGGGCAGGGGGGCACACAGGGCACCTGCCCAGGGCCGCACCCCGAGCTCCCCGCTCCCGGGCCCCTCTTCCCAATTGTGCTGGCTGGAACCACGCTTCCCCCAAGCCTCCTAACTGCTCTCCCTGCCTTTTTCTCCTCCCCGTCCAATCCATTTTACTTAATTGGATTAATTTTTCCTAAACCGCTGAACATTTCACTTCTCTGCTACCAAAAATGAACCAACCAACCGATACAGAGCTGTAATAAAAGGAAACCGAGCCCTGGCTTCTCAGCTCTGCCGCAAAGCCCCTGGCACACTGTCCCCATCCATCCGTGGTCGGGTCTGACTCAGACCCACAGCCGTCTGCCTGACCCGTTGGATCCCACCTCCCTGAGCCTCTGCGTCTTGCATGTACACCTGACTGTGTCCCCCGTCTTGCCCCACTGCTCCCCCTGCTTATGCTCTCTGGTATCCCTGCGTCCAGTTTGCCCATTCTGGCAATCCCACCTTCTCCTCCAGTGTTGTTCTGAGAGGCCACAGAATATACCCATTTTTTTGGAGGGGTGACCAACAAGAGGGTCAAGGATGTAAAAGACAAGACCCAAGTCATGAAGTCTGTAGGTTGTAGAGCAGGGGGCCGAAATCCACGTCTTCTGATCTAACTCTTCCTCTGGTGTCATAATCATCCACTATCTCCACCATTCCATCCAAGCATAAATACGTGTAGCCAAAGCTGCACCCGACCCCCATCTCCCAGCCGCATTATCTTCAGGCTTCAGCCGGTAATATCAGCACAGCCCATTTAAGAGCATTATCAACAAGCCTTCCCTCCTGCTTCCTTTGTCCTAAACTCAAAGGAACCATCTCCATGAGATTAATTCCGAAACGGCTGTAGCATTTGTATAGTCGATGCCATCTCCAGTTATCTTAATTGTATATTTGGGAAACCCGCCCTGTGCCTGCTTCATATGGCATGCCATTTGGTGTTTATGACCATCATCCTGGAGTTAACAGCATATGGGGAGCTCACCCACTCTGAATACTAAGCTTATCCAATCTTTCTCTCAGAACCGACAGGAGAAATAACTAATAAAAATGATTACAATAATAGAGGGTCATATAAATGCCAAATGCAATAGCTATTCTTCATTCTCAAGTTTCTTAATATCTTTTCTCCACCAACATCATAAAAGTGGGGGAGGGGGAAGACAAGATATTATTATACATCAATAATTAGGGATGTTTCCTTAAGCTTTATTTCAAATTCTTCCGTTAAGGGTTAAGATTCAATTTTAGGGTCAACTCGAAGGTGAGGCCAAGTTTTAAGGATAATTGAAGTAGAAATTGTGTGACCTTTGCAAAGACCTCTCTTTGTATTTATGCATTTTTCTCCAACCAGCAATAATAATAATAATATAAAAAGATACAAGAATAACACTTAACTAAATCAGATGCAGATGGCTGTTTTATCAAGCAGAAGCAAATTTTTATCATTTTAAAAGCTTTTGTTTTTGTAAAGGGAAGAAAATGGGCCATGTTCCCTTATTTTTTTTTTAAGAGAGGAAAAAGCATATGTTTTTTAATTTGAAATGGAGTATTAATGGTGTTATCTCCCGAGAATTGCTGCGCTAGAGTGAATTGTAGAAAATGCATTTACTTGCAAGCTTTCTGGTAAATTCTTCTCTGACTTAGAGAGTTAGTGGCATATTATATCAGCCTACCTTTCCAAGACAATACTGCACACACACCCCGAGAGTCAATTTCCTGAGCCTCTTTTACTAGATCATCTTGTTTCCTTTGTTTATATTATTGATTTAGGGAAAATCATTTGGTGAATATTGAGTGCTCACCTAAATGAGAAGGTGGTAATGTGCGGCAAGTAGACAGAGAGAGATATAACATAACTGGGATAATAAAACCTTGTATCTGCGCTGCAATTTATAGTTTGCATTATCCTATTTGAACCTCACTATACCTCTGAGAGTTATGGGGACAGAGACTATCAGGCCGATTTTATAGATTGGAAGGGAAGGCTGGAGGGTTTAAGTGGCCCCCTTGCCGTGTGCAGCGGGTAATTGAACCAGGACTAGAACCTCCATGAGCCAATCTTATGTTCCCTCCGCTGCACAAAACTGCCTCTTGATTAAGAACCACCCAACCATTCAGAGACATTCAGGGAGCACCTGCTGTTTGCCTGCATTAGAGTTGAAACAGTGCCAGACACGACCGTGTTTTTAGGTACTGTCCCAGTGCTCCCGGTGACTACCATTGAGTCTAAAAACAAGAGAGAAATGTAGGAACTCTTCAGTGAGTGAGATACGACAAGTACACAGGTATGGACAACTGCAGCACCAATATAAGCTGGTTATACGGGAGGCCTTACTTGGGAATGAATTTATGAAGCAGGTACCATATTGCAGTCACTTGCATTGTAACTTCTTCCACTCATTGGACAAACATGTGATAGATTGACCTGACACTTACAGGAAAGAAATTCTAGTTCTGGCACCTTTAATTAATGATGAGGAAGGAGCATGTGACTTCACCTTTTAGGGTCTCATTTTATTCATCTGAAAAAAATTTGTTTAGGAAGTACCCAGTGGTTAAAGTTTCTGTAAATAGTGTATAAAATAAAAGAAAATATTGGCATACAATAATGGTCCTGTGATAGTATGGGGTGTTTGGGTGATAAAATTATTTTTGTTATTATTACTCTGTGGGAAGAGCTGGAGATGCAGAAATGAACACACAAATGTCCCTCATGTTAAGAAACTTCATCTAGTGAGAGATCCCCAAGCCCTTTCCCTCCTTCCTTCCTTCTCTTTCTCTCCCTTCCTTCTTTCCAAAGCTTTTTCCACTTTTCATTCTTTCCTTTCTTCCTTCTTTGTTTACTGGGTGCCTTCATCGCGCCAGGCAAAGCACTAGGTTCTTGCTTTTCCAAGAATGTATTAAGCATTGATCAAGCCCTGAAGGGGATTTCAGTCTAGAGGAGAAATAATGCACAGTAAAGAGTTATGATGAAGGGTGCACCAAGACACCAGGGGAGCAGACTTCAGCAGCAAGAAAGTTCAAGAAAGTTATAGAAAGCTTCTCCCAAGATAGGACAGCTTTTCACATCCTAAAATGCAGTTGGGAATTGGCCAGATGAATGAGAATTTGCTATTTAATTAGGCTTGGGCAGCGTTATTCTACTAGGAGGCTGGAGCCCAGAGCAACTGCATGCTGACCAGGGTCTTGCAGCCACAAACTGGCCAAGCAGGTCTGCTCTCACTCCGCACTCTCCTCCTAATCCAAATGTTGCATTCTCTCTCTCTCTCTCTCTCTCTCTCTCTCTTTTTTCCTATTTGCCATCTTAGACCTCAGTTTTTCCACCTGTAAATCCCAGGATTAGTCTAGTCTTTTAAGGTGTGGTTTAGCTTCTCCTTAAAAACTCTTATAGATGCTAGACAGGTCTCCATTTGAGGTCTTTTCACTATTTCTATCATTTCCTTGGGGATTGCATTTTATCCCAAGGCTTGAAAGATCACTAGAGACTCCCAAATGTAGATATTGTGCCACAAACTATCTAGTTTAAGACCCATCTACTAAACTCAGCAAATGCAATCCCTTCAAAATCAAAATCCCGATTACTCCCCAAGCCCAAGGCCCTGTCATCCTCTAATCAATCAATGGGGCCAACATTCACCTAGTAGCTCAGCTTACAAATCTTTACTCTTACTCTCTGGTGCCATCTAGCATCAAGTCTAACCACTTCCCAAAATATCCTGTACTCTAACGAAATGATGTATATCATGACACCATACATCTATGGCTGTTAAAAGTATTAGGTAAGACATTAATGGAGTAGCTTCATAGAGAACAAGTCAGAAAAATGGCGCCTTAATGCACTCATCAACCTTAATGTCACTAGAGTGACCACTAGACCATGTATCCCCTGGGGTGCAACAGGAATTCCCAGTCACCATCTATGTCATCAATTCTCTAAATATAGCTTCCAGACCTTAAGAAATAGAGGGGATAGAGGAACATATATGGTGACACCATGAATATGTAATCAGACAACTACAGAATGTGGGAAGATCTATGTGACAAAAACCCTCATTTAAAAAAAATAAAAATAATGTTGATTTCATAGAAGAAATGGAAGAGTTTCCTTTCTTAAGTAACTTAAAAGCTGTCAAAACCCATCTGTACTACAAAAGATGGAGTGGTGGCTCCTTGCAGGGAATACTGACTAGAAAGGGTCTCGCAGTTCAAAATTATCTGAGTCATAATCTGTGAGATTCCTATGCAAAATTTATTGAGCTATACTCTTTGGGTTTGTGTAAATTATACCTCAAACAAAAACATTTTAATTAATGTATGTAAAGAGGGAGAGAAGACTGTTATAAATTAAAATAGACGTAAGAGACATGTCTGCCTAGTTCAATGTACAAATCTTGTTTGGATTCTTATTTGGGCGGAAAAACTTGTAAAACACACACATTTTTTGATACAATGGGGAAATGTTGGATTAGATAATATTAGTACATTATAATTCTGTTATGTGTTCTAATTGTAATATAGTAACAAAAATAACAATGAGGAGATGGAGGAAGAAGAGGAGGAAACAGTCATAGTCTGCTAGAGATACTTACTGAAGTAATTATCGGTAAACATGATATGAGGTGTGATATTTACCTCATAGGATTCTAGGGCAAGGGCCAAAAAAACTATAGTCCATGAGTTAAATCCCCACCTTCCACCTGTTTTTGTCAATAAAGTGTTATTAGCACTTACCCATGCCCATTAATTTACCTATTATCAAGGGATGCTTTGGCATCACAGTGGCAGAATTGAAAAATTGTAACAGTAATCTCTGTCTTCAACACTGAAAATATTTACTATCTGGCCTTTATATAAAGTTTGCCAATCCCTGCGATGAGAAGAGAATGAGAGAAGAAAAAAAAAAAGAAAAAGAAAGAAAAAAAAAGAAAAGAAAAGAAAAGAAAAGAAAAGAAAAGAAAAGAAAAGAAAAGAAAAGAAAAAAAGAAGGAAAGAAGGAAGGAAAGAAGGAAGGAAGGAAGGAAGGAAGGAAGGAAGGAAGGAAGGGGAAGGAAGAAGGGAAGAAAGAGTGAAGGAGAAAAAAGGCAAGGGCAAGAGAGAACTGTAGAATGTTGATAAACTGGGTGATGACTACATACAAATTTATTTTTCTAGTCTCTCTATTTTTATGAATATTTGAAGAATTCCATAATATTTTTAATGCATTTTAAATATAGACACGTCTTACCATAATTCAAATCATCATCATTACCTGGAATTCTTCAATGGCTTCTAACCATACTTCCAGCAACCTCTCTTGTTCCCCTACCCTCTTCTCACTATACTTAAGCCAAGTGATCCCTTTAAAACGTAAATTGAATCATGTCATCGCCATGTATTAAAATCTCCAGTGGAAATCCTAAAGTCTTTGAAGAAAATTCCACACTTTACAACCTGACCGAGAGTGAACCGGCACCCCCAACCTCATGAGCTTCATTCTCTAAAGCTCCCTGCAACAGCCTCTTCTTACTCTTCATGGTAAACTCCAAACCTATCCCAAAATCAGGACCTATTACATGCTATTTTACCCGGAAACACTTATTTAGCTCTTTGATTTCTCCCATCCTACAGGTCTCTTTAGAGAAGCCTTCTACCTTATTAAAAGAGCCATCTTCCCCGATTAATTTGTATTCTCTATTACTTGGCTCTGTTTGATTTTCTTCAGAGGATTTACTTGTAGCCTTGTGTCTTGTTTTGTCTTTGTCTTTTTTTCATCCACTAGAAAGTAAGAGTACCTAAAATGAAAACTAAACCCTCTTATTCTTACTTCATTTCAGTTGTTAGAACAGAAGCTGAGCAGAGGGAATAAGGAAGGAAGGAAGGAAGGAAGGAAGGAAGGAAGGAAGGAAGGAAGGAAGGAGAAATTATAAAAAAATTCTAAAACATAAAGATCCCTGTGAGGTCAAAGAAGCAGAATGCTGATAGTTATAAGGAGCTCTACAGAGCAAAGTCCAAGAAGGATAGAAAACATAGCAGTTCACCATGATTCAGCTCACCAGACTCTTATGGAACCCCTCCTGGGTGAAAGGTATGATATGATACTAGGAACCAGGGGTATAGAAATATCTAGTGCAAATTCCTTTATACTCAGTGACGATAATGATGAGGTTAATAAGTTTGCCTGCTAACCAATATTCGTCATTTCCCATGCTCTCAGCCCTATTCTAAGGACTCCACATGTATTATCCCATCAGCATTTCTTTCTCACAATAACACTATAGGTTCTATTAGAATCTTCATTTGAAAAAAAAAAAAAAAGGAAATTGAGATGTAAGGAACCAGTGATTCACTGACAGTCAGTAGGCGAAATACTTGTAAACAGCAACCAATATAAAAGACAGTGAAGTATTTGTTAAATCCCTCTGTAGGATTGAAAGAATAGGCATGATTTATCAGGACATGGCAGAGAAGGTCTCACAGATAAAGCAGCAGCATTTGGCCGGGGCCTGCTGGGATGAGAAAGGTATTGCTACCTGGAGACTGGGGTGACGGGAAGGCCGTGAGTGGACTGCCTCACTGCTTGAGCCGTAGAACCCGATAGAGCTCCGAGCTGGGATCCCATCCTGATATGTGCCAGGTCTATGACCCTATGATCAAAGTCTCAGCCCTAATTCCCCACTGGGTTGTGTTAAGTATTAAGAAAACCTTGCATCCAAAGCCCAGCGCCTGGTCCACAGTAATCATGGAAACTTATGCAGCTGTTACCCCTCCCAGTTTAGGAACAGTAAGTATAGGAAGCCTGTCACCGAAGAACTCTGGTGTGCGATGCAAGTCTGTGAAAAGTAATCTGAGATCAGTCCGGTGCAGGTCGTGGAGAAGTCTGGACTCGGTTTCAGACTCACATAAACAGGGCAGAGGGCACAAGGGTGGGAATTCTGGGGAGCTGTGGTTTTAAGGTGAACTCAACAGGGCACCTCGAAGTGTTAAGCACTATTTTTGTCATTATTATTAAACACGGTTCATGGCTAAATAAAACAAAACCTCATTAGGTGTCAATGGCAGCCCCCCCCCTTTGAGATCTTGGTAGAAGCAGTGATGATATTTTTAGAAAGACAACACCCCAATTTGCTTTTGGAAATATCACTCAAGCAGCACTGGGAAGAATGAATGAAGGGAGGTGAAACTTAAGTCAGGGGGGTAATTCTGAAGGTTTCTGAAATCAAGCAAGTGGTGAGCCCCTGAACAAAGAGTTGCAGAGAATTTGAGATGAGCGTGGTTGGACACGTCCTGGGTTCAAAAAGGAAAAAAAAAAAAAAAAGATGGTAGGATCAAAACTGAAAATTATAGAAATAAAATTCAGACATTGGTTTTAATAAAAGTGAATCTAGAATTTCCAAAAGTTCTAAAATTACCCAAAACAACCTTTAGGGCAACTGGATTTACTCCAGAAGACCCACACATCACTCAGGTCCTAGAGTTGGTGACACTGGTGACAAGTCTGAGAATGTTAAGACCTCCTATCCCAGGGTGCCGTTGGTGATTTTGCTGCAGTATATCTCATGGAGCTAAGAAGACAGAAAAATAAGCATTAAAATGTCAAAGTCGAGTATCAGAAACTGGCATTCAGGAAAGGTGACGGGGGTAAGCAATTAAGACTTTCTTCCGTAATACATCATCTTCTTGCGCATCACAGCAGAACAGTGTGTGTTTGAAGCTTCATAAACCAGTGTTTTCCACCGAAGCACCGGCTGAAACGGTTCTTCCCAGCAGCCTGTGTGCAAATGGCTATGCTCTGGGCAAGGTGGGTGATTGCACGAACAAGCCTCCGTGGTTTCCAGTCCTGCATTACCCAGCGCCATCACCACTAGGCACGTGGGGCTGGGGAGCACCTGAAACGTGGCTAATCCAGTTTGAGATGTGCTGTAAATGTAAAAGATACTCCGGAGTTCAAAGATGTGCAATGAAAAAATGTGCCATATATCATTAATATTAATTAAGAATAATTATTAATATTTTATGTATCACATATTAAAATCATAGTGTACTGGATATATCGAGTTAGAATATATCGTTTAGGGGCACACTGCGAGTGCTACGTGAGGCACTATCTCTATCTCTATATCTCTATCTCTATCTCTGTCTCTATATCTCTGTCTCTATCTCTTAGGCCACCTGGTGGCTCAGTAGTTGAGCATTTGCCTTTGGCTCAGGTTGTGATCCTGGGGTCCTGGGCTCGAGTCCCTCATCAGGCTCCTCTGCCTATGTCTCTGTCTCTCTCTGTGTGTGTCTCTCATAAATAAATCAATAAAATCTTATTTATGTATATATATATTTATAATATATATATTTAAATTACTTTATCCTATTTCTTTTTTTTTTTTTTTATCCTGTTTCTTTTTTGCTTTTGTAATGTGGCCGCTTGAAAAACCAATGGAACTGGCTCTCATTTGTGGCTCATTATATTTCTATTGGATAGTGCTGCTCTGGACTCTGTCCAATTGGATTTCTTGCTGCCTTCTGGTATAATTGGCATTTCAATGGCCTCATGCCTCACCCCATGCTCATTTGTCAAAACCTTACCTATTCCTGAATCCCACCTGAAAGGACATTGCTTCAATTCATTATTTTCTGAAGTCTCTAATCACATATGATATTCCCTCTTGAACTTCTAGAGGAATTTATTTATCCTTACAATGTATTGATCATAGCTTTCTAGGTATTTTTTCCATTTATTTTACCAGAATGTAAGTTCTTTGAAGACAATCATATATAACACATTTTTATGACCCACAGATCCTAGCATAGTGCTTCATGAGTTTTTCTTCCTCTGAATTTAAAATAATTCGAGAGCCCTATAATCTGTTTTGGGGTCATGATGCTTCATGGATCTCAGACATTCTGATGTATAAAAGGGCAACGCTTATCCTTCTACTTCTGCTTTTGTGATATTATAGCTACTAATGTAGACTGTCAACAGCTTTGGATGGGGGGGGGGCAGGGAGAATGAAAAAAAGAGCCCCTTAGGATGGTGAAACTTAGACTTGGAATAGAGGCCATAAAAGAGAAGTTGATAAAACATGGATCCATGTACAAGGCAGTTGAGAGACAGAGACAGAGAGAGACAGAAGTTGAAAACTATTGATTTGCTGTTCATGCGAGGGAATAGCACACAGTCCAATTGATCAGATTTTAGATGTGTTACTCAAAGTAGGCTAATTCCTGCAATGTACAATCTTCAACTTCCAATGAATTGATGAAATAAAAGCTTACAGTTATTTTTCCTGCACAGTATGATCCGATGTGGAGAGTCAGAAGTTAAGGGCATGCTCTGCTCTGCAGAGTCACTCGAGGTCCCAGACTCCCTTCGTTTTGTGTCTTCCCCCTCCATTAGGTCATAGGAGAACTCTCCATCCAGCTAGTGCAAGAGGGAAAGGAGAGATCAAGGGGTTTATTAGTAGGCAAGTTCCAGAAGTGTCATATGTAATCTCCTCCATTCACATCTTATTGAACTGAACTTAGTCATATGGCCACACTTGACTTGAAGGGAAGGGTAGGAAAGACAGCTTAGATGCAGGTTAATGAAGAGAAGATCAAATATGTTGGTGAAAAAAAAACAACAATAAATATGTTGGTGAACACTGGAGTTGCTGGTGCAACAGAGCACATGTAGGACAGGGCTTTCGATCACTTGTTTTCCTTTAAGACAAGATTTTTTAAAACCCTGACACTCTTGGGCTGGACAATCCTTTGCTGTTCAGAGTCATTCTGTGCCTTGGAGGATGTTTCCCAGCATCCTGGCCTCTACCTTCACATGTCAGGAGCACTGCCTCCCCCCAGCCATCTCAATAGAGAATGTCTTCAAATATTTCCATTTGTCCTGGGGCAGAGGTGGAGGGGACCTGGCTTGATGGTGACATTCCTTTATCGAGTATTGTCTGAATGCTGTGAAATCCCGCCTATTTGTTAGAGTGGAAGAATCACAGAATTCTTTATTTAGTGACATCAAGAGGTACCCCCTTCCCCAATCCTTTATACACGGCTGTCCCTCAAGCATCACAGTAGGGAGTAACCAACTGTCGACAACAGACCCCATCTCAATGTTCATCCCATTTCCTTGTCTGCACGTAAGATCTATCTCCACTTTCATCCCTCTGGTTCTGTCTCATATTCAATCATTTGCCTCCAGATTAATCAATCTTCTAGTTTGAAACCCCTTCAGTCATCTCATTCTGGAATATTGGATTCATCTTCCCACAAGATAATCTGTCTCCTCTTCTCTAATAGGAATCGCCTAAGAAATAAAAGCAACATTGTATCTCAAGGATGTGTAAATAAATAAATAAATAAATAATAAAAATTTTTAAAAAATGGCACTCGTGTTGTCGTTACCACATTCAGCCCCCTTGGCAAATGTTACTCATCAGCCTCGTTGCTCAGTCCACTGGAGCCTAGAGTCCACCTTGGAATCAAGGAAGCATGTGAAGCAATCACTGCTGGTTGAACAGGATTGTAACAAGAGATTACAATTATTTGACCTATAAGTTCTGATCCAAATCCTTCATTTACAGAGAAGAGGAAACTGAGAACCAGATGACGAAATGGATTGCCCAGGCCACACAGCATGTTGGCTTTCTGGCCTTTTGTTTCTTCTCTTGCCCCTGTGGTGTGAATTAACGAGGCTTGCCCAAATCCTGTGGACTGAAGCCATGAAAAAGGTTGCTAAAAGCAGGACTTAGAAAAAAATCAAATAATATAAAATAAATAAAATAAAATAAAATAAAATAAAAGCAGGACTTAGGTGCTGGGGTGAACTTGAGCTGAACCAGATTCTTTTCCCTTTTTCTCCTAACCATATTCTCTCTTTTTTTTTTCTTTTTCTTTTTTTTTTTTTTTTTTTTTTTTTTACAACAAAGTATACTTTACTATATTGAGCAGAGATTGGAGGGGTATAATTACCTCCGCCATGCTGGTTTTTAGGAGATCAAAGAAAAAAGACGATTCTGAATGCTAACTAAATGCCTGAATTTAAAATTCAAGAAAAATAAGAAGCAGTCACATGAAAATAGTGTTAACTGCAGCAGAATTTGCCGAGGTGAATGTGGTAGGTGTATTTCAATGATAGGATTTGAGATTCGATGTTAGGCACAGGCTTTTTTGGAAAAAAAAAATTCATCAGAGTCTGGTGGGAAATCAGAGGCTGTTTATGCTTTATCATTTGTATACAATAAAATACATTGGGAAGAAAAATTGACCCTGGTTCATTTTCTCATCTGGGTTTTATTTCTCTACTCTCAGCGTTCCTGGCTGGGGCTCGTACCATCCATGTTTATGTGAAATGGGCCAGTGCTCTCATCTTGCCTTTCGATAATTATAGGTCTCCCCAGGAAAATGGCTTTACAGAGGAATTTTATACAGGTTTTAAAGATTTTATTATGAAGGACTCAGCCCTTCCACAATTATTAGTTTTAAAAGGTGCTTTGTAGCCACTGCTGGTGGAACAGCTATTGATCCCTTTACAGTGGGAAGCCCGACTCTCTCATACCCACGTGAGCGCTGTACCATGGTATCTTTTAAACTGATATAATAATGCGGTGAAGCAAAATGACCATTTTCCTTGTTGGAAGGCCTTGTATCCCCACTAATGGTGAAGAATAAACCTGGGGCTCATGGGCAATAGTAACCACAAATTTCACTTTGGTTGTACAGTCACACGAGAGGCTGTAATGAACTTGACCCAGTTGCATGGGGTTTGCTCAGGAGGCAATTGCTAAACTTGTTAAATAGACAACCTTCTAGCTACCTTTTCACTTAGTCATTTCTTCTCCATCATCTCTGCCCTAGCCACCACCTCCTTTGCTTGGCACTCCTGAAACCGCTTCCCAATGAGGATCCCCCTGCCTTGTTTGCTTCCCCACTGCCATTATTCAGTGCTAAAGCTCCCAGTGCGACATGAGTAAATCCAAACTGGACCATAAAATGTTTTTAAGAAAAAAATAAAATGCTCAATAAATGCAATATTTGGAAATGGATAAATTAATTTCAGATCAAATACAACAAAACAAAAATCTGTAGCATCTGTAGGCTCAGCCCCTGACAATCTGGTTCATATATACTTTGTCCCTTAAAACTTGCTTCCACGTGAACCTCATGAACCAGACTAACAAATTAATGAACATGCATATCTCATTTGGCAGAATAAAACAATTTATGGCACGTATTTCAATGCAGTGGTGTAGTCCCAAAAAATGGCATGGAAGGTTGAGAGCCAAGCAGATATACATGAGTTTTAATGTTTTTGTTTGTTTCTTCACTTGGTGAATGGCCCTGAGAAAAACCATTTAGCTTGTTGGAATCCCGTGTCCTGAAATGAGCATAATGTTGAGGAGAAATGGATAGAAGGGGCCACACATAGTAGCCGCCATATCATTGCTACACCATAGAAAAAGGAACTTCTATTTCCCGGAGAATGCGGGAGCCTGGCAAAGGTAGGGAAAGGGGATGCCACGGGGCTGGAAGAGCCCTGGCAGGGGGTAGGGGCTTAATCTGGAAGTGAGGGAGGTCAGAGTAGCAGGTCAGAGGCGTGCTTAGGCAGACAAATCTGAAAGGAAGGTTAGGGGAAGGGCCAGATGGAAATTTGGAGAGATTAATTAGAGGCTGTTGTAATAATCCAGGTAAGAGTTCACAAGGAAACTGAGGTGCTTATAGTGGAAATTAAAAAAAAAAAAAAAAAAGTCCAGATGTGAGCAAGACTACAGCTGTTCTAAGGGAAGGAACATTTAGTCAATTATTACTGTGCGGGGAACACTGTACTTTTTGCTAATTATGGCTGTGTTCTGGCTTGTAAACCCAATAATTATTTTGATGTTTAGACAAGAAAAGTTTGTCTCATCCATTGCAAATTCTGTTAGCAAACAGGGTCAGGTGAATTTCCTATGGCCACACTACAGTAGATGTCGGAACCAAGATTAGAATGTGGATTGGTTCAAAAAATAGAACTACCCTACCAGCCAGGAATCACACCAGTGAGTATTTATCCGAGAAATGCAAAAACACTAATCCAAGGGCTACAGGCCCTAATATTTACTGCAACATTTATAGCCAAACTATGGAAGCAGCCCAAGTGTCCATGGGTAGAGGGATGGATAAGGAAGAGGTGGTAGCAATATGCAATGAGGTATTACTCAGCCATAAAAAAATCATGAAATCTGCAATGACATGGATGGAGCTAGAGAGTATAATGTTGAGTGTATAAGTCAGTCACTGGAACACAAATACCATATGATCTCACTCTGATGTGGAATTTAAGAAACCAAACAAATGAGCACAGGAAAAAAAGAAGAAGAAGAAGAAGAGAGAGAGAGAGAAAGAAAGACAAACCAAGAAACAAACTCTTAATTATAGAGAACGACACTGATTATTACCACAGGGTTCGGGAGGGAGGAGTGACATAGGGGATGGGGGGCTAAAGAGTATACTTGTCATGATGAAAAAATAAAACAAAATAAAATGATTTAAAAAAAAAAGAAAGAAAGAATGTAGTTTGGTCTGGATGCAAAGTTCGTGTGCTTTCTGCTGTGTTCTCCCACACGCGTCCCGGAAAGGCGTGTGCTGAGGTACCCTGCTTGCTAGGGAAGCTGTGGCAAGAGCATAAGGTTCCGGGAGGAACGTGCTGGGAGATGACACCATCCACTCAGACAAGGACCAGATCCTGCGAAGCCCGGTGTGGCCCACAGAGGACTCAGACCTTGTGGGCAACGTGCAGCTCGTGCAGCTCAGAAACACCAATGCAGGAAAGAACGAGGCAGGGAGGTAGGCTGGGGATCGCTGCAAAAATTCAGGCAGGAAAATAGAGCAGCTTGAACCAAGGCAGGGCGGTGGGGCTGGAGGCGTCCTTATTGACATAAGAGCCTGGCAATACTGTGTCTCTGCCTCTCTCTATCTCTGTGACTATCATAAATAAATAAAAAAAAAAAAAATTAAAAAAAAAAAAAAAAGAGCCTGGCAATATATTGGCGACCGGTACAGCCGCGTTTCTAACCGATATGAATCCCACTTTGTGTTCCAAAGATACGTCTGTATCTTTACATGGGCCTCTCCCTCTCCCGCCGTGTGAGTGTGTGTCTGTTGTGTCTGTATGTCTGTCTCTGTGATGTCTTCATAGATAATCCCGGAGTGAGAGGATGAGTGGCGTTTTTTTTTTCCTGCTCTTTTTGATTATTATAGCTAATACATTTTAAGGAATTCGTGTCTCAGGAACCATGCTAAGAGCTTTATGGCCATTTGCTTATTTAATAATTCTAATAGTTTCATGAGGTGTATATTAATATGACTATCAGTATTCTTATCATTATTATTATCCTTATCTTACTGTGAAATCAAGTTTTATGGAAAGTAAGCAACTTGCCTAGAGCACACTTGCCATGTTGGATGGATAAATACAGACCCTGTGTATTTTAGTGGTGGGAGAGAATCTCGGCTACTGCCTACAGGCCTCCATGGATTAATCTTTTAACCACTATGTAATATTTTATAATTCATCTATTAGTTTATTTGAGTCAAAATACACCTTGAAGAACATAGGTTTAAACCACATGGGTCCACTTATATGTGGAGTTTTAGATAATAAATACAGTACAGTGCTGTAAATATATTTTTTCTTCCTTGTGATTTTCTGAATGACAGTTTCTTTTCTCAAGCTTAGTGTAGTGTAAGAATGCAGTGTATAAAGCAGATAACGTGTGTGTTAATTGTTTATGTTATCGGTAAATCCTCTGGTCAACAGTATCTATTAGTAAAGTTCTGGGGGAGTTTAAAGTTATATGTGGATTTTCTATTGTGCGGGGTTTGATGCCTCAACCCCCCACATTGTTGAAGGAGTCAACTGTAAAGTACATTGTACGTGTTTGAAAACTGATTCACATAAGCTGTAAAGCATTTGTTCCAAATAATATTATTATCTAGCTCTTACTTTTTCAGAGGAAAAAAATGGCCATTTTATCTCTTATTAAACTTTTATGATAAAAGAAATTCATGTATACTGTAAACATTTAAATCATGTAAATAATAATGTAAAAAAAGAGTCTCCCTGAAAACTCAGCATCACATTTATACCCCAAAGAACACTACTGTGGGCTGTGGGTATGTGTGTATGAATCTTTCTAGAAATGTGGAAAGCACAAGCAAGCATATGTGTATATCCCTTATTTACTTTGCTACCAACAGATGAGGTCATACTCTGTACTGTTTTGTACATTGAATGTGTTTTTCTCTAAATGTGGGATAAAGATCCTTCTATAATTGCACGTAAGAAAATTCTCAATCTTTTTGTAGACCATAAAAAAAAACAAAACAAAAAGCAGAAACAGACCCATAAATACAGAGAACAAATGACGGTTGCCAGAGGGATGAGGATTGGGCGTTGGACAAAATGAGTAAGTAAAAGGGAGTAGGAGTTACAGGCTTCCAGTAATAGAATGGATAAGTCATGGGGGTGAGAGGTACAATGTGGGGGTGTCATCATCAGTGGTGTTGTAACGGATTATGTGGTGACAGGCGGCAGCTACACTCATGGTGAGCATAGCTATAGTTTTGTCCAATCACTGGGCTACACAACGGACTACTGTACCATGGTGTATCGACTATCCCCCAATAAAGAAAGGAAATCTCAGTCTTTTAATGGTATAAAGAATTGCGTGTTGGGCAGCCCGGGTGGCTCAGTGGTTTAGGCTGCCTTCAGCCCAGGGTGTGATCCTGGAGTCCCGGGATCGAGTCCCACGTTGGGCTCCCTGCGTGGAGCCTACTTCTCCCTCTGCCTGTGTCTCTGCCTCTCTCTCTGTCTCTGTGTCTCTCATGAATAAATAAATAAAATCTTAAAAAAAAAAAAAAAAGAATTGTGTGGGTGGACCTTAACTAATTCAATTGGTCTTTTAGGGACATTCAGAAAAATTCTTACATGTATGTGACCAATGGTATCTGTAAGATGAATTCTTAGAGATTAAATTGCTAGATAAAAGAATCTGTACAAATTTAATTTTAATTGAGGTGAACGAGTTGAATATATATATTCTATATATATGTATATCTATATCTATATCTAAATATATATCAGCAATAAATGAGAATATCTGTCGCCCTTTATACTTGCTAACACTTCTTGATCTTCAGCAAAATGATGAACAAAAATGGTGTCTACTTATTATTTTAATTTGTTTTCCTTTAGTTATGAAAAATTTTGGCAATCCTTTATACATATTCGCTGGCTATTTGTGCATGTCTGTGCATGAGTGAAATTTTTTATGAACTGCTTTTTTATGCCCTTTCACATTGGGCAATAGTTTTTTTTTTCTTGCAGACTGGTAATAGTTCCTTAAATATTAAAGGAATTAGCTCTTTTCCCTATTTTGCAAATCAGATTTTCATGTCCTATATTTTTGGGGGGTTATGATTCTGTTACACGGAGTATTTATGTACATATAGTTAATAGTCTAGAGGTGCCTGGATGGTTCAATCAGTTGAGCATGTGAATCTTGATCTCAGGATTGCGAGTCTGAGTCACCCCACGTCGGCTGTAGAGATTACTTAAAAATAAAATCTTAAAAAGACATAATCTATATTTCGGTAGTTTGTAGTTTTAGATAAAATATGTTAAGAGCTTCTCAACTCAAGAATGTTTTTAACGGCATCTTTCTCTTTATATTTGAGGTTTCCCACTTCATTTTATTTTTTTATTTTTTTTCCCACTTCATTTTAAATCTTTGTTCCATCTAGAATTTATCTTGATGTGAAAAATAGCATGGGGATTTATCTTTGAGTGCGCTGCTCACTCCAAATGGCTAGTCTGTTGTCCAAGAAAATCTATTCAGTAAACCATCTTTCCTTCACTGTTGAAATCCTATAATAATCCTTTTGTTCAATGTACATTTGGGCCTATTTGGAAGATTTTTATTATGTTCCATTAATTTGTTAGTCTTTTCCTGCTGCAGTAGCACATGGTTTTTACTACTGTATCCTTGTAATGCATTTTAATATCTGATGGTGCTAGTCTCCTCGCATGTCCTCCTGTTGTTCATAATGGGTCTTACCATTTCCTCATGCTTATTTTCCAGATGGGTTTTGGTGTTACATATTCAAGTTCCAAGGTGAAATATTACATTAATGTATTTGTTGGGGTTACTGTAAATATTTAGATTAATACAATTCCTTTTTAAACCATTTACACCTTCTTAAACAAGAAGAAAGTATGTCTTTTTATTTACTGTGGTCTTCTTCTATGCATATCAGTGGAGTATTACACTTTTTTTTTCATATATGTTTGCACATATCTTAAGTTTGTTTCTGGGAAATTAATCCTTATTACTTTTACCAATGAGATATGTTCTTACATTAAACTTATATTAATATATAAGCGTTATTGAATTTTTATTAACAATTCTAGCCAATCATCTTATAAATTATCTTAACTTCTAATAATTTAAATAATTTCTCTGAATTTTTAATGACATAGTCATTTTACCTGTTGATAATGATTTTCCATATTTCCTTTTTTCATGTATCTCATTTTCTTCTCTAAATACAATGGCTAATACTTCCAGAAAATATTAAATAATAGTCAATATGATGTGTTCCTTTCTTGTTCTTTTTCATAATGGAAAATCTTCTATTATTTCAAAATACCATTCTTTTGTTTGACATAGGGTAAAGGAAGTATCCAAGTATTTCATATTTTACTAAGCACCAAAAAACTCAGGTATAGACAAATTTTATCATTTTTCTATTTTGGTGTTTATAGAGATAATCACTTGCTGAGTCTTTTCCCCGTGATTCAGCAAAATATTGAATAGTATTAATTCATGCTTAATCTTGAACGGTTCTTTCCTTTCTAGGTGAAAAAAAATCTACTAGGTCATAATGTGTTAATAATATGTTAATTCATGTGAAGGTGGACTCTATCTGCTAAGAATGTAGGGTACTTAAATCAATATTCAGAGCTGGGATATGTCTGCATTTTTCTATTTTTGTCCTAATTACTTGGTTTGAGACAATATTGTCTTTTTTCCAACCACTCCCCTGCCTGCTCAATATACTCAAACACACATACACTGTTTTCAAAGTAGATAGTTAATGGATGGTCTAATATTTTCCCCCAAACAACCACCTTTCATTTTTATTTATTAATTCTACTGTGTTTCTGTTTCCAAAATCATTAATTTTGATTTTTACTTATTAATTCCCACCTTTTGGCTTCCTTTATTTTATTTTTCATTTTTTGAACATTTTAGTTGAATAATTAATTCATTTATTTTCATGCTTTTTAAATACGGTAATGTGTATACAGCTACGAATTGTTCCCTGAGCATAATTATAACTTTATTACAATAAGGCCCTATCTATGCATTTTCATTATTGCTATTTGCCAGATATTCAGCACTTTTAGCTGTGCTTTCCCTTTTGTCTTGGGGGGTCATTCCAAGAAGAGGGTGGGATAGTGAAGATTTGGATTTTGTCCCTGTCCTTACAAACCCATTATGATTTTACTGTGATCAGAAAACATGATCTTTTTAAACCATTTACACCTTCTCATATAAGAATGAGGGATGTGTAGGAATGCCTGGGTGGCTCAGTCAGTTAAGCGTTGGACTGTTTGTTTCAGCTCAGGCCCTGATCTCATGGGTGGCGAGATAGAGCCTCACCCAGGCCGGGCTTCAGGCTCAGCGGGAAGTCTGCTTGAAGATTCTCTCCCTCCGTGCCTCCCCTCACTCTCCCCCTCTAAAATAAATAAGTAAAATCTTTTAAAAAAATAGAAATAAGAGATGTCTTTTTATTTACTATCTTCTTATGATAATGGGTTAAGTTCTACAATTTTGCTTTTTCATATAGGCCTGGTACACACCTTAGGTTTATTTCTAGGAAATTAATCTTCATTATTACTTTCATAACAGATATTTTCTTACACTGAATTTATATTAACATAATTACGAGTATTACTGGATTTTACTATCAACTCTGACCAATTATCTTATAGATTATCTTACCCTTAATAATTTAAGTCATTTCTCTAAGTTTTTAATAATATAATGACTTTTCTACCTCTCGATCAATTATTAATGTCATAAGAGCAAACAAATACAAGATTGAGATATGCAAATGCTCAATGGACACTTGTAAAGAATGGGTGTTTGCTGTTCTCTGGTACAGAATTAATAATATCTGCCTCATTGGTTAGGCTATTTATCTCATCTCTTTTCTTCTACTTGACGTGTTTTCTTAAGCTGAGAGTTCAATTAAAAAGCCCGACTGACGTTGCTTTATGTGATTTTGACATTTCCTACATTTTTTCCCTTAATATCAATGCTGTGGTATAAGGAACATTAAAAGCCATGATTTTGAGATCCTTATTGTTGCATCATTAGAAAACCCCCTTTCTTTGTCTTATTTAGTTCTATACCCCCAGTTTTAATTTTATTTCATGCTCCCAACTTAATCTCTAGTATATCTTTGCTTGAATAGTATGTTTTTATTCATACTGTAATCTTTCAAAGGTACTTGTTCTACTTCTAACTCCGTGTTGTTTTTATGAATCAATATGATGATCTTTTTGAATAATTTTGTGGGTTTGGGTTTATCCCATTGTAATTAAATAATATATGTGGGTTTTTATTTCAGGTCTATCATTTTATTTTATGTTAACTTCGTATTTTTGTGCCCATGAGATTTTCTATGTTTTGCTTTTTGGACATGTGATTCATTTTGTATTTCTTGTTTCCTCTGAAAAGTTGGAAGTTTCTCTGAAAAACATTTTTTTTAAAAACACCCTATTTGGTAACATTTATAGCCAGTAATAATATGCCTAAATATGTTTTTCTCAATTTAACAAGTATAAGTAGTATTTTTAGAATCCTCCCACCACAGTGAAAAATAAGAAAAATTAGCTCACACGTATGCACACACAGACACACACTTCTTTACACCTCCCATGTTTCTGCTTCAGTTTTTGTTAGTTCCATTTTCATATATATTTTCATGGTTTATAGCAGCTACATTTTGCACTGCAACCCAAATGCTCACAATTCTTTAAACTTAGTTCTACATTTAAATAAAGTAAGTGCATAAGAACTTTGCTTCCATAGTTCCTCCCGTCTATGCATTTTATTTTGCTTCATTTCTTGGTTGACTGGATTTTATGACCATGTCTTTTTTCAAGAAAGGCTCATGGGTGACATTTCCTCAGAGTTCTACCATGTATAAAAATGGCTTTCGGGTGCGTTTATGCTTGAACACCAATTTGGCATGGTATAAAATTCTTGGGTCACACTTCCCTTCCCTTGGACCAGAGCAGGCATCGCTTGCACACATTGCTCCACTGAATGTTGCCTAGACAGGAACAGAAGCCAGTGTGTCCCCCACTCCCTTCTCTGTAGGAGATCCCGTGGGGGGCAAATGCCTTCAGGAGTCTTTTAGTTAATCTTTGACAATGAAGAACTGACATAGCTATGTCTCACATTAGATATTATTTTGCTTGCCTGGATTTGTTAATCAGCTTCCTCAAGACTAGTTGTACCCTCTCACTTTGCACATGTAGGTGTTTCTTTAACTCCATCTTTTTTCTGTCCCGTTATAAGAATATTGGTGTATTTTTTGGTCTAATTTGTTCTCTTTTTTAGGGACATAAATTATCCATATGTTTGTTCTCTTCTAGAATATGTAACTACATTTTTCTTTCTGATCATTTTTATTCTTCATTCTTTTTCATGTTGTTTTATATTATTTTTCTAAATCTGTCTCCATAGCACTTTGGTGTTCAGTGAAATCTTAACTCTCTCTTCTCTCTGTTTCTGTCTCTCTTTCTCTCTCTCTCTCTTTTTTCTTTTCATGATGGTTTCTATAATGAAATTGTAGTTATTTGTTTATTCTTTTTTAAATTATATTTTATAACTTCTTCCTTGGGGTCATTCCTCTCCTTAGTGATCAATGTCTCTGTTTCTGCAAGAATAAGTCTCTTGTGTTTCCCTGGAATCCCTGTATGATTATGGTTTACTAGGTGATGATATAGACCTGTTTACCTTGATGCGGCTAACTGTGCTGTGTGAGAAATCACAGAGATGATCCAGCAGCAAACCTGTGTTTCAAAAAGGTATGCAGGAAATGAATTCAGACAAGACCCCTGCAAAAAGCATGGTTGCAGTGACTTAAGAATCAGGTCAAGGAGGAGTTTTCAACAAGACTATCTTCCAGACTTCTAGTACGTGAAGACTTTCTGTACCCTAACTCTGTGTAATTGCTTATTCAGTCATCATGGGGAAAACCATCTCTTTCCTTACATTGTCACCTTACCAGCTACCTGCTACACCCCTGACTAGAGCAAAAGTGTGTGCTCCATGAGTATCTGCTGAAGCTCTGCCAGCTTCTCATTATGACACCAGAATAGTTGAAGCTATGGAAGGATGCCTAAGCACTACACACCCTTTAGAATAGCTGCTACAAAATGCTGGTAATACCAAATGCTGCTGGTAAGACTATGCAGCAGTGGGAACTCCCTCTTGCCTCTGCTAAGAATGCCCACGGTAAAAGCCACTTTAGAAGACAGTTTGGTGGTTTCTGACAAACCAAATATAGTCTTACCACGCGATCGAACATTTGTACACCTAGGTTTTTTCTCAACTGCTTTGGAAATGTCTCCATGTAAAATCTGCATGTGAATGTTTATAGCAGCTGTATTGTAAATCACCAAAACCATTTCAGATGTCCTTCAATAGGTGAATGCAACAAATCAGTAGGTGAATGCATAAACAAGCTGTGGCATACCAATAAAATGGAGCATTTAAAAGAAATAAGCTATATGGGGAGGTGGGAGGGAGGATGAGTGAAATAGATGAGGTGATGAAGAGTACACTTAATATGACGAGCACTGAGTAATGTATAGAATTGTTGAATCACTGTATGGTACGCCTGATACTAATATAACACCATCTACTATACTGGAATTAAAGTTTTTTTTTTTTTTAAAGAAATAAGCTGTTAAGCCATCAAAGACACAGACTACCCTTAAACACATACTGTTAAATAAAAAAAATCCAGTCTCAAAAGGCTACATACTGTATGATTTCAATTATATGCCACTCTGGAAAAGGCAAAACTATAGAATCAGCAAAATATTAGTAGTTTCTAGGGGGAGAGCGAAAGATGGAGGGTTGAGTAAATAAAGCACAGAGGATTTTTAGAAAGGTGAGTCTCTGCTGTACTGTAATGTAATGGTGGACACGTGGCATGATACGTCAGCCACACCCATGGAACCGCATAGCACGAAGAGCAAACTGCAATAGATGCAAATTTAAAAAAAATCATTTAGGAGGCTAGAGGGTCCCAGGGAGGAAGGCACACTGTCACCAGAGGATCTAACTATATTATAAATGTGTAAAGCAGCCTCAGTGTAGGTGGTGGAGGGGAGTGAAATGTGGACCTGAGTAACGTGGAAATGAATAGTGACTGTAAGACATAAGGCAAAGAAACTGCACATGAATACTGTACTCTAGTTGATAAAGTTGGTTCCCATGGGTACACAGGTTAATAATTCTGATATTTCTAAGCAGGAAGAACAGACTCTGGACATGCTGATGCACAGAGGCTCCATTTCAGCTCTGCTCCCAGAAAATAAGCCACAATATTCTCAGACTCCATTTCCTCTCCATGGACACACAGTAAGACTTGGCAGGAGGCTGAAACCACGCAGCTGATTCTGGGAAATTTAGGATCGGCTAAAGGGATACACAGCATGGCCAGGATTGGCTCCTAAAATCTTCAGTCAGATCCTCCCTTTCTTCTTCCACAGAGACCCCCACATCTTTATTTATTTATTTTTAAGATTTTATTTATTCATTTGAGAGAAAGAATAGGAGAGCAAGAGAGCACAAGCAGGGGGAGCAGCAGAGGGAGAGGGAGAAGCAGGCTCCCTGCTGAACAGGGAGCCCAATGTGGGGCTCCATCCTGGGACCCTAGGATCATGACCTGAGCTGAAGGCAGATGCTTAACCAGCTGAGCCACCCAGGTGCCCCGGAGGCTACATCTTTAGAACAGATGCATTACGGAAAGAAAGAAGTCTGAATTTTAAGTTACTACCTTAGAGCAGAGCCTCCAAGAGGAACCACCCCATCCACATTAGAGGATCATATGAAAGATAAATAGAATTGTATTATGTAACGACACTGAAGTCTGGGATCATTACAGTCAGTGCAACCTTCCTAAATGTTGTTCATCAAGGCATTATTCCATCAATATTAAAATATCTGAGCTCAGATTTTGGCTTTAGATAAAGTTAGGACAAGAGAAAGGAAAAATGACTGCCACTTGCCTCATTGGGGCCTGGACAAGTAGAATGACATCTTGTTTAAAATGGCACCTTTTACTTCCTGAAAGGCCAACTGAAGCATATATTAAATAAAAACCCACCTGTACCATATGCATCGAGTGCTTGAACAGTAAGGATCATGAGAGGAAGGTGCTATTAATTGGAAATTATATTAATAAAAAGAAAAGGCTCTGAGGTATTATAAAACACTTTTTTTTTCTCATTTATTCTCCTCCTCAGCTGTATATGTTGATCATTTTACGGAAAACTGAGGTTTACAGAGGTTAAGCATAAAATTAAAGGCCATCCATTTAATTAGTAACAGAATCCGGGCTCAAAATTTAAAATGTCTAACCACTAATCCGGTACTTTTTTTAATACAGTGCACTTTCTCTGAGCCTAAAAAGATGTATCAGGCTCAAGGAGCATTATCTGGTCAGTTCAAGCCCATGTTTCTCTCAAGAACCAAAGGTTGAATTTCAAGAATGACCAGCAAACACTAGGGACTCTTTAGAGTGCCTGCTGCATTGGGGGGACAGGTATTTGAGACAACCGAGGTGCAATCAGGTGGTGCAGATGGGGCTCAGGGCAGGAGCTTTGCATTGTCTAGCTGGGTTTGAATGTTACCTCTGTCATGTATCAGCTATAGGAACCTGAGCACTCTGGAGGCTTCTGAACATCTGGCTGGAAAATGCATGGAATACTCTCTGGCACGCATGAGATAATGGATATACTAGCAGAAGCTATCCTGGTAACCAGTAGCACTTGGTGGAGTGCTATTGGAGGTAGTTAGTTTATGGCTTGTTTGATACTGAGTAGTCACGTGGTCTGCTGTGCTCAGTGTGAACCTCCTCCCTTTGACCATGACACCTACCAGCACCTGGAGAGCACACACACGGGCAGCATCGACGTACCTTCCTCACCTGCCACAGTCCTGCCAACAGAATAATAGCTGATTTTTAGATTTTTTTAAACAAATAATAGAGTTTTCTGAAATAAGATAAGAAGCAGTCTTGGCTTGATGTGGGAAACAAAGGTGAATGAAAATTTAAATCTCCATACCACTTACAGCCCCTTAACAAGTCCTTGTAACAGGCCAAGTGACCTTCCTCTAGGAACTCAGCTGCTTTGATGTTACTTACTGCGTTGCTAAGGGCAAGAGGCAATCTTAGCCTGACCCCCAGGATCCTGTAAGTCAACTTTAATATGTAAAAGTTCCTTGGGAAACTTCTTTTATCTCCATGCCTCTCCCAAATACACACAGGCAATCATCTCCCCAAACATATGACCCACAGATATACATCTGAAGGATCTCATGACTGAGGTTTTATTAGACAGGAATAAATGACTTTTCCCAACAATAGCTAGCCCCCCCCCCCCCAAGGTCCTGAAAATCTTGTTTCCAAAATACACAGGAGCCTTACACTGTCCCTGACCTGCTCCCAACTTGAAAGTATATACTGGGCCCCTTCTCATGACCCTGTTGAAGCTCTTTCTGCCCACAGGTCCTGTCCCCCTGCTTTAATAAAATTACCTTTTTGCACCAAAGACGTCTCAAGGATTCTTTCTTGGCCATCAGCTTTGAACCCTAATGTCTTTCCTACATCAGGCTCACTTCATATTCTAAACTGATTTAAGGACCAAGTCACCTCCAACAGGGTGACATGAAGATAAATTTTGGCCTTCACGTGAGCCAGCTTCTCACTCTCCCCACCAAGTCCTTTTATTCGAAAATGCTGGGTATGATTCAATTCTATTCCATGTAAACTATTTGGAGGGAAAGATCTGTTAAATATTAGAAAATGTTGATTTACATTTTTTATGTTGATAAAAATAAGAAATCATTACCGAAAATGCTTATAAACATGAAGTTGGAAATAAAAATCACCTTTAATCCTACCAACCATAAATATGCTATTTCATTTTAAGATGCTTTCATTGTATTTTTAATGCATACACACATATGTTTGTGTGTAGGTACAATATGTCTATAATATATTTAGCATTATGGAGGGGGGTGGATTTAGTGACTATTTTAGAAAGATACATAAGCCTTAAATTTACAGATTAACAAATTAAAGAAAAAGTTCACTAAATAGGAAGTTATTCTTTGAAGAACCAGTCTTTAGCTTTAATGAACAAACACAAAGGAAATTGTTTATATGTTGATGGCCCTCTGGAATCCCTTGAAGATGTTCGGGAATACTGCCTTTGAAACAGGTGAAACTTCTCCCCTGCATTCTTATTACCACTATTAATTTATTTCGAAAATCTTTTTACTTCTAGATAACACAAAGTTATGTTTTAGTCTGGCCTGAATTAGTGGAGTCTGAATTAATGAGATTTGCCTGTATTTAATTCAGCTTCTTTAAGCATGTGTTCCTCCTGGTAAAATCACCTCGGGATGCAAGAACAAAACGGTAACACTTAAAATATGCAACAGCAGAGCACCAGCTCTGAGCAGACCTTAAGAAATCAATGAGACACCATTAAGGCTTTAAATCTTGCCTTGTAACCAGGAGGTGAGTGGATTGTGTTTCAGCATGGATAAGCAATTCCAGGGCACAGGCTTGCCATAGAAAGTACCCTACAGGCTCTAGGTCTCTGGAGGTAAAATTTGGGCTCCGTCAGCAAGAGCCTTGCAGCAAAATATGCTAAGGCAGGCTGCAAGGCAGGCCTAGTGCAAATCTGAACGGCACTAGAATTTGGTAGATTGAGCACCAGGCTAGTGGTCAGTGGAGCAGGTGATCCAAAATATCATTGTTGGTGAGGGATCCAGATTCTACTGACAGGAGCCAAACCACAAGTGAGTGTTGGGAATAGTTGGGTAGTGGAGCAAAAGAGGCAAGCAAAGGCCAGAGAGAGGAAGGGGAGGTGATGGGAAGGGAGAAGAGCAGTGTTTTTGCGGTGTACAAAAGAGGGGATTGACCCAGAGGTGGACCACTCCCTCATCTGTGCCTCAATGTCTTCTGCAAATACTCCTATCATTATTCTTGAGATACATAAGTGCACTATTTGTGAGGATGCTCCACTTCCTAAAACTGAGAGTAAATCCTTAGAGGCAAAGACTGTTGTCATACCCCCCAAAATAGAACAGCATCTAATACATAGCTGATGCTGAACAATTGTTCATTACGTGAACAAAGGGAGGAACGAAGCCGAGACACAGAACCCCCGTGTCTCAGAACCACTTTATCAGTCCATAAAAGGAGGGAGAGATGAAATAGGCCTAAGAAGCGGTGACACAGCCAGGTCTGAATAACTGGCTGTATTCTGATATGATGTGAAGCAAGTTGCACACAAAGGTTTATGCTTAGCTTAAGTATCAGGTACAGGCTTCAGGAAACAGTCCTGGGTCTGAAGGGAGGGGAATTGTTTTCCTTAAATAGGTGATGTTAATTAAGTTCAATGAAGGTTACTTAAGGTTTTTTGCATTTTAAATATCTTCAGTACCTTACACCTTTGAGACCTTGAGAGTTGTAAGTCAACAATAAAAAGCACAGTGTTTGCCATGAAGTCAATGTAGAATGATGTCTGGGGATGTGTCCTGGGCTCTGTGACCACTGGGATTGCTAGTCCTGAGAGCATCACTTACATTTTGCAGATTAAAAAAAAAAAATTCTTTCTCCTGGCTCACTGATTCCAGGAAAAAGAAAGGACATCCTTTAATTGGAAGCAAACTTCAGGCTACTCTTCACCTCCTTACTCAGTCTTCACATGGAATATTCCAATAGTTGTGTTTGGAAGAGCAAATGATCTTTCTTCTCTGAAATCTGCCTGCTTGTAAAGTAGTTCTCTGGTCTTCCCCCCAACAGACCATATGCTTGGGATGGAAGCTTTATTTTCAAGGAGAGAAAACTCTGGTTCTCCAATGCTCTCTGCTGTTGAGTGAGTATATCTGTAAATCTGGGATGTGGTATTAGGGAGTAAGCTGTGGTGCCCACCCGAACCTCTCCTTTATCCATGTGTTGGTAATACTCAGATTTTTCAATTGCTTAAATTCTCTGAATCTCTACTGGTATAGAATGCAGGTGATTTTGGGTCCTCTAAAACATCATCAAAAAAGGCACTTGTCCTCACAGAGCCTAGGATCCATTGTTTTAAGGCAACGTATGTGCCAATGCAGGTGCCCTCTGAATTGTGATAAGGAATAAATAAGATGATGAGTTGAAAAGTGATGGTTCTTTCAGGGTTGTCCAAGACCACTCTGAGGCTCCATGTTTCCCTAGAAAAACTCACAGGACTCAGAAGTTATTATACTCACTGTTGGACTTTATTATATAGCTAAAGCACACTGATTAACATCACCAAAGGGAAAAAGTGAGTAGAGTGAAGCCCAAGAGAAACCAAATGCAAGCTTCCAGGTGTCTGCTCCCTGTGGAGTTCGTGGATACCCTTAATTCTTTCAGCAATGATGTGTGACAACACATGTGAAGTGTTGCCACCCAAGGAAGCTCACTTAAGCTTGATGTCCAGGGATTTTCTTGGAGGTCAGTTATGTGGGCGTGCAGTATCTATGTGATTGACCTCAGCTACTCTGACTTTACATCCGTAGAGCAAAAACAGACATTCACTGTAAATCACATTCATTAGCATGAACTGTCTGGTCAAACTGGTGCAGCATGGCTCAAGGCCCCTAGGTAGACATGAACACACTTATCAGCTGGAATTCCAAAAGCTCAGAGCTCATCTCCTAAGAGTTGGCCAAGAGCCAATCCTTGAAGGAAGGCCTTTCTTAGAATGTGCGTGATTCCAGCAACCCAGGTCTGCTAAGTCAATCCGTTCTCACATGATGGTCAATCACACAATACTCTACTCATCTGTAGGGTTAGTTCTCTGAATACAGTGGTAAAGTACCAATAAGAATGAGGTCATATTTCACCTAGAAGACTGCTACACTAAAGAATATTGTGAAAGCTTTTTGACTGGGAAGGACCCATTGTTTCCTTTACAGGCATCAAGGCATTTAAGTACAGTACAAAACACAAAACACATGCTCAAGATTTGCTAGATGAAAGAAAAAATGAACGATTTTATTTTTTATTTATTTATTATTTTTTTTAAATGAACGATTTTAATAATATGAATGTATTCAACAGAGCTGATGTGAATGAATCCTGCTCTTCCAAAGCCCCACAGCTAGAGACATTTTCTAAGGCTCACTTTCTTCTGTGAAATGAGGATGACTATGCCTATCTTTTTTCAGTCTTTTGGAGAATTAGAAATATGAACCTTCAGCTCAGTGCCGGGCATACAAGTAATAAAATGGCCCTGCTTCATGAGGCACAGTCAGAAGTCAATCCATCCTAGGGAGGCCGATTGTTTACCTATGACTTTATCCCTCATGTGCTAAACTGGTATTAAAACAAACCAGGGATCAAGGGAGATTTATTTCAAGGATGCAAAGATGATTCAGCACCCACCAATCAGGCAATGTGAGATACTACATTAACAAAATGAAGGATAAAAATAATATGATGAGCTCAATAGATGCAGGAAAAGCATTTAACAAAATTCAACATCGCTTTATGATAAAATCTCTCAACAAAGTAGGCATAGAGGAAATGTATCTCAACATAAGAAAGACAACATATGACAAGCCCACAGCTAACATCACACTCAATGGTAAAAAGGTGAAATCCTTTCCTCTAAGATCAGGAACAAGACAAGGACACCCACCCTTACCACTTTTATTTAACCTAGTACTGGAAGTCATAGCCAGAGCAGTTAGGCAAGAGAAAGAAACAAAATTCATCCAAATTGGAAAAGAAGTAGAACTATGACTATTTGCACATAACACAATATTATAGGTAGAAAACCCTAAAATCTTCCTCAAATAACTTAGAATTAGTAAACAAATTTCACAAGGTTATAGAATACAAAATTAATTCACAAAAATCTGTTATATTTCTATAGACCAACAATGAACTATCAGAAAGAGAAATGAAGAAAACAATTCTGTCAGAAATAATAAAATACCAAGGAATAAATTTAACCAAAGAGGTAAAAGACCTGTATATTGAAAACTACAAAACATTAAGAAAAGAAATTAAAGAAGACACAAATAAATAGAAAGATATTCTGTGCTCATGGATTAGAAGAATCAATATTGTTCAATTGTCCACAGTATCCAAAGCAATGTTCAGATTAGATGTCATCCCTATCAAAATTCCAGTGAAATAAAAATAGTCCTAAAATTTGTATGGAACCACAAAAAAAAAAAACAAAAAAAAACAAAAACAAAAAAAAAAACAAACCCTGAATAGCCAAAGAAGTCTTGAAAAAGAACAAAGCCAGAGATCACACTACCTGATTTGAAACTATATTACAAATTTTAACATTTAAAATAATATGATATTGGTATGAAAACAAACACATTGATCAGTGGAACAGCATAGAGAGTCGAGAAATAAACCCAGATTAATTTAGGTTAATTTACAAAAAAAGACCAGAGAATATACAATGAGGAAAGAACAGTTTCTTCCAAAATGGTATTGTGAAAACTGGACAGCCACATGCAAAAGAATAAAACTCAACCACCGTCTTACACCATACACAAAAATTAACTCCAGATGGATTAAAAACTTTTAAGAATGAAATCCCCCATAAAAATTTTAGAAGGAAACATAAGTGGTAAAATCCTTGACATAGGTCTTGGCAAGGATTTTTTTTAATGTGTTTTAGGTTTTTTAAAAACTAAACTATAAAGAAACAAAAACAAAAATAAATAAGCGAGAATACATCATACTAAGAAAACTTCCAGACAGCAAAAGGAAATGATTAACAAAATGAAAAGGAACCTCCTACATAGGATAAGATAGTTGCAAGTCATATATCTAATAAAGGGCTTATATTCAAAATATACAAAGAACTACAACTCAATACCAAAAAACAAATAATCATATTACAGCGGGCAAAAGATCTGAATAGATATTTTTCCAAAGAAGACATACAGATGGCCATTGGGTAATGAAAGGATGCTCAACATCACCCATCATCAGGGAAATGCAAATCAAAACCACAAAGAAATACCACCTCCCACCTGATAAAATGGCTAATATCAAAAAGTCAAGAAATAACAAGTGATGGCAAGGATGTGGAGAAAAGGGAAACTTATACCCTGTTGGTGGGAATATAAATTGGTTCAGCCACTATGGCAAAGCAGGACTGGGGTTCTTCAAAAAGTTAAAAATGGAACTATCATATGATTTATCAATTCCAACTCCGGGGTATTTATCTGAAGAAAAAACTTATTCAAAAAGACATATATACCTCATGTGTATTAAAGCATTATTCACAGTAGCCAAGATATGCAGACAACCAAAGTGCCCATCTATGGAAGAATGAATAAAGAAACTTGATAGATAGATGATAGGTAGATAGATAGATAAATAGATAGATAGATAGATAGATAGATAGATGATAGATACACACGATGGAATATTTTTCAGTCATAAAATGAGTGAACTCTTGCCATTTGTGACAACATGGATGATGGTGGACCTTAAGGGCTTTATACTATGTGAACTCAGTCAGATAGAAAAGGCAGATACTGTATAATCTCTCTAATATGTGGAATCATAAACAAACACACACACAAACAAGAACAGGAAAAAAAAAAAAAAAACAGTAAGCAAAAAACCAAACTCATAGATAGAAACAGAGAACAGATCAATGGTTGCCAGAGGTCGGGAGCTGAGAATGGAAGGAATCGGTGAAGTTCTTTATTGTTGTTGCTGTTGTCTTCTTACTCTCAATAAACTGTTTAATTTTAAAAAGGAAAGAAACAAGGAAATGTTTAAATGAGGGTATCGTCATGCCAGACCTTTGCTCTGTCAACCATGAGAAATGTGTCATGATTCAAGTATGAGCATCTTCTAATGCAACAAGATTCCTGCTTCCTACACTCAGCATGTGTCCATTCCCGTTGCTTCTTATCAGATGTCTGAAAAGCACACATCAAGGCTTCAGAAATATTTTTAATCAGCTTATTAGAGAGTTCCATGTACAATGAAGCCGTTATATGGCAGCAAATGCTAGCTTCTGTGAAGGGTTCCTTGCAACGTGACAGATTGAGGTCAGTGTCATTAACGAACATCCAGATTGATGTTGCCAGCTTGATGATCACAGAGGATGGCAAATTCCTTTCACAAGGGGACAGAGGAAAAGAGGATTTGTCATACTAGATCACTCTGCATCCATTGGTGTGGCCCGGGCAATCCTGAGCTAGATGCTTCTGGAGAAAGAATGTTAAATATCTACAGAGGCTTTGAGCGGAGCACTGGAATGCAAGTCAGTTGTTCTCATTCCCTCCTTGTATGATGGACGGAATGTGTATGCGTCCTCCACCCTAATTTAAATCTTGAACCCCTGCATAACTTAATGGTGGTATCTAGAGGCGAGGTCTTTGAGAGGTAATTAGGATTAGGTGAGGTCAGGAGGTGGAGCCCCCCCTCCCATGGGGCTGGGGTCCTTATACAAACAGGAAGAGTCTAGAGTTCTCACTTTCCTCCACACAAAGACACAACAAGAAGCCATCTATAAGCCAGGAAGGCCTTCACCAGGAACTCAATCACTGGCCTCTACTTCTCAGACTTCTTGGCCTCTAGAACTCTGAGAAATAAATGCTATTGAAGCCACTGATTTTAAGATATTTTGTTTCAGAAGCCCAAACTGATTAGGACACCTCGTGTCTGCCAATGACATAGGGTCACTATGTGACTTTGGCTAGATCCCTTTTACTGTTCAGGGTGTTTGTACAGCTCTGGAATCAAGTAAATAGCACTTGGGTAGTTCAGTTTTTTCATTCAACAAATACTAAGGCCAACATCACTGGTGCCAGGTGCTGTGCTAGTACTAGGGTTGCAACAGAAATCAAGAAATAAATGCCCCTTATGCTAATACTGTGGCTTTATAGCCATTCTTCCTACTAGATATAATGGATATTAGTTTACTCTAACAAAACAGATGCTAGAAATGTTCTATTTCTTTCTTTTTAAATTGTATGTTTCTGAGTTGTTACCTGGATGGCCATCACACTCATTAATGAAGTCCCCTCCAATCCTCTCTCGAATACTGCATTCGTCGTGCACACGTATCGTCCCAGGAAAGTGAGGCAGAGGTGTGGTCCCTGGTCTCCACTGACCACTACCTTGCAGCTATCATCTGGAGATGCTGTGGAGGGCTTCTGCTGACTTCTTCTCCAGAGGGTCATACTGAGGTCACTCAAAAGAGCTGAGGGTCTTCGCAAGGTGTCCTGGATACTTCCCTCAAGGCCGCACTCTGTGTTTCCACTTTCCGAGGCATTTATACCAGCTTATTGCCAGCCATTGCAATAAAGCATTGCATTCAGCATTGAATCACTGGCCTCTACATCACTGCATCAAAGATCCAGGTCCTATGGGGAAGCAAGGTGCAGTCTCCTCGCGGGAAATCCAAGCCCCCAGAGCATCTCCTAATGAAGCGGTTCTCTCTGTTTCTCTCTCTCCTACCTCCACAGTCACTGCAGCCTGACTCTATATTAGTCTGCTCGGGTTGCCACAGACTAAGCAGCTTAAGCCACAGAAATTCTCAGTTTCAGAGGCTACAAGTCCACGATCAAGGTGTTGGCAGACTTGGTTTCTTCTTAGGCCTCTTTCCTTGGTCAGCCAAGGGCCAATTTCTCGGTTTGTCCTCAAAAGCTCTTTCCTCTGTGACCACACATCACTGATGTCTCTTTGTGTGCCCGGATTTCTTCTTATAATGACCTCGGTCAGACTGGATTATTAGGGCCCACCCTACGAGCCTCATTTTAGCTTATTTCTTTAAAGGTTCTGTTTCCAAATACAGTCACATTTTGAGGGACCAGGAGTTAGAATTTCAACATATGAATTTGAAGGGACACAGTCATTAGCATTATCAACTACTGCGCACGATGCCATTCTTCTAGACTAAGGTGAGAAGGTACCCATGGGGTCGTGCGATGCGGCCATTCTGCTGACCTCCCTGGACGGAGTCATTTATAGGCTGGTCTCTGAAACCAAAGAGGACGCTGGCCTTTTGTAAAGATTGAGATAGCCCTCAAAGAACACGTGCTGCCCCTTGTGAGTGGTATGTGTGAATACACAAAAAGGAGAGTCACGGTGGGTGGTGGAGACTTGCTCACTTACTATGAGCCTGTACTCCAGAAAATGAGACACAGTTAATCTCTCAGAGGATATTCTGCTTCATTAATGACAATTAATAATAATAGCTAATGTTTATCTTGTGTTTATTATGTACCTGGTGCTTTATATGTATAATCTCCTTTAATCCTTCCATCTTAGGAAGTCATTGTAAGGATCAAAACCAGAAATGTGAGGAGATAATGCACTTTCAGAGGAATAGTGAAGAGGAGTGTTTATTTTCTTCCTACTATGTGCAAGGTGTTAGGTTTGTTCTCCCCATAGACTCTTTCAATCTTCCTATCAGTCCTCATGAAGTGGGTGTGAATATCTTCACGTAAGGATGATGAAACCATGCTCAGAGAGATGAGCTAACTTGCCAAAGATCACACAGCTGAATCTTGATAAAGGCCAGGGTTCACCCTCAGGGGAGGTCGACTCCCGAGTTTGGCCCCTTAACCACTATTTTAAAGAGGCTAGTGAGTTAGATGGATTTCTTGCCTCACCTCTAGGATGAACAGAACTTGAGATGACACATGTTCTATGGAGTGGATCAGTTCCTGGGCGTGGAGCTGGTTCGTTCAGTCACAGTTGTTGCAAGTTAATGGGGAGAAGACCACTTAGTGGATTTTACAGAGTGTTGACAGGGTGAAGACAATAGTGGGTGATGGAGAGGTAGTCCAGTTAAACAGCACCGGGGCGGGGGGGCAAGCTCTGTGACCTTAAAATAGGCAGAATCAGGAGAGGAGGTAGATGAGGTCAGGTTTAAGAGCAAGACTCTACATGTTAGGGAAGGGGTGGCAATATGGACAAAAAAAAAAATGCATGCAAGATCTCTTCTTAGAAAATTAGGCAGAAGAGCGCACCAGGAACTCCAGAGACTAGACCAGGGACCCAAGCCCTGGGATGGGAGCATAGAGAGGAATAGCAGAAGGGCTGACGGTATGCGACGACCCTGGTCATCCGTTGCCATGCTATACAAGTTCTGGAAACGGCTGCCAGTTGATCTTAGGATACAGCCCAGTTGCAAGACTCTTCCTTATATGGCCACATAATACCCTGCATCTGCTCCTATTCTTCCTAATTCCCACCCCCATTCTCTTCTCTCTCTGTCTCCCCATCTTCTCCCCCCCATCTCCTCTCTCTCTCTCTCCCTCCCTCTCCCTCCCTCTCCCTCTCCCTCTCCCTCTCCCTCCTCCTCCCCCACTCCACTCTGTCTCTCCCTCTCCCCTTTCTTCCCTCACTGAACTGGACCATTGCATGAACTGTTACTCCACATGGAACAATTTTCCTTTCCTCTCTTTATTGAACTCTGGCTTATCATTCACGACTCCTATTAAACATCACAGCTTCTGGTGCTTTCTGTGACCTTCCCTTTTCTCTGGTCAATTATAGGTTAGGGGTCCTTGCTGTATATTCCCCCAGCATCTTATACTTGCCCTCCTTAGCATGTATCACACTTAAAAATGAATGCCTATCTTCCTTTCCAACTGCCAAGCTTCAAAAAAATATCTGTTGAAGGAAAGAATACAGAGTTGAACTCTAACACCTTCAATCTCTACTGAGTAAGGACAATATTTTCTCCAGATCTTACTTTGAGATTGAATTTGTGGGTGGTAATCAAGAGGCTGCAGCTGTTGGGAGAGGTGGCCTACATGAGCCAGGAACTGGGCATGTCCTGCTGGCCTCAATTGCCACATCAACATTCAGTGAAGCAGACTCACCAAGTCCTTGGCTTGGCAAACCTTCCTTAGCACATCGAATTTCTGCGCCATTTGAAAGAAAAAAAAGAAAATTCACTATTTTCCCACTAATTTAGACTGAGTATTTTCCCGGATGCCTGCCTTCTGCTCACCCTAACCTCTCACAAGACTCTCCTCCCAAGTGCTTTCAATTTACAGGTGTCCCTTGTGCTGTAGGCGGGATTTCAAGTGAAAGTTTGGTCCTGCTCAGGATGGCGGTGGCAGCCCTTAATGCACCCACACAGAGCTCACTCTGCTGTTCCTGGGTGGGTTGCTAAGCAACATCCCTGTTTGCCTGGAAATGGGGTGAGGCTGTACCAGGCTTTGTCAGGGACAAAGCTGGGAACAGTCCCTCGGAGCTTCTTGTCTTCATTACTTCTCTTACCAGTTCAGTCTTCCTTTCTCCTTTACCCAGATTCTATTTTTATAATTTAAAGATGACATCTTCTCCCATTGCACTCTGCCCTTGTTTCGGATTTTAAATGCGTGTTGTGTTTCTATTAGTTGCCTGTGAACTTTTGGAAGACAGGGATTCGCCTAAGGCGAATCCACCCAGTTCCTGTGCAGTAGACAGTTCCAGAAGGGGCCACATAAGCAACAGGGGAAGCCAAAGGACAAAATGGGGCCCTAATTTCAAGTCTTGAGCCATGCCTGGCCCAAGGGAAGAATGAAAGCCAACTTTTAGTGAGTGTTTACTGTGTACCAGGGAGTTCTGGGGAAGGCCCTTATCTGCACTAAGGCAGGTAAGAGGTAGAAATTGGGCAAAAGAAACATTGTCATGCAACCTGATAAAGTGGGAGTTAGTATTCTCCCCACATGCTACATGAAGAAACCGGGGGTATATAGACGTTGAATAACTTTCCAAGATCACAGAGTTCATAAAGGGAACCGAGAACTGCACCTCTTCAGACCCTAGATCTCATGATGATAACCATGATGATAGCCATGATGATAACCTTATTGCTTAATTTTGTGCTAAAGGAGTAAATTACATACATATTAAATACTGGGCCATCAATAGAGGCTTCGATGCCTTCTTTTCCTTCTCTGCATGTGTGCTGAATCCCATGTCCTAAGACGTGGCTGACCTTGCAAGGTTAGATGGTGAAATAGGCCTTTATATTCCCCTTTTCCATAAATAATGCTTGAGAAAATACTTGTGGAAATGATTTTGTTTGTAATTATTTATTTATTTATGTAGATTTTATTGATTTGAGAGAGAGAGCACACACAAGCAGGGGGAGAAAGCAGAGGGAGGAGAAATAGACTCCCTGCTGAGCGGGAACCAGATCCCGGACTAGATCCCAGGACCTTGATCCTGGACTGGATCCCAGGACCCTGGGGTCATGACCTGAAGGCAGATGCTCAAACACTGAGCTACCCAGGTGCCCCTGTTTTTAAACATTTAGAACCCCTAATCCCAATGTAGATATAGTTTATTCATCCCGCCTTCCTGTCAATGAAGTCTTTGTGTCAGTGTAAGAAAATTGATTTGCACATTCTGGCCGAGGATGATAATACTGGGACAGGAGATGCAAATAGATGGAGCAAGTAGTGTGACAGCAGGAAGCTGAACAAGAACAACGGGCCCTGCTCACTGTTTCTGGAAGTCACCCTCACCACACCCCCCACCCCCCATTTATCCCTGAGCTCTCCTCCAGCTTCGATGGGTCTGGGCTGGGTTTCCAGGAGCCTGGCATCAGACTGGTTCCAGTTCCACCCGCCGTATTGAAACGTGGGAATTGGCCCAGCCAGAGATCTAAGACCTCTCTCTTCTTGTGATAGCTGTAGGGAACAGCCTGCAGTTTTCATCTCCTGCTGACCACCTGTTCATTTCAGTCCCTCGGCACCGTGCTTCCCCAGAGAAGAGCAAGGCATGAGCCAGAAGGGCTTTGCTCCAAGAGGTGGGGGCTAGACCTGAAGCCAGTAGGCGTCTCTGAAGTGCTTGAGAAGGAGTAAGACATGCATCTAGGCTCGGAGCCAGATCTTGCCCTTCCAGATAGAAGATGTGTCCTAGACAGCCCGTTCCTCCCAGGTGCCTACTGAAGTTCTGTGATTTCCGGAGTTGGCACATTTAACAGGATCTGGATACCCTTGACTCTGACTCACAGGGAAACTGAATGGTTTTGTATTAAAGGAGTAGCAAGAGTCTGGGTTTTAAGGTCTGGGCTATTCTTATAGATAACTTAGACCATTTATTTGCACTTATGGGACACACTGGGGGGCATAATTAGGAGGTCCCTTTGTGTACACTGACAAATCATAATTCCATCACTAGCTCTGTGACTACAGACAACTTATCTCACCTTCTGGAGACTCCATTTCTTCATGTGTAAACGGAAGTGAAAATGAAATCCACCTCATTGATTTGCCGTGAAGCTAAATGAGATAACTTGCATCAAATTCCTACCCTGGTGCTTGGCTGGTAAAATGAGGTCAATTGGTTTTAGCCATCATGAAGATTATTAATTTGCATACATATCTAAATTATATTTTTTATTTATGTCACTTGTGTAACGGATAGGTAGGCGTCCTCTATGTCAATCATTCTTCAAGGCTCTTTAAATGTACTTGATTCTCATAACGACCTTATTAGAAAGGACCTATTAAGAACCTCATTTTTACAGAAGAAATTGGAGCACAGAGAGGTTAAATATCTCAGGCAAGTCACACAGGTAGTAAGTGGCTGACCTCTAATCACTGCCTCCAGCTCCCTGTCTCCTGGTCTGTGTTCTCAGCCACAGCACTCACGGCCGGCTATGTTCTCACGTCAGCAATAGCACTGAGCGTAATGGTTCATCAGTAACCTGGAAGCTGGGAAATTTGAGTTCTAATCCTGGTTCTGTAGGTGCCTAATAATTCAGGAAAACCCAGCTCCCAGGGTTTAGGCTCAGTATCCTGTTGTACACCAACAAAGATTAGGTGACATTATTAATTTATAATTATGTGTTATACAATTAACACCATATAATTAGCAATCCCTTGACAGTGTTTATAATCATCCTCTAATTTATAAGAACATTGCAATTTCCTCACTTGCACAGGCCTGGGGCAAAGTCAAACCAATTGCTGGACCCTGGTTAAGGCTTGCAGGGGTCACTTGACAGAGAGGGTATAGCCATCCCAGGTGACATCAATACTGAAACTTAGACCTGCAGCTTGGGTATCTGTTCTTTCTCCTATCATTAGCTCTGAAGCTTTTGTTTAAATTTTGTATCAAAGTCATTTTCCTTATGGAATAAAGGGCTCCATTTAGAAGTTTAATTGAGGGGCGCTCGCGTGGCTCAGTTGGTTGAGCATCTGCCTTGACTCAGGTCATGATCCCAGAGTCCTGCAATCAAGTCCCGCATTGGGCTCCCTTGCTCTGGGAGTCTGCTTCTCCCTGTTACTCCTGCTTGTGTTGTCTTTGTCAAATAAATAAAGTAAAAAAAAAAAAAAAGAGAGAGAAATTTTATCAGAATTGTGAGACCTTGGCTGTGGAGAGGCTCCTTGTTCCTTCTTAGGGAAATATTGGAAAAATTGGTGGAGCCGATACAGCTTTGATGACACCTTCCAACCAAGGAAGTTCAAGAATGGAGGTTACTTAGAGAACAACTCAACTTGTGTGATTTGTGAAGCTCATTTGTTTATTCCAAGCTATTTAATGGAGGTGATTTTTTTTCCCTTTTCCTGATTTAACGCTGTTAATGCACTAAAATTTTGTCCTCCATTCCATCCCCCCCCTCCCAAAAATTCCTGTGTGAAATTCTAATTTCCAAGGTGGTGATACTAGGAGGTGGAGAGGCGATTCAGGCATGAAGTGAAGCTCTCATAAATAAGATTAGTGCCCCTATAAAAGAGAACCCGGAGAGCACTCTTGCCTCTCCTGCCACGTGAAAGCACGTGGGTGACAGCCCTCTCTGAACCAGGAAGCAGATTCTCACCAGACACCAAATCTGCCAGTGCCTTGATCTTGGACTTCCAGACCTGTGGGAAATACGTGTCTGTGGTCTAAACCGCCCAGCCTACGGTACTTTTATTACAGTAGACGGGACTAAGATAAACATTCTCTCCTTCAAACTTCATGTGCCATTGTCCCAGCTTCAGAGGACCAGACTCTCTATCCTCTGACCATGTAATCCTCGTCAAAGCATCCCTGCATGTCCTTTAGCCACTTTCCAGCTTAGAGGTCTCTTTCTTTTAGCTAGTGCTTATAGGAATATATCTATTTAATACATTTAGGGTTGAGTATACGTTGGGTTTTGTTAAAGTGGCCATAATTGCCATTTTCTACAAGGCGTTTACCGTCTTTAACACTAATGATGTGTTTTGCCTTAAAGTCTCTTTTGATTGTTTATGTTAAACACTGTCTTCGTTGAGGGCAGGATTCTGCCGTACAAGCTAGCTTGATGTGTGATCCTTGGCCAACATACTCTTGAAATAGTAAAAGGGGAACTAAACTCATGCTAATTGTTCCAAACTTGTAGAATAACTTTGGGTATGACTCCTCGTCTCTGAAAGCTGAAGTTTAAATTTTGTAAAATAGAAAGTTTAGCCTAGATGTGAGGTGTTTACTGAAGGTTTGCAGTGCATCCTCCTGAATGTACAAGAAAGGTCATCAAGGGATCTATGAAACATTAGTCAAAAGTGTATTGGATGGTACATTTTTATTGGGAAAGAACCCAGAGCTTTCACTTTTCCCAGAGATCTGTAATCTCCCACCTCCCAAATTAACTGTGCGACTCTTGAGGCGATTTCCTGCCCATTAATTCAAATCTATGCCATTCTGTTCCCTCCATTCACCTTGATTTGTGAATCTATTGAGAAGGAAGGAGGATTCTGAACTGAAGCAGACAGCAGGTGTATTTTATGCCTGGACTCAGAATGCTTACAGTTAAACCTGATGTTGAAAAGCAAGGGATGAACCTATTTGTAACTGCAGGCTCTGATAGGGATTTGGAGAAAGAAGGGACATTGAGAAAGGATAGTTCCTTCTAGGTCCTTAAGGTTGACAGGACTGGAACCACTAATACTCACATTCCAGCAAGAGGGTGATCTTCACTCAACCTGAGTTCCCTATAACGATCCAAGGATTTGAGTTGATCCTCAACTGGAAAAAGGCCTATATATAAGATGGTAGTGACTTAAGAAAAATACTATACTGGAATATATAATATAATGAATATAATATGTAGCATGTATTACATTTATGTGTATATCTATCAGGAAAGAACATATGTGTGGGAGTTTGTATACCCTATTGTTTAAATGTCATGGGGCTAACTCTTGATCCTTGTCTTGGATAGGAGATTGTGCCGGACAACCGTACGCTTAGTAGAGAGGAACCTGTAATCGTGGTCAGAGTTGAAAACTTGTAGAATAACTGGATATAATTCCTCATCTCTAAAGGTCGAAATTTTACATTTCTTTAATGACCCCGTTAGCATACAGAGTCTATGGTTCTATGTGTCCACTCTTGTCTCCCTTTCTTTGCTAAATTGACCTTTTCTTAACACTAGCGATGTATTTTGCCTTAAAGTCTCTTTTGACCGTTATTAACAGGCTTCGTGGTAGTTACTATTGGTCTAGCATATTTTTATCCTGTATTTTCAAACTTTCTTTCCCTTTATTTTTTTTTTAACATATAATGTGTAGTCTGACCACCTCTGTCTTTTTACTCACCCGGTTTGCCCAATTATATTTATTGTGATTATCTGTATAGTAAATCTTGCTATTATGTCTAATGTGTCCGGCTGTTTCAATGATTCCTTTTTCTCCTTTTCTGCTTTCTTTTTAATTTTTCAGTTTAATTTTAAAATTCAGTCTTTTTTTAAAAACTTGAACATTAAACAGTCTATATCTATTCTTTTATGGGTTAATCACTCCATACCCTCTGACTCTATGATCTCATCCCCTGATCACTTATCACCATGTTATTCTCACTTTCTTTCCACAGAACAGAAACTAGGAGAAAAATGTTTGTCATTGAGATAACTTTATCAGCATAGGAAACCCAACAAGATACTTTACATTTAGAATTATATTCTTGGATTTGAATAATCCCAAAGCCTTTTTTTCTTTCATTGTGTCCATTTGTTTTACTTCCCAATCTTTCTTCCACTTGGTGACAAGCAGTCTCTGTGCAACTATGATTTTAATCATTGAAGGGAGACTTGCTGTTAGTATGACCTCTTCTTGCCCTCCTCTTTGAAGGGGGCAGATATGCCAGGGTCCAGAATTTTCCAATGATTTTATTTGATAGCTAATTAATGGCTTTCTGCAGTTTCCATGGCAATGCCACGCTTTGCTGCCAGGCCTTATCCAAATGGGCATTCTGTTCACTCTTTTGCCTTAGCATCAGCATATTAATCAGACACCATGGGTCCTTGGTTGCTGCATCAAATTGGTAAGACACTAATTGAATTAAAATCTCACTTGAAGGCTTCAGGCTTCTCTTCCTCCCAGCTGGAGAGGAACCTTGTTAGCTCAAAGGGCCAGACCCAAGCAGGAGACATTGGGAAATCCACAGAACTTGGTGTCCTCTTATATAGCAAAGTGTTTTTCTTTTGCCTTTGAATAAATATTTTGATGTCTGAATCTTTCTCTCTCCTTGAAAATTTCTCTATTTCCCTGACCTTTCCGATCATTGGACATTGCTGTGTTCTCTTTGTAATATGAAGCGATGCAGTTAGTACTTTCAAGGTGAAGGGAAGAGGGTTTTCCTGCACGTACATCTGGTGAAGTCTGGGAAGGAACTCAGGTGGAAGGCCCTAACTTAATTGCGATGAGGATTAGGTAGCACAATGCCTACGAAGATTGCCTAGCAATCCATAAAGTGCAAGGACAGGGGTGAGGATAGCATGAGTCTTTGAAGTGCTTGGAAAGTAGAGATGAAAGGAAAAAGGAGGGGAGGCCACTGAGAGGTGGTCAGTCTTAAATTCATTTTGCAGGTCATGAAGAACATGGATGATTATTTCAACTTCTCATACAGAGTTGAAATCCTCACCGCCCTTGTTAGGCTGCCCATCGAAAGTCACGGTTCTGAAGCTGTTAACTGACCCTCAGATATACCACGCATATTTATACCTTTGTGGTTTTGCATTCTCTGTTCCTCTGGCCCTTCTGCTCCCTGCTATTTGCCCAAGTCCGATTCCCTCCGATACTCAGCATAAACGTGCCCATATAAAGCTGTGGCCAACCCCATTACCAGAGAAAATAACTTCTTCAGGGCTCCTCTCTGTGTGCCTGACCCCATCATAGCACTCATCATGGTGTACTATAATTATTGTTTATTTTTTCAATGGGTTCATATGTCTGTATTTTTCATTAATTTGCAAGTGGCACAAAAATATAGACCACGTCCTTACAAATTTTTGTTTCTCTGACATGCCCCATTCATCTAATAGGCATTGAAGAGATGTTTGATGATTTGCTGACCTTCTGCAAAATCTTGTGCTTGATGAATAGCTGCTATGTGATCTCTGGCATGGAAGGACTTCCGATCTAAATGAACACTGAATGCTCAAAAGCTGAGGTCCAGAAAACTATGTTCATGTGAAATGCAAGTTAGTGTTAAAGTCGGTATCAGAAAATATGCTAATTCATACTAAAAAATGGAACATTAAAATCGGAATTTTCCTCTCAAAAAAAAAAAAAAGACCTATTCCCCCGCCTCGCCGCCACCCCAACCCCTACACACATACCCACACACTAGGTAATTCTTCTTATGTACTGAGGCCCTCTCCTCCTTCCCCCTTAGACTGTGTTAGGGATCGTGTTCTCCTTTACTCATATTGTCACAGACTCTGGTGACGCCTGAGATAGGTCTTTGTATTTTAGCTACGATAGCATTAACTTGAGAAAGAAAGGTGCGTCCCCGAACTAGAACCAGCGAGCGGAAGGTACGCAGAAGCTGACCGAGGAACAGAAGACCTATCTAACAATTAGATCTGCTTTATAACACAAAACGGAATGGACACTATCGCTCCCTTTCAGGAAAAGAGGGATTCAAGGACTGCGGAAGGTGGAGCTAATTAGCCTCCTGTCCCTGCAATGGTCCAGCCAGTAAACAGCCGCGCTGTCCCTAAGGTGGTGAAGACGAGGTTTGCACTGGGCAGACGTTTAGACCAGAGGAATTCCATTTTCTCTTTTGACCCTGACATTTGTGATCCTGTTTCCCTGACAATTCAGAAATGAAGATTTGGGTGCTCAGAAGCACCTCTAGCGAGTACCACCTCACCAAAAAGACCAACAGAGATCCTGAAGACTCGGAAGTGTCATCTGCCCAGATCCTCGACAGGAGTGCTCTGAAATGAGTTTTCTTTCTTTGAATTCCCCCCTTCGATTTAACTACCAAGTCCCAAAACAAGGCCTCTCGCCTTCCTAGATGCCAAAGAATCGGCCGCGTCATGATGGGTGCATGTGTGCGTGTGCACCCGCGCGTGGGTTCTGGGTTAATCAAAGGATCTTTTTTTTTTCTTTTCCATCCTTACTTGGGGAAGTCTGCCTGCAGAGCACTGCAGTGCTAGAACTTACCCCAGTTTGCTGTGGCTACTGATTTTTGTTTAAAGAGAATTTTAAAATGCAAAGCATTTCTAGGAAATCTGACACCATTTTCTTTTGGAGGGGGGGGGGCAGGCCGGGGAAATGGGCTTTTTTCAGTTAAAAGAAAAAAAAAAAAAAGCTATCAAAACAACCTGAGACTGCAAAAGATCTCATCCCTGGGCAGCGTGGCTGGAGGAGAAAGCACAAGAGTGGCCAGCACGACTCAGAAGGAGGAGGAGCGCTGCCGAGGGGTTCGGAAGGCAGAGTTCAAATCCTTACCCAGGCGGCAACTACGTGTGGCCACGGGCGTGCCATCATCTCTCCGTGCCTGTTTTGCGGACTAAGTCAAGGAGGGTGACAGCTGGTATCTGAGGGTCCTTATTGGCGTCACGCCCTGTGAGGACGCTCATGTTTCTCCCCCCACCCAGCGCCCTCTGCAAGTCCCCCAACCGTCCAGCTTCCACTAACTTCAGTTTGTTCAGAATGCGTAAGGTGGCACGGTCATCTCGTCCCCGCCCCGGTGCAAGAATGAGTCAAAAGAACCACAAGGAATTAGGCGTAAAGAGGGAAGAAATCATAACCCAAGAAATATCTTTATCTATGTCCATTTCCTCCCACAAGGAAAAATGGCAGTGTCGCTTGTACATTACATATATCTCTCTTTCTTTTTAGTGTTTAATCTTAGCACCTGCACAGCAGAGATCTTTGCAATTTGTTGCATATGCTCTCCCCTTCTCCCCCCACAATACAGCACCTGAGGCCTAAGAAGCAACCCCTCCAAGCTCCTCCAAGGGCTGAGACCCTTCTTCATGACAGAGTATAGAAATCACAAACATGCCCAACGGTTTTATACAGTCGCTAGAACGTTGTCGTTTCCAACGGATGAAGACTCTTCCTCCTTTTCTTTGAACAGTAATTACATTTTACAAATTTCTGTCTGTTTCGTTTTGCTTTGCTTGGTTCTGTTAGGTTTTGTACAACAAAAGGGAAAGCCCGTGGCGGGGAGTCCCAGGCTAACAGAGTTTGGCCGTCATCTGGTCCGACTGTTTGAGGATCTCGGTGTTGTAGAGGTCCAAGGCGTGGTTCACCCTGATGATCTCGCTGTTGGTGAGTTTCAGGCGGTGCTTGAGCATACAGGAGAACAGGTCCAGCTGGGGTTTCCCCGGGGCCACCGGAGGGGCCAGGCGGTTAATTCGGTCCCGAATGTCCAATAAGAGGAGCATCACGGAGGAAGAGGAATAGAACTGGCCACCTTGGGTGTAGGACTGGTTGACCTGCTGCACGGCGCTGCGAAGGAGGTCAGCGTTGAACCGCAGGCTGTACCCGAACACCTGCACATCCGAGATCTTGATGTAGAACTGCCTCTTGGAGGGGTCGGACAGGTCCACGGGGCCCTGGCCGGTCTCGTTCCGCAGGAGGGTGGGTAGCCGAGTCCGACTACGTAGGTAGATGTGGACCGTCTCGAAAAACGTTTTCCACCGATTGCCCAGCAAGAGAGTCCAGTTGTAGCACTGGCTGTTTTGGAGACGGATCTTCTCCCAACGCGGGTAGCCAAATTCCCCGAAGGGCATGTTCCAGCCCTCCGAGTGGCTCCCGCTGAAGGGGTTGATGTAGACGAAGAACATGGGGTCCAGGCTGCTGTTGCGCATCTGGCAGATGCGCATGGACATGCCGATCACCATGTGGATGAAGTCCATGCGGTTCTTGTTGCTCTTGAGTGTCAGGGACATGCGCTTGCGCCACCGGGGATCGAAGAAGGTGTCGAGGCGGATCTCGTTGCTGATGAAGGTGGTGTGGACGTAGAGGCGCGAGTCCATCTTCTGCAGCAGGTACTTCAGCTCCAGGTCCTGGAAGTCCAGGTCGGTCTCGAAGCTGATGAACTGCTCGCTCCGCTCCGAGTCCACGTTCTGTGGTTCGCAGCGGCCTCGGTACAGCTTGTAGCCCTTGTTGCAGGAGCCGCAGAGCGAGATGTTGGCCAGGCTGCACATGGCACAGCTGTTGTTCCCTCCTATGATGCAGGGGATGGGGCGCTGGCACAACGTGGTGCTGCCGTGGCACACGCAGCTCCTCTGGCTCTCCAGGAAGGTGCCCCAGAACCCGTTCTCGTTGCAGTAGAGGAGCGACTGCACCCTCGCGAGCCACTGCTGAATCGTCCTGGGGGTGGAAGGAAAACGGACACTGTTAGCCACCAGGGCCGGGCTGCTTGGCCTGACCCAACCGAGAACGCAAAGCGCAGCTGCCCCGGGGATGCAAGGCCTGGGTAGTGCCGGCACCGGCTGCAAATAGGAACCGGGTTGTCGTTCCTCGCGATGCCGCCGACCGGCTATGCGACACCGTATGTGGACGTTCCTCACGTTCCGAGGCCACGTCTGTGAAGTGAACGGCTCGGAGTGACTGCTCTCTGGGGCCCCTCAGCTCCAGGGTCCACGGCACAGCAGCCCCAGGGAAGCGGGGCCCGGGAGTGTCTAAACGCAAATGCCCCTGCCAGGTCACGGCAGAGCCTGGAAATCAGCAACAGAGAACAACTTGGGCCGGGAGGGGGGGTCACGTATCACCTGCAGCACACGTTCCAACCCCCCCCCCAGATTCCTCCCACGAGGCTACGTCAGGTCCAACAGCTTCAGACAACGAGATCCTATTTACTGCAACCCCAGAGATCGCCGTGCTTCCTTGCCGAGGGTCCTGCGCGACCGGCCCTCACACCTAGGAGACATGCGCGCTCCCTGTCTTCTCCCCAGCTCCAAACTCGCCGTCCAGGGGCACTTGCATGACCACGCGTCTCTCCAGGTCCCCGGGACTCGATCCCAGGACCCTGCGATCCCGGCCTGGGCGGAAGGCAGGCCTCGGAGCCACCCAGGCATCCCCCCCAACCCACACTTTGATCAGCGCTGCCCCAGCCTGCCCCCGGGTTCCAGCCACCAAAACGTCGCGATGAAGACAGATACAACCTCGGGTGAGAAGCAGCAGAACGGGTAAGAGTATGGAAGGCGGTGAGCTGAGGGGCCTCTCGCCGTCCCTCACCTCCGTGCGGGTCACCTCTTGGCTGTCTTCCTCGCCACGAGCAATCCCTGACACGTGTCCGCCCCTTGGAGCACCGCCCTGCAAGCTCCCTCCGGAGCCGCGGCCAGGCCGGGCAGCCCCCCCACCCCGTGGTCAGGGCCGTGAGCTTCTGTGGCCGCTCACGCCCCAAGCTGCCAGGTCTGAGGGTCTCCGCAACAGTCAGTCCTTGCTGTTCCCGCGCAGGGACCCTCCGCTCCCTTTACAGATGAGGCCAGACAGGCTCAGGGGTGCGGCGGCGGAGCCGAGGCCGAGCGCGGGTGCGGGCAGAGTCCTCCCGGCTCCTGGCGGCCGGTCACGGTAAACCGACACCGAGCGGGCCGCAAGGTGCGGCGCTGATGCTGGCGACGGCAGTGATGGGGACCTGGGACGAGGAGCCCCCGCACCCTCGCAGTGCCTGTGGCAGGAGGGGTTGGGGTGCGTCCACCCTCCGCCTCCCCGGGGCAGGAGAGCAGGTGCTCGGGCCCACGGAAGTGCGTTCAGGGCTCAGCCGGGCAACCGGGGACACGGGACTGCGGCCTCCGAGCCTCGGCACCCATGTGTCCGGGGAGGTCCTGGGCCCGTGTTTGGCAGCGGGAGACGGGATGGCGGGAGGTGACATCCTTAAGGCGTTTAGCACAGAGCCTGGCGTCGCTGAATCCCTGAACAGGTAATAATAATAATAATAAGCTCTCTTGTCCCAGAGGATACGCTCCCTCCTGGAGCCTGGGGGGCCCGGGCTGCTCTGGGGGCACCCGAACGTGGGCAGCGCGGGCACGGCCTCCCGGACACCCTGCGGCCCCCCAGGGCCTTTACCAGCGGAGACAAAACAGGGGGGAAGAGTGCGCCCCTCGAAGCTGCGCTGCCTTTAACGTCCCCCCCGCTGGGCAGTGAAATCGCCCCGCACGGCCCGGGGCACCTGCCTCCCCTGGAGTGTGCCCTCGGGGCTGCAAGGCCTCAGACGGGGCGTCCGTCCTCACCCCCACCCCTCGCACCATTTGCGGGGTGAACAAATGTTGGTGGAATGAATGAACCGCAAAAATGAATTTCTTGCATTTTTCATTTAAAAATAATAATAATAATAATTTAAAAAAACCCACCCAACGTCTCCGCCCCAGGCTGCAGTACTCGTTCCCGACGCCGTCCACCCGCACGGCTCCAGGCGTCCCCAGCCCCGGCTTCCCGAGACCAATCCTCTCACAGCCTGGAGAACAGCAGCGGGCCCGGCCTTCGGGAGACGGAGCCGGAATAACAACGAGCCCTGCGGCTGCCGCCCCCCGGGCCAGAACACTGACCGAGGACTGGCTCTGAGTCATCTGGTGTCTCTGCGAGCCGCAGGGACCCGCCACACGTCTCCGATTGCACGGTTCCATCTGACGAGAGCGTCATTCCAAAATGCCTCTTTCAAATGGCCCACACTTGCCCCTGTCACTCCCTCTCCAAGCGACAGGACAGTGCCCCATTTAGAGCTCCTCTGTTCCCATCTGCGAGGCATTCTATAACCCCGTCGAGCGCCCCCTTTCTCGTGTCTCATCATTGGGACCCTTTGTCAGCACTTGCCGCCCCCACTCCTTGAATCAATGCCTCATTGTGGCCGAGCCCTCGGGATCCTGGGGGGGGCGCGTAGGAACATGAAAGTCCCCGGTGATGCTGCCACAAGCGAAGGGGCTGCGGGCGAATTAGGATTCCGGCCCTGTCGAGCAGGAGGGACCGGGGACAGAGGCCCTCTGAGGCGCATCGGCGAGCTGCGTGGCACCTGCATCTCCTGACCTCAGAATAATCACGAGGTTGTGGGCCGCATCAAAGGAGGCATTAATGATGCAGCCAGAGGGCTCAGAGGAGGCCGCGTGCAGGGGTGGGAGCGCGGGGCCGCGGGGAAGGGTGGCCGGGGGAGCGGCCATGGTGTCGGGGCCACCGCGGAGCCTGACCTGGAGGCCCGGGTCCGAGGGGGCGGCCTGCCTCTGTCCGGCCTCCGAGCCGGGCTCGGGGAGCAGGATGGGCCGCCGAGGGCCACCGGCCGAGGCCGGGCAGCGGGGACCGGGCGTCGGGCATGGGCAGCGCCGTCGGGTCCCCACGCCCAGCCAGCTGCCTCCTGCTTTTCAGTACGTCCCTCGGTGGAGACGAGCACAACCAGAAACGGCAGCTCATCGCAGGTTCGGCGTGTGTGCGCCCGACACACGCGACCCCAGCGGGAGGAGTCGGCCCGGCAGACCCGACGCCCAGGCTCCTCCCGCAGCAGGTGCTCCGGGCAGTGGCCCCGGGGGCTCGGATGCGGGCAGCGCTCCGGGGCACCTCGCCCCCCCCCCGGAGGCACGCTCCGTGCGGGACGCTCGCCCCGAGGGGCACCCCAGCACCGTCCGCGTCTCAGGTGGGATCCCGAGCCCCTGGGGGAGCGGCCGGCCGGTCGGGGATCCACGGAGTCCGACCCCGCGTGGGGCCACACTGAGCTGGGAACTTAAGGACCGAGAGCGGCGGGGAGGAGAAGCGAGGTGGTGGGAGAGGACCCCGGGCCTGCGTGTGCGAGGCCTATTATCGCGCTCCTGCTTCCTCCGGACCTGCCGGGACCCCTGCACCCCGCTCGCTGATAATTGGAGCTCCCCGACAGGTGCCCGGGGACAGGCTGGGGGCCGGGATCTGTAGATACCAGTCCCAAGGCTGGCTGGTGACAGCCCGCCTCAACCCTGGCAACCGAGCTGCCGCGGCTTCACAGGCGGGCTCGGGCGGGGAGGCTCTCACGGAGACCAGGGAGGCGGCGCGACGCAGTGACGCCAGGTTTCAGAGGTTTCAGAATGTTTCCCTGCGTCCCTGGGGATCCAGAGCAGCTCCCGTTTGCAGCCGGAGGTGGAGTCCAATCGATCCAAACCGGCATCTTTCTGTTGGATGTGATGTCAGTCGGTCCTGGTGGGTCGCAGGGTGGGGATGCTGGGAGGAGGGAGGACAGGAGGAGGAAGGGGCCGAGGGCGGAAGGCCGGACAACCCGGGAGGCCGCTGCTGGGCCCCCTCGAGGCCGCGGGCAGCAGGGGGGCGCAGGAGCAGGAGCAGCGGACCTCCAAGAAGACGGGCAGTGTCCGGCTCACCGCCCGGCCTTCCGAGGGAAGACGCCTCCGGGATTTCCATTCCACTGGGAGGACGCTGACGGCCAGAGAGGGTCTGTGACTTCCCAAGGCCACACCGCGTGCACGGTGACAGACGGGAGCTCGGGCTTTCTGGATCCCAAGCCAGCGCCCCCTCCAGTCCCCCGAGCACCGTCCAGGCTCGGGCCCGGCTCCCCTGCAGGCCTCCGTCCTTGCCTCGGCCAGGATCTCCTGGCGACCTGACAGGGTCCCGGTGACACAGCTGGAGCTGCTCGTCATGTGGAGGACAGAGGCTATGCCACCCAGGGCTCCCATCAGTGCCTTCAAAGACTCGCGCCTCCCTTTCAGAGCCACCCGGGTGGGGAGCCCAGGCTGGGATTCCTAATTCAAGCAAACTCCCCGCTGATTTTAATTGGAGGTTTTGCCTAAGACAGGAATGCGGTGCCGGGCCAGTGGCATTTTAGGGAAGATCACACAAATCGAGCGCCAAGGAGAGAGGGGGGAGAAACAGATCTAGGCTAAAATAGAAAACTATCATCCGTGGCTCCCATTTGCCTACCAGGAGTGTTGATTTAACAGTGGAGAGGAGATGAAAAAAAAAAAAAAAAAGAAATAGGAGCTTGGATTTTTCTTTTACGTGTGCCCCGTGCTTCTTCCTTGGCGTTGCTTTGACCCTGGAACGGGCGAGTGATTCCGGGGCACCCGCAAAACGTGCAGGCTGTAGACCGTACACCGGACGGGGGAGGCCAACGGCTGCTTCCAGGCTCCCGAGGGGACTCTGTTCCAGCTGCGCTGTGCACGACTGCGTGTGTGTGCACTTCATGCTGCACGCGTGTGCGTGCGTGCAAGGAAACGACCGTGTCAGTGGTGTGGGAATGCTCAGTGCTCAGCTGGTCCACCGAGGCGCCGGTGGGAACGACAGCGACCGTCACACCCACGCTGTGGTCCTTGTTTTCCCCAGATAATACTGAGCTCTCAAGCATTCCCCTCTGGAGTTTCCGTCAGCGCCGCCTGCCTGGGTCCTTCACGCGGCGTCGGGCCTCACGGAATGAAGGGCTCCCGGCCACGAGGAGGGAAAGACAGGAGGGAGAGTGGGGGAGGCCCCTCGCCGTGAGCACGATGCTTCTAGTCCGGAATCGCGGAGGAGGAAACAGGTCTGATTGGAGAGGATGGAGGTGGGGGGTACAAGGGGCGTGAGAACCCAACGGGGTCTTTAAAATCAGCATAGTCGGGAAGGATCAGGAGACGGTTTTGCCCGTGACACAGTCCTGTGTCTGGAAGGGGGTGACAGGTAACGTCCGCTGCACACTCACGTCCGGCATTTTGCTTTGGGGCGTGGATGTGCTTGGAGGCAGGAGGAGGAAGGGCCTGGGAGCCCCCCGGGCCGACAGGCTGTGAGCACAGGAGGCTCCCAGGTGGGCGCTGCCAGAGTGGTTGGTTGCTCCAAGAGGAGCGAGAGGCGAAGACCCCAAGGCTAGAGATTGAAAGGGGGCTGATGGGGTCTCATGGGCTTAGGGACAACCGTGCGGCAGGAGGGGGCAGGGCCATGGAGCCATCACAGATGAAACAGATCCTGGACCCCATTCGCGCGACCACTGTCTGCCTCTGGACATTTGACCTTGCTGTGTGACCTTGGTAAGTCATGTGACCCCTCTGAGCCTCAGTTTCTGTATCTGTCCAATGGGGCAGGTACTCCCTGCCAGGCGCTTGGTCTCCAGAACTAGAATCAGCTACGCAGACACCCGGGCGGTCTGCAGTGAAGGGCCCTGGGCACTGACCACTAACCGTCACCGTTACGGAGGGCGAACAACAACAGCTGTGCACAAGGGCCCCAGGGGAAGTCACTAGAGGGGCTCAGCTGCCGTCCCTGAAGAGCCGCGTCTCCCGAGCTCCTCACCCTCCACGGTCCTGATGAATGCTGTCGGCCCGATGCTTGAGGACGGACAAGGGGAGACATGGGCTGTGGGGTCAGGCAAGACCGGGTGTTGAGTCACAGCTCCGCCACTCGTCACTTAACCTCCAGCGCATTGCTTGTCCTTCCAGAGTTCCTGTTTTCTCAACTACGGGATGTGGAGTAAGAGCAGAGTCCCTTGGAGAACCAGGTAGGGCACTGTGTGGAGCCTCCTACACACAGGAGGTGCGCGCTGTCTCGCCTGAAAACAAACTACGGTGCTTCTCCGGCTCACACGGGAAACGGATTTGAAGTTTCCTTTGAAGTCCACAATTATGGATTATAAATCCAGGGAACGGGATTCAATAAACGTCAGTGGGTCAGTCGAGTGCTCATAGAAAAAAATAGCAACAGGAGCAAAAGGCAACCCCTTTTGACACTCAGTCTTTTACTGATCCTTAAGACTAAGGATCTTAGTCTTTTCTCCACAAAGAGAGGAATTACGGATCTAAGTGGGAAAAGTAAAAACAGGAATAACAACTCTCCCGACATCAACCAAACAGCCGCTTTGGAAGAAAACATGGGGGAACCTTATTATGGTTTTCGAGGAGACAGAGATGTCTTGAGACCGCTCATCCGAAGGGGGAAGGAGATGGTTCATAGGGATATATTAGGATGAAAAATATCCATCAAGAGATAGCACTGAAAGGACAAAAAGGCCACCTTCGTTAGAGAGTGTGTCTGCAATACCTCCGGCCGATCAAGGGCTGTCTTCACAACACATGAGCAACGGCTCCTATACTGGCTGGATGCTGGGCTCTGGAGTATTGTACGCGGCTCCTTAAATCAGAGTAGATGCAATTATCACAATTTTTACTTTTCTTGATAATGTGCTCACTAAGCTGCTTAATAAATGTGATGGGTCCCAGAAAGAGAGAAAAGAAAAACAAAACAAAACAAACAAACAAAAAAAAGAACTACAAAGCAGTAAGAAGAAACCCGATAACGAAAAGAGAAAATAGGCAAATGATAGCAAGTGGCGCCTCATAAAAGGAGATATTCGAGAGGCCACTAAGTCCGTGACACGCCATCAGTCATCGGGACCGTGACATTAAAGCTCCGGCGAGATACACCCTGCAGCAGGAGGGCTAAAATAATAAAAAATACAGACGGAGAAGATGGGAACCGCCAAGTACGGGCGGAAGGATGTGAAGCAGGGAAACGCTCCTGTGCCGCTGGCAGGACAGAGATTTGCTTCGGCGCATTCGGAAAATTGGGAAGTACCCCCTGGGGTAGCTGTCGGGGGTAAAAGGCAGTTGGAGGGAGTACGGGGTGCAGGCCCCGGGGAGTGGGCTGCAGGCGCCCAGGCGATGATGCCCCCTTTCCCTGGGTGCGCTGGCGGCACCGTGAACTCTTGCTGTCCGTTCACGCTCAACTTTCTCGGTGTCTGGGAGGCTTCCAGAAGGCACCGATCTCCAACACCGTCTTTTCCAGCAACCCCCAAGGACACGGCGAGGGCCGAGCCACTTTGCGTTTTCTCATTGCTTTTCAGCCTTTCTGGAACCTTCCGTCTGCTTCTCCCACCTGGTCGGCACGACTCTCCCGCGCCCCCGGCTGGCTTGACAGGGAGTCAAGGACCTCAATTTAGGTGCCGCGGAAAACCTCACGGCTCAGGGAGGAGACGTGACTTCCTGAGGGTCCGGGAATCTAAGCCTCCCACTGTGAGCCCTCCGGAGGCTGGAGGGTGAGCAGCACCGGCTCTCGGCTCTCGGGGATCAGCAGGGGCCACGGCCCGTAGCGCCAGCGCTTCCTTCTATCCTGACTCTGTCCTCTGAGCCTCTAGATTCTACTCTGAACTGAAAGGTGCTTCTGAGACCCAGGGAGGGAAGGAAGGAAGGAAGGAAGGAAGGAAGGAAGGAAGGAAGGAAGGAAACAAAGGAAGGAAGGAGGGGAAGAAGGAAGGAAGGAAGGGGGGAGGGAAGGAAGGAAGGAAGGAGGGAGGGAGGGAGGGAGGGAGGGAGGGAGGGAGGAAGGAAGGAAGGAAGGAAGGGGAGGGAAGGAAGGAGGGAGGGAAGGAAGGAGGTAAGGAAGGGAAGATGGAAGGAAGGAAGGAAGGAAGGAAGGAAGGAAGGAAGGAAGGAAGGAGGGAGGGAGGAAAGGAAGGATGTAAGGAAGATGGAAGGAAGGAGGGAGGGAAGGAGGGAAGGAAGGAAAGAAGGAAGGGAGGGAGGGAGGGAAGGAAGGAAGGAGGGAAGGAAGGAAAGAAGGAAGGAAGGAAGGAAGGAAGGAAGGAAGGAAGGAAGGAAGAAGGAAGGAGGGAGGGAGGGAGAGAGGGAGGGAGGGAGGGAAGGGAGGAAGGAAGAAAAAAACCAACTAAACTAAAACAACAGAAAGGATGTGAAGATGCTTATTTTCTTGCCTTACGTCGGCCGAGTGAGTCACCCGCCCTACTCGCCAGGAGCGCGGAATGACAAGCAGGGACGCGTAATGGTGTCAGTTAGAGCGAGCCCCGCGCATCACTCACACCCAAAGCCAGCGGGTGCTCTCCCCTTTGGGGTGCTGCGGGCCCCACCTCACACTGCCTTCCTGTCTCCCCCATAGACAGAAAAGAAATGCCGAAGACGTCCTTGGTTAAAAGCTTCGGTGCCCCTGGTCGGGAGGGCCCGCGTAGGCCTGGTGATGGGCAGGCCGCGCCCCGAGCCGGCAGGGGGGTTATCCGCGGGCTCGTACCTGTTCCTTAATCGGACAGTTTAGCGCGCACTCAGAATAGGTCTTTGTCGCCAAATTGCTACCCTCTCCCCAGACACATACACATACGCACAAATTGAACAGGTCAGGGACGATCAAAGTAGCAATTTACTCCAGGGAGGGCTGTCTGCAGGTTTAGAGTGACAGATTTTCAGGATCCTGGGGCTGAAGGATGCTCAGACGAGGCCCGGTCCACGGGAAACGGAGCGCACGCGGGTCACGGGCCTTGCCTGACGGCTCGCACGCAGCGCCCGGGAGCCCAGGGCCAGAATCGTCCCCGGGAGGAGGAACCTCACAGGAATCCCGCTCACCCCCCTCCCAGCCTCCCCTACAGGTACCCTTCCACCCGGGGTGGCGGGCAGCGGGGCGGGGACGGAAACATTCTCACTTCTCAGGGGTTACTCGCCCCCGGATCTGAACCGACACTAATTCCCAGAGACGAAAACCGTCAGCGGGGCCCACTAGCCAGAAGAGTTTATGGAGGTCGCCTCATCAAGGCAGTTCCCAGCTGGGTCTGTCTCACCGGGGGTCCAGTAGTGTTTCCCTGATTCTAGAACTCACACTTGGATTTATCCCGCAACTGAAATGCTCGGTGACTGCAGGACCCTCTTCCTTCAGCTCCCAAGACCTACGCTACACGTTTGCCCCCGCAAATAATGAAATCACATTATGGAACATTCTCTCCCTTTAACGGCTTCCAAGAAAACAACACAAAACAACAATGTGCGTGGTGTAGGCCCTGCCTGGGCTGAGACCCGCATCATGGGGCAGGAACCCTAAACCGAACACAGCGAAGGGTTCCAGAGGGCGACTCTGTCTTACAAAATGGTCCTTTGCAAGGTCTCCGAAGAGCACAGCCTCCTTTCTACTCAAACGTATTGCACTGAAAAAAAAAAAAAAGAGCAAGGCCCACTGCATGTGACCGGCGGCCCCCAGATCCTCTCAGAAGCGGATCCATATCCCCGTCCCCTGCAAGCGAGGCTGGTCCTACCACTTTCCCGAACAATCCTGGGAGGCGCAGCCGCAATCCACCTGGCGTGTGGACTCCAATCTCAGAGACCTGCAGCCTCTGCCACCTGTTCCTGGAGAGCTCCTCTTGGAGCTGAGCCCACTGACCAGCAGTCTGACCCCCGGTCGAGCGGTCACACCGGGGAGGCCTGGGGAGGGACCGGGGACCCGCTGAGCCCACCTCTGCCCATCCCTTCCAGGGCTCCAGGCACGTGAGAGAAGGTTTCTTGGAACCTCCGGCCCAACCCAGCGGCCGGGTGACTTCAGCCCAACTCCACGTGGAACAGAAGAATGGCTCGGCCGTCGTGGCACAAGTTCCTGACCCGTAGATCGTGGGCGGGATATGACGGCTGGTGCTGGGTCAACTTATTACACAGCATCAGATATTCAAACTGGTACATCCCATGGCCCCTAGAGGACTCTGGCCATCTCCTGCCCTTTCCCTCACTACCAGCCTGTGTTACTGTACGAGGCAGGAGTCTAACTAGGCCCCTCGCTCCCCAAGATCCCAGGCACCTGTGAAAATAACACACCATCTCTCCCACGAGTGCATCTGCGATTTGGCACAGTCGACCTCAAGACACGTAGACCATCCAGGTGCGTCTACTCCGATCAGACACGAGCACGGAGCTTTCTCCGGCCGTTAGCAGAGCGTTAGCGGCTCTGAGAGCGGATGCACGAGAGGGACCCACGGCGCCTTCATTCCTTTGGAGCTGGGGGCAGTCCGCCTGCGGGGCCTGGGGAGCAGACTCGGGGGAACAACAGCAAACCCTGGCCAACAACCAGCAAGGAGACAGTGACGTCAGTCCTTCAACCACAATGACTTGAATCCTGCCCACAACCCGCATGAGTGTGGAAGCAGGTTCTGCCCCAGAACCCCCACCTCTTTACTTCTGCCTGTGACATACAAGGCAAGAGATCTAGCTAGCCCACGCCCGGACTCCCGACCCGAGGAAACTGAGACGCAGTAAATGCCTGTGGCTTTACGCCTCGAAGGTCGTGGTACTTTGTTACACGGCACGACCAAACTGACACGGCGTCTCTGGCCAACGCACTTCTCCACTCGCTTTCATCTTACTCTTTGATAACCTGATTCTTTTCGATTCTCTGATGGCTCTGACGGTTCATGATTTCATGGTTCTAGGTCATTCACCTGCCTGAGCCTCAGATTCCCAAGGTAAAGCACGGGCCTGACACTGGTCCCGTGGCAGCTCTAGTTGACGTGCCGGGTTTCAAGCCTTCCGTGCTGTACGCCCCGTCTCCTCTAGGGCTCCACCGCTACCCCAGCGCCGAGTTGGCGGTCACTAAATATCTGAGGAATGAAGGAATGGATGGATGCGTAAATGGAGATCTGGGACGGATATTAGTGCAAACGCTTGGACAAGAACAAAGGGCCATGCCCAGGTCGGAGAACGTTGGGCCCATCGTTATTTTCTCTGAGCCTTAGTGTTCTTACCTGTAAATGGGGAGACCAATCCTGGCTGCAGCTCCCAGGCAGGTTAGCACATGTAAGGATCAGAGGAAATCGTCGATGGAAAGCCCTCTGCAAAGTAAAGTAGCCTGTACATAAGGCGTTTGTCTCAGTTTACTTTGAAAGGTTAGGAATGTCCCCGAGCCTAATGGGGTAAATTTATTCTCTAATTATACCAGAAACCGAGTACCTTCCTGCTGTTACTTTGGCGGCTGCTGGCTAGCAGTCGGGCCACCTCTCAGCGGGACTGGTCCCTGCTGGGATACAAAGCCATTAGCACCTGCTTCAGCAGAAGGTGTTAGAAACTCAAGTCAGAGCAGACACGCTGAAGGATGAGGACCTGCTGACGGGAGGGACACTGAGGCACCACACCACGCGCTCTGGGTCGCTGCCTCTTAACCTGGTGTAAAGCGCTCTCTTCCACGGCCCTGGACCAAGGAACCCAATCTCTTGAAAGACTCTAAGCAGAAGGGGTCCTGTGGCCAAGTAAGCTTGAAAAAAATAGATGTAACTGACCCCATCTCTCGTTATTATTTTTTTTTAATTTTTATTTATTTATGATAGTCACACACACACAGAGAGAGAGAGGCAGGGACACAGGCAGAGGGAGAAGCAGGCTCCATGCACCGGGAGCCCGGGTCTCCAGGATCGCGCCCTGGGCCAAAGGAAGGTGCCAAACCGCTGCGCCACCCAGGGATCCCAGTTTTTTTTTTTTTTTAATTCAACATTTTCTAAACTTTTTCAACCAAAGACATCACTTCCTCTCCCGCCGCCCATCACGGCATCCTATACGATTCACTTAGAGGAATTTATTTCTGCTCAGTTTCTACTGAGCGAGGGGACCCTGTATTCGCGGCGGCGAGGGGACTATTCTAATCCGAGGTTAGCGCCGTCCTCAGACGAGTGACATCAGTGTCGCGTGGGACTCAGGCACCATCCCAGGTCGACTGGATCATAAACCCGGCGGGTGGGGCCCAGCCGTCTAGGTGCAGAAAGCCCCCTGGGTGATCCCGACGCCCGTTCCGGCTTGAGAGCCACTGCATAGTGGATCCACAGAGCAGTGGGAAAGTCATGTCAACCCACGAAGAAACACTGACCCCTTTACACGTGGGGGAGGAACCCCGTTGATTCTCTAGCTCCAACCTCGAACGGCGGCTAGCCGGGAACACTTACTAAACCACGGCATTCTCATTTTTCCCCCTCCCAATAGCTATTCATCAGCAAAGCGGTGACACACAAGTTCCACAGTCAGGTGTTCAATTCCCCCACCGTGTCACGTCAACGTATGGGTCTAACCTTATTCACTAACAAGACGAACCCGCTGAGAGTTCACGTTACACGTTAGTTGACCACCTACTGTATGCTAAGACCACGGCAGGTACATCCTGGGTCATCTCTCCAATACCTTGGTGAGGAAAGTCCTGTTATTTATCCTCATTTCACAGATGATGGCACTTAGAGGACCGGAAGACACTTAGCACACAGCTCACCAGGCTCTAACGCCAGACTGTCTGGTTCCAAAGCCCAAGCACTCGTGGTTTTCTTTTTTGTTTTGTTTTGTTTTGTATTTTTTTTTCCCCTTGCACTCTCTGTTTTCTGATTTCCCATTCCGGATGAAATGAATCTTCCAGTCAATGCTTTATATGTCATTTTCTGGAATAGAAAGCCATTCTCCCCCCGCCCCCTTCCGCCAAGCGCAAAGCATCGTCATCCTGCAGCTTCCACCCTAGGGCTCCCTCATCAAGCACCGTATCTATCGCTGCAGGCCGGGCAGCTCTATCCGTCCCTGGGAGGTGGGGGGGAGGCACCGGTCACTGCCCTCGTGGAATATGTGGTCAAGACAGGGAAGTCTGGGATGAGACACGCAATTGCGGATGTGCCAATTGTTCGGAAAAAAGCTGGATGTAGTGGAGACACCCTGCAGGGCACTGCAAAGTGCAAAGTGGCCCCGCGTGTCAGGGCAAGCGTCCCTAAGAAACGGGGGTGTGGCCTGAAAGTTAAAGGGCGAACAGATTAATCCGGGCAAAGAGGCAAGGGGATTCTCCAGTCTTCCCCAGGAGGAACCTATTTCTCTCCCTTCTCGCCTCTACTGCGACTCGGACTCTGTTTCTACGACGGGAACCACAATAGAATCTACTCTGCAGGCTTGTCCTAAGGGTTCAACGAGCCAATATCCGAAAGGCACTTAAACCTGTGCCCGGCACCTGTGTTAACTGCTATTATCGTTATTTATTTTTTTCTTACTGTAGGACCCTGTGCACGCTGCTCCACCGAGAGGGGCAAGTTAGGAGGACTAAGAGCTTCTCTCTCGGGACCAGCTCCCGGGGTTGACCTCCGAGCGAGCGACTCGCCACACAGCGGACACGTCCCTCCCGTCAGGTAGACGTGGGGTCATCATCAGATGCTCACGACAGGTTGGTTATGCTCCCACGAAGCCCACACGCGTCTCTTCCCTCCAAGGAAAGAGCACACTTGTTCCCACATCTGCTTGTGCCAGTTGCATTTGCCATTATTATATCATGGAAGTAAAAGTCAAATAAATCAATTAAACACGAGCTGTCTTTTTCTGTGGAAACTAATTTGAATTCCATGAACAGATTCTAGAAAGACATTTGCTGGAGGAAAAAAAAAAAATGTCATTGATTTAAATAAAGGGGAAGTACCTGAAAATGATTAGGACCGGGGCATGGAAATCTATAAACATTTAGATTGTTTCTTAAGAGTCTTTAAGCTGTTGCTCCACTTTGAATAAACTGAGGTTGGAAATGTTATACAATTATGGGTGTGGTTTAGGCAAGAAAGCCAGTAAAATGTCAAATAGAATATACCAGCATCCTCAGAAAAGATTCTGGCCCTACTTCAAAAGGCTGGCCGAGGAATATGCATGTATATATTTTAAGTTAAAATAAAATGTGTTTATATATGTGCGGCATGTATGTACATTTTAGGATTCCCTATTTTTAACTTTCTCAATTAACTGACAAATTATCGGTTCCTAATTTTGTCTGGTAAGGAAGGAACTGGGGGCCTTGACATTTTACCCTATGCCCAACGTGGCATAGACGTTCTTCTATTGATTTTCCAACGTCAATAGTTTATTGATTAGGTATTAGGTATTAGTTTTATCTCCAGCTTGCCGATGAGAAAAATGAAGCTCGGATACCTTGATACTGTGCCAAATTTGCATTGTTAGCTACTGTACCTTCTTCTTGGCCTATCGGACTCCGGAGCGTGAAGTCTTCGGTATCGTAAATCCCACTGCCTCTCTAGTATGTTGCCACGTGTGGTTGGGCTCACGCTTGGTCTTCTTGGGTGGAAATACGCATTTCTTGCAGGCAGAACCAGCGTCCTCATCCAACACCGAGGGTTTGCCACCCGCGTGCTGATGATTACATCAGTGTCACATGTGCATATTTCGTTATAAGTCACGAGGGGCTTCCACACGTATCCTATAAATTGACCGGGACGTCGACTCTACAGGGTAGCTAGTCTCATCATCCTGGTCGTACAGATGAGGAAACGGAGTGTTGGGGCAGGTTTAGAGATTTGTGGAGGTCACACATCTAATAAGTGGCGGAGCAGAGACTGTCAGCCTAATAAACTGAACCTGACTCCTGTTCAATACAATATGAGAAGTCCCGTCCTTCCGCCCCACGGCGGGAGCCTATGGAGATGAAATCCAGAGGCAAGTAAGCACAGGGCTCAGAGAGAAGAATCAAAACCACTGTGGATACCGAGGGTCATCGTCCTAAAGCTAACGATTATCTTGGGCGCCAGGATCTTTCCATAGATACCAATTAAACACCGTGTGGAGCAGGAAATATGTGAAAAGCTGACATGGGTTCAGAAGCTGCGGCCCTAGGGTTCGAGCCTGAGGTGGACGCCCCCAAGAGATTTTCATCTCAACAACGCGTAATTACAGTGTGCGTGGTGAAGGCCCGGGCTGCCGGGTCAAGGCCACGCGGCGATGGATGAGACGTAAAAATAAGCCAAAGACCCAGAGTCACCGGAAAATGCCAATGATTACGCCGCCCGCCCTCAAGTGAAAGTGCCACGGATCCGCTCTGCCTTGCAGCATATTCGATGACCTCTCTAAAAGTCAGGAGACAGCACGCAGGGAAGAGCCAGCCAACCCCACTGGCATTAAGGACCTACTCAGTGCTGCCGACTTTTCTCCACCTCATTCCATTTCATAGATTCTGGCAAATGCCTATGTTTGTCCTCCTTTGTTTCTTTTTTTTTTGTCTTCAATACTGTACGTTTCACAGAGTCGCATGTGTCGCAAGAGACACTTGGAGGATTTGGATCCAGGGCAGCCCAAGACACGCTCCCTCGGCAGTTTCCATCTGACCACGCTGCTGGCGCTGCCACAGTCCGAGGGCCTCAGGTTTGATCCTGGCGTAGTTACCAAGCCCCCGAGAGACCCTACACAAGTCACTTAACGCCCTGTGGCTTCCGTTTCTTCACTTACGAACGGGGGGCGGGGGGGACGGGGGACATTCTAACCATGCGCGGTATGCGTGGAAAAATCCTTGAATCTATTATGTGGCGACGGGATGCAATTGTAAGATATCACGTCGCCGTGCCTCTGGGAACCCGGGCCAAGCAGAAAATAATTCACGTGTCCATTCAGTGAGCAATGTGTTCTGAACAGCCACTGTGTGCCGATTACCATGCTGGGAGGTTAGGACGGTAGAGCGGTCCAGGGGCGCCTGGGGGGGCTCAGCGTTCAGCATCTGCCTTGGGCTCAGGGCATGACCCCGGGGTCCTGGGATCGGGCCCCACGTCGGGCTCCCCGCAGGGAGCCTGCTTCTCCCTCTGCCTGTGTCTCTGCCTCTCTCTGTGTGTCTCTCATGAATGAATAAATACAATCTTTAAAAAAATAAATAAATAAAACGACGTGGTCCAGGACATGGGCACAGACACATGCCCAGGGCTGACGGTCGCACAGCTTTCAGCGCAAGGAACACAGCCCTTGGGGCAGAGATCTGAAGGGCGCAGAGACGCTAGTGTGGCCAAGGGAAAGGAAGCCCCGCCCATTCCAGGCAGAGGGCACGGCCCGTGCGGAGCGCCGTGGAGCGGGACGACTCTTGGTACTTAGGGGAGGATGGGGGCGGGGTTGGGCTGTGAGGGCCGAGAAGCGACGGGCAGCGGGCAGGGAAGAGGTGGGCAGCCCCGCGGGCTCCTTGGAGATACTGCGCTTGCTCCTGAGGCCGGGGTCAGTCACCGAAGGCTGAGCGGGGAGGCCACAGGCCGGGGGGTGGTGGCCTCCACCTCGGGGGGGGTTCTGACCTCCTCGAGGTGCACAGATGGCAAAGTGGGCGCAGCAGATTCTGGGAGACACGGTTACAAGGCCACTGTCGTCTAGGGCGAGAGATCGTGGTTTGAACTACCGGCTGCTCATTCAGATTGACTAAGGTTTAACTGCCGGCGCGACACCCTTTGGGAGCTGAACTGTCATTGTCTCAGTCTCTCCCAGGGATACGTCTCCTACAGCCCGGCAAGACCTCGTGGGCACTGAGTCTGGTTGTTTTAAAGGAAAAAAAGATCCCCCTATTTTCCCAAGTGAGCACTGAGTCAGAATTCCCATAAAGAAAAAGGGGACGGAGCCGCTCGGCACCCGGGCTGCGTCGGCCCCGGCAAGGCCCAGGTTTTGCAGCCGGTGTTCTCCGGAGCACCTGCTACAGACCAATTCTGGTTTACGGGGGCCACGACTCGAACTCGGGTCCTCTGGTTCAAAGCCAGTCTGTCCTGGAAAGTTTGTCCTTCTCAGAAGCACACCCTGACCCTAAATAACGATGTTTTGAGGACAAAGGCCCTGTTGCTTATTTCTCTGGGTGCCTCCCAGCGCCTGGCGTTGGGCTGGGAGGCCGGGTCAGTCAGTCGGCGTTTGTGGGCCTGCACAGAAGCCTGCCGAACTCAGCCTGGCCGGGCTGACCTGCTGGGCCTCCGTCGACTCCCTCTCCCCTCCTTCCCTCCTTTCCTTCCTACCTCCCGTGCCCCTTTTTCCCGTTTCTTCCTCCCTCTCCCCATTCCTGTGTCCTCCTCCCCTTCTCTGCAAGGAGCGTGGGGTGATTTCCATCACCGTGCAGTGAGTAGCTAGGCAGGCGGTGTGAACGCCCTGGGCCATCGCCTCGGGAACAGGGACACGAGCCTAAAGGCTACAGGAGAGGAGCACGGGGCGGGAATCCTGCCTCTTCCCCGCAGGGTGATTTTCAGCAGGTCAGTCCACATCTCTGTACCTTAACTTCCCTGCTCGTAAAATGGGAGGACTCAGTGCTGCCAGAGCAGGTGGTCGTGGTGCTGCAGTGGGTGACGGTGTGCCTGGTGCAGCCCTGCCCGGAACCCGAGCCCCTCTGGTGTGCCTGCCTGGGCTCTGGAGCCGAGGACTCGGGGCCCCGCAGGACCGCAGCACCAGCCCCTTCCTACATCCCAGCCTATGAAATTCTCATCTGGCTCCACCGCCACCCCCACGACCTGAATGTGCAACCCTGCTCTGGCATCGCCATCCGCACACGGGGTGCCCCAAGCAAGCACGGCTGCCGGTCTCTGCTGCCGCACAGGGCTCGGGGCCCGCACCTGCCCAGCGAGACAACTGCAGTCCTGCCACTCACCTGCCCTGTGACCTCGGGCAAGCTAATCACACGTGTGCCCCCTAGTTCCCGCTGATGTCTGGGAGTCTGATCCAGCGGCCTCAAGTTTGTGCAGAGAGGTCGAGGGCTGGATGACGTATATGCACACAGAGGACTGACGAGGACTAGTGGGCGTGGGTACGTGGGCATCCCAGCCTGGCAAGTCGGTCCTCTGTGCTCATTTACCTGCTGGGTACCGGGGGGGGGGGGGGGGGCGCGCAGAAACCCGGCTCCGCGTGGATCCCTGAGGGAACACACACATGTGGATAGAGGTGCACAGACACACGTACACGGGCGCCACGCACACACCTGTGCCATGTACACATATCGTCGTTACCAACACTTGGACTCTCTGAGTTGCCACAGGCCAAGACCTTACAGGCCAAATGTCAGCGCCTGGTAAAATGACAATAAGGAAAATAGCCGGGCAGCCCAGGTGGCTCAGCAGTTTAGTGCCACCTTCGGCCCAGGGCGTGACCCCGGGGTCCCGGGATTGAGTCCTGCGTCGGGCTCCTTGCATGGAGCCTGCTTCTCCCTCTGCCTGGGTCTCTGCCTCTCTCTCTCTCTCTCTCTCTCTCTCTCTCGGTCTCATGAATGAATAAATAAAAAAAACTAAAAATCTTTAAGGAAAATAGCTGACGTGTGCGGCGTGTTTTCCGTGTGCCGGACACTGTCCTAAGCATTTTATGTGCATTAAGGCCTTTAATCCTCGAAACACTATCATAAGCCCCGTGTTACCCAGGAGAAAAATTGAGTCTCAGAGCCGGTGAGGACTTCCCCAGGGTTACAGGATAAGCCGCGGACACAGCTGGGACTTGAACCCAGGTAGCTGGGCTCCAGAACCTTCACCTTGGCCAGCCCTCCTGCTGGCTACAACGGCGGCTCAGTGGGAGGCTGTTAGGGCTTGTACGGGCCTTATGGCCCTGCACGTCAGACGGTCACGTCTAGCTCCACGTGCACCCACCCTATCCCGTGGCACCTAACCCCCAGGAATGATTCCAGTCCTGGCAGGTGCCGCTCTCTCCGGAGACCCACGCCTCCCAGTACTCACGCCCCTGAATCCGCGCTGCACTTTGGCCACTAAAACACAGTGGAAGTGACGCTGTCTGACCTCCAGGGCCAAGATCTATGAAGTCCTCGGCTGTCACGCTGGGGAAGCCCTGGCCCCGTGGACGGGGTGCATGGGCGGGCTGCCGGGCAGTGCCAGCCGAGCTCCCAGCCCAGAGCCGGCGGTTCGCCAGCCGTGGGAGGGAGAGCTGAGCCCAGCCCCGGCCAGCCTGACTGACCCCGGCCGTGCCCCGTAACGACCTACAGATTCAGGGGAGGTTGTCAGAAAGTGCAGCTTTGAGCCACGAAGTCTTGGGCTGAGTTTGTTGGCAGCAGTCGATGGCCAGAAGGCCCCTTTGCTTCCCAGCCCACTGTTAGGGTTTCGGGATGCCTCAAACTGAGCTACGAATGGGCGTCCGGGGGGCTCAGCGGTTGAGCCCCTGCCTTTGGCTCAGGGTCCTGGGGTTGAGCCCTGCATCAGGCTCCCTGCTGTGGGAGGGGGGGGTCTGCTTCTCCCTCTCCCTATGCACGTGCATGCTCTCTCTCTCTCTCTCTCTCTCTCTAATAAATAAATACATCTTTAAAAATAACCTGAGCTCCAATTATCTAGATTTGAATTACCACTTAATTTTATAGGCAAACACCCCTCTGAAGTAACAATAAAATAATTAACATTTATTGACCTTGGGCGTGTGATTAGACTCCCTGCACCTCAGTTCCTTTACCTGTAAAATAGGAACCGTAAGACGGCACAGGAACCTCGTTCATGCCGTTCCGGCGAGGAGCAAGTGAGCTACCTCGCCTGGCCTGGGGATTACGCAGATACAGTGGCAGCGCCTCCTTCTCCCCCCCCCCCCGCCCCCCCCCCCAGCCCTCTGTTAACTGAGTCAGGCATTGCTTTTTTTTTTTCTTTTCAAATTTTAAAAACTTAGTCTTGGGGGCACCTGGGAAGCTCAGGGATTGAGCGTCCACCTTGGGCTCAGGGCGTGACCCCGGGGTCCTGGGATCAAGTCTTGCATCGGGCTCCCTGCAGGGAGCCTGCTTGTCCCTCTGCCTGTGTCTCTGCCTCTCTCATGAATAAATAAATAAAATATTTTAAAAATAATTTAAGATCTTAGTCCTCACACTTCACATGAAGGCAAGTGTTATTGCCACGTCTGCAGGTCCAGTGGCAGCGGGACCTTTGCAGCCTGATGGCCCACAGGGATGGGGAACCCTGTGGACACCTGCACCCGGGGTAGGGAGGGGATGCACCGAAGGACCCCAGCTGGCCAGTGCAAGACACGGTCTGAATGCAGCGCCCTGACTGGGGCTGGGGCTCCCCCATCGCTGTTTCTGTTCCCCCTTCCCTCCCGGCAATGCCTGTAGGGCCGCCCTCCTTCTGGAACCCTCCAGGCCTGACTGACGGCACCCTGCGATCTGCACCTGGACGCTCTTGTCCCCTTTCATAAATGCGTCTGTCTACACTGTTCATGGGGCCTCGGACCTTCGGCTCCTCCCCCTGAGGTTGATGACCAGCAAAATTGACAGATGGACCCGTTTTAAAGTCTGGTCCCGGCCTAACACTACCCTTCCCCGCCCGGTTTGCATCCCGTGTGGCGAATCCTGGGGCGCACGGTCTCTTCACCGAAGGACGTGATTAAAAGCCACGTCTCTGCGGTTCTGGGCTGTTATACCCACCCCCCAGTTCCCATGTTCGAGCCCTCACGCTCGGGGCCTCAGAATGCGGCTCTATCCAGAGAGAGGGACTTTGAAGAGGTGATTAAGTCGAAATGAGGTCACTGAGGTCACTGAGGTGAGCCCCAAGCAGATGCACAGAGGGGATGCCCCGTGCGGACACGGGGGAGGCGGCCCCGCGGAACCAGGGGCGGGGGGGGGCGACCCTTCACCGTGTTCATTTCCGAGTCCCCCACCCTGCCCGGCGCAGGGCACGCGACGGAGGCCCAGGTGGGGTCCAGGCAGGCGCTCACGGGGGCGGTTTGTCACCTGCTGCAGGTGGCACGGAAGCCGTCCTGTGACCGCACCACCTTGCTAGGTCCTGCTCCTACGGCACTGAAACGAGGGAGCAAGCAGCAGAGCAAATCCTGTTCGGCTCACAGAGTGATGATCACAGACCGGGCGCAGAGCAACGGGCCGAGAGTTGGCAGGAGTGGGAGAAGCGGAGATGAGCGCAGCCCAGCATGCACAAGGAGGAGCAGCAGGGAAGACGGGCAGGGAACGGGGACTTAGAGGAGGGGGCCTCTGTGCTGGCCGCAGCCATCAGGAAAGGCTTCACGGAGGAGGTGGCATTTGATCTGAGTCTGGAAAAATGGGAGGAAAACAGGTGGGTGCATGGAGGTGGCAGGGGTGAGGGGCGTGCTTGGAGAGCGGCACGGGCCCGAGGGGTGATGGAGAACCCGTATGTAGACTCGTGGAGCCGGGGACCTCGCACGTCGGGGCTTCCAGCCTCAGCACCACCGACTTGGAGAAGGGTAACTCTGTGGTGGGGACGGCCCTGTGCAAAAGGACGCCCACGGCCACCACGAGGCTCACAATGTCCCTGGACAGTTGTAGATGTTCCCTGGGGGCTCGGTCACGTCCAGGTGGGGACTGCGGATGTGCCCCACAGCTCTGGACCATGGCCTAACCCCTCGGAGCTCGTTCTTTGATCTGCACAACAGGGCCCACAACCGTGCGTGTATACGCGTGGCCCACGGCGGAGCTGTTAAGTCGATGGGACTTAGCCTCACTCTTTTCCTTATTTTTTTGAAAGACGCATCTATTTATATTTGGGAGAGAGAGAAAGGGAGCGAGCAAGGAAACGTCCCCCGTGGGCCCCGACCAGGCGCTGGAGGGAGCAAAGGTCCGAGCAGGCTCCTGCGGGGTGCAGGGCTCCAGGACGAGGATGCGGGGCTGGGTCTCAAGAGCCACCAGGCCAGGCCCGGGGCTGAGACCGAGAGTCGGACGCTCAACCCACTGAGCTGCCGGGCGCCCCTTAGCCGGACTCTTCTCTCCCGGTGAAGTGGAGCACGACCCCCTGCACGTGGAACGCACAGAGGCGCAGCTGTGCTGGCTGGAGCAGGTGCACGGCCCCCAAGCCTGCCTCCTGCTGGCTCGAGCCGCCTGGGGGGGGGGGCAGACGCACCCCTACAGACACGCCGGGGGAACCGGGTCTGAACAGCCTGGATTTGAATCCTGGCTCCTTCCTGATGGTTCCAGAGGGAGCAAATCAACCCTAAGATCTGTGAAGAGCAGGTGCTTCTGTCCTGCGAGCCCAGAGCGGGGCCAGCGAGGCCTCCGGGCCTTGAAGGAGGCTCCCGGCCTCCGGGGAGAGCCCTGCACCCACACACCAGCCACGCAGTGTCTCCTTCAAGTTTTCATGGCCTGTCCCCTGTTTGCTTCCCTGACCCCAGGCTCTGGCCAGAGGCCCTTGATAGGGAGCGGACTGATTGCTTAACCCGGTTTCATCACCACTAAGACGAGGCTGCTAAAAACCCACTTGGTCGAGTGATTTTTAAATGAAATAGATAATACATCCGAAGCACCCAGCGTCGTGTCCCCCAGCAGTCAGGGCTACTGTGGGCTTCCCTCCCACAGGCCGAGGGCTCGGGCCGGGGGCAGAGGCCAAAAGTTCAGGGCATATTCAGGCAACGGGGAGACACCCGGGGCGCGTGGGGGGGCCCGAACCAGCAGCAGAGAAGCCAGAGAGGACGCAGGGAACGGGTGGTCTGGACCCCCAAGGCCCGGCCTGCGGCCCGCAGGTGCGCCCTCTGCCCGGGGGAGGGTAAGCGGGCGGCGGTGGGAGCCGGCGGGGCGCCGGGCGGGGGCGCACCTACCTCTCCCTAGGCAGCTGGTGGTTGGGGTTGTGGCGGCAGCGGATGCTGAGGCCGAACAGCTTGCGGGCCGTGCGCTGGATCTTTTGCCTCTGGGCCTCGGTGGCGCTCTGCAGGAGCTTGTAGCGGTTCTGCAGGTCCCAGTCGTTGCCCCAGTGCTGATGGATGCTGCCGATGGTCAGGAAGTGGTTGCTGGGCAGACGCTTCATAAAGGACTTAAACTCATCTGGCAAGAGAGACAAAGGCCGAGGAGAAGGGCTGAGCCGGGCGGCCCCTCCGAGCCACGTCCCGGCCGACCCACCTCCCGGCACCGCGGGCTGGCCAAGGAAACGTCCCCTGTGGGCCCCGACCAGGCGCCCAGGGGCCGCCGCCCTGCAGGGAGGCCCCCCCACCCCCGCCCCGCTTAACTCCACTCGCCCAGACCCCACCCTGCCTTCCCGGACTCCGGCATCCCAAGGCCGGCGGCATAAGGATGCCCACTACCATCCGGACTTGATATGGTCTTTGAATCAATTAACCCACATTTTTTATCCAGCTCAGCATTCAAGAACCCCAGCACGTGCCTTCAGGATAAGGGGAGCCCTAAATGCAGGTGTGATGGGAACTGTATTGGCCCATCCTGGACGACACGGTTGCCGCCCGAAGGACCAGAGCCCCCTGCAGGCGCCCACTGAGAACCCCAGGAGGGCAGGGAGGGCTGTAGAGGGGGCACCAACCTGACTGTCCCCTGGGCATCACCTGCAGGGGTGCCAGAGAGCTGAGGGGGGTCAAGCCCCCCTGTGCAATCCGGTCCTGCTGGAAGGTGTCCGGGTGCCCTTTCACGTCACATCCCATTTCGGGGATCAGCTCCAGAGATGGGGCGAAGTCTGGGGTCCCCGGGGTGACCTCGACATGACCTGCCTCGGTCTGTGATTCTGTATTTCAGAGTTTCGATATTGGCCGCAACTCGACATAAGGGCAGCTCTTCTGGTTGTGCATAGAGGGAAACTGAGGCGCAGAGCGGGGAAGTGATTCACTGAAGGTGCAAAGGCCTTCGAGGGACAAGAGGCAGGACTGAAACCCGAGCTGCTGCTTCTTTAATGTAATACTGACCCCGGCCACCCCCCTCCCCCACTATTGGGAAAAGAATTGGGAAGTTGATCCTATCGCAGGAAAAGAAAGCCAAGTAAACGCTCGGGCGGGGTGTACCTGCAGCCTAGTACCCCTTCCACTTGGGGTCACGAAACCACCAAGGGAATTCCAAGTCCGTTAGGCTCGGAGTAACTCACTTTAGCTTTAAAAATGCCTCCGTAGCTCTGGGTGGGCACGGCGCTCCGTGTCAAACCCCAACCCGCGTAAGAGAGCTCACGGCAGACGAGGAGGTGGGGGCTTTCAGCGCCTCCTTTCAGAGAAACCAGGACACGGAGAGGTCAGTCACCTTGCCGAGGCCCCACGGCCCGCATATGGCGGGGCCTCGGGCCAGGCCGCGAGTCTCACGCCCCTCCTGGCTTCACACACTTACTCTCAACCCGTGAAGCGGATGAGGGCAGTGGGAGGAAAATAAATAAGTACGGGGTGCGGAACGCAGGGATCTCCGGCTCCCAAGACGCTGCCGGCGCCTCGTTACCCACAGTCGGATGCACAGGACACCGACGGGCAACCTCAGCCCCCGAGCAGCCGTGCAATGCCTCAGTTTCCCCATCTGCCCATCAGGCATTCCCGCACTCCACGCCAACCCCGGGGGAGTGACGTCGCAGTGCAGATGCCTAAACAGTTCTTGACCTACATTCGGGACGCGCCCAGGGGATGGCTGGTTTATGGGGGAGCCGGCCGGAGGCAGGGGGCCGGCCCTAATGACTGCTCCGTGGGTGCCCACGCCCACCCCACGGAGGACACGGCCTCTCCTGGGAAGGCTCTCCTGACCTCGAAGGATGGGACAGTCATTCCGATGAACCTGGATCTCGCTCAGACGGGGCTTTATAATTTAAAAGACAAACTGACTTGATTTTCTTGACTTAAAGGAGAAGGGCCCCTCCCCACCAGGGAGACGTGGACGCCCGTGCCCGTGTAGTGTGCAACCTGGGCTGGCTCTGACCGCGGCCCCGACCACGAAGGAGTCATTGGTTCTTCCCTTTGGGCTGCTCACTGCTCCCTCCCGAGGCCGGGGGCTGAGCGAAGGGCAGGAAACTCCCCGTGCACCAGCCACACGTGCACCAGCCAGAGACGGGCGGTCTCGTCGGTGGGTAAAAGCATCCCCAGTGGCCCAGTGCGGGGGACCTGGAGCCACCGTGTGCTCTTGCGGGGAGACGGCACGTGCCGCGGAAGCTGCTCCTGTGGCCCCTTTGGCTATGCTGCACCCCCTCAGGTCTGTGTCCCCCCCCCCGCGCCCCGTCTACCCGCAGACAGTGGTTTCCCTTCCTTGGGCAAAGGCTGATGCGCTAACGAGCCCCCCACACAGCGTGGGTTCCCCTCTGCCTCCAAGCAATCCGGGGAACCTCGCCGCAAAGCATTTCACCAAGTGCTTCTTTCGTTCGAGGCCACGTAATGGTTGCAACAGGGACCATCTCTTCCGTGAGTCCCTGAGGTTTTACATGGACCGATGGGTGCGGCTTCACGGGCAGCCAGGGCTCCACTCGGGGCCCCGAGGGCAGGACGGCTCGGGCATCGTGGGCTCCCCAAGCTGGCGGGGGCTCCCCGTTCACGGAAACCAGTGGCTTTCAGGGCCCCTGGTGCGGCTCAGCTTTTACCTGCGGGGCACAGCGGCCCCAAGGTGCGATTTTGCTTGATCAAAGGGTTTCTCGGCTAAAAATTTAAACACATTCAAATGTGAAAACCACGAACACGTCCTCTCATTTATCAGATGAGGGAGCGGAGGCCTAGGGGTAAAGAAGACTTGACTGTCGCGAGCGCTGCCACGAGCTCTGGATTTGGAATCCGGGGATCCGTGACCGGCCCTGGTTACTAACTACGTGACCCTGGGGGAGACGCCGGGCCTCGGACCCCTCCCTCCTCTGTGGTGCGGTACTTGGGATAAATTTAAGGAATATTAATTTTAAAAGAAACGGCAACGCTCTCTGCCTCTGTCCGCCTCTGACCAGATACCCGAGCACGTATTAGAGGTGGGCGGCTGCTCGGGCCCTCTCCCTGGGAGTCTCAAGGCTTCCAAGCTCCTCGTGTCCGACCCCTCGAGGGGCTCTAGCTCCGTGAACGGTACCAGCGTCCATTCTAACCCACGTTCCTAATCAAGGCTCCCGGATCTCAACACCCATCTCTTCAACGCGGGCGGCCGGTGTGACACGGAGCCCTGGCTACGTGGCTGCTCCCCGTCTTGCCCAATGCACCATCGAGCTGACCACGTCGCTGTCCTGACCCTCCTGGGCCCCCGGGGATGCCCCCCGCCCCCCCCCCCAGCTGTCGTGTGCACACCTGCTGACTCCTGTGTCACAGGTGCTTCTCCTCTCAGCTGCTCTTCCCCAGCTTGCCTCTCCCGACCCGCCCGACCACGTTAACCTCCGCTCCCCACGCACCGAATGACCGTGCCGTAATTATCTGTACCGGTCGCCCCACTTGCGTGTGGCTTCCACGTTAACTGGAAGCTCCGGGGAGGCAGAGATCCAGCTTTGGCCCTCACTCACTGCCCGGCCCCGGGAGAATGACTTTCCTCCCCTGGAATTCATGACCACGCATTTTCTGAACCATGAAAAGCAGGAAATAGGCTAAGTACCTGCAAAGTGACTGTGAATCCTTGAGCTCTCTGTACCCGTACGGACATCTACCCGCATGTGTTCCATGGATGCGCCTGTGCATCCGTGCACGTGCACGCGTGTTGCTGATTCAGAGACAGGCGCTCACGCTCACGCTCACGCACACGCACACACACTCAGGACTCAATGCAAATACTTCTTTCTGCCTCTCCATCCTCCAGGGCCTACGTGGCGTTACTCTGTCTTCTGGGCTCAACAGAGACCATCCATCTTAGGACCACAAACTCGATCAGGGGGTTCATTATTCCACTCAGTGGAGACTGACTGGGTACTGACCCCACGACCGCGGCTAGGCCTGGCCCTGGTCCCCCCAAAGTGAAAGAGCTGGGGACACTGGATATCCCCTCACGGTGGCCCCGACTCCAGTTAGACAGTTGTCCCCTCGAGACGCGGCTCAGGGTCGCGGCTGCAGAACTGCGAGCCCGGGTTCTCTACCTGAATTCTCCAGGTCCTTGTAGGCTTCGGCCCAAGACTTGGCCATGTTGGCCAGGGTGTACTCCATGATCTGGATGTCGGTGATGGGGCAGTTGCACTGGGGGAATTCCTCCGCGCACTGGCACCTGCACTGGCTGTTCTGGCACACGTACTCTCCCTCCCCGTTGCACATGATGTAGCTCAAGGCCGACTGGACGAACTTCTCTTGCAGATACTGAGGGAAGATGATCTGAAGACCTGTTGGAGAAGAACAAGAAGGGGAGAAAGGAAGGTTAACGGAGGTGTTTCATTAACAGTTTGGAGAGGTGATGGGAGAAGTCTGGAGCCGCCAGCTTTTTCTTTTTTTTTTTTTTTTGAAGCCCGTGAACCGTCACCAAAATATTTCTGGGCCTGCGAGGCCTCCGGCTACTGCTGGTCCTTCGCCCCCTCAAGCCCCGACCTTGGCCACCTCTCAGAGGCCTCCTTCCTTCCGTTTCACCAGGACTGAGCCGGAGCCAGATCTGGTGTCGGCCTTTCCCGTCTGGGGAGAAAACCCTTATGGAAAGCACAAGACCGTGGTCTGTTTTGCCTTCCGTCCGTCATTTCTTTCGCTTTCCTTCCTTCGCGTGTTTATGGACTCTACTTAGGAAGCACGAGTCCTGAGCTAGGCGCTAGGTCTATAGAGATCCAAAAAAAAAAAAAAAAAAAAAAAAAAGACAGGATCCTTGCCCTTGGCGGTGAACAGTAGGATCATGAGGGACGGACCCGGACCCACATCGTGGCAACGCAGCTTCCTAGACCTGAGCACGGTGGCCGCGTGAGGGGGGGAGAGCAGAAGGCTGCAGCACTGCTGGGGTGGCGGGGAGGCCGCCGCGGGGCGGCTGAGAGGTGGATGAGGGGCATCGCAGGAAAAGAACAGGAGACACACCCTAGTAGCAAGGATGAAGATGTCAGGAGCTACCGGTGACTGATGGATGGGACCGGGGGGGGGGGGCAGTGGGAACAGGTGTCAGAGGGGAGCAGATGCCAGAGGGCACAGGGCTTTCCCGGCTGCTGGGGCCTGGGACGTCCTCGAGCGCGTAATGAGGCCGCCTTGGTAAATTTCAAGGAGAAGCGTAATACGGGGCCGGGGTGTGATCTAACAAAACCAGGGCATCATCAAAATAATAATATCGGTGCGGGACGACCTCAGGGAGGATTATGTTTTTCTCCTTCGCTCTAAAGACGAGGAGGCCAAAAACAAAAAACAAAACAAAACAAAACAAAAAAACAAAAACAAACAAACAAAAAAACGAGGAGGCCAAGGCCCATGGAGGGGAAACGACCAGCCCGAGGCTACAGGATGCACACTCCGGCCCATGTCTCATAACCTTGTCTCCGCACGTTACTGATCAAGGCCGAGTCCTGCCAGCCCAGGACGCAGACGGGGCTCTCCGGGTGCGCACCCCTCGCCCGCCCCGGAGACGGCAGCGGCGCAGCCACCCCCCCCCCTCCCCCGGGCGTCCGCACAGAAGGGCAGCCCTGGGCGACGTCAGCTCCCCACAGCAGCGCGTGTCTCTACCTCATCCCGAGCCACCGGTGTGTGCGGGGCTAACGGGTCAGGGGTGTCCACCCCGTGGAAAGCGGCGGGGTTCCCCGGATTACACTTTCTTCTCATTCATGCTTCGGGGACACCCCCCATCCCACTCACGAAGGGTTTGCCGAAGAAGCTCGGCACTTCTCCTTCTGCTTCACAGTTGTGCCTCTACGTCCCCCTCCCACCTTCAAATCATTTAAAAAAGAAATGAGGCGCCAGCACGTCAGCCCGTCTTCAGCGGCAGCCGAGAAATGACTGTTCCGGGGGGGGGGGGCACTGGGGACACGAGGTCAGGCCCCTCTGCCGACGGCCTGCCCAGCTCACCCCTCCTCACCCCCCCTCACACCTCGGGTGGCCACCCCAACCGTCTCACGCCTACTTCTTCCTCCGTAGAACGGAGACGCTCGCCGTGCCCACAGCGCAGAGCTGCGGAGGGGCCAAGGGAGGGAACCCCTGCCAACTGCCCGGAACAGTTGCTGGCACACGGCAAGCCGAGAGCAAATGTTACCTGCTACCTTTTTTTTTTCTTTCTTCCTTTTATTATCGTTTTTGAAAATATTTACTTTTTTTGAGAAAGAGAGAGAGCGAGAGCAGGGGAGGGGGTGGGAGGGACTCCTCAAGGGACTCTGCCCAGCCTGGAGCCCAACAGGCGCTCGGGCCCACGACCCTGAGGTCACGCCTGAGCTGAAATCAAGAGTCGGACGCCTGATGGCCCGAGCCCCCCCGGCGCCTACTTTTGGTGGTGACAGTGATGACGAAGTCGCCGCTGGGACTGACGTGGTTCACAGCGTCAACAGAACCTTCAGGAGCCACGAGCAGGAGCCGTGGGCACCTAACCACGGAGGAGAAGGCCCCGCAGGCTGCCCCGAGCTGTTTGCAGGGACTCACCCAGAGTGGGCTTTAGGGCTCTGTGCCTGTTGGGGCTGCACGGTGGGGGGGGGCAGCTATTCAGGAAGGCGGGTCCCCCTCAGTCCGTACGGAAGGTTCTCAGGGACGGAGGGAGCCCGTGGCTTGGGCACCGCGGGCTGTGGGGCCTGGTGGCTCCACACCAAGGGCCAGGGGCCCGGTGGGGCTGCGTGGGGCTGGCGAGGGCTCGCCCCCCGGGAGCGCGACACAGACGCCCCAAAGACGGGCCCAAGCCAACAGGCCGTGCGGTCCCTCCTCGGCGACGTCGACCGTTCTTTCCGACTGTGCACTATTGAGTCATTTTATCTGTATCACGGTTTTTCCGCTTCCGAAGCAGAATTTATTTTTAGCTGATCCCAATCCCCTATAGGCATCTGAGTCTATGGATTGGGGTTAAGTTCCTGTTGGAACTCTATAGACTATACTCTCAGTCCTATTTTTCTAGCTTGCTCATCATTTTCTTTCTCCCTTTTGTAGGGGATAAAATATTCTATTCTTGGTCCCGGCCCAAAAGGAATTTGGGGAGAGCATTTTTAGAAAATTGCGTCAAATCATCTCTCCGTTTGGCAAGGATACAAAAGGCAGTATTACCTACCACGTTTAATGCAACTGAACGCAGATGAAGTTTGGGGCTGGGGGGTTCCGGGAGCGGCTGAAACACAAAACTGATTGCTCTTTAAAAATGGAAACTCCGATCACGCCGAGCTGTCTCGGAGGCAGAACCTCCTGGGCGATTTTGAAAGAGAATAATGAAGACGTAGCAATTAAAAAGCACTTTTCTGCAAAATGTCATTACTGTTTAAAGTTACATAACCGTTTCTACGGCGGCCGAGGTTCACGGAGCAGTCAGCGGCCCGGCCGGCTCCTGACGACCCGGGTCCCACGGGGGGGCCGCTGCTGACCCCAGGCTGGCGCCCGGCCGGGGCCTCCACGGGGCGCAAATCACCGGGGGGGGGGGGGGGGCGCGGAGCCGCTGTCTGCAGGACACACCGCTGCTGCCCGCTGGGGTGGGGGTATCCTGGGCCCGGTTCCCAAAGACACAGAGGGGGAGGTGGGGGAGGGAGGGAGAGGGAGGGAGGAGGGGGGGAGGGGGGAGGGGGAGGGAAGGGGAGGGAGAGAAGACAAAAGAGAGAGAAAGAGAGAAGAGGAGAGGAGAGGAGGGGAGGGGAGGGGAGAGGAGAGAAGGGGAGGGGAGGGGAGGGGAGGGGAGGGGAGGGGAGGGGAGGGGAGGGGAGGGGAGAGAAAGGCCACCATCATTGCCGAGCATATAAATTTTGCCTCAAAAGACCCAGGAAGGCCATAGCTGAGCGTTTCCCTTGAACACCAAGTCACTCGTGCTGAACATATGGGACATCTCCCCCCAGTCTCATTATACTTTTCTTTAAAATCTTGTTATACTTTAAATTGGAATGTTTCACTGTTCTACGAAGCGAGTGGGCAATGGAGAGGTGGGAACAACATCCACGTCATCCTCTTTCTCTTCTGATTTTTGCCCCATCTCCCTTCGTCTTCCTCCCACCTTAGCTGCAACACAGACATCTCACGATTCTTTTTTTTTTTTCTTTTTTGTATTTTACAGACAGTCCTTGTGTGTGGAGGAAAGATTTCTCCTTCTGTCCATCACACGGCGGGGGGCGGGGGGGGGATAGCTCTGTCCTCTCTATCCCTTTGCTTCCTCACTCCTTCTTCCTGATATTATTATTATTTTTCAAACACACCAGGCGTCCTGCCCTTCTCTGGTCCCTCCCTTGTGCGGGTCTTGTTCTCCCCACGGTCTTTGCACGGGTCCTTCCCTGTGCCAAGAATATTCTTTCCCCAGATCTCTGCGTGGCTCCCTTGTCCTGCAACCGCAGCCCTTCCCAGGTCACCCAAATGACAAGGCTTCTTCTAGGGGCGCCCGGGTGGCTCAGCGGTTGAGCACCTGCCTCCGGCTCAGGCTGTGGCCCCGGGATCCCGGGATCGAGTCCCACATCGAGCTCCTTGCAGGGAGCCTGCTTCTCCCTCGGCCTGGGTCTCTGCCTCTCTCTCTGGGTCTCATGAATAAATAAATACAATCTTTTTTAAAAGAATGCTTCTTCTATTTTCATCAGAGGACTAATTACTGATGGAACTGAGCTTATTCATTTGTTTTCATGTTTTTTCTCATCTCCCCCATTGGAGAGTGGGCTTCAGGGGGACAGAAGCCCTGACCTCTAGAATATAAATTAAGGGCAAGCCCCCGTAGAGGCTCCAGACACTCATTTGTTGGATTTTCATTCAATGGCTAATTCTCTTTTTCACCCCAACTGGAAAAAAAGAAAAGAAAAGAAAAGAAAAAGAAAAGAAAAGAGAAGAAAAAGAAAGTGGCCTCTAAACACTTGGAGGATGTTGGAACTGGCCCAAAGCTGGCCTGAAGCCCCACAACCAGAGTAACAGACTCAGGCCTCAAATCCAGGAATCTGGGCGAGCGCGTCCAGCTCTGGGGCAGGAGCGAGTGGGCCTGAGAGGGACTCCTGCCTCAGTGCTCCCCCGGGGGCTCTGGCCCAGGCGGCCCCTGCCGACGCCTTAGCCTCAGAAATTCAGGTCACTCGCCTGTGAGGTTCCTCGCAGGGACTGCTGTGGGGAGGGGAGCGGGAGAGGCCTACGCGGCTGCCAGCGAGCACCTGGCTGTTATGGGCTGATGCCTGCGTCCCCCAAGGTCATAAGTCGAGGCCCTAATCCCCCAGAGCCGCGCTGTGATTAGGGGGCGAGGCCCTGGCAGCTGATTAGGTTTATGTCAGGTCACAAAGGGGGGCCTCCATGAGCGGACTAATGAGCTTATTATTTTTTTTTAAGATTTTTTTTTTTAAATTCATTTGACAGAGAGAGAGATGGAGAAAGAGGGCGCACAAGCAGGGGGCCAGCAGGCAAAGGGGGACGAGAAGCAGACTCTCCGCCGAGCAGGGAGCCGGACGCGACTTGATCCCAGGCCCCGGGCATCCCGACCTGAGCCCAAGGCGGACAGCTAACTGACTGAGCCACTCAGGTGCCTCATTTTTTTCTTTTTAAGATCTTTTTTAAAATGTGTTTCAAAGAGACAGAGCGAGCACACGCAGGGGTAGGATTAATGGACTCCGGGGAAGAGAAAGACACAGGAAAGCTCCCCGTCCGCCTCCCGCCCTGAGCACACACGGCCCTCCCACCAGGGCACAGCTGTCCACACGCCAGGCCGAGCCTCTCCCGGACCCTGTGACCTTGGAGTTGCGGCCTCCAAAGCCGTAGAGACGCAGCTGTCCCGTGGGAACCATGCCGTCTACACTGCTGGGCTCCAGCAGCCCGAGCAGACCAAGACGGGGCACGAGTGGGCCTTCAGCAAGTGCCGGGCCCTGCAGGCCCCCATAGGACGCAGCCCTTACCTGAACTGGGACACAGGCTCCCAAGGAGCCCCCTTTGGGCCCATCGGAAACACGGCCAGAGCGTCCCGCCTCTCGAGAACCCTGCGGGGATCCCCACGGGTCGCTAGGACTTGTCCTGCCGATGTGACTCCTCCCTGTCCTCTGCCTCCCTCTGTCCCCTTCCTGGTTGCTCCGGGTGCCAGGCCCTGTGCCTAGGGTGCAGGGGGGGACATACGGCAGGTGCTCCGTGCCCTCGCTGACCCCTGGCTTGGGGACAAGGTGGAACCAGCGCTCCACCAGAGGAGCTGGCTTGGGGATGCAGCAGGAGGCCGGCGGCCGCAGGGGATGCGGTAGGCCTGAGGCCTTGCAGAGTCGCATGGCTTAGGGCACCAGGGGCTGCAGGGGACACGGCATAGGGCTGAGGCCTCACGGATCCGCACAACTTAGGGCACCAGGGGCCGCAGGGAGAGCCGCTCAGAGGGTGGGAGCCACCTGCGCCAAGGACTCAGGCCACAGAACTTCCGGCTAAGGACCCACCTGAGCAGCGCCCTCTTTTCCGGTTAAGGGTCACCTTTTTCTGTGTGTGCGTCCACCTCCAGGACCCCGGGGAAGAGATGCAGGCGCTCTGGTGCCTCAGAGAAGATCGAGACCCGGGAGGGAAGGATGACAACGGGCAGAGACCCGCCAGCTGGTGAGAGGAGCGGCACTGCTCCCAGCAACACGGGTTAAAGACCCTCGACGAGCCTGCCTTCGGCCCAGGGTATGATCCTGGAGACCCGGGATCGAATCCCCCGTCCGGCTCCCTCCGTGGAGCCTGCTTCTCCCTCTGCCTGTGTCTCTGCCTCTCTCTATATATCTATCATGAATAAATAAATACAATCTTTTAAAAAAATTCAAAAAAAGTAAAGACCCTTGCTGAGACGGACAAGGAGGCGGCTGGGAGTCAGGAGACGTGAGCCCCCCTTCCCCCCCAGCATTGTCAGGTTTCAACCACCGGACAGCACGAGGGCAACAGGGCTCCCAGGGGCCCCGACGTCCAACTCCTTGACACCTTCAGTGACACCGAACCGCTGCCTGAAGCAGGGGCCTGGTCCCGGGGCCAGTGCTCGGGGGTTCGGGAGACGGATCCCCCATCCTCCAAGCCGAAGCTGCCTCGGAGATTGGGGGGTGCCGCCCCAACCTTCACCGCTGACCCGGCTCCTGCTCTTCCCCAGTTAGGAGCTCCTGGCCACCTCCTCTTCCTCCAACAAGCAGTACCCGGGGGGTTTGCTGGAGGAGATGCCTCCACCCGGTGAGGACACGGACGGGCTGCTTGGAGACGCGACACTGACGCATAAAATCCAAGTTCAAGAGACAGAGGCCTGAACTGATGAGCAAAACATAAAAAGCAGCATTACGTCTGGAACATAGTAGGTGCTTAATAAATATATTTTAAACATCGAATAGGGGTGCCTGGTGGCACAGTGGGTGAAGCGTCGGACTCTCGGTTTCAGCTCAGCTCAGGATCTCAGGGTTGTGAGGCCAAGTCCAGGTCCAGGCTCTACACTCAATGAGGAGTTGGATTCTCTCTCTCTCTCCCTCTTTCCCCCTCTCCCCATCCACCCCATTTGCCCTCCTGTCTCTCTAAATACATTTTCAAAATCTTTTTTAAAAAAATAAGTATTGGGGATCCCTGGGTGGCTCAGCGGTTTAGCTCCTGCTTTCAGCCCAGGGCGTGACCCTGGAGACCTGGGATCGAGTCCCACATCAGGCTCCCTGCATGGAGCCTGCTTCTCCCTCTGCCTGTGTCTCTACTTCTCTCTCTCTCTGTGTGTCTCTCATGAATAAATAAAATCGTTAAAAATAAATAAATAAATAAATATTGAGGTTCCCCTGGGGGGCTCAGTCAAGCACCTGCCTTTGGCTCAGGTCATGATCTCAGGGTCCTGGGGATGAGGCCCCATGCCTGGTCCCTCCCTCCCATCCATGCACGCCATCTCTCTCTCTCATGAATAAATAAAATCATAAAAATAAATAAATATGGAATAAGCCAGTGACATATTATGAAGATGAAAGAAAATAAACCATGCATGTGGGATGCGGGCAGATCCTGAAACAGGAGTGTGTGTGAGGAGATCCAGACGACGGGCGCCCCAGTTCCCCGCAGAGGACATGCGTCGAGCAGACACGGGGCGGTGTGCGACCCCCCTGGAGCAATCAACGTCTCGGTCAAGGCCGGGACCCTCGATCTCTTCCTTTGGCTTGTCTGCATTTTGGATGAACGTGGCCTTATCTTACTTCAGGTCACAATTACCTACAATAGTAGTAGTTTCGACGGACGTACGTGCTTCTGATCGACTTCACTGCAGACTTCCGTCAGGGCTAAGAGAACGGGGGGAGACGCAGACCCTGCTTTGCTTGAGTGGAAGCGGCGGTTCATGCTGTTGTCGCATCACCACGTGACCCCCCGCGGATGCCTCTGAGCCCCACCGGGTCCCAGCTGTTGCCTCCTACCTGCGAAGGTCTGCTTGTCGCATCCTGTCCCTTTCTGAGAAGCGCGAGGTGGGGAACACAGCGAGGGGGCCCCTTTCGCCGAGAGCCGGCCCGATCGGCCCCCCTGAGGGAGGCCAGCGATCCCCGACTGGCACACGCAGGGCTCCTGGGCTCCGACCGCCACGCCGGGTTCCAGCGCGCTGGAGGCACGCGGGTCAATTACCCATCTGTTTGGGTCTCTACTGCCGTGAATTACAGTCTCCGTCGCTGACAGCTCGTTGGGGTGGAATGAAAATAAGACGATAATTCACCGGGTGAAACCGTGCAGAAAGGGCGAAAAGGCTATGATCTCATTCAGAAGTTCAGCCCTTGCCTCTGTGATGGGTCATGGGCACCCGGGTGGGGCGGGGGGTGGAGGTGGGGATGAAGAGAGGCGGGGAGGCGGGTGGGCTGTGGCACCCCCTCTGGACGGCGTGTCCTCGCGCGTCCCCAAGGACCAACCTCTGTTCTGGGATCCTGAGGAATCCACTCGGAGGCCTCAGATGAGCGATTCAAGTAAATGAAATTCAGCCCAACGGGAGGAGCCCGTCCTCGACGCCAGCAATCTCTAGGGACGGAACAAGGTGCCTTCGTAGGTAGAAGAGCCCCCGTCGCTGGCCGTGCACAAGAGTTTAAGGACTCCGAGGCCCGAATGGCACGTGATTATCATGAACTGGAATCCGGTGCACCGACCCGGCAGCGTTCTCCCTTTGAAAAACGTTACACACCCGCCCTCCGCCCCCCAACCACCGCCAGCCTCTTCTCTTGGGTGGGTTCACAGGACACGTCTTGGCCAACGAGGTGTGAGCACGGGGCCTGCCGACGATTCCAAAACAGACCTAGAAGCGCCGGCGCACAGGCGCAGCCGTGTGTCCACCCCGCGGGAGCAGCAGAACCACGACGCTCTTGCATCCAGGACGCAGCCTTGGGAGGGAACGAGGGTCTCCGTTCGCCCTGAGCTCGGGGGCCGCTGGCCACGTAGCCCGGCCTGTACGGGGGGGGCCACCCATGGCCCCAAGTCACCCACCACGGCTTGGTTTTGTAACGGATCTTATTGGACCACAGCCACGCAGGCCCGATGTAGGGCTGTCCGGAGCGGCTACGACAGGGGCTGTGTGAGGCCCACAAAGCCAAAGACATTTACCATCTGGCTCCCGACGGCGACACTCTGCCAGCCCCTGGCCTGGGCAGCCACCGAGATCGTTCACCCTCAGGTTTCTATGCGTCCACTCCGCGCTGCTGTGCGGTCACCCCCTAAGGGAAGACGGACTCGGCGTCGCCTGTGATGGGCCAGGTGACCTTCGAGACTCTGGAGGAAGCGGGAGGACCGAGAAGCACCCCTTGGCCCCTGCGCAGGAGGCGGGTCAGGAGAGGGCGCCGCGTAAACGGAGCACTTGGGCCGCTGGGAGGACCGGGGCGCGGGCTCCTCCGGGACCACGGCGGCTCCGGAGAAGAGGACCCGGTCTGGGCCGTGGAACGGCCAGGGTCGCGCAGGCCCGCAGACTTCCAGAATCCGACTTCATAAAATTCCAACACGAAGGCGCCCTCAGTGAGGGACCGCGATGACGCTGATTCAGCTTAACTACGGGCCTCCCCACAGATGTCGTGATGAAACCAACCGTGACGCCAACGACCCCGTGCTCCCGACTCCTACACGAGCGGACGCGTCCACGTTCTTGTCCAGGCCCCCTTCCCCGCTGCATCCTGCCCGGCCCCGCCACCCCCGCCAACGGGGCACCTGTCTCCTGCCCGGACTTGCTCCTGCTGGGAAGCCAGCCTCAGGGGGCTAACGTCTGGTTGTCGCCCCGTGGGCGCTCCCGCGGTAGGGCCCAGGTAAAAATCAGATCAACCGCTGTGTCTCTAGACCGTGTCGGCATCTTGATTGCACGACCGACCGCCCCAGAAGGGTGGACGCTTCTGTACGTAAGCGGTGCCTCCACGGAGAACAAGACAGGCTGGACCGCACCGGTGGATCCCCTCCCAGAGGATGGCTGTTCCACAAATGTCATTTCCTGGCCTCACCCCGGGGCCGGGGGCCATCGCGGGCAGCCCCCTGCCGGCAGCCACAGGCACCCTGCACGCGGCTCTGGCTGTGCTAGGACACGCGTCGTACCGCGTCCTGGCGTTGAGGCTCACGTCCCCCCCGGCCTGCGATGTCCTGGGATGCCGGAGTCGGTGCCTCACTCCCTATCACCTAACGCATCACCGGGTCCCAGTAAACATGTTTGGATGGAGGCTGAATGTGGACAGAACACGATCCAGAGAGGACTGCGCATCCCTGCGCCACGGCCCTCGCGCTCTACCTCTCTGAGGCCGTCCTTCCCGGGGAGGGAGGACCTGGACAGCTTGAAGCCTAAAACCACCTCAACCTCCACCCAGTAATGGAAGGAACATCTGAGAGAGAGAGAGAGAAAAAAAAAAAAAAAGGCCAAAAAACATCCTAAGAGAAGGACGATGCTGAAGGTCTTGGCTACTGATCCGAGCACATATTTTGCCTTAGATATGGCCTTAGATGCCATATTTTGCACAGCTACGAATTATGAGCCTGAGGAATGAAGAGCTAAAACTGTGTCTTTCAGCTCTTTGCACTCTTTCCAAGATTCCGAGCACAGAGCTAGACCGTAGTAGCTGTGCAAGAATAGAGCCGCTCAATCCGGCACCCGGTAGGCAGGTATGTCGACGCACCGCTTCATTGGAACCGGTGCTGAGCTACACGCTGGAGACAGGGAAACCGAGTAAGACGCAGCTTTCTGGTCTCAAGCAGCTCCAGCTGGGGCGGGGGGCGGTGGGGAGAACACGATTCATAAATAGAAAAGGACACTATACAATACGCACATAAATATACACAAGTTTCAGTGGAAGGGGGGGAAAAAAAAGAGAATCCTCTAGTTTTATGAGGGTAAAGGAGTCCGGAAAAGTCACCTCGGACAGGGTTGCATCCAAATGGTATGAATAGCCCGGCATTTGCCAAGCTGTGTGCTGCCGTCGTAGGTCTGCAAATGTAACCAGGATCAAATACGTTCAGGAAACCCCATATTTAATCTACCTCTTGAGACTCATAACACACATTAGCACAGTGAAGGCACTGACAAGTCCTGCAGTAAATAAGCGTGGTTTATGCCGTGGGATCCGATGTGTTTCCGTATTATTGAGCTTTCGTTAAGTTGCCGCGTGGTAACAAATAACCTCAAAATCACAGTGGCTTACAACCACAAGGGTTTATTTCTTGCTCATGTTCATGTTGGCTGAGCTTTGGCTGTATTCCAGATGTCTTCATCCTTTTTTTTTTTTTTCCTTCCAGATTTTTATTTGAATTCTAGTTAGCGAACCCCTAGCGTAGTATTGGTTTCAGGAGGAGAGTTTAGTGACTCATCACGTACCTACAGCACCGAGTGCTCGTCACAACAAGAGGCCTTCTCAATGCCCCTCACCCATGCAGCCGACCCCCTCACCCACCCACCTCCTTCCAACAACCCAGTTTCTTCAATTTCTTAGCTTCCTTCCTTCCCTCTCCTACTTTTCTCCCCCCGTCCCACACGTTCATCTGTTTTGTTTCCTAAATTCCACATATGAGTGAAATCATGTGATGTGTCTTTCTCCGACTCGGCGCTCTCCTCTCTCCAACTCCCCCCATGTCACGGCAAATGACAAAAATTCCTTCCTTTTGATGACTCTGCAATACTCCACTGCATGACAGACCTCGTCTCCTTCATCCATCCAGCAGTGGACGGACACGCACAGTCTGGCCGTTGCTAATAATAATAACACTGGGGAGCAGGTGCCCCTTCCAATCAGTATTTCCGTATCCTTTGGGGTAAATAAACACCCAGGGGTGCGATTGCCGGGGGGTAGGGCAGCTCTGTTTTTAACCTGTTGAGGAGCCTCCACACTGTTTTCCAGGGTGGCTGCAGCAGCTTGCCTTCCCGCCCACAGTGCACGAGGGCTCCCCTTCCTCTGCGTCCTCGCCGGCACCTGCTGTTGCTCGTGTTGCTCATTTTTGCCTTTCTGACCCGTGTGAGGTGATAGCTCATCGTGGTCGGACCGGCGTTTCCTCTAGACTTGAAGGAGCAGCGTGGCTCGGGCGTATGCCACCATCGTGACGGAAGGAAAAGAGCAGAAGCCGCACCAGGCCGTGTCTCCTAACCTGTCTGCGGCGATGGAGCACGGGGTATGATCCCCTACTTCCTGCTGGCAAAAGGCAAAACCAAACCACGTGGCCGAGCCCAGTGCCAGCTAGCTGGGAGGTGTGCACCTCCCACGGGGCAGCCCTGCCAGTTGCACGGCCGTGCACTGGTTTACGTAACCCTCTTCGGGGAGGCAACAATGGAATCACGCCATCGACCACGAAACAAACTTATTTTTGCACCAAACCCTTTTTGAAAAAATTCGATCACCAAATGACCCAGCAAGTCGGTTCTTAAGGCCTGTATAGCCCAAAGCATCGCAGGCAGGTATTCAAACATTGTACACAAATGTTCCTAGCAGCGGTCTACACGGGAGTCAGGGAGTGGAGACGGTCTACGTGCCCATCAAGCCGTGAACGGACGAACGGAACGTGGGGTACCTACGCATTCAAATATTAACTCGGCCGTAACAGAACAAAGTGCTGATACACGCTACGACATGGGTGAACCTTGAAAGCGCTTTGCTAAATAAGAAGAAGCCAGACACCAAAAAAAAAAAAAAAAAAAAAAAAACACATGTTGTGTTACTCTATTTATATGAAATATCCAAAAAAGGCAAATCCATAGAGACAGGAAGCAGACTAGTTGCCTGGGGCTGGAGGGAAGGGGTGGGGTGAAGAATGATTGCCTAATGGGTACAGAGATGATGAGAAGGTTCTGGAACTAGATGGTGGTGACCACGGCACAATGTGGTGACTGTACCTCATGCCGCTCGGTGAACTGTGCATTTGAAAATGGTTACGATGGGGCCCCTGGGGGGCTCAATGGTTGAGCACCTGCCCTCAGCCCAGGGCGTGACCCCGGGGTCCTGGGATCGAGTCCCATGTCGGGCTCCCTGCATGGAACCTACTTCTTCCTCTGCCTGCGTCTCTGCCTCTCTCTCTGGGTCTCTCATGAATATTTTTAAAGATTTTATTTATCCGTTCATGAGAGACCCACAGAGAGAGGCAGAGATGCAGGCAGAAGGAGGGAGAAGCGGGCTCCGTGCAGGGAGCCTGACCTGGGACTCCATCCTGGGTCTCTAGGATCACGCCCTGGGCCGAAGGCAGCACTAAACCACTGAGCCACCTGGGCTGCCTCAATAAATAAAATCTTTAAAAATAAAAAAAAAAAATCCTGATTCTGGTTATATACGTTCCAGGTTGGGAGACAATGTGGTTTAAGAGCGCGGACGTTGAGCGGATCTGGGTTCAAATCCCTGCCGTGCCACCTACGAGCCGGTTGCTTCAGTCCTGTGAGCCTCAGCCTTCAAACCCGGAGCAGGGTCTCTGGGGAGGCCTGTCCGAGATACTGATACCGAGGCACCGCTCCTCACCTGGCCCGGGAGCAGAATGCGGTACACCCGAAGTGCAATGATCATTTTACGTCGGACCTATCGGCTTTTAGGCCGGGTGCTTAGTAGAACGTGCACGAGCTTCCCACTGAAAGGAGCACAAGGGCTCTGCGCCACCCTCCCCCGTGCTGCAGGTCAGCAGACCCGGAGAAGCCCCGGGAACCAGCCAGCCCCGGGTCCCAGTCCTACGGGGTCAGCCGTGGGTCCTCCCCGTCCCGCCTGTGTCCTGACCCAGCCTCCCACTGACGCCTCAATCCGCTTCTTAAGAGGAGCCCTGGTCATCGCCACGGGCCGAGCCGCGTCCTCCTGGGTGCGGGAAGGAAAACCGACACCGGGTGCGGCCGAGCGGGGGCTGCACCTGCCCAGCGGGCTTTGTGGACCCACGACGCCCGAGGGCCCCGCTCCCGCCGCCTGCACCCGCTGCTCCCGCCAGCCGTGCTCTCCCACACGCCGGCCACGTGGGCGCTCCGCCGTCCACCGGGCCCCAGGGCCACACCTACTCACGTCCCGCCCTCCTGCTGTCCTGCTGCAGCTGGCGCGGCCTCATGCCCACTGTACCCACATCTGGGAATGTGTCCTGCAGACCCGGAGCTCGCCGGACAAGCTGGGAAGCCTCGGAGCCCGGGCGACAACGACCCAGAGGCCAGGGGAACCTCGGGAAAGTGTCCATCTGTCCTTCTGTATCCTGGGGAGCGGGGTCCCCTCCGCCCGTGGGCGGGACGGCTGGCCTGGCCCTCGGACGTAGGCACAGTGTCCAGGAGGGAGCCGCAGCCCTAACAGGTGTTCCTCCCAGCAGGTGCGGGTCTGTCCCCGCCGCTACTCCCTGCGCCCAGGGGACTATGAAGGCCACCCTGTGCCCCCACTGCTGACGCGGCCCTCTGCGCCGCCTCCTGCCCGCCCTCCCCCCTCCTTTACCCCTCGTGCTCTTCCTCCCCCCAGGCCCCTCCCCTCCTCCTCCTGCGGCCTGAGCACCAACCATGGGAAAACCCCGAATTCAGCAAATAGCCCTGGGCCCCTACGGCCGTGGCACCTGCGGATGGGATGACAAGCAGAGCTGGGAGGCCGAAAGCCCTTGTCCGAGGCGGCCCATTGTCTGACCTCACGGCGGCAGAAAACCCAAACCCAGACGAACAGGTGCAAGGTGAATAGAAACAAATGAATCACGGAGCGGAAGAGGTCCTCAAAGAGGCTCCTGGGAGGAGGTGGCATTGGGAAGGTTGGGGACACTCCTAATCACCCCTGCCTTACAGCTGTAACCCCCGGGGCGGCAGGGAAGGCGCATGTGCTCCGGCCTGTGCCGTCCACGCACGTGAGCTCAGGGGCGGTGGCCCCCTGGAATGGGGTCCCGCGTGACTGCGACGACGGGCGCGAGGGGCCGAGAGCGGTGCTCCTTGTACGCCCGGTGATTCGCTCACCGCTGGTTCCTTCACTCACAAAGCCACGTAACCAATATCCTCAGAGCATTGTTTGTGTGCCGGGGCCTCTGGAGACAGAAGGGGTCCCTACGGCTCAGGGGTTCTCACCCTCGGGAGTCAGGTCATAGGGTCCTAGGGAAGAGGGTGGGTGCGGTGCCCGACAACCGAGCAGACGTCAGAGCAGCTCCCCGGGAGGTGTGGAAGCCTTGAGACTGGAGAGATAATGCAGAAGAGCGAAAAGTAGTGAAAAATAAAACGATGTCTATCATGAAACGCCAGAGATTCCTCAGGCCTGGAGTCGAGACACTATTGTGTGTTGGACAAGAAGACAGGCAAGAGTTTGAAGATGTTGCCCGAGTGCATGAGTGATACGCGATGGAGCGAGTCTGGAGGGAGCTGAAGTTTCTGGAAGCAGAAGCACAGGAAGAGAGAAGAAGGGGAGGAGGGGGAGGGGAAGGGGATGGGGGAGGAGAAGGGGGAGAGGAGGAGGAGGGGGGAGGAGGAGGAGGACAAGGGGGGGAGGAGGAGGGGGAGAAGGAGAAGGGGAGGGGGAGGAGAATGGGGAGGAGGAGAGGGGGAGGGGGAGGATGGAGAGAAGGGGGAGAGGGAGGACAGGGAGAAGGGGGAAGAGGAGGGGGAGGAAGAGGGGGAGGAGGAGGGGGAGGAGGAAGAGGGGGAGGACAGGGAGGAGAAGAAGGGGGAAGGACAGGGAGGAGGAGGAGGAGAGGAGGGGGAGGAGAAGGGGGAGGGGGAGGAGAATGGGGAGGAGGAGAAGGGGAGGGGGAAGACAGGGAGAAGGGGGAGGAGGAGGAAGAGGGGGAGGAGAAGGAAGGGGGAGGACGGAGAGGAGGATGAGGGGAGGAGGATGGAGAGAAGGGGGAGGATGAGGGGGAGGAGGGGGAAAAGGGGGAGGACGAGGGGGAGGAGGGGGAAGACGAGGAGGACGAGGGGGGGAGGAGGAGGAAGGGGGAGGAGGAGGACAAGGGGGGAGGAGAAGGGGGAGGAGGAGAAGAACGAGGGGAGGGGGAGAATGGGGAGGAGGAGGAGAAGGAGGAGGGGAGGAGAATGGGGAGGAGGAGAAGGGGGAGGGGGAAGACAGGGAGAAGGGGGAGGAGGAGGGGGAGGAGGAGGGGGAGGAGGAAGAGGGGGAGGACAGGGAGGAGAAGAAGGGGGAAGGACAGGGAGGAGGAGGAGGAGAGGAGGGGGAGAAGGAGAAGAAAGGGGAGGAGGGGGAGGAGAAGGGGGAGGGGGAGGAGAATGGGGAGGAGGAGAAGGGGAGGGGGAAGACAGGGAGAAGGGGGAGGAGGAGGAAGAGGGGGAGGACGGGGAGAAGGAAGGGGGAGGACGGAGAGGAGGAGGAGGGGAGGAGGATGGAGAGAAGGGGGAGGACGAGGGGGAGGGGAGGAGGGGAGGAGGAAGGGGTGGGGGAGGGGGAGGAGGGGGAGGGGAACTACCGGAGACCAACCAGGGAAACGCACCATGTGATTACCAGGATGTGGGGAGAAGCCGCTTGGAGCACAGAGCCTCGGGCGGCCCCGCGTGGAGTGGGGAGGCCGCAGCTGGATGCCGGGCCGGGCCAGGGCACTCCCTCCTCCGTGGGCCTCACTGCCCCCCATCCTTTGGCAATCGCTGCTCAAGGCCTGCATCCCCGCCGTCGTGGTCCCCGCCACCATTTGTCTCCCCTCGGTAAAGGCGACGGCCCGAGCCGGCCCTTCCCGTGCCCTCGCCCTCCCGTGGGTCTTGCCACGCGGCAGCCGCAGGGATTCGTCCCGCGTGTGAGCCAGGTCGGGTTGCTCCGCCGCCTGAATTCGCGATGGCTCCTCACCGCATCCAGAGTAAAGTCTAGAGTCTTCTCCATGGTCTACAAATTTCTACACGACCCGTTCCCTCACCATCTCTCCGATCGTAAAGAAAATATACGTCCCTGCTTCCTTGTTTATCGTCTGCTCCCCCGGCAGCCACGCACCGTGAACTCCAGCAGGACGGAGACGCAGCTTAGGCACGTCAGGCCGTGCATCCGGCGCCTCCAACACCCTCTGCGTGCGGCTGGTATTCAACAAATATTGGTAAATGAATGAATGTACGAATGAATACATTTGTGGATCATCCCAGATCTCAGCAAAATATTCTCCGTGCAGCCCTTTCCACATCAGCGAGCTACTAAGGCGGCGCCCTGCTCTCTGCAACCTCCGCAGGTGGATACTGGATTAAGTCGCATGACAGTGTCGCCGAAACACTCAACGGGCTTCTTGGAGAGAGAAGTATAAAAATAAGAAGTTGTCATTATGCCATTAGTGTTATTACTACCAGTTTGGCTGTGGCTGTTTTGACTACTAATAGCCTGGGATCGTTTCTCTGATCCTGTTGTTCTCATTCCCGGGGTCCCCCGATCCTCGTCTTTCTTTTCCCTATTTCCTCCCGCCTTCACCCTGTTTTGCGCACGGCCTGGGGGACACCGCAAGGTGCACGGCATTAGAGGGCCATTCGCCTCATCCTCAATCCACCACAATAAAACTCTGCAGCATCTCCCCTCCCAGCCTCCTTCAGCTGAGTTGGGAGAGGAAAGAGGAAGACAGGGCACAGCACTGGGGGAAGGAGAAGCTCGGCGGTCAGGCCATCAGGGGTAAACGCCGAGCTCGCTCACTTACAGAGTGACCTCCCTCACCTGTCTTCCCACCTACAAAGGTGGGATGTTACCTACGCCTTCCTCCTAGGAATGGTGTGAGGCTTAAAAATGCGACAAATTAAAAAAAAAAAAATGCAGGGATCCCTGGGTGGCGCAGCGGTTTGGCGCCTGCCTTTGGCCCAGGGCACAATCCTGGAGACCCGGGATCGAATCCCACGTCGGGCTCCCTGCATGGAGCCTGCTTCTCCCTCTGCCTGTGTCTCTGCCTCTCTCTCTCTCTCTCTGTGACTATCGTAAATAAATAAAAATTAAAAAAAAATAAAAATAAATGAAACAAATATAAGTACGCAGTACAATTAAATGTACGTTAAGATAAATAAAAACAAATAAATACGAACACGACCACACTAAGGGCGCACGGCCCCTGACACCTAGGGAAGCGTCTATAAATCTCATCCACTGTTACCTCCTGACTCCTCCGCCCGCGTCCGCGCAGCCGCCTTCTAGCTGGGCCGGACCACCTCCTGCTCTTTTATACGTCTCTGCTTTATTCACGTCTTCTCTTTGCAGAGGATGTCAGGAGGGAGCGCATTATTAAATAAATTTTTAATAGATGCATATTATATACACGGAAATGTATACACATAAATCATGTGTGTACAGCGCTATGAATGCTCACAAAGCAAACACCCCCGTGTGCTGACATCCGGATCAAGAAACAGACTATTATAAACACCTCCAGAAATCTCTCCCGTCTCCCGTCAGTCCCTTACTCTTCCTCCCCAAAGGTTAATGCCCTCCAAGCTTCTAGAACAGCGCATCTGTCTTTACGGTCTGGGCCTGTATCGAACCGGCATCACATGGCCGTGCATCCCCTTTTGTGTCCGGCTTCTTTGACTCAATGCTACGTTCATAAGATGCTTCCGTGTGGCGGACAGGAGGGTAGTTGACTTTCTCCCATTCCTGAGCTGCAGCCTGTCATACGGATGCATGACAATTTATTCATCCGTTTACTTGTTCATGGGCAACGAGGGCTCCCTCCATGTAGAGGCCGTTTTGAATAAAGCTGCTCTAAGATAAGCATTCGCGTCTTTGGGGGAGCATGGGTCACGTTTCTGTGGGTCACGTTCCCGAGAATTATAATTTCTGGGTCACAGGATAAGGATGGATTGAGTTTTTAGTAGATTCTGCCAAGAGAGTTTTCCAAAGGGGCCGTACTAATTTGTTCTCCCACAAGCAATGCATGTGAGTTGCCAGGGTTCGACACCATCCCTGCTTGCTACGGTCAGGGTTCCTCATTTGAACCAGACCGACGGCTGTTCTCGAATACTGAAGTGGGACTTTATTTTTTATTTTTTTTAAGATTTTATTTATTTATTCATAGAGACAGAGAGAGAGAGAGGCAGAGACACAGGCAGAGGGACAAGCAGGCTCCACGCAGGGAGCCGGACGTGGGACTCAATCCCGGGACCCCAGGATCACGCCCTGCGCTGAAGGCGGCGCTAAACCACTGAGTCACCCGGGCTGCCCTGAAGTGGGACTTTAATTTACATTTTCTGAGGGCCAGAAAAGCTAATCGGCCTTTCAAATGTTTATCTGCCATTTTGATATTCTTATTTGTGAAGTGCCTGTTCATGTCTTTTACCCATTTTCTGGTCTTACTGGATTGTCTGCCTTTTTCTTGTTGGTTGTAGGAGTTACTTACGTATTTTGCACAAGGTCAGGTACATGTATCCGGAGAAGAAATTTATTTATTTATTTATTTATTTATTTATTTATTTATTTATTTACTTATTTATTTATTCCTACTCTGCAGCTTGCATTTTCATTCTGTGAATAGCAGTGTCTGATGAACAGAGATTCCTAATTTTGATGTGTTCCATTTGGCGATCCTTTTCCTTACACTTCGTGCTTTTTGTATCCTACTGAATAAATACCAACCTACCCAAAAGTCATGAGATAGTCTGCTGCTGTCTTATTTTTAAGACTTTTTTTTTGTGTTACCTTCCACCAAGAGAATATTATTCTTCCTCAGATATTTTTTTTTCTATGACTCCTCTACCTCACCCGTCTGAGTGACTTATTTCCTTCCCGAATCTCCATAATGGTGTGCCTTATTTTCATGATCTCTATTATATTACATAGTACCCTGACTCTTGTGTATTTCTCTGCCCTTCGTCTCTATCTCGTCCCTACACTCCATTCAACAGATTATCTAAATTCTTCATGGTCTCCTCACTCAGCTCTGGTCATGAGGCCTGCTACGTGACTCTAAAATTGGTCTGTCTCTCAACCTCAGCTGATACCTGTATGGCCTGAATCTGTGAGTGCTGCCTCTGAGTGCTGCAATTGCCCCTCACTGGTCACCCACCACCAATCTACCCTTGTCTAATTAGTTGACCACCAGACAGCCAGAGATCTTCCAAAATATCAATCTCTTCATGCTACCTCCTTTTCAAAAACGCTTCCACGGTGCCCATTACCCTCAAATTCATGTTCAAGTCATTAGTGTGCTGCAGAGGCCTTCCAGGATCTGGAGGATTGTTTTGTCTTTTCCACCGTTGGTGTCTCTGGTTGAATCTCTTAAGACACTTTCATTTCCTTGAGTGCTCCTTTTTTTTTTTTTTTAATTTTTAATTCTTGAAAAAATTTTTAGACGTCTTTTTTTTTTTTCTTTTTAAGTGCTCCTTTATAAAGACTCTCTCTGCCTCCGTATCCATGCTCCTGCCTCCTCTTCATCTTCCAGGTCTCATCCTCTGCATCTTCTCTGATTCCTTAGTAGGTTAAGTCTCAACACGTCTGGTACCAAGAAGCCCTCAGAATTTTTCTACACTGCAATTCTTTATGCCTATTATTGTTTGTTTAAGCCCACCTTCTCTGATACAGTGTGTATTCTCTAGGGACACAAACTGTGTCTGTCTAGAGCACCACTATACCCTTATGCTTGGTTGGATGCCAACGTGGGTTCCTACAAAATATGTCTATCTATACAGATATGTCGGTATCTCCGTAGATGTCTACATATACACATGTGCTTGCTGTAATGAGTTGAACTGATTGGTGCCCGTAGGCTCAGGCGTTCGCACTGGATCTGGCACACAGTCATGCTCAATTAAGGGTGGTGGTTGGTGAAAAGGACTGAAAGACCACCTACTTCAATTACCCAAACCTTTATAATGAAAAGGACTGAAAGACCACCTACTTCAATTACCCAACCCAGCAGAACGATGATTAAATAATCTCTCTAACATTTCCACCAGATGTCATTTACTTCTAACTCTGCTAACGGAGAATCACTACATACCTCAGCAGGCCACTGCAGGTTTGGGCATGAACGTGCCCTGGAAGTTTATACTGAGCTTGAACTGGGGTCTATTTCATCTCAGCTAAGAGCTGGGATCCTTGTCATTTCCTGCAAGCAGATCAGCTTTGGCTCATTTTATCCACATTAATGAATTTGACTAACTTTTCTGCAAGACAGCCTTTGGGGTATCTGCAGCCAAATCCTATTGTACCAAGTCAACTCTCTTAAGCTATCCATCATAAGACACCCTTCTTTGGATGCACTGTAATTTCTTAGCACCCCTCTTGAAGTGGGATGCCCAGACTAGGACCCGAGTTTCCAGGTGTGCTCTGACCAATCTAGAATGGGACAAGGGAGCCACCTCCTTTTTGGTGGATAACATACTTCTAGTAACGAAACCAATGGTGGACCTGGCTTTTGGGAGACTGAGACTTATACCAAAATTGCTTATTGAGAAAAAGATTTCAAAATAAGATGTGAAAGTGAATACTTAGAATGAAATAAGTTGGGGACATAGGAGGTGGGGGAGCCGTGGACCTCAAGCTTCATTAGCTTCATGGTAAATCAGCCTCTAAATGCGCCTAAGATCTTAATAACTTCCTGGAAACATCCTGTTAATCCCTTCTAAATTTACTCCAATTATAAGTCACAGGTCTCTCCACTGCCAACATTCACAGCAGGGTTAGCAAGTGTAGGCTGGAGCCAAGCTTCCCGGACTCAAACATCGCTCTCGCTTCACAAGGTCGCCACAGGTATCCCAGGAACTGATAAGTTGAAAATCTTGGCACGCCCAAGGCAGATCTGTCTCTCTTATCTACTTTCTCATCAGGTGATTACCAAACCCAGTGTCCACCCTCTTCTCCACTAAAGGGGGCAGGGTTATTCTTCCTGTGTTTGAGGTTTTGTTTTGTTGTGTTTTCTTTTAACGCTAAACCACTTTCCTGGTCTGAATTTCCTAGAGGGCTTTTCGTTCAGTGCTCCCGAGTGACATCCCCTAGCCCTCCCTGCACCATCTTCCAACCATCTTCTATAACAGGAGCCTGAATCAAAGGGTTGCCAAGGAACTGGGATATAAAAGTCATATTAGGCTCTGCTTAGCTCCACCTGCCAATCTCAACTCCACTTTCCTCCCACTGACATTCAGAATCACCTTTCTCAGATACCTTTCTAGAAGGTCACATTTTCAGTCTGCTCAAAGTTAAAGCATGCCATTTTTTTTTTCTGACTATAAAGTTAATACATGATCGTTGTAGAAAAGTTAGAAAAAGAACTGGGAGCCTAAAATAAATCATCTGCAACCTCACCAGCTAGAGGTAACCTCTTTTAACATCTCGGCATCTTTCCTTGCAATATTATTTTCCCTTATCCTTTCACGTTGTTAAGATCATGCCATACATTTGGTGAGAAACTATCCATCTTGGGGGCACCTGGGTGGCTCAGGGGTTGAGCATCTGCCATTGACTTAGGGCGTGACCCCGGGGTCCTGGAGTCGAGTCCCACATCAGGCTCCCCGCAGGGAGCCTGCTTCTCCCTCTGCCTGTGTCTCTGCCTCTCTCTGTGTATCTCTCATGAATAAATAAATAAAATAATAAGTATAATAATATAAGTATATATAATAATAATAATAATAAAGAAACTATCCATTTTTAAATGAACACTAGATCAGATTGTTTTCATATATTCTTGGAAACTCTTATATATAACATTTCGTACCTGCCTCATATGATATTGTAGGCATGTGACATAATTTGCACAGTCTCCTCAGGTGGAAAAGTAAGATCCTCACTCTTATTTTTTTGGCTATTACAAATCATTCTTTTTAAAACAGCACTATCTGTACTCAAAGCCTTGTATGTTTTCTCCTATAAGCTCCTCACTTCTTTATGATGAATTAATAAGGGTAAAATTACTATTTGGAAGAGTCTATTTTCCTTAAGGTCATAAGTATATAGGAAGCACCTAACATGGACCTGACATAAAAAAAGACATTAGGCCAATACACGTGTTAGTATATACACCAACAAAGTCATCCCGTAATTGTTGCATCCCTGCTAGCAGCGTCTGGCTACCTGTCTCAGCCAGCATGGAGCGTTCTCATTCGTGCGCTCTGCTGAAAGCACACACACAGACACGGACACGTATGTGTGGGTATAAATATATTAAAGACCAGAGATGATTAACGAATAAGGAGAAAGGAGGTTACGCAGAACCCAACGATGCTGTAAAATGCTCTCTAGGTCTTAGAATTCAAATAACACCTGCCAAAATACATTGAAAATCAAACACAATAATATAGGAAATTCGGACGGTAAGATATGAAACTTTAATATATATTAGGTCTGGAGCATCTATAAATAACACTGTTTAGACATTTTCATCAAAATAATCAGATAAAGCTCACATTCTCATGCTTTATATCTGAAAACTAATTAATAACCATGAATTCAGTGTCCTGTATATGTTAAAATTTTACAAAGGCATCCTACCCTGTCTTAATTTCCCCATTCCTGGTTTCTATCAGGTTTTCTTTCTTCTTCTTCGTTCTCTCACCACTTGATGCCTCCTCAATATCCCGAGTCTCTCCCCCCACCCAGCCTCCGTCCCACATTTCCGCGGGCATCCTACCTTGAAGGTGCAGTTTGCTCTCCGTGCTTTGCAGAAGGACGGAACTCACAGAGTCCAGATTGTCGTAGCTGTTACAGCCCAGAGGCCCGGTGCGCGTCTCTGTGACCTGAGTGGACATCAGGGGGACAGGTGTGAGACAGACGCCCTGGTCAGACACTTGTGAGACGGGGCCCCGCGGAGTCAGCCCTCAGCAGAGCAGAGCCAGCAGAGAAGGTCTCCTGGCCCGAGCCCATGGCCACTTCCCGGGCACCTGGCCTGTGCCAAGGCCACACGTGGGCCACCACCAAACAGACGCCGGGAGGGCGGGGCAGTCAAGTCCACGGACTGGAGCCGCTCCCTGGCTCTCACCCCGCAAGGTCACTCTACGGAGCGTATGAATTACCGAGCTGAAGCGGAGGAGGATCCGCGTTCATGCCTAACAGGGCCATGACTTTGCTGTGTGACCTAAGGAAGTCCCCCAACCTCTCCGAGCTTCTGTGTGACCTGAAGCTTCATAAATCCTGCCCAGGAAAGCTGAGCGCTGAGACATGATGGGTGGAGGTGCCTGACATATGTTCAAACACGGGCGTCGTGTTCCCCGAATCTCTATATAATCTGTCACCAGTACATATGCATTATTTGGCAAGAACAGTAAAATTAGGCCCATTTTCTGAAAGCCGTTTTATAACCATAAAGTAAGCTTGGTTTAGGGTGAAAAGAGGTCTCTCATCCCTCTCACCTTACTTCCCGCCACTTAATACAATCAAATATTGGGCAGTTTTGAGATTTGCATCCAACTCTGACGACACAGCACCAGTTGTCGCATGACCCGCACGATGGCCATGAGACTCTCCATGCCAGCTGAGCCTTCCTCCCCCTGTGAACCCTTTTGCATCTGTAACTTTTCCTTTCTCGGCCTCAAAGTCCCACCTACAGAGCCCTCCTACCCACCTCAACGGGTATAGAGATCACAGTTCTGGAGCGGTTAGCACGTCAGAAACAGTATATAGATGGAGGATTAGGAGGTTTTGTTTTTTGAACAATTTATTCTTTTTTTTTTCTTTTTTTGAACAAAGTAATGCCACAATTGTTACTGAACAAGGCTCAAAACTACCCTTTCGTTTTGCTCAGGATATCCTGGGAAAGGAAGCTACGGACGGGCAGACGTTCCTCACCGGGGCCAGCGGCTAGTCTTACACAAAGCTGGCAGCGAGACAGTTCTAGCCAGCGGGGTCTGGGGGTGGTGGCAAGAACAGGCAAGAAAAATCCACGTCCCACACCGAGTGCGGAAGACACTGGTAGGGGAAGAGTGGCTCCTCGAGTGGCCTCTGTGCAATTTCTCTGGGCCATTCCTTGCAAGGAGGCAGGCTGCACTTCCAGGAGGCACAAAAGAAGATTATCTTCTGACAGAGCTTCGATATCTCAATTCCACATCCCATCCGAGGGGGAGAGAACCATTTGGTGATAATGAAAACCAGGCCTTTGCTTCACTCGGACTCTGATGGCTTCATAAAGATCTGTCTCCCTGCGCAGAGTTCCCTAACAACATAATCCCCCCAATAGAGGCGATGCTTCTTGGATAAGCTGGCTCTTTGTTTGTCCATCTGATTTATTGCTCTCCTTCCTCCCTCCTCCTAGGTAACTCCCTCCCACATCTGTCCTCCTCCCTTGGTCAATCTCTAGCTCACCTGCTGGAGTCGGCCTCACCCCGCACCCCCGGTCCCAGCCACACACAGACTTCTCCCCTAGAGATATTTTTTGCAAGTCTTAACAGAAGGGTAGGTCTGGACTTAATTCAGAAGAAATTAGATCGAAGATTGAGGAGTAGCAGGCAGGTATAATCGGGTTTCAGAAAATGTGAGATGCAAAAACTCCGCACTGAGACCGTGAGAAAAACTAATCCTTTGTATCAAAAATTCCTCCCTCGTCCTCTTTAGAGAGGTAATCCCTGAATTTATTGCATTTAAAATAGAAACCCCTCCCCCTTTTTTTTAAGTGTCTGTGCTCCAAGGCACTGAATTCAAAGTCTAGAGCTGCTCTCCTCAGTGTGGCTATTTAAGTGAAAATTAATTAAGACGAAATTGCCAACTTCGCTCCTCGGTAGCCACATTTCTGGGGCTCCATGACCCTATGTGACCAAGGTCAGCTGTCCCGCCACGGATGTAGGGCACGGCCACCATCTTGAGGCCTCTACTGGCTGAGGTCGTTGCAGGGAGCATGGGCCCGCACGTGGCAGGTGGCCCCTTTTTTGTACATAAGATTTCGATTGGCGCGAAGCCGAGCGCACTTGTCTGCGCACCGTCCGCGGCTGATTTCTGTGTTACGGCTGCAGAGTTGAGTTGGGGCGACCTTGACCACATGACCTACAAAGCCTAAAATTCTTATTATCTGGCCTTAACAGAAATAGCGGACCCCTGGTTCAGCGAGTAGAATTCTAGTCTCTGTTACGGGATGCTGGCTGTAGAACCCTGAACAAAAAAGTCGTTAGCTCTTGGACCTCAGTTTCCCTATCTGTAAAATGGGAGGCAGTGAGTAATGCGATGCAGAACACAAGAGTTTAAAAACTGCTCATCTAGGCATCAGTAATCCGCCTCTTGCTAGCTCTATGTCCTTGCAAAAATCACTTACCCACTGTCGCCTCAGTTTTGTCTTTGTTTTACCTGGAAAGGGACCCTAAAATATCATGCACGCAGGAGAACCTTAAGCGTGAAATGAGAGGACTGTTGATAATTATGCCACGACCACAGCCGGGGCTGCCCCAGCAAATCGGTACATGTGGTCACCCTACAACAGGGCTCAGGATCTTGCAGGGCCTTTGACGGCACGAGTCAGCGCGGTTGGCAGGGGACACTGTTGCGTTAGCTCCGTGGGTATGAAGCCAGGGACTGTATCTGCCTGTCGGCTCTCAGAATACCGGACCCCTGCAGTGTCGTCTGAAGAACTGTCCACCCCATCCACCCGCAAGCCTACCTTGATTGCTCCAGTTGATATCTGGATCTCATGGAGCCTCCTCATGGTGCCATCACGGTCGACAAAGTAGGATGATGCAAGCTGGTGCAGAGCTTCAACACTTTGGGTGGCATTCCCTGACTTCCTGTCGAGGCGACTTTTGTCCATGTACATGGTCAAGGCCTCCTCCCCTGCATGGAAAAGGAAAGAGGTTCAGGGAGCCTGTTGAGCTTTGGGGTGGGAGGAAAGGCTCCAGGGCCTGGATGCTGACAATAGCCCGGAACTTCCCACCGATTTTGCCTAAATTCCCTTCTGCCTCTGAAAATCAAGAGCACGGGGAAAGAGAAACAGTCCAGAGGTGGCGGTGAGCACCAAGCTCTAGGAGGACAAGGATCACGGAAAGACTGTTCGGGGTCAAGTCCGACCTCTCCCAACCCGCCACGCAGACCTCACCAGCAGCATCTCCAACACGACCCACCTCCTCTCTTTGAGGCTCCCTCTCTCCCTCTGTAAAATGATGCATTTGCCCTAGATACCCCCTCTCCCCTCACCCCCCACTCCCATTCCCTTGTTTCTCTCCTTCTCCTGCTGCTGCCCCTTCCTAGACAGACAGATGGATGGACAGATCAATGGATGGATGGCTAAGCAGGTAGACAGATGAGAGAGGAGACATTCTTTAAAGACAAATACTGATAGAGAGCAAAAACCACATGCCTAAAAGAGGGAAAAAACTCAACCGTCCGATCACTGAAGCCAGACACCACCGACGTCAGCCAGTGCCCTCCCCTGTACAAAGCCCAGTGCCTGGCACACAGCAGATAGTAAATAGTTAATCCATCGTGTTTTCCAGTTCCCTCCATCAATATGCTCGTTACCTACACGAGCCAAGCACTGTGGGTCTGTGAGTACGAGGCACAGACAGGAAGCAGCCTCTGCTGGGGAGGGAGGGAGGGTGGCGGGAAAGTCAGGTGTAGGGAGGAGGTCGGAGAGGAAGAAGGAGAGTGTGGGGTGGGGAAATGGAGCAAGCGAGGAATGCACAGATCCACGTATTTCATTCCATTAAGTTTTCCTTCGTGACACGTGCATAGGTTACTAACAGCGCTAACTTCCGGCCCTTTCACTCGGGTAACCAGGTGTGGCATCATTCTGGAAGGAAAGGAGGGTCCAGAAAGGCCTGCTAAGCAGTTATGACCTGCGTACATCTGGGTTCCCTCCTCGCAACTGTGACCTTGGGGATGTTTCTTGACCTCTGTGTTCCTCAGTTTATTCACTAACAAAATTGGGGGTGGGTGGGATGACACCTACTCCATGGAGCGATTCCGAGGGATTCAATTCATTAATACTTGTCCAGTCCTTATAGCGGGGTCTGGTTCGTTGCCGCAGTCAAAGCCGTTCGAGTCGTGGCAAAAAGCCGTGTCTGGAGCAAGCGTGCCCGGTCTACACTAGCTGTGTGAACACTTACCCTCACTCACCCTCCCCATGCTTCAGTTTCTCCACGTGCAAAGCTGAGGCCAAGGTTGTCCCGGAGTTAAATTCGCCTGGACCTGAAGGACCTGAAGCCTGCCTGGCACACACAGGGCAGTTCACTGCCCACCACTTGATTACTGTAAATACCAAATGTTTGAGATGCATCCTTCTGTCCACTCAAGCCAAGAAAATAGGAGAGTCAGAGAACAGCACTGTCAATACTGTCTGAGGGCGAGAGCCTGATGCCTAAGATCACCGAGATTTCTTCCGAATGCTGATTATGTTTTGAGTTGGAGAGAAAAATACATCTATTTTTTTGCTTCTCGGAGGAGAGTGATTGCCCTAGGCAGAGTGCACAGCCCCGACCACAGGCTCATCCCTGTGCCTCGGGCGCGTCCGTGGCTGCTTCTAGAGCACAGCTCCACTGCCGCTCAGTTTCGCACGTGCAGCCTCCCGTCCACCCGTTCACTGCCATCTCCCTCCATGAGCTCCAGCCAAGCCATCTCTGCTGTCTCCGGGGTGGATTCTTGCTGATCTCCTCAAATGCTTCTCTCCACTGAGACTGCAGTTGTGTCCCTCTCCCATCTGACCACTGAAATCCTATCCAGCGTTTGTCACTTTCTCTGGCCCTTCCTCCTCGGTCCTGGACCTGCCATACTCCTATGCACTCCTCACAGCCCAGTCCCCATCATCTATCTGGAGAGCTTCCCCGCCATGCCCTCACCCCAAGGAATCGCCTTTCCTCTGTGACTCTCTACCTCGTCCACTCAACTGAGCTCAGCACACCTGCATTGAGGAGCCTGGCAGGCACTGCGGTGACAAATGAATGACAACATATTGTCCCTGTTTCAGAGTCACTGAGTGACGACAAATATGCTACCCTGTGGGAGGGCTACCGGCCAAGTGTGTCTATCGGGCGCTTGAAGTGAGTGGAGTCCAAACTGAGATGCGCTGCGGGTGTGAACCACACGGTAGATTGCCAAAATCCGAAAATGTAAAACATGATATAAAATACTTCATTGGTAGCTTGTCCTATTGATTACACGTGGACGTGATAGCATTTTGGATAGATCGTGTTAAATAAAATACATTGTTAACACTGATTCTCCCTTTTTTTCTTTTTACTTTCAGAGATGTGGTTGTGAGAGCGTCTAAGATGGTGTATGTGGTGCACAATCCTATTTCTATCGGGCAATGCTGGTGCAGGGACACAGAGATGAGAGGGGACGGATAGCAAAGGTAGAATGACACAGAGAGAGGATGTCGCCCAGAGGAAAGGGGGCCTGTATCCCTGTCGGGAATACAAGGCACTGATGGTCTCTCAGCCGCATCCCTGCCACTCTCTCTCTAGGTATGCTTGATCCTGCACAAATGCACCCTGTTTTCTCATGGTGGTGACTCTTCTTTCTTTTTTTCCTCCTGGCTAATGTCTACTCTTCCCTCAGACATCACCTAAGACAACACCCCCTCTAGGAAGCCTTCCTGGAATCCCCACTCTTTACTTAAACTAGATTCAAAACTCTATCTAACCAGGTGTTCCCTGTCTCCTTTATTTCTCCAAAGGATCATGTCCCACATTTCCTGGCACTTGTTTGCTTAATAGCCCGTCTCCCTCTAGAGGAGAATCGCTATGAGGTCAGGGAGGGTGTAAAAGGCTTTCCTCATTTCATTGTCATTGCCCCGCAAGACAGGGACTAGTATCACGTGCCTAGCAGATGATCGGAATATTTGTGGATGAATGGATACATAGTATAGGAAGTGATCCAACTCGACTGTGTTCATTGAGTGACACACCTGCTTCAAGTACTAGACTAAAATCTCCCGATGAGAAGATTTATCTTCTCCAAAATTAACCTTTGGGTCCCACACACCTAGACGTGAGTGGAGAGGAAGACACTCATGTTTGCACTTTCCCATGAAGTCTCACTGGTAATGCAGGAGGACATGATCTTCCATCCTTCAGGATCCACAATGACCTAAATAGAGTTGGCTTAAAAATGACTTTAGATACAATTAAGACAATGAATTCCAGGAGGGTGCGTGATGGCCTGGTGGAGCAAGGACTCTACGGATTCATTTGTAATGTTCCCAATGCTTCACCAAGGTCAGAAGAAGAGATGTTCAGTTATCATGGGATGGATGAATGGATGGGTGAAGGGATGGGTGAATGGATAGGTGAACGGATGGGCAAACAGACAGGTGAACAGATGGGTGTACAGATGGGCAAAGGGCTGAGTGAATGGATAGGTGAACGGATGGGTGAACAGATGGGCGAATGGATGGACGAACGGATGGGTGATTGGATGAGCAAACAGATGAGCAAATGGATGAATGAATGGATGGGCAAATGGATGAGTGAATAGATGGATGAATGGAGGGGCAAAGGGATGGGTGAATGAATGGACAAATGTACGGGTGAATGGATGGGTGAACGGATGAGCAAATGGATGGATGAACAGATGGGTGAATGGATGGGTGAACAGACAGGTGAACAGATGGGTGAACGGATGGGTGAACAGATGGATAAACGGATGGGTGAATGGATGGGTGAACGGATGGGTGAACAGATGGATGAACGGATGGGTGAATGGATGGGCAAATGGATGGACGAACAGATGGGTGATCAGATGAGCAAATGGATGAGCGAATGGATGGGTGAATAGATGGATGAATGGAGGGGCAAAGGGATGGGTGAACGGATAGGTGAACGGATGGGCAAAGGGATGGTTGAATGGATGGGCAAACGGATGAGCGAATGGATGGATGAACAGATTGGTGAACGGATGGGCAAACAGATAGGTGAACAGATGAGTGAACAGATGGATGAATGGATGGGTGAATGGATGGGCGAATGCATGGACGAACAGATGGGTAAAGGGATGAGTGAATGGATAGGTGAACGGATGGGTGAACAGACAGGTGAACAGATAGGTGAATGGATGGGTGAACAGATGGATAAATGGATAGGTGAATGGATGGGTGAACGAATGGGTGAACAGATGGGCGAATGGATGGACGAATGGATGGGTGATTGGATGAGCAAACGGATGAGCAAATGGATGAATGAATGGTTGGGCAAATGGATGGGTGAATGGATGGACAAACGGATGGGTGAACGGATGGGCGAATGGATGAGAAAATGGATGGATGAACAGATGGGTGAATGGATGGGTGAACAGATGGATAAATGGATGGGTGAATGGATGGGTGAACGGATGGGTGAACAGATGGATGAACGGATGGGTGAATGGATGGGCGAATGGATGGGTGAATGGATGGACGAACAGATGGGTGATCGGATGAGCAAATGGATGAGTGAATGGATGAATGAATGGATGGGCAAATGGATGAGTGAATAGATGGATGAATGGAGGGATGAAGGGATGGGTGAATGGATAGGTGAATGGATGGGCAAAGGGATGGCTGAATGGATGGACGAACGGATGGGTGAACAGATGGATGAATGGATGGATGAATGGATGGGTGAATGGATGGGCAAACGGATGGGTGAATGGAGGGGTGAACGGATGAATTAATGGAGGGGCGAAGGGATGGGTGGATGTATGGGTGAACGGATGGGCAGGCGAATGGGCGAACAGATGGGCGAACAGATGGGCAAAGGGATGGGCAAAGGGATGGGTGAATGGAGGGGTGAACCGATGGGTGAACCAATGGGTGAACCGATGGGTGAACCGATGGATGAATGGATGGCTAGATAGATAGATGATTGGATGGATAGATGAATAGATAGATGGGCCAAGTGGTAAATTATTCAATATGTGAATCTACTAGATGTTAGAGCTACAAAACAGAGGAAATAAATATTTGAAGTGTCAGCGCAGGCTCTCCATGGGGCTCACGAAAAGAGAAGGTGGAACAAGCACAGGTCCCTTTGGACTGAAAACTGGCAGAAGCAAGCCTTAGATCAAGAGGGGTTAATGGGCTTCTTGCTGCATTATTAAGACTTAATTTCTTGTTTATTAAGAGAATGTTCTGTTTAGAGTTGCTTTCCCATTTGGGCATTCCTGCAAATTGCCTCTTCACCCCACACAGGCCTTTCCTCCATCTCTGTCCTCCAGGGTATTCGCCTCACTGTCTGCACCACTTCTTTCAGAGGTGAACAGAGTGGGACTCAGACACGCAGGGGATGGGGATGAGGTGGGAGCCGATCATTTTACCTTGTGAGTGTAGAAGGGATACTGCTCCAGGATAGGGGGAGGGGTGCCAGATTTGGGGCCTCTGGGGCATCCCCCATCCCTTCCTTCGGTGTTTGTTTGACTTTATTCTCAGCCTTTCTTTCAGCCTGGGGCAGCTTTCCCAAAACACAGGGTGGGGGAATAATGAATATACACACAAACGTACACAAGTACAAACACACCAGCCCTCGTGCATAAAAAGACATTCATGTAATTTCCACATATTCACAACATGTGCAGCCTGACACACACACACACACAATCGTACATCACATCTATATGCATGAGTCCAGTGGGTGTGCACGTGTGCACTGCATATGCATGTACACACTCTGCGAATGGACGAACTGACGTCCGGTCTAGGCGGACGTCGCACATCTGTCTGTGCAGGGAGGCATGTACTCCCAGGCAGGCCGACCTCATCATACGCATCACACAGAATGGCCGAGCTCCGAGCTCTTTCCCTCAGAGGGACAGGGGGAAATGGCCGTCCCTCTATCCCTGCGTGTCATTCCTAACCCATAATTTCTCCCCTTACCGCCTCCTGTGAGAAGAATCATTTGCATCCAGTACATATGGGGTCTAAGCAATTTCACAAAAACACTCGAGGAGCCCCCGGAAATGGCAGGTGTCGCCCCTCCCGCCAGCTGCATTTCCTCTTTCTCGCTGCCCTTCCTTCCTCTTCCCTCTCCCTCAGGAGCCAAATAAATGCATTTACTTGTTCTCCATGTGACAGTTTAGGATCATCTTCTGTTGTCGGAGCACGCCCTCAGGAATGCACCTGACACCTCGAACAGCTCATCAGAGCGTTTCTTCTAAATGAACATGCTGTTCTTAGGAAAAATTACATTGAATAGCATTTTCTGCACCTTCTTGCATTTAGGCAGGACCATGGACACCCAGACAGGAAAGTGAATTGCTCAATGTCTCCTATTCACCTAGTGAGTGGTAGCAACCAGCCCGAATCCCAAACCCCCAAGCTCCTTAGCCCCCCACAAAATTATAATAATTATCGTACGAATAATAAAACACCTCCAGTGGTAACAACAATCTGTTTGGTGCCAAACACTGGGCTCAGCACCTTTAATGCCTCATTTTATTAAATTGTCATGACGTGCATGTCTATTTATAAAAGAGGAAACCAAGACCTGGAGTAGGTGACACAACACTGGAGACAGGACTAGAACCAACTCCAGAGCCCGCCCTTCTATTCACTATAATTTACCCCTTCCCTGCCCTCCCTTTGCATGAGGAAGCTCCTAAGGAATATTTTTCCATGATTGAGCAAGTGAAAACATGACGTAGGAAGGACCTCATGCAGTGTCTGGCACCCTGTGCTCAGTCGACAATAAATCTTTTCCCCTTCCTGCTCCCCACTCCCCAACGTTGAGGATTGGGGGAACATTTAGGGCTTGCTGTCCAACACTGGAACTCAATCCAAGGCTTTGCATATTTTAAAATGTTGTGCTGTAAAAACAGAAGAGGAACAAGGCTCTGTGAATAATTCACCACTCTGCCTTGGAGAAATTAAAAATATATTTCACAGCCAAAGAAAGGTCTTTGCTATTTGGTATTTCCAGGGACTCGGACAGAATGCAGCTTCTAATTGAAGAATGGAATATATATATATATATATATATATATATATATATATATATTTATTTATTTATTTATTTATTTATTGAAATGAAATGGAAGGTGGAGAAGTCCAAAGAGAAGGGGTACAGGTTAATGAAATGCTCAGTCCAGAAGTGATTTAGTTTTCACTTTACAATAGAATATAATTTATACTACATGATTTAACATTCAAAGTCCTGCTTAACTTTATGTTTGATTAGCAACAGGAGACAAATGCACACTGGTTGGTTGATTTGGGAGTGGGTGGGTCGGGGGGCGGGGCAGTGAATAAGTTGGTTAAAGGGACACTGATGTTGAGTCGAAACAAAACAAAACAAAGCAAAAAAAAAATGCAGGCTTTGTGGACAGAAAAGAAAAAAAAAGAAGTTAAAGACTTGGAGTAAACTGTGTTGTGTTGTGTTGTGTTTTTAATTTAAATAAACAGAACAAAACCCACAAACCAAAAGAAACCTTGGCTCTGTGGCTTGCTAATCACATGTCTTCTGACTTCTGGCTTTTCCTCAGCTGGACAAGGGAGATCACTGGACTCCACTTGCAGATTTTAAGGACTACAGGCAAACAATAAATGCCGGCTTTTCTTATTGTGAGGACACATGAGTGTGCCTGACCAATTTCTCCTCCAACATTGCCCACATTGTCAGATTCCTAAACCTGGGCTTCCTCTAATGTACACTGCGTGCTCAGCCTGGAAAGCACTGCCACCTTCCTGGGGCCTCCTGCCCAGCTCAGGAGGGCTGTGTCCTCTGGCGTCTCGGCTCGTGGGGCTCACCCCTCCTCTGAAGGACGAGATGGGATGTTATGATCCAACCTCAGTCCACCCCCCTGCCTCTGTCCATACCCCAGCCTGGTTTAGTGGACTAGGGCCCAATCTCAATACAACCTAGCAGCTCTGAGTGGGAGGAGGCGCGGTGCCCCACCACCGAAGAGCCTGTCTCCACATTTAGTGGACCTGGCCACTGGGGCAGCAAACCAATGTCCAAAGTGTTGAAGCTCACAATGTAAAGTGAAGCACGGAGGCAAGCACCATAAGGGTCAAAATACACTCGTTTCTACCAAATCCCCCCTTACAGAAATGTATTTCCTTGTTTTCTTCTCTTGGTCTCTCCTTACTCCCCTAAAGATTGGATGGACTTGCTGGGCAGGGATGCGTAAGGCCAAGCAGGATGGAGCAATTAGTCAGCTTTCCTATTAACCTATTCCGAACCCACATAAGATACAAACAATACCCTTACTTGTAAAATGATGACCTCAAGTTATCAGTCCCTCAAGCAGACTTAAGTAAACAAAGGCAATCCTCTAAACAGCATCTGAAGCTTAATTATTTCCCCAGATTAGACCACGTTCCAAGGGAACTAATACAATAATCAGATTAAGCATCCCTGACGAATTGAGCTAATTCCAAGGTGAAGCCACAAAAGTTAGTACTTCCACAAAAGTTAGTAAACTCAGGTTAGACTGAGTCCCAGAGACTGGAATCAAGTGCTCGGACGTGACCACGACAACCAAGACAACTTGGCTTACCTGGCAATACGTGCTTTGGAGTGACATTCAAAGGAGGAGATGCTGGTGTGGCTTTGATCCTCGGACACCCCACCCTCCCCTCCAACCCAGGCCCAAAGGCATGATAAGGCTCTGGCCCAGCGGCTGCCAACCTACCTCCCAAGGTGGCAGAGATGAGGAGGTGGGTGCCGTACTTTTTGATGATGGTATCAATGAACTGCTGAGTGGTGGGTCTCCTGCCAAGCAGGCGGATGCTCCTTTGAAACTCTGGCATGAGGGGCACTGGGTGACGGACCAGGTCTCTCCTCTCGATGGCTGTGTTCCTCACCTTCCAACGGGCAAACTCCCTGGGTAAGAAAGAGGAGAAAAATGCCTTAACCTACCACTTCTAAGCCCAAGGCAAAGTTCACCCAACCATCCCACCTGGGCATCTTTCCACAAGGTAAGAGGGTGACAACAATTGTTTTTAATATGCATCAAGTAATACTTAGATCGGGAGCCCTCTATTCTCTTCAGCCAACAAATATATACCGAGCACTGTTCTCACTACCGGGACATGGTAGTGAGCCAGGCAGACACACTCACACTCTCATGGTGCTCACAGAACTTAAAAGTCATTGTTGCCCAGCTGCTTATGCACCTCTCTCACTAGACGGTGAATGATACCAGAGATGGAATCTTCCCAGGTACGCGGTGCCTGTTACCTGGTAGGACTCTTACGGATGCCAGCTGGATGAATAAGCACATGAGTGCATGGAAGGATGGAAGGGTGGGAGGATGGAAGATGGAAGGAAGGAAGGAAGGACAGATTGGAGGATGGAAGGGAGGAAGGGAAGATGGAAGAAAGGGAGGAAGGAAGGATGGAAGAAGGATGGATGGAGGGAAGGAAGGAAGGAAGGAAGGACGGATTGGAGGATGGAAGGGAGGAAGGGAAGAAGCAAGGGAGGGAGGAAGGAAGGATGGAAGGAAGGATGAATGGAAGGATGGATGGGAGAATGGAAGGGAGGAAGGAAGGGAGGAAGAGAGGATGGAATGGAGGATGGAAATAGGAAGGAAGGAAGGAAGGGAGGGAGGAAGGGAAGGAGGATGGAAGGGAGGAAGGAGGGAGGAAGAAGGAGCAGAGGAAGACTGTTCATGGGGAGTCCCGGGCCCACAGCCCTCAGACAATCCGGAAACCAGCTAACTAGCCCAGAGCTGAGTGCTGTGCAGACTCTAAGAGCCACCCGGTGAGCATTTACCGTCGGAAGAAATCAAGCTACAAGGCGAAGACCCTGTGGGAGAATTTCCCTTCCCCCTCCACTCGGGGCAAAGACCGTGGGCTGGGAGCCCAGCTCGGCCTCTGTGCATCCTGCAGGCCATGTGGCACCGTCCTGGGCAGGCCTGGCATCTCCTGATCGAGGAAATCCTGCCAGTCCCTCCTCCTCCTCCTCCTCCTCCTCCTCTTCCTCCTCTTCCTCCTCCTCGGTGCGCACGTCACAGAAAGGTGACGACACCTTGCAAGCTGCCGGGTCCCCATGGCTGTGACCAAGCAGTGGGCTCCGGGCCTCACGAATCCCCAGACGTGGAGACCCTTACAGGCTCGCGGGCCGCGCAGCAGGAGCAAGCCCCAGACGCGAGGAGAACCCTGTGGGCCCCGACAGGCCGCTGTCGCTTGGCTGCCATCTGTCCCCCCCAGGGCTGAAGCTCCTCCTGGAGTGACCGGCCCCCCGCCGGCCTGGGTGCCAAGGCCCTGGACTGGCCACGGGGGCGCTTGGTGGATGGGCCGCCCTGGGCTGCGGGAGGCAGGGGCACGACGGCAGGTGGCCCCGGATGGGCCCCTTGGTCCTGCTGGGGAGTCTGACCCCGACGCCCAGGATGGGGCTTCTGGAGAAAACGCCTCGGAGCTGGAATAGGGTCGGGGTCCGTGGCCGTGTGGGGAGCCTCTGCCCATCAGTCTTGCCGCCGGCGAGGCCAGGCCGTCAGCGCTGCACTCACCAGGCCATGGGTGGCGGGGGACGCTGCTGGGGATGCTGCCGGGGACGCTCGGGGTGGCGGGCATGACAAGTGGGCCCCACGTGTCATGCGTCTGCAGGCCACAGGCAGAAACAGGGCGGGGGTGAGGTCCGGGGGCCGCCGAGCAGGAGGGAGTTTGAGGAAGGTCTCCTGGGCCGACCAGACAGAGTGAGAGGGGCAGGTAGGGACGCGCCAGCCAGCGGAGGACACGTGAGTGGTGCCCGCGGGACCCACACCCTGGCCTGCCCCGCCCTGGGCCACCAAGGCCGCTGCTTGAGCATGGGCAGCCCGGGACCCAGTGGCTTGCGCCCAGCGGGTGGGACGTGGTGGGATAGTGCTCCCTCCGGGGTGGGTCACGCGGCACACTGCGACTTGGGCTTTGTGTCTCTGTGTCTCTCTGCCGGGGTGGAAGATGCCCTGCAGAGGGACCACGTGGCCAGGAGCCCGGGGAGGCCTCAGCCAGCAGCTTCAGAGGAGAAGGGACCTCAGAGGACCCGAGCCCCGGCCACGCAGGGGGAGCAGGGAGGGCGGCCCTCCCGGGGGGCCTGGGGCCCGCGAGCCACCGCCTGCGAGGGGAGGGAACCGCCGGCCGAGGCGCCCCGTCCGCAGGAACCGCCTCAGTTAGTCGTGCTGCTCGGAGCCGCTCCGCGACGGGGGCAACGGCCTCCTGGGCCCAAGATGACCCGCAGGAGGCCACGGGGGCGCCAGACGCCTCGGAGCAGGAGTCCGGCCTCCTCCGCTCACCGCCGCTTACAGGACCACATACACATCACGGGATTACATGTGTGCGCGGAAAACACGCAGACGTCAGGGTAACAGACAGATGTGTGACCACTCGGATCTAGGACTTAGGACCTTGGGTGACTCATCGTTTGTTCGTGTGCCTGTGACTACGTGCCTCACACTGAGCCGCGGTTACACACACGGACGTTAGGTAACGCGTCGGAGGTCACACAGCTTAGTGAGCAGCAGTGCTGGGGGGTGGGGGGTGCAGGAGGGCAGGGGTGGGGCAGGAGGAGGGGCGGGGGAGGTGAGGGGCTGGGGAGGTGCAGGAGGGCAGGGGGTGGGGCGGGGGAGGTGAGGGGCTGGGGAGGTGCAGGAGGGCAGGGGGTGGGGCGGGGGAGGTGAGGGGCTGGAGAGATGCAGGAGGGCAGGGGGTGGGGCGGGGGTGCAGGAGGGCAGGGGGTGGGGGCCGGTGGGGGGTAAGGGCCAGGGGCGCACACTGAGGATGAGGCTGGTGAGAAAATCCTCAGGCCAAGGCTGCAGGACTCCTCCCGGTGCTGCCCTCCTCAGCAGCCCTCTGCTCCCCTGCAGTCGTGCACACCCATGCACACACTCACGCACACGTGCACACGCACACACGGAGGACAAGGGCCTGTGGCAGGTGCTGGGCCCCGGGAAGGAAGCTTATGGCATCTGGTGCTCCCCAGCCTGGCTCGCTGGGGCCCAGGAAACCCTGAATCAGCCCCACCTTGCCCCGGCTGAGCTGCGCCTTCGGGAAGGCGTTTGCTCCCAGGGCGCTCTGGGGAAGCGTGGGGGGTGGGTTCGGGGCCCTGCCATCATCCCTGTGCTCGAGCCCTAGGAAGTGCTCTGGCTCTGGGGTTGCAGGGAGGACCCAGCGATGGGCAGCCCGGACCCTCCTGACATCCCCGAGGAGAGGGACCGGGCCATGCCCCGCACTGGGCTCAGAGGGTAACCGAAGGTGCCCAGGAAGCTCTTCGTCAACCGCAACAGGGTGGCTGTGGCAGCTGCAGGCTGCCCTTGGCGTTCTCCTCTCCTTATTACTTGCGGGCGCCACTCCCAGCGAGGTTTCAACTGCATAAAGTGCCTCCTTTTTGTTTCCTCCCCTATGAGATGGAAGCTCACAGTTTCCAGTCCCCGGGTTGGGAGGGGGCACCGTGGAGGTGCCGGGCCCAGGGAGGTGCTGGCCGCGTAGGCGTCTCCTCCAGCGTCTTCGAGGTGATGGGGGCCTCCCTGCCCTCTGCAGAAGCCGAGGGTCGCTTGACTCTTTAGAAGGTGTGTCTTGCAGCTTGTGGTTTGCTCTTGAAGTCGGTTCCCTGACCAGCTGGGACTCCGGACCCCGGGATGGAGATCTGAGCCGAGACCAGAAGTGTGGGGTGCCTGACTGAGGAGGCACCCGGGCACCCTTTGTTGCTTGCTTGTTTACCCGAATCTGATGTTGTAGCAGAAAGACTTGGAGGTGGTTTTCAGACACACATACCGGATAGACTTAGAAATACAGAAAAAAAGGGAAAACTAAGGGGGAAAATATGTTATTTTGAAGTCTGGCTTAAATTCACTTGGGAGCTTAACTCCGTCATGCCCTCCTGACCTGGTGGAGCCGGGCTGCACAGGTCTCCGAGCTTCCCGGCAGCCGAAGGAAGGAAGGGACCACAGCCAAGGGCCATCGTGCCGACGAGATAATAGGGCAACTGTCCAAAGCTGTGGAAGAAACACGATCTCCAGAGGCTACGCGAGACCCAAGCACCTCCCACGGTGGCTGCTAAGGAGATGGGGTGCAGTGCATGCGGGGAAGCGGCCCGGGGAGCAAGTCCGCGCGGCTCAAGCCCGCTACAGTCTACACGCGGGGCTGTCTGGGGTTCTGGCTCCGTCCTGGGCTGCGGGTCAGTGTCTAGACACGGTGCCCCCGATAAATGTTTGTGGGTGGGATGACTGGTTACGCTGTTCACTCCTGGGGGGCTAATCCCATTGGTTGTATTAATTGACGGTTGGGAAGTGGATTGCAAATAAGCCCCCGGGTGTCTGGGTGGTGGGGCTGGAGGGACGGGGCGGCTGTTAGCAGCAGGTTGTCCCCAGGGAGCAGCGAGCAGAGCAGACCGCAGAGGGGGAGGAGGAAGAGGAGGAGGAGGAGGAGGAGGAGGAGAGGCACTGACCCGGGACAGGGTGGGGAGGTCGAGCAGCCGCGGCCTTCGCGGCCTTCAAGGCCTGCTGCTCCCCAGCGGCTCAGGGAAGGGGAACCCGGGGGCAAATGCTAAATGGAAATGATGCAGCTCAGGAGCGAGGGTGTCCGAGACAGTCCCCGGTGGCCTCCATGCCCCGAATGGAAGCAGGGGGCAGTGGGGGAACTGGGGCGCTCGGGTGCCTCTCCTGGGGCAACTTGGGGCCAGGCGGAGGAGGGGGGAGGAGGGGGGAGGAGCAGAAAACACTGAAAACATCACTGGGAAGAGCTTCACTCTAATGACCAGACAGCGACCCAACTGTGCAGATAGAAGAATCCTTCTTGCCCGTGCACGGCCGCCTTCCTCTCCCCGGGGCGCGTTGGCTGGAGGGGGAGGGGTGCCACTCCTGCTGCCCCAGCAGCCCAGGAGCCGCTCCGAGGGCTCTTCTGGGATAAGGTTCCGAGAAACCAGGAGAAGCGTGTCCTTGGGATGGGGCTACAGGCTTCTCACCGAGCAGAAACTCGAGAGCGAAGAATAAGACCCTTAACTCTGGGGAACGAACAAGGGGGGGGGGTGACCGGGTGACGGGCACGGAGGGGGGCACTTGGCGGATGAGCACTGGGTGTTACTATATGTTGGCAAACTGAACTCCAATAAAAAAAATTTTTAAAAAAAGAAACAACAAGCACCCCAGTAATGGTGCAAATTTTTTTTAAATAAATGGACCAGTTGCTGAAAAGCAAGTGGGGTTCTTCATGGAACCCCATTACTGAGGGCCGCGGCGCGGTGGAGGGATGGGGATGCACCTGCTTTATGCTCTCCAGGCGTGTCGCCTATTTCCTGAGCTGCCCTCGACCGCCTGAGCCATCTCGCCGCCGAAACATCCCCAAACCTCACGACGGAACAGCTTTGGGAGCCACCGACCACGGATATTCCTGTCATTTCCCAAATGCGGCAAATAAAGGACAAGAGGGAAAGGATGTGCCCAAAGCCACACACCACTGGTGGCGGGAGAGACGCAAACCTGGGGTCTGCGATCTCACACCCGGGGGTCTTCTATCCTGACCCACAGCCCGGACCCATCGCTTCCACGGTGTGGGGTCTCGAGGGCACTCGGTCCCTTACAAAGCTGTCACCCTACACCTCATCCTTCCAATGACCCGGAGGAGGGACAGTACTGCCTGCACCCCGCCAAGTCGGGGAGGTCGAGGCCCAGGCCGGGGACCCGGGGCCACGCCGCACACCCGTGCTGGGACAGAAAGGCCGGAGGCAAGATTCTCCGCCTGGGTCCTCCCTCCCCTGCCCAATGTGGGGTCACCAGGCCAGGGGGAAGCTGTGGCACAGCGGGACGCGACATGGGAGCTCAGGCAGGAGCGAGCCACTCATTCCACTGGGCACCAGCAATGGGGCCATGCAGCGGGCCCCTCCGGTAAGGAGCACAGGCCCGGGCGCCAAGGCCTGGCTCGGGGTGAGCACGCGGCCATCCGCCAGCCGGGGGGTCCTCTGCAAGCCCCCCCGCCTCTCGGGGCTCGGCCGGGGCCACAGGAATCCTAGGACTTACCTCGCAGGGTTGCTGGGGGGATTCGGCATAATGAACGCAATTAATCTGGCGGTAGTAGCTACTCAATAAATGTTAGCTAGTCATCCTTTGGCGAGGCATTCTGAAAGGGGAGTTTGTCGCATAACACATAACTTTTAATGGATATTTTAAATGATCTTAATATGCTCACGGGCTCCAGGGATTATACAAACCGCATATAAATAAAATATTTAAAATTCTGTTTACTCAATTTGTCTCCCTGCTTATTTCCAAAGCATCTATTGTGAAAGCATGACTCATAACTAAATATAGATTAATAAAAGTTGGGAGCAGCAATTATTCTCCAATTATCATAAATCCCATTAAACATTGCAATTATACGAATTTTCTCTTTCAGTCCACAAAATCTGAGAGCTCCAAGGGCCCACGGAGGATGTCTTCGTGTACGGCCTTCAATCCGTGGATGGAAACGTGGAGAGCCTGAGAGGGGAGATAATTTTCCCAGGGACACAGAGCTGGGAATAGCAGAGACCTTCAAACCCAGGTCTTGCACAGCCAGACCTCTGCTCACTTCCTCTGGTCACGGTGCAGATTTTTACGGAAAAAAAAAAAAAAAGGAAAAAGAAAGAAAGAAAGAAACAAAAAACAACGACCAACCTCCCCGGCAAGTAATACTGCATTTAACTGCCAATTGCTCGTTCAGGTATTTTGGTGTCAGCAAGCCCGATGCCATCCCAGAGCCTTGCCCAGACCCGCATGCCCAGCGAGGTCCTTCTTTTGTTTCCCTACAGAGGAAGTTTCCCTTTTCCGTCCTTATTTTAACCTGGTTGAGAAATACCCGTCGCTCCTACTCATTCACCAAGGTTCTGGCTCCACGTCAAGCACTGGGGATGAACCGAGTCCTCAAAAAAGGGTCTCGCTCACGGGCCAGCAAACTGTGACCCACAGACCGAAGCTGTCGCACTGCCTGTTTTGTAACTAAAATTTTATCGGAACACGGTGACGGCCACTCGTCTGTGAAATGTCTGTGGCTGCTTTCAGACAACGGGACGGAAGTGAGTCGTTGCAACAGAGACCCCGGGGCCGCTAAGGCATTTACTGCGGGCCTGTGCAGGAGAAGTTGGCTGCCCCGGATGTAACCCATCCATGTGGCCGTCGAGTAACTCATTTTTTAAGGAAAATAATCAAGGAGGCCGGATCAAAGATTTATAGATTGAGCTGCTCCAAACAGATCAGTAAATTCTGTGTGTGTGTGTGTGTGTGTGTGTGTGGTGCATGCATCTATGTGTGTGTTTGACAAGATTCCCTTACCCTAGAAACACTTTTAGACTCCCGGGGCCAAAGCAAATTAGAAAACAAGGATGTTTTCTCACACACCCTGCTTGGAGCGCCACTAGACCTAAACAACGAAGTCATTATTTAAATACAAATTAGAGGGAACTGATTTTTTTTTTTTAATGCCCAGATTACACCTGAGTTATGAAAATAAACGTTCCAAGTGGAATTTACGATTTGACGCGTAAACAAGGTAACTGACTCGCGATATGCAATGATGAAAACAATAAACAGGCCCTCCGGGAGGGTCGCAGACAGGCCCACAGGACCTGGCGGCCGGACGGCCGGGGAGGCAGGCGCACCGCGGCTCCAGGGTTGGAAGCCAAGCACGGGCAAGCCTGTGCAGACACGGCCGGGCGCCGGCGGGCCCAGCTCGGCTTCCTGGGTCCTGCTCTCCCACTTACTCGGCCGCGCCTCGCTTCTCTCTCTGTCTCTTGTTCATGCTCTCTCAAATAAATAAAATCTTTAAAAAAAAAAAATGAGTGGGAAATATCAGAAAGGGAGACAGAACATGGAAGACTCCTAACTCTGGGAAACGAACTAGGGGTGGGGGAAGGGGAGGTGGACGTGGGGTGGGGGTGACTGGGTGACGGGCACTGAGGGGGACGCTCGACCGGATGAGCACTGGGTGTTATATGTTGGCAAATTGAACACCAATAAAAAATAAATTTATAAAAAAAATAAAAGGAGTCATGGCTCCGAGGGCTCTAACTTGCAGACTGAGGGCTGACAGCAGGATAAAGCCCCGCGGGGTGCAGAATCCGGGAGGCCCCTCGGAGACCTGGTTGACAAGAGAGGCTGAGAGGAGGGACTCAGAAGGCGCAGGCACCTGGGGAGTGCTCTACCTACGGAGGGGGCTCAGGGGGAGGGCGGTGTGTTTGGAAGGTTAGGAAAGGCCCTGAGACTCCTGATGCTCTCACACAAGCCCCCAGATGACAGCTGCTGGATGCAAAGACATTACAGACTCAGTGGTTTCAGGCTTTGTTTCAGCTTCGAGTTAGTTGGATGACACGTCGAAACACACTGGGGGGGCCCTGAGGGGTTCAGGCTGTGACCCCGGGGTCCTGGGATCAAGTCCCACATCGGGCTCCCCGCAGGGAGCCTGCCTCTCCCTCTGCCTGTGTCTCTGCCTCTCTTTATCTCTCATGGATAAATAAAGAAAATCTTAAAAAAAAAAAAAAAAAAAACCTGCACACACACATACTGAGGGAGGCCGAACCCCTGGTCTCTCGCACAGTTAACCCTACATATATATACTCTGAATTTTAATTGTGCTCTTTTCCTCTAAAGCACATCAAATGACACTCCAGCTCTTTCTTGATGTCCCCACACAAGCAACTCCCAAAGGTTATTTCCAACGGCGGCTCCGATGCAGTCCTCGCCCACCCCTGCGCAAGCTGACCCGCACTTTCTAGGAGAGCACACCCCCCCCCCCCCGGTCCCCAGGCGGATGCCCACCACCCGCACCCACACTCAGCCGTGGGTAACAGCTGTTTTCCGGCATGGGACACGCGCGGCTCTCCAGCTCCCTGTGCCTGAGCCTAAGGAACTGGACCGCCTAACGCGGACCCGGAGCTCGCGGGAATACTTACACACCAGCTGGGACGCGCTTGCCACCATCCCCGTTCTACAGAACAGAAAATGCAAAAACCTCCATCAGGGCTCAAGGTTACGCGCACGCCAGGTGGGACTCACGCCTTTCACCCCGACTCTGTCGCACAAGCTGACCACCCGACTGTGGCACTGGGGCCTGTGAATGGATTGACGCTGTTCCTAAACCACCCTGCCTTCCTGGGCCCCCCTTGCCTTTTCAGCACGGGGCTGCGATCGTTGGGCCCCCTTACAGGCCGGCACTGGGTCCAGAGGAACAGGCGCTCGGTTTCGAGCCAAGGCCCCATAAATCGACTCTGTACCACAGCAAGCCGGGCCAGCAGAGATAATGATGACTTCCTTTCGGATTTCACTTTCCTCATGTGTCAAAGGGACAGCTGGGCTGGATTTGCGGCCTCCCAATTTTCGTTTGGGCATGAAATGTTTGCTTCGTTAATTCATTGTTTCCAGTAAGTTTCTGTTGCTTTGTTTGGGAACATCGGCCAGGATTCCTATTTTAGGTGCTGCGGCTACTGCAGAAGTGAACAAACAACAGGGACCAAGAACTTGCATTTTTCTGGAGAGAACACAGAGGACAATATTCCAATAAATCTGTCGCCAAATAGGTTATATGAGAACTCTGGGGACGGGATGGTTGCAGAACCCCGAGTCTCGCCTCTCCGCCCTGCCCTTCGGCCTACGCCCAATTTGAAGACTCTCAGACTCAGATTTTATTGGTGCTTTGTGAAGTGAGGCCCGTAGGCCACCTACATCAGAATTGGGTCGGGATCCACGTTAAGATCCAGAAACAAGGGGCACCTGGGTGGCTCAGTCGGTTAAGTGCCTAACTCCTGATGTCGGCTCAGGTCAGGATCTCAGGGTCACGTCTTCAAGCCCCACGGTGGGGAGTGTCTGGAGATCTTTCCCGCTCCCCATCTCTCCCACTCTGCCCCTCCCCCACTCATGCTCGCTCTCTCGCTCTCCAATAAATAAGATATTCTTTTTAAAAATACAGAAACTAAATAAATAAATAAATAATAAATAAATAAATAAATAAATAAATAAAATAAAAAATAAAAAATACAGAAACAAGAGCTCACTTAAACCCAGCAAGTCAGAGTTTCTGCCTTGGCCCTTTTTTATAAAAAAGATTTTATGAATTTATTCATGAGACACAGAGAGGCAGAGGGAGAAGCAGGCTCCGTGCAGGGAGCCCAACGCGGGACTCGATCCCAGGACCCCGGGGTCACGGCCTGAGTGAAGGGTGGGAGCCCCCCAGGGGCCTCCCGGCCTTTGCCTTTTTAACAAACTCCCGGGTGACCCTTGTAGAGTAAAACAGGGAACCCCAGGACTGAGGGCCCTCTGAGGCCTCCCCCACCTTGGACTACCTCCTGTTCCATTCCCTTCTCGTAATCTGCTCTCCAATGTACTGGGGCCTTGGCCAGAAAGTGACTTCTACAGGAAGTCCCCTAGGCCAGTGAACCCGGCTGGCAGTGATGTACCCGTCATCCCCTCCACTAGACAGTAACTTCCATGGGGCAGAAAGCGTATCTATTGTGTTCAGCTCTAGCATATTCCCGGAACTTACAAAGTACCCAATAAATAATTCTTAAATAAGTCAAGGCGGTATGAATGAGTTTATGAATGGATCTCTTCCTTCCAGCCCCGAGAAGCTCCTGTTCTTGGGCACCCCCCGTGATCAGACCGGTGCACTGCCAACACTCCACCCCTGGAGTCTGGCAAGGTACCTGAGGACCCTTTTCCAAATTGTCCAAGTCGTGGTGACTTCCTGTTTCTATTTATGACCGCAGCCTGTCCCACGCGGAGGCAGAGGCGGCGATGGAAGCCTCAGAAGTGGGGGATTTTGGAATTAGTCCTTGACACCTCCGTGCCCTCATGTTCCCATTGCCCAATCGGTAGCACGATTGATAAGTCCAGAGAAAGGACTCTTGAGGTTAAAAAAAAAACAAGATTCTCAGCCAAGACCCACGAGGGCGCCAATGCCACCCACCTGGCTCCCCTGCTTCTGCTTGACAGCCCTACAATTCTTCCACGTATTACAGCCAGAACTATCTTCTCGAACTGCGGGTTGGCTCGTGCCGCCGCCTCCACTCTGTTGGGAAGCTGTCAGTGAGTCCCCGCCGTCTACAGAATACACAGGGAAGTCTCTGGATTCCCATTCAAGACGTCTCAGGACCAGAGTTAGACTCCTGGCCCCGAAGGAGCTCCCAGAGGAGCCCCCACCCCGTTACTCAACTGCAGATGTACCTGCGCCAGGGCCCGTTCATGCCGAGCACCGCCCACCCTCACCTCCCCCTACGGTCCTGTGAACACTCAGAGGCCAAGCACTGCCTAAGATGCAGCCCAGACCTCTGAATTCTGAGGGCATCGCCCTGTACGGCCGGTCCTGCCTACCTTGCCAGCCTCCCCTGGACTCCCAATCTGCTCCCGGCCCGGCCAAGTGGACAGGCTTATCCTTTATTAAGTTCCATCAAAAAAAAATGATAAGTTCCATCAAATATACAAGCCCGCTCTGACCTCCAGGCATCCCTACTCATCAATAGCACTTTGTCCTTCTCCAATCAACGTGTATCACCTTGTACCAAAATTGCCTGTTCACGTCTTTCTGTCTCTGTTACACGATGTGTTCTGCACGAGGAGGGTGGACGGGAGAGCTGAGAGTAGTTGAGAAACGACAGAGAGACCATTGGGAGAGGGACCGCAGGGAGGGGGAGCAGGGGCCACATGAAGCAGCCCGAGGGGACCACCGCGGGACTCTGGATCCTGTATAAGTGACATGAAAGCCACCGGAGGGATCTGAGGAGCATGACGGAATAGGAGTCGGGCTTCCGGAGGATCGGCCCGGCTGCTTTGTGAGGAAGAGCCGGAGGTGGGGGGTGACACAGCTGGAAGCAGGGATGTCACTAGGTGGCCACTGCAGCGGTCCGGATGATGCTGACGGTGGCCTGGAGGAGGCTGCCACCGGTCGGGTTGGCGAGAATAGCGGAGATGCATTTTGTAAGTGAAATCTATGGAGTCTGTGGGTGGAGGGTGCAAAAGGGAGGTGAGAATCCTAGACGCTTCTGGCATGGGGTACAGATAAGTGGGTCAGATGAAAATGGGACTGCTGGTGGAGGAACACATTTGAAAGGAGAACCCAAGAATTCAGACTTTGATATGACACATTAAAGAAGGCTATTAAATAGCTGGGTGGAGGCGTCGGGGGCCCGGGGGAGGGGTCCGGGCTGGGGCTATAAAAGCGAATCATCAGGATAGATCCTGTAAAGCCACTAGAGAAAATAAGAACAGAAGTCATCGAAATGTGGGCATGGATACAGAAGAGCTACGAGGACTGAGAGCCCGGAAAAGACAAGGGTCCAGCAAAGGCACCGAGAAGGTGAGCCAAGTGAACAAAGAAAGTGTCTTAATTAACCCAAAATAAAGACCTCCCCACCGCAGTTTCTATGAACGGAAGCCTACCTGTCTCCTGTCCTCCTCCCGGGCCTTGGCCTTCCATGCCTTCGTGGCCTGCAGGGGACCCGCATCCCCGTATCTCTGCTGTGCTGCCCCCTTAGCGTCCAAGGCTCGGGCACCAATCTCTGGCCGCCACACTCACTTAGCCCCCAACCCATCACCCAATTTTCATTTACGTGTGGCAATCCAGTCACTGTCTGCAGGTGCCCCATCCATTTGCTTGCACCCTATTATCTTTCCGGCCCCTGCCCATTTCCCCAGCACAGCACCAACTCCAGAACACGGGCACCACTGCAGTCATTGGACGGCTCACTGCAAGAGCCATGACCTGCGCCCAGCACTTAGCAGGCGCTCGGTGACTATGTGTCGAAGGCATGAGAGGATCCACCTGTCCAAATCCCATCCATCAAGGCCGAAATAAAATCCTATTTCACTTATGGAGCTTTCCCTAACTCTTCCATCTTAAAGCAAAATATGAGAGTTACTAAGATTTAGGAGAGAGAGGTCAGGCCTGGAAATAAGGTCCGAATGGGGTTCAGGTGCTGACTCTGCCTCCGATCAGCCCCATGGCTTTGCATCAGTCACGCAGAGTCTCGGGGCTTGTTTCCTACACAGTAAAGGTCCCCCCCACCCCGCCCTCCATGAGTTTCCTTTTGGAGAAGACGTATGTAAAGGGCTGGCCACGTAGACCATAGACGTGCCCATAAAGGCTCTTATCCTATAATCATTATTATCCTTCCCTCCTCTGCATTCCCAAAGCAGGCACCCGGACCTCTCGTGACCCTGAATTAGAAATTTTTTTTTTTTTCCAGGTGGGCTTTGTCCTCATCAAACACTGTGCAATCATCAGCGCCGGTTCAGCTCCGGATGCAGTGACTTGCAATTTCTAGATTCCTTGTAAATGCTCGTGAGATGATTCACCCTCCCCTTCCTCCGGGGCATGAAGCACTTGTAGCCTGAGTGCCTTCCACTTCATTTTTACTGGTGTCTTATCCCCTCCAGTGCTTGCGTTGGGATCGTGGGAGTTTGCTCACGCCATTCCCTGCTGGTCACTCTTACTTCGTGATTTCTATTCTTTTTTTTTTTTTTTCCTTCCCTTTTTCCTCCCTCCTCCTTTTAAGCTAACATTTATACAGGGCCTTCCAGTTTGCAAAGCACATTTCAAATACCTGAGTTTAATCCTCAAAGCTGCCCTACGTGTAGAGAGTTTTATTTACTCCATTTTTTAAGTATAGAAATAAAGCTCCAAGGGCGATCGGACTTGTCCGAGGCCACGGAGCCAACAAGAGCCGGGCCAGGAGGGCCAGGGGACTCCAGGTACACGTGACCTTGAACTCTGCTCTCTCTACTTTGTCACACCACTCACTCACGCATGCAGTCATTGCATGCGTCGTTGATTCATTCATGCATTCGCTCAGCAAGTATTTAGTAAGAACCAGACACTCGTCTAAGCTCGAGATATGTCTGAGCACGAATCATCCACAGATCCTTCCCTTACAAAGCTTCTTTTCTAGCAGGAAGCCTTAAAAAAATTGTTTTAAGCGAGGAAAATAAGAAGGGATCAATACCATGGAAACAAGGAATGGGAGAGCAGGGCAAGGGTGACCGGAGTGATGGCAGAAGGGGGTGCAGTCCCCAAGAGGACGATCAAGATAGGTGCCCCTGAGAAAAGACCAGAAGCACAGGGAGCGCAGGCTCTTGTGTGTCGACGCCTGGCAGAGGAGCTTTCCAAGCAGAGGCTACAGAGGAAGAGCTGGCGAGGGAGGGGCAGGGAGTGGGAGGAGGTAACATCAGAGAGAAAACAGGGTTCTGGCCCCCTGAGACCTTCCTGAGCCCTGGGATGACGCCGGTTTTCACCATGAAATGAATGGGAGCCATCGCGGGGCACTGGGCTCAGTGGGTGACACGAGCTCTCGTAGCTTTTGCAAAGCTCACTGTGCACTGAAAACCGAAGTGGGACAGCAGAAGCAGTGGGACTCCGCAGGAAGCTCCTGCATCACCCAGGAGAGAGGAGGGAGCGACAGGAGAGCACCTGAGACGGGGTCCGACTCTGGATTTGTATTTTCAAAGTAGCAAAAGTAGGATTTTCCTAGTGGATTAGAGGAGGGGGAGAGAGAACCAGGGGGATCAAGGAAGACAAAGGGTTTGGCTTAAGCAACTGGAAATGTCGACCTTCCCTCAACTGAGACGGGGAAGCCATGGGCAGGAGGGATGTGGCTGGAGACTGGGAGGGGCGGTCAGGAGTAGAGCTTTGGACATGACATGCGGACACGTCCACCGGGCAGCCGAGGGAGATGGCCATTGTGCAGCTGGATATATAAATCTGGATTTGCAGAAAGAGATTTGGGTGGGAAATATATTTGAAGTCCTTCTATTCACTTTTTTTTTTTTTAAGATTATTTGAGAGAGAGAGAGAGAGAGAGAGAGAGCACACGCTCTCATGCAAAGGGAGCAAGGAGCTGAGGGAGAGGGAGAGAGAGGATCCCAAGCAGAGTCCACGCCCAGCGTGGAGCCCAATGTGGGGCTTGACCTCACCACCCTGAGATCGTTACTTGAGCCAAAATCAAGTATCTCATGCTCAACGTGCTGAGCCATCCAGGCTCCCACCTATACTCATTTTCAAAAGTGATCTGAGTGAAGATCTGTTCAGCCAACCAATATTTGTCTACCACTCACTAAAAACTGAGCCAGAGGGCAGCCCGGGTGGCTCAGTGGGTTAGCACCTGCCTTCAGCCCAGGGCGTGATCCTGGAGACCCGGGATCGAGTCCCACGACGGGCTCCCTGCATGGAGCCTGCTGCTCCGTCTGCCTGTGTCTCTGCCTCTCTCTCTGTGTCTCTCATGAATAAATAAGTAAAATCTTAAAAAAAAAAAAAAAAAAAAAAAAAAAAAAAAAAAAACTGAGCCAGAAACTGGTGCTGCTGATACGGCTGGGAGAAATGGACCCGGCCTGCGGCCTGTGGCGTGTACAGTCTATCAGGAAGACAGAGTAAGCACAAGAAACAAATAATTATAATAAACTACATTACAGTACGGCGGGGTCTTTGCTGGGGGACGCACAGCGGAGTAATGGGATTTACGTAGCTGTGGCACCTGACCTAATCTAGAGGTTCTCCTGAAGGCTTCCTGGAGGAGGGGAGATGTAAACTCCTGGCTGAAGAGATGTTTAGCCACAGGCAGAGGAGGGAGAGGGGTATTTTAGGAGGAGGGAAGAGCCCAGAGGTGAGAGAGATCGTGATGTATCTGAGGGAATAAGAGAAGTTTAGAGGCAAGCAGGGGGATGTAGGGTGGAGGGCTGGGTGGATGTGGCACAAGATGGTGCTAGAGCCATGGACACTGGGCCCATCACAAGGGGCACTGAAAACATTTAGGCTCAGGTTTCACCCTGAGGAAGTCACAAACAGGGGAATCACGTAAGGAGACCACCCATTTAGAGAACGTTCCCTCCGGCTGCAGACTCCCCTGCAAACAGATGCTGGCAAAAGGCTCCTGTTTGTCCCCGTTGGTGGAACAGAGTCTCCTAAAGCTACGAAGACCCCATTTACCGGGAGAGAGACAGGAAGGAAGCAGGGGTAGCTAAACGTCAATGCTTTGCAAATCTAGGTAAAGAATCCAAGGTTGTTGATTTTCTTCTTCTTTCCTTTTTAAAAATATTTTGAAATAAAAAAAAAAAAACTGTTTCGAAAGTATTTTTTTCCCCAAATAAAAAGTCGGGGGGACGTTATTTTTTTTTAAGGTAAGTATATATACTGCACCTCCAGGTGACATCTTGCTGGGGCGGCCGGTCTGGGACACCCACGTTGAATAGAGCGTGTGAATGGCCAATGCCGAGTTCATGAGAGCGGAGGTGGCGGGGATGGCTCGGGACACCACCTGCAAGTCCCGACGGGCCAGCCCCAAGGGGAAGGAAAGGCAGCTGCCGAGGCACAACGTGGTCGTGGGGCAGCCCACAGGGGACACGGGCTCGGTGTGTGTGGAACTGGCCACTTGCAGGCATTTTCTCCCCACGTTTCCTGCCCTGGCAACAAACGTGAAGGACCAGCTTCCCCCGTGGCCAATCTGGCCGCACAGGCCACACTGCAGGAGCAGCGCTTCTCCATCAAAGTGCCCCTGCCCCTCTCTCCATTCGATGACCCAGGGTAGTCTGTATTGACGTTATATTATGTTTATAGTAAGAATGCAGGTGCTAAACCTGAGCTAAACCTAGTTGTGTAGGTCCTCTGTGCCCGGAGGTGGCTCTTAGGTCAGAGAACGCAGGCCGGGGGAAAAGTGTGCACGATTCCCTGGGCCCCTCCAAAGGCGGGAGCGGAAATCACACCAGCAGCAGGGGCTTCGGGGCCCGAGCAGGGTCCTAGCAGCTGTCAGCACCCACTGCCTGCTGGGTACAAACTCCAGAAATTTATAATCTACCTAAGGAGATTAAAAAAAAAAAAAAAACTCAGATAACTCTAGAAAACAGAACCAATCCGGGATCCCATGTCTGGCTCTATCGTCCAAGAGTTCTATCAACCTGGGCACGCTGTTTCTCCTCTCTGGGACTCAGTTTCCCCATCTACAAAATCAAAGTTTTGAAAAATACTTCCCCGTCGCTCCATGACAGCGATCCTGGTCAACACGTACTAGGATTCTGCGAGGCAAGTAGGGAGCAAGTAAGTGTGAACCCTGGGTGATTTTTTTTTTTTTTAAGATTTTATTTATTTATTTGAGAGGAGAGAGAGTGAGCATAAAAGGAGGGAGGGGCAGAGGGAGGGGGAGAAGCAGACTCTGCTCTAAAGCGGGGAGCCCGGCGCGGGGCTCGGTCCCAGGACCCTGAGATCATGACCTGAGCCACAGGCAGATGCTTCACTGACTGTGCCCCCCAGGGGCCCAGGCCTGGGTGATTCTTAATCTGAATGCAAAACGAGGCCACCAAAGTTCAGAGGGCAGATGGAAGGGCAGGGTTGGGCTGGGTTTTGGGGTGTTGAGGATCTGAGTGAGCAAAGAAAGGGGATCGAGGAATTCCCGGCGGGGGGACCTTGTGAGCAAGGGGTGGAGGCTGGACTGAAAACCGCAGGGGGAGGGATGGGACGGTGTCAACAGGCTTGCAGGCCCGGCACAACGGTCCACTGCATCCCCGCGGCCCTCGGGCGCGGCTTCCTGCAGGGACACCCCCAGATCTGCGACAGCCGGGCTGCGTCTCCAGCTGAACCTGTTTTGATGACGATCTCCCTAGTTCTCGCTCCTATATGCCAACTGTCGGCCACCTCCTGGGAACCCTGTGCCTTAAATATCATCTCATTCCAGCCAAAAGGCCAAGATGAAGATGCAAACATACCAGCCTCCGAGAGGTTATGTTACTGGCCCAAGGTCACCCAGCCGGGCCGAACCTCTTGGCAACCATTCCACCCTCCTCGGCCGCGCCCTACGCTCCTCCTGGAAGAAGAGCTCCCGAAGGACAGTCCCCTCCACCTGCGTCCTCTCAGGGCCCGACAGAGCCGAAACCGACTATCGAAATGCAGACTCGAACGGGCTGGTGTTGGACGCCCGCACACAGGCTGCAGCAGGGGCCCAAGGGGGCAGTGAATCCGCCTGGGTCTCACCTTACTGGGTCAATCACGTTCTGTGCATCCTGAGTCATTTCCCAGACTGCCCAGCCAAGGGGACCTCCCCGCACCCCCCCTGCACCCCACCCGCCGGGCCTGTTCTCTAAACGGCAGGGGTTTCCCAGCCAGGGAAATAGAGAGCACGGACAGGGAAGGAGGGCAGAGGGAGAAGCCAGCCCTCCCCCTCTGACCTTGAGCGACCCAGACCCAGCTGGGGAAAGCAGGGCACTGGGATGTGAGGGCACAGGAGGGGGAGGCCAACTGTAGGAGGAAAAACAAAACGAAGGCCAGAGTGAAGCGGCTCCACCATGGTGACTAAGAGAGATGTGATAGAGACGGCAGAGAACCTGGGAGCCCTTGTGCTTCTGCCAATGGACAGAGCTGGGGGGGTCTGGATTCACGTCCCTGCACTGGGGCCCCGGCCCTGCTCCGGGAGACACCACGTGCAGAGTTGGAGGAACTCCCATTCCTTTCCTGGACAACCCTGGTGAGGTCCCTCCGGGTGTAGACTGGGACGGGGAGTTCCAGCCCTGCCCACCTCCCAGGGCAGCCCGGCGGCTCAAATGAGAAAACGGGCACAGGACCTAGTGCGTCCCCTTCTCCAAGCCAGGAACCTGGGGCTCAGAGAGGAATGTGAGTCTGTCGGAATCATAAAGCATCAGGAGGTGGCTCGAGGTCACAGAGAGTAAATTTGGCAAATTAATATGGACGATCTTCTAAATTGCATACGTGTGCACACGTGCACACGCACAACACACACATGTGTGTATGTATATACTGTGTAGGGCGATATATAAGCCTATATACGCACGTGCACGTCCAGTACACGTGAATATGAAATATACCTGCAGCTCACGTACATACAAACACGCTTACGTAGCACAGACACACACATACGCTGCTCTATGTCACATAATCATACTATTTACTATTAACGGTGACCCCGTGGGTTAAATCCCATCCCATCTCCATTTATATCTACGAGGGTTAGACAGGAAAGTGACTTGCCCAAACCAGAGCCGGGATTTGAACTCAGGTCTGTCTGCACCACACCTTGGACTATCTCAGAACTCTATCTCTGGTCACAGACGGTTGGAGGTCATAGTGCGCATCAGAAAAGACAATTCTTCTCCTCTTTTAATCGGCGTTTCAGGCTCATAAAAGTCCAGTGTCACATGACCAGGAGCCCTTCCAACCGCCGAGGAAGTTCTGTGGTTCGTCTGCGCCGCGTCATCTACTGAGTCCCTTGTTGGGGTGTGAACATCGTCCCCACCGACCGTGAGCCTGCAGACCTCATTAGGGTTTAGGGTTCAGACCTCATTCCGTCCATGTCTGTCCCCGGTCGCCCCAGGACCCCAAACACAGTCTCCGCTCATGAAGCACGTGCGGGCCCACAGCGCCGTGCAGGCAGCCCATTCGGACCATTCAGGTGATGCCGAGGTGCTAGGAAGTGAGGTGGGCGAGTTTCTCGTGCACGGTCTTTCCGAGACGGACCCTCCCAGACTCGTCCTGAGATGGACTCGCTGCGGGGCTGGGGGTGGGGGGGTCCCGGTGCAGCACACCGGGTGCTGGTGCCCGGGCCACCCCACCCAGAGCCCTTCCACATCCTCACGGGGACCCCGTCACCCATGACAACTGCTGAGTTAGTGCCCTAGCGTTGGCTGGAGACGTTGCTCCTGCCCCAAGAGTCTCCGGGCACCTGCTGTTGATGGGCCGCTCGACGCCAGCTGGGGAGACGGGATCAGGGACGTCGCCCCCCTCCCCCTCCTGCACCCACTGTTTCCCTTCACTGTTTCTTTGTCTCCTTCCTTCCTTCTTGCCCACCTCGCCTTCCCTACTGACTCCTTCTCTCCTTCTCTCTCACGCCTTCCCCTCTTGGCCGCCGGACAAGACAGCCTCACCGGAGGCCTCATTTTCCTGAAATATCTAGAACAGTGATCTTAATTGGGTACTTTCCTGAACACATCCCAAACAAGGTCCATAAGTTTCCATCATAATATTTCCTAATGACAGTTCATTTATGTTTAATTAGCCAAGCGATACGTGAATGCAGTTTCTTTGTTTTTTTTTAAAAAAAAAGGTTTTAATTATAGATAATCGCCGTTATCATGCTAAAAGCTTCCTGATTCTTCTTTTTACATTTACGTGTGTATAAATATACTCTTTAAAAAAAAATACATCGCTTTGTGTGGCCACATGCGTGTGTGTTTAATACATATGGGGAACGCTGCTATAGGGAATGTTCTGGGACTTGCCTCGCGTCCCAGCAAAACCCCCTACAGAATTGTTTACGTACACAAAATCGTCGTGCTTTTCTCTCTCTTTAATTACTCCAGAGTGGACCGCGTCATCAATAAACCACGGCGCATTTACGCGTGAACCTACACGTGGCTCTCCAGGCCACTTCTCCTATTTTCACTATTATTTTACAGGCGTCTGGTAATGAACACCCTGGGCCAAACCTCCCAGTACACAGGTGCCGTCTTCTCTATGGAAGATACTAAGGGGGGCAGCCCGGGTGGCTCAGCGGTTTAGCACCGTCTGCAGCCCAGGGCGTGATCCTGGAGACCCTGGATCGAGTCCCACGTCGGGTTCTCTGCATGGAGCCTGCTTCTCCCTCTGCCTGTGTCTCTGCCTCTCTCTCTCTCTCTGTCTCTATGAATAAATAAATAAAATTTTTTAAAAAAGGAAGATACTAAGGGCGAGCGTTGCCCAATCAGAGGATACGCCCATTGGTAACGGTATGGACGTGCACATTTGCCCTCCCAACATACATTTTCCCCTTCTCAGTTTCCTTTACAATTACCTGGATGCACCACGGCCAGTTTATGCATTCACCTGCTGTAGACATCAGAATTGATTTCTGCCTTTAGTTTTTTTTTTTTTACTTTTCATACCCTCTCCTCCTTTGCTCCTTCTCCGAGTACGCTGACTTCCGCCAAGTACTCGGTTCAACGGCATCTCCACCGAGGAAGCCGAGAATGCAGCTCCGGGCACTGGTGGGCAGGACTCAGCTCCTCCTGGGGCCCGAGAGCTGAGTCCATGGCGGCCTTCCTAGCTTGGCGAACAGTGACATCAAGTCGGTAGCCTGAGGGTGGGAGTATTTCCACCGCGGAAATGGGCGAACATGAACAATCAGAGAGCACTGTGGGGGGAGACGGGTGCGCATGGGTAAGGGCTGCCAAGCACGGGGAAGGGTGGTCAAGCACACACCAGCACGTGCGGATTCCAAGGGCTGGGTCTACCCTGATGGAACTAGAGAGACAGCCCGAAGCCATTTCAAAGGCCCCAACTGAATGGTACAGATTAACGCAGGTCAACGATGAGGGTCTCATCCTTAAGACTGCATCTTGAGCAAGGACAAAAAAAGAAGGCCGTCACTTTTCAGAGATAGAGGAAGGTTCCAGAAATTTCAGCATACCAGGAATCTCTCGAGGCAGTAAGGGTGGCATCTACGGCAAAGGTCTTGGAGATCATTGTGAGGACAGCCCACTCCTCCTCCTACTCCTCACTTACCCCCTAATTCTCTTGTTTGACATATTCGGAAAGGAGGTCGCCAACCCCTGCTTAAAGAACTCCCACAGAAGCAGAGGGCAGAGTGCTGGCTGTCGGGGCCCAGCTGTGGGGGAGATGGGAGGATGTTGGCCAAAGGGCATAAGTTTCACTTACTCAGGACGAGTAAATTCCATAGATGTGATGCACAGCCCGGTGGCTCTGGTTAAGACGCGTCGTATACTTAAAATTTGCCAAAAAGTGTAAATATAAAGGGATCCCTGGGTGGCGCAGCGGTTAGCACCTGCCTTTGGCCCAGGGCGCGATCCTGGAGACCCGGGCTCCCGGTGCATGGAGCCTGCTTCTCCCTCTGCCTATGTCTCTGCCCCTCTCTCTCTCTCTGTGTGTGACTATAATAAATAAATAAATAAATAAATAAATAAATAAATAAATTTAAAAAAGAGTAAATATAAATTGTTCTCTCTGCCCCCCCCAAAAATGGTGATTATACGAGTCAATAGGGATGTTAATTAGCTTGATCGTGCGCAATCATTTCCTAATGTATACCTATATCAAAACATCATGGTGTACGCCTCACGTATATACAATTTTTAGTTGTCTATCTCATCTCAGTAAAGGTGAGGGAACAGAACTTTCCAGCAGCTGGCAACTCACTGGTTGCCAACCTCGGGACTGGTGCTCGGCTGTAATGAGCGAGGCCGCGCCGCTGGGCCCTCTGCCCACCATTCCTCACCCCGGGCTTGGGTCGGGTGGGCGCACCTTGGTTTGTGCTCCTGTCCTGGTCTAGGGACTTCTTCTGGACCACAGTTCGGGCGGGTGCTGGACGCCCGAGGCCCCCGAGTCTGCACTCCGGTCTCCACGGCGGCCCCCCCTCCGCCCCCCGTGTCCCTGCCACCGCCCCACGGCACCGAGGGCAACTGTCTGTATTTCGGGCCTAATCTTCCTGAGCAGTGAGCCGCTCCCCACGCAGTTAGAGGCCGCGCTGCCTCCCTGACTGATCGTTTGCTGATTTTGTTTGGCATTTTTTTTCTCGTGGCCTCATAGAGAGCTTATTAGAAAACCATTTTCACATTCCATAGATTATATTTGCGACTCTGCTCCAATGGGGAGCTTCAGAGGAAGAGACGGATGAAGCCCTTGAAGAGCGAAGGGAGACCTTGTAGGAACCGAGCTAAAGCAAGACAAAGTCGTTGACCTCGCGTCTTGCGTTTGGTTTTCGTTTAAAGTACTTCTCTGTCAACTGACGCCTTTCCTCTCACAATAACCCAAATGACAAGCCCACAGAACCCCCGAGTCCCATTTTACTGATGACAAAACGGAGGCTCAGGGCGAGACACTGACTTGCGAGGGCTCAGAGCAGATCGACAATAGGGCCGAGCCTGGAACTGGGATCCTCCTCCCAGCTCCCCGAGCTCCCTGCCCAGGGGAGAAAGAAAGCGATGCAAACACAGGTTATTGGGGGAAATTCACCCCGAACTCGTGAAAAGCCCGACTCATTTACTATTCGAAAGCAAAGAGGCATTACAGTAACGGAAACGTGTCTACAACTAACATCTTGGGTTGGCAAATTCCCGTTGCTCTGTAACCAGCTCAGCTACAGGACTCCCGTGGGACCTCGCCCCGGCCCCTGGCTGCGGGGGGTGCCCCTTGGAGACGCTGCCAGGGCGCCCTGTCCATGCACCACCAGGGTCCCTCCCCAGACTTAAGCTCCTAGAGAGAAGGGAGCGCGTCTCATCCACCATCAACATTTAACACAGTGGCCGGCAAGCAGCACGCGCTTCATACACACGTAGCAAATGGAAGCAGCGGGACACTCTTCACAGGTAGCGGAGGTCTCATTCGCATCAAGTGTGTAAGAGGAAGGTGGAAATGGGTTCAACAGGTGCTGATCATTGAAAGCCTGCGCTAACGAAAGAGCGAAAATAAATGAAAACGCAGCGATCCTTTCCGGTTCCAAAAAAAAGGATGCGTGCAAAAATGCCTAAGGCGTCCGCGTGAAATGTGGCCAATGGCACCTTGGAAATCGTGTTTACACCAATCTATCGTTTTAGCCCCCTTCCGTTTGAGGGGAGAGTAAAAGAGAGCGCACTACCTGCCCAAATCAGCACAAATTCTGAATTAGCGGGGTCAAAATTAATGAGGCTTGTAAGACTGTTCATGTGCTTTGCCCTGATCATCCTCCTCCTGGGAATCCATCCTAAGGAAATAATTCAGAAGAAGAAAAATGCTATGTCCACAAAGAGGATCATAACCGCCCTGGTTATAATTTTGAAAAGATGGCAATAAAAGAAAATGTCCAACGTAAGGAAAATGGTAGATGATCTCAGGAGAGGTTATTTTTTTTTTTTTTTTTTTGCGGGGGGAACCCGGGCAAGTGTTTGGAAAATTAACGTGAGAGCTATGGATGTACGGTGACATCGGAGGGGAAGAGGGGATGTCGTAGCTTTAGGCGGAGAAAGCACGAGTACGAGGCCTGATATTTTTAATGCTGTTGACTTAAGCCCGACGGGGATTTCACGGTCCTTCCTGTGCGGGCTGCGCCGAGCCGGGGACCTCACCCCCCCCCACCCCCACACCATCTAATCATCCCCCCTTCGCTCCTCCTTTATTTCACTCAGGAAGCATCTACTCAGGATTCACTCAGGAAGCATCTACTATGCACGAGGCCCTCGACACACAATGGAAAACAGCAGGATCCTGTCCCCAAGCACGATGGGTGCGGAGAACCCGCCCCACCTGAGGGTAGCGGCTCCCAACACCCAACAACTGTTCCAACAGCAGAGCAGGGCAGGCTGGCTGGGTTGGCCAGAGCAGAGGCTTCCAGAAGGGGAGGCACACAGCCAGGCCTCCAAGGCGACCTGGCGCCTCAGCCAACGGAGGACACAGGCGAGGAGAGCGGACCGGCGTGTCCGGCCAGTGGGGACGGACGCAGGGCCACCAGCACGAAGGGGCGGGAAGGAAGGTGAGGGACCAAGTGAGGTCTGGGGTGGACGGTGCGAGGCCTGGCTGCGGGCTGAGGGGCACAGGGGCGCAGGGACGGGCCAGGCTCCGGGATGGATGGTGCAGGGCCCAGCTGCGGGCTGAGGGGCACAGGGCCACAGGGAGGGACCAGGCCCCCGGGTGGGCAGGAGTCCAGGATGGACGGTGCGGGGCCCGGCTGCAGGCTGAGGGGCGCAGGGGTGCCGGGAAGGGACAGGCTCTGGGGTGGGCAGGGGTCTGGGATGGACGGTGCAGGCCCAGCTGCAGGCTCAGGGGCCCAGGGGCCCAGGGACAGGACAGGATCCGGGATGGATGGTGCGGGCCCAGCTGCGGGCTGAGGGGCCCAGGGCCACAGGGACGGACCAGGCCCCTGGGTGGGCAGGAGTCCAGGATGGACAGTGTGGGGCCCGGCTGCGGGCTGAGGGGCGCAGGGCCGCAGGAGTCCCACAGGTTCTCATTGCTCGTCGCCTTCCGTGCCTGGCCTGGCACAGATACTTGGCCTCACGTGGGGTGTTTTATTCCGTTTTTAAGAGCTCCTCGTTTGTCATTTGGGACAGAAAGTTGGAGCCGGTGGCCCTCGGCAGTCAATCAGGCTGTGTCCGCGGAGGACCTACCGGAACCGCGCTCGGCGTCTGGGGGTCTTTGGGTGTCGATGGGCCTTCAAGAGCCCTTCACCCAGTGCAGGACGGGAGCAGGCAGGGAAGCAGGACAGGGACACGACGGCAGGACAGAGGTCCCCATGGGCAAGAGGGGGACAAATCAGCCTTTAGCAGGGGCTGTGATGCCCCAAAGAGGGGAGCCCTGCTGCTGAAAAAGACTGGAAACCTACTAGCTTGTTATATATCTCCCTACTTTTATTTCCTTTACTGAAGTTTATGTAAATCTCGGATCTAGATCTATCTAGAGACATAAACCTTTTTTTTAGCAAAATCAGGTCATGGATATATCAGCAACTTTTTTTTTTCACTTGACTATATATTATGGTTTTTGTTTTGTTTTGTTTTGTTTTTCTTAGATTGGTACATATGGATTGTCTCCTTCTTTTCAGTGGTTTTGCAGTCTTATAAGGAGGTACCAGGGATGTCTGGGGGCTCAGCGGTTGAGCGTCTGCCCTTGGCTCAGGCTGGGTCCTGGGATCGAGTCCCACATCGGGCTCCCTGCATGGAGCCTGCTTCTCCCTCCGCCTGTGTCTCTGCCTCTCTCTCTCTCTCTGTGTCTCTCATGGATCAATAAATAAAATCTTTAAAACTAAAATAAAGGATGTATGGTAATTTATTAGAACAAGCCCTATTGCTAGACGTTCAGGCTGTCTGCATTTTTAATTCTTTTTTGGCCGGGCTGAATACGCCTGCGGTACACGTCAGGGCACACGCACGTCCCTACGCATTGTGAGTGCTTCCTGCGGGGGGGTTACGGAGCCCTCGGGTAGGGACACCCTGAATTTTCAAAGCTACAGATTTATGCTCCTGTCAAGTAAGATCTGAAAGTGTCGCCTTACGCACGTCGTGTAAGGGCTGGAAGTCTTGACAAGGAGTCTGCGGCCCTGCGGCCCCACCCGACCTGAGGATGACTCTGAGCAAAGACCATCACTGCCGAGAGCCCTGCTGACCTTGGGAATGGTGCTGAGCCACGGGGAGCACCGTGCGAAGGTGCCGGGCCCCTGACGCTGGATCCCGGCCAAGGCCAAGTGTCTACGACAAAGTCCCGCAGGCCGGGCAAGAGGCCTTCTGGAGCCCACCCAGCTGGGGGTCGACGCTTGGACTTGGCCCCGGAGGCCTCGTGGCCCAGCAGGCAGCCGAGATTCCAGGAGGGGGCAGCCAGGAGGAAGGGGGGCAGGAAGGAGGAAGGGGGGCAGGAAGGAGGAGGGGCAGGAAGGAGGAAGAGGGGGCAGGAAGGAGGAAGAGGGGGCAGGAAGGAGGAAGAGGGGGCAGGAAGGAGGAAGGAGGGGCAGGAAGGAGGAAGGAGGGGTCAGGAAGGAGGAAGAGGGGGCAGGAAGGAAGAAGAGGGGCAGGAAGGAGGAAGAGGGGGCAGGAAGGAGGAAGGAGGGGTCAGGAAGGAGGAAGAGGGGGCAGGAAGGAAGAAGAGGGGCAGGAAGGAGGAAGAGGGGGCAGGAAGGAGAAGGGGGGGCAGGAAGGAGGAAGAGGGGGCAGGAAGGAGGAAGAGGGGGCAGGAAGGAGGAAGGAGGGGTCAGGAAGGAGGAAGAGGGGGCAGGAAGGAAGAAGAGGGGCAGGAAGGAGGAAGAGGGGGCAGGAAGGAGAAGGGGGGGCAGGAAGGAGGAAGAGGGGCAGGAAGGAGGAAGAGGGGGCAAGAAGGAGAAGGGGGGGCAGGAAGGAGGAAGAGGGGCAGGAAGGAGGAAGAGGGGCAGGAAGGAGGAAGAGGGGGCAGGAAGGAAGAAGAGGGGCAGGAAGGAGGAAGAGGGGGCAGGAAGGAAGAAGAGGGGCAGGAAGGAGGAAGAGGGGGCAGGAAGGAGAAGGGGGGGCAGGAAGGAGGAAGAGGGGCAGGAAGGAGGAAGAGGGGGCAAGAAGGAGAAGGGGGGGCAGGAAGGAGGAAGAGGGGCAGGAAGGAGGAAGAGGGGGCAGGAAGGAGAAGGGGGGGCAGGAAGGAGGAAGGAGGGGTCAGGAAGGAGGAAGAGGGGGCAGGAAGGAAGAAGAGGGGCAGGAAGGAGGAAGAGGGGCAGGAAGGAGGAAGAGGGGCAGGAAGGAAGAAGGGGGGGCAGGAAGGAGGAAGGGGGGCAGGAAGGAAGAGGGGGGGCAGGAAGGAGGAAGAGGGGGCAGGAAGGAGGAAGGAGGGGCAGGAAGGAGGAAGGAGGGGCAGGAAGGAGGAAGGGGGGCAGGAAGGAGGAAGAGGGGCAGGAAGGAAGAAGGGGGGGCAGGAAGGAGGAAGGAGGGGCAGGAAGGAAGAAGGGGGGGCAGGAAGGAGGAAGAGGGGGCAGGAAGGAGGAAGAGGGGCAGGAAGGAGGAAGAGGGGCAGGAAGGAGGAAGAGGGGGCAGGAAGGAGGAAGGAGGGGCAGGAAGGAGGAAGAGGGGGCAGGAAGGAGGAAGGAGGGGTCAGGAAGGAGGAAGAGGGGGCAGGAAGGAAGAAGAGGGGCAGGAAGGAGGAAGAGGGGGCAGGAAGGAGAAGGGGGGGCAGGAAGGAGGAAGAGGGGCAGGAAGGAGGAAGAGGGGGCAGGAAGGAGGAAGAGGGGCAGGAAGGAGGAAGAGGGGGCAGGAAGGAGGAAGAGGGGGCAGGAAGGAGAAGGGGGGCAGGAAGGAGGAAGGAGGGGTCAGGAAGGAGGAAGAGGGGGCAGGAAGGAAGAAGAGGGGCAGGAAGGAGGAAGGAGGGGTCAGGAAGGAGGAAGAGGGGGCAGGAAGGAAGAAGAGGGGCAGGAAGGATGAAGAGGGGCAGGAAGAAGGAAGGAGGGGGCAGGAAGGAGGAAGAGGGGCAGGAAGGAGGAAGGAGGGGCAGGAAGGAGGAAGAGGGGCAGGAAGGAGGAAGGAGGGGCAGGAAGGAGCAGTGGGGAGGAAACGGAAAACTGGGAGACAGGAACAGAAATGGGAGAAGGCAGCGGTGGGGGGGCCGCCCGCACCCAGGGCCAGGAGGCCCTATGGTTCCCCACAGGCTTCCCGCACCTTCGCAGGACCGGCAGGGGGTCCTGAAGGGGAGCGGGGGACACAAATGTTCCTCTTTCGTTTTCCAAGACCCCAGGTTCAATTTGGCCCAGAAACAGCGTTTTCCGTGGTGAGTGAAGGCCGGGGAGCGGGCCAGGGGGCCAGCAGCTTGCGGAGGGGAGGGAGGCGGCGGGCGGCCCATCACAGGCGCGTGTCCCAGGGGGCCGCAGGCACGGCCGCTGTCTGTCCCCAGACGTCACGTGTCGGTGTGCACGCAGCACCACGGAGCGCCCCGTCCTCACCGCCTGCGCCCCAGATTCCCTGGCCCCCTCCCACCCAGGACGCGGGGCTGCCCAGCCATCCCCGGACAGGGGCCTGCGCTAGCACTAGCGGTCGAGGCTGAGCCTCCCTGCCTCCCCCCACCGCCCGGCCACGGCCCCTGGCTCCCCTCCGATGTCCACAGTGAATGAGCTGGAAACGGGTCGTTGAAGCGCCCGGAGGGACCTGCGGCATGAGCCCTCCTGTACCACCCGGAGCCGGGCACAAAGGTGCAAGGTCTGGCCTGGGCCGGGTGGTGACTCCAGCTCCCCGTGGGCCTGCTCCCCGCACCTCCGGGTGGTCGCAAAGCCCGCCGAGGCTCCGACTCACTGAACCACAGGCCGCAAAGGGACCTGTACTTTCATGGGACACACTGAGCTCAAAAAAATTAAAAAAAAAAAAAAAAAAAAAGAGGAGCACCTGGGTGGCTCAGCGGTTGAGCATCTGCCTTGGTCCCAGGGCATGACCCCGGGGTCCTGGGATCGAGTCCCGCATCACCCTCCCTGTAGGGAGCCTGCTTCTCCCCCTGCCCGTGCCTCTGCCTCTCTCTGTGGGTCTCATGAATAAATCTTTAAAAAAAAAAAAAAAGAGTGTGGGGCTGGGTGGGTGGAGGCAGAAGTGAACAGCCCTCTCCGGGGCTCAGGTCTGCAGGCGGGGGGCTGCGACCCCCTGGCGCCACCGCACCTCCTGCTTCGTAGATTGCTGCTTAGATTGCAGGCCTCGGACGAGCGGCGGCAGCGTCACCTGGGAGGAGGTTGGGATCCCGAGTCCCAGGTCCCACTCGGGACCCGCCGAATCCCAGTCTGCCTTTTTAACCAGACCTGGAGCGGAGGTGACCGCACCATAGGAGGGGGAAACCCGCGGCCAAATCCCTTCTCTCCTGGCCCTCCTCCCCTCTCCTGCATTTTGCACCTCTCTTCTTTTTCTTCCTGGAGGCCCGGCCCCGACCGAGGCTGACCCTCGGGGTGAACAAACTCTACCCAGTGACCTGAATACAAATGCCCGGGTTCGAGCCGCAGCCCGGGCACTGCGCTTCCCACTGTGCCCCGTCCTGACCTCGGGCCTCCCCAGCCCAGGGCGGACCCTGCTGACCCTGCTCTGCCCACCAGGCCCCCGTCACCTCCCCGTCCCGGGCCTTGGGGCTGAAATGGAAACAGTCGGACGGTTTTCTTGGGTTGGTGGTGAGGATCCAGTGGGATCGTGGAAATGGATGTCACAGGCCCAATTCAAGGGCCAGGAGCCACAGGGACTGTGACCAGAGCCCTCCCCGCGGTTCCTCCAGGAGCAGAGCTCCACCTCTTGCCCCCTCACCACCTGCTGCTGAAACGGGCACCGATGTCCACCTGCCAGCCTGTCCCCGGGCTTTAGCAGGAAAGCAAACACAGCATCACGGCTCCCCCACCCCCGCCGCGATGAAGGCGTTTGTCACCCTGTGAATCCCAGCACATCAGCCCCTTGTGACGGAGACAACAGGCCGCTGCCGAAAAAGATGTGTCATTCCACTGGAAATTTGGGTCTAATATGTACAAGGGAGCCCCGCGCGTGGAAATCTCTCTGGAAATGATAAAGTCCTATAATGAAAAACCCCAGCACAATACGGGGCTCATTTCAGCAGATAAATATTTAATATAGATCAGCCAAGATTAATTGCCTACTGAAACGCGCCCGTCCTCTGGCTGGTGAGGAAAAAGAGCATCTTTACGTTAATTTATGACAGAGTTTTTGAAATAAGCCAAGCCTCGCCGTCCCGGGTTCCTTGGGCCTGCACTGAGAGATGCGTCACGCGGCGCCCGGGCCTTCTGGCGGCGCCGGCTCCCGCTGCAGTGTGCAGCCGCCGGCCCCTCCTGCGCATACTAATCGAGTTCTTGCAGGCACGGGGAAAACACACAAAACAAAAAAGTTCGAGAGAATCACTGAAACCAGGACATGCAACAAACCGGTGGGAAAGACCGCCTTGGGTCTCTCGGGGCTGGAGCAGAACGTATCTGCACATTCAAAAGAGAGCCGGGATGACAGTGGGAACAAGGCAACGAGGGAAGAACCTGTTTCAGGCACTGAGGAGTCGGGGTCTAAGCATCATCTCCAGCCAACCTTCACCAGTGGAAAAACAAATAAGGATGGCCCATCGGATGGAGGGGGTTGGGGGGAGCGCTGGGTCTGGGGCCAGTTACCGGATTTACCCAAGGTCCTCACAGCTAGTAAGTGTTAGCGGCACCATTTAAATTTAGCTCTTCCTGACTCCAGGGCGTCCTCCTAAAGCTTAATCTAATTACTCATTTGATTGCCAAAGTTTTGCACTTTGGGATTAATACCACTGAGGGAACTTCAAGTTCAAGACTCTTGGCTCCAAGACTCTTTACGCCTCCCATTCTTTCTTCTTTTTTATACTATTTATCTATTCTCTCTCTTTCTCATCCCCTGGCTATCCGTCAAGGTTTCTTGTGTCCCCAGTGGGTTTCTGGTTCCTCAGTAGTGAGATCTGGTATCATTCAGGAAGAAACACACTTCACCAGAGGCCCCAGCAGGAGGGAACCTCTTCTGATTGTCAGTTGTGGTGCACAGCAAACTCCTTCTTTTTTTTTTTTTTTTTTTTTCCAGAAGAATTGGGATCTGGCTTTTGCTAAGAAGAACCAAATGGGTTCAAGCAGAACCATAAACCAAAAAAGCTGAACAACTTGGAAACGGAGTAATAACTATTATCCTTCAAGTAGCCGCACTTTCAAACATCGTAGCTGCCATTCAGAAGACATGAGTAGACATTGCTCCAAAGAGGACATCCAGGTGGCCAACAGACACATGAAAAGACGCTCAACATCGCTCGTCATCAGGGAAATGCAAAATCAAAACTACAGTGAGATACCACTTCACACCTGTCAGAATGGCTAGCATCACAAAAAAACAAAAAAAAAACAAGGAACAACACATGTTGGCAGGGATATAGAGAAAAAGGAACCGTGGTGCACTGTTGGTGGGAATGCAAACTGGTGCAGCCATTGTGGAAAATAGTATGGAGGGTCCTCAAATAGACAAAAAATAGAGCTACCATATGATCCAGTAATTCCAGTACCAGTTATTTACCCAAAGAACATGAAAACACTAATGGAAAAAGATATATGCACCCCTATGTTTATTACAGCATTATTTACAATCGTCAAAATATGGAAACAGTCCAAGTGTCCATCCATATATGAATATGAATGAGTAAAGAAGATGTGGGGGATATATATAAATATAAATATAATTATATATAAATATACATTTATATATATACAGCCATAAAAAGGAATGAAGTCTTGCTATTTGCAACAACATGGCTGGGTCCACAGGGTATAATGCTAAGTGAGAGAAGTCAGCCAGAGAAAGACAAATACCATATGATTTCACTCATATGTAAAATTTAAGAAACAAAACAAATGAACAAAGAAAAGAGACAAAAAAAAAACCCACTCTTAATAATAAAGAACAGACAGTCAGACCAGGGGGGAGGTAAGTGGAGGGATGGGTGACATAGGTGAAGGGGATGAAGAGGACACTCATCACGATAAGCATTGAGTAGAGAATGGAACTGCTGAATCGCTATCGTGTACATCTGAAAGTAATACCATACTGTAGGTTAATTATACCGGAATTACGATAAATGTTTAAAAACCATAGCTGCCATCATCTTCATCTTCATCAGCATGGCACCCAGGTGGAGACACTAGTATTGTTAGCACCAGAAAAATGACCATCACTGATCTTGGGGATTGCCAACATCACAACCACCAGCAACGTTCCCCACCATAATCATATATCCTCTGTATAGCTGACAGCATCAAGAATGTCATTACCATCGTCATTTTTAGCAAAGAGAAACAAATTCAATGCAGCCTACTATGTACTGGAAATATGAAGAATGAAGGGTACAGCCTCTGTATATATGACATTTTGACACAGCTGGGTAGGCAAGATAATTGACAATCCAAGATTCTGATTTTATTTTATTTTTTTTTTTTTATTTTTTTTTTCAAGATTCTGATTTTAAATGCCAAATGAGTGCTGTTTGATATATCGAAAGATCAGAGACAGACCTGTAAGAGGCCACGCGTAAAAGGACAGGGGAATTCATGGGGGCTCTAGCCTCGTGTCTTTCATCAGTGCATGCATAATTGTGATATCATCTAACCATTCCCAACTCAGTTTACTCAAGAGAAGGAAGTGCTAGATAGACTTTAAACCTTTATCTGGCCTTAAAATTCTCTGAACACTTGAATTGCACTAACATGTGGTTGACTACATTTTTCCCCCCAAATAGCCATATAGTCCAGTTGATTTCACCTTGAGGAAATCAAAGGTAAAGAGAAATTTGAGCTAGGAGGGAAAAAAAAACCCCACCTTGCAGATTTCAATTGATTTCTCTCTCCTCTCTAGGGATCCTCTCTTGGATTACTCCAAATGCTCGGTTTACAGGGTATGGAGCACTTTAGTTTTAAATAATTCACGTGGTGCTTTAAGTTCTCCCTTTTGAGAGTGTTCCATCATGAGAGACTTGGTTGCAAGGAACAGTTCTTGAATAACATCCTTAATACATCATTGCAAGATGAAATTTCCTAATTACCCCTGCTCAGGGCTGGTTCACATTTTTTACTTTTATTCCACAAACTCTTCAGGGAGGAGACAGCTCTAGGTCTGAATCCCAGCTCTTCTCATCATTGCGCTACCTGGGACAAGCTCATTAACTTCTCTGAACCGCAAGCACCTCATCAGTCGAAATGGTACAGTCACATCTCTGTGGTGGAGTAGTTATGATAACTCGACTGGTGACATATATCAGATCAAAGAACTGGACATAAAATAAGGCAACATGAATGGCCTACAGAATCCAAAATGCAAGAACTTCCAAAATCCATTACTTCCATGGAAGTAATGTTCAAGTATGGACGCATCTTCTTTGCCGTCTCAGAGTCTGAGCACCATCCAGGTCTGGGAGCAGCCCCGACACAGTGCCAGCCCGTGGCTGATCTGTACAAATGATGGCCAGGTTTGACCAGACTTATCAATTTTTCAAGAACAAACAGATATCGAAATTTTTCTCTGAAATCTTCCTTTAAAAAAAAAAAATCACAGACCCATTATTCGTTTTAAAAACTCGTTATGGGCCAAGCAAAAGCATGTCTTGTCTTTGGGCCAAGGTTTATATATTGCATTGCAGAACCAGAACAGATGGGTGGGTAGTTGTTAAATGTCTGGTCTATTTGCATGCAAGGACTTCTTCCCATCATCCTTCTTTCTTCTCACCTCACCTGAAGAGATTCATTTAAGGAGGACAAATAACTTCAACCTCCTGGTAGTTTTCTGTAAATAATTCACTGTGAATGATGTCATTCGTGCATGACTCTTAAAGGCCAAATATAGGTGGCAACGGTTACCACTCAGTAGTTTTGGGGGTTTTTTTCCCCCTTTTTGTTGTTGTCATAGATAACTTTTCCATACCTCAGACATAAATCAGTGCCCCAGTACATGCAAGATATAATAGGAAATGCTTTGGGAAAAAAAAAAAAAAAAAGGAAATGCTTTGGAGAAAGAATGAATGACTAGTACGTGAGCCCTGACCGCATCAACCAGTAGTCTCAAAACCCCAATACAGAGAGCAACATGTCTTTCAGTATTCATTTAATTAAGAAACAACCAATGAGTGCCTACTATGTGTTCTGTAACAGAGGTAAAGCAAAGGCTGGGAATAGTAGGCTTTGGGGGAGAATGGTGGTAAATCTTAACCAGGATCCCACCATTTGTTGGTGACATCTTCAGTAATGGATGGCAAAAGGCTTCTTATTCAACTGCACAGCCTTAGACTATGGCACCATACCTGGCACATAGTAGGTGCTCAATAAAGATACTTCAGTCAAATGAAAAGAGGTGAATGCACCAAGAAGGAGGTATCACTGAAGCCAATTTTTGAAATCTGAATATGGAAAGGGAGGAGAAAGAGCAAAAAAGCAGGATGAGGAAAGGCACAAACGCAGGCAGTGTGAGTGAAGTTCAGGGAATGGTAAGCAACTGGGTGTATCCTTGCCTTTGTAAAGAAATAGAATAGTAAGGAAATAATTGGGAAGATGAGACTATTTATATCCGTAAGTACTGGAAGGCTTTGAAGATGACAGAGAAAAGGGAAAGTATGATCCGATCTTTATTTTTGGAAGTCAGTGAAGTCTGGCTGTTCTGAGGGAGGGGGACATCTAATTAGTTGACTATTGCAATTACGGACTCAGAGAAGCTGACGTTGTGTATTAGGGCTAGGGAATGGAAATAAGAGGGTAGAAAGGAGAAATCAGAAACTACTGTTTGATGACCCATGTGATAATCTGGAAAGTAAGAAGAGAATAGTGCCTCTATTAATCTGGCTGAGCATCCTCCTTAAGGACCTAGCCTCCTACAGAGCCCTGACCACCACAGATAATGTCTAAAGAGCACCATGTGTTCCAAGTGCTCCTCATTCTAGGTTCTCATTAGCTCAGAAACCTAGAAGAACCCATGCGTTGGCCAAAAACCCGTTGACATAAATCAGGAGACTGGTGTTTTCTATCCTTGACTAACCCCAAGGCTTATTCCAATCCTTTCATCTTAAACCCCCTGAAATTTGATAATTTCTCACAAACTCCATTACAATCACCTAGTACAAGTCCTTACTAGCTCTTGCCCGGGGCATTCTGATAGCCCCTTTATTGGTCTGAGCTTTACACTCTAGTTTCCCCTACTGGTTGATTCACCCACAGTAATCCTCCTACAAGTAAATCAGCCACTCTAAGGCATCAGAGGGAAATTGTCAAGTTAAACCTCCTACAGATAACAATTATAACCAGATAAATCTAAAAAAAACCCAGCTACTTAAAGATAATGGAAAACACCCAAAAGCAGACAGAAGCCATAGGAGAATTTATTCTTGAAAAACTGCAACTGGAAAAGGCCAAGAATTCCAAGTCTCTGGCTTCCTGGCCTGAGGTGCTCCCGGCCCTAAGGCAAAAAACAGTGGTGGAAATCTGCAACCTCACAGGCCCAGAGCCGTGGACAGCAGAGGTCAGGAGCAGGAGAGCAGAAGAACAGGAGAAGAGTTTTGCAGCAAGAGAACTGCAAAAGGAGTGAGAACCAAAATCTGAATTACAAACTGCTCCAACTGGATGCTGATGGCTAAACTACACAAGTGCAGGAGAGACCCCAGGGGATCTGGCGAAAGAGGTGGCCGAGAACAGAAAGGAACGTACCCATTAGTTATAGAATGGCACAGAGAAAGATCTCTGTTAGCGGCTTTTTAAAAAGTGAGTGTGTATCCTAGATGCGTACTTTGGGTGGTGAAAGGTGAGTCCTTATGGGCTTGAAGTTTCAGGAGACAAAACTAAAGGTTGGTAGAAGAGCTGAAAATCAAAGTGGTAGTGGGAATCCTTAGAAACAAGAAAACCAAAGAGAGAGAGCGAGAGCGAGAGAAAGGAGAGAGATTCTCTAAATTAGAGTATAATCTCTCCCCAAATGTTTGGCTGACCTCAAAATTGCAGAGGCACAGAGAAGACCTGCAGAAGACCCAGTTGAAAAAGCAGCAGCTGGAAGTCATGAAAAGGAGGCAGGAGTATCAGTGCCTGTGTACTATCGCTGACACGAATTTTGTGGCAAGAAGTCCAAGCAAGTTAACTGCATGCTAGAATAACAACAACAACAAAATAGAATATAATCCTAAGATACTGAGTCATAGTACTGATGATGTTCAGTTTTGGACCAAAAGTAACTATATTTGCAAAGAAAAGAGAAAATATAGTCCATAAAAAGGTGGGGGTGGGAGGAGGGCAGACAATAGAAACTGACTCCAAATAAACCCTGATGTTGGATTAACCAAAGACTTCAAAGCAGCAAGTGATAAATATGTGCAAAATATTTAAAAAATACATTTAAAAGACTAAAAGATATAAGGAAAAAATAAATAAACAGGGAAACACAACAGATGAGCGGAAACGATACATAAAAAATGGGAAATTCTAAAGATGAAAAGCATAACAATTGACATTTAAAAGTTCCTAACATAGGTTCAACAGCATAATTGAGATGACAGGAAAAAATAAGATAACAGTAAATTTGAAGATAGATCATAAGAAATTATACAACCAAATGAACAGAGAGAAAGAAGATTGAAGAGAATGAACTGTACCTCAGAGACAACAAGTAGTCAAAGACATGGTAATCAATCCCAAAAGGAAAGAAGAGAGGGACTAGGGAAGAACAGTCTCTAATAAAATAATAGCTTAAAATTCCCCAAATTTAGTTCACAGCATTAACTTACACAAGGGAGATAAAGCTCAAAAGGAATAAAAACAAAGGCATCAACAACAACAAAAAACCCTACAGCTAACATCACATTTAGTGAAAGAATGAATGCTTTCTTTTCTAAATGGGTAACAAGGCAAGGATTTACACTTGCAACACTTCTATTCAACATTTTACCAGAGGTTCCTGCCAGTGAAATGAGGCAAGAGAAAGAAAGAAAAGGCATACAGGCTGGAAAGGAAGATGTGAAACTCGTCACAGATAGTGTGATCCTGGATGTAGAGAATCCTAAGGAGTCTATAAAAACCTATCAAAAGTCTCTGGTGAAGAAAGCAAGGTTGGAGGATACGATATATAAAATTCGATTATATTTCCATACAGTAGTGATGAAAATATTTAAAAAGAAAATAAAAATTAGAATTTTAATTATCATTCAAAATTATGAATATTTATGATGTGGGAAACAAAGGCAAAAGGAAATGCAGATGTAATCACACGTCCTTACAACTTGCAACCCTTTGACGAATACTTGAGATAGGCAACGTGTCACATTCCTCCAAGAAACTCCCAACTGACTTAAAGTTAATGCTTTGCTAGAGGGAAACACAACCTTAGCTTGACAATTGCAGGGCCTCCGGTATCCTGAGGGTCTTCTTTAACACTTGAAAGTCCTTTTAGAAACCTCCCTTTTTCCTTACTTTCCCCCAACGCCCAAGTAAATAATCAGCCATTCCTCACAAGCCCGGTGCAGCAGTTTTTTTTCTGCCCACGGGTCCTGACCCTCCCTGTGCTCTATAATAAAGTCACCTTTTTACACCAAAGACATCTCAAGGATTCTTTCTTGGCCATCGGCTCCAGACCCCAACGACACATTCCAAAAATTACATGACTTATGAAGGATGTCACAACACTTGGCAGTGACAACTGCAAAATATTACTGAATACAATCAAATATCTGAATAAATAAAAGCAATAAGCCATGTCCGTGGATCAGAAGGCTTGATGTTGGTAAGATGCCAGTTCTCTCCGAATTTACATACAGAATCCCAATCAGATTTCTAACCAGTATCAGGAGAGTGTAGTACCGGTGTAAGGAATATAACACAGTTTCACGCACAGGCAGTCAATTGATATTCAAGAAAAATTTCGATGTAATTTAATGGGAAAAGGAATGTCTTTTCAACAAATAGAATTGGAAAAAACGGATATCCACATTTAGAAAACAAAACAAACACCGGCTCTCGACACCATACACAAAATTTAACTTGAAACGAATCACCCCAGGCACCACGGGTCCACATGTGTCTGTGCTAGAAGCAGTTCTTGGATATATGACCAAGAGGTGGGCACCACTGCCCTGGCTCATCCTTCTGTTTTCAGCTCATTGCAGCCTACTGCAATTTACCTACACGTGCATGATCAAGTGGGATTCGGGGATTCCCTATGTAGTTTTACCTAAGCCACCCTCCTAAAACAAACAGCTTTGAGGGTTTCTTGCAAAGAAACTGCCAATTGAAGCTAAGACCAATAATACAAGCAATAAATAAATAAATAAATAAATAAATGCAGAGTTAGTATTTCTTCTCCTTTCCTTGGGTTAAGCACTTTAGTAGTCATAGTACGAAGCAAAAAGTCACGACAAAACAATCATATCTGTCAACTGATTTAAAATAACCCAAAAGACTTTTGACATAACAGTTTATATCCACAATAGCTAACAAATACAGGGTAATGTATTAGTTTACTAACTAAAATGATGTTTTAAAAAATGCTAACTGTTCTTATCTACGTCTTCATATCTTTTAAAATGCCTATGTCTATGCCTGTATAATAAACATTAAATGTTAGTCTATATTTATGTCAATGAGCATGGTGGTATGATTTTTTTTTTTAATGATAAGAGTACATAATCATTAGTGGTGACTGACTTAGGAAATAGGTGATGGGGAAATAGGAAAGGAAAGAGGAAGATGGAATTCAGAACAGTATATGAACTGGAAGGCACGTATAAGTTAAGGGAGAGAAGGATGATGATTTGGAGATGTGAGCAGCATATCAAGGAGGGTAAGGACACAAATTCTGTAGCCTACAATCCTAGCCCCTTCACCTATTAGCTGTGAAACCTGGGACAAGCTACTCATTTTCTTCATTTACAATATGGTGCAACAGTCATAGGCTGGTGGAAAGACACAACCATATAACCCATGTAACGTGGTTACCATAGAGTCTGAAACATGGCAGACGTTCAAATATTAGCAGTTGCTGTGAAATTATTTTTGTTATTATTACTACCTTTCATCGGGTAAGGAAGAGGAATTCCTCGAGCATACCGTCCAACCTGCTGGCTTGGACCTTTGACGGATGACCGCGCCATTATTTGAGGCAGAGGACACAGGAAGAGAAGCAGATTGGTAGAGAAGGGAGACTCTGAGGATTCTCAGATGTCATGACCAAGGCCGGTGCACCTACCCAGTTGGTGGTTGGCAGAAAGGATTTTGGAGTTTGGACCAGAGACAGAGTTTGGGAGGTGCGGGAACGTAGGTGATGAGGGAAGACACAGGAGTGAGCACGGTTATCCAGAAGGAAGAGCACCATTCGACCGATAACCTGGCAGAGGAGGGGCCCGTGGAGAAGGCTGAGATAAGAGATCAGAAACGCAGAAGGACTGTCCCCCAAACTGGTCATCAGACACTCAGAGCCTCCACTCACAGAACAGACTCCTTGGAAAAATCAGAAAAGGAGGCTGCTGTGTTCAGTGAGAGAAACGACAGGAAAGTATCCCTGGTAGGCATGATTATGCCACCTTGGGTTGTCAAGGGCATCATCCAAGGTCACGGAAGCCGATTTCCCATCTGTGCTTACATTCTCCTTGGGTCAGACTATGCTAATTAGAAGCGCTTTGGTGAGCGGAGAGTGTGTGTCCCTCCACCTTCTAGTAACTGACCTAGACGCTCACCTAGACGACTGTTTTCCAGCCAGGCACTACCCGTTCTTTCTCCGGACCGAGCCCACAAGGAACTCTCTGATCCCCAGGGCCGGCTCTGTACGTAAGTTCATGAGCGTCCTGCATATAAGAGCTATTATTGGTCCAGGGCCAGGGGCCACCTTCTCTGCTTCTCCTGGACAGACAAATGTGCAAGTTACTCCTGAAAATCCAGCCCCCACTGACAAGCGCATGAGGATGTTGAGAAATCTGAAGATGTCTTTCACCTGGCCTTGTCTCCCAGAAGTAGGTGGGTGGAACTCAGCGACAGAATAAGATCCGAAAAAAGGAAGAGAATTATACAGTAGACCGAAATAGAACGGCAGAAGACATAGAGCGACGCATCTTCCCTCTACCATCCTCCATCCACAAGGCACAAAAGCATCTCTGCCCCTCCGTGCAGCGAGCTGGTTGTTTTTAAGGATTCCACGCCGATCCGCTAATTTGAAGAAAACCATCTTACGAGACACGCTCTGTCCCCAGAGTCCGGGGATGAACACTTGATAAGAGTGAATTTTCTCAGATCTTTGAAAGGCCAAGGGACCCATGGAACCACACCACGTAAGAGCTGCATATGGCTCCTCGCTCCTTCTTTCAAATGCCACCTTTGGGATCCCTAATGCAGGCCCCAGGGGAAGTCCCACCTATTTGCAAAACTCTTCTATTCTCCCTTAAAAAGTATGGCCATCGGCATGAAGGCTGCACCTATGAGGGGGTGAGCCAGTGACAATGAGCACCGAGAGCGGAGTCAGAGGCTTGACCGCAAGTCCGCGCTCCCCCGTGTCCTGGACACGTCACCGGGCCCGCCCAAAGCTGCGGCTGGGGTCCTGGGCGCTGGGGTCCTGGGCGGGGAAGCACCTGCGGCCTCCTCATTCTGCAGGTGCGTGGGCAGGTAGCCGCCAGCGGGAAAGCAGCTCTGGGAGCAGGAAGCAGCGCACGCAGCACGCAGCGGGGTGGAAAGAAGAAAGGACGGGGCGGGGAGAAGCGGGGACTGCGGACGGCTGGCCGGGAAGGATGCAGCGCGGACGGGGCGCGGGGACAAGCTCCCGGGCCAGGGCCGTGCCCTCCGGCTCCGCAGCACTCCGCACACCTGCTGTCCCGCGTGACGCTAGAACCACCTGCCTGGGCAGGAGCCACAGGTACGTGACCTCCCTACCGTGTAACCTCGGGCCACACACTTCCGCGGGCCTCCAGGTCCTCATCGTAAGACGGGGCTAAAGGTCGGGGCTGTGACCTCGGATCTCCACGGGGACCGTGGCTGCGCGGGGCTGGCAGCTTCCGTAGTCACCAGTACGCTCACTGTCACATCAAGCTGGCTTGTCAGCTCTATTCTGCGCGTGCTTGGAGTTTTCGGTGTCGTTCTTGGCTCGGGAATGAATTCCAGCTGGTTTCCGTTAGGGAACGCCCCCACCGTCCCATTCATTTCAGCTCAACTGGCCGCATCAGGGACAGGGAGGTTCTGCTTCCAGAACGTTCTCCCTTTGGAAGCCCCTCCCCTCCTTAATAATAGCGATGATGATGATGAAAACCCAGGCTGAGCTGAAGCTGTCACCGGGTGAGGACTGCGCGCGGTCTCCAGGAAGCTCCCTACGATCCACGTTTCCCTTTTGCTGACGAGCATCCCAGGCCTGGGTGCCCCGGCGCCTTTTCATAAATCAAAAGAATATTGAACTCATTATGTTCAAGCACAGGTTACCCTTCATCGGTCAGTTTGTCTGGGTCAACTGTTCCCGCACATGTGCTCTGGACATCTAAGAGGCAGGACATCCCACGGCCCGTCTCCCGCATCACGGCTGCTGTTCATTTCGTTACCCTAAAACGATATGTTGAAACCGGGCCCTTCAGATGCAGTTATTAGGTACCAGCGCACTAGCTTCCATCCGAGCGGTGGAAGGGGTCCAGGGCCAGCCCCCCGGGTGCCAGTCAACAGGAACAATAGGGCCCGCGGGTGTCTACACGACGGTGCCGGGTTTACCGAGCACGTTCACTTCCCCGTTCTCTGGTGAGCACCACACTGCCCGTGGGGGACGGAAAGATTCCAAGTTCCCCTTTAAGGAGAAGAACACTGAGGCCCGGAGAGGACAGATCATTATTCAAAGATCTGATGGAGAAAGAAGAAAGCCTCGAACACAAATCTTCGGTTGCAGATTGAATTATCTACGCCGCCTCTGCCTCTGTTGCTTCCTCGTGTGGCCAGTAACGAACCTCAAGGTGTTGTCTCCCGGCGCGTGAACGCTGCAGCATCTGATGTCACACCGTGTCTTCAGCCCAAGTGCCCCCCTCGCTCCGGGTGCCTAGCAGCCGATACCCCCATCCCCGGATCTGCTCCAGCCCAGTGACCTCCATCCCCCACCTCCTCCAGCCCCTCCATCCTCCCACGGTCACTCCTAGGATGTGTCATTTCCCAAAGCCCCTGAAACTCTGACATGTCATATGAAAACGTTCCAGCCTTGGACCCGTCCGTCACGACATCGGCTCCCTACCTCTTCGAGACCCCCAGACCTGCGAGGATCTCCTTGCCCTTTCTCCGTGATCTACTGTCTTCTCGTCCTTCTGGATGGACTTGGGGCCAACGCTCCACCTCTACATTTGCTTCCGTCCAATACTCTTAATGCCTTTACCCAACTGTTCTTCCATCTTATCCCCTTGGCAAACCCCCACCCTGTTTGAACCTACAAACACCATCTTCGCTCTTACCTCGAACCTTAGGTTCTCTTGGAGAAGAGGCTACAGCCATTATCAATGGATGGTTACCCCATCATCAGAGCCCTCAGGGCTTCCTGCTGATGCTATTGTATTCCCTTAATCAGATCCTTCTACCATTCGGCAGACTAAGGATGTCAAAACACTACAAACCCTTTTGCACTCCCCAAAGCCCCCTTGCTCAGAGATTGGTTTCACATCGTGGTTCACAGAAAGAACAGAGGCCATCGTAAGTCCCTTTCGGATCTGAGTGAAATCAATCTATTTGCACCCACACCCTCTCTTTCCTTTCTTCCTGTTCCAGCTGAAAGCTGCCCCCCCCCCTTCCCTCCATCTCCGATCGCCTCCCTCCCTGCCTCTTCAGGAATTCTCCATCCCTGATAACCCCACTCAGACCCTCAGCATCGGCCTCTCCCATCAATGGTCTCCTCCTTTAGAAGCCAAAGAACAACAGCAAAAGCTCTTCTCTTTATTTCACGTCTCTGCTCCCTTTCTTGTTGTGCTTCTTGAAAAAAAGAAAAAAAAAAGTGTACTCCCTCGCTTCTCACTTTCTTCTCAACTCACTGCAATCTGGCTCCGGTCCTCAACATCCTATTTAAACATCTCTCCCCGAGGTCAAGATTTTAAACACAAAAAGCTATTTTCAGGTTCTACCTTCTGTTCTCCATCAGAAACCATGGCCCCTGAGACCCCGCACCTTCCTTCTTAAAGCATTCATTTGTTTTGGCCTCCGTGGTAGCAGACGTCCCCAGCTTGCCTCCCACCCCACTGGCCAGTCCTCCGCTTCACAACTCAAGCTCTCCGGAGTGAACACATCCTCAGAGACATCTGCAACGACTAGTAACCTGATGGCCCCAAATACCGTAATTTTTTGCCCAGGGGTCAGAACCATTTCTACAACTGCTTACCAAGTCTCTATTTGGATGGTACAGCTAGTTTAAATTTAACATTTGCAGAGCTGACTCATCACCTTCAGTCATACACAACCCCAAAGTGTCCTTGCCTTACAGGGCTTCCTGTCTTGATGAAAAGCACCAACAACCACACAACTGACCAAGTGGAAAAAAAAAACCGTCCCCTTTCTCTTTTTACCTATTTAACCTAGATCCAGTGATTCAACACGGAAGGTATGATCTTGCCATGACCCTCGATTCTTGAGTCTTCCCTGCTTGTCATCCTTCAGATTCCAATAGTGAGTCTTCCAACTCCTTAAAGTATCTCAAGTCCTAATTTCATTTATATGACATTCTTGAAATGATGACATCATAGAGCCGGGAAACAGAGCAGTGGCTGTCAGGGGGTAGGGATGATAGGGGAGGAGGGGAAGGTGTGATGGTGGATCTTTGCGGTGATGGAACTCCTCTGGTCTGGGCGGTGGTGGTGGCTACGTGGATCCACACATGTGGTAAAATGACACAGAAGGATACACATGCGCTGTTCCAGTATCAGTCTCCAGCTTTTGAGGTTATGGAGAGGCAACCATGGAGGGCAACTGGGAGAAAGCTACCCGAGACCTCTCTAGACTGTCTTTGCAACTTCGTGCCTATTTCAAAATAAAAATTAAAAATACATGGCTCTCAAATCCCCACCGATGCTACTTTAGTCCAAGACTCGCTCCTCTCTTACTTGGTTCACTGCCATACATTTTGCACCCTCTCATTTTGCACCCTGAAGCTTCTCTCCTTCAACCCATTCTCTCCATTTTACTTATATTTTTTAAAGACTTTATTTATTTGATAGAGAGAGAGAGAGAGTATCAGCAGGGGGAGGGAGAGAGGGAGAAGCAGACTCCCCCCTGAGCAGGGAGCCTGATGTTGGGGATCATGAGCCAAAGGCAGATGCTTCACTGACTGAGCCCCCCAAGTGCCCCTCCATTCTCTCCTTTTTAGCAGGAGTCACGTTTCTACCATGACAATGTGACATGCTCTGCTTCCGGGGAAAATCCTCTGAAAAAGGATCGGAGGATTTTCTCCAAAATCCTCCCCGTTGTCCTTGGGACCTGTGGTTCCCAGCTTGTGTGTGAGGGGCTACAGGGCACCAAAGCAACCTCACAGGGGCGGCACAGGGCATATTGCAAATGTTCAGGAGGAATGAAGGATACCGACATGTACTGGGCATCACAAAACCACCAACCTGAAGTAGTTTACAGTTTCAGCATTAAAACACATCGACTCCGTTCACATGGCACGTCCTCGCTAAGGTGGGCTCTTGGCAGGACTGCAGAGCACTGCAGACAAACGAATGAGGAACAGGAAATGGGGGCGGCAGGATCCAACGCCAAAGTTTAAGAAGTAGAAACGGTGGTTACTTAGGAATGAAATTAAAATACGGCTTTTTTCGGTGTCCATCGAAAGATGAATGGATAAGAAGCTGTGGTCTATGTATACAATGGAATATCCCTCAGCCATTAGAAACGACAAATACCCAATATTTGCTTCGATGTGGATGGAACTGGAGGGTGTGATGCTGAGTGAAGTAAGTCAATCGGAGAAGGACAAACATGGTATGTTCTCATTCATTTGGGGAATATAAAAAATAGTGAAAGGGAATAAAAGGGAAAGGAGAAGAAATGGGTAGGAAATATCAGAAAGGGAGACAGAACATGAAGACTCCTAACTCTGGGAAACGAACTAGAGGTGGTGGAAGGGGAGGAGGGCGGGGGGTGGGGGTGACTGTGTGAGGGGCACTGAGGGGGGCACCTGACGGGATGAGCACTGGGTGTTATTCTGTATGTTGGCAAATTGAACACCAATAAAAAATACATTTATTATTAAATAAATAAATAAATAAAATATGGCCTTTTCTTCAGGTCATCACTTTTCAAATGGCCTCTAAACTTCCAGGGACGCACATATTTCATTAAGTTGTTCAGACCTAACTACTCCATAAAAAGAATTTGTATTTCCCCGGCCTACGGGGAACCATGACAAGATCACCGGGAGCATCCTGAAGTGAGGAAGTGTGGAAGGCACCACTTTAGGATCAAGAAAGTGCAAGGTCTTTTATATAACATACACTGAGCTCCATGACCTAACCCCCGACTCAAAAAATATCCTCTTCTTGAAATCCTTGCTTCACGCCGCAGGCCCACGTCCGATGCCCCTTCTTTGCGCCCCGACTCCGTGGTCTCCATCTCCCCAGCACTCCTCGTGGGAGGGGCGATTTGACGCCTTCGTGCCCGTCTCTCGCCAGCCACCCTAGGGTGCCCTTACAGGCGCAGAGGAGTGTTGCCTCGTTGGCGTCAGAGGCTCATTCAGTTCCTGCGCAAGGAAGAGGCTCCACCAAGATGTGTCGCCTTGATGCACGGGGGTGGGGGGCGATTCCTTCCCAAATCAGACCAGCCCAAGCCATTCAGCAGTGCCAGAGACGCCGTATCCTCTGCACTCAGTCCCTTCTTCCTCACACAAACCACAGCCCCTATTATGTAGGATCTAAAACTGGATGTCAGAGGATGTCCCCAGCGCTCGGGATGGAGGCTGTCCCCCCGCACCCCACTGATAAACCCTGTTCCGAAATGCAGCTGGTGGCCGGAAGGTGCTCGTGGAGAGCCGCGCATTGGGGGACGGACGTCTCCGGAGCATCGCACATCAAAGACAACCTGGCGGGCACCGTGCAGCGGGAACTGGGAGCTGGGATGTCGCAGGCGGCTCCCGTCACCTGGGCTGATTAATAAAGTAGACACTTGCAAATCAGGGGGCGCGTACTGTTTATAGGAGTCGGTGCGCGCTGGTAGTAAGGACACCTGTCGGCAGGCAGGCCTCTGGATTCCTGCCATAGGCGCCTCAGGGCATCAGAAATCTTGCTCTTCCTTTTTCTCTTCCTCGAACAAACGTCCTCTTGGTCTAAGGATGAGGCCAACGCTGCCGTCCGAAGGCACCTCACCTAGGGCGCCCGGACCGAGCTCCTCTCTTGCGGCTGGAGGCCTCCTGCAAACCGCCCGGGAGTCCCCGTTGCTGAATTTCCAGGGAACGGTGTCTCTGAGATTTACTAAACGACCAGTCCCCAAGCTCTTGCTCTGTGCTAAATAGGATCATATGTTCTCCTCTTGAATCTTTACAACAGTTACAGGATAAAAAGTTATCCCCATTTTACGGGTGGAGAAGCTGGGTCAAGAGGATCAAAGAACATACGCAGGACCTCACGGGTGGGAAACGGCACAGCCAGGCTTCGAACCAAGGTCCGCCCGGGTCTCAAGACTTGGCCGTGGGTGGCTCGGGGATGGCGGCGGGTTTAGGTTCACATAAGCTTCGACACTGACACGGGGCTGGAGGTTTCCATCGAGGGGTGCAGAGGTTTGCAGAACAAGCCAGGTCGGAGATACGGGGTGGGATGCAAGGCTTCCCTCCAAGCCAGTCCGGGAGCGCAGCGCTAATGAGCCTCAGTAATTCTCATGCCCAGAAGGAAGGCCTTGAGACATAAAGAAATGGCCAGGAGGCAGAAGCCATGGGATTCGGGTCCCTTTCATAAGGGGTACAAAGGTATCCAGCGGTAATGTAGAATTGTACATTAAAAAAAAAGAAAAAGAAAAAGAAGAGGCATGCGGCCACAGGGTGCCAAGGATGGACGGGGCAGGTAGGCCTGGGTGCAGCCCAGGAAGGGAGCTGCAGGAGCCGGCCCTGGGTGGCGCCCAGCGGGGCTCAGAGGTGCCGATGCCCACCTTCCCGGCCTCTGTCTAGGCTCCGGGCTCCCCTCTGCCCCCGAGACTCCCGCCTCCCGCCCGGCCCCGCGACCCCTGCCCCTGACCCCCCTCCTGCATTCTGTCCGCGGCCTCCCGGCGAGACTTCTGATGCATCATCAGACCACGGCAGTCTCCTGTCGCAAGCCCGTCGGTGCTTCCCCCTGGCCTGGATCCGGAGAGACACGGATTCCACGCCCCAGACCTGAGCCCCAACCACCGCGCGCTCGAGGCCGGTGCTCTTCATGCCGCACGACCCGCTCCACTGGCGCAGGCTGCAACAGCTTTAGTTGGTGGGGAGCCGCATCTTAAAAAATAAGCAAATCGGGGGCACTTGGGGGGCTCAGTGGTTGAGCATCTCCCTTTGGCCCAGGCTGTGACCCCGGGGTCCTGGGGTCGAGTCCTGCGTCAGGCTCTTCGCAGGGAGCCTGCTTCTCCCTCTGCCTGGGTCTCTGCCTTTCTCTGTGTCTCTCATGAGTAAATAAATAAAATATTTTTTAAAAATAAAAAAATAAAAAATAAATTGGAAAAGAATAGCGGTAGTAGAATGGAATAGAACAGGGGTGCCGGGGTGGCTTGGTTGTTTAAGTGTCTGCCTTTGGCTCAAGTCATGATCTTGGGGTCCCGGGATGGAGCCCCGCGTCTCAGCGGGGAGTCTGCTTTTTCCCTCTACCCCTCCCTTGCTCATGGGGTTTTTTTCCTCTCTCTCTATCTCTCAAATAAATACAATCTTAGAAAAGGAGAAGAGTGGAATAGACTACAAAATATCAAAAGATATCACATGTATAGGGTTAAGTATTTTTTCATGAATTTTCATCTTGATCATACATCTGCGTTAAGTTTATTATTAAGCGTCAATGTAGAAAAAAAATTTCGAAGCATGAGTTAGGGTGGAGAAACGAAACACGAAAATGAAAGAAAGAGAAAACGTTGCTCCAAACAGGTATCGGGGAATATTATTTAGGGTATTTAGTAGGAATAGTCTCACAGTTAGCTAGGAGTTTGAGTTTGGTTGACATCAATTTGCCAGTTGGAATTTCTTTCACTGTTGCCTCCAAGCTGTGACCCGTCCAGCCTTCCCTCCGTCCTACATCACCGCTAGTCAAAATACACACACACACACACACACACACACACACACACACACACACAGGCTTTCCCCGCCCCTTGCTGATGCAGGCACTACTCTGTCGGCCTGGCCTGTTTTTCTCCCACCGTCGTCCCATGAATTCCTAATCCTCCCTGAAGACTAAGTTCAATACCTGTTCCTCTAGGATGGCTTCTTAGACTTGTCTTTTCCTCCCCATCCTTCCCCTTGGCACGGCCCCGAAGCTAGAGGACGTTCCCCTCCCCGTGCACACACAGGGCCCCAAGGACGGGGTCCAGCCGGGAAACTCCGGGCAGGCCCTGGGCTTATCTGTCTTCTGGTCAGCTTTCCCCGGACACCTCAGACTCCTCCAAGGCCTCCTCTTCCGACGCAGAGCCTGGTGGGGAGGAGTTCGGAGGAGTAAGTGCTGCTGCTCCAGGTCGTGGATCCGGCCCCTCCGTGCCTGCTTGGGGTCTGACACCGCAAGGGCGGCCGCTCTGCTCCTCCACATTCTCCTAACGGAGGCCAAGCTCCGTGCCTGTCCCTCCACGGGGGAGGCCGTGCAAGCCTGTCCACTGTCAGAGCTCGCCCCTGACCCAAGCTGGGCGATTGCTCGGCCACGACTGAAGCGAACTCAGGCGTGCGGCTCACGAAGTCAGTCCAGTCATGGCCTGGGAGCAAGCGGTAGAGCACAGCGGAGACACCCATCTGGGAGCAATGAGGCTACGCTCCTGGGAGCGGCAGATCCATTTTAAATAATCACCACAACACGTTATCTTTGCATTATGCCAAGTGGCCCAAAAGACGTTTGCTGTCTATCCTTCCCCATCCCTCTCTCTTCAGGGACAACCTGATCAGAAATTGGGATAAAATGAGGGATAATCTAGGGGGAGGGTCGTGGTTCTCACCAGTGACGCCAGCCTCTAAGTGGCTGAAAATGACAACTACAGACCTGAGACATTGTCCCATTCTCCTCTTCTTTCATGCCTACTGGGCAGGCTCTAAAGGGATGGAAAGTTATCTGTTAACCACTTGGGTCTAAATTGGTTGTTAGGGATTCAGGCCATGGGCATGGAACCTAGAAATGGAGCATAAACATCTTGCTTCCTAAGGAATTCTGCAGTCAGAAGAAGAGAAACCCACCAGATTTCCTACATCTCCTAAAGAAATGGAGTTTTTTGTTTGTTTGTTTGTTTTTGTTTTTTTTTTTTCCTGGTGAGGGGAACCCGTTTCCCTTAAATACTGCCTCTGTGCAGCAGGGAGGACAACCTGGCTCGCCTTCCTGAGGGCATTAACTTCCCCTCTGCTCCGAGGCCATGTCCTGAAACAGCAAAATCCCCTGCCCTTCGGTCCCGCAGCCAGGCTGCTGGGGAGCCCGGCCATTCCACGGATGCCTATTCCGCGACCACTCCAATTCAAACTTGGGGAGGCCAAAATCTAAGACCTTTTATTCTAATATCCTTCTCACCACCCCATTTCCTTTTTCTTCCAAAACTACTTGCTCTAGAGCAGATTTCCCGACCTCCACACTCCTGACATTGCGTGTCAGGTGATGCTTTGCTGCCGAGGGCTGTCTGTACATCGCAGGGTGGTCCCTGGCCTCGCTCCGTTAGATGCCAGTAGCAACCCCCTCCACAACCAACTGTGACAACCCAGATGCCCCCTGGACATTTCTGAAGGTCCCTTGGGCGAGCAAAATCACCCCTGATTGGCAATCATCGCCCCAGGTCAGTGGTCGTCTGTCCATCCTACACCAATTAAATCAAAATCTCAGAGGAAGGACCCAGGCATTGGTATTGTTTAGAAAGCCCTGCAGGTGATTCGACTGGGCAGCTGCTTCTTTGCAATAATGAATCAAGGTCTCCCCTCCCTCCTCCACCGTCCCTCTGGGTGTTGAGTCCCTATCCCTACACAACAGGCTGGAATGCCAGATTCAGGAGTACGAAATAGGAGCACAGACATTCAGGAAACCAAAGGGAAACAGAGAGAGAAGGCAGGGAACGTGAGGCTGTGGATTCCTTCCCAGGGTCTGGCAGACGTAGACCAAAGTGTTCAAAGTGAAAGCTCGGCGAGTAGGGTGGCTTCCTCCCCCAAATGCCAGCTTTTAAGGAAAGAGGTGTCCCTTTGAGAGTGCTGTGACACAGCCTGGTGTCCAAAGGGGGAGCCCTCAAAGCCAGGTAGAGCCAGCAACTCCTTACAAGTGCTCTCCAGAATTCCCAAACCCATGAGAACAAGAGGCTGTGTGGTCAGAGAGCTTGGGTCAAGTCTTACTAACACGCACACGCACACGCACGCACATTCACATAACGTTTAGGAAGCACCGGCTAAACAGTCTCTGCAATCCACTTGCCTACACCACATCCCATCCTCCCAGAAACAAGCTCCCCCTCCTGGGACAAGTTTTATAAGCGGAGAAAATAATAAATCCTAGCGCACGGGATGGCTGGGCGGATCCGTCGGTTGGGATAACGTGTATGCACCCTGCGCGCCCGCTGGACACTTGGTAAGCGTCCGATGCTCGCGACCCACTTACCGTCGTCGTCACTGTTTATTGGACTCTGGGATCTCTTTCGGTTGTCATTCCAGAACACAGCTTTGGACGCCGCGTGGAACTAGAGATCTGTGTAACCTACGTCAAGAGGTGCCCATCTGGACTGAGTTTCCCTGCGCCAGTAGACACGCAACCCTGGTGCCGTGAGATGCTCAGAGTCCATCGGGAATCCAGGGGGCTGGGGCGCCCTTTCGGGTCCAACCCGAAGCATCCGGGGAGAGCTCGCGGTGGACTTGTCCCTTGCGGCCGCATGTCTGTAAGCTCCTTGAAGGCAGCCCCGGCTCCCTCGCACGCATAGGCCCCCGTTGCCCGGCGTCTGCATACCTGCGTCCCCAACAGTCACTCTCCAATGACTTCTGGATAATGACCACATCTCATTCAGCTCCGGGAGACCGACCCCCCGGCCCCGGCCCCATTCATTCAGCCACAAAGCTACGAGCTTTACCACAAAACCTACTGTGGATATTTTTGTGAAATACATCAGGGAACCATTAAGATATCAGATTAGAACTGAGATTCATGCAAGTCTGAAATAAAAGCGCAAGACGGTTAGGCAATCAGACTCGGTTTCCCAAGATTTGATTTACACTCAACTTTCAGGTACTCATTCAGGGCTCAGAGGAAGGCACACCATGAGCCGCAAACCACTTGCTCAGCAACCTGCAGGGAAAACCACTCAATATGAAACCACCTCTCATGTAACTGCTGCATTTTGCAATTACTGATGAGTTCAAAGTCAGGAGAAAATAAACACAAAATAAAACACAAAAAAGGCAGGAAACAATTTTGGACAAAACTGACTTTTTTCTTTCCTTTTTTTTTTTTTTTAGTAGCAACTTTTAAGAGACCAAAATAATTTCTAAATTATCTCGAGAACAAAAGAAATAATTTCTAGTAATGCCATCAGCTGTCTGAGGTAAAGGGGTAAACTCGAATTTACACAGGTCCTGCAAAATTCCCAGCTCTGAGTGTGTGAGAGCAGAGGCATTTCTCACCTCAAGCACAGGAAGCATCTCATAGGCCCTTAATTTTGCAAACAAGAAGCCTGAGCCTCCGGGAGGTCATAACTTGCCCAGGGGCAAAGGGAGTTTCTCAGCACTTGGTTCTCAGAGGCCCCCTCCTGAGCCCCAGCCCTGCCACTTCTCAGATGTGTGACGTGGACAATTTGCCTCACCTCTTGGCGCCTTACTTTTTCTATTCATAACGATATGGACAATCAGAGCATCTGATGATCCCCCCTCCCAGAATGGCGGGGAGTATTTAATGACTAACCTATGTACAAGCTTAGCAGAAAGTGAAAATCAATGATTTTATCCGAATGATGATTTAGAACCTTAATGGAAAAAAAAAAATTGCAAACAGAAGAACATTTAAACGGCGCAAAGCATTCTCAGGTGACCTGGTAGGTAGGGGAGCCCTCATCGCCCCTTCCTGCCGAGGAGTGAAGCGGGCGCCGGACACGCCCCTGTCCATCCCTATCCGCGAATGATAACCGTTTGCTTATGGGTTCTTGTTTTGCTTCGACCCTCACCCTCCACCCTGAGTTTGGTGGATACTGCTGCGCGTGTGTTTGGGTTCGTGTGCACGCTCACTCCGTTGTCTCCTTTCGGCCCCACCCGTGTGACCGAATCACGGCACAGCTCACGGCATAGGAGTGGTGTCAGTCCTACGAGTGAAGGATGTCCGGATGCCGTGGCCCAGGCTGAGAAAGCTAGAAAGTCGCTCCAAAATAAACAAAGCCCGAGGGAGTGTCCCGATTCCAAGTCGGGTCCTCTCCACCACCCCAGGCTAGACCTCCGGGGGACAATGTTTCACGGCATCACAGAATTTCAGAAAAGGCGAGGACCTCGAAGACCGCCCTCGCTAACACTTTCATTTCACAGATGAGGAAATAGAAGCTCCGAAAGCTCCACTATGTGGGCCAAAAGCCCGCATGAAGGAGGCCGAAGGGGCGGCCCCGCGCCCAGGTTCCCTGACTCCAAGATCAATGATGTGGGCAGGTGCACACAGAAAATCGCCCCACCTCCATGTGTCAGCCCAGACACGCGCACGACGCAGTGTGTGCCTCGTGCACCTAAACGACGGCTTGCACCCACCTTAGTGCTTGGCCTGTGCGGCAACAGGAGAGAAGGCTTCTGCTGGGATTTGTCGGAAAAGCTTCCCCTCCTTGCTAGTGGCTCCCACTCCCCACCGCCAGTCTATGAGCTGAAACCAGCCTCCGTGTGCATATGCACGAGGAAAGAAAGGCCCTTAACCCACTTAAGTGGGGAGAGGAGACCTGCCCTCGGGATCTTTCTGAGGCTTCCAGATCACCCTGGGGCCCAGCCTGGGTTCACAGAGGGCGGAACTTGGCCAGAGCTTGAGGGCCGGGGCCCTTGGCTAAAGCTGGCTGTCCAGCACTAGACAGTGTGGCACGTTCCTGGAGAAAAGCCTTGCTGTCAGGAGCAAATGTCGAGTGTTTAACGTGCGACGTCTACATTAGCACACAGGAAGGCACGCCGGAAATCACCGGAAGACACGCTTTCGTGTTTCAACGAAGCAGCATGCAATGAGGACGGAGTGTCAAGGGACAACCGCCCTGATGAGCACGTCCTACTTGGTCTGAAGCTGGCCTGGGTGGACACGTAGACACGTGTCTACGTACTTATTTGCACGTGTGCCCATGTGCCAGTTAGGATTAGAACCCCACCTAATCTCTGCACATGGTGGGTTCCAAATCAACGTTTATGGGATTAATGATGTCCCAGTCATTCCCACCCTGCATTTTTCTTTGTAGCACTTATTGTGTGTGTGTGTGTAATTAATGTCAGTCTCTCCTAGGAGAGCAGGGACCATGTTTGTTTTACTCATCATTGTATCAGCTGCCCCAAACACAGTGCTGGGTCTCTAGCTGGTGCTTAATAATTATTTGAGGATTAAATAAAGGAAGGAAGGAATAACTAGATGACCAGGGGCCTGACTTCTGGGTTGAACTCCATCATTTAATTAAGCACGTGACCTCGGTTAAATCTCATACTTAATTTTAGAACTAGAAAGCGTCCTAGAAATCAGCCTGTTGGACGATGACACAGTTTACTTTAGCAGCGGGGTCCAAAGGCAAGCACATGGAACATGAGAACATCGGAACGTGAGAGCAGACGAGTGAAACCTTCTCTTGTGTAAGTGCTGTGGGAAGCCCACGGGGCTGCAGCCTGGTTACCACCCCCCAAACCCACTTTACTTGCTTTCCCACACCACAGTGGCTTTTATGATTTCTTTAATTGGTCCTCAAGAATTCAAAGAGCAGAGGTTGAAAACCACTGATGTCAAGGTTACCATTTGATGGATGAGGAAGGTGGGATCCTAATGTCACAAGATCGGTGCCCAGAATGCGGGAATTAGTATCCAGATGTCCTGACCCTCCACCTCATTAACGACCTTTCCCTTCTTAGCTCTCTCTAAAACCAACCCCAGATGTTTATAAAGTGGCCATCAGGAAAGACGTTTGCAAGAGCCCTTCTAGAGCTCAGAGACACTCTACGTTTGGACATCATGCCAGGGGAGCCATGGCTGGCAGGAGGGCTTTGGGGCTGGCAGGTCGGTGTTTGGACCCCAGCTCCATTCCTTACCACGTGGACGAGCTGGGGCCATGCACTCGGCCTCCCCAGGTCCTGGTTTTCTGATCTGTAAAGTGAGGTGTGCTCAGCTCACAGAGCTTGTTGTGACCGAGCGAATAACATCCTTTCATGGCACATCCTAAGTGCTCCATTACAGCTTGGCACTATTGAGCAGTCCGTGTCTGTGGTCTACTCCGAGTGTCCATGTGAGCCCTGGTCATTTCAACAGCTATCACAAGCCTATGTTGATCGTCTACCATGCACGACGGCTCCCTTCTGAAACCCAAGCACAGCCATCGCGTTAGATCACTACTCCTCATCGTCAAGCCAACCCACCCCCGGGGTCTAGCATAGGGGCAGGCATCCGGCGGCTGCAAAGAAACATGTATGAATAATGAATGGATGCTTTTAGCTCTATCATATTCATGGGTGTCGGTTATGGATTTAGACTTCGTTTCCAGTCCAGGATCCATCATGTTTTGGCTCCATGACTTTGTTCACGTCGGTCATCTTCTGGTCTTTGAAATGGGAATGTGAACCCCAGGCATCCACCTTCAAGGCGTCCTCAGGAGGCTCACAGGGAACCGAGAGCCAACATGTCTAACCGGGACACTTCCGTTGTCTGACAAAACACCAACCATAACCCACCTGGCTCTCCACCACTTGTTCTATTCCCCTAAATCCTCTGTCCCAGCCCGTGTCCTTCCCCGGGCCAGGGATTTCAGATACCAATGCATTATGTCAAGTAATCAGCGGGACCCCACGTTTGGTTCACGCGTGTCCACAAGGAGCAGTGGCTGTGGTTCCACCAAGAAATTATGCTGAGGATCTAACTTTGAAATTTAATAGAGAACTGTCGTCCTTGAGAATAGTTCTCCCGTGGACTGTCTTCTGAATCAATAACTATATTTTAAAATCCTGATATCCTTCTCTTTTGAAAGAAACACTCCTTATTTTTCATCCTTGTGCTCCTTCTCCCCTTTCTTGCACACCCCATATCCATGATCCCTTGAGCTCCTGCTTTCCGTCGGGCCCCAGGGCACCTTCCCCAGTAACGCTCTGATCACTGATCACCCGTGAAGGTTCGTCTGGGAACTCCTTCACCACCTCAGCCACTATTCAGCTTAAAAATCACATCCCCGATCTATGAAGCCACAACATGTGCAAGGGAGACAGGCCCACTTTCATAACAAACACACAGAAGACGTACGACCTACACGCATGCCGTCCCAGATGCAGGTCAGCGTCCTCCGCCCCACCATGCTTCCCAGCTCTCCCATTCTCATTGGCCCAGGAGGGTTAGCATGCGCCCTTCTTCCTTGACCCTAAGACAAAGACTGCACCGCTCGGGAGTTTCTTGCATTCTCCGGCTCCTTTCAGTCCACAACATTTAATGTGTCCTCCCGACACAGAGCAGAACAAAAATCACTCAAGGGATCCAGAAATGAATTTCTGTAAGTCATGCCCTCAACAGGTGTCTAGTTAAGTGAGAAAGAAACACAAAAATGCACTCTGAGTGCAGAGGGTTTAAAACTAAAGAGATAGAAGTGTAGAGAGCTGGGTAAGTCCTTTTTGGGCAAGTGGCACCCCAAGAGGGATGCTCAGACCTGCTGGAGCAAAGGATGCTCATCGAGTGTCTCTCCTTGCTTCCAGATGTGAGAGGATGTTAGGGTAGGACACTGGAACCTTGACAGCACCTGCCAACATCACTACCTCTATCCGATGAGGCTGTTGCAAAACCCTATGACTGTGGATGCAGACAAAACCCAGTTTGAACCTCGGCCCTATCATGTCCGGACTGTGACTCTAGGCAGATGACTCCCCCCAGCTGAGGATCGGTTAGGTTGTGTGTAAAATGGAGAAAACAGAATTAAGCCCGGCGGTTATGACAAAGGCTTAAGTGAGACGGTGCACCCAGCGCGGTAGGCACCGTCCGGGCCTGGCACCGAGTCGCCATTCGGGACACGTGAGCGATTCCCTCTTGCCCTCGTCCTCGCCAATGTCCTGCGCAAGGTGCACACACCAGGTGCAACGGCGAGGGGCCGATCCCCCGGCCCACGTGTGCGTCCACACCGCGAGGCCCACACCCATCACCCCGACCCCGACCCCGGGAGCGCTCCCTGAATGAACGGCGCGGACGCAGGCTGACCCCAGATCTTACCTGTATATCTTATATCTGGTTGTAAATCCTTGACGGTGTCTTTCCACAAAGGACAGGTAGCTCCTGGAGTGGTGGAAAGGCCCCCTGTCTGAAATAAGCCAATCAAATTCCTTGGAGACATGTTGGTCCGTCCCAGCTGGTTCCTGGAGGGAGGGCTGCACGGAGATACGGCCCCATACGAACAGGAAGTAGAGGAGCTCAACAAACCTCCAGTTCATGCTTTTCTGCCTGCCTTTTTCCTCTCATTCTTGCTCCATTCTGTGGAGTCCTGAGGAGAAAGAAGGAGAGAGAGAGAGAGAGGGAGAGAGGAAGGATGAAATAAAGGGGGGGGGGCAGGAAAGAGAGAGAGAGAGAGAAAAAAGAAACAAAATAAAAAGAAGAGAAAGAAAAGAAAATGCCGTTAACATGTCTTCATATGTCACATCAGTCACGTGCGTTAGGCTTTACAGGAACCCGGGTCATTTCTGGCTCAGAGCTTGGCACCTCTGGGGCCCCCGGGGGCGCAGGGGTTGAGGGTCTGCCTTCGGCCCAGGCCGTGACCCCAGGGTCCCGGGATCAAGTCCTGCATTGGGGTCCCCGCAGGGAGCCTGCTTCTCCCTCTGCCTGGGTCTTGGCCTCTCTCTGTGGGGGGGTGGGTGGAGGGAGAGAGAGAGAGAGTATGGCATGGGGGAGACTGTGCCGTTCACGTGTCGCGTGTGCAAGACAGACGCCTCGCCTCGGAAGCACGCAGAACAGAGGACGGGCCTCGATGCCTCTGCCCTGGCACCTGTCACATCAGCGGGGTGCAAGGCGAGCAAGACGAGCAAGGGCAGAACCGGGTCCCAGAGCGACCAGGCAGGGCTGTGGGGACGGGAGCACCTGTGACCAGAGGACTCGCCGTGGAGCATCCGAGCCTCAGGTCACAGGTGCTCGGCAGGGAGGGGAGAGGGAAGGCTGAGGGATGGGGGCCATGCAGGAGGCTGCCCCAAGGTCCCAGGGGAGCCACAGCACAGCGACACCCACGTCACGAGGGGCGCGGCCCAGAGGTCAGTTGCAAGCTGGCAGCTTCCAGAAGCAGAAGGTGCGTATCCGCGTGCACATGTGCAAGGGGTGAGCCCTCAGCCCCTGGCCCCACGAGGAGTCGAACCATCTAAGCCAGCGCCTCCGCGTGGCAGCACGTGGCTCCCCGGGGACATCTCCAGCGTCACCGTGCGGAGGACGCCGCTGGCTTGTGGTGCGCAGCCCGGGGAGGTGGCCTAAACCACTGTGCGACGCCCACGACAGCCCTGAGACACGGGACGCCGGGCCCAAGGTCACCCGTGCAGAAGGGAACCTTGGCTAACCCAGGCGCCTTGTCCAGCGCAAGGCTGGGCAGCGGGCACGTGGCCGCCCGTGGGCCTCCTCCGTCCCCGGGGCCGCGACACAGTCTACACTCCAGCAGGTGAGGTGAGCGCTCCGTGGAGGAAGCCTGAACACCTCCCGTGGACCCAGGAGCCCGCCGTCACCCACAGAACTAGAGGCGCCTCCCACTGGACTCGGACACTTGGCTGAGCAAGACCAAGGGCCGCTCACCGGGACCAGGAGGACCCCGGCCGCCCCAGGACCCTGGGGACAGGAGGGGCTCGTGGCTGGCATCCCCGGGACATCTACCGCGTTTGGGTTGAAAACATCCGTTGGCAGTGGCCAGGCACCCGGTACACGCGAGACGCTGATCAAGGTTTCCTCACGAGGCGCAGACAGCTCCCCGCTTCCCGGGGGACACCGGGGGCCCCGAGACCCTGAGCGACCCCCAGCTCACCCCTCTAACCCGCCTCTATCCTTTCACAGCCTCAGCCCACCCCGCAGCCTCGCCCTGCGCCGGGGGAAATGGGGTCCTGCCCTCCAGAGTCGATGCCTGGGGGGGTCGCACCCGCGCAAGAGGGTTCTAATATGGACCGGGCGTCACCAGAGCTGCAACAGCAAAGGACACACGTCCCGCGGAGCCGGGGAGGCCGGAGGTCGTCTTCACCACCGAGGCCCGGACAGATCCTGTAGGAGAGGGGCCACCTGCAGGCCCTTCCCGAGCAGCGGGCCCCGGAGCCACTTTGCACTGGGCTGGGGCGGCAGCTCCGGGCGTGACGGTGAGGAGCACTCGGGGGCAGTCACGGCAGGGACATGCGGTGGGGGGTGGCTGCTGCCTTAAGGCTCTCGGGGGCCGGAAGGGGCCAGGAAGGGGCCAGGAAGGTGTCCTCCCCCCGCGTGGTTTTGGTGAAGCGGGAAAGGAGCCAGTGCGCAGGTGCCTCGGGTAGGAAACGTCGTGGAAGGAGGGGCCGAGGGCGGCCGCAGGCCACCGGGGTGCAGGTGGGCGGTTCAGGGGAGGCAGGTCGAGGAGGGAAACCGGGTTAGGAGCGCAGGGACTGAGTGCCGCCACCTGCAGGCCACTCTACAGGCGCGACCTCGCGGCAACGTGGCGACAGGGCCTGGTCCCCGCCTGGCACACAGGGGCGGGTCGGACTCTGAGCTTTAGAAAAGGTAAGTAAAGGGCCCGAGGCCACGCTGTCCCCGTGGGGAGGCCCTCCGTGGAGCCCTGCGAATGCACAGGCGCGCGCACACCGGGACGGCCGGAGTGTAAGTACAGCGCGTGCCCGCTGGGCTTCAAGACTCAGGAGGGCTAAAAAGCTGCAAAATATCTCACTAATGTTTGTATCGGTGACATGTTGAAATATTACTGTTTTGGCTGTACTGGGCTAAATAAGACGTGGCATTAAAACTTCACCTGTTTCTTCCAAATCGTTTGAACGTAGCTGCTCAAACGTTAAAATTACACACGTGGGGGCCCCCGGGTGGCTCAGTCGGTTGAGCGTCTGCCTTCGGCTCAGCTCGTGGTGTCGGGGTCCTGGGATCGAGCCCCATGGGGCTCCCTGCTCAGCGGGCCGCCTGCTTCTCCCTCTCCACCTGCTCCACCCCGCCGCTCATGCTCTCTCTCTCTCTCTCTCTCTCTCTCTCAAATAAATAAAGTCTTTTTTTAAGAAAAATAAATAAAATTAAACACATGGGCGGTGTCGTACTTTTACTGGGCAGCGCAGAGCTAGAATGAGGAGCCGTTTCTGCTCCATGACACTGCCCGGGGAAGGTCACTCGTCAACCCCCACGTTTTTATCAACATTCAGAGAATCCAATTCACTCCGTCCTACAACCGTTGGGCTGAGCCACTGTGCACTTGCCTCCTCTGCCAAAAGCAATAAACAAAGAGACGATGAATGCATCAGAAATGAAAACTGCCAAGCTCGAGGCCACACCCCCGTCCTCTACGCTAGAGAAGCCCTGCACACCTACCGCCGCGCATCTGGGGACCGCTGTTCCCCAGTATTCATAAAGGGAACTTCCTGCCACCGGCATTTAGAGCCTGTGAAAGAGAAGCTGCTTCTATTCCAAGCGCTGCCCTTGACCTCCGGTGACCTTGCGTGAGTCACAGGCCCGCGGCTGCGGTGCCCTGGTGGCCGTGGAGCTGCTGACGGGGGGCTGTGGCCTGGAGAGCACGTGGGCCCTTGCTGAACTGTGCTATATATAAGCCCGCAGTGTTATTAAGGGAATCGGGTTCATCCCACGCGAGCACACTCTCTAACCGTTGCCGTTGTAAATTATCTACATCTGAGGAGCATATGCAGGACAGAGACAGAGGGTCTTCCAGCAGCAGGGTCACCAGGGTCTGGAGCCCTCTGCTTGGGTTGCTGGGCCAGAGGGTGCACGGGAGCACCCCCACCAGCCCCCTCCTTGGGGCGCCTGCCTCCTAAGCCTGGGGCAAGCTGGGAACCTCATCCAGGCCTCAACTTCTACACCTGGATCTCCGCGACAGACTTCTCAGCAGAGAGCCATCTACAAAGCTGGGTGGCCATGAACACGTAATAATCCCCCCCACCATGCCTCAGTGTCCCCGTCTGTAAAATGTAGGCAACATCAAGGAGGATCGGGATCTCTCTTAGGGATCAGGTAAGGGCTAAAGGGGATTTTATGTTTTTGTTTTTATTTTTTTAAGATTTTATTTATTCATTTGAGAAAGAGTGAGCGAGAGAGAAAGCACAAGTGAGGGGAGAGGCAGAGGGAGAGGGAGAAGCAGACTCACTGCTGAACAGGGAGCCCCGCGTGGGGTTCGATCCCAGGACCGTGACTGAAGACAGACACTTAACCGACTGAGCCACCCTGAAGCCCTAAATGGGATTTTATTTTATTTTTCTTTTCTTTTTTTAATTTTATTTACTTATGATAGTCATACGCAGAGAGAGAGAGGCAGAGACACAGGCAGAGGGAGAAGCAGGCTCCATGCACCGGGAGCCCAATGTGGGACTCGATCCCGGGTCTCCAGGATTGCGCCCTGGGCCAAAGGCAGGCACCAAACTGCTGAGCCACCCAGGGATCCCTATTTTATTTTTCTTAAAGATTTTATTTATTTATTCATGAGAGACACAGAGAGAGGCAGAGACACAGGCAGAGGGAGAAGCAGGCTGCCTGCGGGGAGCCTGATGTGGGACTCGATTCCAGAACCCTGGGGTCATGCCCTGAGCCAAAGGCAGACGCTCAACTGCTGAGTCACCCAGGTGCCCCTAAATGGGATGTTAAATGCCACTATTTTGATCTCAGTTTCAGCCAAAGCCCAAATGAAAGATGCTGTGTTCTACAGGGAGGTATATGCCTCACTCTACAGGGCTTAGCCCACATGACAGCAACAAAAGTCAGATGCTGGGGCAGAGCCTGAGCCTGAGTGAGAAGGCTGCATGCTGAGAACGCGCCTGCCCACCCCAAACAGGGGGACAGTCAGGTGGGAGCCCCGCACTTCGGGCTTCTGCAAGATCACTCAGAGAACACGGTCAAGGCTCCCAGGAGCTTGGGGGGGATCTGGCTCACCGGTGTCTGAGTCACACCAGAGAAATCTTAAAAAAGAATTCTAAAGAGGGAAACCTAAAGAGGGATGGGCTGAAACCTGGTGGCACAGTAGGGGCTGCAATTTGAGAAGTGACAGCTTAGCTCACTCAAAAAAGGAATGTGTTCCCCAGGGATCAGAGGTGAGCCACATGCAAAAGAAAACCAGGAGAGGTTGCCCTAGATCCCATCTGGAGAGAGAGGGGATCCCAGCAAAAGGAAACTAGAATGGCACTGCCATTTACCAAGGGTCCCCTGCTGGTCAGTGAGCAGCTGCAAAGAGATGCATTTTCCTTCATCAAAGGAGTCACAAGTAAGGGATCCCAGAGGAGAAAGGAAGCTCCAGATATTCCCCAAAATGTTATATGTTAAAAACATTAGCATTAAATCTGCCAAGCCCTCGGAGCACTGATGCTAAGTCTTCAAAAAAAAGTACTAGCCGAGGAAGACTTGCCCTCTCCATATCTGTCCATTCTTGACCAAACCCTGCATCCGAAGAAGACTCAAGCAAGTTTAGCAAGATGGAGGAGACACAGCAAAACCATGAGCCATGGAAAGACGGGAGAGTCTGGGGGAGGAGTGATGTCTCCACCTTAAGTAAAATTTGATTTATTTGTTGTGATATACTGACCTAGACATGTTAAATACTGGACCGAAACTGTATATGATGGAAAGAGGTGAACGTAACTTGCCTTGACTTTCACCCAAATATCAGGGAAGACCTGATCCGAGAGTAAGTTTAAACAGCGGAAGAAAAGAATCAGTTTTGTTTATCTGTTTGTTTTTTCCAATTTTACTCTATGAACCCTGTTTGATCAAAGGAAAGATTTCATGCATTAAAACACTTCACTCAGTGCCCAGCTCCATGCGAAAGTCCAATGGAAGTCCACTTAGAATTTACTAATCAAGGGCGCGCCGAGCTAGAGAGAGTACTAGAACTTCTGGGGAGCGTGTTTATTACCTTTTTTTCAATATTCAGCTCAAATATGAGACAGTCACAAGTCTCCAATGGTACTGCAGTGAAGGGCAGGAGCCTGATGGCCCCGAGAGGCTGGGCTTCATCCTTCTGCCTCTTGCAGCCCATTGTGGTGCCTTGGCATTTATCTGTGTCTAGTGATGTGGAGTATAAGATTACATTATCAGATTTGGGGCTCCAGAGCGGGGCGGGGGGTTCAGTCTGTTGGGCCTTTGGCTCAGGTGATGATCCCAGAGTGTCAGGATCGAGCCCCACAGGAGGCTCCCTGCTCAGCGAGGAGTCTGCTTCTCTTGCCCCTTACCCTGTTCATGTGCTCGTTCTCTCTCTCTCTCAAATAAACAAAATCTTTAAAATAAAATAAAGTAAAATAAAATTACATTATTAGATTTAACTCAACCAGCTCTCACAAAACGGTCAAGTGGCTTAAAAAGAAATTATGGATTTACCGTAACAATAATTCAAGCCAATGTGAACAAGAAAATGGTGGAAGACCAGCCATATTACACCGCCAAACCAAAACAACGAGGATCTAATCAGATTTGTCTGGAATTGGCCAAAATAACTCAAGATGATCAAGAGGAACAGTCAAACTATGCACTTATATTTACTATTATTAATATTGAGCCCCGTCTGAAGCAGACATCAGGCAGTGGAGAATCATGATTTAACTAACGAAGAGAACACGTGTAAGTAATTTATATACATACATTCATCGGGAAGGAGTTAGTCAACAATCATACCTGGTATGTGTACACTTATAAAAAAATCTAGAAACCACTAGAACAAGTGTTCATTATAACTTGCATATTTTATATTATTATTTTCAACCACGTCATCAACTTCTCTAGAAAATTCTGTAGGTGTCTTGAACTCGGAGTATCCCAGACTACAGCCATCATCACTCTCTCAAACTTCCCCTTCTCATCTTAATCCCCATTCACCTGAACCACACAATCTCCCAAATCGCTCCTGTGAGAGGCCGAGACTTCTCCAAAAGTCCGCCCCCATCCACTTCAACCACACCCACCGCCAGCACCACCATCTCCACAGCCTGCTTATTTGCTTTCATATTCATCCATTTAGTGGACAACTCTGTCCTTCTCTGTGAGCTCCGGGGTGACCCTGCACATCTTCATCTTCTCTCTCTCCCTTGAACACCTGAACCTTAGGAACACGTCTTTGTGAAGCCCATTTCCTCTTGATACCTGTCATTCAAAACATGGCCCTGTCTCTTGGACTATAGCAATCATCTTCCTGCTGGTCTTCCTGCTTCATGTATCTCTGCCACCTCCAACCTAAGCACCACTGTGGATGCCAGAGGATGTTTCCTAATGCAGATAGGACCATGACATTCCCCTCATTAAGCAGCTCAATAGTTCCCTATTGATCGCCTTACCTCAGTCTTGCATTTACCAAAGCTTATGAGCTGTATCTTTTATACACTCACCGTTTCCTGCTTCTCCTTTTTCACATCCCACCCTCAATCTATCCAGTACTCTAGATTCTCTCCCCAACTGCAATGACCCAACACACTACAAACTTTCATTCCTCACTACCACTTCTCACGCTATTCCCTCTTCTTGCGATGCCCAGCAAGAATTTTGCAATAGGCTATTCATGCTTCACGGTGCATTTTAAGTGCGGTAAGGTGGGTTAAAGACCAGCGTGCCCCTACTCTATGCTCGATACAATGCCAGACTCTTTCTTGTGCCCCATCACGTTCCACTCATTTAACAATCCTACAAAATAGACAGCATTAGTTTTCCTTTGCAGATGATAAAACTGAGACTCTTTGAAAAGAACTGGTTAGAGCACCCGGGGTGGGGGGGGCTCACGGATTGAGCCTTCAGCTCAGGGCATGACTCTGGGGTCTTGGGATCGAGTCCCACATTGGGCTCCCCCCAGGGAGCCTACTTCTCCCTCCGTCTGTCTCTGCCTCTCTCCGTGTCTTTCATGAATAAATAAATAAAAGCTTAAAAAAAAAAAAGAACTGGTTATTTTTCCGATGTCACACTTTTTTAAATGACAGAATTAAACTTCAACCCAAGCCAAATTAAACTAAGTTCTATGACTCAGTGCTCGAACACACCAAAGTAAGAAACTACACCATCCTCGAGTTGTAGTTTCCTTGTTTTGACAATCATGAACAACCACAAATTAACTGTGAAGATGTTAATGAAGATAATGGCTGATAAGTTAAATTGAAGTGTGAAACTTCTAGAAATGGTAAATCTAGGGAAGGCCATGGCAATCTGAAAGAAAGCTGAAATATGTGGACTAATTATTTGTGAGACTTTCGAAAGGATCCGAAAGACTATTTTTTGTTTGTAATTAACAATATAAGTATGTATAGTACCCTTCCTTCATAAATATCTCATTTGGAGCCACATTTAGGAATCCGAAGATCTAAATGCAGGGAAACTGCCTTTTAAGCATTCTCTCAAAATTATCAGCAGTCTCCACAGGAGATCTTTCAAAAGGGAAAGCGAAATGAACATTTTTAGAATGTCTTTTCTGGGCCAGTTTGGTAAAATTCAATAAATATTTGTTGAGTGTCCCTACTATTTTAATTAGCTCTCCTAGACCGGAGTAGGAGATGGACAAAGAAACAGGTATTGAATATAATGTAACAGGGCAAAGACGGGGCATACCCAGCGTTCTGTGGAGCATGGAGCCCCCAGCGAGGGTGTCCAAGGGATGCTCCCTGGAGATGACATCCAGGTGAGGCCGCAGGAGATGAAGAAGCACTTGTGAGGTGACAAATGTGGGCTCGATATTTCAGGCCAGGAGAGAAACACGTGAAAGGAATGAAGGCGTGTGGTGTGAATGTAAGATCTAAAACATTTCAAAGCTACTGCAGTGGGAATTTGGAAGGAGGGAGTGGCATGAAAAGAAGCAAAGGCACTAAATGGGGTCACGCGCTTTATGATTATAGCTTTGCTCATGACTGGTCGTTTCTTAAAGACATAGATTCCTCCCCCTTTCCCCAGTGTATACCCGGGATCTGGATCCAATCGTAGGGTAGGCACTAAATCAGCATTCATTCAATGAATGAACCCAACAAATCAAGACGTGGGATTAGACCTATGGAACCACAGGGAACCACTGAAGGCTTTTGAACGGAGGGGTTCTCTGTTAAGAGTTTCATTTTAGATGGATTACCCCAAATGTAGGGGCAGTAAGTGCATTTCAGAAGGGACACGGGTAAAATTACGGAGGCCATCAGAGTAGCCCAGGCTAGATGTGGTCTGAAAAAGCTCTTTCATATTTGACTGACAAAAAGCCTAAAAACAATTGGGGGGGGGGGGCAAAGTTAGCAAGAGTTGGCGACTGTCTGGCTGGGTTGGGGGGCGGGGAGTGAGGAAGAAAGATGTTTGTGGTGACTCCTAACTTTTCTCGGATGATCAGACCGATGGCAATGTCACGTGTGATAACAAACGACCAAGAGAATCGAACGTCCATTAATGGGACAAGTTCCCCCTTGAACCTGTTGAGTTTGAGGTGTCCGTCGAACACTCGAGTCAAAATTTTCAGTGGGCTCTAGAGTCCTCAAGTCCGAATCAACAGAGGGGCCGGGCTAGGAGTAGAATATCGTAAATCAGTACGAACTAGGAGTGCTTAGAGCTCCGGAAGCGGGTGAGAAGTCCTAGGAACGCGTGTGAGAGTGGCGGGAAACGCAGTGCAACGATCATAGTTAGGCAGAATGAAGAAAGAACCCCATGAAGTAGAACGAGAAGGTTTTGTAAGAGGAGGAGAACGACAATCATGAGAGAACATTGTCAACAAAGCTAAACGAGCGGACATGTGTAAGAAAAGGGTCTCCTCGGGATCGAGTCTCACGTCGGGCTCCCTGCAAGGAGCCTGCTTCTCCCTCTGCCTGTGTCTCTGCCTCTCTCTCTGCATCTCTCATGAATAAATAAATAAAAAATCCTAAAAAAAAAAAAGAAAGAAAGAAAGAAAGAAAAGGGTCTCCAATTTCAAAAAAAAGCTACAGAGTGAGCGGTCCAACGAGATAAGGACTCAAAACGCCCACTGGGATTAAGAATATAGAGGTGGTGACAGTTTCCGGTGCTTCGATGGGAACTGAGTGTTCATTGAAAGAGATTAAGGTGGGACATGAATGGGACACGGATTCAGAGGCACAGAGCATAGAGTACTTGGCAAAGAAAGAAAGATCAAAAAATCATTAGCCAAGGCTCCTTCTCTCTCCACCACAGAGGGAAGTGCACAGTCAATGGAGGACTTTGTTTTTCCTTCATAGGATGAGGATATTTATAAACTCAGAGGACAGATATAGAATTAAAGGGAAAGAAAAAAAGGAAAATAGGAGAGAGAAAAGAAATTAGTACTGATTGAAAGAACAGCATGGGGCTCTGGCTCTCGGGTAGGATGCCAGACTCTGTACCAGCCACGGGGGGATCAAAGGAGAATAAGGAAATGTCCACGGCGTTAGGGAGCCATCGAGCCGGTGGGAGAGACTAATCTGCGATCCCTCAAATTGCAAAACAATGGATGGAGTTCGATCAGAGGCCTGATCACAGCATTGTGGGAACGAATGAAAAATGACTCAAACACAAGACTTCATGGGTGCTGAGACCTTACGTGGGCTCTGAGGGTCCGGCGGCGGTGGCGGTCCAGCCGAGGGGTGGGGGAGAAGGCATTTCGGATAATAGGACCAGTGGGAGCAGAGGGCGTGCGGTCATGCCAACCCACCTACTTGTGCAAATCACTAAACTGGGTGCGCTCGGGGAGGCAGAGACATTCAAGTAAGAGAAGGTCGCTGGCCCTACAGCGGCCTACGGAAGATTCCAGGGTTAGAAAGGAAAACCAAAGATGGGAACCGGCGTTAGGCGGATGCTCAAAATATAATTGTTCAATAAATAAACAGCGCTCTGCTGAGTTAATGGCTCTGACTCCCTCCCTGTGGCTCATCTATTCTTAATATTCAGTCGAGCAAATAAATAAAACACTTAAGTTTCCATCTGAACCTGAACTTCAACATTTACTCCTCAAAAGCTCTAACCTTTGATGTTGCCATCAGGTCACTGACGCCGAGCTGGAAGGTGCCTGGTGGATCCAAGGGGACGGAGGCTCGTGAGGCTCCGCCAGTTCCCGCGCCGGCTTCACGCCTCCCCGGGGCGCCTTATAAATCAGGAGCCCGGGGACCGTTTTGGGTACGACCAGGCCCCGCTGGCCCGTGACAGTCACGACCCCAAGGGGGAATTCCGGGGACACGCGGCCGACGGCCAAAGTAGGGCTGGGCCACCACGGATTTTAAACACGCGGTGGCCTTGGAGCCCGTGGGCGTCGCGTCTCACTGGTCTCCCTTGGGCCCTGCCTGCCGCCCGGGGTGGCCCCCAACCTCCCGGTGGGACCGGTCCGAGTCAGTGGGTTAGGCCGGGTTAGGCGAGCAAGACACACGGTTTGCTTCGTGCTCACAACGGGCGTCTGAGGACGGGACGATTACTCCGCCCACGTCACGGGGAGAAACAGGCCAGGAGAGCTTGGCAGCGCACGGCTTGGCCACGGCCTCGCAGCCAGGGGGCTTTCGCCTCGTTTCGATCCTGACCTTCATCGGGGGGAGCGTGGTTTCCGACCCTGGCCATTCGCGGGGCCCCATCGGGGACAGCGATTGTGCAACACGCACGTGCACCTTGAATAACTGGTCCAGGTCAGTACTCCGCGTGGGGCCCATGCCCTGGCGGGATGGCGATGCGGGGCCTGCGGGGTGTCGGTCGCCTCCTGCACGGGAGCTCCCCCACCCCCCACCCCGGGCCACCGCCCTGCAGGCCTCCAGGCACCGTGCCTCGCCCTGAAGGGCTCCCGCAGCCCGGCTGGCCGGTCCCAAAGGGCGTTGCCAGGCCTCGGGCACGGCCTCCCCTGGGCGCTGCTGGGCTTGGGCGCGCTGGGTTCCATCCCCAGCCACCAGCTCGGAGTCCTGGCCTTGTTACGACTGTCGTGAACACAATTTATGGACACTTCGTGGGTGGGGGGAGCTGCGTCAAGAGCTTTACAAACACTGGGGCACCCGGGGGCTCAGGGGTCCAGCAACTGCCTTCGGCCCAGGGCGTGACCCCAGGGTCCCGGGGTCGAGGCCTGCATCGGGCTCTCTGCATGGAGCCTGCTTCTCGCTCTGCCTGTGTCTCTGCCTCTCTCTGTGTCTCTCATAAATAAATAAATAACATCTTTAAAAAAAAAGAACTCTCCGAGCCAGCGTTACTGCAGTTGACCTGCACCCCACTGATGGGAGGGTGTGGTGACGGGGCCCCCATCCCCTCCCCTCCCCAGAACCGGGCGCTTTCTCCTGAGGACGTGGGGTCTGTCCCCATTCCTAGACTCGGGCTCGTCCTCAGAATCCCCTCTGGCCACCAGCACAAGCCAGAGTGGGTGGCGCGCCAGCCCGAGCCTCTGTCTGCACGACCCTGAGCACCTCGGCTTCACCGCCTGTGCCTCTGCTGTCCCCGCCCGAAGGACGTGACTGTGTTTCAGGGAAACTGCTGGAGGAGAGACTGTGCGGCCTGCAGAGCCCAGCCCACGGTGGGAGCAGGCACAGGAATGTGCTGTGATGCGTGCGGGCGCCCAGGCCGCGGACACGCCGGGGCCACCACCTTCCCAAGTCCTGCAGAAGGACACTGGGGCTCAGCGCGCCGGGGCGGCTCTGTCGGGTACGCGTCCGGCTCCTGCTCGGCTCATGATCTCAGGGTCCTGGGATCGAGCCCCGCTCCGGGCTCCTGCTCGGTGTGAAGTCCGCTTGAGATTCTCTTTTCTTTGCCTCCCATGCAACTTTCTCTCTCTCTCTCTCTTTGAAATAAATATATAAAATCTTAAAAAAAAAAAAAAAAAAAAGGATCCTGAGGGTCAGGGAGGCTGACCTTTCATTTGTGACCTTTCATTTGTTGAAAGTCACATTAAGGATAGTAAGAGTGACACCTGGTACTTGATCCTGGCACGTCCAGGCTCCTCTCCAGCACACTGCCCTGTCAGCCGCTGGGCTGGGGACGTGCCCCCCCCTGCAGCCCCCGTTACCGCCCCCGAAACACCAGCTGCCTGCAAGCTAGTGGGGGGACTTCTGAGACCTGAGCAGTCTCTGCTCCTAAAATGCACCTTCCCCTCCAGACTTCATCAGAAATTCTGCGAGTGAAATCCCAGGATCTGTGGGCTTAAAGCAGTCCTAGAGGACGTCACCGCATTATATGGGTGATCAGCCCAGGTGGGGAGCAGGGCAGGAGGGCTGGTCCTGAAAGTTGGGGCGCCAAGTCCTCACAGGGGTTCTCTCCTCCTCACAGGCCGGGCAAGTGCAGAGTAACCTAATCCATCTCTGCATAAGAAAGGAGGCTCCCAGGTTTTAAGCCAGAAAGGAACAAGGTGTTTCATTGGGAGCTTGAGGAAAGAAAAAAAAAAGAAAAAAAAAAAAGAAAACCTGCATCTTTTGGATGAAAGGACCCTTAATCTTCAAAACACAAACCGGTTTTCCATACCAAAGCTCCTTCAAACCTAGGAAGTCTGCTGAGGCCTCAAGTCAGGCAAACAGCTTGTGTTTTGCAGATTAAGGAGCCTTTGACCCAAAGGATCCATTTTTGTGGGAATCTAAAGGCAGGGCCTGGTCTATTTCTAGCTGCTGCGCTCCGGGGACGGGGAGGCTTTAAATGCGCTCGGAGAAGGTGGCCGCTTCCCCGCAGGGACCGGGGCTGCGTGAGGGAGGCGGGAGGATGAATGACCGAATTCCTAAAGGACATCTCTGGCCCCAAAATACCAGACCTGCTTCCTTTGCCGGGATGCCCCGAATATTCACTACAGGATCAACAGGACTTTGAAATACTGAGAGTTCTTGCAGGAGGGAGGAGGCCAAGGCAGCATCTCCACGGGGCTCCAGAACCCGGGGCCACACCAGGGCATCCCATCCCCACAACAGCCTGTGTGGTCTGCAGGATTAGGAGACCGAGTCCTGGAGTCCTCAGTTCCTAGGCCAGGAAACGGGCTCCCCGCGGGGCGGTGGGGAGGCCAAGATGATCCCAGTGGGGTCTCGGTCCAGGCTGTCTCCTAGATCTGGCCCAGCCCCAGGGCAGTCAGCAGAGAGAAAGCCCAAAGCAGCCTCATTTACGCGGTGGGACACAGAGGCAAAGAGCAAACTTGAGGATCCTTGCAGCTCACAGCCCATTGGGAGGCCCCGAAACAGGCAGAGTGACCTTCCTCCACCACCTGGAGGCTCGTACTCTGCTCAGGGCAAAAGGCAACCTTAGCTTAACAGCACCCCGACCCCGACCCCCAGGACCCTGTGAGTCTACTTAACACGTAAAAAATCCCTTTGGAGACTTCCTTCGTCTCTACCTCCCTCCCCGAGCTCTAGGTCAGCGATCATCCCCCAGCACACGGCCCGCCAGTGAGCATCGGAAGGGGCTCACGACTCAGGTTTTATTACATGGTAGTAAGTGACCTTTCCCAACGACAGCGAGGCCCCTCGAGGCCCTGGAAACCTTGCTTCCAAAACTCCTTGGAGCCTTACACTGTGACCCCCTCCCAACCTGCAAGTATATACTGGGCCCCTCCTCACGGCCCGTGCAGCTCTTCCTGCCCTTGGGGCCTGTCCCCCTGCTTTAATAAAACCATCTTTTTGCACCAAAGACGTCTCGAGAATTCTTTCTTGGCCGTCGGCTCCAGACCCCAACAACCTCCCGCATCATATGGAGGGTAAATTCGAAGATGCCACGAGGTTTCCCCGCCACCGGCCCAGCGGAGTCAGGATGCCTCCGTTCTAGCCCCTCTCCTGCCACCACAGCAGAGGCAAGACACCGTCTCTGGAGCTCGGTCTCTGTATCTGTGGAATCAGGAAGTTTGGCGTATGTTTTCCTGGATTTCTTTCAGATTTGGTATTGTGTTGAGCTCGGGCTCTATAGTGGTTGAATAAAGAAGAAACAGAGAGAGAGAGAGGATGGAAGGAGGGGGAGGAGGAGGAGAAGGAGGAGGAGAAGCAATGGGGTCAGAAGACTACAGTGAAGGAGGGAGGAAAAAGGAGAGGAAGAGAGGGAGGGAGGGAGGGAGGGAGGGAGGGAGGGAGGGAGGGAGACAGAAAGAGAGAAAATAGACCCAGCTCAATTTGGGCTTGCCTTAGATGAGGGGAAATTATGCCAGGCAAGAGGGACCGAGTCTAAGAAAGTGAATGGATTTGATTTGTCTAAGCCTTAGGAAAGCAAATATTACTGAGATGTTGGCTGACCGCCACCGACTTCCAAACAGAAAATGGCTTCCAGATACACTGTGGGTGCTCGGCAGGGTCTGTGAGCGTGAGTGATGGGGTGGCCGCGCTCCGCCTCCGCCGGAGAGACGGGAGAAAATTATAATGTTCTCCCGACGGAGACCAACAGAAAGAGCCAGCCCAAGAGGCAAAGAGAAGGCCCCAGCTGGGCCTCCCTTAAAAGGCTCAGATAATTTACACAAAACCCAGAAGGGCCTCGGGAAATGGTTACCCCCAGATGGGTCGAGCCAAGTCACAACGCTGAACGCAAGGGGAGTCGGTCAAGTGCACAAGGCCCTGGTGTGGGAGTCAGGGGGCCCGGGCTGCAGGCCCCGCTGGGGGGCTGGTCCACCGTGTGACCCGGGTCAAGGCTCATCCTGTCCCCGGGCCTCAGTCTGTCCATGGAGGACACAGTTGCGAGTTTCAAATGGTCTCCCAGGCCCTTCTGACTCAGCCATTCGGTGATAGACTGTGACCGAACGTCGGTGACGTTCACCCGTTGGATAGGTGCTTATGGGACACCCGGGACGATGGGGCAGGAGGTCAGGACATCCACACACCTGCAGCTGGCTGTGTGTGAGGTGAGCAGCACTCGCCCAAGGTGGGGAGTGACCCAAGGGCGCCCTCTGCTCTGGCCCTCTATCTCCAAGAAGTTCAGGATCCTGACACTGCAGGGTTTGGGGTGCACCTTGTAACTGATGACCGCAGGGAAGGCTCCCTTCAGCCCCACACGGTTCCGTGAGGTCAGGAAGTTGTGCAGGTCTCACCTGAGCCTAGCAGCCCTGGGTGGGGGGGATGGGAGGGGCAAGCTCTCATTAAGGGGAAGCACGCGGGTAGAAGTCTACTGAGGTACACATCAATGTGTCTTACTGGCCTCAGGAATCTTGAGTCCGTTGAAAAGAAAACCCATCAGAAATGTCCTGCTGATACTCTGACCCCTGTTGGGTCCAATAAGCCTTAAAGAGACCAAATCCAGGGCTTCGCTTCGTGAAAAGGCAACCGAGGCTCGCCCAGGGTCCCACAGCTAGTTAATGGCAGAAGCCAAGAGTAAAGACAGCGTCTTGAGGCCTCCTCCCGCAGACTATTTTTACGACTCCGAGCATCCTCTCCTGTTCCTCGGAGCATTGATTTTTTTCCGGGGTGGGGGTGGGGGGTGCAAGGGGCGTAAGGTTTGGTTTGGTTTTATGTTGGCATAAGGACCATTTCCAGGGAAGCCAAGTTCCCACATGGAGCTCCTCATCATCGGGAGGGAGCACTGGTACGGAGGGGGACCCGGAGGCCTCAGGGAGCACCGTGGAGGGGATGGAGAGGGTGGGAGCTGGTGCAGGGGCTGCGCGGGCGGGGCGGGGGGGGGGAGCACAGGGAGCGGGAGCGCTGCAGTCAATGCAGGGCTGGAAACAAAGCAGTGGTATTGATTTGAAAAGGCAGCTCACTGAGGTCGCCGCTGCCAGCCTGGCTCTTCCTGGGCGGCTCTCCTCTCTCCTCTCTCCTGTCGGCCACCCTCAGAGGCTCAGAACCATCTACTCTGTATGCAGGGGGTGCCTCGCAGAGACTCGGGACCAGATGGGATGTGTTCACCTGACAGGATGAGAGAGAAGAGAGAAAGGGAGGGAAGAGAGAATATGAGAATAGCAGAGGATGGATCCCCCTTCTCGGATGAATATAACAAAGTGAACCAGGGGAAGAGTCTGGGGGGGGGCAGCTGCTTCTCTAGGACGGAGGACCGTGGGGGAGGACGAAGGAGCGTGCGACCTCCCCACCCCCAGGGCTCGGTGTTGAAGCAAACGTTCCTGCTCCCGGACCAGCACCCTCATCCCACCCCCGCCAAAGCCTTGCAGGGAAATAGGTGCTCAATAAATGTCTGATGAGCAAATCCACAGCCTCTCCTATTGATTTCATCACATTAGTCGTGAGGGACTTGTGTGAATCACCACTGCTTCGGGGGATGGGAACTCGGGAGTCCAGGCCGGAGCGAGTTTAAGAAGGGATTATGACGACGCAGACGGCTTCCCCATGGGAGTGGGGTCCCCAGTCAGCCCGGTGACCTGACTTCTCAGGCCAGATCCCTCTAGGACATCCCCTCATTTCCCAGCATCAGCAAAGGGTCTCTCCCCCACCCCTGACCTGTGAAGGTCAAAGGCAACGCATCCCGCATCCCAGGGCCAGCATCCCTGGGTTTGTGACCTTGGACTTAAGGATCAAGTCCGAATATCTGAATTAAACTCCTAAGCCTCTCCCTTAACTAGGAGGTTCCCTAACCTTGTTTTTGTGTTCTTTTTCTTTTTTTTTTTTTTTAAGATTTTCTTTATTTATTTGAGAGCAAGCACGCAGAGGGAGAGGGAGAAGCAGGCTCCCCGAGGAGCAGGGAGCTCGATGAGGGGCTCGATCCCAGGACCCCGGGATCACGCCCTGAGCTGAGGGCAGAGGCTCCACCCCTGAGCCACCCAGGGGTCCCCATTTTCTCTGTTTTTCCCCCACCTCAGCCTTCTGTCCTCCAGGAGCCTTTCTGACTGCATCACCCCGTTCTCAAATCCTGTAGCTTGGACGGGATGTCACTGTTCTTTGTCCTTTAGAACACATGCCGCCGTCCCACAGTTCCTTAATAGCACCCCGCAGTGGGAAGTGTTTGAACCCAGGAGGCCTGGGTTCCAATCCTGACTATCCCCCCCTCCCTATGTGCCCTTGGCAAGGTGACTCCTCTTTCTGAGACTCAATTTCTACCACTTTTGAGACAAGGACACGTGGCCTTGCTAAGGGAAGAGTATCGGGGCGCAGGTGCGGCTCTCCGGGGCGATCACGCCAACCGTGAGGCTCTGATTCGTTGCTGGCGTTCAGGTTCTGGTCTGGTCTCGCCTCCGCAGTGGAACCTGCTTGTCCTGGACCTCAGCTAAGCTTCGGTCATTTACGACGGGCCAGGCACTGGCTAAATGCCTTCCCTGTACTTGCAGGCCGCGTCTCCCCTGAGCTCCTAGCCCCATCCGGGAAAACAACACCCACCGGGGCCGCTGTCCCCTCGTGGCCGCTCCCTGGCCATGGCTCTTTGGTTTTGCCGTCACTTCCAGTTTCTGGAGTTCAGTGGCCGCTTCAGAAATGGGAAAGACTGGACTAGAAGGAAGCTTCCAGCTCAGAATAGGAGGAAGGAAGGAAGGAGGGAAGGAAGGAAGGAAGGAAGAAAGGAAGGAAGGAAGGAAGGAAGGAAGGAAGGAAGGAAGGAAGGAGAGGAAGGGAAGGAGGGAGGGAGGGAGGGAGGGAGGGAGGAAGGGAAAGAGGAAGGAAGGAAGGATGGAAGGAAGGGAAAGAGGGAGGGAGGAAAAGTGGAAGGAAGGGGGAGGGGAGGGAGGGAAGAAGGAAGAGGGGGAAAGGAGGGGAAGGAGGGAAGGAGAGAGGAAAGAGGAAGGAAGGACAAAGAGGGGAGTGAGGGAGGAAGGAAAAGGAAGGGAGGAGGGAAGGAAGAAGAAATTAGGGAGGAAGGAAGAAGGGGGTGGGGCATAAAGGAAACAAGCTTCTCTTCCCACGGGGACAGCGGGTCCCACTCATCTTGTTTTCCTCCAGACCAGGAACAGAAAACCTTTCTTTAAAAGTCCGGGTAGTTGGCGCCTGCCTTTGGCCCAGGGCGCGATCCTGGAGACCCGGGTTCGAATCCCACATCAGGCTCCCGGTGCATGGAGCCTGCTTCTCCCTCCGCCTGTGTCTCTGCCTCTCTCTCTCTCTCTCTCTCTCTGTGACTATCATAAATAAATAAAAAATTAAAAAAAAAAAAAAAAGTCCGGGTAGTACATATTTTCGGTTTTACGGGCCATACTGACCACGTTCCGAGCCCCCAGTGCTGCCGCCGCAGCGGAAGCAACGAGACGGTAAGGGATGGGCACGCTGTGGGGCAAGACAACTTTACTGGCAAAGCAGGTGGGGGGCCGGGCCTGGCCCCCCTCGGACGTCCCCGCACCCCCCACCTTCAGGGTTTCCTCCCAGAAGACGCCCCGGGAGCCGGCCTCCCGCTCCGGATGCGGCCCTAAGGGGGTTTCGTTTATTTATTTAGAATCCGTGCCCCACCTGCCCCCAGACACAGCTAAAGTGATAACAAAGTTAAATAAGATATAAATCAGGACAATTAAAAATAAAAATGGAACAAAGGATGGTTAAAACTGAGCGAAGGAGAGAGGCTACCGGCACCTGGGAAGAGCTAATTGATCTGGATTTAGTTCTGAGGTGCCTGGCAGCTGAAGTAAAGTGAAGTTAATTGGCCCCCAAGGGGCTCAAATCCCCAAGTAGGGTCTCATTAGCATCAACCATCTACCAGGGAACAAAGAGAGGCTGGCGGAGAGGTGGGACCCGTACCCTGGCCGGGTGTAGGGCCAGGAGCCCCCGTCCCCGTCCCCTAGGCCCCCGCCCCCAGGCCAGGCCCAGAAAGGACACCCAGGTCGGGGGCGGCCGCTCGCCCAGAGGGACAGGCTCCGTGACCCACCAACACCGGCTGCGTGGTGGCACTTGCCCTCGCGCCAAGGAAACCCCAGCCCTTGCTGACCTCCCCGAGGGGCAGGTGCAGCGGGAAGCAAGCCTGGGACCGGGAATCCCCAGCGCCCACGAGGGCTAAAGGCCGGCCCCGCCCTTTCCCTTCTGTTCTCAGAGACGAGACAGACAGGCAGGTGAGAACCCGGGCGGAGGGCCCGGAGCGGAGGAAGCCAACGCATCAAGGCCTAAGGATACAGTTCAAAGGTCCTTAAAAGGTCCGCATGGGAGGATGCGCATGGGGTGCTTAACAGGAGCCAGTGCCACCTCCCTTCTAGATGTTTCAAGGCAGGGGCAGCAGGGCCACACACAGTCCCTTTCTGCCTCCTTCTTGGGTACCTCAGCCGGGGTTCCCGCCCTCCGTCCGTCATCCCATCGGGTCTGCTTCTCCCAAGTATTGGGAGGGTCCCCTGCAAGATTCTTAGGATTAGATGCAAGGGCTGGGAAGATGCTACAGACCCTCCAGGCAAGCATTTCAGGAAGCCAGGACTGTCAACGGGCCGGGAGGGACACGGCTGTAAGGGGAGACCCGGATTTCCATAAAGTCACTTTAATTCATATACGGGGGGTGGGGGGGGAGCTCCCCTTTCAACTGTCTCCCCATCTTGATTAAGTTAAGGGGTGAAAGCCTCATTTTACGGCTCCTTTGTATTAGCGTCTCTATAGTGTTTCACAATATGCCTTCTGACACAAAGTGGGCGGCCCCAAAGATTAGAGACGCCAGCAGGAAAGGATCCAGTGAGAACGTATAGGCCGGACGGAAACTAGGAGGTCATCGCACCCAGGGGCGGGGGGGTGTTTTGTTTTTAAAAATTTTATTGATTTATTTGAGAGAGAGACCGAGCCACAGAAGAGGGGCAGAGGGAGGGAGAGAGGGGGAGAGAGAAGCAGCCTCCCCCTGAGCAGGGAGCCCGAGGCAGGACTCGATCCCAGGACCAGGAGGTCAGGACCTGAGCTGAAGGTAGACCCTCAACCAACTGAGCCACGCAGGTGCCCTGCACCGTTTTTGCTTTCATTGCATTATTTAGTGCAAATAAGGCTTTCTGAAAAGGACTTTCTGGCGGTGCTCTGAGAGTCCCTATATAACCGTACGCCTTTCTGTAGGAAGCCCAGTAATTTAAGGAAAGCCAGGAAGTGGCCTAGATGGAAGAAGAGACCTTGTGAGGCAAGCGGGCACCTGAAAGGCCGCATTTCAGGACTATTGATCTAAGCCGATGCCTTTGTTTCAGGGACAGAGCAACACAGACAACGCAAAGGCCAAGGGCCTGCACCAGGTCTCCTGTAAGAAGCGGGGGTCCCGGCCAGATGGGTCTCACTCTGCACCCCCAGCTGCAGCTCCCCCACCGACCCGGGCGACACCGTCTCCCTTGCCTACCCGTCCACCTGTGTGTCCACACACGGGGGCTCTGCGGCGTCTGCACGCGGCCTGCAGCTGGACCCAGAGTTCCCATCCTCAGCCCCCGAGACACGTCCACGCGGGAGACCCACAGGCTCCCCTCTGTGACACACGACCCCCGTGGTCTGTGAGCAAAATTAACCCCACGGCGCCTGCCGGGGCCCGAGATGGCCTCCGTCCCGATTCCCAGGCCGCGGCTCCTCCGAGGGCACCGCCCGCACTGCCCTCGGCCCAGGCTGGAAAATCTGCACCCAGCGACGGGCAAGCAGCCTCCGCCCAAGGTTCAGGAAGGAGACTTCTTCCGCTCAAATCCTGGGTGCTCCACTAACTGCGTGACCTTGGCCAGCCGCTTGATTTCTCCTTGCCTCAGTTTACCTATCTGTACAAGAAAAATTAGCAGAACACCCGAGGCTGTTGCCTGGATCAGACCAATCAGGGCCCCACAGCAGCGGGCAGGGGGCTGGGAGCAAGGCCGTGCACACTGAATGCTCCCCAGGAGCCGTAGGGCGCGGGGTCCGGCCGAGCGTCCCCAGGCCACCTGCACGACCTACGTGTGGGCTGTGGCGCTGTGACCCGGTCGAGAGCCACCAGGTGCGACGGGAGAGGGCCCTGCAGCCGTCCAGAGCGCAGGTGCACAGCGATGGCCGCGCCACCCCCGGGGAACGAGATATGGAGTCAGCCAAGGGTGAATTCTAGAAGAACATCCGATTAAAAACACATCAGTAGGACAAAGCTGGCTACACGGGTCGCGTTCTTCACGACAACAGCCCTGAACTTGACAACTGCTGCGCTCCCTGCCGGCACCGCGCAGCCTGCCCGCCTGCGAGCGGTTCCCACGCCGGCTGCATTTACGTGGACCTGCGCAGCCGTGGCTCTTCCCAGGCCTTTCCTCCTCCTGCATGGCACCCTGGTTGAAAGCCAGCCCCGCCCCTTAAAACCTGCAAGCCCATCTTTCTTTCTTTCTTTTTTTTTTTTTTCAATTTTACTTATTTATCCATGAGAGACGCAGAGAGGCAGAGACACAGGCAGAGGGAGAAGCAGGGTCCGTGCAGGGAGCCCGACGCGGGACTCGATCCCGGGACCCCGGGGTCACGCCCTGGGCCGGAGGCCAACGAGGCCCATCCTTCTCCATCTAACACACGCTCCTGGGCTCCTGGTTGTTCCTCATCTGCATCTCTGCAGGGGCTTCCCGACGGGGTCAGCGAGTCCTCGCTCCTCCCTGGGTCCCGAGAAGCCAGGGATCCAGCAGGCACTGAGACCTGAGAGGCTGCGGCCTGGCCGCGTGTCCATCCCCGGCGCCCGCGCTCCCCGCCGCCCCGGGCCTTCCGGTGGAGCGACCTACCCGTCCTCAGCAGTCCGTGAGGTTCAGACCCCCACGAGGTTGCCTCGCCGTCCCCACGGCTAGAAATGCTCTTCCTGGACGTGTGCTCCTGCCGGGCCCTTCCTGGACCCTTCCTGGGCCAGCGGCGCCCACCTGGGGCTGCCCTGCCTCCAGCGCAGCGCACCTGCCCGCAGCAGCAGCAGCAGCAGCAGCAGCAGCAGCGGGTCTTCCCTGCTGAGCGGCCGGGGCACGTGGGGACGGGGCAGGTGGACAGAAGTCAACACGGGGGTGGGGGGTGCGGTTCCCCAGGAGCCCCCTGCTCTTCCCTTCTCTCCTCGCACAGCTTAGGCAACATCCCTGCGTCCGCTCTCCCATGGCTAAAATGTGGATGATAAGCGTCTTCTCTACCTCAGAGGGTGGCAGGGAGAAGTTTTTGAGACACTGCCTACAAATTTCACTATGCCTTGCACAGAGTAGGAGCTCAATAAATATGAACTATTATTTGGGGCAGCCCCCGTGGCGCAGCGGTTTAGCGCCGCCTGCAGCCTGGGGTGTGATCCTGGAGACCCGGGATCGAGTCCCACGTTGGGCTCCCTGCATGGAGCCTGCTTCTCCCTCTGCCTGTGTCTCTGCCTCTCTCTGTGTCTATGAATAAATAAATAAAATATAAAAAAAAACTATTATTTGAAATATATATATATATATATATATCTCCTAGCACTCTCCATACTCTACTTGCTTAATGTTATTAATCTTTATCCTGAATGAAACGTAAAGGCCGTACGGTCTGTTCACTTTTAAATCATCAGCACTTAGCACACAGTAGGTGCTTAACACGCTTACCCCCTGACTACACTCCTCCAGAGCACGAATACACCCACTTCTTCATGTTAACCAGGGCCTCTAACACAAAGAAGCGCCTTCCCAGGCCTGCTCGTCCAGTGAACAGAGCAGCACATCAGTCGGCTGCTTTTCCTTCCAAATGCTCTGGTTAAAAGGCTTACCGTTCATTTGGGGAATATAAATAATAGTAAAAGGGAATAGAGGGGAAGGGAGAAAAAATGGGTAGGAAATATCAGAAAGGGAGACAGAACATGAAGACTCCTAACTCTGGGAAACGAACTAGGGGTGGTGGAAGGGGAGGAGGGCGGGGGGTGGGGGTGACTGGGTGACCGGCACTGAGGGGGGCACTTGACGGGATGAGCACTGGGTGTTATTCTGTATGTTGGCAAATTGAGCACCAATAAAAAATAAATTTATTATTAAAAAAAAACGAAAAAAAAAAAAAGGCTTACCTGATGCCCGGTGCTGAGTTTCTGAACCCACCTCCCCCTCCTGGTTTCCGGCATTCTGCCTCAAAAGCCGGAACCACCCAACGTCCCATTGTGCAAAGGCCTTTGTTTTGCTAAGAGGGGCACTGGGTCAGCTTCTCCCCTGCTCACCCCTGGTTTAACCTCACCTCTGCTGTGGCTTACCGAGCCCCCCAAACACAGACACGGGGCCTCAGGTCCTCCTCTCCACCCCACCCGACCAGCCTCCTCCCACCACCTTAACATTCCAGCATTTATTTCTTCTCTGCACGAAAATAAACAAAGGGCCTTGTTGACAAACTTCCGAAAACCAGCAAGAATCCATGCAATGTGCCGGATGCAGGTATTTCTAGAAGCCAACCTGATCTCCGGCAGCGAGCGAAACCCAGCCGGGCTGAGGAAGCCACCACCTGTGTCATGGAGCATCCACACCGCGTGTGCACACGCTCACACGCACACACGCACCTGACTCAGCTGGTTCGCGCAGCCGCCCTGTCCACGGAGCCACGTTACTGCACCTAAGAACAGTTCCAGACCCTGAACCACATCGTCCCAACTTGAGTTCCGTTAATTCCATCTTGGGCGTCAGCTCTGTCTTTCCATCAACTCCCTATGACAAGGAGGCCTTCATCACGGGGGTGACTGTCTGGGGAGAGAATTCGCTTTCCGGGCATCTCTAGGAAAATCAACGCCAACGTCCCACCGGTTGCAATAGTTTCAATGCCTCCCGCCCTAAAGGAAAAGAACCGTCTTACTAACGATGCAAAGGACTTTCCAGAAAGAGGAAACCAGATCTTTTCCATCGGCTATACTTCACCTTTCCAGCCATCCACCGCCCTGCCTGCTTCATAGCAACGCCCTACGCCGCCTCGGGGAGGCTTTTTCAACTTCTACATCTTAGGAACAGCAGCTTCTGCTAAAGTCTCGGGGACGGCTGCTCAGTTCTGAATCTGGTTTTATACAAGGACGTTAAGGGACTCCTTAAGGTTCACCAGCAAGTGGTGCAGCAGGAACCTGCACCTTGGTCTCCTGACCCAAGTCCACCTGGGCTCCCTACTCCCTCATTCCTGCTACAGGAGCCTTAATGATGACAGTGAACATCCACCGGCCCCTTCCTGGGTGAAAAGTCTACCTTGATAAACTCCTGTGATCCAGGGGACTCTAGGAGCTAATCTTCTACCCACTTCACCGGTGGGGAGATGGGAGAACACCTAAGTCGCTGCCTGCTGTGGAGGAGCCGGGCTCCCAGCCGCCCAGGCACGCCCGTCAGCCCCTAAGTGCTGAGCTTCCTCGGCGCGGAAGCGGGGTTGCAGGCTGTGCTCTCCACTGAAATTCATTTAAACTCTTGTGCTCCTTCACTACACCCGCAGCCCTGCACACAGAAAATGCCCTCGATGCATTTTTAATTGCCTAGAGGTTCACTGAACTTATTACCCATTTAGTGATGACCTACTACGGGCCGGACCCGAGCAAGATGTTAGAGGATGACGACATGCACAAAGATAGGATCACTGAGTTTTGAGGTCAAACGTGGACCGAGAGAGAGACTGTTCTGTGTGGGGAATAGCGTCAACATCGGCCCTTCAGAGTACATGGCCACATCAATTTTTTAAGACCAATTTTTTGGATCCACATGAAGTGTTCTTGCTCTTGGAAAGGGCATTGAACGATACAGAAATTGGAATTACCATGACCAGAATTTCGTAAGGGAAAGTACTTTTTAACCAGAAACATAAAATAGAGAGGACATAATCTTAAAATAAAAGATTGCCCTTCACATCTAGACATCAAATTTTAGACCAGCATTTGAGAGCCATCAATTTACAAGACTTGGACAAAGGAGAATGGCATCGAAAGGCACAGCCATGAAAGGAAAGCTCGACGTGCAGAGGCTATCGCAACAGAAGGAGGTGGAATGGAGGTGGGCGGGCATCGGCCTTCACAAATGGAGAAAGAGGCTAAACATCTCAGAGACATTTCAGACCATGGAGTTCTTGCTTCTATGGCTCTTCCTTCAAGGATTTTTTTTTTAATGCTATAAAACATGAAATTACAGAAGCACAAAAAATATAGTGTTTCACTTTGGGGTTCTATCTCTGGTGGGTTGCCGCGGAAGGCAGCCTCCACGATGTTACTTTAGGTATCTCCTAAGAACCCACTAGAGTCCACGTGAAGGACATTAACAGAGGCCAGAGGGGCCCAATTTCCTCCCAAATTCCCATCTTCTCCCCTCGGGGCACCAGGAAGTTGCCCACGTAGACTCTCTTCCTTACCCAAGATGTGTCCCTGAAAAGGCTGAAAAATATGCTTAGCATTCTATCACCGAAGACCTCTTTTTTAGAGTTCCAAGGAATATTCTTGCCCTCAGGAGTAACCACAATTTGTTCCTTGCTCAGCCTCTCACTCTTTCCCAGAACTAACCAGATATTCCTAAAATGCCATTCTAGATAGTGAGGAGATTAAGCGCAGACTCGATGGGCACACTGACCAGGCTCTGGCTCCCGCTGTGGGGCTCACGCTCTAGCCAGCCTTGTTATTGGGTCTGTGGGTTTTCTGGGACCAATGTCAATGTGAAGGGCAGGTGGGGGTTGGAGTTCCCACAGCAACAGCAGACAATTCTCCAGATACTAGCTGGGTGTCCTATAATCCAACTCAATTCTTTTTTTTTTTTTTTTTTTTTTTTTGAGATGGGAGTTGGGGCAGAGACAGAGGGAAAGAGAGAATCTTAAGCAGGCTCCACACCCATCATGGAGCCTGACAAGGGGCTCGATCTCATAACCCTGAGATCATGACCTGAGCTGAAATCAGAGTGCAGAGCTTAGCCTCCAGAGCCACCCAGGTGCCCCAATTCAACTCAAGTCTGACGCTACCCCCCAACAGGCTTAGGGTTGAGTCCTGTAAGACTGCTCCTCCTCCATTTCATTTCAGATGCTGGTCCCAAGTCCAGGTTGTTACCTGTGCTTCTAACTGACCAGCTACAGGCTGGATGTTCCAACAACTTGCTCCAGTTCAGGACGCCAATCCCAAACCCAGGTTGCTACCTGTACATCTGACCAACTAGCGGTAGTTCGGACATCCCCACTGGCCCCTTCTTGGATTCAACTGAATTTGCTAGAATGGCTTCCAGAACCCACGAAACTCACTTACTCATTAGTCCATGGGTGTATTATAAAGTCCATGGGTATAAAGTAGCTGATTCTGCAACTTAGAATCAGCCGGATGGAAGAGAGGCATAGGGCGGGCATGGAGGAAGGGCAGGGAGCCTCCAACCACCCCCCCACACACACCCCAGGTGCACCACTCTGCCAGCACCTCCACATAGTCACCAACCCAGAAGCTCTCCTGACTCTCTCCCTCTGGGTTTTTACTTCATCACACAGGCACGACTGATTCTATGAGCCATCGGTGAGGGATTCAAGTTCCAGGCCCTCTCCCTTCCCTCGAGGTTGAGGAGTTGGGCTGAAGGTTCCAGCCTCCAATCACATGGTTGGGTCTCCTTGGCAACCAGCTCCTATCCTTAGGTGACATCCAAAAGCCACCTCATTGACATAATGAAAGACGCTTCCATTGCTTTTTTTCACTTAGGAAATTCCAAGGACGACGGCCAAAAATATATTTCTTATCATTCGTTACGACATTACATTGGACTGACCACTTCCTTGATTACATCTATCAATGGCTCCCTCCTACCTCCACAGGTCCACTCCTGGCTAGTGCCACTGTATCCCACTGTTCACCGTGTCTCACTCTCCACGCCTCTTGCCAGCATCCCGGCCTTCGCTTTCTAGATCGCCTGCACACGCTTCTCGCCTGCCCCAATGCGTTTGACCCCGTGTTACTTTTTTCCCAAGCCAATCCCTCTGCCAAGAAGGCTTCCTCTACCCTATTCCCACTCCTAACCTAATAAACCCCTACTCCTTAACATTCAGTTCAAGATCATCCCCTCCTTGAAGAATCCCCTGGTGCCCTCAGGAAGTGGAAACCTCAGCCTGTTTGTGATTTTACGGCAACATTTATTACGCTACCCCACGTGTGGGCTTTTGAAGGGTACGTGTGGACCTGGCCTTATTCCTGTTAGGATCACCCACCCCAAAGCAGGACCTGGTGCATAGCCTCCATCCACGAAACGTCCCATAAATAAATAAACAAAAGGATGAACAACCAAAACGAAATAACACATGGAAAGCTTGAGTGAACATGCTTAGCCCGAGTGAAGCACTTCACAATTCTAGAGCACGTGGGCTTTAACCGAACCATTTGATCCTGGGGCTTTCCCAGCAAATCCAGGCTCGGAGCGTCTGAGTGACTTGCCAGGTTAAAACGTGACAAGGTAAGGACGTGAATTCAAGTCTCCCAACGCCAAGTCCAGTCCCCCTTCCACACCAAACGCTGTCATTATTAAGAACTAACGATTTACAAAAAAGAACTAATGATAGTTTGTCCGAAAAACCCCAGTGGAGGATCTAGCTTAGAAGAGGGCACAGTCCCAAAGACCGGAACGGATGATCCTTTACGAGGAGGGTCGGCACCCTCCTCGCTGCGGGCCGGGAGCACCGCGGGCCGGCGGGCGCTTGGGAGAACCGGTCCTTTAGGGAAATGACCACCGGGAAGATGCTGGAAACAGGTTTTGCCAAGTTCCCTGATTTCGCCGACGACCAACCCCGTTTCCTGCACCGCATTCCTCGCTACAACCGAAGTTTCAGCCCTTGGAGAGAAGCCGAGAGGTTTCTGCAAATGTTTTCTCTTCAACAGATGGAGCAGAAACCGAGAAGCGTTACGAGGAAGATGGATCGGTGCGTCACATTTGCAACAATAAAAATACAGCAACGGTTAAAAGCAGTCGCAATTAAACAGAAGTGGAAACCCAGGGTTAGCCTAAATCTTTTTTTTAATTAAAAGTGAGGGAGGATTTCAAGGTTCTATTTCAGCCCCTCGGAGCGTCGAGGCAGCGAATCCGGAATGTTTATGTGGCTGGGCTGGGTGTCGGGGTGTCGGATGGCTTGAGATTTACGGGTCCAGGTCAGAGCCTGAGCAAACCCCGCAGAGTGGGAAACCGTGAGGACAGGCGCGGGGGATGGAAATCACACGCGCAGGAAAACCCGGGTTCAAATCCCAGCTCTGTCCCTGGTGACTGCAAGCGGATCACGTAACCCTGAGTGTCAGTCTTGTCATCTGCAAAACAGGGAGGCCGGGCCTGCCTCGGGGACTCCCTGCAGGCTCTGGGTGAAATAATGGGGGCGGAACACGGGAGAAGTCATCCTCGGCAGGTTTTTACTCACCCTGCACCCGCCACAGCCACCACAAAGGTTACCCCAAGTTACCCCAACTTTCTGTATCACAGACACCTCTGGCATTCGCCTCTTCTTCACTCGGGCCTGCTTTAGTATCTAGATGAGCACTTCACCAACTCTGGTCTCAGGACACCTGACATGGGCACATCTGGACGCTTTTCAAAAGATTTTGAAAAAAAAAAAAGCTCTCGGGGTTAATAACTTACGGAAAAGGATCCGTGCAAAGCACATAGCCATGTCAGCACCTCCACCCCCTGCCTCTGGGATCCTCTCCCCCTACAGCTCACACAATCCACACGCCCCTCGCCCCCAGTACCGGCTACACAGATGTACCTTGCTGGATGATTATGGCTTTAGCTGGTACAGACATATGTGCTACAAACACACGCATATATCTACACATCCATGCATTTTAAGAAATGCATGTGAGGAAGAAGAACGCACGCATCCCCACAGGTCCATGAGCACGTGGGTGTGTGCACGCGCACACATGCACACACACACACACACACGCTGCTATACTCACGCGCCAGTACGCTCGGGCCAAAGACATGTAAACAAAGTCTTTAATATAAAAAACTCCATTTCAAATACCAGTCCTGATCGCTTCAATTCTAAGAGCCTTAGTTGACACATCTTCAAAATCGAAACTGTAATATCTACAATAACTACTTGATACTTGTAAAATCAAATATGTTACCACCCGTGGAAGGCCTCATTCCATTGTCAGAAACATTGTAGGTGCTCAATAAATGTATGTCAAGAGCCCCAGAATCGTTTGTCTATCTCACCTGTTCGAAAAACATTCATCTCCACACAAGGTTATCCCATCTGAAGGCAGCGAGGAAGGAACCCATGAGTACATCCAAATACAGTCATAGGCTCGTGTGAAAACGATCCAGACTCAGGATTCAGGAGAGCAGCACACGTGCACCTGCGTGCATGAGTATGCACACGCGCCTGCTCATGGACACGCGTGCACACACACAGCTCCCGTGCCATAGAGCCAGGAGCTCTGCACACCCTACCCCCCTTTCATCCAGGTTCTCCCTGCACCTGTCGAAACACGCGGCTGGATCTGAGGTCCTGTGGGACGATCTGGAGGGCACAATCCCTACACACGAAACGGATGCCAGGTCTTAAACAAACAAACAAGACAAAACAAAAGACTTGGCGATATAAGCCAAGACTTCAGACACAACACAGGCAAGGGCACAGACGAACAATGGTTTACCATGTGTTTACAGGAGGAGGGCCTGAGAGGAAAGACGGTCAGACTGGACGCCTGAGAGGAGAGGCCTAGCGTGCAAAAGACTTTTCTAGAAAGCTCACAGACATCATACGGGAACCCCCATAGCCCCTACCCTCCTGAAGTTTACAGTCCCCAACAAGAAGGCCAGCATTTAGGGGGCTATTTTCTAAAATGGCCCCATGGCTACGTTTGGCCCACATGAAGCATTACAGCAGGGGATGGTCAGGGAGCATGAACGAACGCGTGATTTCCTCTTTCGCTTTGAGCTTTCCATTAAGTGTTCAGTTTAGGTGTCAATAAGGCCAACGGTCACCCCACCAAAAACCTGCACAATGTTCAGAAACCCCACTTGTCTCCACCAGCAGCGGTCACCGACGGTCTATATGTTGGCACTGACTGGACTAGATATTCATCATTAGTGTCATTAAGCTTTAGAGCTCCTTTACGGCCACCTTTCCCCTGTACAAAGTTTCTTAAAAATGTTTGTATTTTTAATGCTATGTTAGTATTTTCCGTGAATTGGGAAGCAGGGTGGACCCGATAACCATAAAACGCCATTCTCTTCTAAAAGACTCTAATTTCATGATTCTATGATTTTTAAGATGTGGTGGTACCAAGAGTTGATTTTTATATCCCATGAATATTACATTCTATGAGTCTATGAGATTTTTGACACTAGTTTTTATTATTCTAAGATTCTCTGATTCTAAGGCTTGATAGATCCTAAAATTCTACAGCTATGACTCCGAGATGCCGATATTATAAGATTCTGACATTTGAGCTTACAACTCCAAGCCACCATTACGTACAAATGTGATTATCAGACTCTTCCCCACGAGACAGACGGAACCTAAGCCAGAGTCAAGGCAGCCGTACTCGGGTGTGGAAGGTGGGGTGGTTGTGCACAGAGAGAAAAATGCTCACCTAAGACCAGAGCTCCTAAGACAGACGCATCTCACGGCTCTCCAAACACCTCCCTTGGCTCAGGGTCCCTTCCAGACCCCATCCTACGGCCTGCCCAGAGATGAGAATATTTGCTGCTGGAACACAGGTGATGCAGAGGCAAGGCTCAGCTGTTTCTTGCCATTTTATCCCCCAGCCTCTAGCACAAGGCCCGAACACAGAGGTTCTCAATAAACACGCACTACTGCATCCACCTCAATAAATATCACGTGCTCTTGGATTCACCTCCTTTTCCTCCTCTTCCTCCTGCTTGTCTTTCTCCATCACCTCTTACCCAGGGTGTTGGAACCTCCACGCCCGTGAATCACACAATCCTCGCAGGAACCCAGTGGTGGATGGGTTATCATCCCCCTTCGACCGACGACGAGCCTAAGGCCCAGAACGACTTTCCAAAGGCCACACAACTAAAGTGAAAGAGAAGGGATCAAACCCAAATTGTCTGTTCTGAGCTCAGTCCTCTTCCTTTATTCCATGCTGCCTTCTAAATGAACGTTCTTAGCGATAATTTAAAAATAACCAGAAAACCGCTACCCAGACAAAGAGCCTCCACTTCCCGTTCCTGACTTTAACTCTGAATTCATTTTCTCAAATCCACACCAATTTTTATCTCGGGATTTCCAATAATCGAGGACCTACCACACCCAACTGTTCGTTTCATTCTTGAGCCTTTTTTTTCCCCTCCTCTTGAGAGGGCTGTACATGGCATGTGTTTATTTTTCAATTAAAGCAAATTAAACTTAATTTTGTTTTGAGACTTTATTATTATTTTTTTTTTTTTTAGAATTTCACAGCCCACGGTGAGATAATTGAGATCCCGCTGTTTCTGGAAGCACTATTTAGAGAGCAGGACTAGAACTGGCACAACCTTGGAGGAAGCCATCCTTAATCCCTCCCTCCCCTTCGCCACCCGCCACGGTCACCTCGCCAATCTGTCCAATTCCTTGCCACTGTCCTGCCCCAGAAGGTCACGCATGTGTCATCCGAACCACAACCTGCCAAAGGGCCACCGACCCCGTCTCCCCTCCTCTCACCCTTCTTGTCTTAATCCCAGATCTGGTCATGTCAATCCTTCTCTTAAGAGTCATTGACAATTTTCTAAACACATATTATTTAATATGAGTTCCAAGGCTTTCTACGTTCCGTCCCCACGTTATTTCACCAGCATCGCCCTGAGCATGTTCTCCAGTCACACTGAACTCCGTCCTCTCCCACTGTCCCCTTGGAATGTCCTTTTCCCATCTACCCAACTGGCTATCCGACCTCGACGGCTCATGCAGACAGACCTCCCCTCCATCTCCGGACATGCTGCCTATGTTCTAATTTCAGCAGCAGCTACTCTCTATTATCTCAGTTTGCACATCTGTTTCCTCATCAAACTGGCAGAGCTTTAGATCAGGAAAATGTCCTATTCATCACAGATGGTCCAGAATCTGGAATATAGTAACTCCTCAAAAAGAAATATGTTTTTTGGGGAAAAAAAAAAGAATGAGAAGAAAGCAGGAATAAACCAAAAGAGAGATAGAGGAGAATAAGGAGGGAGAGAAAAATAAGGCAAGAAGTTAAGACAATAAAGGTAGAAGGAGAGAGAGGGATGGAGGAAGGAGGGAGGGAGGTAGTAAGGAAGGTAAAACATTAAATCTGGGAAACTACCCTTCCTATTGTTCTTTATAATAATTTTCTTCATATGACCATCATGCTTGAAATAACAGAGGCCATCAGAATTGCTTATAAAACATTTTTCCTTATGCATAATATTCTGATTTTTCAATGGGAGGCATAGTTGTCGGGTGTACAGTCTCCTAAACTAAGCTGTATAGAATTATTAGTAAGAGTTAAGTGAAAAATATAGAAAATTGAAATGTTGTGGTCAAAGAACTTTGAGAAAGCTTGAATCAGCTTGAAGATCTCCCCCTATCAAAGAACTTTGCTGGAAACTTGAATTTGCTTATACGTAACCTGATTTCCAAGAAGAGGGTAGATCATGAAGCGTCTCCCAAAGTTACTGGATCACGCTACACAAAAACTCCTTGGGGGGGGGGGGGGAACAACTCCCTGGAGTTTTTGAAGAACTAGGCCACCATGGGATAGGATATGATAATGCTCTGCCGATGGAAGGACGGCTGTCTGGAGGTCAGGGATCGGGGTCCTGGGTTAGCATCCCTACTAATAAAGACTGTGGCCTTTGTCACATGCCGTGACACTCCCCCCAGTGGAGTCTTCGCTTCCTTATCTGAAGAAAGAGGTAGGTTGGACATAATGGATCGTAAGGTGTCTTCTGGCTCCATTCTAACGGTCCTGTGATGAAGAGGAGACACGGGCGTGGTGTCATGTCTTTGTGTCTACCATCTGCTCTCCCCAGAAGGTCCCCGTTCCACGCCCAGGCCCCTCTCTCCAATGACACCGCCCCTCCCGAGCCCTTCCTGGGCAACGCGCAGTAACACGCTTTCACTCCCAGGGCTTCCTAGGGAAACATTCCATCTCTACAAGAGGCTGCCTTGAGTATAACTCATACTCTCCTTAATTCATTTAATCTGTTGATGGCGATTCTATAGGTCATACGTTGTGACTACAAAGGTGGCTAAGGCGCAGTCTCACATACGCCTTCTGTTCCTTCGGAGCCCTGGGGCATATGTCACAGTCCGAGACGGTCTCCCGAAGAGCTCGTACAATGACTTAATCTAGGACAGAATCTGTCATTTGTAAGTCCACTTTAGAGTCCATTTAACGTTTCAGCCAGTAATGTCAAGTCATTTTTTTTAGAGCCTTGGAACTCCTTATTCAACTCCTACACAAAAAAGTAATAAAGCAAAGCAGACAAAGCGGCTGCTCTGGCGCAGACGGCATGGTGGCCAGTGTCACCTGCTCAGCGCCTCCTATGCCCGCGGTGGACCTCCTTACCCAAAATTAAAAACGAAGATGGGGTCGGAATGAAAGTCTTCTGATTCCAAGGTGGTAGCCTTGGATCACGCAGCACAAAATGTGTTCAGGTTTGTGAAGAAGGAGCTTTAGAGAGTGTTTGGGAAGAAGGATGCTTTCCAAGTCATGGTACGCAAAGTACAGACGCGTGAAATGGTTCTGGGGGATACAGATTCTTGTCAGGGCGCAAGAGCCACTTTAACATGTATTAGAAAGTATAAGTCATTGACCTAATCGTTGGTTTTTATGAGTAGCACTGCTCAGGCCAAGGCCAGACAAAAGAAAAAAGAAAAAAAAAAAAGAAAAAATGAAGTCCTTTTAAATGTGATTTAGGACAAGTGACTTAGAAATTTAGCAAACTCTGCATTAAAGCATGCGCCCCTGCTCCTTTTCCTACCAAGAACCGCTCACTGAGCCCCCACTCCTGCTACTTAAAGTGCTCATTACCCACAGAACGCCCATTCACCAAAGAAATATTAGGCGATGCAGGTTACATATAAAAGACCGAAATTCACTCAAAATCTATCACCCAAAGATGACCACTCAACTATCCGGGTGCATCTGATAAAAGTGGCACACCTCACCCGATATATATCCTACCTTGTCTATTTTTTTTAACTTACTTAGTTCCCCCCAAAAATACACCCGTGCCGATAAACATCATCGCCAGGGCCGCCTACTGAGTCCTTTCCACGCGTGGAGTTCCCTTCTCAGAGCGAAGCCAGCAGGGAGGTATTGCTGTGAGCCCCAGTTCACAGATCACGTCCGTGGCCTTCGCCCCACTTTCTAACTGAAAAATGTGCTCCTCCTCCACATCCTCGGCGACCGTAGCTATCCCGTGACACTTTGTTCTGTGGTTTCTTTTTTTCTTTTATCCCAAACACTCTCTGAAGCTCCTTCTTCACAAACCTGCGCACATATAACTAATTTACTTCTCAGAACAGGGTATTTCTTAAAATGGAAGGATCTAGGGGCCCCCGGGTAGCTCAGTGGGTTAGGAGTCTGCCTCCAGCTCAGGTCATGATCCCAGGGTCCCGGGGTGAGTCCCATATTGTGCTCTCTGCTCCGCCGGGGAGCCTGCTTCTCCCTCCAGCCCTCCCCCTCCCCCTCCCCCCAACCCCTGCTCTAGCTCTCTCTCTTTCATGCTGTCTCTCAAATAAATAAAATCTTAAAAAAAAATACATTGAAAATGGAAGGATTTGTACCTTTGTTTTGAAAAATAGGATCAGAGGCAGAGACTATGGTTGTAATAGGGATAGAAATCGTGATCTAGGCCCTGCTCCCTCTCGGGGCACCTCCTCCCCCTCCCTGCCCCTTGGTCACCTCCGTGCAGATGGTCGTCTTACTGTTCATGCAGCTCACCAGGCCCAGTCCCACCTCAGTGACTGTATTCTTCTGCCCTATTCTTGCTAGAATGTTCTCTGCCCAGAAGAGCCTGGCTGTCCCCCACCCTCCCTGCAGATCTCCTCTCTGATGCTGCCCTTGCTCACGAGGCGAAACAGCACGGCCTCCCCAGCCAAGCCACCCCTCCGCACCTGACGCATGTACGTTCACTTGTTTGCCTGTTCATAGACTTGACCCCCGAGAGAGGATCCGCCCCGAGAAGGCAGGGGCAAGTCAGCGGAGCCCACAGCCAAGGGACTAGCTGCCACAACAGCGTTCGGCATAAGCACTCAGGGAATGACGTTTATTTGTTTGTTTGAAATGAAAGAACGGGGGATCCCTGGGTGGCGCAGCGGTTTGGCGCCTGCCTTTGGCCCAGGGCGCGATCCTGGAGACCCGGGATCGAATCCCACATCGGGCTCCCGGTGCATGGAGCCTGCTTCTCCCTCTGCCTGTGTCTCTGCCTCTCTCTCTCTCTCTCTCTCTCTCTCTCTCTCTCTCTCTGTGACTATCATAAATAAATAAAAAATACCTTTAAAAAAATGAAATGAAAGAACGAAAGCCACATTTTGTAAAGACATATGCATATGGAATTCTACCAAGGCCACAGGACAGTGTCTTATTCCCTGCCTTCTTTCAACACTGGATGCTGCCATCAAAAAAGAAAAAAAAAAAGCCATTTTGATGATGCCGTACCGTATTGCATTGCTGTGTTCATCTCCGATGGCTAGGGAACCTGAATATTCTAGCTTTTTCTAATAGGGTTGTTGGCCATGTGTTTCCCATTCCGTTTTCAGCCGGAAGGTCCACCCCCAGATCACATTCTGATGGTAGATGATGTTATGACCGTATCTGAGCTTATGTTCCATTAACAGGGAAGGAAAACTCTGCCTCGGACATTTCCCTGTGTGCGTGTTGTTTTTCTGTTAATACCAATATCCCTTTCTTTACACCGTGTCTGTTGTGCGTGTGCCTGCGCGTGGAAGGAGAGAGATGCGATACACACGTCATTTCTCCTGCGGCATCTGGCTGTCAACAATTCATGCCACCTCCATCTTGCCATTTCCTGAGATGCTTTTTAAAAGTGCTCCTGGTTCCAGAGGTGGCTTTGGTGCATCCATTCCCAAGACGAGTCACATCTTGGTTCTTGGCTCTGGCCCAGGGCCAGAAAGCAGCTTTCCTACGACTACGGGTCCTGGTCTGAGCAGCATTTGAACTTCCACAACTTAACGGTACAAATAAACACACGAAGCTAAGGTTTCCTGCTGAGGCATTGTGAAGTTAAATTACTATTTTAAGAGGCTATGAAGTTGGCAGCCAGAAAGCTCTGGAAGAGTGGAAGATATTCACGATGCTGACAGATAAAGAAGGAGAGAAAGCAAAATGCAGGTTATTAAGGAGATTTAAGAAGCCTCCCTCCAGTGGCACCGTTTATAACATCTCCTGGAACACGCAAGATAGATGCCTCGCGTGCTGAGGAGCCTTAGAAGACGGGGATTGAGGGCCGGGCCCGCAGAACGGGGCGAGATTTGCGGCAATGGACCCGGCCCAAGACAGTGGAGACAAAGCAGCAATAATCAACCTTGATTTGGGGAGGCCTGCAAGCCGCCGAGGGCCCGACACCGCCTTAGGCGGGCAGGCGGAGGGATGTCGATGCTCAGTGTGGACGGACACCCGTTGGACACCCACCCCACGCTATCACTCAATTATGTGTCTTGGGGCGAATCCTTCCACCTCGGAGCCGCAAGGTCCTCATCTGGAAAATGGGGAGAATGATTATACTGTTAAGAGCGAGACCGCGGAGCCTGAGCTAAAACACGGTAGGAAACGCCGGCCCTTGGTAAAATAAGTGATACAAGTGAGGGACTGGGGAGCCAGCGGGAGGGGGGTGATCAGCATGGTCCGCACAGGAGCGTGAAGCACGCTGTCAATCATGCTTTCCCGCATGCACCTGCTGAGCAGCCGGCGCACAGCTGAGAAAACCAGACCCAGAGGTGCAGTGACATGGGCCGTCGGGGGGCTGGGTACTAGCAGCAACTCCGATACAGTTTGATGTCAAATGGGGAAAATGGATACGTGAAAAAGAGAGAAGATTGATCTGGACTCTACGGAAGTGGATTTTCAGCTCCGATGGCTGACGGTCCTGTAGCTGGAACTAGCTTCTGACCCGTAGTAATAGAGACAATTAAACAATCTGCCTCGGTCTTTTGGATTTTATATCCATCCCCCCACACCTGTTCCTATGCTCTCAATCTCTCCCCTAAGTGCTGGCACCACCCTGCTGCCTTGGGGGAGGGGGATTGGTGAAAAGGATCGAGCAGGCTCCTGTGCAAGGTGCTGAGAGCCTTGACGCTGGGGATAACCTCTCCTCTCCTCCTGCGGGCCCAGGCAACCTTTAATCTAATGCAACGGGGCGTAGTAATAATAACAAGCGGCCCCAGTGAACGTTCATGCGACGTGCACGGTCTGCCAGCCGTTGCCGGAAGCACTGATATCAGCCCATTGAACCCCCAGCACCTCCACCAGGAGTCGGGAGGGCCCTCCATTTTGCAGATTGGAAAACCGGCCCAGGAACGTGAGGTTAATCTGGCCAAGGTCACGGAGTAGAGAGTGGCGGAGCCGGCATGCACGCTCCAGCACTAACGCTTTCAAGCCCTACACTTTCACGTCGGCCAGAAATAGCCCAAGTCCCCCACGCATCATGGACTCAGTGTGTGGCCTTGGACAGGTGACATCACTGTGCTGTGCCCCGGTTTCTTCAACTCTAGAACAAGGTCATGCCACTCATGCATGAGCTTGCTCAGAACAGTCAACAGGCTACCTACAACAAGGACCTACAAGAAGCACCTATAAGAAGGACCTACAACAGGGACCTATAACAGGGACCTATAACAAGGACTTATAACAAGGATCTATAACAGGGACCTAAAACAAGGACCTATAACAAGGACCTACAACAAGGACCTATAACAGGGACCTCTAACAGGGACCTAAAACAAGGACCTATAACAAGGACCTACAAGAAGGACCTATAACAGGGACCTCTAACAGGGACCTAAAACAAGGACCTATAACAAGGACCTACAAAAAGGACCTATAACAGGGACCTCTAACAGGGACCTAAAACAAGGACCTATAACAAGGACCTATAACAAGGACCTACAACAAGGACCTGGCATAGCACAGAGCATAGAGGACCTGCTGGGCAGCTCCACCTTCCCACCCCAGAAGGGCTTTGTCATCGTGGCAGTTGAGCCATCTCTGACTATTGTGGGTGAAGAACTTTCCAGAATCCCCTCAAATGCCACCCCATGTTCTAAATGCCCAATTGCCACCATCAGGAAGGAGAGGAGAGCGCAGGTAATATTTTCAGGAATCGTTTGTAAGGCTTCACTGGACTCCGAACGACGCTGGCCTGTTCATAAGCATTTAGAATCAAATTCTCTGTGACCCCTCTCAGCCCTCCCCTGCCTCGGCCCTCTCTGGCGATGGCATCTGGTGAGGACGACTTCATCTCAAAGAGTCTCGCCTCCATCATTCGTCTCAGCGGAAAAACCCTATTACCACCCCCTGCCAGGTAATCTATTTTTTGAGCTTTCCCCTACATTCCTAAACACACCAAAGCGCTGATTTTCTTTTTTTAATGGCCCTTCTGCTTTGTGCAGATGTTTTTTAGCGCACCAGCCAAGGCGCTCCGGGGCCCCCCCCATGTGCCCGTGAACTCAGAGCCCATCAAAATCGACAAGAAATGTGGCTTCTCCACCCCCCACAAGCTGAACCGTACTTGCCGAAGGCAGATGCCCCTGGCACGGTTCTCGGGAGGCTCTTCCAGGTTAATCCCGGGGCTTCCACGGCCCCCCAGAATCTCACTCCCTCAGTGATGCTCCTTCTCAGGCGGGGGACGCGGGAGCCCATGCTCCGAAGCGGCCCTCGGCGGCCGCCCTTTGTCCGGGGACCCAGCTGTGACCTCTAACTGCAGGTTGCCCCCAGGATCCACCCGTTCTCCTGGGGGCGCCCCCTGGCTCATTTGCAGGACCTCTGAAGGGCTGGGGGAATTCGAGCTGGGCAACCCCTGGGGGCCAGGGTGGGGTTAGCCCTTACACGGGCTCCAGCTGCTGCGATGGGCCACTACTTGGACGCCTGCCGCTCCAACCTTTGCGTTTGCACAAAAACCACTGCATCGTGCATTTGCGGGCTGCCTTCCGGATCCACCTCCTCACCGGGGTGCGGTGGGGCTACGGGCTCTTAGCTGCCCCGGAGGGGCCCCAGCATCGCGGCAGGCGGCTCTGCACCCTGGGAGAAAAGCTCCCCGCACTGGGAACAAGGCTCGTTCAGAATGATCTATCTGGGGCCGGCGGCGGGGCCTGCACCAGGTTTCTACGTCCATGCGCGTCCTCCACCCGGGAGCGGACAGGCCGCTCACCCCCTTAACCTGCTCACACCGGCCTCGTGCAATCCATGCTCCTGAAGGCTACCTGCAATCTCCCAAACACGGTTCCTTTGAGATACGAGATCCCCCTCGCCCTCATGTGAGAAAAAAGAAATTAATTTCACTTTTCCTCAGCCTCATTATCTTCTTAATTGTCTTCTTGGCCCCCTCAGTAGCAAGGACTGTCTACGGATTTCTAGGCAGCCTTTTTAGGCTACTGCGTTCCAGGAGGACAGTGGGCTTCACGCTGCCACTTAATCGCTCTGATATTAAGAGGTACAACAGTGTGGGATTCCCAGGTGGCGCAGCGGTTTAGCACCTGCCTTCGGCCCAGGGCGTGATCCTGGAGTCCCGGGATCGAGTCCCACATCAGGCTCCCTGCATGGAGCCTGCTTCTCCCTCTGCCCCCCTCTCTCATGAATAAATAAATAAAATCTTAAAAAAAAAAAAGAGGTACAAGAGTGGCACATCTCTCACATGCAGGCACCACATCTTGAGTCACGGTCTGTGCCCTGAGGTGTGACCTCTCTCTGATTTGCTCGTTTGTGAGAAGGTATCTAAAGATTACGAGGAAGCATGGCCGTCGTGTGCTCTCTGGCTGCCCTCTTGCAAGAACCCGGTGGTGCAGGATTTCGTTGAGCTGGGGCAAATCCCCTTGGTGGTCTGGTCCTCCTCAGCTAGCAGGAGGCAAGCCCAGAGAGGGGCAGATGTGTCCTTAGGATGGTCCAGCGAGAGGAGCCGGGACGAGAATCGGGTGCCAGGCCCCTACGCTCCCACTGTGAGGAATGGAGAAGGAAAACGAAAAGATGATGTTCTCTGATCTCCAGACCCTACAGTCACTGCCGTCTTCCTCCTCCCCACCACTGCCACCTGCACCATCCTCTAATCTTTACCTACCCCACACTCTCAGACTTCTGAAAGGACAGTTGTCCGTCCACCATGAACGATCATTCTGGATTCGCAGGCCTCCTGTTGGATGGCCAGCACCTGGCAGGGTTCCTCGCCATCTCCACCAAGCCCTTTTGTTCAAGGCCTTTCCCGGACATGATACCCAATAAATGTTTGCTGATCCAAAATGATTCCAGCCTTCGTTTTATTTTACCAGACTTCAAGTATCTGCTCCATGTAGTCATTCTCTTTCTCCTTCCTCCTAGCCATTTCCCCCCATCCAGGTCTTCCCCTACCTTTAGAGCTGCACGCGCCCAGAGTGTGCAGCACCCAGAGCAGGACTAGAGGTTAAGATGGAAAAACCCACTGAAAGGATGGATTAAAAGTGGACAAGATGAGGGGCGCCTGGGTGGCTCAGCAGGTAGGCATCCGACTCTCTTGGTTTTGGCTCAGGTCATGATCCCGGGGTTGTGGGATGGAGCCCGGGTTCGGGCTCTGTGCTCAGCGAGGAGTCTGCTTGAGGTTTTCTCTCTCCCTCTGCCCCTTGCCCCCAACCCTCCCTCATGTGCCCATGTATTGGTGCTCTCTCCGGCTCTCTCTCAAATAAATAAACAAACACATCTTTTTTAAAGAAATGTACAAGGCAGACACGTGGCCAGGGCACCTGATGCTGAGCTTCTGTCAATCTCCACACGCTTCTCAGCTCAGTCCTCGGGCTGCCCACTCCCCAAGCAGAGACATTTTAAGGGTGGTGGGGAGGAACGGCAGGGCTGCTGGTGTAATTCTAGGCTTTTTATTCCTGCATCTCTTACAAGGCCTTTTGATCTGGCCCCGCCTGACTTTCTTATGTCTGTCCCATGACACTCTCCTCATTGGAGAGCTCCAGCCACAGGACCGCTCGGACCTCCTCAGTTTGCACAGGTTTAGTGACTTCTTCTTGGTCATCTCTGCCACACGCTGGCCTCTCCTCACTGAAGCAGCTCCAAAGCCACACCCTCGGAGAGGTCTCTCCCTCTCGGCTACCCTATCTACAGTTACATCATCCACATCCCTAATTGTTTGCATGTCAAACACATCTACTATCACATGAAATTGTTTTGCTCATCTATTTGTTTGCCCATTTGTACCCATCTCTCCCCACAAGACTATGAGCTGCATGAAAAGAGGACCATGGTCACATGACATCTCTGACGTCCAGATTGGATGTTCAGTGGAGTAGCCACTCATCACAGAGAGCTTTGAAATTAAAATTAAGGGCAGCCCCGTTGGCCCAGCGGTTTAGCGCCGCCTTCAGCCCAGGGCCTGACCCTGGAGATCCAGGATCGAGTCCCACATCGGGCTCCCTGCCTTGAGCCTGCTTCTCCCTCTGCTTGTGTCTCTGCCTCTCTCTCTCTCTGTCTGTGTGTCTCTCATGAGTAAATAAGTAAAATCTTAAAAATAAATAAACAAATAAAGCTATCAATTAAAAAAAGAAATTAAAATTAAAATTGGATTTCGTTAAATACTCGGTTCATGGGGGCACCTGGGCGGCTCAGTTGGTTAAGCGTCCCAGGGTCCTGGGAGAGAGTCCTGAGTCAAGTCGGGCCCCTTGCTCAGCAGGGAGTCTGCTTCTCCCTGTCCCTCTCCCTCTGTACTTCCCCCTGTTCAGGCTCCCTCTCTAAGAAACAAATAATTAAAAAAAAATTCAGTTCATCGTAACACCACCCACATTTCAAGTGCACAGAGTCACACGTGCTTAGTGGCTACCATACTTATTGCCCAGCACAGAGAACATGTCCATTATCACAGCAAGGTCTACTTGATAGCATGGGTCTGGAGCAATGCTTGAAAAATAGTCATCACCTAATAAATATTTGTTGAATAAATGGATGAATCAATGCCCCTTTTAATCCTTACTCAACTGTAGGTCGCCCTTCCCCTTTTGTGGTTTCTAAACCCTACAAACGTGATCAACTAGAGGATGCCCAGGGAACGACATTCAGTTTGGCCAGGGGCCCAAAGAGACAGGGTTGTGGCAAGAGGCCCTCCCGGAGGAGAATACTTACGATGATACGATTACGCTTCCACAATAGAGGAAGAACTGATCATTAGAAGAGAATTACATTTGTGTTGTATGATTTCAGAGACTTAAGGACAAAAAGGCAGATTTAGGGACACAGTGAGAAAACATCCCAGCAAAGCTCTCCCTATACAACCTAGGCTGATTTGTGCGATAATGGCTTCACCATTGCCAAAAGTACTAAAAATGAGACTGAGTGGATATGTGTTACAGGTATTACAAAAAAAAAAAAAAAAAGATACTTGATTCCCAAATAAGGAGAAAGGTCTAGTTATTGAGAAACCTTACAACGCTGAGATTCTTTGATCAAATGGCCCCATGACCCCTTCATAACATCAATTTCAAAGAGTTAATACTATGCCCTGATCTATACTAAAATCCGCTGAACAACCCAATCCTGTTGCTCATCCACGATGGTGACCATTAACTCAGTGGTCTGTCTACCGGAAAAAGCAGAGATGCTGAAACAAGGGGCAGTTAGGCTCCAAGTGGAGCTGTGCTGCCCACGTGACCTTGGGCAAGGGACCTAGCCAGCATGAGGTTCACTTCCTTCTTCTACTGAAAGGGCTGTATCTGTCTCACTGGGTGGGAGGGAAGATTAAATGAGAAGAAAACTAAAGACCCAGGAACGCAGTAGGGCAACGTTCACTTCCAAGGAGGACATAATTTCACCTGCCTGTTTCATCACCGATATGCCCACATTGACGGTATTAGGCAGCACGATTTTGAAGCCATGATCCTATTGCTTTGCATGAACACGAAACAATTATCAAAGGAGGGAGAGTGAGACAGAGAGGGAGAGAGACGACAGCTATGATTGAGACCAGACTCAAACGCAACAGCAAACATACACAGAGCAACTACTATGTGTCAGTCCCCGGGGGTTAAAAAAAAAATGCTCTTACCAAGACCATATTGAGGAGGGCAAGCGAGGCATATACCCACGGAGCTACGAAATAGGGCAAACACAGACCCAGCTAAAATAGAATCTCAGACAAAATCATATGAGAGGACAGGGGAGAGAGAGTGATTTATTCCAAAATAAGATTTTGGGAAGACATCTTGGAAGGGTCATTTGGGCTGCACGTTAAAATACCGGTAGGATTTTTTTTTTTTTTTTAAAGTAGATGCTGAAGCTGAGAGATAGAGGGAAGATAAAGGTATTCCTTGCAGAAAGGGTTAGAGTGGAAAAACGACTGAGGGGGATTATCTGGAGAATGACATGAGAAAATTGGTCCTCTTCACGTGACCCCCATTTTGTCTTTAATGTGATTACCAGAGGTTCAGTGGCCAATTCATTAATCTTTGAATTTTAGCCAGGGGCACGCAGGGAGAGAAGGGCAGGTTATGTCTAACCCTAGTGGCCTGTTCAGGGGATGCGTACTGGTGACTTCATCTAAGGAACTGGGAGGGAACAAGCTAGAGGATGTGAATCAAAAAATGTCTCCTCACACCACCCAAGGCCCCATTGGGCAAAGACCCTCCTGAGAAATGGAAGACTCTGTGGTCAACAGCCTAAACTCTTGCAAGCACGACGGCATCTTATTTGGACCGGCCAGGGGAGAGGGTTTCGAAAGTCCCCACCTGTACCACGTCAAATACATTCACTGCAGCCTGAGCTGGGCCATGGAAACTCAACGGGGGCCCAACAGCGGATTTGGAATCTCGGAGCTGATTCTCCTTGGTTGAAATGGAGTCACAGCTCCCCCTTCTGGGAGCTCAAGTGCCATCCAGCCTCGGAAAAAGCCTGCGTGGAAAAAGGCTCTACTGCAGATGGGCCTGAAACCCCCATGTTTTTTCCCAGGGCTGGCCGGCACCCCAAAACGAGCATCGAGGAGTCTGGGAGCACTTCTGTGTGGACGTGGTCGGAGCCTGTCCCTTCCCTGGGGTGATGAGTCCCAGTCTCCGTGTGGGTGATGCCTTTATATAGGGGAACACAATTTGGTGCGGAGGTTGAAATTCCCTTTTGGGGAATATGGCAAGTAGGAAAGGTTTCTAAATCTGTGTGCACATGTGTGTGTGTGAGTGCATGTGTACACGCGTGCTGGGGCATGATCCTGCCACGGCAGTCCGAACACTCGCACGGGGCAAGAGTCTCCTGAATATAAAGAAATTAATTTGCCTGTAGTATTCGCGTCGGTAGAAGGGTGTACACTTGGCTCTCTGGAAGGCGACGTTTTCCCTAATAAAGAACTCAGGTACCGTCCGGAGGCTCCGCTGGCCTCCGTCTGCCAGCCACGGTCGGCACTGAGTCCACGGCTACGTGTGATTCTGTGTGTGTGTGTGTGTCCGTGTGTGCGTATCTGTCTGTCTAGCGGGGGCAGTGATCAAGGCCCTGGACCCTCTCCCTCCGAGGTCAGGTTTCCAGACAGAGCAGCTCTGAAAGGAGAAGTCTGGTGAGGGAAGAAGCGATTGTTTTGGGTGGGAGCATAGTGGTCAGATGGGAATGGGGCCGGCGCGCGGTCCCTGGGCAGGGGGAGGAGTGGAAAGGGCGCTGACCTGGGCGGCGGGCACGGCAGGCCCCAGCCCGAGCACACCCCCAACTTGCTGGAGACTGTCAGGGGGTTCTCAGCCCCTCTCGGGCCGCGGTCCTGCCTGTCTGCTCTTCAATATTCCTCCGGCTTCAACTGTCTATGAATTGGAAAGGAGATAAAGCGCGAGCAGTTCCGAACATCGGGTCTCCTCCTTTGATGTCCCACCCCGCACCCAAAACGAACTAGGGGGCCCTGCTCTGGCCTGAGTTTCTGGAAGCAGATTCCTTGTGGCTCCGTGAAGGCTGCAGCCTGCGGTGTCAGCCTCTGGCCAGAGACTTGTGTGTCTGCAAGTGCCTGCAGGTAGCACCGTCACCCACCCGCCAGGGCAGGTTCTTGCAAACACATGTTTGCTTTTATCTCTCCCAGAAGACACACACACACACACGCACACACACACACACGCACACACACGCACGCACACGCACACACGTGCACACACACATATATCATTTTAAATACACAATTCGATTTCTACTTTTGTTTTCCTCCAAAGGTCTTCCAGTGGCTGTCTGCCAGCCAGGGGAGACAGGAGGCCGTCCCGGCCGTCAGCCCTTGCCCACGCCAGCCTCCGTGGCTGACGGCAGCTCGGCTGCCTCTTCTTACCTTGGGAAAGTAACAGCTGCCGAGTCGGGAAGCCATGCTAACAGCAGTAAAACTCAGCATTTTTTGCTGAGTAGGGCGAGCCTGTAAGAGGCAGCCGGGAATCAAATCAATGGCTGGCCCCAGAGTCCAAGCCCAGCAGGACCCAGCCGGGGCGGCCAAGGGACTTACCCGGGGAGCCCCGCGGAGGTGGGGAGGGAGGAAGAGGGGACTGGACCCAAACCGGCTTCCTTACTGGCATTCCCCGCACGGCCCCCATGCCCTTGGCAGGATTTTGGAGCCAAGCAAGAGATGTGAGGTGCAAATCGACAGCAGTTTAAGTCAATTACCGCCACATTCTGCCCTGAGTTCCCCACCCACAACCCTTCGCAGATTGTAGAGGTCTCCCAGCACCGAAACACACGCACGCACACGCACACGCACATGCACACACACACATGCATGCACATGCTCTCTGCTCTCCCATTTCCTCCAACTCCAATGGAGCCATGGGGAGGCACAGTTTAGGGAGAGCTTGTCTTGGGGCTCCCCAAGCCTCTCCGAAATAGGGTCGGGAAGGAGGGATGTCTTAGGGAAGTGCCCCATCCATCTCCTCCCATATTACCCAGAGCTGCCCGCCCCCCCCCCCACCATGAGATTTTCTCTGTGATCCTGTGTAACTACCATGGATGAGCAGGTCCCTGAGGACTCTTCCGGCCTTTCCCTTTGGGGGGGGGGGGGTCCATGCAAACTTGCCCAGATCCTCCCCAAAGCACCAGGAGCAGGAGGTGTGCTGTTTTGCTCTCCGGCTCACAAGCGGAGGGGTAGGGCAGGCTCTATCCCAGACTTGCCAAGCCCCACAGAAGGAGCCCACCGCTCACTTCCTTCCTCTGTCACCCACTGCCCAGTGACTCCAAATTCCCATCAGAATCCTGGAGCCTGCCCAGTGTGGAATTTAAAGTGACAGCGTGTCATTGCCTCGGGGTCTGGCCATTTCCCTTTTCATATTAACCGGTGAGTCCAAGCGCAGCGGGTCTCCAGCGTTTGGAGGCATCTTCCCCCGAGGGGGCCAAGCCTGGGGTAAGTGGGATGCCCTCCTCCTCCTCATCCCCCCCAAGGCTGCCCAGACCCCGGGCCCCGAGCCCGGGCGCACGGCGGCGGGTTTCCCGGTGGTACGTGACCCTGTGGCGAGGACCCCGGTCCATGGAAGCCGGAGGGACCTCACCGGGAGGACACGCGAGCGCGCACATCCAGACACACACGTACGAGCATCGCACGCACATCGCGCCCTAAGTAGGTTAGAGGACCTCCGGGTGCCCCCCCACACACAGGCGCGCACACGCAGGCTCACACACTCGCACACACTCGCACACGGCGGCACAGCAAGTTCCCAGCGCGGCGCACACGTCGGGAGCGCGCGGGGGGCGCACACGCCGCTGCTGGGCCCGCGGCCGCCCCGGGGGCGCGGGGGGCGCGGGGGCGCGGGGGGGGCGCGGGGGTGCGCGGCGGGGGCGCCCCAAGGGCGGCGGGGCTGCGGGGCTGCGGGGCTGCGGGGCGGCGGGGCTGCGGGGCGGCGGGCAGGGGCCGGGCAGGGGCCGCGGGCAGGGGCCGGGCAGGGGCTGCGGGCAGGGGCCGCGGGCAGGGGCCGGGCAGGGGCTGCGCGGCGCCGCCTTACCTGGACTCAGCGCCCGGCCCCGGCGTGGAGCTGCGGGAGGACGCCCGTCATTCGGCTCGCGGGGAACTTGGGAGAGCGCGGCGGCCAGCGCGCATTCCGGGAGCGGCGCGGGGACTGCGGGCGCGCGGGGACCTGGCTCCCGGCAGCCTGGCTCATGCTCAGCCGTCAAGTCCCCTTCGGCGGCCCCGAGCGCGGAGGCAGGGATCCCGGCCCCGGGGGCGGTCGCTCCTCCCCCGGCCTCCCGGCTCCCCGGCTCCCCGGCGCTCGCCCGCCTGCCCCCCGCGCGCGATGGGCTCGCAGCCGTGGGGACCCGGAGCCAGGCGGCGGCGACTGTACCGGGGAGTCCGCGAGCGCCGCGGTGTCGGGGCGGGGAGCCGGGGGCCGGGCTGCGCGGGGGGCGGGGCCTGGCCGGGCGGGCGGCGGGGACTGGGGGAGCGGCGCCGGGCGGGGGCGGGGCGGGGGCGGGGGGCGGAGCGCGCGGCCCGGCCCCGCGGAGGAGGGTTTTGTACAGCTTCAGGCGGAGGAGGACGAGGAGGAGGAGAGGGGGAGAGGGGATGGAGAGGGGGAGATGGGGGAGAGAGGAAGGGGAGGGGCGGGGGGGGTGGGGAGAGGGGCAGAGGGAGAGAGGGGATGGAGAGGGGCAGGGGGAGAGGCAGAGGGGCAGAGGGGATGGAGAGGGGCAGAGGGGGGAGAGGGGATGGAGAAGGGCGGGGGAGAGGCAGAAGGGCAGAGGGGATGGAGAGGGGCGGGGGGAGAGGCAGAGGGGGAGAGGGGATGGAGAGGGGCAGAGGGGGGGAGAGGGGATGGAGAGGGGCAGAGGGGGGGAGAGGGGATGGAGAAGGGCGGGGGGAGAGGCAGAGGGGGAGAGGGGGAGAGGGGATGGAGAGGGGCAGAGGGGGGAGAGGGGATGGAAAGGGGCGGGGGGGAGAGGGGCAGAGGGAGAGAGGGGATAGAGAGGGGCAGGGGGAGAGGCAGAGGGGGAGAGGGGATGCAGGGAGAGGGGCAAAGGGGGGAGAGGGGATGGAGAGGGGCAGAGGGGGGAGAGGGGATGGAGAGGGGCAGAGGGGGGAGAGGGGATGGAGAAGGGCGGGGGGAGAGGCAGAGGGGGAGAGGGGGAGAGGGGATGGAGAGGGGCAGAGGGGGGAGAGGGGATGGAAAGGGGCGGGGGGGAGAGGGGCAGAGGGAGAGAGGGGATAGAGAGGGGCAGGGGGAGAGGCAGAGGGGATGGAGAAGGGCGGGGGGAGCGGCAGAGGGGGAGAGGGGATGGAGGGAGAGGGGCAAAGGGGGGAGAGGGGATGGAGAGGGGCAGAGGGGGGAGAGGGGATGGAGAGGGGCAGAGGGGGGAGAGGGGATGGAAAAGGGCAGAGGGAGAGAGGGGATGGAGAGAGGGAGGGAGGAGAGGGACAGGGGCAGAAGGAGGAAGAGGGGGCCAGGGGACAGGGGGAGACAGGGACAGGGGGAGAGAAGGACAGAGGGGGGAGAGGGGCAGAGGGGGACGGGGAGGGGACAGGGGCAGGCCCTCTCCAAGGGAGGGGCGGCTGGGGCGCCAGGCCGAGCCCCTGGGGAGCCTCTGGGCCTGCGGACAGGGTGGCGCGGCCCGGGGACATGTGCGCAAACCCCGCAGCGAGCTGAGCTGCTCCCCAGCGTGCCCGTGGCCATGCGCAGCGCGGGCGCCGGAGCCCTCCTGGGAAGCGGGTGCCAGGGCGTCTGTGCGCCTCTGCGAGTGTGGTGTTGTCTGGGGAGGTGCCTGTGTGGGTCCGTGTGTATCCGGGGGCCTCTCCGAGTCTTTAAGACTGTTTGTTTCCCTGTACGTGGAGGCATGAGCCCACATAACCTCCCGGAATTAAGCAAGTGCCTCTCTGCGTGGGCAGGATGCAGGAGAGAAGCTGACGGGACGCAAAGTTCCCTCTATACCACCAGAGGCAGACAAGGGGTGAGGGTACGGGGCGGGGGGTGGGGGGCTAGGGCATTAATGCACAGAACCCAAGACTCCGAATTAGGCCCGAGGCGCAGGCTCTGGGTGCTGACCCGGGGGCCTCTCCCTGCAAAGAAGGCCCGCGCAGGGTCTGAATTCTCACGCGGTACACATTCTGTGTGTTCGCTTACTTTGCTGCTGCTTCTAATATATATATTTTTTAAAAAAATCAGCAATGAAGATTGCTAGTCCCTGCAAGCTTAGGCCAGGGTAGGTAACATCAGTGAAGCTGCCAGTAAGGGAAAGGTGATGAAAAAAAAAATGTGAAGGAACCCAGGTTCTGTAAAAGGGTCAGCTCTAGGGGGGTTACAGTCCCATCCGTGATCTTGGCCAGATTACTGACCTCTTAAACCTCAATTTCCCATCTGTGTAATAGAATGATATAACCCCCCTAGCTAGCTAGCATGGTTGGCGTAAGATTTAAATGAGTTAATTTATATAAAAGCGCTGGGAATACTCCCTGACACCTAGTGAAGGCCCGTGTTACCTGTATTCTCATTGTTCTTGTTATTCACGTTATGATTATTCAGGGGGTCATAGGAAAGAGACCTGATAACTTGGGGGAGGGGGGCTGGAAGAGTCTAGGCGCTCCCGAATTAATTAGAAAAGTCTTGAAACAAAATGGAAAAGAAATTCTTGAGTGAGGGTTGGAGAACTTGAGGGGGGGGGGGAGGATTAATTGACAAGGAGGGAAGGAAAAAAAGAGAGGAGGAGAGTGTGCTAATCAGAATGAGTCTCGGCAGTGCAGGACTGAGAACTTGGGGTGGGGCAGAGAAAAGGGGAGCAGTAGGGTGTGCAAATCTGCGTTGGCCCCTCCTGCACATTGGTCCCAAGGACGTGCGGTCAGCACCACGGACAGCTCCCCAGCCCCTGGGACTGGGACCAAGGGAGCGCTTTCCTCCTGGTGGAAACTTCTCCCTTTCTGCTTGGACAATTTTTTCCCCCCTTAGGGCTTCTGGCCCGGGTTCAGATCCCGGACACTGGTCCCCGAGACAGTTCTGTCTTTGATTCAAAGCACAAAGGAAAACCCTCACAACACACACTTCCCATCCATTTCAGCACGAAGCTTCAGGTTGCTGTGCCCTGTTCCTTCCTCCCTGTTCTCATCTCATTCTCTCCTCTTCTTCTCTCTCTGCCCCAGCCCTTCTTTTATTCTTTCCTCCCTTTCCCTCTGTTCCTCCATCATTCTCCAGCTCAGATATGCCTCCTTGAGTGAGAGGAGGCAACAGCAGCCCTGCTGGGAATGCAGTTCTGAAATCAGTCTGAAACAACCTCGTTAGGCAGCTTCCGAGGACGACCAAAGTGCAGACCGATTCCTCATAGCTCTTCTCTCTTAATCAATTTCCCAAAAATGAGTTGTGGTCCTGATGCCTTAGAAAGAGGGGACGTAACACTCTGGAACATTTTCCTATCTTCCTCTCCTTTGCTCAACATAGTCAATATTTCCTTCAGGAAGCATAGAACCTCCCACCCCCACCCCAGTTCCAACCCCTATTAGACAGAAAGAAAAAGAATTTTTGACTTTCCCCATGCACTAGACATTTCATTTGGATCTTCCCTAAATTATCTCTTATAATTCTCAAAATGCTGTGAGGTATGAGCTAGGTAATATGACCCCATTTTTACATCATAGGAAATTGGAGCTTGAAAACTCTAAGCAGCATGTCAAGGTATTGCTAGCTAGTAGGTGATGGAGTCAGGGATTCCACACCCAAATTTAGGTCTTTACTTTGTCCGCCGGAAGTAATGGGAGAAGCCTCGGGGTGACTGGAAGAGCTTAGAATTTAATGGGGTCACCACATTTTATGCCTAAATATCAACTTAAGTGGCTGAGACCATTGCATCCTCTCTACCAATGGAGTATTTATCAATTCTTGTCCCTGGAGAAGGAGGCAAACGCCTTGCATGGGCAGATTTAAAACTCACCCGAGCCTTATGATTCCTGGGTTTTGAATAAAACTCCAACCTTTCCAGGTCTTAGTTCATTTGCATTTGGCTATGTTTAGCTTCCCTGTTTCTATGAAGAAAGGCTAAGAGAGCCATTTTTAAAAGTCTCCAAAGACTCCCTGGTCATCAGAAAAGTTCTCAGTGCAAAGCATTCCTAATGACTTATGGAGAAAGCAATCGGAACCATATGGATAACATTTCTACAGAAATACACACGGGTGGGAAAAGGTTTAGAGGCCAAAAATATATTTCTTTTTTTTTCTTCTTTGCCAAAGAAAGAACATTTAAGGCAGCTTGAGATATGTGAGAAATGTCTTGTTCTTTCTTTGGGGTGGGTGTTGGTGAGCAGCTGTTTGCTATTTCCACTAAATTTACCAAGGGCTTGCATGGGGGAAGAGGTGCCAAAGGATGAGGGTAGACTTAAGGAAGAACTTCCCGACGGTAGATCTTGGGTGATACTAGAATGGAACCTTTGCCTAAGGACGTGTAATGTGACAGTGCGATAGTTCCTTTTGAGTCTTCCCGACATGATGATTTGACAAGCTTTGGATCATGCCTTTAGAGTTGTTAGAACCTCACAATTACTGCAGACCCTCTCTCTTATGGAACGTATACTTAGAAAAACACCCACAAAATTTTGCATTGAATTTCATAGAACTCCTTCTTGCCTGTCTGTTTCATAAATGTCTGTACATGGACCCCAACTTTAGAGCCTCTAGAGTAGATAACTTCTCTGGTCTCCGGCCTGACCTTAGATTTTATAGGTTGCTCCACTTAGGTTTGAGCTTGAGAAGTTGGAATGGGGAAACCAACAGGGAAACCAAAAAGTAGGCAAACAGCCTTTTTCTAGAAATAGACAAGAAATATAGACAAATGTTCGGTGATGAAATGGGGGTTTCACTTCCCCCTCCTTAAATAAAGATAAGATTTAAACCTATTTGTGCAGGACTCTGAGCCACCTGCCGCTGCCTCAAAAGCTTAAGTTTACTACTTCTGTCAAACCTCAAAGGAGTTAAAATCCCTTAATCTGGGGTACTTTGGTTTAGAACCGACTGAACAACTGCAGAAAGAGCCCACGTTTGCTAAGTGCCAACTGAAGGTGAGGTTGTGTACAAGATTCAGAAAGGAATATCTTTTCTGGCCTCCGTTTTCTAGGAGTCTGACGTCCATTGCCAACCCGTACTTATCCCTAAATATTCGCAATGCTCCAGAGACTGTAGCTGGCACATGCAGAGTCTACGGGAAATGCCACAAGAGCTAAGAGGAGAGAAAATTTGCCTCTGTATGAGGTATAATATTTTGCACCTATCAAGAGCTATTTTTACTTTGTTTTAAAAGCAGTTGCATTAATAAGAACTAATATTTATTGAGTGATTACTATGTATGAGCAACATTTAGGCCTTCCACGTCTCCCATCTAGGTTTTTATGAGCATCTGCTAATTGAATAAAAATGCCATATGTCATTTGGTATTCTCTCTCTCTCTCTCTCTCTCTCTCTCTCTCTCTCTCTAGCAACCCTTCACTTCTGTATGACTGAATCTGGCCCATTCTTAAACATTTAGTTTACATGTCATATCCTCTACCAATTCAATTAGGGTAAAACAAATTTTATCACGAACTGTACAAGGCTGTGCGTGATCTTTCTCCCTAATATCGTGTCTCCCCCTTCACTCCATCCGACCACACTGACTCCCTTCCAATTAGTAGAGTTGACAGTGTTTCTTTAATGCCCCTAGGACTTCGTGCTAGCTGTTGCCTCTACCAGAAGCCACTTCCCATCACTGGCCAGGGTAAATGTCACTTCCCTGACCTTAGACCAAGGCAGGTCCCCTGCTACCAGCTCTCTCGCAGATCTTAATGTGTCCTTCATAACATGTATAATCATTGTGATTGAAGTTATTGGTGGTATTTGTTTAATATATGTTTTCCTGAGCTAGGATGAAAAATTATAGGCACGAAAGATATCTTTAGGATGAGATCTTGGTAAATAACAATTTAGTGAACATGTATTAGCCATCGGCTCTGTCCCAGGGAGTGCTCTGTGTGCTTCACAAACGTTATTTATTTTAATCCTTCAAACAATCTTGATATCAGTACTATTGTTATGATTATTATTCCCATTTTCAGGTGAGGACAACTGAGACGGTTCAACAAATTGCCCAGCGTCACATACCGGAGCCAGCATTCAAACCCAAGCCACACTGCTACAGACTCCAAGCCCATAGTCACTGTGACACCTAGTCCTTTACGTGGGAGGAGACCATCCTACACGTTTATTGAGTAAAGAGGAGTCCAGGAGTTCTTCATAAGCCCTTCAATCTTTAACTATATCAATACTCTTTACTCTCTGCCTTTGATGCTTATTTGCACATGTGAACCTTGATCTTAGTGTCCCCGTCTATTGACTATGTTCTTTTGGTAAACACACGGATATTCTGGAGCCTTGCATTACCTACTAATACCTTGACACCCTTGGTCTCCTTGTCATCCAATAGGATCCCCCAACCATTAGAAACCAGGTATGAGCACATACAAACTGTTTTCGCTAGGCACACCTCTCTTTCTCTCTCTCTCTTTGTCTCTTCCCTCCCTCTCATGTTTCCAAAGTTCCGGCTTCCTTAGGCCTGAGCCCGCCTAGGCTATTTCCCTGGTGGCATACGATTTCTAAAAAGGACTTTACAAAAGGTGTCCAGAAAAATACTATCCTATTGGCTTAGGCTCAAGGAATATCCCTATTGCAAATTTCAATATTCTACTTAAATTAATAATTCAGCATATGTAAGCCCTTTTGAAATCTCATATGGTTTCTCCCTTGTTTTACTTTGTTATTCGGAGCCTTATATTTTTGCAATGACTGAATGATGCAGTAGGCATGGCAGGTAGCCCCACTTCCTAGAGGAAGACAGCAGGGTCGACTGAGTATGACTTGCAGGTGGGTAACACCTTGCAGTGACAGAATCGTGACTTTAGCCCAGGTATTCAAAATGATCGAGGTTGGTTACCGGTTCTCTGTTTCTCTGTTGAACATGATTCTGGTGGTTTCATGACAAATCTATTCCACTCTATTCTCTCTTGGCGCGACCGTCCCTCTTCCTGGTAGGCTTGCCCTACCCCCGCTCTCACTCTCTGCCACATCCCACTAGGGGGAGCCCTACATAGGCTCTTGGTAGCTTTTGCCAGCCTCACATCCACGTTCCTCTTCTGATAACAGCCCCTTTATTTTTCTTTGGGAAACCAGCCTTCTGCATTTCTCAGTTCATTTGATTTGAAAGGTGCTGATTTTACCCCCTAGCTCTAGGGCACATGATCAAAGCTGATGGGTGTTGACTCAGAGTGGTACAATGAATCAGCTCCAGAACATTTACTAGAACCAAGATGAAAAAAGGACTCCTAAGAGCAAAATAATAATAACGTGCATAACTATCCGGTGGAATTCAAGCCTGGAGTTCTGGCAATTACCTTTGTCATCACAACGAGGAGAACCGACTGAGAAGAGGACAACAAGGAGGAACACCTACCTACAAAATAGATCCAGAGATGCTCGAAGTCACGGACCGATGGTCGACCCTGTGAACCAATAACATTCCGTGCCATTTAAGCCAGTTTGATTAGAGTTTTTGTCACTTGCTACCAAGTGTATCCTGACTAATGTAGCATCATAAATCAACATGATTGAGTTTCAAATGCAGAACTTTGAAATATTTGATTTACAGGGACCAAAGTAGAGAGATGAACTTGGAGCCAGATGAGTAGCCATTAATCCAGTTCTGTCTCTAATAAGCCCTGTACCCCAGACAGAGTAAGTCTATTTGTCCTTCAGAGTCACGCGTTCTCAATGCACGTGGTAAGCAGAATTCTAGGCTGACCCTCAGTGACCCTTGTGTTTGTATAATCCCCTTTTCAATGTGGGGAGAACCTGTGAATACGATGAGTCACTGCTTTGGTGATTACCTAATACTATGTGGCAGAGAACAGCGGATGGTCTCTAGGAACTGTGAATAGTCCCCACCTGATAGCTAGCGAGAAAACAGGGATGTGGGTGGGTCCTGCGACTATGGGGAAATGGACTCTGCCTACAACCTGTGCGCTTAGAAGAGGACGTCAAGCCCTAGGTAACAATCACTGACCCCTTGACTGCAATCTCACCGGACCCTGAGTGAAGAATCCCGTCACTCCACGCCTGGAATTCTGACCTACAGAAACAGCGAAACAATGAATAGGTGTTTTTTAAGCCACTACATTCATGGAAATTTGTTGCCCAGCAATAGAACAATAACATAGTCTGTACATTAGGCACTTAGATCCAATCCATGGTCCTCCCTTTCAGCTCTGGTGTTGCTTGATCAGGTGGTGCTAAGCCCCTGGGGATTGCTATCCTGCATCTCCAGCCCTGAGAGCCTACCTCACGTCCATTCATAAATACCTCCCAGCCTAGAGAATGAGAAATCTCTCCCCCTCAGCTTGCAAAGCTAATCCATTGAGTGACTTCTATATAAAGCCTTGCTCTGTTGATATATAATTTCAAAGTTAATTCCATCTGGATAACTATGATTATTGGGGTTGGGAGATGTGAAAATGAGTTTGCATCGGCCCCACAGCTTGCTCTCAGTAAGATGGTCTTCTGATCTGGCGACATAATGCTTTTCTGAGGTGTGAATAGACACTAATCTTTTTCATGTTGGTGAGCATAGTGGTTATGAGAAACAGACTTCAAAGCCAAACAGACTTTGAGCCTGGACCCGGCATCAGCATATCTGGGCAAGACACACAGTTCGCCTTACCAAGAAACTTACACGCATATAAAATTAACCCCTACAAGTCTCAATGTCCTCATTTGGCAAATGAAGATCGAATAACTTATCCAGACATTTTTTTTTTTTTTTTTTTTTTTTTTATTGAGCACCTTCTCTGAACCAGACATCTGGTCTATAGCAGTGAATAGACCATTCCCCTCGGGAAGAGAGTCTCATTAGGAAGTAACATTTATCCCAATAAGGTTGTTGTAATGATTAAATGAGATAAGCATTTATCATGAAGATTGACATCCAGTAAGCCTCAATCGATGAGTGCCATGCTTAGAAGTGTTATACCTCCAAACAGGAATTACATAATTATTAATAACAGCATTTATTGAGTGCTTACTTCAGGCATGGATTTCTCTAATGACTTTCCAGGTAGTAACCCATATAATCTTCACAGAAATCCCAATAGGTAGATGTTATGATTATCATTTTCAATGAGAAAAGAGCTAGTAGGCACCAAACTAATATTTGAATTCATATAGTTGAGCTCATAATTCAAGGTACTTAACCATGATTTCCTACCACCTCTAAGTAGAGGTCTTTCAAGGAAAAGGGATAACACAAGGCATTTTTTGTATATTTGTCCTTTTAAACAGTGAAACCTTCCCCAGACCCCAATCCACGTGTGTCCTCCACACCGTGAGTACCCCATACATGACACATGCTGACTAAGTTACATTTCTGATTGGGTTAAACAGAAAAGATACCCGTTGTAATGCTATTTCTCTTTGTTGTTTTTACTTGCCACTAGTTTTATACTTATACAGCACAAGCAAGTTTGCTAAGTACTTCACAAATATTGTAAAATTTAATAAATTATGTAAACTGGGGCACCTGGGTGGCTCAGTCAGTTAAGTGTCTGCCTCCAGCTCGGGTCATGATCCCAGGGTCCTGGGTTCGAGTCCCACATCAGGCTCCTTGCTCAGCAGAGAGTCTACTTCCCCCTCTCTTCTGTCCTTCCCCCTGCTTGTGCGCTCTCTCTCTCTCTCTCTCAAATAAATAAATAAAAATCTTTAAAAATAAATTAAGTAAATTAAAATAAACTTCACAAAGAGCTGTGACTCAGAGTTATCTTGTAGGTTATCTATGGCAACAGAATCCTGGCTGATACATTGCTCTGATCTTTTGTAGATGAAGAAACGGAGGATCTGAGAGGTGGAACCGTTTGCTTACAAATACACCGTAGTGAGAACTGAAGTTTGGCTTGGAACCCAGGCCTGTAAATCTGTGTTCTTAATTGCTGTGCTCTTCTGTGCTCAGTCATGCTGGGTTACACTTTTGCAAAACTGCAACACAGAGACTGGATCCTCCTCTACTTGAGTCGGAAGAGATATCAAAGTGGCAAATCAGTGCATTTTCCCCCCAGGGTCAGGGGCTCTGTCTTTGAGAAGGTATGGTTGGTTATTTTATAACATAAATGCATCTTTTTGTTACCGTTCATAATTGCTTTCTATTGCAATTAGCTCGAGGTTAGCTGATTAATCTGTATTTTGTTTCAAACCACCAGATATTCTTAGACTGTCAATATCTCTTGGTGTCTCCTCCTTGTTAACCTCTTGTTCATCTCTTGCCTGGGGCAGCCATTGCTAATTGATCCTGAAACCTTCTCCCACAATGCCCCAAAACACTTTTTAGCACAGCCCTCTAGGCAACAACTACCAATCAGTTAGATTTGTCATGAGAGATGAAACCTACGTGTCAGCTCTGCGTTGCTCTCTTCCCGAGACAGGTGAAGGCCTCTATAGATGTTAGAGATAAAAGCGTGCCCGTCTGATGGCAAGATCAAATGGAAAGAATTACCTAAATTGTGAATCAAGAATACCTTTACCTTTCTACCCTGAAGGTCAAGCACTGCTCAACTTTTATCATTCTCGGTGTTTTATTACAGATGTCAGCACAGAAAATTGTTTACGCAGCCTGGGTCCCTGCTGCTGCTTCCGAAAAATACAATATTTATGGAATCCAGAAATTCACAGATATCAAACCCTCTTTCCTTGATATGTGGGCACCAATGGCTTTACCAGGGACGGGTATCCCGAGAAACAAATTAATGCCTGTTTGATTAAACAAGGAGAAGGTAAACAAAGCCATGGTTAATGAATTTAGTCATTGTTTTCCTCTGCTAGGACATTTGCCTGTGTTAGATCTCGCTGATAATAACACTGTTAAATAATCAGACCATGATATAACCAAGCTATATACTTTTCCATGCTAATCATCTTGCAGGATCGCTACACACTCCAGGGGGTTCCAACAGATTCAGATGGGCTTTGAATGGGAGTAGTTAATCAAACTCGCTGTATCAATTAGCACTCTCTTGCTTATAAATGACAAGAAACTCATATGAAACTGGCTGAAGCAAAGAAAGAAATTTGTTGGTTCATGAAACTGAAAATAAAGCAGATGTAGAACTGACTTTGAGTTGGTCTCCATGTCCTCAGGACTCATCCTGCTCCTCCCAGTTCTTTCTCCCTTTGGGTTGGCTAAACCCCGGGGCAGACTTGGCCTACACAGAGCTGGAAGACGAAAGCCAACGGCTCCCCAAGGTCCCAGCCAAGTTCTGAGATCGTGTCCCCCTGGCTGGGAAAGGGCTGTGTTCCCAACTGTGGAATCTCCATCACGGTCCCCTGATGCTCCAAATCCAGGACATGACTCTGTATCATCTCAACCACGTGGATTAAGGGAGAAAAGGTGGCTCTTTCGGGGCTCCTGGGGAGCTCAGTGGTTGAGCATCTTCCTTCGGCTCAGTGCATGATCCCCGGGGTCCTGGGATCGAGTCCTGCATTGGGATCCCCGCAGGGAGCCTGCATTGGGATCCCCGCAGGGAGCCTGCTCCTCCCTCTGCCTGTGTCTCTGCCTCTCTCTGTGTCTCTCGTGAATAAATAAAATCTTTTTAAAAAGTGGGTCTTTCAAAGAAAACTGGGGTGCTGTTATTGGAAATACAGAGAAGACAATAAACGTCCAGATAGCCAACCCAATCAACCCTAGTCATATCTGGACATTAGCTTTTCTTAGGAAAACACACACACACACACACACACACACACAAGTAATTTTAAATTTCAGGTAATTTTTAAAACTTTCACATGGAAAACACTGGGCATGCTCAGTATGTTCACCTTCATCATTGGTGTTCCAGAAACTTCTTAGAACCTTCATTTTCACCTTCCACATGCAGATAATATTTTCCTTACATTTTCCTCAGGGTTGTTTGAGAATCCCAAAATACCTTATCAGAGAGAGTTGGCTAATACTGCTGAACCTTACACATTTTACAATTCAGTGATCACAGTTAATTTTGAAATATTTTAATGATGTTATTAAACATCACTAAATATAGTAAAAATTGATTTTATTTCATTTTGGCTTTACATGCCCAAACTCACAAGCATCACACAGAATAGGAGAGAGTGCGTGTTGTTAGGAAATAGAAGCTAGATTATTTTTGGTCTCTTCTTCCCTGTCTTCAGTAGACTACAGAGCATAATTTGAGTATCTATGTATTAAAAATATTTTAAAAAACAGTTAATAATAACCCACATGTCATTTTCCCATGCTTTGATCAGTATCAGTTTCTTTGATATATTGGTATCTTTGAAGTCCATGGATGGCCATGTCTCATCAATATGTTGAAAGATCTACTAAATCAGCATGTAAATGGAAAGAACCCAAGAATGTAATCTAGAGGCCTAAGTTCTCCTTGTGGTTTTTCATCCAATGATCTGACCTGATGATGGTTAATTTTATGTATCATCTTGACCGGGCCACATGGAGTCCAGATATTTGGTCAAACACGATTCTGGGTATTTCTGTGAGGATGTTTTTGGGTGAAATTAACATTTAAATTAGTGGACTGGGTGAAGTAGATTGCCCTATTTAATGTGGGTCGGCTTTATCCAATCAGTTGAAGAACTGAATAGGACAAAAAGGTAATTTAACCCCCTCAATAAGACATGGCCTTATTGCCTAACCGCCTTTCAATGGGGACACAGCTTTTTCCTATCTTCAGACTCCAAGTGAAGTATCAGCTCCCCTGGTTCTCCAGCTTTCAGGCTTGGGCTTCAGCGTTCGTTATCTGATCTCCTGGGTCTCTGCATGCCACCTCTGCAGAATCTTGGGACTGGTCAGCCTCCATAATCCCATGAGCCAATTCATACGTACAATAGATTCTGTTACTCTGGAGTATCTACACTCATACGGGACCCTAAGGAAATTATTTAACGTCTGTGGGCCTCAGTTTTGAGAAGATTGAACAAAAACATCTCAAAGTACCTTTCATAGCTACTGGCCAATGACTCTACGAGCTCCAGTATGCGTTTGGACCTCTCCCGGGCATGTGGCCGCCTGCTGCATCACATCCAGGAACTACAGACCCAGAGCCGGGTGGAGCATATACTCTGATGCCCAGGTCTCAGCTCCACGGAGGAGGAAGATGGGCTGGAGGATGATAATGATCCAATCTGTAGCCTACAGATCATCTTCAACCTTCTAAAAGCTGGTTTTGGTAAAAGAAGTCATAAAGCTTCTAAGATCCCAGAGAGATATTTAGGGTTTGTGTATGAAATCAGATGTATCATAAAACATCACAGGAGAATAGTTCTGGGGGGCTACAAAGAATTTCACATCACGATAGAGAATATAATCTTTGGAGCCAAACAAACTTGGGTTCAAATCCCACCTCTGCCGTTAGTTCAACTGGGCCAAATGGCTTTGTCTCCTTGAGTCTTGCTTTCCTCATATGTATAACTGGCCCAATAATATCTAGTTCAGAGAAATGAGTGAAGATGGAAAACATTTCCTCTTGCATCATGCCTGACACCCTTAATTCTCAATCCAGTGTAGGATGAAATCAGATTGTGTCTATCTCATTGTCACGGGAATTAAAGTTCAGAAAGTGACCTGGGCCTCACAGTTTTGAAATGGTGGGCTGAGGATTAAAACCCAGAACCTAGGGTATCATCTGACACAAAGCATGCAGTTAATAAGTGTCTATTGAGTAACTGAATGAAAAAAAAAAAAAAACATGTAGGTTCATCAACACCTAATCCCATCTTCGTTTTCCTCCTTTTTTTTTTTTTTTTCTTTTTCAGGATACAAAAATTAGGAAATCTAACACAAAATGAGCAACCAGAACATGTTCTCTGCTTGGTGCATGTGTGTGGGTTATGAACTAGCTGAATAATGGAAAATACTCCCCCCAGTAGCTACAGTGTTACCACTTTTCCCCATATACAGTAGAGAAGGCAAAGCAAATAAGTAAGAGGAGAAAGTTTTGTTTATACATTTTACGATTCATTCTGTTAAAAAAAATAATCTGTAAACTGAAATGAACCTAGATGCTGGAAAAACACCCAATAAGTGCTCCAGCAATGGCTGTTCCCCAAAGCCCTGACCGGCCTCCCAGGGTGGGCCACGCTATGTCCCGCCTGCTTTGCAGATCTTCTTTGAAGGCAGCCAATGGGTTCCCTGAGCAAGGGACCCTTCATCTCCCGTTGACATTTTATAGACAAGACTGGCTGCGAGGTCCCTTGATCAACGAGCCAGAACCAGGCTCAGTTCCTTGTTCCTCTTGCTGTTTTCACAAATGGAGCTTGGAAGCTTGGAAGAGACAGGGAAGTGTTTTCCCAACCCATTTTTAGGGCTTGCAGCATGCATTATTTTCAGGTTGGAATAGTTATGCCTGTTCTTCACAAGCTCAAGCCGGGTTGCATGTGCTCCTGGAGAGCTGTGTTGATATTCCTCTGCTCTCCCAGCGTCTACTGGAATTCGAGCTGCATTCCTCCTCTGTAAACAAACACCCCTCTAAGTTGCCATCCTATTTGACTGTGCCCAGGATTCATTGTGCAAACAACTGTCTCCTGGGAAATTGCCATCAACCGAAGATACGATCAGGGGGCCTCTCTGCCTCCTGAATTACCATCAGCCTGGACCCCACCCACAGGCCTCTGCAGAAACAGAGGGGAATCCAGGCCCCTCCCAGAGTGTCTCTGCTGCTCCAAATCCGCAGGCACCTTTTCCCACACATTAGTAGCTAAGAAACGTCAGGACGAACAGATTCAGCGGAGACCGTCTGGTTCTAGATCTTTGGTCTAGTCTGGAGACCCGAGATAACATGTTATTTCATTGGTGAATCAGGGAGTCCCTGTTTTATTTTTGTTTTTGATTTTTGTTGTTGTCAATGATATTTCTTTAACAACCGTCACCCTCTCATCCAATTTAAACTGCATAATCCTCCATGCCTTAGCGAGCCTGCCAGATTCAGGACACGGTAGACTGAGCGAGGGTCTTACACACTTGGGCACATCTGCATTCATGCTGCACAAACAGAATCCCTTGGAATCCAGCAGCATTCCAGCCCTTGAACGTCTTTGCATCGTAAAACAAGGGCAATGGGGTTCCACGCTGGTCTGGCTCTCTGTCTTCCCGGCTTTATTTACCGGAGGGACCTGAGGATGCCTCTAAAAGTATCCATGGGGCACGGGATCAGGGCTAAAATAACCTTTAAAGGTCAAGTTCCTGCACTGCACTCCCTCCCATTTTCAAACCGATGTTTAAACCCCAGCTATCAGGAAACATAGTTAAAATGATTAAAACTCCAACACCGAGCAGGTATTGCAGAGTATTTTCCGGGCTGCTGAATGGCTGTTGCCACTCACGAGTACTGTTAGGAAAGCGTCCAGGCCGCAGAAGGGAGGCAAGTTGTCTTCTCTTGGACTAGTTCTTGGAAATAGCAGTAGCCAGCCACATGTGGCTGTTGAGAAATGGAGATCTAGAAATCTGGCTAGTGTGAATTGGTATGCGCGGTCAGCGTAAGAGACACACCATATGTTGAAGATAGAATATGGAAAAGAAACCAAAAATGTCCATAATAATATTTATATTAGCTACATGTTGACAATGATGTACTTTTTTAAAGATTTTATTTATTTATTCATGAGACACACAGAGAGAGAGGCAGGGACACAGGCAGAGGGAGAAGCAGGCTCCATGCAGGGAGCCTGATCGGGGCTCAGTCCTGGAACCCCGAGACCACACCCTGAGCTGAAGGGAGATGCTCAACCACTGAGCCCCCAGGTGCCCCTACAATGATGTATTTTTAACCTATAGAGTTTAATAAAATGTTATTATAATTAATTTCTTTCTTTTCATTTCATTTTACTCTTTGTAATGTGACTACTAACTGTCCTAAAGGATTTTGGAAGAGGAGGTGGCCGCTTTAGATGAAGGTAGCACAGTGATCAGAAAGAGCGACTTGGCCACGACCCTGGAGAATGAGCAGAGAGTAAATAATAAATGCTAAAACCAAACACGCTCATATTTATTCTCACATTATATCCAGAACAAGTCTACGGCAGCACCACTGGGTGAATTCCCATTTGGAAGGTCCAGGAACTGAGTCCGGTAAAGCTGAGGTGATAATGCAAAAAATCCAGCCACAGGAAATGGTACGACCAGGAGCATCACCTCAAGCCTTCCCACCGTGGAAACCCAAGCCCTTTCTCCCACCTCGCACTGCGACTTCCCAAAACATATTTACTTTACTCTTGCTAGCAGGCGGAAGATTTTCAGCCCTGATTCTTCGTCTTCTCTTCTTATCTCCTTCTACCCATCACTCACAGGACTGCGAACAGGATTTAATATTGTTATTTTATTTACTACAACCGTTTCTGGCCCCTGCACTCTGCTTGATGCTGTACAAAAATAGTTCGCCCTTTGGGAAGAGAGTGCTGGGTCTGTGCACCTCCATGCCTGTATCTGTGTTTATGAACCAGGCAGGGTACAGGGAGATAGCAAGTTGGCTAAGTATGGCTCCAGGGGGAGTGGATTTCTGGCTGAGTTGATAATGGAAAATGGAGAATTTCATCTCCAGGTCAGTGACTGAATCTGGTCCAGTCTTTCACTGTCTGCTCTATATGATTACCAGGTGGATAGAAGCTGGGATTTGGGACTTCCCCCAAAGATTCTTCTATTCTCCAAATGTTCCCCCTCCCTCCTCCTCGCCCATTTCCCTCTGCCATTTTTCTTAGGCCCACTTTCCCACCCTACACCTCTCCTTATTAATTGGGAATGCAAAGTTAATTCCCACTGACTTCACTTTTTCTCAGACCTGAAATGAAAGAGAGACTTCAGAGCAAATGTTATAGGAACACAGGAGTAAGTGTCATCTCTGTATATCCTAACATGGTTATGATTATCATCATTAAGTAGTATTAATGTAATGAAATATTTTATGTGATTTATTTTGGTAACTAAGGCTTTCATCATATTATGAAGGATTTTTGAGTTAATGGTAGTTATTAGGCTACTTGATAATGCCACCCATATATATCTGGCAGGAAGTATCATTTCCAAAGGATGGAGCACAGTGGTACAAAGGGAAGTTACTTACATTCAGAATGAGTACACTTGCATTTATATTGGACTCTTCTGTGCACCTTATCCTTGATCCCGCCTCTCTAAACCTCAGTTTCTTCATGTACAAAATGTGAATAATAACTTTGTGACCTTTTGAGTTGTCATATGCCAACACAGTAAGTAGGTTACCTGGCCTGCCCATGCTGAATTTTATAGTAGTTTATATGTGAGAGAAGTGATCTCTATGGTGGGTAAATATACACCTTACAGATGCAAAGATAATTCATTTGCAGTTTTTAGAAGATAATACTGGAATTATATTTCTATCTTTCTCGTCTTTCTGAGTTTATTTTTTTATGCATGTAGGTGATGACGAATATACTGTATACATGTAGCAATGTGAATAAGTACATATATAGGAGTTTATGTTTATGACATTTTAACTGTTAGGGATGCACAATCAAAAGTACTATCAAGACCACTATTTTAAAAGGGACCTTCCTTGGGGTCCCTGGGTCACTCGGTCGGCAGTGTCTGAATCTTGATTCTGGCTCAGGTCATGATCTCAGGGTCCTGGGTTTGGGTGCATGGGTCTCCATGCTCAGCGAGGAGTCCACTTGACATTTCTCTCCCTCCACCTCGGTCTTTGCCCCTCCCCCTCTCTAAAATAAATAAAATAAAACAAGTAAATAAAAAATAAAAAGGGGCCTTCAAAATTTTCCAAGTCATGGAGGTTGAAGACGAAGATGGTGAAGGTAACTGAGCTATATCAAGTAGAATGCAAGGTCATGCCCTAGAAGATAAATTTTAAAATTAATAAATCATACAGTTTTTGTGTATCTCCTGCTTTTCCTTGTAATTGTAAAGATTTTTAAAGGAAAATTGTCTGGTTAAAACAAGACGAGTTAGAAGTATTCTGTGGAGTTTAGAACATATATAGAAGGAAAAATTTGTGAAGGCAACAGCATGAAAGCCAGGATAATAGAAATGGAAGTATGCTTTTGCACGGTTTTTGTATAGTATGTGATTTGATGTAATATCACTTGAAGATAGAATGTAATAGGTTGAAGATGTATACCATAAGCCCTAGAACACAATCATAGAAAATGCTCAATTAATGAAAAAAAAAGGAAAGTAAACCAAAAAAAGTGAACAAAGAACAGATGATATAAATAGAAAGCAAACAGCATAACAGTAGCTATAATCCGTCTACATCAATAATTAAATATAAAAGAATCAAACTCCAAAGCAAAGGCATAATGGTCAGACTATACAAAAAATAGCAAGATTTAACTGTATGATGCCTGCAACTACTTAAAGATGAAGTAAAAGAATGGAAAAGAAGTATACCACAGTAACACTGAACAAAAGAAATCTGGGATATCTATATATATATATATATATATTTATTTATTTATTTATTTATTTATTTATTTATTTATTCATGAGAGACACAGAGAGAGGCAGAGACACAGGCAGAGGGAGAAGCAGGCTCCAGGCAGGGAGACCGAAGTGGGACTCGATCCCAGGACCCCGGGGTTATGACATGAGCTGAAGGCAGATGCTCAACCACTGAGCCACTCAGGTGCCACTGGGGTATCCATATTAATAACCAAATAAAATTGATTTAAGAAAAGATATGTTGGCACGGGACAACAGTAGAATTCATAGTCTCTCAAGCAAAAATGTAGTCCTACATAACCCTCCAGGCACCCTCAACATCTAAATAAACTAAAAATGATAAAATATTTACAGAGTAAATTCTCTGACCAAAATGAAATTAAATTAGACATGAGAAACCAGAAATATTTTGGGGAAAAAATTTTCTCAAATATTTGAAATTAAACAACACACGTCTGGATAATCCATGAGTCCAAGAAGAAATTAGAAATGAGTTTAGAAACCATTCTGAACTGGGTGAAGATGAAAAACACAGCAAGAAAAAAATTGTGGGATGCAAGCAAACTGGTGCTTAGATAGAAATTCATAGCATTACATATTAACTTAGAAAAGAAAAGGATAAAGTTCTCAAGTCCATGCTCCAACTTCTACATAAAAACAAGCAAAAGAAGAACAAATGAAATCTAATGAAAGTAGGAAAAAAAAAAGGAAACACTGATAGTAAGAAGAGAGAGCAAAGAAATAGAAAGCAAATAAATAATTCAGAAAATCAATAAACAAAAATCTGATTTTTGAAAAAGATCATAATGTGCCATAGTTCTAGCCAGATTTAATAGAGATAGAAGACACAAATGACCAATATCAAGAATACACAGGGGGACATCATTGTAGACCCTTTAGACATTATTCATTATTAAAATGAATAACAGGAGAATATCCCATAAGAAACAACTTTGTGACGAAAATTTTAACAACTAAGATGAAATGTATTAAGTCCTTGAAAGGCACTGTCAAGACTCTCTTGGAGAAGAAAGAGATAACTGGAACACTGTATCTATTAAAGTTATTAAATTCATACTTAGAAACTTTCCCACAAAGAAAATTTTAGGCCTCGGTGACTTCAACCAAATATTTAAGGAAGAAATAATACCAGTTCTACAAACACTTCAGATAAATATAAAAAGAGATAACACTTCCCAATTTGCTTAATAAATAGAGCATTACCTTGACATCAGAACCATTAAAAGATATTAAAGGAAAAGAATAATATAGAACAATATCTCTTACAAATGTAGATGAAAAATGCTTAATAAAATATTTAAAAATGAAATCAGTGATATTTTCAAAGGATAAATTTTATGAGTAGGTGGATTTTTTTTTTCAGGGATACAAAGTTTATTTAACATTTGCAATATTGCAGTGCAATTTTGACACTAATTATCCTGAATTAGCACAGAATTCACGAGTTAAGAGCACAGTCCCCAACAAGATTGCCGGGATTCCATACACTTGTCACAAATTGGAGGGTTTCCAGGTCTCCAGTATATCTGACCAAATTGGCTGCAAATTCAGGGGTTTTCACTATGCTGTTGGGTTCAATGATTTTTCTAGCATGACTCACAGGACTCAGGAAAGTGTTATCCTTATAATTACACTTTTATTATGAAAGATATAAATCAGGACCAACCAAAAGAAGAAACCCATAGAATGAGGTCTGGAAGGGTGCTGAACATGGAGATCCCCTGTCTTCTCTCTGCTGAATCAATGCATGTCACCCTTCTGGCACATCAATGTGTTAATTAGCCAGGAAGCTCAACTGTACGTTAGTGTCCAGAATTTTTATTGGAGTTTCATTATGTAGGCCTGATTGATTGAATCATCAGGAATGTGACTGAATTAAATTTCCAACCCCCGTCCTCTCCCCCAAAGTCAGACTGGTATTATCGGGTTCAAAACCCCAAGCCTCTAATGACATGGTTGGTCATTCCTGCAAGGCCAATCTCCATCTTAAACTATTCAAAAACTCATTGTGAATCAATTCATTAGCAAAAACTCAGGCATGTTCCCAAAGGACCCATCATGAATAACAAGATGCTCTTATGAACTGGGGAATTATAAAAGTTTAGAAGCTCCATCTCAGGAACCAGGGACAAAGATCTAATAACTTATTACATAACGACATTCAAAAATCGTCAGTGTTATTATCTACCATATTAATAGACTAACAAGAAAGTCCATACAATCATTTCAATCAATGCAGAATAGGCATTTGAAAAAAAAAAAACAAACAAATATCTATTAGTGATTCAAAAACTTGCAGCAAACTAAGAAAAAAAATTTCTCAATCTGATAAAGAGCATATATAAAAATCCTATGACTATTAGCTTATTTAATGGTAAAAGACTGAATATATTCCCCAAAAGGCCAAGCATAAGCCTAGACTGTTTATTCATATTACTTCTAATCATTATTGCACTAGAGGTCTTAGAATGTGCAATAAGACAAGACAAAAAAAAGTAAAGATTTGCAGATTATAGTAAGTAAAGTTTTATTTGTTTGCAGATGACATGATGACGTATGTACAAAATCTTCCCAAAAATCTAGTACAAAGATACCAGAGCTATAATAAGTGAGTTCTTACTTACTTATTATTGCATGATATTAACAAATGAACAAGAAAAAAATAGTTTTCTGTTTATCATCAATGAACAACTAGAAAGTGAAATTTTAAAAATACATTATTTGTAATGCCATCAAAAAGTATGAGCATTGGAGATAAATTAACAAAACACGGTAATATCTATACATTGAATATTAGAAAATATTGCCAAAAGAAATTTTTTTAAAAAGATATGAATAAATGGAGATATGTATCATGTTCATGAATCAGAAGGCAATATTTTTAAGTTGTCAATTCTTCCCATTATAAATCTCAATCAATATACCAATAAACACTTTTTGTAAAAATCAATAATTTGATTCTAAAATGTATATAAAAATGCAAACAACCTAAAATAACCAAAACAATTTTGAAAAAGAACAAAGTTGGAAGATTTGAACTACCTAATTGGGAGACATAACAAAGCTTTAGAATCAAGACGGATTGTTTTGGCATAAGGATAACATAAATCAATGGAACAGAACAGAATATCAGAAATGGATTCAAACATAAATGGTTAATTGATTTTTGACCAAGAAGCCAAGATAATTCAATGGGGAAAAATACTCTCCTTTTGAACAAATGGTGCTGGCACAATTGGATATGCACATATTTAAAAACTGAACCTCAACCCTTACCTCGTACCAGTCGCAAAAAATTAACTCAAAATGGATTATAAAATTAAATGTAAGGGCTAAAAAAATAATTCTGAAAGATAATATAGAAGGAAATCCTTGTGACCTTGGGTTAAGGCAAGATTTCATCCACAGAGAATCTAAAGGAGAAACCATAAAGAATTTTCATATAGGGCTTCATCAAAATTAAAAATTATTTTCTCCTCAAAAGACACTGTAGTGAAAATGAAAAGGCAAATTACACACTAGGAGAAAATATGTGATAAGTATATATCTGATAAAGGGCTTGTAATCAGCATATATAAATAACCCATTCAACTTCATAACAAAAAGATAAACAACTAGATTTCTAAAAAGAATCTGAACAGACACTTCACCAAAAATAATATACAGATGGCAAAATAAGCACAGGAAAAAAGTCCTCAACATCATCAGCCATTAGGTAAACACAAATTAAAACCACAATGAGATAGTTCTCCATACCCATTTGGAATGACTAAAATTAAGAATGACAACAGCAAGCTTTGCTCTCACACATTGCTGCTGGGAATGCGAAACGAAACAATCGCTTTGGAAAAACAGTCAGCAATTTCTCCTAAAGTTAAAACTTAACTCTGCATTTCCATTCTTAGATATTTGCCCAACTGAGAGGAAAACATATGTCTACACAAAGACTAGTTACACAGGAATGTTAGGAGCTTCCTTACCAATCGTCAAAACTGGGAAGCTGAATATCCATCAACTGGCGAATGGATAAACAAATTGCGGTAGAGCCACAAAAAAGAATCGGGAAAGAAACACTAAGGGTACACAACAGCGTGGGCGAATCTCAGAAGCTTTATGCCATCTGTGGAGGAAGCCAGACGGCAAGACTCCACACGATTCCCAAGCCGCTTGAAATCAGACCAGTGGCTATAAGGGTCCCTGGATTTATGGAGGGTGAAGGAAACATTCTAATCTTGATTGTGGTCCTTGATCTTGATTGCATGACTGTATACGTTTGTCAAAACTTGTCGACAGCGTACTTAAAATTGATGACTATTATTGTATGTAAATTATACCTAATAGAGCTGATTTCTAAAGATGAATATGTATAGGTTTCGTTCGTGAAGAGCCTGGGTGGCGGGCGGTACACTTAGTGTTAACAGCGGTTATCTCTGTGGTTCAGGATTAGGTGTGCTTCTTTTTTTTTTTTTCTTCTTGCCAGCATTCATTGACTTATTCATATATTCAGAATCTACTTATTAATTAGTCCCAAACATTCTACAAATCATTGGAGATACAATGGTTGGCAAGATAGACATGGTTTCCGTGATCAGGGACTGCACACACAAGCCACCTGTCTCTTCTCTGCATTCCCTAATCTTTCTATGATGAACATGTTTCATTTTTGTCATAGCAAGGAGAAAAATTCCTCATGACTTCAAGAATTATGTTGTCTTTCAATCCTCTTTTCCTGTAAGTTTGCTTCTCTGGTTTTCTACTTTGCTACTATCATGATCATCAGCATATGTTCAGTGTACGGAATGTATGGTGTATGTCGACTGCTGTCACCATGAAAAATAAGGAGAAAAGAGAATCTAACTGCTTCCCAATATGTGTTAGAGGAAACATGTGACAACGCTTCAAATTTTACACGAAATGAGTCAATATCAGCATTTTAAATAGCTACATTATTTATACAAGTAGATGCCCTATTTAGGTAATCTATACGATTAAAAAGAGGGGGGAAATGTACTGGTATATTAGGATGGACTGCGTCATTATTATATAAGAACGCGCATGCTCCACTAATGCAGTCATTATAAACTTCCTGTAAAATCACAGACCATGTCAGCTGGATGAAATCTTACCAGTCATCTACTAGAATATTCGGATTCTACAGACTCACAATGACCTTTGAGAAGGAAATGACCTCTTGAAGACCACACTGCTCATTATAGAAGCCATCAGAAATAGAATCCAGGTGTCTTGATGACTCACAATCCAGATTTCACAGATGGCTACTACTTTGGAACTTGGAATTTACAAAAGTTTTCAATTATACAGCATGTGTTCTATTTTTTTTTTTTTTTTAACCACTGCAACTACCATCTCCGTGACAGACTTTATTAATCAATCACCATGCTTTCTGGCTAAGTTCTGATGCAGCCTGAGACTTCTCCCCAAACGTTTTCTCCACAGTTACCACCAGTAGATCAGAGTAAACACTTCAGTTGAAACTCTTATGAGATAGATACACACACACACAGATGTACCTTTTTTTTTTTAAGTAAGCTCCATATATTGTAGCCCAATGTGGGCCTTGAACCCATGACCCGGAGATCAAAACCTGAGCTGAGATCAAGAGTCAGACACTTAACCAACTGAGCCACCCAGGTGTCCCCGCCACCTGGCACATACTTTTTGGTAGGTGTCGTGCTGGTATCAGGCTTCGCAAATAAGTCTTTATGTTCCTGTCTGTGTCCCACAGTTTTCATCTTTCTCTGGCCTATTGATTAGAAAAAGTAGGTGAGATCATCTATGTGGAAGGACTTTTGGAAGCTCTGCCACAACAATGGTAAATTTTCTCTATTTATTGACTCCCATCTCCTTCTCTTTTTCCCAAAGTCTGTGTGGCTATGGTGTGGTACAAGCTCATTTCCTCTGCTGAAACCTGCCTGCGTCTTGATTTAGGAATAAGGTACAGTGAAGGGGATTTATGTTGCTTCATTCTTATTTTAGCATTCTCTTTCCATTATATACAGTGAAAAGAAATTAATTATAAAAATGGGAGCTGAGTAAGAAGTTCCCAGGGACAATACCAGTAGAGAAAAAAAAAAATGCTGTATATTTGGAGGTAGAGACGGATGATTTGGAATCCTTCTGCCATAGTCCTGTAGCAATCTGACCGGCTGAGCAATGATTTTCTCCAGCCATGAACTGGAGGGGACATGCATCCAGTTGCTGCTCTTTAAAGTACTTTCCAGCATGGATGATAGGTTTAAAAATTACTTTGGAACCCTAACATTTGCAGTAAGTAAAGACCACTGTGAGTAAGCCCAAGCTCTCTCTTTCGTGGGGGTGATGCATCCGAAGAGGACTGCCTTGGGGGCTTCCACTACACATTCAATTTTATGGCTAAAATCGCATGGGGAGGACCAAACACTAAACAAACAAACAATAATCAAAAGGCATACAGAGAAGGGTGGTAAGAGGAAGAATACTACAAGAGAACATGATAAAAATTGGCAACTGGACAGAGCAGGTCCTCTTGAAAAGATGCTACTTGGGCCAGGACCTGAGAAACCTGTAGGGGACCAGCAGAAGCGCAGACGGGCCCCCATTGCAAGGGAAAGAGGCCTCACAAGGACACAGGAAGGAGCTTGGTGCAGACTAAGCTTTCAACGTGACTGAGGGTAGAGCACACGCAGCGTGAGCGCCAGGTTGAACCGTGTGAGTGAGAAAGATCCATCGTCTGGGATAAGGCGGCTATTCTTGAAGTAGGGCCTCACACACGATGGTAGGCGTGGGGGGGTGTTCTTCTAAGTCGTCAAAGGCAGCCTTCGCACGGTTTGTAAACGGGACACGGACTCCTCAGTCCTGGAGAGAAGGAACGGGAGAAGAGAGCTTTAAAAAATGCCAACACTTTGGTTTGTCTGCAAAATTGCAGCAAAAAGTACAAGCTCCCCTTCCACCGCCGCCGGTTTGAACCCCGCGGATCTGCGTGGGCTCCATAATCGCATGGAAATGTAGACACATAAATAAACATCATTCCCTTTCTCTTAACAAGGCCTGTGCTACCTTTAGCAGAAGGCTTGGCTTAGCGCAGAGACGATTAATTGTCGTTGCTCGGCGGACGGGGCATGTTGTGAGTGAATTAATGTGCTTCAAGGACCCCGCGTGTCTGACTTTTCATGTTGTCTAAATTTGTAACCTGTAAGACTGCATTTCCATAAGTTTTGAAATGCAATGTGTTCCGTGGCGCTCAGAACTCGATCAGGATGAAAAGAGCTTTAGAAAGTAAGATGTTATTATTGTATTTGCCTTCACAAGAGAAAATAGTCAAAGGAAGACAAACAGAGGAGAGGAAAAAAAGATCCTCTATAGATTAACACTCCCACACACCCTCCAACCTGGGGAAAAAAGAAAAGAGAAAGAAAACCAGAAAACCCGGTATAAGAATTCACCTTATCAAAGACTGAACACTACAATCAGGCCTCTGTGTGGGGAAAGTTCTACCTTTTTGAACCTCGAAGAAGAAAATTATACTCACTCGAGGAAGAGAAAAAGACGTATTAACAAATCAGCGATCTGATGCTTAAATAATGCACCTGCTAAGGATGAGCCTTCTAAGTAAACCTACAGTGGAACTAATTAGTTCAGCATTTTGGCGAGAACTTCATCAACCTTCCCTTTAGGTTAAAAAAAAAAAATGGGTGGGCTCAGACCATTAACACGGAGCCCAACCATGTGGTAAAAGAGGCACTTCAAAGGAATGACCATGGTAGCCCGGTCTTTAAACCTGATGGGTTTTTTAAATACTACGTGAATAGGGGCGCCTGGGGGGCTCAGCGGTTGGGCTTCTGCCTTCTGCCTTCAGCTCAGGGAGTGATCCTGGGGTCCTGGGATCGAATCCCACACTGGGCTCCCCGCAGGGAGCCTGCTTCTCCCTCTGCCTTCCTCTGCTTCTCTCTCATGAATAAATAAATAAATAAATAAATAAATAAATAAATAAATAAATAAATAAGAATCTAAAAAAAAAAGCTCAAGTATGTGAATCTACTTTTTCAACTGTGTCCATTTTCTGAAATCATAATTCAGGTCAAGTTTTTCTGACGCAAATTTAGAGTTTGTGTTGAGATATACTTTCAGGATAAAATACATACTGGACTTTGAAAATTTAATATGACAAAAGTAAACTATCCCATTAATAATTGTATATTGATTACCTGCTGAAATGAGAATCTTTTAGATGTAATGAGCCGAATAAAATACATCCCACTTGTTTCTTTTTACTCCTGAGAGTGGCAGCTCTAAAACCTAAAAGAACCGCTGTGGCTTGGGGTTATTTCGGTGAGTACCACCCTGGTGCGTGAGGCAGGATCTCTGGTGAGCGGGGTCCAGGTGCAAAGGTTCCCACTGCCCCAAGGTGTACATCATCCCGATCCCTTGAACGGCAGCAGGCTGGGGGAAGATTAAGCACTTGGCATAAACTCAGCCACAAATGTGCAGCTGGGATTTGAACCTATGACTTGAAAGCCCCGGTTTTCTTAGAACCTCAGACCGAGGCAAAGTCCAGGCTAGCCGCGCCAGCTGCAAGATGTGCCAATGGAGCCGTGGTGTTCAAAGCACCGAGTCCGAGTGCCAAGGCAGCTTGGCCACCAAATTTCTTTAAGACCTTCCAGGGGCAGAGCCCGCGTCTCCCCAAGACTCGGTTTTCTCTGTGTCTGTAATGAAGCTGAAGGCCTAGAAAAAAAAGCGTTTTGTCACTGGTAGACGGACGGTTGGTTTCAGGAGAGGCATAGACACTCTACACCTGCTTATAAATGTTAAATATCTTTTGATTATAGTAAAATAGCTGTATATTTGGGTATGCGGAATCTAATATCCATATCGCGCTCGGGTTTTCAAAGATACTGTTTTCCTTCCAAGATAAATTTATGTAGCTTTAAAAAGTAAAGAGATTCGAAGAAAATGAATCACTGAGTGCAGACGAGAGCCACAACAGAGATCCCGAGGTGCTATGCAAACACCCAAAGTTTGGGAAACTGCTTTGGAAGACGTTGCAAGGTCCCCTGGAAGTCAGAGCTTGTAGAGGGACAGGTTGTCTGACTCTGAGACACAGCTTCGGCCCTGGGACGGGGACCTGCCGTGAGACTCGTGGAAATGGGCCGCGGAGACGGGGAGCTGGGTCCTGCCTCAGCGGAGGAGGGAGGGGGCGCCCCTGGCTGCCCGGGGCGGGTCTGGGGAGGGGTGCTTAGCTAGGGTTGGCCCTGCCTGAAGGAGGAGGGGAATGGGGATATAAAAGGACAAAGGGGGGCTCCAGTCGGTCAGCTGGCTAAGCGGCTGCCTTTGCCTCAGGTCATGATCTCAGGGCCCCGGGGTCAGGCCTGGTTGGGCTCCCTGCTCAGTGGGGAGTCTGCTTCTCCCTCTCCCTCCGCCCCTCCCCCTGCTTGTGCTCTCTCTCTCTCTCTCTCTCCCATAAATAAATAAAATCTTTTAAAAAGAGAGAGAGGCAGAGAATGTTTGGAGTCCCAGGAGCCCCAGGAGCCCCAGGCACATCCCAAACCACATGTTTGTTTAAAGGGAGCCAGGGTAGCAGGCGCTCTGCCTTCTGCTACGTAAAAGGCACCCAGCATCCCTCCTGCAGGCCGGTGCCGATCCCCACGCGGTGAGTTCCAACTGTGCTCGCCGGACACCTCCTCACAAAGCAATTTAAACAGTGATCAGAGCTTCGGCATCCACACCCCACCGGCCTGTCCTTGACACGAACGCTGCCTGCCTGCGAACGCTGCGCACTCTTCCAGGCCCTGAACATAAATCAATTTGCATGACAGCAGGGTGGAGGGAAAAGAGCCCTGGGCAGGAGGCCGGAGCCTCAGGTTCTCAACTCCGAGCTCTCACCAATTAGCAAGGTGACCTTTCCCTCAACACACATTCACCGGGGGCAGCTGCTGTCGAGGGTAGGCTGGGCCGCCCCCTGGCTGGGTGCTGGGCTCGCCTTCCAGTCCTGGGGCAGGGCGGTGGGCGAGTTCCTACGGAGTCGGGCACTGCCATGCTCGCCCGCGTCCCCTCTTCATAGGAGCGGCCCGCCCAGCCCGCTCACGGTCCTTGAGCACACTGCTGGCTCCCACCGCGTTCCGGGCACTTGGCAAAGCCCCAGAGCTGAACTGGCCCATACGGTAGCTGCTGGCTTCGGGGGGCTTCCGTGCCCTGAAATTCTTCTGAGCTGAACTGTGCTCTAAATATAAAACCCACGCTGGGTTTCCAGAACAGTATGGGCAGCCCGGGGGGCTCGGTGGCTTAGCGCCGCCTTCAGCCCAGGGCGTGACCCCGGGGTCCCCGGATCGAGTCCCACGTTGGGCTCCCTGAGTGGAGCCTGCTTCTCCCTCTGCCTGGGTCTCTGCCTCTGTCTTGCTCTGTGTCTCTCATGAATAAATCAATAAAATCTTTAAAAAAAAAAAAAACTTAGTATGAAAAGAGTCATATAAAAAATGCCCTTAATACTATGTCCTATTGATTGCATTTTGAGAGGATAACATGTGGACATAGTTGTTCAAATTAAATGTATTATTAAAATAATATTCACCTGTTTTTTTAGGGGTGGGGTTGTTTCTATTTTTTGAATGTGGCTACTAGAAAAGTGTTCAACTACAAATGCCGCTAGCCTTTATGGTTCACATTATCTATCTGGACAGAGGTGCTGCGGAGATGTGGCAATGAACAAAAAAGGGAAAAGTCCTTCAGTGATGAAAGCCCTTGTGACCGCTTGAGAAAAACAAACGTACTGGAAATCACAGCCCTGATTGTACTTATACATTTACACATAATTTAAGCCTGTTGAAGGCAAGAGTCGGGCTTTGCTCACTTCGGTTTTCCCGTTCAGGGAGAAGCGCTGAGCTTGTCTTTGGTTGGACCATGTATCAACACCATTGCATCTGGGGGTCATGAAGACAACCGGGCGTCTACATACGCTGTTCCCTTTCCTACCACACCAGCAATTCCTGTTGTAGTCTTGACTAAGTCTCCCTACCTCTGGGCCAACGTCCTCCTCGAATGTACAATGAGGGGATTAAACACAACGACTTCTAAAGCCCTTCCCCGGTTTGAACTTCTATGAAACTAGAATGACGAAGGCCAGGCGCAAACTGTCCCACCAAATGTCAGCCGTAACCGCCCTCTGATTTATTAGGAGTTATTAGGCAACATTTCTACAAACCTGTTCTCCTGCCCAGAAGGGTATTTAGGGAAAATTAGAATTAACGAAGAATCTTCTAAATATAGTGTGTCAAACTTTAAAATATGAACCCACAGAGAAGGGGGAAGGGTAGGTCCTTCAAGTGAAGGCTTGAGTTGCCAAGCTGCCACCAAAGCTGCCTAGACATCTGCTGAAATTCCTTAGAAGATTATGATTAGGATAATCCCTCAGGGACCACAGGAGGAAGCAGAGGGGAATTCTGGCTCAGTTCACAAGACACCAGCTGTGAGTGTGCACTATAACCAAACTGGATTTTGGCAAACCAGGTGGCAGCCTGCGAGGTGTGGTGTGTGGTGTCTTGGGCAGGGTCTCTCCCTGGGGCTGGATGGGCCATTTAACCAGCAGCCTCCTGCTCCTGAAGGGCCTCGGGCTTTTGGCATAATCAACACATGAAGTTATGCATGAAGTCATCTCTGTGTGTGTACGTGTGTCTGTCTGTCTGTAAAGCTTTGCCATTGCCAGTGTTTGCATGTACTGAGATAGGCCACCATTTTGTTTTAACATTGGACGTTGATTCACTTGGTACATAGCTCAACCCCTCACTAGTTCTCAGAGGTAGTGGTCCCAGAAGGATGCCTTTTTCCATTTCTCCTGGCCTCCCATGCCATGCAATTTCCTTCCAGGCCCCATAAAGAGATTCAGGTGTAAATACCACTGAGGGAGGGACACAATGATGCACCAATAGGAATGACAGTCTCACTAGACTACAAAGGAGAGGCTGACCAGTGATGAGGCTCGAGAACCTTGGGTCGCTGGGTGACCTTAACTAAATATCTATCCTTGAGCCTTGGTTTTGTTGTTTGCAAAATAAGCATTGGATTGAGTCTGACTTCCCTTTTAGTCTTAACATTCTCAGGGTATTCAACCTTGAATACACATTAGAATCAGCTCAAATGAAGTATTTAAATCAGAACCAATTAAGGTTAGGTCATCAGTTCCTCTGGTGATTTCAATATTAGGAATTTCTAGAGGTGAAGCAACACTTTCTGACAAACCAGAAAGCTAATATTAAAAGCCAGGAGGTCCTTCTAAGAAGGGAGAACTGCTGATGTATTTCTCTCAGTAGGAGGGTGTCCCACATATTAAAGGAACAATGAGCAAATTAACTATGGTGGAGGGACAGTCCCGGCAGTGCGGTCCAATAGAAAAAGGATGTAAACCGCAAATGTCACTAAAATTTCTTAGCACCCACATTCAAAAAAGTAAAAAAAAAAAAAAAAAAAAAAAAAGAAAGAAAGAGAGAAAGAAAGAAAGAAAGAAAGAAAGACCAGATAGAAGTCATTTTAATGATCATTTTATTTAAACCAATATATCCAAAATAGGCAAGCCTGTAATCAATATATTTAACTTAAAAATTTTTTGTAGGGACATTTGGAAAGCAAATTATGAATGAGCTTGATCCTAATGTCACCATTTATTTAACCCGACATATCAAAAATATTATCATTTCAACATATGAACAATAAAAATTTACTGAGAAGACACTTCTACAGTTGTGGTCACACATGGCTGGGGGCTACCAAAGTAGAGGACACAGGTCTAGGCCTTCTTTCTTACTCAAGTGTGGTCTTCAGACCAGTATCGCGCACATTATGTGAGAGCACGTTTGAAAGGCAGCCGAGGAGACTCCATTCCAGAGCTACCACATCAGAATCTGCATTCCTCAGTTGATTCATTTGCACATTAAGGCTTGAGAAAGTCCTCCCCTCCCCACTTGCACCACCCATTCCCACCCGTATCAACCGTCCCTCAACCTCTGGGGACCTGGCCATTGCTCCAACCTAGCATTTGTTAGCTAACTTATCATCAGTTTCCCCTCCCAGCTCAGCGGGGAGCCTGCTTCCCCCTCTCCCTCTGCCTGCTGCTCCCCCTGCCTGTGCCCCCCACTCTCTCTGTCAAATAAATAGATAAAATATTTTCTTAAATAAAGACAATTTTCAATATAACACTGAGAGTCTGGGGCAGAAAAGAGAACAGATGTGGATTCCAGACCACTGTGGCTCTACAGACCACAGGCACCTGCAGTCAGGCTATGTAGGGTCTGGACAAGCCACATGACCTCACTAAGCCTCAGTTCTCTCACTAGGAAGTAGGGATGATAATGCCTGCATCCGGTGTGAAAATTCAGTGAAAAGATGCGTTTGTAAGGCTTCATCAACTGTACAGGGCTTGGAACTAGAAGGCATTGCGGTTTGGTTCTCCAACACTGCAACCCCTTACCTGCTCCTCTCCAGGCACTGGGTTTCATTTTCCACTTGAGTTTAGAAGTCAAATATTTAGCTGTGCTAATGGGGTATTGGATCTTTTTATTATGGCCTCAGTACTCACTGTGTGCAGCTTTGCCGAGATAATAAAAGATGTTAGACTTGGTCTTGCAACTGCTTAATGCAGAAATGCTATGGGAACACACCTGGGGTGCGGCTTCCACTGGAATCAATGGTGAAGTCAGCCATGTCCCCAGCAGAGATAAAAGCATTAATGTCCTATTTCACCTCAGCCCACACGGGTATGACGTTGATTAAAATTATTTTCTGCAGTTTGATTCCTTTTTTTTTTAAAGGGAATTTGTAAAGAGGCTTTGTGTGTGTGTGTGTGTGTGTGTGTGTGTGTGTGTGTGTGTGTATGAGAGAGAGAGAGAGACAGACAGAGCGACAGAGAGACAGAGAGATAAAGAGAGGTTTTAACGGCAGTTGGATTTGATACCGCTGCTTGAGGTCTGCTTTCAGATCTAGTTTTAATGGCACACATTTCACAGTCCCATGGCTTGGATAGGGCCACAGGGAGGTTTTGTTAAGTGCACTGGGCCTCCCTCACTCCTTCACTTTCCAGGCCTGTCTTGTGGTCTTTTGTGCCACTGTGTGTATTCATGTGTGTGTCTGTGCAGGTCCATTGGTTTAAGCCTATTTTACATGATTTAAAAGAGAAAGCCTCTGCTGCAGAGTTGACATGTCTCATGAGAAAAGGTGCAGGTGAGGGCGAACATGCCAGAGCTCTATGCAGGTGCATATCTACAGGACATGTGGGTGTGGGTGTGGGTGGTGGTTCAGTAGAAGTGCAGACGGGTGGAAGCCGCTAAGAGGACGCACTTGATAAAGAAGAGCTGAATAAGATATTAGGTGGAGGGAGGTGTGTACATATGCAGCATATCTTTACGTTTAAATCACAGTGCAAGGGTGTGGAACACGATATATGGAAGAATGAAGAATAGGATTGGCCATTGGGAAGGAGGCAGATATAAGCATGGGTTTGTCCATAAGATTGGTCCAAGGGTGTACGTGGGCGTGTGTGTGTGTATCAGTCCACAGATATTTTTGAACGTCAACTATAAATCAATCAATGTGCTGGATATGGCCCAATGCAGGATATTAAGCTATGAATATGACAGCCAAGGTCTCTACCCATATCAAGCCCATAGTCTATGATGGAGTTTCTCAATCGTAACACTTTTGACATTTTGGGGCAGATAATCCTTTTTTGGGAGGGCGGCTGTCCTGTACATTATGGAACATGTAGCAGTACTCCTGGTGTCTACCTAGGGATAGCACCTACTAGTTGTGACAATCCATGATGTCTCCAGATGTTGCCAAATGTCCCTGGGGAGCAAAATCATCATATGTTGGTCTACGGGGAAAGATAGATATTAAACAAACAAAAAACCAAAAAGATAGAGAATTGATTATGTAAGTAACTACACATTGTGAGAGAGAAGGGCAGGGAGCTGTGAGATCTTACAACTGTCAAGGTGAAGCTTTAGAAAAGGCCTCTGGGAGGGTAGGGTGGATAAGTAGGGCAGGAAAGACAGGTATGACTCTGCCAGGTGATGTGAACAAATGTTCCAGAGAGGGGACAGTAAGTGGAGAAAGGTTCTGACAGAAGAAGGAGGGAGTATATCTTTCAAAACAAAATCAAACAAAAAACCCAGGAGAGAGCCCTGTGGACACAGAGTGAGTGGAACAGGGAGGTCTGAGACATGAGGCCAGCCCTTGGGATGGGACTCAAGCTCCTTGTGCCCAGAATATGCAACACAAAGTGGATCAGAAGTCATGGCCATCAAACCGTGGTGCCCAGAAGTCATTGCTGTTTGGAGAGGTTCTGTGTTTCTGGAAGAATCTTGTGACTAGAGGGATGCAAGTGTGGATACAGGCCTGTGTACCCTGTTCACACCTGAGGCTTCTGCTTAATGACAAGAACAGCATGGAGCGAGCCAGCCACGCTTGTCTAGGAGATGTTCTCATGAGAGCAGGTGGTTTCAGCTTTATGGGGACTGAGAATCTAGCTCTTCAGTAGTGTTTCCATCTACCTTTGAGCTACACTGAGGGTCTCAGCGATTTCTCAGGATCACACACAAAAAGGACACAAGAGGGATCCCTGGGTGGCGCAGCAGTTAAGCGCCTGCCTTTGGCCCAGGGCGCGATCCTGGAGACCCGGGGTCGAATCCCACGTCGGGCTCCCGGTACATGGAGCCTGCTTCTCCCTCTGCCTATGTCTCTGCCTCTCTCTCTCTCTCTCTCTCTGTGTGTGTGTGACTATCATAAATAAAAAAAAAAAAATTAAGAAAAAAAGGATATGTTTTAAAAAAAAAAGGACACAAGACCTGCTCCATGTACACACACACATAACGTACGTATGCGAGCATGTATGCACTCACACACCTTCACCTACTTGGAATTAACCAATAAATAATAGGGTTGGGGCAGAGGATGGAGGATTAAGGGGTGTGTGTGTGTGTGTATGTAGGGGAAGGTGTTCATTAAGTGGTCCACAGAGACTTCCCAGAGACGGGCCCATTAGCATTTGCCTCCTTAGATTTGGCCCCATCCACTAGATCCGGTCCACCAGTTCTGGTTTTCAGGGAGAGTGAACCAGCTGAGCAAATTGAAATCTGAGGCCTTTCTTCAGGGACCGACAGCTGGAAGTCCAGGGACTGCTGGCTACCCAGCTTCAAAATGGCAGGAAATGCAGTAGTGCAGCCAACTCAATCTTCCCAATTCTTACTCACATGCTCCACCACCAACCTAATTACGTCTGTCTCTCCGTCTGCTTCCAACTAACAAATTATTTCTGTCCTTCCGGTGTGAATTGTCAGGGAAGAAATCTGATGAACTGAGCTCACCCTCCCAGGACAAGTTATTTCATGCTCCACTACCAGCCAACAAAGGGATTCTTCTGGAGGTGACTACACCTGGTCCAGGAGGTACGCGCCCAAAAACAGCAGGGTGCTGTAAGCGGCGCAGTCTTGTCTAGAAGGGGAGTTGGGGAAGAGCTGTCAGCACAACCAGCATATCCCCCAGAAGCCCGGTTAACCACACCGGGAGAAGGCAGGTTCGGTGGGCTGGAGCCTGGCGGTAGTCCCAACCACTGGGGTAGGAAAGACCCTCCCTGAAGACCAAACTCATATTTGGAAGGACATTTCTCTTTTTTTATTTCTTTTTTTTAAATTATCAACTTCTATATGTTTGTAGCATTTTACACATTGCAACACGTTCTTATTAGCAAACATGGGAGTGACTCAGGACCACGGCGCATCTTGTGCCATTAAATCTGGCGTCTCCACTCTCAGCCTCCTTGAGTTTCCTAGCACTTCTACAAAGATCTAGATTCACAGATGCTGACCTCCAAGAGGAAGGACAGTCCCTTTAAAGAATAAAACAAAGTTGCCAGAGGCCAAGGTAGCATACAATGGGCTCAGGACTGTGGGCTTTGGGTTTATCTTTTGAAGAAGACAGAGTTGAATGAGGATGTGACGGACGTTTGGGGTGTTTACTGTGAAACGTGCAGGATCTGATGCTCTCTGAGCATCTTGAGAGCCTGGATGGTGTCCCACAAGTGATCTCCCAGGACCGGGCATAGCATCTCACCCAGAAGCAGTGGGAAAGGAGTTTATTAAACTGGACTGAGCCCCTCACCATCTCTCTAGCTCCGCCAGGCCGCTCACCAGCTTGTAAGTTCCTTGAAAGCAGGCCTGTGTCATCCTCTTCATCCGGCATCACTCTGTTAGCCTGGCACCAGGCCTGACAAAGAGTAAATGTTCAATAAACATCTGTTGAATGTGTTTTTTAAAAATCACACCATGTGCATAGGCTTCTTATTTATCCCTAATACGCACAGACGCTTTCTGTAGACGCTGAGAGCGTCAGCTCCGGGGTGAGGACCGAATCCAGGTTCACCACCTACTGGCTGTCTGACCTTGAGCAAATAACTCACTGTACCTGAGTCTCCTTTATAAAAGGGAATAGTAACACCTGCCTTACATAGCTGCTGTTGTTTTAAGAGACAGAGAGAGATAGACAGAGAGAGACAGAGAGAGAGCATGGCCCAGGGGGGCAGTGACAGAGGGAGAGGGAGAGAGAGAATCTTAAGTAGGCTCCACACCCAGGATGGCACCTGACACCGGGCTCAGTCCCCCCACCTTGAGAGCATGACCTGAGCTGAAATAAGAGGCACTTAACCTACTGAGCCCACCAGGCGCCCTGGTTGTTGTGTCTTTTAAATGAGCTAATATGTGTGAAGTGTTCACAAGAGCACCTGACGGGTAATATGCACTAAATGATATGATTTTCCCCCTCACCTACAAACATACTCAATGAATAGTTCCAAATACACACGCACTAATCCAATAACTATTTTTACCTCTTGCTCTCCTTATCTGAAATAGTTTCAAAACTTTCCTTGGCTCAGAAAAATCTCAATCAGTTGATAGTTTCCTCAACAGAACCAGAATGGCCTACCGTGTAGTTCTCGCAAGCTGCCACAGACTCTCTTGCTTGTAAGTATCCATCCAGGTAAAAGGACCTTTTTAAAAAAAATGTTTTTCACAGCTTCTCCTGGATATGGATTTTCTGTGTCTGCATGGACAGTCTGCCAGAGGCTTCTGCCACGGTCTCCATTCATGTGTGTGTTTTGGACAGGAAACCCAGCCCCATGGTTGCCCCTTCTGACCCATCCTGACCCTGATGAAATCCCAAATATCAGCTGCCCTGGGAAGAGTTAAAGTGAAAATAGAGGAATATGGTGATGATGGAGAGAAAGAAGAACATATCCTGAGTTCCTAACATGTCCCAGGTCCTGTGCCAATGGCTTCATGGGGATGAATAAGGCATGGACCCCCCTGTGTAGTGCTCACAACATGATTGTGGCATTTGAGGGTTTTGGCAAAAAGATATGTCACAGACAGGGACCTTCATTGTCCTGGCAGGGTCAGAGAAAATGTTGCAGGAGACCTGGTGCTGGATCCAGGCCTTGGGTGACCCACGCATGTGATCATTCATCCTGTCATCCATTACTTTGGCCAACATGTTTAGGTGTCTACGTTGTGTTGGACACTTGGCCAAGCACTGGGCATATGGAGACGGCCACACCTGATCTATGCAGGTGATCTGTCTATACACCCACACATGGGGTGCAATGGGCAGAGAGGGCGGGGGGCCCCCCGAGACTATTAAGTACAATATTCAACACAGTGATTTCAGTAATTGATGCATATGGAAGATGCAATTGAATCATTCATGGAGCGATGGAAACAGCACCTAAATCTGCATGTGAGACTCAAAGAAGGTTTCATAAAGGAAGTAGTATCTGAGCTACATTAACATTAATTAAAATAAGTCATTTACGGGGTATTTTCCATGTGCCAGGCATTGTGCTCCATATGTGACACACGCTAAGCAGCTGAATCCCAACACTACGGGAGCATTTCTCTTTCAGCCAGGGCAGGTAACTGGAAACTGGTGGCGAAGGGGAGCAGCCTGTCAAGGTCATGCAGGTAGCTCGTGGTGGAGGCCAGGGCTCAGTCTATCAAGTGGCCAATGTCCCATCTTGGCTCTCAGCTGCTACCTGTGCAGCCTGAATATCCCTGAAACGTAGGAAAGGTCCAAAGCGGAGGGAGTTCCAGGGAGAAGAAACCTGCACATACAGAGGCAGGGAGGCAGCAGACTGGGGACCCATCAATCAGTGCAGCTGGCCCAGTGGGCTTCAGGTGAGCAGGGAAGGAGCTGAGGCAGGAGGCACAGCCCTCAGGGCCTTCTGTGCTCCAATTAGAAGCCAATTTTCTGCTGGAGTCTTTAAGGAGGGAGACCCAAAAAACAAAAAAAAAGACTTATTTATTTATTTTGGAGACAGGGGGAGGAGGGGGGGCAGAGAGAGCGTGAGAATCTCAAGCAGGCTCCCCGCAGACCCCAGAGCCTGACACGGAGCTTGATCTGAGGACCCTGAGACCATGACCTGAGCCCAAATCAAGAGTCCAGCCTCACCCGACTGAGCCACCCAGGGGCCGCAGAGGCAAAAAAGCTTCTGAGCAAGAGTGAAATCAGCCCAGATCTGCCCGTGGAAAGATGGATTAGGGTGGAGGCTGGGGGCTTCGAACGCCAAGCTAAGGAGTGTTTGCCGGGATGTGGAGCTGTATTGGCGAGAGTTAAAAGAAACCCTCTTTTGCCTTCCTGTCTCTGCCTGTCAATCTAACCCATTGAGATGGAAGGCTGTAAGTTTATTTGATTTCAGGAAATGATATATTCTTTAGGTTGTTTTTTTTTTCTCTCACTATCTCCACGTTCCCCCTGGACTGCGTATCCGTTGCATGCAGTGGCCTGCAGGTTCTCAGTTTTCGCCGAGAAATGTACTTTTGGGGTTGTCGGGCCTGTAAAACATGAAATTAACCAGTGTCATATCTTTCACGCCCTCCTCCCTGCTCACCCAGGAGCCCAAATTAAATTTCACACCGAACAATCCGAGCAGCTGACATGCTCCACAGACACCCGGCACAGGGCTTGGACGGCCACAAGGTGGACGTCTGTCACCCGTTCCGTATCCGCTCCACCACCACCGTTCTGATGGCAAAATTTAGCTGATTTGGGACTCAATCTCCAGCTGCTCCACCTTCCCCCGGGACCAACAGGCCCTGCCCCCGAGCATGTGAGGGATGGTGCAGCGGAGGCTTGCGGCTTACAGAGCAACGTCCACGCGGGTCCGCAGAGCAGGGAAGGTCTGCGCATCTTGCAGGGGGGGAAGCCAAGGCGCGGGGAGCTATCGAAGACCCCAGGGTGAGCTCCCACACTCTGCACCAGGACGGGGCCTTCAGGCCACACAGCACCTCCCGGTGATACCTTCACGTGAGAAGCTTCCGTTGATTTCTTCAGCGTGGAAGCTGTCACATTTTTTGTCTCTCAACCTCCCCCTTTGTTTAGACCCCCCTCCCCTCCCCCAATCTACCAAGAGCGTTGTGATTCCCGTGGGCCTTGTGGCATCTGTCTTTGTCTCCCCGTCTCCAGATCCTGCTGGGCGTGTTCTGACCCTCACTCTGCCAACCGGCACCCTCCACCCATAGCGCTTTTTCTAGAACACCTACGTGTCCAACCAAGTCTTTTCCATCTTCAGCCTCAGCTAAGATTCCCCAACCACAAAACGGTCCCTCTCCCTCGTCATAAATGATTTGTCCCTGCGTCACGGTTGTCACGCTCCATCTGTTGGGAGCTGCTCTGAAGCTGGGCTGCCTGAGGCCGGGGTCACCCCCGGCTCACGTCGGATCTCAACGCCGAGTAGTGTCTTGCTGGTGCAGCCGTCATCAGTGTAGGCCGTACAGACCCAGGGCCACCCACCGAATCCAAAAGTGTTGCCGTGCTCCATCTCCCAGGGCCTGGCTGGGTGAGAGGATACGAACTGGTTTAAGCGATTGCCCTTGCTATGGGCAGCTTGTCTCACGAGGACACCTCCAGGAGCCGCTTATATTTTCTGCCACTTAGCATGGTCAGTTGATGAACAGGGAGCTGGGGAGGGTCCAGGGGAGAAGAGGACAGAAGGCAAGCCTCACTGCAGCGAGGAGTAATCACACGAGTGCCCGGTGGAAGGTGTTTTTGAGTATATCCAGCTCAAATTTAGTGCCTTCTATGTTGTTCTCCCCAAAACAGATGCTCCTCCAGTTGTCATTTGAACTCCTTGTGGAGCGGAGGGTCATGGTCTCATCAGGCAACCTCTCATGGTGAAGGCAACTCCTCCACCATGCTCGAACTTGCCCTTCTCCTTCCATGGGACGGCCTGGCCCTGCCCCTGGAATACCACAGCACGAACCCGGGTTTTCCTTCTGTGGCTCACACCCACCTCCACACGGCGAGAGTCACGTCCTCTTGTGCCTTCCTCAATTCTCACTTTCTCGGCTTCAACTCTTCTGCAGAAGTTCACACTGAGTTGCGGAGAGAAGGAAGGACCTGCCCAAGATAATAGAAAGTTCGAGCTGTAGCCGCCTCCTGATAATGTTCCCATCGCATCGTGAGGATTGTGACGGTTGGCTTCATGCGCCAACTTGACCTAAGGCAAGCCCCTAACACGTGCTAAGCTAGTACTAGGCTATGCAGTCCAACGCTAGTGTAGATGCTTCTAGGAAGGTGGATAATACTTTTATAATCAGTTCACATCGAGGGAGATCATCTTCCGTAATCTGGATGTGCCTCATTCAATCAGTCAAAAAGCTGTAAGGGCAAGACTGAGGTTTTCCTGAGGAAGAAGAAATCCCACCAATGGATTGTAGCTCCTGCCCTACAATGTTCTGGGCCTTTCTGGCCTGTTCTGCAGACAGACACACGTGTGTGTGTGTGTGTGTGTGTGTGTGTGTGTGTCCCATTGGCTCTCCTATGCTTTTGCTTTCACTTCTTTGAACCTGCTTCATGCAAAGAGCTTTACCCCCAAGACTTGATTCTATGGGGGAGCATTTCAGACCCCAAGACAAGATGGGCAGTGGAGGCCTTTGGGGAAAGGAGCTTCTGAACTCTTCTCACTGACCATGGACACTGAAGGCTGTGGCCTTGAGCACGTTGCCCGGCCAACGGCCTCCCCAGATCACAGTACAGCCCCATGTGTTCATGAGCGTGTGTGGGCAGGGGGGGCCGTGCCTTTCTTGAGCTCCTGCAAGAGGAGCTGATTCTGGCTCCTTCAGAAGCAGGCCTTTGGCTCTTGCTGCTGCACCAGGCTGCATCTGGGAGAAGGAGCAGACCAGACTGTGTGTCTCCCTGAGGCTAAGCAGATATATCAGATTCAGGTGACACTCGGGTTAGGCAGGCACCTGCTCTTCTGAGGCCCGAGGCTTTTCTACGAACCTGAGAAGGAATTTGCTGCTGCGCGCTCTCTGGAAGGTTAGCTGAGAATTCTTTGCAGTGGTTAGGACTTGGAATGCTTCTAAAACTGCCCCGGGACACCACACTGAGTGCAGAATTAGCTGGCGATGGGGGTGGAGAAAGGGGGCTCCAGTTCCTGGAATCGGCTTCCTTACAGCTGAGAGGTGAGGGGAGCGATGAGACCGGGCTTTGGGGTCAGACTGCCTAACACCTAATTTCTCATTTCTCACCTACTGCTCTGTGGCTTCTCTGAGACTCAGTTTCCTCGTTTGTAAAACAGGGACAAGTAGGGTTTCTGCAAGCGTTAATAAGCACACGTGACGCATCTACAGGTTTCCTGGCACAGAAATGCTCAGTAAATGTCTGCTCTTGTCATTGCTGTGCTTCCTCTCCTTAAAACACCCGACTAATGTTTCATTTGTTCTCAGCCACGATTGGAAACTATTGCCCTTAGCGGAGTGGCTCGTGATGGAGTATACCGGCCTTATCATTGCACAAACCAGGGGCTCTCCCTCTATTTCTTGGTGACTTTGAGCAAGTGATCTGACTGCTGTCTCAGGTAGCTTGTGTGAAATTGGGCATAATAATACCCAGGATGGTGATATAATATAATGGATATCAGAACGGGCACTACAGTCAGGCTGCAAGGTAAGAGTCCCCTCTCTGCCGCGAATGGCGGTGTAGCCTTCAACACGGTCCCGATTCTCGCTCTTTGCTGCAGTTTCTTCATTTATAAACTGGAAACAACAATAGCACCTATCTCCCAGGGCACTTATGGGAATTAAATGCATTAATATGTATAAAAGGCTTGGAGTAGTGCCTAGCACTTAGTAAGAACCTGATAAATGACAACAAATCTCCTCGTGTTCTGAGTCGGGATTAAATGAGATAATGCTTTGCAAATATCTGGCACCTAGCAGGTGCACACTAAAGCAATGGGGATCACAATTGTTGTTATTGCTTATAGTATTAATGATACTAACATCAGGAGGGGGCCTGGGTGGCTCCATCTGTTAAGCATCTGCCTTCGGCTCAGGTCATGCCCTAGGGTCCTGGGATCGAGCCCCATGTCGGGCTCCCTGCTCAGTGGGGAGTCTGCTTCTCCTCTCCCTCTGCCCCTCTCCCCATTCATGTTCTCTCTCTCTCTCAAATAAATAAAAACTTAAAAAAAATACTAACATCAAGAATAACATCATCATATTCTGACTCCTGGGACCTAATAATACACTTCAATGACGTAAGTTTTGTCTACAGGCCCTCTCTGTTTTCATCCTTTTTAATTTTCCGGGAGATTAATCTGGCTGAGTCTCAGCTCCATGTGACTTTTTGGTTGACATGGTATCTTCAGGAACTTCCACGTGCAGAGTAAAACCCAGCCTCCGGACTTCTTTAACCACCGTGATCTTAACCTCAATGGGTTTTCACCCCCTGAGCACCCAGTGAGTCTATGCTTCTTGGAGGAACAATGATTAACACGAGACTGAAATACATCAGCCTGGACCACGTGAGGACCACATGAACCACGACAGCAACCGACATCGTATGCCTGCCACGCACCGGGTACTGTGCTTGGTACTTTACATGTGGTCTCCTCTTTCAATTTAATATTCACGGCGACCTTGTGTGGCCGGAATCATTAATCCCTTTTTAGAAATGAGGCATCTGAGGTAAAATGACTTGCCCAAAGTGCTAATGCCTGTTCCGGGCTGAGTCACTCCTGAGCTTTGTTGTCTTACATCCTCGGCTCCTTATTCATTTAAAAAAGATATTTGTGTGCAAGGATAACATGCAGAGAAAAGTAGACATATTATAAATGCATGGCTTGATAAGGTTTTTTATAAACTGAATTACATCCATGGACTAAACCCAAGAATAGGAACATGAACAGCACCCCCAAAGCCCCTCTGATGTTCTCTTCCAATCACCTCTTCCCTGAGGGTAACCACTGTTGTGATTCAGTGCATTCAATGACATATGAGTCATGTGTTCAGTGAGAGGGGTTATTTGGCTATTTTGGGGCTTCATAAAAATGGAATCATTTGTGCCTATATTCTTTAGCTCAAGATACATGCATGATTCATCCACACTTGCCTACAGTTGTAGATCATCCATTTGGGTGGCTGTAAGCATTTCTGGTAGGGTTATCTGCAAGTTCATGTTGGATGGGCCTGGCCACGTGGAAAGCTTCAACAGAAGCAAGTCCATGGATCTGAAGACGCATGGCAGCACTTCAGTGCTGGGAGAGATGGGATGGGTACCATGGACGTAGGCAGGCTCTAGATGCGTTAAAAAAGGGAAAGGGTGCAGGATAAGCCGATAGCCTTCAAGTTCAATGTCTGATCATGTATTATTTTAGAGACTCTCTGATTAGGAGCACACAAGCTTATGCTCGTAGTTAAGAATTTGGAAATATTTCAGAGAATTTCTCTAGACAGGCATAAGCCACGAGTAGAAAATACAGGGAGCTGTTTCTGTCCAAGAGTCAAAAATCTTCAACCCTGTCCATTCGTCTTGTCTCACTGACTGTCTGACCTCCTCGCTCTGGAGATGCCTGTTTTCCTCCATCCGAGTTGAAGTCCCCAGACATGACGCTGTGGCCCACCTACACTTGGAGACTCCCAGGTGCACCCTGCTCAGCAATCTTACAACTTATTTATTCCTTCAACTGTTTGGGGGCTATTGGTGTAATTTTCAGTTTTCTGGATGGCGCTGCCATGAACACCCTGGTACCCATGCATGCATTTCTGCACTTCCGTGGTTCTCTACCCCTGTAGTAAACTCGACTCGTGTGCTGGAGCTCTTGAGTGACCAAACTGCATGTGCGTTTTCTTTCTAACAAGCAGAAATGTAGGTGTGCACATTCTTGCAGATATTACTGCTTTATTATCTCTGACAAGGAGCTGTAGTCTTTGGAAGAGGTTGAATTTGGTGGCTAGTTACTGTCACAAGGCTCTCCTCAGTGTCAATTACGCTAAGCAGAAAGAGCCCATTGTGGCAGACGTTCTCTCACATCTTAAAGAGAGTCAGGAATTCTCCTCGTCCAACAGGTTAATTTAGACAGCTATTTTGGGGGACCTTTCACGGTCACCTCACTCAGCAGGCCTATCAGGATGCTGCCGTATTCAATAATAATGGTGACACCTCACATTTGCACAGCATTATATAACTTAGGAATTACTTGTTACATGCGTTCCCGAATGTCGTGTGCACACTCATGTATATTTTTATCAATACCCCCTCTGCTGCATTTTATAGACAAGGAGCAGGCTCGGAGGTAGAGCTGTTACCCAGGTTACACAGCTCAACCAGGCCTCACATGTGGCTCTGTTGACTTTAAATGTTCTTTAAAGACATCCTGGCTTTTTTTTTTTTTTTTTGCTTAAAACAAGATATTTATTTGGGTGCTTACAGAATCCTTCTGTAGATAAGGAGATTATATGGTGATTTATGGCTTAAAGGAAAAAATATATGGGGCCCAAGTAGTCTCTCTTATGCTACAGTAAGATAGGTCCTCCATCAGCTCCTCAATGAACTCACAACAGCTATTTGTTGCCAGAATGGCCCCAGAAATCCCTTTCATAGCAAGTTAAAGGGCAACTCAAACCTACAAATTGAAGTCCATTGAGTTAGGCTGGACTGCCTGACCCTCTAGTCCTGATTCCCCAAACCTATTACTTCTGGTTTCTAGTTTTGAATCTCAGTAATTGATTCAGCCTCAGCCAGAGTTGTGTTCATGTCTCCTACGGGCTTTGTCACCTCTCAGGTATGCATCCAGGCTTGAGTCTTGCTATTCTCTACTCTTCTGCCTGTCGAAAGGCTGGGGATGATTTGGGGTTCTTTTATGTGAAGAAATATTAGTTTTGCTTACAGATACCCTGCCTGTCTATGCCTGTGGTGAAGTGGGCTGCCCCTCTGTTTGGAGGAGAACAGAAGTCTGATGCTTAAAGTTTCTCAGTGAGATGACCCTTTCCACCTGGTATCTGAAACACAAGCTTTCCTCTTTGATCACCAGCTGAATTATCTGTATGAGGAATTGGCAAATATTTTATAAAAAGGACCAGATAGTGAATATTCTAGGCTTTTGGGTCATTGGCATTTAGCAACTACTCATCTCTGCCCTTGTAGCACAAAAGCAACCATATACAATATATTCACAAGTGAGTGTGACTGTATTTCAATAATACTTAATTTACAAAAACAAGCAACGGGCCTGATTTGATCTGTGGAGCACAGTTTGCTGACCTCTGATCTACAGGACCAATTCTGGTGAAGATCCTACCATTAATTTACTGCAATCTAGAATCTGCCAAAGATTAATTTTGACAACAGATACTTGACAGCAGAGCCCGATGGCCATGTTAATTTCTCTTCGTCTATTTCTCTCTTGGAAAAAGTAGCATCTGAGTAGATAAAGACTTAAAATAATTTTTCTACAAAGATTTTGAAGGGGAGAAATACAGAAGGTCAAGACTGTGTAAGGAGAAAGTTAAGATGTTTAAGGCTGCAATACAGGATCTAACAATGACTTAGCCATTCTCTAACAGAGCTTAACCCAAAGGTTATATATTATTCATACGGTTAGGCCAGAGTCAGTTCATCTCAGGATCGACCAAGTAGCTCTAAGCTTATCTTCAAAGATATAGACCCTTTGCATCTTTCTACCCTCCCACCTCACCATGGTTGTCTTAACAGCTGCAAGATAGATGTAGTCCCTTTAAATATCACATCCTCAAAGGTCTGTGTCCGAAGTTGGAAGGGGGGGATTGAGAAAAGAACCTTCTCTTTATGTGGTTTTCTTTTATGAGAAATACAGGTGCTTCGCAGGAGTGCCCCGCAAAGACTTTGCCTTGCATTAGCCAGAATGAGATCACACTCTCATCCTTAATGAACCCCCAGCAAAGAAGAAGGTAGATGGCTCAGTGGCTTAGATAAATAGATTAGGATTCATCCTCAAGGACTGGGTATATTCCCCTCAATAAGCTGAGTATTATGTGCAAGGAAGCAAGTGCTAGGGAGAGAGGAAGTTGTGGGGCTGGCTGATGGGTAGATAAGCAAGAGTTCGGATCACAAAGACTGTGATAAAGGTACTAAAACCCTATGTGAAGATGAGGGCATGCAAGGCCTGCTGGGGTAGCATGAGAGTGATGTATTGTCTTGAATTTAAGCTCTGGCTAAACCATGATTTTCAGTCATGGTGGTCCTCAAACATTAAGCGCTTCCAGGAATCACCAGGGGCCCTTGTTAAAATGCAGTGTCCTGGGTCTCTGCCTTAGGAATTCTGATTAGATAGTGCCAGGAGGGGACAGGAATATGTTTTTGAACAAGTGCCCCAGGGGATTTGGATGCAGGTAGTCTGCTGCTCACGCCGTGAGAAACAATCGCTAAATGAGTTTGAAGCCCTGATGAGAGTGATCTACAAGGTGGAAACAACCGTCGTTCTACTCTTCTTCTTTGTCTTGAATGCTAAGATGCCGATGTATAAATACCGGGGCACAGAGCTTCCTTTGTTCTGAGAAAGAAATCGAATTTGTGACTTTTTAATTACATGATTTCCAAGCCAAAGTGCTCATATCAGATGTACCTCCTACCATGCATGTATAGGACCGCAAGGCTGAACGTTAAGATGTGAACATGATTTGTAAGCTTCCTGATATTTTATGAAGTCACCATAGAACAAGGACTCTGGGTCTGCAGAAACTTGGGTTTGATCCCTAATGTTGTATATTTGGACAACAGCCTAAACTTTTTAGCCTCCATGTCCACTTATATGAAACAGAGGACAATATTTTTCCTGTATGATAGGGTGATTCAAAAAAAATATTAAGAAAAAAAAGTAGCCATATAAAGCATTGATTATGGTATTTAGCACTTCCAAATGCTCAATAGGCATAGCATCCATCACCATCTTTGTGGTAGTGGCAATGGTTTTATTTATATTTATGTATCTTTAAAGTTATTAAAGTTGTCTTGCTAATTTTCTCATTTATCGATGTGAAATTGAGCCCCAGCTACGTGAAATAACTTGCCAAGTTTACCAAATTAGTTGGCCGAGTTGGGTCTTGAACTCAACTTGATTCTTGATCCTCTAAATCAAATTCTCTAATAATCCATATACTAGCTTCACAATGAACAAATGTGACCCAGTTTCCTGGCACGAGAAAGTATCCTGCTCTGGGGGAAGCAGTTTTATTTCAGCCCCCCTTTCTCTGTCTCTCTCTGTCTCTCTCTCTCACCAACTGGCCAATACCCAGAAGGCCTACTGGAGTAATTAAAACAGGGGAGTCAAGGGCCTCATCGGTGGGACCAGGACACAAGTCGATGTGGCTCAATCTGCTGGGAATTGACTGCAATCAATTTCTCCGAAGGCCCGTCCAAGGCTGCAGCTGTAAAGCGCTCAGCGAGCTGATCAATGGTGGCCTTGAGTGCAGCAGAGGGAGAGACAAAGTGGTGGCGGCGGCGGCCCAGGGGCAGTCTGCAGCCAGCAGGCCAGCCCAAGTCCAAGGTCAGCCTCTGGATCCTTTCTTCTCTCCCCTTTCCGCACAGCTCCTGGCAGAAATGTCAAAACAAGACGGGGCAGCTGGAAACACACGAGAGACATTCCTGGAAGCTGGGGCCGGGGTGGGTGGGGGAGAAAGAAAACTCATTTGCTTAAGATAATAAAAATAATAATAATCTCCAATTCATCATCATAACTGTAATGACAGTGGTAGTAATAATGACAGGGCACCTGGTTTTATCTTCTGCTCTCTGGATGTGAAAGTACACCTCTATCTCCAAATGAAAGTCATTTAAGGGCCGTTGTTTTGCAGCAAATGGAATTCATCACATTTAATAAAGTGTTAATTGATGGGGAGGAAGGAAGCCTAGTCTTTCTGGTTTTCTACATTTGTTTCTTCATTAAATAAATAATCAAGTGCTACAATGCTATAGCATGCCTTGCATCGTCCACATAGTAGGAGCTAACTTCAATTTTTTTTTTTTTTTTAATGTGCAAGGCAAAGTGTTATATGTTGGGAATAAAAACCTAACGAATAAATTTATATGCCTCTTGCTTTCAAGGAATTCACATTGTAAAATAGCATGTAAACAGAGTGTCTTCCTCCGTTTGGGCTGCTATAGCGAAATACTAGAGACTGGGTGTCATCAGCAGAAAAGTATTTATTTCTCACAGTTCTGGAGGCAGGAATTCTGAGATCAGGAAACCAATAAGGCCGAGTGAGGGCCCCTTCTAGGTCACAGGCTTCCTTTGTATTTTCACATGGTGGAAGGGGCGAAGGAGCCCTCTTGTAGCATCACGAATCCATTTTAGGATCTATTTTATAAGATATCTCTTTTATAAGAGGACTAATCCCATTCATGAAGCCTCCACCCCCACGACCTAATCACATCCCAAATGTCTCACCTCCTCACACAATCACAGTGTGTGTTAGGATTCCAGCAGGTAAATTTGGGGGTGGGGGACACACCTATTCAGACCACAGCACAGGGGATTATAACGATAAAGATATGAACAAGTGGTTAAGGAGCCGGAGGAAGGATGAATTAATTCTGGTGAAGTCAGGGGGTGAAAGGGATGGGCGTAATTTGAGCTCCAATTTGAAAATTAGTTTCTTTGGGGGAAAAAAAGCCACCATTCGAGGCAGAGGAAATTACAGAGGTACGAGGGGGCACAGCAAGTTTGGTCGACGCAAGCAGTCTAGTGTGGCCTAGGATACCAGGCGCTTGAATGAAGGGTTAACAAAAAAGTATGGGAAGGAGAGTTGGGACTTAGGAAAGAGGGGTCTTCATTCCACACACAGAAATTCACACATTTTCTCTTTCCATCCCTTAGCCACTGGGGACCACAGAATATTCTTAACAAGAGAGGATTCAGTTCTCACCTGGAAAATGGATTAATTATCAATAGAAAAGAAGGTTCAGAAGTGAAAGAACAGAAAGTCAGGGACTCAAAGAGAGGAAGGGAATTGCTCAGGTCAGCGATCAACGGTTGATCTCATATCCAAGTGTTTTGACTCAAATTCTGCTATCTTTTCTAAGACCTCATGCCAGGATGGTGGGTAAGGGCACAGATGTGGGAACTAGATAAATGTGGTTTCGATCCTGGATCTGGCACTTTGGGGCTCAGTCACCTGGAGCAGGTCAATTCACCTCCCTGACACTCAGTTTCTTCATCTGTAGAATGGGGGCAAAATTCCTGTCCATTGGGGTCACAGTGAGAGTTGAACATGATAACATTTCTAAGAATTTCAGCAGAATTCTTAGCATATCGTAAGGTTTTGATAAATGTTAGGTGTCATTATAATTAATATTAACTTCAAATACCCTCCCCGTGTTTCCTTTCTGAACCTTTCCTCTACTTCTTTTGACATATCTTTGAATACTTTAGTACCTTGGATTAATTTTAGGCATGATGATGGACTATCTGAAGAGCTATTTTGGTTTGGAGGGACTTTCCCTCATCTTTTTGAACACACCACCCAGCTGAATATCATATATCACATGAAGAATGGTTAAGGGAGATGAGAAAAATCTGGAAGGGCATGCAAACCATCTTCATGTATTTCAAAAGCTGTCAGTTTTAAAACGGATAAGACTTATTCTTGTTTGACTTCAAAGGTAAAGTTTGGCCAGTAAAGGGAAGTCGCAGAGAAGTTGGTTTTGTTCTGATAAGGAGAATTATAATGGCTGGGGCTGTCTGCCAATCAAGCGTGCTGAATTGTATGGCAGCATGTCCCCCATCACTGAAAGGCTGTGAGACTGGTGGCTGCAAAAGACCTGTTCACTGAAGACTTGGTTAAATGATCTTCGGAGCCCTTCTATGAGAGCTATAAAGTCATCTGCTCAGTATCAACAACGTAAGCCATTTACATAGGCGTTGGAGTTTCTAAATAGCGTAGTGGAGGTGGGGGGTATGCATACTCAACACGGGAGCCAAGTCCATTCTGTCACTGTGGGTGTGTTTTCCAGGTCATTTTCTTTCTAGTCTAGCTTCGTCGAGGCCCTTCCCTGTCCTACTGCCCTAGTGAATTGTACCCATTTACATTACTTGATCCTGTGCGGAAAGAGTACTGGGCCAAAAGTCAGGGGTCTCCGTTCTGCTCCTGGGTCTGCATTTTGACGTGCTCTGTCACTTTTGGTCAAGTTGCCCTTGTCTCAGGCTCAGGGTCTTTCTGATCCGTAAAATAAACATATTGGGCTCCATAGCTAACCTGTGCCAGCATTCGGAGACCTATCATCATAAGCAGAAAAACTCACTCTAATGACCTTCTTTGGAAAACCAGTGTCTTTCCCTAAGCTCCCTGGGGAGGGATATTTGTGCACGCTGTTGGAAGCTGCACATTTTTCTGAGAAATGTAATTTGTGATCATTAATAAAAACTGATGAATCTGGGACACCTGGGTGGCTCAGCAGTTTAGCACCTGCCTTCGGCCCAGGGCATGATCCTGGAGTCCTGGGATCGAGTCCCACATCGGGCTCCCTGCGTGGAGCCTGCTGCTCTCTCTGCTTGTGTCTCTGCCTCTCCCTGTCTCTCATGAATAAAGAAAAATCTAAAAAAACAAAAAAAAATCTGATGAATCTGCCATCAGTTTTCTTAGCTTTTCTTGGATTCCCAAATTATTCTGAATAATTAAAATGAGATGACAATATTTGAATATTGGGGGTCCTGGGTGGCTCCATCAGTTGAGGGTTCATCTCTTAGTTTCAGCTCAGGTCACAGTCTCATAATATGGGTTGTGGGATCGAGTCCCACATGGGGCTCCACACTCGGTGAGGAATCTCCTTGAAGATTCTCTCCCTCTGCCCCTCCCCCTACACATATTCACTCTCCCTTCTCTTTTTGCAAAATAAATAAATCTTAAAAGAAAAAGAAAATATTTGAATATTGCCAATGTATTCCCAGTTAAGGTAAACACATAGTAGGGTTTGTGCTACAACTAGCTACCCCCGCACACACACAGATTCTTTAATGGAACTGATTTGACTGGCCTAAGGTCAATTTGTTGGTTGTTGTTGCCATCCTTCCCCTACAGAGTGCCGGTTAAAACTATGAGGGAAACGGCAAGAAAAGAAAAATCTCAAAGACTGACCCAATGCAAAAGAAATAAATAATAAAATAAAAACGCAGTGACTCCCTGGAAACGTGTAGAATGGTCATGAAGTTTAGGTGTGAAGCTCTGTCTCTCTGCAGAAGTGCTCAGCTGTGTGACTAGAGTCCATTTACTAATTGTCTGACATTGGGTGCTCCTCGGCTCCCATTACAGAAAGTCCCTCTTATCTGTTGAGATCAGGATCTGTAATTGTAGGTTAATGGAAAGCCAGTGAAAGCCAAAGTGTCCTGGAGTGTTAAAGAGCCGTCTCGCCAGCTGGGAGGGTCTCACCGGCAGTGGGCAAAGACTCATGTCTTTGAGGAAGATGCAAAGCATCGGTTAATCCAGAGAGTTGATTAGTTCAAAAGTCAAGGATGATCATATTAACACAATGGGAGTATACAGGAAAGCAAAGAGAAAACTGATTCCTTAAATCCACTCAGAGATAGTCAGCATCTTGATATAAGTACTTCTAGAACTTTCCCTTCATGTATATTTTTAATATGTAATTTACATGTAGATGTAAGTATATTTTGTCATCTGTGTGAATTATATAATATACGTAATTCGATAATAGAACTCAATTGATTTATGACCTAGTTCAGTTACTATGTCATAAGTATCCATTAATAGCAATAAAGATAAATCCCTATCATAATTTTATTAGTAATTTTGTTAATTTAAACCCCCAGTTATCCCCAAATAGTACCTATAACACACTTCCATTTTTCAGGTTTTCTACAACGAGCATACATTTATTATTTACTTTTAAGTGTGAAAAACAGTAAAACAAGCCAAAAATGCAAATATGCTGGTTGAGAAGCAGCATAATTAGTTCACAGTGTGGATTTCGGTATCAAACATTCCTGGCTTTCAAATTTCAGGTCTGTCCCTACAAACCGTGTGACTTTGGGCAACTTGTTTAACCTGTCTGGGCTGCAATTAATGGGGGAAATGAAACAGATCATAGAGAGTTGTTAATCAGGATTAAAGAGACCAAAGTCTGTGCAGTGTCTTGCCTAGATCTCATCATCGTCATCATCATTAATGCTTTATCTGACTTTGAAAAAGATTTATGTCAAGGTAAAAAATAAAAAGGAAAAGAAAAAGAAACAGACAAAAAGAAATCCACTTTGTATTTGGGAAGTTCCGGATATTGATACCCAGGAATGCTCCTTCATTTTGGATTTCATAGGGAGGGATGTCCCATTTCACTTAGAGAATATTCTCCTTCCCAATTGTAAATAGTTAGTTATGGCACTTTGAGCCCAAAGTTGATTAAGAACTATTTAGGGTGATTTATAACAATAGTGAAAATTTAAATAGCTGGTTACACATTTTTACTAATGGGACTACAGGGGAAATATCCTTACCTTATGCTTTCTCTTATTTTTATTGTTGCCCCTATGTTTTAACAACTTTATTGAAATATTATTCACATACTACCCAATTCACCTAATTTAAGTATAAAATCCAATTTTTTTCTTTAGGATATTCATCACCACAATCAGTTTTAGAACATTATCTTTACCCCTCCCCCAAAAGAAACCCCATATCCATTAGTAGTCACTCACCATTCACCCTTGCCCTCAACATTTTGAGGAACTGCCAGACTGTTTTCCAATGTGGTTACACCCACAGTAGTGTGTGAGGATTCTAATAATCCACATTCTTGTCAACATTTGTAATTATCTGTCTTTTTTTATAGTTATCCTAGGGTGTGTGAAGAGGTGTCTCAGTGTGGTTTTGATTTGCATTTATTTAAGGGCTAATGATGATCTTTTCTTATGCTTATTGCCCATTCCTGTGTCTTCTTTGGAGAAATGTCTATGCAGATTCTTTACCCATTAATTGGGTTATCTTTTTTAGTATTGAGTTCTAAGAGTTCTTTGTATGTTGTGGATACAAATTTTTTAGCTAATATATTATTAGCAAATATTTTCCCCATTCTATGGGTTTCTTTTCACATTCTCTTTGATCTCCTTCGGAGCATAAAAGGGTTTCTTTGTTTTTCAATTTTGATGAAGTTCACTGTATTTCTTTGTTCTTTAACCGCTTGAACTTTTGATGTCACATCTAAGCAACCATTGCCTAACCCAAGATCACAAAGATTTGCTCCTATGTTTTCTACTAAAATTTCTGTAGTTGTAGCTTACACGTTTAGGTCCATGGTACACTTTGGATGAGTTTTATGTATGGTGCAAGGAAAGACCCAACTCTATTCCTTCCAATATAGATATTCAGTTGTCCCAGCACAATTTGTTGAAAAAAATTATCCCCCCCGCCCAGGTGAATGAACTGTTTTTGGTATCTTTGTCGAAAATATGTTGACCATAAATATGAGGGTTCTGGGTTTTTAAAACAGATTTATTTATTTATTTTAGAGATGTGAGGAGGGGCAAAGGGAGAGAGAGTCTCTTAAGGAGACTCTGCCCTGAGCATGGTGCCCGATGCGGAGCTTGATGAAGAGCTCAATATCACGACCCTGAAGTCATGATGACCCAATCTGAAACCAAGAGTCAGATGCTTAACCACTACACCACCCAGGTGTCCCAGTTCTGGACTTTTAATTCTATTCTATTTATCTTTGTTTTTATCCTTCACCGGTGCCACACTATCCTGATTACTCTTTTATTATATTTTAAGTTTTGAAGCCAGGAATTGTGAATTCTCTAGAACCCCATTCCCTCTCTAAAAATTGTTCTAGCTATGCTAAGTCCTTGCATTTTCATATGAATTTTAGGATCTGTTTCTCAATTTTGCAAAGGAAAAAAAGCCAAAAGGATTTTTATAATGATTGCCTTAAATGCATAAATGAGTCTTAACAATATATTAAGCTTCCTGATCCATGAACATGATATGTCTTCTCATCTCTGTATTTTATATAAATTTTGTTAAATTTATTCATGTTTTATTTTCAGTGCTCTCATAAATGGCATTGTTTTCTTAATTTCATTTTCATATTGTTCATTGCCAGTGTATAGAAATGTAACTAATTTTTGCCTCTTGATCCCATGTCCCAAAAAGTCGGTCAAGTCCATTGCTCCCATAGTTTTTGTGCATTTCTTAGGATTTTCTACATATGAAATCATGTCATCTGCAAACAGAGATGATTTCCTTCTTTTTCTCCAATAAGAATGGCTTTTATATTGTTTCCTTGCCTAAATGCCCCAGATAGAACTTCCAATACAACACTGAAAAGAAATGCTGAGAACAGACATTTCTATCTTGCTCCTAATTTTAGAGAGAAAGCTTTCAGTCTTTCAACATTAAGTGTGCTGTTTTTTGTAGGTGTCTTTTATCAGAATGAGGAATAATTTCTAGTTTGTTGAGTGCTTTTATCATAAAAGAATTGGATTTTTGTCAAATGCTTTTTCTGTGTCTATTGAAATCATCATGTGGTTTCTGTCCTTTATTCTATTAATATGATTTATTCTATTCTATTAAGATTCCCTAATATTTATTCTGTCCTTTATTCTATTAATATTCTACACTGGTTGATTTTCATGTGCTGAATCAATCCTGCATTCCTGGGACAAATCCCACATGGTCAAGGCACAAAATTATTTTTATATTTTGTTGGACTCAGTTTGCTAGTGATTTTTAAAGGATTTTTTAATCTATATTCATAAGAGATATTATTATTTAGTTTTATTCCCTATGATGTGTCTGTCTGATTTTGGTGGCAGAGTAATATTGGTCTTATAGACTATCTCGGGAATTATTTCCTTTCCTTATATTTTTTGGGAAGATTTTGTAGAGGATGATGTTGATTCTTTAAAATTTTGATAAAATTCTATAGTGAATCAGGTCTTAGGCTTTTCTTTGTGGGATTTAAAAATTACTATTATTAATTGGACTCTTTAGTTGTTATTCAGACTTTCCATTTCTTCTTGAGTCAGTTTTGGTAGCTCGTCTTTCTAAACATTTGTTCATTTATCCTGGATTATTTAATTTCTGGCTACAGCTATTCATAGCATTCCTTTATAATCTGTTTTATTCCTGTAAGGCCAGTAGTAATGTCCCTTCTTTCATTTCTCATTTTCGTAATTTGAATCTTCTCTCTTTTTTCTTAGCCTATGTAACCAAAGATTTGCCAATTTTGTTGATCTTTTCAAAGAACAAAATTTTAGGTTTTTTTGTTTGCTCTATTTTTAAAAAACATTTTTAAAAATTTATTCATGAGAGACAGAGAGAGAGAGAGAGAGAGCCAGAGAGAGGCAGAGACACAGGCAGAGGGAGAGGCAGGCTCCATGCAGGGAGCCCGATGTGGGACTCAATCCTGGGTCTCCAGGATCACGCCCTGGGCTGAAGGTGATGATAAACTGCTGAGCCACCCAGGCTGCCCCCCCCATTTGCTCTATTTTTATGTTATTTCCCCCTCTGTTTAATATTTATTATTTGCTTCCTTGTGCTCACATGGGGTTTAGTTTTCTCTTCTGTTTTCAGTGTCTCAAGCTGTAAAGTTATTTCTTATCTCAGTTTGGTGAAGTGGAGGCTCAGAGATAAAAATAGTCTAGTAGCAATTGCCCCTATTATTGGGAATCTACTGGGTTAGACATTTGCATACGTTATTGCTAGACTTCACTTGCAAATCTGCAAGTCAGGAATCTTTATTGCCATTTTACAAGTAAGGAAACTGGGTTCAGAGGAGCAAATTGAGTTGCCCAAGACTACATAGCAGAGCCAGTAATTATATCAGTTCTGTATGACTCAGAGTTAGTGCTGTTTCTGCCTCACACAGAGCATGAAATTGGGAGTCCTTACACTCAAGTTCATTTACTCTAAATGCACCAACATGGACCCTATCTGAAACTCAGTTTTCCTAATTCTTTGCAGAGTCAGTACCTTCTCATCTTTGGGTTTTAGCTTCTGCATCACTTCTGAGTTTCTCTGACCACTCTTCTTTTAAAAAGCTCATCTCATTGTCCTATGTCATTTAGTACATTTGTCAGTGTGCTGTATCTATGTGTTTGTGTATGAGTTTTGTTTTCCTATCTTGCTTTCGTTCTTTTTTTCCCATGAAAATTCAAGTTCTGTGAGGTCATAAGATGTGCCTATTTTGCAACAGGTTTTTTCCAGCTCCCATTATAGATCCTGGATCATGAAACATGTTCAACAAATATTTATTATTTGGGGTAATTAATAGGAGGAGAGGTACCTAAAGTCTGCTCAGATACAAAGTTACAGAATTATCTTACAGTTGTTTTCCAGTAGTAAAAATTCATTCAAAGAAACTAAAAAAAAGGGTGGGGGTGGAGAAACTTTCATGGAACTCAACTTCTGAACCTCATAGGAACCAGAATATAATCAGGTGTTTGCTTTGTCTCTCTCTTTCTCTCTCTCTCTCTCTCTCTTAGGGGCTGTCTGGTCTTCTGTCCACCACTGTACTCTTCTAGTCTCCTGTCTAAGGATCTATTTCTTCAGGTTAGCTATAGTCCATCATTGCTACTCCAAAGTGGTAGGCCTTGAAGATAATTGGCACTTACAGCTCCAGTGCCCACAGTTAACTGAGTGCCCTTTTCAGTTAGTGATTTCAAATTCCAGAGGGAAATCTGATTGTCTCAGAGGGTCAGGGGTGCTTCTCCTGGCCAATTAGTTATGGGTTGGGGATATACAGTGTGTAGGGAGAGTTTTTCTCTGCTTTTGGGCTGTAAATGGTGGGGGTTGAGATGATTGGCAGATTTATTACAAATTTTAAATTTCGTGTTTAAAAGTTAAAATTTGTGTTTAAATTTTCTATGTGAATAATGGTTTCACCTAGATAATGAGACTGAAATTCAGGTCTTGCTTCCAATACACATAGCTATTTTGCACAGAGATGGCATTCAGGATACCCTCTCCTGGGCTCACAGAGTAGAATCCTTTTTGTAAAGTCCCTTTTGTTTCAAGGGCTGGGAATCTGGCTACCCTCCATGGATGGGGTGTTCGAACTAAAGGAGGTCTCTTACCTCCTACTGCTGAGGAAATTGCAGTATTGGATTTTTAAATAAACCATTGGCCAGAATATCTAAGAGCCTTTCTTGCAGACCTTGACAGGTTTATTTTTTTTTAAATTAAAAATCCTGGCCTGGGGCAAAATGAAAATGTCTTCAGATTTGCAATCAGTGCTTGTGTTTCATATTTGAAATGCACACTAGAAAATGGAGTTTGGTGTGACCCAATCTAGAGATTCCTTTCAGCAGATTGCTGACTTGTGTGAATTTAGGTGTTCTTGATGGAAACTGCCCTTGATCATTACCAGTGGGCAAGAAAGACACCCAATCACCCAAGCATGTGAAGGTTATTTTCCTTCTTCTTCCTTCCCTTAATCTGACAACAAACAATCAGTCAAAATACCCTATGCAATTGGGAGACAAATGGCACGTGAAAGATCTCTAACTGTACAAGGCTTTCTTATCACTAACTGTTCGGAATCAGAAGAGATTATGAATGTGCGTACACATGCACACACACATACACACTCTTACTGATGTGAACAAGAGCACTAAGAAATGTCAACACCAAGGCAGCATCTTCAGAAAATGCATGAATTAGAGGTCCCATTGATATTTTCAAATACAGTAAGTTATTAGGAAAAAGCTTTTAGTCCCATTAAAATACCAGGCACATACAATGATGCCATGTTGGGCCTTATCACAAAAATGTTTGGATTTCACACACATACCTCATAAGCTGTCCAGACGGCAATGCCTCAGGCTTGAACTAACAAATGATTACCTTTCAAGGTAAGAAGGTAAATAAAACTTAGTTCACGTATTTACTATGCTTACTTGTTTATTAATGCCCTTCTGATTCCACCACGATTAACACAAGACTCTAAACAGTATACATTTTAAATTTCACTGGTAGAAATTTGTTTTTTACATCTAAGCTTAAGTGAGAATGCTAAAGCATGTTGGAGATTTTGGGGCACCCTGACCACACACACCCTCATCCCAAACTTCACTATGGTGCACATTTGAGAAGTGAGACTCAGAGTAAAGCAACTGACCCGAATCTTCCCAATTAGTGAAAAACAGACTTAATACCTCAACTCTAGTCCTCTGACCCCATATCTAGCCCTCTTTTCATTATCTATGTTGCTTTTGATTCGAATTCACCCCAAGCTAATACAAATCCAGGGTCTGCTCAGGGCCAGGCCCTGGGCTGGAACTGGGCTCAAACAGATAAATGAAACATGGCTCTGGCTGTCCAGGAGGTCATGGTCTAGTGAAGAAACAAACAGAGAAATACTCATGACCTCACTGGAGCAATAGCTATGGGAGAAATTGAAAGAGTTATCAAAGAATTACTTCCCTGAAAGCTGCTGATCTCACAGTTTGTTTTTATGTGTGTCTGTGTTGTTGCTTTTTTTTTTTTTAACCCCCAGGTAATTTCTATCAAACTTTCAAGAAACAGATAATTCTCATACTTTATAAACTGCTCCAAGAGCAGAGAAGAAGTCGAACAGCTATTTCATTTATGGTCTGAAGCCAGCAAAACTTGCCAAAAACCAAGATTCACAGACCTAAGGAGAGGCAGACTTGGGAGTCGTGTTTCTATTGTATGACCCAAGCCCGTCCTCGGCAGTGCTGCATGAACCAGGTGTGGACCTCTCAACCAACGCTGGCTCACCTATTGACTGGCCAGCAACCCCAGTCTCTTTTTTGAGTTGCTGGTCAGAGCGTCAGAGGGAAGAGAGTGGGGTCATGTCAGATGTCAGCACTAGGAGGGCAAGTGTACATTTAGCAGCATGTGCCAGCAGAGACCATTTCCTAGGAGAAGATGGACACCAGGTGATATTAGAGACTCAAGAAGTGAAGAAGGAACAGAATATCCTATAGCTTCTCAGGGACAGAAAGAGAGGTTTTGGTTGCTGGTAAGCTTTCTTGCTCCAGTTCCCACGAGGCCAGGCTGTATCAGTCTCCAGTTTCCATGGTGTCTGGTTATGTCCTTTCCATATCAGCTCCTTCACCACTCCCACCAGACACATTCGCTTCCCTCTGTGCTACATCGCATAGGTTTCTATTCTCTGCAATAAAGATAGTTTTGCTAGAATAATAATGGCTTAAAATGAAGAGACAAAATTACCATTATTTGCAAAAGATGTGTTTTGATACCTAGAACACTCCAGAGAATCGACTGGAAAAACTATTAAAATTAATGAGAAATATCACCAAAGAGACTGGTTACAGCGTAAATACACTAAAATAGCGTTCTTCTTTCCTGGCAATGACTAGCTGGGCAGTATGATTTTAAAATGTCATATTCACAGTGATCACAGGAAATATAAAATGCCTATGAATAGTTTTAACAAGAAATATGTAAGGTGTGTATGAAGATAACCACAAAACTTAAAAATGAGATGTAAAACATACTTGACTGAATAGGAAGATAGTGTTCTGGGGCAGAGGGTTCGGTAATGTAAACAGATCCATTTTTTCCCCAAGTTAACTTGTATAGGTTTATCGTATTTTCCAGTCAAAATCTTGACAGCATTTCTTGAAACTTAACAAGATCATGCTAAAATTTTATCCACAATCATAATACACAAAAGCAGCTAAGTCATTTTTTTTTTGAAAAATAAATTTGTGATAATATTGTAAATATTATCTAGCAAAACCCATAAAAACATTGCTTCTGGTATCATCATAGGCATGTTGGTGGACGAAATAGGTATTGGAAAGGAGCCTGAATTTATACACAGCACACATAGAAATTTAATAGATCATTAAAATGGTGTCAGAAATTTCTGGGGAAAAGATTTTTAACACATTGTCATGATATCCTTCTATAAGGGGTTAAAAGTCTTGGAGTCCAGGGAAGCCTTTACCCATACTGTCAAATTCAATGAATCACAGATTTACAAAATAATTAAATTAAATGATTTTACATTTTTAAAAGCAAAATGTAAGTAATATTGGTAAATGATGAGATTGAGGAACAGGGAAAAGAAGATACTTTAATTTCAAAAAGAAGAAAAATTACCTAGAAAAAGAAAAATTAGATGTTTCTATATAAAAATATAAAATCATCTGTGCTTAAACATAAAGGAGAAAATTGAAATAGTAGGCGGGAAAACTGAAGAAAAGAAATTTTAAAAAATGTAACAGAATAAGTATCTTTAAGACACGGAAGAAATTGATTCAGAACATACAAATTCCACCTGATAACTGGCCATAAAATGTCATGAAGAGGCAATTCATATAAGAGAGGATGAATATGATAAATAAACCTATGTTTCATGAAGGCAACCTCACTAGTAATTAAATAAATGCAAATTAAAACAATGAGCTCTTATCCTTACCTCTCAAATTAGTAAAACTGGGAAACAAAATTCTCCTCCAAACAGGGACCTTTGAGATAAGCACTCTTCTCTGCCGCTGGGAATATAAATTTGTATATCTTTTGAGAAAGCAATTTAACTATTGTATCTAGAGCCAGATATATTCAAATTTTTAAAAATCTGTATTCTCATTTATAAAGTCCAAAGAAACTAATTTGCAATGCAGACAAAAAATCCACAAAGATATACATTGCAGAAATTTGTGTGTGCACATTTTAATAACAGTATAATTAGAAGCAACAATATACTCAGAAAGAAAAAAATACTAATATTGTGGTACATCCATAGAATGGAAATTGGTGTCATTGTAAATGTGGCTTGAGAGGGCTTTTTTCTTTTATAAATTTATTTTTCATTGGTGTTTAATTTGCCGACATATAGAATAACACCCAGTGCTCATCCCGTCAAGTGCCCCGCTCAGTCCCCGTCACCCCCACCCCCCACCCACCACCCACCTCCCTTTCTACCACCCCTAGTTCGTTTCCCAGAGTTAGGAGTCTTGAGGGGGCTTTTTAACTTAAAATTGTCTTCAGCAAGACCATATTTTCGAAAGGAAAATACCCCCTTCATATAAGTCATGATCCCAACTCAGTTAACACACACCAAAAACACTTTGAATGCTGAACCATTGTCAGTGATTTCATCTGCGAGACAGAATTACGAAGGATTTTCAAAATTCTGAAACTCCTTTTCTATATTTTTAAAGTATTTCCATAAAAGAGCATATATTGCTTTCATAATCAGGAGCAGGAAACAGAGAGAAAAACAGGAAAAAAAAATCATCTCCCTCTAATGAAATAAGTGCTTTGATAAAGGTCATTGCTTTGAGAGCACCAAGTCTGTCTAAAGGAGTCAAGGAAGGAACATTTCAGCCAGAGCTTACAGAGGCCGACTGTAGGGGAAGAGCTCGCTGGCAGGGCATTCTGGGCAGGGCCAACCCCCTGGAAGGAATGCAGATGCAGAGTGAGAGAGGCAAAGATGGAAATTATCCTCTGATTGGGGAAGGAAAACATAAAAAAAATAAACAAACAAACCCTGGCACTTTATGCTACAGGAGAAATGAGAACTTAAACAGTAAGCCGTGAGATCGGGAGATGGATTTGGGGCCTGGGAGAAACAGCAAAACAGAACTCAGAAAAAATAACACGGAGTTCTCTCCCAGCCTTCCAAGCCATTGGTCTGCTTAACCCGATCCACTTGTGAGCCTTTCTCTAATTCTGCCGTATTTCTCTCTCCACCAGCAATAGGAAGAGAAGCACGGCCTACTCCTCTCTGGAAATTCTGGGGCCCTTGTTTTTTTCTCAGCAGGACGTCCAACCAGTAAGCATAGGGCGATCTTGGAATGTTTGGCCCTTGCCTTTTCTGGAACCTTCACATCTGAGAAGGGAAGGTGACTGGGTTTCTCACTGGCCAGGTAGAGGTTGACTGAATTCACTAGCAGTCAGGCACTGAGCCTCTTCCCTGTATAAGACATTGAACTGGATTGATGCACAACATGGCAACGGAAGGATGCCGAGGAATCCACCTCCTTAAATTTATAATCTAACCTACTGGGTCTTACACTTGGCTGCCATGGCGATCACCAGGGAAGCTTAACAAACCCTGCTGCTCACATCACATCCCCAGAGATTCTGATGCAATTGCTCCGGGGTGTGGGCTGGGCATCAGGAATTCTGGAAGCTCTCTAGGTGATTCAAGGTTGGAGATTACCATTTAAAGAGAGTGGAAGACCAAGTGCCTAACCATTCAACAGTCCTGATCACATCACCTTCCAGGATCAACTCCTTACTTGGCTTGTCTATTGCAGGTAGAAACAAGCTTACAGCCTTAGTTGCCATTCAAGGCCTTATGCAATCTAGTATTGGTTGAAACTCATTCTCCTGAAGCTGTCCCAGTAGAAGGTCTAATGCCTGAGCATCCCTTTAGTTTGCTGACTCTGCTCCAGAGACAGGAAATAGGCGGATCTCTGCCAACACTAACTGATCATTGCTGGTGACCTGGAGAAGTGTTTAGAAAGATCCTAAAACCAAGACAGCGCTCAGCGGGAGAAGGTACCACGATCTACTAGTAACATCTACCATGGACAGGGAATGGAAGAGGGCACCATGACCTCGGCCATGCTGACGTTGTTCCTTTGCTCCTCTTGTGTCCTTGGTCTGGAATGTCCTCCAGGCTACCCCTTGAAAGCACAATATTGGGGTCTCTCCTCTGGGAAGCTCTCCTGCTGTCCTCCACATTCTTCCTACCTGGCCTCATAGAGTTTATCAAGCCTCCTTCTGCACACCCGTTAGCCCACTGTTGTCACTTTACTATAAAAATCAAGAACAACTTTTATGTATGTGTCTCAAATACGACATGACTGTGATTTTCAAACCTCGACTTGCATTAGAATCACCTGGGGGTTTTGTTAAAACACATCCAGAATTTCTGATTCAGTGGGTCCCGGGTTATGGCTTGAAATTTTGCATATTGGGACGCCTGGATGGCTCAGCAGTTGAATATCTTCTTTTTGCTCAGGGTGTGACCCCGGGGTCCTGGGATGGAGTCTGGAATCGGGCTCCCCGCGGGGAGCCTGCTTCTCCCTCTGCTGTGTCTCTGCCTCTCTGTGTGTGTCTCTCATGAATAAATAAATAAAATATTAAAACAAAAAAGAAATTTTGCACATCTAACAAGTTCCCAAGTGATGCTGCCGGCTGCTGGCTTGAGTACCACACATGAGAACCCCCTCTCTTTCACATTATAATTACAGTATAATTTCCTGGAATTCCTGTCTTAACCTCCTCTTTGTCTGTGGTTCCTCTTAGCAATATCCACACATAGTAGCTGCTTAGTTTTCTTTGAATCAAACCAGCACAATCCAAGACGGATAGGACACGTGAGAAATGGTCGGTGCAGCCACACAGCATAAGAAGTCACACTCATCTGGAACGATGACAAAAACCTTAAATGACAGAGTATGTTTCAGACAGGAGGAGAGAAATCGGGACGATTCCTGCCTCAGTATCCGGAGCTGAGGTCACAGAGACGAGAAACATTTTATGCCAGACCAGTAACCTAGAGACACATTTACTTATCGTCCCCATCAATCTCTGGCACGCAGACCCTGAATGATCTGTAGATTTTGCAAGGAGGCCGAGAGCCTGCAAGTGTGTTCAGGGATGGAAGGAAAGAGGAGTTAACCAAGGGAAGGAGAAGCAATGGCAGGAAGACTCTGGGAGAATTTCCATCTTGCTTCTCTGGAAATACGCCTCCGTTGGTTTCATTGAGAAGTACCCCAAGGCTGGTGGAGGAGAGGGGGAGGCGGATGGAAGATGAAGAAGATGGCTCACTGGGAAAATTTCCCCAGCTCTCACTGGCTGGGTTTTAAAAGCCACTTCAGCAGTGGTTCAGAGCTGTCAAATGTCTCCGTCAGATCAATAGGTTACTGTGGAATTTGCCCAGACTGTTGGCCAATCAAAATGTAAATTCCAGATAAATTTAATACATAAACCAACTTGTCTTCTTCAAGCCATTTTGAAAGTCATGAAAAGCAATTTGACTTTTCTTCATGACTGTCATATAGGAGACACATTTCTGCTGGTGCGAAGCATTTATTTGGCCTCAAAACTCATTGTGGGTCCAGTGGCGGCAAGAGAAGGGCAAATGTACATTTACGGTCTCGTCATCCGTGTGCTTCCGAGGGTGCTGGCAGTTTTGCTTCTCTGGGTGCCCTTCATGGGGAATGTGCAAATTAAGAGGAATAAGTGTGGTGTCTGCAAGCGCATGGGGGTATTAGACATGCTTGTGGAAAGTGTGATTAAAAAGTCATGAACTCCCCATTGACGTCTCTCCGGGCAATCTCGTTTACTCCAACATGCAGTGTGTGTCTGGATGCACGATTATGCCTATGCGTGTTGCAACTTATCTTTCCCAACAAGAATCATAAATCTTCACATCGAAAGAAAAAATTTACAGTTGAGGCAGGATGGCTCCGGGCCCCATGGGGAAGTATGCTTTGGAGACGTGCCTTAATTTTTCACATTGAAAGAAGTCATGATGGGAAAACCATGTGGGCGAGAGTTGTAAAGTTTTACCCTCAGAAATGTCTAAAGTGAAGATTTTGCACTGAATCATTTATCCCGTGGTCCTTGCACTGCAGATGCCTTGCTCCCGTGCGACATCAGGGAGGCCATTCGATTCTTACGACCCCCTGAAGTAGCCAGGATGGTTCTCATTTCACAGGTGAAGAAACTGAGGCCCCGGCAAGTGAACTGGCTTATCCAGAGTGAATGTAGAGCCAAGGCTTGAACCCAAGTGGACGGGGTATTCTCCACTGTACTCTCAGATGCTCTTTCTACCTTCCTCCTCTGTACTTTTTTTTTTTTTTTAATGCAATGCATCAGCTAAGCTTTTGTATTAGTTTTCTATGGCTGCTGTAGCAAATTGTCACAAACTTGGTAGCAAAGACAGCAAAAACGTATTCTCTCACAGTTCTGCAGGCCAGTTGGGTCTCACTAGGTGAAAATCAAGGCGTCGGCAGGGCTTTGTTCTCCCTGGAGGCTCTAGGGGACAATCCATGTCCCTGCTTCTTTCAGCTTCTAGAGGGCATCTGCATTTCTTGGCGCTCTTCAAAGCCTTAAAGTCAGGTAGAGTTCTTTTCCTGCTACCGGCCCTCTAGTTTTCTTCTCCTGCTTCCCTCTTCCATATTTTTTTATTAAAAAAATTTTTAAAAGATTTTATTTATGTATCGGAGAGAGAAAAGACAGAGAGCACATGAATGGTGGGAAGGGGCAGAGGCAGAGGGAGAAGCAGACTCTCTGTTGAGCAGGGAGCCCGATGCGGGGCTTGATCCCCAGACCCTGATATCACGACCTGAGCTGAAGGCAGATGCTTAACTGACTGAGCCCCCCGGGCGCCCCTTTAGCTCTTCCATTTTTAGACACCCTTCTGATTACATTGGGTCCACCCAGATTATAGAATAGAAATAATCTCTGTGTGTTAAGGTCAGCTGATTAGTAACCTTAATTCCATGTACAACCTTAGATCGGTCTTTCCACCTAGCCTGGTAGACTCCCAGGTTGGGGGATTAGGATGTAGACATCTTTGAAGAATGAATATTTTGCCTACCACAGCATTCTTGCTTTGTAGCTTCTAAGGGTTCAACCAGTGGAGGACACTAGCCAGATCAGAAAGGAAAGGAAGAGAGGACCGGGTATTTACCCCCCTGGTTCTCTCCTTTTTGGGCTGCATCTCTACAGAGGCTATATCACTCCGTTAAAGCCCTGGAATGTGGCCCTTTTGTACAGCTGAGACTTTACCTGGTTCCCACAACTCCCTATCCTTGTTCCATCAGGCCCAGTAACAGCTTCCCTTAATTGTTATTCCTGCTCTGTTTTACCACCAAGGATGCTGATCCTCTTACTCTTCCCATACCTTTGTCAGTTATTTTTTCATTAGACCATCTCTAGCCATCCCCTTAAGCGTGGCATCTGTTGCGTGCCAGGATCCAGGCTGATGGATGAAGGAAGTATCTTCCAAGACCATCAGTTTCCCCTACACCCAAGGGGAGAGCAACCATGGGTACAAAATAGTGAAAGGCCTGGTTCTATGTCAACAGTAATTTCCTTTCTTTTCTTCTCTATCTAGATTATAAAATCAAGAACACACAGACAGCACTGCTTACTAATATTCTCACTTGGAAGGGGCCCATTTTTAAAGACAGAAGAGAGAATTCCCTATTGTTTAAAATGGCCCCCCAAAAATGGGGAAAATGTAGACCTCGTTCCTTAGGACTAGTGAATTTTATTTTTTAATTTTTAAAAAGATTTTATTTATTTATTTATTTTGGGAGGAGGGAGAGAGAGTGAGAGAGAGAGAGAATGAACAGGGAGGGGGAGTGGCAGAGGGAGAAACAGATTCCCCGCTGGAGGCCAATGTGGGGCTTGATCCCAGGACCCCAGAGGACCCCAACCCCAGGCTTGTGACATGAGCCGGAGGCAAGCACTCAACTGACCGAGCTTTCCAGGTGCTCCAGGACTAGTGAATTTTAATACTCAGAACCCAGCCAGGTCTTCATTCTAGTCCCATTTCTTATTCAACTTTGCAACTGGATGGTCTTGTGGTGCAGAATCAATGTCAAATTCCTTCCTGGATGCCGTAGGTCCTACCTCGTGGACTTCTGTGGGCTTCTCCAACCTGTACCTTCCTCCATTCCACCTCAGACACCGTGGCTTTCTCCCCAGTCTTCTACTTGGAAAAATTGTTCTCACTGGAGACCTTTGCCCTTGTTGCCTCTCTTCCTAGAAATCTCTGTACCCATCCCTTGAAATGGCTAGTCCTTCTCAATATCGGGGTCTTAGCTCCAAGGTCATCTCTTCAGAGAGACCTTCCCTGAGGAACCTAAGCTATCACCCCACCACTCATCCTGTTTCTTCTCATGGTACTCAATATCATCTGACTTTACCTTTAAACATCTTATTTTCTATCATTCCCCAGGAGAATACATAGTCCAAAAGATCAGTGACCTTGCATGTCTTATTCATTAAAATATACCCAACTCCTGGAACTGTGACAGTAACATAGTCAGAGCAATTATTAAATTCTTAAATTTGACGATAGCGACCAACATTTATTCAAACTTAGTATGTACCAGGCACTGTTCTAACTGTTCTATGTGTATTTACTCATTTTTGTCTTCTACAGGAATGCTCTGAGGTTGGCATTATTGCTATCTCAGTTTTACAGGTGAGACACCCAAGACCCCCAAGAACTGTGAGTTTGATTCTCCTCAGTCATAGATTATGTGGTTGATAAACAGCAGAGGAGGGTTTTGAACCCAGGCAGTTAGCTACAGGGCCTGTGCTTTCATTACCATATTCTCCCCTCCATGCCCATGCAAGGAGGGGTTTGGGATTTTCTGTGTATGTTTTCTTGACACTCACTCTTCCTCTTCACCTTTTGAGACCCAGTTGAATGTGACCGACATAAATTTCAATATTTACCCTGACAGGATCCTTCTTTGCTATCCTCCTATCTCCTATTATATGCATTTCAGTTTTAATATGTATCAACTCGTGTCAGAGACATGGGCAGACTTCCTATTTAATTGTTAATTCTTGAAGGCAGAAATCCTCACTTCGATCTCCGGGGTCCAGTAGAGTGCAGAGTTGGTACTCGATAGCTGATATATATTACAGCACATGCTGTATTTTAGACACCCCAAAATTGTCGAACAAATAGACTTATGACTTCCAGGCCACATAGCTTGGTCCAAAATTTAGGACATTCTGCCCAAAGTTCCAAAGAATACTTGAATCAGTAATCTCTGCAAGGAAAAGCTGAGACAAGATGTGGCAGGAGCTCCTCCGAGGAGCCTCCTTCTGACACCAGTGTCCTCAGGAAAGCCAGGGAGATGAGCATTTGTCCAGAGAAAGCAGTTGTACTGGGATCACTTGACAGAGAGGGAGCCGACGAAGGAGAAACAGAGGAAGGGATCAGGATGTTGCTCTGAACTCAGCAGCTCCTCAGAGCTGACCTGGGTGTCCAGCCTGGGGCAGCACACACCCAAAACTTCAATCTAGCCTTTTTTTTTCAAGTTTCTTATGTGAAACTCCATTTGCCACCTCCCTGCTACTGCTATTGGATCACCCTTCCTTCTCCCAGGCACCCAACCAAACATAGTCTTTGGTCCTCAAGAGTTTTCAAATGAGCACTGGGTGTTAGATGCAACCAACGAATTATGGAACACTACGTTGGAAAATAACGATGTACTCTGTATGTTGGCAAATTGAATTTAAATAAAAAGAATAAAGCTCAAAAAGAAAAAGAAAATTGGGTGTGTTAGGGATTAATTAGGAAACATGAATTCCATTAAACGGCCATTGGTTGTAACGTGAAGCGGTGCAGAAGCAAGGAGGATAAGGAATAAGAACACTGAGAAGAAAACAGGGCAAGTTGCGGGTGATTATGTGATTCATGTAGCCCCTTTGTGGGAACGTTTGTTTTATTTCTTCAAAATAGTAGGGTGATAAAAGTGATGAGAATGGGTAAGGAGGCTGCAGGACTCATGGAGCCTGTGGTGTTTGCAAAAGATGAATGACAACAAACACAGGATTTTTTTTTTCTTTTAATACAAGTATAATTAATATACAGGGTTATATTTGCTCAGAGATGTTTAGGTCTTATAACCATATAATCATCTGATTTAATAACAATAACTGTAATCCCAATAATAACAACCAGCAACCCGTGCTATTGAAATTCAGGCAAGAAAAATAATTGTTATTGTAAGCATGAAACAATCTAGTCCTAGGAATCGGCTCTCCCCACCGCTGGTAAATGAGTGTTTCTTTGGTAATGGGAGGGTTCTCAGGAACCCAGTTGCCCTGCTTTAGTAGTTCCGCCGAGGTTCTCATTCTGAGGGGTTCAGCTTAAGTCACTCCCCCACCCACGCGTCTCCAACCTCCACTGCATTCGTGTCTCTCTGGCATCTTCGGCATCTTTGGCTCAGACATCTAAATTAATGGAGGAGCCATCTTCGGGTCAGACATCTAAATTAATATTTGGATTGTTCTTTAAATATCTACCTCGCACTATTTCTCTCCTACCGAGAGTATGGACCCGCAGAGACGGAGAACTCCCGCATGCCTTTGAAGCCCAGTAACGACGGGGATGGCCGCAGAGCTGACCTTCAGTGAATGTAGGTTGAGTTGAAATAGAATGAACTTTGCCAAAAGGCTTTGTGGAATATTGACAGATGTTGTGCAGGTGCGTGAGGCAGGAGGGAAGGGCCTGGCAGGTCTCTCTGGTCAAATCCATTTGGAAACACTGGACTAAACAAAGTTTAACAGGTTTCCTCCCTCCAGGGCGCCCCCATTCCTTTGGTAAGTGAATGTTGTTGCGATTCCCCAAGAGGGGTCTTTTCTGTTCAGCACTTGCAGACCTGGTTGGCCTTAGGAGCCTTTAGTTTACAGAGAAACCTATAAAATCAGTACTCCACAAAATACACTTAGAAAGCATTGAACTTAATTAAATAAATTACACATCAGAAAGAACACTCGGGGCCCCTGGGTGGCTCAGCCGGTTATGTGTCTGCCTTCAGCGCAGGTTATGATCCTGGGGTCCTGGGATGGAGCCCCACATCGGGCTCCCTGCTCCGTGGAGAGCCAGCTTCTCTCTCCCTCTGCCTGCTGCTTCCCCTGCTAGTGCTCTCTCTCTCTCTCTGTGTCAAATAAATAAATAAAATCTCTAAAAAAAATTACATTAAAAAAAGAACCCTTCAAGATGACTTTTTCTGCACATCACCTCAGCTACCGCATATAAAAAATGAGGATGATAATGCCACCTACCTCAAAAGGTTGCCACCAAGAGTAAGTAAATGAATATATTGCAAGTATTTACACTATCCATAGATGTTAATTATTACCATTTTATAGCTGGAAATGGAAGTTCTTACTCCATATGGCTGAAGGGTTCGGAGCCAAGGCTTTGGAGCCAGACCAAGTTGTTAAGTGAGTCAGGTGATGCAACCTCTCTCATCTTCTCCACTTGCTCTTCTGTAAAATGGGCCTGATGGACCACCTTCTTGGAGCTATGATGAGAGGTAGAAGTGACAGCATGCGTAGAGGGCTTACATGAGTAGAGGTACCAAAAACTGGTACCCAGGCCGCATCCAGTTGATGATAGCTCTTGGTTAGGAGATGATTCTCCCCGAGAGTTTGTTAGATGTGAATGCTGTTTTAAAGACTGATATGTATTAACACATGACCTTAATAAACCTAAGAAGTGGGTGCAGGGACGTCTGGGTGGCTCAGGGGTTGGGCATCTACCTTTGGCTCAGGGCGTGATCCTGGAGTCTTGGGATCAAGTCCCCCATTAGGCTCCCTGCATGGAGCCTGCTTCTCCCTCTGCCTGTGTCTCTGCCTCTCTCTCTCTTTCTTTCTCTCTCTCTCTCTGACTCTCTCTCTCTGTCTCTCATGAATAAATAAATAAAATCTTAAAAAAAAAAAGAGATGGTGCATTTCCAGCCCTATTTTACAGAGGGATATTGAAGAGCAAAGAGATGAAACAATTTGCACAAGTTCACATGGCTAAAGAGCGAGAGAGTTGAGGGCCAAACCCCATCAGGCTGACCCCAGGGAGAGTTCTCTTAGCTGCTGGGCCATCTTGCCCCCCAACTTCATCCCAGCCAGGTCCCCATTCACAGAGAATGGCATTGGCTGAGGCAGGTTCTTGGCTCCTGGCTTATCACTGGTGGCTTGCTCAAGACAGGATGCATCTGCCCTAAGCCTACCTTAGACTCAGGGATCTTAGTTAAGGCTTCCAGCATGTTTGCAGGAGCAGCATGGTTCTTGCTGCCGGGCTGAGAAAGCTGCAGGCACATGGTGCAGTTTATAGAGGCCTTGTCTGCATCCCTATGTCCAGGTCTACCCAGGGAGGAAACATGCAAAATTAGAAGAGTCCAAGGATGCTGTGAGGGTCAGAGGTCTGCGGTACAGTGGCCCCCAGTCCCTGCCCAGGGAGGCTCAGGGAAGCCCAGGGACCTGGACATGCACAGGGTCAGCCCAGCTTGGATACCCTCTTGAGAAAACCACAGAAGGAAGAGAACATCACAGCAATGTTTCTTCCCAAGGAAGTTTGAGTCACGTTGACTCAGGCCCACAACACAGCCAGTCAGTTCTTCCTCTCCAAGCAAACCGAGGCCCAGAGAAAGAAGGTGGTTTGACTCTGATCACAGAGCCAGGAAGCTGCAAAGTAAGGACTTGGACTTGAGTGCCTCCACGCCAAACCCTGGGCTATCTACACTTCTCTGAACATGCCCGGAAAATGTAGAGGGGTCAGAAGCAAGGAAGTGTGGGTGAACTTAGGGCAGATCAATCTACAGAGAGCTTTTATCTGCGGATGTGATGCAACAAGCCTTGGGCTTAACTAACACCAGCGAGTTCAGAGATGCCCAGGATAATAAGCTCTGCCTATGTCCAATTCTCTCCTGAGTTATAAGCTGAGACCAAGACATCCATCTTTCTTCCTTCCAGGGAGTCACCTGATGGGAACTGGGGTCATGTCAGCATTTCCAGGAGGCGTATTTATGTAGTGCTTTTATCAAGCAAAGCCATGGCCACGATCCCACAGCAGAGCTGGGTCAGGCAATTGAAGCATTACATCATCTCGGTTGAGCTGTTTTGGAAAGAAGAGCCAGAAGAAAAGGAGAAAGGGTCCAGGATGGTGGGGAAGGAAAAAAAGAAAAACCAAGTGCATGTGTCAAGCCGCCAAAGCCTGCTAGATTTCCAACCGGGGGCCTCACGGACATTATCTGATTCCATCTTACCCCAGTCCCACAAAGTAGGCATGAAAAACCAGTTGCACAGATGAAGAAATTAGTCAGGAGGATTAAAGATGCTCTGCAGTTTGGCATCTGTGATTTAGATCTAGATCTCTGGGATTCTGACACCCGCCCTATTTCCCCCATTTCACGCGGCCTCGGTGTCTTCAGAGAACAGTCCCGATTCTCCCATTTCACGGACTTCACACAAGTTCCTCCGCCTAGCTGAGCCCCGGGTTTGTTGTCCAAAAACAATAATAGGTCCTCCCTCCTCTAGAGATTGGCAGGACACGAAGGTCACAGATTTGAAAACATTTTGATCACTTGGACAATAAGTATGTAGTATTTTTGTAAGTAGAAACAAGGGCTATTAAAAAAAAAAGGGGAAGGTGCTGAATATATATATTTGCCTCTTTTCCACTTTATGTATATATGTGTGTGTATATACGTGCGTGTGCACATACACGTACACACATGTGTAGACACACACACTGTATATAATCAACTATGAATAGTTATGGCACCTAATCCTCCCATAAAGTCTTTCATAAACAGTTCACCTTTGCATGCTTCCTTTTCTGACATGTTGATCTTCTTGATCTTTCCTTTTTTGGGGAAAGCAATACCATTTTAAAACATGTAATACCTTACCTTGAAAAGGTTCACTTAACATTTTTTTTTTGACATTCTAGTCTAATTGTGTCATGTAATGATTTATCCTTGTGGTTTTGTGCAAAGTGTAGAGTGCCTTGTGAGTTCTTCCTTCCCAAATCAAAACTAAGGTTGTCAAAAAGGTCTGTTTCCGTAGCGGTGGTGGTCGGAACGTGGTCACTTGGGCTCTCTTGGGTTCAAATCCTGGCTCTGCCTCTTACTTGCTATGTGATCTTGGGTACATCATGGTCCCTTCTAGTTATAAAATGGGCCAGGATTAGTGTTTGCCTCTTAGGTATTAAAAGCGCATGTAGAGTACTCAGAACAGGGCCTAGAACAGAGAAAGTGCCCAATGAACACTCAACATTACCACAGATATTTTACTCCAGCTCTAAGAATGTAGAAGAGATGATAGTAAATTAGCTCTTCGTTTGAACTTGCTTTCAGGTATGACTAACAGGGTAGGGTCAGTTCAGAAATGCATTTGACCTGATATATCATTGCTGAAGTGAGGGATCATTCAAATAAATGCACAAATAAGCATCATCGCAAACTAGTATTTTGCGGTATTTAGTACTTCGAGGGAAAATTTGCAAGGTACTCTGAGAGAGTTAAATGGAGATATTTTATATACAAGTTGCAAAAAAGGCCTCCCTAAGGAAGAAACATTTCGGGGTGGGGGGGCCTGGAGGATGGTAGGAGGGGTGGCCAGGCTAAGGGGAAGAGCCAGGGGCAGAGCCGTGAAGGATCCTGAGCCGTAGAAGAGCCTGGGATACTTGAGAAGGAACAGTATGGCTGGATCATGGCGAACGGGGGACAGGGAGGGGAGAAATGAGGGGAGAGAGAGAGACAGGGAGAGATCCAGGTGGGGCTCTGTAGATCGTGAGGAGTCTCGGTCCGACAAATGGGAGCTGTAGGAGCGCTTTGTGCAGATGCTTCTTGCAAACAGTTTAGCATTTGGTATAAGACCAGCCTGGTGGCCATGTATCAGGAGCACATGCAAGCACCGAATGAGAGGCTATTGCTGTAAGCAGGCAGGAGGTGAGGGTGGCGTACTCTAGGGTGGTGTTGGAAACAGAGACAAGTAGATGGTTTCCAGAGGCATGTTGGAGGTGGATGCCATGGATGGGGTGCCTAGTGTCCCAGGAAACATGCTCTGCGACTTAATGTATTGAAATAATTTGCAATAAGACAGGGATAGAATCAAATCATTGCATGGGATTCACTGGAAGAATTCATCTGGAAGGCCCATCCAGATTAAACATTTATTAAAGCCATCCCTAAGTTCAAGAAGGAGGTAATAGATTATTTGACTTTGGAAATGTTCAGAAAGGGTCTAGTCCTCATCTGTAGGAGATTTTACGGAAATGGCTTGGGATTCAAGCACACACACTAAATATCTCAACCGTGGGCAATAGCGCGGCGCCTTGCAAACGCAGCCACTCTGCAGAACAAGTCTTACGTTATTAAACACAGAGGTCATGAAAGCTATAGTAAAAATGCAGAGGGTTAAAAATAACTGGCGTGCAGACCACAATTCCCACTGTGTACAAAGCAAACACTGACACACAGAAAATGAAAAAAAAAAGGGGGGGGGACTGGGGGGTGGGGACCAGTAAGTGAGGGGAATGTAGCTGATGCTTTTTTCCTGTTTCCTTTTCCAAATTTTCCCCAGTGTGGTACCACATTTATTCAGAGAATATAGTTGCAATTCAAACCGGATGACACCATGTGCCCCCCAAAAAAGAGCTAGAGGAGGTTGGATTTCAAAGAACTTCCCCAACATCCCAAATTCTACGATTCTGGGACAGTGGGCTTTGTATGGGCCAACTGAGGATCCGATACGGGTATCTGATGAAGACAAATCTGTCACAAATGAAATACAGAATCTCAAGTGAAAACTTCTATTTTGATTTAACAGTCAATAATCCAAACTAAACACCCGTCGATTAAGACAAATATGTTTTTGAGGACTCACAGCTCTATGTTATTAGTCACACATCCCTGACAAAGTTGCTATACTTCCATAAATATGTTTTTAATGATCAGATGGTATTTATCTAGTGCACGCTATCTCTCACATTAAGTTGAAATTAAATGCACCGTTTACTGTGTCATATGCCTTTGTGGCTTCAACAATCCTCTCCTTCCTTGTCTTTTGAGCTCTGCTGACAATTTGCGAGGCAGCTGTGGAACATCTGGTAGCCAAGAAATGTTCCTGGAGAGGGTTTCAATCTCAGAATTTGATGAATCCTGATACATAACGTGAAGCCATTTCTCATCAACTTTTCCCAGATGACAAAGTCCACCTAAAGAAAATGTGTATGGGAAATAGCCATGCGTCTACCATTTACCCCGCCTTGGAGCTGGAATATTCCACAAGGCAATACACCTCACTACAGAAAAAAAAAAAAAGAAAAAAAAAAAGAGACTATATTAAGGTGTTTTCTACTTTTTTTTCATTTACTAACAACTAGCTGAACCCAGAATAGCTGATCCAGGGTGAAGCGGCACTGTTTCTTGGGAGGGTCTCTTCAATTATGGCGAGACGGATGTTAATTCTGCTTTCCTTCTTTTTGAAGACACTCGCTTTGATGACGTTTCTAATTATAAGACACACTACTGATTTATTACAAGCCCCCTGGGAAAAGGAGAGAATCACTTCGTTAATGTATATGTCAATTGTAAGACTTCCTAATTTCAGATATGTCTAAAATGAAAAAAAGTATATATCTTGAAACTTAGAAAATACGATATGTGATATATCTAAACTGGCAAAAAATGTGGTTGTATTCATTTTTCCATTTTCTTTTGTTCTCAAAAGGAGCCTGTGAATTTGATCCTTTTATCTCTTTTACAGATGAGGAAACCGAGTCTCCGAGGTGAAGCACATTGATGGCAGGAGTGGGATTCTCGGCAGCTCCTGGCAAAGGTGCCTTCACACAAGACAGAAACGCTCCCTTCCCAGAGCTAGAGCCTGTAGGAAGTGGAAAGTTATCGAGCTTAGAGTCAAACCACCCTGAGCTCCTTCCCAACATCTGTCCCTTACCAGTGGCACAGTTTGTGCTAGGAGCTAGCTTGCATGACTCTGTAGTTACCTACAGTGGCTGATACCTGAATCTAAAGTCCATGAATTACTGATTTTTAAAAAAAATCCATTGAAATCTCAATGGATGGGGTCACCTGGATGGCTCAGGGGCTGAGCGTCTACTTTTGGCTCAGGTCGTGATCCCAAGGTCCTGAGATGGAGTCTCACCTGGGGCTCCCCGCAGGGAGCCTGCTTCTCCCTCTGCCTGTGTTTCCGCCTTTCTCTCTCTCTGGGTCTCTCATGAATAAATAAATATCTTAAAAAAAAAAAGAAAGAAATCTCAATGAGTATTTGCCAGCTGTTTTGTTCTTTGTTCCTTCTCTAGGAGAATAAGGCAGTAGCAACCACCAAGCCTCTACTGGTTCCTATGTGTGATGTTTTCGTCGCCTTCTATACATAACAGTTTACATTTGTAGCAGCCCCGTGAGGTGAGAGAGTTACAGACAGGGAAGTTGAGGCATCAAGAGAGAAAGTAACATGCTCAAGATCTGGAATTCAAATCCAGATGTTTCTGATGCCAGAGCAGGGTTTTAAAGTGACGATATTAGCCTACTTTCAGGATACAGGCAAAAAAACAAAAAACAAAAAACAAAAAAAAAACAAAAAAAAACACCAAAAAACAAAAAACAAAAACAAAAAACGGGGGGAAACGTTTTCTTCCCTTGAACAATTTGAAAACTAGTTAATAAGATTAAAGCATCCAAAATAACAGGAGAAAAATGCCACCCAGTGGATATTACCACCCCATTTCACAGATGAGTACACAGAGCCTAAAGCTGTGGGGAAATCAGTGAGGCAGTTCTCACCCAGGGTTCTTGCGCCCGGTTCCCTCCTCTTTCTACCTCCACATTGTACCTACCACCCCGCTTCAGTTTCGAGAGGGAAGCCAGGCCCCGATGATATTCAATAACTGTCCCCATGTGAAAGGTTTATCAAACTTTGATGATGTAACTTCACCCAGTGATTTATGTCCGCGATTCCAAGGGTGGGCTGTGACAGCTGAGAGCTCCGTCTTCTAGAGCCTCATATTTCCTCCGTCCTCGTCACTTCCTGCCCAGCGCTCACTCACCCCGGGTCATAAATACCACCTGCCACTTTTATGATTATTGGTGGTTAGATATGATGAATCCTGATACTAGTCAACTGTGGAGGAGATATTAAATACATTAGCTAATTTTCCCTTAATGCCTCATCCAATATGAATCAATATTGGTTTAATAATTAACATGTTTAAACATTTTTATGTATATTTCATGATGAGACGATCTATGTTTATTTTATGAAGATGAAATATTCAGCTCCCTGCCACCGACGGCAAAGCCATTCCAACTCGGAGCTTTCTCTTTAGCCTGCTCTGGGGCCATCTCTTCATGTCCTGGGAGAGCTGGCTGGTTCTCACACACTGTAACCCTGTAGAGGATGCTGACTCCATAATGAGAAATTCAAAGCAACTGGAAAGAGGGGAGACTAATGCTGAAGAGGGAGTTGCGAGTGGAGCCTGCTGGAATCGCGGTTGAGCTCCCACGTCTGCCCTAGCTCGGCCCCAGGCTAAAAGCATAGATTGAGGATTGGCTGGCTCTAAATAAGAGCCACTCAGGGAAAGATGGTATGATTTAGAGTGGTGGTTTTCAACCGGGGGCGGTTTTCGCGCCCCCCGGGACATTCAGCAATGTCTGGAGGTAGTTTTGGTCACGACGACTGGAGGCTACGTTACCGGTATCTACTGGGTAGAGGCCACAGGGCACAGGACAGCTCTTCATGGCACAGAATCATCTCATCCAAAATGTCAGTGGTACCAAGACTGAGAAACCCTGATTTGTAGTCAGATGGCGCAAGACCTGCCTCCCAGTACTGCCAGGTACAGTTGCATGCACTCAGGAAGCTTCTGGTCCTCGCCTTCTACATCTCTCAGTCGGGGTAATAACCATTAAGTTACCTAATTCACGAAGTTTGGTCTAATTGTTTTTTTCTTTTCTCTCTCTTTCTTTCTTCCTTCTTTTTGTTTTTGTTAGAGAGAGAGCAAGTGAGTGGAGGGGAGGGGCGGAGGGAGAGGGAGAGAGAATCCTAAGGAGGGTACACGCCCAGCACAGAGCCTAATGAGGGGCTGATCTCATGACCCTGAGATCATGACCTGAGCTGAAATCAAGAGGTGGACGCCCAACCCACTGAGCCACCCAGGTGCCCCAAGTTTGGTATAAGTTACATGAGAGAGAAAAAACAAATAAATAAAAATAAATAAATTACATGAGAGGATAGATATTACGAGTCCAAGTGTTTGGTACAGGGGAAAGCACAGGACATCCGACTGAGCCTAGGACTGCTGGAAGGACCAGAAAACTCTCAATAAGAGGTGAATAAGATAGATGACCAAAAAATGCCCACAATTCTTAAAGCCACCATATCTCATCTTTATAATGTGGCTTTTAAGTTCCTTGAAAGTCGACACCTCTTCCTAGGTGTCAAGAGGCCATGGGAGCTTCCATTTGTTCTGGAAGCCGACCACTAAGTGAATGAGCTGGCCTGCTGGAGAATGACACAGCACCTGGGGCAAAGGTGAGTAATCCCAGCAGAGGTCATTTCAAGCTGGCCCAGCACAGACCAGACGATTAACCCCGGCCAAGACCACCAAGACCACAAGAACCATCTAGCCAAGCCCACCCCAAACTGACAACTGACAGAGTAATGAGCAAGGGAAGCATTTTAGGCCACTAACACTTTGGGGTGACTTGTTACACGGCAAAGGCTAACTGAGATAGCAAGCTGGGGCCGAGTCCCCAGGGCCAGGAGGATGTAACACAGACAGGAGGACAGCACATGCAGAAGGATCTAAAGGGACACAGAGGGCAGAATTTGTAACAGATTCTGAATGAAAGGCTCATTTCCTCTAAGAAGCCCTTTTGGATTTTCTCCTTAGACAATAAATGGCTTCTTTAAAGGTTAAAAAAAGAAAACGTCTTTTTCCCTTTTTCTTCCTTCTCATGCCCTTTATCATTGATAGAGCCTGGTGCACTAGAAGCTCTGTCCTGGACTCCTCTTTAGAGCGGTGCTGTCTGACATAGGAGCCACTAGCCACATGGGGCTAGTTAGATTTGAATTGATTAAGTAAAAATAAATAAAATTTAAAATTCAGTTCTGCAGTCACACTGGCGACACTTCAGGGGCTCACTGGCTACCTATGCCAACTCAGATACACAACACTTGTTTTTTTATTTTTATTATTATTATTATTTTAAATAATAAATTTATTTTTTATTGGTGTTCAATTTGCCAACATACAGAATAACACCCAGCGCTCATCCCGTCAAGGATACACAACACTTGTATCGTCAGAGGAAAGATGTACTGAGAGTGGCATTTGAAGGCCGACACCTGGCTCTTGTTTGGGGAAAAGAGGCGAGGGCTCTGGGGGACCCAAGGAGTATGCTCAGCTGGAGCTGAGAACCCAAGTTTCAGAACTTGTGTCAGGAACCCAGTAGCCCAGAATGGTCTGCGTGGACAGCTCCAAGTCTACCAGCAAGGCCTCGTCCATGGATCCGTCTTCCTGAGAATGGACTCCGCAGCTGGTGTCCTACTTTTGTGTCCAAAAACTGCCAAAAGGACACCTTTACATGGAAGGGGTAGACCTGCCGTCTGGGGTTTTCACACCCAAGCACACGGGGACCCTCTTGATGTAAGAAAAAGAGCCGGGGGCAAAAGAGAAGCCCACAGGTGGGCTGTGTGCCAAGAACCTAGATCTCTAATCTCGCCTTGAACCCCACGAGTGTTAGAGGCAGGTCTTCTCATCCCCTCTACTTTGTGGTCAAATAGCAATTGCGTTTGTTTCCATTGCTTTAGCAAATTAGCACACACGTAAGTGGCTGAAACAACAAAAATTTATTATCTTACATTTCTGGAGGTCAGAGGTTTGAAATGGGTCTCCCTGTGCTAAAATCAAGGAGTGGCAGGGCTGCATTTCTTTCTAGAGATTCTATTGAAAAGAAGCCATTTTCTTTCACCTTCTAGTTTCTATAGAAACTAAGTCTTTAGGGTTCTGCACCCAATTCCAGTATTTGTGGGGGTGGAGGCAAGGGAGGGGTTTCTCTAGCACCAAGCAGTTCTCCGGACACCAGCTGGATGTCCCGTAATTCAGCTCAATTCTGACACTCTCTCTCCTAAGGTAGCATCACGTCCCACAGGTTAAGGGCTCAGTCCCCTAAGATCACCTGTCCCTAAACTCCAGGCACCAGTCACCGTCCAGGTTGTTTCCTGTGCTTCCGACCAACCGGTTACAAATGAGAGGTTCCAGCCACCCTGTCCCATTTAGGACAACCAGTTGCAAGCCCAGGTTACTACCTGTGCTAGCGAAACAGGTAGCACAGCCTGAGCGGAGAGTGCGAAGTGGGGGAGAGGTACTGGAGATGGGAGGACGAGAGGGAAGAAATGAAATAATCATGATGACCGGCTTGGGGAAATGTGGTGGAACTCAGGATCCGGGCCCAGGAGGCTCCCATATCAGCAAATTTCTCATATTTTATGGACTGCAGGGTGAGTAGGTCTTATTCCGAGTTGAATAACAAGCAACATGAAAATTTCATGTTTGTGTGGCCTAAGACCACCCGGTTTGTTGGGTTGCAAAATCGGTTTTCAAAGAAAACCTTCAGACAGCGGATTCTGAGCCCCATGAACCTGGTCACAAATCTCTCTACAGAGAAACGAAGCACCGTGGACAAGAGCTCCATAAAGGGGAAGTGAGGTACCAAGTGCCCCCCACTTCCAAGCCCCCCCCCCCGCCAGATTGATGGTAAATGTGAAAAGAAAAAAAGTCTTACGTGCGGGTCTCTGCGGGCCTCCACAGCTGCATTTTGCTCTAATACCACCGCCGGATCCTTTGTGCCTTCATCCCTTTCGCCTTCCGCTTTCTTTATTTCCCAGGTCAAGGCGAAGGCGCGGCTGTGAGAAGAGCTTTGATCTGCCCGAGCGTCGGGACACGTGGCGGGTCAGCTCTGCGCCGGGGGCTTTGAACAAGGGCCGCCCTTGCCTGGAAAACCCGAACTCAGGAGAGAGCCTCTGCAGGTACTGCCTTTTCTTCCTTGCCCAGGGTTGTATCCCTTCCTTTCTTCCCTCCTTCCTCATCCTGTGAAACACGATTCACAGCTAAATGTGCCACTGAATGGAAACGTTGGGTTCCGAGGAACATTTTATGATTTCGAGTCTTAGAGACTCTTTCCTAGGGTTGAAAGGGACTCGGGAGGTGGCCACGCCCAGGCTCACTCTGCTCAGATGAGAGACGGCAAGAGTCGGCAAATGCAGGGCCGGAAATCTCGGCTCATTCGAGCCCCCTCGAGGGCCCACGAAGGTTCCAGAAGGTCGCCTGTTCTTCACATCTCCGCGTGGGCCACCGCAAGCGAAACAGGCTTCACAGTTTCCCCACCAGACTCCTCAGCCCTCCACTGACATTTGCAAGTAACATCAGGGAAAACATTCTTTTCCCCCTTGTTTCTGATGTCCGACGTTTAAAGTCTCCTTAAAGGTTGTATTCTAAAAAGGTTGAGTCCACGGTGAGTCAGTGTCTCGGCCGGGCTGCGGGGCTATTTAAAAACTCGCCCCGTGACTTCTAATTCCTCCACCGCAAAAGGCCGAGGAAGACCCCCGAGACCACTGGCTGCCGTAAAGAGAAAGTGGGGACGTGGGGAAGGCCACGCACGGCCCTCGGCTCCCTGCACCCCGTCCTTCCTGCAGGCCACCGCTCTGGGCTTGCTGCCCGCCTCCTCCCCCGCTCCGGGGCCCTGTGTCCCCTGCCACTTTCCCTCGTGCTCCTCAGCCTTGAGTGTCTGCACGTCCCTGCCGACTTTATCCCGTCAGTCGTGCCTTCCGTCTCGGCGTCCAGCTAGGCCTCCTGCCCCCCGCCTTCCTTCCAACAACTGCAGCCGCCCCCTGCAGCCGCTCGGCTGGAGGCTGTGCCCTCCCTCCTTCACCCCGTCCCTCTTTAGGTCTTCAAAGATGAGCACTGCAGAGCTTCTCTCCTTGACTGTTGCTCCATCCCTACCTTGCATTAATTCCGCGACTCCATAAAATCCGATCCCTGTCCCGACAGTCCACTTGTGTTTCCCCTCCAAGGGTACCAACCATCTCCTAATTGCAAAACCCAGTGGATACTCTGAGCTTCTCTCTCTCTCTCTCTCTCTCTCACTTTTTCTGAGATTTTATTTATTTATTTGACAGAGAGAGAGAGAGAGAGAGAGAAATGAGAGCACAGCAGGGGGAGCAGCAGGCAGAGGGAGAAGGACAAGCAGGCTCTCCGCTGAGCAGGGAGCCCGACGTGGGGCTCCATCCCAGGACCTGGGATCACCACCTGAGCTGAAGGCAGATACGTAACCGACTGAGCCCCCCAGGTGTCCTGAGCTTCTTGTCTTACTTGAGGTCTATGCCACCTGGAACTGAGGACTTCCTCCTGGAAACAATTCCTTCCTAGGGATTCTCAGGTTCCCACAAATGTCCTTTGTCCTTTATCGACTTTGCGACATACTGATGTTTCCCCAGGATCCTCTCTGATCCTCTCTCTTTTCCTTCAATTGACTTGATTCTTTTCTCTCCTTTTCCCCCTTTCTCTTATCTTCCTTTCCTTCCATATTTCCTTCCTTCCACGTCTGTCCTCCTCCTATACTCTCCTAGGGTAATATCAGTCAGACTCAGAGCCTAAACCACCACTCATCCTCTAATAATTCTTAACTTGGCATCTCTTTCTTGGCCTTTTTTTTCTGAGCACCAGGCACATTTTTATGACTGCCTATTAGCCATTTCCACTGATGAACTGAGATTTTGATCAACATAAATCTGCTCTCCGAGGTCCCTGATGCCACTGTCAACCCCAATCCCCCCACACATAATTATTCATCAAGTACAGCTTTTGCTACGTCCTAATTGTAAAACAACCTAATGGAACAATCAGGGAGATGCCCAGCAAATAGCTGGCAGGGCATCTGGACTGCAAGGAGGACAGCTAAGCTGAAGATCCAGGCTGGGAATGACCCTAAAGAGATGCCTAGGAAAGAACCCACAATAGGAATTCAGAGCACAAGGGCTCAGAGATGGTTCCCCCAAATTCTATCCAAATTGTACCATTTGGGCGTATATGTATATTTTTAATTTTCACTTATTTTTTTAAAATGTATTTTAGGAAGTCTCCATGACCAACATGGGGCTTCAACTCACGACCCTGAGATCAAGAGTTGCACATTCCACCAACTGAGCCAGCCAGGAGCCCCTATGAACATTTTCAAAGGTGGTTCATAGCTTTCATCATATCTTCAGAGAGATCTACGGGTCACAGAATTCTAAAGAACCCCTAGTCTAGGGCAACTAAAATTTTTAAAATACTAATAGAAAAAGTATAAGGAAGAAATGACTGCATGATGGTAAGTAGATGTGGGAACCAGACTTGGCTTTGCCACTGACAGACTGTGTGCCACCAGAAAGAATTGTCTGGCTCTCTAGGCCCACGTGAACCCTTCCCACACCACCCTAAACTCTCCCGGCAGCACCTGGTACATTTGGGATGATGATTTGCATGATTGATTGAATGTCTATCTTCTCCTCTAGACGGTAAGCTCCAAGAGGGTGAGGTCCGTGTTGCTCCCTACTGAATCGTAGAACAGTGCGGTGGTTGTCTCTGATTTCCCCAGACCATTAGTTCTCTTCTCTGGGTTTCCGTGTCTCTATAATGTTAGGGATTCATTTTCACAATTCATTTTTTCAAGCACTAACAATCCTGCACAGTGTTGGTCTTCGCCAGTGTTATATCTCCAGAGCCTACTGAGCCTGAGTGCTGGTTCTTCCGGTGAAGCAGAACAGGAAAGCAAAGAGAGGTGTAATTATAATAAATTGTGATGTGTGCTACAGTAATGGGCTTAGAAGCGCTAAGGGAGCAGAGTGAGGGACCGGCCACATTTGGGGATTCAGGCATAAACCATCTCGAGGTAAGCTCTTGGCCAAGGACATGTTGGGCTCCTTGGAGTAGGATGTACCTTGGCCCCTCCAGGTAATGCTGGATACTAATCACCCCGGCTGCATGTAGACAAGCCCATTTTACTCCTTCCTAATCATGTCAGATACTGTTTTCTCCCCCCCTCTCAATTTCAACTCAGGACTCACAATTTTTAAAAAATAAATTACCTGCCACTGTAGTGTGTAATTTTCAAAACTACCTGTTCACCACAGCAAAGCAATAATGCCTGGCTCCCAAAGGAAGCATCATTCTCTCCTCCCCTTCTTCCAATCTCATTGTGTGCTTACCCACATCAAGTCCTGGAAGGAACAAACACACCAGAAATCAGCTCCCCTCCTGGCTCTGCTCCCCACCCAGCACAGCTACCCTCTAAATGTCTTTCCTTACAAAGTTCCTTCATTTTTTTCCCCCTTACGGTTTCTCAGCTTTTCTTGCTTGCAATGGTACTTCATTTTTATTATTCTTATTTTTTTTGTATTAAAGACAGGTCCTGAAATTACTTACATTTGCAGCCTACACTACTTTTAAAGTAATAACCACTCTACTTTCTTATGTGTATTCTGCTTACTAGCCCCATATTAGTGTGATACAGTTAAAAACATTTAAGATTGGGACTAAAAAAATCTGGTCTTTAAAAATCTAAAAAACAAACAACAAAAAAACCTAATTTGACACCACAGACAACCCACTGACCTATCTGAGCTTTAGTTAGCACATCCGTTAAGTGGGGACTGTAATAGTAATAGCATCTTTTCATATCACTTTTGTTGGTGACGTTTAGATCACAAATCATGGGACTGAGTGCCTTGCAAATTCTTCTATGCTCTAGGTGAGGATATCATCGGTATTATTCCTTTCCAACTTCATGGTATGTCTCATGTCCTCACCTTTGGCAAGCAACCACCTTCCTTTACCCACTTCCCTTCCAATTTTAAAACTGCAGTCAATCTCCTCCAAATCCATCTCTCCATGCTAGTGAAAATTTGCTTTTTAAAAAATTAATCATCTAAGTTATTCAAAGAACAACTTAGCTAGCTGTTCACTCTTCATTCAACAAATATTTATCATGAATATAAAATGTCTTGGATATGGACTTTGGCTTTATACAATACTGTTCCAACACCCTCTATCACACCCAACACCCTCTTCAACATCCTCTGTGGCACCTACCGTCTTTCGTAACAGCAGATGGTTTTGATGGTTACCCTGTGTGTGACTGATCGAGGCTGGTGAACAGATAAGGCAGCTAATTGCTTGAGCGAGAAGCTTTAATTTTTAGGAAGTTATTCTGCATGTTGAGTGAAGCTGTGTCTTCCTGCAATTTATACCTATTGTACTATTCTGATGTTCAGGATCTTCCCGAGCAAGTGCTCAGATGTTTGTTGATAGCTACCAAGTTACTTCTCCCACAATTTCCCTTCTCCAGCCTAAGAATCTGAAGTTTCTTTAATTATTCTGTGTATCTGAATTTTTCTTCCTCTCTTTCTTCTGCCCACACTCTGGTTTGTCATCACTGAGCCCAAATTGAAGTTGAACTCAGGATCGCAGATGTAGTTGGATCAAGGTTAAGTAGGGTGGAGTTATCACTTTCTTCCACTGAGCGTGAATCTACTCTTAACTCAGCCTGTAATAACATTAGCATATTTTGTTCCAATCAAAGTTCACTGTTGACTCATGCTGTGCTTAAATAGAAATACAACCTCACACTTTTAACCTATCTTTAAAAAAAAAAAAAAAAAATGTCTTCTTCATCTTGTATTTATAGAGTTGGGGTTTTGGACTCATTTTGCCTATATTTAATTTTCTCTCTTTAGAGCCGACCCGATATTTCCACTTGCCAAAAAGTTGTTGAATCATGACTATCATTCAGCACATTATTGGCTATTCCTCTGAACTTCATGACATGGAAAGTTTTAATCCATAAACCTCTCATGTACTCCTGCTGTTGGTTGACATATTGCAAATTGAGATTAAGAATGAAGTTTATATATGAAATAATTATAACCTGGGTTATTTTTATTACCTTCCCCCCCCACTTCAAAAAGTACTATCGGGTATAAAGATAAGGCACATAAAGTACACAAGGGATACATCTAGCAAGGAATACCTGTCACTTGTAGGGTAAACAAAACCAAGGCATAGGTCTGTCACACCTGATTTTGAAAAAAAAAAATCAAAGAAAATACAAAAAAAAAAAAAGAGGATCCTTCACACAGAATTTAATGAGAGGGAGCACAAAGTTGTAAAGATAAATTAAATCCTCAGTGGAAGTCAAAAGCTAGAAAATACAGCACTGTTCAAAATGAAACCAACCACTCTACAGCTGAGAAGGTGCATAAAGCATTTTCCCAGAAGTAGGTCCGAGCTGATGGCTCATACTGATGATCTTCTGAGAATGCTTTGATGAGCGTGAGAGGATTAACAGGCAACAATAAAGCATCCCCTCAACACGTGCATAATAATATTAGCTAACCCCCACCGCCCACTGTGGGCCAAGCATTATGCTAAGTCTCAATAACGTCTCCCACTGAGGCTGATACTGTGGTCATCCTCACTATGTAAAACACAAAATTGAATCCTAAGGAGATGACATCAGTTGTTCTAGGTCACACTCACAGTCGAAAGTAGACACAGGCTTTGAACCTTAGTAATTCACTGCTCCTAGTGTATACAGCTGTCTGTATGTAAAAGTAAAGGAGTTTCTTCCTACCCTCTTACACATTTTGAAACACTGGCTATAGTTGATCCATGGTTAAATAGGAGGAGAAAGCTGTCAAATGAAGACCCAAAGTACTGTTCCTTGAAGACCAATAAAGAAAGCCCTGTGGGATGCTAGGGCTAAAGCCTCCTCCCGGGGAGCCTGGCCTGGGTTTTCTATATATTTCATGGTTCCAGTTCCCCTAATCTTGTTTGTTCTATCATACCTGCCAATTCTGATATTATTTTATCTGCAGTCTGTATCCTTACCAATTTTAGACTGGAAGATTAAGTTGACAACATCAAGCTCATAGCCCTGGATCACCCTCCCATTCTACGCCCATTATGCTCATAGTCAAGCTAGGTGATCCACTTATGACCTTCCATTTCATCACCTGACCTGAGCCATGCCCCCTCTTTTTTGGCTCTCCTCCGTCAATTTCCAGGTCAAGGCCTGATGCGTGTGTTCCAGGAAGGAGACCAGGACTGGGAGAGATCTCACCGAGACAAGCAATAGGCTGGTTGCAAGTGGGGGTATTCCAACTGGAAGGCAAAGACTGAAGAGATGAGGACCAAAGCAGTCAAATCCCAGAAGCTCACTATGGGCACCCTGCTGAGGGGAAAGCAATCCATTTCCAGGGGGATATTCCCAAAAGCCCCACCGATACTCCATTTGTTCCTCGAGTGTGTATGGAGGGCCTACTGTGCATCCGGCCCTCTGCTAGAGGTACTCCCGAGAGTACCAGAGTGTGCAGGACAGAATGAGGAATTTACGTTTGCTAGGGAGCAAAGGACAGAGGGAAGCCTAAATGCTGAAATCTTAGTACTAGCTTTCTAACAACTCACCTGGTGGAACTTCTGACCTGTTTGGGGCTGAGAACGCCCAGGTGAGGACATGCTGGGTGAGGCAGTAACTAAGGTCCCTTTCAAGCATGAAGCCCCCAAGCCTGTTACTCGACATCGAATATCCCACCTCCCTTGTTGGTGGATTGTCTCATGTTTGCTGTTTGGGGAAAGGGACAGGGAGGCTACTTCCTGGAAAGTTCTTTCCTATTGTCATAACAGAGTTCTGTATGCCCCTCTGCAAGTCTTTAATCTTCCAGCATTTATCCCATCAGTTCTGTCTCTAGCGAGCCCTTATCCCAAGATGTTTGTCTATTAAATTAAGAGTTTTGCAGAAGGGGAGAGCCATTTAAAGGCTGTAAATCACCCAGCAGTGTCTCAGCTGCTCTCTGCTCCAAGCCCCCTGCGTCATCGTGCACTTAGGCTGCGGTCGCTTCCCCTCGGGCCCCGGCTCGCGGAGGCAGACGGCTCTGGAGCAGGGAACCCGTACAGACCTGCCTGCTTCCAGAGCTGCTCCAGTCTCTGGGGCAAGCCTGGCCCGGGGCTGAGGGGATGGGGATTTCACACGAGTCCTTAATTAACCCTCAGGAGCCCCAAAAGCAGCTTGGATCTTCCTTCACCTCTGCCTTGGTGCTTTTCTGTGTACCCAAGCCCTTGCTCTATAGCTCGGCTTTGATAACTGTCCTTTGATTACATACAGGTCCCTAACTTGGGATTCTTCTTTTAAAAAATTATTTATTTATTTATTTATTTATTTATTTAAGAGAGAGAACATGAGCTGAGATAGGGGTGGAGAGAGAGGGAGAAGCAGGCTCCCTGCTGAGCAGAGAGGACCCAGGCTCAGCCCAGGACCCCAGGATCATGACCTGAGCCGAAGGCAGATGCTTAACTGACTGAGCCACACAGGAGCTCTCTAATTTGGGGCTCTAACCAATAAGGCAGGAACATAACATACTTCTGGCACCTTATTCATCATGAGCCAGATGCTGTGTGTGTCCTCTGCCATTTACAGTTTCTGCATTTCCCTATGAGTTAAGTGATATGGTTATGCCTAGATTCCCCATAAAGCGACTGAGGCCAAGACAGGTATCACATCAAGAGTTTTATCACCTATTAGTGATGGAGCTGGAATTTTGAATTTGAAGCTGTTTTATACAAAGACGTTCATTCCTAGGTGGGTTTTGAGCACACTGTGCTAATGTTAGAGTGGTAGCCAAACAGCGGAGACCCCACTGTCTCCAAGAGCATGCGCTCTGTCTCGCAGCGGTAAGCCATCGCCTCCCTTTAGAGGCATCGGTGCAAACTCCTTCTGCTTCCCTCTCAGTCTGGCATTGAGAATTTTCCCCCTGGGCCACTGCCACCTTCTAACCCTGCCCTGTCCCTTTTTCTGGCTCTTGGGAAATTGCCATAGACTCCCCTTAGCCATGCTCACTGGAAGCCCTTGGTAAGGTCCTTTGCACACGCCTCACAGTGGCTGTCTTACTGCTGGCACCACAGCACAGCGTGTCTCCTGCTGCCCTGGATAATCCCTTCTTGTTCTTCTTCCTTGCACTTCCACGTTCTTGGGGGGATCTCCAGTTCCTGTCCCAGTCTCTGCCTGCTTGTTCCATCCTGCTGTATTTCATCTTCCCATGCCCACCTGCCTCACAGGGTTTATCAGATCAAAGCAATCACATGCAATAGTGATACATAGGGATGAAAATGAAAGGTACGTGTTCTTCTTTTATCTCTTTCATTCCTCAAGGGCCGACAGGTCTCTGGCTGCACCTAGAGACCTGCTTTCCTGTTCTGCCTAGGTTGGCCTTCCTCTAAATGTCCCATGCCCCACAATGACCCTTCCCTGCTCCCATGATCATGCTATCCAGCCTCATGAGAAGCCATCACAGATAAAAGTGACATGAAGGGCTCATCCATGATATGTAGGTGGGAATCATACGGAACCAGAAATCAAGAAACTTGATTTAATTTCCAATTCTATCAATTATCAGCAATGAGATCCTAGTCATGTCCTCCACACTCCATACGGTCACTTTTTCCTTATCTTTTAAATGGAAATATCAGAGGCTATAATGGCTTTATAGCATGTCAACCTCACTAGGCTAAACTAGGGAATTCCCAGAATTCCCTTTCTGATATGCTTCTGGTTAGAATGTTCCACAAAGGAGACCCTTGGTGGGTTATTGAGGGTGGAAGGGAGTGGCAGCTGGTCTACGGCTCACTTACATTATTGCTGATCTGCTAACTCCCTCACTGGCTTGAAGCAGCAGCTGGCCTGTAACCGTGCTACCTTCCCCAGGGCCTTCCTTCAGCTCCTACCAATCTTGAGTCAGGTGGGCATGCGTAGCTCTATGGCAGAGGATGCCTAAGGCTTCTGTGCTACCTACATCACTAAGGCCAAAGGCAATGAGAACTAACATGCTTTTTAGTCCATCCTCATGGAGTTCTAGTTTATTCTTAGAGGTAAGCATTTATTTAACTTATGGATCTGCAGGACAACTGTGGGGATTCTTATGGGATATAACTTCGGGGATATAACATGTCTCTTGGTCATCTGGAACAAATTTGCTCCACGTGTATTTGTTCTGGAGCTCAGAGTGAAGGGACAGCACCTACCTTGGGGAAGCTCTGTTCTTCAAGATGGCAGAAGCTCAAGTTGAGTGAGCACATTTCTAAAAAAATATTTTCTTTATTTGAGAGAGAGAGAGAGAGAGAATGTTTAGGGGGAGGGGCAAAGGGGGAGGGACAAGAAGACTCCATTCTGAGCACAGAGCCCAACCGGAGCTCAATTTCATGACCCTGGGATCATGACCTGAGCCAATATCAATAGTCCAACCCTTAACCACCTGAGCCACTCAGGTGCCCTGAGCAAGCACATTTCAACCCTGGATTGCATCATGTCTACCAACATCTCATTGGCCCATGCGAATCCCATGGCTGACTCCAAACTCAAGAGGCAGGGAAGCACATTCTCCTTTTGTGGAAGTTGCTGCAAAAGCACAAGGGAAGAGAGTGGTTTCAGATTGAAGAATCAAGGCCACATTTACAATATGATGGTTCAGAAACGTGTCTAGAAACCTGCTTCTGCTGCTCATAGGCTGCGACATAATTAGATAAGGCGAGGACTAAGCCGAGAGTTCTCTCTTCTAGTTCTAACTCTGTTACCAAGTAGCTGTGGGTTATTGGGAAAGGCAATTCATAATGTTTGGTTTGGAAAATGGAAGTAATAAGGTTTACCCCTGGAGCAAGATCAACTGGATTAGGTCTTTTAATGATTCTATAATTTAGGGAGAAAGTATTATTCAACCATCAAAAAGAAAGAAATTTGCCATTTGCAATGACGTGGATGGAACTAGAGGATATTATGCTAACTGAAATAAGCCAGTCAGAGAAAGACAAATACCATATGATTTCACTTATATGTGGAATTTAAGAAACAAAACATATGAACACAGGAGAAGGGAAGGAAAAATAAAATAAGTTGAAAACTGAGAGGGAGGCAAACCATAAGAGATGCTGGGCTCTAGAAAACAAACTGAGGGTTGCTGGAGGGGTGGGAGTGGAGGAATGAGGTCACTAGGTAATGGGCTTTAAGGAGGGCACTTGATAGAATGAGCACTGGGTGTTCTATGCAACTGATGAATCACTAAATTCTACCTCTGAAATTAATAAAGAAAAATAGATGGAATAGATGGAATCCACAGAGTCATCAAATCTTGGAAATAAAGACAGGTTTGTTTTTTCTCTTTTATTTGGTCATTTAAAAATCAGGTAAAAATACATTTTATAATAATACTTAAAATCCTTACAAATTATAAGTAAAAATGAAATCCTGCCTTCAAACCCTTATGCCAAATTCCGTATTCAATTCTCCTTATAATGCAAATCATTGTTGAAATGTTGCCTGTGTCTTTCCAAGTCTTTTCATGACTATACATACACACACGATCATATGCTTTCCTATTGTAGTTTACTCTTTTACTTTGCTATATTTTGACCTTTTCATTTTGCTCTATATCAATCTATTTCATCCTTTTAAAATCTGTCCTATTCCCGAGCACTAATCTACAGTATATATTTAACACCTGCTAATTTAATGATCACAGCAATTCTTCTGGATGTGACTTAATAAATCAAATGTTGAAGAGAACATCTTTGAATCTGCCTTTGTGCAATGTGAGATTGTTTTCTGTAGGACAGACATCTAAGAAATAGCAGAATTGAAGAATATTCACATTTCTGAAATCTTCATAAAGTCATATACAGCCCTCCAAATAAAGCCACATATAGTGTATAAACTCACCAGCATTATGTAGAAGTAGGATTTCTCCAAGTTTTTACCAACAAAGAATACCATCAACTTTGAAGGTTTTTTTTTTTTTTATTCTTCTCTAGTTGAATGCTTGCATGGTTGTCACAAGGATTATTATGATGACCAGATATCAATAGGCACAAGCAAGGGATATGAGTTCCTTTAATGTTAAAGAATACAAACTTAGAAATATTTTTTAAGGATTTTTTTATTTATTTGAGAAAGAGAAGGAGGGAGAGAGAGCGCATAGTGGGAGAGGTGGAGGGAGAGGGAGAAGCAGACGCTCCACTGAGCAAGGAGCCTGATGTGGAGCCCCAAGAATACAAACTTAATTGCGTGAGGATGACTAAACAAAGCAGCAAGGGATGGCAGTGTTCTCCTCACTGGAGGGGCAAGGCTTGTCAGCCCTAAAGCCCACACAAAGACGCAGTTTTGCACATGATACCTCCCAAACAATAAAGCCCTACTGAGCCAGCAAGAGGCTTCCTTGTGGCAGGCAGAATGATGGTTTTGCCAAAGATGTTCACGTCTTAATCCCTAGGACCTGGAAACATGTTAGCCCCTGTGACAAAAGGGAGATTGCATATGTGGTTATGGTTAAGGACTTGAGATGGGGAGAGTAACTTGCATCAGCCAGGTGGGCCTAGTCTAATAAAATTAATCTTTAAAAGCAGAGAAGCTTTCCCAGGTATGATCAGAGAGAGCTATGTACACAGAAGGATGACCAGCAGGATTCAATGTTGCTGGCTTTGAAGATGGAGCAATAGGCCATGAGACAAAGTACAGACAAGGACACGGACTCTTCCCTAGGGCTTCCAGGAACAAGTACAGCCCTGCCAATCTCTTGGTTTTAGCCCAGTGGGATCCATATCAGACTTCTAACCTATAGAACTGTAAGATGATAAATTTTTGTTGTTTAAGCTACTAAATTTGGGGTGATTTGTTACACAAGCAATAGAAAATTAATATAACCACCCTCGTTGTTTGTGTGCTGGGTCAGGGAGCAGTGATGATCTCTTTTGGGTTTCTTCTTAGTGGACATGAGATACCCTTCTGCCCACCACCACATGCAAGGAATTGACAAGGACCACAGAATATATACCAATATTTGCTGTAAAGATTAAGACAAAGTCTATTTATACAATTTTGGAAGGTATGATCTGCCTGGCAGATACAGATGCGGTAGGAAGGCCTGCTCAGCTTAATGAAAAATAATTTAACTCAATTGTGCTTCAATTTCCTCAATTGCAAACAGAATACAAGTTGTAAACAGAAATATGAATCACCTATTATCAAGATTAAATCCTTTCTATAAGAACTTATCACAAAGAAATTCTTGGCTCAAAAGTGTTTCTTTGGTGAATTCTACCAAATATTTAAGAAGGAAATAATACCAATATGACACAAAGTCTTTCAAATCACAGAGGAAGAGGGAAACATCCTGATGCATTGTATGAGACCACTATATCCCTTATACCAAAACTAATAAACACATTTTAAGAAAGGAAAATTATAGACCAGTTTCTTTCATGAGCATAGACACAAAAATCTTTAACAAAGTACTAGTAAATCAAATGCAATGTCTAAAAAGAATAATTTATCATGAGCATGAGGGGCTTATACCAGGAATGCAAGGCTGGTTTTACATTCACTGAATAGTTCACTTTAAAATCATTAATTTTATAATATGCGAGTTTCGCCTCAATTGAAAAAAATTAATGCATACAATTAACTGTATTAATAGAATAAGGAAAAGTCCTATAGTCACCTCAATAGATGCAGAAAAAGCATTTTTATAAAATCCAGCACCAATTTATGATAGAGTTTCTCAGCTAGTGAAGAACACAAGGAGAACTCTTCCATCTAATAAAGGGAATTTGTAAAACTTACAGATAACATCATCCTTAATGGTGTCGTATTGAACACTAAGATCAGAAACGAGGTAAGAATTCCCACTCCCACTACTTTTAGTGCTGGAAATCCTAACCACTTGCAATAATATGAAAAGATGCAAAAAGCACAAAAATCAGAAAGGAAGAAATAAAACTGTCTATTTGGAATGACATGTTTGTCTATAAAAAAAAACATACGGAATTTAAAAAGCTACTATAAAAGGGATTAAGTGAATTTAGTAAGGTTACAGGATACAAGGTTTTATTTTAAAAAGATAAACTATTGTTATACACACAACTGCATAATTAGAAAATAAAATTCAAAACAATTTCTCTTATAATAGCATCAAAATGTAAAATATGTAGGAATAAATTACCAATACATGTGCAAGACCTCTATCCTGAAAACTACAAAAGCATACTGCTGAGAAAAAACATAAAAGTCCTAAATTATCAAAACCTATGGTACTGGCATCGGAACTGACAGACTAATACAACAGAGTCCAGAAATAGACCACACTCACATGGTCATCTGTTTTTCAACAAAGGCACCAGAGCAAACACGGCATTAAAAGGAGTCTTTTCTACAAATGGTGCTAAAATAATTGGATATTCATATGAAAAATACCAGTTGAACCTCAACCCTTACTCAAAATTTACTTGACATGGATCATAGATCAAAACATAAAAGCTAAATCCATAAAGCTTTTAAAAAGTAAATACAGGAGATTATTTTTATGATCAAAGATTATTTTTATAAGCAAAGGTTTCTTAAACAGGTCATAGGAAGTGTAACTGTAAGAGGAAAATTGTGATACGTAGATCTCAAAATTTAAAGATTCTTCAAAAGACACCATTAGGAAAATGAATAGACAAGTCATAGACTAAGAGAAAATATTCATAAATACTCAAGAAAAGACTGTTATTTGGGGTATACAAGTAATCCCTATAATTCAATAATTAAAAGGCAAACAACTCAATAGAAAGTAGTCAAAATATTTGCATACTCTTTACAAAAATATACAAACGGCCAATGAGAACAAATGATAAAGTGCTCAATATCATTAGACATCATGGAGATGGAAACTAAAACCACAATGAGCTATAGCTACACAGCTACCAAAATGGCTATAATTATATATACTGGGAACATTAGATGTTGACAATTATGTGGAGCAACCAGACTCTATTCTTGGTGGGAGTATAAAATGGTACAATTGCTGTGGGGAAAAGTTCTGACAGATTCTAATAAAGATAAACGCACATGTACCCTATGATCCAGCAAATGCAATAATAAGAGAAATAAAAGTATATGCCCACACAGACTCGCAGATGAACACTCATAGTGGCATTATTCTTAATCGCCCAAACTGTATCTGAACCAAATGTCCATCAAGTGGTAACTGGATAAACAAAACAATGTACAAATTCCACGGGGTGGAATATTATGCAGGAATTAAAAGGAATGAATTATTGATAGCTTAAAACATGAGGCTTAGTGAACAAGGCCTTACTTTAAAAAGTGCAGTCTGCAGGAGTTGTTTTTTTTTCTTTTTTTAGGATTTTATTTATTTATTCATGAGAGACACAGGCAGAGGGAGAAACAGGCTTCCTGCGGGGAGCCCAATGCGGGACTCAATCCCGGGATCTCGGGATCCCGGGATCACACCCTGAGCCGAAGGCAGATGCTCAACCACTGAGCCACTAAGACATCCCTGCATGGGTTATTTCATATATAAACCTAGAATTCTAGAACAGGCAAATGGAAAAGTATCAGAGCAGTGGTTGCATCTGGGGGAATGATGAGTGTAGTGATTGGTTATAGGTATGAGGAAACTTTCTGGGAAAAATGGGAATATTCTCTATCTTGAGAGGGGTTTGGATTATAGGCAAGTGCATTTGTCAAGTGTCAGTGCATACCTCAAGGTTCGTGCATTGCCTTGTACATAAATTCTACAATAGAAGGAAAAAGTATCAGTAAATATTGAATCCTGTTAATGATATGAATGCTGAAGTTTTCAGAGTGACCAATGCTTCAGTTTCCTTTGAAATGCAAAAAAAAAAAAAGAATCGATTAATGGAAGGAGAGATATGTAATAAAACAAGTATAGTAAAATGTTAATGGTACTTTGAAATAGCTTGGCAGTTCTTCAAAAGGTTAAACATTAGAGTTACCATATGACCCAGCAGTTCCATTTCTAGAGATACACCCAAGAGAAATGAAAACATATGTCCACACAAACACTTGTACACAAATGTTCATAGCAGCATTATTCCTCATAGACAAAAAGTGGCAACGATCCATATGGCCATCAACTGACGAATGGGTAAATAAAAAGTGGCATATCCATACAACGGAATATTTTTGGGTAATACAAAGCAACAACGTACGTGTATGTTGAAGACATTATGCTAGATGAAAGAAGTTAATCACAGAAGGTCACCTACCGTATGGTTCTATTTATATGAAACGTCAGAATCAGCAAGTCTATAGAGACCGGGAGTAGAGTGTTGATTTTCCAACCATGGAATGGTTGGGATGATGGAGGGGACCTGGGAGGTAGGAGTGGGAAGGGGAGCAAAACAGTGATGGGTGTGGTGTTTTCTGGGACGGGACGGTAAACCCATTTGAAAATCATTTTGTGGTGCCGGTTGCACAATAAAATGCATTGAACTGTACACTTTTAGTATATGAATTGTGTGGTGTGTGAATCATGTCTCAATAAGGCTATCATGAAATTTGTCGATGATAAAATGGTGGGTATACAGGTGTCTACTGTAAAGTTATTGCAACTTTGCTACATATTTGAAAACTTTGAAAAGAAAACACCTTAGTAAAGATCTTGGCTGGAACTGTCTTAGATCTAGAGATGAATATGGACGAAACCACTCTCTTTTTCCAGTTTGGGCTGGACCACCTGCTGTTTACATCCTTTTTCAGGATCGTCCATAGACTCTATCACCTCAGGCCACCTCTGATGGGCATGTAGCCGGATTCACCATTCACTCAGTGGTCAGCTCTGGTCGTCACAACAGATGACCCTCATGTGCTAAAGATAGAAATCCCTGTCACTCCTTCACTAGAACTTGTTAACTTCTCAAAAGCTCTTTAAAAAAAAAAAAAAGATTTACTTATTTATTCATGAGAACACACAGAGAGGAGAGAGAGAGAGAGAGAGAGGCAGAGGGAGAAGCAGGCTCCATGCAGGGAGCCCGACGTGGGACTCGATCCCAGGTCTCCTGGATTAGGCCTTGGGCCGAAAGTGGCGCTAAACCGCTGAGCCACCCAGGCTGCCTGAAAGTTCTTTCACATTTAATTCCATCCTATGTGATGACAACAGTCATTAAGTCTGTGAGTCCCTAATTTTTTAGGCCTCATGAGCCTCATGCTCTCTGTGGCTTTTGCAGCCGCATGCTTCTGAGACTCTTCCCTCGCTGGGGTACCTTTCTCTGAAAATCATCAGCTTCTCCTCACCTCCTAGCTATAACGAGAATGGAACAGTGTGGCTCAGGTAAGCTCTGATTAAACCCGAGGGGAGAGAAATTATTTCTCTCATCCAAAACATTTCACTTCTATTAATACAATCTGGAATTCCAGTAGCTTTTCCAGACAACCACAGCTCAAAGGGTTTTTCGAACTTAAAACCCTTTCGTGTATTCCTGTGTATTACCAAATGCACGATGTTTTCCCCCATCTATTCCTAAAATGACCTTAAAAAAAAAATACAGCTCAAGGACTTTCCTCAGCAAGTGTTCTCAGAGTGCTAAGTGTCTGGATGCCTGGTTTAGTGGCCACCTACCTTTGAGAGAGCTGCTTTACTGGATCTGCGTCATTTTCGTGATGAATAAAGCATGGAGAATCACTCTCAGCTGGTAGCGGTATTCATAGCCTTCCCAGATTGGAAGAGACCTTAAAAGTCCGGCTCCTCCCTCCTCCTGTCAACAAGCATGATGATATCCACATCAATCCTCTTCAGAGAGAGGGCAGCAGCTGTCACCAATCCCCCCAGATCTCTAGGCTGTCCCTCTGTGACCCAATCTCAGGTTGGCATATTCCTGTTGATTAAGAGTTTTGAGAGCCTTGGATGAATGCGGTGCTGAAATTAGCAGGAAGTAGTGGAAATAATTCGCCTGCACTCAGCGTCTTGTGCAGACAGCATCTGCCAAAAGTGGGGAGCTGCGGGCAGGCGGAGATGCTGTGCACGCCAAGGGTGCTGGGGGGGCTTGGGGCTCCCTGCGCCGTGGGCCGATAATTGCTTACTCCTGGCCATCTACTCAGAGAACGTGCTATGAATAGCCCCCCACCTCGCCTCATGCTGCCCGCAGCCTCCCAAGGGAGAGATTTTCCAAGGAAAGTAGGTCAGTGCAGCTCCTGGGTAGAGGGTCACTTTACCTACCACCGGGGCAGTCCCAAGGTCTAGGGTCTCTTACTGGTGGGAGGCCAGCACTCGCAAGGCCAGGACATTTGCCTCGATTTTTTGCAACGTGTCTGTCAGACTCATCACATTGCAGAACTGGAGGCAAGGTGTGGGTCGTGAGATTCCAAAATTGGCCCTTGGGCTACAAGGTTCAGAAACCATTAGCGACTCCAAAATGCTTATTAGTGACTGTGCTGGTGTTGACACATGTCCACAAAATTTTTGACAATCCTTTCTCTGGGGAACACGGTTCCATTCCCTTCTCCCTGCATATGGCCTGGACCCAGTGATTTGCTTCCAGCAAATAGAGTGTGGCAAGGGAGTAAGGCTAACTTGGCTGTGGAGCAACCCAACAGACACCCCCTTAATCGAACGATTAAGGTTAAGAGCTACAGTAACATTAAAATCACGTAGCCAGGGCTGGCTTGGAGATGTGCAGCCCGTGCAGATGCAGGGCTCATGCTCAGAAGGGTCCTGCCATCGATTTGATGCTCTGCTTCTGGTATATTGAAATTCTTAATAATTTTATCTCTGAACTTGTGTTTTGCAAGTTAGATGCTACGGGAAATGGAGCAGGTGTGTGAGCAGAAGCGAGGCGTGTGGCCTGCGCGGCCACCGATCCTTGCCACCCTGTTTGCAGCTGGCGTTGGGGGGCCCTGCAGCGCAGCGTCGGTGGACCCATGATGCGCAGAGTGGACCGCAGGTCTCAAAGCGAGTACAGGCGAGCGTATTGCATCTCGCACTGAGAGGCAGGGGCACTGGTCGCCCCTAGAAGCTACGCTTTGGATCCCAGCCAGAACGTGCGGGAACAGAGAAGATGGCCACGGATGGCGTAAGAACAGGACACAGGCATGTGCCAGCCTCAAAACACAAACTGTCATTTCGATGATTCGGGATACACTTTAAATGCTCTTACATTCATACTTAGAGCTGCCACTGCAAATATAAAGATAATAAAATTTATGCCAATAATCTAAAATACTTTTCTTTATTTAAAATTATACAAAGTAGAAGATTAAAAAAAACGGTGAAACAAGTGAAGAGAAATTGTGGAAAAAGAAAAGCTTCATATGTTAGTAACTATCACCTTTTTTTCTCCTTTTTTTGTTTTTTTAAAGGGACTTACCTTTTCACTTTATACCATGCCCACAAATTTAAGTGACCAACCCTGCATATATCCTGGTATGATACAATCACCTCTTTGATGTTCTTCCTCCAAATAATTAACTGTAGCCTAATCATAAATAAGTCAGACAGACTCAAATTCAGAGACATTCTCAAAATACCCAAACAGTACCCTTCAAATATGTCCAGGTTATAAAAGGCAAGAAAAGACCAAGAAACTATCGGATTTGGGGAATGAAGGTGATGTGCTGACTTAAAACCATATTCCATAGCAGATCCTGGAGCAGAAAAAAGGACATTAATAGAAAAACTGGTGAAATCCAAACATTCTGTGATTTAGTTAATAGTCATATTACTCATCTTACTAACTCACGCTAATTTTCTTTCAGTTTTGATAAATCTACCATCGGAATATCAGATGCTAACAGTAGGGAAAGAAGCAGGATGCCAAGTATGGGGAGGCTCGATCTACTAACTTTGCCACTCTTCTGTAAATTTAAATTGCTTCAAAATAACTTTACTTAAAAAAAAAAGAAAAAAGAAAAAGCATTAACTCAGGGTAGATGTGCAGAGCACCACAAAAGGTGAGCTCATGTATCTCTTCTTTAACCGTCACGGCAACGCCCTGATGTGTGTGTACATATATTCTCCATTTTGCAGTCAGGAAATTCAACCTCAGGTCTCAAAGTGGCCGCCTAAGATCAAAAATATCTGAAGTGGTGGCGCTCAGTTGAAAACCAAACCCAATGATCACTTTCTTCTCTAAACATTATTTTTCCTCATCGTCTCCTACATCAAGTCCAAAGCCTTGTGTCTTGTAAACCATGCCTCCTCTCTCATCTTGCTTTGTCCTAAGCTCGTATTAGTTTTCACTGTATCACTTCACACAAGCAGCATCACACCCAGATTCTCCTTGATCGTTGGTCACAACCTGTATTTTCCCTACTTTATGCCCAAATGTATGTTGCTTCCCCGCCTAAACTGCTCTTCCTTTCCTGCCAAAATATTCACAAACCCCAATCTTACTTGATATTTATGACTCAGCTCAAATGCCCCTTTCTCCTTGAAATTTCCCCTTATCTTCCTTTGGGATGTGGTCTCTCTCCCTCTTCTCAATTTCCATAGCGCTGTGTGAAATTCTATATGCTAGTAATAGTAATCATAAACAATGACACAATGTTATTAACCATCTACTACTGCGGGCACCGTCCCACATTTCGTGTGTGTGTTATCTCTTTGAATCCTCATATATAATGTTCGACTGGGGTAGATACAATTGTTTTATCTGTTTTATAGATGGAAAACCTGAGGCATGTAGAGTTTAAGTGAATCACCCAAGGTCATGGAGCTACTGATAATAATACTATAAAATTATATGTTTTTTTTTAATTTTTATTTATTTATGATAGTCACACAGAGAGAGAGAGAGAGAGAGAGAGGCAGAGACACAGGCAGAGGGAGAAGCAGGCTCCATGCACCGGGAGCCCGACGTGGGATTCGATCCCAGGTCTCCAGGATCGCGCCCTGGGCCAAAGGCAAGCACTAAACCGCTGCGCCACCCAGGGATCCCAAAATTATATAAGTTTTAAATAAAGGATTTCTTAAAAGCCAACTAAGTCAACTGAGTCATCCAAAGTTCGGATTTTCTTTTGTTTGTTTGTTTGTTTATGATTTTATTTATTTATTTGACAAAGAGAGAGAGAGAACATAAACAGGGGGAGTGGGAGGAAGAGGGAGGGGGAGAAACATTCCCCACTGAGCAAGGAACTGGACACAGGCTCAATCCCAGGACCCCGGGATCATGCCCTGAGCCAAAGGCAGATGCTTAACTGACTTAACCACCCAGGCGCCCTCCAAAACTTGGATTTTCTTTAGTACGTGAGGAACCTGAGACTCAAAAAGATAAAAATGACTTGTTACAAAAGAGGTCAATGGCACAAATGGATTAGAATCCAACAATCCTAACACAGGGCTAAGTAGCTCGACGGGCTGTAGCTTTATACATTTTGCCTTAGAAAAATCCTCAGCCTTCAGGAGCACTGGCAGGACATCAGGGTGACTCAGGGATGAAGGAGAGCCTTCCCACAATCCTCAGTAGGATGTATGAAATGTCTCTGCTTTGGGGGATTTATGATCTACCGGAGAAGTCCTCAAACGGTAGTCCCAGACCAGCAGCATCAGCATTACCTGAAATCTTGTTTGAAAAGAAAATCATTGGGTCCCACCCAAGACCAGCTAAATTAGTAACTCTGGGGTTGAGGCCCAGGACTCTGATTAATGAGCCTTCCAGGTAATTATGCTGCTTGCTAAAGTTTGTGGACTACTATTGCAGGCCAAATTCTAAAGCGTAGACAGAGACACAGGCTACAGGGCAGTATTGCTGTGAGTGTTTTGGGCAACTGTGGTCCTGTTTGTTTCATGAGGCACTTGGTTTTCTTTTTCCTTAATAGACTCAGTTGTCCATTAGCATCTGAATCAGGAAGAACAGGTGAGAGGAATGTTTCCAACTGGAGCAAGGTCAGCATCTTGGCTTTGTCTGCCTCAAATCTATTCTTCTCCTCTCTCTTGGGTGAGAGTTGTCATATGGGTTCTCAATATAAAAAGGTTGATGCAAAAAATGTCAAGGATTCCTTTTATGGACATGAGAGGCTTAAAGCTTTCTTCAGGCTCTTGCTAATGCAGCTGTGCCTTGATTTTCCTACGCTGATACAATTCAGGATAGGTTGGATTGTGTTTTCAAATTATTTATTCCCCTGTGAAAGGATTGTATCCATGTACTTCATCTATGCAGTCCTCTGTTTGTGGAATCTATTTCCCTGTCCCACTGATGTTAACTTTGGTATGGTGACTTGGTTTGGCTAATGGAATATAAGCAAATGTGGCATGAATGGAGGCTTTAAATTTGCTTACATATATCATGGTCCTATTGATCTTATTTGACCCATCATAAGAATAGCATGCCGCAAGTAGCCAAAAGAATAATGGAGCATTTGGATCATACCTGAACCCAATCCTTAGCCCAAAGCCAAGCACAGATGATCCCAGCTGAACCACAGCTAATTCAAGTGTTCATAAAGAAGAAAACAAATGCTTATTGTATACTACCAAGAACCGGTAGTTGTTATAAGCAATAACTAATATACTGAGATAATCTCAGATCCCACCAAAAATATCAACTGTAGCCAAACCTCACAAAGGAAAGATAAATATAAGCAACCCAGTCACTTCCACGAGGAGATCCCACAGTATGACCATAAAGATAACCAGAGGGAAATCTGCTTCTCTTTGGGATGTGGTAGTTCAAGATATACTATTGCTCCCACAACCAAAACTAATAGGAAATATCATATACCTTTTAAGATCTTAAAAGGCAATGGACACAAAGAAATCTAAAAGAGTTAAATTTCAGAGAGAGCTGATTTCTTTCTAAATGAACAGAAAAGAGTGGCTGTTTCCCCCACTGCCAGCATCTGCCATGCTTAAGCCAGAGAAGGTAGAAGTTATGCCTTCCACAGGCAGAGGATATTGTATGAGCTAATAATAAGCCAACCAAGCTTTTTACAGCCCCACGACCTGTATGATGAATTGAAATCTGTAGGACTCCACCTTCCAAAACACACCATTAACTCTCTCTTCCTACTGATTTTTCCTCTTAGTACTTTCACTGAATGCATGGTGGCATTGCAGAAAGTGGAGGGCTGTGCTGGCATGATATAATCCCTCTTCACTTAATGGTCCTCAGAGCTCAAAGTCCTGCTAGAGAGAACGACCAGTAACACACACGGGATACATCTTGATCTTAGACATTTGAAATCAGAATTGAACAGAAACTAAAGAAGGCTTAAACCTATATGTGACCAATCCCAACTCAGAATTGAATTTAACTGAAGTCATCAGCCCCTATTGTACCTTTCTTTGAGTTGGTTGTGGTCTCTTTGGAATAAAATAATATTTACTCCAGTCTTTAAGGTTGTTTCAATCATAATGTCTGGAATACAATAAAATTTCAAGGTCTGCAAAAGAATAGGACGCTGTTATGCATAAAGAAGAGGAAAAAATAGTCAATAAAAGCAGATCCATGGGTGACCCAGATATTGGAATTAATAGGTGATGACTTAAAAATGATAACTTGTAGTAATATAATTTAGGATGAAAAGATAGGTTAAAAAATGAGAAATTTAATGGAGAAAGAGAATCTCTAAAAGAGTTCCAAGTAAACACTAAACCTTGAAGAGTACAATATCTAAAAGAGAATTAATTGGGTAGGCCTACCAGCAGACCCGACACAGTTGAATAAAGGAAAAGTGAATTCAAAAATAAATCAATAGAAATTATACAACCCAAAGCACACAGAGGACAAACAATGAAAAAAAGATACATGTAAGACAATAACAGATGATGCAATCTGGAGTCCCAGGAGCAGAGAATTAGAAAAGAAGAAATATTAGAAGAGATAATGGTCAGAGATTTTCCAAAATTGATAAAGAAGATCAAATTATAGATTCAAGAATATCTTTGAAACCCAACAGGGTTAATGTTAATCCTAACCAATCTGAAGACACCAGGTATGAGCACTGACTGGGCCCCTAACTTCCCCTTGCGCCAGGATCTGAGCTACTCTCTGCTCAGTCCCTTGCTCTGACCTCCTGACTTTATCCCCTGTTCTAGTGGCCCTCAGACTCCCTTGTAGTGCCTTCCCTACACTGAAGAAGTCCAGCAGGGGAGCTGCCAGTGCCTCTAGCTCCATCTCTATCACACTAGTCTGCCCACACCAAGCCACCAAAGGAAACGATGATTGACTGTTCTTTACATCAAATTTCCGCCTGTATAGTGAGCAGCTGACCAAAGGCAGCCCCTTCATCAATGGCCAACGTTGCTTGATATATTGTGAACTCAAGTTTCTGCCCAGTGGGAACACTCTTAATTAGCTAAGTAAACCACCAGGAAAGAAAATTGAAGGGATTGGTTAACCCAGAATAAGAAAAGAACAAAACATTAGGTTTGGAGATAAAAAGACAACATGATAAAGAGACCATATGAGGTTTGGAGAGAAGGACCCTGGAGCCACTTTGGATTATTCATTCATTTAATCTGTGCCAGATGCAGAGCATTCAAATTTCATTTGCAGGCCTTTAACAAATGCTTCTGGAGTGTCTCTTGTCTTTGCCACCATGAGCAAAGCTGTGGTCCTGCCAGAACAGCCTGATTGTCTGTCCCTGAATGACCTGAATGTCACTCTGCCTTGGACCCAATTCTACAATGCACAGCTCAGTGCAGTGATCCTATATCCCAAGGTTGCAATACCAACAGGAGAGTGTGTCCTGGACCACTTTCCTCCCTTTAACCCAGACCCCAGCTCCTAATGATTGTGGCCCCTTCCTGTTCTGGCTCATTTCACCCTTGCCCTATCCACCAATCTCCTCAACTTTTTTGCATGTGCTTGTTAGGAGCTATTTCAAAGATTTATTTATGTATTTATTCATTCATTCACGAGAGACACAGAGACATAGGCAGAGGACTCGATCCCAGGATCCCCGGGTCATGCCCTGAGCCTGAGCAGATGCTCAAGCACTGAGTCACTCAGGCATCCCATCAGGAGCTATTTTCACTCTATAAATATTAACCGAATACCAACCCTGTGAAAGCCACCATGTTACTTATAATAAATAGATATAACAGATAAGTTTCTTTTGCCTCAAAACTCTGATTCATCAATAGAAGCATCTTAAAGGGCTTCGTTATGAAGAGTTCTGACACCTTCTCCAAGCACTTGTGATTGACTATCTACGTCTTCCTATCGCAAGGAGTGAGCTGAAGGCAGCGCACTGCATACCTGCCATCCTGGCTGTAAGAGCTAAAAGTATGTATTAAAGGAACCTCTGTCCCAAAGAGTCTCTCAATCTATTGGGAAAGACAGACAAGTATATAAATAGCTAAATCACATGGCACACATGCCAACAGTGAAATATTAATACATTCTATGATAACATGGGGGGGCGATGTGACAATTTCTCTTGATAAGGAAGGTTGAGAAAAGTGTAGATGTGGCAACATTTTAGCTGAGCTTTAGGTGGAATTAAATCATTTGTGAGTCCAAGTCCAAGTTATAACAGCAGGTGGCTTTTGGCCATTTAATTTTGTGTCACTTTATTTTTTTCTTTTTTAAATCCAGCATTTCATTTTGGACCTAGTGAGTTTTACGCCTGGTGCTGTTGGAGTTGGGGAAGCTAATGTCAAGTGTTATCTCCAGATTCCTCCCCTAATTCCTTTTAGGCAACATTTTGTGGCCCTCCAGCTCATGCTGTGCACAATCCCATTGCCAACCCACCCTTGGGCACTTCAAGGAGCTGTGATCCATGTCCAGGCTCCAGGGACAGAAGAGGATTTCTGTTGGCTCACAACGTACCCATGCCATACCGTCAAGTGTTTGTTACCTTCCCAGAAACATGATGTTTTTCTTTTCACAAATGACACGGAAATAAAGTGGCCTTTATAAACTTAGTATGTTATCTTTTGCATCAGAGAGTGACTGCCTGGTGACATTCAGGTGTGGGAATCAAACAAAGATTCCCCCATGTCCTGTGCACTAGAATGTGGCATCCTTGAAAGAAGGCTGGACAAAAAGAGGAAAAGAGATCTGGATTCAGATCCTGTCTCTGCTTGGCCCTGGGACCTCCAGAAATGCCTTATGTCCTCTGAGTCATCATTTTATCAAGTGTCCAGTGAGAAGGTTGGAAAAGATGACTTCTATGTGCTACTCTGATATCTCCATAGAAGGGGTAACTCTATCAGGTGGTGAGGAGTGGGGCAGTTAGAACGAGACGCTGAAAAGCTGCCTCAAGTTACCTCCTTGTGCCTCAGAAATTCTGATGACTCATCCTGTTGTGGGCAGGAGGGAGTTGGATCAAGAAGACAGACATGGCTGGATCTACTCAGGAAGTAACCCCTGAGTCAGCCACCTGCAATGGTGAGCAACTAACTGACCATCCACAAGGGAAGGCAAGAAAGGGTACCATGCATGGCATAGAACTTTCTATTTAGAAATCCACCAGCAAAAAATACTGTCATTAATGTTTTGGGCATGACTTGGAGAGGAGTGAGCAGATGGGCAGAGACATGGGAAGAGGAGGTAGCTCCCTCCTCACCAGTTGGTTTTAAAACTTCTCCCGAAACTCATGAGATCTAGCCAGTAACTGCCTAGGAAGTTGGCCTACCAGGGCTGAACTCAGCAGTCATTTTCATTTTGAAAGCACAGAACAACAACAACAACCAAAACAAAGCAGTATATGAATCATTTGAGAAAAATAACTTTGACTAGTGATGAATGCATTTGGAGTCCAGAGACGAGAGGTCAGTGTGAGCTGGAGAGATTAACAAAGCCCTCCTGGATGAGGCAGGATCCGCGCTGGTCTTGAAGAATGGGGAGGGGATATTGGATAAGGTAGTGATAAGATTTAGGAAAGCAGGGGGTCAGATGTGAATCCGTAAATGCATTTCAACCACAGGCAAATGAAAAGAGAATATATTTCGGGAAAAGTCAGAATGCAAGCCAAGGTGCAGAGCAAGCCTCAACATGACTTGTCTGGGGATGAGAAAGATAATTTGGGCCTGACTGGTGGGTAGGAAGCATCAGGAGACGTTTGGATGGGTCACAGGGGCAGAGTCACGCTAGGGAGGGCCTTCAAATCCGTGAGGTTTGGACTGAAGTCAGAGCCGACATGGAGTGTTGATAGGCAGTAGGGTGCAGGGCAGTGACAGTAGGAGAAGAGGATTTTCAGAAGCTAATTCTTACAGTTCATGAAAGGGGAGCTGGCATGGGGCCGCGGGGGAGCTGGCTGGGAGACTGGTGCCGAAGCCCAGCCAGAGGTTTGAGGACCTATAGCATCTGGTGAGATGCCCAAATATAATAATTGGTTGAAGCCTGGGTTGGGGAATTGGCTGCGGGAAGGGGGATAAAAGGTCAACTCAGAGAGACAATTCAAGTGACTGGATGTCAAGTCTCAATGCAAATTGGAGACACACGGGTGAGTAATTTGCAGAAAGATCCCTCTAGATGCGCGCGTGCACCTTAAATGACTTCCTGCGTAATTTTCTCAGGGAAGATAATCTATGATTCCACTTGGGGATTGGGCTTCACCTCCAGTCTAATTCGAGGAGCGTGGATTACAGGACGGGCTCTCTGACGCCAGCTGCTGCTTCAGCGAGTGGCGGGAGCTCCAACCCGACCCGTGAGGAAGCTGTTTTGCATGGTTGTCACCCAATTTGTCAGGCCCCATCACCTCAACATTTCTCAAGGAGTCCACCCAATCCGAATTGTGCGAGGAAGGGTGTGTCCTGGCCTGAGAAAGAGGGGGCGCCCCTGTGTATTTTACACGCTTCGCCACGTTTGGTATCAAGACTGTTGATACGACGTCCGCGGCTCTTCCCAGTCAACAACGAAGACACAGTCGCTGAGGGAGGTAAGAACGAGACCAGCTCTCCGGCCAGGTTGTGGATGCACTGCAGGTCCAGTCGGCCCGTCTGTAAACACGCTTCCGTCTACACCACGCAGGGACTCTGCCTCCAAACCCGGGGGAGATTTTATTCTTTGATTTGAAGTGACAGGCCATAAATAACTCCCTCTTTCCAAGCATCCAGGCCCCAAACAGTCTTTATCGGTTAAAAAAAAAAATCTTATGATCAGGAAGTTCCCTGTAGGGACAAGACCTCTCTCCAGGATGACTTGATCTAAGATAAAGCGTCTCCGTAATTCCCACTTTGGCTGCCTATTTCCATTCCCCAAGACTCCTGGGATATCATCACCGTGACCTGAAGGGAGAAAGCAGGTAAAATGAGCACAAGGAGGTAGGTGGGAGCGAATGGCAGGTGTGCTGGCAGGAGGCTGGCTCTGAATACGAAAGTTTCCCAAGACTTATGAATGCTGAGCTCCCATCGGAACAGGCGCCTGTTCCAGCTTGCCAGGAAACACGCCCGACGGGGAGGCAAAGATACGATAGATAATCCCGAAACGTAGGGGGGAAAGGAAGACGCACACACCTATGCTGGTAAGTGCTTATGGCCGAGGGGGAGCATGAGAGCAGCATTTGGGGAAAAATTAGGGTTTTCACTCTTCAGTCAATATTCACTGATGCCTTTTCATGGATCAGATAATGTTCTAGTTGGCAGGGACGTGACAAAGCAGATGAATCTATGCTGGAGGCTGACATTTATCATGTGATCACACAAAAATATATATAAAGATTTTATTTATTTATTTGAGAGGGAGCATGAGCAGGAGAAGGGAGAGAGAGAGGGAGAAGCAGACTCTGCTGAGCAGGGAGCCCAACACGGGTTCTATCCCCAGACCCTGGGATCATGACCTGAGCTGAAGGGAGATGCTTAACTGACTGAGCCCCCCAGGCGTCCCTACACAAATATATTTTATGTTTATGTATTTTATTTTATTTTATTTTATTTTGTTTTTTTTTTAATTTTTATTTATTTATGATAATCACAGAGAGAGAGAGAGAGAGAGAAAGAGAGGCAGAGACACAGGCAGAGGGAGAAGCAGGCTCCATGCACTGGGAGCCCGACGTGGGATTCGATCCCGGGTCTCCAGGATCGCGCCCTGGGCCAAAGGCAGGCACCAAACCGCTGCACCACCCAGGGATCCCCTGTTTATGTATTTTAAACTGCATTTAATGAAGAAAAAAATTCATGGGATTATGAGCATTTATAAAAAGGGCTCCTGATGTCATCCGTGAGATGGGGGTCATCGCAGGCGAGCTAGGCGAGACACGTGGGGTTCCCGCAGAGGCAGTAGTCCACGTATCCCAGGCCGAGTGTGTGAAATAAGGCCGGTGTGGCTGGAGGACAGAGGAGCAACATCCAGGGCGTCAGAGGTGGGTAACGGTGGACTTGGGCATGACCCCGCGGGCGACACAGAGAATTCTGATAATCGATTGATAGAGATCCTGTTTTGCTCACTGATTTGGGGGCACCATCGACTGGGTTCTAGTGGAAGAGTGAAATGGCCGTTTCCCATTTAAAAAGTTTGCCCTGGCCATGTGTGAGTGGCTGGAACGTTGAGGCCTCGCAAATAATAAGTAAGTGGTGTGGGGTAAGAGCTGCGCACCTTAACGTGTTGCCCGGAGAGCAAGGCTGGGCGGATAGAGGAAGGAGCCAGTTTGGGCGTCTTGTAGATACCAGGGACCGTGACAGGAGTCTAGCGAATCCCATTTCATTGAATCTGCGTGAAATCTTTAAGAAGTAGATGGCATTTCTGCCAGTTGACAGATGAGGGAATACCGACTTTAGGAACACACCATCTACCCGTCCATCCGTCCATCCATCCATCATCAGCTTCTCACTCATCCACCAAGTGTCGCATGGAGCGTCTACAGCGCAGGCACCTCACCAAGCACTAGGATTGCACGGGTGAGCAGGACATGGTCTCTTCCCATCAAAGAGCTCAGAGTCTAGGGAGACCCAGATGAGTTATTGGGTAATTCCAGTTAGTGGAGAAAGTTCTATGATGTGGGTAAGGCCCTAGCGCCTGGGAGAGCAAAGGCAAAACAGCGGTCCTCATCACGCAGTCCGAGGTCTCACCCGAGGTCTCACCCGAGATCTCACCAGCAGCGTGTGCCAGGGCCAAGCCCGCACGGGGGTCTCTGGACCTGAAACCCACACGCTTTTCATTGCACCATCAACGCAAGCACGTGTAGTAGATTTGGGGTCGACTTTAAGAAAACACACGCCACATCTCGGCCAAATCCACCGGAGGTTTAGCCGCAAGCGCACTTCGTGGGTGAGTGCGACCGAGGCTGGCAGAGCTCCGCCGGCCACTCTGGGAGCACTGAGCGCCCAGCACTCGGGCCTCCGGAAGCACCTGCCCAGGACAGGCCCTGCATTTAATGAGCTCTGCCGAGGCGAAGGGGCACTTGGCACCTCAGCCGGTGGAAATGGCCCCTCAGGCCAAGGAACCAGTGAAGCGCCAGGCTGCCAGCGTCTGGAGCGAGAGAGGAAGAAATCTGGGTTGAGTGAGGAAGAGCAATTAATTATAATCTCAGCTCGGGCCTAAGAGTGGTGAGAAGTGCTTCTTCTGAAAATCACTCGTCTCAGAGAAAAGGAGAGCCCGTCCCCCTTCTGTCCTGGTCGCAGGCCCGCGGGGCCGTGGGGGGCTGCGTGAACACACGCGCACACCCACACGCACACGCACCAGACACGGTGTCCTCGCTAGCTGCGAGCCACGCACGGCACTTGGTGTTCGGCTGAATCATCTGACTTGGTGTCACCCCGACCACGGCCCCTATTAGTAGAGCAGGATACGTTACCTATGGACGGACCCAGACCAGAGGGCACCTGCCTCCACCCGCCAGTTGCTTCTTCCAGATTCTTTTCTCATTCTTACACAGACCCCTGGAAAAAAAGACAAGTTACATAAAAAGCTAATATTTCGCCTGGGCACCTGGTTCCCCGCTGTGGCCCCGGGAGGGGAGCGGACATTGAGGAGTGGCGAAGCTCCCTCCTGGAGACCCTGCAGGTCCCTTGACCCCACAGGTCCCCAACCCCACAGGTCCCTGAGCCCGCAGATCCCCGACCCTGTAGGTCCCCTGACCCCGCAGGTCCCTGACCCTGTAGGTCCCCTGGGGCTTCCACAGGTCCCCGACCCCACAGGTCCCCCACCCCGCAGGTCCTCCGGTCGCATGGGGCCTTTGCAACTGCTGCGCCCCCGGCCTCGGCCTGGAGCAGAGCGGGAAGCCCGGCCGCGTCACTGCTTCTGCGGCGGGTCTGGCAACATCCCAGGCCTGCCTCTGCCTGTGTCCCCCTCGCCCCGCTGCAGCAGGTGCACACGTGGGAGAGGGGGATGCAGGCGCCGCGGTCCCAGGTCCCCGTCATCCCAGGGTGAGGGGCTGTGCTCTCAGGGTGACCGGGCGGAGGGGCCGTGCGCCCAGGGCGTTGGCGGGGCACTGGGCTGGCGAGGGGGACCCGGGGACCCGACCGCGGGCGCAGGTGGCCCATGGTGGCCCATCCAGGAGTTTCTCCCGGCCGGCGGGGAGGACAGCTGTGCGGAGCCCCGGGCCTGCCCTCCGGGTCTGTGTCTCCCCCCAGGTCCCTGCTCCCCTCCGGGTTCCTGCCCCAGGGCCCCACTCTGGCAAGTGCGAGCTCGGCCAGGCCGGGCGCGGGCAGCGCGGGCCCCTGGGGCACAGCTGGGAGTGGGGGCAGCGGCCCAGCCCAGGTCCCCGACTCTCAGAGGCCCCCCTCGGGCCCGTCTGCACCGCAGCCCCAGCCCACCCCAGCCCAGCTGTGCCTCTGTGGCCCCCGAGGCTCCCGGTCCCTGCGCTGCCAGCCCACCCGGCCTCTGGGGCACCCTCCCCTCCAGGTTCCCCAGCCTCTGGGGCACCCTCCCGTCTGGGGTCGTGAGCTGGGCGCCCCCATGGCTTCTAAACGCCCCTTCGCTTTGCTCATGTGCGACTCCTCCACTCACGAGTCCTGGAGGCTGTCAGCTGTCCGAGTAGGAGGAGGACACAGCGTGACAGGTGGTGTCCCTGACTCTGGAGGGGGACTTGGCAGGGCTGCCTCCTCTGATGGGGGGGGGGGGGACCCGGAGCCGGCAGGAAGATCCACCCACCTTGGACTGAGCTGTGATTCACCGGGGAGGGGGGACACAGCCCAGCAGCTTGGGACCTCACCCGAGGGGCATCTGTCACCTGCAGAGCTCAGGACCACCCCCCCCCCCACCTCTGTGCACAGAAGGCCTGGCCTTCGCTCACACTCCCTGAAGCTCAAATTCACAACTTTCTCACCAAGATTCAGGGAGGCCACTATTTTTGTGATGAAGATATTTTAGGATTATTCAGCAAGTTTTAGTGACTCAGTTCTTCGTGGCACAGCCGGAGGGGTCTTTCTAAAATAAAAAATTGGGTCACGGCATTTTCTTGCTTAAAATCTTTTCGGGACTTTCACAATCCTCGTCCCGGCCTCTGGAGAGGCTCTGGCTGGCTGGGGCTTCCGGGCGCCCTGCCCTGGACCCCTGCCTCCTGCACCGCCAGCACCTCTTCCCCGGGCCCTCACTCGGGCCAGTCCTCCCTGCTGTGGCCTGCGCTCTCCCGGCCCCGGAATGTCCCGCTGTGCCCTCTGCCACCCGCCGGCCTCCCTGCAGGTCTCTGAAGGAGTCTTGCTCTAGCAGAAGGGCTCCCGTCAGCCCTCGGCACCCTGAATGGGGAGCTTTTTCCTCTTGGCACTTGCCTCGATTTGTAATTATATATAGATATATATTTTTTTGTTTGCAATTATTATATTTTTTTGTTTGCGATTATTCATTGCTGTATTTCTCGTCCTATTCCTGAGCCCATGAGACCAAAGAATCGTATTTTTCCCCCTTTTTCCTTCTTGGAATGCCAGTCCGTACACCGTGCCCGGCAAGTGTAGCGCACACACAGTAAAATGGCTTTTTCTTCATTTTAAAAAAAGGAACGTAGGATCATGGGGACCCACACGGGGAATAACTGTCACAAAGTGTGAAATGTCCACTGTTCGTCCCAAAATGCCTTCAGGGGAACTTGTACGTTTATGTAAATAAGTGCTTTGAATCGCTCGTCCCGGGGGAGAGCAGTCTCAGAATCATAAGATGTGGAGCCTGGGCTGAACTCTAGAAAGAAGATCTCAGTGGAAGGTTTCAGTCCTTTTGTGGTAGTGGAACCGGGTTCCCAGCCAAAGCTTTGTCCAAACCCCAATATATAAACCACACGAAAGCAAAGGTCTCTGGCTAAGGTGAGGGCTTGGGGTGCTGGGGGGCATTGGAAAAGCAATTCCTGGAATCTTGACTCTCCGCGGGGGGGCCCCCAGGCTGGCCTGGTGCGAGTGGTCCAGCCCGGGTGTGGGCAGTAAGAGCCTGCATTGTCTGCAGGGGATTTAAAAACAGTGGCACAGTCAATAAACACTAAATATAAAACAATAAGATCCAAACCTAAAATTTAACCGGCTTGTCATGAGACAGCTCTCGGGAATACCAGTGATAACTTGCCCTTCCTCGGCCGGGCAGGGGGGGCAGGCCCCTGCTGCTTGCGCACTGCGCATCCCGGGGACCTTCTTCCGTAGAATTTTTATCCAAAGCCCTCATCAAAGAAGGGGCTGTTTTGGTCAAACGGTCCAACCCCATGTGGGAGGAGCTCAGCATGAGGGCGCCCAAGTGGAATTAAGCCCGAGCTGAGCGCTGCATCAAAGGGCTTTCCCGTGGCCTCCCGCGCTCGCTCGCAGGACAGAGGCTTGTAGAGTCTCTGAGGGGCGAGAGTGGGTGGGGGCAAGGCTGCCAGCCTCGGTTCCCATCTGTGCCGTGTCCTTCGCTAGTGTTTGGGCTTCGGCAAGTTACCTGAGGTCTTTGAGCTTAAGTCCTCATCTGTAAAATGGGGATAATAGAGCTGCCTGCTGCCGAGCACGGATTTCTCAGAAAAGAGAATCCCTGAGAATCACTCAACAGGAGAGTAAGCCAAGTGAGTGTGAATGTTGGTCATTCCCGGGGATTTACGTGTCTGGGGTCTTCTCTATCTTGAGGCCTGGTTCCTGGTTGTTGGGGGAAAACCCACGTGGCGTCAGGGATGTCCTTGGTGCCAGCACTGCAAGGGCACCTTGCTCCATCTGGCCAGGCTCGTTGGCAGGGCTGGATGTATAAAACGTCGAGATCCACAAGAGGAAGCCGGGACTACCTGCTGGAACCCCTAAAAGGAAACATCAAAATCTTTACCTTTCTGCCTGGTCTTGATAAGCCACCAACTGAGCTGGGGGCGAGGGGGGTTGCGTAATTACCGTGGCTGATCTCCGGACAGCACCGCAAGCTAAATATTTTTTAAAAAATCATGGGAAGTACATTTCCTTCTCAGAGCTAGGCTTGAGATACCACTTTTTCTGCTCCTGCAATCCTGTCAGGCCTCATGAGCTTCCATGGGCTAGAATAATTACCCCTTTTCTTAATTACCTAAAACTGCCAGTAAGCCCAGAGCATGCTCAGCATCTCAGACACAGGAACACTACACGTTGCCCAGCGCATCTTCCTGACACATCTGTGGCTTCACGTGTTCATACAGAGAGAAATGGAGACAGGAAGCAGTATTTGCGGCACACCTACTATGCGCCTGACACTTTCCATAGGACATCCCCTTTAATCCCTACAATAATATTGAACGATATTCCCATTTGTCCAATTGGAAAATTGAAGCTCCCGAGGTCAATTAACTTGCCCGAGGTGACACATCTTAGAAGGAGAAGGGAAATACTGGAACCAAACTGGGATAACAGGATATTTCTGTTTCCTCTGTATTACCCTGTTGCCTTTTTCATATTTTACTTCTCAAAAAATTCTTTCGTTCATTCTTAAAACAGACTTGAAAGGCAGAGGCCGTTTTGTTTATTTTATAGGGGGAAACAGAGCTTTGGAGAGATAACAGTGTTTATCCATTGTCTCAGGGCAGTTTTAAGGACACAGCTAGGAATCTAAAATATGTGAAGTTTGGTGACCAGAAAGCCCGCTCCAGCACGTGCGGGAGGATCTCACATCTTTTGTGACCCCCCAACACCTCTCCTGAGAGAGATGGAAGAAAGAGGCAGGGAAGGTAAGTAATTTTTCTAATGCCACACAGTAAAGTATTTTCAGTCCTGTATCTGTAGGGTTTTGGAGGATCTCCCTTAGTGAGCTCCTGTTCAAGATTTCTTAGAAACAAAGCCTTGTTCTGAATCCTCATGGCACCAACTCTCTGCTGGAGTGGGATTTTTCCATTTACTGAGTGAACCGACTTCTGAGTGACAACATCCTCCCACCTAGAACCTGGATCAGGCCCAGGCTTCAGGTTCCAGGCACTGTCACGAAATTCATAAGCCCTCATCCCCTGGAGCTGGACTGTCATGCCTGGTGTGGGCAGGTGTCCATGCTGAAGCCCATGCTGAAGGATGTGTTCTGCTCTGATAGGAGCACACAGAGAAGCCCACTCCATCCTGCAGGCCCTGGCTAAGCAGATACATTCCAGCCCAAGAACATATTAGTCATGGTGATGACTGTTGTTGACTCAAAGCCTCGTGGGATGTAGTGCACAACAGTAGGGGGAGGAGGTCCTGGGGATCATCCAGACCACCCTCAGTAGTTTCCTGCTGAGAAAGTTGAGGCCCGAAGGGGAGCAGTCACTCATGCAGGGCCACCCAGTGGGTCATGACAAGGACCAGCTATCATATTTGTTCACTTTGTTCAGGGCTTAGGGTACCTCAAGGATGGAGGTGGTCAAGAGCAAGAGGTGGAGGAGGGATGGAGACATGTTTCAGAGATTGGTTCTATTAGGGTCCTGGACCAATATTGGTGGATTCTGTTCTGGGAGATTTGGTCAAATCATTAGTTCCTCCTCCCACACATCCCCCACCACCATCCTCCCCCAGACTTCACAGAAGATTCTGAATGCAGGGCATTAAACCTGGGAGACATCCCAGGAGAGTCCTCAGTGCAGATGCAATACTGACAAAGATCCCCAAGGTCAAGGGCTGCACTCCTGGTCCCGGGGCTGAGTGGAGCTTCTTGAGCTTTCCCACGTGTGGCTGTGTTAGGAGAAAGCTAGCTCAGCAGCTGCCCATCACATGCTCTTGTCACCCGGCCACTGCGATTCTATTCATTCATTCATTGAACAAATACATGGAGAGTGCCCACACATGCCAAGCACAGTCCCGAGTCCCAGGGGTACAGTAGCAAATTAAATAAAGTCCCTGCTCTCATGGAACCTGAAATTTACAGAGTCGTCTCAAATGTCACCTTAACAGTGAGGCCTTCTCAGGTCACACCACACAGAAATGGTCCATCTTCCCATAATTTTTACAGCATACAATGCCTTAAGAATGTTTCTTGAATTATTTAGTCAACTCAGTCCGTAACCATCCATAAATTCTTACTTAGCATCTTCTGTGTACGAGGCCCTATACTGGTGTTTTTCATACATTGACAAGCATCACAGTTTTTCAAATATATGTCTTATCTCCTTAAATATAAACTCCTTGATGATGACAGGGACTATATGTCACCTGTCTATGTATGGTGGACATGAAGTTTTCTGGTAGGAAAATGACTATTAGTACATGTTAATAGAAGGAGAGAGGTAGGATGACTAGTAATGACAACTCTCTGAGGCTTCATGGTTAGAGACATATGGCCACCGATTCAAAGATTAAGAAACTGTAAGTTTCCTAGTTAGGTCATATTTGGATCCAGGATTAAGATCACGGACTTGTGAGTATAGATCTGTTGTTCTCTATGGGTAAGATACAGGCTATTAGGGCACATTTAGGAAGAAGAGCTCTCCCAGGATCACCTGGGGAGTGACAAATCCTAGCCAGCTCCTACTAGGGCCGTGGCAGCCCTACCTTCATCCACTGAAGTCCTTGGTAGCACACTCCAGAACTGAGTCCAGAACTCCAGAACTGAAGATCATCTCCATCATGATCTTCTTCATGGTCAACTAGAATCTCTCCATCCTTCTGTGAATTAGTTTTGACCTCCATAGAAATTAAATGTAATTATTATAGTTTTCGTCTAATGTGATGGTTAAGAGTGCAGGCTTTGATGTCAAACTGAACCTGGCTAAGGTCCTTAAATTTCTGCATTTCTGTCCTCTCGCCTGTAAATTGCATTGCTGAGAGCCCCAACTACTGGACCTCGGTGAAGATTAAGTGAGATAATCTACATGAGGCTCCGACCTTGAGACTAACTACACGGTGGGTCCTTAACAAATGTCAGCTCATGTGGTTGTTTGCTTACAGTGAAGATCATTAGTCACTCAGCAAACCTTTCCCAAGTGCTGGTCATGATGCCAGGCACTGTGCAAAGTGCTGAGAACTTGGAAACAATTAAAAACAAAATCCCTGTTCTCAAGAACCTGACATTCTCTTTGAGACCTGACACATTACACAAGTTCTGTTCACTGAGGCAGAATGGAACACGCCACATGGAGCGCCCATGCTGAAGCACACAGGGAAGAGCTTCGTTCTGCCCGTGGGCTGGAAGACTGGGTGGCATTCGAGCCACGCCCTGAAGGATGAGCAATGGAGAAGAGGGAGAAAGTCAAGGGAATGGTGGGACCGATGGCAAGAAAGAGCCAGGCATTTTCCAGGAATGCGTGTGCGCCAAAGGCGTCAGAGTGTGGGAAGGGTAGATGGGTATACGCAGGAGCGGGACTGGAACACATTGAAGCGTCCACCAAATGGATGTTTCAGTACCGGGAACCCTATTTTATAAATATCAACACTGACATTTAAAAAAAAAAAATCAGGGAGCCACTGAGAAGCCTTGAGAATGGATGTGGCCTGATCTGACCCAGGATTGGATGGAGACTTTAAAGTCAGATGCACAGGGATGATTGGCCCAGTGAGACTCTGGCATGAGGAAGAGCAGCGGGAAGTGCTGCCATAGTGTAGACAGAAGGTAGTAGCCCGGGCTCCCATACCATGGCCTGCCTGCCCTTCTCACCTCCTCTCCTGCTACTGTACCTTCTACTCCGCTCTACCCCTGCCCCCGGAACACCACTGGATGTCTACATCTCACGACCTTTGCACTTGCTTTCCTCTCTGCCTGCAATAATTACCTCCCACCTATCCACATGGCTTGGTTCCTTCCTTCACTCGGGTCTTCCCCAGATGTCATCCTTCTATCTAAAATGACCCCCAGTTATTTTTTAAATCTCTTTACCCTGGTTTCTTTTTCTTTCCTTTTTTTTTTTTTTTTGGTTTATTTTTATTCACAACAGTTATGCCACCCGTCATTATGTTCCATCCTTACTTGTTGGCAACCTTATTATCTGTTTTCTTGAGGGCAGAGAACTTACCTTTCTCTTTCTTCCCTGTATCTTTGGCTCCTTCTCAACACATTATAGGCACTTGGTGAATATTGGTTGATGAGTGACTGAATGATTTGCCCTCCTTTGCCCCTATAGGGGGGCATTGTAGTTTGTCACCACCAAGACCTTTTATGGGTAGACAAAATGCAAATGGCTCCTACCCCTGAGTTTCCTACAACATGACCCATGAAGCGTTTGCACGAAAGTGAGCTCTGGGGCCTCATGGCACAATAAGGAAGAGTTTGAGGGTGCTGGAAATACAATAATAATAATAATAATAATAATAATAATAATGATAACCACCTGAGGCAAGAACATCTTGGTCCCAACGGGGGAACTGGGGATAAGACTTTGACGACAGGGATGCCATCAAGCTACCAAGGACCTAGCATACAGCTGGTGCATAGTAGGTTCTCAGTAAACACTGAAGGAATCACTGAGTGAATGGCACATTTTCTCAGTTCTTTCCAACATTCCCATGCCTATTTTAAGAGGCAAGATGGAAGACGGGACAAAACACTAGCCCAGAGGCCACAACAGAGCTGGGAGCAATGAGGGAGGAGTGAGCAAGCACATGCCTTTATTTATGAAACCCCATATAGACCATTTTCCTCTCATAATGAGTAGTGCTCATATGATGTGGTGTTCCAAATGCTCAAACAACAATACCATGTATTTATGGAGCGGCTGCCTCCAAGGGGCTCAGACCGTTGTACAGACATGATCTCATTCATGCTGTCTCAGGTCTTCTCTTCAATTACAGAGTGGTTCATTGTTCCAAACGATGCAAACTATTTCTTTTAGACACACTGTTAGAATTATCCATTCTTCTGTTACAGGTTCAAAGATTTACAAATCACCACCAAAAGACTCCGGAATTGCTACAGCAGGAAAGGAGGTGGGTGGAAATGGAAATTTTCTGAATTTATAATTGAGAAACTCTTCAAGTATTAGGAAGTCATTCTTTGTATACTCGTCTTAAAAACAGGGGAAAACACAAGCTAGGACTTAGTTGCAGTCGCATAATGTACTAATAAGGGTAGGAAAAAAGTATATTAATCCTCCGCAATGTTAGCTCAGGCTATAAAAATAAGAGTTAACTAGTGTGGCTAAGAAGCAGGATAATTTTAACCATGATGAGCATAAAAGCAGGTGGCAGTATGGACATATTCTCAAGCTAAGGGTCACGAGAAATGGGCTCTTCCTTCACACTGCTATGAATTACTTTGTGCTGTCAACCAACCCCCTAACTTCTCTGGGCACTGCTGTCTTCCGGAGCGTCCCTCCCGTCCGCGGGAGTTCCCCAGTCTGCGTGGTTCTGCTACAACCACCTCCACATCGCTGCCCAACCTGGAGCATCATAGACGCTCAGCAAGTGTTTGGCAGGTGACTCTGTCTACTTTTCAGTAGTTCGCACACTCGGTTCGATTTAATACCCAGTCGGTGAGTGCTGGTTATGTTCCAGGCGCAAAGATGGTTCCGGGTTATAAAATTTGGTGCCGAGGATCATCACTGACATAAATGGAAGCTGTGAAAGGGAGACAGATGATGAACTCAACAGAGGCTTCTCGGAGGAGGTGACATGAGCTAGGTTCAAACAGATAATGACTGGGAGCTCACCAGATGGACCACAAGGGGAAAGGGCTGCAGTCAGCGGGGAGAGCACGTGCACAGACACCGAGGCGCGAGAGACCTTGGGGAAATGCGAATAAAGGGTGGCGATGGGTCAGCAGGAAGCCAGGCTGGAGGGGCAGGTGCGAGTCACATGATTGAGAGCCTCAACCCTGGCTCTGGATCCCAGGCTCCGTCTCGTGGGCAGTTGCACCACTGGAAGGGTCATAGCGGGAGATGGTCATGCTTGAGTTTCAGAAGGAAAGTTAGAAACCACCTTACCGCCTGCTTCACTCCGAGGAAATCACGGACTCGACGTTATTCCTGCTTTACAGATGGAGACGCTGAGGTTCAGGCGGGTTGGGGCGTCTGCCTAGGACCGTAGCTTAAAAGCAGCAGAGCCAGGGTCAGACTCCTTCCGTGAGCGTCGATCGAATCTACTTCTCTCACCGACGTAACCGAACCTGGTCCTCCTGCCCTGCAGAGACCCCTGGCCCAGCGGCCGAGTCGCCTGCTTCTCCCTGAGCGCACAGTGACAGACCCCTTCCCGCGTGGGCCTGCATGCTGCTCACCCGGGACACACTGCCCCTTCCAAATTCCCCGGATTCCAGATTCCAGTTGCAGGAATGCTTCAAACTTCAGCTCAAGCCCCTGTAGTCCGGGAAGCCCCCCCCCCCCCGCCCCGGCTACGAGTTCCCACAGCGCCTTGCAGAAGGACTGCGGTACCTGTGGGTCTACCTTGTACCCCACCGGCCCTCCCTCACTCCTGCCTCAGCAGCCCGGACGCTGCAGCTCCATGGCCTGAAACCCGCTAGCCGGTGGCGACACAGCGGGAGCAAGACCCGCGGTCTTCACCCTCGTGTAGCTCAAGTCTAGCTCGGGGAGCCAGCGGCGGGTGCCAGCATTCGCGAGCCCGGACAGTGCCCAAAGGAGGATGGCCTGGGGGGGCAGTGGGTAAGGGAGGGCTGCTCCCGGGCTCGGGGGCTGCCTTGAAGACGCGGCATTCAAGCTGCGGTTGGAAGGGTTAGCGGCTGGGAAGGGGTTAGCTCGGTAAAGAGAAGGGGGGACCGGGGAGAAATGTGGCCCGGGGTGGGGGGGGCAGGTGACCTACTGAGGAGCAGAGAGGAGGTGGTGCTCAGCAGCCAGGACGCTGGGGGCGAGCAAGGGAGGCCGGGCCCGGAGCGACTGAAGCCCGATGGGAAATTACGGAGGGAAAGGGAGAGGCTCGAGGCTTCCCTGGGCAGCCGTGGGCGCCACCGGCTCGGAGCACCCCAGAGGTGGAGGGTGCCCGGGCCATCGGGACAATGCCCAACACCGCACCTGCATTCCCAGGCCGCAGGTGCCCTGAAGCCGGCAGGTGTCACCACCGCGGCCACGCAACTCCCCAGCCTTGGGCCTCCAGCCACCCTCCTGCGTCCCCCCGCAGCGCCCCCGGCAGCCCGGGACTGCAGGGCCAGCTCTCCTGGCGTCCCTACGGGGCTCACGCGGCTCCCCAGCAGCATTCACAACGTGGGAAAGTCCTCAGACGTAGAAGGAAGGCTCGGTGCTGGGCACACCAAGGCACAGCTGGAGGACGGACGGTGACCCTACGATTCTGATTGTTGTAGTTGCCTTCACGTCATCCGCCCAACCGAATTGAGATCCCCTTTGGGGAGGCGCCCGCCCTCTTCCTCCCTCACAAGCTCAGCCGTGACTGACGGGCCGGCCACATACTCCCTGCTCAATAAATTCTTGTTGACTTCAGTCTAGTTCATTCTGCAAAGGTCATTTCATTTGGCCTTAGCTGGGAGATGATTTTCAAATGTAAAATATGAATAACTTGGCCCCGGAGTCAGTAACATCTGCAGATAATCATGTCATCTGGCCATGCAGAACCTGTGGGCACGAGGAAGTTTTCTGGAATGTGAGCAGATACGGGAGACAAACTGCCACTTGACGGACCCATCACTCCTCGGGGCGTATTCCCTGTAGGGCCGTAGAGAAAGTCTGGTCTTGAAAACACATTTGGGCAATCCACTATTAAGTAGTGGTTACTTCGGTGAAAAAAGCTCCTTAAAAAATGGACAGTCCATGCAATCAGGTGCGGTACCCTGCAGCAAGGGGTTTCTTCTTTCATTTTTTTTTACAGTCCTTGGTAGAAGGAGGGCTGCATTAGCAACCAGGGTGTCTGACTCTCAGGGCTCAGGGCTTATTATAGTCTTGCTATAGTCCCACTACTTCCTGGACCCTCAGATTCCCCTTCCATAAAATGGGCAAGAGGATTGATGAGGGTGCAGGCCCTACTAGGCATCTGTTGTTTCTGCTTGTTCAGCCACCTTCTGTCGTTTTCCAGAAACCCACTCGTATCTTTTCTTTTAGAATGGCGATTCTCAAATTTGAGCAAAATCAGAATCACAGGAAGGGCTTTTAAAGCACAGCTTCCTCCACTCTTTCTTCAGAGTTTCTGATTTTACAGGTCTGCACAGATCATTGTATTATAAAATGTATAATATTAGTATTTTTTAAAAGATTTTATTTATTTATTCATGAGACACAGAGAGAGAGAGGCAGAGACACAGGCAGAGGGAGAAGCAGGCTCCCTGCAGGGAGCCCGACGTGGGACTTGATCCCAGAACTGCAGGGTCACACTCTGAGGTGAAGGCAGATGCTCAACCACTGAGCCACCCGGGTGTCCCTATAATAGTAGAATTAATAACACAATATGTTACACAATATGATTGTATTATAGAAGTTGTATTTCTAGGTGTTTTTCAGGGGATGCTGATGTTACTGGTCCAGGGGCCATACTTTGAGAACCACGACATGGAAATCCCGGTAGGGGAACAGACGCTAATTTAGCCTTTGGCTCCACAGGTGGGAACACAGACCAGGCCTGAGTGGTTTGTTTATTCCATTCACCCAGCCATAGAGGATCCCTTAGGGTGGGCAGGAGGGCCATGTCGAGCCAATGCACATCCCTCCTTCAAGGGTTGCTCACCTGGTGGCACGTGAGCCTGAGCCCGTCGGAGGCCGTCTTGCATCTTCTGATGATAATACCGACGAGGAAATCAGAGCTGAGACCTGAAAACCAGAGATGCCTGAAACTCGAGCTTGTCGAGGCCTCCTCGAAGTGCACTATATGAAACCACACAGTCTCCTCTTGGCTTGAGTCACTGGGGTTTCTGTTTCTTGCAACCAAATAATCCAGAGTAATATAGACACCTCACTTCCCAGCAACAGACGGTGGGTTCAGTCCTGAAACAAAACAAAACGGATCAACAAAAAGCCCAAAGAAACTTCTAAGACTAACTGTGAAGCAGTGACCACATAGGAAAAACATGAAGTGATGATGTGGTTCCTTAAGGACCAGCGTGCAAGACAACCTGAGAACAGCACACCCAAGGCAGCCCTGACAGTGAAAAGAACCGTGAGAAACCTCTGCCGGGTGCTTAGTGAACACCTTCTCTGCTCAGTGACTTGCAAGTATCCCCTGACTTAATCCACACAAAGACCCTGGGAGGCAAATACCATCGTAATATCAGCTCGCGGAGGAGGATACCGAGCCTCAGAGGTTTTTAAGAAAACTGCCTGACATTGCTCACCCAGTAGAAGGCATAAGGAAAGAAAAGAAAAGAAAGAAAATAAAAGCCAGTCCAGCTGGCCTGACTCCAGAGGCCGCACTCTTGTCATTCTTGTGAGATCAGAAGTCTCGACCTTCCATTTTAATTCAGAGACCACATTGTCCTGAGGATATGATGACGGTGCTTGGTTCAAACAAAGTGAATATATAACAGTGATGGGTCCCTTTGAGGAACAAGAAAACTTAGGACACAATTTGGCCTCGGCTCAGAGGACTGAAAAGCCCCCGGCCGACTGCACGCTGCAGAGGGGCGCAAACCCGCTGGAGCATCTGAGGTCTGGAAGTAACCGCCTCCGTCTCGGTGTCCCACTGACCAGCTCTGCCTGCCTTGCATTCTGTGCAGCACCGGCTTCAGGGACCCCAAAAAAGGCCCCCACCCGGACACCCACAAACTCTTAAGCTGTCCACTTGCCCCGACTCATGTTGTTCTGTCGACAGCTGCCCAAATCTGTTCCCTGCCCAACTCATCCGCGATACCCCCACGAGCCTTCCTCTGAGAGCCTGCACCCACATCAGTACCTGACCCTAATAAATGAATATTTTATTGGTTACCGACCTCCCCTGTCTTAAAAATATATGCATAGATGGTTTGGTTCTATAAACAGATTACTATTATTTTTCAAAAGACTTTTTTAAATTTTTAAACTTATTTATTTATTTAATGATAAATTTATTTTTTATTGGTGTTCAATTTGCCAACATAAAGAATAACACCCAGTGCTTATCCCGTCAAGTGCCCCCCTTAGTGCCCACCACCCAGTCACCCCCACCCCTCGCCGTCCTCCCCTTCCACCACCCCTGGTTTGTTTTGTTTATTTGTTTGTTTGTTTGTTTATTCATGAAAGACACAGAGAGAGAGGCCGAGACACAGGCAGAGGGAGAAGCAGGCTCCATGCAGGGAGCCCGATGTGGGACTCGATCCCAGGACCCCAGGATCACACCCTGGGCTAAAGGAAGATACTCAACTGCTGAGCCACCCAGGCATCCCTAAACAGATTACTTTTAAGATTTTATTTATTTATTTATTTATTTATTTATTTATTTATTTATTATTCATTTATTTATTTATTCAGAGAGAGTGTGAACAGGAGGAGGGACAGAGGGAGAGAGGGAATCTCAAGCAAACTCCCCCTGAGCATGGAGCCCAATGTGAGGCTTGATCTCATGACTGAGTCTCGAGCTGAACAGAAATCAAGAATCAGACACTTAACTGAGCCACCCCAGTGCCCCAACAGATTAGTATTTAAAAAAAAAAAAAAACTCATGGCTTTCCGATCTTTTCAGTGTGTTTTCCGATCTTTTCAGTGGCTCCTTTGCACATACCTCAACTGTTCCACTCTTTGATTTCCACTTAACTGTCCTGGTTCATGGTACAATGGCAACCTGGGGTCCTCTTGCGTATGCAGTGATGGTGGCGGGAACTGAACTGGTGTTGTCTGATCCATCGTTCTTCGCTGCCTGCACCACCTCTTTCACCAGTTCGCTAGCCTGAGTTCCCACCTCCGATCTCATCCCGGACGCCTGGACCATGCCCCTCCTGACCACACCCCTGTCTTTCTGAAACATAAAGATTCCTTTTGCTCATAAGCTAAAAACCTGCTGCTGGTTTATCCTCTTGCGTAGGTCGAGTGGACTCCTTCACAGACTCTTCCCCACCTGCAAGTCCAGCCTTGCTTCCTTCAGCCACCCCCAACAGTCCACTGTCCCATCCTGGCCAGACCCCCTTACCTGGACTCAGTCTCTGCATCTCTGAGAAGGACTGGTTCCTGGCATGTGACAACACCCTCCTGCATCTCTGCCCATCCACGCATTACCGGTCTTTCCAGTTGTAGCTGAAAAATCTTCCTTCTCCATGACCTGTCCTTAGGTCCCCTGGACTGGAGATGATAACGCCTCCTCTGGACTTCCAAAGCTCTTTTATTGCCCTTCTCTCTCAGTTCCTAGCCCTGTCTCTCTATTATAGTTATTTATAGATAGAAATCTTATCTCCCCTGCTAGTCTATAAGATCTTTGAACGCACAGTCCTGTGTCATTCATCAATGAATTCTACACGGGACCTGCCTTATTCCCTTGTACGTGTTAGAAACTCACTTGTCTAAAAATAAATAAAGCTATGGGGTTCTGGGATGGGACCTAAACCCAAAATGTCCCTCTCATAGTCTGTCACAATCATGGAAATTCCATGTATAAGATTAGTTGCTCTGGGTTGGCACTAAGTAATCATAGTAGGGGTATCTCATTAGACCAGACTTAAATGTCTCCAGTGATGTGGCCAGTGACCAGGTGTCCCTGGAGTAACTGGGGACCCCATTTGAAACAGTTCCCCCTAAATATGATTTTATCTTGGTAAAATGCTTCGTTGTTTTCAATCCACGTGCATTTTGAATTCTATTTTTTTTTATTTTTTTTAAATTTTTTTTTTGAATTCTATTTTATGCAATATCAATATTTCATTTAATATGAATATTTCCTCCCAATAGTCAAATAAAACTAAGCTCCAGGCATCTATGCCAGGTATACCCTGTGGCTCTGAGTACCTTCTGGTTTCCCATCACGGATGGTGTTACGCCTGACTGCGAGGCACAGTACTGAAGGATCTGAGTCATTAATATATTTCTGTGAATGAATGATTCGGCTCTTTTCTCGCCAAGGGCAAAGGGAAGACAATATGAGACATGAGAGACTTAATAGGGACCAACTAGTATTGTGTTTCCTTGAGGGACAGTATAAAATGGATCTGGGGAGACAGGTGGAGAGACCATCCTTGGCATATGAGACTAGTCAAGGTGCCTGAGCCGGAAGGTAAGGGAGGGAGTCTGATCTGGTCACAAGTTTTCCAAATGATGGTCTTGCTTTGGCATCTCCTCTCCCCCACTGAAGAGGAAGGCCTGAGATAGAAAGGTCATCAATTCGTTTTCTTATTGGAAGCTGAGAGCTAGCTTATCCAGAGCCTGGGGGCTGTCAGCACAAGATTGTTAATGAACATGTTTCCTGTAGATAATTATAGGAAAGGGAATATTGAAAGCACTTAAAACATTTCATTCTTTTTAATTCATTAATTATATTGCAATTATCCCAGGCTCAGGAGCTGTTCAGGAGGCTGGATTCCAGCTATTCCTGCGAGGCCCCATGGGCAGAAATGAGGGCTGAGGGCTTGGGGAGAGAGGACCTGAAGAGAGAAGCTCAGAAAAGGTTAACTGTGGAGATACAAGAAGCTAATTGGAAACCTCTTAAACAAAATTCGGGTTAATAAGAGTTGAAAAGAACAGCACATCACTTTGATAATGATTATTATGATTATTATCATTGTTTTCCACCTACATGCAGAATTGCTTGCATTTTGGTAGACCCATGATAAGCAACTGGACGCCCTCCCAAAAACCTCTAGCCCTGAAGTTGAATCCGGAGAGTCTGAGACTTTTAGAGATGGGGTGAATCTTGAAAGATGGTGAAACAATGGGGAACCTGGTCTAAAACCTGCACCTGGGTCTCTTACATCCTAGACCTGACACTTCACTCTCTCCCCAAATTCTTATGTTATCCGTAAAAGAGGGTTGGAAGTAAATTGAGTCAACGACACAGCGGACCCCTTCCATCTCAGGCTTGGGAGGAATGATCTTGGTACAGATGAAATCTCTGTTCTAATAGAACTGACACCCTGTGGGAAACATCATCAGTGAAATATGCAATCAAAGGTATAGATGGGGCGCATGGACAAACGTATGGGTGCTCAGGGAGCAGTTCCTCTTCTACTCAGGAGATGGGGTGGTGAGAAGGCTCCCTGTGCGGGCTCTCTGTGGCACACATGTGTGTTACTTTGAATCTCAGTGCTCCCTGACTTCACCTCCCTGCCTTTCAGAAAATCCCGGCTGCTTTCTTCCCTGGTGATTTCCTTTAGGAAATCTGCTGGTGGTAGTGGACAGGTGAGCATTGTGCACACATGTAACTGGAGCTACAGCCTAAAAGTCTGCAGTGGGTCAGCGTGATAGGTGCCGGTCGATCTTCCACCCTTTCCCCCTGTCCCTCTGCTAGTCATAGCTTCCTTTTTGTCCCAGCGGCCACGCCACCACCAACCTCCTCTGGAGTGCTTGCTTCCATGCCACCTGTAGTGATGTTGCCACTGATAACAAGGTACAGCATTTAAGGGGGGTTGCTAGTATATTTTTGTAAATTAATGAATCTGCTCTTCTCTAGCTAAGGGCAAAAGGAAGACATCATGAGACACAAGAGAGAGACCAAGTAGCATTGTGTGTCTTGTGGGGATAGTGCAAAACGGAGCTGGGGAGACAGAGCATCCTTGGTATCTGAAACTAGCCAAGTGACCCGGAGCCTAAACATGTTTTCCCTGCCTCTGTCATGTGAACTACCTTGTGTGACATTAATTCAAGATGATACGGATGAGCCAACCCAGTTGTTCCAGTCAAGGCCCCTGATATAATGCTCAATTGATATTTGCAAAAATAATTGGTATCTGACTCGAAACCAACCAAAAACACGAGTGAACCCCACCGAGACCAAAGGAACTGCCCAGCTGAGACCCATCCAAATTGCTAACCTGCAGAATCATAAGTTGAATAAAAGGTTATTGTTTTAAGCCATTGTCTTTGGGGATATTTGTTATGCAGTAATAGCTAGCCGATGGAGTGTTTAACTATATTTTAAGTCAGTTTAATTCAACCAAATGATTTGAAATACCTATTATGTTCCTGGTCACTGAAGACATAAGGATGAATAAGACGCAGCCCCTGTTCATGGAAATATACAAATCCAACACCTCTTAAATGTAACTAAGAAACTTAGAAACTCTGAGATTCTTACTTTTGTGTCTGGATCACCTGAGTGTCTATGTTTAGGCCCCAGGGTGGTCTGTGGACTCCTGGGAAATGTATTTAAAATTTGCATGTATGTTCCTACGTACATTTTTTTATTTTTTTAATAATAAATTTATTTTTTCTTGGTGTTCAATTTGCCAATATTTAGCATAACACCCAGTGCTCATCCCGTCAAGTGCCCCTATGTACATTTTTTTAAGAGAAGGCCCTTGGTTCTTACATCATGTTTTTCAAAGGGGTGTTGAGAACCTTTGATGGTAATGCAGTGGAAGCCTGTCCACACCACCCAGCACTCACATGGCCATGCAGTCTACTCAGGGATACATTTCACTGTTGACTCGTCCAGTCAGAAAGGTGTCCATAAGATGATATGCTGCCAGAGGCCACAGAGGTTATGTGTTGGACCATCAGAGTGTTACGACTGTCTTTAAAAAAGCTTCCAACAGATAATGCTATCGCTTTCTTGTCATATAGAGCAGAACCTTTGTATGATCCCAAAGCACAGTTTATTAAAAAAAAAAAAAATGATGGGCTTATCTGTGTCCTACTTTTGTTCACTGTAGGGTTGGTAAATCTTTCTCTCAGGGCAAAAATACAAGTCTATCTTTCCCTTTAGCCTTGCTCTTCTGGCAAAAAATGCCTCTCACTTTAGCCAACAATGCAAAATATCTACCCTGTGGGTTCCTGTTGGAGGATTTCATTGCGATCTGCCTGAGATTAAGAGCCATACTGAACCCTGATTACAACAACGTTGGATGTTTGGGGAGACAGGCTGATGGGCACACTAATTATCCCTTTTTCTGGTTTACTGAAGATTTCTTCATTTTTAAGCCAGATAACAAAAAAAAAAAAAAAAAAGAAAAGGGTGAGGGAGCAAGGTCAAAGACAGAGTGTGCCCTGAATGCCTGCAGGACCCCTGTCTTATGATATAATCAGTTCTTCCATAATCTCGTTTACCATCTTTGACCAAAGCTACCATCTCTGAGTCTAGGTATGTTTACTTGTAGAATTGGAAATATTATCCCTGCCCTGCCCTCCGGACTCAGGTGGTACCGTGCCGCTCAAGCCAAGAGGTGTGGAAGTGCTTTACAAATCATGAAGTGCTACCAAACCTAAAGTTGGTCTCCTCTGTCTCGTGTTTCTGTGATTCACTTGGAGTCTTATCCCTGACCCATGTAATTCTATCAGATGGTCGCCACTGGAGTTAATGACCTCATAGCTCATTAACAATATCAGAAGGGCTGCATCATTCCCCAAACCAGCCCCTTTCCTGACACCCACTGGATGGTAGGAGTGGCCGAGTGTTGAACTCCCACAGTCTCTGTGCTTCCCTGGATTGTTGTGTTAAAATCACTGGTCTTATTTCTGCATCAAGAGATGGTATAATTTAGCGGTTAACAGTAGGAACTTGGGAATAACACCGCCTGGGGTCAAATTCTGTAACAAGCACTTACTCGCCATGTAATCCTGTGCAAATCATTCAACCCCCCGTGCCTCAGTTTTTCTCATAGGAATCTATACCTCACATGGTTTGGGAGGATTAAAGGAGTCAAGCATGTAAAGTCCTTAGAACAATTCCCAGCACTTAGTGGAGTGGGAAGAGAGCTCAAAAATATCAGCTAATATTATTAGCTTGTTTCTGTGCCAATTTGGGAGCGCCTTTAGTGGTGGTGAGGGTTGCACTTGTCGGTCTATTTCCATACTTTCAATACCTGCTGCTTGATAGGTGCTCAACAAACACGAAAACATGCATGCATGAAGGATGAACAAATAAATGATGGAATGAATGATGTGGGAAGAAACCTTGCTCTGAAGGCGGTACGCATGAATCCTGGTCCTAGCCCCCTCTTTAACTGCATCTGACACCTCTGAAACACATTATTTACCTCTCTAACCTGCAATTTCCTTGCAAATGCAGGCAGTGGACCAGATAATCACTAATGACCATTTCATCTCCAGAGGTCTATAAAATGAGATTATGAGGTGAGAAGGAGAGGAGTTATTTCACTCAGAGTCTACCGGTGGGCCAGGCAATTTACATGGAGAAGCTTTTGAAATCTTCCCAATGCACTACCAGGTAAACAAGATTATCTCCGTTTTATAAATAGAGAAACTGATGAGACCCAGAGAGGCTAACTAACTTCCCCAGGACCGCACAGCCAGTAGATTGGGAAGCGAGGACTCAACCCACTTCTGGCTGAACTCAAGGGTCGGTCCTTTCCACTCTACTGTGGAGACCCAACGTGTAAGAGGGAAAGACGGCGCGTCCTCTCCCATGCAGCACCTTCTCCCATCCAAGAGGGGCAGAGGCGGGGAGCGGGGGGTGGGGCAGGTATACGTAGAACAGGTGTGGCGAGAGCTGTCAGTCAACATACACATTTAGACACATCGGCATCTGCGGTGGGGTCCAGATGGGGAGGGATTGAGCAGGGGAGACAGTACCAGCTCTAACATTAGCCTGGAGTTAATTGCTATTTTGGCGTCCTTATGGAAGGAAACATCCAATGTACATATTCACGCAGCAAATGGAATTCATAACAATTTCTTTGAGTTGGGAATCACTTGTCCCCTCCTCCCTGGAGCTAATCCAATGTCTATATTTAACCCGGCAGGCTGGGCGGCATTACATTTGGGTGATTATTTATAGATACCCTCATGCACGGTCTGCTGCAAAGCCACAGGATTCCGCCAAGACGGTGGGGAAGGAACAGCTCCAGATGTGCGACTGCATATGAATCCGCGTCTGGGCCTTTTTGGATGGGGAGGTCTGGGAGCTCAAACATGCATGAGATCACAGTGTCTCTGCTTCTTATCTCTATTCTTAATTTCCAATGGGAGGGCGTCTATTTGAACACGGGGGGTAGCTAGATCATGAATCTTGGAGTTGGAAGGCAAGTTAGCATCATTCACCCCATCTGCAATCTGACATTTGAACCTTCCCCACAGTGTTTTCCTTCAACAAACGCTTATTAATTATAACCCTTACCTTACCCATTCACCGATTCAACAGATAGTGATTGAGGACCCAGAACGGGACCTGTGCTAGGGCTGCACTCACCTAGTGATCTGGCCTCATGTGATGTCGAGTGGGAGAATGACAGGTAGATGGAGATTTTTCGAGATGCACAACCAACAAGACAATAGCCATAATGGAATTGCAGAGCATGATGTGACTTCCAAGGGAGGAGCTCAGTAGATGGTGACACTGTTATCATGTCCATCTTGCTGATGTGGTTGGAGAATGCTTCACAGCTGCTTCTTGACTGTTAAGTTGTATTTCTCCAGGCAGAAAAAAGAGTGAAGTGTAGAGCAGGGAAGAACAAATCAATAGAACATTTTCAGGAGATGGTGAGAAGACCGGACAGCCTGATATCTATTCTTCATGTTGAGTCGTAGATTGAGAGGAGACTGGAAGGGTTAGATGGGGGTCACAAAGGAGGGGCCTAGAATATTCCCCTAAACAGGAGGAACCTGATCACAGCGATTTGGTAAGCAAGGAACACTGCACATTTTTGGTCTTAAAAATATGCTCAAGGGATCCCTGGGTGGCGGAGTGGTTTAGCGCCTGCCTTTGGCCCAGGGCGCGATCCTGGAGACCCGGGATCGAATCCCATGTCGGGCTCCCAGTGCATGGAGCCTGCTTCTCCTTCTGCCTATGTCTCTGCCCCTCTCTCTCTCTCTGTGACTATCATAAATAAATAAATAAATAAATAAATAAATAAATAAATTGCACAAAACTATCCATTTCAAGCGATACTGTTCAAATTTTAAGAATTCTTGGGAATGACAGTTGGAGTCTAAGTATTGATCCCTCTGAGTCTCAGTTCTCACATCTGTGGTGTGATTAGGATGCATTTCCCTTCAAGGAACTTATAGCCCGAGAGAATAAGACTATGAATGTGGTTATAGTGTAAGGCAGCTCATAATTACTGCTATTAGATCTAATAAGGGTCTTGCTTTTCTTTTCTTTTTTTTAATAAATTTATTTTTTATTGGTGTTCAATTTGCCAACATATCTTGCTTTTCTAGTACATTGGTTAAATTCCGCTATTCTGAATGCCACTGCTGTTATTTTTTTAACGTTATTATTTATTATTATTTTAAAATTCTAGCATTAGTTTCAGGTGGACAATATGGTGAGGGATTCAACACTTCTATACACTTCTCAACAGCCATAGTGATGTTTACTCTTAATCCCCTTTGCCTATTTCACCCAACCTCCCCACCTCCCCTCTGATAACCATCAGTTTGTTCTCTATAGCTAAGAGTCTGATTTTTTCCTTTGTTCCTTTGTTTTATTTCTTAAATCCCATATATGAGTGAAGTCACATGGTGTTTGTCTTTGACTGACTTATTTCTCTTAGCGTTGTACTGTCTAGGCCCATCCACGCTGTTGCAAACGGCAAGATTCCATTCTTCTTTATGGCTGAGTAATATTCAGTCATACACATACCACTTCTTTATCCATTCCCCTATTGATGGACACTTGAGCTGCTTCCATAATTTATGCCACCACTGTTATTGATAGCTACTCTTTCCTGATTACTTTTTGCGTGAGTTATGTGCCTAAAGTACTAAACTTTCACCTTTAATTTAATGTAATAGTTGCAATAAGTAGATATCCTTAGATCCACTTTACAAAGTAGAGAAAGCTCATAAAAACTAATCAATTCATCCAAAAACATATAGAGAGTAAAGAGGAACAAGGAGTCAGATGCAGATGGTTCTGATTCCAGAGCTTAAAGCCTGTTGGGGCCGTCACAATCCCACTGCACACCTTTGAAGAGCATCGCACTTCTTTCTGTGGGCTGGGCAAATTAGGAAAGGTGATAGGTATTGTTTACCTGTCTTCACATGGTCTCAGGTGCAGAGGTTCTTCACTACTCCTAGTTCTTCACTACATTCCAGATCATCTGGAGACTCAAGCTCAGTGACTATGTCCTAATGACTCTGTAGTCATACTTCTTGGGGAACTGTGGCCATGGATTTACTAGCTTATTTCTTAATATACCAATATAGTCATGGTATATATATCTATATATCTATATATCTATATATTTATATCTATATCTATATCTATCTATCTATCTATCTATCTATATATATATATAGAATCTACTAACCTGATCTTAAGGTTTAATTTAATGAACTAAGGTCGGCATGCTTTTTAGTTACCTTAAAGTCACAAATATGCAACACATCCACCTCCAGTGCCAATCCGTTTTTTTATATTATTGACATGAGGAGGCTGTGTATATTTTATTAGGACCTCATCTTCAACTTGCTGTGCAATCTTAGACAAACTGCTAATTTCAGTAAAAGAAGCAGGTTAGACCATTTTACTTTTAAGGTTCTTTGCATTCTAGTCACTCTGCGTTCTGGCCCTGGAACAGGTGCCACAAAACATGAAAGCCTGGGGAGAGAATAATCTTATTCCTCAAGGAATGCACAATTTACTGCAAGAAACAAAATCTATTTGGATTAAAATTTCAAGTGCACCCGGTGCAGCATGAGTTCATGTCCCTTAAAAGTGGCTTGGGCAGTGGTGGCAGTGTGGAGAAAAGACTGTCATTTGGTTGGGGTGGCTGGTCCAGGAAGAGCTTGGGGAGGAAATACAACTATGATATTGATGAGAAACTTGACTAGCTCCATGATTCTCTAGAACTGACCTTGGAGAATAATCTGCATAATGGCTGTCATGTTTGCACATATATTTATAGTCTCTGTATTTATATCGTACATATCAATGCACTGAACTAGAAGTCAAGAGCGGGGCACCTGGGTGGCTCAGTCCATTAAGCATCTGCCTTTGGCTCAGGTCAGATCCCAGGGTCCTGGGATCAAGTCTTGCATCCAGCTTCGTGCTCAGCAGAGAGTATGCTTCTCTCTCTCTCTCTCTCTCTCTCTCTCTCTCTCCCTCTACTCTTTCCCACCACGCATTCTCTTTCTCTCTCTCTCAAATAAATAAATAAGATCTTAAAAAAAAAAAGTCAAGAACCTTGAGGTCTAGTTCCAGCACCACCAATAACTGCAACGATGAGCAAGTTGGATCAAAATTTCTTTACCTATAGCATGAAGGCACTGAAGCAGAAGATTCCCATACTTCCTTCCAGCTTAATATCATAATTATGCTATTCTCTTTTAAAAAAAAGCAAAAGAAGGGAAAATGCACAAAGAAAAAAGTCAACACCTCTGCTAGCAGCACCTTTCAGTGTAAAACCTTTTTACTGTAGCACAAACACGCTTTCTTCTTCCTGGCAAAAAAAAGAAAAAGTACAATTCCTGAAATATATCCTAAATGTTTATTAGGTTCCAGTGACAACATTATAAATGAACACCGAGTGACAGTCTTGTCACCTATTAATAGCGTACAATTTCGACAGGTGTAATTCTGGGATTTATGTAAATGAAAGATTGGATCCTCTGTTATACTTTCTTGGTCAACTTCCAACATGCTGACTTAATGGCTATGGTGTACTGGAAAATAAAACGAAGCCACTCACATATATTATAAGGGAGATAATGAATTATTATTCCAAAAGTAGGCTTGTTGCACTCATTTGCATATAATGTTTAATTTTTACCAAATGTTTCATTTTAATACATGCACAAATGATCAAAAACTATCAAAATATGCTAATGAACTTTCTATTGCAAATATATTGTTGCCCTTGATTCCGGGGGTTTATTAGAAAAACATTTGAAATTCTCAATGGTAAAGTGCTTCTTTTAATAAAAATAATATTGAAAACATTCACACATTTTGCAATGGCCAAGGCCTTTGAGCACATCTAGTTAAAATGCCTATTTTTATAAATGAGGCTATTGGGGTTCTGATGGCTGAAGCAAGGTCTTTGCAGCCACACAGCTAACCCGCGGGATATGTTTTAGTGGCTACGTTATCTCAAACAGGTGTGGTGTTTGTGCTTCTGATGTTGACCACCGTCCCCCCCTTTGCTGCCAGGGGATCCTCCTGAGTTATTGGACTTCCATGGGGACTGAAATACTGGGTTGGGAGCGGGGATGGGGCAAGACTAGGCTGCCAGGCATATGGACGCAAGTAAAGTGCCAAACCTTCAGAAAACAGTACTTCCTAAGCTACTGTCGTTGCAGCCACCATCTTCATGATTTCTACTATCCAGAGACCATTTCTGTTCTTTCTTTATGTAACTTGTTTTCCTTAAATTGACCCCTTTTAGTTAAAGAAATGCACATTTCAGGGGGACTCTAAATCCCCATAGGAAAGGGAAAGCCAGAAGCACATGTTTAAATAGAAGACAATGGTGGGTGTTCCTCCTTTCCGATGGCTGAGTAATATCCCACTGTATATGTAGCCCACATCTTTATCCATCATCTGTTGAGGGACATCATGGCTCCTTCCGCAGTTTGGCCACTGTGGACATTCCTGCTGTGAACACTGGGGTGCGGGTGTCTCGGCGTTTCACTACATTTGCTTCGACATGGATGGAACAGGAGGGTATTGTGCTGAGTGAGATAAGTCCATTGGAGAAGGACAATCATCATATGGTCTCACTCATACGTGGAATATAAGAAATAGTGAAAGGGATTATAAGGGAAAGGAGGGGAACTGAGTGGGAAAAATTAGAGAGGGAGACAAACCATGAGAGACTCCTAACTCTGGGAAACAAACACAGGGTAGTGGAAGGGGAAGTGGGTGGGGGGTATGGGGTGACTGGGTGATGGACACTGAGGGGGGCACTTGACAGGATGAGCACTGGATGTTATACTATATGTTGGCAAATTGAACTTATATAAAAACAAATGTAAAAAAATAAAAAATAAAAATGAATTACAATTACACTTATAAAAAGATAAATAAATAGAAGAAAATGGGAACATTGCAACAGTAATAATACCACCCAGTAATAATACGACTGGTGAAATTCAAACAGTTTTTGGAGTTTTGGAACTCCTGGGTGGCTCAGCGGTTGAGCGCTTGCCTTTGGCTCAGGGCGTGATCCCACAGTCTCAGGATCGAGTCCCGCATCAGGCTCCCTGCATGGAGCCTGCTTCTCCCTCTGCCTGTGTTTTTGCCTCTCTCTGTGTGTGTCTCATGAATAAATAAAAATGGAATATTTAAAAAAAGAAAAAAGAAAAAAAAACTGCAAGAAATCTCAGCGATCACCCATGCCACATAATACAGCTGCGAAGGTGCAGGTTCTGGGCGCAGCAGCCCGGTGTGTAACCTCATCCTGCCGCGTAGTAACTGTTAGACGAGTAAATTAACTTGTCCGAGCCTCCCTTTCTTCACATATAAAATGGTAGTAATAATACACCCTGCCTCAAAGCGTTATTGCAAAGTTATCTAAGAAAACATGTAATAAAAATGGAAACATTTACTGAGCACATAGCAAGCACCAAGCTTTACATATGTGATATACTGAATCCTTGCAAGAGCCTGTAAAGGTAAACATTATTAATCTCATTTTACACTTGAGGAAATTGAAGCACAGGAAACTTAATGATTCCCCAGAGCTAATAAGTGGCCAAATAGGAACTCAAGCCCACGTTTCCTTGTCTCCAAGACATCTTCTTAGCAATTCTGCCTTAGACATGCAGATATGATGGTTAGAGAGAGAGAGGCCAGCTCAGATGGATGGGACCCTACAGGCAAGACTCCCACATCAAAGCCCTGTGGAGCCAAGCAGTGAATTATTTAGTTCATTATTGAAGTATTACCTATCGCTGCAAACATGCTCCATAAGCAGTCCCCAGACTTAGTGGCTTACAGCACAAGCTTTTATGTTTCTTTCCACTCATACTTCAGACATCATTTGGTGCAGATCTGATTCACAGGGGCCCCCATCGTCCTCAGAGTAGCGGCCGGTCAGACCTATTCTTCTCATGGAGGGTTGCAGACTTTCAAGAGAACAAACCTCCTGCACAAGAACGTGCAAAACCTTCCATCGTGTTGCCTCTATCCTCACCCTACACTGGGCTGATCCCAAAGTAGGGCATGAGATTATAGCCCACCCCATGGGGGACAGGGAAGGGAGGCATCACTTGCTGGAAAATATTCCAAGCAGGAGAAATGAGAAGGAGCCCTGGAGAGACAAATTAGAGTCTGGGTGTGGAGCACCACGAGCGCCACATGGTGTGAGGGTGATTCTGCAAACCCCAAGTTGCCGCCAAGGCCTTCGGGGTGAAGCTTGAATCACACTCACTTCATCCTACCTCCCTAGACCCCCTTTGTTCCCAGTTCCCAGTGTGGCCTTACTAAGTGGTCTGTGTGAAGGAAGGCTCCCACCTGGGCAGGGCACTGCTGCCCGCAGCATCTACACAGGAAATGTTCGGCTCTAGAGGAGAGGTCCAACGTTATAGCAAATTTTTAGGGAATAAATGAAAAGGGAGGTAGGTCTTCAAACCCATGGACTGGACAACTGCCTATCCATACACCCAAAGGCCCAAGAGGTGCTAACTGAGCAGAAGCTTGTGCTGGCGGAGCCTGGTGACCTCTTCTCTTCTCTCTTGTTAAAATGCTACCCCTGTCATCCTCTGTTCCCTTTTCCTGAGACGGATCGCTACCTGACATCATGCTGTACATTTGTTTGCTCCTTTAGTGTCTCTGCTGCACTAGAATTTGATTCCATGAGCCCAGAGACTTGTCCATTTTCCTTTCACTGGATCCTCAACACCTAGACTCACGTCCGGCACATGGTAAGAGCTCAGGAAAGATTTGGTGCGTGAAGGCCTGGGACACTGCACTGTCGCCTCCCCATTCATTGCCCCTTCCTCTGATATTCCCATCACTCTGTAGCAGTGGACTGTGGCCGTCTTCAGCCCCCACTGGTCCTACCCATCCCAGGTCTCCGGCGGACAGCCTGCTCCTGACGGCACTCTGTGCTAGTTAGGGTTCTCAACTACAGATGAAAGACGCCAACGTGGTATAAATGTCGGCAGACGAGGGACATACTGAGGGATGCAGTGGTCCAGAGCGCTGTTGGGAAGGCGGTCAGGCCAGACACAGGTAGGAATGGAAAGAGACGGAGCACAGCCACGCTCTTGGCACTGGAATGATCTACTTCAGGCATCCTGTTCGCCCAACCCCAACCTTGTACTCGTGTCCTATTGCCGGAGCTCCCAACCACACTGAAGCCTCACAAGTGATTTCTAACTTATCCTGAATCTTTGGATTGCTCCTTCAAAACCCACAGCCTCGCCTCCCCCTGAAGGAATATTGGCAGCTGTTTAACAGAAAGAGTTGCTCCTGTCCTGGCGGGATCTACAAGATCTATTGCCAAGTGAAAAATCAAGGTATAGAATGGTGTGTGCATCCCTTATGTCAAGCCAAAGGGATGGGTGTGCTGATGCAAGCATCTAAACTGATTTCCCTGGAAGGCTGCAAACCATCGTTGGTTATGAGTTTGGTCAAGTAGGAGAACTGTGTCATTGGGAGACGGGAGACTGGAGGTGTCCTCTTCTTGTAACATGGTTGTTTAGATCTTTTGAATTTTGCATGATGTGCATATGTTACTTGATAAAAAGATGAATCCGAAGTGATCTTAGGAAATAAAAATAAATAGAATTTAACAAAAAAAAAGAATCAATATCCTGGGCTGGAATATAGGATTGCTCTGCTTCATTTATTTCCCATGCTTTAGCTACTGAAAGCAGGGGAGAAAATATTTTTCTTCCTACTGCTTAGAAAGGGGGAGGAGGGACTCTCCTTCCACCCTTTATATCATGTTCCCCTTCCACATACATGAAAAATGAAGAGTTTCTGGACGCAGAGCGGCTGTGCTAGGCTTTATTAATGGCCCTAGTTCTTTACCCCGTCCTGTATTCATAACCTTTGCCAAGTGATTTTTACTTCCCTTCTTCCTAAAATGCCAAGTGCATTTACTGTCTTTATAAACTCTTAAATTTGAGCTGCACCACGTGACTGGCTTTGGACAACTGGAGAGGGGCGGGAATGACAGTGTTCATCCTGAGTGTGGGCTTCCAAAGCCCTCTCGCATCCCTGTTTGCCGTCTTGCACCTCTACCATCCCTACGAGAACATGCCGGGCTTGCCTGTTGCTCCAAGGGCGACAAGAAGCACATGGCATAGACCTTGCCAATTTGTAGCTTAGAGCCCTCTGCTGGGTCCGGCTAAGATCAGCAGGGCTGGAGGGTAAGCAAATGCTCACAGCATAGCCTTGTGGTTGCTTGTTATGCAGCAGTAGGTGACTGATACAGCCACAAAAGTGAGGAATAGCTGCTGCAGGCACCACCTTTCAAGTTGCCAGGCCCAGGGTGACCTCTTGGCCTTTCCTAAGGGAAGAAACATCACTGACACCCAGGAACCCCTAGAGTGTGTCACATGTAGAGCTAAAGGCTCAATCTGCATTTCATCTATTTTTTTTTTTTTTGTCATCTTTTGAGTCTCACATGATCCCATCACAGAGGCATTAATATATCCCTCCACAAGAGAGGAAACATGGGCTGGAACAACTGAACAACCTCCCCAAGTTTATAAAGACAGTAAATGGCAGACTTTGGATTTTTAAACTATTTGTATTTGCTGTCCTTTTCACATGCACTCACACGCATACACGCAGACGCACAGAGCTATTTTCAGCAGACACAATTTAAGACACACCTTTTACCAGGTGGTCCTGCCCCTTGCTAACCATTCCACAGGGGTGGACCCTTGAATGTTCTTAGGACTTAGCCAAAAAGAGAGCTTCCAGGAGACTGCCCCAGGACAAACAGAATTTCTTTTCCTTTTTTTTTTTTTTTAAGATTTTAATTCTTTATTCATGAGAGACACAGAGAGAGAGGCAGAGACAGGCAGAGGGAGAGCAGACTCCTTGCAAGGAGCCCAATGTGGGACTCGATCCCAGGACCCTGGGATCACAACCTGAGCTGAAGGCAGATGCTCAAGCACTGAGCCACCCAGGCATCCCAAACAGAGTTTTCATATTCATCTTCAGAGAATCATTCCCTAGGGGAGGAAGATTCCCTTCTGGAGAGGGGGCCCTGGGCAGCGTGCAAACTTCTGAGCATAGAGCAGCCTTGGCTAATAAATCATTTGTGAGACAATAGCCTGTGGTATCAAGTGACTCCAGGCCCAATTTTGCCATCTCTGGATAAAAAATTGTGCTCTGCGCCGCAGGCTAAGGACTGGGAACGATTTGCTGCTTTAAACTGCTAGGGCTGCCTGTGTCACCCTTTGTTTCCACCGCTCTATGGCAGGCATCCGTGTGGAAGGATAATAGGACCCACTCCCACTGTTCAGGAGATGTCACGTGCCTGCCCGCTGAACACGGTGTGGAGCATTTTTGAATCTGCAGCTGACTCTCCTGACCACGATCTTGTTTTCTCCCTGCCTTGTCTCAGTGAGGTCACTTTTATGAGCCCTGTCCATTTCCAGTAAGGAGGCTGAGGCTCCCAGAGTATCAGAGACCAGCTCTGGCTTCTACAACCGACAAGCAGCAGATCTGGACTCGAAATCCTGGCCCCTGACACCCAGCTCGGGCTTGTCCATGAGAACTGGGCATGTGGCACCATGAGGTGTCCTCTGCATGTGGCCTTGCTCTGGAGATAAACTTTGCACCTTCCTGGTGATCATCTGTGACAGCACAAATCACCTGCCAGAGCATTTGACTGAGCCATCTCTGTACCTTGGCATGTGGGAGCAGATCTTGGGGTGACAAGGAAGAAATGGACCTTGCAGGCACGTCTGCCCACTTGCTTCCTTTTCTGCCTGGAGGTACTGAGATCCAGAGAGACAGACCTTCTCAAGGTCACACTAGAAATCTAAGGTTGTATTTTTCTATCACAAAAGCAGCCCATGCTCCTCCTTCCAGAGCCAGTCGGAAGCAAAGAGCAATAACAACAGTTTGTTGTGTGTTTGCAGAGACCCACCGAGCCCTCCGAGCTCACTCCCTCGTTCTGACACTCATGACAGGCAAGGTGGGCCTTTTTTCCCTCCATTTCCCAGACAAGGCCATAGACATCCAGAGAGATAAAGGACCTCGGATTGAAATACTCTACATCTGATGCCCTTCATTTTCAAAACACTTTCATACTATTTATTTTGTATTTATTCTGCATATATTTATTGCACACGGATCATGTGACAATTACAGTGCTCAAGCTAGAATCATAAAGCACATAATGTTTGGTACCTGCCCTCATGGCTATTGTGCTCCTTCTTTCTTTCTTTCTTTCTTTCTTTCTTTCTTTCTTTCTTTCTTTCTTTCTTTCTTTTTTCTTTCTTTTTTTATAGATTTCTTTATTTATAAACTGCAGGGAGCCCAATGCAGGACTTGATGCCAGATCCCTGGATCATGCCCTGAGCTGAAAGGCAGATGCTCAACCATTGGGCCACCCAAGAGTCCCAATATGTTCTAACCAAGGAAGCAGATGTGAAGTCTGTGATCTCCACAGATGATTGTATAATTAAATTATCGATAAATGCAATGAAAGAAACAATCTTCATAAGAGAGGATCATAAGTGTTTTAATGATGGTCGTGGAGAGGAGGACTGACTTGATCCAGTGGGTCAGGAGATATTTCTCTCAGAGGTGTTGGTAAGAAATGAGAGTTTTTTCAAGGGAAGAGAGCATCAGGTATAGATGCAAGAGGCAAGAGGGAGCAAATGGCATTGAAGTAGTAGATGAAATGCCAGAGTGAGTGGATCCTGCAGATATGGAGAGTGGGGACAGGTTGGTTGGGGGGCAGGTAAGATCATTGCCGGTCTTTGTAGACAAGGAGAAGGATTGCGACCTGCATTCAAAGACTAAGGAGAAGCTGCTGGAGGTTTTAAGTAGTGGAGCAAAATAATCAGATCTATGATTTTATTTTTTATTTTTTTTTTAAATTTTTCATTTATTTAAGATAGTCACACACAGAGAGAAAGAAGCAGAGACATAGGCAGAGGGAGAAACAGGCTCCATGCACCGGGAGCCCGACGTGGGATTCGATCCCGGGTCTCCAGGATCGCGCCCTGGGCCAAAGGCAGGCGCCAAACCTCTGCACCACCCAGGGATCCCAGATCTATGATTTTAAAAATGAAACCAAGCATGCTGGCCTCTAGGTGGAGAACCCATCAGAAGGGCATCAAGCGACTATTGGCTGTCTTCGACGCAGGGGAGGCAGTGAGCGTGGTGAGGAGTCGATAGATCTGCACTGCGCTGTGGACACAGATTCAGTAAGGTATTGTGATTGGTGCCTGTGCTGGCAGAGGGAGGAGGGAATGCAAGGTGTCCAAAATGACTCCCAAGCTTCTGACATAAGAAATTAGGTGATTGGGGCTCCTGCGTAGTGCAGGTGGTTGAGCGTCAGACTCTTGGATTTGGCTCAGGTTGTGATCTTAGGGTCATGAGGTCGAACCCCACATTGGGCTCTGAGCTCAGTTCAGAGTCTGCTTGGGATTCTCCCTCCCTCTTCCACTGCCCCTCCCATATGTGCTCTCTCTCTCTCTCTCTCTAAAATAAATTAATAAATCTTAAAAAAAAAAAAAGGAAATTAGGTGATTAAGGGAGATGAGAAACTTAAGAAGAAGCAGGAAGCTGGCAAGAGGTGAAGATTGCAGCTGGGGACAAGTGTCCGGAAGCGTCAGGGCAATGAGTGGTCATGAGCTTACATCCCAGAAGAGAGTCTGGGCCAGGGGGATAAATGTGGCAGCCGCTGCATGGAGATGAAACGTAATCCTGGGAAGGGCGTGTGTTGCCCACAGAGGAAGCGAACAGTGAGAGACGAAGATCACGATAAAGCAAAGCAGGGAACCCAAGAGGGGAAGGGACCCAAGATCAAGGTCTGGGGAGCTGAGCATCTAAGGAAGAAAAGGAGGGGCTGGCGGGAGAAGCGGAGATTGGGTACAGCCAAGTGGGAGGAGAACAGGAGAGGATTCCAAGGACAGTGGCAGTGTCTTCCAGACGGTTGGGAGGTCAAGTGGAGTGAAGACGGCGGAGCACACCTTAGACTTGGCAACACGAAGTGGCTGCATTTGGGCTGAAGTGAGAAGCCAGAAAGCTGGAGGGAGCTGAAGATGGAATGACGCGGCGGGGAACAGAGACCACATGCTCGACGGTGTTTTTGAGAACTTTATGGAGAAGCGTAGAGAGAATTTCAGTAGCTGAAGGGACGTGTGTTCATTGTTACATTTGCTGCGTGACCGTAGGCGACTTGATTAACCCCTCCCGTTGACGCATCCGTGCAAAAGGAAAACAATAGAGTGTTCGTAAACTGCTGAGAAGGCCCGTAGAGAGGGAGATGGTGACCGAGAACAGAGGTTGGAAGACCCCTGGAGTTGGGGGGGCAGAGGGGTTGGAGCGCGGGCGGGGGGTGGTCATTGTGGTCATTGGCAGGAAGAGGCTCTGCTCCTGCTGCACTGGACGGAAGGAGTCAAGGTAAGCGTGGGAGCGTTATAGGTAGGCCTCCCACGTGAGTCCGTGAAAACCACTTTTTTTAAAAGATATGCTTTATTTATTCATGAGAGACACACAGAGAGAGGCAGAGACCCAGGCAGAGGCAGGGAGCCCAATGCGGGACTCGATCCCAGGACCGCGGGGTCACGGCCTGAGCTGAAGGCAGATGCTCAACCGCTGAGCCCCCAGGGGCCCCTAGAACCACCTGTGATCCTAAGTCTAATAAGGATGGAAATCGGAGAAGGGAGCCCCGTGACAACAGAAAGCCCATGACTGACACCTGAGATTTTCCTCCAGGCCGTGGGTGACCCAGAGTGTGGATGGAAGCCCCGGGCCAGCCGGCAGCCGCTGGGACCGCAGGGGGGAGCGCGGTGACTTGGTGGCGGAGCCGTCAGCCCCTTGCCTGCAGGACTGTACACGAGCTGAGCCATCCCCTCGCTGGGCCTGTCACACCCACGTCGCACGCCGGGACACGGGGCTGGTCCCCCGGCTTGTAAAGCCATTTGTCTCACGACACATCGTCTCGGTCACATGTTTCTGTGACATGATCCCTTGGCAGATGGGCTGTTAAATGACACAGGGACCATTGAGAACGGCTTTGAGAACGTGTCGTGTCACTCACGGGGAGACACCGCACACAGTGGACTCTGGATCAGGGAACCCGGGTTCGTGTCCCCACCCTGCCGGTTTCCCTCCTCTGAGTCTCAAACCCCAAATGAGGGGTTTGGGCTAAACTGGCTTTTCCAGAGCGTTCTCTGACATAGTCGTGGTTTGCTAAATCAGTTTTAAAAAGATTCTGTGATCAAAGATTGCAGAGAAATACAGAGTTGAGAAGTTCCACGTGCTTTTTTTTTCTTTTTGGGTTTTTTTTTTTTATGTTTGTGTTGTTTTCTTCTTTTTTGTAATCACGAGATAACCCAGAACTGTGACTACGCTAATTTGCATCATGAATATTTGATCAAACAAGCATTTTTTTTTAATGGAGGGTCTTATTGATCAAATCTTCTGGGAGCTGCTGGGCCAGATGATACTGGGGATCCCTCCGCACCTTCCAGGGCCTGCAACTGTAAGGCGCCTGCTGGGGATCAGAGGAGGAGGGGAAGCTGCGAAAAGCTGAAAGGGCCTGACGAGCTGATTTCCAGGACATTTCCCAGGCCCCTGCACTATGACAGGCATTATTGTTCTAGTTTTTCTTTCACTTCCCCTGGACTTGAAGAAGGTTAACACTGGGGAGGAAGGCGTGCAGGCCCCTCGCTGACCCCTGGGCTGCCTCGGGGGCTGTGCGGTACTTACTGGGCTGAACTGCACGTTTCCCCAGTGCCGGCGGCGGGTTTTAGCAACGCTCCTGCGATTCAGTCTTCTTGACACGTGATCACTGAGCTCCCACCCACATCCCTGTTAAATGCTGTCAAGCCTGGGCTGTGACACCTCCTGGGCCATCAAAGTGTTACACTCCCACTTTGGGCAACATTTCCGTAGGGAATGCTGGAGGCTCCTCCCAGAGTCTCTAAATGGACCAAGTGTGGTCAGAGGAGTCTCTTCATCTTTCTTTTCGCGTCTCTGGTGCCCACACGGAGCGTGAGGCCGTTATCTCACTCACCTTTCAGGGACCCTTCTGCCTTTAGCCCTTTGGAGTTCCAAGTGTGGGCAAGTCCTGACGGGCAAAGGTGAGGACACGATCACCCGGCAACTACAGAGTCCCAATGTAGGACATGTTGGGATGTACAGTCCACCTGTATCTTTTAAGTCTGATCAAAGAATAACTCACCCAAGAGGAGTTGGAAATTCTTGCGACAATAAGCACACTAAAAGAAGGGCAAGAGTCCTAGATTCTGGACCCTTCTCTCATCAGTTAACTGTATGACTTGTAACAAATTGCTACGGACTGGGCCCTCCCCCGCCCAAAACCAGATTCCTATGCAGCAATCCTCAGCCCCAGTGTGGTGGTACTGGGAGGTGGGGCCTTTAGGGGATAATTAGGTCCTGAGGGTGGAGCCTTCATCAATGGAACTTGTGCTCTTCGAAAAGAGATGCTGGAGGGCCCTCTGGGCCTCTCTGGTCATGGAGGAAACAAGAAGTCAGCAGTCGGCCACCGGAGGTGGACTCTTGCCAGGCACCAAATCTGCTGGCACCTTGATCTTGGACTTCGGCCTCAGGACAGTGAGAAATAAATTTTTGTTGTCGTTAAGCCACCCAGCCTATGGTATTGTGTCACAACTGCTCGAACCAACTAAAATACAAGATAATCCCGCCCTCTCTGAGCTTGTCCACACACTCGTAAAATGAGAGCCATGCCATGTGACTGCTAAGGTCCCCTATAGCCATTGAGCTATTGTATTCTGTTAATCTCTGACGTGAGTCCAGAGCTTGTTCTTTTCGTTTTTTTTAATAAATTTATTTATTTATTTTAATAATAAATTTATTTTTTATTGGTGTTCAATTTACCAACATATAGAATAACACCCAGTGCTCATCCCATCAAGTGCTCCCCTCAGTGCCTGTCACCCATTCCCCCCCCCACCCCCGCCCTCCTCCCCTTCCACCACCCCTAGTTCGTTTCCCAGAGTTAGGAGTCTTTATGTTCTCTCTCCCTTTCTGATATTTCCTACCCATTTCTTCTCCCTTCCCCTTTATTCCCTTTCACTATTTTTTATATTCCCCAAATGAATGAGACCATATAATGTTTGTCCTTCTCCGATTGACTTATTTCACTCAGCATAATACATTTATTTTTTATTGGTGTTCAATTTGTCAACATACAGAATAACACCCAGTGCAGAGCTTGCTCTTGAAAGGATTTGGTAAATAAGAAAGAAGAGGAAGGCTCTTGCAGGCCAGAGGAACATCGGGCGGTGGGGCCTTAGGAACTGTCACGTGACCAAAGCTTTCTGATGGTTAGTAGAAAAGTAATAGAAAGAAGAGTAATATCTAATAACAATCAATAATGATCTACTCAGGGATTACTGTCCGTCATGTACACTTGATTGATTATTCAACAGATATTAGTCTGCAACAGGATCTGTGCTAAGCTCTGTGGGTGCAGCCATGAAGGGGAAAGAAATCATTCCTGTCCTCATGGAACCTGCACGTGTGCATGTGTGCTGGGGCGGTGGGAATAGACACTGATCAATGGAATGAACGAGCAAGATGACTTGAAGAACTAAGATATTGGTGAGCAATACAGCCTGGATCGCTAGAATAGCAACCCCAATAACATGAGGTTGTACAAGATTTAAAGTTTATTTTTAGTCATACAACAGCCCAGACATAAGGAATCCAGGGCTGGTGTGATGATTCCACGCTGTCGGAAAACCTGGTTCTCTCTTTCTTTTTGTTCTCTCATCTCAACAGTATCTCCCCTGTCTGCTTGTTAGAGGTGAAGTCGGCGTTTCCATCTCTTAGCCGGGAGGAAGGAGAGGACGTGGCTTTTAAGAGTGAGGCTCAGAAGGGGCAAACTTCACGTCCACTCACATCACATTGGCCAGAGCTTGTCACACGGCGAGACCACCCGTCAGGGGACCTGGGAAATGTAGTCTTTATTCTGCAAAGCCACTCCTTAGCTAAAAATGAAGAGTTCTATGACTATAGAAGTGAGGGAGAGTAGACACTGAGAAGTAACTAAGACTCATATTCATAGATAAAGATAAATAATTCAAAGGGTAAATCAGCCAGATTAGCCTGGGTTATGCTGCAGTCATAACTGACCCCCAAGTCTTAAGTGTCGTAAGACATATTGTTGTTTATGCTACATCCTGGGTAGAGGATGGAGGAGGACAATACCCCTCATCATCATCATATAGGGGCTCCTCTTGGGTACTGCCAGGTACCATGTCAGAGGGAAAAGATATGTCTGGAAGGTCTTGCCTTGGCAATCGAAAGCTCAGAAGGGGCGCCCAAGTGGCTTAGTTGGTTGAGCTCCCAACTCTTGATTTGGGGTCAGGTCATGATCTCAGGGGTCACGGGATCAAGCCCTGCATTGGACTCCACACTGAGCATGGAGCCTGCTTGGGGTTCTCTCTCTCCCTCTCCCTCTGCCCATCCCCACCGCTCATGTGCTTGCATGCTCTCTCTCTCTCTCTCTCTCTCTAAAACTGAATAAATAAAAATCTTTAAAAGCTTAGAGAATAATTTCTATTACTTTTGCTGACAACTCATTGTCTAGAACTAGGTGCACATCTCCACCCAACAGCAAGAAACACTGAGTATCTTCCTGTCCAGTCCATAGGAAAAGGTAGAACCGAAAATGTTGGGTAAATAGCACTGCTCACGACTCTGAAGGGTAATGGGACAGCGTGGCTTGGTTAGGGGAGGGTCTGCTTCAAATGCAGTGGACACGGAAAGCCTCCCTGAGTAGTTATGGGACCTGAGACTTGACTAATGAGAAACAGGTTATAAGCATGTGAGAAATCTGTGGAAAGAATACATTTAAAAAAAAAAAAACTCATTGTGGTTGATATGTTGGGGGCAAAAGGAGACACAAGGAGGTCAATTGGCATTGATTATCCCCTCCAAGTAGCCCTAATAAGAAAGCATGATTACCCTCCCAGTTTTAGAGATGAGATTTACACAGAGGCACAGAGAACATAAATAACTTACCCCAAATCTACAGAGCTAGCAAATGGCAGCACCAGAATTTGAACTCAGGCCATATGCCTCTTGTGAAGCTTTAACCATCGAGTTCTACCCTCATCCTCAGGCCTGACGTAGACTTTCTCCAGGGGAGGACAAGTTTAGGACTAGCTAATTAGAGCATCACATCAAAGGGGGCAGGGGAAGACACGATGCCAAAAGAACCCACCAGAAGCCTGCATAGCAACCCGGGATTGTCAAGAGACTTCTCAGGAAAAAAATCTGTCTTGTGAGTAGATGCTTAAAGTGAAGACGGGGTGAGGGATACACGTTCCTGGCAGAGAGGACAGTGTGCAGTGTGTGCAAACACTCACGGGCTCGAAATAGGGCTGCGGGTGTGGCAAGGCAGGAGCCAAAAGGTTGGCTGGGGCCAGTTTCGCTCACCAACAAGAAAGAAGAAAACACATCAATTATTCACACTTCTTTCCAATTGCAATCTCCATCACAAAGTACTCCTGTCTTAGTCGAGCAGAGGCAGCTTCCCAAGCACGTCTGGAGATCATCAGAGCGGGGCAGCGACGCAGACCTGCTGGGGCCGAGACCGGCAAGCAGCAAGGGCCAGCCTTAACCTGGAATGGAATTTGGTTCAATCCCAGGGGCAAAGAGAAAAATAATCCACGAGTAAAACGCGGGGACTTGAAGCCCCCTCTGCGTCTTTCAGCTTTAGCAACTGCTGCTCTTGGCTGCTACGGCGAAGTCGAGACACGGATTGACAGCTGGAATCAGCCGACTTTGGGGCCACCCAACAAGAGCACGGAGGGAGGCATCTTTGGTCCCAGGCAGGTGCCACTAACAACAGAGGAATCTTGCAGAACATGGACTGAACCCCAGCAAGCTTACCTTGGCCTTCGAGGCTCTGTCCGGCCCACTCCAGCTCCCTACCTGGCCTCATCTCCACTGCTCCCCTCTGCTCTCCCGTCACTGAAGCCTGGCTGGCCTTCTGATGGCTCCTTGGCATTCCCCTCTGTCCCCATCTCCATGCCTTTGCCCTTGACCCCTTGCAACTGGAACACTTTCCCCCAGACAGTCACAGGACACATTCTTCCACCAAACTGGAGTCTGCTCCAACTCTACATCTTCAGAGAAGCCCTCTCTGACCGCCTCACCCCCTCCACGTCCACTAACTAGATTAATATCTTTGATGCTTTTGCATCGTTTCTTGGTCTTCATGAGGCTTGCCACTCCCGACAGTACCTGTGTTTGTTTGTTTGTCTCGCCCTGGATACAGTCGCCATGCAGACACTGTCTGCCGTTTCTACCTCTATATTCCCAGGACTTAGAACTGTGCCTGTCACATGAACAGCGCCCGTTAAGTATCCGTGGGCTCAATGACGCTAATGGCAGAAACATGTACGGAGACTTGATCCAAAGGGAACATCAAAACAACGCAGTTCCTGGAACTGGGGCAAAATGAGCCCTGGAACGGAGCCCAGTGAGGGAAGCCCCTCGGTGGCTGGCCAGAGGCTCCTCCCATGGGTTGTCCCTGGCGCTGGGCACAGCCGTGTCCTGAGAGGATCCCTCCTATGGATGGAGATTGGACGCCTGCGTGTCTAAGCTGCATGACTGTGATTCTCCTCTGTACGTCTTCCTGAGTCCAATTCTCCTCTGGAGGTAGAGTGAGGACCCATCCCGCTGGGGATAGAAACCTCTGGGGGTACCTCTGGGGTACCTGAAACCTCTGGGGGTACCTCTGGGGTACCTGAAACCTCTGGGGGTACAGTGAGGACCCATCCTGCTGCCAAAATCTATCAGCAACACCGCCCCGCCACCACCCATCTATTCGTACAGGACCCTTACTTCTGGGTGTAGGGCTCCTTGGCAAGAGACAGCTGTGATCATAAACATTAAAGAACGTGGAGCCAGGGAAGCTGCTGGCCTCCTCCCCTGGTGCGTCACCCTGCCAGCCCGTGGTGGGCTGAGGGCCTGCCGGCCAGCTTGCTGTTCCCATGCAGGGCCAGTTGTGTCCAGGTCACAGCAACGAGCATCCCGACCACATACCTTGACAAGCACCGCAGCTCATTAGGATGATTACGCTCTCCAGAGGCCGCCCCGTCGGTGGCTCAAGTCTGTGAAATGCACTGTGGCCACCCTTGGCTTGTGGAGGTGCCACCCCCTGACTCCTACCTCCCCTGACCCACACAACCAAGGAACAATGACGGGAAATCGATGGCAATTGTACAGCATATACAATACGCCTGAGAGACTTCTGGATTTGGGGAGCCCCGGCATGAAGGCTCTGGGCCTCCTTCTGCCTCTGATTTGCCTCGAGACGGAAGGAGCATCACTGACGATCCCAGAGCTCAGTTTCTCCCCCGTAAAATGAGGCCGAGAGCGCCCGATCTACCTCTCCCCCCATTGTTATAAAGATTCCTTGCGAACCTTAATTCTTACGTTGAGCACTGATCAGCCGTTATGACCATGTGAGGGGAGAGAGGGCGCAAGGGGTCAATGGGCTACCATTTGCCTTTTCCTCCCGAGTACAGACTATTATTATCTAACACTTTCATCATAAGAATAATACCTCCTCATTCCAGAGACTTTCAGATTTAAATTCCTGGGTAGAGCAATTTATATCAATTTTTTTTAAAAAAAATTGCATTGGCCACTGATCCAAACCAACTTCCCTCCTGCGAACTCTACTTGCTCCCACCGTCCACACAAGCCTTCGTTCTAGTGTCAGATAGTTGGTGCAATAAGGTCATTACACTAATATGTGGGTATTAAATATGCTGTACCTCCTCCAGCTGCCACATGTGTATCTTAATAGAATTTAAAAAAAAAAAAACATCATCCAAGGAACGGGACGAATGGTGGACTTTCAGGCACAGTGATTGGGAATGCAAGGAAGGTGGTCCCCTGCCAGTGTCACATCTTTGTTCCTCAAAGTAAATTCAGTTTCATGGGGAATCACGGCCAGAGAACTTGGCTGCCACTCCTTCTGCCACTAGGCTCAGAGACTTGACGCTTCGCTTTCTCCGTGTACCTACCACAGCCCAGACGGGAACTATTTTGGAAAGCCGGCGTCAGAGGACGACAAGCTGGGTTATTCATGAGAAGGTGGAGAGGTGACTAAGCTCGGGCACATCATTTTTCCCACAGTCCTCTTCACTTGCTGACTTCTAGTGGCTCCTGGCTTGCAACCTCAGACTCTACTAATTCTGGAAATACGGAATAGTGAGATAAATGCTGACCAGGGAGTCGGACAACCTGGCTTGGAAGCCCGGCTCTGCCACTTGCTTGACCTTCTCAAAGTCACTGAGTTTCTATCACCTCCTGCACCACACTCACCTCTGCTGGGCTTTCACTCTCTCGCTATACAAGGAGCAGGGTCGGGGGGGGGGGGGGAGGGGGCGTGATGTCCGGACCTTTTCTAGTACTATGATTCAATACATTCTCGATTGATTTTATTTCAATTAATCCTGATTCAATCCAGTTTGCTATATTTCAATTCAATTATTTCCATTTAATCTTGCAATTCCATTTCATTCAGTTCAAGTCAATTCAAATAAAGTAAATTCCACTGACTCCAATTGGATCCACCATTTCCTGGTGTCCTGAGTAATTTCTAGAGCTTGAGAATCTAGGACCGGGCCGGGGGAAGGGCACGAAGGGGCAGGCAGGAAAGCCTCTGTAGCCCTGGCCCAGGTCTGAGTGAGGTGACCACTGGAATGCCCTTGGGATTTAGAGAAGAAAGAATGGAGCATCGGAAAGAGGGTAGAATTAGGATTGCAGCGTGGCCTTGTGAGACCTGAGATGCCCTGCACTCATAACAGGCAGTGGGTAAAACACTCTTGAATGAATGAATGGGAATTCCAGTGAATATAAACATCTCCTCCTTTCTCCAGATCCAGCTTTCTCTGCGACCTTGGCTGAGTCACATCACCTCCTTATTCTTGTGAGAGAAGGGCCAGTATTGCACTGGGCCGTCCAGATCGAAACCCCATGCCTGGGATTCCATGAGTCGTCCTGCTGTCTCCCGGCCAAGCTCCGAGTGCTCCTCCGAGGAACTGAGCTGAGAGAACAATGCCCCATGATTGGCTCTGGTGCGTCCCCAAGGGCAGAGCAGCAGGTGAGCAGGGGAGCCCTGATTGCAGGGCCCGTGATGAGCTGAGAGGGATTGATTAGCTTCTTAAGTCAAGTGGCTCCAAAGTTCCCCCAGTGTGCACACCCCTGCCCTTGGCCCTGTCCCTAGGGCCGCATGTTGTGTCCCCAGCAGCAGGCAACCTCCTCCATCTAACAGTCTCCTTTGTTTTCCCTTCCATGAATTGGGGTTTAAGGAGTTAAAAAAGAAAGAAGGGAAACACCTAGGGCATTAAATCCACACAAGGACCCCCTGTGAGTGGTTGTTACTACTCCCAGTTTATGGATGACTCAAACAACGCTCAGAGAAGGAGGTCAATGACCCAAAGTCACACAGGCAATAACTGCCAACATCTTCAAAATCTTCAAAGCCAGAGAGCTGATATATGAACAATAGGGTAGCAGGTACGCCGTGCATGCCAGTTCCCTTCCCTTCTCCCTCAGTCTCTGGTACACCCTTGACCCTCTATTTCCATGGCCTTTGGGTGCTGGTCAGCCAGCCACCCTGGGTTCACTCCCAGACCAGAGCCGGATCAGTCCAGGAAGCAGGGTGCAGTTCTGAACGGTGGTCCATCCTGCTAGGGCACAGGCCATGCCCTATTTGGTCCTAAATAGGCCACAACCCAAGTCTAATGCGACAGCATCAAGCAACCAAGGCTCTGGGTGAAAGCAAGCAGAAGGTGGGGTCAGTGGGCAAGTTGCTTTCTCGGGCCTCCCAGCATCCTGCACCCCATGCACCCAGTTGTGAGGGGTCAATGCCTAAGGGACACTAATCAGAATACATGAAACCAAAGTCCTCTCTCTTCAAAGCCGGGGTGGCTCGACAACAGAGAAAGGGGACTATCAGATTATCCTATCCATCCTAGAGTTACTTACTCCCTTATCTCACCTTGGTAATTTGGTTCTTTGAGCAAGCTAAACAAATTTAAGATCCTTAAGGAGAAAAGAAGGGGAAAAACAACCAGTGTTGATTAAGTACGTCCTATGGTGGTCCTCCAACCTAGAGTGTGTGCAAGAATCCCCTGGGGTGAGTCAAGAAACGGCTGATTTGAGAGCTCCCTTCCAGGGATTCTCATTCATTCGTCCCTGTGTTCTTTTATTTCTGTTTATCAAGCACGGTTCTAGGGGCTGGAGGCAGAGCAGCACCACATCTCTACTCTCGCAGTGTTTCCAGGAAAGAAAATGGGGAAAACAGGCAATAAAAAATGAAGAAGTGTACTGTATGCCTATCAGGTGATAAAAGCCATAGGGAACCATGGAGCAAAATAAGGGTTGAAGGAACCCTCGTAGGGGTCGATGGAGGGTCTGTATTTTAAACAGGTGCAGCAGGGCGGTCTAACGCCGGAGTCCTCGGACACCATGAAAAACACAGGCCTACTCCATGTCCGAATCTCCACATGGAGGTTTCCTTTAATACTCACACCAGTTAGGATGGTTATGGTTGTCACTACTCACACTTAACAGATGGGAAGACTGAGGTTCAAAGAGAAAAATCTGTCAGAAGTATCCCAGTTACCAAGAAGCAGAGTCTGGCTTCAGAGTGTGCTCGTTTCCTTTCACATCACATTAAGGGATGGGGAGAGCTGCGGGCAGGACAGCGGGCTTCAGAGCTGCATCCCTGCATCGTCCCTAATGTCACTCCTTCCGTTGGCAAAGCCCCTTCTGGCCCTTTGTCTCCTCGGAGGCTCACAACCCTGGGGAGGAGGGTGCGGCCCCTGCTCTCCCCCTCCATGACTCCTCCACCTCACTGGGGGCACTGACCCCCCAGCCCTGCAGGGACCCGCTAACCCCTCACCCATGACTGGCCTGATTAGGTACATCCACCCCGGAAACAGGGAATGGTCTCGCTGGCCCTCTCAAGGTGATTCTCGGGACCCGTGTGCCCAGATTGGGTGTGAGGCTTTCCCTATCCCTGTTGGGTTACCCAGTAGATACAACTGGCTGTTGTCTGGGTTCCCTGAGCCCCAGCCTGCCTCATCTACTTCCCGGGTGGCTCAGACCTTCCCCTGCACTCTCTGTTTCCATCTGAGGAGCTTCTCCAAGCGGGTAGACCGCATCTGCTGAGGATAACGACAGCAGCAATGATAAAAATACTGTAAACTCTTAGGACAGCGGTGGCCACATAGCAAGGGCTCACTAAATATGTGTTTAATGAATGACAAAGAGCTGTAGCTACCTCTAGTACGTGCGTACTATGCTCCAGGCGCCACGTGGGAGCTTTCTCCTTGACTTCTCACAAGAGTCCCGGTTCACGTAAAAGTGAACCGAAACTTAGAAAGGCCAAGTTATTGGCTCAGGTTCACAGAGTTGGGAAACAATCAAGCTTGCGTTTGAACCCATGTCTGTCTGATTCTAAAACCCACGCCCTCCACCACCATCCATCATCAGGAAACAAGACTCACTGGTCATAATCGGCTCCCTCATCAGCCTCGCCCATCACCCCTGTCTAGAAGCCCCGCGGCATTACAGGACATGCTAGGTGAGGTCGTCTCGAATAGTGTTGACTCAGATCAAGATGCACTTTCCCCACCACTTCAGCCACTATTCATTGGACCCTTGGGAAGCTCATTTTTAGGCCGACCATAGAGCCGATGAGCTGCCTTTGGCCCTGATCCCATCAGATTCTTCAGTCTTTATCAATCTAGCCGATGTCTCAGCATAGATCACAGCTCATCCCGTTGATGGTGGTTTCAGAGCATGGCTGCCAACATCTTTAAAACTCCATCCATGAGAGGTGGAGCCACGTGCCTTGCCCCTCTAATCTGAGGAGGTCTACGGCTGCTTTGACCAGATTGCAGGAAGTAGTGTTGCCGCGTGATTTCTAAGGCTAGGTCATAAAAGGCCACCTAGCTTCTACCGTTTCACTGGAACATTCACTCTTGGAGCCCCTGTGCCGACATGGAAGCAGTCCACACACCCGGGAGCCACCCTGCTGTGAGGGCGCCTGGTCCACGGGGAGAGTTAAATATGGGTGTTCTGGTGAGCAGTATCAGAACGAGACCAGCCTGTGAGTCACCCCAGCTCAGGGGCTAGACCAGCCTCTAGACTTCTTGAGTCTTCCCAGCCGAGGGTCCAGACCCTGTAAGCAGAGACAAGCATCCGCGTGTACCCTGCCCAACTTCCTTGCCCACAGAACCCAGAAGCACGGTGCAAGGGTGGTTGTCTTCGGTTACTAAGCTGTGAGGTGGGGTGGTGCCCAGCAACGGGCAACCGGAACGCCGTCTACATAGCCGGGGCCAGCTGAGGAGCAATGGCTAAGGGCACAGGAGTCACATAGCACCGGGGTTGAGTTCTAGATGAGGCCATCTTCCAGACCAGGCAAGTTATTTCACGCCTTTGAACTTTACCCGTCTCATCCCCCCAGTAGTAATAACGATGGTGTTGCGGTCCAAGAGCTATTGCACGGTTAAGCGAGAGGATGTGGGGGGATCTTCACGGACAGTGCCTAGGACACAGCAGGCGTCCAGAGACACTGGCTCTGGCCATTGTCGTGGAACGTCTCAGCGAGTGCAGTTATTATGCTAACACCTTGCAGAGGAGGAATCCAAACTCCGAGAAGTGAAATGACTCCCCCAAGGTGACACGACTGACGGGGCCTCTAAACCTCATTGCTAGCGCTTCGGAGCCTCGGCGCCAGGGACATGGTGAGTTCCCGGTGCAGCCGAGTCATTTTCGAGGGGCTTGGGAAGGGAGGGAAACAGCACTGATCTTTCGGCCCCTAGAAAGCACCTAAGGAGACACAGAAGAACTTCTCTTTCTGCACGCCCACTGTCGAGAGCCCCGAGGACCAAATTAGAGGGACGTCTTCCCAACATATTCCCAAACCAGCTCCCCTTAAAGCAAAGCTAAAAAAAAAAAAAAAAAAAAAAAGTGATACTCTAAATGTCATCCTTTCCCGTGCTGGTAAGCAGCTTATTTAGCCCAGTGTGTGGCCACCTTAAGAGCCAGGAGGAGAGAACCTGCTGCTGGAGTTATCTCTGGGAGCACAGGGCAGGGGTGTTGACTGAGTCCCTGGGATGCTGGGGAGAGAGAGGCAGGGGAGGTGGCAGGGGAGGGTGAGGAGAGGGATGGGCATGCATTTTCTTTTTTTTTTTTTTTTGCTCTTTCTATTTTTTATTTATTTTTATTTTATTTATTTATTTATTTATTCATTCATTTATTTATTTTGTTTCTATTTTTTTTGTTTTTTTAAATAAATTTATTTTTTATTGGTGTTCAATTTATCAACATACAGAATAACACCCAGTGCTCATCCCATCAAGTGCCCCCCTCAGTGCCCGTCACCCAGTCACCCCCACCCCCACCCACCTCCCCTTCCACCACCCTTAGTTCGTTTCCCAGAGTTAGGAGTCTCTCATGTTCTGTCTCCCTTTCTGATATCCCCCCCCCCCCTTTTTTTTTCTGCACGGAGATGCTAGAGGCTCAGAATATGACAGTGGAAGGAGGCGACATATTCTGTTCAACTCCCAACATTTTACAGATAAGAAACCCTTGGCCGTCCAAGGACCTTGGGTGGATGTGGACAAGGGCAGCTCCTAAAACCAACAATCCACTTGCATGAACTGGCTTTAGAGAGATTCCTTAAGTAGCCCAACCACATACGCCCGGGGTCTCTACAGCACAGGTGGCGTCTCTCTTGTATGGATGAGCAAACCGAGGCTGAGAAGACTCACTGGATCTCATGGATCTCACTGGATCTCACTGGAGATCTGCATCTCACTGGAGCTCATGCAGGAAGTTGGCCTGAGAGCTCAGCTTACAGCCTGGTCAGCAGAGCCTGGGTTTTGTCTTCCTGAGCAAGAGACTAACTCACTACTTTACTGCCCAGAAATTCACAGGTCAGGAGTGTCTTTCCTCTGTAATAACTGGATGTGTCAGTTATCACAGAGTTAGAGACGCGTGTGCCCATGGAGGCTGGGAAAACAGGAAAAGGTGTGATAATTAAATAGAAAAGATGAATTCTTTTATTAGAAACGATCACTTCTACAAGAAGAAACCAATGCCCCAAAGGGTAGAGCAACTTTCTGGTTAATGGAAGGGATAAAGCTGTATAAAGAAAGGGACAAGAGCTTGGGATATCAGAGGACGCACACGGCCCTGCCAGGCTAGATGTCTACCAGTCGAGCGTCCTCACGTAGATTACCTTGGTTTCCTCTCGACTTCTTGAGTAGAAGTTAGGAGTAAACATTACCTTGCCATATGCTTGCCTTAAGGATTAAACATACAACAGCTAGCATGTAGGAGGACTTCCATGCTTTTCTTCCTAAAAGGAAGACCCAAGACTCAAAATAGTGTTCTTTAATCCCAGCTTCTTTGGAAAATTGAGATTTCTTTTTTTATTATTTTTAATTTTTTTAAGGTTGTATTTATTTATTCATGAAAGACACACAGAGAGAGAGGCAGAGACACAGGCAGAGGGAGAAGCAGGCTCCCTGTGGGAACTCGATCTCAGGACCCCCGGACTCGATCCCAGGACCCCGGGGTCAAGCCCTGAGCTGAAGGCAGACACTCAGCCGCTGAGCCACCCAGGTGCCCCCCAAAATTGGGTTTTCTGGAGGACAACCTTGTGGGTCCCTGTTTCTTATCTTTTGAGGTGGATACACCAGGTGAAGCAGCCGCCCAGCTCACAATATCATCATTCCCACTTTAGGGGTCTCCTCAGTGGATAGCAGTGGGACCCTGGAGGCCATGCCCCGACCCCTGGCCCTAGCAAGTTGGCCCAGAGGGAGCCCCTGCGTCTAAGCCCCTGGATTTGCACACCAGAACGAAAGGAAGAGACGGAGTGTCTCCCTGGTGGCAGTCATGGGACACAACTGATGAGAACCACAGGGAGCCACACCCTGTGCCTCGGGGAGGAAGGCAGCAGAAGAGAACGGAGGGCATATTCAGGGATGCGAGGGGCAGGAGAGCCGCCAGTCTGTGATCCAGCTCTGGCCGTCACCCACGGCTGGCAAGATGTCCCTGGGTCCTTCCAGGAAGTTACTTCCCTCTTGCCTAAGGAAGCTTCTCGCCTAGGATTTCTTCCCATTGGGTTGAATTGGGCGATGGCTAAGCCTTCCCTTCCCCTCGAGCAGCTGCAGTTCTCCGACGCGGACTGAGAGACCTACTGCTACTCACGTCCCCAAATCCAGGACTGGAAGAAAGGGAGACTTTGTAGACCCCACGGTAATACGCCCGAGATAAAGAACGTCTGAGAGAGCCCTCGCATCCACCTCCCCTTGGGCAGCGCCCCCTCCCGAACCGAAGAGCACAAGGAACACCTTTCCCCTGCAGTTAAACAGCATCTCAAACATTTTAGTGCTGCTTGTTGTATAGGAAACTTAGAAGACCCCTACCTGGAGGTGTTTTCCTTTTTGCCATCTTTCTAGAACCCGGTATCCTTGCCCTTCCTGGCTTACACCTGCAGCCTTCTTCACGGAGTCCACCTCTGGAAGAGCCTGTCCCATCCGCAATCTGTTGTCAATCAAGCCTCAGAGCAAGAGTTGCAAATTCCAGGGTCCTTACCCCCTCCTCACCCTCCCCCTGAAGCAAGAACTCACCAGGGACTACCCTCCTCCCCACTCTAGGGATCTCCCAGTACCTGCGTGGGGTGCTCCTAATGCAGGAAACCCTCAATCCGGTTCACCGAGCACTACTTTCAGCACCAGCAGTGAGCCGGGTGTAGGGATATGTACTGGGGAGGAAATAAAAGTGGAACATAGGTGACCGCTGACCCCTCGCAGGTCCCCATTCGGGTCGGCAGGAGGCCACAGGCACAAATAGTGCGGATCTGCTAGGGGATGCGTCATCATCCAGGTGGGCACTGAGTTATCCGAGCAGAGGGAAGGGCAGATTGCCGGCAGGACTCCAGGGAGGGCTTGGCTGAGGTCAGCGGAGCCGCGTCTTTGATCCACCGGCCACCTCAGGGCTCTGTAGCTTCGGGCAAGCGAGGTGTCCCTGGCGTGTCAGGTTCCTCCTCTGTCAGATGGCAAAGATAGCGATTCCCTCACGGACGTGTACGGCTTAAGTGACGTCATACACGAAAAGTGCCTGAGCCAGTGGAGGGTCGGATGGTAAATATGTTAGGCTTGGATGGCCAAGAGACGGTGTGCTCGACTCTTTAAGCAAACCGAAGGCTAACAGTGTATTTCACATTTTACACTGAAAAATTTAAAAAGCATCCTTCGTTCATGGCACACGTGAAGGACGTGGGTGGCATTTGGCCCTCAGGCCGTGGCCTGCCAAGAGCAGGTCAGAGGCTGGGCTGTGGGGGATGCCACGGGCCTCGCCCAACAGGCTGCACAACTCCAGGCAGGGACACGCCACTTGAGTTTGCTTGTGACAGAGCAACGTGCGGCACCGACTGGGGGCGAAGGGGGCGAGTCTAGGCTGACAGTCCAAACACAGGATTACGAGCATGGTACCGAGGTGGTCCGTGTTGGCGACAGTAAGGATGAAGGTGCTGGGAGATCCCTAGGGGCAAAATGAGCACAACAGGCCATCTGGATTGAGGCGGTGAGCGGCAAGGAGGGACCGAACACCCCATGCATCTGCTTATCCGGTGACGGATGCACCTCTGCATAGAGTGGAAGTGAGCGCTCCATCCCCAGAAGCAATCAAACAGCTTGGATTCCGGCCTTGCCGGCGTTCCGTGGACGGAGTGGATGGAGAGAGGGGCAGATAGAGCCTCGCCCTGCTCCTGGGGTCCACGGATTGTTCTTTATCAATCGAACAGGAGCAAACAAACGATTTGTTTAGTCAATGATGGATAGAGACAAACCTCACCCCTCAATACAAATCACCTTAATTTCACAGAAAGCTGTCTATTTTCTGAAGTGCTCACATCCATTATCTCTCTGAGGGGCCCGGAAAAGGACTCTGCAACGTGAAAAAATGCTAGACGAACGTGCAATTGTGTTATTATGGCCATTATTATTTTTAAAACAGGCTGCAATCCAGTATAAGAATTCTCCATTTGATTTCACACGTAGCGCTGTCCCTCTGACTTGGGCCCAGCGAAGAATTCATTCCTCTACCCTCCTCATCTCTTGGACAACACCTGGCACATCGTGATCACAGCCATATTCCTAGCAAGAGTGGAAAAAAAAAAAAAAAGAAGAAGACGAAGAAAAGAAAAAAGTGTGAGATCCTAGGCATGGGGACCCAGCTCAGAAAGCGTTCATTCCCCCAGCGGTCACCACTCACCACGCGCCCTGGGGGGCAGGCATGTCAGGCCCCCTGGTGTGGCCCTTTCCCAGAGGAGAAAGTCGAGGCCCAGCCAACCCCAGCGGGCCCGCCCAAGGTCACAGGGTCAGAGCTGTGACTCCAGCCACCACCCCTCCCCCCGCCCACTGGACGCAGGAGGGAGCTCGCTGCTGGGGGGGGGGGCATCCCCGGGCTCCCGCCGCAGCAGGTGGTTGGTCTCACCGCGTCCCCATGGGAGGGTCGGCCCCAGACGCGGTGCTGGGGTGTCGGGGCGGCCGCTGCGGCCACGGGCCAGCAGAGGGCACTGCGGGCACCTCCGGCCCGGCCGCCCGCGCTCGGGAAGCCTTCCCGGTGGTGCGCGCATCCGTCCGCGGGAGGGAGGGAGGGAGGCGGCGGCCCGGGCTCAGCCAAGTCGGGGCATCACCCGTCACCCCAGGGACCTGGGGGCGGCGTCGGTCGCGGGCGGGAGGGCGACAGGAGCCCCCTCCCTCCGCCATCGGGCATGCTCCGGGTCTGGGGTCTGGAGTCTGACCCGGGCTGGGATGCCCTGAGGCTGTGGCCGCGCCCCTGGGCCGCCAGCTTGCGGCCTGAACCAGCCCCGCGGCCCCCAGGAGCCCCCTCCCTCCGCCAGGCTGCTGCAGGAGCATGCTCGGGGCCTGGGGTCTGGGTTCTGGGGTCTGGCCCGGGCTCCGAAGCCCTGAGGCTGTGGCCGCGCCCCTGGGCCGCCAGTTTGCCGCCTGAACCAGCCCCGCGGCCCCCAGGAGCCCCCTCCCTCCGCCAGGCTGCTGCAGGAGCACGCTGGCGGCCTGGGGTCTGGGGTCTGGGGTCTGGCCTGGGCTCTGACGCCCTGAGGCTGTGGCCACGCCCCTGGGCCGCCAGTTTGCGGCCTGAACCAGCCCCGCGGCCCCCAGGAGCCCCCTCCCTCCGCCAGGCTGCTGCAGGAGCATGCTCGGGGCCTGGGGTCTGGGGACTGGGGTCTGGCCCGGGCTCCGAAGCCCTGAGGCTGTGGCCACGCCCCTGGGCCGCCAGTTTGCCGCCTGAACCAGCCCCGCAGCCCCCGGGAGCCCCTCCCTCCGCCATCGGGCACGCTTGTGGGTCTGGGGACTGGGGTCTGGCCCGGGCTCCGAAGCCCTGAGGCTGTGGCCACGCCCCTGGGCCGCCAGTTTGTGGCCTGAACCAGCCCCGCGGCCCCCAGGAGCTCCCTCCCTCCACCAGGCCACCGCTCAGGGAAGCTCGGGGGTCTGGGGTCTGGGGTGTGACCCGGGCTGGGATGCCCTGAGGCTGTGGCCGAGCCCCTGGGCCGCCAGTTTGCAGCCGGAAATCGAGGCGCGACCCGATGGGAGCTGCAGACAGACATGCCGCCCGCCTGCGCTTCCGAACCCGCAGCCTTTTAGGGCGACCCAGCGTCGCTGCCTGACTGGGGGTGCGAACACGGGACAACCCAGGGACGCCCCCCCTCCGCGCAACACGAGGGCTGCTGGCTCCATCCTCTGAGCGCACAGAGGCGTGCCCACCTGCCAGCACGCGCATGGAGATGAACACGAGCCCATGTGCCCACGCACACGCCTTGAATCCAATGCAAATCCGACCCATTAACCCAGATGCACCCTACAAGGCTGCAAGGCTGTGTCGGTGTGGACCCAGGAGGCCTGAATTCTATCACCAGCTCTTCCACGCATCTGTGCAACCTGCAGCAAGATACGACTCCCTTCTGGACCTCAGGTTTCTCATTGGTGAAAGAGACGTGAGCCTGGTTTCTTAAGATCGTGCAGGTGCTCACTCAGGAGTTGGGGAACCAAGTGAAGATCCCCCCCGGGAAGGGTGAGGCCCTCCTGGTTCCTCCCACCCTACAGGAGGCTCAGCTGGGTGGCCAAGTCCAAGTCCCTGGACCCAGACCAACATCCCCAGGGATGCTCTGCTCTAAAAATGTGCAAATCTTTAAGTCAGTGTGCCTGTGATAGTCTCCGTACAGGCACAATCACACTGAACGCAGAGCTTCTTTTTCTGTCCTCCTTTTCCACTTAACTTTAGCATTTCATAAACATCTTTTAAAATGGCCACAGAATGTTTCCTTATATGGCTATCTGTACCTCTCTAATTTTCTATTTCATTCTCCTCCCCCCACCCTTTGGCTACTATAAATAATGCTCCGGGGGGGAAAAAGAATCTTCATGCATAGATCCTTTCTCTATTTTTGGAATCTTTCTTTAGGAAAAAAAAAAAAATCTCAGAAATTAAATTACTAAAATAAAATCATATTTTAAGACTCTTCGTGCACATTGCCAAATTGTTTTCCAAAAACAGTTGCCCTGGTTTACACGTCTCCCGGCAATGCCTGAGAATCTCGATCATCCCATTCTCGAAAGCATCGGCTGCGCCATCCTCTCCTCGGTTTCATTTAAACTTTGCTAATTCAATAGGCGAAAAATGTTATCTCATGGTTTTAATAAGCGTTTCTTTGATTATTACAGAGAATGAACATGTTTTTCTTGTGTTTGTTCACCGGTTGTATGTATTTCCCTCTTCTGAGAATTGTCTTTTTGTGCCCTCTGCTCACTTATCTGCTGGGGTCTTCATCGAATTTAATTGATTTGCATGCGCTCTTTACATAATAAAGATAGTAATCCTTTGTCATATTTGCTGTGGGTATTTTCCCAGTTTGCTTTATGTCTTTTCCTTTGTGGTATCTTCTATCACTTTTAAGCCTATACAGCCACCCATCCTCCAGAGAGTTGATAAATATTCATTTTTAAATCCTGATTTTTTTTTTCCTAGTATGATTTGATTCTATAAGCTGAAGATTCCAGGAGACCACGAATCTATGGTTCTTTGCTTCCAAGATGAGTGCTGCCAGCACTGGGTTATGCTTCACAGAATAGGCTTTCTCACCTGTTCCATATTTCCTGTATACTCTCTCTCCCTCTTCAGAGCACGAGTTCCACGCGGGCACAGATTCGGCCCGTGTCATTCTCCCTGAATCCTAGGAACCCAGCACAGTGCCAGGCACATGGTGGCCGAGCACTAAACGTCTACTGCTCCACTAACTCCCCGATCCTGTTCCGAGCCCGTGAGAACACTCCGGTTCTGGTTCCTCGTCCCAGCACACAGCATGGCTGGCCAGGGGTACGAGGCCCCCTGGAACAGTTTTATCAGAAGAAAGGGCAACAACAGTTGAATTAAAAGTGTGAAAGGATGTGATATTTAGGAATAATAGAGAGTGGAGCGTGCCAGGGCCCCAGGATGAGTGGCAGAGCTGGAAGCTGTGGCTGCACGTTGTGGCTGGACTCGCCTAGTGGAGGGCTCTGAATGTCGCTATTGGAATTTCAACCACAACAATTCCATTCTCCACTGAGCAGCCAGACTGATCTTTGTAAAAGGTGAATCTGATCATGTCATTCCCCTGCTTTACATCCTGCGAAGGCTTCCGTTTGCACTCAGGATACGGCTGAGAACCTTATTATAGTCTACAAGGTCCTGCCTGCCTCACTCGGGCACCCCCTGCCGTCCACCCCATGCTCACCACCCCAGCCCCCTTTCTGCAGCCCTGATGAGCCCATCATGCTCCCAGGTCCCAGTAAAGTGCTCGTTCCTTGTCCTGTTCCCTTCCCATCCCCAAGCTGCATGCGGCTGCTTCCTTCCTTCCTTGGGTGGAGCTCAGATCTCCAGGGTTGCCCACACTGCCATCCCTCCTGCCTTATCCCTGGTGTAACTACCCTCCTGTAACTTATCACTAACTAAAATGGTCTTCTCTGTTCATCTTCCTGTTTATTTTCCATCTCGCCTTCTTTTTTTAAAAAGATTTTATTTATTTATTCATGAAAGACACAAAGAAAGCAGGCAGAGACACAGGCAGAGGGAGAAGCAGGTTCCCTGCAGGAAGCCCTATGTGGGACTCGATCCCAGGGCCCCGAGATCATGACCTGAGCCCAAGGCAGGTGCTCAACCACTGAGCCACCCAGGGACCCCATCCATCTCGCCCTCTTGAAGGAGAGACCTCCCTTGTCTCATTTCTGCTCTGGCTTCACCACCTATGACCCTGCCTGGGACGCAGACGACATGACGGCTAACTTTCATCAGACCGTGCTGGGTAAGTAAATGCAGGCCGGTGGGAACTAACTGCTGTGCGGCCTGAGCAGGATCTGACGTGTGTTTCTTGTGCCCACATGGTCAAGAGTGGTCTGACCCGGAGAGCCCAGGGGCAAGGACATGGACTAATATTAACATGGAATTAACATGGAAATGACTGGGATCGGAGACTTCTCTGAGAGGAGGGTTTGGTCCAGGGAGACCCGGAGACAAAGGGCTGTGGGGAGGTTGGTACTGGAAAGGAAGAACCAAGAAACCCGCAGAGTGCGCAGGCGGCCGGCGACCCATCAAAAAGTAGCCCTCGTCATGACGAGTGCCTCCTGCCTCCGTGGGCGCCAGCCTCCACTGACTCGGCACCACGTCCCGGTAGCCTCGCTGTCACTGTTCAAAGCAGGCCGAGCACGGGTGGCCACCCTCCCTTCGCAGACGGGAACAGCTCAGGATTGTGAACTCTGGGACGTGGATGGGAACCGAGGTCCTGACGCTCCGCACTGGCCCTGCTGGCGGATGCTGCCCTGACACCATTTCTTGTCGGCGCACACGCTCCCCGGAGAGGTGCGCTTGGTGGAATCATGCCTTAGAGTTAATGATCCGGATGAAACCTCTTCCCCGGCCTTTGGGCCTGGAGAAGAGGAGCGCGCTGTCACTTCCTTCCTTAAGAGAGTTAAAACATGACAAGTCAGGGGGGAGGCCATTTGCCGCCACATTAACGGGAAATGCCATTTGCTCCGCTGATATCTCCATATCTGACTTCTTTTTTTTTCCTCCCCTGTGGTTGGAATCACAACAGAATGGAGCAGGGACCAAGGGAGAAGAGATAAACAAAGGTCGGAAAGAGAGAGGGAGCGACATCTCCGTTCAAGTGGGCAGACAGGCTGAGAGACCGGGTGTCCTTATCCCCTCTGAACTGGAGCCAGTGATGTCTCTATGGAGGTAGCAGTTACCGGGGATGTCCCGGTCGAGTCTCTGGAGGCATGAGCTGCAGGGTAGGGAGAAGGGCCTGGAATGTGTCCTTAATTCTCCTGAATGGAATACACCCCCCCAGGTTGCATACCCAAAGCTGACCTATTGCTCCAAGGCCATCTGCTTCCTGGAGCTTAGATCAGTCACACTAATCATTTTAGTTCAGCGCCTGTACTGATCTGTCACGTTTCTTTAGACGGAGAGAAAGAAATGGAAGGCCACGGGGGACCAGACCTGCACCTGTCCTCAAGTCTGGGGAACAAGGCCTGGGGTGGGGCCACAGCCCACAGAACAGCTCCCATCTGGACTGCTCCCAATGGTGCTAGGTCGGACCTTCCTACTCTTCAGGTGTTTCTAGCAACTGGCGTCCAAGTACATTCCCTACATGTTGACAGTGGTCCAAGAATAACTTGACAATGTAGAGGTAGTGCTTATAGGGGAATAAGGTTTGGGGCAATGGGGTCCCACACCCCACTTGCCCGAAGTATATCAGATGAGACACCCGTCCCAGCAGGAACAACCCATCAACTGGTTTTTCTCTTTCTTCTTCTTCCCTTCTCACTCTCTCTCCACTCTCCCTTCCTTCCTTCCATTTTTCACTCACTCATTCCCTCTTTTCTTTTTTTCTGCCTCTTCCACTTCCCTTTCCCTGAATCCGAATCCATATTTTCAGATCTTTTTAATGTATTAAGAAACAAAATTAAGTTCCCCCTTGATCACTGAGTTGAAGACTCACTGCCTATATAAATCATATATAAGAAATTGAATGGTTCCCTGGGGCTGTCCAATGTGTATCCGCCCAAAGGTAAACAGAGGCATCATTTCAAGGTAAAGGAGTGTGTGTGTGTGTGTGTGTGTGTGTGTGTGTGTGTGTGTGTGTCTGATGACTGATGGCTCCTGGGAAAAAAGGGAAGGGCAAAGGATGGAGAGCACGAGTCAAATTCATTCATTCGCTCATTCTTTCATGGATTCAACTGGGAAGTATTTGATGTGAGCTTAAGGTAAGCCGGATGCTGTACGGGCCCCAGCCCCACGGAGCACCCACCCTGGTACAGAAGAGGAAGCTACAAGGGAATTGTGAGCCAGTGAGATCAGGCCTGTGCTAACGATCATATGAGGAATGAAGGTGAAGGACATGCAGCAGCAGAAGTGGCCTTGGGATCTTTTCTCAGAACGGTTGAGGCAGCTTGGTCCAAGAGGGACAAGCATCAGGCTGTATTTAAGGAGAAAGAAAGAGAATGAAGTCCAAGAAGCCTTGGTGGCCAGGAGCTATGGGAGGGACGTGAAGGGCTCAGGGCAGGGACAAGAGCTAAAGGTCAGGGCAGTCAGCACAGGGCTAGGATGTGCCCTTGTGTGTATCCATATGTGTTTGTGTCTTTAGTTGGGGGAAAAAGTCTTTATTCAGAATCCACGTGTATTTACCTTTCTTCTAGAAGAAAGAATCCTGGGAAGCAGATTTGGTTTCATTTGGGTAATAACTTCTGAAAGAAAAAAAAAAAAACAGAAGCAGAGAACAAGAGGATCAGCTCTGAGAAAGGAGAGTCACTTTAAAACACAGGGTTATTTCCCACTCATTTTTTCTCCTTTCCTCTTTATTCACTTTCACTATTTTTTATATTCCCAAAACATCAGAAAGGGAGACAGAATGTGAGAGACTCCTAACTCTGGGAAATGAACAGGGGGTGGAGGAAGGGGAGGTGGGTGGGGGGTGTGGGTGACTGGGTGACGGGCACTGAGGGGGGCACTGGATGGGATGAGCACTGGGTGTTATATGTTGGCAAATTGAACTCCAATAAAAAAATTAAAAAAAAACACACAGGGGTTATTATTATTCACGGACGGTGGGGCTCACGGCTCGGGAGGTGATTGCCAGTGAAAAGTCTGCTGTACACACAAATCCCATGCTTCGAGGGGCTCCCTGAGGAAACATCAGGGTTGGTTTGGGGGCAAGTGGGGGTGGGAAAACATGGGCAAGAGCCTCTCCTGAGGTTTCTACGGGAAGGAACGAGTGAGGCGACCAAGCTTAGCATTGTCTGATGTAAATCATTTCCGTGGGCTCTGAGACGCAGGGGCTGACTCCAGGTAACTGGCTCCTGGCCCTGGGGTGATAAGGGCAGGAGAGTAGTGGCCCAGGATGTACAAGCCCACAAAGAGGGCGATTGGGGGGTGGGCTCTGGATTGGGTGGCTCACTTGTGACAGATGCACCAGATCCTTCACTGTCTGCAAGAATCGAAGGCAATCCTCCCAGAGTCAGCAGGCCCCCCAAATGTCAACGCTTCAAGAATAGAGACAATTAAAAGGCGTGATTAATACAAATGTCAGGCTCCCGAGGGTGAGAGTCAAGGTGGAGTGGGGGGTGGAGGAGAAGCACAGGTGTAAATGCAGGCACGGGGAGAAGTGTGACACCTCAGCGAGCGTTTCAAGGAAAGAGAGAGAGAAAGAGGGAGACAGAGGGAGAAACAGCAGTGCCACAAGGATTGCAACGTGGGAGGAAGAGTCAGGAGAGGTCAAGAAGATCCTTGGGAAGCTCCCCTGCCTGATGGACATGGAAGCCCCTCTGTTTATTAATGAGCATTGTTCGTGAATGCTTTCAGGATTTGGGGATGGGCCGGCATTACAATATGTGCGATTGGCCTAAAATAGTCCATTAATATTTAGATTGTATGGCTATATTCTGGTCTACTGAAATAGTTTTTTAAACTTTTATGAGCTGTGGAACTTTTCTGCAATTGCGATCTTAAACAGAAGTCCAGTACATAAAAAAAAAAAAAAAAAAAAAAAAAGGTGCAAACATAGGATTGTAGAGTCCTGCGAGTTTGGAAACCTCTGCTCTGGGGCGGTGATAGTCATATTGACTGGAGCCAAATCTGGTGAAAAGTTTGAGATGAACTGCAGATCTAGGATCTCGTCTCTTTCGGGGGTGGGGGGCCGTAAGGAGGCTCACTCAGGGGAGGACCCACAGACCTGCATTAGAACATAAGGAAGAGGTTCAGAGGATGAGCTTTTTCAATCATATCAAACTCACCTCCAATTCTTGAGCAAATCACATGAACCTCCCTGGACTCAGTTTCTTAATCCATAAAATAGGATGCATGACATGGATCCGATAGCGTGATAATCAGGATTAAACCAGAAAATGTACTTCCGAGAGTGCTTAATTGGTAGGAAGCGTTCAGCACATGTAGACTGTTATGATCATCCTCGTTAGTATTATTCCCCAAAGGAACTAAGCGTTTCACACTGATTTGGCCTCAATAAGACCTTTCCGGCTCCCAGAGCTGTACAAAAAAGAGAACGGGCTATCTGAAACAGGCCCGAGTTGCCCAATTTGGGGGATGTTTAGGGGGGAGTTTAAGGCCACTTCACAAAGATATTGCCGGGTGGATTAATTGATTAAAGAGGGGCTTCCAAGTCTTCAGGCAGCGGAGCTTCCTAAGGATCTTCTTGACCTCTCCTGATTCTTCCTCCCATGTTGCAATCCTTGTGGTGCTGCTGTCTGTCCCTCTGTCTCCCTCTTTCTCTTTCCCTGAAACACAAATACATACATACATGAAGGTGGGACTATACACACTTCCTGGATCTACAACAGTCTTGAGAATCCAAGTACCATGGCTTCCTAAACTTAATCTCACTTGATTGCCAAAATCTCCTAATATTAGGATTCCATCAGCATCCCATTTTGGTCAGCCACACAGAGCGTCCTAAAGCGCAGACTCAGATCCTTTCAGGGAGGTTGAAGGCAGAAGGCAGAGGAAGGCAGTTCTAAGAATCAGAAGGCCGTGGGCCGGATACTGCAGCAGTACAGAGCCCCGGGAGGGACCCGCAGCACAGGAGCGGCTCTTCTGCATGAGCGGGACATGCAGTACGTCCAGAGGATGAAATCGAAGTGGATGCTGAAGACGGGAATGAAGAACAATGCCACCAAGCAGATGCACTTCAGGCCCCAAGTGAGGTTCTGAGGGTCCCCGAGGACTGAGTGGTGTGTGTCCTGCACGGGTGCCCTTCCTGAGGCCCGGACGCAGCTGGATTAGATGACAGGCCCTTTTTGCTGCTACTTGCCCCTGTTCTTTATCTGTTCTTACCTAAGAATAAAAGTCAAAATCCTGAAAAAAAAAAAAAAAAAAAAAGGTGAGGTGGGGGTCAATCCAGAAGGCCATTAGTCCAGCTTTCTCCAAGGCTGTTGGCTCTCATATCACTCAGGTGGGTGCAACTTCCTGAAATATTAACAGGTTACAGGCAATTGCTGCTTCCCAATGCAATTGGAACCTAATATGAAGAAGTATGTTTTTCTGAAGAGGTTCATTAGGGAAAGGCAACCCCCCAATTCTGTAATTCAGAAAGACTGATGAGCCCAATATGCAGGCACTTGGCTGATGCCCTGGGAGAAAAGACAGATGCATTAAACTAAATAGGAGCAAAGTCGCTTTCCATCATTGGAGCTGCAAGTCATTGGCAACCCCGCCCACTTCTAGGTACATTCACCTGGCATGTTAGGCCCTCAGGAAGGTGCTGGGAATGCCTCCATCACCCCCACCTTGTAATGCTAACTTGTGAGAGGATTTAGGGGTCTTAGACCAAGGAGGCAAACTCTGACCTTAGCAAGGAGTCCCCTCCGCAAAGATCCTGACCATCAGGCTTGAACACGGTGAAGGGTAAGGGACTGCCTCCTGCTCCAGGAAGCCCATGATCTTCTAACCATAGAAAGTGTCCAATCCTCATGTTCCACTCAAGTGAACCTTGCCTTGTGGAGCCAAAAAACAAAGTAGCTTTCTCATACTTGCCCTTTGGTTAGATTGATGTTGTCTTCTGGCTTCACTTCTCAAGAGAAAAGTCTCTCAACATTTTCAAATGCATTTGATTGTACTTAACTCACCTTCTTGGTAACCATGTGCCACCTCCTGCCTTTGAACACATTCTTGTTGGCCTATAAATCTCCCAAAGTATGGTACCTCAAACTGGATACAATTTTTTAGGCGTCACCTGGCAACTAACAGAGTACAGCTCTCCTTGTTCCTTCTTCATTCTGGGCACTTCACCTAGGTGCCTGAAATAATTGATACGGTTTACTGAGTGTCATTATGTGCCAGGCAATATGCTAAGTGTGTTGATCCTTAATACAACCCCAGTTAGGAAGGTCTTATTCCCGTATTATAAATAAAAGAGCCAATCCATATAATAGTTAAATAACTTTCCCAAGACCACATGACTATCTATAGTTAAAGTCAGGGGGAGGACTCTCTGACTTTTTTTTTTTTAATTTTTTATTTATTTATGATAGTCACAGAGAGAGAGAGAGAGAGAGAGAGAGAGAGAGAGAAAGGCAGAGACACAGGCAGAGGGAGAAGCAGGCTCTATGCACCGGGAGCCCTATGTGGGATTCGATCCTGGGTCTCCGGGATCGCGCCCTGGGCCAAAGGCAGGTGCCAAACCGTTGAGCCACCCAGGGATCCTGGACTCTCTGACTTTTAATAACCATTTGATTCTGCCTCTGAGATCAGTTGTTGTCATTTGATAATATTTGTAATGTTTTACACTTTGCACAAGTGTTTTTTTTTCCCTTATTTTATTGGTGTAAGAACACCCTCTTAAATTTTTAAGTGTACAATATAGTATTTTTGATACAGGTACAATGTCATAAAGTAGGTCTCTAGAATTTATTCATCTTGCTTAACTAAAACTTGACGCCTATTAAACAGCAACTCATTTTCCCCTCTCAGTGGTCCCTAATGATCACCATTTCACTCTTTGGTTCAATGATTTTCACTATTTTAGATACCTCAAATAAACGGAATCATGTGGTATTTGCCCGTGACTGGCTTATTTCACTTAACATAATGTCCTCAAGTTTCATTCATATTGTTGCATGTTGTACAATTTCCTTCTTTTTAATATTGCAGAATATTATTCCATTGTATGTATGCTTTCTTTATCCACTCATCTGCTGATGGACATTTAGATTGTTTCCATACCTTAGCTACTGTGAATAGGGCTGCAATGAACATAAGAGTGCTGATACTGCTTCAAGATCCCGATTTCAATTATGTTGGATAAATATCCAGATGTGGGACTGTTGGATCATATGGTAGGTGATGATCAAGGAGATGCAAATCAAAATTACAATGAGATATCACTTCACACCTGTCAGGATGCTACTGTCAAAAAAAGTAACAGATAACAAGTGTTTGCAAGGATGTAGAGGAAAGGGAACTCACACACTGTTGGTGGAAATGTAAAACTGGTGCAGCCACCAAGGAAAACAGTGTACAGGTGCCTCAAATAATTAAAAACAGAATTACCATATATAAAGTGCTTGCACATGAAAATAATTTTATTTTCAGAAACATGCCTTAACTCTAGTCCTTTCATTCCTCAGAGTCTGTTCTACATGAGCTGTTCACAGACCAGGTGCATCTCATCTGACACTATACATTTAATTTTACACCTTGTAAATGAAGTACAGGAGTTTGTGCATCCCTTAAATTTTATTTTGCTTCCTTTTACTCACTAGTCCACCCATCAACATAATTTTGAGCCTTCATTTTGTCATCCAACGTATCCGCAATATTTATACACCTGATCAATGTCCCTTCTATATCTTCTCCAATTTACGCATACACAAGTTGACAAGCATCAAGTAGAACCATGTAACTTACCCTGGTAATTCAACAAATTAACCCACCTGGTTATAATCTAGTCCAGTGGTTTCCAAGATGAGATGATCTTCAGAACCAACTAGAGATCATCGTGACCACCAGATCTGACCCAAGACCATCTCAATCAGAACTTCTGAGAAAGAGATTCAGAAATATGTATGCTGATGTAACTCCTCTGGAGATTCCAGTCATCTCTTAGGTTTATTTGCCACTGATCTGGTTCACATTTTTCTAACTTTTTCAAAAACACATAAGGAGAAACTTGACCAAGTTCCCTGATGTCAATGTGTCAAATCAAAGACATGATACTTAGAACTCTTCAATATAATACACCCATGACAGGAGAAAATTAGGTTAAATATATAACTTACTCTTGGCAAAATTCAAATTACTTTCTAACTCTTGATTGGGGTTCAGGCTTAATTTGTTTAGATTCATTAATGGGAGTTATAACATGTTTAATTGAAATCAATGGTTAACTCACAGTTATCTAGCATTACACTTAATTTTACCAAAATAAAACCAGAAACCTGCAGAAGCAGAATGACTTTCCCAAGGTCATGCAGTGAGTCAGTGGCAGGGTCTAAAGTAGACTCCAAATCACCTGACTTGAGCTCATTGTTCTTTCCTACACATCATGCTGTGTCTTAAATTTATACTTGGCTTTGAAATTCATTGTGGTTTTGTTTGATTTACTACATATCAGATGGCCTTCCTTATTCAATTTTTCTTTTGCTGATGTAAAAATGAATTTGCATTCACTGAGAACACGCCAACTAATGGCAGAACAAAGGGGAGGGTAAAGAAAGGGAGTATCTCAACCATGTTCCAAAGGATATAAAATCAAATTCAAATTTAAATATTCTGAAAGAAAATCCACAGAGATAACGTTAAGTTCAAAAAATTGGAAGAAGAGTGAAAAGCATTCAGAATCAAAGATCTTGCTTGGTGACTTTGGATAATTTGATAAACTTTTTACAAGAATCCAGGTTGTGGGCACCTTACAAACCTCATTTTGCTATGGAAAACTGTATTTCTCATAGTATAAAAATTATTTTATTCATTTATCTATAAATAAAAATGAAAGTGACTATTCTATGGCATAGTACAAAATACTAATGAAGCAGAAGTCACACTACAGGGCTACAGTAGATCATGATCTGAGATCATGAGCTGAGCCGAAATCAAGAATCAGACACTTAACCAACCGAGCCACCCAGGTGCCCCTGAAGCTGTCACATTTTAATTCTAACAGGGAGGACTGGGACTGATATTTAACATTAATGCTTAAGGAAATAAAGATCAATGCAAAAAAAAAAATCCATGATGAACAAAATATCGAGAGTTTCAATAGAAAATCAGAAAATATTTGGAGAAATAAAGAAAACATCTTATCTAATCATCACCATTCTAATGATGATTGTCACAGCACCAGTCATTGAATCCTTGCTCTGTATCAGACCCTGAGCTGAGCTCATTTCATACATTCTCCCATTTCATCGAACACCACATCTAAGAAACAGGTATGGCTTCCATTTCACGGGGGTGAGGAAAGGGGAATCCTCAAACTTCACAGGTTGTTTGGCACTATGGGGTGAGACAACGCTCCTCTTGACTTGAGACCCAACTTGAAAACATATTAAAGGAATAACTAAGTCAAATATCAAAAAAAAATCACAAAGACTTAAAATCTATGACAGTTTTTGTTATCGAAATTTAAGACCATAACACACAATGGTCTGGAGCCAGTGTACTTGTGTCTCCTTTTTTGCATCCTGGAAACTGTCAAGAGATTATTGATGGGAAATTATTATTTTTTAAGTACACAGTTGAAAAATATTACTAAGACACAGAACACAAGCAGCATTTCTCTATACGGCACTACAATTAGCTGGAATGCCTCCGTCTCATCAAAACCCACCCTCTTATTGAATTTTGGCATTCTGTATACACAATTGTAAAATTACTCCAAAATTATTCATTGTATCAGCAAATCTTGGCATGCAATCATATTGAGTTTTTGCCAGCTGAAAAAATGGCATTCTGCTCTTTTTTGGCACATTCTTTTCTATTACCGGTCTCCATTAACCATTGCAGGGGGGAGTTGGCTATTTATTGAATACTGGGAAGTCCTAAACACTTACCAGACATTAACACCTTCCATCCTTGGGATGCCTGGGTGGCTCAGGGGGTGTGCATCTGCAGTCAGCTCAGGTCATGATCCCGGGATCTGGGGATCCAGTCCCACATCGGGTTCCCTGCGAGGAGCGTGCTTCTCCCTCTGCCTCTCTCTGTGTGTCTCTCGTGACTCATGAATAAATAAATAAAATCTAAAAAAAACAAAAACAAAAACAAAAAACCTTCCATCCTCATCACAACCCCACAAGGAAAGGCATGGCTCTCTCTCTCTTTAACAGGAAGAGAAGGCAGGTGTATTTCAGAAAGGCAAACCAACTCCACCAAGGGCACTCAACCAGTGAGTAGCAACATCAAGATTTCAAGACCACAGTTCAGACTCTTCTGTCTACTGGAAGCTTCCTCCCAAAGGTAAGGCTGAAACACAGAAAAGCCACGCAGTGGATTCAAGGCCACATAGCACATTTATGGTGGCTTCAGGCTTCAAGCTAAATTTGGATCCTCCTGGGTTGGGGACTCTGCCATATTGATATTTCTTTTTCATAGGAGACCTAGATGAGCTTTAATTGAAATGATGGATTCCTGAGCATGTTGCTTTTTGAAATACAAATACCATGGGGGAGAGTGTCAATAACACAGTCCCTTTCCAGACCATTTCAGAAAGTGAATTTGTTGGCCCACCTCTGGGAACATATACGCAGGGAACAATGAGTATGCTATTCAATGTATGGATCTCTGGGGAACTAATTTATGTAGGGGCTGGGAAGATGCCCAGAAGGTCTGCAAATAAATCAGGGAGCATCCGTGTAGTCAGAATCCCACTCACTGAAGCTAACAAGCCCGCCCTCTGTGCTCCTTCCCTGCCTGCTCTTCTCCAACAAGACGTGCTAAGCTGAACAGAGAAGAGACAGAGAATAGCCGAGAAGTAAGGGAGAAGGTGCTCCTTCCAAGCAAATCTGGTTAGTCCATTGTCATCTACCCCCACCACCTCCCCCCTGCTCCTGAGCTCGTGCATCACTCACACACGGCCTTCCTCCGTGGCCTCCAAGCTTCAAGACAGTCCCTCCAACCCATTCTCTAGAGCGGATCAGAGCCACAATACCTGTCTAAAGCTCAGAGCAGAATCGGGCTCTCTCTTGCTCAAAGCCTTTCTATTCTTCTTGGCCCGCAGGATAAATTCAGCGTAGCACTTCTGACACTCCTACCCCTGCCCCGGAGGCCCTGCCCACCATAAATTTTCTTTCAAAGGTTGGATCTGCTTACAAGAGTGGGGACAAGAGTGAAGCGTGTGAGGCACTCAGCCTGGGTGCTAAATGGAAAGGGGTGCAAAACACTTAGCAATCAAGGTAAGTCCTACATTCAGTGGACTTTCACAATGTATTTTTTTTAATATTTAATTCAAAATATTTTCTTTAAAAAAAATCAAATTAGGTATGCCTGAGTGGCTCAGTTGGTTAAGCATCTGCCTTCAGCTCACCTCATGATCCCGAGGTTCAAAGATCAAGACCTGCAGCCCTGCATGGGGCTCACTGCTCAGCAGGGGGACTGCTTCTCCCCTCCCTCTGCCTGCTGTTCTGCCTGCTGTGCTCTCTCTCTGTCAAATAAATAAATTAATTAAAAATCTATTTAAAAAATCAGAATTGATACAAATAAATCCACGATGAGCAAAATATCAAAAATTTCAATAAAAGTGTGTGCCAAGCCATATTAGAACCCAAGGCAATAGGAAAAAAAAGCAGTCCCACTGATTCTGTTTTTATTTAAACTTCCGATATTTTGTTCATCATGGATTTTTTTGCATTTATCTGTATTTCTTTAAGCAGTAATGTTAAATATCAGTCCCAGTCCTCTCTGTTAGAATTAAAATGTGACAGCTTCAGGGGCGCCTGGGTGGCTCAGTTGGTTAAGTGTCTGATTCTTGGCTTCGGCTCAGCTCATGATCTCGGGATCACGAGATTGAGTCCCACATTGGGCTCTGCACTCTGCCTGGAATCTGCTTACAATTCTCTCTCTCCCTCTCCCTCTGCTCTTCCCCCCAGCTTGCACACTCTCTCTCTCTCTCTCAAAAAAAAAAAAGTGACAGTTTCAGATGACAAAAGTCCTATGCAAAAATGGGGTATTTTAAATCTGGGGCTGGGGGCATGAGAGAGAGCTAGAATTTGGAGGAGGAAAATGGAAAGGCTCAACCAGACAGATTATTTTAGAAACAAAGAATGGTCCTAGAGAGAGCTGTGGCAGGGAGGGATCATTATTTGGCTTTTACCCTAGTTTCTCACCATTTTGTGCCAATATTGTAAGAGTCAGAGTTATATATCATGAACCCTCATTGTGTGTGTGAGGAACAGTGAATTGGCCTTTGAGGATAAGCCAGAGCCATAGCTGAATTAGAACCAAAGTCTTTTGAATCTTCATGTAATTACCAATTTATTTATTCATTCAACCATCACATATTAAGGAATAAGGTTGCCGGATAAAATATACTACATTCACTTAGATTTGGATTTCAGGTAGGCACAAATAAGTTTTATTAGAAGTATGTCCCAAATACTGCATGCATAAAATGTTTTAAAATCAGTATTTACCTGAAATTCAGATTTAGCTGAAAAGCATCCCGTATTTTTATTTATTAAGTCTGATAACTTTACTAGAAAGTTACTGTGTGCCAGGCCCTATACTAGGAGAACATAATGGAAAATAAAATACACCCAGTCACAGTCCTTGTGGACTTTCCAGTGACTGAGGCAGGCAGGTATTAATGGGAATACTGCACAGATGACCCATGATGATTATTGTCATCATTTCTTATGAAGGAAAAGTGTAGAGTTTAATAGCAGGACCTAACCTGGTCTGGGGTACTAGTGAATATGTTCCTGGGAAAGGTATATTTGGGCTGGAATCTGAGGGTTAGGTAGGATTTAATTAGATATGTGCAAAAGGAGGAGAACTTTTGGGGGCAGAAAAATCAGTATGTGTGAATGATCTTGAGGAAGGAGGAATAATGGTCTGCTCGGAGGCTGGAGAGAAAGCAGTGTGGCTGGTTGTTAGGGACAGAGGTCAAGGCAATAAGACGTTGAAGGGGTGGGCAGAGATCAGGACAGAAAGGGCTTTGCGGTTCAAGCTCAGGATGTCCAGCTTTGCTCTGGATCAATGCAAAGTCATTGAGGAATTTTAAGATAGAAACTGAGATGACCAGAATGGGGTTTTGAGCACTGGCTGGTGGTGGAGAGTTTAAGACCCAGGAGAAAGCAGGGGCCCCGTTAGGGATCTCTGGAGCAATGCCAGTAGGAGATGCTGATGACTTGGCTGAGAGTTAGGGAGAGAGATTTGGGTGCAGTGTCCTTCCCATCACCTTGAACTGTCAGGCGAGAGGTGATGACATTAGGAATCACAGCAATGGGAAGGGAAATCTACATGCGGGAGACACTATGAAAGTAAAATTGACAAGACTTGTTCAATAAGTGCTTCTTGATTGATTGAGTAGAAATTAACGTCTGATGCCTTCTGTGGAGATAAAAAAGCACACACATTATGCAACTGTTTAAAAATTGTTCCTTTATGTTCTCCTAGCTCTTTTAATGTCATCAAATGTCACCTCTCCTGATTGTGTGCATGTAACACGACATGTAATTAATCCTGCAGGTAGCAGGATGTGTAATTAAGCATATATGCATGGTGACTTGTAATTAAGCACACATTTATTGTGATGCACACATTGGTGGATGCTTCCTGGTGTGTGTAATTATGCATGTGTCAGATGACATGAAATCACAACTCAGTCTGTGAACAGGCTAAGGTCTCAACTCCTATCTCGACCTGTTAATTGGTATTAATCTACCTTTTCTAGAAAAACATCTTTGGTAATTGAACCTGATCTATTCCAAGGCATGAGCTATGGAAACTCCCATGGATACTAAAAAAAAAAAAAAAAAAAAAAAAAAAAGCTGTTTTCTTTCAATACACAGTATATGCATACAATTGACATGCATCAATCATCCAAAAGAGACCATGGTGGCAATTTCCAAGCAATGTCCTGTGTATAACAGAAGGTTCTTGCAAGATCAACAGGATGACATAGGTCCCCCAGTAGGCCCTCTTGTCAAAGAATGCAGCCTGCTGTGGTAAAAGTAAATATTTTGCAGTTCTTGAGGATGTTCTGATGGATCTTAAGCCACCCTATCAATGGAGCCCAACTTGTTCACCTAACAAGTAGTTTTTGAGGTCAGACTTACTGAACTCTAGTCCCACATTGCTACGTATTGATTAGACATGTTACGTAAGCCTCAATTTTTGACAGTTATTAAAAAAAAAGAATAATAATAGTAACATAATAGTATTTTGCTCAAGGTTGTTATTGGGATCAAATGGGATTGCATCCAAAGGCTTTGTACAAAGTAACATGCCATATTTACCTATGTCAACTTTACATACATTTTCTTATTCAACTGCCACTGTAATTCCATAATATAGATGCCATTATTACATGTTGTAGATGAGGACACCGAGGCCCAAGAAGTTAATAGCATCACACAGCTATTAGGAAATTGAAGAAAGAGTTCAAATGCAGGTCTGTCTTACTCTAAAACCTACAAATGCCATATGGCTTGCTTTCCCCTTTGGGTTACAATAAGACTTTGCTTTAGTGTGTATATAAATATATAGATAACTTTGTGGCTTATGACTTTATAGCTTACCACACAGGACTCATTGTAGAAAATAGAACATAAAGGTGAATGCTAAAAGCTTTGGAACCAAAGACACTTAAATCAGAGCTCTAGATCCATTACTCATGACTGGTGTGAGCTTAACAAGTTACTTCCCTTCTCTGAGCTTGAGTTTCCTCATCTGTGATACGGGGCTATAATACCGTATTCACAGTGTTACTGAGCTGATCAAATGTAGATTCATCTATAACAATAACCACAAGACATCATACATATAGCATGTCCTCAAGAGGAGCCTTGATTATAATTCTCTCCTTCTCCTCCCCCTCCTCCTCCTCCTTCTTCTTCTTCATCTTTGTAGTCCCTGGCATCAAACATCTTTGCATGGCACGAAACAGGATCTCAGTAAATATGTCTTCAATTGAGTTGAGCTAGTTTTTCTGTAACCATCAGATCAAGGTAGAGTTTTATAGCTTGAGGTTCCTTGAACAATGGCCTGGGATCCTGCATGACTGAGAAGTTGCTGCTACACCAACCAGTCGAGCAGGAGATGTACAGGAGGAGAAAAGACCTGGGTTCCCAGATGTCCCAGCCATGACTTGCCTCCCTCATCCCAGTCTTGTGATTCCACTACAAAGCCGCCAGCATCACACAAACACTGTCTGTCTCACACACACAGTTATCATGTCAGAAGTGAGACACTCAGCATCAGAGTGACAGGGGCCTGTCACGAGGCTGAAATGTTTTCTGTCTGTTCAGGAGAAAGGTTTTACTGGAAGTGGGGAGGGGAGAAACATAGGCACCTGATGAAGCTTGGCAGCTGATTTCATTTCTTTGTCAGAAAGGATCTCACTCTTGTGTTAAGGATAGAGGAGCTTAGGGAGCTATGGAAGACAAGGAAGCATGGTGATCCCATCAGACACAACCCCCAGACTCACTGAGGTAGATGAGAACAGGAGCCAATGAGAAGCAGAGTAGCTCCAGTCAAAGTCCTCCTTGACCAATAACTCAGAAGATCCTGATTCTCCTGGTGAACACTTGTGATCTCTACCCTTGTCACTGACCCTGACCCATTGGCCAGAAAGTTGACAAAGCAAGGTATACCTCTGCTTGTAGCAAACATCTAGAATCTTCCTCTTTTCATTACTCCTCTATCATCATTTTATTTCAAGTCTTTTTGTCTTCTAACTCTGCTACTTGAGCCTTAGTTTGATTTTTCTAGCAGTAACACTTGGTACTTGACACTTGTCCATCATCGTGTGAAATTTGTCTCATACCCATTGCTCTAACACTCTCCACTCTAAGACATTGTAAGTCAGATATTTTAAGTAGGATGATTTTTCTGCCTTGTGTCCAGTACTTTAGCCAGAAGGGATGGACCAGGCCACACAGATAGCCTTCAGAAAAGTTGCTGGAAAATGGAGTAAATCTGAGCTTCTGCTCCTTCTTTGCAATGGATTTCCATTCATCTGGATGAATTAGCATGCAGCCCTCCTTGTCCAAAAGCCTTTTCAAGGAAATGGACTCAAAGACTATTCTGGAGACCCTACTATTTGGATTCATTGGTATGGGAACTACTTATGCTTCTTACCATAAAGCTTTTATACCAGCACCTCTTAGCAAAGATGCTTAGTATTTGGATGAAGCTACATGGGCCCAGATGTTTAGGCATAAAATCTGTCCATTGTTTTCCCATTTGTCCTTTTTCCTTGTGAACACAGTTTCCTCCTCAAAGAGTCCCAGAGAGATTAGCAATTAGACACCAAACCCTTACTCCCAAACACTCAGGAGATACTAGCTGGCTCTACAGCCCTCGGATTCATTTGACTGGTTAAGCAATTCAGAGAGACACGTGTTACGTGTACCTTTATCTAGCAGTTATTTCATTTGATCTGGCATTTTAGTTAGTTGTGTGTGCAGATAACCATGTTATCAAAGATAGACATTTACATATACAATTCATGTGGAAGCCAGGATTAAGAGATGACAATATTGAGAAAACCTTTTAGTTTCCAGGAACGTCAAAAGAATTTCTTCAACCAATAGATACTAATATTCTATTAGGGGCTAGGAACCGCATTAGATACCAGGAACATGAAAAAGGCAGAGCCTGTACCCCAAGAAGCCTCCGGCCCAATAGGCAAAAGGGCAAGTAAACAGACTGGCACACTATAAGTGCCACATTAGGTGCAAACACAGGGCATTGAGGAAGGTGTTCTGGCACCTGAGGGAGGGTAAGTCGGGAGGCAGATGGGCATCTCTGGGAGAAGGGTCATGTGCAAAGGCCATGAGTTGACACTGAATGTAGCATGGGCGATAGAAACTGTGTGGAGGTCCCCTTTTTTGGAGCGATGGATAGAATAGAGTATAAATAAGGAGTGCAGGATGGTGGTGGTGCAGTCTCTGGAGTAAGACCACCAGAGTGCAAACCTTGGCTCTGCTCCTTACTAGCTGGGGACCTTGTATAAATTTCCTATCATCTCCTAACCTCAACATCCTCATTTGTACAATGAGGATCAAAATAGTCTCTATCTCATAAGGCTGATGGAGGATTAAATTAGTTATTGCATATACCGTAGTGAGAATCTGTCTGGCACAGAATCAATGGTGACTAGAACAAAATGGTGGCTAGACTCAATGGACAGAGAAGAGGGGTTGGTTAGAAGCTTTTCGAGAGACGAGGTTGGCGTAGCTCAGATCCCAAGGGCTTTGTTAGTTGTGCAAAGAAATAGTACTTGAACTCTGACCACAGAAAGCTTGTCATTCAGAGTGGGGAGATGATTATAACAGAGTGACCTACATACTGCATTATGGAAAGAGAGTGGGTGGTGATGGGAAGCTCACAGAAAGGGTCCTAATCCAGTCTAGGGGCACTGAGAAGTCTTCTCAGAATGGATGAAATGAAGTCCTCACCCAGCTGGGGTATGAAGCAGGGTTTTTTGGGGGGCAGGGAGGCAGTGATGGGAGGGAAGCAGTGTTCAGGCAGATGGTTCAGACAGCAGCTATCTCCAGTAACAAATGCATGTTATAGATTAGAAGTTCTGGGAAGTGAAAAGAAAAAGGCCTCTGAGCCCTTTCAGCTTCAGAAAGCCTGTTTTTGCTCTCATCCCCGGGCCATGGAGGTACTGCTCTAAGTGCTTTCACATGCTTCTCACCTGGTCCTCAGTACCTCGAAAGGTGGCTACTGAAATGTCCCTTTTACAGAGAGGGCACTTTGAGGTCAGGTGATTTGCCCAAGATCAGAAAGGTAAGTGGTGGAGTTGACCTGTGAAACCAATGTCTATTGGACTCCAATGCCTGGATGCTTAACCGTTAATTTCAGATATTTAAACTTTAGGTAAAATGCTTCCCTGAGATTTTTTTTTTTCCCCAGAAGACAAATGAGTAAATGCTCCTGAAGAGAACCCAGGGGAGTCCATAAAACCAAGCATCCTTTCAAAGCTCAAGTCCAGTCAAGCAAGGCCAGGAGATGAAACTTTCCCCAGTGCACTAGAGTGCGTACATATAAATGTGTGCACATGTGTGGGTGTATGTGCACATGGACTATTAACAAAGTGATGTTCCCTTGGCTACGGTTGATTTTATTTGATAAATATACGTAGATTGGAGATGGGTTGGCAGACAGACAGACTTACATGAGGATGAACAAATTGGGGGTGAAGGGGAGGTGGATAAAGCCATCCCCACTGCCCCGGTGGTTGACTCTAATAAAACAGCTCTGTTGGAATAATGCGGTGCCTGAGAGATGGGGTGTAATATGGTTAAATGCTTTTACAGTTCCCCATTAAAGTAAGTGGATGGAAATTCATAAAATATTGATAGCATTTGAAATGTGTTCATTCACAGCTCTGCCCAGAATCTCAAGTGATGGAAGGGTAACTGGCCCAGGCAAAGACAGTATGACCCAACCACACAGCCCCTCAATGCCCAAGTATCTGGGAAGTTGTCTGCTCAACAAACCTGTAAGGGGAGCACTGAGCAAAGGGAAGGTGGAGAGGTAGGGGAGGCAGCACTCACCTTGCCCAGTTCCTCTGCCCAGCAAAGAAAACACAAAGAAAGTGTGTCCACCATGGCACGAGGAAAGATCTTGCACAGACTTACAAAGCCAACTCAGCAAAATCAATAGGTCTCCAGCTAGACTCTATTGTTGTAATGCTTCTTCCCCACTCCAACCGTGTACTATGAATGAGGGTTTGATCCCACTACCCACCCCCTGGCTACAGCTGGTTGTCCTGGGAGTGACCTGGCCAAATGAGGCCTATCACATTCTTTTTTTAACTAGAAAATCTGAAATGGTGCTCCAGGGAGCCAGTCTGTCTTTTTTGACAAAGCTGAGATGCCTGGTTATAAACACTTCTAATTCTGCTTCTTGTGACAGGGACAAGGTCTTCCAAGAGAACAAAGCATCTACAAAGAGAAAGCAGAAACAGGGATGAGAATATTGGTAATGTCCAGATCCTCGGTCTTATCATCCCATAGGAGCAACCAAAACACTGCCTTAGTTGAAAAAACAAAATCTCAGATTTTGCCTAAACATATTTGACTTCTGGAAAATGTCATCTTTTAACCCGTTTTACTTTATATCCTCCATCTATTACACAATATGAAACTAACAATTACATGTAACGTTTACTGGCTATTTTCCCACGCGTTAGTTACTCCACTACTTTATGAATTTTCTCATGGAATCCCTACAGTAATCCAGAACGTGACTCGTGTTGTCATTCCCATCTTACAGATGAATAAACTGAGACTCTTGAGTAGAGACACAGCTAATTTCACAGATTTATGAAGTGGCAGATCCAGAAGTCCAATAAGGATGAGTCCAATGCCAACTCTGTGGTCTTGGTTCTTTACTTCCTCCCTAAAAAGCTCCTGAAAATCTAGACTGATCATCCAGCATGGCATCTAACCACCGCCAGCTCTTGCCTCCCCCAGGCCATCACTCCATGTTCCCTGGACTCCCACCCGCAGGTATGTGGACTCCGTGTCCCATACTGTCTCTGTCCTCGGTTGAGTCCTCACCTGGACTTGGGCCTCTGAATGTCTCAGGTCCTAGTTTTTGTCCAAAAAAGTCTGTCCTCTGCTTTGTTAAGTGTCTTCTTTACTTCTTTTTGTCAAATGCTGCTTTGATCATGCTACTCCTTCACTAGAAAACCGTAAGTGAAAACACATTTTACGCCAGACCAAGGTCAAGTTCCTTCATTCAGTATTTTTCACGGTCTGACCCCAACCTACCTCTCAAGACTAATTTCCAGCCAGTCTCCATGATACTCCAATATCTCCGTCTACACCGAGAGAAGTTCTAATCCCTAACGTGCATCTCTCCTGCTGCTCCTCTTGTCTTTTTCTTTTTCTCTTTCTCTGGCAGACCTGAGCTTTCCACAGGAGCACATGGTTTCCGAGGGGCAGGTGGATCTGGAGTTGACGTCCAGGTATCCTGATTTCTAATATCTACTCCCTGTGATTTATTCCTTTAGTATTTTCCCCCCAAATCTTCACTGAGAGCTTTGAGCTGTTTGATTTCACAAATTCCGTGCTTCTGTCTTTGGGGATGAAGGCATCGAAGATTTTTGTTCACATACAGCACCTGAGAGGACAAATGTTAGCATTTGTCATTTAACCTGTGAGATCATTCTTTTTCATATACTGGTACCTTTAAAGATTTTAAGATGATGTGACATAGGATAATACACACATTTTAACACATAGTGGAGAAATGTCTGGAGTCAGCAGCAATTTCTAGAAATACAGACATTTATGAAATGTGGTAAGAAGGGCTCAGGGAACTCTATGTGAAAGTTATGATGAGCTTATTTGAAAGGAGAAAAAAAATGAATGGAGGGTGTATTGGCATCTTTGTCTTTTGGCCACTTGCTCCACAGAAAAGATAATGACCAGGTTCCACCGTTCTCTCCAGTTTCTATCAGTGTAAAAGTCGCCTTCACACGGATTTGAAAGCTGATAACCCATTGTCTCTGCCGCTTTGCCAGGACAGAGAGCTCACTGTGCATGCAGCCCACGCTGAGCAGCAAGGGAGAGCACTGGACAGCGCTGGGAGGCCCTGGGCACCCCGAGCCAAAATCCACTTCCCAGCAGCTCCAACCCTAGATCTGCTTCTGCCTCCGCGACCCCCTGAATGAGGTCACGTTTTCTTCCATGCTGCTGCAATTTTTTTTTTTTTTTTTGAGACATCTGAACAGGGCTTCTGGGCGATGACATTTGAACCATGGGCCTTTCTCATTCTTCGTGGGCACCTTTGCTGTCAGTTTTTCTCCCCCAGGAACTAACTTCCCAACGTGGAAGCAGGTCTTCCTTGGATTGATGGCCATTAAAGGGAAGTAAATGTGCTCACATACAAGATCTTGGGCAGGATACTTCCCGGGAATCTGTGGCCTCTTAGAGGCCAATGGGGAAGTGCTTCATTTTTTTTGAGATTAAATTGGGTTTTACTAATGGAGCGAGAGTGGAAACCAATGGAGGTGATGGGAGTTTCAATCAAAATCATGATAGATTCACCCATTGGCTTTAGCCCCAAGTGTCCTGCGGCTGGTATCATAACCAGACCCCCAGCCGAGTTAGTCAGGAGGTGCTTGTGAACCTAATGCAAATATAATTAAATCCTCTTTCATCAGCTGTTTGCTTGGAAGGCTCTCCTAAAGCAAACTTCTCGGAGGTTTCACTGAACTGTGTCCCTTTGCCGAGGTGATCTTGAGTAGGTCATGGACCCTCTGAGCCTGTTTCTTCTTTTGTAAAATGGCAGTGATGACATTTGCCCCGCTTACCAGCAAGGGTATCCCTGCTTTCTGGACATGCTTTCGGCTCTTTTTCATCTGATCAACCCCTGCTTTACCCTCTGCAACGTGTCTAAGACATCACTTCCGTACAACAGTGCTCCCAGATTTCCTGATCCCCCCAAGCTAGAGTAGGTTCCCATTGAAATGCCCCCATGGCTTGCCAGGTTTCCGTACCTTTTCATAGAACTCCTAGTACCTGGAACTGTGTGCTTAATTCTAAATTCCCTTCAGGACCATAACATCAATGAAAGGAAGAAGGAAGCCTGTCTTGTCTCCTGCCTTGGCCAGTGCCATTCTTGGTGTCTGGTACCCAGCAAGTGACACACCCTTTAAAAACTGGTCAAAGTGAGTAAGCTTTGGGGCATCTGGGTGCCTCAGTCAATTAAGCATCTGACTCAGGTCATGATCTTGGGGTCCTGGGATCCAGCTCTGCGACGGGCTCTGCATTCAGCAGAGAGTCTGCTTATCTGTCTCCCTCTACTCCTTCCTCCATTTGCACTCTCTCTCTAAAAATAAATAAATCTTTTTTTAAAAAAAAGCTTTAAAACTGATAAAAGTACAAAAATGCAAATCTGTGGGAACATGATATTCATCTGTAAACACACATTTAAGTGTGATGAATACTTTCAGTGAAATTTTTACTGTAAGAAAGATTATCTCTATATCTTGATGCTGCTGCTGCTGCTGATGATGATAAACAATAGCCTCCATCTAGCTTTGAAGCCAAGCTGGTCTGTTAAAGCCAGAGATCTCAATGGTGGCATTTAGGGGTCCCTCTGATTTTAAGGGTGAAGGATCCTCAAAGGAAACTATACCTCAATATCATACACAGCTGATTTTAGTCAAAGTATTCTGAATGGTGGAAGGGGCAGGTGGCAGCATGATTTGTTTCTTCCCGACCCAACTAAGCTAGTTGGCTCCCCGACTGAATGTCACTTGTCCATCAAACTCTTTAGCCACCTCTCTTCCTCAGTATCCGTCACAGAGATGAGTGCTAATCCTTCCTGCACCAGCTGATTGCAGGTGCAATGGCACCTGGGAGCCTCAGGCTGTCATCCCAGGCCCACTTTTCAAGGACATCAGGCATGAGATACCTAAGGTCTGATTCCCCTCACACTGGTTCCCAAGTATTACCACTTATGTCCTTGACCACTGGCTATTTTTTGTGTATTGCGTATTTATTTTTATTGAGGTAAAATTCATATCTCATACAATTGACCGTTTCAAAGTGTACAATAGAGTGGTATTTAGAAAATTCACAGTGTTGTGCGACAAGCAGCTCTCTCTAGATTTAAAGAGTTTTCATCATCCCACCACATCCCATATCCCAGTTTTCATCATATCCACCATATCCATCAAAACACCATATACCCTCCCTTTCCTCCTTTTTCCCTCCCTCTCTCTCTCCTTTCTTCATGGATCACAGCAAGTGATCATTCCTTCTTCTCTGCCCCTTTACCTGGCAACTTCTCATCTGCTTCCTGTCCATGGATTCACCCCATTACGGATGTATCTTACAAAAGAAACCATGTAGTAGATAACGTTTCATGTCTGGCTTCTTTGACTCAGCTTAATTTTTTTTTCAAGTTCGTCTGCATGAATCAGGACTCAGTTCCTTTTTCTAGCTGAATAATATTCCACTGGGTGGGTATATACCACATTGCGTTTATCCATTCAACTGTTGATGAGAACTTGAGTCATTTCCACCTTTTGGCTATTATGGTAATGTTTCTATAAACATTCATGAATAAGTAAGTTTCTGCATGGATATATAGGATGGCTAAGTCATATATGGCATTTAACTTTTGGGAAAACTGCCAGATTGTTTTCTACTACACATCCCTACCAACAACTTTTATCGGACTGTCCTTGTCCTTGTTTATCGGACTAGACCTTGTCCTACTTGCCACTGTGACCTCAGGAGCTTGCATCTCATAGGTATAATAATGAGCCAGAGACTTTTTATAACCTTAATGGAAGGCACTAAAGAGAGAACAACCTTTTTGGAGAGAATAAGTATGAATTTTGATGTGTCAGAATTATAAGGGGGGGTATGGAGACATAAGAAGGGTGATGTTCTATTCTCTATCATATAGGAAGTTGAATTGCAGGCTCTGGGGACAACAGAAAGGAGTAGAGGAAGAAAGATAGAAGGAGGGGGGAAAGGGAATCTAGAAAATGAGCAGAAAGCTGAGAAATGTGTACTGGCTCATGTGGCTCCTTCCAGGCTTGGCCGCCCGCAGCATGCCTGTAAAATAGTGTCCTCTCACGTAGTAGGAATAAGTCGCTTCACCATGATGGTTCTGGTGGTTGCTAATTCTGAAGAAGGGCTTACATTTTATACTAGGCATGAAGCAGCGTGCAATGGGAGCAAGATTCATGGAGTTTCTAAGAGGCAGAGGCACCGACAAAGATTAGCACCTTCTCCCTGCCCCACCTCACTTACTCCCACCTTGAATCAGTAGAAATCTGCAGAGGACTGCAGCCTTACGTCAACCACAGGATTCTCTTGGGTGGCAAGAGGCAGGGAGTCTTCAAGGGGCTATCTGGGGTTACAGAAGTATAATCAATAGATACGGGGACACTGATCCTATTGCTAGGCAGATGATAAGTATCAGTACTAATTTTGAATTCATGGAGTCAACCTTCATATGCTAGCACTTGATCGGAAAATGATCAGCAGGCCAAGCCCAGGCACTCCTCCAACACACTCCAGCAACACACAGGACACTTTGCAGGAGCGGTGTGTGTGGCGAGAGGCTTTCTCCCGGAGAGCTCACAGTAGGGCGGGGAATAGGAGACTCAGATGGGAAGAACTGACCCTAGGTCCTGAAGTGAAACGACAGAGCACTGGATGCCGTCCACCTGAGGAAGACAAATGGATTGTTAGAGGAAAGAAAGGCAATGCCATGGGGAGGGAGGGAGGGAGGGAGGGAAGGAAGGAAGGAAGGAATGAAGGAAGGAAGGAAGGAAGGAAAAAGGGAGGGAGGGAAGGAAGGAGGAAGGAAGGAAGGAAGGAAGGAAGGAAGGAAGGAAGGAAGGAAGGAAGGAAGGGGAAAGGGAGGGAGGGAAGGAAGGAGGGAAGGAAGAAAGGGAGGGAGGGAGGGAGGAAGGGAAGGAAGAAAGGGAGGGAGGGAGGGAAGAAGAGGAAGGAAGGAAGGAAGGAAGGAAGGAAGGAAGGAAGGAAGGAAGAGAGGGAGGGAGGGAGGGAGGGAGGGAGGGAGGAGGGAGGGAGGAAGGAAGGAAGGAAGGAAGGAAGGAAGGAAGGAAGGGAGGAGGGAGGGAGGGAGGGAGGAAGGAAGGAAGGAAGGAAGGAAGGAAGGAAGGAAGGAAGGGAGGGAGGGAGGGAGGGAGGAGGGAGGAAGGGAGGGAGGGAGGGAGGAAAGATGGAAAGAAACAAGAAGCGGAAGCGGAGGTCTATGGTGATCAAGGACAACTCTGAAGAGCCAGCAGAAGGAAGAATAATGTAGGTATAGACGCTAATAGGATTTGCAGTCAGGTGATCATAAATTCAAATACCAGCTTTTCCAGATATTAATGACATGTGTCCTGGGATCATTTATTTTCTCTCTCAAAGCCACGGTTTCCTTATAAGCAAATGGGAATATTACCTATCTTGTAAGATTGTCATTAGGATTAATTTGGATAATGAATGCAAATGTTGGCACAGGCTAAGGAAATATCCTCTGATATTTCTTATTTCACTAAGTGTATTCAACATGTGTAAGGTGTTGGATTTTGTTAAATGGCTCATCCATCTATAAACATGTCATATGATTTTTTTCTTCTTAGTTCTATTAATATGATGGATAATATTAATAGATTTCTTAATATTGAACCACACTCTGTTCTGGAAATAAAACCCGCTTGGTGGTAATATATGTCTTTTTAATATGCTGATGTTAATCTTTTTTGCATTGATACTCATAAGTAATGTTGATTTGTACTTTTATTTTTTGGAGCAAACTTTGCTAAGGAAGTTGAAACAAACGTGATGCTCATCTTATAAAATGAATTTGGAAGCGTGCTTTCTGTTTCCATACTTTGCAATAATTTAAGGAACATTGACATAATCTTATTTTAAAGATTTTGTAGAATTCAAATGTGAATTTGATTTTGTGTGAGGACCTTTGTAACAACTTTCACTAAATTTTTCAAAGACAGTAGTTGGTTTGTTTGCAGTTTTCTGAATTTTGGCAAGTTGTAGTTTTCTATAAAAAGGATCAATTTCATCTGACTCTCAGGTATATTCCCCGCAATCATACAAAGTCATCTCTTGAGATGTTTTTTCTTTTCATAGTTTTTTCCCCCTTGTTATTCCTAACTTTATGTATGAATGTTTTCTTCCACCAGTGCCTCAGTTAGGTTTTCTAGTAGCTTTACTGATATATTTTTTTTAAGTACCAAATTTTGGACTTACTTACTAAATTAACTTTTCTACTTCATTAATCCCCTACTCTCATCTTAATTCCTTCCTCTACTCTTTTTAGTTTTCCTTGTTTTAGTTTTTCTAACTTTACTGAGTTGGGTATTTTGTTTATTGATTTTATCTTTTTAATTTATTTGACATTGGTATTTCATGTTTTGATTTTTTTCTCTGACAAATGCTTTAGTTTTATTCTATAGATTTTGCATGCTATATTTTCAATAGTAGTATCATTTTCAAATAATTCTATAATTTTATTTCACTTTCCCCAGGTTTTTAGTCAAGCATTTAAAAAAAATACTTGAGAGAGAAAACCTTAAAAAAAATTTTCTATTATTTCTACTTTTCCTGAATATCATCGTAAATTTCTACTATTTCTATTCTTTGAAACTTATAAAGAAGTATGTGTGCGTCCTAAAATATAGACAATTGCATGAATATTCTATATGCCCTTGAAAATAATTTATGGTATGAATTACTAAGATTCAGATATCTATTTTATTCACTGTGTCGGTTAGGTCTCCTAAATTGTATCAAACTTGGCCTACTTCACAAATTTTGGATTGTGCTAGGTATGTTAGATACTGCTAAGAATTTATATTCTTTCTTATTTCTAGAGTTTTTACTTTATGTTTTTGCTGTGGTTTTGGATGCTTTAGTATTAATAACAGCTCTATATTGTGCTTTACAGTATATAACATTATAAATATCTTTCTGTGACTCTTTTAAATGGCATCGGTCTACGTTTACAGTGACTAACATCTAGGTTTGCTCACACATTTCCCAGGATGAGAATTTTGGTGCTAAAAACAAGAAAATCCCAGGCAAAGTGGACAGGTTGGTCCCTCTATTGAAATTCTACCCTTTCTGATATATAGACTGGGAACCTTGAATTATTTTACTTATTTTTTTGTAAAGCTTTATTGAGACATAATTTATATTTGGTTACATATTAGTTGCCTAGAACTGGGGGATTTGAGGGAAGTGAAGACCATTTGCTAGCGGGTATGGGTTTCTTTTTGGGATGATGGAAATGTCCTCTGATTTATTTTTGTTTCCATTTGCCGGGTATATATATATTCCCATCCTTTTATTTTATTTTTAACCTGTTTCTATCTCATAGTTTCAAGGTCTAAATCTCTTATTTATAGCACTCTGTAGAATTTGTTTTTTAGAGAATCTAAATTTTTTAAAGAGGTGAATTAAGCACATGATACTTATAGACAGGATTGTTATATTTGCCTTATGCTCTATCATGTTTTATGCTATATTTATAAATATACTATTTTTATACAAATTGTCTTTTATGATTTGTCCTATTTTGTTCATTTCTATATTTTTACACTTTTAAGGGGGAGGATGGAGTGCTTAAAAAAAGTTTGTAAGTTAGTTCAAACTGCCTCCTTTATATCAATACTTTTATATTTAGGACAATTGATGATCAGTTTACTACTCGGAATAATATTAAAATTTGCTAGTAATCTCTTCCTCATCACCTTCTATCCCTGGAATTGATTTGAAACAATATCCTTTTATTCCTAGGTAATAACTGTAAAGTGATCATGAGCTTAATCTACTTTTTACATGCTTTTCCCCTTTTTAAAACTTAATGCTGTGTTCCTACCCTTTCAGAGCATACAGCTGTTAGGGCCAATACCTTCCCCCCCGTAAGCATCATTTACCCTTTGTTCTACAGGTAACTGTATATTTAGTGCTCACCACCAGGCCTTATGTCACTGTCGCTCCAGTCAATTTCATTCTTTGGTAGTTTACTCAGGGAAGACTCCTGGGAACAATATTTCCTGCGTTCTTGCTTATTGATAGCAGTTTGTCTGCAGTTTTTATACTTGAAAGTTAGTTCAGCTGGATTAATAATATATGGCTCATATTTTCTTTCCTTGAGTATCTTAAATATGTCATTCCATTGTCTCCTGTTATAAAGTGTCGCTGTCAAGAAATCTGATAGCCATCAAATTTTCTTTCCTTCTCAAGTGACTTAGTCCTTTTGCCTGGGAGCTCCAAGCATTTTTTAGAACGTTTCAGTATTGGTCATTCTGGATCATTTTTCTTGATTACATGGTGCTCCTTTCTAGTATGTGCTTTCAGATCCTTTATTTTTTTTTTTAAAGCAAAGTTGTTTTAAACGGTTTTGCTGTTGGTGTTTGGTGTTTGTTTTTCAGCCCGAAATTAGTCATTTATTAACTGACCAGCTTACAAAAATGATCATGGTGGCTATCTCAGTTCGTCCTTCTAGTCAGCCTAGCCATCCGGTCTTCCCTGCTGGCCAGCGTCTCCACCTTCTACAAACGGGTGGTCTTTCTCTTCATTCCCCCTGCGGAGAAGATCATTTGGAGGCCCACAGGAAGGTGTCTGCTTCTTTGAAAGGTTTTCCTACAGTAGGTCTCATGAATCAGGTCCTCCACGCAGTCGATGCCATGTGTACCAACAGATCGAGCAGCCAACGTGGTGTCTATCCGGGCAATTCGCTTCTTGTTGATTTTGCCATAACCACCGTGACAGCTCAACTCATTTACCGACTCCAGGTTCCCTCACGCTCTCTGTGGTCCACAAGCCTTGTGGACCATGTTAACTGAAGCTTCGTTGAGCTTAACGACGGTGCCACTGAAGATCTGGCAAAGGCGAAAACGCTGCAACAGTTTTCCAACCTTTGGGCTGGCACCACCGCTACCTCCGATCCCGATGACAAATGCCAACGTGGGTTCCGCACGGTCGCAGAAGCTGCCAGCTTTCCTTGCCTTTCTGCTCCTCCTGGCTCCATTCTGAACACCCGCCTGTATTCCTCGGGTAATGCTTAGTGTTTTAATACATAAGCTTCCTCCTTCCTTCTCAAGCATCTTTTGGGCAGGCTTCTTTCTCACAGGCTTGATCTTCAACTTTGCAAAATTCCTTTGCTTTTTCCTAAGGGTTTCTGGCACAGCAGGAACCTTCTTTGTCTTCCCTTCACTCTCCATGGTTCCAGCCTGAAAAGAGCTGTTTGTTTGGTTGGTTGGTTTTTATGATTTCTGTTCCATTGCTTGGTTTTCTTCTTTTGTGAACGCTTACGTATTATATACCTATTTTCTATTACTGTCACTTTTTTTTTTTTTTCAAATCTTATTTCTTTTCTCTTAAATGTCTTTCATTTGTTTTGGTGGTTTAAAATTTTACTCCTTTTAACCTTTATTTTTTAGGATATTTTCTGCTGTCTTCATTCACTCTTGTGTTCTTTCCTGTTTAATATTTATTTCTGAAATGAGTGGGGTTTTTTATCTTCTAATTCTTTTGGAGTTCTATAACTTTATTACTAAGTGTTTCTGTTACAGATTTATGTTTTCTTTCATTTCCCCATTATTACCTTAATTTCTTTTAGTACATTTTGGAATTTTAGCCTACAGTTGTCATCTGTCTGGAGTATGTTTTTATGGTACACTTTCATTGCCAATAAATTGCCAATAGAGATTATCCTCTCCAGTCTCCTTTTTCTTCACTAATAAATTTGTATGGGACTCAAACTTGATCCTTCCCTGTTGCCTATTCTTATGTGAAATTAGTTTTCCCTAACTTTTGGGAGGAATAAGTGGGTCAGGACAGATTTTTCTGGCTTCATGGTTCTACTGCACTCTTTTCTTTTTCCTTCTTCTTCACACTAGGACCCATACTTTCTGAGAGCTCCTCACTTCTCCCCCACTTCTATCTGGTCTTCTCTTGCTTGTGTCTTGGCATCTCTGTCCAGAGACCTGCGCTTGGAGGGCCTCTCTAACTGCCATGAACCCGCTGCCATCCACCCCCATAATATGCATGTGCAGCTGCGATGCCCTTCTGTCCAAATATATTTGTTTTCTCAGATGATATCCAAACTCTTGCTTCCCCTCTGGGATCAGGTGCCCTAATTAAAGGAAAAGTGGGGAAAGTGGTTGTGAATAGCACTCACCTATGGTCCCAACATGGAGAGTCCACGTTTTCTTTCGTTCTGTGTTCTTGTAGAACTAGGGGTTCCCTTCAAGATGCTTGCTCTCTCTTCCCCATTAGCTGGCCAGAGCATCCTGTGAAATATATTCTTCAACTGGTACCAATTTAGTTGGCGTTTAGCTGGACTGAGCAGGGGGTAAAGCATGCTATCAATAGCTCTCATTGCAACCTTGATATTGTAACCAGATGGTTGTGGGATCATGGGGTGCCAGGAGACACAGACAACCAGTCTCAGGACCCTTATTTGGGACTACAATCCTGAGACTCAGAGCCACTTCCCTGGTTGCAAGGCTCACTAACTTGTATAAAGAACAAGGTCGATGTGCCATGGTTGAAGATTAAAACAAAATCACGTGAGTGTGTGTGTGTGTGAGAGAGAGAGAGAGAGAGAGAGGGCACGTGTGCTGGGGATGGGGTAGTGAGGGGTGGGCACGTTTACACGGGCATTTCTGACCACTATAACGAACATCGTATGCAGTGATGTGAGCCAGAACTGAAGCGTGGAGCAGAATGTCCTAATCAAGGAAGAGGAGCATTTATTAAGACACATCCAACTATGTCTGTAATTAAATCCTCCCAACAATTCATTATCATCCCCTTTGTGCAAAGGACTAAAATGAGGGTCAGAGAAATTAGATAATCTGCCCAAGGTTATACAACTAATAAGATCTCTTTGTCTCTTAAATTCATGCTCTGTCCACTTTCAGGCGCTGCTTCCAGAGACCTCCCTTCCCCCCTTTTGCCGGCAGCTTTGCATTTCAATAAGGGACCTGGGTTGAGGGTGAAGGCTAGCAAACATTGACACTGGCTCCCTGGCAATCCTCTCCCTCACCAGAGTCCACCATGCTCCTCTTCTCAGCCTTGAGAGATCCAACACTAGCCACCCGGGCCCAGGCCGCCCAGTTGGAAGAGGCAAGCAGGAGGCCAGCGGGCCCTTGCTCTCTGGCCAGCCTCCCCAGGCTAGTTCCTGTCTGTCCTAATGCTGGGACCAGGCCCTCCCTTCTCCCCCGCCAGCCTTGCTGCCGAGGATAGCAGCACAGCTGGAAAAATAGATAGGTCTTTCTAACCCTCTCATGCGTGTGCCGTGGGGCCAGGTAGCTCTATAAATATGGTAATGGCTTCTCAAGCATGCCCAGACTGGAAATGAGACTGTGAGCCTGGAGAAAGGCTGTTCCCACCGATAACTGCGGGGGCAGCCTTGCTGGAGGAGACAGTGCCTCTGGGCTTCAGGGTCAAATTAACTCCCCCCGCACCCCTTGAGCAGATCCCCTCTCCTCCTGTCCCCTCCCAACCCATTAATCGCCTGTACCCACCTGTTCCCCGATTATACCGATGACACGCACAGAGGAAAGCAGGCAAGCAGAGGCTCATGTTTTGTCTATTACCAGAAGGCCCAGACTTGTGATAAAAAAAAAAAAAAAAAAGGCTACACCAGCAACAACACAGCTACATTGATGTGTACAATGGGGAACCAGCTTGACACTTCCCCGTCGCGGCCCTGCTGAGAAAGACAGCTAGTGAGGAGCCAAACGGCTGCTCAGCCTCAAGAGCCATGTGCCCGAAGGTGCTGGGCCTGTACCCGGTCTCCCCCGGGCTCCGCCTTCAGGGCAGAGTGGACAGTGACCCCCGCCCCGCCCCGCCCTGTGGAATAGAGTCTAAGGAAGATGACCGCTGGGATTCCAGAGTAGCCTCAGACAAAGCCCTCAACATCATCCTAGACCCTTCCTTTTCTGTCAGATGAAAATGATCCTTCCTTATTCCCAGTTGTCAGATGATTTTGAAGTCTTAGGTGGTGGCTCTGCTTCCTTCATCCTCACCCTGCTCTTTCTTGCTCACCTGACCACCCCCTTCTTTCAAACAGCAGCTAGACACCCCGGCTTGCTCTGCTTGGGCAAAGGGCTAGTACTGCAGAAGAAAAAAGGCTTTTGAGTATCAGAAGTCTAGAACCAGAAGGTACCCAAGGGTGGGGGATTTCTGCTGGGTTTGTTAGCCTTTGTGGTGACATGTGACACCTATAGATACCACAGAACGGTTTTTTACGTGCATAAGCCATATTGCAAATAATTTTACAGCATGAAATCGTCAAGTCTTCCACAACTACAAAATGAATGGGGTTCTAAGTATTTATTTAACTCACTAGCAACTCAAGAAATCAGGAAAGTGTTACAAACCAGTTCAAAGGGCAAATCAAAGAGCAGAAGCATCTGTAGGCCATTGGAAATGCTGCATGAATGTATTAATATGTGCAAAGCTCGCTTGTAGCTGGGGTGCTTGGGAAAGGTCGGAGAGGGATCTTCTGTACCTCTACAGGACACATTTCACCTCTCCAGACAAGAGGTATTTCCATTGGTCTGTTTGGTCAATCTTCAGAGTCATAAAATAGCCCAAAGGCAAGGAAAGGTGAAGACTACTATGGAATCAGGTAACCAGAGGAGGCGTTAGAGATTGTCTCACATTCTATAGGAGCCTAGTACTCATTTTGCACCATTTCAAAGTTGTGGGGTTTTTTTTTTTAGGATTTATTTATTTACTTTTTGAGAGAGAGAGAGAAAGTACATGTGCACACAAAGAGGGGCAGAGGCAGAGAGAAAGAGAGAGAGAGAGAGAGAGAAGCAGCAAACTCCCCACTGAGCATGGAGCCTGATGCAGGGCTCTATCGCAGGACCTGGAGAACAAGACTTGAGTTGAAATCAAAAGTAGGACGTTTGAGCACTGGGTATTATATGCAACTGATGAGTTATTGAAAACTACATCTAAATCTAATGATATACTGCATGTTGGCTAATTGAATTTAAATAAATAAAAAAAAAGAGTGGGACATTTAACAGACTGAGCCACCCAGGGGCCCCAAAGTTTTGTGTTTTTAATAATTCTTCCTGGAAAATGAAATATATATAAACACAGAGGAAGCCAATTATATGAAATACACTCATTAAAAGTTTAAAATTTTGTGGTATAGGAATATATGTGTACCTTGTTGACATATCAATAAGATATTGTAATGATTGCTATAATTTGGAAGAAGTCATATATATATATATGTCAATAATATTTCAGGATATCTGCAATGACTCTAATATGATATTAAAATATCTATTATTTCTGTATTTTACAAAGCCACAGACACTGCTCAAACCAGTGTGATTTGTTGCTTAGATTTGTAAGGAAAGGAAATGATACACTCTAGTCAGAAGTTAGTAAAAATAAAGATGCATCCCCCACTGCCCCCCAACCTAAGTTCACAGACCTTTAGAATTCTATTATGTTTCATATTCAGAATCTTTGAGTTGGACTTAAAAAAAGAATCCTCCCTCACCGCTGATGTTGAGATCAAGAATGAATCAAACTGAAGAGGAAAGATAAAAAGTGAAGCAAATTAAGCATGTTAGACATTATTGACGTGTGTGAGGAAGGTGCCCTCGGCTCTGTCTGCCCCAGGGTGACCGAGAAATTAAGAGAAACCCAGTGTAGGTCTAGGGCCTCTGAGGCCTACAAGAGCCCAGGATGTGGGCAGACAGGGCCGAGAGATGCTCCTAGAGTGCCCCAAAGACAAGGCAGTGCATGCGGAGCAGCGGCACCCATGAGGTCTCCACGGGGACAGATCTGTGCTGGAGACGGTGGGAGGATTCAGCAAGTTCCCAATAAGCTGCCGGGGCCAGGAGAGGAGCAATGAGGACCTGACAGTCCACACCCAGGATGCCTAAGCCCTGGGTATGTCCAGGGACTTAGGCCCCACCCCTCAGAAGGGGAGAATTTACCTACATCCCCGGTAATAAACACTCACCGCATAGTAGAAGGATGACTTAAAACAGAAATTACTTTCAGTTACAGGCGGAGAAAAAGAAGTCCTAGATCTTGCACACGAGCCCACTCAACTCTGTGGACCAAACATGCCTCTTATTTATTCCACGTGAGAAAACCTCGCAAGTGTATCTTTTTCTCCATCCCAAGGCCACTCCCCTGATTCAAAGTCCTTACCCTGGGAGTCAAGGTCCTTCCTCTGAAGGCCCCACCTGATCTTCTAATTTCGTACCCTCCCTCCCAGCATGCCCCCATACTGCCAGCCACTGCTTCTCAAGCACTCCGCCCTTTTCCCCTGCCATGGCTTGACCAGGGTCTTGGTTCTGCCTGGAAGTTCTCCCCAAACTTCTTGGGATCCTGCAAACTCTTCCCCGAGGCTTTGCTTTGTCCCAGAATGTGCTTTATGCCTCAACCTGCCTTCCCACCTACTGAATCCTGTTTATCCTTCCTGACCACACCCTCCAGCATAGACTCCTTTCTGATGACTTCCGGAACCCCTTCTCCCCCAAGGTATTTGTCTCATTGTGTTTTATAACAAATAATATATATTTGGTCTGGGCCACAGAGACCAGGAACTTCCTAAGGGATGAGAGCAGGAAGAGTGTCTTTTGTTATGTTAATAGAGCGACATCAGGAAAGCACCTACAGATGGGGGTGGTTAGCACTGGAACCTACCAAGTGATTAGGGGGTTGGAATTTCCCTCCCACCCACCCCCAACCTCCACTCCCCCCATTGCCAGAAAAGCCACAAGAAGCTAGACAGACTTACAGGTTTCAGAAGGGGTGTGGCCTTACGGATACCTTGATTTCGGATTTTAGCCTCCAAAATGATGACAGGAAAAATGTCTGTTGTTTCTAGCCCCGCAGATGGTAGCACTTTGTTATGGCAGCCCTAGCAGACTAACACAGAGGCTTCCTAGAGCAAGTGACATTTGAATACATTTTGTATTTCCAACCAGAAACATGGGATTTATTGGCTCAACAGATGTGGGCCAGAAGGACTTTTTTCTTTACTTTGTCTAGTATTTACAAGCCTGCATATTTCACCTAGGCATTTCTGATGCCCAGCTTACCTTTGTTAAAAAAAAACAAAAATTCAACCAAGTAAATGTGAAGATCTAATTGGCTTTATTAAGCGAGTCATGAATTAGGTAGCATCACATACAGCACGTAGAGGGATGCTCTGGGGAGTTGTACAAAATGGAAGGCTTCAAAAGATGCTTGAGTGGGTCAAGGAAATTATCAGCAAAAGAACAAAAAGTGGGGGGGATGGTTTCAGGCCAGGGCATCTTTCTTTTGGGGGACAGGGAATGACAAGGTGTTCATCACCCAGATGACCTCACTAGTGCTGATCTGGAAAATTGGGGTTGGCTGTTGAAAGGTCACATTCCTGGGATAGGTTTAACACTGTAATTAAGTCTTGATTTGCTCTCATGGGGGGCAAATGACTTCATTTCAGGCTTGTCGGTTCTTCTGGAACACCTTAAAAGATGAAATGGCCATACACCACCATGGGCTCGGGCTAAGTCGAGGTGTAAGGAATGTGTTTTCCCAAGTTGTCCCGCTGCCTAGCACTCACATGCCAGGTCCTCATCACTCTTTACTTTCTCTACCTGGTGTCGATGGCATAATAAATTCATGAATAGGTTCTAAGATATTAGCCAAAAAAAGAGTTCCGACAAGAAGTCTCTGCAAATCTCCCCTGGAGCCCCAGTGAATGGCACTGATTGTCACCTGCCCTCCAGAGCCCTGGCCACTTGCCTGTGTCAGTAGCAATGGGGGTATGAAAACTCTCCCTCTATCTTTAATTAAATCACCACTCTGCAGACATTCCCTTGGTCTGAACTTATTACCATACCTGGATCTTTTACCCTTGCTGCTGAATTCCGATGTGATGGATCTCAAGTCCCCCACGCGTTCCACAATTTGCTCTTTAAGTGAAAACGTTTACATTTTGATTGCCTAATGTGTTTCTATCATTTTCCATCCAGCAGGATGTCAGGGCCCTGTACAGTACTCAGTAAAGTAAACCAGTCTAGACTGCGAGTCCTTCATCAAGACAAAGCTCAGGTCAAACCCAATGCATCCCGGGCAGTAGGATGTGAATATTCAGCATCACATGAACGTCCTCACTCACCAGGGGAACCAAGTCAGAAAGATCTGGATCTGAGTTTCGGCTTCACTACATATTAGCCATTTGGGCAAATTACTTGACCTCCCTAAACTTACGTATACTATGAACGTAAATATCATCCGTCATGAAGGATGCTAATGGCGATTAAAAGAGATAAGCCCGTGTACAGCGTTTCGCACAATGCCTGGATGTAACGAACACACTTTAAAGTCGGCTGCTGTTGTAACTGTGATTGTTAACAATTTCTCTGCTGTTTTTATTGTTCCTCCATCATGATGCTCCAAACAGGGCTCCAAATCTTCAATTAAATCAAATATGGGATCACCTCATTACAAAATTTAAGAAAAAATTAGAGTAAGGCTACAATGGAGAAGGGGGAAATTGCCTATCATGTTATATCTGAATTTGTGTCATCGTGATACGTGTTTTTTATATGGTTTCTCTGCAGTGCATTTACTCTGTGGAAAAACTAAGCCTGTTTGACACCAGCTGGCAGATCAAATATCACAGAAGAGCCCTCCCTGGCCAGGGGGCATTTGGAGAAGCCCGGAGCTGTGTGCATGGAGCTATGAGCAATGAGTTTAGCCAAAGATCATAAAGAAGGACCACGCTGGAGGGAGGATACAAGACAATGTGATAGACAGACTTCATTTGGGATGTCACCTTAGGCTGATGGAGATGTAAAGGGATGGGACCTCTGAATAATAATAATCATATTGACAGATACTCTCCCCCTGGGAATCTGGGCAGTCTATGTTCTCAGTAAGTTGGAAAGCACTGTTTTTCTCACTTTCTTCTACAGTTGAAACTTTTTTTTTTTAAAGATTTTATTTATTCACTCATGAGAGACACAGAGAGATAGAGAGAGAGGCAGAGACACAGGCAGAGGGAGAAGCAGGCTCCGTGCAGGGAGCCCAATGTGGGACTCGATCCTGGGTCTCCAGGATCACACGCCCTGGACTGAAGGTGACGCCAGACTGCTGAGCCACCCGGGCTGCCCTACAGTTGAAACTTTCCACCAGAAGACCCCACGCACTCCATCAATGCGAAAGATGAGGCCCTATTAATGCCTTGAAGAGTCTTAAATATGAACAGACCAAAACTGATGCAGGGTAGAGTCGTCTGTCTTGCATCCACTACGAACCACATAATCTGCCTCAGGAACAGTTTATTTCATGTCATTCCTCTGATCAACCAGCTTCAAGGGTTCCCTGTAACTGAAAGAGCAACGTCTAAATTCCTAAGGTGTCTGCTTGCTCCCCAGGGGAAGACAAGTGTATAAGAAAAAGAAGCAGTAACCAGCAGAACCTAAATGTCGTGTTTCCTATGTTGGTGAAACACACCCCTGCCCGACCAGTTACCATGGTCAACGTCCTGGCTGTTGTCTTGACTCACATTTCCTTCTCCTTATACACCCCTTCCATCAAATAATCAATCAATCAATATCAGTCACTAAGCTCTTAATGTAATTTCCCAATGACCCCTGAACTCATCCACTTTTCTGATTCCCTGCACTACCACTATTGTCCAGGTCTGGATCATAGCATGAGCCATAATCACTTGCCCAGGACTGTCTCATTTCTCCTCCTACAACCATCGATTCATTTCAATGTGGGAAAAACCTCTGATTTGTGCGTGTGTGCACAGTGGGTAAGTGGTGGGGAGGAAGGTAGCCGCCATGAGGAAGAAAGGACGGCTGGAGAAGAGGCAACCCATCATAACATGCCACTTTACTGAGGGATTATCATACGTCAGCTACTGTGCTAACTGCTGTCGGCCCAGTACCTCGTTAAGTTCTCCCCAAGTCCCATGAGGTGGAAAGCGGAGGCTTGGAGGATATGATCAATTCAAAGTGGCTGTACCTTCTTCATTGCCCCTTCAGTTGAGAAATGGAGTTGGATTCTCCTCCCCTTGAATCGAGGCTGCCTTAGTAACTTGCTGAACCAGGAGAAGGCAGCAGAAATGGTGTCTGGAACTTCTGAGGCTGTGTCATGAGAAGCTTTTCTTGGAATTCCCTCTCTGTAAAATCATGGAGAAGCTGTGTAAAAAGTCCATCACCATGGAGCTGTCATGCTCTGAGAAGCCCAGACCAAGGTTACAGGTCCTGGAGCCTGGATGTCATGGGAAGCAGATGCAGGCTGAACAGCAATGGAGCACCAGGCATGTGAGTGGAGAAGTCATCTTAGCAGTGAATCCTCCACATGGATCCAAGATCCATGCCCAGCGGAGTCCTGAATTCTTGATTCACTAAGTTGTAATCCAAATATCATGGTCATTACAAACTACTCAGTTTTGAGATCGGCTTTCATGCCAGAGGAAATAACCTGAACGGAGAGGTTAACTCACCCGGTCGGTCATAGAGAAGATGCTAGAACTGAGTCTCAAATCCAAGTGGTCTGACTCCAGAGCCTGCTCTCTTCACCACAAGGCCACACTGTTTCCTTAAGTGGGGAACGTTGGATGATAGGCCCGAGAAAGTCAAGAGCTTCCGGAGAACAAGGCTTCAGTGCCCAGGGTGAGAACGGGAGTTTGTATGTGTATCCATCACATTAGAAATACCTTTTCTGATGTAGTATGATGCTAAAAAAAAAAAAAAAAAAAAAAAAAAAAAAAAAAAAAAAATCAAGAGTAGGCCATATTACCTCCATTTCACAAAAATAGAAAAACATTTTTCAGAATAACCTGCCCAAATCCAACATCCAGAAGTCACCAAGCTGGGTTTTTAGCAGATCAGCATCCAAAGCCATCGTGACCACTGTGCTGGGAGACCTGCTGAGTGACCTCCGGGAGCAGGTCCCTGCGCTGGATTCCCCAGGAAGGAGACACCCAGGCTTCAGCCCCAGGTAGGCGCTGAGCATGCCAAGGTCAGTAGTGATTTATTCCACTCTGACATCAGAAGACAAAAACTTTTAATTAAAAGAAGAGAGGAAAAATTGCCAGAGCCCGAGCAGGGAGTCCACACCATCTGACAGTTTCAATTTTCACTTACAGCTTACTTTCACCGATTGATATCCTTCTCCTGCCTGCTGGAGAGAACCACTGGCTCCCATAAATCACCTTCCAAAGTCACAGACGACTGCCATGTTAACTCCTGCCTCAACAGCGCCTTCGCCAACGATGATACCAGCTATATTCCACTGATCGCTCCCCGACTCTCAGAATCTATGCAAAAGTGCTTGCACCTATGATCCCATTTTAAGTCCCACAAAACCCCATAAGGTAGGGATATTGGTACTTATAGTTTAAAGATGCCTGCATGGAGTCTTAGGAACGTAGCCTGACTTGCCCAAGGTAAGGCGGCCAATATGTGTCAGAGTTAAAAATTCTCCGGAGTCTGAACTCAAACTCGTACCTCACAGATTCACTGTCCTTGTTGGCACAGAGATCATGATCCATGCTTTTCAGTTTCACACCTTTTTTTTTTTTTTAAGTTGGAGATGCCCAATGATCCTAATAATTATGTGCGTGAACATTATCACCCCCTCTTTCTAGAGCCTGAAAAGAGACGAATTCAGAACCATTCTGCCCATCAAATGATGGCAGGCACAGCTCATGTTTGTGCCATGCCTGCTCCGAGCCAGGCATTGTTTAACTACTTTAAATATATTACTTAATTTTCACAAGACAATATAATGGTGATAGTAAGTCTTACCATTATTATTCCCATTTTAAAGACGATGGGCTTGAAACCCAGAAGATTGACATCGCTGAAATCACACAACTATTAAAGAGAAGCTCAAACATAAGACCCATTTCCTCTGCCTCTTAGCCTAGAATCTTTTTCCACTGCACTGACCACATCTTATTACATATCTGTCCTTTCCTTAAAGGAATGGAATAATGTGGGTATGTTCTTTTTTGGCCGAGCCACTGCAGATTTGATAGCGAAGCACTGGGATTTGGGGTATTTTAATTAAGAAAAGTGCATATCTGGGCAAAATTTAATGAAGCGGTTACTTTTAAGGATGGCACTTGCATGACCCCGATCATGGGAGTGAAATCATGGGAGTCTTAGATTTTGCACAGTCCCTCCGCCTCCACCCCCGTGCCAGGAGCCTCACTCCCTTCACCCCAGTCCTGGCTTTGGAGCACACGAGTACTGGTCTCAGGGGTGTTGTGGGAGATGTCCTTTGGGACCAGGATGGAAGATAGCATTAAACATATCAATTTACCATTTCTTAGCACCAAAGCATGCGCAACACTACAGGGGACCCTCGGGAGGTGCCTTTCCTTTGGCCGCTAGTTAATGGAGTGTCTCCACTTTCCCCAACACCCCTGACACAGATAGAAACCTGGTTCTTCTCCTGGGGCGAGAGGTGAGGAAGTCCTCTGCGGACTCACCCCTGATCACCGCGCGCGTGAGCGCTGGCATGGAGGCGGGTATTGCTGAGCGTGGGGAGAAGAGCCTGCCCCGTGTTACGTTCTTGGATTGCTAACATCAGAAATCAATGCTAGCTTAAGAAGAAAATGAAAATAAATAAATAAATAAATAAAAATAACCTGGAAACTATGGATCTGATCCCTGGTCTTGAAAAGGGGCAGGGGCCGCTCCAGGAATCTAGGGAGAGGGGACAAAAGGACCGTCCATTCAGAGCAAGGCCACAGAGACAAGTGAGCTCCAGCCATTTATGCAGCTTGTGCCACCCTGGGTCAGTTCGGATTTCCAGGGAGACTGTCCGATTGGCCTCGCAGGTCATGGGGCCACCCTCCGGCTGGGAGAAGGCGCACAGGATGGGACGGGGTCACTTTCAAAAAAGGAAATCAGATGCTCTCGTCCCCAGGACGATTGGAGACAGGCAAGTGTGACAGCTGTTTGCTGCAAAACAACACCAAACAGAGCAAAAACCGAGAAGCGGCTCTCTTCATTTCCCAGGGCTGCTGATCTAACCACAATAAGCCAGGGGGCTTGCTGACAACAGACGTTTATTCTCTCATATTTCTGGGGGCCGGGGGTCTGAACTCCAGGCATCGGGAGGGCCATGCTCCCTCTGAAGCCTGTAGGGAAAACTCTGCTCGACTCTTCCTAGCTTCTGGAGGTTGGCGGCAACTCTTGGTGTCCCTTACGTCGTAGCTTCATGCACCAAGCAATCTCTGCCTCCACTGTCACGTGGCCTTCTTCCCGGTGACCGTGTCTCCTCTCTCTTTATAAGGACACTGGCCAGCTGGATTGGGGACCCACTCTGATCCGCTATGACCTCATCTCAACTCGATTTACATCTGCAAAGACCCTATTTCTAAATAAGGTCGCGTTTACCGGTAGTGGGAGTTAGGGCTTCCAACACAGGTCTCCCACGGGGAGAGGTGGGACTGACGGAACTGCCCAAGCATCCAAGCATGGAAGGACACAAAACCTTGACAAACAGCTACATGAGTGAGGCGACCAGAGGCAGGTAGCATGGGATGAAGCCAGGGAGGCGGTAAAGCAACCTTGGTTGCATCGTGGTGATGGACGCAAGGAAACCCAGCGGAGAGAGGGGTGGCCCAGTGGCCCGCAGTCCCCGTGAGCACTGATACAGGCTGGTCTGGGAGCGGCCGAGACACACAGCTCCTTCCATTTCTCCTCTAAGTGGCTTCTGGGACGATCCCAACATGAAGATGAGCACCTTTTGGGAGCAGCTCCCATTCCAGGAAGCCTGTAGGACCTCCCGGGCCTCCATCTAATCCCTCCAGCTTCTGTCCTCTGCTTCCTCTTCTTTAAATGTCCTTTACAACTCCCCACCTGTCCCCATTAACATGCATCCCTCTTCCATCTCCTTACCGTTAACCTGATTTTCCTGAGGAACTCTCTTTAGTCTGCTCACATTAACCTTAAAAGTAACATGGATTGTCCTTTTTCTAATCTAATCTCCCTGGCCATCCATTCAGCCTCCTCCTCCCGGGGGTTCCACTCATCACATCTCTTTGAAATGTACTTGGGAGAAGTGGATGTCACAAGGCAGGAAGAGCCAAGGAGAAAGACCCCGGATGCACACAGCCAATCAGCTTTTCTTTTGTTCACGCAGAGGGGAGGCTGGTTGAGAGCAAGATTCGGTGCTCAGCGCCTGCAGGCTGCGGAGGGGAGGAAAGTCACATCCACGCAGGGATCTTAAAAATATCATAGCGAGGCGCCCATCAAACCGGAAAACTAAAATAAGGACTTAGCACTGAGACCATTCTTCACTTTATCTGGGAGGAAACTGGGGCTTGGGGAGACTCCAGGGAGAGACTCAGGTGCTCTGAGCGCAGGGCTTTGCTGAGCTTGGAGCTCTGGGTCGTGGGTTTCCTGAGACCCTTCCAGGATCTGGGTCCCTCGGCCTCAGCGCTCGGTGCTCCAGCCACACTGAGCTTCTCCAGGTTCCCAGAGCGCACCTGCTCCCTCTCCCGCCCTCCCCGACAGCCTTGCTGCAGCTGCTCGCCGTCCCTCGGATCTCAAGCGTGAGGGGGAAGGTGACATCCTCCAAGAAGCCCCTGGGAGCCCAGCAGGTGGGAGGAGGCCCCCTCGGCCAGTGGTCCAGGGCTGCGGCCCCCCCTCAGCTCCCCTGGATGTACTCAGTAGCAGCGCGGCCTGGGGTGGGACACGGGCACCTGCTGGCAGGATGGCCGCAGGGAGGGAAGGGCACTGTCTGTTCTCTGCCTCGGTCTGTGCGAGCAGGAGACCAAGATCGCCAGCGGGCAGGACGCTGAGCTCCCAGGAAAACTGCTGACAACCGAGAGAGGCTCCTAGGAGCTCAGGTCCCGGGCCACCCCCGGGGCACCTTCCTCTGGATCTCGGTGCCGCTGCTGCCGCTGTGTCGTTGGCCCCCAGACAGGGAGCTGAGCGGTCCCTGAAGTAAGAGGCTCTAAGCTGCAAGGATCCTGGGGGTTATTTCACCTCCAGCCCCAGCAGGTACACACCGGGAAACTGAGGCCTCCAGACGGGAAAGGACTTGGACTCCTTCTAGGTTGTTGGCAAAGGGAGGACCACGACGGGAAGTCCCTGACTCCCAGTTTGGTGTCGTGCCACCTGGTGCAGCTGTTCCTACGATTGTTGGGAGATGGAACAAGGACAACTGGTCCAGTTGTCTCATTTCATAGATGAGACACTAAGGTCCAGGGAGAGGAAAAGAGCTGCCCCAAGTCACAAAATAGGACCTTGCCCTGGGTGTGTGTGTTCGGGTACCTGCCCCTGGAGCTGGTGAGCAAGCACTACGAAAGCAGAGGCCTCGCTGGGTTCGGTTGCGTCTGGAGGAAACGACCATCGCAGAGCAAGTGCCTAATAGTTGATAGTTGAATGCATGATGGCTCGACGGGCAAAGGGATAAACGTATAGACGAGGGAGTAAACGGGTGAATGAGCTAACAAATAAATTCATCCCGTTCATCACTTTGGTCCCTCTTGGGAAGAGACCGCTAGGAAAGCAGCACTTGGGGCTGTCATTGCTCAGGAGGGTCAGAGTTCAAGTCAGCCTCAAATGCTTTCTTTCTTTCTTGTTCTTTTTTTCCCCAGAGATTTATTTATTTATTTGAGCAAAAGAGAGAGAGAGAGTGAGGTGGGGGGGAGGGTAGAGAATCCCAAGCAGATTCCCTGCTCAGCGTAGAGCCCGATGCAGGGCTCCGTCCCCACCCCCAGATCATGGCCTGATCCAAAGTCAAGAGTCAGACACTCACCCAGCTGAGCCACCAGGCGCCTCTCAAATGCTTCTCTAAACATGCGATTTGCTGAAGAGAGAATAAGAAATCGAGCTCCGCGTGGGGAGTTGCTAGGGAGGAAAGGCTCAGCTCTGCCAGGGGGGGGGCTCGACCCATAACACGTTTACCTTCCTCCAGGTGATAAGGTTCCCTTCAGACCCATTGGCTTGTTAATCCTTAGGACACCCCCACCCACTTCCCAGACGAGAAGACCGAGGGTCCTAGGAATTGGCGCGGCCGCTGGGACCCCGCCGCGGCCTGTGGCCTGGAAGGCAGGTCTCCTCAAGTCCTGTCCGCCTGGTGGTGGTGCACGCTGCGCGGAGGGCACCTGGTGCCCCGGGACACCAGAAAACAGCTTGTGCTTTTTACAGAAAGGAATCTGAAAACAGCTGGTGTCATCATGCTGGGACCCTGTGGGCTCAGAAAGGATGAAACTGCAGCCCCATAGACCGAGCTCATTTCTCACCCTGTCTCATTAGGAGCGGCCGTCAGCGCCCGTGGCGGGAGCCAGCCCGTCACCCACTCACACCTCCTGCGCACAGGTGACAGCCCCGCCGGCTGCTCCAGGCCGCGTCTCGTGTCCATTTCTTGGAGACAAATGCTGGGGCTTTTCCAGAGAAACTGAGCTCTGCTGTCTGTTCCACCAATATTTATGGGGCACCTTGCTGCGTGTACCCCAGGGTGCTTGCTGTCTCGGGGAAGAAGAGAATGAGCAGTCCTACCATCCACTAACTATGATATTAAATACACGCATCGTCTCACTTTTTACCATCACCGCTGCTATTACTTAAGGCTACCCTGACCAAGCGCCGACGCTGTACCAGAACCTCACCGGGCACTTTGCACTTCTTCCATAGGTATGATGATGATGATGATGATGATGATAGTGATGGTACAAGGCCCTAGGGTCAAAGTTGATGCCCATCCAGAATCTCAGAATAAGATCTTATTTGGAAATAGGGTCTTTGTTCATGGAATCAAGTTAAGATGAAGTCATAGTAGATCAAGGTGAGATCAAACCCACTAGTATCCCTCTAAGAGGAGGTGATTTGGGACACGTACACAGAGAAGGGAATGTCAATCGAAAACAGAGACAACAAGGGAGGGCATCACGTAGAGACAGAGGCGGAGACTGCAGTGATTGTCTGTAGGCCACAGGTCAGTCAGACCGTCAGACCAGAAGCCAGGGAGAAGCAAGCAAGAGTTCCCTGGCTATGCTATCACCTTGATTTTGGGCTTGTAGCCTCCAGAACAATGAAAGACTTCATTTCTGTTTTTTCAAGCCGCCCAATCTGTGGCCAGTCGTCATGGCGGCTGCTGGAAATGCGTGCAATGATCCCAGCTGCCCGTCCTGCAGTACTTTCCACAGACAGAACTACGTGAGAGCTTCACATGAATTGCCTCCCTTAATCGTCGTCTGAAATCTGGAAGGTGGTTCTTCTGATCCCCCTTTTGTGGATGAAGAAACAGCACACCCAGAGAAGTGAGTCAACGTGCCCCAGGCTCACAGACCACTGGGTCTTCTTCACTAACCTGTCAGGACAGCGTTGGCTTCGAGCAAACTCTTCCACCTGGAGTCCAGAGCGGTCCTATGCCCAGTCCTCACCCATCTGGCCAAACAGAACTCCCACCTCCGCCCTTCAGGTGGTTACAGAGAGCACAGGTTTGGGGTTTGGAATCCCAGCAACATAACCTTGAGCCAGTTGCTAAATCTCTCTGGACCTCAATTTCCTCATCTACACAATAGTGAAAATGGTTCCTATCTTACAGGATTGCTGTCGTGATTAATGAGGCAACACAAAGTTTATGGCACATCACATGACACGCAGCAGTTACGCTATCTATGTTATGACACAACCTAACATAAACTTGCTCCTACTCCTATTGCCTCTGGGAGGTCTCAGTTTCCTGTTTTATATCCATTATTTCATCTTCTGAGATGCCTTTGCCCCTCATCTCTGCATACGACAACCGTACATATGACCCAAGGCCAAGCGAGTCCGAAAGCCCACTTTTCCATGGAGCCTCCCTACATCCCTCCTCTGACAAACAGGCCGTCTACAAATACTTCCCGTAGCTGGCACCTGCACTTCTGTCTTGGGCGCCTTCCCCAGTTTGGATGACAGCTGGGGATTGGTCTTTACTTTTTAAGTACAATTTCCTTGACCCACTCAGTTTCCCAGAAGAGGTAAATCCCGTAATCCCATGGCCTGGGGACTCTCTCTAACACAGGCCAAACATCCATGTATGTTGTCTCTGCTTCTTCCTGTCCATTGACGTAGGCTTCTCATCATTTTTCTCAAAACTTTGTTCAAGATCCACTCTCACCAACCCATGAGAGGCAGCACGCTGCTCTCTTCCTCCATCCTCATACCACCTCTCCTCGAAGGCTTCCTTCTGCCTTTGAACACCCAGAGGGACTTCGAGAAGACTCATCAAATATTTCCTTAAATCACTTTGTAGTTGCATGCTAAGAGGAAGTCTGTCAGTCTCTAAGAGTTGTTCCCAAATTTATGGCAGTTGACTCTGCTCTGAGCACCATTCCTAGTGTCTTACATGGGCTAATGAGTCCACTTTTCACCTCAAGCATGCATCTATGATTGTCCTTCTCTATAGCTGAGGAACCGAAATAGCCGGCCCGTATTGCACAGCGAATGGGAGTCAGAGCCAGGATTCTAACGCAGATTTAATCGCAATGCCATCCTCCTAAAACGTGTAGGCTGTTCCTTTCAGTTGCTCGTTATTTGTGCCCATCTCTGATCCTTCCACTTACTTTGAGAGAGGCGGCTGTGCTGATGACCCTCTCACATTGCCTAGAAATCTGCCTAACGCTTGTCAGCTGGACAGTGATCTGGGAACTGGAAGTGACCAGGCCTGCCACACTAGAAGCCCATGAGAGCTCAATGAGACCATGCAGATAAAGTGTAGACCTTGCAGTCTGGCATGTAGCAAGTGCTAGCTGCTGACGCTGGGTAGCACCGGCCTGGCCCTCAGGGAACATAGCTTGGAGGGTGATAAGCTACCTGGAAGGGAAAGTGTACCTCAAGATAGCATGGAAAGTTGAAAAGTTAGATGGAGTTGTAATTCCAGTGGTGGGTGCCCTGCTCTATAAATGTACTAGGAATTATCAAACTGGGTCGATTTGATGGCATGTAAATTATATCTCAGTCGATCTACTAAAAACAATAGGATAAAGGAAGAAGTGATGCTACAGTGGCTTTGGGCCTGGCCATCATATCCACAGGGCCCATAGGCAAAGCCTTGGCTCCATGAGATTGGCCAGGGTCTGAGATCCTCCAGGATAGGGCTGGGGAGAAGACTTTTCCTTCAAAATATATACAAATGCCATGTGTACAGTCAAAACCAATTGCTTAATTAAAATTCTCTAAAATGTCACATTGTATCAACTACACCAACTATCCCTCTGTCTTCATGTAAGTCTTAAGGAAATATGTTTAATGTGGAATGTGATGGTATTTCACAAGGTTTCCCAAAGTAAAAGCACACAAAGTCTCTGAAACCTAAAAAATCCTTCAAATGACCTTAGTTATGAACACAAGTCCTCATGTATCAGGAATTTGTTGGGCTGAGCTCAGAGGTCAGCGAACTCTCTGCAAATGTCCAGATCGTACATATTTCGGGCTTTGTGAGCCATCTGGTTGTTATTGCAGCCATTCAAGTCTGCCATTGTAGCCCGAAAGCAGCCACAGATAATATGTCAATGGAAGGGTGTGACTATGGTCCAATAAAATCACTTACAGAAATAAGGAGCTGGGCAGTTCTGGGGGGTGGGGGGTAGGCTGTGTTTGCTGACCATCGGCTCAGTGGTGGGACACTAACTCCCAAACACACAGCTCCAGGGTCAGCAGGAAGAGGCTTCCTCTCTCTCTCTCTCTTCCTCCTCCACACATGCACAACAGCCTTACTCTCTCCTTTTTGTTCTCTCTCTCCTCTCCCCTTCCCCAAGCTTCCTCTACTGTCTTGAGTATAACCCATGAGGGCTGCTCCAGCCAGAGTGCCTGCAAGACTTTCCAGCACTGGAAGTCACTACCAACTAGTTCTCTCCCCGAGGTATCCATGTCCAGAATTCTAAGGAAAGAACCCAAATGGTCCACCTCACCTTGAGTCCAAGCATGGATCATGGGTTACCATGGATCATGGAACCTAAAGGCCAACTCAGCTCAATTCGAGGGTCCACATTGCTTAATCTGGGCTTCGGTTGATTGGGCTGGGGAAGGAACAGGGGCAAGGTTAAGTCCAAGATATGGGTATTTAAGAGCTCATCACTAAGTCTTTCTGGGTTGTATTTTCCCCTGTACCCAGAGACCCGAAGTTCAAGAGGAGAAGCTTTGGGCTTTAGCTAGAGGAAGGAGGTACTTACCTAGTTGTGCTTCCCCGCAGTGGCCTTGGCAAGTCACAGGAACTCTCTAAGCTTTAATATTTTCATTTACAATATGGGGATAATAATTATTTTCTTAAGTAATGTGCCAGAGAGAGGATAAAATTAATATTGACAGTGAAAAATACAGTAGTCACCCACGGCATAGCTGCTTCTTTTACTGTTATAAGGATGATGCTATCTTTCGTATCCTACTTGGTACTGCAATTACTCATTTGAAGAAATTCAGTTAAGCATTTATTGGATGTCAACTACGTAGATGAGGGTCATCATGCATGAGATGTCTCTCAGAAGTGCTTAACCCTGGACATGTGTCTGAGTTCTGGAACTGCTGCTATTGCTATCACCATCCTGCATCAGGCGGGTGGGCTCCAGAGAGTTGGGCCGACGCACCAAACAGTCTGACTTAGGAATTCTTGGCAGGCAGGCAGAGTCAGAGGCCTGCAATGAAGGTAATACAGCTCTAAATAGATAGCCAGGGGACTTTTTTTCTATATTAAACTATTGATTTTTCATAAACTAAGAGCACAAAAGGCCAGTGGAAACAATCGAGTCCCAGAGTAGGATGCCAAAAAAATTAGACAGCTCTTTGTCCCTTGTTGGCCACTTCCAGGAAGTAACTTCCTTTTAGAGAAAAGATTAAACTCCTTTATTTCTAGGCAGTAAATGAAAGGAAAGAGGGAAGGAAAGAAGGAAAAGAAGGAGGGAGGAAGGAAGGGTACAGTATAAGAAAGTCACTCTAAACTCGAAGACAGGATGCCAAAGTTCTAGCTTGACTCAGCCACTGAGGAAATAAACACCTTCGTTTCTTCAGAGATCAGGTGATAAAGCTTGATGCTTCCTACATTTGGACATCCTGTGACTCTGGAAGAAAGGCAGGGAGGTGGGAAAGGATGAAAGAAGAGACACCTGAGTGAAGGCACAGCTGCCTTATAGGGATGGTTCTGGTTGGATTCACTCATTCAGCGTCACCTGGATTCCACCTGTGAGCCCAGAGAACATCCCCATCACAACCCTTGCCCCCAGCAAGGAGCAAGTCCTGGTCATGGGGACTGAGCTGTGTTCAGTTGATGGAGGGAGTTCTATTTAACAAAAATATGCCAAAGTATGAATACAGAATTTTGGCCTTATAGGGCTGGGCAAGTGAAGAGCCATGAAGTACAAGCTCATCAGCTTCAGGGTAAATCTTCCTCCACCTGGAGTTATGCCCTTGGGTAGAATAAGCTCTGGGAGACAGCTCAGAGGGAGCTGGGGGGTCCATAGGTCTTCAAGACTAGCACCTCCTCCTATGTCTCTAGACCAAGATCTCATGGTACCTATTGACCATCAGTCATGTAGTCCACAGGCATCAGGTCATAAAAATCTTCACCTGGGGAGGGAGACAACATGGTCTCCACTTGATGGTTTTGCTATTGGAGCCAACATACTCCTCTAAGGACAAAGCTGTTACTTAGAAACTGAAGACAAAATCAATTTTCTGCCATAAGATATTTTGCTCATTGGGGGCCCCCTTAATTGGAATTTGTTGCGTGTCAGACGTTGTGATGAGCTCTACGGATCTTGTGCCATTTACTACCTATGATAGCCCCATGAGAGGTATTACTAACCACATGGGAAAGATCACAAACACAATTCCGTAGATGTGACATGCCTCCAGCTTATCTCCTTGGAATCAGCACCAAGAAGTCTCCCTAGAGTCAGGCCACTACCTTTTCCAGATACTGCTGCTCATCCCAACCCTGACTTGGGGTCCAGGAGCTCAGAGACACTCCGGGATCTGGAACTCCCTGTCAGATGCCATCGCGTGAGTTCATTTGCTTTCTTCCCACATCCTGGAAGGAAGAGGTGTCAGGCTTTTAGAGAGGTGGTGTTGTGGAAGGAAACGAAACCACCCGGGCAGTTCAGTCTGTTCACCTTGGGCCCTCTGACCCGTGTCAATTGCTGCCTTCTTCATCCCTCAACTGCCACAGTCCAGCCACGTATTAAACTATGCAGATAAGGAGACACCCAAACTCTCACTCAGGGTTAAGCGCTGAGCTAAACTCTCACTGCTTCCAGAAAGCATTTCTTTAGCATGACAAAGCTCTACTAGCTCTCTTCCTTCTGATGCTCTCGGAATTTATTTATTTATTTAATCATTGATTGATTCATTCATTCATTCAAATTCTGCACGTGATGTCTGAGCCTCCTCTGAGAACAACTTCTCATGGTTATCACTGCAGTACTTTTTCCTGGGTGCCATTGTGGCTGTTTGTTTGGATTATTCCAGATACGGACCAAGAGGTAAGGACGGCCATGCAAGTAGTTTGTTGGTGAAGTCAATGCCGGTAGGAGAATGGAGAAGTAAGATGGGAGAAAGGAAGGCAACCCATCAAGGGTGGGTGCCCGAGAAGTAAACCCCCTGTGGAAATTCGGGAGGCTGGTTTATAGTATAGACTTCAGAATTATCCCCTCCAGGGGAAGAGGAGCTGGATGTTTCTATACTGACTTCTGTTAGACGTCATGCAGTGGGGTCATGTCCGTCCTGCTGTCTACGTGGGGAAAGGGGTTTCATGGAGAAAAATCACAGGTGGTTGGAAGTCAGGAGCACGGAAGTGGTCAGAGCAAGGGGGAACAGACACCATTGGTATCTACTGTGTGCTTGCCTCTCTAGTCTAACCTACAGTTAGCTGTTTGACCCACAAATGGGGTTGTTGAAGAAATGAAATGAAAAGAAGAAATGAAATGAAACAGTAAACTTCAGTACAGTGGGCAGCACATGGCATTATTTATTTCTTTTTTTAACAAACACTGGGTCTGTCCCTGAGAAACACAAGACACTTACACTTCATAAGAGTGGAGGAAACTGAGGCCCAGAACTACCCAGTGACTCCTTTGGAGAAATGAGACAACCTAGCAGTGGGATGTGTGTGACTCTCCCAAGAATGGAATCCAAGGCCGCAGATGTCCTTAGATCGACGTGCTCTTCTCCTTGCAAAGGCCTGGCCCTGCCTGAGATCACACAGCTGTGGAAGACTGTTGCCAATGCAGATGGGGACCCGGATGGGCAGTGGCTTCACTAGTGGGTTTTCATTGTCATTCCTTCTCGGAAAGAATGGCTAACGAGTTTGCTGTGTTTATATGGTGAGACAATTATTTTTCTCCTTAGCATCTCAATAAACAATGACTATATTTACGACAAGATGATGGGTGCAGGTTGAACTTGCATAAATAACTTCCTGAGAGATTTTAAGAAAGTTCATAAGCCTGCTTGGGTTTTAATCCATGTGTCTCTTTTACTTCTTAAGCATGATAGTTTTTCAATAAAATTTACATTCAAGCAAATACATTTTTTTTAAGGTGTACAGTTTGATGAGTTTTGGCAAATATAGAGTCATATGAACACCACTGCCATCGAGATGCAGATATTCACCCCCAAGGAGGTCCTCTATGACCCTCTGCATTTAATTTCCTCCATCCGACCCCCAGGGCCAGGCCATCAGTGATCTGACATCTGTTCCCACGACACTGCCTTTTCCAGAATGTCATGGAAATGCAATCATACAGTATGCAGCTGCTTATGTCTGACTTTTATTACTTAGCTTCACACTCTAGAGACTCAGACATGTTGTCACCTGTGCTAGGAGTTTGCTCTGTTTATCACTGAGTAGCATCCCATTGCTTGGATGTATCACAGGTTGTCTATCAGTTGACTAGTCAATGGACGTTTGGGTTGTTTCCAGTTGGAGGTGACTATAAATAAAGCTACTATGCCCATCCCTGTGCGTGCCCTTGTGCAGACATATGTTTTCATCTCTCTTGAATAAATACCGAGAAGTGGGAATCACAGAGCTATTTGGTGTCATGGGCTGAATGGGTCTCCCCTCAAAGCCAGTACCTCACAAAGTAACTGTTATTGGAGATAGGGCCTTTAAAGAGGTGATTAATGTAAGATGAGGCAGAGAGAGGCCTCATGAGAAACCAAACTTGCCAACACCTTCATCTTGGACTTCTAGTTTCCAGAACCCTGACAAAATAATTGTCTGTGTTTGGAGTCGCCCAATCTGTGGTCGTTTGCCATGGTAGACCTAGGAAACTACTGCATACCCAAGGTGCACGTTTAACTTTACACAAAACTGCCAAGGGGATGGTAGCTGGCTCAGGTGGCAGGGTGTGCGACTCTCGATCTCAGGGCGGTGAGTTCAGGCCCCATGTTGGATGTAGAGATTACCTAAAAAATAAAATCTTAAAGAAAGAGAGAAAGAAAGAAAGAAAGAAAGAAAGAAAGAAAGAAAGAAAGAAAGAAAGAAAGAAAGAAAGAAAGAAAGAAAAAGAAAGGGCCAAAACGTTTTCCAAAGTGGTTGTGCCATTTTAAATTTCCGATGAATAATGCCAGAGGCTCAGTTCCTCCACCTCCTTCCCCCCACCGGTGTGAGTTTTCTTCTCCCCATTTTAATAGTTGTTCAGCTCATTGTGGCTTTCATTTGTGTTTTTTTAATGGCTCCTGATATTGAGCTTTTTTTCAAGCACTTTTTTTGGTTGCTGTATTCCTTCTTTGCTGAAATGTCTGTTCAAATTTTTTGCTCATTTTTAGACGGTTTGTCTATCTTCTTATTTGTGAAGTTTGAGAGGTCTTTATATACTCTAATACAAGTTTTATTTTTATCAGATATGTCTTTGCAACTATTGTTCCCTGTTTGTGGCTCACCTTTTCATTTCTTTGAGGACATATTTTAAAGAGCAGTAGTTTCCACAAAGCCCAACTTATGATTTGCTTTCTTTTATGGCTCACGCTTCTTGTGTCATAGCTAGGAAATCTTTAGAGTGCCAAGGATTTTCTGCTCTGCTCCTCAATGCCCTAATTTGCACAGAGGCCGCGTCTCATTATTGAAGGCCTGCAGTTGTCTACTGTACCAGAGCTGGGAGCAGATGAGTCTGTGTAATCCAGGGATGAAGAGGTGGGAGCCGCCGTGACTGATGGCCCTACAGACATGCTCTCTTATCAGGGAAGACGGTGATACCCCAATAGCCAGTGCCAGTTTCATCTGGTTTCAGGGCCAGGCATGGAGTAGATAGATGCCATGTACTAAACTCCCTCACCCTCCAACAGCAGGATTGTGAATGATTGGAAGAATGAAATGAAATTTGACAGAGCAAGGATAGAGAATGGAGAGAGATGTGTGGGGAGGTATGAGGCAAGGACCAGCCCAGAAAAGCTTTGGACACATTATTACAAAGGCTGGCCTTTCTCCTAAAGTCATTAAAAGCCCTTTTAGGGGCCTCGAAGACAACATAGTCTGAGTTGTACCTTAGAAAAGATCATTCTGGCTTCAGAGCATGGAGTGAATTAAAGGAGAATGAGACTAGAAGGGAGGGGGCCAGCTAGGAGCTGTCAGAGTATCCTTGACAAGAGATGGGTTGATGGCTGAGATGAGGGCAATTATGATGGGAGTGGAAAAAAGTGTAATGATGATTTTAAAGTCTCTTTAATATTTGGAAATTCTTGGAGTGTCTCATAAACTCTATGTCCTTAACAAAACAAGAAAAATGCTAATTGCTACTATTATTGTTAAATCATCCTGGATCCTTCTTTCTTCAATGTATTTTCTGCAATAGCTAATTATACTCCAAAGCCACAGTGCCAGATGGATAATATAATAATGCTGGTATTTACATAGCCCCTGTCTCCCAAAAGGAGGAGCCTGTCTGAATAGTCAACAAACAATCCACTTCTACTCCCCAAGTGATCCCTCTGAGATGAAGAAGTGGCTCTCCCCAATTTGAAGAGTTGCAAATGAGCAGAAATGGCAGGAAGTATAATAAATTTGAATTTTCAACATTTATTGACAACTTACTATGTGCCAAGAAAGTTTTCACATGTTAGTTCGTGTCATTCTCCCAGCAGCCCTGTGACTATAAATATGATTGGCCCAAGCTAGAGGCTAAGAAAACCAAAATGCAGAGATAAAGTGAACTTTGTAAGGCTGTACAGTTAGGAAATGGGAGCAAAGTAGGGATTTGAGCTCCATGCTGTTTTGGGTTCTCTGATATTTTCTTCCCGGCAATTGGAAACACAATGAGTCCCATCAATATTCCACATTCACATCTCTTTCAGAGACATAAAACTGAAAGAACTTAAGGGTATTAGTAGTCTTAATAGGTCTTATTGTTAGGATTTTAAAAATATCCCTATTAGAATCATTTTCCTTAGGGAAATATTGATATTTTTTAACTGATACAGAAAATACATGGGTATGAAGAAATGGCACCTGGCCAGAAAGCCACCAGGAACCAATCCATAAAATTTTAAGACAAATAACTTAGAGAAATGAACTGGGATTGAGAATCATATTTCTTAAGTGAACAGCACTATCCCTCGGACTTGGCAAGGGAGAAAGTGATTTCTGTGAGTATCAGTGGATCTTCACGGGAGAGGAGTTATGGATCTCTCTCTGAATGCGAAAGGCCATTATAGACTTTCTGTCCCACCAAATGCACAAAATGTAAATTTAGTAAATAATCTCAAGTGTTTTAAGGAGCTCCCTTCATGACCTCTATGTATAAACCCCAGATGAAAACCCCAGATGCCAGAGTATTAAGCAAATATAAATATTAGTATTTAGTGTAAGTTGCTTTTCACTGAAAATTCAACACATGAAGAATTAGATCTGATCTCCAGTCTCAGTTCTGCAGGGCAATCGGGAGAGGGCCAGTCTAGGCGAGCCTTCACTGGGGAATATTGCTCGAGGCTCTCATTCTCTTTCTGGAAACAAGGGGCTAGCCTAGGCACCTGCTTCTGAGGATGATGACAGGACGTCACGAGAGCAAGCACAAGTACACAGGACCTCTTTGCTCACGCACAGAACCAGCACACTGACACTCCTGCCACACCCCATGGGCCAAGGCAAGTTACGGGGCCGAACCCAAGGTAAAGGAATGGGGAAGATCCATCTTAGCTTTCTATGCCTTCTAACAAATTGCCACAAACCACAACTTAAAAGGACACATATTTATCACCTCATAGTTTCTTTAATTCAAGCGTCTGGACAAGAGGTAGCTGCATTCTCTGCAGGGCTGAAATTAAGATTTTGGCCAAGCCTCAGTTCTTATCTGGAGGCTCAACTGCGAAAGGGCCCACTTCTGAGCCCCCTGAGGTTGTTTGCCAAATCTATTTCCCCATGGATGTAAGTCCAAGAACATCAGTTTCTTGCTCAGTTGCTAGACGCTGCCCAGAGACCCTTCTGCTAAAGGGGCCTCTCCAACAGGGCATTTACTGACGTCACGGCAGTTTGCTTCTTCAATGCAGGCAATGGAGAGAGCAAGTCTACTGGCAAGATGGAGTCCACCAAACGTGCTACGATCAGATCACAGTCAGATTGTCATCGCATCTCATCACTTCTGTTATATTCCATCAGTTAAAAATGTGTCACTGCCCATACTTAGCAGGAGGGGCTTACACACAGGTGTGAAGATTAGAAGGTGGGATCTTGGGGATGCCTTCCAGTCTGTGCCATGAGCCCTTTGGAGTGAGATTTGAGGCCACCATCAACTCACCACCATATTGTGGATGACGTGGATGTAGGTGATCTGGATGCAGACTGACAGGAGACAACGGAGGGCCACGTTGGATGGGGCGGCCAGGGAGCCCCCTCTGCAGAGGTGATCTTCGGGCAGAGATGTCAACAAATGAAGGAGCTAGTGGTGCCAAAACAACGTGGAAATTCTGGAGTGTGGGAGCTGTACAAAATATGCAAGAATTCAGAGCAGGGGAATAGGCTTTAAAACGGACTGTTTCCATCTGTTCTCAAATGATGACTGGACACCGGGCCTTTCCTAATCTTCCAATTAAATTGACTGCTTAAATCATTGTGCCAGGAACCTGTCTTCCAGACAAAGGGGACCTAGTGGCTAATGAGGTGAGGAGATCATGAGAAGAAGCGCCAGGAGCGTGCACCTGATGGGACATTTCTGTGCCTGTGATGTGCATGGGAGCAGGGGAGAGAACATGTAAAAGATGTAGGGCTTGAGAGAGCCTCCGGGGAGACAGCGAGGGCTAGAGATCGTGGCAGGTCATGGCCATGAAGGAAGAGGCTTTGCTTAGCCTGTGGTGCGTAACTTGAGTTGAAGGCCATGGCACCAGGTTAATTGAGCTGGAGATTTTGATGGCTACTAAACTGAAGAAGCAATTTTATTCATAAAAGAGCAGTAGCTCTCAGACAGACCCAAATGATTCCAGGTAAGCCATATAAGCTTTCTGATCATCCTATTCTTAATCTGTGAAATGGGAGGGTTCAGTTTACGTCTAAGGCAGGTGATAGTGGTATGTGCCACGAGTCTTCTGAGAAACCACAGGGATTAGGATTTTGATGTTTCTATCAAAAGTGTCTTATGTTTAGAGGCATTGCCTTTTAAAGCACTATTAAAGTTAAGAAAAAATGATCGATAACGTGTTGATTTGCAGCCTCTAGTAGACTGTTCCAAAAGTCCTTTTCAGCTCTAAGAAAAGCACTTAGCACAGCACTTGGTACATTGTAAAATTTTCATAAAATGAATGCAATTATTGTTATCAATTATATTATTTTATGATTTTCTTCAAGATGGGTAAATGCAATGGACTTGGAGAGGCAGTACATTAAAATGTCATCAGCCACTAATTTTACAGCCAATTTAGTGAACCCCTATCAAGAATCCAAGGGAGATAGAAGACCCTGACTTGTACATGGCAGGTGCCCCGATAATGCATTTTTAAATTAGTAATTAAGTGCCAGATACATGGAAGTCTAAAACAGTGACTAATGCTTAACGACAACAATTTGTGGTTTGTGTGCAGAAATGTGACACATACCAAGCTCCCACAGCTGTTGGTTATTTCTTATTGTCCCAACATTAGCCCTTAGGGGTAAGCATGAGAGAGGAGGTTTTTTTCCTCTTTGCAGGTGGAGGAACCGGATGTTAAATACGTCAGACCTTCCTGGGATCCCAAACTAAGTGGTCGAGTCAAGAGTAATGTACACACCAGACCTTCTCACGGAACTCCCCACGTCCCATCCACTGAGTCACATGGGTTTTGTTGGAAAATGCCAATCCTGAGACCCTTGTCTGCAAACTTACTAACCAACAGAATGAAAATGTAAGCCTGGGAGTTAATATTTTTAAAAAATTCCCCAAGTGACTCTGATGGAGGAATTCTGACCTGAAACTCTAAGCTCTGCGAGATCTGGCCCGACCAAGGACTGCATATCCATTACCTCAGTGCATGACCACAATGCCTTAGCGTTCCCTGGGAAGCCGGAAATTAATGAAGGGCAGGAGGCTGTGGGGGAGTGGTGCCCAAACTGTAGAGGCACAGAGAATCATCGAGCAAAGAGTAAAGCTCGGCATGATTCTGTGCCTTCGTATGTGACAGAGACCGTATCGGGTGCTGGGAACCAAGGAGGAATAAAGAGGGCTACCAGCCCGGTAGGGAGATCACCGTACACACAGATACGTGGGCCCTGAGACAACACCGATGATGGTACGTGGCACCAGTTGGGCACCTCCTAAGGGCCAGCACCCAGTGATTCTGATCTGATTTTGAAGTGCGGAGGGAGAGACACCAAAGCTGGAGAGGTGCCAGGGAGGGAGCGTCGGACGGCATCTCCTCCCAGGTTGGCTTTGTTCGCCTGCATAAATCACTGCTCTCTCCGGGAGCCAGTGGCTATTTGCCAGTGCGGGAGGCAGGGGCTCATTGGCCTCTTTGAGAGAAGCCTGTGATCAAAGATCGGTGCTGGGGCAATACTTGCTTCCAGGTGGGGAAACTGAGGCAAAGAATTTACAATAGGCCTGGTCTTTCTGATTTTCTAGTCCAGAAAGAAGCGGGTTTCATGAATCTGTGATTCTTCGCTTCATCATGTAAATCCTCTGACAACATCATCTCTATTCCCTTTCCTGGATTTTCATAGATCCCTAAAATTCAGCAAAAACTTTTCCTCACCCGGAGTAGTAACTGTGCAACTCAAATCCTGCTTAGCCTATGAAATTCAGTTAATATCGGGGAGCCCTGGTGGCCCAGCAGTTTAGTACTGCCTTTGGCTCCAGGAGTGATCCTGGAGTCCCGGGATCGAGTCCCATATCAGGCTCCCTGCATGGAGCCTGCTTCCCCCTCTGCCTGTGTCTCGGCCTCTCCCTCTCTCTCTGTCATGAAAAAATAAATGAAGTCTTCAAAAAAAATTCAGTTAATATCCCCTTCTCACCCCCTCTGCTCTCTGTTTTGCTGATTGGAGGATTGACAAAGTACAGAGTGGACATGTCAAAACCTGCAGGACACCTTTCGGTAGCTTCCCGTGGCCCCTAGAGTCGCATCAAGAGTTTGCTACTTTGCCCAGCCCCATCTGGCCCCCTTGCCTCCAGCTCTTCCTCCTTCCAGTGCATACTTAGGACTCTCACCTTCCAATGCAGGCTGTATTCTAAGGATCAGATTCCACGGGTGCAAAAATCCGGGCACCATTGATTGGTCAGTGTGGGAGGAGAATCACAATATGAAGATTGCCATGTGAATCTGACAGATGGGTGGCAAACGGTCCCGGCTGCACTAGTCTATCATAGCACCAGCAAATATATACCAGCAGAATACACTCTGGGGCTGATGAACTCATAAGCACACCTGGCAGGCTGAGTTTCTCATTCCTAAGGTTGGCAACCATGTCCGTCTTGCCAAATTCAGCAGTCAGTGCCCACAGCTCACTTACGGAAACACTGAGAAGAATTTGGTTGAGTTATTTACTCTCTGCTCCTGTAAGGCTTTTCCTCCTGTCCCTTCTAGGACTGCCCACTCTCCTGGCTTTCCTCCTACCTCCTTTTCTGTTCCTTCGTGATCTTTACAACTGGTTTTTCTTCATTTTACCGACCTCCAAATGTTCCCTTCTTCTACTTGCAGATCTGTGCCCCATGCCACCATCACTGTGCTCCTCACTATAAATGGCACCTCTTTTCCCAGTGACTGATGACAGAAAGCTTCAATATGTCTTCTTTTTTCACTTTCCACACCTTACTCCAATCCATCAGAAAACCCATGGATTATGCTCTTCAAAATAGAGTCTGAAGGGTCCGTGGCATCATCATGCTCTACTTGGACGAGCACAGTAGTCTCCTAAGAGGTCCCCCTGCCTCTACACTTGCCCCCTTGGGTTCAATTCTTCACAGAGCTGCCTGGATGATCTGTTTAAAACCTAATACAACTCCCATGGTCAAAATCCTCCACCGGCTTTCCATCAAATTCAGGATAAATTCAAATTCCTTATTAATAAACTACAAAGTCTCATTTACTATTACCATGTGCTGCCTTCTTAATCTACAGCATCCCTCTGGAGCTCACTCTGTCCTAGACTCAGTGGCCACATGTCGTGATCATCTGTTGCTGCATAATAACTGTCCTAAAACTTAAAGGCTTCAAGCAACAGTGACTATTTACTATCTCACAATTCTTTTGGGCCAGAATTTTGAAAGAAGCTTGGCTGGACCTTTCTGGTTGAAGGTCTCATGAGGTTGCAGTCAAGATGTCTGTTGTGGCTGGTGTCATCTGAAGGTTTGACTGAGGTTGGTACATCCACTTCTAAGGGGGCTAACTCATGTGACTGGCAAATTGTTGCTGGCTATTGGCAGAAGGCTTAGCTCCTTTCTACATAGGTCTCTGTACAGGGTTGTTGTGTGTCCCTGTGACATAGCAGTGGACTATTCCCAGAGTCGATGAGTCAAGAGGCCAAGGCAGGACCACCAATGCCTTTTATGGCCTATCACTAGAAGTCACACTATTACCTCTGTCATACTCTATCTCAGAGGCTGGAGGCACACCATCTTGCTGTCCTATGAAGTACAGAGTTTATCCTCACCTTAGGGTTTTTGTACTTGTTGCTTGTTCCATCTGAGTGAAAAGAAATCTTTCCTATAGGCAAAACTTCCCCTAGATTTGTGCAAGTTTCCCTTCTCATTTTATTTAATTAACTACTCATGTTACTTCTTCAAACAAGACTTCCCTGGTCACCTTGCATAAATATCCTTCTTATCACTACCCACTGCTTTACTTTATTTTTCCTCTAGCACCTATTACTATGATCTACAACAGCAGGGATTTTGCCAATTTATCCATCATTAAATCTCAGGTGTATAAACAGTATCTGGCACAAAGTAGATGCTCAGTAAATATTTGTTGAATGAATAAGTGAAGGAGTGAAACCCCAAAAGCCCTGGGGCATGGAGGGAAGCCACATTTATTATAGAGAACAGAGAAGTGAACTTGCTCATTCCAAAACTACTATTGAGCCTTATGAACCAGTTGCTGAGTATTCATAAAGGACCTAAACAAAATATCTGGTGCCCAGGATCCTCTGGTTCCCCACCAAGCAAGCTTTAGATGTTAGGACTCTTACGGCTTACAGGGTTTCTTACCATGTTCCATTGTCTGTTCCACCCAACGCATTGTCTTAAGGCAACTGCCCACCTATAGCTGAATGGTTGGAGCATGAGATCAGGAGGTGCTCTTCCCCTGGCCACAGCTGACTATATCAGAGTTGGGCTCCAAACTCAGGGAAGCCCTCTATAAAATGGGAACCCATCTATGATTCAAATGGTGAACTCTGAGAGGTCAACTGAGACACAAAATGTAGCTACACATGGAACAGGAGGCATGAAATCATGGAGCTCTTGAGGCTGAGTTGTGCCAGATTTAAGGCCTGTGGCAAACCAACAATCCATGCAAGGCTAAAGTTCTGAGGAGCAGAAACTGTGAGTAAGTGGAGGGTCTGGAGGGAAGAGAAGAGAAAGGGGTAGAGGCACCAAGAGATGAAGAATCTGAGAGATGGAGATAAAGAAGAGGTCGTATGAGGTCTTCAGTCGTCCTGAATCTGGGTTCATCCCACACCAGCTGCCTCCACCATGCTGCCTAAGTTTGACCCCAGTGAGATCAAAGTCGTGTACCTGAGGTGCACCAGTGGTGAGGTAGGTGCCATGTCTGCCCTGGCCCCGAAGATCGGTCTGCTGGGTCTGTCTCCAAAAAAGGTTGGTGATGACATCGCCAAGGCAACCGGTGACTGGAAGCGTCTAAGGATTACAGGAAACTGACCATTCAGAGCAGACAGGCCCAGATTGAAGCAGTACCTTCTGCCTCTGCCTTGATTATCAAAGCCCTCAAGGAACATCAAGAGACAGAAAGAAGCAGAAAAACATTAAGCTGAGTGGAAATATCACTTTTGATGAGATTGTCAATATTGACCAACAGATGCGACACCGATCTTTAGCCAGAGAACTCTCTGGAACCATCAAAGAAATCCTGGGCACTGCCCAGTCTGTGGGCTGCAATGTTGATGGCCATCACCCTCATGACATCATAGATGACATCAATAGTGGTGCAGTGGAATGTCCAGTGAATTAACTACAAAGGAAAATATTTCAATAAAGGATCATTTGACGAAGAAGAAGAAGAAGAAGAAGAAGAAGAAGAAGAAGAAGAAGAAGAAGAAGAAGAAAAAGAAGAAGAAGAAGAAGAAGAAGAAGAAGAAGAAGAAGAAGAAGAAGAAGATGAAGAAGAAGAAGAAGAAGAAGAAGAAGAAGAAGAAGAAGAAGAAGAAGAAGAGGTCATGTGAGAGAGGTAGAGAAGAAAACGAGATGGGGCTGAAAGCAAACAGACGAGACAGAGGAACCAGAACATTGAGACCTGTTCATCCTTGGAGCTGCCCACTCCCCTTGCCTGAAGCCCAGTGGTGCAGTTTGTCCTAAGCATCTGTGCACTGGAAAACTCTCAACAACAATGTCTCCCACCCCCTCTTTCTCAGTTAAATTAAGTTATTCTCTAATTTGAGATGAAAATCACCCTGACTAATGTATATAGTTTCTGAGAAGGTCTCTGTGTACAGATCCCTTGAGTAGGAAGTAAAGCTTGTGGCCTCTCCTCAGTAGGAATCTGCTTTCCTACATTCCTGGGACAGTGGGGATTGGCTTTCTCTGAAATTCCCACATTTTTAAGTGCCCTCCCTCTACCGCATAGAACATGGACTCAACGTGCTCAGAGATAACAGCAGCCCCCTCCCCTGGACAGTGAGCATCTTCAAGACAACCTGGCTTGTTCCCCTCTGAACTCCTGGTGCCATAGACAGCCTGGCCCATGGGACTTGCTGGGAGGATTCAGGAAGGATTGGCCAGATCTGTTTCATGAAGAACCCACAGCCCCAGCATATTTTCACTTCTTTGCTACTACTGATGATAGCAATAATCATAATCATAATAACAGGACCATTTATTGAGAGCCACGCTATGTACTATGCATTTTGTGTGCTTATTATCTGCTGTAACACCATCAGTTCCTTTCATGGGTCCTCGGCAACGAAGAGATTTGGTGCCAAAAATTATGCTATTACATTATTCTCTTCTTTGCAATGGCAAAAATCTTCCCTTTTCCAAGAATAAGAGACAGAAGCATTCAGGCTCTTTTTTCTTCCAGGATCCGCCAGCCTTTGAAACTTAGGCATTAACAAAAATTAGAATGCCTTGGTTCCGGGAAATGGGATGGAGGACTGGAGGGTGAAAGAGAGGTTGTCTTTAGTAATAGGGCAAAACCTTCTCTATAGAACTTTATCGTGACTTAATTATATTCCAGAAAGTAACAACAGCGACATTCCAAATGAGGGCAGTGACATAGGGTTATGCAGAGTTTCTCGACCCTTGATAGTTTCAGAATCACCTGGGAATTTTAAAAGACACATTCCCGGATCTGCTAAGCTGAACCTGCACACAGAGTGAATAGGAAGCTACACTCCGAGGTAGACACTCAACAGAAAGGCGTACGTTTTGCTAACCAAAAGACTGATACAAGAGTGTTAGTGGCAGCAGCATCGGTAATAGCCAAGAATGGAAAAGGTAGCCATCAAGAGCAGATTGGCCGAATGAACTGTGCCGTAGACATGCAATGGATGGATACCTACAGCAACAAGGTTGGACAAATAGCTTCCATCCTCCACATATGGATGAATCTCAGGAATGTCACGTGCAGCTGGACACAGAAGTATGTCAACAGAATGCCTCCATTTACACAAAGTGCAAAAGGAAGGAAAATTAATGTTTGCTATTTAAAGTTGGGATGATGGTCGTGCTTGGGCAGAATGGGGTGGTCGGGACTAGGAAAATACACGAGGGGACTCCCGGGGGCGGGAGGGATTGGTTTGTTCTGCACACAGTATGTTTACATTGTGAAAATACTCCGTGCTACATATTCTCTATGAGCTCGTTTTTCTGTATGTCTGCTAGAGTTACTAAAATTTTTACTTGAAACAATACTTGTCTAGTTCTTACCCTCAAAGAGTATGATTCAGGTATAAGAAGTGAGTGGGGTCCAGGCATCGGTTAGTTTGAAAGTTCTCCACCTTGGAAATTACTGAAGCTTTGGTCACTTGCTGTGAAAGTGGCTTTGAGCAAGCTAACCTCTCTCCCTGAGGCTGTTTCCTCGTTGTAAAGAGGGGATATTGGCATAAACCTCATGCATATCATAAGGTTAAGTGAGATAATACAGACAAAGTGCTTAGCACACTGTATGGCACCAGAGAGAGAGACAGACAGACAGAGGCAGAGAGAGCAGTGAGTGTTAGTTTTTATCACATAATTTTGTCTAAGACTGAGAAGGAAGTATTTATAGGATCTGACCCAGATCTGCTGGATTTTAAAGACCATAGTTGCATGTTTGTTTCAACATTATGTGCTGTCTTGAGGACTCTGAGCCAATCCTTTGCAGGGACTATGACCCCGAGAGCAGAGAAGAGAGGCCCCGTTCTTTAATCACGGGGTGTTGATTAGGTTTGATTGCATGTTCCATGGTTATTATTGATCTGGAGAATGATTGATGGTCACTGGTTGTCACAGCCTCATCTTTGCTATAATTGCATGAAATATTTGTCGGGGTTGAGCACCTCTTACTCAGATGCATTAACAATAATTTCCCCAAATGTGTTCCCTTGAAAGAGATTGAATTATTTCCAAAGGTCCTGTGCATCTCCTTTGCAGCGCAGCAAAAAGTGCATCCATAAATTACTCAATTGACACATATGGGGACCTGAATGGCAGAGCAGTCGGCTGCAAATTCTTCTTCCCAGACACGTCCTGTCTGATGGCGGGACTGGCAGAGGCTCTGGGGGTGACACCCCGGTCACGCACAAGCATGACTGGTGGTTCCTCTCGGAGGAGGAAGTAGACAGGCTGCTAATCCGTGTCGGGGCTTTGGAGTCTGACAGCAATGACTAAGGCGACCTGAAATTAATTTCCCTGCTGCACCGGCTCTCTGCTGCTTTGCCTCTCTCTCCATGGGTGGCACAAGCTGTGAAAGCGTCCAGGGGAGGGAAGAGCACCTGTTACCGTCAATGCACGACCGGATCGCATTCCAGCTGCGCTCCATCCTGGCCGTGCAGTGGTTTTTCTCTGACCCTCGGCTTTGTCATCTTGAAAATGGGGGGCGTGCCCACAGGTCACACACGTGAATTTCCTGGTGTGTCAGTAAAGCTTCTGTCTGCAACAGAAATCACTGGTTCTAGAAGGTTCTTTCAAGAATTGGGTCTGGGCATAAAAGGTTCCGTTTTCCTAAACAGTGAGTATTCCCTCAAATCTATTCTATTCCCCTCAAAGAAGAGAGCTCCTTCAATTTTTTTTTTATCTTTGTTGTTTCATCTGAAGATCAAAAACCAAGTTAAGAAATATGTCAACAGGTAGGATAGCCACAGAGGACAAATTTCTTAGTTTTCTTCTTGAAAAGTCAATAAATCAATTATGCTGATTTTAATAGATGTCATCTCGAATTTTTTAAAAAGACCGACAGTAAAGTATTTTCTACTTACCTTCAAAAGCATATTAAGATCAGACTAAAGCTAGAACGCCAGGGATTAAACAAAAGCTAAGTCATCCAGTGGCAAGGAAGAAGAACAAGGTCTGATGCTAAGGTTCGTATTTCCAATTGTTTGGATAAACTTTGAATGATAAGCGTGATTCTTGGGTTAAAAATGGGGCTGTTTGGGGATTGTTATCTAATGTAATCTTTAAGAAGACTCTATAAGGCGTATGTTATTATTCCGACTTTACAGATGGTGCAATTGGGAGAGTCAGAAATGTTAAATAAATCACCTAACTTCACACAATTGGTTGTAAGGGTAGGAATTCAAATCCACGTCTCTGCCCAAAGACAGGCCCAGCTGCTTTCCTCTTACTCAGCTGGACTTTCATCATGCATTGTCCATGTTCACTAGAGACTTAATGAAAATAACAACAACTGGTAAAAGATCTTTACATTTAATGTCATTAAGCCAGGATAAATTCCACTCAAATTGATTTTTCAATGGGCTCAGGGCCCTAACAGCAAGTTCAAACACGAGGCTCTTATTAGACATATACGCAAGGGCAGAAAAGTTTAAGTAAATGCATTGATTGATTTAACAAAAATGTATTAAGCACCTACTGTGTGTCAGGAACTGTACTTGGCACTGGGCTAAAATAGTGATCAACACATCCAGACCCTGCCCCCTGCTCATATCCATGGCAAGTGCAAGGAGGGGGGAAGGAGATTAATTCAAGAATATTGTAAGAATGTAATTCCAAACTTTGATCAATGGTTTAATGGCAGAAAACGGGGGTGGGGGGAGATTTGATTTAGTTTCTACATGTGGGTTTTGAGGGAAGTATCAAGAAATGTTTCCCAGAGGACTGGACAGGAAGTAATATTGTAGCTGAAATTTGTAGTGGATGTCAAATTTTAGACAAGGATCGGGAGGGAAGGCATCCAGACAGAGGTAACAGCATTTGCAAAGATCCCAAACCTTGGGGGCAGAAGAAACATCATGTACCCGCCATTAGGGAAACAAGAGCAGTAGGCTGGAGAAAGAAAGGAAGGAGAACATGGATTGTGTTTCCAAAGATGGCCATGATGGTGTCTCCCATCCCACATGCTCTTCAGGAATGTGACATCGCCACTCCTCCACTCTCTGATATGATGTACCTTATCCCCCCAGCGCACACTGAATCTGAGCGGCCTTGTGGTTGGTCTGATCAATTAAACGTGGTGACTATGACAGAGGCCCCTTTGGGTGTAACTTATGCTTTTGCCTCTTGGAAGGGAGCTTCCATGCAAAAAGAGTGGCTATGCCAAGAATGTCATGTACTGGGGCCCCGAAGGCTGAGATACCATGGAGTGGAAAAGAAGCCAAAGCACACGGATGGAGCAGATGCACCGCATTCATGACCAAGAAGAAATCATGTTTGCAAGTGTATCCTCCGGATTCAGCTGCCCAGCTGCTACCATGTGGCCTACAGAAAACCTACCCAGCTGAGCCCTTCCCAAATCCCTAACTCCAAAACTATGAGCAAAAACATGCATATTTTCAGTGATTAAGTTTGAGGATGATTGGTTTCGAAGCCGTAGGTAACCATAACATGCATGGGGGAAATAAACAGAGACAACCCGAATGAGAAGAAACAGATGCTGTTATTCAGAACTTGATATCGCAAAGCAAGCAGTTGGCGTCACCTGTGATTGGCAGACTCGGAGGCAAACAGGAGGGTAGGAAAAGTTGAGAGTGGAATAAAGGGGAGGCTTCAGGTATTCTCTGATGGGGGGTTGTTAACATCCGAAGCTGGAGATGGACATCTAATGTGATTGGTTTGTGGACCATATTGGGCTTTCTCTGGGTGGTATTGACTCAGAAATGGGGAAAATTAAGGAAGCTGGCAGTGATTGGTCAAGTCCTACCCACTGGGGGCCAATTGTTACAGAGGGGGCTTTCCTCTTAGATGTATTGTCTTACATGTCATGTACGACATGGTATCGTCCATAGATGCATTCAGTACCCCAGGTAGCATGGTACAAGGTTAGGCTGCAGGAGGAGACAAGAAGTAAATCTCACCACCTTAAGAATTTTAGAATTCATTAAGAACATTCTTCCAGACATCCAGACATGTCATTGGAGTTGACCTTGTACTTGGCGTGCAGACACCTGAATGGAGAGAGGTGCCACTAAAGCTAGCACATAAAACATGGCATTCAGACACCAGGATGACAGATAACTGGAAATAAACGAGTAAAGCAGTAGGGACTGGGGAGGTTGAGCGAGAAGCAGTGATGTGCCTTTATCAATGCATTTTAGAGCCAAGAAACCAAGGATCCTGAGGCAAAGAACAATCTAAGACCTAAGCAACCATCATCAAAAAAAGGGCTTCAGACCCAGGCTTTGGTCCATCAACTCGTTAATTCAACGAAGGTTTGCTGATCCCCTTTTATACATCAGAGACTGTTCTAGTGCTGGAGATAGTGTTGGACACAACAAACCAAACCTGTCCTTTTGTGAAGTCCACAATCCAGGGAGCAGGAAGTTAAGTCATAAATACAAAACGAGTGAATAAGAAGTAAATTGTGAAAACATAAAGCTTGGAGCTGGATGGACATAGAGAGACTGGATAGTGGGATTAATTTAGAAAGGGCTGTGGGATCCTTGGGTGGCTCAGTGGTTTGGCGCCCGCCTTCGGCCCAGGGTGTGATCCTGGAGTCCCGGGATCAAGCCCCATATCGGGCTCCCTGCATGGAGCCTGCTTCTCCCTCTGCCTGTGTCTCTGACTCTCTCTTTCTCACTGCGTCTCTCATGAGTACAAATAAATAATATATATTAAAAAAATTAGAAAGGGCTGTTCAGGAAGACCTCCCAAGGGGATGGCACTGAATGGCGAGAAAGAACCAACAACGCCACAACCTAGGGAAAGAGCACAAGCTGACGAAAGAGCCATGCAAAGGTCCTGAGGCAAGAAGCATCTGGGTATATTCAAGGGCCTGAAAAGAAGGTTGTCACGTCCTGAGCATTGTGAGCCAGAAGTCAAGGCGAGAGCCAGACTACTGGACCTTACAGGCCCCTGTGAGGAGTCTGGACTTCACTTAAATCCTATGTAAAGTCACTGGAGAGCTTCGTGCTGGGAGGATGGGGTGGGAGTGGGAAGACTGGTTTGATCTCATTTATGCTTTGAAGAGCTCACTTCCCTGGTCTTCAAAGAACAATCTCTATTTAGGACATGGTGGAGTAGACGCAAAATTCAGAGACAGTTTTAGATTCAGACGGAAGAACAAGAGAGGGTGTAGCCCTGGAGTGAGCTAGGGACGCTTCCCAGGCACCTGGAGAGGGTGGCCCAGCGTCCAGACCTGGGATGGGGGGGGGGGACCCGAGAGGAAATTTGAAGACCCAGGCACCAACCTAAAGACCCTCCGTGGAACATTAGTGACCCTCGGCATCGTCCCAACTCTGCTTATCACCCGGCGCAGACCAGGCGCCAGACCTCCAGGGTGCGGTCGGCGTGAGTCTTCGCTGCCACGTTAGGAGACGAACACCGTCTCCCCGCCTCACACATGGGGGGAAGCAGCTCAGGGCATTGGGGCCCATCTAAGTCTCCTCAGCTGGGAGTCCCCGAGCAAGGTGCAGATGCGCCCTGGTGGCCTGTATCTCCCGCCACGACACCTCTCACTTCCCCCGAGCAAGGAGACTCGGTTGCTCAGCTGAACAGCAACCCCTTCCGTGAAGAGCCCTGCCCACGACCACGTCCACGCCGCACCCCTGAAGCCAGGAGGGACCCCCGAGAAGGGCCAGAGCCCAAGGACGGATGGGAGGACGAGCCCGGTGGCCGCGAACCCGGCGGCTCTCAACTCCCAGGCTCTGGTCTAACTTGAAAATCGTCCCCAGCAGAGCATCAAGGACCCAAATTTGGAAACGATTGAATGTCTCAGCTGCAGCCAGCGCGTGTGCAGGCTCCGCGTGTGCGCGTGCATACAGATGCACACACACCCGCCTCTGCCTGTGCCCGGGGATAGGTGCGGCACGTGGGCATTCTTTTCAGTTTTGCAGAAGCAGCAGATGGATAATTGCAGCCCCTAAGTGCCTAATCTGCTCTCCGGGACACGGGCAGATTTCGGAGCCAACAAACTTAATTGAACTTTCTATTCCAGCTGGAAAAGGTTACCGAGTTGCTGCGCACACAGCGCACGCGGAATGAAAAGGTCAGCGGCTCAGCTCTTTTTGTAATGGATTGACCAAAGGCATATTGTTTTGTTTTGTTTTCTTTTTCTTTCCTTTTTTTTTCTTCCTATTCTTTTTTTTTTTTCTTTTACTTCTCCCAACCACTGGATTGCAAAACTTAATTAGTCTAGCAGAGGTTTCCTCCCCTTGTATTATTTAAAGTCGTGCTGATGTGTCTGCGGTCCTCACAAAGGTTGCTCGAGCCCCGAGCCCCATGTGAGAGGAGGAGGAGAGTTTGGTTGAAGGGAGGGGGGAAACTGGGCTCCTGGGATGCTAGTCACAGACCCTCTATGAAAGTGCATCTCCTACTGGCCTGTGTAAGAATCACCTAGAAAACACTGATTCCTGGGCCCACGCCCTGGAGGTTGAGTCTGACCAGGGTTGGGCCTGAGGTTGTGTATCTTTTTTTTTTTAAGATTTTATTTATTTATTCATGAGCGACACAGAGAGAGGCAGACACAGGCAGAGGGAGAAGCAGGCTCCATGCAGGGAGCCTGATGCGGGACTCGATCCCAGGACCCCGGGGTCACACCCTGGGCTGAAGGCAGATGCTCCACCGCTGCGCCCCCAGGCGCCCCCAGAGACTGTGCATTTTTCATAGGCTCCCAGACAACGCCACTGCACGTGGTCCTGGGACAAGACTGAACTTTCCTGCTGTGCAAGTCCTGCCACAACCAAACGTTCGGACTCATCCCCACGGGCTAGAGCATCAGGATGGGGTGCGGCTCCGAGTCTCGGCTTCAGAAGCCCTCTGGGAGCTCAGTTCTGTCCGCAGACCCCCCCACCCACCTCGGAGGCATGGGGGCCGTCGAGGCCCGGCCTGCCCCGGGGACACGGCTTGAACACGCTCTGCGCTGTGGGTGCGAGAGGAGGACGTCGCCTCCTATAAAGAACTAAGGACCTTATTTGAGCTGCGAAGCACAGGATGTTTAAGGAACAGGATTCCCGTCATCCAATACCTGAAATGCTGTCATGCAGGACAGGGATTAGGCTTTGTCACCGTGGCTCCAGAGGATGCAGCCGAAGTCACAGAGGGGTGACAGGACGGGGTTTCTAATAATTAAAATGAGAATCCAGCTGGCGTGAGGGGGTCCGCCCCCTGCCCTGCAGTAGCGCCCCTCGGGGATGGGACCTCGCCCCGCCCGGCGGCCCCGCACAGCCAGCAGGACCCAGTGGCCCAGTCCTCGGGCCTCTGCCCACGGGGAGCAGCTCCGTAACGTCAGACGAACATGCCTCTCGGCTTCCTGGTCTAACTCCCTCCGGGATCCCTCGGAGGAGCTGCTCACGCCCCTCGGGTCTCCTCGCCTCCGGGCTGCTGCCATCGAGGCCGCCAGGCAACCTCTTCTCATGCCAGGGTCGCCCTGTCGTCCGCGGGGAAATTCATCGTCCACCTACTGCATTTAGTCTTTCCCCACCGTGGGCAAAACACGGCGCCCCAGCCTCCGGGCCCAGGACACCCCTTGAGCTCGCAGACTTCGGTCCGGCTCCTCCTTGCACCCCGGGAGGCACCGGCCGCTCAGGCTCCGCTTTGTAGGTGTTGCTCGCCTGCACCTCTGTTGCCTTCCTCCCCCCACCCCGCCTGCCGCCACCTGCCGGGGGACATGGGGGCTCTTTCTTAGGGAAAGCCCTTCCCGCTGCCCAGGGTGAGCTCAAAGGAAAGTGCACCCAGCCCCTACCCCCAGGAGTGGGCCCCCCGGGAGCCCGATGGAGCTTGTCCGCACCTGCAGAGTGAGCAGCTGCGCTTCCTAGAGGAGACGGGAGCTCCGGGGTGGGGTGTGAGGTGCATGGGGTGCGTGGGGTGTGAGGTGCATGGGGTGCGTGGGGTGTGAGGTGCATGGGGTGCAAGGGGTGCGTGGGGTGCGTGGGTCAGCGGATATACAGAGACTGAGCCGTGGGTGCTCAGGGCCCGGCAGCTGGGCCCCAGTGAGCCTGACAGGGTGGAGGCAGGCCTCCCCGAGCGCCTCCCGTCTGGTGAGCCCGGGCTTTCTGGATCCTATTTTGCAAGAGAACCGGAAGTCCCAGCTTTCCCAGGGAACCTCATAATTTTAAAATCCGTCCGGAGGGCCCCCTTCTCGGCCCGGCCTGGCGCGGGTACTCTCCCCGGGGAGCCAGGGCTCACAGTTGCCACCGTGTGACCTCTTCTAGAGCCTTCCTCCACCGGTGTTTGGCCGGCCTGCGTCCAGCGGTCTGTCCCCACGGGCCCACGCCGGGTCGGGCCTGCGCACGGAGGTCGCCTGGGCCAGAGGAGGAAGGTGCCCCGAGGGCTGTGAAATCACAAGTTTCTTTGATCCGTTGGAGTTCTGACGGCGCGGAATCGAGGGTCACCCCTCTGTCCTCAAGGTCTCGGGAAAACCTGCTCTTCTCTTCCTCCAACCCAGAGGAATGCCGACAACCAGGAAGCAGATGAAGGGACTTGACCTTGACAAGAGAAGGACGCGTGCAGCAGAGGCAGGGGCCCCGGGCCATGGCGGTGTGGGCCGCCTGCAGGGCTCCCGCTCGGGTCGGGCACACTCGGGGCGCAGCCGCTTCTCTTCTGTCCCCTAAGCGCCCTGGTCCGGGGCTGCCTGGCTCACAGGGATGGTGAAGACCGATCGCTCATTGGTTTCCCAGCCCAGGAGCAAGTGACAGGACATATGTGCGGCTGCTTCCCGCACCGATGACGGCGCCTCGGTGTCCTGTGTCCTTCTGTCCGCCAGACCACACGGACTCGCGTCAGCTGGTTTTGTTTTACTTTTTTCTAACTTTGGAAAAACAAAGACCTGGAGGAGACGGTCAGTGAGAGGCGGTGCTCGTGCTGGAGCAGCCTGGGCTGACCCCTAACCCTCTGTGCCCCCGTCGACCTGAGGGACGGAGGACACTCAGCCGTCCCAGAAGGCCACTCTCCTAGTGCTTGCAAACACAGTGAGTCTACACAGCAGAGCGCTTAAGGGCATGGCCTGCGGAGTGACTCCTGGCCTGAGATGAAGTCTGGTTTTCTTTATAGGACCTTACAGTTGGCTGATTGCAAAAGCTGGCCGCAACTGGTCAGGCGTCCCTTCATCCACATTCTCCGCAACGTGACTCGGTAGGAAGGAGGAGTCAGTCTCCACCGTCCTTGAAGTCGGGTTGTCCTCGGGACTGGAACCACCCAACACAGCGAGCTCGTGACGCTGCCAGTTCCAAGTGGGGGCCGCGAGCGAGCTTGAAGCAGTTTCTCCTCCTCTTCCCCCTGCTCCTCGTCTCTCTCTCTCTCTCCCAGAATCCTTCCAGGGCCAGAAGGGCAGTCTTGAGGTGTCCTATTAGCGTATGAGAGATCTACGGCCCAGTCACACTGTCCCCCCAGCTGACGGCCACGCAGTGCCCGACATCGAGTGGTGCCATCCCCGACCATCCAGCCCCAAGCTGACCCTCCGGATCCATGAAGCCATGACTGAGCTCAGCCAAGATTACCCAAGCCTTCCTCCAACCAGTGGAACCACCTACCTGGTCCCGGGCCCCGTGAGAAATAACAGATGCTTGTCTAAGTCACCGAGCTCTGCAGGTGGCTCTCCGTGTCGCAGTGTTTAATCAGTGCAGCCTTGACTCCTTGGCCCCTCATGAGTAAAATGGCAATAATGTCAGTACCACACTGAACCATGGTGAGTTTTCCATCATTGCTGTTCTTAGGGAAATCATTCAACGTAGAAAGGTTTTGTTCAAGTTGTATTTTGTTAAAAGCATCCCGGGATTCTAGTGTGTCACCCCATCCCAATGCCCGTGTCTGCATATCCCAGCCATGCTTACCCCCACACCACAGCAAACCAGTGAAGCTCTGCTGTAAATTCACGGTGTCACCACATACTTGGTAATTCTTGTGGGGTTTTTTAAAGATATTTTATTTATTTATTCATGAGACACAGAGAGAGAGGCAGAGACACAGGCAGAGGGAGAAGCAGGCCCCCTGCGGGGAGCCCGATGCAGGACTCGATCCCAGGACCTCAGGGTCATGCCCTGAGCCGAAGGCAGGTGCTCCACCGCTGAGCACCCAGGCGCCCCGGTAATTCTTGTACTTCCATGCACCCTGACATCATTGGCAAGCAGCTGGTTTGAGTCAGAATTTCCATTTCCCTGACAGAAAATGGGGCAAAAATGAAGCACACCGTTGCTGTCACCACAGATGTAGGATTAGCGTTTTAGACCCTATCCTGGACCCAATTTGACCATTTGTGACTTGAGAGCCTGAATCCCTTCAATCCTCTGCAAAAGGAAGTGGCTCTGCCAGAAATAGGACCGGTAATGGGGCTCCAATATTCATCCATCTGGAAACTTCCAGAGAGATCGCCCCCACCTCTGGGCACCTCTGGGTGCCTCCCGCTGGCCATGCCATGTCCTGCCACGTGCAATTCAAGTGCTCGGGTCCGAAAAGGGCGAGTTGCCCCCTCCGTCTCCTCTGCCTCCCCCTCCAGCGCTTGACTGGCTGACCTTCCCCAACCTCCGATAGCCTCTCCTCCAACGAAGATGATGTGTGTGCAGCGGGTCATGTTTCTCTCTCTCTTTGGGAACGAGGGGCCTCCCTGATGTCCCATCTGGGGGTGCTGTCCTGTGTCCATCACGGATGTCGGCACAGAGAAGGAACGTGGCCCGGCCGTCGGTGCCCGCAGCTGCCCCCGCACCCCTCTCCTCCTGAACGCAGAGGTGGCCTCGGGCCTCCTGGCCGCAAGAGCCACAAAACCTGAACGCAGCACCCACCCGGAGGGAGACGCTCAAGCCTGTTTATAGATTGACTCGACGAGTCCTCACCACAGTCCTGTGGGGTACGGGCCCCTCTGATCCTTATTTTGCAGAGGAGAAACCGTGAGCACAGCAAGGCTGAATACGTTGCTTAAGATCCCACGTGGTTAATAAACGAGTCGACCTGGATAAAGATTTAGGCGATTTAGCTACAGAATCCGTGCTCTTAATCCCAATGCTATTCCAAGAGAACATTCCAGAAAAGCACTTTTCAGCGGCTGGAGGTGGCAGACACGATGAAAGTGGTTATACCTCTCGGTCTTCTTGACGATAGGACGTTATTGTTGAAGGATACTCTTGGGGGACACCTCATCCATCTACCTCCCCATTTTTACAGCCGAAGACGCTGAGGTCAAGAGTGAAGTGGTTCATCTAGGATCAACGGATTTGGAAACTACAGTTAGTGAGAAATAGAGTGATCCCAGCGACCCGAGAGTCACGATGCTGTTGGTGAAAGGCTTCATAACCATGTATTGACGCTCACTTCAGGTCGGGTGTTCTAGTAAATGCCTTTTCTCATTTAATTCATGCGTATTTGATGCAGCTCGTGGTTTCATGCATTTTCTCATTGAATTCACAAAAGGTCTAGAGTGAGGACCCCGAGGCCCAGAGGAGTTAAGGGGAGGCCAAGTCCACCGAGCGTGGAAGTGCGGGGGGGGGGTCGAGACCGCGGCCGGGCTCTGGCTGACTCCGGGCCTCCTGGGTTTCGCTGGACGGTGACGCAACACTGGATGACAAGGTCACGTTCTCGCCGAAATCGCGGCTCCGCTTCTGATTGAGAGGAAACCAGAGATTTGTTGTTACTTTACAACTTCTTCCCTCACTGCCTACGCTCCCAGAAGTCCGACGTTTCGCCCCAGTGAACTTCCCGGAACGGAACAGAATGCAGTTGTGAACCTCGAAGAATCCAATGTCATGAGGAGGAAACACCTGGGGAGACGTATCAATTGCGAAGCTCAAAGATGCCTGCCGGGATCCAGAAACTCGGAAACTGACCCTGAGGTGATACCAGACCCCGCCTTTTAAATTCCCGGGCAGAACTCGATGGCCAGAAGGGCTCCTGGGAAATTCAAGTGAGGACCCCTTGAGGTCCAGGGTCTTGTTCTCAGGTTCTGTTTTCTGCTCTCCTGTCCGAGCAGAGCTACACCGCAGGTGCGCAGCAGGATGCTCACTTCGGAAGGGGAAGCCAGGACCCTCGTTCTAAAGGTCCGGAGATGGGTCTCAGACAGACAACGTGACTTTCTGAATTAAATCTCCTCCGCCCTTGCTCAGTGCACACTGTGTATGATGCACAAGCCCTTGAAGTGAAGAAAAGTTACAAGGCGCGATGCTTTCCAGGCATATTTGGCTGCAGGTGCGGTATCAGGGAAATCAGAGCTCATTGAGCCCAGGACCCCCACTGGTGGTTTATACTTTATCATCTTTTTGACCAAAGTCCCCCAACCCGTAGGCAAACGCTAAGAATGGCGCGTTTCAAGTGACTTTCCTTAAAAGTAAACGGTGAGCAGCAAAGCTTCTCGAAAGCACTGGTTTCCTCTCGACGATGGGTTCGACGCCACTTTTAGAAACAATTAAAATAAATCCCCTTCAGCAGTAGGCTGAGGTGACGCAAAGATCCCTCTCGCCAAAACCCTGGTTTTGAAGTTTAAATCCTTTCACATAGACACTTCGGTGTCTCCCACCCAATACCCTTCCCCGAGCCAGGGGTCATTATACTTGATGGAAGGAAAGATGACGAGGGGCGAGTTCATTCCAGATTCCACAGACCATCGAGCCCTTGGCTCCCACCGCAGGCCTGCTCATTTCCGGGCTAGGAATTGCTCAGGACCATTGAGCCATGACCACCCAGTGTCTTCAGAATCACACGGCCACAGCCAGTTAGCCCTGGAAGGGACCTTGGGGATAATTTCGTTCCGGCATCTCATTTTGCAGATGGGGAAACACAGGGTTAAGTGACTTGCCCAAGGTCACGCAGCTGGTTAATGGCAGAGCTGGACCGAAGCCCCTGTTCGCCAGACTCCCGGGCCCGCGGCCTGTCCGCCCTCCCATGCTGACTCCTCGGGCTGCTCAGCTATCACCGAAGCAGCCGTGGTGCTTGCTTCTCGGCAAGCCGCCCCTGGAAGCACGGAGGGAAGCCTGTCTCTCTTGGGCCTCCGACCCCTCATGTGTCATTCCCTTCCATCCGACGAATGGGGTGTTTCTGGTCCGACTGCACCTGCGACGCAAGGCAAAGCTTTGACTTCCCTCTGAAACGGTTGCTTGTACCTGATTGGCTCTACCACACAATGCAGTGGGCAGCGCCGTCCTATTTATGAGCAATTTTAGCAAAAGATAAGACACGACTCTCGTATAAATATGACAGGGGCATATGCCAAATATTTTATTGAACTCATGAATTAGTGAGGGGACCAGACTGACGTTACAACCCATTCAAAGGGGAAATCAAGGAGCACACGTAGGCAGGCAGGCAGGGATGACAACCATGCAAAACTGGTTCCTCTCCATAGGGCAGCCGTCAACTCATCTCCACTGGACACAATTTGCAACTCTAGGGATTAATAATCATTTGCATTATTATGGGTTTTCTTGGAATTTCAGGGTGGTAAATGGCTCAAAGACATGGAAAGGGAGATATAACCCAGAAGGGTGGGCCAGACATGGCCCCCAATAATTTTTTTTTGTCCATTTCATCGCCTTTCACCATTTTCCTGAAAGCCCCCAAGTACTGATGACGATGTCCACACTGTCTCCGGGCAGGAATAAAGCGTGTCCCTGTCCTTCCTGCACACTCACTCTCTGTGCCTCGTTGGCTCTCCCAATGGGTGTGGATGCACATTCCACGGCAAGGTCTCAGGGGTCCTCCATGGTCTTCTCTCAGCAAGCTGGCAAGCCCGCACTGGGTCTGAAACAGCCGGGCTCGAGTTTTCCTTTTGGTTCTTCCTTGCTCTGCAACCTTTGAGGAGTGACTTGACCTCTCTGAGCCTCAGATTCTGCACCTGTGGACATTCAATAAACAGAGAAATTATCTAATCAGCAGCGCAGTTCCATGGGCCTCAGTCATCCCGATAAATATCATTATGAAGGGTCTGCGATGTGAGTGGTCAGTGTTAGGTATTTACTGTGTAGCAGGCGGTTTGTTTGTATTGGGCTCCTTTCCTCTCACCTTCCGGAGCAGGCATAGAATCGGCTCCACTTCATCAGTGAAGCTACAGGAGTGCATAGTAACCCCCTCAAAGTCCTGCAGCGAACGGAGGCTTGTTCCATTCTTCAGACACAGCTCTCCCGACAGGAAATGCACACCCTCAACCGCTGTACAATTGGAAAGTGGTCAAAAAATCACTTGGAATCGTAACTGGCTTCCAGATTCCCTGTCTCCGTGGCAAACCCTTTATTTATATTTCCTCGAAGAATTTTACTAAATTTATATCCAGTATTAAATATAAGCATCCCTATTGGACAGAGTTTGGGCTGGTCCTCCTTTCACGGGGGAGACCTCACTTGCATCTTATATGTTTTTTTTTTCCCAAAACATAGGGTACCAAGCCATGCTGCATATTCAAGGAATTTGGTATAGGTATTCAGAACACTGACTCTGGCAGTTTGCCTCACTGCCCCATGCCTGGACCCTTTATCAAATGTAAATCCTTATTTAACTCCTCAGAGGCTCAGTTTGCTAATCTGTAAAGTGGAGCAATAATAGTACCTACCCTGTGGGGTGATTTTGAGAAATAAGTGAACTAATTCATGTAAACTCTTGGCCAATTACTCAAGATAGTAAACATTCAATAAATACCAGGCATCATCATTAACAGGAACTCCTCGATTACTATTAACAGGAAAACCACACAGACGTAAAAATTAAAACAGAACCGCCTTGGTTGCAGCCAGTTGCCCCAAATGCTTATTGTGTAGAAATAAAGCATCGAATCCCGATATCCGTTTCTTTGTAAATCATGAAATATCATGAGTGTTCGTACTACCAAGTTTTTCCCACCTTAACTTATATTTTAAAGATCTGTAAGATTTTAAGGAGCAAACGCCAACCTCTCAAATTTGCAAAGGTAAAATAATGAAAAGGGTTGAGAAGCCTTGGAAGACACCCTCCCCGCTCCCTTTACCTGGGAATGAGAAATATACCTTGCTCCCAAAGAGCAGGGCCAGAAGCTAAGACACGTATCTTCCCTTTCTTTGCTTGAAGGCCCATGGTTTCCTGTGTCTTTTTCTTCCTGTCTATTTGCTTCATTGTCTTCTCCATGCGCCACAGTCAACTCTTTCCCATTGCAACTGTGCTGCCCCGTGGCAGTGCACGCCCTTCAGTGGGCAGGACCCTGCCATTCCCCGGGTCATGGACTCCAGCCACATCCCAAGTCCAAATTTCTAGGAGGAAGGATCAGAGTGGCACCGCCCACCCTCTAGGCTGGGGTCCCCACTGGAATTCACAGCTTGTCCAGTGAGCTTTGGCCAAAGGTAGTTGAGTGGCATAACATTAGCCAGGCAGAGGGGGCCACTTCCAAGGGGGAGGAGAACGTGAGCATACCGAGGACGTTGTAAACCACCATACATCTCCATTGGTCAACAGAGACCACTGATTACATTCTTCAAATCACCATAAAGAAAATGATTCTCAGGCTGAAAACAACGGGTGGGGTCCTGATAAGCTGGGTAGATTCTCACCATAATCCATTCATGCTCCCATTATTTACGGTGTGTCCATTTCAGAGCCTAGGGAAACTTTTCCAGACAAATGATTATGTTTCTCCATCTAAGAAACAGAATTTATATGTGTTGTGTTGGCTGACAGCTCTGTGGCTGAGCTTCGCTGTCCCACCACTGCCCTGGGTGTTTTTGGTGATTTATTTTTTATTTTTTATTTTATTTTATTTTTTAATTAATTAATTAATTAATTAATTAATGATAGTCACACAGAGAGAGAGAGAGAGAGAGAGACACAGGCGGAGGGAGAAGCAGGCTCCATGCACTGGGAGCCCGACGTGGGATTCGATCCCGGGTCTTCAGGATCGCGCCCTGGGCCAAAGGCAGGCGCCAAACTGCTGCGCCACCCAGGGATTCCCTATTTTATTTTATTCTATTTATTTTATTTTATTTTATTTTATTTTATTTTATTTTATTTTATTTTATTTTATTTTATTTTATTTTATTTAGAGCTAAGGATTTGACTATGTCTTGGCTCTACCTTCTCACATCACTGTGAATCAATAGGGAATCTTGGCTTAATAACATCTGGAGGGTGGACAGGGGGAGATTTGTGATGTAAATACCTAGGGGCATCACTGTTAATGCCGTCCATTCAGGGGCACGGAGAGAAGTGCGCTCTACCTCTCGTCCCAGAGCAAACATGTTGATGCAAAGCATTTTGCACAAACTCATTAGAATGCCTTTATTTTGCTTATGCAAAGATAACTTGAAGGGATGGTGCTATATGCTGATTTTAAAAGGGTCAGCAAAGGTTTAGAAAATAATTTAAGAGATAATTTAAGATTCAAAGTTTGTAAAAAAAAAAAAAAAATGTGTGTGGGAGTGTAGGTTAAGTGCAGCAAAAATTCCTGCCTGGGAAGGGCTTCTGTTTGGAGTGATAGGGAAAGCACTGAGCTAGTTGGCAGAAAACGCGTGCTCAGGTCTTGGCTCTGATACTTCCTAGGTACAGGGACTTGAGAAAGTCCCTTTTCCAAACCTGAGCTCTATCGTGGGTGCAGTGGGGCAATGCCCTCGCCGTAAGCATCGAAGCTAATGAATTAGGAGATCCCTGGGTGGCTCGGCAGTTTAGCACCACCTTCGGCCCAGGGTGTGATCCTGGAGTCCCGGGATCGAGTCCTGCATCGGGCTCCCTGCACGGAGCCTGCTTCTCCCTCTGCCTGTGTCTCTGCCTCTCTCAGTGTCTCTCATGAATAAAATAAAATCTTTAAAAATAAAAAAAAGCTAATGAGTTAAAGATATGAAAAAAACAAACAGGGGGCACTTGAGGGGCTCAGTCGGTTGAGCATCTGCCTCCAGCTCAGGTCATGATCCCAGGGTCCAGGGAACGAGCCCCGTGTCAGGCACCCTGCTCAGCAGGGAGCCTACTTCTCCCTTCCCCTCTGTCTGCTGCCCCCACTCCTTGTGCTCTCTCTCTGTCAAATAAATAAATAAAATCTTTTTTAAAAATCCAACAGATATGAAAGAACAAACAGGCAAGTTCTCTATAAATATGAAATGTTTTAGGTCCATCTTCTCATCTTACTGTTGGAAAAAGTGAGAACCTGGGGAGGACAAGTGACCTGGAAAACATCACATCACGAGTGGGTATCATCGGTCGTACAACCCCCATCTCTTGGCTCTTATGTCAAAGCCACACCACGCTTCCTTCCAGAAGCTAATGACCTACCAACGACCTGCCCCCATCCGTGGTAGAGTAGAACTGTGTGTGCCATTAAGGGGATTGGAAGCAGACCTTGTCTCTAGTGTTATTACTGCTCACTAGCTGGATTCATGGTAGCCCAGGCATTTCGTCTTTAGAAATGTCAATTTTCTGTTCTGAAAAATGGGTGTAATAATAACAGGAAGCTCCTATCATTACTATGAGCTAAAGTATGTAAGTAGAGAAGTATGGAATTCAGAAGACAGTGGATGTCAAATAAGCATTAGTTACTATGATAGAAGATGAGAAGAAGGAAGCAGAGCTTTGGAGGAGAAGACGAAGGAACTATTTTCATCATTTTAAGGTTTACATAGGGGCGCCTGGGTGGCTCAGTCAGTCAGTTGAGTGTCCGACTCTCGATCTCAGCTCAGGTCTTGATCTCTGGGTCGTGAGTTCAAGCCCTGCATTGGGCTCCATGCTGGGTGTGGGGCCTACTCAGAAAGAAAATGAATTTTAAAAAATAATAATGTTTAGGTCAACAATTTTTTTTTCTGGGGATCAAAGGGCAGGTGGAGTTGCGACATCTCTCCAAATTGAGTCTATTGACGTGAAGATAGCCTTAAGGGATTATAGCATCCTGTATCCTTGAGCAGACGTCAACGCAGAAACAAGTACAGAAGATGTCGGATCATGGACTGACCCTCCTCGGAAACACTCAGGCTCCCGTGGGATTACGTTACAACTCCTCCATCTGCCTTTCATGAGTGAAAATGATTTGACTTGGACCTCTGTAAAGTCACCCTGTTACTACCCGTCCCCAAAGACACGCACCCTGCTGCGCTGCCCTGGCAATAGATTTCTCCCCTTCTCTCATCGTTCCCTGGACTTTGCTAAATCTGAACTTGGTCGCGATTCTCTCTCAGCCTGGAGTCCCTTCCCAGTATTTTCTGCCTATGAAAATATCATTTGTCCCCCAACATCCCGTTCAAATGTCACTCCTTCGTTAAAATCTTCCCCAATGGAAGTAAAAGATTCCTTACCTTGCATTGCTACTCACCACGTCCCTTTCTTTAGAACATCTGTGTCCGCACGCCTGTCTTCCCCCACTGTGCTATAAGATCCTTGAAGATGGGGCCTTGAAGACGCGTCCTTGAAGATAGGATATGCTTCATGCCTCTGTTAACGTGAAATGCTTGGTGTGAGGTCTTCTGCATAATGGCTGTTAAATATTGGTTACATTGAACCAAAATTTGTTTTTAAGCTTTTCGAAGTGTGAGTTTTAGGGAATATTCATGTGTATGATTTGGTCTCTGCCAGCCTTCTGATGATGCCACTTGGGGGAAACAGAGCTCCAACCTAGGCGCTCAAGAGTTATCTACAGTAATTAGGTTCACTGTCACTTTCTGAGCACGTACCACGTGCCAGTCACCGTTCGAAGTTGCGGGTGCAACCTCTCTTGGATGTTACGTCCTCCCAAAAATTCCGCAAGGTAGTGTTGACTATCTCCCCATGTTGCAGATCAATCAACTGAGACCTGGAGAGGCTGCATGATTCGTCTGCGGCCCCACGGATAATGCATGATGGATTCTGGATTCGTCGCCAGGATTTACGCCTTTCACCACTATTAACGCAGCATGCGAGCCGGAGCGGCCCTCGTCCCACATCAAATGCCTTCGGGGGATGCGCAACCAAGGACAGTGCGTTGTCCTGTGCCCGGCCTCCCTCTCCCCAGAACGCAGTCATCCCTGGCTCATGTTCCCAACCCTGTCCCCATCGTCCTGCCGCCCAGCAGACAACTGGCCAGGAACCGCACAGACCCGCCGAGGGGGGCTCGGTGGGCAGGGCCGCGGGGAGAGCGGTAGGAAGGTGACACGGAGCCGTAATTTCCCTGCTATTTTGTCCTCGCCCTGGAACATTAAGACGGGCTTCAGAGCCGCTAAAGCAGCTCCTGTTGCCCGTTTTCTCTCTCTCTCTGTAATGCAGCCAGAGACTTAAATACGATTGAGTTAATCTTTGAAGAAAACAGAAAATACTGTAACAATAAAGGCCTGTAACGTGGTTACAAATGAGAGCTACTGCTCCCTTCTGCATTCTAAATTCTGAGGATAATTCTGCAGAGCTTCATTACCAGAGCATAATTGTGTTATAGAACTCTTAAATCACCCTGCTACACTTAACTGGCAATAACATTAAGATAGCGCAGATATTCATTTTAATTAAAACATAGCCTCAAACTATTTCCCTGCTATAAGAGGCAAAACTTTCTCCCCACCCCCCCACCCCTTAAACTTTCATTTGTTAGCGCATCTACGGCCAGCAGTGGATGGGAGGTTTAAACACAATTAGGAAATCCCACCTTATAAGCCAGGAGCACTTAAAGCGTCGCTGAGGAAGATGAATACCAGGAAAGCGGGTTTGGGTTTTAATCTTTTTCTCATATGTGGGGCACTGACAGCAGTTGCTTCGGAGAGGATGGGCTTCCCGGATAATCAGTTTAAGAGTTATGCAAAGAGGAATTGAAATGTAGCCGTCCAGACATTAACGAAAACCTCGGTAACTCCGCAGTCTTCAGTTGCCCATCGCCTATAGCGTAAACATCCATTCATTTAACAAGTGTCTACGGAACATCTATTTTGTGCCGCGCACTGGGGATGCGCACACCAATAAAACCCCGCTCCTGCCTTCCAGTATACGGCAGTCTCGTGAAGGAAACTGGCATGTAAATAAGAAGCTGCGTTAAAAACTGCTCTGTGGAAGATACGGCCCCATACCTGCCCCTTTTGCTCAGGATAGGACACTCGGGATGGGTTTTGGAGCGCATGCAGGAGTTTTCCAGGCAGACAAGTGAATGACGAGGGCAGAGGGATGGTATATTCAATGATAGAGTTGCATGAAGTAGAATGGAGATAGAATGGGCTATTCAGAAGATTCCTTTTTTTTTTTTTCTAAGATTTTATTTATTTATTTCGGGGGGGGGGCAGGGCAGAGGGAGAGGGAGGAGCAAGCTCCTCCCTGAGCAGGGCTCAATCCCAGGATGCCAGTATAATGATCCGAGCCAAAGGCCGATGCTCAACCACCTGAGCCACTTATGCTCCCCTATTTGGAAGATTCTAGATGATTCAGTATGGTTAAGCTGTAATGTGGAAAGGGTTGGAGGAAAACGAAGGTGGTGAGGCCCAAGATGTAGACAGTCTTTGGGGCATCGGTCAGGGCTTTGGGCTTCAGCCTAGAGGCGATGAAGACTTGTTGAAAGGATTATTTGGAGGATGCGGCAATAGGAGCTGGTAAGCATTGACGGCAACGTGGCTATGGAGGCTATAGCTGGGATTTTGTAGCTTGACATTCAAGGTTTCAAATTAGCGCCCTATCCACGTAGAAATAAATATGAGCAGTGAGGGCAGCGAGGGCAATCGGATCAGCAACACCGATGGACTTTCTGAATGTACACTAGATGTCTAACGATTTGCACACAGTATTTTATTCAATCCTTAAATAAGGATTCAGGATTAACATTCTCCACGTCTCCTATGAGGAAACTCCGGCACAGACAGATTGGACAGGTGGCCCACCAAGACCACCCGGATGGAAATGGAATTCACACTCAGGTCCATCCGATCCTTGGAGGAATGTTCGGCATCGATTAGAAACATTCTGTTCGCCATTCTGCTTCCACATCTCCTCTTGCAGAAGAGGATTCCGGATACTGTTCTCCAAACAAGAATCAGGCCATTGGTCATTAATCTTGCTCGGGCCTCTTGAGCTTCCTAGATCTAGGTCTGTCTTCACATTCCTCTGTGCATGTCTAAATCCACTCAAAGTGAGGCTCCGGACTCCCCTGCCCCAGCACATTAAGCACAAGCACTTGCTGTAAGTGGTCATTTCTAGAGCACGTTCTAGGTATTGGGGTTCGAGGGAGGTAGAGAGCAGATAAAACCTTTTCTAGTGGAATTTAATTTCTAGGTTAGACAGTGAAGGAGCCTCAGAGCTGGCATGGAACCCAGAAAGCCCTACCCGATGCTGTGAAAACCACCGGCCACATGGCATGTGTCCAGTCCAAACCGACATGTCTTATCACACAAAATTCCAGAGTAACAAAAAGCGTCCAGTGTCTTCTTGCTTATGTGTGTCTGTTGATGATGCATTGATGATATTTTGCATATAGTCAATTAAATAAGATAGATCATTAAAATCCATTTTATCTGTATTTATTTATTTATTAGTTATTTATTTACATGGGGGCCCTGGGAAATTTAAAATTGTGTGTGACTTGGATTATATTTCTATCGGACAGCACTGATCCATACTCTGTGCTCCTGTGGTGCTGTATTACCTCCTTAAGAAATAAAAATGACAATTGAAGAGCGAGATGAGGGTTATGGTATTAATAACACAGTGATGCAATAGGACATGTCAATAAGTAGGTGGGAGTGGATCTGCCATTAGATAGGGTGGGCAGAAAAGTCCGTCTGGAAGCGTGATATTTGGGCAGAAATCTGGAAAGCAGCCATGCGAGATCCTGGTGGGGGGTGGAAGAGATTTAGATTATACCATTAATTTGACAGTTAATATCTATTTTTATGATATTTTTGTTTATGACTCTTTTTTTTAACTTAGAAGCACACTAAGTATAGTAGAAAGTACATGATTTTTGGGTTTTTTTTAGAAATTGCTGATTTTTCTTAATCTAAATTTCGAGAACTCTATTCTTGGGCATTCACTTAGCATCTTGAGGACCTCATCTGCGTATATAAAAGGGAAAGAGAAATCTCCCTTATGTATTGTAACACTTATATGAGATCTACAGTATGAAGAGCATCTAAGAAGGTGCAAACATTTAAATTTGACTACCTCCTCTTCTTTTCCTATTTAATTCTGAGCTCACATAGAACCTGAAATGTCAATATCTGGTATCTCACCAGCCCTCATGGAGCCTATCACAGAGCCTGGCATGGTGGATGTGCAACAAAAGAGTTGACTGAGTCACCATTCTTTATTAAGTAGCCAAAAGAAATGGAACAAGTATATTGGCAAGACCAGAGACGCTGGGAAATGTCTGAGCCAATCTTCCTAAATTGGACATTGTCCTTAAGAAGCCCTGCTACCATATTCTTCCTACTGGTTTAATTACAATTCTCAAGTGCTTTTCCAGTCATTCCCTTTAGTCACGTTTGTAAAGTTTTTAACTGTTGACAACAGCGCTCCCACGTCCATCTGATCTTCAAAAGTGCACTGCAAAGTTGGAAGAATCATGACAAGACTGAAGCAAGACACAGAGGGGCCTGTCCAAAGGTGAACCTCTGATGAACGACAGAGCTGATCTCCTAATTCAGGGCATTTTTTATCACATGATGTTGATCCCTCTACGTAAGAGTTCTTTAAAGATGTTGCATTTTGGAAGTTTTTCATAATTTCCCTATAGCTTCAACTATGTGCCCAAACTAGCCTCCTACATCTGGGTATTTTCTTGTGGGCATCTGTTTGTAACAGAGCACTAAAAAATGTGTTGAATGACTGATTGGGCACATTTGTCCCAAGGGACCGCTCAGGGGTTATTATTAATTCCTCCTCGATCACTTTGGGAAATCTAGATTCTAAAGTGCTGATAAGGTTTGAAACTCTTCAATTTACAACAAAGTCCTCACCACCTTCCCAGAGCTTGACTACAAATTCTCTGAGACGAGAGTAGACAAGGTTACAATGCCTCCAGGCTTCCAACTAGAGATTTCAAATATTTCTAATTTCTTCAATTTAGCTTCATTTAAATTTTACTGAGAAGTAATTGCACTGAATTAATATAGTTACAATTATGCTGAAATCAATCCATTAACATCTTGAAAATTCTTATTAATCTGGCAGCAATGTTATGGATAAAAACAGAAATACATCCTCTATTTGGAGTGCAGATTAATATAATAAGAATGCTAGAGTTAATTTCTCCAGGATATGAATTCTTTGAGACAAGACAGTATGACTTGTATTTCTGTTTTCTGGTTTTAAAGTGCTGCTTTTAGTACATGATAATAATATTTGCATGCAAAAATACCTGGGACTGCTTGTTCTAATTCCTATTTCATCAAAAGGAATCTGATTAAAAGTCCAAATCATAGAGATTTTTCTGAATTTTCCTTGTTTGTCTTTTAATGTGTCTTTGCTTTCTCTCCTACATGTATACCTCGGACAAGGAATGTGTTACTCCTCATTTTTTCAACTTGGTGTCTAGCACAGATGCTGGAATTTGGTAAATATGCTCTATAAACTACTGATGAGTGTGTTAACAAGCACAAAGTGATAGCAGTGAGGAGGATGCTAAACCACCAGAACAGTGTTTGTGCTCTTAATATGCTACATGGTTTACCATCGTATGTGTCGCATAGAACTTCGAATTCACTTGAAATGTATTTTGGGGTTCCCCAAAGTATAATCTAAACACTAAATCTTTGTACAATAAATATGTCATTTATCTACATATGAATCTGATAATTACCATCCAGCAACATTCGTGCATTCAACGGTTATTTATAAAGTATCAACTCTCTGTTTGCTGGTGTGTATTAGTGATTAAAACAAACATAAATCCTGAAGTCACGGAACTTGCAATGAAGTGAGAGAGGATGACAATAAGGATATAAACAGACATTCAGCCTTTAACCTGTAAATACTATGATGAAAATGGACAGAGTTTATGAAGGGGGAGAACAGAAGAGTTCACCTTTGCCAGGTGGATCCCCTGTACTTATTCTGGGGTCCAACCCTTTCTTTGTGGTCTCGGACCAGGAGAGAAAGGGCAAAACACAAGTCAGTAGAGGCTGGATTGTGTAGAGTCTGTAGGTTTGGAAGGCATTGAGCTTTGTTTTGAGTATGAAGGGAATCCACTGGAGCACTTAAAGCAGACGACTGACTTTGTATTATTTATGTAACTACAGCATTCCTCTGACTCTTCTGTGAGACAGACATTTGGTGACAGTAAGAGTAAAAGTGGCCCTTGTGCTAGTCCAGGAAAGGCAGGGCAGAGCCTTGGGATAACGTGGAGGAAAGACAGGCAGAAGTCTATGGATCTGAAATATTTCTCATGAATAGAAACGACGGAAAATTTGATAAGCATTTGGGTGTCAAAGAGAGAGCAAAGACTCACGCGTGACTTTGACATGCTGGGCTTGAGCAACTGAACGACGGTGGTACCATTGGATGCGATGGATGGACAGAGGAAAAAGAAGATTCTTTAAGGTTGTGGATGTGTTAAAGAGATATGTCAGCTGGGCAGATACACAGATTTGGAGTTCAAGGAGCAATTTATGTTGGAAATTTACATTTAGAAGTTATCAGCATATATATGACGTTTAAAGCAATGAAAATGGATAGACTTCTCTAAGGGAAGTATATGGAGAAAGAAGGAGAACAGGCCCTGGGGCACTCCCACATTTAGATGTCAGGTAGAGGAAGAGAAATATGCAAAGAAGACCAAGAAAAAGCAGCTAGAGAGAGGAGAGAGATTATTAAGAGTGGTGTGAGAAGAAAAGGGTGAATAACTCTGATTAAAGCTGCTAAGAGATTGAATGAAACACGGGCAGAAAAGTGGTCGTGGCATTGACAAAACTGAGATTATTATTATTGACCTTGACAAGAACACGTTGAGTGGATTGCTGGGGAGGCACCGCTGTGGCCTGGATTGACGAGTGCTGGGAGTTGAGCAAATGGACATGGCTTGAGCAGACCGGATTTTTTTTTTTTTGTGATCTTGGATGTGGGAGTAAGACAATAAGTGGTGTGTGAGTGAGACACGTGGAATCCTGGAGAAGCGCTGCCAGAGGGGGCTGGGAAGACATTTGTACGGGGAGTAAATGGACCCCTAGAGAGGGGGCTGGTGCCCCAGGATCCTGGTGGATAAAGGGTGGAAGGAGGCAAGGCAGTGAGAAGAGGTAAAGCCAGAGACCTCACACGGGGTGAGGGTGGTTAGGTTTTAATGTGAAGGAAAGAGAAGCCCTCTGGGGTGCAGCAGGAGGCAGAGGAGACAAGGACGCCCGAACATGGGTTGACAGATTTGGGGGAGGTTTTCTCCTTTACGTGTGATGTGTTGGGGAAGCTTGGCTGGCCCAGAGGCTGAGTCTATCCTAAAGAATGGGAGTAGGAATCCATGTGTTTCTGGGTTCAGGGGAGCCAGCTGACTGGAGAGGCAGGGAAGGATTGTGACCCAGGCCTCAGAGCACAGCTGAGGTTTGAGACCGTGGCTCTCTGTCGAGTGCGCCCAGGCACCGAGTGGGTATTGATGATCAGTTTTGTCTAGATATCACCTACGGCGAGGGAGTGAGGAGCAAAGGTACTGAGACCTTTCATGAAGCAATGATGACAGTGGTGGCCACAGAATCCAAGTTCAATAAGAAAGGAAGCAAAGGTGGGAGCTGTGACGGACGGACGGCGTCTCATTACAGCAGTGGGGTCAGGGGAGCGAAGGACAAAAGACTCATGACTGAAGGTCTGCGTTAGAGATGGTGGAAGAGGATGTGCTTTCAAACGATGTGGATCTAAGATGCGGCCATGGGAACAAGTGCTTGGGACAGACTGGAACAAAGTTCATGGCAATTATGTTTCTCGTAATTAAGGTCGAGAAATGGAGATTTGAATGCTGGATGATCTGAATGCACCTGTCACCTGGATTTTGACAGTTCCAAGAATGAAGATGGACAATGGCGTGGAGAGTGACTGAGGCACAGGCGCTGGATCGGAGGGGGACGGGCGTGTGGGTAGACAGTCACCACGAGGAAGCAGGAGGCAGTTGACGTCTTTCCAAGAATGTAAACTTTTGCAGAAGGCAGGGAGCAGCAACGGATGGGAGGAATCTGGTTACTCCCCAGCTACCCGTCTGGAAGTATGTGACACGAGAGAGAAAAATTGCCTTCTCCATAAAGCCGTGGAGGATATGACGCCCTCGGGGGACAGACATACTTCAGGTAAGGCAAGACAGTGAAAGGAATGTTCTAGAAAAAAAAATGGTGGATATAAAGGAGATTGTGAGATAAAGGCCCAGGGGAAGAATTTGGGAGGGCGGTTTTGGGGGTGAGGGGTCAGCTCAGGTGAAGTCACAGGGCTCAGGAGGAGCTCCTGGCACATAACAAATTGTCAGCTATTTGTTGTTTGTGGTTAATGGACGTGAGATGCGGAGACAGTGGGTTACCAGGTAGGCCCAGTAGGCCCTGCCGGGATGCTTACCAGGTAGGCATCCCGGCAGGCCCAGTCGGGCCAGGAACAGCGTGGGCGGGTAGAGCGTCCACTTTCGATCTATTAACTGCATTTCCCTAGGTAAAAACAGATCCGAAGTTGAGGCTATAATATGAAAGAATAATTATCTTCACGGGTGAAGCCTGGACAAAATCTGCTGCGTGACCCATTCCCAAGAACAAGGCGCTGCCCACCGAGACACCGGCGTCATCACACATTTGTGTTACCACCTGCACGGTCTACCAACGTCTTGGTGTTTGAAGCTTATTGGGACAGTATTTCTCATTTTCAATATTTCCCTGTCCTTCAAGTAGTCACTTTTCCTCCCCGAGCCTCGGTTTCTTCGTGTATAAGATAGAAATACAACCTATCTGTTTCATAAGATTATTGTGAGAGATAGGAAAAATGTCTGAGGAAACATCAAATATAAAGGATAATTGATGAATATTGTTATCAATCTCCCCCATATTCAGAGTATTGCCTGAAGAGGGAGGCCTATCTTTTTAATGTTGTTTGTAGATAAATTATCCGTATCTGTGTTTCCAGCAGCAGCTGGCAGCAAGCTAAATGTCAACTCTTTTCCATTTCCAGGCTTGCGTGTGGTAGGACAGACACTCTGGATGCCCCAGCCCCAAATCCCGTCTCTGAGGACTGGCCCCTTTCCTGCGCCACTGGGGAGAGCTCCTGGTGCCAGGCTGGTCCCGTGGGACTCCACCGTTCAGTAACGGATGTCTCAGATGAGCTGGTAACCCTTTCTAGAACAAAGAGGCAATATGTGGAGATATCCCGGCAGAAGCTACAAAGACGAAATTCAACTGGGCCTCACAAAGGCAGGCTCCCACAGATGGAAAGCCGCCGGGAATCAGGGTGACCCCTCTCCCCAAGGGCACAGTCCCGGCTGGCGGCCTGTTCCTATTTCGCTGCAAACTGCCTTTACCTCCGGGGCTTAGAAATGGGCCCAGGCAGGTGCTCCCACACCAGCCTCCTTTCATTATCACAGGCTCACACAGGTAAGTGCTTCCAAAGGCAGAAACACCGTGGAGGTGACACCTACTACCCGGATGAGTTTCAAAAAATCAACAAATTGGCAAATGTGAATACCAACGTGTGATGAGACGAAGCCAGCATTTCTTTCTGATGCTTTCTTCCATTTGAATGCTTACACTATAATCTTAAAGAGCACTACAGCGCGGTGGTTAGGCATGGATCCAGCGGTCCAGGTTCAAATCTTGGCATCGACTACTTGGTCACAGTTGGACATAGAGTCAGTTGATAATGCTCCAGTTACCATATTTATAACATTGGGTAATTAATAGTATATATATACTATTTTATATTTAAAAAAAATATATATATATACAGTATGATACATATGGCATATATACTATGATATAATAGGGGGTTGGGGGTGCCAGAGTGGCTCAGTTATTGAATATCTGCCATCGGCTCAGGTTGTGACACCAGGATCCTGGGATCGAGTCCGCATGGGGCTCCCCGTGGGAGCCCTCTGCCTATGTCTCTGCCTCTCTCTGTGTGTGTCTTTCATGAATAAATAAATAAACCTTAGAAATATATACGTACAAAAAAAAAGAAATATATACACACAAAATAGAGGGTTCTTGCAAAAATTATGTGTTAATAACAGCTGAAAGCACCTAATTCAGTGGCTGGCACACTTAGTGCCCTACTAAATGTTAAAGACAATTGTGATTCTTCAACAGCTCAGCCCATTCGCCCCAGAAAGGCTCAAACACTCATTTAAAATTCTCCCATCTCAAGATAATGGGGTATTTTGAGCAGAAAGGTAGACAGCAAAGTAAAATGGTAGGAAATTCTCCAAAGAAAATTCAACCAGAGCTATTCTATGACCCCAGATAATTTTTTTTTTAATTTTTATTTATTTATGATAGCCATACAGAGAGAGAGAGAGAGAGAGAGAGAGAGAGGCAGAGACACAGGCAGAGGGAGAAGCAGGCTCCATGCACCGGGAGCCTGATGTGGGATTCGATCCCGGGTCTCCAGGATCGCGCCCTGGGCCAAAGGCAGGCGCCAAACCGCTGCGCCACCCAGGGATCCCGACCCCAGATAATTATACCAGTTGCAGAGAGCTGTCCCAAGCAGGATCTGACAGGAATTACGGCTGGAAGAAAGACCGGGTGAGTCTTGCTCAGGCTTGAAATAGTTGCCACTTGCCTGGATCAATCATTCCAACACTCTGAGAACCAACCACACAACGAAGAGATTGACCTAGACGGTTCTCAAGAATCACCTCCAGCTCCAGCACGCTGTAACCCCACGCTGAGCGCTCTCCAGGGCGGTGATACAGTCTGGAAATTGCCAGCACAGGTGAGGGGAACCACGACATGAACCGAGCAGATAGCTGGCAATTACACAATGGGAAATGTCGAGAAAATAACCTTATGGGGTGGAAAGTATTGGATTGTCTGATTATGACTTACTCCCCCATATGAAGACATAACCATGCTTGGCCGCTCAAGGGTGAAAATGTGGTAATGTGTTAAAATGCTAATGAAATTGGAATCCTATAATAGATGTTTAGAACAGTTTAGGTTACCAAGACGTGGGGAGTTAGAGAGCATGGCTCGTAAATCCTGATGATAAGGCCAAGCTCCCCAGAACGTTCAAGGCCTTTACAGTTTGATTCCAACTTGCCTCTTCAAGATCTTCTCTCCTCACTCACCCTCACGCACCCCGTGTTCAGTCCATAATGAGCCACTTGACATTCTCCATACACAGCAGGCACTTATATTTCCCAGGCACGCCCATGCTGTGGCCTCCGCCTCTGTCTCACGCGTGTCTGTCCCACTGCCGCCATCTACGGCAGATCATCGTCGCTCACCTCAGAAGATTTCTTGAATGGTCCACCCGCCCCTAGTCTGGTTTTGCTTTAATCCATTGTCCTTATAGTTACTGATGTATTTTTCTGAATCTTGCAACCAGTCGTGCCTCCTTTGCTTAAAATTCTTCAATGACATTTCATTGCCTTTAAGACAAAATCCACATTCTTTGATATGGCTTGCAAGACCTTTAATGCTCTGCCATTCAGCTGCTGCTCCAGCTCGTCCTGCATGCCTTGCTTGCTCGTACGTCATACTCTAGCCTTGCTCACAGAATCTCACCTCCCCAGGCAAGTACGTTCTCTCTCGCCTCTGGACCTCCATGGGCTGATGCCTCTCCTACAATCTCCCCCTCTCAAGTCCCCTTAGCTGACTTATTTCTACATAGGAAGGACTCCCCTCATCACCGAGGTGTAAGTCCCCTGGTTGGGTGCCCTGCTGGCTCTTGGACTTCTGTTGTGATACTTCCGCGTTATTGCAACTATCCGTTGAACGGATTAATGCCATTCCCTTTACCTAAGTGCCCTTTGGTCCCCTTTCCCTGGTCATTTTTTTACTTGTCCAAGCACAGCTCAAATGTTACCACCTTAGGAAAAGCCTTGTTGATTCCACAGGCCATTCCTTACTCCTTCTTCACCACTCCCATGGAAATTCATGCAGAGCCCTGTTTGTCACAGCAAATTCTATTACTGAAAATTAGAACATTGCTCCAGAGAACATTACACAATGTACCACAGAAAGATAGACTATTTTGTGGCGGTGCAGAGAATGATGAAAAAATTCAGATTCTAAAATACTTTGGTACTAAAATAAATGCCAAGACCTAGTTCTAAGTAGGGCAGAATGGGACTAGGTATTTCTCATGCACGTACGTACATGTGTGTGTGCATGCACATGCACACATCCTTCTGAGGCTCCAGATGGGCATTCTTGGAGATGACCGTTTAGACCTCTAAAATCCATGGAAGTCTTTGAACAATCATTTTTCTTGCCAAATAGCAATAATCCCACACCTTCCACGTTTAAAGCTCTCAGTAAGATGTGGCCAAGAGCGTAACGTTACTCCCCTTTCTTTCATAACGTAATGATCTTCCTGTTGCAATATTAATCAATAACTAATTTCATAGTTGGACAACTATTTTTAATGACCTAGTACGTTGGAGGCATTGTTACACAAGTCTTCAGATCATTCCCTGAAGGACCTGTCACCAAAAGGGCAAATTCATTTACTTGTCATAAAGCAGGAGCCAAAAAGCCTCATTACACTAATTAGGGACAGACGCATTCGGGTCTTTGTTGGTTAAGAGCTAAAAGGTCTCCTGTCTGGACCTAAAAGGAGGATCAAATGGAGCCATCCTAAGACATTTTGAATAGTTAGCAAAGGGGCCCCAGGCATGCTCATTGTAAAGTCATGGTCTCTTGGGTGCCTCCTTAAGTTGGGTTATATTTTTTTTAAAATGTGTCTACTCCGTCTTGGAATAGGCAGGACCAGGGGATTCTCCAGGCTTCTTCTTACCATGATATTACTTACTTCCAAGAACCTTTAGGTGGCCTTCTCATGGAGTATCCTGCGTCTTGAAGAACTGAATTTAGCACTCACTTTGTCTCCAATTAGTTTGCAAGGAATGGATGGGATGAATTGGATGGTGAATAATGTCTGTGTAATTCTCACTGATGCTGACATCTTTGATGTATAAGCTTTAAGCAGCTCATGTTTAGCATGAAGCAAAAAACTAATTAATTATCTATTATATTCCAGGTGTCATACGCTAACATTCTAAAAATAACCCTGCAAAAAGTTTTTTTTTTGATCTCTATTTATTAATAAGGATTCCAAACCTTCAGAAATGCAAGTGCGCTGGTATTTAAACACGAATTTTCTGAAAATACTTCTCTTTCTGCTACCCTACAGTGACCTTCCATTTTTCTCAGGATTCCGCCTCTCTATGTCGTAATAGATTCTTTCCATAGACAGATGCAGAGATACCTAGATGTAGAAATTGATAAACCTCTGATCTTCTCATCATTACAAGTAATTACGGTAGACTCACCTTGGTTTCCAGACCCGTAAGTTGAGTAGGCTTCCAGACCTTGCAACACACAGTTCTTATCTTGTCACCCTTCTGACAAAAAAAAAAAAAAAAAAAAAAAAAGAAAAAAGCCATTCAGAATAGGTCCTGGTCTCTTTAACATGTATTCTCTGCACAAATCAAAGTTATCATTATGAATTTTGAGACATGTTTTTCACTTTCCAAACTTCATGCATTAGCTCATGCTGTTCCTTCCACCTAGAATGCCCTTTCCACCAGTTGTCACTTACCAGGATCCTTTTATTCTTCCAAGTTCATGCTAAGTCTTTGCATCTTCAAAGTCGAAATGCTTTTACCTCTTTGAAGTCCTTTCTTCAACTCCTTCCCCGCCCCCACCCTCCAGAAATCTGAGATGCCTCTTATCCTTCTCCTACTGAGTTATTTGGACTTATACTAGGACTCTTAAGTCTTCTACCTTAAATAATGGGTGGGCCTGGGTACTTTCCTTACTAAATTTTAAACTCTTTAAGTATAAGGCCAGCCTCTAACTTTCCCATGTGTGCACTCTCAGATCTCGGGATTCTTTCCCTCTTTGTTCCACTACTAATGGCTCAGCAAATGACTCCTGCCCATTTGAAGCCCCAGGGAAGTGTGGCATCCCCACGCCCCGCAGCCAACCCTGCAAAGCAACCCAGTTAGCTCAGACTCCACAGGGCTGGGTTTGCTTTGCAATGCCCCTTCAATAGCCCCACATTTAGCTCTGCATGGAAGGGGATGCATCGCCAAGCTGAAAATGAGATCCCTGGATTATTCAACGCTATCCAAGGGCTATGATGTTGAAAATATTATTTGTGAAAGAAACCCTACCCTGTACCAGAACTAAAGCTTGTAGATACTGAGAGGAATACCAATGCTCTGTTTCTCAGGGGGAAAAAAATGATTTTTTTTCCCTTGAAGAACTCATTGTTTTCCAAAACCAGATCTAGCTTAGTAGCTGTTAGAGCACTCTGTGCATACAGACTCCCATTTTACTCTGTGAATTAGCTCACTGATGACTGACAGCTTCCATTTTCTGCCTTTCTGTCTGTCTGTCTGCTTATTTTTCCTCTTGTCCTTCCTTTTTTCCTTCTTTTCTTTATTCCTTCACTATATACTATTCTGTGTGAGAAATTGGGGTGAGGTTTGGTTGCTATTAAGGTAGTGATAAACTGTATTATGTCCAGGGAGCTTGGGAATCTTCAAATACTGCCCTAAATCCCTCATCACAAAGTTCCTGACAAAATATGAAGTATAGAGCCACTATGGTTAGCTCTGGCTTTCACTCCAAACCCCAGTATTGAAACTCTAGTAAGCGAGGTCCCAATGTTTCTTTTTCCTAATCTTGTTAGTCTGAATAGTTTTAGATCAAAGCAGAATATGGAGCCTGCTTTGTCTATTTCATAACCCACAACAGCCAAAGCCAGTCCCCGTATCTCACCACTAGAAGGTGAGGCGCCGTGACTAAGGGTATGGCCTGCAGTATTCTAGGAAGGGAGAAGTGAAACAGTGAGCTACAACCATAATTACTCATTTCTAAAACATCACAGGAAAAGGAAAAAAAAAGCCCACTCAAACAAATAAAAATTTGGAACAGCTCAATGGGTGAATCTACATACGACCAATCAAGTTCAGGCCTCCTCCTCCTTGAGGATGGAGGAAAATGATTTCATCTTGATTCATTGGGGAGAGCCCTTAAGCTCTTCCTAGAAATCAATATGCCTGCTCCATGCCAGGCGCCATGCTAGGCTCTGGAGACATAAAGATAAACAAGACTCAAAGTCTCTGTCCTGGAAGAATTCTCAATCTAATGGGTAAACCAGACATGCAAATAATTCCAAATCTATGTGCTGAGAAACTATAGAGGCTGATATTGAGCTCCTGGGCATTGGGATGACCACCAGGTTGATAAAATATTGAAATGCTCTGAACCCTGTTGTAAATACCTGCTTCTCTAAACCCCTGAGTAATCAGTAGCCTCATCCTCACTGCCCTTGCCAACTTTGGGCCCTCTGTGTGCCTCAGACATTATGGACAAGCAGAGGGCCTTCAGGACCCTATTCCAGACCAATAGTTAGTGACCATTTGGATTGGTCAGTGCTTGAGATGACGCCAGAACAGAGGGATATGCAAAGAGCTAGTATAAGAAGAGGAAATACCCTCTTTTTGGAGCGTGTGAGTCTTACAAAATACTATGGCTTCACAGAGGAAGAAACACTTAAGACAAGTCTTGAAGACTGAGAGGGAGTTGACCAGATGGGCTTTCTGGGCAATGCATGCACCATGAGTCAAGGCAAAAGAAAAGAATCCCATGTAACAAAAATGGAATGAACTTAATTGGCCTTGGATGCAAAATAATCAAAAACAGCTGCAAAAGGTAATGCAGGATGGTAATGGGAGAGGATTCTAGGAATTAAGTCAAGTCTTGTGTGCCCTCTACTTGTGGGTAACAGGAAGTTTTAATGAGGGTGTGGCATGACCGTTGCTTCTTTTGTTAGACAAAACGGGTGGAGCATAAGGGTTTTGGGTTTTTTTCTTTATAGGATTCTTTTTTTCAGTGGCTCCACACAAAGAAGATAATAGGTTAGTTCTTTCAGATATGACTAAAAAAAAAAAAAAAAAAAACAGAACTCTTTCCCCAAATCCTTCTCATTATTTGCTATGAACTTTCTGTAGTGAACCTCCTTTCTTCCCACTCTACTCATTAGAGAAATAAAGTCAATGTGTATATTAAACTTCATGGCAGTTATGATTTGTTTTATTAAATCAAAGCTTTGTCTTCAGGCAAATTTATACAGGTACTATATTACAAGATTTGGAGCATGGGTCTCTGCTCATCTTGACAATCGTACTGGCACCAGACAGAGCTGAGGAAGTTCATTGTTCATCCAGGTATCCCCCCCAGTGCCTCGACAGAGTAGGTGCTCTGTGTTCTCCAAGTTTATTAATCATTATTCCCTATCAATCTTCATCTTTCTGAGACAAAGTGTTATTCTCCCTCCAGAAGATGTAATTAATGCCCTCCTTCCCTTTGGCTGTTTTAATCACCATTCTCTAAAATAAATCCATCTTACTATGACTTCAACAAGCAGAAGCCAGAGCTCCAGAGACATACCGTTTCCTGAGTAAAGGAAAATGCCATGGTCTCTGTTTCATGACCAACACTTAGCAAACTCACATCGAGCTGCACTGAATACCTACTATGTATGAAGCACGCTGAGATCCATCCTCCACAGGGAGGATACAGGCTCTGCTCTGACTTCCTCAAACAAGTGAATCTACAATTCTCCCTCTTTTCCAGGTACAAGTGGTCCTTGACCAAGGATATCAATTTATTTTTTTTTATTTTTTTTTTAATTTTCATGTTGTTGTTGTTGTTGTTGTTGTTGTTGTTGTTTTATGATAGTCATCAGAGAGAGAGAGAGAGGCAGAGACACAGGCAGAGGGAGAAGCAGGCTCCATGCACCGGGAGCCCGACGTGGGATTCGATCCCGGGTCTCCAGGATCGCGCCTTGGGCCAAAGGCAGGCGCCAAACTGCTGCGCCACCCAGGGATCCCAAGGATATCAATTTAGATCAATGTCTCAAGGATATAGTTTGCTTCCCAAAGTATGTTTGGTGGGCTATTCGTTCTGAAGAATGCTGATAGGTCGATACAGAAGCCAGAGCTTTCGCTGATCAATTATATCTGAAAATCACTAGGTGGATGAGACTCTTCACTGCAGGATTTCTCATCAGCCTCTACTAAACACATATGCATTGTGGCTATCCAACAAGGGGAGGGTCTCCCAAATCCAACCAATCAGAAGTCTTTTGCTGTAGATCACCTCAAGAAAGATGTGGTGCTCCCAAAAATGTGCTCGAGACAATGGTGATTAGCCCTGTCCTGGATAAGAGGTGGGCCCATCATCTCAAGAGCGTCCCTTGTATTGTCTCCCCTAAATTCATTTCCATAGATTTCCTTAACTTGGAGCCCATATAACTTCATGTGCCAAACTCTCCCATCATATGAGGCCTTTCCTCAGTGGGTCCCCAAACCTTGGCATTTCACTAGCTAAGAAGTCTTGGTGGCATCACAGCTGGAGATTTCATGTGGATGTATATGATTTCTAGATTGTTCGATAAGATCAAACCTGGCAAGCATCTCTTCTTTTTTAAAAAAGGGTTTTGTATGTATGTTCAGTACATTTGTGTGTGGGTGTAGGTATGTGGGGTGGTGGATGCTTTCTTTTACTTCTCAAGCTAGAAAAGTTCCTATTTATTCCTACCATTTGTTTCCTCTTTCTAAAGTGTGATAGATTATAACCCGCTAAACTATTGTGCTCCTAGAGAATCTAAGAAAACATGTTTTTATGATAATAGACTCTATAATTCTTTGCTAAATTCCTAGCTTTGATAAAATTTCACCTTATTGGAATGAAGGTACCATAGTTATATAAATCAACATTTGGCAAATGATATTCTCTGCTGACATTTCTGTTCCGGAGTTGGTATTTTATTTGGGTGACAGACATTTGCTGAATTTATTAAAAGTGGTTGACTTGTCTTAAGGGGTCAGCTGCCACTAATGAATCCCCTTCCTTCTCAGGAACAATTTTAGCAGCTCCTTGATGTGTTATTGGTCTTTTCTTGAACATTATAGTTAGAAAGTATAGTGGAATCCATTTAGTCACAAGTATTTATTGAGCACCTGCTATGTGGCTGGCATCTCGCCGGAAGCTTGGGGCACAATGGCAACCAAGACAATGCTTAGGTATCTCCATGTGATGAGATGGATACTTTTGCTTAAACAGGCTGAAGAGTGAGCAGAAGCTTGAAAACTTACACAAATTCGGCTGAAAAGAAAGACATTTCCATTGTGCTCTCTCCTCTCCCTCCCCACCCCCCTCTCCAAGCAAAGCCCATGGCACTGAAACCACCACTCATACTTTTTCTTTTTTTCATTCATACTTTTGTAGAGCCAGAGGAGCTGGTGAAAACATGTGTCTGACTGATAAATGTCTTCCTGACAACCTGTAGGACAGAGAAGAACAAAGGGTAGATTGCTGGTTCTGAATCCCACAAAGAGCACTCTTGAATGTGGTAATGGAGAGGCAGCCTTAGTGACTCAGGAACCTTCTATCATCTTCTGTAAGACACAACAGTGCTGATGCCCATTGATTTGTTAACAGATTGAAATAGTGGAGATGGGCAAAGGGAAAGGATAAGAAGTTTTAAGAAGGAACTGGCTTCTTTGCCCTGTAGGTCAGCTCTTGTCTACCTTGAACTTGCGTCAGAATCACCTGAAGGGTTTGTTAAAATACAGAAGAGTTCCTGATTCTGTAGGTCTGGGACAGGACCCCAAAATCTGCATTTTAAGTAACATCCCAGACACTCCTGAGGCTACTGGACCATGGACCACTCTTCTCCACTGACATGAGATTTCTCAGTCACTAAAGGTGTTCCAACGGAAGGGCAACTAGTAAGTGAAAACATTTAGGGGCCTGGTTTCAGCGCGGAAGGGTGGAAGAGTCATATAGAATGGATGGAACTGATATTTTTGAGAACTTACTAATAGAGCCCGAAGCCAATGAGGGGCTTGAGATCTTACTAATCATGTCATTGTCTCGTTTAACCCCACCACACGTCTGGCAGATTAGCATGTGTCAAAACGAAAATAAACTCATTACTCAGGGAACCAAAAAGAGCTGTTTTCCCCACTAAAGAATTGAACATCCTATGCCTACTCTCCATTTGCATGATAGTGTTGTTGGAGCTGATAGTGTTTAAAAGGCAGGCATGTATTAAATGATTCCTGAAATTCAACTCTAAGTATTGGAGGAGGCTGAGTCTCCTCTCTTATAAGAATATTAAGAGTCACCCCTTACAATTTTGCTAAGAATGAGAGTTGATATAGTTGAGGTTTCTCTCCAGAGCCCTAGTCAAGTGAATGCCATAATTAGTATCGCCGGAGATTCCGTGAGTATTTTCTTTCCCTTTAGACTATAAGCTTCATGAAGGGCACGATCGATCTGTAGTTCTCACTATTGTCTCCCTAACACCTTACACGGTGCATATTGTAGGTGCTCAATAAATTTTGCTGAATAAAGTGACCCACTGTACATACTCAAAATAGAGCAAATGTACAATATGATTCAAGTTCTTTACGTTTGAAGATGCCTGTTAAAGACCCAGCGTAGTACTTGGAAGGAGGTTACTTCATTGATACGTTTATACCAATTACTCCAAAATCAGGTGGGCTTCAGGGTACGGACTCTACCTCTGTCCAGGGGGGGCTCTTCCCTCTAAGGAATGGAAGCAGAGGGGTAAACCCCAGGGTCGAGAAGAACTCCCCTGCGAGCTGGATCAGGGAAGGCATGAGTCCTGGGCCAGGAAAGGGCGACTGGGGTGCTGAGAGCAGCCTGTGCGGGAGGAAGGGGGAGAAGAGGGCCCTAGCACCAAACTTCCTTCCTGAAGCACTGCCTCTGGGGGAGGGGAGCCAAGGTAACATTATTATATTCTTTTATTTTCTGAGTGCTTCATTCCTGGAATCCTAGAACTAAGGGCCTGAGGGACCTTATAGTTCCTCTGATTAATACTTAAATATCGTTAACCAAACTCCCATCAGTTACTGTGATTTTTGTTTGTTTGTTTTTGACTTGACCCTCCCTGAACAAATACAAAGGCCAGGAATCCATTCCATGGACAGCCTATTCAATAATAATAAAAAAAATGAAATAAAAAAAAAATAAAATAAAATAATGCACAAAAAAAAAAAAAAAGAAAAAGAAAACGTTATTACTATGTTAGTGACTATAAATGTGGGTGGTCCAGGCTAGCCATTTCTTTGGGGAACTCTTCCTCAGCCGCGACGTGAACTATTATGAACACACTCTCTCCCCGAATCCTCTCACCCACGAGGTCGGTGTGATTATCTCGATCTATGGATTGGCAAACCAGCTCAGAGCCTGCTTGACACGAGCGCCCCGGAATCAGGGTGCTCGGATCCAAGTCCCAGCTCTGCCTCTGACAAGCCGCTCAAATGTGGGCGAGTCAGACAAAGTTCAAGCATCTGTTTTCAGCAAAACGGGGATAAAAGTCATCCCACTGGGAAGATACCGTGAGATCACGTAGGTGACGAGAGTAGGAGGGTGCATGGCACATAGTAAGCCGCTAGTCCTCCGGTCAGGGATGCCAGTAGCGTGACACTGGTCACCCAGTTGCTACAGAAGAAAACTAGGCTTCAGACCCAGTGCACATGCCCCCGTTTCCCAGTGCCCTCAACTCAACTACACTCAACAAAGGACTGTGTCCGGAGCTCCTCTCCCCACGTAATCTGGGCAGGTTTGAAAAGAAAGCAACATTTGGGGAAGGAGGTGAATCCCACAACCCTCACATTGGAGTGATGACTTCAGTCCCATCCCGGTCCTTGCAGGGACCCAACGGACTTCCTCAAAAGAAATCCCGCTTTCCCTTGAAGTCCATCACTGCTCAGTGCTCTACCCCATGGTCCACACCACCACCCCTCACAAAAAGCCCCCTCCCACCTTTGGATTCTTTCCTTAAATGCCACAGAAAGCTGTGTGTGCTTAGACCACAAAGCTTGCTTAGACAGGAAGCTCACCCCAACCTTTTCCAGAAAAAACATGAGAAATTGCACTTCAGGCTGTCTGCCTCTTCCCAAATTTTGGAGAGGAAAACAATCTGCTTTTGTTGAAGAATGTACAGGTGGCCAGAATGACCTGGCAGCAAGGGACGGCCGGGGCAGGTAGTAAAATGGCTTCGTAAAGGACAGGCCTGCCTTCTGGGGACAGGACAGAGAAGCAAAAAATATAGGCTGCCTAGAAGAAACTCATGGATTGTAGACTTAATTATCAGACTATTCTTGGAGAAGGAAATACATATTGTCTGATATCGGCTCCCAAGCTTATGAATATTTAATGGACAAATAATGAATCTTGGTATAAATATTTAATGGAGCAACATCAAGGTATACAAGGGTGGGGAGTGTGCTGAGGGAAGAGGCTCTAGACAGGGAGACAACGGAGTTGGAACGGGCGTAGAAATAGGTCCAGAAAGTTCTATTGTCTCCAAGAGGGAAGCGGGATCTCCTTTGAAACCAAGTTGGGTGCCTCGATGTGAAAACAGAGGAGCTGCTTTGCAAAACGTAAACCACTGTGGACATAATGGGAAGTCGTATTTTTATTATTCCTTTCAATATTTACTTGAAAGACAGCATTGGACTATTTGCCTGGAATATGGTAACTATTGAGGGAGCTAGTACAGGCAACATAAAACTCCAGGTGGGATGAGATGAGCATTCCCTTGAGAGGATATAATTGTTTTTACAGGTGCATGGATTTGCAAAAGAGAAGCCTAGGCAGAGCGAGAAGAGGCAGAGGGTGCAGCTAGGGGAAAGCTCGAAGGACACAGTCCAGTTCCCCTGAACCCGTCCTGTGGTCAAGATTATGTGAGTGCTGGGACCACAGAACGAACCCAGATAGATGTGGCCTGTGACCATAGAGCTCACCATTGGCCAGGGGAGGCGGTCACTCAGAAATCGCCACGTAGGCTAATCAGTACGAGGCCAAGAAAGGCGCCATGGGGGCGATAGGATAGATCGGGGCTAAATCCCAAAAGCCTTCCTGGAGGGAGCAGCTTCCAGGTCACGTCCTCACGGCTGATTGCCCGTGTTGTCAGCACTTGCTTCCTTGTCTGGCGCTTCCCATTCAGCGGAAAGCCCCACGAGGAGAGAGACCCAGAAACCTAAAAAGGGCACGTAGGAGGCGACGATCCAAAGGGTCTTCATCAACGTAAAATTCTTTAATTTACCCGGATACATAAATGATCGTTCACGCCAAGACGCACTTGTTGAGCGGAAACCTGGGCCCCTGCGTGGCCGCGAACATTCTCAGCCCCCAGAAAAGCATGTCCTTGCGGTTGCGCCGTGTGGAGCGGAGAGAAAGCAGAGCAGAGGATGCCTCTTCCTGAAGTTCCTTGAAAAACTTTCAAACAGGAACCAAAAATAGACCGAAGCCCCCCTTGCTCCCTGCTTCTCTCCACCATCTGTCAGCCCCGCTCCCCTGGGGAGAAGCTCAGGCTGACAGTAGCCGAGTGAGGGAACAGGGCTGTGGGTGGGGAAGTTTTCTTTTTTTCTGCCAGGCTGAGTTATTAATTAGCTTCCCGGAAGGTAGGGAACGAGCAGCCTTCGTCTTCTCACTTGACAAACGCTGCACCCAGAGGTCCTGCGGCCGCCCGTCCCCCGAGGCCGAGCCAGAGTCCTGGGGCCGCTGGGGCTCTCCGCACCGCGCCTCAGACCACAGGCCCTAAGTGGTCGCAGGGCCACTCCGTCAAGGACGGGGGGGGGGGGGCCTTGCGGTGGGTCTTCCCAGCTCCTTGGCAAGCCAAGTGTTTCCTGATTCCTTCCCCGAACGCCCCGGTCCTCACACGAACTTGGCAACAGATGCTGTTTACTCGAAGCAGGACGATCTCGCCCGATGCACAGCGGGATCCGGGCCTGTCGGCTTGCGGCCGGTGGCCCCGGGAGCTGGGCGGCGGCGGGCAGGTGGAGGCCGGGGCGTGGTGAGGGGTGCGGACCCGGGGGCCGGGACCAGGGCTCTGAGCCGTGCTCTTCCTCTGGGGGAGCAGCAGCTCTGCCTGGGGGCCCTGCTCCTGCCTCCGCCTGATGCCAGGGAGGGGGGCTTCCACGTGGCCCCTCACCATCGTTCAGCTTCCCTGCACCTGACAGCCACCAGCTGCGCGTCCCCACACATTTGAGCCCGAACACTCCCCTGGGGCATTAGATCCCGAGAAGGACCCGGCCGGTTCCTTCTACACAGTCTCCCAGCTGAAGTCTGCTGACCCCCCGGGTGTGGGCGCCGCACCGAGCTGGGACAGCCTGGGAGCGGAGGAGGAGCGTCCAGTAAAATCGCAAAAATTATAATTACGGGGACGCCTGGGGCTCAGTGGTTGAGCATCTGCCTTCAGCCCAGGGCGTGACCCTGGGGTCCTGGGATCTAGTCCCGCATCGGGGTCCCCCACAGGGAGCCTGCTTCTCCCTTTGCCTGTGTCTTTGCCTCTCTCTCTCTCTGTCTTTCATGAATAAATAAAATCTTTAAATAATAATAATAATAATAACAAATGGTACAACTGAAACCCAAGGAGCCAGCGTGATGTCCTCCGTGTCATAGAGCAGGTCTGTAAAGGGGCCAAAACTCAGACCTGGTATCTGTAATGACCCCACACGTTTCAGGGAAGCATCGTACCACGTAGGCTAACACCTGGAGGAAGACCTCCATACCCGCCCCTAAGAATCCACCTGGTCCCCCTCCCTGCACGAGGACCCCATGGAAAAGGTCTGAATCCCCCCTCCTGCTCACCCACCACGATTAAACCCCAGGTACTAGGTGTGTGCTTCCCCTCTGCGCCTCTCAGTGGGACAAGGACCCAGAGGGTCTGCCCTGATGGACAAGCCCTAGAACTGCCTGTGGACCCCTCACCGTTGGGAGCTTGGCCTGACTTTAATCTGCTGGAGTGCCCACGCCTTTTTCTCCTTTTAGCAGCTTCCAGTGGAAATCACAAATAAATTTACTCACTATGTAAGTTTGACTAAAGCGGAGCTGCCCTGACTTTATTTGGGGGTGAGGACTTCCAGGGTCATAGGGACCCAGTCCCTTTTTCCTGGGACGACTGCCTTGGAAGATCTTCAGGACCTGAGGGCCACAGTTTAAAAATCACTGGTCTGAAAAAAATAAATAAATAAAAATAAAAAATAAAAATCGCTGGTCTGAGGCATCTGGGTGGGTCAGTTGGATGAGTGTCTGACTCTTGATTTCAGCTCACATTATGATTTCAGGCTCATGAGATCGAGCCCCACGTCAGGCTCTGCACTGGGCACGGAGCCTGCATGAGATTCTCTCTCCATCCCTCTGCCCCTCCTCCCTCCACTTGCTCACGCTCTCTCTCTCTCAAAAAAAAAAAAAAATGAAATTTGAAAATCAAAAAAAAACCTTGCTGGTCTGACCTAACACCTTATTTTGCAGAAGCAGCTATGCCCGGGTCTACCTCTTGCACGGGGTTATAGATCCAGCAGTGACATGGGAATGGATTACTTACATCTGTTCTATAGGACTCTTGGGGAAGGCCTGGTGAGGTCCTGAATATCTAAACACTGCACATTGCAACGATATCCGTGAGGGAGCTGGTGGTGCGCAACGCCCAGGCCCACCATTTGATAGCTGCATGAACCAATCGCTCTGGACCAATGTCTCCGCCTGTAAAATGGGAACAATAAGGGTCCCTGTCTCACAGTCTTAGTGTGCGGTTGAGGCGGGGTAATGCCTACAGGACCTTTCATCTAATTGCTAGACGTGTGCCAAGTGCTCCCAATGGCTTGTTGCATCTTCTCCGTCATCAGCATCACCATCATCATCTTCATTTGAACTGTTGTTTCTCACTTTGATAAAACTGACCCGGGTCCCCCCGTACCTTTCCCCTGGGATGTGAATGGGGAGCAGCATGGCCTCAGAGGGTGACAGAGGAAGCCGTCTGGGACTACTCGGGGGCATTCACTCTGTGGATGAGGTTGACGCAAAGTAAACCCAGTTGAGAGATGAAGGCAGAGATTCTCATGATATTCTTTGGGCACCTGTAACCAGCCACACGAGGGAATGTTTATCTTCTGGGCTTTTCGGTTAGCCAGCGCCCCGATATTTTCTTTAACAGCCCCCACCCGCTCACACATGCCCTGGTCAGAGGCCCAGAGACGGGAGGTATCCTGCCCGCGGCCCCCGGCAGGTGGGAGAACCCCAATGCCCTTCCTCTCCTGGCCATGCTCTTCCTCTCTACCTCCCAGACGGCGTCCTCCACCCAGCCTTTACCTTCCTCAGTGCCAGGGAAACCCGGGATCGCTCATTCGGCCATTTGTTCTTCTTCCAAACCCAACGCCCGCAAACCATTCCATGTGAATGTGCCTTGGCGAGGGAAACAGTCCAATTACTGGTCTAATGAGCCAGTGTTCGTCTCATCTCCCCCATAAAGGCACGCGTGGCCCCAGCGCTCCCGGAGCCCCGCTCCAATGACGGCGGAGGGATGGAGAAGGAGCCCTGCTCGGCAGTTCAAACCCACTGACTGCACAGGCTGGAAAATGAAATGACTGATACCATGTAATTAGGCCTTAATTATTTATCATTTTTGGTTAATTACTGCCACTTGCAAGTTAACAGGTTGTAAAACTCTTGGGCTGTGTTTATTAAATGTTAGGCGATCATTAGCAAGGAAGTGCCATCCTCCAGTGTTAATGAAATATCCGTAAAAATCCATGACCTCTAGCAATGCAGGACTTGGGGCCACTTGGGAGACAGTACCGTGGATTCACATTTTTGGAACCAGGATTTCCACATTCGGGAAGAAGACTTGAAGGGAAGGTTGCAGCGCCTCTTTGTGCTCTCCCGCGATTCCTTGGTGCACAGGGCACGGGCATGACAAGGAGGGTGGGGGCAGCAGGAGGAGGAGGAGGAGGAGGAGCAGCTCCTGTCTCTCCTCGGCGTCACGGTGCCTAAATGTCTGCCATTAGGAAGTCATTCTTTGGGGTTCAGTGTTATCCAAACTACGCCGACGTCCTTCAGGAAGTAAATATCCCTCTGGGAGACGTTCTTCACAATTAAATGGAAAATGTGGCTTTGCAGTAGCCCTTCCGAAAGAAAGAACTGGAGGTTTTTGCAAGTGATTCATTCAATAGGAGTCCACAGACAAACTAGGTGAGCATCAGGCCATAATAACATAAGTATAAGAACTAGAACAAAGGAGGTGAAACCACAGGCACACTTCAACTGGAGTTGCAGATGCAGTTCTATAGACCACGTTTTGAAAGGAGCATTGAAAGGCCAGAGTGAGTTCTTGACAAGTAAATTGGATAATGAGAGGGAAGAACCTATTTCACAGGAAGATCTCTTGAAAGAATTGAGAATGTTTAGCCTGGAAAGGCGTAGGCTGGCTAGATAGCTTGACAGTTGTCTTCAAATACCCTAAAAGCTTCCATGTGGATTGGAAACAAATTTATTCTATGTGTCCCCAGAAGGCAGGTCTAAGGGATAAAAGCTCCTAAGAGGCGAGCTTCAGCTTTAAAACGCCGTGGAAAGTGAGGGTTGCCCATCACTGGAATTGGCTGACTCGAAAGGTAGTGAGTTCACCTTCTCAGAGGTATGTAAGCAGGACCCTGACAGTCACCTTAGAAACACCGCGGGGAGGAAGCTCCTCACTAGATGGATGGCTGAATGAAAGAGGGTTAAATGTTTCAAGTTCTATGAATTTGAACTCATTAATACTGTACTATCAGTTATCTGGTTCCACGTCTTTCCCCGGTGCCAGGAGCTGGGTTCTCACCCGGAGGAACTAGGCCCCAGCTGTCCAGGGCGGGCCAAGCTTCGTGGTCTTCCAAGATGTCTCTACATCTACGGTCTACGGTGAGAGTGTTCTGAGTTCTAACGTGGAAGGAGTCCTGTGCCCTCACCCCCTCCACGACCCCTACCTGAGCCCCCGTGTCTTTGCTTAGGAAGCACAGAAAAAGAGGCCTGTCTGTAGGCTGCCTCTCCGAGATGCCCCAAGGAATACTGAGGCCGTTCGTCGCTCCTCTGAGCTCCGCGCTGAATGCTCAATCACCATCGAGAGGCACTTGGACGCAGACACCTCAGGTATATAATACAATATTAGAGGCGCAGAAAAGCATCCAAAGATTTGTAATTAAAGAATCAATCAACCCATCCCTTCTCTCTTTATAAACTCATCCCAAGCAAGTGACAAGTGGCTGCCTTCAAGGTCATAGAGTATACGTTTGTGGATTTAACATGAAATGAAACATTTGACAGGAACAAAAAGGTGTTGGCATCCATCATCGATCCGGCCACCGTGTGGGGAGCCGACGCCGCACAGGGCACCGTGGGGTGCAGAGGCTGGGGATGGGGTGGTGTCCTCTTCAAAGATCTTCCAGTCTCGCAGGAAAGTCTGGACTCTTGCAAAAAGAGCTCCTCTATACCGACAAAGGCTCACCGCCTGGCTCTGGACCCGCACCGCCCAACAGAGTCTCGGGCATACAGTCGGCATTTGCAACTCGTTTCATGAATAAATCCTCGGACAAAAGCTGAATCTGGTCCTTTTCCGGGCCCGTGAAGAACGGAGAAGTTAAAGCACCAGAGGAGGTCAGAAGAGGAAGAGATTCCTGCTGAAAGAGAAACTCAGGGAAGGTTCGTGGAGGAGGCCGACCCACGGAGCCTCGCAGGAAGGAAAGATGGAAATAGAACATTCCAGATAGTGGTTTCAGCAAGGCCAATGTCTCAGAGCAGGGGAGTGTGAGTCAAATGCACACAACTCCTTGCAATCATCCCATCCCCTCTTCCCTTGCCGGTCTGCCTGGGCTAAGCTGACTCCTCATTGGTGTCTCTGCCCTCAGTTTCCCCAGCGTGGATGCAGCCCCCCCGCACTGCTGGCCTTATCGTAGCCCCGAAGCACGGTTGGCGTCCTGGCCCCGGCCGTGGGGAAGCACGTGCTGACTCCCCACGCTCAGCTCAGCGGTGTTCCAGCCTGACCCCGGGCGAGCTGGCCACAGTGTTCCTGAAGGACCTTCCACTGCCCCGTCCCCCCCCCCACCCGGTCCCACTGCCTAGACTTCCCTGTGCTCCACGGTGCGTGATCTCCGCGCTTCCACGTCTCCGCTTGTGCTTCCTCAGATACAAAAATCCTTCTCTTAGAATGTTCATGTCTGAATTTTATCCGCCTCTCACGGTTTCAGTTTAGGGCCACCTTCTCACGAATCTTTGTCCGGCCTTCCCTGGAAGTCACCTGTGAGCCCCTGTGTCTACACCTGCTTCACTCTTAGCTCCTGTTTCTCTTTCTGTGCAGCTGGACGAACACATACTTTGTGTCTCTCAAAGTAAAATTGCCTGAAGGACGGTTTTTCCCAGAACTTAGGGCCAGAACAGGTAGCAGTGGGAATGCGGACGCCCTCCCTCGTTTCTGCCAGATCCTCCGACGGCCCCCGGGGGCCTTGTGTGTGCGGCTGCCCCCTGCGAGCTGGGGCTACTGACACAAGGGAAGAAACACTCACGAAGCTGGGCCACTCAGATCCCACCGTGGGAATGAGAATGAAGAAAGAGTGACGGAGACGACTGGGTCTGCGCCTTCTCGCGGCGAGCTCCAAAAAGATGCCGGCGACCTCCCTGCTGAAGTCCTTGGAACTGCTCGGTTTTCTCCCCGAGTTATCTGGCGAGGTCTGGTCCGGCTGATTCTTACATCTTTCACCGCATCAGTGTGCTAGTGCAAAGCGTAGCAAAGTATCACAAGCTGGGTGGCTTCAACAGCACAAATGTCTGATGTCGTCGTTCAAGAGGCTGGAGGTCCAAGGTCAGGGTGTCCGTGGGGCTGGTTCTGTCTTAGGATGTGAAGGAGAATGTTCTAGGCCTCTCTCCATGCCATGCAAGTGGCCATCTTCTCCTTCATATTGTGTTTTCATATTGTGGTCTCGTGTGTGTGTGTGTGTGTGTGTGTGTCTGTCGGTTGCTGTGTCCAAATCCCCCCTTTGGATAAGGACACCAGTCATATGGGATTAGGGGCCCCCTGGACTCCAGTGCGACCTCATATTAACTAATAGCATCGGCAACTATCCTATTCTCAAAGAAGGTCACATTCTGAGGTACCGGGGGGTTCAGAATTCAGTGCGTGACTTTTCGGTGGGGATGTGGGAGGGGGTGGGGGCGGGGGACACAATTCAGCCCATAACAATCTTTTCAGCTTTTGAAGACTGAGCTGTTTGGGGATTACTCAATACTCGCCCTTTTGTTTTCTTAAGATATTCAGAACTGGGTTGCTCATAACCCAAGGACTTCGATAGATCAAGTGATGAGGGAACAGGTAAATTAGTAAAGATAGAACAGAAAGAGTGACAGAGTGAAGGATGGGTGGGTGCACGAGTTAGCGAGTGAATATGGCCACACTGCTCCCCCCATCCACCCTTCATTTTCTCCGTATTCCCTCTTTAAGTAGGAGTTATCAATACCACGGGGCAGGGCTGGGCAAGTGGAAGGTCCACGAGGGCCCCATCCTCACACCCTCCGGTTTGGTAAGTTGTCAACCAGGGAGTATGTCACTAGAACCGGTAACAAGGAAGACGAGACAGCGCTCCCTTTGCTAAAGCCTGTACTGCTTCGGGGAACCAGACAGAAAGAGCATCAATTACTTAGGAGAAAAGTCGCATTTTATGCAGCCGGGGCACATGAAGGGGGCGCGGTCACGGGGACCAACGAGGATGCGAGCTCTCCAGGGTCTCCACTGGGAGGAAGAAGGCTGCCCAGCAGCTAATTTTAACAAACGCCGCCGAGTAGCTGCAGTTTCCCCAGGGCCCATGTCTCTCCTCTTTCTAGCATATTAATAGGAAACAGGAGTCGTTGTTGGAGGATTTTAGCATCTCCACCTCCACCACTTTGCCTGTGGAGTATGGAACCCCAGATAACTTAGGGGGGCAAGGAGACGCCCTCGACCTCTCCCATCGCTTCTGGCAGGACCCTCAGGCATCCCACCAATGGGCGGTCTGTGCCCCCCGCTGTGTGTAGGGTGGCCCCATGGTGGAGACCTGCTGGAAACCTCTTCCACAGCCCCATACGCAGGTGCTCACCCTACAGACTGCCGGCGGTCTCCTGCAGAGACGCACAGAGGCAGAACTAGGACACACCTACTTGACAGCGTGTCCTCTCTCAGATCCTTGGTCACCACGATACGGGCTTGTTTGCTCCCTCTCTTCTCGCGTCCCTTCCTCCTCCTACTGCCACCTGTTCTCGCCTTCGCTCAGATCCTAAGGACGTTTGTCAACTGCACACTCCGGGGAAGGAATTCGGCTGGGAGCTTGAGCGTGGCCTCCCGATCCACACACCCTCATGAATAGTCTTTTCATTAAACAGATAGGGAACCTGGGCAGAAGCAGGCCCTCCTGACGACTAAAATATCCTTGCGGGTACGCTGCGTCATGGAGGCCTCCTGCCTCCTGATGCGTCACTGCCTGATGTCATCTGGACTGTCTGCGAGTCGGTGGTCTGTGTTCTTGTAGGGAGGCACATTCCTGGAGGGCGGGGCCCACCCCGACTCCTTCCCCGCTGGATGCCCGGCATCCGCAGGTGGTACAGCAGGTGCCTGATACATAAACAGAAGGCCGAGGGCTCTGATGATTGGAAAAAGTCTCCCTAAAGAGGCAGAATTTATTTGGGATTGGCAGGATTAGAAAACGCGTTTGGTGCAAAAGGACACAGGATGAGCAAGGGTGTGGAGGTGAAAACTTTCAGAAAGCAGACATGAGGCCTCCGGAATACGGACATGGGTACTCTTCTAAAATGCTGGGTTCAAGGTCACCTGGGGGGCTCAGCGGTTGAGCATCTGCCTTTGGCTCAGGGTGTGACCCTGGGGTCCCGGGATCGAGTCCCGCATTGGGCTCCCCACAGGGAGCCTGCTTCTTCCTCCGCCTGTGTCTCTGCCTCTCTGTGTCTCTCATGAATAAATATTAAAAATAAGTAAATAAATAAATAAATAAATAAATAAAATAATAAAATAAATTAAATTAAAATAAAATAAATAAAATAAAATAAATTAAAATAAAATAAAATAATAAATTAAATTAAATTAAATTAAATTGAAATAAAATAAATAAAATAAAATAATAAAATAAAATAAAATAATAAAATAAATTAAATTAAATTTAAAAAATAAAATAAAATAATAAAATAAAATAAAATAAAATAAAATAATAAAATAATAAAATAAAATAAATAAAATATAATATAATAAAATAATAAAATAAAATAAAATAAAATAAAATAAATATAATAAAATAATAAAATAAAATAAAATAAAATAAATAAATAAAATAAAATACTGAGTTTCAGCTTGGTGACAAGCAACCTTTGATGGCGTAGGATAGGCCGGGGTGTGACACTGGCTCACTTGAACTATATCTGGGGCTTTAAGAGGGAGCGTGCAGTAGAGCACAATTCCAAACAGCTGGATTCCGATCCTAACTTGGCCAGACATCGCCGGCAGCAAAATCGGGAAATGTGGAGCCGAAGAGACCACAAGCCTCACTCCGCACACAGACAGGGCCAACCACCTCCGAAGGCTGGTAGTGGGGCCACTCTCCCTTCTGGTCCAACCAACACCCCATTAGCAACAGAAGCCAGAGTAGGTTTGGGGTTTTTTTGTTTTGTTTTGTTTTTTAGCTGAATCTGGTCCTTTTCAAATCCCTCCAATGGCACTCCTTCACCATAGAGCAAACTCCAGAGTGCCCGCCCTGGCCCGCAAGACCCTCCGGGGCCTGGCCTCTGCGACCCTGACCTTGCTGTCCTTAGGACATGCCAAGCACATACGCACCTCAAGACCTTTGAACTTGTGGTTTGCTCAGCCTGGAAAGCTTTCCACCGGCTATCGTCATGCCTTAGTCTCTGTCTTCCATCGGTTCTCGGTTTCAAAGTGATCCCTTTCGAGAGGCAATTTTTCATTCTATGTAAGACACCGTCTAGCAGAGAGTCCCATCACGCTCGGCGGCGTCCGTTGTACTTGTAGGTCTGATAGTCTCCACTCCCTTGTTTGTCTGCTTACGGTCTGACTCCCTAGCTGAAAGGATGCTCCACGAGGACAGTTCTGTTCGCTTTGCTTCCTTTGAGAACAGTTCCTGGCCCAGAGCGGGTGCTCAATAGATCGGTGTTGAATTAATGAATACAACGAAATTGCCTTATATGCGGGTCTTAGAATAACCGTACGGCTTCATGTGACAATAGGTCACTGCTAATTGACGACTGAGCCAGGACGAAGCGTAGGCGCCCTGCTTCCCAGCTCAGTCTTCTGTCTTTGCTCGGAGTGACCTTGACCATCTCTTTTCTTCATCTATTAAATGGGCATAATCTCTCCACCCAGCCTTCCCTGGAGAAGCTACATTAATATGCATAATGAGAAAGTTCCTTGTAAAGCAAACGAATGCAAGCGATTTGTGGGGATTTAAGGAGGCCACAATGAGGAGAGTTGTAATAATCAGCTAGAGGGATGAGCGCTTCAGCTTCTTGGGCCAGGCCATCCTATGCATGTCACCACCCCATGCGCCCCAAGCTCCTGGGACGGTGTCACAACTATCAAGGAACCTCGGGTGGAACAGCTAACTAGGGCACTGATTGTGGGAACCGGAATAAATGCAATTTGAATGAGGCATACAGCACATTTTGGGAAACGTCTCAAGAATAGTTTTCAAGTGGGATGGTGACCAGCTGTTCTCCTTCTCTGCTCAGGAAGGGGGAACCACCATGGGATTTAGGGACAAGCCGTAAGAGAAACGATGATGGCCCTAGGGAGTTGTGCATCGTGGGAGGCAGAGAAGGGAGCCAGGGGCATGGCCGCAGCAGGAGGCTCACCGTCCCCAGCTACCTCCTCCAAAACGAACCGCCGTGGCCTCCCTGTGCTTGGAACCCTGCGGGGCTGCGCACCTCCCTCCGGGTATAGATGCCTAATGAATTAGCTGGACATCAAAGCCTCTCCTCCGGCAGGCTCTTCAGCTGCGTTTCTTGCAGGACCTCGGTTCACACTGTACTGTCCAGTATCGCAGATCTCGTCGTGTTTTACACACGCACCCCTCACTGCTTCCTTCTTCGCCTGCTTAGAGGAACATTCACCTCCCCTGAGCCTGCACCACCGCCTCCTGGCCTTAGAGATGCAGCGGTGCCTTTATTTCCCAGCGAACCCCCCTAAATACGTACCCGCCCCAGGAAGCCCCCGGGCCTGGTGCAGCCCCATCGCTGTCATCCACGGCTGTCTCCTGGCCTTCGTCACAGCTCCCTTCGCCTGGGAGACAGGGGCAGACACTGGGGCACGGCCCCAGGACAGAAGCGCCCAGGTGCTGCTGTAGTATTTCCGCGCTGGGCCTTCCCGTGGCTGCGGCTACGGAGCCTCCCCACAGCCACAGGGGCGGGATGGCTTCGGGACCCCGTTTCCCCACCAGAAGCTGCACCGGGCCTCGGGGTCACAGGCGGCCTCGGGGCGCAGAGTGAAGCTGGATCCGGCCCCGGGGCCGCTGCTTCGGACCAGGCCTCTTCCCCAAGCTGCCCTGCGGCCCTGCACGTCCTGGGAGAAGGGGAGCCACCGAGGCCACCGCGTCTACACGGGGCCCGGGGGGCCGCTCCTGGGGCCGGACACTGCGGCAGGGGACACTCAGGGTACAAGGAGCGGCAGGGAGCCGAGGGCTGCGCGTGAGATGGCAAAGGGCTCAGCACTCCTGCTAGAGTCGGGGGGAAATTAGTCAAGGTGTGGAAAAGCCGAGAAGATCCATATGCGGCCTCCTAAGAAGACCTGGATCACAGGAACAAAGGCTGTGGAGGCGGATCGCGGCGCCCGGGGGCTCAGCTCAGGCCACGACCCCGGGGTCCCGGGATCCAGTCCCACATGGGGCTCCCTGCTCAGCGGGGGTCGGCTTCCCCCTCGGCCCCCCTCCACTCATGCGCTCTCGCTCTCTCAAATAAATAAATAAATAAATACCTGAAAAAAAAAACTGTGGTGGCAAATCAATGCATAAATTCCTAAAGGAGGGCAGCCCGGGTGGCTCAGTGGTTTAGCACCGCTTTCAGCCCAGGGCGTGATCCCAGAGATCCAGGATCGAGTCCCACGTCGGGCTCCCTGCATGGAGCCTGCTTCTCCCTCTGCCCGTGTCTCTGCCTCTCTCTCTCGGTGTCTCTCGTGAATAAATAAATAAAATCCCTAAAAAGAAATAAATTCCTATAGGAACTGGGGCTGCGCCGCAGACTCACATTCAAGACCATGGTGTTGGCTTTTATGGTGCTGACTCCCCACTCTGAGCGAGAACGGCTCCCACTCAGCATCCTCCACCGCATTCCTGAGAAGTGGCCAGGGTACCCGCGGCCCCCACTCCCTCGGGCTCCACCCTACCGACCACCACGATGTATTACAGTTGCTCTCTTTGTCACTAGCCGTGAGCTCCCTGATGCAGGGGACAGGATTTACCAGATTTGTTTTGCTGGGACAGCACCCAAACCATCCATCCACCTGGTAAATAAGTACTTGAAGCATCTCCCCTTCACAGGTATGGTGCTCGATCCTAAGAATGCCAGGAAAAACAAAATATGATCGCCGGCCTCGGGGATCTTACAATCTAATAGGAGAGAAGAGCAAATAAACAGAAAGTATAATATCCTATGGTTAAGTGTTGCGATAAAAGAAAATGTCTGGGAGGATTGGAACGTAGAGAAGCCACTGACCTGGGTCTAGAGACTCAGAAAAGGGCCTTTCATAGAGGATTTTTCATAGAAGTTCAAATGAAAGTAGAGGAATCAGCCATACAAATAGTGAGACAGGAGGGGTGAGGTGGGGACAAATTTCAGGATTGGGGACCATCAGGTGCTTTGGCTTAGAGGCAAGAAACTATGGGGGCAGAGAGCAGACCAGGGTGGATGGCACAGGAGTCAGTGTCTTTGTAACTAGGGAGGTGGCAAGGTAAGAAATTTAATTTAATTTTGTGTACAATTGAAAGACATCAAATAGTTTTCTGGGTTTTTGGTTGATTAGGGTGAGGCTTTTTTTTTTTTTTTTTTGCAGGGGAATGCATGAGTAGACTAGATATTTAATAATCACATGCTATGTGTTCAATTCATATTTAATGAATATGAGAATGAATAAATGGACAAATAAATTTTTAAAAAATGAGAATCCAGGAATACATTTTCCTAATAAAACATGTTTGATGTTATCAGCTACCTGCTGGGACAGGAAGGAAGAGGGAGGAGGGATGGCACAGCTTGATCTCTAGGAGGTGAATGTGACTGAGCCGTCTCTCGGGGCTCGGGGCTGGCTTAGCTGCTTCTGGGGTACAGGCCAGAGGGCAAGTGAGAAGGCCTCCTGTACCACCTTGCCACCAGCCTCAGGCAGCAGTATGCAGAAGGCGAACACATGAGATGTGAATCCCCTGCAGGATGGTTCAGTTTGGGTCTACCAAAAGGCTCGAGACAATTCGGCAATCCGTATTGAATTACACAGTGCGAGTTAGAGAGGTCTGGAGCCTCTTCCAAACCTCGGAGGAGGTGACCCTAAGGAAAACCCATATCCTCTTAGAATCAGTGCTCGGAGTAGTCCTGGGGCGGCACAGCAAACACTTCCAGGGTCCCTCAGATACTCAAGATTCCATATGAGACACTCCGGAGGAGAGAGATGAACAAGAAAGTGGTGACCCCATGCAGGGAGTTCACAATCCTGTAATGAGAGACTTTTAAGAAACACAATTATACAACCTCAAGTCCAGGTTGAATAGAATAAGAAGACAAATAATAACAGGAAATTACTTTCTGTTAGAGGAAATAAGAATATTTTATGGCACGGACATGACATTTTCCTGGGTCTTTCATGTAGGATTCTGATGGACTGATACGGTGACGGCAAAGCAGGGCATTTTAGGTTGAGGAAATTAGATTTGCAAAGGCACGTGGTGAAGAAAGCAAAGGGCACGTGCTGGCGGAGGAGCGGGTCTGATCCGACGGGAACGGTGGACGCTGGGGACAGATGAGGCCGCACGGAGTCTGCAGCCAGACAGAAGGTTCTCCCAGCTCGTGCCCGAGAGCCCCGATCTCACCCTCCGAACGGTAGGGACGCCACCAGACAGTTCGAATGCAGGACTGGCTCGGCTGCAGGATGGAGGGGGAACGGCCCCGTCTCTCTCTCCGGGGGTGTGACGTGCGCGACTCCGAGAAAGGAGGTGTCTGGACCCTCTGATTCCAATTCTATTTCAAGGCGGGAGCCAAGGCTTGCAGGGGCGGGGGGTGCCTCCCCTCCCTGTGCTTCATCCCAGCAGCCAGGGGACCCCACATATTCTCGCTTCATTACAGAGGAGCTGAGGCACCAAATGAACCATTGTCTCCTAATGGGTCTGGCTGCATCTGGAGTCGGCCCATCAAGTGAATTAACGAGCAGCTTTCGCGAGGGCTTCAGGTCCTGGTGCCTCGCAGGCCGACCACAGATCTGCAGTGGTGGCAGCCAGGAACCCAGGAGGCCAGGGTGAAGACCGAGGTGGCAAGAGAAGAAAAGGCCCCAAGGGAAACATCCTGCAGGGTTTATGATGTGGCGAGTTTCCTGTAAAATGAGAAGGGAAAGAGAAGAGGACATTTGACGTCCTTCCATCCCTCAGTCCCCATTTGGGAGAAGCCACACACGTTGCCTGGAAAACCATGAAGCCTTTATTGGACTAGGGTGGCCTGAGCATTCAGCTGGGAACCATTTTCCCCAGAACGGGGAGCCAGGCCAGGTGCTGTTTATCATCCTCACTTCTCTGACTCACTTCCTTCCCCAAAGACCCAAGAGGGAACACACAAGTACGTGACAAATGAACCTTTTCCCAGAGAATAATTCAGAGTTTGGCCACTTATTGCCTATACACACAGATTGTTTCTCTGAGGCCTCAAGATGGAATGCAAATTTGGGAAGGCAACGCAGTCCATCTTCTAGGGGAATGAGCCTCCAACCCTGCTAATGTCCCGCTCAATCTCAACTAATGGCTTTACTTTTGAGCACCCACTGCATGCCGGGGACCAAGCCACATGGGACCACATACCTCTTCTCGCATGGATGGAGAAAAGGATAGAATGAAGTCTTAGTCAAGCACAGAGAAGTTAGAGAAAGATCTGGAGGTCTCAATGAATCCCAAACCGCGCTCGAACAGAATAAGCAAATTGTCCAAATTGTTCAAATAAAATTCAGTTCTAGGATATATTGACAGAAAAAGTCATAAAATAGACCGAAAACAATTTGGCATGCCAATTAATAGGCCTCGCGAGAGCATCGCGATCTGTTTCAGTCTTTTTATTTTAATACAGAGCAGGGGCCTATTTCTAATTACAATGTAAAAGTCTTGACTTCTTTATTCTAGGGATGCAAAGAGCTGGTGATTTAACTGGAACAAGGCAAGGTCAAAAGGTGATAATATTTTCCCAACATGTGATGATACATTTCTCCAGGCACAGGAGACAGAGTAAGCAATGGAAAGCAGCCCCTTCTGATTTTGAGGGCCTCCTCTACAGGTGTCTAACCTGGTACTGTGGCTCAACCCTGGGTCCTCATGGATTCCCTTGGGCCCTCAAGCCAGATGGGAGTTTCTTGCTCGTGGGAGTGAAGGGAGGCTGGAGATGCTAGCAGGGATCCTTTGTTCCGTATTTAAGAAAAATCTGAGACTCTTATAAACTACATATTCCTAGGGCCCAGCTCCAGAAGTTCGAAGGGCAGACTGGTAGTAGCAGAGTCACCTAGAACCCTGGATTCCCCGGGTCAGGCTCTTCCCGCCGCAGGGTACCCCCCGGGCCCCCCAGGCCTGGCCGGGCAGCCCTGCTCCCTGGATGCTCTCCAGTGTGCCTCCTCTCCTTCTCGCTTCTCTAAACAAGTCAGCTCTCAAAGTGAAATTGGCTCCTAGAAATCAAGCCAGGGAATAACCTGACTATTTCTTGCCGAGAAGTAATAATTATGGCCCTAGAAGGATGCAATCTGCATACATTATTGCAAGTTATGCCAACAGAATGTCAACATTTGTGTCAGGAGGAATCTCGAGCTGCAATTACTCCAGGTCCTGGCCTGGCATTCTGAGACAGAGTTGGCGGTGCTAATTGCAGGGGAGGCGAACCGGCGGGTGGCGGGTGGCGGGGGACGCGGAGGGGAGACAGACGGGGAACCAGAGTCTTGAAGGTCAGCGTGTGGCGGGGATAGAGATGAACTTGGAGCTGGATGCGTCACGGGGAGCGCGGTGATGGAGCTGTTCTCTACTAAGATGGCAGAGAGGCTCGTCTTGGCACACCCGCTTTGGGGTTCTGGGCTTGTCCCTATAAAAAAGGATCCACTTCCTTCTGGACACTGCGGGTATTCAAGACTTTAATTTCTCCTCTGTCGGTGGTGGGGAGGGCAAAGTGATTCATTCCATCAATTCATCCCTTCATGCACTCATTTGTTTATTGAGCACCTACACCCAGCTGCCTCCGTGTTGGAGGTTGGAGATCAGAAGGGAAATAGGTTCCACCCTTGCTCACAGTCAAGTGGGGAGACAGACCCACAAACAGACCGTTACAACCCAATATGCCAACTATTATCAAATGTTCGGAGGGGGGTGAAAGCAGGGAGTTGGGGCCAGGGAGGAGGAGGGGATACATTTCATGAAGGATTTAGAATTCCAGCAGCAGTTTAAAGGAGGAGTGAGTAGGAATTTACCAGTGGCAGATCTCTGGGGAGGGAGGAGGGAGGGGGTTCGTTGACAAGGTAGGTAAAAATGGAAAACCCGCCACCTCTAGTAGGCAAAGAGAGCCAAATGCGAGGATACGCAGTGGGGTGTAATGATACAGAGATGTGTATCCAGGGACTCGGCTGAATGAAAAGGAAGTTAGAGAACGGAGTTGTCCTCCCGCCTCTGACACATGGGGACGGCCACTAGCATCTACTGAGTCACTTCTGAGCATTGGATATTTTACCGGCAATAGCTTAACAGCTGCACCACCTTGTCTTGAGTCACTTTACAGTTGGAGAAACCATCTGGAAGAAGTGAAAATTTTTGCCCCAAAGTCACACGAGGGGAGAAAGACCCAAGTCAAGAGCAAGACTTTGGGATCCCCACAGCTGCCCTTTCCCCGTTATCCCGTGGAGCTGCCTGGCTGAGCCACATAAATGCCGAAGCTTTGTTTCCTCGTTTGTAAACGGAGTGATTAAATGGTCTCAAATTTTTTCACTTTCCCCCTTTAGTGTCAGTGAATTGCAGAGACGTGAAGCTACTCCTAGGGACCTGCGCGGGGGGCGGGGGGGGGGGGCCTGCAAACAAAGTGGCCTGCCACAGTCACGTGCTTCTTTGAAATCTCCGGTTTTATTTATATTTCCAAGTTCTTGGGAACCTTGCAGTCTTTGCTGTATTCGATCTTTATTGGAATAGACACATGTCAAATTGCATATATTCCCACCCTCTCCCCAAAATGCCAAGGAAAACGGATGTTTCAGGAAACAGTGGCCACAATCCATATCAGTAGAGGAAAGGGAAACGGGGAACGTTTCACCTGGTGCTCACGTCCCCGGGAGCCTCAGATTTGGGTTGCTGTGTAATGGCAGATTTGGGCAGGGGTATGAGGTGAGAGCACATCTCAAGGGGAGCTCCCAAAGGAAATTCACCAATCCTTAGACTCCCCGAATCCAGAGACTAGGATGGCCTCCAGGTGAGGGCCTTAAAAGCACCAAACCTTCTCAGGTCCCTAGGAAGCTCCCAGGAGCTCATTCTGCAGCTCTGCACCTGCCTGGGAGCCCTGTGGCTGCCAACTGGGAGCGTATGATCCTGCTGGGCGGGCAGGCCTCCAAGCGGTCTGAAAAGTTCTTGCAGAGATTTGATTCCCCATCATTGTGAAAGTCTTCCGAGATCCCCAAGCTAATATAATCGTACTTCCGGAGGAACAGTGACGCTTAAACTCACCGGGATGGAGATGTCAAGACCACTGAGCATGTGACCTTAGCCCTTGGAGGTTTCATTTCTTTCCTGAAAAGGAGAAGACCCAAACCGCATGACCTTGAAAGTTCTCTTGAAGCTATAGCAATAGATGATCGAACATTAAATCAACCAACTAAGCTGTGATTCTGTGCTGGAAAAGAGGATTTGTATGAGGTGTAGGGTGGTTTGGGAAGCTGGAATAACTTCACAGGGGTGGCTACTCCCATCAAAGTTTATTTACCTCTGGAGTCTTGGCTCAAAGATCGAATTGGATGTTGCTGCCACACCTGCACAGAGTCCAGATCATGCAAAATTTAGGGGAAAGAATAAAGGAAGCGGACTAAATTAATGAGCCATCAGCTCTGGATGAGGAGAGGAACTACCACGGCAGTTCCGGCTTTCTGATTGTGACATCCTCCTGTGGGGCAGGGTCCAGGAGCCTTTGCAGCAGGCGGCGGGTGTCTGTGATGCAGCGCACCTGCTACCTTGGCTGACACCTCTTGATTAGTTTCTGTCCCCTAGACTCGGGTACTTTTCTCCCCAGGACATATGTCTAATTCCTTCAAAGGGAGCAGCAAGTGGTAGGGAAAGGATTTATCATGATCAGTAGCTGACTCAAGTGGGGTCAGGATGTTGACTTAGAAAATTACTGTTTTCCTAGAGTCTGAATAAATCCAGTATGAGACCCAGGCCTTTCAGGTTTAGAGAATTTAATTTAGAGCAATTGATTTATCCATTGTGGACATGTGGACTCTATAAAGTATTTTTTGGACAGGATTTACAACAGGTTTCTTCCCCCCTAATGTGGTTTTTTTTAAAAAAAAATACCACATTTGCTGACAAATTCCCTGGACCTTTGCAGCATCCATTCCCCACCAGACATTGCACATAGCGAGAGAGAAAAAGCCAATGGTGCCCTGGACAAAGAAAAGTAGGGACAGGCACCTACCACCAGCTGCCTCCATGGAGTAGAGACTGGGTTCAGGAGACGGTGGGCTTTGATGACTCCCATGTCTTTTGGATCACAACTGGCACTGGTGGACAGAGGAATTAGAAGTCCAGGATATGATGAGCACAGAGTGTCACACACCACTGATAAATTATTGAAAACTACGTCTGAAACTGACGATGTACTATACGTTGGCTAATTGAATTTAAATTTAAAATATATATTCCAGGAGAAATTCAAGCTCCTCGCTTGTTGACTTCTTTCGTTTTTGATTAGGCAGAGAATCCTCATGAAAGCAGAGTTAAGATTGGGAGGATGGGGACAAGGGTGTGGGTTGCAGGTAAAAAGTCGTGGTGTCCTCAGGTCAGGAGAGGACTGAGAACATTCTAGAGAAAGGAGTTTGGGTGTCCCTAGGGAGGGACAGCATTAGAAAAATCCCCCAGAGCCGCAGTGAGCAGACTTTCCCTGTAAATGTCTAGATAGGAAATATCTTGGTGTTGGGAGCCAACAGTCTCTGCTGCATCTACTTGACTCTGTCACTGGAGGGTGAATGTAGCTACTGACCATGTGTAGATGTGCCAGCACATCTGTGTTACAGTAAAATTTTAATTGAAAACAAACAAACAAACAAACAAACAGGTGGCTGGGACACCTGGGTGGCTCAGTGGTTGGACGTCTGCCTTGGCCTCAAGTCGTGACCCTGGGGTCCTGGGATCAAGTCCTGCATTGGGCTCCCTGTGTAGAGCCTGTTTCTCCCTCTGCCTGGGTCTCTGCCTCTCTGTGTCTCTCATGAATAAATAGAAATCTTTAAAAAAAAAAAAAGAAAGAAAGAAAGAAAATAGGTGGCATCCAGGTTTGGCCCATGGGCTATAGTTTGCAGCTCCCTGATCTAAAGTACGTGATGATTCCATACTTTCCTTCTCCCATAATAGGCTACTCACGATGGTCGATGTCCAATATATAGCCTCTGGAAGAGATTCCCCAGAGGGACAGCAGCAGGGATTTGGGGAAGCCGATCATCAAAAACACTCCTTGAGCATTTATTACGTGCCAGATACAGCGCAGGCACTTTGCACAGATTGTCCCTAACATTTGCTACTTGCCATTTGCCAGTTGGGTGAGAAATGCATAATCACACTATTCACAGAGGTCTGCATGCCCTTGGCTTCCAGTGAACAAGAGGCCTCCACCCTGCCCCTAGGTAAGGGCGGCCACATGACCCGCTTTATCTAACAAGTGTGAGCACGTGTGATGGACGGCACCCCCCCCCCCCCCCCCGGAGGGAGGGAAACTGTATGCTAGGGACCAAGGCGCATCCGATGGGAGTCGTCTGGAGCGCTGAGCCGGGGAGGGAGGGCTCTGCCCTGGAGCGATGGACAGTCCGCAGTGGCCTTCGAATGAGAAGAAAGCTAACATTTGTTACATGAAGCTGTTGCAATTCTGGGTATTTTCTGTTGTTGTCACTGCAGCGCGACTTAGCTTGACCCCACCGGGAAACGGACTCAGCGGGGATCGAGGAACTCACCAAGGATAGACAGAAAGAAGTCTCCCATGCAGGAGTAAACTCCGATCCTTCTCTGGTTTCTTCTCCACTGCGAAGTTCAAAATATAAAGCAATTTGTATTCTTTTCAAGAACAGGAGCCACAGGAATCTTTCTCAAAACATAATTTACATTCACTTTGAAGTCCAGGATCCGCAATCCTCGCCCTGGCTCTGGGCCCCCCAGCAGCTCCCCTTTGCACATCTTTCCTCTTTCCCTTTTCTCGGTCCACTCAGATCTTGTCTCTCTGTGCTCCAGCACCCCGGCCTCCTTTCAGGTCTTGAACTTGCCAAGCCCTTCTTCGCAGGGACTTCTCACATAGAGTCCCCAAGTCTGGGTGGCTTTACGGCCAGTCTGCCCGGTTCCTCTTATTGTTTATGCGCAGCTTGAATGTTCCTTCCCTAGCAGCGTCTCCTCTAACCATACTCAATAGCCAAGCCCTCCCCACCCCCCAATTCCATTCGTTGTAATTTCCTTCCTTCCTTCTTAATCCTTATTCCAACTTGGATCAGCTTATGTGTTTGGTTACTTGTGTATGGTCCCTTTCCTAGGGGAGTGAGGAGAACTCTGCATAACCTGGTAGCTCCGTACACCCAACTCGGGCACAGTATCCAGCATATACAATAGGCCCTTGATAATGCTTGATTTATGTATTGAGTAAAGGTCGGCATCAAGTTTAATATATTTCAGATATAGATACGTGGAAAGATAAGGGATTCGGAGTTTCAGCTGCTCCATTTGCCAGCCGGGTGACGCTGGACAAGTAGGTTTATTTCAATTGATGGTGACCCACTGGTGGTAGAGCGGGGATAGCTTCTCCAAGGAGGTAGAAGTTAGGGTAGACTGGCTGCTACCCCTGGAATCAGGTACGGGGCTCACCTGACATAATTCAAGCACATCAGATATAGCCAGTGTTACTCTCAGGGGAATAGATAAAGTATCGCTCCTGTGATAAATAACGCCAGATTTGTATTCATTCAATATCTATTAACAGCATCACTAACCATTTATTGATTTCTTTAAAAGACCATACTAATTGCATAAAAGGCAAGTAGCAGGGATCCCTGGGTGGCGCAGCAGTTTAGCGCCTGCCTTTGGCCCAGGGCGCGATCCTGGAGACCCGGGATCAAATCCCACGTCGGGCTCCCGGTGCATGGAGCCTGCTTCTCCCTCTGCCTGTGTCTCTGCCCTCTCTCTCTCTCTCTCTCTCTCTTTGACTATCATAAATAAATAAAAATAAAAAAAAAAAAAAGGCAAGTAGCAAGCCATGGTGCCAAGAAATCCAGGTAGGGAAGCACTGTCTGCCACTCTCTAGAGATAGGACCAGGGAAGAGATGCGAGACCTCTCTGAACCTGGGGTGTGTGTGTGTGTGTGTGTGAGCTCACACATGAGCATTTCGTCTACCAAACAGAGGTGACATCCATTTATATCATAAGGTTGTAAAAAGTAACTAATAATGAAACTTCCAGGTAACTGGTGGCATTCTTGAGAGAGGCCGCATGAGGTGGTGGATCGCTCATGGGTTTTGCGATGCCGCATAGTTTAGGTGCAAATGTCATCTACACCACTCACTGTCTGCACAATCCTGATTAGATATATTTAACTTCTCAGAGCCTCATTTTTCTTACCTGTAAAATGGGGATAATAGCCACTACCTCATCTGGCTCTCATAGGAGTTAAGGATCATGGATGTAAGACACACAGCAGCAATAGGATCCTTGATACTGGTCACACTGTAACACAAGCCATTCTTTAGGTAAGAGCAGCTACTCACATGCGAGGGCGTAGTCAGGCTGTGGATTTCTTGGGAGTTGGAAGGAGCCCACTTTTAGGCTCTTTGGAGGCCTGGCTGCTGCTCACCTTGACTGCTTCCTCCTGCCCTGCCTCTGAGGTGGTCCAGTGTGATGTGGACACGTGCGACTTCCCAGCCTCTGCTCCAAGCCTCCAGGGAAGCAGCCGCACAGCAGTGTGTGAGCTGGACAGCTTTGCTGCACGGCCCTGGAAACATGCTCTGTGTTGCTTCTGCCCAAGAGGTGTTATGTAAATAGGAAGCTTTAATGACTATAATTAGCTCAGCCTCTCGCTCCTTAACAAGAGTGGTCACACCTGACTCTCCCAGGCAACTGACTCTGAATCTGGCCATCTGAGCCCCTGGAGAAAAAAAAAAAAATGGGTAACGATGGAGTGAATTGGGTTGATCAGAGTGTGGCCAAGTGGGCAGGGAAGCAAAATCACTGCCTCCAGCCAGTGTCAACACAATAGGGTGGAAAGTCAAAGCCCACATTCAACCACTAGTAATTCCTCATGGCAGGGGACACCTGATGACAGATAGGACATCTGGATATGGCAGTGAAATTTTTATGCTGCAGGAGATGCCCAGAATCAAGCAATTAGAGGCTTTGGGTTCAGACTTGCTCCAGGTTTGGGTACAAGCTCTGCCGCTCGCTAGCTCTGTCCCTGGGCACACGATGTTGCTCTCTGAATGGTTTTCACTGCATGGGAGTGATATGAAGATTCAGTGAGAAAATGGATAGAGAGTGTGGAGCACAGCACCGAGCCTCCGAAATGATGTTGTGCATCACTTTATTTAATCTCACAGCAGCCATCTGAGCTGGGGACTATCATCCCATTTTCTAGACTGGAAAGCAGACTCAGAGAAGGTGCTAAGTTCCCTGGCCATGGCTTGGACAAGGTTCCAATCTTTGAAGCAAAGGTCCGGTGTGCCTCCAGGTGATGGGGCTGGGAAAACTCAGGCCGAGAGCAACGACCACAACAGAAACATCCATACTAACGCTGAAGATAACCACCATTTCTGGAGAGCCCTCTCTGTACCAGCCTGGTCGCACCTCTTAATCCCAACTGCACTATGAGACCCTGAAGATGCCTGAGCCTAGGTCAGTGCCCCTCAGACTTCAAAATGCATATGGATCCCTGGGGATCTTCTCAAAATACAATCTGTCTGGCCACGACCTGAGGTTCAAAATCTCTAGTGAATCTTCGGGAGATGCAGGTGCTCCTGGATGGAGGACCACAGTTTGAGTAACCCTGGATTAAGTGATTCACCCGGACTCATCTGGATAATTACCAAGGAGCAGAGACAAAATTTGTTCCTAGGTTTCTCTGACTCCAGAGTCTATATTCTGTTCTCTACCCTAACCATTGTGGTAGATTTTACAGAAAGGAAGTGGTCCTGGGCAGCCCGGGTGGCGCAGCGGTTAAGCGCCGCCTTCAGCCCAGGGTGTGATCCAGGAGACCCGGGATCGAGGCCTGAGTCGGGCTCCCTGCATGGAGCCTGCTTCTCCCTCTGCCTGTGTCTCTGCATCTCTCTCTCTCTCTCTCTCTCTCTCTCTGTCTTTGTCTCTCATGAATAAATAAATAAAATCTTAAAAAAAAAAAAAAGGAAGTGGTCCTGTTGAAAGCCCTTGGAAGATTGCTTGAGAAGATAGCCCACCCACCCCAAACTGCTTTAGTGGATAGGTGGGATCATTTTTTTTAATGAGAATCATCCATTTGGGGCACCTGGGGGGCTCAGTGGTTGAGCATCTGCCTTTGGCGCAGGTCGTGATCCTTCGGTCCTGGGATCGAGTCCTACATCGGGCTCCCTGCATGGAGCCTGCTTCTCCCTCTGCCTGTGTCTCTGCATCTCTCTCTCTCTGTGTTTCTCATGAATAAATAAAATCTTTTTTTTTTTTAAAGAAAACCATCCATTTATTTTCTAATCATGTTCTCAGTTTCTTAAAAGCTATTGGTTTATGTAAGTAGGTGAACTCTCTCCCTCGCTGCTTTCCTTACACATTTGCTCAACAAATCCTTTTACTCATGGTGAGTGTAAAGAAATTACAAACTCTGAGTTAACCAAAGTGAAAATAAGGTTTTCCCATCCTCACTGCAGCCTTGCCACACTGATGTTAGGTCCCCTGTCCTAGTTCAAGACTAGGTGAGACCAAGAGGTCCAACCATGATAAGACATAAATTCAGGGGACACCTTTCTTGGTCAAAATCAAAGTGAACTTCACACAGATAATGAACTTCATTCAGCCTTGAGCTCTCAGGATTTCATACCCAGCAGACGTGCTGCATCAGACCTGAGATAGTCTTAAAACATGAGCTAATTAAACCAAGAGGATACTTTAAAAATATGCCAAACATAAGAGGGATGTGGTGAGCCCTAGAGCAAACACAACGCAAATAAAGAGAAAGTATATATAGTGAAAAATATTTTAAAAATTAAATTGTTACACTAGATAATATTCACTTGGTACAAAAGGAAGCTGTGGAAGAGGCACAGAGGAACACATGAGGCATATAGGAAGTGGATCTAACCTCAGCAGCTCCTGCAGGAGGCTGATCTTGCAGTGAGCAGACCGAGAACACTATCTTGTTTTAATTTTTCAGTGAAAGTCTTAGTGTGTGCACAAGTTCTACTGTAGGGATAGCAAATGTCATACTCAATGCTAAATCTTTATAGAGATTATCTTCAAAGTTAGGTGCACTCCTAACATTATCCTGAAAGATATTAGCCCATGCAATAATACAAGAAAAATAAACAAGAGACCAAATTTGGAAAGGAGACAAAATAAAAACAGAAAGGCAAGGTGGCCTATTGGTCAAAAGAATGGATGACGAAGTCCCATTTGGGTCTCAACCTTAGCTCTCCCTCTTATTGTCTCAGAATCCCTAGACATGTTATTCAGCCCTACACCTTAATTGACCCACCTATAAAATTAAGATTTTGATAAAGATGATGATGAGGATGATGTAGCCCATCCACAGGATTAAGTGCACAAATTCAGTGAGTTAATATCTACCAAAGGCATAAAATAAATTCTAATAAAAACAAACATTTCCATCACCCCCAACAACATGCAACTTCTGCCCTAAGTATTCACTGTGACACAGGCAATATGATTATCTTCAGAATTCCCACGAAAAATCCAAGAGTGCAATAGTCTAGTCACTAGGACTAATAATACGGGACCCCAGCAAAGTTTCCTGATACAACATCAACATAAAAGGGTAGATCATGTTTCTTTATGTTTGCAATAAGCAGTGCAAATACTTAACAAAAAGGGCAAAAGAAGAAACATCGGACTGTCCCTGCTGGAAAGACTCTGGAAGAATCTGATTCCGAGTAAACAGAGAATGAGTTAAACTCAAAGATGAGGACAGAGCAAGGATGATGTTCCAAAGCTGGGCCCTCTTGTGTTTACTCAGCAGAGACTGAAAAGGGGAGTCCAGATGATCACAGGCTGCATCTGCCTTCTGAGGCTGTTTACAGGCAAGCAAAAGCCACCAGGTCTGTGACGGGAGACTGTCCCCGTGGTCCCCAGGGCAGGAATCACAATAAGAAATGCATATCTTATTTCACTGCCTTGTCTGTCCCCCTTCCCTCACCCTGTCCACCCTGCACACACTCCATGTCCTTCTTCTTACCCTGATTTGTTTCCTCTGAAGGGAATACCTTTCCCCTTTACCATCTAACAAATCCCTCCTCATCTTCCATGCATTTCCCCTACAAATCCTTCCCTGGCTCTCCCAGGCAGAGTCCTAAACACCTTGCCCTTTGTCCATGGTATATCTGTCTTTGGCTGAAAGACAAATTAGAAACTGAAAAACCTGAATGGACATTTCTATTCACCAACTAATTGCTCGATTTTCTCTGACCTTCCTTCTTAGGATTTCGCCAGAGATCCAGGACACATCTCCCATCCTTCCCAGAGAAGATAGAAGTATTTGAGATGAGGTCAAGCTCTCAATGCTCCAGACAGGATGCTTCGCCCCTGGACTCCTTTTGCAACCAACTCCCGCATGAAGATTTGCAGAACATTCTCAGTTTTGTGGGAATCCAAGGGAAAAGGTCTTCAGAGAGCAAATGAGGTAAGCTCAGAAATAGAGTCACAATGCTCTCTTAAATCCTGTTTCCCTAGGAATTTGGACCCAGAGCAGATGTTTGCAAAGTAATGTTCAACTAGGAGCAGGAAAATATTGGACCATTCCCGAGCAACCCAAGGAAGATACAAAATGCCAAGGGATGTGTTCAGCTCATTCTGATGCTGCAGACGCTCGGGCCATGTTTAGCAAATCCAAAATAAAAACTGCTTTGGCTTCAATAGGGAGAGAGCTGAAAATGGTGCAAGATGATGATGCTTTCAGCACCAAAAACTGATCATCGCCTTGCCCCATAAGTTAAGGGATTAATCTACAAAGATGCAGATCCCAGGATCCAGCTGTTCAAAAGGCCAGTCTTCCTCCTGCATTTACTCCATCCAAATAATACCTGACAACCCCTCGGTGTCATGCGAAGTGACGGAGATGCGGTGCACAACCTTGTGGTAGGAATCAGAAACAAACTAGCGACCCCCCAAATAACTAAGGAATCCCAGTTATGCTCAGTGTGATGAAGGAGGGGTACAGGAGGCAATAAGAGTGTGTAGCTAAGGAATCGGGTAATATTGAAGCTGAGACTGAAGCATGAATAGGTTCATGCAGGTGAAGAGTGGGATCCAGAGTGGGGTGGAGAGCATCACAGGCCGCACAGCAGCACGCTAGGAAAGCTCTAAGGGGGTAGAGGGGTTGACAGTTTCAGGAAATCAGAGGAGAGGAAGACAGAACAGCAATCACCAGGGGACGGGCGGCGACTCGCAGGGAAGACGACGGCGTAGCCATCGGGCTCACGCAGGCCGCGCTGATGTCCCACAGCACTTACGGCGCTGAAGCCGGAGGATGACATGGTCAGAACCTTTTCCTCGCAACGTCCTGTCCTGATGTTCACCTCGGGATCCCCCTCCCTACTGGAGCCCCGAAAATCCTTCTCACACACGTATCTCAACTTCATCACGTAGTTTTTCCTTTGTTTCACTCACATCCCAAGTCTTTAGATTATTTTCCCTTCTTACATCGTGGGGTTTGTTGGTTTTTATTTTTCAGTGTAGCAGTTGTATCTTTCATGAGATATGGAATTTCCTTAAGAACAGGAACCACCACTTGACGGGATGAGCCCTGGCTGATATGCTATATGTTGGCAAATTGAGCTCCAATTAAGAAAAAGAAAGAAGAAGGAAAGAAAGAAAGAAAGAAAGAAAGAAAGAAAGAAAGAAAGAAAGAAAGAAAAGGAAAGAAGAAAGAAAGAAAGAAAGAAAGAAAGAAAGAAAGAAAGAAGAAAGAAAGAAAGAAAGGAAGAAAGAAAGAGAGAGAGAGAGAAAGAAAGAAAGAAGAAAGAAAGAAAGAAAGAAAGAAAGAAAGAAAGAAAGAAAGAAAAGGAAAGAAGAAAGAAAGAAAGAAAGAAAGAAAGAAAGAAAGAAAGAAAGAAGAAAGAAAGAAAGAAAGAAAGAAAGAAAGAGAAAGAAAGAAAGAAAGAAAGAAGAAAGAAAGAAAGAAAGAAGAAGAAAGAAAGAAAGAAAGAAAGAAAGAAAGAAAGAAAGAAAGAAAGAAAGAAAGAAAAAGAAGGAAGGAAAGAAAGAAAGAAAGAAAGAAAGAAAGAAAGAAAGAAAGAAAGAAAGAAAAAGAAGGAAGGAAAGAAAGAAAGAAAGAAAGAAAGAAAGAAAGAAAGAAAGAAAGAAAGAAAGAAAGAAAGAAAAAGAAAGAAAGAAAGAACAGGAACAGGAACCAACAATTCTGAAAAATAAACAACCCAGCCCTCGTTTAGCTCAATATCTACGCAATTTAAAAATGACCTTGAAACATTTGTGAAAGGAGATTGCATGTTCTCTGCTTGGATACTTCTCAGTGGCGGGGACCTTCCTACCTCTGATACCTTTGACTGAAACACTCCACTCACGGTTCTGTTTCCATCATATCACGTGATTCAACGATGCTGCCACATGGGGCACCTGGGTGGCTGGGGGGGGGGGGTTAAGCATCTGGCTCAGGTCCTGATCTCGGGGTTGTGAGATGGAGCCCCATGTCAGCGCCGGCCGGCTATGGAGCTTGCTTAAGTTTGTCTCCCCGTCTCCCTCTGCCTCTGCTCCCCACTCTTTCCTTAAAAAAATAAATGAACAAATGAAAATTACTTTAAAAAAAGGAGTGCTACCACATAACATCATCCTCATCGTTTCCCCCACTGGAAGATGAAGATACCCCCTTTGATCCACTGTGATCCTTTCTCCACACGGCAAGTCGTGTACGATTTTCTACTCTCAGTTCTGATAAACGCCCTTGTGATGGGTTTGTGTTATGTCAAGTTAACTGACATTACCTTCCCCGCAATTCTCTTCCCTGAATACTTTAGAACGAACAGCCAGACGACATATATTGCATGATTTGGAAGACAAAACTGAAGTATCCATCATCTTTTTACATTTGGAAGATCGTTACAGGGCCCAAGGTGACCTTGCAACTTTTGATGGTTAATTCCGTGCGTGTGACCGGGCCACAGGGTGCCCTCACGTTGGGTCAAACATGATTCCGGGTGTGTCCGTGAGGGTGTTTCTGGATGAGATCAACATTTGGGTCAGTGCGCCCAGGAAAGCAGATTGCGGTCCCTAGCATGGGTGGGCCTCACCCCATCAGTTGAAGGCATGCATAGCCCTAAGAGCCTGAGCCTCTCGTGAGGAAGAGGGAAGTCTTCCTGGCCCACAGGCTTCAAGATGGGACCTGGGGTTTTTCCCTGCTTTCCAGCTCAAACTGAAATATCAGCTCCTCCTAGGCCTCAAGCCTGTTGGCGTCCACTGGAGCTAAATCATTGCACCTCGGGGTCTCCTTGCCAACGGCAGATCTTGGAAAGTGTCGGCCTCCACTATCCATGGTTCCGTTTCCCTGGAGAACGTGGACGGGCACGCAGCTGGCTCACACTGTGCTTCTCGTCTGGCTCACCCGGTGGGTGTGGGGTCTCGGCCAGGCCTGTAAGCTCCTCCAGCTTTCCTGAATTCTCTCCTTTCATGTCCCCCATTCCTGGAACAGGTGAGCATCTCACTGGCACAAAGAAGGTAGCCTCTCCTCGGGCCATCCCCACCACCACAGTGGAAGGCTGGAGGCGGCAAGAGCGTGACGGGGTTCCCCGCCTCTCCTCGAGGGTCCCACCATCCTCACAGATACCATTTTGCTCTTACTGGCCCTGTTTTAGGTCCCTCTTCACGTCCCAGCGGCCGGCCCTACTGACTTCAGGCTGCCTCCGCAGACACAGAAGCATCGTGACCCCTCACCCTTCTTGTACCGCTTTGTGCTTCTCTGCTTCTCATACTTGACTCTTGAGCCACGTGGCCTTTTATTCTCCCGTCCCTTAAATATATATGCTGCCATGTTTCCACACGTGCTGTTCTCTCTGCTGGAAATATGCTTTCTTGTGTCCCCTTCTGTCCCCTTCATGTCTTAGTGTAAGCATGGCTCGATTTTGGTAGAATTAGGGAATTATCCCCTTACACGCCCTATGGCACACCTCCCTGCCGTCCTAATTATTTATGGAAACATTCATATAATTTTAAGGGTTTATTTTCCTAAGCAGTCACGTCTATTCCTACTTATTACAGCGCTTCACGGTGTCCCAGGCACTCAGTGTCCAGCGCCGATGGAATTGCTGGGGAAGGACAGTGCATGCCCTGTTAGTCTCCTCCTCTCCTGAACAAACCAAAAATATATCCCTCTAGTGTTCGGGCTGCGTTCCATCTCTCCTTCTCCCATTGGAGACGCGTCGCGGACTAATCATATCTGACTAACAATTTCGTGATGAGAGTTGGATCCCTTATTTCCTATTTAGCTTGGTCTTCCAATCAGTCAAACGGCTTAATTTTTGACTGGATATTTAGGTGATTTACTTAACCCTGAACTCACACATTCATTGGCAACTCTGACCCTCCCTGCGTGACCTTGAAAATCAGTTATGTTGATTTCATAGGAATCGCTTATTGTTATGTGTTGCCTATTTTTCTCTTGATTCAAAAATGTGTTTTTTGGAGGAACATGCAAAAAAATATGACTGTGACTCCATTAGCAACCATTTTATTTTTTTTATTTTTTTGCAACCATTTTAATAGTTTATGATTATTTGTAAAACTGATACAACATTTTCTTCTACTTTAATTTTTAGTTATGATTATCAGTGGAATTCCTATAGTTTAAGTTTTGTCGTTGTGGCTCTTTTTGTTGTTGTTGTTGTTTACTTTGAGAGCGCTGTGGTTGGGGTAGAGTTGAGTGGAGTGTTTACGGTTTCAGATATTTTGAAAAAAGAAAGAATTGTATAACCTTTTCAACATGTCTTCCATTTCTGTTTTTCCCTCACCTCGATTTCTTATACTCATGTTTCAAGGGATTTCTTTTAAAAAGAGGGAGAGAGAGAGAGAAAAGAAAAGAAAAAAAAATAGCAATTGGTTTCTAGCGTTAACCATTGGGGAGTTAAAAAAAAAAAAAAAGACCTTCCAGATGGGAAATATATATGAAAAATCTCATCTCAGTGAAAAATAAATCCCCCAAATAGAGGCATGTAATGAAACACCTAATTCACTCCAACTATACTGGTCGTATTGCCGCAATATTATAATGCCAGATGACTCTTTTAGCACCATGGACAACAGCTGGCCTTCCATCAGGAATGTCTAAAAATGAATGCAAAGCTATCCTTTTCCAAAAGAAGTTTGGCTGGCATTTGAAGTCCGTTGCGTGACATACTCCTCATATCCATGGTCAGCAGTTAGTGGGTTTTAATAAGACGTTTTAAAAGTATTTTATTGTGTTATTTTTCCAGAAATCTGGGTTGCTGCAGGACACAGGAAAAGCCCCTTCAAGGGTCGTCCAATTGCAACATCAGAAATCATTTTCCCAGTCTTCACGCGTCGTGACCTCTCTGAAAGTGTGACGCTAACGACTGTACCCCTTAGAGCAGAATTGCTCTCCCTTTGGGTTTGGTCTCCTTCCCCCATAATATGCCACTGTTGCTCTGCAGCCTCTCCCCACTGCCTCTTCCACTCCTTTTTATTTACCTTTACCTCTTTTTAAAAAATTTATTTATTTATTTATTCATTTATTCATTTATTGAGAGAGAGAGAGAGAGAGAGAGAGAGAGAGCACAGCAGCGTGGGAGGGGGCAGAGGGAGAAGCAGACTCCCCGCTGAGCAGGGAGCCCAACGTGAGGCTTGATCTCAGGACCCCAGGACCATGACCTGAGCCAAAGGCAGATGCTTAACCGGAGCCACCCAGGGGCCTCTACTTATTTTCCCTTCTTAAATGTATTTTCCAAAGGATGCCATTTTCATTATCTTCCTTATCCTAAGTCCTCTTCTCTTTGGAAACCTCTCCCAGTTTCACAGTTTCCATCACCACCTCTAGACTGGTGAGCCTGCAATCTGCTTTTCTGCTTCTGACCACCCCCCCTAAGTGCCATTGTCCCATTTGCAACAACCTGCAGGCTCCTGTTGGGGGGGCGGGGAGTGGGGACATGTGGCTGGTAGGGTAAACACGTCAAAATAACAAAATTTATCACAATTCTTTAGAAACCTGCACATACTGTCTGTGTTTTCCACCTGTTTTTATTTGTGCGTTCCTCCTTTGAATAAACTCGTTTTGGTGTCTAAAAGTTATTCTTTATCGTCCTTCGCTCACATCCAAACAAAATGTCAACTGCTTTTCATGTGACTTCTTAATAAGACTGCTCTTGCTAACAAAACCAATTCATTACTTACCTAGATTTCATTCCCCACAGGGGAAAGTGGACATGTTTCCCCTCTACACGTTTTATTGTCGGCGGGGGTGGGGGGTGGGGGGTCGTGTCTGGCTCCCTGTTGAGGAACGTGCCTATTCAACATCAGGAAGGGAGACAGAACATGAAGACTCCTAACTCTGGGAAACGAACTAGGGGTGGGGAAGGGGAGGTGAGCAGGGGTAGGGGTGACTGGGTGACGGGCACTGAGGGGGGCACTTGACGGGATGAGCACTGGGTGTTATTCTGTAAGTTGGCAAATTGAACACCAATAAAAAATAAATTTATTATTAAAAAAAAAAAAGAACAAGGCTAATGCAATTGGCTGGGAAGGGAAGGATCTTTGCATGTGTATGACCAGTGAGAGCCAGGCCCATCCTGACCCAGAAGAGCAGCATCAGGAGCACTGGGTGTTATGCTATATGTTGGCAAATCGGACTGCAATAAAAATAAATAAAAATAAATAAAAATAAAATATTTAAAAAGAGAGATCTCTTCAGCTAGATATTCCGCAGGTCCCAGTGGTGTCTGGATAGGCCTTTTCTTTCTCTTTGTGGGGCCTTATTTTGGTCTGGGAAGTAGTACATCCTGCTTAGGGGGTTGCATTTAACTCATGGGCTGAGGCAAGGCAGCTATGGTTAGAAGAGCCTGGGAACTGCATGCGGAGCGGAGCTCCTGGTGGACTATAGATAGGGAACACTATGGCTTCGGGCTCCTTCTAGAACCCACCTGTCCCAGGAAAGGAATCAAGGCAGATCCCCCAACACGGATTAGTAAAGGTTTTGCTTTCCTGGGGCTTACTTAACAGTAGAGCCTAATGGTTAAAAGACAGGATCCAAAGACAGCCTGCTCAGCTTTGATCCCAAATCTGCCTCAAATTAGCCCCGTAGCCTTGGTCAAGTCACTTAACCCTCATGTTTCATTTTCTTTCTTTGTAACATCAGAAGAATAAAGGCAACCTACTTCTATAAGTTGTCAGGATTAAGTTAATCCAAATAAATAAAGCTGGAACAGTGTCCGGTCCTCAGCAAGTTCCATTCAATGTTTGCTTTTATTAGTCATATCTTCCCTACGGTTCTTTGAAGGTGTTTGGTTGGAGTTCGGCAAGACCAGAAACAATCCTCCAGCAGAAATCCTTATTGCACTTGAATTATTGTTACTAAATGTTGTGAGTGTGGCTCTGCTACAGGTTTATTAAATAGGGACCTATTTGCAAATTTCGGGCTCCCTGTCTTGTGCTTTCCTTAAGAGACATGTTAATGTTCTCCCACTTGTGATCAACAACGATTAAATGATGATCCTTGAAAACAGAATCATAAATGAGCCCCTAATGCGGAAGTTGGTAACAATCCATCCATTCTGTGGACATGTGGGCTTTAGCTGCAATCTATTTCTTGGAAAGTGATTCATAATTAAACCATTTTACTCGCCTAGAAAATATTTCAACTTGTGTTGACTTGAGTCACAATATTTGGAAAGCACCACTTAAAAAAAAAAAAAAACTGTGTTGTAGACAAGGAAAACTAAGTCTACCCCGGCAGAAAAACAACGGCGGAGTGGACAATTGATCATAGGGTGTGGTCAGTTACAAGTGGAGGGCCGCTGAGGTCCCTAAATCCACATTTCCTTAATTATCATGGTAATTAGGCCAGTCTCTGCACTGGGGCTACATGATGTGGGTAATAGTGACGGAAGCCTTTTCCTGAGGGCAGATTTACACTCTCATCTTGGCAGAATCAACTATTTGCTTTGTGATCGTGGAAACATTTGGAGAGAAACATTAATTTTCCATCCATTAACTTTGGTGGATATGAACACCCCAGAGGGAAAAATGTGTGAAGCCGCTTAACAACCTTTTGGCTGTTAGGAAGGTAAAAATTGTTTTGGAAACATTTTTCCTTGCAAAGGAAAAAAAAAAAAAAACAGAAAAGGAAAAAAAACACAACTATTCAGTCGGGGAATAGGCGGTCTTCTGGAGGTTTTTGTCAATGTTTGCAACACCTCAAAATGCAGCATTTTTCTGTAAACATGACCTACCCTGGTGTACTCGCTGCCTAGTTATAAATTAAACTGATGGTCAGATCCTTACTAACAGGACCGCTTTGTAAATTATGCATTTCTCTCCTTTATAGCCCGGATAGCGTATCCTAATACTGACTGAGTAGAGGAGAGAACGGTAGGTTGAGAAGAGACAAGAAAAATAAATGGATGAAATCATAAAAGTGATGGTATCTTTGCATCGTAACCTTTAGGGGAGCTAGAGCCTAAGTCGAAATCACAAGGTCGTGAGTGTGCAATATTGAGAGAGAAGAAGCTGTGTTTAGGGAAGAAGAGGGGAAGATGGGGGGCAGGTCCGAAGGTCTCTGTACTCTGGGATGGAACTAACCAGGTAAAGGCAGAGCCGCGTAATCCTGAATATTCATTCATTCCATCAGCGGATCAATACAGCCTCACCGAACAGCCAATGTATACTGAGCCCCACTCCAGGCACGAAGGAGCCTTAGCTCAGGAAGCAGACGCGGCCCCTTGTCCCCCCCAGAGCCTGCAGCCTAGTGGAGAACATGGGAATGCCATAAACGAACATGCCAGCATGTTCATGACAGCAAGGATGACCAAGCACTACAGAGAAGAGACGACGCCGTGCGGCAACACGGACCCTGGTGGCCTGGCCTAGCGTGGAGACTGGGGATGCTTCCCCGGGAACGGAGCGTCTAATTTGAGATCCAGAGATTCCTAAGTGTGGTGGAGTGTGTGGATGCACATGTGGGGAGGATCAGTGGGAAGGAAAGAATCTGCAGACTCCGTGCAAAGGCACTGGGGCAGAGAGGAAATTTATACATAGAAGATGCAGGAGGCGGAAGAAGGAGAGTGTAGGGAAGGCTGTGGGAGAGGAGGAGGTCGGGCGAAGAATGCAAGGTCTTGTGGGTGAGTCTGGGGGAGGCATTGGGCCTGCGGCAGGGGGCCGGGGGGAGGCTGGAGGAATTTAAGTGGGGACGGGGAAGGGAACAGGCCGCCCCAATATGTGCCACTTTGACATATTGACTATTTTGAATTAAAGTGAGTAAGAAAACAGGCGGCCCGGAGGCGTCCTCCTGGCAGACGCGCAGTCTCGCAGTTCAGGGCCCAGAAGGCTGTGGGGGAAAGAAAACTTTGCTACTTCTTCACTAATTCAAAGCCCTGAGACCAAAGTGCTTTGTCTCAACAATTCTTCACAAATTCATTGTCTCCTTGTCTAGAAGGTAGAAGAGCTGCCTGCCTCACTCACTTCCCCGAGCCTCGGGTTTTACGGGCTCCCGTACCCGTGAAATGAAATTTTTCTCCCGTGAATCTGTCTTACGTCAATTTAATTATCAGACCAGCCAAAGAACCTAGACGGGAAGGAAGGGAAAGTTTTCCTCCCCTTCCCGGGAGAGAGCCGTAATCTGTGCCTTGAAAAGAACCCTCTGGTTGCGCGGAAATGGTGCATCGGAGGGGAAGGAGCCCTGGGGGAAAGCGGGTTGGGAGGCGGCCAGGAGGTTCGGAGCCGGTGGTGGTGGAGCAGGGGGAGGCGGTGTCCACACGGAGCCGGGCAGAGGCTGGGAGGGCCGGGCGCTGGGCAAGCTGAACCTTAAAGACCCCCGGCCCCACCTTCTCCCAAGCGTCCTCCACCTGCCGGCACAACCTCGCAGGAGGCAGGCGGTGAAAACCACTCACTTCCAATTTTCTTTTGCCTTTACTGGCTTGTGCAAAATCAAAAGTAAACTCTCTGTGATCAGGAACGGCCTGGAAATGCAAAGTTCTGGCGAGAGAGAGCCGCACAGCCTGCCTTAGGATTCTTGCCCGTGCTCCAGGACGCGGGGGCTCGAGAGGGGAGAGCGAGCGGGCGAGCGGGCGAGCGGGGTACCCAGGAGCAGGGCGAGGCGGGGCCGCGGGGCTAGGACTGCGGCTGGGGGTCGGCTCGGCTCCTGAACCCTTGCACACGTCAGCAGGCAGGAGGGACGCGGGTTAGGAGCGTGCATCCGCCTCGGCCGCGATCCCGGGTCAGATGAGCCTTCCTGCAGCACGGGGGGCCCGGGCATCGCATCGCGGACCGGAGACCGAAGCCCCTCACGGAGCATCGCGGTGACAGGATGGGACTGCAGGTGCCGGGCGCGGAGCCACTCACCTCTGGCAAGGATTTTTCCGCGACTTTTGTTTTCTTATCTGTACGTTAGAGACAAAGACGCTTCTCCCGCTTCGGGGGGCTGTTGTCAGGGTCCCGAAGGGGAACGCATGTGAAATGTTGTAGAATTTTTAGCGAAATTGTGAAAGCTTCATCCTTGTTAGCGTGGCGCAGACAAGCGCTCGGGAGTTTTGTGGGGTTTTTCAGTCTTTGGCTGCAGAAGTGAGGCAGAGGGTGTGTGGAATCGTGTTAAAGCTGCACTGACCCCGGGGCACATCATGAAATCTATTTTCTCAAGATAAATCCAGGTTATCAGCTTGTTGACTTGTCACCTTTTTTTTTTTTTTCTTTGTAAAAAGGCAGGATGTAGACGGGGCAGATGCATTGTTGCCAGGTAATAAAGGGTTTGGGTTATGGACTGGCAGGCGAGCTGCTTTCACTGCGCCGTCCACGTGCAATCACCGTCTGTAAAGCGACTCCTCCTAACAGGTGCCTGGGGGGTGGGCGTGTCTAATTTATAATTCCAGCTCGTCCAAGATTGGTTGAAGGGCCTTTCTTGACAATTAGGCGGAGGTGGGGGTCACCGTGGGGATGGATTTGAAAGGCACCACCATGTTCCCCAGTTATCTCCCCCAGACCCGTGCAGTGCCCCAAATTTAATCACTAAAATAGATTCCTTTGGGCTCCGACAGGACGTCAGCGGGAGAAGCAGCACCACGCGAGAGCGCGTCGTGCCTTACAGATCATCTGATCCCACTCCCTTATTTGCCAGGTGAGCAGACGGGGGCTCTCGGGAAGGTCCCTCCTTGCCTCCAAGGTCAACGCTCACTTGGAGCCCCCGCGGCTGCCTGGCCGAGTCCTCCCGACCCAGCAGCCATCCGGAGGCTCCGGGGCCCCAGGAACCCGAGAGAAGCTTCTCGCCACATCCATCCCTGAGAAAGTCAGAACCTCAGCTTATCCCTGGACCCGTCCGGGTGCCCTGAGGGCGAGATGCTGCTGCTTCCCAGCGCCCTCGAGGGCGGGCCGGGCTCGCTGAGACATCAACACCGTAAGAACCACAAATGTCGCAGCTTTTAGAAAGGAGACTCCCCGGCAGAAGATTTGTCCCCGCGAAGGGCTAATGGGATCAAACAAGCGATGAGGCAAAGGCGAGAATCAGCAGCAGCGAGCGTCTTTAAACGGAGACGTGGACGGGTTTGCGCTGCGAGAGCCGAAGGGCGGGCGAGCCGTCCTGGGGGGAAGCGCCCATGTCCCCGCATGAAAGCCTCTTGCGGGCATCCGGGGTGCGGGGGCCGCCGAGGATCAGGAGCCCGACGGCAGGATGTAGAGGAGGGCGGCTCGGTGGTGCAGCCCCAGCCGTGGGCTAGGAACACGCACCCTCCGCCCTCCGCGTCCCTGTTATCCCCACTCTGCGGGCGGGAGACGAGGACCCGGACACCTGCCGGGAGTCACAGAGCGGACGGATGCCAGGGAGGACCGGGTCCCTGACCTCCCCAACCGCAGCCACCCCAACAGCTCCCAGATGATCAGCCTCGGCCCCTCTGGCCTTCGACCCCGAGGGCTCTGCTTTACCAGGCCGCTCCGTTCTCGTCTAAGCCTCAGTAGCTCCGTGCCTCGGTTTCTCCCCCTGGTCTTGGATGTTGCCGAGACACAAATCAGCTGGCGCGTGCGAAGATATTCACGGTCACACAGAGCGTGGCACCAAGAGGACTGTCAGCAGCCTCTGGCACCGTCCCCCAGTCTCCCGGGCGTGCTCCCTGACGGAGAGACTGGGCTGGAAAACATCGTGTTCGTGTGGACGGGGTGGGGACAAATCAGGAAATTCTTGGAAAGGCTTTCTACGATATTCATGAATATGAGCACCTGTAAGAACACACATCACACATAGGTATTGTTAAATTCATTTAAAAGCATTAAAATAAATAAATAAGGATTCCTGGATGGCTCTGAGGTTGAGCGTCTGCCTTCAGCCCAGGGCGTGACCCCGGGGTCCTGGGATCGAGTCCCGCATCGGGCTCCCTGCATGGAGCCTGCTTCTCCCTCTGCCTGGTCTCTGCCTCTCTCTCTGTCTCTCATGAATAAATAAATAAAATTCATTTAAAAAATAAAATAAGTATTTAACCCCAGGAAAAGCACCCAGTTTCTAAGTGAGATATCAGAAGGGAGTTTTGCTGCCCCTGGTCGCACCGACTGACGAGCAGAACACCACGGGGCAGGGGCTGCCAGAGAGAGAGCCCTGGACCGGGCCACCGCGGCGCTGCCTCCACCACCGTGGACCTGAGAGCACGAGCCTCCGGGGAGCTCCGTGCTGTCCCTCGCACCGGGCGACCTGCTGCTCTGTCTACACCGGCCGGCGCCCTACACGACGGACCTGCCCATTCTGTCTCCGCTTAGCCCCAGAGGGTGCCGGGCAAGGGGTCCCGTTCCTGGGACGGCTGTGTGTGTCCCCATTGCCCGAAGGGCGCCGCGCGCAGGCCTGAAGGCGCCTCTGACATAAGGAAGGCAGGTCGGGGTGCTGGTGGCCGGTGCGGCCGGATGGTAAAGCCCCACGAGAGAGCCGTTGACCTGGAAAAGTCTCCTGTCTGTGGTCATTTGCAGTAAAAATGTAAAAGAATCTCAATTCACCATCGCTCTTCTTATTTTCTTCCTTAGCAAAGAACTGAAGGGCAAGGGCGGGGAGCAGCATTTCCAGGGGCGAGAGGCTGGACGAGGAAGGAAAGAAGGAGGCCCTCTGGCCTGTGCCAACCCGCAGAGCGTCGCTGTCCTCTGGGGGGAGCGGGCGGAGCACAGCCGGACCCCCCTGTGCCCAGAGGTCCCTGCGGAAGTGGCCAAGGCGGCCCGGGCCAACCGCAGCCCCAGCGAGGGCGGGAGTCTGGGGGGCCAGAGCGTCTCCCGGCTCCGGGCCTTTCTCCAGGCCACCGCCTCTCCCACCGCCCGTGGGGCTCCCCTCTCAGTGTTGGTCCCCCCCTCTCCTCCTGCTCAGGCTTCTCCTTTATTTCCCAGCCCCCGTCCCTGCACTCTCCCCTCCCTCCCTCGTCCCTTAAATGCAATCACCGCATCTGGAACGTCCCTGTGTTTCCTTGAGTGATGCTGAGCCTAGGAGCCTCCGCACTGGTGGTCACTGACCCCGAGCGAGCCCGCGGGGCCGGGGGTCAGGAGGGGTCCCCTCCACTGCTGCTTCAGGCAGTGCTCCGCTCCCGCCGTGTCCCCATCCCGCGCGTCTACACGCAGCTCCAGCCCCTTCCCTCCCCTCTGCTCCCAAACCGCTTCTCCCACACTGGGCGCGTGTGCACCACATGTGGCGAATGCAGATGTTCCCTAGAAGGCGGCCACGTTGAGGCCCCCAAGGGAGGCGCAGGTGCACTAACCCAGTCACGGGCAGGATTTTAATGGTGGGCGACGGCGTGGAACTACGGGAGTGAACTTGCCGGTTCCCCTCCAGTCCCGTCTGCGGGCATCTCCTCCCCGGGACTGGCCGCAGAGGAGAGTGATGACCCGGAGGTCTCGCAGGCCCCGACTCCGCACCGACCCTCGCAGCGCCCCACGCTCATGAGGACGCCTCCCGCAGACTGCGTGAGGAGCCCTCAGTCACCCCTTGAACAGAGGTGCTTATGCCCATTTTGCAGATGAGAAAACCACGACTTGGGGAAGTTCGGAACATGCCCAAGGTCAGCCCATCGGGAGACGCAGGAACCAAAGGAGGGCGACGTGCGCAGGTGGAGCCACGTGCCCGGGGAACGGCGTGGACACGTGTGACGACCCTCCCTGTGCGGCCCACGCTGAAGGGCCTCCACACCCTGTGCTCTTCTCTTCTGTGGAGCCGATCAGTGGCCTCCACATTCTGCATTTCCCTTGGCAACACGGGGCGAGGAGAGCTGCTCTCGTTACCTGCGATGACGTGGGGGCAGCTGCTGGGCGTGACGGCCACGGCTGGAAGCTCCTCCCGCCGGCCACCAAGGATGCATCGCGACTCAGACACGCAGATCTTAGCGGCAGGCCGCGGCCGAGGAGCTCTTGGAAATGGCACAACCCCACCGCTCTGGCCTCTTCTCGCGTGTGCGTGTGCGGACAAGGGAGAGAGAAGGCGACAGCCAGCGCACGCAGCCTCTGGCCTCCAGGCCTCCAATTAGCAACATGATGATCATTTGCTGAGCGCTCCATGCTCAGAGCCCTGCCAGGGGATGTGTTTTTGTTTGTTTGCTTGTTTTTTATTGAAGTTCAATTTCCCAACATGCAGTATAACACCAGGTGCTCGTCCCATCAAGTGCTCTTGAGGGCATGTGTTTTAACCCTTTACCACCTCTGACCATTACGAGGACCTTACAGAGGAAGCGTTATTCTCCCCATTTTATGCATGATAAAACTGAGGCTTAGCTAGGTGAAGAACTTCCCTGAAGGCCACACAGACAACGCCCCGGTCCAGCGAGAGGCTGCGCTCCCCGGAACCCCTTGTGCTCCTGCCCTGACTTGGTTGGTCCAGGGGAAGGGGTCAGAGAGGTCAGCTGAGCTGCTGGAGGTCACTGGCCAGTGGGGACCGGTTCCCACAAGCCCCCCCCTATTCCCCCTCCCAGAAGCTATCATGATTTTCTGGAATTGGAAAAAAAAAGGAGAGAGAGAGAGAGAGAGAGAGAGAGAGATTGAAAAGAAGCCTTGGTCATTTTTAATTGATCATCTTTGTCCGCGGATTTTTACTTAACACGATATGGCATTATTTTCCCTCTCCCCGCGCCCAGAACTGCAGCCCGACATCGGGGAACGGGAGAAAAATCTATTGAAAACAAGATCCTTGCTACTTTATGGTAATTAAAAGCAATAAATATTCTTGCCCACAATGCTAAAAATCTCAAATAGCCCGTGGGTCAATACTGGCTCCCTGGTTAGGATGGTAATAAATCTTTATTCCTTTTGAGTCAAAATAAGGAAGGGGTTTTATTCATAAATTCCGTGACCTGGCACCGCCGCGTTTCAGAGCAAGCGCAGCTGCAATGAAGAGTTTCTGCACCTCGCGAGCTTAGACTCTCTCCCAACCTGCTTGCTCCGCCCGCAAAGCCTCTGCACTCCTCTGGCCTCTTTATTTACACGCAGAGCAACGTCCTTCTGCATCCTAAGGGCGAAGAGGGATGGGGCACAGCTTCCTCCTCTGTCTTCTTAGACCCGAACGTTCTCTGTGCTCCTGGAACAGGGTTTTAACTCCGGACCTCTCGAGCTCATCTTCTTTCTCCAAGGCTGGGGTTTGACATGAAAGGCATCGCTCTGACCCGTCATGACTGGTCGTTTTGGTTTTGGTTTTAATCCAGTCCAATGGCTTGATTATTACCCTTTCGAAAAGGAGTGTTTTCCCGAGTTCAGATCCAGCATCAGCCTGGTGCTCATCTGTGGTCAACCCTGCTCATTCAGGAAACTGGATTGTCTCTGGCCCCTTTGCACGTGGGGACATAGGGTCAGACTTTCACCCAAACCCACGGGAAGATGGGACTCGTGTGCTGAGCCCTTTCGGTGGGGGGAACACGTGAGGGATGCTCTGGGACCTTCGGGAAGTTGTTTCATTCTCTGGGCCTCAAATATTTTTATTTCTATAAATAAATAGGTTTCCGGAGCCCTACTATGATTCTGCACTTGGTATCCACACCTGCTTGATGGATCGGTCATGGGGGGAGAGCAGAACTTGATAAACACAGCCGCTTCTCGCCCGTTGAGCCGAGCGGATAAACCCACTCTTCCTCCCTTTGGCAAGAAGCATGGATCTGCCTCTGCCTCCTTCGAATTGATTTTACATATAAAGTTTACACTGAGTTCGAGTCGCCTCAAAACACCACTCTTGCTGGGGTGACTCGGGGGTGATTTTAACATTTAGCTAACACAGCGCAATGTGTATTAGACAAGCCTGGAGATAAGCGCATGAATGTTCATAAGACGCTTGCAAAAAACCCAGCAACATCCTAAAAGGTTTCCGGTCCAATTTACTCCTATGCGACAAAACGCGCTTTCTTTTCTATGGGGGAGAAACACCTCAGAGAATAGGTTTGCTGAATAAGATAGACCCTTTTCATACTTATTTTTTGAATCACAGGTAGGCTGTGGGATGCTTTATGCTAAAGAGGGCTCAGGGTAAATAGTGAGGAATGTCAAGAGTAACGGCACCTCCGTGAATAACGCTATAGAAAAATCGCTGGATTAAATGAAGACTATATAGCAAACCCCATTGCTTGTATGTCACTGTGTTCTCGATTCATTATTCAGCACCACTCTTGTAAATTCGTACCACTTTGCATCATTTTTCTGTGGGAAACCAAGGCCGAAAGATGGGGAGGGGGTGCATTGAATTTGGAATTAAGGGACAATGGTAGGTCTTAACAATGGATAAAGGGCCAAGTTGGCAGCTCAGAGGCAATGGAAAGCCCGAGCACTGCCTCCCCCCAGCGGAGGGACTGGACGTGGGTCAGAGAATTTAGGATCAGTGACCAACATCCACAGGGAATCGCAGGGCTTGTGGGTCATGAGGGACTCAGGAACCGTAGGCAGATCTTGACCACAGATCCGACCACCCAAAGCGAAATCTTGATGCTTCTACTTATGGAAAAGGAGAAGACACAGGTGATGGGAGGACGGCAGAGGGAAGCGAGCACCTTGACCCAAGCCAACACCCACCATCCTGCTTTTGGTTCAGAACCCCACCCTACGCAGGTGGCCTCTAACTCATCCTCCGGCCTCAATTCCAATGAGAATCTACCTTATTGTACAGGGTCATGAGGGTGTTCACGGATATATCTACATCTAAATCTGTCCCTATAGTCGTTTTGGTTTCCTCTTGAGCAAAGAAGCAAGAAACTAGCATTTAAAGAAACCTTCATACATGGCAGGCACCCAAATGGGGAGTTTTTAAGCATGATTTCGATAAACTTTCAGAGTAGCCTTTACAACAGTTATCAGGACACCTGACTCCAGTCTTGTGATCTTTTATGCCTTGTGCATGCTCTGTGCCCTGAGTCCAGTTGGAGCAGCAGTGGGATTTGAGGAGGGGGCAAAACCGTCGGGGACGGAGAGACAAGACCAGCAGGAGAAATAAGTGTTCTGGACCCTGGAGGCTAAGAGGGACTTAGGGTCCTGCTCCCTCCTCAGCACAAACAAGTGTCCCTTGTTCTTTTTCTACCTTAGCAGGTGACTCTCAATAAAATTCTTCCATCTAGTCTCCTGTTTTGTAAACATTGCTTCTTTAGTGACTTCAGTAAAAAACTTTGCTGAACACCTGAGGTGGAATGGATGCTGTTACACCCCTGCCCATACCTCCTTGGGCCTTACCCTTTCAGTGGACGCTTCTTGACTTCCAGATGCCAGCACCATCATCTCTGCCTGAGGGCTTTCTCTGGCCACAGACGACCACTAGACCAGTGCATATAACAGACCAAATTGGCAGGGAATTAATGCCGCCCTGGGAACATCACTTAAGCAATGACCAACAGAAACCAGGGCACAAACATCCCAGGTTATCTACTTCCCAAATGAGATAACTTTGAAATCTGTGTCCCATATTGGCTCCCAGAGTTCCTTGGTGGGATGAAGCCCCAGTATCTAATAGGGGGAAAATGTTTGACTATCACCCTTTAGGAACTGCTTTCCCTCCCTGTCTCATCCCCCACTTCCTGCCACTGTTTTTCTTTTTTTAATCTAGATTTATTATTTTTATAAATTTATTTTTTATTGGCGTTTAATTTGCCAACATATACAATAACACCCAGTGCTCATCCCATCAAGTGCTCCCCTCAGTGCCCATCACCCAGTCACCCCTGTCCCCTGCCCACCTCCCTTTCTATGAATGTGAACTGGTGCAGCCACTCTGGAAGACTGTGTGGAGGTTCCTCAAAGAGTTAAAAATAGACCTGCCCTATGACCCAGCAATTGCACTACTGGGGATTTACCCCAAAGATAAAGATGCAGTGAAATGCCAGGACACCTGCACCCCGATGTTTATAACAGCAATGTCCTGCTGCTGTTTCCTGGAATCACCTCCCAAATCGACTACTTGCACTTGATTCTTTGTCCCAAATTCTGTTTCGTGGGGAGCCAAGCAAAGGCCCCAAGAGAGTTTGCATGTGGACCTTACTACAAAGTAAAGGCAAGGAAATGGTGCTCCAAGAGAAATTGGCTACCCAAAGAGGTCAAGAGCAGTAGTTCCCAAATTTGTGTGATCATCAGAGTCACCTACAAAATGTTGGAATAATACACATCCTCAGCCCCTACGCCTAGAGAATGTTTCCATAGGATATGATTAGGGCTTGAGAGCTGACTGCTTCAATTGCTCTCTGGTTGACTCTGATGATCAATGCAATCGGGGAGTATATGAAGCAGAATAAAGACCTTCCAAAGGTATCCACACCCTAGTGCCAGGAACCTCTGAATATGTTACCTTGTGTGACAAAGTGGAATTAAGGGAGCATATGGAATTAGGCTTCCTGATGAACTGGCTATAAGATAAAGCATGAGGGAGAGTAAACTTGATCATCATCCAGGTGAGCCCAGAGTTATCATAAGGGTCCTTGAAAATGCAAGAAAAGAGCAGAAATGTCAGAACCGGAGAGATGGCAGGATGAGAAAGACGTGACTCTATGTTTCTGGCTTTGAAAGTGGAATAATGGGGTCACAAGCCAAGAAACGAAGGCAACCTCTAGCAAGTGAAAAAGGTAAGGAAATGGATTCTTCCTTAGAGCCTGGAACACGGTCCTTTGAAACTTTGATTTTTAGCTCAGCAAGACCCACTTCATATTCCTAATCTCCAGAACTAGAAGATTATAAATTCACGTCACTTCAATCCACTAAATCTCTGGAAATTTGTTATAGCCGCAATAAGAAACCAATACAGGGAGAAATTATTCTAGGGCAGTACTTCTTTAATATATGTATGCCCTACTTTAATATATGTATGAACCATCTGGAAATCTTGTTAAACTATAGATCCTACTTTATAGATCTGGGGTAAGTCCTGAGATTCTGCATTTTTAACAAACTCCCGGGTGATGCAAATGCTGCTGGTCTGCAGGTCATGCTGGAGCGAGGCCAGTGCAGGGTTCCTTGACCTCAGAGCTACTGACATCTTAGCCCCGATAGACCTGTGTCGTAGAGGCTGTGCTGCACATCATAAGTCACTTTGTAGCATTGCATAGACTCTATCTGTTAGATGTCAATGGCGAGCCCTCTGGGGCTGTGACAACCAAAAATGTCTCCAGGCAGTGCCAAATGTCCCCTGGGGCTGAAACTAAAAAGGAGAGGGGCTAAAAAGCACTGTCCCAGAGAGCTGAAGGCTAGGAGACCATCAAGGATAAACAAAGAGATCATCAAGATAGAAACCACGGCAGCTGAGGGGAATTAGAAAACACACATGGAGAGCAATGTGTTTTGTTGCAGATTTTAGGACACAGACCTTTGTCAAGGGGAGCAACAATTTTCCCTCTGAAAACAAAAGAGAAATTTGACAACTTTTTAAAAAAGATTCATTTATTTATGAGACAGAGAGGGAGCATGGAGGGGGGTGGGAAGTGGAGAGGGAGAGAGAGAACCCCAAGCAGACTCCCCACTGAGTCTGGAGCCTGATGCCAGGCTCAATCTCATAAGCCTGAGAGATCACAACCTGAGCCGAACTCAAGAGTCAGATGTTCAACCAACTTAGCCACCCAGGCACCCTGAAATTTGACAGCTTAGAATAAGTAGACCAATTCCTCAAGAACCACAAACCAATAAAACTCATCCAAGATGAAATAGATAATTTGAATAGTCCTATAACCATTAAAGAAACTTAATTGTGTCTTTTGAAAGCATCGGAGTCAAAATATCCATGCTTACATGGTTCTTCTGTAGAATTCTGCCAATTTAAAAAAATGAACACATATTTTACTCAATCTTTTGCAGAAAACATAAAAGGAGGGACTATTCTATGAAGTCGGTATTACCCCAATAACAAAACAAAACAAAGATAGTCTAAGGAAAAAAAAAGAAAGAAAAATCTCAAGACCAACATTTCTCATAAATTTTGGGCACAAAATCTACAAGAAACTATTAACAAATTGAATTCAACAATGTATGAAAAATTATAAGGCATGGCCAAGTGGGATTTGTTCTAGTAAGCAAGGTTGGGTCATATTCAAAAATTAATCATATCAACACGCTAAAGAAGAAATACCATAGAATCAAATGCCAAAAAACATTTCACAAAATCCAACACCTATTCATGACAAAAGCTCTCAGAAAACTAGGAATAAAGGAGAATGCCTTCAACTTGATAAATAAGATCTACAAAAACTTAGAGTTAATACTGTCCTTAAAGGTGAAACAACAAATGTTTTCCCCATAAGACTGGGACAATGTGGTCTACTTTCACTACCTTTATTCAAAATACTACCACAAGTTCTAGTCAGTGCAATGAGGCCAGAAAAGAAATTCAAAGGTATACAGATTGGAAAGGAATAAATTAAAGTTTCTTCATTTGCTAATGACACGAAGGTCTACATAGAAAATTCCAAGGAATTCACAAAACACTACAACTAATAAGTGAATGCAGTACAGTCATAGGAGATCCACACTCAAAAATCATCCATATTTCTATATATTAACAGTGAACACGTGGAAACAGAAAATAAAAACATAACACTGTATATAATTGCTCCAAATAAAATGAAGTAAGTAGGTATAAATTCAACAAAATGTGTACAAAAAAATTGTACACTGAAAATTATAAGAAGTTGCTGATGGAAATCAAAGAAGAGCTAAATGGATGGAGAGACAATCTGCTCTATGAAAGAGCCAGGGGAAAGGATGACATGACAAGGTATAGACTGGGACAAAATATTTGCAAGCCCCATGGCCAACAAAGGACTTATATCTAGAAAATATAAGGATATCTCAAAATATAACAATTAAAACAAAACAATCCAATTAGAAAATGGGCAAAAGATACACAGAGAACACATAAGATGTTTAGCATCATTAATTACTAAAGGAATGAAAATTAAAACCAAAGTGACGTATCTTTACATGCTCAAAATGGATAAAAATTAAAAAAAAAACAGAAAAAAAGTGATAACACAAAATGCTGACAAGAATGTAGAGAAACTGAGTGATTTATACCTTTCTGGGGAGAATGAACTTTGTACAGTCACTCTGGAATCAAGTGTGGCATTTTCCTATAATTTTAACCATACGCTTGCCAAACAACCCCGGCAACTGAACTTGAACACTGATCTCAGAGAAATGAAAAGAAATTCACACAAAAACCTGGATATGAATATTCAAACAGTTTTATTCATAATATTATTATATATTCGTAACAGTCCAAACCTGGAAACAACCCAAGTGTCCTTCAACAAGCGATGGGTTAAAAAAAAAATAAATCTCTGATACGGCCACACCGTGGAATACTATTGACTCACACAACCGCTTGGAGAGCTCTCAGGGGCTTGATGCTGTGTGCAGGAAGCCAACCTCTCAAGACTACATCCCACACGGTTTACCTAAATAAGACAAATTAACAAAATTTTACGGTGGCAGAGAACAGATGAACGTTGGCCGGGCCTAGAGAGGGAAGAGGGATGGAGGGACAGAGGAGGCTGGTTACTTGGTGGGTTTTCCTTGGAGACCGGCAGCTTCCACTGGATGGTGGGATTTGAGCTTGGGGAACAGACAGAGTTTTGAGGGCCACAGCCCTTAGGGACGATGGGGCATGTGCTACAGGGTGACGGATGGCACCCTGCAGAGTGGAGGGACACCGCGTCATGGGATGCTCTGCGTGAACGCAGGTCGGGGACAGCACGTCGGGGCCGCAGAGAATTCCAGTGCCGCCTGCCATGTTGTAAAAGGCAGAGAAGAGCAGTGCCCCCCAAATGACAGTCACCCTACATGATCATCAAGATCTTGCCTTATCCGTATCCTCCCTCTATTGTTACAGGGTCGGTGTCTTCATTCAACATGACTCAGGTCTACGATGATGAATTTTCGCATGGAAGAGGAATCCTGCCCGTGTCCTACTAAAGCCATCTGGTGCCCATCAGTCGTACACGTGACACAGTTTGCACAAAGGGAGAGCGAGCGAGAGTGAGCGAGAGGGCAAGGGGCGCTCGAAGCAAAGTGGCCTGCGCTGGAGCGGGAAGCCGGGGAGCCAGACACGAGTCCTGATGCGCATCTGCATCCGGGCTGGGTGTGTACACGAGGCTGTTCAGTTGGGGGGGGGATAAATAACCGCAGCCTGGAGCGTGGTCCGGTCGTCTGTCTGGGGACCTGAGACCCCGCACTTGTCCTCTGTGCCGAGCGGGGGCCTCCACGCGGCTCTGCGGGGTCCCACTCCCCTCCCGGGAGGCCCGTGCTGGCCCCCCCGACCCCCCCGCTGCTCCTTGCTCCTCCACTCTTGCCCACAACCAGGCCTTGTGCTCACGTTGCCTGGGGGGCTGCGCAGGCGACAAAGGCTGTGCACCCCTAGGAGACTCTCCCCATCCCCACCGTGCCCTGTTCAAGGTCAGGGACTAAATCCTATTCAGTCGTGTGGCTCCGGTGACTGATCCAGCACCGGGTTCCCATGGTGGCAGGCGACCCTCTGAGTCGTGCACCGTCTAGTTGACCTTGGGTCTGCGTCCAAGTCATCCCCACTGCTGTGTGGCCTTAGGCAAGTCACTTAACCTTTCTGAGTGCTCATTTTATCCTGATGATAATTGCACCTACCCCTTAGGATTACCGGGCGGGGGACATTTAATGCTGTGTCCTAAACGCGTGGCACGCTTCCGGGGTACGGCAAGTGCTGCCTCGAGTCCTGTTGCAATGACGATGGGGGCGACCACCACGACGGCCACGATAGGGCACACTCACCGGACTGCCTCCAGGGGTGGGCGCCCGTCACCCCACGAGTCGGCAGAGCCAGTTCTAAGATTTTTTAAGACGATAGGAGGTGAGGTGACCGCAGACTGTCTGAGAGGCAACCGCATGGGCACGGTGGGAACCCAGGCCCGGAGCAAGACTGAAACCCGAGCACAACCTCGGAAAAGTGACCAGACCTCGGTCAAGTTCTCTAAATTGCGGCTCCGTCGTCCTGAAGGTCGAGTCCCAGGAACCAGCTCCCTTGGGCTGCTGTGGGGCCTGAGCCCCGGGACGGCCAGGAGGCCCGGCTTCGGGACACCCACGCCCAAGATGTGGACGGAGGCGGCGCGTGGAGGTCAAAACCTCACTCGGCCCCGGGGCCCGCAGCCAGTCGGGGTCTCTGCTGGCGTGTGTGGGATGCCCTCTGCCGTTAGCTGGGGGTCCTGGGCTCTGCTCACCCCACGCCCCCCACCCCGGGCCACACACCGGCCACGGGGCCTCCACCTGCCGTTTGAACGTCGCCCTTGATCCTTCGCCCTTGATCCTCCTTCTGCGTCTGGGACCCCTGCCCCCCACGCAGGGCGTGGCGGCTCCTCTGGGCCTTTACGAGCTCCCCGATGCCCAGACCTAGGACGTGTGAGTCGCTCCTGTCGCCGGGCCCTGTTTGGGCTTCAGCATGACGCCTCCAACCTGCGCGCTGCCGGGGCCCGTCGGCTCACCGCGGCCTCTGCCTCTGCTGCGGGCACCACCGTCGTGTTGCCGCTGCCCTGGCCCTGCGCCCGGGCCCCCAGCTGGCTGGGCCCCACCATGGGAGCCACGGGCTCGGAGCTGGGCGGTAGCGGAGATGGAGAAGGACGCGCGCCTTCTCTGGAGCAGGTGGCCACCCAGACGAGGCCCTGAGCTGCCCTCGGGTTACATGACGCACGAGCCACGCGGTGGGAGACGACGGGCCAGGTCAGGGGTCCGGGCTCCACTGGCGCGTGGAGCCTGCGCCGTCGCGCTGTCTTTTTCCATTTGGACAAGAGGCCCCAGGAGAAAAAATATGTATGTTTATCACCAGTGGTGCTACTCACGTCTCAGTATTTAACGGGGCATAAACGGTGGAGGGAAGGGAGACGGTGCAGATGGAAGAGGCCTCCTGAGAACGGTGTCACCTGTGTCCCAAGCACGCGGTTAGGCTCCCTCCAAGTGGAGGCTATTTGTCCCGTGGCAGCTGCTGCGCCGAGCACTGTTATATATTTGCTGCTGCATTTCACGCCCACAGAGTCCCTGTGAAGTAGGGGTCCCTCCCCCCCTCCTCCCCCTTCTCCCCCATCATCATCCCATCAGGTAAAGAGGCGAGTCTCTCACTTGGGAGCCACCCAGTCGTCCCACCTATTCTCTTTCTTAAATTTGCCCCTAAAACGCTTGGGAGACGTTGGTAGACCATCACCCTTAAATGAGCAAGGTCATTATCACATCCTGATGACGCAGAAGTGAAAGTAGTTGGGCCCCTAAGTCCTGGGGTCACAGAAGCCCATGGGGAGCACTTGAGGCACCTGATTTCAGTTGTCGGCATCAAAGACCACGTCCTAAGAGCAGCAGTCTCACAAGTCAGAGAAGCCCAAGGACTCACGCTTCTTCAGAGCCGGAGCCAACTCGGGTTTCTCAGTGGGGTGGGGATGGTGAGAACGTTCGGACCAATCGGGAGGAGTTGCTGCGATGTCGTGTGGGGCTGGGGACGGGGGAACGTGTGTCCCATCACGGAGTGACTACGGGAAGCTCTTTCATGCCACGTCCTGTCCCTCGAGCCCCGAGAGGCCTCCCGGCCCGTCTTCACCACCACAGCCGTGGGCCTCCTGCGCCTGGTCTGGTCTCCTCAGCCCCCAGTGCCCAAGGGCCATGCTCCGCCACTTTGGCCCCTCGCATGCCCCTCCCGTGTGCAAACAGTCCCTTTGGTTTCCAAGAGTGTCATCCGCGTTTCTTAGCTTAGTGTCCTAATCCTTCACACCCAGTCCTCCCACGCGCACCACCCTCACCTCACCCACCCTCCGTGGACCAGCTGCTGGTTCCATTCCTCACGTCTAGGGAGCGAGGAAGAGACGGCGGCGAGGATCCTGAGCCCAGAATCTTCCGGCAGCTGCTTACTCTGACTGCAGGTTCCAGAAGCAGGAGCACAGAAGGCTAAGAGCTCGGGCTGCAGAGTCCGGCGGTGACACCCCCCGCTGGCTGGCTAAGCTCAGACCACCTGCATTTTTCTCCTCAACAAAATGGGAATAATAACAGGACCTACCCCACAGGATGTGATGGTGAGGATTAAATTAGAAAATGCATATGTGGTGCTTAGCCCGGTGCCTGCCATAGGCTTAGGGCTCAGTACGTGTCAGTCAGGATTATGCTCCTCTTAGAAGACTTTGTTGCCAGATGCCCCGTGGACTCCCAGCTCTGCTGAACATGCCAGACTTGATGTAACGTCTGAAGGTTTCTAGTCTCCTTCAGGCCTAGGGTATTAGCTCAAAGCAGACTCATGCCCACCCTGGAGCCCATCTCCAGGCCCACACCCTAATCCTGTCCCTTGACATCCCACCATCCGGATGGCACCGAGAGGCATGGAAACTAAAGCCAAGACGAACCCCACCCCGTAGGAGGAAGGAAGGGGATTGCTCCTGAGATGTAGACGTGGAGCCACTGCTCCGGAACAACAGTGCCCCTCTGGCTTCCCACAGCAGCTGCATGGACCCCAAAAGAGGATGAATCCAAAGGCCAAATACGCACTCAAGAGCCAGGGACTCCCTGCCACCGTTTGACCTGCAGGACGCTTCCCTTGCGCGCATGTATCTAACAATGTTTTTACCACTCCCCACGTGGAGCTGCTCCTCCTCCTGTGTGGAGAGAAGGCTGCATCCCCCAAGCCCGTTGCCCCGCGAACCACGCGGCTTAGAACCTGCCACTAACCCGCACACACCTTTCCTGGACATTCTCGTGGACCCTGCCTTTCTTTCATCCATTTCCGTAACCAGTGATTCCTGAGCCAGGGTGGAAGGCGCTAAATGAGATGGGGCGATACAACGCTGAACAGAGTAGAGGCGGTTACTGATCTCAGGGAGGTTACGAAAGCAACGATGCAAGAGAGAGAGGAAGGAAGAAATAAGAGGCATGATATGGGCTACAGATGTCATAAGGAGGACGGTGTGGGACGTGCAATGTGTATGGATCTGTATGGAGGGTCTCGGGAGGGGCTGCTCTCTGGGGAGTAACATTTAAGCTGAGACCTGAAAGGCACGTGGAGTCGGAGGCAAGGGTTTCAAGCAGAGGGAGCAGCATGTGCAAAGGCCCTGAGGATGGAGCCAGAGAAAAACTACTGAGGTTAGAAAGCAGGGGGCTGAGGGCACCTTGACAGAAGAAGGCCTGGAGAGGGGGAGGTTCCAGAGCCAGGTTTCTTATTCACCTTCAAGACACAATTTGAACGTCATGTCCTCTGGGAAGCTTCCCCAGGCCATGCACCCCGCCCCCCATCATGAGAATTTATTGTCTCCCCTCCGGGGCAGATCTCCGTTCGGCTTGTTTTACACAAAGAGCAGCTCGTGGCCAGTGCTGTGCACGTCCATCTCCTTGTTACCGGAGCGTAAGGAAGTCATCCTCCTCGTCTCTGCTCCCCTGCTCCCTCGTCCAAATGCCCAGGACAAAATGACGATTCAGTGCGTGTCTGGTGCCTTCCCGTGTGAGCGACAGCGTCCGTCTGAGGACTCGGAGCACGGAGCAGAGCTCTTTATCAGAGCGCGGACCAGAACGTTTGCTGCTCTTCTGGGATGAAACGTGCCCCGTGTTTCCTTTTCTCCGGCCTCAGGATTTCGTCTGTTTTCCTTCCAGCCACGTTGCCTAATTAATCGTTATTAACGTTTCTGAAGCTGAGCCGCTACCGGTAACCACCACGCCGCAAATGACGGGACTCAAAGCTGGACTCCCGTTTCACAGGAGGGAGCCCCTGGGTCACCAAACAGTTTGATGAATCATGAGCTGCCACAGGGCAACCAGAAGCTTGTAGTTTAAAAACAAAACATGGGCCATGAGATAGATAGAATCACCTTGGATGACCAACTCGGGATATCTTCTACAGAGTGAATCTTGCGAGTATTGAATTCGTTTTCCCCAGGCTCTGAGCCTGATGACGGGAGAGCTGTGGTGTGGCCAGGTGGGGCCAAGACTGGAAAAGCCCTCCAGCTGGCCCCGGCCTTGCCTGAACACTCCCGATGGCTGTGTGACCGTCGAGGCAGAAAGTCGAGTTTGGTTCGAAAGGTCAAGGGTTGGAAGATGGGATGAGGCACTATTTCCCCAGTGTGTGATGGAACACTGGTATCCCGCTTGGTATAAATGGATACTTCATGCTAACGGGCCGCGTATGGCCCCCCAAATTGTGATTCAAACAAACAAAAAACCTACAGTATTTTTTTTCTTCAAGTCTTTTAGGTCTCTTTGATATTCTCGTATGATGAATTATGAGTTACAGAGATGGGACTACGGTTTTCAGTGTTTCCCAAATATGTTTGAACCACAGGTTATTTTTCTCTCTCTATACATCACCATATACACATACATATATTCATGACTGGAGCGGTCACAAGGTCTGACTAGTTTAGTCCCTATAGTAACCACATAAATGCAAGCATCCCAGGCTTGGGATTTAGAAGGCCTGGTCTCAAGTTCCTGATGAGCCGTTTAAAAAAGGACATAAGGACTTAACCATGTTGCCTAAACGTGAAGCCTCACTTTCCTTACCTGTAAAGAAAAATGAAGTCCTCAGCTCCAATTTCACTGGCTTAATGAGATGAGTAAATACGTTAATGGGCATTAAAGTGCTTTCAAGAAGAGTAAGCACCATGTATTATTATTATTATTAATATAGCTTTTTCTTTTTATTATTAATAAAGTTCAATATATGTTAAGATGACTGTGCTACCAAAGCCATCTACACACTCAATGAAATTCCGGTCAAAATAGCACGAGCATTTTTCACAAAGCTGGAACAATTAATTCTAAAATTTGTATGGAACCGGAAAAGACCTCAAATAGCCAAAGGACTGTCGAAAAAGAAAACCAAAGTTGGTGACATCACAATTCCAGACTTCAAGCTGTATTACAAAGCTGTGATCATCAAGACAGTGTGGTCCTGGCACAAAAACAGACACATAGATCAAGGGAACAGAATAGAGAACCCAGAAATGGATCCACAGCTATATGTGGTCAATTACTCTTCAACAAAGCAGGGAAGGATATCCAGTGGACAAAAGTCTCTTCAACAAATGGTTTTGGGAAAACTAGACGGCCACATGCAGAAGGATGAAACTGGACCATTTTCTTCCATCATGCACAAAAATAAATTCAAAAATAAATGAAAGACCTAAATGTGAGACAGGAGACCGTCAAAATCCTAGAGGAGAACACAGGCAGCAACCTCTGTGACCTCGGCCACAGCAACTTCTTGCTAGACATGTCTCCATAGGCAAGGGAAACAAAAGCAAAAATGAACTATTAGGACTTCATCAATATAAAAAACTTCCGTACAGCAAGGAAAACAATTAACAAAACTAAAAGGCAACCCATGGAATGGGAGAAGATACTTGCAAATGACATATCAGATAAAGAGCTTTATCCAATCCAATATCTATAAAGAACTTACTAAATTTAACACTCAAAAAATAAAATAATCCAGTTAAGAAATAGGCAGAAGACATGAACAGACATTTCTCTCCAAAGAAGACCTACAAATGGCCAACAAACACATGAAAAAATACTCAACATCACTGAGCATCAGGGAAATACGGATCAAAACCACAATGAGATCCCACCTCACACCAGTAGGAACAATAAAGTGAACAACTCAGGAAATAACAGATGTTGGCGAGGATGTGGAGAAAGGGGAGCCCTCCTGCACTGTGGGTGGGCATGTGGACTGGTGCAGCCACTCTGGAAAACAGTGTGGAGATTCCTCAAGAAGTTAAAAATAGACCTGCCCTATGACCCAGCAATTGCATTACTAGGTATTTATCCAAAGGATACAAAAATACTGATGAAGGGGCCCATGCACCCCAATGGTTATGACAGCCTTATCAACAATAGCCAAACTATGGAATAGCCCAAATGTCCATTGATTGGTGAATGGATAAATAAGTTGTGGTATATACACATACATACACACACACATATATATATACACATATATTTATACATATATATCATATATATATATATATATATATATATATATATATATATATATATATTTCAGCCATCATAAGAGTGAAATCTTGCCATCTGCAATGATATGGATAGAACTAGAAGGTATTGTGCTAAGGGATATAAGTCAGAGAAAGAATTACCATATGACTTCACTCATGTGGGATTTAAGAAAAAAAAACAAACGAACATAGAGGAAAAGAAGGAAAAAAATAAGATAAAAACAAAGAGGGAGGCAAACCATAAGAGACTCTTAACTCTAGGAAACAAACTGAGGGTTGCTGGAGGGGAGGTGGGGGGGGGATGAGGTCACTAGGTGATGGGCATGAAGGCGGAATGGAATGATGGAATGAGCACCGTGTGTTCTGTGCAACTGATGAATCACTAAATTCTATTCCTGAAACTAAAAACCTTAAAAATATATATAAATATAAATAAACAAAGTTCCATATAAAGACAAAGCATCCAGAAGAGAGAGGTAGTGAGCTTAGCAGAGCAGAGAGATTTCAGGTGGAATCTAGGAAAGCAACAAGGCGATGGTAGGGCCATCATCACGATGACGTGCCACCAGCACGTCATAGCCTCACATCTGGCCGTTTGAGTCCATGTGCTACGTTCTGCCCTAAGGTGGCCACCTGGGTGCCAATCCCTTTGGGCCTTGACAGGAGCTGAGATTTATCCAACAAGGAGATATCAAGGCTTGCTTGGATGGTCAAGTCTGTAAAAGAGCCCCAAGTTAGAAGTTTGACATTTGGTCCTGTCAGGAGCTTTTAAGAATCATGTTGAGTCTGGTGATCTGGTTTTCTAAACCAGGTAGTCAGACCCCTGGATATATCTATATATCCCTATATCTCTATCTCTATCTATCAATCTATCTATCTATCTATCTATCTATCTATCTATCTATCTATGTATCTATCATTAGTGCATCTGTTTTCTTTAAAGCCTTTGGTAAGAGAATTGCAAGAAAAATTGCTTGTTCTTTGGCTTTGTCTTGAATACCTGGACTCTACTCCCTCCATCTTTCTTTCTCAGAAAATTTTACTCTTCCATCTTCATCTTGATCACACGGAGACTCGAGCCACCTCCTAGACTCCAGTCTCAACACTCATTCTTCGCTTGAGCCAGCCAGAATGATGACGATGCCCTTCCCCCAGCCATTCCTAAGTCCCATGAAACCACCTAAGCAGTAACGCTTGTCCTGACACAGATCCTTTAGGAAACATCAGGAAGATGTCTGGAGTACGCATGTGTGTGATTTCCACTCTCTCTGAAATAGCAGGATCCTCGATACGCTAGTGCCAGTCTGTTGAGAACGTCCTCCCAAACATACAAGGAATCCCTGCTATGTGCCCTTCATAGGCGCGCGAACAGCACAGCACGGAAATCATTCACCAAAATCCACCTTTATGCAATCTGTTCGTGATTCGGATCCGGGAATTCTACCGAGGACGTTCCCTAAATTGTTTTATCGACTTTGTGGCTTCCTGCTAGAGTCTGCCGATACGAGGCGCCACAGGGAAAAGGCTGGATGCCAGCTCCCGCGTGGACCCTAGGGTAGGTAGTCTGACCCTGCCTCTCCAGCGGTCCCAGCACTTCTCTTTCAGAGGTCTGACCACCAGCTGCTCGGGCCCCTTCTGTGAGCTCTGAGATCGTCACCCTAACCTCCCTCTTGCACTTGCCCATCCCTAGGAGTAGTAGCTTCCCTCCGCATCTCTTATCTCTGAAATATTCTTCGTTTCTTTCCTCTGTATGTCTCTCTAAAACCGGCGTAACAACCATCCTATGTTAAACTCCCTCTGTGGAAATACACAGTGTGATTTCTGCTTCCCTGGCTGGATCTTGACTGATAAAGTCTATGCAGTTATCATTGCCTTCGAACCAGAAGCCCCCAAGTAATCCAAGGCTAGAGGATTGTATAACTAGAGCCTCATCCTTATAGTCCTGGGCTCCTTCTGGGAATATAATGAAGGTCATGTACCCTTCTCCCCAGAAATCACACATTCATAAGATACTGAATTGTAGTATCAAAGGGTTTGTGAATCACCTATAGTGCCCCCCATTAATTTTTCAGACTGCACCCAATATATGACAAAATGAAATTACCAGAAGGTCATAAAAATTTTAAAACAATCATCCCTAACTTTCAGTGTCACATTTCTTTAGGATCTACCAAAACTCTCTGTCTGAAAGCAGTATGAGGCCCTTTACAAATGAGTCACAATAGTAATTTGCTAGTTCACTTGATACTTGGAGCCATCCTACTTGATCTTCATGACAATTGTATAAGTCAGTCATAGTAAATGTTATTTTATTTGACAGTGTATAAAACTCTCCCTAAGAAATGTTATGTGAACTACGCGCACTCATGAAACTAGACGTGGCTGAGCCAGTATTAGAATTAAAAAGATGTGGATCCCAGCTCAGGGGTTCTTTCTGCTTTATCTTGTAAAAAAAAAAAAAGACAATAATTAGGCAAAAAGCTAAGAGATCTATAACTCTACAAAAGAGTATGTCAGATTTCTCGGTCTTGGTTCATATGTCCTGGGATCCGTAGTAGGTATGAGACTGGCCTACGACTCTCTGGAACCAGATCTCAATGAGGCTCCACATAGGAAGACCTGAACTGACAAGAATGTGTAGATTCTCACAAAAGGAGAATCCATAGTGCAATTCATTTTTTTTTTAAAACATGTGTTTTGGAACCAAATAGACCAGGATTCAAGTTAAGGAGCTGCCATTCATCGGCAGTGTGGCCTTCAGTGAATTCTTCAAAACTGTCATCTTTAATTTGCGAATCTGTAAAATACATATGGCGTCTAACAGAAATTAATATTAAGATGAAACAGTGTATGACAACATTCAGCCCAGTGCCCAGAATGCAGCGGGCTCTCTACACTCAGCTCCCTTGCCTTGCCCCATCCTTTCTCCATCATCCCATTGATACTTCTAGGGGGATCCAGTATATCCCAACTTTAATAATTGTTTCTGAGACTCCAGACAGTACCATGTTGTTCCTTTATCAAAGCAGATGGGTAATTCTCTCCATGTGGCAGTCGTTCTAATACAGACTGTAATCTTCATATTTTAGACACTCTCTTCCTTTGTTCAGCTGATAACACTGGAGCCTTTTCCAGGAGAGTGACTAATGCAACGCAGTTCAATGTGGAAACACTTCTGCCATTTTTTCATTTCCCTGATGAGACTCTTACTGAGCTTTCTACCGCCCCTCCCCACATCTACAAGATCCTCTAAGGGGCCTTCCTTAATGGGGTCCCTGCGGATATGCTGTTGTCAGGGGCTCTTCCAAGCACTTCACAGATAACACAGGATTGGGTGCACCACGCACCTTTTCCAGGTCGTTAAACATTGCCTATTTTTCAAATGTTGTGGCGTCAATAACAAAAAAATCTTAAACGCTTTCGGGGCCACGAACTGGTTCCATTAATGTTTTACACCCAGAATGTTTTTAAGGGATTCATTTATTCTGAAGTCATCTGTCAACTTTCCTCTAAGAGCTTTTTGATGTCCCGCCAGCTACCCCCAAGCTCTCTCTGAAAAACTCTGAATTTTTTCGTCCATTCCCACCCGTCCTCATGGGTGACCCTGGGAGCTGAATGTCCAGATTTAGGAAAAAAATAGACCTTCACAGCCCGACCAGTTCAGGGGAAAAATTAAGAATTTTGTCAACAGCATTGTTTAGATCTTCATAAATTACGTTGTGAACTTTGTGTGATTTTTCCAGGATGAGGAGATGAAATAAATGGACTGTTTCCATTTGAAGATTAGTATCTTCATATAGTTGTGATTTTTTAAAATACTGGCAAGGCTTTTGATTGCTACCCTAAAAGAAGCTACTTCTGAGAGCTCACCAGACCAAGCAATTCCTAAAGACGAAACTATGGCATTCCCTGGCCAAGAGGACAGTTTCAAGGGTCTCTGGGAAGAGAGTTTCTTCATTCCCATTGAACATGTGATCTGTACGCTTCTTGTATGTGGCATCTCCACGCATAGGCTACTTTGTGGCTCATGTATCAGAAGTAAGAGCTGCTCAGAAGCCTACGTCCAAGCAGAAGTGCACCATTCCATGTGGAATATTCATTTCTCAATCATTTTATTCCTTCCTCGGTGAGTAATTACCCTGAAGAAAATTGAGGGGAGGGGGACACGCCAAATCCACCCACTTGTCTTATATCCTCTCCTTAAGAAACAAGCTCCAGACACACAGGCAAGCGTGCACACACACACACACACACACACACACAGCTTTCTAGGGGACCTCAAGCCAGCACAGAACTTCCACCCTTTTCTCAAATGCCTTAACCCTGTAAGAAAAGAAGTGTCTCCAGAAAACTGATCTAGATTGAACACTACCAGTAGAAATGGCAGAAATAAGGACAGGATGACTAAGAAAACGTCTTGGAAGAGGGCAGGGTTCTTCCTTAAATTTTATAAGAAGGAACCCTGGTACTGAGAAAAGCTCTCTCAGGGGGACTCGAAAACCTGGAATCTGATCTCAGCTCCGCAAGGGGCAGGCTGTGCCACCTTGAACTTGTCTCTGGACCTCGCTCAACCCTGGCATTCTCGCAAGGAAGAAGAGAAGATGATTTCTGAGCCAAATTGGATGGTGGATCTTCAAAGAGGCTTCAGAATTCACCATGTAAATGACATTAATGATCACCTTGTGACACACAGGACGCAGATCATCTCATTCCCACCTTATGGGCTGAAGAAATCGAAAGTCGGAACGATAGAATTACTTTTCTAATGGTTCAGAACTAGCAAGAAGCGGCACTGAGACTCACACGCACACATCCTGCTGAAGATCTTTGCGTGGTAACGGGCTGCCTCTCCCCTGCACAGGAAACAGATTCAACGGCAAGGGGACTTCCTTATTTTCATTTGGTATTTGCTTCGTTTTGGTTTTATCTTGGTAAGAACATTTACCATGAGATCTACACTCCACAAAATTTTAAAGGTATGATCCGGGATTGTTAACTGTGGGCCGTGTGGCCCCGCAGATCTCGAGAGGTCATTCATCTGCAATAAGTGAATCTCCAGCCCCTGGCTGTCACCGTCCACCCTCTGCTCCTCCGATATCTCAGGCGACTGGAGTCCTGAAGCATCTCTCCTTCTCTGACTGAGTGATGTCACTCAGCCTCACATCCTCAACTTTCATGCACATTGTCACATGGGGTAAAATTTCTGTCTTAATGTTTAATCAATTCTGTGTGCTTGATTTTTTTGTACTGTTTTTTTTTTATCCTTGAATTCACTTGTTTCTGCTCTTTTCTGCTAACTTTGGGCTGACTTCATTCAACGTGCACGTGAGAGGAACGTTTAACGTGTCATTGGGTGGAACATTCCATAAATGTCTGTTAGATCCAGTTGGTCTCTGGCATTGTTCAGGTCCTCTGCTTCCTTAATAATTCTGTCCATTATTGAAAGTGGGCTGTTGAGGTCCCCACCATTATTCTATTCTGTGTATCTCTGCCAACATTTCTGCCAATATCTGCTGTATATACAGGGGCTCTGATGTTGGGTGCACATGTAGTTATAATTGTCATATCTTCCCAGGAATTGACCCTTTTTTATCATTACACAATGTACTTTTTTTCATCTCTTGTAAAGTTAAGTTGTTATCAACTTAAAATAGGCTATTATATCTATAAGATGTTTTATGTAAGCCCCATGGTCACCACAAAGAAAATAGCTGTAAAACATACACAAAAGCTTCAAAAGAGAAAAGAATCAAAACATATCAATAAATTAAAAAAAAGAAATCTATGAAACACAAATTTAAACAGCAAGGGAAGAAGGAGGGACAAAAGAACCACAAGGTAGATGGAAAATAATTAACAAAATGGAAATGAGAGACTTTTTTTTTCCTCTATCGATAAGTACTTTTAATGTAACCGGATGAAACTCCCCAGTCAAAAGACGCTGAGTGGCCGCTGGATTGAAAACGATTCAGCAAAATGCTGTTTACAAGAGGCTTACTTTAGATTTCAGGACAGACACCGGCTAAAAGTGAAAAGATGGAAAAAGACATTCCATGCAAATAGTAAGGAAAGGGAGCAGAGGCGTCTGTACTTGGACCAGATAAAATAGACTTTAAGTCAAGAGGCTGTCACGGCTGCCTTGTTGACGCGTCCCCTGCAAGCCTCACTATGCTAAGAGACCCAGAGTCATTCAGTTGCTTCGGGTAGAGTAAAGCATTGGGAAATTTTTATTTACCTTATTCATCTCGGCGTGCTTTAAAAGAACACTCTGCTCATGCAGGTGTGATTCCCCGAGCAGGGTTTTTTGGCACAACCGATCGGAGGTTTGGCAGCTGCTGGCTGATGGATGAGGAAGCACAACGCGGGCGTGCAGGGACTCGTAAAGACACCCCGGGAAGGGGGGCAAATCTCATGCATGGAGGGAGGCTTGAGGACAACCTCGGGGATGGGTTGAGGATGATTTCTGCTCATGTGACTTTACAACAGAAATAAAAGCTGAAGGTTTGAAGGTTTGTCTTTCAGGCCACCTCCAAATGTTTGCAAACCCCTAACATCAAAATGATTGCATCAAAGTCTCCTGTTGCCATTTCTCAGCCCCCGCTTCTCCAGTAGGTGGGATCTTGTAACTGTCGTTAGACCCTACTCCGTGAGCCCCTTCACACCCCTGCCCCTCCCCGGAGCCAGCCTGCACTCTGGAACTTGCAGACAGGACCTGGGCATTCTACGGTGCTGCTCCCCACCCTACCTTTTGTTTCCTTCCAGAATGCATTACCAAGTCCATATCCTTTTCCTCTGTTCTCCTCCTTGATCTCTGCACCCTTTCCCAAGGATCCTTATTCATTCTGATATGGAGAGAGCTACACAATACTTAAGTCACAGGGAATCTGTATAATCTAAGCACACAGTAGGTAGTCAGCTGGTACTGGGTTAAAACAAAACTGGAAAAAAAAAAACTGGGAGGACTTGCAAGATGCTCTGTCCAAGAAAACACCTCTGTTATAGGAACAGTTGCCTGGATCCCTCCAGGGCCCTTTGGCCCCAGAACAGCATCCAAACGCACGCTCCAGGAGGGGAGCTCAAGCTGTGTGAGTGTGTGTGGGATGCGCAGAACTCACACGGCCTCGGGGCCCATGGTGGTGGGGGCTTCAGCCACAGAGAAAGGAAGGGCACATGGACGGCGAGTGGGAAGAGGAAAATGCAGATCCAGAGAAGCAGAAACACAAGTGCAAGAAGGGAGCCGGGCTGGGCAGGAGGGTAGAGGAGGGAGCTGGCCCGAGGGCCCGGGGCACCTGCATTTCTACACCTGAGCCTGAGCGAGCTATGGAGAGGGCTGAGGAAGGAAGGCGGCTCGAATTCATAAATCAAAGTCATAACTTGGAAAGCATGTGTTCAGAAGTGATTAATGCCAATTTGTTAAAAAGCCAATGAAACCATTTCTTCCCTGGACATGGAAAGTCCAGCAACGCGGGCCCAGCCGGTCCAGTGAGTGGCAGAGAGGCTGACAGATATCAGAAGCAGGGTGGAGCCAGAGGCGGGTGCCTGCCCTGCAGGAAAACCCGGGCCAAGTCACCCCATGTGCCCTCAGGCTCATCACTGGCCTCTCTCTGGACCTGACTGCCTGCCGGAGTGGCCTCATCCCCAAAATGAAGATAAAATGTCTTCCTCGTAAGATTGATGCCAGAGTTAAATGAGATCTTGCGGAGCCTGACACTCAGAAAATAAACATTCAATAAAAATAAGACAAGTCTTAAGACAATTTGGGAAGAAATCCCAGAGCCTCTGCAGAAGAAGAGGAAGATACTAAAATAATAATCTCCATTCAGGAAGCTTTATGTGTTTTAAAAAGCCCTTTGAATAAAGAACTTATACAACTCAACACCAAAGAACAAATAATCCAATTTAAAAATGAGCAGAAGACATGAACCGACATTTCTCCAAAGAAGACATTCAGGGGGTGCCTGGGGGATTCCGTCAGTTAAGCATCTGACTCTCGGTTTCAGCTCGGGTCATGATCTCAGGGTTGTGAGATGGAGACTTGCACTGGGCTCCAGGCTTGAGTCCGCTTGAGATTCTCTCTCCCTCTCCCTCTGCCCCACCCCCCACCACTTGTGCACGTTCTCCCTTTCTCAAATAAATAAATCAATATTTTTAAAAAGAGAAGACATCACGATGGCCAGCAGACACATGAAAAGATGCTCAACATCACTCATCATCAGGGAAACCAAAACCACAATGAGATACTACCTCACATCTGTCAGAATGGCTAAAAATCAAAAACATAAGAAATAACAAATTTGTTGTTTGCCTTGGATGTGGAGAAAAAAGGAATGCTCATGCACTGCTGGTGGGAATGCAAACTGGTGCGGCCACTGTGGAGACAGTATAGAATTAGCATATAATCCAGTAATTGCACTACTGGGTATTTACCCAAAGGTTACAAGAACACTAATTAGAAAGTACACATGCACCCCTGTGTTTATTACAGTATTATCTACAGTATAGCCAAGTTACGGAAGCAGCCCAAGTGTCCATCAAGAGATGAATGGATAAAGAATATGTGAGATAGATGACGATGATGATAGACAGATGATAGATAGATGATAGATAGATAGATGATAGATAGATAGATAGATAGATAGATAGATAGATAGATAGATGTGAGATACACACATACACAATGGAATATAATTCAGCCACAAAAAAAGAGCAAAATCTTTCCCTTTGCAACAACATGGATGGATCTAGAGAGTATAATGCTAAGCAAAATAAGTCAGTCAGGGAAAGACAAGGACCACATGATCTCACATATACGTGGAATTTAAGAAACAAAACAAATGAACAAAGGAGAAAAAAAGAGAGAGAAACAAACCAAAAGCTAAACTCTCAATTAGAGACAACCAACAGGCGGCCACCAGAGGGGTGGTGGGTGAGGGGATGGCGGAAATAGGTAAAACGGGTGAAGAGTACACTCATCTTGATGAGCACCGAGCAATATTTGGAACCACTGAATCACTAGATTGTACACCTGAAGCTAATGCAACGTAGTATGTGAATTACACTGGAGCCACAACAAAATTCTCAAAAACACCCTGTGATAGCCAAAGCTTACAACAGCCTTAGAGGGTAGGGCACACAGGGACCAGTACTAATACGGTGATCGTGACAAAGGGTACAGAGCTCAACTCCACCTGAGCTCAAAATCTGCTCTTATGGGGACACTTGGGGGGCTCAGTGGTTGAACATCTGCCTTGGGCTCAGGTCGTGACCTCAGGGTCCTGGGATCGAGTCCTGAATGGAGGTCCCCACATGAAGCCTGCTTCTCCCTCTGCCTGTGTCTCTGCCTCTCTCTGTGTGTCTCTCATGAATAAATAAAATTAAATTAATTTAAATTAAAAGATAAGATAAAATAAAATACCCTGGTCTTGTGACCTACTGACCTTGGCGTCTTGAGCCTGACTCACATGGTTGGCTCCTCATCCATGAAGTATAGGGCAGCAATAGATCCCATCTCATACGATTGGTGAGGGGATGAGCTGAATTAATGTTTCATGCTTAGAATCATACATGGAGTATATGAAGACCTCTACAGCTCTTCTCATTATATTATTATTATCTTTCTCATTTTATAGAACAGCAAAGGGATCCCTGGGTGGCACAGTGGTTTGGCGCCTGCCTTTGGCCCAGGGCGCGATCCTGGAGACCCGGGATCGAATCCCACGTCGGGCTCCCGGTGCATGGAGCCTGCTTCTCCCCCTGTCTGTGTCTCTGCCTCTCTCTCTCTCTCTCTCTCTCTCTGTGTGACTATCATAAATAAAAAAAATTTTTTAATAAAAAAAATAGAACAGCAAAAACAACACTGAAGCCCAACAAGACTTAGGCACTTGCCCAAGGATCCCGAAGGACAGAAGTGAAGAGTAAACCCAGGACACTAGCCTCCCAGCTCAAGCACCTTCCTGCCTGCAAGGGTCTCCCTGGACCCCCTCCTCCATCATTGGTCCAGTTGTGGACAGGACACTCTGCACCTGCCGGGCCTGGGGTTGCATCAAGATCACTGCAAGGAAGGTAAATAGAATCCTCCAAGGAACCCAAACTGCTGAACCAGGAGCCCTTGAAATCCTTCAAAGTGTGAAATGAAAAATAGTGAGCAGGACTTTCCCCCACATTGTTCCCTCTGCCTGGAACACCATCCTCAACCTCCTTCCTTCACCTGCCTACACACAAATCCTTTAGATTCATCTGTCTAAAGAACCAGGGGGATGTTGTGTGCTTGTGCACAAGTGTGTGTATTCTTTCTAGCTAGCTACCCAGCTATCTAGATTTTGTGGAATTTGGCTCATGCAATTGTGAAACTGTCAAGTCCAAAGTCCATAGACCAGGTGGACAGACTAGAAACTTGAAACAGAATTTATTCCTCTGTGGGAAATCTGAGTTTTTGCTCTTATGGCCTTCAACTGATTGGGTACAGCCCACCTCCTGTATTCAAGGCTAATCTCTTTTCTTAGAATCAATTGATGATAGATGTGAGCCATACCTAAAAAATACTCTCATAGCTACACTTAAATTAGTGTTGGGCTACACAGCTCAGTACTAGAGCTTTGTGAAGTTGACCCATTAAATTAACCATCATAGATGTCAATTCAGATTTTCCTTCCCTGAGCACTCTCTCCTTGGAGCTTCAAACCAAAGTCAAGACCTCCTATTGTGCTTTGATGGCAGCCTGTAGTTCTCCTTCAAGATATGCATTAAAATAATCACAATACAAGGGCCTGGGTGGCTCAGTCGGTTAAGCATCCAACCTTGATCTCAGCTGAGGTCTTGGTCTCAGGGCTGTGAGTTGGGCTCCACCCTGCGTTTGGAGCCTACTTAAAAAAAATCATAATCACAATCATAATAATTTTCATAATTCTTTGCCGAAGGTATAAACACCATTATGGCAGGACTCCTTTCCTCAGGACTCCTGGGACCCAGTGCAATGTCTGGGTCTTGTACTCATCATCCACATTTAGTTGAATGGACTTAAGTTCACCCTTCTGGAGAATGGCTCTCTGGGCATGATGGTAGCAGCTCACCAGGAGATGCACGGGGCTCTGTCATTCTAAAAAAACCCTTCTTTTATTTATTGTGTAACCTGCTTATCAATTTCTAAAATTTTTGTAAAACATTTTGGGGAAAAATCTTGTTTCCTTCTTAGGGGAGAGAGAAAGAAAGAGAGAGAAAGAAAGAAAGAAAGAAAGAAAGAAAGAAAGAAAGAAAGAAAGAAAGAAAGGAAGGAAGGAAGGAAGGAAGGAAGGAAGGAAGGAGAAAGAAAGGACAGAAGGAAGGAAAGAAGGAAGGAAGGGAAAGAAAGAAGAAAAGAAAGTGGCCAGCTGGATTTTTTTTCTTCCCCTGCATGGATGGGGAGCTTAGCTTCTGGGGAGTCACGAGAGCGTGCTAAGAGGGATGCCGAAGTCCGGAGAGAAACGTTCAGACTAGGTTTTTCTTCCTTTTTTCCTCAGCACTTGGAGAGCTCCTCTTGGCGTATTTATTACCTGATTGGTTCCTTTGTTCCTTGAACGCTTTTAGATTCTCAGTTCAGAGCAAGTCCCCTTGTTATCAATGTCAGCTGGACCTGAGGCAGGGTTTGGTGCAAGTTTGGATGACTTTGATCCTGGCTTCCTGTGGGAGATGGCTGAACTGTGCTCCGCTGCCGGTGTGGGGGATGAGGCGTCTCCATTCTTCGCGGAGCAGAATTCATAGACATGGCGCCATGTCACCACATGAGAAAAAAGAGAACGAGAGTGAGGGAGTTATTAAATTGAAAGTGAATCTGGGTGAAGTAGCATTTATTGAAGACCCAGTCAAATTTTATAGACTTACCAGTTAACTTGAAGAACAGTGGAAGGGAGGCTGTCTTTAGTTGGAAAAATCCCTTAATAAATGCTTTGGATGAAGACGAGACCTTAGTCTCGAGTATCAGCCGGTGCCAAAGTATCTGAGAAGAGATCAATGGCTCTTTACAGAAGAGGGAAGAGTTTGGGGTTTCCTCGACAATCCGGGGGTTAGAAGGTGAAGAGAAGATAGCAGAGGAAGGCCACATGCGTGGCGGGAGGCTAGGAGCTGTGGATGCGAATCCCCCCTTCTCCGAGCACACACACATACACACACGCACACACATGCACATGCTCCTTTCAAGTCAGCAGCAGAGTCTCCCTAATTCACAAGTTCCTGAAAGAGAACTAGTTGTGATTGTTGTAAAAACAGAAGAAAACAATCGGGGTACGCATGGTGCCGCAGAGAGCCCGTTCTCAAGGGTGTAGGACCCCTGAGCCCAGGGCGTGCCAGGGACGCAAGCACTCCAGGAATTCCCGACAGCCCGGGGAAGAGCTCTGCTATCCAGAGGGCCCACGGGATGGGCACACGCCAAGCGGCTTCATCTGCATCTCAGAGCAGTTGGCGATTAGAACAGGATAATGTATTCACCTCATTTAACGGCCATAACCACTGGATGCAGCACATTATCTTCCTCGTATTATTAATGGCTGGAGAATTGCACTCACACAACCAACTCACACAGCTAGTTAGAGACAGACCCGGGGCTAGGACCCTGGCTGCCTGACCCCCAATCCCGTCCTGAAGGTAAATCAGACGCCATGCGCTGTTCTAGGTGCTTTTCATGCACGAACTCGTTTAATCTCTATCTTCCATACAGGACATTGGATGATAGAGGGACTGAGTGGTTTCTCCGGGTCGCGCGGCTGGTAAGCAAAGAGCCAGGATTCCAGTGCGTGTGGTAGGTGAAGCCACCACGGTGTCCCACCTCTGCCTTCCCGTCACGTTCTGGGGCCCCCAGCAGATCCCCGTGCTGCTTGCTCCTTTCCAGTATGAGACAACGTCCTCGTCCTCCTCCCGACTTAACTGTTATCATCCTGCAGCCAGTTATCAGTTTGTATCTCCCTGCTGCTGGCTGCTCCATGGATGACCACACTTCCGTATCTCGCATCTCCTCGTGCTCAGTGATGAAACGCATCCAGTTTATGAGAGGCCAGACCAATGGCTTGTGCTTTGTATCTCAAAAATATTTGCACTAGAGATTCCAAAACCCCAACTGGAAAGAAAGTAAATGAGCAACTAAAAACACCTTGGGTGGCAGGTCAATAGCTTCTAGAAGATACTAGATGGAGCTGTTTGAAGCTTTTATTAGAAACTCATCCAACCGTTCATCCACTGATTTATTCATTCAACAAGACTTTATTGAGCTCCTGCTACAACAGGAGGAGATGGGTAAGATGCAAGGATGATAAGGACACCCAGCCGTATCTGCAAAGAGTTCGCATTCTCCCAGAGAAGGCGGACACGCCTCTCTAAAATGGAGAACTTTAGAAGAGGGCTTCTTAAGGAAAACAGGCTGCCTCGAGAGGTAGCGAGATCCCTGTCAACGGAAATATCCTAAGAGCCTTGACGACTCCTTGTCAAGACTTGTAAAGATGGTATAGATGGAATTCCAGCAGCAGATGTCTGTTTGGGCCTAACTTTAAGTTCCCTGAAAGTATTAAGATTCTATAAAAAATAAAGCAGAGCCAGCCAAATGCGATAATGACAGATCTGTCGGTTGCATTAGACAGAACACAGATTACGGAAGAATTCGTTCCGACTAGTGGAAATAAGGAAGCGAGAGGTTCACAGAGGGGTGGGTGATGAGCAAAGTGTTGGCTAATTTGAAGCCAACATGTTCATAGCTTTCAAGGCCCTTTGGCTTTCCAACTTATCTAACCTCTGTGAATCAGTCTCCTAATCTCCAAGACAGGGTTAAGGAGGCCCACCCGGTCCGTTTGTCCCGGCCACTGGGACCATCACGTGACATGATGTGTCAAGTAGTTTGCCAACTAAAGCAGGATTAAGCAAATATAATTTCAAATCAGAAATTTAGTGCCAAGGGACCCAACACTGACACTGGAATTTCAGGTGAGAGGCCTCGTTTAGTTGAGAACTTTCCTGGGAATCTCAGACCGCACCACATAACACCAGTAACAGAACACTCTTCTTTATTAACCGAAACTCTGGTCTAGGGCCACTATGTCCTCAGTGGCTTTGGGCAAGATCACCCAATTCCTTCCTATCACCATAAATAGGGGTGATTGTTGGTCTTCGCAAAAATCTGTTTATTACCTAGTCACATAAAAAGCAAAGAGTCTACTCATTCACATAAAGTTAACAAGATTCTCTATTGCTTTGACTTTGGATATTGCCCACAGACCAAGTGAAAAGGACAGGAGTGAAAAATAAGTGTATTTTGATATATGCAAGATACACTAAGGAGAAGAGAGACATGGAAACTGAAAGTCCCAAGGACACCTACGTGACATTTCTAAGTTGGGTTCAGCAGGTGTTCACTGAACACTTAGTATGGACCAGATCCTACGGTAGACGACACTTGCAGACATAAAGATCAGTAGGACATAGGACATAGCTCTGCTCTCTAGGAGCCCACATACCGATGAACACTCTTTAAAAGTGACCAAGAGAATAGACTAGATTAAGTGGATTGTGAATCAAGATAACTACCCCAATCTCAGAGCTGACACTGCGTCGCTAGTTGATCTGTTAAGACGTCATACTGCTTTGTGTCCATCCTTTGTCAGCACTAAGTGAAAACCCATAAAATACTGCTTTAAAACTTGTTGGAAACATTTGCCTCCCACCAACCAGCCACTGGAAAGCCCTAATAAAAAAGAAAAACAACATTCAACCTCTCCGATGAGTCATTTATGCACTAATTATACAGCAACTTTATTCTGCAACTTACATACTGCAAAAAAAAAAAAATACTTGAATACATTATATTATTTTATCCCAAATCAACTAATTCCTTCTTTTTGACCTTGCTTGAATTTGGAATAATTGTCTTCCTGGAATAATTGTCTTACCGAATGGAGAGATACAGAGATTCGTGACTAATGACTTTCAGGTGGGATTTTTGTTTTATTTATAAAAAGCAAACAAGATACTGTTGTCACTGTAGGGCTAATATTGGTTCCATAGAATAACATCCACAGCAGTTGCTTTGCTTCCTCTTTCTCTCCCCTCTCGCCATGCATCTCCCCTACACACACACACACACACACACACACACACACACACACACACACATACTTGAACGAGACTGAAAGACTCTAATAGTCTAGAAATTGACTCCTGTGCTGATCCAGACAGGTGCAGCGGGTAGGGCATGGGAAGTGAGCTGTCAGCAGAAATCCACCTGTAGATTTCCTGTTCGTTGCCTACTGTTTATTGGTAACACCACTCCCTGCATCTTAACAGAACCCACCAGACAGCCACATACTTCATGGGAAAATTGGCCACGTCCCACCCTGGCTGTTGTATCCTGACTAGCATAAGCCAATCAGAGGAAGCCAATTCCCCTTGCCCATGATTAGTTTCCTAGCAGACACGTGGGTAGGATGCTTTGCCTTGGGGCTTCCAGACACGAATATTTTATTCCAGACAAGAAAAAAGAAGAGGTTGGTAACTTTATGCCTCCAAATAGGTCATGTCTGAAAGTGATACCTGGACCATCTATAGCATTTTACCATCCAGAGCATGCAGCCCAGATATGGAGTCAAGAGCATCACAGAGAACCTGTAAGCCACTCTACCTTTGGACTCCTCATTATGTGAGATAAGGTGTGTTCTATGGCCTTGGGCCATTTTATTTGCACTCTCTGTCCCTTGCAGCCCTGGTCTTCCCATCCGATATGCCTAATGAATATGCTCCTCACTGGCATGGAACCCTATCGATAGCAGCTTTGGCACAAGCAGCCTCACAGTGGAGCCTTCCAAGCGCCCACACAAGGGGGTTATTTGAGATGCTTGACATGTAGTATTTCCCATATGTGGTAGAGTTCACAAGGATGTATGCATGAGGCACTCTTAGAACCGTAGACCACCACCACCACCACCACCACCACCACCACCACCACCACCAAAAACATGATTACCACTGCATGTCAAAACAAGAAAATCCTGCAGCGCAGAACATGGATTCAAGCCACAGTTGTCTGACCCCAAAGTCACACTGCTTCTAAGTGCTTGTCAGGTCCAATATAAGTATGTAAAGTGAGGAGGCTAAAACTTAAACTCTAGCTCTCCCACTTGATGGCTTCGTGGTCTTACACATTTTGCCTCACCCAACTGAGTTTATTTTCTCCACTGCAAAATTCAGATGAGAACTATCTCTGTCCACTTCACCTTTGTCAGGGTGCGAGGGGTCAAATAAGAAAATGATCTGGGAAGCATATCATAAGAATCTGCCATCATTATTGTGTGCAAATATCTATTCTTCCTGCAGCATTCAGGCTGAAATCCCAGTCACTCCTCTGGGGTAAACCCAGGATAACAAACCCATAGTGTGACTGCTGCCACCCATCCCCAGTCTGCACCCAGAGGGACACCCAACCAATCATGGTTCCCTTTTCCCAGGGTCCTGCTTCATGGCTTTAGCATCACACTTGACCACGTGCTCTGAGCCTGTATAAATCAAGTAGAGTTGGTCTCTGGGTTAAAGCCTCTTATGACTGCTGGATTATACTTGTAGTATCTGCTGATCTTATTCGCCATCTTCCTTTTCTTATTTCTTTTAAGTAGGCTCCACACCCAGTGTGGAGCCCAATGTGGGGCCTGAACTCATGACACCAAGATCAAGACTTGAGCCAAGATGAATAGTAGGATGCTCAACCAATGAGCCACTCACTGGCCCTCTTATTTCCTTTTGGTAATAGAAACCTAAATTTTTAGTTTGGAATGCTGACACCCAGAAATACAAGCCTACAATCTTTAGATTTCTCTGCAGCTAGTTGTAACCATACAAGCTAGCTCTGGCCAATGAATATAAGTGAGTGTCGTGTGGAAGTTCCAGAAAGACTGCTTGAAGTAAGCTGTCTCATCTTGAAGGCTGTTCTTTCGACCTTTCCACCTTTTGAGTTTTTACAACTCACGTTGTGAATGTAATGGTTGAAAACCTAGACAGGGTATATAACTGTGGAATTTAAAGAAGATGGAATTAGTACCCTAGGATGATGAAGTGGAAGGAAAAAGGCCTATATTCTTAACACGTGGGAACCGTTGTCCCACTCATGAAAAACTATCTATCCTTAGAATTCTTTTACACGAAAGAGTAAATAACCTAATCTAATCTAATCTAATCTAATCTAATCTAACCATTACTTCTGGGGTCTTTACTACTTATACATAACCCCAATTCCTAGCTCATGTGTAACCCAATTTAATCTGTTTTCCTCGGGGAATAAATAAACAGAGCTATGTAAAGGACAGCGTATACCAGTCTTCACATTGAAGCACTCAATACACAGAATATTGTTCTGAAATATTTTGGAAGATATTGTGAATAAAACTTGGCATGATTGCTTAGAGCATAAGCCTTATAATAATTAGCTCTCTGTGGAATCTAAATGGAAGAAGAGAAAAATATATCTATCAACATATATGGATATGTAGCACACTATCATTGCTTAGTGAGTGCCTGTCATGTGACAGTCATTCTATATTAATTATTTCCAATTATTACAAAAATACAATAAGATAGGTATCATTATGCCCATTTTGTAGGTAGTGACACTGAGACTCAGTGAGGTAAAGTAAAGGTCCAATTTCAAAGAAATAATAAAAGATGGATCCAGGATTCCAAGCAAATGTGTTATACCAATGGCTGTGCCCTTTTCATGACACCACGGAAGCTGAGTTAATTACAACCTTGGTTGGACAGGTAGCAAAACACCCCAAAAAGTGTTGAAAGACAACACAACAAATAGAAGTGCTGGATACAGTTAGTAGGTAGGAACAACTGTGCATACTTGATGATTTTTTAAGCACTGGATTTGCAGAGCATGAAATGCATGAGTCATGGCTTTTGGGGAACAGATGGTTAGTGGTCTGTGTTATTTCAGTGACAAAGTTTTGAGCAGACGAAGGATAACAATAAAACTTGGTCTCATGATGTTTGTCATCTTCAGTGTCTGACTCTTCCTCATAACTGCCGCTTCAGCTTCTCTCCACCAAGATGGTCATTCAACTGAAATGGTCTTTTCATCAGACTGAATTTAGGAAAGGCACTCCAGGTGATTTTTGTATCCACTAACATTCCATGGATTTCTTACAGCCTATATTCTAAAAAAACTGTTTCATCAGAACCGTGGGGGAAACATTTAAGGCCATGTCTCAGTAGTGTTGGCTCTGAGTTTTCAAGATCATCTATAACAGAGTCTCGGGGTTGGAATGATGTTGGAGATAATAATGAAAGCTGGCATTTATTCAGTATTCACTCTGGTCCAGATATTTTGCATGGGCTACCTTATTTAATCCCCAGCCAGAACCATAAACTGAGGGATATTGTATTCCCTGATTGGAAAATGGCAAAGCAAGATGTAGAGGGACTGAGTGACTTGCCACGGAAGGGGAAAGTGTTAGACTGGGGATTTGTGCCCCAACAGTGACCTTGAAAGAGGTCTTGAAAGCCAAGTAGGTGTCATCATTTAAGGAGGGCTAAAAGCTGTACAAATAACCTTCAAATATCATCGGTTTAATATAATAAAGGTTTACTGCTTACTCCTCTTAGAGTTAATTGATGGCTAGCCAGGGTCTGGGCTCCATGTAATCATCACGTATCCAAGCTTCTTCTGTTGAATGACTCCACCATCTTCTATTCCAAGGATTCCATTGCTGGATCTCTAGATGAAGGGGGTTTGGTGAGCTATTATATCTTCTCTATCACAGTAGATCTTGACGTTAGTGTGGGTGTGGCAGGGGGAGGGGATAAAGAGATGCCAAGGAAAAGGAGAAAGGTGAGCAAAGGCTTAGTGGTGAGAAAAATACTAGTCAATTGGGGGAGTCACAAATCATTTAATATGGTACAAGACCTAGTTGGTGGCTTGAGTGTTAAGTTGATGGCCCAGGGAATTTAGAGACTTGGAATATATACTAAGGAGCTTGGACTTTATTATATAGCTACAGGAAAGCTTTAGGAGGATGGACAACAGGATTATATTTGGAATTTATAAAGATCACTCCATGAACAGCATAGCTGGTGGCTGGAGAGAACAAGACAAGAGGCCAAGAGTTCAGTTAGAATAGGATCGAATCATAGATATAAGATGTCATGAGGATGCTTGCAATGAAGTCAGAAAGAAGATGGGTGATAGGAATTAGATTAGGGAGGCAGACGTAGAAAATTACAGGAGTTGACAAGTGGTCACATTCTCTTTATTATCCAACTGAGCTTTGCAGGGGAGGTAATTAATATCTCTATTTTATAGATGAAGAAACTGGCCTCAAGGTAGCTGAAGGACCTGCCAAGGTCACATAATTATTGAATGTCTCAGGTGAGAGCCTATCCATGTCCAACTCTATGATTCATGTGTTTCTACTTTACCATCTATAGACCTCAAGCATGTCTTCCCTACAAGAGCCATGGGTCCGTTTATGGACACTTATTGATACCCTCGTTTTTCCAGAAGAAAGTATTCCAGATTCCTGCGGTAGTGCCTTCTATCACCTACCCTTAGTATTTTTAAGCTCCTGGTCACACTCATTTAGACGCATTTCAAATAACTCAGCCCCTCCCTGGAACCAATTCTTTAGTTACGAGGTAACATATTGAAGCAGAACCTATTGCACTGCTTTTCCAACTCATCAAAAATACATAAAATCCAAATAGCTCACGCATACTTTCCGAAGTATCTTTATTATTTTGTTTATCCTGCTTCCCAAAGGTGCAAGTGGCCCCACTTATAAAACTTGATGAACCATCAGTTGTTTCAAAATATTGCTGATTCTTTGCTTGAATTGGGCGGGCCCCACAACCCATTTGCAGATAGATCCACAGTTGTATAAATGGGCTCTTTGGGGTACCTATGGAACCCAAATTCCTTTTTATACGCTGTGCTATGTATACTGACTGGTAAATTCAGTAAACAAAGAAGTAGTAACTGTCCCTGACAACAAACGGATTTGAAGAGGAAGAAAAAATATGACTTAGATCCTGCATCATGAAATCCCCAACAGTAAAAATCCTCTTCCCTGCCTTGTTTTTTTTTTTCTTTTTTTCCATTATCAATGAGTGGGATCTATCAATTCCCACCCGGTTGTCAGGCCACAAAACTGGGACTCATATTTAATTCATCCCCCTCGTTCATCTCTCACATTTAATTAATCATCAAATTGATTCAACTTCCTAAAAAATTGCAAAGCCAAACGGTTTTTTATTCCCACTGTCACGGCCGCCCCCACCCCCCACCGGCCCATGACACAATCATTTCTTCGGTGACTGTAGCAAGCTCCTAATTAGGCTCCTTGAGTTTTGTCTCGTCTCCACCTATTCTCCCCTCTGCAGCCAGGCTGCGGATCTGGCCCAGCTTGGAAGGCATCAATCTGTTCTCATCAGGTACTCGCTTGGAAGTCTTCGGGGTCCCTGCGCCCCACAGACATACCCAGGGCATGGCACGCATTTCCCTCTGGTGTGTTCTCCGGCTTACGGCTCCGGCCACTTCCTCCCCACCCCCCACCCCCCATCCTGCACCAACTAGCTCTACTCCCGCCAAACAGATCATCTTCCCATTCTCCAAACGAAGCTTGTGTGTTCTCACATCCAGACTTCTTCACCCGCTCTTCCCTCCGTCTACACCACTTCCGCTTACCTCATTTTTTTTTTCCTTGCTAACTCCTGTTTCTCTTTTGGATCCCAGTTTAGCTCTCCTCCATAAATCTTTCCCTGACCTCCAAGACTGAGTTTGAATTCTAGCATCTTCTTCTTTCCTCTCTCTACCTCACTGATCACGATTTCTCCGGTACCTCGTAGTATTTTCTAAACACAGTGTCGCCCCTCCGGAAATATTCGGGGGATGCTTCAATTACTTAAAAACACAAACAAATCCTTCCTTAGAAAAGAGGAGATGCAGCCAAGAAAGACCTTGTCTGTCCTTAGGATCGATGTGCTGTGTCAATGGAAAATATCTCCAAGGTAAAATAGGGCCCCGGGTAAAGTGAAAAACAAAACAAAAATAATGGAAGACTAGGGGATCCCGAGGCGGACAATGGAGATAAAAGGAGCCAGCTAAGGCTTAGATTCACTGGCAAAGTTGTTTCAAGCCCACACCTGTCCCACGCAGCAGAGACAGTGGAGACAGGGCTTTAAGATGTTTAGAGTTTCAATCACTATCATTAGTTCACTCATTCATTCATGCATTTATGCATTCACTCACTTACCCAGTCTCAAAATGATGCTGAGCACCAATTATGTGCCAGACACTGTGCTAGAAGCACTGAATTATAACTCCTTCTCCAAAGAACATATACACTTTTTAACTTAAATTCAATTAAGCTAAAAAATAAAAATAAAAAATAAATTCAATTAAGCTAACATATAGTGTATTACTAATTTCCGAAGTAGAATTTAGTGATTCATCAATTACATAGACTACCCAGTGCTCGTTCCACCAGATGCCCTCCTTCATGCCCATCACCCAGTTACCCCACCCCACTTCCCCACGAGCAACCCACAGTTTGTTTCCTATAGTTAAGAGTCTCTTATGGTTTGCCTCCCTCTCTGTTTTCATCTTATTTTTCCTTCCCTTTCCCTGTGATCCTCTGTTTTGCCTCTTAAATGCCATATATGAGTGAAATCAGATGGTATTTGTCTTTCTCTGACTCACGTCACATACTTTCTAGCTCCATTCATGTCATTGCAAATGGCAAGATTTCGTTCTTTCTGATGGCTAAGCAATACCCTGTTATATACATACACCACCTCTTCTTTATCCATTCATCTATCAGTGGACATCTGGGCTCTTTCTACATTTTGGCTACTGTGGACTTTGCTGCTATAAACATTGGGGTGCATATGTCCCTTCAAATCACTATGTTTGTATCCTCTGGATAAATACCTAGTAGTGCAATTGCTGGGTCCTAGGGTAGCTCTATTTTTGACTTCTTGAGGAATCTCCACATTGTTTTCCAGAGTGGCTGCACCAGTTTGCATTCCCACTAACAGTGTGAGAAGATCCCTTTATCTCCACATCCTTGCCAACACTTACTGTTTCTTGTGGGTTTTTTTGTTTTTTGTTTTTTTGTGTTTTTTTTTTGTTTTTTGTTTTTTGTTTTTTTCTTTTTTTCTTTTTTTTTTTTTTTGCCATTTTGACCAGCGTGAGGTGGTATCTCATTGTGTTTTTTTTTTTTTTAATTTTTTATTTATTTATGATAGTCATACAGAGAGAGAGAAACAGGCAGAGACACAGGCAGAGAGAGAAGCAGGCTCCATGCACCAGGAGCCTGATGTGGGATTCGATCCCGGGTCTCCAGGATCGCGCCCTGGGCCAAAGGCAGGTGCCAAACCACTGCGCCACCCAGGGATCCCTCATTGTGGTTTTGATTTGTATTTTCCCAATGCCAAGTGATATTGAGCATTTTTTCATGTATCTGTTAGCCATTTGTATGCCTTCTTTTGAGAAATGTCTGAAGAATATATACATTTAAAATACAATTTCTAAAGAAAATGCTGAAGAGTCATGATAGAAGTATGTGTACAACGTCCTCCTAACTTGACTTGGGGGAGTCAGGAAAGCCTGCTTGGGGCATACAAAGGCTGCCTCCTAACCTAACCCTAGCTGCCATTCTTGCCCTAATCCTACCCTATTTCCAGGATGGCCTTCCTCAAAGAAGGCTGTGGAAGGAAACCTCTTAGACATTGGAATACAGTTTCAAGTGTAAACGTGGCCACGTGGGTCAGATAAGCCATATAAGTCCCCGTTGTTGGTAAGATAAAAGCTGTCAAAGAAAGGAACTCATGGGGCACCTGGGTGGCTCAGTGGTTAAGCATCTGCGTTCAGCTCAGATGGTGATCCTGGGGTCCTGGGATTGAGTCCCACATCGGGTTCCCTGCATGGAGCCTGCTTCTCCCTCTGTCTATGTTTCTGCCTCTCTCTCTGTGTCTCTCATGAATAAATAAAATCTTTTTAAAAAAAATAAATAAAGGAACTCATGTTAAGATTCTAAAATAAGGGGATCCCTGGGTGGCTCAGTGGTTTAGTGCCTGCCTTTGGCCCAGGTTATGATCCTAGAGTCCTGGGATCGAGTCCCACATTGGGCTCCCTGCATGGAACCTGCTTCTCCCTCTGTTTGTGTCTCTGCCTCTCTCTCTCTCTCTCTCTCTCTCTCTCTCTCTCTCTGTGTGTGTCTCTCATGAATAAATAAATAAAATCTTTTAAAAAATATTCTAAAATAAGTGCTTAACTACCCATTTGTGTGGAATTTTGATTAGGTTATCTGTTCTCTCTGAGGGTCTGATTTTCTCATCTGTCAAAGAGAAGTTGTCAATAATAAACAATAAATAGAGTCCGAAGAGCTCTTTGAGAATATTTTGTCCAATATCTGCCCAAGAATGCTCACAAAACACCTAAAGGATGTCAATGGGCTTTTCTCAGAAACTGAGTTCTTAAATCATAATCATGTTGGTAGTAATAGCTTGAAGTTCAACAGATTTCCTTATTTTAGGCCTTTTCATAGTCTTTAGCATACTGGGGTGTGCTATGCATCTCTTAGAGGTGGGAAAGTTTCACATCTCTATCCAGACATACTTAGCCACGGATGCCTCTTACCATGAAGTAGCTCAAAGAGCTAGTGTTGGGCGGAACACATTGGATTGAGACTAATCCACTCCCCCAGATAAGAGAAATGAGGATCCAGTAATTATGAAGAAGGCTCCTTCCCAAGGCTTCTGGTTGTTGGAGACTCCAATGAGATATAAATAAGGGTGGGATTAGCAACGTCCCAAATAGAAGATGTCTGTGTGAATCTCTCTGCTGTTCCCAGTAAGAGGCATCTGAGGCTCAGTTGGTTAAGTATCTAACTCTTGATCTCAGCTCAGATTGTGATCTCAGGGTCAAGTGAGTTTGGGCCCTGCATTGGGCTCCACACTGGGCACGGAGCCAGATAAATAAATAAATAAATAAATAAATAAATAAATAAATAAAGTTCCCAGTAAGAGATGTTTCTAAACCTAATGCCAGCAGAAACTTTAATTCAAACAGCATTTATTACATGGAGATATATGCATGATCAAGTATATGACTGAGTCAATCTCCACCTCCCAGCAGCTGAACCGCACTCCTAGACACATACCAGAAAATGGTTCAGCTTTCAATTTTTGGTGGGATATCAATTTATTTACTTAGCCTCCCTAGGCTTCATTGTTCATTGTTGGCCAAACCTTCCACTTGGCTATCTCAAAGGGATTGACTAATAACTGGAAACACTTGCAAAAAAAAAAAAAAAAAATGAACCTACACAAATGGTAAACAGTATTCTGTGATCTACTAGTTAACATGGAGTTAGAAATAAGATATACTCCTCTTCACCCAAGAAACTCACCCTGAACCAGCACATCTAATAAAGGGGGAAATGAGAGGAGTCCCATGAATTAAAAAGCAGCATCTTGAAATGTAATCAGATAGGCTCTCAATTTACTCACCACCCCTGTGGTGCTATCCAGCTTTATTAGGATTTTATTCTGTATTCTCTTTTAAAGTGACATTTACATTAATTTACAATACTAACACAAAATTCTATTAAACAGGAAAGAACTTTTACAACTTTATTATTTTTTCTTGGTTACTGTCCCTAGGTTTTCAACCCACTAATAAGGAACCTTTGGTTTTATTTCATGTCAGAGAGAGGAATTGTGAACTGTCTTCAAGGCTGTTTCCTGCTGGGTTGTTAAACGCAGTGGGGACCCTCACTTGGAGGGTACGTGCTGTAATTGGCTGGAAGGGCCAGAAAGTTAAACCTTCTCATTCTTCTTCAGTCCCCTTTTATCCTGATTGTCTTGCAAGTTTATAATCATTCTCTAGTTTGGCTCTGACTTCAAACGAACAATGAGAACTGAGCCATGAGGAAGTGGAAATGCTGGGTCATCCCCACCCCCCAACTTTGATGACCTCATAGTCCATGTTCCCATAACTGGGATTGCAGCTCGTATTGTCTCTGACCTGGGAGCACCCCCACCCCGGAGCCATCTGGCCATCCCGACATGAAGCATGGTCTGTATGGGATGGAGAGAGACGTAGGGATCATCACAACCACCTTCATCTCTCATGTGAAGAAATCGAGGCCAAGACAAAGAATGGGATTTACTCAAGATCAGAGAGAGAGGAAGCTGCTCAGTCAGGACCAAAATCCAAATCTTTTAGCTCCCAATCCAACATTGGTTTTCCTCCTCACTGTGCAAAACCCTGGAGTTCTTTCAAGAACAGCAATCAGCCCAGGCTATGTCTCTCAGCCAGTTGAGGACCAAATGCATCTACTGACTCATGCCTATAATGATCAGAAACCCATTCTTCTTTTATAATTCTTAAAAAATTTCTCATTAACACAATGAATTACATATGGCCTCCATGCTCACTTCTCTGTGTGAGTTCCATAGCAGCTGCATTGCTTATCAGTTCAGTATGTTTAGGACAGATGTTAGTTCTGTGGATAAAACAGCCAGTCTCTTCTTCAATCTTCTACCCGAGCTATTCCTAAAAGTGACCCATCCCACACCAACCCAAACTTGTCCCAGATGCCAAATTGCCAAGTACCAAGAGGTGAAATTTAAAAACTTGAAAGTTTCTTGCATGTAATCTGGGCAATCCCCTTAACCATGTGAAGACATTCTTGTTTCAAATATACTAAATAATGTATTGAGATATTTCTCCCATTGACATATGATATGCTCAGAGACTGGTTTTGCTCCTCAGAGGTCAGAATCTGTGCTATTCATCTTTGCATCTCCTGAACTCAGAATACGACTGGGCATATAGTAGATGCATAATAGAACAGCCACATGATAAATGGCATTAGATGAATGACAGATTGGGAAGGTCCGATCCTACTTGAGAAATCAGAAAATGCTTCCTAAGGTCAGTGGATGTTAGAATGGGAGAGGATCCCTTAAGAATTCATCCCAGTTTGGCTCTCTGCCCTCAAAAAGATTGTAAAACCTGATCCCATTTTGCAGATGGGAAACATGAGACTCAATAAGACCATGCATGGACAAGGTCACCTTGCTCATGATAAATTTCTTCTAAAATTCCCAGATTCTCCTGCTCCTCCTCAGCCCCTCCAAAAGTGCCACTAAGGTAAAAAAGAAACAAACAAAGCAAAACAAAACAAAATGACAAAAAGAGCCAAACAAACAAAAAAACACTGTAGAAATCCTCCAGCCACCCAAGATTTATTGAGATCATAAGTAACCCTTGCCCAGTAAAAGAATCCACCTCCCCGTTCAGCTGCATTCCCATCAGCAACCAGAAATTGTTGCAATCTAATGCATTTATATGTTTTGGTTTTCTTAATTTATTTCAGGCACCTCATTTTCCTGGAACAAGTGCTGTTATTTATGACACAGCAGCAAACACTTTACATTTATAGAGGTTATGAATTTTAGTAATGGTTTTGGTGGCAATTTAATCTGTCCTAACTATGAGGCATTTTACAATGACAATTAAATTATTATTAAAAAATAAACCTCAAATGACATCCTTATCACTTATCAACATATCAAAAGTTTCCCTGAGTTGCATTCTGGGTGGGTCGTAAATATCCCAATGTAGGCTTAGTGAATCCGTGCAATAAACTTGAGTGAACTTAATTAACTTCCACAGTATATTTAAAAGAAAACTCCTCACACATTTTGATGTCGGGGAATGAAACATTATTTGAAAAGTGGGTTTATTACATTCCATGGTGCACACTGATATTTAATATTTAAAGACTCTTAAATTTGATGTACTATGCTGATAGCTGAAGGGTTTAGTCCCACGGTGTGGGAGGGCGAGATGGCGCATTTCTCTACCCATCTCGTAGAGGAAGCTCTTCTTTTACTGGCCGAGCCCCCCATACGCTGATCTATTAAAATCGATGCTCAGAGAAGTGTCAAGGATGTTAATGTATACTTTATCAAATTAATTTTAATATAGGCTTGCTGAATAGCTAATTCCCAAGCTATGTTCTAAATTGTTGCAAAACAACTCCACTCCAAATTAGCCAGGGTGCTGCATTGATTTCAGCAGATAACATGTCAGCAAAGTATCATTTGATACAAATTAAAGATGAAGGCTTTTATTTTTTTTCCCCCTCTGAGAATCTAATAAAAAGAAAAAAACAGTCACGTTTAACCCACTTCCTGTTCCAAACGTAAAGGGCGCTGGCTGGAATAAAATCACTTTGTCCGGATCCACATTTTGATAATTACCTCAGACAGCAGTAGGGGTTTCCATTCCAAAAATTAGATTTGACATTTAACTTAAATATAGTGTTCTCTTTTAAGCCCATGTTTCCATGCACTTAAATGACAGTAGCCAAACATTGATAGCAGATGATTCTTCCTTAAAAGGTACAGATAGAGACAATTTTATCAAAACAGTAGAAGGCAAATATGCAATAGGAAAATGCACGGGTTGCCTGCACTAAATCACTTTAGCCAACATTCTCAAATCTATTGCAAAAAAAAAAATGGACAAGAGTCTGCCCTTTTAATCTTTCTGGACATCGGAGGACACATTATAGCATGTTCTGCTCATGGGTGATTTACTCAAAATTTCTTTCAGTGACTCCCAAGTGTCTTTCATCCAGGTTCTTAAGTAAAATTATTTGCATGGGTGTGTACTTGTATTTCTGTGTATTACCTACCCATAGGTTTATGCACCTATTTTTACATTCATGACTTTGTAACAAAGCCTAAGTCACAAGGAACTTTTTTTTTTTTTTTAGATTCTGTTGCTCCCTATTATAATCTGCTTTCAGCAATGACCCAGAAAATGTGAACCGCAGTTTTCTCATTTGTAAAATAAGAGGGTTAAAGTGATAGTGTAGAGAGTTCCTAGTTTCAGCTTTGAAAAAAGAAAGGAAATATAGGGATTTAAGCTTTAAGCATTGTTACTTGCAAAACAGGCCTGATGAGTGTCCACCATGTGTCAGGCACTAGGCTAGCACTGGATGTAAGTTGTGGAAAAAGTAGCCAAAGCTGATATTCTCGTAGAGTAGGCTTTATTTCCTTAGCATTAGTTACTGTCATGAAAGTGGTACCATTTATTTGCACTAAAATGGCTCATTTGATACTCTTTAATTTCTGTCTGGGAAGCACCAATCAAGGCAAGGCTAACATTCCCTTTACTCCACCCCCATCCCTCTAAATTCTAGCATGCCATATTTCCTAATGAACATTTTTCATCTTAATTATCCAATGAAAAGGCAGCTCTGACTCCCCTTGTCGGAGAAGGAGGGTGGTTTCTAAGTGGAGAATAGAAGAACATCTGGCAGTTGGGGCCCAAAACACAACTCTAATGCTGAGCTTCTGATTCTGTCTCCTATTCTCAGGTTCTTTTTACTTTTCCAGATCTGAACCATTTTTAATTTTTTAAAATGTGTTGATCTGAACCACTTTTTAGAACCATGCTATATTCTTATGTTTTAGGGCCAGATACGTTCCCTTAATTATACCAATCCTCAGAAATTCTATCCTGTGTGAAGATACATATTTACATTTAAATGCAGCCTGAGACTATGGGAAGAAGAAAAAAAATAAAACAAAATGAAAGAAACCTAGAGATTTACCAGAAAGTGCTGTGAAAGGGAATTCTGCTTCTGTTTCAAACCAACAATCCTATGAAAGCTCAGATGAAAAATTATACCAATTTGATCAATTATAAACACAATAGCCATTTTGAAGATATCTGAGAACTACCAAGACTTGAAAGGCTAAGATTTCAGAGGGAAAGTAAGTCCAGAGAGTGAGCCTAAGATTTATTGCTACTTTCCTACTATAGAGATTTGATGACTTTAAATGAGTATCAGAGCAGCTCTGAGGCTCAGAGGCAGAGAAGTTGAACAAAGTAATCTTCCTGGGTTGAAATAACTAAAACTGGAGCTCAAGGCCTGCCAGGGAGGAGCTTTCTCTTGGGATTTTTGAAAGACTCTCCCAAGAGTTAAAAAAAAAATAACCAGGAACTAAAGAAGTGTAGGAAACTATAACAGTGGTTACATATCACTATATATTTACCCAGACCAATAAAATGTACGTCAAGTGAATATTAATGTAGACTACAGTCTTTGGGGAGTGATCCTGTGTCAATACAGGACCATCAAATGTAACAAACTTACCACTCTGGTGGGGGTGCTGATAATTAGGGGATGCTGTGCATGTGAGCCAGGAGTGGGAGGTATGTGGGAAATTTCTACATTTTCCTCACAATTTTGCTATGAACCTAAAACTGCTCTAAAAATATCTATTCAGAGAACCAAAAGCTCTTTAAAAAGCTAAAACCCAGTTTCAAAGTGCTCTATCTCTGATTTGATTTAAAATTCTGTTCCTAATCTGTCTTTAAGAAGCAAATATAGATTCTCCCTGGAGGATCAATAGTTGAAGAAATCTGATGCCAAGATGAATAATTTCAGCAGAGGGCAAGAAGCCATAAAAGGGAATCAAATGGAAATTCTAGAGTGGAAAAATGCAGTCACTGCAATTTGAACACAACATATGAGTAGGATTAGATAGAACACAAGAGAGGCTTAATAAACTAGAAGATAAGACAAAAGAAAATATCTAGACTAAGGCACAAAGAGACAAAACAATAGAAAATATAGAAAGAAAGTAAGACATAATGATATCTCCTGAGAAAGTCTGACCAAGTCTATACAGTTGGATTGCTAGAAGTGGAAGAGACAGAGAAGAAACAGAAATAATATTTGAGGAAATAATGACCAAGCATTTTCCCAAACTGATGAACAAGAACAAGCCCCAGATTCCAGAAGCACCATGAACTCCATCAGTATAAACACAAAGAAAACCACATATTGACAAGAAAACCAAAGAAAACTAAAAAATCCTATAAGCAGCCAGAGTGGGGAAAACACAGACTATCTTCAAAGGAGCAGCAATAAGAACTACGGCTGACCGCTGGACAGAAGTCATTGAGGCTGCTGGAAAGTGGAGTAATATCTTCAAAGACTGAAAGGAAATAACTCTCCATCTAAAATTCTATATCCAGTGAAAAAGATGAAAGCAAAATAAAGACAACTGCTAACAAGCAAAACTGAAGGAAGTCATCACAGTAGGCACTCACTACAGGAAATACTACAGAATATACCGTGGGCTGAAAAAAGAATGTGTATCAACTAAATCAGATTCAGGGAGAGGTAGAGTAAGTCTAGGTAAATATTGATCGTATAAAGCAATAACAATACTAAAATAATGATTCCCACTGAGGTTTAATATTTATAAAATGAGAATTCACAATGAAATAGCATAAAAGACTGGAAGGAGTAAAGGGAATTAAGTATTCTAAGGTCCTTGCATGTCCAGGAAATGGAAAAGCACAGATTTATATTCACCTTTAAATAAGGCAAAGATTCTTATTATAATTTCTAGAGTAACCACTACAAATATAGGATAATAATGTATAATGAGCAGGGAAAGCGCAGTAATACAAGAAAATAGCCAGAAGAACTTTGATTTCCTTAGCTTGGGGATGCTGCTGGCTCTAAAGTTTTGGTAATTAAATTTCTCTGGGCTTCAAGAATATACATAGCTTGAAATTAGCCATTTTGGATGTCTCAGGCTGGCTTTGCCATCCTACTGACTTCATACCAGTTTGCAGGATATGATGACAGAGCACCAAAGTTGGAGAAGACACAAAGCCTGAGTCTGGAATTCAGATGAGACGCTGACATCCTGAGTTATTTTGGACAATCTTTAAGCCGTGCCCCCTACACCTATAGATCGGGTATGATGAACACCTTGCCCAGTTTCCTCAAGCAATGTTGGGAGGCTCAAAGGAGATAAGAGATATGAGACTCTTTCTGGGATGCTATGCAGGTACTTAGAGTTCAAGGAATAAATATTTGCTTCTAATAGGTAATACTCAGATACTTTAGGGAAAATTAAAGTCAGCGGCACGCTGTTTGTGTTAGAACAGGCGAGGCTAGGCTGTCCTAAGGCATAGGCACCACATCTCTGTGGTGTTACACTGCAAGATCCGTGCCTTGTTCAACCACAAGACATACGGGTTGGGTAGAGCTCCTTGCTGGTTCTCCTCCACTATGACTCAGGAATTTCCATCCAGAAGTGTCCCCACCTTCAACACAAGAAATGCCATAGTCACCAAGAAAAGAAAGAGAGAAAAAGGAAAATTGCACAGCAGATTTTATTTATTTATTTATTTATTTATTTATTTATTTATTTATTATATTCTTTTAGTTTATTCTTTTTTATTCTTTTTGTATATTTTTTATTGGAGTTCAGTTTGCCAACATATAGCATAACACCCAATGCTCATCCCGTCAAGTGCCCCCCCCAGTGCCCGCCACCCAGTCACCCCAACCCCCCGCCCACCTCCCTTTCCACTACCCCTTGTTCGTTTCCCAGAGTTAGGAGTCTCTCATGTTCTGTCTCCCTCTCTGATGTTTCCCACTCATTTTCTCTCCTTTCCCCTTTATTCCCTTTCACTATTTTTTATATTCGCCAAATGAATGGGACCATATAATGTTTGTCCTTCTCCAATTGACTTACTTCACTCAGCATAATACCTTCCAGTTGCACCACATTGAAACAAATGGTGGGTATTTGTTGTTTCTAATGGCTGAGAAATATTTCATTGTATATAGAGACCACATCTTCTTTATCTATTCAGTTTTCAAAGGAAACCAAGGCTCCTTCCACAGTTTAGCTGTTGTGGATGTTGCCACTACAAATACTGGGGTGCAGGTGTCTGTCTTTCACTGCATCTGCATGTGTGGGGTAAATCCCCAGCAGTGCACAGCAGATTGTAGAACCAAGAACGAAAGTGGAATACAATCACTTCAGTCTGATGTCCGTTTGGCCAGAACCAAATCAACTGATCCTAAGTTAACTACAGAGAAGTTTGGGAAATGTAGTCTTCCCTGATGTCCAAGAAAAAAAGTGGGGTGAGTTAGCCTCAAGCTTGTCTCTACGAAAACATTGGTGTCCAGGTTGTGTTCACTGCAATGTGCTGGCAGTTAGAGAAGATGGTGACTTTGCCATTTTGCTTTCATTTTCATAAAACATAAAAAAATTTTTTGAGCTCCTGTGGATTTTATTAAAATACAATTAAATGACATGTTACTCAAAAAAAAATCAGACAAGTAGTTCATCCTCTGAAAGAGTAATTTGTTTGGACAAAGCAGAAACTACAAATGCAAAAACCAGATGAGACGGAAATAAAACCCTCACTCCTCAAGACATTTTATAACAAGAGAGTCCTGGTGCAGATCAACGACTCAGAGAGAGAAAAACTCTCCAGTGACACATACGATCATAACTGACAGATAGCTGTGCTCCTGTGTGTCGTGACACTCTCCCAAATAGATCTTCATACTGCAGACTTGGGCCAGAAGACTCAGAACTTGGAATATTTTTACAAAAATGAGCATATCCGAGGCATTGAACGTGAATTCCAGTCAGAGCTCCAGCAATAACTACTGTTGTAGCCCTAGCAAACTCCCTGAGCTGACCCTGGTGACCAGAAGACTAGATTGATCAGAATGTCCCAAGGTGGGATGTGAAAAGTATTGTTTTAAAAAAAAATGATGTTGTTTCTATGGTCAATTAAGTTTGGGAAACATAGCGTTAAACTCTGGCTTTGTTGCTGCTTTTGTTCCTTGTCCTACAGAGTCTTTAATGTTCCATTGTGAATCGTCACTGTCCAAAATATAAAAGTGTGTGTGTTGTGCACACGCGCATGCATGCATGTCCACCAGGGCTTGTATGCATGTGTGCTGGGGGTGGGACAGAGTTGGGGGTTTAGTTTGGAAGGCCCCCAACTTATCTGGCCAGGTACTACTCTCTGGTAGAGGAGGCATTGGGGTGTCCAGGCTCTTGCCCCTTCATGTATCTAACAGCCAGTGATCCCCAAGTGTGATTTGCGCCCGGGTAGCCAGACGACTCCAAGATATCACAGAACTTCCAATTCACTTGTGTGAGGAGTCAGCGGCCTGGAGAAATGCGTGAACACGATGGTTACCCAAATTGTTCCAGGAAAATCTCAAATGGGAGGTCCCCAAGACCCCACGCTAGCCTAATTTCTATGAATTTATGAATCTAAGCCTTTTGGTGATGGGAAGACTTGCATGTGTTCAAGTCTGCGCTTGTAACCCTTACCCTGCAGGCTTAGAAATCAAACAGAACTTCAGAAAATACAAGAGTAAAATTTTAGAAGTGGAAACAAACATGTTTTGCTTTAAAAGACATTCCAGGGTAAGCCTGCATATTGCTCCTGTGAGAGGAAGACTCCTCTCCAATCCACCCCATGTGCTCACAATCAGTGTCATCTTGTTGAACCATGGATCAGGTAAGATCATTTCATCTTCTTAAAGAAAAATAGACAAGCATCATTCATACCGTTTTCCATAAAAATACAAATGCACTTCATGGATTCCGAGACCTTCACGATTTAATCCTTGCCGTTCTGGCTCCTTGCACTACCAGAGTGTATCCATCCCCCATGCACACCCCTACCACCACCTCAACCACTCGGGACCCCATGCCATCTCTGGGCCCAGCTCCCAGTTATGACCTTCAGCACCAGGTACGTTACGCTGTCACAACACCCACACCCCAAAACCACCGCACCCCCTCGTTCTCTTGTGATCCATCTGTACCTACACACCCAACATCACTTCCACGACTGGATATCCTCTGCCAACACCTAACCTGAAGACAGCAACAGGCTCACCGCACTGTGATTTGGGTCAAACCGCACTGTTCCCTGGGATCTCCCTTCATTTCCCTCTGCTTGGAAGAACTTCTATTAACCCGTCAAGGTTCAACCCCCATGGGTCCGAGATGATTTCCCCAACTCCCCACTGCATCAAGGGGATCCAATTTACTCCTGCCCCTTTTCCCCAATATGCTTTGCCTGCAATGCTTCCATAGTCCACACCGTGTTATATTTGGGGGAAGCTTATCGTTGTGGCCATAATAATGGCCTTACCACTGACCAAGGAGTAGAGTGTGAGCTTTCTGTGTATTAGCTTGGTTAATATTCGTATCAGTCCTAATGAAGTGGATGCTATTTTTAACTTTGCGTTACAGATGAGGAAACTAACGACCATAGAGGCTGAGTAACTTGATTAGGATCCCGCGGTAACACAGATTGGAGCTCGGGCTTAAATGAGGGTCTGTAAAGCTCCTTGGTTCATTCCATTCAGAAATGAATGATCCCAGCTCCGCCTTTGAACTAGTTGTCTGGGGCTGACCGGTTAACCTCACTGAGTTTCAGCCTCCTTGTCTGACAGTCTCGAATAACCCCTGCCTTGTCCCTCACTGGGGTATTGTGATCATAAAGTGAAGTAATGAATCCGAGAGAGCTTTGCAAATGCTGAAGCACTATGCAAATGCAAGCTAATTAATTAATGAACTCATTAACATGTTCTCCTGCTGGGCTGCAGTTAGGGCCAAATTATAAATAATCCTCATCTTGCTGGGAATTTAACCAAGAAATTTAGGGTGGTAGGAGGGAGAAAGAAGGCTGCGGACCCAGCGTCTACAACTCTGCACACACCATGGAAGGCAATTTAAAGCAGAATCATTCCCATTGCCAGCTGCAGAGCTATTTTTCTTTTCCTAACCAAGAAGTGAAAGAATGGGGGCTAGGGATAGGGGGTGGGGGGCAGTGAGAAATGTAAAAAAGATTTTGGAAGGGTGAGGCATCTTCCCAATACTCTATTAATGCGGACAGTTGGGCATGTCGTCATTATAGCCTAAATCTACTGATCCTGTGGAATGGGGAGGCCCTATAGTAAATATCTAGGTCCTCATTACTTATTCATATTTAGCAAACATTTTTACTATGTGCCAGGGATTGCTCTAAGCGCTTTACAGCTATCAGTTTGGTTAATCCTTCTAAGGGCTCAGAGAGAAGTTAGCGCCCTAGGCCCATTTTACAGATGGGGAGGTCAAGTAAACCATCCAGGGTCATGCAACCAGGTGGCGAGGCCAGGGATCGTATGTAGACCATCCGGTTTCAGAAGCCACAGTCTCGACCCCATGCCGTGTTACCTCTCTTCCCGTGGCCTCACTGGTCTGGCGGTTCATCCACAGACATCTAGGAGGGGTCCTTTCCTGGGGAAGCAGGTAGAGGGACAGTAGCTCAACCTATTTACTGAGCACTAGCTATATGCCCGTCACTGTACAAAACAACTTGTGCAACCCCACTGAATTTTCAAGAGTATATCAGGAGGATGGAGATAGACCTGCAAACCTGGTTCTCTTGGAAGCTGCCACCTTCGGGGAGGCTGCACTCTGCTCTCCCTTCCTGTGAGCCTGGAGGAGCCACTCTCCCCTGAGGCAGGAGTCCTGAGGCCGAGGGGGGGAAATCGGGATTAGGAAGCCGACAGCTGCTAACGCATCCCTGTCACATCCTCCAAACAGCTTTAAAGGAAGAAAGGTAATATTCTGATCTCAATCTGACTCAGATGTCTCTTTCTCGGTTGGTTCTGGGCTCAGACAGGAAAAAGAAGGACGTTGCTCACCCACCAGGTCAAATCCTAACAGACGCCCTTGCCCAAGGTCACCAGAGTCACGGCGCCGTGGAGCTGAGACTCAGACCTGCACGGGGACGCTGCGGTGCTGCTTCCTAATTCTGGAGCAGGATAACTTCACAACACACAGATCGCCGGGAACGAGCAGAGGTCGAAGTCGGTGGCTTATTATAATACTAGAGTTTTTACAAGAAATTGCAGCTTTGTTGATTTGATTTGAGGCGGAAAGAGGAGCTCACTTTCCACACATGAAGCTCCTCTGTAAGGATGAGAGATTCCCCCCCCCCCCGCCAAAATCCTACGTGAAGAAGTAACATAGATCTGAGTCTGAATATAGGTTTGCCCAATTCTGAAGTCAATACTTATTCCACTATGTATAGTATGTGATTTCCGGGGTCTTGAACTCCGTATAAACCACGTCGCAAATAAAATAACAGAAACTGAGGACGTCACCCGTAATCTCATAATCCCGTGGCCCGTAATAAATCAGCCATGCTCAGTGGTCACGTTCCCCATCCAACCCTTGTGTGGGCACTGGGAGATGTGGGCGCCGGTAGCCCTACAGCCACGGAGCTTCCCAAAAATCCGATGTCATATTCAGGACTAAGATTTCAATCACTGCGTAAAATTGCGTTCTGATAAGACTTACTGGAACACACTCTCCACGCGGTACAGGAAGGAGGCTCTAACACCTCCCTCTTCCCAGTAACACGGGGACGAATGTCCCCACGTACATGGCTTTGACTCCTTGGTCATAATCTCCTGCGCAGCCATTGCTGTGGTGGGTTTTCCAGGTAAAACTGCTTCAACTTGAACAAAGTAGAAGTGGAATTGATGTGAGCATTAAATGTCCCCCGTCCGCCTCGTCCCTGCTCTCCCGGCTCACCGCCGAAAAGGCCCGGGGAGCCGGGGACGTGCATCAGCCCGTGATTAGACCAGTCAAACATGTTTAAATAAAAAAGGAGTTTGGAATATTTAACAGGATCAAAGATGGAAGATTACAGAGATTTGGAGCCCTTTAATAAATATTAACGATACATTCCCCACTCCGCTCCTGGCTGCGCATCAGGCGTGGAAGAGACCCAGACAGATGTGGAATTCAAAAGGCACAGGCCTTTGTCTTTGTAGCAACATCACCTGACAGGTAGGAAGGAACCTATATTGCCTTGACTTGCACGGGGGCGGCGAGGGGGGAGTCACGTACTAAATACTTACTAAAAATTGGGGTCGGCCCACTAAGGACTTCCCAGAAGAGGGGTTGTGAGCTATTACGGGGAGGGGAGAATTCCGATAACCCGGCCCACCTCTGTGCTAGGGACTGGTGCGGAGGCCCATCGCGGGCTGCACAGTGGCCTCTTGTCACCACGCGCCCTCTGCAGAGCCCGGCCCACTGGGTCCTATAATAAGTGAGCTGTGCTGCCTCTGCTCGAAATACAATAGAGCCGAGCCGACGGCCCGCACCGCACGCCCGACGTGTGCCAACCTCTTGTAGGTCACCCAAGGGTTGAATCCCATAGACACAAGCTCATTCCCAACCCCTGCATCCTGGACAGCCCCCAAGAAGCACGTTCAGGAAATGGGCCTCCTTCTCCCCCGGGGACGGTTGGCATGCTTGGTTGCTCCTCCCCCCGGAGCTGTCCGCCCTCCAGGAGCCCCGATGGGTTAAGGTGAGCTCCGGTGACCTGCAGGTGGCACTTCCCATCAACGCCCATCGGTGTGCCCACGCCGGTTATTGGCTCCCGTTGTTTCTGTTTGGGCCGCTCTCCAGGAGGACTGGCCATCGTCCAGGCTGCAACAGACATTAAATATTTTGAATGTCGCCCCTGGCATTTACTGAGGTTTTCCTATGGAGTACTGGATAAACAAATTTTTCCAAAAAGATGAAAAATAAGCTTGAGGACTGGACGAAGAGTGCAGCCCCTGAGATGTTTTGCGAGGACGATTCTGTGCAACTGTGTCGAACTCAGTATTTCCCAACGTATCAGGCAAAACGAAAGGAGCGCAGCCCCTACTCGCTACTTTTTTCAGTTTTAAGGCTCAGTACCTACTTCCATCCCACCAAAGTGGTCTTCCAGAAAATGTCTTGGAAAATGGTACAGAGGTAGACTTCCTTTTTTAGAAGATGCATTGATTTGAGCTAGAGAGAGGGCACGCAGCGGGCAGAGGGAGAGAGATTCTCAAGCAGACTCCACACGGCGCGTAGAGCCCCACACGGGCTCGGTCCCGGGACCCTGAGATCACAACCTGAGCCAGAGTCAAGGGTCAGACGCAGAACCGATGGCAGCACCCAGGTACCCCCAAGAGATGGACTCTTCCTGAAACCCCGGTTCTGCTCCTTGTCCTTGAACAATTCCTCGAATTCCCAGACGCTCCTTTGCTTCGCCTCTAGGACGGGTTGAGCACCCGCCTCTGCAGGGTTGAGCACCCCAGAGGTCAGAGGTGTGGAGTATTGATCCCGGTGCCCCGCACGGTAGTCGTGAGGACCGGTTGGCTGCCAGCGTCCGCCCCGGGTCTGAAGCCTGCCCCTGAGGCGTCCTGCTCTCACGGAGAGCACAGGTGGGGACACACTGACCCAGGACAGCCACCACCACAGAAGACGGGACCAGGAGTGGGAAAGCAGGAACGGTGTGACAGCGTCGCGTAAAGCCGGTCCATTAGTTGAGGCCTCATGGACCCTTCTCCAACTTAAAAAAAAAAAAAATAGCTTTCTGGGGCACTTGGGTGGCTCAGTTGGGGAAGCATCCGACCTGTGGTTTCAGCTCAGGTCGTGATCTCGGGGTCGTGAGATGGAGCCCCACATGGGGCTCCGTGCTGGGCGTGGAGCCTGCTTGGGATTCTCTCCTCCCCCCGCCCTCCCCCTGCTTGTTTGCACATGCACGCTCCCTCCCTCTCCCCCTCCCTCTCCCTCTCTAAAATAAATAAATAAAATCTTTTAAAAAAATAACCATCTCGAAATAACTGACGAATGGTGGTGACCAGGGACAAGGGGGAAGAGGGAGGAGTATCTGATGGATATGGAGTTGCACTGCGGGAGGAGGGAAGAGGGCCCGCCTGCCAACGGGCGATGTGCCGCCTGCATATCAATGCACGTGTGCTGCGTACGCCCGGACCCTGGACACTTACACATGGCACATTTTGGCTTATGTGCCCTAGGTCACAACTTCTAAAAATTTAAATGAGTCTTGTCTTCCCTTTCCAAGGGCTAATGAGCTCCCCACCCACCCACTTTGCTCCGTACAGATCGCGTCGCCGGTCCGGGCGGCATCTCCCAGATACGCTGGCCCTTCCTCAGCTCAGCTGCCCCACATCTTGCTCCTTCTAGGATTTCTCTTCTCTCCCAGCCAAGCCTCCAGATGGTATTTCAGTAACTCAGCTAAACGTCTTCCGTCGCCGGCTCTTTTCCCCCCATCTCCCCCAGTTCACTTAAAAATAAATTGTCTTTTTTCGTGATTCCAGACAGAACATGAAGCTCTCTCTCTCTCTCTTGCGCTGCCAGTGAATTCTAAGTACACAATTATGCAGGAAATGTCTTTAGATTCACCAGCTTGAGAACTTTTCAACATTAAGCCCTGAATCAGATAACAGCTTTCATCTCAAGAACAGCTTTACACTGTACCTAAGTAAAAGCTTAACTTACAAAAAAAAAAAAAAATTGTTACCAGGGGTATAAAAATGTCAAGGTAATAAAATAAGTGAATGCGAAACCCTCCCAAATAAAACATGCCCCCCTCAAAAAAAATTAAGTATGAATATTTCTAAGGCAGCGGATGGGGTGTTGGTTTATGCTGCCCACCTCTGCATGTGCTGCTCAAAATAAATAGATAAATAAAAATAAAAAACTAAAAATTAAAATCTAAATGTCCCAGTACACTCCCCGCCTCCTCACCTACCTATTAATAAGATTTCACCATGTTGAACAAGCCAGCCACCTCGTTGGCTGTGGTTAAGACTTAATTGGATGGCTGTGTTCAATTTTGAGCATCATGTTTCCAGAAAGAAAAGGAAAAAAAAAGTGATAAATTGGGTGTAGTTCAAAGGAAAGCAAGACAAGGGATGAAAGCGCCTTGGAAAATAAGACCCAGTTGGGAATGTTAAGGTAATTCTGTGCATTTTCAGCTCCGCGAAAAGATGGCTGGCAGATAATGGAGGGCATTTGATGGGTCCATTCCGGCTCCATCTCCGAGGGATCGCCCACAGGAGGAAGGGGAGAAGGGAGCGGGTCTCCCTGAGCCCTCGCTCTGCAGCCCGCAGCACCGGCTCCGGCACCCAGTAGGTGCTCAGTTAAAGCCTCCCGTCGGAGGCCCCCCAGGGAAAAGCACTGTGATGGCGTTGCCCAACCTGCTGGGGCCGATGCTTACACATTTCTTTCCCAAGAAAGGTTTCAAGTGTTGGGTCCCATCCCCGGCAGGAATAATTTAGGAAAGGTAAAAATCCATTTCCTCATTCGGCCAGTCGTGGATTAAATACCCCGGGCTCCTGTCAACCCTGCTAACTCTCGGCCCTCCGTGGCTTGAGCCACAGTCACCAGGTCGCTCAGAAGTCTACGGCTCCCTGTGGCCCCCAAGGCAACGTTCCACATCTGGAGGTGCCCTGGCTCACGGGCTCGCCCAGATACGCCTCCGCCTCCCAACCCTCCGACTCAGGCGGACTACTTCTTTTTTTTAAGATTTTATTTATTTATTCATGAGAGATACAGAGAGAGGCAGAGACACAGCAGAAGGAGGAGCAGGCTCCATGCAGGGAGCCCGATACGGGACTCGATCCCGGGACCCCAGGGTTGTGCCCTGCGCCCAAGGCCATCCAAGTGCCCCTACTCAGACGGACTTGCCGCCACACCGTGACCTGCTCCCCCTCTCTCCAGCACGCAGGATCTCAGACAAATCCCGTCTGCACCTCAGGGCCACCGCTCGGTCTGTCTGCATCCCTGAGCTAGCTCGTGCATCCCTCTCCGGACCTTGTCCCAGCCTCTGCAAAGCGGGAACAGTCACCGTTCCTATGAGTCTTGAATACGGTCGCGCAGGTGAGTTCTCAGCACCAGGCCGGGCACATGGTCGTCCTCCCCCGCCGTCCTGTCTTTGAGGATGCTCTGGCCCCTTCCAGGATGTCCTCCTACCTGCTTTCACCGCTGTGCCAAGCTCTGCCCATTCACTGGGCCCCAACTCAAATCCCACCTTATTCACAAGCTTTCCCCCGAATGCCGTGGTCCGCAGGGATTCCACCGAAGTCCTGCGAGCATGGAGCACTCGCTCTCTGGACGGGCTCATGGACTCTTGACTACGTTCCCCCCTGAAACATCTGTCGTCCTCTCCTTAGCTTGTCCCCGGAGCCCGGCTCCCGGCACAATACAGAGTCCCAGCTCTCGAGGGGCAAGAGGAGAGGAAGTGTTTATACGTGTTTGCTGGCACTCCCACGGGCCAGCTCCTCCGCTCGGCGCTCTCATATGGCGTCTTCCTATTAATCAGGGAGCTAGCGGCAGGGCCTCTGAGCCGTGGCTGCACGTTAGAATCACCAGGAGACGATGCTGAATACGTGCACCCCGGGGTCCTAGCCCAAACAGAATTTCTGGTGGTGGAGCCTCAGTATTTTATATAAACTCTGCAAGGGGATGCTCGTGAGCACCCAAGGGTGAGACCCTTGGGCTTACAATTTTGTTTGGAAAATGCACACACACACACACACACACACACGCAAATGTGTCATCAGTGCAACCAAGCAGTCACCTACCGCGCACCCACCTATTTTTTCCCCTCACCCATTCACCTGACACAGGCCCTTCAGTGCCTTATATGTGCAAACATAATACCCCATCAGGTGCCAGAAAAAGACACAAAGGTAACTCAGAGATTCGGCCTCTCCAGGAGCTCGTATATTAGCAGAAGGAACAATCGCATATGCTCGTCTATGACGCGGCTAGGGAATGACGAATGCCTCCCCCCAAAGGAGGCCAGCTAGCTGGGGTCACGGTAGGCACCCCGGGAAACACTAGGATGGGGAGGAAGCGGTAGGGTAGTGGGTGCGAGGAACCGCCTGAGCAGAGGCCAGGAGGGGAGCGCCCCGGGCAAACCCGGGGACGTGGGGCTGGACAGCTGGCGTCATGGCCCGGCCTCCCCGTCTGCAAAGAGGCTGAGAACACGCTTTACTCCCTGCTACCAGCTTCCCCCCCACCAAACTCGGAGCTTACGCCTCTGGGGTTCTAACAGAGCAGGCTCAGAGCTGAAGCACCCTCTGCTGTCTTATCTTCCCAAGCTGGCGCCCCGTGGGAGGGCCTCTATCTCCCATTCGAACATCCCGGTGGCCTCATTCCCTGACCCGGGGAGCCATTCACACCTTGGCAAGCTCAGCAGGTGGAAAGACGTGCGGCCTCCCTGGGGCGCTGGCATTTTGAAAAGTCTCATCGGGTAGCCTGGGGAGGATGGGTGCTGGCAGGGCTGGGAGGGGTGCGCCAGGGGCCCCGGGAGTTGGTGCCGTCTCTACCAGTGAGGCACTTTCCCGCTGGCCCGGGTCATAACGGACGTGAGCAGGTTGCACTCTGGTCCCAGGCTCTGCTCATTCCCGGGGCCACCTCCTGCCAGCTTCCCTGTCAGCGGCTCTCATTTTCCCATCCTTAAAGTGCACGGTAGAGGGAGCACCTGGGGGGCTCATGGTTGAGCATCTGCCTCCAGCTCAGGCCGTGACCCCGGGGTCCTTGGATCAAGTCCTACATCGGGCTCCATGCAGGGAGCCTGCTTCTCCCTCTGCCTGTGTCTCTGCCTCTCTGTGTCTCTCATGAGTAAAAAAATAAAATATTAAAAAAAATAAAGTGGATGGTATGAATTAGACAATAATAATAATTCACCATCTTGTACTAGAAATGGTATCACCTATTGAGGATCTGCAGACAAGCATTACCTCATTTAATTCTAAGAACAATCATATGAGAAAAGGAGTGGTTTTATATCCATTTTACAGATGAGGAAACTGAGGCCAGAGAGGCTAGATCTAGAGCCCCAGAGAGGTAAATGGAACCCGTAGTAAAGCAGGGCTCTCAAACCATAGGCTGGGGAAACCATTTGGAGGGGTGTGCCCAGCACACTTTCATAACAGACAGGAAAGAAATGGAAAAGGATTGGATTAGAAAAATAAGGGTGTGGGGCGCTTGGGGGCTCAGTCCGTGAAGCCCCCAACTCTTGGTTTCAGCTCGGGTCATGATCTCGGGGTCGTGGGATCGAGTCCCGCGTCAGGTGCCACACTAGGCGAGGGGTCTGCTTGAGATCCTCCCCCTCTCCCCTCCCCCCACTCACATGTGCTCTCTCTAAAAAAAGAGAGAGAGAGAGAGAGAAGGAAAATAAGGGTGAGACTCGCACAATAAGGGTAAGTGTTGTTCCGTGAGCTCAGTCTCAGGTATACCCCCGCCCCCGCCCCGCGCACACACATGTTGTGCATAGAGCGTCTTCCACTTACCTACGTGCTCGGGGCCGCGGCCAAAGATGTCTCTCCCTCTGGGAGCTGGGCTCAAAAGCAATGGGCAAGTGCTGCCGCAGAGCACTGAGCGTAGCTCCCCCCGGCTGGTGTCCACGGATCCGCTTCCCCTGCCCTTTAGCACCAACTGTTCGTGAGGCCGAAACTTCCGGGGTGCACGTGGCTGTCCACATCCGTATTCCAGTGCAGAGAGCGTCCGTGTGGGCAACTCCTGAGGAGCAGGTCGAGGGCGCGACCCCCTAGACCTGGGGCAGCCCCTCGCCCCGCTGCAGCCCAGCGGCCCCGGGCGGAGGGTCTCGGGGGGCCCCGCGTCTGGCGGGGAAGCTGTGGCACAGGGGTGGAGCTGCTGGAATCCTGCAGGTCCCCCGGGATTCCCGATCCAGCTGGAGAACAGAAATCGCCATCTGGTAAGTCACGAGACGGGCTTGGTTCTTGCCAGACGCGCCCCATCAGGATGGAAGCCACAGACCGTCTTCAACACATACACAGGTCACGCTGCCAAAAGTTCCTTTGTGCCTCGGATGTTTGGCGTTTGGAACACATCGCCCCGTGGAAACAAGGATATAAATGGAGGTGAGGCGTCCGTGGTTTAAGGCTCCGAGGGAGCATGACACACTGTTGGGCGCCGTGAACTGGGCAAGGACTGGCGAGAGCACGCTGCTGGCTGTGGGACGCGCGCAAGCTCCCTAGGCTTTGAGTCTCCGTTCCTCGTTTCACAACGGGGCACTAAAAATGCCCGTTTTGTGACTGTGCTGGGGTCCCTGGGGCTGCTCTTGTACCACATTGTGGTCACAGAGGACGCCCGTGACCTCGCCAATCGCACATAGCGCTCAGAGCCTCCGTTTCCATCCCTGTAAAAGCCGGAGACTATTTACCCCACAAGGGTGCCCCCCAGGTTGATGACATCCCGGGCACACAGCACCGGGCCCCGAGCTGACACACGGTGCGTGTTTCATAAACGGGGTCTCTGCGGCCTCGGGGACGCCTGGCTCTATCTGCCTGCACTCTCCTTTTTTTTTAATTTTATTTATTTATTCATGAGAGACACAGAGAGAGGCAGAGACACAGGCAGAGGGAGAAGCAGGCTCCATGCGGGGAGCCCGATGTGGGACTTGATCCCGGGTCTCCAGGATCACGCCCTGGACCAAAGGCAGGTGCTAAACCGCTGAGCCACCCAGGGACCCCCCTGCCTGCACTTTCTGAGTTGACTGGAGCAGCCCTTACCAATACCCGTATGTGGCAGGAAAATTAAAATTAACAAGTGTTCAGCAGCTGCCTCTCCGGGGTCCAGCCCCTTTGCTTGGTTCCACGCGGCGTAAACAGGAGGTAAATGCTGAGATCCCTCATGCTCCGAGTGCGGCGCGGAAACCCCGCTAATTCTGCGTTCTAATGGGACGGGGGAGCACCCTGACGGCGCCAGAGGCCAGAGAAAGAGAGCGCTGGGGCCTGTCTCGGGCCGACGGTGTCGCTCACGGGTCCAGCTGAACTGCATCCCTGCCCGTGAGATGCTGACGGACGGGAGACCACGATACGATGATGACGTTTGACCTTCACCCACCGTGAATGGTCCCCGGGGCAACCCTCAGGCCCGATGCTCTGCAGAGCCACCGTCCGCAGGCCGGCCCTGAACGTGGCGAAGGAGGGGGAGACGCGGCCACGATAATAAAGTTCCCTGTAAGGTCTCAAGTTTCACACAATCTTTACAATACTCAAGATGATCTCTCTGGGGAAGGTGAAAAGAATTATAATTACATCTGTGAAAAAGGCTTGGGAAAGAAAAAAAAAATCCTGCCATATGGTGTGTGGAAAATGTTTTGGAACTGAATAAATAACACGGTGGGTGTCCCCCCCCCATTTTTGTTTATACACCCACGTTATGCAGGCTGACTAGTGAACATGGATCAGTTTTTCTTTTGCAATAGAAATGCAGCGGGTAATTTAATTTTATGGCCATTAATAATACGGGCCTCTCTCCGCAAGCAAAGACATTTACAAACTTATAATCAGATTTTGTGATTTGGTGTAAACCAATCACCCACAAGAGGCAAGGAGGTGTTCCCATCCAGCCTTCGCTCTGCACCAGCACTGCCTGAAATGCAGAAAGGGCACACGGTGGGTGGAAGGTTCCGGTTCCCACAGGGGAGCCGGGGGAGGGGCACTGGTTTCGATGCACACGTCGCCCTCCAGCAAGGAAGTTTTAAAAGCCATGAGACGCGCATCCATAGGTATGTACGGCCCGAACGTGTCCCAGGCTCTGTCTAGGGGCCGCTTACCGCCTGTGCCATGACTACGCCCTACGCCCGTTTATCAGAGGGAGCCGAGATCCGGGAAGTGAAGGCACCTGCCCGCGTTTGCACGGCTAACCCGCAGCCGGGCTCAGCTCCACCGCCTACCCGTCTGGCCCCCAGCTCCCTCCCTCAACCCCACCCCTCTGTCGGGAACCCACCCTCCATGGGGGATCCGCTCGGACAGATTGACACGCAAGCGTTTCCACCGCAAGACCCCCGGCAGGCACCCCAGGAGAGGTAGCAAATGGTTAAAGTTCACACAGAGGGTTTTTTTCAAAAAGCATTTCCAGTGGCTAAGAGTTATTAATTTCCTGGTGTACCCGCTGCTTTCAGAGGGTGTTAAGCGTGACCCTCACAGCAGCCCCGGACCGAGGCGCTACCGTTCAGTCTGGCCTACAGGCGAGGAGCCAAGGTGCAGAGAAGTCAAGCGGGCGAACCTGCTGACCGAGGCGGGAGGTAGAGGCACGGGGTTTCGCAGCTGCCCCGTCTGTTGGACTCCAGAGAGCCCTCACCCTCTTACCATCTCGGCCTGTCGCTGCAGATGAGCGCCTGGCCCTGGGGCGCAACGTGGCCAGCGTGCAGAGAACGGTCAGGAGGTCTCGGGATCGGGGAAACCCTCCGCGGTTGTCAAGAAGCCCAGGCTGGTCGGCTTGGAGGGATCACGTCGAGTAGAGCCACGGGCTTGACCAGAGCTGCTGAGCACCCGCCACGTACGTGGTTCTGTCCCCGGGGAAACAGACAGGGACAGGACGCAGCGATTGTCCTGGACCACGTCTGACGTTAAATAGCCCGTAGATTGCTACGTGCCGCGAGGGTGCAGACCTTAGACACCCAACAGGGGCTCAATAAATGTCATAGTTGGCTCTTGCAGCGAATAATTATCGACAGCCTTACTGTGTGCCAGACACCATTACGGGTGCTGGGAGGGAGCAGCCGCGGAAGCCATGAAAATACCTGCTCTCCTGAAGGACACATCTTGGTAAGAATAAAGTAGACTATCAGGAAGATAGGGAGCGACGGGGTGGCGAAGGAGTCACGATTTTAAACAGGATCATCAAGATGGAACTCACGGAAAAAAAAAAAAACGGAATAAACAGCAAAACTTGAAAGACGGTTTCAAAAAAAAAAAAAAATAGGGCTTCTTCGTAGACAAAGGTAAACCAGCCATCGTGAGCTTTGGGGGTCAGGAGATAGGACCTGGCTAAAATCAAGATCATCTGGATTTTCAAGACGGCCAACCTTGGGTCCCTGAGTATTCGGGGCACGTGGATCCCGGGAGAAGGTGGCCTGTCGCCGGCCCCCCCTTGTCAGGCTCGGCAGATGTGCCCTGCATTCCCTGTTTGTGCGGGTCTGAATACGGATCCCATCCCTCATCTGGTCTCCAGAGCGCGATGCTGCGGGACGTGACAGGGGACAAGGAGACCGAAGGGGGCCCTTCCCTGGCATTACTGGGCCCTCCCTGATGGTGAGCCCAGGTCTCGTCCTGAGGAAAAAGACAAAGCCTTTCCGTAGGGTCAGTGCCAAGCCAGACTGAGGCGGTGCCCGGTGCCCGGTGCCCGGTGCCCGTGGCGGTGGCACAGCCCCTTATCTCTCCTATACATCTGGCCACCGTCTGCCCGGCATCTTATCTTATCTCGTCTATTTCTGCTTATCCCATTACCTTATCCTCTCATTTCCCCAAATGCACATTCATTCCTCCTAAGGAGACTTTGTCTATCATCCGCGAGCAAAGACTTTCGCTCAAGAGGTTCCTTCTGCCAGGAGCACGCGTACCCGCGCTTACCTCGCAAAATAACCCGCTCCATCATCTTTGAGGAGTCGTGGCTGTTAACTAGACTTCATGTGCCCACCACTGCGCGACCTAGACAAATACTGTGTCCTCATGCTGGACTCCGGAAGCGGATATAATGTCATGTGTCAATTGTACCTCAATTAAAAGATAATTTTTATTTTTAAAGACTCATCCCAGCCTTCTAGTCCGGGAAGTCTACCTGGCGTGCCAGCCCTCCAAGGCAGGGCGGTGTACTCTTAGATTCATTTATTTCTTTTATAAATCTACCTTGAATATGATCCAGATTCCGAGGGTTCCCTGTTTATCTGCGGGTCTCACAGCCCCCGGGGGCCCACCGTGAACTCACGCACGCAGGGAGCCTGTTTCCTTCAGCTCAGCGAGCGTATAGACGGCAGAGCATTAGCAGGTGCATCGGATAGCTGAGAACCTGGCCTAACTTGAGGAAAGAGCGTGGCCCTTACCATCACTCCATCACCGTCCTCCTGGCTCCCAGCACGGGGGCCGTGCGCTCTTCTGACATGAGCTGGCTCGGAGATCCCCGGCACGAGCTCCGGCCTGCTCTGCTCCACTCCCCATTTGCCGAAATCCAAACGGCAGAAAGACATGGGGTGGGATGGGGCCACACCTGGCCACAAAACTCCGGCATGGCACCGGTGTCGTGGCTCCACGTGTGCAGGACCCGCATCTCAGGCAGATGGCTGTGGGCCTTCGACAGCTCTCAGAGATGCTGTTTGGCCCTCACATGGTGAAAATAATTGTTAAAATCCACTGCCTGTACTTAAAAACTGGGAGTGTTCACATATGATGGCAGATTTCTATTTTCTCTCGAAAAATCAGAAGATCTAGCAACACTTGGCCTGAATCCCCACCCATATGTTTCCAGTCTGGTCCTGCAGGCATTTGAGTCTATAACCCGACATAAATAAGCACACATTTTATCGTCATTATTTCCTAGTCATGCACTTAGAGAGCGAGTGGTTGGTTCGAATGGCCAAACCTGTTTTTTTTTTTCCTGGAGAATTCCTCTGAGTCATTGATTTTGCAGCCCCTTGCGCACTTGTGAGGACAGGAAATTCGGAGAGCAGAGAAGTTTCCAGAAGGAGCTTTCCGACTTCTTCCAGGCTTCCTTCTGAAAACCTCCGACACGTGGCAATTGCCCTGACATTTCTCTGGGAAAGCTCTTCCCTTCCTTTCTCTTGGGGAGATCGTTCCGGATCAAGGAATATTCACATCTCTCTCAAAGTGGGGGAACTTAGGCCAGATCTTGGGGTTCTGAGCTCAGCTCTCCCTCTGTCCTCCTAGGACCGGTTGGGCAAGTCCATTACCCTCCAGGCCACAGCTGGGAAAATGAGGCCACCGTAAAGGGCACGGATTTTATTAGAGGCGGGACAGAGCTGTGGAGGGTTTAAGCACACCAGGGACATTAGCAGGTTAGGTTTGAAATGATCCCTCTAGAGGCTGCAAGAGGCTGCACGGGGGAGAGATTTTGCGGGTGGAGGGTTGGCAGGAATAGGGGGGGACAGACCAGTTTGGATGCAGCTGAAGTCGCCCTGCAAGAGACGGTGGTGGTGCATCAGGTCCCAGCGGAGCCCGCAGTCCCGGGTGGGCCTTACTGGCTGCAATCAAGGGAGGAGTGGGCCAGGACGCGTTCCACCCGGAGGCTCCAGGATGGAGTCCATCTCCTTCCCCTTCCCAGCGTCTAGAGGCTCCCGGCACCCCCTGGCCCGTGGCCCCTTCCTCCATCTGCAGAGCTAGCGCCGCGGCATCTTTGTGTCTCCCAGACGCCGACCCTCTTGTAGGAACCCTTGTGTTGACGTGGAGCCGGCCTAGAAAATCTCGAGTGTTCTTTCCATTTTGTCCCCTGGTGGCAGATAATCCTCTTTAAAATGGGAGGAGCATTCAAGCAAGCCGACCGGGGAAAGAGAAATTGTGCGTGTGTCTGTGTGTGTACACACCCAGCTACCTGCGTACCGCGTGTACCTGTATTACATGTATGGCCTGAACCCCCGCCCATGGCCTGAATATGTGTACATGTGTGCAGCTGAAGGCTTGAAGTACTATATGGACATCCATACGTACCCGCATGTATGATCGCACGCACGCACGTATGTTTCCGTGTATGCACTCACGAGTGTGTGCGTGTGGGCGAATGCTTGGGTTTGCATTCTGATTACCCGCGTGCTCCTGGAGGAGCCGCTCGTCCTCCCCGGAGCCTGAGCCTTCCAGCTCCCCAAGTGGCGCCCCCAGCGTCACTCCCCCTGTTCACGGGGTTCTCTACGGGCCAGTGGGATCCCGCACACACAGCCTCGCAAACAGCAAAGGACCAGATGAAGCTAAGAATTAATTAGTGGCGAATTAGCTCAGAACTTGAATTTTAAATCAGCCGCGCTGTCGTGGCGCCCACTCGCAGGAAGAGTCGGTCCACGCAGGTTTAGCGTCGCTGCCGCCGGGGCGGCTACAGGGAGGGCCATGAAATCAAGGAGGCCTGGTGGGCCAAGCGGATTATTTGATTCGATAAAGACGGCGATCCAGCGTGTTCTGGGCGCCACCGAGCTGGCTGTCGTCTCGTTCGCCGGTGCCAAGTGAGCACCCGCTCTGGGCCGGGAACCGTGCTAAGTGCCGCACGGGGGATCACGGCCCATGTCATCCTCACATCAGCCGCCTGGGGTTGCCCCGCTGTGTCTCCGCTTCACAGAGGACACCAAACCCTAGAGAGGTTCAGCCGCTTGCCCAAGATAACATCGCTGGTACATAACAGAGCAGGGAAGGGCCTGAGTTTGCAGCCCTCGCCCCCAATCCCTCTGCAGTGCCCCTCGTCCAGGCAGCCTCGTCTTAGATATGACCGCGAGATGCCAGGTATTTCCAAGCTAGTGACCAATGTGATGAATATGATACAGGTTTTCAGGGGCAGGTCCTATTGCAATCATTTTTAATGAATAAAAATAAGCTTTAGGCTTTAAAATAATACTTATGAGGGGCATCTCAGTGAGTTGACTCTTGATTTTGGCATCAGGTAGGACTGAGCCCCGTCCCGCCAGGCCCTGCCCTGGGCCTAGAGTCCGCTCGCCCCGCCTCCCTCTGCTCTTCCATTCTCTCTCTCTCAAATAAATAAAATATTTTTGAAAATAATACTTAACTATTAATAACAAGTAAGAACGCTCTCATTTCCATTATTTAATGGGATCTCCAGCGAAGGATTTTACCCCCATTTCATAGCTGCCGGAACCGAGGCTTGAGGGTTGAATGGCTCACCCAAGGCCGCACAACCTGTGGACAGATTCTGGATCCCAAGAGCAGGTCTTCTGGACCCAAGTCGATTCCAGCTTCATAATCAACAGTAAGGTTCCCTACGGGAATCTCCTTGGTCCACACTAAGGAAGCTGAGGTCCAGGCTGGAAGCGACTGATCCAGACGCACGCAGTGGCTATGGGGGGAGACACGGGCATCAGCAGACGGGTGCTCAGATCCTGACCTTCCCCTCTCCTTGCCCTTGTCCTTGTGAACCACTCTGACGTCACTCTGCTAGAGGCCGCGGTTCACTCCTCTGTCAAACGGGGATAATGATACTGTCCGGGGATTTTTGTGAGCGTTCAATTCATGTAGTCAACGGTGGCTCTTAGGGACACAACTGAAACAAGTCCAGCCCGGTGTGTGTCCCAGCAAGACGTCTACACAAGTCCCCTCGTGATCCGGGGTCGTATCTGCAGACGTAATGACTTGGTACAACACCCGCGGTGTTCCCGAGGTCCAAGCACTGCGATTTCGGAAATAGACTAAACCTACTCTCCGTGTTCTCTTTAGAGCCTCGGTCATCATGGCTAATTCCTTCTTATTCCAACAGGTAGGGCAAGTGTCACCATTTGCAAATGCACGTCAAATGGTACGAGCGTCCAAGGGAGGGTGGATTTTATAGCTACACGTTCTCTTCTTGAGGCAAAAGTCCTATTTTGGACATTTCCCGGGCTGAAGGAAATTGGCTACATTTTGTGGGTCCATGATACAGAGAAATGTCCATGTCTTTTTTCATAAAGTTTTCAGGAAAAAGAAAAAAAAAAGAACACCTCGTGTTTGAATGTTTTATTATCCATATTAAGCTCTTTAAACTGCCTGGCAGTTCTTGTTTCATTTAAGAAATCTTAAATTTGAGACATAAACTTCCTGACAGTGTGGGTCCCTTTAAAGGTGATCTATGGCCTGACAGCAGAGAAATAAGGCCAGCCGGGCGTTCTCAGCGCAGGATGGGGAAGTCATGGTCAGGTTGGAAGAATCAATTAGAGTGGGAACGAGGCTGTGTAAATTCCAGGACTCAAATGGCAAACCAGGGGGACGGGGCTGAATTGAAAGCCTGGCCTGACGTGGTTGTAGTTTATCCCCTGATTGGCAAGACAACCCCAGGTGAGGCATCACATTGGGTTAAAGAAAAAAAAAAAAAGCAGTTTTCTTCCTGTTTAAAACAATACACAGGGAGGGGGAAAAATGGATCCGAGGAAGAGTAACAATAAATTTGAGGATTTATGTGGGTATTTGAGAAAAGACAGAGGCCTGGGGGCACGTATTCGAAGCCAGGATTCTGGCCAGGGAGACGCAGCGTCTGTGCCTGTATTTACAGCAGGTGCACGACGGCGCGGCAGCGGCGACCCGGCCCGGCCTGTGCCCTCCGCTGCGGGCCTGTGCTCCCGTGCTACGTCCGCCCCAGATCTGATGTTTAGAAGCAAACCACAGCTTCGGAATATGCAAATACCTACCTGAGGGGTGTCCCCGGATCCCCGCTGGTCTGACCCGGGGGGGGGGGCGATCACAGGCAGGGGAGAGGCTCTGCAAGCCCCCACACTCTGATCCCGGCTCAGAACCTTCCCAGCGGGGCAATGAGTAAACCTCAGTGGGACTCAGTTTTGCCACCTGTAACATGGGTGTGTGTCCAGGGGCAGGCTGGGCTTCATTCGTAGGATTAAAGTCTATCTGCCCCGCAAGGCATTCGGCAGCCTTTCTAGTTCATAGTAAGCAGCTCATAGCCGAGGGGTATTAGGATCGCATTGGTATTATTCAATATAGGAAAGAACTGGCGGCTTTGAGGTGAAGGGAAGAGAAGGAAACGGTTTTGTGTCCAAACCCGACCCCTTCCTGGCCATGCCCGTCGTTCCTTCCATCCACACTACGCCCCCAGGGCTAACGCCACCTGTCTCCGACTTACGTAGCTCCCACCCCACCTGCGGTCAGGACCACAGCGAACCAGAAGGACACGTGGGAGCAGCAGCGGGACAGCGGGATTTGAACCTGTGGCTGCTGCTCAGTGACACGCGTCCTGAGATGATGGCGCCTGGTCGAGGGGTCGCTTGGTTGCATGGTCATCGCCCCCGGAGCCCACTCAGGCCCTCCCCGCCACGGCGACACGCCTCGAATGGTTCCAAGCTCGCCCTCCCTCGGTGAACTGTCCATTCTGTGCTTTCAATAAAAGAGGAAACGGGGGGGATTCCTGGGCGACTCCATGGTTTGGCACCTGCTTTTGGCCCAGGGCGTGATCCTGGAGACCCGGGATTGAGTCCCGCGTCGGGCTCCCGGCATGGAGCCTGCTTCTCCTTCTCCCTCTGCCTGTGTCTCTGCCTCTCTTTCTCTCTATCATGAATAAATAAATAAAATCTTAAAAAAAAAAAAAGAGGAAACGGGGAAAGGAGGCCACAAGGCAGGTGCCTCGGAACAGGGGCGGGGTGAACCGAGGAGCGATGACGCGCACGCACGCCTGTGACCTCCAGCCCCGGGGCGGACAGCAGTCACCAAGGTTCACTGAGCCCACAGAGAGCTTCGGGATCCTTCTCAACCCAGACCCCGGTCCCCGCCGCCGTGGGGTGCAGGCCTCCGCTCAGACTCACCAACACCAGACACACGGGCCGCTCGCCTGAACTCTGGAGTCGGGGCCCAGGGCACCACTCACGCGAGCGTCCACTTCGCCGGACAGCGGTGATTTTCGGTCAGAGGACGCCTGCCGAAGAGCAGAAATGCAATCGTCAGGAGCTACTATTATTGCTAACAACTTGCTTCCCTGTATTTGACGTTCTCTGTCCAAGCCCCGTCCTTCCTCCTTCCAAACAATTGAACAAAAGAGCAAAAAACCATTCCGCGTCGTGCAGAAGAGGCGTGGGCGCCGGAGACAGGCAGCCCTGGGACTGTTAGCTGCGCGGCGGCAGCCAGGTGGTCCCCACCCTCGCGGACTCGGTTTCCTCGTTGACAAAAGGAGGGAAGCCTTGTAGGACCCGTGGGAGGATTAAAGGGGACGAGATACGTAATGCACTTGGCCCTTGGTGGGCGCCTTTCAAATATTCGTTGGAAAAGAATGAATATGGAGCATAATAGGATCAACTCGAACCCATTGGAAACATTACAGAAGAAACATTTTCCTGGGAAGGTTAAAATGAAATCAAATGTCTGAGGTGGATTAAGCTTTCTCTCTCTCTCTCCTCATGTCAGACGTGTTTCCACAGGATTTCATCTGCATAATGGAATTTGCTGATTTTGAATAGATGCTGCAATATGCGCAGGAGCGTCTTCCAGAGGATAAAGGACTGAAGGTTATTCGCGTGTCATTTGTGAGGCGTCTCCCCTGATTTCTCAGCGTCTTAGCTCTCCCTCAGCATCCCGCATCCCGGCCGCCCGCACCGGCCCCTCCTCCTCTGTGACCTGGAGGCTCTGGGAGCTACTGGGGATGCTCTGCATCCTGCACCCAGTCTTAGCGATTCCCAGTGCCCGTCCATCCATTAAAGGCACTGAAAAGTCCTGCAGTGGTAAAAATCCACGTATTTAACCCCGGATTGCTCCATTACATGTAACCACAGAAAACTTTTTTCAGGTTAACCCCTTCCCCGCATCTCACACAATCACTATTTGAAAAATGGGACCATGCCGAATTCTCCGAATTAACCAAGGTGGGAGGAATTACAATCGATGACCGCCGGACACCGTCAGACACCGCGGACAGAGGACACAAAGAGCAGCCAGCCCAAGGCTGCGTCGGCTCCCGTGGTGGGCGCGTTGTGTTCCTGACCCCCGACACGTGCGAAGGCGGCCTTAGGTTAGGACGGCGTCATCCTGGGATCCTGGGCCCGGGGGGAGTCTGAGCCCAACGACTGGGGGCCCGACCAGCAGAGACTTGGAGACACGCGGAGCAGACACCGCAAGACAAACATGTGGAAACACGGCGGATAGAGAGGGACGTGGCCGGAAGGCGAGCAGCACCGGGATGCCAGGCCCGCCGGCAGCGGGCAGGGACCAGGAGGACCTTCCCGAGGCCCCGCAGGCGCCCGGGCTCCCCGCCAACCCGCTTGCGGACTCTGAGAGGACGGGCTGTTGGTGTGAGCCCCCGCGGGGCCGAGGCGATGGCGGCCCACCTGCCACCTGCTTTTCCTCCTGCATAACTGTTGCTCCTTTCCGTCCCCTCTCCTGCCATTAAATGCCGGGGTGCCCCCCCGCCCCGTGGACGGCCTCGGCCCTTTATTAACCCCGCTGTAGCCCCGTCCCTACAGAATGGTCGGAGGGGGCCTCACTTCAGGCCCTTGCACGTGCTCATGGGTTCCCCTTTGCCCTGATGGGCTCGGCCTGCCCATCCCACCGTAAAGGCCCACCTTTCCTTTCGAAGACATGCTCTGCGTCCCGCCCAGCACCCCGCGTCTCCGGAATAGGCAGTCCCGTCCCCCCAGCTGCGAGCTGTGAAGCCCAGGAGTCGCCCCCGAGCCCCCTCCTTTCCTCACGGCCCCGCACCATGCCACGAGCACATCCCGCCAGGCGGGCTCCTTTAAAGCACGTCCCTCCCCAGCGGCATCGCTGGCCTCACCGCCACCGTCTCTCCCTCCGTCGGGGCTGGCTGCCGTCATGCCGCGGGGGGCCACCCTGGTCTCCCCACTGCTGCTCTCGGCTTGCCCTGGCTCCTCTCCCCACGGGAGCCCGAGTCACCACGCACACGCATGAATCTCACCGTGCCCTTCCCACGCTGGGGACCCTCCTCCCACGGCCCCACATGCACGTGTACAATGAAGTCCCGAGTCCTCACTATGGCCCCAGGTGCGGTCCCGGGTGTCCCCCGACCTCGTTTGCTCCCTGGCCTCCGGGGGAGGCCTGCACCCTGGGGACTTCAGTCGCCGTGGCCTCGGCCTGGGCAGGCTCCTTCCTGGCCCCACATGCACATTCCCTTGCTTCAATCGAGAGTCACCTTGTCATCAAGCCCCGGCCGTCTACTCGGGGCCCCGCTCCCCATCGGGAGTCATGGGGTGTGTGTGTGCAGGCGGGGGTCCCCTCCTTGCCCGGGTCCCCTGTGCCGGGAGAGCGCCCGGCACCGAACAGGTGCTCAAAACTTTGTGGGATTAATTAATTAATCATTCAATCTCTCCAGAGCCAGGGGCCACACGGGAAAAAATAACATGATTCTAGTACCCTAAAAAAAAAAAAAAAAACACCAAAAAAAGGCCTCACCAAAAGCCGAAAACCAAGCAGCCCGTGACAAAGCTTTTCCGGCAAACAGAAAGGAAGTCCTCTTGCACCGCCGGAGCCGCTGCTCGGTTTGTGGAATCAGCAGGCTCTAAAGTCACCCCCACCCCACCCCTAAATCATTTGAACCTTCTTTGCCATGTTTTTCATCCATAAAACGTGGATAAAGTTTTTCAAAGACCCGAGAGCCACGTTTCTAAATGGATGTACGAGTAGCACGCGCTGTGCAAAATCCTTTAAAGTCCTTATTTCCCTTGGTCCTTCAAAGCAGGTTTCCACGCGACGGCCCTACAACAACCTTGTAACGGTGACAATTAATCTTAATTGAGAGCTCGCCGCCAGCCAGGGATGGCTCAGACGTCCTCTCGTGTAAACCTCTGATAACCCTGGGAGGAAGATGCCATCCCGAGCCCCAGTTGTCAGATGGGGAAACTGAGGCTTCTGGCTGCGGAGTGGGAGGCAGGGATTCCAACGCAGACAATGTGATTTCGCAGCCTATTCTGGACCCAGAGGCTGCCCTGCGTGACCCTGACGGCGCGGCAAGTGTCACCTAATCCGACTGGACGTCATTACTTCCGTTTTGTGGAGCAGCCAACGTCAGGTTCACGGAAGGGAAAGGGGTCACCCAAGGTCATGGTGCAAAAGCCAGCCTTCACCTCAGTTTCCAGAACCTGTTCCAAGGAAGACTTTTTAGTTCAAAAGGTGCCCAACAATGGGATAGCAGCCACGTGATGGGCTTAGCGTGCAGTGGGCGCCCGATGGGGACGAGGGTTGTGCACTCACCAGAGATGAGGCCCAGGGAAGGGACTGACCCGCCCGAGGCCACGCAGCGACTCTGGAACTCGCCTCCCGAGCCTACCGTGCTGTGCACTACATCCCCCAAGGCCTCCGTATACGCTGCGAGCCACCAAGGCACCCGCACTCGACGCCCAAGGCCACTACAAACTGCGGCGTGCGTGTTTATGTGCATCTATGAAGGCAGTGAGGGGAATGGAGGGTGTTTTTTTTTTTTTTTTTGCGGCTTGAATTTTTTTTTTTTTTTTTTGTAATTATTTGGTGGCTATTTTGGTAACATCTTTTGGAGATTAAGTCCAATTAGGAAACAGATGGCACTGAAATATTGTCAAACATATCGGATCAGCAGCAAATCACTGACTTAATTATGTAAATAATTAAAATGTATATTTACACCTGATCGTCCAAACGAGGGTGAAAACACTGATTTCAGGGTTGGTTATGAGCGCTGGCACGGAGTCCAGTCGAACGTAAGTCACGTTCAAGTTACTGCGCCAGTGCCTCTCCGGTATCTCGCCCTCGGAGGACATCTGGGAGGCGGAACCACGAACCCAATGACACGAAAAATACGTCCTCTGAGCATCCCAGGACTGGGCGGCCCGGCTTGGAAGGAGCCTCCGTTAGGGAGAGCGTGAGCCTTCGTTGCTTCGGCTCTCACCCTGCCTCTCTTCTTCCAAGGGCGTTTGAAGACGCCCCCACCACCCCCCACAGACTCACAGGCCCTCTCCCAAGCCCAGCGTTACCGAAAGAGCGACTTATTATGTCTTAATAGTTAGGAGAACAGGTTTTGAGAAAGGCCCTGTGTTCGAGCCTTGCCTTTGCCACCTGGCTCAGTTTTACAATCTGTAAAATGGGGATCACGATAACTCAAAAATGCATGCTATGCTTCCTCCTATGAGCCCGCGTTGTGCCACGCACTGTACATCTGTGACACGACTGGCCGCTCACAACTGTAGAGTTCAGAGAACGTAAGCACCGCAACAGCCCACGTGGACGTGCCTGTGTGTGATGCGAAACGTGATGCAACCGTGACTTCTATGCAAGATAAGCTCATTTCTCTTCCGTGCATGTAGACAACCCAGAGCATTCTCAGCGGCGCCCTGTTCATCGGGTCCAGCTCTACGTGTTCCCCCAACACCTTCGACACACGGTTGTCACCTCACGGTCCAAGGGGGCTACTTCAGCCCCAGCCTTGGAGTTCACATTCTAAACTCTAGGAAGAAGCAAACGGAAGGAGAATGCAACGCCCGCTGCTCCCTTTGAGGACAAGCCTCAGAAGGTGGGTACAGGGCTTCAGCTCAATTCCTCTAGGCTGAGTTGGGCCACAAGGCCACACCTAACTTCCAAGGACGTTGGGAAATGCAGTCTTTGTTCCGAGGAAGAACGTGTCCAACCATGGGAGATGGCCCCCAATCATCTTCACCGCCTGCCATTTATGGCTTGTGCAATCCCCTCCCACGCTCCATCAGGTCTGTCCACGTGACAATATAATTTAATGTAATAAAATTAAATACAGTACAGTACACTGTGACATAATATGATGCCAGGTGGCTTCCAAGACCAAAGCATAAAAGGCAGCTCCTGCTTTGGTCGCTTAGATGACTTACTTTAGGGAAAGCCCACAATCATGCCACGAAGACACTCGGGCCGCCCTGCAGACACGTCCTGGCGTAGAGGAGCCACATGACCCAGGCAGCCTGCAGGCCTGCAGCTCCCATGGTTATGGGCGACCCTGAGCCAGAAATACCAGCCAGGCTGCTCCCAAATTCCTGATGCACAGAAACCACAAGAGCTAATTAGTAATCGTCGATGTTTTAGGGCACTAAGTCGTGGGGTGATTCGTTGCACAGGGATAGATAAAATCCAGCAGCCAGCACTTGGGAGTTCTATTGGAGAGGAGGAAGGAGCGAGCAGACGACAGGAGACAATGAACCACCTCGGCCCCGTTGCGCGCACGCCGAACTGTAATCAAACCCACGTCAGCTGAGTTTCTACCCAGCGCTGGGTACCTAGTGCCGTTCTCTGGGCTCCTGTGGATGCAGCAAAGGATTTTATCTCAAATTACCGGTTGCCTTTTCCCGTTCTCTGGAATCTTCGTGAACGGGACTATTTTTCTCCCTTCCCTGTCTGGGAAGTGGAAGTCTGTGTCTTTTCTCCCTTCCTTGCTCCCTTCCTCCCTCCTTCCATCTCTTGCTGACTCCCCTGACTCCGCCGAGCCTGACATCTCATCCCAACATTTGACTGAGGGAGGGTATTTTACGAGCTCACGCGAGGGGCCGTCAGGAGTCTGTCCCCCACAGGCTGTTGACCAGAGACTGAGCTGGGCTGGCCTTTCTGCTGGGCTGTCCTCCCCCGGGGACACCTTACAGCCGGGGAACGTAGGCCGTCAGGGCCAGCACGTGAGAGAGTGAGAGGAAGGCAGCCGAGTGCACAGGCCAAAGTGTTTTGTGACCGGATCCCAGGAGGACGGTCCTAATCATTTTTGTTGTGTTCTCTTCGTGCAAAGCAAATGACCAGGGCAGTGCATGCTTGGGGGGGGGGGGAGGGGGGAATTACACAAAAGCAGGAATGCCAGAAAGGGATGCGTTTGCACAGGGCTGGATAAAGTCCAGATCTACCCATCCACCCGCCCATCTGTCCTCCGTTGGAGCTCTGAGGGCCGCACTGTTCCCGCAGCAGTCGGAGGCCTCCGTAGCTCCCCGCTGCATGTGCCGTCAAACCCATATTCCCAATGGCACAATCGAGACTCCCCACGTTCTCGCTCCATCCTGTTGTTCAACCTCACCTGCCACGTCCTGCCCGGTGACACTGGTTCCTCACCTGCACCTGTCACCTTCTCAGCTTGGTCCCCGGCTCATGACCCTCCTTCCAACTAGGCTCCTTGTCTAAAATCCTGCCTGTTTGTACCGTGGGGTGTGTAGGAATCCAAGCTCCAGGGTCAGGCGGCCTCAGAGTCCAACCAGAGACTGCCCCTTGCCAGCTCGGACGATCCCCTTACCCCCCACCCTCCCTAGTCTCTATCTGTGAATCGGGGACCAAGCCGCTCGTGGGATCGCTGCAAGCCCAGTGCCCGCTGGGTGATGTGCGCACTCAGCGCCCGGGACACGGCGCTCGGGCAAGGCCAGCTACAGCCCTTGTCACCCTCATCAGCTGAACCCTGAACCCTGGAGGGGGAGCTTCTCACCTGCACGCCTCACACCACAGCAGGCACGTCCACGACGGAGTCCAACGCTTCCAGTGACCCTAGAAGGGACTCAAACTCTCGCTGGTTCACGGGTGAAAACCAGGCCGGGCGCGGACGCGGTGAGCCCAGGACCACGCGGCCGGCCGAGGAGGGAGACCGAACCACAGCCTCGGGGCTCCGGCTGCGTCTGTGAACATTCGTCTGCGGCCTCGGCGGGCACAGGACCACGTCGGCTACAACCTCCTCCTCCCCGGGCCCTTCACCTCCGTCTCGCCAGCCTTCAGGGTGAACTGAACTGTCAGAGGAAGTGGGGGTCTTCGGGGGGCCGCTGGAGCTGCGGGCAAGCCGCCCCTTCTATGTGGCCCCTTCCCCTGCCGTGGGCCGAGCTCCAGAGCTCACACGTCTGTCCCTGGCCTGAGAGCCCTTTGACTCCCGGGGTGGGCCATGGACAACGGGGCCGCGTGACCCCAATAACGTCCCCTGACCCCCTGCCCTTCCTACCGGCCTTTCCTTTTGTAAAGTTGGTGACGGTCAAGGTTCAGCCACCACGTAGAGTGTTCTAGAATGTGGGAACTTCCAGGGGCCGGTGGAGGATGCTCAAAAGCGTGGAGCCTTACAAGTCACAGAGGTTTCTAACCGTCAGGCCGGCTTCGAGAGGAACGGGCCGGGCCGCAGGACGCCGTCACCGCGGGGTGTGCCTTTAGCGGTCCCAGGCCCAGCTGCGCTGTCCGATTAGCCGGTGAGAGTCTAGAATACATGTCCCTGGGCCACCCACAGGCCTGTTGAACCGGAATCTCTCGCCAGACAGGTCTGGGAATCCGAGCCGTTCGCTGTCCCAGGTGGTTTTGACCCAGAGCCAAGTTTGAGAATCCTGAGCCTCATTGGCAAGAATTCAAGCATCAGACTGAGGTTGGACCAAATTAGTGATTTTTAAACCCAGCTCCTCCCCGGAGCATCCTTGGGGCCGCTCCAGGAAGGCGGGGGGCGGCGTGGCAGGTGCAGCGGTGGGAAGGAAAGCACTGTCTAGACCCCGCCCCCCGTTTTAACTCAGAGCACCCTACTTTTATCCCTTTTGTTCATTTATGCTTCTGTGAAGGACGCATTTGAACAAAGGATGCTCTAGTCTAAAAAGCCTGAGAGCAGCTGAGCTCGATGACCTTTAATTTATTTAATCAATAAATAGTTACTGAGTGTCTGCTACATGCCGGCCCCGGTGCCAAATCAAAGCCGAGTCAGACCCAGACCCTCTTCCCCAGGAGCTCGCGGTTGAAAGGCGAGGGAGGAGGAGCGAGTCGTTCGGCGGCACCGCGGCTGCGCTAGGGGAGCACGGAGCGCGGAGACGAACGGAGAGAACGGGGAACAGCACGTGCAAAGCCACACGGCCTGAAGGGAGGGGGCCGGCGTGAGCATCTGCGTGTGGCTCAGCCGCGGGACGCACGGGGGCACGGGGCGGGGGGCACTGGGATTATAGGACGGCAGAGTCTCCGCGGAAGCCCCGTCTCCTCCCCGGGCTCCACAGCTTCCTAACCGCCCAAGTGAGGGGGTGAGAACAGATGATCTGGGAATCAGGGCCTTTGCGGACTTGAGGAGGACGCCTGTGGACTCCCTAGAGCCCTGGTTCCCCGGGCGGAGGGGCCCTCCCTCCCCAGGAGATGTTCGGCAATGTCGAGAGACATGGTAGCTGGTCGCATGCTCCTGGCATCCAGTGGGCCAGGGAGACCTAAGCCACCTGCAGTGCCCAGGACAGTCCCCCACGATAAGGAGGCGTCTGGCTCAAAGTGTCCCGAAGCCCAGCCCGACAGCTCTCAGCTATGAAAAGGGCCCAGTGCCTTTCCTGTAGCCTCTTGACGTGGCATTCAAGGCCGCCGGGCCAGGACTCGTGGGACATGTGGTGGCTAAGCCGGGCAGGGAAGCGTTGGGACGGATGGGGTGTCCGTGCTGCCCTTCCGCCATCACGGAGGGTCACGGGCCAACCCTGAGGGGGCCTGGGGGCAAGTCCAGCTGCACAACCTCACCTGGAAGTGTGCCGTGATCTGTCCAGGCTTCCTGGCCCGTCAGCAGGTGTGACCCAGGTGTCCTGAGTCCCGGAGCAAGATGCCTTCAAGTGTCGGATGGAGAGGGAGGGAGGGCAGGAGGGGGCGAGGCCAGAGTTAAGCAAGGACTGGAAGGCGAAAGGCCTCATAACTGGTCACTTTAAAGGGTGGGGGCTTGTCGCTGGGCTTAGTGGGGAGCCTCGTACCTGTGTGCCCTGGACCTACGGCCACTGAGCGCTCTCCGTGTGAGCCACCTGCCCGCGGCACCCGGGTGAGGGCGAGGGAGACGGCAGGCGCGGCGTGAAACGCGGCCGCTGATCCTCCCTTGGGCAGGACAAGGTCATCCGTTAAGCAGGGCCTCGAACTACGGGACGGCGTCGCGGGAGGCAGGCGCTCCGGCCTCGGCACGGTGCTGAGCACAGAGCAGCGCCCGCTCAGGCAGCAGCACAGCCCGAGAAAGGTGGGGGCTGGGGAGACTGAGGCAGAGAACCTGCGGTGGGGCGGCTTCCCTGAGGATGCACGGGAGCCAGGCGGGAGCGTCGCGGGAACGGGGTGGGCCACGGCGCGGGGACGGAAAGCCACGGACGGTCGTGTGTCGTGGAGGTGGTGGGATGGAGAGGAGGGCGCTGCTCTCAAGGGCTGCGCAGGAGGGGACCTGGGGCCCCGTCGGGATGCACCTGCTCGGCTCGGGGTGTGAGCTCGGGGTCCGATCGGCCCCCGCTCATGTGCTGCCTGCTTCTCCCTCCGCTGCTCCCCTTGCTGTGCTCACGGGCTCACTCTCTCTCTCAAATAAATACAATCTTAAAACAGAGAGAGAGAGAGAGAGAGAGAGAGAGAGAGGGAGAGGTGGGTAGACAGGTGGGTCTTTAACCCAGGGGTCCCTGAAAGGCCGGGTGAGGACTCACGGTTGATGCACCTACCGGGGAGCAGCCAGGGTCTCCGGAGCCCGTCCTGGGGGCGGGGGGGGGGGGGCGTTGTGCTGGGCTCCAGGGAGCGGCGGGAGCCCCGAGCAGTAAGGAGCAGATCGAGGTCCTGCATGTCCGGCCCCTCACCAGGCGGCTCCGATGCCAGGCCGGCGGCTGGGCCCGAGCGCCGGGTAAGGAAGCAGCTCTGGGACTAGGGCCTCGCCGGCGGCAGCCGGGGCCACACCTGCCCCCCGAGAATCGTGTTTACCTTTTGAAAGGTTGAGGAAAGATCAAAAGCGTCATATTTCTTTCGAAATGAAATCTACATTTCCTGAGCCCGTAAATAGAGTGTGTGGGGTCGCAGGCGTGGGGGTCCCTTCCGTCCGTGTTGTCCGTGTTGTCGCTGTGCCCGGCCACACCGGCTGGCGCCCTGGTCCTGGAGGCACAAGAAAGTTCGCCCGCTCTGGCCTAGAGCTTTGTGTCTCGAGCTCGGGGCTTGTCTCTATTTGGCTTCTCCCGTATGGGGGAGACCCAGGTAACTACAGAGGCCCCAATTCAGGGGCGCCCGGGGGGCTCAGTGGTGGAGCACCTGCCCATTCGGTCGGCCCAGGGCGTGACCCCGGGGTCCCGGGATCGAGTCCTGCATTAGGGTCCCTGCAGGGAGCCTGCTTCTCCCTCTGCCTGGGTCTGCCTCTCTCTCTGGGTCTCATGAATAAATAGTCTTTTTTAAAAAAAATCCCCAAATCAAGTATGAGCCAAGAGGAGCTGAAGGTAGCACGTTCCAGTGATTGTCCTCGGTAGTTCAGCACAGCGACGTCCGCCCTTCCCTCGTAGGGAGGAACCCGTCTGGTTTGGGACAAGTATTGCAGCGCCCGAGTCCCAAGCCTTCCCCGCAAACCCCAACCCGGTTGGGGCCTTCAGCCCGGCTGAGGTCTGTGTAGGGTGAGCTCCCGGCTGCCCAGCACGGGGCGGCCGACCCGATGGGCTGCACGGGTCCCCCCCCCTGGGGAGACGGGGGAGTCAACACACGGGGAGACGGGGAGACCTGAGGGGCCCCTGGCCAGGGTGGCCCGAGAGGCCTGGTGCCCATTCAATTTCCACAGCAGCCCACCTCCATCGGCATGAAAAATCTTTTCTTAACACTCTTATTAAACCCTAATCTTAATCGTATTCATCATTATTAAGTCTTGAAATTGTCTGGAATATTTAAATAGGGCCAGCGTGAAAGGCCGAGGAGCGGACTTAAAGGGCCAGCCCGGCTCTCTCCAAGGAGCTTCAGCCCTGGGGGCAGGGACTGCCCACAAAGGCAGGGGCGGGGGCTAATATTCTCCTTCCTTTCAAAGAGCCTCAAAAACTTATCGGGGAAAGGAAGAGGCACAAAGAAGATGAATTAAAGGCTTAAATGCACCCAAGGGCTTGGCGGGATATTAAAAGGGAAGAGCTCTATGGGCCTCCCCACCTCGGGCCCCAAAACAATGCGGGGAAATGACTGCACCGCCCGCCTGGCGCCCAGGAGCTCATTTCCAGCGGCCCGAGGTCAGGCGACCGCCGCCCGTTATCTCCGCGGACACGGCGGGGAGGCAGCGGGCCCTTTAGAACGCGGTTCCCGGGAAGAAATAATGGCCCTTTCACAATTTTTTTTTTCTTTTTTGGTCCTAAATAAGAAATTTAATTTGAGAGGACGGTTCCTCAGGTTTGCCGCCCTCTCCATCGGACAGGTGTGAATGAGCGTGAATCCGGGGGGGCTTCGCGCGTGAACCCCGCCACCAGCCCCGCGCTGGAGGTGTCCCGGATTCCGGAGACCTCAGCCGCGCTCGCCCCGCCTGATGTGAGCCCGGGCCCCTGACCCCACAGCCCACGTCCTCTCCGTCTCTGCCCCACGGGCTGGTCCCTACCCGCCCTGTCCGCCGGGTTCGGGGTCACGGGGGCAGAGGGATGGGTTCTGCTGGGGGCGGGCAGGGGGCTCTAGGCCGGCGATGTTATTATTTTATCATTACTATCAGGTTTGAATCCCGAATGTTGAAACAACCTATTTAACCTTTACTCCGGCTAATGCATACATTAGGTGGGGGAACCTAGACGCCATCATAAAAATGTGAGGGATTGAAACCTGCTCACATAAAATCAAATAGCCCAGCCGTAAAAGGTGTCGCTTTTATGCGATTATCTTGCCAATATCTTCGTGTTGCTAAACTAAATCAAACTACAATTTTCCCCACATGCCCTGAATTTAATGGGAACCATTAATGGGTGTGATTCCTTTATAGATCTCCCTGTAATGGAAACGTGGCCTCCTATGCCCTGGCCCATTAAAATGAAGCCACTGGGCTGTCATTTGTTGTGTTGCTTTGAGCATATTGAATGGCGGCTCCGCTCGAAACGTCAAAGCCGTTTACACTCAGGCTGGCATTCAAGGCCTCTCTAGCATGCATGGCACCGACGTGTGTTTTCTGGAACCTTCTTCCTCCACTCTCATGAATGATTTTTCATACAATCCGATAACGTCGGAGGTGGAAGGGAGTTTTGAGACCTGGCAAGTAGAATTGGAATCTGATGGGCCTCCTGGAGCACTGGGTTGGGGAAGCTTGTGGGGCCGGCTCCAGGCTCCCTGGGTAAAGGATGCTGCGTCGGATTAACCGGTGTGCGAGGCCGAGCTTGGCGGGCTGGGAGCCCACACGACACACTCTGCCCCCGTGTTTTGAGGCGACCCCTTTGTTTTACGGACGTAGAAACGGGTGCGCACGGGATCCCTGGGTGGCGCAGCGGTTTGGCGCCTGCCTTTGGCTCAGGGCGTGATCCTGGAGACCCGGGATCGAATCCCACGTCGGGCTCCCGGTGCATGGAGCCTGCTTCTCCCTCTGCCTATGTCTCTGCCTCTCTCTCTCTCTCTCTGTGTGACTATCATAAATAAATAAAAAAAATAAAGCCAGAAACATTGGCAAGTAAAAAAAAAAAAAAGAAAGAAAAAAAGAAACAGGTGCGCAGAGACTTTCCCAAGGTCACACAATGCACCCGCCTAACTCCGACCCCAGGGCTCCTTCCATGATGGTGGAACTCTGAGCACAAAGGGCGAAGCTCGTTGGCAGGATCAAGGAAGGGATGCTCTGAAGACGGCGGAGAGCAACTCCCACTCTCTGATGAGGTCAATGGTGAAGATGCAAACTCCCCCCAAGCCCCCGAAGACCCTGGACCACCACCCCCAGTCGGTTCAAGGGAGTCCTTATTCTTTCACTCCTCTTTCTCAACCTTGGTTTGCTCTCCTACGCCGGGCTGGAATATTGCACGGCCGCTCCTTCATCTTCCCCAAGCAGGATTACCCGCGATTAGTGGACTCTGGGGTCTCTCGGTGACTTTGAGTCTTTCTCAGTGAGGGTCCCCTGCCCTTCCTCCTGACTGCCGTCCATCGGCGATCCTTGATGCCTGCCAGGGCTCACGGGCGGGGAGGGGGCGGGGTTGTGAGACAGAACAGAGAGGCCAAAACAGAAATCACCGCGTCCTTTGTGCACACACCCGTCTTCCTCTCAACCGCTGCAAACCTTCCCCGAATCCCCAGGACCTACGTCACAAACCACAACCCGCTCCCGGTCTCAACACGGCCCCTCTGCACCTGCTACAATCTGCTCGGCCAGGCTGTCCGGGCCCGTCCTTCCCCAATCCGTCTCTCGGGCACCCAACGAGTAGCTTACACCGGAAAGGGACAACGGCACCGCGGAGCTGAGTCCCAACCCACCCCCCTGTGGCTAGCGGGTCATCGGTACTGGGCATCTTTCCTTCTTTGCCCAGACATTACTTCAGGAGGGGTACCCTGTGTGGCTGGCGACCCCCGTCTTGTGTGGGAGTGTGCGGCACGGGGACAAGACCATCAGCTACTTGGTAAGCCGTCCTGCATGCACCTGCTTTAGTTCTGCTCATGGCTCCGTATGCACCTTAGACGCCTGGTGACTCCGGTTTAATCTTCAAAGCCTGGCTCCCGAGTCACCACCTTCGAGAAACCCCCTGCAACTCTACAGTGAATGGCTCCCAAAGCAGAATGCATGCATCGGGACAGCAGGACGGTGAGCGGCGCGGATTCTGGAGGTGGACGGCCCGGGGACAGATCCCTCCTGTGCCGCTCAGCTGCCGTGTGACATTGGGCCAGCCGCGCAGCCTCTCTGTGCCCTCATTTTCCCACCTGCAAAGCTGAGATAACCGCAGCACCCATCTCACAGGATTGGTGTAAAGACCAAAAAAAAGAAAAAAGAAAGAAAAAGGAAAAAAAAAGAAAAAGAGTTCATGGGCTCCGGGCGTGGAGTGTGGCCGGCGGCCCAGATAGAGGGAGTGTTCCTCGAGTGGTTGTTATCGTCCCGCAGCTTCCACCGACCGGCGAGTCTCCCGAGCTCCGGGATCTGATCGCGGGCACCTTTGCGTCCCCTGCCCTCCAAGGCCGTGTTGCTTACACGGGTGCTCGTGAATATTTAACGAATGACTCAATGAATGAATAAGTCTGTTTGAAGCCTTCTGAGCCAGAAGGGAGGGTCGTTTCCCCGAGCCCCCTGCTGCCCGTGGACTCCGGTGAAGTGCTCCGCGGATGTCACTCTGGGTCGGAAGAGACTCTCCATCTCCGCGACACCCAACCTTGCGCCACTTTAATATCCTCTCACTAACCTGAAAAATTAAAATTCCTTCCTCTCTTGATGCGATCCCTGAGTGGCAAGCACTGACGGCTTTCTCCCCCTTCCCCTCGAGTTCCTGATGAAGCAGAAGCCAACGCGACTGTCTCAGATGCTCTCCAAGGAGCGTCTGCCCCAGAACCGGCGGGCGGCCCAGGCGGGGTGCAGGGCCCGCAGCGAGCACGCGGCCGAGGAGCCAGTCTCTGCTGGGGGCGGAGATGCCCTGGCCCTGAGAGCTGGGGCCACTCGCACCTTCACACAGACGGGTTCGTTCTCGGGCTGCGTGCGATGCTTCCATTCACTCATTCACTTGTTCGTTCGTCCGTCCAACATGTAAGTGCCGAGCACCTCCCGTGTGGCCGGAACGAGCGAGCCGCACAACTCCAGCCCCGTCGTCCACGTGGCGATCCACGGAACGCTGGGTGCCACCCGAGGGCGGAGCCCCCAGACGGGGTGGTCCTCCAAGGGACCCATTCTGCAGATGCAGGAATGTACCCGACCCAGGCTCCCTCTCCCAGGAGGCTCAGCGTCAGTAGGACAGTAACACCTGCAAAAGCACAGACATCACCAACCCCTCGGGGGAGTGAAATGAGGCTCACCCAGGGCAGGTCTCCATCCTCCTTCTGAGGACCGTCTCTGGGGGGCTCGGGCAAGGCTTCCTGAAGACATCCGTCATGTCTGATTTGGGTTTTGAATGATGCTCAGGAGTCTGTTTGGCGGATTAGGATGGGACGGCCCAGGGCGGGGGGGTGTGGAGGCTGCGCAGGTTCCAAGAGGAGACAAGAGCACACATGAAGGTGTTTGGGGTCGGGAGAGCGTGGTCCCGTAGGGTGCGGTGAGCCGTCCCCGCACTGGTTTTGGAAGCGTGTGCGGTGGGGGATGAAGCCAGGGAGGGAAGCAGGTGCAGGGTCATGAAGGGCCTTGGAGGATGCCCCCCCATTGCCCCCAGCCCAGCCCCTGGCAACCACGGTCCTACTGTCTGCCTCCGGGAGGTGCTAGTTTGTACCCTCCATATAGGCGGGGCCGTGCCGTGTGGGTCCTCCCGTGGTGGGCTTGTCGCACTCAGCACGGTGCCCTCGTCGGGGGTCATCCATGTCGCTGTATGTGGCAGGAGCCCCTTCTTTACTAAGGGGGGCTGATGCTCCACCGCACGGCACCCTGCACGGCTCACCCGTTCCTCCGCCGGTGCACATGGGCCCTCTTGCCACCACTTGGTGGTTATGATGGGTCCCCCCGCGAACGTGGGGGCACCGGCATCCCTTCAAGATCCCCGCTTCCATTCCGGTGGGTGTTCACCTAGAAGTGGGGCCGCTGGATGATGAGGCCACTCTACGTTCACCTTTTGGAGGACACCTCATACTGTTTTCCGTGGTGAAAACGGCACCATTCTCGCATTTCTTTGCAAAGCTTCCAGTTTTTCTACAATTTCCCCAATACCTTAGCATCTTTTGTTTGTGTGTGTGTGTGTGTGTGTGTGTGTGTGTGTGTGTGTGTTTATAATCGCCGTCCTGTCAGCGGTGATGCTACATCCCATTAGGGCTTTGATTTGCCTTCCCCTGATGGGCCTTGAGGTGCTGTGATTAAGGCAGCAGAACCCGTCTGCCGGTGCAACCAGGGGCTGAGGACCCCCCCCCCCCGCCGCCGGGTCCCTGTCGTGTTGTGACTGCAAGTCTCTCGTGGTTGACCTGACTCCGTCGGGGAGGCTCTGGCTAGGCGTGGTTTTGCCAAAGAACTTCGCCAACTCCCTTCTGCGGGGCCGGCCTACGAGGGAGCAGTCCCAGACACACTCACACGTGCCTCTCTGAGAAGCGGGAGGGTAGCTGGGGGATCGCTCCCTGTGATGTTCCTTCCGGTGTGTCCAGAATCTCCCAAGGTGCCTGCAAGGAAATGCATATTCCAGGATGCACCCTCGTCCCCAGTCAGAAGGGCTGGAAACCTTCCTACTCAGCAGCCCCCCACCCCGTGCACTCTCACGCGTGCTGACAATTGAAAACCGGGTGGGGGGGCCTGGGTGGCTCGGTTAAGCATCCAACTCTTGATTTCAGCTCAGGTCACGACCTCAGAGTCCTGGGATCAAACCCTGCATCAGGGTCCTCGCTGGGCATGGAGCCCATTGGGATTCTCTCTCTCTCCCTCTCCCCCTGCCCCTCCCTGCACCCATGCTCTCTAAAATAAAAAAAAATCTGAAAACCGCCCATCGCATTCAAAATCAGAATTGTACGACGAGGAAACTGAGGCCCACAGAAAGGAAGGGATTGTCCCAAGGTCACAGAGAAAGTCAGTGATAGAATATTTGGCCCTGACCTCATGAGCCCAACGTACACTTTCAGGAAGGGCAGCCACGTCCACTTAGAAAATATATATGCAAACAGGGAGCTGTCGGCACGCCCCGATAGTCACATGGAAACAGCACAACAGACCTGGAAGACAGGTCTTCCGATTTTGCACCTTATTTTTTTTTTCTGATGAAGACACAGAGGGGATCCCTGGGTGGCTCAGCAGTTTGGCGTCTGCCTTCAGCCCAGGGCATGACACCGGGGTCCCGGGATCGAGTCCCACGTCAGGCTCCCGGCATGGAGCCTGCTTCTCCCTCTGCCTGTGTCTCTCTCCCTCTATCATAAATAATGAATAAATAAAAAATCCTTAAAGAAAAACAAAGAGGAAAAAAAAGACACAGAGGTTCTAGGAGGTGAAAATCCTGGCAGGTGGTCTGAGTCCATGTCCCGGGTTCTCCTCTTATGGAGAAGATCGAACAGGAAACATGCAGCCAAATGCAAGTTATCCTGGCACGAGCTGCACGCGGCAGCTGGAGGTTCTGGGTGGCGGGAGGCTGACGGGCGTTTGCGGGGACTCAGGACGGGGCACTTCAGCCAAGGGGATTTCTGGACCGTGCCTCGAAAGAAGTTCTAAGTCGGCTAAGCAGAGTCATAGATTTCAGGGTCTTCGCCGTAATGCATCCTGAAGAGAGTGACACCAGGGTATTGAAAACAGGATTGTGATGTTTCCGGGGGGAAAATTAACGGCCTAATCCTGCGGAGGCTGGATATTGGTGATTCTGACTTATGCGCACACCACGGAGCTTCCCTAATCAGCTTTCCCTCTTAGCACGGCTCGGGTGAGGGCGGAGGGCTGAAAATAGTCCACTCCAAAATCTTTTTGATTGCAAAGTGTTTCAAGAGGGAAGACGTGGGTGACAGACTAATAAAACCCAGGACGGGCTCGCGTGCGTGTTTTCCCACAAAGGCCCCTCCGCCCCAAGCCCCACAGCCACCCTCGGGACGGCCCCCAGGGCCCTCCGGCCCCACCACCCGTCCAATCCCGTCTTTCCAGAGCGTTCACGCAGCACCTCCTGGGTCCTCACGGCGAATGTCATCCAGTTTAATTCTCAGCTAAAACCCAACCCGGAGCCGGGTTTGAACTCAGAAAGCCTGGAATAGGAGCTAAGGGTTAAGAGGGACGGATTCAGCCAATAGGTCTCAGGCGCCTACCGGGGCCTTTCTCCGGACCCTCGGGGGGCTTCCCTGGGTGTGAGGCAATCTCCCGCCGACGCGTGTGCACCTCACCTACACCCGGGCGCGTGCTCAGACGTGGTCGGCGAATTTGAACTCAGCGCACGTGATTGGAAAGGGACACTTCGCCACCTGCCCAGGCCGCCTCTGATCGGCCTCCTGATCCCGGGGAAGCCAGGAGGAAAGTCCAAGGTCAATAATGAAGCTTGCGCTGTGAGCATCGCCAGGGACGGGCACACGCGCCGGGACCAGGGTGACCTGCCAAGTGCGGTGGCCGCTCCAGGGGGAGAAAGGGTCTGCTGCGGACGCTGGCCACAGGCTCCTCGCGGGCGCCCGTCCCTCCTCCCACGGCCCCCCCTGACCTTGCTATCTGCGTTGCTTCTGGAATCTCCTCTATGCCTGCGCCCTGTTCGCTTTTTTTATTTTTAACAGCCTGTTTGCGACTCAAGAGTCACTAATTAATTTACTTTCCGACTGCCTTTGTGCGGCAGTCGCGTGAACGCTCCACGGGATGGGAACGCACGTGTCCCCACCACCATGGGGGTCTCAGGACGGACACCAGCAGGTGTCGAATGGTGGTTGGAGGAAGGAAGGAAGGAAGGAAGGAAGGAAGGAAGGAAGGAAGAAGGAAGGGGAAGGAGGGAGGGAAGGGAGGGAGGGAGGGAGGGAGGAAGGAAGGAAGGAAGGAAGGAAGGAAGGAAGGAAGGAAGGAAGGAAGAGAGGGAGGAAGGGAGGGAGGGAGGGAGGGAAGGAAGGAAGGAAGGAAGGAAGGAAGGAAGGGAGGAAGGAAGGAAGGAAGGAAGAAGGAAGGAAGGAAGAAGGAAGGAAGGAAGGAAGCAGTGAAGCGGCGAACGGCTGCATTGCCCTGATGACCTGGTCTTCACAACCCTGGGAGGTAAGGCCTTATCAGCCCCTTGCCTTGAGTGAACAGAGGCTGTGAGACCTGACAGGAGGGTCGCAGGGGGCGGGGAGTGGACCCAGGGGTGTCGGCTCTCAGTCCCCGGGGGGCCCATCTCATTAAACCCAAGCACGCTGAGTTGAACTGACAGATCCTGGGGACTGTGCATTCACCAGGAGGTTGACCAGGAAGCCCGAGAAGGAGGGGCCCAGGGGACAAAGAGGCACAGAAATGGAGGCCGACGCTCCCCACGCACGGCTTAGTCTGACCCCATTGATCACGTTTGTAATAAGAGATCACAAGCACAACCACCACTCAGGGTGTGCTTCAGGCTCTACCTGGGCCTCGGAAGGATAACTTGTAGCCTCAAGGTGCCGGGGAAGGGAGGAAGCTGCGTCGGGGATGCCGCTTGGGATGCAGGGGGGTCCTGCCGAGGAGCTGCTCTGGGGTGCGGCGCGCGGACAGAGCAGGGACGGCAGAAGGCACCCGTGGGGGCCAGACGGCCGAGGTCTGGGCTGTGACCCGTCCGGGGGCGTCCGCCGGCCTCTCCGCATGCCTCCCGCAGGCGTGTTTCTCATGCATCCGTGTAAAAGCACAGTCCGCGTGGAGCCGGGGGGCAGGGGGGCCAGAGGAAGGGAAGGAAGAGCCCCAAGTGAGTCCCCCTTTGTGAAGCGCGGTGGGCTTGGACATGCACTGCCGGGGGCGGGGGTGCAGCTGCCACCGCCTGGGGTGCCCGCCGCAGAGCCCCCGCCCCGACCAGGGCCCTGCCCGCCTCAGCCTCCCCCCCCGGAGGCAGGAGTAGGAAGACAGGGAGCCCCGTCAGGGCTGGGCTGAGCCTGCCAGCGGGGAGCCCCCTCCGCAGCTCCCAGTCTCAGCGCCTCTCCTTGCCAGTCCCGCTCCCTTCCCTTCCCAGCCTCACATCGGGGCCCTCATCCCCCAAGTGGCGCTTCCCAGCCACCCCTGCAAGCCCAGCCCCTGCTTCCCAGCCGGCTTCCTGCACAGCGTGTCCCAGGGCGGCCAGCGGGCCTGGGTCTCCGGGGCCTGGGACGGGGGACCCGAGGCCATCACACCTGCCTTCCCGGGGTTTACAGCCGCGACACTGGCAGCAGCATTCCTGCCGCTCGCATGTGACCCCGAGGGACCGCGTGCTCCAGGTGCGGCCGCAGCCTGACGTGAGGTGTGCCAGGTGTGCCCAGGTGTGCCCAGGTGGCACCCAGGTGTGCCCAGGTGGCAAGCGCCCGTGAACGCGGGTGACCCGGGCCCCCCGGCTCTCTGCTGGGATCTGGCCGCACCGCCCCCTCTTCTCCTTCCCGCAGCACAGGGATTTTTTTGTTTTGCTTTTTTTTTTTTTTTCCTCTCTTTTCTATGGCTCTCGTTACATCCTGCCTCTCAACACGAATATTTATTCACATTCTGTGTCCTGTAATGAACCATGTTCTTTTTGAGGACAAGAGCTATGTTTGATTCATCTATATATGCCTACGGACGGAAAAAAAAATACCTAAATAAATGTGAACTGAATTAAAGTAATTCCGCATTGATTTATCTCTAATTATGGAATGGAAGCCTTTGTTCTAACATAAAAGAATCAAGGGTGTAGGCAGTTATTTTGGTGGGGGGGAGACCCCGCTGATACGTTTGAAACCAGCCCCACTGCGCCTTGGCCTGGGGCTGTCCCCCCACAGGTGGAAGAGCCAAGAGGGTGAAGACGGTGAGCGCGTTCTTTAAGCCCTTGAAAATTAAGACCCAAGGTGGGGAGGGAATAAAAAAAAAAAAGGAGAGACCAAAGCAAATATTAGTTAGGAATTTGACAACAAAAATTTAAATTAAGAAATTAAATGGAGGAAGAGAAATTAAATGGCGTAGGAGTTTCCACCAATAGGTTCCGGAGCCGTAAAACGACATCTCTCGCTCTTGTTCCTCTGCAAACAATTCCAAGTGTAAATGTATTTTTGGCACAAATGGCTCTGTCCTAAGATTCTTGATTATAATTATAATAATGGGTTTCTGAAAGCCTGCAAGTGGTTCTGGGAATGATAATAAGGGCTGAGAAAAGACATGTTGTTTATGTGGCGAGTGTTTGTGGAATATTAAATGGGGGTGGGAAGGGAAGCTCGGGCTATACGTTCCCCAAACTCCAAAATACACAATTACACCCAAGCGGCCCTTCACCGCCCCCTCCCTCCGGGCGCTCGCACGCGGTCAGTTCCACGGCCCCGCAGCCGGGGGCCTTGCGGCAGCGGGGGGAGCACATCCCGCGTTTTCCCGGTAGAGCTGCTCATCCCTTAGGACAGGCCCCGGGCCCTGCACCGGGGAGGGGACAGCCCGGCAGGTGGCTGAGCCGCCCGGCCCCCTCCCTGCGGCGGCGCACGCATGACGATGTCGCCGCTCTGACGGCCGCGGCTCGCGGGCACCAAGGCCTCCCCTCCCTTGGAACCCACCTGGCTGGGCCTTGGTGCGGGACCTCGGCGGTACTACAGCACCTACGACCCCCAGCGCGTCCATGGTGCAGACCACGTGTGACACTTTGACCATCGCGCAGCGCACGGTTCGGGCAGCGAGGGCGGCCGCCGCCTGGTGCGTCCATCACCACGACCTTGGTCCAGAGCATCCTCACCACCCCCGAGGGAATCCTGCGTCCCCGAAGCAGTCCCTCTGCGCTCTGCTTCCCGCCAGCCACTGGCAGATCCTGCGGGGCCCACTCCCGCCTGGCACACGGTAGGCCTTGATGAATGTCTAAGATCCAATAATTGGATTAATAATAATAATTAATAATTTTTTAGTAAGATTTATTTATTTATTTGAGAGAGAGAGAGAGTCCCAAGCAGTGAGCCAACGCCCCACCTGGGCTCCATCTCACGGTCCTGAGGTCACGCCCCGGGCCTCCCCCGTAATTACCCGCTTAATCAATCATCCGCGACCGCTCTGCTGCCTCCGACGGCGGCTCCCCCGGGACGATTGTGGTTAATCATTTTATATAACAGCGTCAGGGGCACGGGAATGGTAACTGCCGTTCGTTCACGTTTTCTGGGGGCAGATATTGGACATTTGTTTGATGTAAGTGAAATCGTACAATAATATTTATCCTCTGGCCTCTGGCCTCTTTCACGTAACACAGGCTTTCAAGGGTCGTCGAGGTCGTGGCCCCTCTCGGAGCTTTATTCCTATTTGCGGCTGCAGAGCGATGCCCGTGTGCCCCGCGGGGTGCTGACGGCTTCGGCCCCCGATGGACACCCGGGTGGTTCCCCCCCTTGGGCTCATAGGGGCTGCGCCGCGATGGGCCGGGTGCTGCGTTTGCACCGACGTGTGCTCTCATGTTCCCTGAGCCCATAGCCCGGGTCTCGTCGGCGGTTCCTATGGCGATTCCACGCGCAGGTTTTGAGGGGCTGCCAAGCTGGCGTCCAGGGTGGCCGCACCATCTCCCATCCCTGCACACCGGCGAGGTACAGCCGCGCTGGCCTCCTCGAGCGCGTCTGTTTGTCTGTCTGTCACAGCCATCCCAATAGACGTGAGGCCATAACTGCCCGCGGTTTGGGTTTGCCTTTCCCCGAGGACTCTCGGTGCCGCGCATCTCTTCACGTGCTTAGTGGCCGCTGGCGAATCTTCTCTTGAGAAATGTGTGTTGAAGTCCTTTGGTCATTTAAAACTATTTCTTGGGTTTTTTTTTTTTTTCTTTTCTTGTTGCTGTTGAGTTTTAGGAGCTCTTCATCTATTCTGAACATTCAACCCTTATCAGATACGTGATTCGAAAATATTTTCTCCCATCCCCTTAAGAAAAATAATGACGGGCAGCCCGGGTGGCTCAGTGGTTTACGCTGCCTTCAGCCCAGGGCGTGACCCCGGGGTCCTGGGATCGAGTCCTGCATCGGGCTCCCTGCAGGGAGCCTGCTTCTCCCTCTGCCTGTGCCCCCCCCCATGTCTCTCATGAATAAATAAATTAAAAAAAAAAAAAAACGCTAGTTTACCCAAAATCTTACGTATGGTCCACAGGACCACTTGGCCGACCTGCTTCACGTGAGCTGTGTCACCACGTGGGCGTGAGTCCGACGCCCCAACACGGCTGATAAGAAACCGCAATTCGTCTGAAGCCAACATCACGCTGCTACTTACACTTGAGCAAAGAAGAGAAACGGGGACTCTCGGAGGCACGCGGCTGAGCCAGGTCCCGCAGCTGGGCAGGGACTCGGGAGCTCAGGCCGCGGCGCGGGCTTCCTCCGCTGAGCGGCGGCTGCTCTGGGTCCCTGGGACCGCACGGCCTCGCCCAGGCCCCGCACCTGCCTCCGGAAGCCCATTCTGACCCGAGGGCGCTCTGGCAAGAGAGCGGTCGCAGGCCGGGCCCGGGGAACGGGGCTGGGCGCGCTCACTCCCGCCGTCGGGGCCCTCGACGCCTCTGTCACCCGAACCCTGCTCCTGGGAGGCCTTTGTCTTTGCCCGACGATCCGCTCTCTCACTCACACCCTGTGCCCGTGAACAGCGTGAGGCTGCAAACACGCCCCAGCAGCCCCAACCGGAGGCCGTGACACCGTTAAAAGCATCTGTTTATCGCCCACGGCCCAGCCATACCTTCTCGCCGCGCACCAGGCGCTTGCACGGTGTCCTGAGCACTGACCAGGTGCCGCCCTGGGTAAGCCCTTGTGTCCAATGCCTCGTTCAGTCGTCCTTCCGGCTCGGCCTCCGCCCCAGCGGCCTGGGGACGGCCAGGTCGGGGGCCGGGGCCGCTCGCACCCCAGCGCGGTGAAAGCCCTCGCCCTAGGGCCGCGTTTCCGAGCCGCTGACACTCCGTGAACACCCACTCTGCTCCGGGTCCCCGCGGCCCCACGGGCCTTGAGGCGAGTGGCTTTCACAATCGTGGCTTTCCAGGAAAGGAAAGAAAGCGGGCTCGGAGACATTTAATAACTCAGCCGGGCTTCCCCGGCTAGTAAGTAAAAAAAACCAAATACTACCCCCTTCTCGGGCTCTGAAAACAGAGTTCTTTCCGCCAGACCCGTGAATGAATGAAATTTAAACAAGCCAAAAAAAAAAAAAGTCTCGAGTCTTGTGTACGACCTTGAGGTGCTTCCCTGCCTGCGTCCGTCGTGATGAGCGAAAGTCACCGCTCGCCGGGGGTCACAGGGAGGACTGCACACCCACCCGGTGGGTAGAGGACGTTTTTGGAAGAAACTAGAGAATTGAGTGAGGCCTCGAAGGCCTGCTGGGATTTCACGGGCAGAGTGGACCGCGGGGTGGGGTGGGGGGATGGTTGGAGGGAAAGGTGCTGAAGCAGGAGCCCCAGGGCACCCAGAGAGGAGCCTACCCGGGAGAGATGGCAGGCACAGGGGAGAGGATGCGGGGGTCCCGGTGCCAGCGGACGGAGGGGCGACACTGGAGGGGCCCGAGCTAAGCACGGTCGGGACGGAGAGCACATTTGAGCAGAGACTGCACAGAACACAGAAGGGCCCGGAAGGCGGAACCCCAGCACTCACGCGGGCCTGGGTGCTTCCTGGGTGCTTGGTCAGTGCGCACCTGAGCAACTGGACCAATAGACTGCGAATCAACAGGAAAGAGCCAGCAAGACTGACAGGTGCACCGGGTGAGGCGGGTGAGGAGGAAGGACAATGCCCAGGCCTCCGAGCTCTCCCCCCGCCCTCCTTGCTTTTCCCCGCAGCCTGGAGCTCCGGCTCCCCTAGCAGCCGGCGGGGCGACAGGCGCGAAGGCGTCGATCCTAAGGCCGCGTGTGGGTGAACAGGGCCAGACGTGGAAATCGCGCAGGACGTCCGGGCGACTCTTCCAGGAGGCTGTTATGGAGCCGCCCCCCCACCCCCCACCCTGCCGCAGAGACGAGGACACACGGGACAGCTGCAAGGCTCCCGACGACGGGAGTGGCCGCCTGTGACCAGCGCCTTGCAGGTGGACTCTGTGCATCGGGAATCACAGGGAACCTGACCTCAGAGACCAGAACCAGCCTCCTCTCCCCTGCACTTGGCCTTTAACTGCACCCACATTCGATGATTCAGCGACTACCGGGGACCCGGGACCGGACACTGGTGCTCCCGGTGCACGCAGGCCTGCTCCCCCGCACGGGCCTCCGAACACGGATTCAAATACACGATGCTGTAAAATACCTGGCACACGTGAGGCCTCCGTGGCGCGGGTCTGTCGGACGGCGTCCCTGCCCCCAAGGCCACACCAGGTCCCCGCTCCTGAGTCCTCACCTCCACGTGCAGGTCTCAGGTTGTCTGCAAACTTGATCCTGGGACTGAGACCACGTCATGTGCTCAGCTTCCTCCACGCAGCCCTCCCGTGAGCCACCCGAACATCCATCCTTTCCTTCTCTGTCCCTCCTCCCAGCCTTCTATCCTGTCCTTCTCCATCCTTCCTTCCAGCCTTCTAGCCCTCCTCCCACCCCTCCATCCCTCCTCCCACCCTCCCATCCCTCCTCCCACTCCATCCTTTCCTTCTCCATCCCTCCTCCCACCCTCCCATCCCTCCTCCCACTCCATCCTTTCCTTCTCCACCCCCATCCCTCCTCCCACTCCATCCTTTCCTTCTCCATCCCTCCTCCCACCCTTCCATCCTTCCTCCCAGCCTCCCATCCCTCCTCCCACTCCATCCTTTCCTTCTCCATCCTTCCTCCCACCCTTCCATCCTTCCTCCCAGCCTCCCATCCCTCCTCCCACTCCATCCTTTCCTTCTCCATCCCTCCTCCCACCCTCCCATCCCTCCTCCCACTCCATCCTTTCCTTCTCCACCCCATCCCTCCTCCCACTCCATCCTTTCCTTCTCCATCCCTCCTCCCAGCCTTCCATCCTTCCATCCTTCCCACACATCCCTACAAAGTGTCCTCCAAGTACCATCCATGTGCCGGGACAGCAACACGGCTGGTGCCAACACAGGCAGAGCCCGGGGCTGCCCACGATGACACCTCCCTCACCCCCTTGCCTGCTGGTAACCACTCCAGTGCCCTCCAGCCCTGCAGCCCTAACGATGGCTGATTGGCCCCTGACTAGACCGGTAGACGGGCGAGAATGGACACCCCTCAGCAGCTGTGGCTCTGAGCAAATTGCTTCCCTTGCCTACATCCCTCCTCATCAAACAGAGATAAAAATAGTAAATATACATCAGTTCCAGGGGCGGGGAAACACATAAGGGCCTGTGCCGGGGTAGGCGCTCAACCATTGCTACTATCGACATCAACATCATAATCTGTAAAATAAGACCACCAGCAGCCTCCCCTTATTAAGCTCTCCGCGCTCACAAAATTTCAACGTCTGCCCGTTGCTTTAATGCATGAACCCAAACCCTCACAACGGCACAGGGACCTTCCGTCCTTCCGTCATACCCCCATCGAGCCTTCAGGGCTGCTCACCAAGCATTCCCGGTCCTCCTCCTCCTCGTGGCAGCTTGCAAGTTCCCAAGGATGTAAGCTCTGTCCTCCCGAATGGGGGTGATTTGAAACAGAACCTTGTCATGCTAACTGATGACAAACACACGGTACAAGTGAGAAATCAATCTCCATTACATTCAGCTTCTAATATTTGGGGCTTCTCGTTATTGCAGCAAATGCTAACCGCATCTGACCAGTACCCTACCCTTCCTCCCTCTGGCCACAGGGCCTTTGCTCAAGCTGGGCCCTCTGCCTGAGAGTCTCTTCCCTCTTTACCGAAATAATTCTGCAGGTCTCAAAACTCAAGCATTTCTTCCTCAGGGAAGGGTTCCCTAATTATACTGTTCTCCCCTGCCAGAGGCTCTCATTTTATCAAGTCTCTCTCCTTTACCACTCTTCTCAAAGTGGCAATTTTACCTTTATTTATTTGATGACTTTATGAATTTCCATCTCTTCCACCAGAGTGTCAATTCCATGGGAGTGGCGTCCAGATCTGAAATGGCTCATCACCTTGTCCTTAGTGCATCTCACGGGGCCTGGCCCATCGTAGGCCCGAAATACGTGCTTGCTGAACGATGGAAGGAAGGGAGGAAGGAAAGAAGGAAGGGGGGAGGGAGGAAAGGTGACCGCCTGAGACAAGTGCCCTGTGCTCCTAGGTTCTGAGCTGGCCCCACCCTGCTGGAGTCCTTGGCTGTGACGCGAGTCGCTGATACAAGAGGAGTCGGGACGCTGATCCCCCTGTGGTCAGACCCCGCGACCTCCGCCTGGCCAGCCAATGCCTGCCGATTCCTCAACTCAGGCCTTCCCGCCTGGTGCCTACCAGGGGCCAAGACGGAGTCCCAGCGGCCACGCCTCCCCCACCGGCGTCAGCCTGGGCCGCGAGGGCCTCGGTGTCCCCAGATGCCGCAGCCCGGCATGGACACGCTTCCCCCTGTGTTAACACCATGGTCTACACCTCTCCACAAACCAGATTTACTGAACACAGAGCATTTCAGGAGCCTGGGGACACCTCTGGGGCCTTGCAGTTCAGTGGAGCTCATTATGGAAATCAGCTAAATGCTGAGGAGCGAGATAAGTGGGGACTGTTTACCAACCCCTTCCGCCAGAGACACAGGCTTCCCTAATGGGAGCTCATTTGTGGCCTCCCTCGGTCCTCCACCCTCTTTATCTGCGACTGTGACTAATCTGCAGGGAGAGGGGTGCAGGTGTGCACGAAGGGGCTCTCCGCGGGCGCCGGGTGCTTGGTGAAGGGGACCTGGGCAGGCAGAGGGGGGCAGGCCCAGCTCACCCCGCCCAGCGGAGGAGCCGCTTCCCGCCTCCCAGGCCCTCGCTGCTCCCGCCAGGCGACTTTCAGAGGGCGGCAGAGACACCGATGGCGTCCGAACTGCTACTTTCACGTGCATTGACGTGTTGGAGCCTCGCAGCGTTTTGCTGGGTGGGTGTCCTGCTAGTACCTGCGTTGACCCCGAGGAAACAGGCTCAGGAGCAAGGCGGGTCACTCCGACTGTAATCGGTGATTCTGGTCTGCTCCGTCCCAATACAAGGTACGTTCACCACGTCACCAAAGCTCTTTAAATGGGCAATACTAGAATTCCATTGATGGGGGTGTGGGGTGTTCTCGCCCTCCTTGAACTTGCACACAGATCTGGTATGTGTTCATCTCTGGGTGTTGGGGATTTTAGGGTGGGGTGTGCATGGAGTGGGCAAGAAATTCAACATTCATACAACCCTCTCGGGTGGACTGAAATTCCTAAAAGGTTACAGAACCACAAGGGGTTCGGGACCCCCTGAGGGCATGGGCTGCTTACCTGGTGGGCCAAGGTCTGTCGGTTGGACGCCTTTGCCCGTCCAGCCATTTTCCCAAGGAACAAAGGTGTGAGTTGAGTGAGATTTGGTCTCCACGCTCCACGTCGTCTCGCTGCTGCCATCCTTCTCCAGTGATGGCCTGTGTGATGCCCCCAGCCCCCGCCCCCGCCCGGTAGCCCAACCACTGCAGCTGGGCTGCTTCTGCTCTGCTCCCGGCTCTCGTCACACATCTCCAGGGGTTCGTGGAGGCAGCCAGACCTCAGAGCACAAGGCGTCCCCCCGACACTGGGTAAGGCCGGGGAAGCCGAGGGAGGTGAGATCTGTGTGTGCAGGGTCTAGTTTTTGTCCTTAACCATCTGAATATTTTTACATTAATTTCGATTTAACAAATATTGAATAAAGTATTTATTTATATTTACTGAATTTTGTTGGTGCCCCTTAAATTGTGCTCGTGGGCTGAGTGCCTCGCTTGCCCCACCCTGGTCAACAGCCCAGAGAAGGCCGCATCCTCCTGAGGAGTCCAACCTTGGTCCAGACAGTGATGCCAACTATGCTCATGGGCTCACGTACGTCACCTGGAGGACCTTAAAGAACCCCTGGCTTAATCCCCATAATTTTAAAGCCCAGTGTGTGAATTAAAGAGCAGAGGGGAAGACGGGTACAGGCCTGAATCCTGGCTCCCCTCTGAAGCCTTGAGGGAAGTCACGTCACTTCTCTGAGCTTCCGTTTTCTTTTCTGAAAGACAGAAATTACGATGGCATCCACGGTTGCGCCAGTTGGATGGTAGGATTTCCAGACCATGGACATAAATTATATAGCAATCCAGAGTCTAAACAGGAGCCCGGCCTGGATCTGCATGTCCCCATCGTTCACCTTGAATTTGGACAAGAAGGCGAGCCTGAGGGTGAGTCAGGCCCTTTGCCAGAGACCCAAAGTCTCGCCATTGGTCCATGTGCTCTGACTTTGCAGATGGGTATCCCCGGGTTTAAATCTTTTTTTTTTTTTTTAAAGATTTATTTATTTATTCATGATAGAGAGAGAAAGAGAGAGGCAGAGACAAAGGAGGAGGGAGAAGCAGGCTCCATGCTGGGAGCCTGACGCGGGACTCGATCCCGGGACTCCAGGATCGCGCCCTGGGCCAAAGGCAGGCGCCAAACCGCTGCGCCACCCAGGGATCCCCCCCAGGTTTGAATCTTGACACTCCCACCTACTTGCTACGTAACGTGGGACGAATATTCTGACCTCCCTAAGCTTCGATGTTTGTGTTCACAAGTGAAAACAATAATGCCCCGACCACTAAAATCGCTGTGACGATGACCCGCGTCCAGATCACACGTGCCTGGCGATATTAGTCTGCTCGGGCTGCTGCAGCAGGATGGCACAGGCCAGGTGGTTGGAACGATGGAAAAATGTGTCGCTCATCGTCTGGAGGCTGGAAGACGGAGGTCAGGCTGTGGTGAGAGCTCTCTTCCTGGTCACACACGGCCGCCTTCTCCCCGTGTCTTCACTTAGCAGTGACACAAGGAGCTCCCCGGTGTCTCTTCTTATGAGGACACTAATCCTGCCGGACCAGGCCCCACTCTTACGACCTCCAATTAACTTTTTTTTTTTTTTGATATTTTATTCATGAGAGACACATAGAGGCAAAGACACAGGCGGAGGGAGAAGCAGGCTCCATGCAGGGAGCTCGATGCGGGACTCGATCCCAGGACCCCGGGGTCACAACCTGGGCCGAAGGCAGGTGCTCAACCACCGAGCCACCCAGGCACCCTCCATTTAACTTTAATTACTTCTTCAGAGGCCCCACCTCCAAATACAGCCACACCAAGGGTCAGGGTGTCAACACCTGAATTTTGGTGAGACACAAACTTTCAGTCCCTACCACTGACCTACATGGTTGACCCTTGAACAACACAGGTTTGAACTGTGCATGTTCACTTACACGTGGATTTTTGTTTTTCAATAAATACAGTACAGGGACTGTCCGTGAATCTTCTCTTCCTTATGATTTTCTTAAACAATATTTCCTTTCTTTGGGCACCCAGGTGGCTCAGTCGGTGAAGCGTCCGCCTTCGGCTCAGGTCATGACCCTGGGGTCCTGGGATCGAGGGCCGTGTCGGGCTCCCTGCTAAGCGGTGAGTCTGCTTCTCCCTCTCGCTCTGTGATCTCTCTCGCAAATAAATAAATAAAAATCTTTTAAAAAATAAATGACATTTCCTTTCCTCTAGCTTAGCCTATTATGAGAATACGGTACATAATGCAGATACATACAGAATATATGTCAACCGACTATTCATGTTGCCAGTAGGGCTTCCTTCTGGTCAACAGGAAGCTCTTCGTAGCTACCTTTTGGGGGAGTTAAAGGTTATATGTGAACCTTCGACTGTGTAGGGGGGTTGGCATCGCTAGCTCTGGCTTCATTCAAGGGTCAACTGCGGTTAGTGTGCAACTATTCAATAGATATGGACATAAAAATAATAAATATTAAAATAATAATAATAATAATAAATATTTCAGAAGTGACGAAGCCGAGGTAAGGAGAATCTGTGCCCAGGCGTACACGGCATGTTGGCAGCTGAGCCCAAACTCGAACCCAGGCCCCCGAGCTGAGTCCGGCGGACTTAGGCCTCACAGAGCTCCTCCCCAAGTTATTCACAAGGTTGGCCCAGAGATTGGAAGCGTCGAAGCAGCAGGAAAACCCGAGCCCAATCCTTGAATTTGGTGGCGCCCGGTGGTGCCAAGGGACCGCGACTGCAGGCCTGTCCCTCCTGCCCCTCCTGCCGTCAGAGACGAGGCGAAGCTGGCAGCGCGGCCGTGTCGGGTGCGGGAGGGGGCTACGTGCCTGACCCAAGGCTGGTTATAAAGTGCCTCTTACCAGGGCCTTTGCAGCAGACTCCTGCATTTCCCAGAATAATCTCGCTCATTACGATGCCGGCAGACGTTACAAGCCAGCTCATTTTTCTTCCCTTTGTCTCAAATTCCAATACCCTGCCCTTTTCACGAGATTTCCAAGAGAGTAGTTCACAGCGCCCATTTTGTGGGGAGAGAGGGGGGCGGGAGATGTCCCCAGAGGGTGAGCAGTATCTCAGCCTTAGTTTAAAAAAAGAAGAAGAAAAAAAAAAAAAGATGAAGGAAAGAGCTTTGTCTGCTAAATCTCCCCGTTTTGGAATCAAATGTTATTTAAAATTCAGGACAAATTCTCGGCTCTCTTGCTGACAAATTCCACACGCGCACAGAGCAGGGGCGAGACGGAAATGAGAACAGCGATGTGTGAGGCGCCTAAGCGTTCCTCATTAAGTGGTCATTAGTGAGCACCTACTGTGTGCCGGATGCTGCGCTAGGTGCCAGGGGTCCCGCGGCGAGCCAACGGATCGTGTGTGTCCCCTGGAGCTGAACATCTAGTGAGGAAGACAGACGTGGCCAAATAACCCCCCACGTTCATGATTCTAAGCTGGAGCAGGTGCCCTGGGTGGAGGCATGCATTGTCCTGAAAGCGTGTGAGTGGGACTCCATCTAATTGGGGATCAGGGGACACTCCCCCAAGGAGGTGACATTAGTTCGGGGACCCAAAGGATGCTGGCGGGCTCATCCGGGTGGGGAGGGGTGGGAAGTCCTCCAGGATGAAGGAACAGCATGAGCAAAGGCCCGGGGCCAGAGGGAGGGCCAGTGTTTCGAGACTTGGAAGGACCTCCATGTTCCTGGACCCGGGGGGAGGATCCGCGGGGAGGGGGGAGCCCAGTGCCGTGGGCGGGGTGAGGTTGCGCAGGGTCTCACCGCCCCGTGAGGCTCCTGGTCTTTATCCTCAGAGCAACAGGGAACTTACCAGGGCTTTAAAAGGAAGAGCAAAACAATAAAATAAAATAAAATAATAAAATAAAATAAAATAAAATAAAATAAAATAAAATAAAATAAAATAATAAAAAAATAATAAAATAAAATAAAATTTAAAATATAATAAAATAATATAAAATAATAAAATTAAATTAAATAAATAAAATAAAATAAATAAAAATAAAATAAAATAAAATAAATAAAAATAAAAAATAAAAGGAAGATCAAAATGTAAGGTTTGTGGTTTGTAGACATTTCTCTGACCTCTGAGTGGGACATAGATGGGCTCAGAGCCGGGGAGGAAAGAGGGCGTCAGACAACAAAGGATGTCAGCGGGAGCCCCCTCGAGGAGGAGTGACAGCAGGAAGAGGCGACAGGTCCTAGGGAATACTCTGGATGAGTTACCAGCACGATTGCAAACACGGGCACAAATTCTTCCCCTTCCTGGAACCAGAGGGTCCCCGGCCCCACGGAGGCAGGGCGCGGCCACAAGAGTTTCCTTGGCCAGTAGGCCCAGAGCAGACGTGACACAGCGATGTGAGCAGCGTCTGCACCCTGGGCCTTGCTCTTTCTTGCAGCTCGGAGGACCACGTGCCCGGGGTATAAAGAAGCCGGGGCGAGCCTGCTTGAGGACGGGAGACGTGGGCAGCGCCCGCCCCGGCTCCCCAGGCCAGCGTGTGCTCCATCCTGGGTCACCCAGTGCCAGCCAACCAGCCAGCTGGGTACAGAGCTCGGCCGGGCACCCCGAGGCCCGAGGCGCCCAGCCGCCCAGCCCCCCGCAGTATGACCAGCTACATAAATGGGTGTCATTGTGGGGCATTACGCTTCGGAGGCGTCTGGATGTTTCCGTCTGCTTTCTCTCAACAGACCATAAGGTGAGCGAGGAGTAAGACCTTCGCTGTCTTGTTCGCCACAACCGAATCCCCAGGCAAACGGGAGACATTCAACGAGAAGGCATCCAGTAAGGGAAGGACCCGTTGAATAAATGACTGTTATCTCTTTGGTTTCCCCTGGGAAAGAATCTCTGCACCAGCCCCAGGACCTCTCTCCGCTCCCCATTAGCAGCTGAGATGCAGACACTCCGGGGTGGAAATTAAATTCACATTCACCCTTTGCGGAGAGCTGCCATGTGCAAGGTTGGTGTGACGCTGAACGCTTCGGACGAGGGGGAAAGGCGTATTCTCTGCCTCGAATCTGTTCACTGTCTGGTAGACCAGACGGACGCAGAGAGCAGCCCTGGCCTCTCTGGCCTGTTGTGCGTTTGCTATGCCCCCCTCCCCCCCGGCACGTCACATAGTGTTTCCCCCAATTCCCATAAGAAGCCCAGGAGGGAGGCGCTGCTGGTGTCCCCTTTCATTGGATGAGAAAAGTGAGGCAGAGAGAAGTTAAGTGGGCTCCCCGGTGTCTGGGCTCCCAGACTCGAACCCAGCTCCACCAGGTTGCTCTACTGCGACCGCTGTACAAGAGAGCTGTGCTAAAGAGGGGCTCCTGGTGCCTGGGATGGGCGGGCAGGAGCAGCCACGAGTCAGAAAGGGCTGCACAGGTATGTCGACGCGGGAAGGAAGACTGAGGATCCCCCACGTGAACAAAAGCAGGAAGGCATCCCGCGCCAAGAGCTGAGCGACCACGGAAGCGCCCGGTCCGCCCGGGGAGCCGTGAGCTGCAAGAGTGGCCAGGAAGAGAGGACACGAGGGGCGACGGGAGGCCAGCCCGGGAAGGGTGATAGAACCACAGGGGCTGCAAGTTGAGGCCAAGCCACCTCCTGGGCTCCCTCCGCGGCCCAGCTCCCAGCGAGGCCAGCTCTCGGCCGCTCCTGAGAGCGCAGTGTCACCCCACGTGGAGAAGACCTGGCTTCTGATCTCAGCTTTGATTTTGGGGAAAGGACATCACGTGCTCCCTCCGGGCCGGTTACCCCCTCCATAAACTGAAACTGTGCATTCAGAACCCACTGTGCACGGGATCTATGACACGCTCAGCGCGAGGATCGAACAGGCGGGTGCGTGTGAAGTGCTGACCGGGTGCGTCGTGCAAGTGCTCAGGAGACGCTGGCACGACTGTCGCTGGGAGCATTTCAGCCGACTGTGGACTGTCAGAGCAGCACCCAAGGCCCCGGGCGCGCCCCGCTGCATCTAAACCCCAGCTCTGGTACTTTCTTGTGAGCTGCTTCACCAGTCTGGGCCTCAGTTTCCTTGTCAATAGTTGGGCCACACAACAGTGTTTACCTCGTTGGGGCCCTTTAAGGATGAAGAGAGAATTCTTATAAAATGTCTAATTCCTAGAACCAGGCCCCTCCCAACACACGCCGGCAAGGTTGAGGCTCGCAGAGGCAATGAACCCTGCTCCGGGTAGCACATCTGATAAATGGGGAAGCCGGAACTCTACGTTCCCGTCCTCGCTCCTCATTGGTGTTCCAGATGCTTCTGCAGCCACAGCGAGGCCAGCGCTCAGACCGTTACTGCTTCCGACCAAAGTCATCGTAAAACTCCAGAATGAAGGACGACTTCTCCGGAAGAACTTTTAAGCCCCCGGAGACGTTGGAATTAACGCGGGCCCCTGCCCTACAAGCGCACCGCATTCCCCGCTTGGTTTTACGAGAGGAAGCTCTAAGCGTCTATGATTCGCAGGTGCTAAACCGTCACGACGAGGTAGTAAACTTCGTGGGGGAGCGACTGCCTGAGATCCTCTCCGGAATGAGGTGGATACCTAAGGGAGGGTGCGCGGTGGCCGGAGCCCAGGCCTGGGGGGGGGGGCCCTGGGTCCCACCCCAGCTCCATCACCACCCTGCCCTGTGACCGGGCAGGACATCCAGCCCTCTCTGCATCTCCACGTTCCCGTCGGCGCAGACTCATGACTTGGGACCCAAAAACCCTCACTTTTGAGAGTGAAAGGGGCTGCGGTCAAGAATTATACCAGGACCACGGATGTGAAGCGCGTGGGAGGGACGCTGAGACGCGAATGCCCAACCCACCCGGTGCTGAGATCGGGCCGTCCTCTGGAAGGGCCTTTCCCTGCTCTGACGTCTATGACAACGCCTGCTCCGGGGAATGTTCCCACTCAAGCCCTCGAGGCGCTCTGGATGCGGGGACCCCACGGCAGAGCCTTCTCCGTGAAGTGCCGCGGGCCGGGGAGAAAGCCGGGCTGTTCTGAGGGAAGCAGATTCCTGGGGGAGACGTGAAAGCAGAGAAGAGGAAGGGCGACGGCGGCCGATCCTCGAGTCTGCGCGGTGCCCTCCCGCGCTGATCATGGGGCTAATCCTGCCATTTTTATTTATTTATTTATTTATTTATTTATTTATTTATTTATTTATTTATGTATTTATGTATTTATGTATTTATTATTTATTTATTTTTAATCCTGCCATTGCTTCCCATCCGTGGGGCCAACCTCACAGAGCTGAGGCTGAGCGCCCGCGCAGAACCAGGACTCCCCACCCTGACCTCTCGCTGTCCCAGTCGGGGGGCCCGACGCCGCTCGCCTCACCATCTCTGATGCCCGGGGTCTTCCAGACGTTCCTTGGCCCGCTGCTCTCTCAGACATGACTTGGATCCTGATCCTGAGCTACCCAGATTGGCGGTCTACACAGGCCAAGTCGATGCGCTAATGACTCAGCTGTCTGCTTGGCTCCTAGGATCTGGTTTGCAGGGAAAATCCTGGAAAGATCCAAACGTACCTGCCATCTGTTTGACTCGGACGTGAGCTGCCTGCTGAGAGGTCACTGATTCTACCTGGGGGCTCCAATTACCAGGGGAGTCTGGAGCCTGGTCCCCTCTTGAGCCTTCCCCTCCTTGATGACGCTGCGAGGAGCCTCTTGTACGTGCAGGGACTCGGGGCGCCAGGAGCTCTCCGCCCCAAACGCTTCATTCATCTCTTGCTAGATCTCCACTCCGGCGTTTGATAGGGTTGTTGTTCAACACAGCGGCATTTCTCCCCCACCTCCGAGGGGATGGAAGGCAAGGGAAAATATTCCTGTGAGAAGTGCGGGTTTTCAGTCAAGTGAGCAGAACTCTAGGGGTGAGCTGACGGCAGCCGCCGCCGGGCCAGTGGATGGGGCGATGAGCTCTGTGTCTGTGGGACGCCGCCTCGGGCGCCCGAGCTCCCTGCCCCTCTCCGAATCCATTCTTCTGGGCTGTCGGGGTGGCCCAGTGGGACCGCAGGCCCCAGGTTGCTTTGCAGCAACTGCAAAGCGCGGCTCATAGACAAGCGGTGAGGATCCTTCAGGATGTGGAGTGTTCCTGTTCCTGTAAAGGCGGCGCGATCACTTGCTCTCCTCGCCCATCCAGGCTGCCTAGGCCCCTCCGAGCCACGCTCTGCATGGGCTTAGGGCTTCAGCTTGCATTTCTTGCCAGTAGGGAGCCATCCCACAGCGTAAGCTGGTTCCCTGCGGGTTGGGGGCTGCAGAAAGCTTAAGCCTCAATCTGGGCCCCGATGGGCCGGAGGCGGAGTGTGGAGGGTCAAGGTCTTCCTAGGCCCATCCGTGTGTGTTTGTGACACGGAACAACAACGACGGAATGTTTGGCGGTGGGGCGGGGTTGGCTGTTGGTTCTTCTAACCCGCTTTCCTTAGCTGAAGAGGCAGCGACGGCTCACTCTTCTCCTGCCTTCCTTGAAGTAGAATCTGCACCAAATTCATCCCTACCTGCGGTCAGCAAATACCCGGTTCTTACGTGCTTGGTTCACCAGGAGCCATTCTGACCATCAGAACGATTTCCAAATGCACCCAGGCCTCGAAAGGCGCCCCGACTCCTGGTGGGGGTCCACCCTGACTCCATGCCCTGCAAGACAGACCACTCTCATCTTTTTCCCTAAATCTGACAATGATCCGCAGAGAGCGCGGAAGAGCTGTCTCCCCCTCCCCGGCGCCTCTCCCCCGCTGCCCAGATGGGTGCCGCAGCTGCCTGCCCCTGCAGCAATCACGAGGAAGGCAGTAAATCCTCTCTGCTTGGATGCGCCCCTGGGTGGGGATGGTCTGTGAAGTTCTCATGAGTGGCGTCAGCTTGCGGAAGTCACCTTCTCCCTGCAGGAGTCGGGGGATTAAGCCCGCTCTCTCCATCCGCCTTCCAACTGCCGCACTTCTCTGCCTCCGTCCCCTCAGGCTGAGCATCCTTGGACGAGTCGCTCTGCCTCTCTGAACCTCGCTAGCTCTCCAGGAGAATAGGGGCGCTAATCCCCGTCCCGGGGGCCGGCTGCGATGAAGGGCTGAGATAACCAACCGTGAGAGGTGCCCAGCTGCACGCCTGGCACATTTTAAAGGCACAATATAAAGTAGCTGCTGTTGATTTCTCCATCAGCAGCTGATGAAAGGGTAGATAGGGGATTAGGGACGATAATGTATGTAAAGTACTTTACATCGCGTCTGGCACCTAATGAGCGCTCCAGAAGTGTTGGCTATTATCAGTGGAGCTACGGGCCTGTACATCGCAAAAATAATAATAATGCAAAGTGGAGAGGGATTAAACACAAGACTCCAAGGAGTTTTCAGCTAACTCAGGAGGGAAGGAGACAGCTGCTTCTGGCTGAGCAAGAAGGGTCCGCGTGTCCCCAACTTCCCGGTGGGGGCCGGGGCACGGACGGGATGAGCACTGGGTGTCATGCTAGATGTTGGCAAATCGAACACCAATAAAAAATATGTAGAGAGGAAAAAAGGGGGCTGGGACATGACATGGGGAAGCTGTGCATCTAACAACACCCCAGGATTTGAATCGAGAAAGAAAGCTGGAAAACTCTGGGGTGAATGACATCGGGCCGGACTTGCCAGCCGGGGGGACCGTGGTAAGCGCCAGCTTCCACGTGACGACCGACCGAGCACTGTGCTCACACTAAGCATCAGTCATTGGAAACGTCCTCGCGGGTCAGCCGCGCATCGCCGGGCCCGGTGTGCGGGAAGAGCACGGAGACTCGGGGCGCCAGAGCCAGGACTCACAGCCCAGCCCGAGTGCAGCGTCCGTGTGCTTTTCAGGCGACGCCCTCCAGACGTTCACGTGTGTCCCGAGGGCACCTCCCTTGTCTTGGAGAAGCAGCCGGAGCAAAGGCCTGGCGCGGGGGAAGCGGGTCTTCGAGAACTAGCGATGGTGTAGGGCACGGAGGGCGTCATGGGAGAGAGGTAGGAGGGGGACGCCGGCCTGTGCTGGGGTGCAGAGGAGCTGCTCCTACAGAGATCCCCAAGCGCAGGAGCTACACCAAACAGCAGCTGACCCCCCCTCACGTGCACGAGCACAGTGAGCGCCCCAGGCCCCGGGGTCCGGGCCGTGGCCGCTGTGAGGCCCCTGGAGCCCAGGGCCCGGGCGCGGGGCCTGCTCGCTGCGCATCCGCAGCACAGACGTTTCTGAGCCACAAGGAAACGGGGACGGGGCGCCCGGGGAGGGCAGGCTGGCCTTTTGGCAAATGGCCTGGAACTGACCAGAAAACGGGGAGGGCACTCGCCCTCCTGGGCCTGAACCTGTCACGAGGCCACTCCCCTCTGCCAGGGAAGCTGGGAAACGTAGTTTCTAGCTGGGCAGCCATGTGCGCAGGACGGGCGGTTGAGGGAAATTAGTAAAAGGGGAAAAGGGGTGAATGGATAGTGGGGATCTCCGTTGTGGGGCCGTAGAGGGTCAGAACATACCGAAAGCTGTTTCCTAGGGCTTAGTTTGGGGCAGGAAGCTCCAAGCTTTTTGTCTGTATTAGTTAAGACCTGACTGCCAGGGTGGGGGGGCTTGCTCGGGGGATACGACGCTTAATTGGCGAAAAGTTGGTACTGAGGGTTTGTGAACAAGAGGGCTGGGGTGGGTGGCACGTGGCTGTGTTGGGATCTAGTCAAGGGGTGCACAGCCGCAGAGGCAAGGCGGCAGATCCAGGCCTGGGGGTTTGGGAGGTTCTAGGAGCCCAGCCCTGCAGCTCCTCCTTCCTGGGACCCCAGGCCAGGAGTACCTCTTTGGCTATAAAACGGGGTGCTGGGATGGTTGGTTTTGGAAGGATCCTCTGCTCTACAAGCCTACCTACGTCATGACCAGAGGCCCCTGTGAGCCCAGAAGTCCAGGGGAGGAGGGAGAAGGAGGAGAGGTGGGGAGAGAGAGCGGGAGAGAGATCCCCATGGGATGACCACAGAACAAGGAAAGTTGGAAAGTCGGAAAGTCGACCTTCACAAGACGGGGAGGGCCCTCCGGGAGCCTGGCCACCAGCAGGAGGGCACGACAGATGACGGAGAGAACCATGCGCTTCCCCCCGGAGATACCCTTGGACAAGATCTCATGTTACCAAAGAAAGAAGTCAAAGTCTCTGAATGTTTGGATTCCGTAGTAATTTCAGCACGATGCTTACGGCGACCCCGTGAGCACGGCATGTCCAAAGTCGATGGGGGCCTTTGTCACCGAAAGGAAGGGGAAACTGGTAACTCGGAAAAAGCAAACGTGGAAGTCAAGTGGGGAGAGGCTCGGGAGGCACAGCTGAAGGGGAGCAGGCCGCCGAAGGGCTGCGGGGGCCTCGTCACTAGGGTCACCTATTACCACGCCTCCTTGAGCGTCACCTGCCCGCCCCCGCGTGCGCCGCTGAAGTCTGGATGTCCACGACGACAGCTGGCACAGACTCTCCAGGCGGAGTCCAGGCAGGCCACACACCTGCTATTGCCCAGAAATGAGACGTCGGGGATGATGCTCAGGAGGACCAAGGCAGCTGGGGAAGGCGCCCCCGGATGAGCGACTCAAACCCATCAAGCTGAGAGAGAGCAAAAAGCTGGAGGCCCAGGCCTGCAGCTCCCACGTGCTGGTTCACAGAGAAGCCAACGGGGCCACGGGAGAGGGAGGTTACTGTGTTCTGGTCACAGAGTGGCAGCCGGGACCCCACCCCAAGGAGCCCGCCTCTGAGGCCCTGTTTGTCCGTCACCAGGCGGCCGCGGGGGGAGCACACACGGTGGTGGGGAGTGTCTCCCGGGCAGGGGGGCTAAGCCCCACGGGGGCCTCCGTGCCGCATACAGTGCCGGGGGTCTCCCTAAAGTTACCAATCACAGGGGTGGAGAGTGGGGACACGGTCTAGCGAGGAAGGGGGGTCAGAGATGGCGGAGGTGGGCCGAAGAGGCAGGAAGTACGCGAGGCAGCAGGAACAGAGGGGGACGCACTAGCAGGTGTCGGCTGTGCTCCTGGCACGGGACTCGGCCGGCCGCCCGGGGAGGGCAGACACGCGCTTGCTGAGCCCACAGGTCGGAGGGGGACTCGGGGAGCCTGTGCTGAGAACCCTCCCCGGTGCTGCAGACCCTGCGGCTCAAGGAACCGTGCTCAGAACGATGCACCAAAGATAAGGGAAGCAGCTATTTGGGGGTCTCCTGGACCCCATCCCAGTGTGCGTGTTGGGGGGTCTCCACACAACAACCGGCAATCCCGTAGATACAACCTGACACAAGCAAGGACGCTCCGCACCCCAGCTGGGGTCCTGCCATCTACCCAGGTCAGCGTCAGATCCCAGGGTCCGGCGCTCAGTCCTACAAGGTGGCCCCTCAGCGCCCGAGGTCAGGGTTGGGGTTGCAAGCCCTGGTGGGTCCTCGGGGAGCCAGGCCCCATCCTGAGGGGTGGCCGCAGCTGCCTCAGCAACGTGAGCAAGGACACCTGGGTCACCCCGGCGAGGACGGAGGCCAAGGACACACTTCCTGTTATGAACCAGAACGTCACAGCGGGGGGACCAGAACCGGGTCCCCTTAATTGTATCACACAACACACATGACAGTAGCTGTAAGTCTGGGGCCCTCTGTGCCAGGCCCTCCGCCACCTCCGCCCGCGGGGTCCTGAACCAGAAGATTCCTTACTCCCGTCCCACAGGAGGTGACACCGAGGCTTCAGACAGGTTGGCCCCCCCACCAGGGAGCCCTGGAGCCCCAGAGTGCAGGCCCCATCCCGCCTCCCTGCCCGGTGCCAGGCCCTGACCCAGCCCCAGCGCGGGCTGCAAGGTGCTGGGGTTTCTAGTCTGTGCCCCCTGTGCTGGTGCCCGTCCCCTCGCTGCACCCCCTCCCCCAGACAGCAGCCTCCCCCCTGCCTTACCTGGGGGAGCATCTTCCCTCCTACTTGGTGAACCAGAAATGGGGCAAGCAGGGGCCGCATCGGAGGGCACCTGACTGTGAGCCCCCGACGGTCCCTTCCTCTGCACCTGCAGCGCTCAGGTGCATGGAAACTGGGCCAAAGTCTTCCTCCTCCCTCTCCTTCCCCCTCCTCCCTCTCCTTCCCCCTCCTCCCTCTCCTTCCCCCTCCTCCCTCTCCTTCTCTCTCCTCCCTCCTCTTTTTCCTCCCTCTCTTCTCCCTCCCTTTCCCCTTCTCCCTCCCTCCCTCTCTCTCTCTCTCTCTCTCTCTCACACACACACACACACATGCATGCACCGTCTCTCCTTCCATCACTGCATCAGCCGCTGGAGCGCCGTGACCGTAACTGTCTACTGTAGGCCTGTGTCCCCAGGAGCCACCGACAGTGTCAGCACGTGCTCCCGTGCAGCCCCCAGAGCCCCTGACCTGTCCCAGGGCATCCCTGCCTGCCTTTCCCCAAGGAGCGAGGAGCGGTGAGGAGGGGAGGTGACAGACGGGGACTACCCCCCACCCCACCCCCGCCCTGTAGGAGCTGCACCGGCCCCAGCAGGCGGACACGAAGCGCAGGGGTGGGAGGTCGTGGGTAATGCTGCTGTGTTGAGGGCCAGGTCTGGATGTAAACAAAAGAGATTTCCAGAAGGTACAGAGGAAAATCCACGGGCGCTCCTGAAATGGGTTATCCCAAGGGCCTCTTGGGACCTCCTGACGCCAAGACAGGACAAAGGTGGCCTGATGACAGCACCCCTCGGGCCAGTGTTTGCTTTTCGCACTCACTCACCAGCACTGCCACCTGTTGCTCAGGGACCGCCACCAGCCAGTTTGCAAGGAAGGAGACCGAGGCCCAGAGAGGTGGAGCGGTGGGCGTCAAGGTCACACAGCCGGGGGACTGGGACAACGGCCGCTCCTCCCCTCAGGATGACGCCCTGCTGCTCCTGGAGGCCAGCGGAGCCCACGCAGCAGGAGGGCTGCACCCTGACCTGGGGGAAGGCGGGTGCTGGGGCCCGGGTCCTCCTGCCTCCCCAACTTCCGTCCCGGGGGGCTATGGGACCTTCTGCACTGCTCTCCCACCATGGCCACCGGGCAGTTTCCCATCTGGAAGGTGACTGCAGCCCAAAGTCTCGGGGGCCCAGGGCAGGTGGCGGGGGCGGGTGTGTATCTGATACAAACCAGACTGGCTTCTGCTGCCCAAAAACTCAAGAGACGGAAGGATGACGAAGTAGAGCAGCGGCGCGGGCCGTGCGCCCCGTCCTTGAGGACACCTGGTGCTCCCGCTCCTCCTCACCTTAGCCTCCGGGGAGCGGGGCTGGGGGACATCTCGGGGCCTGTTACCTGCTTCCTCCTTGGTGACCGATGAGGAGTTTTGAGGAGCTTATTGACCACCGTGAGGTCCTTTGTGCGCAACTCTTTTGCCTTTTCAAGTCTTTGCCAGTTTTTAATTGGTTTTCTCTTGTTGATTAATCGCCGGTGATGCATCCTGATTACGGACCCTTTGTCACATGCAAGTTTTGCAAACAGCGTCTGACTTCCCCGCATTCCCTTATCAGCCTCTCCCAACAAAAAATGTGCTTCATTTTAGTGGCAGTCGATTCATCATTTTTTTTCCGTGGGTAGTGAGGTTTATGCCCCGTTTAAGAATCCCTCACCGACCCCGAAGTCATGCGGATGCTCTCCCGTGTTTTCCGGTAGACACTCTGTTGGCTTTCCTTTCTCGTGGAGGCCTATAACCTGCCTCGAATTAGCCACTTCTGCATACGTTGGCATAGAAAAGCCAAAGCTCTCATTTTTGCCCACAGGGTATCCAGCCCACCGAGCAAAGGCCGTGTCTGTCTCACGGAGCGGCAGCTAGGTCCTCGCAGGAAGCCGGGTGACCAATAGGTGCATCACATCAGGTGACCAAATGCCAGTTTCTGGGCTGTAGTATTATAGTATTTTAAAACAATCAAAACATAAATAAATAAATACAGAGAATCTTAATGACACTGAGCGAGAGGTTGGAAAGCCAGGATTTTAATTTTGACATGGACGTGCTATGCAACTTTGAGGAAGGACTCCCTCTCCCTCATCCTTTGGATGGTCTTTTTTTTTTTTTTTTAAGAGAGAGAAGGTGAATGTGGGGTTGGAGGTGGGGAGCAGAGAGAGAGAATCCCAAGCAGGCTCCATCCTAGCGGGAGCCCGATGTGCCTCTCCATCTCAGGACCCTGAGGTCATCACCTGAGCCAAGATCAAGAGTGGGATGTGGAACCCAGCACGCCCCCCCAGGTGCCCCGAATATCTATTCTGTGGGAGTCAAATGACACTAGCCCTCGCGGTCTGGGCTCGAGGGCTCTGTGCATTGGTCGGGCTCGAGCTGCTGCCCACCTGACCTCAAGTGGAGCTCCAAGTGGCCACAAAGGAAGCTGCCGTGAGTCCAGGGAGTGGAAGGACCACAGCAGAGGGTGAGCGGAGGTGTGCTGGCAGGTGCTGGGGTCCTCCTGCCCTCCAAGGGCTCAGTGCAGGGGGGTGGACAGCCTGGAGCATCGCTCACCTAGTGTCCTATGTTCCTGGGGTGGATCAGAGGGGCGGCAGTGTGTCCCCAGGGCGGTGTCCTCCCAGGCTGGCCCCCCCATGCCCTCCTCACCTGCACTCTGCAGGTGCTCTCTTCCCTGGGACCCGCACCTGGTAGCTCTGGACTCTCCTTCTGCCACCACGTCTCTCCCTCCCTCCCTCTCCCTATCTCCCCATTTCTGACTTTACCCTGCTTCACTCCTAAGGACACGTGCGATGACATGGAGTAGCTGACAATCTGGGACTTCCCCCACCGGCTCAAGGTCCTTAACGTAAACACATCTGCAGAATTAATGATGCGCTTCCGGGACGAGGGCTCGGACACCCCGGGGACCATCCTTCCAGCCACTGTGCCAGCAGGTGGGCCGCGAGCCTGCTCTCTGCTGAACAGGTACGTTCATGGTTAGTTAGACCGTAAATATTTGTTGAATTAAATTAGTCTTCATTTTCCAAGTGCTGCGAACCTCCAACCGGCTAATAAATCAAGAATTCCTGAGTGAGGAAAGAGCTGGGGGTGGATCTCTAGGAAGAGATCGGGTGCCCGGGAGCAGAGCCTGGAGTCTGGCTCTGGCGGGGCCCAGGCCTCTGGCTGCTGCGTGACCTTAAGTGAGCCCCTGACCGCCCTGATCCCTGATGCAAGCCCCGGCCCTCGCCCTGCGGATCCGGGAAGGCCATCTGGGGGAGCCGCCTCCTGCGTCTGCAGGTACAGGTAGGGCCAGGCCGGCGGGACTAGGAGGTGCAGGCTCAGGGAGTGTGCCCCGCGCTGTGAGCTCGCAGGGCCCGGGCCAGGGCCGCACAGGCCCCGCTCCAGCACCGGCCCAGGCGCCCCTCCGCGCTCCGGCTCCAGCACCACCGGCCCAGCACCCTCCATCGCGGGGCGCGCCCTGTACTTCCCTCCTCGGGCAGCGGGCGGGGCACGGACACCAGAAGGAGCCCAGGAGAAAAGGCTGGAACCTCCCTTTCCGCGCCTCCCAGCCCCAGCCCCAGGTCCAGCCCCGGTCCAGCCCCACCCTGCACACCTGAGCCACCCCCAGGCCCCGCCCCCAGGCCCCGCCCACGGCCCCGCCCCCGTCGGGGCCTGCCCCATCACAGCCCCGCCCATATGCCCCGGCCCCGCCCACATGCCCCGGTCCCGCCCACAGCCCGGCCCCGCCTCCAAACACAGCCCCGCCCACATGCCCCGGCCCCGCCCACAGCCCCGCCCCCAATCACGGGCCCACCTACAGTCCCCGGGCCTACCCCAACCCCAACCCCGGGCCCGCCCCCAACCACAGCTCCGCCTCCAACCACGGCCTCGCCCACATGCCCCGTCCCCGCCCACAGCCTCGGCCCCGCCTCCAACCACAGCCCTGCCCACATGCCCCGGCCCCGCCCACAGCCCGGCCCCGCCTCCAAGCACAGCCCCGCCCACATGCCCCGGTCCCGCCCACAGCCCGGCCCCGCCTCCAAGCAGGCCCCGCCCACATGCCCCGGCCCCGCCCACAGCCCCGCCCCCAATCACGGGCCCACCTACAGTCCCTGGGCCTACCCCAACCCCAACCACAGCCCCGCCCACAAGCCCCAGGCCCTGGCCCCGCCCCAGCCCTGCCCCCCCAACCCCTAGGGCCCTCTAGCCCCTAGGACCCTCCAAACCCCCCTTGAACCCCAGCTCCAGCCCCGCCCCAGCCCCGCCCCCGCCCCAACCGCAGCCCCGCCCACAGGCTCCAGCCCCGCCCCCAGCCCCGGGCCCGCCCCCCAGCCCCCCAGCCCCCCAGTCCCCCAGCCCCGGCCCCCACCACAAAGGCGCTGGTCTCGGGAGGCAGCCCCCAGCCCAGCCGGGCTCAGCCTGGCCAAGGCTGGAAGGGGACCCAGAGCGCCCGGGCCTCATTTCCGAAGGGTGTTATTTCACCCCTGCTTCCCAGATAATGTAACTGAGTCACTCAATTGAGCATAAAATAGAAATTTGGCTTCTTATCTGCCTCAGACCTGACTTTACTATTTTCTTTCTGCAAAATACATTTTTCACTATCTTATCTTCTAATAAACAATCCTGGCTCGGCAGCCCGTGGCAATGGCGCTGAATGCATTTAAGAGACATATTTTTCCTCTCTCACTCCCTGCTTAAAGTCTTCTGTTTAAAAGCCTGTGATTTTTTTCCCTTTCCTTTTGAAAAAAAAAAAAAAAAATATATATATATATATATACATCCCATTTGTGTGCCGTCTTCCTTTAAAGAACATACATATTTTTCATGAGTCGTCCTGATAGATCCCCCCTTACTCTCCCTTCCGCTCACTGATTGCACAGCAAGGGTCGGTGAATCCGGTGGCTTCTGGGCCCGGGGGGAGGCCGGGCAGTGCCTCGGGTGGTCAGACCCCGACGCCGGGACTGCGTGGTGGGCAGGACACCGCTGCCGGCCCGGGCCACGGATGTCTAACGCCTCCTCCCCAGCGCAGGCTGGCGTCAGGCCCCCGGACAGTGAAGCTTAAGCCACAGAGGCAAGAAGGGGGACCTGAACCCGCACTGACGGGCGCCTTCCTCCAAACAACCTTCCGAGAGAACAGGGGGAGGCAGCAGCCCCAGGCCCCAGAGGACGGCAACTGGGGTTCAGAGCGTCCCGCACACAGGACGAGGGGTTCAGGGCAGCTCTCCAGACTCCACTGGGGAACCAGAACCTCACACACACGCTCGCACACGCATTTTACGGCCCGTGTTCGTGGTGCTCAGGCCGCTGTGTCATTCTGAGTGTGAACTGCACAAGCGATGGGGTGGGCAGTCACCCCGCGGCGGGCCCCCTCTCCGCTCGGCCGAGTCCCGCTATTCTGTGGCGGAAAACAGGAGACACGCCGGATGCCTACATGTACGCTGGCCCCGCGCGGCGCCCGCCACCGTTGCAGCTCACACTCAGGACACACGGCCGCCCCCCGGGGCCCCTCGCGCACACCCTCGGGCCCCAGGGCTCTGCTCCAAGCTGCCAGGGTGCCCGGAACACGTGCTCCTGCCCATCCTCCGTCTGCCACCTCAGAAGACGCCTCCTGGGAGCGGCCTCCTGGACCGGGCACCCTGGCGTGGCTCGTGTTGCAGCCCTGGCCCCAGGCGGAGGGGCTCTTTCACGTGGCATGTGACACACACACACACACACACACACACACACCACCATGGCCTAGCACACTGCCCAGTGCCCACTGGGTGCTGGGCCTGTCTGTGTTGAACAATGAGTGAGTGCGACTGTCACAGCTACCCCGGGGACAGGTGTTTTTATCCTCATTTTCCAATGATGAAGTCAGTCTCCAGGTTAGCGCTTCCTCCGTACGGGCGTGGGCCTGGCGGGAGCCCAAGAGCCCCAGTGCTCGCCAGATCCGTCGTAGCGGGCACGACTCTCACCCCGTGTTACGGGCGTGGGCCCCGAGGGACAGCAGCAGGCCCGCGACCTCCCGGCTGGAGCCCCTGCTCTCTCCAGCCAGCCACAGGGCCTCGCGTCTGAGCTGCCAATGGTGAGAAAGAAGCACCGTCGACGAAAGAGTAAGAAAAATAACCACACTCAGGGATCCCTGGGGGGCTCAGGGGTTTAGCGCCACCTTCAACCCAGGGCGTGATCCTGGAGGCCCGGGATCGAGTCCCACGTCGGGCTCCCTGCATGGAGCCTGCTGCTCCCTCCGCCGGTGTCTCTGCCTCTCTCTGTGTCTCTCATGAATAAATAAATAACATCTTTAAAAAAAAAAAAAAAAAACAACCATGCACACTTATCCCAGGTCACTGCCACAGTGGAAAACGATGTGATACGCGTTTGCAGTCTCCTCCAACATTTTGCAGTCTCAGGTGAAAGACGTCCACGCAGAAGGACGACGCACACTCCCCACCCCGGCCTGGACCCTGGGGACAGCCCCGGGGAGACGGCCCTTCTGGAGCGAGACGGTCCGTGTGTACTTTGCTCTTCCCGGGGTGCCTGCCGCAGGCTCAGCTGCCCTCTGCCCACGCCGAGGCCTTCGCCGGCCCGGTCTGAGGACCCCATTTCTCACTCGCAGCCTGGAGAACAGGATGAGGTCAGTAGGTCCTTCTGTTCCTGCAGGAAGCGGCGAAGATTAATCTGTGGACACAGAGACGGCACCCGGCGGTGAGGAGATTTATGACCGAGAGAAATCCAGGCCAAGGTCCCTGGGTTTTGTTTCCCTCTATCTGTCTTCCGACTACCACACAGCCTTGTGGTTGGAAGAAACTTCCAGAGGTCCTGCGACCCACCCCGGCCCCTAAAGGCCTTTGGGCAAAAGAAGGGATGACCACCGTGTGCCCACAGAGCTCGGGCTGTCTGCACCCGGGGGAGGCCAAGCACTGACCCTGGCCTTGAGGTGCCGGCAGTGTGGGCCCGGGCTGCCCGCCTCCTGACCCCACGCAAACTGCGCCGCAGCCCGAGGGGCCACCCCCTGGCCGGCCGGTCCAGCCACTAGCCCCGGCTGCGGTAACCCCCACCTGGAGACTTGACTTCTCCTGCTTTCAAGCATCACCAAGTTTATAAGCCTCCGTGCAAGTCCCCCCCAGGCCCTCCCTGCCACCCCCGGGTCTTCATCACGTGTGTTCATGGCAGCGCGGGGGTTCTCGCCCTTCATCTGCTAGAAGCCAGGACCTCCTCACCTCCTGGCCTCAGGGCCCAGCCATGACACGGTCTACCTCTCAGGCCGAGAGGCCCCTTGCAGCGTGGCACCTGTGTGCTCCAGCGGCCTCCCCGCCCAACAAGCCGCTCTCTGCCTGGGCACGACGCTGGGCCCCGCTAACACAGCTCCCCCCTTCTCCTCGGCCTCGTGATCCCCTGATGCAAACACCGCACGTCGGTCACGGGCCAGGTGCAATCTCCCACGAGCCTTGTACGTGGCCCTCGCCTGACCCTTACCGCAAGCCAGGAGACGGCCAGTGATCTTGGAGGCTACGCGGCCACCCCAGGCCCCGAGTTCACGCCCGCCCACGTATTCCTCTGCCCAGTCCCTCCCCGGTTACTGAGCTCCTACGGATGCTGCTCGGGGCCTCTACTGGGAGCGGAGGGGGTGTGGCTGGATTCGCCCACCCAGTCCCCGCTCCCGTGGAGCTCACTAGGCCTTGCTGCCAACGCGCCAGACTCCCCGCAGCCCAGCGCCCCGCACACGCCGCCGCGAACGCAGTGGGAGTTAACAGGAGGAGCAAAGTGCCTTGGCACAGCTTGTCCATGCCGGGAGGCCGAGAGGACTCTGGGAGGGCCGGCTCCCGAGAAGGCAATGACAAGCGCTGAATTCAGGCAGCGAGGACGGGCAAGCGACTCACTTGAGATGACAAAACTCACCGTTGGAGGCCCAAGGAGTCCATCCCGCGTCTGTGCCAACCAGGTCCTTTCTGCTCCAGGCACAGCACCCCGCGTCTGAGCAGCCACCCCAGAATTCCTACTCCAGGCCAAAGCCGCCAGGCCCGTGTTTGTGCTCCCGGGGAACCAGGGCCTCCGTCAGTCCCCGGGTGGTCATGTGATGCAAGGGAGGCATGACGCCTCCTCAAGAGCTACGGGCACCAGAACACAGTGCCCCGGCCTCTTGGTCAAGATGCGCTCACGGCCATGACAGCCTCAGAGTAAGGGCGACTTCACTGGGGTGCGGAAGAGGGTCTTGGCAGGGCTGGCTCCGCTCACAGAATCATCCACGGACTTGGACGCTTTTCATCTAGTGGCTTGTCCGTCTCCTAGGGCTGCGGAATTTTCAGGTGGATCCTCTTCATCTGGTTGGTTGATGAACATGAAGAAAGCATGGGGGACGGGGTGGAGGGAAAGGAAGGGGTGGGGAAGGGAGGACGGGGGAAGCATGGGAGACCATCCGAGGTTGTAAGGGCCCAGGGTGAACGTCACCGTAGGCCACATTCTGTGGGCTACAAACAATCTCATGGACAACCCCCGTTCCATAGTGTGGAGCCAAGACCCAAACCTGCATATCCAGAGCTGACCCGGGGGCAGCTCACACAACACACGGTGCCTGGCCTCTCCCCTCAGCCGCCCCAACCCCTGCTTTACCATCTGTGCCATGCAAGTGGCCCAGCCACTGTTCCAGCCTCAGTCACCCTGGGAAGAATGACTTGATGTTGCCGGATGCTCAAGACTTGGCACAAGGGATCATAACACCCAGATGTGGTGTCCAGATGTCTTTGCTCTAAATTCATAGAGGCAGAGGGGCTCCTGGGGGGCTCAGCGGTTGAGCATCTGCCTTTGGCTCAGGGCGTGATCCTGGGGTCCTGGGATCGAGTCCCACATTGGGCTCCCTGCATGGGGCCTACGTCTCCCTCTGCCTGTGTCTATGCCTCTCTCTCTGTGTCTCTGATGAATGAATAAATAAAACCTTAAAAAATATAAAAAATAAATAAATTTATAGAGGCAGAGAATGTCATGTTTTTATACCAACCTTGTCATTTTGCCAACCACGAAGCTGAAGTCCAGGCAAAACCAGGGAGCAGCCCAAGGCCATGCGTCCACAAAGTGGCCACGCTGGGTAGTAGAACCAGGCCATCAAGCTCAGCACTGGAACTCACCTGTCAGGATGCTCATTAGCCACGATAAATTTCTGAGCCAAACAGATCAAAGCGAAGGCTTTCGGGAGAAAGAAACACTCAAAGAACCCATGAAATAATTCTACGTGGACTTCTCCATCAGTTCAGGGGCTCTCAATGCTCGCGCTCGCCTCTCGTAGCACACTCAGAACGGGGCACGCTCTAGAGACAGCTACGATCCTGAAGATCATTCCCATCCAAGAAAGCAACTGGAATGCAGGGAGGGTGAGGTGAGAGCGATAACCTTGGGCCCATTCAATATTTTTAAGGGGAAAAACTTTTGAACCTTTTCTCTTTATTGCTTTCCCCCTGCAACACATTAGCTCCCCCGCTCACCCTGATCTGAGCGGGAGCCGTATCCTGTCCTGCATCTCCGCCGTATGAACCCCCATCAAGCCCTTCCTCAGGAAGGGTAGGCCCGTGCCCCTCTCCCGGGCTCCAGCTCCACTTGGCAGGGGCTCCCAGGCCTGCCTTAGACTTGAGATCTTAGGGAGATAATGGAGAGAGAAGCACACGCTGACAGCTCTCCCTGCATCTTCAGTAATCCCGGTAATGTTCCCCGCTGCTCCTGTAAACAAACTGCCTGTCTCAGACTCGGCGACTCCAGGTGCGCTGGCAGGGGCCCAGCAGGCCTACTGCATACAGCCCGCTCCCTGCACCTGAGCGCCTTGCCAGCCAAAGGCAGCTCCTTAAAGAAGAGCTCTCTAGAGCCCGAAGGTGCCCCATGGACCTTGCTGCCCTAAGACATGCGGCCGAGCCGTAATTATCCAGAGCCTACCCCGTGCTGTGTCTGTGCTAAATAAAAAGACACACATGATTCCAGTCTTCATGGGGCATCCAGTCCCACGGGGGAGGCAGGCCACTGCCATGCAGGGGGTTGAGAGGAAGGAGCGGGGGTCACGACACCATGGGGCTGGTACTGGGGGTGCCCTCCTCACTCTTGAAAAAGAAGATGCTTTTCTGCAGACTGGCCCTTGCATTTCCAAGCTCCTGCCAGGAGCCCGCTGTGGAACCAGGCACTGGAAACACCCAAACACTAAGGTCAGGTCACCTGATACCTCTTTCTGTTTCCTTCCCACTAATGATGCTCCCTCCTGCATCAGTTGGCTTATGGCTGCCACTGCAAAAGGCCAGACCCTGGTTGGCTTTCGCAACAGAGCCTTACTTTCCCACATTTCTGAAGACTAGAAGTTCAAGATGAAGGTGTCTGCGTATCTGGTGGCTCCTGAGGCCCCCCTCCTGGGCTTGTGGACTGTGGCCCCTCTCTGGGTCTCCTGAGGCCCCTCTCCTGGGCTTGTAGACTCCTGGGCTGCCTTCTCTGTGTGTCTTCACGTGGCCTTTTCTCTGCGTGTGAACATCCCCAGTGTGTCTGCCTCTCCTTATAAGGACACCAGTCAGATAGGATTAGGGCCCCACCCTACTGGGCTCATGGGGACTTAATCACCTCCTCAAAGGCCCTAGCTCCAAATATAGCCATGTGGGGGGTTAGGGCTTCAATACATGAATTTGAGGGGTGGTCAGAGACACAGGTTGGTCTATAACAGCTTCCGTGTATACAGTATGTTACATTTTGAAAGTTACAAAGCATTTTAACTACCTTCAAGGGCATGGTCTTTGGGGACAGGCAAAACTGTGTGACTTTCAGACCTGCCACTTACCTGCCCCCTTGACTTTGGACAAGCGACCTTAGGGAACCTCAGTGTTACGCACCTTTAAAGTGAGATACTGATGTGCACGCTACACGTGTCTTAGGCTTTATTAGGATTAGATGCTGGGTTCTGGAGAGTGCTCCATGAATGGCACAGGGGCTGCTGGGAGCGTTTGTTGACGGCCAGAACGGTGGTTTGGAGGGAGACCAGCCTAGGCTTAGCCCCGATGGGAAGAGCCAGCACTCATGCAGCACAAATACGCCAGGCCCGGTTCTGTGTGGATTTGCCCATCTAATACAACAGCCCTAGGGAGTAGGAACTATGATTCCCACTTGACAAATGTGCAAAGTGAAGCACAAGGTTAAGCAAACGTCCTCAAGGTCACACATAGGGCGTAAGTGGAGGATCTGGAACTGGAACCCAGGCAGCCTGGCTCCCACGTCTCATTATAACTAACTCACTGAGGACTTTTACGCCCTGTACGAGCCTCCTAAAGCAAAGCGGCACTATCACGGCCTAGGGCCGATACAAAGAATTAGCTCCTAGATGGTGAGATGCTCAAAAAAGATTATGCCTTCCCTTTTTGCTTGAATATCACTGTTTTTATGAATCTTTACCGGAGAAATAGTAATGACAACATTTTTGAGACAGGGCCGCCACTCTAAGAAATGAGTCATCTGAAAATGAGCTGATGAAAGCCTCGCACCACCCCCTCCAAGTACAGAACATAGCTTGAGTCCATTCTCGAAAACCTCGAATGTTGATTAAAATACTTTTATAAAGTAGAAAAAAAAAATAAGGCTAATATTAAAAAATCCTGTTTTATTAATCCCCAAAGGGAGGATTTTATTAATTCCTTTGGAATCCAATAAAAGTGTGTTTTTTAATCAACTTTGTTTTCCAACTCCTGTCCAAGTGTCAAATCGCAGCAAAGTAGCTCACATTTCTTGAGACGCTTCCAAGTGCAGGGGTTGGGTCAGGAGCATGGGGGGCTGCTAAGGGCCCAGGCCTCTTAGACGGCCCCGCTGGACAGGACCCACATGTGAAATGTTAAGTACTATCAACGGGATATGAACAAGTGGCACCGTGGGGATGATCTTTGTCTGTTTTATTCTCAATCAAACAGGAAATAAGTGTTCCAGAACAGTGCCTGGCAAATAATAGGCGCTCAATACATACGTGTTAAATAAGGCAAGAAAGTAATTATGGAGACACGGTAGGAAATTCGGATTTAACTCAAAAAAAGCCAATATATCTAATAATTTTAGGTGGAAAGTGACATGGTCTGACCTGTCGTGTTTTGTAAACCGCCTTCATTTACTGGTGGAAGAAGGGATACAGGTGTGAAGAGGAGAAGGAAGCAAGATTCCCATTTAGGAGGCCACTACATCGTGGGGGTGATGACCGCCTGGACCGGGGGTTGGATGGAGAGGGGAAGCGCAGGCTGCAGGGTATGGTTGGGACCCAGAGTTCTCAGGACATGCCCGTGGAGTAGACATGAGAGATGAAGGAAATAAGGAAATCGATATGACCTCTTGGCCTTTGGCCTGCGCGCCTGGTAATGATGACATTTACTGAGATGAGAGTAGCATGAGGAGGATTAGGTTCGGGGCTCAGGGAGGGCAGAAATCAAGAGTCTGCACTGGACGTGCTAAGGATGAGACGTCTACTGGACATCCGAGTAGAGATCCCAGACCACGGTGGGCGGATAAATCAGGAGCTCAGAACGACGAGAGGGATGGCGGTGCTGATGCTGGGTGGCCTCCCAGAAGCCTTTGCACCAAGGGTAAGACCTGTTTCTCCACCACCACATTATATCCAGGCCTCCGTGAAACTAAAATCACAGGATGCTCAGAAATAGGCGGAAACTGAGGACGTAAGTCCACAAACAACTGAGGATCAGTGCTCGAGTTTCCTGAAGAAAAGCCAAGACTTCCAGATGGATCCCCACCTCCTTCAAGAGGCTTCTCCAGTCTCTCCAGTCGCCTCCCACACCCAGCAAGTCCTAGGTGAGAGTCGCGGGTGCCCGCACATAAAGTCCACCCCACAAACGGCGGGTTTAATCGGATGCAAGGCTTCGTCGCTCGGGCTTAATGAGGTAAACCAGACCTCCGGTAATATCGCCTGTATAATTGACATGGTTCTCTGGGAAACATTACGCTTTATAATGAAAATACTGTATATAATTAGAATCTAATAGGAAGAAAATAGTAATTAGCCAGAATTAACTGAACAGACGCAATCAGGCAAATAAAGGTTATCCTCAGGAGAGGACCCTTCAGAGTTCAAATGCGCGTCCTGTAATTGTGGAGAAGCCCCAGTAATTAAGGGTAATTTTTTTTTTCCCTGCATCGTGGTGGAAGAGTTGTGGGGTATTTTGTTGTTGTTGTTGTTTCTGGGGTTTCATTTTGTGTTTTTGTTTTTGCTGAGTGCCAGATTGAGCCTGGCCAAGAGCGAACAGGGATCTAGAAGGTCATACACACAGATCCGTGGGAGGAGGGAAGGGCAAGTGACAGGCAGGGGGACCCACGGCCTGAAATTCCAGCTTGAAATTCCAGGTCCAGCTCTGCCACTAACCAGCTGTGTGACCTTGAGCACGTCGGTCCCCTCTCTGGTAATGAGGATGGCCATGGTAGCTACCCCGTGCCGCGTGCCCGCGGACGGCGAGCTGAGCTAAGCACTTTTCATAAATCATCTAATATAACGTTTGTGTTCCCAACCGCTGGATCCACATCCTCCCTTTCTCACTTTCTTTTTATTGAAGTGCAACTGACATCGCTGCTCTTTTAGTTTCAGGCGTACAACTTAGTGACTCGACGACTCTATACATTCAAGTGTGCTCACGACGGTAAGTGCAGTCACCACCTGTCACCCTACGACGCTGTGACAATATTATTGACTATATTCCCCGCGCTGCATTTTTTCTAACCCCGTGACTTGCTTATTGTTTAAGTGGAAGTTCGTACCTCTGAATCGCTTGCACCAATGGTGCCCATCTGCCCAGCCCCCTCCCTTCTGGCAACGACCAGTTTATTCTCTGAATTTATGATCCTGTTTCCATTGTCTGTTCTTTTTTTTTTTTTTTTTTTTTTTTTTTCCTTTTTTGAGGTTATTTCACTGCATGGGCTACTAGAGAGCAAGTGGATGCTCAGAATCTGTGCCACACACGTGCTCGCTGGAGGACACGGGGCCGGTCACTGACCTGACGGAGGGTGAGAGCAGCGATAGCTGGAGGAGAGGAGGAGAGGGGGGCTGCTGGGCAGGCCGCTGTGAGACAGGTTGGTCTGGAGCACTAGCTCCCCCAGCATCACAGGCATCACAGGCTCCCGGTCTCGGTGTGGGAACTGGAATGCCAACGAAGAAACTGTTCTTGTCAGCGGGAGAGGAACATGTCTGGGCCAAGGTTAGACAGCACAGTCCTTGGCCCTGCACCACCAGACAGCTGATTCTCTGAGCAGATTCAATCAACATTCATGAGCTCCAATCCTGTGCCAGGCTCGAGGTGGGCACTGGAGTTGCAGGGTGGTCCTTGGTAGAGACTGCAACGCAGGGGGCAGGCGTAGGGATGGAGAGGAGGAAGAGAGACGCATCGCGTGCGTCCAGAACACCAGCAGGGGGTGGCCAGGGCCGTGATATAGGAAGTCCGGAAGGGGTGAACTGAATTGAATACCACTGGGGGAGAGTGGAGCCAGATCCGAGAAGACCCCCAGAAAGAGGCAACATTTGAGTAAGGCCCTGGAAGGTGGAGCCTGGAAAAAGGGGTCAGCCTGGGCAACGGCATGATGACAGGCGGATACACAATATACGTCGGGGGAAAATCACTTGAATCTCTGCTGTGGCAGGTGTACAAACAGAGGTTTGTAGAGCTGAGGACACCTCGGTTTCCTCTATCCTGTCCACCCTCCTCCGTCTCTATGGAAGGAGGAAAGAACTTCATTGGTGAGGCTCAAGAACAGCTCTCCCTGGCATCAAAAGGGCTTTGTCCTATGGGAAGGTCAAAGGGAAGAGCCTGAAGGAATGGTATCTTCCAGGTGTGAGGAAAGATGTCTCTCCGGGGATTCCTTCACCTGCCTCTGCCCAGGAGGGGTGGGTGCTGGGCATGGGGGCCTGCTGCTGCAGGTGCAAACAAGCCTCTGTTTGCTGGGCCGGCTCGTCCATCTGTCCCAGGGTGGATGAGTTCCACAGTCAGGATTCAAGAAAGGAGATCAAGCACACTCTGCCAGCAACAAATACTGACATGGTTCTCCTTCTTCGCTGAATCTTTGTGTTTTCTTTCATTGAGTCCATCCTGGAGAGGGGTAGGAATCATCCCTCGTCCCCCCACCATGTGCTGCAGGATGGATGCATGGTTTGGTGTGTCTAGGTCACAGGGTAGGTTGTGGATGGTGGGGAATGAGGCTGGGAAGGGGGATTCGTGCCTTGGGAAATGGGGCAAGTAGGAAACATCAGTGCCCTCTCCCCACGCTGAGCATCAAATCCACTGAAGGTGGAGATGCACCTCCTCTTTAGGACGAGGGATGCCTGCTTATGGATCTGCCTCTTAATGCCCAAAGCATGTCTGTGTCCTGGGTCCCAACCTCCCATGTCCCACTCCCACCTGCATCAGTACCATATTGGGACAAGAGACATCATGCACCAGAGTGCAGGAAGGTCAGAAGGGGGTTAGAAATGTCACAGAAGGAGGATGAGAGGATGGGCTGATGGCCATGGGACATCGGTCTCTAGTTATGGCATCCATGTGGCAGACGCATACAGCGTGTACTTATTAAACACCTACTGCATGCAGGCTTTGGAAGAGGAGCCAGGAACACTAGACAGGGGTTAAACATGGTGCTTCCCTTTGAAGAATTGACTCTATATCAAGAGAGATGAGGTTTGTATAAAACAATTATAATAAAAGATGAGAGGAAATAAGATGCTAGAGAGGGACGTGGGGATGCAAAGGGGAGAGAGAGAGGTTTCTTTGGCGGGACAATTTCAAGAGTTTCCCGGAAGAGGTGGTCTTGAAGCGGAGGCTTGAACTCTAGGTAGGTTTCCAAAATGTGGAGATAGGAGGAGTTTCCTCCAGGTGGAAGAAACACGGCAGGCAAGACCAAGGGAGGAATGGGAAATCAAGAGGGCCCTAGCTTCACGTAAAGAAGCATCCTGGAAAATATATGGACGCTGCATCTTGTGGGATACTGATGTCAAACCAAGGTGGACTCTGACCTGCACTTGGGAAGGTGTTTGAGCAGGGGCAAGACTCGAGCAGGGTAGGACCCCGGGGCAGGTGACCACAGCACCCCCTAGAGGAAGGGCATAGAGAAGAGGAGGCCCCTGGGCTGTGTTTGTCCCAGGAGCAGTCTCCGCCGGCGCCAAGTGATGACTGGGAGGTGACATCAGGGGATAAGGTTACGGATCACTGCATGCCTCTGCCCCCTTGCTTTTCTCTGCCGGAAGCAGGACCCAGAGCAGCTCTGATGATCACAGGTGGAACCCTCTTGTCTGGGCCTCCTATGTCTATTATTAAAGCCACTTAATGCCTAATTACTCCACCAGCCACAAGGCCTTCGGAGAGCCCCTGGCCGGGGAGCAATCAGATTTGTCAGACATTTCCAAAAAGCACACAACTCTCCTGGAGGTCTCAAAATGGCTATGTCAGTGGCCCTAATGGAACATAATTTCCTGTAAAGGAAAACTAATTTAATATTTTCAGGTATTATGTAACCAAGTGCCCACAGAGAGAGAGAAGACAACTACTAACGAGAAACAATCAGAGTGCAGCGCTCCTGTGGCATCAGATTGCCTGCCGACCTAGTTAGCGCTGGAAAGGGGACCGCGGGGTGGCTGATTGCAGGGACAGGAGAAGGGTGGTGTCGTGGTTGAAAGCCTATGGGGTCTGAGCCGGGCACCTGGGCTTGGAATCCCAGGTCCTCCGCTTACGAGCTGTGACAACGTAGACAAGAGACCTCGAATCTCTGGACTGTGCTCAGGTTCCAGCAGCCTCACGATGAGGCTCGTACAATAATCCTAACTCTTCGGGCTCTTGTAAGGATTAAACAGAGAAGCTTACGGGAGCCACATTAGTGCTTGGCGCTTAAAAATCACTCAGCAAATGTCGGGATTTTTGTTTTTGTTTTAGTTTTTGTTTTTTGTTTTTTTTTTCAGCTGCTCCCATTATTGATCAAAGTCCAGTTAAGTAAAACTTGCCACTCCCCTTTCAGGAGGAAAGGTTTGAGATCAGGAGGCCCATCAGCAAACCTTCTGGAGCAAATGACGCACGGTAACGGGCTGTGATGGTGAATTTTTGTATGTCAGTTTGACTGGGTGAAGGGATGCCCAGACAGCTGTTAGGGCATTATTTCTGGGTTTGTCTGTGAAGGGGGGGCAGGTCTCTGGAGGAAATTGGCATCTGAATGGGTGGACTGATTAATAAAGAAAAATGCCCCTCACCAATGCTAACGGGCATCATCCAATCCACTGAGGGTCTCAACAGAACAAAAGGCTAGAAGAAGGGCAAATCTCTCTGCTTGAACTGGAACATCCACCCTCCCCTGCACCCCAACGCGGGTTCTCCTGGTTCTCAGGCTGGGACTTAGACCGTTGGTTGGCTGCCCCGGTTCTCAGGCCTGCGGTGTGGACCCAGAGAACACCACGGGCTTTCCTGGTCTCCAGCTTACAGACAGAGCATGATGTGCTTTCCAGCCGGAATCTGATCTCCTCCCGAGGACGCGGGGGGACGCAGAGCCGCACCTGGCTTACTTCGTGTTCCATGATGAGAACCAGGCCCACTGCCTGGCATATAGGAGGACTCACGTGTTGTCAGAAGAACAAGCCAACTTTTAAATCTCAGGTCTTTAGCTTTGGATTGCATTGGATTTTAGTCCCCACCCCAGGCCGCAACCTCCTCCTTCAGGCTATTTTTCCTACTGCTGTCAAGAGTTATTTCCAAAAAATTCAATCCGACTACATTAGACCTCTGTTTCAAAGGCATAATAGAATTTCTGAGAATCAAAAAAAAAAATTTAGGATCCAAGTTCTCCATCTTGGCACTCAAGGGCCTATGATTTGGCCCTAGCTTTGTGTCCCCCGGAGCTTCTGCCTGCCTCCCAGTGTTCCTGCACACTCTCCTCCTGCCATTTCTGTCATAAGCCGCTCCTTTCTCTTACACGCACAGCAGCCAACCTAATTAATCGCTGTGCTTTTCTCCATCAAGCCAGACAGGACTTTAGAATCCTTCTTAACATACTCTCTAGGCAGCCACAACAAAATACCAAGTCCACTTGTCATCCCTGTCTAGAGTAGCCTGGATGTTGGCCAAGTTAGCTCAATCTTGGACTGAGTCTCAGACACACCTGAAAACCAACGCAGCCGATGCCTCCAAACTGATCACATTCCTTTGGCCTCTCCTGAGACACAGAGCTTGTTGCCACGGAAGCTTCCCTCCCTCTTGTGCTCATACAGGACTCTAACACCCTAAACCCTTACTTTGGTCACACAGCCTCGCTCCAAGGCGGGTAACAACCAGCCCTTTGGACTCAGCACCGTAGATTTATTTACCTGCCTTTTCTGAAACTATTCACCAGGACCCAGATGTTTTTCATGGCCTCAGGGATCTATTGGGAAAAAAGCTAAAGTAGAGATCTAAGAGGTTGTCTTTGTCCTCAAGGTCTGAAGAACCCAGGAAGGCTCTGCTTCTACTGCCAGCAGTAGGTTTGGGCCCTTTAACTCAGGATCTCCTCAACCTCCCCCTGGCCCCTAGGACCAGACCTTTGAGTTATTGATCCTTGATGAACGACTGGACTCCCCTGAGACCCCAAATCCAACTTCAGACTATTCCTGCCGGGATCCTTCTAGCTCAGCTAAGAAGATGGGAAGCTGTCTGAGCCAAGTTCCTTCCACGTACATGCCTCAGGCTGCCCAGAAACCATCCAAAGAGACCCCACGGTCCAATCTATCATCAAACCATAGCTTCTAGAAAACTGCTTCAGAAGGTTTTAAAAGATGCTTATGTCTGAGCCCATCCCCCAGAAATTCTGATTTAGTTTCTCTAATGTGGGACGTGCGCATTTATTTACAGCTCGCCAGTTGATTCCAGTGAGCAGGCAGGATTGAGAACTGCCAGCTACAGATAGCACTGGGAAAGCCCTGGGGGAGTACCCTCTGGTTTATGGTCCCAGCTTTTCTTCCAGCCCAAACAGGGTAGAAAGGATCAATTACTACCCTGAAACCACTTAGAGGTGCTAGAGATGATCCCCAAAGGACTGGAGAGTGCGGCTTCACCCAACAGAGAATCCTAGCCAGAACTCGTTCATTCATTCATTCATTCATTCATTCTTAAGCGCAGGTGGTGCTAGGACTCAGGCATCGGCTCCATCTGAAAGACCCCCTGCTTCCAAACCATGATTCCAAGTCAGAAACTAGTGAAGGTAGCGGCTGAAGCTGGGCTGAGAACTCCGGCAACTTCCCCTGGCACCATATTGCCTCCAAAGCAATGATTGACCAAGGGCAATTATTTTTACTTCCTCTAGGCTTTTGATTGGACAAGAAATTATTGTTTATGTTCGAAGTACTCATTACTGTACTTCATTTACCAGCCACAATTCTGCAAGATAGATTTTGTAGTATCCAAATTTATAGAAAAGAAAAAGAAAGAAGTTGAAAGAGAGGGTACAATTTGCCGAAGGTTGCACAGCTTTTAGAGAGTGACGCAGCGCTCTGACCCCACACCTGTCTTTCCCATTCCAACACAGCATGCCTGCCACTCATGCACATATTCACTGAATCACTGATGCAGCCAAACACCACCATTTATTGAGCACCTTCTCATGGCAGACACCAGGCGAATGAATATCAGAACAAGTCTGCGAAATGGTTATCACTTTTACCTTTCTAGAGCAGGATTCATCAAACTTCTTTTGTAGAATCATATTGTAAAGACTTTTGGTTTGGGGACCAAGGGCTCCTGGTGGCAATGACCCCCATCACTATAACACAAACTTGAGCATTGACAATAAAACTTTATTTAAAAAAAAAAACGGTGGACTAGATTTGGACGTGGCCCTCATTTATCAACCTTTGTTCTGAAGAAAAGGAAGGTGAGGTTAAGAGAGGGAAGGGGACTTGCCCAAGGTCACCCAGCTGCCAAGAACGGAACCAACCTTCAGTCCATGTCTGCAGGCCGCCCCCTCCCCTCCTCTTCACCGCACTGCCTCCCCACACAACCCCAGGGACTCATTCTTTCATCAATTAATCTCCCTCAATCCGCTAAACCTTATCTGTTCCGATTAAGGCGAGCTTATTGTGCTCGAGATGGGTTATTGCTTCTCACAATTCTCTCTCCAGAACATAAGAATAAATCAATCCTTCTGTCTTAATAAGTTGATAATCATTGTGAAATATTTAATGTGCTCAGTGCCATCCTTGATCTTCAGGCTTCAGTCAGAAAATCATCCCTGTCCTTCCCACACTCAAACTTTTCACCCTTCATTTGCTTTTCTTTGCTCTCCTTTTGTTTCCTATTTAACAGCGTAGTCACCCTCCTCCTTTTGCTGCCCATTCTCTCTCCAAAACTGGATGTCGTCCTTGCTAATAGGTGGCTCCTTTCTACTTTTTTTGCCAGTGTTTATATTTGCTCAAAACTTTGTATCCTCCATAAAGACCCTTTGTAAATGGTCTTTGGTAAAAGACCCTGGGGGTAAAGGCCCCTCTTTAAAGGACCCTAGGCCCCTGAGATCCCAGAAAGATGCTTTCTAAACCGTCTCCCTTCCTACAGGCAAGACTTGATTCATTTATTTATCTACACATTCAGTAAATATTGGTTGAGCATTACTAGGCATGGGTGACACGGTGATGGTCAAAACAGACCTGGTCCAGGCTCTTGTGGAGTGGGAGACATCTCAGTGCAGTGGGAGAGAGCAACATGGATCAATGATCACAAAATATACAGTCTCAATCGGTGATGCTGAGTGACATAAAAACAGAGGGAGGCTAATTTGTCCCATTGGTGAGAGCCACTGGGCAGGGGTCAGAGAAAGTCTTCATTGATGTTTAGGAACTCAATAGAGATGGAGGGGGAGCTGGAAGGGGACCTCCAGCAGAAGGAACAGAGAGGGGGAGGGCTCTTGCCCCAAAAGCTGTCTCCTGCCTTCTGTGTAACGCTCTCCGAAGCAAAGACAGCTACACTCCCCATCCCAGGGGATCAGTTAACAGGCTCTTGGGTTGGAGGTGCCCCCTCTTACTTTCCATGTAACATCCCTTAAGATAAGAGAGTCGCCGTCTGCATTGGAACTGGGAGGGCCTCGGGTACCATCTGAGGTAATCCACTCTCTTCACAAATGGACAACCTGGTGTCTAGAGAAGGGTCATCCTTGCCTAAGACCAAAAGGGACTCTGGCCTGAGCCCCCGACTCCCGCACCAGGGCTCTTTCGCCCACTCTGCAGTTAAATGCCGCTACCCCAGAGCTTCTTAAAGACGGTGCACGTGCCTTCCAGGATGGACTGCTGGTTGTCTTAGTAATAAGAACGGCTGCCTTTCTTTAAGATTTGTGCATATTGTAGGTGCTTTTGAACATCTAAACTCATTTGCTTGTTTAAAGTCATCCCAGTAACCAAGTGATACAGGGCTTGGTACAGGGCCCTTGTTTCTCCCTGTCTCATCTCAGCTGGCTCAGCAGTCTGTTCAGCTGGGGACCTCAGGCCAAAAAACAGAAGGGGCTCTGCATACCGGCCCGACTTCCTTTCCTTTATCACAGGAGAAAGAATACGATTGGCCATTTAGGCAGCGTCGGGTCTGTGGGCCCCACCGCATACTAATCAGTCACTACAAATAGATGCATTAGGGACGAAAACATTTACTGGCAACACTATCTGGCTTCAATCTTTCACCTTCACTGGGTAATGAGATGAGCTAGAACATTAAAACCAACAAACAGCCTTTGGTGTTTACAGCAAATGTTTGCAAGAGCGCGGGAGCCAGAGGTGCTCTGGGGAACATCTGGATTTCTGGAAACTGTGTGATTACACAGATGTGTTAGATTCATCAAACTATAAAAATATCCTGTGATGTGTGTCAGGGAAGAAAAACAACCTCCCAAGATGAATTTGGTACAAATTATCCATCCTAGCAAAGACGCCAAAGGAAGGTTGATACGACTCCAGGCCCTTGGGAGGCCTTCAGATCTAGGGTGAGGTAGCTGCTCCAGACGCTGGTCTTTGGTTGACAAGGGCCCGAGGAAGTCAGGGATCCTAACCATCTACAGCTTCATCTTTTATAATCCTCTCTATGTGTACCCATTGTGCTGTTGGGATTGAGTCCCTCCCTTTCTCATACACTGTGGGGTCCTGTCTTGCCCCTCAAAATACCTTCTACTGGTTTATAGACCTCTGTGCCACAGGCCCTCAAGCACTTTTCCAGATTTGTGTTTTATAACCATCCCCTGCTATGAAAATAAGACGCATCCTATTTCCCCAGATATGCAAACAATTTGTCTTCATGCAAACCAGAACCCTGTGCCTGGTCTAGTTAGATCCCTCAAAAGTTGTTCTCCCTTTCATTATTTTGTTTTTTCTTTGAATGGTTGAGCAAGTGAATAAGTGAATGATTTGCCTCAGGGCCTTTGCATGTGCTCACGGCATCCTTGGCCTCTCCCCGAGCCCCAGAGCTCATGCAGGACTCCTCCTCCTCTTCTTCCCCAAGCCGGCTTCCAGGACTTACCTCCCCTGGATGGCTTTCCCTTCCACTCCCCTCCCCAGGCCCTCAGCCCTCCTGCTAACTTTCAGGTCTCCATGCATTTCGCATAAACCTTTAGTTTAATCCATAGAACGTCTTGGGTTTTTTTGTTTGTTCATTTGTTTTTAGATGTGTCTTTCTCACTGCTCTATTGGTTTCTCAAAACCAGAGACACCACTTGTCCATTCTTGTAGCCCTGATGCCCAGAACAGTACTCAGTACGCTAGTGTGGTAGCCTTAGATGAGCCCCTTTGAGAATAAAGATATCTCTCTCTCTCTCTCTCTCTCTCTCTTTAAAAAAAAAAAAGAAGAAGGATCCCTGGGTGGCGCAGCGGTTTGGCGCCTGCCTTTGGCTCAAGGCACGATCCTGGAGACCCGGGATCGAATCCCACGTTGGGCTCCCGGTGCATGGAGCCTGCTTCTCCCTCTGCCTGTGTCTCTGCCTCTCTCTCTCTCTCTCTCTCTCTCTCTCTCTGTATGACTATCATAAATAAATAAAAATTTAAAAAAAAAAAGAACTCCTAATGTGACGTTTCAAGGACTTATGAGTCTAAAGAGAATATCTTAACTCTGAACACACTTTGGAGAAGTTACATTCCCAAGAGGAGTTACTGTTCTGCACTTGGGAGTCACGATGGGATGAAGGGGCCATTGCAACAGCTACAGAAGTTAGGTGAGTGTAAAAGGTGTAGCCGTGTGCCAGAGGGATGTGGAAATCCAGCCCTGGGAACACAGTTTTGCAACACTGAGTAGTATGAACAGAAACAAGAGCAATAGAAACACAAAGAGTAGGATAGAAAACAACGTGAGAAGGAAAAGAGAAGCGCACGTTATTCACGGTGCCTGCTGATGGAAGCTCGGTGCCGAACCAGACCTGACGTCCGCGAGGCCCGGTCCACCTCTTGGAGCGGGAGGCAGTGAGTGGCGTTGTCTGTGTTTCACTGTGGGTGAAACCCCGAGACCTCCCATAGACCCCTCCTCTAACTGCAGAGCTCACCGGGCAAAGGGCTCCGTAGGAAGGCCCCAGAGCCAGGGAAGAGGCCCTTCCAGACTCGCGTCCGCGTCCGCGGATCTGTGCAAACGTAATTCAGAACTGGAGCAACGCAGTAGGAACCCAGCTGATGGCATGAGGATCCCTAGCATTTGGTGGGAGCAGACGCTCTCGGGAAGCTGGGCGCTTGTCTCTCTGATCTACGGAGGAGGAAACAGAAGCCCCAGAAAGGTCACCGTGAATCCAGTATGAATCAGCGCGAGCCAAAAATACGCCCACCACGTGGATCAGACACACAGCAGCCCCCGCATCGCAGCCATGACCAAGATCGAGGGGAAAGGTGCACCAGGGATGATGGCAGCCCCCGTGTGTTACGCGCCCTGTGTGCCAGGCACTCGGGCCTTCCCATGCGAGCGTAAGAAACAGTCAGGACCAGATGTCACCCTGACACAGCATCCCTCAAGGGGTGTCCTGGCACCACCAGCATCGGGGTCCAGCAGGGAGTCTGTTAAGGATACAGATTCCCACGTGCCACCTGCAGCCCACCAGGGCAAAGCACCCGGAGCTGGGGCCCGGGCGTCCGTGTTTGGGCCTACTCCCCAGGCGGGTCCTTAAAACGCCAAAGTCTAGTAAGCACTGCTAAGTTCATCAAAATCCTCGTGAGGAGGAAATAGCCTTTATTTTATTTATTTATTTATTTATTTATTTATTTATTTATTTAAAGATTTACTTACTTATTTTATGATAGACATAGAGAGAGAGAGAGAGGCAGAGACCAAGAGGAGGGAGAAGCAGGCTCCATGCCCGGAGCCCGACGCGGGACTGGATCCCGGGTCTCCAGGATCGCGCCCTGGGCCGAAGGCAGGCGCCAAACCGCTGCACCACCCAGGGCTCCCCCAGGAAATAGCCTTTAAAGCCAGGCGGTGACTCACCTGATGTCTGTGCGTTACACGGGGCTGTAAACGCGGCTTTCTCGGTTCGGGTTCCCTGAGCCCGGCGTCCGGTGCGGCCTGCGGCGGCCCAGGGAGTCTCCACGCGTCCCCGTGCGGCCCTCGCTAAGGCCAAGGTTCAGAGAGGCCCCCCCCGACCAACAACCAGGGGCCCCCGCCTCTAAGTTGGGAACATTTCACAACACAGAAGCGCAGCAGAAAGGAGCGGGTCACCTTCGCGTCTCTCCCATTTCCCACCCCAGCCAGGGGCCCCCTCGCTCGACAAATGAGACCCCGCAGGGCTGGCGGAGAGAGGAAATTGCTTCACCAAGAGCGACTCGGGGAAATGAGGGCCTCCCTACCTGGGAGGCATCGGGAGACAGTGGACGGGCGCCGAGAGAAAGAGCCAGAACGCCCATTCCAATAAGGAAACGGCTTTAATCTATCAAACTAATTCTCCTTCTTTCAGAGGGAGAGAACACGAAATTGCACAAAATGATTTACGGAAAGGCGCCCGGTCTGATCAGCGTGGGGCTCCGAGCTCTCCGCACTCAGTATGTAAGGTAGAGAGCCCATTTGAATGTTCTTTAAAAAAAAAAAAAAATCCCAACACGGAAAGGGAGAAGGAAGCATTCGAGTCCTCCGAGGGTGCAAGTGTGGAGGAAGCACGTGCGAGGACGGCACCCAAAGGACGGAGCTCACGGGGTGGGGGCTGGTGAGCCCGTGATGACCCGGGAGGGGGGCGTTTTCACCTGGCGCTGCCCTGTCCCCATCTCGCCGGCTCCTTGGGGCCTACGGGTTAAGGACTAATCCCTCAGTTAGGCATTCAAGTCACTTGAGCGTCTAGACCAGGGATCAGTAAACTTTTTCTGCAAAGGGCAAAATGGTGAATATTTTAAGCTCTGCCCGCCCTAGACTGTCTGTCTCAACCACTCCACTCTGCCTTTATAACCAGGAAGCGGCCATAAATAATACATAAAGAAACAGAGTGACTAGATCCCAATAAAACTTAATTTGTGGGCACTGAGACTTGTATTTCATACAATTTTCATGTATCACAAAATAGTCTTTTTTTTTCCCCACCCCCCAAACCATTTAAAAATGAAAACGAAAACGTGTTGAGCTCTTGAGCTGTAGAAAAAGAGGCCGCGGGCCCGGCCGGCCATGGGCCAGAGCTGGGGAGCCCCGGGGGGGGGCGGCCTCTGTGTCTGCTTGCCCTGCCCCGAGACCCCTTCCCGGCAGCCGCTACCACCCGCTGGGGCTCCCGGGCCTCGTCCCTCCCCCCCTCCCTCCCTCTCCTCGCGTCCCCGGCCTCCCCCTGGTCTTCAGGCCTCCAACCCGGCTTCGTCCCTGAGCACCACGCGGCCTCCCCGCACGAAGAGAGCTTCCCGCGCTCCCTGCATCCGAGGCTCGTGTCCCCTTCCTGACTCTAAGCTACTCACGAAGGAAACAACATCCCAGGGCTCCACTCATCCTTCCATTAATCCCCCACAACAAACCTGACGTAGGCGCCGTCCTTGTCCCCAAGTTCACAGACACGACAATCATGTTAGAGACGGTGGTAGTGCCCCGGAGGTCACCCCGCGCTGACAGGTGCCGGGCACCCCCACGCCGCACACCCGCATCTCCAGCCTTGCCGCCCGAGGGGAGACCCGCGGCCTCTGAACCGCACACTGCACGGGGCCTGAGACACGGGGTGCGCCCTGCAGGCTCATCCGAATGGACGTTGGGACTTCATCTCGTTCGTGAGGCCCCGGAGGTTACCGGCAGGCAAGGGCCTGGACCCCTGAGGCATCACCTGAGCTGCCGTGAGACGGGACGTGTCCAGCAGAGGACGGTGAGCCCACGCAGCCCGGGGCCCAGTGCAGGCCGTGGAGGCCCTGCACACCCCGCAGCCCCGAGAGCCCGGCTGTGCGCTGGCCCCACGCACTCGGGGCGACCACAGGGGCAACACCCAGTCCTGCAAAATGGTAGAGTCGAGGGATTGCTTAAAACTCAGGGAATTGGGGGCCCTGGGGGCTCAGCGGTGGAGCATCTGCCTTGGGCTCAGAGCATGACCCCGGGGTTCTGGGATCGAGTCCCGTGTCGGGCTCCCTGCATGGAGCCTGCTTCTCCCTCTGCCTGGGTCTCCGCCTTTCTCTGTGTCTCTCATGAATAAATAAATAAAATCTTTAAAAAAAAAAAAAGTCAGGGAATTACGTGATTTGTTTAATAGGTACCTCACCCAGTGGTTGGTCTCCCTTCCTTCCTTCCTTCCTTCCTTCCTTCCTTCCTTCCTTCCTTCCTTCCTTCCTTTCTCTCTCTTCCTTCTTTATCTTTTTCTTTCCTTCCTTCCTTCCTTCTAAAATTCCCTGCTTCTGAGGCATCCAGGTGGCTCAGTCAGTTAAGCATCTGGCTCCTGATTTCGGCTCAGGTCGTGGTCTCAGAGGCCTGGGATCGAGCCCCAAGTCAGGCTCCCCACTCAGCAGAGCCTCCCCTGCCCCTCACCCGGCTCATGAGCGTGTGCTCATTCTCTCTCCCTTTCTCAGATAAGTAAACCTTAAAAAAAAAATAAAAATAAAATGCCTCGTGTTTGAATAGTTTAGCCCCTATTTATCCAACTATCCCCACTCTGGAGAGCCCCCTACTCCCGGAGGGTAATGGGGTGGAGGCGGTTTTTCTGGATCACGCGGATCCTGCAGCGAGGCCTCTGTTTTGTCTGCTCCTCTGTGTCTTCGGCCGCGGCTGGGAACAGCGTCCCCCCGCTCCGTGGGTTCACGGCTACTCGGTCGAACCACAAGCCAACAGGCTTTACTCAGGCAGGGCTGTATGAAGGTCCCGTGCTGTGACAGTCATGGGGGACGGACCGAGCCTTGTCCAATCTTTGCTTTCGCTCGGGGCTGGCACGCGCTGGCCGCCCTCCCTCGGCAATCTGACCTCGGCGCCTTCCCATTTCCCGGTTTGCTGCTCCGGCCTTGCGGCCAGCGATGCAGGTGGCACCCAGTCAGGTGAAAAGCAACAGCAGCCGCCCCGTGAGCAGATGCCACACATCAGCAATTCCACCTTCATTCCTTTGGGGAGAATTCGGTGGGCGCCTGCGCAGTGCCCGTGCCACCTGGGGGAACAGAGGGGACCAGGAGCCGCGCTCTGGAGACTCGTCCGGGGCAGCACGATGCTACGTGACGACCTCTGTGAGCCGCTGGACGCTCACTTCCCCACTTCCCTTCGCAGCAGCCCGTGGGCTGGGGGTCAGGGCTTTGGGGTCAATAAGACAAAGTCCCGCCCACGTGGAGCCCAGTGACAGAGGCATGTGGTCGTCCTTACACCATCTGTGATATTCCAGTTGTCCTGCCTCCAAGCCCGTGGAGCCTCCTTGGAGTCGGCAGGGGCATCCGATCCGCCGCAGCCAGTGACACGAGCGGGAGGGACACGTGCCACTTTCAGGCAATAGTCTAAAACGGTGGCGGCTGTTCGGAGGGATGGGGAGCACGGCGGCGGGCGGTGACCTTCCGTCCCCGAGCCTCGACTTCCTAATCACCGACACGGCCTTATGTCCACAGCAGAGGACTCCCACGGGGACCTGAAGACACAGGCAAGCCCCAACAGCCGGCACCACGTTGCTTCTAACGGGAGGACTCCGGGTCACAAGTCACAAGTAACCACAAAGCCTTAAACTATCATAAGCAAAGGAATCGACGGGCTCGCGTGGCCGCGCGTCCAAGGGCCGACTGACCTCCAGGGTGGCTGCATCCAGGGAAGCTGTGGCCGCAGCGTTTTCTGTCCTGACCCGGCGTCGCTCGGCTGCCTTCCCACGGGGACCCGAGGCCTCGGGGCGGCTCCGGGCCACCCCCCGCCGAGCAAGGTTCTCCTACATCTGCGTCGGGGCTCAAAAGGCAAAACAGAACAAAAATAAAACAAAACACAAAGCGGCTCTGCCCCGTAACACATCATCGTATGCACCTGGGGGGTCCCCTTGTCGGGGCCGCCTGCTTGAGAGGCGGCTGTTCCCCAAGGACGGTGCCTTCCAGGAACGGCTCCGAGGAGGCTCCCGCGCGCTTGGCTCCGGGAAGCACAGAGGATCTAAGGTGATAACTTCGGGAATCCCGGATTGTAGAAAGTGGAAGAAATCCAGAAATCCATTCTTGCCAGAGCACAGTGACGTCTGTGCACGTGCGTGGGGGGTATGTATGTGCCGTTAGTGGACAGGGGTGCGTGTGTGTCACGTGTATAAGGATGTGCTGTGGGGGGGAATGGGTGCGTGTGTGTAGGACCGTTGGTGTCTATGAGTCCATGTGCCTGTGTGTACGCGGTCGTGTGTGTGTTTACGCGTGTGCACGTCTGTGGGTATGCCCGTACCCGTGTCGGGGGTGCCTATGTGTGTTCACGTGTGGTGTATGTGGGCGGGTGTACGTATGGATCAGTGCATGTGCGTGCATGTGTATATGTGTGTGTGTCCATGTGTGCACGTGTCTGTAGGTGTGTATAAGCGTGTGTGTACGTGTGCATATCCCTGGGTGCATGTGCAGGGTGGCTGTACGTGTGCTCTTGGGGGGTGTATACAGCGCGTACGGGTGTGTCTGTGTGCGCGCCCGGGCGTGCGTCTGAGTGCGTCTGTGCACGTGGTTGTGTGTGCACATGGGGGGTTGCAGGGCGATGTGCGCAGATGCACCGCGCGGTGTGTGGAGGGCGGGAGGCTGCAGCCGGGAAGCTGGGGTCAGAGAGGGGTTTGCAACGCCGCCCGCAGGCCTGGGGTGACACCAGGACATGGTAACAGGGACCTTTCTGGAATTCCCAAGCATCTCAGCCCACCGGTGGGCAGCTCTGCAAACAGCCATGGTCTCGGAGCTCTGGTGACACCAGGAAACAAGACGACTGAGGAGGGGGACTGAGGAGGGGACTGCGGAGGGGAGAGTGAGGGAGGGGACCGAGGAGGGGGACTGAGGATGGGGGACCGAGGACAGGGAACCAAGGAAGGGGGACCCAGAGGGGGACCAAGGGTGGGGCAGAGGGAGAGGGGACCGAAGAGGAGGACTGAGGGGCGGGACTGAGGGCAGGGGACCAAGGGCGGGGACCGAGCTTCTCGGGTCGGCCCCTGGGCCGCACTGCCCGGGCCCGATCTAGGTGGTGGCGCGCCCACAGCACCCGGCAGCTGGCCTGGGTCTCAGCCGTGGCACCGCAGCCTGCGTGGGAGGCCCTCACGGCCTCATGGCCGGGGTGCAGGGCCGGGGTGCAGGGGACCATGGGGGGACTGCAGGGAGGACCAGGCAGGTGTGTGGGGCAGCAGCCAGGCGGGAGCAGGGACCAGGCTCCTGGGACCCAAGCTCCACTGCACCGGGCCGGCCGTGGGACCGCAGGGACACGCCTTCCCCCTCTGAGCCCATGTCCTCACTGCCACACGGGGACAGGACACCTTCCGCCGCAGGATGACGGTGAAGATCCCGAGGGAACGTGGTGCCCCATGAGATTCCGGGGTCCCAGGCAGGAAGGAGAACTCCAGCCGCTCCCAAAAGTGTGTCCTTCCTGCTGAACGTGCCGGGGCTCCCCTGGGTGGGGGCACCTGTGCCAGGGGAGCTCGTCCTCTGGGCCCCCTTCCGGTCTCCGCTCAGCCACCAGCCTTGGGAAGAGGGTCGTTCTGTGCGTCCTGGAGGCTGAGGGGGGACAGCAGGGCCCCCGGCCGCCCAGCCCACGCTCCGTCTGTGTGGAGCTCTGTGACATCCGGGCGTGGACACGTGTGGGTCCCGCGGTCCTCGCCATCCCCGCCGTCCCTCGGCCCCCCTGCCTCACGCCCGTCCCCCTCGGCAGCCCACACGTGTTCGACCTTCGACGCGGGGACGCTCGGCCTCCCCAAGCCAGCTCGCCTGCTTCCCCGGAAGCGCCCTGGGGTTCTCGGGGTGGGGGACCAGCAGGCCCTGCAGGCCGGCCGTGGGGAGCCCCTCGGGCCTCCTCGGCCGCCGACAGCATCCTGGGCCTGCACCCTCCCTGCGGCCGCAGCCTCACCTGCTCCCGCCCCGGCCTCACATGATGGGGCAGCCCAGCCACGAAGCCTCGGTTCCCACTTTACAGACCAGGTGACATGGGTCCGGAGATGTGCAGTGGCCCAAAGACGCGCAGCTGGTAAGGGCAAGAGCTGAGATTTGAAATCAGGTTCACCTGAAACCCAAGCCCCTGATCTTCTTCCCCTGTCGGCAAGCGGGGAAGTAATGATTCCAGGAGTGAAATCCCGGATCCACCGGATGACTCCGCCCCACGAGGGGCCTTCCCAGCCGCTCCCGTGGTCCTCACAGCCGCCCCGAGCCTGGGACGACACAGCTAATTCTCCCATTTTGCAGATGGAAAAAGAAATGGGGACAAACTGAATTTCCTCGCCACCCCGAAGCGGCACTGACCGTGCCCTGAGATTTAAAAAAAAAGAAAGAAACAAAGAAAATCCACCCCCCACCCCGCCTCCTCGGCTTGGGGCTGGCATCAGGGGCAAGATTGAATTTATACCGATCTGCAAATATTTTCCTCTTAAGTGTCCGTTTCCACCGGACACAAATTGGACTGAATTGCCTTTACCTGCCGGAGCTGGAAAGCTCGTCTCTCCAAATTGATCCCTCCCCGCCGCCGTCTGGCAGCGTCCACCTCTGCGGGCATCCGCCAGCGCGGGGCTCACCGACACCCGGGTTTACCTCGAGGGGTCCGCCTCTCGACGCCCCTTTTTCCGGTCGTGCACGCTCCCCCCCGCCATGAGAAATGGCTCACCCGCCCCCTCCCTGCAGCCAGCGGCTCTCCCAGAAGCAGTCCTCAGCGTCCTGCCCATGCCCGCAGCCCCGGGCCGGGTTCCCAGCCACTGTCCCCACCTTCCCTGCAGTGCACGGGGTCCCCGCTGCAGCCCGGGCCGGGGCGGGGGGTGCCCAGGGCCTGGACGGCCACCGCCCGTCTTCCTTATGTCCGTGCCCGCTGCGCAGTGACCCGTCTCCTTTCTCCACTCGAGGTGGGGGAGGAGGCTCCAGTCTCCACGCAAGGGGAGGCGATAACGGACTTCCCCGCTCTTGGGGTGCAGAAGCTCTTTACAGCTCTCACGTATTTGACGCTTACTGCATACACCCTGGTGAGACCAGCGCACCTGTGGGATCGGTCACCTTCCAGGCAGAGGACTGCACATTTTTTATTTGTCCCCTCCGGCCTCCTCGCCTTTCTCTAGCCTGCTCTGCACCCTCGGAGCTGGCCTCGAAGGTCCACCTGAGGCTGGGGTCAGCCAGTGCTCTCCAATGCACTGAGGAATTGCCACCTCCGCCAATTCCATGCCCGCCCCCCCACCTCCAGCTGCAACCTGTTCCTTCCGGCCAAGCTCACAGCTCCTTAGGGCTCCCCTCTCCTAGGTCACGACTCCTCTGTCCAAGTTCTGGCAACTGATCCTTCTCCCACACCCCCCTCCTCCCCAGTCTGGCCGGTCCACTGTCCACCCTCCCGGTCCAGCCTTTTATGAGTAGGCCTTGCCTTGACTCTGCTTGGTCACTCCATCAGCGCGTGTCATCTGTTCCCTGCTACCCTCCGACTCCCAGGCCGGAGGGAACCGGGGAGATGCTGGCCCCGGGGTGCACGCTTGCAGCTAGAAGATGAACGTATCCTGCAGGCACATGCCTGGCAGAGGGATTGGAATCAACAATCGTGCATTACACGCTTGGAAGTTGCTAAGAGACTAGATCTGCGATGTTCTCGCAACAGAAGAGAGAGGATAATTACGCGAAGCAGCAGAGGTGTCAGCTGACGCTGGGGCGCGGCTCACACGGCAACGGAGAAGTCGGCTGACGCAACGCGTCGTGCACCTTAATCATGTTTCACGTGCTACGGGTTGACATGTCCACGGATTACAGATCGACGTGGCCTGTGCCCGTTATAGCTCAATAAAGAAACCAATAAATAAATCTCAAAAAAGAGAACGGGAACCTGGAGAAGCCCGTACCCGTCCTGAGTCCGAGGCGCGTCCTCTGTCCGAGGGCGATGGCCACAGCAGGACCGTGGGAGGAGAGAGGACGGGCTGCACGCCCGTGCGAGGGTTCAGGGAGGAAGAGCCCCGGGACTGTGGCTCCCAGAAAACCTCCCAACATGCTAGTTGCTCTTCGCGTTACTAGACACCGGGGATGTGGTGCTTTCTCCACTTTCCAAGCAGCCTGCCAGACGTTACTTCCAACAGCGGGCAAGGGACTCGCAGGGTCACCGGGCCCTGAGGGCCAGAAGCAACCCCAGAGCTCAGGACTGAGCTCTCCCCCAGCACTAAGGCCTCCCCGAGGTGCTCAGGCGGCAGCACCTTCTCTGGGGCCTGGGCCTTCGAGGAAAGGCCCCACGATGGCCCCATAATCACCCCGTGGGTGCGGAGCTGGGAGGGGGGCCTCCGTGACTCCTGCAGACAATCAGCTCAGCCCATGAAGTGTGAGATTTAATTACCCTTATCTAAGCTTAAATAACTGTAAATGTTGGTGTTGGTCACACGGATTACTGTGCCCCGTGGAAACACCGAGCCATTGCCCTGACTCCGTGCTTCCCTCGGGCGGCGGGGAGGGGCGACATATTAACGTCACGGGAGCCCACCGCTGCTGCACCCCAGGGCCGTGCCGACTGCGACTGTCTGTGGGACATTCTGGAGGACCCGGCGTGCGGCTTTCCGTGTGTCAGCTCTCGGCAATGAAGGGCAGGTGGCTTGCCGGCTGCCCCCCGGGGAAAGAGAAAGAGCTGACGTCCCTAAGTGGCTGTCCCGTGGCGGCCGGGCGGTGCCAGGAGAGCTGCTCCACGCCTCTGGTCCAGCCGCCGCCCGTCCTCGGCCCCGTGTTAGTGCCCGGTGCAGGCCACAGTGGGAGAGGCCGGGACGAGGGTCGGGACTCACCCCGGGGCAAGGGCTGGCCAGAAATCCGGGGTCCGGGGGCAGCTCTGGGCGGCGGCACGGCCTGGTGGGGCTGACAAGTAGACTTGTCGGGGGGCGGGGGGGGGCAGGTCCCAGCCCCTGTGCCACCCGTGCACCTTATGCCCTGAGCACGTTGCTTCTCTTCTCTGGGCCTCTCGCTCGCTCGCTCGCTCTCTCTCTCTCCTTTTTTTGCTAGTAAAATAAGAATGATGGTACCTCCCTCGGGGGGTGTTGAGAATACGGAAGGTGCATCACGTCCCACAGCTTTGCAGTCATCCTTCGAGCAGGCCCCGCGGTCCCACCACCGCGCCCACCCAGCAGGTGAGGAAGTTCCCCCCGAGGCTGCTCGGCTTGGGAGCAGCGGCCGCTGGCATGGGCTCTGGTTGCTCGGGGGGCCCACGATCTCCTCCAAGGGGCGTGGGGTGTGGGCCGTCGGGGCGGGTGGAGCACCGGCAGCGGCACCCGAAGAACCAGAGGCGGAGCAGCGGGCAGCGTGGCCCCAAGGGCTGGGCCTCAGCTCGGCGGCCGAGTCGCCCCTGCAGGCTCCAAGCAAGAAGGGAGGGGAGAGGGGCCAGGCCCACCCAGCAAAGGAACCCGACGCACGACCGCGAGGACTCGTGTCCACTGTCCCCAGGGCACTGACCCGGCCGGGCCCTGTGGCATTTCTGAGCTTCGAACGAGGAAACCCGGGGCCAGACGAGCTCAGGCCAGGCCCCTGAAGCAGCACCCGCTGGCTGTGGGCCACAGCGACGCTCTGCCTCCCGCGCCCTGCGTGCCCACCGAGTGTGCCCACGGCAGGCGGGGGGCAAGGGGGCAAGGGGGCAGCACAGACACCACCCCGCCCTCCGCGCCCCTGCAGACACTGCCACACCTGCAGCACGGCCGGGACCCCCGCCACAGCCTCCCCGCGGGCACGGAGGGCCGCACACGACCCCGGCTGGCCCCAGGCCTTGTCCGGACCTGATGCTCTGACCCCCGACAGTTTGTTGATTGACCCGTCCTCTTCTTGCCTTTCCCCGTGGACCTTACGGATGGTCGGAGACGGTCAAGGTATTGTCCAATGAAGCCCCACAGCGTGAGTGACCCTCCAACTCTAAAGCCGAGCAGGGCCTTACGCTATGTGTCACCGGTGGTTTTTGAACAGGGGTCCCCAGAGTCCTGCGGTTCTTCTTGAGGGGCTCAGGGGCGTCCGGGAGACGGAAACCCAGGGCCCCCACCCCTGCCGATGTAAGAGAATCTTCTCTCCGTTTTTTTTTTCTGTTTTATAATTTGAGATTTCAAATGAAACTTCATTTTAGTCATTCACTCATCCAACAAATACTGATTTAGAAAATGAGTTTTCTATCCCCCACACTGAAGGAGATGATGGGGTGGAGGGGGGGGGGGACATTGAAGGAGACAGCAAGGGAGGGAGGGAGGGAGGGAGGGAGGAAGATGGAAAACCATCGATCTATTCTGCTTTATAGATAGAAAGCCTGAGAAGCAAGAATTGGACAGGACTAGGCCAAGGTCTTACAGAAAGTCAGTGTAGCTGATTGGAAGTTTCCCAAATTCCCGGCCCCACTTCGGGCTCTTTCGCAGCGCTCCGACCCCTTCTGTCCACAAGGCAGGTCAGGTATAAGGGGGAGAGGGGGGAACCCAAATGCCTTTGGCGAGTAGGACAGACCAAAGAGCTAAATCAGAAGTGTGATGCTGCCGTTGGGACCCCCAGTAGATGCCACGTTCCAGAAGAACCCAAGCCGGGATGGCAGCGTCCAGTCTGTGCGAAGGTCCAGCCCGGCCATGAACAGGAAGCCCGGCACGCGCGTGCAGGCCGGAGGCAGGGCGGTGAACCCCCAGCCGTAGAGGTGGAGCCCAGCCCCGCTGGCAGCCCCTCCTCTGGGCCGTTTTATGGTCGTTGCAAATCGAGCCGGAGCCATCTGCCTCCTGACGCCCCCGGGCTCCCACAGGTCTCTTTCCGTGGGCTCGAGTGTCAGCTTCTGCTCAGGCCAGAGGCCCTTCCGGTGGTTTATGGCACATCTGGCATCTACTTCCAGGGAAGTCCTTTCCCCTCTGGACAGATTCTTCTTTCTCTCAAGAGCTCAGGCACTTCTTGCCCATGCAGACAATAACTCATCCCCTTCCTTAATCAACAGAGCTCTTGTTGTTGGGTTTTGCTCTGTTTTCCGTTGTTGTTGTTGTGCCAAACCCCAGGGAGATACTGGCAGGTGACTTCAGCCCCTGGGGTCGGGAAAGGCGAGGCGGCCTCTCTCCTTGACACCAAGACGGTGCTGAGGGCAACCTTCTGAAGGTCACAAGCCACACGCGTGGTGAAGAAGGCTCCTTCATCACATGTCCCTGCTGGAAGAGAAAGGTTGGCGACTGATGGTGCAGTCTAGCCGCGTCTCGCAGGCGGGGAGCAGGCCCTTCCAAGGCTTCGGGGTGAGTCGGAGCCCCAGCTCCGGTGGGTGAGCATGAGGGTGCTGCAGTGCTAATCTATACAATTGCTGGGACTCTTCCCTGAAAAGCTGTCCTCTTTGGCATGCTCAGACAGCAAGCCCTGGGGCTCACCTGGAGCCGGGAACACTCTCACTCACCCGCCCACCTGCCCAGCGCGCTCCGCCCCCATCCTTCCCTTGGCTACTTCTCTACCCCTCAGGTCTCAGCTGAAATGTCACTTCCTCGAAGAAGCTGTCCGAGAGACCCACATCTAAATTTTTTTTCCCGTGGAATTTTCCTTTCTAGCGCCTCATGCTTATTGGTCATTCATGATATTGATCAAAATTTTAAATTTTTGTATAGTTGCAGATGTATTTGTTCAACACACGATTCTCCCACAGGCCGGAAAATCATTTGCTGTCTGAGGGGGTGACAAGGTGGTGTTTCCAGTTCCAGGACCCTCCTCAAAGGTGTCTCGTGTTCTGGCCCAGGTAGGAAACGTGGCACTTACTTAGCTTGCTGAGTCGTAGGGGGTTTCATCGCCATCAGAATGAATGTCGTGTGAGTCCCGGAGGGGTGCATGGTGGTCAGCTCCTATGTAAGTCAAGACCACAACAGCATCGACTATAAAAATATTCTACTAATTCAGCGATGCACAACCCTTCCTGGATCAACAGCCCAATCCGTGTGCATGAAAACCCACGAGCAGGAGGCATGTAATGGCAGGACGCAGGAGGCGAGGTCTTCAGCAGCCTTGGCTTCGTTGTGTGGTGTTTGTCCTCAGCTGCTCTACCCGGGCACTGGTCTTCCCTGAGGCGGTTATTTGCATGTCATGGCATCCACCGCCCATCCACAAGCTTTGGGGACTATCCAAGGAGGTCCAGGTCACTGCCAAGAGACCCTGACAAATAGAAAAGACAACACGGATTAGGAGATGGTCTATTAAAAAAAAACACAACAGATACAATACCAACCAATGGATTTGACTCCTGATGAGCTTTTCTACCTACTTGGGGGGCCCTTCTCCAACCCTAGGAAAAGTCTCCTCAACAGAGATGATGGCAACAGAGACGACACGACCAGGATACTGGCCACGGGAATTTAACTGTGGGCTGACCATCCTGCTGAACCCCTTCCATACCCACTTCATTTAATCTCTTCTTCGATGTTACCACAAGGCAGATCCCATGATCCCATCTCCTGATGAAAGAACGAGGATCCAGAAGGGGGATCTGGTGAGATGTGGGCCTGAAGTTAGAACCCCATATTACCTAATGCCAAGGCACAACCGTTCGTTGATGCCACAGGTATTTATTTATTGAGCCCTGCTCTACGACTAGCAAGCTCTTCTAGGCCTTGGGTTGACACCTTATAAAACAGAAGATAGAAGTCTCATGTCTCCATGGAGCTCATGTCTTAGGGCTGATGAAGGTCCATGAATCTTATGGCTCCCATGTTACTGAAATGTGAGTTGAGAGAGAGAGAGAGAGAGAGAGAGAGAGGAGAGAAAGCCAGGGTTCCTGGGTTCCTGGGTTCAATTTTCAATGGTCTCCCTTCTACCCCTGCCCCCCCGCCACCACCTGCCATTCCCATCTCTAAGGTGGGGCATGTGGCCAGAGCAGGAGGCCCGCAGGGTTGCAGACCCAGGACCCAGGAGGGGTCCTGTTAGTGGATTCTTGGGCTGTTTGCAGCCCCAGTCAGCCGGGCCAGGCAGGTTGGGCAGCTCTGTCGAGGACTTTGAAGAATTCTGGAGGAGAGCTAGTGAGCTCCGGGGGTATCCAGGGACCTGCCATGGTCCGTGTGTTTCAGCTGTGTCCTTTCACAATGCTTACCTGTTCTTTGTGTGCTTTCTCGGGACGGAAGGGGCCGGTTCCTGATGCCCACACCAGCCCCGGCCACCGCCTCTGGCGTCGTGCTGCCTCCATGACCCTGCCCAGGCAGCCAGGAACAGAGGAACTGCAGCACTTGCCCCCCTCTGGCCTCAGCAGTGCTTCTCCTGAGTCTCTCTGTCTGTGCTTGTAAAATGGGGAGGCAGGTGACCCCGGCCCTAAGGGTCTCAAAATACATGAAGGAATGTGGGCCGTGTGGACCTCAGCCCAGGCAGCCGGACAGACAGTCCATGGATTGCCTGCCCTGCGCCCCTCCTGCTGCTGCTCCCTGCTTCCCTCCACACACCTCCCCTCCCTCCCTGCCCACCCCCAGCAACTCGGGCCTCACCATATGCTGCTTTGTTTATGCTGAGAACCGTCTGGGGTGGCGGTTCTAACACTCTCCGCTTGTACAGCCTATTTTTACCCACAGCACAGCTCGCTGCCTGGGTGGCAGGTCTCAGCAGCCCCAGCTGTGAGCGGCTCAGCCCGACTGCCCAGATGCCCGGCTACACCCCAACTCGGGTCAGGCTGGATGTGTCCCCTGGGCTCTGTAGTGTGGGGGGCGCATCTCCACCAGGGTGTCCTGCAGTTGGTAGGGAGAGTTTTGTGCCAAGAGAGGGAACGAGGCAAGAAAGAGACAGAGGGAAGAGGGAAGGGAGAGAGAGATGGAAGGAAGGAGGGAAGGATGGAAGTAGGAGGGGAGAGGGGCAGGAAGGAAGGAAGGAGGGAGGGAAGGAAGGAAGGAAGGAAGGAAGGAAGGAAGGAAGGAGGGAAAGAAGGAAGGAAGGAAGGAAGGAAGGAAGGAAGGAAGGAAGGAAGGAAGGAAGGAGGGAAAGAAGGAAGGAAGGAAGGAAGGAAGGAAGGAAGGAAGGAAGGAAGGAAGGAGGGAGGGAAGGAAGGAAGGAAGGAAGGAAGGAAGGAAGGAAGGAGGGAAGGAGGGAAGGAGGGAGGGAAGGAAGGAAGGAAGGAAGGAAGGAAGGAAGGAAGGAAGGAGGGAAGGAAGGAAGGAAGGAAGGAAGGAAGGAAGGAAGGAAGGAGGGAAAGAAGGAAGGAAGGAAGGAAGGAAGGAGGGAAAGAAGGAAGGAAGGAAGGAAGGAAGGAAGGAAGGAAGGAAGGAAGGAAGGAGGGAGGGAAGGAAGGAAGGAAGGAAGGAAGGAAGGAAGGAAGGAAGGAGGGAAAGAAGGAAGGAAGGAAGGAAGGAAGGAAGGAAGGAAGGAAGGAAGGAAGGAGGGAAAGAAGGAAGGAAGGAAGGAAGGAAGGAAGGAAGGAGGGAAAGAAGGAAGGAAGGAAGGAAGGAAGGAAGGAAGGAAGGAAGGAGGGAGGGAAGGAAGGAAGGAAGGAAGGAAGGAAGGAAGGAAGGAAGGAGGGAAGGAGGGAGGGAAGGAAGGAAGGAAGGAAGGAAGGAAGGAAGGAAGGAGGGAAGGAAGGAAGGAAGGAAGGAAGGAAGGAAGGAAGGAAGGAGGGAAAGAAGGAAGGAAGGAGGGAAGGAAGGAAGGAAGGAAGGAAGGAAGGAAGGAAGGAGGGAGGGAGGGAAGGAAGGAAGGAAGGAAGGAAGGAAGGAAGGAAGGAGGGAAAGAAGGAAGGAAGGAAGGAAGGAAGGAGGGAAAGAAGGAAGGAAGGAGGGAAAGAAGGAAGGAAGGAAGGAAGGAAGGAAGGAAGGAAGGAAGGAAGGAAGGAGGGAAGGAGGGAGGGAAGGAAGGAAGGAAGGAAGGAAGGAAGGAAGGAGGGAGGGAGGGTGGGTTGCCCACCATGCCCAGCCCCCATGCTGTGTATTTTAACTACATCATCCATTTATTCATTCATTTATTGAACAAATGCTTGAGAGAACTTAGGCGCCAGCCGTTGTGATAGGCACTGGGGTACGGGGTGGATATAAGCAGACCCGTCCCTGACCTCATGGCGAGGGAGACCAGCTTAATCCTCACAACAAACTTAGGAAGCTTTAATATCCCTATTTTGCAGATAGGAAAACAGGCTGGGAGAGGTCAAGGCACTCGGCCTGAGGCACAGGGAGGAAGCTGAGATTGAAACCCACCACTGCCCGCTCCCCAAGTTCATGACGTATCGCACCACCCCACCTCCTGTCCTCAAAAATGGGGAAGACCAGCGGCTGCCGCAGACTTGGACTGTTGCAACTTTCCAGACCATCTCACGCAACTGTTTCCTGGAACCAGAGGGAAAATCAAGAGCCAGAATGTTGTAGGATTTGCCAAAGGCCACAAAATCCAGGAGGGTCGAGGTTGAAAGTGGGGTCTCCTGAGTCCCAGACACTGGCTCTTTGTACCAGACTGTACCACATCCCTCTTCTTTCACTTTATTCTTTGTGTCAAATACGTGGTGTTTTTGAGAAGACAAGGCGACGGGTCTTCCATTCTCCATTCAGGACACGCTGAAGCTTCCAAGCTGTGGAATCAGTATGTTGCAGACATTCAGAGGAAAGGAAAAAAAAAAAAAAAGCAGTTGCTAGCTAACAGAATAAAGTTACCTCTCAACTTAGAATATCAATTTAGATTTTTTTTTTTTCTTTAATGAAACCGTAGTCTTCAGATTTTGGTTAGGAAGGAAAAGGCTTTCTAAATTCCAAACTTCCATTAAGCATCAAGAACGTAGCCAGGCTAATCTTAGCATCAAGCTATAGTCTGTGCCATATGCAACTCGAGATAGAGCATAATTCAAGTTTCTACTAGATCGCAAGGGGAGGGGGAAAGCGCTTTGCCAAGGGACAGGTTTGGGAAGGGTGAAGGCAAAGGTGGGGCTGCGACCTGAGTCCTTGAGAAGAGACTCAGAGGCCCACCTACCCGCAAAGGCTCCAGCCCATGGAAGGATCATGAGACGCATAACGTGACAAGACCCCCCCAAACCCCCAGGTGTGGCCATTTCCTCACTGAATGCACCCAAGTGCACAGGGCAGGAGCCCCCGGGCCGGGGGAGTGCAGGGTGCGGACCCCGAGGTCAGCGGCCAGCACAGGTCTGGGCCCTGTGGGACCTGCTACATGCCCAGGGCTGGGGAAGGGGACAGGGCCAGGGGCCCAAAGACAAGAGGGGGAGACTCCTGCCAACTGGTGGGGCCGCCGGGAGGACAGCCGGGCCGTCCCCTGCCCCCTGCCACCGTCGTGAGAAGGAGGGGGAGACGCAGAGACTGAACACCTGCCCCGAAGAAGCAGCATCTCTGCGGGAAGCTGTGTCAACCGGGGAACCCCTGTGTTCTCTCTTTCTGCCAAATTGTAATGCCCCCTCCCCCGCCTCCCCCGGCCCGCGGGTTGGAGGCCAGAGCGACATAGGAAGGTGAAGGGGAAATCAGTGAGACTCTTTTTTGGATTCTGTGAAAATGTTTGAGTCCCGTAGGTTATCCACCCCAGGGAATTGGTTTCCGTGCTCTGGAAGCCTCGGAGGGGAGGGAGGTGAAGTCAGAGCTGAACGTCCAGATCGGGGGCGAGGTCTCTGCCTTCAGAGTCCGGGCTCCCTCCCTCGGCCTCTCCCCGCCTGGTGTGGGCTGTCCTTACTCCAGAGGGAGCCAGAGCTGGAAGGGAGCAGAGCGCTTTCCGCCCCACGCCACCCCTCCACACACTCATTTGTTTACAGATGTGAAAACCTGAAGCCCACACCTGGGGGGCCCTTCCCCGGGGACCAGGCCAGAAGTGGACATCCAGGCGGCTGCCCGGGCTCCCCGGCTCCCCGGCTCCCCAGCTCTGAGCCCATGCACCAGAGCCGGAGACGCTGTCTGGGCCCGTCTCTAGCTTTCTTACACAGGCATGGCTTTATTTTTATTTATCTCCTTTATTTTGGTCTAGACTTTCTCCCCCCACGACGTGACAGCTAAGGACCCTCCAAATGGAACCGTCTGTGACTCACTCTGTCTGCTTGCCTGTCCTTGAATCACCCCATTCAAAGTGAGCAAACACTTCGCCGGGTTTGCTTCAGCATCTGACTTCCAGGGACAAAATTAAACCTGGAGGGTGAGGTGAGTGTCAATCTGATTAAAGTGTTGTCAGAGCCCTGCCCGGTGCCCCTTCAGACACAGCCTGTGAGTGACGGCCCCGTCCAGTGAGCTGCTACGCCAGCCCCATCCACTGCCTTAGAATCTTTGGCTGGGTTACCCCATCCCTAAAAATGGTTGCTTCATTCTCCGCCAACCACTAACATTCCAAGAATAATCAAACTTCACCACTTCAGATCCATTAATTTAGACTTTAAGATAATTCAACCAAGGCCTTGAAGGTTTTGGTAGACAGGACAGGAAGGAAGACTCGTTAACTATTTTAAATGAGCCAACTTCTCCGGGCCAAGAGAACCACAGCAGCCGCGTGGCATGAAGGTCAAGGCTTAAAATCAGATTCCGATACCTATTCGCATAAAATCACTTAGCCAATGACAAAATCATTCTCGTCCATTCCCTGGTAAAGGAATCCCCGAGAGCTATCCACATACGATTGGGTCAGCCTCCTCCGGGTTGTGGTGTGTACCTGAGAATTAACAATTGTCTTTTTCATTAAATGGTCATTGAGATTTGGGTAATTCACAATCACATCTTCTGAGTTTTTCTAATGAACAAACTTTCCGCCAAGGTTACTTTGCAAGAGCACCGGGGGGTGATTAGACAGTCCCAGGCAGGAACTCGGAAAGTCTGGGTTCGGGTCGTAGTGCTTCCCACCTCGCTCAGCGACTCGGGGTACTTACAGTGAGCCTTGCCAGGCCTCTCTCAACCAAGGAAGTCAGGGCTGCCTGTAGGTTAAAGTGACCTCGTAAGGCCTCAGGGGATGGGATGATGCCATTCAATCAGCCCATCGAGGAGCACATGCGCGGACCATCTACAACGTGCAGGACTCTTTGGGGGAATACAGACCGTTGTCATTCATTCATTCCGTGAACACGACTGCTGTGTCTCCTTAGTCTCAATCACTGAGCTAAGTATTTGGGATACAGTCAAGAAACCAGGGTAGACATGGTCCCCCGTGCTCATTGAGTTTATATTCTAGTGAAGGAATTTGATAATTAGCAAGAACAATAACAAATCTGGAATACAATTGTGCATAGTAAGACCCTGTGACGGAAACCCAACATTGGGATCGAGAACACCAAGTTTAAGGAGGATGACATGAGTTAGCATAAGTAATCTGAGGACACCTCTACCAGGAAGTGGCATTTTTTTTATTTAAATTCAGGTAATTACCATATCATGTATTATTAGTTCCAGAGATGGCGTCCAGTGATTCATCAGGCTTCTAGTAACACCCAGTGCTCGTTCCATCGGGTGCCCTCCTCCATGCCCGTCCCCAGTTACCCCGACCCTCCTACCCCATCCCCTCCAGCACTCCTCAGGCTGTTTCCTATGGTTAAGAGGTTTGTCTCCCTCTCTGATTTCATCTGGTTATACTGTTTCCCCCCTTCCCCTAAATTCTACATATGAGTAAAATCACATGATAATCATCTTTCTCTGATTAACTTATTTCGCTTAGTATAGTACTAATTCCAACCATGTCATTGCAAATGGCAAGATTTCACTTTTTGATGACCGAGTAGTATTCCATCGTGTATACACCACATCTTCTCTATCCATTTGTCTGTGGATGGACATCTGGGCTCTTTCCATAGTTTGGCTATTGTGGACATTGCTGCTATGAACACTGGGTTCATAGGATGCAGGTGCCCCTTGGCACATTTAAACCAGAAATACCCACCATTTGCTTTGACGTGGATGGAACTGGAGGGTATTATGCTGAGTGAAATAAGTCAATCAGAGAAGGACAAACATTATATGGTCTCATTCATTTGGGGAATATAAATAATAGTGAAAGGGAATAGAGGGGAAGGGAGAAGAAATGAGTGGGAAATATCAGAAAGGGAGACAGAACATGAAGACTCCTAACTCTGGGAAACGAACTAGGGGTGATGGAAGGGGAGGAGGGCATGGGGTGGGGGTGAATGGGTGGCGGGCACTGAGGGGGGCACTTGACGGGATGAGCACTGGGTGTTATTCTGTATGTTGGCAAATTGAACACCAATAAGAAATAAATTTATTATTGAAAAAATACAAATGAATAAACCAGAACTTGGAATGTGTAAAGCAGCTGGCCAGAGGAAGAATGGTGAGTGCTGGGGACAAGTATTTCCATCACTCAAGCAGTAATTGCCCAAAGCCAGAGGCCAGTTGCAGCAGGACACATTGCGGGAACGGCCAGCAGTCGGAGCTTACAGAGCAAGCGGGAGTGACCTAGGCACAGATCTCATCCTCAGGATGTCCATTATCTAGTAAAAAAAAAAAAGCAAAACATTTATAAGCACAATTTATGGTAAGATCTTCAGAATGGTGAAATCCTATGAAAGAAGAACAGATTAAGGGCTGCTTGTCGAGGCACGAGGCAGGACTCAGTTGGCGCCAAAGGGAGAAATGGGGCTGAGTCGCATCTAAGAGGATGGCTCTATCCGCCAGCTCCTGCACGTAACAAGCCACCCCCAGCTCAGTGGTTTAAAGCAACCAAATGTTCAGCTCACAAGTCTGAGGGTTGTCGGTTTATGCTGCACCCAGCTGGGCGGCTCCTTTGGTCTTGGCCTGGCTGCCAGTTGGAGCGCCTCTGCTCTCTCCACCGCTGCTGACGTCCATGGGCTATCCCATCCTTCGAGCATGTTCTTAAGTCAAGGCCAGAGTGTAAGCACAAGAAAGCCAATTGTGCAAGAGACCAAGTGGAACTGGATGAGACCCCCTGGGCCTGTCTCTTCTGCTGCATCCTATTGGCCAAAGCAGGTCCCCAAACCAGCCCAGAGTCAAAGATAGCAGAAATACGGCACAGTCACTGGGTAAAAGGACACGATTCGAAGAGGCCACTTGTTGCATCGTGGTGCATCACAGTCGCTTACCCGGAGAAGCCTAATGCTTTGTGACTGGAGGAAGGGTTCAAATGGAGGGTGATGGGAGGCAGGGCTGAGACTCCACTACATGGGAAGGCTGCAAGGGAAACTGAGGCAAGAGCTACACTGGAGGAAACACGGGGAAGGGATGTGGGCGAGGTGTAAGGAACAGGTTAGGCAAAAGGCCTGGAGTCGCCTGCAGCCCCCAAGGCAGATCACTGTGGGCGCCCTTGTGTACCGGTGTACGGTGTGGGTCCCACGCAGCCCTTCCACATCCTGTCTCAGGGCCTCTTGCTGTGAGCCGTCTCCTGGTGCAGGGGCTGGTGCCCACACCAGGGAAAGCCTGGACTCTGGGAAGGAGGACTCTCCAGAAGGTTGCTTTTTGAGTTAGGCCTTGAAAGATGGGTCAGATTTATGTACCAAGTCCACTCTAGGCACCCTGGGCATTACGGTGAGCATCGTACTCATTCTTGGGCCCAGAATCAACTGAAATATTGAGACCGGAGGAAATAGAATTTATGGGATGTCCCAATTCCTCCTTCTTAGTTACTTTGAACCTTCTTTAATAGCAGAGCCCGTTTTTAAAGATGAGATTTTACATAGAACCCTAAAATGGAAAGCAGATGGAAGCATGACTTAACAATATGCATTTGCCTCCCAAGTCTCTTCTTCCAGCACTGACTTTAAAACCCATCATTAAAAACAATGAGGCTATTCTGATAAAAACAGTACCTCAGGAGTTATGGATAAGAGTTAGGATCTTAAGACAGCTCAAGCATCTGATACGTTTTGGTATTTGGTTTGAGTTGTGCATTATTGAGAAAAACCTTCTTTCACATGGATAAGCAATGGTACTCACTCACAGAATGCTGCGTGAGTGGAAAATCACTGCCCTGGGGTTCAAACAAAACCCAGTACAGGCTTCTAATTAATGACACTTTCACATTCCAAAGGCATATATGAAAAAAAAGACAAAAACAAAGGCATATATGTAAAATATATATATATTTAGGTATATGTATAAAGGTATATATAGAAGTGATACGCAATAACGTATATTACTTGCATATCATATATATTATGCATAATTATATGCACCCACACAGTAGATCTATTCTATTCATTTCAAGGTCTGCAAACATGCACACACACAGATACAAAATAAGCTAACTGCTTAGTAACCATTTTGGCGTGTGAATTTGTTCGATGATATGATGAAGCATGTACATTATTTTTAATTACAGGGGTTTTTTTTAGTTTTTATTTGAATTCCAGTTAATTAACATACAATGTTACATAGGGGCTCCTGGGTGGCCCGGTCAGTTAAGCCTCCAGCTCTTGGCTTCAGCTCAGGTATGATCTCAGGGTTATGGGATGAAGCCGTGCATCAAGCTCGGCGCTCAGCTCCGAGTCTGCCTAAGATTCTCTCTCCCTCTGTCCTTCCCCTGCTCACAGGTGCTCTAAATAAATGTCTTTAAAAATACAGTGTTATATTAGTTTCAGGGATATGATACAGTAATTTCATTACAGTTTTTAAGGCCAGCTTTTAGTTTACCGTAGGCATTTAGATAGAGACAGTTGCTCTTCTGCAGAAGCACCCGCCATTTCCTGGAACACAGTTTTGAAAGAACCGCACCCAGGGGATAGAGGAGGTAAGAACACAGGTGTGTCTGGTCTTGGGAAAGAACGCAAGTAGAGTGGACTTTGGGGTCATTGATTTCAAATTCCACCTGTGTCACCTACTAGCAGTGTGATCTTGGTCACAGTCTTTAGTCTCTTTGAGCCTCTCTTCTCATCTTTAATATTAGTATCACAACCCTCATTTCATCTGATTGCTATGGATCCTTAATAAATGTTACTTCTCTTTTCTCAACCCGGTTCAATCTCTCCGTATATCAGGAGTGAAAGGGAGAATAGATCTTTGATTAGCTCAAATGTTTCTCTAGATGCCCCCATGTTCTAATAGCATCAGCCTGTCAGGTTGTATCTACGATGTTTGTAATTCAGGTAGCAAATTGATTTTTGAAAGCACTCTGGGCCTGCTCTGTCCATGTCAGATAAGCTCCAAGCATTAATTATGCACCAATATTGATGTTTTTGTCTGACAAGGTCTAATGTCACCATATTCAAATCTGGCTGCTTCCTTGTTAGAAAACCCTTCGAAATGTGGCCTTGGAAGAGACAGGATGTGTCACCTGCAATATTTGAGACATCCCAGAATTGAAGCCCTCAATTAGAATTAAAGACAACGCCCGTCCTTGTTCTGGACCCCAAAGAGAATGAGCTGGTGTGATTCATGGAAGCAGCTTGAAGTGTCGCTTGAAAAAAGGCAATCAGATCTTCTGGTAAACTGTGCGTGGTGGGTGATGTGAACCATTTGAATGCATTTGGATTTGCAGCATGAAAGACTCAGGTATTATGGTCTGTATCTGGAAGCCTATATCCATTTGCTAATCGGTATGATTGATTGTAAACATCCAGCCAGATCCTCCTGATTTCACAGAACCATGAGGAGTATTGGGATAAACTTATTTTCTCAAGAATTATAATCATACAAATGCCAGTGTCTCTAACTTGAGCTGAGCTTAAATAAACCAAAGGCGATCTCATTCAAAGGTTTTTATTGGACTATTCGATATACCCAGCACATAATCACTGCGCTCTGACTACACCCAGGCACGGGGAACAGACAGGCCCAGACAGGCAAGGTCTGCTCTCGGGGAGCATGTATTCTAATGAAGCATCTTTGAGACACTCTCATTTCCAACACTTTGGCTAAAAGGACTTTGTAAGGCAGAGAAAGGCAGCTGAATGAGTCTCTTCTATGAGTTTAGGGTTTTTATTAAAATAAAGGAGCTTGCTAATCCCATCTCAAGCAACTCCTAAGAACCATACTCAAGAGTTCTAAATATAATTAATGTTTCTTTCACATTGAGCTGTACTGTGGATGTTTTCATGATGTCAGAGAAATTGTAGGAGAGCTCTCACAGAAGATACTTATTAAACATGCTCTGCATTTTCTGAAGGGGAATTGGGTAAGACGGATTTGAACTTGGAGAGCCTCCTCTGGAAGCCACGCGTAAAACCTACTCCTGTGGCTCTGAAGCATCTGCACCAGCCAAGAAATGTCTCCCCGCTGCTATCTCCACAAGCTCCTCAGCGGTTCCAAAGTCTGTACAGGTACTCATGCCTTCAAGCAGTTGTTGGGATTTGCGGTACCTGGGAGTTCTCAGGGTATAAAGAGGAGTCGCCGTGCTTCCAAAGACCAGCAAGCCAGCATCTGAGATGCTCATTTCCCTGCCTGCTGCCAGTAAGCTGACCTCCCTTCCCTTGACGCTATCCCTCTGTGACTTTAATGGAGCTCAAGTCAACATCACGCCACTTAATCGGTCTTTTCTTTTTATTTGTGTTGAAGCATATTGTGATGTCAGCAGGAAAGGGGTGAGAAAGACAAAATTCTTTCTTCTCCCCAGAGCGCCCACATGCTGTGGGTCAGGGAGCATCCTTCACAGATGAGCAGCTGTAGTTTGTAACTGTAGTAATAACCACAAAAGCAATAACAACAAATAATAACATGCTTACAACCCTTTTTACATCCATTTGTATGCAACGGGCCCTTCCCATTGCCCCCTGATGTGGGGATAACTATGATGTGCATTTATGTGTTTATATTCTTTATGTTTATGTATATTATATATATATATATATATGCACATACATATTTATAGATGTGAGGAAGTTGGGAATGATGTCAAAGGATGTAGGAAGAACCCAGGGCTCAAGTTCAGGAGTCCTGAGTCACCGTAGTTCTGCCGTGAATCACAGATGTGACTTTGAGCAAGTGGTTTCATTTCTAAAACCTCTTTTCTTCTCTGTACAATAGACATCATGATTCTCACCTCCCAATGCTAGATGAGAAGAATTAGTGAAATAGCGCATCTAAAATATTTGCAGATGACATTATCATATATGTAAAAACCCTAAGGATCCAACCAAAAATAACAAGTTAAAAGAAATGAACAAATTTAATAAATTTGCAGGATACAAAATCAACATTCAAAAACAATGGTCTTTCTTTATACAAACAAAACTATCTGAAGGGGGACTTAAGAAAACAATTCCATTTACAGTAGTAACAAAAAGAATAAAATGCTTAAGAACAAACTTAATCAAAAAGGCCAAAGTCTTGTACACTGAATATTAAAAAATACACAGATAAATATAAAGACAACCATGTTCATGGACTGGAAGAATGAACATTGCTAAAATGTCCAACTACCCAAAGTGATCTACACATTTAATGTAATCTCTATCAAAATCCCAAGAGTATTACTTCCAGAAATAGAAGATATAATCCTAAAACATCGGTGAAACCATACAAGATCCCAATAGCCAAAACAATCTTGAGAAAGAAGAAAAAAAGGCAGGAAGCATCTTATTTCTTGATTTCAAGATATATTACAAAGGAACAGTAATCAAAACAGTATGTTCCTGGCATGAAAACAAACATATAGACCAATGGAAGAGAATAAAGAGTCCAGAAATAAATCCACACATTTATGGTCAATTGATCTTCAGCTAGGGTGCCAAGAACATGCAATGGGGAAGGGATTACATCTTTAACAAATGGGGCTACAAGAACTGGATATCCACATCAGAAGAATGAAATTCTTAGCCTATACCAGATACAAAAATAAACTTAAAATGGATTAAAGGCTGAAGCATAAGATCTAAAAGCATAAAACCACTAGAAGAAAACATAGGGAAGTGTTCCTTGTCATTGGTCTAAGCAATGAGTTTTTGTATGTGATACCAAAAGTGCAGGTAACAAAAACATAGATGAATGGAATTGACATCAAAGTGAAAAGCTCCTGCATAGCAGAGGCAACAACAAACTAAGTGGAAAGGCATCTATTAAATGGGAGAAAATATTTGCAAATCATATATCTGATAAGGTGCTAGTATCTAAAATATCTAACAAACTCATACAACTCAATAGCAAAAAAAAAAATCTGATTTAAAAATGAGCAAAATACATGATCACACATTTCTCAAGAGAAGACATACAAATAGTCAACAGGTATATGTAGAGATGCTCTTGACATCACTTATCATCAGGAGAATCAAATCAAAACCACAATGAGACAGTTCCTCACACCTGTTAGAATGGTGGCTGTTATTACAAAGACAAAAGATAACAAATGCTGGCAAGGTTGCGGAGGAAAGGGAATCCTGTGCGCTGTGGGTGGGAATGCAAATTGGTGCAGCCATTATGGAAAACAGTATGAAGCTTACTCAAAAAATTAAAAATAGAACTACCATATGATCCAGAAATCCCACTTCTGGGTGTATTTCCAAAGGAAATGAAATCAGTTTCTCGAAGAGATATCTGTGTTCTTATGTGCATTGCAACGTTACTCATGACAGCCAAGATATGGAAACAACCTAAATGTCTGTCAATGGATGATTACATAAAGAAAATGTGATTATGTGTATATGTATACACACACACACACACACACACACACACACACACACACACATATATATGCTGAAGTATTATTCAGCCTTAGAAGAGAAGGAAATCCAGCCATTCACAACAGCACGGATGAACCTGGAGGACATTATGCTAAGTGAAATAAGCCAGACACAGAATGACAAATACTGTAAGATCTCCCTCACATGTGGAATCTAAAACAGTCAAACTCAAAGAAGCAAAGAGTAGAAGCCTGCTTTCCAGAGGCTGCAGGGAGAGGGGAAATAGGGGGAGGTTGATCGAAGGATACAAAATTTTATTTACACAGGATGAGTAAGTTCTGGGGAGATCTAATGTACAGCATGGTGACCATAGTTAATAATACCACATACTTGAATTTTTCTAAGAGCGTCGATCCTAAGACTTACCGCAAAAGAAAAAAAGGAAAGAGTAACTATGGGAGGTGATACATAGGTTGAGAAGCTTAATTGTAGTGATCATTTCACATGTATACATACAGTAAGACATCAAATTGTATACTTTAAATACTTACAATTTTTATTTATCATTTATAACGCGATAAAGCTGAAAAAAATTTTAAAGTAATAGAAACCCTACGACAGGTGCCAGCTAATAGAAGAGCCCCAAACTGTTGGTTTCCACCATCTTTTCACTTAGCACAGTATGTACTCAATAAATACTTGCAGAATCGAACTGAACTGGTGACCAACTTATAAGATGCAGATTTTGTGTGTGTGTGTGTGGCAATTGAGTACATGGACATAGAAGTAAAATCACTTAGATAGGAGGCTCCAGTCCTCCAGTACTAACAAGACTAAACCAAGTGTTGTGACCACTCTGAAGCTGCTGGCAAGGGTAATAGTGGAGCAACACCTACCTCGTGAGTTTATTATAAAAAGCATATAAAGTGCATGATATAGTACCAGGTACACATAACTGATATGTGTCGATCAGGACTGTTGAGCTTGTTCTCGTCTTCCTTCTCGTACAGACGGTTGCCTTTGAGAGCTATGGGACGGCGGGGCAAGCCCATCGATAGCCCCTTCCTACATCGTCAACACCCGCCACTGCCAAAAGTATCCCGTAGAATCAGAGGCTGTGAGGGCATTTGGACACTGTTTCCGGTTTCTAGGCAATTGCCTTGTATCCCTGCCCTCACCTTGGGCATCAGCAGTCAGCATCAGTCAGGCCTGCGGCTGGCCTCTGCTTCTACAGAGATCCCATTCACGGGAATGAAATGAATCCGAGGCTGGAAGCGGCTCCTATAAAGGGGAAGCCTATGGTAAGCGGGACTCAAAAGATGACATTTATATCCTCCTAGATATTTCCATCTTACTGCTCCGGGAGCCCCCGAATGAAGACATCAAGGCACCAACAGACAGGCCCAGGTACATGAGGCAAGAGAGAGATGCAGGACAGAGATAGGCCGGGAGAACCCCACCTCCCTTAGAAACCGCCCAGTCCTTCCCATTTTACAGTGAATGACTTCCCACGGTCACACAGGAAGTGGGGCTCTGTCTCCGTGGAGGACCACTGTGATGCCCAAGTCCCACAAGTGCCATTTACACAGACCACAGCACGGATGGCACCTCTTAGAGTTTTGCATCGAAGCAGCCCTATCTTCACTACACCCCCTGTTCTCTTCCTCTATCAAAATATTCCTAACTCGTACATTGTAGATCACTTCATTTCTCTTGGATTTATACCTAGGAGCGGAATTGCTGCACCACATGGTAATTCTCGATTTAAGCATTTGAGAAACTGCCAAATTGGTTTCCAAAGTGGCCACACCGTTTTACATTCCCACCACGCATTAGTGAGGCTTCCATGTCTCCACATCCTCTTCCATATCTCTTATTGTCTTTTCTCATAACCAGCCAAGTGTATCTCACTGTTTCGGTTTGATCTCAGGGTTATGATTTGCCCTCATCCCTTTTCACTTTTCTCTGACGATCCAGCCTGCTTGCAAAACTAATTAATTACTATAAAATAAAAAATAAAATAAAATAAAATAAAATAAAATAAAATAAAATAAAATAAAATAAAAATAAAATAAAATAAAATAAAATAAAATAATAAAATAAAATAAAATAAAATAAAATAAAATAATAAAATAAAATAAAATAAAAAAATAACACATTTGCTCAGCAAGGCTCTCAGCCATGCAGCAACCTAATGATAAACCTGCCCCACATGAGGAGCAGTTACCTGGACCAGTGTTGCAGATGACCAAGTGGAAAGTCTCCCTAGTTCCAGGGTTTACCAAGAGGAAACCCCTTTTTTACTGATATAAGCTACATCTTCCCTGATATGAGCTACATTTTCCCCCATATGCCGCTTCTATAACTATTTTATAATCTATTGTGTCTATCTGTTTTGTAATTTCTTAATCAGTTCAGAACTTGAACAGGGAGGAAGGTTGCTAGTTACTGGGCCACCTCAAATGCTCCAAATGGGCATCGGACATACATTGTCCCACCTAATCCCCACCACAGTCTTGTAACATAGGCATTATCCCAATTTCACAAATGAGCAAAATGCAGGTAAAGGAAGTCTACCAAAGCCACCCAGCTAGAAAAGTGATAGATTTGAGCCCATGTCTGCATTTCCTCTCCATCTTCTATTCTTGAAAGCACAGAGGGCCAAAGTTCTAACAGAATTTCAGCTTTGGCCCTCGCCAGCCATACAATAATGAACACATCGATGCCCCGCTGACCCTCAACTTTATCCTCTGTAAAACGGGACCAATAATACTAGCCTTTTGTACATCAAAAGTGATAAGGATAGCATGAGGCGATGCAAATAAAGCCTTCCTAAAAAGTATAGAATACCATTCACCTAAAGATTTCAGTTTTTTTTAGGTTGTATCAGTTATCTCTCAATCCCAAATTTGGGGAAAGCAAATTAGGAAATAGTCCTAAAGTGAACAAATCCTTTGCAAACATGTCTGTCCCAAAGGAAATGCAAGATTTAGCTTCGTTTCAGCTGACTTTCCAGTTTAATGACCTAGAATGAGCTGCTCTGTTTTTCTTCTGATCTCAACGTGTCGTAGCCCACGTGAAAATGTCTGATAAACTGGGAGCTTCTTTTGATGCATGGGAAAAGAAGATGTTTTCTATTCCAAGCACCCATATCTTTTCTGAATATTTTCTTCTGGGGGTTTTGATCTCACATTATTTCTCTTTTGATTCGAAGGATGGGGAAAGAAAAACCTATGGGACTTTTCAATTATTTATTGCAGAAGGCATTTGCAGCCTTATTTCAAAGTTGGTTTCTAGATTTCTACACTCACTCATGAACGTTGGGAAGCGGGTCTGACCTCCCGGGAGGAGAGCTCACTGAAGGTCAGGAGAAGTGTCTGACTGATGCATGGGACTTCGGATATTCTGACCCAGACCTCTGTCTCGGAGCTGGGGCAGGAGCATCAGCGTGATGGATGGGGCTGATGGGAAGCTCATCCAGCCACCTGGTTCTTCACTTTGGTCTCTGACCTCTCCTACTTTTCTTGCCATGAAAGAGGAATTCATGCCTTTACTTTAAAATATTAGAATTTCATTCAATTTCAATTCGACAGATGCTTATCGAGTGCCTATGCCTATTTTGTGCCATACATTGAACTAAAAGCTGCAAAGATGAAAATTATCTATCATCCATGGGGAAGGAGGTCAAGAGTACCCAGTCCTCAGCCTGCCTGGGTTCAAATCCCAGCTCTACCACTTACAGGATGTTTCATGTAGAAAATGGGGATGATATTGATAATATCAACCATATAGTGTTTTAATCCACATAGAGCACATAACATAGTATCTGGCCCATGTCTGTCCATTAATATGATGAGGAAGAGGATGGTGTTCTAAATGCAAGTAAGCAAAAGAAATATGGTCCCTGCCTTGATACGCTCATGGGGGAATAGATACTGATCAAATACCTACATAAACTCGTAATTGCAAAGAGTGTTACAGTGGATTATGTTGGCTGTTCTTCTAACCTCTCTCCCAACCCTCCCTCACTGTGCTCATTCTGTAGTAACCATATATGTTTGGGGTGGAGGTAGGGACTGAGTCCAAGCTCAGCTCTTCAAATGCATCTTTAAATGGCCCAGTCCAATCTGTATAATTACCATTCTGTCACCACGGTGATTAATTCAGAGATGATCCCATGACCAAAATCAAACTAATCAAAAAGAAACCCAAGACCTTTATATTGGGGAAGAGAACCCCCTTTCTCTGCCGCTGGATAGGACAGAGGAAGCTTTGACCTGATAGCACTTAGTAGTCATTTTTCAACCAGTAAAGGTGCCATGCTTAATAGGAAGCCAGTATTACAGAAGGCAGAGTTAAGAAATAAAATTCTATTTTAAAATAAAAATATGCCAGTGAGATGGTAAAGATAGTAAAGAAATGGATTTTCCTATGCTGGCAGGAGATAAGCTACATCAAGAAAAAAGGTCTCTGGTTATATTGTTGAGCCACTGGATCTGGCCTTACCTGAAATCCACAATATCTTGAGAATATTCAGACAAAAGTCATCTTCAATAATAAAAAGAACAAGTAACTAAAAGGAGGCAAAGAATGTGAATAGACATTTCTCCAAGAAGATATACAAATAGCCAATAAGCACACGAAGTGATGCTCAACGTCATTGGTCACCAGAGAAATGCACATCAAAACAACGGGAAATCAAAAAAAAAAAAAAAAAAAAAAAACAACAACGGGAAATCGGTTCACATGCACTAGGATGGCTAGAATCAAAAAGTCACATATTAACAAATGTTGGTGAAAACAGAGAGGAATCAGAATCCTCATACGCTGCTGGTGGGAACGTAAAGTGGTGCGGACACTTTGGAAAAGAGTCTAGCTGTTTCTCAGGTGACTAAATATAGAATTGCCCAATGACCTAGCGATCCCACTGTTTGGTACATCCCCAAGAGAAATGAAAACATGTGTCTGCTAAAACCTCATATGTAAATGTTCACAGAAGCATTATTCATCACATCCAAGAGACGGAAACAACCCCAGTGTCCACCAGTTGATGAATGGACAAACAAAATGTGATATATCCAATATATTTATCTGGATATAAATATATATTCCAGATATATAAAATGGAATGTTATTTAGCCATAAAAGGAACGAAGTTGATGCATGCTGCCACGCAAATAAACCTCAAAAGTATTTTTGAGAAGTCAAAGAAGTGAGTCACAAAAGACCATATATTATATTATTACATAATTCTTTGATTCCATTCGTAGGAAATGTCCAAATCAGGCAAACTCTAGAGACAGAAAGTAGGTTGGTGGTTGCTCAGGGCTACGAGGGATGGGGGTCGGAGGGGGGATAGCTGTGAAGAACGGGATTTCTTTATGACGTGATGATGAAAACGAACCTTGACGATGGAGAACCACTGCATCGTATATATACGTTAAATAGGTGAATCGTAGGGCGTGCAAATTATATTTCAATAGAGCTGTTAAATTTTCTTTAATATCTAAGTTGGATTGGAGTTGGGTTTTAGTTACTTGCAATGGGACATTTCCTTATGCAACTGCTCTGAAGAAAGCCCCCGGGAGCCTTGCGACTCCGTGTCTGTGACCTGATCTAGCCTGGACCCGCGGGATGTTCAGAGCAGATCAGGAACAGAGGTCCTGCTGGGTGGGATGCCTCGGAAACAGTCTGGCTCCGCTCCTCTACGCCAGGCCTGCGGCGTCCCCCTCTCCACCCCCCCTCCGCCTGCGGGGGCCCCACTGGCCCTCACGAGCAGGAGGCTTGAGAGATGTTCCAGCACCAGGACGGACAGCGGGCCCTCGGCTTCTCCGGGCTCTCAGCCTGACCTCCTGGCAGGTCACTCCTTTTCAGCCTTGAAGCCTCGACATAATTCTCATCTTCCGGCCTTCTTCTCCTTCTCAAAGTCCCCCCTCTCTCTTCCTCCAGCCCTGAGGGCCTGAGTTCCTAGAAGTGGAGCTGAGCGTTTTTCTGATACTACGCCCGGATCCCAGGCCCTAATAGGTCTGGGCCTTGATGTTCTCTTGTCATCGCGCGTGGCGAAGAATGAAAGAAACTCTGCGAGCCAAACAGCCGGTAATGCCTGCCCCTGGTGTGTGCCCAGTAAATGTTTGTCTTCTTGCCTCCTTCCCACCAGACCTTCCCTTTGCTTGCTGACTACCTGACCTCCCAGTGTCTCACGTCCTCTGATTGGTGCGTCTACCTCTTCTCTTGGAATCTTTGGGGGGCTGCTGGCTGACTCACCCCACTATAACCATGTTCCTTGGGTATCCAGTTCTTCGACCCCAGTAGGCAAGTTAGCTCCCCAGGGACCCCTCGTCAGCTACCCCATCTGGCAGTGACTAAAAGTGGCGATGTCTGGCAAAATAACAAAATCCGTCCCCCGTATTGTAAGCCTGAGGACTGAGTACCAGGGGGGCAGGGAAAGTCAATCGTGCTCACCCCGTACCCACATACAGTAGCACACAGACCGGCCCATGGTTGATCCTCGGGGGCGATCTGGTAAGTGAATGAATGATCCCATCATCCTGCACTTACTACCTAAATGTCTGTCCCGTCTTCCACATCGGGCAGCACCGCTGTGCGGTCCTCTTTGTTGACTCCAGAATCCAGCACAGACCAGATCAGAGGAAGGCATTGAGTACACGGTGTTTGAATTTTCGGCTTCTTCCATAAAGTCAGTTACCCAGACAAATAACATGTCTGTCCCCTCTGGGCACTCACGACCTCTGGGATAAAACTCCTTTGAGGCACTTACCAAGTCTGCCTCGCACTGTAATGATTTGCAAGCGCGGCCGATTGTCCCCATGGGACTCTGCGCTCTTGAGAAAGTGGAGGTCCCACCTCAATCATTTTCAGGGCCTCCCCAAGGGTTAGACCGAGCAAAAGCACGATAGGAGCTGGGAAAACATACTTCTGGAATAGCAGGGGGGTGACCGAATAAACACGTGAAGATGAGAGCGCGGATTACCGACGGAGGCCGTGAAGCCAGGATGGCTGGGAGGCTGCAAGGAGGTCGGGCCCACGCGGCCTCCACTAGGTCACAGTGAAGCTGTGTTCGAGATGTGCTGATGGATCTCCTGTTTGCTTTATTTTCTCCTTCTCCCATCTGACCGTACGTTCCGTGAGAACAGCACCCACACCTAACACGTTCACCATCGCAGCCTCCCTGTTTAACCCACAGTAAGTGCTCAATAAGTGTGTTAATGACTGGATATCCGCCCACCCAGAAGCCCCCTCCCCGAGACCCCGCTCTTACTCCCAGCCCTCCTGCCCCTAATCCCGCGACCAGAATTCTGCATTAATAAGGATATAATCACAGCAGCCTCCTTCCGCGGCTCCCCTTCTGCCCTCCTGCTTTTCCAACTGGCTTGAATCATTTAATCTGCAGTTAATTCAGAAGCATCCAAGCCAGGCTCTGATATAGCAGATGATCAAGATAAACGGCGGGCATATTTTTATGAGTAAAATCTCTCCAGATTCCAGTACATGAATCATTTGTTGCGAAACCTCTCATTGTCTTTAGGCAAGGCTGTAACGTGAGGGAAAATGCTACCTCTTTATGACTCAAAAGGCAGGGGATTAGGAACGGTTTGAAGGAAAGAGAGCACAACATAAAAATAAGATTTATCTCTTAATATCCTCCTTACATATATCCCTCCACCCCTTTCCCTTACTTACTTTTCAGCAATTCAATCTCGTGTTTGTTCCACAGACTTGACTCGCAGGGGGAAAAGCAGATCATTATGGGCAGAATTTAGGGGCTGCTTTCACTCCACGCCGATCCAATCAACCCCCTTCGGATCTCGGGCTGAAAGTCACCTCCTTGGGGAAGTCTTCCATGATGACGTAGGCTAAGTCAGATCCTTCTAGTACTCACTTGGAGCATTCACCATTATTACTATTATTGCTTTTGCCATCATTTTAATTACATTTATATGTTTACTTGTTTGCTGGCTTAATGCCTGTCTCCCTCAGTAGACTGTAAGCCCTTTCCTAGGGATGGCTGCTGTATTTGCTTCCCACTGTATCTCTCGCCCCTAGCACGGTGCCTGGCATAAAGTAGGAGCTGAGCAAACATCTGCTTTAAATAAATACACAGGGATCCCTGGGTGGCGCAGCGGTTTGGCGCCTGCCTTTGGCCCAGGGCGCGATCCTGGAGAGCCGGGATCGAATCCCACATCGGGCTCCCGGTGCATGGAGCCTGCTTCTCCCTCTGCCTGTGTCTCTGCGCCTCTCTCTCTCTCTCTGTGACTATCATGAATAAATAAAATTAAATAAATAAATAAATAAATAAATAAATAAATACACAATGAGAATTTCCCCCATATCTTTCCCGAAGTTCGTCTAGAAAGAAAACGAAGCACTGTGTGATTTTTTTCAAATACTTCAAGTTGTATTGAACTAGACATGAAACGTTATTTTTTTATTATTTTTTTTATAAAATGATATGTGTATTTATTCCGTGCATATTCCGTGCATATATTCTCGGCATTTAACACCTCCTATCATACTCACAGCAATACCAAAGTCTGGCAAAACAGGTATTATCCCCATCCTAGTAAAAGAGCGATTTGTACCTCAGGAGGCTTCAGTGGCTCGTCCAGTGTGTGCCTGGGTAATGGTAGGGATGAGATTAGGGATGAGATTAGGACTCCCCTGTCTTAACTCCCGAGTTCAGATTCTTGCCACCATGCCCTGTACTATTCCCTCCTGGAAAACCGCAGGAACTCAGAGGGGATGTACTTCCTGGTGGAAACTTTGTTCTCCTTTCTGGCTCTCCAACGCTAGAAGGAACAGAAGAAGTGGAAACTACAACCCAAAAGAGGATCATGTTTTCCTTTGCTCTTTAAAACTTGCAGAAAATCAGCAGACAGGATTCTGGGTATGGTCAGTGTTTTTTGGACTAGACTGCAGCCAGCATCTACCTGCAAATGGGTTTTTCAGACAACCTTGCAGGACGTCAGCCCCTGGGGCCGGGTCCTGCTCTACGTGAGATTCGTCTTTAGCTGCATTGATCCAAAAGGCTTCACTTCCAACAAGATCTAACAAAAACACATGGACACTGAAGCACGCCCACACCTGCACAGACACACGTAGACAGATGCCTCTGAACTGAAAGATATGCCTGCCAAGGCTCACAAATGTGCTCATGCATATGTTTTCACAAACAAGCAATGCACCGTCCCCTTCACCACAATGACAAGCAGAGTCTGATGAATGCACTACCCCACACGTGTCTACACACAAATGCGTCCTCATAAACGTCTGATAATAACTCATGTCAACACACCATTTTACAACATACAATCTTTTTATGTCCATTTTCCCAATTTACTCCAATAAAAACCCGTGCATTATGTGTTTAAAAAGCTATGTTACCCCAAGTGACAGGGGTTTTTTCCTTAGGATTTTATTTCCTTTTTTTTTTTTAAGATTTTATTTCTTTGTTCATGAGAGACACAGAGAGAGGCAGAGACACAGGCAGAGGGAGAAGCAGGCTCCGTGCAGGGAGCCCGATGCGGGACTCCATCCCGGGACCCGGGGGTCACGCCTTGAGCCCAAGGCAGATACTCAACCACTGAGCCCCCCAGGCGTCCCGTGACAGCGGTTTTTAACCTGACCCTATAGGGTGGCTTTCAGAGGGTCTCTGACCTTCTCTGAAATCGGGTGCGTGTTCATTTTTTTCCTGGATGTTAGGGTCCACGGGATTCACGCTTATGCCCCTTCCCCCGCAAAAAAGGTTTTGGATCAGGTTGTGGGGAGGATCTCATTAACCTGTAATGAAAGATACCAATCAATATGAAGTTTATAAAGTGCTTTTTCTTCCATTTCTTCTTTTATTCACACATCTGCAACCCTGCGGAGGTAACCTTGCAATTATGACTTTTTGATAGATAGAGACACTTGAGTATAGACACCTATAAGCTCGCACCAGCTAACACCCACTTATTTTCTCCCTGCCTGCCCCTCTCCTGGGATGGAAAGAGAAGAGAAACTGACACCTGGGCCCACTGGCCTCCATCGAGATGTCCACACGCTTCTCCGCCTACCTGAGCCACGAGGTCATATACGGGTTACTCACATGAAACTAACTCAGACACCTGAGAAGGGACTATTTTCATCAAAATTTAGTTTCCTATTCCCCACGAAGTCGACGTACTGTTTTGAACAAGTGGAGGACACAGATCCCCTAAAAAATTACCCGGTCTGTCTTGAACAGCTCCATAAACAGACAACCAAAGAGCCAAGTCATTTTCTCTTCTCCTTGACTCGAATGCTCTCCATCCAGATGTCCACCCGGCTCGCTCTCGCTTCCTTCTCATCTCTGTTCAGACGGCACATAATGATAATTCACGGGGTCCCAGACCACCCAGCATGCTCCTCATCTCACCCCAGTGCTCTGGCATTTGCTCTGTTTTTCTCTTTAGGACTTCCTACCATCTTCCTTATTAGATATGTACTTGGTCATGGGTTGCTTTCCCTGTCCTAGGACACAATTTCCATGAGTCCGGGACTTTATCCATTTGATCTGCTCCAAACCCAGGAAAGACACTCAGCAATGATTTGTTTCATGAGTGGACACTTACCAAAAAAAAAAAAAAACAAACAAAAACAAAAAACAAAACAAAACAAAACTAGGGAAGTATCCGTGACCTCTTCAGAGAAGGTAAGCAGCTTGGCCAAGGTCACCCCTCTGTTAAAAACCTTCAAGCCAAAACCACCTTCTAGACACCCCTGCGACGCCCTTGCTGCCTTCAAAATGTGTATTTCATAGCATTTCTGTTTGGCTCACGTCCATGAGCAAACACTGGCCCCGGATTAGGAAAGGAAAATCTCTTTATAGTCCAAATTCCTCTAACAATAAGGAAGTTCACTGGCTTACGTACTGACAGATGCAGAGAGGATGGGCGAAAGAGTTGCTTTGATGTGGGGCTCAGCAAGGTCATGATGCACCTGATTCCCCCCACCCCCATCTTTTTGTCCTACATTCTGTGATGTTGGCTTTACTCTAAGGCTGTGAATCATCTGGGTCTAGTCAGGAAAACAAGAAACAGATATGTTGCATTTTAATTGAAATATTTAGGGGATCCCTGGGCGGCTCAGCGGTTTAGCGCCTGCCTTTGGCCCAGGGTGTGATCCTGGAGTCCCAGGCTCGAGTCCCACATCGGGCTTCCTGCATGGAGCCTGCTTCTCCCTCTGCCTGTGTTTCTGCCTCTCTCTCTCTCTCTCTCTCTCTCTCTCTCATGAATAAATAAAATCTTTTAAAAAAATTTTTAAAAATTAAAAAAGAAATATTTAATGAGATCACTGTAGATTCAAATGCAATTGCAAGAAATAATGCAGAAAGAACCCTGTGTGCTTTGTGCAGTGTCCCCAGTGGCCACACTGTGTAAACCTCCAGTATTACATCACCACCAAGATGTCGACATTGATACAACCCACCGGTCTTATGCAGACTTCCCCCTTTTCCCTTGTAAGTGTGTGTTGAACTCTACAGGATTTTACTTTTATCACCTGCACAGGTTCATGGAGCCACCACGTCAGTGGGCATGCTGAGCAGATCAGAGATCTCAAGGATTCCTCCTCTTTCCCTGTTATAACACGCCCACTACCGTCCTGATCCCTGGAAGCCATGGATGTGTTCTTAATTCATAAAATTTTCTGATTGCAAAACTATTGTATGTGTGGGGTCCCACAGCGTGTAACAATTTTGAATTGGCTTTCCTTGCTCTGCATAATTCTCGGGAGATTCATTCAAGTTGTTGCCTGTAGTTTGTGTCTTTTTCTTATTTGGTGAAATTCCGTGGTATGGATGTACCATAATGGGTTTACCATTTACCCACTGAAGGACATCTAGGCTGTTTAGATGGATGATGGACAGATAGACAGATGATAGATACATAGATACATAGATGAGAGATAGAGAGGTAGATAGGTAGACAGAGGTTAGACAGACACATAATGCAATGGAAGATTATTTAGCAATGAGAAAGAAAGAAATTCCACCACCTGCAACAATAGAGAGAGAGCTTGAGGGCCTTAGGCTACGCGGATAAGTCAGACAGCGAAAGACAATTTCTGTAAGCTATCATTTATATGTAGAATCTAAAAAGCCAGATTCATAGACACCTGGTGTAGAAAGGTGGATACTAGGGGCTAAGAGGGGGGCAAACAGGGAGATGTTGGTCAAAGTATAAAAATTCACTTATACCAGATGCACAAATTACAGGGATCTAATTAAGGTACAGCTTGGTGATCATAGCTACTGGGACTCTATTTTAGAGTTGAAATTCCCTAACAGAATGGGCCATCAATGTTCTCACCACAAAAAAAAAAAAAAAAAAAAAAAAGGTAATTATGTGATGGGATAGAGGTATCAGCAAACACCATGGTGGCAACCTTTTGGCAATCCGTAAGCGCACTGAATCAACACCGTGCACACTTTAACCTTACGCGATGCGGTGTGTCAATTATGGCTCAATAAAGCTGGGGAAGTATCAGTTGGCTATAGGTACGTGTGGGTGCGTGTGTGTGTGTGTGAGTGTGTGTGGCTGCTTCTTGGTTCTCTATTCTGCTCCATTGCTCTATGTATCTGTCCTTCTGCCAATATCAGGCGGTCCCAGCTGCGTGGCTACACGTGGGCCTTAGTATCGGGTAGAGCGACACCTCTCCACACTTCTTTGTCAAGAGCCTGCGCCTTTCCATACGAGTTTTAGAATAAGGTTACTTGTGCCTACAAACAGCAACACGGCTGGGATTCTGTTAGGAATTGCATTAACTGCACAGATAACATTGATGAGAATCGATATTTTTACTATGTTGACTCTTCCAGCCTATAGCACAGCATCACTCTCCATGTATTTAAGCCTCTTGGATTTCTTTCTTTAGCACTTTATATTTGTATGTGTTTTGTTAAAAAGTATATCGAAGTATTTTATTTTCTGTGGTGTGATCCTAAATGGTATTTTGTTTTTAATTTCAGTTTCTGCATGTTCTTTGTTAGTATATGGAAAGGCAATCTATTTCGTGCATTAATCTTGTATCCTGGGGATCCCTAGGTGGCGCAGTGGTTTGGCGCTTGCCTTTGGCCCAGGGCGCGATCCTGGAGACCCGGGATCGAATCCCACATCAGGCTCCCGGTGCATGGAGCCTGCTTCTCCCTCTGCCTATGTCTCTGCCTCTCTCTCTCTCTCTCTCTCTCTCTCTCTCTCTCTCTGTGACTATCATAAATAAATAAAAAAATTAAAAAAAAATTTTTTTTTTTTTAAAAATCTTGTATCCTGAAAACTTGCTGAATTCACGTTTTAGTCCTAGGAGGTGTTTTGTTTGGTTTGGTTTGGTAGATTCCTGGGGATTTTCTAAGTAGACAATCGTGTCTTCCAAAAATAGGGACCATTTAAGTTCTTCCTTTCTATCTGTATGCCTTCTATTTCTTTTCCTTTTCTCATAATACTGGCTAACACTTCCAGCAATACGGTGAATGGGAGTAACCTCCTTGCCTTGGTCCCCATCTTAAGGAAGAAAACGTGGTTTTCACCATTCAGTATTATATTAGTTGTAAGTCTTTTGTCGGTGCTATTCCTTAAGTTGAAGATATTCCCTTCTAGTCTAGCTGAAAGTTTTTATCATGAACGTGTTTTGCATTTCTCACCTGTTTTTCCTGTCCCGTTGATGTGATAGAATTTTTCTTCTTTAGTTTGTTGATATATGGTGGATTATAGTGATTGATTTTGCGGAAGCAACCTTCCCTCTCTGGAATGCATCTTATATACATCTGGAATATGATGCAAAATTATCTTTACACATAGACATATCTGACAAAGGACCCTTGTCCCAGCGCTCCTTTCCTTACACCTGGGAGCTCAAGCTTGGCTACCCTCCGAATCACTAAAGGAGATTTTTAAAAATCGCTTCCCAGTGCTTTGCTCCAGGCCTATAGGAGCCGCGTCTCCGAGAGTGAGGCCCCGTGGTTTTAACTACCACCTCCAAGACATTCTGATGGTGAGCCGGGTTTAGAACTGCCCTGTCTCACGCTTCTGTGCTGTCCCTCAAAAACCGTAATCAGGGCAACTCATGTTAATACAAACCTGACGTAGCTAGAGAACACCACCTTCCGCCTTTGGGTGGGTCTGGAGGTTTGGAACGATGCCTCGAGACTAGATCTAGCATTTGCTCCCGGTGGCCTTCCATTTTCACTAGAAAAGGATGGCTCTGGGCTGAGCCTGCGTTTCCCTTTGCATCTCAAGTACCATGGGATGTCTAAAGAAACGAGGAGCGACAGACAGCACAGCAGCAGGAGAAGCTGAGAGGAATCTCTGGAAAACTATTTGTAGGGACCCAAACTGCCACCTTCTCTTCATCGATCATGCAACTCTTATCCAGTGGTCTGCCCTGTGCTGTGGGCCCCTGAGAATATACAAGTATTTCCATTCATAGTTCTTGTTGCCGGTGGTTTCCCCATTGCCTCAAGTGTTCACGATGCTCTTTCTTCTAAGAAAGTGTTAGCACAATAGGAAAGAAGAGGCAGGAATGTAGTCATCAGTCCTGACATGGAGTTCACTGTGCCACGAGCCCAGCAAGCAACCCTATCCCCTGGCTCCATGTCACCTAGCTCAGTGCCCCTGAGTTTCAGACTTCTCTCTGTGGGGATAAAAGGCATTTCCTACAAGTTCCCAAGGAGCAACTAAAAGGAGCAGTGAGATCCTTCTATATCTGTTAATGTTTCCCAAGGAGGTTTGCTAGACTGTTTTCGCAAGGAGATAAATTTGCCCCTTTTGCTTAATGATAAAACTCAAACTCCTGGAGTCGACTTTCAAGAACTTCCAAGAGTTGCTAGTTACCTGCTTGTCCCACGTCATCCTTGTGCATGCATTCAGCTCATAATAACCAAGTGTCTACTGTGTTCTGGGGCCCGTGCTGAGCACTGGGAAAATAGTGGTGGGCCTCGTGGGCCTTGGCATATGGTAAGGAAAACAGAGATTGATGTCACAACAGTTGTGACATCACGAGTGTTAGCCACAGAGTGCCATGGGCATGTCTGATGTGGGGTCCCAAGTTCTGCTAGAGGGTCAGAAAGGCATCCCCAAGGGAGTGACATTTGAATCTAGTTGCCATCAGGTAGACTAAGCGGTGCAGGGGAAGAGAATTTTCCAGACGTAGGGATCTGTATAGGGACCTGAATGGGTGAGAGCCTAAGGTGACGATGAGCCCTGGCCTTCGAGGAATGGAAGGCCTTTGAGGCTAGGGGTGAAGAGCAAAGATGAGAGAGGGCACAATGAGCCAGAGAGGGAGCTTTCGGGCATAGTGACAAAGTGAACAATTCACTGTTTGCTCAGCACTGGAGGTAACTTCCTGCCTCCTTGCTTCTCCGCCTACAGATGCGGGCCCGGGATTGCCAGCCGACTCGCCCACTGCTGGTGCACACACACTCTACGCCAAAGCCCAAGGCCAATGCCAGCACCTCAAGAACCTGCCCTAGTGTCAGAAGGAAAGGACTGCCCTCTCCTCCCTCCTCCCTGCAGCACTGCCAGGAGGAGGCAGGGGCTCTCAGCCCCCTCTTTGCATGTTGGGCTCACTGACGAGAGGGGTGTGACATCCTCATTCTGGTCTCCTTAGTACCCCACTTACTGCACACTTGACCCCCTGATGTCAGAACTTCTTTGATCTCCATCTTTGACTTCTCTGGTTATGGCACACACCCAACGGGAGTTAATAAATGTCTATTGGATTAATGAAGCAATGGGAAAGAGTGAGCAGGAATGGGGGCTGCCCCAGGAATAATATGGCCGAGGTCAGCCCCAAAACATCGATCAAGTGAATGCTGACATCCAACCACGGTCTCGCTGCTGGGCCATGAGTCCTGTCTTAAGGAGGGTCTGATTAGCAACAGTAGTCATTAGCCAGTGCTGGTCATTCATCAGTCACGGCTTCTATAAGTTTGTGGTCGCTGGCGAGACGTCCAGCAGGGCATGTCTGTGTCACGTTAGCAGCTTCCCAGGGGACTTCACTATTGTCACAGGCATTTCCCAGCCCAAGCCCCAAGGCTGTCACATGGCCTCACCCTGTTATCAGCCTCCAGCCCAACGACGGTGGCAGCTGTTGACACCCTGTGGACAGCCCCGTCCAGGGAATGTCTGCCTTGTTCCAAATTTTGTCAGGGGACAACCCCACCCTGACCCCACCAGTCCAGGAGGGTCAGGCTAGTGACTTGGGTGCTCGCGGCCTCTGTCACCGCTGAGGATGTCTTCAAATGCTACAAGAGAGACGCATGAAACCAGCAACCAGGGCCTACTTCCCCCATGTCAGATGCATCCCATGCTAAAGAGGAGCCCAGCCTCTTTTCCAGCACAAGCATTTGATTTTATAACACAAAATTTAAAATTAGACATGTGTATGCTTGATGGGGTTCAAAACTGGAACGTGGGTAAAGGTTGACACTTGAGAATCAGAAAGTCCACATCTGACTTAAAGCTCTGACGCCCGCACCAGTTTTGTGGCCACAGGCAAGTTACTGTCTCCCCTTGACCTTCACTTCTGTTCACACAAGTGTGTTGACGAAGGAACCGATGATTCCCAGTGGAGAGAGATTTCAGTATTTCCCGCAGTCCTCACGTTCCCAACAAAGAAACTGCAGGTGATGGTGGAGACAGAGGGAGAGACTTTTCTGAAGTCACCGTGACACACAAGGCAGCAATGGGATTAAACCCTGGTGGCCTGGCTCTTACCACGTCTCCCTGACCTCACGATGATGTCCACGTCCATGTGGCCACCGGAGCCCGGAGTGTCCTGTGTCTGTCACCAGCAGAAGGAAGGAGAGGAAAGGAAGCTACAGAATGAGAATCTACAATTCAAGAGAAAAGAGAATATCTTGAAGGTTTCTAGGTGCCGGAGTAGAAATGAGGACAGCGCCCATTGTAAAGACATAGATGCCCATTAACCCAGGATGTTCTAATCTAGTCCACATTGGACACCGAGGCTTGGATTAAGAGACCTGGAAGCCTCTTTTTGTGTTTGAGGGAAAGAGTCAAGTTCGAGAATAAAGTCACCAGGGTGAGAAACAGTCCTGTTAAATGATGCTCTTTATCTTCTTAAAGGTTTTCTCGAGAAGTTAAAAAAAAACAAACAAAAAACTCCAATACCTTCACATTAGAGGGTGTATCTTATTTGAGCAGCGGTTTCATTTTTCTGTCTCATATAATTCGTGTGAAAATTATTTCTGTCAAGTAGAAACCTCACTAACCACATTCTGCATATGAGGAAACTGAGGCAAGCAAGAAGAGACGAAATGAGACAAGTGTCCTCCTGATTGGTAGATTCATCGCCGCCGCCCCTCGGGGATGCCGCGGAGACAGCTGGTTGCCCGCCCCATCGCCACGCTCCCTTCCTTCCAGCCCAGCAGACGCGGACTTTATCTGGAGCCTCCAGGTATCAAGCAAACACGTTGAGTTGCCAAACCTCCCTTCCCACGATGGCTGGTTACATGACCAAGCTCTGGACGTGGAGAGTAAGCGGACTTCTGTGGAGCAATTTCAAGAAGACTTTCTCGCGGGAACCGGCTCAGGGAGGCTGGATCCTCCGTGCCCTCTGCCTTGCTTCCTTCCTGCTCCCTGGCCTTGAAAAGCCAACGCTCCATCCGCCATCGTGGGCCACGAGGTGACCTTGAGGACACAGCTGGATGCTGGGATGGGACAGTTGACACAGCGGGGCGAGGCTGGGAGCCTGAGCGCGCCGACTCTGGCATTCCCGTATGTGAGAAAGGAAGAAATGATTTTTTTTTTTTTGTAAAGCCGCTATTATTTGGGTGAGCTCCTTCTCTGTGCAGCTAACCCTCATCCTAGCTTAGTCTGAGAAGCGGGGCCAGAAGACCCTCTCCCCTGTGAGATCTGCTTCCTTCATTCGGTTCACATGATCACAAGAAGGAGGAAGAGACAACGGACCCCGCGTCATTCATCGGATTCTGTTTGCCATCGATCGCGCGACGCACCGTCACTTGCTGCATCACCGACAAAGAACAAACGTTGTCAATTAAACGAGGACATGCCACCGATTGTGGGACGCAAATCAATCCCAGAAATGTCACAATGGGAGGAGGAAACAGGCTATGAAATCTGTGTGCTGGGAAGTTTCATGAAGCTCAGAGCTTAGATTTAACGTTTATCAGATCAACTCATCCTCCCACCCCTATTTAAAATGAGAGACAGAGAGAGGGAAGAGGCCCAGCAAGGAGCAGTGATTCGTCCAAGTTCAGCGATGAAACCCAGATGAGACCCTGACTCCAAACCCAGAGCCCTTCACGAGGCCCCAGCACATAACCGAACGTTTGCTCGGGTTACTTTGACTGCCAGCGACATGTTTATTTAATCAACCACCTGTTCCTGTTTTTCCCTCTAAAATATGTGGCACTGAACAGGCCGAGGCAAGGCCCCCCGCTCCCACGCACGCGGGGACTCGGCCGCCACGGGAGGGGAGGGAGGCAGATTCCTCGGCCACCTGGCACGCGCCCGCTCCGGGCCTGCGCTTCGGTCAGCAGCGCAGGAGCAGAGGGAGAGCACCAGGTGGCCTCCGGGAGCCGCAGGCAGGAGTCTTCCGAAATGCAAGACGCCGGGTGGCACAGCGGCAGCTGACGGCCGGGACCCCACGAGGGCACAGCCCACATCTGTGCCCTGCCCCCCACACGGCGAGGGGACTCCGCAGCGCATGAACGGCGGCCCGCAGGAGGACGCCAGCCATCCAGGTGGCCACGTTCTCAGAGACGGAGGGGCCTGGGGGATCTCGCGTCCCGCCAGCCTCCATAAAGACGGGGGGAGGCCTCATCCCCCGCAGTCCGCTCGGGTTACGAAGGCCGTGGTGGGTCCAGCGCGGCGGGCTCCGGAGGCGAAGTGTGCGGCAGGGCCACTTGGACCATCCCCGCAAGGGCTCCGGGGTCCGGTGCTAAAACAGCGAGGCTGGAAAGCATCGAAGGGAGGATCCAAGCGAGTACGGGGGAAGCTTCTAAAGTATCAAGCTTCTGGAGTCTTCTCTTCTGTGTCTTGGTACCACTTTCCCCTCTGCTCCCAAGTCGCCTCACCCCTGACATTCCTCGTGGCATCCCTCCTTCGTCTAGAGCACGCGTGAATCAGGGGTGAATGGCGGCTAACGGTGGGCATGGCCACGAGGGCGGCTTCCACGCGGGGGTACGAGACACCCTCCAAACGGTGTGGGTGTGATGGCAAAGTTTCCAACGTCAGCCTAGGAGGGAGCGGCCCCTCCGCTCCGGGCTGCCCGCTGCTATGGACGGACGCCCGCAGCCGTCTTGCCCGCGCGGGGACGCTCACATGACCAATAAGCATGGTTTCCCCCATTTTTTTCTGGTGAAAAACATCTCAAATCTCAATGTGTGTGTGTGTGTGTGCACGTGTGCATGCGTGTAAGAGTATTCAAATCGGGGAAGTTTTGCACAATAGAACAATGTAGAGAGAGGTGAAGAATTACCTTGGAAAACACGCCATCGCAGGGACTGCAGTCCGGGAGCAGGGGACGGAAGCGGATGTGGGGGGACCTGCTTTATGAATGGTTGATAATTAGCAGGAGCCTTGAAAATGGGTCTTTCTCTGACGCTTGCGTCAAATAAGACGGAGTTCCCGGGAACGCCGTGAGGGTTCCCTTCGCATGCCCGATGGTCTGCAGTGGGTCTGCGCCGGTCAGGCCCTGGTCAAGGTGCCGTCGAGTCCTCCCCGCCAGCACAGCCAGCGCACTCTTGACTTCACAGAAGAGGAAACAGCTTCAGACAAGGAACCCGAGGCAATGCCTGGCCCCAAACCACACAGTTTTCTGTCGTGATGGAGGCAACGGGCAGGGCGTGGAGTCGTAGACTCAGCAGCGCTTCCCGGCAGATGATCCCAAGGACAGGAAGACAGGACTGATTCTTCTTTGCAGTTTCTACGGTCAAGGGACACTCGTAAGCATCACCACCTGCCGTGATGCCCGGAACAAACCTGGGAAGCAGCTTCTATCCTTATCCCCGCTCTCCCGATGAGAAAGCTGAGGCTCCGAGAGGTCAGGAACTTGCCCAGAGTCACACAGCAAGGAGGAGGCAGGACGGGATCTCAGACCATTTGGCCAGCCTGGAGCCTTCCCATCCCCGGTCATGAATATGCATCGGGTCTATTTGGAATAATAACCTCTTCCAGCCCCCCTGGGAGGAGGAGGACCCAAGGGTGCCTCCAATGTGGGTGGATATGGCCTCGCCGGGAACTCATTTACGGAGGCAGCGGCAGTCTCCCTCTCTCTGTAAACCTGCATTCCGCCAAATGAATATATAATGAGGCCTTCGGAACATTGAGACATCATTTTCCCTGCAAATCCTGGACCATTTAGAAGGAGATCAGACCTTGCTTTGCTTGGCAGGGGAGCCGTGCTGGTGATTCATTCCAGAGCATAAAAGGACAGCACGGAGGCGGTTGCTGGGAAGGAGGTGCGAGAGCCAAGAGCAGGAGCAAGGTCAAGGGTGAGAGGGGACACAGGAGAGGAAGGAGGCGGAGGATGAAGGAGGCAGGGGGCGGCCGCTGCCCTGTGCGCTGCCCAGAGACGCCTTTGAAATGCAGGCGCCGGGTCAGACCTCGATGTAGCCGCTGCGGCTCGGCGCCCGGGAGAGGAACTGGAGTTAGCTCTGCTGTCTGGCCAGAGAGGCAGCTGGAAGGTGGAGATGAAAGAGCGGCCACTCGCGTCCCCCCACACCCCGCCACGCTCGACTTTGAATGCCTCCCGAGGCCGGGGAGGGAGAGGGTGCTGGGTCCAAAGACAGGGGTGGGCCGGAAGGGGCCAGCGGCCCGAAAGCTGATCAAAAACGCTTTCAAGTTCAGATTAAGCTCCGCGGATTGCAGGAGGCCAATTTAATGGGAAACGTTCCCTGTTCTCCCCGCCGCCTCCCCTGGCTTCCCGAGGGAAGGGGACTGGGCTGTGATGTCGCTCATCAGAGAAGCCCACGGGTCCCAGATCTTATCCAAATGAGCAGCTGTGAAAGGCTAAGAAGATAGGACTGGAAAAAAAAAAGAGTTTACAAAGTGTCGAAAGGGAAGGAAGGGTGGGAGAGAGGGATTTTAATTACCCTGCGTCCTTCCTGTGGAGGGGCAGGACGCTCCCCGGGGACATTCAGAGGCCGCCAGCTCGGAAAGATGAGGCCAAGCCGGTCGGGGCGGGGTGGGGAGGGCCGCGGAGAGGGCTCCTGCGTTCCAGCTGCAGCTCAGCCCTGCAGGTTTCCAGGCCTCAGTTTCCCCACATGCACGGTGGCTAAGCCTTCGGAGTCTGCTCGACTCAGTCCTCTCCACCCAGGACCCTGGCGGGGGCCCCACCCTCTCTGAGCCCCCACGCCCTTCCTGTGAAACCCCAGTGCTGGCCATTTCTGCGTCTGGGACACGCGGGGCAGCGCGCTGGCAGCAGGTGGACCGCCTGTGCCCACGGTACCTGTCACCACCGGAGGAGCCGGAATTGCCCGCAAGGCCTGCTGGGACGGCGGGGGCAGGGAGGACTCCTAGAGACGTGGGTTCGAGACCCGGTCCTACAAGTCACGTGGCTTATCCCTGAGCCTGGGCCTCTGGGTCCAAAATAAGGGGCCTGTGGGCATACGCGGGACTTGTGCTCCGCGACCCGAGGTCAGCGCCTTGTTGCCTGTGAGCCGCGGAGCTGGGGGCCCGTGGTCAGTGGGTCGTGCTCGATGCACGAGCTCTGGAGACCCGTCCGACAACGGGGCCTCGAGTCGTTAAAACCGTAGAGAGACTTAAATCTCACGTTGGGTGTTCTCAACACAAGGCCCAAAATGCAGACGGGCAGGGAGCAGGGGCTGGAGGGCCCTTCCGGGGGCGGGGGACACGCCTAGACGTCGACCCCGGGGACGAGCTCGCGGGCGGAGGCGTGTAGCGGGGCCCGTGGCGTCGTGTACTTCCAGGGCGGCCCCGTGTCGTGTATCAGCCACACCTCAAAGCCGTGGCAGGGGACGTTTTATCATGTAACGACGATTCTATGTTGTGAATATATTGTACTTTAGAAGGAAAAGGATAATTAAACAGAAAATGGTTAGAAGTCCCGTACGTCTTCAACAAGCATAAATTGGGTTTTGCTCCACATTCGGTAATGTATCACCACGTAAAACAAACCAACAAACAAATAAATATCCCTGTTAGCTCTGCATAACGTCTTCACCTCCAGGGGGACACTCTGCACCTTGTAGGGTGTGGGGCACGCGCCTCCCTGGATGGCAAGATGCAGCACGTGCTGGGTGTCACCGCGGTGCCCTGGGAGCCTGCTGGCACACGTGCAGCTGGAAGGCCACGGAAGTGGGAGCAGAACCCACTGCTGGCTCAGGGGCCTGTCGCCTAGGGTCTCTGCAGGCTGGGCCCCAACCCACCCGGGACGCCCCAACGGCCACGAACGGTCCCACAGCAGGGTGGTTTCTGCGTCTCTTCTGGTGGCCAGGACACAAGATGCTTGACCCTGGAGAGAAGTGTCCTCAAAGCCGCGGCGGCCCAAGGAGGATCGGGCAGCCCAGCCACTCTCGCCCCCACTCGACAGGGTTGTATGGCCTCGTCCGCGCTAAGAACAAAGCAAGGCGACGTCTTGCTGTGGGAGCTGATGTGGCACCAAGGAGAGGGTAAGAGGGGGGTCTCGCTCTGGCCTGACCTCCGTGCCGTCTCCCCAGCCCCGTTTCCCTCTCTGGGCCTCGACTCCGTGTCTCCGGCGGGAGGTGGAGCCCGCGGCTCAGAAATGACGTGGAACGTGGCATGTTGTACATCTACAACCTCGTAGGGGTGGCGACCATCGCTGCGGAGGCCCCTCGACCTCCCGACCTCTCGTCCAGGTCCTGGAACGACCCCCGCCCCTGGAACGCGGGCACGGCCCGTGACCCGTCTGGAAACAACATGGCCAAGCCGATGGGAGGCTACTCCTGGGATCACCCACATGGGACCGGAACACCAGGTTCTCCGGGAGACTCTCGCCCTTGGATGAACAAGTGGCCAGGCCCGGGAGGCCCGTGTGGCTGGGACCCCGTGAAGAACTGGGGGTGGCCTCCAGCCACAGCCGGCGGAAGCTGGTGTCTTGGGAACCAGAGCTGGAGGGACCACACCCAGAAGCACGTCGGCCCCAACGACCCACAAACACCGGGTCAAGGCCGAGATGGGAGGGAAGCTGGCCGGCACCTGGGCTCCGCTGGATGGGCCCCTAAAGTGCGGGACCCAGCCAAGCCGTGCCTGCACTCCTGACCCCCCAGAACCCAAATAACCAGTGCTTTAAGCCACCTCGTTTGTCATAATGCTGAGGACAGCAGCAGGTAATTCATGCGATGTCAGGTGTTTAAGTATCGCCACGCCGCAGGTGTATGATGAATGATCATCCAGGGGACTTGGATCATAGTCACTCCAGCCATAACATGATGCCATTCGGGGCCTCCCTCTGCGGACAGAGTCCTCCTGTGCGGCTTCGGCCCCAGGCAGGCCCGCTCGGACCCCGCAGCCTGCCGCCCGGCGCCCACTCTGGCCACGGGAGCTCAGCACCGTCCGTCAGACGCAAACATGAGCCGCCTGCGTGGTCTTGGATTTTCCAGGAGACACGTTAGAACGGTGGGAAGACAAGTAGAGCCGGGTTTAGTGACATATTCGATTTAACCAACATGCAAACATGTCATCTCGACGCACGTCAAGTGCACAGGAGCCTCCTGTGGCCGGTGCCCGGGGTTAGCACCCGCTCTGGAGGCCGCCCGTGGGACCGCCAAGCCTGTGACCCTGTGACGTCTCCTGACAATGAGCGGGGCCCGTCACCTTTCGTCCGTCGGCTGTTTGAACCAAGCGACATGGAAGGCCGGGCCGACCGGTGTGAGGAGCGGCGGTGGGGGGCTGCCGAGGCCGCAACAGGGCCAGGAGCAAGATGCAGTGGGGGAGACCAGGCCCCAGGATCCCAGGAGGCAGAGGAACGGCCACGCTGCGGACGGCGGCGGGTACGTGGACTACGAGGGGCGGCGGGTTATGGGGCAGAACGGCCCTCCCGCCCTCCACGCAGCAGACGTTCGTGGGGGAATCCCCACCACACGGGCTGGTGCCCTGACTGCAGAGGCAGATCCGGCCCCCGCCGTCCTGGAATCACCAGCCGAGTGGGGAAGGACCGACGTGGGGGTAGAGTCGTCGGGCGCACACGTGGCTACAGCAGGGGAGGCCTCCAGACACACTTCCAGGCCCTCCCTCCACGCGCGCGGGGACCACAAAGGCCTCCCGGGTGGAGCAACAACGGAGCCACGTCCTGGGAAAGGGGCGGAGGCCTTGCCGGTGACAAGAGGCGCTGAGAGTGTCCCGGTGGGGACATGTGCAGGGAGATGTGGGGCCCTCGGGGGGCTCCCGGGCCTGGCCGGAGCAGAGCCTCATGAGGACAAGGGTCCGAGGCTGCAGAGGGGGGCAGGGCAGGGACTGCGGGCGCCGAGGCCGTGGGAGGGGACCCCGAACTCTCCCCCTGGGCTGCTGGGGGTCGCCGTGTGTGCAGAAGCCCCCCCCCCGCGGACCTTGGGACACGGCCCCATACCGGGTCCCGGTTCTGGTGCTTTGACGGTTTCTGCGATTGTCGCCCACTTAACACCACACGGTGTCTAGAATGACTCCTCCTTGGGGCGGGCGGGCGGCGGGCTCGGGTCATGGCCCCAGGGTCAGGACCCAGCCCCACATGGAGCTCTCTGCCTCGGCCTCTGCTGCTGCTCCAGCTTGTGCGCTCGCCCTCGCCCTCGCCCCTCACCCTCGCCCCCACCCCCGCCCCTGCCCTCGCCCTCACCCTTGCGCTCAGATAGAAGCCCCCCCCCCCCCAGCACTGACTCTCTGGCTCCTCGTCCACACCCACACCCAGACCCTGGGCTGCAAAGGCCCTGCCTCACCATGCACTGCGGGGCCCAGTCCCCTTTCCTATGTGCCTCGGTGGGGTTGGAATGGGACGTGGGGCCCACCAGGAGCGCCGACCACATCACGCCGCTTCCCCGACCCCAAGACACGACATGTCCATGGCTCTCACGGTGCCTTTGCACTGAATCCCATGGGCTGAGCTCTGTTGGGTGGGACCCCGGGGCCCCGAGTTCGGGGAGAGCACGATGCAGCAAGTGCCCACATGGGTCCCCAGCCTGGCACACGGCCGTTTGCCCTGGGGTCGGATCCTGCGTCTCTGTCCTTCCCCCGTGTTTACGGGGCACCCCCTGTGCACAGATGCTGCGCTCGTCACTGGTGACCCGTGGTCCCCTGGATGCAGCGGCTCTACATGGGGGCCCGACGGGGGCATGTGGCCCAGCCTGGGGAGGAGGACCGTGAGCACCGCGGGCACAGACCGGGATCCCTGTGTCATTCTGGGCCGGGGGTCGTCCTCAAGGAAGCAGGGTGTGGGTGACACCGAATGCTGAGTGAGAGGGGACAGCCCCTGGGGCCGCGGTGCCCCCTCTCGGGAGGCCACCTCCCCAAGCCCTGCTCCAGGCCCGTCTGCCAATATTCCTGACCCTCCTCACACCTCATCGCCGTGTGCGTCCGGTGAGAGCACGAACGTCGGCCACCCTCCCCTCCGGCCACCGCAAAATCGAGATCCCAGAAGGTGGTGGCACGTTTCCCACTTTAATTGTTTTTGCACCTTGCTGCTGGTCCCTGCTCCCCGACGGCTGTCCCCATTCTCTCCTAGAAGCGGCCCCGCTCCCTCCCTGGGCCCCACCGTGGAGGCAACGCCTTGAGGGTGTCAGGTTCTGGCTGCGGGAACAGCGTGGGGGGCACATGCGCTCTGAGTGGGCTGGGACTGTAGCTGGGACGGGGCACGTCCAGGGCCCAGGGGTGCTGAGCACCCATAACACAGCCGCAGCCTGACCCGCCGCTCCCCGCTGGGTGGCCTGCAGTCTTCCGGGCCGGCCGCGTGCTTCGGGGACCCGCTGGCTCAGCCCGGCCGCCCTGCCTGCTTGCAGGAGGCAAGTGGAGGCCCCCGTGCATTGCCCGAAGCCCAGGGCCCAGCGGCACGGCTGAGACGTGGGCCCGCCCAGTGTGTCCCCAGCTTCCCTCCTCTAGCCTCAGGCTTAATTTTCTCAGTGCAGTAAAACTGTGTCCCCCCAAACCCGTCAAATATGGGGACCCTGTGGCACAAAGGGGCGGATCCCCTGCCAAAGGTCGCGCGGCCCCCGCAGAGATGGCCCAGCGGGACGCGGACCCCGGGATCCGGCTTCACAGCCCCGCTCCCATCCACACAGACGCCTTCGAAGCCGGCCGTGCCCTGCGAGCCTGGTCCCGGCGTCCGGCCCGGGGGGGTCCTGCCTGCGCTGCAGAAAGAAGTGCAATAAGCAGGCGGCCGCCTCCGTGCGGGCGGTCGCTGTGCGGGGAGGCAGCCGTCGGCAGCCACGTGGCCTCAAGAAGGCTGGAGCCCGCAGCCGGGCGGCGATGCTAGGGGTCTAGCCTGGGGCCGGGCTCTCCGTAGGGATCCCGCGAGTGGGAGGTGCTCCTCACCTCCTGGCCCGTGAACGTGGACCGGGGTGCGGGTGGGAGCAGGACAGGAAAAGTGGGGTCAGGGCGGACAGGACAGCACGGTGGAATCCGTAGAATCCGCTTTCTGGCCCAGAAATCCCTAAAATCGTCCTTCCAGGGGCTGTCTCAATGCCTCCTCCGACCGGGAACTCTCCACGTCGGCTAAGAAACGAGCCTGCTCCAAGAGACAGGAAAGCGGAGGCCGGGCCGGGGCTCGGGTCGCTGAGCCCTAAACACGGGGGGATCACCTTCCAGCGGCGTCTCCGCGAGGCTGGACGTCGTCCACGGGCGCTCCTGCCTCCACGTTCCACCCTCGGCGAGTGGGCGGCTGATGACGCCGTCTAGGGCGCCGCTGGGAGCGATCACCACCTCGGCCGGCACGCGGGGCCTTGAAGCGCGGGTCCGGGTGTCTGGGCTCAGGCCTCAGCGCCGTCCCGCCCCAGCGGCAAGACCCACGGGCAGGGCCCCCGCCAGCGCCAGGCTTCTGGTTCCCGTCAGCAAACTGACAACAGGGCCCACCTCCGCGGACGCGGATCTGAGACTTGGCCTCTGACGTGCTCCGCGCCGGGCCTGCCACCCACTCTCCGCTCGGCAGGAAGACGTTGCGGGGATTATGGAAGAGCTGGGCCCACCTATGGCCCGCTGGTCCCGGGAGAGAGGACCTGCAGGGCCCACGGGGCGGCTCCTTCCTGGCTGGGGCCAGACCAGACACCGTCTCTCCTCTGACCTCCCCCTGCCCCGTCCCTCTGTGATAGCCCTGAGCTCCCAGGACGGGAGGAGTCAGGATCTGCTGTGAAGGAGGAGCCCCCTGTCAGGGAAGGCTTCACGCTGAAAACCCAGGACAGACAGACAGATGCGCGCCAGAGAGAATTCAAACTGTGGGGGGGGGGGGGGGGGCGGGCGGCGGGAGGAAGGGAGTGACACGAGAGCTGGGCAGGTGGTCGTAACGCGGGTGTAGACGCAGGATGGAGGAGGTCAGACAACTGAGGTCCAGGCTCTCTGCTCCCACAAGGGAATCTCCACGTCTGTTGGTTTGCGGGTGGAGGGTTCCATCGGTTGCCTACTGCCGCGAAACGGCTGCTGGAAAATCCCCCGAAACCTGTGACTTCAACCATGAACTTCCATCACTTGTTGGCTCAGTCAAGGTAGGTGGTGCAGCTCCGGTGCAGGCCGTGCACACGCATCGCAGGGCCAGGGCAGGGGCAGGATGGGGCCCAGTGGTCTAAGCGGGGTTTGGCCGGGACACTTGGGCTCGGCTGCACCTGTCTCTCATCCCCCGGAGCTGGGGGGCTACGGTAGGCACAGCCCCCACGCGAGTGCTCACAGGCCTCGCCCGCATCCCAGGCTGTTGGGGAGAGCAGATGCTTCCCTCGATGTACAGCCTCGGGAGAGAGGCGGCCGAGACCAGTCGCCTGTGTCTCTGAGCAGATGTGGGTTCAGCACATCACTGTTGCTGCAGACTGAGAAGAACAGGATTTCCCAGAGAGGAAATGACTTTTGGCGTCTGTAACCGAGACTCTGTCCCTTACGACCTACACCTTGAGAAGACCAGGATGACAAGCGGAAAGGATAAAAAACCCCAGACGGGGGAGGAGAGTGGGACGGTGCTTCAAGAGAAGTTTTTGCCTCCACGGAGAAAAAGAGAATTCACTGTGACGGGGCGACGGGAAGAGGAGAAATCCTAGAACTCGGGGTCCCCCGGGGCCCCGCCTCCCGAGCTAAGTCCTGGGTATGGGAGTGTATCACTTGCTCCCTGACACATAAATACTGTGTAACAAACACAAAATCTTTTTTTTTTAAAGATTTTATTTATTTATTCATGAGAGACACAGAGAGAGGCAGAGACACAGGCAGAGGGAGAAGCAGGCTCCATGCAGGGACCTGATGCGGGACTCGATCCCGGGACCCTGGGCTCACGCCCTGAGCTAAAGGCTGATGCTCAACCGCTGAGCCACCCGGGGGGTCCAACAAACAGGATGACGCATCACAATACATTTCTACGTTCTTAGATCTGCAGGTCAGCAGGGGGTCAACTTATTTAGGCTGGGCCTCCCCGAAGCAGGCCTGCCCTGTGTACCATCCTCTTTGGATCAGAGGGAAAACTATGGAATGTTCTCTTGGCGACAGCAGAGGCACCAGAGGGCAAGCGGAAACAGAGAACGGTCTACGAAGGCCTAGACTTGGAGACGACACGCCGTTACGTTTGCCTCATCCTCTTGACCAAACCAAGTCACGTGGACGAGCTCCAAGGCAAGCAGGGCAGGGAGGTGGCAGCGGGGACGGGGGTGACCTGTCTTCATGGAAAAAAAAAAAAAAAAAAACAAAGTCAGATGCAAAGAGCATGAATATCAAGGGCGGCAGAAAATCTTGGGGCCGACAGTCCAGTCTACTCTACTTGGGATGGAACGATAGGAACCCAAGCGAGCTTGAGGATTGGGGAGCAGCAGGTACAGGTGCTTGGCCACCAAGACCCCCACACAGGACAGCCCCCGAGGCTGACGAGCCATCCAGGTGCCTGAGCCAGGGACAGACTCCCAGCCACCAGCAGGAGACGCTGAGGAAGCGCACCAACGGCATGAAGTGCTGGTGGCCCTGAGGACACGTGGCCCCCGGGGCGCAGGGCAGGAAGTCGGAGGGACTGGAACCACGGGCGGAACAAGACCACCAGCCATAGACGCACCTGGATGGAGGCCGGGGACCGTCGCAGGACAAGCCGCAGCCCGCGGACGCCCACAAGGCCCAAACACCCACTGCCAATAACTGATAGATAAGAGTAAGGCCGCTGGGAGTGAGCCCACCCCCCCAACCTGGGGGAGGGGAGGAGAGGAGGGAGATGACGAGGATCTTGACGCACCTACGGGGGACCCCAATCAATCACACTTAAACCTGAGAGTCACAGAGTCCTATGGACGCGCAAGATCGTGTCTTCGGCCCTTGGTGGAAACGGGGACTGGCCAGGTAGGGACCGCGGCAAAGAAGCAACGGGAGGCACATCCAGCGCGGCTTCCGACGGCGGTGACGTGAGCTGCTCCCCTGCTGCGGTAGGTGTCGCTCCCGTACGTTATGATCACATTTTCCTCCCGCCGGACTTCTCACCGCGTTTCATCAGATCAACGGCGCGGCCAGCGGAGGCCTTTTAAAGGCCCGTGTCAGAGCCCCACGCCAAGGACGCAGGAGCCCCCCCACTTCGGACCCTGGAGTGGGCCCGTCCTCCTCCTCGGGTCTCCCGGACGCTGCCAGACGCTCCTCTGCACCGACTACGTGGGGGGGTCTCCCTGTCTGGCGTTCTCCGGGGGAAGCTGTAACTCGTGGCTCAGCGCGTCGATGCTGCTGCTTCTCCTTTTCATTCCGTGTTCCCGGGAGGGGGCGGGGAGTGGGGCACGAGAGCAGATCGGAGCCAGGCTGTCCTCGTTTGACTCACCGGGACTTGGAAGGCACTTAAGTTCTTTTCTCTTTTCCATTGGAACGGGAGCGGAATCCAAAATTCCTCGCTGTCTCTAAATACCAACTGACTAAGCTCAAAGGCTCCCAGAATAAACAGCTGAGCATCCCGGGAAGTTAGCAGCGACCTGGGGGCCTGGTGAACGCGGCGCGCGCCTCCTGCCCTCCTCACCGGATTCTGCTCCGGGGGCCCCTGCTCGCCGGGCAAGCGGACATACGTTTGTTTTGTAGCCAGTTGATAAGCGATGAGCTCCCGGCACCTCGGCCTGTGATGCCGGGGCCCCCGAAATAGGATGTCGCGTGGCCAACAGGACGAGATGCGAGCGCAGCTGGGTTGCGTTGCTCCCCGCCCTGCCCACCCGTCCCACACCTTCCTGCCCTTACGGGGCTCCCCCCTTCCCGTGTATCCTCCTGAAACCCGGCCCGTGCTCGCACCTTCGAGCTCCTAAGCAGCCCTTCTTCTGGGGCCCAGAGCCTGGCACAGACGTCCCCACTGCCATTCCCCGCCCTGGACAGACATCACTAATGGATCGCGGCACCTGCTCCTGCTGATCCGTACGGAGCCTCACAGTTCTCTGCTCCAGGCCGCTGGTACGGATCAATGGGACTTGGCACCCGAGGTGGAGCAGCTTTGTAGGACCAGATTTAGACTCTACTTCGAACCTCAAGGAGCTGAAAATAAAAATTGGCATAATAACAGCCGTCGTTTGTTGACTGAGCTACGTGCTCTTCAGATACCCTCCCGTTGATTCCTTTTCACGGCGTTGCAAGCGGAGCACTGCGCTCCCCCATCTCGTGGGCAGGATCGCTGGGACTCGGAGAGGTCGAGTGACATGCACAGGGTCACGCAGCCGGGAAGCGGTGGGGATGGGGCAAGAGTCCCCCGGGCTCTCGGCTTCTCCAACATCCACCACGCCCCCCAGCTGGGCTGCCCTCACGTGCCGTGCTACTGCTTGCTCTGAGGCCTTCCCTTACACAACTGCCTTTTCCAGAATGCCGTTCAGCCGTCCGCGCCGGTGCAGAGCCTCTCACCTCCCGAGAGCCAGCACGGCGCTATCACGTCTTCCGGGAAACCCTTCCTGGCCCAGCTACAACCAGCCCCGCTCTTCTTGCTCCCCCACAAGAGGATTCCTACCTTTCATGCAGAGCCTCAGCACCACGGATTCTTCTATATCAAGTCAGGAAGGACAGAATGAATGAATGAATGAATGAGTGTAAGCCCCAGAACCGAGCCCCCAAGGGTGACTTGTCGAGTTTTCCGTTCCCCAGGAACTCAGCTGATGCCTTGTGCGTGTTCCCATGCCTGTTTGCCAGGGTAGTGGGTTCTGTGTCCGGGGCGCCAGCCTGCCCGGGTGGGAGGACCCGAGGACCCGCTCACGAGCGAGGACCACCCGAGGCCGCACACTCAGGGTGGAAACCCAGGACCTCTGAGCAACAGGGCCAAGGTCTGGGCCAGGACAGGCGGTGCCAAGGGTTGGGTCCAAAAGGCAGACCCCGGAGCCGTGTGCGTGGGCAGCCTCCTCCCTGGTGCCCCCTCCGCCTGCCCTCCCGACCCCCACCCCCCGCAGGGTCTTTCTCAGATCCACGCCTGGTCTTCCGCGGCTCCCCGGTGCCCCCAGGTACAAGGCCCCAGCCCTCCGCAACGTGAGCCCACGCGTCCCGTCCGCGGCTTCCCCGCCCCTCTCCAACCCACCTCTGACATCTCGGGAACCTCACGTGGCTTGAATCTGGACAGGAGCCCGGGGGTTCCTGCTGTGTGGACCTTTGCTCCTGGCACCCTCTCTTCCCAGAATGACGTCCTGCTTCGGGTGGCCCCAGATGGCTCCTACTCAATGTCCACGCCCCAGCTCAGCCATCACCGTCTCCTCCCCCGGACGAGGTGAAGGCCCCGCCGTGCGCCCACAGCCCCCTTCCTGGGCCACAGCGCTCGCCTCGCCTACACACCTGGGCAGTGGGCGCCCCGCTCCTGGCTGGATGGCAGTGCCCGGGGCCACGTCTGATGACCGAAGGGTCAGTGTGGAATGACGAGTGGGTGAGGGCCAGTGACTCCGAGCGAAGACGGGGAAGGCGACTTGGGCTGGAGCTGTGCTTTGATGGGTTGCCTGCGCGACGCGAACGGTAAGGGGCTAGCGTGCAAGTAGGAGACACACGAGACCCTCTGGCCACTCTGCCCAGGGGGGTTAGACCTTGCTGCCCCACTTGAGAAGAAAACCTGAAATGCCCCCCTGCACCCTTGGATGCCCCTCCTGCCCCCGAATCCCGGCGCTGCTCCTACCTGATGAGACGCACGTGGCCGTCTCTCTCGGGACCTCTCTCCTGAGGCGCTGCCCTCTTTGCCCTTTCTCTGCCGTCCCCTATGACCCTGCGTGGCCTAGCTGGCTGGGCGGGGGCGGGGTGGGTGCAGGGCCCACCCCCTGCCCTTCTCTGGCTCCCGCGCTTGCTCCAGCAACAGCCATACCGGGGCAGGGGGGACTCTGGCTCGTGCTCTGAGGCCAGGCTCCACGGTTTACGTGCATTTCCATTTTTCGGATGCTCAGAGAAGCAAACGAGTGTGTCTGACGGCACACAGCTAAGGGGCTTGCTTGCCAGCGCTCCCCCGTCTCCTGGCCCCGGGGCCCTCGGAAGTTCCTCCTCCTGCTCTCAGGGATCTCGTCCTCCGGAGCGTCCCCGCTCCCCGCAGACAGAGGGAAGGCCGCCTCCGCCGCCGTGTTCTCTCTACCCTCGCCTTTTCCCCTTTCTCAATAAATCCATTTAGGAGTAAAGCGCTTGATGGACAGTTTAATGGAGCTCTCCGCAAGCCTGGCCACATTCAGGGTTCCTGGCTGGCTGAATGTCAGCGTCCGCAGCTCAAGAGCTGTTTTCCTTCCTTAACAATCAGTGTTTCGCGCCCGGTTCTTTATTGGGTGGACGGGGTCCGGCGCTTGAACGGGTCGTCGCGAAGTCAGCAGACCTGGGACTGAGGCCGGACTCCCTGTGTGACCTCGAGCGAGACTTTCAGCCTCTCTGGACCCTCGTGGTTCTAAAGACGGCGACAGCGATGTCCGGCCCCGCCCACGAACCACGAGTGTGTGTCTGTAATTTTTTTTTAAGTTCCTTGGGAAAAGGGGGCCAAAGTACATGAATAAACATTTCGCCCTTGTGGGTTCTTTTATTTATTTATTTATTTATTTTTTTGCCCTCGTGGGTTCTTACCCTGAGGTGTAACGGTGCAAAACTTCTCCGCGAATAGCCTTGCTGCCTTACCGCCGCCTGGACGACGCCGAGGAGCTCTGCGCACTTACGCGGTAACGATCGAGGACTTCCTGGAAACAGGGAGGTTTTGTGTTTCTTCCCAGGGCGTTTTTGTCTCTTTTATGAGCTAATGTACCCCGAAATAGATTCCATCGGGGAGGAAAAAACAGCAAGGAGCCTCAGCCTGATGCCTCCCTACGTTGTATGCCGCGTATGTGTCTTGGGGCCGGGAGTGAACGTCCCCAAGGTCGCCCAGCAAGCGGGTGGTGAAGCTGCGTGTGACCAGCAAGCAGGGCCGTCCCCACGTGGGCCAGGCGTGGGTCCCTGCAAGGGCCGCGCGGAGTGAGTGGGCCTTCGGGGAGGAGAGCAGCGCCAGCTCCGGGTGCCGGGGGCGCTGGGACGACAAAAGCCTTGGACTCAGTGTCAAGGCCGTAGGCAACCATCCCTCTGGCTTTCCAGAACGTCGCCTTCCTTTCAAGGCCCTGGCTCTGGCCCACGGCCGAAGCCCGGGGTGGCAGGTGTCCGCAGCGAAGGCTCTGACTCCCGCTGCAGCTCTGCCCACGCCCTGCAGGGACAGCCCAGGCCCCTCTGCGTGTCCTGCGGTGCAGTCGCCCTCGCCCGCCCGGGGAGCAAGGTGCTGACCGCCTCATCCTGGCAGGCCCAGAGCCGCCGGCTCCAAGCGCACGGGCCCAGCCAAGCCCTGCAGATGCCTCGTCGGATCCATCCTCACGAGCAGCCCTTTCGGGCGAGGAGGAAACAGAAGCCCCGGGAATCTCCTCCTGCCACCCCGTTAGTGCTCCCGGGCTTCTCTTAGGGCCAGAGCTCCATACGCCTCCCTCCGGCTGGGGACCCCGATCCGCTTCTCCCGTCCCTCACCCTCCAAATTCGGCTTCTCATCCATAATTGGTCTCGCCTGCTCCTCGTCGTCTCCAGAAAGCCCTCCCCGAGGTTCTAGGCGTGGGACAGGCGCCTCCTCCGGGCTGCCTCGTGCCCCGTAGCCCCGACCAACCCCGGCCTGCGGTCCTCACCTTGCCCTCGAGACGTCAGCCCCCTGCGTGGGCGCCACGGCTGCCTCATCAGCCACCTGCCAGCCTCGGGACCGGGAGGACGTCCTCCGACCTCTCCGCGTCTGTCTCCTTTTCTGGAATCCTGGGGTAACGGCGGGGGACCTTAGAACAGGAGCAGTACAGAGAGCCTGGAGCTGAGCCCGCCACGCAGCAGGTGCCCAGCAGGTGCCAGCTGCTGCCCGCGCACCGGGTCACCGCGACACTCTCCACCGTGCTTCTTGCAGGTCTCGCTCACGCAAGATTTTTGAGGAAGGAACAAACGCTGCGCTCGGCAGACTCCGCCGTCTACCTCACAGCAGCGGGGACCTCAGGGATCAGCTGGCACGAGCACAAATCAAGTTTCCTTTTGCATTTCCTTTTATCCAGGGAAGTACGAGAAGGGGCTTCCCCGTGCCCTGCTCCCCGGAGTGAGGTCGTCAGCCTTACAGGAAAAGAGCCGGAGCTCGGGGGGGAGGTGACTGCCTTGAACACGGGGGGCCGCGTGGGCAGACGGTCGGGTACCGGACGGCGCACGCGGCTCTGAGCACAGCTCGGGTTGCCTGCCGTGAGGCTGGACACTCGCTGGCAGTCGTCCTCCTCGCAGGACCGCCGCACCCCCGGCCCCAGAGCTCGGTGGCCCCAGGCAGCAGCAGCCCTCTTCCGGGACCCCCGGCCCTTTGCACTCCTGCTCTCGGGCCCACAGCGGCGTGGGCGCAGGTGCAGGGTGGGCACTGCAGTCGGCCCTGAGTGTCCCTCGGCCCAGCGGGAGGCCCAGCGCAAGAGCTTTGTTGGGCTCCATCCCTCCTCGGATGGCTGAGCCAACGGGACACCTTGGCCCTGGGTCACCGAGTGTTAGAGGCAGATCGGGGAAAACCTGGGTGCGACCACCGCGGCTGTGGACTGCAAGCTTGCCGCCCCGGGCCCGGCTCCAGGAGCTCGGCACCCTGTCCGTCCTCCTGTCAGCCCCGGGGCGGACGCCCCCCATCCTCCCGCCGCAGACGGGGAACCCGAGAGCAGAGACACCACAGGCGACGACTGTGGCTGCAGGACTCAAGCGCTTGACCCCAGGCAGGTGGGGCTGGGCCTGAGCCCCCTCGCGGCCACCCCCCTGTCCCCTCCCCGCTGGACCTTCAGGACTCCAGGCCCCCACACCTGCGTGACTTCAGACTGGATCAACCTCTGATCTAAGTATTTGTGTTCTTTCATCCTTACCCTTGACCTTAAGACAGGATCATCACTGCTTCGATTCCTGTACGAAAGCCTCCCGGGGAGTGGAGAGGCCCGAGAGCCTCCTCTCTCAGCTCCACCCCAACGCGGACAGCGGACAGCGGACAGCGGGGGGGGGGGGGGGGGGGGGGGGGGGCTCAGCCTCTGGCTGTGGAGTCTCCCAGGGGAGGCTTTAAAATGCAGATGTGTCGGCCCCAGCTCTGCCCACAACCCCCCCCCCCCCCCCCCGCAACTTAGCTAAATTAGAAATTTGCGGGCTCAGGCTCAGACATCTCGGTTTAAATACCCCTTGTGCTTCCAAAAGGGAGGCAGGAACCTGCTCCAAGGAGGAGAGTCCGCGTTTGGGGTCGTTATCCCTGGATTCAGCGTTACCCTGTGACCCCGAGGGAATGCGCAGCCCCTCTGATCGGCCTTTCCTCAATCTGTGAAATGGGAAGGAAATTGCCGCCTTGTGAAGGTGTTAGGTCACCGTACGCGGCAAGGCTGGTGGGTCCGTAGCGCACAGCACCCAGTCCTGGGATGCACGGCACCCACCGCCCCCACCCCCAGCAGCCGGCAGCTGCCTGCCCTTCCGCTCCGGTTGGCCACGCTCAGCGGCTGAAGGTCTGTGGACTGCAGTTAAATGATGGGCTCGGGTGTGACTTCTGGCTTCACCTCCTAATACCTTTGTTACCTCGGGCAAGTTTCTGAACCTCAGTTTCCCCATCTGAGAAGTGGAGCCAATGCCACCTGGCCCCGTGAACATGCAAGGAGCGTGCGTGCACACGGCATTGGGCACAGACCCGGGCCCGGGAGGCGCCAGGAGTGCAAAGCCGGACGTGCACGCTCCCCCCTCCGCCGCTGCTGCCCGTACTTTGTGCCTCGGGAGAGTCAGGCGGACGCGCTCCTGCTGACTCGAGCCGCGCGTACTCAGGGACTGGACCACAATTCCAAGAACCGTCAGTCTTCCAGGTGCCAAGTTAACAGATTTTGGTTTTCCAACTGTCAGGACCGGGGACTTAATCCACAGGAAACAGGCTTGGCAAAGCCCCATAGGAACCAGCACAACTTCTAACTCAAATGCTGCCCAGGCCTTTACTCACTGACAGGAAGTTAATTCCACAGACGTCTCTGGCCAGGGCAAGGCCGGGGGAGGAGAGGTGGTCAGTCCCTAAGCAGGTGCCAGAAGGAGTGAGCACGGCAGACAAATTTTTTTTTTTTTTTTTTTTTTTTTTGCTGCAAAAAGCTTTATTGTCTCCATTTGGTCCACGTTTTGGGAAAGGGCTCCAGAATGGTTAAAAAGCTGCCTAGTGGCTGCATGGGAAAAGGTTCAGGCACAAGCCCTGGCACCGAGGGGTTGCCAGAGGAGCCCCTCAAAGACTGCTGATCTCCAGAGGATCCTAGTCGTGCTTGAGAGTGAGCCTTTTGAAAAGGCATCGAGATCCAGAGACGTCTGAACGGGTCTGAGGGTAGAACTTGACAGGGCCAGATGCTCGGTAAATGGTGACTTGAGAGCATGTTCAATCCTGCTTCTGGGTTCTGAAAACCAGACACATGAATGCAGGAGAGGAAATCGTGGCGTCGCGGGCTGCAAGGCTCAGTCAGCTAATGGCTACGAGGCCTTCACGCCCCTGTCACCGCGGGCCGCGGTGGAGACAGCAGCTCCGGAGCCGGTCTGCTTCCACTTCCCAGCCCTGTTACGCGCGTCTCTGAGCTTCTGTGTTCCCCCCTAGAAAGTGGGGATGAAACAGGCCTGCCTTGCGAGCTGCCGAGAGAACCAAACGAGGCCGTGTCCCAGGCCCGTCCTAGAGACACAGAGAGAAATGAACAAGCCCCGCTGTCCACGGAGGCACCGCCTGGCAGGGAGGCTGACGTAAGCCCAGCAGGGTGGTCCGCGTGCGGGTCTGTCCCTGAGACACCATAGGCCGGGGTTGACGAGCCGCAGCCGATGTGCCAAGTCCAGCCCGCTGCCTGCTTTTATAAATAAAGTTTTATTGGAACACGGCCACACCCCTTCCTCGACGCGTTGTTCATGGCATCTTTCCCGCAGCAGCGGTAGCGTTGTGTCCTTGCAACCGGGACCATATGGCCTGCAATGCCTAAAATATCTAGGCTGTAGCCCTTTACAGAAACACCGTGCCAGCTCGTTACAGAGGGAGAAGTTAACTCCATCCTAGATGCCAAGAAAGAAGATGATGCTTAGCCCCAGTGCGTGTTGGGTCCTCTGAGTCGGTGAACTTCTATCTTTTGCAATTAATGAATTTGGGGTGTGGAAGTTTTGATGGCTGGCCCGGGGTCCCAAGTGTGTTAGAAGCAGGATTCAAAACTGGACCTAATGATTCTGCATGGCAGGCTGTTTTCACCGTCCCGGACAAACGAGGACAAGGACATAGCATATTTGAGCTGGGTATTGAAGAATGAATAGGAGCCTTCCAGGGGCAGGTGATGTCCAAAGGATGAAAAAGGCATCCAAGGATATAGACGAAAGAGCAAGAACAAAGTGTCCAGGGTGTAAACAAGTTTGGAAAACACAAACAGTTGGGTGCTGAGGGCTCTGAGAGTATGAGAGCTAGAGAGGGAGCTGTGAAAGGAGGAAGGGGCCCGGAAGACAGGCAGCGATGGAGAGGGTGCAAACTGCCCACGTGTAGATCTCCACCCACAGGGTCTGGGGAATACCACCCCCACCAAGAGGGGTCCAGGAGCAATGCGCACAGAGCAATCACGCAATCTCGGTGTACCGATGGCAAAACCGAGCCCCCCCCAACGGAAAAGCCCACATCTGTCTGTAGTACGAAAGCCAGGGTCCCCTGTCAGGTCACAACCCCGGGGCCAAAGTAGATACTGCCAGTGCGGGCGCTGCCAGGGTGGGGGGCACCTGCCGGGGGCACCTGCCACACCGCATCCTGGAGAATCGGCGGGGGGGGGGGGCAGTGAAGGGAGCTCTCGGGCTTCCTTGGGACTGACTGGGTTCCACTGCATGATCCATCTGGTGCCACGGTGTCCCAGACCCATTTCTGCAGGGTTGCCACACCGGTTAGGACGAGCCGTGCCAGGGGGAGGCCTGCCCATGCACCCGCGGCCTTCGGGTGACCTCACAGATTGCCAACTTCTCAGATGGAATAGACGGCTCACAAGCAGGGCAAGGCTGAACTCACTGTAACCGGCTGTAGAACGAACCAGGGCCTTGCGGGACCCCCTCTAAAGACCCGCACCCGCATCACGCGCATCACTAAGGGTCGCAAGGCTCTCTGCTTCCCATGACCAGGTATGAACGAGGCTGCAATTACACATTTCAGTTAAGCACCTTCCATCGGTGCTGAGACGTGGTGGGATCCACTCTGGGGAAATACAAATGCTGAGATGAAATGCAGTCCTCCGGCCCTCCCCCCGGCTCCCCCGGTACCTCCTCCCGGCACCATCTCTGTTTGAATCAGCAGCAGCAGCACAGTGCCGGGCACGGGGAATGGGCGCCCCATCTGAACCCCGCCTGCACCTCCTGCAGCCCTTCCCTGGAGCCTGGGCTGCCTCTCCTGTCACTTAGGGTCACACCGAGCTCGGGACATGTCAGGGGCTTGAGGGTGAATGCAAATAAGCACAATCCCACCTGCTGCCCTGTCACTCTGAGAGCTGCTGGGAGAGTCAGTCACTCGGTAAGCATTGCTTGAGTACCTACTGTGTGCAAGATGATGTTCTGAACCCAATGCGAAAGAAAACCTTCTGGAAAATGCTTTGAAACCCAAAGAAATTGAGTTTAAATCCTGGCTCTGCCAAGCTCAAGCCATGGGGTCTCCCTGAGACTCTCTTCCTTCCCCGCAAAGTGGGAACAGCAGCAAACCCACCGCATAGTGCTATGGGTCCTACACGATAGCCTGGGGGGCCCCTACCCATTCCTGAATGCTGCCCCTGACCTTGGAGGGGCTTCACACAGCTACTTGGCATTTCTTTGCTCCCCCTCAGCCATCACCCATCCTCTGGACTCTGCTTCATAACGTCTCCCCTGCTGGCCTGGCACCCCATAGAAGTCCCTGCTGCTACCCTGTTACCCACCTCCAGGCCCCCAGGGAGCACCTCCATGTGCTTAGCCCTGTACCAGTGGCTTTGGAAAAGTGCATCACTGCATGATTAAATATTTACTCTCAAGCACTTAAACCTCTAGTTTTAAAAACAGGACTAACGCGAGATGAGAATGATTCCGTCGATCCCGAAGGTGGTGCAGCGCTTGGTTCAGGGAAGGGGAGACTGAAGCGGGCTGTGGAACTCGGGAGACTAGTATGGAAGGAAAGGAAAAGCGCTGAGAAGAGGGCTTCTGGCACCAAGGCTGGAGACCACGACGGAGCCACGGGGATGTGGCCCAAGCTGCCACGTGGTGAAGAAATCTCTGGGCTAGGCCAGCAATGCCTTCCTGTCTCATGCTGGGGCTCGGTTTCCTTGCCTACAAAATGGGGAGAATAAAACCAAGCTCCTCCTGGGTTTGTGGTGAGGAATGCACAGAACACAGGGTGTGAAAGGCTTTGAGAACGCAAGGGTGCACAGCGTGGAGAAGCACCCGAGTCACCATGGAGAAAGCAGACCGAGCAGTGCACACACGCACACGCGTGCACACGCACCCCAGTGCACCCATCAGTGGCTCCAGACCTTCCCCTGACCTGGGCCATGTGACCCCAAGACATGACCATGGTTCTCAGGGCTGGGGTGGTCCTCTTGCTGCCTGTAAGGCAAAGCCTCCTGCTGTCCTCAGCACTACCCCAAAAGGGGTGGGAGGAAACAGCTGGAGGAGACAGAAGGGCTCTGTTATCTCACTCTGAGGCACGAACAGCCAGGACCAGAATCCCAAGAAAAAGAAATGGGAGTTGGCACGATGATTCTCCTGTGCTGAGTGCTCTGCTACCTTCAACTCAGTGCCCCAATCCCCGTGAGCCTCAGATCCTACAAGCCACATTATGCATGTACCCACTCTTGGTTTAACTAAACACCACTGGCCCTTTTTCCTCTTCTTTGTGTCCACGACTTAGATGTGCAGGAGACTTTGGAGTTTTTAAAGCTCATCTTTATCATAATCAATGAGAAAAAAACATGGTAGGAGTTTATTTTTGCATTTTAGAGATTTAGAAAATCCAAGCTCTAGCAGAGGTCCTATGGGGATGAGGGTGGACTCCAATCTGGGGACCTGTGTCCTTACACAAGAGGAAATTTGGAAAGAGGGACACACACACACACATGAAGAATGCCATGCGATGACAGAGCGATGTGTCCCCTGGCCGAGGAACACCAGGGATTGCCAGCAGCCACCAGAAGCTAGAAAGAGGTAAGGAAAATCCTCCCCTGGAGCCCTTAGAGGGAGCGTGACCCTGCTGACACTTTGATTTTGGACTGTTGGCCTCCAGAACCGTGAGAGGATAAACTCAGTGTTGTAAGCCGCCTGGTTCTAGGCACTTGGTTATAGCAGCGCCAGGAAACCGATACAGCAGCATCACCAGCACCCATCCTCCCCTGACTCTCTGGCCCTGTCTGACTGATAAGGTCTTTGTGGACCTCACCGCCCATGTGACCTGCCCCATGTCATGGAACTCAGGTCCCTTGCAGAGAAGCTTTTCAGAAATATCATGAGTTTCAAAGCTCTGTGGCTTCTAGGTCTCTTCCCAATTCTCCTACCTTCCATCACACTATGTTAACCATCTATATCCACCCACCCATCAATCACAGATAATATGACCTAGAATAGTTGGGAGACTAAAGCGAACAAAATAAGTCCTGTGATCATAGGTAGCATGGATGCAAAGCAGCAGAAGTGTTGGAAAAAAACATAAAAATAAACATCCGAGCTAATGAATCCACAAGATCATTTCTAGGTAGAAAACAAAGCCAGGTAAGGAGAGAATGGTGGTGGAAGGTGGAAGGCCCCTGAGAAAGTGATCTTTGGGGACAGAACCTAATGTTTAAAAAAAGAAAAAAAGACAAAGGGATGTTATTGCCCACAAGGCTTCTTGTCCTGAGAAGACTGATATCCCAAATAGCTTATCTCCTGACTCCACGCTCTCTACCTCCCCATTGGACCAAACCTAAAACAACAGCAAAAAAACAATCAAAAAAATTCTAGATTTGATATTCCTGAGGCTCAAATATGAGCCACTAGTCCCTTCCTTGCATGTACGCTGCCGTGTTTATAGATAGGCTGATTGTATGATTTTTCATCCAAACTGGAATGCTTTTGAGAGAGGGAAGGTACATTCTTGCTGCTTACATCAGGACCACGGCATTTCCCCAAGAGAGCCAGCATGCGCCGTCTCCTATTTGAAGGGGGCTGTAACTGCCTCCCAGGTCTCTAAGCCCAGTGATGTAATTTCAACATAAGTATCCCACATCAATTAGCCAGGCTGGAGGGCAGCAGAGGAAGGTCATTATGTAAATGGTGGCCAGTCGAAGTCACGCAGGCTTCAGATGGAAGCCTTCTGCCTTCCTGCAGATTCACTGCGGTTCTGTGTTAATGCTGGACTCCTTTATGAGGTGCCGTAACACATCCGCCACAGACCGTGGCCTGCCCACTTTGACCTTCCTAATCTTTGAGCGGTGGCATTTGACCTGAGATCCCAGAATGTGTGAAGGGAAATTAGAGCTCATGGCAGAGGCCACTGGAGACCCCCTAGCGTTCATGCTCCGCTTCTTTCACAACAGTGGAATTCATCCGCCCAGCTTCCCTTGCAGCTAGGAATGTCATGTGACTTCATTTGAGCTAATGAATATAAGCACAGGTGTTGGGTGGAAACTTCCAGAAACCTCTCTGAAGGTACAGCTGTTGAGTACCCTTTGCTCTTTGGAAGCCTCTTTTTTCTACCATCTTTCTGTGACACGAATATGATCATTAGAATGTCTCCTTGGACCTTGAGGTCAAAGAGCACCCACAGACAGAGATGATGGAGGGCTGAACGGGAAGGGACCTGGGTCCCTGAGAACTCTGTGGAGCGGCACCCCTAGTGGCCCTGGACTTGAACATGAGACAGTGCTAATGCACTGAAGTGTGAACCTAGTTGTAGTAAGACAGAGTCCTGCTAGTTCCTGGTGTTAATTCTGCAGATCTGGAGAACTGAGTCTGGGAGAGGGGATGAGAGGACGTCCAAAATCAAACTGGCTGATTAGATAATTACAAAAAAATTATCTATTGTCATAATCAATGAGAAAAAAACATGGTAGGAGTTTATTTTTGCATTTTAGAGATTTAGAAAGTCCAAGCTCTAGCTGAGGTCCTATGGGGATGAGGGTGGACTCCAATCCGGGGACTTCCCAACTTATAGCTTCCACTAGATTAAGTCCCCTATTTTCTGAACACAAACGTGTGTGTGTGTGTGTGTGTGTGTGTGTGTGTGTGTGTTTGTAAACTGCACAATAGAGCAAAGTGTAACCAACTCTCCCGACTCAGGAAAGACTTTCTAAGGGAGAAACCATTGAATCCAGGGCCTAAGAGGGCAATGAAATATGTTAGTTGTTGTAAAAGGGGGAAACAGCATTTCAGGCAGAAGCCCAGAGGCCAGGGAGGACATGGGAGATGCGGCAGGCACAGCAATGTTCCCCCACATATGTCTCTGCCCCAAGCCCCCGAACCCGTGAATAGTGTTACGAGCCAAGCAGGAATCAAGGTTGCTCATCTGCTGTCTGCACTTACCCGAGTGGGCTCAATAGAGTCACAAAGGCCTTTAAAAGCAGAAGAGAGGAGACAGGAAAGTCAGCGTGATGGAAAACTGCAGCCTCCCCTGGCCGCTGCTGGTGCGGAGATGGAAGGAGGGGACCAGAGCCAGGGAACGCGGGTGGCCTCTAACAGCTAAAAAAGGAAACCGATTCTCCCGTAGACCATCCAGAAAGGAACGCAGCCCTGCTGACACGTTGGTTTCAATCCAGTAAGAGACCCCTTCGACACTTCGGACCCCCCAAGCCATAAGGTAATAATTTGTATTATAAGGAAGCAAATGTGTGCCTTGGGCCACCAAGCCCATAGGAATTTGTTACAGCAACAACAGGAAACTAATACGGGGATGAAAGCTCATCGCGACTGTAGTGTAGCGCGTGGAAGGGAGGCTGCAGAGGTTCACGGTCCACAGCCAGAGTCTTCATTCCGAGATAAGGGTTTTGAACCACAGACAAGGAGAAGCCACTGAGGGACTGTGGGAAGCATGGTGCGGTCAGATCTCCATTACGGAGGTTTCCCCACCTGTCCAGGTGAACGGAGGGGTGGGCCTGGAGGCTGGGAAGGGGTCACAATGGTCTTGGGGAGAGATGCCGAGTTGGGGGAGGCAGGGGCCATTTCCTGTGAACCCCCAGGACCCCTGCACATGGAGCGACGGCACCCGGGGGTGTCCTGCATTTGTTGTCAGCCTGTGCAGTCGAAATCTCTGAACTAGAAGAGAGCTGGGCTTGAGAGCTGCTCTACCCTTTACTAGCTCTGCGGCCTGGGCTGAGTCACCTCCCTTCTCTGCGCCTCAGTTTCCTCATTTGCAAAGTGGTGGTGACAATCCTTTCAAGGATCATCAAGGGGTCTGTGTCATGTGGGGTATGGGTCGGAGGACTGGGTGCCATGGAGCAGGCCCTAGAGACAACGCCGACAGGACAATGACAGCCACAGTCGTTCCCAAAAATGCCCACAGAGGATGCGGGAAAGGCCGTTTCTGGTTCTGGGCACAATAAAATGATGTGTGAGGTCACAGAATCTTGGCCACTCCAAGGGATAGGTGCTAGAATCTGAGTTATGGAATCTAGGAATTACGGAGTCCTAGAATAACACACACCCTCCAGACTAATAGCAAACCACCCAGCAATTCGCTAAGGCAAATATGAACGAAGCTGTCGCTACCTCCGCCGGTTCCGATCGGTCTTGGCCGCCTGAAGCTTTACATCAGGAAGGTATCCGAGACCATGACGGCGTCCGCGCGTGCGAATGCTGAGATAGTCGCGGCTGCCCTGGGGACACACACTGAGGCAGATTGTCTATGTGGGCCCTGAGATCAGCGTGGGAAGGTATCAGCGGGTGTGCCTGGACTACCCCAGAACTCCTGGGGAAGCAGCAGGAAGGTAAACGAGGTTTCCCACTTAGATCACCAGACACACGTCGTCATCCACAGGACTTCACCCACCTTGCTTAGAGTAAGACGTTAGGAAGGGGGGGATGGCGATGCCTTAAAACGCAGATGAGACTCACTTTAAGAACAGGTACAAGGCCAGAAGCCTAGAATTCATCCCACGCAGGGGGGAGGTGGACACCCACCAGGCACAGGATCCCCCCACAGGCCAGGTGGCAAAGGCCCTGCGGGAAGGCCCACTGTGCGCCCCCCTTCGCAGGCAAGAGGAAGGCCAATAGGAAGGCTCTGGAATCCAGGAAGCCCCGACTGGACATTTGGTAAACCCCCTCTCTTCTCCAGCCTTCCATGTCTCCACCCAGGTCGTGAGGGGATTAGCCTAGAACCGTGGATCTCACCGCAGGCAGGTCTACGTCCGGAGAGCGGCTGGACGTTTGCAGGGGCATTTTGGTGGCTGTAACCGATGGAAGGGGCAGCGCTGGCATTCACACGCTACCCAGCCTGCAGCACACGGGACGGCTCAGCCTGACAAAGAACCGGGCCACACCTGCCTTGATTTTGGGATGTCCCACCTGACATCCGCGGAAAACGCCCCGCTCGGGCGACCTGAGCCCAGATTGTAGCTCCACCTCACACAGAGATACGAGGAATCTTGTCTGATTCTGATACACACAGGCCTTTCCGGGAACGCAGCTCCCATGCAAATAAAGGAGGGATCACTCTCGGTCTTGCTGAGATCTCTGCTGTTTGGGGAAATGAGAGCTCTGAAGGCCACGCTGCTCCTGTACCTGAGCGGCCAATTCCACCCAGTCACTCGGGCTTCCATCAAGCAATCGTCCGACTGCTATTACGTCTTCCGGTCCAGTCATACCCTCTTATTCACATATCAACATACATATTATTTTATTATAAATTACTTTGCCTTTTATTTTTCATTTACTTGGCCGCGCGGGCATTATATAGATTTTTAAAATGAGATGTCTAGGTGGGTCATATAATTTATGAATTCTATTTCAGGATAATAAAGGGAGCATCACAAAATATTAGCCTGGAAGGGCTGGGAACCGCCGGGTCACGTGAACACTGGGTGGCTTCCAGCCGCGGCCAAGTAGGGGTATTACGGAAAGAGAAGCACGCAGGTTCATCGGCTGCACGTTACAAGTAGAGGATGATGGTAAATTATCTTGTTTTCCGTAATTTGTCCCTCAGCCATCCCCAGAACGTAGGGTGATCTACGCCACTGACTGCGTCCTGTCCAACTCCCCGAGCGACGAGATTGCCTGGAATCGAGTTTGGGCCCATTTGGAATTGCTCAAGAATGCTGCAGCTCTGCTGAGATGGAGCCAAGCACGTGCTTTTTTTTTTTTTTTTTTTTAAGATTTATAGCGTAATTGATTTCTTTTAAGCCATTCAGGCCTTATTATTTATTAATCCACCTGTCAAAGTTAATTTAAACTACTTCTCAATAAGGCCAGTTGACAACACCTCTGTTTACCAGGTTGACAGCCCCCATGAGCAAAGAAATGGCAGAATGGTTCTTCTCACCTCAACAGAGAGCTCTGAGGAGGGACTGCCCAGCCCTCACGGGGAAATGCGAGAGCCCTTCACCCCTGGTGGGGACAGAAATCAAGGGCTTACCCTCCCTCCCAAGCACGTCCCAGGCCCCAGAGCTTGCACCGGACACTGCGCAACCGCTGAGTCCCATAGATTGTGCAGCCTTGGCCTCTGCTGGACCTCGCTCTTCTCGCCATTCCCACTGCCATGACCTGAAGCCACGGCCGTCTTCTCCCCAGACTGTGGCAACGGTTCCCACACTGGCCTCCTTGCCTCTACCTTTGCATCCCTCCCATCCATCCAGGTGATCTTCCCCAAATTCAAGGCTGACCGTGTCTGACCAAAGCTCTTCAATGGTCCCCACAGAGTCAAGTTCAAAGTCCTCCATGTGCCCGACCAGCCCTGCCACCACTGCAGCCTCAACTCCCGCCACCCCTCGACCGCTTGCAGTCCATGCCCCATTGGTACCATGCAGCATGCTGTTCCCTCCTCTCATCTCCCAGTCTTCATGGAAACTCCAGCACTAACCTGGTAGCTGCCCTTGCTGCCCCAGCTACCTCCCTCAAGGATTCCGTCTCGCATTTGTGCTCTTTAAACCCGTGACCATTGAGTCAGTGATTGACAAATATGGGTCCAACGTAGAGCATGGGCCAGGTGTGGTGCTGAGCCCCGGGACACAGCAGAGAACCAGGGAGGCCACTTCTCCCTGGAAGCTCTGGTCCAGGCTGGGAGTTCCCCGAAGCAAATTGTTTCTAAGCAATCCCCAACACGGTGCTGCAGGAAGCCCAGATAGACGAGGGGAGCTACCCTAGAGAGCCACTGTACTCGGGCTCTCCTCTCCCGTCTGGGCCGCAGCCCTATACAGCGAGCGTTTCCATACCCGTCTTTAGAGATGAGCAGCCTGGTGTCCAAGGAGGGGGAAAGGCGCAGCGACGGTCACCCAGCTCACCTGCGGTGAGTCCCACATTCAAACTCAGGCCTGATTCCAAAGCTTCTCCTCCATCGCCTGCTGGCTCCAGCCGAGTCTGCATCCCTCGGCGGGTCCACAGCACATGAGACTCTAAGTCGCGTGGACTCCAGGACCAGCTGCCTTGGGTGACGTTCGAGTCCTGCCCCCTGAGCACCACGTGGCGTGCAGAGTCCATAGTGTTAGCTGAAGGAATACGTGAAGTTCAGGGATGTCCGGGTGGCTCAGCGGTTGAGCACCTGCCTTCAGCCCAGGGCCTGATCCTGGAGCTCCGGGATCGAGTCCTGCATTGGGCTCCCTGCATGGAGCCTGCTTCTCCCTCTGCCTGTGTCTCTGCCTCTCTCTCTCTCTGTCTCATGAATAAATAAATAAAATTTAAAAAAATATGTGAAGTTCCCCAAGAGACTCTGACAGGGAAGCTGCCATTGACTTTGAGCGGGATGTCGCGTTAACCTTGGCCAAGTAGACCGCTGGTCGGATCCAAGTCCTCATGCCCCCCTCACCTTCTCAACGTCAAAGAGCGTGAGCGCTCGGTCAGATACTTGACGGGGGGAAGTTCTCAGACTCCGAGTGCTGAGACGTTAGCAGGTCACCACACCACGGGCCTGTGCGAAGGCAGAGCCGTTGGCCCTTCTACACCCCGGACCAGTTCGGTGGGCGTGATCCCGGCGGGATGGGGGAGCCTAGGGCTGCCCAAGGCTGCAAGGAGTCTGCGTAAGACATGAAGACAGAGGAGGATTTTCATTGCTATTGCATTTGCATTTATAAAAAGTAACTGTTGAATATATAAATACGCCCAGTTTAAAAATAAGAGACACATTTTGGATCATGTGGCTTGAAATGCGCTGCTCTGATTCCACACCTCCCTCATCCAGGCCTTGAGGTGCGAGCAAAACAAGTAGGTGGATCAGTGATTTAAACGGCCCTCCCCGGGCCCATCGCCCCACCAGGTGTTTTCTGGTTTTTTTTGTTGTTGTTGTTTTGGGTTGCTTTTTTTTTTTTGGACTTGGGTGTGAAAGTTACTCGTGAGAGAGAGGGAGGGAGAGAAGGGCGAGGTACAGACTGTGCGTGCCAGCTCGGAAGGCCGCTCAGCCGGAGGCCAGGGCATCAGCCTGGGCGCGGGGCGTGCGGAGGGTGGAGGGAGCTCGTGGGCTCTGGCCCCCGCTGCTCGTCCGTCCACGGGACTCCAGGAGCCTGGAGGTCCGGGCATGCTTCCTAGGCCGCAGGACGGCTCCCAGCATGTCAGGGGCGTGCCCCCTCCTCCAGCGTGCTGCTTACGTTCACACCAGGACAAGTTTCCATGTCCTCCTCCCTCCTGCCTCGTGGCACGCACGAGGGGGGTGCCAAGGCTCAGGCGGGCACTCGGTTCCCCTTTGCCTCCTCACCAGGCTCTTGTCCCCCATGCAGCAGCCTGGCCGGTCACCACCCCAGCCGGGGCTCGGTGCGGGATGGGCTCAGGGCGCCAGCGTCCAGGTGCCTGTTCCCCTGAGCGGCTCCCAGGCCTGCCGTCCCCGAAGGGAGGGGGTGACAAGCGGCCATCGATTTCCTGGAGGCAGACGGCTGGGGTGGCCTGGATAGAGAGTGAGGACAATGCAGGGGAGCTGGGGGGAGCCTCGCTCGGGCTCCCGGATGAGGCCTCCGTCCACACCCTTCAGCCACCCCCATGAGCTCTTTGCACCCAGGAAGGGAATCGCGTCACTTCGTACAGAGTCCCAGGTGATTCCCGTTTGTCTGTTGACCTCGTGCTCTTCCGTTGTCCCGGACGCCCCACTGCAGCCCTGCCTGGGGTCCTGCCCAGCCTCGCCTTCGCCTCACTCTAGACGCCCTCGCCCTACCCCTCGGCTTAAACTGCCATACACGGATATATGGCCACAGAACACAGATGACATGGATCAATATAAACGTCTGTGCCTACGCACGCATGGAGCGTGGGTCCCGGTGCACCTCTCCCGACCTACCGCCCCTCCAGCATGTCTGCTGGAGCGTCCAGCAGGTCTCCAAAATCTAACCTCCTCCAAGTGGAACCGCCGCTTCCCATGTGGCCCCCACCCTGTGTCCCCACCTCAGCAAGGAGCAGCGCTATCCTCCCCCGAGCGGTTCTCGCCCAAAACCTGGGGTCGCCGTAACCGTCCCCCGCTCTTGGCGCTGCACACTCAATCCGTCGGAGGGCGCCGGGGCTCCACCCTCTCCGTTGGGATGGGGGATGAATCTGAGCGCCCTCGTCATTTCCGACTCTCCCCTAAGCCACAAGCAGGCCCCTCGGGAAGCTTACCCCGGCCTCCCGACGGCCTGGGGACTCGCGCAGCCCGCCCGGAGCATCGCCACGTGGAATCCAGCTGACCCGCTCAAGTCTCCGGGCCCAGGGTCACCTGCTCAGCCCCCCACCCCCTGCCCTGCCTGCTGTCCACGTCTTCGCCAGGTACAGCTGCCCCAAGCTGCCTGCCCCTCCACCCGGGTTACTTAAGGGCTGTGCCCTCTGCTGCAGGCACCCACGTCCCCGCCCCGTGCACGGCCGGCTCGTCCCCATAATCTAGGGACCAAGTCTAGTGCCGTTGCCCTAAAGAGCCCCCCCGTCTCCCCCGAGACACCCCCGGGCTAATGAATCGATTCAAGCACTAATCAGCACTCAGCACGACTTTACCAATGTGAGCGTCGTTCGCAGGGTGCGGTGCCCCGTCCTGCAGGGGGTCGGCCCTGGTGACGGAGGCCGGGCCGCCTAGGGTGGGGTTGGCTCCTGACGCACGGCCCGTCCAGATCTGGAGGCTGACGGGTGAGAGGTAGGGCTTTGGCTTTGCTGCCTTTGCTTCACGGAAACGTGAGGCCCCGAGCGGCTGAGCAGCCAGGAGGGGGAAGAGCCGAGGCGGGGGTTCGGTCTGATTGTCCAGCGGCCCCTCTACCGCCGCACGGCCTCCGTCCAGAGCGCGGCCGCTCGGCGCCTTCTCCGTCCCTCCCCGCAGCTCCTCGCAGCATTAAAATTCCAGTTTCCTCTAAGTGCGTCCTTGCAAAGGCCATTAAAAGGTCATCTAGCATCTGATCTTCTTTCTTAACTTTGGAGCTAAGAGAGTCCTCTGCTGCTCCCTCAGCTGTAAGACGGAGATAACACCCACCGCGAGGCCTTGCAGACATGCAGAGGGCCTGACGCCCGGGGACCCCGGGGAGCGTCGGGCTCCCTGCCCGAGGCCGCTGGCTCCTCCCGCAGACGTCCACAGAGCCAGGCTCCGTGCTCGGGTGCAGGCCCCACAAAGCTGCGCTGCCTCGGGGGTCTGATCTTCGGAGACTCCAATTCTCATGGGGCAGAGAGCACGTCCCCCGACTCGTCCACACCCGGGAGAAAGGCCAGGGGCTCGGGCCTTGGATGCAACAGGCTTGGGTCCAATTTTTGGTCCCCCGTGCCCAGCCGTCCGATGCCGGGGGACTTAACCTCTCAGAGGCGACGCCTCGACTCCACATCGTGGGCGGGGATCTAACAGGTTGGCCTGTGCATGAAACACGAGGCAGGTGCTCGGTGAGCAGGAGGGACGATGTGCTCGCTGACTCTCCTGAGCACTGAGGCTCCTCCATGCGCTTTACCTGCACAAGCTGTCACCGTGGCCCTGCGACGCCGGTTGGCCCGCGGCCCTCATTACAGGAGGGGCAGGAAGGCCCGGGGCTCCCGGTCGGCGGTCGGGGGCTGCAGTGAGCGGCTGAGGAGCCCGCGAGCCCCGGCCAGCCTGTGTCCCCGAGGGCGGCGGGAGGAGCACCCAGAGCACACAGCCCAGCTCCCGCAGCGGGGTGCCGGCCGGCTGCTGGGGACGAGGATGGGGTGTGGGGCTCCTGGGCGCTCCCGGCTCCCGCCTCCCCATGCCGCATCCACAGGGCCCAGAAGGGCTGCCCCCCACGTCCGGCAGGACCGCGATGTAATGTTGGAGAGTTGCCCAGGGACGCATGAGAGCCAACCGGGCAAAATGCTAAAGGGCCAGAAAACATAACATTTAAAAACAGCCTCTGACGGTGCAAAAAGCAAGGAAGGGCTTGTGCCAAAACAACTCCTCTTGCAGCCACACGGAGCTGTGATGGGGCGGGTGGCCGAGCCGCTGTCCCTGCTGGGCTGTGAGCGGTGAGGCTGCAGCCGCCCGGGCGGGGTGACCGGGACCAAAGGACGTCACAGCAACTGGAGGCGCGTCCTTGGGCCCCCAGCCCCATGTCGCCGTTCCCAGCCTGTGGGGGGAGGACGGGCTCTGGGGGACAGTGGGCGGAGCCTCGGAAGCTGGGTCCCCACAGTGGAGGACGGCACCCGGAGCCCGACGCCGTGTGCAGCCCAGCCCGGGGTCGCCATGCGGATCCTGGAGGCTGTCATCCGAGGAAGGTTGAGTTACAGCAGCGGCCGACTGCCGGGACGTGTGGACGCCAGACGCGGACCGGCCCAGGGTCAAACCCCAAGGCTTCCCAGCTGGGCCACCGTGGGCAGGTCCTCCGGCTTCTCTGGGCCTCCTGGGAACCCGGCGAGAGGCTCTGCTGTGGGGCCGACGGGGCGGGAAGGGTCAGCCGTCGGCTGGACGCAGCGTCAGGTGCCACGGAGGAGCTCAACCAACGTCCTGACAGCACTGGCCCGGGGGTGTGAGACCTGGGCGGGCACACGTGTCCCCTGAAACGAGCCTCATGAACATCGTCCTGCCCCCAAGCAGCATCCTGACGCGCAGGGAGAGAGACAAAGGCCAGATGGATCCCTGGATCAGGGGCACCGAGCGCCAGGCTCACGGCGAGGCCCAGATTGTGTGCGGGGCCTTAGACCACACGCTCAGGACCCAGGGTGTGCTCTGCACGCGGCCCCGCCTGGCGGGGAGTCTGGTGTGGGTGCAGGTGGGACGGGGAGGGGCCCCTCGGAGCCCAGAACATCCTAGATTCATGACCCGTGTCCGTGGAGCCACAGCACAAGTGCGTGTTAAGGACGTGCACAAAATGTGACGGAAACCAGGGACGGCTGCACCGGGTCTGGACCCGAGAGGCTGAGGATGCCCCGGGAGTGATGGGGAGTCGGGGGGTGCGCGGTGCCCGGGGAGCAGCAGAGGCCAGGAGGCTCGGACAGCCGTTTGTTAGCCCAGGGCCTGGCCACTGGCCGCTGTGAGTGACGGGGAAGAGAGGCTGACGTGGGTCGGACGATGCGCCTCAGTTCCCGAGGATCACCCCAACCCTCGCGACAGCAGAAGGTGGCGACCCCCCGTTTCCAGACGAGGAAACCAGGGCTCAGACGTGTTAAGAAGCTCAGTCGAGGGCACCGGTGGCCGCGTGTAGAGACCTGACTTGGCTCCCGTTGGTGGACGGCTCGCCGTGCCCGGCCCTCCACCCGTGGACGGGCCTTCGTGGACGCCCGCCGCCGCACCCTCCGGCCTACGAAGGCCTCCGTCTAGTTTGCACTGATTTCCATGAGTTTGTCCTTAAAGCATTTGCACAATGTGCAATCCCGGCTGCGAAGAGGTCGGGAATGAGCAGACCGACCCCTTCGGGGCTCTGGCGCGGAAGCACCACCCGCCGTCTGCGCGGCCTCGTGTGGGCCGAGGACGTCCTCCCGGCAATGGCCCGGCCCCTCTCCAGCTCATCCGCAGCCAGAGCCCTGGTCGCACACGGGGCACGAAGGTGACCTCAGAAATCAGGAGACTCAGAGACTGATTCCCAGCCGCCCTCCTGAGTCCGGAGCCGCCGAACCGATGGTCCTGCGCCTGGTCTCCAAGCGCCTCCAGCACAGGCCATAAAAGGCTTCGGTAGGAGACACCGTCGGGCGCAACCCGAGGGGCTTAGGGGCCCCTTATCGCCACCAGAAAACTCCCCGGGGCCCCTGAGGTTCAGCCACAGCCACATTTCGAATCCGAGCTGCTGCTGTGTCCTTGGCTCTGCAGCTCCCCTCCCAGCACTGGGGCCCACCCAGGTGCTGTAAGGGTGCGGGCTTCCCTCCCTTGGGTCCCTCGTCCACACCTCCCAGCCCAGACTATCCCCAGGTCCTTCCTTGTCACCTGCACCATGGGGCTCGTCTCCCCACCCTGCCCCGTGACCCTGCCCCTGGCCCCTCGAGAGACGCTGAGCTCAGCAAAGGCGACGACTTCATCTCAGCCCTTTCGAGGTCCCCGCCCCTCCAAAGCACCTGGAACACAGAGGCGTCAGCAAGGGCTGGCGGAGCAAGGGAGCCACGGCACAGCCACAGCCCCTGCCGTCGGGTCAGTCCGCGGGTCCAGCCCTTCCTCCTGGAGCCAGGCTCCGTGCTCAGGTGCAGGCCCCACAAAGCTGCACTGCCTCGGGGGTCTGATCTTCGGAGACTCCAATTCTCATGGGGCAGAGAGCACGTCCCCCGACTCGTCCACACCCGGGAGAAAGGCCAGGGGCTCGGGCCTTGGATGCAACAGGCCTGGGTCCAATTTTTGGTCCCCCGCGCCCAGCCGTCCGATGCCGGGGGACTTAACCTCTCAGAGGTGACGCCTCGACTCCACATCGTGGGCGGGGATCTAACAGGTTGGCCTGTGCGTGAAACACGAGGCAGGTGCTCGGTGAGCAGGAGGGACGATGTGCTCGCTGACTCTCCTGAGCACTGAGGCTCCTCCATGCGCTTTACCTGCACAAGCTGTCACCGCGCAGGCCCGGGCAGTGGTCTCAGGGCTACAGCTTTGCTTCGCACCCGGGCGCGGCGTCCGGAAGTCTTGGCGTCCTATGATTGCTTACGCTCCGTTCCCTCGCAGGCCGCTCCTGCTCATCAGCCCAGGACCTGGAGGCTCCCAGGGACGCCGCCGCAACCCCGGGAGGGCTCGCCGAGGCCACCTGCACACTCACCTGCCGGCGTCTGCCAGCTGCGCCGTCTGGGCCCTGCTGACAGGTGCCAACAGCTCCCGCCAAGGGCACAGGAGGGAGACCGGAGGGAGACAGCGGGGGCCGCGCAGCGCCGGTGTTCTTGGCACCTGCCAGGCCGACTTCGTTTCCACACTTTGCACCTGCAGATGCTGAGCAGGTTTCTCGGCTCATCAGAATAACAGGATCGGGTTTACTAGTCTGCAGCCTCCAATCCGTCTTTACGGCTGCTCTCAGCCCCGGGGTCACTGCCCGGGGGCCATCTGGTGACCACTTTGAAAGGTCCTTTGACACATGTCTCCTCCTTGAACCTGCTTCCTTCCCGGCGCTGAGCAAAGAAGCCGGCGCTCATCGGGAAAGGTCAGATGCCCGCGCGGTGTTTGTTCACGAGGGTGATATTTCACCAAAGAGCAGATGCTTCCTACGTGATAAATAAGAGCAGCCGCTCCCCACAGGTCTCGGGGGAGGGAGGGTTCTCCGCTCCGTTGGCAGCGGGGGCTCCTGCAAAGACTGGCGGGGAGGAGGGCAGAGTCACCAGGACGCAGGCTCCGTGCGGAGTGGGCGCCGCACCCCAGGCCCACGTAGGCCGCGGCCTCTCATCGTGAACACTCGCTCCGCGCCCGGCACCTGCTGGGATCTTCCACCCCTCTTCTCCCCATCCCCACCCGCGCCTTAAGGAAACAGGCCCCGGCCGTCCACGGGGCTCGTGCAAGGTCGCTCCGCTCGGCGTGATGCAGGTCAGGCGCGTCGGGCTGCAGGGTCCAAGTCTCTAACCTGGCAGACAAGTGCGTGGAGCCTCGTGACTCCGGGTCCAGGTGGGAGCGTGGCCTGGAGCCAGGCAGGTACAGGTACAGCCGGGAGTCAGCGGTCACCTGCAGGCCGAGCAGAGCGGCTCCGGCGCAGCAAGGGGGACGGCACCTGCCTCGCCAGCCCCGGACTTGGGTTGGGACGTCAGTGCCTCCACGTTCCCCCCGTGTGGTCCCCATGCATGCGCTGGGTCCCACTCGTGCTCCTCTGTGAGCCGGGCCGGATAATGACCGACCGCAGGACCATCACAAGCTTGCAGTCGGGGTATCTACACAGGGCGGGGCGCAGGCGCCAGCGAGTGGGGCAGCGGGTCACGGTCAGGAGGGAGTAACCAGGGAACCCGGGGTGAACTCACGCGGCAGCGGCTTCCGAGACTAAGAATTGTCTCAAGTCGTTGCCCCAGGCCGGGCGACATCATGGAAGGAAAGGCCTTCACTGAGCACCCTTGGGTGCTCGAGCAAACACCCGGGGCCAGAGGTGATCCCTCGCTTCCTTCCTCCCTTACACCAGGAGAAGCCAACCCACCCGTGACCCCGCTTAGGGGGTGGGGGTGCATCTCTGAGTGGGGGGGTATGGGGGGCTGCGGGTAGGGGGGCACACCTCCAGCTAAGGGGGCCAAGGCATGGCTACGGGGGGTGCATCTCCAGGTGGGGGGCCAAGGGGGGGCTGAGGGCAGGGAGGGCGCATCTCCATGAGGTGGCTGAGGTGGTGCATCTCCGGGTGGGGGTGGCAAGGGGCCGCTGAGGGCAGGGAGGGCGCCTCCCTGGGTGGGGGCCAAGGGGGACCTGAGTGGGGGCGCACTCCAGGCAGGGGGCAGAGGGGCCGGATAGGAGAAGCCTTTCCCCACCTCTAGATGGTGCTGTGCACTCGACCCCACCCAGGCTCTCCCACCCCGAGGTCTCCCTGCCCCAGGTCTCCCCACCCCAGTGCACAGGACAGGGGAGGGTGTGGGCCTGTCTCTGCCCTGGGAGGGGCGGGGGCGGGGAGGGAGCAGGGGTGGGGGCAGGGCTGGGAACTGGGAAGGGCAGGAGTCGGGGCAGGGAGCCTGGGCAGGGGCAGGGGGAGCAGGGGCAGGGGCGGGGTTGCGACCTGGAAAGGGCAGGGGAAGGGCAGGGCTGGGGAGGGCTCGCAGGGGAGGGCCGGGGTGGGGGCGGGCAGGGGCAGGGGGCACATGCACACCTCACCGGCTCCGCCCTCAGCCCCCACCTCATCCCTCAGATGAGGCCGTGGAACCAGAGTCACAGAGAGGGAAGGTGCAAGCAGGGCACCAAGAGAAGGCAGGTGCTCTCGGGACTCATCCAGAGCGTGACCAGGACTGGCCGCGACACGTGTGTTCACCACTGTGGGGGGGGTCCCCTGGGTGTGTGCACGACCGTGTGCGCCAGCAGCAAGGCCCGATTCTCCATGACCACCCGCGCCCTCACGTAGAGGTCACTGCACACTTGTGACGGGAACGATGTCTCCGCGGCCGCACCACCCTTGTGCAGTGCACAGCCTGAACATCTGTACACAGTGACTCCGACGGTCCACTGGAAAGTTCTGTGTATCTGGCTCTCTCCCCACAGGACTGTTAGGAGAATCAAATAAGAGATGGAAACGCACTGCGATCCTCGATTTTATTATTATTGTTATTTTACTGCCCTAAAAGAATGTCCCTCCTGGGTCTGAGAATTACCAAGACCACTTCTTTTCCCATTGACTTCGTATCCCCGGGAAAGAGTCATATTTTCAGCCAGTTTTAGCCGCTTTAGGTTCATGAAATGATGGAATGACGGGCCTAGAAGGCACCCTAGGGACCATCATTCCCGCGTCGTGCAGACGGGAAAACCCAAGACACAGGTGCGGGAGGCAGGCCGAGGTCGAGCAGGGGCGCCTGGGCCCTTCACCCCGACCCACGCCCAGGGAGCCGCCCAGGGGCTCGCAGGAGGGGGTCTTGCTGGGGGGGGCGGGGGTGCCGCAGAGGGGCAGGCCCCGAGCGTCCGCCCATCTCCGGGGCTCGCCCTGGGGGACCGTTCGGAGGCTGAAGGGGGGCCGAGCGCCCGCGTCTCCGTCGGCAGCTGAGTCGGCAGCCCCGGGCGGCTGGGCCTTTGCCGGAAGGAAGAAGTGAAGGCGTCGGCCCGGGCACCCCCGGGCAGGGTAGGCGGGCTCGTGCGGACCTCCCACAGGCTGGCAGGGAAAGGCGACGGGCCGGCGGGGCCGCGGGCCTGGAAGCCGAGGGTGGGCGCCTGCTGGCGGCCGGGGACATGCTGAGGCCGCCAGGCGGGGAGCGCGGGTGCCCCTGGGCAGGAGGGTGCCGTCGTCCCCGCCGAGGCCCTCGCAGCGGCCTGGGTGCCGCGCCACTGCCTCTGGGGACCGGCTGTGTCAGACACGTCACCCGGAGGCGCCCCAGGCCTCCCACTAGCCGAGCCTGCCCTGTCCCCCTGCACACGCCGGCCCCTCCGGGCGGGGACCCCGGGTCCAAGCAGCCCCCCGCGCGCGTCCCACCGGGGCTGAGGATCCAGCAGCACAGGACAGCCTGCGCAGGGGACTTCGTTTAAAGACAAAAGATGAGGACGGTGGATCTGAGACGCCCGGATGTGTGTCGGGGGGACAACGGGGTGGGGTGTACATGAAGCGGGAGCGCGTCGGAGAACCGGAGCCGGGGGAGCAAAGCGTGTGTGCTCCCGGCCGCAGAAAACAACAGCAGCCGAGGCGGTAGCAGTAAGGGTGACGGACGCTCCCTGCCCGGCGGACGGCGAGGCTGCCCTCTCCGACCCCCAGCTTCTTGCAGGTTTATTTAATAATCCAACACATGTATTGAGCACCTGCTGGATGTCGGCGACACATCGGGCGAGGCCTTGGGGGTGCAAGAACCGAGCCGTGGTGGCAGCCGTCCCCCAGGGGTCAGGTGCGGGGCAGCCTGCAGGCCGGGCCCATCATGGGTGAGCCACATGCCCTTGAGCCCACAGGAGGCCCCTCACTTCTGCAAAGGGAGAAACAGTGTCCACTTCATGGACGACGATGTGGCTCTTGAGGGACGGGTGGGAGGGTTGGGGCGCGGGGAGGGAGCTGGAGGGGCAGGGGACACGTAAACCCCAATGGGAAGGTCCGTGGAGCATGGGGGTGGCAGGGCTGGGGTGAGCATCAGGAGTGCCTGGTCAGGGCCTGGGGGCCGGGGGCCGGGGGTCGGGGTGTGAGCAGAACAGGGCTCTGCTGGGAAAGCACCTGGACGGGGAAGAAGGCGGGAAAAGTACAGTCGAAAAGACAAGGCTTCAGGTGCACGTGACTGAGAAGCTAGTGCTGCTGCGGCAGCCACTCAGGGAAGTGGGACAAGAATCCAGTTCATGGGGGCCCCGGGGGGCTCAGCGGTGGAGCATCTGCCTTCGGCTCAGGTTGTGACCCGGGGGTCCTGGGATCGAGTCCTCCCTCCTCGGGCTCCCTGCATGGAGCCTGCTTCTCCCTCTGCCTGGGTCTCTGCCTCTCTCTGTGTCTCTCATGAATAAGTAGATAAAATCCTTAAAAAAAAAAAAATCCAGTTGGTGTCAAGGCAGAGCTAGCTGAGCCCTGCCCGCCTCCCTCACCTAGAGCCAGCAGGCCCGACGCCGAGTAGGATTCCATTACAGTCCTTGTCAGCTTCCCACGAGAGACACACGCGTCCTTGGAAGAAGACGTGGACGTAGATAACAGAGCACCAGACAGGTGGGGTAGCCTCCAAAACAGGGACCTGCAGGAGGCAGAAGGAAGACGGTCCTTGGAGGAATCAGAAGAGGCTTCCTGGAGGAGGTGCCATCAGATTTCGCCTTGCGGGATGTGTACGAGTTCAGCCCGCAGACGTGCAAGTGAGGAGCACAGGCCGAGGCACCAAGGGACGGTGGGTCAGGGTAGCTTGGCCGTAATACGGAGTCGGGGCGGGGGGGACTTGGAGCACCGTGGGGACTCGCCATTGCGGGGTTTTAGAGCAGGGGAAAGACCCTGCACTTCAGAGGGTCCAGACGGGCGGGGCGAGGCCCCGGTGGGCCCGGGGAGGGAAAGAGACCACGACTTTGTGAGCCGCTGGCCCGTGTCTCACGGGCTGTCCACCCCAGGGCTCGGCGGCCCTCCTCTGGGACCAGCCCGAGGAGAGCTCCCCCAGCTAATATTTTATGTGGAGCCTCGTGTAAAACCAGGTTGGATTAATTATTGATGCAAACTTAGGCAAGCGAAAGCTTTTGCTCTGGCTTGGCAAGGGTCCCCTCGGCAGAATCAGCTTCCCAGCCTGTGGGCAGCTCAGGCCCCGACGGAGGGGCTTTGAACCCCCGGGGTCAGATCTGTCCCAGAACAGGTGCCACCCGGGGAGCCGGCAGCGGCACGGCAAGCGGAGAAGAGGACCACGCCGGGGCCCGACGGCCTCCTGAAGCCAGGGAGCCTCCTTAGTCATTCCTGCAACAGACGCCCCCCGAGGACCTACTATGCGTGGAGCCACGTGGGGAAGGAGGTGGGGTCCGGGGCTCCTAGGGGCACGGAGAAGCTGGGGTCCCCGTGTTCCATAGGAAGCGTGAAGGTCGGGCCACAGGGCGAAGGGGCCTCCAGGGCGCCTGCACTGTGTCCCGAGCACACGTGAGGCTCTGGGGGGGGAGGGGCGGGGGGCAGCAGGAAGCGTATGGGTCGGGCACACGCACGCCACAGGCACCATGGAGGTGCTGTGCACGTTGGAGGAACAGGCTGCAGGCTCCCAGTCCAACTACCCTCGAGCCCTGCACGCTGCAGCCCCAGGAAGTGAGTCCCAGACAGACCCGGGTGAGGGGACAGATGGGGGGGGGGGACAAATGGGAGGGAACGTACCCCTGCAGCATTAGAGGACCGATGACCTTGGCCACATCCCCCCCAGAAATGGACATAATGCAACATGGCCTCTGCCATTAGGGGCCTCACAGGACTGACGTGTGAAAGGTCAGGGGCCGCCGGCGCCCAGCGGTCTCAGATGAAGGAGTCACGGCAGGTGTTTGGGGTCAAGGCAAAGAGCTTCCCACCCAGGGGGTCAGCGTTGTGTTCTGGCTCTAGTCCCCTCCTCCCCGAGCGCCAGGTGATTGCACCCCGCCGCCGTTTACAGAAGGGGGCAGGGCTCGGGAACAGCATTTATGGGGCCGCCACTCTCGTTCATTCACTCGTTCACCCAGCAGACGCTGTGATTATGAGAGTGGACAACACGGAGCTGGGCCCTGGCCCCTTGACCTTCACAGTCGGTGGAGAGGTGAGTGCGAGTGAAGTAGCCCCACGAGGAGTATGAAGCCCCCCCACCCCCGGTGCTGAGTGTGCCTGAAAGAGAAATGCAAGAAAGTGTAGGAAATGTAAGAAAATGGTAGAGGGAAGCCTTCCTACCCGGGGCCTTCGCCAGGGGTGGCTCCTGCCTGCAAAGCCTTCCCAGCTCTGACGGGGCCGGGCCGTCCCTGGCTCCTGGACCTCAGCACAGACGGCATCGTCTCAAAAGAACCTTTGCTGAACCCCCCAGGAGGCGCCCTCTGCGGTCACCCCTTCCACGTTCCCCACAAAGCGCCCGTCCGCGTCTGCTCTTTCCGTTCTCTGTGTATTCCCTCGCTGGCCCACGGCCTGTTTCCACCTGGGGGCTACCCGGCGGGGTGACCACTGGTGCCACCTGCACGTGCCCGGCCTCTGGGACAGCCGTGACGGGAACCTCGGGACTCAAACAATGAGGGTCCCACGGCCAGGGAGTCGTCGAGCTGAGCGTCCACCACGGCTGAGCCCGGGGCCTTCCCACCCAGATGCCCCCCGAGACCATGACATGGGGAGGTGGGGACTAGCTCTGAAAGGCTGGCGATCTCTGGAACCACGGGGGTTGTCGAGGCTCTACGTGTCGGGTGACGGGGTAAGAACAGAACCTCCTAACTCTGGGAAACGAACTAGGGGGGGTGGAAGGGGAGGAGGGCGGGGGGTGGGGGTGACTGGGTGACGGGCACTGAGGGGGGCACTTGACGGGATGAGCACTGGGTGTTATGCTCTATGTTGGCAAGTTGAACACCAATAAAAAATAAATTTATTAAAAAAAAAAAAAAAAAAAGAACAGAACCTCCCCCTGGAGCTGCCATAGGAGGCGCTGCTGTCGGTCGCCGTGGTGACGGGGGAGGGGGCGGGGTCCGGGCAGCGTTTGGAGCCTTAAAAGCTCCTCTCAACAACCAGCGACCCCAGCTGACTCCCAACATCACCCGGGAAACTGGTTCTATTGAAGGCCTCAGGGAGCCTCTCCTCCTCGTTAGACTGGGAGACGATCCCTGAGCGCAGCGCCGGGGGCCTGCCCCGTACTTCCCGCGTGCTCACAACTTTAAAAGGAAAAAAAGCAAAGCGTGCTCTGATGACAGGAACCCAGTGTTAGAGAACACAGTGACGTGGGCTCAAGTTCTGACTTGACTCTTTTCAACTTGCTGGGCCCTGAGGGGGCTGCGAATTCCCCAAGCCTCACCTTCTTCGTCTGGACAATGAGAACAAGAAAATCTGTTTTGCGGGGTTGTCGGAAGGTGGGAACCATAGTGCGTAGCCTCGTACAGCGTGCAGCCGGGCGCCGGGCATGCGGTAGGTTCTCCGCAAACACCACCCCCTCGCCCCTCGCTCCGCTCCAATGGGCGGGGGGTCGGTGAAGTCCTAGGGGTCCCCCTAAAGACCTTCCTCCCGAACCCATCCCTCAGTTTCCGAACGACTCTGGGCTGCAAACCCACTCTTTTTGAGCCTTGGTTTTTCATCCCCCAGAGCTAGAGTAGCCGATTTTTTCTGACTTAATTATACCCTCGGAGAAAGTGCCTCGTGGTGCATGTGCTAAATTAAAACATTAATTAAAATAAAACATGAGCTCAGCAACAATTAAAGCGGGAGAAGAAATATAAAATAAAATAAAATAATTCCCACGCGCATCTGCAGCACGCCCCAGGCTCAGCCCCAAAGCCCGTTGGAGGCGAGCACGGCTCGAGGACTGACGCCCGCGTCACATGGGACATCCGGGGAGCCACACACCTCCAAGGGGGCAGGCTCCCTGCAGCTCTCGGGGTGGAAGGTCTGACATGGTAGCAGGATTCACCCTTTGCCCGTTTACGCTTTGGAACAAGGGCATCTGGTTGAGCGCAGGCAGGTGATGAGATGCCGAGAAGGGCCGCCCTCCCTTACACGCCGCTCCACGCCGGCCCCTGCGCCACGGCGTGGGGACGCGGCTCGGCCGCAGGGAGCTTGCAGGCCGCTGGTCCAGCAGAGCCACGCCGGTGGGACTCGGAGGCCAGCAGCCCCCGGGGCTGGGTCCCCCTGGCAGACCCCTCACCGCCCTCTCTTCCTCCGCACCTCCCCCTGGGGCGCCTCCTGGGCCACGAGCGTCGCTCAGCCAGCAACGGCCTCCCCGAGGATCAGAGCGCTGCCCGGCCCGCCGGCCCTGGGAAGGTCGTGCGTGGCCCTGCCCAGCCCGCCGCCCCCCGTCTTCCTTCCCGCTGACCACTGGGCCCTGGACACAGGCCCTTCAGCGTGGATCCTCGTGCCTCTATGAAGACACCACAGAATGGGGACCTTCCAGAACCCAAGGGGGCCTGGCCCGCGCCTTCATCTCACACTCACAGGGCCCGGGAACCCCAGAGGAGGACCAGCGGGGGGGCCGCCGTGACACACGGGATGGAGCAGAGCCAGGCTGACACCCCAGGCCTTGACTCGCGGGCCGTGCTCCTTCCGTTCCTGCCTCCAAGACGCCGCCACCCCCTTACTTGTCACCTTGGTCCTTCAGGTTCCACTCTGGCTGCGGGACCTAAGGGTGTGAGCGGCCAGTCTCACGGGGGCAGCAGGTAGCGGGCATCCCGGGCGCATCTCAATGGGACGTGTGGTGAACCACCTCCTACAGGGAGCCTCCCTGATTGCCCGGCCCACCCCCTGCTGCCCCCCGTGAGGTCTTCCACACGACTCAGCAGCTCCTGGAGGAGAAGGGCCCACCGGCCCCTTACACACCCGGGCTCACCCACCCTGCTGCTCCCCAGAGAACAGATTCGTCCTGGATCAGTGAGAAAAGGGACTTGGGAGCAACAACGGGGTTGCCTCTTCTGTTCAGCAGTTGTCTGACCTAGAAAGCTCCAGAAGGAAGCAGCCAACCCGGCCTCAACCAGGCCTCCTGCTGAGCCTCTGCCCCCCCCCCCACGTGGCCGCCTTCTCCTGCTGCCCCCGGGCGGACTGTGTTCAGGGCTCTCTTGGAAGGGACGGAAGGACGAAGGCCGCCGATGGATACGCGCCCCCCGCGTCAGTCCCAGAAGTCCCTCCTCTCCTGTGTGGATACCGGCCAGGGGTCCCCATGGAGCCGCACCCCGGATAATCATAGGGGCTGCTGTGGGATCCACGCTGGCAGCGAGGGTTCTGGAATCCTGTCATCTGGGGAATGCCCCCCCTGCCCCCCGCTTTGGTGCTTCTTTTTTTTTAAGATTTTATTTATTTATTCATGAGAGCCCTCCCCTGAGCACACCCCTCGCCCGGACGATGCCCTCACCGCGTCCCTGTTGCAGGGCTGCGGGCCTCGCCGGGGGCCGACTCCGGGGTTGGGCCATTTTAGGAGACGCAGAGCACAGCAAGGAGCTGGCGCTGCCCAGAGTGGGTGCCCGGAGTGGGTGCCCGGAGTGGGTGCCCGGAGTGGGTGCCTGCACGCAGCTGCGACGGTCCCCACGTCCCGGCACAACAGCCGCACCTGGTCCGCGAGCACACTCGGTGCCCTCGCGGCTGTGACGTGCAAACCGCGTGTGCGCTGAACCACAAGCTTCTGGGTTTACCCGTCAGGACGTCCCCGGGCCCCCGCAGGCTGCTGCCCCCAGACGGTGTTTAAGGGGATTCACCCAACAAGCGAACGGACGGCTGAGTGAGCAGCGGGATGAGGAGCGCTCAGCGGTGTGGGACCGAGGGCCGGGCTCGCCGAGCTTCCGCTGGCGCGTGCTCCGCAGGGCCACCCAGACAGCCGGGGACACGGTGTGAAACATCGGCTCAGGGCCCGACGCCGTGGGTCCAAGAAGGGAGGGCCCCAGCTACTGCTCCCCAGGGGACACCTCAAGGCCCGGGGCCCCGCACGCACCTTGCCGCTGTGCCCCAGGGGACGAAGGCTCCAGAAGGCAGCGTCGGGACGAGAGCCGTTCGCTGACCTCCCCGCGCAGCGACCAGCCGCCCCCCCCCCCCCCGCCAGCCAGCTCCTGTGCACGGGAGCCGAACCGGCCAAGGGCGTTCTCAGCACGCGACACACGCTAGCACCCCCGGGGTCACCACCGTGCTCCCACCTGCACTGGGTCCCCAGCCCCCGCAGCAGGCCGGGGCAGCCCCTCCCTCCCTCCCCCGAGGCCGCTCAGTCAGTTAAGTGTCCGGCTCTTGCTTTTGGCTCAGGTCATGATCTCAGGGTCCTGAGGTCGAGCCCCACGAGGGCTCCGGGATCCGCGGGGTGTCCCCTGCAGGGCTCTCTCTCCATCTCCTCCCCCCACTCACACTCTGTTACAAATAAATAAATAATTCTTAAAAAAAACAAAGAGAGAGAAGAAAGAAAAAACAGCTCAAGTGAGCAGATAGGCCCGCTGCCCTGCGAGACTGGGAACCGGAGCAACAGCCCCCAGTGTGCTGAGCGCCCTTGGGTCCAGCGCCGCCCCCCGGGACCCTCGGGGGTGCCCATCTCATAGGATGAGCGTCACAACGGGTGCCGAGCGCTTGGCCTCATGCTCACACCTTCTCGATGATTCCTTTCGAATCAGATGGTTATCATGACTCTTATTGAGGTGAGACACGGAGATTCTGGGAGGTTAAGAAGTCCGCCCACGCACATGGGTGCAGGCCAAGGACTCGGGCCGGGGTCTTGGCCGCCAGGCTGCCCTGCACGGATCAGCGTGGGTGAGATGAGCATAGCCCCGAGGGGACAGTGTCCCCAGTGTTGCACGACGTCAGCTCCATCTCTGCTGGCATCCGGGGGTCAGGGTGACAGATGACCTTCGGGGCCTCAGGCTCCCCATCTGTGAAATCAGCAGCTGAGCTCAGGGGTTATTACCCAAAGCTGTGCAGCACGGAAACATCCCCGTCCCAGGTGTCCCGGTGTGGGTCCAGGGTTCACAGGGACGATCCCCCCATCGTCGTACTGACCCGACCCGCCAGCCCCGCTTGGGGAGACGCGACACACTACATGGGATATGAGGCTCGGCAGGCCCCGGGGGAGGACGTCAGCGCCGGGAGAAGCCCCTGGTGCTGTGGTTTTCCGCCTGTGAGATGGGGATGATGCTCGCAACCTCACAGCGCACTCGTAGGGCCCAAAGCCAACCGGCTGCAGCCGAGCGAGTGCCAGGACCCAGCCGCCCGCCCCGCCCTGCCCCGCTGCTCAGGCCTCGCGTGCCGCTGGGCGCACTCAGCCACCGGGCTCCGTGCACACGCTCCTGCCCCAGGGCTCCTGCACTTGCTCCCTTCTCTTCCTGGCACTTCTTCCTCCACGTACCAATTTGTTCAGTCCCGCGTCTCCTTCCGACCCTTGCTCACGCGTCACCTTCCCTTAGAGCCTTAACCGATCTCTTAAAATTTGCAGATCTCTCTCTCTCCGCCCGCCCACAGCCCGCCAAGCTCTCCCTAAGCCATCGGCCCCGCTGCATTCTCTCTATGACCCCTTCTCGGCACCCGACACGAGTGCCTCACCTGTCTCGTGCGGCTTCGCGAGGTCGGCAACGTCTCCCGTGCCACCCCCGGTCCCGGGGACGCTGGGCCGCGCACCGCAGGGGCTCGCTGGAGGCGGGCCGGCTACACAAAGAACGGACAGCGTCCAAGGAATACATACCCTGCCCCCTGCTTCTCCTCCCTAAGTCCTGCTGTTAGTTGAGCACGTACTACGGGCCAGGCCCCGCGCTGAGCCTTCCACTGACAACATGCAGATGTGAGGTCGTTGCCGGCACCCGGAGCTTCCAACGACGTGCTCTCCTGGGAGCCTGAGGTGCACCCTCTCTACCTGTCATTCTCTGCATCCCTGCTTCTCCCCGGACCCGTCTCTCGGATGTGCTCAAGGAACCAGTGAATCTTTTAATTAAAACAGTCTGCTGTGATGAATCTGTTATTACAGAGCCTTACCTATGTAAAACATTAATAATACAAATTTCATTTGTTTATGTCAGTGCCAAGCATTAATTTTTAATAGCCAAATGTATGAGTTATGAAAGGCATTAATGCAAACCAAATCACCAGCCGAGGATGAAAAGGAAATCTATTTTTTTAGGGTAAGCAGTGGCGGTGAAATATTATCGTGGCGTCCAAGCAAGAAGAAGAAGAAAATATCTCTCCACTCGTCCGTGGCAAGTAGATAAATAAATAAAAAAAGACCCGGGTGAAAAAAAAAAAAGAACTTCATCTTAACATCAGTTCCAAACTGGAGCAGAGAGGAGTCCCTTTGGTCCTGCTGGACCTCGGGTGACAGCGTCAAAGCAGGAAGTTCACACAAAATTGTCCTAATGAGCCCATCCCGCTCACGTTAGCACTCCAGGGTAAAATCCTAGTGAGGATGTGTTACGTTGGTACAGTGTGGTAGGGCGACGAGGCGCTCTCCCCCGTTAGCCCCCCGCCGGGCCCTTCTACGCCGCCAGGGAGGAGAACGTGTGCCCACTTTACAGAGGAGCCCGCCGAGGCACGCAAAGTCCCAGTGACGAGGCTGGGGTCGCAGCGAGGGTGAGTGAGCAAATGAGGCAGGTGTGCAAGAAAAGGCAAAATGAAGAGGAAGGAGAGAGAAGACTGGCAGGCAGGCCAACGGGCGGCACGGCAAGGGGGGAGGTTGAGGCAGAAGCCTCTCCCGCGGCCACACCTCGCTTCTCCCTGGGCACCAGGGAGCTCACACCCGAGGACTTCCTCATCCTCCCCGGGCACCTGCCTCCCTGCTTCAGCAGCACGTCCCTAGCAATGCTGACCCGTCTACACTTCCAGCTCCCACCAGGGCCCCCCAGAGCCTCCCCCTCTGCCCCGTCACCCCCAGAGATGCCAACAGCGCCCCACTGATGCCGCCCCCGGGTGCCCGAACCTCCCGTGTCTGCCCCCTTATCTCCGCTCACACCTTGTGAGTGGTCCCCGCAGGAGACGCTCTTCGACTGGACCACCCAGAATTCCTCGAGGACGGTTTCCCTGTCCTGCCGGCACCTGACCGCCACATGAGTCCTCCCGCCACCGTCCCGGGTGACATTGGATCACGGAGAGGGAAGCCGATCAGAAACATGCCAGCTCTCACTCCGCGGGAGCTTCGCACCTCACTGAAGGGCCTCTCAGCCAGTTACTTCTAAACCAAGACTTGAACCTCCAGCCTCTGTCCAGGCCCCGTCACGCTCTTAGGTGACTGGCTCAGTGGTTGAGCGCCTGCCTTGAGCTCAGGGTGTGACCCCGGGGTCCTGGGTTCGAGTCCCGCCTCGGGCTCCCTGCATGGAGCTGCTTCTCCCTCGGCCTGGGTCTCTGCCTCTCTCTCTGTGTCTCTCGTGAATCAATAAATCTTTTTAAAAAAATCTTTATTTGTAGATGAGGGAATTAAGCTCAGAAGCCATGACGAACTTGCTTTTCTGAGCAAGTTATTTATCATCATCATCATCATCATCATCATCGAAGTGTGTCCCGTATGGAGAGCTGGCTCTGGAGCAACATGGCAAGCACCGTGAACCACCGCACTGCATCCTCTCAACGACCTTATGGGACACTTACGCATTCCCATTTCCCAGACGAGGCGGTCAGGGCTGGGCTCAAGGGAGAATGCGTCCACTTGAGCTCAGGTTTGCTGATTCCCAGGCACAGGCCCCTTTCCGCGCTGCCACAGAATCCTACAGGCCACGACCGCTGTGTTGTCACTGCCTCACGCACGGCCTGTGCCGTGAAATAATAAGACTTAGTTCACCCTCCGCCACCTTCTGAGGCGGCCACACGTTGGGCCACGGCTCCCCGTAATGGGACGGAAGACCGCATCCGCCACCGCCTGCCCCATCCACTCGCGGCGTCTCTTCCCTGACGCCCACAGATATTTTTAATCTCACTGAAGACTGAGGTCAAAGATAAAATCCTAAGATGATCAAGATCATTATCCTGGGACAAGAACTAACCCTGTGGCTCTTCGAACCTAACAGACTTTTTAATTTCAATTTTAAAAGCCATGTGCTCTTATAATAGCGAATGTTACAGAAGGGAATCGGGTAAAAAAAATGAATTCAACCTCCTTCTCATCTGGCTCAAACCCATTTCTCAGAGGGAACCACTATGCATAATTTATGTCTTGACCCTCAGCAGAAATTTGAATATATTTTGTACAAATGGGATTAGGTCAGACAAACTGTTCCACAGCTTCATTTATGTCCTCTAACAGTAACTCTTAGACATCCCTCTGCAGCAGGACGTATATTTCATTCATTAATTCCTCAAATATTTATGGGCCTCCGCTGTGCCAAGCACTCGGCAAGCTGGTGAGCGTGCACGAGTGAGTGGGCTGGTCCTCACTGTCACCATCACCGTCACCATCAACGTCACCGTCACCATCATCATCACCATCACCATCAATGTCACCATCATCACCATCACCGTGACAGTCACTGTCACTGTCACCATTACCATCACCGTCACCATCATCGTCACCATCACCATCAACGTCATCGTCACCATCACCATTACTGTCACCGTCACTGTCACCGTCACTGTCACTGTCAACGTCACCATCATCATCACCATCAAAGTCACCATCAACATCACCATCAACGTCACCATCACTGTCAACGTCACCGTTACCATCACTGTCACCATCACCATCAACGTCACCGTCACCATCACTATCACCATCACCATCACCGTCACTGTCACTGTCACCGTCACCGTCACCATCACCATCACCATCACCGTCACCATCACCATCAATGTCACTGTCACCGTCACCATCACCGTCGCCATCACTGTCACCGTCACCGTCACCGTCGCCATCACTGTCACCATCACCATCACCTCCATCCGAGCAGCTGACCAGTGCGGAGCGCTTCACATTGGCCTTCCGTCATTATTAGGACAACCTGTGACACGGGAACTGTCAACGTCTCCACTTTCCAAATAGAAAACAAGGTATAAGAAGTTAAGGAATCCACACGACGTCACCCTGTTAATTCCTGGGGGATCCAGGACTCGAACCCAGATTTCGGATTCTTAAGCAAATGCACAATGTCTCGTGGATCTTGTCTTCCCAGAGCTCAGCACCGGGACGTAGGGTGGAGGGAACACACGCTGCGCATGCGTGCAAGTGCTACCGGAGAAGACCAACAGGGTGCGCGCTGCTATTTGGTACCTTATGCCGTAGGTCAGCTGTGGCCATTTCTCCACTGGTGGACGCTGAGTCACGACCACAGACAACACAGAGTGAACATCCTGGCCGACCCGCGCCAGGCGACCCCATCGGGAGGATAAACTGCTCGAAACAGAACACAGAGGCAAACGGCATGAGCCCTGTTTGTTGTGACGGATATTCCCACCTGCCCTCCAAACGGTGACGTGGGCTGGACCTCCCAGGCCTCCACTCTCTGGCCAGGATTAGCTGTCAGCAACCTTGAAGTCTTCAGTGAAAAATAGAATTTCGTTTCTGTTATTTTCATCTCTTTGCTTGAGCATGCTTAACGAAAAGAGAGCGGGACCCGAGAGACCTGGGACGTGGCTCCCGTGCAAAAGTCGCCGTAGCTGGGAGGTCCGCGTTGGGGCCCCGGGGTCAGCAATGCTGGGGCCGCCGGCTGGGCTGCCCTCGGAAGGTTCTGGCACAAGGCCGCCCGGAGTCAGTCACCCCACACGGGTCACTTCCAAAGCGTCAGGATGGGACACCTCGATGGGGCTGTCGGGCCCCCCCCGCCGCTCTGAGCCGAGGCTGGGTCCCTGTCCGCGAGTCATGGGGGAAGCCTGTCCCACCCGCGTTCCTCAGTGTCCGACGGGGACCAGGCCGCGGACACGGAGGGGAGAGTGGACCCCCCCACCCCCAGACACTGCGGCCCGCGCTCCGGACTCTCAGGTGGCCGCGGGAACTTCGCATCTGACAGGAGGTTGGACTTTTCAAGACAAGCACGTCTGAATCCTGACCGTCAAAGGAGGACGGCTACGCCGACAGGGTCCGCGGGTGGAGTCCGCGCGTGGCCAGGAGGCCTCCCCGGGGGGCAGGCAGCTGCGGGCACAGCAGGCGCACGTCAGGGGGCACATCTGGGGCATCTTGTGTCCGTGCACCTGCTCAAGGCTCTTCCTTATTAGTAAATAATGAGAGGATCGACTCCGCCGGGCCTGTCTCGTCTCTAATTCTGAGATTTCATGATTTATTCATTCGCTCACCACGCACTGCACAAGTCCTTCCTCACCAGGAGCCGCGCCGGCCCGAGGGCAGGGTGGGGGGAGGGAGGAGCGGCCCCTCTCCCAGCAGTGACCTTGCATCCCTGGGAAGGCCCCTGGGGTTGGGAGATCCCACGCCGCGGAGGGACAGGGTCGCCAAGAGGGGTAAACTGAGTCTCAGATGATGGGAAGGAGCCCACTGGCCAAGGAGGGGACAGAGAACGCGGCAGGCCCCAGGGTTGGTTGTCCTTGGAGGAACTGCAGGAGGTGCAGGGGGCTGGAGCAGGGGTGAGCAGGTGCGCGGAGGGGGGGTAGGTGGGGAGGAGGCGGGCAGGCCCAGCCGGCGTCGGGGCAGGTGCGGGGCAGGAGGGGTCATGGTCAGCTGTGCCGCAAGGATGACTCCGGATCCAGCCTGCGAGGGCGTCGGGGATCCCAGGCGCTGGGAAGAGAGGAGAGCGAGGAGAGCGGAGGCGCCTTCTCACAGCCCGGGTGTGCCACCCGAGGAGGCGAAGCCAGCACAGCACCGCGTCTGCCTTTCCTCCTGTCCCCGCAGCCCAAGCAAGAACCATTTCCTGCCCTTTGCGGAGGGGCTGCCCCCAGAACGGGGACCTGTCGAGACAGCCAGCCTGAAACAGGGGAGACGGAGGCTGCGGTGGGCAGAGAGGCCCTTGGCTTCCGCGCCTGTGGATTCCATCCCGGTAACTGCCCCCCCCCACCAGCGTAACCCACAGTGGTGCTGCGGGGCCCCTACCTCCAACACAGGCCTGGATTCGAGGGGCAGCAGCCCTGGAATCTTCCATGAGCAGGGCGCACGAGTCGTGTGAGCCAACCCTACGCACGTGCAAAGCTGGCCAGAGGAGGGGACGGGCACCACCCTGCTGCCAACCCTCTTGTGGCAAACCCGTGTCACGGGTCACAGCACCCTCCATGTGGGAGGGACAGACGGTGCCGTCCTCATGCTTGCTGGGACACAGAGAAAGAGAAATCGGGGGACGGCGGGGTGGGGTCCTGCCTTCGGGTTTAAGTTTAACCTCACGAAGAGCCCACAGGATGGTGGGAATGCCCGTGCTTCTGTGGCATCGTCGTCCTCGGCCCCCACCTCAGTCTGGGCCACACGGCCCCCCTCCTTTGTGTCTGGAGAGCCCCCCGCGCAGCCACCTTCCTCTCTGGGCCCGGACATGACATTTGCACTTTCTCTTCTCCCTTGGTCTAGAAGAATCAAGGTCCCTCTGAAGGTGCGAGGGAAGCACCCTTCCCTGCCGGTCCCTTAGCTTCTGGTGGCCCCGGGCATTCCGGTGCCTTCCTCAGCTATGGCTTCCCTGTTCCCATCTGTCTCTGCCTCACGTGGCTTCTGCCTCCGTGCGCGGGTCTGTCTGTGACCTCTCCTCTTACAGGGCCGCTGGCCGCTGGACCTGGGGCCCACCCTCATCCAGCATAACCTCATCGAGACAACTAATTACACGCACAAAGCCCTCACTGCTGAGTAAGGCCACCCTCCGAGGGTCTAGGTGCACACGAAGCTGAGCGCACGTCCCTCAACACGGTGCACCAGGCGAGATCCTCTGCAGAAGTGCATTAACACAAAACCAGACCATTTGCACCACGAAAATTAAGCTCTTGCTAGAATTCCTCCAGGACCTAATAATGCTAAAATAGACTCTTTCTCCTGCCTGGTGCTGAATGATCTCGCCGCAGATTGTTTTGTTAGCTTCGCTGCAAGAAGCAGAGGCTCGGGAACCGGCCAGGTAGTGGGACCGAGAATCTGAGCCGCTGCACACACGTGGCCAAGCAAACAGCCACGCCAGTGGGGCTCCCATCTCAGGACCCTAGAGCCCGGGCCCCCTGATTCCAGATCGGGGTTGGTTCCCTGTCCCCACACTGCCTCAGGAATCAGGTGTGTGTCTCCCTGTGGCCGAACGGCGGGTTCCCAGGGGGCTGGAGCGATGACCCCCAGGGGAGGAGACAGGCCGGACGGGCTTCCTCGGCCCTGTGGTGCTCACATCCTGGGGCTGAGCTCTGGCCCTGGCGGGGAGACGCCAGACGAGGTTACTCTGGGTCCAGACTGTTGTACGTCCTGTCAAGGGGCCCGGCGTGAGCCGCTCACACCCATGCTTTGGCTTGGAAAGGGGAGGACGGTCTCATGCGGCATTTATAAGGCCTTTTCTAGCAAGAGGCAGATGGAGTTTGATCCTTGCCTCTGCTCACTGGCAGCAGAAGGGAAGCTGAGTGGTTTCCAGGACCCGAGGACGCCAGATGCTTTTTTTTTTTTAAACCAACTCATGTGAGCCTCGATTGCATCCAGGTCAATGCAACTAATGGCAGCCCCAGGGCTCCACTCAGCTCGTATCGGGTGAGAGCCCATATCGTCCCCAAATGACGACACAGAGAGAGAGAGAGGAGAGAAGGAAAGCTGGGGGCAGGATAGAACCGGATAAACTTGGATGTCGAAGTGCCAAGGTGGCTCCCGTCTGCCGTGACCACACAGCACGTGAGCGCCCGCAGCTCGGCCGGGAGAGGCACGGACGGCCGCACGGGGCCTGCAGCCTGTAGGCCCACGGGACCCCGCGCCCGACCCTGCACCCCCCTGCTGCAGCACCTCCACTGCCGTCGGCCTCCGCTTCCTTCCCCGGCCGTGCGGGCTGGACGAGCTGCGCTGCTGGGAATGGGCTTGGGCACCCACCTTGCTCCAGGGAGCATCGCGGCACCTCTGACGGGACGGAGACGCAGCACTTGGCACCTTGCTTAGCACCTAACAGGTCCTCCGCCGACGTCGACCTTCCTTCGGAAAGAAACCTGCAGCGATTCAGTCTGATCCAACGTGGAGAGGATGCAGCAGCTAAACGGAATTAGGAAAACAGATATTTTTACAGAAAAGTAGTCTTAGTAAGTAGATCACCTATTCTTCCAATAAAAAAAAAAGAAAACACGAAAACTGGGTAACAATATGAAAAAGCGTTATGATGTAAGTAAAAAGGCAGTGAAATAAAATTGAATGAATTTGTAAAAGGGGGGGAAAGGGCTGTAACCCACACTGCATTTGCGTGAGGCTTTGCGGGCCGTGCCCACCTACCAAGAGGGGACGTTTCACCTCCCCTCCCCGTCGCCCTGCACAACTTCTGCTGTAAGGAAGGGGCACGTGTTTGGGGAAGTTATTTGGGAAGACGTGGGCTAAACGTGGAAACTCTCCTGAGTGAGACAAAAGGGAGACCTCTCCTGTGAATCCAGAGGAGAATGGTCACGCGTGAGAAATCCGCCAGGAAAGGAAGAGGGAGGGGAAATAGGCAGGAGGCCACCCGCGGCAGAGACACCTGGGCCCTGCCCACCAGCCCTGCACCTTGGGTTACCGGCTCGTGTGCAAGCGCCCGTGCGGCTTGCGGGGGCACCGAGGGAGGCGGCTGGAATCCGCGCTCAGACAGACGTGAAGAAAAGTGAAAAGAACACGTCCAGACACAGGATCGCGGAGCGGAGCCGGTCCTGGAAGCGGGAGGCACAGCAACTCTCGGAAGTTACGAGAAGACATCGCACGCTTCCCGGGCACGGGGTCGGAGAATGCGGGTGTGCAACCTCAACCCTACGTTTTTTTTTGCATGAACAGAGATATAAAGACCCTGGTTCCAAGGTCGTACGTGTGGCAAGTCTGAACAATACGGAAAAGCATGAGGAGGAAAACCCGTTGTTAATATTTTGGTGTCTGCCCCTGGAGTGTTCCTCCCAAGGGGACACGTGCACACTCGCGCACACACGAGTCACCTACGTCAGACTTTCCGCCCTCCGCTTGTCCGACTCAGCCTCGCGGCGTGAGCATTTGGGGTCACACTGAATTTCTTCTCCTATTTCATTTTTGATGCCTGCGTAGTATTTCATGTCTTGGCAGTGTACGATTTAACCCACGTCCTCATTTGGGAATTCAGGATCCTAAATACTCTCCCAGTGCGTGTTTTCATACATAAATCCCCGCACAAACAGACGTGGTTATGACTCGAAGATCCGTCTCTAGAAATAGAACCGTTGGATCCAAGAAATGTGTATACGTTCAAAGCTTTTGTCACATTTGGCAAAATTGCCTTCCACAGATATTGTACATATTTTATGAACCACCAGCCGTGCGCGAGGACGCCCGTTTCCTCCGCGTGCTCACTTAGCATCGGGAGCAGTAGTTCTCCTCCATCTCTGCCAATTCGAGTGAAAATGGCACATCGGTCTTGCTTTAATTTCTGTTTCTTTGATCACCAGTGAGATTGTTTTCTCTTGCTCGCCAAGCTCCAAACCTTTGTATTTCACCTTGTATTGAAGTCCAGACATGTGGCCTTTGCCTCCTCTATTACAGCTTCATTGTTTTCCTTAATATGCTTAAGCTTCAACCATTTGTCTGCCATCTATGCTGTAAATGTTTCTTTGGCTTATATTTAGCTTTTGGATTTGTTTATGAAGTTTTTGAAGCATAGTAGTTTTTTTTTAGTTTAGTTAAATCTACCAATATTTTCCTTTAGTATGTGTCTTTTTTTATTTGTTTTTAATACTTAGAAAGGTTTTCCCCATTCTGCAATCAGATAAACATTTGTTCATTATTTTTTTTAACCGAAATACACTTCTCATTAAGAAAAAAAAAAGAAAAGAAAATCTGGGCAGCCCAGGTGGCTCAGCAGTTTAGGGCCTGCCTTTGGCCCAGGGCGCGATCCTGGAGTCCTGGGATCGAGTCCTGCATTGGGCTCCCTGCATGGAGCCTGCTTCTCCCTCTGCCTGTGTCTCTGCCTCTCTCTGTGTGTCTCTCATGAATAATAAAATAATAAATAAATAAATAAATAAATAAATAAATAAATAAATAAATAATTTTTTAAAAATAAAAATTAAATTAAAAAAAATGTTCTTGTCTCCGGTCTACCTGGAGTTGAGGGATGTAAAACCATGCATTTAATGAATAGTCAATCATCTCAATATCATTTATCGACTGATCCATCATTTTCCACTACTATGACATGTCACCTCTGTTGTGAGTGGTATTCCACGAGCCTTGTGTAGCTGAGCTCTGCCCGTTGACTTTATTTGACTCGGTATAAAATCTCGAATAGTGAGTTTTTCTCTCAAGATTTGATCAAAATTGCTGTGTCATCTTTTCCTATTTAGCTTGCTTTCCCTGTTTTTCTATCCTCTGAAAAGCTTTACACAGAAGAGGAGTCGTTTGTGTTATGAAGGTTTGGAAGAATTTGCCTTAACCACTTAAGAGTCTACCATCTGGGGAGGTAATTCTTTGAGATTTTTCCCCCACGAGCTCTCTCATATTTGTTGTTATATTGTATCGTGTTCACTCAACTCGTTTCATTTTTTTTTCTAGAAAATCACTCAGTTTCAAGGAGTTTTACACAGTATGTTGGCTTAATTTCCTCTTTATCAGAGTTTTGATTCCCTTTCTTCTATTCAGTGTTGAATGCTTATGTTTTATCCCCTTTAATTGATACAATGGTCAAAGATGGCTTTATATTCATCTTTTTTTTGCTGATTAAATCTTAACCTGATTCACCAATTCAACTACGCTTCTCTTTTCTAATTTATTAATTTCTGGTCCTAAATGTATTCTGTTCTGTTTAAATAATTCATCGACATGGCAGGCTCTTTTTAACGGCCAAACAGAAGTGCCAGACTTCAGAACAGGATCAATGGCAATCCATGTCCCAGGGATGTGAGCTGCATCCTCAGGATGGCCAGGGCTGCCGGGTGAGGCTTGAGACAGGACTCTTGCCGGCTGGTTCCTCATGAATTCAGTGAGCGTTCCTTACCCCACCGTGCTGATGTGCCCAGTGAAGCCCATTCACAGAGTCAGGGTGAAGGAGAAACACCTGCGTGTCCTTGAAAAACCACAAACTACCTTGAGAGATCTCAGGTCCCCGCAGACACAGGGGAGATGATAGGGGTACAGCCGTGTGATGAATTGACGGAGAGTTTAAGCAAAGACCTGAGCAATGGGAGACAAGGTCACAGCCCTCACGTCTCCAGAGGGCTGTCAGGGCCTGGAGGGAGGAGTGGTTGTGGCAAAGGCTCCAAGTTGAGCCGGGAGGAGCTCACTGGGAGTCAAGGTTGATCCGTGCTCACCGCAACAGGGAAGAACATGTCCCATGGGAGCCGCGAGGAGTCTCAGCAAGGGGGTGCCCGGAACGGCTGACTGCCAGCCTCGAGCCTCTCTTAGGCAGTGTGGGAGCGCTCCGGGACGCCGGCTCCTCGATTGGATGCTGACAGGGAGTGGGCTTCCTCGACAGCCGGGCGTCCCAGTAAATCCTAAGGAAAAGAGAGGGAAGAACCAGGCAAGGCAGACACTAGCACAGGAGGGGAAGAGCCATCACTGATGTTGGCGGGAAGAAGGGACCTGTCAGCGGGTGGTGATTTGCACCATGGCCTTGCTGCTGCCTGTGTCCAGCCGTGATTATAAAGGACTCTTGCTGTTTGTCCCATTTTGCAGTCACCGAGCGACCTTGGCCGACTCTGGGGTCCTGTGAAGCCCAGCTGCGAGCGGGAATCAGGAGCTGCTCTGGTCCTTCATGGCCACACAAGAAAATCAGTTCCAGAGTTTACCTTCCAAGGGCTCTGAATCCAAGTGTTCAATCCTGACCACGCTGTCTTTCCCTTAACTTGACCTTCGTCTAGTGCTCTCCCCCTTGGTGAGTGGAACCACCGCCCACATAGGGACCCAGGTGCGATATCTGGGTATCATCCTAGCCTCTCCACTCCCCCTTGCCTCCTTGCATTTAATTTCATCACAAATCCCATTGATTCTGCCTCAAAATGAAACTCAAGCTCCTAGAAGTTTTGTTGCTCATGTCGGATCTTGACTGCCCAAGTCAGCATCCAGGGAGGAGGCCACGTGGATGGCTGCTGTCCCTTTCCCCTATAGGGCCTGGGATGGGTTTGGACTTTGGAGAGAAGCCAAAGGGGGTGTGCCGGTGGCAGGTTGTACAGGGCTTAGGGCACAGTCCCTGTGTGGTGGTGGGACCCTGGTCTCACTGTGTGTGGCACAGAATCAATACTCTTTCCCCAACTCCACCAAAGGCTGCCATGCACTTCAGCCAACCTCTTGGTGCGAGGCTGCCAGCAGATAAGGGCAGGTGTGTGCAAGGAAGCTGAAACTTCAAGAAAAACATAGAAGATAGAAACCGAGACCTCTGTGGGGAGGATGGGAGGGAAACCAGAACAGACAATAAGAACAGGATTTTCATGAGCATTTAAAAGCCAGGGGAGAAAAATAATAAAATAAAATAAAATAAAATAAAATAAAATAAAATAAAATAAAATAAAATAAAATAAAATATAAAATAATAAAATAAAATAATAAAATAAAATAATAAAACAAAATAATAAAATAAAATAATAAAATAAAATAATAAAATAAAGTTAAAAAATAAAATAATAAAATAAAATAAAATAAAATAATAAAATAAAGTTAAAAAATAAAATAATAAAATAAAATAAAATAATAAAATAAAGTTAAAAAATAATAAAATAAAATAATAAAATAAATAAAAGCCAGGGGAGACTCAATCCAGAGGTTTTAGGTCAGCAAAACATAAATACAAATACTCATATGATTCCATTGGTAGCCCTAGGCTTGAAAAAGATGAGACATTTGGGTCTCACAAAGTCTGTGCCTGGATGACTTTATAGGGCCCCGGACTAGGGCTTCTCAAACTTTCAGGGGAAAAGGGTCCGTTGGTGTCGGTGTTGACTCCTAACCCAACATGGCCTTTGTGGGGACTGCAGTGTGTGAGTGGGACACGGTTTGTTCCCCCTGCAACCCACCAGCACCTTCCAACCACACCCAGAGTGGTCTGTGCCCTGTTCAACGAGCCCTCCGGTCACATGCTTGGATGACTCAGCAATGCCAAATTGCCACTTTTAAACACTTACGCCCATTTTCTGGACTTTCTGCTCCTCCCCCCAGGAGGTGGAGCCAGCAGGTGGGGTAGGGCAGGGCGGATGCTCTCTTCCCAGCAGTTCACACACCAGCACCAATCTGGGGACCACAGTTTGTCTGACGCTGTCCTTGACCATCAAAGTCAACATAATCATTTAAAGGTCACCTGGTAATAAATAAATAAATAAATAAATAAATAAATAAATAAATAAGTCACCTGGTCTCACTCCCTCTTCTCGAGCGGGTGCCATTCTGCTAAGCCAGAGTTGACTGAAGGCTTCAGACTCATAGAGGCCAAGATGGAATGAGGACCTGGGGCAAGTCAGCAAGAGCGTGACAACCAGGTTGCCTCTCCCATCACAGATGGTGTGTATGAGTTTCTTGCCGTTGCTGTGACGAATAAGCACAAGCTCGGCGGCTTAAAATGTCACAAATTGGTTTTCTTACAGGTCTATGGGTCAGAAGTTCCGAAATGAGTCTCAGGGGGGGAAACCAAGGTGCCACAGAGCTGGTTTCTTCCGGAAGCTCCAGGGAAGAACTCATCCCAGCTTCTAGAGGTTGTGGCATCCCGGGCTTCTGGCCATGGCACCCCTAGACCTGCCTCGACATCATGCCGCTGTCTCCAGCCCTTGGCCTGCTGGCCTTCCTCTTGCAAGGACCCTCTGGATTACTGCTAGGGGCGAGGGGCCCCAGATAATGTCCCCAACTCCAAATCCTTATCATGAGCACATCTGTAAACTCCCTTTTACCAGATAAGCTAAGATTCCCAGGTCCCGGTGATTAGGACGCGGGCTAATCTTTGGGCTGCCCACTATCCGCCGCCCACAGTGCAGAAAGCATTTGCTTTTTTTAATGTGTTTTCCCACATCAAACCTGCTTCCAAGAAAAGAGGACTGGTATCAGCCCCTCCCGGGCTTGTGTTCAAACTCCAGCTCAGACATTTCTTTATTATAGGACCTGTAGTATGTCCTTTTCGTCTTTCCTGAGCCTCAATTAGTCCATCTGTTAAGTGGGGTCAACCATGCACCTCACAGGGTTGCTGTGAAGATAAATACAAGCATGTACTCCACAGGCAGAGCACCCAGTAGGTGCTCAGCGGATGTCACTTTGCTTCAGGGGGCAGGTAGGACCGCATCTCCCCTATCGGTGACTCGGGGCTCCTTTCTCACTAATGATCCTCAGGGGACCCGTGTTACTGTGACTCCACATGCATCCCTCTCTTGTTTGTCTTTTATCTCCACGAAACCTCCCCCCTGCGCCGTCCTCCCAGCCAATGTCCACGGCAGCAAAGGCATTTCTGCAGCCCGGACCAAAGGGAGCAGAGCCAGCAGGCAGCACCCAGGAGGCCGGTCCCAGGAAGACGCACAGCCAGACCTGCCGCCTCCCTGTCCGCTTTGAGGCCAGACATGAAAGGCCTTTTTAGAAGAGATGCAGGGAATTGTCATTAGAGCCTTTCTTCTCTTGATAATGGTCCTGCCAGAACCAGAAGAAGAAAAAAAATGTTGATGTGCTATTTATTATAATATGTGGGCTGCAGGGGATATACAATCACGGAAATCATTCTTTAACCCAAACTGCTACTGTAATTGTGCCAGTTTTAATACTGTGTACAATCTAAAATTTTTCTATTGGTGGTCTCAAAGAAAAATTATAGAATTTCAGCATTTTAGGGGAACCTGATGCCATTGAATACATCCTCAAAAAAATCCGATATATAGCAATTCTGGCTCTACATGCATATCTCTAGTGAGAGAAAGCTCATTGCCTACTTCCTTTTTTTTTTTTAAGATTTTGTTTATTTATTCATGAGAAACGCAGAGAGAGAGGCAGAGACCCAGGCAGGAGAAGCCGGCTCCATGCAGGAAGCCCGATGCAGGACTCGATCCCGGGACCCTGGGGGCACGCCCTGAGCCAAAAGCAGATGATCCACCACTGAGCCCCCCCAGGCGCCCCTCATTGCCTTCTTTCTCCAAAGTTCATCCTTTTTTCTTTAGGGCTTTGAGGGTGAAAACTAATCACCTCCCTGCCCTCCTGTTTTGAATCAGGTATGAAGGAGGCAGTCAAGTCAGCTGGGGATAATCTATCAGCCTCAGCTCCTAAAGGGGAACAGGGTGGGCAGACTGGACGCGGGCCCAGAATGGGCTTTCTAGGCCTCCCCTCCGGTCCAGAGTCAGCATATGGTGACAGGTGGATCTGCGGGTCAGCCTCCCCCCGGCCCCTGGGGGGGCCCTGGCTGCCGCGCACCCCACTTGGGCTCAGAGGATACAGGACGCTGCACCTGCTTCATGGAAGAGAGTAGCACGTGGCCCCTTGCTGCACCCCATTCACGGGACCCACAGTGCACGCTCTCCCCTCTCCCCTCTCCCCTCTCAGGACCAGGTAAATCACTCGCCCACGGCTCGAAGCCGACCACAGCCTAAAGCCCGCTGGACACTTTGCCTTGCAAACGCCCGAGGGCCCCGTTCTGTGGGCGAGGGGGGCGTGCTTCCACCCATGGGATCGCTTCGTCGGTCCGTTTGGCTGCTTTCTCCACGGAGCCAAGCCTGCTTCCCGTTCAGGCCCATCCGGCCCCCCAGGGCTCTGCTGCTCCGCAGGGCACGGCGCCCGGGACCGAGCCCACCGCCATGGGCTCCTCGTCCAGCAAAGCTCCCTTCAAACCGAGACGCCGCTACTGACGCGTCCTGGGCACATGGCTCGACTTCTCTGTGTCTCTGCATCCTCACCTGTGAAATGCAGGTGACGATGGTCCCTCCCTCCAGGGGATTTCCGTCTGTCGCTGGGACCACACTGGCACCGGCATAGGTGCCGCTGGCGCCTGCAGTAGCGTGCAGGTACAGGACACCAGGCAGCCCAGCGCGTGAAGCCCACTCTGCGGAACGCGAGAGGAAGCCCCGGACCCGAAGGGCACCCTTTTGCAGACACTGGGGTGAGGGAGGCTTTTGCTCCTGGGTCTGGGCCTGGCCGAGTGGCTCCGTTGACCTCGGCTGGCACGTCGTGCAGCTTGGTGCTGGCCGGCAGCCAATGGTCTAGAAAGGCCTGGACTCGGGCAACACGGTAACTTCTCCACCAGCTTCTCATCGGCAGCAGGACCGTCCGCAGAGTGTCCAGGGGGCACAGAGGAACGGAAGTGTGGGCAGGCCACCATGCGCACGTGCTCTTTTTAAGACTCGGTGTCACATTTGCTAAGAAGTCACACGGCTGAGGCCAAGGTCATGAGGCAGGACCTGCAGCTCCCCACGGGGAAGGAGAGGGGAGGAGCCGAGCCCTTTAAGACAGTCAGTGTGCACAGGGGGGAAGGGATGAGCCGGAGGCGGGCTGGATGAGCCCAAGATAGGGGAAGAGCTCTCCCCTCCCGCCTGGACCCAGAGGCACCGCAGTCACCACGACGGGCACCCTCTTTGGGCGTCCACACGGGTCAGACATTCAGCACCATCGTCGCATTTCAAGGCAGAAATTCCCATCTTACAGACGGGAAGTTGAGGCGCAAGGCGTGGAAGAGCCAGGACCGTGTCTCCGGGTGTCGGACACAAAGCCCCGCTATTTCTGACCACCTCCCTTTCGCGGCCGTTAGGAGCAGAGAGGGCCTCAAAGGCCTGGACCCAGAAGTCCGCCTCCATCCCATCTTTTGCAGAGAGCGACCCCCTTGCTATGAAGCCCCACTTTGCTCCGGGGCCTGCTTCCCTCGACACCACCGGGACCCTCCCCGCACTCGCCGCCTGCACTCCCGAATCCCTATTTGAGCTTAATTAGGTTTGCGCTAAGTTCATGAGTTTCCATAAACTTAATGGGCTCTAAAGAGAAAATAGAGATCCTTCTCGCCAGGTGTTTATTTCCTTCCCACGCTCCCCTCACTGCGCTCCGAGGCTCATTTCCAAGTTCCATCTGGTTAATGGGCGCAGGTGAGGCTGGGCAAGGCGCTGCTCGCCCTCCCCGCCGCGCCCCCGCCTCGGCTCCCGCGCGGCATGTCCAGATGTCCCCGCTCCCCCCGCAGGAGGACGGGGCTGAGGGGAGGAAGGGACGAGCCAGCCGCTGCCCCGGGCCCAGCCCTCGCATCCGGCCCCAGGCATACCTGGGAAGGGCCAGAAATGCTTCTTGGTTCCCCCATCGCCCCCTGCCCCCCCCACCCCGTGCTAGGCGCTGCACCTCGGTGTCTCGTCTCACTGAGCCGACCAGAAGGTGGATCCTACCTCCTCCGATCGCGGCGTATTTCGAGGGAAGGATCGGACCCGCGGGGGCACCCGCACCCCCCCCCCCCCCCCCCCCGTGTATAAGTCATCGCTCACACGGAAGTTCAGACCTTCTGTGCCAGCCAAGCCCGGGCTGTCCCCACCGCCCCGCCCGCAGCTTCCGTCTCTGCGGACAGGGGAGCATAACGGTAGGATCTTTACAGCAACAAAGCTGCCCCCACCCTCCGAGGCAAAGGCGACAGAGCCCCCCCAGGGAGCGGCGTCTGGCGGGTGGGGTGACCAGGGTCTCCGTTCCCTCTCCCCGTTAGCGAGGCCCCCGGCGCCCAGGCCCAGGACATGGTCCCGAGTCTGAGATGGATGCGCCGTGCCCTTCCCCCAGGTCCCCGTCGCACGGAGAGACGGAGGCTGATGCCCCGGGGCTCCGAGGGCCTGGAGGACGGGGCGTCGTCTGAGTGGGGTGAGGGGTGGGGGGTGTCCCCGAGCTTCCGGCCAGCGGGCCGCCTGCCCCCTGCCGCCTGCCTTTGTAAAGAACATTTTAAAACACACGGTGGCTGCTGGTCTGTCTGCGTGATCCGCGGTGGCTTTCCTGCTGCAGCAGCCGGGCTCGGGGGTCACAGGGGACGTGTCCCGCCCGCAGGCCGCAGGCCCTGAGAGACACGGCCACCTGCCCCGGGTCGTGCAGCTCCCGAGCAGAGGCGGGGGGCGGACGGGGCCTGGCAAACCGTGAAGAGACACCGGCAAGGGGGCCGCGCAGCCCTGGCCCACACCCCCCGTGGCGACCCCGCCGGCCCCACGCGGGGCCCTCGGTCCACCGCTGCAGCCAGCCGACGGGACGCCGGCGCCTCTCCGCCAGCCAGAGCCCTCGCTCTGGCCCCCAGACCAGCATCAAATGACTAATTTAAAACCTAATGCGTCCACCACGTCCACCCCGGCTGCCCCTTCCGCGGCTTATCGCATCCTATTCAAATCCAAAATAAATTATTTCAGCTCTGCAGCCTTTGGATAAAGAAAAAAAATGAAATTAAAAAATAAAAAAAAAAAAAAGAAGGGAAAGCTTTGAAGGGCCAGGCTGCCTGCCTCGCCGCCTGCGGTTCCAGGCCTTTCCTCCAAGCCGGCCCTGCTGACCCCCGGGGGCCGCCGGGCACGCCGCCCCTGTCAGCCCGGGCCTCCTGCTGGCCGGGCCCGTCCACCTCGGGGGGGCACAAGCCGGTGTCTCCGGGCCGCGGTGGCATCCCTGAGAGCAGGAGGGGGCGGCCGGCCCCAGCAGCTGCTTATCCTTCAGCTTCGCACACTGACCGGCTGCACGAGCGCGGAGCCCGGCCTGTGTGCCCCTCCCGTGGGGCCTCCGAGGCCCGGCCTGGCCTCCCTGCCCCCCCCCCGAGAGCCTGGGGCCCTGGACGGCAGGACGCAGGGTGACAGTGTGGCCGGAGCGACCCGGCCCTCCCAGTGGGGGCCCCAGGGGCCACTCCCCCAGCCCAGCGCCCTCATCACCCTGTGCAACGAGGAGGGGGGGGCGAGCAGGCGGCACGAGGGCCCCGAGGCTCCCCCCATGCTGGCCCGGCCCCCCGATGCCGCTGATGGAGCCTGGAGACCAGGGAGGCGGGTGGCCCTGACTGCAGCCTGGGGCGCCACCTCGTCCTCCGTGAGCTGCCGCAGGTGATCCCCCACCCCCAGGCTTCTTTGCTGTCACCGCCGCCCTGGAGGGAGCGCCGGGCCTGGGCGAGGGGTCCTTGTCTGCCTCCCTGACCCAGGCGGGTGGCCGGGGACGTGGAAAGCCACAGACAGGCCCCGACAGGGGTCGCAGGTTTGCTGAGCGCCACCGAGCCGCCCCCGCCCCCCACTGGGGGTCTGAGGAAAGTGCTGGAGGGTCTCCCGGGGCCCAGCACATCTTCCCCACCCCGGCTCTGGTCCCAAGCCTCACGGTCCCCACTCCCGAGGGGTGGGCCGGGCTCAGACGTGATGGCCTGGTGCAGGGGATGCCCGAGACCCAGCGGGGGTGTCACCATCGCCCGTCCCCGGGCAGGTGCACGGGTGGGAAGCAGGACCCCACGGAGGGAGGCTGCCATCCAGGGCCCTGTGCTCCGGGCACGGCCCGACTCCCCAGGGAACAGGGACTTGTGCAGGGTCCTGTCCTGATCCCCGTGACCCGGACTCCCCGGGGGGAGATCCACCTCTGCCTTAAGTCTTCGGAGGGTACGCGCCCCCCCGGGCTCTGGCGGTCCCTGCCCACAGCCTCGGGTCCACGGTCCACGCGAGCATTGAATCAGGGGCCGCGCTCGCCGGAGGCCGCCCCACCCCGGGCCTGCGCTCTGGGTGACTGGCTCATGGGCTGACGGTGTCCCCGCTGGGACCCGGAGGGAGACCCCGGCTTACCCCCCACGCCCCTACCAGGCCTTCACCTTGGGCCCCAACAGAGCAGGCCCCTGGGGGCGGCTGCATGAACCTTCCCCGGTGTCTTCCCACGGGCACCTGGGGCGGCCACGGGCACTGGGGAAGGGGCAGCACCAGACTGTCCCCTCCTGCCCCACACGCAGCTGGCCGCGGCCCGGGGGTCCTCGCCTCTGAGCCCTGGCTTCCCCGCAGGCCGCAGGCGCACAGTGTGTCCACGGAGGGTCCCTGCCACACCAGCCACGTGCGGGAGCCCAGGCCCAGGAGCAGCCACCGAGGTTGGTCTCAGGCGTCCTGCTCTAGCGGCTTGGTCGCCCTGTCACGGCCAGAGCTGGCAATTAGGATAAAAAATACACAAACTGGGGCGTCTGGGGCTCAGCGGGCTCGGCGCCTGCCTGCGGCTCAGCTCAGGGTGCCGGGGTCCTGGGATCGAGCCCCAAGTCGGTGCCCTGCTCCGCGGGGAGCCTGCTCCTCCCTCTGCCTCTGCGCCCCCCGCCCCGGCTCCTGCTCCCTCTTGAGCTCTTGCAAGGAAGTAAATAAAATCTTTCCAAAAATAAATAAACAAATAAGTCACTGTACCTCTGAAGAAAATGGAGATGGAGGGAAATGGTGATGTCCTCCGCCCCCTCTGATGGCTGGGGCGTGAGCCTCTAAGGGTCTCCCAAGTGCAAGGAAGGTTACAGCAGCCCCGGGGCGGGGGGGGAGCCGGGCGGGGGGCGTGTAAGGCAGGGACCACCGACCCGAGACGTGTGCTCCCAGCGCAGCCCTGGGGGCAGCTCCCGCCCCACACGGGGAAGCAGCTCCTGTTACCCCTTCCCAGGCGGGCAGGGGCAGGGTGGGGAGGGGGGGCCCTGCCTACAGGGCACCCCGAGGTCCTAGACCCAGGTCCACACCCAGCCCCGCGCACAAATCCCTGCTGCTCTGCACGCACCACGGCCTGGGGGCCCCAGGTCACCGGCTGCCTTCGTGGTGTGCCCTGGGGGCCCCGGGTCCTGCTTCAGGCCTGGTGGAGGCCGTCCGGGTGGAGTGGAGGCTGCAGGGCTCAGGGCGGGGGGGGGGGGGGGGGGGGGGGGGTAGAGGCCTCGAACCCCTGGGGGCGCACACAAGAGGACAGGGCAGGACGGCCTGGGAGGGGCACGACCGGCAGGCAGGGCGTCTGCAGCCTGCACACAGCAGGTGCTCAATAAACGTCAGCGGCTCTCCATGGCCTCGTGCCCAGCACACCCGGGTGAGGACACCAGCCCCAGAGCCTTCCACACGCGCGTGTTGGCCTGCTGCTCACACAGGTCCGGTGAGCATGGGCATCGTGGGTGAGCGTGGGCGCGTGTGCCGCAGGGGTGTGAGGGATTATCTCGCCTGCTCTTGGGGGAAAGAGAGTAGGTATGAAAGCGACCAGAAAGGAAAAACTGAGAGAGACACAAAGAAAGGGGAAAAATATCTGTAAACCCCCAGACTGTCTCTCCCTGTATATGGGTGTGTCTGTGTGTCTCTCTCTGTCTCTCCCTGTCTCTCTCCGTCTCCTGTGTCTCTGTGTCTCTCTCCCTCCCTCTCTCCGTCCCTGTCCCACAGCACACCGTCCCCGGGGGATGCCCGTGCACACCGCCCTACTGCATGCAGACCCGGGCCTGCGTAGACGCTCCTTCACCTCTGCCAATGCTGCTCTCCGCCTCCTGCCCCCGCGCACATCCCCGTGACCCAGAGCGCCTCAGAGCCACGCGCATCAGTCACCATCCGCCCTGCCATCCGCCCTGGCAGCCTCCAAATCCGCATTCCCGATCTGGGGGTAGCTGCCTCTGTACACCCGCGCCCGCAGCGGATCCGTGTGCGAGCACGCGCTGCCCACCGCCCAGGGCATGCTGTGCCAACACGAGCACCCACACGTGTCCAGCGCACTACTGCGTCCCACTGGCCATCTCTTGGGCCACCATGAAGGGGGCTCTGCTTGGGGTGGGGACCACGGGGCAGAGCTCACGGGGACGTATGTGGTAAGAGGGAACCCCTCTTCCTCCCCCAGGAGTCAGAGCACCATCAACACTGATGCTGGGCTCCCCCAGCACCCCCCCGCCCAGGGGATGTGGGGAGACTCATGGTATCTGATTTGTCAACTGAGGGAGCAACCCCAGGCACACTCAGCTCCGCTCAGCCCTCTTCCTGGGGAGCAAGCTGAGCTCCAGGGACAGCTGTCGCCCCTCCCTGTCCCATCCAGCTCTCCTCAAGCCTGAGGCCACAAACAGAGCCCGGGGACCCTCATCCGAGGCCTGAGCCGCCTCAGACACCCCGACAAGGCCCTTGGGGCCCATCGGCCACCTCCCCTGCATCCCTCCCTTCCCGTCTCCCCACCCCCCCCCCCCCAGCGCCCACCTGCAGGGCCCGCCAGCCCTCCCGAGGCCCCGCCCCGCCCGCAGGCCCTGCCCTGCCCCCATCCCACGTCCCCTGGACAAGCCCCTGCTCCTCCAACGTTCTCTTCCTGCACCCCCGGAGCTCCTGCCAGTCCCCCCCACCCCCCGCCGCCCCCGCCAGCACAGCAAAACCAGGTCGTGCCACGAAGCCATCCTGCCCAGCCCGCCAGATTTGTCACTCAGCTCGGGGACATAACTACCAGGACCATCTTCCCAGCTAATGGGAAGGAAATCTGGTGGGCTCCACCGCTGCCGATATGCATTTAAATGGCCGCATCTAGGAGGAGGCTGGGACACTGGGGGAAATCTCGCCGTAATAACTGTGTGAGGCGAAGCAAAGCAACAGGGAGCTGAACCCTCGCCTGGGGAGAGAGAAGACTCGCCTGCGACTCGTGCGCGCCGGACCTGATTGGAGGCTCCGCACTTCTGATATGATGGCGCGAGTGTCGCGGCTCCTCCTGTCTGAACCTCGCCCGCCCCACGCCGTGAACTGTTTCCCACCGCGTGCGATGCGATGCTCGGGTCGGGGGCGCGCAGGCAGAGGTTATGTGCTTAATGATCTCTCTAGGTATCTCGGAGCCCCGAGGTGCAGGCGGGGCCCTCATTTGAAGGCAGAGCAGATACGGTTCAAAGCTAGGCTCAGCCACGTACACACTAGGGGACCTTGGGCAGATGTCTTCACTTGGGAATGTCCACCTCCTGGTCCATAAAGTAGAGACAATGGTGCATTACCTCCCAGAGTTGGGTCAAGGATTCAATAAGTCATATAAAAGCACTTGGCAAATAATAGGCACTTAACACTTACCATTAATAGCCTGGTCTGAACCTTGCCTCCAATACTTCCTATGGAGCGACCTTGAGGAGGTTGTGTGACCTCCCAGGTCATCAGCTGCCTCACTTGGAAGCTGGGAGTGTGTGCAGGGCACTCAGAGCTTACACAAGCTCGATGCATGGCGGTTACCAGCAGCGGCAGCTCCGCCACGGTGTACCGAGCACCTACTACGTGGTGCCATCATGATGATATTTCATTTTCTTGGCTGTTATGAACTCGGTTTCAACCGTAAGTCCACCTCCACCCCTGAGGCATGGGGTGGCCTCAGGGTCAATGGCCCCTGTTCTTGGATGGGACTTGGGGCACACAGTGTATACGGACCATGGTGAGGACCGTGACGCTGTGCAGGGAAAGTGCTCGGGAAGAGGGAACAGCAGGTGCAAAGGCCACGAGGAAGGAAGAGGAGAGCCTCTCTTTGCCCCTGGAGCAACAGGAAATGAGATTGGGGGCATGCAAGAGGCCAGATCATGAACGGACTTGGAGGCCATCATTAGAATTATGGGGTTTGTCCTGTTTTTTGGTAGGAAGCCAAGGGCAGGATTCAAGGGGAGAAACCACACTTGACTTGCTCAAGCCCTACGATTTCCCATCTCAGTTAATTTCCTCATTCGCCACGTCTCTCGGGCCCCAGAACTTAGAGCCATCCCTGACTCCTCTCCTCTCCCCTGAGGAAGGCAATTGCATCGCCTCATCCCTGCCACCCAAGCCAAAGCCACGTACCGCCTGGGTGGTGACAGCACAGTCTCACTTCCACCCTCACTCTTCAATCCATCAGCAAAGTTCCTCCGCGTCCCAAGCACGGCCACACACGCACATCTGCACTGCTAGCGAGGAGGAGCCACCCTCCGTGCATGACAGGCAGACTTCTTCCAAAGAAAGAAACCAAAAGCAAATCCGAGAATAAGCATTTGGGAGACAAGACATCCAGGCCAAGATGGTGGTAACAGTGTGAGGTCTCTGCAGAGATCCTGAGCTGCCGGGGCCTCCACGGAGGATAGACCGAGGATCTGAGCCAAATGTATCCTGATCTGAGGGGGCTGGGAAAGTCCAACCACCTCCGTGTGTGAATACACCTGATAGATTACAGAGAAGGGAATGTGACCAACCGGCGAGAGGTGGCTCTACACGCACGGATGATCTTTTCTTTTCCTCATTTTTTCTCAGGCTTCAAAATTGTGAACGGTGACTATGTTCCATAATCATACAAATATATTAGAAGTAAAAGTCATCAGGTAAGTTTCTGCGTTTCTCCTGGTGTAGACTGAATGCCAGAGATAGTAGGACGTGCTCGTCCCTGTTCTAGACAGCAGATGCCTAACGACAGGCTTGAAGCTGCACGGTGACACGTCGCGGAGTGGGGCTGATGCCATGCTGACACCTGCGGACCTTTGACGGGCTCCAGGCCATAGGCGTACGTCCCCCCCCCAGGCCTGTGCTGCCAGGGTTTGAGACCGGAGCACGGGATAGATGGTCAACCCCAGTACGTTGCATTTCAGAATTCCATCTGGAGCTGCAAGCTGCTGAGACCTTTTCTTTTCTTTTTCTTTTTTTTTTTTTTTTTGAGGGCAGGGAGGGGCAGAGGGAGAGGGAGAGAGCAGTAAGCAGGCTCCACGCGCAGCAGAGCCCAACACGGAGCTCGAGCTCGCAATCCTGAGATCATGACCTGAGCCAAAATCCAGAGTCGGACGTTTAACCGACTGAGCTTCACAGGCGCCCATGCTGAGACCTTTTCCCAGTCTCAGCCTGTCTTCCAAAGCACCCACAGATCCTCCTAGCACCCGGCCCTTGGAAGGCGATATGTGCAGCCCATGCATATCTCCATTCAGTCGTATACATATTTTTTAGGGTTTTGTTTATTTGAGAGAGAGAGAGAGTGAACAAGGGAGAGCAAGAGAGCACAAGCAGGGGGAGCAGTGAGGGAGAAGGAGACACAGACCACCCGCCTGTGTGGGAGCAGGGAGCCCACCATGGGGCTCGATCCCAGGACCCCGGGATCACGACCTGAGCCGAAGGCAGCTGCTTAACCGACTGAGCCACCCAGGCTCCCCCTCTTCATTCAGTTGTAATGTCTAACAAATATTTACCAAGCGTGTTCCGCGGGCCAGGCCACACTTTAAGAGCCTTACGTGTATTAACTCAATCCTCACAGGCCGTAGACGGATGCTGGCATCATCGTCATCTGAGAGACGAACGAAATGAGGCACCTGGAGGCTGAGTACCTTCTCCAAGGGCTCAGCGCGTTAAGGGGAGGGCGGGGTCTGGCTCTGCGCCCCTCGACCCCACACTCTCCGGCCTCTCAAGTGGCTCCTGGGGGCCTGTCTGAGCCGGGCTCTGACAGTGACGCAGACACAGAAGGGACTAAGCGCTTCCCTCCGAGAGCCTAGCGGGTGCTGTGCCTGAGTGGTCAGTGCTATGCCGGCTTCCCCACCGGGCGTCCTTGGGCACCTCACCTACCCACTCGGTCCTTTGGCCTCCTTCTCTGCAAAAGGAAGCTGAAGTTAATACCTGCTTTATGGAAGTGTTGAGGGGATTAAAGGAGTTAACCCAAATCACAGAGCACCTGGCACATCCTAAGTGCTCAATTAAGTTATTATTATTAATTATTCTTATAGGATAGAATGAGACACAAAAAGGGAGTGCTCAGTGCTCCCTGAGAGCTCTTCCGAGAGGTGCTGGAAGCTGAGTATTGGAGGAGGAGCAGGCCTTTGCCGTCGGTAAGCGGGGAGGACGAGGAGGACGAGCTGGGGCTTTCCAGGGGGGGCGGGGGGCAGCAGGAGCCCGGGCCGCAGGCTGGAGGCCTTCACTCCCAGGGCGCTCAGCCGCGGGGTGTTCTCCGTCCACCCTGCAGGGGACAGCTCCCGGGGCCCAGCTCCCACGCGGCCCGTGCAGACCACCCCGACGTGTGGCCTCTGGGGTTGCCGGCGACTGAAGACTCACCGGGTTCAGCTGTTTAGCGCTGGAAGAGCGCAAGCTTCGGCTTCAAAGAGAAAAGGCATTTGAAAGGCTTATGAAAGGGCTTAGGAACCTTCTTGTACATCAAACACGCCTTACAAAGCAACATTTTGATGAGTTAAGTGCAAATGAATCAGAAACACAAGGATTAAATTTCTCTTGAAATACACACAGGTTTAAAGATTAAGAGGGAATTGCCGGGCGAACCGTGTGCGGCGTGAACACGGCGAGGGAGCTCAAGCTGGTTCGTGTCCGCCGCTTGCCTCCGTGATCAGCGTAAATAACAACAATAATAATAGCTTCGGCGCTGCTTGGCGTACTTCTGGCTCCCTGGGGCCCACGGGAAGCTCGCAGGTAGGTGCGGAGTGGGGAGACGCGTGATGCCACAGGCGGAAGGTCGCCCAAGGACCCGGGGGGCGCGCCAGGGACCGGCAGCCGTCCTCAAAAGTGGCTTCTGTGGCCCTGCGTCTCCCGGCCGGACCGTCTCCCAGGCTGCTCCAGCCCACGGATCACGGGCGCAGGCCTGGCTCGAGGTCATCTGGAAGGTCACGCGTTGAAGACGGCAGACTGCCCAGCCCGCAGTGGACTTCACGTGAAGCCTAAGTGAGCCGTCGCGCGAAGCATCACAATCTCAGGACTTCCTGCCACAGCAGCGAAGACAGGTGGGCCAAGGGCCACGTGGTGGAATGAAAAGGAACCTGGACCGTAGCTGGTCAGGGCACCTGAGTTCTAACCTCTGCTCAAACACGTTGTGTGGGGCTCCGGGCAGGGCCCTCCTGCTACTCCAGCCTCAGTGTCCCTTCTAGTAAAGTGAGGACAGTAGACGAGGCGCTGGCCGAAAGCCTTGGCTGTAAGGTTGCAGATTAAATGATTCTAAACAACACATTTCAAATTGAATTGTCTTCCGGTCAACAAAGATCCATTCAACCTCTACTACTTTTCTGGGATCCCTGGGTGGCTCAGCGGTTTGGCGCCTGCCTTTGGCCCGGGGCGCGATCCTGGAGTCCCGGGATCAAGTCCTGCATCGGGCTCCCTGCATGGAGCCTGCTTCTTCCTCTGCCTGTGTCTCTCTCTCTCTCTCTCTCTCTCTCTCTCTCTGTGTCTATCATGAATAAATAAATAAATCTTAAAAAAAAAAAAAAAACACCTACTACTTTTCAAGCACAGGAGCTGCAGAGATGCGGAAGTCCAGGCATTTAGAATATGAGCTTAAAGATAAATGACTATAATATAAAACAGCAGAAAATAAATGATAGATGATAGATCAAGGAGAGAGAGAGAGAGAGACCGATTGGATCTGCCTGGTAGGAAGCAGAAGCATTAAAGAAAGCCCACGTCTGGGGGGCTCAGTGGGTTAAGCATCTGCCTTCGGCTCGGGTCATGGGCTCAGGGTCCTGGGGTCGGCCCGGCATCGGGCTCCCTGCTCAATGGGGAGCCTGCTGCTCCTTCTGCCTTCCTCCTCCCCTATTCATGCACTTTCTCTCAAAGGAATAAAATATTCTAAAATAGGAAGGAAGGAAGGAAGGAAGGAAGGAAGGAAGGAAGGAAGGAAGGAAGGAGGGAACACAGGCGCCAGAAGACAGTGACACTTGGATCAGGCTGGGAGGAGAGAAGGCGGCTGCCGGCCGACGAGGTGGGGGCCTGTTCCACACAGATCCAGGGACGTCACGGCTGGAAGGGCTCTTATTTCACAGATGGAGAAACTAAGGCCCAAAGGACTTAATTAGACACATAGCTGATTAGTAGTAGCAAACGTGGGGATTATTAACAAATTTCCCAGACCTTCCAGTCCCAGTCCAGAATTTAACAATGAAAACCTCTAGGAGGCGAGCAGGGCGGCCCCTCCGGGGTGCGGGGTGGGAGGGGTGTCCTAGGGCTGCTGTAACAAAATACCACAGCCTGGGCGGCTTATCAACCAAATGGTGATCTCAGGGCTCTGGAAGCCTGAGGTCGGAGACCCGGGTGCGGGCGTGGGCCGGGGAGGGCCTCTCCCAGGTCACAGGCTTCCCAAGTACCTCCTCTGTAGGGCCGCGCATCCCATTTGCTAGGCCCCACCCTCATGACCCTATTGCCTCCCAAGGCCCCACCCCTATTATTATCACCTTGGGCCTTGGGATTTCTACCTGTGAATCTGGGGAGGACGCACACATTCCGACCATGGCGGGAGGCGCATTTGTTTTCCGCGGTTGATGCAACAATGTGCCACGAGGTTAGCAGCTTGAACAACTCAGGCTCACGTATCCCGTGTGGTCCCGTAGGCAGGGAGCCCAGCGGTCAGTCTCTCTGGGCTGAAATCAAGGTGTCAGCAAGGACTGCGTTGCTTTCTGGAGGCTCTTGGGAGGGAACCCACCTCCTTGCTTCTAGCAGCCACCAGCTCCCATCACTGCATCCTGAGTGTCTGGAACGGCGCTCGGTGCATAGTGCACGTTTCCCTCGAGCTCCCGGCGGCCACCGGCACTCCTTGGCTCACGGCCCTTCCCCTCCACATACGCAGCCAGCAGGGGCGGGGGGGGGGGGGAGGCTTCTGAGATTGCAACACTCTGACCTCCCCTGGCGCCCCCCCTTAGGCTGGTAAGGATCCTTGTGACTACACGAAGGCTGCCTGCATAATCCAGGGTACTCCCCCTATTTTAAAGTCAGCTGATTAGCATCCTGAGAGCCATCTGCTACCTTAATTCCCCTTTGCCACGTAATTTCCCACATCCCCAGGTTCCAGGGACTAGGACGGGGACATCTTTAGGGGACCGTTACTCTGATTAGCACAAAGGAGACAGTGTCAACTCATTCCTTCACTCTTTATTAAGTGCCTGCTGTGTGTCATTCACTATTCTGGGGTCTATGGAGAGAGTAACAAGACGGAATGTCCCTCTACCTTCTCAGAAAGACACTAAAGGGGCCACCAACCAAGACCGTCACAACCAAGTGTCACAGCAGAGGAAGTGTGGTGCTAAGGGTTAGGAAAACATCCCCAAACAGAACGCATCTGCACCTCCATGCCCCTCGCCGCATACCCAGATTAAGAGTCAAGACGTATCTCCCAAGTAGATTAGTCTCTATCAAAAAGGGGGGGAAAAAACAAAAAAACAAAAATAGAAGAGAAAAGGAAAAGAAACAGAGAAACAGGATTTATTTTTAATGAACCTGTCTTGGCTCTGAATAATCACTGCTTCCTTTTCTGGTTTGACTTCATTATAGCTTAGTTTGGACTCTTGTTTGAGTGAAACATTGGCCACGGACCAAAGGCTGTTCCGGGCGTTGAGGATGCGACGCGAGAAAGATAGCAGAGCCTGCAGGGAGGGGAAGAGGAGTCTGCACGCGGCCACCACAGAGCATGACAATGACTGTGTCTTTACTCTTCAACGTGGGGTCTCGGGGAGCAGGATGGGTGGCCCAGCGTCCCATAGCAGGGATTGCAACGATGGGCAAGAAACCGTAGCCAGGGGTTCACAGGTTAACGAGGGTCAGTAAGAGAGTCTGCTTCAGATCGGCAGGTCCGCACTAAAAACAGTCTGATCCCAGAGACAGAGACTGGACTCCAAGGATCAAACTGGCCCTAGGGGGTAGGCAGAGAGGGGTTAGAAGGATACTGGGAGTGGATACGGTTCCCCAGGAGGCACTTCGACCCGTAATACGAGCATCAAATTAGGTTCAGCTAAACCAGGACATGTCTTCTTGGTCCTACAGGTGAGCAAGTGCTTCCAGGGGTGGAGGAGGTGCCGGCCCAGCAGCCGGGACCTGACACGAGGTCGCACCTGGGCTACCTGATACAGCGCCAGAGCTCGGCCACCCCAGGTGCCCCCAGTGACGACCAGCCACCATCAGACCTGTAAGTGTGCCCGGCGAAGAGCCAAGAAACACAACTGCTCTGACGAAACGGATGATCCCAGACTCAGGAGCTAAATGCCTGCTCACCGTGTTAGGCCACGGAGCCTTGGGGAGGCTTGTTACACAGCGCTACATGACAACACGTAACTGGTATGCAAATCCACGCTGCAAGGAACGCTGGGAACAGTATCTGGCATTTTCAGCCTCACTAATGAGAAAGAAAAATGAGTAGTGGGTAGGCAACCGGCGACGTCGGAGGGACGGCGCTTCTCTACGCGTCCGGGGAGGGCGAAGATACTGCCGGTGCTTCCGTGTAATTCTTCCAAAGGAACTGGCCAGTGGTGAAGGGTTAAGCAAGGAATGAGATCAAAGGAGCCAAGTCCTCATGCAGCCAAGACTTATCGCGCCTTTCTGCCTGAGTTGTGATGACAAATGCATCAGGGACTGTATTATCAGCAAGACAATTGCAAAATCATGGGACGGCTCGCTGTAATACAGAATTCATGAGCCTCTGGAAATAGTCTGTATTAAGGCACTTCCCGCAGGTCATTTTGGCAGAGTTGGACATTCGCGTCCTTAGTACATGGCCCAGCTGAGTTCCCACAGCTGGCGAATTCCCCAGCGGGCCCATACAGCTCACCCCCGGCCTGGTCCAAACCAAACCCCACAGCAAAAAGTGGGATTAACCCGAGTCCTTGGCTGGCTTTTCCACACTCCCTTGTATTCAGGCTGCGTGTTCTCCCTCCACGTAACCTCCGTGATCTCTTGGAGCCCTTCCCTCCACTACAGAAGGTTGATGTCAACCCTCATCTAGATGAGAACCCTGAGGGCTGAGACGTTGTCCCTTGCCCACTGTCACAAGCAAACTGCGGAGAGAGCTCTCGCTCCTTCTGCCCCGTAGCTCTATCCGGGGAGCCCCCGCGTCTTTCTCCTTCACCTAACTCGAGTCTCTGCTCAAACACCACCTCTTCAAGGACAACCTCCTCGACCAGCCTTCCTACATCGCCACCCTGTGTCTTCCCCTCATTCCCTTTTATTCCTGTTAATGACTCTTACGCTGCCTGACGTGGTAGCAGAACCTTGTTATGCTTCCAGCTATATTCCCAGGGCCTATGGCAATGACTGACACCTAGTAGGCAGCCAATAAATGTTTGTTAAAGGAAAGAAGGAAGGAAGGAAGGAAGGAAGAAAGGAAGGAAGGAAGGAAGGAAGGAAGGAAGGAAGGAAGGAAGGGAGGGGGTCATCAGGTTGACCTATCCTGCACCTCCGAGCCCCAGAGCCGTCCAGGTCATCCTAACCCCGGCCTCCTGCTGCTGCAGAGTGGAGCAGTGCCCTTCGCTCATGCCTCCCCCTATCCCACCCCACTTAAACCCAGGGAGACGCCCAGATCGCCCTCGAGTCCCCGAAGCTTGCTGCGCGTACACAGACTGCGCGGGCATAGTCATCGTTTGGCCTGGGGATGAGAGAAGAGACGCACATCACACGCACACACACAGCTTCGCGGCGAACGTTAGGCATCACAGGTTTTGAGAGGTACTCGAGTCCCATCAGGGTCAAGGAGTCCCCAGCACGCTTCCCCCAGTCCCTCATCTCTCTTGCCACCATCCTCCTCGCCCCACCCCTCTCCCTTCCCTCTCCCCTCCCCTCCCCTCTGGGCATCTCTCCCCAGTGATTTTCCTGCCACTGCCCCTCTGCCCCACAAAGCTATTGTCATGAACAAAGACAGCATCTTCCCTAGAAGAAATTCATGCCCCAACTTTTAAGAAGTTTGCTCTGCTCCACTGGGGAGGGTGGAGGAGGGTCGGAGCTCCGTGGGGTGTAAACATCAAGCGAGTTGGAGACAACCACTTTCTCCAATACACTCATACATCCACGGCCTTACTGAAGCCTCCCGGACACAACAAGACGCAGACACTGTCTCCCCCAAGATGGAAACTAGGTAGCTCAACCTCAAGGAAGGTGAAACCTGCCTCCTGACGCCTGCCACTGAGCCAGTATTCATTCAAATCCAGATCCATGTTCTAATGGTGGCACAAAACTGTCTTCACCACCTGTTCATCTCCTGATTTCAGCAAATAGCATCGGAACCCAAAAGTCCCCCAGGAGGCTCCTGCTCCTATGCTTCTCGCATCTGGTCTGCACTTAGTCTCCCTAAACACCCCGCAGCCCAGCGCCCACACCCCTTGTCCACCTCCGCTGCCACAGGCCTGGCCATCACCTTTCCCCTGGACGCGGCCTCCTAGCTGCTACATGCCCCTGCCTCCAGGATGGCTTCCTCTAGTCCCCTGCACACAGATTGCTGCCGGGGAGTCAGACAAACATATATCAGATTGTGTCACTCTCTTGACTACAAGCCTTCCGTGACCCCCCGTTGCCTTAGGGGAAGGACCAAATTCTCTCTGGTCCACTTAGCCCTTCAGAATCTGGGCCTATAAATGTCCCCACTGCAGCCCTCATACCCGGACAGAGGGCCAGCTCTTCTCCGTCATTCCTTCCCACTCATTATCACCCTTGGCACAACCAATTCACTCTGCCCACAGCTCCATCTCCCACGGGTTCTCTGTCTGAAAGCTCATGGCTCAGCTCACCATCCTCCCTCTCGCCACACACCCAAGCCACCTCCAGACCCCACGGCAGCCAGGCTTGCGCATCACACTCGACCACAAGACCCGCTTTATTGGTCCAACTGTCCCACAAAACCATGACCACCGGGAAGGCGGGGACTGAGTAACTGTATTGTCCCCTCAGTGTTTGTGCTTTGTGGGTGCCGAACAGAAAAGTCGAATGAACGAATGAATGAAGGAACAAATGACTTAAAACACCTCCTGCCTCCTTCCACCACTAAAAATGACACACAGAACCGCCATCATCCCCCTGCCACCTGCTCTGTCGTATTTTATTCTCATTCTTGGTAATTTCATGAATCAAGTTTTTCAACTTCCCTTCTTGTGATTTGACAACTCAGTGTTGAGATATATATATATACGTTAACCATTATTTCTAGAATTTGAATAATGTACAAATCCTCTTTATTTTTTTTTTTACGATTTTTTATTTTATTTATTCATGAGACACAGAGAGAAAGGAGGACTGGGGGAGGCAGAGACACAGGCAGAGGGAGAAGCAGGCTCCCTGCAGGGAGCCCGACGTGGGACTCGATCCCGGGTCTCCAGGATCATGCCCTGGGCTGAAGGCGGCTGCCCATACCCTCTTTAAAGGAAAATGCTTTCCACAGGCCACCCCAGTTCCTCCAGAGACTCTAACCTAAGTTTGAAACACATCAAGTTACTATAATAAGCCTTTTCTAGGAACATGCCTTTCAGTGGTGAATTAGCACAGCTAGGGAAGCTTGGGCTATAAAACCTGTAAGAATAAAGAAGGAAATGAAAGCAAAATAATAATAGATTTTCATAACTCAAGGAGCCTCAAGAATATGTTTACAGACCCCCAAGCTTCGCGACCTCGGTCTGAGAAACACTGGACTAAATTCTTAGAACTGTAAATAAGCCAAGACCACCTCGTCCACCTTCCTTGTCACCCAGATGAGAAGCCGAGACCCAGAGAGACGCTTGGTTTGCTCAAGGCCACACAGCCCCGCAGAGAACCTGGAACTCCTGGTGCTTAGTCGTTCGTGAATCGACTTTCCCTTCTGAACTATCTTGATAGCATCTCCCCAAACGTGTCATCACAATCCCCACCTACTTCCCTTTTTGCTTTGGTTCGGTTGGCTTGGCTTGGCTTGTTTGAAGGAAGTAGCGCAGACCCTGCCGCGCCCCCCACCCCGCCGCCCACGAAACTTCTACTTCCCTGAGAAACTTAATTCCCCAAACTCAGTAAAGTAGCAGTTGTCCAAAGCCTTTCAGAAAAAGAGACCCTTTTCTTTTTGTGGATGAAAAAAAAAATGGCAGGCTGGTACAAAAAGAGGGGTTTCCATCGACGTTTCTCTGGGAATCAGAAAAAAGCGGCCACGGAGAGAAACCTGCCTGGAGGCGACCGTCACACCTGAGCGGCCCCGCAGCCCCCGGGTGCCTCCACTCACACTCCGGCCTTCCTTCCACGCATGGTGTGACTCCGTCCCTCCAAGTCAGGAAACGGGGCCTCCGAGAAAGACAGGGACAGGCCCAAGGACTGCAGCCCGTGAATGGCAGGCCCCGGACACAATCAGAATAAACCGCCTCATTTAATTTGAATTCCCTGGACTCCTGAAAGCAGTTTGCTTCCGAGCGAAGATCCCATATGCAAACCTGGTCGATGGATCTGAAGGGAGACATACACTCGAAAATAATAAACAAGAAACCATTTATAAGGAAAGAAAAATCGAAGGGCAGAAAGTAATGAATCACCATTGCAAGTCGGCACAAAAAGATAAATTAGTTCATAAAAATGCAGTTGGATAAATAATAGGTTATTTCATCATGTAAATATGTCCCAAAAATAACTTTATTGAAACGAAAACATCTATCGCAGCCCAAACAATTCATCACGCTAACGTATATCTGGAATCCTAACAAATTTATGAAAACGTTATATTCCGTAATCTTTCTGATCCAATGCAAATAAATAGCTGTGCTTCGACGGTCTCGTTACGAAATGATTAATCACAGCTGCCAAAAGCAGCCCAGGAGCTAATTTTGATTTCTCACATTGTGGGTGGCATTTGGGGGAATCTCCAAGGACTGTGCCTCTGCGTACGGGACCTTCGGGAATAAAGATCCCCTTCCCCTGCCTCCCCCACGGGGGCCAACCCGGGAAGAATCATCATTCTCACTTTGAAGCTGAATATAGCTTTTTCCAGATAAAGAAATTCAAGAGCTTCTTGTTGGGCAGAATGAGTCAGGAGAGGAAGGAAGGAAACTAATATTCACTGTGGTCATTTTATTTTCTCCTCACGACGCCCACCCTGCATGGGATGAGCTACTATTATTGAGCCCAGGAGAGAAAATTGGGGCCCAAATCTCCCCGCCAATCGCTCAGAGATCGGCCTACTGGCAAGCTGGCCTACTTGTCCAGGCTCACCCAAGGCCCCGGGCATCGCAAGGCCCGTGTCCCAGAAACCCCCTCCCAAGTCAGCGAACTGGGGCGATTGGCCACCGTACCCCAGGGCGCCAATGTGGGTTCACCGGTATTGGTATTTGGGCAACGCCACCTCCTCCAAGACATGTCGGGGCCCCGTTTTGGTGGCCAGAACCCTTGTGCTTGGAGACGGAGGGCAAGGCTTGACCCCCGACGTGTGCCCTCGGGTGCGGCTGCTAAATCTCTGGCGCAAGTGGAGCGGGAGAAAGTGGAGATCACAGGAAGTCACCTGCAGCCTTGAGTTCTGCTGCCCTCTTCCTCTCGGCCCCATATAGAGCCGCCTAGACCTAAGGGCGGAGCCGACCCGAAAACCCCTTCACCTCCGTGTAGAACCCTATTCAATTACCTATGTCATTAGGGAAGGAAGAATTTTTTTTTTATGACTTTTACTTTAAAAAAGGCTGTTCCAGTTTTTAAAGAGTTTATTTTGGAAAGGATGCTAGTTCCTGTAGGGGAAAAAAAAAGTTTCTGGCTGAAACTGTGAATTTTCTAACTGCAAGCTCTTTCAAAGGCAAGAAGGCAGGCTCTTGAAGGGATGGTTACTAGGGAGACAATTGTATTTAAATTATCAGCTCACAATAGACCCGGCAAAGATATTGATTGGAAGCGAGAGGGTGAAATTATTTTCTTCAAACTGGGGAAAAACCGAGGGTCTGGCTCGAGGCTCGCCCGTCCCCAAGCGGAGAGAGACCCTGGTCGTACTGGTTCCCTTTGTTTAACTGCAGATGCTGAGAACTGAAAAAAGACGCTCGCTCCTTTTCTCCCAAAGAGCCTCTCTGTGCAGTGAGTGCTGCGCCGGGGAGTCTCCCTAAGGGTCCCGCAGCCGCACGAGGAACCAATAGCAGTAAAAACCCGTGTACGGCCGTCTACACGCGCGAGATTCTTGAAGCAATTCCCTATGTGAGCACATTTAAGCCTCCTGATAACCCCGTGAGGTCGCTGATCATCATCCTTCTTGTTATTATTGCCATTTTGCGGACAGGAAAACTGAAAAGGATGGAACAGGCGGCTCCAGGTCCCGCAGGGCCTGGCACAGCGGGGATTTGACCCCAGGCCCTCGTCGGCACGAAAGCCCCATCGCTGATGGACAAACTCCAAAGTGTCTTCAGTCAGAGGCGTCCGGGGGAGCTAGGAAATATGTGTAACTAAGGCCGGAGAGGAAACCGGGATGTGACGAAGACATAGCCGGTAACATTTAGGGACCAGCGATCCCATTAACACCTGTGCCTACGTGTCATCTGTCCCCTTCCTAACAGGACAGCGATGTCATTTTTATCCGCTGCTGACTTGGAGGTTGTTTAGTAACAAAGGGATGGACCATCTGGTTGTGTGAACCCCCCCCCCCCCCCCCGGCCCCGCTGGCCCCGTGCTCTACGAGGAGCTTCACATCCACCTGGTCCTCCCAGCGACCCTTTGGGAGAAGACACTGGGGTGTCATCCTCTCTGGTTTACAGATGAGGGAACAGATTTTGAGGCCTAGAGAGTGGGGGTCCTCTAAACCCCGGCCCCTGCTGCTCCCAGCTGCCCAGGCCCCCTGCTGATCAGCCCTGAGGCGCCGCCGCCACCTACCTCCCCCTCAGAGCCTTCCCAGCTCCCTGCCTGCCCGCCCCTGGGCTCCGTGCCCCCCAGCACTCAACCCGAGGGGGTAACTGTGCTTACTCCCCTGCTCCAAATGTGAGCCCCTGGGGCAGTCACTTCCTCGGCCCTCTCCGCCGCAGCCCAGCGCCGCGCCTGGCACCTAGAAAATGCCCAGGAAATGTTTGGGAAATAAATGATTCAAGGAATGCTCGTCCCGGAGTCCGGTGACTCCATGTGATTTGAGTTAATGCATTTTCTCCCCTGTCGAGAAAGAAAAGCTCCCAGACGCCCCCTCAGCTGTGCTCAGATATTGTAAATCATTGATCATAAAGATGAGACGCACGAGCTGGACCGAGACCCGGGCCCTGTCAATACCGCGGGGATAAATCTCCGTTCGCGGGGCCCAGGGCCTGAGCCGGCTTCCCAAGGCCATTAAGCTATCACCGCGGCTCAGGCATTAGTTGGAATAAAGTGTTTGTGTTTGTTTGTTATCATTTCTTAGTAAAACTAATTAAGGAACTAATTGATTGTTTTGTTGTTCTACTAATTAACTCCATATGGTGCCCATTTCCATGGAGATAGACTATGAGTTATGGGAAGGACTCTGATTTAACGTGTCGTTTCTGGGTTTGGGGACAATCCTTTAGAATTAAGTATCCTTTCCAATCTCCTTTCCTTTCGTTGTCGCAGCCGCATTCTTGGCCTCCTTGGCTCCTCGAGGACGGGAAATGGGGCCGCCGGGCCGGGCAGGGAAGCCCGAGAAGGGACGAGCTGAGGGCGGGAGCGGGTAGTGGAGAAAGCCCTGGGATGAGGTGATGATACCTGTTGCCAAGGCTTCCACTCTGAGCACCTGCTGCGTACCCGGCACCGTGCTGAGCGCTGCATACGTTACCGCAAATCCCGTCAATGGCCAACCTTCACGCTACTGGCCCCATTTTGCAGAAAAAGAAACTTGGGTTCTCGGCGTCACTTGCACAAGGTCTTCCAGCTAATGCACGTGTCCATCCATCCATTCATTCAACAAATCTGCACAGGGCACCCTCAGGGGATGAGGCGCAGATCTCACCTCTGGAAGTAGCTCTGAATCGGATTCAGTCCCTCCCCCAGGGACCATATTTTCTAGAAGGGAAAACAGATAATAAATAAGAAAACAAACAAGACTGTTTTAGGCAATGACAAAGGCAAGAAAGAAAATAAGTCCAGGTGGTAAGAGAGTGATGATGGCATCATTTTAAATCCATTGAGTAGGAGTGTCGGGGTGGCTTAGTCAGTTAAGGATCTGCCTTCAGCTCAGGTCATGACCTCAGGGTCCCGGGACCAAGACCCACAATGGGCTCCCCACTCGGCTTGTGCCTCTCCCTCTGCTTCTACCCCTCCCCCTGCTCATGTTCTCCCTCTCCCTCTTTCTCTCTCTCAAATAAATAAAATCTTTAAAAAAAAAAAAAAAAACCATTGGGTAGGAAAGACCTCTGTGAGCAGGTGACATTTGAGCCGGAATCTGGATGAGAAGAAGGGAACAGCCATGTGAATATCTCTGGTGAGAGCCTGTGGACAAAGAAGAGCAAACAGGGTGCCAAGGCAGGAAGGTGCTTGCGGTGTCCCACCAACCACCGGAAGTCCAGGCAGAGGGAGCCAGGGGGAGAAGGAGAAGGAAGGAGAGACATGAGGGCAGAGGGCAGGGGGCCAGGCCACGAGGCCCTTCGATATCTCAGTAGAGTCTCGATTCTCTTGTGTGTGGATGACTCGGTCCATCTGAGTCTAGAATCCGCGTTCTTCTCATAGCCCGCGCTGTGAGTATGGGTATAAGCCTGGGCCAGCCCACAAACACATGCAGGGCACTCACTGAGCACCTTGCCTGGATGCCGGGAGGCAGTCACGATCCTTTGAGACTGACTTGCTCGGTGGCTCCTGACCTTGGATCCTCAGATTTTTAAGGATCAGAGAAATCAATGTCGGGACACCTGGCTCAGAAATGGAAATGCCCTTTACCCAAATCAGACCCCAAAGCTTAGACCTAGACCTTAGCCTGAAGTATCCTTGAAGGTCTAGGTTATAGGGCAGGTTACTGTTCAGTAAATATTCACCCTCGCTCCCTTCTCATGGTGAATGGGACAGCCTCCCCCCACCCCCCACCCCAGCTGGTGCTGGTGGCCCACGTGGCCTGCTTTGGCCACTGGAAAGCCAGCAGATGTGATGCAAGCACAAGCTTTCCCTATGGGTGGGCTGGGCCTTGTACTCTAGTGACCTGTCGTGAGACAGCATCTCTGACAGCTGCTGTGCTTCAGCTGAGTCCCCAAAACACACCCATGGTCTAGAGCCAAGCCCAGGCCACCACCGCTTGGAACGGTGTTACCCAGCAAAACCTGGGGCGGAGCAGCTAAACTACAGTTGACCCGCAAGCTGGTAAAGCCAAAGAACAGATGCTTGTTGTCAGAAGCTACTGAGCATTGGGGATGTTTGTTACACAGCATTATGCAGAATAGCTGACTCGTGTACCTACTATGTCCAAGGCCTTGATCGGATGCTGGGATGCAGATAAGGAATATAGTTAAGGAATAAATACAGTTAAGGAATTTCATCTACCTTTGAGTAGCTGAGAGTCTAATAATGACTCTTTTTTTGAAATCATAATTATAAAAAAAAAGAAATCATAATTATATTAACTCAAGTCAGAAACACTGGTAGTTTTACTCTGACTGCTAGCTTGATCGGTAGTTATATAATGACAAATTTTAAAGGAACAACATTAAAGAAGTATATCTTAGTGCCCATAAAGGCTGTGATGGACTAATAAAGGGAAATCATGGTGTGGTCGAAGGATGTACTGAGTTCAAATCCTGTGTTTGCCATTTAGTAGCTGGATGACTTTGGAAAAGAAATGCAAACTTTCTGAGCCCCAGTTTTTACGTTTCTACAATGGGAAAAATAATGGCCACTTCCCAATGAAGTTGTCAAGATTTTTAAAAAAAAAATAACATGTCAAATGCCCAGCATGATGTCTAACGGGGTGGTCCTTCAGACATGCCCCTCTTTAGCTAGCTTTTTTTAGGTTCTTTTTATTTTTTTTAAAGATGTATTTACTTACTTATTTATTCATGAGACAGAGAGAGAGAGAGAGAGAGAGAGAGGCAGAGACACAGGCAGAGGGAGAAGCAGGAGCCAGCCAGGAAGCCCGATGTGGGACTCGATCCCAGGACTCCAGGATCGTGCCCTGGGCCAAAGGCAGGTGCCAAACCGCTGAGCCACCCAGGGATCCCTTAGCTGTAGGTTCTTAATAAACATGTAAGGTATGGATTCCATATGAGATGGGGTTTAGGGATCCTTGGGTGGCTCAGTGGTTGAGCATCTGCCTTTGGCTCAGGGTGTGACCCCGGGTCCTAGGATCGAGTCCCATGTCAGGGTCCCCGCAGGGAGCCTGCTTCTCCCTCTGCCTGTGTCTCTGCTTCTTTGTATCTCTCATGAATAAATAAATAAAATATTTTTTAAAAAAGATAGGGTTTAAGTGTCCAAATTCCATTGCCAGCACCCTTCCACTGTGAGGTCTCCTGAAGAGGAGACTTCAAGGTATCCCAGTGAAGAAGCAAGCAAACTGTATTAACAGGAGAGCTCATAACCCCCAAAGCAAGGCCTCTGTGTCAAAGTTGAGTTCAAGAAGGAGGCTGAGGCCAAGAATCTAGGAGCAGCTTCTGTTTCCTCCACCTGGCCTGCCCCAAATAGCCACAAGGAAGGAGGAAATCCATCTGCCTCTCCGTCATCACTGGCTGGAGAGTGAGCTGGGGGCTGGCTAACCATCTGCCCTCAGACTGGATGCTTCCTTCCCCATAACATGGACACGGAGGGCTCCAACACGTGGAGGGTCATGGCCTTTCCATAAAGTGACCACTAGGAAGGCCTCCAAGGGGAGAAGGGAGCACGGCTGGTGGTGCTTCCCAATGGGGAGAAGACTCCAGAGCCGAACTTTCATCTTTCCCGAGCCCAAACTAAAATGAATACTAAGGGGTAGAAATGATCCCCCTTGTTTACTCGCAAAATTGAATTATCCGATGTTTCATGTGACAGCCAAAAGAAAAAAAGAAGAAGAATGTGTTGGTGGAGCTGTGGCACAAACAGAGCAGTCAGATTGATGGAGGAGAGGGCTCCACTCCATCTGGCCTTGCCTGGGCAAACCATCCAGCTCTGGATGCCACGGCTTCAAGTGGACATTAATGCCCATCACTGAGGGCCTCATTTTATATTTAAGAAACCAAAGTCCAGAGAGATCAAGTGACCATCTTGAGTTCATCCAGCTGAAAGTAGCAGAGTCAGAACTTGAACCCCTATCTCCTGGACTCTGCAGCTCCATCTCTTGGGGCCTCTGAGTAATCATGACGGTGTTAGGGGCAGGCTGGCATTTGTCAGATATGTGGGCAGCCAGGCCCCCTCTAGTTCCCTCTAGAAATTAGGCTTAAGAATAGCAGAGCATCAACCAGGTACAAACACTTTGACATTCCTTCTATATACCGGGCATTGTTCTAGCCCTGGGGGATAGGACTGTGAACAAGATAGACAGGATCCTTGTCCTCGACGTGCTCAGTTTCTAGTGGGGTGAAAGAGCAAACAAGAAAGAAGGAGAGAGGGAGGAAGAGAGGAAGGGAGGAGGGAACGAAGGATAGAGGAAAGGAGGGGGGAGGGAAAGAAAATTTCACTTATCCATCCATGTTATACAGAACATAGTATCAATTAACAGAGAATTCCTGTGAGCCTGAGTGGTTAGCGTTTAGCCAGAGTGGTTGGTGGTTGGCAAAGGGATCACTAAGGAGTGTCATTTGAGTCAAAATCTGAAAGGCGAGGTGACAACCAGGAAGAGGACACAGGCCATGCAAAGGTGTGGAGACAGGTATAGTGAGTGGACACATTCAAGCGTTCAAGTAGACACTCGAATACGAAGGTTCAAAGCTCATTGCAGAAGCTCAGGCTTAAAATATAAAATCAGATATAAAGTCAAGAGTCTTTTCAGCCTTTAAAAGGCAGCATTTGATTTTTTTTTCAAGTAATAACTTCTTTATTGATCTGTATGTGTTTTATTTTTTATTATTTTTTATTATAAATTTATTTTTTATTGGTGTTCAATTTGCCAACATATAGCATAACACCCAGTGCTCATCCCGTCAAGTGCCCCCCTCAGTGCCCGTCACCCAGTCACCCCCACCCCCCGCCCACCTCCCCTTCCACCACCCCCAGTTTGTTTCCCAGAGTCAGGAGTCTTTATGTTCTGTCTCCCTTTCTGATATTTCCTACCCATTTCTTCTCCCTTCCCCTTTATTCCCTTTCACTATTATTTATATTCCCCAAATGAATGAGAACATACAATGTTTGTCCTTCTCCGATTGACTTACTTCACTCAGCATCATACCCTCCAGTTCCATCCACGTTGAAGCAAATGGTGGGTATTTGTCGTTTCTAATGGCTGAGGAATATCCCACCGTACACATAGACCACAGCTTCTCTATCCATCATCTGTCGATGGACACCGAGGCTCCTTCCACAGTTTGGCTATTGTGGACATTGCTGCTGTGAACATCGGGGTGCAGGTGTCCTGGTGTTTCACTGCATCTGTATCTTTGGGGTAAATCCCCAGCAGTGCAATTGCTGGGTCGTAGGGCAGGTCTATTTTTAACTCTTTGAGGAACCTCCACACAGATGAGATCTTCCACGGAGCATGTGCAGCTAGACAAGAGACACAGCAGAGGATAGGGCCCTGGGGTCTTTTGGCATTGAGAAGTCCTTGGAGCCAGTAAAGAAGCCTCGGGGATGGCCAGGGGCGGGGGTGGGTGTAGACAGACGACCAGGGGAAGCAGCTGTAAGAGAGGACATGCCTCAGGAGTGAGGAAGTGACCATGTTCAGTTCTGCAGAGAACCCAGGACAGTGATGCCGGGAGCTGGTCGTGACTTTGGACAGACTGGTCCTCTATGACCTTGATGTGAGCAGATCATAGAAGGAGGTGGGAGAAGCTTGACTGGAGCGGACTGAGGACGGAACAAGAGCCAAGGAAGTGAAGAGGGTGTAGAACCCTTCCGAAGAAGTCTGCTTCAAAGTGAGGCAGAGAATCAGTGCAGAAGCCGACGGGGATGTGAAGCTGCTTGTAGGCCCGAGGGACCAGCCCTGGACAGGGGGATCTGTGATGCTGGATAAAGAGAGGAAAAGAATTAGTGGGGTCCTTTGGGGGCCCAGGAGGAGATAGGACCCCAGGGCTACGTGGCAGACTGACCTTCACTGGAGCAGCAGACTAACCTGAGACGGTCGGTGTCCTTGTCCTGAGCAGGACTTGGCCTGCAGGTGAGAGTCCTTGGGGCTTCCAGGTCAGAGGGGCTGTGTCTTCTCTTCTGCTGCGGTCCCTCCCTGCACCTGGCACCAAAGCCCATGGTCCTATCATCAGCCCTGAGGTAAAGTGGAACCACCCCCTTCCTAAGGCACCTTGTCGGGGTCATGTGTTCACTTACACTTTGTATAACGTTCTCAGCAACACTGAGATGTTCTAAACCCGTCTTAGGTTTTGACAACACGTGTGAGTTCAATCCCGCCTTGGCCATTCACTCTGCAAAGTCAACCCCTTCCTCCAGCCAGGTCTCGGTTTCTTCATCTACCAAATGAGAAGTGGGGCAGGAAATTCTAGAAGGTCCCAGTGAATGCTAAAAGGGGTCAAACTTGCCATCTCTTGTGCCACTTCAGGTTCCAACAGTCGTTGAGACTTCCTGAGGACCGGGAATAGTGACCACAGGAAGTGGGTTCTCCTACCCTTGCCCTTCCCCAAGGTTTAGGACAGCCTCCAGCTCACCCCAAATGCAGCTGCTCTCCCTAATCCTGCCAAATCCCCTCCCTGCCTTCTTTCCTTCAGTCCCTGTCTCTAACCTTTCCAATTGTTTATTGCCTCTGATGTTGTCTGAAGCTCCAAGATAATTGTTGCAGGAGAAGCAATCAGCTCATCCTTCGACAAGTCATCAAGACCGACAAGCAAGCTGGGGTATTAGGCTGTCAATTTCCGGGCCCTTCCAAATGTTAGAACAATTTTGGTGAATTACAAGCAATAGAAGATCACTTTGGGTGCTCATTAGGCAGGAGGCAGGCGCGATGATGAATGCTTGGAAGTGGAGGCAGAAGTAGGCTTTCCTGCAGCCACAAGCCCACCTTCCAGCATCTTCTGGGAATGGCTCACTTAACCCTCAGTCTTCTGGAGAAAGCCCAAGGATCCTCCAGGGTTTGATGAATGGAGAAAATTCCTCTTGGCCCTGGACGGTTCACTGTGCATTAATGGGGCCCTCGCTGCCTATGCTGGGTCCCTGGGATGAGCGAGGCATACTTGCTATTTGGTTGCTCAGGCCAGTAAAAGACATACATAGAAAGTCCACAAAAGACAAAACAGACCAAGACAATAGGAGGAAGGAGGAAAAAGATTGATTCTGACCTGAGGAGAGGAGTGAGGATGACTTGATAGAAGCAGGGCCCTTTGACTAGGGTCTTGGAGAATGAATAGAACATTAAAATACACCCCCTGCTCCACGATTAACAACAACAATAATAATAATGACTAATGCTGATACAATACCTATATAATGCTATTATGTTCCAGCCTTGTAACTAAGAGCTTTATGTACTTTTAAATTATGTAATAATTCACAATAACCCTTAGGTAGATGCTATTGTTATCCCCATTTTATAGATGAGTAAACTAAGGTATAGAGAGGTGAAGTAATTCCCTAAAGAATTACAGCCAGTAAGTGTCCATGTAGGGATACAAGAGAAGTGTGACCGTGAGTTATTAAAAGCAGACCTGGGATAGTTCTCATAGCTTCTTAGGGAAACCAGGAGATGAGTGTTGAATAGAAGAAGCATCAGCCAAGAAGACCAGGGTTCCCATCCAGGCTCCACCACCTATGACTCAGGTGGCTACTCAGGTGATTTGGGGGAAATATTAGACTTTCTGAGCCTCAACTTCCATAGAAGAGTCATCATGGTCCCACGTGCCCAGCAACATCCAGAAATAGTAACTGCTGGAAGTCAGCTCCAGAAAACTGGATCTGCCATTCATTCCATTGCTCACGGCACTCATTGACCACCTGTTGTGGGCCTTACACCAGGTTAAATACTATGGGGAGAAAGATAAATGAGACCAAGCCCTTACTCTTATGGGAAATGCAGTGTGGTAGGGAATGCTTTTAAGTATTAACCTATAGGGATCCCTGGGTGGCGCAGAGGTTTGGCGCCTGCCTTTGGCCCAGGGCGCGATCCTGGAGACCCGGGATCGAATCCCACATCGGGCTCCCGGTGCATGGAGCCTGCTTCTCCCTCTGCCTGTGTCTCTGCCTCTCTCTCTCTCTCTGTGACTATCATAAATAAATAAAAAAAAATTTAAAAAAAATTTTTAAGTATTAACCTATGGATTTTCTCCCAGATTCTGGGATCGCTGAATTCTCTTCACTGGATCCAAAGGGTCTCTCCTCTCCCCTATTTCCCAGGCTGCACATGTAGGTATAAGTCATCCTCTGCAGAATATAAAGCAAAGGCTGCTGTGAACACTGCCAAATGCAAAAGGAATCAGATATATAGCAGCAGAGCTAGATTTTCTGATTGCAGAGATCATGTAAAGGACAGAAGAATGAAAAAAGAAAGAGAAAAACTTGGGGAGGGACTATTAGGACCAGAAAGTATGGAGTAGATATTTACTTAGGGGAAGAAAAAGATCTTCAACATACAGTGTCAGGATATACAGGAGCACCAACTGACTCAGGGGGCCCCACTGGCCAGGAGTCAGCTTCATCAACCATCGGTCACCCAACCTTCAGTGGTGCTGGTCTGTGCCCCACAGATGATGCTCACGATTGGTCCATCCCACGAAAACCATCTCAGGGTCTTTGACAGTTACAAGATCCTCAAAAGAGGGGATGGAAGCCTTAGAAATCTAATGGAATGATCATGACCTGAAAGACAAGTCTCAAACCCTGACTAAAGTGGGACCAGAAGGAGTCAGCTTGAAATTGCTTCATTTCAACATCTGGAGAGAGAGTCAGAGAAATGAAGGCTTTGGGGATGTGAGTGCAGGATGGAACCTTCCCAAAGTCCAAGGTCAAAAAAGAGAATGAGGTCAACTCTACCAGTAGAGACAATGGGCTCAAGTCAGGAAAATTTTTATAGATGAGGTCACCTTCAACTTAGTCCTGTTCCCACGTAACATGCCTTGGGATAGAGAGGGATGGTCATGAAGCCCAGCAGTAGCAAGACTGAAGGGCACGAGGTAACAAGATGGAAACATGACTTGGCATAGAAAACACTCCTCAGGTCTGGGCCAGAATGGAAGTGGAGGGAGGGGTTCAAGTTACGGACAATCCTAGCCCTGGTGGCAGGATGAAGTCACAGATGGGGCTCAGGGAGCTCCAGACTGGAGGATAGAGGGACAGTATTGGAATGAACTAGGGTCTGGAAGCTGTACAACACTGGATACATGAAACTGGCAGCAAAATGTTTGCATTTTTATCTCAAAGCCAGCTACCTAAGTCCAAGATGGAAGAAATACCGGTGGAGAGAAATTATATGAAATAGATTTAAAAGTAAGAAATAACTACCATCTCTGTAGAAGCCAGCCCTAAATTAAACCTAGGTTCATTACAGTTATCCCAAATGCATCACACTCAGATGCGCAGGCAGGATGTCACAGAGGCTCATAGAAGAAACAGGAAATTAAAGATGCATGGACCAGTGGGTGGTCTGATGAAAAGCACCAAGGCTGAGTCAGACAAACATGAGTTCAAATCCTGACTGGGCTCTTAGTAGCTATGCAACCTGAGGTCAGTTATTTTAGGCCTTAGTCTCCTCAACTGGAAAGGTTACTTAGAAGATCAGAGAACACAGATGTAAAGCAACTGATACAAAACCTGGCACAAAAGAGGTGGCTCAGAATATAATCATCTTTAATGCTGAAGAAAGTGATAATGATGACGATGATGGAGGTGGTGGTGATGATGATGATGATGGAGGTGGTGGTGATGATGATGATGGAGGTGGTGGTGATGATGATGGTGATGATGGAGGTGGGTGGTGATGATGATGATGGAGGTGGTGGTGATGAGGATGATGATGGAGGTGGTGGTGATGATGATGGTGATGATGGAGGTGGTGGTGATGATGATGGTGATGATGGAGGTGGTGGTGATGATGATGATGATGGAGGTGGGTGGTGATGATGATGATGGAGGTGGTGGTGATGATGATGATGATGGAGGTGGTGGTGATGATGATGATGATGGAGGTGGTGGTGATGATGGTGATGATGGAGGTGGTGGTGATGAGGATGATGGAGGTGGTGGTGATGATGATGATGATGGAGGTGGTGGTGGTGATGATGATGATGGAGGTGGTGGTGATGATGATGGTGATGATGGAGGTGGTGGTGATGATGATGGTGATGATGGAGGTGGTGGTGATGATGATGATGATGGAGGTGGGTGGTGATGATGATGATGGAGGTGGTGGTGATGATGATGATGACGGAGGTGGTGGTGATGATGATGATGATGGAGGTGGTGGTGATGATGGTGATGATGGAGGTGGTGGTGATGATGATGATGGAGGTGGTGGTGATGATGATGTTGATGGAAGTGGTGGTGATGATGATGGTGATGATGGAGGTGGGTGGTGATGATGATGATGATGGAGGTGGTGGTGATGATGATGATGATGGAGGTGGTGGTGATGATGATGATGATGGAGGTGGTGGTGATGATGGTGATGATGGAGGTGGTGGTGATGATGATGATGATGGAGGTGGTGGTGGTGATGATGATGATGATGGAGGTGGTGGTGATGATGATGATGGAGGTGGTGGTGATGATGATGATGATGGAGGTGGTGGTGGTGATGATGATGATGATGGAGGTGGTGGTGATGATGATGATGGAGGTGGTGGTGATGATGATGATGATGGAGGTGGTGGTGGTGATGATGATGATGATGGAGGTGGTGGTGATGATGATGATGGAGGTGGTGGTGATGATAATGATGGAGGTGGTGGTGATGATGATGATGATGGAGGTGGGTGGTGATGATGAGGATGAGGATGATGATGGAGGTGGAGGTGGTGATGATGAGGATGATGGAGGTGGTGGTAGTGATGATGGAGGTGGTGGTGATGATGATGATGATGATGGAGGTGGGTGGTGATGATGAGGATGATGGTGATGATGGAGGTGGTGGTGATGATGAGGATGATGGTGATGATGGAGGTGGTGGTGATGATGATGATGATGGAAGTGGTGGTGATGATGATGGTGATGATGGAGGTGGTGGTGATGATGATGATGATGGAGGTGGTGGTGGTGATGATGATGATGATGGAGGTGGTGGTGATGATGATGATGGAGGTGGTGGTGATGATGATGATGATGGAGGTGGTGGTGGTGATGATGATGATGATGGAGGTGGTGGTGATGATGATGATGGAGGTGGTGGTGATGATGATGATGGAGGTGGTGGTGATGATGATGATGATGGAGGTGGGTGGTGATGATGAGGATGAGGATGATGATGGAGGTGGAGGTGGTGATGATGAGGATGATGGAGGTGGTGGTAGTGATGATGGAGGTGGTGGTGATGATGATGATGATGATGGAGGTGGGTGGTGATGATGAGGATGATGGTGATGATGGAGGTGGTGGTGATGATGATGATGATGGAAGTGGTGGTGATGATGATGGTGATGATGGAGGTGGTGGTGATGATGATGATGATGGAGGTGGTGGTGGTGATGATGAGGATGATGGTGATGATGGAGGTGGTGGTGATGATGATGGTGATTATGGAGGTGGTGGTGATGATGAGGATGATGATGGAGGTGGTGATGATGGTGATGACAGTGGTGTGATGGTGGTAGTGGTGATGGAGGTGGTAGTGACAGAGGTGATGACAAATAAGATTATAATGTCCTTTAATTAAGCCAGGCAGTAATGACACTTTCTCGCCATACCTCATAGATCTCAGATATCTGAAGACCTTGAGCAGTGGAGAATAAGCATCCGGGTGGAAAGAAAAAGAAATGTAACAGCTGTGGGCCTCTGAGAAGGCACATGCTTTGTTTCACAGCCAGCAGAAGCTGGTCCTCGGGGGTGGACAGTAAGTACAGCTGTCACCCACTGGGCCCTCACTGTGGGCAGCAAGGCACTAGGTGCTTCAACGTTCAGGGTCCCGTTTCCCCTTACAGCACTCTGAGAAGTAGGGTCAGTGCTCCCAACAGGGGGAACATCCTGTTTAATGGCACTGGAAGAGGAATTGGAGGTGGAAGAGGACAGCAGAGATGAGAGTGGGGTGAGATGGAGCTGAGAGGGTAAAGGAGCCAGTACCTACAAAGCTCCTAAAACAGCACCCAGTGCGTAGTAAACACTCCGTGAACTCAGACTCCGTATCATCACTGCCGTCATAGGGGACTCTGGGAGAGTCGGGGTTACACCAAGGTGGGAGAGGTGTGCTACAGGGGGAGACAGCTCTCGGCCACAGGAGGTGTGCAAGCAGTGGCCACTGGGGACTTGCAGGGGACTCGGGGTGAGGCACGGCTTGGAGCCCAGGGCCTGGCAACTGTTCCAATCATTGTCTGGAAGCCGGGGGACCTGAGGGAAGAGGGGCTCAGTAGACATGGAGATACCCGGGTGCCTCGAAAGCCTTCTGTGAAGGGACACCCCCGTGATCCCACCGGAGCCCCTGCCTGGCCCAGAGGTAAATTCCACCAGAGATGCCCAGCCCAGCCCCACCCTGGGCAAAAATGGCCCAGATAAGCAGACTTTCTCCCTGTGCCTTAATCCCTTTTGAACTTGTCCTGCCTCCTTTGTTCTCCCATTTTAATGATTCCGTTCCCTCCACCAGCCCCCTTGACGGCCACCATGGATCAACCCCACGGCAGGGAGCCCTATAATTGGCAGCAACGTTGCCAACACTCAGCTGTGCGGGCGGAGAGGCATTTAGTGGTGTTTGTTCTGTACAGGGGGGAAAGGGGGGAGTTCTTCAAAACCAAGTAGCTGCAGTAGCTTGTTCAACACGATTTCAAGGTGATAAATTGGACCTGATTTTTTTTTGTCATTTTTTTCCCCTGCCGATTCTTCTGACAAGTGGCCACTGCTGAGCTTGCTGGGGGAGACAGAATTGCTTTCACCGGCAGCTCATGCCTTCCCGCTGCCTCCTTCCCTCTCCTCCCTCCCTTCCTCCAGGAGCTAACGCTCCCCACTACAGGACCGGCTCCGGAGCGGCGGGGAGGGGGCCCAGAAGACCTAGGACTGCTGCACTCTCAGGATCCAGGGCCAGGGCTGCTGAGTTCTGGAAAGAAAGACCTAGAGAGAAGGGCACATCGGTTCACTGAAGCATGGAAGCATGGCTGTGGGACCTTGAGGATGGGGCCCAGAAGCTCAGGCTCTGGAAGTCCTCTCCTTCTCCCCCCACCCTCACTTCTCTTCCTTCATACCCCAAGCATTTGTCGAGTCCCCACTGCATGCCCCGGCACCATACTAGCAACACCTAAGCAAACACAACTGAAGACTCCCCGCCCTCTCGGATAAGAGGGGAGACAAGGGCAGTCGACAATACATATACTAAATTATTGGGAAATAGCTATCCAGAAGGTGTTGCATGCTACGGGGAAGACACTAAGCAGAGGAGGGAGGGGTGATGCAGAATGTGGGGTGGGAATGGGGAGATCGTGGTTTTCAGTGGATGGACGAGTTAGTTGTCTGACACAGTGACGTCAGAGCAAAGCCCTGAACACGCGCCTTCGTTCACTCATTCCCTCTTCCCTCCACCCAGACGTTCACTTATTGAATCACTAAGCCAACCAACCATTCATTCTCCCCCGTCCCTAGTTCTCTCCCCCTCCCATTCATACATTCGTTCATGCCCTCACTCGGCCTGCAGTGTCTCAGGCACCGAGCCCATTTCACTTCCTACCACAGATATGCCCCTCACCCCCCACCCCCTCTTCTGGGCCTTTGCATCGACTGTTCACATAGCCTGAGACCTGACCCCTGCTCATCTCCATCCACGGTGCTTGGCGTAGAATCACCCCCTCCAGGAAGCCTCTCTGACTTGCCATCTCGGTTGAGGGCTCCAGCTCCCGTTTCCACCTCCCACAGCATTGTTCCAGGGGTTGATTTCTCAGCCTGACACCCTCCCAAGACCATGGGCTCCTCGAATTTGGGGAGACTGTCTTCTTCCTACAGCTGGTGTCGTAACTCAGCACACAATCGATACTCAGTAAATACTCATAAAGTCAATCAATTGTCAAGAATAGTGTGGGCAGAGAACTGGGAGGAGAATCACTGGCCAACCAGGGACACAAACCACAAGGAGGGTGAAGAGAGCACCTGTGCTGAGCTCCTACGCCCCACGAGCTGTACAGACCTAAGCACGCGGCACACGGATCGTGGGAGGCAGGCAGTTTTAACTTCACTTCATAGGTGAGGACATGGAAGCCCAAAGAGCTAAATGCCTTGCCAAAGACCCCACCAGCAACAGATGGTCCAGCTGGAATTCACCCCCAAGTCAGTCTGACCCTACAACTCTGCACTTGCCACATCACATCCCCCAGCCGTCTCCCTCAAGACAAGTAAACCCATCTGGTCACTTTGAGAATGAGCCCAGAGCTCTCGGGCCGCATTCACGGGGTCCTGGGCCCCCACCTTAACTACGTGCAGCTGGCTGATATAAGATTATTTTCCTGATTCTGCATTTAAATGGACCCAGACCTCCCCAAGACCACAGAGCCCTGGCCTCAGACCTTTTAACTGGTAATTACTCTGCAGCCACAGTGTGAGATCATCCATTAACCTGAGGCCAGAGTGCGCCCTGCTAATCAGCCCGCTCAGATTCCAACAAGCAGCTGGGCTGATTGCAGACCTTAATCACGAAGGGACGGGCACAATCAGACTGTCCAGCCCTCCTCCGAGCCCAAAGGGGAGAGAAAGTTTTATTACAGAGGGGCTGACATTTGGCAGCCTTTGCCAGAGGAGGTAGCCACAGGCCATGTCTCAACCAAGACTTGCTTGATACCCGTGCAGGACCGAGGGAAGAGTAGGAGCTCCGGCCGGGCAGGCGGACGGCGCGCGGGACGGAAATCGAGGGGAAAAGGAAGGGAACTCTTCGAGCACCGCGGCCCCCACCACGGACGAGCACCGCCCTGGGTGCTTCCCTTACGCTGCCTTTAATCCTCGAATAATGTTGCAAGGTTGCTGTGCCTGAGCCTCACGAAGGGGAAGCTCAGGCTTGAGGAAATGAGGAAACTTTTCAAGCTCCTGCAGCCGGTAAGCGGAGGAACCAAGAATCGGAGGTGAATCTTCCTGGCCGCAAAGTCCACGACCTTTCGACCATCCGCAGGTATCTAGCTTTCACGCTGGCAGATGTCCTCGTGTTAGGGATGACAAAGAGGTTGACACAGATGCAATGCTCCTCCCAGCCACAACTGCTCTTGAGGACGGCTGCGACTGACCTGAAGAGGGGGCCCAAGAACAGTGGAATTCTCCGCACGGGGTGAGATGACGAGGGGGAGGAGCCTCCTGGGCTCTCGGGGTCCCTGCTTGTCACAATCCCATCCTCCCTAGCTTCTCAAATCATTTGGCCATGAAAGAACAGCAAGGAGAGCTTGAGATGCTGTAGATATTCTTGCCAAATTCTTTGGAGAATAAAAACAAGAATTATGAGGTTCCTGGGAATGAAGGTAAGAGATGCCCACCTTGGAGCAAGGTGGCCCAGCCCTGGGAAGAAGACTTCAGCCTTGGAGTGAAGCAGAGGAGCAAGGCCTAGAGAGGCAGAGTGCCCCATGGCCAACGTAAGGTAGACAAGTAACGTCACCTGGCTGCCCGAGCTGAGATGAGGGCCGCAGAGCCTAAATGGGGCCTAGACAGGTAATCCCGGTAACTGGTCCATAACCGGGGAAATTCTTTATTTCCCCACTCAACCCCTCAAATCTAATCCATATACCTGCCCTTTGGGTTCTCCACGCCTGTGCCCAGTCTCCCTATGTCACATCGCCCTATTTTATCTACTGCTTTCATAGCACCTGTCTCTGAAATTACCTTCTTTTGTCTGTTCATTGTTTTTTGTCCTCCCCATCCAAATGCTGGCACCCAGGAGGGAGGGGATCTTGTGTGACTTGTTCACTGCTGTAGATTCCAGCAGCTAAGACGACACCTGGCACATAGCAGTAACGTTTTTTGAATAAAGAGTGTTGGAGTCAGGATCATGGGATGCGTCAAGGGTGGGGGCCTCGGAGAAGAAGGACTAGTGGAATCTGGATCTTGGAGTCTAGCTTCCCCACCCAGGGTACAAAGATATGGAAAACCACGGGGCAGTTAGTTCCAAAGGGTCATGCTTGACTAGTCGTTCTCCACCAGTCCCCGTCCAATGTCCAATAACCTTTACCTTCTAAAAATTCCCCACGTCCATCCACTCCTCACCAATGCCTTCCCTGTACCCATCCTCATTGGCCAGTTTTTGCCTACCTCCCCCCAAAAATAAAATTTCAAAAAAAAAAAAAGAATAACAATTTACTTATTTTTTTCCTTCTTTCTGTTTGAGCCACAACCTGTTTTTGAGACTCACGAAGCCCTTTTAAAGGAATCCAAAAAAAAAATTAAAAAATAAAAATAGGGATCCCTGGGTGGCGCAGCGGTTTGTCGCCTGCCTTTGACCCAGGGCGCGATCCTGGAGACCCGGGATCGAATCCCATGTCAGGCTCCCGGTGCATGGAGCCTGCTTCTCCCTCTGCCTGTCTCTGCCTCTCTCTCTCTCTCTCTGTGTGACTATCATAAATAAATAAAAAAAATTAAAAAAATAAATAAATAAATAAATAAATAAATAAATAAATAAATAAATAAAAATAAAAATAAATAAAGGAATCCCATTCTAGGAGAGTAGATTTAGACAGTCTGCAGCGGCCACAAAAAGCAAATTTGAAGCAGAGGGTGACCTTAGGTGAACCACTCCAGCTCTCTGAGCCCCACTTTTATCACCTGTGACAAGGACTGAGGCTATCTTCCCCGCAAGGTCGTTGTGGAAACTGAGGTAAGCTAAAAAGTACCTGTGGCTCCAGTAAGGTGACCGCTGGCCCTGGCGGGTAGGTCACAAGTGGGGCTTGCTCTGCCTCTGGCTGTGTGGGGTTCGGTAGGCAGCTTCCCCCCCTGAGCCTTTCCTACTCCCCTCTTCTCCAGGTACCACTAAGACGCTGCTCTTCCCAAACGTGTCACAGTAGGTCACCAACCCCCCAAGGGACCTTCCGTGGGTCCAACAGGACCCTGAGGTTGAGGCTGCAGGGCTGGATCAGGACCCACCACGTCTCCTGCCACTTACTTACCGACGTGTCCTCGTGATGCCCGCAGCAGCAGCAAGTGCAGACAGGCCCCAGGAAGAGGAGCTCTCTGCCCTGGCTGCTCTTTCCTGTATTAACCACAAACGCCATTACTTCCAGTCCACAGACGTTCACTGAGCACCTACCCTGTGCCAGCTGCAACGAGGACTCGGAGACGAACAGGACATGGGCCGTCAAAACCCAGGGCCCACAGGAGGGCCCCCCCAAGACTGGATTTACGCCCCCGACCCTGGGCTCCTGGAAGCCCCCCTGATGGAGGCCCAGCAGGAAACCAGCACCTACGCGAACAGGTCACCGAGGAGAGTGCAATAAAGGCTCCGGTTTACAGGGACAGGACAAGGCTAGAGAAAACCCACAGGAGTTCACGCAGTATTTTGGGGTCACCATTCCCCGGTCTGAGCAGGGGCTTGTCTGGGGAGAAAGGAAAGGGAAATGAGTCTGATCCGTCTCGCCCCACCTTTGGGTGTCCTGCCACTGCCTCCCATTGGCTGAATCCAACAGGGAATCCAGAACGTGAGGACCCCCCCCCCCCCCCCCGTGTGGTCCCTAGGGCCGGCCTCCCAGTGCACAGGGCTGAGCGGCGAGGGCCGGGAGCGGCCGGGGAGGGTGCACGCGGGACACCTGCCTGCCTCAGGGAGCTGGACCCGAGCCTGGCAGGGACCTGACCTCCCCCGTCCGCCCAGGAACTTGCTCCCCGGCGGCCCGAGCTGTCGTTTCAGGAAAGTGTCACCGAGAGCTGCCGTCGGAGCCCCCGGGAAACTCCCAGGCCCTATTGAGATTCTCTCCCCCCCGCACCCCCCTGGCAGCATCGCAGGCTTCCCGCGGCTCATCCTCATCTGTCTCCGAAAGATTAAACGTCCCCTGGAAAAGGCCACTGTGTCCCGAAGGAGAAGAGGCCATTTATGCTCATTCCCTCAAGAAACTGACTTTCTAGAAAAAACAAAAACAAAAAACAAACAAACAAAAAACCATACAGGTTGATTCCCCGGCTTGAGAAGAAGCTGCTGTTTTGTTCTGGGGACGGAGAGGTGGGGTGGGGCAGCGCCGTGCCTCTGAGGAACTTCCCTCTCCCGCGCTGACCCAGCGCAGAGCTCTGAGGTGAAGCCTTGAGAAAGCGCCGGCAACGGAAACAACCGACGTTTATTTACTGGACACTTGCATGCGTGACGTGCCCCGTGCTACCCTTGGACGCCTAAGCACGTGGGTACCGGGCGCAGGTTATCTGAGTGGATCGCCAGATCTCCATGTAGCTGCGCCTATGAGCGAGCCCATTTCACAGGTGAGGAGACTGAGGCGCAGCCACGGTAAGTGACCTACCGAACACCACAGGTTGGGTTGGACTTAAGTCTGAGTCTCTCGTAAAGCAAAATCCCTGAACGGGTGGGGGTACTGTGTCCCCAGAGGACACGTGGCAATGCCTAGAACATTTCTGCTTGTCCCGGCTAGGGGAAGGAGCGCTAACGGCCACCAATCATAGAGCCCAGGAATATTCCCAAACGGCCCACAATGCACAGGACGACCCCACAACAAAGGATTGTCTGGCCCCAGATGCCAGCAGGGCGGAGCAGATCCCTGCCTTAAAGTCCCCCCCACCCAGTCCTGGTGCCCGTCGGTCACTGTGGCCCCTCAGGTGCGGAGAAGCTCAACGGGAAAGCTCAACAGATCACTCGGCGCCTTATTGAAAATGGGTCTTGGGACTAAGAACACTGGGAAGCCCCTGGGGAATTCTAACCGGGGGGCTGGGGGGGGAGACCTAGTGAATTTGAATTCGAAGCAGGTACTTCTGGCAACTGGGTGGAGAATGGCCCCGAAGGCCTGGGGGAGCCGGGGGGGGGCTGTTATAACCCAGATGACGGGGAGACGGAGACAAGCAGATGGGTCTGGTGTCTGTAGGAGGCAAGCACGCGGGACTTGGGAGGAGAAGGAAGCCTCAGAGACGGCTGCCGTCTCCTGCCTGACAGACACAGCGGACGTGGGATTGTTCCCTTGGTCTTAGAGGCTTCACCCCCCTCTCTTCCCTCAACCGCCCCTCTATGTCACAAACCACTGCGCTTCTCACGGACGGACCAGCATCTGCAAGGTTCCTGCGAAGAGGAGAGGTCGAGGCTCACGGTCGGGGCTGCCGGTACGGATGGGCGGGTGCCTGCAACGGGAAGGACGCTCCCGAGGCTTGGGCGGCCTGTACGGCAGCCTGCACGCTCCCGGGTGCCAGGCGCCAGGGCCTGAGCTCCCCACCTGGGCCTGACCGTTCCCTGGGAAGGCCGGAGTCTCCAGCTCCGGGGATCAAACTACGTAAAGCAAGTGCAGTCGAACAAGAGAAGGCCCGGGTGAGCCTGGCGAGCCACCACCTCTAGCTCTTGCCAAGGCTCCCTAAGCGCAGGGACGAGAGGAGGTCAGTGGGCAGTAGGGTGGGAGGAGGGCCCGGGAGGCGTATTTCAGCTTAATAAGAAACCCTCTCGCCGCTCAAGCTGCCAGCCCATTAGCATGGTGTCCCTCGCGAGGAACTGAGTCACGGGTGCACCGGGGGAACCAGCGCCCGCGCCCCGGGAGCGTGAGGTGCAGATGGGGTGCGGTGCTCTCTCCACGTCGGCCTTTACGAAGCCCAAATGGGTTCAACAGACTCAGGGTGTGCGGCACCAGCTGAGAAAAATTACACCAAGATGCCGACCACATCACTTATTAAGAAACACTCCCTGCAGGGCAGGGAAAATCTTCCAAATGTTTTGATTTTTTTTTTTTTTTAATGTATCAGCGACCTGCTTGCAGCCTGTGACAGAACTTCGATAAATATTCCCTCAATGTAAGTGCACAGCTCTTCCCTCTAAGGAGCACTTTCCCGGCCCCCTCCCACCCGGACACCCCCGTCCTTCCATTCGGGTAGGAGTCGGGGGGAGATCAGACATGAATCAGGGGTTGGTGCAGGGACAGCCGCACCCACACCTCAGGGCGGGTCATGAAGTACCCCCAGGAGCCTAACGCGGGGCCCCTCCAGCCTCGACTCTCTCTCTCCTGAGCTCCGGGCCCACGGGCCCAACTGCCCATGAAGCTCCCCCAGGCAGCTCAGCTCCAGGGCCTGCACGGAGCTCCTCGTCCCTCCCGCCCTCTCCCCCAATCCCACAGAACGGCCCACCCAGGTGCCTTGGACCCTTAGCGACCTTTCACCGCCCCCGCCCCAAGGCCGTCTGCCTCTGCTCTAGTTGGGTTCCCCCAGAAGCAAACCCCGAGACAAAGGCCTAAACCCAAGTAATGATGTGGAAGGTGCAGGAAGCCCAAGGTGAAGGGGGGGCAAGGGCGGCAGGGCCGGGAAGGAAATGGGCCACGGAGGCGTTTGTCAAGCCGTCTGTGCCGTGGGCAGCGGAGCTCAGTTCTCCGTGCGAACTTGAGGAAACGGGGTAGAAACAAGCCTCAGAGTCACGTCGCCATGTGTTGGTGGAGGCCACTCCCGGGGGTGGAGGACGCGGTTAATTCCCTGGCACTTCCATCGTGTCCCAGCTCGGGGCAGTCCCGCAGCCTTGGCGAAGGCCCCCAGGCAGAGAGATACAGGTCCTGCAGTCGATGGAACCCAGAAAGTGGGGGGCCCCGGACTGACTCTCCAGTACCCCAGATTCCCCCCTTTCCAGGCTCCTCGCGCCCTGTGCACGCACCCCGGTACCCACGGTCAGCACCCGTGGGCCTCGGCCTGCAGCCGGGCGCCCCACCCCCCTTCTCCAAACCGCAGACCCGGTGAGGTGGCAGGCATCGCGGTGGGGGGCGGGCCCTGGTTTTGGACTTCCTGTCCCCTCCTAGGTGCACGACTTCAGGTAAGACTCAGAACATCTCTGTTCAGTGGTTTTGGGGGGGTTTGTTTGCCTTTTCCCTTTCAGGTAAAAGCCGGGCATGAAAATTGTCCCTTCGTCCTGGGATGATTGCAAAGATTAAATGAGCCGATGCACGTCCAGGGCTTAGACCAGCACCTGGGCATACGGTAGGCGCCCAATAAGAAGGCCTTGGACCTTGTCACCCCTTGGACGTCTTCCCTCCGAGAACTAGACACTAGAAGATTCAGAGCCGAGGGGACCCGAGGGATGCTCTTGAAGAAAACTCCTCACCGAGGATTGGAGATACTGTTGGTAGAGCAGATGCTTTGGGCCAAAGGAGTCACAGAGGTGTGAGTGCTACGTGAGTTTGCTCGTCGTGGGTGTTGAGTCCAAGAGCAGAGAGTATAAAAGGACCTAGAGTGAAGCTCCCCTCAGCCTAGGGAGGACCTGCCGACCTGCGGTCAGAAAGGCACGATTAGGAAAGGAAAGGTGGGTTCCCCGGGTGGCCCAGCGGTTTAGCGCCTGCCTTTGGCCCAGGGCGTGATCCTGGAGACCCGGGGGTTGAGTCCCCCATCGGGCTCCCTGCATGGAGCCTGCTTCTCCCTCTGCCTGGGTCTCTGCCTTTTGCTCTCTGTGTCTCTCATGAATAAATAAATAAAAATCTTAAAAAAAAAAAAAAAAAGGAAAGGAAAGGTACCGGGCAGCAGTGCGTGTTCTAGACAGAGCAGAGTCTTCAGGGCGAAGCGGATACAGGAATAAAATCTGTCTCCAACACCAATTCACGGTGCGTCCTTGGGGAGTCAAGGTTCTCCCTCTGGGCCTCAGTCTCCCAATCCGTAAAATAGAAATAATGCCACATACCCGATAGCAATGTTGGGAGGCTTAAACATTAGCACAGAGGTAAAGCCCAGCATCCGGTGGGCTCCGCGTGAAAGTCCCGGTCTGCCCTCTCCCCACCCCAGTCACTAGCTGTCCTAGCCCCGACCCCTGCTAAGTACAGTGCAAACCCGGTGACGAGCTTGGGCGTCTTCAGAGCCTCATCTCACCTTCTCTCGACACGTCTTCTCCCTTCATCATTGCTGCGACGACCGCGTGTGTGCGGGGGGAGCCCAGCACCACCTCCACTTCCTGCACCAGCTCTCCCTCCACTTACACCGGTGGCCGCCCGAGCCTCTCCTTTTTCTGAATATTTAATTTATTGATTCATGAGAGACACAGAGAGAGGCAGAGACACAGGCAGAGGGAGGAGCAAGCTCCCTGCGGGGACCATGATGCGGGACTTGATCCCGGGACCCCAGGCTCACGGCCTGGGCTGACGGGAGGTGCTCCACCGCTGAGCCCCCGGGCGCCCCTCCTGGGGATCTCCTTATGACCCCCTGTACTTAGGCCTGGTTCACAGAACTGTTAGCACAACTCACAATAAATGGCTGTTACACTGCAGCCCCCCCCCCAGGGTGGCCCCGGAGGGCAGCGGGGAGATGATTCCCCCTGGAGGTGGGACTTGGAGCACACCTGCTGGTTCACCTTGAAGGCAGGGGCAACTGTGCCAGGGGATGAAGATACCCGGATTCCTGAGCAATGACCGTGGTCCAGCAGGGCCCGAAGGAAGCATGATCAGGACGAGAGACGAGGCAGTCTGGGGAAGAGGGAAGCGGCGTGGGAATGAACCTGCGGGTGTGGAAACAAAACACGCGGATCTTTTGTCTCACATTGTCACACACGAAAGATCACCAAAGCAGAGGAAGCAGGCAACGTGCCAATCGGCGGGCGGACCGAGCCGGGGACCTCAGGCAGCGCCTCCTGGGCCCCGGATGCCGCGCCCTGGGCCTCTGCACGGAGCAGCCACGGCGCGGGGCTGGAGAGGTGCGTGGGCCCGGCGACGCGCGCTCCTCCTCCCCGGGGCTCGCGGGGCTACGACTGCGACTGCGGCGCCTGCAGCAGGGACTGAAAATGAGCCCTCAAAATGGCACCGTGAGGACAGCAGCTGCCACTTGGTGGCAGATGAATTACGTCGGGCTCCTTTCACTGAAGCCGCGGCAGCAGTCGTCCACGTGCACGCGGGGACTGATACCTGCTCTGGCTGCGGATTTATCGTCTCCGTCTGCCTCGCCCCTGCCAGCAGCACCAACCACAGATTCTGGAGGAAGCCGTGACCCCACTTACCCTCACCTGGGACCCATCACACAGCTGTGGCGACGTGTGCATGAGCTGGAGGTATTTAAAAATTTTAGACGATCTACTAGAGACTCCCTCGAGGAGCCACGTCTGGGGCAAGGGCGGCTGAGCTGGGACCCGGTCCTCCAGGATGAGGTTCGCGGTGCTGGCGCACCAAGAGATACAATATAAATGTCCAACGAATCAAGGGTGAAGGTAGCGTTGGCCTTTCTCACCCTTGTCACGCTCAGGGCACTCGGGGCTCCCGTCCTGCATCCTCGTTCCCAGGGGTGAGGTGGAGAAAGTTCACTCTGAAGAAGAAAAAAGCCCACTCTTGGCACCGGTAATTCACCCCAAGAGCGGAAAGACGCCTGCCTAGACCCCCAGGGGCCTCCCCAAGCATCTCCGGTGCCTTCCTGACAACAGTCGCGGCAAACGGCGCTGCAACAGGTCCCAGGATGACGACGACCAGGAGCTCGGGCTTTTCAGGAGTGAAGCTCGGGTTCCCTCACCACACAAACAACCTACGTACGCTGCGGTACTTGCCCAGAGCAGGGGAGTCTAGGATGGAGGCCGGGGGCGAGAGGTGACGGGGAAGGACGGTCCCCCGCGGACCCACCGCGCTGGGTGGAACTGTCATTGCAGCAGGTCATCGCTACTGAGGGTTTCTGCAGCGACTCCAGCCAGCGACCGCCGCGTGGAGCCTGGGAGAGGCTGGGTTCAGAGTCAGCCCAGCAGCGCCACAGACGGACGGGGCTGACGTGCTACGAGCTGTCTTACCTCCTTTTAGTGCACTTTTTTTTTTCTTTTTTGCCTCAGTTGTTGCTGTGGCAACTGGCTACAGGTCGGTCTAGTGACAGGACTTGGTCTCAGCGATGCTGTCTCTTGCTTTCTCCCCTGGGCTTCCTCTGCCCCGGGGATGCCTTTGGCAGCCCACCCAGTCCTTCTGGCGCACGCATACATTGGTGAGTGGGATAGGACATGGGATAGAGGGTGGAGAGATAAGGGATGGATGGATTATAAGGAGCTGACGCAGGCAGCTCTGGAGGTTGAGGGCCCACACAGGCAGAGGGACAGGGCTGTCCTGCCTCTGCATCCCTGTCGTGTCCGGCCCTCGGCACACTGGATGCTGGCCATGCGCGTGACTCCGCTCGGTCTACGGATCCAAATGCCAGTCTCTCCCGGAAACACCGTCGCATCCTTTGGATGATGGAGAAGCATCCTTGGTCGGAAAGGGGTCGGAAACTGGAACGTGGACATCCCCCCTCGGTATCTGGAGCAGCGATTCTGGGGCCTGTTCGACACGACTCCTCTGGGGATCCCCGGAAGAACGGCACCCTGCTTGCCCGGGCTGCTCAGATCAGTCACCCAGCCTTGGGCGGGCTTTCCTTTATCCACTGTTCCCTGTCCCCCCTTCTCCTGCCCTCTGGGATCGTTTTTCCAAAATAAACTGGCTTGGGAAAATAACCTGCTTTCTCTGAGTCTGAGCTTCCACTTCCATAAACGGGGGACATTGGGACGCCTGGGGGGCCCACTGGTGGGGCGTCTGCCTTGGGCTCAGGGCGTGACCCCGGGGTCCCGGGATGGAGTCCCGCATCAGGGTCCCCACAGGGAGCCTGCTTCTCCCTCTGCCTCTGTCTCTGCCTCTCTCTGTGTGTCTCATGAATAAATAAGTAAAATCTTTTTTTAAAAAAGTAGGGGGACACTAATTATCCCTCCCCGCCAAGTTGGCTGTGAGCGTTTAGTGTAAATCGAGAAGCCTGGTGCCTACAGCCATTGAGGACTCAGGCAGGAACTGAGACAAAAGACAAAGCAATGTTTGACAACTTCTTTAATAAACTATTAAAATGGCTCATTTTCATCTTATTGTGTTTTTCTTCCTCTTCGGTCCCACTGGGCACCCTTCACAAAGAAAAAAAAAAAAAAACACCAGTTGGCACATTTTCCTCTTTGGTGAGAAGCAAGGGGGTGCAGGGGCCGGCGTTCCCCTGCTGAGGCCTCGGGCCTCGGGGACACGGGCCTTGTCCTAGGCAAGACCGACCCCCTGAGGACTCGCCCGGACAGAGCTGGGAACGAGCCCCGGCGCGGGGACCAGCGGCGACTCTCGGCACCTGGCTGTGCCTCTGATTCTGCAGCAGTAGGATTTGGGTTTTCATTGGCTCTGGCACCTCTTTATCCAGAGCCTCGGATGTTACATTCACAAGGGCCTCATGAATAATGCACAGTGACCTGAAAATCTCCAGGCGGGTAAATTAAAGATGAGCTCGAAAAACCTGGATGCGGAGGCTGAAGTCAGCTGTGGCCACAGCGGGCAGCCCCGCCTGCACAGGAGCCGCCCGCGGAGGTGCTTGCTCCGCCCCAAGGCCTGGCCCGCCCTGGCCTGCTGGTCCCGGAGCCTTGCTCTGCCCAGCTCTGGCCTGGGCCCTCAGCAGCCTCCGAAACCTCACCCCTCCGTGTCCCTCTGCCTCTACAGCTCCTTAGGAAGTTAAAATTAACCCTCGAAACAAAGTCGTGCAACACAGGGAATGATGCATGAAGCACTGTCACCCTTCCAGACCACAGATTCATGATTTTCCTAAAAGTTGTGCTTGGACAATCACTGAAGTCAGCGAAAGAATTAGAGGAGCCGTGGAAAAGGCCCACCAGCAAGAGCAGGATCCCTGGGGTCCCCGCACCGTGGGGACGGGGGAGAGACCCGGTCTTCTTCTGGCCTCTCTGCTGTCATGCCCAGCTGAGTGCTTCCCCTCTGTGGTTTCATTCCCATCCCACAGATTGGAGCAGAGACCCAGAGAAGAGAAGTGACTGTCCCAGGGCCACACAGCACGTAGATACCAGAGTCAGAGAGCGAAGCGGGACTCTTGTTCCCTGGTGAAGTCCTCTTCCCCTACTCGGGAGTGCCAGCACCCCATTCCCAGGTGAGCCATCCTGGGAAAAGGAAGGGGAGATATATTTGCAGGTGATTTAGAGCAGGGATGCTTCCAGGACGCCCTGCTCCCTCTGGGTAATTTATGGATGTGTGAACAGGATGATGGGCTCATTGCTTACACCGTGTAATTCAAAAAATGCAGCTGCCCCAGAAAGATGGGTGAGAGGTATAAAAATATGTACATTTGATGGAGCATATATATGTGTTTGTAAATACAGTCTGTTATTGCTCAGTGTTATTATATATCCATCATCTTTCTTTGGGTTATTGGAAACATAAAAATCTTAAAGCACTAAAAACACAAAGAATGATAAGTCACCCAGGAAAGTATATCTTCTCGGGGATGATTTTATGTCGGGAACAGTTTGTGCTTTCGGAAAATAAAGTCCTTGCACTGCCAGGGAGGGAAACGTAGACAGGGGCTGGGGCCGGGTGGTGGTTCCTACAAGCCCCTGAGCAAAGCCAGGGCTTCCGAGTGGTGGGTGGTCAGTGGAGGGGGGTGAGGGCCCACCCCCGTGGAGGCGGCACCTGGGCAGCTCGGTGGCCTCGGGCACGTCAGGACTTTGCTGGTTCCTTACCTGTGAACCAACCGGGACCAGAATGCCCCCTGGGGCATCGTGCTGCTCCGGGAGTATCAGTCCCTCCCCAAAAACCACCATGTTCTGAACCAGCATCTATGTAGCAGCACAAAAAAAAAAAGAAAAGAAAAGAAAAGAAAAGAAAAGAGAAAAAGATGTATCAGCCCCTCTGTCCCCAGATCCTCTCCTCACAGCCAAGCACCCGAAGCATGAAGTGGAACCGTAAACTAAATTCTAAGCAGCAGACAGAGTCAATAGCACAGACGTGATTTTTAAGTGAAATTAATGATTTTTTCGGATATAGATTTCCTCTCCAGGCCCTTCCATCCACCACCTTGGAAATTCATGGGTTCTACAAGCTTCTGGCAATATGGCCAAAGCCTGTGGTTCTGTTGCAGAGTCATGTGTGAAGGAGGCCTGGAGGGGTGTGGGGGGCGGGGAGGAGGCAAGTGGCCAGAGCATATGTGGAGGGGGCTTTCCACAGTGGAGGTGGAGGACCCAGAACCGTGGAGGTGGGAGAACCCAGAACCATGGAGGTGGAGGTGGAGGTGGAAGGACCCAGAGCCGTGGAGGTGGAGGTGGAGGTGGAGGTGGAGGACCCAGAACCGTGGAGGTGGAGGTGGAGGTGGAGGTGGAGGTGGAGGTGGAGGTGGAGGTGGAGGTGGAGGTGGAAGGACCCAGAACCGTGGAGGTGGAGGTGGAGGTGGAGGTGGAGGTGGAGGTGGAGGTGGAGGTGGAAGGACCCAGAACCGTGGAGGTGGAGGTGGAGGTGGAGGTGGAGGTGGAGGTGGAAGGACCCAGAGCCGTGGAGGTGGAGGTGGAGGTGGAGGTGGAGGTGGAGGTGGAAGGACCCAGAACCGTGGAGGTGGGGGACCCAGAACCGTGGAGGTGGAGGTGGAGGTGGAGGTGGAGGTGGAGGACCCAGAACCATGGAGGTGGAAGGACCCAGAGCCATGGAGGTGGAGGTGGAGGTGGAGGTGGAGGTGGAGGTGGAGGTGGAGGTGGAGGACCCAGAACCGTGGAGGTGGAAGGACCCAGAGCCGTGGAGGTGGAGGTGGAGGTGGAGGTGGAGGTGGAGGTGGAGGTGGAGGTGGAAGGACCCAGAACCGTGGAGGTGGAGGTGGAGGTGGAGGTGGAGGTGGAGGTGGAGGTGGAGGTGGAGGTGGAGGTGGAGGTGGAGGACCCAGACCGTGGAGGTGGGGGACCCAGGACCGTGGGGGTGGGGGTGGCTTGCCGTCATCGTCCTCTTTCTCCTCCTCTTACAGACGAAGAACTGAGGCGCAGGAAGACTAACTCCTGGTCCAGCGCCCCCCACGTAGGCAGCGGATCTAGGACTTCAGGCTCGGGCTCCCGGGCTCCCGGGGCTGCGCTCCCACCGTTACACCACATGGTTTCATAGGAAAAGTCGGGCGTGAGGCAGACTCCTAACCGGAGAAGAGGATGCTAGAGGGTGTGGTGGAGGGGCCCTGGAGGCTCAGCGGCGAGCGCCTGCCTCCAGCCCGGGCCGTGACCCCGGGTCCTGGGATCGAGTCCTGCGTCGGGCTCCCTGCTTGGAGCCTGCTCCTCCCTCTGCCTGGGTCTCTGCCTCTCTCTCTCTCTCTCTCTCTCTCATGAATCAATAAAAAACTAAAATCTTTTTTAAAAATTAGAAGATATGGTGGGAAGAAGTCTGGGATGAAGCAAAGGTAACCGGAGCTCCAGGCCCCTGTAACCCCCGGATCTCCGGGTGACGCTGCAAGCGGCCTCCTCTTGGGGAAGCCCCCTGAACCACAAAGTCCTTCCAGCTTTGGGGCGCTTGGGTTCCAGGGCTTTCTCGAGCGCAGAAGGTCAATGTCCACGGTGCTAAGTCACACGAAGGAAAAGCAGCACGAGCAGCTTGGGCCGCCGGGAGGGGTAGGGGAGGAGAGGAGCCCTTGGGCCTCCTCCGGGGCCGACGCGGGCAGACCCACCGCCGACCAGGGGCTGGGGGCCTCTTCCTCCTCGTCCCAGCCCAGCGATGCGGTGACAGTGCAGGTTCAGACCATCCGGAAACACAAAGACCTTCCAGGGGTCCTGTTACAAGTCAACGGCTTTCACGCCTATTTTTAGCTATTTTTTTGTTTTAAATCTCGCGTGCCGTGTGATACACAAACCTGATTTTTCGGAAGCAATGTTTTATTTGTGTGGATTGATTTTATGAACACAGATTATAACCTTTACTTATTATAGAGTCAATCAATGAGAGCAAGGCAGTTCTGATTAAGCAAACGGGATGCTCGGGTTGATATAAAACTGCAATTGTCATCCGTAACCCCCGACTTCCCTTTTTTGTGTGTTTATCAAAACAGCCCGATCATTTTCATTAGTTTTGGTTGTACGGTATCTTGAAAACCCTATTCACACAGATGAGTAGCTGCAACTGCTGATGGGTTTTTAAAAAAGGAGGAGAAAATAAATAAATAAATAAATAAATAAATAAATAAATAAATGATAATTAAAAAATTAAAAAGGAGAAAGACGACTTTTGCAACCTTTAGATATGCTTCTTAGTGCTACAGAGACTTATGAGGAGGCCAAAGAGACTTATGCAAAACATACAAAATATCCTATTCCGGGCCTTGTCCCTGGGGCAGAGGTTCAGTCACTCTTGCATTTATCCAACAGGCCCGCGGGTGCCTGCAGTGTGCTAGTCGTTGCTCTAAGCACAGAGGATGTGAAATTAAAAGACCTGAGTGGGTGAGAGACGGACGGACAATGAATAAAATGAACACGTGAAATCCATAGCATGGTCGTGGCAAGGGGATTTGGGAATCAAGCGGAGAAGGGGCTGAGGACTCTGAGGTGGAAGGTGGTTTTGTCTGAAATAGGTCGAGGCAGCCTCGCGGGGAAGGTCTGAGCAAAAGTCCGAAGGGGAGGGGGACCGGCCCGAGGCTGGGGAAGAGCCTCCTGCAGTGCCACGGCCCCGCTCTGCTCGGGGCCAGCCCCAGGAAGCACAAGACAGCCGAGCAGCTGGAGGGTCCGAGCAGGGGTGACAGGTGGGAAACAAAGTCAGAGGGCAGGAGGGGGCGAAGAGGTCGGGCGGGTCTTGCTGGTCGGGGGCCGTTACAATGAAGGAGCCAGTGGAGATGCTCAAGCCCGGAGTGACCGTTTCTACCTCTCGTGTTCACAGCATGACTTGGGAGACCGGGTTGAGAACCCAGTGCGGGGAGTGAGGGGAGAAGCGGGGAGAAGGCGGGTGTTTGCAATAACCCGGGAGGAAGGTTGGTGGCTCAGAACAGGTCGGGGTGGAGATGATGACAAACGAAGGGTTTCTGGATGTGCTTTGAGAATAGACATGATAGGAGACCATGACCGATTGGACGTAGCCTACGAAGGAAAGAGGGGAGTTGGGGTGACCTCAGCGGGTCTGGCCAAGCAACTGGTAGGGTCAAGCTGCAGCTCTCCCTCCCCAGGACGGGAAGACCAAGGAAGGAGTAGGTTGGGGTGGCTGCGGATGGGATGTGTCGACGTCACGATGCGTGAGAGGGGTCTAGGAGAAGCTGGAGAGGGAGGGAGTCTGCAGGTCAGGGGAGTGGCCCAACCTGGAGCCATCCTTGGGGGTTGTGTGCTGTGCGTGGTGCTCAGCGTAGGAGGGAGACAGCATGGACTCACCGACAGGGCAGACGAGGACAGGAGGACAGGGACGAGGGGCCCGGGGCTCCCAGCGGCAGGAGAGGGGAGGTTGAGAAGCAGCCAGCTAGCGGACACGGGCCTGCAGGGGAGGGGGGGGGCCCGGGGGACTGTCCGGGGGGAGGGGGCACATGCCTGCTCAGTGAGGTCAAGGCTAAGGCAGCCTGAGCCCGGGGGCTCGGCGCTCAGGGATCCCAGGACGACGGGGCGTGGTGCTTGCTTCTCTCTGGACGCACTGGGCTGCGGGGGGCGGGCCCCGGGGGGCAGGCGGGTGGTTCTGCCAAAGAACCCCGAGAGCCACAGGCACCGAGACCCGGCCCCTGGAGACAGGACACCTGGCTACGAACCTCGGCCCACCCTTTCCCAGCTGCGTGGCCTTGAGCAAGTTCCCTGACCTCTGTTCCGCTTCCTTTGCCAGGTTCTTTTTTTTTTTTAAGATTTTATTTATTTATTCATGAGACACAGAGAGAGAGAGGCAGAGACACAGGGAGAGGGAGAAGCAGGCTCCACGCAGGGAGCCCGACGCGGGACTCGATCCTGGGACCCCGGGGTCACACCCTGGGCTGAAGGCAGCCGCTCAGCCAGGAGCCCCCCGGGCACCCCAGGAGCAGTTCTTTAGGAGACTTTCCGCAACCATCTCCCTAACAAAAGACCCATTTATAGCAGGTCCGGGTGGGCTGGCGGAGGAAGGGAGCCCCCGAGCAGGTTGGTGGTGGATTATTTATTTTTTTCCCAGTGCTTCTATTTTCTGGGTAGGGCAGGCAGGGAGGCCCTTTCCAAGAGCAGAGGTGGGGACGGAGCCCGAGGACACCGAAGCCCCCGTGGAAGCCGAGCACTGCGGCACCTGTGGGGCCTACGACGTGTCACGTTCAGAAAGCGCCGCCTTTGAACACTGTGTTGTCTCGCGCAGAGGCTGGGAGCATGTGTGTCCTCCCGGGTCATCCAACCTGTGTCTTCCCCTGGAAACTGGGGATAACGGCTGAACCTGGTTCATAAGGTCGATCTGAAAATGAAGCACGTGAAAACGTGGGCAGCCTCGAGCAGAGGGGGCGGCGGTATCCGCTGCGGCTCTTACTGTTTTCTGAAAATGTGAACCCCTCTACCCTGAGGCCCGTTTCTGGAGCCTCCGCGACATCTCCTTGGAGCCTACGGCTCCTCTGACCCCCACGGTCACACGGAGATTGAACACGCCACTGTGGTCCGGGAAGAAGAAATGAGCCTTCAGGGGAGTGGGGCCAAGTGGGATCTCCTATGCGGGCTCACCCTGAACCCACTGAACCCAAACCTGCATCTTAACTAGATCTCCAGGTGACCCCTGGGCAGGTTAAAAGTTTGGGTTGAGGGATCCCTGGGTGGCGCAGCGGTTTGGCGCCTGCCTTTGGCCCAGGGCACGATCCTGGAGACCCGGGATCGAATCCCACATCGGGCTCCCGGTGCATGGAGCCTGCTTCTCCCTCTGCCTGTGTCTCTGCCTCTCTCTCTCTCTCTCTGTGACTATCATAAATAAATAAAAATTAAAAAAAAAAAAAGTTTGGGTTGACTCGGTTAACCCGCGGCTCAGGGACACTGCGTGACAAAGGGTGGGTCTGGACCCAGGTGACCCGGTTCCAAAGCCTTGCCCTTTCGGTCACCTTGAGCTCCATGGCAGGACAGGGAGCTGCATGAGCTCGGGCGGGGGGGGAGGGGGGTAACAGAAGGGACAAAGGGGGACATGGGCCAGGAGTCCCATGGAACATTCCGGTAACCAGCGCAGGAGCCCAGCGGTGCCGCCTAAAGCGCTACTTACTCATCCAGGGAACATTTGCCCAGGGCGCCTGGCCGGTGCTGGAACCGGGGTGCTGGGAGGCAAAGCCCGGCCCCAAATGCTGACCCTCCACCTTCTCCAGAAGCTGGATCTCTGGCATTTCTGCGGGTTTCTACACGCTGAGCATCAGGAAGACCAGCGCCAGGCGAGTCTCCTCCAGCTGGCTCTGACGTCCCTCGTCGGGCTCCGGCCGCCCTGAGGCCCGGCCCCTGCGGACTCCTCGCCCCCGGAGCTCAGGTGCCAGGGAGCGTGTTGGACTGACCCAGACCAGCCGCCCCAACCGGCTTGGATTCTGAGCTTCAGAATCAACAAAATCACTTGGAGAGAAACAGGGTGGGGAGCCCGAGGGGGGTGAGGGAGGGCAGCTGACGGCAGCTCTGAGAGTAGTGAGTTTGCAGCGCAGCCCCGGGAACAGCTCGGAGAGCAAACGCAGACACCGCGGCGGCGTCCCCCGTGGGCACGGGAAGAGCAGGTCACGTAGCAGAACGAGCCCCACTCACCACCCGGCAAGGGCCCGGCGCGGGGGCCACGGGGGCGTCTGGATGGCGTCGGGGGCCCGATGCTGTAATGGGGCGGAAGCGAGCGGGGGACGGGCTGCCTCTGCACCCACTCGCCGCCCCCGACCTGCTGGGAGCAACGGGGGACCAGGCGGGCGTCGGCTCGTGGGCTTCTCTGTGCCTGCCGCTCGCTGCTAGAGATTCCCCGTTCCCTCCGTGCCTTTCTCCCTGGTGATATTTTAGGGCCTCCGGCAGCACCGTGAACCCCGTCCCTATGCAGCCTGGACCCCTGACCTCGTAGTCACATCACTCGCAGGGTGATCTGCAAAGCCAGGGCTCCGCTGGATGCGGAGGGCGCAGGCGGTCGGCGCGGGAAGACGGCTCCGCTGTGCTCCGACGGCCCCACGGAGAGAAGGTGCGGCCCCGGGGCCTCTGGACCCGAACCAAAGCCCTCTCCTCTGCTCTAAGTATCTCGAAGGAAGGGGTTCGTGGTCCGTATGGAAGCAGGACGTACCTCCCCCCGTGTTTCCTGCCTGAGACCAGACCCAGACGTCACGTTACTGCCTCGCCCGGAACCCCTGGACTTCACCCTGTTGAAGGCGAAGCAAGGTCCCTGCTCCCAGGAGCCGTCTTTCTCCTTTCGGGGTGACCGTGGTCCCACAAGGGCTACGTCCTGACAAGGGAAGGTGCGCGGTGCCAGGACGGCGACACCAGGACCAGCAGCCGTCCCCGCGCCCCTCGACCGCGGCAGCGCTGGCGCCCGTTAGCTCTGTAGGCCCTCCGCCCGACTGGCTCTCACTGTGGGTAAACCGAGGCTCACACCGCTAGCTGGTGGAAGGCCCCAGGCTCGGGGGCGCGGACCCCGATCCTAGTCCCCCGCCCCGCGCCTTCCCTTCCCAGCTACCGCCGCTGAAACGTGCACGGTGGTCCCCGGAGCCGCGGGTGACGGCCGCTCTTGCCTCCCCCCGGGTCGCGTGTGCCCCGGGAGGGCCTAGGGCAGGCGCCGGCTACCTCTGACCAAGGCTTAGGGAAGGAACGTCGGACATTCTTGACAGAGAAGGAAACGGAGGGCCGGATCGGGCCGGCCCGAGAGGCCGGGGCGGGCAGGGCCCCTCTGCGGTGCTGGGCCAGCGTGTGCGGGTCACAGCGACGGCAGCGTGGCCCGTGGGCTGCCCTCGCCGCCGAGGGGCCCAGCCCGGGATGAAGGCGACCCCGCGGCATCTCCCGCCGAAAGCACACACACTGCGTCGCGTCTCAGGCCCACGCGGAGGCAGAGCGAGCGGCCTGGGCTCCCTGCACCTGCTCCCTGCTGCCCTCCGCTGTCCTGGCCGGCAGAGCGGGTCTTCGGGGCCGGCCTCTCCGCTAAGTCCTGTGGGGCCTCGTCTCTCCTTTCGGGAAGCCCGGGCCTGGCAGGTGGCTTTGCCGGGCCCCCTGCGCCCCCCACCGCCGTCTCTGCCCAGGCGGAGGGTGACACTGGTCGGCTGTCACTGCGGGACACGGGGACGGAGCGGGGCGGAGCGTGCGCCCAGCGACCATGTCACCGGGGCTCCGCCGTGGTTCGTGCGTCACCGGGTCAGCGCAGGAGGTGGCTTCGGGCTCTCTCCCCTGCCGGTGACGGGACACCTACAACCCTCCAGCTGCGGCCGCGGCATCAAAGGCCCAGAAAGAGTGAATACAGTGACCCGGGGGAAGCTGCCCTCGGCCCCAGGCTCCCCACACCAGAGGAGTCCACCCCTCCCTGCGTCCTAGGTGCAAGGCTCAAGGCATAACAGGGCGATCGAGGGTTCACGTCTGCCACAGGCGGGGTTCCAGGCGGAGCGGTGTGTCCTGGGCACCGTCCAGGAGAGAACGGCCCTAGGGGGTTTCTGATGGCGTGTCACCTGACGGTTTGGGGTTGACTACGGCCCTCAGGGCTCCCACGGATCGCCCCTCTGCAGGTGGGGTCCTCCTCCGCGCGGTAGGGCAGCGCCGTCAGAGCGACCCCTGCAGCTGGGGCCGGCGCGCGGCGTGAATTATCTGACATCTCCACGAAAACCCAAACCTGTCCTTCTGCTGATGGAAAAACCAGGTTTAGGCAAAGGGTCTAAGGGTTTGGCCCCAGTCGTTCCGGAGGTCGTGACGGGGCAGTGAGCCTCGGGGACTCTCCGAACTCTGCTCATCCGCCGCATCCGCTCGGCATTCTCGAGTCGCAGCATCGGGGTGGGCAGGAGGGAAGAGAAAGGCCGGGTAAGAGGTCACCCTCTGGAAAGACCGTGACCTTGGCTTGAGTTGACCAAGGTCAAGTCTTACCTTGGGTCAGTGTCTTCACGGTCCCTGGCCCGCAGCCTTCCAATAAGGATGCCTACCCCGTGGAGACTGCGACGCCCGGATGAGAGCGTGACCAGCGCAGTGCCCCACACAAACCAGGTAGGCCGTATCCCTTCCACCCTCTCCCTGCTGGCACCAGGCTCCTAACTCCGGCCTCCTCCCTCGGTGCCTCCTTCTCAGCCAGGCCACGTCGTGTTCCCGCGATGGCCGTTGCTGGTGGATGAGGCTTCGGTTTCCATGGTTGCCCGGACCTGCTTATTGGACAGATGGTTCCCATTGCCCCAAGCTCTCTGCTCAGAGTTGGCAAGGGCCGGGGCCACCGAAGCTGCATTTCCGAGCACCTGGGCTCTCTTCACTCCAGAAGGTGCCTCGGGGATGCTCCCTCTGTCGATTCCTGGGTGAGGCTGGTGACATTTTCTGGAAGCTCCACACAGCATCGGTGTCAAGCGCCAAGGGAGCAAATCATCACTGAGACTCCAAGAGGCTTCTCTGGCACTTCCGTGAGCTCCCGAGCTCCCCCAGGGCAAGGCCTAGGCCCTGCTCAGCTCTGCACCTTCCGCGTCCACATCCCTCGGCAGGGAGTAGATGCCTGTGGTGAGCTGCGTCGCCGACCCCAGTTCCCGGCCCCTCCCTGTACCCACACCCTTCACAGCCTTTACCTTACAACTTTGCAGTCCTGTCGCTCTAAGGGGAGCTTAACCCCCCACCCTGGCCAGGCCTGGCAGTGTGACTTGCTTTGGCCATATGGATGCATATTATTATCTTAGGAGCTTAAAAAAAACACGTATTTCTTTTCTCATGGTGTCTGGAGGCCAGAAATCTCAGCCTACCTTAGCGGGGTCCTCCGGTTTGGGCTCCCCCACAGGACTGCCACGAAGGCAGCTGGCCCCTGCTCATCTCAAGGCTCAACTGGGCAAAGCCCTACTCCCAAGCTCACGCGGTCTGTTGGCAGGACTCCGCTCCCCGCAGACCGTTGGCAGGGGGCTGCCCTCAGTCCCTCGCCACGTGGACCACTTGATCAAAGTGCATAAGCCCAGGAGACAATAGAATCCCATAGCCAGACAGAAGCCACAGTCCCGTGGGACCAGGGAAGCCCACGTCTTTGCTGCCTTCTACCGGTGGGAAGCCAGTCACGAGTCCTGCCCATCCCCGGGCGAGGGGATCTCGCCAGGTATGAGCGCCAGGAGGTGTAGATCACCGGGGACCTCCCTGGAGGTCTGCCTGCCACGGGGTATTTGCAGATGTTGCAGGCAGAACCGAGCTGGCCTCCTCTTGTGTTTCTGCCTCCACCCTAAGGGTGTCCCCTTGGGAACGGAAGATGTTCCAGAAGGAGGATGAGAGACATGTGGCACGGAGCTAAGATCCTCCAGCCAACCCCACCCTACAGCAGAGTTTCTAGCTAATGTGTGGACACACGAGTAAACCCAGCTGAGACCAAGAGAATCCCCCAGTGGAGCCCAGCCCAGATAGCTGAACCTAGAAGAAGCCACTGGAGGTTTCTCGATGTTTCTGGTGCGGCAAAAGCTAACTGATAGCATGAGCAATAAATATTAGTACAATACCCAGTAACGTAGTATGCACCTCAGTTTCCTCATCTGTAGCAAGGGCATAAGGGTCTCATGACCTCACGCGGCCATTATGAAAAGTAAATGAGTTCCTGTTTCCGAAATATTTAAAACAGCGCCTGGTGCATAATAAGCGAGCAGAACGTGCTTGTGGAATTAAAATAACCAAATCGGCTAACTTTTTTGAGTGTTTACCCAATGTTAAGCATCACCTCACTTACTCGTTACAACAATCCTATGACATTGGTGCGGTTTTTATCTTCGTTTTCCAAACGGGGTTTGGAAAGTGCAGGAAATGTGCACAGATCACACAGCCAGCATGTGAAGAAGCCAAGACTCGAAGTAATGATCAGGAAATAAAATCCCAGATCGGAGAGCGGGGAGAACAGAGTCAGAAGGAAGAGGCTGGTAGAGTAACAAGAGGTACAAGCGGGTACACTGGGTTGACGTAGGGCTGAGGCTGCAAAAGCAGGGCATGCGTCAGGGCGCTCCTTTTGTTTGTGCCCTTATGTGCCTCGTGGGGGCCAAGGGGATGAGCCAAGGATGACGGAACAGAGATGTTTAACTAAGAAAAAAGAAGGGACAATAGTGTCCCCCTTAAGGGACAATAGTGAGAGACATTTTCCAACAAGGAAGGCCGATTGGAAATGGGAATTGGTTGGTTCAGTGTGACTCCAGGGGACGGATCTAGGTCAACGGTGTGGGTGTTCAGAAAGGGGTTAATGCAAGGGAGAAGTAGATAAGAATTCCAGGTACTCGACCGTAAATAGAGCGTCTGGGGACGCAGCGAGCTCCGGGGAAGGGCGTGCGCCTTCGGGAGGCCCCCGCGCTTGGAGTGCTGGAGGGAGACTCCACCTGGGCGACGAGCCGCAGGATTTCCCTTGCAAGGCCCTTCCAGTGCACAGAGTCCAGGCTTCCAAGAAAACAATCACATCTATGCGGATGCAGAACCAAGACCTTGCCAGTGGTGAACGGTCATCTGGGTCATTTCCGATTCTGCGACAGAAAACGAAGACGATGTATAATAAAACTCTGTTTTTTTCCTTAAAAAAAAGAGATAGGAGTGAATAATTGATCATAATTCCAAACACTGAAGGTGGCCAATAATATCAATCGCTATTATAGTCCCCGACAGACGCGTGGATGTCATTGAGCCTCACCTGGAGTGATCGTGGGCAGAGACTCTCCCGGAGCCCATGGGACCTGACCGAACTCCCCATCCCGACTTGACCCCCTCTCCTTCTCCATCCAGCTTCTCTAAAGCTCCTTGTCTCTGCAGCAAGAAGCTGAGTTTTCTTCTGAAAGCTCTTTCCTCTCCTGGTTTTGTGCTGGTGTCCCCATTTCCTCTTGGGGGCTCCCCCATGGCCAGCGCCTCTGCTCTCCCTGGGCACGTGGCTGAGGCCCCAGACCCTGCCCAGCTTTCCTTTCTCACCGCCCCTCACACCTGTGCGGCCGGTCTCAGGCGTCCTGTGTGGTTTTGGCCGCCATCGTGCCAACAACTCATTGACCACATGCTCTAGCCCAGATGTCTCCCCTGGGCAGACACCTGTGTGTCCGACCCCTGCCACACTTCATCCCTGAATGTCCCCCGGCATCTCTGACTTTAACTTTGCAAAATGTCCTCTTTAGTTTTTGCCCAAACCAGTCCTTGTTTTTAATGTCCCCATCTACCTCGCCATGCCTGTGTGTGTTCTTAGGTAACTTTCTTTCCCTCTCTGGGTCTTCCTTTTTTTTTTTTTTAAGATTTTATTTATTCATGAGAGACCGAGAGAGAGGCAGAGACACGGCAGAGGGAGAAGCAGGCTCCATGCAGGGAGCCCGATGCTGGACTCGATCCTGGGACCCGGGGTCACGGCCTGAGCTGAAGGCAGATGCTTAACCACTGAGCCCCCCGGCGGCCCTGGGTCTCAGCTTTTCCACTTGTATAAAGAAGCTAGTTTGGATTATTTCCAAAGTATCTTCCTTTCAAGTCTCACATCTTGTTATTCTAAGGTTGTAGGGACTTTACACGGCACTACAGTCTATTGGGCTAGAAGACACTATAATGGCAAATCCTAATAGCTGAACTCTGCTGAACAATTACATATGCTAGAAATTTCTGTGGGAGCTGCCTCTCGGTTGCCTCCATACGGGGCCCCCTCGCAATGACCTTTGCAGGGCCACCAGGTGGGAACGGGGCCCCGGCAGCTGGCAGCGTGGGTGCATGATGACGGCCGGTACCAGACGCCCACGCCTCTCTCGCGTCGTGATGCCTCCGTACCCTGGAACTTAAAATATCACCCCTGGGGCAAAGTGGGGCCCAAATAGACTGGGTTAGGTTTCTGCCATTCGGCAAACTGGAGCCTCAAGAGAAAAAGCTGGGTTCGGAGAGGAGACAAGGGGCTATACAGTCCCGTCCCGGGCTCGTCCCCTGGCTCTGCGGCCACGGCCAACACCTGTGCGCAGCACCCAGCCCGGGGCCTGATGACAGGCTCCCTCCTGTCCCGTCCTTCACTCCCGTGGGCACCGGGCCGGGCCGGCAGCACCACACGGAGGTGAAATGCAGCTGCTCCCGGCCCTCCGGCCCCGCCGAGCCTTCATCCAAGGCCGGGGGAAGCTGCCCCCCGCCCGCTGCTACCCGCAGCAGCTCGTTAAGGCTGCTCGGAAAATTAAACAGCTTGCTGATGGTGACTCTTTCACCCTGGAATTCAACTTGGAATTTGTCTATTTGCTCATCGGTTAATTAGTTAATTGGTTTGCTTATTTAGTAACAGCCGAAGTCTGTGAGACACGGTTCGTGCAGTTCAAACTTGAAGGTGCTCCTGCATCACGTGGGGGTCTTGTTAAAATGCGGATTCTGACCCGGAAGCCTGGAAGGGGCCTGGGTTCTTCCTGCCTCGCGGGCCCCCAGGTGATGCTGATGGTGCCGATCCACGCACTACGCTTGGAGGCTCTAAGGTCAGACACACCGGGTTCAACTCCCAACTCCCACTCTCGGTAGCTGGGTGACCTGAGGTCGGTTGATTAACACCTCTGAGCCTCAATGTTTTCTTCCATTAAATGGGATTAGGGGATCCCTGGGTGGCTCAGCAGTTTAGCAAGAGCTTCAGCCCAAGTCCTGATCCTGGAGACCCGGGATCGAGTCCCACGTCGGGCTCCCTGCATGGAGCCTGCTTCTCCCTCTGCCTGTGTCTCTGCCTCTCTCTCTCTCCGTGTACGTCTCTCATGAATAAATAAATAAATCTTAAAAAAAATGGGATTAAATAACTTCCTGCTGACCATTTGGGTGGGTTATTAAAAATTATTCAACAAAGCCCTGGCGTGTGGTGGGAGTTCAACAAGCGGAGGTGTGAATCATGAGGACCGTGTGGCCCCATTTCTGCAGACTGTAGGAACACAACTCTGGCCCCAGCCCCAAGCGTCCCTCTTGTCCTGATACACTAGCATCTGGTGAGAACAGAACCGTTCTGCAACGGAGACACGGGGAGACAGAGGCAGCGTTCATCTGTGGCCATCGTTCCAGCAGCTTGGAGCCTCCTGCTCTCGGGGCTGATCCTGCCCGGAGCCCAGGTTCTCTCCCCTCTTCGGGCAGCTCAAGGGGTGTCTGTATTATTCATTTTCTGCATTCAGCGTGGATTTCAGGGCAACTGCCTGGCCTGGGATTGATCTGTCCCCCCAGGTCCATCCAAGTCTCGCTCTGAGGTCCCCAGCGCCAGTGGCAGTTTTGCAGGACACACCCTGGAAATAAAATTTCAGCTAAATTACTGGCCAATTAGATTAGATTTTGTTACGAGAAGGAAAAAGGAAAGATGAAAACAACCAAAGGCTCAGGCAAGGGTTGGGCAGGGGGGTGGGGGGAGGCATATGCACGTTCAACAGACAAACCTGCAATGAAACCTCCGGTTTGCAGCCTGACTCGCCGACCCCGAGGCGCCGGGGAGCATCTGTCCAGCTTGGGGCCAAGAGGGGACCGGCCCCAGTGGCGGCCCCCACGCACGGAGGTGGCTCTCACCTCTGGGAGGCAGGGCCCAGCCTAGAAAATGCAGTGGCCCCGGATGCAGACCACTGAGCCCCACAGTGTCGCCGCCGTGAGCCTCCGCGCCCGTCCCCCGATGTTGGAGGTACGTGGCTACGGAAGAGTACGTGGGAGCCTGTGAGTTGCCCACTAAGAAGAACAAACGGGGTGATGGGAACAGGGAATACAGACCGGGAGCGCCCGGCTGGCTCAGTCGATGGAGCGTGCAACCCTTAGTCTCGGGGTCACGAGTTTGAGCCCCACGCTGGGTGTGAGGCCGGCTAAAAAAAAAGAAAGAAATACAAAAACACAGTAAGAAACGCCGCATGTCCGTATGCTCACATCACTGTCCCGTACAGACGCATACGCTAGCAGGTGGAATTTGGGAGACCATGAAGTGCCAGCAAAGTCCTGTCCTGCCGCACGTCTAATGACCGCAGACACGCACCGCGCTCCCCACGCCCCTACTGCCCCGCCAGCACCTCACAAGCACTGACCCGGCCCTGGGCATCATGCCCGTTGACAGGTGAGGAAAGGGAGACCCACGTCCCCCCGGCCACTTCCCCGCGCGGGGCCAGCATTCCAACCCGCCGGCCCCATCACTCACGCTGCCTGGCAATTCTGGAAAGCTCGACTCCTTCCTGGTCAAAGACCTGCAGCACTGATCTCACGGCCCTTAACGGCCCTCAGCCTACCTTCTGGAAAACTCGGCTCTAAATTGTTCACACGAACACACTTGGTCCCTCCCACGATCCGGGGTGTGACTTTGACCCGGGTTAGGTTTCTGGGGCGTCACCGCCCACGCTTTGCGGGGCCCACCGCGGTCCTGGGGAGACACCTGGAGAGCGGACTGAGAGGCAGGTGCCTGTCACCAGGCAGGTTTCAGAAATAGTAACTGAAGTAGCTGTGGAGCACCCGCGATACCTCGGGCTGGGGCCTCAGATCAGCCTTCTCGGGGCGACCGTGGGGGACGTACCAGGACCCCGTCACCACTAACACCGCTGGGGCCCCGGCGGGTGCAGCTGGGGGGCCTCGCCGTGTCAGCAAGCCACTGCTCCGGGATCCGCGCCCAGATCGGCCCGTAAACCTCCGCAGGGACCTGGCAGCAGCCTCGAGGGCCGATGCAAACTCCCACATCCTTCAACTGTCGGGTGACCTCAGCGTAACGGGTGCGCCTCACCCCTGTCGCAGGACGGTCTCCTCATCCTAGGAGCCCGTAGGCAGGGGTGCCATCCTGGACGTTAGAGCCCGGCCTCGAGTCCTGGCTCTGCTGCTTCCTGGTGGCCTGACTTGGGCGAGTCCCTAAAACTCTCCAAGCCGCAACGTCCTCAAATATAAAACCGAAACCGTAGTGACGACCCCACCCTTGGTTTGCCCAGGACACGAGACTTGGCTAAAAGGGGAAAGCCCCAGGCAAACCAGGCCAAGTCTGTCACCGCAGATGATGGTTGGTAAGACCTGCACTCAACCGTACGTTCATTCAGCAAAGTCTGTAGCGTGTCAGGTAATGATGAACACCAGGAAGAAAAATAAAGCAAAGTATTCGAGTAGCCCCAAACCGAGAGCGAGCCCAAGTCGCCCTTCGCAGAAGGACGGATGAGGAAGGTGTGGTCCGTTCAGACAGCGGCGTGGTAACGGCAACAAAACACAAGGAGCGACTGATACACGGGATGTGGATAAAGCTCTTAGACCTTCTCGTGAGCAAACGAAGCCGGACACAGAAGAGCACATGCTAGAAGCTTCCGTCGAGGAAGTTCAAAAGGCAAAGCTAAGGAGTGGTGATGAGAGGCAGGACGGCAACTACCCGAGAGGATGATTACCCGACGAGGGCCGAGAGGAACTTGGGGCGCTGGGGACATTCCGTCTCCATCTGGGGGCCGCCCACACCGAGGATGCGTATTTGCCAAAGTGACGTTGACCCAGGGAGTGCGTTTATCATGTATACTTTGCATACCAACCCTAAAACTATTTTAAATAGCTAAATACAGCAGCAAAATTGAAGTGGGGGCCCAGGAGATAGGTTTGCACAGTTCCTAGCACAGAGCAAAGAACCCAGCTCGTGTTCGGAATGTTGAACTATTATCGTCCAACGGCTTCCAGAATCCACAGGCCGGGCGTCAGGGAGCAGAGGCCCCTCTCTTGCCTCTTCGGGGGCCTCTGTTTGGGGGCCCTCAACCGATCCTGAGAACCTGGTACCTCTCCAGGAGCCCATTAGGGAAGGCTGTTCTTTAAGGGCCTTAACATCGGTCTTGCAATCCGGCTCATCAGTGAGCCTGGAAAGTTTCTGGCAGGACCACTCTGATTTGCTCGGCCCCGTAAGTCCTAATCTCGAGCCCCTGAGATTGTGGTGACAGAGATAGATAACTTTTCCTATGCAATGGGCTTGAATTATCCCAGGGATAATGGAAAGGTATTTTTCATCTTTAGGGTGTTAATGAATATAAATGGGATTCACAGCCCATTTCTCTGCTTTTTGTTCCCTCCGGGAAGTGAGATCAAAGGAGGAAAATTTCCAGGGGTGGGCAGGGGGGAGGTCCCACATTCAATCCTCCCATCTAGGAAACCCCCAAGACTAAGAAAGACTGAGGCAATCCCAGTGCCTTTCCTTTACTCCTAACTGGTCAAAATTCCTCCAAGTAGAAAGTCATTGTTTTATCACAGGTCATAGGATGTCTTAGCTGCAAGGAGTTGCTGACCAACAAACCTCTCCAAGTGAACCAGGACCCAATAACACGGCTTTTCAAAGATACGGTACTTTTCTCTCTGCTCGTGACTTCCTTCTGGGCCATAGGGAAGGTGCTGTCTTGGTCCAAATTAGTCCACACGCCTCATGGAAATACTTCTGTCATCCCCCCAATTCCCAAGCTCTGTTCGTGATTGCCTCTGTAAAGACCCTTTATCCACATAAGATCACATCTGAGCTAATAAAGGTTAGGGATTCAGCATATGGGAGTTTTGGGGAACACAATACAACCCACAGTATGCAGCCAGGGGCTACTGGACAGAGCAGGTCTAGCCAACCCAGTTCCTCCATTCTTCCCCCTTGACCACAGACGGCCCCCCCATAACATCTCCTAGCTGCCTCCTCTCACCAACCCTTCTTTCAGCCAATATTTATCAACCCCATACTACATACCAGGCACAGTACTAGGAGCTGGGCTCGAGTAGCCACACTACCCACTTCCCCACCTTCTCAAAGTCTGCAGCCCCCTAGGGCACACCAGACAAGAAGACCAAACTCTTGTGAGTCAAAAGTATTTGCACAACCCACTGAGACAACTGGAAGAGGCTGCTTGTGGCTGAAGGAAGCAGGTGGACTCAGGACCCCCACCTGCCTACCCCCAGAGCTGAGGAACTCAACATCTCAGCCCTCCTCCAACCCACTCAGAGGCTGCTGGTTGCCGTGCTCTGAAGTAGGCAGTCAATTACCACACAGAACAATCAGCTCTGGGATCAGGGAAGCCCAGGGAACTGGAAGGATAGAAGAGGAGCCCCAACCCTCCTTAGGAGACTCGGAAAGACTCCCTGGTTAGGGGAAGAGGTATTCATGATAGTCACCAACTGATCATTAGCGCTGTTTACCAGTGCTCTACTTTTCTTCCTTTCTAAACACCCAGAGGCAGCTCTTGCACATAAAATAGTTTATCAGCTAGCCTTTGCTGTGTAACAAACCACCCCCAGACTTGGTGACTTTAAACAATCACTATTCATTGTTCTATGAGGTGGCTCATCTGGGCTCATCTGGGTGTTCCTTCAGCTGATCTCACATATATTCTCCTGTAGCTACAGGGAGCTGAGAGTTTTCACTGGGGGCTGGTTGGGTCTAACACGGCCTTACTCACATATCTGATGGTTGGCATTGGCCGTGAGCTAGAAAGACGGAGGTGATTGAGCCATGTGCCTTCAGTCGTCCAGGCTGGGCTTATTCACATTAGTGATTAAAGGGAGCGTGCAGCGTGGTAAATATGAAGTTTGACCTGAACAGGTGCTTGTCCATGCTTGGGTGCTCCCTACATCATTCCCGGTAATCCCTGCATCATTCCCCTGATACCTTCTCTGTTGAGGCTGACCTTCAGCTTTGGCATCAGAGTTACTGTGCATCTCTTCTTCGTTCTGTACACTCCATCTTCTAGCCTTCTATGTCAAGGTGAGAGATTTCCCCTAAGATCTCCATTTCTGGCTTAGTCTTTGGGCACATTCCCCACTGGACAGCCTCAGTGAAGAGAGTCTGACTCTATACCCATCTTGACCCCAGTCTGAGTGGCCAAGATACAACTCAGACTGGAGTTGAGGGTTAAGGGTTAAGGGTTCAGGCAAGGATTCCATGCATGCTATTGGAGTTTAGTGGAGCAGAGGCCCCTGTGAAGGGACAAGATCTGTAGGAACTTGCTGAAGGAGATGGATTTGTGTTCATCCTGAAGGGTCAGCTAAGGAAGCATAATGAGCTGGGGTATTACTTCCTTCAAGTGGTTTGTAAAAACACTCATTCTGTGGGATATTGATAGATAAGAACTACATGAGTAGGGGGCTCTTACATCAGAGGCGGTTGTGGAAGTTCTCGTCAGACAAAATTAAATAGGTGCATTACTATAAGATGTCTCAGAACCCTTCCTGTGCTCACATGCATTGTGCTATGTCTCAGAGGAGAACAGAATGTATAGTGTTCCCCAGACTTGGGACTCTGGAAGAGCAAAGGCTACAGTCTGGGCTTGGCCATACGTTTTTGAAGACAATGGGCAACTCCTCTAGAGCAGAGGGTTAGGAAAGATGAGTAGAGAAAAAACTGGAAGGATATAGTGAGGCTAGGCCATGAGCCAGCCCTGGATCTAGATCCAACTGAGATTCACCATTACTACCACCACCACCACCACCACCACCATCATTACTATCATCACCATCATTAACACTCCCACCACCACCATCACCACCATCACCATCATCATTACTATCATCATCATCAACACTCCCACCACCACCATCACCACCACCATCATCATTACTATCGTCATCATCAACACTCCCACCACCACCTTCACCACCATCATCATCATCATTATGATTGTCAACACCACCATCATCATTACTATCCTTGTCATCATCGACACTCCCACCATCATCATTCATCATCGTCATCACCACCACCATCATCACTATCACCATCATCATCATCAAAAGTCTCTTCCAAAGAGCTCTGTGGTTCTAAATTGTGGCTAGGAAAAGAGCACTGTGGTGGAGCCAGACACATAAAGTTCAGTCCCAAATTTATCAATAACTGTGCATTTACGTATAGTTTTCAGAAATCAGTCCCTCTAAGCCTCAGTTTCCTCATCTGGATAAGGATGCATAAAGTCCAAATTAAAAGGATGAATGAAAAAATGCTCTATCAATACTAAGCAGTAAGGATATTCTATTCTCAATATTATTCTGTGCCTCCTTGATCTACCTTGTGCCTGATTTCCCAGGAATATTACCTAAAGTCCGAGCTCAGCTTCTGTGACACACTCACCATCTCAACACCCCTCTGCCCTGGTGTGGTGGGAAAAATATGTATTGAATCCTCCCAAGCTCTGTGACTTCAGGTGAGTTAACATCCTCCTCTGAACTTGTTTCCGTATGTGGAAAATGAGATTATATGTGAGATCATGAATGCTAACTGCTGGGCATCTAGAAGCTACTCCATGGATGTTCATGCTCTCTCCCTCATGACTCCCTTAGGTGTAGTAGGTGTAGGTGTAGTTTTAACATGGAGCATCCAATATAATGGGAACACTACAACCCAAAAAGAATAATGATTTGTGCTGGTTTGCACAGGGAGGCCCTGGATGAACTTAGACCGGGGTACAGGTCTCCTGACTTCGGGGTCCTCTGGATTAGACCACAGCAGCCCAAGAATACAGCAACCCCCTCATTCTTTGTTTCCAATGTATGAAGGAATAAGAACTCCTGCAAGAAAGCTCCTGGTGCTGACAGCCCTTACAAGAGAAAAGGGGCCCCAACAGCTGGAGACACAGGGAGGGGGAGAAAGAGTGTTATCTTGCCAAACACACATATGAAAGTGTCATTTCATCTGCACTTGCCTCAGTTACAAATAGAACTTTCCTTTCCAACCAAAGTTACTTCAATAGCCCGCCTAATGCCCTGTGGAAGGGATGTGTGCCTTGCATGCATGAGTTGTTATTGATTTCCCCACAAAGGCCAATTTGGGGATGCCAGACAGCGTGAGCAGAAAAGTTAAAACAAAACGCTAGCTAAACAGCCGCACACAAAGGGAGCATGTTCCCCTCCATTGGTGGGTAAATGGGAGGCTGGAGCACTGATTGCTGGTTAATCCTCTCAGGCACAGAGGCAGGGTTCCAAGCCTGCCATGTAAATTGTGGCTCTGGAAGGGCACAGTGGGGGACAGCGTTGTGAGTAGGGAAGAATGCTGGTCTGGAAATAAGGAGACCCGGATTTGAGTCCTAGATCTGCCAACAGCTCATCCAAGCTCTCCCAATCAATCCAGTTCCCCAGTACATCATGCATAAGGCAAAGTGTGTAGGAAAAGATCATCACAATCACGACTACTATCAATAGCTGCTTTTATTCATTTATTGAACGACTGTGTGCCAGGCAGGGTGCTGGGTACAGACCTGGTTCTGGCTATCTCAACACGTAGAACCTGGTAGAAGAGATTGGGAGTAAACCTCGAATTACAGGTCCCAAAACATTTTTATATCTTTACCATTTCAAGTTGAATGGTGGTTACCAGGGCCGGAGTAGGAGAAAGAGGGAGAGGCTGGTAAAAGGGTACCAGCTGTCAGTTGCAAGGTAACTAAGGTCTCAGGAGCTAAGCCACGCCGTGGTGACTACACTGTATTGTATAAATCAAATTTGGCAGGAGAGTAGAACTTAAGTGTTCTCTCACACACGAAAGGGAAATATGGGAGGTGACGGAGGTGTTAATTAGCTCGACAGTGGAACTCTTCACAATGTGTATGTGCATCAAATCATCACGTTGTACACTTTAACAGACAGTACAATTTTTATTTATCGATTATACCTCAATGAAGCTGGGGAGAAAAGAGTGAACTAGGCAAAAAGATTGGTGCGAGAAAAAATAAGATGAGAATTTTCAACTAAAGGGAATACGAAGAGTCAGACCCTGTGTTGAGCTCTTTATTTACATAATCACATTTCAACAATCCTTTGAAGTTGGTTCTATGATTGTCCCCAATTTACGAACGACGAGCCCGGTCAGAAATGGCTAGGACAGTCTGTCCCAAAGCACACACGTGATGTGGATAAGTGGTGCACTTGGGAGACCAGATCCTGAACCCAGGGATGTTGGGCTCCAAAGCCTATTACCTTGGCTGCTACATGCTACCATCCCCCAGACCATGTGGATCATCCTCCCCCTCCCCCTGGTCCTCACACCCGCACCCTCTCCCTCCCTGTAATTAGCTATTGTGCTGTGAAATGAATACTACCTACCAGGCGACCTCGGGATGCTGCTGGCTACAGTCCTTGTAGGTAAGCAAGCGTTCGGCTGGGACCTCTGGCCTCAGCTGGACTTGACTCCTGGCTCTGGATTGAGTTCAAGGATGCCACATACTTGGACTCAGAGTCTACCCAGGGCATGTCCGTTCTGATAGTGGATGACAGGAGTACAAGAGGCAGATCTAAACCATGCAGGTACGTTTAAAGACTTGGCTCATGTCACGTCCAAATGGCCAAAGTCATACAGCCATTGGCCAAAGTCATAGAGCCAAACCCAAAAAATATTGTTTGGAAAAACATATTCTGCAAACTGTAGTGAGAAATTCCACAAAGTCACGTGGCAAAAGATATGCGTGTGTGGTGGGTTTACACTGTCCAATCCACCACACCCTCTGTGGCTCCTGAACCCAATGCTAATGGTGCTCCCCTGGCCTCCACATTGGGAAAGGGATGAGAACGAGCCCCTATGCATCTCTGCACCTGGCTTTCCCCATCTGCAGGGGCCCTAGATGACCCATCGGGCCTCTCCGACTCTGATACGTGCCCTTTCTGAGACCCCAGGGTTGGGGGATTATAGTTGATTGAGTGAGTCTGAGAACTGAAGAGAAGTTGACTGACGTGAAAAGCTGGGCTTGGAGAGACTCCTGGGAGAGCTCTTGTCCCACAGAAGGAAGGATCTGGGGCCATCAGCTAAGCAAAGACCTGGCTCTCAGAGTCGTGTAGTGAGTCTGCATATACCCCGGTGGCTGTCACCTGTCCAGACCAGCAGCCTGGGCACATGTTTAAATCCTAAGAACAGAGGAGATTGGCTTTAAAAAAAAATTCAAAGAGCTGGTCCCTAAACCCTGTGGTACACTGGGACTCAAACAACCTTACCTTGTCCCCGCCCCTCCCAGAGCACAACCCAAGTGAGGAGCCCCGTGCTTCGTCTCTCACCCCACCAGGGCTCCCTCCGAGGAGGTACGCTCCTCCCCAGAGGTTGCTTTGGTCAAAGTTCCCTTAAGGAAACCTCAACCTCTCTTTGAAGAACCTCTGACCAGTATTCCTGACCAGAACCGTTCAGTGAAATTCCATCCGTCACTTCCTTTTAGATATTGTTTGGGCTCCTCTCCACTGACACGTGGCAATAGAACATCACAGAATGGGAATCTCAGAGGACAACCAAACTTCAGGGGGAACGCGGAGAAAGAAGCAAAAGGAGAGAAGGAATCGGAGCCCCCAGGATGGGCACAGAGGACTGGACGGTGGCACAGGAGGTCCCCCTGGGCCTGAGCGGGGCGGAGCAAGAGCCGTGGAGCACCTGCGAGCCGTGGTGAGAAGCCCTCTCCCCATGGACCCCAGTCAAGCGTGTCATAGGCCCGGCTCCTACATCACAGAAGGCCCCGGGCAGGCCATGTCACTGCCTCTAACCCCGACATCTTCATCTGCAAAATGATGCATGTAAACCCATCACCCTGGATTATTTTGCAGGAAGAGATACACCGGATGCAGCATGGCTGGCGCAATGGATGTGCTCAATAAAGAGCAGCAGTGACTAGGAGGATGCGGGGGGTGAGTCCTGGATGCCCGCCCTGGGCACGGTCAACTCACAGGGCCCCTCCCAAGGTGCTCTCTGTATGGGATGACAGTGTGCTGCCCCCATCAAAGTGAGCTGAGGGGTGAAGAGCTGAATGGAGGGAATTGGTATTTTGGCAGTGACCCCCCAATCTCCAAGCCATTCTCGACTCAATAGAGATGAGAAATCCCCATTATTGCTGTAAGCAAACCTTGTAGTGAGCACACAGCCCTTCATACCGCCTCGTGCGCCGTGGCGGACTGCAACGTCACGGCCCCGATTTTTCACCAGTCCCTGTATCTTCGCACCTTGACAATGACGCTGTAGCTCCCCGCCCTGAAGAGGTGGGGTCCATCTGCAACCCCTGAATCTGAGCCCAGCCACACGAGTTCCTTAGATTGAGGTAGATGCATAGTGTGTCCCTTTGGGGCCCGACCACAGGAAGCCTTGGGCGCTTCTGCTCTCCGGGACCCCTGTGCCTGTCCTACAAGATCCAGCTCAGGCAAGCCTGCTGGTCCCACAAGGAGGAGCCACCTCCTGCAGAGCGGCTCAAGCGTGTGTGTCTCCAGAGGGGAAGCCGAGAGGAGGCCGAGCCAGAGCAGGGACCCCCGCCCCAGCCAGCTGCAGCCAAACCGACCCACACCGGCCAAACCACCCACCTCACACACAAGCCGTGGAGCCTTCTGCGCCACCAAAGTCTTATGGTTGCCTGCTGCACGGTGCTGTGATCGTAGCCGTAAATAACAAGACACGCGCTAATATAGATCCATCGGCCACGGCCGCCTGGAGTTTGTGTTAAGAAAGATTCACATCCGGGCTAAGCAGAGCAGAGTAGCATACGGAGATCATGAGCAGAGAAATCGGGAGGGACGGCGCACAGGGAATATATGTTCCATCTCTGAGTGGCGTTTGGCGGCTCGGATATTTCGGTCCGAGATAATTTTGCCTGTCTGCCGGCCCAACCTCCCAACAAGGATTACAATAAAAATAAAATCTCGAGGATCTGTTTAGTTTGTAAAGACCCTTGCCCGGACTCCATTTCAAGATGCATCAATCACAGGCTGCTTACCGGTAACTAATGCCGGCGTCTACCCATGGATCTTTGCCCATATTTTTATTCATTACCTTCCCTCCCCCTTCCCTCCCCCTTCCCTCCCCACCCTGAAAGCTTGATCATTGGGTTGAAATCTCCGAAGACCTCTCCTAGGGCAGATCAAGTCTGGGCGCCTGCAGGGGGTTGAGCCGGGGGGCCAGGGTCCTAAGACGGCAGGTCCCGAGGCCACGGGCTTCTCTGCCCCACACGACGGGATCCTTCTAGGAGCCGGAGCTCAGCGCCAAGGAGCCGCCTCTAGGCAGCCTTCCCTGCCCCTCCCCGGCCGCCCTGAGCCCACCTTTGATGACCTCTCCCACCCCCCCACCCCCGGCTTGGCCTTCCCGCAGATCTTGGTTATGTATCTGTATGTTTACTTAACTGTATGTGTCTTCCCGTTGGACTTAAGCTCCGGGCAGAGGCGGCGGCTGTTTTGCGAGAATTGCCCAGGGACAGGAGGCTTCCAGGAGCTGCGCGGCTGCAGCTCGGCCTCGGAGGCCCACGGGTGTTGTGCACTGCACGGAGGGACGGCGCGGGGCGGGCACCCCGGCCAAGCGAGCCCCCCGGCAAATGTAAGGGACGGTAAAAAGCCCCGGGGAATGGGGTGGGAAGGGCCGGGGGACACAGTGGCTGTGGCCCGGGAAAGCCTCCGACCTCACTGGCTTCTTATTCTACAACTTTGTGAGCTTTACCGGCATCTTTAGAAAAGCTCAATCACTAATAGAGTCGCTGCACTAAAAGAGCGTGTCACCCGGGGTCCAGGGAGACAGTTAGCAAGAAAATCCATACGACCCTGGCAAAGTCACATGCTGAATATTGCATTTCGTTCGGGGGCACCTCATTACCAGGCCAGAGCACACAAACTGGAGGCGGTTCAAAAGCAAACAAGAAAAAATGATTAGGGGAATGGAGACACTGATCAAGGAGGAAAGACTGAAATAAATAAATGCGTGCGCGCGTGTGCGGGACCGTGTGCGGGAGCATGTGTGGGAGCTTTGCAGGAGCGTGTGCGGGAGCGTGTGCATGAACGTGTGTGGGAGCATGTGCGGCAGCATGTGTGGGAGTGTGTGCATGAGTGAGTGTGGGAGCATGTGCATGAGTGAGTGCGGGAGCATGTGCATGAGTGAGTGCGGGAGCATGTGCAGGAGCGGGAGCCTGTGTGGGAGCGTGTGCATGAGCGTGTGCGGGAGCATGTGCATGAGCATGTGCGGGAGCATGTGCAGGAGCGGGAGCCTGTGTGGGAGCGTGTGCATGAGTGTGTGTGGGAGCTTTGCAGGAGCGTGTGCATGAGCGTGTGCAGGAGCATGTGCATGAGTGTGTGAGGGAGCATGTGTGGGAGCGTGTGCATGAGCGTGTGCGGGAGCATGTGCGGGAATGGGAGCATGTGTGGGAGCGTGTGCATGAGCGTGTGCGGGAGCTAGGAGGGCCCAGGGCGGCACCTGCAGCATCGTGCAGAGGAGAAGGGTGGGGAAGGAGGAGCACGGGGTCAGCCTGAGGGCCGAGCCGGGCATGGGGGCAGGGGGCGGGGGAGGCAGGCGTCCCTCGGGAGAATGCGCTGGATTGGGGCTGAGCGTGTACCAGGGGGGCGTCCGCGGCCGCCAGATTCTGCCGGGGAGTCAGGCCTACACCGAAGGGCCTGGCATGGCTCCTTGAAAGGTTCCTGAGTCGTGGGCAAGCCCTAGAGAGCAGAGAGCTCAGGAGCACGGGGGCAGGGCTTTGCACCCACCTCGGTGTGGCGCTGGGGGGCCCCGGTTCCCAGGATGCTCACCGTCACGGCCCCTAGCACTGGCCCTGCCTCCCTCGGAGCCCTGCAGCTGAGCGCCCACCTTCTGTTCCAGGCTGGCCCGGAACGAGGCTCTCCCAGGTGGTGACGGGAGGTGCATCCTTCTCAGTGACCTCTTGTCTCTCGAGTCCGACCCGTAACTGCTCGCAGCGACGTGGACCCGAAGAGCACTGTCTTGCCACCCCCTGGGCCACGGATGGCCCCAGGAGGACCCGCCTCCCTGGGCAGGACCTTGCATTGGGCCCGCCCCCGCCAGAACCCAGCAGGCACCTCCGACCCTGTCTGGGCCTCAGCTCTCCACCTACAGGGTGGGCAGCGTCGTGTCTGCCCCCAGGTGGCTGTGCATGCGGGACACGGAGCTGCCCCACGACCACCCCCGAGGCCGCCGCTCTTGCCGGAAGCTCTGCTCCTTTTCCGGGGCCACGAGGCTCAGGCCGGACACGTCCGAGGCGCCTGATCCTCCTCCGTCTGTGTGGACACCGCAGCTTCTGAGGACGGCCCCCCCAGCCCCATCCCCGGCCTCCCAGGCCTGGACCATGGCTGTAGCTCAGTGGCTCATTTCCACCCGATTTGGCCCCTGTGTCCACTGCTCATCCACAGATGAGTCTTCCCGAAGCACAAGGTCAGGGACGTCACTCTCCCAGCGGCTCCTCATGGACGGTGCTCAGGGCCCCTGGCCTGGCCCGGGGACTCCTTCCCTGTGACGCTTTCTGTCCACACCTGCCCCCCCCCCTCAGCCACAGCTGCCTTCCCCCTGGTCCCGGAGCTTGGCCCCTGCCCCTCACTTCCTGACTTGAGCTCACACTGCGCCGCCGCCCCATGGCCCACCCCCCACCCCGCGGCAGGTTACCCCAGCTTCCGGGACCCTCGGTTCTTCGCCTACATTCTTACCCTCAAATCCGGCAAATGCCGGAGCACCTCCCTCGTGCCATTTACAGTTTGGAGATGCTGCGTCCCTCTCTCCTCCGCTAAGTAGCGAGCTCCCCGAGGTCCGGAGTTGATGCGCTTCACCCGCGGGTCCTGGGACTGATCCGCCACGAAAGGGAGCAGACGGGCTTCACCCCAGGAATTCCAGCTGACGCCGCGGCCCCAGGCCACATCCTACCCCTCGAGCCAGAGCCCAAGGAGACAGCAGGGCCAGGGTCTGGCCAGCATTCGGGCTCCAGCTGGTCTTGCTCTGGCATCACGAGACGCAGGCTCCGGCTGTGAGGAGGACGTCCCGCCCGAGGGAAACGGGGGCCACGGGAGAGATCCCCCCCTCCACTCCGATCCGCCAACAACCCGTCCTGAGAATCCCACCGGCCGCCACCAGCTCCTGTTTCGGGGACGGGCAGCCACAGCCCGCAGGCCAGCTCAGGCCACCGCCTGCCCCTGTAAGGCTCCTCGGGATCACCGCGCCCGCGCCCGGGCCTGGCTGCTTTCCCGCCAAACAGAGCCAGACACCACGAGGCCCCCGCAGCCAAACACACCGACTCTCCGCCCCTTACAGGGAAGGTGGCCAAATCCTGACCTGCAAGGAAGAAAGCGCCGTGGCTTTCCGGGTCAGATCAAGCTTCGGCCCCCGCGTCTGCCCCCGCCAGCCGTCCACACAAGTCACAAGCTAAGGTGAGGCCGCCCTGGGCGGCTGGGGACCCGGCTAGAAACGTCCGATGGCCCTGCGGAGGGGGAAGGGCAGCCCCGCCGTCGCAGGGGCAGGGCTTGGGGACGGAGGTGGCCGCACCTGGCTCTGCACCCCGTGGAAGGAGACGGACGGATGGACAGAGGGAAAGCAGCAAAGGCCGGGTGCGCTGCCTGTGACTCCCACGGGTCCAGCTCCGGGTCCCGAGCCCCGGGGGCTGCGCCCCTTCCGCAGGGCTGGAACCAGGCCCGGGCCTCCGGCGCCCTCGGCCTGTCGCCGCACGGTCGCCCCCGGTCCACGGAAGGTGAACGGCCCTGCCGCCGCGGGGAGCCGCCGCTTCTGTCGCCGGGCCCTGAAATTGTGTTGGAAGGTTGGCAGGATTAAGGGGATTAAGACATTAAAGCGTCATTACCACGTCCACGGGGGATTTTCAGGAGACTTTACACCATGATCTATTTGTCCTGTTACATAAGACTCGCAGTAATAGGCTGATGGCAAGGGGGAAAATACCCGTGGGGTCAATGACCTCACTGTCTGGTAAACACGCTTAGCGGAGCCGGCCGGTCCCCTGGCCTGCAGCCCCCCTGGGCGCGCCGCGGAATCATCCCTGGAGAACCTGTTGGCCACTTAAGGCCTGAACCCGGGGGCCGATGGGGGGCAGGAGAGACGGCGGCTGCCCCCCACCCCGCCCCGGCGCCCCCAGGCCTGCTGACCCAGCGCACCCATCGGCCCGGACCCTGGCGCCCGGCGGAGGGCTGGGGGGCAGAGGCCACCATGGAAGGGGGTGGGCGGCCGCCCATTCTGGGTTCCCTGTTGGGGGCCGCCCCACCCGGATCACTCTTTAGGGCCAGGGGCTCTCTGCTCTGAGCTGCTGCCGCCCGGGGTTGGGCGCCCGCCCTCTGCTCCCTCTGCTGGGCCTGTCCCCCCCGCCCGCCCCCTGCAAACCGCAGACAAGGTAGCCACCGTAGAAACCGCAGCTCCCAGAGCCAGAGTCCCCACCCACGTGGCCGCTGCGCCCGCCCTGACACACACCCACTCACGGGACGGCGGGGCTCCCACGCGTAGGTGCGCTTATCGATCCCATTGTGCGGATGGAGGAGTTGAGGGGAAAGAACGACCAAAGCCTGGCCAAGCTCACGCTGCCGTTAGCAACAGAGCTGGGGTTGGGCTCCGCACAGGGTGGCTCAGGGGTTAGGGATCCCGCCTTCCCACGGGGCACTGCTGCCACCCCCGAGCCGTGGCCAAGTGTGGATGCTGCCTTCTCACCCGCAAGCCACGCGGACACCCTCTGGCATTCCCGCCAATCTACTGCTCCCATTCTTTAGATGGAGAAACTGAGGCTCAGAGAGCGGGAGGCACAACCGGCCTGAAGGCACATAAGGGACCAGCGCCTGGGAGATTCAGACCCAGGCCTCTGACGCCAGCGCCCGGGCTGGTAAGGAGCCCCAGGCTCGCCGCGCGGAGCACAGCCGGAGAAGGGGCTCAAGGACGCCGATGGCACGCTCAGTAGGCCCCAGGCCCCAGAGATGACGAGTGGGGAGCCCCTCTCCCCGGGAGGGCGGGACGCAGGTTCTGGGCCCCTGGAGAGCGGGGTCGGCTCCTGCGGGCACTGTCGGGGGTCCCCGGGCTTGGCCTGGAGCCTGGCATCGCGCCGGGTCCCCGTGGACCATCGCGTCGCACGAGCTCCTTCGTGGAAACAAGAGGCCGAAGCTCAGACAGCTGGGCGACCGCCGGGAAGTCACACCCCTGGGTTTGCTGGTGGCCCATCAGCGCCGTCCCCACCCACTGTCTCCCCACAGTCCCCCGGCGCCCTGAGCTCGGCCCACACCCACCCGACGCAGCCGCCCGGGGGCCCTCACACCCGTCCCCGAGCCCTCAGCCCCGACACCCCTGCGGGTCCCTGCAGGCGCCATGGGGGGCAGCGGGTGCCCTGGGCAGGCTGCCCCGGGCTCAGGCTCCCTCCGCCTCCCACACTCCCGCTCAGGGACCCGTGTGATTCACCTCATGACAAACACAGCGTGTGCCAAGCCCGTCAGCCCTGCGGTCTTTGTTTCTCAGCCCCCCTGAACCCCAGGCAGCGTTTTAGTCAAACTAACAAAAAACGAGCATGACGGGGGCCAGTCAGCATTTACTATGTGCCGGGAAAGTGCCGAGCGCCTGGCCCGTGCTGGGCGTCCTCACCCCGCCAAACAGGTGGAAGGGGCAGGAGATGCATCAGAAGCCCCTCTGGCCCGCAGTTCTGGAATCTTCCATTCGCTCTGCCAGGGGGGCTTGTCATCGGGTGTTAGAGGGGAGGAGCAGAGGCTCAGGGCCCAAGACCAGCGGGGACAGCGGAGTGGGGGTGTCGGGGCCTGCTGGGAAGCTGGCGGCCGGGCCTTCCCTTAGCCCGTCTCCTCCTCCTCTCTCTCCATCAAAGAGCCAGCGACCCTCCCCACCGCCACCCTCTCCCCTGGCGGGACCTCGCGGCTCCCCAGGGCACTTCCGGACCAAGGGACGGGGAGACAGCGCCCGGCGTGGCTCCGGGACAGCAGAGGCCCCCCGGCAGCCCCGGGAACGAGTCTCTGGTAATTGGACAGGATTAAGGGGATTAATGCATTAATGCATTATTAGCGCTTTTCTAGGAGATTTCCACAGGGCTGAGCGCGGTGATCCCGCGCCCCGTTATATACACTGGTGCTAAGTGCTCTAACTGGCCCGTCGCCACCGAAGGGAGCAGACAAGGAATGGCCGGACTGTCGGGGCCCGTGGTCCCCAGGTGGCCACTGCTCCAGGCCGCGCCGGGAAGCCCAGGGACGTGGGGGCCAGGCGTGGGCTTCCCGACATCCTGCCCCGTGGGCCGCGCCGCCCAGCGCCCTGATCACTGTGCTGGAGACCAGAGGACCCTGCTTTTGGCCCCAGCCGCGCCGCTCCCTGCCTGACCGGCCGCCTGACCTTCCTGAGACTCGGTTTCCACATCTGCCAATGCGGGTGGTCGTGTTGCCCACGTCACGGGGTGGCAGCGAGCCCCTGCTCTGAGCCTGTGGATGAGCGTGCTCAGGCCTGTGCTGAGGGAGGACTATCGTTTTCTGGATGGACTGAGCTGCTGATTGTGCCTCCTGGAGTTCATCTGCCGGGAAGGCCTAGCAGCCCTTGGAGGGACAGCAAGTGGAATATGTCCGAGGGCCTGGGAGCCGTCCCTGGGGACAGGAGCCGGGGAGACGACAGTGGTGGGTGGTGAGCTGTGAAGGAAACAGCACCTTCCAGCGGAGGCCGGACCCCTCGGCGTCCCTCCCAGGGTCACGTGGGAAGTCCCCCAGCACCTGGAGATCTCGGTTCCTTGGAGTTTAACTGTCTTTGCAAATTAAGTGCCTGGTTCGACCCCCTACAGGAGGGAGATGTGTGTCTGCAGCTTCATGGTTGAGGATAATAATCCTAGAATCGTGGCTTCAGAAGGGTCCTGAAAGGCCTTTTCCTAGAAACGAACAAAATATCCGGTACCTTCCCCTCTGCAAATCCAGGTTGGGAGGCAGGAAAGAAGGTACCAAGGGCCCCAGGCTCTGTACCTGGAAGGGGACGACGTGGGTGGATCGACACTCGGGTGGGCGCCGTGACTGAGATGCAGAGGATGAGCCAGGACCAAGACCGGCAAAGGGACAAGGGTGGAGGTGGAGGCCGCCAGTAAGGGAGACGGCTGGAAGGAGGGCGGAGCGCCACGGGATGAAGAGGATGGATTCTCTTGGTTAATGAAGAGACTGGTGTCACCTGGACAGAGTGACCCATTCGGGAATTGCAAGGAACAGCAATGAGGGGCTGGGAACAAGTATCTTTTGTTCCCCTTTTCTGGGCTCCTAGTTGGATTCCACGTCCTGCCCCCTTTGCGGCTGGGAGAGCCGCGTGACTAGCTCTGCCCAAGGAGCCGGGGCAGGAAGTGCCATGTGTCACTTCTGGGCTAAGCAGGTGATCATCAGCGTGAGGCCCTTCCGAGACCTCTTTTCTCTCTGGCCCAACAAGCGGTGCCAGAGAAGTTAGGGATGAATCAGGTGCCCTTCGGAGGGTTTGACATTCCCAGTGGCACCTCTTCCACCAGCCGAGGACCCTGAGCCATCCCAGGGAGCACAGCCCCCCGTGACCCGCCAAGAGCACTGAAGTCGCAGCACAAACACAAAATAAACCCTTGTTGTTTAAGCCTCTGAGAATCGGGGGTTATTTGTTACCGGAGCACAACGTCGTCTCTGACTAATATGGGAAAAGTGAACGTTACGGTCGGGGACCTGTGAACACCATCGGTTCAGTGACCTCCATATAAAGAAAAATAATAATCATCCCCAGTCCCGATCAAGAGCGCCTTTGCTTTAAGCCAGACTCGCTGCCTCCAAACTTGAAAAGCAGCGAAGACTTCGGAGGGTTTGCCTAGAGTCTCTCGGCAGCTAACTTTTGCTTTTTGATTCCAGATGCCGGGAGAGACGAGCCCTGTGTGTGTCTTACATACATTAGTCACGGCACACACGGGCCCGGATGTTGGCCGTTGGAACGGGCCTCCCATTTTAGCACGTGCGTCTGGACCAGGCAGATAGAAACCGAGCTGTAATGAGTTTGCCCCTTGTCCATGACACTTGTGCTTTGTAGGGGGGAAAATGAAAAAAAAAAAAATTTAAATCCCAAAGTCTGTTTGCTTTCAACACAGTCACTGTGATGAGGTCTGGGAGCTGTGACTTGGATTTAAACTTCGCTTCCCGACAAAGCCCAAGAGAGAAGTTAGGGATGAATCAGGTGCATTTCAGAATCTTGGGTGTTTTCATCCAAATTTGCATTTTTTTCCCCTCTTTCCACTGATAAATCGCCTGGTCTGAGATGAAGGTGGAACTCCCAGGATGAATGTTGATATCCTTATTAGAAAGGGAACGAATGGCGCCTGAGCCCCCCCTCCCCCGTGGGTCGGCATCGCATCGGCTGTTCCATACATTAGCTCCCTCTGGCCCCACGTTAACTCCTTGAGGGAAGCGTATTAATTCTACTTTGTGGCCACGGCATTCAGAGACGTGAGGCAACGTACACCAGTGCCGGGTGTGCCCCTGGCCTTGCCGACTCAAGGACCCACGCTTTCCCCCATTCCACCCTGCCATGGGATCAGGGACCAAAATCACGTCCTCACGAAATAAGTGTAGTGGACCGAGTCTTACTCTGTCAGGAGGATCACGTGGTGGTGCGGAAAGAACGTGGACGAGAATCCATCAGAGCTGGGTTCAAATTCCAGGACCGCCTCTTAGCGCTTTTAGAAATTACAGTGCGCTCCTGAGTTTCTTTTTCCTAAAACGGAGGAGAAACTAAAGAAAAGGGTACCTGGACAATCATAGAGTAAGCAAATAGATGGGCAAGATGAGTTCAGGTTGCGGTAGGGCTTGAGGAACGTCGGCCGTGATGACGTGTGAGCAACGGAACAGTGGGTGCTGGAGAGACGGAGTCAGCGCGTGGGGTGGGTGGCCCCAGAAGGCCTCACAAGGCGGGCGTTTGTGATAAGATTTAATAAATAGGAAAATGATAAACTCGAAGATCGAGGGCGCCTGGGGGGGCTCCATGGTCGAGCGTCTGCCTTCAGCTCAGGGCGTGACCCCAGGGTCCTGGGGTCGAGTCCTGCATCGGGCTCCCTGCACGGAGCCTGCTTCTCCCTCTGCCTGTCTCTGCCTCTCTCTCTCTCTGGGTCTCTCCTGAAGAAATAAATGCAATCTTAAAAAAAAAATACTTAGAAGATCTGGGGGTGGAACAATCCAAAAAGATTGAATAGCTGACCTGGAGGCCTCTGGGGGCAATACGCCTGGTGTGTTTGAAGGACCAGTGGCGGGGCAAGAACGAGCCGGCGCAGAGCAGGGGTAGCTCAGAGAGGCAGACAAGCAGCAAGGTCCTCCGACAATTCAGGAAACCCCAGCCCGGGGCTTCATCGCCAATAAAACAGGAATGAGAACTGCGATACCTGGAAGAGCAGACTCTGTGAGTCCACGGAAGTGACTTATGGCCACCTCTGCATCTCCCAGGGTAATGGCAGCTTCTGTGACAAACAAGCCTTTTGTCACCAATGTAACGGTGAATGGCGATCGGGGTTCTTGGGGGACAGGTATCTCCCTGACCCGCTGGCCCAGGCTCCTTCCGTCTTGTGGCTCTGCCATCCCCAGGGCCCTCCACATCCAGCTCGCGAAGAGGAAAGCAAGCGTAAGAAGGAGGCTTATCCTCTGATTACCTGCATGCACAGGGGACACACATGGCCTCCACTCACAAGCTCGCCACGTGTCCCCACCTGGGCGCAGGGGAACCTGGGAAGGGTGGTCCCTGGCTGAGCGTCTCCCAGGAGCAGCCCCCTAAGGAGGGAGAGCACACGTGCTGATCCACAGAGGCACTTCTGCCAGAAACACCCACGGAGGAGGATGTCCCTGGCCTGCCGGCGCGGCCCCAGCACGTGCATGCAGCTGGCCTGCGTCAGGGGGAGCACCACGCCCCCGTGAGCCTTGAGGCCCTGGACCGGAACTTGCCGGGCCATGTGCTTGCTTTAGGCTTAACCTGCAGGCCAGCCGGCCAGGCATCTGCACCGACTCTCCCCGAGTGACCTACCCCGGCCACCAAACTTTGCCTTTTTCTGAGCCTCATTCTCCTCCTCTGAGAAAGAAAAAAAAAAGTAGTCGACTCTCAAGGGGTCTTGTCACCCACAGACATCCCCAATTCCATGATTCGGGGTGTCTCCCCTGCCTTCCCGCTGGCGGACAACATGAGATTCGCTTTGCAGCTCCTACCTGTGTACGGCCCACGTGGCTCAGGACAAGGAGGTGCCGAGGAGCCCCACGCTTGTAGCTCCCGTGGCCTCGCCGCTGCTCCCACCAGATGAATCCCCTTCCACCCTGAGGCCTGCTCCCCCTATTATTTGGATCTAATCAGAATAGCTAGGAACTTGCAACGCCTTGTGCCCTTCTATTGAATAGACTCCAGAGTGGTCTGTTTCCAGATTGTTCCCGGGAAAAGGGCGGGAAGAGGAGGGGGAAGGGATGAACGCGCAGAGGTGCGACGGCGAGAGGAGACGGGCAGACTCATGGACATCCAGGCCAGGTCAAGGTAAGGAAAGGAAGAGCCAGTCGGGTGGAGAGTCCACAGCGGGTGGGAGGAGGGTAGGGATGGGGAAGGAAGAGAAGGCCGACATGCAAGCCCAGGCCCCGGCAGGGGTGCCAGGAGGGGAGACAGCAGGCAGACGGGCCATCTAGGGCCCGGGCAGGAGCTCCCGCGGCCTGCGGGAGATAGAGGTGCAGGGGATTCGAACGAGCCCCAGGCATAGGGACAGACAGATGGCTGCGGGTTCCAGGACACAAGGGCCCAATCACGCCCCCTGGAATGGATGTCGGCGAGGTGGAGGCCGCAAAGCGTGGGATTGGGAGGAGGCAGGGGGAGGCCACCATGGAACAGCTGGGGCGAGCTGCTGCCAGGGACAGGGCCGGGGACAAGGTTAGGGACAGGGACAGGGACAGGGACAGGGACAAGGACAGGGCCAGGGCCAGGGATAGAGATAGAGACAGGGACAGGGCCAGAGACAAGGATAGAGAGAGGGACAGGGACAGGGCTAAGGATGGGGACAGGGACGGGGCCAGGGCCAGAGCAGAGAGCAGCCCCCCGAGATCAGGGCCAGCAGCGGGCCCCCCAGGCCTGGGCGCACCCGACAGAGGATGAGTGATGGGCTTGTTAACCCCCCAGGACCCGGTCGGAGAAGACGAATGGTTGCGCGTGTGCTGTCCAGTGACCCCTGCACCCTGCTCGGGTCATTCCTCCGTGGGGAGGTCTCCCGTGGCTGCCCATCGCCCTCTGGGTCACGTCTGAAGCCTCGCTGTGGCATTCAAGGCCCCCGGCACGGTCCTCACTGGGCCCGAGACCCTGAGGGCCGCCTCCCCGCAGCCACGGCCACTGCGTCACCCTCTCAGTCCCGGGACACGCGCTCCGCCCACTGGGCCTGTGCTCGCTCCACCTGCGGGGACCCTGGGGCTGCTGTCGGGACCCCGCCGAGAGGCCATGGCCTGGGGGGCCTTCTCGACCCCTGACCCTAAGCCCCGCTCCCGTGAGTCCCGTGTGGGGGGGTCCTGCCGCAGCCACGTCCCCGCCGGGTGCCCAGTGCACTCGGCCGCTGGGGGGGTCTCCCAGCTGGTGCGCGGGCGCGGGAACCACGGGCTCCCAGACAGGGAGGGCACCCCCAGCCCCGGTGTTGGGGCCTGAGACCGGGGAGGACAGGCCACCCACCCCCCCACCCAGGCCGCACCCAGGAGCCATGGAGGTGGCACAGCCACCTGCCACCAGCACACCTGGTGCCAGGCCCAGGCCCCCAGCCAAGTGTGCGGGTCAGCATCCCCCGGCCCCCCACCCCACCCCCACCACCCACTACCCCCACCACCCCTACCACCCCACCTCCCCCACCCCCATCCCCATCCCCCCTGCTCCCACACTCCACCCCCACCAGGAGGCTCGGGGACCAGTTCAGGGCACCGCAGGGTCAGCAGGAGGGAGACGGGCGAGGGGGGGTGTGGGCTGGCTTCCTGGGGCGGCAGCGGGGGGGAGGGGGCACCAAAGGGGCCGAGTCACTGAGAAGAGTGCACCTGGGTCCACGCTGGGGTTGCCCACTGGACGGGCCGAGTGCGTCCCCACGGCATGGCCACCCCCATGACCCCGGCCTGCGGCTTGGGCCTCCCCAGGTGCGGCCGGAGCAGGAATTGTGGAAGGCGAGGACAGTTCCGAGTCCCCACTGGGAGGAGGGGCACGGATTGGTGTGAACAGGAAGCCCCGCCCCACGCCGCACACACGTGCACACACACGTGCACACATGCACACATACCCACACACGTGCACACACACCCACACACCACACATGCACACACAATACCCACACGTGCACACATGCACACTCACATGTGCACACCTACCCCCACCCGTGCACACACCTGCACACATACACACAGGTGCACACACCCACTCATCTACACACCCACACACCACAGGTGCACACACAATACTCACACATACACATACACACTCGCACGCGCACATGTGCACGCCCTGCCCCAGAAATCACAGAAACCTTGCCGGGCCGTTGGACCTCCGGTGACTCACCCGGATCCAGGCTGACGGGACCCCACCCAGGTCCCGGGAGCAGGTCGGCCCCGCCCATCCTCGGCCGAGTGACAGCAGTGGGCGGCGCAGCGCTTGGGGTGTGCCACGTGCCCGTGGTGGACGTGCTGATAAGCCTCTAGCGTGAGCAACCGGGTGAAGCTGGGATCAGGTGGGTTTCGTGGGTGTGATCCAGTGAGACCCTAGATGTGTGAGCCGCCCCCTCCCGGCCCCGTCACGCCCTCGCACACCGTCAGGACCCGGGGCCTCACTCCCTTCCCAGGAGCCTAGATTTTCGTGGGACACCTGACTGCTGGGAAGTCTTGTTTGTCTGGATTTAGAACCAGATTCCTGTGACTTCCACCCGTTCATCTTCCACAGATGCTGTCACTTCTCACTTCGGGGCTTTTTGTTGTTTGGGGTTTTGCTTTTTATGTCACAGGAAACGGTGAAACGGTTTTCTCCAGCTGTGTGATCTCCCCGTCACCTCTGCGGGCTTCCCGCAGGCCCTGCCGCTGCGGTCACACGCGCCTCTATTTCTAAACACACTAAAGAGGGGAGAGAAAGAAAGTAAAGTATTTGGAGTCGCGTCAGGTTACCTGTGGTTTCCTTTTCCTGGGTCACAGGGTGGCCGTCGTGCCTTCGCCCTGAAGCCCGTCTCCCTTTCCTTACCCCTCCCCACCCCGAGGGCAGTGACGCGGTGGTCACGGGTGAGGATGGCGGCGGGAGGCCTGGGCTCTGACCACTGATCTCCCCTCCCATAGCTGGGGGACCCTGAGCAAGACACGCACCCTCCCCTGGGCCCAGGGAAAATGATACCTGCCCCTCAGCATTGTGGGCACGTGAACACGCAGAACCCATAAGCCCGTATCCGGCTCGCCAGCCTGTGCCCCGTGAATGCCTGGAATTTTTTTAAAAATCTGTCACCAGCTTATTTGCTTCAGTGGATGCAATGGGAAAAAGACACAGTCTCGGTGACCAAGAAGCCTGGCATGTCGCTGGGACGCTGGATGGAAACTCCTACCTGTCTGTTGGTTTGATCGATGCGGGGGAAGAAGTTCCGGGGTCCGACGTGGAAGCAAGCTGGGGGGGGAGGGGGGACGAGGACCGCGGGGGGCGACACCGCCCGTGTGAGCGGCCTGGACGCGGCCGTGTGCGCTCAAACCCTGCCGCGTGCTTCGGGCCCAGCGCTCCGCTCCTCCGGGCCCGCGTGTGCCAGGAGCAGCGTGGGGTCCCCGCTCCGTGCGGCTGCTGTGACGGCCCAGGGGGCTGCAGAGAGCTCAGGGAGGGCCCCCCGCCTCCTCCCCGGGGCACAGACAACGTGACACGGTGTGTATAGACTCGCACGGTCGTAAGGGTCGCGGTCGACAAAGTAGCTTTTAAAAAATATGTATTTTATTGATTCACGAGAGACCCAGAGAGAGAGGCAGAGACACAGGCAGAGGGGAAGCAGGTTCCCTGCAGGGAGCCGGATGTGGGACTCGATCCCAGGACCCCGGGGTCATGACCTGAGCCCAAGGCAGACACTGAGCCCCTGAGCCCCCAGGTCACCCAACAAAGCCGCGTACCGCAGAGGCAAAGGAGAGGAAGCAGTCAGACCACCTGGGTGCAGAGCCCGCCCCTCCCCGCTCCCGTGCAAAAGCGTGGCTCAGAGCTGTCACTCGGGCGACGGGTCGCTTTCCACATCTGTGAAGTGGGCACAGTAGCAGCGGCCCCTTCCTCCTGGAACGGCTGCGACATTAGTGGAGGCCGCCTGTGTGGACGCGGCTCAGCCCGGCTCAGACCAGGGTGCCGCGGCCGGCAGCCGTCACGGGTCGGTACCCGGAGGAGCGGCCGGCTCCGTGCTTGCCGATCGGCCGAGAGGCTGGGCCCACGTCGGGGGTCCCTCCTCAGGGCGGGGCCTTGGCCTCCAGCCCCGGTCTCCTCATTGGAACCCGAGAGGGCACCCCTGCCTTGCAGCAGCGCCCGGGGGGCTGGCAGGGGTGCACAGTGCTCGCCTGGCACGCAGGGGCCTCTGCGACCACCTGCTGACCTGGGACCTAACCGCCTCGGTGCTCTGGGCCTCGCCGCCCTCCTCGCTGAGCGGGGGAGGCCAGGCGGCTCGGGCAGTGCGGGACCCCACCCGGACACACAGCAACCCCCCCCCCCCCCCCCCCCCCCCCCGTCAGCTTGCCCGCTTCCAGGGGCCGAGTGCGGCTCTCGCTGCCCCCGCCCCGCACAGCCCTGGGCCGTGTCTATGCACATCCTTGGAGGTGAAGGACGCCGCAGCCTGGGGGTCTGTGCATTTGTGTGCACGTGTGTGTGTGCACGTGTGTGTGTGCACGTGTGTGTGCACGTGTGTGTGGAGAGACCCATTAAGTCAGATTTGCACTACATCTCCAGGCAGGCACCGCCCTGCCCACTGCCTCATAAACTATCTGGGAAACGGGCCCTGCCCGCTGCCCCTGAGAAGCCGGAGACGCGACACCCGGGCAGAGTCGCCCCTGGATTCTAGATTCCGGTTTTGAGAGGGGCTGGGGGATCACAAGAGGGGGGACGCTGCAGCACTTGTGTGCGGAGGCCCACGAGGGGAAGCTCTTGCACCTCCGTGGTCTTCCTGGCCTGGTACCCAACCCCTCCCCACCGTGATCCCTGGTCCCTGCCCCGGGGTGCCCTCCCTTCCCCCTCCCCTCCCCTCCCCTCCCCTCCCCCCAGCCCCCGTGGTCCCTGACCCGCTGCACCCTCCAGAAGCTCAGCTGCTCCCCTGCAGCCTTCGCTGGCCCCGACAATTGCCACCTGTATTTCCTCTAAACCTGTCCCGGCCACTCTGCCTCCTATCCCTTTGCAGAGCCGCCACAGGGAGGCACGCTCGGCCCCACGGGGAAGGCGACCCCGGTCCCCAGCTGCTCTGCGTACCCCGGCCCCCACCAACACTCCCTCCCGGCTGTGCTGCGGCCTCCCCGTCTGTGCCCCCTCGTCTTTCTCCCTTGAATTCACTCTGCCCTCCTCGGTCCCTGTCCCCTCAGCCCCACGTCGGCCCGAGCAGGGAGCGTTCCCTGACTGCGCGGTCGGGGGTAGGTCAGGGACAAGGACGTGGCCACCCTGCAGGCCACCCAGGGGGCCCGGGTTCCCAGTGCCAGGGCCCAGCACTGCTCCCCCTTCCCGGGGACTCTCACGGGAGTCACGCGGCTGGCTTGGGGGAAGCCGTTCCTAGCGTCCAGCAGCTCTCGTCAAGGGGGGACGTGTGACTCGAGTCGGTTGGAGACTTTCTGGATAGTTCGGCTGGAGCCTGCACGTCACAGCCACGATGCGAGGCAGAGACTGGGGGAGCCTGGCCGTGCGCGGGCCGTCCCCCCAGGGCTCCCTGCGGACTGCCGGTCCCCGCTTCCCTCGCACCCTGATGTCCAGCAGAAGGAGCAGGAGTGGCGTGTGCAGCGGTAGTGAGTGGGTGGGAAGGGCTCGGGCCAGCATCGCCCGTTCCCCTGCGTGACTGAAGACACACTGTGGGCCCCGGAGGGGCGGAACCGCAAAACCTGGATCCCCGAATGGCCACGTGGAATAGGGCAGCCCCTCCGCACCCCCGCAGTGGGCTGCGGCTTGGTCACTAATCCAGCACGACGCCGGGACAATGGGGCTAGCCTTCCAGGCCAGGGAAACACCCCGCAGGGAAGCTGAGGCCACCTACGAAAACTCTTGCGTGTTGGGGTTTGCCAGAGGTCACAGAGCAGAGTCCCCAGGAGCGATTCCCAGAGTGAACGAGAGGAGGGACGGCGGAGCTCCCCACCACCCAGGCCGAGCTCCACAGTGTGTCCCAGACACACGCCCCTTATTGGCCGCCTTGCTCCCTCCTCCCAGAGCCCCCTCCCGTCCCGTCCCACGGAGGACAAAACCGGCTCCCAGTCACAGGGCAGTGAAACAGCACAACCCCGACGCGGGCCACACCCGCCGGCCCCAAAGCTTGAACTCCTTTTATTGAACTACATCACCTGTTTGCACCAGCGGGGCCGGATGCATTTGCATACAGTTATTTTTTTTTTTTATCAACAGTGTCTACACATTACAATAGTAAAAAAAAAAACCCTATTTACACACATAACAAATATAAAAATTAAAATAGGAAGTTCATCTGGCTGCAGACGAGGAACCAGACTCAGAGGCCAGTCCTGGGGCTTGCACTCTTGTGCTAATCCTTTGAAGAAACAGCTCTGGGCAGCCCTGGGGCGGGGGGGGGGGGGGGGGGGGGGGGGGCGCTCAGCAGTTTAGTGCTTGCATTTGGCTCAGGGCGTGATCCTGGAGACCCGGGATCAAGTCCCACGTCAGGCTCCCGGTGCATGGAGCCTGCTTCTCCCTCTGCCTGTGTCTCTGCCTCTCTCTCTCTCTCTCTATGTCTATCATAAATAAATAAATCTTTTAAAAAAAAGAGTGGGGGCGCCTGGGGGGCTCATCGGTGGAGCATCTGCCTTCGGCCCAGGGCATGACCCCAGGGTCCCGAGATCGAGTCCGACGTCGGGCTCCCTGCATGGAGCCTGCTTCTCCCTCTGCCTGTGTCTCTGCCTCTCTCTCTCTCTCTCTCTCTCTCTCTCTCTCTCTGTGTGTGTCTCTCTCATGAATAAATAAATAAAATCTTTAAAAAATTTTAAAAAAAGAAAAGAAAAAGCTCTCCCACACTCGTGCATGGTGGTCCAGCCGAGGGAAAATGCCAGTAGCTCTTATTGCCATTGCCAATCATTCCAGGAAAACAAAGCTTTCCCGCCCGTCCTGTAATTGCCAACGAGTGGACAGGATCTGTGCGACTCTGATTCCCTTTACTTGTTAACCAGGTTGGGCTTGTATGACCAAGTCGAGCTTTTTGGTTTTCCGGTGTTTGGGGCTTTGTTTTTTTTCCTACATAAAGAGCTCACTCTTGCGCTTCCCACAGCCTCCCCCCTCCCCCCGGCCCCCTGCGCTTCATCTCCGCGTCTGTTTATGTCTTCCTGGTTTTCAATTTCTTAATGATGTTTTAACGAGACGCCAGTTACACATGCAAATTAGAAAGAGGCGACATTGAGAGATTGCTACCTGGTGGTAGATTTATTAAAATCAAGGTGGTTTTAATAACTCCCGTGCCTATGCATCCGCCTTCATGCCTGTGATATTAGTTTGGAGATTTAAAAAAAAAAAAAAAAAAACGCTCTTATTGGAACAAGTGTTTGTGGGGAGTTTAAGGTGAAGTCACGGGAAGGAAATCCAATTGTTTCATGAGCGTTACTGCTGTTCTCAAAAATAGTGTGTGCAGGAGTAAACGAATCTCTTCTACTTTTAGAGACCTCGTCCGGTTGGGTCTTCTTGTTTCTGCTCACAACCATCTGCATCCTCACCGTCCCCATCACCGTCCTCCACCTCATCCTCATGGCTACCGTTGACTAAGCATTGAACTCAAGATCCCGTAGCTGGAAGACGGTAGAAACAGATTCCAAATTCCCATCATGCAGGATCTAAGGCTGCTGATCTGTTCTTGCTCCTTCTTCAAACCCTCTTCCCCTTTGCCTTGGTGGCTCCCTGCCTCCCACGTTCCCTTTAGCTCTGGTCTGCATTTTCTCGGTCGCCTTCACAGGCTGCTCTCCCCCTTCTCATTCTTGCTCCCTCTCATTCCACCCCCCGCCTCCCCCCTTCTCTCTCAGCAGCATCATTTCTCGCCCGAGCTACCCTTGTTCGCATCATGACTCCACTCGTGATTCTCTGCCAAAGGCTTCTACGTCATTCCCTCCTGAGTTTGAGACTCTACACATCCAGCAACCCACCAGCCATCTCCATGGGGTGACACGCGAGAGCCTCACAGACCCAAAGTCTTCCTAAGTCTCCTCTGCGTCCAGTGTTCGCCACCTAAATAAGTAGCACAAGTTGGAAACCCAGGCTTGACCCTCCTGCCGTGAGGAGGAAGCCCAAGAGCCTCACCCTCCTGGCCACTCTCCAGCCACCACTCACCCTGCCCCTGGGGTCACCCAGGCCTTTCCATCTCCCTTCTCTTGGAAGCAAGCCACCCCCAGGAACAAGGCTCCCCAACCATCGCGCAGGTTGGGGAACACTTCCTGGGTCCACATTTTTCAGTATTAAGAACCACACTTGCCGGAGCTACCAGCCACGTTCTCCAACATCAGTAATAAAAGTGATGTTTTGTTTCTACGTGGTTTACCTCTTGCTTTATTTCCCCATTGGCTTAAAGCTTGGGCAGGAGGAAAGGTGGTATTTACAGAAACTTTTCAAACCCCCAACAGCTGGCAGTCACCCCAGATTCTCCTTTGCCTTCCATTGAATGTTCCAGTGGGTTCCATTGAGTTGAACTTGAGAACAGTCTTGGATCTCCCCTCTCCTCTCCGTGCAACCATAAATGCCTGGTCTGGACTCCTCGCCTCTCCCCTACATCATTGTGCCAGTAGAGGTTTAGAGAAGTAACTCAGTCAAATTTGAGCCCAAAGGGGCACGTGGGTGGCTCAGTCAGTGGAGCGTCTGACTCTTGATTTTGGCTCAGGTCATGATCTCAGGGTTGTGAGGAGCCCCACGCTGGGCCTCTGCTCGGCAGGGAGTCTGCTTCTCCCTCTCCCTTCCCCTCTGCCCCTCCCTCCCTCTCTCTTTGCTCTCTCCTCCGCCCACCTTGTGGGCACACTCTCTCTCTCCCTCACACTCTTTCAAATAAAATCTTTTCAAGGGATCCCTGGGTGGCGCAGCGGTTTAGCGCCTGCCTTTGGCCCAGGGTGTGATCCTGGAGACCCGGGATTGAATCCCACGTCGGGCTCCCGGTGCATGGAGCCTGCTTCTCCCTCTGCCTGTGTCTCTGCCTCTCATACTCTCTCTCTCTCTCTCTCTCTCTCTGTGACTATCATAAATAAATAAAAATTTAAAAAAAAAGAAAAATAAATAAAATCTTAAAAAAAAATAAAGCTAGGCTATTCACGCAATAGCTTTAAAAAAAAAAAATCTTTTCAAAAGAAGAATTAAAGCTAAGATAGAGAACAATATAGAAATTCTGTTTCCTAAAGAGGTTTCTAGAAATTTGAAGACAGTGGGGCATGTTTGGGATCAGATGGCAAGGATGGAGCTGTTTATTCCAAGGCCTCGTGTGAGAACTGGCTGAGAGGAGCCAGCCTACCCCCCAGGCCCTAGAACAATACCCATCGTAGGCTGGGCACTCAGTGACACCTCGTTAAATAAATCAGCATTTCATTTGAAAGAATACTAAATTTGGAGTCCGACCTCTTTGAGTCGGGTCTCAGATTTGCTCATTCTTCCTGGAGAAGTTTGCTTCCTCATCTGTGAAATGGGCTTGCACTACCTACCTGACACGATCGCGATGAAGACTGATGGAGACACAGTACGCGGAAGCCTTTTGCAAAGCGATCGTCTGCGACAGGAGACCCAAGCCTGCTTCCTTCGCTGGGGTCCTACAGACTAACTCACAGTTGCCGCGGATGCATTGCTTCAGAGAGTTCAATCTGACTTGAAACATCAAAACACGTGTTCCTGAAAGAACTTATTTCACTAAAAAAAAAAAAAAAAAAAAAAAAAGTCATCATCCTCTCTAATTTGAATCATGGGAAAAAGCATGAAGAAAATCAATTTTTATATGAAAATTGCCTTCAAAACTGCCGCAGCTTTGTTCTCAATCAGAAGTTTATAATGATGCAACTCGACTTCTGTTTGTGCACTTGATTTGAAGCTGCTGTGTGTACGGGCTGCATCCATTTGATTTTTATGGTATTTTTTTATGTTTGCAAACAGCATTCCTTAACCTGAAATATCTCTCCGTTTAAATGCCAGCCATTAAATACACAAAATGGCCAATCAATTTCTTCCCATGCTTACGGTCAATTCCTGGCTTTTGTGTGAACGCTGAGAGCAGACAGGAAGAAATCAAAGAAATTAAACGAATCTGGTCTGGGGTGGGGGGGGGTGGCCTTTAAAAACCTCTCCTGTGCAGCCCCCCCCCCATTTTACAGCTGGGAGACTGAGGCCCAGAGAGGGAAAGGAGGTTCCCCAAGGACACACAGCTAGTGAGAGGCGGGGCCTAGATGAAAGTCCAGGACTTTTGCTTGCCCCCCTGGGCCCATCTGCCGTGTCCCCTTGCAACCCCAGGGGCAGGAGAACGGGCAACGGTGGGGATGTCGGAAGGACCTGCACCGATCAGCAGATCAAGGGGTGACACAGGGGTCCCAGCCAGACGGCCACCAGGCCTGGGAGCCCAAGCAGCATCCCAGTAACACCTTTGTTTTTGTTTTGTTTTGTTTTGTTTTGTTTTTTTATGACAGTCACACAGAGAGAGAGAGGCAGAGACACAGGCAGAGGGAGAAGCAGGCGCCATGCACCGGGACCCCGACGTGCGATTTGATCCCGGGTCTCCAGGATCGCGCCCTGGGCCAAAGGCAGGCGCCAAACCGCTGCGCCACCCAGGGATCCCAACACTTTTGTTTTATTTTAAGAGAATTTACAAGAGATTGGCATTCCTATACTTAAATATAAGAACATGACTGCATCCAAAAGAGAAACAGAAAGTCGATCTTTTCTTTATCAGTGGCTTGGATTACTTTTCCCCTTGCATCCTGTCCTTGTGACGTCAGTAAAGCATGGGCTCTGCCGTCAGACGGACGCAGCTCTGGGACCCTGGGCAAGTGGCTGTGTGCCTCGGAACCTCAGGGTCCCGGTCTTTAAAATAAGGACGATCATGGCTCCTTCCAACGGTGGCTATCAGAATTAAAAAGCGGCTCCTTTAGTAGCCAGCCCAGAATAAAGATTCGGCAACTGTTGGCCACTGTTTCTGGCTGATTCCCCCCCAATTTATAAGGTTTAGAAAAGAAATGTTTTCTACACCGTGAGGGACTACGCCACAAAAGAAAATGACCGCGTAAGGACAATAGCACCCGGCAAGCGTGACGCTGGCAATGGACCACAGCACCCATCGCATCCCACGACGGCTGCCCCTACCCCGTTCTCGCATAAAAAAAAAAAAAAAATTTAATTCCATATATTGGTCAACTTCTCCCATGAGAACGCATCTTTAATCTAATCATGTAAATCAATGGGAAAATCTAATTCACTTTAGAGAAATGTGCTTCAAGGCCGGCCGTGTGGGATTTAATCTGTTCCTTAAAGTGTATCTGCAGCAAGTGACGTGTGTCTTTATCACAGTTACAAAGGGATATAAATTCATCTCTAGCCCATTTTAGGAAATAGAAAGTTGATTAAATAATCGGCGGCTTTAGTGATCTCAATGATCTGTCATTTTCAAACGTGCCAGACACTGATGTTAATGCTGGTTTAGCTTATAATTGTAGACTCCGTTTGAGTCCTTAATACTCAATTTGCCTAATTATCATTGTATTAGTCCCAAATATATAATTTATTATCGCTACTCTTTTGACTTTTCTAATGCTCGCTCCAAAATCTGTGTGGTTTTGGTTTGCGCGGTGCCTTCTGAGCAAGGGGAGGATCCCTCACTCCCAGCCCTGGGGCTTCGCCCTCAGACGGGGCAGCACTCTCGAGGCTGGGCCGGCACCTTCTGCCCAGGAAGCCGCCACCCACCCTGTGGATTCGTGGTGACTCAACTAAGAGGACTCGTAACCCGTACGTCCTGCTCTCAACAGAACAGTGATGGTCAGGCCAACAAAGGACCAAGCCCATCCGTCGGCCTCTTTGCGGGCCACGTTGCTAGAACCGGAAAAACGGGGACCGTTAAGTTTCATCCTGAGCCTTAAGTTGCTCATCATCTGCTGCGACAGGACGGGAAGTAAACAGATGCTTAGAGCCAAGCTCCAATCTACAGGCTCCAGCAGCCGAGGCCCAGAAGAGGTGCCCTTGACCCACACTTGGCACCTCGGAGGGCTTCTTGCAGGACGAGAGCTTGAAAGGCCAAGGAAGAGTTAGCTGGAGGAGGCGGGGGGTCCTCATTCATCAATTCAACGCGACGTACTTGATCCCATACCACATCTATCTCACTCTTGCTCTCGAAGGAGGCGAGGAACACAACACGGACACTTCGCTGCATCAATCTAGGGTCCCAGCAGGAAACGGCGGGTCCATTAATTACTAGGACAAGAATAAAAGGTTTAGTTTGGGAATTAGGGTGCGCGGCCCCGCGAGAGGAGCTGAGGGTGGGGAGGTATAGACGGCGGGAGCCAGACGATCGGAGAAGCGGTGGAGACGCCCGAGGTCGCCAGGAAGCCCAAGAAGCCCCTACATTCAGTCGCGGAAGTGGGACGCGGAGGGCAGCAAGGGGAGGCGGCTGCCTCTGACGGCCGTGGAGCAGGGGCCTGCCCGCTGGGCTTCCGCGGGAACCTCTTTGGCACTGACGGAGGAGGCCTTCCCGGTTCCCAGCGGCGGGCGGGGACGTCAGCTGTGCCAAGCCGAGGCTGCCCGCTGGCCTGGGGCAGCCGCCGGGGAAGGGACAGGCGCTGCTGGTCGAATCATCACGGCGACATTTATCCGCAAACTGAAACGTGTTAGGAGCACCTGGGGTGGCTCTGGGGGTGCGGGAGGACTTCTCCTGGGACCATGACGGGGCTGGGAAGGCTGGGGGGGGAGATGTGCCCTAGACACACTGTCACCACTTGCCTCCTCCCCTGACCCACCACCACAGGCCGCCTCTCCTCCTTCCCCGTCCTTCAGGGAAAGGTCTGTCCCAGTCTCCCCGGCGGCCCAAGGAAGTCTGTCCCCTTATCGCTCTGGGGACAACGGGTTCACCCCCTTAGACAAGTGCTCGACCTCCGGCCTTGCAGACAGGAGCCGTGAGCCGGGTGTCCGAGGTGGGCTCCGGCTTGGAGATGCTCCCCCGCAGCTGAGCACCTGGGCCGTGCGGGGCCCACGCTGACCTGGCCCGGGGTCCCGCTCCTCCCGGGGCTACAGCAAACGGATGAAAAATTGTATCATTAAACTCTGTGATGTCCTCCTGTCTAATTGAACCTGTGAAATTTCCTAAGGTTCTCCAGCCTCCAAAAATTCAATTTTCCATGTAATGCATGGTGACGTGTCAATAAATCATGCTGTAAAATAAATGCGCGGATTCCTTTGTGCAGGAGCGAGTGAGGAATAAACCTTTCGTAATTGATAAATAATGTCATTGGAATCAATAGCTGGCAGAGGAGTCGGAGGAGTAAGCCTGAATCATGTATGAGCGCTCCGGGGTGATCAATGCCTTCGAAACAGCCGGGAGCGCAGGAGCCAAGTGTATAAATTACGGCCTTAATATTGCAGCAGGGCCCAGAGTTTAACGACAGGTGCGTTCCCGAGCGCCGGCGAGCTGGCAAGGTGGGCCGGGCCGGGTGGGCTGGGCTCCCCGACGGGCGCTGCTCCGAGGGGCTGCGGGGCCCTGACCGGGAGCAGCCCGTGCGCCGGGGCCCCGGGACCAAGGCCGCCCGCTCCCCGCCGCCCAGTGGGCAGCACAGCAGTGACGAGCTTCCCTGCTCAGAAGAACCGCTCGCTGCCCCCACGCCCCGGGGTCCAGGGGTTGACGCCGACCCACCTGGGAGTCCCCGAATTGCCCCGAGGGGCAGCTGCAGCCCCGGGAGGACTGGCCCTGCACTGGGTGCCTGGAAGCTAGTTGCTTCTCCTCCCCGAGCCCCAGCCCCCCTCTTCGCTATGGGGGACTGGGAACACCAAGCTGCCCACCCGGGGGAGGGGAGTCACGCTGTGAGGTGGCTCAGGAGGCGTCCGTCTGTCCTTCCTGAGCAACCACAGCCGTCGGCCTGCGCCGTGTTTGCCGACCCTGTGTGTTTCTGGACACCCCACCCGCCCGTTCCCTGCATTGTCTCATTCAAGCCTCACAGCGGCCCCGGGACACAGTTACTATTACGATCCCCGTTTCGTGGGTGAGGAACCCGAGGCCGGAGAGGGGAGGGCGGGGGGCTTGGAGCCAGGGCCCGGGTCCGCTGTGGGCCTGGCACCCGGCCCCTCTGGCTCTCTGGGCCGCAGCGTGGCCTCATTGGTACGATCCAGACGAGAGAGCCTGCACCCCAGGTCACCCCAAAGCACAGTGCAGACGGCGGCACATGAGCGGGTGACGGGGGCCTGGCTGGGCTCGGCCCTGCGCTGCGGGGGCTTCTGGGCCACAAGGCCGGGGCAGAGTCTGCACGTCCTCATCTCTGAATGCAGCTGAGACCCGGGTGACCTCGGCCACCAGTGTGGCAATCAGGCCAGCGCCCCCCAGCCTCCAGGTGCCCCCAACCCGCCTGTTCCTCCCACAGGGGCTCACGTCCCGGGAGGACGTGCTGCACAGCCGTAGGGGGAGCCGTAGGGGGAGCCAGTCTCATCCGCAGGCGCACGACGGGGGCAGGAGCCAGGAGGAACCCGAAGCAAGACAAGGCAAGCAAACCCGTGCATTCTGCCTAAGGATCGCTTCCGGCAGACCCCCCGGGACCCACGTGGGCCCCAAGCCGCCGGCTGCCTGGGCTCCTGCTTCCCCCGCGGTAGCACATGCCCCACCGTGCTGGGTGACCGAGGTGCAGCGGCCTGGCCATGCCGGTCAGCAGCTGTGCCTCTGGAGCCTGGGAGCAGCCGTGTCCCAGCAGCGCCTGGGGGACGCCACGGCCTGCCCTCGGCATCAACACGCAGCGGGGACGCACTGCAGGGACCCGGCAGGCCGGAGGACCCGAGCTGGGGTCTCGGGAGGCAGAAGGAAATAGGTTTCAGTGCGACCTCCGAGTGGCTTTCCTAGCCCCTTTCTGACAACACAGACAAACGTGTTCGTTCACTCGTTTGGCAAACGTTGGCTTGGAACGCCAGGGCCGGGCCAGGCCGCACGACGGGGGCTCAAGGCTGAACGAGGTGCTCCTCGACCTTGACGTCCGGGCACAGTGAGATGCATCAAACGGCAATGAGAGCGCGGCACCCGGACGCCAGGTTGTGGGGGCGAGGGACGACGTGGGGCCAAGGGGGAGGACGGCGGGTCAGAGGCACGGGCTGTTGGTCGCCGACGTCCCGCGCACTGGCTGGTCCACTGGTCGTTCGTGCTCTGTGCCAGGTGCCTCCCCGTTTCATGGGGCTTCTTGTCTCACGTGGTCCATCAAGAAACCATTTATTTTTAGTCTTCAAGACGCATGCAAGACGTCACCTACGCCCTGGCTTCGGGTCGGCGACGAGCACCCGCCCTCCCGCATCGACTCTGGCAACTGGTCAACTGGCGCCCGGCCCTCAGGTCTCACGCCGACGTCCCCAGCCGGCCCCGAGCAGCTGCCCTCGTTGGGGCCTCCTCAAGCCCGCCCCCCCCACTGCCGCCTTTCTTCCTCTCCCGCTAAGTCTGTCCGTAGAAACCAAGCCCGGAGGTCAAGTCTCCCGAGTCGGGTGTGTCGGGGTCCCCACCGCAGGCCCCGCTTCCTTCCAGGCCACCGCTCCGCCCTCCAGAGCGTGCCCGTCCTCTGACCAAGACCGACCGTCCACCAAGTCTGCCCTGCGTCTTCCCGAGCTCACAGCTAAACTCGGCTCCCAGCCTCCCTTGCAGGGAAGTGCGGCCAATGACGAGGACCCCTGCCGGGCCTGGGCCCCGAACCCTCCACAACCGCCACGCGGTCCCCCTTCTGTTCTGTTGAACTAGGACGATTCCGACGGCCTAGAAAAAGGCAGAGTCACAGGATGGAAGGAGCCGGTGTCCCCGAGTCCCCAGGGCCAGCCCTGCTGTGTCGAGCTGCCTGCATCAGGGGCTCAGGGAGCCAGACGCGGAGCTGCTCCTCCCAGGGGCCCCTCGAGGAAGGGCTGCGGCCCAGCTCCCGGGTCGGCGGCCGGCACCCAGCCCCCGGGGGCCCTCCCCTCAGGGACGGCTCGCCCAAAGCCAGGCCCCGCGGGGTGGCCCACAGCCGATGCCTGAGCGACCCCGAGGCACGCGGGGCACAGGGGCCTGCCTCCCTCCGCTCCAGCGACGGCGAAACCCAATCCGCGACACCCACCCTAACTAATCACACGTTCCAAGGCAGCAGGTTGAAAAAAAAAAACAAAACGGGTAAAGAAAGTGTTGCTGTCTTAAGAGGACTTTCTGGAAGTCTCCGTGGTCACCGCCGAGCCACAGCGGCCACACCAAACCCCAAGGGACACTTGCGTCTTCATGGTGGGCGGCCGTGGGCCCCGCTAGAAGCCACTGAGGGTGAAGGGCAGACGGGAGGTAGGCGAGCACAGGCCGCCCCCGCCCTCCAGCCCGGCCGGTGTAGACAGGCCCCACTCTGGTCTCGCCCCTTCGCTGCGCTCAGACCTGGGATGAGCGGCTCCGGGAGTGATTGCTGTGAACCTCTCCGCAGGCCTCCCAGGAGGTAGGCTCCTCGTGTGGCTCCTGTTTCACAAGTGAAGACACTGGCGCGTGGGAGCTCAGGGTCTGGCAGCGAACCGGTGGTGGAGCCGGATTCGGACCGTGGATCCCTGCCTCCTCCGCCTTACGCCCGGGGTGGTTGTGCCTCCTCGCACAACTGGGAGCTCCCTGAAGCAGGGAGCGGGTGGGCGACGTGTGCACGGTGCTGGGAGGGCGCCGGGCATCTGCCCACCAGGTTATAGGGGATCAGGGGCCACGCACGACCTGCACGCTGCCCTGCGGGGGGCGGCGCTAACCACCGAGGAGCCGGGCCCACGCTCAGCAGGTGCAGGGCAACGTCCGAGGGAGGACGCCCGAGGGTGCCGGACCCGCACGCCCGGTGCATGGGTGGGAGGCCGAGGCGCGGAGCCTCCGCAGCCGGGCAGCCCTCCAGCCGTGCAGAACCCACAGCCTGGTCCCCGAGCCCGGCTGGAGCGCCCCGGGGAGGCGGCAGCACGCCTCAGCCCTTTGCTCTTGCCTCCCTCCCTCCTGGGGTAACTGCCCCATTTGCTCCTTCTGCCCCTTTTGAAGGATGATTGGTTTTCTGGGCAAAGAGCCTGCTGTGTGCGCGCGCGTGTGGGATTTTAAGGTCTTGCGCCATCCCAAACCTCGGCCGGATGCGGGTGACGTATGAATCTACGCATCTGACATATTCATATGCACACGCGGGCCTCGAAGGACGCACAGCGGGGTCATCAGAGCGGCCGTCAGACGGCACATCCGGGTGGACGTCGCTGCGCGGTCGCCCGTGCTACCTACTACCTGGCGGCCGTCACCAAAACACCCGTAAGGGGAAGCAGAAGCGTGTTTGACTGGGAGAATGATTCTTGTTTCTTTTTCATTACTCTTAATAAAAGGAGATGGTGCCGAAAAATTGTGTTTCCTGGGTTATTTTCCCCAAGAGATCTTTTATAAAACACGGAATACATAACAGACCGTGTTGCAGGCAAATGCCTCATTAAGGGAATATAGTTAGAAAGAAATAGTAACCAAAATGAACAGTTATTTTCTTTCTTTTTTTTTTTTTTACCCACTGTAAAGTGGAGAAATTGGATGCGATATGGATTTAGTAACAGCCCTCAAATAATATCGTGGGAGCGTGGCGCTCACTGTGTGAGATGGGGCCGTCTCGAAACGCTGCTCACGTCCAGGCGGCAGCTGCGGGAAGCCCGTGACCGGCTCCAGGAAAACGCCTCCGCTGTCTCCCAAAGGGCGTCCTTACCTCCCGTGGCTCCGCCTGGCCCGGCGACGTGGGGCCTCCTCGTCGCTCCCCGTTTCCGTCCACGTGTTCCCCTGGCGGCCCCCCAGCCGTCTCCATGAGAGCTGAGCTGCGGCTCATTCCCCGGCAGGAGACCCACGCGTCCGGAGCTTCCCGGCCGCCGGCACCTGGCCACACCTGGCCACCCCGGCCCCCCGGAGCCACCGTGTCCCGCACTGCGGCCCCCTCCGGGACTCCCACCTGGGAGACCCTGGAATCCCCCCGACTCCCCCCCCCAGGCCAACAACCCTGCACTGGACACCCAGCCCCCTAACGGTGCCAAGAGCCCCCGTGTGCCGCCCGCCCCAGGCCCAGGCCCCACCACATCTCTGGGGTCACTTTCCCACGTCCTCCCTGGGACCTGCCCTGGAACTCTCCGAGTGGTCCTCCGCGGCCGTACGGGCCCTGGGGTGGCCGACCTCGTCCCCTGGACCACATTCGAGCCGCCGGGCCCCGTCGACTTCTCCCCACGCTCTGGTCTCCGGGCCGTCCCACGCCTTCCCCGTCCTGCTCAGACTGTGACTCCTCACCGACCCCTTCTGCCGCTGGTTTTGGCTACGCGAGCATCCCCCCTTCCGCAGGACACTGAGGTCCCGTCTCCGTTGAAGGCCCCCGGGCTTCCCCGTGCCACAACGGTCCCCGCTGCGCAAGGTCATTTTCCAGCCCTCGTGCGCCTCTTCCGCGAGGCCGATAGGCTGAGCTCCTCGGGGACGGCCTGTGTCGTACTGAGCTCACCCCGGGCCACGGACAAGGGACTCGGGTGCCAGGATTGCTAATGTGAACGTGTGACCGCCCGCAAAGACAAGGACAGCGCCCGCCTCCTGGGTCTGCGGGGATTCGAAGCCCCGTGGAGCACTTAGGGGCAGCGAGCTACCGGGACCCTCCGAGATCCTTCTCAGGACCCAGGACCCGGCTGCTTTCCACCAGGACAAAGAAGGGCTTCACCTTCCTGGCCGGGGCGGAGGGGGTGCTTGGAAGGACTTCGGAGGTTTGGTGCAGAAGCAAATCAGTCTCCAAAGCCACGCAGACCTGAGCTGGGCACCCGCAGCTCCTGGCTTCCCCGTGTGAGCCTCCCTGGAAGGTCACTGACGCCCCGTCTTGCCGCCGACTGCAGACATGAGACGTCAGCCTCGGGGTGCGCCGGGCCGGGTCCATACAGGCGGCCAACAGAAGCCCCGCGTCCCCGTCACTGCTTCCAAGGATTAAAATGTGAGCACTTGTGTCGGGCAAAGAAGCGCCCCTGAAATGGGGGTCATCACCTCCACTTTACAGACGCGGACACCGAGGTTCAGAGAAGTGAAGAGCCCTGCCCAAGGCCACGCAGCCGGAGGGTGGCTGAGCCAGGCCTCACACGCAGCCACACTTGCCCACGCCGGGGCCCGGCCACGGCCCTCGCGATCCACCTGGAGGGGAGGGCCCTGAGCACACGGCAGAAATACTCCGACGTGAAGTCACGCTCACGGGCCGCTTCCTAGGGCGTCCAGGAGGGACAGGGCCATGTGGCCGGGAGGTGAGTCCCTGCCTTGCTGTGGCCGCGTACGTCGTCCCCGGCCCGGCCGGCCCCTCCCAGCCCCGAGAACCCGGCACTGCTGGTGCAGGCATCGAGCCTGATTGTCCCCAAGCCACGCTCACCAGCGCCCCGGGGCTCCCTGGGGTCAGGGCTGCACGGGGGGCAGGGCGGGCAGGGGTCCCGCTCCATCTCCACCCCAAACACAGCCACTCCTCCCCGCGTGTCTTACACGTTGTCTCATGACATCTCCTGTCATCGGAACACTCTGCTGCTTTTACAAAAGCGTTTTAAGCCCCAGACACCCTGCAACACTTTCATGTCACAAATGAGAACCTGAGGCTCACAGAGCGGTGGCCGGCCCAAGGTCCTGGGGCCTGCTGAAAACCGCGTGGAGATCTGTCCCAGATTGCCCCCCACCTGGCTCTCCCCAGGCCGCCCCCGCCCCCCGCCCGCCCTCAGCTGTCCACCACGAGGCAGATTTAATGACCACAAACAGGAGGCATTTATCTCTGAAATAACTGTTGTGGGACAGAATAGGAAAATCGATGCATTCATTAGCGCACGCGGGGAGTAGGGGGCAGGACGTGGATGGGCGCCGGTCGCAGGCGCTGGGGGCACTGGGGGAAACGGGCCTGGGAGCAGCGGCGGTGCCGGGACGTCACGGGGCCCTCGCCGGGCTCGCCCTCCACCCAGACGCGGGGGAGCCTCCCGCCCCCCTCTCCCGCCCGGGGTTTGATCTAAATGTATTGACTGTGACAATGTTGAAATTATATCTGGAAAAACCAGTTAGCTTTAATTTCGGTCCCCGGAGAAAATGATGATTAGAGAAATATTGATGGCCGTGAACCTCAGCCCGTCTGCAAGCAGACTCGGCCTTGAGAGGGAGCCGGTGCACACGTCAGCCGCCCCCCTCTGGCTCGAGGAACGGAAGCCAGAACCCCCGGGGGCGGGGACCCCGGCTGAGGTCGGGCGGCCGATCGGGGACAAACCCGAGACTAGGACCCAGGCTTCTGGAAGATTCTGGAAGGCACGGTCCGCATCGCAGGCGCCGGTCCCCGGCCCCCGCCCAGAGTCTGGCTCCGAGCGAGCGCTCGGGGATGTTAGCTGAACGCCCAAGGCCAGGACACTTTCCAAAACACGTCACCCCTCGGGACCGTCCCAGCGACGGTCAACGCTGAACGGTGGACGCATCCTGACCGCCAGTGGCTTCCCTCCAGGGTCGAGAAGTAGGAGGCCTGAGCCCTGGATCCCTGTCGCGCGACCTCCCTGGAACCTCCTGGGCTCCCGGCTCCCGCCTGGAGGCCAGCGGCGGCATCGTCGGGCGTTACGGGCTACGTCCCGGGGACAGAGCGTGGGCACCGTGTCGGGGTTACTTCCCTGGATGCGCGTCGCAGGCGGTAGCCGACCACACGCGGCTCGAGATGCCGGGAGACCCAGCGTCAAGGAGCAAAGGGAGAGCGGGGCGGGGGGCGGCTAAGGGGTTCTCGCTGAGCCGTGTCCTGATTAGATCCCTCGAAGCTGAGACTGGACTCGGGTGCCGGGAAAGGATGAAGGATGCACACTCGGCTGGAGCGAGGGCCTTCTGGGGGCTCGGGGGGGCCGGGGCGGACGCGGTGACCGTGGGGCCTGCATTCCAGCCCCCGAGGACCGGGCAGGGCACCACAGCCCCTCCGCGGTCTGCAGGGAAAGCCTCTGGGACAGGTGACACGGGAGAGGGGCACGAGGCGGGGAGGAGCAGGTCGGGCGGCAGGCCTGGAGGAAGGTGCTCCGCAGGCCGGGCACCCCAAGCTCAGCGCCGCCGCTCCTCTCCGCTCCTGCCCCAGCGGGTGCCGGGCTGGGAGCCGTGCTTGGGGCTCCGTCGGGCACAGTCACCGGGGCCGTGAGACCTCCCCCCGCGCCCACGGGGGCCGGGCTGCCGGTCAGAACCCTGCTGCGCCTTCACTCGCGTGGGCCTCCTTGCCACGTTCCCGGGGTCCTGTCCCCACTTCACCCAGAGGGGACACGTCTAGAGGAGTCCTCCAAGGTCTTGGCTCCGGCACTGCCCACAGCCACCACCGTCCTCCAGAGGCTCCGAAACGGAGAGGGCGGTGGGGGCCTTGGGAGCCCGCTGTGCCCTAGAGACCTCGCGCGTTCACACTCTCCCCGTCCCCCCGACCCCGTGGTCTGGCCGGGGCTCCTGGCTCGCGCGGGAGGAAGCCCAGAAACCTCCGCCTCCCCAGCCCTGTGCTCTCTTGTTTATGCCACAGTGAGCCCAGTCCCCGCCCCAAGGTGCCCCTGCCCCCTCTCTCCCTTCGGGGACCCCACATTCTCAGGCACCGGGGGGCCCGCGTGATCTGCGTGATAGCCCAGGCCTCGTGCTGTGTGGACGCAGGCCGGCCGGAGGACATCAGGGGCACGACCGGGTCAGCCACCGCCCCCCGTCGGTCCCGCCTTCTGGGTAAGGGATTGTCAGGCTCAGAGGGGCAGGCCTGAGCTGGCACCTTTCAGGGCTCCACCGGCTCCTGCCACCTGCCCGAGGTCGCAGCGGGGGCGGCACGGGGACCTAAGGCGGGGTGCTAGGCCGGGCTCCCCTCGCCTGGAGTGAGCAGCGAGGCCTCCCCGCAGCAGGCCGTTCCCGGGAGAGGCCTGTGTCTGCGGAGAGCAGCCCGGGGCCCTCCAACTGCCGTGGAGAACGTGCTCCGGCCCGTGACCCCGGAACCCCCGCTCCGCCTTTCCCTCTCCTTTCTTCTCTATGAAAACGACCATTTCGTTCTACAAACCCCACAGACAAGTTTAGGTTTGCCGGGAAATGCCTCGCATCCTGTGTCTGGATTTCTCTGCCTCCAACCGCCCTCGCCTCTCACCTGCTCTGAGTGTGAAGGAGGGCACTTGGCGGGGATCCCCTCCCGGCTGACACCCTGGGTCTCTCTCCCACTTTTAGGGAAAAGACACATCAAAAAAGAAAAAAGGAGACAGTGATTTCTCAATCCACCTTTTTAAACCCTACCCCACAAGAGCAAATCTCCTGTACCTTCTCCATCTCCGTCCCCAGACAATGACTGTCCTCCTCCTGACCGTGAACCTGTAGGTTCTCTGAGGTCAAAGGGCAACCATGACAAGTCATCTGGTTTGAAACCTCCAGAGGGGGCACCCGGGGGGCTCAGGGGTTGAGCGTCTGCTTTTGGCCCAGGATGTGACCCTGGGGTCCTGGGATCGAGTCCCACGTCGGGCTCCCTGCATGGAGCCTGCTTCTCCCTCTGCCTGGGTCTCTGCCTCTCATGAATAAATAAATCAATCTTTAAAATAAAAATTTTAAAAAAGAACTCTCGAGAGAGATGGAGAGAGGAGGGAATCAGGTCAGGGCAGGATGGGCCTCACAGGCTGTCGTGACGCTGGGCCAGGAAAATAAAATGTGAGGGGGGTAAGAAATGTGGACATTTTGCTTCAGTGCGTGCTGGCTATTTGTCTTCTCTACTCTGAATCTGAGTTTCTTCTCCGCAAAGTGACACCAGCCATATGACCAACCCCAAAGGGTGGTTATCAGCCAAGTGCGTAACCAAGCACCCGGCTGTAGGGCTCAATAAATAGCGCAGATTTGGAAACTATCAGAGCTGGAAGATTCCCAGGGACTGAGTTTCACCCTGTCTCCATCCCCCAGAAGCGGACGTGAAGCCCAGGGCACGCAGAGGGCTGCCCAACGCCGTCCACACCACGCTCGGGCTCCTCTCTAGGCCTCGGCTCAATCACTTCCATCTTCATTTAGTTTTAATTTTGAAGAGCTCACCCGTCACTCTCCCTCCCTGCTATACCCTCATTTTTTCTTTCTTTCTTCTTTCTTTCTTTCTCCCTTCCTTCCTTCCTTCCTTCCTTCCTTCCTTCCTTCCTTTCTTTTTCTTTCTTTCTTTCTTTCTTTCTTTCTTTCTTTCTTTCTTTCTTTCTTTCTTCTTTCTTTCCTTCCTTCCTTTCTTTCTTTCTTTCTTCTTTCTTTCTTTCTTTCTTTCTTTCTTTCTTTCTTTCTTTTCTTTCTTTCTCCCTTCCTTCCTTCCTTCCTTCCTTCCTTCCTTCCTTTCTTTTTCTTTCTTTCTTTCTTTCTTTCTTTCTTTCTTTCTTTCTTCTTTCTTTCCTTCCTTCCTTTCTTTCTTCTTTCTTTCTTTCTTTCTTTCTTTCTTTCTTTCTTTCTTTTCTTTCTTTCTCCCTTCCTTCCTTCCTTCCTTCCTTCCTTCCTTTCTTTCTTTCTTTCTTCTTTCTTTCTTTCTTTCTTTCTTTCTTTTCTTTCTTTCTCCCTTCCTTCCTTCCTTCCTTCCTTCCTTTCTTTCTTTCTTTCTTCTTTCTTTCTTTCTTTCTTCTTTCTTTCCTTCCTTCCTTTCTTTTCTTTCTTTCTCCCTTCCTTCCTTCCTTCCTTCCTTCCTTCCTTTCTTTCTTTCTTTCTTCTTTCTTTCTTTCTTTCTTTCTTTCTTTCTTTCTCCCTTCCTTCCTTCCTTCCTTCCTTCCTTTCTTTCTTCCTTCCTTCCTTTCTTTCTTCCTTCCTTCCTTCCTTTCTTTCTTTCTTTCTTTCTTTTTTTTAAAGAGGAAGAGAGAGTGAAGGTAGGGGTAGGGCCAAAGGGAGAGAGAGTGAGAGAATCTCAAGCAGGCTCCGTGCTGGGCTCCACACAGGGTTTGACCTCATGACTCCAAAGATCATGACCTGAGCCAAAACAAAGAGTCCGTTGCTTAACCAGCTGAGCCCCCCAGGCACTTGTACCCCAATTTCTAAAAGACTCTTGTTAAGCAGAATGATGAAGTGTCATGCGCCTCGCTGGCTCAGTTGGTGGAATATTTGACTCTCAATCTTAAGGATGTGAGTTCGAGCCCCACGTGGAGGGTAAAGATGACTTAAAATTAAATCATTTTAAAAATAATGAAATAAAATAATGACTTTAAAAAAAAAAGATGAGGGGATCCCTGGGGGACTCAGCGGTTTAGCGCCTGCCTTTGGCCCAGGGCACGATCCTGGAGTCCCAGGATCGAGTCCTGCGTCAGGCTCCCTGCATGGAGCCTGCTTCTCCCTCCTCCTGAGTCTGCCTCTCTGTGTGTGTGTGTGTGTCTGTCATAAATAAATAAATAAATAAATAAATAAATAAATAAATAAATCTTTAAAAAAATTTAAAAAATCAAAAAAAGATGGTGTCAGCAATATTTAAATAAAGCTTTAAGAAAACAAACTAATACTAATCTCCCAAAAACCCACTCACACCAGCACAATTATTATTTCCCTCGTCATGTCTGGAATGTCTACTCTGGGCTCTGGACATTGCCACGTGGTCAGCGGTGGCAGCCTCGATTTTGTGCCTCCGGCGCTTGCGTCTACCATGACGGATTCCGTGTGGCTACAGTCTACATAATTACCGTTTTAATGACGCCAAAATCCCCTCTCACATTGACGCCACAATTCATAAAGCTGTTTACCCATAGTTGGACATTTAACTTTATACAGTTTGTTAATGTAGATAAAGCCATAACGAGCATCCATTGCGCAAAGCTTTTGGTGTCTAATGAATTATACCCCGAGAATAAAAGAGAAATTCCCAGAGGTCGGTGTTTGGAATCAAAGGGCATAAACCTAATTTAAACTCTTCTCTATCTGTTAGTGTGATTTTTGTTTCCCCCAAAAGACCTGTAACCAATTTATTCTACATCAGTGGAGTGTGCTGGCATCATTTCCCCCACAGAGCCTCGCCATCTTGGGCGTCTGATCTTTGTTTTTCTTGATTCTTCTTCTGTTTGTAACAGAAATAATATGTGTTCATTATGGAGAACTTAGGCAGGGAACAAAAAAAAAGAAAAAGAAAGTAAAAATTATCATAACCCCTCCAGCCAAAAATAATCACTCCTAAAATTTAAGCATATCTCTTTTCAGTCTTTTTTCTATGCTCATGACCGATTTCCCCCCAAATTCAGATTATATTCTATGATCAGTGCTATTTTATTTTTTGTTTTACTGATTAATTTTCTTAAGTCAGTGTTAAGATTTTTCAATAATATCCCGTCATATACAGTTCCCTTTCTTAAAGACCCTCTGATACTGGAGGTCTACGTTACCTATAGCTGCATCTCTATATGATAAAGTTGTCATGAACGTGCTTCTGTAGAAGTCTGAGTAGTCGTCCTTGTTTATTATTACCACAGCACAAAGAACTTGGAATAGAAAGGCCAGGCCAGAGGGTATAAATATTTCTGAGATATCTTTGGATTTAAAGATGGAAATTGGGAACCATCAAGGGGAATTACATCATATCCTCCTCCCACCCCACTCCTGTGTCCTCGAGGAGGAGCCTGGGATCTGGGACGGCCACAAGGCATTTAACCTCCTTCATCAGCGTCAGGACTTGGGACGAGGCATTTAACCTCCACGTCTGCTAAATGGGATGATACCTTCGATCATGTGTTACCTGTGGCTGCGGAATACCTAAAACCCCTTTCCACCGGAGATGTCCAAGTTGAAAAAGACATTAATCCTCTCTTCCCATTCTGGAAGCCAAAAAGGGAAAATATCCTATCCGACCCCAAAACACACAGCGCTAGGAGCACGGCCTCCGACCTGAGCAGAACCAGACGTTCAGGGATGGCTCCTGCCTGTGGTTCTCCGACCTTCATACCCACTTTGCGAGTTCCCTAATATCCTTCCAACAACTTCCTTTTCCTGCTTAAGTGAAGCAGAGTGGATTCCTATCATTACCATCAAGGACTAACCAGAAGCCGTCAGGGGCAGATCCGTGGGGACTGCAGATAATGCAGGGAGGCATCCTCGGACAAAAACCCTGGGCCCCCATAGGCACTGAGTACTGCCTGCTACTATGATTACTGTTTTGGGGGCGGCATAGAAAAGCCCCTAAAAGCCAGGACCCTAGAGCCAGGATACGTGGGATCCATTTCTGGCTCCTTTTCTTATCCACTGGACGACCTGGGGCAAGACACTTAGCCTCTCTGTGGCCCCAGTTTCCTCATATGCAACATGAGGGTAATACCAATATTTACCTTTTAGGGGTGTTTAAGGGGAAAATGAGTTAAACACATATTAATTGCTTTTAAGTATGTGCAATTATCACTATAATAACAACTAACCCGAATATCACACTTCGTCATTTCTACAGCACCTTCCCGGTCTCTCCGCCACTTAATCCCAAAAACAATCACAATCAAGGTGAAAATCTTACACAGTTTATACAGGTGGAAACGAAGGCTCAGAGAGGTCCGTTCCTGGAGACTGTAGGACCAGGGCTCAAAGCCATGATTATAACCGTGAAGGTCAAGCTCCTTACGTGCGAGAGCGTGAACGTTCTCAGTCGTTACTCACACACTGTGATGGGTGGAGAGGCTCCAGGGAAGCACATCGAGGCAGCTAATGTGCCCGCCCACCGCGTTGTCAGATCCGTGCTCACTCGTGACGCAGGTGCAATCTACGTGTGACTTACTTATAACTTGGTGCATAGATATTCCCATCTCTACAATAAGGAAACTGAGGCCCGGAAGCGTGTAAGTACTTCGCTCAAGGCCACACGGCTGGTGGGCACTGGCCCTGCCCTCGGCCCCAACACTACCAGCCCCTCCTAGTCCTGTTTGGACCTGAAAGGGGCCTCCTTCCGCATTACGTCTGCCAGTCACCTCCCTCGTCCCGTTATCTCCCAGCCAAAGTGTGCAAAAAGGTGATTTTCACCACCAAATTGGTGTTCAGAAGCTGGGGATTAAAGAAACAAACGTGTGACCGGTTTGTGGTGCAAGGCTTGCCCGCAGCCCGCAGTCGCTGCCCACGGCTGTGTTCACTATGCTGTTGATACAACGAATCTATCACGCAATTCCGCGAGGTTGTGAACTGCACGGAGAAAACACGCGAGGACTCGGTGCCTCAGCCTAATCCGTGTGAAACAGGCTGGGGAGCCCAGTAAACACACGGCAGGCGGTGGGGCCGCAGCGGTCGGTTCCCATGGGGGAGAGGGCGAGGCGCGGGCTCCGCTCACCCAGGGCGTCTCCAAGTCACTCCCTCCTGCTGGGACCCACGTGAGTGACAACAGAAGTTAAAGAGCAGAAGAGCCTTCCTCCGCCCCGAAGCACATTCTAATAAGCGCCGTATTGTCACACGCACCAACGAGCTAGGGCTCCCCGTCAGCTGAAGTCTGGTCTGGTTCCGTGTCCGGGTCTATGCTGGCGGGCGTGTGTATTCACTCATCACTCACTCATTCATTCATTCAGCAAACACGTCTCCACCTCCCGTAGCTCGGCCCCGAGCTGGAGAGACGGCGAGCCGAGCCGTAAGATGCACCCATCCGCGTATTAACGTTTTTATTGAGCAGCTCTTAAGGACCGGGTACTATTTTGGTGCCAAATGGTCAGCAAAAGGCCCTGCTCACATTCCACTGGGAGACAGTGAGATGAGCAACGTGGATATGGAGACCAGCGCGCAGCAGGAAGGTAAAAAGGGGGCTTGATTGAGGTAAGGAGCTCAACAGGGGCCCCACGGCAGTCCCTGGGGCCACTTTACAGAGCTGGACCTTTACGGAGCTGCACACCGAGGCTGGGGAAGGCCAGGTAAGAGGGTGATACTGGGGATCCCTGGGTGGTGCAGCGGTTTAGCGCCTGCCTTTGGCCCAGGGTGTGATCCTGGAGACCCGGGATTGAGTCCCACGTCGGGCTCCCTGCATGGAGCCTGCTTCTCCCTCTGCCTGTGTCTCTGCCTCTCTCTCTCTCTCTCTCTCTCTCTCTCTCTCTCTCTCTGTGTGACTATCATAAATAAATAAAAATTAAAAAAAAAGAGGGTGATACTGTCCACCCCGTCTGTGCATTGAGCGTCGCCGAGTCACCGAAGCGCCTTCCAGAAAGGCAGCTCCTTTAACCCATCTGTCCTCGTCAGGGCTCGCCAAGAAACAGAACCAACAGGGGACAGAGCCAGGGATTACCATTAGATACTGGCTCACGCGACTCTGGGCCTGACCATCCCAAGATCTGCAGGCAGCCAACCGGGGACCCAGGAGAGCTGAGGGTGAGCTCCAGTCAGACCAGCCGGCTCCAGGCCCGAAGACCTGATGCTTCGGTGCGAGTCCAAAGGCAGGGGGGCATCTCGGCTCAAAGGCAGGCAGAGAGGAGGCGTTTCCTCTTATCCCCGGGAAGGTCGGCCTATGGTCTCTCCAGCCCTTCAGCTGATTGGATGAGGCCCCCCCACAGCGGGGAGCGCAATCTGCTTTACTCGCCCACCGTTTAAACGTGATGCCATCCCCAGACACCCTTCCAGGCATTCCCAGAATAATGTCTGACCACATATCTGAGCATCCTGCGGCCCAGTCAGGCTGACACACAGACCCTTCAAAGGCCTGGGCGTCAGCCTCCCCCCTCGGCTCGTTTATCCATCCTCCCTTTGGAGGACGGTTGGGCTGTTTCCAGCGTTGGGTGATTACAAATCAACACCTGCGCGCAGGTTTTCGCATGAACAACACTTTCATTGCCCTCGGCAAGTGCATGTGAGTGAGATTCCAGGGTCATGTGGTAAGGGTCTGTTTAATCTTAGAAGAAGCAGCCCAAGGATTTTCCAAAGTCGCTATGTCACTTTGCAATCCCACCAATCAGCGGATACTCTGAGTGTGTGTTTTCTATCTCCCCAAAGCAAAATGTCATCCCCTCAAGGGCAAGGGACGGACACTTTGTTGTGCTCACAGCTGTATCCACAGGGTCTGGCATGTAATAGGCTCTCAATAAACACCTGTTGGTCTAAGGAAGAGATGATCTCATTTATTCCCACAGCTGGCCGCAATCTCATGAGGAAGGCACGATTGTGCCCATGCCACAGACGAGGAAACTGAGGCCTTAGGGAGCATGCTCACAGTTGATATGGAGCCCGGCTTCCCGCCTGGAGAAGGGCGCATATAACCACATGGCCTTGCAGCCCCGGGATGGGAGTTAACGCCTGTCCCTGAGCCGCGGAGAGCCACTGCTGGGTTTAAACTCAGTTTATCATGTCTGTCCTTCTCCGATTGACTTACTTCACTCAGCATCACACCCTCCAGGTCCATCCACGTCGAAGCACATGGTGGGTATTTGTCGTGTCTAACGGCTGAGGAATATCCCACTGTAGACACAGACCACAGCTTCTCCATCCACCATCTGTCAATGGACACCAAGGCTCCTCCCACAGTCTGGCTGTTGTGGACATTGCTGCTGTGAACATCGGGGTGCAGGGGTCCCAGCGTCTCACTGCATCTGTATCTTTGGGGGTAAATCCCCAGCAGTGCAATTGCTTTATATGGTCTCATTCATTTGGGGAATATAAAAAATAGTGAAAGGGAATAAAGGGGAAAGGAGAGAAAATGAGTGAAAATATCAGAAAAGGAGACAGAACATGAGAGACTCCTAACTCTGGGAAACGAACAAGGGGTGGTGGAAGGGGAGGTGGGGGGGGTGGGGGTGACTGGGTGATGGGCACTGAGGAGGGCACTTGGTGGGATGAGCACTGGGTGATATGTTGGCAGATTGAATTCCAATAAATAAATAAATTAATTAATTAATTAACTGAAAAGTTAAAAAAAATAAAAATAAACTCAGTTTAATTTAATGACAGGGTCACCGAGCCTGAGGAAGACTGATGAGGCCGCAGGTGAGGGCTAAGCAGACCCAGGTGTCCATCCTGCAGGGCTCCCGCGTCAGTCCAGATGCCAAGCGAGGCCGCCCTGGGCTACAAGTGGGCCCGCAGGTGGGAAGAGTGAGCCAAGGCCACCGGGAGGGCGGCTCCCTACTCAGGGCGGCCGCATCCCGCACCTGGAGGCTCAAGGGGGGGCCCCGGAGCTGCGCACTGAGTGGACGGGAGGCTGCAGGTGAGCTCCGGGGAACCCCCCGCGGTGGGGACTGCCCGCCGGGGGCCCTGCTTGGTCCTGAGGCGGGAGCAGGAAAGCCTGCGGACCCTCTCATGCACCGTCAGGCTCCGGGAGCAGGAGCAGGAGGAGCAGGAGACCTGCGCCCCACTCTGTGCCTCCGCGGCGGCAGGAGGCCAATCCCTGGTGCCGCAGGTTCCGGGGCCGGGGGCTGGACGGGGCTGCGGCTGGAGTGTCCTTTCTTCTTGGGAACAGACGGCGGCGGCTCCTGGGCTCAGTGAGCAGAGGAGGGTGGGGAGGAGTGGGGGGAGCAGCCAGGCTGTTGCCACGGGAGGACTGTGACCCCCGCCCCCGCCCGTCACCTCGCAGACAACACGTCCCCTTGGAGCTAAACCGCCCTTGCTAACTAGGTGCCGGCTTGGCCCCGGGGGAGGTGTGCCAGCTGCGTCCGTGCAAGAGCAGTAACAGTGAGAGAAGCTCAGGCTCCGAAGACGTGGAAAAGTCTGGAGTCCTACGGGCCTCCCCGCTCGCCCGTCGGTACAGCCGCTTCGTCTACTGACCGCCTTCCCGGGCGCCCGCGTCACCGCTGGCCACCCGCCGCACCTCCTGTCGCCCTTGCCGCCGTCGGAAGTTGGTGTCCTGCCCTTGCCCACCTCACGGCCCAGGAAAGAGATGCTCAGGGAGGCCAAGCAACCCGCCTCAGCTCACACGGCCCAGGGGAGCGAGCGCGGGCTCAGGCCCCAGGCTACGTGGACGGCGGGCGGTGGCGGTCCTGCAGCTCGCAGCTGGCCTTGCCTCGGTGGGAGGCGCAGAGGCTCTGGCAGCAGGTGGGCCCACACCTGACTTGCAGCTCTGCAGCGTCCCCACGCGGTGTGTGCGCCCCACTCACGCCCTGGCTCCTGCTCCTCACGCCCTAAGTGGAGAGAAGACGCGGTCTCCGCCCTGCACACGGAGCCATGAACCCGTCTCTCCCAGAGCCGCTCCCCTCAGCTTCTCCCTCTAGACGGAAGCCTCCCTGACTTGGGGCTCACACTGACGTGAGCCCCAATCCTGCCCTTGCCACTTGGTACCCCGTGAGTGTGCCAACTTGCTCACTTCCTTGAGCCGTGGTCCTATCTTGATGGGACCTGAAGACGTCAGGACCCACCCAGGGGGTCACGGGGAAGGTCGAATGGGGCAGGCTTGAAAGCCCTTGGGAGAAGTAAAGGCTCAGTGAGTGTAGCTACTGTCGCTCGTCGTTGCTGTCAAGGCCTCCTGGCACCAGGCACGAGAACTGCCCCTGACCCCGTGACGATGCTGCAGGCCCCACATCAGACTGCACCTCAGCAGAGCCTCTCCCGTCCTCCCGCCCCCCAGGCGGGCTTCGGGCCCTGTCCCCAGAGCCGGCCCCGCAGGCGCACCCCGGCCTTGGCAGCCTCGCTTCCTGCCCCAGGCTCTCACTCAGGACGCCCACGCGGCCACGAGCTCTGGGCGACCCCACAGCCAGGGCCCCGCAGGGCCAGCCCGGCACAGGACCTCGGGGCTCGCTGAGTGACTCCCCCTCTCCAGGGTGCTGGGGGGCGTGGAAGGGCTGTACTCACAACCCCCACGAACCTCTCTTGCAAACCACATCAGTCCGGGTTATCATTGCATTCGGTCATGCTTCACGTCCCCGAGAGCCGACGGGGAAGCCTGCAATAAAGGACGTTGCGTTAGGCAGTGATGTGGTTAGGAGCAAGGCCGCCCTGGGCTCTTACCCTCCATCCGACACTCACCAGCTCTGTGGTCTTGACTCAGTGGTTCAACCTCCCTGAGCCTGAGTTTCACCCACTGGTAAAATGAAAACTCCTTGTCTCATAGGGTTTTGTGAAAATGAGATAAGATACGGCAAAGAGCATCATACTCGCTTTTTATAAGTGTTTAATACGTTGTCGCTTCTGTTGTCCTCACCACGACGAGGCCAGTAACCATCCCGAGAAGCCTAACGTGCACCCACGCATGTAATTTTGCATTTCACTTCATGCAGCCCCCCGAGCCCCCAGCACTGGACCAGATGCAGCTCCATGAACCTCCTGAACCAGCTCATGTCCCCCTCCCGTGGAGCTGGAGAACCAGAGGCCCAGAGGGAGGAGGTGATGTGCGGCAGGGCCGGAGCAGGTTGCCCCGAGCAGGTCGAGGTGGAAGCCGAAACGACTCTCAGGTACGCACTACTTCTCGCCGATTGCAAATTCTCTCTTTCGGCACGAGGTTTGGAGCTGCTTGGCCCTCTGCTAAGGCTGGGACTGGGCAAGGAGACAGCAGACAGGTGTGCAGGCTTCCAGCACCCTCGTTAGTCCACACACGACTCCCGAGCGGGGAGAGCTTCATCCCATCCAATTTGCCCCAGAGAAGCAGCCAGCCCAGCCCCGCTGCCCACCTGCTGGAAAGTCTTGGATGAGCACCACGGATCTGTGAATCTCTCTCTTTTTTTTTTTTTTTTTTCTTTTTTGATACATCAGATGGGACGAGATGACATGCCTCAGCAGACTGCTGGGAAGATTACCTAATAAAATGCATCAAAAGCGGCTGGCCCGGAGTAAGCCCTCAGCAAATGGTACCTGTTACTGCCATCAGGTCCAAGACATTAAAGGAGTAAATATTCCTCCCAAATCTCCCTTCGGAGGAACAGAAATCCACAGAACCCAGCGAACAAAGGTTTGCCAAGTCCTGCAGGTACCTGTTTTAATGAATAAATGAAAATGCTTGGTAATGAGCGTAGTGATTGTTTTATGTAAATGGCGCTCCCACGGAGCGTGTAAACAATTTCTTGTCTCAAGAAAACATCGCCCTTGAGAGCTTGTTTACAGCGCCGATTTGCTTCTCCAACTTTCTCTTCGTGGCCTGCACAGAGGAGCACTTGCCCCATGTTTGAGAAAATCATGACAAATCCTTAATTGGTGCCTCCAGTCTCCACGGTAGTTTATGGGATCCCAAGAGCATTTGCAGGCTTAGGAGAAATGTTCCTTTTTTTCCTTCTACCTTATTCTTGGTCCAGGCTGGGAGGGTCGGGTGATACTTAACGGAGTCAATATTTGTATGAGGGTAGAAGGGATGAGTTTGGATTGGGTGAAATAAGAAGCAACACATAATAGTGACAGGGCGGGGGCTCCTGGGAGCACACTCAGTTGAGCATCAACTCTTGGTCTCGGCTCAGGTTAAGATCTTGGGGTCCTGGAATCGAACCCCATGTCAGGCTCCACTTGGAGCCTGCTTGAGATTCTCTCTCCCCCTCCCTCTGCCCCTCCCACTCACTCCCACTCATTTTCTCTCTCTCTCAAGTAAATAAATACGTCTTTTTAAAAAATAGTGAAAGGATGTCAGCCCCAATCAAAAGAATGTGCTGTGACCCTGGTTCACCCCAGAGCCATGGAAAAACTAGGATAAGCAGTTGGGCAGCTGCTCAAGATACCATCCTATAAGAGGTGCTAAATAAAGCCTCTTATAGGCTTGTGAAACCCACAAGAAATGTGCTGTCAGATACTTCAGGTTTCACCTGCAACTCCTTACATAATAAAAAAAAAAAAATAGTCAACTAGTCCTGTCCTTTGTCACAGAAAGCACCTGCAGTCACCCACCTAAATCTGCACAAAAAGCAGGAGGCAACTGCACACCACACCACCAGCCCTGCACCAGCCAACTGATTATTTGGGAATACTCCCAGAGAGCTACATGACCTGGAAAATTTTATAATAATAAGTCTTTTACTTTTTAACTAAATAAAGAGGTACATACGTTCTTGCTCTTATGAATCAAAAGCTATTTCCCTGACTCTCCCAAACGAATCCTATATTAAGATTTAAATACTATTAGCCTGATGAGATAGTAAACTGTTGGCCTGCTGGGTGAACCCACACGTCTCTGATGTCCTTGACTGTGAGCAATCATCTGACCTTCAAGAGTCAATTGCCAAGGATGATGAGAGCGGCGGTCCTACCAATGAACAAACAATTTCATGCTTCTGTGCCTTTGGCTTGCAGTGCCCTCTGCTCAGAATGTCCTTTTCCAGCACACGCCCACCCCTCACTCACTTGGCCAACCCATAGTCACCCAGCGAGGTCCCTTCTCTGTTATGCCTTCCCTGGCGGAGCCAGTCGTGCAGCAGTGACTCTGTACAGAATCTCTGACACTCTGATTAGCCATATCAGTCCATATGTCCACTCTCTTTATGAAACAATGAGATCTTTGAGGTTCAGAAGCAGGGTTCATCTACATGTGCAGTCCCAACATCCAACACAGTGAGTGACTTTGAGTATAAAGTCAATAAGTGCATCTGCACAGAGAGAAATGCGGCCATGAGCTTTTATCTCCCACAATGGCCTAAGTATAGGACCTTCATATCAAGAGTTTCTCCCTGAATTTCCCTGCATCAGGGGAGTGGAGGTAGTACCACGCTTGCTGCCCAAGAGATGGCAGGGGGTAGAGGACAGTAGACGTGGCTGGTCAAACAAGCAGCCAGAAGGACCTGACTGGGAGATTGGTCATACACAGGGATATTAACAATTATGCAAACACATTGAGAAAAACAAGGAACATTTGCTCACTGTCAGAGGAGAGATTTTAAAAGATGGGAAGGGAAGGGGAGGGGAGAAGAGGGAAAGGGCGTCTAGGTGGCTCAATCATTTAAACATCTGTCTCTTGATTTCAGCTCAGGTCATGATCTCAGACTTGTGAAATCTGGTCCCGCATTGGGCTCCACACTCAGCAGGGAGTCTCCTTAACATTCTCTCTCTCCCTCTCTCTCTCTGACCCTCCCTGCCACCTACTCCCACGTACTCACTCTCTCACTCTTGCCAAAAAAACATTCTTTAAAATATGGGAAAGAGGGATGCTTGGGCAGCTTGGTGGTTGAGTGTCTTGCCTTTGGCTCTGGTCATGATCCCGAGTTCCTGGGATTGAGTCCCGCATCGAGCTCCTCTCAGGGGGCCTGCTCCTCTCTCTGCCTGTGTCTCTGCCTCTCTCTGTGTGTCTCTCATGAATAAATAAAATCTTTTAAAAATAAAATAAGATATGGGAAAGGAAAAAGTAGGAATGAATGCTGTGGTGTTGGACTGGAATTGGAAATATGAATGTAAATTTATGAGATAAATACGTATATACATACACCTAGACATAGAGACGTGTGGTTGTACATACACACACACATGTTTTCTAGTACTGCCCATTGAAATAACCTGGAAGCAGGAGAAACCTGGAACCTGGAGAAATCTGGAAGGCACCATTGGATCCTCAGGACAACCCAACAACAGAGATGGAGCTCTGCCTACTTTGTCAAGTCCCAGCGATGACAACCGTCAACTGAATGCTCTTTAAATCCAGAGAGTTCTTCATCTCTCTGTGTCTCTGTTTTTTTCTTCTCTAAAATGAAGATATTAAAAAAAAATAAAAAAAAAAAATAAAATAAAATAAAATAAAATGAAGATATTAATGGCATTTATCCTAGGAAGACGGTAGTGCAAGTTGATACTTTAATCCACACAAAACACTTCGAACCGCACCTGGCACATAGTACACCCTCGATCACTATTGGCTGTTACAAATACTATGGATGAGGAAATTCAAGTCAGAGAAGTAGAAACATCACTCCAACCCATATCCACCAAACTGACTCTAAATCACACTCTTTTGTATCCCAGATAGCGATGAGTCCCCATGGTCAACCCCTTGGCAATTTTCAAATGCTAATTCGTTCACATTTCCCCTGAAAACAGCAAGTCTCCAGATGTGAATGGAAGCTGGATTTCATATAGGCCGCACGTGATAGGTGAAGAAAGGCCTTGACTCACCCAAAATGACAGCCATAATAAATATTGGAGAGCTTGAGCCATGTGTTCTGAGTCCAAAGCCCTGGTTGCTTTTAAGGCCTGAAACTGACTCCAGGAATTCTATCCCTATTGGTGTTCAATTCAAAAATAATTAATTGATTGATTGATTGATTAAAGCTGAGACAGTCCTTCTGAACTTGAAATTTGCCGTGAAAGCCCTGATGTGCAACCCTACCACTAACCCCAAGTACATTATGCAACTGGATGAGGATAAGCAAGAAAAACTCTGACAGTGAATCAGGGCGACATAGGAGCAAGGATTAGAGTCAAGGATGGACATTGGCTTGAGAGCCTTCACGGTCAAGTCAAGGAAGGCATCAGGCAAGTAGGATAAAGTATCGTTTCCCCTTTTTTGTTTGTTTGTTTGTTTTGTTTCTAAGATTTTATTTATTTATTCATGAAAGACAGAGAGAGACGGAGAGACCCAGGCAGAGGGAGAAGCAGGCTCCATGCAGGGAGCCCCACGTGGGACTCGATCCCAGGTCTCCAGGATCACGCCTGGGCTGAAGGCAGTGCTAAACCGCTGAGCCACCCGGGCCGCCCATCCTTTCACCTTTTAATTGTCATTTGCCATCACATCACTTTCTCGTCTAGGGTGAACTATCTACAAGGGAAATCAGAGCTAAATGGTGGGCCATCTTCCGGGCCTGAATGGAAAGGTGTTCCTTTCTGGCATCTCAATGGCTCTCAGCTTCCCTTCAAGTGGACAGGCAGGGGCCATTGTCAACTCAACATTTTCTACCAAAGAATGAGTTGAATGGATGGCTTCATCAACACGGCAAAACAGGTCCGAAGCTCACAATCACAGCACGAGAAGATGGAAGCATCCGGTGCCTCATGGATCAAAAGAGCAACATGCCCCCCACCCCCACCCCCACCCCCACCTCAGCCCTGCCAAGACTATCTCTATAGATTTAATCTCTCTCTCTTCCTCGTGCTCCCTGGGAAAACTAAATCTCATCTGTCTGCAGTTAGCAGAAGCCGGGAGTAACTGGATTCAGTGCTGGAACAGAAGATATATGTGACGTTAACAGTTCATTGAGCTGTGAGATGAACAAGACGGGTGTTGAAAAGGAAACACGAGCTGAGAGTACATTTCCAGTGTTAATAAAGCTTCCCTTTTGTTGTTTCCAAACACTGACTCCAGGATGGGCGCCATCCGTTTCCTTCTAGAATTAGACAGGCCTGCAGATTTAAGGCATCGGAGTATCATCGTCTGGCCCTATTAATGGACAGCACAAGGTGCTGCGTCAGGAGCTCGCGCCCATCTTTAGCTCTGGCTGCAGTTATTTCGCTGGCTTGGCAAAGCGTGTGCCTCTTGTTCACCCAGTGTGCATATAGATAAAAGCCCATCAGGGGAAACCACTGAATTCCAGAGCTCAGACTTTCGGGGGAGCTTATCACCGCAATGCGATCAGCGGCCTAAAAGCGGAAGCGGCCCGTGTGCCAACAGCTGGTGATCAGTTAATTAAATTATGGGAGAGGCATGCATGACAAAGTTCTACACGGCCCTTAAAAAGCATGCTGTAGAAATATCTTTGTTGGCATGGAGAGATGTTCGCGATTTACGGCGAAGTATTAAACAAACAAACAAAAACAAGGTATATAACGGTACGTATAACGTGACCTCATTTGTAATCTGTGTGTAATGAGAAAGGAAAGGAAAGAAGCTAGGGTGCTAGGAAGCTTGGACCCCGTGGAACTGAAAGTCATGGTCGTCTTGATGGTTTGGGATACACGAGGATCCGCCTTGGTTGCAGGTGCCCAGGAGAGCTAAAGAGCTCTGCAGCTTTTGGGGGGCGTCCCCGTGGGGCAACGGTGGGAGGCGGAGAGATGAGGACCAGGAGAGGAAAGAAGAGGGTGGTGGGTTGAACGGGTTCCCCAGAAAGACCTGTTGGAATCTTAACCTCCGATGTGAATGTGACCTTATCGGGAAATAGGTTCTTTGTAGATATAATCTAGCTAAGATGAAATCACAAGCATTTGGGACGGGCCCTAATCCATTAAGACAGTCTTTATAAAAGACACGTGAAGACAGAGATTGAGGTGATGCTGCCAGAAGCCCAGGGACACCTGGGGCTCCCAGAAGCCAAGTCTAGAGGCTTTGGAAGGATGGCAGCCCTGCCAACATGTTCATTTTGGACTTCTGGCCTCCAGAACTTCGAAAAAATAAATATCTATTGTTCTAAGCGACCAGTTTATAGCACTTTGTTATGGTAGCCCCAGAAAACTAACATAGGGACCAGCTAGATGGGACGAGGCTGGGGGTGGGGGCTACAAGGGATGAAGAAACTCCCCAGTGAGTGGTGCTGTTGGTCAGGGTTCTCCAGAGAAGCAGGCCCAATAGGATATCTAGAGATTAAGAGGGGATTTATTATAGGAATTGCCTCGGGTGGTTACGGAGGCCGAGAAGTCCCCTGATTTGTCACCTGCAAGCTGCAGAACCAGGAAGCCTGAGAACAAGGAGCATCCACATCCCAGGGCCACGGAAGACAGATGTCTCAGCTCAGGCAGAGAGTAGGTTTGCCCTCCCCCTGCCCTCCGGTTCCGCTCAGGCCCCGCAGCCCGGATGATGCCCGTTCGCACGGTGAGCGGGCCCGTCTCCGCTCAGCTGACTGGCATCTTAAGGAAGGAAGTGCCTCAGTCTCCTTGATGGCCGTCGCTGCCTCTAGGACACGGACTCCTCCTCCAGCTCCGAGCAACCCTTGGCAAACGTGGATCTAGATACTTGGGAGGGGGACGGGATGCTTTGGGGAAGTGGAGAACTTTCTTGTCTGGGTGATCACGGTACAGAGCCATGCGGGGCACAGCCAGGGCCCTGGGTGACAGTAGCATGACCGCCCCCCGCCCACCCCACCCCCACCCGGGGAATTCTTGGGGGCCTTCGGGCTCCCACCATCCCTGAATGAAGGCCCTGTTTCATGCGTGAAAGAACCGAGTCTGCAAAGTTTGAATAACGTGCCCCGGGGTGCACAGCCAGCCAGATGGGTGGGCTTTGGAGCCCGAGCTGTCACCAGCCCACGAGCCAATCCAGCTGCCCATCCAGCTGCTCCAATGGCCCCGCTAAATAGGGAGCAGATGTTCTCCGACCCCTGTTCTATGACAAGGCCACCTCCTGGGTCAGCCAGACGGCGGCCAGAGAAAACAAAGGACTTCATTTGTCCACCCGCGAAGCCACACAGGGACCCCTTCCCCGGACCCCGCTGCCTCATCCAAACAGCAAATGGCCTAGAACCTCTGTCTCCCCTTCTCCCAGCTTTATATCAGATTTATTCACAGAGAGGTCATTCTGGCCCTCCCCACGCCCCGGGGACAGATGCCGGAGTCTCCTCCCGCAGGAGCCGCTCTGGAGAGGTGCTCCTGGACCGCCACGCCCCGCGACTGGCACTGTCACCCACTGAGGTTAAGAATCATAATCAGCGCCGTCCCCTGCCTGTAGGACAGCATGGCCCGTCGGCAGCCGCGTGCCCACGGCTTGCTGTGCAGCACGGCAGAGGGTGGCTCACCATTCCCGCCCCACCAGGAGGACGGGGAAGGAGGCCTCGGAGCCGGGCTCGGTGCAGGAGCCGCAGGAAAGGCACACGGGCCACATCTGATGCCCCCTGGAGCCCACCCTCCTTCCAAGATAACGTTGCATCCCTTACCACATCTGCGAAAGTGAGGGGGGAGCAGGATATGAAACCAGGTCCGTCCAGGCCCAGGGCCCGGACCCACCAGCCACCACCCACATGTCCCGGGGAAGCCAGCACGTCCGGGCACTGCGGCTCGGCGGGGGTCCTCCGGGCTCGGTGTCCTTGTGTCCTGGGCCGGCCCCTGCCACCTCAAGCCCCCTGAGCCCGCTGATCCCATGCGGCTCTCCGGTAGCAGCACCACTTCCGATTAGAAAACAGGAGAAAGGGGGATCCCTGGGTGGCGCAGCGGTTTGGCGCCTGCCTTTGGCCCAGGGCGCGATCCTGGAGACCCGGGATCGAATCCCACGTCGGGCTCCCAGTGCATGGAGCCTGCTTCTCCCTCTGCCTGTGTCTCTGCCCCTCTCTCTCTCTCTCTCTCTGTGACTATCATAAATAAATTAATTAATTAAAAAAAAAAAAGAAAATAGGAGAAAGGTAGGGAAGCAGGGAGGGAATAAAGCAGCAATAAAGAGGGTGGGGATGGAAAAGGAATGGTGGCCCCTGCGCGGGGAGAGACGCCCATGGGCTGTGGCTCCGTGCCACCCGCAAGGCCCCGAGCCACTTCCCCAGGAGCCGCGGGGCTGGGGGCAGTTAGGTGGTGTCCGGCCTCGCCTCGGCCCCGCTGTCTGGGGTTTAGGGCCGCTGGGGTGTGAAAGATTGAGCATCTTGTCCTCACAATTCAGGGAAGACTTCAGAAGCATCAAGAAAACCCCAGACAAAAGCCTCTGTCCTGCCGGCCCGTCCCCCGAGGCAGCGGCTTAGGCCCCGAGAGACCACCTGACCTGCCTGTTTGCATCCTTGACGCCTCCTCGCCGGCCGGCGGCATCACAGAGGCACTGAGATGACCAGGACGCAGAGTCTTTTCAGGATTAAACTTGTTTTAAAACAAAAAACAAATTCCGCTGTCCAAGGTCCTGAAACATTCCTCTGGGCAAGCGGTGTTGTCCCTCTCATTTCCGACTTTTGCCACGTGGGGTGACTTCCCCGGCTTCCAGAGCTGGACACCGGGAACGTGAGCCATCTAGGGCAGGAGGTCACCAGGGTCCTTAAGTGCTGGGCTGGGGCGGTGGGAGGCGGACGTGAGTCAGAGACCACCCCCATCAGCCCTGTCCCGGCCTCCTCGCAGGTCTCCCCGGCGCCCCTGAGGCCACCCCATCCACTCTGCACACGGTAATTAATGCAATGGTTAATTTTTAGAATGAATTGCACTATAAGCCCCCCCGCTCCATGAAACACTCCCATGGCATCTAATTTTTTCCCTTTTTATTTCCAATGATGTGTCATGCGATTCACGGGCTCATGGAACCAAGGGACCACGGCTTCATGCACAAGGTCACTCTAGGCCCTGGACCACCAGGTAGTCCTGGTTTGCACCTGTTATCCCCATGTAATAATTAACCTCACCCCCTCCCCTTTCAAATGTCCCTGTTTGGGTGGTAAAGTACAGGGTCTCCCAGATGACACGGCACCAAGGGAAGTTACCTTCAGGACCCCCAAGCTCCTAACCAGTGCATGGTCGGGGCGCCCTATCAGGGGACCACTGATCCTTCAGTCTTTGCCCATTTCCTCGGATCTACCTATTGAAACAAATGGTCCCACATCAAAGGTCCTTTCTCACTCCTTGGCAGGACTTCCTTGATTCTCCCACGGGAGCCATGAGATGAAGGCAGAGTAGCCACCAGTCTTGCAGGTGGCTTCTGCGCAGGGCTTCCAAACCCTTCCCCTGAACCGTGCGACCTGAAAGCCAGGGGGCCCTAAAGTCATCCCCCAAACACCCCATGGGTGCCATCTATAGCACCCTACAAGAGGTTCTTCTGAATTCTGGGTTTTAAAACGAAATACACGGGGCAGCCCGGGTGGCCCAGCGGTTTGGCAACACCTTTAGCCCAGGGCGTGACCCCAGGGTCCCAGGATCGAGTCCCACGTCAGACTCCCTGCATGGAGCCTGCTTCTCCCTCCGCCTGTGTCTCTGCCTCTCTCTGTGTGTGTCTCTGTGTCTCATGAATAAACTTAAAAAGTCTTTAAAAAAATACATGCAATTTTCCATCTATGCACGTTTGTGTTAACCTGGAAACTGTTTAAATTAGTCACCAAAGTATAAAGTCAAACCACTTGTAAGACACTCTGGGTTTCTTCTGGGGCTTGGGTGCCCCTGGCACGTTTCTCAGGAACGCAGTCCCGGAGGCGTTTGCTCTCATCAGCTCGGGGCTGCCTGCTGAGAGTCGAGAGGTCCGTTTCACCCAGGCATCCGCACGGCAAGCCATCTGAGCGCAAGGGCAGCAGCGCTGATTACACATCTCCAGCGCCAGACGTCATCTCCTCAAACCACAGCCCCGGAGCGAGCATTACAGTCTCCCCAAGACAGAGGCAGAAACCGGGAGTCAGAGAGGGGAAGTACTCAGGTGAGGCCTCGCAGAAGCAGGGAACACAGAGGAGATGTAACGTCTACGTCCCGGATCCCAAGACAGGCGCTCTCGCACGCAGGCCCCCGCCACGGCGAGCTTTCCCTTCCCTGTCTTCCCTGCAGTTTGCCGAGATGCTCTCGGTAGGACTCCGAGACTCCATCTCGGGAGTCTCATCATCGTCACTGTCACTTTGAGTTTCTCTCTTTAGATCGACTTCCCAGGGCTCTCGTGAGAGATTTTGGGGGGAAAAAAAACCTTTAAAGCATCCATCCATGTCTATTTGTAGCTCTAAAGCTGGTTTGTATTTAGGGGAGATTATTTTGTGAGATTAAAAAAAAAAGTTGCTGAAAATGTGGAAAACTACTATAGATAAAATGCATTTATTCTGAGATATGATCTGTTGGATTCTCTACTACCAACGTGGGGAGAAAACAGGTGGTACTCCAGAAAAATACTCGCAGATGGAAAGTGTATAAATGGTAATCCACCAAAACAACTGCAACCGTGACTTCTAAAATATGACGCTAGTTTCTTTTTTGGGTCGATGCTTACATTGGAAACTTTGGAACTCCCTAGATAAGGAACGTTTGGCTAATCAGATGCTAAGTCCTGGGGGAAAGGCATGGATGGGGAAAAGAGGGCTCTTTAATCACTGTGAAATTTTACTCTACGTCTTTGGTGATTCGGGCCTGGATCCCACGGAAGGAGAAATACCATGCAGCAGGCGACATCCGAGCTCAACCAAACCAATTCTACACAGAGCACATTCCTCTCCGTAGACTCCTCATTTTATTGTCACGAAAGCCTCAGGGGCTCAGAGACACTGAGTCATCCTGTTCCCAAAGCTACATGGAACTTTTGTATTTTCACTCAACCTTTGTTGGTGGTAATGAAAGTATGAGACAGCCTGCCTCCGTCCGGATTGGAACAAAAGCAGTAATATTAGGATAAGGATTGTTTTGCCCACCTGGCAAACTCCTACTCAGACTTCAAGGCCCTATTCAAATATGCTTCCTACTAGATACCACTCCCCAGGTACAGCACTCAGTGCTTCTTTCGCTCTTCGTATACTCTTTTTCTGGACCTCCTATCTTGCCATGATGCATCACTTTTATTGGTGACTTGGATTTATCCATAAAATTATGAGGCCTTTATTCAGCATCCAGAGTGCCTCAAGGATGGAGGGTTTGCCAAGATTGCTTTCCCACGGCAAGATCCTCTCCACTATTGTAGTCCACATTGTTATGTGGCTCCCGGGTACCCCTGTGGGGTCAAGGGACTTGTTCCCGTAGCATCCTCTGGGGGTGTGGACTCCCGGGAGCTCACAAAGCATCCTTCCACAGGAACTGCCAAAGGGCGCTGCATGACCCGAGGTGATGCTACCTCCACAGGGACAGCCCGCTTCCCGGGGGGGCTACAAGGACCTGACCCCTTCCCTTGATTAAAAGCAACTCCAAAGGGCTCTCTCTGCCCCACAGCTGCCAATAGAATAAATGCACTGCAGTTCCAGCCTTCCGCCGGCCCAGTCCTGCTTCTCTCTCTCTCTCTCTCTCTCTCTCTCTCTCTCTCGGTGTCACTCCCAAGAGCTAAACTGAACCAGTCCTTCCCACCTGCCAATCTCCTGCTCAGAGTCTGTCTCCAGGAAGCCTAACCTGACAGCTACACCCTCAACGGGATCCACTCCCAAAGGACATGGGCATCTTCTACAGTGGACGTGAGGTGGTTTCTGGACATTTTTGCTTGAGAACTTGCTGCCTCTATGAGAACAGAGAAGAGCGGGATTTTCTTTTAGGAGTTGTTTTCAGGTTGTCAATTACATTAAACATTTCCTTTCTAAAACCTTTTCATTATTTTTTCTTCTTCTTTAAAATATGCCTAAAATGTGTTTAGGAATTAGAATTTTTTGGTTTGCTTGGTTTTTTTTTAAGATTTTTTTATTTTTTATTTTTTAGGGAGATAAAAAGAGAACATGAGTGAGGCAGAGGGAGAGGATCTTCAAGCAGACTCTCAGCTGAGAATGGAGACTGATGCTGGGCTCAATCTCATGACTGTGAGATCATGATCTGACCCGAAACCAAGAGTTGGCAAATGGAACTCTAATAAAAAAATATACAAGAAAGAAAGAAAGAAAGAAAGAAAGAAAGAAAGAAAGAAAGAAAGAAACCAAGAGTTGGATGCTTCACTGGTGCTTGCTGTTTGCTTGCTTTGAGGTCTCACACAAGTACCACCCAAAACAACAAACAACAATAAACCTATCCAATTCCTTTTAAAAATGTATGGAGGGATCCCTGGGTGGCGCAGCAGTTTAGCGCCTGCCTTTGGCCCAGGGTGTGATCCTGGAGACCCGGGATCGAATCCCACATCGGGTGCCCGGTGCATGGAGCCTGCTTCTCCCTCTGCCTATGTCTCTGCCTCTCTCTCTCTCTCTCTCTCTCTCTCTCTCTCTCTCTCTCTCTCTCTGTGTGTGTGTGTGTGTGTGACTATCATAAATAAAAAATAAAAAATAAAAAATAAAAAAATAAAAATGTATGGAGTTTTGGGTGTCATAGCATCTTACACGTGTTACAATATCTGTCACCAGAAAAGCAAAGGATGTAATACATAATTTAGGAAGGTTGCAGGATACAAGATTCGAATACAAAAGTCAGCTGTTTTCCTGTATGCCAGCAATGAACAAGTTGAACTTGAAGTAAAAAATACAATAGGATTTACATTAACAGCCCCAAAACTAAATACTTCAGTATAAATCTAACACAATATATGTAAGATCTAGATGAAGAAAACTACAAGTCTCTGATAAACGAAATCAAACAAGGACTAAATAAATGGAGGGATGTCCCATGTTCATGGATAGGAAGTCCCTCAATTTTATTAGGATGTCAATTCTTCCCAACTTGCTCCGTAGATTCCGTGCAGTGCCAGTCCACATCCCAGTGAGTTATTTTGTGCATCAACAAACTGACTCTAAAGTCTATATGGAGAAGCAATAGATGCAGAACAACAAGCTGCATCATCAGAGAAGAACAAAGCTGTAGACTGACTTTCCAACTGCAGACAGAACTGTAAAGCCACAGTAATCAAGGCAGTGTGGTGTTGCTGAATGAATAGGCAAGTCATGGAACTGAACAGAGCCCAGAAATAGGTCCACATAAATACAGTCAACTGATCTTTGACAAAGTACTGGAGGCAATACAAGGAAGCAAAGACAGTCTCTTCCAGAAATGCTGCTGGAACAACTGGACATTCACAGACAAAGACGGGGGGGAAAGGATCTAAACACAGATCTTATGTTTTACACAAAAATGAACACAAATGGATCACATGTCTAAATATAAAACAAAAAACTATGAAACTTCTAGAAGGATAATATAGGAGACTATCTAGACGACCTCTGGGTATGACAATGACTTTTTTAGATACAATCCCAAAGATATGATCCATGAACAAACTAGTTGATAAGCTGGCATTTATTAGCATTGAAACTTCTGCTCCGCAAAAGATGACGTCGAGAGAATGAGAAGACAAGCCACAGACGGCTGATCCAAATTCGTGGCCCACAAAATCTGAAAACCATAAGAAAATGGCTATTTTCACACCACTAACTTTGCAGGTGGTTTGTTAGCGGCAGTAGAAATGGGGACAAAGGGGCGCGTGGGTGGCTCGGATGGCTGAACGACGCCGTTGGCTCAGGTCATGATCTCCAGCCCCACATCAGGCTCCCAGCTCAGCGGGGAGTCTGCTTCTCCCCCTCCTTCTGCCTCTCCCCCTGCTTGTGCTCCCTCTCTCTCTCTTTCTTTCTTTCTCAAATGAAAAAGAAAGAAAGAAAGAAAGAAAGAAAGAAAGAAAGAAAGAAAGAAAGAAAGAAAAGAAAAGAAAAGAAAGAAATGGGACAGCAAGTAATGACCACGTCTGCTACCAATTCCCTGACCCACAGCAGCCGTCGCTGATCCATCGTGCCCTCCTGGTCATGGGCCCTGGAGAGAGCCTCATAATCCTTCTCACCAGAGCACAATCAAGCAACCACCGTCCGCAGATCACAGCTAACACTCAAAATACAACATCTTCATAGATTTAAATATATTAATAAGCTTAGAGAGTCCAGTCTGACTTTTTGCCCAAGTATTCGAGGAGCCCCAGTGCTTAGCTCTCCTGCTCCTGCCGGAGCCATCTGAGGGGACGCCGGAGCTCCCCTTCCTTCGGACTCAGGCCTTGTTCACCGTCCGCCCTTCACCTCCACTGCCCTTGTTTGCCTGGCTCCTCTCTGAGCCGCCCTCGGCACTACTCCGCCGCCCCGTTGCACCTTTATCCCTACCTGTTATCACCTACTTGCCCCCCGGTCTCATCTCTAACATCACTTCCCCAAGGACACCTACCCCAACATTGGATTAGGTCCAACAGTGATTCCTCCTCCCGTCACCCTGAACTTCCACGGCACTGGTCACAATGGTAATTAAATAATCGTTTGAATCATGAGCTGTTTGATACCTGTATCTTCCGCTAAACCACAAGCCTCCAAAGGGCGGCATGGGTTTTGACCTCTGCCACACGCAAAGGTGCGGTGTAAACACCTGCTGAGCGGGGGATGGCAGCAAGCGGGGATCTGAAGCCTTTAACCAGAAGGGCTCATGACTTCCTTCTCCGTCTCCCCAGGACCATGCGTCCAGGCGTCTCCTTTCCCCCGACATCTGCAACCACCTGCTCACCTGCAGGTCACTGCACAGCCTCGTGACTAACCGGCCTTTTAGGCCAACAAGTTCGCCCCCCACCGCTGCCAGAGAACTCTGCTCAGCACCGTGGGTGTTTCTTGCGGCGCCAGAACTGCCAGTTGCGCTGGACGGGGATGAACACAGATAAACATTTGCACAATGACAGCTCCAGCCAATTAATATTCACTCAATTAGGAAATGTTTCAGAATAATAATAAGTTATCCAAAATTAAGGTCCAGCCGGGAGCCAAATGTCTCCCTTGCTGCCTTTTTTGAGGAACTGGTCATTGAGTTGGCATGTAAATAAGTAAGTGGTGGGGCCACCGGAGCCTGGGACCTCAGAAGGCCACAGGGAGGCTGTGGCGCAGGGACCTAATTAATGTCACAAGTCTGGCTCGTGCTGGGCTAATAGAAATCAAGCGGCCAGACTTATGACTCCGGGGGCGTCGGGGGCTTCTGACTTCATGCAAGGACTGCTATATGGGAGGTGATCAATAAATATTTGCAGTAATAATAAATTACTTAATTGTGCTAAAAGCTTCTGACCTGGTCTCTTAGCCTTTAGTCATGTCCTCACCAATCACTCTCCAGACTGTAGCTCCCGCGATCACTCCAGCCCACCACGCGGACTGCGTCATTCCCCCACCTACACTCTCACATGGCTCCCTATTGCCTTTGGGATGCAGTGAAGGGTCCCTGGGGCTGCACCCAGCGAGCCCAGGCACTGCTGTGGGGCTCCCCCCCTCCGCCCCCAGCCTCCTCTCTCACCTTGCTCCCTCACCCTGGGCTCCGACCGCAATAGCTTGTGGTCCTCCAGGACTGCCTCCCCCTGACCTACAGCTGCCTCCTCCTTCTCTCTGCCCGACTCCTGCCCATCTGTTAAAACTGAGCTCAGATATCGATCTGCCAAGAAACCTTCTTCAAAACAGCCTCCTGTCCTTCTGGAAGAGGGTCAGGACACCCCTCCTCTGGGTCCTGCAGCCCCTGGGCTTCCCCCCATGAAAGCACTGACCACCTGGACCATCAAAGCTGTTGTGCTCATCTGTCTCCTCCGTGGGCTGGGAGCTCTCTGGGACTTGAACCTGTGACCACAAGAAAAGGATGAGAACCCCTCTTCTGCAGTGTGGCCATGAGGGTTAAGTGAGATGCTATACACTGGGTGCCGGGCAGTGTGCCTCGCACGTACACGCCGGCCCTTAATATATGTCGAAGGAGTGAGTGAATGAATGAGGATCATAGAGCTGGATGTTCACGGGGCCCAGGAAGGAAAAAATAGATTTTTCGTCCAGAAGACAGGATGTCAATGGTATTGACAAAGCAGCAATGTGTCCCAAGAGGTGAGGCAGCAGGTTACTATTGTCTCAGGCCCTCATCCCCCCTTTCACTGCAACTATCTTGTAACATCCCCTTCACCATGACAAGAGAGCGTAGCGTCGTGTTCACTGACAGAGGGAGGGATGCGAAGTCTAGATCGTAGTGTAACTTACGTAATTTTTAAAATAATATATCCTAAAGATGGATGTATCGTAGAGACGGGAAAAGAGATAACTCATAATAAAATGATACGCATTTCAATAACTAAGTGCTCACACGTGCCTTCAGTGAAGACACAAATGCAGTAAGACGTTTGCACCTCTTTCGAGGGAGCAGGTTGGGACTTAAGGGGCACGAAACAATGTGCAACCGAATATCGCTGACACTTTTCCTTTACATCTCACGTTTTGAAATAAGACTAGCTAAGCACCTTTCTATATTTATAACTGCCAAGGCAGGCAGAGGCGGGGGCGGGGGGCGGGGAGCGGGGGGGGGGTTGGGTGTCTTAAATTCAGCCGTGGTCTTGCCATCCACAGCGTGATATTCCGAAACGGTGAACGGCTCTCGGTGAAGTTTTGAGCAACACAAAGTACAGTCTGCCCTCGATTTACCAGGCAGTTGCGTTCCTGGAAAGCTCGGTGTATTTTAAAACGGCGCACGAAATAGCTTTCTTTATATATATTCATAGATAGATAGATGGGAGAGAGAGCTCGGGTCTAGAAATACGTAACTATAAACAGATCTTTCACTTGCTCGTGTTTCCAGTGAGACACGCAAACGTTGCTTGGGACGCTGCAAGCGGATGCTCTGTGGTGTGGAATCTTCTGGCACAGGCGGTATCTGACCCCCACCTGCTAATCTCTAATAGCTCCCCCGACCCAACACGGAGAACGACCCCATAAACACCCAAACCTCCCTGCAGGGGGCAGCACTGCTCTCTCTGGAAACAGCATCCCAGCCGCGTGGACCCCAGGATCCCATCCGACCCCAGGATGCCCCCGCGGGGTGGCCGCAGCGACTCAGCCCCGTCCCTCCTCTCCTGGCTGGAAGCTCAGTCGTCTCTGCCGCAGGAGCCCCTCTTGCTCTTTGCCTCATTGCCTTGGGTCCAGCTCAGAAGCGAATTTTTGGAGAGAGATTTCCTATCATGCTTCTTTCTCAGACGCCGCCGTGTTTCTTCCCCGGCCGCACCCTAACCAGACAGCGCTCCTCGGCCCCCTCCTGCGTTGCCTTGTGCCTCTCCCCAAGAAGGGAAACCCCAGGAGGGCAGGGATGCTCTCTGTCTTGCCCACATCTGGTACCTTCAGGGCCTGGAACAATGATCGGCAGATAATAAAATGTACTCGGGTATTTGTTGAAGAAATAAATGAATGAACATGGGATCCCTGGGTGGCTCAGTGGTTTAGCGCCCGCCTTTGGCCCAGGGCGTGATCCTGGAGTCCTGGAATCGAGTCCTGCGTCGGGCTCCCTGCGTGGAGCCTGCTGCTCCCTCTGCCTGTGTCTCTGCCTCTCTGTGTGTGTATGTCTCTCATGAATAAATAAATAAAATCTTTAAAAAAATTTTTAAAAAATAAAAATAAAATAAATGAACACACACAAGAAAGAAAAGAAAAGAAAAGAAAAAAGAATAAAAGAAAGAAAAGAAAGAAAAGAAAAAGAAAGAAAAGAAAGAAAGAAAGAAAGAAAGAAAAAGAAAGAAAGAAGAAAAGAAAAGAAAAGAAGAAAAGAAAAGAAAAGAAAAGAAAAGAAAAGAAAAGAAAAGAAAAGAAAAGAAAAGAAAAGAAAAGAAAAGTGCAAGCCCAGTTCCGAGCTCCCCAGTAGGGAGGCTGCAGAGGAGACATCGGGGCACACGGTGGCACCCGGGACAGCCACCGGGCACACTGCAGCCGAGGCAGGTCCAAGGATCATGTTGGGGGGGGGCTGTGAGCGAGGGGGACACACGGCACTGGGCCCGGGGACACGGCCAAGCAGAGCGGCCATGGGCACCCCACCTTGGCTGGCCCCTCGCTGAGCTCAGCCGCCAGCTCCCCGCGGCCAAGAGCCAAGCCGGTTCCAGGGTCGACTCTGCTATCAGTCGCCGCCAGATGTGGGCCAGCTGCTCCCCTCTCAGGGCCCTGGTCCCCCCCCCGTCGGGAGAGCTGGACAAGACCGACTTCCCTGCCCACAAAGTTGATGTTACACCGGGAAAGACAAATCCACACACGAGGGGCGTGTCCAACTCAAGTGTCACCCGCAGCGCACCTCTACGAGGACCGCCGCCGACCCCTTTAGGGGATGCCAGGGGCCATCTGTAACTAGCGTCCCCACCCGGCGCTCAGTGCGCGGACAGGAGGGTTGACCCCGGACCGTGAGGGGTGGGATAGGCAACAGCCCGAGCAGGCCCAGGGGCCGCTGAAGGTCAAGGGCGTAAAACTACAGATAAAATCAGACCCGGTGTTCAAGAGCCTCGAATGCCAGGCTTAGAGAAGCTTGAGCAATAGGAAGGCCACGTTGGAAGGCCTGCGGGTGCTGAGCACAGAGGTGGCAGCACTGGGGGCAGAGCCTGGGCCCCGAGGGCCGGGGGATCACTGGGACACGGTCAGGGCTGGGAGGCAGGTGGCCCAGGCGTCCGTCCCTGTGGCTGGCCCTTCTGATGCTCGTCCTCTGGCAGCGGTGGTCCGTCCCGACCGTCCCACCTCCTGCGGAATCCACGACCGAAGACAGGAAGAAGGGAGCTGACATTACCGGGCGCCTACTGCGGACAAGGTCCTGAGCCGCAAGTGTCGCGAGCCCTGTGACATCCTCAGGCCGATACCAGGTCCCTCCACTGGACGTGGGGCCCCAGGCTGCCACCAACATGTTCAGAGTCCCCAGGCCTGTAGGTGGTTGACCCAGACGTCAAATCCAGGTGCGTCTGACCCATCTGTTCATCTTTTCATTCATTCATTCATTCGTTCATTCATCCCACAACAGGGGACAGGGGACAGAAAGCTCTCCACCCTCAAAACCCATCTCTTCATGGCAAAAGACAGAAAAGGCACGAGCAGACTCACACACTAATGAGACTTTCGAATAGCGAGAAGCTGTTCTAACAAAGGAAAGAGAACCAGATGAAGTGGCTGGAGTGAGGAGAGGGGCCTGCTTCCAAACGGGGTCAGAGGAGGCCTCCGTGCGGAGGTGACAGTGACGCAGACCTGAAAGATAAAGATGAGTTAACCATGCAAAAGTCCACGGGCAGAGGGTTCCGGGCAGAGGGACCACGCTGGGTGGACCCTCGAGATGTGAGGTCAGAGGTACGCTGTGAGGTCACAGGGTACAGGGTGAGGTCAGAGGGTATGCGGTGATGTCAGAGGGTACGGAGTGAGGTCAGAGGGTACATGGGGAGGCCAGAGGGTATGGGGTGAGGTCACAGGGTACGCGGTGAGGTCAGAGGGTATGCAGTGATGTCAGAGGGTACAGAGTGAGGTCAGAGGGTACATGGGGAGGCCAGAGGGTATGGGGTGAGGTCACAGGGTACGCGGTGAGGTCAGAGGGTATGTGGTGAGGTCAGAGGGTACACGGTGATGTCAGAGGGTACGTGGGGAGGCCAGAGGGTATGGGGTGAGGTCACAGGGTACGCTGTGAGGTCAGAGGGTATGTGGTGAGGTCAGAGGGTACACGGTGATGTCAGAGGGTACGTGGGGAGGCCAGAGGGTATGGGGTGAGGTCACAGGGTACGCTGTGAGATCACAGGGTACAGGGTGAGGTCAGAGAGCGCCTGGTCTCATGGACCATGAGAGTTTGGGTTTTCTTCTAAGAGCAATGAGAAGCCATTGGAGGATTTTTATCTACAGTCTCTGATTTATGTTTTTAAATAGGACCCGGGACAAGGGTTCAGAGGCCACAGCAGCCACCCAGGGGCAGGTGACGAAGGCTGGGCCTGGGAACGGAGCAGTGGAGGGGGGCAGTAGGCAGGCGGGGCCGTATTTTAGCTCTGGCACCAAGAGCGCCCGCCCACGGCCTGGCCATGGCCTTGGGGAGCCCGGCGTCCCCCCGCCCCCACAGCGTTGAAGGGTCTTCACGTGTGCCTCAGCCCTCACGCTCCTGGCCGTTCACTCTCCGAGGCAACCCCGGGGGGCTCTGGGCGCGAGGACGGAGCGCCGCAGAGGGGTCCCCGCTCGTCGTCCTGGGCCCCCCACACAGGTTGCCACGTCTCCCAGTGGAGCCCCTTTCCCGCAGGACTCCCTCCGAAGACGCTTCATCCTGCTCCTGCCTCTTCTTGCTCCAGGACATGAGGGCTTCCTTTTGGGGGCCGGAGGGGGGACTTGCCCCTGCCAGCCTCTGTGCCAGCCTGGCTCTGCTTCTTTCATGTTCTGAGCCGTCCCCTCCCCCCAGCCCTCCGCCCATCGCGCACACGCACACGCACACGCACATGCACACGGGGGCGCACACACACGCCAGTTGCTGCAACCGCAGGATTGATGCTCTCACTCCGGCCCATCTCTCTGGCCCCTGATGCCCGGCCCGCCTCTGAAGGTTTCGGGTGGGAGAGTCAAGGCGTGGGACCCGCTCATTCTGAGCCCACCACAGAGCCGCGCCTCACCAGCCCTCTCCAAATCCGGGCCTGGAGAAGGGCCGGGGCCGCGCCCTCCGACGGCAACTCAGGGACGACTCTGATCAAGAGGTTGGCATGAGGTCACGGGAGTCTCCTCCCACTCGTCAAGCCTCGTGGACGGGGCGACACGATGTCCTTCTTCCCTCCAATGGGTCTGTCCCCTCCTGTCCCTCCGTCTGTACCACCCCCTGCCCCGCCCAAGGAGTGGTTCCACCAGCTGCGCCCCCGTCGCCCTAAAGCAGCAGAGAAGCTGACAGGGCTAAGGGGCTTGGGGAGCCGCGGTGTCGTCCAAACAGTTGGCGAAGAGGCCCCACAGCCACCGCCTCCTTCCCTGCTTCCTGCCTGTTGACTCCATTAGCGAAAAGCCGTCTTCGCCAGCTGCAGCTCCTGTTTCGGGCCTGCCGAGACCCCCCCACCCCCCGGGGGAGATCACTGCGGGCCGGAAGGGCCTTTTGGAGATTACACATGAGCAAAGAGAGGGAGGCTTTGAACATCGGCGGAGGTGCTGGGCTTCAAATTCCATCCGGGGCTACAGATCTCACTGGAAAATAAATGGGCAAAAGGGAGAGATAAAGGGAAGCAGCAGCCCCTACAAGAATTCAAGGGATTTAGATTTGCAGGAGAACAGAGAAAATTGAGAACCAGGAATCCAGGTGACTGGTCCTGGCTGGGCTTTTGCTCTGTGGCCTTGGGTAAGTCAGTGCGTCCCTCTGAGCCTTCTTCGTCCACACATGCTATCTACTAAGTGCTTCGGGCTAAGCGCTGTGCTGGGTGTTGGGGTGTTGGGGATTCCAAGGCCACACGAGCAGACCCCGCTCTGCAGGAGCCCACAGCCCTGCGGGGAAGCAGGAGGAGGACAGCCACAGCACACGGGACGAGTGAAATAATGCTCACCCCACCCACAAACCCAGCAGCCTGACCTGCACTACAAGGCCCGTGGGGTGGTACGTAGCACCCGCTGGGCCCTGAGCCCCCCGGACACAGCCCCCCGGACACCGGGCCCCTCCAGTGGCCTCTCACTGTGGAGCAGGAGCTCTGGGGCTCCTGGCGAGGACCTCGGCTCTGCCTTCCGCCTCCGTCCAGCCCTCAGGGCCCAGCTGTCCACCTTGAGTCCCCCACATCCAATACCATCATGCTGCACGTCCCGGTTCACATCAGTCACCCCAGAAGCCCACGGTTCCCAGAGCCACCCCCCCCCCCGATTCATCCCCCTCGGGCTCCACATCCTGGCCAAAATCTCCCAGGGTGCCCTCTGCAATTCCCTGTCCTCTTCTAAACGTCGAACATCCACTTCCTGGCTCCAACCAAACCCTGATCTCCCCGGGGACCCTCTCCCCCGCAGCTCCCTCAGGAGGCCCTGTTCCTCTCCCACACTCCTTCTGCCGTTCACACGGCTCCCAACAACACTGCCCCCCTCCTTAAGAGCCTGCAGCTCAGAAGCTCGCCCCCATCACATGAGAGCACCCCTGCCCCTCCTTTTCGTGGCACTATGTCTGGCCCCGAGAGGTTTTAACTCCTGGTGTACTGCCACCCCTTCCAACACGGGCTCACTTTCAATATCCATGTGAATGTTCCTCTCAACAGGCTGTCCTGTCATTCTCTGACTTCCTGTCTCGCAAAATCCACGCCCCAGTCACTGCCACGGTTCAACTGCGCCTCTCATTGCCCATAATTGTTCTCAGTCAGCGACAAGAATCTCACTCTCTGAGCTCTGCTCACTCGACCATCAGTGCTTTGCCACCTCACTGGGTTCTAGGCTCTGCTGCCTCTGCCACCCTTCCACTGCCTTTTGCCCAGTGTGTCCTCACTTCCCTCTTTGCCCAATCAGGAGGTGTGGTCAGTCATCACCATCTTCAGCATCGTCATCATCACACCATTATCATCATCATCATCATCATCATCACCATTATCACCATCACCACCATCACCACCACCAACATCATCACCAACATCAGCACCACCATCATCACCACCATCATCATCACCACCATTACCACCACCATTACCACCATCACCACCACCATCATCATCACCATCATCACCACCACCACCATCACCACCACCATCACCACCATCATCATCACCACCACCATAATCACCACCATCATCATCACCACCACCATCATCATCACCACCATCACCACCACCATCACCACCACCACCACCATCACCACCACCACCATTACTACCACCATCACCACCACCATAATCACCACCATCACCATCACCACCACCATCATCATCACCACCATCACCACCACCACCGTCACCACCATCATCATCATAACCATCATCATCATCACCACCCACCATCGCCATCAGCCTCACCATCATCATTTCCTTGTATCACTCTTGTAGCAGGTTGTACATCCTAAAAACTGGCTGTAACAACACCTCCCATCTCACATCCACTGCTTATGTGACTTTTACACTCCTTCCCTTGAGAAGTGGGTCTCCATTTCCTGCCCTTGAATGGAATGTGGCTGTGGCAGAAGTAATACCAAAGCTGTCAAAAAGGCAAGATCATTTCTGCCTTGTTTTCTTGGGACACTCACTCTTAGAACCCAGCTACCATGCCTCAAGGGGTCCAATTGGAGAGGAATTAAGGTCCTCAGCCTTCAGTGTCAGCTCAGCTCGTGGATAACAGACAGAAGCAACTTGCTAGACATGAGAGCCGCCATCTGTATTAGTTTCCTAGGGCTGCTGTAACAAATTACCACAAATTTGGCAGCTTAAAACAACAGAAATGTATTTCCTTCTAGTTCTGGAAACTCTAAGTCCAAAAGCAAGGTGTCAGCAGGACCAGACTCCTTTGGAGGCTGTATAGGAGAATTTTTTCTTTACATCTTCCAATTTCTGGTAGCTCCAGGCATTGCTTGGCTTGCAGCCACCACCACTGTGGTCCCATTGCCTCTACCTCTTCTGTATGTCCAGTGTCCCTCTGCCACTCTCTCGCAAGAACACTCATGATTGCATTCACAGCCCACATGAATAATCAGTCCAAGATAATTTCCCTGTCTCAAGATCCTTAACTTAATCATATCTACAAAGACCCCTTTCCCAAATAAGATAACATTGACATGTCCCAGGGATTAGAACCTGGTATCTTTGGGGGCCTTTGTCTGCCTACTACCCCATATTAAAAGTAAATCCTCCATTCCCCAGTCCAAGCCACCTCAGCCCAGCAGAGACAAGCTGTCCCTACCAAAGCCCTGCCAAAAATTGAAGACTCACAAGAAAAATGGGTGATTATTATTTTAAGCCACCAAGTGCTGGGGTGGTTTTGTTACACAGCCATAGATAACTGATACAAGCCTTGACCTCCTTGTTCATTTCTTGCTTCATTGCACTTGCTAGTTTAATCCAATTCTCCACCTGCTCTGAGCCCGGCCCTGGCAGCTGAATGTGATGAGGGGGAAACACACGACCCTGCTGACTCCACCCACGCTGGACTCAGGCCCCTGAGCTCACGCAGGCCCTTCGGGCTGCCCAGCCATCCAAACGCACTTCCCCAGGGAGAATCATCACGCGCACACACTCCCCCACATGGCCACCTACCCTGTCTCTCCATTCAAACCTTTGCTGTTTCCTCCCCTGCCTTCATTGCAGCTCATCTCTTTGACTCCAATAAAAGCAACCAGAAAAGAACTTCTACAAGTCGCTCTATCACCTGTGCCAGCCGTGCCCACCCAAGCCCACTGCTTTACCTCCCACAGCTATGAATGACCTCCCTCTAGCCTCTCCCTGCGCCCACGAATGCAGTCCCAGAGGACACCACTATTCTTCCCACGTTACTGCATAGTGACTTCTTGCCTCTCTCCTGGACTGGCCCCCTCAACATAAGGCAGGTCTTATCTCTCCCATTCCTCCCCAGTTACATCATTCCTCCCCACCCCCTCTAAAATCAAAAAATGGGTCATGCCCATGATGTCTTACGGCTTCCCTCCTGTCGCTCTGGAGTCCACTCCCAACAGACTTTCACATCCATCACTTTAGTGAAAACAGCTCTTGCCAAGATCATCCGGTTTTGTCAAATCCAAGGTCCTGTGTCTGTCCTGATCCTACATAAACCATCAGCAACATGTATTAGTTTCTCTGGGCTTCTGAAACCAAGTCCCACCAACTAGGTGACTTAAAAAAAAAAAATAAAAACTTATTTGTAACAGTCCAGAGGCCAGAAATCCAAGATCCAGGTGCCAGTAGGGTCCTGTTCTTGCACTTCCCAGGAACGACTCTTTCCTTGCTTCTTCCAGCTTCTGGTGGCCACTGGCCTTCCTCAGCGTTCCTTGGTGTATAGCTACATCACTCAACCACTCTGCCTGCCTCCATCTGCGCACGGCCTTCTTCCCGCTATGTGTCTCATGTGTCCACTCTCCTTCCTAGAGGACACCAGCCACTGGATCTAGGGCCGCCCAAATTCACTACGGCCTCATCTTTACTAATTACATCTGCAAAGACCTTATTTTCAAAGGTCACATACTGGGGTTTCTGGTAGACAACTACTCACAATGCAACATGTAGCGAACTGAGCATTTCTGCATAGAAACACTTCCTTCTCTGGGCACCTGGGTGGCTCAGTGGTTGGTCGTCTGCCTTTGGCTCAGAGCTGATGCAGGGGTCCTGGGATCAAGTCTCACATCAGGCTCCCTGAAGGGAGCCTGCTTCTCCCTCCGCCTGTGTCTCTGCCTCTCTCTCCGCATCTCTCATGAATAAATAAAATCTTAAAAAGAAGAAAGAAAAGAAAGAAAGAAAGAAAGAAAGAAGAAAGAAAGAAAGAAAGAAAGAAAGAAAGAAAGAAAGAAAGAAAGAAGAAGAAAGAAAGAAAGAAAGAAAGAAAGAAAGAAAGAAAGAAAGAAAGAAAAAAAAAAAAAAAAAAAAGAAAGAAAGAAAGAAAGAAAGACTTCTCTTTGTTTCCAGGATTCCGCACTCCGTGGGCTTTCCTCGCACCTCAGTGACCATACCTCCTCAGTCTCCTTGACTAGCTGGGCTGCCCTCATCTCTCTGAGCACTCTCAGGGCTCAGTCCTTGGTAGTTTTTTTCCTCCATCCATCCTTTCCCATAAATTATCTCCTCTAATCTTCAACTCCATCAACATAACTCCAAAATCCCTACCTCCACCTTGTCTCTCTCCTGAACCCCGGATGCATACTTGCACCTTGGATGTCTAAGGGCCATCTCAAACTTAGTATGTTTGAAACCAAAATCCTAATTCTCCTCACACCTTAAAAACCTCTTCCACCCATAGACTCTCACCTCAGTAACTGGCATTTCTAGGGTCGACAACAAATCCCACTGAAACTACCTTCAAAATACATCCCACATTCAGCCCGTTCCCGCAGCCCATTGCCACACCCTGGTCCAACTCACCACCATTCGGCTAAAGCCAGCGTCGGCAAACTATGACCTCTCAGCCAAATCCAGCCGACCACCTGTTTTTATAAATAAAGTTTCACTGGAACACGGTCACACCCATTTGTGTGCATGTTGTCCGCGCTGCTGCATTCCAAGGGCGGGCCTGAGTAATTGCAGCAGAGACGCTACGGCCCCGCGAAGCCAAGCACGTTGACTCTCTGGAACGGCATAGAAAACGTTTGCCAATCCCTGGCCTGGATTATTACCGTCATAGTTCTTCCTCTGTCCACCCTCGCCCACACTATAGTTGGTTCTCAACCTGGCAGGCAGAGCAATGCTTTTGAAATAGGAGTCAGACCCTATCTCCTCCCCGCTTAGAATTCCTCAGTGCCGGCTGGTCTCCCTCCTCCAGCTCACCTGGCCCGGCCGCTCTAACCCCGGCTCTCTCTCTGCCCTGTGACGCTAGACCTCAAATTTCTCCAGCCACACTAGACATATTCTTGTTTCTAGAACATTCCATGCATGTTCCCACCTCAATGTCTTTACATTTTCTCTTCCCTCCCATTTCGAGTCATCCTTACCAGGCTCACCCTTGCCATTCTCATGCTCTCTGGAGACCTTTCCTGCTCACCCTGTATGTGATAGCACTGTCCGCTCCCCAAGCACTTACTATGGCTTTCAGTCGGCTCCCCGCCAATCCATAGAGTTTGCCACCGTCCGACATGATCTGCTTTCGCTTACTTATCTGACGGTCTTGCCTTCTCAAGGTCAGCATCGTGAATGACGCGCACAGTTCTATGGCCACCACTTAGCTCAGTGCCTGGAGCATAGCAGGTGCTTAGTGAAGATTTCTGGAATGAGTGAATGAGTGATGAAAAGAACAGATGCTCCCTGCAGGTCGATCCCTGGGCTAAGCCTTGTACGTGCCGTAGATTGTTAACGCCACGAGCCCCGTGGGACAGATGCTGACGTGAGGAGCCCAAGGACACCTGGCCAAGACTCAAGGTCAAGTGCAACACCACAGTTCACTATCCTAACCACCTCCACCTCCTAGAATTGTGCTGCTTATAAATTTTAGAAGATATTTGGACTTGTAAGAATATATTTCTAGCAACCCAAGCATCCAGCATAAGTAAAATGCACATGTACATACAAGGGAAGCGGTCAAGCTCACGGGGCAGAAAGTAGAATGGTGGTGGCTAGGGGGCGGGGGGCGGGGAGAACATGGGCAGCGAGTTTGATGGGCGCAGACTCTCAGTTTTGCAAGATGAGAAGAATTCTGGAAATGGAAGGTGGCGATGGCTGCTTGACATCGCGAGTGCGCTTAACGCCACTGAGGTGTGCACTTTCAACGGCTCGGATATTTATGTGTATCTTACCAGATTTTTTAAAAGAAATGGAAAAGGTCATATTTCTTCCTCATTAGAAACTGCCAAATGGCCACAACCTCCCAATTTCCAGAAGAGGGACGTGAGGTTCAGAGGGCGAGGGGACCAGGCAAGACCACCAGCCCAGGCCACCTGCCTCTTCGCAGAGGATGCCCTCTGCTTCCCCCACCCTGCCTTCTCCTAGGCTAGAGAAGACCTCCCTCCATGTACTCGCTACACTTTATATGACAGGACATTTATGTTTTCCATTCCTTGGGTGAATTAGGAGCTTCTGGAAACTTCTGTCCTCCCCTCCTAGATCCAGCCCTGAGTTGCACTGGGGCAAAATAGGTGCAAACACAAAAAGTGTCTCAGAAGAGCCAGCAGGAGGGGTGTGGGGGGGTGGGGGGTGGGCAAGGGGAGAGGTTGTGCATTAGCATATGCAAATTGGCAAGGGAAAAGAAAACTGGGAAAGCTGCTATTTTATCATTTGTGGTAATTATAGTAATTTAGAGTGGAGAATCAATGGGTTCCTGGAGGTAAAAGCATCTCGGAAGGATAATGTGGTGTGATTAAGAAGTTCTGATTAAGAGCCACTGCCATTTTCACTTGAAAAAAGTGAGGAAAGAGACCGGGGTCAGAAGTGCAGCAACAGTCAGGAAGATGGGGACATCAGCCTGCCGGGCCCTGTCCCTGCTGCAGAAGACAGAGAGGAGGAATCAAGGCGTCCCTGCTTTATGGCATTTCCAGAAGGAAAACAACCACAGAAAAATAAGGGGGGGGGGGGATGCTATTCAAACACGCTGTGCTAGGAGCAGTATTGCACTTGTCAAGGGGTCTAGGGGAAGTATTGATGAGCTTGTCTCAGAAGGAAAGAATAGTCTGGAAAAGCTTCAGACAGAAGATGACATCCCAATAGGGTTTTGCGGTATCAGTAGGAGTTCACAGCTGACAGCAGCCCCAGGAAAGGGATTTGCGGGCGGAAGCAATGGCGTATGTGAAGCAGTGGAATGTATCTGTGGGGAACTCTGGGGGACAAGCGGGGAGTGAGGAGTTACTGCTCATGGAGCTGAGGACACTGCCAGCGCACTCCAGGGCTAGCCGATGGAGGGTGAAGACAGGAACACAGCAGTGACTCGCTCGGAATGGGATTTCAGGAAAAGCTGGTGAATGGAGGAGAAGTCAGCGTAAGGAAGCAGGCATCGCCGTGGAGGGATCGGGGCAGGGGACAGGGGGCAGGAGGTCAAAGGAAAGGCCCCTGAGCAGGAGGAGGGGACTCAGAGGCAAGTCTTGGAACCTCACGGGTCACAACCAAAAGGGATGAAACAACCACCTGGGTCAACACCCATTCTCTGGATGCAGAGCCCAAGCTCGGAGAGGCCAAGGACCTGAAGGAGCTGTCATAGCTCGTCACAGCAGAGCACGGGCTTGACACCAGGTCGGCCTGACTCCGAAGGTGAGCTCGGTCTACCACTCCACCACCGCAGGACGTGGGACAGAAGGGCCGGTCATCCTGAGTGAGGCCTTGTCACATGACAGGAGTCGGAGAGTGGCCGCAGCTGCTACCTTCCATGGTGTGCCACTGAGAGCGCAGACCTGGACCCATCGTGTCAAGCCCCGAAGGACTCCCTGCAGCACAGGGGGCAGATATTCCTGCCCAGAGAACCATGACACAGCCACACCTGTCCACCCAGAGTGCCTGTTTTATGAGTGAGTTCCCCATCTCGTGCAAGTATGCAAGCCAAGCCTGAGAGCCCACCGGCCTGGGATGCACTAGAGCGGATTCCTGCCCTCTAAGAGGTTCCTGAGATCTCTTTGAAAGCCGAGGGCCTATGCTCTTTGCAGCTTGAGACGCATCCCCACGCGGACCACGTACCTGGTACTGGCTGCTGAAGAGCCTTGTGTTAGCTCATTCACAAGCCGAAGCTGCAAGGGAACATGTTGGTGGGAGAAACAGAAGCAGGAGGACTTGGAGGGGCACCTAAGAGCTGGTGGGGAAGGATGAGAAGGACGGCGGTTCCCACGGAGGAACAGGAAAGGCAAAGGCCCAGAGGCCACAGAGACCCGATGGTGCGTCGTAGGGGCCACGCAGGTCATGGAGGCTGAAGGCGGAGTGGGGCAAGCGGAGGGGCAGAGGAGTTGCTGTGGTCGCGGCCATGGTCGCAGGGAGGGCGCAGCACCTCCTGGGCCCGGGGGGAGGGGGGTCGGTAGGGGGGGTGGCACTGCCTCCTGGGCCGCGGGGGGAGGGGTATGGGGGGGCACCGCTTCCTGGGCTGCGGGGGGAGGGGGCACCGCCTCTGGGCCTTGGGAGGGGGACGGGGGGGGGGGACGGGGGGGGGGGGGACGGGGAGGCACAGCCTCTGGGCCTTGGGAGGGGGATGGGGGGGAGGCACCGCCTCTGGGCCGCGGGGAGCGGGGCAGCCGGCAGCGAAGCACCGGTGACAGCCGCGTGGTCGTGGTCGTAGCTCGCTCCCGAGAGCTCCGAGAAGCAGCACCGAGGCCGGGGCCGACCGCAGCGGGCAGCAGGGCGGGGTCTGGCCGGTGGGCGCCCGCAGCACCAGGACCGAGGTCCCCCCCACGCTGTGCGCCTGGCCCGGGGGAGGGGCCGCAAACACCAGCCCCGCTCGGGCCTCCTCCGGGCCTCCCGGCCTCACACCGGCAGATGGAGCGTTTGCTGACGCCCCGGTGACAGCTTGAAAACTCCCCTCCTCCCTCCGAGCCGCCGTTCCACCTCGTCCTCCCATCTGCCATCTCATTTTAAAACTAGCAGAACAACTCGGCTAGAGCAATTCCGACTTTTTCCATCTGTGCCGAGTTAATTAAGAGGGTAATGAGAGCTGGGGAAGAACGAGGCCTGCATTAATTCAAGATATGATTAAGAGAAGCGGCGCTCAGATACACGTGTGCGCACAGAGCCAGGCCCAAAGGCTGGGGCGCGGGCGCGGGGGGCGCTCCAGGGACCCCGCGGGCGGCCAGCAGGTGCCACCAGGGCCACGGCTCCGGACGGCGGCCCCTGTGGTCGCAGGAGGGACGGCGGGGACCACCTTGGAGTCTCTTCCCATGAAGCCTCTCCAGCGTGCGGGTCACACGTGCCCGGCAGGGGACACAGAAAGGACGGTGATGGAGCTTCTCCTTATAGGAACCCCTCATCCTGGCCTGACCCCGATCTAGAACAGTTCTAGGTGCAACAAAACTTCACTAAATATCGACACAATCAAACCCAAGACCAGGGGCCAGGTCTTCTGACTCTAGTCCCATAAGCCTTCAGGGAAAGACGCCGGCGATTGTGACACTGAGTGATAATGACGACATGGCCCACGTCCCCGAGCACCTGCCCCGGGCAGGCCGTGGGTCTAAGGACTGTGCCCGCGTGTTACCGCACCTGATTCTCGCAGCAGCCCCAGAGGCAGGTGTGATTGACATGGTTCCCCTTTTGCAGATGGGGACAGCCAGGCTCAGAGCCTGACGGACTCGCCCCAGATGCCAGGGTGCGGAAGCGGCGGGGACGGGGTTTCGATGATGCCCAAACAAAACTGTCCTGCCAGATGATACCAACCCCTGTGTTCAAGCAGACGGACAATGAGGTGCATCGTGAGGTGCTTTGGTGGCGCAGAGAAGGGGGCCCGTGTCCAACCTTGTGTGATTAGGAGAGGGGAACCAAAGAAGGCGTCCTGGAGGAGGGGGCATCCAGGCAGACTCAGCAATGATCCAGATGCAGCAATTGTTTGTGAAATGTCTCCTAGAATCCTGCTAAGCAACGTGCCAGCCCCGAACCTATGTGCCTCTGTCATTGAATGCTGGTGTGGAGGCATCACTGTCCCCTTGTGACCCATGAGGAAAGTGAGATTTGGGGAGCAGAGCTCGTGAGAAGGGGTCGGACTAGAAGGCAGGTCATTCTGACTCAAGCAGGCGCTGGATTCTCAGCCCAGGATGGGTGCCCTCGGGGCAGAGAGGGACCCTGAGAGCGGGCATGCCCTCAGGACACCAAGCCAAGGGCTCTCGGTCCACCCCCCCCAGGAGTCAGGACAGCCGGGTGCTGGGTTCTAGGTCTGGGCTGTGCTGTGTCTCCATCCCAGGAGGTCAGAGCTCACACACTGAGGCCAAACTTGACGGGCCTCTGCAACCCATCTCCTGGCCTCCCCCCCCCACCGCCCGCCGGCCCCTGCACCTGCCTTATTGAACATGTCCTGCAGCTTTAAGGTCCAAGCAGAAATGGTCATCGACCCCTCTGTTCTGTTCCCTAACTTCTCCGCCATCACCTACACAAGAAGCCAGAAATAGGGAAGTCATTCTGGACCCCAACCCCCCCCCCCAGGCCTAACTAAGTCTAACCACACTTTAGATTGCCTCTGAAATGCGTCCTGTCTACCCCTGTCCCCCACCACCTGGGGATGCTCACTGCCAGCACCCCAGCCCAGGCCACATCTCCTCCCTCTGCACCTTGTACCCCCTCCTACAGGGCTCACCGCCCCCACCCCACCCCTCCGTTCCCTCTCCAAGCCTCCTGTGACAACAAAGCTTCTTTGTGCAAATGGTATTTTATTACAGAAGACAATCTAATTTACAAATCAATACACATTTCAAGGAAAACATTTAGGCATCATAAAAGAATGCATGAATATAAAAATTTCAATGTGCAAAATTCAACAAGGAAATGCACAAGAAAACTTATGTTTAAACTATGTGGTTATTACTGTGCCACTGTGAAGGCAAAATAAAACTCCTCTTCCAGAGGCTAAAAAGGGAAGAAGATCTTAAGAATGTAGCGAAAGCATTTCCACACGCTGATTTCAATAGTCTGGTGTGTGCAGAAATGCTTCCTCTAGACTCAGGAAGTGTTTACTGTTGGGAAGGAGAAGAGAAAGATGTTGCACTTGGCTGCCCTTTTGGACCTTCTGTCACCCTTCCCTGTGCCACCCTGTGGGGTGATTCTCTTGAGCTGCTCAGACTCATTAGGAGGCGAGCTTCCCAGGGGGCGGGATTCTTTTTCTCAATGATTACATCAAATTTCCAACAATGGAGTGGAATGCATGGAATGGAGTAGAAGGCATGGAATGGAATGGGATGGATGGATGGGATGGGATGGGATGGGATGGGATGGGATGGGATGGGATGGATGGAAGGGAATGGGATGTGATGGAAGGGAATGGGATGTGATGGGATGGATGATTGGGAATGGAATGGAATGGATGGAAGGGGATGGAATGAAGGGAATGGAATGGATGGAATAGGATGGGATGCAATGAATGGGTATAATGGAATGGATGGGATGGAAGGGAAGGGAATGGAATGGAGTAGAATGCATGGAATGGGATGAATGGAATGGACTGGATGGGATGGAATGGATGGAAGGGAATGGAATGGGATGGATGGAACAGATGGAATAGGATGGAATGGATGGAATGAAATGGATGGAAGGGAATGGAATGGGATGGAATAGAATGGAATGGAATGGGGTAGAATGCATGGAATGGATGGAACGGCAGGGACAGCAGCCACCTCATACCCATTCGGGTGCCTACTATCAAACACACAAAAAGAAAAGATAACAAGGATTCATCAGGATGTGGAGAAACCGGAACCCTGTGCGATGCTGGTGGGAATGCAACATCGTGCAGCCACTATGGAAAACTGTACCATGAACCTTTGAAAAATTGAAAATTGAACTACCAGAGGACCCAGTGATTCCGCTTCTGGGTATAAACCCCAAAGACTTGAACGTGGAGACTCAGAACAGGGATGTGTGCCTCCATGTCCATGGCAGCATTATTAAGAATAACGGCAGGTGGGAAGCAAGCCCTGGATAGGCCAAACGTGGTACCTACGTGCAGTCGGGTGTCGGCAGCTTGAAGAGGAAGGAGGTTCCAACACAGCTAAGCGTGAGTGAGCCCCGAGGACACTGTGTTAACTGGAGTAAGCCAGACACGGGGACAAATGCGGTGTGGTGGCACTTACGCGAGGTACCTGGAGCAGTCAAGTTCATAAAGACGGAAATGCCAGGGGGTTGCTGGCATGGGGGGGGGACGGGAGCTGTTCCGGGCCTGGAGAGGGGCTGTGGTGGTGGCTGCGCAGCCACGTGAGGGCGCCTGACGCCGCTGGGCGTGCACCAAGTCCGTCGGAGGGTGAATCCTCCACTCCGCGTCTTTTGCCACAATTAAAACAAAAAGGGGCGCAGTGGTTGTACGGCAAGGACCAAGGACAAGACTCGGCCGCTGCAAATGAGGATCTTCGGCTTCCCTGGGGCTCTGGAGCCGGTGCTGCCCTGAGGCCAGCCTGAGGGCCCCCCACGTTGAGGCTGCCCCCCCAGGCCCTCCCCCAGCTCTGGGCTGCACCAGGTGCGAGGGCCAGCCTGCTTGCCTGCAGGGCCTCGGCCTCCCTGTCTGTGGAATAGCAGTTCCTGCCCCGCTCTTGGCTCTTGGCACCGGGACGGGGAGAAACAGGGAATCACAGACAGCAAAGTGCTTTCTCAACAGACGTGAAGGCACGTGAGTGTAAGTCCCAGCTCCGCACAGGTGACCTCCGTCCCTTGAGGGGCCTCGGTCTCCCCATCTGAGAAATGGGTGGGCAGGGGGTAATGCCCAGGATTGTTTCTTCCGGCCTCCAGCAGGCAGCTGAGCAGGAACGTGTGGTCCCGCATCACGTGGGGCCCGTCCCCCTCCGCGTGCCTTTGGGTACAGGGAGACTCAGAAGCTGCAAACTACATTTCCCAGATGCCCTTGCAGCTAAGGCACTGCAGGCAAAGGAGGCTCCGTCCAGGTGAGACTCAGAGGGCGGACTGGAGGGGTGTGAGTGGGACCTTCAGTGGCACGTGGGATGCTCAGGGGGCTGTTTTCCAGTTGTTTCTGAGGAACCTTAGACCGGTGCTCCCCAGGGTGTGGGCTGAGCACCAGCTGCATCAGCATCACCCACGAGCCTCTAAGTAAAAGCAAGACCCTCAGACCCCAGATCCCATCCCAGATTCACCAAATTTAGAAACTCTGGGGTGGGCCCAGGAATCTGTGCACTCGCACGCTCTCCAGGTGATGTGCATGTGAGCTGAAGCCTCAGGACCCCGACCTCATCGGCCTTGACATGGGTCCTTAGCGCTGGTGGTACCTGACCCCTGTCACCGGGACCCCAGTTGTTAGACGCACACACCCAGGAGGCTGTCATCTGATGTTTTGTTAACATTTGTAACTTCTTTACTTTTATGTATGTATTTACTTATTTGTTAGAGAGAGCACGCACGTGCACAGGGGGAGGGGCAGAGGGAGACGGAATCTCAAGCCGACTCCACGCTGAGCGCAGAGCCTGATGCGGGGCTCGATCCCCAGACCCTGAGGTCATGACCTGAGCCAAAACCAAGAGTCGGACGCTCAGCTGACTGTGCCCCCCGGGCGCCCCCACTTTCTTTATTTTTTAATGACTTGGGCACAGTGACGTGCGATACCCAAATGGATGCAGCTCGATTCATCTTCCACTTGCACTTGCCTGTGGAGCCATCACCCAAATCACGACGTAGAACATTTCCAGCCCCCGCAACCCCTTTGTACCCCCCACCCTGCGTCACTCCTTCCCAAAGGAAACGACTGCTCTGAGCCCCCTCCCCGTGTGGTACCCTTGCCTGTTCCTAGTCTCCATATGGATGGGACCTACCCTAAGCACCGTTCTCTGCCTGGCCCCTTGCCCTCTCACGTGCGTCTGTGACCTTCTCTCGTGCTGTAGAGCACCTGCTGCTCTTGTTTATCGCTGCGTAGTACCGCGTGACGTGGCCGTGCCACCATCTAGCCATTGTGCCAGGGATGGGCGTGTGGACGTGTCCAGTAGGGGCTGTTATGACTATAGCTGCCGGAACATTCTTGCCCTCGTCCTTCGGAGGACACGGGCACTCATGGGATCCATGGATGCCCGGGGTGAGGCTGCTAATGTTCGGCTTGCTCAGACGCTGCGGGTTTGCCCAAGAGGACGACAAGGTCGCACATTTATGACATTGCACTTCATCCCCGCAGCTCAGCAGGGCTTGGACTGTACCTTCGCACATCTCACAGACAAGAGACCCGCGCTCCGGGACGTCAAGTCACTCTCTCCAGCCTCTGGGTCGACTCCCGATGCGCACTGTCCACGTGGGCAATGTGCTTCCTGCAGCCGGGCCTCACTCTCCCCGTCTGTAGAATGGGCGGGCAGCCTGGCCAAACCCTTCAGCCGCAGGACTGAGCCTCAGGTGAACTCCGAGGTGGAAGCCTGCCATGTGACGGGCACAGCATCCGAGGGCCTGGAGTCCGCTGCAGGGGGTCACAGTCCACCCGCGGCCCGGCCCGACTCCTAGGGCTCCGCACCATTGAGTCTGACCCACTCGGGCCCGGGTAAGTCACAGACCTTCCCCGTTCTAGGAGGCCCTGACCCCGCGGGATTCTGTGGCCTGAGTGTCGGGCGGTGCCATCCTCCGGGAGTCCGGGGAGTCCCGGGCAGGAAAGCCGGGCGGGCACGGGGGCCCCGGCCGGGCCGCCCTGACGGGAGCTGGGGAAGCTCGCCCCTGGCTGCGGTAAAGTCCACAGGGAGAGGCTGACGGTATCTGAAGGAGAGAACCTTGAACGAAAGGAGAGCGGAGCTTACGCCCTGCCACCGCCCTGCCACCGCCCTGCCACCGCCCTGCCACCGCCCCGCGGAGGTGATTCCTGATTCACGTGTTGTGAAGAGCCAATACTTTGGTTGTTGGAGAAGGGGGGGAGAAAAAAAGAGCAAATTGGGAAGGAAAAAATATTAGGTGTTCACGTATTCCCGGAGACACGTCCGGGCACAGTGCCCGAGCAGGGGTGGGGGGAACAGAGGTGAGAAGCCCTGCTCCGGGCGGGGGGCCCCACAGACCCCCGGAGCCCTGGCCCCCTGTCCTGGTGCATCTCTGCCAAGGCCACCCAAGTGGCCTTTGCTCCTTGTTGCCACGGTGACCATCGCAGCAGGCCCTCCCCTCAGGCTCCCCTTCCGGCTCTTGCTCTTCGCAGGGGGCGGGGGGCTCCCTCCCTCCTGAACCTTCACTGAGCCCCTTATGCCGAGATCTGGAGTCAGCCCTCGCGCTCGAGCCCCTCCCCGTGCACCCCCTGCGCCCGCACCGCGCCTCCTGAAGCTGCAGGTTCCAGAACCTGCCGTGTGCGCCCTTGCTCCCCACCCCCCCATCCCCGGCAGAGTCCCGCTGTGGCTCGCGGCCCAGCGCGCAAAGCTCCTTCTTTACTGTCTTCACCGTGGAATTCCGCGCCACCTCCCCCTGAGTCAGCCCTTCTTCCGGGGGGGCCGTGCTGACCCGTGGCCGCTCGTCCCCCACCGGGTCCCAGCGAGAGGCGTGTCCTTGTCCCCCCGCTGGACTGTGAGCAGCAGCTGAGTCTCGGTCACGGCCCAGCCCCAGGCCCGAGCCGGTCGCTCAGCCAACGCCAGATAAATGAATGCGTGGATGGAGGGCGGTGAAGACGTCGCTCTGCAAGCTCAGGGTGTCAGACGGCCCCACAGAGATCTCGCCGGGCAGAAGGGGCGAAGGGGCAGCTGAGGGCGGGCGCCGCCCTGGCCCTCGTGCGCACGTGCCCGCCCCGGGACCCCAGGGGCCCAGCTGTGAACCAGGGAGTGAGGGGACGGGGCGACACCCCCAGGCCCCACAGCCGCTCCGTGTCCAGAGGGCACTGAGGCTCGGACTGGGGAGCGACGGGACCAAGGTCACGGGGCCCATCTCGCCCTCTCCGCACCGCCTCCCCGTTCTCAGAACGAATGTCTGATGGATTCCTGGGAGTGGACCCCGCCCAGGGCCTGTGCCCACCAGGGTTCCCTGGGGCGTCCTCAGGCCCGCACCCGAGAGGGCGTAGGGGACACAGGCAGGCACAGGGAGAGGCCGGGGGGTGGCTCGGTGCTAGCAGAGGCCTCAGCCAATCCCAAAGGGGCTCCGGACTGAAAGAGATGACCGGAGGGGGGGCCGGGCGGCTCCGGTGGTGGAGCGTCCAGCTGGCGGCTTCAGCTCAGGTCCTCATCTCAGGGTGCTGGGATCGAGCCCCGCGTCAGGCCCCCCCGGCTCAACGGGACTCTCCTGGGATAGTCTCTCCGTCTGCCTCTTGCCTCAGCCCTGCTCCCTCAATCTCTCCAAAAAATAAATAAGTAAATTTAAACCAGAGAGAGAGATGACCTCATAGAGTTGATCCAAGTGGAGGGACGGGGGCCAGGCCTTTCACCCCAAACCGTGTGCGTTCCCCGGGGAGGGGCACGGCCTTCCTCCAGCCAGGGCCGCCGCCCCGACAGCCTCAGCGGAGCCATCGGCCTCACGCTCGCAGCCCCGGGGCAGGCGGGGTCCAGGCGGCCGGGGGCGCCGCACAGCGTCTCCCGCAGTGTCCGTTCACCCAAAGCACCCGCCGGGCCCGGCTCCTGGAACTCGCGCCGCGCTCTGTGGGCTGTGCGGCTGGTCCTGGAATCTGTGTCCCACTATTGTACTGCGCCCTCGCCCTCGCCCTCGCCCTCGCCCTCACCGCCTGACGCGGGGGGGTGCGTGCTGCCCCCGCACAGTGGAGGCAGCGTGTGCGGCACGGCAGATGGTTGGGAGATAAAAGACGGAATCGCCACCACCCCGAGTTCCATGATCGAGAGGGGGTCAGGAGAGACAGATCTAGAGGAAGCTGTTGAAGATGTGAAAGATGAGGAGAGCCCATGGTAGACCTTAGGCAAATATCTGCAACAATAAAATTCATAAATAAAATTTGGATTGCTGTTCCCCCATAAATGGCCATAAGTGCCCTGAAGACGGTGCTCAAGGGGCAGCCCGGGGGGCTCAGCGGTTTAGCATCTGCCTTTGGCCCAGGGCCTGACCCCAGGGTCCTGGGATCGAATCCCAAGTCGAGCTCCCTGCATGGAGCCTGCTTCTCCCTCTGCCTGTGTCTCTGCCTCTCTCTCTCTGTCTCTCATGAATAAATGAATAAAATCTTTTAAAAAAGAAAAAAAAAAGACGGTGCTCAAGTCCCTCTCCTGCTTGGAAAATCTGAAATAAAGGGGAGGGAGTCGCCCACCCCTGGGGGCCTCCTAGGGGCCCTGGACTTGGTGGATCACCTCACTGGATCCTGACCCCAACCCCATGAGATGGGCCTGGACGCCCCATTTTCTGCCACGGAGCTTCAGTAGGGAGTGGAGCGACTGTGGGTGGAAGAGCCAGAGCCGGCCGACAGTCCCGCAGCCAGTCCCGCAGCTCAGGGCCCTGCACGCCTCCCCGTCCCACCCCCGGTGCTGGGGCGACCGGGGCCCCAGGAGGCCCCCCCACCCCTGGACGCTGCTGCCCAGAGGGCTGTGTTGCCAGCAGGGCCTGCCCGGGGCTCGGGGTCTCGCAGCAGAGCTGGTCCCCAGGCCCACACAGCCCCGGGCAGGACCCGTCGTCTTACGGCCCGGCCTCCGGGAGGACATCACTGCCAGTGTCGCCCCCTCCGACGTGACACGATTGTCCCTAAACTATAAATCAATAACCAAAACACAATAAACTGTTAGGTCCGGGTGGTATAAACTACGGGCACAGACGAAGAGACGTAGGAGCACAGTTTGCTCTAAATCAGTTTAACCACCTTGTAGCTTCTCACATTACGGTCTTAATCTAGCACATTAGCGAGATTAGTACGTGGTTTTTGCAATTAAATTGCATATTTTATCACTTCTCCTTCTTTCATGCTATATAAACTTCCAGGAAATTACAGACTCATAAACTTTGGCACGAAGCATGAGGCAGTGGGAAGTGGAAAAACCAGAAAGGCATTTGGGGGGCAGCTCCGAATTGCACATCCCATATTTTTATTTGATGTAAAAAAAATAAATAAAAAAAAACGTCTTCCATTAATACCCTCCATTAGGGTAAAGAAATTTCAATGAATAGATTTAGAGATGAATCTTCTGATGCACATAACTGAGGCCCCTGAGGATTACAGGGTGTTTTTTTTTTTATTGCTAAGAGGAAATGTTTAAGATTTTAATATAGATGGGTTGGGGGTGGGGAGTTATTCTGCTCTAAGAGCAAGAAAAACACATTTTCTTCTGAGTCTCGGTTACGGGCCTCACCGCGGCCTCATACACTGGATTTGGAATCAGAATCCCTTACTGAGTAAATTAGAGAGAGAAATCCGCTTGGCGGGGGCATATCTGGGGAGCCCTTTCCTGCGACGTGGTGACTGTGATGCTCAGGAGCCCATGCGTGAGGCCTGCGGGGCCGGTGCCCGCGGATGTTTGGGCCGGATCCCTTCCCGGATCACAACCCGGTCCCCGGCAGGTCGGAGGCTCCGAGTCTCGGGCTCCGGTCAGCACAGGCTTCGGGGGAGATGCTGCGGCTCGTCCTCTGGAAGTCTCCCCGGTAAACACAGGAGCGCACAGGGCGGGGGCCTCGCCGAGCCCTGAAGCGGGTGCGGGGCGCGAGCGGCGGGGCAGCGCCGTGGGGACCCAGGGCTCCCGAGGCTGCGCCTGGAGGAGCAGGGCCGGGCGCTGGGGGGCACGGCCTCGACACCCGAGCGCTCTCACCCCCGCCTCTGTCACCGGCACAGTAAGAAGCGCCCGAGAAAGCAGGGCTGCGGGAAGGAGCAAGAGCGGCGCGCTGGCACCAGCCCCTGGCGCCCCCGGCATCGGCCCACCCCCGAGGGGTCTCCACTGCGGCATCTACTGAGCGCCAGGCCTTGGCTGCTGCTGCGGGCGCAGATGTGCGTCAAAGTTGGTCACCTCCTGCAAGGCGTCAGGGTCCGACGGGACGGTGACCCCAAAGCCAGGAAGGGGCAGCCTCGCTAACACAGAGCGCTCACAGGGGCCGGGCCGCGGGGCTCCGAGGTGCAGCCCTGGGGGCCGGTCCCTAAAGGTCGGGATGGGAAGGCTGGCTCGGCTCGGGGCCCCAACACCCCCACTGACGGCCTGGATTCCAGCGCTTTCCTCCGCGAGGCGGGGAGCAGGAGGCCCGGAGCAGGACCGGGTCAGTCCCACCTCGGCTCTGCCCAGAACAGAACTCGGGTTCCCGACGGGGCTCTGGGTTCCCAAGGTCACCGTGGCCGCGAGGGTGCAGTCCTAGGCCTCCCCAGAGACCCGAGTCCCTTCACCCTTTCCCAACACACGGAGCCCAGGAGCTGAAGTGTCCCCGCCTTTCTCCTTAGCCCAGGAGCGAAGTTGGACCGTGGCCCACGTCGGGGTTCGGGCTCACCTCTGTGGCCACTCTGTCCTTTGTCCCTCTGTTCTTCCTTCCTGATCGATGCCGACCATCGGCATATTTTAGGAGTTGCTCCAGGACACGCAAGCGTCTCTCTAGATTGAAGTAAAGTGTAGATGGATGAGCCAATCATTTCTAAACTCAATGTCCCGACCCCAGGGCCTATGAGAGAGGAAGTGTGTTGAGTTAAATCCATAAAGTAGCTGCACAAGAGGACGCCGGCCTGAAACCAAGCGTGCCCGGCTTTGACCCTGGCAGCCATCCGCGTGGGACAGCCCCGGGGCCCTGCCGCCCGGGCCACCCTCCACCTTCACCACCAGGAACCCTCGCTCTGGCCCCGAGACCCACGTCTGGAAGAAGCAGGAAGAGAACCCGATCCACGGGCCCCGTGGAGAAGGGACAGGAATGGGAACGTGAGAGAGCAGAGGGCAGAGAGGAAAGGTTGGGGACGTGGGGCAGAGGGAGGAGGAGCGCAGGTTTGGGAATCCAGGGCACGGGGCCCCGGGGCTGTCCCACGGATCCGCTCTGCAGCTGTGAGCAAGTCGGTCCCTGCTGGGGACTTTGACTCCGTCTCTGCAGCAGCCCCAGGGACCCCTCCTGGGCAGCTCCTGAGACGAGGATGCCCCCCCCACAGGCCCTGCAAAGGCAGACACGGACCATCCGCCAAAAACCCCTCATCCTGGAACCCATCGCTGCGGCCCCCTGAATACTCCCGCCACAGGGGCATCCTCCTGGCTGAGAGCAACGGCCACCTTTTCCTTGAGTCATAACTGGGTGGAATTGTCGCTTTAGCCCTTCTGAAAACGCTGAAGATAAAGCATATCCATGCCCCTGGGTGGAGGGGGGGATTAGCTATTAGGTTTGAGCCGGCTGCGCATCAGGACCATCCGGCAGGCCAGTGACCCCAGCTCCCTGGGTGGTGGCAGCAGGCAGCCGAGTTTGGGAACCGTCACCCCAGACCTCATTTCGTGGCAGGCGGACCATGAGGGAGACAGTTAGGAGAAGTCCAGTCACCCCTTGGCTGCTTGTGCTCAGTGTCCAGGAGAGGGGAGGCCGTGGCCCTTGCTCCGGACGGTGAGGACAGACGCCACCTGGAGAGGCAGCCGTGAAGACCTGGCTTCGGCCCTGAAGATGCCCCCTCCGGGAGCCACAGCCTCACTCGGCACGTCGTTCCCACTTGCGTGTCCCCCTCCCCACATCCCCCAGGAACGAGCTGAGCACTCCAGACAAATGTGATGTTGAATGAAGAACATATGTCCTGCGTGCAGTTAAAGACCATTTCCCTTCCTCCTCACCAGTCTCGTCGGGAAATACGTCCTCTCTGCTTTCACATTTTAGGGATGAGCAGATGGCAAAAGTTTTGATTCAGGAATAATGTCCATCTGAAAGGCCCACGCTCAGGGGCCCCTGACTGTCATCACAGATCCATCGCGGACACACAATCTGGACCCTTAAAAAGTCCCTGTTTCATCCAAAACTGAAATCTTCACCTCCCCACCCTCCACCCAGCTTCTCCTCCGGAGATGCTGCCCCGGTAAATAGAAAACCCTGTCGGGATCCCTGGGTGGCGTAGCGGTTTGGCGCCTGCCTTTGGCCCAGGGCGCGATCCTGGAGACCCGGGATCGAATCCCACGTCGGGCTCCCGGTGCATGGAGCCTGCTTCTCCCTCTGCCTGTGTCTCTGCCTCTCTCTCTCTCTCTCTCTCTCTCTGTATGACTATCATAAATAAATAATTAAAAAAAAAAAAAAAAGAAAGAAAACCCTGTCGCCCAGCCTTGACTCACCCCCCCCCCCACTCACCCAAACGTGTCCTGACCCGGACCCCTCCTTGCCAATCCCCTTCTGCAGCCTGAGCTCAGGCCTCCCAGGTGTCCCAGCAGCCGTGGTCTGGCCTCCTTGCTGCTCTCCTTACCTCCATGTCTCTCTCCCATATCAGCACTTGGAACTTTCTAGAAGGCTCAACTGACCAGAACACATCCAGGCTCAACAACTGCCCACGAGCTCACACGGCCTGCAATGTTTCCTGCTTTGGTCACTTCATGGATCCCATGAAAATGGTGATACTTGGCGAGCACCCTACAGAAGCCAGACGATGTGGCTCGCTGCTAGCAGCACCGGCCGGGCCCTGGCCGACCCGAGGGCCGCGGGGCTAAGGCTCTTGGGTCACGTGTAAGCTGTTCACGTCTGCCGGGCTGGAAAGCTCAGGCCCACAGCGACAAGGCCAAACACATGTGACCAGCACAAGTGCCTCGAGAGTTTGGAGGATGCAGATCCCCAGGCCTCCTCCCCACCTTCCATCCAGCGCGGGGTCGCACAGAAGCAGGCTTATTCCCTTAAGAGCACTAATCTCATTGACAATTATACGATCATATGCATCAGCATCTAGTCACAATCTTCCTGCTCGTGAACCCGTAAGCTCCTGTGGCCCTGCTGTACACCAGGTCCTCCCTTAGCTCAAACCGAGTGCCGCTGCGGCTGCCAGGAAGCTTTCAAGGATCTCTTCTTCTTGGCAACCCAGGCTGTCTAGCTTCGTCAGGCTCCTGTGATAAGCTCTGCACACATGGGAGAGTTCCTGGCACATCGTGGATGCTCAAGGGACATCCGTTGAGGATGGTTGGATGGATGGATGGATGGATGGATGGATGGATGGATGGATGGACAAATGGATGAATGAATGGCTGGATAAATGAGTAGATACATGGACAGATGGATGGATGGACAGATGGATGAATGCATGGGTGGGTGAATGGATGGATGCATGATTAGCCGACTGAGGAGATGGATAGAAGATGGGTGGATGGGGGTCTCGGCCTAGCTGACCCCTCCAGCCTTACTTCCCACCCTATCCCCACAGACAGGCTAAAAGCTCACAAAATGGAAAGATGACACGATTATGTTCCTACATGACCTTGTCCTTTGAAGAAAGGGGCTATTTTGCTGTTTGAAGAGGGTTTCGGGGTCCCAGGAAACGCAAGCTTCTGGAAAGAGGCATGTCCAAAAACAGTCATTCCCAAGACGCAGCACAGATGCCAAGAGTAGAAGCTTCACGGTCCTCACGCTCTCCCTCGGCTGCCAGGGGAGTGGCATCAACACCCGGGCGAAAATCAAGAATAGCTTTACTATCAAGTGGGTTCCACCATCAAGGATGAGATGCCAGGCAGAGAGAAGGGTTGTGAGTCCAATCCAGTAACTGTGGCTGGACCCAGCTGAGGACCAAGGGGAGCTGTGCAGAACCCACAATAAGAGCAATGACAGCAGTAATAATAGTTACAGCTCTTGCCGGGCGCTCACTGTGTGCCAGGCGCTCGGCTGAGAACCTTATACACAAAATCTCTTTTACTCCTCCCCAAGCTGATGAGTGTAGGAGCCACCAGAGGTGGCCCCTGGAGCCACACTGCACCCCCCGTGGCTGTGGGGTGTAGGGCAAGATAGGTGAGAATCGTTCTCTCTGGTCCTCACCGGGAACGATACCACTGTCTACGTCGTGGCCTGTGAGGATGAAATGAATGAGTTTAATGCGTGTAAAGTGCTTCAACCACAGTCCAGGCAGGAGGAAGCGTCCTTCAGTTGCTAGCTACCATATAATTCGCTCCATTTAGCAAGAAACTGAGGCTCAGGGGGGTCACGTGGTAACCAAGCAGCAGAGTAGGGATCTGCAGCCGCTCTGTGCAGGCGAAGCCCACGTTCCTAACCAGCAGGCCGTCCTGCCGAGCCCCCACACCGTGGACGCGTGATGCTCTCCACCTCCAGCGCCTTCCGCCCCTGCTCCCCAAACGCAGACTCGCTCCCTCTCGGTGCAAGTCTCCTGACAGCAAGGATTCGCCCAGTGACCCGGGGAGGCCAGCACCAGGGGCCGCGTAAATACATCAGACGCAGCCCTACCTTCAGGCGGCTTCTGCCCACCAACAGAAAGACCCGGATGTGGGTCTGAAGACACCAAGTGGAGAGGGAGCCGTCCTTATTGACGACCTGCCGCACGCTAGACTAGGGTCTTCCTTATTTGCCCCTCGCTCGGTAAGACAGTGTTATTATTCCCATTTTATAGACGTGGGAACCGAGGCCCGGGGAGGTTGAATCACTTACCCAAGCCTGCACATGGGGATGGAATGTGAAATAAGGTCGCCTGATTCTGATCCACTCAAATCACTCCGAGCTAAAGGATGACGTACTGTAGCACGGATAAGGGACACCGTGCAAGGACACGTGCGTCCTGAGGATGCTGTAAGGTAGGGTCACAGAGCCTCGGGCCGAGAGGAACCCTGTGGGAGGGCTCGGATGGAGGTGACAATAAATGAGCCCAAAGTGTCTGTTTTCTAGAAATGCATGACTTCTCAAAATGGACTTGAAGAGAAATTTAAACCTGAAGAGATCTATAACCGTTACAGAAACTCAATCAGTGATTAATGTCTTCCTACCAACAAGCACACATGTGCACACACACGATTAGTATGAGTAACGCTGGGGAAATCTTTTTCTTTTTTAAAGATTTATTTATTTATTTATGATAGACATAGAGAGAGAGAGAGAGGCAGAGACACAGGCAGAGGGAGCAGCAGGCTCCATGCACCGGGAGCCCGACGCGGGACTCGATCCCGGGACTCCAGGATCGCGCCCTGGGCCGAAGGCAGGCGCCAAACCGCTGAGCCCCCCAGGGATCCCCAACGCTGGGGAAATCTAAATACAATGGCTTGTGTTCACGCCAATCCCCTCAACGTGATCGTCCACTACTATTTTGCAAAAAGTTACCACTGAGGGTCGCTGGACAGAGACGTCTATGGACCGTTCTGTATCATTTCTTATGACTGCATGTGAAGCGACAGTTATGTCAATATAAAAAATTTCAATTAAAAAATCAGCGAGACAATAAAATCCCAACAGGAAAAGCCAGCAAACTGTACGAACAGGCAATTCACGGAAGAGAAAACAAAAATGGCCAATAAACATATGTGGAGACCGTTGCATTAAACAACGAGGTGTCATTTCACACGAAGTTAATTGCCAAGTTTTTCCTCAAATCTGATAACGCCAAGAACTGGCAAGGACGTAAGGAATAAGGTGTTCATCCGCTGCTGTGGAGGATGTAAATTGGTACAAGCACTCGGGAGAGCAATTTGGCAAAACCCAGGCAGCCGCAGATGTGACGATCCCACTCTTGGCAACCGTGCGTGAAGCCCCTACCCTAGACACACGCTCATCCACACACACGGGGAGACACGCGTAAAGACATTCACTGCAGCCTGGTTTACGCCCCAAGATAACCCTACTGTCCCTCGTGACAGACTGGGGAAACGGCGACTTGTTAGGACGAGGGAATCCAGGGCCGCGGTTAAAATAGGGACATAGGGGATCCCTGGGTGGCGCAGCAGTTTGGCGCCTGCCTTTGGCCCAGGGCGTGATCCTGGAGACCCGGGATCGAATCCCACGTCGGGCTCCCGGTGCATGGAGCCTGCTTCTCCCTCTGCCTGTGTCTCTGCCTCTCTGTGTGTGTGTGACTATCATAAATAAATTTTTAAAAAAAATTAAAAAAATAAAATAAAATAAAATAAAATAGGGACATAAACTCAACATCCAGACATTAAGTGGGGGGGAAAGCAAGTCACGAAACCTAATAGGTCACGATAACGTTTATTTCATTTATATAAAAATTAGACTGACAAATGGATACGGTATCTATATTACATGTATTATGTGTTACATCTATGTTATATGAACACTCACACTACATGTGTGTCCATATTGTGTGTGTATATTGTACCTGGGCACGTATATGTAATAGAGGTTCAAATGCACCTCTATTATATAATAATAATTCATTATATTATTATTATTAATGTTAATTATATTAAAATTGTTAATATTAATTATTAATTATATTATAATTATTATATTGTATATATTGTGTTATATTATTATATAATATACTATAATATATATTACATAATAATATATTATATATAATGCATTATATATATTATTATATTATATTATACGGCGTTATATTAGATTATTATATATTATATTATATTATTATAATACATTATATTATTAATTATATAGTAATAATATTAATCATCAATTATATTTCGTATAATAATATGAAAATATTTATGGAAATGACTCACACGGGAGAGCGAGTAACTCTGCCGTAACTCTGCCCAGGGACTGGGGAAGAGCCCAAGGGGCACTTTCCGTGTGGCCGCGGTGTTTTATTTCTTTAAAAGAGAGATTCGAAGCCAATAGAGCAAGACGTATGAAACATGATTATGTTTGGGACACGAGAACACAGGTAACAGTTATTTCCTGACATCCAGTACGGTTTGGAAAGCTTCAGAATTAAAAAGAAAGACAACGGTCAGCAGAGCATACAATCCCGGATCCAGCAACTGCACTTGTGGGAATTTAACCAGCAGATGATCTTGTGCGTGTGTTCACGAGCAAATACTTCTACCGCAGCATTGTTTGTAACAGGAAAAACTTGGAAACAACCTAAAAGTCCACCCACTGGCGCCTGATGACACAAAGCATGTAACATCCCTGAAACGGAATACTACACGGCTGTTAACAGGATCGACCTACAGTAGGGGTGACCCTGTGTGATTACGCAGGTACCTGTGTGTTCTAAGGGGCAGGGCTAAAAATACCCTGTACACGTACATGCAGCGATTTATGGAACACCGTGAGGTGGGAATAGGATGACAAAGAGAGATGTTAGTTTTCACTTGAAGGTCTGTATGTCCCGATTGAACGTTTTTTACCAGGTTTCTATGCATTATTTAAGTTCAAAAAGAAACCTAAATAAGTCAATCGGAGAAGGACAAACATTATATGGTCTCACTCATTTGGGGAATATAAATAATAGTGAAAGGGAATAGAAGGGAAGGGAGAAGAAATGGGTAGGAAATATCAGGAAGGGAGACAGAACATGAAGACTCCTAACTCTGGGAAACAAACTGGGGGTGGTGGAAAGGGAGGTGGGCGGGGGGTGGGGGTGAATGGGTGACGGGCACTGAGGGGGGCACTTGACGGGATGAGCACTGGGTGTTATTCTGTATGTTGGCAAATTGAACACCAATAAAAAAATAAATTAAAAAGAAAACCTAATTTCAACAAATTAGAGTCACTGATCTCTAAAAGAGCCTTCTATAAGCAAAGCCACATACTACCTGGATAAACCAGTTTTGTAAACCCAAATATAATCTATCTTTGCTCAACTAACATTTTCTCTTCTAAGCTTTAAGAGAACAGAAAAACACAAGCGCTCATGAAGCACCTGCTGTGTGTAGGTGCTGGCTACACAGGTGAAGATGCCTGGTTTCCCTCAAGAAAGCTCCGCAGGCTGATGGGGAGCTTCGGGGGGCAGGTAGCTAAAAAGACAATGAGTCGGGAGCAGACCATTAGGGACATAGGAAGCTGAAGGCAGACCCGGAGAGCCATGGAAGCATCGAGCGGCCTGCTCGGGTGGGGTCCTGGAGGAGGTGCCTCCTGAATGAACCCTAAAGCCCGCGAAGGTCTTCTCCAGGGAGGGGGAGAGGGCGCCCCGAGCGGGAGCAGGCGGTGAAGCCGCGAGTATGACTCCGCGTAGCACAGGCCCAAACCAGGAGCGGCTCAGGTCAGGTGCGATCCAGGGCAGGTGGCCTTTCCCAGACGAGAAGCCGAGGCGCAGAGAGGCTGAGGACCCGCCGTGAGCCCACAGGCACCACGCGGGGAAACCAGACGCTGGACCTGGTGGCACTGGCTCCCGAGTCTGAAGCCGTGACCCCCGTGGAGGGTGAGTCAGGCCCGCGGGACGTGGGGGATGAGGCCCGTTAGCGGGTCGGGGACAGACCCAGGAGTCTGCGAGCAAGTGGACGACGAGGAGCCACTTGGAGGCATGAGCCCATTCCTAAGGTTTCATGGCTCAGGCTCTCAGCCAAGATCTGCCGAGCGAGCGAGCGAGCGAGCGAGTGCGTCGTGAACGCAGAGTGGGTGCGTGCCCTCGCGCCCTCCCCCTCAAGCAGAGACCTCAGCGGCGGCTGATGTGGCCCGGCTGAAGGAGGTGGTGGTGGTGGAGGTGACGCGTGCGTCTGTCCCCAGCCAGACCCCGTGGGCCCTTCGCGAGCCTCCGGCCTCCTCCCGCCCCGAGCCTGCCCCATGGCCCTGGGCCCTGCACCCGCTTCCCGCCGGCTGTGCGCCCCCAAGAAGCAGCAGCGGGACACGGCGCTGCATGGCCGCGGGTGTGCGTGGGAGCGGCCCACGACGGAGCGAGCAGCACCTCTGATCCAGGAGCCCAAGCGCGGTCCGGACAACAAACGACGGCGTTAATAAGGAGCGATGGGACAAGGCGCGGAGCCCTCTGGAAGCCGCTGGGTGGGCTGAGATCCCAGCGCCCCCTCCGCAAGTGGGTCGTGCGGCCTAATGAGCAGCCCCACCGCGTCAGAGGCGCGTGGTAGCCGAGACTGGCGGCTGGTGGCCCCCGTCGCTTGGAGCCACCAGTGACACTCGCCTCAGGCGGCACCTGCTGAAGCGCCGGGCCAGCGGGGATGCGCACCTGGCATGACCTTCTGTCCTGCGGGGAAGGAGGTAGTGACCCCCGGCTCACCGCGCCTCCTTGCCAGGCCACGGCGACAACCAGGTGAATCGACCGTGAAGGGCCGCAGCCCGGTGCCGGGGACACACTCGCTGCTCCCCCTGGGTCCCACCTGGCGGTCGGGGAGCCGGCGACGCGTGCAGGTGCGGGAGGTTCTTCGCCGCCGAGGTTTCAGGTCACGTTAGTTGAAAGGAGCAACGTTCTGTTCTGTCGCCTCCCAGCCGGCACCTGGTAAAACACAATCCACATGAGCCGCGAGAAACCAATCATAAAAGGAGAGACATAGACGCTAACCCCGACTTCCTGACTGCCAGAGCCCACAGTCATCGCACACGCCCCGCGAGGGACAGGCCGCCGGAGCGCAGGTCCCCGGGCAGCAGCTGCCCGTCAGACTTGTCCCGCGTCCCGTAGGCCCTCGCCGCCCGCCTGGCCCCAGGGACCGGCCGCACGACGGCTCAGGATCCGCCGGAGGCCGAAGCTCCCACGTGGGCAACGGGACCGTCCCCCCCCCCCGAGAGCAGGGCTGTCCTATGACACCTCAGGGTGACCAAGTGAAGACGACGTACGCACACGGGTTCACAGGTGGGACCACGCGCCCTACACTGAATGAAGGTGTTAACCACGGGGCCACTCCCTGCAGGCCCTTCGGTTTTCCTGTGAATCCCAAACTGCTCTGAAAAATAAAATCCACGTACCTTTTTTTTTTTCTAAAGCAGATGTAGTAAAACTTCTCGGCCGTTCTTCTGTTTCAAGCACTCGAGACACGACCAGAGACCTGGAGTGTGACAGCTCGTGCTGTCCCCGCCCACCTGCCCCTGTTTCTGGCCCCCGTGCCCTCGTGCTGCCCTAGAACAGCACCCCCCCAGCTCACCGTGCAGGCCCCCCGGGGGGACCCACCGCAGTCTCCACCCCACCCTGACCCCGACATCGGACACCACCCGGGGCTGGCCAGTCCTCCGGGTCACAGTGACCCACTCCACAGCGAGCCTGTCACCTACATTAGCCCCGTGAGTTGAGCCCCGGGGCTGGGGCCGAGGAGAAGCTGTCTCTGGCTCTGTGGTCGGGAGGGAGGGGGCTGTGGGGCTCCCTTCACGTGGCAGTTGTAGCAGGGGGTCCCGCCGGCACACAGAACCACCTGGAAACTAAACAAACGAGGAGAGAAATAAGAGAGAAAGTGCCAAGTCCTCTGAGCACCTGGATCCAGCCCTACCTGACCCCAAACCCGGAGACTCTCCAATCATGGGACCAAGCAGTCCCTTCTCAGGTGTGCGTGGTTGGGTGGCTGGTGCTGGGGTTTCTGTTTAAGCCAATTTCAAACGGGTTCGTTCTGTTCCTTGCAGAGGACAAACTGGGTGTGCTGCCCTCGAGCTCCTCTGAGCAGGCGACAAACCTAAAGAGGAGTTTCGGCAGGACGGCGGCAGCTCTCCAGTCCCTTGGGGTGCAGGGGCCCGGCTCGGGCTTCCTCATGCCCAGAGGGCCAGGCTCCGGGAACCCGCTCCCTCTGGCCCCCGGGATCCCCTTCCCGGCCTCCCGCCGCCCCTGGGCCGCCCCTGGGGCTGGGCTTCGCTCCCCGGGCTCTCATCCTCTAGGAGGTGCAAAGCAGCCGTCACAGACTCCCCTGCCCCTGTTATCCAGCCCCCAGCCCAGGGATCCACCCCAGGCTCCAGCTGCCCACGCCCCACGCCCCCCACCCCCATGGTAGAGGGGAGCAGGGCTCCTGGCCCCACCCCTGACCCTACACCCCCATCTGCAAACCTCTTTCCTCTGTTATGCAAAGTGACTTCACTTGGCTTCTGCCCCAGGCTGGGGATTCGCCTGGCCGGGTGCTTGCCTGGTAAGGGACCCGCTGTCCCTCCTTCCTTCCTGGGCGGTTATCACCTGGATCTCCTCCGGATAAGGACTGCGCACTTCCTCTTTTTATTAGTTTGCTTTTTTTTTTTTTTCTGATTTGCCCACACACGGTCTGACCCCCGTGCTCATCCCGTCAGGTGCCCCCTCAGTGCCCGTCACCCTGTCACGCCGCCCCCTTCCGCCCTGTGTGTGTTTCCCAGAGTCAGGAGTCTCTCACGGTCTGTCTCCCTCTCTAATTTTCCACCCTCTTTAGATGGAATTTGGGTTATAAGCAGGAAAAGAAAAATTTATTTTGCACAAAAAGTGTCACAATGCGGTTCAATAAATGGCACAGCAGGGAAAGCTGCCCGGTGTCTGAGGGGAGAGGGAGGGGCCCATGGACTCTGCCCAGGAGGCTGCAGGAAGGCTTCCTGGAGGAGGCAACCTTCCACGGCATTTGCAAGCAGGCGGCTTCCCCAGGGAGAAGAGAGGGAGCTGCGCCCAGAGGAAGGGTGCGGGAGAGGGCAGAGGCGGGACGCGGGGTGCCCGAGGGCGGGAAGCAGTGGGGTGAGGTGCTGGGCATCCCAGCCCCGCCGAGGCGTGGGTGCCAGGGCCCAAAGTGGGAGGAGGCCACCAGCTGGTCTTTTTCCTTTTTTTCTTAAATATTTTATTTATTGTTTCCTGAGAGACCCAGAGAGAGAGGCAGAGACCCAGGCAGAGGGAGGAGCAGGCCCCCCACAAGGAGCCCCATCGGGACTCGATCCTGGGACCCCGGGTCACGGCCTGGGCCCCCGGGCGCCCCTCCACCAGCCGACCCTAGAGCAGGATCAGAGCCTGAGGTTGGTTTGGAAAGATCAGGTTGGCGCCAGTTTGGAGAAGGCGAGAGGCTGCCGGAAACGGGGAGCGCCGGGGCCACGATGCGGGCGGTCGTCAGGACACGGGGCAGAGCGAGGTGGCCGGAGAGGAGGGAAGCACAGAGGGACGGGGGAGCCACCGTCTTCCCTGCGCTGCGTGGGCCCCTCGGGGGGGGGAGCGGGTCTAGACCTTTCCATGTCCGCCTTCCCGGCGCTCACGTGCAAGGGGTGTGAACCCGCGGGGGCCGCGAGGAGCTTGCCGCCCCCGACACGGGGCCCCGGACGAGACCCGGGTCTCCTGACCTGCTCCAGTCGGTCCAGGCCACCCTAGCCCTGGGGGACACATGGGAAGGGAGTCACTGAGGAGCCCCAGTCTCGGTCGGGAAAGAGGTGCCGGTGAGCAGCCACGCGGTGGGAAGTACTCGGGGTGCTGCCCGGGCGGGGCGGGCAGGGGGCTCTGGGGGCCCTGGGGTGCTGCCTGGGCGGGGCGGGCAGGGGTCACCTGGTGAAGAATCCTCGGGGACCGACCTCATAGGACAGTCAGACACACAAGTTGAACGGAGCCTCAAAGAACCAACCAGGGGGCAAACCCCAAGCCCGGTTCCGTTTCCACCACGTCTAGGAAGTTAACGCAGCAAACTGACCACCAGAGCCTGGTGCTTAGGAGCAGAGGCCGTGACTCTCCTGCCAGGTCCCACAGGGATGCCCCAGGTCCTCAGGGATGCCCCAGGTCCCACAGGGATGCCCCAGGTCCTCAGGGATGCCCCGGGCTTGGCCGGGGGCTCTGGCGCGGCCTGCACCGGGTGGGCTCCCCCGGGCGGGGGTTCAGGCTGCGGGCTTGCGGCGGGGCCACCCCACGGGCCTCTCCACGACACCTTCTCGTGGCACGAGAGCCCAAAGCAAAGCGCATGAGCGCCCAAGGCGTGTGCCCGAGGCCCGGCCCGTGCCATGCCGTGGCCGAGGCAAGGCCGTGCACGAGCCCAGCAGACCCCCACCGGCCGCCAGGGCCCGCAATGGCGAGGTTGCACCGGGGCGCGCGCCGGGGGCAGCAGAGGGGCGGGCACGGGCTGAGGGGTCCTGCTTCACCACGGCCCCGGCCCTCAGGCACGTCCTCCTACAACCCTCGCGCCCGAAGCAATCGGCCGTCTTCTAAGGAAGGTTAAGGTGGAGGGTCTGAGATCTTGACCACGTCCCGATGAAACTCTTCTTCCCGTCTCCTGGGAGGACCAGAGACTTCCCCGGTGAAGTCCACCACGTGAGACGGAGCCACGGAGCTCAGCTATGACGTCACCCCCTCCCCGTGCACCGCTTCAGGCACCTTTCATCGCCTCAGCGCCTTTACGGGGTATTGATGGCTCAGCCCCCCGCGCCCCCCGCCCAGGGCCCAGGCTGAGCGCGCGGCTGCGGTCCAGGGCTCGGGCACGTGGCAGGTGGCCCCGAGGGAGACCTTCTGGGCCCCGGAGAGAGAGACGGGCACGTTCATGAGGGGCAGGCGAGGCCCCGGGGGAGGGAGCACGGGGAGGGAGAGGAAAGGAGAAGGTCAGGAGGGGGGGGAGGGAGGCAGCAGGGCTGGAGGCCGGGGGGAAGGCGGCCTCAGCTCTGGCCGCAGCTCCCCGTAGACATAGAGGTGGGCGCCGATCCCTGGGCCACGGCGGCTGCTGACGGGCTGTTCTAACCGGATAGGACCCACCCGACGCAAGTTGGTCCGGGAGCCCAAGGGACCCACTGCACCCTCTCCAGCCGGGTCCGGGCTTCTCGGGCGGAGGAGCTCAGTCTGCTCGGTGCCCTGCCGGGGTGGCAGGTCCCTGGGGCCAGGGCATAGGTCCCGGTCCGACCCTCCGAGCCAGGAGGCCCCACCCCGCTGCGCGCCCCTGGACCAGGTACTGCCCCTCCCTCAGCCTCCCATTGCACCAGCTCCAAGGGGAGGGCCCAGAGCAACCTCCCCGCGGGGCTCCCCGGCCGGGCGGTCCGAGCTGTGACCCCGAGACACGCGGGGGCAGGAGCGGAGCCTGCCCTGGATCACATGCCCCCCGGAGCCGCAGTCCCAGCCGCAGCCTCGGGAGCCCGGCCTGAGAAGCCTCCTCCCCGGCTCGCCCCAGCGCCCACGAGCGGAGGGACGGGCACTTCTCTTCCGTGGGAATGATGACTTTGACCTCAGGGGGCCGTCGGGCGCTCAAGCGGAACCCAGGCAGGGCGGAGGGAAGAGCCGCTCTGAGTCTGTAAGGCTCCGTGGGCACCGTAGCTGGAGAGTGGGCGCTGGGGACAGAAGGGATCAGAGTTCGAATCCCAGCTCCGTCACGCCAGCTGTGTAGCCGGTAACCCAACCTCCCTGAGCCTCAGTCTCCTCCTCGGGAAAGCTCCGCTCGTCATTCCTGCCCCACAGGGTCCTCAGGAGAACCCGATGGAAGAAAGTGTGTCACGTGCCCGGCACTTGGGTTCGCCGTTGCCGGCCCCGACGCCACGTGCAAACCCCAGGTCCCTGGTTCAGAATCATCAAGGATTCCAGGGTGTGATCGCAGAACACTCAAGTAAGCACAGGTGGGACTCCCCGGGGCGCACCGCCGGACACCGGGCCTTCCTTCCCTCTGAGTGGACCTCGCTCCCCCCAACACATTTAAATAGGATTTGGAAACTTTTTCAGAAGAAAATCACCATTATTATTCCTGAGGCGGCTTCACTGAGCAGAACAGACTCACCCGTCCCGACAGGCATCGGATAAAGTGGGGAGAAATCAGCTGCCGGCCGCGAGCACACGTTTACGGGACAAGCAGGAATCAGGACGGGAGGCGAGGCCGGCACAGCTTCTCGCCCCACCTGGAGCCGCGAGCAAGCTCCGAGACACACCACGTTCCTCGTTCACGAGCCTGCCGGGCGCCCCCGGCACCTCCTGGCATCTTCCAGGCAAAGCTCGTCACCCCAAGCAGGGTGCTCGGTGCCCTCTGTGCTCCGACCTCCCCACCGTCTTCCCCCCACCCGCTCCCGGCGCTTCGTGAATCTGCTTTTGCTCACTGCCCTCGTGCCCTCTGGCGTCTCTTCCTACCCCCAAGCTTCGGTTCATTCAGCTTCTGCCCCCTAGATTGCACTTGCCCCGTTTCTCAGTCTAATAACAGTTCTCCCACCCTGGGTTCACCTGCCTCCTCTCCCAGGAAGCAGAGCACACCAGGCTCTACAATCTGGAGACCGTATCAGTCAGCTTCGCTGCAGTAACAAGCAACCCCCAGACCCCGAAGCCTTAGGGCACAAACGCACGTCCCTTGTTCGCATGGCTACAGGGCTACTCGCGGGTTGCGGGTCAGCTCTACGTGTGTGTCTGCTCCGTTCTGCTCCATGGGTTTTCTCATTCTGGAACCCAGGGTGGAGGAGCAGCACCTGTCAGGCACAGGCGACACGGCGTGTCTCGAGGTTCCCCGTGGCAGAGAAGAGGGATGCGCGCGAGGCAGAGCCAGACCGCGCAGGGGCCCTTAAAGCTGCTGCTCACACAGTGCACCTCACACTCCGCTGGCCAGACACCCACCTACAGGGAAGCATCACAGGGAAGGGAGTGGGAGATTGTGTGCAAACCACAAAATGGACCCAGCGGTCAGAGACTGCGCGCTTTGGGGTCAAATCCCAGGTCTTCCACTTACTGATTGAGTCCGCTCAGGCAACTTGGTGGCCTCAATTTCACCATCTGCCCAAACAGGGCAGTAATACCTACTTTAAAGGGATCCAGGAGGGGCCGACTGTTTTGAAGCCCACCCACTGTTTTGTACAGTCCCTGGCACGTGGCGAGCACTCGTAAATAACATTTTTATCAACGGCATTTTTTTTTCTTTTTTAAAGAGAGAGAACGTGAGTGGAGCGGAAGGGAGGGGCAAAGGGGGAGAAAATCTGCAGCAGGCTCGATTCCCAGGGCAGAGCCCAATCCAGGGCTCGATCTCACAACCTTGAGACCATGACTTTGATGGGGAAACAAGGGCAGAAGAAAAATTAAATTTCCTTACTATAGGGGATCCCTGGGTGGCGCAGCGGTTTGGCGCCTGCCTTTGGCCCAGGGCGCGATCCTGGAGACCCGGGATCGAATCCCACATCGGGCTCCCGGTGCATGGAGCCTGCTTCTCCCTCTGCCTGTGTCTCTGCCTCTCTCACTCTGTGTGACTATCATGAATAAATAAAAAAATTTTAAAAAAAATTTCCTTACTATATACACAGCCCACTGACCACTCCTTGAAGCAGGCAGAGTGACCCTCCTCTAGGAGCTCAGCTGCCTCGATGTTACTACGTTGCTAAGGGCAAGAGGCAACCTTAGCCCGACCCCCAGGACCCCGTGAGTCTACTTCAACATACAAAATTTCCTTGGGAAGCTTCCTTTATCTCTACTCCCCAGTCGTGCCCCGAGCACGTGGCCACCCATAGACTCCTGAAGGGTCTGAGGACTACGGTTTTACTAGACAATACTAAGTGACCTTTTCCAGAAAATAGCAGCCCCCTCAAGGCCCTGGAAACCGTGTTCCCAAAATCTTGTGCATTATTACTAATCATAATTTTCTATTTACTCGTTTGTCCTGTTTCACACTCATCTATTCAACCAACATTTCCCGTGCGTGCAGTGGTACGTGCCTGACCCCCCATCGCACTACCTCAGTCCTGAGGAACTCGGTTTCCGATAACGAGCGCTCAGGTCCCCGAACCAAGGTTTGGCTGACATCCTCAGCTACCCTACAACTTTACACACAGCCTCAGCCTCATAGGAGAGTCCTGAGGATGTTTCCCTCTTGGCCCGTTTCCATTTCAATCTAAGGAATCTATGATGACTCCAGTAAAGGAATGTAGGCACATAAAACTTTAATTAGTTTCATGAAGTTAAAATTGCTTTCATGGGTGGAAGGAATAAGGTAGGGGATGTTGAGACTAAAACAAAGAGAGAGAGAGAGAGAGAGAGAGAAAAGAAGTTTGTAGGGAGCAGCAGGAAACTCTCACATGAGGCTAAAAATGAATTGTCTGCATTTTGCTAAAAACACTGCAAATGTCAGCTGATTCTGCTAAGGAATTGTCTTCGTAACTCCCTCGGCCTTTCAAACGAATGAGAACAATGGGAGCACCCAGAGCTGGGTGGCCGTGCGTGTCTCAGCCCCAAACAGTGGAGCAGACAGTTCCCTTGAGGACAAACGGGACCGAGCAAAGAGAGGTGCCCTCCCACAAATGCCTCCAGCATCTCCCAGGCAATTTGATTTAATAGAAAACCCACAAATCCCAGCTCTGCCTTTACCATCTGTGTAGCCATGAGCAAGCTGCTGCTCTGCTGTACGTCTCAGTCGCCTCCAATGGTGGGAAGCAGCTGCAGGATCCCCTTCCCAAGGCTGTTGGAGGATTAAGTGAGATACTGTGTGAAAGGCACCGAGTCGGTGCTTGGCACTGAGGGGCCAAGTGGAAAGGGTTAGATTCCTGCCCTCACTGCATGGAGAAGGAAACCCGGCTCGCTTCATTCAGAGTTGGGTGATTCCCGGATTAGACAGGGGTCTCCAGAGAAACAGAACCAAGGGGGCAGGGGAGAGATTGTAAGAAATTGGCTCACGTGGTGGTAGAAGCTGACAAGTCCCAGGACCGGCTCTCTGCAAGCTGGAGACCCAGGAGAGCCAGGGGCGTCGTTGCAGTCAAAAGGCCAGAAAGAGCCTGTGTTTGAGTTGGAGTCTGAAGGCAGAAAAAACCACCAACGTCCCAGCCTGAAGGCAGTTAGGCAGGAGGAGTTGCTTCTTACTCGCAAGAGGCTCTTGTTCTATCCAGACTTTCAGCTGATTGAGCAAGACTCACCCCCATAAGAGAGGGCGACCTGTTTTAAGCAATCCATTGGTTTAAATCGCAAATGCATCCAAAAGAGCCTAATAGAAATACTCAATGTTTGGCCAAATTCCTGGGCTTCCCACGGCCCCACCAAGTTGACACATAAAATTAACCATCACACCTCCTAAGCCTCCTGTCCAAAGCCCAGGTCTCCTACGAGGACGGTGTCATAGTTGCAGGTAGGCACAAGTCAGGTCACTCCCTACTCGCCAGGCTACTGGGAGGGTCTCAGCAACCCAGAGAGGGTGGCACCATAATCATATGTGGTCAAGGCCATCTCTCTGAGCCTATTTCCCACTCTATTGACAGAGGCAATAATGTCTTGGGTTCTAACAAGAGACTGGAGACGCTGAGAGGAAGAATTTGATGCGTGTGTGTACAGGTCACGTCCCGTGCAGCACACACGTGGCAGGAGGAATCAGGATGTGGCCCTTGTACCAGGTGTACCAATGGACACGCATCCCGCTGCAAGTAGCGGAACAAGCCCATCAGCTATTCCTTGAGGAATATGTTCCATGTTGAAGACATGGAATCGTCTCTCATGCCAAGAAGCCTGGATCTGTGCCCAGGACCAGCTTCTTCAGCAGCTCAGCGGCATCTGAGCACTGGTTCAGCCCCTCTGGGGTCCATGTGGCCTTCTGGTCGAGGCCTTAGAAGGGCTAAGGTAGCTCACGTTCCTCACAGGACAGAGACCAGCGCTGGAAAGGAGCGACCGAGTAGGAAAAAGGCTTTCTCCTCCTCCATCTCTCTCTCTCTCTCTCTCTCTCTCTCTCTCTCTCACCAGGAATATCTTTCCTGAACTCCCTCAATAGACTTCTCCTCACGTCTCACACTCATGACCTTGGCCAAGAAGAGTATCTCCACCACGGTGGGGGCCAATCCTGACTTATCCCCAGAGGCTTGGCATATTGTCCTTAACTAAGATCGGGATTCGATCAGCAGGAAGGAAAAGAGAATAACTGCACGGGTGGACAACCAACCGCGGCCACCATCGCTTTCTACTAAGGTTTGCCAATTAAGAGCAGTAGGACAGTGTGAGGCCGGGTTAGCATGACGATGAGAATAAACAGGAGGGGAGAGGGGGACATAGAAAAACTTGATCCCTAGATGAAACAGACCATGTTTTATTTAAGGGCTGTGCCTCCATCTTGAGCCAAAAAGGTATCAAAAACATCAGTAGACATGAAGGCAGCATGAACTAAAGAGAATCTGGTTCTAACAACAAGGCCAACTCAAAGCAATATCAAAAAACTGACATCGTCTGGTCATCAAACAGAGCTTTTTTTGAGGGGGGAGGGAGTTGAATTCTCAGCAGTAAATAGTAGTTTATTATTAATTCCTTTACTTTGCTCTAAAAGCTCTGTCTTATTAATTTTGTATTATGCTTACTTAGTTCTGCTATTTACTCATGAATAGCTCATCTTTTGTTCATAAAGTTGGAGAATCCAGAGTTTTTTTTCTCCCTTGTTTCTGAATCAAAGAAAGAAGCTATGAAAGCTAACTCCCCAGACTCTTAGATCATCCATTGTCAAGCACCTGACACTTGTTTGCCCTTCGGGGTATATAACACCTGTTTGCCCCAGGGGGTAGTAGCACAAAATAGAGGTAAAACTCTTGTCCGAAATCTGCAAAGCCAAGCCAAAGAGATACTGCTTGTAGTAGGTACTAAATAGATATTGTTGAATTAACCAATGCTCAAGCACAACGAATAAACTCTAGCAGGGAAATGACATCTTCCTCGGTTTTTCCCTGGGGCAGGTTATGTAGCTGGTTGGTTGGTTGGCTAATTGGTTGGTTGGTTGGTTGGTTGGTTGGCTGATTGGTTGGTTGGTTGGTTGGTTGGTTGGTTGGTTGTTTGGTTGGTTGGCTGATTGGTTGGTTGGTTGGCTGGTTGGTTGGTTGGTTGGTTGGTTGGTTGGTTGGTTGGTTGGATGGCTGGTTGGTTGGTTGGTTGGCTGGCTGGCTGGTTGGTTGGTTGGTTGGCTGATTGGTTGGTTGGTTGGCTGGTTGGTTGGTTGGCTGGTGGGTTGATTGCTTGGTTCCTACTATGTGTCAAGCACTCTGCCCTGTGCTGATTCTCAGAAAGCATCTGGCAGGAGTGGAACGCACACACCACGCCATCCATTCCTTCACCTTCTCCAAGCCAGGACTAATGCTGGGCTGCGAAGAGAAAGAGAGATACTCAGCCCCAGCTGCATGAAACGAATAACAAATAACCCAAAGGGGCACTGTCAGGATAGGGAGCTGGGCGAGCAGAGGCGGTAGATCGAGTGTTCAGGTGTATGGGCTCTGGCGTCCGATGCAGGATTGAATCTCCTCGCCATCCCTGACTTGCTGAGTCACCTTCTGCAAGCCATTTAACTTCTCTGTGCCAGGACTGTGGTAGGAAATATATAGAACATGCATGAAAAGTATTTAGCACAACATCTAGCCCAGAGCAAGAGCTCAAGACACATCGGTTATTAGGATTATTATCAGGAAGGTCAGAGGAGATTTGATGTGGGAGAGAGGGGCACTTGAGCTGAGCTGCAGAGTGTCAGGGGATGTTTGCCAGAAAAGGTGTGACCCAGGACAGAGAAGTGGGAAAGGATAAAGTATGTTCAGGAAACTGCAAGACGTTTAGGGTGCATGGAGGTGAGGTTGGGCAGGACGACGACCTCCAATGCCAAGTTCACACCACACTGGTTCCCTCCCCCCAGACAAGCACTGAAGATCTGGAGACCAAACCACCACTACACTCCTCTAAATGCTGCTTCTCTCTGCAGGGACCTGAGGACCTATGGGGTGCAGTGAAGGTAACTGGCTGTGGGTTTATGATGCTGTGTCCTGTCCACTTCCCCACCCTGCTCGGAGTCCATCAGGTCTAGAGCTGACCTTCCCCCAACCACGTGGCCTGTCAGTAGCCCACATCCCTGGAGAAAAATAAGTTTATAGACAAACACAAGACATTTGAGAAGCACAGCTACACCAAAAGGAAAGAAACCGACAGCATTTCATGATACAAATGCCATCAAGAAGCAAAAATATTAGACCAGAAAGGTAAGAATTTACAATTAGCCCAATCAAAATGTAGAAGAGCATAAGGGAGGATAAGAGCAATAATGAAATAAGAACAAAACAAAAATAAAAGGACCATGTGGAAATATTGCACATAGAAAATAGAATTGCTCACGTATTGAACAGAGTAGTAGGGACAGATAGTGGAAGAATGAATCAGTCGATGGGAAAAAGAGATGGAGCGAATCTCCCCAGAGGAAGACGAATGAATTAATTGATTAATTAATTAATTAATTAAAATCTAATCAAAGTGGGGAGCTGTTTCAGGACACGAATTTGCAATGAGGAGATAAATAAGTTCTGGGAAGACAATGCACAGCGTAGTGATCATAGTCAACAGTACCGTGTTACACGCTTCAACTTGCTGAGACATCAGATCTTAATTGGTCTCACCATAAACTAGAAGTAACCATGACACGATGGACACGCTCGCCAACATTTAGGTGGCAGCTATTGCGACATGAATTATCAAAGCAACACACTGTACACCTTAAACTTTGACAGTGTTATGTGTGACTTATGTCTCAATAAAGGATGGAGGAAAGGAAAGAAGGAAGGGAGGGAGGAGGGAGGGAAGAAGAGGGAAGGGAGGGAGGGAGGGAGGGAGGGAGGGAGGGAGGGAGGGAGGGAGGGAGGAGGGAAAGGAGGAAGGGAGGGAGGGAGGAGGGAAGGGAGGGAGGGAGGAGGGAAGGGAGGGAAGAGGGTTGATGGTGACGGGGAGGGAGGAAGACCACCCAGGATGGAGGTACAGCGCTAACATCTGGACAGGAGATCCAGAAAGAGAGAAATGCAAATGGAAATGAAAACGATAGTTGCGAGACTTAATGGAGATAAATGTCCTGCAGTTTAATAAAAGGTGAAAGATCGTTCTAATTAAAAGGCCTGAGAGGAAGGAAGAGGAGGAGGGAGGAAAACCCACAGCAGACACCTCGTGTCTTGAGCCTCCTTCAAGACAAACGATGAAGAGCGCCCGGGGGGCTCAGCGGGTGAGCATCTGCCTTCAGCCCAGGCCGTGACCCCGGGGTCCCGGAATCGAGTCCCCACATCGGGCTCCCCGCATGGAGCCTGCTTCTCCCTCTGCCTGTGTCTCTGCCTCTCTCTGTGTCTCTCATGAATAAATAAATAAGATCTTCAAAAAGGAAAAAGACAAAGAATGTAGACAAGAGTTGGAAGGAGAGGAGGGAAACCACATTTCAAAGCCAAGTGCCACCTGCACACACACACCACACCCCACCCTACCACCGCCCCCAGCCGCACACCCCACACTGGGAGCCCCGCCCCTTCTTTACGGTCTAGAGATCCTGTGGCTTTGCCCCAGCTGAAGTTTACCAGGCTGGCTCTGTATGCGATCATTAAGCTCAGGCTTCCTCCTCCTCCTCCTCCTCCTCCTCTTCCTCCTCCTCCAGAGCATCAAAGCCTCCGCGGCGGCGGCTTTCCAGACATTCTGAGCACTTGTCTTGGCCGCTGAGCCACCAGCAGCCGAGTGCACTAATTCACACCCCAGGCTGAGCATCTCACTGCCCAGGGACCCTTCCTTGCGCCCGTCTCCCTCCAGGGCTCTGGGCTGCGTGGCTGTGGCCCGACACTCACCTGGCAGTGGGCAACCCCTTGCCTCAGAGGACTGGACCCGGCCTCCCGAGCCCCCGGCCATGCACAGGCAGGGTCTAATGGGATCAGACCAAACGTCTGAAACAGGCACCTGCTCCTGCGGCCGCCATCCCCTTACTCCAGGCTGGGCACCCACCCGGAACCCCAGCCCCAGTCCCGATTTCATACTTGTCACAATGCCCAAACCTTAACTGGGCTTGTGATGGTCACATGATGTCAGGGTGAGAACCTCGGGTCTCCTGGACCAAACCAGGATGCTCTGAGCTGCTCCACATCACCTTCAGAAGACGCCCAAGAAGGCGAGTTCTCCCAGCTGAGTCACCTTGTGGCTCTAGGTTTGAGGCGGTGAGAGAACACAAAGGCTTATGAGGCCAGAGAGCCACGGCCGTCCCCTGCCTGTCACTCCTGTGCGTGGGCTCTGAGACCAACACACCGAGGTTCCCGACTCGGCTCTACCACTGACCAGCTGCATGACCTTCAGCAATTACTGCTCTCTCCTGCGCCTTCCTTTCCACCTAAGGATGAGCATTAATCCCTGGGTCTCAGGTGGGAGGGCAAAACCAGATCATGTGTACCACCCAGGCCACACAGCTGGCGCTCAATCTACCTCCCCTACCAGTTTCTTCCTGCGGCAGCGCTGCACGAGCACTGACGTAACATCTCTCTAGCTCACCACTGTGTCTCCACACAGCATCAGAGGTATGGACAGTGCCTGCTAGATATTTGTTCAATGGATGGATGGGTGGGTGGATGGATGGTCGGATGGGGGGTTGGATGGATGGATGGATGGATGGGTGGGTGGATGGATGGGTGGATGGATGGATGGATGGATGGATGGATGGATGGATGGATGCATGGATGGGAAAGTAGATGGTTGGATGGCTGGATGGATGGCTGGATGGTTGGATGGTTCGATGGATGAATGGGTGGATGGGTGGGTGGGTGGGTGGGTGAATGAGAAATTCTCCATTTTGAGTATGCTGGGGAATTGATGGGAGGTGTTGTTTGTATAATGACCTTTACCGGTGTAGAATAAGTCACTAAAATGACGCAAAGGAATCTTTTCTGTCATGTTACCAAATCCAAGGCAATCCTCACCCAAGTATTTATTGGGCCAACCTCTCTGAGTCAGGAAAATGGCTAAATTCTCAGAAGAAGAGTAATATGTTATGCCACATAATCTCAGCCTCTAATACTTAACATTATAAGCTCCGCTAATAACTCCAGGTCACTTGTCTGCGAAAGGAAGATAAGGATTTGAGAATTATGCACATTAGCATATGTAATCTACCTCCCAACGTTGTTGACTCTGAGACAGAGATATTTTAATTCGCTTCCCCCCACGCCTGCCCTCCGACAACACCGTCATCTCAGGAGTTGTGAATGGAGAAGGATGATGTCCATGTGAGTCCTTCTGGAACTTTCATGGCATTCCACGTAGCGCGGGTCTCCACACATACTGGGAAGATAAGGCCCTTCCCTCGAAGAAGGAAATGTTTCTGGAGCTAAATATGAGCAATAATAATCCTTAAGGAATGTCTGAGCTCACCTAGGATCTGCTGTGTGGCTTTCTGCAAATTGTCGAGCTTCTCAGGGTCTATTCGTTCGTTCATTTACACCCTGCCTTCTTCCACCCTCTGAACCCATGCTTATTTTTTTTAAGATTTTACCTATTTATTTATTTATTTATGAGAGACACAGAGAGAGAGAGAGAGAGGCGGAGACACAGGCAGAGGGAGAAGCAGGCTCCGCACAGGGATCCTGACATGGGACTCGATCCCGGGTCTCCAGGATCACGCCCTGGGCCGAAGGCAGGTGCTAAACAGCTGAGCCACCCGGGGATCCCCCTGAACCCGTGCTAACTTAATTGTGGAATATAGAGATACTCTTTTGAACGGGATGGAAGATGGCTGCTAATTCCTTGACCCTCCTCTAATGAAAAAGTGAGCTGTATGCCCTCTCCTTGAAGCTGGGCATGTTCTGTGGCTGCTTTGACCTACAGAATACAACAGAAGCGTTGCTATGCAGGCTTCCAGGCCCAGCTCTAAGGAACCAACAATTCCTACTTCTTGTATCTGAGACACTCTCCCTGGGAGCTCTGGAGGTCCTCGAAAGCAGCCTACCTTGCCTGAAGCCACCATGCCAGAGAGGACGCACGCAGGTGCTGTTGGTCATCGATGGTCCCAGCTGAGCCCAGGCTTCTGGCCATCCCCACCAGGGCGCCAGCAGATGCCACACTGTTCAATGACTAAATGCCCAGCTGAGCCTTTCCCAGATTGCTGACCCAAAAGTCATGCAAAAATAAAACAGGTGCTTTAAGTCCCGAAGTTTTGGAGTAGCTTGTTACACAGCCGGTTGCCAAAACCTCTTTTCTATAGGGAACCACAGAGTACATTGCGATTCAATTTAAGGCTTGTTTGCTCTTGAGTTCTTCTTGTTTGTTGTTCATTTGGGGAGCCCTTGTCTGTGGACAAAAAAAAAAAATCCAAAGAGAAAAGAGCATCTAGAAAGAAGGGGATGATCAAACATAAACAGACAATTCCAGAAAGAGTAAATGCAAGTAGCTGGGAAACATTCTATTATTTATTTGCCCACACTGCTACCGGAAGAGATGCAACCAAAATAAGAACGGATACTCTTTTCACCTATCAATTTAGCGAAGTTTCTTTCTAACGATAATATGCCGGTGAAGAGGCGTGGGGCATTGAACATCCTTACAGACTCCTAAGGAGAATAAAAATTGAGCACAATATTTCTGTAAAGCCAACTGACTAGTAAGTTTTAGATCTGGGGATCTATCCTAGAAAAATAATCTGACATATGGACAAAGATTTATGTTCAAAATATGTTCATCACAGTATCATTCATAAAAGTAAAATATTATGGGTAAAAAAGCTTAAATGTTGGGTTTGGGGGAATGGCTAAGTAAATTGAACTGCCTCCACAAGATGGAATATCGTGCCACCATTACAAATGATGCTTATGAAGTGTTCTTAACGACATGGAAAAAATGCTTAATGATATAACATTAAGTAAAAGAGCAAGATAGAAAAAGGTTATAAAGTATGATTTTAGCTACTTTGAAAAGCATAAAAAGACTGGAAGGAAATACGATAAAATGTTAATGGTGTTTATCTGTGGGTGGTGGGATTATGGGTGGTTGTTTTTCTTATTTATTCTTTGCCGTATTTTCAACATTGGGGACCCATTACTCCTGCAATCGACTTTTTTTTTTAAAAAAAGAAAAGAGATGGTCAACAGGTCCAAGTCGAGAAGCATGAATATGGAGAAAGGGGTATTGGGAGGCTTTCTCGAGTCCCTGGAACTGAAAGCCGGTGGTAACGCAGACCTTCAGGGTGAAGTTGACTTTGGTCCTCGTCTGTGATGGGAGCGATATTTGCAGAGCGCGTGAGCGGTGTAAACAGAGCGTCTGCTACCACAGCAGGGCTGGAAAAATAATCCCCACCCCGGGCCCCGAAGTAGCTCTGGGCTCACCACACGCCGCACACTGCTGGGGGCTGGGAACCTTAAACCCACTGAGGCAAAGGGGAATAGGTCAGAATCCAGGTAAGTTGTCTCCAGACTCAAAGTGACAAAGTCCTTGAATTTAAGACACCGGGAATCTGTTTCTGTGGCTCCTTGGGCACCTGTTTGGGGCTTTTTGTGGCAATTTCATACAGTGTAATTTATGAAAAAAGAACTGAGAAAGCAGAAGTTTTGTAAGGACTCGGCATTATAGACTCTTGGGGCCAGCAGGGGCTCTCAAGGTCCTATTTCTAGTCCAAAGTGTTGTTTCACTAATGAGAAACAGAGACGCAAGAGATGAGGCGCTTTGCCCAAGGTCAGCCTGTGAGTCAGTGCACAGCATGGGCGACACCGGGTCTCCTGCCTCTGGCTGCGCCGCTTCTCAGGGCTGCATTCCCCGGGGCCTCGTGGCGTCAGTTCACCAGGTGATACGCAGCGTATTTATTTGTTTCTTTGTCTCTCATCCCGTATCACCCTGTGGGGGCATGGGCCTTAGCTGCCTGGCACAGGGCATGGGCCTTAGCTGCCTGGCACAGGGCATGGGCCTTAGCTGCCTGGCACAGGGCACGGGCCTTAGCTGCCTGGCACAGGGCAGGTACTCAAAAAATATTTGCTTCATGGATGGATGGACGGATGGACGGATGGACGGATGGACAGATGCAGATGGACAATCCAAGGTAGAACGGTGTCATGGAAAGACCATCAGTTCTGGGGTCATGCTGACTGGGGGTTAAATCCCGGCCCTGCGGCTCGTTGACTGTATAACCTCAAGCAAATCACTCAACCTCCCCGAGCCCCAATACTCCCCTTGTAAAATGGCAGCGGAGGGCTCCTGAGAGTTAAATGAAACACTATAAATAGTGCCGAAAGCTTTTTCCTAAATTCTTGCCACCAAAGAAATTGCCGATTAGGGGCACCGGGGCGGCTTGCTCGGTTGAGCATCTGCCTTCGGCTCAGGTCATGATCCTGGGGTCCTGGGGTCGAGGCCCAAGTCAGGCGCCCTGCTCGGTGGGGAGTCTGCTTGTCCCTCTCCCTCTGCCGCTCCCCCTACTTGTGCTCCCCCCAAATAAATAAATAAAATCTTTTTTTTTAACTTATCTGCTAAGAAAAAGAGATTGCTAATTAAATGCTACTATCCCTTCTCCCTTCCTGAAACCAAGACTGCTGAGACGTGGCCATTGTCTCCTGAGTCTTCACATGGAGACACCAGTTTTGTCCAGACTCCAGCTACCCACGTGTGATAAGCCCACCTGGACGTTCTGGGACGACACCTTCACACATTGCATCCATCAAAATAAGAGTCAAGTCCATGCAATGGAATTCAGTAAGCATGTGTTGGGTGCCCAGAGCGGTGCTGAGACCGAGACAGACACAGAGGAGAACAAGGTACGGTCTTTGCCTTCGGGTTTTTGTAAAGAAAGAAACCACACGTGCTCAGCCAACGAGGAATTCTCTGCATCCACAGGTGGTCGGGTCAGAGGAGCGACAGCAATGCCGCCAGAGCAGGCACAGAGAGTCATGACGAGAGCTCCAGCCTTGCTCGGGGTCTCCCCGCCTGCACAGAAATCCCCGAGAGCTATGCCTCGTGAAGTCAAACTCTTAAGAGACTGAAGTCAAACTCCAGGTGCAGTGGTGATGTCAAGACTCCAAGAGCTCCAAGGAAAGAACAGCTCACCGGGTGATAAGTGGTTAAAAATATCTCCAGGAGGAGGTGGCCGTTGGCTTAGACCAGGGATAGTCGGTTCCTGTCGCTGGTGGCTCCACCTCCACCCATGCCACCGGTCACAGCGCACACTTCCTACTGAGCTCGGGATCCTACTCAAACCCGAGGCCGTTATCAATGGCAGGTAGGAAGATACCTACCTGCCACCTCTGAACCGGTCACTGGTTTGGGGTCACACCTGGGAGGCAGCTGATGCAATGACAGAAGTACATGTAAAGCCCCAGAGAGCTGGGTGTGACTTTCTGATTTTTCCTCTAACCTGCTATGTGGCATGAGCTGCATCAGCTTAGTCAGGAAACCTCCCCTCTCTGGCCCTTAACCGTTTACGTCTTTAAGAAACATGTTTGCAGGGGATCCCTGGGTGGCACAGCGGTTTGGCACCTGCCTTTGGCCCAGGGCGCGATCCTGGAGACCCGGGATCGAATCCCACGTCGGGCTCCTGGTGCATGGAGCCTGCTTCTCCCTCTGCCTATGTCTCTGCCTCTCTATCTTTCTCTCTCTGTGTGTGACTATCATAAATAAATAAAAATTAAAAAAAAAAAAGAAACATGTTTGCAGCCCTCACAATATAACAAGCACCCTTCTAGCCACTTCCTACGCTTTGGCTCATTTGTTCTCTGCCACCCTGCACGGTGGGCGCCGTTATTATCCTGATTCTACAAATGAGGAAATTAGGACAGAAAAAGGTTAAGCAGCTTTCTGGAGATCAAACAGCCAATAAGCGGGGGAGTCACGCTTCAAACCTTGCTCTTAACCAACATACTATGATTCTTTAGTTCCCTTACCTGGAGAAGGGGGGCTTTACGAGGAACCCTGGAAGAGCCCCCGTGAGAATTAAGTGACTGAGATCAAGATAAAGGGAGAAGCAGGGAGCAAGAGTGAGCAAAGCACAATGGAGATCATCGACAAAGACAAAGCGGAAGGTTGATCTTTCTGATTTGCCAGAACTAACCACATGCTGGGCTAAACTAATGCAAATCTCAACCAAATTTCAAGAATTGAGATCCTGCAGGAAAAAAGGTGAGAGTCCGCTACAAATTCATACGGAAACAAAAAGATTACTAGAAAAGTCTCTACCTTTTGAAGTCAAGAAATGTATGTTTTAAATGACTCTTGGGCCAAAGAAAAAGTAGCACCAGAAATTAGCACTTTTCAACTGAATGACAATGAGGACACGGCCTTCTAGAACCATCAGGGTTGCAGCTAAAACCGTGTGCAGAGGCAAAATGCTAGCCCCCGTCGCATCTACTAGAAAAGGACGTGTCTCAAAATCAAAGATCACTCTGTATCTCTCATGAATAAGAAAATAAAATCTTAAAAAAAGAATCAAAGATCTAAGCCTCCATCTCAAGAAGCGAGGAAAGACAGCAAAAGAAACCAGAAGGAAATGGGAGAAAGGAAATAATGGGCAGAAATCAATGAGACAGAAAACAGAGTACAATAGAGTTGATGAACAAAGGCAAAAGTTGGTTCTTGCGATACTAATGGTATTGATAAGTGCCGGGCAAAACCGATCAAAGAGTCAGGAAGCGTGTGAACAACCAACCCCCAACATCTGTCACGACGAGGGGAACGTCACTGCAGCGTCCTATCAGGAGCAACTTTTTGCCAATAAATCTGAAAATATAATTGAAATGAACAAACCCTAGGAAAACACAATCTGCTAAAATTGAAGCAAGGGGACAGATAATCCGATCTAATAGCTAACCAGAAAAAAAAAAAATTCATCACGGAAACCTTCCCACAAAGGAAAACGCCAGGGCTGCCCAAGAGGCTTCACCGATGACGTCTGTCCAGGACGTAGGGGACACAAACTCTCCAAGGCAATATAAAGTCTTCTCGTGGAGCCAGCGTTATCTTGATACCAAAACCTGAAAAATAAGTCAGAAAAGAGTACAGACTAATTTCTTGCGTGAAGCCAGAGGCAGGAACCCGCCGCAAAATACTAACGAACAGAGTTGGGGGAGTTGCTCCGTGTCCCGAGTTCGAGGCGGCTCAGCACAGAGTGTTGGTGGGTGGGAACGGAGCGGGGCTGTGAGCGAGGCCCTTTGTCTCCGGGAAGCTGGGCCCGGCGCCCCCCGCGACCCCCCACCCCGCACCGTCCACGCCCCCTACCTCCCCCCAGGGTGGGTCAAGGCAGAAAGAACCAGCACAACACTTGAGAGTAGATGGAGACACTGTGGGCAAAGGCACCCACGGGGCTGACCGGTCCTCGGGGAAGGGGCCCACCAGCGACCCGGGCCTCGGTGGCTTGAGAGGCAGGGGCGCCGGAGGGAGGGCCCGGCACTCGCACACCCACAGGGGAACCCGGAGCCTGGGCCGCCTCCGCCGTCGGCGCAGGGCAGGTCAGGCCCTGTGAGCAGCACGGGGAGAGGGAGCTGGGGGGAGGCCCGCACGGCCCCGGCCCCCAGGAAGGTCTGGCCCACCACCTCCTTCATTCCCTGGACGACTGTGTAGCCTCATTCCTCCCTCCTTTCCAGTCCCTCCAACTTTCCATTCATTCACTCACTCACTCACTCACTCATTCATTCATTCACCCAACAAGCACGCACCCAGCTGGCTGGAGTCGAAGCGACCTCACCTGAGAGCCCAGGGCACAACCCTGGGGTCCCGGGGTCGAGTGCCGCATCGGGGTCCCCGCAGGGAGCAGGGGTCCAACATGCCACAGGGCCGGGACGACAGCCACTGAGGACCCACTGCCTAGCGAGCCTCCGTCGTCACCGCACACGGAACCTGAGCCCGGGAGACCCCAGCACCCCGACGACACGGAAACCAGGAAACCGCCCTGGAGCGCCCTCGTCCCACCCCTTCCCAGCCAGCCCACCGGGAAGCCCCACGGAAGCTCCCTCTCCGGGATCCGTCTGCTCGTCCCCCTCACCCCTGCCTCCCTGCCAGCCTGGACCCCCGCCCCGCCCCCACGGCCACACAGTTCTGTGCGTGTCACACCCCGTCCTGCGTGACTTTCCCCACGGCTGCCAGATGAGCCGCAGGCTCCTCTCCGTGCCTCTGGGATGCCCCCAGACCCGACCCTGCCAACTTCTGCAGCCCGGCCCCCGCCTCCCCGTCTGACCCCACTCCCGCCCAGCCGGACCCCACAGCCTTTGCTCCTGGAGCCCGTGCTTCCCCTCTTGCCTCCGGACGTTGCGCATGTGCCCCCCCCCCCGAAGCCCCCTTCCCTCTGCCCTCGCCCTCAGCCTGCAGCATTTGCCCTCACCCGACGTGTGTCCCCTCAAAATTCATGTGAAGTCCTACTTGCAAATGTACCTTATTTGGAGATGGGGTGCCACGGGGGTGACCGCGTCTACGTGAGGTCCTCGAGGTGGCCTCCGATCCTACATGACTGCTGTCCTTACACGCCAAGGAGGCCGCGTGAGGAAGGAGGTAGGGATCAAGGTGACGCTTCCGCGAGCCAGGGAACGTAAAGACCGCGGCCAACCACCAGCAGCGGGGACAGGCATCCAGCAGCTGCTCCCTCACGGCCCCCGGGGGGACCAACGCGGCTGCAGCCTTCATTTGGGGCAGTAAACTGGGGGTGCAGAAGCCACCGTGCAAGGTGCTTTAGGGCCGCGCAGCAGACCCATAGAGCCAGCCAGACCCCAACCACCCTCCAAAGCTCATCCGAGGTGCTCTTCCTCCGGGAAGTCTTCCCTGACCCTGGCCTACATCCCAAAGCATCCTGTCCCCCCCATATCGTAGCACCCGTTGCACTGCGGGGCCTGGGCATCGGGGCTCATCGCCCCCCCCCGCCGGCCTGAGCGCCTCCGGCCGTCAGCATCTGTGGGGGCCGCGGTGTCCCAGAGCACAGCGCCCACCCAGGACGGAGAGGGGCCTGGGCTGTGTTTCTGGATGAATGAATGAGTGAGTGAATGAATGAGTGAACAGAGGCTAATAACAGCCGGGCCGAGATCACCCGCTTCCGTGACCCCAGAGGGGTGGAGCGTCGGGCTGGATGGCGGCTGTTCTGGGAGCTGGAGGCAGACCGGGTGCGAGCCACGTTCAGACCCCGCCGGGCTCGGGGCGCGCGCTGGACGAGGGGACAACGTGCCCCCCAGGGCTGGGCCGGGCGGGGGCAGGAGGGTCACCAGGAGCCGCCTCATGAAGGGGGGCCCCTGAGAGCTCGGTGTGGCCGCTGGGGCCCCCCCAGCCCCCGGCGCCGGGCGATGGGCTCAGATCTGCCAAATCCAGACTGGAGTTGACGGGCCCGATCGCCTGGTGTCATCACTGACCGCGCAGCCAGTGACGGAGAAGGGGACGGGAAGGGCACCTGCGGGGGGGGGGGTCCGCTCAGGCCGCACCCTGCACGTTGAGCCAAGTGGGTAACTTTCAGGGCAAAGTAGCGAGCAGTTGGCGCCCCGGAGAGGGAGCTCAAAGCGGAGACCAGCCCCAGACCCCGCACCGTGTAGACCGGGAGGGCAGGGGTGTGACCATGGAGGGGGAAGACGGGGCGCCGCGGTGGGGGACGCCTCCTGGCCCCTGGTGCCCCCGGGGTCTCCTGATGCTGATGCGATTGACCAAGGCAAGCACCTGAGGCTGCGAGGGGGTGGGGGCTCCCCTCCCGGAGGTGGGGCAGCCAGCAGGTGCATCAGCAGGTGCGGGTGCGGGTGGCCCCAGGCCGGACGAGCCTTGTGCCCTGTGTGCTCTGGAACAGAGAGGGGGCCGCCGGCCGGGCCCACCGCCGCAGCCAGGAAGGACTGCCAACGCCAGGGAAGGGGCCGGTGTCCCGTCGGGCCTCAGCTCCGAGGGACTGGGGGTGTCGCCCTGACACGGTGGGGTTCACGCGGGTGAGCCTCACGACCGACTGCCTTTTGAGGACGACCGGCTGCTACGGAGAAGAGACCCCATAAAGGGCACAGCCCGTGTCCTCAAAAGCACATACGTTCTGGAAACGCATCTGGGTTCAAATTTCTGCTCCGGGGCCGGTGAAATCCTGAGTGTGGGAAATCTCGCAGGACGAGTTAGCGGGTTCCCATCAACGAGGTCTTGCAAAGAGAGAAAAGAGGTGGGGGGAGGTCGATAGGTCAGAGCCGAGCCATGCGCCAACCTATGGCGATGCGTGGTCCCGGGCCCAAGCCCAAAGCAGCGGCGGGCGGGCAATGCGGACACCGTGGGCGTCTCGTAGTTAAAGGCCCCTTGCTAATGGTGCGTGGGTGGGTGACGGCTGCTCTGTGGAAGTCCTTCTCTTAGAAACCCCCGGAGCATTCAGAGGTGAACTAATGCTTCGGACACAGAGCTTCGCTGCCCGCGGGCCGGGCGACGCCCAGTAGCCACTTCCGCCCGCCGGGTCCGTTTCCTCGCCTTTGGCACCAGCTCTCGGGCACTCGGGGCGGACGTGCCCGGCCCCGGGCTCATTGGGGCCAGTGTCTGCCTGGAGGGAGCCCCCCCGAGACCCCGACTGCTCTCGGCCCGGGAGCCCCTGGGAGAGCCCCTGGGACAGCCCCTGGGACAGCCCCTCGCTGCGGCCTCGGAAGAGGAAGGACTGAGACGTCCCAAGGTGCCCCGGAGTCCAGGCTGCGGGCGTCCGCAGGTTAGCGGTCCTGCCCCGGGCCGGGGCCCAGGCTGCTCCCTGAACCCCTCCTCGCCGGGGCAGGGAGGCCGGGTCAGCGGACGGCAGCTCCCCCCGGCTCCCGGGTCCCCTGCAGAGTCCCGGGGGCCCCGGCCGCACAGACCGCAGCGTGGTTATGCCGCAGCCGGCTTCCCGTGGCCTGGGGGCTGCCCCGCCCCCTCTGAGGACACTGTCCTGGTCAGCGGGTCCCCAGGGTCCTGGCCACTTCTCGGAATGGCCTTTGACTAAACCCACTGAAGCTGAAAACTGAGCCAGGTTCACCGGCGACGGAAAGCTCGGCCGCCCCCGGGACTCACAGGCACGGCCGGCCGTGGACGTGGGCCCGGCCCCGGGGTCGGGGGCCTGTGCACCTGCCAGTGCACGGACGTGCTCTGCCTGTGTGGCCAGCGTGGGCGGCCTCCCCGCGTCCCCTCCTGGGAGCCCCTGACGTCAGAACACAAACCGCCTCTGCCCCGCTGCTGGGGAGAGGGGACGGCGGGTCCTTCACGGCTCCTGTGCTCCGAGCATCCTCCTCCCCCCAGTCGGACGCGACCCCCGAGCCCCAGAGCCCTGACTTCTCCCCTCACCCCCTTCCCAGTGCTGAGCCCGCGCAAGCCCACCTCCCTCCAGGCCACAGGTTCCCTGGACGTATTTTCCGAACCGGGAAACGTTGCAAGGACGGCGGCGTGGTGGCGGCCCACGAGGACGGGGAGCAGCTGGGCTGGAGGGGAAGAGTGAGGAGAAGGGCGGCTCGGGCCACGTGCACCTGCACCCCGGGCGCTGAGGTCCTAGGGCTCCGGGCCTTCACCCTGCGGAGACCAGACGCCGAAGCTCCGGACTGAGGACGCTTCCCCTCCTGCACGAGATGCTCTAACGCAGATGGATCCGGAGCTGGTGTCACTTAGGGGACGCAGGGGACAACGTGCTCATCCCGCCGCAGGGCGGACTAGGGCGAAGGACACCCACGTTGAGCGGGTGGCCTGGGAATCGTTTCTCCCGTGCTTGGGCCCACGTTGGGGACCCCCCTTTATTTCGATGGTGAAAACCCATCGATCCCCACGTAATACAATGAGCGGTGTAGACTCCCTTTGCCCGGGTTGGCCAACCAAGCTGTTAGGGGAGGCGCCACGACCATGCCCCCGAGGGCTCTCTATACCCCCCACCTCCAAGAAAATAACTAACTGGGGGCCTTAAATGGTGGCCTTCCTCCCTTTTTTCTTCCTCCTCTTATCAAAAAAAAAAAAAGCTTCTGAAATACAAGTCTCGAGAACCCGAGGTTTCTTAGGACGCCGCGTCCCGGGAGGGCCAGGCAGGCTGCCCCCCTCCCATGTTGCAGACGAAGGAGGCAAGTCACGGCGCAGGGACGACATCATAGTCGCCTCCGAGGCACAAAATCGAGGTAATTTCTAGTAGATGCCTGCAAAGAGGGTCGCGGGCGTGTTAAATATCGGTGAGCCCCCCCCCCCCGCGTCAGGGCACCCCCGTCCGCTACGGCGACACGCGCGCTGCCGGGCTCCCCGTTCTTGTGCCCGGGGACCATCACCACCGTAAACAGCAAATTCGCTTTCACTTTAGATTCTGTTTCTGTCATTACGAGTGGGGTGGATGGAGCATCTTTGCAGACATTTATTCCTTTTTATCCGGGAAAGGGTCCGCGTAAGCCCTTTGCCCATTTTTCCCTTTTGCTCTTGCATCAGGATTCCTAAGTGTTTTTTATTAATGAGGAGACGCTCCGTCGTGTGGCGCGATTACTTTTTACCACTTTGCTTACCCGGGCTCCTCGCCATGCAGAAGTACTTGTTGAATGGTCGGTAGCGGCTTGTCGGTCTTCGGCTCCGCGGTTTCACGCGGGGTCTCGAACCCTCGTCGCTCCGACGCCCTTTTACCTTCACCCTCGCCCGCTTCTTTTACCGTGTGGTTTCATAATTCACACTCACGTCCTCATGAGACGGCGACTTATTTTTGCACGACGGGTGGAGTACGGACGCCGCTTGCTCATCCCAACCACGAGGGACCAGCCGGGCGACCGCAGACCATCCTCCCGCCTTTTCCACTTGTAGCGAAACGCCGTCCCCGTCGCACCCAAAACCCTTCACATTCTGAAGTCTGTTTCCGGACTCTCTCGGCCTCCATCCAGGATCGTATTATTTCAATTGTGGCCACTGCACGCCCCGTTCTGGAATCTCGTGGGGTCGGCCACCACGCCCCGTTTTCAGGTTTCTCCCGCCGTTTTCCCTTGTCTGCATTTTCATACGAGCCGTCGCATAATCTTGTCACCACGTATCACAGCGCTTTGCTGTTGGTGCCCTGAACGTATCGGCCAGGGACCGGGGACCACCCGCCTTACCAAGTTGGTGCTTCCTCCCGCCAACGAGGGGCACTTTCCATTTAGAGCTCTCGAGGTCGCTGCTCATCACAGGCTGACGTGTGTCCTCCCGGAGGGCTCGTGCGTGCAAGTCGTCGGAGCAGGACTGTATTTGGAGACCGGCCTGTGGCGGCGACAGAATTTGAACCGCGGAGCCGAGGGACGGGCGCCCGGCAGGCAGCCCACTCGCCACTTCGATGGCTTCCTGGGCGCCGCGTGCCCGCCAAGGTCGCCGCGTACAGTCAGGCCAGGGCTCCCCGAGGGGCCGGGTGTGCCCGGGGACCGGGCGCTGCGTCTACACTCCACGCAGACCACTTGGGAAGCCTGGAAGGTAAACCCGGAGTCACAGGCACGTTCACGGGCCGAGACGCAGACCCAGGGGACTGCGGTCCGCGCCGCCGGTTCCCACGGCACCCAGCTTCCCGGCCACCACGCGTTCAGTGGCCGAGGCGCGAGAGCACCCACCTCCGCGTCCCCCCGACCACGGGGCCGGGCCAGGTGTCAGCGTCACAGGGTAGATGTGACTTGAGCAGCGGCCGGGGAAGGCCGGGAGGGGATGAGGCCTGGGCAGCCGGGCGCACCGGGCAGGGGCTCTCGAGGGCCGCACCCGCACGGTATAAATAAGCATCACCGGGGATCCCTGGGTGGTGCAGCGGTTTGGCGCCTGCCTTTGGCCCAGGGCGCGATCCTGGAGACCCAGGATCGAGTCCCACATCGGGCTCCCGGTGCATGGAGCCTTCTTCTCCCTCCTCCTGTGTCTCTGCCTCTCTCTCTCTCTCTCTCTCTCTCTCTGTGACTATCATAAAAAAAAAAAAAAAAAAAAGCATCACCGGCTCCAAAGTGAGTTAGGATCTCATCCTCCTATTGGAACGAGAAACCTAGAGAGGGCATTCGTCTCGCCTTTGTATTGGGGTGACAGCTCCGGCCTCGTGGCCCCGTCGGGGAGCATCCGTCTGTCTGGCAGGTAAAGCAGGTGCCGCCAGCGAACCTGTTACCAATTCACTGGAGCCGCCGCAGGTGCTGTGCCGGCAGCCTGCCGTGTCCCTGCACGGGCTGGTGCATGGTCGTCTGCCCTCAGCTCCCCGTGGCTGCCCTGGGGCCCTCCCCCCCCCCACCCCGGCACACACCCACGTCCTGCAATTCCGGCGCATCTTGAGCTCAGGCTGCACCATGGTCTGTTCATCTGAGCGAGCAGAGAGGTCAGCCAGCAGCCAGGGAGGGCCGGCGGGGCCCTGAGCCAGGGCCTGGGGCAAGGACGGAGCAGGCGACTGCTGCCTCTGGGGATGGGGGCCCGGTCCAGGTCCTCGCAGGGCGAAGTCCCCAGGCACCACCGCCCCACTACAGGCAGCAGGAGTGTCACTGTCCTGGGGCCCCGCTTTGTCCTCCCTTCAACAGGGGTGACATTCCCTACCTTCAAGGGTGGTGCTATGGGGGGAGGGAGGGGGACACAGGGGTGGAGGAGGGGAGAGAGAGGGGCAGGGAGGGAGGGATAGAGGGATGGAAGGAGAGCGGGGAGGGAGGGCGAGGGAGGGGGAGGGACAGAGGGAGGGAGGGAATGGAGCGGCAGAGGACGGGTGGAGAGCAAACTGCCCTAGACAGGAACAGGTGAATAACGGAACGAAGGTTTGAACTGTGCACCTCCCTGCGCGTCCTCGCCCCCCAGGCCGCCCCCTCCCGGCCCACGTGGCAAGACGCCTGTGCCCTGTCTTCCTGGACACAGACTCCACCCACCACAGCCGGGCACCCCTCACCCCTCACCCCCACCCTCGCCCCCACCCCCACCCTCGCCCCCACCCGGCTGCTCTTAGCGCCACAAGCAGCGGCAGCTGGACCTCAGTTGTCCCCCCAGGCAAGCTCAGTGCAGGGAGGGGACACTTACGCACACGCCCTCCAGGAAGCGCTGTGGCCCTTGGCTGAGCCCCGGGGGCTGGCAGCCGGCTGCCTCCTGAGCTTCAGGCCCCACCACCGGCCCCCGTGGGTCCGCGGACCCGGAACCGAGGCCCGGACGTAGGAGTCCACTGGGGAGCAGAGGTGGGCTGCAAGGCGCAGTGGGACGGGCCACCTCTCTGGGCCCCGGGAGGCCCCCACCTGCGTGGCTGGAGCAGGAGCCCAGACCCTGGGAAGCCGGAGGCTGAGGCGCTGCGACAGCAGGAGGGGGGCCCGGGGCTCGAGGCCAGACCCGCCCCCCGAAGACCGTGCTTGGGACCGAGCTCAGAGGAAGGCACACGGGGTCGCGGTGCCCACAGGCCCCGAGCCGGGAGCGGAGCTGGGCCACGGGCCTCCCCTGGACCTGAGGCGGCACATCAGCACCTCACCTCCGCGGTGCGAGTGGGGCCTCCGCAGGGTCGCGCCCAGGCAAGGGGCCCCGGAGCCGAGGCCCAAGGGAAGGCAAAGGCAGAAAGTGCAGCCGCCGCGGCCTGTGGCGTAACAGCAGCTCCCCGTTCCTCCGTGCGAGCTCCGGGCACCAGCTAAGCCTCTCCCCGTCCACGGGGTCCACAGCCCTGGGGGGACACAGTCCTCGTGCCCCACATGAGGCTCAGCGAGGTTAGGAACTTGCCCAGAGTCACGCAGCCGACGCAGCACGGAGCACACTCAGCCCTCGCGTTTCACCGCGTCCCTCCCTGCCCAGGGCACCCACCCATGGCCGAGGCACCCCGAGTGCCAGGGACGGGGGTACCTCACCCAGTGGATGAGGTTGGAGGAGGACGAGGAGGGGTTCGGAGGCTCAGAAGGAAGCAAGGGGCATCCTGCGTGCTTGACGGCACCCGGGGACGCTCAGGCACCCGGGACGCTCAGGCACCCGGGACGGTCAGGACCCGGGGACGCTCAGGCACCCGGATGTTCAGGTGCTGGGGGCCGGGGTGTCTGAGGCTCAGGGACAGGGCAGGGATAGAGGTGGGGAGACGTGGGGCTGCCGGGAGCTGAAGAACACGGAGGGCAGAGCTAAGGGCTGGGGCTCATCCCGCCGACCCCGCCCCCAGGGGCTGACAGGTGCACGGGGTCTTCCGGAGCCCCCGAGAGGCTTTGGGCAGGGGCCTGGGGCAGAGGAAGGACCGTGGGGGCTGCGGCCTGGTAGGGTCACGGCCCAGTGGACCCCACATACTCAGCACCTACCGCCCCCTCCCGCCTTTACTACACTCGCCTCTGGTGTCCTGGGTCCCTTCTGTTCCCTCCCCATCAGCCTCCCGTCAGCAGGGATCATCTCTCCCGCCCCCGGGGAGACCGGGAGCTGAGAGGGGTCAGGCCGCGCGTGGTGCCGCCCCCCCTGCAGCTCGGCCCCACGCAGGAGCACCCAGGGGACCTCTGCAGCTCAGAGCAGGAGCAGGAGCAGGAGCTCCCAGGCCGAGGGGGTCACATTGAAAGGAGTTTTTTAAAGGGGTCCAGGCAGAGGCCGCTGCCAAAGCGACGGGTGGGGAGGGGTGGGGGGAGGAGGCTGTGGCTTAAAGGGGGGCCTTGGGGCAGCTGGTGGATTGGGAGCTGTGGGAGCGAGGCCACAGCCCCCCTCGGCGCTCCAGGCGCCCCCAGCCCCCCACCCAGTCCCACCCGCAGCCGCCAGCGTCCCGAGGCTGGGCCATGACGCCAGGTCACAGGTGGCTCCGAGGGTGACGCTGTGAGGTCTGACCCGCGGCCCCTTCCCCCCTCCCCCCCCCCCCCACCTTGGGACCATGGGAGAGAGGAGAAAGCAGAGAGGGCGGGAGGCAGGAGGGAACATGGGAGGGAGGAGGGCGGCTGCTCCACGGAGCACAGCGTATTCCCAGGCTCTGCGCCTTCGGACAAAATCTGTGTCCGGGGGAGCCTTCCCCGTTGGCACAGCGGGCGCCGCCAGGCCGTGAGCACCCTGGGAACAGGTGCGCCCCACGCAGACTCGCCCCCCGGGACCTCCAGCCCCGGTTCACCTCCCGAGCCGGCCCTGAGCGTCCCGAGCGCCCTGAGCACCCTCCCAGTGCCCGTCGCCATCTGTCCGCGGCTGGAACCCGAGGCGTCCGTGGGGCCCGGGGCCCAGGTCCTCCCAGGCGCCTCCCCACGGCCACGGGCAGAGCCACGCCCTCCTCACCCTCCCCTGCAGAAGGGCGGGAGTCTGTCCCCAGCCCCGGCCCAATGTGGGGGACGACCAGGGGCCCCCGGGGCTGCTTCCTGGATCCACGTGAAACACCGAAGCCCAGAGACATGGTGGGGGGGTGGGGGGGCAGGGGGCGCGTCCACGGCCGGGCTCGGCCAGAACAGGGAGCTGGGCTTCGGCTCCGCACCCAGGGGACCTCCACAGTGCAGCGGCCCGTTCCACAAGCACGAGTCCCCACCCCCCGGGCTCGGGCACTCGGGTCCCCACCCCCTGGGCTCAGGCACTCGGGTCCCCACTGGCCTGGGCTCGGGCACTCCGGTCCCCACAACTTAGCGCGTATTTGGAATTTAAGACCCAGAACAAAGAAAGAAACAAAGCCCAGCAACAAACCAGAAAACAGCCTCAGGGTCAGCGGGGCGCGGGGGGCACGGGGCGTCGCGAGCAGTGGGTCACCGCGTCTCAGCCCCAGAACTCCTAGGACTCGTGGGGACCTGCACGGGCACCGATGTCTTTTTCAGGGGACGCCCTGGCGTGGGTTTGGTCACAGGCACCCGCCGGGGGTTGGCAGAGCCGGGGCCGCAGGACTCACAGGACGACCACCTGCCACCGCGGGGCCCCTCGTCCTTGGCCCCTCGTCCTTGGCCGCCCTGACAAGTCGGGGGGACTTACAGGGTGACGACGTCACTCACGGGAGACCTCGGGGCGGCCGCGGCCTGTGCCACAGGTCGGGTCCCGGGTGGCCTCCATCTCCCAGGGCGACTGGGCCAGGTCTCCGCGTTTCCTTCATGAGGTCACACACGGTACCTCTGGTCACTGGCTCGAGGTCACGTGGCGGAAAGGGGGCGACAGGAAGGGAGGTGGCAGGCGTGAGTAGGATGGAACCCGTCCTGCGCCCACAACCCGGGGCGGCTCGACGCCCACATTTCACGCACCTGCGGGTCCCGGGCCTCGGCCTGACGCCTCCAGGGGGCCGTGCCCGGCGGTGGGAGCCTGACCCTTCCCCAGGTTCTCGGGTACATGAACAGGCCCCACCACAATCCTTACGTGGAGACAGGAGGTTAATTATAAGAATTTAATTTTTCAGAAGCAAAAGCTGCCTTTATACAATTACAGTGAGACAACTTTTAATTAACTTTGGAAACTTCCTTTTGCTTGGGAAACCTAATTAAAAATACTTAGGGAGCTCGGGACACAGGCGGGGTTCAGGAGGGAGCGGAAACCCTCCGGAGAAGGCGCCGGAGAGACGCGGGGGCCACCAGCCGGTCACCTGGGCTCCCTGAGCGCTCGCCCTTCCCTCCCCCCAACCCTGGGACATCAGGGGCGAGGCTGGGGCCGCGGGTCTGTGGGGACCCCCGGGCCTGGGGACACCCCGTCCTCCCTTCCTCCACTTCCAGGACACCCCACCTGTGACATGCGGGACACGGGAAAGGGCTGAGCAGCCGCGTGTCCCCTGGGAGGGGACGGCCAGGAGGATGCTGTAGACCTGGCAGCCGGTGTGCCCCGGTGTGGGGGGTCAGCCACAGCCCGGGACGAGAGCGGCGACCCCAGCAGCAGCGGGAGGCGGCTCACAGGGAGCCTCTCGGCCCTCGGCCGCGCGACAGCCGCCCACTCGAGCCCGGGCACCCCACCGATGCGCATTCGGTGCGTCCACGCCGCACGGAGTGGGAGGCGCTGCTGAGGCCACGGGGCTCCCCACGCAGCCACGGGCCCCCGACCACAAGGTGCCTGGAATGCCTTGGGGGAGTCTGTTTACAAAGGTCCCGCCCCCAACCCCCGGTGTCGGGGTCCCCGGAAGCAGGGTTCAGGGACTGACGTTTTGTAAAAGCTCAAGAGTTTCTGGCGTTCGCTGGAGTTTGGGGCGCGCTGGCAGAGTGCGGAGCCCCCAGCCCGGGCCCGGACCTCCACCTGCGGGCCGAGGGCCCCTGAGCTTCCCGCTGGGGCCTCCCACCTGTGACTCCCGAGACCACTGCCCCCAGGTTGGCCGAGACCGTGGGGGGCGCCGAGCCCCGCGACAAAGTCCCACAGTTCACAGTTCTGGCCGATGGCATCCCCCCGGGCTGGTCCCACGGAGGTCACAGGCCCCTTGGGGGGAGCCCACCCAGAGTCCACCTGGCGGCCCTGCCCACGCCCCATGACCGGGGCCCATCGGACCACTCTCGGGTCTCAGTTGCTCCACAGCCACGAAGCAGAAAGTCACACCGTGCGGGCTCATGGGAGAGGACGGTCGTCCTGGGGCTCCCGGGGGCCCTGGCGTCGCCCTGGGGGTCACCCCACCCTCGCACGTGAGAGCAGCCGGTGGAGGCCGATCCGACAAGGGGCTGCGCCAGTGGCCTCGAGGGGGGACAGGAGGGCGCCCCAGTGCGTCGCGGAGAGCCGCTTTCTCAGTAAGTTCCCCTGCGCCCCCAAAGCCCAACCCAAAAAGGAAACCAACCAGCACAGCGGGTCTGAAGCGGCTCTGGCCCCAGCGCACCTGGCCCCAGCACACCTGGCACCTGGCCGCGGGGCTCCAAACGCAACCTGCCCTCGGGTTCCCCGGCCTCGGCTGCCAGGGCAGCGGTGCAGGAACTTTAATGTTACACTGACCCCCTGTGGAAGTCCCGGCGGCGGCTCCAGCCCCCCCCCCCGCCCCTCCCTACAGGACCCAGGGGCGCGCCCCTCGCCCTCCTGGAGGACAGGGCGGAGGAAGAGGATGGAGGGAGGATGGAGGATGGAGGATGGAGGATGGAGGATGGAGGATGGAGGATGGAGGATGGAGGACAGCCACCGCCCTGGTGACACCACAGGCAAACCTGCCTGCCGCCTGCAGCCAGCCAAGGTCACACAGGGGACGAGGGGGGGCCCTGCCCTCTGCTCCGCGGCTCCCCGGCCCCCCACCGCAGCCCCCCAGATGCGGCTCAGGCATCCCCACAGCCCACCCCCCACCCACCCTCCCTCCCCGCAGTGCAGCCCCACCCCTCCCGGCCTCAGAGGCCTAGCAGGGTGCCTGAGGGTGCAGGTGCCCCAGGGAGGCGGGGAGCGCGGAATCAGGCCCTGGCTCCGCTGTGCCCCCCCAGAAGCCGCCCGGCCTCCCGGCTGACCGAGTCCCCAGACGCCCGCCGCCCACGCCGGCCCTTCACGCTCGACTCCCACTGGGACGCGGCACCTGCTCCTGTGCCTGCCCAGGGCGGTGGCCGCCCGCGCCCGCTCCGTGTCCGCATTTTCTCACCTAGAGAAGAGGGGTCCCGACTGCGGCCTGTGGGGCCTGTAGGATGCAGGGGGGGCTCGGCAGGCCGGGCAGGTCACCCCACACCATGGCCGCCTCCCAGCGGGAGCTCGTGGGGCACAGGTGCCGGGGAAGGCAGGGCCGCGGGGTCGGGTCGGGCCTGGAACCTGGGGCTACGGTGCCAAGTGCCCAGGACGCCGAGGGCGCAGTGGGGGCCACGGGGCTGGGCCAGAGGGGGAACACAGTGGGGCGCGCGGCCGGGTCCTGAAGCCCAGGGAAGGTCCTGGAAGGCGGCGACCCCTGGCGGGACGGACCCCACGGGCGGGGCGGACCCGGGGTCAGCGGGGCGAGGGCCGGGGGCCAGACCCGGTGCACACAGCGGCAGCCCTGCCCGTCCTGAGCGCGGAAGGGACACGGCCAGGCTCGCACCTGCCCAGCAGGGCACAGAAGGAAGAGCGGTGGGGGGACGGGGGGGGGACGGGGACGGACACTGGCAGGGGAGGCCGGGAGGGGCTGGGCACCCAGGGGACACCCCACAGGCCCGACGAGGGCCCACGTGGAGCTGCACGCACGGGAGCCGCAGGTACCCTCAGGCTCGCACAGCCCACGCGGCCTCCAACCCGCGTCTCCCCTTCCCGCCCAAGCCCCAGCGTGTGACTTGGTGTCCCCAGTGTCAGTGTTGGTGTCACCAGGCTCATGGCGCCAGCGCAGTCCCTCCCCAGAGCCGCATGCAGCTCTCTCCGCACCAGTGAGCGGGGGTCGCTGACCCGATGTGCTCCCCAAAACGCCAGAGGGGCGCCCCCTGAGCCCAGGGTGCGACGGGCGGGTGCTGGGCCCAGAGCAAGGGACAGAGGAGCGTGCGCCCTGCACCCTGGGCCCTGCTGGGTGCGGCGGGGCTCCCAGCACTGTGGGCGTCGCAGGCAGGAGGGGGCGGTGACAGGTGGGCGTAGGGCCGGGCAGCTGGGGACCGGAGCTGAAGGCCGGGCATCCACAGGGGCAGGTCCTGGGGCCCAGCTCCCTACCCCCCCCACCCTCCTCCGTCCCCGAGTTCCCAGGCCACAGGGTTCACGCCGCAGTGGGTGCAGGTCAGGGGCTTGAGCACTGGTCCCCGCCCAGCAGTCCCCACCCAACCATCCCCCCCACCCCGCGGTCCCCTCCTGGCCTTCCCCACCCAGCAGACCCCGCCAGGCCGTGTCTCCCCGCTCTGCGGCCCCCACCGGCCTGCTCTCAGCAAGGTGCCCCGGGTGCCTGTCAGTGCCTTCGAGGGGAGCTCGGCCCGTGCCAGGTGTGTGGCCCACCTGCTGGGCACCTGGGGCCGTGTCAGCGCCCTGAACTGCCGATCCGCCCCCGCGCCCTCTGCCACTTTCCCCCCGATGGTACCTCTGCCTCCCCACACAGGACCCGCAAGGTGGGGCTCCCCACGACGCGGCTCGGACCCGGGGTGCAGTGCTGTCCTGCTCCGGCTCCCTGGGGCTTGGAAACAGGCTGCCGTGCGGCGCTTTCCTCACCTGCCAAGTCCCGCCACGGCCCACCCCACCCGACGGAACAGCAGGTGGGCTGTGCGACCGCGGGTGCCCGCCCTGAGGACACTGGGTGCCCGCCCCGAGGACACTGGGGGTGCCCGCCCCGAGGACAGGGGGGCCCCCAGCCCCGGGGAGCAGACACAGGCCTCTCTCCACCCACGGAGGTGCCAGCCTTCCAGCCCCGCCCTGTCCCGGGCCCTGCTCCACTGCAGCTGCTCAGCTCCCTGTGGGCCTCGGGGAGTCAGGCCGAGCTGCCCTCACGCCGGCGGTGGAGGTGCCGGGGGGAGGGCGGGGGGGAGGGCGGGGGGGCAGCGGGGCGGGCCATCAGGGACGTCCTCCTGGAGGAGGTGGCATCTGCGCCCTAACCCAGAAATGGGAAGGGAGGGCTGAGCGCTGAGGGAGGGGAGGAGGGGAGCGAGCCGAGCGGAGAGCACAGCCTGGGGAGGTGGGAGGACGGGGGACGCGGAGGACGGGGGACGCGGAGGACGGGGGACGCGGAGGACGTGCTCACGCAGCCCGCGGCACCTGCACATCACCCCTTGTCGCAGCGGACGGAGGACGTCATCCCAGGGTCCCGGGGGACGCCAAGGCCCAGCGACGGGGAAGCTGGTCGGGGCCACACGCTGGGCCGTGGGGTGCGGGGCCCAGGAGCCCGGCCCTGCTCAGCCAGAGCCGAGGCCGTCCCGCCGTGTCGTGCAGCTCCGGGGCTGGGCAGCGGTGACTCCCCCGCCGCGGTGGCCCACATGTCCGAGGCCGAGCAGGAGGCGCCCGTCCCTCCCCCCGGGGCAGCCCGCCCAGCCCACAGGCTCTGCAAACACGGGGAGCCGCCGGCCCCAGCCCTCCCGCCGCCTGCACCCCTGCCCTCAGGGACGCTGCTCTGCCTGCCCGGGGCGGGGGCACGACGGCCAGCAGTGGGGAGTGGCAGCGTGTCCCCAGGCGGTGACCCGGACGGTGTCGCACGTGCAGCAGGGAGCAGCGTCTCCCCGACACTCAGGAGGGCAGGCCCTGTCCCCGGTTCTCGGGGCGCCCAGGGCTCCGCCGTGAGGACCCGCCCTCCACTCCAGTCACCACCCCTGAGGACCAAGACCCGCGTCGGGCTCCCTGCCCAGCGAGGAGCCTGCTTCTCGGCCTCCCTCCACCCGCCGCCCCCTGCTTGTGCTCTCGCTCTCGCTCTCGCTCTCTGTCAAATAAATAAAATCTTAAAATAAAGCGCTAGGACTTCTCTGGGCAACAGCGAAGAAGCTGTAGATGCTTCTTTCCCTCTTTGCTTTGGCTGCTGGGGAGCTCAGGGCCAAACCTCACCACGGCCCTCCGGCTTCACTGAACAAAAGTACAAGGTTCATGGAACACGGCATCGGCGTCGTAGAGCTGCTCGTGGGCAGGCCGCGGGGGCTTCTGGGGCCGGGACCGCGAACCGCAGGGCCACGCCGCCGGGAGGGCTGCCCGGACCCATCTCGCCGGAGCCCGGGTTCTGGGGTCGAGGCGCTTTCTCCCCTTGGCAGTCCCGCCACGAGCGGCCTCGAGGCTCCTGCGGCCTCACGTCCCCACCGTGTGATCTTTAAGGAAACCTCCTCGCGCGCCGTCTCCGCTCACTGTCCGCAACCGGCCGTGCTGAGCGTTGGCGCCGGGAAAGCCCTGGGGAGCGGGGAGAGGAAGATGCTCCTAAGACGAGGTGAATGATGGTCCGTTTCTGCACCGAGCGGAACCCGGCATGTTACTCGGCCCCCACGGGAGACGCACGGGCCCGCGGGTGAGCCTTGAAGCCCCTGCACGTGCCCGGGGAGACGAGCACAGGCGCCGGGCGCCGCTCACACGCAGGTGCACGGGCACCAGCTGCACGACGGCCCGGCGGGGCGAGGCCCACACCGTTGGCATCCAAAAGCGAACGTGTTCGAGAGCGGAGGGGGAGCCCACGGCGGCAGCTGCGGGATGCCGTGGGCCGCGCCTCGGGGGGCGGGTGTCGGCCTGGGTGTCTTTTTTTTTTTTTTTAAGATTTTTAATTTATTTATTTATGAGAGACACAGAGAGAGGCAGAGACCCAGGCAGAGGGAGAAGCAGGCTCCCTGCGAGGGAGCCCAATGCTGGACTCGATCCTGGGACCCCGGGGTCACGCCCTGAGCCCGAGGCGGACGCCCCACCGCTGAGCCCCCGGCGCCCCTGGGTGAAGGTCATTCATTGGGGTGTATGTCCCATCGCAGCTGCTACACAAATTAACAAAACACAACAAATGAAACGAAATGCAATAGCTGTGAACAGATCCCCGGAGCCTGCGAGGGACAAGGGTGGGGGGCAGGGGGCGCAGGGGCTGACATCAGGGCGCCGAGCTCTGCGGACCACCGCCTCTCGCCGTTGCCCACACGAACCTCCTGCCTTGACGTCGCTCGTAAAGGCCGAGGAGCAGCGAAGTGAAAACGAGGAGAGGGTGAGACCCCCGGGTCCCCGCAGCTGGGAGGCCGGGGCAGCAGCACCCCCACCCCCCACCCCCGTCCCCGGGCCCATTGCTTTTCTTTTGTTAAGAAATATCACCTTATTTTAGAGACAAGGAGCCAGAGCACGAGCAGGAAGGGCCGAGGGGCAGAGGCCCGGAGCGGACACCACGCTGCACGTGGGCCCCGACGCGGGGCTCGAACCCAGGACCCCGGGGTCATGACCTGAGCCGAACCCGGGAGCCGGGCGCTTACAGGACGGGGCCACTCAGGCGCCCCAGGGCCCACTCCTCGCCCCACTGCATTGGGCTGGATCCTGGGGTCGCCGGGGCGGGGGCTCCCCCTGCGCGCAGGGACCACAGTGTCAGTCCAGCCACAGCTCCACGCGGCAGCAGCGTCCGAAGCGCCTGGCAGGGAACGGCCGAGGGGACACCCCCAGAGGTCGAGGTCACGGGGTGGAGGCAGCTGGCTGCCACTAGCTAGGGTGGCCTCTGGCTCTTCAGGACTGTACCCCCTCCCTGTCACCCCCGAGGGCCTCGCCAGGCCACCCCCTGGGCACTGGACTGCGGCGGAGGCTCGGGGCCAGGCCGACGCTGCCATCCCACTAATAGTTCCAGGGCCCTGAGCAGCGACGTCCTCCCCGTGCCTCAGTTTCCTTATCTGTCAAATGCCGACGGTGGCCACAGTCTCCATTTCGGTTAGTTCTCCGGATGGGGTGACCATCCCACGGCCCACTGGACAAGGATAAAAGGACTTAGGGCAGCAGACCCCCAACCCCAGGCTGACCGCCGCAGGAGCCCGTAATGAAATACAGATTCCCGGGTCTCCTCTTAGAGAGACCTGCTGGCTCGGCTGCGGGGCGGGGCCCAGGCACCTGGGCCAGAGACCCCCTGGCCCCCCGGCGGGCGGCCGGGCACGGGGACCCTGTGCCCCACACACCGCGGGGCAAGCGCAGGGCCCGAGGAGCCGGGGCGGTGCAGGCCGACGCTGGGGAGCGGCACCCAACTGGGCCGGGTGCTTCTCGACTCGGGGCCTCAGTGTCCTCTCCTGGGAGATGGGGACGCCGCCAACCGTCCGGGTCTGGTAGACGGAGGCTGTGGGGTACCGAGCCATAGCGAGTCCTCAATATACAGTGGCCGTCGTCGCCTTTACGCCAGTTTGTACTTTGTATCGTTTTTACAGGTTTTCAGCAAGTTCTCCAGGTGACTTACAACCCAAAAGCCACCATTTTAAAGATCTTTGCCTAAAACTTTTTTCTATTTTTTTTTCTTTTTTTATTTCACAAGTAATGTATGTTCATCGTAAAGATCCAGACGATAGGGGCCCCTGGGGGGCTCCGGGGTTGAGCATCTGCCTTGGGCCCAGGGCGTGACCCCGGGGTCCTGGGATCGAGTCCCACGTCGGGCTCCCTGCAGGGAGCCTGCTTCTCCCTCTGCCCATGCCTCTGCCTCTCTCTGTGTGTCTCTCATGGATAAATAAATACAATCTTTAAAATAAAAAAAAAAAAAAGATTCAAACAATCGAGAAGGACTGAGTGCTGCCACTTACAGTTTGGGGCGTAGCTTTCCAGACACCGTTTCCCTATAAACAGGAATAAACCCACAGCTGCCGTGTCACGCACACGCACACGCACACGCACACGCACACCCAGGAGTATCATACTCTAAGTTGTGCTGAAATTTGCTTTTCTGCACTCAACAATCTGCCCTGGACACCCCTCCATGCCACTCGGTTGATCCGTTGGCCTAAAGGCCAAAAAGCGTTTTAATACGTGCCCGTGCCTTGATTTACCTAACGAGGCACCTGATGGACGTTTCCGTCGTTTTCTTTCTGGTTTTCTGTTCTTATAAACAGGCCCAGCGGCTCGTCTTCGGACGTTCATCCCTGAACCTTCGGTCGCCGCCTTCCTGGGCCCCGGGGACCTGTACCCGATACTCAGGACACGTTGCTCTCATTCAAACCTCCGCGGTCTCTGCCCGACTCGACGGGGGCAGGGGCTGAGGCTGGGGGTGTCAGGCCCTGTGCCCTCCGGTTCCGGAGCTGGCGAGTGGCAGGGCCAGGCCATCGCCCGTGGGACACTGACGCGTCGCCGGCCCCGTGCCCGCCCCGGCCTCTAGCAGGGGCCCATGGGACACTAGCACCCCTGGTGCAGGGAGGAGCTGGACGCGCCTTTGCACACCTCTGCGCCCACCCTCCGGCTCCCGTCCTGCGGCGACAACACGCCTGGGGGAGTCGGACCGGAGAGGGAGCCAGCGGTGGAGCCCCCCCAGGCCTGGCCACACCAGCGAGCCCCCCGGTCGCCGGCCGGCCGCTCCGAGGGGGACGAGCCCAGCCAAGACCAGCCGCTCCAGCCCGGGCGGCACAACGGCACAGCCCACGCCGGGGGGCCTGGAAAGGAACCGACACCTCTTCCCTGAAGCCACCGAGTTTGGGTGAGAGCTGCCAGGATCTGGGACGGCGAGTGACCCACACGAGCCCCCCTCCGGCTCACGTCCCCTCGCACCTCAGGGAGCCGGGGGCCTCCTTCGGGGTCAAAGCCTGTAGGGAGCAGCCGTGCCGACAGGTGGAGGGTGCAGCCCCCCGACAAGCCCCCGCCAGCGAGCAGCTGAGAGTGGGTGGAAAGCACTCGGGGGGCTGCTGTCCAAGGCCAGACCTGGGGCTGGGGGGCGGGGGGGGGCTGTAACGACCACGATCACGCAGCACGTTAGGGACGAAGGGGAGCCTGGGGCTCCTGACCCTAAGCCGAGACTTCCCGGGGCCACTCGGAACTGAGAGCATCCTTCAGGGCCAATAAAAGTTATTTTAGTGGCCGAGGTGCCACCCCTGACGACACCAGGAAGCAACCCCAGGGACAGCCTGTTCCCAATTTAGTGAGTCAAGTAAAAGAGCTGCAGTTTCCATCTGAGGGCATTAACTGCAGATTTATATTGGAGGCCCCGTGTGCAGTTCTTTATGCATCTTTAAATACCAAAACATAATTACCAATGTCAATACATAATGTTTATTTCTTTCAGAACCGACATTTTAATTTTCCTGAGCAGGCGGGAGAAATGATATGCATAAAAATAATGACAAATATTAAAAGTCTCCCAAATAAGGGACCGGGATCACCCGCTTAATCCTAAATTTAAATGCATTCACGATCACAGCCATATTAAAGGTCTGATAAGCCAAATTAGGTTCCATGTAAGCATAATTAATCTTCCTTTTCAATGAAGATATTACAAGGGCGTTAATTTGAATCCCAAAGGCCTTTGGGAAATTGAATTATATAGATAAAGCAAATATTTGACCTTTTACAGATAATTACTATTTAAAAAAAAAAAGTTCACAATGCAAATGAACAGCAAGTAAACCGTGGGTGTTCCTGGGCCGAAACGCGGCTCTTTATAAATATTCAGCAGCAGAGGAGGCAGGGAGCGTGCTCGCCGCGGCCTCCCGGTTTTTAACTTCAGATGGGGAAGCCTCAGAGCGGCCAGGGGTCCCGCCGTCCAGGAACAGATAATGGAATGGGGTTGGCCAGGGCGGATTGTGCCAAATTCGCAAATTCTCTGTGACGGTGCACAGGTCGCAGCCGTGGAGCCGCAGCCCTGACGCCAGGGCCAGCGCCGGGGGAGGCCACTGTCCAGGCCAACGCCGGGCGGCAGGGACGCTGCTCCGGGTGCGGGTCCCCCCCAGGGTGGGAACGAGGGGCCGGCCCTCCCTGAAGCCAGCTGGAGGCGGGAGAGAGGACCCGGTGACGCCGAGCCCCGGAGCCTCCGGCTCAGCAAGGGGAACGAGTAGGGCGGCGGCGGCGGTCAGGGCCCCTCGGAATCTGGAGGGAGACTGGGGGTGCTCCTGGCCAGGCCCTCGGACGTGCACGGGTCGCCCTTTGCACCCCGGTCCGCATCCCCGCCCCCGGGTCTCCCGGGCTCCCCCGGCGCCCCTCGGTAGCCTGCGGTTCCAGCGAGGACGAAGTCCGGAGGGGCCTAGGGCGCCCGGACAGCTCCGTCCCTCCCCACACCTCTAAGGGCAGCCCCTCCCCCTCCCCGGGATGGACTCGCCTCCAGCCCCAAGTCAACGCCGGGGCTCGGGACCTCACACCTCCGCCCCTGCAGGCGCCGGCCCCTCTGGAACAAGGCGGGAGGCGCGGAGCTCTGCTGCTCTACGGCCCTCCCGTGGGCGCTTCATTTAATCCCCACCTTGGAGACGACGGAAGCTCTAAGCGCCCCGAGATTAAGGAGGTCCCCGAAGTGCGGGACCAGGGCCCTGGCTCCAGCCCCATGCCGTCGCCCCCGGCCAGGCCTCCCCCAGCACACAGGGGGGCTGCTCCTCACCCAAAGCAACGGCCTGGGTCCCCTCCACCCACCAGCAGCAGCAGGTCCCCGGCGCCCCGGGCCGTGAGCACGCGACGCGCAGCCGCCGGCCCAGGACCTCCCGGGCCTCCTGCAGGGGGATGCTCTGCAATAGCGTCTACTCGGTCTCCTCGGAAGGCCGAGCGCGGCCCCAGCCACAGGGGACGGAAACGTCCAGAAGCTCAGATCTGAGCTCAGAGCCAACTAAGGGGCTTCCGTGCAGGAGGCAGCTTGTGCAGGAAAGGGGAGGAGAATTCCGCGCCTTTGCCTGGCGGAGGGGCGCCGTGGCTGGGCTTTCCGGGGGGCACCTGGAGCCGGTTCTGAAGGGCGAGCACGAGGCCGCAGCTGAAACAGGACAACCCGGGAGCAGTGAGGGGCCCCGTCGCCCCTCAACCTTGCGGCCCCAGACTCGCCCGAGCGCCGCGTGCTGCCCCCGGGGGCTCCCCCCACCCCGGGCCCCCAGGCCTGGCAGGGTACGGAGCAGGGCGGCTCCCGCTGGGCGGGGGGGGGGGGCGCCCCCTCCCACACTAGTGGCCGTCGCGTCCCAAGCTCGCCCGAGCGCCGCTCCGAGGCCTGCCCGGGCTCCGCGGGGAGCAGCCCGGACCCCGAAGCTCCTCCAGACCCCGTCTTCCCACGGCCCAGCCGAGCCGCCCAGAGGCCTCAGCATCCCGGGAAGTGCCGGGGGGACACAGTGAAATGGCCAGAAACAGAGTCATCCCCGTCGCCGTCACACTGGAGGCTTCTCTCGCTCTGATTAGAGCAGAATGAATCTGGGCAGCGGAAATTGAATTTGTAGGGTAGCCTGATCGCACAATCCCCAAACACGGAACGTCCGGGGCCAATTAGCCTGTCCTGGTCCGGGGGGAGGCGGCCGTCCTTCCTGACAGGAGGGGAGCACGCAGAGCCTGGCGCCCCGGGGACTGATCGCTGGGTCCCAGGAAGAGTCAGGCCTCGGGGGCGCAGGGCTCGAGGCTCCCCTCGCGGGCAGGGACGGCCTGGCGGGAGGCCTGCAGTGGGCCGCCTGCCCTTCCACGATGTGGGGCGGGGCCTGGGCCTTCCTGGGATATGAGATGCTTGTGGGCCTTCCTGGGACACGAGACCGCCAGCGGGGGGCCCGGCCAGCCACAGAACCCCCGATCCCTCCGATTGGGCTCCGAGCTCCCCCGTCGCCCCTGTCCACTTCCCCGGGTGGTTCCCCTGCAACCTCTTCTTGCACTGAACACACTTTGCTGGTGGTTCAGTCTGCCCCCTCGGCTTCCGTTCCCGTCTCCACCCCCGACCGTCCTCGAGCACCGGCCACGGGGCCCCAGACGCCCTCCGGGTCTCTCCACCCTGGGGGCCAAGACGCTGGCTCGACGCGGCCCGAACGGGGTGGGCAAGGCCGCTGCCCCAGAGCCCAGCGCCCGTCGGAGTGAGCGCGAGCCCCCACTGCCCGGCCCCGGCCCCGTCCTTGGCCCCTTCCTTACGCGGCTTTCCGTGGGGCCCCTGCAGTCCTGAGGACGGGCTGTGTGGGCCCCGTCTCACCCCCCATCCTACCCCGTCTCACTGTCATCTTACCCCATCTTACACCCCATCTTACCCCCATCTCACCCCATCTTACCCCCATCTCACCCCCCGTCCTACCCTGTCTCACTGTCATCTTACCCCATCTTACACCCCATCTTACCCCATCTTACCCCCATCTCACCCCGTCTTACCCCCGTCTCACCCCCCATCCTACTGTCTCACCCTGTCTTACCCCCATCTCACCCCCCATCTCACCCCGTCTTACCCCATCTCACCTCCCCCCATCCCCTTCCTGCCTGTCGTCCGCCTGTCGTCCTGCGAGAGGCCGTGGAGACTGGAAGGGAGCCGGGCCCGACGGCGGCGACGAAGGGCGTCTGAGGCCAAGCCCGAGCTGCTCCTGGCTGGGCGGCCCGCGTGTTGCTTCTCCCTCCTGGTCCTCGCGCGTCACCTGCTTTGCTCCCTTCCCGGGCTCTCCGCACGTTACCCCCAAGTTATCAAAACGGGGGGCTCCCACGGGCTCGGGCAGGAAGGGGCCCCGGCCCTGCTCGCTCGCCTCGAACGTCGGCCCTGGGCCCACTGCCTCGCTCTTCCACTCCCACCGTCGCGCCTACGGCCGCCCCGTGTCGTCTGCCTTTAGCCTGGTTTCTCCTGCCTCCTCAGGAGGCTTCCAAGTCTGTCGTCCACGTCGCTGACGTGATTCTCCGTGAAGCCGCCTGCGCCGTCCAGGCCTCCAGGACGCGGTAACGGCTCTACGGCCTCGAGGCCCCCAGCCGGTCGTCCTCGTCGCCTCCGTCCCTCCTAATATTTCACGGGGGCATCTGCAGCCGAGCCTCGTCCCCCTACCTCGCGCCGCTCGGATTTCAGGGAAAGCCGCGGTCCCCTGCACTCACTCGAGGGCCCACATGGGGCCTCAAATTCCCTTCTGGGCCCAGGGAAGACCCTCTCGGGGGTCTAATCATCCTCCCAGTCTTGCACAACATTTTCATTTAGTTACTCAGCGAGATTGTTTCCAAGTCCCAACCGTTTCTTGGAGAAGACCGTGAAACCGCTCGGCTTTAGGCCCCACTTACTAAGCGTCATTATGTCTCCGGCCGCGCGGAGGAGGCCTCAGAGGCTGCCACGGGCTCCTCGCCGCCCACGGAGCAGAGACTGGGACCTGGTTCCCCCGGGGGCAGCCGGGTCCTGCCGTGCGGAGGGAGGGGAAGCCGGAGCAGCTGGCTCCCAAGTTGGGTTGAGACGCGGTCACGGCCGGGGCTGCCCAAACCAGGTCCCCCCACGTACGGGGCCACGGCACGGAGACTCGGGCAGCGGCCGGGCCTTGAGCAAAGCACGAGGAAGGAGAAGTTCTGCCGTCAGCAGGGGAAGCAGCTCTTCTCCTTAACCCCTGTGCTGAGGCGTCGTCGATACACCACGACGTGCACATTCTTAGTGCAAACACTGACGAGTGTGGACGTATGTGCACACCCAGGAAACCGTCCTCACAACCGAGGCAAGAAACAGACCCATCACCTCCCAAAGTTTCCTTACATCCGTTTTTTGTTTTTAAGATTTTATTTATTTATTTGACAGATTCAGAGACAGCAAGAGAGAGGAGTGAGGAGGGAGGAGGAGACGAGCAGCAGGCTCCCCGCGGACCAGGAGCCCGATGCGGGACTGGATCCCGGGACCCGGGCTCGCGCCCTGAGCTGAAGGCGGACGCCCCCCCGCTGAGCCCCCCGGGGGCCTCCAGAGAAGCATTTCTCGATCTCAGGGCAGTGGGAGGTCGTGCAGTCCCACGGGCAGGGGCAGGGGCCCCACGGGAGGACGCTGTGGTTCTCGGGGAGGAGCTGCAGCTGTGCCCGCCGTCGAGGAACGGATAAGATTCAGGAGAAGTGGGTTAGACTCCACGCGGACCAAGAAACCACACGCGTGCACCTCGGATCATTCTGGAGGCGCAGCAGGCCCCGCAGTGCCAGGCGCTGGGTGCACCGGGGTGGAGGCCGCGGGGGCAGCCGGGACCAGCTTCACCCCAAGTGGAGCCTGCCGCGAGGTCGGTCCCCGGGCCACCACGGCCCCGCCACGGCCCCGCCACAGCAGAGCCCGGACTCGCCCAGGCCCGGGCAGCCGCCGCACACCACGCCGAGGACTGACTTGAAGGGGGGCGGGCGCCGATTTGAGAAAGGGGAGGGCGCGAGGCCAGAGCGGGGCCGGCAGCGAAGCCCCGACGGCCGAGGAGTCCAGGCCCCGGGCTCCGGGGCTCACAGCCCCGCGCGCTGCGGTCACGTCGGCTTGAAATGTCCGGAGCAAGAAGGGAGACGGAGAAACGCACCAGTGAATGGACGGGAGGTGGGCGGCCGGGTCAGCGGGGGCCGAGGGGCGCCGGGCCCCAGGGGGCGAGGGCCAGGCCGGCGCCGGAGCGGGACGGTCCCCAGGCTGCGGTCAGGGGCTGCGATGGGGATGGCCTCGAGGACCAGAGAGGGCCCCTCGGCAGCGCCGGCCAGGGTGGCAGGAGGGGGCTTGCTTGCACCCACAGTGTCACCCCCGCCGCCGGCTCCCGAGCCTGGCCTCTTCCGCCCTCGGGAGCTGTGTCTGGGCTCCCCACCGCCCTCATCGCAGCAGCCGCCGGCCCTGCCCCGTAGTCAAGCTCACCCCCCTCGTGTAAGGACACCTGGGGACCCCTCCAGGGCCGGCCTGCACAGGCCCCGCCTCAAGGTCCTTATTCACACCTGCCAAGCCCCTGTCACCACGTGGGGTAACACGCACGGGGCCCAGGCACGGGGCCGTCACTCCGCCTGCCAGCACCGTGGTTTCCATCCCAGGTTCTCGCCGAGCCACCGCGGTCTGCGGACGCACAACAGTTACCCCTCTGCTCCGGAATTTAAGGACGTGGATGTGGAGACGCTTCTATAGCAAAATAATAATTTTTTTTTTAATTAGAAACAACGGAAAGACAAAAAGCAATTCACAGAAGTGCAGAGGACTTGAGCAGATCCCACTCCGAAGAAGGTGCACAACGGCCACCGGGCACAGGAACGGGTGCTCAGGCATCATCAGTCACCAGGGAAGTGCAAACAAGCCAGCGACCCCTTCACACCCCACAGGGTGGCTGTCACCCCAAACCAGCAAACAGGGGCGCCTGGGTGGCTCAGGGGGTCAGGCACCTGCCGCGGGCTCAGGTCGTGGTCTCAGGGTCCTGGGGTCGGCCCCGTCGGGCTCCCTGCTCAGCGGGGAGGGGGGCCCGCCTCCCCCTCTCCCCCCCCCATGCTAGCTCTCTTCCTCTCTCTCATAAATCAAATTAAAAAAAAAAACAACAGGGATCCCTGGGTGGCGCAGCGGTTTGGCGCCTGCCTTTGGCCCAGGGCGCGATCCTGGAGACCCGGGATCGAATCCCACGTCGGGCTCCCGGTGCATGGAGCCTGCTTCTCCCTCTGCCTGTGTCTCTGCCTCTCTCTCTATCTCTCTGTGACTATCATAAATAAATAAAAATTAAAAAAAAAATTTAAAAAAAAAAAAAAAAAAAAAAAAAAAAAAAAACAACAACCGGAGAATGGCAAGTCCTGGCAGGGACGGGGGGGGGCCCTTGTACCTCACTGGTGGGAGCGTCCACTGGTGTCCCCTGCAGGAGACATGGCGGGTCCTCCCCGAGCTGGGCCTGCAGTGACCGTGGGCCCCGCAGGTCCACTCCAGGCTGCGAGCCCCGGGGAGCGAAGGCGAGGACTCGCCGATACGTGTTCACAGACGTTCACAGCAGCACCGCACCAGCCGCACGGGGAAACCCCGCAGGCGGCCGTCGCCGGACTCGAGTGGCCGCGTGCCGTTGGGTCCCATTTCTCCGAGCGTCTGCCGTGGACACGTCCGCGGAGGCCGAGGCATGAGCAGTTGCCAGGGGCTGGGGGCGGGGGGGACGAGGACTGACCGCGGCCGGGGACAGGGTTGCTTTCCCTTTGGGATGATGGTTCTGGAACTGGAGCGCGCTCAGGGACGCAGGGCCCCGTGAAGTACTTAATGCACCGCCCGAAAAGTGAATTTTATGCTTAAGAAACTTAGGGGAGAGAAAAAGGGGTGGACACAGGAAACGGCAGCCGCTCGGACAAGCGAGGACGGGGACCGCGAGCCCACGCACGAGGAGCCGCGGGCCCTGGGGTCACGACAATCCCTGAGCGGAGGCCTCCCAGAGCGAGGGCCGCCGGCTGCCCCTGCAGACCGTCCCCACCGCGGTGGCTCTGCCGCGACGAGGGCCTCGAGCTCACGTGCGTAAACCGCCTCTCCTCGGGCTTGCGGCTCAGAGCCCGCCCGTAGACATCAGGACGGAGCCCGGGGGAAGGCGGAGAACGCAAATGTCACGAACCGACGATGGAAGAACCAGTATTCAACAGGGACGGGGCGGGCAGGAGGCCCCGCTGCCCCAAGGGGTGTGGGTACACTGGTTTCTTCACTGTCAGAGGGATCCCTGCTCACCACCCGGGGGGAATCGAGGAAGGGAGACTAAGCACGGTCCCAAGTCACAAGGGCAACCCGAAGGAGACTCGGACGAGCGCCGGACCTGGACTCAGGACGGGAAGGGGAAGCGGGACACGGTCAAGGATGCTCTGTGCTCGGCGTCTTCGGCTTCTTCGGCTTCTCATCTTTCTTTCTTTCTTTTTAACACTTTATTTATTGGTTCATGAGAGACACCGAGAGAGGCAGAGACCCAGGCAGAGGGAGGAGCAGGCTCCCTGCAGGGAGCCCCACGCATGATTTGATCCCAGGACCCGGCATCGTGCCCTGAGCCGAAGGCAGACGCCCCCCCCTGAGCCCGCGGCGCCCGGTCTCAGCCCCTAGCAGAGGGGAAACCTACTGGCCCACGAGGCAAGTGGGCAGATGAGTCACATCTAAGACTTCGGCTGCCGGTGACGGCGGGTCTTTCCTTGGCCTCGGGTCCCTTCTTTCCCGGGGACGACCCAGCCGTGTGGCCCGGGAAGGCCCTGACCCCCAGCCCCGCGGGCAGCGTGCGAGGGTCAGCTGGTGGCCCGGCTGCAGGCACACGGTTCCGGGCCCCTCCGCGCCCCTCCTGTGGGCCACGCGCCCGTGTAGGAGCGAATCAGAGCCCACGTCGGGGAGCCCCCAGGCGCCCGCAGCTTCCGTCACCCTTCGACTCCTGTTCCCTTACCCACCGCGTGCTCCTTTCACTTCAAATATAAACGAAGCTCCGTGGGCTCGCCCCTTGGCTCCCGTGCGCCGGTGAGGGTGCCAGGGAAGCGGCGCCCCCAGCACGGCACAGTAACGCGGGCGGCAGGAACTTGGCATCGGGACGGCCACGTCGGACCCCGGGTCGCGCCCTCTGGGACCCGGCACCTCGGCAGGATTCCCCAGCACTTGCGCCTCCGCGTCCTCGTTGCTGAAACGCGGGTGCTGCTGTCATGTCTGTCCCACGGGGCCCCGGGGACGGTACCGTAGCGAGTCCACAGGCACTTGGCCGCGACGTGGCTTCCCTTTCACGCCCCTTCGGCTGGTCACTGGGCTGCTCAGTTGGGCGGCTTCTGTCGTCCGCTGTCCCACCACCACCACCCGGGTGTGCCGTGGTTCCCAGGGCTGACCCGTCCGCTGCGGCCCCTCCCGAGGACTCCCAGGCGGGACCACCCGAGGGTCACCAGTCACTCAACAGCTGGTCATCAACCGCCTGCACCTCTTCCCGGGGCACCGCCCCCTCCGGCCGCGTCTATCGGTGCTCCTGCAAGTGCCGCCCCGCGAAGGGGCAAAGGGCCGTGCTGGGAGCCCAGGCCGCCTCGGGCGATCTGTGCCCCGGAGCCCGGAAGAGAGGCCCCGGGGCTGGTGCCGGCTCGGAGCCGAGACCGCGACTTGGTGACGGGTGTGGGCCTCCTTCCGTAAACTTCTACGTTTCTTCTTATTCTAAATGTATTGGGGGCCCCTGGGGGGCTCCGTGGTGGGGCATCTGCCCTCAGCCCAGGCCGTGACCCCGAGTCCCAGGATCGAGTCCCGCGTTGGGCTCCTTGCGGGGAGCCTGCTTCTCCCTCGGCCCGGGTCTCTGCCTCTCTCTGGGTCTCACGAATAAATAACATGTTTTAAAAAAATAAACATGATATTGTATCTTGTAATTTCTTCTTGTCCGTAATGTAAGTAATATTGTTGATTATAGGAAACAGAAAAAGAAGGGACCAGAAGTCACCCACAATCCCACAATCCAGACTTAAACCCTGCTTACCCCGTTGAAGTCCCGTAGGTTTCCTTCCACTGTTTACTGACACCCCTGAAGCCACATCCCATATCATGCCCCGGCTTTCCCACCCACCTTATATCCTGAGCCGATTCCCACCTCATTAAAAATTCTTTAAAAAAAAATTTTTTTACCACGATACTCCAGGGCATCAAAATCTATTTAACCCAGCTCCCTTTATTAAATATTTCAGATTTTAGTTTTTCACTACTGATCACTTGCCCTAATTCTTTTTTTTTTTTTTACACGTATTCACTAAGAGGCTTCAGCCACGAGCGTGCTGCAGCTCGAGGGCTCCGGAAACAGCGCCGCACAGGGGCAGCCACCGCGTCCAAGGCCGCGTGTCCTCCCTGGGTCCTGACCCTCCAGGCCCACGCCAGCTCCCCCACTGCCTCCCCCAGTTTGCACGTGTGGAGCAGAGGCTGGCCTCCGCCCGGCCTTCGGGGAGGCTCTGGGCTCCCCTCTCCCTCACCCCCAGCCCAGAAGGGAAACACGCAGTTGTACGAACCCCACCCCCCAAAGAAACAGCGGCCGATGCCCCAGCGCCGAGCATCAGGTGCCTACGGTCTGCGGGAGTGTCACTGAGACCCTGCGTCTGTCCTCCCCGCCCACGGAGGGGGCTCAGGAGGCAGAGACACGGGGGACGCAGCCAGAAGGATCTGCACCCAGGCCCCCCCCCGCCACCCAGGCCCCCCCACGCCTCCCCCCAGCAGCCGGGGCATGGAGCCCAGGTGGAGAAGGGACGGCATCGCTCGCCTTCTGGAGCTTTCTGTCCACCTGGCATCCGCGCAGGGGGCCCTGCCCTGCAGCCCGTCCTCCGGGCCTGGTGGGACGAGCACCTGCGGGCCCCGCAGCTGCTGCGGGCAGGGTGTCCCCGCGGGGACGAGGCAGGAGCGGGACACGTGCTGGTGTCGAGGCCGCCCGCGTCTGAGCCCCACACACAGGCCTCCACATGCGGCCTGCGGCAGGAGGGCAGCCTCCTGGGGCCACACGGACACGGACACGGACACGCAAGGCCCCACCCGCCCCCGGGGCCCTGGCTCCCCCTGGACGCGGCCTCCGGCAGCGAGCAGCGAGGCTTCCTGTCTGGGCCCTGCCTCCAGGCTGGTCGGGGAGGCAGCAGGGCCTGGGCCCTGGGACGTGGGCGGGGTGCAGGGGGCAGGACCCACTCCTCCCACGGCAACCCTGCGTTAAACACGCTTTCAACCTGGGATTCACGTAGAAAAGACGTCAGGCGCCACCTGGACGCGAGGTGGCCCCACAGGGTGCTCGGGAGCCAAGAAGGAAGGATCAAGGCTCCGCACGGGGCCATCGGCCCACCGCCCCGCCCACGCCCCCCGCATCCTGCACCCCTGCTGCCCGGGCCCACTGGAACTGCACGTGGATGCGGGCACACGCATACATGCACACACACACACGCACACATGCACACACGTGCACACACACACGCACACATGCACACACGTGCACACACACACGCACACATGCACACGCACACATGCACACACTCCATGCTTTCCCTGCCTGGGGACCAGCACGTTAGCAGCTGCAGGGACCGCGGCCCAAGTGTGCAGCTGGCCGGTCAAGGACCCTGCAGGAGCTCCCCTCCCGCCCCGCACCCCCCCGCACCCGCGCTGTCCCGGGAGTCCGGGGCCTGCAGGGGAGCCGCCTGCACCTCGGGCCGTTAGCGGAGGAACTCATCACCGTCCGTCAAAACTCGACTTCTTTCCTCCGAGATGCATCTTCTTTTTATTCTTAATTTTTAAAATTACGACGTCCGTGCGAAGTCTCCTTTACTTTTAGGGTTATTCCTCCGATAAGCAATTGCATTTCATGCCCGGCGCCTGCTTGCCACCCCCATGCACCTTCCGGCTGCGCGAGGACCCGAGGGCACAGGCCTCGGGGTCAGCTGGAGACGTGGGGACCGAGGGCAGCCGAGTGGACCCCCGAGGCCTGGGGTGCTGGGCCCTGCCTGCTCCGGGGAGGGGCCGCAGCGAGGCCCCCACCCGCCTCCTCCAGGAGGCCCTCGCCCGAGACCGTGGGACCCGTCCAGGGGCACGCCGCGGCTCCCCGTGCGTGGTCCGTCCTGAGCCGGGCCTCGCTGGGCCAGGCGGCCGGGGGGGGGGGGGGGGGGGCGCACTTCTGTCCTGCAAACACTGGCCGGGGGGCTGTCGCAGGCCCAGGCCCAGAAGGGACAGGAGGGGCAGGGAGCCAGCGCAGTGGGCGGAGCCCGGAGGGAAAGCCCAGGGCCCTGGAGGGGAGGGGGAGGAGGAAGGGCAGAGGGTTGGACAGGGGAGTGGGGAGAGAGGGCAGGGGAGCAGATGGGGTGAGGGGGGTGTGAGAACAGGGGAGGGGGCAGAAGACAGGGCCACAGGGCGGGGCCGGCCGTTCTCCCACCAGGCACAGCCCATGACCCAGGCACCAGGCAGAGAGGGGGGGGTGCACGTGCCCATGGGGGAGGGGACCAGGCCTGTCACCCCAGGACGGGTCTGACCCGGGTCACAAGGCCACAGGTGGAAGGTGGGCGGAGCACGAGAGATGGCAGCAGGGCTGGGCAAGGAGCGCCCGCAGAGGGGCCGGGGTCCCAGGGGTCGGGGCCACTCCCTGTGCCGAGGGGCTGGTATCCCGGGGGGGTCAGGGCCGCTCCCTGGGCAGAGGAGCTGGGGTCCCAGGGGTCAGGGCTGCTCCCTGTGCTGAGGGGCTGGGGTCCCGGGGGTCAGGGCTGCTCCCTGTGCTGAGGGGCTGGGGTCCCGGGGTCAGGGCCACTCGCTGTGCCGAGGGGCTGGGATCCCGGGGGAGGGGGTGGTCAGGGCTGCTCCCTGGGCAGAGGAGCTGGGGTCCCGGGGGTCAGGGCTACTCCCTGTGCTGAGGGGCTGGGGTCCCAGGGTCAGGTCCACTCCCTGTGCCGAGGGCTGAGCCCCACTGCGCTCACTGCTCGGGGACAGCGAGCAGCTCAGGACAAGGACGGGCCAGTCACACACAGAGGCTGCTGTGGCCAACACAGGGCAGTGTAGGGACAGTGGGCTGGAGAGGCCGCCACCCCCAGGGGACACTGCGACAAGTCCCCACGCCGGGCCTCACGTGGACCCTTCGCCCTGGGAGGCCCTGTCGGGGCCTGCCCGGAGGTGACGCGCCGCCCGGCCACCCCGCTCCTCGTCGGCCGCGTGACTGGCCGACACCCGGCCACCCCCGCGGCTCAGGCCTGGGGCTCCAGGCGCTGCTGGGAATAAGCGCACGACGGGGTCGCCGGGCCCCGTGAGGACCTTGAGGCTGCAGAGCGGCTGAGCGCCGCGGGTGGGGCGGCCCGAGGCCCAGCGCGGAGCCCTACGGCACCGAACGCCGACGAGCCCCAAGGCCGGCCGTGGGATAGACGCCGCGAGGGGAGGCAGAGGTCCTGCAGCAGCGCCCGGACCTGGAACCCACCCGGGGAACAAGCCACAGCGTCCGCTCGGCGGGAACCACAAGCTTTATTGGCGGGAGGTCTCAGGAGCCCGGTCGGCTGGGGCTGGACGTTCCAGGGTGGGCGCCCCCCGGCCTCAGCTGCGAAAAGGAGGAGAAAAGGAGAGTTTTAGGTCGGGGGGGGGGGGGGGGGGGGGGGCTTCTGAGGCCGAGTGAACGCGCTTTCAGGGACACGCTGTTGGAGCAGGCAGCGCTCTCGGGACCAGCGGCAGTGACGCCTGCCACGCTCCCTCCTCTGGGGCGTTGGGCGCCTGCCATGTGCCGTCCTCCCCGGGGATCAGCAGCGCGACTGCGACCGCCACCGCAGGCCTGAGCCGCGCCACCACATGAAACTGTGCTGCCGGCGGAAAACAGCTGCAGGTGCAGGACTCGCACCTGGTCCCCTTCGGCCCCCGGTTCCTGACGAGGTCATCTGCTGGCCGGCGCCCCCACCCCAGGCCCCCCTCCCTAAGGGACCCCGGGGGGCATTACCTCCAGGTTCCCTCTGGCCTTCCGAAGGACTTTGTGGGTTACGACCACTGAGGAGAGAGAGAGAGAGAGAGAGGGACGGTCAGACGGGTGCCCTGGGCGTCAGGCCCCCTGCGGACAAGCCTGGGGCGCCCAGACCGGAGGCGGGTGTGGGAGGCTCCACCCCATCACGTGCGCCAAGACCACGTCACCCACCGGGCCAGAGTCGCCTCCACGCATTCGTGCGAGGCCACGACGTCGCGGGTACCAGCCCACTGCGGGCTCGGCAAGGCCTGTGGGTGCTCGGGCACCCGGGTCACCCCTACGGGCTTGGGCGACGGTGCAGCGCAGGGCCCGTGGCTGACTCCGAGAAAACCCGTGCGCTAAGGGCCACGGCGAGGGCCGCAGGCGGAGCCGCAGAGGCAGGTCCCAGCGCAGAGCGGAGGTGAATCTGCGCCAGGCCATGACCTTTGGGCCCTTTCTCCTTGGGCCCTGCAGCTGCTAGAACCCGACACGCTCCCGGGATGCACTGCGGAGGGGCTGCAGGCCGTGGGCGCCAGGCCCCAGCTCAGGGGGCCACCTCCACCCTGGACCCTCTTCTCGCCCAACACAGCCGCCCCTGGGCACTGGGAAGCTGCCCCTGCCGGGAACCCGGAATCCTGCCATCCGGGTCCCCAACACACCTCAGACCACGCAGCCTGGGGAAATGCTGGATTCCGGCCCGAGGGAACACATCTCCCGAGCGACGGTGTTGGCGAATCCGCGACACTGGGGCCGTGGGCGCTTGTTCAACCGGCCAGCCCCGCCTCCAGAGGGGCCACCGCCTGCGCCCCTGCGACCCCTTGACCCCTCGCCGCGGGCAGGGGCTGCTCCTCCCAGGACCTGCCCCACCGGGGACGTGGGGGGGGGGGGGTGGCCAGAGCCCGGCCCTGGGGTCACGGCCCCTCCCCAGCGGGCTGTGGCCAAGGCCTGGAGGTAGACAGGGTGACACTGAGTTAGCGGGGCCTCAGCTCCTAGCGGCCGCCCGCCACACACGGACCCCACGCAAGCTCGGGAAGGGGGCCGAGACACCGGCCGTGTCTGTCGGGCACGTGCACTGCGGGGTCTGGGTGTCACCATCCGTCCGGACGAGAAGTGGGCAGTTCTTACAGAGTCGTGGACGGGACCCAGGCCGGGGCAGCCGAGGCCTCCCAGCGACCCCCGCGCGCCGGGGACAGGACTCCACAGCTCAGGAGGGAACGTCACTTACTGCAGGTCACACGGGGACAGACCTGCGCTGCGCTCGTTCACGGCGCCAGGGTCGCGGCCGAGGGCCCAGGTTGGGCTCGGTGCTCTGGATCCCGGGAGCCCGCCCCCGACCCCGGCCCTCCCTGCTTCCCGGCCAGCAGGTGCGTTAGCCCCGGTGCCCGGACACAGGCCGCCGCAGTCCTAGGCCCCGGCGCCACTTCCACCCCCGCCCCCGGGGTCTGGCCGAGGGCTCCACCACGGGTGCTCCACGATGGGTGCCGCCCGGGCGCCCACCAGGCTCCTCAGGACACGCGTGCCGTGGGGCCCAGCCAGCACCCAGGCCAGCCAGCACCCACAGGGCGGCCTCTGACCTCCTGCCGCCATGAGGACGCCCCGCCTCCTGTGCCTCCTGGCCGTCCACCCCAGCCGCGGGGACCCGGCGAGACAGAGAGACTGCGCCAGCCCGTGCTGCCCCCGCCCCCCCCGCTGGTCCCACCAGGCGACTTGGCTTTGTCTCTCAGCAGGCCCCTTGGTGCATCCTGAGTATGTTCCTGACCGCACAGCGCTCCCCCCCGAGGCCACCTGCCGCCATCTGTGCCCACCTGCTCGCCCACGCCGACCCGCCCCTCCGGACCCACGCAGTCGGACACCCAGGACGTGGCCCTGCAGCCGGCTCTCGTGTCGGCCCCGAAGCCAAGGCTCCGTGCTGGAGGGCGGCCCCATGGCCTCAGCGCCAGGCCCGGCACGGGGCACGGAGCACAAGGTGAGCGCCTGCTGCACGACCCGGCGTCTTGCTCCCACAGTTCAACCCCGCCAGGGTCACAGAGTCGGCTTCCAGAAGGTTCTGGGGGACAGCTGAGGGGAACCGTGCCTGCCAGCAGTCTATGCCCTGGGCTTCTCAGAAATGCCCCGAAACACCGGCCCCCGACAGGAGCGGCACAGGCAGCCTGGCAGCTCCTGGGGGGGGGCCTCCCGCCATCCACGGTGCCCCCGGAGCCACGAGGGGCCACCACACAGCAAGCGGGCCCAGGCCGAGGTGGCCCACGGCTTCTCCGGGCACGGGGAGCGGCAGCCCCCGACCCGGGCTCCCGGCAGGGACAGCGCTCGCCTTACCAGTGTCCTGTAGCCTCTCGGAACCCGAGTCCCGGGTCCGCCTTTGAAGTATTTCTCAAGACCAGCCGGTCCCCCTGGTCCCCCGGCCGGGGCCCTCCTCCTGGCCTGGCCGGGGGACCGGGGGCAGCCGAGCAGGCCCTTCCCACCCGCACGCCAGTGCCGCGGGGCTGCTCCCCGACGCCTCTCACGACGCGGTCCTGGCCGGGGCCCCCCCCCCCCCCCCTGCCGCGCAGACCGCTCGAGGCTTCTCCCAGACAAAACCTGATGTGCTGCCCGTCGGCCCGTGTCCACGCCGCCCCCTCCGTCTGACCAACACCGCCCCTTCCGCGGGCTCCGCCCAGCTGTCCCTCTGTCCAGGAAGCACACGCCCCCCCCCCCACTTCCCTGCCCCTGTTCCCTACGACCCCGGCCCACAAGTCCCGGTCAAGGCAGACGCCAGGCACCCGCCGCCCCAGCGAGAGGACCGTCCCTGGCACCACGTGGCCTGCACGGGGTCCGTTAAGTGCATCGATTTGCCGGTGCGGGCCAGAAAGGACGAGCTAGGACGGAAACCCACGAACAGGAGGCACGAAGACAGCTGCTGTGGGCCTCCCAGCGGGTGTCCAGCCCGGGGCTGTCGGGCCTCAGGGCGGCAAGTGGGCAGACACAGCGGCCCACCCCCAGCCGTCACTTACACTGATCAAAGATGACTTTTTCCTGGTGCTTGCTCAGCTGCAAAAGCTTCACAGAGTTTTGCAACTTCTTTTCTTGTTCAAACAGCTTTTTGTGTAGTTTGGTGATCTCTGCCTTCATTTCTCCAGTCTCAAGAGAAAAGGAATTGGAAAAATGAGCAGAGAATACAAAACATCCTATCACGTGGGAAAGAATTAAGACACATACAAAAAGACGCTCCCCCTCGGCAAGAGCGGCCCGTGAGCGACAAGCAGGGCCCGGCTCCCGCGCCCCGACCTGCAGGACCCGCGCCATCGGGGGCGCTGGGGAACCAGGACGGCACAGGCCCCGGCGCCCTGCCCGGCAGCACCTGCCACGCTGGCCCCCCATCCGCAGCCCTGCCCTGGGGGCACCCGCCTACAGCAGCTCAGGTGCCAGAAGACGCCCACGTCCCGGGATGTGCCCAGCACCGTTCACCGTCGGGGCCAACCAACCACCTGCTTTGTGGCAGCAGGGGTCTGCGTCAGTGCGTCACGGTCCTTACACCCAAAAGCGTAACTTCCCAGCTGCTATAAATGATGCGGAGGGAGCGCCTGGGAGGCCCAGTCGGTTAGGGTCTGCCTTCAGCTCGGGTCAGGATCCCGGGGCCCTGGGGTCGAGCCCCGGGTCGGCAGGCTGTCCGCTCAGCGGGGACCCCGCTTCTCCGTCTGCCCCTCCCCTGCCTCTGCACACCTGCGCACACGCGCTCTCTCTAATGAAGTCTTGTAAAAAAAAAAAAAAATGATGTTGTAGAACTCTATTTGACGTTGAAAGATGGTCATAATTAGTGACAAAAAGAGCCCAGAACTGCTACTGTATCCAGGCATTCCTGTTTCTTAAAACTGGCTACGAAGATCTAATATCCACAGACGCGTGTGTGACGTCCAAAAAACGTGAGGACAAAGAGGCATCAAAATGTTCACTAGTGATTTATCTCTGAGATGCAATGTGGAAGTTTTATCTTCCAACGTTAGAATTTTATCAAGATTGTGTGCTTTTTAAACAAAACTATAATGCTCATTAAAACAAAACTTTTTAATGGTGAATTTTTTTAAAAAAAGAGAACACAGAAGCATGATTAGGAGAGTATGATCCTCGGGAGAGCTCGGGTCCTCCAGCGGTGCGGGGAGCGTGCGGGGAGCGGGGAGGGGCGGCCAGAGTTCCCAGGCCTCTCACGGGAACTGCGCACGCCCCAGGGCCCCCCAAGCAGCCCCCGCGGACCCGTTCAGTCAAGGACGGTCCTTTCTCCTGACACCCCCACCCCGGGCGTAAGAGCCGCCGGCACAGGCTCCGCCGGGCGACAGGGTTTGCCTCTGCTCCTCAGGGGGGAGATGCCGGGCGCCGACCTCCGAGGACCCCACGGTACTGCTCCCAAACTTGTGCACGGCAGTGGTGCTGCGGTCGGTTATAGGGTTCACGAAGGATGAAGTAACCCTGACATGTGGACGTGGAGGGAGAACTGGCTGTATGAAAACTAGCACATGCCTCAAGAAAGACTTGATAAAGTCACCGAAAACCACATTTCTGGCAAATTAGGTGTGGGTGAGTCAACCGTAAGGTGTGGGAGGAACGGAGTCTCGAAGAATTCCGCGTTCGACTTGCTTCACGAGTGTCTGCGTTTTGTCTTCGTCTTAAAGAAACAGAAAGCGAAGTGGCAGACGTACATCATGGACGTAGTTCACGGAGGCCAGGGGGCGCGAGAGCCTCATCAGCAGGCCCGCAGGCAAAGGGAAGGCCCTGGCCCGTCTAACGAGCGTACGTCTGATTGTTTTCAGGTGATCCACGACGTGTACGGCGCGTGTCGTCCCGACTCCCTGCTCTGACCTACTGTCAGGATCACCGAGGAGGCCGACGGTTCCTCCACAGCAGATCCCGGATTCCGCTCCTCACGCTAAGGGCTTCCCGGGCCTCACGTTCGGGGCAGTCATCCTCCACGCTGTGACCCGGGACCATCCCCGACCCCGACCCCGGCCCTCCAGAGGGAGCCGCACAGCTGTGATGCCTGACACAGACCCTGGTTTCCTACTCAGGCCTGGCTACCCCCAGCCCCCTCCAGGAAGCGTCCCTGAGATCCCGGCCACCAGGAGCCTCGGGGCATTCGCCACGCCCAGTCCTCCACGCACCACGGCCCGCCCCGCCTCACGGTGAACAGTAACTAACCATTTTCCTTTTTCCTTCTGCTCCCGAGACTCAGTGGTTCCCTCCGACCAGCAGCACCGGGCACACAGCGGGTGCCGGGAGACCCTCTGCCAACCGGTAGGTTAATTCTCGTCTGCACTCCCCCAAACCCTCTGTCCCTCTTCTATCCGGCACTTGAAACGAGGAATTGTAATTCTGTGTGTCTGCTGTTCCTCCGAACCTAAATCTTCGTTTTTGCAGGACAAATGCACCGCGGTAAAAACAACAGGGCGTGAAGACCCGGCTGGGCCACCTCCAGCTGTGATGATGACAAAGCACGGAGGTTTCAGTTCTTCCGTCTGGAAAAGGGCAACGCCTCCTCTCTGAAGGCGCCCGTGAGGGACCAGAGGAGATGCCCAGGGAGCTCCACACAGCAACGGCCCCTCCCAGAGCTGGGACCCGCCCCCCTCCCAGGAGGCCACCACCTAGCCCAGGGCTGTTGGGCCTGACTCCCCCAGCTGGCTTTTCTAGTTGTTGGGCTTTTCTTTTTCTTTCACTATTTTTTTAAAGACTTTGAGAGAAACCCCAGGGCGTTGGGGGTGGGGGGGGGGGTCTCCACCGAGCAGGGAGCCCAAGGTGGGGCTTGATCCCAGGACCCCGGGACCATGACCTGAGCCCAAGGCAGGCGCTTAACCGACTGAGCCACCCAGGCGCCCCTGTTTTTTCTTTTTTATCAGGAAAAAAATCTCAAACATTCACAAAAGTCGAAAGAATGGGATAATGAACTGCCAGATGCCCACCCAGCCTCAGTCATTAGCAAATCACAGACAAACCTGCTTCATCTATGTCCCTAAACCGGCCCATCTGTACCCTGAAAGTATTTTTAAACTCAACCCCAGAAGCCAATCACATTTCATGTCCACAGAATATTTTAGTATATAGCTCTAGAGAAAAGATTCTTTAAAAAGAAAAACACATCATCACCACATCTAGAACAACGAAGGTCATTGCTCAGTATCACCATATACGTCAGCAGACAGGACTCCCTGACCACACTGTAATTTCATTTTTTTGAACAACTGGTCTGATCCAAATCAACTCCACGTTTTGCATTTAATACGTCTCTTAAGTTTCTTTTAATCCAGGTTCTCAGGGCTACCAAGAGGACGTCTAGAAACAGACCGCTGAGGTCCACTCCCAGAGTTTCTGATTCGGTAGGTCTGGGGTGAGGCCCCAAAATTCACCTTCCCAACAAGTTCCCAGTTCACATGGATGCTGCCGGCCCAGGAACTATAATGGGAGAACTGCTGTAAATCTGTAAGTTTTACTTCCTTTTCCCTCTTTTTCCCTAGGATGAAAAGATGTTCTAAGCTCATATTGTACATTTCCTGCCCCAGATCTAGAATCAAACCATGTCTCCAAAGAGTCTGAGTTCCTATTAGTAGGAAAAAGGTATTTAGAAACCACAATTTGGCACTAGAGGTGCTCACCGGTACTGGAGTGGACATTTTTAAAGCCTAAAAATAAATATTTTCAATAGGAAATACATCCCAAATTCAGGTGATACTGGTATTTCCAAATCAAGGATGGCAGGATTTTTAATTCTTTGTTTTTCAACTTATATATCTTCCCTGAGTAAAAACCTTAACATAATTAGCTATTTGTTTTATTACAATATTATTAGTAACACTTATCATCACTGAAAACAATTAATACATTATTTTGCAGTTGTTTTAGCTCTTAAGATTATTTCTACTAGGGATATAGCCATATTACTGTGTTTTAGTCTTGAAATGTTTCCTCTTTGTGTGGGTATGCCTTCAATGTAATATAGTAAGGTTGCGTCTTTCTTAAAATTGCTACCAATTTTAAGAAATTGCCTTTTTTTTCCATTTTGTTTTTCAATTATTTAAAACATTTATACAGTTTCAATTTAAGGAATAAGATCTATTCAGGGAAATCTACCTTCCATTTTGTTTTTCAATTATTTAAGACATTTATACAGTTTCAATTTACAGAATAAGATCTATTCAGAGAAATCTAGCGTCTACCCCTGCCCATCCACCGTCTTCCTTCCCACCCCTACAGGTAGCCTGTTTTCTTGTTATTGCTTATCCTTCCAGTGAAACAAGATTTTCATAAATATGTGTATACATCTGTATCTCTTCCCACAAATTTCTGAGATAAACCAATGTATATGATGCACACTTTGCAGAGTAGTCCAAGGGGCTGCAGGGGACAGTATATTAAATGCAAAAGGCACATTGATGATACTCAGAGAAAAACCTTACAACGTTAAAAAAAAAAAAAAAACCATTGGGGTTGCTAATGAAAACTTGGAAATCTGCTTTACACACATTTCACACTAAGAAAAAAGCAGTGTATGAAACAAGCATGGACAGAAAAGTGGCTTGCGGCAATTTAACACCACACACGGGGGGGTCTGTGTACATCAACAACCGTATTAGAGTGACTCTGAGGTCCTTTTTCTGGCTCTAAAATTCTGTGATGCTAAAGTGAGTATAATCAATTATATGAGAAATGCTTGGAAAGAAGGGTGAGTCATCACAAGCGCTGGCCAGTCCCTGGACTAGTGTGCTGGTGGGGGAGAGCGAGGGGACTGCAATTCATTACGCACACACAGAATAAGAACTGCGTTCTGTTTAACAGACGACACTGTGTACTGAGGACGAAATCATCAATCACACTGAGTTTCATTCAGACACGTTGTGCTTTAAAAATCGTATGGGCGAGTATTTGTTCGGGAATAAGAATTCACTCAAAAATATGAACAAAATAGGGCCCGCCCTGGAAAACAGACGGAAACAGATATTAAATATGTAATTTGCAACGAGGGCCATGATGAAGCAGAAGAGGCACTAAGACTGAGTGATCGGGGACCCTCTCCGGCCCTGAAGTTACAGGTAAGTGGAGACCGGAAAGGGCAGGAGAAGCCGCCAGCCGAGAGGGAGCAGGGCGGCAGGCAGCCGGAGAGGCAGGCATCAAGCCTGAGATGCAAAGACCTCGGTCAGCACAAAAGGAAAGGCCAGTGGGGGTCTGGAACCCAGCGGTGCTCTTCCTCTCCGTGGCCCCACTGGCTCCAAGTGGCCAAAACGTGGAATGACTGGTTACCTTCTTCCAAGCCTGGTGCCCCCGAACTTCCTCCCCAGGACCCCAAGGGGAAATCACAGGACAGGCTCATTAGAACCTCCCGAGCAGGGAGCCGCTCCACTGCTGCCTCTGCCACGGCCGGCAGACCTGAGAGCTCTCAGAAGGTTGTGCTAGATGCGGAATGACAGGGAATGCAAGTGTCCTCGGCCTTCCTGCTGGCCTTTGGCAAAAATTCATAGGTTAGATAAAGGAAGGGGGAAATATTTATCAGACCACCAGGCAACATTCTAACTCTTCCTTCACACGCACACTCTGCCTTCTGGGCAGGCGTCTCCGGTGACCGAGCGGCGGCTCGCCTGTCACTATACCACCTGCTTCCCACAGACGAAGACACAGGGAGAGCCTCTGGCCTGGCCGACCCCTGGTTCGTGTCATGAAAGGTGGCGATGAGGATGGCTGTGGGATCAACACTGTTAATTCAGTCGTGTTCAAGTTGCTGCCAAGCCAAAGTCTGGAGGGAAATCCCAATGGTTTTATAATTTACAAAACTTTCTAAGTAGTTAAAACAGATTGAAATTAGAACCATTCAAATAGGACTCTGAAAGCTATCAAGAGAAGGACCTACAATGAAAGAGATTTAGAGTGGAAGGGGATGAGCTCGCCTACGAGGACAAACTAGACTTAAAATCTATAAATGAAAGCATACTCTGGATTCAGATACCGGTGCTTGGTCGGGCCTCACTACCAGACCCTCAGCTTCCTCGTGTGGAAGACGTGCATAGGATCTCCCTCAACAAGGCCGTGCTAGGAGTGGGGGCACGGTCGGTCGGGACCATGGGCACAGGGTGTCGGGGGCAGGCAAGCGCACACCTGCAGCAGCACATCACCCGTAACAAACGTGGCACGTTCCCCAAACTGAGGGCACATCCGCCATGAGCAGGTCCTGGACTGGAGACCGAGCCACGAGCCCCAGTGGCATCCTTAAGCCTGGGAGTCCATGTGTCACCACCTACCTGGCCACAATGAAGCGTGCACTGGCCGTTCGTGGGGAGCGAGACCCTCCAGAAAAGCGTCAGTAACCTCGCGGCCTCTTCGAGGATCAGCTTGGCTGTGCCCACGCTGGTGACAAATGTGTGCAGGGGCACCGAGTGTGGACCCTGCACAAAGGGGCGGGGGCAGGAGAGGAAGGCTGTTACATGCAGTCTTGAAAAAGATTATGGACCAGCCGGCTTTAATGGGCCGCATAAATCTCCAGGCCGCAGGGCTCGTGTCCGCATGCTGTGTGAGAGCCTGGTGCCAGACGACACCAATTTATTGTTCTTAAAGACTGGTGAATTATAGATTATGAGAATTTCGGTGGTGATTTCAGCCCAATCAATAACCATGATTCATAACCACCTGCATTAAGTGTATTTACTATGCCAAGAAGAGGGTCCGTGGTAGGGCCATTCCCACGGCCTCCGCACCACGGAGCCTCTCCGGAAGGCAGACGGCGCCAACGGCTAGTGACGCAACACGGGCGACTCTGTCTTCAGCAGCCTCTGCCGACCGGCCCTGCGTACTGCCGGCACCAGGCCGCAGGCTCATAAGGTCTCCCTCAGCCTCCGCGGGCAGAGGCAGACCCTCACCGGGGGACGGCAAGGGCATGAGCAAGCCAAGAACACAAGTCAGAGAAGGGAAAGCAAGGTAAATTTTAAAAAGAAAAGAAATTAAAAGAGCACGGTCTTCATGAGTAATAAAATCATTATAAAACAAAATGACTCACCCTTTTTAGCTACCAAATTGGCAAAAACCCATTTATAAATAAAAGTACTCAGTGAAGAATAAGGTGTAGTGAGATGGTCTCACTTGCAAACGGGGATACAAACTTTTGGAAAGTAATGGCTCAGCCGTTGTCGCCAAGGGCCCTAACGAGTCCACGACCCGCGACCGTGCTTCCCCTTGCAGAACTCGCCCCTAGTGAGCTAACCAAGGATGCTCACCACACCTTAAATGTCGAAAAGAGGCCAAAGAGTCAATAAATGGTGGTACATCCACAAGAGGGCGTATACTGCAACCAGTGAAAGTTTCAGAAAAATTCGGAATGGGACAGGAAAACTGTTGATATGTTAACTGAAAGTCGAAACATGAAATGTTTCGGGGTCACTTTTATTAAGCTTTATGAATGAGCTAAAGAACGTGTGTGTTTCAAAATTTTACACATTGAGCACCACGTGATGTTTTTATGCTTTGCTACAGTTCCTAGGTCTTTTGTACAATAAAGATAATGATCAGAAAAGATCAGCAATCTTATTTACTAATTCATTCAACAAACACTCAGTGTGCACCCACCGCACGCCAGGCCCGGTGCTAGGTAGCAAATACACAATATTGAGCAGAAGAGACGCTGCCCCTGCTCTCCTGAAGCTTATTACCTAGTGAAATATAAAAGGCAGAACTGGCCTCTACAATAGAGTAAAACAATCAAACAAAAAGTGAAATCAGGAGCCAGGAAGCAGGCGGCCTCAGTAAGGACCTGGGAAAGGGACCAGAAATTGTGACCGAGGGAAGCTCGGTGGTTGGGTCCAGTCTGGGGACCCTCGGAGGAAGTGGACGAGTTTATGTCGAGCACAGGGCACACGGGTCCTTGACAAGAGGCAGCTTTAGAGCGCGGAGGAGCCCAGTAGGGTGAGGCAGGAAGGAGCGACCCCGGTGAAGAGGTCGCACCCACACGGGGCACAGACCCGGCAAGTGACCCCGCCACAGCAGAGCCCCGGACTGGACCTGACCGCCGAGCTCCGTGGGCTGCAGGCCCGGGCCCTCTTCTCAGGGCCTCACTGGGGACCCACGCTCCTTCGCCTCTGCGAGCCCTCGGCAGCCCTCCCACCTACGGGGCCCAGTGGGCATCCCAGGCCCCGCAGCTGCTGCTCAGGTTACCTTGGTCCCCAGCTCTGGACTTGCAGCGCGGGGAGCCTCCTGGATCTGAAGGGCCATCTCGGCAAAGAGCTTCTGGCCGCGGCCAATCTGCTGGCACAGGGCCTCGTAGTCCACGGTCAGGCCCAGGACGTGGCACCCGCTCTTGCTGGCCCACAGGTGGTGGCCAGGGACCGGGTGGGACGTGCACGAGGTGCTGGTGGCCGAAACGCCACTGTGGCAGGACAGGGAGTCCGAGTCATTTCCAGACAGCGGAGGAGTCTCAGAAGCTGCAACACAAGAGGGAAGACGTCAGGTCCTGTGTTCCACGAGCTGCGTTCCTCAACGTCGAAGCCGGGTGGGAGGACACACAGGCCCTCAGGCCCTAACGCCAGCTGGCAGGTCACAGGGGAAAGCGGCCTGACTCCGGGACCTGGGTCTGTGTGTGGCCCTGCCCTGGGCCTATTCATCTAACAGCAGAAGCGACTGAATTCAGCCACCGCCTATGGGGCACCTGCCTGCGGACCCCCTGATCTCCAGGACCCAGGGGCTACTCAGACACCGTGGGGGAGGTACAGCAGCGACGAAGAGGAGCCAGGGCTCAGAGAGGAGGAATCAATTCTCCGTGCGGGAGGAGAGCTGAGGACAGGCCTCCCGGGAGGAGCAACCATCGAGCTGGGCTGCAGGGGAAGCAAGAAGGACACGGAACACAGACGGAGCCTGTTGCCTTCTACCTTCGGATCCACAAAGGCACAGAGGAACGATTCTGACCGGGACCTCAGGAAAGGCATTTCACAAAGAAGTGTGCATTCGGGAGGACTCGGCGCAGCAGGAGGATCTGCACGCGGAGGACGGGACGGGACAGACATGGTCTGCAGACAGACGGCGCCGCCCCGCACAGTCCCGGTGAGCGGGGGCAGCAGGCCTGCGGGGCGGTGACCCCGGGGTGTAACACGAATGCAGAGGGACAGGGCTGCACGGGCGTGGGGCTGGAGGCTGCAGGGCCTTAAAAGCCACACCGAGGGGGTCACAGTTCACCTAAGGCAACAAGGACCCAACGATGTTGCTGAGGTCACCACCGGGAGGACGGATTAGCTGGCTTGGAGGAGGCTGTCACCAGCTACACACGCTAAGAACGTGAAACCCCAAGCACGCTCTTGATTTGGGACCAGGGACCCCCTTTCATTCAATTTTCAAGGCCCTGCTGCCAAACCCAACCCTGCCCCGGTTACCCAGACTTCAGCTCCGTACCTGACAGTGGTGGCACGGCCAGGGTGGAGTCAAACAGATCGCAGGAATTATCTATCGCCACGGGGCATCTGTCACCACCTACAAAATGCAAAGTAAGAGACAGAAAATAAACATTCCTGCCAGCACTGGAGAGAAGTGAAAGTGACTGCACTAAAGCACCCCCCCAGGCCCTCCCACAAATCCTCACTGGGCCCGGGACCCCGTGGGCAGGACCCTGGGGGGAGACGGGGAGCGGCCCGTGTCCTGTCTGCGAGGACCCTGGCGTCCAGCAGGCCAACGGGAGCTTCGCTTGCAGGGGGCCGTGGGCAGGAGGAGGGCATACGATGTGGGCGCGGCAAGGGGCAGATGAAAGGCACCCAGGAGAGCCCCCAGGACGCCCCGCGTGGGGCACGGTCAGGCCTGGGGACTGTGCAGCCCCCTCCGCGGGTCAGGCGGGGTGGCGTCACCAGAGGGCTGTGCTCTGGCCGGAGGAGCGAGCGCGCGGCAGCCACAGCCACCGAGCAAGAGAGACGAGGGACCCGAGGCAGAGTTTAGGCAGTGACGCGACGGACACAAGCTCAGGACCCACGGCCAGTGAGCAGGTGCGCGAGACGATCTGCACACCGTGACCCGCGACCGTGCGCGTACATGTGACCCTCGGGAGCACATACCTCGTGGGGGAGCAGGCGACCGAGGGGCGGGGACAAGAGGGGACCAGCCGGCCCCGTCCCAGTGTCGGAGCAGAGCGCGGACCAGGCCCGCTATCCTCCGAGCAGAACTTTCCAAGGAGCGAGTGCACTAAACACAACCCTGAAAAGCCTCCTGCGGAGGACGAGAGGCCATACCGGGGAGAGCGCCCACCTTCCCTCCTCCCCGAGGCGGCGTGGGTTCTCAACACCTCCCCCTGGACGCCCTCCTGGACGCCCCGTGGGCAACCCGGGGGGCTGACCGTGCACAAATCTCAAGCTGGTGAGGGCCGTCCCGTGGCCACCGCGCTCCAGCTGCCCCAGCACCCCCCACCGCCCAGGTGGCACCGGCCCCTGGATGGCCCCCCGCCCTCCCAGCACACCCCACAATCTCAGTCCCATCTCCACTGAGCCCTGAGGGGGCCCGGGGGCAGACAGAGGTGCCGCTTTGATGTACACCCCACGCACGAGGCGGCAACAGGGCTCCTTTCCAACCCTGTGGGATCCCACTAGTGGGAGTTCATGCAACGAATGCCGTGTAACAGCAAAAACCATATTAACATCGGCGCCTATTAAAGCCCCGAATCAGAGACCACTTTACTAGTCACCATGGTTTCGCGACTGAGGATCATCTGGAAACAGTAATCAGGAAGCCCGGGTGAAAGGGTGGGAAACGTTTATGATGTAATATTGGGCAAAAACAAAGAAAGGATGCAGAACAGCCCAAAACCCAAATGACCGCCAAATGAAGAGAGGTATGCAAAGCAAAATGCCGTCATTTTGTAGAATCGTGAAGGATTTTCTTTCACTTTTTTTTTTCTCATATCATCAACATCATCTTCTAGTGAAAAATCTTAAAACTCCTTTTGTTTTGTTTTGTTTTGGTTTGGTTTTTTTTTTTTTTTTTGGTATTTTTTTTTTATCAGAGTTAGATTTGCCAACATATAGTATAACACCCAGTGGTCATCCCGCCAAAACTCCGTATCAGTGGGCAGCCCGGGGGGCTCAGCGGTTTAGCGCCACCTACAGCCCAGGGCGTGACCCCGGGGTCCCGGGATCGAGTCCTACGTCGGGCTCCCTGCATGGAGCCTGCTTCTCCCTCTGCCTGTGTCTCTGCCTCTCTCTGTGTCTCTCATGAATAAATAAATAAAAATCTTAAAAAAAAAAAAAAACTCCTTATCGAGGAGAGATCAATAAGCCAATCGCTACAAGCTCTAAAGCACACTGAATGGGTGCTCTTTAAGGTCTTAAATTTTTTTAATTAGGGATCCCTGGGTGGCGCAGCGGTTTGGCACCTGCCTTTGGCCCAGGGCGCGATCCTGGACACCCGGGATTGAATCCCACGTCGGGCTCCTGGTGCATGGAGCCTGCTTCTCCCTGTGCTTCTCCCTCTGCCTATGTCTCTGCCTCTCTCTCTCTCTCTCTGTCTGTGTGTGTGTGTGACTATCATAAATAAATAAAAATTTTAAAAAAATAAAAAAATAAATTTTTTTAATTAAAGGCAATAGACACGATTCCCAATCCCGTGAAGATTAAGCCCAAACTTTTACACAACACTTATTTACGAAGTCTGTGGACCGCCCGGTCCCACTGGATGGCCCCCTGCCCTGTGGGTATGAGGATCATGGCCTCGGTGCCTGAGGCTCCAAGGTCAGGGGCTGCTCCAGGAACACCACCGGTCTCCGGAGCTAAAAGACTACTTGTAGCTCCTGCTGTGGCACCCGCCTGCCGTGTCGCCTCGGGCAAGTGCAGTGGCCCCGCTGGGTCGTCATTCCTCCAGCCCCGGAGCAGAGAGGATGGCCCGGCCGAGGGCCCTGGGCCTGACCGCTGGCCGCCTGACTCCTGACCCTGTGCCGGGCAAGTGTCCAAGGAGTGAGGAGCCCCTTGTCCTTTCTCCGCCACCCTACACAGCCTCTGCAGGGCTACACACGAACCCACGAGCTAATGCAAAACGGACGCAGTTTTCAAACCTCCCGGGTTGCTCTTCGGATCCTTACAAGACACCAAGAGTCTGAGCAAGACGCTGAGGTTGCCTTTGAAAGGCAGTAAGCGGGAGGGAGGATGGTCAGCGGTGGAGTGACAGTGAAGGGTGAATGGACGGGGGCAAGACCGGAGGCGAGGAGGGCCCTGGATGCCCAAGCTCCACTTCCCTCAACCCAGAGGCCCCGGACGGAGATCACAAGGCTCTGCCGCAGCTGACAGCTGAGCAGTGGCCAGGCCCTGGCTCCCCGGGCGTCGGGGGCCTGCTGGCAACAGGGGGACATGTCCGTCGGCCAAGGGCACCCAGGGGCTCGCACGTCCCGCCAACACACACACGGGGCTGCGGTCTCGGGGCGGAGGGCAGCTGCGGTACCGTGCTTGTCCGGGTGCAGGGGCCACTCGGGGACGGTCAGGGTTTGCAGAGCCGCGGTGAGGGCTGCTTCCTGAGCCCTCTTCCCCTCCAGTGCCAGCTGCTCCTCCAGCCTGCTCTGCAGCGCACTACTGGTCTCGATGCTCTTTTCCAGCTGCCCCCGCAGAGCCTGGATCTCTGTTAGGAGGCCACGCAGGTCGCTGGAAGGGTCCTGCCCCCTGCAGCCTTCTCCACACACCTCTGCTCCGACCTCTGGAACAAGTGCAAGGAGGAAACGTTGACATCTTCCGCCACCAAAGGGTCAGCCATCGAAGGAGCTCAGCAGGGTTTTAAACCCGCCACCACCCCACCTCCCCTTCCTAAGAACTAGGTACGATTTAAAATAACAACTTGACTTTAAAAACAAAAATATTGGCAGACTTAATTGCTGCTATTCCACAGGCTAAATAAGAGCTGGAAATTAATTTTCGCTTCTGGCCATAAAAGCCTAGCAAATTGCACACCAAACCCCGAAATTATGTCTAGGAGTAATAAAATCTATTTGGGCTGGAATTACAGAATGAAAGGGGCCGATTTTAAGAGCCACAGTGTATTAAAAACACACAACAGCAAGAATAAGAAAAGCAACTTGAGGAGAAAATGGAAGGTGTGAGGTGACCCTTTCCTAGATAAACTTTCAATAGGGAGAAACCATCTGGAAAATTAGTTTGAAAACAAAAGACCTACCACACCTCAGAGCGACTGCACCACTAGGGCCTGCAGCCCAGGCGCTCTGATCCGCTATGGCCCGAGGACCAGGGCCCGCGGCCGCCCCAGGCAGCCCCAGGCGCCCCGCCCAGCCGCGGCCAACAAGCAGCACACGCGGGCAGGCAGCGACCCAGCTGTCCCCGAGGGTCGGCTGCGTCCCACGGACCGGGGGATGCCCCCATAACTGACCTCCCTGCACGTCCACGACTCTACAGACCAGGTATCCAGAGACGCGTCTCTACGTCCAAGAGCCAGGCCCGAGGGGTGAGCGGACCCGGCGATGGGCCCAGCCAGGGGTGGGGCAGTGAGAGCCCCAGGCCCACGGCCCCCCAGAGGAAGCGCAGGCCGAGGGCCTGTGTGAGGTGCGCCCCAGGGCCCAGCAGCGGCCAGGCCAGGAGGAGGAGTGTCGCGCCGCCCTCCCCTCCGCAGCAGCAGGCCCACGTGGGGAGCCCCCCGCACCCCCGGCCCGGTGCTCCCCGTACCTCTGGGCCTGCGGTGCTCCTCGTCCAGCCTCTCGTACACCTTCAGCTCCACGCGGAGGGACTGCAGGAGCTCCTCGTTCTGGGACAGCAGCTGCTGCCTCAGCTGGGCCTCCTCCCGCGCCCTGGAAAGGCCGACGCCACAGGGAGGGGACGTCAACTGCGACGCGTGGGCACGGACTCTGACACCACTCCACCCTCAGAGCGTGGACAAGACCGACGAGGGCAGCAGGATGTGCAGGCATGGCCACGCTGCCCCGGGCCCAGTAGGTGTGTCTCTACCACACGTCGTCCTCACAGCCCCTCAGGTGCCCACTCTCCACCCCCGGAGGCGCGGACACGAGGACACGAAGCTCACAAGGTCACATCTTAGCCAGGGGCGGTGCCCAGGAGGGGCCTGCGACGCACAACAGCAGAACCGCGCACTGGCCTGGGCTGGGAGGACGACGGGGACGCTGGCACCGAGGAACCATGGAGACATGTGGGGCGGGCCAGGAGCTCAGGCCAGGGGACCCGGGGCGCTCACGGCGCTCGCGCAGGACCTCCCTGCGGCCCCCCGGCACTCCTCGACCGCGAGAGGACTCGGGGGCCGGCGGGATGGGGCGCCCAGCCTCCTCCCTGGCCCCTTCCCTCCGGGCCGAGGCCTCCCTGCCCGGCCTCCCTGCCCCCCGCCGCACAGCCCGAGGACACCCCGCCCCCAAGGAGCTCCCGGCTCCCTTCACTGCCTTCAGGCCGCGACTCCTGACGCCACAGCTTTCACGGGGCCGCCCCGACCTCCCCGCAGACACCAGCATCGGCCCCTCACTGAGCCGACGCCAGGGGCCTGAGCCCACCTGCTCAGCTCGCTGCGGCTGCTGCAGACCTCCCGGAGCAGCTGCTGCGTGTGCCTCTCCCGCTCGCGGACCTCGCTCTGCAGCCTCTCGTTGTCCCCCTTCACGCACGCGTACTCCCGCTGAAGGAGCTCGAGGCTCGCAGCCTTCCTGGAGAGGGACTCCCGTAACTTTTCGTTCTCCTTCTGTTTATCTGCAAACACAAACAGCGCCGCTGAGAAGAGACCCCGTTTGCTTTTTCCAACCTTATTACGCAAGTGCGGCACTTCGGCTCCAGCGCTCCAGAATACGGAACAGAACGAGATTTAACCTGGCGCTGATGATCCTGGCATTCCAGTTATCTTACGCACTTTGGGCAGATAAATCTGTCAACATCAAGGCTGCAGATTAAACGTCACCGGGATGAAATGGGCCTGTGGAATCTTCTGCACCAGATGGGCCGTGCCAACCCGGCTACTTTGCCGTCGCAGAGCAAGCAGTGGGTGTGAATTACGGACGGAGGCACGGGACAGCCCCCGGCTCCGGCAGTGGGTGCGAGGGAGTCCCCGCGGGGTGGGCCCCTCCCCTCAGCCGGAGGGCAGCCCCCTCCTGAGGGATGAGACAGGCCCGGGGCCTGGAGACAGGCAGTCAGGAGCGCGACCCGGGGGCAGAGTGGTGTGTTCGGGGGCACCGTGCTGCCCACTGGGGCCAAGACCTAGGCTGAGTCCTCTGTGTCTCTGTCTCCCCACAAGTCGTGGTGAGGAGCCGCGCCACATAGAGGGCTCAGCGCGAGGCTCCCAGACACTCCGTCTGGGTCCACAGCCCTGACCGCAGCCCTGACACTAGGGCCTGCACGGGCATCGGGCATCGCCGCTGGCCTGCTGGGCTGAGCTCTTGGAGCCGAGCGTCCCCCCAGTCAAGACACCACCCCCGGGTCCTGCACTCTGGGCGCCTGCCTTGGTCAGGGCGGGTCCTCGGGCTGGCCCGCCCCGGTTCCTGGCTGGGTCTCCCCTGGGGGACGGCACCCAGACCCTCTCACTCCTGTGTCGGTCTACGTGGGCCCTGACACATCTGCTGTGTGAGTGATGGTCTGCAGAAGCCTCAATTCTGTCCTTTAGGCCAAAAGTGGCGTCCGTACCGTCCAGGGAGAGTGGGAGACACTGAGTCCCAGCTCTCCTAGCTCAGTTCCCTAGGCCTCGGGTTCTTATCCGTGAAACAGGACTCAGAATCACTGTAAGGACTGAGAGATAATGCAGGTGAAAGCGCTTGGGGGCTAAGCTCCAAAAAGAGAGAATTAAGAGAAGGGACCTTCCTACAGAAATACCGGAAAACCTTCCTGACGGGAGGGAAGCCCCGGAGGAGGTTCTGGCAGCAGGGGACCTCCGCCGCTCCCCCAGTGCACCTACCAGGCAGGCCACACTGAGGCGTCAGGGCCACCTTCACCGCGGCCCCAGGGGGCCCTCCTCCAGCCAGAGCCGCAGGACCCGGGCCTGGGCTGGTCAGACCCCCGCGCGCCCCTTCCTGCCGCAGACGGAGGGCCGCGGGCTCTGGGCCGAGGGGGCTCCTCTGGTTCCTACCTCTGGATCCCTTGGCCAGCATCGTGTTGAGAGCCTGGTTCTGCTTCCTCAGGAAACAGATCTCCGATGTCAGGGAATCATGCAGCTCTGACCCATAAGCAAAAGCGTTTGTAGCACCTACAAGAACACACAAATAGGGACGTGTGGACAAATCACCATGGAAGGAACTTTCCAGAAAACAGTTTTAAATGAGGAGGAAACACAACACGCAAGGAAATCACTCCTGTGAACCAGAGGAGGTGTCACGAGAGCCCAAGGGGAAAGGAGGGTGCGTGTGCGAGAGGTGGCAGGAGCCTCCCTCCCCTGCTTAGCTGCCCCGGGGCCTCCGGGGGGACGGGCTCGTCCCTGCCCTCCCTGCAGCCGGTGCGTCCACCACCCCTGGTCCGAGCTGAAACCTGGAGCCACCCCAGCACCACCCCGGCAGGCAGTCGTGACCGCAGGGCCTCCTCCCCGATGCTGCGGACGCTGCCCCAGGGTCCTCCGTCCCTGTCGCTCAGGCCTTGCCACCCCCTGCCACTCTGCCCACGGGGCTGCACGCAGTCCGCTCGCGTCACTCTGCTCAGAAACACCACGCGGCGGCCAACTGACCAAACACAAGGCCCGGACGTCGGACCTCTAGGACCTGGCTCCGATCGCACGCGCACCCGCCTCCCCCTGCACCTCCGCTCACACGTCCCCCAGTGCGGCCCGACCGGGCTATGTCGGGGCCCACACGCCCCCGGACCGCCCTGCGCCCGGATCGCCCCACGCCGCCTCCACCTGTCAGCACCGCTCGCGTTCACTGCCGCGTCTGAGCGTCCACTAAAAAGATCAGGGTCTGAAGCCCCACAGACGGGGCTTGAGGTCACGGACAGACCGACCCGCTTCCCCACCCGCAGGCCCCTGCCCGCCGTGGGCTGTCCCCGCCCCCTGCCGGCCACCCTGACCTCCCCTCAGCTCCCTAGGCCTGCACCACGGAGGGCGTCCGGAGCCCGAGAACACGCAGCCTCGGGAGTGCCCGGCCTTCTGGGTGAGGCAGGCGGATGCCTCCCTCCCCGCCCTCCTCACCCCACAGAGCCACGCGCTGTCTCCCTACTCCAGCACAGCTAGCACGTGGCCCGGCGCCGCCTCTGGTCAGTGAGCCCTGACGGGGGCCCGCTGGAGGCTTCTGGGAAAGAGCTTCCACCCGGATGGAGGGACAAGGACAGGGCAGAGCCCCACGGTCTTCGTTCCCACCCTGTGGGCCTATCCTGAGGGGACGTGATGCTCAGGGTCACCGCGGTCACCATGGACACTGACCCCAAGCCCTGCCATCAGAGCACCGAGCCATGAAACCTGCCCCGCAACACCTGGGTCTGGTTCGTGTTACGTAAGAGAGCACTAATCCCCGTCGTCACATGTTCTGTGCAGCTGAGAGCGTCCTGGTCCATGGCTGATGACGGGTGACACTCAACGTCCCTGTAAGGACACTGGGGCATCGGGCCTCCCAGAAGCCTCCGCGGCACCGTCCCCACAGCACCGCCCTTCCTCGTGCTGATGGTGCACGCATCACGTCTCCCCACAATGTCCTCTACTCTCCTCGTGACTCGGGTGTCTCCTCGGGGACCTGGGTCTGAATCACGGCCCTGGCTTCTTAGTAGCTGTAGGACCTCGGGCTCGTCACCCCACTGCCCTGTCTCCAAGGCCCAGTAACAATGACCCCTGCTGTTATGATCACTGCTGTTACCGTTCGTAGGCCAGAGCCAACCACAGGACCGAAGAGCCACCTGGATGAACAGGGACAGTCCTATGAGCGAGTCTGCTGTGGCCGCGGCGTGGCGGTCCCTCCTAGAGGTCAGGGGCCAGGCCCCCTCAAGGGCCACCCGCACCAGCTCCTCTACCTGACGACAGGCTGACGGGAGGTGGCAGCTCAACAACGCTGTGCCTCAGCCTCCGAGGAGCCTGCCCCCAGGACAACCCCTTGGTCTTCCCAGCGTCTGTGACAAGTGAGAACAGCACGTCTTCCCACCCGTGTAAGTGCTTTACGAACGCCTTCTTGTAAACCTTCCCATCACAGTGAATTACTCTCAGAGCAATTGCCAGCTCCATTGTAGCTGGTGGCCATTTGAGCCCCCAAATAATTCTATAATTGGATTTGCCAGGAAAAATGTAAAACAGAATGAATCTAATTCAGGCATTACCACAAGTGGATGTGAAGGGCCCAGGCATGTATTTCCTGCCCGTGTTTGATAGGACTAATAACTCAGGTTAATCAATTTCCCTGGAGGTGAGAGAGGAGGAAGCCGGGTGGGGGAGGGGACGGAGGGGGAGGGGAGGCGGGCGTGGGTCCACGGTTTGCGTCCAGACTGCAGCGCACCAGCACATACAGCCCTTTGGGAAGCTCCTTCTAGGCCGAGGGCTGTGACGGGCTGCACAGGAAGGAGGACTGGACCAGGGGCCCGAGGACTCCGGAGCTGCCACCACGGAGTACATCTTTCTAGGACTCAGTTATTTCACCTCTAAAAATGTTTGCATCCTCGCGAGTTGCAGGGCTCTGCAATGTTAGACTAATAATGTCATACAAAATAAAAGAGTGCCCCAGTGAGCCCGGGGGCTCAGTGGTTGAGCACCCACTTTTGGCCCAGGATGTGACCCCAGAGTCCTGGGACCGAGTCCCGCATCGGGCTCCCTGCGTGGAGCCTGCTTCTCCCTCTGCCTGTGTTTCTGCCTCTCTGTGTCTCATGAATAGATAAAATTTTAAAAAACAGTAAAATGACATGATAATGACAAAGAAAACTACTTACTGAGTGAGGCACAGAACAAGGCCCTATTTAGAGCACTGCCTCCCTGATCTCACGATGAGTCTGGTTTTTTGTTGTTGTTGTTGTTGTTGTTGTTGTTGTTGTTTTGATGAGTCTGTTTCATAAAATAATTAAGCCTGGGCGAAGCGGGGTGCCTGGCCCAGAAGTCCCAAAGCTAACAGCCAGAGAGCTGGTCCACACCCAGATCTGTGCAAACTCGGGCTTTTCCTGGGGCACAAAGCTGCTCTCAAGACACGTTCTTGGTGGAGTGGAAACAATCTCTCTGGAGCAATAAGGACAGATGCCCAAAATACATTGTTCAATGCAAAAAGGGATAAAATCGCAGATGTAAAGTATCCAACCTTTTGGGTGAGACAGAGAATAAGAGCCCATATTCGTATTTGCATAGAGCGCGGTAAGGGGTGTGGATAGACAACGGCTGGGGTGGAAGGGCAGGAGAGGGGGCAGGAGGGGGGGCGGGAGGGGGGGCGGGAGGGGGGCAGGAGGGAGGGCACGGAGGATAAGGTAAGCTTTGCACCATGTGAATGTCTTCCCCACGGGAAAAACACATATTTTTAGGTTCTGCACAGAATATTCCATCCAGACCTAACTGGGTTTTACGCAGGAATGCTGCGACCGTCACCACCGGCCTGTGAGACTCTCCAAACTGCTGACGCGCATGTGCTTTTAAGATCCACGACTGACAAAAAGACGGACTATGGCTCTGTTTTAAAATAGCTGTGCCCTCCTCTCCAGCGAGCAGCCAGGGCGCGGCGGCCAGCAGACGCCCTCCTTCAGAGCCGGGGCTCCACCGGGAAGTCCCTGCCCCGGGGCCCGCGGCACCCGGCCGGGTGGGCGGGCGGGCAGGCAGCGAGGCGGGGGGCTGCTGTGCCGGGCACAGGCGGCCCCGCGGAGGCGCCCTCGGGCGGCTCCCCCTACCTGGGTCGGGTTCGCGGCCCTGCCGTTCCAGCTGGCCCCGGAGCTCCTCGTTGGCTCTAATAGATTCTTCTAAACGTCTCCTCAAACTTCGAATTTCTTGTATATGTTCCATGACTAAGTCTGCGGGAGGGAGAGTTATTTTTAATTTAAAGCCTAAAGCCCCCAACAAATTGAATAATTTACAGATTACGCAAGGATCTTAAAATTCCGAGTCGTGCTGGATGTCTTCAGACCGTCGGGAGCTGGCAACGGCCTCCCGGGCCTGGCGAGCCTGAGGCGGCCCCGGCCCGCGGGCACAGTCCGGGCGCTCTCTGCAGCCCTCCACAAGCAGGGCCTTCTCCACCACACAGAAAAATTACATTCCGTACAATTTTAATGCTAACTCTAATGCGGCCCTTTATTCTTCTAAATATCAAATATTAATTTAAAATCTTCCTTATGGTGAAACTAACAGATCACTTTCAAGTCCGCTTGAATTGCCTGAGAGTGGATTAAACCACTTTCATAATGAATCCCGATATTTCTTTGAAAGGAATATGTTTATCCATTTATCACCTACTCATTTAAGACTTAAAACCACAGCAAAACAGTAATCCCAGCGCTACTGAGCACGGTAAGGAGGGTACTCTCCGGAGCACATCCTGCTCGTGCGAATATAAATGTGCGTGACTTTTGGGATCTATTTTTATCACCAGCCTTAGAAAGGTTCTTTCCCAATGTCTTCCCTCACATAATTCTACTTCTAGGAACCTACTCAAAGGGATTAGCGGAGAGGCTCCCGACCATTTGCCGGAGTGCGTGAAGAGGTTCGTCTTCTGCACTGCTCCGGAACGGCAGGAACTGAACAGCACCCAAACCATTAAATAGACCGTATTACATCCCCTGTGACGCGGGGTCACACAGCCGCCATGTGAATATACAGTCACATCCCAAAGGCCATGTAACATCACAGAAAAATACAGATACAGAACGGATTAACAGCGGGATTGTGACTCTATTTAAAGCTCTGCAGGCAAAAAAGACACATAAACACAAAACAAGGACATCTACCCCAGACAGGAACACCACTGCCTTGGGTGGTGATGTCGGGTTGTCGAGGCTCCTATTTTCTGTCTCGATGTGACACTTAATGATACGTAAGAATCGAAATCGCCCAAGTCCTCTAAGATGAGCTCGTCCTATTTTTCAGCCTCCGGCACGTCTCACGTTAACAGAGGAGGAGGCGCGGCCGCAGCCCAGACGCAGGTTTCCAGAGCCAGCGTCGCCACATCAAGCATCCAAAGGCAAAACTAATGTCTTTAATTCATCAATTGGGGTACACCCAGTACGTCTTAGTAATGTCTGTTTTAAGACATTATACTAATGTTATGACCCAGTTTTAATTCCTCCAAAATGACTTTCATTTAAAAGTAGCACAATGTTACAGACCTTCCCCTAATTAAACGGTAATTCTATCACGAATCTGAACGTTTATGAGAGGACTTCATTCCCAGGCCTTCAGCTCTCTGCTTACGCCGGGAGTGTGCGGGGCTCCTGGTGGGACGCTCCGTGCGCAGCAGGCCCCGGCCCCCCCCAGCGGCCCCGGCCCCCCCCAGCGGCTAGCCAGGCCGAGCGGGCAGGCGCCCCTCTACTCCGCCCCCGCCTCCCGGCTGCTCCACGGCCGCGGCCACGTCACAGGCCGTCGGTTCACCATCCCCTCCTGCTGAGTCTGCCCAGGAGCCGGGCTCCTCACTGGGGTTAAGGAAACACTCCCAGTGCAACTGGACACTCCTTATTAATCATGCAGCCCTAGCCGAGGAGAAGGAAACACTAGACTCGTCTTTACACAATGGGAGAAAAATATCTGTCCCTCTCACAATAAATACCCTCCTGACAAATGCTAAGTCTTCAAAACCATGAATCCTGCAAGAAGCGACCAGCAAAAACCATGTGTGCGTCTTTGGCCTCGTAGTTCCACTTTACAGAATCTAGGTTAAGAAAATGCGCCAAAATAGGGGGAAAGCTTCATGTTCAAAGATATTCCCTGCAGCAGTGTTCACGATTGTGAAATTTTAGAAATGACTTAAATGTTCAGCAAGAGGGGAACATAAGGAAAAGTGCAGTTCAGCCATTCAACGGACTATCTAAAGCCACTAAAAATGATGCTATGTAACAACATGTCAGAAAGCTTACGATAGAATGTCAAGTGCAAAAAGGAAAAATACTAAATTATCTCTCTACTTAGAATATAAACATGACAAAAGGAAAAAAACACATGCAGAGACCAAGTCTGAAGAGAAAGAAACCAAAAAAGCTACCAGTGGGTTTATTAGGATGGCTCCAGAGCACGGCCTCCGTCCGGAAAGTGCCTGGTGCTGTACTAGGAGGGCACGGTAAGCCCAAGGTCATGGGTCCCCGAAAGAGAGGACATAAAGGAGGCGCCTACAAGGTTCTACATTGGAAATGAACCGAGGCTGGGGTGGCAGGCGTGGGAAGGTAGACAACAGAGGGGCAGGCAAGGGGACGGCAGAGGGAGGTGCCCAGAGGCAGGGTTTTAAAGAGCAGGGATCCCAAGCATTCCCATTAAGTGATCGGCTTGCTGCACGGCAACCCCCAAGCCCTCCATCAGTGTGTTCCTCCCACGAAGGTTTCGTGGGAATAGCCTCCAGGGTCCTTGCCAGGTGGAGGCGGTGCCGAAGGGGCACGGCCAGGGACAGAGACACAACTCACGGGTCTGACCCAGAGGAGGAGGGAGAGAAGGCAGGAGGAGAAGATCAAAGAGGCAGAAATAGCCCAGAGAAACCTGGTCCACGGACACTCACGGAAACCACACGGGGATGCAGCCAGAAGCCCAAAGAAGGCAAGTGCAGGGGCAGGTGCTGGAGGAGCCCGCTGACACCTCACTTAGATCCAGCGCGTGCGTTTCCTGCCGTAGGTGTGTTTTCAAACTGTGCTCCTCGGGCCCTGAGTGTCCTCGGGGAGCCTCGGAAGCCACCATGGAGGACGACGTCTCTACCGTATGTCCTTCACATACGGGGCCTCCGTGTAAAGTTCCATCCAAAAAAAAGTGGGGGGAAGGAGGGATGAGGTTCTGCTGCTATAAAGACCTCGCATTTCTGAAAACCACGGTTCTATGTGATCAGATGTCAACAAAAAGCTTTTAGAAAGGAGGTGCCGGTGTCTGATCTGTGCTCTGGGTCCATTCTGGGCGCCTGGCAAACATCCAGTGGAAGGAAGCAGACACCAGAGCATGTCAGCTAAGGTCCAGAGTCTATACCCGGGCTCAGAACACTACACTCTGGGGTCAGACCCGCCCACCCTCTTTTTGGCAAAGTTTTACTGGAACAGAGCCACACTCATTCATTTACGCGTAGTCCCTGGCTGCTCTCTGCTACCACAACTGGATGCAGTAATTACAACAGAGACCATGCGCTCCACAAAGCCCTAAATATGTACTCTCTGTCCTTCCCCAGGAAAAATTTCCCCATCCTGTCCTATCCCTTGAACTTCTAAAATACATGGTCTTAGCAGCACTGATCCCCGTCTCATAGCCCAACAGGAGGTCATCAAGACTGCAGAGCCAGGAAGTAGAGGAGAGCTCAGGGCAGGCGGAGGGTGGGGAGGCTGACCTGCCAACTGAGCCCACGGCCCACGGTCAGAGGCAGGACAAGGGGCTGACCCAGCAGACGAAGGGTCACACCCAACGGGAAACACAGCAGGTTTACAGAGGCGCGGACTATCCAAACGGGGGCTCGGGGGGGGGGGCGCAGTGAGCTCTGCGGCTTCCGTCCAGTTCAAAGCAAGGGTGTTCAACGTGACGGGGCCTCAGGAAGAGTCTGGAAGAACAACAGGAAAGTAACCAGCCTTGGGACGGACACGTAACCCTGCGCTTTCCAGTCTGCTTTCTGCCCCGTTGGAAGAGCCAGGAAACGGCAAGTCACAGTATCCGTCCTCATTACGAAGTAAAAATGACTCTTCCCCAATCACCAACACCTTCAACAAGCACAGCTTTCCCCGGTGATGAATGATAGTCCGAAGGACCAGCTCCGGCCCTGCCAGCATCTCCCTCCACGAGACAAACGGTCAAACGTCACTACGCGGCTTACTCAGGCAAGACGGCAAATTACTGTTTAAACCAGGACACCCTGGCTGTGTCTGAAACGCTCAGCAGAGCTTAGCTTACCTTGGGAGAAATGGTTCGCCAGGACCGAGGCCTTCTCAGTCTCGCTGTCTTGCTTCTGGTCTCGGGAGAGGACGGAGGACTTCTCGGACACTTCGCAGTCGGACAACGCGTGAGAGGCCGAGGGCTCGGGAGACTCGGGGAGGATGTGCTGGTAGGTTGAACTGTCCTCCTCCATCCTTCACCGTTGGGATTGAAAGAGAAATCATTTTCCACACTAAGACCCCCGGCCAGGACCGGGACTCGGGAACACTTCAGATTACCTGGCCTTTTCGAATTTCCCCACATTTGCAACTTTGCTCTGGAGCCCGTTTGCTTCCCCAGAGCATTTGATGAGCAATGACACTGTCAAAACACCCAGCTCGGGGCGCTTGAGCCTGGAGCCACTGCCGGGGTTCTGGGGAGGGCCGAGAGAGCGCGAGTCACTGGCAGCTGCTGACCAGCGCCCCCTCTGCAGCCAGCACCTGGGGGGTCCTGGCCTACTGGGTGCTCACACCGACCCACGACCCTCAACCAGCGCGGGGGACCCGAGGCAGGCCACGAGCTGGCCCAGTCTCACAGCCTGCAAGCGGCAGAGCCAGCCTCCCACCGCAGGACAACCCAGACCCACCAAGGGCCTTATGGGTTTAAGAAGCTCAAAACCCTCACGGCCCCCAGGCAGGTCCCAGTACCGCCAGCCCGGCCATCATCCGGCTACCGCCCTGTATTTCCCAAGAGCCACCTGAGCCGTGAGGAAAACCCCCGAACTCCGTGAAAACGCCCATGAACCTGCACCTTCGATAAGCCCCGTAAGCCAGGCTCTTTTCTGCCCCTTTCCCTGTCACTCCTTGTCTCGTCATTCATGAGCTCAGACAAGAGCAAAGGACTCCAGAGCTGCAACACGTTCACTAACAGGTAGACACCCGTCCTGCCATCGGGTGCGCGGGCTCGCCGCTGCGTCGCGCAAGAGCCCACGGGCCAAGGGCACCCGTTCCATTAGCTCGGCAGTGACCCGCGGAGCGCTAAGCCCGCCACGGCAAAGGGCAGAACAGAAGGAAAAGGAACCGGCCCGTCAGGGTGGGAGCGTGACGCACGGCTGAGGCGGGAAAGGCTCCCTGCTCCTCCCAGCCGCCTCTGCGCGCCAGCACGTCTCTGCCCACAGCAACCCCGTCGCGCCCGCCCCAGTGCAGCCGCCCCACGGCCCTCCCTCCTCAGCCCAGCGCGATCCCGCCGCCCCCCACTGCCCCTGCCCCGGGCCTCCCATCCGTCGGGCCCCAGCTAAGCCTGCTCCGCTGGGAGGCTCGCCGGCCTCTCCACAGCCTCCGCGGGGACGGGATCCGTTCTCGGGAGAAGGGAAGGGGAGGGCTGACCCCGGAGGGACCTGCCGAGACACTGCGGTGGGAAAGGGGCACTGAAACGCCCACCGCTGAGCCGTGCCACGTGCCCACCGGCTCACTCCTACGATGCCGTGGCCTTCGTGATGCCAACAAAGCCTAAAGCTCTGCTCCCCATTTCGTTTTACCCCCAGAAGCCCAAAGGGCTCCAGAGAGGGCAGAAACACCAACCGCAGCGAGAGCCCAGCACGAGGTGAGGGAGTGGGGACAAGACCCCGACAGTTCCCGCGGGCCACCGGGGCGAACTAGGACAGCATACAACAGGTCCAGTCGGCCAACGGTTCGTAACTTCCAAACACACGCCAGGCGGGCGGGGCCGGAGCAGCTGCAAAGACGTTCAAGGCACAGTCTGTCCTCAAAAGGCAACGTGCACCGACGACGAGAGCCCGGGAGCCCAAAGACTCGAGGTCAAATCCCAGCTCGGCCTCTCAACAGCCGGCAAGCAGCCCTCGCCCTCGGGTCCTCGCCCCAGGACGGGAACTAGCTAGTGCTTGCCCAGGAGGGTCAGAGGGAGGGCGCGGGAATGCCTAGGCCAGCAGCTGACACCCGGCCCCGGCCCCACGAGCAATCCCGGGGGAAGGAGACACGCAGGGCACACCATGGCGCCACGTGCTCAGGGCTGGACCAGGGTGGTGTCAGTGCTACGGAAGAGAACTGGCCCTGGCCCTGGCACAGAGAAGAGAGACGGGCACGGTGGGCAGAGCCAGGCTCAGTGCCCCACAGACCAACGACAGCAGCACGCAGCCGCACAGCTGGCGTCCCGGCACGAGCTGCGGAACAAATGCACAGTGAGCTGAGACGGGAGCGTAGGTCACGCTGGGGGGGGCCTTGGAGTCCCCAGGGGCCAAGAGAAGGAACACGGTGTCCCCCTCAAAGCTCCCGACAGACGAGCGCCACAATGGCCGAGAGCCGCCGAACGACAGGTGTGCGGCGCGACCCCCTGGTCCACACGACCTCCTGGTCCACGTGGCCACCGTCCATCCTGGCCACCGTCCGTCCCCTGGGTCTGCGCGTCCCCACAAGAGGCGGCACCAGCCGAGCGCGAGGGAGCCAGCATCCCCAGCAGACGCGCCTGCCCGGCCTGCGTCCCACACGCCCACACTCACCTCTCCATCACTTCAGTCTGGGGGCTCACATCCACTTCAATTGATTTTCCTGGAAGCAGAAAGAACATCGAGAAGGAGAAGGAAAACGTTAGAATGAATGAACGAATGAGTGAATGAGTGAATACAAACAAGCGTTCCCCAGTCATCCTTGCTCACACGCTCGCAGAGGCCCTGATGCGCTTGCTCACCACCCAGAGACGTACGGCAAGACGGCAAGGGCCCCTGGCACCACGGCCCCGGCCCGGTGCCAGCAGGCAGGTGGCACAGCGACCACGGCAGGGAGGCAGCTGGCTGCGGGCTCTCTCGCCTTCCCTAGGCTCTGCCACTCACACAAGGCGGCAGGACGACAGAGACGCTGCCCCTGCAGGTGGCCCCGCAGACGGGCTGCGGCTTTCCCCCTCTTCCTTCCGCGCTGCGACCTCATCTTTTCCCTTCCTACTTTATCATCAGTGTTTTTCTTATGGAATTCGCCTGAGAAACGTAATTCTAGTGACTGTGTTATATTCCACGGTCACCGCCAGTCCCCTCTGTGACACGAGGGTCATGTCCAATTTTTCACTTTTATAAATAAAGGAAATAAACGTCTCTGCACATACAGCTTTATCTGCATTTAAACGCTTTCCTTGGGGAAGACTCAGAAGTGGGACCAGCAGGGAGGAGGGGAGCGCGGCTGGAGGAGCCTGGGCCTGCAGCAGGGGCGGGACGATGGGGATCGGCCAAAGGCAACGAAATGAAGCTCCGAGCGCCCTGGCGAAGAGACACGCTGCCCCCTGCGTGGCAGCCTTTGCTGTTTGAAAGGCAACACGGGAGCCCAGGTTTCAAAGAGACCAACAACTTCACGTTAAAAATACTTCAGAGCCCTGGAAATTGCAGACCGGGATGAGCTCTTTGAAGAAGCTAACGTGTGGCTAAAGAAAAAACACAAACCTTCTAGAGCTGTACTTGAAAAGTGAGACTATAATTAAACTGCACCTACACACTCCATTTTCAAAACTACTCCTAAAAGGGAAAGTTCTTGAACACCCAGCGCAAAGGGAAAGAGCACCGGAGACTCAGGCGTGGGGCTCGCGGCAGGACGGCAGTCCTGGGGCCTGAGCGACCGGGGGGCCCCACCCTGGGGACGCCTCCCCGGCCGACCGTGTCCTCGGCCTCACTCGGGTCACACTGGCACCGTGTCAGGTCTCCACCTCACAGCGAAGGACTGGAACTCCGTGTGCCGTGTGCCCTCTCTTACCCGGACGTTCCATCACCTGCTTGACCACGTGCCCCAGTTAAGCAAGGGATCTGCACACCCGAGCGCCCGCTCAACCACAAACCCAGGTCTTGATCCTCTTGGTTGCATCCCCACCAAAAAGGCCGTGACGTTCTGGCTCCCGAAAACGTAGGGAGACAGTGTGCATGGCCTCCACCTCTGTCCTCTACACCCCTTGCCAAGACAGGGGATCTCCACCTGACCGGGCCCATCTCCAAGACACCGACCGGCTGCAGGACCCCGTGAGTGGGCAGACACAGCGCTAGGACAATGGCCCGGCACCTCCCATGTCGCACCTGCACAGGCTGCTCACAACACTCCACTGAAACGCTGACCCTGACGGTGGGCCGGCTGCTCACCGGCCGTCCAAAGGGCTTCGGGGTCTACACAACTGGCCAGGCACACAGTAACATCATCCCCGCTTCGCGGTACCACCGTCTTCAGGAGCACAGGTGACACCCAGAAGCTTCACGGGGAAGGGCACCATCGGTCTGGGGCACGCAGTCAGCACTCTGAGAGTCCTGACCATAAATCCGTCCCATAAGTATCGCAAAAACTGCTCTTCAGGCCCTAACAAAACTCACGAGCAGAGAAGGACGTGCCCGAGGCCACCCGAAGCTCGGGTCTTCTCATGGGACATCCTTCCAGGAGCCCGTGATGGCTCAACGACAATCGTACGCTGCCCACTCCCTAAAACCAAACAGCCGACTGCTGGCGCAGACTGGGATCGGGGCCAACACACCAGCGACGCCCTGGATCTCGTGGTGGGCCTGCCTTCGCACAGGCGACGGGGACGTGTGTCAGGCTCCCCCTGAAGCTCAGGAAGCGTGTCCTGAAAGCTCCCAGCCTTCAGCCAGATCCTAACGGCTACACCTAAAAGCTGCGTAGGGGGTGGCGGGGGCATCTTTTCAAATAAAGAGGCGTCTAGTTATGCGACCCTCCTGGAACAGGCACGCGGATGCCAGGCGGGCCAGTCCCGTTAGCGGTCGGCCCGCCCTGCTCCCCGCACTGTGCCATCCCGGATGCCGCCTCCTCTGGGAAGCCTCTCTGCAAACAGCACCTGCCAACCGCACGGAATCCAGCTCAAATATCACAGCCTGGCCTCTCCCACGTGACCTGAACGTTTCCTCCTCCGCACTGATAACCTGCAGCACATTTCCATGCAGCTCCAGCGTGCCCCTGCCTGACGCTCAGGGCGGGGATGAACGAGGAGCCGCCCTACCCACGGCTCACAGCTGCGTGGGGACGAGGGACCCAGCAGACAACTGCACCACCGGCCGGGACAAGGGGGCACGGGACACCACGGCAGGGCATGCGGGGGAAACCAGGTGAGCCGGCCGGGACTGTCGGGGACAACTCAGGGGAGGTGACAGGGTCACATCTTTGAGGCAGGAAGGCGCCGTATAGAGACAAGACGCTAAGGGGCCACGTGGAGGGCAGATTCCAGGAATACTCGGGAGGAAAACTCTTCCGGTTTCTCTGATCGCCTGGGTCGGTTGCCGTCCTCGTTACGGCCCCGTGCCCGACGCCACTCCTAACGTACGCTTCCCCAACAACCATGCCCCCTTCCTCCGGGAAGCCTTCCTTCCCTTCAGGGCTCGGGGGTGCCTCCCTGCCAGGCCCCACCTTGCGGGTCAGACCAAGTCGGACGACCCGAATCAGAGGGGGCGCCCTGGAGTAAGATCCAAACCACACAAAACTATCCATATTGTCCTCAAATCCCGGCTGGACACGACACCTACGGCCCCAGTTTGGGAGGCCAGGAGAACGTGGCCCCCGTCTTCCAGGCGTCTGTGCTCTAAAGAAATAAAAGTACGTCCACAAGAAATCACTGCTCTCACCTCCCGAGCCCTCCGGATTGGTCGGACAGGACACCAGACGCTTTGAATCATCTCACTTGATCCTCACAAATAAGTCTGCAAGACAGGAACTATGTCCTCACAGGAGAAGTCGACCACTTAGGGGTACGAGAAGCATATGCTGGGATTCGAACTCAGGTCTGTCTGGCTCCAAAGGTTCTATTCTTTCCACCCGGCAGTGTCCATCACAGGGCCAGACGGGACTGTCATACGCAAGCACGTGCATTAGAAACAATAGTTTTGCTTCCCCTTGGGATGAACAAAGAAACCCTCCTAGAAGGCGAGCAGAATTTCTAGAAGGGCAGAGAGAATAAACACCTTCTAGAATAGGGACTGGTTCGAACACAGTCCCGGGAGTGGGGAAACGCGAGCGAGGCCTGCAACCCAGACGCACTAGCGGGGACGCCCAACTGCACAGGAGCGTGAAGGGCACGACGTCCCGTGCTCGGGGTCAGGCTGTGACACAAGCGGCCCGGGCTCAGGCCCCGACTCTGACCCGCCCGTGTGACCTTGAGCAAGTAAATCCACTTCTCTGCTCCTCTCTTAGTCACGGAAGGTGGTAAACAGTCGCTTCTCACAGGCTGAGACGCCTGGCGCAGAGCGTGCAGCTCACAGGGCCCAGCCTTCCTCCGCTCCCCACCGTCACCCCCGAGAGGGCAGCAGGCTGGACACGGCAGCCCGTGGAAGGCCTTGGAAGAAACGAACGGTGCGGCTTCATCCCTGCAGCCAGAGGAGAGTCAAGGGGAAGGACCCCCGCGGCTGCCTTCTACCCACGTGGCTAGACCCCGACACCTGTGGGGAGCTCACGGAGGAAAGGGACCAGCTCCCGACCTTCCTGGTCCCTCCCGCGGTGCGGGCTCAGGGATACCTGAGGGTGACACCGTCTTCCTGACTCGTGCTACCGGGCAGGCACATGGGACGGCAACACCGGCCCTCGGTCCACCGTGGGTCCCAACCGGGTCCTGAAGGTTACAGACCCTCACCCCGGAAGAACGCACATGCTCAGGAGGCCGTGCAGGGTTCCGGCCCCAGTGAAACCCCTAGCCCGTGACGCTAGGAAAGACCCGGCTCTGGTCCTGCGAGCGGAGAATCCACGCTACCGTCGTACTTCTTTGGTTCCGCCGCCTACGTGGTACGAAAGGAGAGTGGGGGTGCGCGCGAAGGTCCCGGCACGGCGCCCTCCTAGTAGCCCGACGCGGGAAGCAACCTAAATGCCCACCTGCGCGGAAGGATGAAGTGAATCGTGGTATCTTTGTACCAAAGAATGCTCTGCAGCCACTGAAACTCACGGTGTATGTTAGTATTGTCCACACCTGAACAAAGGGAAAGGCTGCAAATAGTTCCAGTGCCACAAAAAAACACGCATTAGTATAAAAAACATCTGGGAACATAAAGTCCAGGGTGTTCACTTTTGGTGCATAAATGATGCAGTTACAGGAGCATTTGCTTGTCTATTATTCCACAATAAACACGTAGTGCTTTGTATTAAGGGGGAAAAGACTATATTTAAAATTTTTAAGGACTCATGCTAGGCAACCACCTCAAATATAAAACTACTTTACAGTAAGCTCCTTTCATGACTCAGGAGCCAGATCTCTTCGACTGCATCCAAGAAAGACCCACCCCTGTTCCATTTGATTCTCTAAGAATGGGAGTTGTCGTCAGGTACCTGAGACTTTCATGCCTTTTGTACAAGAAAATAAAGTTCTATGTTTTGTGTTGTCTGCAAAGCCTGAAATGCTTCTGCTCCCAGAACTGCAGGGCACAACAAGTAAGATCTCCTGGGACTTGTCAAGGTAAATAACTGAAAAATAAATCAAGGGGGGGGGGGGGTGGATAGGATGAGGGAGGCGGGCGGCTGGCGCCCGAGGCGCTCTCCCAGCCTCCTGCTCCCCGGCCCCGGCTGAGGGCCGCCTGGCAGGAAGCAGAGGCCTGGACCGAAATGCCTCGGGCCTGGACCATACAGCTCCATCTTGAGGACCCGCTGCTCCTCCGGTATTAAGATGAGAACTAGCTGACTTGGAAACCCTTCCTCAGGAGGCTGGGGAAGTCACCTGCTCCCGTGTCCGTGGCCCCCGAGGCCAGGGCTGCTACCAGGACGAGGGTTGTGTAAGGAGCCGCGCGCCACTCCCTGGGCCCAGAAGCCCAAACTATCCCACGTTCTATCCTGGAGCTAAGCTGAACACGTGGGCTCTCACGAGCCATCTGTTTTGTAACGTATGAAGACAGAAGAACTGGGGTCAAACCTTGGTTTCGCCAAGTCAGTTCTAACTTTGGGCAGCTGCCTTTCCTCAGCACGGCGGAGCTCCTCCAGGAAGGCAGGCTGTGGTGAGCAGGCGCCCCCGACCCGCACGCTCCACGTACAGAACCCGCAGCCCCAGCGCCTGTGAGCCGGGCAGCCGGCACCAAGGCAAGGCTTCGTGCTCGTTACCGACTCCTACGGCTCATGGAGGAAAGCTCTGGATTTTGAGCAGAAGGAACATGGCCTGACTTACACTGTGAAAAGATCATTCTATTGTGCAGAAACGGAGCATCGTGGGCCCCGGGGGGGGGGGGGGGGGGGGGGGGGGCGGTGCAGGGGCAGCCCGGGTCCGGGGAGGCGAGGACTGCGGCATCAGCGAGAGGAGCCCCGGCGACAACGAGGTGGCGCCAAGTGGTCAGGTCTGTAAGACACTCGAAGGCAGAGCTTCAAGGGGGGCGGCGAGCGGGCGGGAGGAGCGCTGGCTCCGGGTGCGGTCTTCCTAGCAGCCCAGGGAGGAACGGGGTGCCCCCGGGGGAGGGACTGGCCACATCCACAACCGCGGGGAGTCTGAGCCACGTGCGGTCCAAAACCGATCGCAGGCTTCAGCAAAGGGGAAGCTGTCGGTGCCTCGGGCACAGGCCACTTCCGTGGGGAGGCTGCGGCCTGAAAGCCGTTCCAGTAGGCGTGGGAGAGAAGGGCCCTGGGAAGTTAGACGGGTGGATACACAGGAGAGGAGCAAAATAATGACGTCACAGAGGCAATTTAAATGGATAAAGTTTTAACTGGGGAACCACCTTCATAGTTTTCATATTCAAAAAATAAAATTAAACCAGGAAAAACAGGAGACAAACCCTAAAACTGAGAAATAAATGCAAGCAGGAAAAAATAGATCTAGTTATACTTCAAAAGAATAACATGACAACACTGTAGAAAGAATGAAGCAAGTAACTTTTAAGTTTAATCCCTGACTATGTCTCCTGAGCCTAAAAACTAAGAGGTCTAGAAATAAACCGTGATCTCTTAGTGGGTTTGTGTCCCACAGTGGCTCGGAGGGGGCAGCCCTGGACCCATCTGTGTGTATTAGAGAAGCGGGCACAGCGGCGGAGACAGTGACGCTGTGAGGGCCGGGCCCCTTGCTGCTGGGGACGGGACCCAACGCGGAAGCGGGAACAGCAAGGAAGGACACACGGGGCTGGACTGGGACTGGAGGCACCGCTGTGAAATAACCATTTTTAAAATAAATCAGACGTTGTTACACACACCATCGGATGTGTGCACATGCACGTGAGATCTACCCTCGCTCTGCCTGCTAAATGGCCTGGGAACGACGACACTCTAGCAGCAATCAAAACACCCCGTACCATGGATTTTAAAGGGCGTCCCCCTCTAAGATGAACCAGGGCTACTTGGAGGAATGGCTGACTCAGGGGCAGGGACAGTACCAATGAGGCTGGAACATCTTTCTTCGTGCCAGAAAGCACAGAAGTGCTCCCCAAAAGAGGGAGACCTGTCAAAAGGAAATGCCACTTGCCACATCCGGAACAACGTGCACATTAGTACGAATGACAGAACAAACACCAGCCTGCTGAATAAAGTAAGAAGCCGCAAGTCCACGACGCTAGTAACCAGCAAATACATAATCAGGAAGGGGAGATAAAGGGAGAGTCGGTCCTTGTAGCAGACGCCGTCTCATAAGGAAGGAAGAAGGAATGACGGCATTAGGGGAAAAGCCGCCATGCAGCCAGCATCACAGTAGCAGCCAGGACAGGACACGGAGCACGACTCAGGTGAGCACCTGATGAAGAACCAGGTATTTACGGGGTCGCCAAGTCCCCCTGCAGACTGCTTACATATCACACAGGGAAACACGGTCCTTCATAACGGAGGAACCTGACTCACATCACCTCAACCAAGCGACCAAAGTTATTTTCACCAACGGGACAAGCCGATGGCATGCGCCTCGTAAACCCGGTTCCACGAGAACACGACAGTTATGCAGCGTTCTTGCCAAAACCACATAACCAGTCTCATCTCCGCTATCTGATCTCATCGTAAAGAAGCAACAGATAATCCCAAATTGGGGCACTGGCCTGAAGTCTTCAGACAGGTCCACGTCGTGAAAGGCAAAGGGTGAAGGAAAAGGCTAAAGAAAGCCAAAGACCCCGTGACAACTAAATGTAACGTGGGGACTGGGTCCTGGATCAGAATCAGGAATAAGACTAAAAGACATGAGTGAATCAATTAGTGAAAGTTTAATACAGCCTGTACACGGGACGATGACACTACGTCATGAATTTGATAGTGGCCGTGGAGAGGCCGTAGAGAACAACGCCTCGGTGTGAGGGGCCACACGCTTTGCCGCATCTAGAGGGAAGGGACAGGATATCGCCAGTCCACCCTGGGAAGGTTAGGAAGAGATGATGGTGATGATGATGATGGGCTCCTGGGTGAGAAGAAGAATGTTGGGCGCCTGGAGGGCACCTGGCGGGCTCAGTTGGTGGAGCGTGTGACTCTTGATCTCCGGGTCAGGAGTTCGAGCCCGACGATGGGTGTAGAGATCACTTAAAATCTTTAAAGAAAAATACCAACGTGCGTGTACATGCACGTATGTGTGTATACATGCAGAGGGCCCCGATTGAGGATGCTACAAGTTACATTTTCGACTTTAGGATGGTGCAAAAGCAACAGGCATTTGGTAGAGAATACCTCAAATTCTGAATTTTGATCTTTTCCCAGGCTAGAGATATGCAGTAGGGCTCTCCCTCGTGATTCTGGGAGCGGCAGCGAGCCACACCCCCCGTCAGCCCTGCCATCATGAGGGTAAATGACTGGCACAACCGTCCGGGACCCACCTGGCCATCCTGCTTCTCACCTTCAGCACAGCCCTCAACCTAGGACATGAGGCACTCACTACTCTGTCCTAAGTGGGCTTTCTTTCACAGGATATTGCCAACTGTCGACCACGTGTTCTGAGCACGTGTATGGAGCCTGGGCTAAGCTATGACGTTGGGTAGGTTACGTGTGTTAAGTGCATTTTTGACTTAACGATAAAGTATTTTGAACTTTATGGTGGGTCTACTGTAACCTCATCACAAGTCGAGTTAGATCTGAATATTTACAGAGAGAAGGAGAAAATGACAAAGCAAATAAGACAAAAGTGATGAAGCTGGGTAAACAGCGTAATAGAATTTGTCGTTCTCGTCTCAAAAACATTGTAAATGATGATTATTTCTAGTTAAATGCAGTAACATCTACTGAAGTACCTGGCGCACAGCCACTGTTCAGCAAAGGTTCTCTTTCATGCTTCCTCTAACCACCTCTGACCCTTGAATATATTTTTTAACCAATAAATGTCTGAGGTTTTCTTCCTTGCTCGTCTTGTTTAGTGTCGCCAACATTTACGACTCCTGAGTTCTTATCCACTCCCACTCCCACCCCCCAGCAAGACCCGATTTCCAGCCTCCCTTGAAGCTTCAGAGCAAGCATGGGGCAGGTGGGTGCGGGGTGGTGCCTCAGCGCCCTGACCCGGGCTGGCAGCAGAGCAGACCGCCAGGCCCACGGGAGCAGTCCCTGGAGGGGAGGCAGCCCGTGTGGCTCCGCTGTCACCTCGTCAGAGCAGAGCGGTTGCTCCGGCCCCTCCCAAAGACGTCCTGGATCAATAAATGATGCGTCTGAGGACTCGCAATCCCTTGCCCCACTTACCGCTGAGAAACAGCTTTTCCAATTTCTCGAGCAGCCCGGCACATTGATTCAGCTGCTCCTGGAAACCCTCGGCCACGTCGTGATCCACGTCGCCGGCCCGCAGCAACCGCTCGAAGGCCTTCATCGTGGCGTTCATATGTTGCCGGTAAATGACACAGATGCCGTGGCTCTCCTTAATCTGCTGTCTTTGAAGGGAGAGCTCCCTGGCTTGGGACTGAACTAATGAATCGTATCTGATAAAAGGGGGGGAAAGAAAATGCTTGTACCATTTTTGAATTGAATTTTTGTGACCTTAACACTAATTGGAAAAATGACAGAGCACAATTTTTAAAAGCCTGCAGCTGTACGAGTATACGCACTTCCAGAAAAATTGGAAGTGCACAAGGTCACTCCTTCGATTTCAAAACAGCCAACAAATGCCGGAACAAAGGTTCTTCTGCAATGTTTTTAACCTTATAGAGCCCCCAATTACAGCACAGACTGGCAAGAACTCAGGAGGACAATTAGTTCCCATCTACTCTTCAAAAATAATATTCTGAACTATTGAAACACGTGTTCCGAGGGTCAGGGGACCTACCACAAATTCTCACGAACAAAAAAGAAACCGTAACTTGGGAAAACAAAAACGGGGCTCTCTCCCCTCAACTGAAAGGTCAGGGAGGAATCGCTACGCTAACTACCACTTACGGAGGGTCCGCGACCTGCCAGTCACCGCATCGGGGGTTTTTAGTAAGTGAACTGTCCTTGCCATCTTCCCTCAAACCCGTGAACCTCCTCACTTACTGGGGGGCACCGGACTCCGCTGGCACGGGCAAGCGGGGATGGCAGCGTGCCCCCGAGGCCCGTGCTCTATCAGCACCGCCTCCTGGCTCCGACCTGCCATTGCCGGGGCGAGCCCGCCCGTCCTCCCAGCACCGGGAAGAATACGGGTTAAGGGAAGCGCGGCCCCCACCGGCTGCGGCCACAGTTACCTGGCCCCCAGGGCTCGGCACGGACGCTGACCCCTCGGTCGCCCCTTCCCTGAAGCGAGGCCGGCGTGGGGCTGCTGATGCCCCGATCACGTGGCCCCGCACGGCAGGGGGGCTGAGGAAGCACGGGGGCCCGCGGCCGGCCATGGCTCTGGGCATGCTCCGTCCCCTCGGGCAGCCCGCTCGAGGCTCGCGTCCTCACCCGCAGAAACACGTGTGGGAGGCCCTCCTCTCCGGCTGACCGAGCGCTCATCAGCGGCCAGCCGGGGGTCTGACACTACCACTGCCCTTCAATAAACACAGGCTTCCTCCCGTCCTGCTGCTCGGGAAGGCTGGGAAAAACGCACTCTGGCTCCTGCACTTCCGAACTACACGTTTGTCAGGTGACTACACGTTTGTCAAGTGAAGCAAGTAAGTGACGAATGAAGGTCAACTTCACAAGTGACGGCTTTGTCGTCACAGCTCCTAAAGCAGAGCTGCACGTGTCTGTGCCCCTCAAGCACGGCCTAAGAACTCTTCTCTTTCTACGCGGGCCGATGCTCGAGGATGACCTTAAAGGGGAAAGATCTGGAACAGGTTTATGTTCTTCCCACCCAGCCTAGGACGTCGGTCTCCGTCCCAGGGTGAAAGGCAGTAGCGGCTCCGGGAGCGGACGCAGCCGGGCGGCAAACGTGCCGCAACTCACCGAGGGCCGGAACCCTTGCCTTGGCCTCAGCACCCAGGCTGACGAGGGCAACGTCTGCTCTGCCAGCTTCAGGAGCCGCGAGACCAGAATGTGTACGGCCCCTGCGGTCTGTGGCCTCGTGCCCACTTCTCCACGGGCCCAGCAGCCTCACACCATGGAGCCTCCCCTGGTGCCCACCCCACTGCCAGCCGAGCAGCGTTGCCTCGTAGCTCGGGGGCTCCGACCTAGGGGCAGCGGGGGAACCGCGGCGGCAACAGTGGGACAAGCAGCGGGGGACATACCTGGAGGGTGACAGATCTCGGAACTTATTCTGCAGGTTGTGGATTTCACTGAAAAGCTCCATGTTCAAATTCTGCTCCTTCTGCAGCTCGCACTCCTGTTGCAGGAGCTGCTGCCTGAGGCCCTCCAGCAGCCCGCCGTCGGTCACCTCCGGGGCCAGCTGCCGGAGGATCTTCATGTGCTTCACGTAACGCACTTGGTGCAAACTTGAAAACGTCATTTCTTCCTCGTCGGCGCTACCCTTGGGCTTGCTCAACACATCCTGGCCCCCTTCTGTCCCACACAAAACTGTGATAATGGCCTCACTGCACTGGGAGTGCTTCTGCAGCTGAAACAAGAAATTCCGGTAGCCCTGGAGCTCAGTTTCCAAGTCACGGATTTTCTGTTTTAAGTTTTCTGTATCACTGGAGGTGTCGATGTTCTCAGACGGATGGGCCCCAAACACGCTGACTGTGGTGGACAGCGGACTCTTGGAACTCCAGCAGGCAGCTACTGCGGCTGGGCCTGGAAAATCTTCAGAATTCCCTTGGCATGTGGGCACGACGGCAAGGCCGTCGGGCGGGCGGATTTCAGCGTCTGCGAATGAGACACACTTGTGTCAGCACAGCCTGGGCCGAAATCCACCGCCGTCCCCACCGCCGTCCCCGCAGGGCCACGGCCGCCCCCAGGCCTCTCTGGCCTAGCCCCTCCCCTACCTCCCAACCGGCCTCTTCCTCAGAGCAACTATTCTAAAACGTGAACTGACCATGACACCCACCAACGCCCACCTCCAATTCATCACCAAGGATTAAACCCCAAATCCTCTGGCAGTGCCTGGGCCCCTCCGCCGACTAGCCGGGCAGCCCGCCCTGGACACCCCCCCACCACCTCTGGAGATGCCCCACAGCTCGCCCCAATCCCTCGCACCCACCGCGCCGTGGGGGGCCTCTATGCTTTTGCACGTGCTGTTCCCTCGGCCTGCGGCTCACTCGCTCCCCTGCGCCCGCTCAACGAACTCTGCTCACCCTGAGCGCGCAGCTCTGACCCTCCTCCCGCGGGCCCACCTCCACGCCGGCTTGTCGCTCCGCCTGCGCCCCCACAGCACCTTCTGCACTCCGCCAGGGTGCACCTTGCTGGGTGCACATGGGCTCAGCACCCCACGGGCTGTGGCTGCCTGGGTTCCCGGCTCCCGCAGCCTCACCCTCACACCCTCAGGGACGGCGCCTAAGCCAGGCCAGACGGCCGAGGCTCTGACAGGCACCGGGGACCGTGTGAAGTAACGCTGAAGAGCAGTCGTTCCAAGGCTCAGGACTGATGAGTCGTTCCCAGTTTCCCGGGGGCACCGCGATGGCCCCTGCGTGAGGGTCCCACTGACGCACGACCCTGCCAGGAAGTACTTCCCGACGGTCGTTTGAACCCCCGAGGGCGGCCAGGCTCGCCTGAGGGTGGGCGGGACCACGAGGCCAAAGGGAGTGGGGCTCACAGGCGGCTTGGCCACGCGCTGCCCACACACCGGCCTGAGGCGGGTAATTTCATGTCTTGAGCCTCAGTGTCCCCACAAGGATGTCTAAGCTGCTTGCCGGGAACTCCCAGCTCCAGCCTGAGTCCGGAGCATCCGTCCTGGACCACGCAGCACACCGCCTGCGTGCAGGGGACGCTCAGCTCCGTGCACGGCCGTCTGAGTCCTCGGAAGGCTGCAGAAGGCGTGGAAACACCCGGCCTCACAGTCCAGCAGACCTGGCCCGAGCTCCGGCCCTGCCACCTCCTGGCTGCGTGACCTGGGCCGCCGGGTTCCCGACCCCTGAGCCTCCCTCAGAGGCTTCGTCCACAAAACGGGAAGAACACCAGGTACCACGAAGGGCTCCGCCGGCTGTGGTCGGAGGCTCCACCGGGACAGCTCCTGCAGAAGGCGTGCGGCACACGGTGGTGGAGGAGCCTGATGCCGACAGCCCCCGCCCCCCCGGGATGCTGGGAGCTGGAAGGGGGTGCCCAGCACGGGAGGCGGGAGGCCCGCGAGCGGGGGCTGTGGGCCAGGGGCACCGCTGCACCGACAAGCCTGTGGGCTGGGTGACAGGCCCTGGACGGGCTCTGAGGGGAGCGGACAGAAGTGCTCGTCACGCCGCACATTCCAACTTCTGGGTTCTGCAACTGTTCCTCGTGGCCACACGCCCGTTCCTCTCTGCTCACGATGCACATACCATAAAATAACTCTTTTTATTTTAGAAAGCAGCTGCCGCATGACCTAAGGAAGCGTTCCCAGTACCGCACCGCTGCTGTACGCCATCTGCGGTCGTCACCGGTGTCCGCGGCCTCCTGGGGTGCGGGGCAGGCATGTCCGTCCGCGGGCCTGGCGCGGGGCCGGGGCAGAGAAGGTGCTCCGGAAGGGCCTGCTGGCTGAAGGAGCGCGACACAGGGACAGACGCGAGGCCCCCACGGGCCTTCTTTCCAGCGAGTCACCTTCCAAACCAAGGAACTACCGTTGCCGGAACGGCCTCACGATAACGGAATTTCACGGCAAGCAGCAGTGTTCGTTCACTCGGGGAATAAAGAGCAGAGACCACGCGATGAGCCCCTCACGGACGCCCTCCCACGATGCACGGACGTCAGCTACACGCGCACCTGCCAACGGGGACGGTCCGCACCCGCGCAGCAACAGTCGGCTCCACGGCACGACTGACATTTGCACTCTTGCCCTCGACCTACAGCACTGTGACTGAGCGGCGGCACAGGTTTGGTTTCCAGGCTCCAAGACCAGCGTCCAGCACGTCTCGCAGCCCGGCACCCGCGCGGCGACGCGACTTCGCGGCTCAGTAGCCCCGGATGAAGGGCCAGAGGCGACTTCTCACCTCGAATCCCTGCGTGGAGGGCACGGGGAGGGAGGACTCAAAGCCGTGGCACGCGGGGGGCTGTAGGCTTAGCCGGGACCTGGCCCAACGCCCAGTGTCACCTGCGCAAGGACCAGGCGCGCAGCCTTCAGGACAACCTGTGAGGCGTCACTGGCAGCCCCATCTGACCGAAGAGGAAATGGAGGTTCAGAGGCAGACGTGGCCCGAGGCTCGGGGCGCAGCAGCAGCAGAGCCCCCCGTCCGAGCCCGGCCGCCACCTCCTGCAGCAGCTGGCGTCCCCGTCCCCGAGGTCGGGTGCTGAGCCGGGACGGCCCCTCGCGCTCCGGGTCGCGGCCAGTAACACCGCGGCGCCCCCTGCGCTCGCCTCCTGGCACCTGCCAAGGGCAGCGGAGGCACCATGGATGCCCGAGCCGGTCAGCTGGAGGCCAGCGCGTGGGGCTACCGGGAGCGTCCGACACCGAGGAGCCGGGATGCCCGACCTGGAAAGCGGCAGGAGGCAGAGCCCTAGGGACGGAGCAGCAGCGTGCGACAGAGGGGGCCTGTGCAGCCAGAGGCAGCCCCCGGGCAAACCAGAAGCACCTGCGGAAGGAGGAGAGGCGCTCCGTGACGCTGGGCACTCGGGAGGGAAACTGCCAGCCCGCCAGGAAGCCCTGGCCACCGACGCGCCGCCGACAGGAAAGCCACAGGCGTCCCCAGAACCAGTCGTCCACATTGGAGGAAACGCTGCAGTTCTGGAACCTTCCTGGACCCCGTGGGGGCACCCGCATGCCCGGTAGAGCAGCCTTCCCCTCCAAGCCCACGACACTCAGGAGCACGTGACCACGGGTCCCCCGCACTGGCCGGCGGCCTCAGGGGAGCCGGGGGCATCCCCGCACTCTCAGGGCCGCCTCGCGGCTAGTTTAGGACGCCTGAAGAGGTTTCCTACACGGTGAACTAGTCCTGATTCAAGTGGACTTTTTTTTAAACAAAAAAAGAGGAGGGGGTGGATCGAAGGTAAAAAGAAAACAGCACGTGTTCCTTCCGGGGGCGGGGAACAAGAACGTCCTTTTAGGACCGTTTGTGCTGAAATAGATGGGCCGTGCCTGGGGCCTTGTCCCTGCGCCTCCACACCGAGCAGCAATGAAGCTCCTGCTCCGGAGCGGCTCGGGCTCACCTCCGGCCTGCCCAGCGCAGCAGCACCCCGCGGCGCCCGCCCAGCGCAGCAGCATCCTGCAGCACCCACCCGGCTGCGGCAGGGCAAGGGCGTGACGAATGCTTGGTGAGCTCTGACGCCCGGTCCCTGCGCCCGCAGCCGCCTACCGCTGACCAGCTGGACGACCCTGCATCAATTCTGTTTAATGACCTCAGCTTCCTCACGTGTTAAGTGGGACTGACGACGAGGTCCCGAGATGCCGGCTGCCGGGCTTCGCGACCGCCCCCCACAGCACACCCCAAGGAGCGCCCGCACCCAGGCTGCACAGTACACACGGGCCTGCGTTCTGACCGGTCTCGTGGGTGGCGTGATCACTGTCCCCCTCCGTGGCTCTCCAGACACAGGGCATGGCTTTGGCTCCGTTCTGCTCTCCCGGGCCGTCCTGGTAGGCTGCTCCCACAAGGGGCTGGGCTGCAGGCGTTCGGGAAGAGAAGGAAAAATAAATAAAACCGTAGGCTTGAAACTCAGCCAAGCAACTGAGAAGAACACAAAGATACAACAGGGAAAATAAAAACACTGGGGAGGCAAAATGCAATTTATAAGATAAAATTAATCTATCGAGCTGCCATAACAGGACGTAAAAAGCATAAATATGCTGCAGCTTGTCTGAAATGGTTTAAGTCCAGGCTCTCAAAAAACTATGAGTGAGAAAATGAATTCCACAGACTCGGGCCCACTCGTCCGAGCAGAGGCCTTGTGGTCCTCTGGGCACCCGGGGTGGCACCTGGTCGAGGCACCCTGCTGTCAGCCAGAAACACGCACGGGGAGAGTGCGCACCGCAGGCCCCGCGCCCAGTGCCATCAGGTCCTCGGCCCGAGCCCCGCTCCCACCCGCGCTGCTCCGTGAACTATCTCCCCCCCCCCCCCCCACTGGTCTGGGAGTCCTCCGAAGGCAGAGACCCGCTCACCCCTCCCACACCCAGCGCATGAGGCCGGGAACACAGCAGGTGCTCCCGGGGGAGTCCGCGAACGCGTGGCTAGACGGCTGCATGGGAGGAGGCGAGGACCGGAAGGGACGGGGGCGGGGACGGCCATGCCACCGACGGCCCGCCTGTCTCGAAACCTCCACTGTGCTGAACCCAAGAACCCAACGATCCATGGGGAACACCAGGGGCTACAGGTCACCAGAAAACCCACATGCGAGGTGGGGACAGTGGGCTTTCCGAGGCAGCGCAGGGCACGGCCTGGAAACCAGGCAGACGGGTGTGAATCCAGGTCCGACGTCACTGACCGTGACCGCAGCCCGGTCCCTCCATCGCTCCAAGTGCCGCCTGGTGATACCACGGGGCGGGGACCGCTCCGCCTCAAGGGCAGTGAGGAAGATGCCCCCGCACGGCGGCCTTCAGGCGGGCAGGGAGGCGCGACACCCCCGGCGCACGTCGTGTCCTGGACGCAGGCCGTGCCAGGCTCCAGGTGCCTCCCGCCCGCTGTCCCCACAGCCGCTGCCATCTCCCGCCCAGGAGGGAGGCGAGTGCCTCGGTGACAGGACAGCAAACAAGCCCGGTGTCGCCCTGAACACGCCGTGCCGCCCGTGCTAGGACCAGGACCGTCCCCGGCACGGCTCCCCCGTGGCCGCCCAGCAGCGGATGCCGCCCCCGACCACCGCTCCCAGGGCTGCAGCCCAGAGCAGGAGGTGCCCTCGCTCCCCACTGACGCCTCCAGGGCACGCTCTCCTCCCAGAAACCCCAGCTCCGCGCCTCAAGCCGCCAGGCCACCCAGGGACCACACGCCCCGCAGTCACCCGGGGCCCCCAGAGCCTCGCTGACTACGTGGCTCCCCGCGTTTGTCTGCACCTCTGTACGGGCAACCGCCCCGGGTGGTCCCTTCCTGCCGTGTCCTCTCCTCCCCCCGCCGGCTCTCCGGGAGCTGTGGCAGGCCGGCCTCGGCCACGCCAGGACAACGGTGCCCTCCGAGGTCACCGTGAGGGCTGGGTCCGGACTCCCAAGGCCACTCCCTTGGCCTGGTCTTACTGACTGGCAACGCTGGACGGGGTGCACCTGCCATCCACCCGGCTCCGGGATGCCGTCCTCTCGGGCCCCCGTTTCCTGGGCTGCTCCTTCCCCGTCCAACCCCCGCTCACATTGAGGCTCAGCCCGGGCCGCTCCCCGGGTCTCCAAGTCTCCAACTGCAAACGCCGGCGACATGCTGCCACCTGCCGAACGCACAGCCCTGTACCCCCGACTGCCGGGCTGGCACCGCGCGGGGCTGGCCAACTGGCTCCTCGAGGGGCCCCAGAGCCGACACCGGCCGCCCGCGGCCCCGCCACCTCCGCACGGCGCAGCGCCGCCGCCCCGATGGTTCACGGTACCAGGGGTCCTTCCACGCGGCGGGCGGCCTCCTCCTATCAAGAGCCATAGACGGAGTGGGACGGGCGCCGGCCGCAGGGCCTCCACCACAGCTGTAGTCACAGGCTACGTGCAAACCAGCGTGTGTCCCTGAGCTCCAAGGAGACTTCAGGACGCGCAGCGAGGGTGGCCCCCGCCACGGTGTGCCCGTCCCTGCCGGGAAGCCGAAGTCAGGCCACGTGGCTCTGCTCCCCGAAACCCTGCCACGGCTTCCAGGCCTGCCTGCACAAGAGACCAGGCCCGAGAGCGGCCTCCGTGGGCCACCCGACAGGCCACCTCCCTGACCTTCCTGCCCTGCTTTCCCATCTGCTCCGGCCACATGACTGGCCTCCCTCCTAGTCCTCCAACTCCCCAGATTCAAAGCAACATCAGGAACTTTGCCCTTGTGCCTGCCCCCAAAGACACTTTCCACGCTGAGGGTTCCACTCATCTGCTCCAGCCGGGTTCAAATGTCACCTCGTCAGGGAGGCTCTAGGATTCCGCAGATGGACGGCAGCAAACTCCACCCCCCTCCACACTGCCTGTGCCTCAGCCACCTCCGTCCTCCCCGCACCCGCCATCTCTACCTGCACCCGTTTTGTTCAGCCCGTCCCCAGGGCCTACGGTGGCGCCCAGCACACAGCAGGGCTGCAGCAATACTTTTTGGAGAAAGAGAAGGTTGCTGCTGTGGTTCTTGGCATCAGGTGCTGCTGTCACACGCTTACAGCACAAGCTCAAAACCAGGAGTCGACGAGGTACTTCTGTGGACTCGTGAACCCTCTGAAAACGAGGTCCAACGCTTGCCGTGCGCTCGCCTACGCTCCGCGGCTCTCGGCTTTCCTGAGACGCTCCAAGGGGCAGTGGTCCAAAACCTCTAACACCACGGTCACCGCTGTGACACGCCCTCCACGTCTATGCAGTCTAACCCGGATACATTTTAACCCAGGGGCTCTCTACTTTGGGAGCTCCCATGAGTGCAGACACGGCAAAGTGGCTACGGAGGCAGGTCACTTCCAGAGGAAAGCACAAGCTCGATAGGGTTTGGAATGAGCCCTGTGGAGGCCACGTAATGTAGCCTGGACGTTCTAGAAAACCCCCCAGGAGGGCTCTCACTTATACACACGATGCCACTCGCCTCAGGCTTCCACAGGTAACGCCAAAAAAGCCACCTGGACTCAAGTCAGCCCACGGCCGGGGCCCCTGCAGACCATCCTGGGGAAGGCAGCGACCTCACAAGACCCGCATGTGCTTACAAGCCCCTTTACCCAGACTCCAGAATAAAATGAAAACAATAGATTCCTTTTCCTTACTGTGTTCCTTTCATTGTGTATTTGTCAAGAGTCAAGATTAATCACTGTAATTCATAAAATTTATGCTCAAACTTACTGCAGTTCTAAACAACAAGGCTGACATTTCGAGCAGCCCTACCGTCCGTCCGGCCGGCTCGCGGAGAGCACACTGCACACTTACCTTCCTGTAGCGTTCTGTCTGCTGCTGGCCTCTCCTCCATCATTGCTTCAGCCAGAATCAACTTTTGATGCAGCTGCTTATTGCAGATTTTAAACTCCTTCAGCTCCCCCTGCAGCTCCAAGATCTGACCCTGCAGTTGGGCCACCACCTCCTGGGTGGCAGGGAGCCGATACACATTTCCTAATGACCGGGACGGTTTTATCAGGATAGGCAGGCGGGACTTCTTAGCATCCTGGAGAGACACACACAGGACAATGAATACACCTCCTCTGGTCGTGCTCGTGCCAACCTTGTAAAACAGGATTCAGACCGGCTGCCCAGACTTCTGGTTCGGGGGTGGCATCCACGTTTATCTCCCGTGTCTTGGCACGTCCCTCCTCTGACTGGCAAGTGCCCAGCTTCTCCTCCTGGACGCCCTCTTGGCCCTGGCGCACTGTCTCTGTGGACACCCAGAGGCTCACGCGATGGCAGTCCCCTCGCCAACACCATCTTCTAAGTAACACTTCCCTGGTCCGCCCCCGCCCGCTCCCCCGGCTCGGCCAGTCCGCTAGTGCACCGCAGCCACCCCTACTGAGGTTCTCAGGGGCTACCGAGTCACTAATCCAGTGGCTCTCGCCCAGGCTCGAGCTCCCACCTGCCTAACCTCGACATCTTCCTTTCCACTGGCTCTCAGGCACTTCGAAGCCAGCCCAGCACCTGGCTCCTTCTGCCCAGCATCCCAGTCCCCACCCAAAGCTACGCTGCTTCAACACGCTCCATGTGGTGAATCCCACCACCATCCCCTCACTGTGCAACCCAAACCTGGAAGTCTATCGAACGCTCCTCACACCCATCACCCACCCTCGCCACTTACCAGGCTCCATTAATTGTAGCTGTCAACTCATCTCTGAGGTCTCTGGACTCTCCTCGCTGCCTCCCACGGCCCCCATCCAACCCCTAAACACTGCTGGCGCTCCCCTGCCACACAGCCGCCTCCGGAGCACCCTCCCCCTCGCCCTTCCTGCCCTTCCTAGCCCACTCTCCATACCGTGACAGGAAAGGCAGAGCTGACATCCCTCGCCTCTGCTTACAACCACCGGCGTACTTCCCGGTCTCTCAGGACCAAGGTCAAATCCCTACCGCGGCCGCCATGCTGTACGTGACCTGCAGCCCCGGTCACTGCCCTTCTCCCACTTCCCCTAGGCCCACACACTCCCCTCTATCAGCTCCTCAGATGTCTATGTTCCTTCCACCCCAGGGGCTCGGCGCGCCCCGTCCCCCGTCTACAGCACACTCTCTTGCCCACCCCCACCACTCCGGTAATCCCCGTACCTTCACTAGGACCTCACTCCTATGTGCCTTCCTCGGGAGAATGGGCCTTGACTTCCAAGACCAGGTCAGGTCTCCCTGTTAAGGACACGCACCGCCCCCTACAATTCTCTAGGGAGAACACTAGTACCCTCATGATCAAATGCCTGTGCAATTACTTGTTCTCTGTCTACCTTCTGCACTGGCCTATGAGCTCCAGGGTTGGGGACTCTGCGTCGCTTGGTCGTCCTCTACCACAGCCGCCAGCACAAGAACACAGTGGGTGCTCAACGACTATTTGTGGAATGAACACGCGAAGAATGACTTAAGAGGCCAAATGGGGATGTCTTTCAAGTGGGGGGAATTTTAAATATATTAAAAAGTTGGGGAGAGGAACTAAACCTAGAAATATGTAAAGGACTATCACAATTCAATAATAAAAAGCACATATAACTCAATTAGAAGGTGGGCGAAGGATCTGATAGACATTTCTCAAAAGGGGACCTTTACATGGCCAATAAACACATGAAAACATGTCATTAGTCGTCAGGGAAATATAAATCAAATCACAATAGAATATTGCCACTCCCAGCTCATTAGGACAGCTTCTAATTAAAATAATAACAAGTGTCGGCAAAGCTGTGGAGAAACTGGAACCCCCATGTTTCTGATGAAAATGTAAACTAGGAGCAGCTACTATAGAAAACAGCCCAGTGGTTCTTCAGAGTTCCCACATGACCCCGGGTTCCACTCCTCGGTGTTTACCCAGGTGACGTGGAAACACTCGTCCACACAAGAACCTGTATGTGCATGTTCACAGCGACGTGACTCATAATAGCTAAAAGGTAGAAATAACCCAAATGTCCATCGACTGATGAAGGGATAAGTAAAATGTGTGACATCCATACAATGGATATCGCTTGGCAATATAAAGAAATGAACTACCGCTAAGGACTCCGGCACGAACGCACCTCAAAAGTGCTACGCTAAGCGGAAGCAGTCACCAAAGATCACGTGTTACATGATTCCCTTTCTACGAAACATCCAGAGAAGCCAGACATCTAAAGACAGAAAGTAGATCAGTGGTTGCCTACAGCTAGAGCACTAGGGGGGAAACGGGAAGTGACTGCCAATGGGTCCGGCAGGGTTTCTTTTTGGATAATTAAGCCCGTTCTGTAATCGATTATGGCAGTAGATCTGTAACTATGGATTTACCAAAAAAAGAAAAAGACCAAACGACTCACTGCACTACGCACTGTAAATGGACAAACTGTAGGACATGTGGCTTATCCCTCAATGGGGGGCTATTACTCTTTTTATTTTTTAAGTGGAAGAGAAGGAACCTGAGAGGAAAACAGGAAATGCTTGGGACCCTGGGAATGACGAAATCAGCAAGGACTCTGAAAGCAGGAAAAGGGCGGAAGGAGCCCCGCGTGCACGTTCTGGGATGCAAAATGCTTTCAAGCACGCTGTCCACGGTCCTCCGGCCAGCTCTGCAATCTCAGCACTCCCAGGATAATAGACGTTACCGGGCCTATGTTCCAGACAAAAAACTGGGAGGTCAACCAACCAGTCCAATGTCGTACAACGAGGAGGTTAGAGGGCGGGACGTCACAACGGCTCCCCAGCCTCTACTGCTCGGTTAAGCAAAGTAAGACACTCGCTGCCCCAACATTCCAGGGCAGAGAGCAGGTTCAAGGCCGAGGACAGTTTGAGGTGGGAAGGGGGTCTGTTGGCGGGGGGGGGGGGGGGGCGGTGTCCATCAAAGAGGACCACAAAATAACAGTCATTGGCTTGATCCTCGGTCTCCACCAATCTTTATTCTTGGATCCAAATCTGTGTGTCATATGGCAGGAGAAAAGATATCTGCAAGTGCACAAATGCCAAAGCCAATTTCAGGCTGGAAGACTGCCGTCAGTCACCCTAATGCGGGTTCTAAAATAACACCACACAAAATGCTACCTTATGGACACTGTGCACAGCCCCACCTACCGCCTTATGAAACATGTCAACATGGAAGTCCTCACTTGGGAGCGCAAGGGGGACAGGAACGCACACATGCCGAGCTCGACGTACACACGCACAGGCACGCACAAAGCACCAGCAGGCCCTTGCCACACATCTCTTCCTGTCGCCACTGCACTAGCCTCAGCTCCTAGGTCACCCTGATCCCTCTGGGGCCACCAGGAAAGGTAAGTGGCCAGGCTTGAAGCCATCACTGGTCCATGTGTGCCGGTGGCAAGAGGACCCCTCCCTTCCTGAGAAAAGTATGTTTAGACTGCCCCCGTCGTGGGCACCTGGGTGGTTCTCAGTTAAGCATCCAACTCTTGATCTCAGCTCAAGTCTTGATCTCAGGGTCATGGGTCAAGACCCACATTGGGAGTGGAGCCTACGTTAAAAAAAAAAAAAAAATCCCTATCCATCTCTAAAATTGGACTTCGGTCTATATCCTTACTACTCCTCCCAACAGCTGACTCACTCTGGACCATTTTCTGAGACTCTGAGAGTCTGTATTTCTTCACATGTAAAATGTAGGGAATACCCATCTAACTCGCAGGCTTCTTGAGGAGATTAAATGTGATGGTACAGGTACAGGAAATCTAGCGTGATCCTGGCACAAACAGCAGATGCTAAAAAATAAACACTGTGGCCTTCCTTTTGAAGCCACAAGCAAGAAGGATAATTCTACGCTAAAAAAAAAATTTATATATTTGGGGAAATTAATGAGTTCATTCGATTATGTAATTTTTCTGCACAAAGGAGGCTACCTCCCACACAAACTGGGGGAAAAAAACATCTAGTTTTCCTAAAACACAGGTACAAACTAACAGAGCTGGGGGCAGATGAGAGCTTTCTATTCCAGCCAAACCATACACATTTGCATCTGAAGTACCGTTAATATAATGGCAATGTCTTTTTATTTTTTTTATTTTTTATTTTTTTGTCTTTACTGATATCTTTAGAAAACCCTTTTCTAGAAATTACAGTTTTGGTGCATAATTTAAAACAATCAAAAGCAATTTTGCTAATGATATATCTAACTCCCTTTGGTATGCACAAAAGCAGTAATTTAGTGGTCAGAAAATAAACTTAATTCTCCATTCTGATGCTATGAAGCAGTGTGTACAGCTGATTTCTCAGATACAAAACACCCATCAGAAACAAGAACACCAACAGCCATCACTGGCGCTCCATTAGAAACATGACCTACTTCTCCACCAGAACACTGACATCTCTCCGCTTTGGGGAGCGTCAGCCCAACCCCTCCGCCCGGGAGGATTTTAGCAAAAGGTCCAATCAAACGCTGCCAAGAGAGTCTGGCTCCTAATCGTGTGGCATATTTGATGGTATTTGAGGAGAAGCATCGAGACAGCGTCTTGACTGAAGCCAAATGCATTCCCCCCACCAAAACCGGACCCTGCCACGCTGGGCCAGAAGGAGCAGGGGGCGAGCCTCGGAACGGGTAGAGCAGGGCACTCAGCCGCGGGGGGTTCCACTCAGCCCCTTAGCTGCGGGCTCCCTGTGGGCACTGCGAGTCGGGCTTCCTCATCTCCGGGGAAATGTGGACCAAGCCCCAGAACAGTACCTCTCCACCGCACAGCCCGCACAGGATAAAACCGAGGTGCTCGGCCCTACTCCTAAACTCAGGTTATCACAATTTCACTGCAATCTGCAAAAGGAAATGTCCACCAGTGGATGAAAATCCTACACCTTTTGGCACATTTCCCACAATGGAATATTTCAGAGCCACCGCAAGGAAACATGGTCCTGATACACAGCAGGAAAGAAAAAGCTACACACAGATGTAAAAATACAGCTCCGTAAGGAAAACTGCATAAATGTCATGATGTACAGATGGAGAAGACCGGGCCGGGGGGAGGTTAAGACGAACACACGCCTCCAGGGAGAGGCCAGACGAGGGGCAGGCAGGGGGAGACACCGGATTTTACAGACATCAGAAAAAGCAGTGAGATCAGAGTTGAGTTTTTAAGCCTTTCACTTGTATAAAAAAGGAAATAAATAAATAATCTATAGAAAAGCTTACTTTGTCAGCCCCACTGGGGAAGGAGAGGGCAGCGGCCGGCCTCCCTGGCACCAGGCACAAGCTCTGCGGCTGACCCTCAGCGTGGAACGTGGCGTCTGGTGGCTCCTCTTCCCAAACTCCTCTCTTGCCCTGGTTTGTGAACCTGAGCGTGTCGCCCTCCGCGGCCACGGTCTGCACGGAGGCATCTTTCAGCTCCCGCGTGGCCGCTTCACCCGCCCTGAGCAGCCGGGCTGTCCAAGGCGACCTCGGGTCATCACGGGACCTGGACGACGAGTCGACGTGGGCCAGGTGTCCTAGCTCACCTCCTAGCTGAACGGCCACCGGCGTCAGGGACTTCTCGGTCTTCCCATCAAGGTGTTCTGCGGAAACTCCCTGCTCTAGCGAGCGCATTCGCTCCAACAGCAGTTCACGCAGCACTTTCAGGAGGTCTGGCCTGTTTTTCCAAAAGGGAAGAAAGTGGGAGAACCAGGTTTCGTGCCGTAGCCTTGTGCCCCGCCCAGTCTCTCAAGTTTTCTCCACTGACTGGCCCGACGTCTGTCTAAACCACGCACGCCGCCCACCCACCATGTGCCAGGACCCACAGCCCAGGATTTTACCCCAACCGCCTCGTGACCCCCCCACCTGGGGGTCCTGGCAGGTCTATCTCACAGAGAAGGGAATCACCTGACACAAGTACCCAGCAAGCGAGGGCCCGCGTGGCTGTGCGGGTGCCGGCTGGGCCTCGACGGGAGCAGACGGGTCACCAAGTACTGCCAACCGCGAGGTCCACCTGCCCCCGGCCCAGTCCTACATCCAGGGGAGTACGGCCCGGGTGGCCTGGTCACCCAGGTGGACCCTGTGCAGCCAGGGCCCAGGACACAGGCCCTCAACGAAGGGATGCTGCGAACGACTCGTAATACAAACAGGAGTGGCTTTGAAATCACACGAAAATGGCTTCAAATTCTAAGTCTGAGATTCTTGGAAGTAGCGTAATCCCCCTCCAAGGACGGCAACGAGGAATAAACAAGAGAGCACAGAGGGAGCGGTACCTTCGCGTCCCTGGCCACCTGCCCCGTGCTCCCGCGGAGCCTGCCCAGCTGCGGCAGCGTGGACACTGAGGACGGCACCCGGGACACGAAGAGGCCCGTCTGGGGTGCTCCCTGCCTCTCTCCACTGGCCTGGGGCTTCCTCAGCGCTCCTGAGGCCCCCAGCAGGGCAGTGGGCAGGGGAAGCCCTCAGACAGTGGGGGGAAGAGAGCTGCTGGGACACACGTCCCCCGTCCCGCCCTGCGCAGGGCCAATGGCACGGCACCTCTAGGCCGTCCCCGGCGCTGTCCACAGCACGCAGGTCACGGACGCTGACTGGCTTTGCCTCTGCTCCCCGGGGTCACGGCCCAAAGAAACCACGTGTACCCAAGCCCTTACTTTGGGCTCCACTTTCCTGGGAACCCAAACTGAGGGAGCTCGTAAAAGACTGGGGCGCAGTTCAGAGGAATCCCTGTGTGTCTTGTGCCGGGTGCCCGACGGACACCGAGGGGGCAAGACCACCTGCGAGGACTTAGCCTGGTGTCGGACACGGACGTTGAGAAATCACTGCTTCACGGGGTCAAAGGGGGAACAGGGGCCCTGTGCAAGTTTAGGGGGTTACAAAGCCCTGATCCCGGGGTGCCCAGCCTGGGAGAGGCAGGAGATGCCAGAGAAGGGATTCTAGAGGCGAGGGGAGGCCGGCCAGGGCAAAGGAAACGGGACGTTCTCGGCATGAAAGCCAAGGTGACCAGGGAGGAGGCGCGGCTGGAAGCGAGGCAGGGAGAAGTCTGCGTGGGGGCACAGGGGAGCCTCCGGGCGAGGCTCTGTGGCACGGGCGCCACCCGCGTGCCGTGCGGCAGGACTGCACAGGCTCCTGTCCGGGGGCGGCGGGAGCACACACTCCGCCCCTCCCAGGCCGCTCTAAACACCCGTGACAGCAGAAGAGGCATAACAGAAAACCCCGTAAGGGGCGCTACAGGCCTCAAAGTCAAGACAAAATTTGTCCAAACATGAGAAACCGAGGAGGAGAGGCAGTCAGGCAAAAAGGGGGCATTTGCAGAAAGCACTGGGGCCAGAAATTTAACTCCCCTATGGTGGAGATCTCCTGGAGTCCAGGGAAAAGTCAGGGGCTCCCCCCACGGGAGAAGGGGGGCCGGGGGTGTCCACACAGGCAAACCAAACCTGCACACACAACCCACTACGACGGCGGACGGGCCACAGCCCAACGTCCACACTCGAGAAAATCAAATTAATAAGGCAACCCGAAGACCCTCACATAAGTATGTGTAAATCACCTAAAAAATAAAGGAGATGTTTGAGCTGCTACCATTTCCCACCTGTTTCTCCCTAAATAAAAGAATTCTTTAGTTCTCCTATAAAAAAATAAAGACTTAAAAATAAAAAAGGAGAAAAAGGACTCATTTAAGAGAAGAAAGGAAACCAGGAAAGCGCCAGGAAATGGTGGGCGCAGGGACTGGAGCAGGCGAGGACGGAGGGAGAGGCGGGCAGGAGGAGGGCTGCCGGCATCCGCCCGGGCACGGGGACAGGGGGGCCCTCGGCCGCGCTGCGCACTCTTCCCTCTGCCGATCCTCTCGCCTGCCTCAGGCCGGGGACCGACGCTCGGCGCGACGCCTGATGGCCCCTGCCCTGTATCTGCGCCTGCGACACGTGACAGGGGCTGTGAACGCTCGAGGGCAGCGGGGAGGCCCCACTCCCCTCCGGATCCCACCGCCCAGCTCTGGGGCAGGGGCGACTCCGTTCAGACCACAGCTTCGGCACACGGAGGCACGGGAAAAATTAAAGGTTTGAAAAACAGAATTTAAATGTACGGTACATTTTTTCACTTCGAATATGGAATCATCTAGCCTACACAAACCATCTTAAAATTTAGTAAACCCAGACTTTAAAAAGATTGCTGGCACTTTAAGCATGTTAAACTAAATTTTCCTTTCCTCTCCTTCCCTTAATATAGATTAAAAGTAATGACAGTTGCTATTCAGCTGGCCAAAGGAGGACCGTTATTCACCACCAAACAACGTACAATAAAACCCAGGAAACAGGCTGTACAGACGGGCAGTAAAAGGCGGTGAAAGAGGCCATTAGAATGTACTAAAGTGGGGGTGCTGTTAGATAAACCCTCCCGGGTGACTTTGCTAGAGATCTGCGCAGCGGATTCACCAAGCCGTCGCCGGATCAGGACCTGTTCAACGGTTCGGTCAAGGGTCTGGTCAGAGGCGCAGACACCGTTGACACGGCCTTCCCGAGGACCTCGGCCGCGGCGCGAGGCCGTGGGGGCCGGCAGCTGCGAAGCCCGTGCGGCGTCGGGTCGTTGAGCACGCCAAGCACACTCGGGGCACCCGTGCGCCTGCGGGGTGGGGCCAGAGCTCACCCCACTTTACAGATGAAGAATGGGCTCGGGAGACTCCAGATCCCCTAGCAAAGTGGCAGAACAAAGATCAGGGCAGCCCGAGCCTCCTGAGCCCAGGGGTCACTATACCCTCTCCAATTCTCCCCATTTACCTTCTGCTGTGATGCTGATGCTTGGGTATTTACTGAGCACCTCTCACCTGCCACCACGGCAGTGGGCATGCGTGGTGAAAAGGAATCAGGGGCTCGCGTTTCATTAAGACGACAGACGTCCACGCCTATGTTGGTAACTAAATCAGACAACGTACAGCAGCAATGAGCAGTACCATCAGCCGCAGGAGAGAGGGAGGGAGGGAGGGAGGGAGTCCTGAGACCACGTGCAAGCAGGACTCCTGTTGGTGCTCAGCAAGGACCTGTCCACAGGGCGGATGTGGAGCTGAGACACCACCAGTCACATACATACTGCAGGCAGAGGGACGGCTGGTGCAAAGGCCCTGAGGTGTCTGAGGCACAGAGGAGCTCTGTGTGGCTGGGGGGTGGATGGTAAGGACAGAAAGAGGCGGGCTCCAGGGCGAGCAGCTCTGACCTTCCTGTAAGGGCAATGGAAGTCCACTGGAAGGTCGTACGCATGGAACAGATATGATCTGACCTAAGTTACAAAACGATCACTGGCTGCTCTGGAGAGTGGACAGTAGAGGAGCCTGCGCTGCTGGAGACCAGGCAAGAGACGGTGGCGGCTTGGACAGGAGGGGACTCGCAAGCAGAAGAATAGTGTTTCTCTGAGCAATTAAAATCCTGGTTGCCCAATGAGTGTTTGTAAAGGACTCCTCCAGAAGGCTCTCCAATGGCTCTAGCGCTTCCTAGCTACAGGAATGTCAAGTCCCCAAATGTCAGCTCCCACGTTTATAAGAAGGAAAACACCATGAGCAGCGCACAAAGCTGGTGTGAGGGTGAACTGAGGCTGGGCCTGTGGTGCCCAGGGTGTGGGCCAGAGGGTGCAGACCCCGGAGGGGCCCTCGGGAGGGCCTGGGGACCACGACTGCACCGCCACGGGCTTCAGTGGTACAGTGCGAATGGCAGCTGCGCAGAGAACAAGACAGGGCCACAGACGTAGGCCGGCGTAAGAAACCCCGCCCTCACACTGCAACTGCCAGCGCGGTCTGGAAGCCGTGGAGCAGACACCTACAGGGAACAGGCTGGCCTGGCAGGCGGGAGATGCTTTCTTTAAAAAATGTAGTTAGGGGTCCACATCTTTAAAAATCAAGAGATGTAGGATACAATTTGGGGCTTCCACCGAAAGCCTGGAAGCCTGGGAGCCCAGGTGCCCGTACCACTCTGTCGCATAGGGCTGAGAGGCTCCGGCCCAGTAGAGGGGGCACACGTGCCCGGGTTTGCCACACGCCCCCGCGGCCCGCCGTACTTTCCCCAGCTCAATCACCCAGGCACCTTCCAGGAGGTCCTCAGAGGGTGGCATCCCTACTCTCGGAGGGGACACTTGGGACCCTGACATGGAGAAAATCCTCCGTCTCTCAAGCCTTGACTGTGGTCACCAAGTCCCTGTGAAAATAAACCAGAACGGCCGCTAGACATGTGCCCCAACAGGGCGCGAGCTAGAGAAGTGTGAGATGCCAGGCACTGGGGGCGGGTCAGCCTGCCTGAGCTCAAAAGCAGAACGGTCCAATCCCTGTTTCTTTGCTAAGGAACGTCTGTGAGGCTTGGTGCACCAGCAGTGCAAGGACCAGCAGGGTTCCCGGCTCCTGCCAAGAGTCAGGGGCAGGAGTTCGGGCTCCACTTCTCTGCCTCCACTGGAGAGAACTGGACAGTTTTACTGGACGCACAGCACCTGCCTGCCAGGCTCCTCAAACGGTGCGCGCCTGCCTCCTCACGCACGAGAAGAGGTCGGGGAGGCCGGGCCCTGAGAGAGGGAGGCGCGGCTCCGCCCGGCAGCTGTCGCCATGGTCTGGAAGAATGTGCAAGGGTGACAGTCTCCTCCCGAAGGGTTAATTTTAAAAATACAAAATGTACCGAATGTTTCTCCTTCTCTGGCTCAAGGCAAAGGCCCGACTACTCCCTCACAGAGGACGACGCCCGCCCAGCACAATGAGAAGACAAACCAAGCTCAAGCTCCACGTACCCAGCGGGTCACAAGCACAGCGGCGGCTCCTGAGCTGGTGCAGAACCTGGGGGGCTCGGGTGGGGCTGGCCTCTCGCTGACAGCCCGACAGCCCCCCCAGGGCCCGCGGGCCCACTCCAGAGGAAAGCCTTCCTCCTCTTCGTAAGGGGCTCGCGGGTGGCTCTGCGGAGCCCCCCCCAGCCACCAGCCACCAGCGCGCAGCCTAATTACTTAATTGCCTGACTGGCAAGATTCCTTCCAAGACATTTCAGGGGCTCGCTCAGCTACATTCCACGGCACCACCATCTAAATCCATTTAGCAAAATGAGTTTGTTCTCCCCTCAAACTAGAGAGAAAAAGCAGTGCGGGGGCCCCACGTCTACCTGGATTCCAGGAACATCGTGGCCTTCTCGTTGAAAAACGGGGCCAGCAGGTTCAGGAGCTCGCCTTCCTCTGGACTCTGGTCTCCGGGGCAGCCAGGTGTGTGGGCTCCATCGTAGTCTAGGATGCTAGAATCTGTGTGCCTCGAGTATCCGTTTTTGCAGCCCCCTTTGGAAAAGTCCTCCACGACCTGCAAAGCAGAGGATGTGGTCAAAATAGGGCCCCTGGAAGAGAGGAGGGCCGTGCGTGGGGGAGAAAGGGCGGAGGCAGCGACCGAACGGGCAGCGCCAGCAAGCCAGAGGGCACCGGAAGCGCAGCAGGCAGGGCAGGGCGCGGCTCCGGCTCGCAGGCCCACACGTGCCCTGTGGCGGGGCGGGGAGGTGCCTGTGCAAGAGCACGGACAGGTCACGCCACTTCTCCTCACCCTCAGTTCCCTGATCCGCACAACGTGGAGAGTAACGCCACCTCCCAAGGCGACCGTGAGAATAAAATGAGATGACTGCCTCACCTAAGGTCCTGGCACAGTGTCCCGCCTGCCACGGCCGTGTCCCCTCGCCCCCCGGCCCGCTCCTCGGGAGCCCAGGCCACGCCTGACGCTTCAGACGTCCGGCATCTACCTCTTGTGATGCATCCTCCCCGCTACAAATCGGGAAAGCGCCTTACTCTTTACAGAGACACGCTAATGAACATGACTTTGACTGGTCTCATTAGGAAAGTAGAGAGATCCTAATTCCCAGGGAGGCGTTATTTACGGATCCATCTTCTGGGGTCACTGAGGGCCCCAGAGGAGTGGTACCAACAATGTGCCGAGTTAAAGCCTGTGTCGGGCATGCCCGAGGTGCTCCAATTAGCGTCCTTTCTAAACTTCTTCTCCCAGTCTATAAATAACTGCCTCGACTTCCTTACTGCAGGTGGCACATACACTAGCCATCACAGCCCTCTCTCACACTTGTAAAATGATTAAGATTTTTAAATGGAAGACAAGACCCACACAAATGAGCAGTTATTTATAGGGTCTTGTTTGCCACCAATCTAGTTATTACGTCCATCTAAATAAGTAAGTTCCAAAGAAAGGAAATGTGGACTATCGTCATAAAAAGAGCGATCGCATTTCCTGAGCACTTAGTACGTACCTTTCTATGCACTAACTGAAATATCACAGACACTCCGGCAAGGATGGATTATCTTCAAGGACCAAAAAACTCGGGCTGAGGGCCTACGCAAGGGTTAACTGAGGTCACAAAGATGAAGACCAAGACTCAAGATCTAATTCCAAGATCCCCACTTTGAACTGCTTTGCTTTCCAAAACCACCGACATTTTGATGATCTCACACTCGTGACTTCAAGAACTTCAACGCCTGGAAGGTTACAAATGCCAGACTGCAGCCTCCTCTGTCCATCGCATCCCAGGCTTTCAGGCTCTTTCAACCTTGGGAGAACGTTTGTCCCAAATGCCCAGTACCAATGTGACTGGAGGAACGTTCTCAACGATGCCCACGTGCCACCAGGCGGGGCTCCAGATCAGGAGACTGGAGAGGGCCCCGGGAAGGGCGTCCGAGGCGGCAGTGAAGTGATCTGGGACTCCACTGAGCGCAGCTCCTGCAGGGGAGGGGCTCCCCTCCCAACTCAGTCACTCACCTGCCCTGCGCCCTGGAGAGATCCTCTCCCCTCACAGGGCTCAGTCTCCAACGCAGACAATAAATGGGTCGGGTTAGAGCGCCACAGATCTGACCACCTCCAACAGCCGATGCCTGTTACTCTCTGACAACAACCCTGTTTTTATTGGCAACTCCTGGTCTCGCTGTTTCTCAACTGGCTCTACCACCCTGTTTGGGTCTAGGAGAAGGAAGAGACCTAGCGTCTCGGCTCCCCGCTGGCACACAGCAGGCACTCGACACGGGCAGAAGGAACGGAGAAGCCAACGGATTCACTCCAAACAGGAAGGCTGGCTTGGGCACAGAGAGGGGAGCATGGAACTGGGAGGTGACTGCCACGTCCCTACCTTGTCACTCTGCTCCAAATGCTGGTCATTCGGGAAATTATTCTCGTCATCCTCTCCAATTCTGGTCGTGTCCTCATCCTCCTTGCTAGCCAAAAGCTACATGGAGCATGGAATGGTGTGAAAATGCAACCCAAAAAAGTGTGCAGCATGAATATGCATGAGTAAGTCAGTGATGTCTTTTTTTTTTTAATGCAAAACAAAAAACAAACCAAAAAGGAGGCAGAAACGAATGCCAAAGCCAATGAAATAAAAATTAACCAAAGTTAGAGATGCTAGTTCTAGCAAATCACACACAGCTGCCTAGAACCAAGCATAATTGAAGGACAAATTCCCCAAGAAATGACAAAAGCCATTTCCCCCTGCCCTTGCAGGGCCTTCCCCGAGCTGCTGTAAATTGAATATGCTGCCTGTTGTGCCGCTGCCATTCCTGCCATGGCTAAATTCACTTTCAGATTATATAAAAGTAACAAGATTTTGGAGAAAAGCTATTGATGGAATTGAAAACATCAAATAGCAAGAAAGCAGTAAATGAAATTTATGCTGTGCCCGATTTATGCATCACTTCTCCAGTTTAGCACAGGGCATAAACCTCTTCTTGGACTGTCACACACCCGAGATGGACAGTCCCCACAACGCCATCACTTTGCTGACAAAAAGTCCTCATCGCTAATGAGTATCGAGCTGGCCTGACGATAACTTTATGCTTTGGAAATGAAGAACGTTTTTTTTTTCTTATAAAGATTGCATAAATCCCTAATGCTTTAAAGAAGTGTAAATCCCAAAGCTTCTGCACTCTGCACTCCGCAGAATGGACAGTACGATGTTCTCAAGGGGGCCAGATCTCAGCTCGCTGGAAGAGCAGAACTTCTAGTCCTGGGACACCTGGATTAAAGCAAATAAAAACAGAGAGGACAGGTGGCCACCCAGGGAGGTCATCAGTCAAAACTGCTTCAGGAATTATACCAAACCTCACCTCACCAATGAAACTGTAAGCTCTGCACCGAAGTGTCAAAACCACAAACCGGGAGCTGAGTCACCGGCCCCGGTGCTGTTGTACATATGAGATTTCTAAGGTTCTGTCTTTACGGTTTTCTTTACAAATTCCTACATTTAGTCCATACTTTCCCCAGACCAACTTAAATTCTTCTGATCTTCCTTTTATAGGAAACCCTTATTTTGGAAGAAAGCAAACCAAACAAAGCAAACTGACTTCATTTAAGTCATTTTTATAGAAAACTTTCCAGGACCAGAACACACTCAACCTGACCATACCCAAATCTGTCATCAGGCTCAAACAGGACTGATGACCTTACAAATCAGAGCTGTAGGGGCCCAACGGGGGCTCAGTGGTTGAGTGTCTGCTTTTGGCTCAGGGCATGACCCCGGGGTCCTGGGAGCGAGTCCTTCATCGGACTCCTGCAGGGAGCCTGCTTCTCTCTCTGCCGGTGTCTCTGCCTCCCTTTCTGTGTCTTGCATGAATAAATAAAATCCTTAAAAACAAACAAACAAACAAAAAAAAAAAACTAGTGTTTTCTAAACTATTGAGCATTAAACAGGCTAGCTACATGTGAATATACTTACCAAGACATAAAAGTTTCCACATGTGGATGAGGTGCTTCTCTCTCTCTAGCGGCATCTTTCCTCATTATTAAAACATTCTCAAGTGATAAAGACCAACCAGGACTATCAAACTTGTTGGTGGGCGTACAAAAGGTCAGACGACTGTGGAAAAAGTACTGGCAGGATCTTCTAAAACGAGTAACCCTGTGGCTTGGGAATCCTACTCCTAGGTATTCATCAAGAAAAATGAAAACCAATATCCTCATAAAGATCTATGCAGGAATGTTCCTACCAACTTTTTGTAATATCCAAAAACCGAAACAACCCAAGTGCACATCGATAGCAGAATGAATAAACAAATTTTAATATATTTACACGCGATGGGAATGCTACTTAGCAATAAAAGGAACGTGTGGCTGGTTCACACTACAACACGGATGAATCCCAGAAGCAGAAGCCGACAGAAAGCAGCTTCACACGAGGGAGTCTACGCGAGGACTCCATTTACGTGGAAGCCTAGTGCAGGCAAAACTAGCCCATGGGGGACACAAGTGGGGGCCTGCGGGAGCCGTGGGAACCCAGGAGGGACACGAGGCGTCCGGAGGAGGCGTGGGGTACAGGGGGACGCACATTCGTAAGACTTAGCGAATACGCAGTTGCCATTTCTGTGTTTCAACATATGTGAATTTAACCTTAAAGGAAAAAATAACCATAAACACACCATGAAGTTAAGATGTGTATGTTGAAGTATTTCAGAGAAAGGGAAGTATATTTGTAATCGTGGTGGAACTTAGTCATTTACATTAAAATTTATCAAAAAGGTAAGGGGGTGACGATGGAAACCTGTTAACAGGACAATCGGGGGGGGGGGGGTACGTGGGTGTTCACTGTCAGGTTCTTCTCACGTTGCTGTGTTTAAATTTCTTCAGGCTAAAATGCTGGGGGACGTCTCTCTCATCTTTTAAAACACAAAACAGCAGCGTCTCTCTGGCTCCCCAGCAGCTCCGGTGGCTGAGCTCTCGGCCCCTCTCCAAGCTTCCCGAGAGAACTGCGGTCCCAGCTCCCGCACGGAGGCTTCTGGAACTGCAGGTGGGAGGTCCCCGGGGCCGTCCCCCAGGAGACGGAGCACACGCCAGCCCAGGGAGGGGCGGGGGGAGCCAGCCGCGGCCCGTGGGTACAGGAAGGGCCCCGTGCGCGGGGCTGAGAGAGACACGGTTTAGCCCAGGGCACTCCAAGTCCAAGTACCGGGGGTCTCCCTGGAGCCCCAGAACCACAGCCACACCGCGGCCCGAACAGTGAGGCAGGATGAACCTTCCTTCCTCTTTACCTCCGCTGACTTGGTCGAAATTAAAAGTAAACTCAATTTCCACCAACGGCCAAGAAATTAAATGTGTGGACACAGAGAAATGTCCCTCCTCCACATGTGAACGCCCCACTGGCAACCTCTGAGTACCTGACCCTCGCAGACACTGCCCTCTGCGTCCCTGCGTCCCACGCGGGTGGGGCACCACTCCGCTCCCACGTCACCGCCTGGCGCCCAGGCAGCGCTGCCGGGAGCCCGCGCCAAAGGACACTCTTTTAAAGAGAGAGCTGACACCAAAGGACCAGGATCACCCCTGGTCCTCCGCTCCAGACGCTTACGGGAGACGCACACTCTCGGGCCCCAGGCCAGGCTCACGGAACCGGAGCCTTCGTTTTAACAAGAAGCCAGGAGAGTCCCACGCACGTTGCACTTTAGGGGCTCTGCCCTACGGTGCCACACACACGACCCCGGACGCAGTCCGAATAAGCCTCTCGTCCTAACCCCCCTGACTGACTCCGAACAGTGAACTAACCGCTCTGCTGAGCACCTACTATATCCCAGGCACTGTGTCGAGGGCTCTTTATAAATCACGTAAAATTCATAATAACTTATGAGGTCAAAATCTTAGAAACCTCGTCCTTTTGACGAAATCCAATCTGCTTCCGACAAGCTCCATTTTATCCTGCTACTAACAGCAGAAGTTAACAAGCACCTCCTACTTCTGAGCATTACGTCTGTCCTCGGGACTCACACCACCTTTATTTCCCATTCAACACAGCAGCCAGCCCTTCCAATGCCTGCATTCAATTACATGATGTCCCTCAATCCATGTTTTCCCTCCATGCCAAAAAAAAAAAAAATCCTAGTTTCTAGCTCTTTCTAAAACTGATGATGTAAGTAAATAATAACAGACTAGCTCTTTCTGCGCACACACACGTAGCCTACAACCCGCCCGAGGGGACAGTTCCGCACATCACACAGTTTGTGGTTTGCAAGGCTCACGGCCCCAGTCACGCCTGCACATCAATTCTCAACCACATTTTCTATCATGTGTAAGTTAATAACCAGTAAATAAACATAAAGAAGGCACCTGGGTGGCTCAGCCGGGGAAGCATCTGCCTCCGGCTCAGGTCACCGTCTCAGGGTCCTGGGGTCGAGTCCCGGTGTCGGGCTCCCTGCTCAGTGGGGAGCCTGCTTCTCCCTCTGCCCCGCCCCTCCCCAGCCCTGTTCATTCTCTCTCACTCTCTCAAATAAATAAATAAAATCTTTTTAAAAATTTAAAATAAGCACAAAGAAATAGAAGTAAGAGATTATTTTAATGCCCTTTAAAACCAAAGGACACCTGTTCTCAGTCTTTTCTGTGTTTTCTAAGTGAATTGCTCCTGTGCAGCAGTGAGCACTGTCCCAATCAGCTGGAGGGAATCCATTCCCAGGCAACCATTCTGAGGACAAACCTGACAAACTGCACCAAGGGCCTCCTACTACTGATACCCTTAGTCAAACTCAAAGTTGCAGGGGGAGGCTATATGAAATAGAGTCACATGCCTACTTTATACCTGTATCTACCTATAGACCTAGAAATTACGTATTTGGGAATACAGTCTACGGGGAAAAAAATCTAAACCCAAACCCAGAAAAAGATTTGTGTCCAAAAACACTCAAGTAATTTAAGACACCGAATCACTGGAAATAATCTACGTGTCCAACAATAATGCAGCAATTAATTAAATTTCAGCTCATTCATAAGATAAAATAAGATGCTGTAACCTAACAGCAATTGAAAAAAAAAGGAACAAAACCATATATGCATCGTGGGCCCGCACGTGTCCATATACACAAACAAAGAAGGAAGGATTCCAAATGTCAAATAACTGTACGTGTTTTAAAGTGACAGGATTGGGGTAATTTCTTTTCTCCATTTTAACCCGATGCTGTTGACTAATTAAATATTAGAGAGAAAATACTGAATTTTGAAAACACGGAACAGATTTGCTTTCTCCCCTCCCTCTTCCTGCTTTGCAGGCTCCGGGCAGCAGGGCCAGTGCCCAGCCCCCCCGCAGGCCCTGCCGCTCAGAGAGGCCGCGGGCAGCCCGGGCGTTTCCAGGCCCCATCAAAGGGGAACCACACGCACGCCCAGGGCCCGGCAGCGTCCCGTCTGCGCCATCCCACCTCTCCTCCCTCAGCTCAAGGCCCCTGTGGGAACAGCTCCCTCCCGGGCGGCTCTTCGGATCTTCCCATCCTATTCGGGGAAGACGGGAAACCGCGAGCCAGGACGCAGCATCCACAGAGAACGTCAAGGTGAAGTGCAGTCTGACAAATGGCTCATATCTGAACCGGCTGGTATTAAGATCTCAGAGTGAGAAGAGGAAAAAGCCTCTGTTCTCCAAAGAACATAATGGGACATTTAACAGATTTTTGTTCAAAGGGCAAGTGAACAAACAAACTTGCCATTTACGACTCCAGTGAAGTAGGTGAGGAATGAGCTGCTTATTAAAGATGCTGCCTGGGAGAAAACAAACCAAGAGACTTATTTCTCCCTAAACGGACTGCAGATATTCTTCGTTTCCAAAATTAGGTGGAGCCTTGGAGGCTAAGATCCATAAATAATACCCGCTCCGTCAAAGAGCACGGCCAGGCCAAGCAGCACCTGCCCAAGGAGCACAGCCTCCTGCCCGCCGTGGCCCCGAGGCCCCGAGGCCCGCCCGGCCTGGCCCGACGCTGCACCCTGCAGCACCTGCGGGCCAACTGGGGCACCCGGGCCCGCGGACAGAAGGGCCCCGGCCTGGCGCCAAGATCAGCTCTGCCCGGCTTGGCCGTGGGGGGGCCGGGGGGGGTGCAGCAGGGCTAAGGGCAGCGACGGCCGGCTCTTCCCGGAGCACGACTCCAGGCTCCCCTGCGGTCCGCCGGCCGGCCACAGGGGGGACAAGAGGGATGGGGACCGGAGGGCCTCACAGCGACAGCGGAGGCCCCCAGGGGGCCAGGCGGGCTGGGGCGTCCCTCGTCCCTCCCGGGGCGGAGCACTCCCGGAGAGGCCAAGGACGTGGCCCCCAAACCGCAGGCTGCCTCCCGGTCCTGCCAGGCACCCGATTTAACCCTTGGCTCCCCCTTGGCTCCCCGGGCTTTCCGAGGCCAGCAGCAGAAACCCCTGCGGCAGGCGGCCGGGCTGGAGGGCGCGGGACAGGCTGACGGCTCCTCCCCCCACCCAGCAGCAGAGTGCGGGAGCTGGGTCCGCGTGGGGGGCGACACGCATGCAGTCCCGTCCCAGCCCGGAGGCCCCAACCGTGAGGGGGTGCACAGAACTCAAATTAACCGAAAAACTAAATGAAAACGTGTTTATGCATTTGTTTTCCGATGGTCAGGGATTCCTTAGGACGGCCGGACACGCCCCGAGCGACCTTACCTGCGACTGTGCCGCCGACCCAAGTCCGTCCCCGCCCGGGGCGCCCATGCACGAGAGATCAAGCATGGTCTTCTTCAGGTGCTGGTTGTCCGCGTGCAGCTCCCTCACCAGCTGTATCAGGTCACTGACCTGCGGACGGAGCAGAGGGAGACGGGCTGCCCACCAGCCGACCTCGGCCTCCCGGGCCCCGGCCCCTGGCTCCGCTCGGGCGCGCTGAAACCCGCAGCCGCACGCCTTTGCTCGAACCCCCGCCACCCCTCCCGGGCTGCTGCGGAACCAGTCGGGATCGGGCCACAGCTCCTACTTGAGGACAAGCCCGGGCGGACGGCCCCGAGATGTGTCAGGGGCCTCTCTCAGCACCACCTTCAGTTACTCCAAGGCGCCAAAGCCTCAGCCCTTCATTCCCTACAGAAGTCCTGAGGGGGGCCAGGCTGCCGGACTCCTCCCACCTCCACGAGGAGCATGGCACACAGAGGCGTAGGGCCCCACGGCGGGACGTGCGGGGCACTGCGTGACCCAGAAGGAAAGCCGAGGGCCTGGCCACGGGGGAAAGGGCAGCTGCCTCCCCACGGGCCAAGTGGGCTGCAGCTGAGACCCCAGGCTCCCAGCCCAGGGCTCCTCCCTCCGTGCGCCCGGGTCCTGCCAGCCCAGGGCCACCACAGTCAAGCACTACCTTCCTCCCCCCAAGCTTCTACCCCAACGGCTAGTAATTCTGCACACGTCTCACTGGAGGAAGCGTCAGCCCCCCGACTACACAGGAGGCGTCCAGCACTGGGAACCGCGACGACACCTGGGCCCCACCCAAGGCTGGGGTGAGAAGAGCAAAACGCCCCGGCCCTGCAGACAGGTACTAAGTGCCAAGCACGCCACGTCCTTCCTGCCCCTACACGTCGCCACAGGAGGTGCTCCCAGCTGCCCTCACCGTCCCCACGTCCCTGAAGAACCTTCAACAACTGAAACGCCTCAAGGCTCCTTGTTCCACTCCTCCCCCAAACACCCGAATTCTCAATTCTCCTTTCTATTCCTAACTTTTAGTTGCTTACACGTACGGTTCTCTCTCTCTCTCTCCCTCTGCAGAGAAGACCTCCACCGAGACAAACTCCTATTCATCCTTCAAAACCCACTTCAGGCCTCACATCTGCTGAAAAGCCTCCTGTGAGCCAGTGAGCACCTGCAGCCCCCGAGGACTCCCCTCTCCTCCTGTGCCACGTCTGCTACCTCTGCCTCGCCCACCCACCTACCGGGGCAACCCCCGCACCCCACACTGCAACCACCTGCTGACGTGTCTGACCGCTCTACCGCAATGGAAATTACTCCAAGGCAGAAACTGAATCTGCCATACGTGGATGATAATTTTATAACAAACCGTCTCCTCTGAGCTCACGGTTCCTACTCTTATCGGTGGCTGCTAGAGTCTTAAAGTTCGAAACCACTGTCATCACACCAACAATCAACAGATTGAGGAACCTGGTTCCCAGTTTTAAAAAAGGTTTACTGACCAAACCTGGGTCTTCATTCTTTCAGAAAGCACGTGTTAACTCCCACTATGCGTGGAAGGTCCTGGAACACCAAAAGTAGGTACGATACAATCACTAACTTTAAGACGCTCGCAGCCTGGTGGGGATTCAGACGAATAAGCAGGTAAGTCCAGATCAGCGTGAGCACGCCGCCAGTGCCGCCGGCGCGAGAGGAGAGAGCGAGCTGAGGGGGGCTGCACGGCATCCGCTAGGGCACATCGAGCCTGGGCTGGTCCCAGGAGGAACAGAGGCCGAGCAGACAGGCAGCGACAGAGGGAAGAAAGGCGAGGAAAGAGGCTTTCAGAACCTTACACCTCAGATCAGGAACCCGGGAGGCAACAAATAACCAACCAAGGGCTCAGAGTTCACAGGTCAGTACCTTTTTCTTAAGTTCTTCTTGAGAAAAATGCTCCACTTGAAACCGATTGGGCTCTTCAAGGCAAATACTCAGGTAAGATGTTTGATCACTGTAAAATGAAAATGGTTCTTCTGCAAAAAGAAAAAAGGGAGGGAGAAGAAACAATATTAGAACCAGATCCTTCCAAGCCCAATCCTAGTACAGCCCCGTACGGAGGGAGGGGACAGGGTGGGGGGGGTCGCTACGAGGGGGAGTCAGTACAAACAGGGAGTTGAACGTTCCATCTTTGGAGCAAAAGTAATTTTCCCTCTTTCTCTACGGGCTGGTATCTCAACGTGTGGTTTCATCGCGGGCTGCGGGCTGTCGCTGCGGCCTGTTCTGAATTATGATCTGCATACCAGGTGCTGTACCTAGAGACCATTCGGAGTGGCACGAGCGAATGGTGATTTCAGTTTAAATGAGGGAGTGGTTCTGTTTAGGAGCGAATACCGGAAAGTTAGACGTGACCCTCAAGGGCAGCGCTCCAGGGAAATAAAGGTGCCTCGTGTATTTCTTAGTGGCCCCGGAGCCCTCCGTGGTCGTGAGCTCACCAAGTGCAGACACGGCTGCTAGATCTAAGATAAGGGGACCTCGGGCCACCTGCATAAAGGTCGACTTCCTCTGCAGCAAAGGTCGCATCCCCATGGGGAAGGAAGGCACAGAGGAAGGGCAGGCTACGTCCTGAGTGACGCGTCTACAAACACGATCCCACTTAACGATCTGGGGAGAAGCGCTGATACACCTAATGCACTGGGAGGAGCCGCACCTCATAGGAAGATGCCCTGGCTCGGACGTGGGTACATCAATCCCCACCCCTCCCCGAGCCACAGCATCTGCATTTGTAAAATGAAGTCAACACCTACGCCAGCCAAGGGGACGAGCGTCAGGACAGTGATGAGCAATGAGGTGCCTGCTGCTGTGCCGTGTACACAGCAGGTGCTCCTGCTCCAGAAGGGTCAAGCCTACCACTGCTATTTCCAAACTTTTTTGCTCCTATGTGCCAGGCACCAGGCTAGAGACAGAAAGGAAGAGGACACTAGCGCACTCTACGGGCTCAGGTTCCAGCGAGCGGAGGGCCGAGTGTGGCTGCGACGAGCACGGCAACGCAAGGACCACAGGCCCCTCACCTCGGAGCCCTCCCTACGGAGTCGCCTGTGGCGGCGACAATGCCGACAGCGAGATCTCAACAGGCAGCAGCCATCTCAGTGCCATGTGCCCGTGCGGCCCAGACTGCCCAGCAGGTGCCCCGGCACGCAAACTCACACCATGCGCTGAGCCCTCCCACGGAGGCCGAAGCAGACGCGCACAGACTGGGGGGCCAACATCAACACGGTCACCCCAAGAAAGGAACCCAGATGAGACCCTGTAGGCTCCTCATCCCCTCGTTCAGCCAAGAGAGCACCCACCTTCCCGCCTCCGAATTTCACTGATCTGCTCCTCCAGGGTCTTTTGTAAGTTCCGATAGGACAGCACGTCCTGCTCCAGTTGCTTCCGCAAAGCGAAAATGCTGTTTAACTCGGCCTGCAGGCTGTTGATACTTGGTAAAACAAGACACCAGAAATTTTAAGTTTTTATTTAAACTCGTTACTTAACATGCAGAGTAAAATCTGTGTGGAATAAATATAGTGACTCAACACATCCATACCTCACCCGAAGCCACCAGCAGTTTTTAAACAGACCCATTTGCACTTTAAAATACAAACGCCAGCAAGCCTCCCCTTGACTATTAGGTCATCAGTGGTTTGTTTTTTTTTTTTTCTGGTTATAAAATTAAAGACACGATTATGGAAAATTCAAAATACAAAAGCACAGGAGAACAAACACTACCATGGTCCCCCTACCCATTAACATGTGGCAGGCTACATGCCCTTTCTTCTTTTTTAAGACCCCGGCACCACCACTCACTGGCACCAGACCATCTCAGCAATTCTGGGGAGACACAGGTCGCTCCGAGGCAGGAACTTGTTGGGGTCCCGCGTGCAGTCACTCCCCACGGGACCCACTGTGGACGTCGCGTAAGCTCTCTGTTTTCAGGGCCCCAGGGAAGCAGGGGTAACGACCTCACCTCGCAGGACGGCCGTGGGGATGGGGCGCTAGCGCACTCGGAGCCCTCTCTAAATCTGGACCCAAGTAGGATAAACATTTAATCCTAATGATCATATTTTTATCCTATGCTCGTCAGGATTAAAAAAAACCTAAACAATCCAAATACCAAAGAATCGTTTTGTTTAGTTCTGTTTTTGAAGACTTATTTACTTAAGAGACAGAGAGAGAGAGAGAGAGAGAGAGAGAGAAAGTGCCTGGGTGGGGGGGGTGCGGAAGGGGAGAAACCCAAGTAGACCATGCTGGGCGCGGAGCCTGACATGGGGCTCGGTCTCACCACCCAGAGACCACGGCCTGAGCCTACATCAAGGGTCTGGATGCCCGACCAACCGAGCCACCAGGGCGTCCCCAAATCAGACAATTCTTGATGTAAGATGTTTATCTACGCACGGCAATCACCACCAAAAGGCACTTGAAGCTTCTGAGCAAACTGGAAGGGCTCTGCTGCCTCAGACGCCAAATGTATTTATTCAAAGTAGGTATGTGTCCGTGCGTGTGTGACGTGCAGACTGTGAGCTTACCTGTCTGGGTCCTGCAGGGACTTCACCAGATGAGCGTAGATGTCCCGCTCCTTCTTCAAGACCCGAAGCAGCTCTTCATAGTCTAATTGTTGCTTTTCCTGGAAATGACAATGGGCACCTGACATGAAGGGGAGAACCTCAAAGCGTACGCCCTGACATGATGCAGATGTGGGCCGTTCACAAACCCAGGCCCTGATGAGGCCACGTCGGGGCACCACCTGCAGGACGCCGGGGAATGACGGGCACCACGGCCCCCAGCAGAGCTCCCCGCTGCGCCCGGGTCTGGACAGCAGCTATAAAAGGAGCATCACGCACCCGACACACCCGGGGCGAAACCGCCGCTCGCTCGGTCTACACTACAGAGACAGCCTTCCACGCTCGCTCTTGCTCCCAAGACAAGAATCCCATCAATCCACCCTGGTGTCCCCACCCGGGACAGGGGACTCACACTCCAACAGAAAAGGTCCAGTGAGCCACGCGCTAAAGCGACTGGAGCCGGATCTCTGCTCCTCACCAGCCCTGTGACCCTAAGGGAGAAGCTAAAACCAGCGGGTCACAGTCTGAAGAGTATCGGGACGCTGGCCGAGCCTCGAACGGCCCAGGATGCGATAACGGCAGAGGAGGGACGAGGCGCCACCTGACAGTCCTGGAAGCCAGCTTGCCCAGCCATAAGCAGGCGTGAGCCGTGACCCTGCAGGAGGGCACAGGGCGAGGCCGCGGCCGTGCTGGCACCTCCCTGAAGCCGGGCGGCCAGGCCACACAAGCTGAGCCCAACACGAGGACGCTGCACTACAGGACTGGCCCGGACGCTCAAGCAGCCTGATGGGCACGAGGGTCAGGGACAGCCCGGGAGACTGTCCCAGACTGCAGACCGGAGCCCCAAGACCAAGCTCCATGTGAGCCTGAAGCGGGCCCTGCGGCCACGAAGGGTCTGGGGCACACGCGGTGCACCAACGTGCATCCGAGGACCAGCAGGCCGTGGAGGTCTGCTGAGTCCTGCTCGTGGGCGCTGCACTCGACGCACGACAGTGTCCTGCCCACAGGACCACACGCCGAGGTGCTCGGAGGAGAGCGGCCTTCGCCGGGAGGCCTACTCCCAGGTGCGCAGGAAAACAGAGCCCTGAGTCCTCCAAACATCCCCCCATGACACCATCCCAAAGTGAGAACTCAACGTGAACTAACGAGCGCGCAGGACACCTGGCACGGCGCCCCGCGCGGCCTCCACGCTCCCAAGTGCCGGGGGACAGGGCGTGGGGCGGGACGGCGGCCCGCGAACGGCCCCCACGCTCCACGCTGGCCCAGGCTGCCCCGAAGGTCCCATACCCGCTAGGACAGGGGCCCCGAAGCCGACGGCAGCGGCAGGGACACCGGCACCGCTGCACCCCATGGCAGTGGCGGCGCTTTCCCAGGACCGCGTCGTCGGAAGACGCAGGCACCTGTGACGCTCCAGGCTCTCAAGTCACCTCAGAACACTGTCACCAGGACTTCCAAACCGCAGCAGCCACTGTCCTCAGCAGGCTTAGCGCAGCCGCGCCATTCCCAGAGCACGTTCGTCAGGATCCTACGACCACGTTTCAACGTGACCGGTTCCCTTTGCCACCCCGCGCACACATCCTACGCACTGAGCACGTCCCAGGTAGGGGATCCCGGACCCCCGGCTCCGCAGACGCCCGCCGCGGAGAAGAGGCTCGGAGTCGCTCCGCCTCCGGCGCCCACAGAAGCGGCAGCGGCAGCCCCGCCAGTGGGGCAGTGCCCGTGCTGACGCGCCAGTCTGCTCGTGACGAGCGAGTCACCCGGACTGCCGGGACCGTCAGGCCTTCATGCGGCCCCCATACGCCTCTGCACACAGCACTGTCGCGCGGGGTCCCCTCGGCGCCCCTGTGCACCCCGTGTCGGCCCGCGGCCCAGAGAAGAGCCGGGGAAGGATCTCGCAGGATGACAGGACCACGCCGGCCACCGTGCTCAGCGCTCCCTGGGCACGTCCTCACGGGGTCCGAACGCCAACCCCGCGCTCACCTCACCCGCTCCTCATTTCCGTGAGGAGGGACCCGCGCACAGCAGGCCACCAGCGGGCCCGAGCGCAGGGCAGAGGCAGGGCGTGCACCAGGCAGCCGGCTCCCAGGCCGGTGCTCTTCGGTCCACCCATCCGTGCATGCAAAGCCCTGGGGCGCTTGACGGGTCACACGGTCACTGTCAACCCCGTACAGGGTGGCCAACGGTGGCGAAGAACATTGGAGGACCGACTGCTTCTTGAGCACCTGCCGTGAGGCCGTGACGGCCGAGACTGTGGCCTTACCGTGCGGCCGCAGCCAGCTCCTCGACCTCGCGCTGCTTCCAGCTCCGCACCTACGAATGAAGGAAGGCAAGGACTCCGCGTGGCTCGGACGCTGCGAGGGAGACTCAACGAGTTCGTCTACGCCAAGTTCTCGGGGCGAAGCCTGGCACGAAGTCGACACGTGGCGCGTGGCGCCCCTAACCTACTCCGAGGCCCTGGAGCTCTGCCGGGTCCCCTGCGCGGGCCACCACCTCTAATCGAGGCCCAGGACGGTTACTGACCTTCAGGTTCTCGGATGAAGAAACTGATTCTCTGAGAAGAGAACACCTGTTTGAGTCCACGCCGCTACCACGTGGCAGCCAGCATTCGTGCTGACGTGTGTGACTTCAAAGCCCGTCAACAAGGGCAACGAGGGACTCGGGCCGCTGGCGCCGACTCCACACGTGGAAGGCGTGTGCCCGGTGAACCAACCCCTGGGGCTCCTGTACCCTGACCGCACGCTGGAGGCCCGGGCCCAGGACCGCCCAGGGGAAGGCCGGGGCCTGGAGGCCTGGGTTCTCGCCGCAGCTACCCCAGACCCGCTCCAAGCCCCCTGTCCACCTGCCAGCCGACTGCCGCACTTCCCTTGCCCGCTCTCCCTCCATCTGAGCCCCGGGGGAATCCCCTCCCCCTCTGCAGGGACCACCATTCACCCTCCTGGCTCACACACTGCCAGCACCTTCCAGGGTCCGCGAAGGCCAAGTTCTCACCGGGAAGCCTTCCAGGACTGAGGAAAACACCCCGTCCCGGCCCCCCTGGCTCTCTGGTTCCCTTTCAGCCGAGAGCTAGCGCACCAGCCACCCGTTGGCGGGTGCGAGGGCCCTCTGGGGGCAGCCACGTCCCGAGCCGGGCACTGGACCCGCCACAGACCGGATGCGGCCACAGACGCTGGCTGACCTGGGGATTAAGCAGCTGAGAGGACAACGCAGGAACCAACGTGAATCTTAAGAGCAGAGATTCCTGTGGATGCTTTGCATAATGGAAGTCAGAGTGAGTCAACGTCTTCCTAGAAGCAAATAGCTCGCCCATGTTAAATAAATGAACTCTTCAGAGCCATTTGGGTCCCGTTTCATCAATCACCTATTCCCCTGCGCTGAATCATGCCCCATTAGAATGAAGTCATTTGGCTCCCTCCGCACAGCTGACAAACCAGGAGATCTCGGCATAGAGGCAGGGGGCCAGGCTGCCCTGCGGGGAGCGGCAAGAAGCACCTGCTCAGCAGGCACAGGCCACCCCCACCCACCCTCCTGCCCCTCCGAACAAGAAGCAACCCAGACAGGAGGCCTCTCATCCCAAAGGAGACCAAGGCTGCCACACGCCTACTGGGGTCTGCCTGTGCAGTCTGTTCCCCATGGCCTTCAGGGCCCACCTGGCTCATCTGAAACCCGTCCCTAAAACATGGGGTAAGACCCCAGAAGACCCCTCTCTTCCGTAAGCCACCCCGGGACCCACAGTGTCCCAGTAGGATTCTCTCTCCAGACTCGGATTTCAGCTGACAAGCCAGCACCTGGGATGCTGGGTGTGCGTCACATCAAACACAGAGCCCTGGAGTCTAGAGCTGTGCTGTCCACGGGGCTGCCGCACTTCTACCCTGAGACGTGGCTACTCGGCTCTCCCGGCATCTGTGGGGGCCGCCAGCGCTCCCGGTAAAGGCTCCCTCTCACTGCTGCTGTGGCCACGCTATGCATGTCGGGCCCTACGGCTTGCAACCAGAAGAACGTTAACCGGTAACTCATGCAGTGCAGCACTCCCAATCCAATCAGGAGGTAAGCGTGCAATCCGCCCATGTACAGATCAGGAAAGTGGGTTTCAGACAGATGAAGCGACCCGCCCAAGGCCACAGAGCCGGAGAGAAGAAGTTCCCGCTCCAGACCCAGGGCACTCCCTCCTCTGCAGAGCTTCCTTAATGACGTGAAGGAAACCCGTGTAATGTGCAGACCACAACCTGGAGAGGTGGCAGGCGCGTAAAGACAAAGCCCGATGGCTCCCGTCGTGGTAAGCAGGGCAGTGTGGTGGCCTGGGAGGTGGACGGGGTCTACTCGGGCAGCTGTGGCACAGCTCGGCAACAAAGACATTTATTTTAATACTCAGGAAATTCAGCAGTGATGTCCCAACCATGTCAGCAGCCAAGCTATAAACCTCGGGCTGCAGCAAGTTAAATACGGGCAGTGTGCTTCCCTCCCTGTTCTTCAATCCCCTCATCACCCAGCATTAATTGTCAGGATCACACAGTGATTGGAGGCAGAAGAGACTGCCCTGAGTCCACGGAGACCTCATCACAGCCTCAAGTTCTTTGTAGAAATGGGGAGAGGATAAACCCTAAATCAACACAAAGTGGCCAAGGGCACAGCAGGAGAAATCCACGTTTTCTACAGAGAAAGAACTACAGTCAGAAAAGTACAGCTTTCTCGGGTGGGGGTGGGGTGGGGAGGCGGGCGGGGGGCGGTGTAGAAAGCCACAGGCTGCAACAGGTGGGACTGCGTAGACGGGCACCTAAGAAATTTATAATTCCAAAATGATCATTTATAATTCTTTATCCACAATTTGCAATTAGTCTTGCAGAATTAAAGCCTCTGCTAAAATACTCAGGCATTTTGCACAGTAATTTAAACATCACCAGGCTCTAAATCTAACTGAAAATCATACGACTTTTTACTTGTGGTTCTGTGAAGTGCAGACAGCACCCAGCGCAAGAAACCAAAAAAGTGGTAGCTGATCAAACTGGTGAGATTAAACTGTAAAACACTCAGCCTGTTCAATAAATCTATAAACATTTCGTTCAACATTTAGACATATTTTGTCTAAATATGGATTCAAAATAGCAAAGTCTGATGAAATGCATTGAAATCAGTGAAGACCTGTCCATCTAAAAACACCTTGCTGGGCTACTCTCGTTTCAAAACACTGACTGTGCCTTATTACAGGTCAGGGTGCATCTTTTTTTTTTTTTTTTTTTAAGATTTTATTCATTTATTAGGGAGAGAAGGCACGCGTGAGTAGGGGGCGGTGCCGAATGGGAGTGAGAAGGAGAGGGAGAGGATCTCAAGCAGACTCCATGCTGAGCGTGGAACATGCTCCGTGTCAGACGCTGAGCATGGAGTCTGACACAGGGCTCGATCCCGCAACCCTGAGATCGTGACCTGAGCCAAAACCAAGAGTCAGACGCTTAACCAACTGAGCCACAGACGCACCCCCAAGTTAGTGTGCATCTTAACACCCAATTAAATTTGGTCAAATTCAAGTAACTACATGCAAGTTTGTCTCACAAAATATTGGCCCCCTGAGATTTAGTTATTGGACATGCCCAACATCACCCAAGTGGTGAGAGAGCCAAGAGAAAAATCCTGGCCTCCAGACTTCTGGGCTCCACTACTGAGGCTGACACTCTCATCCAAGAGAAACAACAAAATGCAGGTCCACGAATGGACAGGTAAGAAGTCCCCACTGTGCAGCCAACGGCACCCCCAGACCAGGGCTGACATGAGCAGATCCACAGAGCAATGGCTTGTACCAGCCACCACACTACTCCCACACCAGCTGTAAGATGACCTCTGACCCACCCTCTCCAGCCCCTCCCCGCAGACCCTTAGGGACCTCTCCAGGAGCCAAGAACTAGAGGGTTGGTATCTGGCACAAGAGCAGGTCCTCCAGCCCTACCGCCTGCGCCTGTTCTCATGGCTAAGTCCGTGCCGCACCAGTTAATTATTTTGAGAATCACCCTTCACAAAACCACAAGTCATGATCGGAGCCATTCATCAAAGAACTAATTTGCGTAAGAGTTCTCTGTCTTCTGAATGTATGGACTTAATTAAAGCCAGGTTTAAAAAAAAAAAAAAAAAAACTTGGCCTCCAATGAGGTCCTTTCCTATCCCGAATCTGGCCGCCAAGCTGCATTATATGCACGCTCGGGGTGGAGGGGCGACTGCATCTCTCACAAACCAATAGAATCATTCATTCACTCAACAAACACATATTTACTAGACCAAGGACTGAGCGAGGCACTGGGATTTCGACACAAATCCCAGTTCCCTACCCTAAGGGGCCCATCCCTGGTGTGCAGGGGCTCGAGGGAGGGGCAGAGGAAGATGGATCCTATGTCATCAACACACGGATGGGCGTGCAAAGTGCTGCACACTGGGGAGGAAGAGGAGATGTCACTACCAAGCAGGGTCGGGGAAGGTGACACTAGAGGGGCACTTCCAGGGATGTTTAGGAGTCACCCAGGAAACAAGGAGAGAAAAGCCATTCCAGGCAGACGGAGCAGCAAATGCAAAGGTGCGCGGACAGGTGCAAGGAATCTGCAAGCAGTCAGCTGTAGTTAGGGATGACGGAGGGTGACCCGAGGCCAGACCAGGAAGGACCTGCTGGTTTCTGTGTGTGTTTGAACGGGAAAATTTTACCGTAGAAATTACATGCACAGAGATGACACGGTTCTTGAGAGGTGAACCCCGGGACAGCAAATGTGCGAGAGGCTCATCTCTAATGGGTGTGATTTACCAGTTTGCTGTGTGGTGGAAATAGCAACACTCAGCCGAAGGGCATGAACCTGTAAGGCGGGCAGACTAAGAGCCCTCCTCCTACCTCTCATCGGCTCAGTCGCTGGCAAGAAGGCCTCGGAGGGGCTCTCCGTGACAGCAGTCGCCACACACGTGTCAGAAGGAACACGGAGTCGCCCGCGGACGTCCCAGTCCAGGCAAGCTTACCTCCGAGAAGATGCGGTTGCTGCCTGGTGAGCGCTGTAAAGAGCACTTTGCTGCTGAGTCCCCACTCCTGGCCCTGAGCTCCTCCCCACTCTGTGAAGGGCGAGTCGGCTGTACTGCTCCCGAATCTTTTTCACTGAATTCCTAAGGAAACAAAACAAATCATGAGGAAGTTTGCTCAAGAGAAAAACTACTAACAGACCCTCCGAAACTCTCTAATGGAGGATATTTTTTACAATTTTTTACAAGGCATCCTTCTCCCCCGACCCCGACGGCCGCCCAGCAGGTACGGAGGACGAGCCCGGGCCCTGGCCCCACAGGACAGGGCTCTCATCCTGGGTCCCCTTGAGCCAGGGTATGACCTCGGGTCTGCCCGCCATCCTACGAGGCTACTGCAGTGATTAGAAGAACCGTGTATCACAAGCCAACAAATCGGAGCCTCTTTCAGAACAGGACAAATTTGACAACACCTGACCCATCTGTACCAAGAGGAGACTTGACTTCCAGGAAGAAAGGCTGTGAATACGTTTATGGGGTCTGGTCACGTCTCGAAGGTCCCTCGTGATGATGCACATTCTCCCTCGCTGACCCCCTCAGAAGACCTGGCATTCCACCGCACAGCAGGCCTAGACATGGTTTGTCGGTCCTAAGGCCCAGGTCGATACATTCCTAACTATCTAAAACCTGGTAACTCCTCAATGATGTCTCTGTCCTCCTAGGTCAGAAATCAAGGGCAAGAACAACATCTTCTTCCTAAGTACCTATCAGAATCACTTTACCATGTCAAACTTCTATGAGAAACTAGATGAAAACAAACATGAAAGACACAGGGGCAACTTTTTATAAAAACCTGTTAAACTGTAACGGGAAAAACTAGAAAGCAAATAACCAACACTACCTTTCTAGAACTGTCATAATCCAGCTGTGCTTGACTCATACTTTCCGTTTTCCTTTTCTAAAAGCCCGACTATACCTACACGTTGTCTAACAAATAGCACCGCGCCGCTCACATGGAACACAGGGGCGCCCTACCTCACCCTCTCCCCTCTGGGTCCCAACTGCTCAGCCCCTCCTGTATCTACATTACATTGCTACTCTCACGCTGCTTGACTGTTTTTTCTTTTTGCAGCAGGCTCCCTGCCTAGCGTGGAACCCAGCACGGGACTTCAACTCATGACCCTGAGGTCAAGGCCTGAGCCAAGATCAAGAGTCAGACGCTCAACCGACTGAGCCACCAGGCGTCCCGTTGACTTCTTCAGGTAGGATTTATCCCCTGGCTCCTACCACAGAAGGTGAAGGATTTAGCTCTTGCCCCCCTCAGCACTTTTCCTGATAGCTGCAACACGATTTCAGTTCCACTGATGGTCCACATTTATACCATTTCGACCACGCACACACTATGCACGACTCACCCATCTAGCCTCCCGTGATTACACTTCCTTTCTGTTCATTTCTTTGATTTCCTTGGAATTAGTAACAACTGCTTTGTTCTATTTATTCACTTGGTTCATAAAACTAAAATTAGGCACTTAATGTACGTTTATCTCTAAACACTCTAAAAGAACTTAAAAATGCCTCTAGATGGAGTCAGACACATCAGGTAACTGATGGGTTCCGTTTCCACTTCTTGGAGAAATCCCAACTGCGGCCTCTGTCTCAAGAGCTCAAATACAAGCTCTCTGCATCCTGGGCCCTTCCGTCACCGCGTCCCCGGAGAATCCCGTGTCTGTCCTTTCGGGTCTCTTCCTCATCTGTATGGGATCACTGGACGGGTCTGCGTGGAGTTCCCTAAGGGAGGCACCTGCAAGGCAGAGGATTTCAGGCACCGAACATTGGGAAATGCCTTTGTTTGCCCTCACTCCTGCTGCCAGCTGGGCGGAGCACGGGATGCTGGGCTGGACACCGCTCTTCCTCAGCGACCGGGAAGCCTGCTCTCCTGCCTTCTGGCCTCCAGTGTCACTGCTGAAAATTCTGTTGTCATTCCGCGTCTGGGTCCTTTGCAGCTCGCTCTAGAACCTTCCAGTTCCTCTCTATCCCCGTGTGCTGTGATTTCACAAGGACGTGCCTTGGGGTGTGGGTGTCTCCCCATCATGTGCTAGAAACACAGGGACCTTTCAACACAGAGGAGTCTGCCCTCCACTCGGAAGCTCTCCTATTGCTCTGAGGGTTTCCTTCCCTCTGCTTTGCCTGTCTCTCGGGAGCCCCGGGCAGTCACATGCTGGAGTTCCTGGCTTCTCCCTTTCATTTCTTCGCCTGTTTATTTCTATGTTGGGTTCTATTTTCTGGAAGGCTCACTCACCTTGATCTTCCTGCATCTCTAATCTCCTGTTAATTTTTTTTTTTTTTTAAGTAGGCTCCACACCCAACCTGAGCCTAACACGGGGCTTGAACTCATGACCCTGAGACTAAGAAAGACCTGTTCCGAGATCAGGAGTCAGATGCTTAACCAAGTGAGCCACACAGGCGCCACCTATTAAACTCTTTATATATGTGACCATACCTCCAATCTCCAGTAGCTCATTCTTCTTTTACAAGTTTGTTTTCTTTGTTGTTGTTTGTTTTTTTTTTTATCAGATCCTGATCTTAATTCTTATCTAAAGAGGTTATAGTGTCGACATCTTTGAAAAGCTGTCTGGTTGCTTCTCATCCTCCCACTTCTATTGTCTCTACCTAGCCTTGTTCTGTCTGTCTTTCCTCTTGCACACTGTTCCCCTGTTTGGGGAGCTCAGGCTGTCCATCTACCTTTAAAGGTAAGGGTGCTCAGAAGTTCTAAGTGTGGAAAGAGCACATCAGCGGCAGGCTCAGTGGGAGAGGACCAGGTGAGGATGTGCTTGTTCTGTTGGAAGACGCCCATCTGTCTTTTCTCCCGAGAGGACTCTCAGTGCTGGGGATGCACACTTCCACTCCCATCTTTATCAAGAAACCCACTCCTGCCTGCACCTGCATCTGGTGACCCCCCAGGCCAGAGCTTCTCTGGTTTAAGGTCACTAGAGAAGAATCCTCACCACCACCACCACCTCCTGCTAGTGAAGAGAACAAGGTCCCTGAACTGCCCAGCATTCCAGCCAAATCTCCTGGTTACAAAGGGACCAGATCCTTTTGCTTCCTGCTGAGCCTCTCTGGGCTCCACAGGATAAACCAGCTTGCTTCTTGGCCTTTCACCCCAAAGGCATGGAGCAGAGTGCTCAGTCCTGGGGGCCTGTACCTTTCACCCCTTGACTGTCATGTTAACGAGGCTCCAGCAGGAAGCAGAGTTAAATACCCGTGTTGAATCCATCATGATCACCTGGCAGCAGGCGCTAAATCGCAACTTCAGGGATCCCTGGGTGGCGCAGCAGTTTGGCGCCTGCCTTTGGCCCAGGGCGTGATCCTGGAGACCCGGGATCGAGTCCCACATCGGGCTCCCGGTGCATGGAGCCTGCTTCTCCCTCTGCCTGTGTCTCTGCCTCTCTCTCTCTCTCTCTCACTATCATAAATAAATAAAAGTTAAAAAAAATTTATAAAAATAAATCGCAACTTCACTCCATGATCAGACAAGGAGGGCATTCCAAGTCCAAAAAAAGCACGGAAGGGTGAGAGGGCCTGGCACACACAGCAGCAGGCGCCCACAGCAGGAGTACCTCAGTGAGGCAGGCAGGCCGCCAGGGCCTCAGTCGGGACCCAGAATAAGTCCCTTCCCTTCTGGCTGGTGGCTGATGCCCAAAGGACAGAAAGAAAGCTCTGAAGTGCTCTGATGCTCTGACAGAAAGCAGTGAGGACTACCGTCATTTCTGCCAGCCTTACACTTCTACAAACATTTATGCAAAATAGTTTTTACAGAAAAAAGCCTTAAAAGAAAGAAAGAAAGAAAGAAAGAAAGAAAGAAAGAAAGAAAGAAAGAAAGAAAAAGAAAGAAGCCTATGCTAAGTCAACAGACTTAAATACAATAGAAAAAGAAGTTATGGCACCTGGAGCAACAAGTCCTCTGGATCGATGCTTCCTCTTAGACTTCTGATCATTTGCTCTTGACTGTGCAATTTTTTATTACTTTCACTCAAAAGACTCTTGTAACGATTCTCCATGGCTTTCTCTCTTTCATTCACTTCATTGCGTAGTTTCTCAACTTCATTTCTAAGGTCCTGTCAGAAGAAAAAGAAAAAATAGAACTTATTTGACAAAGATTTCAAGATGATCATCTCTCACGGGCTCACCGCTGTACAAGAGCAAGCAAAGAGGTGTATTTAACAAATGTGCACTTCCTTCTCTCTTAAAGTCTGTTGAAAACCAGCTTTAAAAATAAGCTGAAATCTGGAAAAAGTTTTATGCAGATATTTATCACAACATTATTTGCATTATGGAAAAATCAGAAAGAAACTAAACATCCAACAAGAATTAAGTATTTTTTAAAAATAGGGAATTATAAAAAGCATGCCGTTAAAAAATGCACAATTATGGGATGCCTGGGTAGCTCAGCCAGTTAAGCATCCGACTCTTGGTTTCCAGTCAGGTCATGACCTCAGGGTCTTGAGATTGAGCCCTGCATCGCGCTCAGCACTCAGCACAGAATCTGCTTGTCCCTCTCCCTCTGCTCCTCCCCACCCCCAACTCTGACCTCACTCACTCTCTCTCCCTCTCTTGAGGAAATAAATAACATCTTCAAGAAAAAAAAAAACAGGGGATCCCTGGGTGGCGCAGCGGTTTGGCGCCTGCCTTTGGCCCAGGGCGCGATCCTGGAGACCCGGGATCGAGTCCCATGTCGGGCTCCCCGTGCATGGAGCCTGCTTCTCCCTCTGCCTGTGTGTCTCTGCTTCTCTCTCTATCTCTCTGTGACTATCATAATAAAAATTTAAAAAAAAATTTAAAAAAAAAAAGAAAAAAAAAACACAATTATGAAGAAAAACAAGCCAAGACACTATATAATATGATGCCATTTGTATCCTAAATGCTTATACAAAATGTTGTTAAGGCTATGATGAAACACATCAAAATAATAACAGTGTACCTAAATAGAGGGATTGTGGAGGACTTTCAACCAATTTTTATGTTTTTATTTTTCTTAGTTTCTAAAATCCCGAAGTCTGTGTTACTTTCATAATCAAATATATATATATATATATATCTTAAATAATGACATTTATAATTAACATGGAAAATGTTCATGTTATAATGTTAAGGGAAAAAACACAACCAACAGTAAACCGTGTGATTATACCTCAGGATATATGCTATTTGTAATACTGAAGTACTATTCATAATAGCAAAAGGCTGGAAACCACCCAAATATCCACCAGGAGAGGAACAGACTAAGGTACATTCTCACAATGGAGCACTCAGACGCGATCCAGAGAAAGGAATGAGGATTCTATAAACACGCTGACCTAAAGTAAGCTTTTCAGAATATACCACTCAGGTAGGCGTCAAGAGGACCCCAGGAGAAAAAAAATATGTGCGGCATACTGTCATGTATTCAACTACAAAATGAATTAAGTGGCCTATAGGGAAATAAAAAAGAGAGAATGAGGTGGGAGGGAGGAGAACTCGTTTTACAGACGTACCATGGAAGCCGTTTAAATGTTTAGATGACTATTTAAAAAATAAAAAATCCCCTAAAACTAGAAGCAAACAAACAAAAAATAAATCTAACTGTATAACAGGTTGATGGGTTAACCAAACAGAGGAATTATTTCAGTAACTTAAAAGCAGAGTAATCGGTCTGCCCTAGTGAGGTATTTCTCCAAGGACAAAGGGACTACTGCACAAAGTCTTACACTTAGTAATCATGTTGGAAGAAATAATGTCTGTATTGTTATTCTGAAACTGTGTGTGTGTGTATTTATTTATTAAATAAGTAATTATTAATGTGATAAGAACCAAGACTACAAGTCTAAGAGAATACCAAGTTAAAACATGTCACTGTAAATATGAATTGGAAATATCAACATGAACTTCTATTTTCTGTTATTTCCTTCCTTTCACTGAGAAAGTATAAACCAGCATCCTCCCCAGTATCCAGACTGTAGTCTCCAAATACCATTTCCCACCAAAAAGAACTAGAATTCTCAAAACATGGCCCCCAGAACATTATCAGCATCCCCTGGGGATGGGGAATACACTAGATAACGAGACCAGCACTTGGCGAGCGCCTTGGCGGGGGGGGGGGGGGGGGGGGGGGGGGCTGCTCCCATGTTACGGATGAGGAAACAGGCTCAGGTAAAGTAACCTGCCCACAGTCACGGTCACGGAGGGGCAGCACCGGCCCTGTTCCTGCTCTGATGGCAAAGCCCCCCAGCTCTCTTCCACACTATGTCCAAGGTCTGGATTCCCTTTGAGATGATCCCCATCCATCTACAGTCATCTGACACTTGCTTTTAGAAATCTCCCTCTGAAAACTGCATAAAGGGACCACAAAATCTTGTGTTAAGCCATTTAGGTACGTCTTTAAATTCACAATTAATCTGCCTGCCATCCTAGAAAGATCATCCTAAAAAGATCAAGGTCATGCCTACTTTGGGGGGGCAGGGAGGGCGGAGAGAGAATCTCAGGCTCCACGCTCAGCTCCAAGCCTGACTTGGGGCTTGATCTCACGACCCTGAGACCATGACTTGAGCCGAAATCAAGACTCGATGCTTAACCGACTGAGCCACCCAGGCTACGTTTTAAGCGTAAAGTATTTCTGCATTACGCCAAGTAAAAGGTGTGTGTCATTCATGTGCACAGTAATTACTGGTCCACACACACCACTTCCTGGATTCGTTCTCTCCTTTGCACAGACACCCATCAGACTCATTATTTTGATGTCTGGTTCAAGTTCTAGCGCATACGCACGTGTACCACAAAAATTTACTCCATTCCCCCATTTCGTTTGCTTATGTAATTTTAATTCAGGTATGTAAATTGAGAACTTGCATGTTTGAAGTTCTTCCACGTGTCCCCCAAACTAAGAGTTGACAACTTGAAAACGACCTGTTCCTCAAATCCCACAGGGAACACGTGATTTGGGGTTCCTGACCTGAGGCCCACTGAGCGGGTCCCTGGGAGCCTATGCAAATTTGTGTGTGTGCATTTTTGGTCGTGGAGAGCCCGCTGCATCAGTCAGGGTCTCCAGGAACGTCAGGACACCAAAGAGTATGAAGCCCCTGACCTAGTACGAGCACTCCTAATGGAAACTATGACCGGGCTCAAGCCGGGCCACGCAGGTGCCAAGGCACTTTAAAACATCCCTGACCCTGAGGACGGCACACAAGCTCAGTGGTAAGCGTCCTGTTTTTACGGAAGGGAAACCAAGGCTCACGGAGGCTGAGAGATGTTGACAAAGCTTGACAAGTCACTTCTGGCACTGAAATTCAAACCCTAGTCAGCTGGACGCCCAGTTCTACACTGTCCGCCCAACTGCACTATTGGTAAGACCAGACAAATGTAACACCAGTCTGACGCGGGCTGCCAACGCCCCGGCTAATGCTCTGGTTCCTTAAGGCCTCAGGAGCCAGACCTGCCAGCGGAGACAGGCCCGCCTGCTGACGAGCGGGCAGGGCCAAGGACCCTGGGCCTCCGTGAAGAGCAGCGAGGCAAGGCCCGCGGTACAGGACGGCTGCAGGGAGGCGAGGCCAGCGCCCGGCCTCAGGGACACAGCAACGCAAAGGCTCCTGGGCTCCTGGGCTCCTGGGCACCAGGGCGGTTATAGCAGATGTTCAGGGGAGGCACGGAGACGGCATGTCTCGCCTGAGCAAACGACCAGAACTGAAAATTGAGAACCTGGGTGGTTTCCCCAAACCTCTCTTGATATTCCCAGGCTGTGAAGATGGGCAGAGCTGGCCTTGCGTCCGGGCCCTACTGCTGACTAGCGGGGTGACCACAGGTAACCGAAATCCTCGTGAGTGCTTCCTTTGCGGTAAACGGGGCCAAAAACACAGGCTGCGATGGGCCCTGGCGGCTCAGGTGAGAGAACGTGGGTGGGTGCCCGGCACAGAGGCAGGTGGGCAGCAGCGGCAGCTGTCACCCCCACCCACGCACGCCCTCCAGGCCCACCCAGCCGCCGGCCCACTCATCCCACAGGTGACGGGCCTCGCAGCAGAGCCCTCCCTCCACACAGAGCACACGAGAGGCGAAGGGTGAGTATTTAGACCACAGGGCCCAAACCCTTCCCGCCCCCCCCTCCCCCCACCGCCAGAGTTCCCAAAGGAGCTGAATCAATCAGTTTGTAAGAATCCATCCCAGATTGGGAATCAGTCCTGTGAAAACTGCATTCCCAGAGCAGGCCTGCTGAGGAAACCGAGGGCCGTTGGTGGTGGTGCTTTGTCGAGGAGGAGGGTGTGTGTGGCTTAAGGGGGCCACCTGCCCCACGGGGGCCAGGCCCGGTTAGTCTGCGGCAAGAAGGCCTGGGAATCTGGAACCGGGCCCTTGCCACAAGGCACGGCAACCCATGCATTAGCGGGGCTGGCCCGGGAGCACCCCGGACTCTGATCACCTGGACGGCCGGTCCTCCTCCCCGGAGCTGGTATTAAAGAGGACAGATGGAATCTGAAGTCCTGGCGAGAAAAGTGAACGTGCTGCCGGCTCAGCCCCCCTCTCCGTCCCCCCCACTGCTCTGCCCTTCTTCAGAAATTAGCTGTCAGCTGGTCATCAGCAACAGCCTCCTCGCTGGCGTCCCCGGCCACATTCAGCCACCAAATCACAGCCACACACACCCCTGAGCCTTCCGTCTCTACCAGGACCCTGAGGGACCCCATGCTAGCTGCAGAATGAAGCCACCCTACAGACCTTCGTCCCAGGCTCCCCTCCCCCGGTGGGCTCCAGCCTACCTCTTAGCCTCACCTCACCAGACCACCCAGGCCTCTCCCGCTGGAAAAAAACATACAGCACAATTCCGCCCAAACCTGCCTGGAGACAGCACACTCAGCTCGCAGGGCCAATCCAAGTGCCACCTCTTCCACCAAGCCCCCCGACTCCTCTGGCCCCAGCAATCGTCCCCCCAAAACACCACCCGCCAGAGCTCTACAGCATTTAGGAGAGCGCCAGGCCCTTTATACGCGCCCCCTTTATCCGCGCCTGATTTTAATGCAAGAAGCCACTGTCCTAAGGAACCTGCCAAGGCCCCCGGGTGCACTGTTCTCCTTGCAAGCCCCTCTCCTGGACCAGACCCCACCCTGCTTTCAAGCCAGCACTGCCACAGCGGGACCCGTGTCTGCGACATCAACTGGGACGCCTCCCTTTCCACCTAGTGGGCAATTTTCCTCTAGGATTCGCAGGTGCCCTCCGGACCAGCACCGAGCCGAGCGTGCCTCTGCCTATCGGGGCTTTCTCAGGGGAGGCCGACAGAAGGAAAGGTGGATTGTTTTAAAAATAAAATACCCCTATAATCTGAGAACCACATTAGAATTGAAAAGCCAGGCCCTCTTAATTCCTCCTGCAGTCAGCTGGTTTGTTTTATCTCAGGCCAGATGGAGACCGAGAAGGTTCCCATCCATCAAATTTCCACCTTCTCAAGTTTCACTGTGAGAAAGCTTGTCAAAGTGCTCAGTGGTTCCCTTCAAATACACAAAGGAAACTTCTCCAAAATCTTAATGAGGAATAGGAACCCAGTGATGGAAGAATTTCCAGAATTAGTATGAGACAGTGGCGTTGGAGCCCGGGTCTGGGAGCCGCACTGCCCCCGGGGCGGAGGGGGCACCAGGCCTCCCCCTCGCTTGTCCCCGAGCAGCTGGGCCTTCAGCTTTCCTCTGCACGGGGTCGTACTGGAACAAGGAATTCCTACGCTGAGACAGACAGACGGACGGACGGAAACCCCTGGAACGAGGCAGGGTGGCCAGAGAGCTCACAGGCCCGCGTGGAGGCCCCCGCCCGGCGGCCCGACGACGGTGCCAGCGGTCCCGCCCTCCCTGCCAGCCCACTCGCTGTGCCCTCGGGCCAGGCCCCCCTCGGAGCCCCAGCTCCACTGCCCCCCGCCCCGCTCTTGGGCCCACCCCCCTGCCCCGCCTGTGCTGTGCTTCAGGGAGCCCTCTGTCTGCGTTCCTGCTCTATTTCTGGGCTAGCTTCCCCCAGAGACGGGGGCTGACGGGATTCGGTCCTGTACTCCCAGAAATCATAAAGTTAGAACCAGAGGTAAGGGAAAGCCTTTCTGTCTGGGCTCCAGGGAGACGACAGCAGCTCCACGTGGAACGGATGGGAACAGCCTTTCAGAGCGGCTTCCGCCGGCCCCACGCACGAGCACCGAGATGCGACGCCGGCCGTCACTCTCCACGCGGTCGGCCTCCCGTCCTGGGGGATCGGCCCGCGGGAAAGGGACAGGCAAGCACTGTCGTCAGGGGAGAGGGGTGGTGACCAAGGAAGAAGGGTACAGCTTCGCTGACCTGGCTGCTGACGGGCGGCCACCTTCATCAGTCAACGGTGTCCCCTATATGCTAGGGGGCAGCGGTTCGCTAAGGTCCTGAGCCAGCACCTGCTGCGCAGTTAGAAGCAGGAAAAGAGCAAAGAAGAGGCGTCCGATCCACCGAGCCCTCTACCTCCACGTGCCAGGAACCAGAGGAAGCACTTTCTCGTGCGTTAAATCTTATTATTCATTCACTTAATCCGAAAGTAGGTATAATCAACCCCATTTTACGGGAGAAAACCTTAGTTTAGAGAGGTTAAGCCACTGACCTAGAGGCTTGAGTGCCTGCTACCACCAAAATTCGAACCCAAATCCTGCACCGTTGCCCACTGCTCCAAAGACACGAGCTCAAACTGCCAAGTTTCTCCTCCCCAGGGCAGTGGCGTCATCTCCGTCATCAAAACAGCAGCTCTCCACCGACCAGCTCAGATGTGCCGGGCGGGCATTAGGCTCCTAAGTGCTACCCTCCCCCAGATAATCCCTACCACCGAGCCGTGTCCTTCTAACAAGACACAGACACCACAGTTTGGGGAGGCGAAGCTACTGGCTCACGGCCCACCAGCCAGCAGGTGACGGGGCCAGAACTCAAACCCAGCCGGACCCGAGTCTCCGCACTCAGCCTGGCCTAAGAGTGACTGGACATTGCGGGGAAGGAACCTCCTCCTGCACAGACCATTTAAACTGCGTGTTGTTCTCGAGGACTCAGCTCAGACTCTTCATACCCGATTAAATCAAAAACAAGGCACGAAGAGCTCTGGCCCTTGGGAAGAATCCCGCCCCCTCAGGTCTGTGGTCCTAGGCCAACCCAACCAGCCTACAAACACGGCCCCCAAGCGCCGTGTTCTGACTGCGGATCACAGGAGATGCTCTGAAGGCCGTCATAGCCCCGTCTGGAGCGATCCATCAACAGACACGTGAAACCGAAGGGGCTCGGGATGAACTACCCTGAAATTAAACCTGCTCCTGTCGAAGCACATGGGATTAGCCAGCTGGGTGACGGGTACAACTTTAATTAGATTTTTGGGCTTTAGCCAGCAAACGCATCCCCACAGAGCTGAGTGCCCAGGTACCGAAGCACACACTGTCAGAGCAGCGGGTGACAGGTCTTGTAACAGATGAGAGCGTTACGAGGCGGTCGGGGGAATACAGCTAAACCAGTGTCTCGTACGCGCCGCTCATAAAGGAGAAGAAAAAGACTAGCGTTGCTCCTTTCCCCCACGCACCCCAGGTAGCATACAGAACGCCTGAGCCAGAGGAGCAAATCTAAAATACACACACACACACGCACACACGCACACACGCAGCACGCGTGCACACGCACCCACATGCACATGCACACACGTGCAATACTAAAAGGAGAGGCTTCGGTCTCTAGAGCCAAACAACGCATCAAAGTCAAGGCATGAGGGCGAGGATGTGACGATCGGAGCAGCATTCCTGCTGTAAACCGCACAAGCCACTACACTTTAAACATCACAGTTAAGACACCGACGTGGGAACACCAGCTTTTTGTTTGTTTATGCAAAGACCTGAATGTCCTCGCAGGGATGTGGGTCCCTCTGGTGGCAAGGAGATATAATACAATACAGGGATCCATCCCGAGACCCTCACGTTTGGACCTTTCTGGTTGTGGGAGGGCCTCCCAGGTAAAACCCGAAGCTGTATTCACCAGAGCCTGCCCACAGGGCCCGCGCCACCGCCAGGACTCAGCGAACGTTCCTTGGATAAACAAATGACGACGGCAAAGTATCCCACACGCGGCGTCGGCTGGCACAGGTCGCTGCAATCACGGGCGACACAAGCTCACGGCACAGCCTCTGACTGCGCCGTTGGACATGGTGAAGCCACGTGCCCCCGCTGCAAGATGCCTGCTCGGACAGGCACCCCAAAAAGCGGAGTAAGCGCAAAGACCGGGCAATAAAGCTTTCCATCGTGAGCAAAGGATGGTTCGATCACACCAGAGGTATCGGGTCGGCCGGCCATCAGAGGGAACCCAGGCAGTGCCACAACAGCGCCAGGATGCTTGGCGGCAGCCCCCGCAGAGGCGGGGTCGGGGCTCGCCCACGAGCAGGCCCGCGGCACGTCTGGGTGGTAGCTCTCGTCCAAGAAACGAGAGTAACGGACACAGCAGACACGTCCCAGCACCCGAGCTCGCCGACCCGGGAGGCGCGGACGTGGCCCGGCGCGAGACGGCTCCCGCCGCAGGCCGTCCTGTCCTAGGCTCCATCCCGCTCCCAGAACCCTTTAGGAGCCCAGGGGAGCAAGACTGCCCTTGGGCCTGAGTGCTGGCCAGAGCCGTCCTTTTACCTTAAGCGGTTCCTCTTCAGACACTGGAGACCCTGTAGCCGATTTCCCGTGACGTCCGCCGCCAGGGGCCACCAGCTGAGTTTAAGCCCCTGTCTTCGGAACTGTGTCAGACACACCAGGGAGCATCCTCCTCACTCACTCTGCTGCCTGTTCCTAGACCTGACAGCCTTTACCTTTATTTTTAATCTCATTTTTATGACTTCCCATAAACTTCTAAAAATGTTTTTGGGGATCCCTGGGTGGCGCAGCGGTTTGGCGCCTGCCTTTGGCCCAGGGCGCGATCCTGGAGACCCGGGATCGAATCCCACGTCGGGCTCCCTGCATGGAGCCTGCTTCTCCCTCTGCCTGTGTCTCTGCCTCTCTCTCTCTCTGTGTGACTATCATAAATACATAAAAAAAAAATTTTTTTTAATGTTTTTGAAACATCAAAAGAATAAATTACAATTTTTAAAGTTCCAAATACCTCAGAATACTTCAAATCAGACATTCTTGTTTTGTTTCTCCAAAAACACCATGTGCTCTCATACCTCTGTGCCCTCACCGTCCATACAACACCCTCCGCCCCCTTGCCTATCAATTAACCTTTATTTAACTCGAACTTCAGAACCAGTTCACGAGTTGCTCTTCCTAGAGCCTTGTCTGATTCTGCAAGCCACCTCCCTGCTCTGTGTTTCCGTGCGCTTTGCTCACACCCGTCACGGAACCGTCCCCTGCCTAACAGAGGGCCTGCGCAGCGCTCAGTGTTGCTGACTGCATGCGTGGGACCCTTTCCCTTCTGTCCCCTTTCTCTCTTTCCTTTTCCCTTTCCTTTGTCGGGACAGAAGAGGCTACGAACGGCGCCTGGGTGGCCCAGCTGGTTATTAAACGCCCGTCTCTTGATTTTGGCTCAGGTTATGACCTCAGTGTCCTGAGATCAAGTCCCGTGTCGGGCTCCGTGCTGAGCATGGAGGCTGTCTTAGATTCTTTCTCTCCCTCTTCCTCTCCCCCACCCCCCTCCGTCAAAAAAAGGAAAGAAATAGCAGCCACTAAAAGGTCTGCTTATTTGTTTGTTTGTCTCAATCCACAAGCAGCAGCAGTAGCAGCCGGTGAGTGAATCAAGTTCATTAAAGAGCCTGTTATAGAACAAACAGACGAGACAGAAGGGCCAGCGGGTCAGGCTCTACCTCTGCATTTATCCCAGGACCATAAGGTAAAACACCACCCATCATGTTCCCTAGACGCTGAACAAGCCAAGCCCCACGTCTGGTGTGAAACATTCATAGGAGACAGACACAGCCAAATTCTTATACCGTAACCAGAAGGTAAGTAGAGATACCACTGTGATGCTGTACACACACAAAAGGAAAGGAGCCATGGCCAGATCATCTTGCCAGAAACATATATATAACCTGATGTACGAATGTAGTCCTGATGAGATGCCAGAAAACTCTGGGTCGTGGTCATGTTCACCTGAGGTAGGCACACAGAGTACACAGTGGTTGTTTTGGTCTGAAACAACACAACCCTTTCTGGGGGTAACTGCTCATCCCTCCCAAACATGTGCTTCTAGAGGAGGCTGTCGATGATGGGACTCACACGTGCACGCACCTGAACCTGCGCACACATTCTGACAAAGAAGACTGGGGATGTGACCCACGCCGGGCCTCTGGCCATCCTGACAGGGACGCCGGGGGGGCAGCAGAGTGTGAGAGTCCTCCTTCCTCCTATGTAATCAACTGGGAATATGTGACCCCAGCAGGACAGCAACGATGGTCTAACCAGCTGGAACTGGAGAGAAAGAAGGCAGCTCCCAGAGACCAAGATTTGGTCCCAGCAGTGTTCCAGTCTCCATCCCTCCAGCACTGTAGTCACGCAAGGAAATACATTTCTCTTTTTGCCTAAGTTGGTTCAAGCTGGGTCTCTGTCACTGGGGGGAAAAAACCTTCCTACCCACAGTATACTCAACCCCAAGTGCCCCGCTCATCACATGCCCCTTGCTTTCTTCACCAAACAGCCCCTGCCTCCTCACAAAGATGTGCACAGAAATACATCAGCTAGCCACGGCAGCCCAGCAGTCCTCCAGAAGCACCAAGGTTTACATGAATAAGTGAATTATGGAACCACCGACAATGTGTGACACAAGAGGGACAGGTAAATAAATTACAGCATCTCCACCTGATGTAATATTATGCAGCTATTTCAAATGTTTACCAAGAGTAAGTTATAATGTAAAAAAAAAAAAAATGTGTGTATGGATGGATGGAAGGAAAGAAAGAAAGAAAGAAAGAAAGAAAGAAAGAAAGAAAGAAAAAGAAAGAAAAGAGAAAAGGAAAGGAAAGGAAAGGAAAGGAAAGGAAAGGAAAGGAAAGGAAAGAAAAAAGAAAAGAAAAGAAAAGAAAAGAAAAGAAAAGAAAAGAAAAGAAAAGAAAAAAGAGAAAAGAAAAGAAAAGAAAAGAAAAGAAAAGAAAAGAAAAGAAAAGAAAAAGGGGGGGGGGGATGTATGTGTGTGTCCCCAACCCAATTCTATTGAATGAGCCTTTTTCTAATGACAGTTGGGGGTGGAGGGGACGAGGTATTTTAAACGAAGAGGAAGTTACCCAGCAGTCAGGGAGTAAGAACTGATATGCCAACTGCACCTGTGTGGAAGGACCGTCTTGCCAGTCTTTTCCTTACCTCCTCTGTGCGGCACACAACTCAAGCCCTACTCTTCTCGCTCAACTCAAGTGCCACCTCCCCCCAGAGGGTTTCCCGACTACTCCAATCCCAGGATCTTTTGCACTAATTCTGCCTTGCAGATTTTAAGTTGCCTTGCATTTTGTCATATATAACATCTCCACCACTGTTAGAAAGATAAAACTTTCAGAGGTCACATCTTACACCGCATCAACATCTAAACCAGGTACACTTGGTGTTCAACAGCAAACAGGAAACCTATACTTTAATAACCCACAGTAAACTGCTATACTCCAAGATCGCTGGTGGCAGCATACGTTGGGCCAGCCCTCTGCACAAATAATTCGGCAACATGATTAACTAGTATAAAATATTTGTACCATCTGACCTAGTAAACTCACTCAAATCCTAGGAATTCAAGGGGAAATGTCTATATGCCCAAGGATGTTATTGTGGAATCATTTCAACAACCAAACTGTCCGAGAGAGCAGGAAATTAAGTAAAGCAGGTGAAGTGTAGTCAGTGAAGAGCGTGCACCATTCAACGCCATCAGGCTGGAGGCCACACCATATGGAGAAATGCCCCTGATAACGTCCAGGATCAAAGAACACAGAACAGTAGTCAGCCTCTAACTGGATTAGGGCCCAGTGGCACCACGCCTGAAGGGTGACACTGAAAACCACAGTCACTGGTGGAACTGTAAGTGACATTTTATGTTTCTAAATTTCCACTACTGTTCCCTTGATGTTCATTAATATTTTTGTTAAAACATACGAATGTTTGCATTTCAATGCTCGTGCCAGTGTCAGTGTCAGGATTTCACGCAATGGATCCTGATGACCCCACCCGTGGCAGCCACTGGAGAGCTACACTGTAGTTCCTGGACGCTCCCTCGGACACCTCTACTACAACGACTGTCCGTGCGAGAGAGGTCCTCTGCCCGCCCAGGGTCCCCGAGCAGATCATCCACAACATGTCAATGATCACTCAGACTTAGGCCCTATCCCACCGAACTGCACCAAGGCAAGGCATCTAGATGTGACTCTCAGGGCAATAAATGTTTAAGTTTAAATACAAGAGAAATTTTTTTTAAGATTTATTTTTAAAAATTTCTTTAAAGACTTATTTGAAAGAGTACGAGCAGGTGGAGGGGCAGTGGGAGAGGGAGAGAGAAAACCCTCAAGCAGACTCCCTGCAGAGCACAGAGTCCCAAGTCTAAGCAACTGGCTCTGGATTTCAGCTCTTTCCCTCTCCCTGTGCCCCTCCCCTCCCGCCCCTCCCCTACCCCACTAAATAAATAAGTAGATAAGTAAAATCTTTTAAAAATATAAAATAAAAAAATAAACAGGGGATCCCTGGGTGGTGCAGCAGTTGGCGCCTGCCTTTGGCCCAGGGCGTGATCCTGGAGACCCGGGATCGAGTCCCACATCGGGCTCCCAGTGCATGTGTCTCCCTCTGCCTGTGTCTCTGCCTCTCCCTCTCTCTCTCTCTCTCTCTCTCTCTGTGTGTATGACTATCATAAATTAAAAAAATAAAACAAAATAAAAAAATAAAAACAGACTTGGATGCTTAACTGAATGAGCCACCCCAGTGCCCCTATAATAGAAACTTTCAAAGATAAGCTGTATTTTGCCTACCAAATTCAGAATTTTTCAAATGCTATCCAATGTTGAAAAATAGTCTTTAAAAAAGGATCACTCTCGTAAAGAGAAACCTGGTACAATCATTCTGGGAAACAATTTGAGTATATCTATATAATAATGTTTAAATATTCATCCTCTTTGACCCAATAATTATAGCTCTATCTGGAAATAATCAATGGAAAAATATTTAGATACAAGGATGTTTGCTATCACTTTTGTTATAAAGCAAAAAAAGTTTAACTGGGGTGCCCAAGGGGCTCAGTGGTTGAGCGTCTGCCTTCAGCCCAGGGCGTGACCCCGGGGTCCCAGGATCGAGTCCCATGTCGGGCTCCCCGCAGGGAGCCTGCTTCTCCCTCTGCCTCTGTCTCTGCCTCTCTCTGTGTGTCTCTTGCAAATAAATAAATAAAACCTTAAAAAAGAAAAAGTTTCATGACCTAAACATTCTACCATAAGGGCCTAAATAAACTGTAGCACATCCAAGTAATGAAGTACTATGCTTGCACCAAAAAACAAACAAAAACATGTTTCTGAAGAACACTCATAACATGGCAACACACCAAAAAGAGAACATTCAATTAACAAAAAGCAAGACACAAAACCGCATTTTCAGCTTGATACCAATAGTGCGCGCGCGTGTGTGTGTGTGTGTGTATGAGAGACAGAGAAAGAGAGAATCCCAAGATGATGAGCGAGATATTTTCTTCTTTACATTTTTCAGATTTTTCTAGGTCTTTTGCAGAGACGATCTCCCTAAAACCGGAAACAGCAATCCAGCGCCCCAGCCCGACCGCAGCATGCTGCTCACGTGGATGGTGTGGTCTCCTCTGCCCCTGTCACGATGGGCTTCCTCCAAGTCCTTCTCCAGCCGCTCCCTCTCCTGCTGCAGGTCGCTAAGCTCCTGGGTGACCTTCTTAATGTTCCTACGCAGTCTGTGGTTCTCTGCACTCTTGTTGATGTTTTCTGAGTGCAGCTGTGCCAAAAGCGCCACCTTTTCTAACAGAGCAGCCTCATAATCTTCAGACCCCTGGAAGAGGAGGCAGACAGCGGAGATGAGCTCATTCTGTAGCAAATGAAACAGACCAAGAAATCTGTGCTCCTTTTTCGCCTTGGGGTAGGGAGCAGGGAGTTAGGGAAGAAAAAGATTAACGTAGACAACCTCTAGGACCCACAAAGAACACGTAGATTTTGAAATAACACAGAGTAATGATTATGCCCCCATGCTGATGTGAAGGGGGGAAGAGGCTACAACTGTATAAAAGACGCATTTTTTTTAAGATAACAAAGAAAAGCACAGAATGTCAGAAACTGCCTTAAGTTGGGTGGGTACATGGGCGATTTTCTTCCTTCACTTCTTTTGAATGTTCTAAGGTTACTGAGCATGTTACTTTTATAATGATTTAAAAAAGAAAAACAACTCCACCAAGTTATCTGTAAAAGGTGGAACACGAAGAGAGCCACGTGAGAAGCAGAGGCGGATCAAGCGCCTGCAAAGCTCGCTGAGGTTGGAGCGGCTCACACCCAAAGTCGCCTGGAGAAACAGAAGTGGTCAGTGTGGCAGCTGCATGGCCACCGCGAGCGGCTGTAAATTCAGCAGAGTCCAAGGGTTAATTATGTCCAGAACATCCTTACTTCATTATTACAGTTTAGTAGAAAATACATATATAATTGTCAAGCATTTGGAAAAAATACTGTAACTCACCAATAACCAAAAAGAGTAAATTAAAACAAGCTTTCATTTAACAAGATTGTTTTAATGAGAATATCCAGTGCTGGCAAACTTACTATGAAGCAACACAATTAATATTAACTTTTTGAGAACTGACCAAGCATCCAGAAGCCCAGAAATACACTGGCAGGAATGTGAATTAATGTAACTTTCTGTGGACAGATTACATACATCAAGTGTGTGTATACAGGACAGACATGTTCACACTCATCCTGATGATTCCGTTCCCAGGATTCAATCTCAGGAGAAGAATCCAAAACATAAGGGGGGAAAGCCTTATGCACAAAGTCATCCATCACAGATTTACTTTACCAGGAAAAACGAAGAACCTAAACTGGTAACATGGGGACATTCCAAGTCACAACATGATAGGAAAAAATAGAAGATTAAATTTGAATGCTCTAAAAAATAAAATCTATGCAGAGGAGAAAGCCGAGAAAGAAACACATCAAGATGTGAACAGTGTGGCTACGTGATCTCCTGATTCCCCATTTTTTTCCTCCTTTCTAGTCTCCCGAAAGAAAATTTGAAGCATATATAATACTTAGGAGAAAAAAAACTTTTTTTTTTTAATCCGTTCTTTGGATTGGACAAAGGCTCATGATTAAAAATTCAAAAGCAAGGGACACGTGAGCTGTCAAGGCCACAATTCAGACCATAGGGTAAAGGGCCTGGCTCCGGCCTCTTGGCCTTTCCAGGAGACCCAGCTCCACCACCATTGCCGGTCAAGTCCTAGTTGTTAGGAGAGACGGGCTACAGCCACTGTTAATCCTGGAGAAGTGGGGCCATCTCATGTTTCTCCACTGCTATTGAGGACCTTGCAACAGAGACTGAGGAGGAACCCCATTCACATTCCAAAGTGGGTTTTAGAGAAGCTTCTGTTTTACTCTCCCTTAAAAATCAACAATTTTTTTTTAAAGATTTTACTCATTTATGTGAGAGAGAGCCCAAGAGCAGAGGGAGGGCAGAGGGAAAGGGAGAAGCAGGCTCCCCGCTGAGCAGGGAGCCCCACGTGGGGCTCCATCCCAGGACCCTGGGATCATGACCTGAGCTGAAGGCAGATACTCAATCGACTGAGCCACCCAGGTGCCCTAAAATCAAAAGTTTGAAAAAGAGTAGGAAACCAAGGCCTAAAACAAGGCCTAAAAAAAAGTATCTGGCGCCATGCTTACTTAAATAAACTCAAAAAGCAAAAGAAGATAAACAATGACAGGAAAAATGCTCATCTTGAGCAATTTTCAGTTACCTTTTATTAAGCACTGGAGCTAAACCAGGTGCTTTTGCACACACTGTATCTCTATTTCCATGACCAACCCTACAAAGTACACGTCACTGTCCCTACCTAAGCAACTGAGGCTCAGAATGACAAGCCTGTCACCAGACCGTAAGTGATTAAATCTGGGACTCTCTCCACAGCGCTGTACTGCCTCGCCCATTCCAGTGAAGATTCCAATTAATACCAATAAACTAGCAAGAATTAAAACAAGACTGAATTCAAACAAGGGAAGGCTAGAGACAGGAACACCAATTAGGAGCTTGTTAAACACAGGCCAGCCACAGCGACAATTAAAGTAAGCGTTATTATAAAGTGATGAACGTCCTGCGGGTCACCCCGCAAGTAACAATGACAGAGCCTCCTTTAAAAAGTTCGAATTCATCCTCACACCATAAAGATAATTTCCAGTTCAGTTTTCCTTAAATGGCCCTTTGAGACACTTTGGAAAGTTTTTTACCTTTTTCTGCACGACACCCTGCTTTCTGAATTCCATGTCATCAGAGGGGTGCTTACAAGCAGGTGGTAAACGTTTGGCGCAATTAGACCTACTCAGGCCAAACACCGTCTGAGCCAAACCACCCTTCCCCACAGTGCGGACACATGAGGAGTTTAATAGAGACTCACAGAGCCCAGAGTTCAAAGCCCAGCTCCAGCTTTGTGACTTGGGAGGAGTTAACTTTTCTGCAGTTGCGCTCCCTCGTCTGTGAAATCTCTATTTCACACGGCCGTCCTGAAGATTAAACAGGATAACTAAAGTCTCGTGTCCAGGAACGCAGGCTCAACAAATCTAATTCCCCTTCTCCAGCACTTGCATGATCTTCCTTTCCCAATCAAGAGACAACACGGAGAGTTTCCTCAAACTAAAAGCTACTCGCAGAACACCATTAACAGAGAATTTGAAAAATCGACCAAAGGAACTACTGTATTTCAATGCCAGAAGGTAATACTACTCAACGTTCTTTTTTTTTTTAATATCTAAGTATTAAGAACATTGTTGCAGGTATCAGCTTGAAGGTGCAAGTCTTTTTTTTTTTTTTTCTTTTTTATTTATTTATGCGAGACACAGAGAGAGAGAGGCAGAGATGGAGGCAGAGGGAGAAGCAGGCTCCGTGCAGGGAGCTCGATGGGGGACTCAATGCTGGGACTCGATCCCAGGACCATGGGATCACACATTGAGCCAAAGGCAGACGCTCAACCGTTGAGTCACCCAGGCGTCCCCAACATTGTTTTTTTTAATACTACCCAACCTAAGAATGAGTTAGCAACATTTACTAAATTACGACCTGTTGCAGATACACGGTCTCGAGTAGTCCTTGTAAGGATTATGTGACCTAAGTGTGATTATCCGCATTTCACGATGGGTAAGAAGGCTGCGAGAGCTCAAATATCTTGCCCAAGCAATAGTGAAGAGCAGAGTCAAGATTCAAATACATGTCCCACCCCATGTTCTCCAGTAAAGTAATATGGTCACATACATCCAGTGGACCACCTGAGGCTGTTTGAGAGCATAGGGATAAACACACACACACACACACACACACACACACACACAAGTGCATGTCAAACCACTGAAATCTGAGTAACAACCATGGACTGCACCAATCCCGACGTCCTGGTTGTGATATCGTTACTAACGTTAGGCAAGACATCACCTTTGGGAGAACCAGAAAAAGTATACAGAAATCTACTGCATGTGAGTCTACAATTATTTCAAAATGAAAATTTAAAAAAAAATGAAAATTTTTAAAAAGGAGTGAATACATCCATACATACTGTCATGATAAGAATTCTAGATAAAAAAAGATTATAGATTAAAATAGGTATTATGATCCTATCTACTGTTTCAAAGGTTCTATGTAGGGGATCCCTGAGTGGCTCCGCGGTTTCGCGCCTGCCTGGGGCCCAGGGCGTGATCCTGGAGACCCGGGATCGGGTCCCGTGTCGGGCTCCCTGCATGGAGCCTGCTTCTCCCTCTGTGTGTGTGTGTGTGTGCGTGTGTGTGTCATGAATAAATGAATAAAATATTTTTTTAAAAAGGTTCTATGTAAGTATAAATAAGCAAAAAGTCAACTCACATCTTTAGACATGACTTTACTGGTGACATCTATCAACCTCTTTCCACTGTCTTAAGTACTTTTTAAATTCCTCCAACGTGCAATTTTACTTTTACAGCTGAGCAGGGAGAGGTATGCACAGGTATACTTTCCAAAAGTTCGCATTAGGCCCCAGAAGACCTACAGAGCACCTGTTTTCGCTAACCAAAAGAAATCAGAGAAGGACCTGCACTTCTATGGAAAAGGCACCAAGTTACATTCGCAGATACAGAGACCAATTCAATGGTTGTCAGAGGAGAAGGGGGGTGAAGAGATGGGCAAAAGAGAGGAATGAGATTAATAAACAGTACGAACTTCCAGTTATAAAAGAGGTCACAAGGGTGTAACTACAGCACAGAGAATACAGTTAATACCAGTAACAGCTACGTGTGGTGACAGATGGTAGCTAGATTCACTGTGATCACTTTGTAATACATATAAATGTTGGATCACTATGTTTTACACCTGAAACTTATATAATATTATGTGTCGAGTACACTTCAATTAAAAAAAAAAAGTGAAAGGGCATTCTGTGTTGGTTTTGCAGCGAGCCACTAGAGGCAGCCCGCACCCGGAGCAGCGAGGGCGGCCCCACCACAAGCCCTCCCTGAACTACACTGAGCATCTCAAGCCACCAGAGCTCTGAACAGCAGTGTCTTGCAAGCATCTGCTTTATCTTGATTTATTTTGTGTTTCTGTTAGCAGGATGATGTGTCCTAAGGTGTCAAAAAAGCCTAAAAAAAGAGAAGTGGTTTTTTAGGTCTGAGAATGCTCAAAAATTTTTCCATGCAAGTTAATGGTAAGTGCTTCTTTGCTTTATGCTATTTTATCTTATGAACATTTCATACGAAAGGTCTACGTTTGGATATTGGGGAAAACCTGTATTTCCAATCTGAAAATATGTATTTTTCAATGAGTCCGGAGGTAGCAGCAGGCAGCCCTCACTATGGGCTTCACAGAGTCCCACCTGTGACCAGAATTCACATCTCTGCACTGAGGCAACCCCTCCAAGAATGTGAGTATCACACCTGCTGTCTCAATGCCAGGCTTACTGCCAACCCTGTGAACTTTGGCTACTCCACTCAAGCTGCAATTAGCTCAAATCACATGACATCCCGAAAAATCCCACTATATAAAAGAAAATGCATTTTCAAGGGCCCATGCAAATTCAAACTACGTAGACCTTGTAACGGAACAGCCAATATAAGCACACTGTGTGCATTTACTCGTACGCACGCACACACACACACACACACACACACACACACACACACACAAAATCAGAACAGTGGTAAAAACACAGATTTTGGAGTCAGGCTTGAGTTCAAGTCCCAACAACCTGCCAAACCAGTAAACCTGCTACCTCTGTGGATGAGGATTAAATGTGCACCCTGGGAACAGCCCGGCAGGCGAGCACAACCCGAGGACTTTGCACAGTTCATGACCTCTGCTATCTTGCAAGCCAAGAAGCCCGGCCAAGGCTGTGAGTGACAAGACCTCAAAAATCGTTCTGAAAGTCTTTCACCTAGGACTGACAGTTATGAAATTAAGAAGTGTAGGTGATAAATCAGGGCAACAGTGAATGTAGAAGGCTACGTACTTTCCTTCAAGGCCCAACATAACAAGCACAACATCAGCGATTATAAGGATGTCTGTCTGGTCTCTCTGCTTGTCAACCGCCAACATACTTCTTTCCTCAAGCAGTAGGAAATATCAATGGTTTACTAAGAATTCAGCCTTTAAAACTTGTTATTTTCAAAGCAAGGAGGAAAAAGAAAACCACCTCGGTGCCATCTCAGCTCCACTTCCAACCACACGGTGGGGGAGGCAAATCTGAGATCCCCAGGGAGAGACTTGCCTATGTTTCTAGTGCACCATGATTTAAACCAAATTACCTCAATTATTCTTTCCATGAACCAGAGCTCTGCAAAAGATGAGACGTGGGACATGAATCATAGGAATCAAGCAGTCTTGCATTAGATTTAGCTTCTAACTTCTACTTTATAACCAAAAATACATGGTGGGAGGAAGGGGTGGCAGGGAGAGTTTGAACCAGTATGGGCTTATTCAGAGGGTGGAACGTCATTGGCTCATCATTAGTAACAGGGATACACTGTAGAGAGAAACTAGAAAGATGGCAAGAATCGCTTCTCGGCCTTTTGGCTAAGATCAAGTGTAGGAAGATGGCAAGACAATATTAAAGTAATTAAAAACACAAAACTAAAATTAAGCAGAAAGGCGGAACATCATGGCAGTGACCAGCGGGAGTCCTTGGAGTACAACGCTGGGGGACAGAAGGGGGAAGGGCAGGTCAGATCATCAAGGTGTGGACGTGACACCTGGCAGGAGGCAGCCGGACTCTAGAAGCCAGGTGAGGGGAGGTAGGGGCGGGGCAGGTGGAAGCACCGGTCTGGGAGTGAGACCGGCTCAGGCGCAAGTCCTGGCTCTCTCCCCTTCTCTCCCCTACCCCCTTCACGGCCCTGTGCAAGTGGCTCAACTCCGAGCCCGGGCCCTGACAGCATCTGCTCTGCGATCTGCTGTACAGAGCCTGTGGGCCAATCCGCACAGGGCCCTGGGCACAGGGCTGGGCACACGGCTTGTGATCCGTTCACACCGGCGGTCACTATCAGCAATTACTACACTTGAAGCCTGGCCTGCCACCTGCGAGCTGTGTGACAGTGAATAAGCTGCCCACCCCCCTGAGCTTCAAAACCCCCCAAATCCAGCAGAGGCCGACCTACCTTCTCCACAGGGCGGTGAAGATTATGCGGGACAACACATGTCCTGCGTGGTCTGCTGTGGGCACAGAAGGAACGCAGCACTAACGGTGGGGCCGCTGCCACCACTGCCACGATCGCACTGACGAGGCCTGGCGAAGCCTCCAGAGCTGGGAGGGAACGTCTTCCAATAGGACGGCCAACTCCGTCCCTAACGGCCACGCAGGGTTTGCCGGGGTCCTCCCAGCTGCCAAGTCGTGCCCTCAGCAGGGGAAGGACCGAGGGCGTGGCCGCCCGCAAGCCAGGTGACCGCTTACCTGGAGCTTCTGTGTCTGTGCCTCCTGGGGGGTGTCTGTGACTTTCACAAGGGCAGCACTGAGCTCTCCCATTTCACGGCTAAGGTCTTCCACCTGGGTAAAAGAAGAACAGCAGCCAAGGATGCAACTGGGACTCCGCTTGCTGTGCGCACGTCGGGGCTCTTCCTGCCCAACGGTGCAGCCTCTGATCACGGGCTTCCGCCTGCCTTCCCGAGGCAGGTGCTCCTCTCTGGAGGGAGACCCTTCCCGTGACCACGAGAGGAGGAGACGACTCCCCGAACTCCAGCATCGGTGGGGCTAGATGAGGTGACGGGGACCGGTGCTAAAGTCACGGCCGCCTGAGCCAAAGCCCGGGACCTCGGCTGTCTGTAGAGGCCACCCCCAGCACCCTGGCCTGGCCACCCCCAGAGTCTCTCGTCCTGCTGCAGCCCACTCCGCCCACAGCCACACCGGAGACTTGGCCAGCCCCCGTGGCTGCCCCTCCACCGGGGCCCCAGCGGGGGGCTCAACTCTCAAATCTCACGGTGGTGGATTCCCTGAGTACCGTGAGCCACGTGTCCACAGCCTCGGACCCTGATGATCACTCAGAGCCTCCCCTCTTCGGCTTCTTCAGCACCGCCGTCCCTTGGCTCGCTTCGTCCTACATCCCTTGTGCACTCCTCTCCCCACCCTGAAGAACCGACGTCCCCTGCGTCCCCATCCTCAGCCTTGTTCGTTCCCTTCCACACATGCTGTGAACAGACTCGTCACCGCCATCGCCTCACCCACCCTGCCGTCCTGCCCTTTTCCATGCTGTCCACTGAGCTGGTGGCGCCACCACATCCCAGTCACGGCAGCCAGACGCCCAGAAGTCATCCTCCTCAGCAAACCTCCCGAAATCTACCTCTGATGGATGATTATTTCTGATTTCGTTGTCTGAGTACGCCCTGCCCCTGGACCCCGTTCAGCAGCGGCCACGGCTCTAACTCAGCCCTTCTAGGCCCTCGCCCTGCTACTGGGCCCCCTGCTCCCACTCTCTCCCTCCTACCATCCACTCTCCAGACTCAGCCCAAGACCCACTAAGATGCAAACGTGATCTGCTTGGTAGAGCCTTCAGTTCCAGGCCACCCACAGCGCCAGAAGTGACTAATTCCACCACCACTGGCCGCCCCAAGCAACCTCCGCGGCTTCTTCTCTGGCCTCCCTGACGTTCTGCACTTGATGCGCAGACAACCGCAAGATGCTTTTGGTTCCACAAACACCATCAGGCTCTCACCTAACATAATGGGTTCACCAGTGTCCTCCTCTCTGCCTCCCCCCCAACCAACTCCTACTCATCCTTCAAGATTCAGCTCAAACTCCTCCTCCTCCAAGCGCTGCCCCACACGCATGCCCTGATCTGGATCAGGTCCCCTGCCCCCCACCTGCACACCCCCTGCACGTCCCCCCCTCACCACACCTTCACTCGGTCTCTCTTCCTCACTGGAGGTGCCAGCAGGGCTGGAGTCTCCTCTCTGTATCTGTGCCTTGCTCAGTTACTAAAACAACAGACGGCTACACTAACGAGATAAAATAGCAAGGAACCATTGGCCACACCCCTGGATCCCCAAGGTAACAACCCAGGTAGCTAACAGGTTCATGGTCACGGCCTTGCCTCCCAAAAGTCCTTCATCTCAATTCCATTGTCTTTTAAAAAGACCGGGCACTGGGGACACCCGGGTGGCTCAGTAGTTGACCGTCTGCCTTGGGCTCAAGTCGTGACCCGGGGTCCCGGGATCGACTCCCGCATCAAGCTCCCGGCATGGAGCCTGCTTCTCCCTCTCCTCTGCCTGTGTCTTTGCCTCTCTCTCTCTCTCTCTCTCTCTATGTCTATCATAAATAAATAAAAGTAAATTAAAAATAAATAAATAAATAAATAAATAAATAAATAAATAAATAAATATGTAAATAAATAAAATAAAAAACACAACAAAACTGGGCATTGTCCAATATGGTAGCCACTGGCCACCTGTGGCTGCTGAGCACTTGAAATTTAATTAGTCTGAAATGAGATGTGCTGTAAGCACACTTGCACGTCAGCGCTGACACTAAGATTAAAAAGATGCTAAGTACCTCATTATTACTATTGTTTTAATGATAACATTCGGGATATATATATTATTAAAGTCTCTTCCACTTGTTTCTTCTTGCTTCTGTTACTGCAGCTACTAGAAAACTCAAACACCCACGTGTAAGTCACCCAGTCCTTTGACTGGACAGCACTGAAGCGGTCATTGCAGAGGAATTTGTGACGGACGGACGAAGGGGCCCTTCCCGCACTCCCTACACTCATCCCAGCTCTCTTATAAGCTCTCCACCTAAAGCTAAAAATTCAGGGTAGGACAGGCCAGCCGCAGAAGCTAATAAAGAAAAATCTCACTTCGGGTGTATCAGACACAGCACATACCTCTTTTTCCTTTGACTTTAATGCCATGGTTAGGCCCTGAATGGCTTTATCCCTCTTTAGACTATTTTTCTTTTCTGCAGCAATTTCTCTTTCCTTCTCTCTCAGGTCCTCCTGAAGTGCCTAAATTAGATTAGAAAAAGATTCACTAAGTTGATGCGTTCCAACCAAAATGCACTGTAAATATATCTGTAAGAGCACACTCAAATGCAGTTATTCTATCTTATTCCTGTCACCCTGTGATTAATGTTTCCAAGGAGAGCTGAACGCAGTGGCGGCAGCTCCCAGTGACGTGCTAGCGCTCACGGCAACAGGGCTGGGTGAGAAGAAGGGGATCAGATCAGTTAAGACGGTGACAGCTACTCCTGTGGGAAGGACTCCAGTGCCTTCTGGAATTTGAATACAGTCACATCAGAGTCTTTGAAACCGTACCAGGTTATTTGGGGGAAATAACAGATCATTAATTTCATTCCTTAATGCTACAAAAGCTAACAGAGAATTTGGTTTGATGGAGACTGAACATATACATTTAGAGTCTGCGTTCATTTCTAAAGATAAGCCTGCTGCCTCCCTCCCGGGCTGTTGTGAGAATCAGGTGAGCGAATGGACGGGAAGCGCCTTATAAGCCGGCAGGCGCCATAGAGGCCGGTGCTGACTGCGGGACTCGGAGCGGCGGCAGGCCGGGGTCCCCGCTGGCTCTTCTCCGAGCCCGTCTGAGCCTCACGTGCCGTCCGCACAATGGGAACGCCCGCCCCCCAGAATGAGTGCCAGGACTGAGCGGCCTTCTCTGAAGACCTGAAAGCCTGACTGGCACGCACTGGCATTCCCTCGACGACAGCGACCGCCACCCGAACCCTCTATCGCACTCAGAATACAGCAAGAGGCAAGCAGAAATCGCCGATAATTTTTTTTAATGGCATCAGCATACCTGGATCCTCTCTTCAAGGCGGTGTCTCTCCTGGCGCTCCATTTGCGCGGCCTGAGAAAAGGCATTAATTGGCACCTGGAAGGGACTCATAATGCAAAGGCTCCCCCAGAACAATTAGAACGGGCGTCTCATTTCCTGACTTTTCCCCACCGCCGTGGACGTCATGGACTAAGTGTCCACTCCTCTCTGCTGCACCCGAGGTCCCACCCGAGCGAGGAGAAATGTGAAGACACGCGAGCCACGTGGGCTGATGACCAGTCCCACCGACAGTGAACCACAGAGCCGCTGGACAATGGAAAGGGCCAACTGAGCAACGGGGCCCAGGGTTCAAAGGAGGAGCCGGAGATGTGGGCCGACGGCAGCCGGAAACTAACTGGGGAGGCTGCAGGCCGCACTCACTGCCGCGCGACCCTCCCTGAGCATCTAGAAGGCCTGCAGTGTGAATGAAGCACACGCTGGTCCACCAAGAGCTGGGAGGCCTGTGCTCGGCCCACCTGCCCTTCTCTGCAGCGGGCCGTGGGCCCGGCCTCGTGGGGGGAGAAAGGACCTCTGGGAGGCTCGGGGGCCGGCACTAGGAACCCACCTCCTGGAGCCTAGCAAACTCGAACAACTACGGCAAGCCCATTTCTAAATTCCACGAGGGAAAAAAAAAAAAAAAATTCCACGAGGGGACTGTGCTCCCGACCTCCCAGAGTGGCCAGAAGAATTAAATGAGGCGGCACGCTGAACAGGCTGCCCAGCCGCCAGGCCCAGTGCAAGACGGTGCCCTTCCCCACTGCCTGACCAGAGGCAAAATGGGTCCTTGGTTTTATCCCACAAAAACCTAAAGGACGAAAATACAGTCCCCGGGCAACCACAAGGCGATACGCAGGAAGACAGAGGCAAGCGGGTATGGGCTGTTTCCTGAACTGGCTCCGTGGAACCATGCCAGGGCCCTGACAAAGGAGGCTCCCGCTAGGTCCTCAGCTGCCGGGGAGCTAGTATCTGGGGGAGTCTGCGTGTGACCGCGGAGCCTGAGTGTGCGTCCCCTCTGCCCGAGGAGTCGGGGGCTCACCTCGGCTCCTCTCTCCTGTTCCCCCCTCGGAGCAGCAGAGAGTCCTCGGAGCTCTCCAGATGACACTCTCTCACCAGGACATGCCAGCTGAGACTTCTCCTCTTTAAGGCACTGAATTAAAGCTTCTTTGCTCTTCAAAGACAGCTTCAAGTCCTCAATCAGTCTAAAAGCGAACAAAATTTAAATATTAATTCTAAGCTGTTCTCTTAGCTCAGCGGAGCAGGAGGAGGCAGGAAATGGGGCCAGACATCTTCAAAGTAGACATGTCCGATGACTGAAGAGAAATGGAATCGCGTTGTGCAGGTCGGAGGGCAATGGCCAGAATTCGCGGGATGTTAACGGTCCCCTCACCTCCAGCCTGGCCCCGTGGATCCAGCCTCCAAGCTCCCAGACTACGGTCGGGTCAAGCCACCCCCTCGCTCAGACTTCCAACAGCCCCCACTGTTGACAGCAGTGTCAGCCCCGCTGACAGCAGCGGACGAGGAGGTTTTTGGCTAAGCATTTTCTCTGCAAAAGAAATCGAGCACTGAAGCCTGAACAAACACAGCCGACAAGGCACAACCGTCCCTGCGAGGCGGCAAAACCAGCACCTCTCATCCTGGCTTCTCGCGGCACATTTTAAAATGCACAGACTTTCCAGATGAAGGCCAAAGCCGGTGAGCAAGGCGTTCAAGGGCCTAGCTTTTAGGGCCTCGAAGCTCAGAGGCCCTGCTGGCAGCTTCAGGTTCTTCTTTCGGAGGCGCCACCCGCTCCCTCAGCACCCAGGAGCCTCACTTCCAGCTCTCTCCCAAGCCCGGCCGCCTGTGCCCCCAGACCCGTGCTCACACCCGTGCCTCCACCCAGAATGCCCCGCACGACTCCATCCCCACTGCCCGCTAGTCCACACCCGTCACCCCGCCCGTGACCTCCCCTCGAGGAAACTGTGCCAAGCACACCCCGAGGGCCCCCCTTGCGCAGAGCTGAACACCGTCTCCGGGCCACCAACTTACGCCCCCGACCATGGCCAAGTTATCTGACCTCAGCTGTAAGACGGCTCGCTTGTGTGGATTAGACACAAAACCTCTAACGCGGCCTAACATACCTCCAGGCTTACAGCATAACTCCACAAACGACATCTGCTATAATTATTACCCTTTTTTAACATTCAACAATTAGCATTTTTGTCAGCGAACCCTCAGAAGAGCCTCCCTGTAGCCGAGCCTCAAAAGCAACCTGAACGGTAGGAAGAGCAGAGGCTCGGGACGCGGGCTCCCAGGGTGAAGGGGAAGAGTCAGCTAAAAGCACTTAAAAGCGGCTGGCAACGCACTGTTGCTGGGGCCTGAATGTCCGTGGCCCCCCAAGGTTCAGGCCTGGAAATCCTGGTGGGGCTTCGGGACGAGAGCAGGTCACGCGGGTGGAACTCATGCGTGCGAGCGGCGCCTTACAGAGGAGGCTCCAGCAAGATGCCTCCCCTCCCCCGCGGGACGCAGCGAGAGGTCTGCAGGCCGCCAGCGTCCGCCAGCCTCCGAACTGTAAGAAAGAAATTCCTCTCGTCTGAGCTTCCCCATCCGTGGTCCCTCGTGCGGGCGCCTGGGCGGGCTAGACAACTAGGCACAGAGGGGCCCGGCCGCCCCAGCGCAGAGCCCCCAGGCCCTGGACAGGGGCGCGACACTGCCCTCTAGGGCCCTACTCTGGACGCAGGGCACGGCCGGCTGGAGAGGTAAAAAGTCACGAAGCCAACACTTGAGGCAGCCGTGCGGGGTCACACGGGACTTCCACTTGGACCAAGCTGGTCCGAGTCTGGTTGGCAAGGAGCAAGGCAGGCCTGTGGGACGTGTGGCCGACCGGAGCCCGGGCCCATCTACAGGAGCAGCCTCCACCCCGGCCCAGTCTTGCCACACTTTCCAGGCTCTCAAAAGGAGCTGGAAATCCAAAGTTTTACATGAAACTAGATTTCTTTAGAAAAAATAGTAGCAACGAATTCAGACTTTTAAAAGTACTGTGTAGGGCAGCCCGGGGGTCTCAGCGGTGTAGCGCCGCCTTCGGCCCAGGGCCTGATCCTGGAGACCCGGGATCAAGTCCCGCGTCGGGCTCCCCGCATGGAGCCTGCTTCTCCCTCTGCCTGTCTCTCTGCCTCTCACTCTCTCTGAGAGTCTCTCATGAATAAATAAATAAAATCTAAATAAATAAATACATACATACATACATACATACATATATATATATACTGTGAAGACCAACTAAAACATATCTGGTGGCCACATGTGACCTGCAGGGCTCCTCGGTGTTAGCCGCCTTCACCAGACACACTCCAAGGTCGCACTGCAGGACGTCATGTAGCTAAAGCACTCACCTTTGAAAAAGGTGAAGGGAGCCCAGAGAGACCACAGCAGCGCTGCACCGGGCAAGGGCCCCGCCCTACAACAGGCCGGGATGCCCTGCACAGGGCTGGCCCACGCACCCCATCCCAGACCTGCTGGCAGCTCGCCTCCTGACCTCCCGGGAGCTCCTCGGCAGCCCGGCCTGCAGGGAGGGCACACAGGACCCTGGTCCCGTGGGACACAAGTCCGGAGCTGGCATCTGGCTGCCACACTGGCCCTTGGAGTGTGGCTGGTGCACACGTGCCCCCGACAGCCGACTGGGCAGTACCGACAAATCAGGTTCTGCGCCTCTCCAGCCAGGCCTGTGGGAAACCCCAGATGCAGCCCCTGGCAGCGCCCCGAGCGGACGCCCCGCACAAGGAGAGCCCCCCCCTACACATCTACACCACACTAAGTACTCAGCAAGCTCTAATTCTCCCCAAATTCCCTCTTGCAAAAAGAGGAGAAGCCAAGCTTCTGCGGCACATGCTGACAGAGACCCCTTTCCTCAATGATTCCCTGCTTGGTGCCAGGCTCGCACCTTTCTTTGCATGTGCCCTCCCTGCCCCACGCCCAAGCACAGCTGATCACCTCCTCCCTTTGGTCGCAGCACAGAACCGTGAACTTAGCTCTAACACCAATCATGACACTTCTTTACACATCTGTCCCCTCCCCCACACTGGGAGTGCCATATAGGGAAGACACTGCTTATCTCCCCACCCCTGGCACCTCACCCAAGGTCATGCTCCGTAGCTGGTCAAGGAATAATCTATATCTCCTTTAATCTAGCCTTAATCCACATCCTCAAGCACTTTCTAGACTCTACTCTTGGAGGGATCCATGATCCCTCTACCCAACGTGTCCCAACTGAAAGCTTATCTTCCCACTCTCCCTACCGAAAAACATCTGTTCTTTCTCCCTTTCTTTCCCCAAACTCAGCACACTGCACCGTCATGCCACAGTTGTTCATGCTCAAAACCTGGGTGAGGAGGAGGTATCTCTGCAGCCCTTCCCCTCATCCCCAAACCCATCAATGATGAAGCCCTTCAAGCCATCGTGTCAATTGTACCTTCTAAACATCTCTGCTGGAGAACACTCCAAGCCAGTTCCGCCAGCTCAGTCCTGCTCACCATGATGCGTCGTCTGGACTTCTCCAACAGCCCAAAGAGCAGTCTTCCCACCCAGCCCCACCGCCAACCCATCCTCCAGGGGCAGCCAGAAGGATGGCTCTGAATTATAGTCTGATCCTGACACTACCCCAACTCCTACCCTTAACTCATCAGCAGTTTGTCACATGCCCTGAAGACAAATCCCAAACTATTCAACAAGCCCGCGTGATCTGGCCAGCTTCCCTCTCCTCATCGCTTCCCACCTCCCTTCCAGAACACAACCCTCCAGCCACACTACTGTCAGTTCCTGGGTCATGCTCTGTGCCCTCCGGCCTCTGAACTTCCCAATGCGGGGAACACGATTTCTTCCACCAAGTAACTCCTCCTTTATCCTCACACTTCCACTGAGAAGCCTTTCCTAATCCCTCTAAACAATCTTAGAAAGATTATGTTAACCAGCACTTATCCATCTGGCCCTTCTCACTCTGTTCCTGCCCTCCACCGTCCCCACCTCGCTAGATGACAAGCATACGCCTTGACATAAGGTCCCTTGGCAGAGGGACCAGTCTGTACCATTCATACCTGTACTCTAACCACCACTTATTGAGCAAAAGATGCTCAGGAAGTATTTGTTGGACAAAGGGCATAATGACCCAACAGACCAAGGAACTAACTGCTGAGCATCTGCTGGGACCCCAGCAGGGCCCTTCTAATCCACTCTCACCCACGATCACTTCTCAGACCCACCCCTAGTCCTCTCCCTTCTTCTCTCTTCATCGGCACCAGGAATTGTCTTTTCTTGTTTGGTGGCTGCCCCCACACATTGTAGTCTCTTCCCTGGGTTCCCTCTTTCCAATTTAACAGCAGGAGACCTGCAGGTTCCCCAGGAAAGACAAACCTATAAACCTCTGAAGGGCTTCAAGGCTCATCAGTTGGGAGAGATACAAGGGGACGTATAAATAATTTGTATGGAAAAGGATTCCAGACTCTCTCGCAGCCTGCAAAGGCTGCTACCCTGTAGGGGGAGGCCCAGCAAAATAAAACAAAACAAAACAAACGACCCATCCAGGGAAGCTTCTCCTCCTAGCCACGTAATTGAGAAAAACACTCATTCACTCAACCCTGAGGTCCTATTCCTCACAGAGAACTGTTTCCTGACTCCTCCTGAGATTCATCCCAAAACTTCAGTTTTCCAGATCAAAGCTAAGAAAAGGTTGTAGTGCACCAAATAAGTGCTAGTTCCTCCAGAAACTGAAGCTAGGACCCTGAGTACGTGGAAGCCATGCCTCTCCCTCATAATCTATTCATTCCTCTTTTATAGATAATCCTAACAAATCATGACAACAAGTTGCAGACTTGAACCTCTAATGGAGGCAGAAAGAGAAGCAAACAGCAGTTGGGGAGCACGGGCAACTCAGCGCCAGAACCCAAACAACACGGTGGGCCCGTCAATCACAAGTCACTGAGCAACCAAAACAAAAGGAACCAGAGTCAGTATCCTCTATTTAAGGAAATAGGAAAAAACTAGATCATTTGCTTTGGAACAATTTCTGTCAAATTCCAAACGAGCCTGGCTCCTCAATGGATAGGTCACAGGTTAGCCAGAAGTTTCACTTAGTTTATACAACCTTCTGCCTAGTGACCATCAAAGCAAGGCAAGAGTAGCAAAATGTAAGGATCACGAGAAAGCAGAAAACCTCAACTCTCTCCTGACCAGTTTTGATCAAAAGTTTGGTTGTAAGACCCGAGCACTAAAGAGTGCCTAAAGGCCCTACGGCCCGTCCACTTCTCCGGACTGGGCGGCACCCATTTTATTCCTGGACCGACAGACAGCCCTGTCTTGGTCGACACTTTTTCGGCCCATTGCACTGCACTAATGTGGGCCCTCGGCCGGCATTAAACACACGATGAGGAGCGAGTGGGAGGCTCAGTCAGGTGCGCGTCTGCCTTCAGCTCAGGTCATGACGCTGGGGTCCTGGGACTGCGCCCTGCACTGGGCTCGCTGCTCAGCGCGAGTCTGCCCCTCTCCTTCCCCGTGCCCTCCCCACCCCTACCCCCGCTTATGCCCTCTTTCGGCCTCTCGCTCTCAAACAAATAAAACCTTTTAAAAGAAAAAAACAACAACAACACGATGATAAACAGGTCACACAAAACTCACTGGCATCCATTGTGGGGATGTAATCACTTACTGTTCCCTCTGGGAAGAGTCACAAGAGAATTTTCTCCCCAACAATGTCAATTAAGCCTGGGCTTCTCCTGCGCTACTGGCTCATTTTCTCTTGGGAGCAATGTGACTCTTGTGTTCATCAAGACTGTTTTTCTCTCTTTCCTCTGGTTACCAGGAAGCTTACTACGGAACTGAAGGCTACATTTCATATCTGAACAGACCTTATCGGCAGAAGTTTCTACCTAGAATTCTGTCCCTGTCCTCATTTTTTTTTTTAATTTTATTTATTTATGATAGTCATACAGAGAGAAAGAGAGAGGCAGAGACACAGGCAGAGGGAGAAGCAGGCTCCATGCGCTGGGTGGGAGCCTGATGTGGGATTCGATCCCGGGTCTCCAGGATCGCACCCTGGGCCAAAGGCAGGCGCCAAACCGCTGCGCCACCCAGGGATCCCTGTCCCTGTCCTCATATCACTACCCTACTCCTTGTCCTTCCATCCTGATCTTACTCCAGGTCTTCTCACCGTGGGGGAACAAGCAGAGAAAGGAAGGATCAAAGAGGAAGGGAACAACCTTTCCGCCAGGCTGCCCGATTTAGGAACATCAGCGAGTCGCAGAGATAAGCGCCAGACCTGTCTTTCTGCTCCAGGACGACAGCCATGTCCACGTCCCCCTCGTGCCTCTTCTTCATCTCTGAAAGCTTGTTTTCCAAGCTCAGCCGAAGAGCCTTCTCTGTTTCCGTCCCCGCAAAGGCCTTTTCCAGTTCTGCTTGGGCAGCTTTCACATCCTAAAGTTAAATTAAATGCATTTGATGCAATTTTTCAATACAATTGGGAACATTTTGAAAGGAAATTGGATTAAAATATAAATATTTATGACTTTTTCTCCGGCACATTTCCCCTCCCTGAATTGTACTATACATGGGGAGAATCAGTAATAAATACATTTGCCAGCCATTTTTCCCTCTTGTATCCTGAAGAGTAATAGGCATTTCCAATGGAAAAGACTCAAGTCTACAAAAACTGTACTTCTAGATTTGAAAAATCAGATCAATATTTACAGCTTCAATGAGAACAAGAAGAAATGTGCCTCTCAATACTTAAACATACATAAATTCCAGAGTCCCCCTAATCTCCATACAAATTCATCCCACACCCCACCGCCCCCTCCCTATTTCTCTTAAGATGATGACTACACAATTCTCAAGTACATTTTCTACATCTCCAAGGTGACGTCGGTGGTGAAAAAAACCACGTTCCTCCTGAGAGCTCAGAGAGGCCTACCAAAAAATTATCTAAATCACGCAGGCTGTGCCCACGCTGGGGCGAAGCACCCCGGTGCTCAGGAGTGACCTGGGGTAGATCCGGATCCTCAAGTGCCCACGGCCTCTGATTACATCACAAAGGTAAAAGTCGAATCCAACTGGGTTCAAACCCAGCTTTCCTGGTGATTTGCTGTGGGACACTGGGTAGTCCCTTAGCCTCTCTCAGCCCGAGCTCATCTGTACGACAGGGATCACCATCATCCCACCAAGGAGTTGCTCCGACGCTCCGTCCGATGCCCCATCACAGGAAGCTCAGAAACAGGCTGCTTCCTCCTCCCTGCCCTTTCCCTCGGCAGGGCCTTCCCCGCCACTGCTCCCACTTGGGTGGGGGAGAAAGCCTCTCCTCCCCACGAGGCTTGCCTGGCAATCCCATGGAGAGCTGGGACAAGCCATTCCCCAATATTCTGAGACAACAAACAAAACCTATTTAGTGAGTGCCTGTTACATGCCAGGCTTTGAGCAAGGAGCTTTATTTATCTTTGTTCCTTACCTAACCCTAAAAAGTTATGTGCCGAGAGACACACTGCAGCAGTTTAGAAGGCAGGTTCTACGGCCGGAGCTCCCGGCATTACTGCCTGTGTGACCTTGAGCAAGGGGCTTGGCCACTCTGTGCCCGGTGCATGTGTCTGCTTTTAAAAAGAATGATAAAAGTTAACCTTCCAGGCTAACTGACAGGATGACCTGAATGGATGACGAAAAGGCTGAGGGGGCCTCACACTCACAGGCCCCCCGGGCTGCCAGGACCACTGCCGTTAGGACAATCACTACTGCAAAGCAGCCGTCACCAGCCTCCCTTTACAGACGCGGCGGCAGAGGCTCGGAGAGGGACGTGGCCAACAAGCGACAGAGCGGAGGGCTGGCCCAGCACCGTGTGGCAGCCACACGGGCACCCTACAACACTGGACAGCCCTTCCGGGGAACACTGGGAACGTGGGGTTGGAGGACTCCTGTTGCGGTACCAGCTCCACGGCTTACGACGAAGCCTCAGCTCCTCGCCCTCAGAGCGGTCCCTAGCCGGTACTTTGGACCTAGGATCTACACAGCCCCATGGGGCTGGTGTGAACACCATGAATGGAAAGACCTCTGTTAGCTGCAAAGTACAGCACCAGTGCATCTCCCTTTTGTTTCCAGAAGTGCTTTGTGGGGCTGCTCCTCCTGGCATGGAGAAGAGCCAGGTTTCGAGTGCAGAAAGGGAAATGGTGTAAGAGCCTTCAAAGACCAAGAATGAAATAACTAGTGTCACTTAATACTAGCTGCATGTGGACGGAAACTTTTACCTTCGAGGGGACAGGATTTTTTAGCCAAGACACATCCTGCCTCCCATCATGGTGACAGGAACACAGGAAGCACCTGAGATGGAGCAGGAGAAGCCACATGCGGTGCCCCCCACCCAAGAAAAGGCATTCGGTGAACAGCGGGGTGACGGGGGTTGGAGGCCAGGTGCCAGGGACGGGGCCGCGTGGCCACACAACAGCCCACAAATTGGAATCCACTTCCAGGCTTTGCGCATGTTAGGTGAGTCACTTCCCCGCGCTGAGCCTCGGTTTCCTCCTCTGTAAAACCAAAGGACTGAACTAGGTAAGAAGAGCACAGGCTTTAAAATCAGCAGCCACGGAGACTGGAATCCAGGACCAAACTTAGACTACTGAGTCCGTACTTCGCTGTCCTCGTCTGCAGGAGGTAAGGGAACAAATCCTACACCCAAAGCACCTAAGACAAGGCTGGAACCCATGAGATGACCCATAAGGGTGGCTCCTCTTTCTGCTGAAACTCTAAACGTTTAGGGAAAAAGGAACAAAATTCTGTCCCCTGCCCCCCCGGCCCTCACTATTAACCCACTGTCAGAACACAGTCTCCTCGGGGTTTCCAGACTTGCCTCTTCTAAATGGAATATTCTTTTGGTTAGGAGATCTTCGACCTGCTGCACCTTCTTCTGAGCGTCTTCTTTCACCCGCTGAACTTCAGAGCCGCCCCTTTCAGCCAGGCTCTCAACCGCTTTGCTGCAAAAAGGGGCAAAGGTGTAAAATCCAGACGGGGGACAGCTGGACGGGGATTTCAATGGCCCCAGAGAGACAAGGAATATCTGTTCATCACTTCTCCCACAAACCTGTTTTTTGTAAATCTTTGTAATTCAAAAACATAGTGCAATATATGAATGTATCAAATCAACCAACTTGTACACCTTAAACTCCTACGTTACATGTCAACTACACCCCAGGTTAAAATACATATATGTAAACACAAATCAAGAAAGGAGAATCATCTATAATCTTACCAGTCAGAATAACTAAGTGAATATTTTAGCACACAGCCTTTCCAGAGATTTTCTACAAAAAGAGAATCATGTATGTATGACCTGATTTTAACACTTAAAACACTATAAACATCCTTCTGTGTCAATAAACATAAATCTCTTGTCATTTTTAAAGGCTACATATTAATTCACTGAGTAAAATGTACTGTAATATATTAAATCCCGTTTTTTATTTGCAGTACAGTTGACATGCCTCAATCTCCTATTTTTAAAACATTCAGATGGAGGGGATCCCTGGGTGGCGCAGTGGTTTAGCACCTGCCTTCAGTCCAGAGTGTGATCCTGGAGCCCCAGGATCGAGTCCCACATCGGGCTCCCTGCATGGAGCCTGCTTCTCCCTCTGCCTGTGTCTCTGCCTCTCTCTCTCTCTGTATCTCTCATGAGTAAATAAATAAAATATTTAAAAAAAAAAATAAAAATAAAGAATAAAACATTCAGATGGAAAAAAAGTTTAGATTTCTCATTTTACATGTTTGTCTGAAAATACTTGTAAAGCACAGTGCCCGGGCACAAAGTACTCAAACAAATGTTAATGTTATTATTTATTGTATTATAAACAACACTACAATAAAAGCATCCTTGTATGTATGCTACCCAGTGACTTCCTAGGGTCAATTCCTACAAGGGGAATTACGGGGTGAAAGGGGGGGGCACACTTGGAAGACTTCTGAGACCTACTGCCAAATTTCCCACCAGGAAACGTCCAAAAAATTACCCCTCCGCCAGTGGCAGGAGACGGGGAGAGCTGGGCTGACAAACCGACGTGCGAAGGAGCAGCGTGCCACAAAAATAAACCTGAAGGATCCAGGGCTTTTATCACCATCTTTTGGCAACCAGAGGGCAAAGCATTTTACATACAGCATGGTCCATCTGTGAGCACTGGCTACCACTCGGGGCATGAGGAGAGGGGCCTGTGCAAGCAACCCACGCTCCGTCAAACGCGGAGTTCGCACAGCTGTGGCACCACAGAATGTTCCACCCACTGGACCGAGTGGTGGGGATGCAACACCAAAATCAGACACAGGACCACAACCACGGAGGCCTTTCGTTTTGGTTCTCCTCAAAAGAAAAACAGCGTCAGATATGAATTTGAGACGTACACTCAGAGCAGTTCTCATCAGATCTCTAAAATGATTGCAGGGTTCTAGGAGGCAGGATAATAAAGGAAATGGCTCCACCTAAAGCTGATTTCTCGGAAAAACTGCGACAGAACAAATCCACTCACCACCAGCCTCCCATGGCCTACTTTAGGGGCATATAAAATGTTCCCACCCCAGAGCCAAGTGAGCGGCACTCACATGTACAGGCCACGTGAGCTGCTGACCGAGAACAATGGAAAGTCAAGAGGGCCGCACTTGCTGTCCAAGTCTCAGACATGAGCTGCCTGCAAAGAAAGACTTCATTCATGTCGAGCTTCTTTCACCAGGAAGCCTTCAGAAGGCCCCGGTGTCATGACATCATTTTAACGGAATTCAACGTGAACAACTGAAAGGAAGAACACGGACTCTGACGCTTGAACAGATTTGCCTCCTGCCCCGTCCTGTTGCGTCCTCAGTGTGCCGCGGGTGACTTACTCTTACGCCTCAGTGTCCTCCGCTGAAGAATGACCGGGCTGCCTCTTAGCACGAACGCGCTAACACCTGTGGCGGCCTGGGCACGGGGCCCCTCCGTCTCGGGTCTGGGTGCCGCCTGCTGTCCCTGGGGCCCCCACAGCCCCTGCCGAGATGCTGGGCGAGACCCGTCCGTCCCTGCGAGCTGACAACAGGTCATCCTCTGGCCAGAATGAAGGCCACCACTGCCACCCCCGACTAATGCCCCGAAATGTCCTCGGCCCCCAGCCCTCGGCTCACTTCTCCCGCGGGACTGTCTGGAGTCCACAGGGACCCAGTCGTTACTATCACGCCTCGAAAGGTCGTACATGTGGCTGAAAGAATTCTGGACTGGAGGCTTTCCCCCCTGAGCCCTGGCTATGGGACTTTTCCGGTCCTGAGTTCCCACTAATCACCCTGAGTGTCTTGGCCCTTGGGCTTTACAGAGCCTCCTCCCCCGACCCTCAGCCCAACCCTTGCCCAGCGAGGGCAAATACACCGTCTCCTTTCTATCGGCTCAGATGGAGCCTGGCTGTTTTACAGATGGAAACACACACGTTGTCAAGAGGCGGACTACAATTTTTAACAAGTACTGGTATTACTCAGTTTGTTTGCATTTTAGTTATACCAATAAAATATATTCCCAATAATAAATGTTCCAACTTTTCATTTATCATCTTTGTATTTTACAGTTACTGTAGCAATAAAATTTATACTCAGCAGTATGGTGCAATTTTCCTCTACTAATGGAATTATTATTTTTGTTTGTGTTTTAAAGCTACAGAGTTAAAATTTACTCCCGACAATATGTCTGCTTTGTTTTTAATGTCCCCTCATCGTAACTGATAAATACAACAACGAGAGCCAGCACACATACGTGTTTTCTCCACAACGGGCCGGTGGGCTCCGGAGCCAGACCCATCCCAGCCAGCTCTGTTACCAAACCAGGCTCCCCAGCCCCCCGGAGCCCCAGCGATCTCCAACGGGACTACGGGCCGCCTCGCGGCAGGGGGACACCGACAGAGCAGGCCAGGCGGCAGGCGCAGGCTGTGGGCAAAGGAAGGTCTCAATAAACGCCAGCTCATCCCCCGTCTCTCTTACAGAATCTGGGCCAACAGACAAGATAGAGAGCACGACCTACGGCGAGGAAAGGGTGGGACAAAGTGGTCTCATCCAGCATTCCACTCGACACAAAAAAGAATCTTCTATAAATACCACCCCGCTACCCCGTTTAACTGTCAACACTTCCTCTTGAGCCTTTCCATTCTAATTAGAGTTCATGAGAAAAAGCAGGGGCTTTCCTGGGACAGGTCCCACATCTCCCACCTGCCTCCACCCCGCCGCCCCCCAAAACAACCATGAAAGTGTAAAAGGGAGTTGAAGGCATTAATAAAGGTGTTTTTCCACCACAAGGATGTACCCTCACACGCTTGTAGGTGCTGAGCAGCTGGGGTGAAGGGAAAGGCACAGTTAGCAGGAGGGTGGCAGGCACCGTGCTGTCCCACGGCAGGCAAGGCGCAGAGGCCCCGCAAGGAGGAACGGCTGAGAAGCCCCACATTCCGCTAAGGGAGACGAGGCTTGTGGCCTTACAAGAGATGAAAGGATACGAAACCAGTGCTGGAGCAGAAGTTAGGGGCTCGTGCTCAAACGCCAGCTTCGACCATCCCGCCGAAGGGGTGTTCGTCACGCTCCTTCCCTTCTCCAGGCCTGATCCCCCAAACTGAGGGCTTCCTCAGGCTCAGCCTAGCTCCCAGGAGATGATGGCACGCAAACGGAGGCAGGTGTTTTATCAACCGCAAAGTACTGGGGGCACCTGGGGGCTCAGTAAGTGTGCGACTGTCGAGGTCAGCTCAGGTGGTGACCTCGGGGTCATGGGACCGAGCCCCGCATCAGGCTCCGGCCTGGGAGTCGAGCCTGCCTGAGATTCAAACTGCAGAGCACGGCCCACCTACGAGTGTGACGATATGCCAGAGAGGCTGGCGAGGAGACTGCAAGGTGGGCTCCAGGCAGCCATGTGCCACCCGCCAGTAACGGGAGGCACGCGGACTGGGGGGGACACGAGGCAGAGGCGGCCAGGGCAAGCTGCAGCAGCAGGAACAGAGCTTCTGGTGTCTGTGAGCTGCAGACGGGAGGGAGAGCCGGGGTGGAGAGCGGGAGCCATCACGTCATCGTGAACATTCTTAAACAGGGCCCGTGACCTGAACCCCTAACCTAGGCGTCAGCCTGGACATCCGCCTTCCCATCCACTACCGAGCCGCGTGGACTCCGCTCGGCGAACGCCCCTCTGCTGCATCCTCCACGTCCACCACCGACCCTCACCCTCACCGGAGCTGCCAGACGAGCCCGACCCCCCTGCCTCCCCGGTGCTCTGTCTACGAAGCACTTCCCACTCGGCAGCCGGGGACCTCTACGCTGCTCAAAACCCACGACTGCGCTCCGCTGACCTTGGGAGAACCTCTGCTGTGGCCTCAAGACCCTGCAGGACGTGTTTCCTCAGAGCTGCACGCGCAGCAGTCAATGCCTACGGCTTCCTCGCATCTCCCCTGAGAACTCCGTCCTCGGGACCCCTTCCTCGGACACATCTCTATTTGCAGATCTGCTCCGACACCCCCCCCCCATCTTCTCAGGGCTCTCTTCCCACTCTGTACTCATATGCTGATTATTCCACGGATTTCCTCGCCACCACCCCTCCACGTGTCTGTCTGGATCACACTGCAGCCCCAGGAACCTAGGCCAGTGCAGCACACAGAAGCTGCTTAAGAAATCTCTTCTGTGGGGATCCCTGGGTGGCGCAGCGGTTTAGCGCCTGCCTTTGGCCCAGGGCGCGATCCTGGAGACCCGGGATCGAATCCCACATCAGGCTCCCGGTGCATGGGGTCTGCTTCTCCCTCTGCCTGTGTCTCTGCCTCTCTCTCTCTCTCTCTCTCTCTCTCTGTGTGTATGTGACTATCATAAATAAATAAAAATTAAAGAAAAAAAAGAAATCTCTTCTGTGTAAGTTAATAAAACCGGTCAGAACAAAAAAGGTCTGCTGGGGCAGCGTGGGGATCCGCACGTACAAACACGTGCACGAGCCCTGAAAACCTCCTGCCCCGCGTGTGCTACGAAGAGAGCCCGCAGCCTTCCTGAGTTTGGGTTCCGTGCATACGTGCCTGCTGCCAAGTCCTAGCTAAGGCCCGCAGCAGGCAGCACGCTGAGGACGAAACAGACCAAATTCAAATTCTACTACTGACTTCCAGACTTGGTAAAGCAGATTTGACTTCCTGCCAGAGAAATGATGTGCTTCAAAAAAACAAAACAAAACAAAACAAAAAATAGCAACAGCAACCAAAAAACCAAAAACATATTTACTATTATTCACTCACACTCACTCATTCACTCACTCATTCAGAAAATACCTTGTGTGCAAGGTCGCCATAATTCGGAAAAGCCTGAACCCAGGAGCCCCTAGTGTCCCCAAAGCCAGCGGCAGCCCAACTCCCAGCAGCTGGCCGTGTGGCAATGGGAGGAATCCACGGCCTGGCCCAGAGCGGAGCAGCTAGGTCCCAATAAGCCAACGACCCCATGCTCCTGGCCCAGCAGATCCAGCGGCTCGGCTCCCAGGACAAGTGGTGCATTTCCACACGAGCTTTCAGCCAGATCCTTGGTGGGTCAGCCCGGAGAGGTCTTACTCCCCGCTCGCTGGGCAAAGCTCTGTGCACTCTGGTGTCCCACTGGAGCCCCGCTGGACTCCCCTCTGTCACTGCGCCTCCGTGAGGCTCCAGGGGTGCTAGGGAGCTCACCAGCCTGCCAAGCTGCCGAAGTGAGGGGAGGTCTCGTTGCAAATTCCCAGTGTACGGCACAATTACCGAACACGTGTTTAGGAATGAGTGGACAAGCAACGGAGCCACAGACTGTATCCTCTAAACTGGGTTTATTGTTCAATATATATTCAAGTTAATTATGTGACTAAAATAATAGTTTTCAAATATGTTTCAAGCAGGACACCTCTCTGAAACAAAATATTACAAGAAACCCCAGTGCACTGGACAGATACAAAACGAGTTACTCTGATTAAAGCCCTACCCTCGGCCCCCCAGCCTCACTCACCACAGGAGTCCCTCAGGATCTGGGGCTCTCACAGCAATGAAAATGAATGAGCTACTGCTAGAAGTGAGGACGTGGACGGATCGCACAAGTATATGGTGGGGAAGGAGGCCAGGCGCCAAAGGGTGTGTGTATAGTGTACGATTCCATTCCTATAAAGTTCAAAAATGGGCAGAATGAAGCACAGGGGTTATACTGGTGGAGAAGGATAAGCTCTGGGAGCACAAAGGGGACTTCTGGGGGTGCTGATGTTCTGGTTTTTGATCTGGATGGTGGCTCATGGAACCGTGTGCGCTTAGTGAAAAGTCATCATGCTGTACACTTAGGAGGGGAACGTTTTCCCCCAAGTGAATTACACTTCAAAAGTCTGCTGAAGACGAATTAAATAAAAATGATCACCTCCTGGGAGTCCTCAGGGCCTGGCGGGTTCTCAGGGCCCAGCCAACAACCGGCTGAGAAAGCACCAGGCTGTGGTTTACAGGCCCACCCGGCCTCCGGTACCAGGCCCCCGGGCGCCCTGCAAGCTTGACAGATGACAGGTACTCACGAGGCTTTGATGAGCAGCTGCTCTCTCTCCTGGAGCTCCCGCTTCAGACTCTCTACTTCCACCTTGAGTTCGATGTTCTTCCGGGCATGATCAGGAGAGAAAAGGAACAGTGTAAAATACGGGACCCATGACTGTCTGCGGTGGGGAACCGGCTTTCAGCACAGACTCACTTACAGGATGCTTCTAATGGGCAGATGCTAGATTCAAGACCTCATTAGCCTCAGGGCACAGGGAGAAGGGAATTATTAAACACTGGTGGTCTCCAAAGAAAGCCCTGGATTTCTCAAGACTTGGAACAATTATGTAAATTCTCCAAGCTTCTAACAGCCAGTGCATTCAAACACTGAGGCATAAATGTCATACAAGTGAGGCTGATTTAAAAATTGTTTGCCCTCCGCCAAGCAAATTTACAAGCAATTCTGCAGTTTGCTTTTACCATTCCAAGGCAATTACTTCTGGTTGTTTACAATCATGGCAGTGGGAACGTGGTACAGCTTCAAAAAAAATAAATAAAACCTGTGGACAGGTAAGTGGGAGGGCAGGTCGCTGCCCACCTCGTTTCAGTTGAAGATTCCAGGGCTCTTAGGAAAGAGCCACGACTGCACGGGACAAGCTGTCTATAAGGACTCCAGCGCTCTCCAGCCAACCATCCTAGTCACACGTGGCCTCGGGCTTCTAACTCACGGGAGAACCCGAAGACTGAGCCTCCGGCAAACAGGCTGCAATGTGAGGCAGCGGGGCAGTGGGGGGCTTCTGCCCAAACTGGTCCACGGATGTATCCAACAAAGCACTACAGGAACTCACGCTGTGGAGACTGGCCTCTGAGTGTGTAGTTTGCACGGGACTACTATAAACCCAAGATTTCCCTGAAATCTTGCTCCTGTTTTCATAATTCACATCAATTTTACATCCTACTCCATAATACATGCATATTATCTTAAACAAGAATCACATTCCCAGGAAAATTTACAATCTCAGTGGACGTGTCTCCCACCTTTCTGCCAACAGCCCTAGGGGCATGAGGACCCCAGCATGAGAAGCCAGCCAGAATGAAAACCAATCCGTTAATGAGGACATGGGTTCAAATTCTGCCTCCCCTCCTTATACCAGGAGGAAACCATCCCAAGTCAGTGGCTGCTCATTTACTCACACACTTTCACATCACAGAAATATGCCAATCACCTGTAAGAAGCCAAGTATGGGGCCAGGCGCGGAGGACACGGTGGTACACAGGGCAGACACAGCCCCTGCCTTCCGGCTAGCATCAACTAGGAAACTAGAAGCACGAGCCTATAATTGTCCTTGGAAATACAAGTCCAGGAGGTAAGAAAGCAAAGCTTCTCCTTTCAGGCCACTCATGCGTCAAATGAACAATATAAGCCCCCTTGACGTGGGGGGATTTGAGGAGCAAATGAGCTAACAGATGAGAGGAGCCTAGCAGACAGGGCTCAAAACTGTTATTTTCTTCAGTGTTAGCAATGGCAACTAAACAAGTCATCTGTGAGGCCGAACGTTTTCTAAAAGAAGCTGATCTGTGCATAAAGGACACCGCATGCCAGTGCATCAGTCTCCGACTGGTTTTGTGAAGACCCTTCAGAGGATTCCTCTTCCGCTCTAAGAAGGGCAGAGGATTTCTAAGTAGGAACTGACACCAGATAATCGAAACTGCTTTCTGACGAACTAACTGGCACCCCAACCCATGAATCTAAAAGGACGGAGGGCTAATGTGTCCACTAGCCCAATACCTCAAGTTATAAACTTACACACGTGGCAATCAGTTTCCAAACCAAAAATCAAGATCCCTAATAAGCTGAAAATGGAATATCACGATAAAAGAGAATGAAGAAGTTCTTAAACCACTAAGGAAAGATATCCAAGATACTGTTAAAGAAAAATGCAAGGTGCAGAACAGAATGTGCCTGCATTTCTGTAAAAAGGGGATTTATACAAACACAGACACACACACACACACACACACACTTGCTCGTATATAAATAAAATTCCTCTGCATAAATATATTAATAACATTGGTTAGATCTGGGGAACTAGGAGACAAGGATGGATGAAAGTCTTTTAAGTGTATTCCTTTGATGCTTTTTGAATTTTGAGCCATGTACACTTATCTAAAAACTTGAAATAAAAGTACAATTAAATCAGGTCATCTAAGCAGACTGCGTTAAAAAAAAAAAAAAAAAGCTAAACAGCATAGTACAATTAGGTCAGCAGGCCTACATTCAAAATCCACCTCTCATAGTAGCTATACGACATCAAGCAGGTTACTGATCTTCCCTGAACTTCAGTGTCCTCTTCTGCAAGATGAGGATAATCTCCACTGCACAGGGCTGTCTTGAGAATTAAAATAAGATTTACAAATGCCCAGGACAGTGCCAGACACAGAGCAAGCAATTACACTTTGGCTCCCTATCGCCCTAGAAGTATGTAACCATACTTACATATAAAATGTTTTAGGCTATTGGTTTTTCCTTCAAACTGTGATTGCATCTTCACTCCCTTCCAGAAAAGGGGACACCCTCATTGCCTTTTCACTCTCACATTAAAGGGGGGGGGGGGGACTGTCTTATGGGACAAGGGAGCTTTTTAATTCTTGCAAAGGCTCAGAAGTACGATACAATCCCTATTCAAGCCTGTTTAAGTTCATGTGCTGACCCCCAAATAGAGGTCCTTCTCCCCCTTCAAAAGTTTCTACTGGTGCAAACTTCAGAAGAGAAAAGATGGAATAATTCCCAGGCCAAGGGCTAACCTATTGGAGAAAGCAAAAAAATGGGCACTGAAATATTGTTTATACTCATGTCCTTTCAAGAAAGCCAAGTTCTGTTTTCCACTTTGAAGGCAGAGGCCCCCAGGTCAAGACTTCAGATGGAAACAGACGTTTTTCTGACAGTTACAAGTACGTCCACGAGGAACACAGAAGAGTCACAGCACAGAAAACTGACAGTCCTAACTCTGGGCTGCCAAGGGAAGCTCAGTAAGACAATGATGACAACTGTCAAGCACTGACTGTGTGCTGGGGCTCTTCATCTGTCATCTCGTTTTAATCCACACAAATAACTCTGTGACAGAGGGATTATCACCTCCCTCTGAAAGCAAGCCCAGAGAGCTGAGGTAACCTGCCTATGGCCACGCGAGTTAGCTGGTAACAGGAATTACCTGGAATCTGCAACTAGTTGGTAACACGACTTACCAACTAACACGAGTTACTTGGTAACAGTAGTTACCTGGACTCTACAATTCCAAAGACATTTCACCACTTCACTGCTTTCATCTAAATTATAAATAATTAAGAAAAGGCAACTGAGATAAATAAAGACAGTAAATCAGAATTTGGATTTTAAAAAAGGAGAAAAGATTCCCTTAAAATTAATCTCGTATCTCTTTGCTTAATATTAAGATCATCCTATTGTCTTTATGCTGCCCATAATCAATTCAAATTAAATGAAAGCAGCTCTGTCTATTCAAGCTAACTGAGAACAAATATTAATCAGATTTCTGCTGGGAAGGACTACAAGCAAAGACACCGGGGGTGGCAGTGAGAAGTGGGACCTCACAGTTTTATAGATGTGTTCGGTGGGGCCATCAAATTCCTGTTGCATTCTTTCCTCCAGGAAATAGATGCGGAGCTTTAGATTAAAGTTTTCTTTCTTCAATTCAGTGATTTGCTGGAAAATAAGCACAGAAGGGTTATCGAAAGCAAGGTCTAAACCATGGTGCCTGCATTAATCCCCATAGCTCCTAAGGCTACGAATGGACTGAAATGTTAACTACAGAAGACTTACCTCTGCTGCAACTGTACCAACCCAGGAGTAAGTGGTTCTCACTAGCCAAATTTAAGACAAGCTGAGCACTGGAATGGATACTGACTGAGGAAAGAATTCATGTCTCCACACTGATAATAAGTAAGGAAAGAAAGAAAAGAAAGAAAACGAAAGGAAAGTAAGAGGCAAGTCTCTTCTTTACATAAGAAATCCAGTTAGTAATTGTAGAAGCATAAAAGGAGCAGAAAATCACCATTCTACAACCACTATGGTAACAACTGCTTCAGGTAAGAATCAGCAGTGCTAAAAGCATCAGATAGAAGATCACTGGAGAACATGCTATTCACCAGCTTCAGATATTACCCCACAGATGGCTTATTAATTACAAAAGGAAAAGATACTGTTACTATTTATCTTAAAATTTACTTATTTGAGAGAGAGAGAAAAGAGAGGGAAGTGGAGGAGGGAGAAAGAAAATCTCAAGCAGACTCCTCCCACTGAGGAGCACAGAGCCTGACATGGGGTTTGATCGCATGACCCTGAGGTCATGCCCTGAGCCAAAATCAAGAGTTGTATGCTTAACCAACTGAGCCACCCAAGTGCCCTGGTATCATTACAATTTTGAAATCCAGTAGACACTACTGGATTTATCCCTAAATCAAGGGAATATATATCACCAGTGGTGGGGCAAACCGACATACTGTCCTTCCTGAAATAAATCATTGAATGCAAGCAATTTCATTTAAAAAGTTCCTGCCTGTCACTTTTTCCCTGCATCAGACAAATCCAAATATAAGGACATTTGCAAAATAACAGGCTTGAACTCTTCAAAAACCTTAATGACAATCTTAAAATAAAAATGGTTGGGGAACTCTTTTAAATAAATGGAAGTAAAAAAAAAATAATAAAAAATAAATAAAATAAAATAAAATAAAATAAAATAAAATAAATAAAAAATAAATAAAATAAAAAAAATAAATGGAAGTAAGGGAGGCACGATTACTAAGTGCAATGAAATCATACAATAAATACTGAATTTAAAAAAGCTCCATAAGGATAAGTGGGGGGATTGAATAACAATTTTGCATTAGGTAATAGTATTATGATTTTGCAAGAGAATGTCCTAAGTAAAAGATACATGCTAATGTCCTTAAGGATGCTGTCATATGTCTGCAATTAATTCTCTAATGAGTAGGGAGAGACAGAAAAAAAGAATAAAGCAAGTGTGGCAAAATATTAATCAATAAATCTAGATGTAGAACATATGGTTGGCTGTTGTGCTATTTTATAACTTTCCCTAGGTTCACTTTACTTATTCACAGATATGCCCGTAGATATCATGGGTCATAAAACAAAATTTAACAAATTTAAAAGAACTGAAATCAAACCATGCTCTCTGACCATAATAAACTTAAGCTAGAAATCAATAAAAGAAAGAAGTTGGAAAATCCCCAAATACTTAGAAATTAAACAACACATTTCTAAACAATCCACGGGTTAGAGAGGAAATCTCAAAGGAAATCAGAAGATATTCTGAATTAAATGAAAATGCAAATATATCAAAATTTGTAGGATATAGTTAAAGTGGTGACTGGGGAAAACTTATACTGTTAAATGTGTTAGAAAACAAGAAAGGTTTGGGGACACCTAGGTGGCTCAGCAGTTGAGCGCCTGCCTTCGGCCCATGACATGATCCTGGGGTCCAGGGATCGAGTCCTGCATCAGGCTCCTTGCATGGAGCCTGCTTCTCCTCCCTCTGCCTGTGTCTCTGCCGCTCTCTCTGTGTCTCTCATGAATGAATAAATAAAATCTTGAAAGAAGAATGAAAGAAAGAAAGAAAGAAAGAAAGAAAGAAAGAAAGAAAGAAAAGAAAAGAAAAGATAGAAAGAAAAGAAAAGATAGAAAGAAAAAGGTCTCAAATCAACAATCTAAGTTTCTACCTTAAGAAGCTATAGTAAGAGCAAAATAAATCCAAAGCAAGCAAAATGACTGATATACTAAATATAAGGGCAGAAAACAATAAGATGGAAAGCAAAAAAACAACAGAAAAAAATCTATTTAAAAAGATGGTTCTTTCAAATCATTGATGAAATTTATATACCTCTAACAAGACTGCAAAAAAAAAAGAGAGAGAGAGAGAGAGAAGACATAAATTACCAATATCAAACAAAAGAGAGGTTATCACTACAGACCCCTCAGCAATTAAAGGGATAATAAGAGAAAAATGCATACCACTCTATACACATAAACTGGACAGCTTATGTGAAATAACACCATTCTGTGAAAAGCATAAATTATCAAAATTCACAAAAAAAAAAAAAAAAAAAACAGAAGAATCTTGTATCTGTTTTATTTTATTTTTATTTTTATTTTTATTTTTTTGTATCTGTTTTAAAACTTGAATATGTAGGGATGCCTGGGTGGCTCAGTAGTTGAGCATCTGCCTTTGGCTCAGGGTGTGATCCCAGGGTCCTGGGATCAAGTCTCACATCGGGCTCCCTTCAAGGAGCCTGCTTCTCTCTCTCCTTTGTCTCTGCCTCTCTCTGTGTCTCACTGAATAAATAAAATCTTTAAAAAAAATAAAAGTTGAATATGTAATTAAAACCCTTCCAGAGGGCAGCCCAGGTGGCTCAGCCGTTTAGCGCCGCCTTCAGCCCCGGGTGTGATCCTGGAGACCCGGGAGAAGTCCCACATCAGGATCCCTGCATGGAGCCTGCTTCTCCCTCTGCTTGTGTCGCTGCCTCTCTCTCTCTCTCTCTCTCTCTCTCTCTCTCTCTGTGTTGTCGTCATGAATAAATAAATAAAATCTTAAAAAAAAAAAACCCTTCCAGAAAAGAAAATTCCAAAACAAGATGATTTCAGTAGCAATTTCTACCAAATATTTAAAGAAGAAATAATGCTATTTCTACACAATCTTTTCCAGAAAACAGAGGTATGGGAACTTTCCCACTTCATTTTATGAAGACAATATTACCCCAATACCAAAACCAGACAAAAACATTATGAGAAAACTATAGATTAGGCCATCCATGAACACAGATGGAAAATCCTCAACTAAATTTTAGCAAATAAAAAAATACAATACATTAATGCATCATGAGTGGGATTTATCCCAGGAATCTAGGGCTAATTCAGCATTCAAAAGTCAATTCATGTAATCCACCAGACTAAAAAACTAAGAAAAAAATATATACAATCGTATCAACAGACACAGAAAAGCATCTGACAAACCCAACAGCCACTCAAGATAAGTAGTCAGTAAACTAGGAATTAAAGGAAACTTATTTAATCTGCTAAAGGGTATCTACAAAAAGCCTATACATTTACAACAACATATTCAATTAAAGATGAAAAAAACACTACTCCCCTAACGTTAGGAACAAGGAAAGGACATACACTCTCACAATTCCTATTCAACACTGCATTTGAAGTCCTACACAGTGTAATACAGTGAGGCTGAAAAAGGATAAAAGGCCTCCATTTTGGAAAGGAAGAAATAAAACCATCTTTATCTGAAGACAATATGATTATTTATGTAGAAAATCACAAGGAATCTACAAAAAAGATCCCAGAATTTGTGAGTTTAGCAAAGTAAATATGCAAATATCAAGCATATTTCAATAAATTAGCAACAATTGAAAACTGAAGCTTTTTTACAGAGCATTTTATAATACCTCTACAAAATGTAAATTTATAAATATAAATCTAATAAAACATTATGTATCCTTAAGACCACAAAATGCTGAAGAAATCAAGAACCTAAATAAGTGAAGAGATTTACCAAATTCATGGATTCAAAGATCATATAAAAAATAAAGATGTCAATTCTCTCCAAACTGGTCTATAGATTTAACATAATCCCAACCAAAATGTCCACAGGATTTCTTGTAGGTAGAAACAAAGCTGATTATAAAATTTATATGGAACAGTAAAAGAGCTGGACAGGTGAAAACAACTTTGAAAAAGACCAATCAGACTACATAAATAGACCCATGCAATTACAACTCATTGATTTTTTTTTTAATTAATTTTTATTGGTGTTCAATTTACCAACATACAGAAAAACACCCAGTGCTCATCCCGTCAAGTGTCCACCTCAGTGCCCGTCACCCATTCCCCTCCAACACCCGCCCTCCTCCCCCTCCACCACCCCTAGTTCGTTTCCCCGAGTTAGGAGTCTTTATGTTCTGTCTCCCTTCCTGATATTTCCCAACATTTCTTCTCCCTTCCTTTATATTCCCTTTCACTATTATTCATATTCCCCAAATGAATGAGAACATACACTGTTTGTCCTTCTCCGACTGACTTATTTCACTCAACTCATTGATTTTTGACAAAGCTGCTATTAACCTTAAAAATAAAACTGCCAGGGGGATCCCTGGGTGGCGCAGCGGTTTGGCGCCTGCCTTTGGCCCAGGGCGCGATCCTGGAGACCCGGGATCGAATCCCACATCGGGCTCCCGGTGCATGGAGCCTGCTTCTCCCTCTGCCTGTGTCTCTGCCTGTGTCTCTGCCTCTCTCTCTCTCTGTGACTATCAAAAATAAATAAAAAAAAAAAAAATTAAAAAAAAAATAAAATAAAAAAAAATAAAACTGCCAGTTCTTCTAATGGCAAAAGATGGGTTTATTCAGGAACAGCAGAGAACTGCGATCCAGGACAAGCAAGCGGTAGCAAAACCATAGGCCAGTCCAGAGAACAGAGGCAAGAAATGCTGCTTTACAGAGGGAAGGGGGAAGTCACGAAGTCCGCCCACTGGAGTAAACTGGGAGCCGAAAGCGAGGTGGCCTCTCACGGGGTGGCGGGTGGCGAGGTGGCCTCTCACCGGGTGGCAGTCTCTGGGGACTAAGAAACCTTCCTTCCTCCTGCTGCCATAGCAAAGCCCTATCAACGTATGGCTGAGACTGACAAGTGACAGGGCTGAAAGCTCCCTCTGCGGGCCTCCAACTCCGTTCTAAACAAGGTTTGCCCTTTATTAATTTTCACAGTTACAAACAGAAGTTAGTGGAGAAAGGATAGTCTTTTCACTTTCAACAAATGCCATGGGAACAACTGGACATCTATCTACAAAATAATAAACCTGATCTAATGATTAGACATCTATTTACCAAAAAATGAACCTCAATCTATCACACCTTAAACAAGTATTAACTGAAATTAGATCCCAGATCTCAATGTAAAATATAAAATTATCTAACTTTTAGAAGAATATGTAGGGGGAAATCCTTGGGACCTAGAGCTAGGCTGAGTTCTTACTATAACCCCAAGGCCATGATCCATTTAAAAAAATTTCTTATCGATAAATTGGGCTTTGTCAGAATTTAAAACATTTGCTTTGAAAAACATTGTAAAGAGAATGATTAGACAAGCTACCTACTGGGAGAAAATATATGCAAGTCACAAATCCAACACAGGAACTGTATCTAGAATACATAAATAATTCCCAAAATGTAGTCATAAGAAAACCATCCAATTTAAAAAAAAAAGAATAGGGCAAAAATTTTCAAAGGAATTTCACAGGGCATACACAAAAAAGATGACAGATGACAATCACAAAAAAAAAGATTTACAACATCTTCAGTCATTAGGAAAACAGAAATTAAAATGACAATGAGTTTTAGTACCTATCAGAATGGCTAAAAAAAAATTTTTTTAACTGAGAATACCAAATGCTGATGAGGATGTGGAACAAATGGAATCCTCATACTCTGTTGATGGGAATACAAAATGGCACAACCACTCTGTGTAACAGTGTGGCAGTTTCTTACAAAAACAAAGAATCTACACTTACCATATGACTCAGCAATTCCAGGCCCAGGTATTTACCCTAGAGGAATGGAAACCTACATTCACCCAAAAACCTATACAAATGTTTATTGCAGTTTTAATAAGAACCATCAAAACCTGGAAAGACCCCAAATGTTCTCCAAAAGGTGAATGCCTAAAGTGTATATCCATATGATGGACTAATACCCCGTAACTATGATACACACAGCAACATGAATGAATTTCAAAGACCTTACAGTAAGGGAAAGAAGTCAGCCTCAAAAGATTACATTACTTTGTGATGCCATTTATAAGGCATCTGGAAAAAGAAAAATTATAGGGACTGAGACCAGAGCATTAGTTGCCAGGGGTTTGGGGTAAAGAGAGGGTTTGACCACAAAGAGACAACACATGAGAATTTTTTGGCATTATGGAATGTTCTGTATTCTAACTGACGTGATGGTTACATGAGCCTATAACTGTACACATATGTACCAAAAAAAAAATTTTGATATATATATATATACATATATATATCTTGATTATGACACCTTACATTTGTCACCGCTCATCCAACACTTAAAACTGGTGAATTTTGTTCATGTCAATTATATCTCAATAAAGTTGACTTAAAAATAACTAAAATGAAATATAGTAAAATAGTAATAGCTGTACTTGAATCTTAATACATCCACACTGGAGTGGTTTTCCAGAATTTAAAAAAAAAATCATTGGTAAGAGCACATAATACATATTTTAATGACTGGATAAAAGAAAATGCTAAGCAGATTCTGCATCAAACTGTCCTTGGCTCTCTCGTCAACACTTAAGTTTTCAGTTTTGTTGCTAACAAGAACAGCACCAGAAACAATTGGTAAGTTCATTAAAGCCTCCCTTTAAATGTTTTAAGGAAACAGCACATAAAACATTCATTCAAACAAAAAAGTCTACTGCACCAGATGCTTCCTATAAAGAGAAACCTTATTCTATTACTCAGCTACCAATAAAATATTTATGGAGGTTGCTCAGAATACCTGCATTGTATACACTGCTACAATTCTTAGCACACTTGAAAGAATATTTGTCCTATTTATAGGTAAAGGAGTTTTAAACAAAACAAGAGAACAGTAAATCAGCCTTGACAAGGTTAATGCAAACCCCAGACGGGCCCAAGTGAACCCAATGAAATAGTGGCACCGTCCTTCCCACAACAACGCCAGCCCCGTTCTCCACTTAATCCCACTTTCCTCATGAGGTTCTCTCTAAGTCCATCACGTCGGACGGGGGCCCTTCTAAATGTCTCCACCGGCCCTCCGCTCTCTTCATCACAGCACCTATCGCACTGCACTATGGCAGCTGGTAATCTCCTCTAACCAAGTCATCTCCGAGAGACTGGGAGCCACACTTATCTTGTACGTTCTACTCTGAAACGTAAGAGACAGTCACTAAATGCCCGATGGCTGGCTGTTTGGACACACTTAAGAACTTCTTAGGGCACCTAGGTGGCTCGGCCACTTGAGCGTCCAACCCCGGGTTTCGGCGTGGGTCATGATCCGGGCGTTCTTGGACTGAGCCCCACATCGGGCTCCACACTCAGTGGGGAGTCGGCTTGAGATTCTCTCTCCCTCTCCCTCTGCCCACCTCCCCACTGACTTCCTCACTCTCTCTCATTCTCTCTGAAGGCAAGTGGTGATGTAAGGAGAGCCCCACAGGCTTCAGATTCAGGTCTGGCTCACATCACACCACTGATTTAGGACCATCGCTCTTAGAACTAAACTCCCTGCCACAGGCACAGAGAGTGGTATGGTCTGGCCCCCGCCCCCCCTCCAGCCTCATTACCATCCTTTCCCTCAGGTACCAGGTCCCCGCCTCACCGGCCTCCTCTCTGGTCCTCAGGCACGCCAAGCCCGTCTGTCTGCTCAGCCCTCCCTGCGGCACTTGTCAGGTGCTGGGGTCCCATGCTTTCCATCTCAGCTCAGAGGCCGTCCTAACTACCCAGTCCAAAGCGGGCCCCATCTCTATGATCACCAAGTCACTCTTGAACACGTAACTTAATTTTCTTGCTAGAACTTTTCACAATCTGCACTCCTTTATTTACATATCTATTACTTATTATCACGCTGATTATATGAATATATTCCACTTTTTGAGGATAGGGACATTATCTATCTGTTCGTGGCTATTTCCCTTGAGGCGTTAGCATGGTGTCTGGAACGCAGTGGACGCTCCATCAACATCTGTTAAATGAGTGAATAAATGGATGAATGAATACAATCCAGACCACCCTACTAGGTGCATGACCTTAGTCAAGCTCATTTTTCTGTGTGCCTCAATTCCTTTTACAGATTAAAGGAATACCTATCTCAGAGACCCATTACAGGATTAAAAGAAATTGATTGGAATTTTGGTATTGTGCCTAGCACGGCATAAAAATTTAAGATATATTAATATTCTTGTCATTTGTATTTTTTTCCCTTTAAGAGGATCAAATTCAGTAAGAAAAAAAAAAAAGCCTCGAGCTGGAAAAACTGAAAACAGCTTACCATACAGGAGGAATAAATACCCCCAAAATAACACCCACCAAATACGACTTAGAAACTTAATGCTGAAATGTAAGCTAATACACGGGCTGTACTTTGCCACACCCCAGCCCTCAGAACCCCAGGACTGCTGTGGAACTGCAGTCATCCGAAATGGGAAGCATCCAACGTGATTATGGGTGGTGCCTCCCAAAGCTGGAGGGAGGCTCAGCGGCAGGACAGATTCTGAAGGAGCTGCTGTAAGTCTGGCTCCCTCCCACCCGCACTCCCCGTCAAAAGCCTCCCCTGGCCTAGCGCTCCAGTCAGGAAGGGAAGAAAAACAAAATCCAGTAACATAAAAGAGAATCAGGGCAACTCCAACCAGGCCCACCGCTCCCGAAACCTAAACAAGGCTCCTAACTCTGGTGACCAGTTTCAGCAAAGTTTCAGACCCCAAAGCTGAAGCTCACTGCACCCCCCAACCCCACCCCCCGATCACCTGGGCTAAAGGCAGCAAGGGCTAAGAGCAAGGGCCCTGGGGTCACTGGAAATAGACTGAACTCCCAGTGCTACCACTCGTGAGCCATGTGACCTTGGGAAAATTATTTGACATCTTTGGGCCACTGTTGGCTCATCCATAAAATAAGGATAAACCTCAGTTACCTCATGGGAGCGTCGTGGCAACGGCAAGAGCTACAGCTCCTGGCAGAGCCGCTCACTGGGCAGGCAGGAGACCGAGAACAGCTTTTAAAGGGCTCCTGTCGGGCAGCCCGGGCAGCCCAGTGGTTTAGCGCCGCCTTCAGCCCAGGGCGTGACCCTGGAGTCCCGGGAGCCTGCTTCTCCCTCTGCCTGTGTCTCTGTCTGTCTCTTTCTCTCTCTGTCTCTCATGAATAAATAAAAGTAAAAATCTTTTTAAAAATCTATAAAAAATAAATAAGGGGCTCCTGTCCCGCTCAAGCACTCCACAAGCAGGTCTCCAGGCCACCATCAGGTTTCTTTCATGCTCTTTGAAAGTCCTCCCAAAACCACGGCCTCTTGCCGCCCCACGGGCATCTCCGCTTCACGGCACTGCCTGCCAGATCGATTTGCCAGCAGCAGGCGAGGTTCGGAACGTGAGGCCGACACTTTGGAACCAGTTTCTGATTCCAACACTCTCACCCTCGTGTCCTCAAATCACAAAAAGGGTTACTAGGCAAACATCTGCTCGTCCACAAACAATACCGCAGCCATAAGAGGACTTAGGAACTGAGCCCCACGCAAGACCGGGAACGGGACTCCATTACGAAGTCAGCTCTTACACTCTTCAGCCTCGTGCTCTATCTCACACATTGTTCGTGTGGCTGCAGAATTACGGGAGATTATCAGGTGACATGACTGCTCTAGGTTCCACTGGACCGGTCGCAGCCGACCATCTGGCCGCTGCTCTCCTGGGCACTCCTGGATTCCGGTCTCGTGGAAAGCGCACAGGCTCGACGTTGCCTTCTCAGAGGTTCTCCGCGCACCACGCTCAGGCAAGTCACGCGCTCTCTCCAACCGCGTCTGTGGGACACCTCCCTCGGGAACAGGTTGCAAGACAAAGAGATAACATGTAAAATATCATCCCCTTGCTCCCAATTTCTCACAATTGTACACGATGTGGCAACAAGCAGCTCCACGCATAGCTTTTTCCTTCCACTGGGTTGTCTCCCCAGGACAAATGTCCCCGAGACCAATATTGGGCTCAAGAGGAATACCGTGTTTACGACCATCCAATTCTCTTTCTAAATGGCCTTCAAAAAGATTGTGCACATGGACACTGCCCGGCCCGGTTCCTAGCCGGGTCCCGGAGGGTGAGAACACACGGCGCTCCATCAGGAGCAGGAGGCCGGGCTGAGCCCTTAGCACGCGTGCCCCCTGCCCTGGGCACTGAGCACCCCACGGCCGCCAGCCACCCGCAGGCCCGTGTGAGCACAGCAGCCCCGGCTCCCCTGTGCAGCCCACCCGGCCCTCACTACTGCTCGCTCTCCCGCGCCCCCACCCCAAGCCCGAGTGCCCCAACCACCGCAGCAGCCACTCCACCAGCAAGGGCAGCCCCGCACGGCCACTTCCTCCCCACCGCAGCCCGGGGGCAAACCTGCTCTCCACACCACACACAAGGGAACCCCAACGGACGGGTCCGCGTTCTCAGAAAAGAGGATACACTGATTGAGTCAACAAGTATTTATCAAGCGCCCGCCATCCTGCAGGTGAGGTGCTGAGAACCGGGGGGACGTAGAAGAGAGGCCCATGAAGCAAATGCACAAATAAAACACATAATTACAGTCGTAAGATCCACAGTGGAGAAGTGCTGAGCGCCTGTTATCAGAGAATGGGGCTCTCGAGCGAGCTGGGGAAGGAATTAGGGCCGGCCCCTCCATCGAGGTCACTTTAAAGCTGAGACGTGAAGGTCGGGAGGCCTGCCCTTCAAGGACAGGGAGAAAGGGGATTCCAGGCAGAGGGAAGGGCACACAAGAAGGTCCCACCCGTGGGGGTTAGTGAGAGCGGCCCCTGCAGGACCACGGGGGAGCCCAGCACACAGGCCAGGACTCGGAGCCACTCCACCAAGCTCACGGGTCACGGAGTGGCAGAGCAACACCGACGGCCCCATCCTGGTCATTCCCCAGCCCATCCGTACCCGCACACCATGGTGCCTGCAAAGCTTCCCAGGCAGCACAGACGCCGGGGGTGTGGATGACGGGGCTGATTCTCTTGTCCTAAGTGACTCACCACAGACAGGTCGCACAACACAGCCGGCCGTGCAATCCTCCTAGATGAAACACTGAATTTGACCAACTGCCTCAGCTAAGACCAGGAATTTCCAACAAAAAGGAGTAAGAGCCCGGCTACACGAACACCAGCACCTGAGAGCAGGTGGGTGCGAGACAGGAGCAGCAGAATTTACCCTAAGGGCCTAATCTCGTAACTATAAAATGACACACGCAGGAGGATACTCATCGAAGCTTTGTAAGAGTGAAAAAATAGAAACAACCTGGACTGTCCCACAGGAAGGGATTGTGTAAGCTACGTTTCAAGCCCTCCCCTCAGATACAAGTCTACAACCACGGGTCATAAACAATGCCGTCCGCCGGTATTAACAGGGATGGCAAGCTGCGCAGGTCATTCCCTGCCCAGAAGCCCACAGAAAAAGCCAGAATCAAACTCTTCTATATAAGGTAAGATAGCTACGTGGACGAGATACGCGGATCCAGGTTCTGGGTCTTCCCCACTCACCCAAAAACTTCTGCGAGTGAGAGAGAACCGAGGGACCCTGGAGTCCAGGGCGCTCACACCACAGCACAGCTCCCTACGGGACGCTGCCTGCCTGGCTGCTCGGGGGCAGCGGCCCCACCACACTGTGGCTGGGAAGGGCCAGCAGCGCGGGCCCCCCCGAAGGTCAAACGGCCCGGCCGGTGCCTCTCCCCGGGCCTGTGCTCCCGGTGACCGTCGCCTCAGCGTGTGAAGGTACGAGACCACGGATCGCCAGTCTGAAGACCCAAAGGAAGGCCGGCGGCTGTCACCCACTGGCGCCAGGGCCCGCCCGGACAGCGGAGGGGGCAGGAAAGGCTGCCGTGCGGAAGACCCCCTCCCAGCCTCCCCGGGCTTCAGGCGCCCCTGTGCCCAACATAGGGACGGGGTGAGCTCCGGGGTCGGGGACCCTGCCCGCCTTCTCGGCCCCTCCCGCCCACAGCCCGCTGCCCCAGCGTCACCCCCCCAGCAGCCCCTCACACACAGCCGCCACCAGGCTGGCCGCTCCCTCCTCGCACCACCAATCCCGGGCCCTTTTAGAAGCACGATTCTGGTCCTTTCCTTCCCAGGCTAACTTCCACCACCGGCTACCCTTCATCTTTAAGACAAGGGCCAACCAAGGCAGTGTAACACAGCAGACCCTCGACCCCTGCCTTCTTCAGGGGCCTCGCAGGTCTCAGGACCCCCGCCGCAGCCTCCCTCCAGCCAAAAGGAGCTTAGAATGCCCTCAACTCCCCGCACCCTGCACGCCTCTCGCGGCCCTTCCCCGCCTGAGTCCCTGTGCCTGGGATGCTCTCCTGGTCCTCTCACCTTGGCTAATCCCCACCTGTCCCTGATGACCCATCTCAAGGAACACTTCCTCCAGGGGGGCTTCCCTGCGTCCCCGCCCCGTGCCCCCAGCACCCTCCTCACCTCTCACTGCACTGTCTTCCTACCCATCTCCCCAACCAGGCTGCGAGGCTCCTGCCAGGGAAACTCACCGGGTCCCCATCTACCACGGACTTCCTAGCCCCCGGCCAGGCACAGGGCATATATATTTGAAAATATTTATCACTGAACAGATGAATTCTGAGCCAAACCAGAAACCAGATGTCTTGCTAGACCTTAGCTAATAGACCCGGATGTTCAGTTTCCCAGCGTGAGACCAGCCTAAGAGGAATCATGAGTCTCCCTTTAAATCAAAGGTTACTCTAGCCCTTCCCTAATATGCACGCTGACGGTAACATTAGCGTCCGACGCCAGGGGCATTTCCGGTAAGCATCCCACAGAAAGTTCAGGCCGCCTCTACAGACATCGTGCACTTACTGGCTCAGGCCAAACGGAACATTTCAGTGACTCATAAAGACTTGAAAGGGAGACACTGAGAACACTGTGGTCATTTCAATTTCAATAGCAGAACTTGCTCTGGAAAATGCTACAATAAAAAATATTAATGCCATAAAAACCGAACAGCAGCCGAAGGACCACAGTCATAAAGAAAAAACATAAATCCTAAAACAGATCAGCATAGGAGGCTCCCTCTCGCCTTCAAGAAGAAAACAGTGTTTAGGTCATCGGGAGCCCATCCGGAGAAGGGCGCCTCAAACCACGTGGCAGCGGAGACAAAAGACAGCGGACATGACAGCGGAGAGGAGGGGAGACCGCGAGCACGCAGCAGGAACTCGCGCTCCCACCTTCCGCTCGTTCAGGTCCCACCTGGCCCCCAGCAGCAGCAACTGCTGTCGCTAGTGGCCAAGACAGAGGTCAGAGGGGAGCCCGTGAGGAGCGAGCCCCGGGCGGCCCGGCTGCAGAGCCCAGGGTCCCCAGCAGGCTCAGGTGCCCCCGAGAGCAGCCCCGCCCGTCACTTCCTGCACCTCGGTGTCTCCTACCCACACCGACCAGGGCTTGACTCAGCCCGAGAGTCCTCCCGGCTCAAAAGGCAGACGATAAGAGGTGCAACTTTTATCTCAGAATTCTGAGATTCTGTTAAGTTTCTCCATCTAGAAACAAAATTCAGAACTGTGCCCTTCAGAAATTAAATAACTCTGTATCTTGCGGAGCTGCTTTTCTATTAAAGTGACGCGCGTGAAGAGCTGAACATTTCAAGTGCCCAGCTCAGAGCAGGAGCTCAATAAACAGCAGCTATTATTACTCTTATGATAAAACAGAAACAGCCATTTAATAGCAGAGCACGTTTTAATTATACACGATGTGGAATAATCAAATCTCATTTGTTGGAGGCCCCAGACCCCACAGCATAGATCGAGTTGTTCAGTTGAAATTAGAACAACTCAAAGCTCAGAAATTACTTGTTTCCATTAGAGATCTGACAAGTCATTTCTTCAATTGGTCACTGGTGGTTTGCAGATAACTATTAGCAGTAATGAGTATTCTAAATTAAATCTGGAGACAGTACCGCTCTGTTCTGTAAAGACAACTGGGGGGAGAGAGACATCGCTGTGGAACGTCCTTCTCTCTGTCCTCCATCTCTCCCTGATAAATATCTCCTGTGTCTTGCATGCCATGGATTTCATTTGGCTACAAATGGAGAAGGGTCTAATTCTTCCCGTGATAAATGAGAGCGCTGAACAGGTAACTTGTTAAGGAGAATTGGAATTGGGAAAATAACCTTATTTCCCTGCTCCTTGACAACAAGCCCCCTCCGCTAACAAATGAAAGACACACTGCTGGAAGACAGCGAGCGAGGAAGCCAAATCCATCACCACGTAACCCGTCCTCGGACGCTCCGTTCACAGCCCCGCGTACGGGCGCTCACATCTCCTGCAACAGCAACAAGGATGCAGCCTACAAAAGGCAAGGCAGTGGCACAAAGCGGCAGGAAGAATAACGTTCTGGAATCCTTAAAAACCTGGATTTGAATCCCGACTCCGCCACTCGAGTACTATGTGGCTGTGAATGGTCCCTCCTAGGCTTACGGGGTCGTATCTGTAAACCGGGGATAATACACGACAGCTCAAGGGGGTACAGTGAGGATTAAACAGGGACCACTAATAACGTGCCTTAGGTTACGGGCAAGCCCCACGCTGGGGACCCCAGAAATACACCAGATTCCCCTGCGCCAGGCAGCGCCGAGCGCACAGCTACCGCGCGGCCGTGGAGCACGCCCCTGCCTGGCATCGCCTGGCAGACTGGCAGCCTCGACACCTCTCGAGAGGCACGGCTGCCTCCCGGGCCTGGGGGGACGGCGGCCACACACGGCACCTTGTAGGGAAGGGGATTTGGTGTCTCCACTTACGTTTTCAAAGTCCTTCATGTTCCGTGCTCTGGTGGGAGACACCGTTTCTTCTGACACGTCTGGGAGCACTATAAAAAGGGAAAACAGACAGGAAAACAGCGTGGTGTGCAAACTGCCCAGCACCCCTATTAGGGAGTACAGCCCAGAAAAGGAAAAGACAAAAAAAAAGGCAGGAGCAGCCTTCGCGGTCTATTCTGCTGGCATTTTCTGCCTGTTGTGATTTGCTGACTGGAGTCTAGGGAAAGCTCTCAGCTACTGTATTTCAAATATGTACAGATTCCTTCAAGTGGCCTCAGTGTAACATGTCACAGAACGAACCCAGAAAACGCACTAGGAGAGTGGCACCACCGCGTGTGCGGGTAATGGACGTCCCTGGCCTGGTCACATAGTCCCTTGCTGAGCAGGACACGTCTGCGCGTGTCAGCGTGTGAAGCATATCTAACTGGCCGGGGTTGGCAAACTTTTTCTTAAAGTGCCAGACAAGAAATATTTTAGGCTCTGTGGGCCCTATCCAAGCCTAAAATCTGTCACAACTCGTCGGCTCTTCTGCTGCAGCACGAAAAACAGCCACAGACAACTCAGAAGTAAGAAGCTGTGTCCCCGTAAAAGTTTATGATTTTCAAAAGCAGGCAGCAGGCGGGAAGTCCTCGTCCCTGCTTGAGGGCGACTATGGACTTGGCCAACGCCCAGAGCTCTCCACTGCTCCCTCCTCCCTTCCAGCAGCCACCACGCAGCCACTCTGAGCCCAGCACCATGCGAGGTGCAGGGGAGAGAACGGGGAAAGGGACCGTGACCCTGTGCCAAGAGGCTCTGGATCTGGGGCTCAGACACAGAGAGAGCCACCTGACAGCACGCTGCACAGGCTGCCCGGCGCTGTCGCGGAGCGCGGCGGCCCCACACAGAGGAAATGCACGGACTCCCCCTTCCAGCAAACACGCGCGGAGGGCCTACGCTCTGCTCGGCGGCGACATCAGGAAACACACGGAGCTCATATTCCAGAGAGAGAAGACAGACAAGGAACAAGATAACAGGACAATCACACAGGATGTGAGGAGGTGGCAAGGGCTACAGAGAGAACCTGAGATGCAGGATGGGAAACATTCAGGGTGGGTGAGGATCGCAATTTTAAGTCAGGGGCCAAATCAGGACGGTCACACCAAGAACTGCCACCTGGGCAGACCCGAAGAGAGGCACAAAGCAAGGGGGGGGGGGGGGCAGGACTGGACAGCGATGAGCAGGGGGGGGGTGGGCCCACAGGAGGGGAGGTACGTGAGGTAGCTCGTCTCAGGATGGGAGCCGCAAGGGCCCCCCGCAAGGGTAACGTGCCTGCACCCAGGCATCCACAGGCAGAGAACAGCCCGAAGGTGCTGCAGGAAGCGGGGCAGCAGCGGGAACACTGCAGCAGTCCTTGGCGCAGGGTCACGGACCAGGGGACGGGGTGACCCAGGGCAGGTGGTCAAGTAGGCGGGGCACAAGTGGTGCGACCCTGGAAGACCCTGGAAGCCCTGGAAGACCCTGGAAGCCGTATGTCACCAACAGGAACAAACTGCAACAGAAAACTAGCAAGATTTAGGGATCCCTTGGTGGCGCAGCGGTTTGGCGCCTGCCTTTGGCCCAGGGCGCAATCCTGGAGACCCGGGATCGAATCCCACGTCGGGCTCCCGGTGCATGGAGCCTGCTTCTCCCTCTGCCTATGTCTCTGCCTCTCTTTCTCTCTGTGACTATCATAAATAAATAAAAATTTTAAAAAAAATTTAAAAAAAAAAAAGAAAACTAGCGAGATTCAGAGAGGAAAGTGCAAGTGAGCGAGGGGGGAGACCGTGGTGCCCTGCGTGCTAGGGAGGCAGCAGGCAGAGGAAGGCAACCGAAGAAGGAACTTCAAAAGCAAAGGCCCAGAGGCAGGCCCGGCGTCCCGCGGAAGGGGACGGGGGCCCACCCTTAGGGCCCCGCATAGCAGACAAAGGGCACACTCACTCTTCCCCAGTCCTCAGATGGGCCCTGCTCCGCCTCTGTGCCTGCCTCCCTCTGTACACCCCTGCCTCCCTCCCTACACCTGCCTCCTTCCCTCCCTATGCCTCTGTCTCCCTACCTACACCCCTGCCTCCGGCCCTTCCTACTCCCCTCCCTCCCCACCTAGGTCCCACTCATTCCCCCAGTCTTAGCTCCATATCGCTGTCTTAAACTCTTGCCCCGCCCACCTCCTCTGCGCCAGGACACACCTCCCCACACCCCAACCTCCCAGCACCTCGTTCTCTCTGTTCATCACATTGATCATATGATTCACCAGGACATTTCTGTGCTGGACTCTCTATTCCAGGCCTGGCCGTACCGTGTTCAAGGCTGATTCCCAGCACTTAGCCCAGGGCTTGGCACAAAGCACTGCGCTATGGGCTAACGCAGAAAGCAGTCCTGGCGGTTTTCCACACCTAACTGCCCGCGTGCGGGGACAACAGACACCGCATGATCCGTGTGCAACGCAGAAGTTGCCAGGTTCTGAAGGAAAACCTGAGGGGGCCGGTAAGTTAAAATATTCTCCAGAAATAAACCGCACGACCCTGATACTGTCTGTTCTACAAACTTCTCCCTCCTGCCGGCTCCTCACTTTGAGGAAGAGGGAAAACACACAAGTCCCAGTATCTCTAAGGTATGTTACAAGGCAAATCATGAGCACCTCCCACGGGTACTTAGGACAGCGCTCGCTTCCTTCAGAAACAGAAGTCATAAAGGACGCTCCGCAAAAGCCAAGCTGCCCCCCGAAAGTCCCCTCTAATCCCACCTCAACACAATGGCCCGCTTAGCACTCAGCGCGTGTCCCGCGGCCTAAGCAGCTACCTGTGTCCCCGGGGCCCGCGCAGGACCGTGCTGGGCCCCCAGCCGCCGGGAGGCTCACCCAGGCACCCCAGTCGGCGAACAGTGGCTGAACCCCTCCGAGCCCGGCATTGGGGAGCAGAGCCCAGGAAAGCTGCCCCGGGGCCCTCAATCCCCGGCGGGGCTGGGGAAGCGGGAGCAGCGCGGTGGGCAGGGGGCCTCAAGGCCCAGCCCCAGGCTCGAGGCCCAGCCCGCGAGGAAGGCCGGCGTCGTGCACTTACCAGTGTCTCCCAAGCCGGCTCCGGGGCCGATGCCGTCCACCTCGTCTGGCGAGCCGCGGGCGAGGCCACTAGGAGAGAGCACGAGCAGGAAGAGAAGCGTCAGCGTCTCACGGGGCTGGGGGCCACCGGGCTGCACGGGCGACAACGTACACACAGCGCAGGGGCAAGAGCTCGGGTCCTGGGCTCCAACCTTGCGGGCCGAGTGAGCTTCAGCGAGTCCCAGGATGCCCGCCCGCCCACTCGCGCCCACATCGCGTCCGTGTACCGTCTAGTACGTGCTGGAAGCAGAGGCGCTGTGCCAACTCCCGGCTGCGGACGCTCCTGAGTCTCCCTTTCCCTGTTCCTCCCTCGACCTGTAAAGATGAGCTCACGTCTACGGCACGTGCACGTAGGGTGCGCCCAGTAAGTGGGGACCATTGCTTTGGTCTTTACTATTCGTCGTCGTCACTAACGTGTCGGACACAACCAAAAATAAAGCTCCCAAGGAGCAGGCACCAATTCAAACACTTTAAGAATGTCCCACGAAAATGCAAAATGCACTGATCCAAGAGACTCTACTGGTTGAATTATAAACATAGGTTAAGTGAGGATCTGGAGACACTGACAGAAAACTAAACCGTAACCGAGGCGTGGCTGACACAGAAGACACGACCCGGCTCTAGCCTAAGCCAGGTACCTCCCGGAGCCGAGCCTCCTTCATCCGCGGAAGGAGCACAGCAGCTACTCGGGAAGTGACTGCAACCACAGACGCAAAGTCCCCGGCAAGGTGCCTGGCACACCGTGGGCACTCCGTCAACGGCCGCAAAATATCCCTGCCACCAGGAAAGACACCGTGCTCGGTGCAGGCGTGAAAGATCTCCCGCCGTGAGAGCTGCGCGGCCCCGAAGGGCCTGTGCATTCTAAGGGAGGCGCCAGGGCACAGATCATGCCAGCGGCCGGCCAGGGCGCCAGGCCGCCGAGGGGACCACCACGCCCAGAACCTACCCTCCAAGAGTGCTTCCCCGCCCCAAGCTCCAAGCTGAGAGCTGGACTTCCCGTCAGCTGGCTCTCCCCAGGTTTGTAAACCCAAGTCCATTCCGTCCCCGGGACAATTCTCCCCGACTGCCCAATTCTAGAGTCGGGAAAGGACCTGCACCATCAGAACCAAGCAAAAAATCGCATGGTAAGGTCCCGACGTCAAGAGAACGGTTACACGGTGCACACCTGCTATAAAGATGACCAGAAACAACTCCAGCAGGACGTGCCCCCAACTATGAAAAAAGCCACAACTTGTGTACTACTGTCACCTCAAATCCCCCCTGGAAACTAGGAGGGCTGCGCATCCATAAGAAAACAAATGTTTAACGTCATCATGTGTAGGAAAATGAGAGAGGTTTTCCTCCCTTTTAATTCTGTGTTTTTTCATTTCCTCCAATAATCATCAAAGGAAGAACAAACTCCACCCTCTAAACTGAATATTAAAAATCAAAATCAAGTTCAGCCACCACCTTTTGCAGTCGGTAGCCCAGAGGCCACCGTCGCAAGCAGCTTAGCGGTCAGGCCTAGGCTGCCGTCGGGTCTGCACATTCCCCACGTGGGGGCCTCTCCACCACGGCCACGAACCTTCTACCATTGGCTGAAAGGGCCCGTCAGTGTCGCAAGCCGAGATCAACCACAGTGAAGACTACACGGCAGGCAGAGCCAAAGAATTTGGTCTTCGACAAGTTTCCAACGGGCAAACAATGAAGTCTGTAAAAAATGACATTTGACATCTCATGTATTATAAGAAACCACTGTTTAACGCAGAAGTTCCTGCCTGGTTCCTGCCAAGTTTCCACTTGGGCTTTACCTACCCACTCTTCCAATGCTAGGAGTCTCTGTCATCTGCGCTTTCCCGTCGGTTCCCGCCCCCCCACCCCCAGCTGCCTCTTCCCACTCGGGTCCTTCACTCTTAGCCTCAGGACTGAGGCTGGGGCTTCACGAAGCCCCCTAGAAATCAAAACTACGCAGCAAAAGCAGAGAGGGCTTCGGCACAGTTTATCACGGGGTCAGTGGGGGAGACGAAGGGGAAGGAACCTCTTTGCTCAAAATCGCAAGGGGGTCCCCAGCAAAGCAGAGCCCAGAATCCAGGTTTCCCAGGGTCCATTCGCTTGCTGGCCTGGGCAGGGCCACCCAAAGCTCCTTGCGAACGTGGCAGAGAGTCAGCACTGGCTTCCTCACGTGCCAAATACGGCATAATCCTAACAAGCTTCCTGTAGGGGCCCCGCGGCGAACGTGCCCCCCACTCGGGACCGGCGGCCCCCACGCCAGCCTCACCACGGCCCTCCGGCAGCGGCTGGCAGCTTTTAACTGTTGCTATTTTTTTTTTAAATAAGGAAAAGAGAAGCTCAGAAAAGTTAGTAAGCTGAAAGACCCAAGCTGGCCTGACTGCAACCCACGCTCTTAGTCTCCCCACAACCCTGGGGCCCGACACCCTCCCCACGGGGGACGCGGTAAGGTCCGAATGAGCCGCGGCAGAGGGCTCCCGCGACGGGCACGGAGCCGCTGGCCGGGGCTGCTGGGGGCTGTCGGTGGGCAGGTGGAGGGACGGTCGCCCGCAGCGCACACCCACCCGTCCTGCTCTAGCCCCGCCCACGGGGCCCACACCTCCGCGCTGCCCGTCCCCACCCGAGACCCGGTGAGGCCTGGAGGGCCACGCTGTCGGGAGAGCCGCGCGGCACCGGGCGGCACACTCAGGAAACCACCGCGCCAGGTGCGCTGCTGCCTGCCTTTCAACGATTCATTCCTTACTCTGTTCCCACCCGGAGAGAAGAAACGTAAATATAAACAGTACAGACGGAAGAAGCCACGCCAGCGGCCAGCGGACGCACGGAGAGATGCTGGGCGTCCCTCCCTGTCCGCGGACCGCAGGTCAGAACCCCGGGGACATCCCACCCCGCTCGCACCTGTCAGAGCGTCCAGTATCAAAAAGACAAGAAAATAGCAAGTGTGGGCCAGGACGTGGGGAAAGGGAGCCTCGAGCACAGGCCGCCGTGGGAACAGCTCGGCCTCCCTTGGGCAGCGGACGCAGAGCCGCGTGGTGCGGGAAGTCCCCCTCCGGGCGCTTAGCAAGGTGAGAACACGCACTTGCAAAGACCCACGCGTGCTCCCGCAGCGTCGTGTGCAACGGCCAGGAGGGGAGCGACCCAAGGGGCCGGCGACAGGCGACAGGCTGATGGATGAAGGAGGCGGGGGCCGCGGAAGACAGGGATCCTGCCCTTCCCGACCCCACGCGTGGGCCCAGCGGGCCCTGAAGTCAAAGAAAGACCAACACCGTTATGATTTCACTTATACAGAGAATCTAAAAAACAAAACAAATAAACCAAAAAGCTGAAACAGACTCCTAAGCACAGAGCCCGAAGTGGCGGCCGCCAGAGGGCAGGGCAGCAGGAAGGGGCAAACGGGTGAGCGGAGTGGGAGGGAAAAAATACAGACAAGCCTAAAGTTCTCGGGTATTCCTCACTCCCATCTAGCCCCCCAAGCGGCAACCCTGTTGCCAGCAAGACAGCTGTCCCTCCAGGCTTCTTTCTATTTACAGATACAGGGACACAGGGTCTGTTGTTTGTTTGTTTGTTTATTCTTGGGAGGCCCAGAGAGAGGGGCAGGGACACAGGCAGAGGGAGAAGCAGGCTCCCTGCGGGGAGCCCGATGCGGGACTCGATCCCGGGACCCCGGGTCACGACCTGGGCCGAAGGCAGATGCTCAACCGCTGAGCCCCCCGGCATCCCTGGGGACACATGTTTTATTTTGTGGCTTAAAAACAAAACAAATGCAACCAAACTGTACATACTACTCTGCGGCATCCTCTCTTCACTTACCGTGTCCTGCAGCTGTCCACGACAGCACGAACACATGTACCCTCGTGTCTGTAACTCCCACAAGCATTCCACAGCAATGTTTCTCGAACTTTACTGACCACAACCCACAGAAGGAAATTTACTGCCCTTAATTCTTGAAATGCTTTCTATTCTGTACTATTCTGTTTTTTTAAGATTCTCATTGCAACCTACTGAATTGAATTTCACGAGCTGCCAGTGGTCACAGTCTGAAATTCCCTCTTGAAAGGATGCGCATTTACCCGGTCCCCTGACGGTAAATCACTTTGTTTCCAAGTCGTTCCTTTTACAAACAAGGCTTCACGACTGTCCTCATACAGGTCTCCAGGTGCACGTGCACCAAACTTTCTCTACCATAACAAGAAGTAGAGCTGCTGGGTCAAAACACGTTCACACACTTTTAAGGGGCAAAGGATGTGAAAATGCAGTGGGCCCCGGAACAACACGAGGGCAATGGCACGGGTCCACTCTTACACACACGTTTCTCAATAAATACCGGACAGTGGCGTCAATGTATTTTCTCCTCCCTGTGATTTCCTTAATAGCATTTTCTTTTCTCTAGCTTACTTTTACAGTAAGAATATAGTACATACATATAACACATAAAATATGTGTCAACTGACTGTTTCTGAGTAAGACTTTCAGTTAACAGTAGGCCAGTAGTTAAGTTGTGGGGGAATCAAAAGTTACACGTGGATTTTCCACTGAGCGGGACACCGCACCACCAACCCTGTGTTGTTCAAGGGCCAACTGTACCCAAATGGCGAAAAAAACACAAGAAAAAATGTTCAACATCATTAGTCGTTAGGGAAATAGAAACCAATACCACATGAGATACCAGGCCGATAGCACAACTCCGTAAATATGCTAAAAAATAATTCAATAGTATATTTTAAATGTACTTCACGGCATACAAATGGTTTCAATAAAGCTGTTTCTAAAACACACATATGGACATATTTTTAACACCAAATTGTTTTCGGGAAGGACTGTGCCAGTTGACACTGTGTGTGCACCTTTTCCGAGCGGTCACCAAGCAGCACTGCACTCCTAAATATGGAGCCTGTATTTACACAGTACGTATCTTTTTAGGGACTGAACAAAACCGACTCATTCAACAATACTTGTGGATCCTCTACTATATGCCAGACACGGTTCCAGGTCTAAAGACACGGTGGGGAACGAGCCAGCCATCCTCGCTGCCCTCATTAGCTTATCCTGGAGACCGGGAACACGTTCCTCAAACCTCAAGCCTAGGGGTACCCAGATCCGAGCTCAGCCTTGAATCAAGCCTTCAAACATTCACCAAAATTTCATTCCACCATCCTCTTTCTCCACCTTTTACAAAAGTCCATGAGAGCATTCTTCGCCTGACAAAGTATGGCCATGTACAAGCTCACAGGACATTTCCTTCAGGCCTGCCCCGCACCACACAGCAAGCTCTTAATAGCCAAGCGCTAGAGAAACCCATAGACGGGGCGCCCGGGGGGCTGCGGGGGAGCGGCGGCCTTCGGCCCAGGGCATGACCCCAGGGTCCCTGACTGTGTCCCGCATCGGGCTTCCTGCAGGGAGCCTGCTTCTCCCTCTGCCTGTGTCTCTGCCTCTCTATCTCTCATGAATAAATAAATAAAATCTTTAAAAAAAAATTATTAGAGAAACCCACAGACGAACAAACCTGGGCCCAGGGTTAGGAAGCTCAGTTAGGGAGGCGCAGAACCTCAGGCATGAAAACAAAAGGACAAACCCGGGGTTGTGGGCACCAAGGACTTCGTCCCGGAATCAGGCACAGAACACATATAACCTTGCTCCATCCACAGTCACTTGATAGGTAGATATTATCACGGAAAATAAACTGAGGCTCAGAAGGGTTGGGTGTGTTACTAAAGCAACTCAGCCAGTAAGTGGCTGAAGCAGGATCCAGACCCAGTGATCCGGAGTACAAAGCCCAGGTTCTTCCAAAAGCACCAGGCAGGACTTGATAAAGGGCCTCAGAGTGGGCGAGGCTCTGGGGCCTGGCATCTGAGCCTGACCTCAGGGCTGGAGCTCTTTGGGGCACCCACAGGCCATCAGGTTTGCAGAGAATGACGCATATCAACCGGATTCAACAAACTGGACTTCCATTTAGTCTTTAAAACTGGGGCTTGGAAATTACCAAGCAGAAGGGTGCTCACGCTAAGATAAAAAGAGGATTTTATTCCAGGGATTTTTCTCTTCCACTGTGACCATCTAATGGGGAACCTGTCTCTTTCAAGACATTTGGGCCACTCTTTAAGGGCCAGTTCCCATGCCAGCAGCTCCCTAAAATCCTCCCAGAGTCCCCTCAGAACTGGTACAGGGAACTAGCTAGAAGGCAGGACACGGACTGAGAGCCAGGCTTTGCAGTCAGTGAGCCTGGATTCAGATCCGGGCTCAATCGTGTACTTTTTCTGTGGGATTCCAGACTGCTCCCTTCACCTCTGAGCTTCAGAGTGCTCACCTGCAAAAAGGGGATAATACCATCACCTCCCATTTATATGCCTGGTGCCAGGTTAGGAACTGGAGTTACAAAGATGAACAATATGCAGCCCTGCTCTCAAACAGGTCAGAGTCTAATTAGGAAGTCAGACACGTTAGAGTTGTACCTGCAAGACCCCCTGCAGGAGCCACCGGCCACAGGGACCTGCTGAGCACCTGAACTGTGGTTAATCCAAATCAAGAAGTGTTGGTAAGTTTAAAATGCATACCGAATCTCAAAGACTGTAAGATAAAAAAGAAGGTGAAATATTTCATTAATAATTTTTTATTGTTTGCCGGTTATAATGATAATATATGGAAATACCAGGTGAAATCAAATATATTATTAAAATCTATTTCATCTGTTTCTTTTACTTTTTCACTGTGGCTACTAGAAAAGTTTCAATTACTTATGTGGCTCACACTGTATTTCTATTGAACAACATTAGTCAATAAAACTCACTGAGGTGGGGGCACCTGGGTGGCTCGGTCGGTGAAACGTCTGCCTTCGGCTCAGGTCATGATCCCAGGGTCCTGGGACCCAGCCCCACACTGGGCGCCCGGCTCAGCAGGGAGTCTGCTTCTCCCTCTCCCTCTGCCCTCACCGTCCTTGTGTGTGCATTCTCGTGTGCCCTCACACTCTCTCCTTCCCTCAAATAAATAAAAATCTAAAAGCAAAAACCTAAGTGACATCAATAAGGGCTAAAATGGGGTCAGTGATGGGTGGGGGTGGCTGGAAGAGCAGAGAGGGTCTGGGTGGGGATAGGGGCATGTCAGCAAAGGCTTCCTGGCATCGAAATCTAAGTGAGACCTGAAAAATAAGAGGCATTAATAAGGCAAAGGGAAGGGAGGGCTAGCCCGGCAGCAGGAAGAGCGAGTGCACAGGTCGGACAGTAAGAAAGAACAAGGTGGGACACCTGGGGGGCTCTGCGGTGGAGCACCTGCCTTCAGCCCAGGCCGTGACCCCGGGGTCCCGGGATCGAGTCCTGCATCAGGGTCCCCGCAGGGAGCCTGCTTCTCCCCTGGCCTGTGTCTCTGCCTCTCTCTGTGTCTCTCAGGAATAAATAAAATCAAGAAGAGAAGAAAGAAAAAAGAAAGGAAAAGAACAGAATAGAACGAGGCAGGCCATTCATGACAAAGGCCTTGGCAGCCAGGCAGAGGGAGTGTTCAGGGAGGAGGAGGGCAGGCACAGAGGACACAGGAGGTCAGTAGGTAACTGGGGCCGGCTTATGAACGACCTTGGAAGCTCTATTAAGGCACCTCATTCTGAGGGTGACGGGGAGCCAGGGAGGGTCTGAAGCAGGTAAGAGACCAGCCACAGGGGCGTCCGCAGCGAAGGAGGGAGCTCGCCTGGAGAGCTGCTACCGTGCGTCAGTCACTGGTCAAAACCCCTTCAGATTCACCCACTTTTCAGATGAAAAAAACTGAGGCTCGCGGAGGGAGTGACTTGCCCAAGATCACTGGGCTGTTAAACCGAGAAGTGGGACCGAAACCCACCTAGGTCTGGGTCCCAAAGCCCAAGGGCTTGGTCAGCTGGCACTGAGGTAATTGAGAGCCGAGAGTATGAACGGACTTTATCTTAATGGCGATGAGACGCACTAAACACACACGGCAGAATGACCATCGGATTCATACTTTAAAAAAGGTTTCAAACTGTAGTATAAAGGGCTATCACAGGTGTCAGGACAACCCAAGTCCTCCCCAGTATGCTGGCACAGTGGTAGTGCGATGACAGGGACCTGACGGACCGCCACAGGATACATAACACGTCCTCAATAAACGGAGTAACCACTAGTCCAGGTTTGCCCAAGACAGACCAGTTTATGCTTGCTGTCTAGACATGAACACTGATTGTCCCATTTCGCTTTTTTTTTTTAAGACTTTATTTACTGGGATCCCTGGGTGGTGCAGCGGTTTAGCACCTGCCTTTGGCCCAGGGCACGATCCTGGAGACCCGGGATCGAATCCCATGTCGGGCTCCCGGTGCATGGAGCCTGCTTCTCCCTCTGCCTGTGTCTCTGCCTCTCTCTCTCTCTCTCTGTGACTATCATAAATAAATACAAATTTAAAAAATAAAATAAAAAATAAAAGAATTTATTTACTTATTCATGAGAGACAGAGATGGGGGGGGGGGGGAGACAGACACAGGCAGAGAGAGAAGCAGGTTCCCTGCAGGGAGCCTAACATGGGACTGGATCCTGGGACTCCAGGATCACGCCCTGGGCTGAAGGCAGATGCTCAACCGCTGAGCCACCTGGGGATCCCCCATTTCTCTCTTAGAAGTGTCCCAGGTTGCACAATAAACATGGTCACCCTCTCAATGAGGGTCTGTTGACTAAAAGCAGCAGCCTATCCCCAGCAGAGCTGGATAAACACTGTGGATTCTCCTCCACGTCCTTCTTCCGTCTTCTTCCACCAAGAGCCCCCTGAGAACCAAGCAGCCCAGCCCTGGAGCAGTGTGTGGCTGTCGGGCTTTCCTCCCCAAAGGAAAGATGCCAGGCCGCATGGGCAACGTGGACTCCAACAGCCTCTTGGGACAGATCCACTGGAGGCCACTGTCAGCCATTATTCCCCAACCTGCAGTGATGATGATGGTGATGGTGGTGGAGGTGGGGGTGGGGGTGGTGGTGATGGTGGTGGAGGTGGTGGTGGGGATGCTGGTGGTGGCGGTGATGGCGGAGGTGGAGGTGGAGGTAGTGGTGGTAGTGGTGATGCTAGTGCTGGAGGTGGTGGTGCTGGTGATGGTGGTGGAGGTGGAGGTGAGGATGCTGGTGGTGGTGGTGATGGCGGAGGTGGAGGTGGAGGTAGTGGTGATGCTGGTGTTGGTGGTGGTAGTGCTGGTGATGGTGGTGGAGGTGGAGGTGGAGGTGAGAATGCTGGTGGTGGTGCTGATGTTACCTGTAGAGGTGGAGGTGGAGGTAGTGGTGGTAGTGGTGATGCTGGTGCTGGAGGTGGTGGTGCTGGTGGTGGTAATGGTGGTGGAGGTGATGATGCTGGTGGTGGAGGTGGTGGTGCTGGTGCTGGTGCTGGAGGAGGGGGAGGTGGTGCACTGACAGCCCAGGGTCCCCGAGCCCAGCTCCAGTCCCGCCCGGCAAACCCCGGGAAGGCCTCTCCCGCCCGCCCTCCCCCGATTCCGTCGCTCCGTGACCCGCCGCCTTTCGCAGACGGGAAACAGGCTGGACCCTTCTGCTAAAGCGCCCGAGGGCCGAGGTGGGAGGGTCGGCGGGGTCGGCTCGGCTCGGGGCTCAAGGCGGCCCCCCGCCCCCGGGACCCCCGGCCCCGCCCCCCGCCCCCTCGGCCCCCCGGGACCCCCGGCCCCGCCCCCCGCCCCCTCGGCCCCCCGGGACCCCCGGCCCCGCCCCCTCGGCCCCCCGCCCCCCGCCCCCCCGGAAGCCGCCGACACCCCCAGGAGCAGCCCCGGCCTCGTGGCCCGCTCCCCGCCGCGGGGTCCCGCCCGCCGCCCGCCCCTGCGAAGCCCCGGCCGCACCTGCAGCCGCCGAGCGTCCCGGGGACGGTGGCGTCGACTCCCAACACCGAGTCCATCGCGGGCGCGGGCGTGGGCGCGGCGGCGCCCCCCGGGCCCCCAGGTCCCCGCCCCTCCAGCCCTGCTCCGGGTCGGACGCCGGCGGCGCCGCTGGAATTCAAACCGCAGCCGCCGCCATCTTTCCCGGCGCTTCTTCCTACGGAAACGGGGCGGGGCCACGGAGGCGCGCGCTGAAGCCGCCCGGCGGCGGCCGGAGGCCGGGCAGCGGAGCGCGGGCGGGTGCCATCTCGGTTAAGGGCAAGAGCGCCGCCCTTGGGCCGCAAGGCTAAGGAAAGCGAGGCCGCCGGCCATTTTTCGTCAGGGCAGGCGGGCCCGGGGCGCGCGCCATCTTTGTTGCGGGCAGAGGCCGGCCTTGGGCCGTTGGTTCGGGCGGGAGGGGGAGGCCCGGCTCTCTCCGCCCTTCGCGGCCCCGCCGCCGCCGGCGCTCGCCTGGGATGGTGACCGCTACCGCGCGGTGCGGGCGGGCACGCGGCTCGGAGCTGAAACGCAGGACAACAAGGGGCCTCACCTAGAAGAACCTCCCTGCCGAAGCGCAACTCAAGCGGGCACGTGCGCGCCCGGTTCCCAGTGGATCAGCTCGTCCCGCTGAGCCGGTGCCGCCCGCCCCCCCCCCCCCCCCCGGCCCCGGGCGCGGACACACCTGCCGTCGTCAGCCGGGCCGAGACGAAGGGACCCGCCCGGGGGCAAGGGAAGGAAGCCTGTGGACGGGGCGGACCGGCGCACCTGCCCCCGACGGACCCGACGCACCTGCCCCCCCCCCAAGGACCTGACGCACCTGCCCCCCCGACGCACCTGCCCCCGACGCACCTGCCCCCAACGGGCCCGGCGCACCTGCCCCCGACGCATCTGCCCCCCGACGGGCCCGGCGCACCTGCCCCCCCCTACGGATCCGACGCACCTGCCCCCGACGGCCCGGGCACACCTGACCCCCAACGGACCCGACACACCTGCCCCCCCGCGGGCCCTGGCGACCCCAGGCCGGGCGGGCGCGGAGCCACCGCAGACGCCGGGGTCTCGTCGGGCCGGGCCTGGGAAGAATCCTGGGCGCGGGGGCCGGTGAAGACCCGGCGGAGCCGGCGCCTCCCGGACCCCCCAGGGCCTCTGCAGCTGTGCCCGGGCCGTGCTTTCCAGAGCCGCCCTCTCACCGTCCGGGGGAAAACAAGTCCCAGCCGTATTCTCGGCGACCCTTGATCTGGTCCTGCCGCCTTCACCGCATTTGCAGCGGGTATTCCTGTGCTTTTTCAATAAGTCCTCCCTTTGCTGGAGCCTGCAAAGTCCGCTCCTGCGGCGGCGGCTTCTGAGCTTCTCACCGCGGTGTCCCCAGGCCCCGCCCGCCGCCCGGACGGTGTTTTAAGTACAGGGTGAAGGAATGATTGAAAGAGCCTGGAAAGTGGGGCTAACACCCCTCCTGCGGGTTTTTGTGAGGATGCGAGGATGACCCGGTGCCCCCAGCGCCGGTCGGTGGCCAGCCGTAGCCCCCACCCCTGCAGGAGCTACTGAGGTCTGCAAGCCCCAGGGTCCTGCACCTGCCGCTCTTTAGCCAGCTCTTCACCTGCCCCTGACGGGTGGGCAGGAGCTGGTTGGCACCTCCGCTGCCCCAGCCGGGAAGGGGCGACCTCGGTGCCCTGAGCGGCGCTAAGTTGGACCAATGAGACGAGTGCGTCCAAAAGCAGGGACCCGAGGTGTCGAGACACCTGCCACTGACTGATCTTCACGGACCAGGCCTCTGGGACTGTTTGTCCAGTAGGAAGGTTGGGCCGCCGGAGGCCTCAGGACCTCAGCTCTGGAGGCAATTTTTTGGTTTTTTTTTAAGATTTATTTATGATAGACATAGAGAGAGGCAGAGACACAGGCAGAGGGAGAAGCAGGCTCCATGCAGGGAGCCCGACGTGGGATTCGATCCCGGGGCTCCAGGACCGCGCCCTGGGCCAAAGGCAGGCACCGAACCGCTGAGCCCCCCAGGGATCCCTGGAGGCAGTTTCTTTGTGTTTCTTTCGAAGCTACAGACAGACGCCCGCCCGTTCTGCTCGGAGAGGGGGGCTAGTTGCTAATCGTCACTTCCCCACTGGCCGCCAACTTGCCGTCCAGCACACGGACGCTCGAGGGAAGAAACGAGGACGAGGACTTGTACGTCCTGGGCACCTCTGACGCATGACCATCCCCAGCAGGTCGCACGTACCACCTCCCTGGACCCTTGCGACACTCCTCTGGAGCACGTATGACTGTTACCCCATTTTCCTCACAAATGAGAAGACAGAACAAAAGAGGTCACAATAACTCAGCGGGTGTCCTTGCTGGGGGGACCCAGCGCAGGCTCCGTGGAAGCCCGTCGTCCTGCGTGATTCCCCCCGGCCTGGGACTGGGTGAGAGCGAGTCCCCGCGCAGACAGCACTGTCGCAGTGGTGTAGGCCCCAGACTCCTCCGTGGACGCCAGCCTCGGGGCGGCCAGCGTGGGCGGGATGACCGCGCGACTGGGCGCCGGGGCACCCCGATGCGACCTCTGCAAGTCTCTGCCTCTTCCCGTGACTGGGGTCCCCTCGCCCGGCTCCTCCCCGGTTTCCCATGTGCAAGTGGGGCCTGTGAGGAGCGTCCAGGACGAATCCGTCGCCTGTAGGGATGACGGCGCGCCCGGGCGTGCTGGCCCCGCAGTGAACCTGCAAACTCCAAATAGACTCGGTCGGCAGCAGAGAGCCTCTTCGGGAAGTGGTTTTCCCATGTTCGTGGCCAGGGACAAGCCCTTTGCCCCGTGTCTGTCGCACCAGGGCCTTTTCCTGCCAAGCCTGGAGGTGACGTCAGCACCACCAGCTGTTCGGCTCCGTCTCCTTGACGACAGCCACCAGCCACCAAGCTGGCATTATTATTCTGTTGGCCGAGGTCCTAGCAAACGGCCGGGGAAGTCGCCTGCAGCCAGGTGTTTGTCGCCAGGGTCGAACCCTCGGAAGTGTTGGCAGCTCAGGCACCTCCTCAGGACACGGAGCGGCCACGGCTGACGGCGAGGGTCCTTCGTGGCAGCAGCGCACACGGGCGTGCACACACACGCACACGCACACGCGTGGCCTCACCTCCCACCGCCGGCGGAGGCAGCGAGGCCCGCTCCCGGGAGGAAAGGCTCAGGAAGCAAGAGCTCCGCCACGCGCGCGCCTGGTCTCTCTTCTATTTTTCTTAGCTTTTCCTTTAGAGATCATTCCAGACTGGGGAGAAAAGTCGTGAAACGAGTGTCACGAGTGCCACCCGGAGCCTTCACCCCGCTCCGACAGGCTAACGGCTTCCAAACCAGAGCGTAATTGTCAGAAATAGGGCACCTCCCGGCTGCCGAAGCCCCCACCCAGCTGGGACCCCGCGCCGTGTCCCGCGGCCTCTTGCTCTCCTCCAGGCTTCTTCGGTCTTTGGTTGCGTCTCGTTGACACCGGCGGAGGGCTCGAGCCAGTTACTCGACGGAGAGCCCCTGGCCGTGGGGTCACGAGCTGTTCCCTCCTGATTAAACCCAGAGGTCCTGGGCTCTGGGCCGGGCCCCCGACGGTGACACTTCCCGGGGCGCCGGGAGGCGCGTCCTGCTCCCGGGTCTCATTTTTGGTGACTTCAGCCTGATCCTGGCCGAGGGGGACCTGCCCAGATCCTCCAGCGTAGATTTCTGCCTCTTCTTTTTGTCCCCCGTGGAGAGTCTCGTGAGGTGGGACCTGAGTCTGTGCAGCTCCGCCGTCCGTGTCCCCTTCAGGCCGTGTTTCAGCAGAGCCGTGGACGCTTCCTTCCTAAGCGGTGATGACAGCGTATCCGCCAACTGGCGATGGAGTGTTTTCATCTTGCCTCCCGTGATTTTTTTTAAAGGTTTTATTTTCAGGGGGAGCCCTGGGTGGCTCAGCGGTTTGGCGCCCGCCTTTGGCCCAGGGCGTGATCCTGGAGACCCGGGATCGAGTCCCACGTCAGGCTCCCTGCGTGGAGCCTGCTTCTCCCTCTGCCTGTGTCTCTGCCTCTCTCTCTCTCTCTCTCTCTCTCTCACTCTCATAAATAAATAAATAAATCTTTTAAAATAACTAAATAAATAATCTCCCCACCCAGTGTGGGGCTGCAATTCACAGCCCGAGATCAAGGGTCGCCCGCTCCGCACCCCGAGCCGGCCGGGCCCCTCCAGCTCTTCTCTGGGGGACTCCGCGTGACACAGAGCTTGCTCCTCTGGCCCAGAGTTCTTTCTTGAAAGCCATACGGACCGGGGCGTGCTGGCTCTACTTGATTGGTGATGATCCATTACTATCATTTCTTTTGGGTTTTTTTTAAGATTTTATTTATTCATGAGAAACACACAGAGAGGCAGAGACCCAGGCAGAGGGAGAAGCAGGCTCCGCGCAGGGAGGCCGACATGGGACTCGATCCTGGGACCCCAGGTCGTGCCCTGGCTGAAGGCGGTGCTAACCGCTGAACACCCCCACCCCGGGCTGCCTCCTTATTTCTTTGGTTGCACCCGCCGTCCTAGGTTTGTCCACGCGGTGCCACGTTTCAGGGCGGCTCTGAGCGGTCCACCGCGGAGGGTCTGCATGTCACCCTGGCCCCAGGCCCTTCCCGGCGCCCCCCGCCCCGTCCTCGTTCACCGCCTTCTCCGGAGCTCCCGGCGCCACCTGGGCCCAAAGTCGGCCGGGCCGTGGCCATGGTGGGGACCCAGTGCCAGGCTGTCGAAGTCCCTGCACGTCCTGACACTTAGTCCCGACGGGAGCAACGGGAGAGTCCCCACGGGGAGACCGGGGCTCGGGCTGGTCGGACCTGGCACCGAGGGTGGCTCGGAGGAGGGCCCTGCCCGCCGCGGCCGGTGGGGGACACGGGCCCGACGAGCCCAGGCCTCCGGCCCGAAGCCCGGCCTTGAGCACCAGCCGCGGTGCCGTCGCGGGGCTGCTGCCGCCCGGCCTGGGGAGCTGCTGAAAAGGCACAATTACAAATCCGAGCCGGCGCCTGGGCGCTGGGCCGCGGGTGGCCTTCGGGGGTGGCCGGGTCCCGGGACCAGCCCGCGTCGCGCTCCCTGCTGGGGCCGCCCGTCCCGGCCTCCCGGCCCGCTCCGTCGCTCGCGGCCTCGGTCTCTAATCGAAGTAAAGCCCGCGGGGCACGCGGCTGCCGAGGACGCGGCGGATCTGGGGCGCGAGGGGCACGCGGAGCCTGACCCGGGGAGGCCGCCCTTCAGCCGCGACCCACTCGGCCAGAGAGAACGCGCGACCTCGTTCTGGTCACGGGCCCACGACGCACCACGCGCTCCTCACGCTTTCAGGCCAGCGGAGGGGAAGCCCCCACCTCCGCGACACCCCGTGCAAGGCCCGTGTCACCTGCTTCGTCCTCCGACGCTCGAGTTTGCTGCCCTCCCGGAAGGAGACGAGGCTCAAGACACGATCATTGTCCCAAAGCCACACAGCAACCTGGTGACCCGGTCCCCCAGCTCCCAAAAGCTGATGCTCCTCAGCTCTCTGGAGACTTGCCAAGGCCCAGGAAGGCGGCAGCCGGGCCCCCCGCCCCGCCGGACACCCCGAGTCCGCCCGGTGGGGGCCGCGGCATCAGCTGACGGCAGGGAAACCTCGGGAAGGGACGCCGGGTCACTCTTTCGCAGCTAAAGGCAGCACGTGGCGGCCTCAGTGGCCTTGGGGCGTTCGGCGGGTCCCAGGAGACGGCAGCTGGGCCTGCGGGCTCCCACCAGACACAGCCTCCGCGTGGGCTGGGCCGCGGGGGGCGGGAGGTCGCACCCATGGGAGAAGCCTCCCACGCACAGGCCTGCCCGCCCACGCCGGGGCTTCTGTTGTCCCGAGCGGCCCCCCGACCAGGGCCACCTCTTCCCACCTGCCCACAGGAGGTGCGCTGTGTGGACGAGGAACTGAGTCAACAACCGCATCCTCCGGATCCACGCGATGTAAGCACCTCCATCGCCCCCGAGCGGCCAGCGGTGCAGGGTCCCCTCCTCCTCGGGAGACCGGCCCAGCCTCGTGTCCCTACGGACGTGCCTCCTGCACACTCCCCCGGACCGGGCGTCCCGTGGGCTACACCCCGGCTGGGCTCTCAGTTCCGTCCTCCGGGTCCAGGAGTGCAGCCGCCGGCCGGCAGGTGTTTAGCAAATGTCGGTCAGAGAATGAACAGACGCCAGGTAACAGGCCGGTCCCCAAAGCTGCTCTCCCCCCGTAACGCAAGTGCAAAAGGCCCCTCCCGGGGGACATGGAACCAAACCTGTCAGACGCCCCGAGAGGCCGCCCCTCCGGCCTGGCCCTGGCCGCTCCGCACTCTCCGAGCCTGGGCTGTGACCGGATGTGCCCCCTCCCCATCTCCCCTGCGCCCAGGCCCACGGGGACCCCAAGAGCCGCCGCCGGCCTCCGCCTCCGGACGCCTTCCTGCCCCCAGTCCCTCCCCCGCGATGAAAGCACAAAACCGGCTTCGATCCAACTCAGAGAAGTGCTGCTCGCCCCCTCCAGGTCCCGACACCCGCGTGGCAGGCCCGTCCCTGGTGGACCCCTCATGACGGGAGGAACGACCCGGCGCGGGGCCCTTGGGGGTCAGCGGCTCTTAAGGAGCTCTTGGGGGCAGGGAGGCAGGGACTGTCCCCCACCCGAGACGCGGCCAGCGCGGGGGCGGCTGCACTCGCCTAAAAGGCTGAATCTAACCTTGGTGCAGCCGTGAGGGCAGCGCCGTTCCCTGGACCAAGAAGGACCGGGAAGGACCGGGAGCCGCTCCGCGATGTCCCCGAGGCCCGGTGCTGTGGGGCCCGCCCGGAATCCGGAGCCCATGCTCTCCGCGACCGCGACCGGGGACCCTCTTGCGATGCCGTGGGCGTCTGCCCCGTGGCTCCCGCGCATCCCGGGACGGGGCGGAGCGGGAGCGGCCGAAGCTGCGGGCCGCCGGGACCCGGGGCGAAACCGGCTGAGCGGCTGCCGTGGTGTCACCGACTCGCCCACCTCCATCGCGTCCCGTGACCGCGTCTGTTGTCAGACCTCAAGGTGAGCTGCAGACCGGACCGTGACGAGATGCCGTTCAGCCTCCGCCCAGGCCCGCTCCTGCCGACGTTGCTGCCTGTTCATTGTAGCTGAGGAAATTCAAAATGTGACTGTCCCCAGCTCGGGGCCTGGCTCAGGCCTCTCCATCTTCAGACAATTCCGTTGGAGATTAACGGTCCGCTGGAGCCCACGCGGTTTGCTTAATTACCCCCAAATTATTACCGCAACTGAAACAGAGTCTTAATAGACAACCGTGAACGTCCTCGTCCTCGTCCTTGCCTGGAAGCACCTCACCTGGCGACACGGCAGACGGCGTCTGCTAACGAAGCGCTGGCCCCAGCCCGTGACTGAGGGACCGAGGCTCCTTTGGCAGACGAAGAGCGGAGCGATAGGTCCGAGCGCCTGAGAACGGGCAGGAGGGGAGCTTCCACAGGTCGCGCTGGGTAGGCTCCCGCGCAGCAGGTGCCAGAAGGTCCCAGAAGGTCCCAGAAGGTCCCAGAAGATCCCAGAAGGTCTGGGCCCGCGGCCCAGGGTGGGGCGAGCTCTCCGCAGCCAGGAGCCAGCTGCACCCACAGCGCCCCGCGGGGGAGCCTCGGGGCCGTTCATTCCCGGGGTCACCCCCCGGCGCTCCCCCTATTCCCGGGGTCACCCCCCGACGCTCCCCCTATTCCCGGGCTCACCCCCCGACGCCCCCCCTATTCCCGGGCTCACCCCCCGACGCTCCCCCTATTCCCGGGCTCACCCCCCGGCGCTCCCCCTATTCCCGGCGCCCCTCCTTAAAAGCGACTTGCTGCCGCCCAGGTCACAGCCCCTGGGTCTGAGCTTCGCCCACAGCCACCACCGCCGGCCAGCTGGGGTCCGCTGTGTGCGCGGCAGGTGCAGTGGCCGGACAAGCACAGCTCGGCGGACACGCTTCCCGCTCCCACCCCTCCCACCCCCCCCCACCCCTCCCACCCCCCCCCCACCCCCCGCTCCCCCAGGTCGGCCGAGCTCTCCCTGGTACCTGGTTCGGGGTCTGTGCTCGGCCCTGGGATCAAAGAGATGGAGACAGTCCAGCCATCAAATCGAAAAGAGGACCTGATGGTGGACACAGCGCCGCCCCCTGTCCTCCTCCATCATCATCTGTATCATGGATCAGTGTTGCATTTGGCCCAGCGCTCTTCCTCTCGCCCCATAATGAAGTTTCCATATATATACCAAGGGCGTGAACATTTAGGAGGATCTGATTCTTTGACCCTTAGGAGATAAAATGTCCCGTAGATTTGTCTCCTTTGATCTCTCTTGTCTGTCTGTCCTGACTGTAGGGACCCTCATACACACGTCAGGTCTCTAACACTTACTTTTGTTTAATCTTTTCAACTAAAAGAACATACACACTCCCCCATGTCTCCTACCCCCTCACCTCTTGTAACCACCATCTGTTCTCTCTATGACCTTGGGGTTTTTTTTTCTTTTTCTTTTTTATATTCCACATATAAGACAGGTGACCTGATACTTGTCTTTCTCTGTCCGACTTAGTTCCCTGAGCACAATGCCCTTGAGGTCCGTCCGTGTCGTGGCAGACGGCAAGGCCTCGTTCTGCGGCTGCGCCAGATCCCACTGCACACACGCACCGCGGTTTCCTTGTCCGTTCACCCATCGACGGGCTCGGGCTGTCTCCCCGTCGTGGCTGTCGTCGGTCTGCAGTGGCCGTGAGCGTGCACACGCCTTCCGGCCCAGTGTTTCCATCTCCTTCGGATGCACACCCAGAAGGGGGACTGCTGCATCACGTGGCAGCTCTACTTTTTTTTTTCTTTTTTTTTGAGGAAGTTCCACGCTTTTCACAAGCGGCTGCACCAATTTACCTTCCCACCAACAGAGCACAGGGTTCCCTCTGCGCCACGCCCACGCCCACGCCCACACCCACGCCGGTGAGGTCTTGTCTTTTCGATGCCGTGGCCGTTCTGACGGTGTCAGGTGCTATCTCCTCGCGGTGTTGACTGTGTTCCCCCGGTGGCAAGCGACGCGGAGCATCATGTACCCGACGGCCCTCTGGACGTCTTCTTTGGAAAAAATATCTATTCAAATCTTCTGCCCATTTTTTAATTGGTCATATTTTTTGTTATGGAGCTGTATGAGCTCTTTGTACATTTTTTTTCTTTGGTCATTTTGGATGTTAGCCCCTTATCAGTCAGATGACCTGCGATTATTTTGTCCCATCCAGTAGGTTGCCCTTTCTCTTTTTCTTTAAGATTTTATTTATTCATGAGAGACCCAGAGAGAGGCAGAGACCCAGGCAGAGGGAGCAGCAGGCTCCATGCAGGGAGCCGGACATGGGACTCGATCCAGGACCCCAGGATCACGCCCTGGGCCGAAGGTGGCGCTAAACCCCTGAGCCCCCCGGGCTGCCCTCATTTTTGTTCATGTGCAGGAACTTTTTAGTTTGTGTAGTTCTACGTGTTTATCTTTGCTTTTGTTGTCTTTGCTTTTAATGTCAGATTCAAAAAATCCTCGCCAACACCTTACTGCCATCATTTTTTTCTAGTTTTACAGCTTCGGGTCTTACACTCAAGTCTTTCATTCATTTTGAGTTAATTTGTGTGTACGGCCTAAGACAGTGGTCCCGTGTCATTCTTTCTGCACGTGGCTGTCCAATCTTGTCAGGGCCATTTATCGAAGAGACTGTCCTCTCCCCGTTGTATATCCTTGGCTCCTGCGTTGCCGCCAGTTACTTGACCACCTGTGCGTGAGTTTACTTCTGGACTTTGTATTTTGTTCCAGTGACCTGTGTGTCTGTTTCTAGGTAGATGCCATCCCGTCTCATCACTGCAGCTTCGTGACAGGGTTGGAAATCGAGAAGCCTGATGGCTCCGGCTTTGTTCTTCTTCCTCAAGATGGCTTTGGCTATTCAAGGTTTTCTGTGATTCCATACAAATTTGTTCTGTGAAAAATACCATTGGAATTTCAATAGCAATTACGTTGAATCTGTACATTGCTTGGGTAGTGTGGACATTTTAATAATATTAACTCTTCCAATCCGTAAGCATGAAATACTTTTTCATTTATTTGTGTCTTCTTCAATTTCTTTTACTAATGCCTCATAGTTTTCAATACATAGGACTTTCACCTCCTTGGTTAAATTTATTCCTGGGTATTTTATTCTTTTTGATACAGTTGCTTCCTTAATTTCTCTGATAACCCATTATTACTGTACAGAAAGGCAACAGATTTCTATGTATTGATTTTGTATCCTGCAGTTTTACTGAATTTATTTATTCGTTTTTAACAACTTTTTTTAATGGAGTCTCCAGGGTTTTCTATATATAATGTGATGCCATCTCCAAATAGTGACTTTTATTTTTGTTTCCAATTTGGATGACTTTTATTTATTTTTCTTTCCTGTTTGCTATGCCTCGGACTTCCAACACTGTGTTACATAAAAGTGGCGGGAGGAGACATCCTTGTCCTGTTCCTGATCTTAGAGAAAAAGCTTTCAGCTTCTCACCATTGAGTGTGATGTTACATGTGGACCTGCCATATATGGCCCTAATTGTGTAAAGGTCCTTTTCCTCTATATCCACTTTGTTGAGAGTTTTTAATCATAAATTGATGTTGAATTTTGTCAAATGCTTCCTCTGCATCTATTGAGATCATCATGTGACTTTTTATTTTTTAAAGTAATCTCTACATCCAACATGGGCCTGGAACTCACGACCCCAAGATTAAGAGTTGCCTGCTCTACTGACTGAGCCAGGCAGGTGCCCCATTGATTGATTTTTATCCTTCATTTTGTTAATATGGTCTATCCCATTGCCTGATTAATGAATGTTGAACCATCCTGCATCCCTGGAATAAATCACATTCAATCATGGTGTATCATTCTTTTAATATATCGTTGAATTCCATTTGCTAACATTTGGTTGAGAATGTTTGTATCTATCTTCATCAGGGGTTTAGCCTGTAATTTTCTCTTCTTATGGAATCCTTGTCTAGTTTTGGTATCAAGATAATGCTGGCCTCATAATATGTGTTGAGAAGAGCACCCCAGCCCCCGCCCCTACTGTTTTTTTGTTTTTTTTTTGAAAGAACTTGAGAAGGGTTGGTATTAATTCTTCTTCGAAAGTTTGGCAAATTCACCCAGACTTTTGTTTGTTGGGAGGTTTGTGATTACTGATTCGACCTCCTTGCTAGTAATCGGGCTGAACAGATTTCCTGTTGCATCGGGATTCTGTCTTGGTAGACTGGATGTTTCTAGGAACGTATCCATTTCTTCCAGGTTGGCTCATTTGTTGGCATGTAATTGGTCATAGTAGCCTCTTAGAATCTTTTGCATTTCTGTGCGGTCAGTGGTATAGATATCACACATTGTGGGATTTCCTCCCAAACATTTTCTGTATTATTTTTCAACATAGTTGAAATCATGTTGTTTCCACCAGTTTATATCTGACTGAAGATTTTCACTGTGACGTGTAACACATATACACGAGTGTGCATGTGTGCGTGTATATATGTACACACACAGTATTTAAAAAGGACACATAAAAAGCCCATGTCCGCACACATCTCTTAAGAATACTACTAGTACCTTTGAGGTCACCTCTGCACCCCCTTCTCTTTTCCAAAGATATCTTCACTTTTGTATTAATCATTCTTTTGGGGATCCCTGGGTGGCGCAGCGGTTTGGCGCCTGTCTTTGGCCCAGGGCGCGATCCTGGAGACCCGGGATCGAATCCCACATCGGGCTCCCGGTACATGGAGCCTGCTTCTCCCTCTGCCTGTGTCTCTGCCTCTCTCTCTGTGTGACTATCATAAATAAATAAAAATTTTTAAAAATCATTCTTTTGTTTTTCTTTATAGTTTTCTCATATATGTATGTTTTTTAAAACAATATATTTCAAAAAAAAACAATACATTTCCTATTTTTGGTCACTAGGGAAAAGAAATTATATTGTATACGGTCTCTATGGCTTTTTTTTTTTGGCTTGGTGTTATGTTTTTGAGATTCATCCATATTGATACATACATACATTCATACAATCCATTCGTTTTTGACCACTGCATAAAATTCTGTTCAGGTATTTGGAACATCACAACGTATCCATTCTTCTACTGACAGACAATTGGGGTGTTTCCAATTATTTTGCTACAACAAATGATGCTGCAGTGAAGAATTTGCAGGGTGCCTCCTAATGCACATTCAGAAGAGTTTCTCTGAACTGTTCACCAGCAGTGGAACTGCACGCACATCTGCAAAATACCGTTGGTATTCACTGAATCTTGATTCTGTTTTTAGTCATTCTTCCTAATTCTTTTTAATGATCATATTTTATCTCGACAAGGGCACGCACTAAGCCACATCTCTATTGTTGACCACCTAGAGTTTGTCCCCATTTTTAAAATTTTATACACATTCTGGGGAAAAATTTTTTTGGCCCAGAATTCTCTGCTCTCTAGGTCATTTCCTTATGAGGAATTCCCAGAAGTGAATTTCTTAAATCCAAGTTGTACCGATTACCATTGGGTGGGAGGGTTTTCACTACTGAAGTGCACACAGTAATCACCATGCAACCAGCTGTTAATCCTTTGGGATCACAGGTCCTTTAGAGGCTATGACTTAGGGTATGGACCTTTCCTCCAGAACACACGCGCCCGCCCGCACACACGCACACTATTTGCACTCACAAAGCAGAATGCCGGTTCAGGAGCTTCTCAGACCCTCCGAAGTGCATGTGCTGACGTCTCTAGTAAGTGAGATGCCCTCCTACCGGCTGAATGTTTCTTAAAATTCACCAATTATGTTCACGCGCCAAATCCTAGATCTGTCAAATAACTTTTGTTTTATTTTTAAAGATTTATTTATTTATTCATCCAGAGAGAGCGAGAGAGAGGCAGAGTCACAGGCAGAGGGAGAAGCAGGCTCCATGCAGGGAGCCCATGTGGGACTCGATCCCGGGTCCCCAGGATCACACCCCGGGCTGCAGGCGGCGCTAAACCGCTGTGCCACCGGGGCTGCCCTAACTTTTGTTTTAAGCCACAGTTTTTGAGCATCCACGATGTGCCGGCACTTTGCCACATACTAGAGATAAAAGAATAAAGGGTCCCGGCTTCAAGGAAGGAGAGTCCACCGGGGAAGACGTACGATAGCAAGTGTCTCCAATAAAATACGTGCGATGAGCGGTGCTCATTAGGCAAAACAGAGATACAGATTCAGGATTGCCCGGCTCTCCCTCACCAGGGGTCGCAAAGGCTGGATACACGTTCCCAGGGACGTTATGGGGCAGGGGAAAGAGCAGCAGCACAGGGAGGGGCGCCGTGTGACCGGCGCCTGGACGAAGTCTCCGTGGGCCAAGCATCGCTGGGGTAGAATGGGAACGACTGCGGGAGGGTTGAGACTCTTATCTGAGACCGAGATTAAGACAGAACGGACGGAGCAGGCTCTAGCGGCTGGTCCCACAACAAAGGAAACCGCAAAATAAGGTCTCCCAGGCACTGCCCCTACTACCCCGAAGCCCCTCTTACCAAACACAAGGGGAAACATCTTGCCTGTTTATTTGCGCAACTGTCAGAAAGTTGAGGCTCAACATCCAAGGCTTAAAACCTACTTGTTAATGCACATAAAGAACACATTTAACACGCGTGGTGCGTTCACCTTGTACGTGGAGACGCTAGAAAGCCAGCACGTCAAGCACTACGATGATTTCTTCATAGAATCGCCTTGAAGAGGGCGGCCGGGGAGGCTCAGCGGTTAGTGCCGCCTTCGGCCCAGGGCGTGATCCTGGAGACCCGGGATCGAGTCCCCCGTCGGGCTCCCTGCGTGGAGCCTGCTTCTCCCTCTGCCTGTGTCTCGGCCTCTGTGTGTGTGTGTGTCATGAATAAATAAAATCTTAAAAAAAAATTGCCTTGGGGATCCCTGGGTGGCGCAGCGGTTTTGCGCCTGCCTTTGGCCCAGGGCGCGATCCTGGAGACCTGGGATCGAATCCCACATCGGGCTCCCGGTGCATGGAGCCTGCTTCTCCCTCTGCCTGTGTCTCTGCCTCTCTCTCTCCCTCTCTCTCTCTGTGACTATCATAAGTAAATAAAAATAAAAAAAAATAAAATAAATTGCCTTGAAAAGCTGAAAACATGGACATGGAAAACCTTTTTTAACATTCAGAAAATATCTCTTTTCAGCCTAATACTATCTCATCTCACTATCACTCTGTTTTGAACTTAAGCCTAACTTTTAAAACGTAACTAAACATAATTGCTACTTTGAAGTCACTGGTTTACTTAAAATGCAACATGTGGATTTTTTGTAGAGCATACGCGTCTTCTACTCCGATGGAAAATGAATACACCTGGTTTTGATAATCTAATATCTTGGATAAACTTTCATCCAATGTACGAATACGATACTATCAAAGTAATTTTGGGGGCAACATTTCTTCTCGATGTGCTAAGATTATATATTTCCTTTCTTTTGAAATTTAATTAGATTTCTGTCCTGCATGACACCCAATCACACACATTACGGACCCACATGTATGAAAGTATAAGGTGGGATCATACAGCAATACAACGTGCTTTCTTATGTGACAAGAAGGGAAAAAAAGGGGTTTTGAAGTTTAAATATCAATTGACTGAAGTTGAATAAACCCACTGAAGGTTATAAAGCTCTCAGCACCAAGAAAGGTCTTTTTTTTTCAAAGTACCCGTTGGATCTCGGGATGGCATCCCATTAAACACCACTGAGCTTTGTCAAAATACAGAATCTTCAAGGGTACTTCAAAATAATAAAAAGATGTACTCTCGCTGCAGGTTGTCTAATAAACACAGAACAGAATCCTTCAGATTCATACTGAGGAAAGAATTTTTTATATGTACGAAAAAGAAATTCAAAAGGAGCAAATTTTTTCCTTAGAATTTTCATGGAAATCCCAATGACTCTCAGGGCGGGCAGGCAAAAGCACAAACAGGATGTATGTTAATGTGCTTTCTACCGCCCTCTGCCCTCTACCCCGGAGCATTTGTTTTGTCCTAAGAAGGGGAATCTTATGGCTTTTTTTTTTTCGTAAATGGTTTAAAACATTATTTAAAGGCAGTTAAAACAAAAAGCACGGTCAATAAATGGAGGATTCAAAGATTTTCATGAAGTGGTTTGAAAATAAATGCTTTGTGACATATATTAAAACCCTGACCACGTAATAAAAAGTAAAACAACAAATCTACAATAGGTACAAATTATATACATTTATTTTTAATAATTTTAAATAACACTCTTGTATAAATTCTTTTCATATATTCAAATCATACACAAATTTAGAAATGCATCATGAAGCCTAGTACAGCATATGCAGGAGACACGTTTTTAAAATCTGTGTTAGAATTTTAGTGGCCTGCGGACGAGCGTAGTTTCGGAAACTCCCCCGACGGCTGGGGCTGACGGGTAACCACGAGCGCTTGTGCCCACGCGGCTCCTGCCCTGTTGAGGACCCACGAGCCCGGTGCACCCGCCGTCACCGATGGGCCGTGGGTCCCTCCTCCTCCCCTCGGGGCGCCGGCCTCGGCCACCCCCAGCACGGGCTCCCGCCGTGCCCACCGCAGGCCGCCCGAGGCCAGAGCGGCCCGTGGGGAGTCCCCCGTGGACGGGGCCAGAAGCGCTTCCCGCGTCCTGGGGTTGCGCGGGCCGCTTCTTGGCCCTTAGCGGAGCTTTCCTGGCGGCGTGGGCTCAACTCCCACCGCGTGCGCCGGGCGACAAGCAGGGATGTGCGGGCGCGGCCTGGCGCCCCAGAGGGCAGGGCCTCGCCAAAGCCCCAAGAGCCCGGCCCTCCTGGGCTCGCGGCCGGAGGGTCTCGCGGGCCACGACCAGCGCGGGGACAAGGCTCTAACGACCCGCTCTCGGGGCCACGTGGGCTAAGAGCAGCCGGATAAAGCGACCCCCGTACAAGTGCTCTCCTCCCGTCACACCTGCTCTGCCCGCTCCTGAGATGCAGGTGCCCTGAGAGCAGACACGGCAGACCCGCGGGCCCCGGCGTGGGCTTAGGGGCCATCACCATCTCTGTAACCGGGGAGTCCGGTAAGAGACATCTGGGCGCTGACGGTGCGGGGGGACGGGGGGCACAGCTAACACTACCGGGGCCGCCGCCGAAATGCATCGGGGCTTACGCAAGGACGGACGGCGGCACCGTTATCACTTAGTAGCAGAATCTGTCACTTATCAGCAGGATTCACGCTCGCCTTGCCTGAAAACAAACACATTTCTAGTCCTGACTCAAAAATTCTTCCAATAGGATCTACCTAAGGGACTGATGGGGTCCTACCCTTACAGGAACCAGCATCGGGTGACGCAGTCCCTGCTAGTTTCCTACTCCGATTTTGCTGGCACATCACTTCATGATTGAGCTAAATTTTAGAACAAAATTATCTCCACCAGCAAAAAGCAAGGGACACTAAAAAATATTGTTTAAAACACATTTTAAGACATTATTTTTTTTTCCACTGGGAAGAATCAATGCTCCTTGTGATTCAGCGTCTGCAATACCACGTGAGGCCTGTTTGAAGAAATGTCCATGTGGCCGGAGTCTGGACTATTTGGCTCCGGCTCCTAGACCCCAGCAAACACTCCCGCTGTCTCTACTGGGTCAACCTGTACGTCTCCCCGCCGTCCACCCCCCAGGCTGAGGGGCCAGTCCAGGAGAGAGGCAGGTGTTCCGTTCGCACACCTCCTTGGGGTTGTGCAGTGCTCGGGCTGAGCGTGCGTAGGAGGCAGCTGCTGGGGAAGCCGACTTTCCCTCCCTGCTCGGGAGGATTAGTTCACTTTAACGAAGCACAAACTGGCAGTTTCCTTATCCTCGACAGCAGCTTCAGATAGTCCTCCGCGTCCTTCCCGCAGGGTCCCCTACGGCCGTGGGGCCCCGGACCTGCCTCGTACTTACAGAAGGGAGAAGCGTTCCCCGCAGGACTCTCCTCCCACGGTCTTGGTCTGCGGCTCCAGGCAGCTTCTGACCAGCACAGTTGGAAGAGCGTGTGCGTCAGAGTGAGGAGGCCCGACTCCAAGCCCCCCGAGGACGTGCTGGAGAGCCTCGAACAACACATTTACCCTCATCTGTAAAACGGTGACAATAGCTGCCTCCTCAGGGGACTACGAGGAGGAGCGGGGGACGCAGGGATGGAAAGGTGCTTGCCAACTGCCAAGGGCCACAGAGGTACTCACTGATTTTATCATGATGTAATGTACCGTGACCTGTCCTCTCACGAGCAATGGCCAGACATCGGGGCACCCAGGTGCTGGAAGCAGAGGATCCATCTGTCCATCCTCCAGAACATCATCCCTAAAACCTCAGAAAACTTAGGGCTCTCCTGCAGAGGGACGACCAAATTCCAGGTTTTTCTCTGGGGAAGGCGGTCAACTTGGATTTCTTAGGGCTAATCTAATAAATCCCCCTTTTTTCCTAGCCACTTGACAGCGTGCCGTTCCTCCTATGAATATCTATATTTGACTTCGGGCTGCTTTTCCTGGCTTGCTGAACCCACCATCTGTCAGCATCAAAACAGATGAGAGCAAGAGTAGGTGGCCTCTAGGGGAGACCCGTGTCTGAAAGCAAGGACTGACCAAACCCACCCAAGTCCAGAGCTAGAGCGGAACCGCAGCTCCGCAGGAAGATGGGCCGCACGCCCGGAGGATGGCTGAGAAGCCATGTCCGAACGCAGAAGGTATTTTTTCGAGGTGGGTGGAGGAGGAATAGAAATATTTCCCAGGCATGAAAACGGGATCCCAAGTCACATGATGGCTTTTCTTTTGGAACTAAAATATTTCTAATTCCTTTGGAAGACTATCTTTTGTATTTAAAGACGTGTGTGTGTGTGTGTGTGTGTGTGTGTGGACATGATCTGCACTGATCTATGTAAAACATGTAGAGCGGCTAATGTCTCACCGGGGGAGTATTTTGGAGAGTGTGGCCGTGTCCCAGCTGAACCATCAATGACTTAAAAATCTATTGCTTGAATCTGTAGTCAGTCCAAGAACACACAGCTCTACTTTGAGACTGAGAAAGGGAGAGAAAGGTTAGAGACATTCGACCTCTTATAAATTTCAACAGTGTCCAAAGAGGGACTAAAAATGATTGATGGTCACCAGAGTCCCAGCTCTAGCAATATTGCCATCTATGTTATTTTAACCAATCCCCATATTTTCTTTTTACAACACCATTAACTGCTGTACAAATAAATTCTAGATGATAAAATATGACATGATTTTTTTTTTACAAATAGATACAAATACAATGTTGACCAGATATGCTACATTAACTATATACACCTTATTTCTCTAGAGGCAGGAAGAGTCCTTATTTTTAGGCAATTTACCATTTACACTGAGACCCTAAGGAGGACCGTCGGCTTCCCGCTCCCAGATGTTGCCTTCTTCTTTCCACCATTAGCTTATCCTGTGCTTGAGCCTATCATTGAGCAAGACTTAGGGAAGGAAAAAAATCACACCTTTCTGAAGACCTTCTTGAGACTTTTCTGCCCCTATTTTAGAAGCAATCGAGATTGTTTATTGTGATACAGCCCCGACATTAAGCTTTCTTCGGCGATGTCCTTTAGCACAGTAGAAGGAACATCATCCCTGACTCTCCTTTTAAAAGAGGTGTTTCAGGAACGGAGATGAAGTCTTCCAGCAGCCTCCTCCCTCCGCTTCCATCGAGCCTCCGCTGGTTTGGTGAACGCTTCCCCAGGAGTCTGTTAGGAGGTCAAAGTAGGTGTGGGCTGCACTGTGGGATTCAGCCTTCCTATACTCCCGTGTAGTCTGGTACAAAAATATACTTTACCACAAGTCCTTATTGACAGTGACCGCTTCAGATCTTCACGGGGAAACTAAGAGCAATAGGCTAAGTGCGTTACAGCTTTGTACCCGAACATCTCAGGGGCACTCCACGCCCTGGCGTTCTCAGCAAGCACCTCCCAGGCCTTGTCCGGCCCAGGAGCCGATGCAGTCTTACTGAGCGCTGTGGTCTAACGCCCCAGGACGACGGTTCTCGCTCCTCAGGCCTTGTAGTTGTGTATGGGTGTCGTCAGGGTCAGCTGCCCATTGGGAGCCACTTCATTACCGTCATCTTCCAAGAGTCCTGACACATCTGCATTGGGAATGCTGTCATGGTAGCTGCTGAAACTGATATTGTCTTCTTTCAGCTCGATGGTCCAAAAGGGGGCATTGAGTTTCCGGTTCTGGTACTCCCGGTACATATAGACAGCCCCCACGAAACCCATCAGCAGCACCACCACAATGATGATGACTGTCAAAATGATGATGTTAAACTGGGTCCATGAAACGTCAGCTAAAGCTGACGTGCTGTTTTCAGCAGAGCTTACTGAAAAGATAGTCTGCAGGGTTGTGGGGGTAAATGTACTATTTATAACAGGGGTGGGCACTGATGTGGTCAAAGAGGCATTGGAAACCAAAATGGTAGAACCTTCAGGTGTTGGAACAATAACTTCTGAAAATAAAAACAGAGAATGAAATGTAAAAGACAAAATTATCTAGTTTTAAGAAACAATAAAAGAAATACACGTGGGAGTGGAAGTTGATATGGGATGTTGACATGATACTCTGCTCTAAGGTAACGCAAGCTAAAAATAATTTTTAGAGAAACACAGTGAAAGGAATCAAGGCCTAGAAGCTAGATTATTACATCCATGGCTGTTCTCCAAACTGTAGAATATTAAAATCTTTGGGAAAATTCCAAAGTTGGAGTTTCCTATCCTTCTTGGCTCTTGGACAGATTCACAGATTCCTGCAAAGGCAGTAAATATGTCACCACGGACTCCTGAATCACTCGGTTAAAGGTGACAGGGATAAAAATGCAATCATTTGAACTAAAATAAGTTCAACATGTCTGATGGCATCTCATGAAGGTGAAATTCTCTTCAAAGGTGGCAAAAACAGAACAAGAAAAATCGTATTTCTAGTTACTTTTGAAAACACAATTTAAACGTCCAATATTGATGTCAGCCAGGAGAAAACACGGCCGCGTCCTTCAGTCCTGTGGGATCCTGTCCTCCTTTGCACAGATCATAGATGGTTTCATAATTAAAGGGCTAAGACCACACAGCTCAGGAGAGGTACCGAAGCCTTTGGGACCCAGTAGACCTGTGTGGCTACAGGCAAGTGAGTGAATCTGGTTAACACTGAGGCTCCTCATCTGTAAAATGGGAGTGACAACGCCTACTTTGCGGAGTCCCCGGGGAGCCTCGCGTGAGACAGTGCGCCACGGCGCGTTATCACACGTAGTGCTCCCAGGGCTTGGCGCGTCAGAGGCCCTCGATACAGTGGCTGCTGTTGTCACTATACCTCGTCACCACAGTCAGACACGTTAATCGATCCCCCAAAGAGGCATGTTCTATGTTATCTAGTAACTGATAAGAAAAATCATCACAGTCCTGTCAGCCAAGTAGGGGTGAAGCCTCCAGATAGGAAAGGGAACCGAGTGAAAGGATCCCCGGCCTAGTGACAGGGCCAGTCTGTCTTTCAGCCTTGATCACAACAGAATAAGGATATCAAGAAAATGGCAGAGGAACGACACGTGCCACGGACCAATGGTCCATCGGCCCAGGATTCAGCATCGGTCAGAATGTCAAAGAGTGGTTTCTAGAAGAGCATGGTCTCATCACTTTGTGACCCAATAAAGCCTGAATATCCCCCTAACTCATGCTAAATTTCTAATCATTAATTTTTATCTAAACCTTTACTGACCTTTCCGGCAAGAAACATTTTGCTACATTAAGAACCTTTTCTTTTAAAAATCAAAAGGACTATTATCACTCTTTCCTCCACTGCACATGGAGGGAACTCGGCCCCAAAGTTAGGTAGGACAGATGCTACAGTGCAGTCTCGTTTCTCAGCTGGAACTTCTAACCAGATTACACGTCCCTACTTCCAAAGACCTTTGGTGGTCACGGGAAGTGATGAGAATATAGGAACCAAAGGATAAAAGAAATGATAGGACTTTTAAATTATTAACATAAAAATGAAAATAGATGAAGAGAAAATGTGGGAACCCTGCAATGACTTTGTCGTGGGCCTCAGATTTCTGGAGTTGACTTTGGAGCAGCAGGAGAGCAGCAGGAATAGAAGGAGATCCCTTTAGGCAAATAGCTATCAACATCTATTTCCAGAAAACTCCTCTGGTGGGATCGGAAGGTTTTATAGACCTAATGGTAGCTGTTCTGAAATTCTCACTGCTAGGCTCAGATATTAAATGTGCCACCTTAGGTGAAGCTTTACCTTTCTTGATGCAATTTCCCTCGAGGTCTCGGACATAGCCTTCTAGGCAGTTCTCACACCAAAACCCAGTGGTGTTATGGAGGCAGTTGATGCATTCACCACTCTCAGGCTTGCAGATCTTTGGAGTCGTAATTGGGTCCACGTGGCCATGACATTGGCACTTGGTACAGATGCTGTCAGAATTGTAATAGCCGTTTTCACACTTGTTGCAGTTCCGGCCTGTGTAGCCTTCTTTACACTGGACACATCTAGGTTCCAATTCACCCGACTCTAAAAGCGAGAGAATACCAAGGGAGTTCAGTACAGTCTCAAGCTACAGTTAAAGATGCAAAACAGGGCAGCCCCGGTGGCCCAGCGGTTTAGCGCCGCCTTCGGCCCAGGGCCTGATCCTGGAGTCCGGGATCTAGTCCCACGTCGGGCTCCCTGCATGGAGCCTGCTTCTGCCTCTGCCTGTGTCTCTGCCTCTCTCTCTGTGTGTCTCTCATGAATAAATAAATAAAATCTTTTAAAAAAAAAAAAAAGATCCAAAACAAAACAACTACTGGTCCTCAAAATGGTTTTTAACCCCCCCCCCCCACTATCTCCTCTCAAAGCAATTAATGATCTACACCTTATTTCTTTTTTTTTTAAATTTTTTATTTATTTATGATAGTCACAGAGAGAGAGAGGCAGAGACACAGGCAGAGGGAGAAGCAGGCTCCATGCAGGGAGCCCAACGTGGGATTCGATCCCCAGTCTCCAGGATCGCGCCCTGGGCCAAAGGCAGGCACTAAACTGCTGCGCCACCCAGGGATCCCTCTACACCTTATTTCTTAATTCATAATTGTCCAGTTCATTGTAACAATGATGGGGCCCTCCAAAGAATCTCTGTAGGTAGAGAACAAAAGAAATAGGCTTACATGAGGAATACGAATAATTGTAATGATGAGACACTCTTACAACATTTTTATTACTTCTTTAGTCCTGAAAGATGGAATAAGATATGATTTTAACAAAAACTTCTTCATCTCTCCCTCCAGTCACTTCATATACATGTATTTGGATTTGGTTGCAAATCCCTAGAAAGAAAAACCTTTGCTGTTTTTCTAAGTCCCTTTCACCTGCTCTCACCGTACTCTCACTCCTCTTTGCCCAGAACTTCATTTATCAACACACTTGATAGCAATGATAACCGATGCCCTGGTTTTCCCCTCCGGTGGAAGGTTTAGAGAAAGGCCTCACCTATGACACAGCTGCCTGTAGACGTCACTGCTGAACAAGGACAGCGAAGGCATTCTTTCGTGGCATCAGGACTCTGATAAAATCCATCTGTGCAGTCTTCACAGTGATCCCCTTTGCTATTCTCCTGGCAGTTTAAACAAGCACCTAAAAGAAGCAAATTATTTTAAGGAGTTAAAGACGCGCTCTAAAAGCACAATAACTTCAAGTAAATCATACCATATTAGCCAAAAGACCTTACGAGTTCACCAGGAGAAGTGAGCCGGCAGGAGTTCACTTTCCAGCCCATCTTATGTCTACGTTGGCCACGTCTGTGAGTTCTGTGTCCCCTGCTAGATTGTAAACTCTAGGGAAAGGCTGGGCACGTGAATAAAGTAGCAATAAGCCTGGGTTGATGGCTGACTACGTACAGAAAGCGGGGCGACTATTTTCAAATTAAAAATAAAAACAATCTAAGACCTATTTGAAGAAGTATAAATTATATACTACCTTCACAGTTGGGATACTATAGGTAAAGAAGTGAACTACACCTACATATATGAATACCCATAAATCTTGACAACATTGGGTGAAAAAAGCAAACTGCAGAATGATACAAAACAGATGGAGAAAACTTAATTATCTTGTAAAATTTAAAAACCATAGTAAACAATACTAAGCAAATGGATACATACATAGGATATACAGTAAAAATCAATGTGGACTGAGGGGGCATCAGCGAATTTTATGCTCTGCTTATCTCTGTGGAGGGAAGGAGAACAAACAAGACTACGGAAAAAAAGAGAGGATTCCAACTGTATTTGAAATTTTCTATTTCAAATATTTAACTATATGTAATACGTATAAGTATTAAACAAAATACCAAAATGTTAGTATTTATTAATTCTAGGTGTAGCTACATTAGTATGTGTTATCTTATTCTCTGTACATTTTCATATTTAAAAAACCCAAGATAGGGCAGCCCGGGTGGCTCAGCGGTTTAGCACCTGCCTTTGGCCCAGGGCGTGATCCTGGGGTCCCAGGATCGAGTCCAGCATCAGGCTCCCTGCATGGAGCCTGCTTCTCCCTCTGCCTGTGTCTGTGCCTCTCTGTCTGTGTGTCTTTCATGAGTAAATAAATAAAATCTTTAAAAAAAGAAAAAAAAGGAATGTGTGTTTCCTGAAGATGATGTCACGCTCGCTGGCGAGGCAGCAGACCGACGTGGAAGGGTAACCAAGAACGCAACCAGGCAAAGAGAGGACTGTGGGGCTCCTTTGCAACCAAATTCACTGACAACGCTTTGAAAACATAAATCGCCACCTGTCACAGGCCTTGTCCTTACTTATTTTTCCATTTCATGGCTTCCGTATAAACCTTTCAGAAATAGAGCCATGTGCTCTGCTGTGGGAAGAAACGCCTGATCCTCTCTGCGGAGCTAACTTGAACCTGCAGAAACGTGACAAGGGAGAGTAAGAGAGAAGGGCGGGGGGAGGGCGGGGGGAGGGCGGGGGCCAAAACCTTCAGGTCACAGGTCACGGAGAGAAGTGAGTCTCCTTCCAAGGGGGCGGGCAGCGGTCAAGGGTCTCAGGACAAGGCGCGACCCGGTTTTACATTTTGAGAAGATCCGTCCGGCCCGTGGCGACTGGACCGTGGGCGGCCGCGGGCGAGGGGCGAGGAGGAGCCCGAGCGGGCGCGGCCCAGAGGTCGCGGTGGCTCCGGGGACCACGGCACATGCCGGGTGCGGGGCCCAGGGAGCCGGCGGGGGGCGGGCTGCGGCTCGGAGGAGCCCTGGCTGGGGGGGGGGGGGCAGGCTCCCGCGGACACGGTGCCCAGGTGCCCGAGCGTCCCGGAGCCAGCCGAGGCCTGCAGGTGAAGGGGCCCCGCGCCGCTGGACCCTTGGCCGTGAGGACCAAGCAGGAGGGGCAATCTGGTAGCACAGACAGCGGTGGCACTTTAAGCCCAGGGGACTGAATGCCATCACCTCGGGACAGGACGAGTGGAGAAGACAAACGTGAGACTGATTTATTCGTTTGAGAGCGAGCGAGCGAGCGCAGACACGCACAGTGGGGGGAGCGGGGGGGGCGGGGGGCAAGAATCCTCAAGGTGCCCTGCTGAGCCTGGGGTACTGCCCGGGAGTCCACCCCAGGATCCTAGGATCATGACCTGAGCAAACACCGAGAGTGGGACACTTAACTAACTGAGCCACCCAGGCGCCCAAGAGGAGCAAAAATAAATAAATCTCCTCAAAAAAAAAAAAAAAAAAAAAGCGCACCATGTGAATATAAAGTTCCAGTTTAAAAAAACAACAGTCCCTCACCTGTACTTTAAGATAAATATATACTCAATAAAGAAAATCTAGATAATAAGGAGAGTAGAAAGAAGAAAAAAGTCACAAGAAATAGGTCATTATGATTTTGAATATATTTTTCCTTGAAATCTTTCCATATATATATATTTAAGTTCTGGTTTTCAAATAGTCTAAATATACAGCCAAGCCATTTCACGCCCTGCTTGTTTCACTCTCTCACGTTGTTACATCCCACTTTTTAAAACATTTTAATGACAACTTTAGCTGCAGTTGCCATTTATTGATTATTTATAATGAGCCAGGCACTGTAATTAAGGCTTTATAAATAGATCGCGCTGAATCACCACAACAACCCATTAGACAGTTACTGTCGTTATCTGCATTTCGAGATGAAGAAATAGGCTACGTAATCTGGCCAAGGGAAAGTCAAGACTGCACTTGCCATGCTCTTAATCATGTGCTGCCTAGGTAACATAATTTGCTTCATTCTCTGTTGATAGAAATAGGGTTGTCTAATTTTTAGAATTATAACTACCACTTTAATAAGCCCCTTGGAACACAAAGCTTTTTATGAATTTAGAATTATTTCCTCAGAATAGATTTCTGGAAACAGAGTTGCTGGATCCAGGAGGTATTTTTAAGACTCTGATACACACTGTGAAACCGTTTTCCAAAAATTTTCCCCCAATATATTTTATCACAAAAAGATTAAAATCTGCTCCCCCTAAAACACAAGGTACAGAAAAAGACCAGAAAAGGGAAACACAGGAACTGTGAAAATATAGTGAGTGGCCACCAGAGGGCAGCCGCATCACAGCGCTGCAGGCAGAATCTCCTTGGAGACAAAAGGAGAGGCTGAGCATACATTAAGCTTCCAGTTTAAATTAATTATTTGCATCCCTTCGCGTTGAATTCCACTTTTCTTATATTTCCAGAGAAACCATTTATTTCTCTTATTACTAGATGCTTTAGAAATTTTAACCACGGAAAGGTCTTGTGCCTTAAATTATCTCAAGCAAGGACAGGTTGGGATTTACTTGACATTAAAGACAAACCACCTCATTGCTACAAGGAAAACTAGCAGTGAGAGCCGGCAGTGCAGACCGCTTTCTCACTGTACAAGATCTGGGGAGAAAAAAAATAAAAAATAAAAAATAAAAAATAAAATAAAATAAAAGATTTGGGGAGAAATGAAACTCAACTCAGTATGATGAAGCCTTCCCGTCCTTCACCAGGATTGAAATTTCTCTCTCCTCCGTGTGTTTTTCCATTCACTTGTTCATTTACCCAACAAACATTTCGTGAGTACTGACTGGGTGCCAAGCTCCGTGCTAGGGGCTGTGTACGATGATGAGCAATGATATTGCCCCTACCCTCATGAGCAAGCCACACATGACTCATAATCAGAAATAAATATATAAACGATGCTACGTGCTGTGACACAAATACAACTGCATATGACAGTGTATAATTGGGGACCGTCATTCAGTTTGGAGGATCAGGAACTGCTTTCTAATGTAATAAACTTTAATTGAAGGCCTGAAGGAAAAATAATGATTGAATAAGGCACAGGGACTAGCGTGGGGTAGAGGTATATGAAAGGTCATGTGTGTGGACCTTAGGACAAGGGAACACAGCTTGTCTCAGGAACAGAAGCCAGTATGACTTCAACACAGGCAGTAGAGAAAAAGAAGAGCATGAGAGAGAACCAGTAAGTAGCCAGGGACCAGATGACATACCAGAAAAAAACCCACAATCTTTCCTAAATCAATCTGTTTCACCATGGACTAGAGGAGTAAAACAAAGAATTTCCAATTCTTTTCAAGGTACTTTGAATTTCAAATATTCTGCTACTCTGCTTTCATAAAAACACTTGCACTTGTCAGACTAGTTTGTCCTGATGTTTCTGTTGGGGAGAAAAAAAAAGATTCCCAAGGAAGGATTTCTAATCCGTACATTTAAGAAAACCGACCATCGGCAGAGGTCATTGTCTTTAGTTTTTAATAGTTTGCTTCAATATGGTTTTCTTTGTTGTAAACCGCCTGGGGTATGCTGAGCTTTCAGAATCGGTGGGCTGATGTCTTTCACCAGTTTAGAAAATTCGTGGCCATTTTCTCTTCAAATTTTGCTTTTTTTTTTTAAGATTTATTTATTCATGAGAGACAGAGAGAGAGAGAGAGACTGAGAGAGAGAGAGAGAGACAGAGAGAGAGAGAGACAGAGAGAGAGAGAGAGACGGGCAGAGACACAGACAGAGGGAGAAGCAGGCTCCATGCAGGGAGCCCGACGTGGGACTCGATCCTTGGTCTCCAGGATCACACCCTGGGCTGAAGATAGCGCTAAACTGCTGAGCCCCCCGGCTGCCCTCAAATTTTGCTTCTGCCTCAATCTCTTTCCCCTCCTTTCTTTCTGAGTCTCCGATTACATTTATGTTCATCTTCTTGGCTCTGTGTCCCACGTGTCTTTCCTGCTCTCTTCTTTCCATTGCATTTTTTTTCTCTGTGCTTCAGTTGGAGATTTTTAACTGAGCTGTATTCAAGTCTACTCACCTTGTCTTCGCTGTGAATAATCTTTTGTTAAATCTATGCAATGAGTTATTCATTTCAGATGTTGTATTTTTCAGTTCTAGGCTGACCTTTTGATTTTTTCTAAATTCCAATTCTCTTGAAATTTGCCTCTTTTTTACCTATTTTCTGGGGTTTCCTCTATTTTCTTAAAGCATTAATTTTAGTCATTTTAAAGGCATTGTTTGCTAACTAACATCTGGATCATCTGTGGGTCTGCTTTCATTGTTTCTTTTTTCTCTTTATTATTGGTCACATTTCCGCTCTTCAGCATTGTCTAGTGTTTCTGATCGTATGCCAGACACAGTGTATAAAAGAACCAGAGATGACTTCTCTTTTCCCTGTTGGCAGTTATAATGAGAGAATCACCTCAATCCAATTCAAAATTGAGATGGGTTGAAGATGGACTGCAATTTTAGCATGAGCCAGTCCATCTACGGTTCATCACTATTTCTTGGTCATGGCCCTCTAACGCTTCTGACTGAGAGCCTAGCATCCCTGAGACTCCTCAGCCCTGAGAGACTACAACAGATTCAGTACTGCCCTTTGGTGGTTTCAGCCCAAATCCCACTCCACACCCTTCAGAACGTGGCAGTATCTCGAGAGAGATGGTGGTATATGGTAGCAGAGCTTCTCTTTCTGAGGTTTTGTCTCCTAAGCACCAGAAGACTGAGAGACTTCTTTATTCCTTTGGGGCTGCTCTCATTTCTTACATAATCAGCTAATGTCCCGTGAGAAAACTGGCCTTGTGTTTAGGGCTCCTCTAGTTTCCAATCCATCATACAAGTCCCAAACAACTGCCAAAAACTCTCCTTGTATCTCTTTCCTCCAGACAAATCTGTTCCTTAGCCTATGACTAGAATCATCAAATGTCCCGTGGAAATAAAATGTCTGGCTATCATTCACTTACTTAGGAAGAGTTCTAGCCTTTCTGGAGGGTATTTTAGTTCATACAGGCTTCTTTGCTTCCATAGCTCTCCAACCAAAAAACATAATTTTTGAAATGTATGAAAAGAACTATGGCCTAATTACATAACAAAGTTAAGGAGAGTGTGTACCTGTGAGGACATCACAACTTGCAGACCGATTATTACACTGGCAGGGCAAGCAGCCGCTCTCACTAAAGCCATAATATCCATCTTGGCATCGATCACATGGAGAGCCGGTGACACCCGCTTTGCACTGGCATTTCCCAGAACTGCAAATAAAAGCAAAGACAACAAACAAAAGTAAATGAGTCTGAAAGTTTTGTTGCTTCACATCCCATCATAGATGATCTTAATGTAGAAATAGTTTCAACTAGATTCTAATCACTAAAATCATTTTGAGTTTGTTTTAATTAGGAGTTGAATAACTTCATGACTATATACATTCAATTGACATACTAACATGAATCATTTGTGACAGTTTAATCCGCTGCATTTAGGTGGTTTAAAATGATTAATAAAGGAGCCATGGAGAACATAAGTCCCCAGTGCTTAGAAATCTTTGTTTACTGAGCAGTGGGGCATAGAACTAGCAGCACTGCTACAGCTCATTCCTGGATTGTTCCACAGTTCCATCAGCACCCACTCTACCCAGCATGGAGAAAAGAAGAAACTCCTAGCCTTCACCCAACCTAGCTTCTGGCTGAAGAATATGAAGGCCAAGTTTTTTTTTTTCAAGATTTTATTTATTTGAGAGAGAGAGAGAGAGCAAGCAAGTGAGCACGAGCGCAGAAGCAGGGAGAGGGGCAGAGGGAGAGGCCCCTGTTGAGCCTGAGATGGGGGCTCTAGCCCAGGACCCCAGGAATACAACCCCAGATGAAAGCAGAGCCATCCAGGTCCCCAAAAACCAAGACCTTAATGAATGTGTCAATTAATATCCATTTACATGCTGAAAATGACATACTTGTCTACTTTAGGTTTGGCTATATTAAAATCCTATTTCTGGCAATTAAACTGGAATTCACAGTTAAGTAAATATGATTGTAAGGGGGACCTCTATTGTTTTCTGGATTAAATCCATATAAAATTCTAGATTGTCAACCCAAAATGAAATCTAAAATCCAATGTAAGAAAAATAAGGGTGCCTGGCTGGCTCCGTCAGTAGAGTGTGTGATCTCAGGGTTGTAGGTTCGAGTCCATGTTGAGTATAGAGATTACTTAAAAATAAAATCCTTAAAAAGAAACAGAGAAAAATGCTTTATCTAACAATGTGACTCTTCTTTATATGTTCATTCTGAACCTGAAATTTTTAGACTTTATCTGAGCATTTCTCAGCACCAGCATATTGGATGGGAGACGATTTAAGGTAAAACTGCTTTTCGATATAATATTTTTAGAGATTTAGCTCCTGATAATGAGCCCTCATGGGATTGTTAATTTCAGTTCAAGAACCCAGGCTCAAATTATTAATACTTACAGAGTTCTTACACATAGCAGTTAAAGTAATCCCCTACTAATTCCCATATTCCCATTTCTATATTAAAAACACAAGTTCCAAATTTGAGAGTTACTGGACTTTTCAACTGAACTCTGCAGAACAGAAATAAAGCAACTTTCAACCATGTGCATTCTACTTGTAGTATACAAACCTAAGGTGTTTTTTTTTAATTTAAGATTTGCCTTTATTTTTTTATGAACATCCCCTGGGGTAAATAATGAGGCTTTCATCCTCCGTCCCTAAAAACTCTTTTGAGCAGCTAGAGTCAAAGTTTACTTTTTCTCCCACTTACAGTTCTCTGTGCTATCCCAGGCTATGCCAAAAAGGAGTAGAAAAGTAGAAAAACAGTTCTACATGGAATATTTTTAGGGCTTTACTCAAATAAAACCAGTCCAGAAGGGAAAGGAAGCCAGGCTTATGTAAATAATATATACTTTACATATTTCAAAGTCTTGTATCCTGAGATACAAGTTCTATGTATTCATAGAACTCTCTATTCCTATCTTAAAGCTGTCTAGTGTATTAGGTTATGCAGTTGCTTGATTAACAAGTAGTTTTAGAGAAAATGTAAAACAGGCATCTGAAAGCAGGAGTGCTGCTGCAGACGACAATGATAAAAATAATGAGCCATCACTGATTGAGGGCCTGTATCATATAGGCCTAGAATATAGATATGTTCTCTAATCCTCAAAATAAACCCTACTAGGTAAAGTCCTGAGCCTTGTTTTACTATTGAGGGAAATCAGAGAGGCTAGTTATTGTCCACACTTAGTAAGTCAGGCTGATTTATACAAAGCAAGACTTTTCCTGCTGTATCATGGTACCTACCACTCCCTAAGTCTGAATCTAAATTTATTTGCACAAGAAATTTGCACACCAAACAACTTGATACCTACTTGGGTATCGAGCTTCATTCTGTAGATTCCAATCACCACAATTCACCATTTATTTAGGTTTTTCACCCCAGTAAGCTGTTTCTGCCTTGCCCAAAATAAACTCCACCTAAGAAAAGTGCTCTCTTTTCTTACTGCCAGTAAATTTCAGGTTTCCCTTAACAAAAGCTAAGAGTTCTCATGGCTTGAAGAGAAACTGCAGCCTAGCAAGTCCGAGGTTCCTAGAGATGCAAGCCCAAACATTGTGATGCTTTTTAAAGCTTAGCTACAATTTGTACTGATCATAGTGAAGAAGATGAGCCTTGATTTTAAAATGCAACAGAAATACACATTACCAAGTGTGTCTCTTAAGTAATTTCAGGAAGAAAAAAAGAAAGAAAGAAAAGAAAAGAAAAGAAAAAGAAAGAAAGAAAGAAAGAAAGAAAGAAACCCAACACACACGTGTTTACACAAGACCATCCCAAGGTACTCAAAGATCTAGCAAAGTAAATCTGTATTCATCAAATATGAAGTTCAAGAATATGTTATTACTCAACAAGAAGGAACGAGTCAATCCAAGTCTCCCTATTTATAAAGGATATAATTGCCTTCCAAAGAACTGATAACAACATTTTATTAGCTGACTTCCAAGGCTTTAAAAATGTTAATCAAAATATGCTTGCTCCTCATTTCTCTATAGACAAATTATTCAGTAAACAGAAGAATAAACAGTCACTTAAAATGACAGTGTTTGCTGAACCCACCAACCTATAAGGTATCTTGGAATACCTAATCACTTCATAATATCCCATAATCATAACATAGTTAAGTGTTCTCAAAGTAGTTGCTATCCCTGTAAGTGGACTTTCCCTTCATAATTCTGCTCTGCATATTCAAAAGACTGATTTAAGCAGGCGTCTTTCTCCCTGGAGAATATGTTCCTTAGTTGTTGATGTTAAAAAAAAAAAAAACACACAACAAAGAAAACCCCATGAGTAGCTTTATGAATCCTGATAAAGTGATTGACTAGTCTAGATACCGTGCTTCACTTTTCCTGGGTAGATTTTAAAACAAGAAAGGAGGTGCTTTCTCTCTCTCTCTCTTTTTTAAATATAGAAGAGAGTGGGAAAGTTTGTTGTGAGACTGCGCTGGTAGTGCTTTCCCTGTTACTCATGGCCCAGCGCCAATTTCTGCATGTATAAGAATTAAATCACTCAGCAAATATAAAGCTCTCCCTGTGTGACTTCTTTTACAGAATAAAGTCTCTACAACACCCCCTTTCATAGTCTCCCTCTGTTAAAGACTATTGAATGCTTTTCGAAGCAAAGGTCAATGATATAAATGCAATGAAATCAAAGAAGGGGTGGGGGTGGGGGGGTGGGGGGGAAAGTCCTGTTAACAGACCACTCATGCTAATCCATAGATTTGAAATGAAAGAACCAAAGACCCATAGCTGTGTATCTGGAAAATAATGGCATAGAACTAGATTTTGAACAGAAGTCAGAATCTATACTACTGAATTCAACTAACAAGGAATTTAAGATAGAAATTGCTCATCTGGTGTCACTTTTTATAGACATGAGTTAGCTACTAGTAAAGTACTAATATAGTGTGGAGAATTATATCAGAAAGAAGAATACAGAGTTATTTATAAAGGAAGCACAAGCATCGTGCAACTAAGCCATACTAAGTATAACTAAGTATGTACTATACAGTTTTTAATTTTCCCAAACAGGATTCTCAGATTTTCTTAGGGTTTCAAGTGCTTAGTTATAGAATTTATCACACTCATAAGTGTGCAAGCCACTATTACACGGTTTGAACACTTAAAAATAATCCTTAAAGGGCACTTGGCTGGCTCGGTCAGAAGAGCATGCGACTCTTGATCCTGGGGTCATGAGTTCAAGCCCCATGTTGGATGTAGAGATTACTTAAATAAATAAAACTTTTAAAAAACTCTCTCTTAAAACATGAATAATATATTTTCTGACATGAATTCATTAACTTTTCAAAAGGGAATTCAGTAGTATATCACATTTCAAGATTTGGTACGTATTTGTGTCATGCAAGTACTAACCAAAATGTCTTCTTAAAGGTTCTGTTCTGTTTAAGACGAGTAGATGGAGCATCTCCAGAATTTCCATTATTTTATAACAGTATTGACTAGGGTGGGAAGGGTGGAACACAGGGAGGAAGGTATCAGGGTCTATGGAAAATTCATAGCCTAAGGAGACAGAGAGCTTGGTTCATGTTCCAGCTCTGCTAGTAACGAGCTGGGACCACGGGCTTATTCTGTCTTAGACTCAGTATTCTCATTTGTAAAATGAAGACGATTATACCAAACTTTGTAGGGTTATTGTGAGAATTAAAGATGACATACCCAGGGTACTCAGCATAGCATCCAGCACGTAATCAATACTCAAGAATAAAAGAATTATGAAGATGATGACAGTAATACTAGATCCTGAATTTTTTCTGAAAATTAAAGGAAAATGGTCTGGACTCTCTAACAGACAAAGGCAGACAAGGCTGTTATTTATTTTTAAAATTCTGTTAACAAACCTAGAAAAATTGCAATAATTTATGGGGTAATTGTTAGTTTGGAGCCAAAAGGTGGCTAGGAAAAAAGAGAGTACATTATGAAAACCTGGTAGAAATGATTTGGGGAAAGAAAATTCTTTTTTTTTTTAATTATTTATTTATTTATTTATGACAGTCACACAGAGAGAGAGAGAGAGAGAGGCAGAGACACAGGCAGAGGGAGAAGCAGGCTCCATGCACCGGGAGGCCGACCTGGGATTCGATCCCAGGTCTCCAGGATCGCGGCCCTGAGCCAAAGGCAGGCGCTAAACCGCTGCACCACCCAGGGATCCCGGGAAAGAAAATTCTAAAATTGAGAAGGGAGGGGTGCCTGGGTGGCTCAGTCGGTTAAGGCATCTGATTTTGGCTGGGGTCATGATCCCTGTGTTGGGCGCCCTGCTCAGTGGGGACTCTGCTGGTACCCCCTCCCTTTGCCCTTCCCCCCACTCATGCTCCTGAGGGTGCTCTCTCTCTTTCTCAAATGAATAAAATCTTTTAAAAAAAATTTTTTTAATGATAAAATCAAGAGGGAAAAGGATTTCAAAAGCCTATATAAGGTGGGACCTGAACCAATGAGATCTGATGTGTTTTTGTACAAACTAGCTAATTGATTAAATTTTTAAAAGATTTTATTTATTCATTCACTAGAGACACAGAGAGAGACCCAGGCAGAGGGAGAAGCAGGCTCCCTGCAGGGAGCCCGATGCGGACTCCATCCCGGGACCCTGGGGTCACGCCCTCAGCCCGAAGGCAGATGCTCAACCGCTGAGCCACCCAGGTGTCCCTAATGACGTAATTTTTTCTAAATTGTCAAATGTCTTAGTATGTTTTATGTTATCAAAAACATTGTTTTCTTCCTAAGAGTTGTAAGTGACATGTGCACGGCATATCCTTAGATACTGTTATCAACATGAACTTAAGAAGTCGTAGAGTAACTAAAAAGATACAGTTCTAATTAGAGGAAATACATTTATTTATGGTTATTCAGAAGCCTTGCTTTTTCCTCCTTCTTCCTCACACAGTTCACATATTGGCACTCTGACATGGAAAGAACAAGAAACAGAAAAAATGGATAATTAGAGGTATCAATTTTCTTCTTCTGTCTTTTCTTTAATAGCAAAAAACAATTTAGTGTAGGGGCGCCTGGGTGGCTCAGTCGGTTAAGCCTCTGCCTTCTGCTCAGGTCATGATCGCAGGGTCCTGGGATCCAGCCCCCAAGGCCCCCCTGCTCAGTGGGGAGCCTACTTCTCTCCCTCTCCCTCTGCTGCTATTTCCCTCTCTCTCTCAAATAAATGAAAATCTTCTTAAAAAATAAAATAAAAAATAAAAACAATTTAGTGCAGAAACAGAACTACTAGTTAAAACACTATGAAATTAACAGAAAATTTCTGATTATAAGTTCTCTCAATATATTAAAAATAATATTAAGAGGAAGCTGGAAAAAGGTTTTCTAACTAGAAAAAAGTTTTACACGGGAAAACAAAGAAAACGAAAAGTTATTTGCAATACTTCATGTCTGTGTCATGGCTGTGAAAGGTAATAAAAATAGTTTCTCCTTTTGGTTATGAAAGAAACTCAATAATTAGACATTTTGGCAAAAGATCATCTGCATTAAGCATTCCTCTGTCTTTCTACCATGGAAAAAGACCATTATGCAATGAGCAAAGCTCCTTTGCTGGAGGAAAAAAAAAGATAGCTTTATTGTTGAAAACATTGGGCTATTATACTAAACATTCCTTGTATTTTTGCGGGCAAATAGTCTAAAATATTCTTAGAGAAAATCCATATTCAGACAGAAATTCTTAACACTCAGAAAGGGTATTGCCTAAGTGCAAAAATATTTTCTGATAGTCGATCTTACCAAAATCAAATTTAAAAGCTAATTTGAAAAGTCAGAAATAAAACTTAATGGCAAAAAAAAAAAAAAAGTGTCATGTTTCCAGAGCCATAACTTGAGAAGGTTTAACTCAATTCAATTAGGAAAATTATTTCTTATTTCCTTCACTTTTTGTAATGGAATAAATACAGCCCTAAGAATACTCAAACCCACACAATTACTCCATTATTTGATAGAGATTTCTTCTTTTTAAAAGTCATTTTGAAAAGAGAAAAAAGAAAAAGCATCATCTTCCTGAAAAGGCGATGCTTCTCAAATACATTAACACTGTATTCTTTTGTAACCATTTGTAAAAGGTTTGCTTAATGAAAGGGTAATTTTTAAAAATTCTTTTTTAATTGGAGTTCCAGTTAGTTAACATACAGTGTAATATTAGTTTCGGGTACAGAATTTAGTGATTCAACACTTCATACAACACCCGGTGCCCCTCACAAGTGCCCTCCTTAATACTCATCGCCTGTTCGCCCCCCCTCCGGCAACCATCAGTTTGTTCTCTATGGTTAAGAGTCTGATTCTTGGTTTGCCTCTTTTTTCTCCCTTGGCTCATTTGTTTTCTTTCTTAAATTCCACACATGAGTGAAATCATATGGTATTCGTCTTTCTCCGACTGACTCACCTCACTTAGCATTATACTCTAGCTCCATCTACGTCCTTACAAACGGCGAGATCTCATTCTTTATGGTGGCTCAGCAATATGCCGCACATTGTGTGTGTGTGTGTGTGTGTGTGTGTGTGTAAATGTGTGTACACCACACACCTCTCCTTTATCCATTTATCAATCAATGGATACTTGGGCTGTTTCCATAATTTGGCTGTTGTGGATAATGCTGCTGCAAACATCAGGATGCACGCATCCCTTTGAATTAGTATTTTTGTATTCTCTGGGTAAATACCAAAGTAATTACTGGATTATAAGGTAGTTCTATTTTTAATTTTTTTGAGGGAACTCCATATTGTTTTCCAGAGTGGCTACCTAGAGCACATTCTTTCTCCACATCCTTGCCTGTTATTTCTTGTGTTGTTGATTTTAGCCATTCTGACAGGTAGGAAAGAGGTGATAACTTATTGTAGTTTTGATGTGTACTTCCCTAATGATGAGTGATGTTGAGCATCTTTTCATGTGTCTGGTGGCCATCTCTATGTCTTCCTTGGAAAAATGTCTATTCATGTCTTCTGCCCAATTTTAAATTGGATTTGTCTTTTGGGTGTTGAGTTTTATACATTCTTTATATATTTTGGATACTAACCTGAAAGGGTAATCATTAACACTTGGTCTGTGTACACGCTGTGTTCCAAAAATTAACTCAACTTGTAGTACCTAGAGTTTAGGATTCATTTTCTCACAGAAATGACAGCATAAATGGTGCCTCAGTTTCCAGATGAGTAAACAAAAACCTGTTTAATTCAAAATATTGATACTAACAGTGCTAAGGACCAAGGCTTTATACACAAGTCCTAAGCCTTTGATTTCTAAACCTTGTAGGGAATGAAGTAGTCAGGGGGCAATGCTAAAATTACTGAGTTCCCACTGTGAGATTACAAAGTGCATGGCACAAGGTTTATATATGCATGAGTTATGTTCATTCTTACCATAATTCTAGGACACTCGTAAGTATCAACTGTGCCACTATCTAGCTGTTTGTTGAACAAATTAAGTTTTCACATCTGAAAGATAAGAATCTCTTATTAAATGATTGTGAAAACTAGTTAAAACTATATATTTAAGTGCCAAATATTAGTAGCTCTCTATATGGTCAAATTGGGGATAGTCAACATCTCCAAGCAATGGAGCTTCCATGACAGGAGCTGACTCAATTTTCAAGGTCACGCACCTAGAGGGAGATCAGAATTAGAACCCAGGTTTTCTGCAAACTAATACCTGTTCTTTTTCTGTCTCTCTCCTCTATGTTATAGATTAACTCTGTGTACTTAATGAAAGCAAGACAGAAGAAAAGTCTGTTTTGTTTAACCCCAATTTTCTATTATGACCTTGCTAAAAAAGCCTCTTTAGCTTAAAAAATCCTCACATAAACAAAGAACAGAGACTGGAATGCCTCAGATAAGCCTACTTGTTATTACTTCTGGTTTTCTTCTGCATATAAGCTGACCTTAGATTTTTCGGGGCAACATACTGTTCACTAGATCAGTGGTTCGGATTGCTAGGCCTTATCTCAGAATTTCTGATTCAGTTGGTTTGGGATTGGGTGCAAGAATTTGCATTTCTAACCAATTCTTAGGTTATGCTGATATTGGTCTGGGGGTAGGTCTTGAAGAATCACTGTACTAGATTAACTGTAAAAATGTCACTATACTGACTTCACTCTACTTTTCATGTTCCTAGACCTGACTGGTAAAGTTACTTCATACCCAACTCTGAGCTTAGTGTTTACCCCTTAATTTGGTATCAATTCTGACCTAGGAAGAGGACACTCAAAGCAATCACCCTTAGTGAACTGTCATTAAGTTTCATTCGCTACTAGGTTTTTTTGTTTGTTTGTTTGTTTTTGTTTTTTTTTTTACCTTAGTCCCCCGTATTCTCAATGGCTGCATTATAACTATTGTCCCTAATTTCTTGATGCCTCCCTCCTGGTCCTAGTGGTCCTGCATCCCCAATTTCCACCCCAATGAGTAGGTTCATAACACTTGCTTTCAGATCTCCCATATGTCAAATATCTGCCATTTAAGCCCCAGAAAGTCAAGTAGACTCAACTTTGATATTTATAATGTCCTAATTCCTGCCTTTCAAATGATTCTCTATAGATGCTCTCAATACTTCATGCTGCCTTTTTCTATACAATACTTAACTTCTTTGTACCCCAGATCTGACTTCTAGATTTAGGTCTCCATCGGCCACTCGTTATGTCGATGAATCATGCTCACCCATACCTAGACCTGTACTTGCACTGAGACTCACACTGCCATATCTAATCTTGCCCATTCTATTTTAGGGTACAGTGGGGAGAGCCTTGGAGTCAGAGAGACCCGGGCTCAAATATAAGCTCTGCCACTTATTAATTATGCCATATTGCTAAGTAACTCAGCTTCTAAGAGCAAGATAGCCAAGTTGCTCTGAGAAGTCAGAGGTTATATGTGTAAAACATCAAGAATAGAGGTTTAGGGCAGCCCGGGTGGCTCAGCGGTTTAGCACTGCCTTCAGTCCAGGGCGTGATCTTGGAGACCCAGGATCAAGTGCCACGTCAGGCTCCCTGCATGGACCCTGCTTCTCCCTCTGCCTGGGTCTCTGCCTCTCTGTGTGTGTGTGTCTCATGAGTAAATAAATAAAATCTTAAAAAAAAAAACACATGGACTATATCATACCACAGAATTCATTTAATATGTAAAAACCCATAATAATGGAATTGACAATTTTTTAATTAGCCCTATATACTTTGAATATCAAAATAATCATGGCTAAAGCTCTTATAGCCTTTTTATAGGAAATCTAGAGAAACTTCAAGATCTCTCTCTGGGATTGCAAATTTAGATATTTTGAGTGGAAGTCAAATCCAAGGAGAAAAAAAAGATGAATAGTCCCATATTTCCTCTACCCTCTAGGAAACACATTTCTAGCTATATAAAAAAAAAAAAACCCTCTGAGATGGAACAAGTCATGCTGATTTAATTTTCTTTCAGGGGACACAGGGGAAGACAAAGCCTTCTCTGTGGGAACAAGCATCCTTCTATTTCAGCCTAAGTCTACTAGCATAAGGTTTAGAAGCTCTTCTTTTAAAACTTTAGAGAAAAAATGTATTTAAAACATTAAAACGGGCTATGAATTTGATTATATATTCTAACCTCAATGTCATACATCTAAAGTGGCAGATCTTCATGCAAGCAAAGTTAATTTCCTTACTCTGATTCCTCTTCTGGACCTAGGGTTAAGAATGATCACTACGACCAACTAACTATGTCTTCATCACAAGACAATTATACTATCCGATTCCTTTGACTGCTCTAAATAACAATTCTATTAACTTTTTACTTGTATATAATATTAGTTTTTTTTTTAAGTGTAAAGATGGTACAGAGGGTTCTTGTTATACTATTTACCCAACTTCCCCTAAGGTTAATTTCTTATATAACCATGGTAAATTCATCAAAACTGAAAATTAATATTGCTATAATACTGTTAACTGCACTCTAACATTATCAGATTCCCTAATTTTTATATTAATGTCCCTTTTCTGTGCCAGGAACCAATGTGAGATATCACCTTATATTTGTTTACTGGTCATGTCTCTTCAGCCTCCTCCAATCTGACAGTTTCTTGGTTTTTCCTTGTCTTTTATAACCTTGAAGCTTTTGAAGAGTACTGGTTATTTTCTAAAATGTTCCTCAATTTGGGTTTGTCTGATGTCTTGTCATAATTTGACTGAGATTATGAATTTTAGTGAAGACTATCACAGAGGTAACACGCCTTTCTCATTCACTGCATCATATTAGGGGGTACATGACTTCTTGCTGATGATGTTATCTTGGGCACTCAAATGACAAGCTTCCGTGCTAGGAATCTATACGGTAGCTAAACTTAGGATGGTTATCAGGCTTATTGATAAAACAAGCAGAGGTTCAGCCACTCAATAAACACTCAAAAAATAAAGGAAAGGGAGTATAGTCAGAGGGGTATTGGTTTGAGCCTATTTCTGCCACTACTAGTTGTCTATTTTGGAGCAGATTACTCAAGTCTGTTTCTTCTTCTGTAAAATGAGACTCCTAGCACTTCAGTTGTTATTTTATCCTTACAAGTTAGCACATATAAAGCACTTAGCCGGGCACAGAGCAAACATTCAATAAATGTTAATGCTGTTCATTCTGGGATTCATGGTGGTAGTAATAATGTTACTATTATTTGCCAACCTGTGAGGTATTTTCATCTGAGAAAGAAGTCAATTTTTAGAACAGAAAAACACGATGTGTTTACAAGATTTTTACACTTCTTATGTGTAGTGAAATCTCCTATCCAAGAGATGCTTAACTGGAGATTAAATTGTGGTTTCTTTCTTCTTCGGCAAGAGAAGTTTCCAATTGCTTTGCCCTTTGGACAGGGGTAGAAAATAATCTTGAAGCAGATTCTCCCGGCTGGGTGAAGAATCTCTTGTTTAGGCTTCTCTTAGTTGTGTTAAGTACAGAGTGAATAGGCCCCACTGTCCTAAGAGAAAGGCTTAGCAAGAACTTTTTAAAAGATTTGTATTTATTTATTTATTTGAGAGAGAGAGGGCATGAGCAAGGGGAGCAGCAGAGGAGAGGGGAAGTAGGCTCCCCACTGAGCAGGGATCCCAATGCAGGACAAGAGATCATGCCCTGAGCCAAAGGCAGATGCTTAAGCAGACTGAGCCACTCAGGCACCCCTAGCAACAGCTTTTTTTTATCAGGGAAAGAGGGGGATTTGGGGTTAAGTGAAACATTCTACAAAATGTCCTCAACTGGAACTCTTGGAGCCGGCTTGCACACTAGGACACAGCTGCATGTATAAACCGAAGGAGCTGATTGTTAAGACCTAGAACTCTGGAACCCTAATTAAGAGCATCCTTGAAAGAACTTGGCACTGAGGAGTGGGTTCATCCTCCCTCAAAGAATCACTGCTGCCTCTTCAAGGATCTGGACCAGTGAAAGCATCACTATGGTAGTGAGCAAGCCTCATCGGTCAGGCTGTTCAACCTGGCCATGCCCTACAGGAGTGAGAGACAGTAACGGCAGTGAACTGTTCAGAATCATGTTCCCTTGACACTCAGCATCAGAGGACTAACTCCTAGAGTCACTGGAAAATGAGTAATTAATTGTTGGAGAATGGGTTGCCTCAAAGGGAAACAGGTTGCTATTGAGGCATGAGTGCCAGGGTAAGTAACTGGAAAAATAAAAGAGATTTACGCCTATATCTGAACCTTGTTTGTGGAAAAGTCTGTCATTTATATAACCATTCAACTTCCCCCATATCTATTATATTCGCTACCCCCACAGGCCTCTCTACAAAGATTAATAGTTTTTTAAAGTCTCAAAAGGTAAAGGGCCCTTGGATTTATTTTTGGCAACACAGAAAGAACATGCATGTGGGGACCCTGCTTGACACTCAGCAGCAAGGCTCAGCGGGGAATCTAAATTCCATGCAATGCAGCGGGTGGCAGCAACCACTGAAGCATGTAGGGAAGCAGATTCGGTCTCCGCGGCCCGCAACAAAGGGAGAAGGGGAACACAGGCATTGAGTGTGGGCCTGAGAAGCAACCCTGGGACTGAGCGAGTCCTTACATTCAACAGAGAAATACAAACCACGTTTAGATCTGTGTGTATGTAGTTGTGCAAAAGTCAGAGCTTGGTAGAGAATTATGCACAGAAACCCTGCTATCACGGGGCATATGACCATTTTCACTATCGTCCACTCTCATTATTCTGTTGTCCCTAATTATTACCCTAAATTTGGCCCTCACCGGTTATCATTCTGCCTCTAATCCCCCCTACTTATATCCATCCACTCTACTACTGCTAGGACACAGTGCCGGTATTACTTCTGCTTAAAGGCTGCTTCATGAATAAAAGCCAAATCATTTGTCTGGCCCTGGAGGCCCTCTGTGACCTGACCCCAACAGGACTTGCCAGATTTATCTCCTCTGCCCCCACCTCCCTTCCACCTTACATCCTGTGTAAGCACATCTCTGGGACATTAATCTTGCTCTTTCCTGTTCTATAACATCCTTTCCCACCTTGTTCACTTCTGTAAGCCTAATCCTTTCCTATCTTCGAAACTGAGGTCAAAACCTATTTCTTCTAGAAATCACTTCAATGAGATCTCCCAGATTCTTCATCCCCTTAACATTTTATCTTTATAGTTTATGATGTCAGCCAATTTGTACTTCACATTATAAATATTTATATACATTTTTTTAGTGTCCTTACCAGACCAGATGCTCCTTTGGGATAAGACCCATTGTCTTATTAATCTTCTATTCCCCACATGGTCTATTCAAATATCCTGCACATAGTTTGTTAACTAAATAAATACCTTGATACCAAATACCACAATTTATATGAACATGATTATTTGTATTATTGGGATATATACAACTACATATTCGGAGGAGTCTCTCAGCAGAAGCAAAATAAATGACCTTTTAATATCATCATTAACCAAAATTTAACTTTAAAATATTTCTTTAAAAACCCCAAACTGGCATAAAAGTGGCTTAATAAAATAAACAAGCAGAAGAACCTGCAACACGGCTTAGGGAAAGGACCATGTTTGATCAACAGCAACTATATCAATTCACTGTGACATGTTAATGTTCTCAAAGGTCACCAATAACTAGAAGAAAGATGTGGGGTTTTTTTTTCATTCATTTGACTACAGCTGTTATCTAGTTAATAATTAGAAGACCAGGAGGACAGAGCATGTCCTGTATTGAATGGAGGATTTAAGATTGAAGTGTACTGAAAAACACAGAGCCATGTAAACTGTAGCCATCTAAACATACATTATTTATACTTAATGCACTTGGTGCCTTTTTCTGAATAAGTCCTTGTCTGGCCATTTATTAATGTTCAAATTGTAGTCTAATTTATTTTACATGAACTTAACATGATACTTGGTGTAATGTGTTTAAAGTATCTTCTAACACAAACCATCGGTACTGTACGAACATTTACTGAAACTAAGTAATCACACTAGGATAAAGGCTGAGATCAATTACTTGCTTTTGACTAAGATGGCTGGCTACCTTTTAAAATTCTACCCTCACAGAAAAACTATAGAAGTAAATAAAAAATAATAATTTAAACTAGAGACTGGTACAAATGCAAGAATGATAACTGGGGCATAGAATAAAATTATTTTTAAATAAAGCCAAAGCTATAAGGCTTTGTTTTATTTTCCTAAGAAATAGCATAAGAATATGCTAGAAGATTTCTTGAGTTTGGCACACAATGTGTATGCAACTATCTATCAGACATTTCTATTTGAATATTTCACAATCACTTCAAAATGAACATGTTTGAAACCTAACATCATCTCCCTCCAACTTGCTTATTTACCTGTATTCTTTTACTAGTTAATGGACTATCTCCTTACTCATGTGCCCAAGCCCGAAAGAAACACAGGAGTCATCTCTGTCTCCCCCCCTTACTTCATACATACAAACAACCACTTAGCCCCGTACATTTTATTCTACAAAAACCTCTTATATCGGTTCCCTCTTCTCTTGCACCATTGCCAATGCCCATGCCAGTGTCTCAGGTCAGGCCTTTAACTTGTCTTGAATGGATTGTTGCAATAAGCCTTCTCACCACTGATCTTCCCTGAGCACACTCTCTCCATCTACCAGACTTCTGACAGAGTGATTTTTCTTAAAAGAAAATCGAATATCACTCCTTATACTGTATTCTCTAATGGATAAAATTTGCATCCCTTCAATGGACAAAATTAGGCCCTTTATAGTCGGGCTCTGTTTATTCTTCATTCATTCATTCATTCTATTCATTCATCAAGGATTTACTGAATCTATTTTGTGCCAGGCACTGTTTTAGGTGTTAGAGATACAACAGTAAACAGACAAAAGTCTCATCTCTTATCATTGCCCACTCTCCTTCAACCCTTCCTCTCCATCACTAACAGGCGTTCTTGCCTCTGAGAAATAATGAGGCACTTGCATTCTACTGAAGATGGCTTGTTCTTTCATATGAATTTCTACTCATCTTTCTGGTCTCAATTTAGATGCAACTTTGGCTCTTAAGACTTCCCTGAATCTCCTGTGCACTTTGTGAATACTCATATTTTGTTTACATTTCTAGCCTCCACTGATAATGTCTTCGGACACATAGCTGGCAGATGCAATGCCTTTATTAAATGAGATGAGTGAATAAAAATGACACAGCTTTTCTCAATTGTTAATTATTTCTCGTAATCAAATAACTTTTTCTTGATCTCCCGGAATTATATGCAGAGTAATAAAGAAGAGTTTACACAAGCAGCTGTTACTCCCAATTATGACACAAGTGATGATTTTCTGAGCCCCATGTGAACGTGAGCCTCAGAGGATTGCCATCTTTCTATTTGACATTTATTTCATTATAATTTGACTTCATGAGTAAAATTCTGCCCTCTGTCCTGGGGCATATTCCCATAATTAAAATGCAAAATAATAAATATTTCAACATACACTCACTGTACAGCAGCAACCACAGATTTTATGTAAAAGGACATTACACCACTATAGAACTTGTTTGTTATCTTATAGAGTCTAAAGTGATGCACCTTGCATACTAACGTACTATGAATGCATTAAAAAAACTCAAATCAGTATATATAAATATAAAACCAGTCCTGACAATATTTTAAGGGCTGTAGTAAGAGCTTCAGGCTCTCACTAAGCAAGCTGATTTCTGAGATAAAATGTTATCTGATTTCTCCACCCACTTATTAAACATATGTCCAAACATAAATCCAGGAAAACATTAAAAATGCATTGCAAAAGCAAAAAATGAAAAGTTAAAACATTATAGACCAACTCTTTCCCAATTAAACAGGTTGGAACACCAGTGGTGCTGTGAGGGGGTGGCCATCTGTCAGTACATAAAGGACTCTGTGTTTGCACATAAAGACATTGCTCAACCCACATCTGGCTCCCGTAGCCAAGTTCTACCCTCACTAGGGCAACTCCCACTGAAAATATAGGAGTATAAAGAATAGGGAGATGAATTTTTTAAAAGCCAGATGTTTGTTCCATGGCCATTAGATGTCCAAGAGAATCAGGATAGAATTGAGTCCACTTTTCTACTTCTATTTATACCTAAGAAGAGAACAGGGAAGTGGAAACAGAAAAAGAATTTGAAGAGCTGTTAGATCAGATTTCTTACCTCCTTGTATAATCTTAGCAAATGCACTTGAATTTGCATGTTTTTCTTCCTTCCGATAAGGTCTTCTTCTCAGCCCTTCCCAAATCATAACTGAGAAGGCTCATCGCAGTTCCCACCTCCTCTGAAAAGCCTTTTTCCTTATTACTTCAGTTTATTATTTTCCCACTCTAAACTATTCTACTTAGAAATTTAGCATATATTTATTTTTTAAAGAAGTTTTTTTAAAAGACTTTACTTATTCATGAGAGATAGAGAGAGAGAGAGAGAGAGAGAGAGAGAGAGAGAGAGAGAAAGAGGAATAAAGAGGAAGGGTCACAGGCAGAGGGAGAAGCAGGTTCCATGCAGGGAGCCCGGTGTGGGACTCGATTCCAGGACCCCGGGGTCATGCCCGGAGCCGAAGGCAGATGCCCAACCACTGAGCCACCAAGCATCCCTAAGCATATATTTAAAAACTGTTTTGAAAAAAAAAAAACTATTTTGTATTGGCTTCTAATAGTTTTATGCCCTTTAGTCCAGTGTAGATTATAGGTTTCTAGATAAGAGCAAAAGCAATATTGTTTTACTCCAAAATTTTTGCTCCTCTTTGTGAGTCACCAATTCTATAATCTAATATATCCCAAACTCTAGATCCAAGTTGCAAATGTTTCAATCCCAATGCTTTTACTTACTGGTCATTACATCGTAAGTTAGGCAATTTGCCTAACTTCCAATTTTTTTCTTGTGCAAATGAGAATTATTATAATAGTGCCTAGCTGATATGGCTGATGTAGGGATTAAATCAAGTGCTACATGCAAAGAAAGGGCTTAGGATAGTGCCCAGTGTGTATTTGATTAACTTTAACTATCATTATTATTATTATTAAAAAATATACATCATTGGGGCATCTGGGTGGCTCAGTTGGTTAAGCGATCAACTCTGATTTCAGCTCAAGTCACGATTTCAGGTTGTAAGATCGAGCCCTCATTTGGGCTCCAAGCTTGACATGGAGCCTATTTAAGATTCTTTCTCTTCCTCTCCCTCTGTCCTTCCCCACTCATGCTCTCTCTCTTAAAAAAAAAAAAAATATATATATATATATAGACATATATATGTATAGATATAGATATGTAGATTGTCCAATTTTAAGAGGTTTAATATGTGAAAATGGAAGAAAATAAACTTTTTTTTTCCCTGTTAAAATGAACAATTTCTTCTTTAGCCTACCAACAAAAACAAATACCCAATCCCTCCTCATGCACAAGACAGGTGGACTTGATCCTCCTCTTTGGTGAGTCACCAATTCTAGTCTTCACATTTAAAAAAAAAAAAAAAAAAAAGATTCAACCTCTAGGGAGTTTTGAGGTGAATCTATGTGCCAGGCACAATGTAAGTGGACACACAGACACAAAATAAGTCTCACAAAAATCCTTCATGTTGCATATATTATTTTACAGATGAAAACACTGAGGCTCAGAGAAGTCAGATATCTTTTTTTTTTTTTTTTGAGTTCAGATATCTCAATGAAGGTCATGTAGTTAGTGAATGCCTAAACCAAGAATAGAATCAAAGTCACTAATTTCAGATTCTACTTCCTTTCTACTGCACATACACTACTTGCCTACAATTTCCTTTTTTCTTAACTCATATATAATTTATAGCAGAGCAGAACACAGAGGTGTTTCCTCATATTTTACCCACATGTTCTTGCCAAAGTACATAGTCCTGCAACTTCCCATTTCTGTTCTTCTGGGCTTATGTCAATTTAACTTCCTTTCTGGTAGCAAGAAATGCAATGTTTACAGCTAGGTTTAGAGCTCCTGAGCTTTCCTTCTAAAGACTTCCTTTGAGTACAGGTTTTTAAAGGACTTCAATGATGTGCTGTTTGTTCTGAAAACTTGCCTGACATTCTGAAAAACATTGTTAAAATTTTTTAAGTTAAATATTACTCTGCAGTAAGTCTTAGGAAAGGATAATGGACTTACCTCAAAAAATTAACATACCTATCTTTAAGGCCATAGGCAATCAAGAAATAGGGCAAGTAAAACAAAGTTTCGTGGAAGCAAGGAGGAATGCTAATTGGAAGAGAGGTGAAAAAATGGAAAGGCCAAACATTGTTGAGATCATCTACAGATACCTCAATCAACCAGGATTTTGACAGTTGTGGCGGCAGAAAGACAACAGTGAGCCACGTGCGAGACGTTAGGGGTAGTACCCCGTAGGGGGACAGCAACACAGAGGGTGAACAGCATGCTCTGTTGCTATGAGCTTCGGAGGCAGCGTGTTTAGAAAGGGAGAAAGGAGAGCACTCTGGAAGTGGCAACGAGGAGCAAGGAAGGTCATCTATTCCGATTCCAGGTCCAGAAATAAGAGGAGTGAGAGAGGAAACAGGCATGACTTTTAAGGGCTGCGGGGAAGCAAGGTCCTTTCAGATGTCAGTTGGAAGATGATGGTAAAGATGTGAGAAATCAACATACTTTGTATGCAGGTATTCTAAAATTACGTTACTCATCCCCCCCCCCCCAAAAAAAAGACCTACTAAGGACAATAGAACCAACCCATCGGGTACACAGAGAAAACAGTCCATACAGATTAAGTAATAATAACACAGGTATCTTCCACCTCCTGCTTAACATCAATCATCCATTACTGAAAATCATATATTCTACAAGAAATGCCAAAAAAGAACCTATTTTCCAATATTTCAAGTGAAAATTATTATAAATTGTAATTGTAAATTTTAATTCATTACATATCAACCCAAAACTACTAACCAACTTCTTAAAGTGTAACTAAAACACAGTAAAGCACCTATAAATAAGTAGCAAGCTCCCCTGTAAGGATGTAAAATGCTTACAAAATCACTTCCTGATCAACAGCAATTCCCATGCTTGTTACCCGTTGCCTAATACGCAGTAACATGCTGCACATCCTCTTTGTTGACATGTGGTGCACTTTACAAACTGTTTACATGTGATTGTGACATTACACTCATTAAAACTGGAATTTAACACAAGACTTCCCACATGTTACTTTAAAATGCTGTATATGGTATTACTGAGTTTCTGGAATATAAATACAAATTTTTCTTATATAACCATTGGCCAAAACACATTGAACTGAGAGATAAGAACATCCTAGGGTATTTGGGTTAAATACTAAGAGGCTTTCTACTAAGAAAAACAACTGTGCAATTGTGAAGTCATTCTGCTTCACAGAGTAAGCACTGGCTTATTACATTTGTTCAACTGGGTTGATGGTAGCTTTAGTGTGTAAAGTTATGCAGGTTTACCATTCCCTCGAAACATCAAAATTCTCATGTTCAAAGTAGGAAAATAACAGGGCTCTCCTCAAGGGAGTTTTTTAAAGACTTACATGAGATAATGCATATAAAGCAGTTAACACAGTGACTAGCATATAGTACATGCTCAAAAAACGGTTTCTAGAATTATTTTTATTGTTTATCTAGAAAGTATAGATCGTAAAAATTTACACATGCATTTTCTTGTTTGATCATTAAGACAAAACAACTCTATACAGGGGAGAAACAGGATATGGATTATTACTGCCACTTCACAAATTAAAAGAAGTGCTTAAAAAAAGTAAAGTGACTTTCCCAAAGCTACATGGTTACCCTGCAAGATCTACCAGGACTGGAACCCCAAACCAGGAGCTGGCAAACTTTTTCTTAAAGAGCCAGACAGTATTTTAGGTTTGCAGGCCATAGAGTCTCTGTTGCAACTAATCAACTCTGTTACTATAGCACAAAAGCAGTCATAGGTAATATGTAAATAGATGAGTGCACCTGAGTTCCAAGGATACCTTATTTACAAAAACAGGCAGTGGGTTAGATTTGGTTCAGGGCTGTAGTTTACAGACCCCTGCCCTGGATCTTTGAGTTACTAGTCCAATGCATTTTCCACTACTCTCTAGTTGCGACCTATTTTCAGAACAGTGTTTAAGCCTGTGTCACTTAACCACATTAACTGTCGGGGTGAGGGTGGACGGGAATCAGAAATAATTTATAGGGGTGCCTGGGTGGCTCAGTCGCTTAAGTGTCTGACTCTTGGTTTCAGCTCAGGTCAAGATCTCATGGGTCATGGGATGGAGCCCCCCCCCCTTGAGCTCAGCGCTCAGCAGGGAGTCTGCTCGAAGATGTTCTCCCTCTGCTCTTCCCCCCACTCAAATGCATGTTCTCCCTTTCTCTCTTAAATAAATAAATCTTTAAAAAAAGAAATAATTTATAAAAGATCATTGGAAACAGTAAGGTATTACATGAATTTTATAATTAATGTTTTTCCCTTTTCTCCAGCTTTTAAAACTCTCAGTGCTCCCCTTATTTCTTTCTCCTCTAATAAAGCAGTTTGGCCCAGAAGTAAACACTGTTTTATCTCCCCAAAGTGCTCAAGAAAAAATGTGTCTGCAGAATCTTATTCTAAAGCAGTAGTCATGCCATTAGATATTAGAATGAACAAACTTCTCCAAATCTCATCTTTGAAAATGGTAAGAAAGTTGAGCCTTCTCAGGATGTCTTGCGCAAGCATGTTTTTAGGGGAGCAGGGGAGCAAAGGGAGCAATGATAAGTAACTACTATATTCTCAGCCTCAAATAACAGAATGATTATCAGTTTTCTCATTATAGAAGCTCTACGGCATGATGATAAGGACACTGGGCTTGGAATTCTAATTAGGAATTCTTCCTCAGCCACTAAGTATCCCTGTGATTTAAAAACCCACGTAAAAAGAGTTGGAAAGATAACAACACATAGCTATTTTGAAATACCAACCATCATAAGCATTATTGTTGCATCTGAAATCATAAACTTAATCAAGTTCACATCCATATTTTTAATAGAGGTACAATATCATACAATACTGTGTATCATGAGTACAGTATCATTTATAAAGCATCCAAGGTAACTACTGCTGAGTATGAAGAAATTTTTCTGCCAAGGAGCTAAAAGTTCTTTAAAAATAGGGAACCGTGGGTGGCACAGCGGTTTAGCACCTGCCTTTGGCCCAGGGCGGGATCCTGGAGACCCGGGATTGAGTCCCACGTCGGGCTCCCGGTGCATGAAGCCTGCTTCTCCCTCTGCCTATGTCTCTGCCTCTCTCTCTCTCTCTGTGTGTGACTATCATAAATAAAAAAATTTTTTAAATTAAAAAAAAAATAATCCCTCATTTAAGCTAATAGTGTTCCTTTGAAATTAAAAGAAACCAGAATGTATTACGTGATGTGTGCTAGGCATTTTACATGCATCTATTCATTTCTCCTTCACAACAACCTAGAGGAGAAACTGAGACTCAGGGAAATGAAGTAACTTGCTGAAAGCACAAAGTTCCTAAGTGGCAACAGATCTTGGATCTACATCCAGGCTAGACTGATTGTAAAGCTTGTGTTCATTACATAGCACTGTCTCTTCAGCTTTTTGATTGGGGTCCATAAAGAGCTAGCTGCCTCATACGAGGTTAAAGAATAATTACTTTCAATGTAGTAGAAGGGAAATCCTCAGATGGTGGGACACTGTTTGGCTATATTAAATCGCCTCCAAATAACATACTAATTTAAAGATAGTTTCCAGACAATTCCTATTTAATCAAACCAGTCTTTTCCCCACTAGTTAGAGAAATTAGGATATTACTGACTTTAAGCCTGAGATATGCAAAGAAACAGTTCCGGCATTTGGATAAGGGAAAAAATAAAGCAAAGGGTAAGTTTCCCGAAACTCCAATGGCATGTGAATAAACATAACAAGAACATTTCCACTGGAAATGCCAGAAGTTATCACTTCCAGAAAGGAGACTGCTTTCTCAATAATTTTTTTCCATGAAATTAGAGAAATTATCACAAAACAAAAATGGTGACCCAGGAGCTTTTATAGAACTAAATCAGTAAATTAGAGGCTTTTTCATTTTGACATTAAATATAATATACAAAAGGAGAAAAATAAAAGTATATGAAATATTTTATAAATCTATGCCCCTTTTCCCATTTATTTATTTAAACCACTCTGGTCCTTGAGAACAAGAGTCTTTTTTTTTTCCTTGATAAAATAACATCCGCTCCACCCTCTGCTGCTTACCTGCTGCAGATCGTGCTGAGGGCTCCGTATGGATTACAGTCACATGGCAGACAGAGCCCAGAAGTGAGATTCAGGTAAAAGCCCTCCCTGCAGCTGTCACAGCGAAGCCCTTGATAATGCGGCTGACACTCACATTGCCCTGTGGTCTGGTTGCAGCGATTCACATCCAGGCTTCCCACCACAGAGCAGTTACATGCATATTCTAGGAAGGCAAGAAGGAAAGAGACATTATTAACCAAGATTTAATGTTTTCTTAATAAAATGAACCCTATTGTATTTTTCCTAATAAGTGTTGATGACAATTTTGTAAGGATGGATAAAATTAATTCTGGTTCAAATTCACTTTCTGTCCCGTTTATTTTATTTAAGATGGGAAACGTATAAAGTATGTAAAACTATATACATCATTCATAAATATGAAGCTAACATTCTCAATGCCCTTGCCAGTACTCTTTATATTCTCGCCCTACCCTACACTCCAATATGGGGTGGGGGAAGTCCTTTATACTATTCAGTTTTTCAGGACTGGAAACCTCTGAAGGCAGGGCCTGTGCTTACCTACACGGCAGGGAGAGCAGAGGTTGGAAATGGCAACGTGTTAAATAATAAATAGTCCCACTGTAGAGCAGCAAAAGCCTCAGGCTCCAATGGTTTACTGTGGTAACTCACACTAGTCAGACAAAATTGTGCTACAGCTGGAATCAGAAGCTAATATGCTCTTCCCAGGAAGGAATTCACGGAGACTTGAAACTTTAAGGTAAGGAAAGGATGAACAATAAATCCTAGACGAGAAAGTTTACACAGTCATCCTGATCGGTGGGCTAAAACCAAGCACGGTTTGAATCTATCCCCTAGGTTACAAGATCTAGAAAATAAACTTTCCTTTAGCTACATTTCAAAGAGTTCTTTGGATGAAAATATTTTAAAGTCCTTGGCTTTAGCCTTTAAATGTAGATATATTTAAAGGTCAACTCAAATTTGGTTTTTGCTATTGTGTACACTCATTTTATCAAGAAGGTATTTTCAACATGGTTGGACATAGTATCAACACAGGATTTTGTGAGCATGTCAAAAATGAGCAAAGTCAACTGCAGATAAAATAAAATCTTGTACACAGTTTAGGAATAGCCCTAATTCCAAAACAGCTACAAACCTAGGTTTAATAAGCTCCCCCTCCCCCCCCCCCAAAAAAAAAATCAATGGTACAAATGACACTTCTGAGTAGGTAAGGAACTATATGAAATGGCGTTACATTGATTACTATTTAGCTTGGAAAAAATTATCTTTAATGTCATTTTTGATGATTTTTTAAAAGTTACTGAATAACTGCAAATCCAGGGTCTTAAGAGAACGTTATAAAGGCTTCTGCTCCTCTAGTCTGGAAAAGGAAATGAAAATTCCTAATGTCATCACAAGCAGCTTATCCACACCAGTCAAAGTAAAGGATTCCACAGAGAATTCCCACGTGGCCGCACCCACACTAACGCCGTACCTCCCACTCTTCATCAGTTCCTAAACTTTGGGGTCGGCTTCTCTCCTTGCTCTCTCCATCTCTTCTAATATGTAAGACAGATGAATGAATATACATATGCTGGTGAGTGATTTGCTTTATGCCTAATCCAAGAGTGGGTGGTGAATTAGCTAAAAATCCCAGAGAAGAATTTAAGATTTCTTCAGCCCCAAACTTAGGAAAGGTTATCAGCTTCCCCTCCCAGTCAACTGTCTTGTTTTACTAGGCTACATAACCGTGACATTTCTTTCAGAGTTACTTGTTTTCACTTTATTTCTAGTGTCTGGTGTGTATCTGTGTGTGTATGTGTGGTTTTTGTAAATAAGGAAGCCACGTTTAGTGGCCTGCAAACCTGCCAATGACAACTTCATGGTAAGACCTTCACTCCACCAAAAATGACCAGAACGCTTAAAATAACATTTTCCTTCCAAATCTGGCAGAATTTCAACATACATCCAATTCCTCCTGCCGGACCAGTTTCATCACAAGTTAAACTAACCGACTATGCTAGTGTGGGCAGACCCAGCTCAAAAAAGTGAATAGGTTAAGAAAAAAGTCTAAAAAAAAAAAAAGAAAAAAGTCTAAGGCCGAGAATTTTATTCTATTACTTCCTTGCTAATGTACTTCCATCTGAAACCTGAATCAGTGTTCCCAATCAATGAGATGGGTACTTTTTTTTTTTAAAGAAAATAATCAGGGGATCCCTGGGTGGCTCAGTGGTTTAGCGCCTGCCTTCAGCCCAGGGCACAATCCCAGAGTCCCGGGATCGAGTTCCGCGTTGGGCTCCCTGCATGGAGCGGGCTTCTCCCTCTGCCTGTGTCTCTGCCAGTCTCTCTCTCTCATGAATAAATAAATAAAATCTTTTTAAAAAAAGAAAATAATCTAAAAATTTTGAGGAAAAACCTTTTTTTTTTTTTTCCAGTAAAGTTCTAATGGGGAAACTTCAGTACTAATCAAGTTCACTAGCTATTTATTACTGTTATGGAGCCAAGCTAATCTCTTCAATATCCTCTGAACATATTTTTAGTCTAATCTTTGGACCTTTGCTCATTGTGTCTTCCTTGAAATGCTCTCCACTCTCCACATATTCAAACCTATTCCCTATTTCAGGGATCAGCTGAAACTTACTCCTCCACAAACTCTCATTACCCCTGGTGTGAATCTAAAAGAACATCTCCTACCTATAACTCTTATATGCCAATAATTTGGAGAGGCAGTAAAGTGAAGCAGTTATGAGTACAGACTACAGAGGCAGACAACTATAGGTTTAAATCTAGCTCTCTCATTTACGAACTCTATGGACTTAGACAAGTTAACTAACCTTGTGCCTTCCTTTTCTTGCCTATAAACAGGGCATAATACAGTACCTATTACACTCAGCCCCAACACCTGAGCTAGAGGTAGGTCAGAGTGCTGCGATACGTAATACAATAGCTGGAAGAAGGAGATGCTAGATAAAATAACAGAAACACAAGTCAGATGTCAGATTCATAGGACACAGCTTTGTTGTACCCTGTGGACAAGAAAGCCTACGATTGGGTTTATTACTATGGCAGTTTTTGACAATATTTAGGAAATAAAATTAGTGTCCCAACATTCAAAAATCCAAGTTGTAGTTATCTAGGAAGAAAATGAGAGGTATCCTATGTATCCTGGGCTCCACATATTACCGATATAGGTACCTATGAATACAATGATGAGCACAAAAGGGTTGAGTATGTGGTTTTAGAGAGGACAAAAAAGAGCATTTATTTGATTATATGCCCCTTATATGAATCGTCCTAACAGCAGTGGAATACCTGGCAAAAAATTCAGCAAGAGAGACAGCCCCAGAAAGGGGGTTGATTTATGAAGACAAAATGCACTATCTATCACATTAACATTCTTCCTCAAATTAACCAAAGGAAAAGAAGTTAAAGCAAAGCATACCAAATGCCAGGGAACACGTGCATTTCTTCTGTTTGGAGCTCAGAATCTGAGGCCCTATCCCAGGGATTGACCTCAAATGAAATGATCCAAGTTAAATGAATAGTATGAGAAACAGTAATAAACGTAAAGCACCACGAATCTGCAATACGTTGTGTCAGGATAACTTGTTAGCTTGTAAATAGAGTAAAAGCTCAGAGTCTTCACGGTTCTTGACATTCATATAGAACCAGACAGGAGTTAATGCAGAAACAATGCAGTTTACTAGGAGGTGGGCAATATGAGAAAGAAGAAAGGAATTTCGATTGACAGAAGCAGTGGGAAGGACCCATGGCCAAGAACAAGAGACGAAGGGCGGACTTCTTAATGAGGTAGACTCTCAGACAACAGAGCAGCACAAAGGAGTCAGTGACATGACAGATGGTAAGTCACCAGGATGGATGTTGATGGGACTGGAACAGTACGAAGAGGACACAAAAACTAATCACGGACAAGTCTGGATGAAATGCCAGAAATCTCCTTTGGTTGCCTAAGAGTACATATGAAGTAAATTCTCCGTCATTGGAGCTGTGGGTTTTTTCTCAATGTCCTGTGACTCTTGGGAAAGCTCTATAGATAAATAATTAGAGAAAAGTATCATAAATGTTAGCAGAGAGATGGCAGTCTTTGGCAATATTTTTTCTTTTTTGTTTGGCTTCTGAAGAGCAATGAAATACTTTGAACAGCACGGAGTTGATGCCTAAAGAAGAAAAAGAAACTAAAATCTGGTGCCAAACTGTTTGAAAATAGAAATATAGAGGCCCGGAGGAGAGACAGTAACTCGGGATTTTTCTCTGAGAACTTGAACTTACGTGATGATTTTGTAGTAAAAGTACCCAAAGCAATCACTGCATTTAAATCAAATATTGAACTTTTTCAAACATTCCTCACCAAGGGTCAAGAGATGAACATTTTCAGCAATGAAAAACAAATATAGAGTAACTTTGCTTAGAAGTCCCATAAGCTCCCTGACTCTCTGTGCACAAACACCTGTACTGGTAAGAGACTGTCTCCTTGCACATGCTAAAGTTCAGCTTTGAACCACCTCAGGTCACTGCTCAGTAAAACATCCATCATATCCTCTAGAGAATTTTTATTGTGTTTTGGTATCTGCAACTACTTTGATGGTAGTTTTTAGAAAAATATTAACTGTGATCTCTGTCTCTCTGCCTCTTTTTGAAGTCCTTTCTGAGTACTGTAATTAACTATGATGTCTGGAAACTCAAGCAATTTGGTACAATAGTGTGTTAGCCTTTTGCAGATAAAAAAGAACTATAAAAGCAGTAAATGAAAGATGAAAATGAAATAAGAAAATGAAAAAATTATGTCCCCTGTCAATTCATGAGGCAAATGTCATAGAACAAAGACTGTTAATTGATAAGAGCACTGTTGCTGAACTAAACTGATTACAAAATAAGTATTGCATTTATGTATAGATACTGGAAAAATACTTGTAAATATAACTAACACAGAGCACTCACAGGAATCTGGTTCAGGAATATAGACTGAAATTCTGTTTATAGCCTCTTGCAAAATTGTGAAAATACCTTTGCAAAACTAAATTTCTGACTCCTTTTTGTTCCTTCAACAATGATTTCACTCTTGCTTTCAGTATCTTCAGATTTCAAAGGAATAAAAAAATTAAGAATATTTTTTTAAAACTGCTCTAGGCTATTCCAAAGCTTTTCATTCTTCCCTATATTCAGAAGACATACTATGTATGTACTATAATATTTGTTAACGCATCTTCTGTTCAATGTCAAAGAAGCAAAAGCTGGGAGACATGTATTTAAAATCTATCAAGGCTTAGTACTCAATCTTATAACCAAAATTTAAAACATTAATAGAATTGAATACAATATGAGTAAATTGTATTGGATATAAATTTTAAAATAAACAAAATATTAAAAGAAAAAAGCAATGAGGTTTTGCTAGACCATGTTCTTTTCTTTTTTTTTTTTTTTTTTTAACTATATCCTTAGATTTTGCAAGAAGAGAGCCTTGGTGTCCTACAAGCAATTACTCTAGCTGGACTGTGTGACACTAAAGTCACAGGGGACCCACCTAATAACTGAAGTTTTTTGCAAAGCTAGTGTTACAATTAAAATAGAAAGAATTGATGAATACTTCAGTTGGTTACTGCACAAAAAGTTGTGGGACATTTTAGGGTTTAAAACACTATTTAACTGGGGACACCTGGGTGGCTCAGTTGGTTAAGCAACCAACTCTTGATTTGGGCTCAAGTTGTGATCTCAGGGTCGTGCAATGGAGCTACAGTGTAGCCTGCTTGAGATTCACTCCCTCCCTCTCCTTCTTTCCCTTCCCCTTGCCCCCCTTCCCCAGTTCCTGAACATGGGAGTGTGCTTTCTCTCTTAAAAAAACAATAAAATAAATAAATGAAATGTTATTTAACTAAAAGAAGTAGAATCTTTTCTTTTTTCCTTTGGCTCCAACTTAAGTTGTAATTGCTTTTGGCTCCAACTTGGTTGTAATTGCTCTTATGTAGAATGAAGGAGAAGAAGAAAAAAATAAGATAAAAATATATAGGATTCCCATCCTTTTGCATACACAACTGTTTCTGTTCCATTGAGATCCATCATTAAAAACTGTACTCTATTTAAACAAACACCAGGGAAGTAACGTAAGTGTAACCATTTTGAATGTGTCTGGTCTGTCTTTTCCACAAATCTAAGATAATATCTACAAAAATAATATCTCTCGATTTTCAAATTGAAAAGAAATTTTAAAAATGACTGTCAGAATCAACCGTAGGAATATTTAATTCAAACTTCTGCCTATACATCAAAAGAATACAGCAACAACAACATATAATAATACTGTCTTGACTCCAGGCCTGATTTCCTAAGTATATGGTATACCTATTTCAAAATGTACTTTTTATTAGGCCCATATCCATCTTTGTAGGTTTAGAGTAAAGGAATCTTGGAAAGGGCTTCATTCTAGAGAAAAGGAACTGTCAACACAGAATTTTTATTTTTATAAAAGGTCTTACTCTAGCATAACACTGATACTCAAATTACATTTCAAATTTATGTTATGCCAGGGTAGGGTCACAAATCTTTGCAAAACCGGGAAACCCAGTATGAAAGCTGATGAGTTTCTTGCATTAAAGCAGACTTCACAGAGATGTGGAAAGTTTTAAAGCCACTACTTTTATTTTTTTTTTTAAGATTTTATTTATTTGACACAGAGAGAGAAAGCATAAGCAGGGGGAGCAGAAGGCAGAGGGAGAAGGAGAAGCAGACTCCCCGCTGAGCAGGATGCGGGGCTGGATCCCAGGACCCTGAGATCACGACCTGAGCTGAAGGCAGATGCTTAACTGACTGAGCCACCCAGGCGTCCGTAAAACCACTGCTTTTAAAGAAAAGTGTTAAGCTTTATCTTTTAAAACAAAAATGTATCCATTAAAACTCCCAGTCACAATTCACTGTCCCCAAACATTTCTTCTACTTTACAGTAGATGCATGAAAAAAAAAGTGGGTAACAAAGACATGGGTGTTGTAGAAATTTTTCTGCCTCACACTTAAGGGCCATGTTCTTGTTGCTTGTCCCTGGCTCGCTGCCAATTTTCCACAATTCAAAGACAATTCATCTAATTAATGAGACAAAATGACAAGTTCTGGGAAAAACTGTAACAACCAGCTTTCACTACTAATAATAACCGAGATGATATGACCGGTTATTGAGCATGCGCCACATGTATCTCCAACATCACACTGAAAACGTCACAGGTACACACCCCTCAGTCTTCACCACAGTCCTGTGAGGTAGGTGCCTTGAAGGACAAACGGACATCTCAGAGAATTGCAACAATCATACAACTAACCGGTACAGGAGAACAGATTGCAGCTCAAACTGAAGAACTCCAAAATCCATGGTCTTTTCACTGTAAGAAACTTCTGACTATAAAAGTAGAAGAAGAAAAAAAAAAAAAACACTAGACAGACCCACGACATCTTTTTTTTTTTTTTTTAAGATTTTATTTATTTATTCATGAGAGACACAGAGAGAGGCAGAGACACAGGCAGAGGGAAAAGCTAGCTCTGTGCAGGGAGCCCAAGGCGGGACTCGATCCCAGGACCCAGGATCACAACCTGAGCCAAAAGGAGATGCTCAACCACTGAGCCCCCCGGGCGCCCCAAGGCCCAGGACATCTTACAACCAGAGTTTGCTGATCATTTACCAGCTCTGTAACCTTCAATAAGTCTCACTGCTCTGAGGTTCAGGGTGTCAATCTATAAAATGTGGATAGTTCTTGTCACCTGTCTATATGAAATATAGATAAAGCTACCATAATATATACATGATCTTTATGCTAAAACTATAAGACAAAAAAATAAAAAATAAAAAAACTATAAGACACTGAAGAAAAAATATACAAAAAAGACCTGAATAAATAGACACAACATATCAACTAAATCTGCAGATTCAGTGAACCCCAGTCAGAATCCCATCAGGATCTTGTGGTAGGTATTCACAGGCTGACTCTAAGATAAATAAGAAAAAGTAAAGAAACTTGAATGAAGAAGAATAAAGTTGGAAGACTTTCAGTAACTCATCCCAAAACTTAACTTTAAAGCTACAATGATCAAGACAATGTGTTGTTGTTGAAAGAAAAGACACAAAGGTCAATGGAACTAAATAGCCCAGGAATAGATCCTCATAAATATTATCAACTAATTTTTGGCAAGGTATAAAAGGAATTCACGGGAAAAGGATTTTTTTTTCAATAAATGGTGTTGGAACAGTTGTGTGTCCCCATGCAAAAAACCTGAATTTTGGCCTAACCTCACACCTTGTTAAAAAACCTAATTCAAAATAGTTCATAGCCTCAAATGTAAAATGTAAAGCTACAAATACCTCTAGAAGAAAACATGGGAGAAAATATGACCGGCCTTGGACTGGGCAAAGGACTTTTAGATACAACACCTAAAGCAAAATCCATAAAAGGAAAATTTATAAAATGGACTTTATTACAATTTAAAACTTTTGCACTTTACAAAACTACTAAGAGAATGAAAACACAGCCATGAACTAGGAGAATATTTGCAAATCACATTTCTGCCAAAGGACTTGTGTCAAGAATATACAAAGAACTCTCCGAACTTAACAGTAAAAAACTACAATTTTAAAACAAGGGAAAGGTCTGAACAGATACTTCACCGAAGAATGTGTATGTATGACAAATAGACACTTGAAAAGATGCTCAACATCTTTTATTAGGAAAATGCAAACTGAAACCATAATGATGCACTACTACACCCTTAACAGAATTGTTAAATTTTAAATAACTGGTGCTGTTAACAGTGCTGAGCAACTAGAACTCTTACGAGTTACTAACAGGAATGCTTAGAAAACAATCTGGTGGTTTCTTATGAATTTAAATTTACACCTACCATATGACCCAGCATTTCTAATCCCAGACATTTACCTAAGAAAAATGAGAACTTCTGTTCGCAGGTAAGTATAACTGAATGTTTACAACAGTTTTATTCATAATCACTAACAACTAAAAATTACCTAAATGTCAACTGGTGAATTGTTAAATAAACTGTGGCCCTTTTTATATGGCATACTAACATTTTTTTTCACATCACAATCTGTTTCTGATTAATTAACTTGATCTGTCTATTCCTGTACCAGTATAGCAAGAAAAAAAAAAGTTTTAGTGACTGCATCTTTATAACATGTTTCACTAGTGGATTGCTGCTCGTTACATTTTCTTCTAGTTCTTGTTAGTTATGTTTCTATCTGAACTCTACTGCCACATTTCCTCCAAAAGAGATCTTGTTGTATTTTTCCCATTAATTCCACTTATTCTACAAATTAGTGTATCAAGAACTGGTCGCTTTACAATATTACATTTTTCTACCTGTGAACATGGGTGTGCCTCTCCATGTATTCAGTCTTCCTGTATATCCCTCAGCAAAATTTCATAATGTAAAAATACATCTACAGGAGTTTCATGTATACCTTGATGAGGTTATTCCTAAACCTTTTATCATTTGTGGTAGTAGAGGCAGTACTGGTTAGTGTGATTTTTTTCTCATTATCTCCTCTAATTAGTATTAGCTAGAAATACATAGTTTTTTGGAGATATATACACAGTTCTTTTGATGAACTCTCATTATTTCTAATTTTTTACCTTGATTCTTTGAGTAAGACTTCTATTTTACATTACACGGAGGTCTTCCACTGAAGGTCATATCTTACCTATCAATAGATATAATTCTCAGTTTTCTCAACTACAAATGTTTGTTGGTAAAATAGAGCAAAGTGTTTTTCATGCAACTGCTTATCTTAATCCCTAGGTCAGCCTTATTATTAATTATAATAAAAGTAATTACCGCTTGCTATTTCCTACAGTGCCTCTGCCTTTATCAGTCACACATTTTAGTTGAGTGAACACTTTGCTTCACGGCTGCCCTGCAAGGGGTGTTTATCAATAAGGAAACTGGAACTTAAAGGCTCGAAGTCGCTGCTCAGGACCACAGAGTTACTGTACGTGGTGAGACAGCATCAGACCCAGGTTTCTCTTACTCAAGTGCTCTTCCTCATTCCACCTCACCACAGAGCTTTCTTCCTTTAAGAAAAAAGGAAGGAGACAGGGGAAACACAAGAAAAAGAAACAGAAATTCCAGCTACTAAATACTAAATACCATTGGGTGGTTTTTGTTTATTTTGTTTTGTTTTCAGTCTGTTTTCTTTGTAAGCAGGTGACATCAAGTCAAATGACTACCAAACAGTAGGGTGGGGGGAAACAGCTGCTCGAGCTACAAAAATAATTCTCAACGGGAGACTTAGAACACCTTGCACTTTCTTCTGGTCACTTAGTCTTAATATACTGTTCAGAACCAAAAAACATACACTCATGATTTAATATTTGGGACCAGTTTATTTTATTTAAATGCAATCTCATTGCTAAAAAAAATACTATTAGTATCTCCAGTGTCTTTCTATATCCTGGATACAGACTATGCTGAACTACAGACTATGCTACCTGAACATAGGCAAAAAAAAAATTTTCTGTGCCACTGTTTTTCTATTTGTTTGCATTTTTCGAGGCTTTTTTAAAAAAACAATTTTGCCATTTAGTAAGAGTTATTGCTTACGTTTTGGAAGGATATTTTATTATTTCTGGCTATTATCAAATTGGGAATGTACTCCAAGAATTGACCAAATACCGCCCATATGGCTTGAAAGAACTCTATCAAACTGAATTTATATGAACTTTTTTACTTATAAAATGTTCAACAATATCCTTCAGTTTAAGGGTAGGTGGGAAGGAGGGAAGAGCAAATACAGAAAATGAATTTGTACAACTTAAAATCTGACTCCAGACTATAATAGAAAGAGAGCAGTCGGTGAGGTCAAGGGACCTGGGTTCAAATTCTGACCACTGTTTATGATTTTAAATCTATTGTCCTCTTTGTAAAGATTTTTTTATAAAATTGGGATAATGATACCTAACTTATCAGGATATCCTAAGAATTATAGGAGAAAAGGCAAAGAAAACACCTACGACAGGGCCTTCTCTTTCCCCACCCTACATTTTTTATTAGAAGCAATCTTTTTAGCAAAGTAGCAATCCTTAGATGTTACTACAGACTGCAAGAATTGAGAACCGTGACCATCAGAGATCTCTGAATACACTCAAATTACCCTAAATAATGTCATTAACGCCTTAATTTTGTAGTAGTAGAACAGAAAGGATGGGAAAAAGAGAAGAGCTTCAATTTCAAGTGCTGCCAATTGCTTCTGAGGTTGGGATTAGATTTGCCTTAGTGTGTCTATTTACAGAGCACAGCTGAGCAACTTAAAGGCTACCACTATTTGCTCATTGTAATACCTGGAAAATTAGTTTGGAGAAAAGGAGCACAGAGAGAGTAAGAGAAAAGGTCAACTGAATAATACTATCCTAAGGTATCCAGTGATTTAACCTAGGAATTGTTCCTAATTTCTAATAAAAGAAGTTTGGCCTTACATATTATAATTTAACATCCATCCCAGCCAATTTTTAAACATATTATTAAATGGATGGCTTATGGATTATCAGGAATAAATATGTATTTGATTATAAAATTATGCTATACCGCTTGGGAAAATACATGGGGCATATAGGGACACATACCACTCACCATGACTGAAACAAAGACTGACAGGAACAGGAGAAGAAAATACATATTAGAAAGGCACACTTGGGCCCTTTATCCTGGAACAATTCTCCAAGTCAGTGCCACCTGCTTCAGAATCACCTAGGGAGCACAGTGAAACAATGGTTGCTGGGTCCCCTCCTATACCTATTGAATAGAAATCTCTGTGGGGGTGGCGGGTAGGTCCTCAGGAATAGGCATTTTTTTACAAACTTCAAAAATGATTCTGATATGCCTAAAAAGTTTGCTATAAGCAAAGGGGAAATATGAAAAATTCTTGAGCAGAGTAATGACATGGCCAGAGGTGGGCTTCAGAAGTAGAAACAGTTACAAACACAAAAATAACAACAACAATGACAACAGTAATGATCTCCACTCCACTATTCAGTGCTTATTTACTCATGACATGCCAGGCACTGTTTTATGTACTTTACGTGCACAAACATTTAAAACTTCCAAAGGACCTATCTATAAGGTAGGTCAGGTGACACAGCGGATAAAATAAGGAAATGGAGGCAGAGAGAAAGTAAGGAATTTCCCCAAAGTCAGAAGGCCACAGATGTCCGACTGAGATTAGATTACCTTAAGCAGCAGTGTGAAGAAGGGACCTGAAGGGAGGACACTGGAGGTGGGAGATTTACTGATAATCAACTGCAGCTGTCCAACAGGAGACTCTAAATGTGGGCAGGGTCACTAGTCAAGATTGCTTCCACAAACATACACATACCTGTCTGTCTATTCTACAGTGATATTAAATCTGTTCGCTTTTTAAATAAACAGACACTGCAAGGCAGAAAATACACCTGTCTGCAGTTGTCTGCGGTGCTAAAAGTTTAATAAATTTGGAGTTAAGAGCCAAGTGAAATAGCTGAGCCTTGAGTTATTCCAAAGGACGTTCCAAAGAAGTACTTTTTCCTGTTGGAACTGGAAGTGGGCTATCTAACGTGTCCGCCCTATCTAATCCTCTTACTCCTCAAAACATGTTGACAAATTCTTCCCACTCTCCTGCCACCCTTGCTATTATCAAACACTTATACAGTATAAACATTGTTCTCCATTGCAAGCTGTGAGGTTCTCTGCTTTATCATCATGACTAAGCATTTGGGTAACACTTCAAATTCAAAAATCTTAAGGGCATCAGAGTGGAGAAACCCCTTTTCCAACTCCACAGCTCACTCCTGCTCTTGTACAAGCTGTTAGAGGAAACTAATCACACCTCCTTTACACACACACACTCACAGGATGCTCAAAAGAAAACTGAAATGGTCAGAAGTCAATGCTAAAATAGTTCGGGAGCCCCCCGCCCTTTTTCACTGAGAATTTGGGAGCACCAAGATGTTAAATTCACAAACAACACAAAGCACATTGCCATTGCCAAGGCACTAATGGAAGGTAACAATCTCAGAAGGTCTCAAGGACCAGCAGTTAATAATAAATCAAAAAAGAGATAATCTGACTCCCTCCACTCCTAAAGTCATAGTCTGGGAGACAGTCAAAATATCTAGGAGAAACAGAGGCTAAGTGAAATTTACCTCCACTCTAGTGGAATTTGCCTATTCTTCCTCCTTCACTTCTGATTTCAGGTATCCCGTTCACTACCTTCTGTACCTTTATAAGCTATCACTACACCACTGGCAGGGTGATAAAATGGTGCGATCACTGTGGGAAACAGTATAGGGTTTCCTATAGAAGTGGAACCACCCTGTGATCCAGCGATCCCACTTCTGGGTATACATCCAAAAGAACTGAAAGCAGAGCCTTGAAGAGACATTTGTGCATCTCTGTTCAGAGCATTGTTCATAGCAGCCAACACATGGAAGCAACAGAAAGGTCCACTGATGGATGAATGGATAAACAAAATGTAGGCTATATATACAATGAAACATTATTCAGCCTTAAAAAGCAAGGGTATCCTGTCCTGAGCTACAATATGGATGAACCTCCAAGTCATAAAGTAAAATCAACCAGTCACAAAAAAAGGCAAACACTGCATGATTCCATTTATATGAGGCATCTAAAGTAGTCAAACCCAGAAAAACAGAGAGCAGAATGGTGCTTACCAGGGATTAGGAAGCGACAAGGACTAAGGAAGAATTCTACTTAATTGATAAGAGTTTTAGGGACACCTGGGTGGCTCAGCGGTTGAGCGTCTGCCTTCAGCCCAGGGCGCGATCCTGGGATCCCGGGAGCGAGTCCCACGTCAGGCTCTCTGCATGGAGCCTGCTTCTCTCTCTGCCTGTGTTTCTGTCTCTCTCTGTGTCTCTCATGAAAAAATAAATAAAATCTTTAAAAAAAAAAATTGATAAGAGTTTTAAATTTGCAAAATGAAACAATTCTGGAGATGTGTTTCACAACAATGTAAATATACTCAACACTTACTGAACTTACACAGTGGTGAATTTTATGTGTTTTTTAATCATAATAGAAAATAGGTGGGGTAGAAGCTATCATCATACAGCAGGTTTGTTTGCATTTCTTACTTTACCAAAGGAGCTAGGAAATTTTAAGTGCTGAGACTTAGGAATCTGATTATCTGGTCTACCCCCTTTGTACAAATAACTGAAGCTAAGAGTAGTGAGCAGTAATTTCCCATATAAGCTTTGAAGCCAGACAGACCAGACAACAAACACAGGCTCATGAGCTGTGAGCATGTTCAACTGAAGAGATTACATGAAATAATGTAGCACAGGGCCTGACACACAGGTCTCCTTCCCTTTCAGCAATCTGGCATGGTTCATTCTAGAGTCAGGGCCCCATCTGGGTTGACAAGGATCGAGTGATCATTTAAAAAGGTACAGGTGGGGGATCCCTGGGTGGCTCAGCAGTTTAGTGCCTGCCTTTGGCTCAGGGCGCAATCCTGGGGTCCCAGGATGGAGTCCCACGTCGGACTCCCGGCATGGAGCCTGCTTCTCCCTCTGCCCGTGTCTCTGCCTCTTTCTCCCTCTCTCTATCATAAATAAATAAATAAATAAATAAATAAATAAATAAATAAATAAATAAATAAATAAATAAATAAATCTTTTAGAAATCCTATAAAAAGAGGTGAATTTTCATAAAATATTTTAATTAAAAATTTTTTGATTTAAAAACATAGATGTGGGATCCCTGGGTGGCGCAGTGGTTTGGCGCCTGTCTTTGGCTCAGGGCGTGATCCTGGAGACCCGGGATCGAATCCCACGTTGGGCTCGTGGTGCATGGAGCCTGCTTTTCCGTCTGCCTGTGTCTCTGCCCCTCTCTCTCTCTCTCTCTCTCTCTCTATCATAAATAAAAAAAAAAAAAAAAAAAAAAAAAAAACATAGATGTAATTTAGATCAGTTCCTAAGAAATGTTAAAATTAAGCTAACTACCTACTGAAGTAATTTTGCTTCATTTTTTAATGTTTCCCTTCCCAAAAATCTGTCTAATTTTAGGGAGAGAATGATTGCAGGTTAAATTTAGGCGGTCATCTAAAAGAGGCAACTCCTAGAACAACCAAACCTCTCATACAGTCCTGATGGAAATATAAACTTACATAAGGTCTTCACAGAACAATGCGGCAATGTCTAGAAAGATAACGATGTGCTACAACCTAGCAGTACCTAGGAACTCAGTGTGTGTCCATAAATCTGCATTACCTGAGAACTTATGAGAAATGCAGATTCTCAGGGCCACCTCAGACCAACTGAATCAGAATTTACCTTTTAACAATGTACTCGGGTGATTCCTACGCCCATTAATTGAGGAGCACCGCCCTAGACGAGCTTTCCCATATGTGAAGAGACATGCAAGGATGTTCACTGTAACATTATTTGAAGTGACTACCAAAAAAAGTGAACACAGTGTGGTACATTCATATAGTGGGCAACTATAGGCAACTTAGAGAGTTACCTGAACCAACAAAGATAAATCTCAAAAAAATGCTGAGTGAAAAAAGCTGATAAGGTGCCATTATGCAAAGTTTAAAACATTGAAACAACACTATATTTGTGTGTGTGTGTGTGTACACATGTGTGCATAAACGTTCTTAAATGCATAGGACCACATTCAGAATAGTGGTTACATCTCAGTAGGAAGGAAGAAAATGGGATAAAGGAGAAACACTTGAGGCTTTAATCCTATCTAGTATTTTATTTCAAAATGAAAAAACAACAACAAACCCAAAGCAAATGTAGGAGAAAGTTCAGATATTATAAAGCGGGGAGGTAGGTATACAGAGGGTGTTGACTATAGTACTTTCTCTACCTTTATGGAAGCTTGACTTATTTCACAATTTTTTATGAGACATAATTTTTCCCCATTAATTAACATTTCTCATTAGTAAATATTATCCTATGCAACCTTGTACTATGGTTATTTATCTACTTGTCCTATCTAGGTTCTAGAAGAACAGGTTTTATATCTGACTTATACCTGAATGCATCCTCACCCTTTCCCAACATACACACACGGCTCTCGGGCTTCAGATGCCAGGTTATGAGATGGAGAGGTCAGATGTAAGTGGAGTGATGGTTACCTAAGGGCAATAAAATGGACACACAGAATCTTTGCCTGGGGCAGCCAAAATTACGTCCTCAAAGTGAGACTGAATGAAAGAAAGAAAACAAAAAACACAGCACTGCAAGCAGGACTGTATCAGGTACATTGAAAAGGTAAAAAAGAAAAAAAATGCACATCCATGGGCATGAATTTATTCATTCACTCCACAAATATATATATCGGCTTACTATGTGCCAAACATTATATGAGGTGCTGGGCATAGAGCAGGAAATAGATAGACCAAAATTCATGACCCTCGTGGACCTTATATCTTAGCAAGGGGGAGACACATAAACAAGTTAAATATCTAGTATGTTAAAAGCTAGTTAAATGGTAAGGAGAAAAATTCAATGTAGGGAAGGGAAACATGGCAGGGGTAGGGAAAAGGAGGAGGAACTGCAGGTATGTGTGTTGGGAAAAACAGTTTTAGGTAGAATGGACAAAGGAAGCATATGGTAAGTATATGCATTAGTTTTTCTTTTACATGCTCTTGACACATGCTTCTGGGCAAGGCCAGGAGATTTAAAAGGTTCAAAGCAACGTTCTGTTGAGCACTGAATGAATATATGAATGTGAGGCGCCTGGGTGGCTCAGTCAGTTTAAATGTCCGACACTTGATTTCATCTCAGGTCATGATCTCAGGGTCATGGGATCGAGCCCTGTGTCAGACTCTGCACTGGGTGGGAAGCCTGCTTAAGATTCTCTCTCTCCCTCTGCCCCTCCTCGCCCCCCTGCTGCTCTTGCCCCCCACCACCACTCTCTGTTAAAAATAAGTGAATGAATGACTAAATGAATGAAGAGACTAAAAGATGAGAAGAAAAATACCAAGAACATGAAAACAGAGAACCCTAATGCTTCTCTGAGGTTGCTAGAGAGAAGATTCTTGGCAGATCACATAATGACTAATTCATTCGTTCAACAAATTAGTATGGTACCAGAAATGGGGAATATAATTTCTAGATGCCAGAGACCCAACAATGTAGGAGAAAGCGATGGCCCCTGACCTTACACAGCTTATAGTGTTACAGCAGAGAGAAAAACAAAGGAGTAATACGGTGTGATAAGCAGGAAAATGGAAATACGCACACAACATGGGGAAAACATGGTATGTGTGTTTGCACAGGGAAAGACACCTAATTAAGACTTTCCGAAGGAAGAAATCTAAACAGGGACGCAATGAGGAGGTTTAGCCCAGCTAAGAGTAGAGGGGAGGAATATGCCAAATTCAAGGGGGAAGCACATGTAATGACCTAAGAAGTTAAGGCAGACTGTAGTGCCACGGAGAGCTAAGAAGAAGTCATTGTGGCGTGGGCACAGAACACGAGGCTGTGGTAGTGACAGGCCAGCGGCATTCGAGTAGTCATGGAAGAATTTTCTACAAGATAGAATGACATGGTAAGATCTACTTTTTTTTTTTTTAAGATTTATTTATTTATTTGAGAGAGAGAGCATGTGGGGAAGGAGCAGGGGAGGGGCAAGAGGAAGACAGAGGATCCCAGGTGGACTCCCTGCTGAGTGCAGAGCCCGACACAGGGCTCGATCTCATAACCCTGAGATCACGACCTGGGTTGAAATCAAGAGTCCCCAACACTCAACCGACTGAGCCAGCAGGTGCCCCCAGATGTACGTTCTAGAAACATAACTTGGTCTACAGTGTAAAGCATGGACTGGGAAAGAACGAAGGCAAAGAGGCCTTTTAGTAGCCTGCTAAAATAGTCCAGTTGAGAGATAAACACAGCCAGAGAAATAGATGCCAAGAGCATGTGCACGTTATTATGACCACAGGAAATTTATCACTACCTGGGCTCAATGGTACGCGGATGTCCTAAAAACCTAGTTTCCTATTGTAGCAAAGTCAAATCATGTTTGCTGATGAATTATCAAAGGTCTCTTTCCCAAAAGGTAGGAGAAATCACAGGAAATCAAAGATCCTATAAAACAGGCCCATAAAAACGTTCTCAGAGGCGGACCTTATAACCGCCGAACATCATGCTCTTCCCTAAGACAGCGCCTTCGCCGCGCCTTATGTCAGTACCTGATAACCGTGTCCACTCTTTCCCTTCCCCAGCTTCTCTGCCCATTTTAACAGCGTCTGAGACCTTGAGATTCATGCCTGGCTGTGTAAGAGACAGTACAGCTTTTCAGCTGAATAAACAAAGACAGACAATGAGGGCAATGTGGCAACTGAGTCTGCCCACTCAGATACTTTCCAAAGTAGGAGCTCATGCCGGGCTCCCTCACTGGAAAGCCCAGGGGAAAACATTCCAGATCTATAACTGGCCGATATCGAGGGCAGCTTTCATCAGCACTATCGCTTCTGCTCATTGTGGACTGGGCAGTATATGCAACTTTGGGGGAAATTATGAGACCCAAGGGCTTAAAAATTAAAGAAGGGGAACAAAAGAAGGTAGGTACACTGCCGTATTTTGTTGATTTGACAACAACTGGCACCAGATTTGACACATTAAAACAAATCTTCTCACCCACAGGGACCAGGAAAGCAATGAGCTTTCACCAATGCCCATTTTAATGTACATTAAAAGAATTGGGGCTATAGTCAAAGATGGCACCGCTCAAAATGAAAATCACTTGTATGCTAGGGTATATCCTAAAAGACTGATACTCTGTACCAACTATATGTCACCTATAGAATGTCTGAGTTAGGTGGGGCAATGTTTTAGGCAGCTTCTCTATCCCTTTTCTTCTCATTCAAAATGAGCAGTACATTCCTTACCAGGTCTGCTCAGACACCCAGGGTGCTAGTGAATGGTAGGACAGACTCTTCAGTGACCAAGCAACCAATATTCTGGAATTTGAAAGGAACTTTTTATAATGAAAAGTTCTACTATCAATAGACCATTTGCCTGAGTTGTTTTCATAGTTGCAACTGACCCTCTGCTGGAGACCAAAATTTCCCCTCTGTTACCCTGAAGTCATGCCATCAGCTAAAAACTAGGGTAGGACAGAGGAGGGGGAAAGGGCTTTAAAGTTCTAAGACAACAAAAGATAGAAGAAATTGGGTAATCAAAGAGAAGAATGTCCTTGCTATAAAAATAATGTGGGTCATAGGCATTTATAAAGAAATATAAATAGCAAGTTTCTTGAACTCAATAAATATTTATGGAATGAACATGATTCAAATGACAGATTTCAGCACAAGGTGTTTGCAGTTTATATGACCGTTGACAAATCATTTCTTTGAGTCAGTTTACTGACATGTAAAAACCAGATAATAATCTGTACCCAATTCTACCCAAACAATTCAAGGAGTCCTTATATTGTTAGTTTTCTTCTTCATTTGGGTTATATGAAGTATTTAGTAGTATCAAGAAATAACAAAAAAAGGCTACCAATTTTCATTACTTCTCCCCAAAAAATGATCAATCAAGTCTCTAGATTTAGTTTCAAAAGAAAAAAGGATTTTCCCTCAATCATAAATCAGTCACTTTGCTGACTATATCTGATATTAGGAAACTGTTGTTTGTTGTTGTTTAGGTATGGTGACAGCACTGTGTATTTTGTGATACATACGTATATCAAACCACGCTGTACACTTCAAAGACACACAATGTTATATTCAATTATCTCTCGATGAAGTTAGGAAAAAAGAATACCTCTCTCACCCTTGGTTTCCTCATCCATACGGTAAAGCTACGAGGTCAGATGGCAAGTGAAAAGGTATGTAAGGGAACCTAGTACATAAGCATTCACATACAAGTCTGTCCCTCCACCAGACTGTAGATGCCCTAGTCATTCCACCCTCAGCTCCTAGAACAGTGCCTGGCCTACAGGAGGCACTCAGGTTTGTTCAACCTCACACCAGATCCCTTAAGAGGCCCAGCACCAATTGCTGGCTTTAATTTTAGTCTCTAATTTTAGTCATCTAAGTCAGTGTGTTATACCAACATGCAAAATGTTTTCTTAATAAGAGAGGATAGAGAAACTAATTCATGTCACCCTTATATTATTACATTACCTTAGCATGTAAACCCTTTAATTCAAAATTAATGCTGGGAAAGATTTAGAGAGATAGTCAGTGGCCTCTAATTATCTTTGCTGGGGATCACTTAGTCTTTTAGGAATACATTGCAGTTTCCTCGCTGATCCAAAACACAGACCTTACCGTGTCACCTTGGGGCTTACATTTCTTTGTTACTTTTAGCATAAATGTCTGAGCATAACATACAAAGCACTTGTTTTATTCAATGGCTGCCAACCATCCAGCCTCAAATCTCACCAGTCCCTCTTCCTCCCTCACATATCCTATCCTTCCCTAATCAAGCCACTCAGGACTATAGTTCCCTAAACAGGCCACACATGTGCTTTCTTACCTTTTTCACACACTGCTCCCTTTTCCCAGAAAGCCCTCCTCCTCCTCCTCCTCCTCCACCTTGTAATTCCTATTTCAGCTCAGACAAAACTTCCTCCAGAAAGGCTGCTCTGACAACATCCTCTGCCCCTACTCCCATCAAAAATCCGAGCGAGGAGTCCCTCTTTGCTCCTGTAGTATGTGCACACCACCACTGTGATGGAGCTCGTCACACTGCAGTCTGATCTTCTGTATTCTCCACTAGGTTCTCAAGGGCAAAAACCACATGGTATCTGTCTATCTAGCCCAGCACTAGGTGCACAGCAGGTGATTAACAACCATCTGATAAATGAATAAAAGAATCTTATTTTGTTAACATGGGAAGCCCAACGCAAACTTATTGTCAAAAGCATACCCTATTCCCTATTACCTAAAATGAATGCAAATGAATGCACCGTCCTAGTAAAATACAGTTGAAGGCCAGTTTGGGCACTGAGACCAAATACATATATTACATGGAGGTGCTTGGCTGACTCTGTAGGAAGGACATGCAACTCTTGATCTCAGGGTCATAAGTTCAAGTCCCACACTGGGTGTAGCGATTACTTAAATAAACTTTAAAAAATCAGGTGAAAAGAGAACCTGAAATCTTTTCTGGTTAAAAAAAAGGGGGGGTGGGGAGAAGGACGAGGAAAAAGGAGAAAAGGGAAAACAAGAAGGTATCATTGCAGATTGGTTAGACAGGTTAACCAATAAGGAAATATAAAGTAATTGCTTCTTGATACTTGTGGCTTTAGTCCCTGAAGACTACTTCATCACTGATTTTTTTTTGTTTGTTTGTTTGTTTTTTTGTTTTTTTTTTCATCACTGATTTTAAGTGTATTTCCAAACGAGCGATCTATCATATAAAATTATCAACTGAAATAAATTTAGCAAGAGAAATTCTTCCAATAAACTGTTAATAGACTTGTTAACGAGAAAGATCACATACTAATCAAAATAACACTCTAGAACAATCAATTTAAGTAATCAATCATACTTTTCTTGTCCAGAATGTCTGGGGTCCATTTGGGATTTCTCAACGGAAGTTTCACGCACAAGTTACACAATGATTAACTCACATAAAAGTAATTAACTAGGTGGCAAAATTTTGTAGCAACTCAATATCACTATTTGATATTGTTTCTATATCTGACAAACTCTTACACTGGCTGAAATGGCTCTTAGCTTTTGGATGTTTGCTGTTTGCCCTTCAATGCTACCCCTAGCTGATGTATAAAAGTACTTACCTGACTCATAAGAGATATCTAAAGCATTCTCTTCTGGAAACCAGTCCACTGAACTGATCGACTAGGCTAACAAAAAAAAGTAAAAGTGAAGTTTACACAGTCACAGTACGTGACGAAATGCTTTGGTCTTTCCAGGTACACAGCACAGTTTCTACTAAAAGTCCTCAGAATCAAAAGGAAAACCAGTGAGGGTGGTAAACAGATCTATGGTATGCACAGAAAGACAGTAACTACAAATCAGAAGACAGTGAAGGCAGCAGGGGGAAAAATGCATTAAAACTAAAAAGAGTGGTTGGAAGAATATAACAGAGCACATGAAACTCAATCTACTTTCAGATTGTTATTTTGCTCCAATAGAAAGAGCTTGAAAAAAAAAGAGAGAGAGAGAGAGAGACAGATTTGGGTTTAAATCCCAACTAACCAGTACTTCCCAGCTAGTGACTATTGGGCAAACAACTTAACCTCATTTCAGACATAGGTTCTCTGTAAAACAGGGTAATCCTACTAATTCAGAATTGAAAGGATTAGAGGTAGTGAAAAATCAAAGAGATTGAAAGTAGTAAAAGTAAATAGGAATTCAAAGTAAAATAATAAGAAGAGCTAACATGTAGAAGGCCTACTTATGCAGGCATTCTAAGTATTTCACATATGTTATCACTTAATCCTTATGAGAACCTGATGAAGTAGGTGCTATTCTTAGGCCCATTTTACAGATGGGGGAATTGAAGCATAGTCCAAGGTCACACAGTAAGTGACAGAATGATTCAAAGCTAGGCGGTCTGGCTCCAGATGATAGTTACCATTAATAATAATAATTATTATTATTATCATTATTATTATTATTCTTAGCTTGAACACAAGTTCTCTTTCAGCTTGACTCAGTTGTCCGTTTGTTCCTTCCAAAAAGCTAACCTCTAAAAGCCACAGAACACTGGTCTGCAGTACCTTTCTGCTTTTCCACCTGCCCTTGTACAAATAATTCCACAATTACAGGACTTCATTTCCTCATTTTTTCAAAGTGAAATACTAACTACCCTAGGTTATTATACTTTATAATACAAGATACAAGACTGTTTGCCCAATAACCCTTTTTTTCCCTAGAATAGATGCAATCTCAGGATATAACTGGTTATACAAAAGGGGACCAAAAAAAAAGGTTTCATGTCAAGCAGGTATGATACTTTAGGCCTTTTTTGTGGCTAGTGACTACTGTGGTAGGTCTGGGAAAGAATTCCAAATTGCCTTCTTCAGGTTATGCTTGTAAATGGGAGGTAGAGGTAACCAGAGACGAACAAGGCCATTTCTGGCCTCACAATGTAAGTGGTCCAGTTGGAAACTATGCCAGAGTGCTTTGACTCTGCCATCGACATTCAAAGGCCTTTCTGACAGTGTCATTCCCAGAAATAAATAATTTACTATTTAGGATTGTTAAGTTATTGCATAAATATTTACTGAGGACCTACCACATACTAGGACTTAGCCTAGATTCTAGGGACACAGTGGTTAAAAAAGAGAGAGAGAGAGAGAGAGAGAGTCAAAGACGAAAATCTCTGCCCTTGTGGAACCTACTACATTCTGGTGGTAGTGGGCAGGAGGATTACACTTGAGTTCAGATATTTATTATTTACTGTGTGCTGAACACTATGCTAAGTAGATGCTAGAGAGTACAGACATCAACAAGACAGCCTAAAAGCTACCTGAGGACAAGCAATAGAGTCGTTTACATAAACAAGTAATACTTAAAACAAGAATGCTTAAAGAGCAAGCAATCAAAAGCTATGATATATATAGTAACACTAAATGTATAAGGTACAACAGCATAGCAGGCTGCCTGGATGATGTTTTTCAAGTACAAATAAATTTCTCAGGTGACATCTGTCACTGTTCTTGGCAGCCTAGTATCACTGTATAATTTCCCCACTATTTTAGAATCTGTTCCCATCTGGGGAAAGAAGCCTGGCTATCCTACCACAAAGGTTCATAATGCCAGATTATTGTTTTCCCTGCCCCCCACCCCCACCTACATAAGGGCTGGAGCAAGTGTTTGAAGCTCCAACAATCATACCCACCCTCCACTTGGAATTAGCAACTAAAGATTCAAAGGAATGAGCATGAGGCCCTTTCTCTAGTAGCAGATGAGATGGTTACAGACCTCATGTCAGTGTCAACGCTGTAAACTCCAGCATCTAACTCAGTGACGGGGTCAGTGGCATCTTCAGTGGACCTCTCTGGGGCACGATTGAGCATTATCTTTAGTTCCATATCCTGAATTTGGTTCCCCTGGAGGTTCTGTGAAACCTTCCATATCCTTTTAATAAATTCCACTTCTGTTTAAATCAGCAAGCATTGGCTTGTGTTCCTTACAATTAAGGCCTTTATTAAAACTGAAGGAGATTCCAGGCAGAGGGAACAGTATAAGTAAAATAACAAGAGGCCAGGTAGTTAGCTTACTGATTCAGAAAGGAGGCTCTGAGGCTAGACAGATCAGAATCTGAATCAAGGTTCTATATTTTACTAGCTATGAGGCTTTGCTCAGTGTGTTTAAACTCTCAAAGCCTTGATTCCTACTTAGTAAAGTGGGGATAATAGTGCATATTTCTTATTAGGTTCTTTTGAGAAACAAGGCCATGATAACTCATTTAAAGCTCCTAATATATGACACAGAACAAGACCTCCACAGATGATTGCTTTATTAATAATGATGATGATAAGCATGGTATTTGGGAGGAAATATAAGCAACTTGATTCTGTTGGCATTTAAAGTATAAGGAGAAGGGTGGTAGGAAATGAGGACAAAGATTATGGAGAAGTTACAAGTCATATTAAGAAACTTGAGCTATGGGCTGGGATCACTTATGGTGATTAAATAGGAGAATTATATTGAAGTATAAATGTATTAAACTAACTAGAAGAATGATATAACCGGGTTTTGCACTGGATATATTTCTTCCACAGCTAGCTCTGTAGTTCAGCCTGACCTCTGTACTTGCACACCGCAGGATGTAGTAAGATACACTGCCATTACTGAGTCTTGCCATACAAACTGAAGCAATTTCTTTCTAATAAATACAAACTGTCGGGGCACCTGGGTGGCTTAGTGCTGGAGCGTCTGCCTCCGACTCAGGTGGTGATCCCGGGGTCCCTAGATCGAGTCCCGCATTGGACTCCCTGCGTGAAGCCTCCTTCTCCCTCTCCCTGTGTCTCTGCCTCTCTCTGTCTCTCATGAATAAATAAAATCTTTTAAAAAAAAATACAAACTTCCCAAAAGTCTGCATATATATCTCATTTGTCAATATGTCTTGCAACTGGATCAGAAGGGGCTGGGTCTATACTTGAAATAACAGCTTCTCCTTTGTCTGATGTGTCTCTCAGATCCTCCTTTGCGTAAGGAGGGAAGTCTATAACGTGGGGAAGGGGAATGCACCCTCGGGTGATTGGTGAACTATGAACCACATTCGCAATTCTGAGATTCTTCTGACTCTTACATAATCAAATATTACCTCGTACTTTTTACAACATATTGTTTTGCACCAGCATCTTGACCTAGAGTCCATATTAAGTTAAAGATGAAAGACTTTATTGTCAAGTCAAGAACCATCAATACTACCATTTTGCAGTGTGTGGTATTTCTTGCCAAATGCTAATAAGCACTGCATTGCCTCTCTGTCAGCACTAAGCCTTCTGGTGCTGATCTGACAGTCTTACAGTTAGTTCTGCTTTACATTTATCATGGGTGTCTACCTGTTTAGTCTCATCCAATTTCCATGGTTATTTCCTCTCCCCACCCTTACCCCACCATCCATATCTACCTCTGAGAAACACTCTTTGATCTAATTTTGATTTTCCCAGTAGCTACTGAAATCAAACCAGAGTCACTGTGCAATTCAGAATGAGTGCTGAAAAGGACAATATAAGGGCTTCCTGGGGGATGCTAGGGAAGGTGACAAAAACAGAACCTAAAAAGTGTTCTGTATCCACTGAATGCTTTATTTCATTTCTGCTACTGCTACCTGCTTTGACAGTGCAGCATAGTTTAGTTAAAAGAAAAAAAAGAACACAGACTTTTAAGTCAGACAGAGCTGGGTTTGAATTCTAGGTCAACACTCAAGCTCCCTATTAGGCTGGCACTGTTATACTCATGTTACAGATGACGATATAGAAGCCCAGGGAGATTATGTGACTTGGGCTGTGTGTGTGCATGTTATGTTTGGCATGCTTTCAAAAATGTCAATGTGCAACCAATGTAAAATTGAGTGGTCGTGTCTTTCTATAGGCCCCAGTCTTATTTTCACTTTACTGGGTCATTTGTGGCTGAGCTCAATACCTACAAAAGACCCAGAGATTACATACCTGCTAGAACCGGACAATGGCTGCTTCAGGGAATCCCCAGAGTCACCATCTTTGCATTTGCTTTTTGAAAATAGCTTCCATTCAGCTCAGTTCCGAGCAGTACCATTACTGTGTATCTGGCAATACGGCACAGGGTAATTCTGGCTTGGCCTCGGCCACTCTTGACAGGACAGGAGGTAGCCTTTTGCATCAAGCATATTGGTCCTACCTGTACCTTAGAATCACCTGTTAGAAAAGGTTGATCTGGGACAACGTGCAAGTCTTCTGATTACCAATGTGTTGCCAGTCCCCAGATCACGGCAGGGAAGCTGACCTGTATTAATCTAGAATTGACAGAGTTCGCTCTGCTGTTTTTTAAACATGGTGAATGTAATAAAGCAGTATTAATAATAACGATAGCCAACTCTGAAGGTTTACTACGTGCTGATTATTAAGCACAACTAAATCAAGTTTTTTTATGTGCATTAATTTAATCCTCTCTCAATAACACTATAGTTCATTACCTCTTTGATTTAAAAGTTATAGCCTTTTCTTCACAAAACTCAGAGAACAGAGATTATTATGTGAGGTAGATATCAGTTTCCTGGAGGCCAGAGTCAATTTTTTGGCATGTTCTTTAGCACAGAATCCAGGCCTTTTTTGGCAATATCTGAGCCAGGCAGATGGGCACTTTGACTTTCCTCAACATAGAATTGAAAATATCAAATGCCTGGCTTGGTTCCAGACTGCTTTGGGCTTTTGAGGACCACTTGAACCCAAGAAAAATCATGCTTGTGCTAGAACAGACACATGAGAAACGGTCGCTAGTTTGGTTCTGACAAGGAGTACCAAGCCTCAAGTAAAGCATTATATGGAATCTGAGATCTCCATTCAAAATGGATTCACATTCTTTTTGGTGATATAACAAATAATTTAAATGTGGTGAATTATTTCCCATTTTGATCTGTCATATACTTGACTTCAGAAGAGTGCTAAATCCAACTCACGTGTCTGTTTTTTATAAAAAAAAAAAAAAGTGATTTTGTTTGTGAGAAACAGAGCAATGTATGTAGTAATTAAATATTAAACTCAATCAATGATTTAAAAAAACTTTATCATTTAGTTATTTTTTTCTGTAATTATCAGGAAGCATCTAATACAGTTACTTAGCATCCAGATTTTGATCATTCAAATTACAGTAATATCACTAATACTACTACTTTCAACTTCAATTTGAAAGATTTCCTATTTTAAAACGTTAAAAATACTTGAAATATATTGTTTAAGGGGTGCCTGTGTGGCTCAGTCAGCTAAGTGTCTGCCCTCAGCTCAGGTCATGATCTCTGGGCCCTGGGATCCAGCCTCACAGCTGGCTCCCTGCTCAGCGGGATGCCTGCTTCTCCCCCTCCCCACTGCTCATGCTCTCTTTCACACCTCTCTCTCAAATAAACAAATAAATAAAATCGTCATATAAATATATATATATATGTATGTATACACACACACACACACACACACACACACACAATGTTTAAGAGCAGTATCAGAGCAATAATACATCCATATAGAATTATCTCAATGACAGAAAGGAATAAAGTAAATATAGATGTAAAAAAATTCTCTAGTTTCCACTAAAATGTTAACTTTATAGTTATCTGAGTTCATTTTTTGTCTTTACACTTCTTTGCATGTTCTAAAATGAACACATTATTTTTATAATCGTAAAAAAAAGGTTAAGGGAATCCCTTCTATACAGCTCAGCCAAAAGTAATATTAAACATGTACAAAAGAGCAACTTACTTATAAGTTTAATATGAGATAAAGATTATTTTATTTTCTCAAGGTAGTATATGAAGAAAAATAATACTGAAGCATCCCAAACTTTAAAAAAATACCATTACTGTCTATAAATTATACAAATATATAATTACAAAACAGTATAAAATTATACTTTGCATAAAGAAGCCACATTATAAATGCATCTGCTTCTTTGTTGCGTTTAGTCAAAAGCTATCAGGAAAGAATACCAGAAAACAGTTCTAATTCTATAAAGCCACTGCATTTGAGAAAAGCCCACAGAAATCTGCACGTGAGACTTCTCAGAAAATCTTGGAAGACTGAGCGTAAGGAACAGGCTTCATCTTCTAGTCAAAGAAACTAAGTCCCAGAGCCATTTAAAAAATATATGTTCAGGGGCCTACAGAGTGAATAGAAAGGCAGACTGGAATTTAGTTCCGACTGCTCTTCTACTGATTAGCTAAACCATTCAGCTCTGCTTCTGTGGACAAGTTGAAGCAACAAACTAACTTAGAAACTAAAACCAGTTGAACAGGATAGGTTTGCATGCAATACACCAACAATCCAACATAATAACACCCAACAGCTAGATTGCTTTGTGTTTTTGGTACACTTTATAACTACTCATTAACCCACACATCAATGGATGGTGGGGCTATATTGCTAATGCATTTCATACACAATGAATAAGTAAAAACATACTGACGGATTACAATGACTATAAAATCAAATGAGAAACCTACAGCAGAAAAAATCCAATGCCTTCCTCTAATCAAACTTCAATCCACAAATAAAACAGGATGAGTTTGTTGAAATACTTTTTTCCTTATTTTTTTCATTAACACTTCCCAAACTGAACATAACATCCTAAAAATGATAGATGAGACTGAAGAGGACCCAAAAGCAACAGTTTATTCAATTTCCTTCAGAGATGACAACATGTAAACTTTCCCCAGAACATTTTTTTTTAAATATTTTTTTATTTATCTATTCATGAGAGACACACAGAGAGCGAGCAAGAGAGGCAGAGACACAGGCAGAGGGAGAAGCAGGCTCCACGCGGGGAGCCCGACATGCGGGACTCGATCCTGGACCCCAGGATCACGCCCTGAGTGGAAGGCAGACGCTCACGGGTCTGCTGAACAGTCACTGAACCCCTCAGGCATCCCTCCCTGAAATATTTTTTAAGGATTACACCTTTAAAAATCATTTCCAAAATTAAAAGGAATTAGAAAATATTATGTTCTCCCTATAATTAACAATGCTACTCATAATCTCTTCTTTTTGCTCACATACATCAAGTAAAAGCACTAGATTTTTTTAAACAAATAATAAAAATATAGTAAGATGCCTGGTAATATGCCAGTTTCTAGGATGCATCTAAGACTGAAATCAAAGTTACAAAAATGAGTTATCTACAGAGTCTACAATTTACTAAGTAGGATCATTTAATATTTAATATAGTCAGGTTGAAAATATTCCTACTCCTTATCATTTTCCCTATGACCACACAGAAATACATTGCTTTTTCCAGCCGAATGAATTTCCCCTTCTTTCAGAGCTGAACTGTCTCCCTGGCAAGCATATCATATAGAACAGCTGTTATATTACCAGTATAAAAGCAATTTCATCTCATCTAATTGCAAAACATATGGGCAGAATGAAACCGAACTTTTGGGGGCTCTGTATCTTTAAAGGAAGAAATAATCAAAGTTCTTCTATTGGTAAAAGCTGTGAACAATGCTATGAATTCTGACTTTGCGCACTTTAAGCAAGATATATTTCACTAAACTTCTTTAATTAATTTTAAGTGCATGTTTTACATCCCCAAACAGAATGACGTGGATAAAGAACCAGCTCCATTTTCAGCCTCTGCTAAGATCTCAGCTAAACCTGCCCTAGAGATATTAGATATGTCGATCCTACTCTATGTTTAAGACTTATCAGGCCTCAAGAATAGTTTCCTTTCTTGAGTATTGTCTTCAGTAATCTATTTTCTTCAGAACCACAACTCAATGAGACTAAGCAAATATCTCGGATGCAGATCACAATTGCTGAGTCAATGTCAAGAATTAAAAATTAAACTATCTCTGCTGGTATCACATGACTTGATCTCACATAAATAAAAGTTTACCAAGCTTATCACAACTTTTTATCCATTTTTTCCATTTCATTCATTTATTTTATTACTGTGAAGTGAAAATTGGAAAATTCACAAAAACACAGAGGGGTAACTTAAATGACCCATAATCCCATTAGTTAGCTTTAGCCACTTCACATTTTGGTATATTTCTCTTTTCCTATGTATATTGCTACAAAATATAATAACATATTATATTTAGGCTGCATAATAGTTTAGAGATTACCCTAATTTCTTTATCACAGGAGTTTAGAGTAGAAAAATTCCCATTTCAAAAATCTTTACTGAAAGAACAAAGCCAGTATCTAAACCAAATGAGAGTGGAGCTGATTCTGGGGCACCTGGGGGGCTCAGTCAGTTAAGTGTCTGCCTCTGGCTCAGGCCATGATCCCACGGTCCTGGGATGGAGCCCCACATCAGGATTCAGCAGGGACTCTGCCTCTCCAACTCTTTTACCCCTCTGCTCCTGCTCTCTCGCTCTCTCAAATAAAATGTTTTTAAAAAGAGAGAGTGGAGCTGATTCAAGTGTGGGCGATGATGTAGGGGTGCGAGGTGAGGGTTGGGAGGGCAATGATGTAGGGGTAGGGGTGAGAGGTGAGGGTTGGGAGAAGGGCCCAGAAGTAGACCCACTTGGCCTCCTCAGTCTCTATACTTGCTCTAAGTAAGGTTCATACTAGTCCTGTAAGTAAACAGTGAAAGAAGAGTTCACTTCTAAAATAAGGGGAAAGGCCATGAGGTTACGTTATTTTCCCCAAGAATATACTGCAAGTAGAGTGCAGCAACAAGCATGCCCTCTTCCTCACCCATTCAATCATTAAATATTTATTGAGAATCTGTTTTGGGCTGGACACTAGGGACACAACTGTAAAGAAAATGAATAGAAGTCCCTGCCCTCATGGACTTTATAAGCCTGATGTGCCTAAAGAAGCTACTTTTCCTTTCTGAGTCTCTATATTTGCCATCCATAAAGCACGGATAATAATATCAACTGCATTGTTGAAGAGTGAAGTGACATGACGTATGGGGGAAAAGAATCCTAATAGGTAAGCAGACATATAATAAATAGTATGTGCTCAGTTAACAGCAGTTACTATTCCGGCCAAAGTGTCAAATGTTAGGTTGGATTTGCTTCAACGTGGATGGGACTGGAGGGTATGATGCTGAGTGAAGTAAGTCAATCGGAAGACAAACATATGGTCTCACTCATATGGGGAATATAAGAAATAGTGAAAGGAGAGGAACTGAGTGGGAAAAATTAGTGAGGATGACAGAACATGAGAGACTCCTAACTCTGGGAAACAAACACAGGGTTGCGGAAGGGGAGGCAGGCAGGGGGATGGGGTGACGGGCACGGAAGGGGGCACTTGACGGGATGAGCACTGTATGTTGTCAAATCGAACTCCAATAAAAAAACAATACCCAAAAAAAATATTAGGTTGGAAATGAGAAGTGAGAGTGTCAAATCTCTTTGCAACTAACGTACTGATTTGAGGCAATACACCTGAAATTGTATATTAAGATAATTCCAAACAGACTTCTACACCAGAAAATAAGTAAATAATGTATCAATCTGGGGAAAAAAAAGGAAATTTACATGAGCCCGCCCAATCAAGTGCTATAGTCCACCTGGTCATCTCCATCACACTTACTTTCAAGGACTAGTAGGCTCTTTACCCACAGAGTGCCTGGCAAAGATAATATAAAGAAATCTTCATCCTCAAATACCGTCTTTCCATCCCTTAATTATGGGCGGCAAAATCAAAGATTTATATTTAACAATATAAACCTAAAAGACAACAGTTTGAAATACAAAATATCAAATGTGAACCCACCAAATACCTGTAAAGATTGGTCAATATTCACCAATTAAAGTACTAACAGAGGAAAAGAAGCTAAGCCTTTATTCACTCATGTACTACCCAGAACTCAACTAAATATGGATGTCAAAGTCTTGGAGACTCCAAGAACACCTTGTAAACTGTAAAGTACTGCACACTTGTTAATTATTGGAATCAGTCTGTTCACTAACCTTAATTAGATTTCTACAAAGGAAATTCTGTCATTCAAATGATCAAACATTTATTTCCCAACCAAATTAAACCTTCCATATTGGTATGCAGCCCAAATCCACCTACCCAGTAAAAACATTTTATTTATAAGTAGAAAAATAAATTTGCTACTTATTCAAAGTACTTAATTTTTTTTTTTTTTTGAAGCAGATAACTTCTGTGATGACGGTTTTTTCTGTAGTGTTCCTCAGTTGAAGAAAGAAAAACAAAATGTAGGCAATAAAAAAAAAAAAACAGCCCAGAGCAAAAAGAAAAACTTTTCTCTTATTATTTTCATAAAGAGAGAGTTAGTATCATGTCCTGAATACTATATAAATTATGACACTTTCTTCTCAAATAGGCTTAATGATCTAAATTAAATAGACTAAAAAACAAATGCATAGGAAAAAAGTCAAAGTCACAGAGAAAGACAGACAGGTTTTGTTCAGAGTGCAAAGTGTTCAACCCTGTGCACCCTGTTACCAGGACATCTTCAAGGACATCTTTTGTTCCTCCAGAAAGACTTCTTGGAAGAATTGGGCTTTGAGGAGGCACTGAAGGAGGACAAAGTGGTAAACTGTTAAATAGAGAGGATAATTTGATTCCTTAAAGAACATGAAAGAATGGATGGGGCTAAGAATAAAAGACAATGAGAGGGACATATAGAGGAATTCAAAGTGAAAAAATGAGCAAGGAAAACAGAGGAGAGTTTTTTTTTTCCCCTTAATGAAGTAAAAATAATGGGGAGAGATTTCTTGTGACAGTAATACTTATCTGTGAAACAGTAGCATTACCACAAGGATTATGTTGACACAAATTTATCACATGTACTTAGAAGCGACATCTACAAGGATAATTTTTCAGATCATCTTTTGCTGTGTTCCAAACACGTATGTGTCCAAACATTATCTTTTTCATCACAATTTTAAAAAATATCCCTTCAAAGTTACTAATGTAGTCTGGGTGTTGTTTCCAGTGAAAAACAGATAAACCAAAATGTATACTTTAAAAGAGACTAAGCGACCACAGAAAACGTGCCTGTAACATAATCTCAACGTTAGAAATAAAGATTTTTATACCACATCTACAGTAAATAAACAACAAATCAAGATCAAGGCAAAAAGCATGAATTAAAGCTATTTATAACTAAAAATATCATCTAACACTGTCTTTCAGCTAAACGAGTCTTATATTTCTATTCTCTTCTGATCTATTAAGTGCCCTAGAGCAGTAATCTCTCTACCCATAATTTACCCATTGGTAAAAACAGTACTGTGATACTCTTCCTCCATTCTTTTTATAAGGGTGCCAGGACGTCTGGAAGTTAATATATACATGTTTTGAAACGCTGAGATGAAATGTAATGCACACTTTAATTTTATGGGTTTGAAAAAAAAAAAAAAAAAAAACACAAGATAAAAAGACCTAGTCAGATTATTTCAATGTGTAAATTTTCAATTAGCCAGAAGGCTTCCTGGGGTCATAATTCAGAAGATTTGAAACTAACATTATGGTGCTTAACTATGCTGTTCCAAAAACAAATCAGACCAAGGAATTTCTACAGAAATCTAGGCACTTAGGCCAAGAATAAGATACAGTAAATTTGAGAAGTCCCTGGGCCTGGTCCTAAAAAGACTACAGACAAACATCTCTATCACAGACCATATTAAAATCTAATCAAAGGAAGAACTAGAACTACAATTTAAAACCACAGTTGTAAAACACTGTAAAACGAAATCCAAAGAGGTGAATGAATAGATACAATGGAGTGAAGGGAGTAAATGCTAGTAGAACAGTAGGAATTTTCTCAGATTAGTATCCAAGAACCAATAATTCTTAGCAAAATAGTTTCCTTCTCTTCTCTTCTTTGTAACTATATCCTTAAATGCCAATAATACAGATTCTGGAGCCAGTGTGACTAAGTTTGACTCTACGATCTGCTGTAACTGGGCTTCTGTGAGCCCCCGTTTCCTTATCTACAAGACGAGGATAATAATAGTATCTGACTCAACTGTACCTAACTGTTGTAAGGATTAAATAAATTGATGTAAGTAAGGCACTCAGAACACTGCCTGGACCAAAAGGACGTACGTGTTTGCAATTACTGTTACAGTGGTCCATAAGCCCTCCGACCTGATGCCAACTACCAGAAAATCCAATTTTTTTCAACTCTGGCAGCAAAACCTGACCCAAACAAATGCAGGGCTATTTAGAGTCTTTAGTTATCCCACCCACTGTAAATATACAGGCATTTCTGCTACAAATATCTTCATGTATTAGATCATAGGATGCTGCCCCAGACTTCACTTAATTAAGCTCACACAATATTTATTAACTTCCTAAAATCCAGGAAAAAAAAAAAAAAAAAAGATCTAAATTCTGAAACACATCCAGCCCACAGGTTTTGGATAAAAGATCGTGGACCTACATTACCTTTGGAGCCTGAACAATTTCTATGTGCCTAAAATGAACGGCATCTTCTTAAAGAACCACAAGCAAATAACACTCTGTACCTAGAGCAGAGAACTGTAGGATGAAGAAAACTGTACTCAGTACAGTTAGGAGGGCCCTGTACACCCAGTTTGTTCCTTTCAAACAAAATCCATTCATGATATTTTACGTACATGTCCTATCAGTCAGAATTTTCCAGCTCTAAATCCTAAGGCTTGCTTAAACAAAGCCTATTCTCTTAACTTAGATCATAAATAAGTGATTAATGCTCTTTGGGGGCATTAATGTGGTCCTGAATCATGCAAACCAAATCATCACAGAACTTTGAGCTAGAAGAGACCCTTGAGAACTAAACTATTACTCTTTCCCTTCCAAACTATTTTATCATCCATAAATTTACTCTCCCCAATGAGGTAAGAATAACCTGCTCTAACTTGTCCTTAGACTCTGTCTATAGGAACACCCTGTAGGTGAATGTGAATAAACTGGGTGGGGTACACCGACAGACTTGGGATCTAAAAGGACGGCTTGAATCTCACACAATAAATCTACACGCCTGGCAAACGTCTCCGTTCATACTTTAGAAAATAACAAGAATTTCCCAGTCCGGAATGAAGAAACACTCATCTAGTACATGTTTTGTTTTGTTTTGTTTTGTTTTAAAAAAAGGCCTAGTTATCTTAATGGACTCAATGAGTCAACATCATAATGTGGCTGCCAAGAACGCTACTGTGATTAGGAACCCACTACATCAACAGCAGTGCAGCATCCAGAAGGAACGAGGTAACTGCCCTCCGTACCGCAAGCTAGTCAGGACACATCTGCAGTATTGTGTTCAGCTCCACACTTTGAGAGAGATGCAGGAAGACTGAAAAAGTCCCAGAAGAGGGGTGACCAGGACAGTGGGGAAATCCAACACCATGTCACGTAAAGAACAGCTGAGGGAGCTGAAGCTAGGTGCTCCAGACTCGGAGAGCACGGGGTCACATCCCAAAGTCCTGAAGAACAGTCCTGGCACAGAGGGAGCGGACTTGTGCATGGCCCCACAGGGCACAGCCACGGCCAGTCGGTGTTAACAGCAGAGAGAGATTTCAGCTAACTCTTGGAAGTATTTCTTAAAATGTGGGGCCACGCTAGGAGGTAGTGGTGTCTAGCCCTAAAGGCCCGTAGCTTTAAGAATCAAACATTTGTCATCACCTTAGTCCCTTCTGGTAACTACCGTTTTCTGGCATCACAGCCCCTCCCTCAACTCTTCCTAAATGCCTGCCCAGCCAACCAATCAGCCAAATGTTTTGCCAAGCCTGTGGGAGGAAAGTGCCTGTTTGCTGGGCAATTAGTTTCAGTTTGCAGATCAGGTCCTTATAAACAAAAGAGGGCCCTAATTGAGGGGCAGGAAAGAGCTCTCAGGTAGGCCTCTATGAAAGAAATCCTTCTTAAGTCAAAGAGCGGCTAGAAGACCCATCCAGGCCATAATGTATCATCAAGGGCATTCAGTCCTCACAGAACACTAAAATAAACACCCAGCACAACCCCATCTTCCCAGATGCCAGGGGAGCCAACTCTGCAAGGCAAACGAGGTCTCTCAGGATCAGCCAGACGCGTGTACCGTTGGAAGCAGACTGGACCCCGTGCCCAGATCAAAAGGCCAGCCCCGATCGTGTCACACCCTAAACCTACAGCCACCTGTCGACAGGCCCACAGAGCTCAGGTCAGCCGCTGAGGACCAGACGCAGGCAGCCCACCGAGAATTCACACACACGGCAAGTATGAGCTGTGTCGGAGCGAAGACACAGGAGAGCCACCGACGCTGGACAGCCTTCTAGAGCCTTCTAACTTTCACCACCAAGGACCACGACAGACATAGGTACCCGCTAGTCCACGGAGCCCGACTAAAGCCTGAACAGCTCAGACGGCCCGTATCGACGAATCCAGCTTTACTCCACGTGCAGTTGGGTCCTTCAAAACTTCAGCTGAAGGACTGGAGAACACGTCCGTGATGGACTTAACAAGAACACACTCTTCTCTGGGCTTTTTAAAGCAAATCCCAGAAGCAATCTAAGTGTCTGTACGTAAGGGATTGGCTTTTAAAAATCACATTATTTTTATACCGAAAAATGTGACTGTCAAGATGAATAAGGTAGATCTTAAGTACGGACATGGGGGGGGCAAAAAGTTCACAATATATAGGTAAGCGCATACAGCAAGCTGTAAAATGGTACGTGTAGAATTATTTTGAGCTTTTATAACTATTTTTAAAAACCCTCTGTGTATGTATGTTCATATACGCCCAGAAAAATGTCTGAAAAGAGATCAAACTGTTAACAGTAGTAACCTCTAGGGACTGACAGGAATTAGGAAGCGGTAAAGGAGTGACTTTCACTTTTTCCTTTGTAGACTTCTGGTTGGTTGTATTGTTTGGAAGTAAAGGTCTGTGATTTAAAAACAACTATACAAAAATCATAAAGGTAAAACACCATCAAGTACGCAGACTTATTTATCATATAGTAATCATTCAAAATAAGTGATCTTGCTACTAACTGCTACTGTGTGCTTCAAACTAGAAAATCTAATTCATCCTTTTTCTATTATATTTTACTGCAACAACAACAAAATTATCACATTACTATTAAGTCTCTAAAAAAAAAAACAAACAAAAACAAAAAGAAAACAAAAAACAAAAAAAACAAAGAACAACAAAAACTGTAGTCTTTAGGGATCCCTGGGTGGCGCAGCGGTTTGGTGCCTGCCTTTGGCCCAGGGCGTGATCCTGGAGACCCGGGATCGAATCCCACGTCGGGCTCCCAGTGCATGGAGCCTGCTTCTCCCTCTGCCTGTGTCTCTGCCTCTCTCTCTCTCTCTCTCTCTCTCTCTGTGTGTGTGTGACTATCATAAATAAATAAAAATTTTAAAAAAACAACTGTAGTCTTTAGAATAACACACACGTGGTGCTTGCTCTGCGCGGGGAACTGTTCTAAGCACCATAAATGTATTAACTTAGTTCATCTTGCAGCAATCCTGCGAAGTACGGACTATCATTGTCTTGGTCTCGCAGCTGAAGAGGGGTTCGGTGACCTGCCCAAGATCACACGGTTAATAAGGGGCAGAGCCAGGACTCAAACCAGAGTCCACACTCGGAGCCACTGCGCCTCCGTCTCTTAGGAAGATGTCAATCTCTCTACACCAAAGCCAAAAAAGGTCACAGTCAAAATCCGGCCAGTTCATATACTCCTTCCAGCTACAAGAGACGCAAACTTAGCTTTCTATGGTCGGATGATCTACATTCCTACCGATGTCAACGCCAAGCTCCGACCCAGGACTCAGGACGGTGTTGAGACTCACGATCATGCGGGCAAAGTCTCTACAAATTCAAGGATGGTCCAAAGTGCAGCCTGACCCTGCAAGCGCACGGCCGGGTCTGGGGTCAGGTCAGAGACCCGCCAGCCGGGTCCAGCCCGGGTCCAGCCCGGCCGCAGCGTGGGCCCATCTGCGCGCCCTGACGGGCCGAGGAGTCCCGGAGCTCCCGCCTGAGGCCTGACGGGCGGCGTCGACCCGCTGGTTCCGGGCCCGCTTCCGCGGAAGGGAGGCGAGGACAGGAGTTGTCTGGGGCTTTGCTTCCATCAGCAGGAAGAGGGGCCCGGAGGCAGACTCGGGCCGCGACCCCGACCCCGACCCCGACCCCGACCCGACCTCCGGGCTGGGCCCTCACGGGTGGGGCGGGCGCCGCCGCTCGGTCTGCCCCACGCGGGCCTGCACGTCGCGGCGCGGGAAGGGTCTGCCGGTCCCCCGTGCGCCCAGGTACACGCCCGTCCGCGGGCCGCCGAGCACACGGATCACGCGGGCTTTCTTCCCCCCTTCCCTGGCCTCGAGCGGCCCTCCCGGCGCACGCCCAGCCCGTGGCCCACCTGCGGGGGCGCCTGCACAGGTGCGCGGGGGGGGGGGGGGGGGGGGGACCCTGGGCCGGAGCCGCCGCCTCCAACTTCCCGAGCGGCCGGGCCGAGTTTGCAGCCGCCGGGAGCGGCCGGGGGCGGGGAGCCGCGTCTCCGCAGGCGCCCGGGGGGGGGGGGGGGCGGCTGGGGGGGACTCACCTGGGGGCGCGGCGGCAGGTGCGGCAGGTGCGGCAGGTGCGGCGGGGGCGGGGGGCGCCCCGGGGGCGGCGGGCGGGAGGTCGGCGGGCGGCGGGCCCGTCGCGGTCGGGGTCGCGGTCGGGGTCGGGGTCGCGGTCGCGGTCGCGGTCGCGGTCGGGGTCGCGGCCGAGGTCGGGGTCGGGGTCGCGGCCGAGGTCGGGGTCGGAGCCGGGGTCGCGGCCGGGGCTGGAGTCGGGGTCGCGGCCGGGGTCGCGGCCGAGGTCGGAGCCGGAGCCGGAGCCGGGGCTGCAGCCGGGGTCGGGGTCGGCGTCGGGGCCGGCGTCGGGGCCGGGGCGCGGGGCGGCGGCCGGGGCGTGGGCGGGGCGGCGCCGGGGTCTGGGCCGGGGCCGGGGTCTGGGCCGGGGTCGGGGTCGGGGTCCGCGGGGGCCGCGGCGGCGCGCGGCGAGGGGGGCGGGGGCGGGGGCGGCGGGGAGGCGGGGCGGCCGGGCGAGCTCCCCGGCCCCGGGCCCCGCGCCGCGTCCACCTGCCCCGCGGCCCGCCCCGCGCCGCCCGGGCCGGTCCCCGCCGAGACGGAGGCGGCGGCGGCGGCGGCGGCGGCGGCGCAGCAGAGCAGGGCGACGGCGCGCAGGCCCGGCAGGCTCCTCATGGCGCGCGGGGCTCCGCCGTGCGTTCACGCGGTCGTGGCGTCGGCCGCTCGGGCATCCCGCCGTCCCCGCGCCCGCACCCGCGCCCGCGCCCGCACCCGCACCCGGGCCGCCGCCGCCGCGCGCATCGCCTCCTCCCTCTGACAGGCGGCCGGCCCCGCGGGCGGCCCCAGCGCGCAGGCAGCGCCCGGCCCCGCGCGCACGGCCCGCCCCCCGCGACGGGCGGCCGCGCCGGCCAATGGGCGCCCGCGCCGGCCCACGTGACGCGCCCGGGCCCCGCCCCCGGGCGGCCCCGCGGGCCAATGGGCGGGCGGGCGGCGGGGGGCGGGGCCGGGCGGGCGGGGGGCGGTGCGGGCGCGTCTGCGGCCCCGGCTCGGGCGGCCGCGGCTTTGTCTGCCCGGGGAGCGGGGAGCGGGGAGCGGGGAGCGGGCGCGGGGCGCGGGCGGCGGCGGAGCAGACAAAGGACGCGCCCCGCGCGGCGGCCCGAGCTGCTGCTGCCCCGGGGCGAGGTCGGCTCCGGGCGCCCCCGCCCTGCTCGACAATGGGGCGCGGGGGGGGGCGGGGAAACTGAGGCCGCGGGCCGACACCTGCCGCGGGGGACCCGCCCCGGGGCTCCGGCGGCCCGAGCGCAGCGGCTGCCCGGGGCGCGGGGGGCGCCTGCCGGGCGGGGCTCGTCGCGCGCGGCCTGGGGCGTGTGTCCGGCGGCGGGAGGGCGCGGAGGGCGCGCGGTGGCCGCAGGCGGGGCCGAGGGGCGTCGGGGTCGGCTCCCGCCATCCCCGGAGGGGCCCGGCCGAGGCGCTGCGCGCGGTGGGGCAGGTGCAGATGCGCGTCCCGCCTGCAGTTCTCCGGGGCGCAGGTGCACAGGCCCGTCCCCCCCCCCGCCCCTTCCCGGCCGCCCGGACCCCGCCCCGGACCCACACTCCCGGGAGCCCCCCGGACCCTGCGGTTAACCCCCTGCCCCCCCCCCCCCCCCGCCCACCGCCCTTTGTCCGTGGATCAGCCTCTCCCTGAAAGGACCAAGGAAGGTTCTCAGGAACAGGTAAAGGCGGTAACCGGGGCTGCCCACCGGCCTCCCCCTCCCGCAGGCGCGATCGGCCCGGCCCCGGCACCAGAACCCGCCACGGGGGCGTCTGTCTCCCGGGCTGTTCCCTCCGTCCCCGGGGACCCCCCCCCACCGGCTGTTCCCTCCGTCCCCGGCCCCCCCCCCCCCCCCCGGCTGTTCCCTCCGTCCCCGGCCCCCCCCCCCCCCGGCTGTTCCCTCCGTCCCCGCCCCCCCCCCCCCCCCCCCGGCTGTTCCCTCCGTCCCCGGGGACCCCCCCCCCGGCTGTTCCCTCCGTCCCCGTGGCGGGAAGAGCCCATCGCGAACCCTGAGAGTCCGGCAGGGCTGGCCCAGGGCTGGGCCGGACGTGAGGCCCCGGAGGGAATCTCTTGCCTTCCTGAGTCTCGGTTTCCTCATCTATAAAGTGGGGTCAATAGATTCTGCCTCGCTGGGCTCAGCCGAGAACGGGGCAGCTGTTTTCCCGGCCTGGTGGACAGGAGGCGCCCCCCAGGGCGGGCTGATCTTTCCTTTATCCCAGGGCTAACCGGGAGCCTGTGGGCTGGAGGACACAACAGAACCTCTGCGTCGGCCTCCCCACCAGGTGACATGGCCTGACAGCGCCCTGCCAGCTGTGCAGTGATAGCCCAGAAGCGCTGGGCCGGCCCTAAGATGCGCCAGATCAGAGACTCCCGGGCAGCAGGGGGAAGAGCTGGTGCAGCTTCTTTGCCTGCAGATTCACAGAAAGAGACGGCAAGTCCTTAACCAGAGTGATCCCGGCCAGCACTCTGCCCGGACAGGGACTGGCCCAGGAAGTTGAATTATTTTGAAAGACAGTTTAGGTCTATGACTGACCATTCTTTCAACATTTAATTCTTTAAATTGTTTGCTCTGCCTCTAAATCACAAGATAACTTGTTTTTTTTAATCTCTTAGGAGTAAAGGATGCCTGGGGGGGCCCAGTCGGTTAAGCATCTGCCTTTGGCTCAGGTCATGATCCTGGAGTGAGTCCCAGGATCAAGTCCCAAGTCTGGCTCCCTGCTTGGCAGGGAGTCTGCTTCTCCCTCTGCCTCTCTCTCTCTCTCTCTCTCTCTCTCTCTCAAATAAATAAATAAAATCTTTTAGAAAAAATTAACATCTTATTAATGATACTTTATGTTTAACAATCAGAAACACACAGGGATCCCTGGGAGGCGCAGCGGTTTGGCGCCTGCCTTTGGCCCAGGGCACGATCCTGGAGTCCTGGGATTGAATCCCACATCAGGCTCCCTGCATGGAGCCTGCTTCTCCCTCTGCCTGTGTCTCTGCCTCTCTCTCTCTCTCTCTCTCTCTCTGTCTCTCTTTCTCTCTCTGTGTGACTATCATAAATAAATAAAAATTAAAAAAAGAAAACAATCAGAAACACTAGGGGCACCTGGGTGGCTCAGTCGGTTAAGCGGCTGCCTTCAGCTCAGATCATGATACCAGGGTCCTGGGACGAAGCCCCACGTCATCATTGGGCTCCCTGCTCAGCAGAGTCTGCTTCTTCCTCTCCCTCTGCCCGCCTCCCCTTTCAGGCTCTCTCCTACTCTCTCTCTCTCTCAAATAAAATTTAAAAATCAGAAACACCTTACATACCCACTATCAAAGGTATTATTATGTCTGTTCAATTTCATCATATAAAGTCATTACGAGGGTGGCTCTGAAGACAATATAGTAAACAGTCATAAGAGCCCATTGAGCTCTTACTGTGTGCTAGACGCTACACCAAGAGCTACACGTGAAATGTTTTGTTTAATCCTAAAAAGAACCCCAGGAAGAAGGCACTATTATTATCCTTATTTTACAGATAAGGAAACTAGGGCACAGACAGGTTAAGCCCAAAGATACTTAGCAAGGGATAGAGCCTCAGAAATCAAGCTGAGGCTGGCAGCTATCGTAGCTCCCTTAACAACTGTGCTGTAAAGGGAAAATGATTGTGATATAATGTTAAGAAGAAAAGAGGGGGGGAAATTATAGCTCTGACTCTGTGTGTAATAGAACGTTGGCTGGCACTTTCCCTGCTGCTCCAGAACTGTGGCTAAGACCCAGGGCTCTCAGGGGAGCTGTCAACCCACCCATGACCTATGGGGCCACTAGACCTGATAATGAGGGGGCCGCGGAACGGCAGGGGTCAGAGAGGACTCGTCAGAGCAGAGGAGCAGCATGAGCTTTCTCCTGTAGGCAATGCGGACGCTATAAAGTGCCCTATCGGATTCCTTTTGTGTACCCAGTACTTAGCACCGTGTCACACACACAGGATGGCTCAGGAATTGTTTGAGGAGGGGCGCCCGGGTGGTGCAGTGCGTTGGGCGACTCAACTCTTGGTTTCAGCTCAGGTTGTGGTCTTGGGGTCATGGGATCGAACCCTAGGTCCGGCTCTGCACCCAGCACAGACTCCGCTTGAGACTCTCTCCCTCTTCCCCCTCCCCAAAGAAATAAATAAATCTTAAAAAAAAAAAAAAAAAGAAATTGTTTGTTGAACTAAATGGAGCCTCACCAAATGGCAAACACTGTATGAATGCAGTTTTGCATTCATAACGTATTTATTCTCAAAAGGTAGGGCCGTCCCCACACTGCCGACCTCTGAAAGGTGAAGGGATTTGCCCAAGCTCCAGCCAGTCCAAAGCCCAGGCTCTCCTCAAGACTCCACAATCCATTCTCGAGGCCACTATGTGTTGCACATAGTAGGAGGTCAGTGGACATATGCTGAAAAAAAAGGACACATACGTACCACATTTTACCCCCTTATACAAGCAGGATTTAAGAAAAGAGCAGCTTTGAAGAGTATGAAAAGAAGAGAAAGAATAATAAAAAAAATAGATGCGGCTCAGCAAAATAACTTCATCTCCCAGATTCCAATAAAACATGGAAACTTTCCCCTTTCTGTTTCATTGAAACAGCAATGCTGACACGGACAATTTCTAATCCTGCCGGAGCCTGGCCTCCTGTCAGATGTGGCCAAATGCAAGCTCTGGCATCATCTGCAGACAACTTTAGGATTATTGGGGCCGCTGTTAACAAGTCTGCCCAGCAAAGGGCACTAACAGAAAACTCACACGGGGGGGGTACAAATGTCTAAAAAACACGAAATGCTGTATATTCAACTTAAGTAATCAAAGATTTGCAAATTGAAACAATGAGTTACTTTTTTTTTAACCTGAATTTCAGGCAAGAATTTTTAGAAATTGATAATACTTGCTGGTGAGGAAGTGCCTTAAGAGTGTAAAGTGAGGGCACCTGGGCCGTCGAGCCTCTGCCTTCGGCTCAGGCCGTGACCCTGGGGTCCTGGGATCCGGCCCCACCTCGCTCCCTGCCTGCTGCTCCCTCTCCCTCTGCCGCTTCCTGGGCTCGTGCCGTCTGTCTCTCTCTCCCTCAAACAAATAAATAAAACCTGAAAAAAAATAATAATTGCCCAAACTTGGAAGCAGCCACGATGTCCGCCAGTAGGTGAATGGATAAATAAGCTGGGGTGCATCCAGACAATAAAATATTATTCAGTGCTAGGAAAAAAATGAGCTCTCAATCCATGAAAAGATATGACGGAATAGTAAATGCAAAGCAAATCACATTCTATATGATTCCAGGTATGGGATGTTCTGAAAAAGGGAAAACTATGGAGACAGTACGGTATATTATAATGATGGATACGTATCATTACACATTTGTCCAAACCCATAAAATATAACGCTGAGAGTGAACCACCGTGTAAGGTACGGACCTGGGGTGACTACGACGTGTCACTGTAGGTTCATCACTCGTAACAGATGGACCAGTCTGGTGGGGGATGTCGAAAGCTGGGGAGGCTGTGCTTGTGCGGAGGCAGAGCGTATATGGGAAATCTCTGTCTCTTCCTCTCAATTTTTCCCTGAACCTAAAACTGCTCTAAAAATAGTCCTATGAGGGACACCCGGAGGGGGCTCAACGGTTGGGTGTCTGCCTTTGGCCCAGGGCATGACCCTGGGGTCCTGAGATCGAGTCCCGCATCGGGCTCCCTGCAGGGAGCCTGCTTCTCCCTCCGCCTGTGTCTCTGCCCCTCTCTCTCTGTCTCTCATGAATAAATAAATAAAATATTTTTAAAAAATAGAGGATAGGGCGACGCAGTGGCTCAGTCCGGTAAGCGTCTGACTCCATCTCAGCTCAGATCTTGATCTCAGGGTCTGGAGTTCAAGCCCTGCATTGGGCTCCACACTGGGTGTGGAGTCTACTTTTAAAAAAATGTAAAAAAAAAAGGGGGGGGGGGACTGTTTATACTATGATCTCAATTATGTAGGACATATGTAGAAAAGACCAAAAGGAAAAACACCAATATAGGAATAATCTTTGTCTCTGAATGTTTGCATTGTGGGTAAAGGTTTCTTCTCATATTTTCTTGCATTTTCCAAAAACTTTTTAAGATCTTATTTTTCTTTATATTTGTTTATTTATTTGAGGTGGGGAGGGGCAGACGGAGGGATGATCCCAAGCAGACTCCACGCTCAGTGCAGAGCTGATACGGGGCTCAGTCTCATGACCTTGAGATCAACACCTGAGCCAGAGTCAAGAGCCAAACATTGAACTGACTGCGCCACCCAAGCGCCCCTTAAGATTTTATTTTTAAGTGATCTCTATGTCCAAAGTGGGGCTCCGTCCCGACCGCGAGGTCCAGAATCGCCTGCTTTACTGACTGAGGCAGCCAGGTGCCCCTGTGTTTTCCAAATATCCATTTACAACAAACACATGGCCCTTCAGTGGGGAACCACCAACAAGAGAATTCACCTGGCTCTGGGCGTAGGTGGGCCAGCCACATCCCTGACCCGCCTCCGCGGTGTCTCAGGATGGTGAGAGAAAGTCCTGAGTCATAAACTCACATTAAGTGCAAAGCACCTTCCCCAAACAACGAAGCCAAGTGTTGAAGTCCCGCTTCAAAGTCCTTCCAGAAAAAAAAAAAAAAAAAAAAAAAGTCCTTCCAGAAGATGCTAAAAATAAGCTCAGAAATGCATTTGCTGCAGTTCTCGGAGACCTACTGAAGGGCGTCATTCAGAGTGGGCACCAAGTCAAACCCTCGCTCGTCATCAGTGTTGGCCGTAGAGCAAAGAATGTGAGCCACCGGGGGACGAATGGGGCCAAAGCTTCGAAAGTCACTCTTGCCCTTAGATTGCTGGAATCGTGATAAAGGGGATCGCTGACAGGTGCAGAACACAAGCTTTCACTATCATTATCTCACTTGAACCTTGCAGTCACTCTGGAGGGAGGATGGACCAACAGCAGTGGTGATAATATTAGATAGTATGTTGCCGACCAACACTTACCAGCGCAGGCGGTGCTGGCCACTCCGTGTACATTAGCCCTTTTTTAATCCTTATACTGCAAAGTAGGAGTGACCATCTCCACATGGGTCAGCACACCGTCACTTACAGAAGTCAGGTGGCTTGCCCAAGGTCACCAAGCCAATAAATGGAAGAACTAGGGTTTATGGCCATTTGTTTAATCCTCAAGTCCAATGCTCACTGAGCTTCCTCAACTTTGATTATCTTTTACTGCTATTATTAGGAAAGATATCGGTGTGGCATAGAGTTCTGTGTACAACGCGGGCCCTTCTAGCTGTATAACCTTGGACGAGTCGCTTGGCGGCTCTGTTCGCAACTTCCTCCTCTGTAGAATTAGGGCCACAATATCTATCTTATAGGGCTCAAGGTCAAATAAAACCCTGCCTAGGAAGTTGAGCCAAAGTCTGCCCAGAGAAAACATGCAAACAACACTGGGAACACATCTGATTCTCCTGAACCTTTTCTTCTTACATAGTGGGTCGAGTGCAGGAGAGCACAGTGTCTGTGGGGTTCAATATCCAGAGATTCTAGACTCTCAGAGGAGTCTCCTTGACCCGCTTGCACAACCTCACCCTTCTTGAGGACCCCCCCACCCCTTCATTAGAGAGCATACCTGTCATTGGAGTGGGTACCTTGCATCCAGCACTGGCAGAGAGGCAGGAGTGGCCACTTGACTCCTTGGGCCCCCCCGAAAAGTCCAGGCCTTTAGAACTAAGATGCTCTTTGCCGAAGGGCCCTGGCTGGCTCAATTGGGAGAGCATGAGACTCTTTTTTTTTTTCATTTTTTATTTTTTTTGTATTTTATTTTATTTTTTTGAGCATGAGACCCTTTTTTTTTTAATTTTTATTTATTTATGATAGTCACACAGAGAGAGAGAGAGAGAGAGAGAGAGAAAGAGACAGAGACACAGGCAGAGGGAGAAGCAGGCTCCATGCACCGGGAGCCCGACGTGGGATTCGATCCCGGGTCTCCAGGATCGCGCCCTGGGCCAAAGGCAGGCGCTAAACCACTGCGCCGCCCAGGGATCCGAGCATGAGACTCTTGATCTCAGAGTCCTGTGCTTGAGCCTCACGTTGGGTGGAGAGGTTACTTTTGGGAAAAAAAAAAAAAAAAAAAAATATATATATATATATATTTCAGAAAAGTTCAACAAAGCATCTTTAAAAAATATAACATATATTATCATTTATATATATAATATATATTGTATTATATATGTTATATATATGTATTATTTTTTTACATGCTCTTTGTTGAACTTTTCTGAAACAGTTGTGCCGATTTCATGCTGGTTTCTGAGGCCTGGATGTAAGGAAGCTCGGTCCTGGAGGAGCAGACGTTTCACAGGAGCAGCAAGAGCAAATATGAGACGGGAAGGGGCTCAGGAATCAGGCCTGCAACCCTGGCATCCACAGACAATAAGCCAAGATCTAGAGGAGGAAAAGGCCTTTGACGGGCAGGGCCCTCCCTGCACCTTCGTTACAGAGCCGGATCGGATCCACACCCTGTGGCCCTCGGGCCACCATCAGACCACGTCATTCCAGAGGGCAGCTGAGAGGCAGCAGGCACCCCGAGTGTCCTGGCCGGAACCCCAGGGCCCTCCCATCCACGGCACTGCCCTCTGACTCCCGGCCCAGGGCTCTTCATGTCATGAGGGTCTCTGGCCGGGCGCTTTCCTCCCAGAATCACTGAAATGATGCCCTCCTGCCCGCCTTTTATCAACGCTCCGGGCAATAACCGGAGTCTGCCCTCACGCAGCAGCCAGGACCTCAGGAACGGCGAAGCCTTCCAAAGGAGGCCGCGTTGTAAGGGAGCTAGAAACCACGTCTCCCCTCCTTCCCGTCCCCTAAGGTAGACGGGCTCTGGAGAGGGTCCTGGGGGATCCAGCCCGCGCTCAGGCCAGTGGGTCTGAGTCCCTTTCTCAGTCACTGCACCTGCCTTACGATCGCTGGGTGTGTACTGGGTGTGTGCTGGGTGTGTGCACTGGGTGTGTACTGGGTGTGTGCCGGGTGTGTGCTGGGTGTGTGCACTGGGTGTGTACTGGGTGTGTACTGGGTGTGTGCCGGGTGTGTGCCGGGTGTGTGCTGGGTGTGTGCACTGGGTGTGTACTGGGTGTGTGCCGGGTGTGTGCTGGGTGTGTGCACTGGGTGTGTACTGGGTGTGTGCCAGGTGTGTGCTGGGTGTGTGCACTGGGTGTGTGCCGGGTGTGTGCCGGGTGTGTGCTGGGTGTGTGCACTGGGTGTGCGCCGGGTGTGTGCCGGGTGTGTGCACTGGGTGTGTACTGGGTGTGTACTGGGTGTGCGCCGGGTGTGTGCCGGGTGTGTGCCGGGTGTGTACCGGGTGTGTGCCGGGTGTGTGCCGGGTGTGTGCACTGGGTGTGTACCGGGTGTGTACTGGGTGTGCGCCGGGTGTGTGCCGGGTGTGTGCCGGGTGTGTGCTGGGTGTGTGCCGGGTGTGTGCTGGGTGTGTGCACTGGGTGTGTGCCGGGTGTGTGCCGGGTGTGTGCACTGGGTGTGTACTGGGTGTGTGCCGGGTGTGTGCCGGGTGTGTGCACTGGGTGTGTACTGGGTGTGTACTGGGTGTGTGCCGGGTGTGTACCGGGTGTGTGCCGGGTGTGTGCTGGGTGTGTGCACTGGGTGTGTACTGGGTGTGTACTGGGTGTGTGCCGGGTGTGTGCCGGGTGTGTGCCGGGTGTGTGCTGGGTGTGTGCACTGGGTGTGTACTGGGTGTGTGCCGGGTGTGTGCTGGGTGTGTGCACTGGGTGTGTACTGGGTGTGTGCCAGGTGTGTGCTGGGTGTGTGCACTGGGTGTGCGCCGGGTGTGTGCCGGGTGTGTGCACTGGGTGTGTACTGGGTGTGTACTGGGTGTGCGCCGGGTGTGTGCCGGGTGTGTGCCGGGTGTGTACCGGGTGTGTGCCGGGTGTGTGCACTGCGTGTGTACCGGGTGTGTACTGGGTGTGCGCCGGGTGTGTGCCGGGTGTGTGCTGGGTGTGTGCCGGGTGTGTGCTGGGTGTGTGCACTGGGTGTGTGCCGGGTGTGTGCCGGGTGTGTGCACTGGGTGTGTACTGGGTGTGTGCCGGGTGTGTGCTGGGTGTGTGCACTGGGTGTGTACTGGGTGTGTACTGGGTGTGTGCCGGGTGTGTGCCGGGTGTGTACCGGGTGTGTGCCGGGTGTGTGCTGGGTGTGTGCACTGGGTGTGTACCGGGTGTGTACTGGGTGTGTGCCGGGTGTGTGCCGGGTGTGTACCGGGTGTGTGCCGGGTGTGTGCCGGGTGTGTGCACTGGGTTACTGGGTGTGTACTGGGTGTGCGCCGGGTGTGTGCCGGGTGTGTGCCGGGTGTGTACCGGGTGTGTGCCGGGTGTGTGCCGGGTGTGTGCTGGGTGTGTGCACTGGGTGTGTACTGGGTGTGTGCCGGGTGTGTGCTGGGTGTGTGCACTGGGTGTGTACTGGGTGTGTGCCGGGTGTGTGCTGGGTGTGTGCACTGGGTGTGTACTGGGTGTGTGCCGGGTGTGTGCACTGGGTGTGTACTGGGTGTGTACTGGGTGTGCGCCGGGTGTGTGCCGGGTGTGTGCCGGGTGTGTACCGGGTGTGTGCCGGGTGTGTGCCGGGTGTGTGCTGGGTGTGTGCCGGGTGTGTACTGGGTGTGTACTGGGTGTGCGCCGGGTGTGTGCACTGGGTGTGTACTGGGTGTGTGCCGGGTGTGTGCCGGGTGTGTGCACTGGGTGTGTACTGGGTGTGTGCCGGGTGTGTGCTGGGTGTGTGCACTGGGTGTGTACTGGGTGTGTACTGGGTGTGCGCCGGGTGTGTGCCGGGTGTGTGCACTGGGTGTGTACTGGGTGTGTACTGGGTGTGTGCCGGGTGTGTACCGGGTGTGTACTGGGTGTGTGCCGGGTGTGTGCCGGGTGTGTGCCGGGTGTGTACTGGGTGTGTACTGGGTGTGTGCCGGGTGTGTGCTGGGTGTGTGCTGGGTGTGCGCCGGGTGTGTGCCGGGTGTGTGCCGGGTGTGTACCGGGTGTGTGCCGGGTGTGTGCACTGGGTTACTGGGTGTGTACTGGGTGTGCGCCGGGTGTGTGCCGGGTGTGTGCCGGGTGTGTACCGGGTGTGTGCCGGGTGTGTGCCGGGTGTGTGCTGGGTGTGTGCACTGGGTGTGTACTGGGTGTGTGCCGGGTGTGTGCTGGGTGTGTGCACTGGGTGTGTACTGGGTGTGTGCCGGGTGTGTGCTGGGTGTGTGCACTGGGTGTGTACTGGGTGTGTGCCGGGTGTGTGCACTGGGTGTGTACTGGGTGTGTACTGGGTGTGCGCCGGGTGTGTGCCGGGTGTGTGCCGGGTGTGTGCACTGGATGTGTACTGGGTGTGTACTGGGTGTGTGCCGGGTGTGTGCCGGGTGTGTGCCAGGTGTGTACCGGGTGTGTGCTGGGTGTGTGCCGGGTGTGTGCCGGGTGTGAGCCGGGTGTGTGCCGGGTGTGTGCCGGGTGTGTACCGGGTGTGTGCCGGGTGTGTACTGGGTGTGTACTGGGTGTGTGCCAGGTGTGTGCCGGGTGTGTACTGGGTGTGTACTGGGTGTGTGCCGGGTGTGTACTGGGTGTGTACTGGGTGTGTGCCGGGTGTGTGCCGGGTGTGTGCCGGGTGTGTACTGGGTGTGTGCCGGGTGTGTACTGGGTGTGTACTGGGTGTGTGCCGGGTGTGTGCCGGGTGTGTGCACTGGGTGTGTACTGGGTGTGTACTGGGTGTGCGCCGGGTGTGTGCCGGGTGTGTGCACTGGATGTGTACTGGGTGTGTACTGGGTGTGTACTGGGTGTGTGCCGGGTGTGTACCGGGTGTGTGCCGGGTGTGTACTGGGTGTGTGCTGGGTGTGTGCGAGGCCTCCGGTGAGTTGGAACTGGATGGAATCCGTTAGCCACGCGCGGGCCGCGCTGCCTCTTTAGAGACGGCCCGTGGAACCTCTGCCTTCCAGTCCCGTGTCAGGGTCTACGAGTCGGCCCGGGCGGCTCCCGGGGCTGCGTCTGTCCCCCTCACGGCGAAATGGTGCAGCGGGAGAAGTCCTGCGGGCTTGGCCTCCCCGCCCCAGGCCCCCGGGGAGAATCCACGTGTCTACGCGTCTGTCCTTGCAAAGCGCGGTTCCTTCCTGCGCTCACCAGCAACGTAGTAAACACCCTGGGGATCCAGAGACGCGCTAGTGAGCAGACCCGCCCGGCATAACCGGTGCTCACGATGCTGACACTACAGCCCGGGGGGGCGCCGGGGGCTCGATGGTGAAGCGTCTGCCTTGGGCTCGGGTCATGGTCTCAGGGTCCTGGGGTCGAGCCCCACGCGGGCTCCCTGCTCAGCGGGGAGCCTGCCTCTCCCCCTGCGCTCTCTCTCTCTCTCTCTCTCTCTCCCTCTCAGATATGTAAGATCTTCAACCAACAAGATGGCAAGTGAGATAGCGAATAAATGGGAAAATAAGCAAGATATTCACAGATGAGTAACAAGCGGCACGAAGGGGATCGACAGGTGCTGGGACACAGAATACGTGGATGCGGCCCCTGGGGTGGGCAGGGCGGCCTCGGAGGCCGGAAGGAGCTGGAAGGAGAGCGGAGCAGCGCCGCGGGGGAGAAGGAGCTGGACGAGGCAGGACCTGCTCTGCAGAGCTGCCCTGGCGGCCGTGGGGTCTTCTACGAGCAACAGGAGGTCCGGGGAGAGCGCGGGGCGGGTGGGCAGGGGGGCGCCCTGGGCGGGGGGCAGGAGCACGGGGCGTGAGAAGGCTGCGCTGCCGGCGGCCGAGGACTGGCCCAGGGGCACGGCCAGGGTGGACCTTACACACGGCCTGTCAGGACTTGCTCTGGGCTTGGGTGTGGGGCGAGGGGGAGGGAGACACAAGACTGATTCCCCGGTGGTGACGACGGGTATCAAGGGGTCACTGAGGCTGGCCTGGCCGTCTGGGAACACCAAGGACGGGAGAGTCACCTGCCCCCCTCCCTGGGGCCTGTGGCCGCTAGAGATGGACCTGTGAGCGCAGGGAGGAGGAGGGCTCGGGGTCATAGGTCACCGTTGTGAAATAACTAATGCCAGCCCTGCTAACCTAACCACGGGGGTGGAAGGTTCTGGTCTGTGAAGCCCCGATGAGGCCCCGGGGACGCTCCCGGCAGAAATAGGCTCCCGGGTCCTCCCAGAAGTTGGAGGTGCCGTCAGGCTCCCACCGGGGCCTCGGGAAGGCCACACTCTGCGGCCACACTCGGGCTCCTGCACCCGGGGCCGCCCCACCACCCCCACGGCCTGCCCGGAACCCGCTGTTGGCCAGGTGGCCGCGCGGGCAGCAGATGGTGGAGGTTCGTCGAAGTCAGGGAGGGCGACGTAAAGGACACCAAGGCACCGAGCACACTGGAGAGAACCGGGAAGCACAGCGGCCGGGCCGAGTAGCACCGTGGTGACTGGAGGCTGGTGCGACTGTGCAGGCCCTGGAGCCGGTGCAGGCCCCGGAGCCGGTGCGGGCCCTGGAGCTCATGTGGGCCGCGGAGCTGGTGAGGGCCCCGGAGCTGGTGCAGGCCCCGGAGCTGGTACGGGCCGCGGAGCTGGTGCGGACCCCGGAGCTCATGTGGGCCGCGGAGCTGGTGCAGGCCCCGGAGCTCGTGTGGGCCGCGGAGCTCCCAGGCGCACCTCCGGGCTGGAGGACGGGTGGCCTGCGGCCCGAGTTGCAGAGGGCCCGGCCAGCCCTCACCCTGCCCTGAGCCCCGCGTGGCCTTGGGCCCGGCCCCCCTGGACGGGAGCGGGCAGCAGCGGGCCACCAGCCCCCCCAGACCTTCCAGGGGAGCCCGAGCAGCTCAGGCAGGACGGCAGACCCGCTGCTGCGGACGCGGCCAGAAACCGTGGGGCTCACTGCAGCCGCCGGGGCCTGTCTGGATTCTCCTGTGGCTCCAGACCCTTGGGGCTTTGTCGCACCTGCTCCGTCCTGTTGGTTTGGGATTCACTGACCTGGATACAAAGCGTTGGTCCGGGCCGCAGCAGCGGGGCTCCCCTGGTGTGCTGGAGCTCCACGGGGAGCAGAGACCCGCAGGCCCGCGAGGGACCCTTTCCCGTCCAAGCACTGCGATCCGAGCCCTCCTTGCTGACACAGAACTTTGTACCAGCTGTAAAGCACTTTCATACATTTTTAATTCACGTATTATTTCTTCTGTCCCCTAACAATTCCTGGACTACTCTGCACAGGGCAGGGTTGCTGGATAAAATACAAGACGCAGGTTAAATTAGAATTTAAATAATGAATAATATTAGTATGTGCCAAGTATTGCACGGGATACACTTATGCTAAAATACTACTCACTATTTATCTGAAATTCAAGTCCAACGAGGTCTCCCCTCACTTCCTAACTCTAGCGAGCTTCCACAGGGACCGCCCACCCCACTGCGCAGAAGTGAGCTCAGAGGAGTGAAAGGGTTTCTCTAAAGTCCTTGGGAGCTGGGACCACGTGTGATTCACTTTTTTAAAATTTTAGTTTTTTTTTTTTTTTTTTTGCAACCTGCAGATGGCATTCCCCTAAGCCAGTGTCAGTCCCTTTGGCAGTGATCTGAGAGATTTACGCCTCCTGCAAAGCCTGCTCCGCTGACGGTCTCTGCCCTGTGCGTGGGGACACGTCCGATCCTGCGATCCTGCTGCATTAAGGGGTTAAGGTTTGATCCCCGTATGCAACGTGGAGTTGGCTCAGAGAAGAATCTAGGGGCGTGCTCACCCACTGCGGGGCCTCTGAGCCTACAGGAACCCCCAGAGCCAAGCGGGGAGCTGGCTCAGGACAGAGTGGTCGGCGGGACTCCGACTGAGGCTTCGGGCTCGTCCTGGGTGGTTGCACCGGAGACAGATTCAGATGCTTTCCCGGAAAGCAGAGACACCTGCGGAAGGTCGCGGAACTCGGGAGGCCGGCCCGGCCGCTGCCCTGCCCTCCGGAGCGCTGGAGCTGGCGGGGCAGAGGCTCAGGGATCGGGGAGGGAGGAGGTGTCTCCGCGGGGCGCACACCGCCCCCTCTGTCCCCCTCTGTCCCCGAGAGCACAGGGCCCAGTGGGGCACCCACGGAGCCTTGGCCACACACCCAGCCAGGAGCCCCCCACCCAGCGGCCACCCTCATTGCAGAGCTCTTGGCCGGGAGGATGTGGCCCCTGAGCTGCGGCCTGGGTGGCGGGGGCCTTGACCCGGGCTGCCGCGGCCCTGCCCCCAGGCCCCCGCCGTCCACAGGCCAAGGCCTGGGACAGCCCGACCTGCCGGCCTGCGCCCGGGGGCAGAGAACATGGAGCCCAGTGCGCTCCCGGGGCTGCGGGGGTGGGGGAGCCAGCAGGTGGCGGCGGGGTGCGGGGTGGCGTGGCCTCCCATCGGCCTGCTTCAAGCCTCGGCTCCCTGACCTAGAGGCCCTCCAGGAGCTCCCGCCCGCCGTCCGGGGCTCCCCGCAGAGCTGGGCAGGGCGGGCCAGAACCGCGGGGCACACAGGCCAGGGCGTCCCCCACTGCTGGGCGTGGAGCAGCCCCCGCAGGAGAAAAGATGACGAGAGGCCTGCAGGAGGCCCCACCGGGGCAGCTCCCCCGGGGATCCTGGAGGGGCCCTTCCACGTGCCTCATGGTCCTCCGCCCCCAGCGCCCCCGGTGCGCCCCCCGGGAACGAAGCCTCTTTCTTTTTTTATTTATTTATTTATTTTTTAAGATTTATTCATTCATTCATTCATTCATTCACTCATGAGAGACACACAGAGAGAGAGAGAGAGAGGCAGAGACACAGGCAGAGGGAGAAGCAGGCTCCATGCAGGGAGCCCGATGTGGGATTCGATCCTGGGACCCCGGGTTCACACCCTGGGCCCAAGGCAGACTCTAAACCACTGAATCACCCAGGGATCCCTTTTTTTTTTTTTTAAGATTTTATTTATTTATTCATGAGACCCAGCGAGAGAGAGACACACAGGCAGAGGGAGAAGTCGGGCTCCCTTGATCCCGGGACCCGGGGTCACGGCCTGGGCCCAAGGCAGGCACTCAGCCGCTGAGCCCGGCGCCCCTGGAGCCTACTTCCTGGTGAGGGGTCAGGAGGGGAGGATTTCAGGAAATGGCAGTGCTAAGAAGAAAACACGCCAGCGACAGGATAGCCTGGGGGGGGGGGGGTTCATGCGACGTGAGGCCTGAAAGGGGGCAAGGAGGCAGCAAGGGAGAGCCCAGGAGGGAGGGCGCCCTGCCCACGGTGCCCGGGTGTTGGGGGAGGAGGAGGGGTGCAGGCTTGGGGGGAGGACGGGCGCCTGGGGCTGTCGCTGAGCCACCACCTGGGGCTCGGGCCGGGGTCTCAGGGCCCGGGACAGAGGGATGCAGGCTCTGCTTGGCGGGGACTCCGCTTCTCTCCCCCTCCTTCCCTCCCCCTCCCTCTCCCCTTCTCTCTGTCTCTCTCTCAAATAAATAAATAAATCTTTAAAAACGAGTCCGAGAGGAGGTCCTGATCTGCCCCCAACCCACTGCCCCCCGCCTGGCCAAACAGTGCCCGCGGCGCGACCCCTCCCTGCTCCCCCTCCCACAGCGGCCAGGACGTGTGGGGCCGGTGCTCCCGGTGCTCCCGGTGCTCCCGTGCCGAGGATGAGAACCGTCAGCCGCTCCCGCTCCTGGGCCTCGGGCTCCCGCGGCCGCGTTCACCAGGGGTCTGGGCCCCGCCGCTGCCCTGGGGGCCCCGGGCTGCTCCCCGCAGGGAACTCGGCCCCCAGGGAAGCCCCCCTCAGTCTTGGGAGGGCCAGTCCTTGTGGGGCTCCTTGTCGGGGCCCCTTGCCTGTCCGGTCCCAGTTCTCAGGCTCAGCGACGACCTGAGGGTCAGCAGCTCACCCCGGGGCAGCAACGGGGCGCCCACCTGTGCCCCGAGTCCTGTATTTTATCAAGTCCTGAGCCCAAGGAATACGTCAGACGTTGCCTGCTTTCGGGGACCTGCCCCCAGGCGGGGGGACAGCAGGCCGCGTGGCATTGGGCTGCGGGAGTCCACAGCGGTGGACGCCGGGGAGGCAGCCGGGGGAGGTGGTCGGAAGGCTGGGGCATCAGCTGGCAACGTCGTCATGGAAAAGTCTAGCCCCTTCCAGAAACGTCTATGCCTGGCTCAGCAAACCGTCCTGTGTCCCGTCGGCACAGCGTCCGTCCCTCCCATTCCGGAGCAGGGACGCCGCCTGAGTCGTGTGCTCTTTCCCAGGACCTCGGGGCCCAGGGAACCTACCCACCTCCGGTCCCTCTAGGAATTCGTCGTCACGACGCACTTCCAAAAATTGTTTTAAAAGTCTGTTCTACGGGTCGGCAGCATCATAGACAACAGCCAACGAGGGGTGACCCCAGCCGACGACAGTATGAGGACACCCCGCCGGCCACCTGCAGGAATCCATGACAGGCCCGCAGGCCACAGGTGCAGATGTGGCCACGGCAGGGAGGGCGGAGACATCAGGACCCCCGGGGCCACGCACCTCCCCCGGGACCTGTGCCTGGAAACTGCCAGGGCTCGAGGGAATTTCGACTGAAGCCCATCGTCCGCCGCGGGCGTTTGTGTCGAGACGGAGCTCACCCTGGGGAGAGGCCTTCTGACTTGAGACGCTGCTCAGGATGAAGCCAGGCCCATCTCCGAGGCAGCTCAGCAGCTGCCAGTTGCTCCGCCCGCAGCGCCCGCCCGTGGGTGGTCGGGGACGAAGCTGGTTGTTGGCCGCGGGGACGCAGGGGCACGGGGAGGCAGCTCCGCCCGGGGCCCTGGGGGCTGGGGCCGGGCCCCACCCGCGCTCACCTGGGGGACGGGGACAGGGACGGGTCGCCTGGGCCGGCCCTGCTCACCAGGGAACCCGCGGCTCCCGGCTGGGGCTTCAGGACTCCTCCGCCCCCAGTGACAGCCTCGGCGTCAGACAGGACCGCGCGAGCCGCTCGGTCTAGTGCGCATCTTGCAGTGACAGCCACTGCTGCCGCCGCTCCTGCCGCGGGTGGCGTCGCGCGTGGGGCGCAGGCCGGGTGCGAGGCGCGGGGCGGGGGTTCACGTGCATCGTCTCTTTCTGTCCCTGTAATGAGGCGGCGCTGAGCTTCACAGGGTCCAGAAACTCGCCCCAAGGCCACAGACTCAGTAAGCGGCGGCGACCGAGGTCAGAGCCGGTAGGTGCAGGCCGGCCTCCCCGCCTCCCGGTCCTGCTGCCGCTACAGCGAAGCCTCCTCTGGGCCTTACCAGGATCCGGCCAGCTGGCCACGGTGCCTCCACCCCCCCACCCCCCGCCGCGGTGCCTCCACCCCCCCACCCCCCGCCGCAGTGCCTCCACCCCCCCAAGGTGCCTCCATCCCCCCACGGTGCCTCCATCCCCCCCCACGGTGCCTCCACCCCCCCCACGGTGCCTCCACCCCCCAGGCCCTGCGGCCTCGGTACTGCCAGAGCGCCGGCTGCAGGCGGTCCACGGGGCGGCCTTCGGAGCAGCCCTCGCGAGCTGGCAGGCAGCAGCCCGGGCTCTCGTGGCCTCAGGACACACCGCAGGTCTCCGAGGAGGCGAGACCTGCCCCTTGCCGCCCTCCCGGGAGAGATGGGCCAGCGTCCCATCCACAGGGCGAGGACACAGCCGGCGTGTGCATTCCCGGGTCCAGGCCGGGTCCCTGCAGCCGGGGTCGCTCGGGCCTGGTCGGGTCCCAGGAGGGGCCGTGTGCGAGCAGACCCCACACGGGCAGCAGGGTCACCGCCCTGACGTCTGGGCGACTACTTGCCGCCTAGGGCCCACAGGCCAAGGCTGAGGACAGTAGTAAACGGCCTGTGTGACCCGAGGTGACGGGCGGAGGGGAGGCGTGGGGAGAGGGCAAGCCATGAGCCGCGCCGTGGGCAAGGCCTGTTTCTTCTCACCGGGTTGAGGGACTCTGGGCGAATTTCCCGACCTCGCCAGGCGGTTCCTCCGCGTGAAGGAGACGTACACAGTCACGCTTCATGGCACGAGTCCCGCGAGCATTAAAAGGGACGAGCGTGTGGACTGTCACCTGGCCAGCACACGCGGGGCTCTTCAGGGCAGCTCCCGCCGGGTGGGCAGGACCACGGCGCGGACGCCAGCGAGGGCGCCTGGAGCCACCAGGGACAGCGCGCTGGGTGCGGAGCGGCCGCCGGGCAGGGGCTGCGAGGGGGACGGCGGCCGGGCAGGCAGGGGCCCAGCGAGGAGCGGCTGCAACACTGCCGCCCGCTACAAGGCACCGGCCCGGGCCGGACGGGCCTCGGAGACCCCGTCCACGGGCGGCCTGTCCGCGCGTGCACAGGCTGCGTCCTCCGCGGCCAGGCGGCCCAGCCCGGCCCGGCCCCAGGGAACGCACGAGCCCGCCTCCCGACACCTGTGATGCCCGGCGGGCCTGCGTGGACTCCGGGGGAGCCCCGGCCCCGCGGCCGCCTCGCGAGCACCGGCCCTCCGACCCCCGGCCCCGGCCCCGGCCCTCACCCCACGTACCGTGATCAGCCCCCAGCTCCACCCATCGAGCCACCCACCCTCCCGAGGGCCCCGGCGCCTGCAACCCCACGGCAACCCCACGGCGGGAGGCAGCACGGCCACCGAGATGCCGCGTGCTACGTGTCGCCCGACACTCCGCGCGTCCCAAGCAGTAAGGGATCCCGTGGGTGCAGATGCTCCTCCTCCTTCTTCTATGGAAATGTGACCCACAGACCGTAAAGGTCACTCCCCCTAACGGGGCGGTTCAGGGGCGTCTGGGGCTGTCGCTGAGGCATCCGGCCCGGCTCGGGTCATGGCCCCGGGCCTGCGATGGAGCCCTGGGTCCGGGTGGGCTCCCTGCTCCGGGGGCTCCTGCTGCCCCCCGGGCCCTCGCCCCGCTCATGCTCTCTCTCGCTCTCTTTCACTCTCTCAAATAAATCAATAAATGAAATATTCCTAAAAGTCCCATAAAGCGTACGATCCGCTGGGCTCTGTGGGTTCACAAGGCCGCGCGCCCACCAGCCCGGTCTAGCTCCAATTCCATCGGCCCGCGGCCACCTCGTTCCCGCCCCCCACCCGGTGCCACGAACTGTGTTGCCTCCATGGAGTTGCCTGATCCCACCCTCCCCGTCCACGGAGCCGTGCGGTGCGCCCCCCGAGTCCGACCCCACTCTCGGCCTGACGCTCGCGGCTCACGCGTGCTCCCCGGGCTTGCCACGGCTCACGGGGCTCGTCCTTGGCGGTCACACCACCCCAGGCTGGGTCACCAGCTGACGTCTGGCTTCTTTCCGCTTTTTGGCCACAAGGAATCACCCTTGTGCCTGTTTTTCCAAGTAGGCTCCAGCCGGGGGCCCAGCACAGGGCTCAACCTCACGACCCGGAGTCACGGCGGGGACCCCAACACTGGGCCCGTAAGCTTAGCTCTGCCGTCCCTGCTCTGCTTAACGGTGGCATCGCCCTCTACCAACGGTTCCGGCCTTCCCGTCTCTGGCCCACGCAGGACGCCAACGCGGGCCGTGCCCGCTCCTTCCCGTGGCCCACAGGACGCGGTCGGAACCACCCGTTTCCTGAGGAAATTCTCCAACGAAGCGAAGAGTCATGTTGACCAAGGTGTTAATGGCAGCAGTTTTCACAGGGACCTGCGACTGGAACGGCTCAAGGTCACCGTGCAGATGTTCAGGTCACTCTTGTGTGACAACGCACGGTCAGTACCGACCACGGCCGCGACGGCAGCGTGACGACGAGTGAGTCGCGCGCTCGCTGGGTCCCAGGCGTGCAGGGTCCTAACACATCCGCGCAGGTCCGGGCTGGGGAACAGCTCCCTCGTGTCCCAGACGGGGAAACCGAGGCTCCGAGGGGATGAGCGGCCTCCCGAAGCAGGCCCAGCCAGGTCTGGGTTCGAACCGAGGCCCCCCAGGGCGGGGCTCCCGGCCCGGGGGCCGCGGCAGCAGAGTCAGGGCTGCTGGGCGCAGAGCGAAACGTGTCTGGGGCCCTTAGAGGACACGGGATGACGCGCTTGTGCGCACACGGGCACCCCCGAACCGGCACAACCAGCGACAGTCCCACCTGCGGGACCGGACGGGAGGGCGTCACTCCTCGTCGAGAACCATTTGCTGGGCACCTGCCGTGACACCTTTCTGACGCCCTCGCCGGGGTGCCACAGCGTTCCACTGGGCTGATGGCGGGGGACGCCCTCGCGCCCTGGGTCTGTGGCGTCCCAGCAGCAGCACGACCCGCCTGCGACTGAGGCTGCGTCACGCACCGTAACCAGCGCCACCTGACCTCGGGCCGGCGCCACGAGTCGGGTGCCAGTGGCCCCATCTTACAGGTTGGGGAACTGAGAGTCCGAGAGCCCGGCAACCTCCCGGGCGACGCGGACAGTCGGGGCCACGGCTGCCCTTCCCGACACGTCCCCGCGCTGCTTCCTCCGGGGCAGCCTCACCCGACACCCACTCGCCGCAAAGCCCAGAGGCAAGCGGAGGGCGCTGCGCGTTTGCACCTTCCCCGGCTTCCCCGACTCATGGGGAGGGCGCCCGCGAATCTCTGTTCTTATTTTATTTTATTTTTTTTTAAGAATTTATCTGTTCATGAGACACAGAGAGAGAGAGAGAGAGGGAGAGAGGCAGAGACAGGCAGAGGGAGAAGCAGGCTCCACGCAGGGAGCCCGACGTGGGACTCGATCCCGGGTCTCCAGGATCACGCCCTGGGCCAAAGGTGGGCGCTAAACTGCTGAGCCCCCCGGGCTGCCCTCTTTTTTTTTTTTTAATTGGTTGTCTGGGCATCCCTGGAGACCCGGGATCGAGTCCCACGTCGGGCTCCCTGCATGGAGCCTGCTTCTCCCCCTGCCTGTGTCTCTGCCCCCCCCCTCTGTGTGTGTCTATCATGAATAAACAGATGAAAATCTAAAAAAAAAATTAATTAAAAATAAATCGGTTGTCAGATTTATTCTGAAATTGGCTCCGACCCTTCTGTTCTTTTTTTCTTTAATTTTTATTTATTTATGACAGTCACACACACATAGAGAGAGAGAGGCAGAGACACAGGCAGAGGGAGAAGCAGGCTCCATGCAGGGAGCCCGACGTGGGATTCGATCCCGGGTCTCCAGGATCGTGCCCTGGGCCAAAGGCAGGCGCTAACCGCTGCGCCACCCAGGGACGCCCGACCCTCCTGTTCCTGATAAGATCTCTGTCCAGCCGCACGATGCTGGGTTTTAGGAGCCACCGCCCCAGCCTGGAGCCTGGACTCCGGTGGTTCCAGCTTCCAGGGCAGGAACTGGGCACCTGGCCCCCGCCGCGAGCCTCAGCTCCCACCAGGGGGCAGTACAGGCCAGCGTGTCGCAGAGGCGGGCGTCCTGGGGGGGGGCGTTGCCGCTGGGAGTGTGACCTTGGCTCATTCACTGGACCCACCCGAGGGCCTGCAGGGGCCAGGCCGCCAGCGGCCCAATGACCAATGCAGATGACGCCGGTGACTCTCCCGCCCTCTACAAACTAGGGGAGCTGCCGTGGAGCCGTGTGGCAGCTGGAAAAGCGAGGTCATAGTACCTGGGGTCCTTCCCTCACCCTCCACTGGGGCTGACCCCGCCACTCAACAGGGGGCCGCCAGGCGCTCACGCTCAGGAAGGGCTGACTCAGTGGACACAGTTGCAAAGAATTTGACTGAGCGCCTGGTGGCTCAGCGGGTGAGCATCTGCCCTCTGCCCAGGCTGTGACCCCGGGGGTCCTGGGATCGAGTCCCGCACCGGGCTCCCCGCAGGGAGCCTGCTTCTCTCTCGGCCTGGGTCTCGGCCTCCCTCTCAGAGGCGGGGAGCCCCATGCAAGACTCGATCCCGGGACCCCCGGGGCACGCCCCGGGCCAAAGGCAGGCGCTCACCTGCTGAGCCACCAGGCATCCCCCAAAACACCCCAAACCATTCAGAACCGGATTTTCAGACCTAGACGACTTCTTCAAAGACTATTAGGGTTTTGAAGCAGACACATTAGGATGGGGACGTCTCCTCCTTTAACGAAATGGAAGGACACAGTTGAGCTTGCAAGAGGACACACCAGTGGAGGCCTGAAGTCTGCACCCGGGAGGGGGTAGGGGAGGGGAGGAGGGAAGGGGAGGGAAGGGGAGGGGAGGACATACCTGCGGGGGGGTGGGGGCTGCTGCTGGAGGAGCAGGGGGCGCAGGCTGCGAGGCTGCCTACTGCGGCCGTGTTGTCCTGGGGTGACCACTGCCGCCTTTTCCCATGAGAACGCAGCCGCGGGCAGGCCACACGGGGCCGGGGGTCGGGGAGCCAGGAGCCCGAGAGGAAAAAGGAAACGGAGCCAGAGAGACCGGCTCCTCCCATGTTGCCACTTGCTGTGACTTTAAGGACAAACCTGGACCGGGACGAAGCCCACACAGGAAGGTGGGGTTGAAGCCGGGAGATCAGGGGCTCCTGGACAGTCGCGGGCTCAGCACACCCCGCTCCCCAGAACAGCGCCTGCCCTCAGCCCTGGTCCGGGCGGCCCCTCGGGGCTCACAGGCCACACTGAGTAGCCACCTGAGCAGCTGCCATGGAGGAGGAGGGGGAGGGGGAGGGGGAGGAGGAGGAGGGGGAGGAGGAGGAGGAGCAGCAGCACAAGGCAAGGCCCGGGCCACAGCCGCCCTGGAGCCCAAGGCCCAGCGCTGCTGCTGACACGCGGGACGGCCAAGGCACTGGGGATGAATAAAGAACTACAGCGCGAACAGGGATGTTTTCACGCCCCTCGTGACGGGGGCGAATGTGTTGGCGGCCGCAGCAGGGAACGGACACCTCCGGGCCCGCCAGCCCGTCCGCAGGCCCAGCAGCAGGGCCGTGAGCCCGGGATGTCGCATCCCCCCCACCCGCTGCGTTCCCTGGCTCCTCTGCCCCCCCCCCCACCGTCCGCCCACGGGGGCGCCTCCGCTCGCTGGCCCCCTTGCCACGGCCACCACACCCGGGCAGCGTCCTCCCAAGACTCTCGCCCACCCGGGCCCATTCTCCTGGATCGCTTTTCAGAGCGCCACGGCCGGCGTCCGTGCCTTTGCACGTCGACTCTTCCCGTGCTCCCGAGTGCCCCGATGACGCAGCTTGTCTTCACAAAAAAAAAGTTAAGAAAAGAATTAAATGCCTTTCCTGCCGGTTTTGCCCTTACTTGCAATGACCCAGTCTTGCACTATGGCTCCTGTGGTTGGGCAGAGGGGAAACCTGCCGCTCTAACCGCTCCAGGGCGCTGGGAGGCCTTAATCACACCCACGGACTGGTGCAGCCGTCACGACCTGTTTCCCACATCCTTCGTCACCCAAGCAGAAAGCCCCCCGTGGCACAGGAACCCCCCTTTCTGCTCACCCCAAGCCCCCGAGGACCTCCACCCCACTTCCTGCGCCTGTGGCACGAGGGGCACCACCCAGCGCGTGCTTCCCAGGTTCACACGAGCCACGGCACGCGGGAGGACCTCACGTCCAGGCGACCTACGCTCCGCTGACTGTCCGTCCCGTCTGGCCATCTGTCCGTCTGCCGGCGCCCGTTCGGGCTGCCCCCACGGCCGGCGACGGTGAGCAGGCAGCTCCGGCCGCTGTCACCCCAGCGGGCGTGCCTTGTTTGGGGGGCCTTGGGGCGCTGAGCTGGGGCGCAGTTGCCGGGTCCCACGCTGGGGCGAGGCCGCTGTGAAGGACTCTGCAGCCGAGGCCCAAGGTCGGGCGCAGCGACACAGGGCGCGGAGCTCGAGACGCTCCATCTACTTTACTCACCCCGGGCGCCCCCAGTCTCCACTTCTCAAAGAATTTCTCATTCTTTTCTGAAATCTTCCTCTCATTTTCAATGCACGCAATTCTCTCATCTTATTTTTTTGAATTTTATTTATTCGTGAGAGACCCAGAGAGAGGCCAGACCCAGGCAGAGGGAGCAGCAGGCTCCCTGCGGGGAGCCCAACGTGGGACGCGATCCCGGGACCCGGGGTCCTGGCCTGAGCCAAAGGCAGACGCTCGATCGCTGAGCCCCCTGGCGTCCCTCTCTCATCTTATTTCACGTGCTTGATGTATTTTCGTTTTTAAATCTGTTATCAGGGTGACCCTGATGGCTCAGCGGTTTAGCGCCGCTTTCAGCCCAGGGCATGATCCTGGAGTCCCGGGATCAAGTCCCACATCGGGCTCCCTGCATGGAGCCTGCTTCTGCCTGTGTCTGTGCCTCTCTCTCTGTTTCTAATAAATGAAATATTTAAAAATAAATAAATAAATAAATAAATAAATAAATAAATAAATAATCTGTTATCATTTTGGTCTCTGTCTCCCGGTTGCCTCCATTGTCTATCGGGACGTTACTCTGCTTCCTCCGGGTCCCTTTTCTGTTCATGACTTCAGGTGGAATTTGGCCTTGATCCTTTTCTATGGTTTATTCGATTGTGAAACGATCCGTCCCGGCTTTTTGGATTAAGGTACGCTCAGGAAAGATTTTCAGCCTTCACCGAGCCCCCTCTTCTGTTGCTTTTGTGCGGAGCTTGCCTTCTGGTGCTTCCTGCCTCTGCCCTTATTCTCTCTTGGGTCCTGGCCATCTCTTTCTTTCCTGGTCTCCAAATCTGGTAGCGTCTTGCACGTTCCCACATGGCCGACAAAGACCCCAGAGGAACGCAGTCTCTTTGGTCCCTGTGCTGCTCAATTCTGCTTTTAGTGTGGGGCCCTGTCCTAGAAGAAAGCAGGCAGCCTCGAGCCCACAGGGCTGCCCTGCTCCAGCCCTTTCAGGGGCCCTTCCCGCAGGCCCTCACACGAACCCGCTGCTGGGGGAGGACAAAACTGCTCCTTCCCCCGGCCTCAGCTGACGTTTTCAGATCAGCCGCCCTTCTTCAGTCATCCCCCGCTGCCTGTCTTGGGCTCACCATATACTAGCCTGTTCCTTTTCCTCCTATGAAAATGCTAATCTCGCGGAAGTGTTTGGTTTGCCCCACCCGCTTGGATTCTGGGGCTCATTTGTGATCTGCTTCCGTTTCAAGTATCCTCTGGGTTTTTGGTTCTGCTACCGAGGGGTGGTTTTTACATGTAGTTTTGGAGAGACTGAAAACTATGCCTCCGCCAACAACCACCTGCTCTTTTTGTGTTGAATTTCAATTTTTAATGATTTTGTCTTCAAATTCTAGCACCGTCTTACATGGTCCTACAGAGACCCCCAGAACTAACACAATCCAGCCCAGTACGTGTATCCCAGAACCAGCTGACAACTGGTAACTCCCGGGGAACCTGGATCTAGAATTCTCTTGTGACCTGTAGGGAGAGTTCCTTCCCCTGGGAAACCGGGGTTATGACCCCTGAGTAGAGCTTGTCCCTGATGTGTGTTCCCTTCGTCACACCTCTGGGGTTTTGTGTGGATGCCACCCGGGAACCGTGAGCTCCAGGAAGCAGGGACCACACACACTTCAGCTCTGTATCCGCAGGCCCCAGCACCACGCCTGGGATGGGGACCTCATACACGTCTCCCGAGAGAAGGCATTTGAGCTCAATGAGGCTTGCAGCTGTATCACATAACCAAAAGGATTCAAAAAATAATTCTTAAAACCAATTCATACTCATGGTAGAAAACTCAGAAAATACAACAACAACAAAAAAGCATATAGAAAATATTTACCTATAATCTCATCCCCCAAAGAGAACGACTCTTACCCTTTCGGCGTGTTTAAACCACACAGTTTGGAGAACATTGTAGACCGTTTTAGCCGTTTCCCCCTGTATTCTTCTTCTAGCGCTACCTGATGGCTCTTCATTATTTCAGTGTGTGATAAAAGCAATTTCGGCGCAAAATTAAAGGCATCCCTGAAACAACGAAGACAGGTGTCCGCAGACTGCCTGCTGGTTCCTGACAGGACACGCAGCACAAGGGGACTGGGGCACGCTCCGAGCTCCGAGCGGCGTCAGGGCAAAACCCTTCTTACTAGAACGAGCATCCGGACTCGTCGCCAGACGCCAGCCCCACAAGTCCCAGTAGGTGGCGGAACAGGCCGCTGGCGGCGCTTCTCCAGCTCCAGGGGCCGCACCGTCACCGCCAGGGGCCTGAGCTGGGGAGCGGCCCGGTCACCTGCATTCCCGACAAGTGCCAGGTGATCCTGACGCAGGTTGGGAGCTTTGGGCGACAGGGTCCCTGCAGACCGGCCCGAAGCCGCAGCACTCACCCGGGGCCCGGGCACCGCGGCAGCTGACTCTGCAGCCGTCTTAGGAGCACAGCGAGTAACAGACGTCCTGCTCCAGTCTCGTAGGGGCGGCGGGAAGGAGGGAGGAGAATAAGGCTCCGTTTGCTGCTCCTGCCTCCATTTCCTTCCTGACCCGCGGCCTTCACGTTGGTTTCTCTGATCCTGCCTCGGAGTCCGAGCGCGGGCCCTTAAAGCCTGACGAGCGAACAGCTCGAGTCGCCTTACGGCTAAGTCTGCTGAACCACCGAACTCAGGAACGTCCGCTCTCCTCAAACTCTCGGAGGAAAAATCGTCTCGGAACCCAAGGCCCGAGACACAGAAGCGCACCAGACCACCTCCTCCCGGGCTCTGCAGGAGCAAAAGTAAAACACTAGTGTCTGCACTCGGTTGCCTCTTGGGCTTAAACATGGTTAATTCTGGAAGAAAACCTTGGTTCAGGACTGTCCATATTTTCCTCGACATACTACCGATCACTTGTGATACACCTGCATTAGGAAAATATTAAATTAAGAACACTGCTGCTCTGCTTTATATCCAGCTCGGCCGATCAGCTCTCTTCAGCAGGTCTCGGTCTTACCAGACCTACCTCAAGGGAGAACGTCTATCTGTGGCCTAACACATTAGCCACCGGGATGTTCACAGTAACTGCTGATAGGTTTGCTTTCAACACATGCCTTGGCTTTAATTATTATTTCTAAGTTAGTTATGCCTAGATGAATGAAATTTTATTTCTGACCTTAATTCATCTCAAATGTTTCCCAAGTAAATATTTGAAAGTATAATAAAAGTGTGAAAGATGCACAGAATTCATGTACAATCACACGTAAAAAAATGTTTCCTGTCTTCATATAAAGACAAAAAATGTCAAAAAAAAAAAAGACAAAAAATGTCAATTAAAGCAACCTTAAGATGCCCTTATACCTACTAAATTGGTAAACATAATTAAAGTAACCAACCTTCCCATTAAACTAATTGCTACAAAAATGACTTTATAAAATCCTACAAACTACGTAGGTTACATCAATATAAAATATAATTATGGCAATACCTCTGTGATGCTTTCCAGTTAACGTAGGAATTAGCAGATAAACTGTTGAATTCTTTGTCCAACAAGAGTTGATTCATATGGACAGTATGATTTATTGTTTATTTTTTAACCAAATACCTCAGTAATTTCTAATGGCTTTGCAGTAATGTGTATCAAATAAGCAGCTCTGGAAAACTGATAAGCATTTTTCAAGTGGTATTAAAAAGCCACACTGATGGATATATAATAATAAATGTATCTCATTTTTTAAATTTTTTTTTTAATTTTTATTTATTTATGATAGTCACACAGAGAGAGAGAGAGGCAGAGACACAGGCAGAGGGAGAAGCAGGCTCCATGCACCAGGAGCCCGACGTGGGATTCGATCCCGGGTCTCCAAGATCGCGCCCTGGGCCAAAGGCAGGCGCCAAACCGCTGCGCCACCCAGGGATCCCTGTATCTCATAGTTAATTAAAAAAAAACACTCAAGGCTGATGATGTGAAACATTGTTATTTAATCGAGCGAGGTGACAACATAAATCCCTTTAACTCATTTGGAAGGCCGTAGGAGAAATATGATGCAAAAGCCATGAAATGTTCCTTCCTTGACACAGAGGAGGTCTCTGGGGAGCCAGAAATGATCTTTCTTGATTTTGACGGTCCTTAGACGGGTGTTCACTCTAACTGTTCAATGAACTGGGTGCTTTATGCACTCTTCCCCATGACAAAAAATGTTCAGAAAGAATTCTTTGCTTTTACCGATGCGTCTTCTACCGGGAGTTTGTTCTAAGAAAATATGTACAGAGAAGTTCTCTGTAGCATTGTCTAGAAGCAAAACTGGAAGCTACCTAATTATAAACCAAAACAGGAATGGGTTATCAAATTATAATAATAAAAGAATACTACAAAGTACTAAGGTAACTGAAAATACCTAAAGCACATTTTTGACAATAAAATGCAATGATTTGTAATCATATAAATCTATACTTATGTGCCTAAGGATTAGAAGAGACTATTAAAAATTATGATATAGGAGCTCTGGGGTATTTTCTCCATAAATGTCTTACTGTTAGATTATCTTTACCACAATGAGAGCAGAACATGTGGTTCAAATGCAAAGGACAGGAACATCCCGCTGGCAAGGACTACCCATGTCTAATCACGGAATGATCATCAAACATTCCGCCCAAGTGTTCTCAGAACAACTTAGATGTTTATAGGCTCTGGCACAACAGGGCAGTCTAAGAGCAAGGGCTGTGTGTCACTGGCCTTTCATTTTGCTTCCATGCACTGATACTCTCAAAAGTTATGTTTCTTCCAGTTAATGTAGCCCCTAAGATGATCCGCGGAGCTTATTTAAAAAATATCTTCCCAAGCACTGAGTCTTATGTAATAATTCAACCTTATAAACAGTGTTGCTGGGCAGAATTTTGAAAAATGTTATGGATCAAGGGTGAAAGTTAATGGCTTGCCAACTGCAAAAGGTACAACGTGATGAACTGCCAACAAGATTGCCCAACTCACTACCCTGGGCAAAAAGGCGGAGTCAGGCTGAGTCAGGGAGGGAGGCCAGCTGAGGCTCTGAAGACAGTGGGAGGTCAGTGGGATCCTAAAGGCTGGCTCTGGGAGCGGGAGAAAGGATCACGGGGGCTTTTCCAGGTGGATGGGAGAAGACCAAAGTGCAAAGTCAGGAAAAGAGCAAGAACCGTTTGGAGGGATGACTGGGACTCAATTATGGATAGGTTAATAAATCTGGGCTAGACACACCCTGCTGGTAACAGAAAGTCAGCGAGGTGGTTTCAACAGGGAAGCCATGTGCTCAAAGGAGTGGTTGGCGAGATGCCCCGGACGCAGAGTGCCAACGGCTTTGGAGGCCCACACGAGGGCAGAGGGGGAGGGAAAGGGGGGGGAGTCTAGGATCTGGGTCTGTGGAGGCTAACACTCTGGGCCCAGCTTCCTCCCCACCACTCACTACTGCTCCAAGCAATCAGCCACTTACCCAGCCTCGATTCACTCCTGTGTAACAGAAGTGACATTCTGCCCTAGGACAGTGCTGCTGGGGATCAAAGGCACAGGACCACGTTTGGTGAACAAGGAGTCCTACACTTTCAAGTTAAAAAGAATGAACCAACTAGGGGATGGGCTGAGTAGCGGAGGGAGGAAGACAATCCCAAGATCTGGAAGCTGCATTAATGGTACAACACTCCCCCCCCCCCCCCCCCCCCGGCCCAATCTACTCATGAAGGTCGCCCAAATTCCTTCCTTGCATTTGACTTTTCAATGTACCATTTTCCTCTTGGATCTCATTCAAAAACCGCTGCAACGTTGGGGTTACAATCTAGAACATGCAAAAACAGTACACGCACAAGCCACTTCAGATGACACGAGAGGCAGTTTCATTTCTAAAAACACATTCTAAAACGCAATTGCTCTCGCAAAGATCCATCCGAATTTGTTGGGGAAAGAAGGTGAGAAGTTACTACAAAAGTTATTTTTAAGGAAATGCAGCTTTATTACTTTCAAGTACAAACAATAACTTGGACTTGACTAACCAAATGTTGCCTAATTGAGAGAACCTGCCTTAATGTATAGAAACCGATGATTTATAGTTAGCACAATCCCCCGTGGTAGAAGAATGCTTCCGTGATGCATGAAAATACCTTCTCGTCTTAGAGACTTCTTGTCCCACGTTCGCTGCACTATCTGCTTAAGCAATCCCTTCTCCCCCCACCCCACAGGCCCTTCAGATAGAGACTTCACCTCTTTTCCTTAGATCACAACATACATCAAATTAGTGAAACAAGAGTTTATACATTTTTTTTTTACCACACTGCCACAGATGTTGGTGAGACCAGTCTTTTTCAAACCTGAGCGTTCCCATCAAGAGTACTAAACCTAAATTAGTAAAATGTCTGTTCACAATGTGAATACAAGGACACAATATGTGAGCATCAGTCATCTGAATTAATAATTTTCCCGGTTTAAATATGCAAAGACATTTTTATCTGAGCACATTCATGAATAGTAGTAGCTGGGTTCTTTCAACTGCAATAATCCAGTGGGGTTACACTCCTCAGGACTCTGATACTAAGCAACTACAGCTCCCCGATAGGGAAGACGGGAAACACATTGAAACAACTTGACAGCAAACATTCATCGGCACTGAGCATGAGCACTGAGCGTGATTAGGGAGTGGTGCAAAGACTATCCAGGGCTGGAGGATTTATTCTGGAAAAACCACTCACTTTCCTAGAGTAGTCACAAAGGAACCTCTGATGAGACAATGTCAAAGATGGCTAGTGGGCATTTCTATAAAAAATGCTAACTGCTCTTTCCATCAGATGCTCTAGCCGGGGACTGCATAATTCTCAAGGCGGTCTTGGCTGTCTTAAAAATACCTTAGCAAGCACCAGCATAACCAGGTAGGAAGTCTGTGTCAAGGGGCCAGACCTAAGGAACTTCCCCACCCTGAAAGACTGTGTCCCTAAAGGCAAGGGTGACCATGTGCCCTGCCACGGCCTGCACCCTAGAGCAATGATCTGATTCTGCACACTTCCTGCTGAGAAAGGCACTTGCAGGCCACCTCGGCCTGCAAGAGGCCCAGTGGAGGAGGCCCAGAGACTGGTAGTTATAGCGAAGATTCACCTCTAGGTTCCCAAGAAGCCAGGGCACACAGCTTCAGGGGGCTGGCTGGGTTTGGTCAAAGCAATGTTGTAAATAAAGCCCTGCTCCACCATCCTTAGCTACTTCTATTACGTCAAAATGCCTAACCTAACAAACAACTTCTTCTTGTCTAAAATAATACTGTTTCCAAAAATATTTTTCTCCCTAAGATGTTTTATAAATGCAGAGCAGTAATCACTCTCCTGAGAACACACACTAGAATGATTACATAATCCTCACTCATGCTTTACTATGTGTCTGCAATGGCCAGAATGATCTTTTTTTTTTTTTAACTATGAAAAATGAAGTACAATCCTTAAAACTTAATAGCAATATTCCCCTACTTTCCACTAATGAGAAGCTATCCAAACCTGGGTACGTTTCCTGTGGAACTTTTCAGTCTAGCCTCAACCCTTAAAGTCTTTCTTCCTATCTCTCCGATTGGTCTAAAGGTCAGTTTAGGACCAGTTTTGACAAATTTGACTTACTACTTCAAGTAATGGGGCTGGAGGAAATTAGCTCCCTTTGGAATGTTACAACCTCCCACCATTCAGCTTTCCCAGACCCCCATCCTCACCCTGGAGCCTGAAGTTGTTTCTGTGCCCCTTACGAGCCTAAGCAGAGAGGAGCCAGCGCTTCACCTCCACCACATATCCTCACTCAAGAAATCCAATGCCCATTAAAAAAGAAAAGAAAAGAAAAGAAAAGAAAAAAAAAAGATAGGAGTTATCTGCTCATGACTTTATGAATTTTTTGGGAATGAGAATGTTCACCAAAAAAAAAAAGGGGGGGGGGGGGAGGAAAGGCAATTTCCTCCTGTCTGAGCTAAAGAAGCAGAAGTCAGCGGGCATGGCCCCTGAGCATGGAAGGGGACTACATCACTCAGCTTAGCTATCCCCTAACCACTTCTCTCACTGACCCTCCACTTCATTTTTTTAAGGATGTGTTAGCATTTCATTTTTTAAAAAGCTGGCACTTGTATGAATAAACTCAGCATCTATAAAGCAATTAAATAAAATGCCCGGGCGAAACGAAGGCCTCTGTGAGGAAGACTCACTGCAACCACTGCCTCACTGCTGTCAAATCGGCTGCAGGAAGCCACCACCCGGAGGTAACTTCGGTACCCAGTGAAAACTGAAATAGGACGTGCCATACAAGTTCCAGGTTTGTCATTTTCAAAGTTTCCACAAACTATAATGACTTTCCCTGTGAAAACTGCTGGATGTATCTGGAAGTGAGGTGGGAGTAGGGATGGTCATCAGATCAGTGACCTCAGGTATCTGTTCAGGTCGGAGGAAGAGGAGGAGGCATCCGCCTTCATCACTGCCCATGTCTCCTGAAGCTCCTGCAAAACAGACTCCAGCTGCAGTTCTGGTTCCATTTCTTGGAAGACCGAGCGGAGCTCACGCACACAACTTGCATGAGATGGACTGGGGACGGAGAAGACAGTACTCTTGCCTAATCCCCTAGGAGTCCCCTACACCCGTCCTGAAAACTGACCACCGATCCCCTAGAGTATTAACTTCATGGCATTCAGAGGTCCCCCGTCAGGCTTGGTGCTCCTGTGGATTCTGGACAGCTGAGTCCCCACCGGGGTTGGCTTCCTCCTCAGCTCTGCCAGCAAGCCCTCTGCCCACCTGCGAAGTGGGTATGCTTTATATTCACACCAGCGAGAATGAGTCACTCATACTCCCAGGCAGAGGCTACAACTGGGTTCCAGTTTGTGTGTTCATCTTCAACTACTTTTCTGTTGTGTGCAGATGAAATATGCCCCCTCATTTCCTGTAAATAGCTGAAGTGTCCTGGGGCTAGCTCCCTCTAGTCTCTCCCTAATGTTTGTGACAATTAATGTTCAAATATTCCCATTGCCGATCTCAGAAATACATAACTTCACAAGAATGAGAGGGTGGAGGATACAAACTGGCAGCTCATAGACAAACTTTGTTTAGCTCACTGTATTTTAAACTATCTTCAAGTAGCTGTCAACATTTTAAAAATCAGGAGATTTCAAGCAAAAATCTGATTTCCACTTCCTCCTGAAAAAATCCTAAGACCTGCCACCACTGGGCTCACCTCTACCTAACACTCAGAGCTGAGTAACTGCCCCATTAGATAGGCCTTTCATGATTCAGCACAACCCTGTCCAACACGCTTCAATCATTTATGTCATGTGCATGGCTGCCTTGGGCATCTGAGCTTGTGAACCCTAATCTAGGGCAATTCCTCCATTTTAATATGGAGAAAATGAGGGTCCAGGGATAGAAAGTTAATCTGCCTGAAGCCACACATCAGGCTAGAGGCAAAGGAGCAAGAAAAATCAAGTTCAGGTGTCTCTCTTTGTAAGACCGCCCATTCTGCCTAAAGAACCATGATTCCCCTTAGCATTTCATCCACTCGGCTAACATTTTTCTAGGTGGAATCTGTTCTATTTTCTACATTCCCTCTTTATCTATCCTTTTCATATATCTGGTTTGCTTAAGGATACTAACTTTGTACCAATGATTTCATTTCAATATTTTCTTCAACTCAAAAGAAATAATGAATTGGGACAAAATTGAATTATCAACTTTTGCCCACATGTCAGCAGACGCAGGACCCAAAGTTTAGAAAACACTTAGCTTAACACCTGACTACACAGACAGGGAAAAAGGGGCCCAGGGAAGTGATAAACCGAGGCTGCAGGGACCCTGGGTAACATAGCTGGTCCTCAATCTTCAGGCTCTGTGCTCTTTCTACTACATCACATCCCCCTCGTGCACTCACCCAGGCGGCAGGGACCGAGGCCCAGCTCGCTCCGTGCAGAAACAAAAACCACAGAAATCCCTTATATCTCAGACATGGCCAACCTTGACTCTGCCAAGTACTAGGGTTTAGACTGTGTTGTGAACAATCAATTTGTAGAACTTGCTTTGTCCTGGAAGACAGACCTTCTTTAGAACTGGTATTTGGTGGAGAGTTTATGAATGTCACGGGACTCAGTGGTCTTTGTAACACTGACTGTTATAAAAGCTAAGCCCCATGTGAGAGAAGTTGCTGGAACATCGTAGCACCTTTGCTTCAACTTCAAAAGAAAAAAGGCGATGGTAAAAGCTTTAATAATAGACTGATGTGTTTTTATATATAGGCAACCAATTAGCAGGTTAATGAACCATTTAACTTTCTTTACTGAAAACCAATATTCAAGAAAGATGAACCCTCAATGCATCCTCTTATACTGACCAACGTAACTAAGTACAAATGAAGTCAATGGTGTACCCCGTTAGCATGCTGTGCTGTGTGTCAAGAAAACAAGCCCTCCCCCGCCCCGAGCCCTGGCCCCCTGGCAAACACAGATAAATGATTGTGCACTGCGCGACGATACCGTTAGGTGAGAGCTTTGGTTCATGCAGTCGGCTGCCAGAGGTCACACTGAAACCCCGCAGCCCCGGCACCCACAGTCGGCGGTGGCCAGCGCGTGGCGTCAGCCGTGCTCCTTCCACAACACCAGATGAATACTGTGGTCGGGCATGCTGGTGGCGAAGACCAGGCCCGTGTCATTGTGCCCATCCAGTCCATTGAGCCAGGACGCTTCGCCCGCCAGGAAGCTCGAGCCTCTCTTTGATTTCCGGTACTCTGGCAGGGGCCAGCGGCTAATCAGGCTCTCGGTCCGCAAGTCCATGATGTACAGGTAGCGGTTGTCAAACAGCAGGGCAAAGATATCTCCAAAGCCAAGCAAGGCCAAGTTTGCTATCTCGGGAGTCTTGATGACCCTACAAAGACGAGAGTTTCGAAACATGAACCAGAAGGCCATCTTACTTCTGATTCTGCCACCGCAATCTTTTCTGGAGACATATAAAAACCAATACAAAATCCAAGAAAATGAAAGTTTTCAATAAAATGAAAACAGACAAAAAGCTGTACTTCCTTAAGGGGAGGGGAAGGAACCCTTCACAATGACATAGTAACACAGGCACGTAAGGAGAAAGGCAGCATATGATGGACATTTATGAAAGCACAAAATGCCCACCCAGGCTGAAAAGGATCTTACAGATTATCTCATGTAATATCTCATTTCCAAAATATGAAAACTGAAGCCTTGCTGGGATACGTACTTTGGCTAAGGATTCACGACTGGTCAGTTACCTGTAAGAACTGGGATGCAATCACTTTACTACTAGGTAAAAATCATCAAATCCTAAAATGCTGGTCTAGGGGAGCCTCCTAAAGCCCAGAATGAAGACTAGAAACCAAGTGACTTACGTGCTATTCTATTCAGCAGGTAGCAAACTCTAAAAACAGTAGAGGCTGAAGGATGAGAAATAACCCAGAAACAATAATAAATGTGTCAGAAGTTGTGAGAGAAAACTGGGGGCGTGGGAGGATAGCCTTCACCTTCCCCAAAGGCTGATGACAAAAGCACAGAATGGGAGAGATCCAGCCAAACAGCATAGATAAAAAACAAAAACAAAAAAAACAGTCTGTTGTCTGCACACTTAATGAGGCAAGAACAGTTGATGTCCTTTTTGGAGGCACTAGGAAAAGAGCTACAAGAGAAGGATAAACCAATTCTGCTCCGTGACAGTATGTCTGGGCCCCGTGAGAGGTCAATAAACCCACATTTCAACAAGGACACTACCAATTACTGTGTGTCCAAGGGGTCAACCAGGAAGGGCAGGGCCTGGTAACCAGGACAAATAAGGAACAGGTAAAGGAGATCAGCTGGGGGCGGGGAATCCGAGGTAAAGAGTTACAGCAAGGCAGATTCCACCTGACACTGGAAGGCAGAGGATTTAGTCGTGAAGACCTGTTCCACACTCAACCCGTCCTTAACTGAACTTGCTGGCCAAACCTGTTTCTCTTCCTTGTTTCCTGGCTTGCTCTTTCACCCAACTGCTCACCGTTAGGAAACATGGCAACCATCCAACTCTCCTCCTTAATCAAGCCGCAGATTCAATCACCACAATCTATTGATTTTACCTCTTGAATTTTCTCCTACTTTTTTTACTATTATCCAAATTGCCACGGCTCTGATCCAAGATAGTATCTTGAGCCTGCACTGGTCTCCCCCCACCTACTCCTGGCCCCTTTCAATCAGCTAATCTCACCCCCATGTCTAATCCTATTACCACCTCATTTAACTTTAAACCCTCTGAGGGCTCTCTACTGTACTTCACATCTCCAGCACTGGGACCCTTCAGTCTTAGGGCCTTTGAACGGACTGGTTTCTCAGCCTCCACTGCTCCTTACTGCACACCCACTGCTGGCATTTAGTAAATGCAGATACTCCTCCTTCAGGGCTTAGCCCACATCTCTTCTTCAAGGAAGCTTTTCCTTACTCCTCAACTGCTAGGTGGGGTCTTCAAATGCTCCACAGTGTGGCCTTTAACCCACCCATGAAAACAACTATAGGCAATTAGCTATTTAACGTCAGTCTTGCCTCTTGCTGGTTAGTAACTTCCACCAGTGTGGTATTTCTGCAGGTTACCAGCATAGATCCCAGTGCCTAAAACACAGGTATGCCCCATAACTATCTGCTCACAAATACAGCAGTGGAGCAATGAACATGGGAAAATAAGAACTCCTACAAAGCACATCCAAAGGAAACTGGGAAAACAACAAGAAAGTCCGGTAAGTCCCATATCACCAATGCAAGCAGGAAATAACCAGAAACTTAGGTAACTGGGTGGCTGGAAATAGGACTAAAGCCTGGTGAAGATGAGTCGACTCCAAAGACTGAAGCACAAATATGTTTTGGAGGAGAATACAAGTCTTGACAGGCTGGCCGCCTCTTTAACTTTGATTACTTTAAAACTGTAAACAGACATCCCTGCTGTGCAGTCTGGGCCCTTGAACCTAAATAACCTTGCTTGCTTGCTGTACGAAGATAACTCAGCTCAAGAGATTGCATCATACCTTAGATTTATTGAGCAACGTGCTACCATCTGTGCTTTGCTTCTTTTTAGTTAGCTTCAAAGCATAAGTAGACCTATCTGATCTTAGCAACAGAGGCCAAAGGAGTTGCACTAAGATTTCAAAAGAGGCTTTTGTGCTGCGGGAGATGGGGAGGAGGAAAGATAAAACAGCCCCCTTTCCAAGAGAAATCTGAACCTAACACTTCCTAACAGAAAACAATCATGTAGGTTTATTGCTCAAAGCTAGTGTATCTGAATCCCAAAAATTAACACAACTTTCATCTGGACTTCTGGACTCCCTATACACCACTCAGGGTAAGAAAAATACATGAGACAGGTAGATGCAGCATCACATTAAAACTTTTGGAAACTCAAAGTATTAAAAAGATGATGATACCTCTATTCCACCCTACTTCTGCATCCCTCCCATCCAAGTCTTAATTAAAAACAGACACAATACTGAATTGTAAAAGGTCTGATTTTCCCATGTGACTACTTGGAATTTTTACAAAGTATCAAGTTCTTTCAAAAGTTCCTTCTCTCTGGTTTGCTGGTACCTTAAGCATAGGCCTGCTGGATGATGCCAGGATGGATGGATGGATGGATGGATGGACGGACTAGGGTGAGCTACGGGATGCTGGGTGAGGCCCATACCTGCTCTTGGCTTCAGTTTCTCCATCTATAAAATGAAAAGCTTAGTCTAATGTTTTCTGGGATCTATTCCAGTCCTTTTTCCTCAAAGCATAATTATCAATCATTTCTAGAAATGATTCTGACAATTTTGAAACCTAACTGGTTAGAATTGTAGGTCCGATTACAGGAAGACATAAAAAGGGTTATTACTGTATGACCAGAGAGACAGGGCCCACCCAAGTCCTGCTGGCTAGTATGACAGGTGCTCTTCAAGCTGACCTCTAATAGTCATGCATAAAAACAATGGCAAGAACGTTCAATTTTCTGTACTACTCCAAGCCAGCATTTCCTGTCCTGAACCATGCCGCAGAACACTAATCCTGTGAGCTGGTAATAGGTGTTCCTCCAAAAAAAAAAAAAAAAAAAAGAAAAGAAAAAAAGAAGGCTTTCTGTACAATGAGTGTGAGGTACAGAAAGTTAAACAAATTCAAACAGGCTTCTTTATGTAGGGCTTCTGAGAGCTGTTAGTAATAAGATCTGCCGGGTCCTGTGCTTGGACCTCATTACAGGTACTTCATTTGATCTTCACTTTCCAGGTCAGGAAACTAAGGCACAGAAAAGCTAAGAAACTTACATAAAATCATCCAACTCATAGGAGGTAGCGCTGGATTATCCTTGGTAGCCAAGGATTATCACCAAAGTAAGTTCTATCTTTTTTTTTTTTTTTTTAAAGATTTATTTATTTATGAGAGAGAGAGAGAGAGAGAGAGAGAGAGAGGCAGAGACACAGGAGGGAGAAGCAGGCTCCATGCTGGGAGCCCGACGTGGGACTCCATCCCGGGACTCCAGGATCACGCCCTGGGCCAAAGGCAGGCGCTAAACCACTGAGCCACCCAGGGATCCCCAGTTCTATCTTTTTTTTTTTTTTTAAAGACAGAAAGAGAGCAAGAGAGTGTGCATGCCTGGGGCAGTGTGTAGGGGTGGTGTGGAGAGACAGAGGCAAAGGGAGAGAGGAAATCCCAAACAGGCCCCACGCACAAGGCGGAACCCAACACAGGACTCAATCTCACAACCCTGAGATCATGACTTGAGCCAAAATCAAGAGTTGGATGCTGAACCAACTGAGCCACCCAAGTACCCCACCAAAGTAAGTTCTCTTAGTCAACCATATAGCCCTGGCTTCCATCAGCCTCCAACATGCTTACAGATACCATCAGTCTCCAAGAAGGTCTAAGGTATGCAATGAATCACAAAATTATTTGGCCATGGACCTCTTATTTTCTTTAGAGAAACCCTGCAAGTTGTGTTTTTTTTCTAAACCCCTCTTTCTACTAGTCAATAGAAAGCCACTTGATCTCTCAATGCAGAATTTACTACCAGGAAGCAGAAGTCAAAATATCAGAACTAGACACATAGATGGCCAATGGACATATGAAAAGATGTACATCATCACTCATCGTCAGGGAAATGCAAATCAAAACTGATGAGAGGCCCCTGGGTGGCTAAGTTGGTTAAGCATCTGCCTTCGGCTCAGGTCTTATCTTGGGGTCCTGCAATCAAGCCCTGCACAGGACTCCCCACTCAGCAGGGAGTCTGCTTCTCCCTTGTCCCTCTCTCTGCTCATGCTCTCTCTCTCAAATAAATAAATAAAATCTGAAACAAACACCACACCATGAGATATCACCTCATACCTGTCAAAATGGCTAAAATCAAAACGTAAGAAATAACAAGTGTTGGCATGGACATGGAGAAAAAGGAACCCTCTTGCACCGTCAGTGGGAATGCAAACTGGTGCAGCTACTGTAGAAAACAGTATGGAGATTCCTCAAAAAGTTAAAAAGAGAACTACCCTATAATCCAGTAACTGCACTACTAGGTATTTACCAAAAGAATACAAAACACTAATTCAAAGGGATATGCACACCAATGCTACTGCAGCATTATTAACAATAGTCACCATATGGAAGCAGCCTGAGTGTTCATCAATAGATGAATGGACAAAGATGTGGGGGGAGTGTGTGTGTATATGCATATATATGGAATATATATGGAATATTACTCAGCCATAAAAAAAAATCTTGTCGTTCATAACAGCACGGATGGAGTTAGGAGTATAATGCTAGGTGAAATAAGTCAGAGATATGTGATTTCACTCATGTGGAATTTAAGAAACAAATGAACAAAGAGGGAAAAAAAAACCAAGAGAAAGAGAGACAAACTAAGAAACAGACTTATAAGTCTGAAAGATCTCTTCATCCAAGCTCCTCATTTCCCTAAAAAGCATGTTTAATTTTTTGGGGGAGGGGGCAGCAAAGTTTATTGAGATAGTAAAAAGCTCCCAAAGAGGTAGGGGACCAAAGGGGGTTGCCCAGCATGTTCAATTCTGAAAGAGGAAGTGACACAGTAAGGGGGAGGGATTAGAACTCAGATCTTCTAGGCTGTAGTATAAAACTCTAATAATTGCTTCTCAAATATTTTTGTGTGTGATTTTCAGCTTTTAACTGTTTATAACTGATGTAGTAAATATTTCCTAGATATAACCTACTGACTCGTTTATCCAAATATTTAGTCTTGCTTTTACTACTAAACTGCAATAAAGAAATAAACGGGAACAAACTGTGAAAGGCGAAGGCTCAAGGAAACATTACCTGAGAATATCATAACTGGCAAAGTCCCACTGGTAGAGACCCAGTGCCGAACTACAGACGATGTACTTGCCATCAAAATGAAGCCTTGGCTGCAGGCAGATACTCCTATCCTCAGAGACTGACAATGTCTTTAAACACTTGCAGTTGATTTCTCTCCCAATTGGCCAAATCTACAGATAAAAGAAAATCAGAGATGATGACAAATCTTATCACCATAGAAAAGCTGGTCCTTAAACAATGTGGCTTATGTTTGTCAGAGCCAGATATAAAGTGAAGTAAATCAGAAAGACCACAGGTTTTATAGTTGACAGGCATGGGTTCAAGCTCTAACACTACATGATCTCGGGTAAAATATGTAACCTCTCTGAACCTCAGTTCCCACAATGAAGATGGCTACATGGAACGGTTTAAAAAATGCAATCGGAAAGTATATGAGTGCTCTGTAAAGTTTTTGCAAATTGGCTTATTATACAAGTAAATATGTTTTCATAGTTTAGATCTAAGAACCAAAGAGGGTATGAGGGGATCCCTGGGTGGCTCAGCGGTTTGGCACCTGCCTTCGGCCCACGGCGTGATCCTGGGGTCCCGGGATCAAGTCCTACATCGGGCTCCCGGTGTGAAGCCTGCTTCTCCCTCTGCCCGTGTCTCTGTTTCTCTCTCTCTCTGTATCTCTCATGAATAGATAAATAAAATCTAAATAGATAGATAGGGTATGAGATACAGGTCTTAAGATACATTTTTGTGGATCTTTCTTTCATTTACAAATCAGGGCTAGAAACTGACTCGTATGTAGAAATAACGAATAATTCTCTTCCCAAGGAGTTTAAGATGGCTTATACTATGGGCATTCTTGCTTCCCTTGAAATATTCCCCCTGTGTAACACCATTTTAATTTTCTTGTATTTGCCAGTTTTTCTTTGATGAGGCAAAGTAATGGAGAAGAAAACCTCACCTTGATCTCATATTTGTCTGCACTTAAGAGTATGTAGTCTCCAGGGCTGTGCAAAAGGGACTTGACTTTACACTTTTGCAAAACCACCTAGAAATATAAGCAATCCATGTTAAAATCCATATTATAGAAAGATCCTTTTGAAACTATTTCTAGGGCACCTGGGGAGCTCAGTGGTGGGGCATCTGTCTTTGGCTCATGTCATGACCCCAGGGTCCTGGGATCGAGTCCTGCATTGGGTTGCCTACAGGAAGTCTGCTTCTCCCTTTGCCTGTGTCTCTGCCTCTCTGTGTCTCTCATAAATAAATGAATAAAGCCTTAAAAAAAAAAAGCTATTTCTATATTGCTTTTTTAAATTAAAATATGAAGAAGAGCCTGAAGTGAGATGGTATGCTAGAAGACTTAAGCTGTAACTCTATGACATTAGCCTCTAGGTAGTACAACCAGAGTCTCTATATTGTCAGCAGGATCTGTCTCATGTTGGTAGCATTTAATTTCCACTTTTGTTTGAAAGCAAACATTAGGAATGATTTTAAAAACTGTAAAACATGACTTTATAGAAAATGTGAGGGACAGGAAAGAAAACAGCCCGTAGACCCAGACGCAGATACAACGATCTGCTTTCCTGAGCATGTTCATTATAAAGGAAAAAACACTGGACTTGGGACAAGAATCTGCCAAATATTGACTCTGCAACCTTATGATGATGATGATGATGTAATAAATAAAAGCACTTGGGATAGTCTATAAACATTTAGGGACTAGTTATTTTTGTAGTAAGTCTGCACAAAGTGAGAGGGAGGCCAGGCTCACTTCTTAGTCTGGGTTGCAGATTCAACTGAAACTGACAGACCTACGACACGTAGGTACGCCGCTGGCTCCTGTCCCATCATCTCATTCAGAATTCACAGGAACATTTAACAGATGCAACTCAGGCCCTGAAGAGAGGACTCGTCTAAGACATCACAGTCGGTGTCCTGGCCACAAGTCCAATGTTTTTAACACGTCAGATTTTCTTATGTAACTTTTCCATTTAAATATTCAAATGTGACCCCTACAGAGCTGTGGTAAAACATACCTGACATAAAATGCACTATTCAACCCTTTCAAGCGTACAGTTCAGTGTTCTTGTTCTTCTCACAAACTGCTGTCTTTGTAGGTCTGCCTATTCCAGAAAAGCATATTCACCTACCTGACCTAAAACCTGATTCCTCCTCCTTTGTTCCCCAGGAGTTGGTAACTTCAGGTGGCTTTCCCTTAAAGAGATATCCTTCAGGCATGCTCTGCTCTTTCCTCACTGCCACCTGGGTCCAAGCCACAGGTATCTTTTGCTTAGATTACTGCAAAAGCCTACCTGGCCTCCCTAGGTCCATTTGTGCCCAGCTCCAATCCATTTTCCAGCCGTTTTTTAAAAATATAAATCACACAGCTCCTTGCTCAGAACACTCAACTGCTTCCCACTACACATACGACCTCCAAAATCCTTAACACGGCCAAGGAAGGGCTACATATGGCCACCTGCCTCACACTGCCAACCACAGCGCAGCTCCACTGGCCTCGAGGCCATCAAATGTCCTAGGATCTCTCCCGCCCTAGGGCCTGGGCACATACTGCGCACTCTGAAACACTCCACTGCTCTTTACCCAGCTAGCTCCAGTTTCTTCTTCCTGTTCTGTCTCTTCTCAAGCAGCTCTCCCTGAAAGAATCAGACACCGTCTAGACTTTCTCACAGAACACTGCACTTTGCCTTCAGAGCACCTACCATCATTTGTACTTGTACGTTTACTTGTGAAATTACTGTTTAATATCTATTTCTCCCACAGAGCTAACATCTGGGTCAAGCCTGGGTCTGTTCTGCTCACGGCTGTATCTTCCACCCCGCACGCACAGAGAGGAAAAGAAAAGGGTTTCTGCCGGACACTCCCGTAAGTACTATCACATTCAGGTCTCAGAGCCACTTTTTGTTGAAAAATGACAAAACACCATAATATTCTTTTACAGATCCCATACGTTTTCCTTTGTCTCATTTCTTGCAATTATCATTTTTTTCAAGATAAAAATTGCTTTCCTGATTAAAAAAAGAAATATGCTTATTCTAAAGGGGAAAATGCACCTACAATTTCATAAGTAATAACCAACTTTACCATTTTGGTACATAAACACATTTATTCAGAAACTGCTATTATACTCCACAATGCAGTTTTTTGTCTATGACTTGCTTTATTTGCTCCCTCTACCCACCGAATATATTGTGGACATCTTTCCACATCCGTAAGTCATTCATTGTTAACTCTTTACCAAGTGTCTTTTAGGCCATCAGGCACTGTGGGTACACCTGTTGCATCTTACGGCTCCCCTACTACTTACAAGGCAGCACCTAGCATCGTCCACCCAACCCCCAGTTCCCTCACCCCTACAAAGCCTGATGTCAAGATTTCTTCTGGAGGTCTTCCTACCTTGGTGACCCATTCCGTGTGCCCGGTGAGTGTGTTCAGGCACGTCCCAGCAGATAAAGCCCATACTTTCACAGTGAAGTCTGCAGAGCCACTCACCAAGATATCCAGTTCATCATTGTAGTCAACGCTAAACACTAGTATATACAACATACACAAAGTTAAAACATGCTCCTGTGAGGGTCTTGTATAATAGAGTTCAATCACGTGCATTCTCCCTAACTGACCAACTGTATAATTTCTCAAAGGTATACTGTAAGAGTGGTGCTACTCAGCTAAAAATTTTATGATAAAAAATATATATCCATTTCAAAATTCTTGTTATTATTATAAGTATGGAACATCCCTAGAATAATATCATCTCTTGTACTTGTGCTAGCTTCAAAGTGAGAGGTAAAACTAGTGCTGGAGATCATGGCATTTCCACTCAGGCCTGCCTGCCTGACACTACACAAAACTAATCCAGCTCATGCAGGGAAAACATAACATGGGTGGCCCTACTCAGATTTGCACTGTTTTATCACAATGAGACAAAATGTCAAGAATACTACCCATAATCAAAAAAAGCCAGGGTAAGAGAAAAACAACTCACACAAGTATCTCAAAGGTCAGACTAAGCCATTCTCTCCAACTATCTGAATGTCTTCACGGGTGTACCTCTAGCACTTAACAGTACCTGAGCACAGCAAGTGCTCAAACATTTGTTTTTAGATGTTGCCAAACTCTAAAGGAACACTGGGGACCCAGGGATGAAGACACTGGGCTTTTCCTTAAGGAACTCAGTCTAAGTGAAGGGAGAAGGAGGAGTCCAAAAAAATTAAATGTTTACCTCTTGCTAGGGAAACACCAAGGAGAATGACTAACTCTGCCCAGGGGTATCAGGGAGGACTTCAGGGAAGATGCGATATTGGAGATGGGCCCTGAAGGATGAGTAGAGTTTATCAAGAAAAGAAAGAGCATATTGCAGGTAGAGGGAACAGCAAAGGCACGGAATTAGGAAAAGCCATAGCAATGTCCAGGGAACAGCAGGAGGAAAACTTTTTAGAGCAGAGCTCTTGAAGTTGGTCAGGTATAAAATCACCTAGAAGTCCAAGTACATCTTGACATGGAACAGTACACTCGATATGTAAGTACCATGCTAAATCATATACTTTCCAATATTAATGTCTATAACAAATAAGTGGTAACAAATATACTGAGGAAAAATGTGTAAGATGACAAACAAAATGGGGGAAAAATGGTTTTCAGCAGTAAAACATCTAGGTTCACTTCACAGTATTACTGAGGACCAGACACAATACAAGGAACTCAGGACCTAAGGGTGAACAAGACAGGCAGGATCCCTGTCCTCCTGGCATGCATACAGCCAGTGTGGTTATCACATTTATTTGTACAATGAGTGTTATGACAAAATACAGGTTATCGGGAAACCTATAGTAGAGGGGAATCCAAGATGGCTCATAAAACGTGATGCTTAAGATCACAGACTGTGACCCTCTGGGGCTGAGGCAGTGAGTAAATAGGGAAAAGGAAGAAGGGACCTGCTGCACAAGAGGCTCAATGTGATTTCTGTACAAGGCACCAAAATATAATGCAGCAGAGGTAGCAGCTCAGGTCACAAGGCTATATTCAAATATTCTGCATAGCAGAAAATTATTAGGAAATATTCAAGTATCTATTCCCTTTATCTCTAGGCACTGGTTTAATCAATTGTCAACCAAGCTCCAATTCAATCTAATATGTGTAGATCACACAATCTGAGCACTCCTGTCACTCCAAAGGATTTTCAGCCCTGATTCTACAAACAAAGTAGACTGCGTTTACAAGTGAAGGACTTGCTGAATTTGGAGGTATGGAATCTGGCAAAAGCAAAATGGACTGACTCTTCAACAGGGCATAAATGAAACAGGTAAGGAGAACTGCCCCCTCCCAGCATAAGGGTGTACAGAAGAGTTTTGAAATGCTCCAAGGGAAAGTGAAATTCAGGAAAAAATTCCAAATAGGAGTACCTTAAATAAAGGGATGAACTGCTGTGACTAAGAAAAAAGAGGGAGGGCAGCCCAGGTGGCTCAGCAGTTTAGTGCCGCCTTCGGCCCAGGGCGTGATCCCGGGGACCTGGGATGGAGTCCCTCATCAGGCTCCCTGCATGGAGCCTGCCTCTCCCTCTGCCTGTGTCTCTGCCTCTCTCTCTCTCTCTCTCTGTGTGTCTCTCAAGAATAAGTAAAATATTTATTTAAAAAAGAAAAAGAAAAAAGAAAAAAGAGGGAAAGGCAGGTTAAGTTAAAAAACAAGAATACAAAAAAGGAGTCACATTCTTGGCTCCTGGTTTTAAAGAATGCGATTAAAATAAATGCAGAAACCCTTGAAGAAGGGCAACCCACCCGCCCCTGTGTGCCCCCGGAAGTGCTGGGTCCTGGCTCCGGAACTCCATTCCCAGCAGGCCACAGTGTTGTCAAAGGAGCCTGTCACAAGCTTCTGCTCATCAAATTTCACTGCTGCACAAGTGTGGGTCTGGATGCCATACACGCACTGCCCTGTGCTCACATCCCACAGTTTTGCAGACAAGTCATCTGACCCTTCAAGAGAAAAACAGGGAGGTTAGTAAGAAAACAAACACTAAAGAAGGAAAGTCAATCCCTGAACCATGGTATTCTTCAAGGAGAACTCCATGGTCCCCTCATTCCCACTTCATAGCTGAGAAAAACAAAGCATGGACAGGTTTAACAGCACAGGGACTGAATGCAACCTTTCTGGTTTAGTCCCTTTCCCTTAACTTTGCAGGCTATAGAAGAGTACTAGATTAAAACATCCCTTGGTGCTTCCACTTGTAAAATTTCATAATCTTTGATTATCATGGGCTTTCTGATTTGAGCTTGAAATGATGGGTATTTACCTTTGACTGCACGTGTACATTTACCTGCCTATCCATGACCCACCAACCTTAAGCAAATAAACAATGCTTAATAGTAAAACTGTCTGCTGGAATGTATTCTACACTAAGTAAGGTAAGTCAAAGATAAGCCTCAGGTCTTGGATTAACTTCTCCAAAGGCTAATTGCTAATTCTTTGACCCGTTCCAAAATGTGAACCTCTAAGAAAACCATGGATAAATTACTCCCAGATACTGACAACACTCAACAATGAGTTTGTGAAGCCGCTTAAGATTCTGCAGAAAGGGATCCCTGGGTGGCGCAGCGATTTAGCGCCTGCCTTTGGCCCAGGGCAAGATCCTGGAGACCCGGGATCATATCCGCGTCCGGCTCCCGGTGCATGGAGCCTGCTTCTCCCTCTGCCTGTGTCTCTGGCTTTCTCTCTCTCTCTCTGTGACTATCATAAATTTAAAAAAAAAAAAAAAAAAATTCTGCAGAAAACGTGGGTTTTATTTCTGTGTCTGACAAAAATATTATACTGATTGTGCTGATAATTCAGGATTAGCTTTAATCATGTTTAAAAATCTAAAGATTAAATCAGTCATGCAACTTACCTTTATAATAAAGTATAATAAGAATTGATACAGATGTATAGAGAATACAAAAAATAAGTCACTATGACAAAGACACAGTATGCAGGAAAGCACCAAATGACCAGTTTGGGAAAAGATGAAATGACTGTATGAAGCTGGCCACAATTCTACCTTTAAGAGCTGGTGAAAAGCCATTGTTTCAGACAAATTAACTACCACTTACGAAAAGGGCAGAAGATGAATTTCAACCCGGACCAACACTAGAACACACAAATGAAGACTGTGTTTGTTGTCACTCTATTTAGAGACTCAGTTTCTTCTTGATAAAACAAGGGACGGGACTTGGTGGGTGATTCTCAATGGTCATATGAGACATCAGAATCATCTGGGGAATGGCACTGGGCTGGCTTGATAAAGCATGTGACTCTTGATCTTGGGGTTGTGAGTTCAAGCCCTATGTTAGGTGTAGAGATTATTTAAAATTAAATCTTTGGAAACAGCTCTGCCCAATAGAAACATAATACAAACTACAGAAGTAATTACATATATAACTGAAAATCGAAAATATAATTTACTATTTACTTTAAAAAGTAAAAAAAATTATTCTAATCTCATTAGCTCAATATATCAAAAATATCATAATTTCAACATGTCATTAATATAAAAAATTATTAATGAATTATTTTATATTCTAAGTCTTTAAAATCCATTGAGTATTTCCCATTTCACATCTCAGTTTGGACTAGTCACATCTCAAAGAGTTCAAAAGCCTTATGTTGCCTATGGCTACTATACTGGATGGTATGTCTAGATAATCTGAACTACACACTTAAAAGTAATTATTTAGGTGTTCTAGGAAGTGGCACAATTGGCTCTTCAATCTTGTGTGTACTTTACCACAATTTGATAAAAACAAAATAAAGGGAAATGATCCTAATTAAAGTGGTTTATATAGGAAAATATTGTTAAAAATAGTAAAAAAAAAAAAAAAAAAAAAAGATTCAGGTTTACACCCTAAAGAAACATCAGAAAACAATTAGGTTGATTTCAGTTCCATTCTATAGTGGTGCTAGTCTACTCTTCACTGCCAGCCTCCAGGGGCCATTAGTCTCCACTCCTGTTTAGCTTTATTTCAACTTTCCCCGTGGACTCCCGTTTGCTGCGCTGACTAGCAGCAGGTCATTAATGATGCAGCCCAGAGATGAAAGGGGACTAAATAAATGGAGACTATTTTTCACTATATGAAAGAAAAAACAAGACCTCTCAATTCAGGAAAGAGGATGAAAACAATACTTTGATATAAGTATTGACAAGGATGGGTATATAACAAAAAGGTAAGCAGGAAATAGAGTTACAACTTAAATGAAGTAAAGTATAGAATCAAGCGAAGTTTAAATAATTTAACTGGTAGAATCAGATCTCAGGTCTCAGCTGCCTCTCACAGGCATCTGACTCTGACGACCAAACGAACATTTGCCGCTCCCTCTTTGATACAGGCAATTTTCAATGTCTTTCTTGAAAGTCTTCATCATTCTGCGTCTTTACCTCTTACCCTCTAAGTACGCTCTTCAAGTACCCATCCTAAGCTCTATTCTTCTTCCTTTCCATCTCCTTGTAAAACTTCACTGTTCCAGCCATAGCTGTGGTGTGACTAACCCCTTAACCTTTTGCTGTAGCTCTGTGCTACTCCCCAAAGCTCAGATGTTACACTTCCAGACACCTGTGCTAACCTCCACTCATATCCAACTGCATTAAGTTCATCCCAAATTGAACTCCCTCTACCCTATAAAATTCATTCCTTCATTTCCTATTCTTGTTGCTAGTACGACTAACTTCTCAGGTGTATATATAGCTAGAAATCTCAGTCATTTTTGAAATCGATCCTTTCCTTGCCACATACTCAATCCACTGCCGAATCCTGTCAATTCCATTTCAATAGCTCCTCTTCCATTTAACTGCTCCTTTAAAAAATCTCTGCCCTTGCTGTCCTAAATCTTGATCTATTTACTTTTACCTAAACTGTAACAGCTTAATACTTTTAGAAACTCTGGATTTGTGTATGTCAGAGGGTCTCAAATAGAATTAGTATCATCTCCTGAAGGAACACTTTAGAAATTTGTAGGGGTGATTTCAATTGTCACAATAATCTGGGGACAAGAGGGCATTACTAGCCTCTACTGGGCAAGGCTAGAAACACCAGACATCCTGCAATGCTCGGGGTAGTGCACAGAAAGAACAGTCTCGTATCCTGCACGGCCTCTTAAAGAGTCTGCTCTATATCCCCAGTGAAGAGCTTATGCTTAGTTGTCTGAGCCTCGGGCCTATTTTACAAAGCATGGAGTTTATTCTAAATTTCCTGAGTGTGAGTACCAGGTAGATTGAGGGAAAATGTACTTTGCTCTGTTGGGGACTCTGCTAAGAGTTTTTCACCACTTGAGGTTCCATCACTGATGGTACAACATCTGGCATTTGTGTCTGATGTGTTCGTGACAACAGTACACACACAGGTGCCAACATCTGATTACACTTCTGTCTTCTGGCTCCGCTGTGCTTGAGTACATGTTCAATGTGTAGTATTTTAAGTTACTTTTTTTTTTTTTTAATGTTCTAAACATTTTTTTTTTTTAATTTTTATTTATGATAGTCAGAGAGAGAGAGAGGCAGAGACACAGGCAGAGGGAGAAGCAGGCTCCATGCACCGGGAGCCCGATGTGGGATTTGATCCCGGGTCTCCAGGATCGCGCCCTGGGCCAAAGGCAGGCGCCAAACCGCTGCGCCACCTAGGGATCCCCAAGTTACTATCTTTTTATTTCTCCTCTGATCAGAGTTTAGGTATTATATTGATTTTCTGAAATATTTGTATATGCAGGTAAGTTATTTCTATGGATTTTACTTCACAGTAAGAGAATATTGTAAAATATGTAATAAAAAGAGGACCTGAGTTTGACAGAAATAAGAAACACTGGTCTACTTGGAACCTGATCCTAGCCCTTTTGCTGCCCTTTCATTGTTTTTTTCTTTTGTTTTGTTTTGTTTTACGGTAGTTTTCTCTATTAAGGCTCAGTTAATCGTTTTTTTCTTACTGCTTACAGAAAACTGTCCAAACTCACACTCCCAATATGTAAGGTTTTTATAATACACCTCAAGCCAATTCTTCAGCTTATATTCTAAGAATTTCTTGGGACACCTGGGTGGCTCTGGTTGAGCATCTGCCTTTGGCTCAGGGTGTGATCCTGCATCAGGCTCCCCATGGGGAGCCTGCTTCTCCCTCTGCCTCCCTCTGTATCTCTCATGAATAAATAAATAAAATCTTAAAAAAAAAAAAAAAGAAGATTCTAAGACTCTCTTCTAATAGGGTCTCTACTTATATCCTGAGTTCAGCTAAATTGAATTTTCTTTACTTTCCTATGTGCTCCACGTTTAGCCCTTTTTTCCACAACTTTGCTAATGATGACCTTCCTACTGGAAAGCGCTTATTCTCATCTCTCGAAAATCTACCCATTCTCCAAGATTCAACCATAAACACTGCTCAATTTTTGCTAATGGAGGCACCTCTTGTATAGATATTATTTTCTTACTCAACTATAAGCCAAGGTCACAATATGATACCTTGCAGACTGAATATGACCCAACCACAATATTTTAAAAATGCAAATAATACTTAAAAATCAGCACACTAAAAAAATAAAAATAAGAAATCAGAATATTGCAAAAAAATCTAGATTTGGGACTTCTCTTAACATAAGATCTGAGCTTAAATCCCACATGACAATAATTCACTACAGTGGAGCAGCAGCTATACTCTCCAGAAAGGAAGGTGTTCTGGGCAAGTGTTGACTACATGGAGACTTTTACTGAATCAGGTTACCTTCCTGATACCAATGTGTACATTCTCTGAGCAGAGAACTTTTCTAATTTATCCATGTATGCACTCACATTGTCTTTCACAGAAGTCATTTTATAAACACCTACTGAATGGCACAGAGCAGAACAAGTTCTTCTCTTACCATGTCAGAATTAAGAAGGATAACTACCTAATTCACTATACTATGTTAATTTTTAGCATCAGGCATCAATCTTTTTGGTAATATTATTTTATTGCTTGTTCAACGGCCTAAAGATGTCACTGTAAGCTTATTGCCAAATTCAGAATTTCGTAATTCAACCATAGAGAAAACACAAGCTCTTCAGTAAGAGCAAGAAACAAATACATGAATACTTTTGTAGCAAATACTTCTCTCATTGGTTACAGTCACAGGGATGCTGCTACTAGGAAAATTAAACTAATGCTTTGGATTATTTTCAGTAGATAGAGCATGGTTTTCAATATGCAAACCTGATGAATTTAATCAGAACAAAACATACAAAATATAGACCCACGTAGAGAATAACCTTAAAATGCAGAGTTGGGTTCGCAGTTATTGCAGATATTAACTTTCCACGCAGTTAAAGAATTCAGTGTATGTGTCCCATTCACTTCTACTCCAAGTAACTAAAGTTGTACAGCATTTCAAAAGTCAAGTTTAGGGGGAATCCCTGGGTGGCTCGGCGGTTTAGAGCCTGCCTTCGGCCCAGGGCATGACCCCGGGGTCCCGGGATCGAGTCCCGCATCGGGCTCCCTGAGTGGAGCCTGCTTCTCCCTCTGTCTACATCTCTGCCTCTCTCTCTGAGTGTCTCATGAATAAATAAATAAAATCTTAAAAAAAAAAAAAAAAAACTAAGTTTAATGAGAATTTTTTTAAAAAAAGCTCAATGTGGTTCTGAAAATAAGTCAACTGCCAGTATTTACCTAAGTGCAAATGAGCACAAATCTCAAAGGTAATACTTTATCTTAGTCTTTAAAAATTACCTGCCATTGATCCTAAGACAAAAAGGACACAGAAAAGCCATCGCCCCAACTGGGAAAGTACTTTAAACTATAAAAGGATGATGACGCTGTTCCAATAATCTGGCCTATAGGACAGGGACTAATGTAAGCATAGAGTAACTTTAGGATGATAAACAAAACCATGAAATGGCTTAAATTTAATGTTTATTTCATAAAATTGGCAACGTGTCTGGTATTTCAGAGACTATATGACCACATGAGAAAAAATACATATCCTTGAGAAATCATTCTTCTCAAAAATATTAAAATTGAGTCTGTCAGAGCTCTGAAGGAGAAGCAGGTTATTTAAAACTTGCTGTGGCCATGGCACCAAATCAATCTCTCTGAAAAGGACAGTAAGAGGTGCTTTAAAATCATTCATATTTCTGGATTTGTGATTCTACTTTGAGGATTCTAAGTAAATAATTTAGGAGAAAAAATGCGAACCAAAATATTCATCAAAACAAAAAAACAATATGCATTAACATTGAATTGGGTAAATAATGATATATTTATACAAAGCAATAATATACGCTATTAAAAAAGGCAACTATGTATTTTAGGTAATACTCAAACGTTTATTAGAAATTTTCTTGGGGGCATCTGGTGGCACGGCTGGTTAAGCATCTGACTCTTGGTTTTCGGCTTAGGTTGTGGTCTCAGGGTTGTGAGATCAAACCCTGTGTCGGGCTCCACGCTCAGCATAGACTCTGCTTCAGATTCTCCCTCTCCCTTAACCCCTCCCGCTTGTGCTTCCCCTCTCTCATAAATAAATATTAAAAAAAAAAAAAAAGAAATTATCTTGAAGAAAGAACACCAAGTATCCCTAAATATTATACAGAGTGAAAGTGAATAGGCATTGGGATCATTGATTAGAACTGCCTGGAACCATTCTAGATGTTGCCTAAGAACTACTTACAGTGCCTTTCAAAATGTATTGCCCAAAATGTGCACTAATTAAATGCAGAAACATATACCTATTATAATTAGAAGATACGATTATTATGTTTGTTATATAGCTACTTAATTGCTTAGGGTTAAGATATGTCTTTGTTTCTATCCCCAATGTCTACTAATTCCTCTTAGAACCACAGGAATTTACAGCAAGAGAAAAATACTTCTCTTCCCATATTTTATAGACAAGGAAACAAACACAGAAAGGTTAAGTAATTTTTCCAAGATGATCTAACTACTTGCTAGGTCTAGACACCAATTTTTCCACTGGTTTTTCTCAAAAAACACTACTGATAGAAAAAAATTTTAACCAACATGAAGAACTGTACATTGAGGGGGAAAAACACTGAAAAAAATAGTCACAGCTTTCTGATTTACATCACATTTAGAAGAATACCTGGAGCTTTCTTCTCATAAAGTTTTATAAAAATGATTTATTTTCTAGAGGGAAAGAGAATAAAGAGAGGTAAAACCACCCAGGAAGGGCGGGGGGTGGGTGTGGGGGGGCGGAATGCCCCTATAGATACCTCATATAATTAATACTCCTCAAGCCTAAGGAGTGGTTTGTCCTATTTCTAAGGTTATACCCTATGAAATGCAAAACAAGAGAACAGTTCCAGGGTCTCTTACCTGTACAGAGAAGTCCATCTTTATAGTAAAGTGCATACACTCTGGCACTGTGTCCAATTAATGATGAGGTCTCAAAGGCTTCATGGTCCTCCAGTTGCTTCATTCTCAAAATAGCCTTCAAATAAACCTTCTTCCAGTGCAAAGCGTCCTGAACAGAATCATCTATCTGCCAGCCCAAATTTTTACACGCAGTCTGCCACACCTCTGTACAGGCACTTATCACCTTATTCCACTGTTTAGAGACGAGGCAGCAAGTGAGTAAAGTCTGAGGATCGAGCCATTTTAACAAATAAAAACTGAGCTCCAGGGGAAGGAGTTTGAGGAAGTCCCGCTTGAGGAGAGTCTCCAGGTTATTGGAGAGATGCCTGAGCTGGACTGCCCCACTCAGACTAATCAGGTGATCCAGAGTTTCATTTTTCTGCAAGTCCGTCAGAGAAAGAAATGTAACAGAAATGTTATCAAGCCATGTCTCAAAGTCCTTTCTCTCCATAAGGTTATGGAAAAATTTACCTGTGGCACATCAAAATATTGTATTAGTTCTGCTCAAAAAGACTGTTCAAGCAAGACTGCTAACAAATGAAAATTAGTGTAAAAAACTCGGTATTACAACTTTACAGTTAATACACTGCATTTGAAAATCTTCCATGCACACAAAGGAATATACATTTGAGAAAACATACTTTAATAAATCGTGACCTCTGAAACAAGCCAGTGAGACTTATGTACGGGTATGTGACTTGCTCCTTTTGAAGTCTAGCACATGCTAACATGCATCTTCACAGTAAAAGATTCACAAAATATCCATTCATTATAAAATACTTTATTACACATAATATACTTCTCCCCACCCCACCCCATCAAAACCATCATAACACTATTTCCTTAATACATTCTATTTGGGTACTAAAATCACAAAAATAAGCACCAGCAGGGAACAACCAGAAGGCAAGTCTCCTGAGCAGTTAACTGGAAACATTAGTTATCATGCCAGGCACAGCCTGACCTGTTACCAAAATCACAAAACCGGGTACAGGCTTTTCAATAGATGTTCAGGCAAAAACGGTTTGGGGAAGAAAAATAACCAGATGTAATAAGTTATATGGCTCAGGTATTCTGGTTCTTCTACTTCTTTTATGGCACTGCCTGTTAGAACATGAATCACCAAACGCCTTACGTGGCCTTACATAGTTTTTATAAGCTTCATGTGAGCTGGTGACAACTCTTAGCCATGTGCCATAGAGAGCAGTAAAGGCCAAGGAAGCCTGCGCAAATAAGTCAATTTAGTAATCCTGATGCTTCCAAAAAAACCAGGTAGCATCATCTGCACTTTTGCAGAGGAGGATGTTAAAAGAGCAGGTAAGTGATTTGCCTCTAGTCAACAGAGCGATTAAAGTAGCACCCGAAGGGCCTGGAGGTCAGGAGGTCAGTGCTCTCACCCTTAGTACTCTTCCAACCGCACCAACCTGTCTCTCTAACGAGAGCCATAACCAGGAGAATCACAGCCTGGGCATAAAAATCTGAAGGCACTGTGACTACCTGATTATACCATCTTCTCCTTTAGGAGAATGACAAATTGCTCCCGGACCAAATGGAACAACAACAAAAAAACCTTACAAATATACAGCATTACATACGGTGTCAAGGTGTCAACCCACTTTTAACAGGAGGGACTAATGAAAACAAAACAAAACAAAACAAAACAAAACCCCAAATCAGTAAAAAACATCTTTCCCAAGGTTGGTTATATGTTGATAGATGTTAGTGCTAGATGATCAGTACACGGGGGATTTTTTTTATTCTCTTTATTATCATATGTTTAAACATTTCCATAATTAAAAAAAAAACTTTCCTTCTAACCACTTAATTTCCCACAGACTCTCATACTAATTGAAAAAAAAAAAAATCCAACTTAATGTGGAAGAGGAAAATAAATTCCTTCCCATATATGTCACCTAGACCAGGTCTACAACAAAAGCCAGATCTCATTTTCCAACTTTGTTCATGTAAGATCAGTTAAAATCATTTTCATTAATTTCCCAATATCAAATTTGGCAGGAATGTCATCAGATATAAAACAGTAAAAGCAACCAAATCTTCCAATTATATCATCTGATAGTTTTGGTTCTGGAACAGCGAATGGACTTTAAAATAATCCTCTGGAATCCTCAGGGCTTGGGCTAGGCAGCATTTATTAGCTTAAGGATTTACACAACAGCCAAAAAATAATCAGTTCACCAAAAGTTTTATCAACAACACGAGCTAACAAGCCTCCTCCTTCTGAATCCAAGTGACACTCTATCTGTAACATTTCTGGAAATTTTTTACTTTAAAAAAATCATGCACAGCAAAAGGCAAAGCAATCCTTTTCTGTGGACATTCACAAAATGTCTCAATGGCTAATTAATACTGGCCAATTAAAAACATACACCCAAACATCTGCCCAAGAATCAATGCTTTTTGCATTGAAAAACCATGGAGGAGGGGAGCCCTCCTCTCTCACAACCTACACACACACAAGTACCCACACATCCACCACTGAATGCTCTGTAGGCTAAATTACTATTTAAATTACTACAAGGCAAATTTATAATATCCACGAAAACATTATCAGGTTCCCGCCACTGACAAAAACTAAGAAATATCCTACAGATTGTCAAATTGATGTACTCGTGACACTGGGAAGATGATGGGACACACTTTCCAATGAGCACCTTTAAAATGGCAGAGCACCTCGCAGCCGTTTCTGAGGTTCATATATTCTCTTAACCCCTGGTAACTTTCCCCCCACTCTGTGCTATTAAAAAACACCAGTTTTTACTTTTCTTAAAAAAAAAAAAAATCAAGGGACTTTGGAGGGAACTTTCTTAAGGTCACAGGTCTAAAGTGACCCCTTTGTCGAGTTCTGGCAGCCCCAGGGATTTCAATTCCACCGGAGCTTTCCAGAGATGTAAGAGCTGCGCCCAGAATGGACTGAGATTCCCAGGGCTGGGACAGTCGAGGGCACAGGCAGAAGTGAGGTAAATGAAGATGCTCCGGAGTCAGTCGAATCTTTTAACAGATTCAGCCACTTTCTGTGGGACCCTGGGCATCTCTGACCAATTCCTTTTTTTAAATTTTTTTTACTTAAGACTTTTAATTTATTCATTCATGAGCGACAGAGAGAGACACAGGGAGAAGCAGGCTCCACGCAGGGAGCCCGACGTGGGACTCCATCCCGGGACGGGCCCCGGAGGCAGCCGCTCCACCTCCGAGCCCCGGGGCTCACCACTGAGCGGGCGTCCCCGGGACCAGCTTGTGAACCTCAGTTCCGTGTGTGAAATGGAAGCGACCCCTCACTTTGAGAGTCGTGGAAATCGGCAATTCGAGGACATCCTCGTCTACGGCAACTCCAGCGGCATCTCTGCGCTTCATCGCTAGGCGGCCTGCCTGGGGGGCTGGGGCCACCCTAAGGCCGGGGCAGGCGGGGCCACTGACGTCCCGTCCAGCCCTACGATCCTTACCGTGGAGCTTCCCTTAAAACGGCTTAAAACACGTGGAAGAAGAACCGAAGGGCCCACGCTCACTCGGGTTTGATTTCACGAGTGAGGGCAGTGACGGACGTGGGGCCCGAACGTCCTCCGCCGGGATCGGCCTCCGCGAGGCTCCGAAGGGGGCGGGGAGAGGCCCGGTCCCGACACCCACCGCCGGGGGCTCCGGGGCCTGCAGCGCCGCACAGACAGGACCGCACCGGCGGCCGGGCCCGAGTCAACAGAGCGGGAGCCTGCGGCGGGAGGCGGAGCGAGCGCCCCGGGACCCGCAGGCGCGGCCGCGGCCCCGAAGCAGGACCCCCCCCCCCCCCCGGCTCGTCAGACGCGGGCGCGCGGGGGAAGGTGGCGCGCGCGTGTCCCTCGGCTCCGCGGCCCGGCCCGGGTACGCAGGGGCGCCGGGCGGGAGCCCCTCGGGTCGGCGTCGGGGCACGCGGGCGCCCGTGTCTCCCGCGCGTTCGCGAGGCGGCGGCGGCGGCCCCCGGTGCGCCCGAGGCCCGGGAGCGCACGGCTCGTTCTCGGGCCGCCCGCAGCCCCCCGCGCGGCGCCTGCAGCTCGTCGGGTAGGAGCCGCCCGCCCGCCCGCCCCGGGCCCCGCGCAGTCGCGGGCCGCGCAGCACTGACCTGAGCGAGCGCCCCGGGGCCCGGGACCTCGCGCCGGGCTCACAGCGACGACGCGCGCTCGGGCCGCCGGAGCCTCGCAGCGGCCGGGTCCGCTCCGCAGCCATGGCGCCTGCAGGGAGAGACACACAACGGCCGGCGGCGCGGCGGGTCAGCGGCGGCGCGGGCGCCCGACAGCCCTCCGCGGCCCGGCCCGGCCCCGCCTCGCACACGGACCTGGACCAGCGGCCGCCGCTCGGGTCTGCAGCCTCACGGGGGAGCGGCTTCCGGCGCCGCCTGCGTCATCTCCGCGCGTCCCTCCGCCCGGGCGCCCGGCGGACGCGGCCGCACTTCCGGCGGGGGGGGCGGGGGGGAGCATGGAGCATGCGCAGTGCGGCGGGGACCACCGGCGGCGGCGGCGCGGGCCTCCTGCTCCGCCCGACCTGCCCGCGGAGGGGGCCGGGCGCCGGGGCGTCGGTCCTCGCGGGGCAGCCGGGCGCGCACACGCCTCCGCGCGGGGGGGACGGGAGGAAGGCGGGGGGGAGGGGGGGCGGCCTCTCCCGCCCTGGGCTGCTTCCCTCTGCGCGCGGGAACCTCGGTACCTGCCCCGTGACCCTGCTGGGCCTGTGTGTGCGGGCACCGGCATCGGCCCGCACCCCCCTCCCTCCTCCGTCCCTCTGTCCCTCCTCCGTCCCTCCTCCCTCCTTCCCTCCTCCCTCCCTCCTCCCTCCCTCCTTCCTCTCCTCCCTCTGTCCCTCCTCCGTCCCTCCTCATCTCCCTCCTCCCCTCCCTCCTCCGTCCCTCATCTCCCTCCTTCCTCCCTCCCTCCTTCCTCTCCTCCCTCTGTCCCTCCTCCGTCCCTCCTCCCCTCCCTCCTTCCTCCCTCCCTCCATCCCTCCTCCCTCCCTCCTTCCTCTCCTCCCTCTGTCCCTCCTCCGTCCCTCCTCATCTCCCTCCTCCCTCCCTCCATCCCTCCTCCCTCCCTCCGTCCTTCCCTCCTCCCTCCCCGTCCCTCCCCCCCTCCCTCCTTCCTCCCTCCCTCCATCCCTCCTCCCTCCCTCTGTCCTTCCCTCCTCCCTCCCCGTCCCTCCTCCCCTCCCTCCTTCCTCCCTCCCTCCATCCCTCCCTCCCTCCTCCCTCCCTCCTTCCCTCCCTCCTCCCTCCCCCGTCCCTCCTCCCCTCCCTCCTCCCTCCCCCGTCCCTCCTTCCTCCCTCCCTCCATCCCTCCTCCCTCCTTCCGTCCCTCCCTCCTTCTTCTCCTCCCTCCATCCCTCCCCCGTCCCTCCTCATCTCCCTCCTCCCCTCCCTCCTCCGTCCCTCCTCATCTCCCTCCTCCCTCCCTCCGTCCCTCCTTCCTCTCCTCCATCCCTCCTCCCTCCCCCCTCCCTCCCTCCTCCCACCCTCCTCCCCTCCCTCCTTCCTCCCTCCCTCCCTCCTTCCTCTCCTCCATCCCTCCTCCCTCCCCCCTCCCTCCCTCCTCCCACCCTCCTCCCCTCCCTCCCTCCTCACCTCCCTCCCTCCTCACCTCCCTCCTTCCTCACCTCCCTCCTCCCTCCCTCCCTCCTTCCTCACCTTCCTCCTCCCTCCCTCCCTCCTACCTCCCTCCCTCCTCCCTCCTTCCTCCCTCCCTTCCTTCCTTCAGACACAGAGAGAGGCAGAGACCCAGGCAGAGGGAGAAGCAGGCTCCATGCAGGGAGCCCGACATGGGACTCAATCCCAAGCCCCTGGGGTCACACCCTGAGCCCAAGGCAGCCGCTTCACCACTGAGCCCCAGTGGCCTCCTAATCACTTTCTCTACATCACGGTGCTGAGCTCCCAGAGCAGCCCTACACAGTTGTCAGTATGATGACCTTCATTTGTAGAGATGGGGACACTGAAGCCAAAAGAAGTTTAAGGGGACGCCTGGGGGGCTCTGGTTGAGCGTCTGCCTTGGGCTCAGGGTGTGACCCGGGGGTCCTGGGATCAAGTCCTACATCGGGCTCCCTGCATGGAGCCTGCTTCTCCCTCTGCCTGTGTCTCTGCCTCTCTCTCTGTCTCATGAACAAATAAAATCTTTAGAAAAAAAAAACAGTTTAAGCATCTTGCCTAAAGTCCTAGTCACTGGCTCTCATAGCATTTCAACGGAGGCCCCTTCAGAGCATAAATTCTCTTTGTCTCTATAAAGGCTCACGAACCCCGTACATACACGTATCTCCCACCAGCACCGTCCAGTAGGACTTTGAGCAGTGACCTTCTCTAGTTTGTCCATTGGCGTTGTCTAAGAAGGCAGCCACCAGCCTTGGTGACTATTGAACACTTTGCAGATGCCTACTATGACCAAGGAAATACAATTTTCATGAATTTAAATTTAAATACCCACATGTGGCTGCTGGCTACCCTATTGAGCACACGGGTCCAAGAGGTACAGCTCATGATACAGACAAGACCGTCACACGGGGCGCCCGGCTGGCGTAGCAGGTTAAGCGTCTGCCTCAGGCTCCGGTGGTGACCCCGGGGTCCTGGGACCGAGCCGCACCTCCGGCTCCCTGCTCAGCGAGAGCCTGCTGCTCCCCTTGCTCGTTGTGTGTCTGTCGGATAAGCAAACTGACATGTATGTGTTCACATGCACGGCTGGCGGTAGAGAATGGCCAGGCCTCCAGGCGTCCTGAGTCCGTATCGCGTATGCTTGAAACATGGAAAATAAAAATCTGACAATGTGACGGAGAACCCAAGCATGATGCCTTGGAAGTGGGGTCTCGAGAGCAAATCTGGTTTGGTCGGCGATAGGCAGCCTCGGCAGCCAGAGCAACTGACAACATTACAAAAAAGTTTAGGAAGCCGTGAGCACGCAGACCAGATAACCTCGGCGAAAGAGAAGGCAGTACGAAGGTGATTAAGAAAACCAAGCACCCTGTATGTCTCAACCCCGGTGTGGTGGGAGTTTGATGAATTAAACTGAAAATCCCAGATGGAGCTGCCTGGAGACATGTTGTTTGACCTTCTCTTGGACAAAGAAACCAAACCGTCTAAGTGGAAGCCAAGAGGAGATCTGGGAACAAACTTTATAGCTCTGAGAAATGAAAATTGCAAAATAGGATTTGTATTTAATTAAATACAAGACCTATTTAATTGTTAAACTGAGAATGCATTAAAATTTTTCCTTTCATTTGAATTTTTGTAGGCTAGATTTTCCCGCACTGTAAAGCTTTCCCAGGTTGCATGACAGTGGTGGAGAAGACGGCGCCAAGTGCAATGAGACTCCCCTAGGCAAAGGATCACCAAAAAGTGCTGTGAGTGGCAGCAGGAAGATCAACATGTGAAAAGACAAAGATGAAACAGCCCCGCCTGAAAACGGAAAGCTCGGGACAAGTGCTTATGTGACAAGAACATGGAAATGTGTTGAATGTCGTTTGTTTTCTCAAACTTGCTGGTAGAAGCAGGGTTCGGAATAATTCCCACACACTCTTGCCCTCGGGAAATGGCAAACATCAAATGCTTAGTTTCTTTAATTCCGGCTAACGTGGACTACGTGGTGTTTGCCATTTTGAGATTAAAATGCGTGGGGAGGTAGTTCGGGTGACATATGCTGACTCTGTAAGGTTCTTGCATAGCCCACGGTAGGAATTCGAAACCCTTCCCAGGGAGACATAAGCCAAACGTCACCGTATGGTGTTTCTCTGGGGAGAAAGAAATGCACCCGCCGGGGGGTGACACGTATTCCCTGATGTTGAGCACACGTCTTGCACGTGCACGGTCCCAGGTGTCCGGTTTCTTGAGCACGCTCCAGACCGTGTCACGTTTCCCCCTGGGCGCTGCGGGGAGCCGTGACGTCGGTGAACTGCCCGTCACACCCCCACGTACTTCACCGGGAGTTGAGCATAAAGGCCAGGGGTCCGTCGCAGAAGGTGCCCAAGCTGGGAAGCGGTTCGGCAGGCTCGTGTTCTCGACCTTGTTCCGGGCTCACCATGGCTGTCCCGGGATGGGCACTCGGCCTGCCGTGGAGCCAGCAGGCATTCCCGGGCAAAGGCTCAGGTTGACGAGCAGGACACCGAACCCTTAACGTCTCAGGCACCAAGTACGTCACTTCAGTTGCTGTTAGACTGGGATGACGCTGAGCGTCCTGCGGGCATCACCTGGCAGCTGGACTCCAGGATTCCCAGAGCCCCGAGGTTGCTCACAGGCGACATGCAGGCAAGTCTCTTGCATCTTGGAAGCATCTGAGATCTGGGAAAATAGGCGTTGGGAGAGCTCAGGTCTCTTCCACGTGCCGGTCATCGGCCTTGAGTCGACGGAAGGGGACCAGAGCATGATTGCAGGGGTTCGTTTTGATGTTCTTTTCCAGCTCAGTGGACCTCGAGAGGGAAGAGAGGAGAGTCAGGATCCCCCGTGCTTAGGGGTGAGCTTTAGGAATGTCGCAGACCTGAATCCAAATGACGGTCGTGCTGCGTGTACTGACCGCCTGGGCGGGCAGGTTAGGAATGCCTGGGTGCTGCCGTCACGTCGGGGCTGACCTACGGAAAGGGCTCCTGCAGGGGCCAGATGGACTGAGGCCGCACGGTGCCTGGCGCGCGGCAGGTGCTCGGTGAGGGGTGACGGTGACTGGGGGCTTCGCCGCCGGGGCACCCGGGCACCGGTAGCAACCGGCCTCCCCCACGGGCCCCCGCCCCGTCAGCCCCAGGACGGTGCACGCCCTCCGCACTGCGGTCTGCGTCCTCCCTGACGGTGCGGACCCCGCGGGCTGTCCTGCATCTCCCGGGGCCACTGCACGCGCCTCGAGGGCTCCCGGAGCTGCACGGGGCTCAGGGCCTCCGCGGCGTGAGGCCAGGCGGGGCGCAGTGTGCGGGCCGCGCTTGCCCCGGATCGGGCCCGGGCTGCAGCCCCACCTCCCCGGCGGCTTCGTGCTCTCAAAGCTCAGCCACTTGGCGCCTTGCTCCCGGGCCCTGGAGCAAGACGTTCCGCGCTCTGCCTTATGCACACTGGGACGCCCTGGGAGTAAAGGACAAGGACGGAAGCGGCCCGGGGACCCCTCATCCTTCCGAGCGGTACACCCGGGGCCAGTGGCGGGCGCGGAAAGGGAGAATGTGTCCTAGTGTCTGTGACCTCAGGGCCCGGCCCGGGCCGAGGCGGACCCTCAGGGGGCCTGGGCCACGCGACCGCGGCCAAGGACAGCACGTGCCCCCGCTCTCTGCTCTGGGAGCGCCGCCCGGTGACCACCACGCGCGAGAGGGCCAGAGCCCCGGGAGGACAGTGACGTGCTGGAGGGGACCTCCTTGGACGGGGTGGGACCCGGACCCGAAGGCCAGGGCGCCGTGCCGGGGGCTGTGACCTTGTGCCCCGGCGCCCCGGGCATCCTCGGGCCGACAGGCGACGGCGTCAGCCGCCACGCGCGGTGGACTGTCTGCTCAGTCTGAAGGAGCACGGAGGCCGGCGTGGGGGAAGGGCCGGCCACCAGGGTGGCCCAGCAGAGACCCTAATAGCCGGGCACTTGGCCCTCTTAGCAAGTACCCCGAAAAGTACCTCCCGATTACTGCGGTGGCCGGGCCTCGCCGTGTCCCAGGACGTGGCACGAAGAAGTGGCCGTCGGGCTCCTGCCGACGCGCTTGTGGGGTTTGCGCCGGGTCCACTGGCCTCGCTCCCATCCACACTTCAAGGCTCTCCGGGAAAAGGCACATCCATGGAGCAGGTGTTGCCGTGAGCCCGTGTTCACGTCCTCCGAGACTAGGTGCTGCGCCGCCCCGCGTGGAAGGGGCCGCGCCTGGCCCGAAGCCCGCTGCGGCTGGTTCCCTGCGGGCCGCGGACAGAGCCGGAGCCCCACGCGGCCGCGCCTCGGGGCCGAGGACGAGCACAGCGGCGTCTTGCGTCTTGCGGTTTGGTTGTTGGTCTCCGTTTTTGCTTTTTCTTCTAAAGCTGCTCTTTCCACGTGACCGGGCTTCGGCCGCACGCCCCTCCGCCCCGCGTGTGCCTGCTTTCTCCGCGCGGTGGCGGAGCCTGGTGTATGGGGCCGCAGGTCGGGCCAGGCGGGGCCTCGGGGCGCCGGGAGGAGCCGTCCCCCGCTCTGGCTCTCTCTCTCCGAATTAAATAATCAGTTTTAAAAAGCAACAGACGCTTTGCCCAGAAGCGAGAGAACGGCGAGTTTCATTACGGCCAGAAGCGCCGCCCGGTGCCTGGACGTGCCTGGACGGCCTGAGCCGGAGCCCGCAGGCTGCCCTCGGGGACCGCGCAGCGCCCAAGGAGGAGAGGGCCGAGGAAGAGGGAAGGCTTCGTCTTGGACGTAAGCGGGAAATGTGGTAGCAACTCGGGGGCAGAAGGACCCTCCATTTAAAACCCTTAGCCACGGGGAGCCCTGGGGGCTCAGCGGCGGAGCGTCCGCCTTTGGTCCGGGTCGTGACCCTGGGGTCCCGGGATGGAGTCCCCCGTCGGGCTCCCCGCAGGGAGCCTTCCTGTCCCTCGGCCTGTGTCTGCCTCTCTCTCTCTGGGTCTCATGAATAAATAAAATCTTAAAAAACAAAAAATCCAGGTGTTGGCAGGACCCTGCCCTCTAGAGCCTATGAGGGACAGTCCTTGTCTCCTCCAGCTTCTGGTGGTGGCCGGCGTCCTTAGCATCTTTGGCTTCCCGCCAGACCTCTTTAACCTCTGCCTCCACTTCACGCACGGCCGTCTCCTGTGTGTCTGTGACTTCACGTAGTCTTCCTTCTGTGCTGTGTCCAAATTTCCCTAAGGACACCAGTCATTAGATTAGCACCCATATGACCCCATCCTAACTTGGTTACATCAGCAGAAACTATTTCAAAATAAGGTGGCATTAGGAGCCAGGGGTTAGGATTTCAACATTATCTTTTTGGGGGACACAATTCAACTTACGACATATGTTCTGATTTTTTTTTTTTTGTGATTTTATTTATTTACTCGTGAGAGACACAGGCAGGAGGAGAAGCAGGCTTCCTGCGGGACTGGATCCCAGGACCCTGGGCTCCCGCCCTGAGCTAAAGGCAGATGCTCACCCGCCGAGCCCCCCAGATGCCCCCTGTTCTGATTTCTCTCGTATAAAGACTAGGTGCTAGACCAATAGATCCCATCCCGGGGTTCTTGGGATTGTAGGTGTCCCCAAGTAATACACTATGAAAATCCCTGCCATGACACTTATCAGGTCATATTTTTTGAGATATCACTAAAATATACTGAGCCTCAGTTTATGTACAAAATAAACCCTATAGGACTTGTGGACTAAACGAGACACGTCAGACACGTAGCACTGGATTTGGCCCACAGCAAATGTCCAATAAGAGGAAGAGGCGGCATTTAAAAAAGTATGTTCTGAGTTAAACAGCTTAGGTTCAAATCTGGGCTCCATTTATTTGCTGTGCGATCTTGGGCAAGTTCCTAATTTTGCTGTGCCTCAGCCTCATGGGTAATCAGGGTAGTAACAGTATTTTATTCCTGGGAGAGGGAAAATAGCAACATGAATTAATAGATGAAAAGTATTTATTTATTTATTTATTTATTCATTCATTCATTCATTATTTATTGGGGTAGGTGAAGAGCAGAGGGAGAGAGACAAGCCGACTCCCCAGAGCATGGAGCAGGGAGCCTGCCCCAGAGCTTGACCTCCCAACCCTGAGATCATGACGTAGCCGAAATCAAGAGTGGGATGCTTACCCGACCGAGCCACCCAAGGGCCCCTGAAAAGCTTTTAGAACAATGTTTAACAAACATTTGTTTGCTATTATTTTCAAAATATAATAATCAAGTAACACATGTGACCAGCCACCAGGAAGCCAGGTTAACATTCTGGCTCTGGAGCGTGCAATCTGTTAAGAAGTAGTAGCTACTATTAGTAATAATGATGAAGAATTTTGTGACTTTCCCCTTTTAAGTTCTAGGGTTTGGTCATTATTGCCTTGCAGTTCCCCCGGATGTTTCTTGTTTTCATGTCTGTGGCTCTGCTTGCCCTGCTACTTGCCATTACTCTCCTACTGGCTCTCCAAGATTCAGGGGTTTCCTTCTCTGGAAAACCTTCTTTCAGATCTAGGGTAGGTGTTTCCTGTTTTTCCTGCTGTTGTACTGACTATACACTAATGTTCTATTTCTAATAGGAATGTGTTTCTCTTTCCCTCTACTATTAGTCACTTGCTACCTGATTTTGAGAGAAGGTTACCTAATTTCTCTGAGCCTGGGTTTCTTCATCAGTGAAATACAGATGTAAAAACATAAACAAGGTGAACTTAGCACTTGGGACAATGGAAGGAAGACTTGGCTGTGGCCTAGTTAGTGGTACTAGTTGCAGAGAAATCATCAGCATGAAACCAACAAAACCTCGCACAGAAGGATTCAGGGATGGTAGGAACGAGGTCATCCATCTGGGACAGGAACTCCAGGAGCCTGAGAACCACCACGTTACAGAGCAGGGGTGGTTTTTCAACATCAACATCATGGTTTAAAAGAAACCTATCCCTGGATTCTGAACCGTCCTACCCTGATGGCACACTCCTGCAGAAACCTCTGACGGGTGATTGGTGTGCAGCGTGCTTTTCCGGTCAGAAAGCAGAGCACTGGAAACACGTGGAGGGATCCCTGGGTGGCGCAGCGGTTTAGCGCCTGCCTTTGGCCCAGGGCGCGATCCTGGAGACCCCGGATCGAATCCCACATCAGGCTCCCGGTGCATGGAGCCTGCTTCTCCCTCTGCCTGTGTCTCTGCCCCCCCACCCTCTCTCTATCATAAATAATAAAAAAAAAAAAAAAAAAAGAAACACATGGAAATGCTTTTTTTTTTTTTGTCAATTAAAAGAAACTGCATCCTTTGTTACTTGATGTGATGGCACCCTGTTACATACAGTGTACATACAGTGTACATACAGTTACATACAGTGACCTGCCATCTGACTCTGGTTATTAGGAGTCACTGTCTCTCTCTGTCTCTGATCAATTCAATATTGACTTGATGGATCTGAAAAATTAAAAGCAAAACCCTCAACAATGATGATCCACCGATAAGTAAAGAGTTTGGGGAATCTTTCTGCTTTAGCATGTTGGCATTCCTCCTTCTCCCAAACCACGACAGAGTAAAATTCAATGATAAAAAACAAAAAAAGTAAAGAACGCCAGAACATTTTTAAAAGACTTATTTATTGTCCATTTTCCAAATAAATAATAGTAACAAAAAAAAAAATCCAAAGACACCTCATTAAAAGTATTTATTCTTAGTGTGGAGAACATAATTTCAAGGTTCTACATTGTTTGAAAGAATATTTATATCCAAGACTTTGAGAGTGGAATCAGAAAGGCAAAAGGACCCAAAGAAAAAAAATAGGTGGTAAAGAGAATTCTGAACAACTTGGTTCCATTCTATTTGAAGCAGAATTTTAAATAAAACAGTAAGTCCATGAACATTTCCTAAGCGAACAAAACCTCCATCTTCTTGGAAAGATTAAGGCAGTCAAGGGAATCTGAAAACACCTGGTGCAATTATGACCAAGGTGCCTGCTTTCCTGGTTCCACACTGTATTTCAATGTAGAAACACCACAAACGTAGGTAATGTAATTATGTTACACTCCATGATAATTATGGGGGAAGAGAAGCCTCTGTTGTGTAGCTTACAGATGAAGTCAGAGACCTTGGGAGATGTTTTGGTCAAAAATGGTCTAGACTCTAGAAGAAATCATTCAGCTCCTTCCACGGCTGTTGTGGAAATGGGTTTCACATAGTATGGACCCTCACTCAGGTAAGTTCTGAGCCTCAAATAATTTGGATTCCCAAAGATTTCTGCAACTGTCTTTGAATTGGCAAGTGCTTTCACCAGTTCATACTTGGCATCCTTGGAAGCCTTGTCATGCTCCACAGACCGATCCATCACATATTCCACAAACCCCGGACTATTAAACATAAGTTTCTGAGCCCACGGTTGATTTGCAATGGCCTGAAATGGAAAACAGAAAGAATAAAACTCCTCTGAGCCTTCAGAAGTTCAATGTGTTACTTGGATAGCACAATCCTTAGAAACATGAACCTTAAAAATGTTACTTTTGGGGCCATGTGGGTGGCTCAGTCCATTAAGAGTCTGACTCTTGATTTCAGCTGAGCTGCAAGAGGGAGGCTGTCCGCTTGAGACTCTCTTCTCCCTCTCCCTCTGCCCCTCCCCCAGCTCACACTTTCTAAAATAAATAAAAATATCTCTTTTTAAAAAATGTTACTTTTGTCTAAATCAATTTCCTCCTGAAAAGCTAACTTAAGAAAAAATAATCTAGGGGCGCCTGGGTGGCTCAGTCAGTTAAATGTCCGACTTTTGATTTCTGTTCAGGTCATGGTCTCAGGGTCATGGGATTGAGCCCCATGTTGGTCTCTGTGCTCAGTGTAGAGTCTGCTTCTCTCTCTCCCTCTGCTCCTCCCCCAGCTTGTGCTCTCTTTCTCTCTCTCAAAAAAAAAAAAAAAAAAAAAAAGAATCTAGATATTAAAAAGCTATACAAAGATGTTCATCATAGTGTGAAAGTTACAATATAAATGTCTAATTCTGGGGGGGATCAGTAAGTAAATTATGGTATATAGTAAGAAAAATTTAAATAAACATTAAGAATAGTATTTATAAAGAATGTAAACCTATGGATAAGAAAAAGTGGATCCAGATTATAGACATGGCATAATTATAACAATGGAAAAATAAAAACAAAAACTAGAAAAGACTACCCTGAAAAAACTCTTATACATGTACACAAGATATTTTTGAGAATGTTCAATGTAATACCATTTGTAATAGAGAACTACTGAAATCTGCACTGATAGGAGAATGATTCACTATAGCTCTACAATGAAATAATGACTTTATTTCTTTTAAAGATTTTATTTATTTATTCATGAGAGACAGAGGCAGAGGCAGAGACGCAGGCAGAGGGAGCAGCAGGCTCCATGCAGGGAGCCTGATGCAGGACTCGATCCTGGGTCTCCAGGATCATGCCCTGGGCTGAAGGCGGTGCTAAACCACTGAGCCACCTGAGCTGCCTAGTTTTTTGTTTTTTAGAATTTTATTTATTTATTCATGAGACACAGAGAGAGTCAGAGACACAGGCAGAGTGAGAAGCAGGCTCCTGCAGGGAGCCTGATGGGGGACTGGATCCCAAGACCCGGGGTTACGACCTGAGCCAAAGTAGATGCTAAACTGCTGAGCCCCCCAGGTGCCCCAGGGTCCTGGGTTTGACAAAGCCCAGACCAGAGTCAGGTTCCCTGCTCAGTGGGGAGTCTGCTTCTTCTTTCCCCTCCCCCTCCCCCCTGCTTGTGTACATGCATTCTCTCAAATAAGTAAAATCTTCAAAAAAAAAAATTTTCACAAAAAACTAAATAAACACTAACACTAAAAGGAAATACACAAAACAGGTCTGACTTTAAGTAATTTCAAAAATTTCAACTTTGGGGAACCCGGGTGGCTCAGCGGTTGAGCATCTGCCTTTGGCTCAGGGCGTGACCCCGGGGTCCTGGAATCGAGTCCTTCATCGGGCTCCCTGAAGGGAGCCTGCTTCTCCCTCTGCCTGTGTCTCTGCCTCTCTGGGTCTTTCATGAATACATAAATAATGTCTTAAAAAAAATTTTTTTTTTTTTTTTTTTACTTCACAATGTTTTCCAAAGTTTAAAATAATCAGCAACTTTTATGAGAGCTGACACTGCTTAACTCAACCTCGTGGGTTTAGAGATACCTGAGTTAGTCCCTCAAGGTGAGTAAGAGGTTACCAAGCAAAGTTGGGGAACAGTATTGTATGCAAAGGGCACATAAAGGTCCAGAGATATGAAGCAGTTTGGTATCGCTAGTCCATTAAGGGCCAGAAGGGGACTGGCAGGCAATAAGGCTCAGGAAGGAGACTAGGGCAGTAAGGAGCTTGCTTGATAACAGGTAAGGAATCTGGAATAAGTTCTGTGATCCACAGAATCCTGTCCAAACCTCTGCCACAATACCTAACACCATTGACTGAAACAATCTGCACATCGGTCTCCCTCACTGGCCTACACTAATAGCACAGGGCAGAGACTGCATACACTGTACACGCCCAGGATTCACATGCTGAACTAGCCTCGTCCCAAAAGGACCCGTGAAAAAGAAGAGGATGCCTACCGTGAACACTTTTAAGGCAGCGCAGTGCAGTTCAGGGAAGGGTTGGTTACTGATACCACGGAAGAGCTCCAGAGGATCCCGAGATAAAGCAGAAAACCAGGATTCCGTCATCCGCAGGAGGTCCTCAGTTTGCTGCTCAGGCTACAGGACAGAAAGGAAAAAATCTCAAGCCTTCAGAAGTCAGGAAGTCAGGAAGCCTGGGTTTGACGGCACGCCGTCCTTAGTCAGCTACGTGATCTCTAAGTCTGGGGCATCCGTTCCCAAACCCAGCTCAGACCTCCCCGGCTGCTGTTTCCTGATGGGGTTGATTAGACAAACTCTAGGGTCTTCTCTCTCCAGGTCTAATCCTGGATGACTCCACGTTAACTTAAAAAATATCACTAGTAATATAGTGAGGATCTTCCTTACTAAAAGTTGAGTAACATTTACATTAAGTTAACCAGTGTTACGTAGACTTATGTATATTTATTCTCCCAAACATATCCCACCGTCCTTCCTTAATTTCCCAATCTACTCACCGGTATATAAAAAATAGAGGAAATTGCATCCAAACACCTAATTTTGAGCTCTGTTGAGGCATTCTTTGCTTGATAGCCTATTTTCATGAGCAAGCGTTCAAAGCGAGTTCCTTTGAAGGATAACAAAATATTTTTATTGTAGTAACACACACATAAAATTTATCATTTTAACCACTTTTAAGCATACTGTTCAGTGGTATTAAGTACCTTTGGATGTGCAACTGTCATCACTGTCTCCAGAAATTTTTTCATCATCTCAAACCAAAACTCTGTATTCCTTAAGCAGTAACTCCCCATTTCCCCCATCCCCATCCCCTGATAACCAGTATTTTACTTTCTGTCTCTGTGTATTTTTTTTTTTAATTTTTTTTTTTTAATTTTATTTATTTATGATAGTCATACAGAGAGAAAGAGAGAGAGGCAGAGACACAGGCAGAGGGAGAAGCAGGCTCCATGCACCGGGAGCCCGATGTGGGATTCGATCCCGGGTCTCCAGGATCGCGCCCTGGGCCAAAGGCAGGCGCCAAACCGCTGCGCCACCCAGGGATCCCTGTCTCTGTGTATTTAACTAGTCTAAGTACCTCATGTAAATGGATATTTGTCCTTTGAGTCTGGCTTATTGCACTTAGCACAATGTCTTCAAGGTCCCTGCGTGTTACAGCATGTAAGAGACTTTCATTCCTTTTTTTTTTTGGTCACATTGGTCCATGTCCAGTGTGGAGCCTAATGTGGGGCTTGAACTCATGATCCTGAGATCAAGACATGAACTGAGATCAAGAGCTGGACACTTAACCAACTGAGCCAGCCAGGCGCCCCTCATCCCAATGTATGACTGGATATCTCATCATATGTATATGCCACATTTTGTTTATCCACTTGTCCATCAACAAAATTTGGATTTTTTTCTCTTTTTGGCTATTGCGAATAATGTTGTGAATACAAGTGCACAAATATCTTTTGAGTTCCTTCTGTCAATTCTTTTGGGTGTATATCTAGAAGTCTATTTGTTGGATCACATGGTAATTCAATGTATAATTTTTTGAGGAACCACCATAATGTCTTCCACAGCGGCTATACCGCTTTACAGGCCCACAAAATATGTACCAGGGTCCTAGTTTCTCTACATCCTTTGTTAGCGCTTGTTGTTTTCTGTTTCTGTTCTCTCTCTTTTTTTGTCAGAATAGCCATCCAAATGTATGAAGTGAACAATGAGATTTTTTAAATGGATGCTTTCAGGGACGCCTGGGTGAGCATCTGCCTTCGGCTCAGGTAGTGATCCCGGGTCTGGGGATCGAGTCCCACATCGGGCTCCCTGCAGGGAACCTGTTTCTCCCTCTGCCTGTGTCTGCTTCTCTCTCTGTGTCTCTCATGAATAAATGAATAAAATATTAAAAAAAAAGTATGCTTTTATATTACTGACCTCTAGTAACCTGCACAAAAAAAATTAAACATGTAGTCAGAGACCAAGTGACAGGCCTAAAACATGTTCATATGCAAAACAGCATGTATTTAGGATAAACTGCAGAGGATTTGAAATGAAAGGACCTAGATTTGAGTATGAGACGCCCCACAGTCTGTATCTTAAAAAATCTTCTTGACTTCTTTCAATTTCAGCTACCTTATCTATAAAATGAGAATGCCGTAGTATGTTCTTTGCAGGACTGAAAAGGATTATATCACAGGTAAAAGCACTTGGAAAAGTATATATAACAAGGATACAAGTTGTGATACACAATAGTATACTAATTTTCAATTCAAGATTAACTTCATAAGGGTTTTAATGGTGCCCATATTATTTTCTGTAAAGAATTCAGAGTCCTTTAAGACACTCATGGATGTGCCATAGAAGCATCATTCTGAACATAAAATTTGGAACAAATTTTTGGTTTTTTCTTCTAGGATATTACAAATATAAAACAAATGTATATTTTCAATTAAACATTCACAATCCTGGGGATCCCTAGGTGGCTCAGCAGTTTAGCGCCAGCCTTCAGCCCAGGGCGCGATCCTGGAGTCCCGGGATCGAGTCTCACATCAGGCTCCCTACAGGGAGCCTGCTTCTCCTTCTGCCTGTGTCTCTGCCTCTCTCTCTAGATCTGTCATGAATAAATAAACAAAATCTTTAAAAAAATAAATATTCACAATCCTGAGAAGCAATAGTTTACCCTTTTTATGAATAAAGAAAACAAGCCTAAAGTAATTAAGTGAGGATATGATCAAAAAGCCAAGTCAGGGGGATCCCTGGGTGGCGCAGCGGTTTGGTGCCTGCCTTTGGCCCAGGGCGCGAACCTGGAGACCCGGGATCGAATCCCACGTCGGGCTCCCGGTGCATGGAGCCTGCTTCTCCCTCTGCCTGTGTCTCTGCCTCTCTCTCTCTGTGTGTGACTATCATAAATAAATAAAAATTTAAAAAAAAAAGCCAAGTCAGTGTTGGAACCAGGACATGAATCCAGTCTTTCTGACTCCAGCCCACAGTCTCTGGACCATGAATACTACCAACGAAGGTGTAGAGGGGACACAGTATTTGGTCTAGCCAGTAAAAAATAAACAAAAAATTCAGTGATAATTATGAGGCTTTCTAGGAAAGAGTCCAAGATCACAGTAAAAAGACTGGCATCTGTAAAAGTAGTTTCTACAATGTAGTTAATGCACCAGCAAGTGAGCTTATATATTGAATCCTCGTCAAAAATGAAGATACCCCTAAAGGCGGCCAAGGAACGCTAAGTCATACCAACCTGTTTTTTGTAAAACTTGTTTTCCTTCAACGTTGGATCCCAGGATTCCAACTGTGTCTACTGCTACACCAATCATGGTGGGGTCCTGACTTTCTGTCATTTCAAAGACTTTTTCCACAAAGACAGGATAACGCTCACAAATCTGTTGAGGACTATCCATGATAGCCAGGTTTCCAAAAAACTTCACAAATCCTAAAGATATTTACAAAAACGTATGTTAATAGAAGAGGAAGACCCCACAAATTGTGGGCTGTATGTCTTCACAGAGATGGTAATGAACTACAGGCCAGGAAGGGGAGAAGGGTTACAGTACTGTACTCCACTGCCTGGCAATCACACAGCCCATAGGAGGCACTGAAGGACCTGTGATGTGAGGGTGTCAAGAGAGCTGGATTCAAATATTGAAACACTGTCATATGCAAGAGGAAGAGCAAAGAACAAGGACCACTGGATTTGAATTACAGGAAACCAAGTTTGGAGAGATTGTTAGGAAGAAATTTTTTTACGTAAGCTCTATGCCTGATGTGGGGCTTGAACTCAAGACCTCGAGATCAAGAGTTGCATGCTCTACCGATTGAGTCAGCCAGGCAACCCAAGAAATTTTTAAACAGAGATGTTCACTGATGAAGTAAACTAGGCTACCTAAGGAAGGAATACATTTCCGATTTCTGCAAGTGCTCAAGAAAAACTAATTATCCATGTCCTGGAACAGCATGGCTGGAGTGGATCCTATATTAGATAGATATTCCAACAGAGATTTGCTCAATCTATGAAACATAGTATAAATATCAGTAGTTTTTTTAATTTATGTTGCTTCTGACTAAGGTTCAAGGGAAACTATCCTAATGCTCTGAAGAGCAATGGTATTTCTAGAAAATCAGAACCAATAATATATAGCTCCCAGGGCAATAGATTCCACCTATGGGGCAAAGGGTATCATCTAAAGGGGATCTGCTCTAAAGGAAAGGAAATTATCCCTGGCTTCTCCTATCAGTGATAACTCAGAAAAAACATGCACCATCATTTTCAAAGAAATCAACATTTCTTACCTGGCAAATAGAAGCTAGAAAAAGGGTCTGAATCTGCCCCAACAATTATATTAGAAATCTGATCAATTACTCCTTCTTGAGCAAGGTACTGTCGTCCATGATGAGTATATGCCAGTGATGTCACCATTTCTATACAGGTGGCTCTGAAATGTCAAGATTTTGCATGTGATTAGCAGAATTTATAAACGCTTTCATAGGCTATCTTACTTAATCCTTTTAATCAGAAAGGTCAGTGATCCTGGCTCTACTTTTCTTTTTTTTACAGATTTACTTATTCATTAGGGAAACAGAGAGAGGCAGACACACAGGCAGAGGGAGAAGCAGGCTCCGTGCAGGGAGCCCGATGTGGGACTCGATCCTAGGACCCCAAGATTTTGACCTGAGCTGAAGGCAGATGCCCAATCGCTGAGCCACCCAGGCATCACCTGGCTCTACTTTTCAGATGAAGAGACAAGGATGAGAAGATTGCAGTGATTTGTTCTGAATCACAGTTATTACAAGGTAGAGTTTAGACTTAAATTTTAACTGATTAGAGCTGTTTCCTAAACAATTTTAATTTTGAAATGTCTCACACATACAAAAGTAAAGAGATCAGTACAGTAAGCCTCCATGTACCCACATAATTATCAAGATTTTGCCTTGTATGAGATTTTGGACAAGATTTTGCTTTTCATCTTTTTTCCTCCATTTTTGCTGAATTATTTTAAAGCAAATTCTAGGTATCCAGCCATTTATCCCTGAATACTTCAGTATGCATCTCTAAAAAACATCAGACAATTACAATGCCACTTCCACATATTTTAAAAATTGACAAAAATTCTTGGTATCAGGGCGACTGGGTGTTCTAGTCTGTTAAGCAGCCAACTCTTGATTCCAACTCAGGTCATGATCTCAGGGTTCTGGGATCAGGCTCCACAGTCAGGCTCTGCACTCAGTGGGGAGTCGGCTTCAGGATTCTTTCCCTCTGCCCCAACCCCCGCTCTAGCTCTCTCTCTAAAATAAATAAATCTAAAAAAAAAACATTCTTAGTATTACCTAATGCCTACCCATGGTCAGATTTCCCCAAATAATTTTTTTAAAGTATTTTTATAGTTGTCCCCAAGGTATTTTAACAGACTATTTGCAGGTTCTTCTCCTGTATATTATATAATTTGTATAAAGCTAAAAAAATTAAAGGCTAAAAAATTAGTTTAAAAAACTAATTTTGTTATTAGGAATGTTTTGAAACAATGTAACTCAAATGCTTTGAAACAGTGTAACTGGTGACTGACTTATGTGCAAATGAGTTCAAGAAATTTAGTCACATTTAAAAAACATGACAATCAGAAAATCACTTAAGGAAAACAAAAATCGGTGTGTGCACGAAGGTGATTAACTGTAGTGCTAATCTAACAGCAAATTATTTGAAGCAAAGTCAAGTGTTCAACAGTAAGGATATATTAGTAAACTGTGGAATATCAACAAGGTAACATTTGGAAGATATTAAAGGTGACTCAGGAAGTAGAGGGCTGGGAGTGAAGAGAAAGAATCAACATAGCTTGGAGGACCTATGCCAGTCAATGTATCGGTCTCTATGGCCAATTCATTTAATCCTCATGTCTTCTTTACAGAGTTGTTACTGTTCCATTTGAGACATAAGGAAACTAAAGTGCAAAAGGTTATAATACATTGTTCAAGGTCAAATAGCTAATAAGTAGCAGAGAAGCATGGAAGCTCAAGTATTGCCCATTTTCAAAGGCCACTGTTTCTTCTATCATGCCACAGTGCTATTATTTAACAACGCCAAAAAAATGTGTAGAATAACCTATTAAGTAATACAAAATAACAGTTACCCAGTGATTGCAAAAGCACACCTGCCTAAGGACAAGGAATATGGTTAATCTAAAGTAGCTGAATTGTCATGGGGCTCTGCTAAGTTCCAGCATACTGTGACAATGTGACTTGAATAATTTTTCTTTTTTCTTTTTTTTCTTTCTTTTCTTTTCTTTTAACTTGAGTAATTTCTAAAGGCCCCTTCTTCCGATTTTATTTATTTATTCATGACAGACACAGAGACACAGAGGCAGACATAGGCAGAGGGAGAAGCAGGCTCCATGCAGGGAGCCCAACGCAGGATTCAATCCCGGGTCTCCAGGATTACACCCCAGGCCGAAGACGGTGCTAAACCGCTGAGCCACCAGGGCTGCCCTAAAGGCCCCTTCTTCAGGACAGTGGTCAAGAGACTGCTACCCAGGCCCAGGCCCTACTAGGGAAGATCACTTGAAGGCTGTTTTCCAGATCTCCAAGGCTGTTTTCCAGATCTCCAAAAAAAGACATTTGGTTTTAGAGCTCTCTCAGCCAACATACCTGACCAGCACATCCTCCCCAGTCAACTCTCTGAGGAGCTGGGTTACCAACCCACTGGTGGTACAGTAGGTTAAAGATTCTGGTGACACAGAAGAAATCTCTACAATTAACTGAAAGAAGAAAAAAAAACAAAAACAAAAACAGAAAAAGCAAAAAGGTCTTAACAGCCGCAAATCTGTTAGAGTTCATTTTAAATTAAACACAGGACTAGGCACTTTTGTATAATTGAGTTTTTAAAAAAATCAATTTTTTGTCTCCATAAGTAGAAAAACTTCATTGAACCCATAAGAATTACTTCGGCACAGAAATACTCTATTATATCTGATTGTATCTGTGTTTTTTCTTTTTTAAGAAATCTCCAATTCATTAATCAGAATACAAAAGCCTGAATTAGCAAAATGATTGTTAAAAATCATTCATTCATACATTCTCTTAGTCATTCACTCATTCCACAAGCCTGAGGGCTTTCTGAGAGATATAGGACACTGAAAGATTTTAAGCAGAGGAAGGACAGAATCAGATTTGAGTTTTTAAAAGATCATCCTGACTGCATCTGAAAATAGACAAGTGGTATCAACATGAGAAGAGACCAGTCTGGATGCAAATATAGTAGTCCAGGTGAGAGAAATTGGTAGTTTTTTTTTTTTTTAAGATTTTATTTATTCGTGAGACACACAGAGAGTAAGTCAGAGAAACAGGCAGAGGGAGAAGCAGGTTCCCTGCAGGGAGCCCGATATGGACTCGATCCCAGGTCTCTAGGATCAGGCCCTGAGCCGAAGGCGGCGCTAAACCCCTGGCCACCCGGGCTGCCCAGAAACTGGTAGTTTAAACTAAAGCGGTGGTAGCTATATCAAGGAAGAGAAATGCATGGTTTATTTTTTATTTTTATTTTTTAAGTGCATGGTTTAATAAAACTGACTGTAAAACTGACAGTATGATGACCTAATGGATATGTGGTAGGGAGAGCAAGGGCTCATACAGAGCTAGTCTGTTGCTATTTTTTATTAGAGCATGGGCTGGGTAAAGAAGCTTAGGAGTTTAGGGACGCCTGGGTGGCTCAGTGGTTGAGTGTCTGCCTTTGGCTCAGGGTGTGATCCTGGAGTCCTGGGATTGAGTCCTGCATCGGGCTCCCCCGCAGGGAGCCTGTTTCTCCCTCGGCCTGTGTCTCTGCCTCTCTCTCTGTCTCTCTCATAAATAAATAAATAAAATCTTTAAAAAAAAAAAAAAAAAAAGAAGCTGAGGAGTTTGGTTTGAGTATGAGTGTGAGGGACCTAGAATACATAGGTCCAAAGGGGGAACAGTCAGTAGGCAGTTGGACATGAAGGTCTGAGCTCAGAAGAGAGGTCTGGGTTGGAGGTCTATGAAGTCATCCCATGTAGATGGGAACTGAAATCATAGGATGAATAAAATTGCCTAGAAATGAATGTATAATGAGAAGAGGGTTTGGGAATTTACCTTCATGAATTCCAAAATTAAAAGTTCAACAGAGGATAATGAACCAGGAGACAGAGAAGAAACAGCTAGAGAGGCAGAAGGGAAACCAGGATAGCATGGTATTAAGATATGCCCAGTAAGAAAGTGTTTTAAATAGGGAATTAGACTGTCAAGGGTTCCATTTTGAATATGCAGCCTCTTAACTATATGGCTTGGGTCAGCTACTGTATCAATAGTGAAGTTAGTGATAATCATGTGTAGGGTTTACCATAAAAATGGACAATATAAGTGGAGATTCAGCACAATGCTAAGTACAGAGTGGGTGCAAATGAGTCATTTCTTCATCTGAGTACTATTTCAAAGTCCAGTTTTCACATTATCTCCTATTATATAGTACTTTATGTAGTCTGCCATAATAATTTTTTAGATGACTGCCTGACACATTAGGCTGAGGGTTCACCTCCACGTACCCAGCTATTGAATATAGGGCCTTACAAAGACTAGATGCTCAATAGATGGGATGTTAACAAGACATCTTGCCTTTCAGTGGTAGCTCTATTGCATTCTGAATAGTAGGCATGAGAAGGGGTGCCTGGGGGGCTCAGTCGGTGGAGTGTCCAACTCTTGATTTTGGCTCAGGTCATGATTTCAGGGTCGTGAGATCAAGCCCTGCGCTGGGCTCTATGCTGAGCTTGGAGGCTGCTTGCGATTCTCTCTCTCTCTGCCCCTCCCCCTGCACTCACGCTCTCTCTCTCTCTCAAAAACAAAACAAAACAAAACAAAACTGCCTGCTTTAGTCTTACCTCATATACTCTGTATCGAACGATGTCGTTTGTTTTCATTACCCTTTTCAGATCATCCAGCAGATTGCTTTCAAATAAAGCCTCCAGTCCAGCTTGGGTTAGTGATATCTTTGACAGGGATTTAATGGCCTTATAAGGAAAGAAAATACCTCTTAAGTCATAAAGATGCAGAATACTTAATACCTACTTCATGAGATGGATGTAAAATTAGTGTGTGGAATGCATCTTGCTCAATGAGCACTATGTTTTAGTTATCATTATTTTAAACTGAAAAAGATACATAGTATTCCCTATAGAAAATGCATGATAGGGATCCCTGGGTGGCGCAGCGGTTTGGCGCCTGCCTTTGGCCCAGGGCGCAATCCTGGAGACCCGGGATCGAATCCCACGTCGGGCTCTCGGTGCATGGAGCCTGCTTCTCCCTCTGCCTGTGTCGCTGCCTCTCTCTCTCTCTCTCTGTGACTATCATGAATAAATAAATAAAATCTTTAAAAAAAAAAAAAAAAAAAGAAAATGCATGATGTGGGCAGCCTGGGTGGCTCAGTGGTTTAGCGGGGTCTTAGCTTAGGTTGTGATCCTGGAGACCTGGGACCGAGTCCCATGTCAGGCTCCCTGCATGGAGCCTGCTTCTCCCTCTGCCTGTGTCTCTGCCTCTCTCTCCGTGTCTCTCATGAATAAATAAAATCTTAAAAAAACAAAAACAAAAACGGAGGACGTAAATTTTCTTATCAAACAACCTAATATAAGTTCCATGATGGATAATTTAGATATGTGTATTTTAGAAAACAAAAGGGGTTTACTGGTATTTATATGACACCATTTACTTATCTGATACCATCTATATGAGGTTGCAAATTCAACTATACAAATCATCCATCCTAAACTTCCACCCCTCAATCCAGAAGGCCTTCCTTTGTTTTTTAGGATACTCTGTGTGCTTTAGGCTGATGGTTCTAGGTGACTCACCGCTTTAGCTACAGACAAATTGTCTCCACCAATACAATAAACGATCTGTTTTAGTAATTCGCCATTATTTAGAATCTCAGTAACAGCATCAGAATTCTCAACAATTCTTCCAACCTGAAATAAAAATGCAATCAGAAATTCCTTTAGTGTGCATTTATCTTAGGAGTCACTGATTCAGCTCTAAGACAAGCCATTAAAAATTCCAAATGGAAAAAAAAAAAATTCCAAATGACCCAAATTCATTAAAGCTGAAGACACTCATGATATAGGCACAATACTGAAAAGAAAGACAAAAGTTAACAGTAGGTAAAAAATAGAGACACTCCAGTGAAAGAAGACAACACAAATTCTAGTTCTATCAATTTTTAGCTACAGACCCTGAGCAAATTAACTAACTTCTTTAGTTAATTCTTTACAGGTTTCTATCTGTAAAATGTGATCATAATACTTAACTGCAGGGTAGTTATGACGATGGAAGGAAACTAAATAGGAAAAGTACCTAGTATGGCGTCTAGCACATAAATGGTCAGAGAATCAATCAACACTTTCTCCTTTTTTGTTGAAATAATGCCTTCAGGTGAGAAAAAGAAAAATAGTACTTGATGCCTCCTAGATAACTAACTGCTTGGGTCCTAACATCTCAACAATATAATCCTTAGCAGCAACCCTTCACCCAAATAGTATTTTGGTTACAAGGGTTGTAAGAGTTACTGTCTCAATTTCTTGGTTTGGTGACCTTTACAATAGCACCTTTTTTATGCCCCTATAATAAGAGCTAATTTGGCAATTACTTCCTCTAGATTAGGAGCTCCCTGAGGGGAGGAAAGAGGCTCTATTTATCTTGCTAGCTCTAACAGTATATGATACAATGCCTGGCATGTACAAGGAATTCAGTCAGCATTTGATGACTGAGTATTTCAGACAATACTTACTAGAACCCCTTACTTTAGCCTGGATGCTCCTGCTTATAGTTAGCTATGCACACTAGAATAGACGAGACACCCCCTAGGAACACAGAGAGATCATGTTTTGTCTCTCTGTCTTTGGCACCCAACACAGAGCCTGGTCCAGAGCAGGCGGTCACTAAATGTTAGTGTCCTTATTATGTGCTAGTAAAATTTCATACCTGGGATAGAGTCAGAATTTTTACGGAATCATCGGGGTGAGTCAGTCCCTTCTGAAGGTCAGCTCCGAGGTCCCGGGCTATGTGAACCGGCTCCATAGCTTGGAGCAATCTCTCCAGAATGGATACACACAACGTGGTCTGTTCCCTAAAAGAAATGTCATAGGTCTCATTAGTTTGTGTCCTGCCAGGTACGAAGTAACAACCTGAAGCCTGGCTCAATGAAGGTCTCTTCCACACCAAACTTCCTTTAAGATACTAACTTCTACAAATTTATTAAACATTTATTAAGTACCTATTATGTGCCATACCTGTACTGGTACTACAAAGAAGGATAATATATATTCTCTAGCCTCAATGAGCTCAGTCTAATGGAAAATACAGAAAAACAGAAAGGCAACTATAATTCAGGTGGGTAAAAATTATAGGTTAGGGTTGGAAATTCTGGGAGCTCACTGGGAGCTCAAAAAAGAACACAGGGATCAAGGAGCCCTCCCAGAGGGGTAATAGCTGAACTAAATTTTAAGAAAAAGTGGGAATTATCTAGAAAGACAAAGGTGTTCCAGGTAGAAGGAGATGAAGGGGTAGAGGAATGAGGTAGTGTTATACATTCAAGAAGTACAGGGAGCTCCATATAACTGGGGTAAGAATGGGAGAGAAGAAAAAAAAAAAAAGAATGGGAGAGAAGTGGGGATAAGGTAAAAGGGGAGGTATGAACAGGGAGAAATGAAACAGGAAAGATGCACAGAAGCCAGACTCTGATGGGGTCTTTTTTTATCATCTACAGAATTCAGACTTTTTCCAGAAAGCAATGAATGGCAAGCCACGAAGTGGTTTTAAACAGAAAGTAACTGATGAGATCTGCCTTGAGGAAATTATTCTGTATTAATTAGAGAAATAATTTTTCCGTTAGAAGGCAGGTGGTGAGGGAGTGAAACAGTGTAGTAAGAAGAGATGGAGAGGCGGGAAAAGATTCATGAGGAATCAAAGATGTGAATTAATCAGAACTTGCTGACTACCAGTTGTGGATATAGAAGGTATTTCAAGAATCACTTTCTTTTCTCCTAATGGGCAGTACATGTAAATAGCTCAGGCACTCACATACTATTAACAGGAATATACAATTAAAGTGATTTGACTTTTCTAAAAGTTGATTAAGGGGCACCTGGATGACTCAGCGGTTGAGTGTCTGCCCTTGGCTCAGGGTGTGAACCCGGGATCCTGGGACTGAGCCCCACATTGGGCTCCCCGCAGGGAGGCTGCTTCTCCCTCTCCTTGTGTCTCTCAGGAATAAATAAAATCTTTAAAAATATAAAAGTTGATTAAGCAATAGATGTAAAAAACCTTAAAAATGGACATAACTTTTTTAACTTTGGGATTCCACTTTGTATAACTGCACCTAAGGAAGTAATTAACAGTGTTTATACCCAAGATAACTGAAACCATATATCTACACAAGAATTCGTATGCGGATATTCATAGCAATAAACAACCCAAATGTCCAGCAATTAATGAGTGGATGAACATAACCTAGTTTAATCATACAATGGGATATTATACAACACGGATGAAGTGTGGAAATATTATTCTAAAAGAAGCGGGACATAAAAAGCTTTTTTTTTTTTTTAATTTTTATTTTATTTATTTATGATAGGCACACAGTGAGAGAGAGAGAGAGGCAGAGACACAGGCAGAGGGAGAAGCAGGCTCCATGCACCGGGAGCCCGATGTGGGACTCGATCCCGGGTCTCCAGGATCGCGCCCTGGGCCAAAGGCAGGCGCTAAACCGCTGCACCACCCAGGGATCCCCCATAAAAAGCTTTTTGATGATGATTGCATTTATATGAATGTCCAGAACAGACAAATCCACAGAGACAGAGAACAGATTCCTGGTTGTTAGGGGCTGGGGGAGGGGCAGAGAGGAGGAAGGGGGAGGAGCGTCTGTTCATGGATATGGGCTTCTTTACTATTTTAACCATTTTTTTAAACCATTTTTTGATTATACAGCTCTGTGTATCAAAGTTCATTCACATTGTTGGGCAAGCATCACCATCAACCACCTCTAGAACATTTTCATCTTCCCAAATGGAAAATGTGCAACACTATAGGAGGGATGCAGAGATGAACAAAGAAATATCCCCTGCCTTCAAAGAATTATCCAACTAGAAGCAAACATGGAAAGAATCATAACATAATGCAACAGGGTCAAGCATCATTAGCAGAAATAATGATAATGTGACAATGTCTCTCAGGAGATCTGAGGACCAGTCACTTGAAACTAGAGTGGCCAAATGAGACTTTTTGGAGGTGACAGCACTTTACCTGAGCTTTAAAGAATGAAGGAATTTGGAGAGGGAGGGCGTTTCAGTTAGAAGGATTGGCATGCACAAAGTTAGGAAAAGTGCCAAGTCATGCACAAGGGAAAGTAAATGGTGCCATACGGTAGCTGAAGCAGATGAAATATTTGTAGAGGATGGAGGGAAAAGAGAGGCTGGAAAAGTAGGATGGAAATATACTGTAAGGGCCCAAATGCCAGGAAAAGTAGTCATGATTTTACACTGCAGACAATGGGAAACCATGGAAAATATTTGAGACAAATGACCTAAGAAGTTAACTGTGGTTGCTGTGTGGGAAAAACATGCTGGACAAGGAAGCTTCAAGGTAATGAGTCAGACTAATGCAAGAGACCTAGCAAGAGGGAGAAAACGAGGGCCTGAAATAAAGGACACAGAAAAGGGGGCACCTGGGTGGCTCAGTAATTGAGCATCAGCCTTTAGCTCAGGGCGTGACCCTGGGGTCCTGGGATCAAGTCCTGCATCAGGTCCCTGCATGGAGCCTGCTTCTCCCTCTGCCTGGGTCTCTGCCTCTCCCTGTGTCTCTCATGAATGTGAATAAAGAAAACCTTAAAAAAAAAAAAAAGATTTCATAGGCAAAATGGAATAATATTAACTGATGGATTTAATGAAGTGGACCACGTAGGAGGAATCTCAGGAGGTTACAGCCAAGAAATCCCCCTGAAATCCTGTGATTTTTTTTTTTAACCTTTTCAAGTAAAAGGGTCACTTTTACGTTTCTGGATCACAAACATTTGTAAGCCACTTTATTGTTTTAAGATTTTATTTATTTATTCACGAGAGAGAGAGAGGCAGAGACCCAGGCAGAGGGAGAAGCAGGCTCCATGCCGGGAGCCCAACGCCAACGCGGCACTTGATCCCGGGTCTCCAGGATCACGCCCTGGGCTGATGGTGGCGCCAAACCACTGAGCCACCCAGGCTGCTTTGTAAACCGTTTTAATTGATCAAATACAGGGGATCCCTGGGTGGCTCAGCGGTTTAGCACCTTTGGTCCAGGGCATGACCCTGGGGTCCCGGGATCGAGTCCCACCACGGCCTCCCTGCGTGGAGCCTGCTTCTCCCTCTGCCTGTGTCTCTGCCTCTCTCTCATGAATAAATTAAAAAAAAAAAAAAAAAGGAGGTTTTTAATCAAACAGTACAGATGTGCATAGAATGAAAAAAGTCGCCAGGCCAAGCCCGACCTCTATACCCAGAAATCTGCGGCTCCTCCCACATGGTCAGTGTTACTCCAGCCTGTGTGGGGGGTGGGGCGAGGGGGCCTGAAATATTAAAAAAAAAAAATACGCCCCATTTCGGGATCATAAACTGCTGCAACGTTCCTTCTTCTCCAACAACACGCATTAAGAGATTTTTCCGTGTCCGCGCATAGAGATCTACCGCGATTTTTCTGAGCCGCACAGGGCCGGAAATCGTGGGCCTCCAGCCCCTGGTAATGGGTATCTCGGTTGTTTCTAGTTTTCCCGCTGCCCCTGTTGCGCGTTTCCCTCCCTAAACGGCACATTTTGGGGGCGAGCCGACCTGCTGCTTCGAGGTCTAGAGGCCGGAAAGAACGAACATTCATAACGTGGACGGGATCTTGCCAGATTGCAAGAAGATCGCCCCCCCCCCGGCTTTTAAGAGACGTCGTCTGTCTGTCTGTCTGTCTGCTCCCGAGAGCCAGGCGGAGGGGCACCGGCGCCCTGCGGGGCCCGACGCGGCCGGGGTCGCGGGGTCGCGGGGCCACGGCCGGGCCGCGGGCAGCCGCTCCGCCGCCGAGCCCGGGCGCCCCCCAGGCGGGCAGCCCGCCCCGCTGCACGTCCCGCCTCCGGGGCTCCGGCCGGGGCCCTCCCGCCGGCTCGCCGACTCCCGCGGCCTCCCCCAGGGGGCACGGCCGGGCCGCTCCGCCGCGCGCCGGGGGCGGCTCACCGATGGTCCTCGTGGAGCAGGGAGAAGAGCGGGCCGAGGCGCAGCTCCGCCGCCGGCGCCCGCAGCTCGCCCAGCGGCACGGTCTGCAGCACCGAGTGCAGCGCGCGCAGCTCCTCCAGCGGCGCCTCCAGCCGCGACAGCTCCCGCAGCAGCGCCAGCGCCTCGGCCGCCATGGCGCCCTCCCGCGGGGGTCCGGCTCCGGCTCCCGCTCCCGCTCCCGCTCTCGCGAGATCCGCCAGGGCGCAGCCCCGCCCCCCGCGTTCCGGCCGCGCCAATAGCGACGTGGGGCCGGCGGGCCGCGCGCGCTCGGGGGCCGCCGAGCCTCGCGAGGCCCGCCAGGGCGCAGCCCCGCCCCCCGCGTTCCGGCCGGGCCCGCCGGCTGCCCCCGCGGCCGCCAAGCCTCGCGAGATCCGCCAGGGCGCAGCCCCGCCCCCCGGGTTCCGGCCGGGCCCGCCGGCCGCGCCCGGCCGCGCCAATAGCGATGTGGGGCCGGCGGGCCGCGCGCGCTCGGGGGCCGCCAAGCCTCGCGAGACCGGGGCCGAGCGGGGTCGCGGCCGGGCGTCATCGGGGGCGTCACCGGGGGCGGGGGGCGCGGGCCGGCTGTGCGGTCGGCGTGCGCGTCTCCCGCGGCGGGCCGAGGCGCGCCAGATGCCCGGCAAGCGCCGCGGGGACGATGAGGACCCCCGCGGGCCCAAGCGGCGTCGCGGGCGGCCCCCGGCGCCCAAGGCCAGGCTGTCGGCGGCCGCGAGGGCGGCGGTGGTGGAGGCGGCGGCGGCCTGGGCGGCGGCCGAGGCCTCGCCGGGCGGCGCCGACGCCGTGGGCCTCCTGCTCCCGGGCCAGACGCGGGTGAAGCGGCGGCGGCGGGTCATGGCGCTGGAGGACAAGATGAAGATCCTGGAGAAGCTGGAGGAGGGCGCGAGCAGCACGGACGTGGGGCGCCTGTTCGGCGTCCACGAGTCCACCGTGCGCGCCATCAAGAGGAACGCGGCGGCCATCAGGGCGAGCATGGAGAGCGTGTCGCCCGTCTGCGCCAAGGTGCTGTGCGTCCCCCGCGACGCCAACATCGAGAAGATGGAGACGGCGCTGACCTTCTGGGTGGAGGACCAGACCATCGGGGGGCGGCCCCTGACGCTCAAGGCCATCTGCAGCCAGGCCAAGCGCATTTACACGCAGCTGGTGGAGACCACGGGCAAGGGCAACCCCGACAAGTTCCATGCGAGCAAGGGGTGGTTCGAGAAGTTCAGGCGCCGCTACAGCCTGCGGAACTCGAGGCTGATGGGGGAGGGAGAGCCGCTGGATGCCCAGTCGGCGCCCAGGTACTCCAAGCAGGTCCAGAGACTGATCAGGGCCAGGGGCTTCGTGCCGCAGCAGGTCTTCAACGCCGAGGAGACGAGCCTGTTCTGGAAGTGCATGCCCTCGCGTACCTTCCGGGAAAAGGACAAGAACCCCGAGAGCTTGGAGGAGGCCAAGGACAGGATCTCCCTCATTTTCTGTGCCAATGCCGCCGGCGACAAGATGATCAAACCCTTGCTGCTTTATAAAGACCCGAATCCCGCCTGTCTTCTGGAAAAAGACAAGAAGCGCCTTCCTGTGTTCTGGCGGTCACACCCCAAAGTGTCGTTAACCGCGGCCCTCTTTTTGGACTGGTTTCATAACTGTTTCATCCACCAGGCCCGGAGTTATTTGATAGAAAAAAATCTCGAGTTCAGGGTGTTGCTGATTTTGGACAGGGGTCCCAATCACCCAGACTCCTTATTCTTTGCTCACCCTAATGTTGATATTGTGTTTCTCCCTCTGGAAGGCACTAGCTACCTTCAGCCGCTGGATCAGGGTATAATTGAAGCATTCAGGAGGTACTACACCAAGCATATGTTCGACCACTTTGCCGACTGTATTGAAAAAAACCCTTGTCTTACCTTGAAAGAAACGTGGCAACAGTACAACATTGCTGATGCTTTGGTCGTGATAAAAGAGGCAATGGATGACATAAAACCGGCTGCTCTTAATAAAGCCTGGTGGAAACTTTGGGATGATGTTGTGAACGATTATGCGTGTTTCCCCAGAGCTAATGAAGAAGTTGCAAAAATCATAGAGTCTGCAAAACGGATGGACTTTAAATTCCTTGACATCCAAGAGGGTGAGATTAACGAGCTGCTCAAGTTTCAGGCTTTGGCCATAACTGAGAGAGAGTCTGCGTCAGTAAACACAGAAGAAGACAAGTCCCCGGAACCGGAGGTAAAGATGAATCTGAGGAAATTGAATGCTGTCTTACGCCAGGCCTCAGACCTCATTGATGCTGCAATTGATATGGATCCTTTCCTGGACAGAAGTTTGGCCTTTAAAAAAGACTTCAATAAATTGTTATATACTTATAAAGAGGTGCAAAAGAACCTACAAAATAAAGCAAAGGGGTTAAAGAAAGAAAATGAAGACCCGAGCAAAGAGGAGGAAATGTGGACGAAGGAGATGGATACAGAATCAGAGTCTGAAGGGGAGTCTGAATCTGAATCTGAATCTGAGCCTAACTCTGAATCTGAATCCCATAACGAGGAGAAGGTAGAGGGAAAGAGGGGGGATAAGAAGCCTCCAGAAGAAGATCCTGGACCCTCTGGCAGTGGCACGGAGACTCTTACTATATCTGAAGAATCTGCCAAAGTCATAAATGCAGAGTTGGACTTTTGGAATCTAACCCTGGAATTGAATCTGGAGAGAGTAGAAGTGCCTGAGTTAAAGGAAGAAGAGAATCCAGAGGCAGTTCCCTCCAAATGATAGCTCATGTCTTGCCATTCTTCCCTTGTTGCCCCAACATCCACCTTCATCATGACCATCCTTACCATCACCAGCCACACATCCCTATCATTTAGTCATTCAACAGACATTTATTGAGCATATGCTGTGTGGGGTCCTGTGCTAAACTTGGGGACATCATCTCAGGAAATCATCTCAGGATCTAAGGTAAATGGTCATTAACAGTGGCTGCATGTCTTACTAATGTAATAGGTATAAAAGATTACAGTCTTGATTTTCCTGGACTTTGGATAGAAAGGTTTTCTTAGGACCACAGCCTCATTTTCTCTAACCCAGTTTCTCCACAGACACCAAGTTCTTCAGTCACAAATGGAGATTTTTCTGGGTTGACCATGGTAGTTTGAGATTACTTGCATTTATTTTTTGTTGGCTTGTCTTTTAGAAGGCTTTGTTTTCAAGTAATCTCTACACCTAACATGGGACTTGAACTCAAAACCCTGAGATCAAGAATCGCATGCACTGCCACTTAGCCAGCCAGCCAGGAGTCCTGAAACTGTGTGCTTTTGAAAAGCTGACACTTTTATGTGAATTTTGTTAGTCCTCACTTTAGACCCGTGGAGGTGATACCTGCCCTTCCTTTACCAGCCCTCGCCTGCCAGAGCTCAGAGAGGTTAGGGAATTGGCCCGAGTCTTCACTGCTAACCATGTAAATGATAAGACGAGGGCTGCAGCTGATTACTGCTTTGTCAGACGCTGCTGGAAGGGTGGGCCTTTAAGAAGTTTAGAGTCCCAAGGAATGAGACAGACAGTAAAACAGACAATTAAAATAAACACAAAGGCTGTGAACTGGCAGCCTGCAAGCCAGATTTGGCTAACAGATGTGTTTTGTTTCGTCTCCCCAGCACACAACATTTCCCCGGCTCGTTAAGGTTCTGTGTACGTACAGTTCACCAATGTTAAGTGTATAGTTTGTTCATTTTTTTTTAAACACTTGTGTAACCACTACCACCATCAAGATATAGAACATTTTCCTTGAGTTAAAAAAGTTCACTTGTGTCCTTGTGTACTCAGTCCCTTACCCTGCCCCAGAAATATTTAAAAATTAAGATATTTTACATAAAAAATTGCACACCCTGGCAACAGTGGTCTCTGCATTCCCGAAGGGCAACAGCCAGTCATTAGCTTGCTGCTTTTCTTGTTTGTTTGCGGCTCTCCATAGTTGCTCATGTTGAGTGCGGCAACAAGTGTGTACCAAGTGCCTTAGGGGAAATAGAGGACTGTGGGATTAACCCTGCAGAAAGCTGCTCAGAGCAGCTGGCCTAGAAAGATGAATGAGTTCATCGGGAGAGCAGGTGGGAACAAGAGTATTTTAAGCCAAGGAGAATTAGATGGGAGATCCTGGGAGGAGGAGGTGCTGGGGGGATAGGAAGGCAGCTGTGTGTGTAGGTGTGGGGGTGCGCATGCGTGTGTGCTTGTGTGCTTCACTTGTTTCTGTTGGCAGGATGGGCCCCTATGAAGTGGAAGAGTTTTGCGTATGTGTATTAGCATTTGTGTGCCATGGTTTCTGGAAGTTTTACGTATCTAAGAAACGTAGATCTTTTTATCTGCACTTGTGGGGATCTTACCTTTTTTTGTTGTTACAACGGGAAGGGAAAATTAGTATTTTTGCAGGGGTTGTAGGTCCGCCTGTGGTGTTTGGGTTTTTGTTTCTAGGAAGAGAACCGCCTAGTGAGAATTACTCCCTCCTTCCCTGCGCTCCCCCCACCCTCCCGGGCCAGCCTGGCTGGGGCCTGGCTGGGCAGTGGGGCAGGCAGCAGGTGGTGAGGGGAGAGGGCTGTGGAGGCCCCGGTGCCCGCCCATCAGCCTGCAGCCCAGCCCGAGTTTGCTAGGCTGTGCTACTAAGTCCCGGCGACGCCATGGACAGGCTGGGCTCACGGTGCCCTCTGCCAGGCAGCCTGCGGCCCTCCGTCCTTACGTGCCTCCTGGTGAGTGCCCCTGCTGACTCGGAACCCTCTCTCCCCTAAACCTCTAACCTGGATATTGAGGGAAGAAGGTGCATTTCTTTTTTCTACTTCTGGGATTTTGAGCTGGGAGCAGGCAGGGAGGCGGTGGCAGGGGCCATCCCTGGAGACACCTGTGTCCTGGAGAGCATAGTGTGCTTCTGAGGATGAGCAGCAACCCTTCCCTGCCCAGCCTGTGAGGAGGAGTGAGGGGCAGCCTCTCATTGCCTGGATGGTCCGGGGGCTGAAGGGTGCCTGCTGGCGAGTTCTCATCTAAGGGTCGCAGGGTAGAGTCTTCTCTTTCTCTTGCAGTCACCATCTCAGTTTTCTACATTTGGGGAAAACTTTTGTTTTCTCATCTCTGAAATATCTTAAAATGTTAAAATTGGAAGTGGCCACAGAGTCCCGCCAGTGGTGGTGGAGGCGGCGGTGGTGGGGGTCGAGCGGGAGGTGGAAAGAACCAGAGGAGACGGTCAGAAGTCTTGCTGCCCACTTTTGGGTGATTTCTTCTCTGTGGCCCTTACCTTCCTCATCTGAAAAGTTGGCACAAATCAGTGGCTCTTAACCTTTTTGGAACTGTATAATCTATTTGTGTGTGTGTCTGAGTGTGTGAAAGTTCTGGATTTGTACCCAAGGAAAATGTATAAACACAGCGTAGCACTCAATTCCAGAGTATCACAGGTTCCTTAAAATTAGGTCAATTACAAGGTTAGAACCACTGGGTGGTTTCTGAGGCCCCCCCCCCTTTTTTTTAAAGATTTTTAAAAAATTTTTATTTATTTATGATAGTCACACGGAGAGAGAGGCAGAGACACAGGCAGAGGGAGAAGCAGGCTCCATGCACCCGGAGCCCGATGTGGGATTCGATCCCCGGTCTCCAGGATCGCGCCCTGGGGCAAAGGCAGGTGCTAAACCGCTGCGCCACCCAGGGATCCCTCTGAGGCCCCTTCTACCTTAACACAGATCATAAAGTCCATCGTAATCTCTTAAAAGCTATGTAAATATTGCAGCACCAAAGAAAAGACAATGAGATATGAACCAAAAGGATACATTCAATATTTTAAAAGAATGTAAAATTAGAAAAAGTGTATAGTGAAAGGTAAGTATGAAAATGTTATAAAAACTTCAAAAATTATACTAAATATTTTTCTGTTATAATGTTTCTTTTGGGGAATATCGTGATGTGTATATTTTCCATCGATTTTGTGCTCATAGAATGTCACAGAATATGTCCTAGAATATATTGTAGTGCACCCTTGGCTCCAGACCGGCCTCTCGTGCTTCTGGTACATTGTTGCTAGGTCCACAAACATCTCTGGAACCTGTACACTCCCTGTCAAGGGTGGGAAAGTCCTGGGTACGTGGAAATGACTGAGGCTGAAGAGCTCATGCCTGATGGGGGAACGTGTAAACAGCTCTCTCTGCTTCACCGTGATCAGCGGCACAACGGAAGGGCGTGAGCAGCAGCCCTGGCCTCTACCTGCTAGATGCCAGGAGTATCTCCTCCCAGTGCGACAGTCAGAATTGTCTCCAGGCGTTGTCAGATGTCCCCCAGGGGCGACCACTGGAGTATGTGAAGCTGAGTGATTCCCCTAAACCCATTCCTGGTCATGCTCACTGCAGTTCAGAGAATCCAGAACGGGATGCAGGAGCCTTGCAATCAAGTCTTGGTTCTGTCCAGAGTTTCCGTATGTTCTGTCTCAGTTAACCTTGTTTGTGAAGTACGGGGTCATCTAGATACCTGAGGGCCCATTCACCTCTTAGCATTTTGACTCTGAGAGTTTCAGTACATCTTAGGTGAGTTGGTAGTTGGTCCTGTAATCTCCGTTTTCCACTGATTCCTACTGGCCGAAATGTCCGAGGTCCTCCTTAGGAACGGCTTTTTGGTTGGGGGACAGGCCACTGCCCCTTTTGTCTGGAGTTTGTGCCAGACGCCACATTAGAGTTGTTGGAGACTTACAGTGTTCCAGCACGTTCAGTTCTCTGCTCGAAGCCAGCAGTGGGTGACTCCTTCACTGTTGAGTCTTAATAACCACACCTTGCTGGTGGATTAATTCACCGGTCTAGGGATCCCTGGGTGGCGAAGCGGTTTGGCGCCTGCCTTTGGCCCAGGGCGCGATCCTGGAGACCCGGGATCGAATCCCACGTCAGGCTCCTGGTGCATGGAGCCTGCTTCTCCCTCTGCCTGTATCTCTGCCTCTCTCTCTCTCTGTGTGTGACTATCATAAATAAAAATTAAAAAAAAAAAAAAATTTAATTCACCGGTCTACAAGTATTTATGGTGAACCTGCTGTGTGCCATGAACTGCTCTGAGGATGCAGTGGTGAGCACAACACGGTCCTTTCTGTATTGGATTAGTGATTACAGAGTCTTTCTCCTACCTGGTTTGAACCCAGGGCAACTCTGAGGTAGGCAGCAGAAGCATCAGAATCCGCATTCTCTAGATGGCAGTTACAGAAGGGAGAGGAAATCCCCTAACCTTGTCAGAGGCCACAGGCAGTTAGCAGTGCCCGCACTAGGATCTAAATCCTGCTCTCTAGTGCTTTTATTTTTTTCCTTACAGTCAATTAAGTAGTCATTAAAAAACACGTGCAATAAAAGCTTCCCTGAAAAGTGTGGTTCTTTTGTTCTTGCACGGTCACCGGTGTAGTTCCGAGGACTGGTATTTTGACTTGGGGGTGTTGGTGGAGGTAGTAGGAGGGAATGAGCAACCCTGCCCAGACAGGCCTCTAGTCAGACTGAGGCTCCAAACATAAAAACGCTGCTCAGGCCCTGCCAAGAAGTAGGAGCCAGGCCCCAGGCAGTAACGTGGGAGGAGTGGGAGGACAGAGGCTTATTTGAGTGAGGCTGGAGCCCGGGCGGGGGCGGGGAAGCGCCCTTCTGTTCAGCCTGGCCTGAGTCACCGTGGGCCTCCTCGCAAGTTGTCTCTATCCTGCTACTGGCTCCGCGGCCTCCCGCCAGTAGAGAGCCCTGGAATGGAAGCTGTTCTCCAGTTGTGTCTAGTTCCTCTTATTTTAAATGTTTATCATTAAAATAGTAAGAACAATTGTATCTCGAGCGTCTTTTGCTCTCACGTTATCGCTGCCATCTTCTTTGCTCGAGATCTTAAGGTCTGTTGCCCAAATCTCCCTCGGCTGCCTTCTGGTCACTCCTCTGTCTGTCCCGTTACTCTGCTCTCTGCTCAGCCCGACCGTGTTTAATTCTCCCCTCCTTAGAAAGCCTCTGAAAGCGCCCTGTCTCATGAGTACAAACCTCTGGCTCCTCTCTCTGCCCCTTTTCTGTACAAGGCTGGCCCGGCTCATTCACTCCTGGTATTATTCCTGCGGGTTAGGCTCCATAGCTCATCCGTCCTTAAGCACCTTGAGCTAGTACACGTTACCGTTTACTAGGAGTACCTCCCTCTCTCCTCTTGTAAACCTACGTATTATTTCAAATCCAACTTAGATGGTACCTCTTCTCTGAAGCCTTTTCTGCTCCCTCAGGTACAGCCTTCCTGTAGGTCCCACCACCTCTCAGTTACAGCAGCACAGGTTATGTTACCTCAAATTAGGCTCCCGTTACGCCTGGACTACCCACGGGGCCTGCACAGACACACGTGAGTGGAGGGCAAATTAACTCCCTACAATGTCAATAGACGTAAGAGCTTATCATTCCTAATAATCCCCATAGGATGACAGCAGTTCAGTGGATTTCAGTTGGCATTACCTCCAACAGCGGTTTTGTCCAATAAGAATGGATTTCTGCTCATCCAGACTTGGTTCCTAATCGTGCCTTTGCCAATTACAAGCTATGTAATCTTGATTTCTCCATTTTTTTTTATCACCTGCAAAATGTAGAGGAAAATATTTGGGCACAAAAATTTTATTTAAGTGCTAAAGCTCAATAGAGATACTAGGAATTATTTTGTGGATGGGGAATGGGGCTGAAAAAGTGATGCTTAGCCCTGGTTCCAATTTGCTTGAGTGGGCAGCTCGTGAATTGGCCATGTCGCTGCTGACCTGTGCTTTTCTTTCCCTGCCATGTAGATCCTGACAGCTTCTTTCGTGTCATACCCCATGCTCAGGACCCTTAGCCTGCAGCTCCACTCAGCCGTCACCGGCAGCTATGTCTCCGGCACTTATTCCGTCGTCTTTGTGAACTGTCCCAACGAGCAGATTGCCAGAGAGATTGCCAGGTATGGTGAAGGGGCTTAGGTGCTGCGTAATGGCGACCACAGTAAAGTTAGGTAGCCGTCCGTGACCTCCTGTACTTACCGTGTGTGTGTGCGTGTGCGCGCGTGCGTGTTTGGTAAAAACTCGGAAGATTTGCTCCCAGCCACTTTAGGTACTCATACTTATTTTGAAGTCTTGGTTTTGAATGTTTCATGAACTGCTTTTCTTGTGTAAATTCTACTATTTGGTCCGTTTTTTGTCTCTCTTGGTTATTGACCTGCCCCAGTTACTTTGTGATCGTGACCTCTCTCATCTTTATAGTCATGCTTGGGAGGTGCAGAGCCGCTACCAGGAACTGGCATCATGCAGCACTGTTTTCAGTGTGGGTGAGGGCTGGGGACCCCTAGAAACTGCCCTCCTGGCACACTTAGCACTCCTGCATGGTGACAGACACCCCGTGAGTGCTGCCTGGGTGCTGGGAGATTTCGGGGGCCCGCCTCCTGCTGCAGCATCGCCCCTACTCACCTTGACGGTTGCCTCCAGGTTGCTGCCTGCTGTGGCTCCCGCCGTCTCCAGACAGGGTCTGTTGCTCTCAGGTCCTATGGCAGGTCCCCTGCACACTGCCCTTTGTGCCTCAGGGTGCCCTTTTCTTCCTTGGGGCTTCCTTGTCGTCGCTAGTGCATAGTGTGTTCTTAGTGTGGGTGGGCACGGCTGAGTCGAGAGTATTTGCTGTGGTCTCTAGGTGAGGCTGCAGTGTCTGTGTGGCCCACCTGCCTGAGCTGCAAGTCTGAAGTGGAGCCGTTAGGGATATGGCTGGTGAGCTCTCACTCAACCTGTTTTGTCTAGTATTTTTTTTTTATTAATGGCTTTGATAGAAAAGAGGCAGACAGGTTTAGTTTCCAGGATTTATAGAAGGAGAGTAAGCGGTACGTAGTGGGGAGGCCCCCTCAACAGGAGCGGGCGGGAAGCCCAGCCTAGCTACAGAACCAGCACTGAGGCCGGGCTCTTCGCTCCGGACCAGCCTGTCTTCTCCGGGTGCTCTAGAGTTAGTCTGCTGGCTCCGAGTCCTGGGTCAGTTCAGTTCTGGTTCCTGGCAGGTTCTTACATCTCTTCGTTGACAGATGCATTCTTAAAGAATTAACTAGAAATAATCTCTTATTGGGGCCAGGGTGAAAATCCTGAGTGTGGAGTCAGGAGACCTGGATTCTAGTGTCCTCTCTGGTGGCAACTCCACCCGTGACCTTCTCTGGGCTTCGATCTCCTGTATGTCGAGGGAAGTGGATCACAGCGGGTATAAACACGTAAACCTACAGGCAGGCCCCTCAGTGAGCCAGGTGGGCTGGGGTGTCATGAGGGCGGGTGATGGTGGATAGCAGCCCTGGGTCTTCCTGTGTGTTGGAATGGAGGAGGGCAGCGGGAACTGTGTGGACCTGAGACGTGGGTGTCACGCCTCAGGGGAGCGGCCACTGCTCCGCTCTAGTTAAATGTGACCTTGGAGGACTGTGGTTCTCATGTCACAAGACTCATTTTCTAGTGAGAAGCTAGATAATCTGTATTTTTTGAGTGTGAAATATCCTGATAATAAATATTAGTAACAAAATAAAGACTTTTTAAAAACGTTGTAGAGAGCATAACCATGTTAAGTGGCCTGTGATTTACTAGTCTGAACCGTGCGGTTTCTCGAGGCCCTAGAAGCTCTGCACGTCTCCATCCTGTGCTCTCCTCCGCTGAGCGTGAGGGCTCCGGCTCCCATCTGTGTCTGTGTGCGCGTGCGCGTGCTCTCAGCTGATGTGCTCTCTTCTGCCCTCACGCTCTCTGGTTTTTTGTTTTTGTTTTTGTTTGGTTTCTTTGGTCATAGGGTCTTTTTGAATAACACAGCCCTCCATATTTCTAGTCTTTGACCTGTGGACAGGCTGCTGTGATCGCACCAGGGACTTCACATTCTGGGTCTTTGAGACAATGGGATTATTCTTTTTAAAGGTTTAACTCCCTCCCTGTGTTTCCTCACCACCTTCAGGAGCAATAAAGTGTAATTTCTCAGTGGACAATTGAGTAAGACTTGCCACAGTTGCTTAAACAGATTTGTGCCATGTGCCTCTCCTTACAGTCAGGGATTTCTTTAGCTCTGGAACTTTCCAGGGGAATGCCACATTAAGGTGGGGCCTTAAATAGAGCACTGTTGAGCCTGGAACTCATGGAAGAGAAAGTAGGTCAGTTCTCTTGGCAGCAGCTAAGGACAGGCGGGATGGGTGAGCAGGGCTCAGATGAGGTTTATCTGGCTGAGTCCAAGCATTTCAGAGAACAGAGACCTGAGAAAGGTTTGTCAGGGCCTGCCTGCTTCTGAGGGGTTCCAGTTTTGATGCTTGGGAATGTCCTTTGTGTGGGTGATTTGGTGGTGCTCCTGTTTCCGTGACACCTGCACTAATTCAGGCACGTCTGACTGTTTTTGCTGGGGCTCTGCACAGGAATCGGAACATCACACCAGGAATTCCAACCCGTGGTCTGTCCAGAGATATCCTAGAGGTCTGCAGAGTGGTGACTGTGCTCTTAGGACCATGGTAGAAACCTTTCCATGAAAAGAGATGAAAAGAGCCTATATTTGCCAAACACAAGATATGATGTGGGGTTTTTTGCCTCTCCTTGGCGTTACGGCTGTTCTGTGTGGTCACGTGGCTATCTGTAGATCAGAAGTAGGGGGTGTCAGCCTGATACATACCTGGGAGACAAAAGCAGAAGACGGTGGTAGGAAGGAATGATGGTGAAAGGTTGGAAACCGCTGACTGAACCGGCCCGTTACTGTGCAGCAGGACAGTCAGCTTGAGTGAGGGGGCAGGTCTGTCTCCAATATGTGCTCAAATACTTATTCTTGGGATGAAAGAAAGAACGTGGTTAGGGTCACACAGCCATGCACTGCAGGGTCGGGAGTGGAATCCAGGTCTGTGTCCTGTGTCCAGTGTTAATCAGTTCCCCTTCCCCAAGCAGACTGGACCTGTCCTTAAAACCATCTTGCCGTAGCCGCTTCCTTCCTTTTCTCCCCACCCAGAGATGGACTAATGAGCAGCTGTCTTTAGGTGTCTGTGCAAGGTGGTTATGGGATGAGTTGGTTTGAGGAGGGAGAGGCGCTCTAAATGGTTATCTGCGTAGACTATGGTTTCCTGGGTAATTCCCAGGAAGTCCCGTCCCTTGTTCCTTAAGATGTTGGGTACTTACCCCAGTGACGGTCCCTCGTTCTGTTGTAGGGCTGTCTTGGATAAGAAGCTGGCTGCCTCTGTGAACATCCTGCCCAAGGCATCCTCGCTGTGAGTTTTGCTATCGCCTGTGGAAGGGTGTGGGGACTGCTGGGTCAGGCCCCGGCTGGTAGGAAGAGCACTGAACTAATGGGAGATTGTCAAAGAGCAACTCAAAGGCATTTGCTTAATGAACAGTTCACTGTTAATTTATATTCAGAGGAAGTCAACTAGGGGATTTATATCAACCAACAAAAGCAAAAGTAGGCTGTGTATGGAGAAGCGAGGAAAAAGCTGTAGTTTAGAAATAGTGAATCTTGTCTGCACAGTCTTTGTTTAAATTAGTCGGCTTGCTATTAGCAAAAAAGTCCGACTGGGCATTCCATCCCTGAGTAAGCCTCCTAGGGATATCAAAGAAAATAATTCCCACTGCTTTTGAATTCTCTGGAAAACTTTGAGGGGTTGGCTGATGTGACAAGCTGTCTCTGTGTTTTCTCCCTTTCATTTCATTGACACCCTCACTATAGTTAATTCTGGTCTATTCCATTTCCCTCATCAAAATACGTCAGCATCCCGGGACTAGCTGTGCAGGTAGATTGATGGACTTCTTTAAGAGACGGTGAGCCTCTCACCCCCAGGAACGTTCGGGCAGCTGCTAGAAGCATGCATTAGAGTGGTTGGACTAGATGACCTTTGGGGACCTGGCCAATGTAGACATGTTTGTGTGGGCTTGGAAAGATTGTAAAGTTTCCACCTTGGTAAGTCACTTGATTGGGCCAGGTTTGTCATCTCAGCGAGCTCATCTTGTAAGCATAATAATATGGTTTTGTTCCCTTTTCCAGATACTTCTGGAATGGAGAAATCGAAGAAGCCACTGAGATCCTGTTGGTGAGTGAGGATGGTGGTTGGAGCCTTGATATGGGAAGAGTGAGACCAAGGCCTTTTCCCAGGTTCCAATTAAAATTGAGCAAAGATCAGTCAACTGAGGTTCTTGCCCCAAAAGAGATGCCCTAGGCTAATTTGCGAATGCACCGGTGCCCTGTCACCTGGAGGAGTGCTATTCCTGAGTGGCCAGGTGGACGAGTAGCTGCAGCACTGGGGCTGAGGTCTTTCTTAAAGCGGGACTTTTTTTCTTTCACAGCTAATAAAGACAAAGACTTCCAAGGTCCACGTGCTGTCCGGCTATATCAGGTAATGCTGGCCTCTCTTCTCAGCCAGGGGAGGCACTGGGAACTAAGTGAATGAGCTTCAAAGGCAAGAGACCTGGAGCCTAGTCACCAGCCTCCCACATGACCCCAGACATGTACCTGGCCCTCAGATTCTCCGTTTGTGCAATGAGAGGGTGGCATGGGTTAGTGGAGATAGTGGTTCTCCAAATTTTGGACTCAGGATCCTTTTACACGTTTAAATATTATCAAGGACCCAGAGGAGCTTTGTTTATGTGGGTTATATTTAAGTTTGTTGTATTAGAAATTAAAACTGAGAAGTTAAAAGTTTTTAGTTCTTTTAAAGTAACAACAGTAGGGGTGCCTGGGTGGCTCAGTTGGTTAAGCATCCAGTTCTTGATTTCAGCACATGACCCATGATCTCAGGGTCCTGGGATTGAGCCCATCATCAGGCTCTGCACTGGGCGTGGAGATTCTCTCCCTCCCTCTCCCTCTGCACACCTACCCCAGAATAAACAAACATGTACACTAATGTGTTTCCCTAAAATAAGAAAATTCATTATCCTCAGTCACTGGATAAAATTATTCCAACTCCAAATGTTTAAGCACGTGCGTGTGTGTGGTGATTCACTAAGCATGCTGTCTCATGAGAACTTGACAGTGACTTTTTAACTGGAAAGGAAGCAGGGAATTATCACCCCCATTTGACAGATGGGAGACTGAGGCCCAAGGCCTCGTATATATTCGGTCTGAGAAGTAAAGAGAACTTGCATTGTGTGCTGAGGGCCAGGTGAAAGAAACGGAGAGAAAGGAGAGATCCCTGTGGGTTTGGATGGTCGAGGAAGAGCCGTTGAAGAAGGTCAGTGGTTGAGTTGGGCCTTGAGGGATAGGTAGGCTTTTAAGTGATCCACAGAGAACTTTCTAGGTGAAGAGAATCCGGAGGTATTGGGGATGGTGGCTTGTTTGGGGAAGGCGCAAGACCGGAGCCCAGCGCCGGTCAGTATACCAGGAGAGTGCTTCCTGTGCCCCGTTCAACTTAATCCTTGGCGATCTAGTCACAGAGGGACAATTTTTATTCTCTCTTTGTAGGGCCTTTGGAGAAATTAGGTGATCTGGGTGATCTGTCCATAGTTCCATAGCTGTAAGGGGCAGGCTGAGAATTGGGACCCAGGACCATGAGACTCTGAAGCCATATGGCCCAACTCATCCCTTGTTGACAGATGGCAAACAGGCTCCGGGGCGGTGGGCATCGGCGCTGGACGGCGGCTGCAGGGCACATCGCGTGAGGCTTTCCAGTCGGGCCTAGTTGCATAGGCTGATTGTAATCATAGTCACTCACGGGCTCTGCTTTCTTTCCAAAGGTTGGTGCATCCTTTTGAAATCCCAGAGGTCTTCAGTCTTCCCGTGGACCAAGGAGACGTCCGCTATTTCAAGTGGCTGGAGGAGGGCATGGAGGAGGACTGAGGGGGGGCTTTCGTGTCTCCTGACGGCTGCCACCTGCCGGCAGTGCTGCACTCGGGACGGGGAGCCTCTCTCTGCTTCCAGGCACCTCTGGATTCTGTGTCTTTGTCAGCGTGGAAGCGCTAAGGAACTTGAGAGGCCGAAGGTCTGAGCCCTGAGGCTGGAAGAGGAGGCGGGTTGGTCGCTGAGCAAGAACCTGGTGGAACTTGTCTCTTCTTCATGCCTCAGGGTGGCCAGGGGGTGGGAAGGCGAGGACGGTTATGTGGGGAGGCCACGGGGAGGTGGCAGTGAGGGTGACTTTGTCCTCGGCTCCTTCAATCACTGCGCCTGCAGGGCCCAGGATCTACTCTCCTGCTTCTCGGGAGGAGGAATGGACTGGTGAGCTACACCCGAGGCGTAGGACGAGGGTCGCCTTCTAGGGGGCTGGCAAGCACTCTGTCCAAGAGGATGGATTGCTAATGGCAGAGTTTCAGGGACGAGCAGGGTTATTCCTTGAAACTAAGGATGGTACTTGTTTTTCCTGAGTCTGAGGAGGTGGGAGTGGGCTTCGTGAATGTGGGTAGGTCCGGGGGCATAGTAGGTAGTAGATGCAGCCTCGTGGCTGGGAAGTAGGTCCAGACACTCCCCTAGCCTGGCCACGACAGGTATCGGGAGGCTCAGGGGCTCAGGGGCCCCGCTCATTGGAGACCTAGGCCCTGAGCCCGTGCTCTAACCTTGTCACCTGAGCTTTGACGCTGAGCATCCTTAAGTGGAAAGGCCCCTAGGGAACTGCCAGGCCAGTATTTCCACACTTGTTCTCCTGGGCCTTAGAGGTTGACAGAAGGCACCCTGGGTGCTTCCTGGGTGGGGCTCAGGGTGTGAGGCCCCCACCCGTACCTCAGCCAGTATAACTGCCTTTTATTATTATTTATTAAGCTTCCTTGTAAGATTTGGGTTTTGAGGGGTTTTGTTTTCCGTAAGTTTTCTTTGTCATAACAAAAGCTAGTAAACCAGTAGTCGAAGCTGCTGTCCATTTTCTAGATGACCGAAGGAGACAGCTGCAGTGAGGCCCAGCCAGGGGTGGCGTGTCAGGGATGGTAAAGCCAAGCCTGCTCGCCCCGTGCGTGCTGCTCCTGCACCTGCTCCCTGGGTCTCAGGCGGAGGAGGGCAGTGAAGCAGAGCCCTTGGGGGTGAGAGGCCTGGAGCTGGGCCCCCTCCATGAACCGTCCCAAGGTAACCCCGCTCTGGGGAGACCCGTGGGCGGCTCGGGTGGGGGCCCACAGACCTCTGGATTCCTGGGTCTCCCTAGAGGGAAGGGTATAGTACGTGGGGGGGCTTCCAGGCTCTGGTTCCATCCGACACGGACTGTCCTTAACCCTTGGTTCCTCCAGAGATACGAGGGAGGCTCTCCCGGGCCCTGGTGTGAGCCCTGCTGGGGACTTAAGGCCGAGGTGCTTCAGAGGTCCAGGAGAGCCTTTTGTAGTAGCCAGGGGGACTCTGGGGGGCTGCCTCAGCAGAGGGACAGAGAATGGAAATGGCAATGTCCCTTTTTTTTACAAGTTTCTGATAGACTGGGAAATTGTGTATGAAGCCATCCCGCTGAATCCCAAAGCCACGCTTTGGGGACCCCAGAGGGACGGCCCCTGTTGCTCTCAGGTTAGAGCCCGGTTCCTTGGCCTGGCCTTCAAGGCCCTTCAGAGCCTTGCCTGACCTCACTTTTCCATCTTCACCTTCCGCCTCTCCTTGCCCACCGTGCCAGGGAGATGGCCCCAGGGTGCGGGGTGAAGTGTTGCTGTCGGGGCGCCCCGTCAGCCTAGAGCACCCTGCTGCGCGAGCCCTTGAAGTCTGGCCGCTCCTTCGGAGGCCGGGTCCCCCGGCAGGGAGGAAGCTCTCCGGCCTCGGGGTCCCCGCTATCCTGTGTCCCGGGCAGCCTCCTATTTTAGACCTTGAGCTGCCTGAGGTCAAGGCCGTGTCTGAACCTGTTTGATCTCTTGCATAGGGTTGGCGACTATTTCCCAAGTTGAGGTTTCAAGGGTTTGAATAAAGCTTTTTCTGTAGCCCACGGTTACTAATTTATGGAATTGGCGAAATCCAGCCTTTTTCCTTTGAACTTTCTTAAAGTGGGACTAGTTCCAAAGGAGGTCTTCTCCCCATCTCTGGCCTTCATCGGGGCACCTGTGCTGCCTGCGCACGGAAGGCTGTTTCCTGGGGGACTCCGGCTGCCTTGGGCACAGCTGGCTGCAGGACATGGACAGGAGAAGACAGACACCGGCTCCCTGCCTCTGCTCTCCTCGGGTCTCCACGATATTTTATCCTCCTTTTTTTTTTTTTTAATTCTATTTATTTATTCATGAGGGACACAGAGAGAGAGAGAGGCAGAGACACAGGCAGAGGGAGAAGCAGGCTCCTTGCAGGGGGCCTGATGCGGGACTCGATCCCAGGACCCGGGGGTCGCTCAACCGCTGAGCCCCCCGGGCTGCCGTATTTTATCCTTCTAACTCCATGTTCTCCTCGGCTGGCAGCTAACTCCTGAGATCAGAGCGCGTGACACTTAGGTGGCAGGAGGCTGTGAACTCCCGTGTCCGATTCTAGAGCTGATGGTCTTACTGCCTCCTTCGGAGAAGTGGGACATGTCCCTTCACAGGCCAGATGCCCAGGGAGCCTGCTGTAGCCAACTCTAGGAGAAGGGTTGTAATTACCCTGCAGTTCTGGGGGCTGGTGACAGGATCCTCCTCCTGCACACGAGGGAACAGATGTAGAGGAGTTGCCTAGATTTTGCACGTGTGCATGACTCCCAGCCTACCTCCCCTAGGCCCTGTCCCCACGAGTGGTGCTGTGGGGCTGGGCTAGGGCCTGGACTAGCGGCTCCACGCAGGCATGGCTTCCCAGCGTTTCTCAGGAAAGGTCTGTCTTTTGAATCCACAATCCCCAGATAAATCACTTGAGGAAATGAGAAAAATAATAAATTCTCGGGATCCCTGGGTGGCGCAGTGGTTTGGCGCCTGCCGTTGGCCCAGGGCACGATCCTGGAGACCCGGGATCGAATCCCACGTCGGGCTCCCGGTGCATGGAGCCTGCTTCTCCCTCTGCCTGTGTCTCTGCCTCTCTCTCTCTGTGACTATCATAAATACATAAAAATTAAAAAATAATAAATTCTCTGTGAATACTAAAGCTTAGGAGGGTACAGATGTTAACTGGTTTGAGGGAATCCATCTTTATGAGAGAAAACAAGAGCGAGAAACCCCACCACGCGGAGTTGAGGGTGAAGGAACCGGCCGGAGCGTGCAGGAGGGAGAGGATTGCCGTAGACTCAGCCTTGCTTGCGGCTGCTGCTGTGCCCCAGGTGTGCGTCTAGCATTGTCTGCTACAAACTGAGCTATTTTTGCAGATAAGTTTATATACACAGTTTACTTTATACAAGTCCTGTGAACTTTGTTTGAAGAGATAAGCTTTGGAAACAAAATAAATTTTAATTTAGCAATTTTGACACACGATTCTGTGGATCCTTAACCTTGCTAAGATATTTGAACATTACGTTCCTTGAATACTATCCAATAACGTTGCATGATTTTTCCAGGGTTTAAATATTCCCTATAAGCTACAGTTCCTTGAAAATACTCCTGAGCTTAATATTCCTATTTGTTAGTTTTTCCAGCTAACTGTGATAATGGGGAAAATACGAAAAATGTTTCAAGTATTTTAAGAAAAACTTAATGATTTAGGGAATTTCTGAGAATTCTAATTTCTTGCCCCTGAACTTGAAAGGTAAACGTTGTAAATCTGGAATCACTAATCTAGACCCCAAAGGACCAGGCACTCTTCAGCCTGGGAAGGGCGACTGATCTCAGGTCTGTACAGCTGTTCACTTTGGAACCTGGACTAGAACCCAGGTCTCTTGACACCTCAGACCATGTACTTTTCGTGCCATTACAGTGATTTCAGCGCAAAGAATAATCCCACCCCCTTACCCCACCCTGGCTCCAGTTGTGGTTTTGTTCTACGGGCAGTTAAAAGGCCAAAGCAGAAAGCTTGGGCGAAGAAAGTGGGAGCCACCGCTAGTGAAGAATTCTGAGTGCAGACGTTAAAACTCAGGGGGACTAACAGGCCACCCTTTACCCGAGAGGCAGAATCTACGTGAACCCGTGACCCGCCCCTCCCTATCGCGGGCTTTTCCCTGTCCCTTCATGTTGATATTTCTCTGTTCAAACTGTCCCAAATTTAGACAAGTTTAAGGTAATAACCCATCACATTCGTATGTGAAAGGGTTTCCTCTCACCTGGGAGCTGACTTCAGGGACTATTGCTGGCAGGGGAAGGGTGCGGGAAACAAGGGAACCTGCCCCAGGTGCTCGCAGTTAGGACTAGCAGAGACCGGCCTGGAGTTAACTGCAGCTTCCAGGGCTGGTGCCCGTGCGCCTTGAGCAGGTACGGTGGCTGCACGGGAGTGTTTTAGTGAGGTCCGTTCCTGAGGTCGCTTCCCATCTTTTACTTCTCCATGGCCCTCAGCTGATGCTTTTTGCCCTCATGGGTCAGGTATTCACAGGAAAGAAGTCCCACGTCCTGCCGGTGGTAAGGGTGAGAGCACTGGGGAGAAGGAGGGAGGCAGGTATTGGAGTGGCGGGTGGCCAGGTGGGGTCCTGTCATCCCTTCTCAGTTTCCAGGAAACCAAGACCAGAGCTGATGGTTGATTCACCAGGGGGAAGGTAGTTAATTTATCAAAAGGAGCTTTTAAATTATAAACCAGGCACATTAATTATAACTTTAATATAACAAATGTTATTAAAAGCAGCAATTCAAAACCATAAATCTTTTCAAAGGTGCACAGGGTTATAAGGTCAGTTGGCAGTAATGCAGCTATTAACTGGTATGAATGAAATGCTGGGATGTGGAGTCAGGGTGGCCCTGCTAGGCCTTAGGCTGACATCCCAAGTGAGGAAGGCCCCGGCCCCCCCTTCGAGCCCAGAGCCTCCCTGGGGCTTGAGGAGAGAAGGTGCAGTGGCCGCGGGGCCGCGCTCATCCTGCGCTTCCTCGGAAGCCTGGAAAGCAGGCCTGGGGGGTGGCTGTGCCCTCTGAAGCCAGGCAGGAAGCCACAGATTGGATCCCGAGGTCCCACACCCCTGCGGGGCTGGGGGCTGGCTTCTCAGCTCCCCTTCCATCCGGCCCCAGTCGGGGGCTTCAGTGGCGGCAGCTGTGGGGCTGAGAAGGGAGGGAAGGGGCCCGCCCCAGCTGTTCCCTGCCTGGGTCGCGCCAGGGAAGCGGAGGGAAGGGGGCGGGCCACGTGCAGGAGGTGAGGTCCCGTGTGGAAGGCACTGGAGGCCTGAGGTCCGAGGCCGGGGGCATCTGAACAATCTCGGACTCCTGGGTGCTCGCGGGTTGGGAGGGGCTGAGCCCAGCAAAGGAAAAACCAGCTCCCTGGGCCCGCCACCCCTCGTTCATCCACCTTCGCCCTGCTGCTGGCAGCCTGCGGCGCGCGGCCGAGGAGGCCACAGCAGCGGCTGGCAGGGCTGGCCCCCGGCTGGTGGCCCTTGCCCTCGTGAAGGCACTTCTTTCTACTTTGCCGTCATGTGAGTCAGCTTCTAATAGCTCTGGAAGCAGCAAAAATGAGGGGTCCCCTCCTCTTCTCATTTTTGGTTTTCCTCCAGATGGGGATGAGTTGTAACGTCAGTTCTAAGAATTCTATTTATGCTCCCACTGACAGAGGCTTCCCTTGGAGAGCGCTGAGTAACGCAAGCCCGTTAAAAATCCCAACCTGTCCCAAAAAGTGATTGTCAATCTCAGGGCACAGCAGGGGATAGGAAGGGGCCCGAGTCCTCTGAGCTCCACTCTGTGCGGGGCCTCCACCGTTCAGGGCTGAAAGAAGGGGCAGAGGCTGGACTTTCACATTTAGTTGCAGCACTGAAGAGGCCAAGGGAGAGCCGAGGGCAGGAACCAGGCTGGCACAGAGGGAGCAGGAGCGGGAGCTCGTGTGGGGTGTGTGTGTGTGTGTGTGTGTGTGTGTGTGTACACGCAAGCTGCATGGTGTGTGGTCCGTGTGCACACGTATGCCGCGCAGTGTGTGTGGTCCGTGTGTACGTTGTGTACGTGCATGCTGCACGGTGTGTGCGTGTGTACACGTATGCTGCACGGTGCATGTGCATGGTCTGTGTGTGCGTGGGGGGGTGTGGTCCCGGAGGGTGAGAGCACACGTGTGATGGCGGCGTCTGTGGGTGCGTACTGTGTGGCCGTGTGTGGCGGGGCTGGGCCGGGGGGCCGGGAGGCCGGCGGGGGGGGGTTGCGGGGCCTGGCCGCCCTGCCTCCCGCTTCCCTCCCTGGCCCGCGGGTCTCCAAGGCACCCCCAGTGCCACGGCGGATGCGAGGCCGGGGAAAGGAGCACCCGCGGGCCCGGCCTCACGGCCTCTGACGGGGCTGCGGCGTGGGCGCCTTTGAGGCAGAGACCCAGCCTGACGCCTGAGGCCCTGGCCCCGGGTCCCTGCTGCGTGGGCTGTCGCAGGGGCATCACGCGCCCTCACGGCCGGGCTGGGCCAGGCAGGAAGGCCGTGCTTAGAGGTCCTTGCTCTCCCAGAGTGACCCCCGGGTCAGGTGCGGGGACACCGGGGACATCAGGGGAGGCCAGCCCTGCGGGGGAGGTGGTGAACACACCCATGCGCGGGAGAGAGGCGCGGGGACGGCGGGACACGGAGGAGGACGGCCTCGGGCGGGGGTCGTGGAGCCGGGGTCACGGGTCAACAGTCTGGGGGCTGGGGGCCCGAGGAGCCGCCGCCCCGGGGCTGCTCAGTAGGGGGTGGTGCCCTCCCACTCCACCAGGTACTGGACCTTGCCCTCGGGCGTGACCCTCCGCGCCAGCACCTGGTACTTCTCCCCGCAGGCCAGGCGCCCGGCCGCGCCGAAGTAGTTGGTGATGGAGGACTTGAGGTGGGACAGGGACGAGTCGTCCTCGCTGATGCTCTCGAATGTGTGGCTGTCGATGCCCTCGTCCGGCCGCTCGGGGCCCGACGCCGCCTCTGCGCTGCTGTCGGAGGGGCAGCGTCCGCCCGGCTCGGCCGCCCGCCGCTTGGCCCGCAGCGGCACGTACGCCTTGGCCGCCAGCTTCCTCTTGCGGCTGCCCACCGTCCGCCTGCAGGGGCGAGGCAGGGGGCCCTGAGCCCAGCCCGGAGCAGCGCTCGGGGTCCCCAGCGTCCCGAGGGGCCCTGCCTGCACCGCCCCGAGGAGCCGGGAGCCTGATGGCCAGAGCCCGGGCTGCGGACAGGGAGGCGCGTGTGCCACGCACACACGGGGACGGAAAGGGGTGGTGCAGGCACGACGCACACAAAGGAGGCGCTTGGGAACAGGACCCGAGCCCCACAGAGCTCGCGAGCCCAGGATGCGGGAGGAGGGATGCGGGCAGACGCCAGGATGCGGGGCCGCCGAGGACCGGCTGGTCCCCAGGGCCCTTGCCCGCCCCAGCGCGCCCCACGGTGCCTGCCCCCTCCAGGCCTCCAGAGCGATGGCTCCTTCCCTCGGTGACCCAGGACAGCCCGGGGCAGCAGCCGGGGAGCGGGTCCCCTGCACAGACCAGGCTCCGTGGCTCGGGCCCGACGGTTCCACTGCGCACAGGCTGGGTGGCCCCAGGACCCAGGCGAGGCCCGCGGGGCGGTGGGGGGACCCGGACCACAGGCCTTCCTGCCCCCCACTCACCTGGAGTCGTAGGACAGGCTGGTGGAAGCCGAGCCCGAGGTGCTGGCGGCGTCCGTGGAGTCCACGTCTGAGAAGAAGGTCTGGCCTGAGCTGGCACTGACGGGGGGCAGAGGGTGAGCCTCCGCCGCGGGGCCTCCCCTCCGGGCGCCGCTGCTCCTGGGCCGGCCCACCCGGTGCCCAGCCGGCCGCCCGAGCAGGAGCCCCGGGACGCCCCGACGAGCGGGCCCCCCACACCTGCTGCCAAACAGACCCGAAGGGCCTGCCTCCGCCGCACCTGCTGCAGCCTCATCACAGCCAGGCACGCACAGGCCGGGGGGCTCGGGGCGCCCGACGGCGCTGCTAAGGCCGCGGTCAGTGACCGCTACGGAGGCGCTGCAGCCGGGCCTGAGGGACCCAAGCCCTCCCCTCCTCCGGGAAGCGCTGCAGGACCTTCAGGCGTTTGGGAACGAAGCAGCGGAGGGTGCAAGGCCCTCCCTGACGTGTGAGGTGAGGGGTGAGGTGGGAACACCGGGGGGCGTCGGGAAGGCCCCCGGAGGAAGGAGCACGGGGCACAAAGGGGGAAGCAGGAGGGGCTGCAGGGGCGTGGGGCCGGGGGTCCGGGCGAGGCCGGGGCGCTGCGACCCCTTGAGCTGGAGCGAGCCTGCCCCCCGAGCGCCAGGGGCCCTCCTGTTACCTTTTTAAGCTCTGAATTTCATCCAGCGAGAAGTCAAAGATGCTGGCCAGGTGGTGGTTGGTGCTCCAGGCGGAGGTAAAGTCGCTCTGCGGACACAGCAGGGGCAGTGAGCTCAGGCCGCTCGGCGCCCGCCCCCGCTGAGGGCCACGCGGTCCCAGGCTTGGGGCTCCGGGCACCCTCCTCTCTGGCTCTGCAGCGCCGCCGCCCGGGAGCGAGCCCGCCGGGGCCTGTCACCTGAGCTGCTGACGGTGCCCGGGGACAGCCCGCAGACCGGGGCGCGGGCGGGGGACAGGGGGCGGCTGGGCCGGTGCTAGCGCCCCCCACGGCCGCGGCATGCTCCCGCCCTCGAGGAGGCCCTGGCCTCCGGCCGCAGGGTCCCCACTGCCGCCCCGCCCCTCGGCCTCCCGGACAGCTTGGGGACCCAAGGCAGCGGTCGTGCCGGCGTCTGCTCTTTAAGGGATGTGCGGGAGGCCCCCAGGGCCTGGGGGGCCGTGCCCTGCTCGGGAGCCCCCAACGGTCCGACCCTGCGCGTGGATGTGGAGAGCAAGAAAACAAGAAACTAACACTGGGAATAGCATCTTCCAGCAAAAACTTTGATCTTTTTCTTCTATAAACTCGCCTTTTCTGCTGCTGGAACTCGTGAGGCAACAGACTGTGGAGACAGAAGGGGGGGGGCGGGTCAGAGCCTGAAGGCCAGAGGGAGGGGGGGGGGCACAGCGGTGCGGGGGGCACAGGCGCTGGGGCGGGCGGGCGGAGCCGCGGACAGGGCAGGACGCAGGACGCTCCGACGGACGCCCAGGGTGAGGGGCTGCACTGAGCCCCGGTGCTCACTGCCCCGTCCTGGCCCAGCGACTGCGCCCCACGGCTTGGCTTCCCCCCAAGCCACACAACAGGGCGGGCGCGGGACAGAGGCCGGATCAGTGGCTGAGGCCGCGTGGGCCCCCAGCCCCTGGCCCCCGGCCTCTAGCCCCTGGCCTCCAGCCTCCAGCCCCCAGCCTCCTGGCCTCCAGCCTCTAGCCCCCGGCCTCTGCGGCCTCCGGCCCCCAGCCCCCGGCCTCCGCGGCCTCCAGCCTCTAGCCCCCAGCCTCTGCGGCCTCCGGCCCCCAGCCCCCGGCCTCCTGGCCTCCAGCCTCTAGCCCCCGGCCTCTTCGGCCTCCAGCCTCCAGCCCCTGCGGCCTCTAGCCCCCAGCCCCCGGCCTCCAGCCTCTAGCCCCTGGCCTCCACGGCCTCTGCGGCCTCCAGCCCCCGGCCTCCACGGCCTCCAGCCCCTAGCCCCCGGCCTCCACGGCCTCCAGCCTCTAGGCCCCGGCCTCCTGGCCTCCAGCCCCTAGCCCCCGGCCTCCACGGCCTCCAGCCCCCGGCCCCCAGCCTCCCAGCCTCCACAGCCTCCCGGACTCTGCGGCCTGGCACAGCTGTCCTGGGGCTGTGGCTGGGGGGCGGGGACCCCGAGCTGGGCGCCCAGGCACTGACCCGGGCTTGCTCCTTCCTCTCTTGCGCAGCTCCGAGGCGGCGCCGCCGTCCGTGGGCACCAGGCCCTTGTCAGGCAGCAGCTTCCCAGGCGGGTTGGGGGGCACGCGGATGCGCAGACGGAAGATGCACTTCTTCTTCTTGATCTCCTTGCCACACAGGAACCTGCGGGGGACGGGAGAGAAAGCTCTGGGGCCTGTGGGTCCTCCTCCCGGGAGGCGAGTGCAGCCTCCCTGCGCCCAGAGCTGAGGTCCGGGTCCCGCGGACACGACACGGGTTCCTCAAAGCAATGGGGCCCGGGCTGGGCGGGGATGTGGCTGGGGGCTCCTCCCTGCCCCCCTTGGTTCTAGCAGCTCCTGCCCCTCTTCTCAGCTCAAGCAGTCCCAGGGCACCTCCTACAGGAAGGCCTCCTCTAGTTCGCAGGGAACTGCAGGGCCCACACACCACTTCCACACCATTCTGCTTTCTGGTCTCCTCAGGAGACTGCAAACACCTGCAGGCATGTCCCTCCTCCTTCCAGGTGAGCTGCCAGGTGAGGGGTGGCTCCGACAATCCTCCCCCAGCACCCGTCCACAGGGAAGCCACCACGAGGGCAGGAGCCCCACTGCTCAAGAGCAGGACTGTGTCCGGGCCCCACCCCACGAGCGGGGACCACGTCCTGCTCCTCGCTGCGTGCTCAGGACCTACACAGGGCTGACGGGGCAGCAGTTCAAGCTACGCCGTCGGGGGGACAAAGGACTGAAGGGGACGGAAGAGCGCTCCGGTCCACAGAGAGCTGAGCAGACCCCCTGAGCCGGAGAGCAGCGGGTTCAGGATGGCCGACGCCCAGAACAAATCAAGCAGAGGATCAGGGCAGGGTCTGGCCACGGGAGGTGGGCAGTGGCAGCCAGGTCTGTGGCTGTCGTGTGCTGAGGACTCAGGAGCCCGGGGGGAAGACACGGGCTGGGGACGGGTGAGGATGACCACGGGGATGGGATGAATGGACCTTCCAGTGCCCGGCCCTGAACCACAGACGGTCAGAGAGGAGCGGCCCTCAGAGAGCAGGGGTGCCCCCCCTAGGAAGCAGAGCCCAGGACTGACGCATGAAGCTGCTGCAGCGGTTGGGGGCACATCACAAAAGAGGTGGGGTGCTCCCCGAATCTGAAAGGACGGGTGGGACTTATGGAGCCAGAGACAGGGGTGGGAGACCCAGGCTGGAGCGCAGCTTGAGCAAAGGCCCCGAGGCAGGGAGGTGCTTTGTACCCAGTTCCACCTGTGGGGCCCCACACACTCCCTCCCTTCCCTGCACGCACCGACTTTTGTAACTGTTCAGCGCATTGAGGAGATGTGGTCCTCGGTCCGTCACGGGGGTGCTGGTGAGCTGAGGGGGAGCAGCCAGCAGGAGAGTGAGACCCAGGCCCACGAACCCCGTCCCCCCCATCCCTGCAATCTCCGAGTGAGGACCCAGACTTCTGGGATCCTAGGTCTTTCCTCCTCTCTGAGCTCAGGTCTCCACCTGGAAATGGGGGAGTTAACTCCCGTCCTAAATGGATTAAGAGGTTCGATGGGGCGCCGGGGTGGCTCCGTCAGTGGAGTGTCTGCCTTCAGCTCAGGACATGATCAGGGGCCTGGGATGGGCCCCGAGTCGGGGGCTTGGGGGGGTCCCTGCTCAGCGGGGAGTTTGCTTCTCCTGTCTCTACTCCTCCACCCCCACTGGTTCTCTCTCTTGTGCCATCATTTGCTCTCTAATAAACTCTTTTTTTTAATTTTTTTTTTTTAATTTTTATTTATGATAGTCACAGAGAGAGAGAGAGAGGCAGAGACACAGGCGGAGGGAGAAGCAGGCTCCATGCACCGGGAGCCTGATGTGGGATTCGATCCCGGGTCTCCAGGATCGCGCCCTGGGCCAAAGGCAGGCGCCAAACCACTGCGCCACCCAGGGATCCCTCTAATAAACTCTTAAAAAAAAAAAAAGGTTGAAGAAGGCCCATGCCCTTGACCCGGCAATGCCACCGCATGGGCTCTATCACGGGGACGGAACGCGCAACACAGGCAAAGCTTTAAGTGCAGCATCGTTCCCAGTGAGAGGCAGGGAACCTGCCCAAAGGAAGGAAAGCAGTAAGTCAACCGTGGTGGAAACCAGTGGGGCCCTTAAACATGCGGGTGAAAGCTCTTTCAGAGTACAGAAAAGTATTTATGATATAAAGTGAAAAAAAGTGATTTAAAATTTTATATACTGTATAACAGAAGCCCAGGAAAAACATAGAAAAAACGATGGAATACATCCCTGGCAGCTGTTTCTGCGCGGTGTGACGGGGAGTATGGATGATTTTGTCCTTAGTAGGCTCCCCCCCAGCATGGGGCCCAGCGCAGGGCCCGAACTCAAGACCCGAGATCGAGACCTGAGCTGAGATCAAGTCAGACACTCAACTGAGCCCCGAGGCGCCCCTGGATGATTTTTTTTTTAAAGTGTACTTTGTTGCACTTAACAATTTTCCTACCAGGAACAGTATGTTCTTTTTATAAATCAGAAAAAAATGTTAGTAAAAATACCTGCTCTACCTGTCTTTTAAGGCTTTACACTACATATGCCCTTTTCTTTTAAAGATTTTCTCTTAAAGATTTAAAGCCGACTCCCCGCCGAGCACAGAGCCCGACACACGGGGCTCCGTCCCAGGACCCCGAGATCACCACCACAGCCGAAAACCAAGAGTCGGCTGCCCAGGCGCCCCGACAACATAAATGTCTTATAAATAATCAACGCCACAGTGGAAGACGTTACATGAAAAGCGTCATAGGTCTTTTTCTGTTTTTCTCGTCACAGGTCTTTACGCACAGCGTTAAAAGTCTTTTTCTGTTTTTCTTTTGTAAATTCCTGTCTCATCAAGGAAGGACTTGGGGCAGTCAGTAGAGCCGACACCTCGCCCCAGGTTGGCGGAAAGGATTCAGGTGGTGGTTGGGGAACGGGGCGCGGCTCCCCGCCGGGAGAGGCAGGTCGGGTCCTGGCTCAGCCTCCGCCAGGGGCTCTCCACCTCCGCCACCCCCAGTCTCCCAGGCCCGAGAGGGGCACCAGCAGGGTGCAGGCCCCTTGGCTCCCCGCCCCCCCAGGGCCCTGCTCAGCTCAGACCCACCCCCAGCCCCTGCTGCCAGGTCTGCGAGGCCCCAGCCTGCCCGCTGCCAGAGCCGGGTCAGGAAGCCGCTTGCAGTGCGCGGCTCGGAGCCTGGACTGGGGGGGGGGGGGGGGCGCAGCTGAGAGACTCTGGGTCGTCCTCCCAGCCCGCGGGCCTCCGACGGGCGCCCGACTCTCAGCCCACCGACCTGCGTACCTTGCCGAGCTGCAGGAGCTCCCAGTGGTGGTTGACAAAGGCCAGAATCTCCTCAAAGTCGAAGTACTTCTTCTTGCTCTGCACCCCCAGGTTGTAGAGGGCCAGGTGCACCACATCCACCCTGGGCAGGGGGGCAGGTAGGTGGGGCTGGGTGAGGAGGCAGCCCCGGGGCTGAAGGGCAGGGGCGAGGCTGGCCCGCTGGCTGCACACGCAGTGGTTCCCGGAGGGAGGTGGGAGCGGAGCGGCTGGGGGGGGACGGGGCGGGCGGGCCAAGCCCCAGCCTCTCACCATCGGAGGGGCAGTCGCTCGATGTACTCGGGGCCCTGGTTGCACACGGAGCAGAAAAACAGGTAGAACCTGGAAGGGCGGGTGGAGACGGGGCTGTGCTGGGAGGGCTGATGCCCACCCGTGCTCCCCCCTGCCTTCCCCTGGGCCGTCCTCGACCCCAGTCCCCAGGGTGGCGGCAGGACGGAGGCCCCATACCCCACCTCCCCTCCACCTAAGCTGCTCCCCATGTCCCGATCCTGGAGCACGGGGAGCTGGGGGCGAGTGGCGGAGGCTGCGGGGGCTGCGGGGGCTGCGGGGGCCGGGCTGCGCTGGGCGCCCTCCTCCCCCCCACGCCCGCTCACACGCGCTACGCTCGGTCGCAAACGCACCACGTCAACCAGGACACACGGTATCCAGTGCGACACTCGTGTGCCTTTGACAGCTTCACCCCACCCGGTAGAAGCCAGATCAGTCATCCTCCTCCCAAGGGCTTAGGGAAGGTGGGGCGTTGCCAAAGGTCCCCCCATAAGGCCATGGCAGCTGGAGCCGTGGCCTGGCACGTTCCTCTACCGAGAAGGGCCTCACCCCGAGCTGCCTCCCTTACACAGGTGCCCACGCTCAGAGACCCCGCCTGCGGAGGGCCTGGCAGGCAGTGGGGAAGCACTGCTGCCCCCGGCCGTCTGCGCATCACCCCCCATCCGCCCTCCCACCCCCGAGGGTGCCAGGCCAGATGAGCACCTACCGGTCCCCGAACATCATGGGCTCATTGAGGCACTGCGTGCAGGCCTCGTGGAACCACTGTCTGCACCGGTAGCATTGCAGCATCCGCAGGTACCACCTGGAGAGCCAGAGGAGCCAGGGTCAGCCAGGCCCACGCTCCAGGCCGGGCGTCAGCCTCAGCCACTTCTCCCAACACAAACTTGCTCTCCACCAGGGGAAAGGAAGAGAACCCACGGTTACCGAGCACCGAGGCCGCGCCAGGGGAGGCCCAGGGAGCAGGCTCATGCTAGTCTGGTCTTCCCGTCTGGCAAGAGAGGAGCCTGAGATCCTAAGCTTAAACGGCTTGTGCAAGGTCACTCAGGAGGCAAGTGGTGGGTGGTGGCTCAATCCCGGCCTTCCTCACTTCAAAGCCTACGCTCTTCACGCCATGGGAAGCCCCCACCTCTGCGCCCCCCACGCTGCTTCTCAAACACACCAAAGTGGACAGGTTTGCCCGGGAGGCCTCGTGGGAGACTGATGGCCCCGTATGCTCCACGGGCAGCACCACACCTGGTCTTCCTTACCCAGTGCTGTGCCCACCCTGTCGGGGCCAGTCAACGACTATTCACTGAATACGAACGAAGGGCAAAGTAGTACTTCCTTAAGGACAACCTAGGCTTTGTTCACAACGTGCCAGGTGAGGTCCCTGGACTGTGTGCATCACCATCACCTGGGATCTAGGCTAACCTATGGATTCCGTAGTCCACCCCAGACCTGCTCAATCACTGGGGGAGCCCCTGGGAGGGGCATTTCTAACAACCACCCCGGGGCCACTGTGCCCAGCCGGCACCGACAGCCACCGGCCCGCTGCTATACGCACTTCTCCCCGCCATCCCATAGAGCTTCGCACGCTCAGGGAAGTTGGGGAGGCCGGGACTGTCAATCCCACCTAGGAGACGAAGGACTTCACGTGATTTGCCCAAATTACCCAGCTAGCCTAGATAAGCCCAGCCTCCAGACCCGAGGACTTGTCACGAGCCTGGGGCTAAGATTCAGGACCTCAGGACCCCAGGACCTCAGGACCCCAGGACCTCCTGCAGGCTGCGTCCTGCGGGCAGAGACCTCATCTGTCACTGCTGTGGCCCCTGCCACAGTGCCTGGGGCGGTCAGCCCAGCGGAGCAGGCTCAGTCGCCCAAGGCTACATGCAGACCCAGCCCGGGAAGAGCCACTCCGGCTCGTCGGGGCGGGAATCGCCTCCACGGCATCCCGGGCCGCGACCCAACCGCCCCGTGGAAGCCCCGCCCCGCCTAGGCCCCGCCCCTAACCCGCCCCGAGCCTTACTCTCCCGGCCTGCCGCAGTAGCAGTAGCCCCGCCCCTAACCCCGCCCCCGCCGAGGCCCCGCCCTAACCCGCCCAGAGCAAGCCCCGCCCCCCGCCGAGGCCCCGCCCACAACCCCGCCCCGCGGCCTTACTCTCCAGGCCCGCCGCAGTAGCCCCGCCCCGCGGCCTTACTCTCCGGGCCCGCCGCAGTGGCAGTAGCCCCGCCCCCAGCCCCGCCCCCGCCCCGCGGCCTTACTCTCCGGGCCCGCCGCAGTGGCAGTAGTCCCGCCCCCAGCCCCGCCCCCGCCCCGCGGCCTTACTCCCCGGGCCCGCCGCAGTAGCCCCGCCCCCTCGAGGCCCCGCCCCGCGGCCTTACTCCCCGGGCCCGCCGCAGTAGCCCCGCCCCCAGACCCGCCCCCGCCGAGGCCCCGCCCCTAGCCCCGCCCCGCGGCCTTACTCCGGGCCCGCCGCAGTGGCAGTAGTCCCGCCCCCAGCCCCGCCCCCGCCGAGGCCCCGCCCCGCGGCCTTACTCCCCGGGCCCGCCGCAGTAGCCCCGCCCCCCTCGAGGCCCCGCCCCGCGGGCTTACTCCCCGGGCCCGCCGCAGTAGCCCCGCCCCCGAGAGGCCCCGCCCCTAGTCCCGCCCCGCGGCCTTACTCCCCGGGCCCGCCGCAGTAGCCCCGCCCCCCTCGAGGCCCCGCCCCGCGGGCTTACTCCCCGGGCCCGCCGCAGTAGCCCCGCCCCCGAGAGGCCCCGCCCCTAGCCCCGCCCCGCGGCCTTACTCCCCGGGCCCGCCGCAGTAGCCCCGCCCCCCTCGAGGCCCCGCCCCGCGGGCTTACTCCCCGGGCCCGCCGCAGTAGCCCCGCCCCCAGCCCCGCCCCCAGCCCCGCCCCGCGGCCTTACTCCCCGGGCCCGCCGCAGTAGCCCCGCCCCCCTCGAGGCCCCGCCCCGCGGGCTTACTCCCCGGGCCCGCCGCAGTAGCCCCGCCCCCGAGAGGCCCCGCCCCTAGCCCCGCCCCGCGGCCTTACTCTCCGGGCCCGCCGCAGTAGCAGTAGCACTGCTGCTGGTTGGTGCGGTGCGGCGAGTCCCACTCGAGCTCCTCGGGCTGGTAGGACAGCACCATCTTCACGGCCTGCAGCGTCCTGGCGATGGCCCCCTTCTTCAGCGCGCCGCCCTTCTGCGGGGAGGGGGAGGTGACGGTGGCGGGGGTCGGGGTGGGAGGGTGCCCGGGGCGGGCCGGGGCGGCCACAGGAGTCAGCGCCCTGCCGCTGGCGAGGGAAACGCTGACCCCGGGGCCCCGTGGATGTTCCAGTGTCGGAGCCGGAGGAAGCCTGTCTCGGGGATCCCGCATCTATCCTCGCTCCCTCCCAGGAGGATCCCTTAGGAATCATATTAGCACTAACACCAACGACGAAGGTGACCACAACGCCCAATATGTACTGAGTGTGGGTGCTCACGTGGGTTTCGTCTTTCCATAGCAAAGCACCATTTATTGGGGGGCCCCGACCCCTGGCCCCAAACCCACATCCACTTTATCATTTGCTGAGGAAGCAGGCTCGGGGAGGCTAAGGCACCTGGCCACCCACTTCCCGCTTGCCATCGTGGCAGCAGCGCTGTCTGCCTCCAAGCCCAGGCTCTGGGACCTGCCGTCGGCCTGCGTGCAGGGGGTCCAGGCTTCCCACTGAGGCGGGGAAAGGCAGGGGCTGCAAGGACGGAGGGCTCACCCGCACAGCCAGCGCGAAGATGCAGCGGCGGCAGAACCACGGCGTGAGCAGGGGACGGTCCGCACTGCCCGCCCTGGGGATGTGGCACTGCTGGTGGTAACCTGCGGCAGAGGGGCGCTGCTGAGTGCCTGCGGGGAGGCAGTGGCCCAGCCCGGCAGCCCTAAGGCCACAGGGCTAGCGAGGGCAGCACCAGTCGGAGGAGCCAGGGGCTGGCTGCAATGCTCAGCAACGAGCCGAGCTGGCATCCAGGCAGGCGATGGAGACAGCCTGGGCCCCAGTGGGGTTGGCACGACAGTCTGGCTTGGGCCTCTGTGCCCCACGTCTCCACTCATCCTTGCCAGGGGGTGAGGGGAGCTCCGACCCGTGCACGTTACATCACTTTTCAGGAACCCCAGCTCTCCCCAGGGCTCCAGAGGCTGGCCCCTGTCACTCCGGGGTCCAACAGAAATGGGAAGCCAGCTGAGAGCCCCCAGTGGGACGCACCCACTGGGTCAGTGGTGGGGAACCCGTCGGGGGGCTCCTCCGTGCCCTGCTCACCACACTCACCCAGGCCACACTTCCCACAGATGAGGATCTCATTCAGCGGCCCCGATGTCTTCCCCAGACAGATGTTGCACTTGGGCTCCTCCCCTGGAACGCCAGCTGAAAGGGAGAGAGAGACAGGGGCCCTCCAGGGTCAGGTCTGGCTCGCAGGAATCCCAGGATTCGCCTTCCAGGTGCTGAGCCGCCCCTCAGTGCGGGGCCTGGCCCTAGGCCCCGTGGGCTGGCTCGCTGCATCTCCCCAACACTCTGAGGTGCCTAGTATCAGTAGCCCATTCTAAAGACAAGGAAATTGAGGCTCAGAGCAGTTAATCCCAAAAGTTAAATAGAACTAGAAATGGGATTCGAACCCATGGCTGCTTGACACCCAATCCCTTGTTCTTCCTGACCATATCATGCTGCCTCTTCTGCCTAATTTAGTTTGTTAAGCACTTATTCATGTTACCAGTAACAATGTCATAATGAAACTCCATGTTCCCATCATTAAGAACTCGTAGCCAATCTTCTGACTGTATTCCCACCCACTTCCCCGTCTTAGATTATTTTGAACCAATTCCCAGATCCCTAATCATTTTCTGAAAATGTTTCAGTATGTGACTCTGAAAGATTAGGATGCTCTTCTTTAAAAACAACATAATGACAGTGCTTTTGTTGCACTTAAAAAATTAAAAACAATTTCTTAATATCACCAACAAACTTAGTGTTCACGTTTCCAACTGTCTCTTCAATAAAAATGTCATAACAGTTTTAAGTGTGTTCAACTGCTTTTAATCTACAAGTTCTTTCTCATTTCTTTTTTGGTTACTGTTGAAGAGTACGCGTGTCTATTTGTGAAAGGCTTGGGCGGATACATTCATACGCTGTGATGCATTTCTGTCTTGTTCCCCCAGCCGACTGCGAGTGATCTGCTCATCACCATGTGCCCAGGACCTCATACGGCGCGTGGCACACAACATGTGTTCGAGGCATGTTTGTTGACTCCACGGTCTCTTGCCTCTTATTCCTCAATATGGCCCTGAGGGTCACGACAAGCCCTCAACTCCCAAGGAGGTAAGCCAGTAAAGTAGTAAGCGAAATCAAGTGCTCCATGCCTGCGGCTTGCTCAGCCTCGTGCTGTCCTCCCGGCGATGCCAGCGGGGGCTCCGTCCTGCCCGGGACGCACAGTTCTCTGGCTGGGGAGACACGCTGCAGCACCCGCGGGGGTCCTGGCGCACCGGGGGCCCTCCACCCAATGTCTGCGGGGGTCTCCCCCGGCCGCTCCGTCGCCTTCAGTGAGAAGGTAACTCAAGAGAAGAGCTCCTCCGTGCTTTGGATCTTGGGAGAAGAAACTGAGGGCGAGGGGCGCTGGGAGAAGCGTCTCCACCTCCACATCAGCCACGACATCTTGGATGGAGCCTCTGCGAACTGGCTGGGTTCTGTGGCCTCCACTTGGCAGGCGCCTTGAAATCCTTCCTTTCGGTAACACTCTTCAGGAAGGGCCTCCCAGCAACTCAGGAGCCCTGGGCCAAGGGTCTCATGCAACTGCCCTGCGAGGCCACAGCTGTCATCACCTCCTTTCTTCAGATGAAGAAACCAAGGCTCAGAGAAGTGTCACTTGTTCAAGAACATGTAGCAAGCAAGTGGCAGAGCTGAAACTTGGCCCGAGGCCTACGGAGCCCAAGCTTAGAGCTCCAAGCGGGAAACACGAGCCTTGTGACTGATGAGTGGGGTCTGTGATGCCCGTGGGAAGGGAGAATGGGGCTGCGGGTGGGACTGTCAGCCCTCCGCGGGCCGGGATGGTGCCCGACCCAGCTCCTGCTCAGCCCCGGAGCTGCTCCAGCTCCACCCAGACATGTCCATCGTCGCCCTGCCTGGTCCATCCCTGCCTTCTCGGCTTCCCGCCACGGCTGGGGCTGCCTCCACTCGTTTCCCCTACACGTGGATTGGGCGCACTGTGCTCACACGCAGAGGAGCCAGTTCTGAGCGCCCCTCCCTGTTCCTGGCCCCGGACTGACCCAGAGCCCTGTGCAGCCGGGCACGAAGTGGCATCCCAGCTCTCCCAGCACCTTCCGGAGCCACCTCCTCCACCGGCCTGCCTCCCCCGTGATGTGGGAGTGATCACAGGCGTGACAGACGTCCGAGTGCCTTTCTGTGTAAACAGGCTCGTCATCGGATCTCCTCAGGTGGGCCGGGGGGCAGGGGGGCCCATCTGACAAGGGCAGATGCAAGCAGTACCAGAGAGAAGGCGGCAGATGGGAGTGGAGGAGGAGAGCGGGCCAGGGTGGGGCAGGGGAGCCCGGGCCCTTCGGGGTACTCACCATGCTGTATGTCCTTCCAGAGGACCCAGTATTTGGAATTATCTTCAAAAGTCACAAGGCAGCTCTGCTTAGAACTGCTGACCTGGGCGCGGAGAGGGAGGGGCAACGTGAGAAAGTGGCCGGGGACAAGCCCCTGGGACATGGAGGTCCTCTCCCATCCACTCCTTGTGCTCCAGAAAGCAGAGCCAGGCTGGAAGGGGGAGGACAGTGGTTCCAGAGGCAGAGTGTGCCCGGTGCCTGGGGCCACACAGTCCCGCCCAGGGGACCAGGGCTTGGTGGGAATGCCGAGGACGGCGCAGGCCAGGTGGTCACCTGCGGTCCCCTCCAGCCTGACTTTGTTTTGTTCTCTGGGCTCGTAGAGCTCTTTTCTAAAGCCCTGGCTGCATGATGTCAGCCCTGAGGATGGCACCTGCCCAAGCAGGCTCCGGCTCCTTCCACATTCATCTTTTGAGCATGAGGGGCACGAAGGGAGGCCCAGGCCAGAGGACGAGCAGAGACGCTGAGCCTGGGAACTGGGGCCGGGGAGGAAAGTTTACCCTCTTGATCTTCCCGAGGTAATACAGTCCATCTGTCCAGCGGCACAGCACGTACTGGCCCTCCGTCAGCTTGGACATCAGGTCTTTGAAGTTGTTCTTGGCTTTTGCCAGGGCCCCCTTGTTGGGGAGGTGGCTGGTGGCACCATAGGAGTCCCGAGTCCCTGGGTCCAGAGTGCGATTCTCCATCAGCTTCCCCTGACACTGGAAGAGAGAGAGAGAACAGGGTTTTTACTCCTCACTCCCTGGCCCCAACAGTCCATCCGGGGAAGGAAGGAGCCCACCATGGACGCAACTTGCGGGACGGTGTGCTGGGCGCTTGTTATTGCACTGGATCCTAGTGACAACCCTGCGGGGGGCAGGTTATTACTCCCATTCCACAGGCAGAGGAACTGAGGGCCGGCAAGGGAAGTGGCCAGTGGGGCGGAGGCAGAGGCAAGGCTTCAGTGAGGTGCGCTGGTCCGCACCCCTGCCCCTCTTCCCACCTCCTGCGCAGGCGGCCTGAACTCCCAGGCTCAGGAACCTGAAGTTTCACCCCTTAGGCCTTCTCCGGGAGGGGAGCGGCGGGAAGTCTTTGCTCCCCCCACCCCGCCCCGAGATCTGGGAAGGAAAGCTCCCAGGTGGCTAGTGACCAGGTACAGACGGCCCGCTTGTGTCTTTTGTGATCCCCCTTTCTGCTCTCAGTTACGCGGTGACTTCATGGAAACCAATTCTGGGACATCTAAATCCACTCAGGGGGGAGTGTGCTCCGAGCAGTAAGTCATCACAAGCCACCGTGTCCGTCCGCACCTGTCTCTGTCACCACCCTATGAGACGCTCCCTTCTCCCTGCTAGTGGTACCACTGGTACTGGTGGTCCCAGGACCCCCGAGCATCTCTGGACTTCTCCCACTAGTCAGGTGCCGCCGTGTGCCACCTGCAAGCCCAGTGGGCCCTGGCATCCGGCCCCTCTTTTCTGCGTCCCCGTCCCGGTCTGATCTGAGGCCTCCCTTTTGCTTGGGCCCTTCATTCAGTCCCTCGCTGTTGGGGGCCTTGTGCTCGCAGGCTGGCTCCTGGGTGGGGAAGGACAGAGCGCACCGGGACAGGTCGCTCCCTGCCTCCCGCCTCCCCGCTTCCCCAGCAGGCTCCCCCCGCCAGCAGTTCCCTCGTTTCTCCCGGAGACCTTCGGGGGCTCCCGTGTCATCTCGGGCTTTGGGAGCCTCCCCAAGGCCGCCTCCCCTCCCGGCTCACCTGGCTCACCTGGCTCGGTGCCCCTGCGCGCTCCGCGGAGCCCGAGCCCGAGCCCGAGCCCGAGCAGGAGCCCGAGCAGGAGCCCGCACGGCCCGGCTGTTCCCTGCACCGCCCCGGGCTCCCCTGCCCGCGGGCGCCGGGCGGAGGCTGCCGTGTGCCCCGCAGGTGACGGCGCGGGTCCGGGCACGTGCGCGGCGGGCGGGGCGGGGCGGGGCGGGGCGGGGCGGGGGGGCGGGGCTCCGGGTCCCCCGCCGGGTCCCCCCGCCGGGTCCCCCCGTCCTCCGCCCGGCCCGCCGCGGGCTCCGACCCGACACTTCCTCCGGGCGCCCCCTCCCGCCCTCCCCGCCCGCCGCCGCGCTCATTGGCTGATTCAAACCCGCCCGCGAGGGCCGCCTGCCTGCGGGTTCGCCGCCGCGTCCGGTCGGCTCGGCTCGGGCTCGCTCGGCTCCGGCTCCGGCCCGGCCCGGCCCGGCCCGCGGGGCGCGGCGCTGACTCAGGCCGGGGCCTCTCGGGGCGGGAGGCCGCGCGGGCGGGACCGCGACCCCGGCCCCCCGACCCCGGCCCCCGCGGCCCCCACGCCCCCGGCCCTGGGTCGTCCCCGGGCGCCCGCGGGAGGTCAGGGCAGCGACCGGCCCTGCGGCCGCCCCGCCCGCCCCCGCCCCGCCGCCCCCCGACCCCGGCCCCCCCGGCCCCGGCCCCCCCGGCCCCCCCGGCCCCGCCGACGGCCCCGTGCGCCCCGCTTACCGCGAGCCCGCGCGCCGGCCGGTCCCTCCCGCAGTCTGCCCACCCGGCGCCCCGGCGCAGGAGGCGGCCCGGCCGAGTGTCCGCCCGCGGGGCCGGGGTCGGGGTCTCGCGGGGCGGGGCGGGCGGGGAGGGAGGGGCCGGCGCTCAGGAAGGGGCCCCCCGGGCGCGGGGCGCCATCTTTTTCGCGTTTTCCCGCGAATTATTGACGTCCCGCTTATGTAAGGGGCCGCGGCCGCGCCGGCCCAGCCATTGGAGCCCGCGGCCCGCCCGCCCCGCAGCGCCGCCCCCGCCCCGGCCCCGCAGCCCCGCCCCGCCCCGCCCCCCGCGCCCAGGCCCCGCAGCCCCGCCCCGCCCCCCGCGCATCCCCGTAGCCCCGCCCCCTCCCCGCAGCCCCGCCCCGCCCCCCCGCCCCCCGCGCACCCCGTAGCCCCGCCCCCTCCCCGCAGCCCCGCCCCGCCCCGCCCCCGCGCCGCGGACGCACACGGAGGCCCCGCCCCCGCCCCCGCCCCGCCCCGCCCCGCCCCCGCCGCTCTCCCAGGTCCCCGCGCGGTGCACACGGGGGCAGAGCCGGGCGCCGCGGGGAGGGGGCGCGCAGCGGGCGGCGGGGGCAGCCTGGGGGCGGGGGGCGGGGCCCGGTCACCGCCCCCCCCCCCGCGGACCCCGAGGCCTGCGGTCGGCCCGGCCCAGCCCCCCGCGCCCCGCCCCGCCCCGCCCCGCCCCGCGGCCGCCGCCCCCAGCCGGGCGCCCACGGGCTGTGCAGCTGGAGGACCCCGGCCTCGGGCCTCGGGCCTCGGGGGCGCATCCCGGTCCGACCCGGGGACGCGCGGCGCCGGCCCGCCTCACCGGCTGCTGCGTAGACGCGGCTAAAGTCCGGCGGCGGGTGAGGACGGAACCGGCAGGGGCAGGGGCAGGGGCAGGGGCAGCGGCGGCGGCGGCGGCGGCGCGGCCAGGACGGGGCAGCCCGGGAGCCGGACCGCGCGGGGGGCAGCACCTGGTGGCACCTGGGCACGGAGGTGAGCGCCCCCGGGAGGAGGCAGCGGGGTGGGCGGGGGCCAGGGAGGCCGGGGCGGAGGGCGGCGGCAGGTGCGCGGGGGGGGGCGGGGGGCGGCGGCAGGTGCGCGGGGGGGGGCGGGGGGCGGCGGCAGGTGCGCGGGGGCGGGGGCGGGGGGCGGCGGCAGGTGCGCGGGGGCGGGGGCGGGGGGCGGCGGCAGGTGCGCGGGGGCGGGGGCGGGGGGCGGCGGCAGGTGCGCGGGGGCGGGGGCGGGGGGCGGCGGCAGGTGCGCAGCCCCCAGGCCACCGGGCCTCCGCGGTCGGGGCTGTGCGTGCGCCGGTCTGAGCTTGCTTGGGAGCCGGCAGGGGTGGGTTCAAAGCGGGGGCGAGCGAGCGACACGAAGACAATCCAACGGCTGCAAAAGAAAAGGAAAGAGGTTAAAGACGTCGATGGGCGCCAAGGAGGAGAGCTAGAGGGCGAAGACAGACAGGAAGCGCAGCCCCGCCGGCCAGCCCAGGCCTGCAAACCCAGGCAGCCGCCTCTCCGCAGACCTTTCCTGGGAAAACAAAAACCAGCCTCAGGCTGCGGGACAGGTGCAGTGTGATCTGAAAAAAGTTTTGAGCACTCGGCACTGTCCTATCGGTATATCTTAGGGACACAGGGACCAAAAAGTGTTAGAGCGTGTGCGGGAAATCCGACACCGACTTTAGGATAGCAGGTCCCCCTAGGCGGGACGGTTAGGGATGAGGCCAGAAAGAGTCACACGGGGCGTGGAGTCTGCCTGTGCTGATCTGTTTCCCAGGAAATTCAAAATATCTGAAGCAAAGTCGGCAGCGCGCCAAGATTGGGCCGAGCTGGGTGCCGTCCGTGGTGGCTCCCTGCCATCCTCCTCCATCTCAGGCCTGAACCCTTTCCTCTGTTTTCTGTGTGTTCAAAATATTTGGGAATTCCACTTATTTGTTCTTGGTGACCTCTACGCCCAGGAGGGGCTCAGACCCACGACCCCAAGAGCATCACATACTCCTCCCTCAGAGCCAGCAGGGCCACCCCCAAAGTACTGGCGAGTGGGGGAGGCCTGGAGAGGCCCCACAGAGAGGCCAAGGGCCACCAGACCTCGGGGAGCCGGCGCAGGAGCCTCCCCACCTGCTGCGGGTGTGCGCGGGGTCACCCACGATGGGAGCGGGCAGGTCCCCTCGGGTCACCCGCCCTGCGGTACTTCATCCTTCTCCACGTGCTGCCCTGTCCTCATTTTTCCTTCTGATTAAGGATGACTCGGAAAAGCCGGAAAACCACAGGGAGGAGGTGCAAGTCACCTGAGATTTCCACAGTCCTCTAGGTCCGCTTTGCTGAGGCACAGGTCGTTCCCGCTCGAGAAATCCACCTGCTTTCAAAGTGCAGCGCCGCGTGCTTTGGCAGAACAGGCTTTCGTTCTGGAAGTACTTTCCGGGTGCTCCCCGAGAAGGAGTGCTCTTCACAGATACACTGGTTATTCCTGTGGTACGATTTTTCGGACTCGCGATGGTGAAGTTACTTGCCCACGAGGCCAGGTGACCGGCTAGGTGGGTCTGTGTTTCGTTGCCTGAGTCTGGGGGCGCGGAGGAGCCAGGAGTTTTCAGATGACAGTAGAGGGCAGGATCGTCAACGACCACCACAGGGACACTGGACAGGGTGGGACTGTGAGCCGTGGAAGCGCCTGTGGCCTTGGTGAGCGGCCAGGCCACAAACACCCTGACCTGTGGCTTCTTGGGGAAATGAGAGGAGGCAAGCGTCTGCCCCTCTCGGAGCCCAGAGCGGGAGGAGATGGCACCGGACCCAGGCGATCCTCGGCCTCCCGGCCTCCCCGCAGGCGCGCTGCAGACCCTGGGCCCCTCCTCTGAAATGTGCTCCCCGACCGCCCCCCACATCTCAACACTGAGCACCCTTTAGGGGAGCGGGTGCCGCCTGAGGGGGAGGGCGTGACATAGAGGAAGATGTGCCCTGAAGGGTGACACGCAGCCTCCGGCCTCAGGAAGGGCCTGGTCCAGAGCTGGCAGGTGGGCCAGACCCATCAATAGGTGACCTTGACGTGCACTGGGAGAGGGGCCCCGGAAGGCAGCGGTGGCCCCCTGCAAGGTCCCATGACCTCCATGTCCTTCCGGGAGCTCCCCCGGCTGGGAGCCTCGAGTGGGTCACTTCCTAATCTGGGCTTTGGATTCATTCGCTGGTCAAAACGTGACACTTAGGACAAACACGTGGTTCCAGTGTGTGCACAGGCTCTGTGTGAGGAGTTGACCAGCGAACCCCGCTCCCGTCCGGTGATGATGATCTGGTCCCGTCTCTCATGAGAATCAGGTTCGCTGCTACCTCGTGAAACTTTGATAGGATCCGAGTAGCGTGATGGTAGGAGTCGGTACCCGAGCAGAAGGACAGACGGACAGAGCCCCGGCCTTGGCCCGAGGGCTGCGGGTGTGCAGTGCGTCTGTGCGGGTTTGCGGGGTGCTTCCGGGGCGCCGTGAGCTGTCCTCCAGAGCAGCGGCCCACGGAAGGAGGCGGCCCGGGACCCCTCGGTGCGGTTGATGTGTGCACCGTCGCCTGGGCAGCCCCGGAGGCTGCCGGAGGTCGGGGTCAACCCCGGGGCCTGCGTGGCCTCAGCCGCTCAGCCAGGGGCCCCCCGCCAGCAACACCTGGGGTCCCCGGGTGGATCGCCTCCCCAGGCCGGTGCCTCCCGCCCCACCCGCCGCCCTGCCTGTGGACTGTGGCGCAGGCCCGCGGCCCTGAGAGCCGGTCCCTTACGCCTCCCTGTGAGTGAGCCAAGCGGCGGGGGACCCCTGGCACGCACGTGTCCTCACTGGTCCTGTGCTGCGGAGCTCTCTTCCCGCCTCGGCAGCTCGCTCCCTTGGCCTCCCCCCGAGCCCCGATGATGCGTGTGCAGGCCCCGTGCCCTGCCCTCTGTGTGCCCGCTTCCAGCCCGCCCCGCCCCTGCAGGCCCTACTTCAGCGGCCTCTGCGCTCTCGCGCCCGCGGAAGGGCCAGAAGGACGCCGACGAACGGGCCGCGGGAGGCGCGCAGAGGCCTGGAGGTCGGCGCTGCCCCAGCGCCTGCCGGCTGCGCCCCTGCAACACTGCACGTCCGGGGCCTCGCGACAGGGGCGGCGTCAGTGTGCTGGGGCGTCCGGGGAGGGCTTTCCTGGTCGGGGTCCCCGGGCCGGTGCCCAGAGCACCAGGAAGGGGCCATTTCCTGGTAGCACCGTAAGCCGCACGGGGCCTGTGACCTTGTACCCGTCTGGAAGCCTGGTGGTGAGTCGCCAGGGCCGTCTCTGTGTGTCTTCAGCAACGAGGGACTGGGGGGGGGGGGACAGTGAGGCCTCACAGGACCCACAAGAGACCAGACAACACGCTGGAGCAAAGGGCAGGGCCGGGACCACATGGGGAACCCCAGTCACTGGAAAGCTGCAGGCGCGGCGTGATCTAGGAGCCTCTACGGAGCGGGACTTTACCGAGGGTCCCCTCGCCCCGACTCGAGGTCAGCTGAGGAACAAGCACCTCCTTGGCGGGCGTTGCATTTTCACACATGCCCATTGTCTGCCCAGTGGGGTTGGGGTGCTGACAAGGACCGTGCCTCACTGGGCTTTCCAGGAATGCTGGCCCTGGGGAGCGCTTCTGGGTTTCTCCTTCCTTACAATTGGAAATTCCCCCCAAAAGGGAACCGGTGTTCTGGGTTGGGGGTAATGTGGACACAGTGTAAGTACCCGGGCATCTGGGGGACGAGTGGATGTGGACAGAGTGTAGGGACCCGGGGATCTGGGCGGGGGTGGGGGGTAGACAGACTAAGTAACAGCTAAGTGTTTGGAGGACTGTCCTTAACCCGCGGTGGCTCGATCGTGTTCCCTAGAGGCAGGGAGGTGACGAGGACAGTCTAGGATAGCCTGGGGTCGGGTCTACACCGGCTGGCTCCATGAGGCTGGGCTCGTTCCCGTGCCTCCAGAACCCGATGTCCTCCTGTGAGAAATGGGCCAAGGACGGGGAGCCGCGGCTCAGAGAAGTGCCTGTGAAGTGCCAGCGGGGGGCCGTCCTGCCCCGGTGTCCTTGTGTCCTTGCATCCTGGCGCCTGGTCGCGGCCTCGCCCCGTGACGGCCCAGCCCAGCTGGCAACACAGCGGGTGACAGGCCACCGAGTGGTGCTTACCCAGCGCCTGACGCGGCCCTCACCTTGCAGGGCGAAGGCGCGGCCGTGGGCGTGCCGCGGGCCATGGGCTCCCACACAACGTTCATGTTCCGCTCTTCCCATGGCGTGTATGCAACCCTTGAGGTTTTTGTTTTATTTTTTTTAAGTTTTTGTTTTGTTTTTAGATTTTATTTATTTACTCATGAGAGACCCAGAGAGAGAGAGGCGGAGACCCAGGTGGAGGGAGAAGGAGGCTCCCTGCCGGGAGCCCGACGCGGGACTCGATCCTGGGACCCCACGGTCACGCCCTGGGCCAAAGGCAGGCGCTAAACCGCTGAGCCACCCAGGGATCCCTAATCCTGACCCTTTTAATAAAAAGATATTATATTTTTTTATGGTGAAATCTATTTAAACGACTAATTCCATCAACATTTTTAAAGTTTTTATTTAAATTCCAGTTAACAACCTCGTGTTACATTGGTTTCAGGGTACAGGGCGGTCACCGAGCCCTTCAGACACCACCCTGTGCTCATCGCAGCACGTGCCCTCCTGAATCCCCATCGCTGGCCCCCCCCGCCCCCGTGGTCAGCTTGTTCCCCAGAGTTCAGGTCTGTTTCTTGGCTTTTCTCCCTTTGCTTGTTTGGTTTCTTAGGTCCCACATGGGGGTGTCCGCTCGGGGCACAGGCCTTCCCTCACTGGCTCCATCCGCGGCCCTGCACGTGGCAAGATTTCATTCTTTTTGATGCTGAACCACACTCCAGCGTGTGAACACACGGCACACGCACACGCACCCCGCTGCTTCCAGATACAATAAATGTGATTAAATATTTTGAACAAGGAGGTGCTTGTTCCACCAGCCGGTGGGCGCGGGCAGTTTCCATAATTTGGCTCCTGCACACATGGGGGTGCACATGCCCTCTTGTGACTCAACGTAAATACGCTTCTCAGGCCAAACCGAGCTCGCCCGGGGGCTGCATTTAGCTGGCGGGCGGCCACCTGGCCATGACTTTCCCAGGGACCCTGTGGACACGCCAAGTCAGGGAGGCACGCGCGCCCTGTGCAGTCACCCTGTGCCCTCGGCGGACGCTGTGGGACCTGGGCCAGCGCTGAGGGCATCCGGGGAGCACCCCAAAGTGCGCTGCTGGGACGGCGCTCCTCGCCTTCCACGGCACTCTTCCTGCCGGCTCCCCGGTCGAGGCCTCCCTGGTGCTCCTCCGCGACGGCTCCATGCACCTGCCACCACGTGGGATGGGTTGGGCAGCTGGAAGCTCACGGGACAACTGTCTGGGTAACGTGCAGGACCTCAAGGCCTGCGCCTGGCGTGCCTGGGTCAGTCCTGGGTTCTTCTGACCCTCCCAACTTGGGCTTTCCCGTTGTCCCTCAGCACACGACCACACCCCTACCCTTCAGTCTCTGTTTTCTGGAATGAGGCATGGCATGCTATAAATAAGCCCATGTGCCGGTAAGAGCTCACAAAAAAAAGCCTTGTTGAAGAAGTGGCTACTTGAATGACTCATCTCGCAGGCCCACCCAGAGCCCAGAGCCCTGCACAGAGCAGGTGTTCAGGAAGCGAGGGCGGGACGATGGGGTTTAGAGATGGGGAGACCACAGGCCTGCCATTTCCTAGCCGCCGGGACCTTCGCCGGACTATTCAACCTCTCTCGGCCTCCATTTCCCCACCTGTAAAATGGGATCAGGGCAGCACTCGCCTCAGCATTGCTGCAGGACGGAATGCGATGATGCGTGTGAAGCGCCTGGTACAACAGGCACCTAGGAAGTGGCAGCTGTGACCGCCCCTAATCAGCGCGCCCTGGTCTGTGATGTGGTTGTTTAAGGGCCTCGTTAATAAGGTGCGGCACCCACGGGCATCCTCGCGCTCTGCTCGAGCCTGACGATGAGGCCACGCGCACCCGCTGGGGAATAGGGTAGAAGTGAGTTCCGGGAAGCCCTCTAGTTCCTCGGCTCTGTGCCCAGGTCTCTCTCCCCGTGCCCAGGCCCCCGTTACAGGTGGCCTCCTGACGCCGCCTCGCCCCCAGCACTCTCTTTCCAGCATGCCCTGGTGCCGAAGACCCCGTCCTGCCCCTTCCATCACTCAGCTCCCCAGCCCTAGATTGGAACACCCCTTTCCTGGAAGTTTCTCCTGATTCTCCCCAAGCTTTCCCGCTCCTTCCCTGGCCCTGACCGGCCAGGCCCTCTCCTGGTGATCCCTTAGGATGATCCCTTCGCGTGAAGGTCCTGGGTGGGAAAACGTCAACTTTTCTCAAGTTATGTTGCAAGTGTAATGAGATTCCAACAAGAAATATTCAAAATATTTAATCACATTTATTGTATCTGGAAGAATAAAAGAAAACATGTTTTAAAATAAGAGTAATTTTTTAAAAGATTTTATTTTGGGATGGAGTCAGTAGTGGAGTGTCTGCCTTTGGCTCAGGCTGTGACCCTGGGGTCCTGGGATCGAGTCCCACGTCGGGCTCCTTGCATGGAGCCTGCTTCTCCCTCTGCCTGTGTCTCTGCCTCTCTCTGTGTCGCTCATGAATAAATAAATAAAATCTTTTAAAAAAGTCAGATGCTTAACTGACTGAGCCACCAGGCGCCCCTGAATTATATCTTAGTAAAGCTGTTACCAAAACATTCCCGGCTCTGTCCCTTACAAGTTGCATCACTGGGACGAGGGACCCTACCTGCCTCTGCCTCAGTTTCCCTAAATGTACTGGCGACTGTGACAGCGGGGGAGCTCGTGAGCTCGTTGTGAGTCAATGAGGGGAATGGCGTAAGGGGTTAGCAGGGTGCTTGGTGCACGCGGAGCCCTGCGTGAACAGCATCCACCGGGCACTTGCACCGTGACAGGTGCACCGGCGTGGCCACTGTCCTGGGCGCGACCCTCGTGACCTCGGGTCCTCCCAGCGCTGCGAGCCGTGGAGACGCAGAGAAGGCCCAGCCGGAGTGTGCGGGGGTGGGGCAGGGACGGGGCCAGGTGGCCCTGGGCCCGAGCTCGGGTTCTGAACCTCAAGGCCGTCCGGTTTCATGCGCTTGTGCCCTCGTGTTTGTGCGGATTCTCCTACTGCCCCGACCCCGTTGGCCGCACAGCCCGAGGCCCCGCTTCACGGCCCACCCTCCTCCTTCCAAACTGCTTGTCTCCTGCTTACAGCTATCAGATGCCCCCGGAGAAAGGCTGCGGAGCCGGGCGGGTGCCCCCCGGGGTGGGCAGGGTCAGGCCTGGGGAGGAAGGCCCCCGGCAGCCCCCTCCTCGCCCGACAGACCTCTCAGCTTGGGCCTCGTCCTACGAGACGTGCAGCCCAGAGAGCCCTGGCTCGCCCGGGCGAGAGGCTTGCTTCCCAGGCTCGGGCCCGCTGTCCGACCCCCAGCCCTGAGCCCCCGAGCGGGGACGCGGCAGTCGCGGCGGCCCCCACCCCCAGGCCTGAGAGCCAGCCGGGCGAGGCAGTGGGCTCAGCGGCTGAAAATAAAAGCCGGGTCTCGGGGGCAGGGGCCTGGGGGCGGGGCTGGCCGGATGGGGGGCGAGGGGGGTGCCCGGCACCCCCACGCTCAGCCGCCTGGCGGCTGCTTGTTTCCCCAGCGCCAGGCCCCGTCCCCACCGAGAGTGGGCAGGGAGCAAAGCCCTGTCTGCCACCCGCGGGCACGTGGCGCCTGTGACACGCCGTGCCAGGGGGGGCGGGCAGGACTGTGACCATTTTACGGACGGGCCCCGGGGGTGTGAGGAGCAGCCCCTCGTGGGCTTGCGAGCCAGCAGCGATGGGCATGACGGTGGGTGGGCAGAGGAGCGTCGCCGCAGCTGGAGCCTGGGCGGCCCCAGGAGCCGAGCACGGGGGGTCGGGGAGGGCCCTGCGGAATCGGCCGCGGCCTCCCGGGTGGGAGGACAGGTGCGGGCCGCAGCGGAGGCAGGCCGGGGTCTCCCCGCAGGGCCGGCAGCGCCGGGAGGGGTGCGGCCCGGCCCAGGGCCCTCCCGCTGCGGCGACCTGGCCGACTCCTCGGGCGCCCTCAGGATCGCAGTCGCTTTCTCTGGTTTCACGCGTGTTTGGAAGGAAGCTGTGCTCAGGGGCTCCCGTCCCTCGGGCTGCAGGGCTCGCGGCAGTGCGGCAGGCTCAGTGAGAGGCGCCCCCCGGCGCCCACCCGCCCGGACCTCCGGGGCGGCCCGCTCCCGTCTTGCCGTTTGGCCCGCCGCCGTGCCCTGGGGTCCTCGGCAGGGCCCCCGCCTGCGCCCTACGCGTTGGTCTCCACGATGCACTTGAGGAACATGGTGTCATCCTTCACGTACGCGTGCTTGGGCGACTGCAGCCGGCTGAGGGGGAAGAAGAGCGGGCAGCCGCTGGCCACGTTGGTCTCGCTCTGCGGCCGCTGGAAGGACGCGGAGCTCAGGTCGGGCCGGAAGGCGTCGATGGCGTGCTCGCGGTTGTTCTGGTCGAGCAGCATGAAGGTGACCTGGCGGCGGGGGCGGAGGGGTCAGGCCGTGCCCCGGGGACACCGTGCCGCCCCTGCCCCACGCGGACGCGGAGTCCAAGACGCAAGGTCGGGAGCACGCTGGGCCAGGCAAGGCCCCCGGGGCGGGAGCGCGGTCCCGAGCTGCGGTGGGGGCTGCCCTAGGAGTAGGGGTGGGGCTTTGAGCCAGGGGCACGGGAATCCCGAGCCACCATCACTCTGGGGCTCAGGATGGGGCCATGCAGCGACGAGGGGGCCCCACCCACACCCCCGGTGCCCCTTCTGCCTCTGGACCGTGAGGCCGCTCCTGGGACAAGGCACGGGGACAAGGACAGGTGGGCCTTCCACCCAGGGGGTCAGTCGATGCCCTGAGCCCGCACGCGGACCCCAGACACGGGTGGTCCCGCGCCACACGAACCCCTTCCCTGGCTCGTGTCACTAAACTCTGGCTGCCGACCACGGGGGTCCTCTCCCAGCTGTCGCGCTTCACGAGGCTCGGAAGGTGATGGGAACCGAGACGCTCCGGCCTCACCTCTCACTGTAGTGAGACCCTGTGGTGGCACTTTAAGACCCGGGGACTCCTATCCCGACCCCTGTGGCAGCCCCCCTGCCCCCTTACTCCCCCCCCTCCCGGCCTGGTTCTGGAGCACCCCCTTCCTTCCCCACTCGCAGTGCAGGGAACGCCTCACCCCGGCTCCTCTCCTGTCCTTCTAAATAGGTTTTTCTAAAGAAGATCTTATTTACTTATTCCTGAGATACACAGAGAGGGGCAGAGACCCAGGCAGAGGGAGAAGCAGGCTCCCTGCGGGGAGCCCGATGCGGGACTCGATCCCGGGACCCCAGGGTCATGCCCTGAGCTGAGGCAGACTCTCACCGCCGAGACCCCCAGATGCCCCTTCTAAATATTTTTAAATACACTTTGTAACTTGGAGCAGTTCTGGGTCACGGCACGCGTGGATGGAAGCTGCGGCGATTCCCCGCGCGGGCTCCCCGCACCTGGAGCCGCCCTGACACGGTGCAGCCACCCAACGTCTGGGGCCCACTCCGGCCTCCCCCGGGGCCGTGCACTCCCTCTCTGGGCTGGAGGACCCCCGATGACGCCTGCCCAGGGGCGCGGTACAGAGGCGGGTCGCTGCCCTACACTCCTGAGCGCTGCCTGAACTCACCCTCGAGCCTGATCTTTCACCGGCTCCACAGCCGCACCTGCCCCCGAATGGCCCACGGCTGGGATCCCGCAGCCCGTCTGCGCCCCGTCAGGCCAGCCCCTTCACCCCTTCACGCAGGATCGCCTTTACGGGTCCTCTGGGCCTGACGGGGCCGCGCCGTGTGAACGCCCTGCCGCCAGCACCCGCCCCCCCCCCATGGCACCATGGCCACCTGCACGTCGGGCAGCTACCGCGACGCTGCTGGGAACACCTGTGTGCCGCCTCCGAAAACCAAAGTTTTTGACTCATCGGGCTCATCGGCCACCTCCCAGGGCGTGCGGTGGGGTCGTGCGGGAGCGCGTTTCACCGGGTATGAAACCGCCAGACGGGCTTCCGAGTTGCGTCCCGCCCAGCCGCGATGGAGGGTTCTGGTGGCTCCCCGTCCCCGCCCGCACCTGCTGCGGCCAGCGTCCCGGGCTGACAGGCGTGCCCTGCCCTGGGCTCCTTCCGGTTGAGAACGCCGCCACTTGAGGCTGGCCCCACGGCACCTCCTCCAGGAAGTACTCCGTATTCACCCCATGGGGGTCGGGGCTCCAGGCCGTCAGGGGCGCCGGGCCAGCACTTTAGCCCCCCAGTCCCTGACAGCCCCGGGCGCGAGGGGTGCGCTCAGGCTCTGGCTTTATACGAGGTGAAACTGAAAATGCAGACGGGACCAGACCCAGGCTCCCCGCCCCCCTGCCCAGCCCGTACCTTGTTCCGAAAAGGCCAGGGCAGCAGAGCGTCGTACTCCCCTCTCATGATCACGATGAAGAGCGACAGGTGGGTCCTCTTCCCCGTCCCGTCCCCATTCAGGTAGAGCCGCAGGCACAGCTTGTAGCCGTACTTGGCCGTGTAGAAAGCTGAGGGGCGGAGGGCTCGGTCAGCACGGCAGGCCCACGGGCAGTGGCTCCAAACTGAGGCGCCCCACTCCAAACTAGCGCGCGAGGAGCACCCGGCTCCGGGAGGTGACCTCGCCCAGCCGTCGCCTAGCCGTTGCTCAGCCGTCACCCAGACAGCCACTGGAGGTGACAGGTGCGCCCGCCGAGGACTGGATGCTGAAGCTGCGGGCCCTGGCACCACGCTTCTGATTTTGCCCACCCGCGTTTTGCAGAGGGAGGCCCAGCCCCATGGCCAGACCCACCGGGCGCTCGCGGCAGAGCCAGAAGCAGGGGCCGGGCCCACCTCACGGCACCGACTTCATTCCCGCCCTAGGCCAGGTGCTCAGTCCCCGGACGCTGGGGAGCCTGGAGCAGCTCCCGGGTCTGGCCGCCACCCCGGGTGGGCGCCCCAGGGGATGAATCATCCCTGATGATCGCTCAGAGGGGCCTGGGCTCTCCGTGGGCAGCAGAAGGGGCCGTCGGAGGGTGCGCGCCCGTGGCTGTCACCGCCAAGGCCCTTGGGGTCGGGGAGCAGGCGGGAAGAGGTGCAGGAAGAACAGGAAAGCAGAGACTGGGCGGCTCCTGAGGCAGCGGGCTGGCTTGGGGAGCGCCCGCGTTAACCCGGCCTGGGGGTCACGGGTGGGTCCGAGGAGCTGATGACCGGGAAGGTGTGGAGCCGGGCCCCGTGCCAGGTCGCTCACACCCGCCTGCAAAATCCTCCACCTGCCTCAGATGCACACGCGCAGGGTGACAGTGAGAGTGTTGTGCAAATACACTCGCTGTCACGTAGATGGAGCCCCCTGATTAGCAGAAGCTTCTCCTGGGGCGCTCAGCGGTCGAGCGCCTGCCTTCGCTCAGGTCGTGATCCCGGGGTCCGGGGGTCGAGCCCGTGTCGGGCGCCCTGCTCAGCGGGGCGTCTGCTTCTCCCTCTCCCTCTGCCCCTGCTCGTGCTCACTGCCTCTCAAATAAATAAATAAAGTCCTTAAAAAAAATAAACCCAAGGGACTCCCGGGTGGCTCAGCAGTGGAGCGCCTGCCTTCGGCTCAGGGCGTGACCCCAGGGTCCTGGGATCGAGTCTCACATCGGGCTCCCTGCAGGGAGCCTGCTTCTCCCTATGCCTGTGTCTCTGCCTCTCTCTGTGTCTCTCATGAATAAATAAAATCGTTAAAAAAAAACCCCAAGAACAAAGTAAGAGAAACATCTGCTGAGTGTTCTCCGCGGGCGCGGCGCCGGGTGAGGAAGCACCTGCGAGCTGCTCGCTGCCTACGACGCCGTTCGGCTTCCTCTGCGCTGGCCTCGCTCCCCGGCCCTGCGGACGGGGTCCTGCGCTGGCCCTGCGGCACGTCCCCGCGCCCCTCACGCTCTGGCTCGGGCACCCTCTCCGTCACGGCCGGGAGCCCCGTGAGGTCAGTAACAACCTCATGCCACCTGGCGGAAGCGGGCGCTAGGGACTCGAGGGGGGCCCGCATCACTCTCCCCGCCCCGGACTCTGTGTGGCCGGGGGGCCTGCCGCCTGCGCCCCGGGTTTAGATGGCCCCGCTGGACCCCGCGCGGCGGTCACCGGCTGGCTGCCGTCCCTGCTTGCTTCCGGGAAGCCTGCCCCCGCACCCCTGCACCCCGACACCACCCTGACCCCCACCCCCACCCCCACGGGTCTGCACCTGGGGGAGCAGCGGGTACCTGGTGAGAAGAGGCTGACGGTCCTGCCGCAGGCAGACTCGTGGCAGCGCCTGGTGACGTTGGTGATCTTCCACAGGAACGTGCCGTCGAAGGAGGCCTCTTCTGTGAGGCGCAGGCTCTGCTCCAGCTTGCCCAGGGCCTGGTCTTTCTGGGCCAGCGTCTGCTGCAGCTCTGCCACCTGCACCAAGGAAGCCCAGTCACCAGGGAGCCGGGGGCTGGGGGGGGGGGTGGCACGGGGTGGGCTCCGGAGGGTGCACAGACGGGGGGGTACATGGAGGGGATGGGCGACAGGGGGCATGGGCGGGGATGGGGGAGCACAGATGGGGGGACATGGAGGGGATGGGGGACACGGGGCATGGGTGGGGACGAGGGCACGGGACAGGCATGGGGGGACACTGGGGGGTACAGCACAGACGGGGGGACATGGAGGGGATAGGGAGGGGGTAACAGGGTAACATGGGGCACAGGGGGTGGGAGGGCACAAGGTGGGCACGGGGGCTGCGGACAGCCTCCCCCAGGCACACGTAGCGGCCTTGTGCTGTCCCCCGGCCTCCGTCCCCCCTCCGTCCTCCGCGGCCCCCACCCTACCCCACGGCCCACACAGCCATCCCCTGGGAGCCTCCCCTCTCCACCCCGGGGGCCGCAGGGGCTCCCCCGACGAGGGCCAGCGGGGCTCACTGCTCAGGTACCAGAGCCAGGAAGGTTCTGGATGCACCCAACACACGGCTGCTGCCCTGGGGGGCCCACTGCGACCTGAGGCAACGGTCACGTAGACAAATGCTCGAACCGGGGCCACTTCTCTGCCAGGTGCCCCCACTGACATTTGAGAAAAACACGGACTTGTTCTCGGGGAAGGCAGGAATGGAAGTGAGCGTCCTGAAAGGAAACCGAACCCCTAATTCTCGGGCTGGGCAAGCCGGAGTCCTGAGAGGGGACGTGACCCATCCAGGCCTGCACAGCAAGGCCGTGGAGAGCTGGAACTAAATCCAGGCCTGAGCCTGCGTGAGACACCGATGGAACGTTGCTGGACAGGAGAAAAGGGGAAAACAGGAGCACTCTTGGCACGGAAACTGGTTATATCACAAGTATGAGCTCTGGAGCACGGGAGGGCACAGCCCTCTGGTCAGAGGGGTCATGTCGGGGACTTGGGGTGGGACCACCGAGGCCGCTGAGCTTCAAGGAGGAAGTCCTTGGGGACTGCTGGTCTCTGAAGGCCTGTGCAGGGCCTAGGGGGCAGGTTTGCGCAGGGGGCCTGCAGCGCAGGGCCGGGAACAAGGCACCGACTACACCGAGGGGCCGATTTTAGTTTAGTATAAGGAAGAACTTTCTCATAGTGAAAAACGCCCAGCGGCAGAGAGATGTGCTCAGGAGGGGAGCAGCCTGTCCCCGTAGAGATTCAGGCAAGGGATTGAAGCGCACGGGCTGCGGGGTTGGCCCTGGCCCTGCCTGTGAGTCAGCGCCCCTCCTAGGGGGTCCTGGGACCCAGGAGAGGGCCTGTTTGTATGGCAGGGTGGGTGGTGGTGGGGTCGGAGAGGAGCCTGTCTGGTTGGGGAGGACGCTGTGGGGAGGCTGCCTGTGCTCCGGACACCAGCCGGTTGGTGGGGCCTCTGAACCCACTGGGCATGGCCTTGACCTGGGCTGCGGGGTCCCTAAGCCCACCAGGCAGGGCCTGAGCTGGGCCGCGGGGTCTCTAAGCCCACTGGGTAGGGCCTGAGCTGGGCCGCGGGGTCTCTAAGCCCACTGGGCAGGGCCTGAGGTGGGCCGCGGGGTCTCTAAGCCCACTGGGTAGGGCCTGAGCTGGGCCGCGGGGTCTCTAAGCCCACTGGGCAAGGCCTGAGCTGGGCTGCGGGGTCTGTAAGCCCACCGGGCAGGGCCTGAGCTGGGCCATGGGGTTCCTAAGCCCACCGGGCAGGGCCTGAGCTGGGCCGCGGGGTCTCTATGCCCACTGGGCAAGGCCTGAGCTGGGCCGCGGGGTTCCTAAGCCCACCGGGCAGGGCCTGAGCTGGGCCATGGGGTTCCTAAGCCCACCGGGCAGGGCCTGAGCTGGGCCGCGGGGTCTCAGCCCACCGGGCAGGGCCTTGACCTGGGCCGCGGGGTCTCTAAGCCCACCGGGCAGGGCCTGGTCTCCAGGCTCACCTGCTGTTCCAGGCTCAGGATGTGCTCGCGGTCCAGCTGGCTCTGGTGGATGGAGGCGGCCAGGGCCAGGTGGGAGGCCTCCACCTCCTTGTTGAGGACGGCCACGATGTTCTCGAACACGCGCAGCTTCTCCTGCAGCTCAGCCAGGGGCTTCTCCTTTGTGAGGCGCTGCAGGGTGTGCTCGTCCTGGCTGTCGGAGCGGGGCGCCCGGTAGCAGTCCACCTCCAGGTCCCCGGCCACCTCCACGGCCGCCTGCAGCTGCAGGTCCGACAGGTTCCGCTCCAGGGCCAGGGCCTCGCCCCCGGGGCCACGTGGGGCCATCCATGGCGTCACGCACCCCAGCAGCAGGTTGAGGTGGGTGGTCTGCGAAGCGACCTCGTGCTCCTGCATCAGCCTGGGGCTGCCCTGCGTTGGGTCGGGGGGGGGCGGTGGTGGTGGCTCAGGGTCCTGCTGCTTCAGGGCTCCCGGGAAAGTCAGGTCCTCCCACCCAGCAGGAGGGAGGAAGAGGGCACTGGTGAGGGCCCTGGCATCACACACACCCGGCCCACGCGCCTCCCGCCCACTGGAGCATCTGCGGCGCCCCAGCTGTGTGCAGGGGTGAATCAGGAACACGAGGCAGGGGTGCGGCGTGGTGAATGACGGGGCTGGGGGAGACATTACAAGAACGTCCCCGAGCACAGAGAGGATTTGCTAGTGGGATCTGTTGCGCTGACAGGTCAGTAATGTTAGGGACACCCAGTGGCGCAGCCTGACCCGGAGGGAAAACCTGGGGTGGAGCGAGGACACCCGAGCCCATCCGAGCCCACCCCGAGTGGGACGCCCCAAGCCTACCTTGTAGGGGCAGCCCACTCCAGCAAATGGGCAGCTGACCTCAGCCTCAGTCACCTCAGGCGGGTCCTGGAAGCGACAGGTGTGTCACCACATGCTAAGGGGTCTCAGCGGCCACCCGGCTCTCCCGCAAAGCCCAGGACCCAGCAGGGTGCCAGCGGGTGGCCCTGAGGAGGCACATGCTGTTCCGTCCGCCGGGGACTCCTTCAAACCCCGACCCAGGCCTCTGCTGCCGTCCTGCTGGCAGCACTGCCCCCTTCTGTCAGGACTGGTCCACCCAGCTTGACAGTCGTCCCCACTGCTCTGGGCACCTGTGAGGGTCACAGTAGCATTTCCAGCGTGGGGGGCAGTGACCACTGCGGGGGTGACGCTGGGTACACGCTGGCTGCTTGAGTGAGCACCTCCCCTCTCCTGTAGTCCGGGCCTCTCCCCGTCTCCCCCTCCCGCAACCCCAGGGCCTGTCCCTGTCTCCCCCTTCCTGCAGCCCCGGGGCCTGTCCCCATCCCCCCCTTCCTGCAGCCCCAGGGCCTGTCCCCATCTACCCCCTCCCCCTGCCCTGGGCTTCAAGCACAGCCTGTCCCCAACGAGGCACAGGACCCAGACGTCCTGCTGAGGCGGGGGCGGGAGTGGCCTTGGCGGAACCGGGATGGGAGTTGCAGCCTCTCCCAGTAGGTGGGGGGCTTGGGGACGGTGGGGTCCCCGCGACTGGCGCGGCCCTGGGCCCTGGGGGCCCAACCAGGGTGTGCTCTCGCCCAAAGTGGGAGTCGAACGAGGGATTAGGAGGCGGGAGTGGGGCACCGAGGGCTGGGAGTGCGTAGACCCCGCGGGTGGAGGGGTGGGGCGGGTGGTTGGGGCGCTGGGCCCCGCTGCTGCGGTCTCTGTGGGGCAGGCCCAGAGCCCAGGACAGCGCTGCCCGGGGGACTGGGGATGAGCAGGGGGGTGGTGGCCGGTCCCACGGACTTGGAGATGCTCCGGGGGCCTAGGCGGCCAGCCAGGCAGCTCCAGGCCCCCTCGGGACAGCACACACTCCTGGGGGAGCCGCGGGGCACGGGGGACGCTGCCTGTAGGAGCGCCAGGCCCGTTCCAGTCACTTGACATGCAAACTGTTGGGTCCTAGGAGACTTACTAACCTCACCCTGCCTCAGTTTCCTTATCTGCAAAATGGGGATGAGGATGACACTGCCCTGTCCCCACGCAGGTCATCTGCTGGGACTCCCACCCCCGAACATGACTGTGTTTGGAGGCAGGGCCTTCACGGAGGTAAAGAGGTCAGAGTGACGGCAGGATGACACACCGCCGGGGAGGGCAGCGTCTACACGCGGGGCCCGGGTCGGACAGACCCGCCTCCCTCAGCCCCCAGGGCCGCGAGAACGGGCGCTGTGTGGCTGAGGCCGCGCGGCCTGCGGGCTTCTGCGTGGGGAGTGCAGCCGCGGGGGCCCCGGGCGGCCGTGGGGCCGGTGTGCACGGCGTGGGGACACGGCGCTCGGCGCCCGGCAGGCTGCTCCTGCTGCCCTCGGGTCTGCTTCCCCTCCTCCCCGGGCTGGCGCACACTCACTCTCATTTAATTCCTGCATCTCGCCCTCTTTTAAAACAAGACTTAATAATCTGCTTGAGAGAGAGGGCGCGGGCGGGGGGGGGGACAGCGCGGGGAGGATCCTGAAGCGGACCCCTCGCGGAGCTTACAGCCCCACGTGGGGATCGATCCAGGACCCGAGGTCATGACCCCAGCTGGAATCAGGGGTCGCAGGCTCCCCCGCGGAGCCACCCGGGCGCCGCCCGCACCTGGCCCGGTAAGACCCTTTGGGCCTGGGCTTCCTCGGGCAGGTGGGGGCATCCTGAAGGTGCGCGTGTACCTGGGCCGCGGCGCCTGGCGTGTGTCCCCACAGGGTCCCCGCAGGACCTCGGGAGGCGGGCGGGCCGGACCAGCTTCCTGTCCGTCCGGGGAAGCCCGGGCCGTGGCGGCCGTGAGCTCACGTGGGCCTGAGGCGCGGAGCCCCGGGCTGGGCCTCTGTCCAGTTAGAGCCCTGCCGGCCCTGCTGCCCCCCGACCCCCAGCACCGCGGCCGCGGCCCTCACGCCCCGGAGGAGGCTGCGGCTGAGCCTCGGCTTCTGCCTCAGTGGGGAGCCGAAGGCCGGGGCGGCTCAGGGCAGAGCCGGGGAAGGCAGCGGCCGAGTCCATGGCCCGGGTCCTCCCACCCAAGGGGAGTCCTCGCCTTAACCAGAGGTGGCCCCCCCCGAAAGGGTGGGGACGAGGTGCAGGCGGGGAACCGGCTGGGGCCGCGGAGGGCGGATGGGCGCCCGTCCGGGCCTGGTGCACGTCTCGAGCCGCAAGCGTCCCCACGCGAGCCCCACCCCACCCCACCGCCTGCAAGAAATGAGGTTCACAGTGGAATTGCCTCTGAGGAGGAAAGAGAAAGATCCCGGCCCGCGGGCACGCTGCTCCTCCTGGCTGCGCCCCAGGGGCCCGTGGGCCGCCCCCGCTGCTCCCCGCCCTTTGCGGTGGCGCCGCAGGTGCGTCGGGAGCCCCCAGGGCGCTGCGGCCTCTGAGCGGCGAGTGCCACGAGGTGCGGGGCACAGGGACCCGCCACTGTCCGCAGGAGAGGGCCGGCCACGCGGCGGCTCTGGGGCTCGGCACCCCGGGGTGCAGCCGGGCCCTTCACGCGGGCGGGAGCCGGTGGGGTGCACCTGCCTGCATGTCCCAGCCTCCTCCCTGCTGCTGCCTGTTGCCTCTTTGGCAGCTTCTGCTCCCGCGTCCTGCGAGAGGCCCGGCCTGGGTCCTGGTCCACACCCGTCTTGCCCTTTCCCGTGTTCCCGTCGCACTTGGTGGAGTCCACATGGCCTGTGTGACCCAAACCCGCGTCGGACACTTGGGGTCACCCGAGGTGCCTGCAGCCTGGAGGCAGGGGTCACGACCCAGGTTTGCCTCCCGCTGTGATGGGACCTTGGTCCACGTGCACCTGCTCCCCGGGCCTCAGTATGTCACCTGCAAACTGGGAGACGTGGGCTATCGCCCCATCCGTGACACCGCGCGTCACAGGGCCATGAAGCTACTGAGGCAACTGGCGAGGCCAGAAGGGCCCGGGGCCATCCGCAGGCATCACGCTTCCAGGGACACCGGTACACGGGGCGCACGGCTGTCGCCAACGAGGGAGACTGGACGGGGCCCAGAGGAACACGGGCGGCGTCCTTCCACGGAGGCAGGCCTGCTTCGAGGGGCGGCGGGCGGCAGCCGACGGAAACACGGAGGGAAACACACGTGGGCGCCGTACAAACTGGACACGGAGCGAGAGTCAGGGGCGCCCTGGGCGGAGGAGGTCAGGCCCGCGGCCCAGCGTAAGTCACGGCATCACGTGCCAGCTGCGGGCTTCTGCAGGGCCGTCCGAGGCCAGAGAGTGGGAGAAGCCGTCCTCTCCCCAGGCTCGCCGGGACACAGACCTGAACGCCTTTCCCAGACACCCGCTGTTCCTTATTTCGCTGTCCCATCCTTGGGCAGGTTGGGGTGGGCTGTGGCGGGTCGTGGCAGGCTGTGACAGGTGGTGGCAGGTGGTGGTGGGAGGTGGCAGGCCGTGGAGGACCGGAACCAGGCCGCTAACCAGGTCGCAGTGACCCTTTAACCTCTGGGCCTTGCGTTAGCGCCGAGCCCACGGCTGGAGCACTTGTGGGACAGACACTAGGCCGATGCGGTCAGAGGACAAGGACCCCCTAAGAAGCACCTGGCCTGGGTGCTGTTCACAGGCTGGGCGCCGGGTTACCTCGGCCGGTCCCTGGCCACCCTGCACCCCATTTCCCAGGCTCTCCTGCACCCACAGACTTCAGAACGACCACGTACGCAGAGCATTGACTTCTCATCCGCGACTTTCCTTTGGTCAAAGCCCCCAAGTTCCCTTCGGGGTCAGGAGGCAGAGAAGCTTCTGGTCTTCCCAGTCTGTGGCTCTGTGCAGGTGGAGACCACCTGTGTGTGAGCCTCACCCTGGGCCAGGAAGCTGGGGCAGGAGGTCTGCAGCTGCCGGTGCCCCAGAGGCCCCCGCAGGCAGCACCCAGGCCCCCCGAAGCCCATCGGCGTCCATGATTCTCCCATCGGAGGCCCCTGGCGTAAGGAGCAAGCGGCAGCCTGTGCCCTGCATGACCCCGGAGCCCCCAGAGCCCGCAGGGTGGGGGCGGCAGGAGGGGGCGGGTGCCAGGCTCCCCCCTTAGAGCACGGGTTCTGGTTTCACGTTCACAAGGATGAAGACTTAAAGCCACTGGATTACGGCATCGAAAGGTCTCTCACGTCTCAGCCCGGAGATTCGTACGATGAACACGTATTGATTTTGTTAAAGAGGAAGAAACACGACAGAGTGGAAACGGTCCCGGAGCGCTGGAGCGGGCAGGGACCCCGGGAGGTGGCGGCGGCCTCCCTGGGCAGGTGCTGATGCCTCCCGCTGGGCTCCCGGGCCCGAGACGCCCGCCGGCAGCCTGGGCCTCGCACGGGCTCTGACCTGGCGCAGGCCCGAGGGCTCCGCGGGCTCAGCCTTCCTCCCGGGGGGCAGGGGACGGGCTGCTGAGATGCGGGTCCCTCTGCTCTCTGACGGGAAGGGACAGGAAGGCGCCAGGACTTGTGGCCTCCGGCTTCCACCTGGCCATCCACGGCGGTCACCTGGCTGGCGCGGGTCCCGGGGTGGCCCTGCAGCGCCCACCTGGCTCGTCACTTGGCGGCAGGAGCGCCAACTGGGCCGCGGGCATCGGGCTCCGACGCTGGGCCGTGGTCTCGGGTGGGAGTGCGCGTGGGCTGCAGGCAGCAGGGGCTTCCCGCGGGTGACGGCGGCCGGAGGGGAGACCCCGGCAGAGACTCCCCGGCGGGTGCAGGGTCGTCCGCGGACCACCGCGGCCTCTCACCGCCTCGGCCCACGCACGTTTGTTCTTTTTTTTAATTGGAAGATTGACGTGCACATTGCGTTTTAAAAATTGTACCAAGTGAAGACTTTCTCATTAACCCCGTCACCTCCCGCCGCCACCATTCCATTTGCGTGGAGACACGTCCGGGGAGGACGGATCCCGGACAAGGGCTCCCTCTACGAACGGAAGGCGTCGGTCCTCCAAGAGTCTCACTGCGATTTCCTTGCTTGTCTCACTTGGTCACCGGCTGGCGGGAGCGGCCCGGCCCGGGTTGGCACGTGGGAGCTTCACGGGCCGCGGGTCCAGGGCCACACGCCCCGTCTGGACTCAGGGATCCGGAGCGTGCTCCCCCCGGGGGCTCACACCGCACGGCGGCTCTTGTTCCTACAAGCACAGCCCGGCCGAGGCTGTGGGGGGACCGCGGCCTCCCCGTGGGGGGGCGGGCGGGGGCAGGATGGCCCACCAGGTCCCCAGGTGGCACCCGTCACCCACCCACCTGTGCCGGGGCGGCGCAAGCAGCCGAGCCCAACACGGAAACGACCGGCTCGGCACTGAGGACCAGAAGTCTGAACTGCATAAGGTCTTCATGTCACCAAATGCCACTCTTTTGAGTCGTTAAAACCAGTTAGAATATAAAAGCCATTAATTCTTCACCCGGCCCGCAGGCTGGGTGCACCGTGTCCTCCCCGTGGGTCACCTTGCCGCCTAGGGACCCGCCCCGCCCCACCCTAGACTAGAGGCGGGAGCCTGTGGGGGCTTCGGGGTGCTCACCTCCGCACGCCCAGCGCCCTGCCCAGCGCCCTTCCCGGCCACGTACCTTCTCCTGCGACAGCGGGCTGCCCGGGCTTCCAGACTGCGGGTCGTCCCCCTGGCACTTTGGGCAGATCCGGTCCTCGCCGCTCCTGGGGACACGGGAACACACGCCGCCACGTTCACGGGCTGCCAGCGGGCCGCAGGCTCACCGCCCCGTGCCGGCTCCCCGGGGCCTGGCCGGCAGCCGCCTGACCTGGGGCGGCGGGGTGTCATCCCCGACTCACCCCCCCGCCCCCGCAAGGCTGTCGGGTTCAGACACCAGAGCGCGCTTGATCACAGGCGCAGCCCGACGCCCACCGGGCCGAGGACGTCCTACCCCGCTGACCCGCTTTCTGAAAACCCGAAGAACTCTGGATTCCCAAATACATGTGACCCAGGGCCTCGGGTAAGGGACTGTGGACACGTGGCCACGTGTGCCCTCTCGGCCACTCTGCTTGGCCTAGGGTCTCGCATCTCCAGCGACTACAGGTGACCACAGGCCATTAGAGCAAGAAGGAGCCTCCGAGAGCAAGTGACCCAAGGCTCTTCACCAGGAGCGCGGGTCAGACTCTGAGCGGGTGACGCCGGGACCCACATGCTGTCAGAACGCTCCCGAGTGATGCCGACCCACGGGATGGCCACCTGTCGGTGGGAGCACCTGTCAGGGGAGCACTCGCCACAGGGAGCACCCATCAGAGGGAGCATCCGTCAGAGGGAGCCCCTGTTACAGGGAGCACCCATCACAGGGAGCCACCCATCAGAGGGAGCCCTTATCAAAGGGAGCATTTATCAGAGGGAGCACCCATCGGCAGAAGCACCCGTTTGCAGGAGCACCAGTCAGTGGGAGCACCCATCAGAGGGAGGCACATGTCAGAGGGAGCACCCGTCACAGGGAGCTCCCACAAGAGGGAGCATCCGTCACAGGGAGCATCTGTCACAGCGAGCACCCATCAGAGGGAGCACCTGTCGGTGGGAACCACTGGTCAGGCCCATCTTAGATGGGAAGAAAGAAGGCCCCGGGGATGTTGGGTGGGCCCGGTGCAGACAGAGTCAGGAGCCGAGCTCTTCGGGCCTTAGGCCTGGATCCCCGACACCCCAGTCGGCGCCTGTCCCTGCCTGCCCCATTTTGGAGGAATGGGGGGAGGCCAAGAGAGCCACCACTAGAGCCTGTGGTGAACCCCGAGCGACATACAGTCGGCCTTTGCTCCCGGCCTCCCCACCTGGCTTTCCCACAGCCACATCCTCCCCCCTCTGCACAGCCTCCCCCATCACAGCACTCGACCTTCTGGAGTCTTCCTGATTCCGTTTTCCCACCGTCTTACTCCGTAAAGCCCCCAAATGAAGCTCACGGTGGGGGCACGGGGCTTTAGCAGCACAGGTGGCAGGAACGTGACCCGGGCAGGCTGACCCAGCCTCTCCCCAGGCCGCGTCGTCCATCTAGGGCCACGGCAGTACAGGGCCACCCCTCCAGGCTCCTCCGAAGATCAAGGGGACAGTGCTTAGCACACAGTAGGTGCCTGATAGTTGCTCCAGACTGATGCTCGTATTACCGTCACCTCCCTGAGTCATATGTCGCAAACACACGCACACACGTGCTTTTACATGTTCCATACGACACGCGCGGCGCACACTGCATCTTGGACGGACGTAGGGTGTATGTTCCGTATAAACAGGTGTTTGCGCACAGACGCACGCAACCTGACACGGTGTCGAGCAGTGGAGGGGTGTGGACCCCTGTCGGCGCGGGCGGCTGGAGCCCCCTGGGGGGAGTCGCGGCAAACAGCACCGGGGCGGCGCGTGGAAGGAGCCGCGCGCTGACCAGGGGGCCGCACCCGTTAGAGGAACTTGCCCGCAGCTGCCGTCGGGGGCACGAGGGCGGCGGACGCCGAGGCCCGAAGACGCCGGGCGCTGTGCCCCGGGCCACAGGTCAGTAGACGGCCCCACGGGCGCAGAGGCCCTCGGCGCCCGGCCCCCGCTGCTGGGGCCCAACACCCTCCACGGCTGCCGTGCCCGCCGTCCTGTAGGGCCACGGCCGCAGGCGCCGACAGGTGAGGCCACCTGCCCCCGGCGCCCTCGGGGGCCCTGCCCTGGCCCCGGCCCCCCTTGCTCCCCGGCCCCTCACCTCACGTTCTCGGGGAGACAGGCGGCACAGTGGAGGGCCCTGGGCTCTGCTGGCTCCTGGCAGGCGACGGGGGGGCACCCAAAGGGAAACTCGTTCTCGTCGGGCGCCGGGCGGGGGCTGCTGGCCGAGCCGGAGGCCATCCTGGGGCCGCGGGGACGGCAGCCCGGGCAGCGTGGGCCGAGCCGCGAGGCGCCTGTGTGCCGCGGGGTCTGGCGCCCGGTCCTCTTGCCGCCCGTGGCTCCACGTCACGGCTGAGTCACCGCGGGGACGAGGCAGGAATTACCCGCTGCGGTGCAAGAAATCCCCTGGGTGGTGGCAGGCGCTTCGGGAGGTCCGTCGTGCTTTCAAGTGAGGGAGAAGGAAAACAAGAGTAGAGAAAAAGAACTGAGCCTCGGATTTTCAGGAACTGCAATCCGAGTTCCCGGCCCGGCACCTTGGCTGCCGGGCCCCCCTCCTCCCTGGGGACACAGCTGCGACCGGTCTGAGCCCGGGACCCCAGGAGAACTGTGGGGGAGCTCCCCGCGCGGAAATCCCCAGGGCTCGCAGGCAGGGCCCAGAGCGCATCTCAGGTAAAAGCCGCTTGGCCCACGGCTCCCCGCCCCACGGCTCCCAGCCGCGCCTGCTCTAAGAAAACCCCGACAGCCCTCCCCGGCCCTCCCAGTGACGACACCGGCCTCCCCTCCTCTGGGAGCAGGACGTGCCCAGCGCCCTCCCCACTTCCCCTCAGGAAGTCACAGGGGGCCGCATACTTGGGGCACGTCCCTGCACGTCCGGCTCCAAGAACAAAGCTCTAGGTAAACAGGAGCCAGGAGGACGCAGGCCACAGGGATGGTGGCCGGCGGGTCCCCCGCGCCTGGGCGACGTCCTTCTGCTCCTCTGGGCAGCCTGGCGGGGGCTGAGGGCAGGGCAGGGGCGCGGGGCCCAGAGTGACGGGCCCAGAGGCCGGGCCGGGTGGCCTGAGCCGCAGGTGTGAGGAAGCCGGGCTGGTTCTCGGGGCGCACGGTGGAGGCCAAGGCCACCGTGGGCTTGCGGAGCCTCCCTGCCAGCACCCTGCGGGCAGGAGATCCCCCTGCGCCTCCCGATCCCCCCGGATTCCACAAACGTCCCCGTGGTTTCGAGGCCTGGCCTTTGAGGCCGGACCCACCCACGCAGGTCCCCATCCTCCGCTTACCGGCTGGGGGTCCTGGGCCTGCTCTAACTCCTCTGGACCTCGTCCTTGCACCTGCAAAGTGGGGCAGGATAGGAATGTGTCACTTGGTCTGACAGTCGTGGGGACCCAGGGAATGCAGGTGGCCTGCCATGGGGGGCATTGCCCTGGGGTGCTGGGAGGCCGAGGCGTTGCATGCCAGGGTTTGCGGCCACGCTCCTCAGGACCAGGATGGGAGGTCTCCATGGCCATCGTCCCTACCTGCCTCACGGGGTCGGGGCAGCTCAGCCGTCCTCTGACCCTAGAAGAATTCGACTGTCCCCCTTTCCCGGTGCGGCAAAGAGGACACGGCGCCTCCCCCTGCAGCTGCGCATCGGGGCACCACCTTGGCGGGCCACCCGCAGCAAACGACCTTGGGGCCTCCTGGAGGGAGCTCCCAGAGGGGCACCCCCTCAGCCCCAGCCCCAAGCTGTGCGTCCCTGCACCCCCACCAGTTCCCTCTCCCTCCATCTGGCACAGGTGCGCACCCATCTCTCTGTCTGAGCCCTGGGGCCCTTGCTTCCTGGGCCCTGGCCCCCCTGGGCCCGGCGTCCCCCTACCAGGTCCTCCCTGTCGGCATGGAGAGACGCCCAGCTGTCCCAATAATGAGAGTGAGAAATGGCAGGTGGCATTCCAGCACCGGGTCATGTACTCTTAACCCCTCCCCTAGTCTTCGTGTGACCCCCATGAGGCAGGGAGTGTCACCATCACCCCCACTTTACAGATCAGGGGCTGAGGCACACCGGTTAAGGGACTGGCCCAAGGTCTCGCAGGCAGCACGGGGCTCCTGCCCAGGGCCTGGGCTCCCACCACATTCTGTGTTAAAACGCCCTGGGCCCTCACCCCAAAGTCCTCTCTGGCATCTACACTGTCTCCACGCTTTAAGGGGACTTGTAGAAAGGGCTGTCTACACAGAGAGCTCCTCACTTGAACCTCTGGAACCATCTCCTCAGGGACCTCAGTGTTGGCATCACCAGTGCCCGGGCCCCCCACGCCAGCACCTGACACCATTCTGGCCTCACCTTCAAACTCCCTGCCCTCCTTGGCTTCTGCAGCCCTGCATGTGCCCCCCGCCCCCACCTCTGGCTCCTCTTCCTCCCGACCCCTTTCTCTTCTTCTCTGAGCCTCCCCCGGTCCTGCCACTGCGCAGATCCCCAAGGTTGGAGTGTCCCGTGAGGACCCCACTGGTCCCATCCATCCATGTGACCTTTGCAGTGCACCTGGGGGGAGTCTTGGTGGTCTGCCCATGGAATGGGGTTGGGTGCCCAGCTTGGTGACCCTATGCATCCCGGCGTGAGCACCGCCTGTCCTGCCCGCCCCCGCTTGATGGCCTATCTGGGCACCCAAGCCCCGTCCCTGCAGTGCATCCCCCCACCCCTGGCGCCACGGCAGCAGGGGCAGTAGGGGCAGCAGGTGCAGCAGGTGAGGCAGATGCAGCAGGGGCGGCAGGGGCCACAGGGGCAGCAGGTGAGGCAGGTGTGGCAGGGGTAGTAGGGGCAGCAGGTGCAGGAGAGGCAAAAGGGCCGCAGGAGCAGCAGGTGCAGGAGGGGCAGTAGGTGCAGCAGGTGCAGCAGCAGGGCAGGTGCAGGAGGGGAGCCAGGTGCAGCAGGGGCGGCAGGTGCAGGAGGGGCAAAAGGGCTGGCAGAGGCAGCAGTGGCAGCAGATGCAGCAGGTGCAGCGGGGGGGCAGGTGTAGGAGGAGCAGCAGGGGCAGCAGGTGCAGGAGGGGCAGAGGGGTGGCAGGGGCAGCAGGTGTGGCAAGTGCAGCGGGGGCAGCAGGGGCAGCAGGTGTGGCAGGGGCAGCAGGTGCAGGAGGGGCAGCAGGTGCGGCGGGTGCAGGAGGGGCAGCAGGTGCAGCGGGGGCAGCAGGTGCAGGAGGGGCAACAGGTGCAGCGGGGGCAGCAGGGGCAGCAGGTGCAGCAGGGGCGGCAGGTGCAGCAGGTGCAGGAGGGGCAGCAGGTGCAGGGGGGCAGCAGGTGCAGGAGGGGCAGCAGGTGCGGCAGGTGCAGGAGGGGCAGCAGGTGCAGCGGGGGCAGCAGGTGCAGGAGGGGCAGCAAGTGCAGGAGGGGCAGCAGGTGCGGCAGGTCAGGAGGGGCAGCAGGGGCGGCAGGTGCAGCGGGGGCAGCAGGTGCAGGAGGGGCAACAGGTGCAGCGGGGGCAGCAGGGGCAGCAGGTGCAGCAGGGGCGGCAGGTGCAGCAGGTGCAGGAGGGGCAGCAGGTGCAGCGGGGGCAGCAGGTGCAGGAGGGGCAACAGGTGCAGTGGGGGCAGCAGGGGCAGCAGGTGCAGCAGGGGCGGCAGGTGCAGCAGGTGCAGGAGGGGCAGCAGGTGCAGCGGGGGCAGCAGGTGCAGGAGGGGCAAAAGGGCTGGCAGAGGCAGCAGTGGCAGCAGATGCAGCAGGTGCAGCGGGGGGGCAGGTGTAGGAGGAGCAGCAGGGGCAGCAGGTGCAGGAGGGGCAGAGGGGTGGCAGGGGCAGCAGGTGTGGCAAGTGCAGCAGGGGCAGCAGGGGCAGCAGGTGTGGCAGGGGCAGCAGGTGCAGGAGGGGCAGCAGGTGCGGCGGGTGCAGGAGGGGCAGCAGGTGCAGCGGGGGCAGCAGGTGCAGGAGGGGCAACAGGTGCAGCGGGGGCAGCAGGGGCAGCAGGTGCAGCAGGGGCGGCAGGTGCAGCAGGTGCAGGAGGGGCAGCAGGTGCAGGGGGGCAGCAGGTGCAGGAGGGGCAGCAGGTGCGGCAGGTGCAGGAGGGGCAGCAGGTGCAGCGGGGGCAGCAGGTGCAGGAGGGGCAGCAAGTGCAGGAGGGGCAGCAGGTGCGGCAGGTCAGGAGGGGCAGCAGGGGCGGCAGGTGCAGCGGGGGCAGCAGGTGCAGGAGGGGCAACAGGTGCAGCGGGGGCAGCAGGGGCAGCAGGTGCAGCAGGGGCGGCAGGTGCAGCAGGTGCAGGAGGGGCAGCAGGTGCAGCGGGGGCAGCAGGTGCAGGAGGGGCAACAGGTGCAGTGGGGGCAGCAGGGGCAGCAGGTGCAGCAGGGGCGGCAGGTGCAGCAGGTGCAGGAGGGGCAGCAGGTGCAGCGGGGGCAGCAGGTGCAGGAGGGGCAGCAGGTGCAGCAGGGGCGGCAGGGGCAGCAGGTGAAGCAGGGGGCAGGTGCGTCCCTCTCCGTGGCGGGTGGAGGGTGGGGGACGGGCCCGGGCTGCCGCCTCCCGCGGCAAGGGCTGGGGCGGGGCGGGCTGCGCACCTGGCACCTGGCGAGGCCGGCGAGCGGGGGCTGGGCGTCCGGCGGGGCGGGGGCGGGTGCAGGCGCGGGTGCAGGCGCGGGTGCAGGGGCGGGTGCAGGGGGCGGGTGCAGGGGCGGGTGCAGGGGCGGGTGCAGGGCCTCCAGCCTCGTCTCCCCGCGGCCCGCGGAGCTTCCGGTGGGGCGTGGGGCGGGGACGCGGCCCGGGAGGCGGAAGCGGGAGGCGGGGGCGGGGCGAGCGCTTCCCGCCGGGGAAACTGAGGCCGCGGGCGGTGCCTCGCGTGGCGCCAGGCGGGGCTCGCCGACCCCGACCCCGACCCCGACCCCGACCCGACCCCGACCCCGCAGCCCGCGTGGGATGGGCGCGCGGCTCCCGAGGGCTTCCTGGTGGGGGCGGCCCTGTCCTCCTCCCCGGCGCGGGGCGGGCTCGGAGCTCCTCGGGAGGCCACAGGCCGGATTCCCCGGACCCTGTCTACACCCGCCAAAGCGGCTGTGGAGCTTAGCCTTGCCTGAGAATTTTTGTTTGAAACCTGCCAACGGCCTTTATCTCTGCGGATCTGCGGGGGGCGGGGCTGGGGCAGGGGTGGGGGGGGGCTGGGGCAGGGGTGGGGCGCGGTGAGGCTCCTGCGGGTTCCTTGTTCTGCTTCCCAGGGGCCATCCCTTGCATCCCCTGCCTCCTCCCCCTCCTCCCCCTCCCTCCCCCTCCCCCTCCCTCTCCCCCTCCCTCTCCCCTCCTTCCCCCTCCCTCCCCCCTCCCTCCCCCTCCCTCTCCTCTGTCTCTCTCTGTCTCTGTCTCTCTCTCTCTCTCTGCTGGACTTGGGGCCTGGGCTCTTTCTCTTCAGCTTTGGCTTCTTAACCTGAGAGGTGGGCAGCCTCCTGCCCCAGGCGGAGCCGGGCCTACCTGGGGGCCACCCCTGCCTACGGGCAAGAGGGGCTCCCGGGCTCCCACGCTGGCACCAGGTGGGAAGGGGACCCCCATGGGCTCTGCTGGGTCTTTCAATCTAAGAGAAAAGCATCGGATTTGGAGTCTCTGGTTTAAAAATTCACAGATTCTTGGCGGTACCCACGGAGGATTTGGGGCCTGTGGAGCCATCTCTGGTCCCAAGCACCCTGCCCTCCCGCCCGGAGACGGAGCAGTGCAAGTGAGCGGCCACCCCACCTCACTCTCTTCATGTGTCACTTCCTGTTTTCAAATTCGTGAGCTCATTTGGTGGAAATTTACCAAGGGAAATAGTTTAATTTTGGAAAGTACCAAAAACTTATCTGTGGTCATTTGGCTTGTTTTGGGGGGCTCTTGAAATCGAGGGGGCATCACCAGAGGACCTTTGAGGGCTCAGGGACCAGCGAGGCTGAAGAAATGGAAAGCCCAGCCCGTGAGGCTGAACCTGACTCAGAACAGAATCGAGACCTTTTGGAGGGAGACTCATCTCTACCCAGCAGAGAAATTTTTTTTTTTTCTAAAAATAAGTTTAAAAAGAAATGTAGTTCATCCTGCTCAGCCCTCCGATCCGGTGGTCTGAGCGGGAGGCTGTGACTCAGGAACAGGGAAGTAGGGGGGGTCCCAGCAGCGCCTCACACATCCCGTCTGCTGGGCCCGCAGAGGACCGAGGCTCCGTCCTCCACCCTCCAGCCGCCAGGCTCTTGGCATTGAGGTGCCTGCCTCGTCTCGCGGCCTTTGAGCTTGTGGCTCCTGAAAGGTGCTGGGTACTGAGTGACCGGAGGGACTCTGGGTGCTATGCAGGTAGAGCACAGGAGACAGGCCCCTAAGCTGACCCCTCCTGGCCTGGCCTGTTCCTAGAGCTGAGATCTTTTTTTTTTTTTTTTAAAGATTCTATTCATTTGAGAGAGAGAGAGAGAGTGAGCACAAGCAGGGGGAGCGCAGAGGGAGAGGGAGAAGCAGGCTCCCCACTGAGCAGGAAGCCGGACACGATGTGGGGCTGGACCCCAGGACCCTCAGATCATGACCTGAGCCCCCAGGGGCCCGTAGAGCAGAGAGTATTCATCCCTTCTAAGAAGGAGAACAGAAAATTGGTGAAAACTGACAAAGCCCCGACAACGTGGTGCCAGGAGGAAGGGAGGTGTCTTCCTTCTCACCGCCCCCATCTGAAAACCTGCAGTGAAATGCCGGAGGATGTCCTTACATATTGGAGTGAGCACTGGACTAGGAGTCCGACTGCTGTTTGTTTTTCCTCAGCTCTAAGCCAGTTGTTTGGGGGAAGGAGGAGTTGGAAGATGAATGAATGAGTGCTCAAGTAATAGTCCATGAAACCACACTTGATTGATTTTTGGGGCAGAGGAGAATGACCGTACAGATCATAGGGCGCGCGCGTGAGGGTTTTCAGACTTTGTGTTCGCTGTAGGGCTGCGCCTTCGTGGGTGCTGCGGCTCAGGCTGCGGTGGGCCGGGTGGAGGGGTCACTGCGGGCTGGGTCACTAGGGCTCGGGGCGGAGGCGGGATCCCACTGCAGCCTGCGGAAGCGTCCAGGTGGCCCCCGTGGAAATGGGAATGGAGCGGAGTGGCCGCCTGCGTCCTCTGCGCAGCATCACTTCCAGTTTCCAGATGTGGCCGGGGTACAGGTGGCTGAGGGGGGCCACCTGGCGGCGGAGCCCGCTCCCCTGCCCCTCAGCGCTCCACGTTTCTTCCACAAGAGCCAGGTGGCTGTCGTCTTGAGCGGGCGGAGTTAGCCACTGGGTGCATGCGGGGAAGGAGAGGTCTGTCCTGGGGCAGCGGGCGGACGGCCGGGGTGGCCACGCTGCCGGGACGTCTCCATGTGTTAGGCCGCAGGCCATGGCCGGGTCACCGCTGGGGCCTGAGGCCGACAGGCCCGGGCCCATCACGGCCTCCTGGAGCCCTGGGGCGCCCCCAAGCGCAGTCCCGCCCCGAAGTGTGGGGCCCAGACATGGCCCTTATACATACCGCGTGCTCCCAGCTTGGCCCCCGCCTTCCTTCTTTTCATTGCCGGCAGCTTTGTGTGTCGCAGCTTGTGTTGGTGGAAACAGCTGGGGGGCCCTGGGGGCTCCGCGTTGGGCTCTGGCTCTTGATGCCTGCTCGGGCCTTGATCTCGGGTGTGAGGAGGGAGCCCCGGGTCGGCTCTGCGCTCGGTGGGAAGTCGCCTGGAGGATTCTCTCTCCCGCCCTCTTCTCCTCCCGTTCATATTCTCTCTCTCTCTCAAATAAATAAATAAATAAATAAATAAATAAATCCATCTTCAAAACGGAACAGAGCAAGCCAGTTAGCGAGCAGCTTCCCTGGGAGCTTCACCTCGGTCTCTGATGGCTGCCGGTCCCGGGCCAGGAGGTCCGGTGAGACGGGGGCCGCCGGCGGTCATCCAGGAGAGTCCGTCACACTGGCCTCTTCCGTCCGCATTCGGGGCGTCTCCGGGTACCTGCGCACAGGTGACCGCGGCCACAAGGTGAGCCTTGGCGCCAAATAGTCTCGTAAGAACGGCAGCCTGCGCCGCACGCCCTCTTTGCCCTACTTGGCGGTCATGATTTAAAATGTCCCATGTTTCCTTCTGTTAACCTCTATTTTAAAAAAAATCATTTTAAAAGATTGCATTTATTGATTAGAGAGAGAGAGAGAGCGAGCGCACAGGCAGGGGGAGCAGCGGAGGGAGAGGGAGAAGCAGGTCCCGCTGGGCAGGGAGGGCGCAGACTCCACCCTGGGACCCCGGGGTCACGCCCTGAGCCCCCCCCCCCCGGGCGCCCCCACCTCGGGTCCTAATGCACCTGTAATGACTGGCCTGTTTACAAGGTTTTTTCTTTCTGCCCCACTTGCCTTCTAGGGAATATAGGAAATTAGGTGACTTAAAGCCAGTGGAGCAGAGTTGGCGGCGCCCGCTCGTTGTTTCCCTGGCTTGGCACAGGCGCGGGCGTCGGCCCCGTTCAGGCGACCAGCCCGCAGGACACGATCCGTGAACACCTGCACCTAAGGGAAGCGTCCCTGCCGTCGCCTGTGCGTCGCCTTTCTTAGGGCTGAAGAGCCAGATGCGTCCTATCAAAACTAGGGAAGAAGTCGGGTTGCTCGTGGAAGGGCGTTTCTACGTCTGCTAATCTTCCGTCTCCACAATTTCTCAGATTTTAAGGTAAGGAACCGAGTGGCTCTAGAATCGTCGGCCTCAGAGATGTCCCTGGGCTTTCCCCATCAGCTTGGGACTGGCCGCTTTGCAACCACAACGGGGATTCCAGTTAATGGTAAAGGCGCCGATGACACTTGGGAATGGTGACGCGGTTGGGGCCCAGGAGCGCGAGCTCGTCGCCCTACCCTTCTCTTCGCCCTTTCTGTCACCTCTGTCCCCCGCCCGGAAGGACCGCTGTTACCCCGAGAAGTCCCTTCCTCCGTGCTCTCCCCGCCAGGTGGACCCCCGGGTCTCGAGGCCTTGCTCCGCTGCAGAACCGTTGCTCTCCGCGCACGCACGACGGGAGACGGGCGCCCCGGGGCGACTGCGAACAGCTGGTGTCCGCGCAGCAGGCGGGGGCGCTGCCTGTGGCCTTCATCTTGCTGCGTCCCCAGGACTCAGCCTGAGAGAAAAACCCTGGGAGTGGGGAGCGCTTTGCTTCGGGATCGGAGCGGCGGGGGGTGGGGGGTTCCCTCTGTGATGGGGGTGCAGTCGGGGCAGGCCCCTGAGCCCTGGAGCCCTGGGCTGGAGGCAGGTGACCTCTCCCGCCCATCTAGGGGCTGCGTCCCCCGGACCAGGACCCCCGTCACGGACGCTGGAAACTTCCACCTGATGCCTCCTCTTTTTGGACTCCAGACTTTTTTTTTTAAGAGCGAACAATGTGGAAGCCTCCTCTGAGGACTTGCTTTCGGAGCTCCAGCCAGTTGAGTGTCCAGCACAAGCCAAGACCTGAAGCGAGACGGTGGGGAAGGAGCGAGAGCGGGGCCAGGGCTGCAGCTCGCTGGCGTGGGGGGATGCCCTGTGGGGGGATGCCCTGTGGGGGGATGCCCTGCGGGGGTGGGGGCTGCGGCCCTGGGCTCCGTAAGGCTTCTCGCTTCTGACCTCACTTTATGAAAGGGAGGATGCGGGCCCGGGGGGCGGGGAACGAGCTGACCTCGTAAGTCGCAGGTCCGGAGGGGCTTCCTCTCCGCCCCGGGCCCACGATGTCTCTATGACACCCCGTCCCTTCTTGTCCCTGCGCCCACTTCTCCTGGGCTGCGTCTCCAGGCCCGGGAACCAGGCGTGCTCCTCTGTGTGGCCCCTTGTGCCCACCGGCCTGTGGTACAGAAAGGGGGCCCAGCAGATTCCTGCGACGCGGGACCGACGTGCGCTCTGGAGGGCTCGGGGGTAGTGGGAAGACAGGCCTACCTGCCACTCCTGCGGGCTCCCCACCGGCGTTTCACCAAATACATATTTAGCTTATACCGTGAGCCTCTTTGCCTCTTATTTTATCAGTGATTTCTTTCTAAAAGTTGGTTCTGCACACAAGCCGCGATCCCTACCCCAAGGGCTGTGGACTCTACCGACTGAGCCAGCCACGCGCCCCCCTGGCTCCTTTTGAAAAGAACCACAGTCTACACGTTCAGTGACACTTTTTTAAAAAAGATTTTACTTATTCGCCAGAGAGAGAGTGAGCGAGCGCACAAACAGCGGGGAGAGGGAGAGGCAGGGACCCCGCTGAGCAGGAGCCCACGTGGGACTCGATCCCGGACCCCGGGACCATGACCTGAGCTGAAGGCGGGCCCCTAGGTAACACCTCCTGAGAGGAGCAGCCTGAGTCCCTCGGGGGCTGTGATGGAGGCACGTCTGAAATGCAAAATCAAACAGACAAGGAAAGCCGCCCGGCCCCGTCCTCGGTGCGTGTCTAGTGACCAGCGACCAGCTGTGCAGCCGGAGCCTGGGGCAGGGCCCGTGTCCCCGCTGCCCCTCCAGTGACGGGACCGGGGCTGCGGACGGCGGGCCTGGCACCGGCCTGTCCCCATCCCGCTTCTCCTTCCATGGAGACCGTGTGTGCCCCCAGCCCCCCACTGCCGGGGCCCTCCGAGGACAGACCCACTGGGAAGGACACATCCTGGGAAGCAGGGACCCAGGAGGGCACACTCACGCACACGCGCGCCCACGGCCGCCTCGTCCAGGGGTCGGAGGGAAGCTGGCAATCTGGATTTGTAGGTGGAAGCTCTTGATTTTGAGAGCGCTCCGCGAGCCAGAAGGCAAAGCCGCTGAGTGGGTGTCTGTGGGCCGGGGCAGTGACATGGGGCGGCTGGGCTCACCCTGCGGGGCACCGGGTGCACAGCACAGCCGGGGACAGGGACAGCATGGCTGGGGACAGGGCCACCACGGCAGGGATGGCCACCACGGCAGGGACAAGGCCACCGCCCCTGCGCCCTCTGAGGACCTTCCCGCCGAGGCCCCAGCACGGTGCCCCCTAAGCCGGGCGCCCGTCCCAGCCCCTGTGCCTGCTCCCCTGCAGCCCTGCTTTGTCCGAGGGGCATTCCCCGCCCGGCCTCGCCCGAGCACTAGGTCCCGCAGGATGCGCCCCCCCCACACCCGGGCACCCCTGCACCCCGCCGGCCTCGACCGGAGCCTTCACACAGTTTCCTGGAACCGTCAGGGCGGCGGAGCTGTTTTCCTAACTCAGGAGACAACTCAGCAGTTTTGTTTTTCAGCGTCTGGGACTCATAAACCTGGAATCCTGTCTTCGTTTTTCCACTAGAATTTTCCTTGGCTGGGAGCCTGGCCCGGGCCCTCTGCCGGGCTCCGTCCTCCCCACCCAGGGCACGGCGGCTCTACAGACGGGGAGACTGAGTCAGGCGGTGGCAGCGGGGAGGCAGCCTCGGAGGAGCCCGAGGGAAGCCTTGCCCAGGAGCGGCGTCCAGGGCGGCCCGTGGCCTGCGCCCGCGCCCCTCGGCTCGTGGGCCTGGAGCAAGGGAGGCGGAGCGGAGCCTGGGCGGCCGGGCGGCCGGGCGGGTGGGCCGGGAGCTTCACTCCCTGGGCCGTGAGCCGTTAACTGGCCAGGAGGGAGAGCACGCAGGACCCCGGCCTTGCTTTCTCTTCCCGGAAAACCCTCGGCCTACCTGGCAGAGGCCCGCGCCTCCGGGAAGCCGTCCTGGCCTGATTCTCTTCCACGCTGATGTCGTCCCCGTCTGGCGGCCCGCGGGCCACTGTCCCCGCTGCGGTCAGAGCGGACGACCACCACTGCCTGCTGCCCCTGCGGGACCCGCAGCACTCCTCGCGTCTGCGTGGCCGGGCCCGGCGCCCCTGGGCTCTGCGCCCCACTTCCCGCACCCTCCTATGGGTGCCCCCCTGTGCCCCCCCCAGTCGCTCACACATCAGCATCACCGTGGGCTGCGCTCCCTCGAGTGTCTGCGTGGGCATCTCCGTCCCCTTACAAGGACACGGCCCCGTCGGAGTGAGGGCCGCCCCCGCTGCGGCCTTCCCTTGCCCTGACTGATTCCACCTGCGATCACCCTATTTCCCAAGCAGGTCACATTCTGCGGGGCTGGGGGGAGGCTCCTGGGGGGGCACAGCTCAAGCCATCAGGCCCTCCCTTCCCACTTGGCACATCTGTATCTCCTCCCGCCTTCCCCGCGTGTCCTGGCACCTGTAGCCTAAGTCGGGGACTGAAGCATCCCTGATTTCCCCGCCCCCATTCCCTCCACACCCCTTGTCCTGCCTCCAAAATCTCTCCTGGGGCTGCCCGTGTCCCTGCTAGTTCAAGCCCCCATCACTTGGTGACCCCAGCTGCAAGAGCTCAGTGGCCCCCGGCCTCCCTCACCTGCCTGGTCTCACACCCTCGCCTACGGAAGCACAGTGTTCTAGGGATCCGCCCCCCGCACCCCTGCCCCTGCCCCCCACCTCCCTGCCCCCGCCCCCGAGTTAACTTCCGATCCCTCGATCCCTCGGGTTCTTTGATGGGCCCCCTGTGTCCCGGACCACGGCCTTTCTCTGGAATGCCCTCTCCGACCCTCCTACAGCTGCTCCTTGTCAGGAGGCGAAGGTCAGCTTAAGATCATCTTATTGACCGACACTCGGAGACCCTCCGACCCCCTGGTCAGGAGCAGCCACCGGTTGTTCCCCACCACACACCCTGATTTTATTTCTCTGCAGAGAATTTTGTAAAGAGGTTATTTTTTCTCATTTCTGTAGGTATTTATTGCCTTTTGCCACAGTTACAATGTAGTTCCTCGGAGAGCAGGGGACCTTGTTTACCTTGGTCACACCATCTAGGACCGTGTCCAGCACACGGGAGGAATTCAATAAATATTTATTAAATGAATAATTAATCCTGCCCGGAAGATCTTTGTTTGTGAGCCCTACCCTGCTCCACCCCCCACCTCCACCCTTTTGAAAATTTATTCTATTCATTTTTTTTAAAATTTTTATTTATTTATGATAGTCACAGAGAGAGAGAGAGAGAGGCAGAGACACAGGCAGAGGGAGAAGCAGGCTCCATGCACCGGGAGCCCGACGTGGGATTCGATCCCGGGTCTCCAGGATCGCGCCCTGGGCCAAAGGCAGGCGCCAAACCGCAGCGCCACCCAGGGATCCCTATTCATTTTTTTAAATAAAGATTTTACTTATTTATTCATTAGAGACACAGAGAGAGGCAGAGACACAGGCAGAGGGAGAAGCAGGCTCCATGCAGGGAGCCCGATGTGGGACTCGAACCCGGGACCCGGGATCACAACCTGAGCCTCAACCGCTGAACCCCCAGGTGCCCCTGGAAATTTGTTCTAAATAACCAACAGGAGGAACAGGGGACACACACCCACTTTGGGTCTTGACGCCTGTTGTCCAAGTGGCTTGCGAGGCTGTGAGGTCAGGTTTCATTTCTTAGGCGACCTTTCAATCCCAGGGGCCCCCAGGGGCCAAGGGAGCCTCTGGCCTGGGGGAGGGGGCGTGGCGGTTAGAGACGCCGAGCGGCCGGGTAGAGCTGCTGCCACGGGGCTCAGGCGTCAGCGGCCTGGTCGGCCCGCCTGCTGCGCCAACGCGGTGTGGCCGCGGGAGCTGGGGCGACCGGGGAGCTCTTCCCGGGGTGAGGCCGAGTCCCGGAGGCCAGCTGGGAGGCAGGGAGGCTGTGCCAGCCGGGGACACAGAGGGGCTTGGGCCAGGATCGGCTCAGCACTGGAGCGCCTCCGCCTAGGTCATGGGGTCGGAGCTTCAGGTGCGTCTCTGCAGAAGCTCCGGAAACGCAGGCCTGTCCTCGTGGCTGTGCGCACAGCTGCTCGGCGACCCCGGGTGCCCCGTCCAGGTCGGCCACAGGCGCTGACGACTCGGGACGCGTGGGCACCGCTGCAGGTCGGAGCCTGCATTCCTTGGGGGGCCGCCGGCTTCCTGACGGCGGGAACCACCCCTGGGGCAGAACAGTCCAGAGTCCTGAATCCGGGCTCCACCACCTGCGGGCTCAGCGTTCCCCGGGGGGGGGGGGCTCAGCCTCTCTGTTCCCCGGTTTACTCCTCTGTACCGTGGCAGTAGCACCGCCTCACGGGGTTGCTAGTGCATTCAGAGTCACGGGTGGAAAAGACACGAGAGATGCCTAACACCTGGGCAGCGCTTGGCGGGCAAACGGGTCTCCCAGGTGCCGGGATGTGCCCTGGGCACGTCTGCCAGCGCCCTGCGAGGGTGGCCTGCGGTCCCTGCCGTGGCCTCGTGGGCCTCCGACCTCCCCACCGCATCCGGCTGCCCCCACCCCCCATCCTCTGAAGGGTGGCCTGCTAGGGCCCCGCCTGGCTCCAGGCCTTGTCCACTGAGGACCAGCTCCAAGGCCCCGGGGCGGGGGGCAGGGCCTGGGCGCGGGGCCCGCGGGGTCAGCCAGGCACCCCTAGCCTGCCGGGCTCTCCCCAGAGAGCGCTTTAAAGTGTGCGTTTCTAGGCTTGGCTCAGAGCCTGTGCTCAGCAGGGCCAGGGTGAGGCCTGAGAACCTGCCTTTCTGTCTGTCTGTCTGTCTGTCCTTTTTTTCCTTTAAGATGTTACGTGTTTGATACAGAGAGAGCGAGTACAAGCGGGACAGCGGCAGGCGGAGGGCGGGAGAAGCAGGCTCCGCGCTGAGCAGGGCCCGACGTGGGGGACAGCGGACACGGCTCCTACCCTGCAGCCCCCACCTGGCTGATGTCGCGGCTCCGTCTTCACAGGATCACAGCGAGGGGCTTGCTGACCTCAGGAGCATTGGGGAGGTCCCCGACCACGGCAGGTCCTACATCCTCACCGTCCCGGTGCCCCGTGGTAGCACGTCCACCGCGTCCCGTGTCTCACACACACACACACACACACACACACTGCGGCCACCCCAGGGGCCGTTTTCATTTGCACGCTAGCACATAAGGAAGGAGCGGCCTCCCGTCGGGCCCGGGCCCCGGGGAGTGGAGGGCACGCAGGGGAGGACACGCCAGATGCTGCTGCCAGGTGGTGGCCCTGGCTCCCCGGGGGCCCTCCTGGCCTGTGCCGTCGGCGGGGAGCTGGGCAGGGGGCTGATGACAGGACCCAGGGCGCCCCATCGGGACCTGAGCTGGAGTCAGGAGACGCCTAAGTGGCCGAGCCCTCGCCGCGCTCCCGGGCGCCTGAACCTCCCGAGCTGTGGGGCCCACGGGAGGATGCCTGGTGTCCATCGGCACGTTCGCGTCCTTTGAGGGGGTGGGGGGCCTGCAGCGAGACTTCCTCAAGTTGTGCTTAAACTGTGCCGCGTCCTAACATCGTGTGGAGGTCCTCGCTGCACCCCATGCCCACCCCGGTCAGGCCCTCACGGCCACTCCCTGCTGGCCGTGCCCTGTGAGCACAGCAAGGCCAGTGACTGCACTGGAGCCCAGGGTGCAGGGGGCCCGACGGTGCGGGCGAGGGAAGGCGTGGCCCCTAAGCTCGGGCCCCGCTGCCCGCCTCCCCACTGAGGGCGCACAGCGTGGCAGGGCCGCGGCCTGGGTGCAGGTGCTCCCCCGAAGGCTGCCTGCGTGGCCCTGCAGGTCACTCCCTACATGTGTCGAGGGGGTCCCGGCAGTGGGGCCACTAGCCTCCTGGCTTACAGGCGTGAGAGCGGAGGCTTCAGGAGGCAGAGCAGGTGCAGATGGCCGGGCGACCCCCCGGGCCCCCTGGAGCCACTGAGAGAGGATGTGGGTTTGTACAGGTGACGCCGAGGCAGGGGGAGGCGGGCAGTGTCCCCGCAGGGCCTGTGTGGGGTGCACACGGAGCCTGTGGTGGGGGCCTGTGGGGAGGCGGCCGTGTCGGGGGGTGAGGCCGTGTTGGGGTGCGGGCCTGGCAGCAGAGGGGACCCGCAGGGCTCTCATCTCTCACTTCTGTCGCCCGTCCCTCCTCCAGGCCAGGTGTGTGGGAGCAGAGACGCCCATGGGGCCGGTGCCGCGCTGTGCGTGGGGAGTGTCTGGCGGGGCTGCCCCGGGGCGGGTCCACGGGGACCTCTGCAGTACTGGCGGGGCGCATGGCTGTGCCCCATGTGGGCGACACGCTGGGCCCATGAGCCTGCTGGGTGGCCCGGAGGTGACCGGGCTGCCGTTGAGGCCGTGCCGTGGGGGGACACGGTGCCAGCGCCAGACAGATGGGTCAGGACGGGGAACACGACTCTTTCAGCATCAGGTTTGAGCAGAAAATAGGACAAGAACGTCGCCCGAACCACGAGATGACCAGCCACCCCCTTCCTGGCCGACGGCGTGAGGCTGCCGCTCCTCCACGCGGGACCTCAGAGGGTCAGTCCCCTCCCCTGCTGCCAGGCCGCATCCTGCCCGAGGCCACCAGGCCACCAGCGCCCCGGCCCGGCCTGCGGGGCCACGTCTTCCTCATGCAGCAGAGAGGCCTTGAGCGTTCAGCCCCTGGTTCCCAGGCTGCGGGGACACAGGGCCTGTCACGGTCCCTGCGGGGCAAGGTCAAGCCTTGGGCGTGGGCCTTCCGCTGCGCATTCCCGGGGATGTTCCCCGTCGGGCTGCGCCAGCCGTGGGGGACAGCATGGTGCAGCCTGGCCCCGGGGCCCCCAGGGGTGCCAGCACCCGGGCTGATGGGCCTGCGGGGAGGAGCGGGCGGTGGGGATGCTGCTGGATGGGCGGCGGCGCGGCCGTGGGGTCTGGCGGCTGTTTGGAAGCCCTGCCACGGGGGACCCACCGCGAAGGCTGCCCCAAGCTCGGACAGCGAGCGGCGTCCATGGGGACGTGGACCACCCCCCCCGGGGCAGAGTCCGGGCCGCGGGCTGCACCTGCCGAGGGAGCTTCCACGGGAACAGGAACAGATCCGCACTCCCGGGGGCCGGAGACCTCGGCGCTGCTGCCAGGGCCCCGCACGCCTCAGCCGCTCCCCTGGCCGTGCGCGGCCTTGTCCTCGGTCGGTCGCCCTGACGGCCGGGCTGCTCCGCGGGTCACCTGGGGAGGTCTCCACTGCGTAAACCCGGCGAGAGGCTCCAGCCTGCACCCGCCTGGGTCTGAAGCCACCGTCGAGCGACGGGTGCGAGGTAACCGTGTGCAAGACGGGCCAGTGTGCCCGGAGCCGGACGGGCCGCTCCCGGGCTCGGCTGCGCTAAGCGGGCAACGGCGCCCTTCTCGGCCTCCCGTCCCCGTCCGTAAATCGGGCTCATGACAACCCCGCACCTCGGTGTGGGGGGGGGGGGTCCTAACACATTGAGTGGGGCCCTACGTGAAGATTCCCTCGTGAGATCAAAGAGCTACCCCCAAAATGTCACTTAAAAATCAACGTCCTTACAAATCGGGCGGGCCCCGGAGACCTGGTTGGGGCCAGAACAGTCTCCCCGTTCCCACTCGGCCCCTCTCCTCCAGGTTGCTGCCCGCGGCCTGCCTTCCAGGGCGGCGATCCGTGGCCGGAGCAAGTCCCGGGGGCATGGCCAGGTGCTGGGGGACCCGGGGGGGTCTCCACGAGGGTGAGGAGAGGGCACTGGAGGGCAGGGGCCTCCCACCGTCTGTTTGCTGAGGGCGTGACGCTAGGCCTCCCGGGTCTGTGCTGCGGCTCCGTCCACCCGTCCCGCCTCCTGGGGGGTTGAAGTGGCCCCAGCGTGAAATAACAGCCCCCTCCCCGGTTCTGCACACGGAAAGCAAGGTCAGGTTTTAATGATCCATTCTCTGTTCCTTGGTGTTTTCTTTCAAGCAAAGGCCATGTAATGGTAAGAAACCACACCTCAGTGGGGCTACTCCTGCGTCCCCAGCAAGCATTCCTGAGCGGCGGGTCGAGGAGGCTTCCAATTTTTATTGCATCTGGTGTCCAATAACCTTGGACGGAGGCTCTGTCTCCATGCCCCCCAAGGCCATGTTATTCCCGAAAGTTACAGCTCTTAAAATCATCCCCTAATAAAAGCAAGTGCCACTAATCCTAAGGAAAGGGAGCTTTCCCAGTAAGACCAGCCGTGAATGGTTTTTGGGAACAAGAGAAGAAAGGAAGGAAGGAAAGGGAGACCCTTCAGCAGCAGGAGCCCAGGGTGAGAACTGTGCATAGCTCAACTAGTTCAGGAGTTTTCACAGCCGTTTAGAAAGATGTCTTCGGCAAACTCTTCTAAATTGGCCAAGAACGCCGGGCAGGCTGGGCACGCGGCGTCCGCCGTAGGCCAGTATTCAATCCAGGTCGAGGAGTCCAAGGGGTAGATGTACCTGCCGAGAAAACGGACAAGGGAGCAGCGTGGCGGCGGCCGCGGGGAGAAGGCCCCGGAAGCCCCGGCTGTTGGGGCGGCTCAGGCCCCTCGCGGCCGCGTGGCCAGCCGGACTCTGCTCACCGTCCCCCCGGGGAGGACACCCCCAAACCCCAGGAAACTGCTTGGGGCTCCCACGATTGAAGGCAGGACGGTATCTGTTTCAAGCCCTATTTTTCAAAAAGAGACAATAAAATGCATAAACACTTCTGTCTTACAAACAGAACATGTCGTCTGAGGCCCTACTGAGGGGCAGATGTTGGGGGGTCGGATGAGCGCCCTCGAGGCGTCGTCAGACCCGGGCCCCAGGGTTCATCGATCAGTGAGCACTCAGCCGCCCTCTGCGTTTTGAGTGGTTCGTTGTCTTAAATTCGCGTGTTTCACTGCTTCTGGGCCTTGGATCAAGTGTGGATTCACACCATTGCATGTAGGCCCCTAGCTCGTGGTCTGCTGGTTGACAGCAGGACACAGCGGAAACACGTAATTAAGAATAAATGATGCCTGGTTTTGAAGGGAAGACCAGAGACTCCAATAGGACTTACCTGAAACTGAAATTGTGCTTTATCTGGAGGGCTTCTTTACCCATAATTAAGTAGCGTCTTCCTTTCTCCAGCTCAGCGTTCGCACACGTGGCCTTTTTAATGAAGGTGATTTCAGAGTCTTTCTGGGCAGCGGCCTCGCCTGGGAGACACAAGGGGACGATCACGTGCATGTCACGACGCCGTGAGCACAAGCGCCTCAACAACTCCAGTTCCCCCGGCTGGCGACGGAGGGGTCTAAGTTGATGCCGAGCGGCTGCCGGAGGGTGGCAGCGTCCCTACGGTTACGGCTCTGGGATCTGGAACCAGGCTCGCTGCCCTTTGCTGGCTGTGGGGCCCTGGACGGGCGAAGGCTCAGACCTCGCATCCGGAAGGTGGGAACGACGCTACAGCCCACCCCGTACAGGTCCCGTAGGGGGCCGTGAACGTGGGAGGAGGGCCTAGGCTCGAGGAGCGCGCCCGAAGCACTTCTTCTTCCCGTAGAACCGGGAACTGCGAGACCTTCTCTACGGTTGAACATTAATCCCCAAATGTCACACAACAAGATGAAAAGGTTATTTGGTTGCTGGCAATGACCGGCTTTGTATACACGCGAGGGGTGTGTGAAAGGACGTGGAGGACTTGAAAGAGGGGAACTCTGGGACCCCCAGGGGAGGAACCCGGGAGGAGTCGGGACGCAGGTCCCGTACGGGGCACGCATCCCCTCCCCTGCGGCCGGGCTGCCCTGCACCCGGGTGCATCTGCACCTCTCAAGGTCGCCAGCAGACACCCCTGGATGTTCTTCGTGGTAAACACCTGTCTCTCCCTTCCTCCCACCGTACCTGGATTTCTGTCACAATGTTGGCGTCTACGCGGCTGTGTCTTCAGCGAGGCTGGGAACTCCCTGGGGCGGGGCCTGGGCCTGAGTCATTGCTATAGACTCGGACCTGGGGGTGAGCTGTTTAACTCGGACAGAGTCATCCGAATCATTAAATCCTGAAAAACTTCGGAACCTAGACGTAGTAGTGACTGCATATACGGTGAACCTCGAGTGTGCACGCCTTGGCTCCAGCCGATGTTTCTCCCCCAGTGACCGTGAGGACATGACTTCCCCAGGCAGCAGGACCTCAGCTGCATCCCCAGCGCTGTTTACCAGCTCGGCCCCATCAGGGTAGCAGTGTCGCTGCTGGGGCCTTACTATTATTTTCAAAAGCCTTTTGCTGTGGAAATCTGCGGCCTACTCAGAAGAGGGACTAGGTAACTAACCTCAGCTTCTACCGTCACGGACCTTTTCCCGTTTACATCTTTACTCTGAGCCCCCTGTGTTTTTGGGGAAACATCAGCTCATCATTATTCTGTTTTTTTAAAATTAATTAATTATTTTATTTTTGCTCATCATTATTCTTGAACTGCATGGTTGCCCTCTGCTCTGGATAGTTTAGTTTTTAGTTTGGCTTGTTGTTCGTGTGCAGCAATTCTTGGGTAAGTGGTAAATAGGTGGTGTTCTGATATTTACGTAAATTTAAGATTTATATATATTAAAAAGTGAACACCCAGAATGAAGAGATAATAAAGTATGCAAAAATCTCTTAACATTTCCTTTTAAACGTCACAAATATGAATCTTCCAGACAGACAGGAGGACAAAGAAGAAATGATACTGATGAAAAAAAAAAAAAAAAAAAACTACAGCTTGGAAATCATCTGATACTGTGCAATATTCCAGAACAACCTGGAGTGTCTTCTGATACTATGCAAGAATTGGTACAACATAAGACAAATAATTTGTATTTCCAGAATGAAGAGCACTGATTATTTCAGTAAAAATAGGAATGGCTTATTCTCCCTTAGAATGTGAGAGCTGGTTGCAAACGGTGCTTCCCACCCTGTGAGAAGATCAGAGTGCTAACCACCTGTTTTCATCAGAGCGACAATCATGGTTCAGATTTTTTAAAAAATGTGATCATCAATGAGAAAAAAATAGAATAACATCACAAATCGATTTCATACAGTGAAACATTTGAAATAATAAAAACCAGAAAAGCATTCTTTTTTATCAGAGTATTGATCAAGCAAATAGATTTGGAAAGCATGTATTAGAAGCTAGCTCTAGTCTATGGCTAAAAATGTTCAAGCATTTTCATACTTGAAACACTTGAAAGAATTTCAAAGGAGAAGAAAATCAGTATAAACATAAAGGTACAGTGTAGACTTGCGGTCCTACTGACTGCAAAAGTTCTATCTACTGAAATGAGAACACAACTTTTTGGAAAATATAAGTAAGGTGACAAAATTTCAATCGTTCTTGAGAAATCGACTACTTAATATAAAAAGTGATAAAAGTCACATAAAATTTAAAAATGGAAACTTTGATGATAACTTATTGGGTTTTATTGATTTCAAGGTACTGGATGCAACAACAGAGCAACATATCAAACTGTCTGAGAGAAAAGGAGTCAATGAGGAATATTTATGTGAACACCTTATTGGTGCAAATAGAATGTTAGAGGAAAGCTAGGCTTCAGCAAAAATTCTGAAATTCCCAGCTGTTCCATTTGGCATCAACTGAATTCCCTACCAAGCAGGTACCAAGTGTCTCTAGACACTACATAGATGCGAGCCAAGCAAAAACTCACCTTACATATTATCTTCATAAATTTAGTGTCTCCTACGACATACTTAATACGACACTAGGCCAAAGTAAGTCATAATAGGAAAAGCTTTAAAAATTGCAATAATGAAAACTGGAAAAATATTGGGATTTTGACAGGCAGCTGGTAGTGCTAGAATCACAAAGGCAGTTTGGAAATTCTACCAAGCCCGGGCTCACTTTGATAGATGCTGTGGGATAGGAGCAAATATTTAGAAAGTGGATTGATATGTGTTGGACACATATAGTCTAGTCGAGCAGTTATGTCAATACCATCTTCAGATATTCAAGAAAATATATTTCAGCTTTAATAAGCTCAGAGATTAGAGAAAGAATAATGGAATTGTATAAAAAATAAAGGAAACTGAAATTGGAGCAAGAGCTGTTATAAAATCAAGCATGATTATAAACTTGGTGTAAAACCAAATAAAATCAATTTAAGGGAAAAGCTAGTTATACGAAAATGTTTTTGTTTTATTGACAAAAGTAAAAAAAAATACGATGAACTTCTAAGTTTTTTAAAAAAATTTGTGAATCCTAAAACTGCATCTAAGGTGTTTGTAAAATTCTCAGGGTTGAAGGGGAATAAAAATTAAGAAAGGAAATCCTCAAATTTCAAAAATTCAGTAGATTGTTGTCATGATTTAGCTGGTAATAGAGCTACATTATCTGTTAATTATTATTCACTGATAATAATAAATAATATAATAATTATGATGATGATGACGATAATAATACATTAAAAATGTCAGACAGGGTCCGAAGGACTAGAAACATTTCTAATGTAATTACTACCAATTTAGCAGAAGCTGAGAGAGACTTGGGGACCACGAACAATATTGTTGCTGTTAGGAGAAATTGCTTATTGAGATTCTGCGTCGTGTAAAGACTATCAATTGAATAAAGATGTAATTGGAAAAGTTTGATGCGGTTCCTCACTGTCAAATCAAAGCTCAGACGGGGCAGTCCTGTACTGAGTCAAACAAAATAAGAACCGACAATTTTCAAAAATAAGAAAACTTATTTGGAATCCTTAGAATGCTTTAAGGAATCCTTTGTGTGACCATTTATATAATTTGACAAGTAGTTGTGAAATACTTATAGTTTAGTTTAATTAGAGAATAAAAAGGAACATAGTTTACAGTGTTTTCTATGTTATTTTCCACATGGATTCATTTCACTGTATTGATTATTAAAAGCCTCATTGACCCTCACCTGGCGTCCAACCCGCCGCTCTGTGCTTCACAGATGCTCCAACCTGGTTTCCCTGCTTCTACTCTGATCCCTCCCACAGGGAAGCCAGGATGGTCTTTCAAAACCATAAACAGATCATGTCACCTGCCTGCCTCAAACCTTGTATTAAATAGCTTCCCCTTGGACTTCTAGAATAAAATCCGAATTTCTTGCCATGCCTTATAGACCCCTGGGGGGCCCAGCTTCTGCCCATGTCTCAGCTTCATCTCATACCAGTGTCTCCCGGTCTCGGTCACCCAGGGGCTCCTTCAGCTCCTGATGGTGCCAGGTCACCTGCTGTCTCGGGGCCTTTGCATGTTTGGTTTCCTCTCCACCCCATCCCTTTAAAAATGGTTAACTCCTGGGACCCCCAAGGGGGGCCCACGGTGGAGCAGCTGCCTTCGGCCCAGGCCGTCACCCGGGGTCCCGGGATCGAGTCCCCGCAGGGAGCCTGCTTCTCCCTCCGCCTGTGTCTCTGCCTCTCTCTCTCTCTGTGTCTCTCATGAACCAATAAAATCTAAAAAAAAGAAAATGGCTAACTCTAATGCCACCCCTAAAGGACGCTGAAATCGCACTGCAGGAGTTTCTCACATGAGTGAATGACGTCTTAGATGTCTACCTGTTACGATTGATAAAGGTTTAGTTTGTTTGTTCCTGTTCTTTTTTTGTTTGAATGTGTCTCCTTGAACAGAATATTGATTTTTTCTTTTCTTTTTTAAAAGATTTTACTTATTTATTCATGAGAGGCACAGAGAGAGGCAGAGACAGAGGCAGAGGGAGAAGCAGGCTCCCTGCGGGGACCCCAGTGCGGGACTGATCCCCATCTCCAGGATCACGCCCCGGGCTGCAGGCGGCGCTAAACCGCTGGGCCCCCGGGGCCGCCCCAGAATATTGATTCTATGAAGGTTCTGGCTCTGGCTGCGTTATCCAAGCTGTGTTGTCGTGTCTAATATAATGCCTAGTCTATCAATATAATGTCTCACATAATGGTGGCTGGTAAGTACTAAATATTTGTTGAGGGAATGAATGAATGAGTGAACGAATGAATGCTTACCAGCTTTGTAGACATCCAGGAGGGTTGCAGCGTACTTAATGAAGACATTTTCCTTAGTGATGGATGTGATTTGGACTTTATAAGCTGGTGGAAGAAACAACACAGGGATGCAAGCTTAACATCACTGCCGCCACGTCCAGCGAAACCGGAGTTTATCGAACAAATGAGAAATGAAACCCGGCACGCGCTCTTACGGGCCCCCGAGGTGACTCTCGCACCGTCTCGCACCTCCTGAGTACCCCCATCTGCTTCTGCTGATCATTCCACTCAGTGATCAGCCCCGGCCACGGCCACAGGACGGGCTGACTAGGGGAAGAGCAGCATTAAACTAAAGGACCGACTAACGTGCCCACGGGGGGCCCTTATCCATCAGTCCTGCCTGCCCGTGGGCCTCGGGTTCCCTCGCCTTGACTCCGCGGATACCCCCCAGGGCTTCAATCTTTGGATTTTGATAGGATTCCGTGTTCTGACTCATCTTTGCTTCGATTGGCAGCTGACGCGAGACGTTCTCTATCCTGTTTTCATCCAGGCATCGATTTTTAATCCACGGTATTAGAGCGCAGTTTTGGACTGAGCACCTTGAAGGGACCTATCCCTTCCGTGTAGTCTAAGAAAAGTTCCTCTCATTTTTGCTTTTGATGGGGTTGGAGTGAATGGCCTCAGAGATTCGCCCATTTTTGGGATCCTACCTAGCAAGAGGAATGAATGAATTTGCTGTGCTGGAACCAAGCCCAAATGAATTAGTAGTTAAAACAAATGTTAAAATGTCCTGAATATCAGATTTATAAGTCTCCGTGGTGGGTATGGGTAATGCCTACTATGCGCCTAAGAGGAGGGAGGGAATTATTTTCTTTCATTTCTATTTATTATTCCAATACCAACCCCTGGACTTCAAAAAAACACAGACAAGTCTTTTCTTGAAAGTAATAAACTAAATCCAGATGGCATTGGTTGTCTGTTAAAGTACTTTTCTGATATTTAAGAGTTAAAAATAGTTCTAAAATGGAGGAGATAAATAATTTAGTGAAATTTTTATTAAAGCATCATAGTGTTCAATTCTCAATGTATCTTAAAAACTGCAGCAGGTCTTGGCTGAGTTAGGCAGCTTTTTAGCCTCTTTAAAGAAAATCAGGGGGCATCGCTTCTCGGCCTTTTGGCTAAGATCAAGTGAAGAAAATCAGGGGGCACCTGGGCGGCTCAGCCGGCTAAGTGTCTGCCTTCAACTCAGGTCAGCTCCCGGGGTCCTGGGACCCGGTCCCAGGTGGGGCTCCTGCTCAGCGGGGCGTCTGCTTCTCCCTCTGCCTCTGCCCCTCCCCTCCCCTCCCTTGCTCACGTGCTCTCTCTCAAATAAATAAGTAAACCCTTTTTAAAATATCAAGATGAATTCTATGGAAACACAATAAGCCGTAAGTTCATTCTGATGGCTGTATTTCCAGTAAGAGAGTTCGGTGTAATGCAATGGAAGTAATGCTGGAGACCACGATGAGTCTTAGTTTTACTACTTATTTCCTGCATGACTTTGAACAGATTATTTAATCTTCTCGAGCCTCAGTTTCTTCCGTGACAAACTATAGATGATTCTCTGTTACCTCAAAGAGGTCTCGTGGGACCCCAGTGAGAAACCATATATGAAAGCAATCAGTAGACACACAGTGCTGAATTCACGGTACTTCTCTTTCTTTTATAAATAATACCCTATTTTCAATACACACTAAAAGGTTTGAGATAGTGTACAATACGCTCTCCTCCTCTCTACAAAAAAAAAAAAAAAAAAAAAGAAAGAAAAAAAGAAAAAGAAAAAAAGAAAAAAAAAACAAAGCCAGAAATAAACATTAGAAACCGTGGACAGAAGACAAAGGAATGAATCCTCTGAACTTAAGAGGACTACAACCACACTTGGGCGTTTGGCTTAGCTCTGAACAACCAGAAGATGTTCCTTTTGAAGAGGAAGATGGCAATTTTGCATATGTTTAAAATGATTTATTTATTTTTTTAAAGATTTATTTATGTATTTATTTGAGATAGATACAGAGAGAGAGAGGCAGAGACACAGGAGGAGGAAGAAGCAGGCTCCATTCCGGGAGCCTGACGTGGGACTCGATCCCGGGACTCCAGGATCGCGCCCTGGGCCAAAGGCAGGTGCCAAACCGCTGAGCCACCCAGGGATCCCCCTAAAATGATTTACTGTTGATATTTTTACCTTGTCTTTGAAAGGAGTTTGAAAAAAAAAATTTTTTTTTTTCAAAAAAAATTCTAAGCCCCTAAACCACCTTTGTCTCTGCCTCTGCTTGAATGAAATCTTACACCTTTGTGGCCTCTCAAAAGTTCTCTCTCTCTCTCATTTTTTTTTTTTTACTCTTACACGACCTTTATTTCCCCCCGGGGAGGGGGGCACCGTTCCTGGAAGTCCCGCAGTACCAGGTCAATGCGTGGAGTGGACGGCCCACGCTCCTACTCTATCTCCTAATCCCCAAAATCCACTTAATATATTGTCCTCGGACAGAGGATGTATCAGATGTTAAACTGACAAGAACAGATACTACCCCGATCTTAGCCAGAAGGCCAAGAAGTGATTCAGAAGTTCTCTTTGGATATATTTTAATTCGACATGTTTAATTTGATGGGATCTATTGGAGTAAAGTGTCTTGGCTACATGCGTGCATCACTCCTGTCATTTCAAATGAAAGTCACATTTCTTTGCTGCAGGACAGGTAATCTTGCAGGTTAATACTGAGAATCCATGGTGTTTTCTTTCAAGGGAACACATGGAACGTAGGATCCAAATTCACTGTGGAAAATTGCTGATCTCTCTGATCCCGCATTCATAAAATTTCATGTTCAATAAAACTCTACATAGAAATTTTGAACTCACCGTAGGCAATATCTGGTTTACAGGCGGTTTCTTTCCTCGCATCCGCAGAGATCGTCAGATCCAATTCTGCCTGCATTTGTCCGCAGTCAGCTGGATTTTGTGAAAAATGGTAAACGTTAGATTAACATAAAGAGGCAGACACTCCCTTTGGCAGCAAACACAGTGTGCATAAACCCTGACGACCCAGTAGGACCTAACACATACCAGGTGCCAAGACCTGTCCATTTTTCCCTCTTCCATGAGGTGAATCGTTATGTAAAGCAACAAAACAAACAAAAACAAGAGGCTTAGAATGGGTAGTCACCCCATATTCACGTGCTTCCATTAAGAAAGGAGGAAAAGTTCCCATTTTTGAGTATGACTAAAAGTCCCTTAAAGGAACCACAATGATAACTGGACTGATTCTTGGCTATAACTTGGTACAATCAGTACCTGAGAAACATGAAAATGTGATGATGTTTGAAAAACAAAGTAAACCCCGAACCAACCCAGACCCTTAGGGAGTCAGTTGTTGATCATTGTTGAGTTCTGGGTCTCTTCCTTGACCAAGGAGACGGCCTTGGATTTATAGACAACTGAAGGGAATTGAACAATAAAGAGAAAAGGACAAAGAAAGGAGCTAGTGGCTCCGTCCTGAGCGTCTGTTCTCTCAGACCGGGGGCCTGGGCCTGTCACATTAAACAGACCCGGGGAAACGTGACAGCTCCACACGCTGCCAGCCCTCGGCCGTCCAACACTCGTCTAGCTGGCGCTTCTCTGCCTGTGGGCAGTAGGGACTAGCGGGGTGTTCAGACGCTGCTGAGGAGCAGCTCTACAGCATCCAAGGAATCAGCGGAGGCCTCTGCTCCCGGGCCGTGACGGTGGGCCCATTAGCCCCGGATGACGAGCGGCGTCTTTGCACAAGCAGGCGGCCTGAACGTGTTACGTGCACTTTACCTTCTACGCATTTGCACGTTACTCCTTCACAGACTTTCTGCAGCTTGGAACCGGATGGGCTATAGAACACGGTGCACTGTTTATCTGCGGCAATGACAGCGTCGTTAGGAGCGGGGCCGTGATTAGCACACAGCACATTTATGGCTCAGTGGGTCTCTCCCAGGGGGCCTCGGAGGTCAGTTATTCCAAACCCTTCTTTTTGTGACTTAGGTGCAGGGAGGTTAAATCGTGACTCGTCTCTTCTGGTGTGGGCCCCTCGACCCTCCCTCAAAGTGATTTCCCCTTCTGTGCTTGAAATGTTACTGTTCGATATTTATTTCTTAGAATCAAGATATTTGATGCTTTGGCGAATGAGAGGAGACAGGTTGTGTTACATGAGCGTCTACAGAGAGGCCTGTAATCGTTCAGGCTGGAGAGAACAGCGCAGGAGGGGCCAGGTGTGTTCCGTGTGATTTCAGAAGATAAAACTAGAATGAATGGGTGTGAGAGTTTGGTTCGTTTCGAGAATCTTTTTTTAACAAGTAGAACTGTCTAAAGTGGAGCTGTCTGTCTTGCAGACCAAAGAGCTTTCTGATCATGTAGTGTTCTCAGAAAAGACCGAGTGATCCAATGTGGGGGTCATTCATTCATTCAACAGTTATCGATGCACGTTATGCACCGAACACTGTGCTGGATCTGAAGGGGCACAAGGATGAAAACGTTGTGTCTGGGTTTGGTGAGAACAACATGACAACAAATAGCCACAACGCAACATGACAATGGCTATAATGGAGCTCTCTGCAAAATGTGATGAGACCAAAGGTGGAGTGATCGATTCTGGGGGGCTGAAGACATGGGGGGGGTAGGTGAGCTTCTCCCGAAAGGAGCGATGCAATGACTACTGTGAGGAAGGCCCCTGAAGAGAGTCGGAGGGATTACCTGGCCTGTGGTATTCGTACACTGTGAACGTGGCAGGACTCAGAAACCCAACTTGAAAAAGCTCAAATATCCGGAATCGAACACAAAGGAACTCATCCGAAGGAATCTGTTGAGTAGATTCAGGGTTTGAGGAAATTATGGGAGAGAAGAGACTCAGCGCCTTAAGCCCGTGAGTTCCGGGTAGTGATGGGAAACGGGCGCGGGTAGGAGGTGGCACTTACGGAATCCAGCTGCAGGATAACATGCCCGTCTTTGATCTGGTAGTCAGTGAGCAGCTGATCCACTCCTTCCACAAGCTGAGCGAGGACAGGAAAGCATGCATTTAATTTCATTATTTTTTTTTAAAGTTGATCTTTTTTGTTTAAATGCGTTCACCTGATATCGGGGGTGTTAGACATGGGGTGTAATACATTATTCAAAAAGTCGAAGAGCAGTTCCCCCCCTTGAAAAAGTCTGGACATATAGTCATACGCACTCAGGTTTTGTTCAGACTGGGCCAGGATGAGCCCCCACTTTACTTTGAAAAATCAAAACCAAGGTCGATTGTTGGTTTGGAAAGAATATTCTAGGTGATTCTATGAAAGTGATATGTTAAAATGAAAAGGAAATAGCTTTATCTGCACAAGAATGCAGTAAAGAAAACCCAGCATCCAGAACAATATGTAAGAGAACACTTACAGCTCGTAGGTCTTCTACGTTTGCGTTGACTCCGGTAGGCAGGGAGATATCCATCACGGCGTGGGAGGACCCAGATGAGGATTCTTCTTTGCTGGGCTTGTAGCTGGAATAAATCAGAGATTAGGAAATGGAGTAAATAAGTGGACAAGGAAATCCCAGATCAGAAATGAGTGAAAAAAATGAACAAGAAATTTACGTACAGAAAAATCCAAAGCACTTCATAAAATAAGATAATGAAAAGGAAAATAAGTGGACAAGATTGTTTAAGACAAGGCCTTATTTCTTAGCAGGCTTTAATTTTTATTCGGGCCTCCACTTACCTGCTTCTCTATAACCCATGCATTGCAATCCCTACATTTTAGAGTTGCAAGAGATCTTTGGGTCATCTATTCCAACTCTTGGCTCACTTGACCAATACTTTATTTTTTTTTAAGATTTATTTTTTTATTTTTTAAAATATTTTATTTACTTATTCATGAGAGAGAGAGAGACAGAGAGAGAGAGAGAGAGAGAGAGGCAGAGACCCAGGCAGAGGGAGAAGCAGGCTCCACTCAGGGAGCCTGATGCAGGACTCAATCCCGGGACCCCAGGATCACGCTCTGAGCTGAAGGCAGACGCGCTTAACCTCTGAGCCACCCAGGCGTCCCTTAAGATTTATTTATTTGAGAGAGAGAGAGAGAGAGCATGAGTGGGGGGAGCAGAGGGAGGAGGAGAGCGAGAACCCCAAGCCGACTCCACACCGAGTACAGAGCTTGATGTGGGGCTTGATCTCATGACCCTGGGAACAGGACCTGAGCTGAAACCAAGAGTCGGATGCTTAACTGACTGAGCCACCCAGGGGCCCCCTGACTGATACTTTAAATAACGGAGCTGGAAAAGACCGTAGGAGTCATTCAGTCCTTTTAATGAACTAGTTGAGGAAACTGAGGACGATGGTTAGGTACCGGTTCAAGCTCACACCACTAGTTCACTCTCCAGAGCTGCGTAAATCTATTGATTCTCATTCCTGTTCCCTTTCTAGTGGAGCCTATTCGAAAGAGAAAATTTGTTCTATGTTGGAAAGAGACTCAATAAGCATGTTCAGGAAAAGGCTGGAAGGAAATACCCGAAAATGTTCACGGCTACTTTCTCCGGATGGCGAGAATATAAGTGACGATCTCTTTTCCTTTCCATGCTTTTCTATATTTTTCTAAGTTTGCCACAATGGATGCTTTATTTTTCAAACACTGTTTTAAGGACTATCGTCTGTCTAGGAGGGAGCTAAGGAAAAAGGCAGAGGGGGGTAAAAATGGGAGAGCTGGTGGGTTTTTGGTTTTTAATGATAACAGAAGGAAAAAGCTCCGCTTGAACTGGGGGATCAGTTATTTTCCGTCTGGAAAAGGCCAGGAAGTGGACTCTCCTCCCCTACAGCCTCTAGGAGGAATGCAGCCCATTGATTTTAGGACTTCTGGCCTCCAGAATTAGAAGAGAATAAATTTGGGTTTTTTCACCATTAAGTGTCTGGCAAATTGTTAGCTGGCAGCAAGAGGAACCTGTTAGACCAATGTAGGCGTCTGGGTTCGTCGGCAGGGGGTCAGCATCGGTGGTTCTCCCCGCTGGCTCCTGCCAGGGTAACCTCCAGGGGCGAGGCCAGAGCTCTGGATAGTTCTGAGCGCTCTCCCGCTGACCTCCACGTGCAGCCCGAGTTGGGAACCACTGGCTGATAACGGCCGGGGATTTTTCTGGTGGAGTGTGATTCTTCTAAGTAGGAGACTAGGAGCAGCTTATAAGAAAATCTTTTGCTTTTTCTTTTCCTAATACTTCTATCTCCTCTCTACCTTTCTGGGAGATAGAAAAAAATAATAATATTACAGTGTTTGAATTAGAAGAAGGCCGAAAGTGGAAGGGAAAACCATGAGCAAAAACATAGCTGTTCTGTACAGGAAGTAGCTCAGAATATCCGTTATGTCCTGCATGTTAAAAAGCGCACGATTTTGCATCTTACAGGCTTCCTAAGATTCAAAAAGATACAAAGAGAGAATACAACGGCACAAGTCAGACCTCGAAGTCCGCGCTCCCCTTGGTGGAAACAGGCTCACCTGGCACATGCTATGATGCGCCTGTAATCCGAGTCGCTGTAGCCTCGGAAGCTGGATGCTAGCACACACAAGGACAGACAAGCAAACAAAAAGGACAGTAAGCCACTCTGAGCTGTTTGGGACCTGTCGGAAGAGAGTAATTGATGAAATGGTCTCTGAACACACTTAAAAATGATCTATGATTTGGAAGTTGGCACTTCCAACTTTATTTATTTATTTATTTATTTATTTATTTATTTATTTATTTATTCCTGAGAGAGAGTGAGGCAGAGACCCAGGCAGAGGGAGAAGCAGGCTCCATGCAGGGAGCCCAATGTGGGACTCGATCCCGGGATCCCAGGATCACGCCCTGGGCCCAAGGCAGGTGCCAAACCGCTGAGCTGCCCAGGGATCCCCACGTCCAGTGATCTTAGTGGAAATTCATGGCTACGGGTGACACCAACGGTTATAACAGTTCTCTGCTCTCTAAGAACGTCTACCTGAAGGAAGAGCTACGTAAGGTCACATGTCTGGGGAAGGTCGGGGGAGAAGGAGCTGATGCCTGATTCACTGGCCTGTAGGAGTAGGTCCTCGTGCCTTCGAGCTCTTGCGGCGGGAGCGAGCACACCCCCGACCCGGGGCCACGGCTAGGGGAGGACTGCGGTGTGCAGGGGGCAGCGGGAGGGGAGAAGCCACCCACAGGAAGAGGGATGTGAGGGCCTCGGGCAGGGGGAGAACGGGGCACAAGATGACAGTGCAAACCACGCCGTTTTACCTTCTATGTCTTGGGTGTCAATTTTCAAATCAAAGCTGCAAACTTCCTCAGAGGTACTGGTTTTTTGAACCACGGTTGTCACCTACGTGGGGACGAGTGAACAAGAGCATTTTATTTAGAGTAGGACAGTGGGGTAGGCACCCTGGCAGCACTTTTGCTGCAGATGGTGTGCCTGAGGCATCGTGTCTACAATCCAGTGCAAATGGGGTGCAGTAAAGACTCATCTCACGGTAGCTGGGACTGTCAGCAGACCCCACAGTTTGTAGCAGAGCTGAGAAGCCCCAGGAGGGGAAAGAAGCAACATCTCTCCAGCCAGAATCTTCCCAAATCCCACGCAATCAAATCCGAGCACCCGACTGTTCAGGAAAGCTCCTAGGCCTCTGACCCTTGAACCCGAGCGCTCTGATTTTACGCATAATGTTACAAGGCTAGGATGTATGGTTTGCACCCGGGCCCCGCGCCACCGCGGTAAACAGCACGTCACAGGTGCGCATGGAAGGGCAAGGGTGCTGCGGGAGGGCGTGTGTCGAGAGTACCTAGAAGCGACAGAGAGGTGGACAGTCCATGTCCCCACCAACCCAACCTGCCATCTCACAGTCTTTGAAGGGATAAATGTGCTCAAGATACGAGCATCATTGGAATCATCGCTAGAATGCTAATTTATGCTCAGAATGCGGAATTTGTCTTCCTTTAGCCATTTGGCAGTCACGAGCTTTTCTAAGCTGTCTACGGACGCGCGTGCAGTGTACGGCTACAGTGAGGCAGCCTGAGCCCTTGCGTACACACGTCCATCCGCAATGATCGGGGTTAACGGGGCGCGCCTCTGTTGCCAACCACAGAAAACAGGGTACGTGTGTTGTGTGCGCACGCTCGCCCCATGCGCGCCTGCACGTCGGGAGCCAGGGGGTGGCTCTGCAAAAGGCGGTTGTGAGGACGGCTCCCGAGAGCGAAGGAGACTTAGAAGAACGAACCCTACGCTGCGAGGTCACCCAAGCCCGCTTTCCCCGACTCTGTGGCCCGGTCCCTGCCTTTCCGTCGCTGCGTGCAAGGGGCTTCCCTGAGGTCGGCTCCCTGTGAAATACTTACGTGCACCGTGGCCAGGCCGTTGCTGAACCCAGTACTGACCACGAGGTCATCATTGAGAGGCACCTGGGCAGGGGACGAGAAGTCGTGCTTTCTGGGCTTGTTCGCTGGGAAGGAGCCGGAACAACGCCAGGCCCGCTTCCTCCCTCGGATCCAACGGGTCGGGTCGGAGCAGGAAGCCTGAGCGCACAGACGCCCAAGCGCCGGGGACTCCGCCTCCCCCTCTGCACGCGAGGACGGCGTCTGGGCTCTCCCGGGAGGCCAGCAAAGCCAGCGTCTCGGGAGCTGCCTCTGGTCGCCTCCCCCGGAAGCACGGCTACGACAGAGCTGGACCTTCGTCCCCTTTTGCCAACAGAGTAGACTCCTCTCACGGCCTCTCGGTGCCGTGTCTCCTGCCCTTCGCGCTGGCCTGTTTACCAAAACCCTTGGCACCCCACCCGCACCCCACACCCCAGCACCCCACCCAGGCCTGCCGAGCCCTTGGGAGCTGATGCTCTTCTCTCATCCTCTAGGAGGGGCGCGAAGGCACAAACTCCTCTCCGGGGCGCCCCGTCGTCCGAGGGCCTCCTGGTTTGTGGACAGCAAGGGACGGACCACGGAGCAAGCGGCCCAAGGGCTGGCTCCCGGCTCTCGCCAAGTGCGCGGCCCGTCCTCCCCCGCGTAGCACACCAGCGCCGACGGGATTTATGTGCCCCACATATGGACTATGTGCCATCAGCCCTTCCTCTCAATTTTAGTGAATGTACGTAAAAAGGCCAACTTCCCTAGTGTCCCTGCTGGAGCACAGCAGCGCCCACTGCAAAGGCAGCGCACCAGGAGGCTGCTTGAGGAGTGGGTCCCGTGGACGTGGGCGGCGAGCGAGGCGGGGAAGTGCACGCGGCACCCGGCCCGGGCCGGCCCTCTGCTCTCCTCCCCAGTCCCCACGCTGGCTCACGTGCCTGTCGAGCATGGGCTGTCCCCCGCGGAACAGCTGCCTGGCCTCACGTCAGCGGCAGGTTCCCACACTTGCTTGTCCCCAAACCTTTCTTGTGTATCGTATTTTAGGACCCGCTGGCGTGGAGAATTCAGAGCCAGGTACGCGTCGCCGGGGTCTCATACACCCATGGTACCATGGGCTGAGGTTTCAATTACTTAAGCATAGCAAGGGGCGGGTAGGTGGGTGACGGCACTGGGAGGCCACACGATGAGAGGAGCACTGGGTGTTAGCTATATGGTGGCAAATTGAATTTAAATAAATAAATAAAAAAAAAAAGGTGACGATTAAAAAAAAAACGGCGAGGGCGCCCCGGCGGCATTATCCTGCAGAGAGCTGAGGCCAGTGCGCCCCAGCCGCCTGAGGCCCCGCAGGCCCCGCTCCCTCCCTCTGAACCTCCCGACAAAGGGGATGTGGTGCCAACCGGGTGCCACAAGCACGTGCACCTGCCAAGGCCCGGGTGCAAAGCACGACCAAGTGCACACACAGGCCATGTGGCCGGCAGGCCCCGGGCACACGGAAGAGGGCCCACCGCTGCCAGCACCATGTGGCCAGATCATTCGGTTTTTCAAGAGCATCTGGAAGCAGATTTTTATTTGAAGTCTCTGGATTTTTAAGTGTTGGAAGATGTCCATAGCTCCTACCCATATGTCATACCTGTCTTTTTTTTTTTCTATGAGCCAATAGGGGTTTTTTTTGCATTAAATTTTATCTCTCATGCGTATTTACTTTTCCTAAACATGGACGCGTGGAGGATATAGGCAGTTAAAAACTCTTCCAGTTATTTGTATATTTAAATATGATTTAAAAGCATCTAAAATGTGGCAGTTAGAAAAATGTATCTTAGCAACCGTTTACTGGCAGCTCCTCTTACTGATACACAAACTAGTTTTTCCAACATGTTCTTGTCTTTGGGAAATTTTGCAGGCCATCAAGGTTTTCATTTAAAAAAAAAAATCCAGGGACGCCCGGGGGGCTCAGCGGCTGAGCAGCTGCCTACGGCCCAGGGGCTGACCCCGGGTCCCGGGATCGAGTCCCGCCTCGGGCTCCCCCTGCGGGTCTCTGCCTCTCTCTGCGGCTCAGCGGTCCGGCGTCCCCCCAAGTGCGTTTTCTCTCTTCCTCTACCTCTGCCCCCTTGTGTGTACTGGTGCGTCTGGAATGTTCTTCCCTTTTCCTCACCTGCCTATGTCAGTCTGATTCCTCCCGAGTTAACTTGCACATCTGGACGTGTTGGACAGGTTCCTACCTCTCCCCTTGGGCCAGGAGGCCCTGCTCTGTCCTTCCACGTCCTTCCACATCCCTGTCAAGGCCCTCGTCTTCACTGTCTGTTAAAACAACTGCCTCCCGAGCACACAGTTTCTTCAAATACTTTGCTTTGGACCCCCCAGTGCCCAGGGTGCAGCAGGTGCGCAGTTCGCTTTTAGGTAGGAAAGTGATACATTTGTGAAATAAGAGTGGAACACATGATTTCAAAGGTCGCACCCAATTATAAAATACTGTGAAAAGCCCTTCATTTACCTCTATTGGCCTCCCCAGGAAATTCTTCTCTGTCATCTTATAATGGTAGAGGTCGCCTTTATGCTTATAAGAAATCTTGACATCCATGTTCAAGTGCAGTTGTTTAATCAGGAGTGAATATTCTGTGAGGCCCTCGATGGCATTAATTGTATCCTATCAGCAATCGGCAGGGCACAGAAACAGGTTTAGCTCATTCATGTAATCTCTAGGCACCAGTACTCTTCCTTCCGAGGGGTGGGGATGCGGGATGCGCTAACCCGTGCTGCAACTCCCGCTGCCTGAGTGACATTGGTGAAGAGCCCCCAGGTGGAGGAGGGGGAGGGGAGGAGGGGGAGAGGGGAGGTGGGGAGGGTAGGGGGAGGAGGAGAGGGAGGGGAAGACAAGGGGGAGGAGGAGAGGGAGGGGAAGGTAGAGAGGAGGGGGAGGGGGTGGGGAAGGTAGACAGGAGGGGGTGGGGGAGAGGGAGAGGGAAGAGGAGGGGAGGAGGAGGAGAAGGTGGAGAGGGAGAGGGAACCAACGGGAGGAGAAGGTAGAGGGGAGGAGGAGGAGGAGAAGGGGGGGAGGGGAAAGAGAAGGTAGAGGGGGAGGAGGAGGGGGAGGAGGAGGGGGAGGTGGAGAGGGAGGGGAGGTGGGGGAGAGGGAGGAGGAGAGGGATGGGAAGATGAGGGGGAGGGGGAGGGGGAGGAGAAGGTGGAGAGAAGGGCGAGGGGTGGGGGCTGGGGAGGAGTGGGGGGTGCAGCAGGGGTTGGAGGAGGAGGGAGGAGGAGGGAGTGGCAGGAAGCGGCCCGGGGCAGGGGCCTGGAGCACCCCGAGTGCCTGCCCCCAGATGAGTCACTGTGCACATTGCCGCCGAGTCCGTGCCCGACTGGGTCCTTTGTCTCTGCAGGTGCCCCCCGGAGGTCCTCCGCCCCCGTCCCCCCCAAAGCCATCTGTGTCCCCTCCCCGCCCAGTGTTTCCGGGCGCCCGTGGCCTGTGGCAGGTACCCACGTGCGCTGTGGGACAAGTAGTTGATGGAGGAACAGATGGATGAATGTGGTTCTTGTCGGCCTCCTTGTCCTCGTCTATGCAGCCGGGGAACATGAGCAGCTCAGGGCTGTCCCTTATGTCCCCCCGCCCCGTCACGGGCCATGGCATGCAAACCCCGGGACGGCCTTCCCTGCACGGCCCACGCCCGTCCCCAAAGTCCCCCAAACTCGAGCGGCACTGCAGTCGTTGTGCAGGACGCCCTCGCTCTCGGTTCCCTAGACACACAGACACGCCGTGTCACCCCGGACACCTGCGCAGGGACCCCGGGTGCACACCCGCCACAGCCTTCGCCGGGAGCTCCTCAGCTGTAAGAGCCCGCGTGCGTGTCACTCACTGTGGGGGGAGAGCGTGGGGCGTTGTCCACAGGGCCCTTGCAGAGGACGTGATGGACTCGTGGGCCCTCGTGGTCAGTGGGGTCAGGACGGAGGGTGCCGGGGGCTCGGGGCACAGCGTCTGCCTGCAGCCCAGGCCGTGACCCCGGGTCCCGGATCGAGTCCCGCCTCGGGGTCCCCGCGGGGAGCCTGCCTCGCCCCCGGCCCGGGTCCCTGCCTCTCTTGGGGGTCTCATGGATAAATACATAAAATCTTAAAAAAAAAAACAGGATCCCTAAGGGACGCACTAGGGTTAGAGTCCGGACACGGGAGCCCCGACGCTGGCCGTGCCACTAACCCTGTGAAGGGACCCGGGGCGTATCTGCCGTGTGTGCGCGTGCGGAGGTCGCGCCGCTGCGACAGGTGCAGTGGGGGAGACAGGACACACGCCGTCAAGACGGCAGGACGGGGCGCGTTACCTGGGTTGAGTAGAAGCCGCCTCCGTACCTCTGCTCCTCCGACAGCCACCTGACCACCGGGTTAACGTAGGCGACGTCTCTGAGGCTCAGACAGGCGAGCAAGGCGTAGGCGGTGGTTTCCACCGTGCGAGCTGTGCCCGCGGTCGCCGTGGACCTCTCTTGCTCTTGATGGTCGTCCTTCCAAAAACGGTAGACGATGGGGTCACCTGAACGTCAACAGATGCATTGATTAATGTCGAGAACGCGTGGAGGGGACGTGAGTGCAGCGGGCTTCCGGAAGTTTCTTCTGGTGGTGGCCGCTGGGGTTCTGGACGTTTCTTACTCGCTTGCGAGGAGCAGCTCGCTGAGGTGACCAGTACAGGGTGGGGCCTCAGACTGTGCTGCTTGTCTTCACTGGGCGAGGTCGTGGGGCGAAGTCCACGTGCACTCGGGAGCGGGAAGTTCTGTGAACTGGTCCCTCGAGCACCCAGAGCACCCAGCTCCACTCCCTGCTCCCCGAGGGACTGACCGCGCCCATCGGGACCCTTCCCTCAGCCCCGAGGGACTGACTTTCGGGTCCCGGGGTATGTTCCCTGGCAGCGAAACTCAGCTGAGACCCCAAATGGGACGTTTAATCCACCAGGAAGCACTGCCCGCGCAGGAAGCCTTGCTGTTACCACGGACACTGGGATGAACTGGACAAGTTTTCTCCCCGACAGAAAAAGAAAAAAAAAATCCACGTCCCGGCAATTAGGAGCTCGTGCCCGACACCTTGGTTCAGTCTCATAATCGCTTTCCAATGTGAAGAATCCCGCGCGTGCGATGCTTCCCCTAAGTCGGGGTCTAAATCACACTCGTGGCGGCTCTAGTAATTGAACTTTGTCACTCTACGTCGTTTTTCGAACAGATTATCTTAAAAAAAAAACCGGTAAGTAAGGCATATTTGGAAATCGTTTTTGAAGATTAGTCGAGGTTTTGACATAACTGTCTGCGATTCATGATTTTGTTATTTACGTGAGTTTGGGCAATGTTTCCCTCCCCTCTCAGAGACTCAGAGCAGCTGCTGTATTTAGGTTGAAAATTTGCTTTTTAAGGATACCTGCAGCTCGACGTTATTTGAATTGTTAAGATCTGTCCGTAACCGCTCTGATGTTATGATCCCTGTCTTCCAAGACCCAAGACAATTGTTTGTGTTGTTTTTAAAGTCCTATACGAGTGGTGGGAGGTATGTATTAGGATTCATTTTTATTTTTATTATTATTTTTTTAAGATTCAGTCATTTTAAAATGATGACAGAAATCAAATCTCGGGGCGGCCTGGGGGCTCAGTGGTTTAGTGCCTGCCTTCAGCCCAGGGCATGACCCCAGGGTCCTGGGATCGAGTCCCGCGTTGGGCTCCCCGCATGGAGCCTGCTTCTCCCTCTGCCTAGGTCTCTGCCTCTCTCTGTGTCTCTCACGAATAAATAAAATAAAATCTTAAAAAAAAAGAGAGATCGAACCTCGTAGATACTGGTTCACCTCACGTTGCATTTATGAAGCTGTTAGAGAACCTCAGCCAGCAGAGGGCCGGGGGTCACTGCCACCCTCTTTCTATTTCTATACTCTTGACCCAGAGGAAGTGGAATTTTTATTTTCCAGGATGAAATACGTACAGAGCGAGGCGGGTGCAGAACAAGCCAGGGTGGAGAGTGCAGGCACCTGGCGGTGGGCTCGCCTCGCCGCTGAAAACCCTCCAACGCCTTCCCTCTCTACTCAAAGTGGAAGTTGAAGGCTTGGGCTTCCCGGGGCCCCGGGCGCCGGGTGATGGGCGACGGACGCAGGCAGGCCGTGCAGGGCCCTAACCAGAGCCGCCAGGGGAGTGTGCAGGCCCGACCTCGGCCGGGTTCTCGGGCGGCTGGGAGCTGTGCACGCGCACGGGTGTGTGCAGGTGGGCGGCAGGTGTCGGGCGTGTGCACCTGCGGCTCCTCCTCCGGAACATCCTTGCCCCTGCGTCCCCAGGGCTCCTCCAGGGAGCTGTGGGTTACAGGCCGCACCCAGTCCCGGGTCCCCTCCATGCTCCCACGTCCTTCGTACCGGTTCCTGCCAACCTGTTCCCCACGCGTGTCCATCCCCGTAACGACCGTGTGTCAGAGGACCTGGCCCGTTTTCCTTCTGGTCTGTGGCCTTAAGCTCTGGAGCCCAGAGCCGGGCGTGGTGCCCAGGGTCCTGCACACTTGCCCAGGGAGCGCGTCCTGCTCGAGCCCTGACTGAGCGTGCCCCGAGTGAGCGTGCCCCGACTGAGCGTGCCCTGAGTGAGCGTGCCCCGACTGAGCGTGCCCCGACGGAGCGTGCCCCGACTGAGCGTGCCCCGACTGAGCGTGCCCCGACGGAGCGTGCCCCGACTGAGCGTGCCCCGACGGAGCGTGCCGCCGCCTGTCACTACTCGGCGCCCGGGCAGGACCGAGCCGTACCTTTAACCAAAGCTTTCCTCTTCAGCCCCGAGACGATGGAGTAGAACTGCGGGTGCGTCCTGTCCCCCAGGGAAAGCGCGTAGGCGGCGATGGCCAGCGTGAAGGTGCTGCGGGCCGAGGGCGCGCGGTCGAGCAGGAAGGCGTCCGCCCTGGTGAGGGCCTCGCTGATTTTCTGGAAGTGACAGCAGAGGACGCCTGGGCTCCGGGGCCCGCCACCCGCCCTCGAGGCGGCCCGGCCGGGAGGGCCCAGGGGGCGGAGGGGCCCGCGGGGAGGCACTGGGGGGACCCTCAGGCTCCGTCTCCTGCAGGCCCCAGGGCACAGGGGCCACAGCCTTGGGACACAGCCAACGGGGTATTTGGTTTTGCGGCCGCAGCCCCACCAACCCCCGGGTGTTTCCGCATCCACGCGGGTTCAGGGGCCGAGTCCACGTCATTGCTGATCTACAGGCAGGGGCGCGAGGCCGGGCGCTTGTCCCGTCCCGGGAGGCCCACGCCGACTCTGTCAGGCGAGCCCTCGGCGCCCGACCTCCGCGTCCAACCGGGCCCCAGGACGCCGACGAGCTGGCGCGGCTCCCGGCTAGTCCCCGCCACGAGGCGCCTCGGCTGCAGGCCAGCGCCACGCGCACCGGGTGGCCTCACGAGACACGTGGGCAGGCAGCAGGGGCACCGCGTCCTGGACCCCGGCCACAGGTGACCGGCCCCGCGCCGGCCGTGCGGCTCCGTAGCCCAGACGACGGCAGCGACCCCGCCGGTACCTCCGTGTCCTCGGCAGCCCGCAAGCAGGGGCTGGAGGGGCTGCAGCACATGCCGCCACCGTGCGGCCCCGGGGTTTCGGAGCGGAGGCCAGTGAAGGCGGCCCCCACCCAGGCCGCAGGGCACCCAGGCCACAGGCACCCAGGCCACGGGCACCCAGGCTACAGGGCACCCAGTCCACGGGCACCCAGTCCACCGGCACCCAGGCCACGGGCACCCAGGCCACAAGCACCCAGGCCACGGGCAACCAGGCCACAGGCACCCAGGCCGCGGGCACCCAGGCCGCAGGCACCCAGGCCACAGGCACCCAGGCCACAGGCACCCAGGCCACGGGCACCCAGGCCACAGGCACCCAGTCCACGGGCACCCAGGCCACAGGCACCCAGGCCACGGGCACCCAGGCAACAGGCACCCAGGCCACAGGCACCCAGGCCACGGGCACCCAGGCCACGGGCCCCCAGGGCGCGGGCACCCAGTCCACAGGCACCCAGGCCACAGGCACCCAGGCCGCGGGCACCCAGGCTGCAGGTGGAGGCCAGGCCTTACCTGCAGCGGGCACAGGTCAAAGGCCTTTCTAATTCCGATGACCGCGAAGGCCGTGAGGTACAAGGAGTGCTCGTGGGCTTCAGTAGGCAAGGTCCCCTGGAAATAAGGAATGATTCCCACGGAGGCTGAGCCGCTGTCCCGCAAGTGAGGCGACCGTCCGCCCCCGGCCTCCCCGGGCGGCCCCAGGCCTCAGCTGGACCTGGGCATCCTGGCCCCCAACCCCCACCCTGCGGTCCTGTTGGGCCCTGGTTCTGATGCCATCTCTGCACTCTGGGTCCCTGCCCTTCGCGCCACTCCCCCCTGGGTGCCCCAGTGCCCCCCTGGACACCCCAACGCCCCTTGGGCACCCCAACTCCCTCCTGGGTGCCATGACACCCCCCTGGGCACCCCGACTCCTCCCCAGGATGCCCTGATGCCCCTTGGGCACCCTGACTCCCCCCTGGGCATCCCGACACCTCCTGAGCACCCTGATTCCCCCCGGGCACCCCGACAGCCCCCTGGGCACCCTGACTCCCCTCTGGGTGTCCTAATGCCCCCCTGGCACCCCAGTGCTCCCTGGGCACCCCGACGCCCTGCCTGCAGGTCCCCACCCCCCCAGCTGTATGTCCCACGCTCACCCTCCGTGTCTCAGGAATGAATCGTAAGATCTTAGAAAAACAACCCAAAGCAAAGCACCCCGGAACACTGTTGGCTTTTGAAGGATCACGGTGGGAGGAGAGGGGGAGGGGGCACCGGAGCGGAGTCGTGGGGAGGGACCGTGGGCCTCACCGCGCACAGCACTTGGCCCCGCAGCTTGGGGCCCGACCCCGGCCTCTCCCACTAACAGGACGTGAACGGGCCCCACCTTTCAGGCTCAGGACTTGCAGTTGGGAGTCTACACCGGGGGCGCGTGGACGGAGGGGCCACGGCCCTGCTCTGGGTCCTCCAGCACCTGCCCCCACGCACCCCGGCGCGGCCACAGCCGTCCCACCTCCGCCCTGTCGAGCTGAGCGGCCCGCAGGGTGCTCCCAACAGGGGCGCGACCTTCTCTCCCCCTCAAACTGCCGGAATAGGAACGGACTCCGACTTGTCAGTAAACCTGAGGCTCAGCTGTGCGTTTGGTTTCCTTACCTGTAACTTTACTGGTTGGTACTGGGAGTTTTCTTTGAAAGATCCGTTCTCCAGTTGGCAGTTCTCCGTCAGCCACAGCAGAGTATTGCAGATTGAGTTCTGGTTCTGGCCTATGTACTTCTGCACCTGTCCGAGCACTCTCAGAGCAAACGCTGTTAACCTTTAAGGCAAAATCAAATAATTTTTAGGTGGTTGACCCCTTTGGCTTTCAATTTATGGTGTTTTTTATGTGTCTGTGTGTGTTTTAAGATTGTATTTATTTATTCATGAGACACAGAGGGCGAGGCAGGCTCCGTGCGGGCCTCGATCCCGGGACCCCGGGGGTCATGCCCTGAGCCGAAGGCAGACGCTCGACCACGGAGCCCCCGGGCGCCCCCATAGTGTGTCTTTACTTAATACAACATTTATTCTTTAAAAGAAAAATAGTATTTTAAATCAAACAATTCTAAAGTAGGTTGTAGCACTTCACAAGGAAGAGAAGGCTCTAGGAAGAGCCGCAAAAACCCTCCTTCGGCGACTGTGAACGACGCGTCCTCTGCGGCCGCGGCCCCGCCGTGACCAGCGCGCGAACCCGGTGCCTGAGGATCAAAACAAAATTACTCTGACGTCGAAGACAATAGCGGTGGGGCAGAGTCTGGAGTCGGGGCCCTGACGGACGGCACAGCCACGGGAGAGAAAAACCCGAAGCTGCCGGATGGTGCGGCGTGGACAGGCTGGGAGCCCTGAGCCTCGCCTGAGGCCTGCGAGTCCGCCCGCGCGCCCACGGGAGCGCCCAGCTCGCCCCTCGCGCCGCCACCCACCCGCCCTCGCAAGGGGCCGCCGCCGTCCCGGGCGCCGAGGTTTCTTGTTTTCGTTCTTCTGCTTTTCACAGCAATTTCGGCCTCCACGAACATCTGTCACGAGCTCCCCGAGCATCTGGCTCACGGCCCCACGACGCCCCTTCTCCTGCCGCGGCCCCGCGGCCCTTCAGCCTGAGCCGCCCACAGCCGCCTGCTCCTCGGACGCTCTGAGTCAGCCCTTGACGCTCCCTCTCGCTTAAAAATTTTCATTTTCATTTTCATTTTTCTTTCTAAAATGCATGATATTGGGGCACCCGGTGGCTCAGTGCTTGCGCGCTGCCTTTGGCCCAGGCCATGACCCTGGGGTCCCGGGATCGAGTCCCACGTCGGGTTCCCCGCAGGGAGCCTGCTTCTCCCTCTGCCTGGGTCTCGGCCCCTCTCTCTGGGCCTCTCATAAATAAATAAATAAAATCTTAAAAAAACCCAAACCATTAAAATGATTTTTTGTGCCCCCTTTTTTTTGTTGTTACCTTCCTTGTAGTTCTCAAAAAAAAAAAATACTTTGAAAGTATTCGGGTACTGGCCATTTTCCTCTGTGCAAGCTTCTCCCAGGGAACTCGGGGACTGAGTGGGACGATACCCGAATATTTCTGTGCTTCTGGCTGAACATCCGCTCAGTCTGGCCCAGAACTCCCAGAGGCCCCGGTTACTAACTGAGAAGCTATTGTGTGTCCTTGGTGCAAGGGGGCGTTTGGTCCTCGGCTGGTCCCCAAGCCCTGCCCCCCGTGTCCCGCTCCAGCCTGCACGTCTTCACGTGTGCCGCCCACACAGGGTTAGACCCGCTTTCAGGTAGAGCCCGTGGACGTGGTGACCGACCGGATGCAGAGCCACAGGCAAAGGGAAGGTCCGAATGTGTAGAGTATTTGCTGCCCACGGATCAAGGAAACCCAGACAGAAGACTGGGCTGGCACGGGTCACGGCTGAAGGGCCTTTGGCGCCCAGGTCCCTAGAAATGTGGCTCTGGAGCTTAGGAAAGAAGTTAGGCCCAGGGACATCCACAGGGAGCCAGGAATTATGGATCGGGGGCGAAGGTGGGACTGCAGGGGGAAGGCGGTCAAGGGTGGAATCCTGGGGCCTCTCACGAGTTACAGGGCTGAGCTACAGAGTCTGCAGAAGACACGCTGCCACGTGCACCCTCCCCACCTGCCGTGTGCCAGGTATGCGCCCGGCACTGGGCACATGTGCAGCCGCCCCCGGGGGGCTTACATCCTACTGAGGTAAGTAAGAATGTTAACGATCAAATTTTAAGAAGAAACGGAAAGCTGGGGAGCAGGATATGAAATGTGGGGTTGGGAATGGGATACAATTTTATTTTATTTTATTTTATTTTTATATTTTATTTTATTTATTTATTATTTTTCTTAGGGATGCAATTTTAGACAGAATGATCTGTAGAGGCCGCACTGACTTTTTGTAAAGACCCGAGGGACGAAGGGAACCAGCCCCTGATACCCGAGGAGCATTTTGGACAGAGGAACAGTCGGTGCAAAGGCCCTGAGACGGAAGCGCCGGGATGTTCAAGGAACCTGAAGGGCCAGAGAGCTTGAGGGGAATGAAAGGGAGCAGTCGGGGTGCGGCTGGGAAGTGAGAAGGAGCAGACCCCACAGGGCCTCGTGGTTCACGGCAGGGAGTTTGACTTTTACTCTGGGTAAGATGGGGAGCTCCCAGAGGGCTCTGAGCGGCGGGCCCTGACTTATGCTGTGAGCGGGGCGACGCCAGCTGCTGGGCTCAGTGTAGACGAAGGGGGGAGGGCTGAGGCTGGAAGGGCAGTGACCCAGGTAGGAAACGGGAGAGGCCTGGGCCAGGATGGTGAGCCGCGCGGGGTCAGGACTAGTCGGGCTCGGAGCGCATGCGGAGGCACAGCCTTCATCGTCCTCCGCGGCTGGTGGGCACCTGTCGGGTGAGAATGGGCGCGAAGGCCTCTGCTTACCAGGTGCTAGCGTCTCCGCCCTTCCACATGCTGTAGGAGTAGTCGGCGTTCCGGAAGGACGTGATGCTCACCATCCCTAGGAGGCACCGGAGAAAGACACGTGCTGCCCTGCCCTGCCCGCCGTCCACACGGCCAGTGCCTGACGGGCTCCCGGCAAGGGGCCTTCCCTTGGGTGCGGGCGGCGAGCGCGTGCTCTGGGGCCAACCCTCAACTTGCCCGAAGTGTGGGACTCATGAATCGCTTGAATTGGGAATTATCAAGTGGAACATTCTGAGCTCACTCAAGAGGGAAGGAAGCGCTCTGCGGAGGTTGGAATGCAGGGGTCTTGTCTCTCGTGCAGGCATTTTGGTAAGGGAGGCCAAAATGCTACAGAAAATAGTATTTATTTATATCGTTGTGTCTATCTCGTGATTTTTCTTTTTTGCAGAGAAGCTTTACAATTGCCCTTTTGTATGATTCATAAAAACTCACATATTAGTTGATTGCTCCCTTAGTTTAAAAATCACAAGATTTTTATGCACAACATGTAAAATAGAATTTTTTTTTACCTTGTTTCAGCTGATTCTTCAGGCTCTGCTTTTTCATTAATGAATTAGGAGAAAAAATATTCCAATTACTTCCTGCCTCCAGGTAGTGAAAAACGTAGAACACCGGGACAACGGTCATCAGTTCTGCTTCCGCGTTCCCCTTGGGGAGGTGGGTGAGGATGTCAATGCCTTCCTGACTCAGAACGGCAGACATGACCTCACCCATGAGCATTCCTGTAGTAAACAAACAAACAAACAAGTCAAGGTAGACGCAATCAATTTCTATCAACTCTGAGGAATGGTGTATTTTAAATAGAAGAGTAACTAACCCTCTTCTTTCTTTTCTTGAGAGAGAGAGAGCACGTGTGAGGGAGCTCGTGACGGCAAGGGGACAAGGGGTGAAGGGGCAGAGGGAGAGCAAGAGAGAGAGTCTTAAGCAGGTTCCACACCCAGTGCAGAGCCTGATGCAGGGATTGATCTCACGACCCCGAGATCACAGCCTGGGCTGAAATCAAGAGTCAGACACTTAAGTGACCGAGCGACCCAGGTGCCCCCCTTGTTCTTTCCCGTTTATCCAGGCAGTTGAATTACTCCTTAGCTGGGGAGACACAAAAAGCTCTGGTTAGGAATATGAATGTAAAAGAAACACCAAGGGGACCTGGGTGGCTCAGTCAGTGAAGCGTCTGCCTTGGGCTCAGGTCATGACCCCGGGGTCCTGGGGTTGAGTCCCACGGCGGCTCCCTGCTCACCGGGGAGCCTGCTTCCCTCCCCTCCCCCCACTCTGCCTGCTTATGCTCTCGCTCTCTCTCTGTCAAATAAATGAATAAAATCTTTAAAAATAAATGAATAAAAGAAACAGGCTTAACAATGCCACCGGTGCGGGGGGGGGGGTCGGCTTCCCCCTCTCCCTCTCCCTGTGCTCGCTCGCTCGCTCTCTCTCAAATAAATAAATCAGTGAATAAATGAATGAAAATCTTTTTGGAAATGCCACTGGAATATGCTGGCGAGAGGGCACGCTCAGCAGGCCGCGGACTGCGGAGCCCATGCGGCCAGTTCATTGCCCTTCAGCCTGCCAGCTCTGGACGCGGGAAGCCGCCTCAGTCAATTGCTCACAGCAAGCAGAGCGGACAGCCTGGCGGTGGTGCCGGGCCCGCCCCAGGATCCTGGTCACACAGATGGGATCACAGTGGCCGGGGACCCGGGGGAAGCCAGGGACGCCACCGCCCCTGCAAACCTTCCGGGTGTTGAGGGGAGCAGCTGGGGGCTGGGCGGGGGAGGGCCAGGGGGGAGGCTGGGGCAGGGGGGGAGTCTGGCATGGGGGTACCCCAGGGGGAGGCCGGGGAGGGGAGCCCAGCGTGGGGGGAGCCCCGCGGCCCGGCCGTCCAGCAGAGCGCTGCATCCCCGGGGGCGCCCAACGGTGCTCCCTGAGGTTGTGGAGACCCCGAGAGAAGCCTTGAGGGCAACGACAGCCCCCCAAGCTGGGAGAACAAAGTCCCCCTACATCAGGCCAATGGAAGAAAATAGTCAGAAAAGTGGTTGCGGGTTTGAAGGTGAGGAAGGAGCAAGGTTCCCCTAACGGTGGATGTGCATATGCGGCGGAGCAGACGAGAGGAGAAACAATAATCAGGATATTTGATTGTTGTTTTGAGGCATAAATGGAAAGGAGAAATAAAACAACACTTGTCAATTTACCTTTTACACTCACAATCCTTTTGACTTCTGTTTTGGGGACCAAGTCTAATGGTATCCTGTATGGGAACTCTTTCCGTCTACTAATGACACCTGGAATTTAAGAAAATTATTAGATTTACACAGAATTCTTTTTTAATTTGAATTCAGTTAATTACCATATCATGTATTATTAGTTTCAGAGGTGGAGGCCGTGATTCATCAGGCTTCTGAACACCCAGTGCTCGTCCCTTCAGGTGCCCTCCTCCATGCCCGTCCCCCAGTTACCCCGTCCCTCCCACCCCGTCCCCTCCAGCACCCCTCAGGCTGTTTCCTATGGTTAATAGGTTTGTCTCCCTCTCTGATTTCATCTGGTTATACTCTTCCCCCCCTTCCCCTATGATCCTCTGTTTTGTTTCTTAAATTCCACATGAGTGAGATCAAATGACAATTGTCTTTCTCAGACTGACTTATTTCACTTAGCACAATACCCTCTAGTTCCATCCCCATCGTTGTAAATGGCGAGATTTCATTTTTCTGATGGCTGAGTACCATCCCATTGGTACATAGACCACATCTTCTTCACCCATCATCTGTCCATGGACACCGAGGCTCCTCCCACGTGTGGCTCTTGGGCATGTTGCTGCTGTGAACATCAGGGTGCAGGTGCCCCTTCATTTCACTGCATCTGTATCTTTGGGGTAAACCCCCAGCAGTGCAATTGCTGGGTCCTGGGGCAGCTCTATTTTTAACTCTTTGAGGAACCTCCACACTGTTTTCCAGAGCGACTGCACCAGTTTGCGTCCCACCAACAGTGCAGGAGGGCTCCCCTTTCTCCACGTCCTCGTCAACATCTGTTATTTCCTGACTTGTTTATTTTAGCCATTCTGACCAGTATGCGGTGGTGTTTCATAGATTTACGCAGCATTTTTGAGGGAACACCAGTTGCAGGCTATTTATAATATACTAGCTTCCAAGGAATTTTTTAAAAATAAAAACCTTTTTTATAATTATAACATTAAAATTTAAAAAGGAAGTTAAAAATAATCAAGGATTTTTATCAGACCCTAAGCTTATGTAATCTCTCTCTTTTTTTTTAAAGATTTTATTTATTTAATCATGAAAGACAGAGAGAGAGAGAGATAAAGAGAGAGAGAGAGAGGCAGACACACAGGCAGAGGGAGAAGCAGGCTCCCTGCAGGGAGCCTGATGCTGGACTCGATCCCGGGACCACAGGATCAGGCCCTGGGCTGAAGGCGGCACTAAACCGCTGAGCCACCTGGGCTGCCCTGTTACTTTATTTTTTAACCAAGATTTTTGCTCAAGAGATCTATTCCCAGATAAAAGACCATTCCCATCTCGCGGGCCTGCTGTCCACAGCTGGGACTACACGACAGGGCCGTTTTGGAAAGCGGCTTGCAGGAGTATGTCAGTACGGGGGGCGTAGGGCTACACAGGAAGAGGAGCCGACTGTGGCTCGGAGGCCGGGCGTAACTGCGGGAGGCCCCAGACCTCGGTGCTTCCACTATCTCTGCCCATGGGCTGGAAGAGGGTCTGTGTGAAGATAAAATCAAAGAAAACAGCCTAAGGATGCGTGCGTCTAGGAGGGGCTTTGCCTTCTGCTGCGCATCCTTAGTCGGCTTATGAGACTCGGCTGACTGAGAGGTACAGGCCCGAAGTCTTTGCACCCCCAGAAGAAGGGCTCTCTGAGTATAATGGTCTTGATCTGTAAGTAAACTTATTTTCTTTGCTATATCACTGAAAGAAAAGACACATGAAGCAGATTTTAACCATTTAATAAGAACTATGGTGGGCTGTCTTTTTTTGTGGTTGAAAAGAATTGTTAATTGAACATATTCTAAGTTTTATAAATATATACGCATAAATGTGTGTGTGTGTGTATATATATATATATATATGGGCCTTGATTAAATGCTTGGATATTTGCAAAATTCTAACTGTGAGAAGATTCAGAATATCTTTATAGAAGGGTAAAAACAGGGAAGCAGGAACAATGGGGAATGGGTTAGTTAAGTGATTAATCAGCATTATTGTGTTTTCAAATAATGTGTGTTAAGAAAGACAGAAATGGGGGATTCCTGGGTGGCTCAGCGGTTTAGCACCTGCCTTCAGCCCAGGGCGTGATCCTGGAGTCCTGGGATCGAGTCCCGCGTCAGGCTCCCTGCATGGAGCCTGCTTCTCCCTCCTCCTGTGTCTCTGCCTCTCTCTCTCTGTCTATGTCTATCATAAATAAATAAATAAATAAATAAATAAATAAATAAATAAATAAAATTTTTTTAAAAGGACAGAAATGGGTTTTTCTTAGGTGTTCTTTGGATTGATGATTCTATAAGAAAATATTGTAAATTATTATTGTGATAAATACAAAATGACCAACAGCGAAGAGAAGTGATCCGATCATTATCATTTCAATGCTTTGCACTTTAAATTAATGGAATTCTTTTTCTTTGTTCTAAACCCATCCAGATTGGGATAGAACATATGTTATCAAGAATGTCAATGAACTAGGAAGTGGATATTTCTTATTTCAGACAAATAACATTTTGAGAAACAGCGTTTCGGGTTGGCTCTACACTTTAATTTCCGGCGCGAAAGACGATACGTAAAATACAAAATCACTTTGCCTACCGTAAATACCCCTTGGGTCCAGAGTAACACCAGCGTAACTTTCCTTTTTGATACCTTCCGGCTAAAAAGGCAGAAAACATTCAGTCAAGAATATGATTAAGTTTAATTCCCTCAGTAGAGCCTTAATTTATTCACTGGATTTTATTTTATTTATTTTTTATTTTTTGTTCACTGGATTTTAGATGCCCCCTTCAAACCATGAAAGAAAATAATTCAACTTATATGACCTGAATTCTTGGGTCAACTCGACTACTTTCCAGCTAATTCTTTTTTTTTTTTTTTAGAAGGCAACATATGTTTAAATATTTATATTGATACACGCAAGAACAAGATTTTCTGGCTATTTATAAAATAACCAGAGCAAATACTTAAATAGTATTACAGGCCAGATAACTGATCTAAATGCTTTGTACGTTTTAGCTCATTTAACCTCAAAAAGTGCTCTATGGAGGGGAAGCTATTATTACTCCCATTTGATAGAAGAGGAAAACGACCGTAGAGGGATCAGGAAGCGTACGCAGTGTCACACCCCTAGGAAGTGGTGGGGACAGGATTCGAACCCAGGCCCGCCCCAGAGTCTGCAGGGCAGCACCAGGCGAGGTGCATCAGAACACGCCTCGCGCAGCATAAGCCGGTACGTGTTTCCTGAAGTGGCTTCACGGCTGAAAACAGAAGCCGGAGCCTGAAGACGCCCGCAGGCCCGGCCCGGCCCGGCATCGCCCGGCCACGTGGGGGGTCCTGCCGAGATAACGTGAGGACACCCGACAGAGCACGTGCGTCAGTGTTACTTGGCAACGATAGTTTCTTCCCTGTTTGGCCCGTTTGCTCGTCTGCAAATGGAACATTAAGGTCTAAGCTGTGGACGCCCGGGCCGTGTCTTACTACGGTCGATCCCCAGCACCCGCCGCGCCGCCTGGCACCTTCGTTTGAGGAAACGCCTTCGGCCGCGTTGGGCGACAAACGTGGAGGCGGTTCGCCAGCTGTCGCAGCTGGGTGTCGCCGGCTGTGGGGCTGACCTGGGGTTTCCACGTTCTTCCCTGTGGTTCTCCGTTACTCCGTATGTTCCACAATAAGCAAGTTATCATTGTCTCACTTAAAATTTTAAATCATAGTGTCGGACTTCAAGAAAAGTCGCCAGGATAACAAGGTGAGACAACCCCCACCCAGTTTCCCCTAAATCTAGCATTTTGTTATATTTACTTTTTCTCTGTGTTTTCTGATCCAGTAAATGGTAAGTTGCCAACAACCTTTTTTTTCAGAATGGAAAAGTGGTGGTTTTTTTTTTGTTGTTATTGTTCTTTTTCTTTCTTTGTTCCTTAAATCTTAATTCCACTGTGATGAGCCTACGGCGCAAGTCGGTGTCGGGGCCCGCGCTCAAGCCTCCTGCTCAGTGCTCGGCAGGGGGGCTCCCAACCCCTTCACCCCGAGAGGCGTCCCTAAGAGAGCCGGGGAGAGCGTGTCTCTTACCACCACTCGTAATGTCTTGACTAAGGTTTCTCTTCCCAGTGACGTCTCCAGGGAGAAGTTGATGCCGTGGAGGCCGATTTCCAGGGGCAGCACGCTGAAGGTCACCGGGTGGCTGGAGGAGCCCTCTAGCCGCCGGGACTGGCATCTGGAGGGGTCTGGGCCCCGGCGGTCACCGGACGAGCCTCCTGACGTGCAGACTCCCTCCGCAGCTGTCATCTGCACACAGAACTGCACCAGCGACAGGGAGCAGGCTGGTCGGGGGCTGCGTGAACCAAACCCGCGCCCCAGCCCTGTTCGCGCGGGGCCAACTGTCCGGGCTGTGGCCTCGGCGCCCCGGGAGCCCTCGCCCGCCCTCACCTCCTAACACCAGACTCGGCTGCTGGGCCGCGTGCGGGCGTCGGGCAGGCCGGCCGGCTCCGAGACGTCTCGGCTTCCCTGCGTCCCGGGTGAGGCCACCAACCTTCCCGGTTCCTGACCCGAGACCGTTGGTGACACGGTCTCCTGACGCCTGTACCTCAGACAGCGGGAACCCCGGGCGCAGGCGCCTGCCCGCCCCGCCCCTCTATGGATCTTTGAGCTCAGCCTTCGGTATTCGGCAAATGATGGTTTCAGGAGACACTAAAGACACTTAAGAGTTTCCCACTTGTACCCCATTCTACAGCCACACTTCAGCTCCAGAAAGATCTAGGTTCGAATCTTGGCTCCGCCTCTCACTGGGTGACAGTAACGGGCCACAGGAGCCCTCTCGCTGCTCATTTCCTCATCTTTGTCCCGGGGGTAGTCCTAGTACCCACCGACTTCTGACCGAAATAGTGGAAATTGTTCATCTTCACCCCAAAATCTAGCAAATGGTCAGAATTAAGAACTAGATCTCAAAGACTAAAACCATAAGATGCCGAATAAATCAAGCAGGTAAACAAGAAAGAGCGCCGACCTTCAACAACAAATTTGAAGGGTTTCTCAAAAATGGAAAGTTCTGGCTCCCTCTGTGATCTTTTTAGGGAAACAGCAACCTGGGGGTGGGCGGGGGTTAGAGAAGCCCCCGGGGCGGCCCCAGGCCCTTGATTCTCTCCCGGGGTTGGATGCAGGAGGGCGAGGCCGGACAGTTTGAGAACAGTGCCTTGAAAGAGTTCCCCATGAATTCATCATAAAAGTTCTTAGCAAGCTGAGAATAGAAAGCGATGTTTAAAGCAGAATATGCTCAATTTTCAAATCTAGAAGGTCAAGAAAACCCACAGCAGCCGTTCAGCTTTCGCGGATGGCCGAGGACACACCGGGGCCCCCGAGGCCCGGCCCAGCCCTGGCTCAGCCCGGCTCAGCCCCGGCCCAGCCCCAGCCCAGCCCCGGCCCAGCCTGCGGCCCGTGGCTCCGAGGCCCGGGGAGCAGGGGGCCCAGCAGCCACCAGGCTGAGAAGTGGGGGCTCCGAGCGGCTGGCGCGGGCCCAGGGCACGAAGCCCAGCGCAAGCTCTTCAGAGCGACTCCATAGACCCCAGAGTCATGCGAACCCACCTGGTAGGGTGGTAGGTCCCAGGCCCAACCCAAAATGACTAGATAGAAAGAGGAAAATGTGACCTACACTGGAAGAAAGATAGGGACTAACCCTGAGATATCACAGATGTTCTTGTTTCCTACTTTGATAAGACGAAAACGCACTGATAATTTAAAAAGTAAATAAAATACGGCAGTACAGCGAGATGCAGGGCTCGTAGAACCCTGTCGGGCTACAGTCGTGGCACTGCAGTTGGTGGTGCTCTGAGCAGCAGCGCAGGGCGTGAGTGCGGCTTCAGGGGACCGTGTCACAGCACTCGGCTTTGCCATGGCTGAGACCTACACAGATAAGTGTGGCAGGAAACTTTATTTAGGATACTGAAATCTGGGATCCCCGGGGGCTCAGTGGTGGAGCGTCTGCCTTTGGCCCAGGTCGTGACCCCGGGGTCCTGGGATCGAGTCCCTCATCGGGTTCCCCGCAAGGAGCCTGCTTCTCCCTCTGCCTGTGTCTCTACCTCTCTCTCTGTGTCTCTCATGAAGAAATAAATAAAATATATTTTTTTAAAAAGACACTGCAATTTGAATTTCATATAATTATCATGTGCCATGAAAGTTTATTCTTTCTTTCAATCTTTAAAAAAAAATGTAAAAGCCGTTCTTAGATTATAGGTCGTAAAAGGAGAGGCAGTAGGTCAGTCTGGACCCACAGGCAATAGCTGGCCACTGATCTAATGAATAAAGCAAAAGGACAAAGAGATGCAAAAGATTCAGCATCGTAGGCAGGCCGGTTTCCCTTGCATTAATTAGGACAATATGCATCAAAATCCTTACATAATTTTAATTAAATCCACAAGCAATTACTTGACACTTAGAATCTTATAGAATTCAAAAATATTTCAGCTTTGGTATATCTACATATTTTTGTTGCCTCAAAGTATGAGGTGATCAACCGGAAACATTCAGGCGTAAAGTGTATGACATTAGGAGAGTGAAATGGGAATATGTGCTCACAGAGAAAAAGGAGCTGCTATCCAATCTGTTAATAACAGATTATTGGGGTATTTTAAAATGGAATGCTATGGTATTTAGAGTCTGCTGTATACATTTAAAGTTTGTTATAACCATTTCTTTGGAAAAAATATTAATATTTAAGTATTTCCAAAGTTATAGATTTTCAGATTTTTTGAACTCATGCTGAAAAATTTTAGGTGCTAATTAGAAATGTCATTGGGCTGCACAGTTTTCCCCTCAACATTTAGAGAGCATGTAAGCAAAAATTTTGGAAACCACAAGATATTCATTTCTAAGAGTGAAATTGGAGCTTTTTATAAAACGTAAATTTTTGGACCACACTGAGTTCCCACACAAAGGCTGGAGACTATTATTTTCAAATGAAATCAGTCACCCTATCGCATCATTCTCTTGAGCCGTGTGCCGACAAAAGGAAGGCAAACCGTCCCACCACGGGTGGAGTGTTCAGGGAGTGTACCCTGGAGTGAGAGAGAATTAAGGGAATTAGCATGATTTTAATTAGGGTGCTTATAGGGGTAGCTTATGAAGTCCTACCCGGACAGCGGAGGGCTAGTGGCCAACAGAGGGGTGAAGCCAATGGCCGGCGGGTTTCAATGATGCTGCAGGGCCTCGGCTGCGAAGTAACAGGGCCACAGGCCTGCCGGGGGGGACTGCGGAGGGGACGGAAGGTCTACAGAGTGGAGATGCGCATGAATGGCTGGACTGGAGAGGAGGAAGGGGTAGTGAGGCGCGACACCAAGAAGCTCAGAATCCAGGGCGATAGATGAAGTACCTAGGATCTCGTCCTTCTCAGAACCTCCACAGCACACCGGTTATCTTACGGACTCGTTTTCTTCTTTATTTCTATTTATTTATTTTAGAGAGGGGGGGGCGGAGAGGGAGAGAGAGAACATACAGCAGACTCCACGCTGAGCACAGAGCCCAACACGGGGCCCGATCCCACGACCCTGAGATCACGACCTGAGCCGAAACCAAGAGTCGGACGCCCAACAGACCGAGCCGCCCCTTGGATGCTTCTTGAAATTGGAGTCATAAGAACATTTGTCTTAAGTCTTCCTCCTTCTTTCATTCCTTCACTGAATGTTTGTGTTTTTTGTGTATGTGATAATTCCATGAATAGAATTCTAATAAAATCAATCTTCCTTTTCCCCATTTATTTGAATAATATTTATTATTATCTATTTCCCATAAATTTGAATGATAAGCACCTACTTACCCGTATACCAAACCTTCTATAGTTGTAAACGGTTCCTTTCAATTCGATCTGCTCCCCTCGTACAACAGAATACGGTATATTCATTTCCAGGAAGATATCTTTGAACACCTGTACCTTGAGAGTATCAGCGACGCATATGCCTTCAGTCCAAAGTGGGAGAGAAGCAGAGGCATATTAGGGAATTCTGTAAGGCCTCATTAGTACTACTGTGTCTCAGATTTGCTTTGCTTCAAGGAAGAAAAGGAATATTGTATCATGTTTTTCTCTGCACTGTCATGTCCTTGAATTTTCTACTAATTAATCTGTATTTCAATAATTATAGGTATTTATAGAAAGTTTCATTTATCTGACAAATATTTAATTCTACTAAGGCATGAGAATGCTCCTCAACTTAGGTAACAAATCTCTTTTTAGGTATTCGTCATTGACTCTCTTTACTCGATATAACATTTTGATTACGGAAACCAAGATTTTAAATAAGAAATAGCCGACAATTAAACAAAACCAACCCTGAAGTTATTAATAAAGTATCTGTACTAAATTGCCACAAAAGGGCATTAGCCCAGGAGAGAAGTCACACGTTTGCTTCTAACTCTACTGAAGCTCCCAGTCGCTGGGAAAAATGATGGAAGATGGGGATTTGACATCAGCATTGATAAAAATGATAGCTAACAGATTAACAGATGGTTAACAGAACAAATTAATATGGTCAAAGATACGGGCATATCCACGTCTTTTTGTAATACGTTAAAAAGGATATTTAACAAATGATATACCACTCAAGTCCTGAGTACACTATATGGATTATAACAAAAACTCCCTACATTTTGCTAATCAAGCCACCCCTTAAATAAGCATATGACTTAAGCTTGCTTACCACTGTCTGAAATGCCAACACCTTGAATTTCCCAGGTAGTTAGAGAATCAGGAAGCCCAAATTGTAATTGGTTTCTGGAAAGTTAAAACGTTAATATTCAAATCCAGTGATTAGCCCAACTTGCCAGCATTCACTAACAGGATCTTTGCTTCATACTACTTTAGAATAAAGAAAAAAAATCACAACCCAACGAAATCACATCACGTATTAAGGAAAAATCAAGCAAGAATAAAATACATTCATGAGCTCTCCTAGGTGTTGCATGTTTTAAAATACGTCTCTGGTATGATGAGAATTCAAATTCAGAAAGATGCACCTTTGAAACCCCACAAATTCAAAACATAGAAAAAATATTTACTGTGTGGTATGATCTAAATAGGGCAGCAAAGCCATGCATTTAAAACGCTCGTGACAAAGTCAGCATAGCTAAACTTTTCCAAGATTAAGCTCATCCATGTATTTATTTCGTTCCCAAGCAGCCACTGCCCGCCGGCCTAGTGTCCGGCGGAGCAGTAACGCCAGGCAGACGACGCCCACAGCCTACCGCGCTGTTCCCAAGGGGTTCACCTCTAGTGGAAGAGACAGGTGAGAAAATAAATTGCAATCGTGGAATAACCGTATCGATGAGCATTTAAAAAGTTGGGACGCGGCCTGCATGCCTCAGCGCCTCTGAGGGCCTCTACACGCGGGGCTCTGCGCCAGGTCCTGAACGCAAAGCGCTGATGCGGCGTCGGCTTTGCCCTGGAAGCGACGTTCTAAGGTGGAAATCGGGCCGTCACAATACCGTATGTTCCACGCAGCAGGATTCGTCAGGAGGGGCACTTAACCCCGTCCCCAGTGGGGCGGGTTGGGAGGGTGCAGGGAAGGCTCCCCGTCGAGGCGCTACCCAGGGGCAGCACCAGCCACGACGGACACGGTGGGAGGACGGGTTAGAGGCAGAGCGGAGGCCGGACACGCGGCTCAAGGCCCACGCAGGCCCCGGCCTTCGGGCTTCGAGTGCTCCTTAAGGTCAGGGTGGAGTCCACAAGGACGGGTGACGCTCAGGGACTCAGCATTGTTGACTGTTTTCAGTGCCGGGGACAGAGAAGGCGCAGCCATAAAAATGTGTTGAATAGGGGCCCTGGGGGGCTCAGAGGCTGAGCCTTCGGCCCAGGCCGTGACCCCGGGTCCTGGGATCGAGTCCCGCATCGGCTCCCCGCACAGAGCCTGCTTCTCCCTCTGCCTGGGTGGGAAAATGTGTCTCTCTCTGTGTGTCTCATGAATCAATATATAAAATCTATTTTTAAAATGTGTTGAATGACAAGAAAGGATCCTTTCTTCTTATTAATCAATATTTATTTCACAGTACAGCTATTTCAGGATGAAAATGGCTGCGTACCGCAGCAGTTAGCACACACTTGGGCTCAGTGAAGGCTTAGAGAAATGGGACGAAATAAAAGGGAAGCGTACCCTTCCTCACCAAGAGTACGTAGTCTTGCCCTGGAACTAGTTACTAGAGGAAGCACAGGGTTAAAAAAAAAAAAAAAAAAAAAAAAAGTGAAGCAAATAAAACAAAATTTCATTAAATGGTAATATTGTCTTAACTCTTAAATAAACTATTGGGAAATGGGTAGTTTCCAGATTTTTGACCATAATATTTGCATTTTCCCACATTTTTCAGAGGAGTGTTGAAGAAGTTTAATACCTCCTTCCAGAGACATGGTGAACTTCCCATAACCAGCTTTCTGGAAAATAGCTCCTTATTTCTGGCTTGGTTACTGGTAACAGGTGCTTTATTTCTGGGGGGGAGGGGGAGAAAATATGTGTGATTATGAAAAAACAACACAAATTTTACTTAGAGCCAAATTTTGAGGCATGGACATTAATCTATAACTTGAGTATTTCCTAAAAGGTCCATGAAACATTTTGTTCAGTCGTTTCAAAACAGGACTTCAAAAGCCTTGGTACTGACAAAGCAAAGAAAGCAAAATAATATCTTTAATGATTTGTTTCTTAAATTGCTAAATGCTTAGTGTGCCTGAGATTATAAAAGATACTGATCAATCTATACAGTTATTTGCATTTTTATAATTACGGTAATTGTGTTTATATTATAAAATAAAGGAGGTTTACCTAAGGGAAATTTATTTATATTTCCCTTAATAAAAATGGACAGAATTTCTGCTTCTGTCCAAGATGCACTGATGGGAGTTACTCTTCTGCCTTAAACACACACACACATTTAAAAAAAAAAGGAAAAAAACTTAAGAAACAGGCACCCTATATAAAACAACAGTGTTCAGACATTACAACGTAAGTGGCCCAAGGCTGTGACTCCTGAGAGAAGGGAGACAGGTCAGGTGGGCCTCGAATCGTCTGGGGTGACGGTCCGGGGGCCGCAGGCTGCGGGACAGGCACAGAAGCCACCCAGACGCCCGCAGAGTCGCAACCCCCAGGGGAGTTTCTGGAGGCCGCGCTGTCCCCGGCGAGGGGCAGAGTAGCCGAGGCTCGCTTCTGGGCAGCCGGAGCCAAACCGACGGAGAATTGCACCGTGAAACTATGTGGACTGGACTGTGAAAATTCTCCTTGTAATAAGCAAAAAGCTGAAAACAACCTGAATATATCTAATACCATAGTTTTGATAGATGGCCAGAAAAATTTACATTTAGAGAAATACAGGCTCAGCGGCGGAGCATCTGCCTTGGGCTCAGGCCGTGACCCCGGGGTCCTGGGATCGAGTCCTGCATCGGGCTCCCCGCAGGAGAGATTTTAAAATCTTAAAAAAAAAGAAATATATCCACTCAGGGGAATGCTGTTAGGACGTACTGGTAAGGGAAACGACCAGATTCTGAAGCAGCAGCTGTCGTTCTGCTTGTGCTGGATTTGTTTGGACTATATGTAATGTGACGAAAACCCTAAAAGTCCTGAGAACCTATACATTTTGAAAACACAGTTTATGGTTGAAATGGAAATAAGATTTCATCTTTTATGGAAACACGCTTAGCCTCGCGCTGACTGTAGAAGTCTCTTGCTATAGCCGGTCACTATGGGCATAAACAAAATTTTTCAGGGGTGTGAGGTCGCAGGCGCCTTGCACTCTGGACCAAGGCACCCTGGAGACCGTGTAGCCGAGGCTCTTGCTTGAAAACTGAGGCTCCGAGGGGCCGCGGGATCCTCCCGGTGGAGGGTGGGAGGCCTGGGACTTGCCCGGGCTTGACTGTGGGGCTCTGCGCGGGAGGCCCCCCCCAGGGACGGACAGGGGCTCTGCTGGCCTCCCGGGCCGGGCGTGCGCAAGTCGCCTCCTCGCGCTTCAATCTTAACGCACGAAAGCTGCTCTTCTCCGGCAGCGCCCCAGCACCCAAGACTCCCCAAATCGGGCAGAAACCTGAGGGAGGGCAGCCCCGGGGGCCCAGCGGTTTAGCACGGCCTGCAGCCCAGGCCGGGACCCCGGGGTCCTGGGATCGAGTCCCGCGTCCGGCTCCCTGCACGGAGCCTGCTTCTCCCTCTGCCTGTGTCTCTGCCTCTCTCCCTCTCTCTGTCTCTCGTGAATAAATAAATAAACTCTTTAAAAAAAAAAAAGAAAGAAAGAAAGAAAGAAACCCGACGGAGAGGCCACACTTACGCAGCCTTCCCAGCTGGAGGGGCTTGTAGGAGTCGGTGCGGTGCTGGCTGGCGATGTTGCAGCAGGCCCTGAAGGCCTTGGCGCACCAGAAGCCCACCTTGATGCGGGCGGCGCGCTGCTCGCACGTCTCGTCGTAGTTCCGGTTGGCCCCGTCGTAGCAGCATTTCTTCAGCACCGCCTGTTTGTACTTAGCAGCTGCAAGGGCAGAAGGCGAGGGTCACGGCACCGCCGGGCCTGCAGGGACCGTGGGGTACCAGGCCTCATCGCCCCGCGAAGCCTGCCTGCAGCGGCCGGGCCGGGACAGCGACCAGCTGGGATAGTGACTGGCTGGGACAGTGCCCGAGTGGGACAGTGACCATGTGGGACAGCGACCAGCCGGGACACTGATCAGCCAGGACAGCCATTGGTTGAGACAGCGACTGGCCAAGACAGTGACCAGGCTGGGACAGGGACCAGGCTGGAACAGCAGCTGGGCTGGAATAGCGACCAGCTGGGACAGCGATCGGCTGAGACAGTGCCTGGGCTGGGACAGCAGCTGGGCCGGGACAGTGACCGGCTGGGACAGTGACCGGCCAGGACAGCAATCGGCCGAGACAGCGACCAGGCTGGGACAGGGACTGGGCTGGGACAGCAGCTGGGCCGGGACAGTGACCGGCTGGGACAGCGACCGGCCAGGACAGCGACCAGCCGGGACAGTGATCAGCCAGGACAGCGACCGGGCCGGGACATTGACTGGGCTGGGACAGTGACCGGCTGCGCTAGCGAGGCAGGAGCCCTCAACCCGCCGTCGTTGGCTTCGGTCGACATGGTCGAGGAGCCTGCAACTAAGCCCAGTACCAGCTCTGGAACCTGGTACCGGGCTCAGCCCCTCGGAGTAAAATCAGTTAACTGAGAAGCTTTCACCCATGTGAAGGGGACTAGCGCCAACATTCAAGGGTTTCCTTCTTTAAGCTACAAATCCTGTTTCTAAAGACTTTTCTGATGTGGTTTGTGGGCCATCACTCGCGGCATCATCCCTCATCACGCTCGAATGCTCGGCGTCTTCCTCTTCACATCATTAAAACTTAGAACAAAGGTTAAAGTTAAAATAACTCACGTACGGATGGAAGGAATTATGGCATTAATCGAAGCACGATTATTGGTTGAACTCAGGTGACTGACTTCTAGTTCAACATTCTTCTCATTTTTACCCCACCAGTATGTCACGTTTCTACTTAAATAATTGTTTAAAAATAATTTCTATTGGACTGATTTGCCAAAGAATAATCCAAAATACTCTTTGCTGTTAAATATACAGAATAGAAGAAATGGGTTTCGAGGTACGCTCCAAAGTTAATCAAATCATGAATTTTGTCAGAATAAAAATGGAAGAATATATTTTTTTGTGACAAAAGTTAATCTTTTAGATTTTGGAGATAGAAATAATACTTATTATCTTCAGATTGAGGTTATAGCACATGAAATACTGGATTTATTTGGGTTAATCTTTCTGAGAGAGGCAAGTGGGACATCTGTACGTATCTTTCTTTGCATCCACTCTATTCGGATGAGGGAGAGTTAGATAATGATTAGTTTTCTATGGCTTTTGAATAAAAGGGTCATAACTTTTTCACAATCGCATGCAATTCTAGAGTACCTTCCTCTTCTATTTCCTTTTGCAGCGTTCGTCTTGGCCTGAGAATTTCTTTACAAGGCTTATCTGTTAAAACAAAACAAAGAAGGGTGAGGGGAAAGGAGATAAAAATCTCAAGAAAGAAAATCCCATGAAATTATTCAAGTATTTAAGACATTCCCAAGTCACTCATTTTATTCAACAAACCCCGAGGGCCTGTTTTTGACTAGGCGAGGTGCCCCGCACGTCTTAATATGCCTTGCTTTATCTTAGATGATCTCATGTCATCTGTAGAGTTTGGCTTCAACCAAATCCTGGATTTTGGTCTTAAATCCTGCAACGTTTTCGATCCACTGATTACAGAGAAATATCTAAGCATGTGGAAGTGAGCAAAGCTTTTGTTGGGTACGGCTGTTTTTATTATTTGTTCTTTGTGCTGTATTATCAGGAATCATGGGTCAAATATAATCAGGAGCAATTTTAAAGCCACAGAAAAAATATGATTAAGAGGTGGTCCTTGTCCTTAAAGAATTCATAGACCAGACGGTGACGCACCGCTGTGCCTGTGAGCGGAGCGGGTCCGCCGGGGCTCTCCCTGTGAAAGGAGGGGGGCGAGCACTTCTACGCGGGCAAGAGGCTGATGGAGGCGGCGGTCCTCTCCCCGGCTTCTCCAGGCTAATAGAAGGGGAAGCAGGCCTGATGGGGAAAGGCCTAAGGTGTAGACAGCACGTGCCGCCCACGAGGCCACCGGGCCGAGCGCCACTGCACCTGGTCCTGCGCGGCCCCGACGTAGGGTAAGTGGGGCTGAGACAGGGGACAACTGCCGAGAGCTGCGCAGAAGCTCATGGAAGGCTCTGAGGACCACACTAAAGACTCTGTGCTCTCTCTTGATGGTCAGCGAAACCTTTTGTCCCGGGGCCTTACGGAGCCCTGTCTCCCTAAGGCCAGCGTAGACAAGACTGTGGAGGAGAGTCACACAAATGACGTCCAGGAGGCAAATGATCACTGTAAATTTCAGGAATCAATTTGCAGAATAAGCCAAAAATGCTGAACGTTTTACCATCTTCTTGGGTGTCATCTGCATTGGCGTTGGTGAGGAAGGTGAGTCCAGCCAAATAGAACACTTCTGCGTTGTTGCGGCCACCACCTGCCCCGCAGCCCAGGTCGCTCGTCTCTAAGGCTTGAAATACCTGTCGGGAGGTAGTCAGCTAATTTAATCCTTCTTAAGAATTAACGAAAGGTGAAATGTCAGATGTATGAATCATTCCTCCGAAGGACTCAAGGTGCAAGTTGTCACATGGTTACAACAAACCAGGCCACTTGTTTGTCAGATGGTCAAAGACTAAGTTTCCCAACTCCATTATTTTAGTTTGTCCTTTTATATTTTATCAACATACACCCATTCAAAATTAAAACAATAACTAAGTTTTAAGCTTTAGAGAGAATATTCTTGGGAACGACTCATGCTGTTTTGTACGTAGGATGCGTACTGTGATCAGTGTAACGAATGATGAACCAGCGAATTACCAGACAAATCAATTTTTAAGTTGCTTAAAAAAAAAAAAAAGAGGAGCACAGACTCTTGTGTTTTGGAGAAGAGGGCTCAAGGTTGTAAATGGGTGAGAGCTTGTTTGGGGAAGCTTATTCCAGTTTTAATTTTGATCCCAAATGTTTTTGTTTTTTTTCTTTTCTGAATGTTTTTAACTGTATAGATTTTTTCTTTCTTGTTCAAACAAATTTAAGCTTAGAAAATAGTAGCAGGGCATCTGGGAGGTAAACAGGAATTCAGGGGAACTGAATAATTGTCATATTCTTTTGTGCCACAGATTTTAAAAAGAGTAAAAAAAAAGAAAAAGAAAACAAGACCAAAAACCCTCCAGAGGCTGCCTATCCAGACTTCTTATGCTGCCGCGATAAAGCCCCCTACTCTCTGATCTGAAAACCCTCCCAATCGGTGACGCTTTTGCCCCGTGAATATAATGTGCCGTCAAGGTCATACGTTCTTGAAGTGCTTAACTCTATACTTGGAGAAGCAGAAAAGGACGAATCTATGCTTCAGGGACCAACACGAGGATGGCCTACCTTCCTAAGAACCATCTTGGGTACGTTATGGAAAAGCAGGCCTGGTCTTCCCCCAGTTCTTCCCCACAAGCTAGCCCTGGGCCATCCTTCCCGAGGCGCTGCACAGAGCCACCCCCTGCACCCGCAACCAAGCCGTGCACTACTTCACTCTTTGCATGGGCTTCTTGGCTTGCCCCTGGACTCCGTATATGGCGCTGTCCACTGCTGAGAGAGCCACCCAGGAACTGGACTCAGTCACCATATTAAGAGACACACTTTGGCCTGGATAATACGGATTTGCACTCGGAGACAGATGAACCTGAAAGATCATTTGAAAAAGGGAAGGAAAGGTCAACTGCATGAGATAAAGCATCAAGTAGTTACATGCAGAGTCGCCTGTAACAGAGGAAATTGGACTGTGACTCATAATTTGTGGCTCACCTGGAGTTGGTTGCCACACTTCTCTTCGATATTTAACCAGACGGAGTCAGACACTAACTCTGCTGTCTGCTCTCCCGTGACGATGTAGTAGACCAGGAGGCGGGCTGAAGGAACCATGTCTGGGGTCACTGGAATGTTTACGCTTTGGTAAGATGAATCTGGAAGTTTCTCCGCTTTGCCAAACTGAACAATTTTGCCCTTGGATAAAACCTGAAAATAAACAGCCGTGGCGGCCGTTAACAACAAAACCTTTGCTTCAGGATGGAGCTTGGAGCTGGAGTAGAAATTATGGTAGAGAAAAAGGAAGTCATAAGTTTGGGTCCACAACGAGTCGGGAGCTTTTACATTTACTGAATTCCTTTCTTTCTCATGAGGACCAGGAGAGGGGTAGACCTTCACTGTGCAGACAGATAGAGGGACTGGGGCTCAGGAATCCGCTACATGTCAGACTGATATTAGTTCAAAATCACAAAACTAAGAAATCAGAGCACTAGGATTTGACCCCATGTCTGCCTAAAGTCATCACACTGTCACTAAAATCTTTCATTTTATTGGCTAAAAAAATAAAAAGATGAGTAAGTAAAATGCGTCTTATTTGGGAATTCAGTTTTAAAGCCAGAGATTAGGGATGCCTGGGTGGCTCAGAGGTTGAGCATCTATCTTCAGCCCAGAGCATGATCCTGGAGTCCTGGGATCGAGTCCTGCATCGGGCTCCCTGCATGGAGCCTGCTTCTCCCTCTGCCTGTGTCTCTGCCTGTCTCTGTGTCTCTCATGAATAAATAAATAAATAAAATATTAAAAAAAAATAAAGCCAGAGATTAGGTTCTAAATTGGAGGCATGTGGTTTGAATAAAAAAAGGTCACAAAACACATGTGGGCCAAATGTCCTCAAAGATCCCTTAAATTGTCCTTGGAAAGCAGGGCTGCATACGTGGTTTTGGTACGTAGCCCCTACACAGGTCCCAAAATTCTTCGCCAGTCACTATGATCTGTGCTCCTCATTTATTTTTAAGTCTTTTTCTCAAAAATGTTGAAAAAGCCATCACCACCTGTTTGGCTGGCCGTCGGAATAACACATTTCCTGGACAATCGTCAGGAAGCCCTTAACACGTTCCCCACCTTCTGTCCTGGCTTCCACCCACAGGCTTGACGGGCCACCTTTGATTAAGGCCGGTGATGCAACAGGCTTGCTGCTAAAATGTAGCACCAGAGTAGGTATCCGATGACTCGATGACTCGACTCTTAAGAGCAGGACTAGGGCCCCCTTATGCCGCTGAAATGCGCATATTGGAAGAGGTCTGGGTCCGTGATCTCTGGCCGGGAAGTAGAGCAGGGGACCTGAGGACTTAACCAGGCTCTGGGGAGTACGCGGGCGCTCTTGTGTGAAAGGCGTATGGGACCAGGTGTCAGAGGTTCCGGGTTCAAATCGAAATCTTCCTCTTCCAAGCCGGGTGACCACGGCAAGCCTCTTAACCTCTGTTCCTCAGTTTCGTCATCTAGGAAATGGTCATGAAAATCATGGCCTGTCTCAAAGGTTTTTGAAAAACTGATTATCAAATTTGATAATGTTCTTGAAAGGGCTTTGTAAAAGCAAATTTTAAAGTTTTGTTCTGATGTTCTTTTTTTTTTTTTTTTTTTTAAGATTTTACTTATTGATTCATCAGAGACACCAGCAGAGGGAGAAGCAGGCTCCCTGCGGGGAGCCCTATGTGGGACTCGATCTCGGGACCCGGGGTCACGGCCTGGGCCCCAGGCGGACGCTCCCCCGCTGAGCCCTGTTCTAACGTTCTAGTGCTCAAAAGTTCTAATGTCCCTCTGCTCCATTTTTCCAAGAAAGTGTTCCAGGCGGGGAATAGTTAGATGTGAATCTATCATTACTCTACTTACCAAGTAATTGTAGTTGGTTATGTTGTCAATATACGGACTTCTGGGGGTGACGATGATATTCAGATGCTCCCCCACTAGGAAGGGCTTGTAGTTTTCCGTCCAGTCAATATAAAGGTAACTCTGGCTGAGGGATGAATAGGCTATTGCTTGGTAATCTTTGCTGGCCTGATTTTCTTCTGGAAGATCTGGGTCAGCAGTCTTGACCTGAGAAGGAAAATTTCAAAAGGGACATGTGGACCGTGATGAAATATTTCCTATGAAAAATACCTTTCACATTTCTTCCCTGCCTTCTACATTCCACACCAGCAAACACTAAAGGGAAACGACTCCGGGACCCCGATGTTCCAGCAGCTGCGGAATCTAGTGGCCGCACAGCCCGTGGACAATAACCGGAATGATACGGGATGTCGAGCTCCGGCGGGGGAGTCTGGTGAGGTGGAGAGCGGGGCTCCCGGAACAAGTGCCCCCCGCCCCCCGCAGCGTCCCGCAGCCACCAGGCCCCCGCCCCGGGCCGCCGTCCCACTGGCTGAGCCTCCATCACGAGAGAGCCTGGAAGCCTCCCGTCGGCCCTAAGCGCGCCCAGGTCCACGCAGGCCGCCTGCTGCAGCCCCCCGTGGGCTCCATCGACGACTCATCTTCTATTCGGGGCTGGGACCCTGAGCATTAGCCGCTGGGAGAGAAGCCTGTGAACTGAGCAAAGGGCAGCTGGGCAAAGAGGAGGCGTCCACGTTTGACCCTTTTGTGTCCCTGAAAAAAGATAAAAAGTGGGGGCGAAGGAGGGACTATTCCTGCCATTGACTTCCACTGCTGTGCCTACTCGGAAGCTTCCAGATTCTAATATAGTCTTACTAACGTAGGGGAGAACAATTCATTCCCAGATAGGAAGTGATTGCTGCACGTTCCTCGAGGGCCGTCCAGCGGGTTAGCACGTTGCCTCCGCTTCCTCTGGTATTTTTTCTTTGGACGCAAAATCGTGGATCTGTTCTCTGGACCCGTGTTTGAAATCTGCTGCATCTGTTCTGCACACGAGCCAAAACACACAGCCCAAAGCACACATTGTCCTAGAAAATGCAACAGGAGAATTTAGCTCACGTTAAACTCCAGCGCTGTTGCTCCAGATGGAAGATTCACCACAAACGAAGCTACTCCATCACTGGAACGGGTCACGCTTTTCTTGGACTCCAAGTCAGATACTTCTTGGTTCACGTTGACCGAGTGCGCACTCAGGGTCACCGGGACCTCTCCCACCAATTGGTCCAGCACATCCTTAACCTGCACCTGTTTGTCAGAACAGTCCAAATCCATCTCAGCAACTCCTCACTACTTTTTAAAAAGCAGAACAATTCTGAAATGATTTTTCCTTCCTCCCCACAAGAGTAAATTATTCATGTCTACTGCAATAAAGAGAAGTATGTTCTTAGATTATAGAAAAGCTTGATTCTATTTATTTTTAAAAGATGTTATTTATTTGAGAGAGAGAGAGAGTGCGCGCGAGCACACATGTGCAGGAGGAGGGGCAGAGGGAGAGGGAGAAGCAGGCTCCCCCCTGAGCAGGGCGGGTGGCCGACGCAGGGCTCCATCCGGGGACCCTGGGATCATGACCTGAGCCAAAGGCAGACGCTTAACCTACTGCACCACCCAGGTGCCTCTGTTATTTTGTTTTTATATGTGATATAAAATATATGAGATATTTTAAAATCATATATATATATTTAATATATTATGTTTATGGGATTTTATAACATATTATTATATATTATCTATAACATACCTTAAATTATCATACGTACTCTAAAGTAATATATGTTATAATATATTTATATGAAAGAAAGCTACAAGCTGGGCTAAAACTTGCTTTAGCTTGGCAAATCTTTTTCTCTTAAAAGCCAGTGACCACTTAAGCCACTCTCTTAAGATAGTGAGTATTAAATACATTTGAATTATACTAAAGTTGATTTCTTAAAGCAACACTTGTTTTTTTTTTTTTAGATTTTATTTATTTATTCATGAGACACACACACACACACACAGAGGCAGAGACACAGGCGGAGGGAGAAGCAGGCTCCATGCACCGGGAGCCCAACGTGGGACTCGATCTCGGGTCTCCAGGATCACGCCCTGGGCCAAAGGCAGAGGCCAAACCGCTGGGCCACCCGGGCTGCCCAAAGCAACACATTTTTAAAGAATAAAAAAATAGGGGTGCCTGGGTGGCTCAGCAGGTTCAGAGTCTGCCTTCGGCTCAGGTCGTGGTCCTGGGGTCCTGGGGTTGAGTCCCGCATCGGGCTCCCTGCCCGGGGGGAGTCTGCTTCTCCCTCTCCCTCTGTCTCTCTGATCTCTTGCTCTTGCTCTCTCTCAAATAAATAAATAAATAAATAATCTTTTAAAAAAAGAATAAAAGAGGGATCCCTGGGTGGCGCAGCGGTTTGGCGCCTGCCTTTGGCCCAGGGCGCGATCCTGGAGACCCGGGATCGAGTCCCATGTCGGGCTCCCAGTGCATGGAGCCTGCTTCTCCCTCTGCCTGTGTCTCTGCCTCTCTCTCTTTCTCTCTGTATGACTATCATAAATAAAAAAAAAAAAAAAAAAAAAGAATAAAAGAAACTACTGTGTTCTAGTTTTCTAAATTAGAGACAAGGAGCAACAGCTTCCCTCTTAAACATATCATAGGTATTGCATATAATGAAATACATGACACTAAATAAAAGACAATTAGGAAGTCAAATGAACGTATTAACACTATATGGTCAGCATTTTAAAAAGGAAAAGTTGAGGGAGGAGAGAAAATATTAAAAGGGCAGGAGGAAGAAGAAGAAGAAAAAAAAAGACAGGCAAGAACCGAGAGCCAAAATGGAAAGGATGGAGAATAATAGAGAGAGGGCCTGAGACAGGGTCATGGGCGAGGGCTGAGACACAGAGATGCAAACAGAGAAGGAGCCAATGGTGGGAGAAGGGTTTTGTTTTCCAGGAATGATATTTAAGGTTTCTGGAGAACATGCCGCCAGATAATTTTCTATGTTAACATTCTTTAAGTACAGGCTTACCGGGTTTCATTTACATCTGACCTAATGCAGTGCTTTTCAAGGGGCCGCCTGTCGCAGGCCAGCTCCCCAAACCCTGGCCCCTGCAGGGAGAGGTTTGCAGGCCCCTTCCCTCCGCGATCCCTCCTCCCGCAGGGTCCCTCCCGTTTGCCACCCTCATGCTTTCGGGACACAGAAGCATATTTAGCCACTTTCCCTCTTCCGTCTACCTTGATAGAATATGGGATCCCGGGCTTCAGGAACAGAGGAGTGGCCACCAAATTCAGTTTGTAGGGAGACAGGATGTACTTGATGCCAGGAATTTCCGCTTCTTCAGAAAATCCACCTAAAGAAAGGACACGCGTCCCGCTGGGGTAGGCCGTGGGCCAGGCCCGGGCACCTGCGCTCCAGCCCACGTTCGCTGCCCATGGGAAGCGGGGGTCTGGCGGTGCAGAGGCGCTTAGCCCGGGAGATGCCGAAGCCTTCGGCCCCAGGCCTGCGTGCAGAGGCGCCTCGAGGAAGGAGAGCTACCGGGTTGGTCTGAGGAGGGAGGGGACGAAGGGACCCCGCTTTCTGTCAGGGGCCTGAGTTTCAGCGGGACGCATAGGAGGGATTCCGGACCCGAGGAAAGGACTGGACACTAAGTCTCCCGGGCTCCACCCGCGCGGTGCAGGGGAACGGAGAGGAATTGAGAAGACGGAGGAAGAGCGCCTGACGTAGAAGGGAGAGGCCGCTGGCAGGAGCCCATCCGCACCCGAGCCCCAGAATCCCCAAGGCCTTTCCAGTGTTGGCCCCTAGCACGCCTCTACGCACCCTGCGCCTCAGCCAGCTGCGTGACCACCTGGGATCCCAAAGACCAGGCCTTGCCCTCCGCCCTTGGCATGTCCCCGGTGTGGAGGGCGTCCCATTTCACCCCGTCTACCGTCCCTGCCTCAAAACCCGGCCGATCCCTCAAGACTGAGCATCCCCAGGATACCGAATGTGGTTGCTCGGCCATCACCTAGGAGCTCCCCTTCCTCCGGACCTCAGTAGGACTAAGTACTCTGCTCACTAGAGGGCAAAGAGAATTCCTGCTTATAACCAGACTCTGCCTGCCTGCCATGGCTGATGCTAGCTTGCAAGCCACGTGAGTGCCAGGGTTGTACGTCATTCGTATCTGGAAGCCCGTATGCTTAGCAACACTCTGACTATCTCACAACTATTGCCTAAATGGAATTTTTTTTTAAATAAATTGAGAAGAAGAATACAAGTAGAAAAGAAACATTAAAATAATGTCAAAAATAAAAGCCTGGGTAAAGAATATCATTCTCTAGTATCTGTTGCTCATCTGGTATGTACGAGGTCCTCCGTAAAGAATAATACCGCAGTTCTTCACCCTAGTACCCGAGAAGGACAAATTTGACGAGGTGGAGGGGGCGGCATTAGGGATCATGTGGTCTAACTCTCATTTCTATAAACAAACAAAAGGACTAGTGTGGTTACATTAAGTTGTTCAAGGTGGTTTCGGGATTCAATATAAACCCAAAAACATAAAGAATATTAGTAACCAAGACACTAGAAGTAAGACAAGTCGACCTCATTTATAGTAATAATTAAACTGTTAAATAATTAATAATTATTAATTTATTATTAATTAATAATTATTATTTAACAATTGAAATAATTAATTGTTAAAAACAACTGGAGCTGAAAGGAACTAGGTAAGATTTGAAGGATGCTAAGAAAGTAGCAGTTAGGAGGAGGGGGAGGGGAGGAGGGGGGAGGGCAAGGGTTAGGAAAAAGAACGAGAAGAGGAGTGGGGGGGGATGCTGACGCTTACATGGTTCTCCCTGCGTCTCCCTCTGTCTCCTTTGCGGACACTGACTCTCGGCCGTCAGCGCAGCCCCGCGAGGTATGGGCTATTACGACTCCCTTTGAAGCGCTGCCTCCCGTTTTAGAGACATTCCTGAGTGTTACGGCTGAAACGGGCCTTGGGAGGTACTTAGCTCACCTCCATCATTGTACAGACGAGGACGCTAAGTGACAATACAGCCTCGTGCACTTGCGCGGTACTTTATCAGACGTTCTCACATCTGTAATCTCATTAGATATTTATTCTCACCAGGTGAGAACACACTGGGTGCTAGATGTTCAAGGCAGGTATCAGGGTAGCAATCAGCCGGGCAGGTGCCGTGCCGTGTTCACACCTGGGGTCATAGAGACCAGTGACTAGCGTGCGGGGGAGCGCTACTCCATTACCAGTTTTTAAAGATATGAAAAGTCAGGTTTAACCAGGAAAGAAAATAAAAGACAAAAGACTTACAGAAATCACTAATGCTTTTAATACGCCGTCTAAACATCATTCAAGAGAAAGTAGAGAACAACTTACCTGTAGACTCTATGACTGTCACACCAATATAAAGGTACTTGTCGTTCAGATCTTCCAGACTGCTGTACGACAGCTCTTTAATCGCCGTTTCGGAGTCAAAGGTGACTTTGGCAACTCCATTTATCAGCTTTTTAAAAGCAGAAAATGAGAGAGGTGTTTCAGGGAACTTAACAGAGAGAAATGGACAAAATCTGCCTTTCCCAGCTCCTGACTGGCGGCGACTCTCAGGAATGGGAGGGTGAGTGAGTGTCTGCAGCTCAGGCCAGAGCGTCCTTCCTAACGTAGGGCCGCGGGCGCGGGAAGGGCCAGCGCGCGGCCCAGCCGGGGCATGGGCCCGGTTTCCCATCGTTGAGTCAACATCCAGCTTCTGGGCCCACTTTCCAGTTTCCTTTTGCTCCCGAGAGTTTATTGGGTTTTATGATATTTAATTTGTACCTCACTGCTTGCATATTGAAACAGCAATTCGAAAACACAGAGTGGGTAAAGGGGGATGAAGTTAAGTCATATTATGTGATTTGATCATTAACCACAACAGTAAAACGGATTTTTGCCTCATTCTTTCTTCCAAGATTGAGTGGCTTGAGGCCAGGGATTTTGTCTTCTTTGCCTTCAAATCTCAGCGTCCAGCATAGACTCTTACAGTAAGAAGAGGTGTCTTCTGCTTTATACCCTGAATAAATAAAACTCTCTGGAGAAGCACAGGCTAAGTAACCGACGATACAAACCACACGAACGTGCAAGAGTGAGCGAGCGGCGGGCGTCCCTTATCAGCTTAGGTGTCAGGGCAAGGGTGAGGCCCAAGGGGAGGGGAGCCGGGCTCTGCTCTGGGCTCCCACGGCCACAACCCTTCTCCAGGGATAGAAAACTCCCCAGCGAATTCGATCGCCACGAAAAGGTGTGGACACCTCCTCCTTGCCAGGACCCAGGTTGGCTCAGGCTGTATAATGCGAGCAGCTCGGAGCCGCGGAGAGTGTGGCGTAGACAACGACAGGGAAGGAGAGGAGCCGTCGCAGTAGGAAGGGTTTCGCGCTGTCCCCGCAGTGGACGGGTAGGACGGGGGACTCTTGCTGAGGCTGCTCCGTGCACCGTGGGACTCGGGCAGCTTCCCGGCCTCCAGCCACAAACGCCCGGGGCTGCCACCCTCCCGCCTGCTGAGACACCGCAGGCGTCCCTGGACGTGGCTGGGCCCCGCGGGAAGAGTCAGGCTGGGCACCGTGCTCCACCAGGGAGGCTCCAGGCCCCAGGTTCACAGGGCGGTTGGGGGGGGGCGTCAGGGAAGGGGAGTCCACCCCGAGGCCGTCCCAAGGAATTGACCAGAAGATGAAGAGGCAGAGGCCGCGGGGACAACGGGCAGGCGCGATCGCAAGTGGACGGGGCCGCCCTGCAAACACCCGGAGGCGCTCAGCTCCAGGAAGGCGCCCGGAGGCCAGGAGAGGGAGGGAGGCCGCAAGGGGGGCCGCAAGGGGGGCCTGAGGTCCTCCCTGACGTCAGGGTCACCCTGAGGACCGGGGCAGCCGGGACACGCTGGCTCGGACCGAGCAGGACGGAACAGCAGGCCTGGCGACGCCCCCCTTCGCGCAGGCTCTTCAGCCACGGGCGGCCGCGTCCTAGCGTCTTACCATTGTGTCTCGCATTGCTTTTTGCATCATCTCTTTTTGATCACTTTTTAAGTCGTCTCTTATTCCAAAAGAGATATAGGCTTCGGCCTCAGTGACGACCTTGTTATAAAAGTATCTGCCAAACAATAATACCATAGAATTGCTTTGCTGACTTGGTTACAACATCCAGACCCACGTAACATTTGAAATTACGTAAAGCGCTTGATACACTTTCCAGTGCCTTCCACCCCTATTACATTTCATCCTCATAAAACGACAATAATAAAACCGACGTGCGGATGTTTATTACTCTGCTCCAGAGGAAAACACGGACCTTGAGGAGATCAGAGGACGCAGGTCTGGGCCAGGACACGCTGCCTCCTCGGAGGTCCTGGTAGCCGTGGGGCTCAGCTCCCTATTGTCTTTTGTATCCTAAAAGCAGCGCGGATCTCATGGGCATATAACTACATTTTTAACATTCTAACCGCGTCCTTCCTTTTCAGTCTGGACTTAAAGTGAGGCTGAAGGAAACTTGCTGCGTGCCAGTAACACTATAGCAAGAGCTAACCTTCGGCACCGCGGTCTGAACAGTGTCTCCATTAAGAGGTCAGTTTCTAGAATTCTCTGTCAAATGCGCCTTTATGTTGGTTCAGACTAAGTAACACTCCATCTCAAGCATAAATGCCAACAAGAAAAGCAGTTCAGGGGCAGCCCGGGGGGGCTCAGCAGTTTGGCGCCGCCTGCAGCCCAGGGCCTGACCCTGGAGTCCCGGGATTGAGTCCCGCGTCGGGCTCCCTGCATGGAGCCTGCTTCTCCCTCTGCCTGTGTCTCTGCCTCTCACTCTCTCTGTGTCTCTCCTGAATAAATAAATAAAATCTTAAAAAAAAAAAAAAGTTCAGGGTAGTATCGAGGGCTTGAATTCTGAAACCAGCTGGGCCACACAACTTACTAGCCATGTGATCTTGGGCAAATTACTTACTATTTATGTACCTCTGTTTTTTTATTTGAAATATGGGGGCAGAAATATTATCTGCCTCACAAGACTTCCTATTAAGTGAGCTAATATATATACAGAATACTTAGAAAAATGCCTGGTGCACACAGTTATATAAATTGGCTATGGTTGCTGATAACTATATTATATTGTCCTTTTTAAGTGACCTGAAGTTTTGGGGAGGCTGCTTGCAAAACCAGCTCCGCTTCTCCCCGACCCCACAGAGCCACCACCTTTGCAGATGAAAGCTACGAAGGGAATGTTTCCTTTGGGCTGGTCTTATTACTTGCTGTGACAAAAGTGGTAGGAGTGAGGGGGCCAGTCCTGAGCGCAGGCCCTAGAGGACCTTCACGCTTCCACACTCCTCTGGGCATCGCTGCGACTACAGGCTCGTCTGCTGGATGATGAGGGACACACCAAGTCCAACTGTCTTTGAGACTTTAGTCAACTGCCAGCATGTGAGTATGACCTCCCGGGACCAGCGAGCCCCTAGGCGACCTGCCGACGGCCTGCAGGTGCACAGGTGAGCCCGCTGACACTCAGCCTGGCCCAGGTCAGCTGAACGGCCCGGGTGCCCCGTAAAGGGTCGAGGTTTTAAAGCTCAGGCTCTGGAAGCAGCCATGTAGCATCAGCTGGCTGAGGAAGCCACAAGACAAGACAAGAAGTAAGGCCTTCACATCTCGGTCCTAACGTCCTCAGTTACACTGGCTCCTAAACGCACACATTGAACTTAGAACTTTAGGATTTTTTTTTCTGTGTGTAACCAAAAAAAGCTAAAATCAGAATTAAAGAAAGTTAGAACAGGTAAGTAAACCATAGGCCGATGTCTCCTCAATCAGCCAATCCCAAAGTCATAGAAAACACTGCCAATAAATCAGAGCTCAGCAACATGCGTGTGCATGAGGTCAAGACAATGTACACCTCAAACGCGCACAATGTTACGTGTCAATGATATCTCAGTAAAGGGAGGGAAAAGTCACACTTCTCACTTTGACAAACTGTCACCAACCAGACTTGGCACTCAATTTAGCTGGGTAATCTGAAAACAAAAACAAAAACAAAAACAAAAAAACAAAAACAAACACACAAAAAAACAAAGAAAGAAAGAAACTTTTTTACCTTGCTTTTATAGTAATTTCAAAATTATTGAAGTCCTTATAGCCAATGAAACTCTTTTCTGGTTCTATTGAGACAGTAAAATGTGGCATCACTGAAAATAAAAACAAAGAAGCCGTTTTACGATTTACGTTAGAGTAGCCTTCCCTCTGGCGGTTACACAAGCTGTGACGTCAGCTCCACGTCCGCCTGTCGTCTCAGGATCGTCACCATCACTGTCAGCCTGCGGGCGCCTCCCGCTCTGCCAGCCAGAGGGCTCTGCAGCTTTCTGTGCCAGAAGCTCCTTTTTTCCACTTTGTCACAGCATTTATTATAGGCGATTGTCTATTTCCTTTGCTAGCCTACGGGTCCGGGTCCGAGAGGACAGAAGAGGCCCCACGCTGTGCGTCTTTCTCTCCCCCCCCCACCCTCTTCACGAGTCTTAAGCACGGTGCACCCTCCATGAGTGTTCACCAAACTGAAGATAGGAAAGGAAAACTCTTGCTCGTTTGACACTTTCCTTTCATATCTCGTAGATAAAACCCATCGGTCTCTACATTCCAATATGAAACTCGGACTCTAGTCAAGAAGGGAAAGCTTACAATTAGCCAAAGGAAAGAACAGCTGTGCAAAATTTAAAATAGGGCAGAGAGGAGGCGTTCTCTCTCTCTTTCTCTCTCTTGCTCTCTCTCGATTGCCCGAGAGAAAACAGTGTCACCTACGGAAGTGGCGCTGCCGCCTTCTCTTTACAGTAAGACCCTGCCCCAGGGCGTATGATTCTAGCTCTCCTGGGTAGCTGAGCGGCTCTGATACTGTGCACAAAGACGGACGCGGTGTAAGTGGGATCGTCGTCCTCAGATGTGGCGCGTGGTCTCCAGATGGAGAAAGGGGAATGCACTTTGCTGCCCTCGGTGCGTTTCTGTTGCCCGAGATGAAGGCGGGTGGGTTCTCTCCACGGAATGAGGTGCAGGGAACACCCCATCCTTCCATCTGATACCTACTTGCTATCAGCAGGCACAGTCCCATCAGCAGGGATGTTGCAGTGAACGGAAAGGCACGAACCCTGTCCTTAGTGAGCTCGCAGCCAAGCAGCGAAGACAGTGACAAGCAAATAATCACACAGATAAACACCTACGCCACGGGAATGAAAACCAATATACAAGTGCAGGGAATCCTTCCCAGGAAAGAGAAATTAGGAAAAGATTTGCTGAACGAATGGCTTTTTAGCTGCGACTTGAACCATGTGCAGGAGTTAGCTAGGTAATGAGACGGAAAAGTACTCCAGGCAGATGGAATGGCGAATCCGAAGTTACCGGCTGGAGGGAAATAAGGGGATGAACGGTATAAAATGAGGCCCAAGGGGAGGAAGGCCGGGGCCAGCTTAAAATAAGGATTTTGATTTTCGTTGGCAAAGGAATGAGGAACAATTGGGGTCTTTTCAAAAGTGAACTAACATGATGAGATCTGCATTTCAAGATTATTTTGGCCAACACCAAGTAGCTTGGAAGAGGAGACGGCAACTAGGAGGCTTTTGCAGCTGGGCAGGAGGAGCCTGGTGAGGCCCTGATGAGGGTGGCCTCAGATAGTAAGAGGTGGATAAATTCTAGATACACACAGTAAAAATACTTGGAGGAAGGAAGATCAGTTGGGATTACAGCTTACTGAGAGCCCATAATCTTTAAAGCTGTTTCAGTAACAAATATTTCTGGTCACTGTTTTGTTTGCTAATCATTAAAATCTGTGTATTTATTCTCCGTATTATTAATAAATCTCCTGGAGGAATAAAAAATGACCTCAAACAAACAAACAAAAAGTTAAATTTGATATCAGAATGCACAAATGCTCTAGTAAACAACTATAAGAAATGGAAAGATAAGCTATTTATATGTTAATTATTAGTCCATTAATACGATTGATTTCAAAATAAGAATATCTTAAATCTTCAGATAAATATATCAGATTTGTGAGCTAGAAGGAAAATAAGGGGATGCGAGCTGAACGAGGGGGACAGAACTCCAACTGTTCTTGTTCTGTCACTAACTGGGTGTAATGACCTGAGTAAATCGTTAGTCTTACTGGGTTCTGCTCACCTCATCTCTGCCTATTTAATTTTCTCCTAAAATCATAATTCTGGACGTTAACTCATCAGGCTCCATGGGGCACTAGGTCCCTCCCGGCTCTATGATGAGGAACACGAGTCCAGAGAGGCAGATGAGCTTGCTCAAGGGAACTGAGCGTGGGCGTCCCCCCACCTCCTCGGCCAGTACTTCCAACCATCGTCGTCCGGGGTGATCCTGCGTCCAGTCCACTAATGAGAAGCATTACTGGAAAAGCACTAACTTTTTACAGGTAAACTTTTAATTGTCACAAATTACCATATTCTTTGACTTCGAACTGTGTGGTTCCGGTCGTTGAAAAGTCCTCTTTATATTTAGCTCGGATTGTCCACACACCGTATCTGTGGAGACAACATATTTAAAATCATAGAAGTCATCAAATATTTTTAATTTGTCCAGAGGACATCTAATCAATTCCTGTTCTAATGAGGAAAAAGTAAGTAGGGATGTATTTAGCCTAAGTAATATATTTTATTTGTGCAGAACTTTAAGTATAAAATAGAAATAATTGAGTGTTTGGGGGATACTAAAAATCCCTTAGGAATGAGTTTTTCATATATTATTTTCTTCAGGTACTTTGTCTTAACATAGTCAACAGTTTTGATTTGAAGAGTTTATGAAACTTGAGGACTTACTTAAACCTGGGCCATATTTATACTAATATAATGCTAAAATCCATGGTAGGAAAAAAAAAAAAAGAAAAAAATAAAATAAAATCCATGGTAGGACATCCATACTAACATCTCTAGAAACACATAACACGTCAGGCTTATCCAGATGATAAAGCTCACACCTCACACAAAACAAGTTGGGGTTAGAGACAAAGTACGGTTTGTTTAAAGAGGAAAATGACCCGAGTTTGATTAACAATCTTCATTTAAAAATATTTACTGAGCACTGGAGTGAGAACTGGAGATAAAAGTGAACAAAATAGAAGAATTTCTGTTTTTGTAGAGCTAACAGTTCATGGGGTTTCCAATTCCTACTTCACCATTTCCTGGCAGATTGGGTTTGGGCAAGTTGCTTAACCTCATTTGTGCAATGAAACAAATAATATTTATCTTGCATGTTGGTTATGCAATCAATACACTTAGTATTATGACTTTCATCATCATCATTAATTCAATGAAGATTCAGCAAGTGCCTGTTATGTTAAAGTGCTGAAGATACAACAGTGAGCAACACAAAGTAAAAAGGCAAATTAAAAAAGCAAACAAATAAGTGTGACACTGAGATGAGTGCCGTGAAGTAACTCAATAATAGAAGAGAGTTAAAGGGAGAGGGAGCACATTAAACTACGCATCTAGGAATACCCTCTCTGAATAGGGAGCGTTTATTCTGTGTCCCCGAGAGTAAGAAGAAGTCAGCCTTGTGAAGAGCAAGGTGAAGCCCAGAGGGGACGACATGTGCAAAGGTACGGGGGTAGCAAAGTAGTGATCATGAGCGGCCACCAAGTCTGACACACAATCTGTCAAGGAGCAAATGGCATAAGATAAAGTCGGGTAATGGTCGGATAAATGATAATAGTCACGAAACGGTAAGAGCAATTCTGTGCTATGTGCATGTAGTATCTCCAAGGAGTCTACAATTTTAAAAGTAAATCCCCAACTTCGCTCACGTAATTTCTAGAAAACCCTCCGTGAATTCCCTGCAAATAGCAAATGAACTGCAGACTCCCTTCCAGAGGGCAGAAAAATGACCGCGAGGAGACTCTGGTTCACGGGGTCAACCATTCATGAACGCACTTGTTTGTCCCGCCCGTTACGAGCTCCTTGGAGGCCGGGATGGGGTCACTCATTTCTATGCGTCTTGCACATGCCAGGATGTGTTCACCAAATACATATTGAATTCTGTCCAGACATGTCCTCAAATCCTTCAACATGAGGCCAAAACCCGACATGGCTCTGAGGGCGCTGCCCTCTGGGAGTCTACGCAGACAGACCGCGGAGGATCGTCACCCCCAGAGCAAGGCGGGGGCCAGCCAGGCTTTTGGACTGACCGTCCGTCAGATCCCTTGAAGGGTAGAGGGTCGGTGGTTCTATGATGAAGAAAAGCCCGGGGACCCTTCTTGCCGCGGCCAAACTTATTTCTGTCTATAGAGAGGGCTGGCGGGAAGTATCGGGGGGTTGTCGTTTGCCAGAAACTGGGCCTCACTTCTCATTAGACTTAATTTTTTTTAATGTTCAATCTTACATCGTGTCCTTTTCATTTTTTATTTAGAGAGTTTTTGGGCCTTTCTACTCTTACTCATGTCATCGTGCCCGCAGCCCGGTGGGTGAGCTCCGGTGTCACGTCGTGTCAGCACGCAAGACAGCGCCGCACGAGGTCTCTGCGCCCCCCACGCGCCCTGGCTTCTTACACCCTTGGTGTCACCGGCGGCTGCACTTGGCTGGTTATCTGCCTCACAACCCAAAGGTCTAGATGTGCTTTCTAGAGAAAATTTTAGCAACAAATAGTTTAAAATACTTAGGGTTCGATGGAATCTTGAAGTCAGGAAAAGAGATGATTCCAGTATAATCATTTTCTTCTACGATGTCCACTTCTGATCCTTCGGGATCCTTTGAATAAAAACAAACAACCTCAAGCACGGAAGTCACATTAAAAAAGAAAATCAACTGATTAAAAAAAAGAGAGAGAGAGAGAGAGAATCAACTGATTATGTTATCTTTGACCTACGGAAGTGTTTACTGACAAATGTCTACGTCTTTGGATTGGGAAGGGAAGGGGGAGGCCGGAGGCGGGGAGCGGGAGGGGAGAGCGTCGTTGAGCGCCGGGACAGCCTTGCTCAGTTATCCAGAAGCCACTTCCTACTGTGTCACTAGAAAGGCAAATGTAACGATGATTGATGTTCTAAGCAAACAGATGTGAACCTGCAGGCTTTACAGACCCAGAATCTAAATTTCGCATCTGTTCAGCTGAGGTCTCTCCAGAGCAAATACCCCCGAAACGCTTCTCCTGGCTGCGCACTCTCTACCTGTGAACCGCGGGCACCGTGAGCCGAGGAGACTCTCGGGAGGTTAGACAAGCTTGGGAGGTCTCGCAAAGCTTCCCCATGGACGCCCCTTTGTGTGTAGGCTTGAGAATGAGCCAGACGACGTATTTACTTTCTTCGGCGACAGGTAGGGTGAGGGCGACCCTAGCCCGGGAATGCAGCACCGGGTGCCGTGACTGTGCAATTCGTGGCCGGGAGTTCAAGGTATTTTCCCTCGAGTTACAAAGGTCTATTCTGCACAAGCATGAGGCTCGCAGCTAACGGCTTCTGGAGGCCGTTCTTCACCGCTGCGGTCGACCACGCACCGTCCTTCCCAGATGGTCTCTCCTGAGCATGGTTTCCAGGGTGTTTCTCGTATCGGGATTCCCTGCGGCTCTGGGGTCGGATTCCTCAATCCTCTCTTCCTAGGGGCAGCTCACACACGGTCCACTCTTCCTTGTGTGGTGCAGGGTTTTTCATCACTCAAGCCCAGCCAGGAGAAATAAAATAAAAAGCATCTGTTCACACCCCCTAGTATCTTCTGACAGAAAAACGGCGTGTGAACTGATGGTCTTCTTCATTCCCTTCATCGCCCTATACTATTACCTATACCCTATACCATTACCTATACCCTATACCATTACCTATACCCTATACCCTATACCATTACCTATTCCCTATACCATTACCTGTACCCTATACCCTATACCCTATACCATTACCTATACCTATACCTTATACTATTACCTATACCCTATACCATTACCTATACCCTATACCCTATACCATTACCTATACCTATACCTTATACTATTACCTATACCCTATACCATTACCTATACCCTATACCATTACCTATACCCTATACCCTATACCCTATACCATTACCTGTACCCTATACCCTATACCATTACCTATACCCTATACCTTATACTATTACCTATACCCTATACCATTACCTATACCCTAAACCCTATACCATTACCTGTACCCTATACCCTATACCATTACCTGTACCCTATACCCTATACCATTACCTGTACCCTATACCCTATACCATTCAGCCACTTTATTTGCTATCTCACTTCTTAAGACCTTCCTGCCGCAGTTGGAAAACTCATGCTATTTCTTAATAGGACGGTCTTCACTATTTTTTAAAACCCCGTGTCTATGTCTTTAATTGAAACCCATTCTAGGGACGCCTGGAGGGCTCAGCGGGGGAGCACCTGCCTCTGGCTCAGGGCATGACCCCGGGGTCCTGGGATCGAGTCCTGTGTCGAGTCGGGCTTCCCACAGGGAGCCTGCTTCTCCCTCTGCCTGTGTCCCTGCCTCTCTGTGCATCTCATGAATAAATACCATCTTAAAAACCCAGACACGACACAAGTTGTGCCCCAGGGCAGGTGGGTGTCAGCCCTGCAGCCCGCTCTGCTCTCTCTGAGCCACGCGTCTGTCCCACCAGATCCCCGCTGCCTGCGCTGGGGGCTCGGCCCCCCGCACCCTCAGTGGGCATGTCTACACTACACTCTGATCTTGGGTTCGGAGGAAAGGCCTCTCAGCTTTAGGACAAGTGGACACACGCAGACCGTTGCTGTGACCTGGGCAGCCCCACCGGCTTCCCGGGGCTCAGTGCAACCCTCCCCGACTCACCCGGGCAGTCTGAGGCCGCCCCCTGCACTGCCCTGCTGAGCAGCTGCCTCCCCCTGCTTCCAGACTCTTCTGCAGAAGCCCCGCAGTGACTCCTGGGTCTTGTCCCTCAGCGGCCCCGCAGTGACTCCCTACAGCCTGCCTTGGGGTCTTGGAGCCCTGGTGTCCAGGCCCGCCTGTCTGACTCTCTGGCCCTGGTCTAACTTTCAAACTTAGCCCTGGGCTCCCGGGGACGCCCCTGCTCTGTGGTCGGGTGGCTTCCCCCCTCCCACCCCCTTGGCCTCTCTGGCCCTCCCTTCCCGCAACCCACCCATGTTCCTCCTCTGCTCTCAGTTCTACTCATTGTTCCAGGCCCAGCTCCAGGGTCACCTCTGCCTTGATGTGTCCCTGGGCCTCCCTAACCTCTTCTGGGCCGCCGGGGTTCGTGGGGGGAGCTGCAGTTATCAACCACAGCCTCGGCGCACTCACGTCACTCGGTATAAAATAGTCGGGCGTGGAAGTCTGCGAGGGCCTGTGGCGTTCGTGAGCTGTAAAGCATTCGGAGTCATCCCTATACATTCCCCTTTTTACTTGGGGTCTGGGGAGGTTTTCATCGTATAGAGTTGTTCACAGGAGAAAAGGTGCTGCAGCCTTTAGGGAAAGACCATAGGTGATAAACCTGCTCTTAACAGGTGCACAGCTATTTCCCCCAGAAAGCATACAGGGTCATAACACGAACTGGGTAAGACCTCGGGAGCTTGCTGGGCGTGTGCACGTCGCTCTGTTACGCGTGTCTCAGCTGATGAAGGGCTGCTAACTGCTGACCCTTATTTCACCGTCTGACACTATTTTTCACATGTGTTAGTATGTCACTAACCCCTGAGATTCCTAAGTGTAAGGGCCCAGACTGTGATTCTTTATCTTGAATTATACAAACCAAAAATCTCATACGTAATAATTAACATTCAGCCAATTCTTAGCAATTGATGGATGCTCTTTAGGAAAGAAACAGTGAAGAATATAAAGGATTTCATTCAAAGTCATAACTTGCGGAAAGATAATTTTCACGAGCTTTTTGCATGTATCTGTTGTAGAGGTATAGACTCAAACGTTACAGAAGATGTTAAATAACCGTTTACCCAACATTGATGAGTTAGTGTGATGGTAGGGCAGGGTTAGGGGACAATGCAGCTTATCCTGAGGACGAGTTAAGCTGTTATTTAAATAAATACCATACTTACTATGTAAGTCAAGACAGTTTCTCTTTTGGCTGGCTTCAAGTCATCATTCAGTGAGTAAACTCTAACCTTTACTGTAAGAACAATTGATAGCATCAAAACCTCAGCTAAACACGGGGTATTTTGATTTTTTTTTTTTACAATGATCATCCTTAAAAGAGATGAGTATAATTTTTTAAAAGTCACAAAAATCAATACGCAAAAATTCATATTTAAAGGAAAGAAAAACTTAGTTTACAGACATATAAGTTACTAAAGATGATTTTCCTTTGAAGAGAATCCTCTTGGATTCCTTTAAAGAGCCATTTTTTTCCTAGTGGATTTAAGTACAGTCCAGTTTATTAGGACATATTTCCATACAACTTTTTGGGAACACACATTACGCCATTGTTTACTGAGAATTTCATTATAGCAAAATAGTGATCGCTACCATATGGTTATACGGGAATATAATATATTGTCTCTTATTAGGATTGTAGGTTTTAGTGGAAAATCAGTTTGATTTTGACAATTACACACTCTTGCGCATAGAAAAACCAGCAAGGCCCCAAAGTGTCCCTTATTGTCGCTGAAGGCAGCTTTGAACTGTGTGGTTTTGTTAGATTCATTGAGCCGAATCCGACCATTATTGCATCATTGTTAAATGAGTAACGGCAAGAGCTCAAGAACAGTTAGTTCTCTCCGTTTCCTTCTGCCCACTAACAGGTCCCTGCCTTTCCGACAACGGCCATCTGCTTGGAATTGAGCTCTTAGCTGCCTGGGACGTGCCGATCGTTCCAGCGTGACATACTGTGATTTCTCTGACATTCATTACTGATGCTCAAGTCCTTTCGTGGCCAAAACTTTACTCGCAAAATAAAATTGAACTGGAGCCAAACGCCTTTTAAAGGGTCAGTATTGGGGAGCCCTGGGTGGCTCTGCAGTTTAGCGCCTGCCTTTGGCCCAGGGCATGATCCTGGAGACCCGGGATCGAGTCCTGCATCGGGCTCCCTGCATGGAGCCTGCTTCTCCCTCTGCCTGTGTCTCTGCCTCTCTCTGTGTCTCTCATGAGTAAATAAATAAAAATTAAAAAAAAAAAAAAAGGGTCAGTATTATGGAGAGCTCCACGTAAGAAGTCACAGTAAACTCCCCAAAACTGGTTTCACTGAGACCATAAGGTAAAAGCAAAATGTTCAGCAACCCGCCCCACGCACACCCTGCCTCCTCCCTCCCCTCGCTCTTCCCCACCTGTGTCCTCCCTCCCGTATTGCAGACACACCCGGTTCGTCCCCAAGCATCACCGAGATGAGGCCCGGCCCGAGGCAGTATGGCCTGAGTGAAGAGCTTGGGCCCAGGCCCAGGCGTTCAAAACTTTGCTTTCACTCCCACGCCTACTACTTCCTGGGGTCCTGGGGTGGGGACTCCGCGCCTCGGAATCTTAGTTCCCTCATCTGTAGGAAAGAGTGGCTCGCATCTTGCTTGATGGTGTTAGGAGAGCTAAATGAGACAAGGCTTTCACACTGCCTGGTGCATGGCAACCACTCAACAAATGCTTATTATTTTTGTTTTAGTATTATTATTTCTATGACGAAATTTACCTCATCTACCTTCTAACCCGGTCTGTGTTGAGATTAGAAAATTCATCTTGCGTCTCTCTGTGTCTATGAATAAATAAATAAAATCTTTAAAAAAAAAAAAGAAAATTCATCTTGTCTTCATGGACAGTGTGCCGGAGGCGACATCAAGAGCATTCCCTGGTGCCACAGACAGGGCTTATTAGGCTTTTAAAAAATGTATTGAATGGCTCCTCCGTGCAGGCGCTGTGCTGGACCGGGAGCCAGGGCGGGGGGCGACCCAGGGAAGCCTTCCAGGGGGTGGAGGAGAGAGCAAACCCACGCACACGAGTGCACGCGGCCTGGCTTCCGAGCGCAGAGAAGGGGGAGACTTGGTGCCGTCAGAGAGGCCAGGCCAGGCTGCTCCACGGGTGACGTGGTGACCCGTAAGGGTGCAGCAGACGTCAGCAAGGCCAAGGGGGGGCTGGCGGGTGAATGCACCAGGCCTCGCGTGGGGGCGGTGAGGAGGGATAGAGTGAGAAGGCAACGAGAACAGGTCAGCTTGGCTGGTTTCCACAGACGACGGGGAGATGGTGACTGATAAAGCTGGGAGGAAAGCGGGACACAGACTACATAGAATTGGAGGATTTGGGTCAATATTCTAAAGTCCTTATCCCTCAAAGCCTTGGAGATTGAAGCCTTTACCCTAAAGAGGCTTATACTAAAGAAATCCCCCAAGGATCTTCAGATTAAGTGGGTGGATTAGGACCTGGGAGCTCCGGATAGCAAGGTTTAACCAATTTCTAAGAGAACTACTTTTAAGTAATATTTTTTTCCTTCTTCTGCGTAAATAAGGCTCCGTGCCATCCCACAGATCAAACAGTAGGGGAGAGCACCTTCCCGGTGCTGCCCTGCCCTGGGCACGGGTTCGGGCGCTCGGCCCGAGAGAAGTCACCGACCTCGCACAGTTCTGGGAGGGGGGTTCTCTGACTGTCTCTGTTTTACAGAAGAGGAAAGTGGGGCTCGGGGAGGTCGAGTAACAAGGGGTAACAAGGGCAGGGGTGCAGAGCTCAGACAGCCGAAGCTGGGTCTGGACGCAGACACTTTGGCTCCAGAGTCTCCAACCTTCTAAATTCGTCCTTTAATAGAAGAGGAGGCCGCGGCCAAACATGCACTAGCTTCTAGGGCTCATCGCAGTTTAACGGGCCGGCCCCACGGGCTCCGTGTGCACACCGCGTCCTCCTGGGGTCAGAGACGGTTCTGCTCGGCAATGACAGCGTGGTCAAGCTGGGCGACGTCCCTTCCCCTCGGGGCCCTCCCGCTCCGAGCCTGGAACAGGAGCTCCTGCTGCTGCGGCCCTCCGCTCTGCCCCTCGGCCTGCACCCTCGCCGGCAGGTAGCAGGGACGCACCGTGGGAAAGGGTCTCCGGAGCCCACCTGCCTCCCGGCCCCATTAGCACTGGGAAGCTCCCTACGTGGCCCCCACCGTGTCCTCTTCCAGCCCTGACGTGCCCCACAGCGATTGTGAGCTGGGGAGGTACAGGATTCAAACGACTGCGCACAAGTGACCGTGTGTGGGCAGCTTTTGCCCTTCACTGGGCTTTCCCTTTGGCTCACCGGGAATCCGTCCAGCCGTGTCCCCATCACACAGCCCGACCGCTATCCCCGTCCTGCCGCTTCTCCCACCAACAGAACACGGACAGGAACATCTTCTATTAGAAACTTTCTTAGGCAGGTCCCCTTAGAAAATTAATATCCACTTATTTCTGTGACCCAGCTTATTCTTGGCCGAAACCTCTGATCCCTTAGGGTTGGATTTATTTTCTGAATTAGAGGAATAGCTCCAAAGTCCAAGGAACCTTTTTTTTTTTTTAAACATGAACATGGCTCTATAATAAATTATTTTCCCGTTGCCAAAATTATATTTGCAATTACATCTTATGTTTGTTTAATGAATAAGATATAACGCAACACTTCACGATTTTTAAAAAGCTTTTCTCTTCACGGAAATAACCAGTGGGACAGATAATATGATTGTTGATTTCGTAGTTTCCATATGCATTTAAAGTTTATATTTAAGTTTAAATTGCTCATTTCAAAAAAATAAATCAATTGCTCATTTCACAATTTCTATACAAATTTTAAATTAAAATGCTATATATAAATGTAAAAGTCATTGGGAGTTAAGACTTTTTGAGCGAGTTAGAAACTTGTCTCCACTTAATTTTAAGTGTTGAAAATCTCTACAATATGTCAATCACCCCTCTTCTCCACCAGAGAAAGAAGCATCTTATATCCTACCTGACTGTTGTGGAGTGTAAATGGGTTTGTCTGTATGAATAAAGAGAAATCCGTTGTCATACGTTATTGGCACTTTTTTTGATTTTGAAAAATGCCTCGATAGAACTTCCAAATACACATGTGAAACTGGGCCTTGTCCTCCAGACAACTGTTTGGGTTGTATCTGTAAAAGAAAATGTGGACGTTTTAGAGTATGATTTTTAGGTTATAAAACATGTTGATTTTCTAAACACCATGGTCATCTCATTAGAACAACAACAACAAAAACAAGTATGTGTATTTAACCATTTAACAAGTAGTACAAAAACCAGAATAGTGGATAAATTCTACCCAAAGCCTGTCAGTGTCAAATATCATAGTCAATATTTAGCTTTAAGCAATTAAGTCTTTTAGTTTCCATGTTTCCTAGATTTTATATATATTTAGTAAAACTACTCTTACAGAAGCTTCTTCACAAACCTTCACTCCATCAGCACTGAGCTCATGCCGTCCACTCCCTCAGTTCCACATCCTCACTGGTGTTCAGAACACGTTGTACTCCATCTCCATCCCTCTCCTCCCACTGACTGAGCCGCATGCTTTCTCATCTCACGTACATAACTGTAATTATCCACTTTACATTGCATGATATACACATATAATACATAAGGAGTAATTTAAAAAAAAAGTGTTTTTATGAAAACTCAGGCTTTGGAAACATGGGATCCAAGGTAATCACTAAAACCAGCTGCTGTGGAGCCAAACGTGTAAGAACGCTGTCAAAGTTTGGGAGAAGGTAACAACCTAGGGAGATGCTGCACTCAGACTGCCCTGCAAGTGTCCTTAAATCTTTCTCCACTTTAAAGGAACAGAAACTGTGAACAAAGATGATTCATTAAAGGTATGACTTGTAATAAATAAGATGTGACCCTCCAACGAGGGGACCCTCCTTACAAAGGCCTTGGCATAACCTCAGACAATTGGCAAACAAAGATATGTTATAAGGTTGAGATAAAATCAAGTGCTGAGGGATCCCTGGGTGGCTCAAAGGTTTAGCGCCGCCTTCCGCCCAGGGCGTCGTCCTGGGGTCCCGGGATCGAGTCCCGCCTCGGGATCCCTGCAGGGAGCCTGCTTCTCCCTCTGCCTGTGTCTCTGCCTCTCTCTCTGTGTCTCTCATAAATAAATAAATAAATATTTTTAAAAAATCAAGTGGTAAAGATAGGCATCAAGTTTTGGTTCTCTACTAATTAATCTTTCTTTTTATAATATTTTTTTTTATGATAGTCGCACAGAGAGAGAGAGAGGCAGAGACACAGGCAGAGGGAGAAGCAGGCTCCATGCACCGGGAGCCCGACGTGGGACTCAATCCCAGGTCTCCAGGATCGCACCCTGGGCCAAAGGCAGGCGCTCAACCGCTGCGCCACCCAGGGATCCCCTACTTAATCTTTCAATTGATTATCTGAGTCTCCACGAGACATGAGAACTTTTTACGTTTACGATGGTTAAAACTTTCAATATCTACATTGTCCAACACAGCAGCTGCTGGTCACATGTGGCTACATGAGCCCCTGGATGGAGCTACTATGAGTCATGAACTGAATTTTTTCATTGTAGTTAAATTTGATTGATTTAAACTTAAAAATAACAGCACACTAAAAATCTTAGTGACATCGGAGAAGAGTGTCCACTGAAATTAATCGGAAAATTAATTTTAATTCTTAATAAATCTAGTAAGTGGAAGTATTTAAGAAATTCGAGCATTTACAATCAAGAACATACATGCAAAAATTCTTGCATTTGGTTAGAATTTATTCAGATTAGTGTTTCTCAAACTTGAGTAATACACAGACCTCTTTTAAAGGATGAAATGTTCTGGAGGATTCTCAGTGCTGACTTCTAATTATTTATAATATAATAAAAACTAATTATTTTTATTATAAAGTTTCTTTTTAAAAAATATTCTATTTATTTATTCATGAGAGACACAGAGAGAGAGAGAGAGGCAGAGACACAGGCAAAGGGAGAAGCAGGCTCCTCGCAGGAGCCCGATGCAGGACTCGATCCCGGGACCCCAGGAAACACCCTGGGCTGAAGGCGCCACTAAACCACTGAGCCACCTGGGCTGCCCTAAAGGTTCTTAAATACGTACAAACTTAAGACTAAGTGTAATCTTCTCCTTATGAGTTTTACATAATTAATTATAAAACCAAAACAAATTTACAAAATAAATTCAAAATACTAAATATCAGTATAATTCTGTTCTTAAGCTGTTTTAAAATTTAAAATTTAAATTTCTTTCTAAAGAGGTCACTTTAAGGAAACATTGGTCTAAATGAACCTCAGAGCCCCTTCTAAGTCTAGTAGTGTTTGATTTTCTGGGTTTTTATATTTGAATTTATATCAGAATTTAAAACAGTATTCTGAGTATGAAAATAATATTTTGTTAGGATTTTAAATAAGAGATGTGTTGCAAGCCCTCCTCTAACCAAGGTACACTATAGTCTTACTAGAAGGAAAAGTTATTTGATCCATATTGTTCTTTATGTTAACTACAGGTTGTCAGGACGAGCTATTCACTTTAGTAATCAATAATTTTATTAGTTTTGGAAGCAATAATTGACCAATATTAGAATTTAAACTAACAAATGTTTAATAGCATCCTTGGGTTTTTGTAGGCGATGCATTACAGATCAAGATGCATATTTGTATTTTTCTATTTCTTTATAATGATAATTTTCAGAGAGAATAAGTATTTTCAACTCATTTCCAAGTGTTTTTGCATTAGTATAATTTTATTTTCCAATATGAACATTATAATTTACATGCATCGCTCAAAAAGCAGACACAACTCTCCTATTTAGAATTTTCTGTTTCGTCCATATTATCATCGGTGACTGACATCACTTAATAATCACACAGCGGTGAGGGATATAAATGCCCAGATCTCTACGTTATCAACATTCAAACTTGGTACACATTTTATTGAGAATATTCTGTACGTATGAAGAAAATGAATAATAAACACATACCGTCAAGACCACATTGTTCTGGAATTTATTTTCTGGGGATAAAGTAACATAGCCTGAAGAGTAACTAAATTTTCTATCAGGATAACTTTTAATAGAGATTGTTGCATCAAATTCTTCAGTATATCCATAAACTTGAATTACAACGTTTTCAGAGGCTCCAACACGGAATACTTTTGGTGCTGAGATGACGTACCTGTTGAAATAGGAAAAGAGTAAGACCAATATCTGAAGGTGATGTGTTTTGTTACAGTTCTGATTTTTTCATCTCACTTGAGAGATTCAAATAGGAAGATTTTCTTAACTTAAAAGTGATTATTTTTAAATCAAAACTTACTTGGTTTAAAGAAGTAGAAGTTTCTTTAAGAAGAGGAAGTAGCTTAAAATCAAGGCTTGGGAAGCAGAACTGGAGAGTTAGTTAACATTTAGAAATGACAACACTTTGCCTGAGCTGCTGCCGCAGAGAAAGACTTTCAGTGCCCTTGACTGGAACATGCAAATAGGGCCAACGCTCAATGAAGAAAAAGGGCAAAAGGCCCCAGGGCTGGAGTTGCAGCCCTGTCATCTACTGGCTGAGGGGCCACGGTAAAGTCACATAGTGTTTCTAAGACCAGAATGATTTACCTGTGAAAAAATCACCTTCTTGACCAGCTTGCAGTAAGGAGGAAGTGGGAACACGTAAGGAAAACATCTACAGCCCGCTTCCCGCTCGGGAAATGGTAAGGTGCATTAATTTCACTAAATCGTTAAAAGGAAGTTATCTTAGAAGTATCGTGTTACGCCGAGTGGGTAAAGAAAAGGACACGGTAAGAGTGAGCCCGGGTGGCTTTACAAATGCAAGGAGCGTGGAGGGCCTTTGAAGAATGGTAACAACCGTAGTGACCGCGATGATGCTGCTAAGTGCCCACGGGGAGGCCGCGTGAGCCCTCCATATTCCACTCTTGATTTTGGCAACAGGCCAGTGATGTAGACACTAAGATTACTCCCAATTTGCAAGTGAAAAGAGGGTAATTTGACCAAGGTCACATGCCATATAAGTGAATGAGGCAGCACCTTATATTCAGGTCTTTCTCCGGTCGTTAACGTGTATGATTGAGGTCAAGGGTATAAGCTATGTTCACATCCATAGGCTCTTATTCCCAGTTTCATTTTTCATGTGATTTATACAAGAATGGAAATCAATCTATATAAGTCTTTGAAATAAGATTTTAAAAACGTGTGATTTTCATTGTTTCATTAAAAGAAAACCTAAAAGTATAAGCGAGCTTATTAATTAAATATCATGGAACAGTGAGAGCTACATGTGCTGTTACATAGGAAGAGAGAAGTGTGTTTCAGCCCAAAAGGTCACGGTGACTAATCCAAGTGGCTGAACAGGCCTGGGCCCCACGCCACTGCCCCCCCCCGCCCCCCCCCCCCCCCCCGCCCCCCGCCCCAGTTCCTGCAGGCCCTTGTGAACTCATGACACTAAAAAGTCAGCAAATCTTCAGGAACAGGGAAGTTAATTTGGAAGCAATTAAGTCCCTTTAAAACATCTGGCTGTCTCCTCTGTGACAAGTAATTTAGAATCACTTATAAACAAATTGTGGAAGAGGGAAAAGAATCTCCAGACTTCCAACCATCATCTAAGTCCTCGCAGACTAACCCGGGACCAGCAGAAAAGGAGAAAAGCTAAGCTTTGCTGATGAGCTACATTTCCCGAAATCTTGCCCTGTGCTAGGCACTGTTTGAAGGACCCTGGATATATAAAGTCACTGAACTGCTACAGCCACTCTGTGAGAAAGGTCTTATCATTACTCCCATTTTACAGATGAAGAGACTGATAACTAAGCAGCCCAAGGTCACACAGTTACGTTACTGAGTTAGGAACTGAACCCACGCAGCCTGTTTCCTAATTAACAATTCCAATTGCTAGACTAAACTGGACTTAGCAAGAGCTTTGCATTCTGAAAACTCTAGGGGGAAAAAAGCTATTTTAATTTCAGCGTTCTTATAAGTTGTATCTTTTTTTCAGTTTAATATTGTTTTAATTTTGAATTGTCTATGTGGTGGTGGCAGTGATAAAACATAAAATATTTGGTACTTAGAAGTTCCTAAAAGATGGCTCTGGAATCACCCTTCATACAGATTTTGGTCCTTACTGGTTTATCAGTACCACAATCTATTCATATAAAAAAAAAATCATACTTAAAAAAATATAGTATACTTTCCTTATTTTCTTTCGATAGTTTAAGAGGATTGGGCCACTGAGCTTGCAGAGGCAACAATATTATTTTGGCCTCTACCTAGAATGTTCTTTCTCCCCAGATATTGCATAGTTTGCTCCCCCCTCACTTCCTTCGAGTTCTGTTTGAGTGTCACTTCCTTAAAGATCCTCTCCTCTCTACAGTTTGGGGTAATGCCCCATCACTTCCTTACCCTCTGACTCCTTTGTGTTTTCCTTCCTTGCATGATAACCACCCGACCTTATTCATTCATTTATTCATTTTGGTTCATTCATCCACCCATTATTTGCTTCTCCCCCTAGAATGCAAGCTTCATACCATCTACTATATCCCTAGTGCCTGTCACAGGGCAGGTGCTCAACAAGTTTTTGTTGAATCAATCAGTCAAATTAATTAAATTGGTTGCCATGCTGTACATGGCACTTCTTCAGAGAAAGAGAGGAGATGCTCACTCGGGGCCAGCACAGCGGAGGAGAAAGAACTCAGAATCACGGGACCCAGGTTCTAGTCCTAGTTCTACACTAATTTGAACTCCCTAATCTCGATCTTTCTTGAACTTCTGCTACTTGTCTTTTAAAAAGGAATCTACAACCACCACCTGGGGAATGGGGTGATTGTGGCCTGTGCAAAGATCAGATCAAGGGTGGGAGAGTGTTATAAATTTGGCATCTGAGTATACATCTATATTTATATTTCACCTAGTTTTACGTACATATTTATGACAAAATGAAAAAAAATTGAAGTGGTAACAAAGAGTCCTTGGTAAAAGCCCTGCTTTTGTCCCCCTCCAGCAGCATGATCTTTGGCAAGTCACTTTCCCCTCTGTCTGGATTTATCCTCATTTGTGAAATGAGTAGATTCCATTACATACTCTCCAGTTCCTTTTCGGGTCTAAGCTGTTATTTCTAGACACAAAATCAGTATTTTAAGACATACCTTGAAATGCACAATATTTCAATAATCACACTAACATTTGTGAAGAGTTAATAAATTCAGAAATAATTATGATCGTTTTTCAAATCACAGTATTAAAATTGACCCCAAAGTAACACTTGCTGTACTACGTACAGTGCCCGGAGCATACGAAGAAACCTGTGTACCAATACAAGTAAGCAATCAATGGCAGGGAAGTGTATCATCCTGAGTTTGTTTTGTGCTTTTTTTTTGAAGAGGAATCCACATACTCCCTTATGTAAATTTTTATAAATAACAGCCTCATAAAGCTGGCGTATTATTAGCCATTCATCACATCAAGATGTTTCCATGACTTTCTCATTCACAGATGAGACCATTCACTTGGTGTTCCAGGAAGTAGAAGGTTATTTTCAAATTAACCGTCTGTTCAATTTATTTTTCACTCATCGCAACTAAGATTCATTGAAAAATAGGGATCCCTGGGTGGCGCAGCGGTTTGGCGCCTGCCTTTGGCCCAGGGCGCAATCCTGGAGACCCGGGATCGAATCCCACGTCGGGCTCCCGGTGCATGGAGCCTGCTTCTCCCTCTGCCTATGTATCTGCCCCCTTCTCTCTCTCTGTGTGTGCGTGACTATCATAAATAAAAAAATTAAAAAAGAAAAATGAAAATGGGTTCGTTTACTTACGTTTGCTCCTGTCCCCAACTTTTACCTAGAAAGATCAAAAACCAAAGTATGCCCCAAAGGCCCATGGCTGGAGGCAGCAGCAAACCATGGATGTAACCTCTTGAAGCTACTCTCCTTTTTAAGTAAACTGAGCTTGAAGATTTTGGGTAAGTTAGTTTACTGGCTAATTATTAATGTCAGAAAGAGGGACTGCTAAGTAGGGGAACTAAAATCAGAACCGAGACACCCTTTAGTGCCCAGATGTAAAAGGAGGAGGTATTTTTTAGGGATTTACATCTAGAGATTTATTTTTGATTCATACAAATAAGGCTATTCTGCCATGGGAATTAGGCACCAGTGTGAACGGCTCCACGCCAGAGCCACCAAGCCTCGGACCTCGGCGTTTCCCCTCCTGACCAGGACACTTGCTCTGATGGGTCACCTGCGAGCACACCTCTGGTAGGTCCACTCGGACACTGGCAGAGACCCCCTGGACTCCGTTTCAGAGTGAGGGAGTTTAGGATGGGTCCGGTTTAGACGGGGCTCACCAGGTAGGCTTCCTAGTGAAATCCGGAGTGGCAGCGTCGTCGGCGTTGGAAATAGCAGGGATAAGACAGATCGGCATAGACATTCTATAGAAGGGCCCCTTGGTCGGTCCCAGGCTAGAGAGGAAGCTGAACATCAGGTAGAGGAGACCCGGGACAGGAGATGACATCGCCGTGCTGAAGACGCCGGCATCACTCTCTCCGAGACAGCCCCGCAAATACTTCCGTATTTAGTAGGGAGTGGATATCCTCCAATATCTATTAATTCGCACCACACAGGTTCAAAATTCATATTCATTCTGATGGAGAATATCTTTTTTAAAAGAATAAGTTCATGTATGTACCTTCCAATGAAGATTTTAATAATTTTAATGCAAGAACTGAAAAAAACAAAGCTTCCTATAACAAATGAGTCTAATAACTATAGAATGAAATAAAATTTGATCTTTGAGATTTTTATGTCTCGTGTTTCACTAGGAAGAAATTTTTTTAAAGATTTTATTTATTTATTCATGAGAGAGAGAGAGGCAGAGACACAGGCAGAAGGAGAAGCAGGCTCCGTGTGGGGAGCCCGATGTGGGACTCAATCCCAGGACCCGGGATCAGGACCTGAGCCAAAGGCCGGCGCTCAACCTCTGAGCCACCCAGGGATCCCCTAGAAAAAATTTTATATACCACTTTCCTTTTATCTGTTCTCATTTCTCCCTTAGTATAAAACAGGTAGTCTATTTTATTTTATTCTTTTTAAAGATTTACTTATTTACTTGAGAGACAGCAAGTGAGAGCAGGGGTGGGGAGGGGCAGATGGAGAGGGAGAGCGAGAATCTCAAGGAGACTGCACTGAGCACAGGGCCTGACGCAGGGCTCGATCCCAGGACCTTGAGACCATGATTAGGTTCTCTATTCTAAAGTAACAAAACAGATTTATCTAAATATTTTTTTTTATGCTTCACATGTTTTATGGTCACACTGGCATTCCTTGCTTTGAATTAATAAGGTTTTACTTTACCAACACTTTAGTACTGAACTGATCAGAAAAAAGTCACACAAAGGAAAATTTCATACACAAATTTCACTAACGATATTTCTTGCAAATGCTATTGAAATGATAAAAATCTGCCACAGTTGTCTGACAATCTAGCCCATTTGTTTCCAAAGGGAATTTGTAAAATGATTAAGCTGGGTTGCGAAAGATGGGTTGAGTTAAAACAAACAAAGTCCTTTTGCCATCATTTTCGGGAAAAGATACTTTGGAAAAAAGCAATAATACTCAAATCATAGAGTATTTGTATTTTATGTGCAAGGAAGTTTGCTTGTATTATAGAGTCAATATTGATAAATGATATTTGTAAACCATTGGCATATTTCTCTGGGAGAAAAAAATTGTAAAAATAATGGATCCTGGGGCACTTAAGTGGCTGAGTTGGTTAAGCTTTTGGCTCTTGATTTTGGCTTAGGTCATGATCTTGGGGTCGTAAGATTGAGCCCCAGACCTCGGGCTCCGCACTGACTGTGGGGCCTGCTGAGGATCCTTTCCTCCATCTCCCTCTGTCTCTCTAAAAAAATAAAGTAAAATAAAATAAAATAATGGATCTTAAAGGTCTTCAACAAAACCAAAATTCAATTCACAGATTTCACGTGTGTTTGAACTTTTCATCTGTCTTTTAAACATGACTCCGAGGTAGATTCTCCTTCACATTTTAAAATGTTGCCTTTTGAGAGTCTGTGGATTTTATACAAATATGAATCACTAACAGAAGAGAGTCCAAGTCTGGCAGAAACTTTGGTGGTCGCCTGGTCTTCCTGCTAGTGTCACTTCGATTCTGTCCTCAAGACGGAGCCCGAATGGCTCCCTTAGTTCACAGGCACCTTCTGACCTGGGTCCTATTTGATTCTCCAGCCGGCAGCCTGAGTGCTGATCTTCCTGGGGTCACCGTGGCACGGAAGCGTTCCTACCAGGGGAGCAAACAGTCTAATTCTATCACCATTACTCTTAACCTATTCAGACCCCCAATTTGATATGTCATCAGAAAAAAAAAAAAGAAAAGAAAAGAAATATGGGGTGTGCGTGGGTCACTGCCACCAGCACTCCGTCTGTTTAAGTGCTCGACCAAACCACCAGTGTGAGAGGGCATACTGGGGTACAAACTACGGATAATTGGGGAATCTTCTAAATAAATTCCTCTCATTAGTCACCGGTCTTCCTGTATATTTAAATGGATTTTTTAAATAAATTTAGCTACTATAGTTTACTGAAATAAAGTCTTATGAAAAATTCCAATGCGTAAATCAGAGTAGAGGCGCTCCAGGGGAAGCATGGGGCGGGGGCGCTGCTGTCTGCCTGTCTCCCCACGCGCACCCCCGGGCGGCCCCTCCGTGGGAGATCATGGCTTAAGAACGAGTGACCTAAAGTACCAAACAACTTCTTCCACGTGTCTTGTTCCACTTGGTCCATTCCTGTTACTTGTACCAGTATTTCCAAGTCAACCTTGAAATTAGTTTTTCAGCTGATGGAGCCAAAGGAGAAACCAGGGCCTTGTGCCCAGGAGCCGCTGCTTTAGCTGCAAACGAAAGTTTCTCCCCCAGAGACCTGGGCTGCCAACAGCAAACCCTCCCTGTTCCTTCCCAACCCTGTACTGCGACCCACATCCAGGACCCTGGCTGGCGACAGTGCTCAGGAATTCACCACAGGCTGCGGGACACCCGGCAAAGGGAAGACTCTAGGCGTCTAAGGAGAACCCCAGAAAACGTTCACACATTTGCCTAAAGACACCAGCACAGGAATGCGCTTGGGAGCATCATTCCCAGTGGTAAAATGTGGCGGGAACCGGAACAATAAGGAAACGGTAAATACATCGCTGGATTTTCACGCTGATTAAACCAACCTGCAAAACGACCCCAAGACAGTAGCAGTCATGGAAGTTCAAAAAATGCAAAGCAAAGCTATTGTCCACAGGCATTCGCATCCGTAGCAATGGCACAAAGACATGATCCTGGGAGACAAATACTGCATCAGGATAATAGCTGTGTCTGGGAAGAGAAGGGGAGCTGGGGAAGGGGTAGGGAACGGGTAGACAGGGTGCCTCTGCCGAACGCATTAGCTTTTCTTTTAGAGGAAGATCTGAAGTCACTATGGCAACATTTTACAAATAATTCAGTGAGGTTTGGTGGCAGTTATACTGACGTGTCATAGGTCAGTTGCTGTGCTTTTCTAAAAGTTTGAAATATTCCATTGAAAAAATAAAAAGGATATTTTGAAGTGAGGCAGGCTCGAATTCAAATCCTGACCCTACCTAAGTAAGTATGTGACCTTGGGCAAATCAACGAACCTTCGGAGCTTCACTTTCAGGGTCTATAAGATCAAATGGTCACAGAGCCGACGGGAGAATGACGTGAAACACGAACACCGCCCTTGACACGCGGCACGAAAGCGGGTACCTGGAAATGGCCCATCCGAAGACGGTCACTGTTATTGTTATGATTGGCTAATACCGATTTATCATCTTCTAGTCTTTTTTGAAAATGTGTGCACAGCGTTGCAGCAGCCTGTACTTGATAGACTTATTTTCCGGCTGCTGCAAGGGAGAGCAGCGCTCGGTCTGTGTAAGTGCTCGACCAAACCACCAGCATGAGAGGGAATAGTGGGGTACAAGCTACAGATAATTGGGGAACCTTCTACATAAATACCTCCCATTAGTCACCGGGCTTCCTGTACATTCACATGGCTCTCGGGATGGAGGAATGTCGTTATCGTTGAACGCAGCAGAATTCCGCCCCGACTTCTTTCATTTACTGTCCGTGAAAGGTCTGGGATTAGATGACCCGTTAAGAGTCCCTCCAACTGCTGCGTCCTGAGAGTCTGACCTTCTAACTCAGTGAGCAAAGGAGCACAAAAAGGTTCCCACAGACCAGAAACTTTTCAGAAGACATTTAAAGAAATTTTTTGCTTGTTTACGACGCTGGTTTCCATCACAGAGTACGTGCATCCTGCCCCTTTACCTCTTCGGTTGTGAGAGGTCTTTGCTCAAAGACCTCAGCCTCACGCTGACCCTTATGAAAGATACTGTTTGAAGCATGTTCTTGCTTCTCAGGAGCTGGTCCAGTAAGTAAGAAGGCGGGAAGGTCACAGGTTCACCATCTCAACAAGACCTGCTGAACTCCAGGGCATTTTGACAGGTGCAGAGAGGACACGTCCCCAGCTTTGAAAGAGCTTGTCCAGATAACAGCAGCACCATAGCTGCCAGTCACTAGCTCCTGCCATGGATCGGTTATTGCAATAATGAACTTAACATAAATGGTCTCTCATCTGCACCCCCGCTCCGAAGGGTGCTACAACCTTCACGCTACCAGTGAGGAAACCGGGGCTCAGAGAGATACAGTGGTTCGCCTCAGGGAACACATCCGAGAACCTGCAGAGATGGGGATTTGATTGTGGTGAGGTCAGTAGGAAAAGGAAGAGAGACATTACCAAACCAGGCTGGGCTTACCTTCTCTTTGGCGCCTTCCAGCGATTTGCAATTGAGTCTCCATTTTACAAACTCTATCGAACTTTATAGAGCCTGGTTCACACATTTTGATTCTTATTTTTTTAAGATTTATTTATTTATTTATTTATTTATTTATTTATTTATTTATTTATGATAGGCATAGAGAGAGAGAGAGAGAGAGAGAGAGAGAGAGAGAGGCAGAGACACAGGAGGAGGGAGAAGCAGGCTCCATGCCGGAAGCCCGATGCGGGACTCGATCCCCGGACTCCAGGATCACACCCTGGGCCAAAGGCAGGCGCCAAACTGCTGAGCCACCCAGGGATCCCCTTCATTCTTATTTATATGCCATTGAATATTCTAGGAAGAGGCTCAAAGGTCCCCCAGGGGAGTAAGTGTGGCATTCGGTGAAGGACTAGCCTGACTTAGGTCTGGTTCTCTCTCTTGGGGCGCTGAGGCCAGACCAGCTAATGGGACCACCAGGGCAGATGGTAGAGAGGGAAGGTGCCCTGACAGGGCGAGAGGTGGGGAGAGCCGGAGAATCGCCAGGTGAGCCACATCCTAGGGGACACGGTGACTCAAATCCAGCAGTGGATGCTCCTGTATCCGGGTCCTTGAGAGCACCCAAGCCAAGTGACCCAGCTAAGCCATCGCTGAATCCTTCGCTCATAAAACCTGGCGCCGGTCATTCCTTGCGGTTACACTAAGCCACAGAGTTTAGGGGTCAGTGACTACCTAGCAGGACTGAATGCGGACACCGGCATAGGGGCTCTCTACAGGCCCAAGCTGGCGCAAGCTCCTTGCCCTCCCGCCCCCACCAACGGGCGCTCGCTCATCTAGATCAATACTTTAATTTCCGAGTGTCCAGAACAGCAGCCTCAGAGGCCCATCCCAAGGTGCCACCTGCTGGCAGGAACCTGCAGCATCCCGAAGCAGGCGGGCACCCCGCGTGGCCGTGGGGCCAACGTTCCCGGCAGGCCCCGGCTTCCCGTCGTCTCTTCTGAGAACTGGCTTCTTGGTTCCTGGAGAGAGCGGTGCCTGCCTTGCTCCTGATGGATGCTGAAGCGTGAAGTCTCGGAGCCCTGAGAGCCATATACACATGTAAGGAGTTCTTACGATTATTTTTTAAGCGTCTGATTTCTCCTGCTTTATCAGCTCCGTTCTTTCTACCTGAAAACACGAAAAAGTCTCCATTAATTGGGGAAAAAAGCCAAATATCACAGAACCTTTTGATGGGTTTTTCTCTAAAGGTCACTGCTAACCCTCCAAAGGCTTGGTCTGCCCCCCAACTTTATATGATTTTCTTTTCCTCCGTTCATCCATAAATTCCCCCTCACTAGAATGTTTCATAGATTATCTTCGTGGAAGTTAGATAGAAACAAAATAGGAAATGAATAAGAGGATTTCCCAGCAGCAGAGGCCACTCGATGTTGGTTGGCAGGTGTTGGCATTATTCCCATTTTATGGACAAAGAAACCGAAGATCAGAACGGGCTAAAGGGAACGAAGGAAACCCAAAATCACACAGAAAGCAGTGGCCAAGGCCACTGTACAGTGTGAGGGTCCCAGGGCGAGATGAAGACATAGGCTGCTTGGTCAAAGAGGTAAGAAAAAGTGCTGTTAAAGGTAGTGAAACATAAAACATCTGTGGTCTCTCTCTTAACTTGCCAAGGTGCTTTTTTTTTTAATTTGCTATTTAATGTCATTTTAAGTGGAGGAAAATGAAAGGTTTAAATTAATGGCCCGAGTTTTACCTTTCGTCTTTGTTTGGTGCAACGCCGTTTAACTGCAAACATACGGGCTCCTAATTCGTACGTGGCCTCGTCAGAATGACCCGGGTGGCCTTGGGCGGCGGCGCACACTGGGTCGTCGGGAAGGCCGCTGCTGCTCGGGCCGGGCCCGGCGACACAGCCCTTCGCTCAGGGAAGCGCGGCTCCGGGCCGCCCCGTCCGGTCTCCGCCGTGCCACGTTCCGGGCAGCTGCCGGCCACGACCGGCCACGACGTGAGCAGCGGGGCCGTGCCCGGGCAGGCGGAGGCCGGCCAGCTCAGGCTGTCGCCAGCGAGGAGCAGGGTGGCCGCTCCCCAGCCGGGTGCGCTCACAGCCACCACTGCCCCAGCGCTTGCAACAGTAAAACACCAAACATGCGGTACGGGGGTCACTGCGAGGTTTTTGAAGCTGCAAAGAGAAAGAGAGAGAGAGAGAGAGAGAGAGCGACCCGGCACTGGGCTTCCTGGACCCGGGAGCAGGGAAGATCCAAGGCGAGGCTCGGGTGACAGGGAGGCAGCGGAGGCCGCAGCGTGACAGCCTCCCGCCTCCCCACCAGCGACAGCCACTTCTGGGGGCTCCGCAGCCCTCCCTCAGGAGAATGAGTCCTGGGGGCGGTGGGCTCCATGTGGCTGGGCTGGGGGGCGGTGGGGCCTCTTGAAGGCTTTGCCGGCCCGGCAGCTCAGTGTGGACACCTCCCCGCTTGCCTGGGCGGGTGTCCTCATCTGCAGCCACTGTGCCAGGCCTTGGGGACAGAACCTGGGCCTGAGACCACAGGGATCTGGGCAAGGGAGCCCTGGTTCTGCAAGTGGGGGGGAGCTTGCAGCAAGCCCTGACCCAGGCCACGGTTTAGGGACACCCGAGAGCTGTCAGGACCATGGCTTCATTTGGGATTGCCCCTAGAACTCCCTTGGGGTCCCCGCGACCCCAGCTCTAGGTGCCACATGGCCCCGGCTTCGGTGCACCTGTAGAGGAGGCCCGTGCCAGCATCCTCGCCCTCCGTGGCCACAGTCAGTCCCTGACCCTCGTGAAGCTGGTGGCGTGCATGGTGGGCGTCCCTGGCCTGGGACTGAGGGGTGTGGTGGGGAGAGGCCGGGGAGGCGGAGGGAGCTGCCGGGGCAGGTAGAGGCCGGAGGTCATCAGGACGGAGAGACATGCAGGGGCTCAGTCGGGGGGACACGGCAGGCAGCTGGGATGATACCTGAAGGAGAGAAGGGCGAGAGCGCCCAGGCCCCGCTGACCGCGGCTGTCCATCGAGCAGGTGAGCGCCCGTCACTGAGCTCGCGGCCGGGGCAGCGACTGGAAACCGGACCAGATGCTCTAGAAGCTGGTGGTCGAGCGCTGGAGACACACCTCCAGACCACCCAACGCTACCGTGACGAACGCCGCGCCGGGGTCTACACAGCAGGGAAGACGCGGGTTCTCGGGAGCGGAAGTGGGCTCTGCTGCACGGGCGCACCTAACTCACTATCGCCTGAATGGGATGAAGGTTCGTTCCCTTCTCACATTCAAGAGGCTCAGGCCGCCCCCGCGTTCCCCGTGTCCCCGGAGGCAGGCCCGGGATGCCTTTGCACCACCAGGCTGTCATCTGGCTTCCTGCCTCACGGTCCCAGGCGGCTGCTGGGGCTCCAACCATCGTTTCTGAGCTGAGGGCTGCAAAAAGACGGCAGGAAAGAGACGCTCCCTGTCAAATCGACTTGCTTTGCGCAGCCTTCCTCCAAGGCCCATGAATGCGTCTCATCAGGACTTTTGGGAATAGGCTGTGCCCAACTTCAAGGGAATTGAGCGGCTAAAACTCAGGTTTTTACAATAAGGAGGAAAGAGCGTGGGTTCTGGTGGGTTAGTCTCTGACACAAGTGTCTTCCTCCTTTGCATCCCACGCTCGTGAGGATCGACACACGCACCGGGTTCCGGGAGAACTGCCACAGGTTCCTGCTTTTGGCCAGAGTACCCCCCGCTAATAGAAGGCTGGATCCACGTCTAAAGATTTCATTTTAAGACCTCGATCTTAGAGGGGGAGGCGGATTTCTGGGCGGCGCGGACGCCCGTGGCCAGGGATGAGCGGACCGCCACGAAGACGCCCAAGGCGAGGGCAAGGGCCTGGGGCAGCCGGCACGAGTCAGGGTATCGGGCCAAGGTTGACCAAGCTGATTGGCTATTGCAAAGTGATCTCAGTTGTAGCAAAAAGGAGACTTCCATGCTGACGGCGATGTCGGGGAGGCGTCTGGGAAGTTCTCTTTGGCTCTTAGGGTTCAGCAGATAGTTCTGAGCAGCCCCATCTGGGTGCTGGCACCTGCATCGACGCTGATGGTCGTGGGCTGAACGAGCCCTGCCGACGGCCTCGTCTCTGAAAGATCCCAGCTTTACTCTCTTTACTTGCTTCTAACGTAGAACCACTCAGAGTCCACGACTTCAAGTTTCTTAGTGTTTCCAAGGAGTCCAGGAGCTGAGTAAAAACCTGAAGGTCGGGGATCCCTGGGTGGCTCAGCGGTTTGGCACCTGCCTTTGGTCCAGGGCGTGATCCTGGAGTCCCAGGATCGAGTCCGCGTCGGGCTCCCTACATGGAGCCTGCTTCTCCCTCTGCCTCTCTCTCCTATGTCTATCATGAATGAATAAATAAAATCTTTAAAAAACCCAAAAACCTGAAGGTCTGGCTGCGGCGCCAGAAACTTGGGGTTGACGCCTAAGGTCTGGATCCCTGCTCCAAGGCCCTGACGTGGCCCCGTGGGTGAGGGAACTCACTGTTTTCCATCCATCTGTCTCGTAACCTCTTCCTGGTTCTAGGTGACCCCCTATCTAATGGGTTCATGATTAGGACAGCCGGTCACACGTCAGTGACCCCACTACCGTTTTGAAAATGGAAACCGACCCCCAAGTAATGTCATTCCACTTAAGACCTTAATTAAAAGCATAAATGACATATATGAATCTTGGGAAAGCTGAACCCTGAAGGAAATAAAATCGAGCATGTTCCCAAAGGTCACAGAAGAACCTAGGATCTGTGGGAAGCCTCTGTCCGGAGGCAGCTGGCCACCACCACTGGGAAGTCACCCACGCAGGCCACAGCGGCTACGAGCGACGTGCCCACGGAGGCAGACGGCGGCCCGGAAGACTTCCGTCTTCACCTTTCTTAAATGCCTTTTTTTTTTTTTTAAGATTTTATTTATTTATTCAGGAGAGACAGAGAGAGAGGCAGAGACCCAGGCAGACGGAGAAGCAGGCTCCCTGCAGGGAACCCGACGTGGGACTCGATCCCAGGACCCCGGGGTCACGCCCTGGGTTGAAGGCAGCACTAAACCGCTGAGCCACCTGGGCTGCCCCTTAAAATGTTTTTTGATCAAAATTGAATCCAAACCCATGACTGTCTCAGATAATTAAAGGAAGAGAAGAACATGATTCATGAAGCACCGTTGCTGTGTCGTCCTTTACATTCATATTTATTTAAACGTTCATCCTGGGGGCTCTGTTGGTTAAGTGTCGGCCCTCGGCTCAGGGCGTGATCCCGGAGTCCTGGGATCGAGTCCCGCGTCGGGCTCCCTGCTCAGCGGGGAGCCGGCTTCTCCCTCTGCCTCTGCCGTTCCCTCCTCTTGGGCTCTCTGCCTCTATCTCTCTGTCAAATAAATACATAAAATCTTAAAAAAAAACAACCAAAAAACCCAAAAGCCCCATTCACTCGCATCCGAGTGGTTTTGACCTGTGTGTCGTACCTGAACCTGGAGGTTAGGATAAATGCTGATTTCAAATTCGGAGAGGGCAGGCGAGTGGCTCAGGGCTGCACGGCTGGCCGAGCCCCCGGGTGGGCATCGAGGCTGGACTCATGGTGGTTTGGTGCGTGTCCCCGTGGCAGGTGCGCCGGGAGCCGCCGTGTGTGGCCTCGTGAATCGGCCGCTGGGCCCAGGCCTGCCTCTGCGACTCTCTGACCTTGCATGAAGGGCTCGACCACGTTGTGCCTCAGTTTCCCTATCTGTAAAGAGGGGGGAAGAATAAAATACGTACTTCGCGGGGTCGTGGTGGGGTTTAGGTGAATTAATTCTTGTGAAAAGCTTAGGACAGACTCTGAGCTCGAGCAAGTCCTCCCGGACGTCAGAAATCATCAGGGAAGGGCGACGGGTGCCCAGCGAGCTGCTGGAGCCCTGGGGTGAGCGTCAGGGCCCGGTCGAGGCGGCGGGGGCTCCGCGGGGCTCCAGAGGCTGGCGCAGTGCTGGCAGCGGGCACAGGGGGTTTGGGCTCTGGGTCCCCCGGGGCATCACCCCAGCTCCGCGCCCGGGGCCGCCAGGGGCCTGAGCGCCAAGACCAGCCCTTTCCGCGGTGGCAGGTGCAGTGGCCCGCGGGGTCTCACCTGGGCGCCCGCAGGCCGCCCGAGGCCCCAGGAATGTTCCTCCCCGGCCAGGGTCGGGCCCTCCCCCAGCCTGCCCCCCAGCCACCCCGGCCACCCCTGCCCCCCACCTGCCGGCACAGACCCGGACCCCCCCCGGCCCCCAAGGCGCAGGAGCTCCCTCCCTGCCCACCTGCACCCTCCACCCGCACCCCGCACCCCGCACCCCCCCATCCCCCTGCAGGGAGGCGTGCACAGCGCCCTCCCCAGGGCGCCCCGGCTGGAGCCAGCCCCACATTCACCCTCGCACTCGGGTGCCTGGGGCCCCACGTCACCGCCCCGGGAGGTCACCGCGTCTGGAGGGCCCCCCCTGGGCCGCAGCCTCGGGCGCCGCTGCACCTGCACCTGCTCCCTCGCCAGGTGCTCGGCTGCTCTTTGCGTGGAGGCAAAGGGAACCCGGACACGGAGTTTGGGTCACGCTCGTGTGTCCTGCTGAAGGTTCAGTGAGTGACGCTGCTTCTCTAACCGGTGACGCCGACGGGCCAGAGGCTCTAGCGAAGCAGGCGGCGGGGAGCGCGGCCCGCAGGGCCCTCCTTGCACCCAGGGGACACGCGACACACGCCCCGCTGTGACCTGGGCACCCCGACCTAAGGGAGATGGGCCTCCCCGCCCAGGGGCGACACCCCCGGCCCAGCACCCGGCCCTCGCAGGCCTGCCTTTGCCTCCAACAGTCAGATAACGGGCATGAACAGAGTCCTTCTTATGATTATTTGTAAAGTTAAAAAAATGCTCTTTTTGTTATAGGAAAATTCAAACTGATATAAAAAGTAGAGGGAATGGCATGAGGAGGCCCGCTGCCCGCTGCCCGCAGCCGCCTCCAGCGATTATCCGCTCGTGGCCAGGCTGCTTCCTGGGCACCCACTTCTCCGCCCTCCCTAGACTATTTTGAGGCCAATCCCCGCATCACTTTATTTTATCTGTAAGCATTTCGGTATACAGCTCCCAGAGACAATACTTCCTTTAAAAAAAAATAATTCTCACCCTCAAAAACAATAGTCTCGATATCATGAGACAGCAGTGGAGGCGCCGCTGCCGCCGGCAGTCCGTGAACCTCAACCGCCACCAGCGCGGAGCGTCAGTCCCTCCCATCCGCCCGGGGATGATTCCCATCGAGGCTCCAGATAAAATACTCGGCGCCCACACGCTCGTTTCTCAGCCGCCGTGTGTCCTGCTGCAGGTGAGGCCTGCCCGGGGCTTAGCGCGTCCGACTAAGCCAGGCCACGACAATGATGCAGCTTCTTTCCTGTGGCACTTGAACACTTTTCGCCACCAGGTGATAGGAGCCGAACACGAGGTGCACGAGTCAGCGGGACGCAGCCGGCAAATGAGAACCGGAGCAGTAGGACGTGGTGCCCGCTCACCCCGCACGCCTCCCCGTGGCTCCGGGCGGCCTCCGGCTTCCCCGGGTGATGCACCATTCACGGCCGCCAGCGCCCGGCCCAGGCCCCGAGCTCCCGGCTTCCCGGAGGGGAAGTACCATGGGCACCACCGTGGCTTCTTGTTGGAATTTCATCTCTCTGCAGTGTTGCCGTTGTCAATGCTCTGGTTACAGATTTTTTTTACCAATCTGTCTCCATCCTATTTTTCAGGCTAGCAGAAAGGTCATGGCTCAGTTACGGAAACCACTTGATGGATGAAATACTGAAGCGTAAAAAATCAAATATTCTTCTTAAAAATATTTTATTTATTTGAAAGAGAGAGAGAGAAGGAGCAGCAGGCAGGGGGAGGGGGAGAAGCAGGCTCCCCTCTGAGCAGGGAGCCCGAGGCAGGACTCCATCCCAGGACCCTGGGATTATGACCTGAGCCAAAGGCAGATACTTAACAGACTGAGCCACCCAGGTGCCCCCAAGTCAATATTCTTAAAAATATTTTCAAATGGTACTGATTTGCACTGCTACCCATAATTTGAGGGAGAACTCAGAAATGAGTTCTATTTTGATCTTTCACCCCAACCTCCCAGCAAATCAGAAAGGTTTTAGGAAAATAGGAACTTGAAATTGTCGCTCACAGAATGATGGCTTATAAGAACATGAAGTGAACAAAATATGTGCAAAGACATAGATGCTTCTTTTTCATACTAGATTACAATGAGAGTCTAAAATACGCTGTTGCCAAAGTTCTGGGTAAAGATGTCAATAAAATGATAAACATATTACAGTGAACAGACCTGTTCTCTATTCAGTATATCATACTGGCTGTTTACCTTTATTTGAAATGTGAACACCTTGAATTTCCCAGGTCGTTAGAGGATCAGTTAGCACCAACTCCAGCTGATGCCTGGAGAATAAAATATTTCATAGCTACCACACACACGTGAGCCCTAATTAACCCGGACAAATTTAACATGATCTATTAATCAGAAATGTCTATGGTTTTCCCATATGGGGTCTTGAAGCAAATTGCAAGGAAACAAAGTTGAATCAGTTGGCCGTGGGTGGGGGGAAGGCTAAGAGAAGAGCAAAGGCCAACAAGGGACTTCTACATTCTCCAAACAGTTGGCTGCACCCCCATTAGGTTGACTGATATGAAATGCCTGTTTGTGTAGGTAGAGGTGTTAGGACACAGGCACATACGTACGGTTTGCCATAGATTGAATGTTTGTGTTCTTCCCACAATTCACATGTTGAAGGGTGACCCCAGTGTGATGGCTTTTAGAGGTGAGATCTCCAGGAGGTGCTTAGGTCCTGAGGATGGAGCCCTCGCGAGTGGAAGCAGGTCCTGGGGGATTCCCTTACCCCTTCTGCCGTGAGAGGTCACGGTTCAAGAGCACGGTCTGTGACCCCAAACGTGGGCTCTCAGCAAACACTAAATCTGCCACTGCCTCAGTCTGGTTTGTTCTCATCGTTCTAGTTCTACAAATTGAAAGGCCGCGATAAGCTGTCAAATAAAAATTACGTTATACTTAGTGAACTCTACTAAGAAAAGTCACCAAAAACCAGTGAAACATAAGGATCAAAGCCCATTAGTCCAAACGGGGTATTTCCTAAGTGTCTGTCACATGCAAGGCACAGTCCTAAGGATAAATACGGGGATAAATAACAAACGGTCTTCAAAGAATTCATTCTGGAAGAGGAGAGAAATATGTAAACAAATACATGATCACAGAAGGTGAGAAGTGCTTCAGTAAAAGCACGAATGAACCACAGTAAGAATATGAAGGGGACACGTGGGTGGCTCAGCGGTTGAGCACCTGCCCCAGGCTCGGGGCGTGATCCGCGGCCTCAGGATCGAGTCCCGCATCGGGCTCCCTGCCTGGAGCCTGCTTCTCCCTCTGCCTGTCTCTGCCTTTCTCTCTCTGCATCTTTCATGAATAAGTAAATTAAATCTTTAAAAGAAAAAAAAAGCATATGAAGAAGTAAGCATTTAATTCTTTGGGGGATACTTTTTGGAGAACTCAGTCTCTGAGTTGGGCTGTGAAATGCCATTTGTCAGGAGGGGGGTTAAGAAGGGGTGACGGGCATGAAGGAGGGCACTCGATGTGATGAGCCCTAGGCGTTGTACGCAGCTGATGAATCACTGAACTATAGCTCTGAAACTAATAATGCAGTATATGTCAATTAAATTGAATTTAAATTTTTAAAAATTTGTTTAAAAAAAGCATTTCCAGGAAAAGGCAAGAAAACTGCAAAGGGCGGTTACTGCTGGAACGGAGAGGGCACAATAAAGGGTAGTGGCAAGAGGAGCCGGAGCCGTTGGCAAGAGCAGGGGATGAGAGTGTCTTGATCCACACAGGTTTTGCCCGATAGGTCACGGAGAAGAGGTTTTAGGTGGCGAAGTAGCGTGATCACATGAGCAGCGAGCTGGAGAGCAAATCAGAGAAGGGAAGTGGTTAAGGCTGGACTCAGGGAAGGTAAAGAAGGCGGTGGGGCGTGGGGCAGGTCATGATAACTCAACAAAAACTGATCATTTCTCAAACCTCCGGATGATCAGTTATGTGCAGTGTGTGTATTATACGAGGAAAATATTGCCTCCTTTTTTTTTTACTTTTTAAATTAATTTTATTTTAATAGTTTTTTTTTTAATTTTATTTATTTATGATAGTCACACAGAGAGAGAGAGGCAGAGACACAGGCAGAGGGAGAAGCAGGCTCCATGCACCGGGAGCCCGATGTGGGATTCGATCCCGGGTCTCCAGGATCGTGCCCTGGGCCAAAGGCAGGCGCCAAACCGCTGCACCACCCAGGGATCCCTAATAGTTTATTTAAATTCAAGGTATCAATATATAGTTTAACACCCAGCACTCATCCCATCACGTGCCCTCCTCAGTGCTTGTCACCCAGTCCCCCCGTCCCCCCGCCCGCCTCCCCTCCAGCGACCCTTAGATTGTTTCGCAGTCAGGAGACTCTCATGGTTTGTCTTCCTCTCTGAGTTTTCCCACTCAGCTCCCCTCCTTCCCTTATGGTCCCTTTCACTATTTCTTATATTCCCCGTATGACTGAGACCATATGATGATTGTCCTTCCCTGATGAACACCTACCACTTATGTTGACGTAGTTGGAACCGGAGGATATTATGCTAAGTGAAACAAGTCAACAGGAGAAAATAGTGCTTCCTTTTATTATATAGATAAATAGCATTGGGAATACATACCTAAGTGGATGATATATATTGTCGGTGTGTTTGTGACAAAGCAGTTGTTTAGAAAGACTGAAATAATTAGAAGCATAAAGCCTGGGTATCACCCCAAACTACATGCTCAGCATAAGTCCAAGGTAAGTCACATGGCATTCTTCTTCTTTTTTTTTTTTTTTTAAAGATTTTATTTGCAGGGAGCCTCATGGCATTCTTCTACAGAGATGGTCAGAGCTACACTTAATCCCGCTCCTGATAAAAACCAACCCAACAGCCAACCAAACTAACCCTGGTTCAATATCAGTGCTATCTTTAATTATCGAAGAAGCCCTTGGAAGAATGACGGACACATCTTAATCAATAATTTACATTGAAAATAGATGTAATTAACTTTAAAAGTTAGAACAATAAAACAAAGAAAGTTGAAGGTAGAGACTAATGGACTATGTAGGGGGAAAGCAATAAAACTGAAAACAATTATAGATAGTCCAACTAAAAGCTGTTTCTTTGAAAAGATTTATTTAATAGAGAAAGCTGATCAAGTCTGATCGAGAAGAAAAGAGGACATGTATTAACAACATGGAAGGTATTATGCTAAGTAAAATAAGTCAGTCTGAGAAACACAAATACTGTATGATTCCACTCAAATGGAATCTAAAAAAAGAAAAAGAATAGACAAAAAAAGAGATCTGACCTATAAATAGAACAAACTGATGGTTGCCAGACGGGACGGGGGTCGGGAGTAGGGAAAATGGGTGAAGGGGAGAGAGAGGTACAGGCCTCCAGCTATGAAATGAATAAATCACAGGAATGAAAGGCATAAGGAATACAGTCAGTGATATCATAATAGCAACCTAACAGGACAGATGGTGCATTTGTAGTGAACAAACGATAATGTACAAACTTGTCAAATCCATACGTTGTGCGCTGGAAACTAATGTAACATTGTGTGTCAACTGTACTCAAATGTTTCAAAAAGAATGATATTGCCCTCAATCTATACAACATATATTCTGGGAGAATTAATTTTTGCACCATAATTAGAATATCAATAATAACATTTATTATTAGGAATACTTACATATCTATTTATGACATAGGCAATTAATGAATGTTTTATTTTATATAAATAAATGATATATATATATATATATATAGAGAGAGAGAGAGAGAGAGAGAGAAATACTTCTATAAACTTGGAGCGAGGAAGCTTTTCTAACCAAGACACCAACCCCAGAAACTCTAGGCAGTTTTGACCTCCTGAATATTAGATACTCTTGATGCCATAAACAAAGATTACAAGACCTGTGGATTAGGAGAAAATATCTGCAGCATATTTATCATATTTTATGTGTGTTTGTATATGGGTGTTATATATTTTTTGCAACTTGCACATAACAAAGATTGGTTTCTGTGACGTACAAAAATGCCTAGAACATGATAAACAACAGACAAGCCAAGCAAGAGCTGACAAAGATATAAAAGGCTAATCCATTGGGGTAATATCACTGGCTGATAAACATATGTAAGCACATGTAATAACTGTCACTTCACACGGAATCAATTTGCCCCATAAAATAAGATACCACTTTCAATTCATCAGATTGGCAAAAATTATGGATGGACAATAACCCATTTTGGCAAAGGGGTTGAACAGTAGGCTTTAAAGATCGTGGGAGTGCAAATCAGTACCATCTTTCCAGAAGGCAATTTTTAAGTAGATGTCAGATGGTAGATACGCCTGTTCTTTGATTCGGCGATCCTACGTGTAACAATGACATCTATCTTACAGAAAAATATACATATGTACAAAGAGAGATGCAAAATGATGGTTTTCTTTGCATAGCTGTTTCTAAGACTGAAAATCCAAGAACAATTTAGATACTCGTTGTAATTGGTTGAATAGTGGCCCCAGAGAGATATGCCCGAATCATAGCTCCTGGTACCTGTGGATATGACCTTATTTTTGGAATAGGGTCTTTGCAAATGTAATTAAGGATCAAGAAATGAGATCATCTCAGACTAGGGTGAGCCCTAATCCCCATATGGTGTTCTTATTACAGGTAAAGTATAAGGTGTCCCTATAAGAGAAAGAGGAGTAGAAGACACAAGAGCACAGGAGACACAGCTACATGAAGATAGAGGCAGAGGCGGGAGCGATTCACCTATAAGCTAAGGACCACCGAGGAGCACCAGGTGCCACGAGACGTTCCAAGAGGCAAGGAAGTAGTCTCCCCTACAGCCTTTGGAAGATCACGGCCTGTTGACAGCTTGGTTCTGGGCGTCTGACCTCCAGAACTGTAAGAGAATAAATTTTTGTTGTTTTAGGCCACCAAGCTTGTGGCAATTCGTTACGAGCAGCCCTAAGAAACTAATATACTCATTAATGTGTGAGTCGTTAAATAAATCAAGGCATACGGGTATTATCAAATACTGGATGATCACTGAAAAGAATGAGGCAGCTTTCTCTGTACTGATGTGGAAATAAGATTATATTTGGCTAACATAAAAAAAAATATTTGGCTAACATTTTTAAAGAGCACATGGTAGAAATATGTCCATTTATGTAGCATGAGCCTATTTATGAGGAAATCTGTTCATAGTAGTTAACACTGTGGGGCCAGAGGGGCTACAAGAAAACCGACAGAGGTTTTTAAATGGTTATTGTTAAATTTTTTATTGATTTTCCTCTAGATTTTATTGTTTGGCTTTTTTAAGCCTGTAGGTTATATTATTTTTATATATTTTTAAAATAATGAAAATACATACATCCTATGCATTCATAAGTTTAGGAAGATTTCCCAACAGTATCGCTATTTTGAAGATTAATTTATATACTTTAAAATATTTTTCAGAGCTTACTTGTTTATACGCTTTTGTAGGTTCATGAGAAGGCACAAGGAAGTTATTAAATCCCTTTTCAAAACCAGTTATTTAACAAAAAGTTGTAACAATGAGAGCTAATGGATGTTAACTAATTGTGGCAATCACTTCACAGTTATATGTAATTCAGATTATTAGGTTGTACACCCTAAACTTGCACAACGTTATATGCCCACACATCTTAAGCAAACTGGAGAGGGGGAAACCAAAAGGAAAAGATGTTTTTGACGATGAAATTTAAAAGTTACTGACTTTTTAAAGTACCAGATTAAACCAACCTCGCAATATTTTTCTTAACTATTTCTCTGCCTTAACTTGCCCGATCTCCACACTAGGATAGTTAATTCGAACTCAGATGAAACCAAGGAAAATGCGGTGAAAAGTAGGTCAGTAAAATCAGACAACACTTTAACGAGTCGTGCTCCTCAGTGTTCCCCACGAAACCACGTGGAACAGACTGAAGGAGATTCTCCTCTGTAGGTGCTCCCTGGGATTTCTGGGATCCCTTCTGCCTCTAGGTGATCCTGTTGGCTCTGCCTTGGGGCAGAATCAAGAATTATATTTTGATTCTTCACAGTTTGCTGTTGTCTCCACGCACGACTCTGGGTGTCAGTGGTGGGTGATGTGTGCGCAGAGCCCGCGTCCCATCGCCCGGGCAGGTGTTCGCTCGTCACCCACCAGCTCCCGGGGGTAAATACTGACCTGCATCTGCTGCGCCGGGAGTCGTAGAGGTCCGGTGAGTGGGCTGGTGGCTCCCGACCACGATCACTGCCACCGCCACTCTGGTTTGTTTGGTTTGCCCAAGCCAAAGTGCAGGGGTTTATGCTTCGTGTTTTCTGCGTTGAGCCAGGCTGGGAAGTCCTTGCCCCAGAGGCCGCCCAGGCCCTCCGGCAGCCTCCGCTCCGCGGGCTCGCGCACCAGGCCTTCCCGCCCTCGTGGGGCCCGGGCACGTCCTCCTGGGGTCACCTGCAGGCGACTGCCCGCTGACTGCCCCGAGGGACCGAAAGCTCCGGGACAGTTGGGGTCAAAGGCAGTCTGGCGGCTCCCTGGCCACAGCTCCCCTCCTTTCTGTGGGCTCCGGCCCGGCCGCAGCTCTGGGCCACGGGGGTCCGGGTGCTGCCCCGACGACACGACGGCTCTCGGCCGAGCACAGGCTCCGAGGCCCGGGCCACCCCCCGGGCTGCCCCACTCCCGCCCCGCCCCATCCGGAGAGCTCTGCCCCGGGGGCGCCCGTGACACCCCGGCTCCCGGGCCCCTGCCCCAGCGCTCCCGCCCTCACGCACACTCGCTGCCTTCCCCCCTGCCACAGTCCCAGGCCACCAGTTCCCTGAATAGCTGGAGCCCTCGTGACCCCTTGACCCCTTACATGTCGCCCTTTCTCTGGCAGCACCCCTGGGGCTTCTTAGGCCACGTTTCCGCGGCAGATGACTGGCTTGAAAACTCGGCCTCCGCTGGACCTCACCTGTCCCGCCGGTGGGCCGGAGCCTGAGCAGGTGAGCAGGTAAGCAGGTGAGCAGGTGAGCAGGACGGCGAGACGTTCGCACAGGCTGCCCCGCGGCTGGAACGGTCGCGGCCGTCTCTGTCATTTAGAAACGAGGAAGTGGCAGGACGGGGGCGGGGGGGGGCACCCATGGGCACAGCTGCTAAGCGGCAGAGCCAGGAACCGAGACGCAGCATCGCGAAGTGAAAAGGCTGCGGGACCACAGACCAGGAGCTCCGACACCCGCGGTGGCCCCACCTGTCCCGCCACCGGGACGCCGAAGAGACTTCAGCTTTCAAAAGCTCATTTGCCATCAGGAGAGGATTTACAGTTTCTGTGTCGCCCAGGTCGGAGTGTGGCTTTGCTGAAAAAGAGCTTTAAAAAGGATAAAGCCTCAAACGTCACCGTCTCCAGCAGGGCCCTCCCCAGCTGCACCTCGACCGTGATCGCATCCAGCTCTGCGCGCAGAGCACAGACCACTTGTCCCCGCCTCACCGGGCTAAGGTCCCATCGCCGTAAACAGGAAGCCCAGACCCAAACCTGGCAGCTGATTCCAAAAGCTTGTTTTTTTACGTGACGCCTTCTAAATAGGCCGTTTCGGCAAACGCCTGCTGGAGCGGCCGGGGTGCGTGTAGGTCTGTCATCGTCATTTTCATTCAAGCGCAGTGTCTGTAGCTCCTTGACAGTCCTGAGAGTGTCACTGAAATTTAAGTGCTAACTAAAAATCGGTTCTTTGAGACCCGTCTCCCAAATCATCTGGACGGGTCCTGAACGCCGAAGGACAGAAACCGTGCCCGACGAGCACGCAGTCACTAGCGTGGGGGGCCCTGCTATCAGTCTGAGCCGCGTTTACACTCTGCCTGTGTCACTCACGATCCCATGATGTTGGACGTGCTAATTATTATTACACCCCCTGGCCCTTGATGACGTCACCTGGAAAACGGGGGTAATGAGGGTTCCTACTGCATGTGATTGGTGTGAGTGTGCAAGGAGGGAATCTGATTATGAGGCATCCACGGTGCCTGGCAGGTAGTAAGTGCTCACTTAGTGTCAGCTCTTTTTATTTCATCCTGAAGTTCATCAGACCTAGTTTTTGTGAGAATGTAGAGGAAGCCACACATGTGCGGGAGGCACCAGCTGCCCTGAGACAGAGTAAGGTCTGGGAGACAATTAGGAACCATCTCCATTATAACTACAGAGAAGGGCTACCATGTGACCTATTTCCTTTAGGTTATAGGACTCTGCTAAATACACGTGGGACAACGTACCCTGTTTGCTTCACCCCTACACCGAGTGGAAGTTGGAAGAGCCCACAGAGCTTCTCACCTGGTCCACATCAACCAGTTAGAATGAGAGCATGTGGCAGCTTCTGGGTCACTTCATCACAACTTCTGAAAACAACAGGAAACTCTGGAGCACCTGGACTTCCTATTTTCTCTTTCCATTCTCTTCTTGATCCAGGAATCTTCTTGAATGATCCACCTGTTGAAAAACAGAGAGAGAGAGAACATCCCTCACAATAAATGCTTCCATCAGATTATCTAAATTATCAATTGGTAGAAGGGGCTGAGTATATTTTTATCAGAGACCTGCTCTATTTCCCACAACTATTCTGATCTCTATGCCCTTAATGCAGGGATGTCCGTGAGTAGAATAAGCATATTTTTGGTAGCAGTATTATTATTTGTTCTTTGCTAAAGTATTACCTCAAGAAACTCAGATATAAGACCAAAAAAACCATCAAATACACACATTTTTAAGGTGTTTGTTCATCTCTTACATCATATTTAGGGAGTGCCTTCTGTCCCCCCGTCAGGGAGCCAAAGATCAGCGAAATCCAGTGCCTGTCCCCAAGGGATATCACAAATATGTAAAGATATGAAACGGGGGTTTATTCTATGATGTCACGATGTCAGACTGAGCACAAAGGAACAGTGAGTGCAGTGTTCCTCCACGGATTCGGACGTGAGGTCCTAACCTCTAGTACCTCTAAAGACTTGGAAGATAAGGCTTTCAAAGAGGTCGTTATGTTACATTGGGTCGCTGAGTGGGCCCGATCCAATGTGCCCGGTGTTCTTCTGAGAAGAGAGTAGACACAGGTGTATAGAGAGGAAGACTGTGAAGACGCAGGGGGAAGGCGGGCATCTGTGAGCCAAGGAGAGAGGCCTTCGCGGAAACCAGCCCTACTGACAGCTTGATCTTGGACTTCAAGTCTCCAAAACCTGTGGGGAAACAGTTTCTGTCGTCGAACCTACCGGTCCGTCCTACTGGGTTACGGCAGCCACAGCAACTCACACGGGGCAGAGGTCAGTTCTCCACGGCCAGCCTGGGAGTGGGGGAATTAGGTGGCGATACAGAAAGAGAATTACACCCCTTGGGCATCTACTACACATCAGGCATATACAGATGAGCATATTCAAATCTCACAATAGTATATTGTGGGGGGGTCCCTGGTGGGCTCAGTGGTCGAGCGTCTGCCTTTGGCCCAGGGTGTGACCCCGGGTCCCAGGATTGAGTCTCGCATTGGGCTCCCCGCAGGGAGCCTGCTTCTCCCTCTGCCTGGGTCTCTGCCTCTCTCTCTGTCTCTCATGAATAAATACATAAAATATTTTTAAAAACTGTATATTACGGTTTTATTAAGCCCATTTAGTAGTTATAGAAACTGAAGTTCACGGGTGTAAACTGTCTCATTAGCTTAAAAGGTTCCTCTGTCAGAATCGATAAAGTCATTGCTTACTCCAACAAATGGCTTAGGAAACAAGATGATGTTAACAGTCACTGAAAGGAAGAGAGTTTGGAATTGCTCGCATCCAAGCGTTTGTTTTGCACGTGGATTTATCCAGGAAGGGAACCCTGATCGTCCTGACTCAAAGCCCGTATCTTTTCCAATATATCAGGCTGCCGTCCTTGCTGGCCTCTATTTTAAACAGCAACGAATAATGCCTGGAATCACTGCGTCTATTCTTGAGCTCACGACTTAAATTCTTCCCTTTGTAAACAAGACGTGTTCTTGCGGACCGTAGCAAGGCCTAGGGTCGGACACACGGCCGTGCTCGGATTGGCCGAGAAATGTGGCTGGGGTCACGAGTCGGGGACTGAATGAAGCCTCTGAGCAAACCCTTGGCATCATCCTGAGGACAGAGTATCAGTCGAAGACTCCTAAGACCTTAAACGAAATCCTAAACCTGCCGCCAGCTGCTTGTGAACACGGCAGGTCATTTGGCCTCTCCAACTGTTCCATTGCCCGCGGGCTCAAAGAGGAGTCGGAATCATTTAGAGGATTATTTGCGTAAGTAAAGAAAACGCTGGGAGCAAGGGCCTAGGTGCAAGGAAGACGTTAGGTAGTTTACCAAGTAATCCTAGTGTGTGATTTTAGCAATTTAGGGGCTGTTAGGAGTAACGTTATGCTCAGATGTTCTCGCACAAGCAAACTCTTAAAATCCGCGTGTGCAGCTGAGGGAAAGGAAACCCTGGCTGTGCCGAGCCGGCGCCGCTCGATGGCCACTGTAGCCTAATAGCTCTCCTGGAAGGCCTGGGTCCTCAGTTCTGACCTAAAAAATAGAGCGTCAGAAACATGTAAACACTGATGCTTAACTCTGCCTCAATGATGGTGATGGTGGTGACGCTCGAAACTGTTAGCACTTTTCTCGCACCCACTTAGTGCCAGGTCCGGCCTTCAGTGCTTGACGTGTGTGACTGTGTCCACATACCTCAGACATCTCTCAAGCTTCATGCCATCTTTGAGAAGGCAAATTAGTATTCTACTCCCTTAACTTCGTGGCAAGCCATAGGATCAAGTGACTACGGAAAGGCTGTTTATTTAAAAAACTACCAAGTTAACTATGAAAATCTAGAAGAGTCCAGTGAAGTCAAAGAAGAAAAGATCCTAGGTCTAAGGTTGACTTCTTTCTTTCTTTCTTTCTTTCTTTCTTCTTTCTTTCTTTCTTTCTTTCTTTCTTTCTCTCTTTCTTTCTCTCTTTCTCTCTTTCTTTCTTGATTTTATTTACTCATGAGAGACAGCGAGAAAGAGGCAGAGATACAGGCAAAGGGAGAAGCAGGCTCTCTGGTCGGCTTTCTTTCTTAAATAACATGCCAACTTCTTTTTTTTTTTTTTTAAAGATTTTATTTATTTATTCATGAGAGACACACAGAGAGAGAGCGAGGCAGAGACACAGGCAGAGGGAGAAGCAGGCTCCATGCAGAAGCCTGATGTGGGACTCGATCCCGGGACTCCAGGATCACGCCTTGGACCGAAGGCAGGCGCTAAACCGCTGAGCCACCCAGGGATCCCCAACATGCCAACTTCTTGATTCATTTCCTTCTGCCACAGGTTTGGCAGGAACTAGGAATTTGGGGAGAGGGAAAATGGGGGGAGAATGTGGCAATAATTTTTTTTCTTTTTTAGAAAAAGAAAACCATCAACTTATTCAATAATTCTGTATGTCATATTATGCTCACATATTTGAAAAAGCTAAAGGAAATGAAAAAAGATTTCTATGAGAATATGAATTATAAAAATTGATATAGGATGAAGTTTAAAAGTTAAAAAAAAAAAGCCAGTCACAAAGAAGAGATTTTAAAAGCAGACAAAATCCACTTCCAAAAGGCATCAGGAACAGACGCAATACAGTTTTCATAGGTGAGTCTCAAAAAATAGTGAATTAATAGAAATTCCTGCCTGATTGGGCAGCCCCAGTGGCCCAGCGTTTTAGCGCTGCCTTCGGCCCAGGGCGTGATCCTGGAGACCCAGGATCGAGTCCCACATCAGGCTCTCGGCATGGAGCCTGCTTCTCCCTCTGCCTGTGTCTCTGCCTCCCTCTCTTTCTGTGTCTATCATAAATAAATTTAAAAAAATCTTAAAAAAGTAAAATAAATAAAAAATTTAAAAGCTCTCTTTTAAAAAGAAAAAAGAAATTCCTACCTGATTTAAACAATTTCAGAAATAAAATGGAAACTTGCCCAACATATTCTATAAGGCTTACATTAATTCAGTATCAAAACTAGGTTAATATCTTTTTAAAATATAGATGCAAAAATCCTAATAGACTGTAGCAGTGTATTGAAATTTAAAAAACTCATGTTCAAGTAATGCTTATCTCTGGAGTAGGTTGGGTTTAATATAAATGGAAAAACTTAAGACCGTTGTACCACCGTCTAACTGAAGCAATCTTATCCAGATTGAAGACAAATATCCCTGTAACTTAGCTGCTTTTGGCAGTGAAACTGCCCAAAGCCCGAAGCTCTGTTGGTTTTGTTTTGTTCTGTTTAATTCTGTGGACTCTTGGGGGTGAAGCTCACGTTTACTCTCCACATGCTGGTGAACTGCACCCGACGAGAAGGCAGCGTGATCTCTTTTCACCTCTGTCTTCTGTGTTGCTTCCTGCATCATTTCCTTTCCACTATCATCTAAATCTTCTCTTGTCCCAAAAAAGAGATGTTAATCTCTGTTACATTATTATTGTAAGAATATCTGTCAAAACAGAATACAATTAACTGCCTTCAAATAAAGCCGTAATAGTAGTGACACCTACAGATAAAACATAACCACGTGAAGCTTGCTCTGGACTCTTGAAACAGGGTCCACGTCCAGCACCGCATTTCCTCCTTACGCTCTGCGGGTGCAGACGTGAAGTAGGTATTTTTATTCCTGTTGACAAACCAGGAAATTGAGTCCTAGAGGGATAAAACTAACTTGCTCAACTTCTCAGCTTTAAGTTCATAGCGAGATAGTGGAGAACTGAGCTTAGGATCCAGGTCTCGAAAGAGTCACGCTTCTTCCACGACTGTAGCATATGGTGTGGCAGCAAAGGGACCCGCTCCCCAATGCTCCTTTTAGCAAAAGGGGAAACATCACAACCATCCTGTCATTTTCAGTTTAGCCCCATATTTGTCTTTTGAGGCAAAGAAAAACATGAATTTTCCCTTTTTAAATGTAAGTCAGGAAATTCAGTGTTCCCATTAGCTGATCTGCCAACGGTGATTTCTGAGCCTGTTCAATCAGTTCTATAATTGCTTTTGATACTTAAATTGTACAATCAATTAATAACAAGGTCACAAATAAAAAGAAATGAATGTTTTCATATCATATTTTTAACGGCTGAACAGAGTTGCCTGAATAGTCCCCATGATTTCGATCTTTAGGATTCGCAGACTGTAGAACAACTGAGAGCCTGGACTCAGCCAATACACTTCAGGCAAGTCTCCTTGAATCCATTGCCCACAACTGTTAAATATTATTAATCACAGTAATTTTTTTCACTGAACCACAAACGTTTTTGCAACACAAGACTCCAGGCAAGTACTACCAATGAGTCAGGTTTGACTCTTGAAATGAAACCTGTTTGCCAGGGGGTAGATCCATCTGAAAATAGTAATTTTCTTGCCTCTCCTTTATAGTAACCTTGAAGTCCTCAAAGTTTTCATGGCTAATGAAGTAATTTTCTGGTTGGTTCTGCTAAGATAAAGAAGTGTGACTTCAGCAAATACAAACCTAAACATAAGAAATCATACAGTTTAAACTACGTTTCAAGCAGGAAACCTTTCGGTAAAGGGGGCAGATGAATATTATAGATATCCTCCCCCCACGACAGTCATCAGCATCCCGGAAGCTTCTTTATCGTCCAATCAGAGATCAAGCTCATCTTCCTGCTCCAGCAGTGATGCCCTCATTAAAGCTGAGGTGTTACTGCTAAAGGATGAGCTCCGTGAACACAAGGCCTGATCTTGTCTCTGGGTATAAACTTTCCCCCTCCCAGTGCCTTTTACGTGTTTGATAAATGTTCATCGAATTGGAAATTCCTTGCTTCTTCAGCATCTTGTGTTTAGCTATTCTCTTCCACTCAGTGTCCAAAAAGTGAGCATGAATTTAAACTCTCAGGACAAAGCTCTCATTTTCCCGTTACTGGCTTTAGAAGACAAGAATAAGAACAAAGGGCAGCTTTAGACCACCCATCTCCTTGAGGTTATCATTCACAAACAATACGTTTTGACTGCCTCTGGACTGTCCGTCCTTCTGGCCGTTCAGGGAGTGAGGCTGGGTTGTACACTCCTGCTCGTGCCCCGCCTGCTGACGCTAACCCGACGGGAGAAGCTGCAGGTGGCGGGGCCTGGCCGCAGGGGGCCGAGCGGCTGCCTCGCTGCTCAGGCTGCTTCGCCCTGACCCGTCGCAGGGAAGCGGAGAGAGCAGGGGCCTGCAGGCGTGCGCAGCATCCGAGGGCGTCCTGGGCAGCCCCCGTCGGGCCTGGTGGCTTCACGGGGTATTCTGTTGCTGCGCGTTAGCGTGTTTAATGTCTCAAATGTGTACATGTGCTTGCTCTTCTCTCCCAGTTATAAATACCTCCCTGCCTCCTCCTCAACCCCTGAGGTCGAGAGAGGAAACGGTTTAAATAGCTTATTGGGAAAATCACGTAAGAGCACACAAAGTAAGAATCCAGGTCGCATGAGAAAAGCAGAAAGGAGTGATCTCTAAGCTAATTATTAGTACAAGTAATGTTAATATTTACAAATTAAGTTATATCATGTTTTTTCTGAAACATTATAATTTTCCAACACAGCATTGATTTTTTTAGGGCTGATGGGAAGGAGCACTGGCTGGAAGTCAGAGGTGCCATTCTCCTTCTCAGCCCGGACAAAGCGGTTGTGAGAACCTAGACCCGTCTTCCCGTTTCTCCGGGCCTGAGCCTCCTCACCTGGCCGCGTGTGGAGGTGACGGGATCAGACTGGGCGATCCCTAGGAGAGATACAGAACCAGAGATCTCGCAAAGACGTTACCTTGCCCTGCCTTCCCTGTGCAGAATGACGATGAGGAAACAAGGTGCAGAGAGGTCAGTGACCCAATGGAGGGGAGCCAGCCTGAGAGCCAGGGCCTCGGCCCTCTGTCCCCTGGTCCGTCTCTGTCCCCCGGGCCTCACTGCTCTGTCTTTATTCTTTCTCTCTTTCAGAGACAGAGACAGAGAGAGAGAGACAGTGCGTGCGCACACTCCGTGGGAGCCCAGGGCAGAGCTCTACCTCACAGCCCGGACTGAGATCGTGACCTGAGCCGAAACCGCAAGTCACACGCTCACCCGACTGAGCTACTCAGGCACCTCTGTCTTTATTATTATTATTTTTAAGATTTTCTTTATTTATTCATGAGAGACACACAGAGGCAGAGACACAGGCAGAGGGAGAAGCAGGCTCCATGCAGGGAGCCCAACACGGGACTCGATCCTGGGTCTCCAGGATCATGCCCCCGGCTGCAGGCAGCGCTAAACTGCTGCGCCACCGGGGCTGCCCCCATCTTTATTTTTTGATGAGCTTTTAGTCTATGAAATTATTGAGAATGACTTTCAAAAATACACATTGGAAATGTCAGTAATTTATGAGAAATGACCATAGCTTTTAACCTTAAAGTTTGTAGTTTCTGTGGTTTTCACGTCCTCTTTGTATTTACTTGTGCATAAACCGTATCTGTGAAAGAGATACGTTTAACAATTTAGGCATCACCAAATAGTATCTATCTAATTCATCCAGTGACTCGAGGTAACATTCAAATGAGCAGTTAGTACAGGCCAAGCACTGTTTTAAGAGCTTTACACGTATTAACTTATTCAATCCCCACAAAAATACCATGGGATAGGTTATATTATCATTATCCTCATTTTATCCTCATTTTATCATCAGAGAAATGAGGCTCAGGGATGTGAAGTAAATTGCTCAGGGACGTCCAGCTAGTAGGTTGTGAGACTGGGGTTCACACTTGGTCATTCTGGCTCCAAAATCGTTGACCACAACTTCATGCTTAGAGGACCCTGACAGGAGGTTCAGATTTACACTCCACCTAATTAATACACTATTTCTAAAAGGTGTTTTAAAATTATAAACAAAAATATGCATTTTAAGAAGAGGTGTTGTAAATACACTGAAATTTACTTTCATATTACTGGCTCATTCTCTAGTATATTAGTATATATTCAGCTAGAAAATATTTTTCATTTAAAGGCATTGATGGGCACTCGGTGTCATACTATATGTTGGCAAACTCCATTTTCAAATAATTTTTTATTTAAAATAAATAAATTTATTTATAAAAATAAAATACAATAAAGGCATTGATTATTCACTTGACGAACCATGCTTGAAGTTTAATCACATTAATATATACATGATACTATATGACATGCCAGAAAATCAAGCCTACGTTTCCAGGACCATTTGATCAGGTGAAACTTATCAATATCTTGAAAATTTTACAACTCAGGGCCAGTGGAAAATTAGTTTTAAAGGGACAGTGTGGTAGAAGGAAAGAATAACGATAAGTCTGGCCAACAGAGAGATCTGGGCTCCCATTTCAGGGAACGGTTTCCCACCATGTAAAGCTGTGTGGTTTTGAATAAGCCTAAACATTTATCTGAGCCTTAATCTCCTTATCTGGAAAGTGGGAATAATAAAGGACTTAGCAGAGTGCTTGGTACACAGTAGGGGATCCATACATCGCAGTTGTCTCACTGCTTTGAAGTATTACATTTTCAAGACGTGCAATACAGGTCTCAAATCAGATCTCAAAATACCTTCCAAGTTCTGGGAATAAACGTCAGGAATAAACTAAATCCTCTACAGAATACCAAACACATGCTAGTAGACATCTTCCTTTTGTACATGTGTTTCTTTCTTCTGTTATGCTGTCAGCATTTGGGGGACAGGGTCTGTCTCCCACAGTACCCACGACCTGGACTTTGGTGTGGAAGATGCTCACCGAAAGGAACAGAGCAGACAAGCTTGGTGCTTACAGGTGGCGGCGTTACGTCAGGCCCCTGCCTCACTGCAGAAGCGCCCAAGCAGGCGCCATCTTCCCGCAGGTTGGAAGGACATTCAATAGGGCCTGATAAGCAGCCAGAACCAACCTTTGTGTACATCAGCATCTTTTGGTCACATGTAAATGGCTCCATCAGACTGTTCACTAACCCCACATACCTCTATGCTTTTGAGAGAAACAACTTTACCCAAAAATAATTTAAAATACTTAAGATTCCATGAGAATCCTCTTGCTTTTCACCATGTTACCCTTCACTTTCAGGTAGGAAGAAACCTAGAAATAAAACTCCCTCTCTTTTGTCTATGTGTCGTGTGTTCAGCAATTACACAGATGAATTATTCAATAAAATAAACCTTTATCTGCCAACAATAAAATGAAATAAGATAAAATATTTAGGATTAAATGGAATCTTGAAGTCAGGAAAAGTGATAAATCTGGCGTAATGTATTTTCCCTACTATGGCAACTTCTGGCCCTTCTGGATCCTTTCAGTAAAAAGAAAAAGAAAAGTAAAAAGAAAAGCAAGTTTTGTCTTTTAAAGCAACTATAAATACAGTAGTTACACACAAACACGACACGTGGCTGATAGTTCTTACAGAAATATTCACTAAGTGCTAAGAAACTTTGTGGAAACCAAGCACATGCCATGTCGGCCTAGCATTGAGGCAATGACGGTTGGGCTTGTTAACAAAACTAATTTCTTTTTTTATTTTTAAGATTTATTTATTTATTTATGATAGACATAGAGAGAGAGAGAGGGGCAGAGACACAGGAGGAGGGAGAAGCAAGCTCCATGCCAGGAGCCTGATGTGGGACTCGATCCCGGGACTCCAGGACCATGCCCTGGGCCAAAGGCAGGCGCTAAACCGCTGAGCCACCCAGGGTTAAATTAAAGACTAATTTCTAAGGCACAATGACATAGTTCAAACAGGGATAAGTGTACAGTAAATGCTTAAGATACATTAGGTAAACTCCCAGGACAGCTCTTGTCCACCACATGTCTTCCTCAACAGGACTTCTGGATCATCTTCAAGCACCATCTTCATAATGTCACGTCACACCCAAAAGGCTTCTTTGGCTCCTGTTGTCCTCAAGATCAAACCAGAACACATCCGGGCGTGCCACAGCAGCAGCCTCCACCTGTTCAATGTCTTACCTCCATGGGGAACTCTAACAAGGCAAGGGTGGGATTTGTGGAGCAATTCTGCAACAGGTCCACTTGAATCCGTCTGTCCTCCCACAATCCCCCAAACGTAAAATAATGCTTCAAAGCTGTCACTGTTCCCTCTCTAAAAGCTGTCCCTCAAGTGTTTCTGGGCCACATCTGCTGCGGCCAAGCCACTGTCATGGTCTTCCCCTAGTCTTGCTTCTTCCTGGTTCCATGTCACCTGAGATATCCTCCAACTTCTATCAAGCCCTTTCATGGTTTCCATTAGAACCAGGCTCAGGACCAGCCTCCTCCCTTTCCTAAGTCCCCCCAGAATAATCTGGTCGTCATCTCTGGCTTTGCCTCCTGTTCAAGCTGGCCTGCTCTTGGTCCTACATCATCCCTTACTTCGTTCACTGCATTACCTGTGCGTGTCAGGCCTGCGGAACTCAAATGCTCATGGAGGGACACACCCGCTAGTGCCCGCGAACAAATCAAGGAGCTAAGTGCTGAGGTTCTGGAGACAGACAGACCTGGGTTTGAATCCTGATCCAACTCGTTAGTATCAGTACAATCTCAGTGGTTATTTAACTTCTCTAACCCTCAGGCTTTTCATCCATAAAAAGGAGATGATAATTATATGGGTCGTATAGGGCTGTGGTACCGACATGATGCGTGCCATGCACTCCTCACAGGCGCCGCAATTTATACCTCTGTCATCCTCACTACATCTGCCCATGCTCTTTACAGACGGCGAGAGGATACTAACCACACCGCTTTGGAGATGGAATTACCAAAGGGTGTTCTTTCATGGAGCCGGATAAAATATATTTCAACAAACATTTAATTTACATACAAAAATTATCAATTGGGATTTTTAAAAGTATAAAATTATCAGTTGTACCCTAAATAAATGCCTGCTGCTATTTAATATTGAATAAATTAATGCCACGTTTGACTTGTGTTGTAGTAATGAAAACTGTTCATATAGGAAAATGCCAAGAGGCACCTGGGTGGCCCAGTTGGTTAAGCATCTGCCTTCGGCTCAGGTCATGATCCCAGGGTCCTGGGATTGAGTCCTGCATCAGGCTCTCTGCTCAACAGGGAGTCTGCTTCTCCCTTTCCCTCTGTGCACTCTCTTTCTCTCATAAGTAAATAAAATCTTTTAAAAATGCCAAGATTAAATCTGTATCTAAATTAAAGACATACTCACTATAAAAGTTATGGTAACTTCTCTTTGTGATGGTTTTAGGTCTTCATCCAATGAATAAATTCTAACCTTTACTATAATGGAAAAAAACTGTCATTATTAGAAACTCTGACCAACTGTAAATGGTCTGACAATACTATTAATAACCCCATAACATTAGGCTCATAAAATTTAAAATAAAAATTTTAAAGCCCAAACATAAAATCCAAGTTTAAAGGAAGAGATGAATTAGGGGCATCTGCCTGGCTCAGTTGACAGAGTACGTGGCTCTTGATCTCGTGGTCATGAGTTCAAGCCCCATGATGGATCTTGAGCCTACTTTAAAAAAAGAAAAAAAAAAAAAAAAGAAGATGAATTAGAATATTGGATGTGAACTTACAACAAAGTAAAAAAAATGTTCTTTTCACCAAAAATTTCCTGAATGGGTTCTTTTAATTTCTCTTTATGCACATAAAATATTACTCAATTCATTAAGTATTTTCACTCAACTTTTTTTTATTTTTGAACCACCGCTAGATAACAAAGACTGCAGCTCCCTGGTATCTGAAATTATTAAAGGTAGAGGAAGAGGAATGTAAGCAATGAGTTGTGTCAACAGCCCCGCGGAAGCATTCTCTATCAGATAAGCTGCAGGCCAGAATCTGCGTGTGTCACTGTATCAAGCACTCGGGTGCAGAGAAGGGCGAGAGGCTCTCAGGCAGGACATCTCTCCTTAGACACGCAGTGATTTTCTGATCAAGTGTCCAAGAAACGGCTCTGAGTGTTTAAGGAGTGGCTGACATGCACTGGCAGGAAGCTTGTCCCGTCGCTAAAATTATGGAGGTGACCTCCATCGTCTGCCACCGAGTTAGCATCATCAGCATTGCCAGCATCGTTGGCGGCGGGCCACAAAGCGCTGCTGTCTTCAGGGCACCCGCCAGCCAGACCTGCCCTCCCTCCCTGGAGATAATTTGCAGGAGGAAATTTACTGGAAGAAGACTGAAACCGTTTCCAACAGAAACTTGGGAGACAAACATTGTTAGGTGGATTTTGCAATCTGGTTCACAATTTTTTTATGTTAATATGAAACTGAAATATTTTTTTGTAAAAGATGATATTGAGAATAAACATGAGATTTTTTTCAAGTTAAAATGCAGCCTCTTGTATTAACTTTAAGTTTTATAATACGCTATTTCAAGGTTTTTTTTAAAGCTATTTTGAGGGCTGTCCAGGTGGCTCAGCAGTTTAGCGCCACCTTCAGCCCAGGGCCTGATCCTGGGATCTGGGATCGAGTCCCACGTCGGGCTCCCTGCGTGGAGCCTGCTTCTCCCTCTGCCTGTGTCTCTGCCTCTATCTCTCTCTGTGTGTGTTTGTTTCTCATGAATAAATAAAATCTTTAAAAAAAATTAAAAATAAAAGCCATTTTGAAAGGAGACTTGGCATCATTCTAAGAAAGGTTCTTCCTACCTCCAAATTATGCTCATATTTTGCTGGTTCTTTGTTTTCATAATGTACAATTTACCTTTAGTTTGTCAATTCTTTTATTTCTGTGTATGGTATAAAGTTGGGAATTGACTTCACTTTTTCCCCCAAAGATAAGCCACTGGTCTCAATACCAGTAATTGAGTCATTCCACTTTTTTCCCAGAAATTAAAAACCCCTCTTTATTATATCTGACTCATCCGGATTGTAAACAGATTTTTTTCTGTCTGAATGAAGAGAAATCCATTGTCATAGCATAGTGGAATTTTTGTTGCTCTTGAAAAATGATTGGATACAACTTCTTTTTTTTAAGATTTTATTTATTTATTCATGAGAGATACAGAGAGAGAGGCAGAGACAAAGGCAGAGGGAGAAGCAGGCTCCATGCTGGGAGCACGATGCGGGACTCGATCCCGGGACCCTGGGGTCACGACCTGAGTAGATGCTCAACCGCTGAGCCCCCCAGGCGTCCGGATACAACTTCTAAATATACATAAGAAACTGCATTTGGTTCTCCAGATAAATCTTTTGGTTATACCTGTTAAAACAAAAAGTTAATGGAGGAATGTTATATAATAAAATAGTAAAGGAATTTGTCTTTTAGCTATGACAATGATTTGAATAATTGCTTAAATGCAACAAATATAAAAATCTTGTAAAATAAAACAATAAATATATTTTTTTCCAGGAACACCTCTAGTTTGGTATCGAATTTAATTTGAAACAATTACTTCAAAAAATAGATCCAGACTTAATGTCTATTAAAAACGACAGTTGGGAGCCTGGGTGGCTCCGTTGACTAAGCATCTGCCTTCAGCCCAGGTCATGATGTCAGGGTTCCGGGGTCAGGCCCCCCTCACAGAGAGTCTGCTTCTCTCTCTCCCTCTGCACCGCCCCCCTCCCCACTGACGTGCATTCTTTTTCTCAAATAAAATCATTTAAAAAAATGACAATCACTGAAAAAATTTCAATTTTTAATAGACAAAGTAGCCAAGTCATTAAGAAAGATCAAAAGCTCAAAAGCTTCCCAGCAATGAGAAGTGGGATAATGGGGGGATTAACTGCCCTACCACATGGAAATATAAATGAACAAAATATCTCTTACATGTATAGTTCCACATGCACTTAAATATTAGCAAAAAAAAGGTTTCAAAGTATAAGTGCACGTCTATTGGTCATTATATAATTAGTACGTAGCCTTCTTCAAATATATTGTGTATGGTCAGTATGTTTTATTGTAATGAGGTTGTGAACACGTCTCTAATTTTCCTTGAATATTGTTCAAAAATTTGTTTGAAAGAAAATTTGTTTGATCCAAGTCCAAAGAGAAAGTACAAAAGGCCTATGATAAGTACACACTTTAGGAAAAAATTAATTTTTGTAGAAAACAAAGAAGTTAGAATGTCATACATAATTTGGGAAAACATGTTCAAAGTGTTCTTTGAATTTTTTTTAGATGGAGTCAAACCTATGTTTATGTCTTTCTCTTCCTCTATTTTTTCCTCTGAATATATACAATTTAAGTATATAAATTATCTCTTTCTAGCATAGTAGTTTCCCTTCATCCATGGGGGATATATTCTAAGCCCCCACCGCCATGGGGGCCTGAAACTGTGGATAGTGCCAATCCCTATATATAAATGTTGTTTTTTCTATATCTAATGCCCATGATAAAGTTTAACTTATAAATTAGGTACAGTAAGAGATGAACAATTATTAATAATAGAACAATTATAATAATTTGCTGTAATAAAAACTATGTGTTTGTGGTCTATTTTTCTCTCTCAAAATATCTTACTTTACTGTACTCACTGCTCTTGTGAACTGAGATGATAAATGCCCACGAGATGAGATCAAGTGAGGTGAGTGACGCAGGCACTGTGACATAGTGTGAGGCTACGACTGACCTGATGACACACCAGGAGGCGGACCATCTGCTTCGGACCACAGTCGGCTGAATTAACTAAAACCATGGAGAGTGAAACAGCTGATAAGAGGGGACTACTGTATTCATCTTGCAATTTTTAAACAGGTGTGTGTGTTGGTTGACTTTGTTTTCAACTCCTGTCATCAAATCTTTTCACCTTAATCACCTTTATCTGCTTCGTTCAAACTTTTACAATTCTTTACATTCTTGCCAAATCAGAAGCGGATTCTCTATTTAACATTTCCCACTTACTTACCTGCGTAAACATAGGGCACTTACCCCTTTTCCACTAGTAAATGCACTTGATAGTCTGATGGAACACATTTTCATACCCACATATGTAAAAAAGGTCAATGTGTGTTTTACAAAGGAACATTTGGCATATAATAGAAACTATGATAAGGTTACATATAGTTGGGCAGCCCGGGTGGCTCAGCAGTTTAGCGACGCCTTCAGCCCAGGGCATGACCCCGGAGACCCGGGATCGAGTCCCATGTCGGGCTCCCTGCATGGAGCCTGCTTCTCCCTCCGCCTGTGTCTCTGCCTCTCTATGTGTGTCTCTCATGAATAAATAAATAAATAAAATTTTTAAAAAAAGAATACATACAGTTATGTTTACAGAACTTTGAAATTTATTTTCTGGAGATAAATTAACTTGGCCAAAAAAGTTAATCTGTTAAACTATTTTCAGGATAACTTTCAATACCAATGGTTACAGCAAATGGGTCTGTATACCCATAAGCTTTAATTATTACATTCTCAGAGGCTCCAACATAGAATACATTGGGTGCTGAGACAACATACATGTTGAAACAGTAAAATTATAGTCAATCTGTTAATAAAACATAATATTTTTAACATTTTTCACTTAGGAGAATCAATTGAAATTAGCAATGTTTCTAATACTTGACAACATATTTTTTATTTCTCAAAATCTTATTATCTATCATAAAGCCCGGATAGCTTCCTGAAAGCATCCGAAGGGGGACGTTTCAAGGAGGTAGATGGAAGGGTTTTTGATCAGTTGCAGCCAGGGGGGTGTTTAATAGAGTCTTCTATGAGAAATGCAAACAGGGATTATACTTCTGTCTTTTGAAGAATTCACTTTTCTTTTTTTTTAAGATTGATTGATTGATAAGAGACACAGAAAGAGAGGCAGAAACACAGGCAGAGGAGAAGTAGGCTCCATGCAGGGAGCCTGATGTGGGACTTGATCCCAGGACCCAGGATCATGCCCTCAGCTGAAGGCAGATGCTCAACCACTGAGCTACCCAGGTGCCCCTCGAAAAAGCCATTTCTATCCAAAATATCAATCACTAAGTTGCTCTTTCCTGGGGCAAAGGTAACAGCTTGTGAAAAATACAGTTTTGGAATACAAGTCATGCACTGCGCACAAAGTACTCATATAGAAAAGAGATTAACAGCATCGTACAATAGAGAAGAAAACATTCACTTGCAGTTTTCAGAAGTAGAAAATTAATTTTATGTGGCAGTTGAGTTCTGTTTTCTATAAAATTATAACCAAAATACATTACAAATGAAAATGGGATCTTTCAATTACGTTTCCTCTTGTGCCCAACTTTTTCCCAAGTAGAAAAAAATAGACTACACTGAAAATGTTCATGGCTAGAGGAGCATTAAACTGTTGACCAAACCTTTCTTGAAACTGTCTTGCTTTTTGCAAACTCTGTTTGAAGAATTTGGTTAAATTAGTCTTTAGGTTAATTAGATAGACAGAGGGATCTATCTAATTATCTATCCCTTAGACAGAGGGATCACTGAGAAAGAAACTTAAGGATTTAAATTACAACCTTTTAATGTCCATAGGTAATTTTGGGATTTGAGTGTAAAGCAGATCTTGAGTAAAGCAGAAAAGACACCCAAATGGGAGTGTCTAGAAAAAAAATGTTTCAAAACTGGACACAGACCCAGAATACTTGGAGGGTGCTCTGGTCTTGCACATTTTCTGGGTGCAGCAGATGCAGTCGATGCTGTGACCACATCCCCTTTACTGGGCTTAGTGCACCCATCCCACAGATACAGGGAGTGTTGGCTGCTAGAGTTTCCCCTTCTTCAGGTAATTTGCCTCAGCCATGGAAGAGAGTTTGCCCAGAGTGCCTGGGATGTTATGTCCTCTCTCTGGGATTGGTCCACAGTCAGTAACTGACTGATTCCGGGGGCACAACAGCCTAGCTCTCTTGCTTCAAGCTGGGACAACCTCATGGTACCCTCCATGCGATCACACCCCCGCCGCCGTGGGATCGGGCTAAAGCTGACGGCAGTTGACACCACATCTTGGCTTAGCTCCAGCCCTGCCCTGTGCAGCTTCCCTCACTGCTTGCAGGTTTCTCTTGAGAGAAGTCTTGCTATAAACCCAGTTGCACGAGGCTGCCTCCTGGTCTCAGACTCTCCATTCTAAATTTACAGAGCATGGGAAGGGACTATCATCCTGGACCTTGTGTCGAGTGTTTTGGATAGGGAGGTGGTTCTGAGGCTTCCCTGGAATGGGTCTGGTTTGAATCAGGGGCCATGAGGCCTGCATTGATCCACTTTAGAACAGGTCTGAAATCCCAAGGCAGCTTCCCAAATGCTGAGATGTTCCCAGGAACTCTAGGACTAGAAATGACCAACCAATGTCAATGATCAGGACATGGGCAAGGGAGCTATGAAGCCATTGCTGTCTTAGGTTTCCTGAAGTCTGCATTCAATAGCACGATGGTCAGATCCTAAACTGCAAGTCTCTTGGAACAGTTGGGATGGCTGGGGGTAGGCTATTGGGTTTTGTAATTGCCTCTCACTTGACTGTTTTTCTGTCTAGGCTAGAAGTTCTGTGAGGACAGGCGCTGAGTCTAACATACACAGTGGGGATATACCCCACAACTTATTTCAGCGTCTAATGGACACGTAGACACTCAACAAGTTGTGCCAAATGAATGACTTAATGTTCAAGTGGGCCAAGGAAGAGAATGTTGAAAGGCAGGTTAAGGGATAATGTTGTGTATGGCCCTGAATGCCATGTTAGTGAGTCTGCACTTCATTATGTACGCACTGGCAAACAAACAAGGACATTTTGACCTTGCTGCTCTGCCCCTGGGGATGTTGGCCATCTCCTTATGACCTACTAATATTCTTTGTTCCTTGAAAAGAATAGATAGGTAGTACATTTTATGTAAAGTATTAGTGAAATTGTTCTCTAAGGTAAAATATAAGCAGAAATTGATGAGACCCTGACATGTCAAACATTTATTCACAGTAGCAACTTTAAAAATTGATCTACCTTACAAGTTTTAGATTTTGGTAGTGTGTTAAACAGGAGCTTTACAACTGCAAGGCTCAACGTTATATATAATTTTGTTACGACTAATGGGCTTGTGTGAGTAGTTAATGAACATTCTCATGGAAGTAACGTTGTTGACATATGTGCTGTTGCAACACATTCTTCTGAACAGGAACCAGAAGTTAATATTTCAACCACTGACCAAATTCTGAACCACGTCAAGCAGGGGCAATGATAGGAAAATTAGTAAGCAACAGTGTACCGAAAAGATGATTTAATGTAAAAGGACCTTAAGATTGCAGCCATGGGACGCCTGGTGGCCCAGTAGTTGAGCGCCTGCCTTTGGCTCAGGTCCTGATCCCGGGTCCTGGGATCGAGTCCCACATCAGGCTCCCTGCAGGGAGCCTGCTTCGCCCTCTGCCTGTGTCTCTGCCTCTCTCTGTGTCTCTGATGAATAAATGAATAAAATCTTTTAAAAAACCAACAAAAAACCAATTGCAGCCACATAGATCCAGTCCAGAACATTTTCAGACCAACAGTGTCAGAAACACTCTCATCCCAGATGAGAATGATTTTAAAACAGATGACTCTGTTTTAATTTTTGGCCAACCATCTCAGTAAAGGAAGCCATCCAAAAGAAAAAAACCACTTTATTTCAAGGGCATATTTAACATATGTCTTCTTCTCACATAGGCTTCAAAATTTGGGCCACAAAAGAGCAATTTGTTTTACTTGTTTTGTGCTCAGTTGCACGCATGGACTCACATTATCACCAAGAGGAAACAAACACAGTGACAAAGATTGGAGCCAAAAACGTGTCTGCTCAAATTCTGCACTGTATTAGCTCTTCTTAAACAGGCCACAAGCATTTGATATTCCCTAATATCGAAACTTCTAAGAGTTTTCTCCCTCAACCTTGTGACAAATGGGAAGAAAAATTATACAAGTGGAGGTATCTCAAGGTTTCTCAGCCATAGCACTATTGACATTTTGGGCAGAATAACTGTAATGGGCAGCTGCCCTGTTCCTTGTAGGCTGTTCAGGAGCATGGCTGGGCTCCACTCATTAGATGCCAGTGGAACGTTTCCGGCCACGACAACAAAATGTCCCCAGTGTTACCAAATGTACCTAGGGGGAGCAGGGCAAAATGGTCCCTGGTTGAGAATCACTGGACTGCTGTATGCTTTCGCATGTAAAGGGAGCATGAGGAAAGCGCCTACTTGTGTCCCTATCAGAGATACAGAATTCAGCAGGCTCTTCACTTGAGCTATTTGGCTACTTTATGTTACCATGGCAAACTGTAATTCCCTTAGCTTCCTTTACAAACAAGAAAGCCATGATTTCAAAGACCATCTCTCTACTGATGACTTCCAAATTTATATCTCTGATCGACAGCTGAATGTTGGATTTCCCAGGGTTCAGGCTTTTTTTTTTCCTATTTTTATTTTTTTCCCTATTTTTAAATGTACATTCATTCACTAAGCCATCTCATCTAATCATATGAATTTGTCTTTTTGTTTGTTTGTTTTTGTTTTTTAAGATTTTATTCATTTATTCATGAGAGATAGAAAGAGGCAGAGACACAGGCAGAGGGAGAAGCAGGCTCCCTGCAGGAGTCCAATGCGGGACTCGATCCCAGGACCCCAGGATCACACCCCGGGCAGAAGGCAAGCGCTAAACCACTGAGCCACCCAGGCATCCCTAATCATATGAATTTGAATACTGTCTGTATACATCAGCACACCTAAATTTCATTCTCTGGACTGCTCTTCTAAGCCCTAGAGTTGTATATTTGACTGCCTTACTCATATCTCCACTTGGATATCTGATTGGCATCTTAAACTTAATACATCCACAACAACTTCTAAAGATCTTGCTCCACAACAGAGCAAATATCAAAGAATTATTAGATATCGAGGAACATTTCTAACATAAATGATAAGAATCAAAACATTCCAGGGGAAATAAAAACAAACCTTGGAGTATATACAGATTAGGCAAAGTGAAGAAGAATATTCACCTCCTCCACCCCCCCCCAAAAATCCCTCCTTAATATACTCATAAAAATAAAGAAAAATGTTGCATCTATGAAGGAAGAATAGGATACCATAGAAAAGGAACATCCAGAGAACAAAATGGTCTTTTGGATATTAAAAACACATAAAAAAAACTTTGGAAGATCAAGTTGAGTAAATCTTCAAAAAGGTAAATAGGAGAAAAAAAAAAGATGATTAGAAGACTAGGCCAGGCAGCGGTTTGGTGCCTGCCTTTGGTCCAGGGCGCGATCCTGGAGATCCAGGATCGAATCCCACGTCGGGCTCCCGGTGCATGGAGCCTGCTTCTCCCTCTGCCTATGTCTCTGCCTCTCTCTCTCTCTCTCTCTCTCTCTCTCTCTCCTCTGTGACTATCATAAAAAAAAAAAAAAAGTTTAAAAAAAAAAAGAAGACTAGGCCAGGAGATCCAGCAGTTGGATAATGAGAGCTCCAGAAAGAGAACAGAAAAGATAGGGAGGAGCTTATCATCGGTGAAATAATTAAGAAAAATGTCCAGAACAGAAGGATGGGAGCTGTCAGATTGGAAGAACCATCCAAAGGCCAAATAAAAAGATGAAAGTATATTGATACCAAGGCACATCATTTGAAACTTTGGAAACACTAAACACAAAAAATAGGTCCTAGTGGCTTCCAGCAAGAGAGAGACAGATGGACAGAGAGAGAGGGAGAGGGAGGGAGGGAGAGAGAGAGAGAGAGAGAGATGACATATAAGGATTAGGAGTTAGGGTTAGGGTTAGGAGTTAGAATGGAGAATGGTCTGGGATTTCAGCAGCGACGTGGGAAGCAAGAAGACACTGGAGTATTATTTTCCAATTTCTAAAGGAAAATCATTTCTAATGTAGAACTCTACATTCAACCAAGTCATCCTGCAAGTGTGAGGATAGAATAAAGATATTTTCAGAAATGCAAGACTTTAAAAAAAAAAAAAAGCCTCGGGATCCCTGGGTGGCGCAGCGGTTTGGCGCCCGCCTTTGGCCCAGGGCGCGATCCGGGAGACCCAGGATCGAATCCCACGTCAGGCTCCCAGTGCATGGAGCCTGCTTCTGTCTCTGCCTCTCTCTCTCTCTCTCTCTCTCTGTGTGACTATCATAAATAAATAAAAATTAAAAAATTATTAAAAAAAAAAAGCCTCTTATATATCTGATTTCAGTGAGCTACCAGATAATGTGCTGTATCAAAATAAAAGAATAAACCAAGATAAGGCAGGAGACAGGCAAAAGATTTCTCAACAGGATAGTGAAGGGCAAGTCCAGAATGCCAGCTATGTACAAAATGTACAGGGAACACAAATACTTGTAACACTTGAGATTGAAGGGACAGATATGTTGAGGACTTTCATCATCCAGATCATGATGCTCTTATATCATCTTCTTCGCTTGAGGTCTGAATGCCCAGGTGAGCCTGACTCAGATTCTTATTTGTATTTGACTTGCTGGAATTATGTTCTTTTTTCTTTTCTAATTTTTACTTAAATTCAATTTAGTTAGCATTCAGTGTATTAGTAGTTTCGAGGGTAGAGTTTAGTGATTCATTAGTTGCATGTAACACCCAGTGGTCATTACATCAAGTGCCCTCCTTAGTGCCCATCACTCAATTACTCCATCCCCCTGCCCAGCAACCTGTTTGTTCCATATTGTCAAGAGTCTCTGTTTTGCCTCTCTCTCTGTTTTTATCTTATTTTTCCTTCCCTTCTGCTATGTTAATTTGTTTTCTCTCTCTTAAATTCCACATATGGGAGAGATCATGTGGTATTTGTCTTTCTCTGGCTGACTTACTGAACTTAGCATAATACACTCTCACTTCATTCATGTCATTGCAAATGGCAAGATTTCATCCTTTCTGATGGCTGAGTCATAATCCATTCTACACACACACCACATCTTTAACCATTCATCAGTCAATGGGCATCTGGGCTCTTTCCACTGTTTGGCTATTGTTGTTGCTGCTGCTGCTGCTATAAACATTGGGGTGTATGTATCCCTTTAAATCTGTATTTTTGTATCCTTTGGGCAAATAAATACCTAGTACTGTAATTTCTGGATCTTAGGGTAGCTCTATTTTTAACTTTTTGAGGAAACTCCAAACTGTTCTGCAGAGTAGCTATTGCAATTACGTTCTGATGAAATACCTGCTCTCCATTCCTGGTCCACCCAACCCCCACCAGCTGCCCAACTGCATTGATTTCCGTGCTTATCATAGCTTACTACATTTACTATGTACACTGATATTCCCCAAAGTAGCTCTTGTAAATTCTCAGGAGATAAAACCAGATTGCAACCCAGAAACTATTTGTCTACCTACTCTAGGGATCCTTTATCTAATAATGGCAATTTTGGCCTTTCATTAGTAACTAAATTTGGCTTTCTATTCAGTTATTCAAGAGTTAATATTATACCAATTAAGGATAAACATATACATGGTAAAACTATAAATTAAAAACAAGGGAATTACTAATACACAATAATATAACATAAAAGCCATCCTTTTTTGGAGAAGAGGGTGGAATATCACATAAGGAATGGGTAGAGGGCACACAGAGGGCTTTTATTTCTTAACCCGGGTGTTTGATATGTAAGTATTCAATATGTTATTATTCTTTAAGTTATACTTATATATTTTACTATCTTTCTTATGTATATGACAAATAAAGTAATAAATAAATACTCTGTAAAAAAATTAAATAGCATTTTGAGAGTGATGGGACTTTTGGTACATCAAATTTAAATGGAAAGTAAATATAGCATACTCTACAAATATATACCTGCTCGCGTTTTGTTCTCAGCTTCTTTGATAATCTCAAATTACATAAGGTAATAATTATATTAAAGCACTGGTGTGTGGCAATTATGTTCTGATGAAACATATATTGTAACACGTATTCAGGTATTAAGTATAATAATAATAGTAATAATAATAATAGCAATGAAAAGGGGAAATAGGAAAGCTATAATATGAGAATAACATTTTTATGCCTCACTATAATTAGGTTAGTACATCAAATAAATTAAGATGTATATGGTAAACCATAGAGCAATCATTAGGAAAATAACTTCTAAAAATAGTTTTAATTCCTCTAATGATTTATTTCACTCTAACACTACAAATATTCTTTAATGTTTTTTAAAAAGGAAGCTGTAAAGGAGGAATATAGAAACAAAAAATACATAAGACATACAGAAAACAAAAAGTAGGGATGCCTGGGTGGCTCCGTGGTGGAGTGTCTGCCTTCAGCTCAGGTCGTGATCCCTAGGTCCTGGGATTGAGTCCCGCATTGGGCTCCCTGTGAGGAACCTGCCTCTCCCTCTGCCTGTGTCTCTGCCTCTCTCTCTGTGTCTCTCATGAATAAATAAATAAAATCTTTTTTTTCAAAAGAACACAAAACAAAAAGTAAAATGGCAGATATAAATCCAGGTATATCAATAAAAACATTAAATATTAATTGATTAAATTACACAATCAAAAGGTAAAAGCGGTTAGGTTGGGGGGAAATAAAAAAGCAAGACCCAACTCTATACTGTCTACAGGACACACTTTTAATTCAAAGATACAAACAGGTTAAAAGTAAAAGGACAAGAAAGATGTATCATATAACAGCAACCATAAGACAACTGGAGTGACTATACTATATCAGACCAGTACATATGCATACATGAAACGTTCTCCAGGATAGACCATATATACGGGAGGCTGTAAAACAAGCCTCAATGAATTTAAAAGAATTCAAATTATACAGAATATATTCTCTTATCACAATGGAGTGAAAATAGACATTAATGATTTTTAAAATTTAGGAATTCACAAATGTGTGGAAATGAGATAATACATTTCTACATAACCAATGGGTCAAAGAAAAAAATCAAAAAGGAAATTGGAAAATACTTTGAGATGAATGAAAATGAAGATACAACATACAAAAATATATGAGATGCAATGAAAGCAGTGCTTAGAGGAAATTCTGTAGCTATAAACACCTACATTAAAAAAGAAGAAAGATCTCAAATCAACAACCTAACCTCCATCCTAAGACAGTGGGAAAAGAGGGAACTAAATACAGAGCAAGTAGAAGAAAGGAAATGATAAGGATTAGAGAGGGAGTTAGAGAATAGAAAACCAATAGAGAAAAATCAACCTAACCAAAAGTTGGTTCTTTAAAAAGATCAAACAAATTAGCAAATCTTTAGCTAAGCTCTCCAAGAAAGAAGGATTCAAATTACTAAAATAATGAGTGAAAGAGGAAACATGATTCCCATTATTCCAGAAATGGAAAGAATTATAAGGGAACGCAATGAACAACTGTATGCCAACAGATGAAATTAAAAAAATGGATGAAATGAAGAAGTTCCTAGAAATACATAAACTACTAAAATTGACTGAAGAAGAGGTAGACGATCAGAAAAGACCTATAATAAATAAAGAGATTCAAATAGCAATTTAAAAACTACCTACAAAGAAAAGCCCAAGTCCAATGGCTTCACTGGTGAATTTCTATCAAATATACAAAGAAGAATTAATGCCAATTCTTCTCAAACTCTTACAAAAAAATAGAAGAGGAGAGAACACTTCCCAATTTATTCTATCAGACCAGTATTACTCTGATACCCAAACCAAGGACATCATAAGAAAATTAGAGACAGTATCACTTACGAATATAGATGCAAAAATCCTCAACAATATATTGGCAAACCAAATCCAGCAGCATATAAAAAAATCATACACCATGAGTAAGTGGGATTTATGCCAGAAATGTAAGGCTGGTTTAAGATCCCAAAATTAATTAATGTAAAAGACCGTAACAACAGAATGAAGAACAAAACCCACATGGTCATCTCAATAGATGCGGGAAAAGCATTTTACAAAATTCAGTACTCTTTCATGATTTCAAACAAAACAAGGAACACTTGACAAGCTAGAAATAGAAGAGAACTTCTTCAACCTGATAATAGCATCTAAGGAAGATCCATAGTTAACATCATACTTAAATGCTTTCCTCCTAAGATCAGGAAAAAACAAGGATGCCTACTCGCCCTGCTTCCATTCAACATTATACTGGAAGTTCTAACCAGGACAGTTTGGTGAGAAAAATAGATGAAAGGCATCAATATTGGAAATGAAGAAGTAAAGCTATCTCTATTTGCAAATGACATGATCTTGTACATAGAAAATCCTAAGGAATCCACTAAAAAAAAAAAAAAAAAAACCAAAACCATTAAAATTAAGAAATAAGTTAACCAGGTTGAGGATATTGGATCACTATATAAAAGTCAATTGTATTTCTATATAGTAGCAATGATTAAATTGAAATGAAATTAAGAAATCACTTCCATTTACAATAGCATCAAAGAAAATAAGATACTCGGGGGAAAACTCAAAGAAGTATAAAAGTTATATTTTGAAAACTACAAAACATGTGGAAAGAAATTAAAGGAAACCCAAATTTAAAAAAAGCCATCCCATGTTTGAGTCGGAAGGCTTAACGTTGTTAAGATTGCAGTATGCCCCTAACTGACCTACAGACTTAACACCTACTATGGCTCATCTAGCTGCTTTGGCTGTGGCCCCTAATTTACGGTTTTATTGTTCCAACTGTGCTCCAACCCTGCCCATGAACTTCTAGCTTCCTGCCATTGCTTTCTCAAGTATCTTTGGTCTTTGAAACGCTACCTATTCCCTTTGCCTTAGATGCTCTTCCCAAGTTCTTCGTGGGACTTACTCCCACTGGTTGTCCTCAGGTCTCAGCTCACAAACCCTATTTTCTAAGATATCTTCCTTGATCTACTTTGAAGAGGACAAATGCCTCTTTCTGGGTGTGCCTTGAAGACCCTATTCTTCCTGAGTTTCAACACTTCCTATATAATTGCACCAATCTCTTTTTATATTCTACTTGCCTGGATTCCCTTAATGAAATGTAGTCATGTCTGGCGGGCAGGGATGAGTCATTTTTGCAATATGTATTGAACAAAGGAACTGAACAAATTGAAGAAATCACATGCTGATTTTGTCAAATGATGCTTCTTTCTTTAGCTTCTACCACCAACTAGGGAAGTGATTCTGAGTCTTGTCTGCACATTAGAATCATCTGGGGAGCTTTTAAAAATCCTGAGTCCTCGGCTGTTTCTTGGACTGATTAAATTAAGGTCTCTGAGTGGTGTGGGCAGGCATGAGTATGTTTAAGCTCCTCAGATAATTAAATATGCGGCCAAGGCTAAGAACCACTGTACTACAGGCAGATTCTCTTCTATGGGACCATCTCTTAAGATTTAGTTTGGTCTCTTTTCTTTTACCTTTTTAGAGTGCCAGATGGAACCTAAGTATTACCCTAGGTGAAGGCCACCCAAGGCATAATTACTAAGGAGGTCCCCAGAAATCATTACAAGAGGGAATTCAGAGGAGTTCAAGCTCCTGAGTCAAGCTACATGGAGATGGGAAGATAATTCTGAATTTATTCCATTTTGATGTTATCTGTAGGGTGATATTTTGAGACCAAGGGAATATTTTATTCCCCAACTATGTTTCATGTATTGTTTTTAAAAAAATTTTATTTATTTATTTGACATAGAGAAATTGAGAGCCAGCACAAGCAGGGGGACTGGCAGGCAGAGGGAGAGAGAGAGAAGCATGCTCCCTGAGGGGCAGGGAACCCAACATGGGCTCCATCCCAGAACTTGGGATCATGACCTTAGCCAAAGGCAGATGCTCAACCAACTGAGCCACCCAGGCGTCCCTCATATGACGGTTTTAATATTTACTAATGACGTGTGTCTGAATCAAATATGTGGAGGGTTGCAAAATGGCAATTTCCTAACTTGGGCATTTCACTTGTATTTATTAGCTGGAATGCTTCTGAAAGAGAGGGTTTCCCTTTTGCAGAGATTCAAAATGCTAACTTATAAAACCTTTAAAATTAGGAAGTTACAGGAATTTAGAGCTTAAAACATTTCAAAGCTAGATACAAGGCCAATAGCATTTGGAGGCTGTTCTGGCCTTAAATATTCTCTGGTCACATGACAGAGCCACTCTGACCCTGAAGATGGATAGATAGCAGTCTAGATTCAGGTAGTATGGTTCAGAGACAGAGGGGTTCAAGTATTGCCTGAGCACAAAAGGCCTGTTGTGGCCTTCAGATCTGAACTCACAGAGCAGTCTCAGTGTCATTACAAACACTGGCACTAGAAACAGCTCAAGGTTCTCCTGGATAGGGTTGTTATAAAATCTGGATGTTGTAGGTCCTTCTCATTCTGGACCCAACCCATGCATGGATTCACATGGAACACGACCACGCCTGTAATTCTACGCCATCATCGGAGGGTCTTATTTTTCTGTATTTGCAATCTCTTTCAGGATAAAAACTGTGTCTATCTCATGCACCACTGCATTCCCACAAATCTGGCACATAATAGGGTCTTAATATATATAGACAACACAAATAGAGGGCAGCAGGAGAGATGAACAACGGTAAAAACAATAAATGAACCCAGTACATTGAGAAGAGATCATCAATGGCTTTGCAAACCGCGCCCAAGGAATTTAGTATTTTGCAGACGGGCCATCCTGTATTATTGTTTAGGGTTAGGTTATTTTTACACATCAATATTCATAAGCGTCTAATGCAAAATTTCATCTAGACATAGTACATGATTTTATATTGCAAAGTATACCTCTTTCTGTAGCATTAAAAAACAAGCATTTATTTATTTATTAACATGCATTTATTTTAAAATACATCTGTAATTTAACATTTAAAGTCACAGAAAGGAATGGCAGTGAGCGAAGTTGTCATTGCTGCTTGACCAGCTCGTCTGATTCTTCTCTGAAATGAAATTTGCAAAATCATTAAACGAGGTTTCAAAACAGGAGGCAAGTGCAAACAAACAATAACTTTGCTTTCATTGTGAAAGAAACGAAGGACAGCTAAGCCACTCTACATGGCTAATATTTGTACTGTAGATGCAACAGAAGAGAAACAATTTCTTCATATTATGAGTTAAATACAAATCAGTGTAGAATGAATGAGGTACCCTCACTCCTCTCCAGTTTTCACCCTTGCTCTGGGGAAGGAGGTTCAATGCTAAGAGAGGCAGTTAATATTCAAATTACCCAGAGGAAGGTTTCGCTTCTGACATCTCTAAGGCCTGAGGCCTATCCAACACCCTCATGCTAGACTGTCCTAGAGGGTACTGGATCTGGAGGAAGGAGGAAAATTTGGAAATGAGGGACTATAACCTCTTAAGGTTAACTGGATATGGACTGAGAGACTACCCACAGGAAAAGTGTTTCACACCATCCTCTGGATGTTGTGTATATTTTTGATGGGTATTAATAACATTGATAATGGGGCACCTAAGGGGCTCCGTGGTTGAGCATCTGCCTTTGGCTTGGGTCATGACCCCGGGGAAGTGGGATCCGGTCTGCGTTAGACTCCTCCCTGCAGGGAGCCTGCTTCTCCCTCTGCCTGTGCCTCTACCTCTCTTTCTGGGTCTCTCATGAGTGAAAGGATGGGATCTTATAGAAAAAAAAATAAGTAATAACACTGATAATGAACTACAGCAGCACACCACGATTAGATGATGGAACCCACCTAACTCTCATTACAGACTGCAAAGCATGGCAGTGAGGTTACCCAATAAATCCAATTTTCTGGTGGAAAGAGAAAGAGAAATGAATGTCAAAACAAACAAAAAATGATATAACTGTAATTCAGCAATGTGCACACTGCAAACTAACAAATATCATCTAACTTAGAGGAAAAATGGATACAACCTCCTTTTAAATTTAAAATCTGGAATTTTCAGGGATCCCTGGGTGGCACAGCGGTTTGGCGCCTGCCTTTGGCACAGGGCATGATCCTGGAGACCCAGGATCGAATCCCACATCGGGCTCCCGGTGCATGGAGCCTGCTTCTCCCTCTGCCTGTGTCTCTGCCTCTCTCTCTCCCTGTGACTACCATAAATAAATAAAAATTAAAAATAAAATCTGGAGCTTTTCAAGAATTTCAGCTTTTCTACAACTCCAGTTCTCTGTTGCCTAAACAGCGGGAGGCAGGTGGCGGCCCTACTCATGTAAATGTGAATACTGCCCCCTGTTGGAGGTCACCCAAACTTCCTTTTGAGGTGACTCCACTTCTGACCTGAGGAAAAGCTCCAAGTGCCCAATGTGGCTTAGAATTCGGCCCTTCTTTCACGTTCTTTCTAGCTTCTCCATTCCAGATTTTTGCACCAACTACAATGATGTACTTAACATCCAGTTGATTGTCAAGGTCTTTCTTCTCCTTCCCCTGGAATTTGCACAAATTTTTCCCTTGCCAACTGAACTCTTCCCCCACTCTCCAGCACCTGGACTAAATTCTCTTCCTCTTTTAGGCCTAGGATGAAATACCACTTCTTCCGGAAAATGCTTTGTCAAATAACAAAATGTCTAAAACATGGTGAGAACTTACTATGGGACAGGCACTTTTCTTTCACAGGCATTAGCTTTTATAATTATCAGGAAAGCCTAAGAAGTAGGTATGATTATCCCATTGCATGGATGAGGAAACCGAGGCACAGATCTGAGGAATTTCTCAGTGTTACAAAGATGAACCATGAACTGTCTCATGAAAGAAGAAACAGACCGTGAGCAACCCAAGAAGGAGGCACTGAGGGTCATAATGAAGCACTGTGCTGGTGGGGGTCTTTCAAGCAAATGAGTCTGAGTCGTTAAAATTCGAAGATTATGGTAAAAGAGAGGTACTGACAGCATTGGAGATTTCTGGAGAGTGTGCAGCCTCCTGGTGACACGGTGCAAGGTACAAGCTGGGGAATGCGAGGCTGGGGTGCAAGAAGGTGTCCTTGACCACAGTGTTTTGTTTTCTGCTTTTTTTACTTTTTTAACGATTTTATATATGTAGAGAGAAACTGGGGAGAGAGATGACGAGGGAGAGAGATCCCAAGCAGACTCCCCCGTGAGCGTGGAGCCTCACCTGGGGCCGGATCCCGCACCCCGAGGCCCGACCTGGGGCCGGGTGGACCCCGCAGCCCCCCGCCCGCCGACGACGATTTTATCTTTGATTCGCAGCCCGCGGACCCACCTTCGCGGTGGGCGCGCTGAGACGCACAGGTCCCGGCAAGCCCGCTGCAGCCCGCTCGGACGCTCCGCGAGGGCCCTCGGCCGCGGGGGCTCCCGGCCTCGCTCCACGTCGGGCGGCAGCGGAGTCCCAGCGCGGGGCCTCCGCGTCCGGCCGGGGGGCTCCGAGGGCGAGCTGGCCGCGGCCCCCGCCGCCCAGGAGCTGGCGCCCGCGTGCGAGCCCCGGGTCGGGCAGGTCGGGCTCGCGCCGGCGCCCCCGCAGCCCGTGTCCCGGCCTCGGCGCCGCGCAGCCGCAGCGGGGCTGCAGGGGGACCCGGCGGGAACCGCGCCCCGGCCCGGCGGCAGGAGCGGCGGGAGGCGAGCCCCGCCCCCTCAACGGCGCGGGGCGTGGCCTCGGCTGGCCCCGCCCACACGGCGCGCGGCCCCGGGCAACCGGCGCCACACAACAAGATGGCCGGCGCGTCGCCGGACGCCTGAGGGGACGGGCTGCGCGTCTCCGACCGCTCGTCCCGCGGCCTGCTCCGCTCGGCTCCTCGGCGGTGGGTGCTGGGCCCGGGCGCGGCTGCTCTCGGGCACCGGGCGGGGCCGTGGGGGCCTGCGGCGGCGGCGGCGGGAGGGCGCGGGGTGGGCCGGCGGGGACGGTGTGGCGCGGGGGCGTGTTCCTGGGAATTGGGATTGGACGAGGAGGAGGGGAGGGCCCGGAACGGGCGGGCGGGGCGGGGAGGGGAGGGGGGAGGAGGGGGGATGACGAGGGAGGGGGGATGGGGATGCAGAGGGGGCAGGAGGGGGAGAGAGGAGGAAGGGGAGGGGAGCGAGCGAGGGGGGAAGGAGGAGGGAGGGGGAGGGGAGAGAGGGGGGAGGGGAGGGAGAAAGGGGGAAGGAGGAGGGAGGTGGAGGGAGGGGGGATGGAGGGGAGAGGGGGAGCGAGAGAGGGGGAAGGAGGAGGGAGGGGGGAGGGGGAGGGAGGGGAGAGGGAGCGAGAGAGGGGGAAGGAGGAGGGAGGGGGGAGGGGGAGGGAGGGGAGAGGGAGCGAGAGAGGGGGAAGGAGGAGGGAGGGGATGCAGAGAGGGGGAGGGGAGAGAGGGAGAAGGGGGAGCAAGAGGCGGGAAGGAGGAGGGAGGGGGAGAGAGAGGGTAGGGGAGAGGAGGGAGAAAGGGGGAAGGAGGAGGGGGGAGGACAGGAGAGAGAGGAGGGGAGGGGTCGTGTGCGGGACGCGGGGGGGGGGGGGGGGGCGTCGTGCGCACCGGTGCCTCAGGTGCCTCAGGTGCCTCAGGTGCCTCAGGTCCCCCGGTGCCTCGGTGCGGCCTGGATGCAGCTTGGGGCGGGGCGAGGGCAGGACACTGGGGACAAGTGCTAAAGGGAAGAGCAAGGACTGTGGTGTGGCGGGTGGTTTTCTCGTCCGAAGGTGGGTTCAGGCCTCGACTCCGCCCCCGTGTAAACGTGACTGGGGACGCCCTCCTTAATCTTCCTGAGCAATTTTACTGTTTTAAAATGTGCCATTTTACTCTTGTAAAAGTACGTGCTGCTGACCTTGGAGGGCACACCCGGGGCCGAATTCCGCCCCAAGTCCTTACTAACTCAGAATTGCGAACAGCTGCATGAGGGAACCATCTTGAGTCTAAAAGCGATGCAGCTGAGGATCACCGAGGTCCGTTTCCCTAATGTCCCACAGGAAGCGGAGAAGCAGGATTTGAACTCAGGCTGCTTATTTCCGGAATCCAGGCTCTTCTCAAAGACTGCCACGTGTGGATGACGGTGGCAGTTCTGCCCTTACACGTCCTCGGTGGGAATTCCAACTTGCTAATGATGGCTTTAGAGTGCTTAGCACAGTCGTCTTTTCGTTCACTCAAATACTCGTTGTACATCAGACAGTTGGATCTCTGCTCTCCTATAGCTTAGAAACAAGAATCAGGTTGTTCACACTGTAAGATGCTATAAAGGAGACTCCTTGGGGCCAAGACCGCGCATAATAGGGAGATGGAAGACTTTTGTGCGTCTTGAGTGTAGAAACCCTGCTTCCCCAGTTCTGTTTTTGAAGCCTGACATGGTTCTTTTTTTTTTTTTTTTAATTTATTTATTTATGATAGTCACACACAGAGAGAGAGAGGCAGAGACACAGGCAGAGGGAGAAGCAGGCTCCATGCACCGGGAGCCCGATGTGGGATTCGATCCCGGGTCTCCAGGATCGCGCCCTGGGCCAAAGGCAGGCGCCAAACCGCTGCGCCACCCAGGGATCCCCTGACATAGTTCTTAGTGCATAGAAGTTACTCAATACAACTGACATACTGAATAAATAAATTAATAGGAGGAGATGGGCAGCCTGGGTTTTAGGTTACCAGAGTAACGGAGAGAGATTTGAGAGGAGAACCCAGGACAGTAATAGGATGAAGAAGGGCACATAAGTCAGAGCGTTAGGAGCAAAAGGCTTGCAGCGAAGCAGTCACACTGCGATGAAGAGCAATGTGTAGAGGTTGGTTTGGCTGTTTTGTTGGAGGAGGAGAATAATTTGAAGTTGGTATTGGAATGGATCAGGATGTCAGGATATTTGCTGAGATGAGTACTGTGGAGAATCAGGACAGATATGGAGGTGCGGAGGTAGGATACTCCAAAGAACCACAGATAAATGGAGACCAAGGTTAGGGAATTGGGGCAGAATTTGTGGGGAAAACTTGGCCATGAGAATGGGATGAAGGATAGAAGGCAGAGGTTGACAAGCACAAGATGGGAGGGTTACCTTTGGAGAGGGGTGGGAACCAGCATATTTGAAAGGTCTAGAGAAGGTTAAAAGTTAAATGGGTCAGAAGGAATGGGATGAAGTAGAACTGTAGGGAAAGTACTGAGATATGATTAAAAGTCTACAGGATGGAGCAGGATATGGAGGTCAAGAAATGGGGGTGGTTATTTGCATATTGGGATGGACTGGGAAGAGAGGGTTTGGGGATAATGGAGGTCTGTCTTATTTGAAGAAGATCAAAGAAGATGGAAAATTAGAAGTGTGAGGAAAAGCTGAATAGAGGGCACGGTATGATCTCTAGTAAGCTGTGTGTCAGGGCAAGGGCGTGATACGGTGGACAGTGCTTCCTGACCTGGTCATGTGACTCTGATGATCACATCATTCCAGTAACTTTCTCTTGTACTGCAGACCCCCTTCTGGGCCTTCAAAATATGTCTCCAGCTCTGCACTTTCCTGCTTATTTTGTTTTCTCTTTGTCCTACTCCTTCACACACTCTAGCCCTACCTGTCCGCTGTCTTCTCTTTTTTATTGCTGGGTCTCTGTGTGATTGCAAACTACATCTTCATCTCTCACACAACATCCCCATCTCTCCCTTAAAATTGTAGTTGATAATTTATGGTCTAGGTGCTCGTCTCTGAACTAATGCTAGCCATTCTCAAACACAGCCCAGTGCACTGTTACTGAGTTAGCTATTTTATGAGATAATAATACATATCTGTTGTTTCAGTGTCCAGGCCTTACAGGAGCTCTGGCAACCTGGGAAGGGGATCTGGGAATGCACTGTGACTTTGGAACTATCACTTACTCTTTCATGTTACAATTCATAAAAGAAAGGAATTGATCTGGATTACAGAAATCCATTCTAATACATTTTCTTAAAATCTACAAATGAGTAAAGCAGAGTTTTTGTGATCAAGAGAGGTAACAGAGGACCTCATAATAGTCTAGTAAGGCCTGAAAGGTCTTAGTCATTAGGATGTTATGAGGAGAATTCAGGGTGGTTCAGTATTATAAGAATTGATAAGATTTAGAGAGAAGATTAAGATGTGGGATACAGAATAATTATGTTGCATAAAAAGATGTGCTTTTTTTTTTTTTTTTTTTTTGCCAAGAAACTCAAAAAAGTATGAAGCATATCTCTGTAGCATAGGGCAACATCTATTATTCTAATAATATAATTTTCTATCTTGTTACAGGGTAGAGAAAGGTATACAGAAGTGAGAGTTGGTCCCCGTCACTCCCCTTTTTTATTTTTTAATCTCCTGCCCTTATGAAAACTACATGTAATTCAAGAATCCATATAACTCTCTTTTATCTTATTTGTTTACTTATTTTTACAATTTTATTTTTAAAGCATATACCTCTTAGCTGTCCTCAAGTATATTATTCTTATTTAGAAAGAGACACCATTACAAGCCGGTACAGAATCAGTATTACTAATACTAAGAGATTTTTTTTCCGTGGCAGAGTGATGTGATAGTAGCAATAGAAGTTTTTGCCACACTTGGTAAGTTAGGACCAACAGTGTTGTCACTGGCATTAATATCAGTTATGTGACTTGGAGCAGGCTTTTCTGACCTATATTGATAATTTAACGTGAAAAAATGAAAGAGAAAGTAAAGACACATAGAAGTTTGTAGTTTAAAGTGAACTAGACTATTGGCATAGGGCAGTTGCACCATATTGTGATGTATAACTGTGAAATAGTAATCACTTTTTAAAAACAGATACCACAGGTTTTTATTCTCTTCAAACTAGTCATCTTAAGAAGCTAGATCATGAGTTCTGTGATGTTATATATTAAATTTTCTGTTTTTCCTTCAGGAATTGTCTTACAGTATCTATTGATCAAGGTCACACTTAGTGTCATTTATCCTGGTCTATTTTGTGTGAGGCACCATGCTAGGCTCTAGAGAGCAAATCACACATGATCTGTACTCCAGAAAACTCAGTCAGCAGTATGACACAGTAATGAAGACACGGGCTTTGAAATCCAACCCTTGGATTAACCAATTGGTTATGGGACTTTGAACACATTACTTAACCTTATAGTCTTTAAAGGGGGAGATAATAGCACCTATTTTGTGGAATTGTTATATTTAATCCTTTTGATGTGATGTAATAGCTTATTATAATATTTGACAGATTGTAAAGTTAATGATCAAATTGGGAAAGTTAAAGTGTAGCTGAAATGATGGGTCAGATTTTCTGGTGAGATGTATGAATTAATTCTGAAAGCAGGACCCAAAGAGGAATTCTAGATATGTTTTGGGTAAGATCAGCATTCTGAGAATGACTATATCATCATTCAAAGGTATTACATCTGCTAATTGTTGGTTAGTTGACTACATTAATGGCCCCTCTCTATACCATATATATGTTCCAACCATCTTAACAATTTAGTTTACTTATAATTCCAGCCTGTATAATAATACTCATATACCTGTGAAGGTGTTTACTATCAAACCTTAACTTACTTATTTATTTATTTATAAAAATTTTATTTATTTATTCATGAGAGACACAGAGAGAGAGGCAGAGACACAGGCAGAGAGAGAAGCAGGCTCCCTGTGGGTAGCCCAATGTGGGGCTTGATCCCAGATCCCAGGGTCACGCCCTCAGCCGAAGGCAGACCCTTAACCACTGAGCCTCTCAGGCGTCCCATAATATCTCTTTAATACCAATTTATATAGCATTCATATCGGAGCTGCCCAAAATTTTTGAATTGATAATTTTTCTAAAAATTGGTTTGTGTTTTGTCTTCACATTTTAGGAAGAGAGTAGGGGAGATTATGAATATTGAGCAAAAATAGGATCATTGTTAAACAGCCTTGCTCAATACCTATCCATTTTATAAGATATTTTTTGTCTAAAAGTTTGTCAAACTTAAATTTTTTGCAATGTTTTTAGATTGATTGTGCTTATAAAAGTAATTCTATATCATGAAGATCTTTTTTGTGTAAACCTAACCTTATACATTAGGACTCTTAGTGTGGAGGACTAATATTGCACAAGAAGATGCCTTTTGTCAAGGTACTAAATAAATTCATTTATCAGTTTTTCATGAGTAATTCATGAAAATGAATTGTTCCACATCTTCATGAATAATTCATTAGATAAATATTCATTATCTGCTCTTTGCTAAGCTCTGTCCCAGGCCTGGAATAAATCAGTGAACAATATCCCTACTTTCATGGAACCTACATTCTATTAGATTAGTTTATGTGATTTCACTTACAAATTAGTTTGAGAGGAATCTTGATTCTCATTGTTACTGCAGCTAGCATTGTGTCTGACCAAGTCATTTACCGTTCTGGGCTTTAATTTTCTTTTCTGACAAATAAGGGATTTAACTAAGATTCCTTTCACCAATAAATGCTTTCATTTCTTCTGAAAGACCTAAACTTCAACAAAATTGATTTTGTGGACTAGCAATAGTAGGCATGCGAGTTTGGAGCAATCAGATTTTTCTCAAATAGCATGAGACAAACGTGAATGAATATCAGAAGCATAATGTTTAACAAAGAAGGCAGATACAAAAGATATTCTATGATTTCATTTACGTATAGTTCAAAAATAGTTTATGGGGTGCCTGACGGGCTCAGTTGGAAGAGCATGCAGCTCGATCTCAGAGTTGAGTTTGAGCCCCATGTTGCATGTAGAAATACTTAAATATCCTAAATAGTTTAAAAAAATCTCTGGTATTGGAAATCAGGGTAGTAATTACTCATGTATATGGGTTAATGAATGCAAGGGGCACAAAGTGGTTTCTGGGGTTCTGGTAATAATTCTGTTTCTTGATCTGGTTGTATTCACTGTATAAAAATAGAGCTGTACACTTATGATTCATGCATTGTTCTTTATGGGAGGAAAATGAGTGGGGAATGGGGGAAGTGATAAATTCTGTTTGGGCATGTTGAATTTAGGATGGCAATGAGATATCAAGTAGACAATTGGAAACAGGTATCTGGACCTCAGAGGTTGGATTGAAGATATAAACATCAGTATAGAGGTGACATTTGGAACCATGGGTGTGTATTAGATTGTCTAAAATGAGTTTGGAGAGAAAATGGGAGAGATATGAGGAGCTCTGACATTTAAAGATTGAATAGAGGGGGATTCCTGGGTGGCGCAGCGGTTTGGCGCCTGCCTTTGGCCCAGGGCGCGATCCTGGAGACCTGAGATCGAATCCCACGTCGGGCTCCTGGTGCATGGCGCCTGCTTCTCCCTCTGCCTATGTCTCTGCCTCTCTCTCTCTCTCTGTGTGACTATCATAAATAAAATAAAAAAATAAATAAATAAAATAAAGATTGAATAGAGGACTGTGAGCCAGCAAAGGAAGCCAAAGAGTGGCCACGGAGGCAGGAGGATACCAGGAGAATGTGGTGTCCCAGAGCAAAAAAGAAACTTCATCAAGGAGGGAGTACTCGTCATTATTAAACATTGCTGGTCGCCAAACATTTCCAGCTTCCTACATTCCAAGACCCTTTGTGGGTATGGGAAGTGTTGTGATTAGTTTGGTCCAATAGAGAAGAGAAATGACAGGTCAGACTTCTGGCTGGAGCAGGTATCAAACAAACCAGGACCCTCTGGAAGTCTCTTTTCCCACTGAAAAGTGATCAGTGTTTGAAGCAGTATCTGCTCCCATCAGCTTGGAATAGTATGCTTTCTAGCATGTATAACCTCTGAGTTTATAACTTTGTCATCTTCAAAACTCTGGAAATCGGACCCTTTGGCTGGTTCATTTGTTAGCGCATGCGTCTCTTCATCTCAGGGTCATGAGTTCAAGCCCCACTTTGGGCACAGAACTTTAAAAAAATTCTAGAAGTAGATTAATAGTTTCGAGAGCTCTAAAAAATTAACCTTGTTAAATATGCTGAAAACTTTTACAGGTTTTGATGGACATCTGGTCGTATTCTTGCCATGAAGAAAGGTTCTCAGCAAAAGTTTTCGAAAGCAAAGATGCCACCATCATCTCACTCTCCTAGTCCACCATCCCTTACGTCCAATATGAGATCTAGGTCACTTTCGCCTCTAAGTGGATCTGAGACTCTGCCTTTTCATTTTGGAGGACCGTGGCACGAGCAAGTTGAGATTACAGATGAAAGCACAGTGGTTTTAGACTACCAAGACCATAAAGGTAATGCTTTTTACTTTTATTTATTTATTTTTAAAAAGATTTTATTTATTTATTCACGAGAGACAGAGAGAGGCAGAGACACAGGCAGAGGGAGAAGCAGGGTCCGTGCGGGGAGCCCGATGCAGGACTTGATCCGGGACTCCAGGATCATGCCCTGGGCCGAAGGCAGGCGCTAAACCGCTGGGCCCCCCAGGGGTCCCCAAGGTAATGCTTTTTAATCTAAGAGTTTGAACACATACTCTTAAGTAGAGATGGAAAATTACCAAACTTATATTTCTGGTCCAAGTGAAATACATATCTTCATACTAACATGACTTATTGTTTATACCAACAGAAAGTGTATCAAGACTGTGGAGTTTGAAGGCTTCTGGTGAGGATGAAGCTGTCTGAAAGGGTTAGGAGAAGGGTTTCCAGAAAGAGGAAGCTTTATTTCCTGTGGTGCCTTTAAGAGTGCCTTAAAGCCCATATGCCAAATTTACCATCATCCTTGGTTAGAGGAAAAGCATATCTATTCACTTCAGAGTGGAGTACCTTACTTAATTCAGTACAAAAATGTTATCCACCCCTGGGCTATTCCAGTCTGCTTATCAGCAAATTGTTTATCATGTCCCCGTAAGGGACATGTCTATGTTCTACCAAGGTTTTGTTTTTATTTTTTTCTTAAAAGCAGTCTGTTAGTGTGGGAATCTGTTTTCAGAAATGTATTATTTTTTTCTAAGAGACTATTTAACATGACTGTGAATGAAAACTATGTGATTTCTTTGTGCAGTCATAAAATCACAGCTACCTGTCTGATCAGTTTTTACTCATCAAGAGTTGAGTTTAGACTATACTTTTGCTGCCCTTTGGTACGTTGCTGACTCTAATTTCATTAATATTTTAGAATATTAGTAATTTTCTTTCCTAGAATTGCTCAAATTAAAGGAAAAAAATCATTTTATTTTGAACCAAAATAAATGTAATATTAACTTATTATAAATAATCATTGGGAATCTTTGCTGTACAGCCTGGAACTGAACCCAGCATTAATTGTTTTCTGACTCATAATTAAAAGTATGAGTTTTACCAAAAAAAAAAAAAAATAAGTATGAGTTTTGGATTCATCTGCCAGGGTTCAAGTCCTTGATTTGCATATCATTAGCCACGAGATCTTGGGCAAACTATTATAATTTTTTTAAATAAATGGGAATAGTAATTTCTATTTAAAAGGTTTGTCATACAAATTAAATTTTATAAATATAAAATATTTTATAATAATAAATAATTATGAAGTATAACTTATTGACCTTATTATATATGTTTGTAGTTATTACTATGATATAATGCTGTTTAAAGTAGGATATTACTAAAACATCTCAGAACTAACCAGCTGTTTTTATATTTGCATGGCTTAAAAGAAATTTTTTTTTAAGATTTTATTTATTTATTCATGAGAGACACAGAGAGAGAGGCAGAGACACAGGCAGAGGGAGAAGCAGGCTCTATGCAGGGAGCCCGACGTGGGACTCGATCCCGGGTCTCCAGGATCACACCCTGGGCTGCAGGCGGCGCCAAACCGCTGCGCCATAGGGGCTTCCCATTGTTTTTTGTTATGTAACATAAAATAATGCATTTCTCAGAGATGTCCTTTTCTACTGATGATGATCTGTTTCTGTAATTTCAGAAGCTGATTCACATGCAGGAGTCCGATATATTACAGAGGCCCTTGTTAGAAAACTTACTAAACAGGACAATTTGGCCTTGGTAAAATCTCTGAACCTTTCACTTGCTAAAGGTGGTGGCAAGAAGTTCAGGGTAGGTTACAAGCATTGTCTTTAATTTTTCTGTGTTTGAAACTTAAAATTAAAAGATTGTATTAGATTTACAGTAGCATCTCATCCTAATGTCACCTAATTTGTAGCAGAGCTTGTATTGTTTCCAGAGAAAGTTCTATTATCAGAAGTATGCCATCTTCACATTCATAAGCGCCTATTCTATACATTGTTGGATTCTTTTAGAGATGGAGTTGGCAAACTGCCAAAGGCAGCGCTACACCCCTGAGCCACCTGGGCTGTCCAGAAGGTTGAAGATTTAATGAAACCAAAACAAAGCCCACAAAAATATGATAGAAGCATTAGGAAAGAATATAGGAGAATATATTTTAGAATCTTAGAGTTGGGAGGGCCCTTTAAGCAAGCACCAACTCTAATACCACAAAGAAAAATATTGACAGACTAGTGTACATAAAGATTAAAAAGTGTTTAATGAAAGATATCTTTTAAAATGTAAAAAGAAAAACAACAAACTGGCAGGGAGTGTTTTACATATAATAACAATACCCATATAATATAAAGAGCCTTGACAGTTCAGACAGCTCAATGGAAAATGTGCAAAGGATATGAACAGGGTTGTTCACAAAAGTGTTGTAAATGGCTAATGATAACATGAAAGTATGTTCAACCTCATTAATATAAAAAATATGAAATAAACCAATAGTTTGATATAATTTTCATTCTTGTACGTCTAATGGAGAAGAATTAAAAGGATTATTTCAGTGTTCAGAAAGTTGTGGGAAGTATTATCATATTGTCTTAGTGGGACATATATATTGCTCCTGCATTTTAGAAAGACAGTTTGGTAGCATTTATCCAAATTTCAAGTGTACTTATTTGATCCAGCAATTGAGTTTATACTTACTGAATTTATACTTACCAGCCTAGATGTTCTACTCCTTGATGTCTGTTCTAATGATATTACATGTACCTAGAAGTGTCTGTATAGTTATATTTATTATGCATTATTTAAAATAGAAAAATTGGAAGTAACCAAATGTCTGTCAATAGGGGATCAGTTAAATAAATTATGATGCTGTAGACCATGAAATACTATTAAGTTTCTTAAAAAAAATAAGTAGAGCTCTATGTATAAATGTGGGACAATGTCCACGGTATATTTAACGATAAAAGTTCTAAAACATTTTGTATAGTAAGGTCTAAAAATTCTGTTTTTCTATACATGTATGTGGATATAAACAAGATACAGATGCTTATATGTCAGCCTCTTAACATTGGTTACCTTTGATCAGTGGTATTTTTTTTTTTTACCGGGGTTTGGAGACCTGATGAAAAGAGCTTCTTATGTTTTGTTTGAAATTTCTGTTAGAATGTATTTATGTCTTGTGTAATTAAAAAAGGAAAAAGTAGACATTCTAGAGTTTACAAGTTGCAAAAATGAAATCAAAGTAGTAAATATTTTACTGTGGTTATATACGCCAGGTTATATACGCCAGGCGTTATGTTAAGCTGTAGGAATATATACAGGTAAATAAGCTTAGTTTCTGATCTCTGGGAACGTAGAGCTTCCTAGAGGAATTCCTGGGATTAAGAGGATAAATAGTGAGGGGGAATTAGAGAGGGAGTGAAAGCACACACAGGAGAGGCATATACAATGAAAAAATCTGAAGGGGTTATTAAAACAGAAGATCTAAGAGTATGATGAATGGAGGCCAAAGGAGGGAGAATTTCAAGCAGAAATGGATGATATAAAATGTCACAGAACCACTAAGTAGGATGAAAATTTAGAAGTTGTTTGGATTTGGCAGTTAAAAAAGCCTTTCTATTTCACAAACCAAATTCAATCTTCTAGGGCCTTTGTATTTTTCTTCTCTGCCTGTTATTCCCTGCCTCTAGGTGTTCACACAGCTGGCTTGTTATTTAGGTCTCAGCTCAGTGTACTTCCTCTGGGAGGTCTTCTCTTACCACCCAGTTGCAATTGGCTACCTTCTCAGTGACTCTCAGTCTTTCCATTAATAAATATTTATTCAGTGCCTGCCATATGCCAGGCATATGTGCTTACACAGTGGACACAGCAGACAAATCTGCCCTCTGGGTGCCTTGCATGCAGTCACATCATGTTATCTTTATTTTCTTGTTGGTACACTTCAGCGTCTGAAAATGTTGATTTACTGGCTTTCTCTGTGAATGAAAACAAGAACCTTGGTTTCCTCATTCACCAATATATTTCTAGTACCTGGAACAGCTCTTGGCACATAATCTGTGTTTGATAAATATTTGTGGGATGGATGGATGAATGGCAATCTTGGAGAGAACAATTTGAATACATAGTAAAAGCAGAAGATATTTTGCCTTCCCAATAGAATAAATGGAAGGCAGAATGAGCAAATGTATACAACTTTTATGAGAACGTGGCCACAAATAAAGGAGCTAAAATGAGAATTTGGTAGGAAAACAGATTCAGTGCTTGGTGATTTGTTGTATACAGAGGAGACTGAGGAGACTGAGCCTGTTGAACAAAGGCTCCTATAGCAGGGGGGTTGTCTAGTTCACTGCTATCTATTGCCTAGTGCTGCATCTGGTATGTAGTAAGTGCTTAATGGGTATCTATTGAGTAATGACTTTTTAAACTTGAGGGGAAGATCCAGGAGAGAAAGAGATTAAAGATTCAAGAGCCTGGCGAGAGGAGGTAGATGAGGTCATACAAGAGCATAAGTGCCAGCTGAACTTTGAAGAAGGAAGGAGAGGAGGGGGAGGCATAGAAAAGTTGAAGTGGAGGAAAAGTTGAGGTGGAATTCTTGTTGGATAATCTGATTTTCTTGATACACAGGAAATGTTATCCACTGAGGGGTGAGGAGAGCTACTATTCCTGGTCAAGGGAAACCCTACCAAGGGACTGTCCAGGAGAGCAGGAAGGGTTATTTTCTGGTGACTGATCAAAACAGCCCCTGATGCACATACATGTTGTACTTTATATCAAGGCATCTGTCATATAAAGTATTTATCCATTTGTTTCCAATTAGTATATCGAAAACTTGGAAAAATGTCTTAAACTTGAAGTACTGAATCTCAGCTATAATCTAATAGGGAAGATTGAGAAAGTGGACAAACTGTTAAAATTACGTGAACTCAACTTATCGTATAACAAAATCCGGTAAGTAAATACTTTTTCAGGTAGCACTGCAAGATTGTCATTGTTAAAGAAGTAGATTAATGCTGCCCACGTTACTGAATTGAAAGTCCTATGAAAGAAACAACAGGCACTTGGATCCTTGATTGCTAGTCAAGCCCTTCACAAATGGTAACTGCTTTCGTGTTTTGGCATTACTAAAGAAAAGAATAATATCTTTCTAGCATTTTTAATAAAGATTTTATTTGTTTATTCACGAGAGACACAGAGGCAGAGACACAGGCAGAGGGAGAAGCAGGCACCTCAAGGGGAGCCTGATGCAGGACTCGATCCCAGGGCCCCGGGATCACGACCTGAGCCAAAGGCAGATGCTCAGTCACTGAGCCACCCATGTGTCCCAGTATCTTTCCAGCATCATCAAAGGAAATAACACGAATACCAAATTTTATCCTAATTCCATTTTTGACAGGAATTTTTCAGTCTTTGATCCACTGCCTTATTACATTAAGAAAGTTGACATGAAGCAGTGTTTTAATCATTTTGATCCTAAACATATTTCAGTGTATTTTGAACTTATTTGCTTATCCTGATGTTCTTCTTTGCTATAAGAAATACACTCAGTCATGTTTCCACTTCATAATACATATTACTGTGAGAAATAAAACATAAGCTGACAGTGGCAAAAAAACCGCACATAGAAAACTTGTTATATAAGGGCGCGTGGGTGGCTCAGTCAGTTAAAAGTGTCTGCCTTGGGCTCAGGTCATGATCTCGGTCCTGGGACCGAGCCCGGCATGGGCTCCCTGCTCGGTGAGGAGTCTCTTCTCCCTCTCCCTCGGTGCCCTGCCCCAACCCAGCTTGTGCTTTCTGTCTTTCGGATAAATGAAATCTTTATAACAAGTTTTCTTTTCATTTCTTTTTTTTTTTTAACATGATGCAATTATTAAATCTTGAAAATCTTTACATCTGTATACTTTCCCTCCACCTTAGACTCAGTATACGTATTGGCCAAAAAACAAAACCACAAATACTGGCAGAAGCTATAATAGGGCAAAAAATGAAAGAGGGAAAAGAATCAATCCTTAATACAAAGTTTGTATAAAAAATAATTGATCCTGATAAAAATAATTTCAATAAAATAAAAATGAGAAGAAGCTTGGAAATATTTGTCCATATGGAAAATTTACCAAGGAATTAAACAGACAATTAAATTGGGAAAATATTTCATCAATGAAAATTCATCAATATGAATGATAAATGTTTTATTGATTTAAATATTCTGATTAAAATATATATGTTTATAAATATAGTGTCCTAGTGAGTCCTTCAGTTCAAAATGGCAGCCAAATCCTACTGTCATAGCTAATCTTTTGGTCATGACTTAATAAGATCTCTCTTGTGTAGGGCTGTAACATAGGAGTATGTGCTGTAGAGTTTTTCAGCTCTCCCCTGGCTATCCCCCAGGACTCTTCACAGTGGGTAGTGAGAGTGCCATGGATAGACTCTTCTTTTTGGTGTTATAGGATCCTAAAGTCTGATGGTAAGATAGGATTCCTGGACCCAGTAATGAAGAATTGGCAGTTTAGCTGTTCTGGTCAAATTTTTTTTAGCCACTTTTGTTTGGTTCTTGTTTATAAAAAGGGTTAGCAAATTATAATTATGAAAAGTAATTCCACATAAAACCAAGCCTATTTATTCTAAACATACAGTGGAGGGACTCTGTCATTATACTTACTAAATTTGATTTTACCCTTTGGTTTCCAGCAAAATTGAAGGCATAGAAAATTTATATAATCTGCAAAAGCTGAACCTTGCAGGAAATGAAATCGAACATATCCCAGTATGGTTAGGGAAGAAGTTAAAATCTTTGCAAATCCTGAATCTGAAAGGCAACAAGATATCATCGGTAAGTTATTCAAAGTAGCAAGGATTTTTTTTTCTTCAAATTTTTAGACTTGTTGAAAAAAAGATAAAAATCTAAGTCTTTAAAAAATGAGATTTCTTCTTTTAAGATTCTTGGTCCTTTGACCACACATCAAATTCAGACATAACCTCTAGGGACTTTCTAAGGTAATTAAATATAGGCATTTCTGGTTTTGCATGATTCCATGTAACTGAGAGTTGACCTCTTAGGATTTTGCAGCATTTCATTTGAGCCTCAGAAAACTTATTTTATGGAATCAATAAAAGATTATTTTTTGAATACTATCAGGTAGAATCGTCTTTTTCCAGGTTAAGTTGTGTGACCCAAAGTCACACAACTGGTGCCTGAATTCAGGTCCTGAATGCCTGGAACCAAGTTCTTTTTTTGTTTTTTTCAGACTTACGAATTAAGCTTGATTATAGTGTCAGGTGTTATAGGAGGTTAATTACTAGCTCTTTTATTGTAGAGCAATATTGTCATCATGGCTCACATAATCTAATAATTGTGTATTCTTTTCTTTGAAGTATAATTTATTATTTTCTGACATTTATACAGTTAGATGATCAATAAGTATTAAGTAAAAACAATTTACTTACATCTATATTGAAATTGAAAAAATCATGCTTAATTTTAGGAACATCAGTCATAAAATAGACAATAAAAGATGTACTTCCTAATATGGGTCTAGACCTGCCTTCTGTGACCTTGGAGAATTCCATTCTCTCTCTAAAACTCATTGTGTAAATTGGAGAAAACAAACCCTTCCCTGCCTTTTTTACAGGGGTGTTCTGGAGCTCAGATAAAATGATAGATGTGAAAATGTTTTAAAGACTACGACGCTAACTCCTTAAACCGTCATCAGGAGAAGTCATTAATAATAAACAACATTTGTTTAATTGCTGTGCAGTTTGCAATATCTGTGGTTTCTTATTTCATCTTTATAAGTCTGGTGAGGTGACCCTGTACCATTTCACTACAACAGCCCAAGAGCCTCAGAGCCCAAACCCATGTTGCACAGCATCACCTTAGAGCTCTTGGGGCTTATGCTGTGATGGAAAGAGGTAGCCATGAATCTAAAATTTGCTATAAATATTCCTCTAAGTAGTCGATTGTTAGTACTCAGTGTCAACTGATGTTAACAGGAAAATCATTCAATAAATATTTATTACCACTTTAAATTTTTCATGACTTTCTTATCTCAGTTTATATTTGACGTTAGCATCAGTAAGAGATTGATACACATTCACTTGTGAGTGGAGATGTATTTGCACTAGGTATTAGGAGTAGCATTTCTCAACCTTTTAAAATCTGTCTTGGGATAAACATAAAAATCTTCAAAAATCTTCAAATCTTCAAAAATCTTCAGTATCTCCCTGTATCCTTACTTATTTCTTTTAAGTATCAATTATAACTATTATATGAAGATTTGCCACAATCTTTTCAGTAGTCATATTTTTGATGTATTCAATCAGTACAGTGAAAGAATAATAGGTTGAAAGTTAACACAGACTTGAATTCAGATCCTGTTTTGTTCATTTGTAATCTCTGAGCTTTGGGCAGGTTATTTAACTTCTTCGAGCCTCAGTTTTTTTCATCTACAAAATTAAAATGGTGTTTATATCACAGGTTGTTGTGAGGAGTCATAAAAGAAACAATATATGGAAAATGCCTAATACTGCCCTGATACATTATAGATATTCACGTACTCCCATTCTGTTTCTCTTCTCAGAGCACTAGTTTTGGGTAATGGGTTCCTTGAATTGGTTCCTTGCCATATTGCTATCAATTTTCTTAATTTATTATTTCCTTTAGGTGTGTTTTTATTATTTTAAAATTAAATTATACTAATACTAGTGTTATATATCATTTCAGCTCCAAGATGTAAGCAAGTTGAAACCACTTCAAGATTTGACTTCTCTGATCCTACTTGAAAATCCAATTGTGACCCTTCCTCATTATATCCAGTTTACCATTTTTCACCTTCGCTCATTGGAATGTTTGGAAGGTCAGCCAGTAACTAGTCAGGACAGACAAGAAGCTTTTGCGAGATTCAGTTTAGGTAAGTGACATTTAAAAAAAACTAAATTTGGGTGGGGGAGGAATTTATTTTCAAAAGTTATCCAGAAAAATATATTGAAGTATGAACTTTATAATGCTATTAATTTTTTTTTGGAAAATGACAACATAAATCAATTAACATCAATGTCATTATACAGTAATTATCCATTAACATCGTTAAGAATCAGTAAATATTTATTGAGCACATACTGTGAGCCAGGCACTGTTATCTGGCACTGATGTACAATGGTGAACAAGGCATATGGTAGTGGCCTTCATGCAGCCTGTATTTTAGTGGAAAAGAAAGATCAAAAGCAACCAAACTGAGATAAAATAACAGGAAAACCCCCTTTTGGCAAAGGAATGGCTCTCTGGGAAATGACATATAAGCTGAAGGCATAGGCAGGGAAGGGATTAGCCATGTGAAGAGGGATATTCAGGGAAAAGGGCAGCTAGCACTTTCAGGCTGGAAAGCCGCTAAGAAATTAAGGAACTGAAAAATCAGTATGGGGGTCCTGGGTGGCTTAGTCAGTTAAGAATCTGCCTTCGGCTCAGGTCATTATCTCAGGGTCCGAGGATTGAGTCTCAGGTTGGGCTCCTCAATGAGAGGGGAGCCTGCCTCTCCCTCAGCCCTCCTCCCTGCTCGTTCTCTCTTTCTCTTTCTCTCTCTCTCAAATAAATAAATAAATAAAATCTTTTTTTTTTTAAATTTTTATTTATTTATGATAGTCACAGAGAGAGAGAGAGAGAGAGAGAGAGAGAGAGAGAGGCAGAGACACAGGCAGAGGGAGAAGCAGGCTCCATGCACCGGGAGCCCGACGTGGGATTTGATCCCGGGTCTCCAGGATCGCGCCCTGGGCCAAAGGCAGGCGCTAAACCGCTGCGCCACCCAGGGATTCCAATAAATAAAATCTTTAAAAAAAAAAATAAAACATCAGTATGACTGGAGAATAGCTCAAGAAAAAGTTGGGAAGGCTGGGGGAGGGGCAAGATGACACAGGGCCTTGGGGTTTGGATTTTATTTCAGGTACAATGGGAAGCAAATGATTTTTTTTTCGTAAAGATTTTATTTATTTATACACAGAGAGAGGGCAGCCCGGGTATCTCAGCGGTTTAGCGCCGCCTTCAGCCCAGTCCATGATCCTGGAGACCTGGGATGAAGTCCCATGTCAGGCTCCCTGCATGGAGCCGGCTTCTCCCTCTGCCTGTGTCTCTGCCTGTCTCTCTCTTTCTGTGTCTCTAATAAATAAATAAAATCTTAAAAAAAAATAAATATACACAGAGAGAGAGAGGCAGAGACACAAGCAGGCTCCATGTGGGGAGCCTGACGTGGGACTTGATCCCGGGTCCCCAGGAACATGCCCCAGGCTCAAGGCAGCGCTGAACCGCTGAGCCGCTGGGGCTGCCCGCAAATGAGGATTTTTAAGCCGCAATAAGGCACAATCTATTTTATTAAGATTATTTTTAGAGTACTCATCATGATAAGCACTGAGTATTGCATAGAATTGAATCACAATATTGTACAGCTGAAACTAATATAACACTATGTTAAGTATACTGGAGTTAAAATATTTTTTTAAAGATTATTTTTTATGCAGGATGAAGAATGATTTGAAGGAGGGCAATTGGAGAAAAAAGGGACATGTCTGAAGGCTATTGTGGTAATCTAGGCTAGAAGTGTTGGTGGCCTGTATTTAGATGGCAACAGTTTCTAATGAAGTGGGTAATTCCCAGGCTTCAGGCCTGAGTAAATGGTTGAATTGGTGATATTGTGTATACAAAAGGGAGACTTCAGAATTCTAGGTTTGAATGTCTGTGAGACAACCAAGAAGAGGGTTGGAAATATGAGTCTGGAGTTGAGAGAGATCTGTACTGGAGATATAAATGCGGAGCTTGTCAGCATAACAATGATATTTAATCCCATTGGAATTGATTGGTTCACTCAGGCTGGGGTTGGGAAGAGCAAGGTGAGCCACCTAAGCAGACTGAGAAAGAGAGGCCAAGTAAGGGGAAACCCAGGAAATAGTGGGTTGCAAAAGCCCTGAGAAAATTTCACGAGAGGAAGTGGTCAGCTGTGTTGAGTGTTGCTGAGACATAAAGAAAAAGTAAGATGAGCACAGAGAAGTGCTTTAGATTGGCAGTACATGATGGTCTTGACCAGCACAGTTAAGGAGTGGTTAGGAAAAAATGCTAGATTGTAGATCCAAGAGTGAATCGAGGGGACGCATTTGGGTGAAGGTTTGAAGTTTCCTCCCATGATTTCTCTCTCCTAGTTCCTAATAAGTGAAATTTTAAAAAGAATTTAAGTTAAAAAAAAAAAATCAATAGCTTCCAGACCAGGAAATGGGCAGAAGCAAACGCAGTAAACCTGAAAGCTAATAAAGAGTATTTGAGAGTGGAGTGGAGAGACCATCATGGCTCATTTCTTATCGTCCTTGAAAAGACAAGATGAGGTCAGAGAAAAACAAAAGACTGTCTCTTGATAAGAGGGATACTTTATTAGAAGGGAGCAAAGATTTGTGCAGGTGTGGGAGTTTTGCTTTGGTGGTGGGAAAATGAGAAAGTCCCCATGAGTGAGGACTTTTCTCAGTGAAATATGAGGTCATCAGCTGAGAAAAAAATGGAAGGAGTATGGGAATTTGAAGACAAAGATGAAGGTCTGAAATAGCTATTTTAGAGTGTTAGGAAATGAATCTGTATGTTCAACCATTTGAAATTGATGTTCGTCTGTTTTGGCTTACTGAAACAGTAGTTTCATATAGTTTGATCCAATCCTTGAGAAATATGGTAAATTTTTATTAGTTTGGATCCCGTAACTCAATATTTGTTACCCTGAAGTGAATGTTTTAGAATCTTTAAAAATATAAATAATGCAAAGAAAAGTCATCATATAAATATACTTTTGGGGAAATGTTTAAATTACTTATGATTACTTATGAATCTGAGTATTAATTAGGAGCCTTTAAGGCTCTTGGGATCCATTGGTGAGCCAGACAGATGCAGTTTCTTTTCTTTTTTTTTTTTTTTTAAAGATGTTATTTATTTATTCATGAGAGACAAAGAGAGGCAGAGACCCAGGCAGAGGGAGAAACCCGATGTGGGACTTGATCCTGGACCCCCCCCCCCCTCCGCCGTCACGACCTGAGCTGAAGACAGATGCTCAACCGCTGAGCCACTCAGGTGCCCCCAGTCAGATGCAGTTTCTGCTTTTCAAAGCTTTAGTGGGAAAGGCAGATGCCTAGCCACTTGATCACATTTTGTAACTCATTGTATGACGAAGGGCCCAGCAGAGGTACAGGGTGACTTGAATGCATCCCTGGGAAGCATCTCACCTGGGGAGAGGATAGATTCAGGGCAGGATTCTCAAAATATTTTTTCAAAACAAAGACCTGGAGGGTATAAAATAGGCCAATAGGAGATAGAGGAAGAAAGTTCCAGACAGAAGGTGTGAATAAAAGCCTGCAGGATGGGGCACCTGAGTGGCTCAGTTGGTTAAGCGTCCGACTCTTGGTTTTGGCTCAGGTCATGATCTTGGGGTCCTGAGATGAGCCCTGGGGTCACTGGGCTCTGTGCTCAGCAGGGAGTCTGCTCATCCCTCTCCCTTACCCTCTGCCCCTCCCATACCCCCCCCACTAAAATAAAATCTTTTAAAAAAAGAAAGAAAGAAAATCTGCAGCTGGAGAGGGAATTTGGGACCAAATCATGAAGGTTTTTTTGTGAGTTCTTCATATAAGTTTTGGATCCTATCCTAAACATAGTAGCAGGAAGCCTTTGAAAGATTTTTAAGATAACAAAGTATTTTGCAGACTTGCTTACAGTATCCTTTAAAGTGTAATTACTAATATCAGATAAAATATTACAAGTTTTTTAACAGGAGACCTGGAAAAACCTCATTTATCAACATGCTATTTGAATGAAATGAAATACTTAGAAGTAGTGTTACTTTTTTTTTTTTTAGATTTATTTATTTATTTGAGAGAGAGAGAGAACATGTAGGCTAGAGGGCCAGGGGCAGGGGTGAGGGCAGAGGGAGAGAATCTTCAAGCTGACTCCCCACTGAATATGGAGCCCGACACCGGGCTTGATCTCATGACCCTGAGATCACGACCTGAGCCAAAACCAAGAGTGGGGCACTTAACCAACTGAGCCACTCAGGCACCCCATAAAGTGTTATCTTTTAATATCGTTTTCTGAATGATATTGCCTTCTTACTTTTTGATATAAATCACTTTCTAGCTCAAGATAGTCTTTTCCCCCCAAAACCACAGTGAATAGTTTTCTTTTTTTCTAAAGATTTTATTTATTCATGAGACACACAGAGAGAGGCAGAGACATAGGCAGAGGGAGAAGCAGACTCCCTGTGGGGAGCCCGATTTGGGACTTGATCCTGGACCCTGGAATCTTGCCCTGGGCTGAAGGTAGACATTCAGCCACGGAGCCATCCAGGTGTCCCTGTGAATAGTTTTCAAAGTAAAATTGTACTTATACTATTCCAAGACTTCTTTTGCTATTATTTGAGAAATAGCCTCACCTTTCTTCAAGTGGAAAGTGTTATGATCAATAAACTCTTAAATTTGCGTTGGCAGATGAGGTAGAAAGACTGGAAAGAGACCTGGAGAAGAAGACAATGGAAACTGAAGAGCTTAGGAGTGAGCAGACAAGGTTCCTTGAGGAAATTAAAAGTCAAGATAAATTGAACAAATCACTGAAAGAGGAGGCCAGACTACAAAAACAGAGCTATGAGGAGCTGGAGAGTAACCTAAACACCAAAAATGAATTGGTAAGCCTGGGTTTCACATTGCTTTGACTGTATTCTTTGGAAATAGAGAATTCTTTGTCCTTGGGTCTAAAAACAAAACTTCTGGACTGTAGAATGGGGCAGGCGTGGTTTAACAGAAATGTGTGCAGAAGTTTCTACAAATTATTGTTGGCTGCACACTGTGGGGCATGGGCCCCCAGGGATGGGTACTGTCTTGGGCTACGTTATGTGAGGCATGGTGTCCAAAATAAAGGAGGACAGTGAAGCCTCACACTGAGGAGCTGCTCAGACTGTCCCTAGATTTTTGTATTTTATTTATAACAACAGCATTGTTGGTAAGGTTATACATTGGCAAAAACTTTTAGAAGGCAAATCGGCAAAATTATCCAAATTTAAAGGGATGTAACCCTATGTTCTACATATTGGAAATATATACTATGCTAATTTAATATATAATTATATACGATACTCTGTAGAAATGGTAGCAAGAATGTATATTATGTGTGTACATATATACACATATACATGGACATTCACCACAATCTTGTTTATATTAGTAAAGTACTGAAAATAGCTCAAACGGGCCTCGTGGATATCCATCTGGTAGAATAATGGTGTTGTTAAAATAAGGTGGAGCCGTATGTCCTGATAGGACGTACGTCTGATCTCTATTGCTCTGTGAAGAAAGCAAGCTGGGAAACAGGGTATCAAGGACGATGCGACATATGTGGCATGGATAATAGTATGCGAGGAAAAACAGTAGATAGGTACCAAACTCTTGACAGTAGTTATTTCTGGGGAGCGGATTATAAAGCACTTTGATTTTTTTTTTTTTAAAGATTTTATTTATTTATTCCTGAGACACACAGAGAAAGGCAGAGGGAGAAGCAGGCTCCCTGTGGGGAGCCTGATGCAGTACTCAATCCTGGGACCCCGGGTCATGGCTTGGTATTTTTTAAATATACACACACACACACACACACACACACTCTCTAGAAAAAGAAATGGCAAATAGAAATACAACAAAACAATGTTTTACTTAGTAATAAAGAAATTTCTAGGGGTACCTGAGTGGTTCTGTCAGTTGAGCATCCGACTCTAGATTTCTGCTCAGGTCATGATCTCAGGGTCCTGAGATGGAGCTCCATGCTCACTGCTTAGGATTGTGTCTCTGCTCTGCGCATGCCCCCCTCCCCCTGCTGTCTATTTAAAAAAAAAAAAAAAAAAGAAATTTTTTTTTTAACTTGGTTCTTATTTTTGTATATTTCTGAACCTGAGATCATATTCTCTCTGTAATTTTGTATTCAGCTTTTCATAAACATTTAACTAGGTCATTTAAGAACTTTCGATAAGTATTATTTTTGAAGATGGATATGTAGGGACACTTGGCTGCCTCAGTCCTAGAGCATGCATTCTTTTTTGTTGTTATTTTTATTTCAATTCAGTTAATTAACATATCATGTATTATTAGTTTCAGAGGTAGAGGTCATTGATTCATCAGGCTTATGTAACACCCAGTGTCCATTACATCACATGCCCTCCTCCATGCCCATCCCCCAGTTACCCCATCCCCCCACTCACCTCCCCAGCAACCCTCAGTTTGTTTCCTATGATTAAGAGTTTCTTATGGTTTGTCTCCCTCTTTGATTTTTGTCTTGTTTTGTTTTTCCCTCTAAAAAGAAATTTCTAATAACTGTCCTGAGACAAATTGTAATAACTCTGGAATGGAATTGCTGTCACTGAAACAGGCATAATAAGCTCAGAGATTAGAGAAAAGATAAAAAAAAAAAACGTTAGCTAGGGAGATGGACTAAATGACTTAAAATGCCTTTTCAACCCAGAGAATCGGATTCTGTAAAATTGTTGGGTTACTTTCTTTGAAGGAAAAAATAGCTATTGCTCTTCTCTCTCTTTTTTTTTTCTTTTGACAATTCTTTTTCTGATCTGTGCATAACTTAGAGAATTTAATTTCTCATATAACTAATGAAATCCTAGATGGTTCTCTTTCTTTTTGCACCCCTCTCCCCTCAAGATGGGTATTCTGGCTTGATTGACTTGATCTGTTGATAAGAATTGTGCTTTTTTTTTTTTTTTTAAAGATTTTATTTATTTATTCATGATAGAGAGAGAGAAAGAGAGAGAGAGAGAGGCAGAGACACAGGCAGAGGGAGAAGCAGGCTCCATGCACCGGGAGCCTGACGTGGGATTCGATCCCAGGTCTCCAGGATCGCGCCCTGGGCCAAAGGCAGGCGCCAAACCGCTGCGCCACCCAGGGATCCCAAGAATTGTGCTTTAAGTACTTATGTTTTTTAACTAGAAAAAAGTGTCTCCTCCTCTATGTAGCATTGGAAATTGTTACTTGAAATCTGAATACTTAGTGACTATCTTTTTCTCGAGCTCTTCTTTGCCTGAGGAAAAAGATGATTTATACCAGGGGTCATGATGAAAGCCAGGGCAGCTTCCCCAGCCCTATCAGTGAGCTACTCAGAGCATTTGCAGGTTGCTTCATACACCTCTTATTTGAAGGTGGTTTTCAAATATGTCAGCCATATTCTGAAGGCATATTGTATAAGATGTTAATAATCTGATAATTGTCGATAATTATATATAGCACATACTTCTGTTGCTCTCTATTCCATGACTGATGATTAATTAAATCATTAGAAACTTATATGACAGTTTGATTTTAGCAGTGCCCTCTTTGGGCCACCACGTAACATTTGTATGTAAAATACAAATATGGGGCACCTGGCTGGCTAAGTTGGTAGAGTGTACAACTCTTGATCTTGAGTTCATGCCCCATGTTGGGTGTGTGACACCTACTTAAATAATAAATAAAACTTAAAAATAAAATACAAATATAAAAACAGTACTTACTATGGTATCACTTGATACTTGTGAACATTTAATAAATTTTCCTGAGTTTACTAATCTTTTTTTTTATAATATAAAATCCATCTTTTATTGTGAAGATAAGAGAACATTGTAATTTCTATATGCAGCCTCCCTGGTACATGTTAGTTAATTCATTGAAAACCTGGGCAAAATGTTAGACATCTTTTGACTTTGTGCTATCCCCAAATTATGGATTATTATAGTTGCTAATTTTCTCTTTTTTCTACTTATAATGTTGATATATTTGTGCTGGGAATAAATGTTTTGTAAATTGTCAACAGTTTTTGCTGGGTTTATTTTCAGTAACTATTTTTGGTTGGAAGACATTGCTCTTTATGTCACTGTTACTTTTATCATTAACCATTTAAAAGCATATTGACATATGAATTCTGCATCTTATTTTTTACAAAATGGCATATATATCATGGCTCTCTAAGTAAAAAAAAATACCCACATATGCGTGCATGCACACATTATACGTACGTATAAATCTTTTTAAATTTTTTCTGTCTATATTGTGTTCCATTTATTTAACCTACTCTTATTGATGAATATTAGGTTGCTTCCACTTTATTAGAAATGATACTACAGAAAAAATTTTTGTAAATATGTATTTCTGCATTCATAGTAGTAATTCCTTGGTATAAATCACTACAAGTTGGGGCACCTGGCTGGCTCAGTCAGTAGGGCATGTGACTCTCAGTCTCAGGGTTGTGAGTTCAAGCCCCACGTTGGTAGAGGTTACCAAAAAAAAATAATTTTAAAGAAAATCACTACAAATGGAATTACTATGATACTTGCATTTTTAATTTTGGTAAACATTAAGCATATAGCTCCTTTATACTTCTATAGCAGTGAGTGAAAGAGCCCAATTTCCCACTTGAAATTATTTTGAACTTGTAAATAAGTTAGGAAAAAAGTGAAATCTCATTGCTTTAATTTTACTTTTTTTTAGTTGGACAGCTGATTGTTGCATATGTATTTGTTAGATATTTTATATTCTTTAAATTTTTTAAAATAATTTTTTAATCAGGCTATTTTTAAATTTCAATTCAATTAATTAACATATGGTATATTATTGGTTTAGAGGTAGAGGTCAGTGATTCATCAGGCTTATGTAACACCCAGTGCTCATTCTATCCTGTGCCCTCCTTAATGTCCCTCCCCCAGTTACCCCATTCCCCCATCCCCCACCCCTCCATCAGCCCTCATGTTGTTTTGCCTGTTCTTTCATTATTCCAAAAGAGTATCCTACGTCTCAAAAAGAATTCTGGATCTTATTCTAAAAGCCTACATTTGAAAAACATTTTCCATTATCTTCTCCAGAATATATCTGGTGATAATATCATCTACAGTTATATGATGCTTTCCAGTTTTGTCAAGTAATTCTTCACATAGGAGGTCAATTAACCTGTAAAAGAAATGGGGTAAACTGCATTTTCTATAAAAACTTCTGGTGCCATTTAAACTATAATAGTCCCCTCTCTCCTGCCACCAACAGATACTAATTTAATGAACTTTAATGTTAATATTGCTCTTTGTCTTTTCACAAGTTATTTAACTCCTGTTCTTCAGTTTCCTCATTTTTAATATGAGGATCACTTACCTGTCCTGCCAGCCTCATAGAGTTGTGAGGACTAAGTAAGGTAATGAATGTGAAAATAATTTGAATTGAATTAAGCTAAGTGATGGAAGGTGGTAGACCTGTGATATAGTCAATGATGATAAAATGTGTGTCCATATGAGAGAATGGTGCAGGTGCTAATAATAATAACAACATTGTCTTCCTCAGGTAAGTTGTCAGTAAAGAGCAGCTTCTATCTATTACTACAGCTTAACTCTCAAAAGTTCTCCAGGTGATGGACTCTGTTTGCTTTTTTTCTTCTTTTAGCCCTTGTCTTGGTTTCTTGCAGAGCATTTTCTGCCGATTCTTTATTCTTCCTTAAAGGTAGTTCCTTCAGGGCTGAATTGCACACTACGTTTTTCATGGTTTGCATGATAACTTGTGTTACTATGCTTTTGTATATTGTAAGGTTTGAAACTGGCTTGCCTTCTCAAGAAATGTGCTTGTGTGTGTATGTGTAATTTTTTTAATGGATGTGTACATAAGGCAGTAAATTCAAATGTGAGGGAAAGAATTTGTATCATTTTTCTTACTGGTAAATATGCCAACTGCAGTCAACTCTTGATTATCCACAGCTAATACTGTAACTAGCCTACTTTCCAGGCCCTTTGACTCCTAATGTGCTCTCGTTTATGCATTTATGCCACAGACATTTATTGAATGCTTACTGAATGCTAAGCCTAGCACTATAAAAGACACAAAGGTAATTTTGAATTGCACAGAATATATATTATTTGCCTGCAGAGACCAGTCCATATATTGTTCATGTTTCCAGTCACATTTGCCCTTTTTTTGGCCTTACTGCTAATAATCTCTGGGAAGGGAAACCTGAGATTAGTTGGTGCTGTTAGTTGTGAGTTGCTTTCTTGAGATTTGGTGAAGGCATCAGTGTGGGGAGCTGTGCTGGACACCCTGCAGCAGGACATCAAGGCAGCATCACATAATAGATGGAGTGTTCGATTTGAAACCAGGAGACTTGTAACTGAACTCTGTCTCTTTACTGTAAGCTGTGCAATTGGGCAAGGTATTTAACCTCCTGCTGCAGCTTTTGTCATCTCATAGGGTAAAGATGGTAAAGATCCAGTGAGATAGCACATGTGTGAAAGGCTTAGCACACTCCTGGCATACAGTGAGTACTCGATCAATATTACCTGTCATCCAGGTTAGCATTACTTCCATTTGGACAGATAATCAGGAGATGACTGTAAGCTAAATCATGCACGACTTTGAGTTCCTAGGCCTTGTAAAATGTTCACGTTTGTTTATGTTTTATTCTCAGCTTGCATTTTCATATTAATAAAATTTTTCTGCATGTTTTTTGTCTGGTATCTACTCTCCGATGCTGTAAAAAAAAAAAAAAAAAGGCAAAAATCACTTAGTGGACCTTTGAAACGAATTCACAGGATTGGCTTAGTAGGAAGGGGGCTGATAGTGATGTTAATAAAATATTTAGCTTCTGCCACTAATCTAATATGTAACTTTTGACAAGTCAATTCAACAATCTAGGACTCATTTCTTTATTTTTAATTCAGATAATTAAATTGGATGATCTCTTCTAGCTCTAGAAATTTCTAAGAATAAGTAAAAAGTTATAATTATAGTAGAATTACTTTATTAAAAATTTAATATTATATATTGGGATCTGATTGACCTCATTCACATCCTTTATCCTCAATTACAAAGAAGAATGTTCAGAACACTGAGCTCTACTATAGCAACAACAGTACAATTAAAACCAATCTCTTATTTTCATCCTTCTCACTGCTCCTTGTGATTCCTTTGTTAATTACTCCCAAATATCATTTCCATCTATAACTATCAGTAACATTGCAGAGTAAGTCAAATAAATTCATGCTAATTATTGGAAAATCAGGAAGCAAGTACTTAATAGAGTATTTAAAAATAATTGACACAATTATTTCCATGTTTGGATAAAGCAAATTGAAATTATTTTTAAAATCTTTATTGTATGAAATTGAAATTGCATATAAACTTCAAAGGTCTTTTATGTGATCTCTTATGAAGTGATAATTTTATATTGCATATTTCATAATACTTTAGAATAAGGATAAAATACTGTGAATGCCCTGCTATTTGCTGTGAGTTTTAAAACACTTTAATTATTAGTTATGATTAGAACTTGCCATGCCATTGTACCTTTAATACTAACTTATACTACTTGTTTCATATCAAATTGGGCCAATAGCTAAAACAGAAGACCATGGAACTAATGCGAGCATGTCAGAAACAGTATGAGATGGAACAGGAGTTGGCCTTTTATAAAATTGATGCCAAATTTGAGCCACTAAATTATTACCCATCAGAGGTGAGTTTAACTTTTATTTATTTATTTAAAGCTTAATGTTTTAGTAATCCAAATTAAAGCCAGCATTGAGTGGAGTGGGGGAAGGCGGATGGTGAAAATGTTCAAGGGACTTTATCAGTAATCATTCTACTTTCTTGTTATGAGGGCATCTGCAGAGTAAACATATTTTGGCTGAATCAGTTAATTTTTTTGGTTCAGTAAGTTAAAGCAGGATCCAAAAGAGGTAAAAAGGCCCAAGAGAATCTGTGTGATTCTGATACCATATTATTTCATACTAAAATTTATTGGACTGAGATTTTACTTACATATCAACCAAGAAACCAAAATAAAACACCTAAATTGTGATTTGAGAGATTAAGCATGGCTAATAATCACATAACTGTAGGCAGTTCTTTAATCAGCCAATCTAAACACTTTTTGGGGATAGAATCCCTTGAGGGATTCTGAGAGACCGTTTTTTTTTTGTTGTTGTTGTTTTAGTTCTTTTTTGGTATATTAAGAGTGAGATTTAAAGTGGCATATATTTTTCAACTTCTAGGTATGTAGGATTGATGTTAGGCAATTCTGTGATATGTTCTTCACTAATAAAATGAATGATGTCACTTAGCTGCTTAGAAGTTACTTACTAAACCATAGATATTTACTTATTTTGCTTTTAGTATGTCGAAATTGATAAAACCCCAGATGAAAGCCCTTACATTGGCAAATCCAGATACAAGAGAAATATGTTCACTACAGAGAGTTATATTATTGCAAATGCCCAGACAGTAAAGATCAAGAAGATGGAGCTAGATGAAGGGGAACAACTCAGAAATGAGCACGTGAACATGGGAGCATCGCCACCAGACATACAACTGGAAGACAAAGAAAAAAAAATAAGTGCAGGTTAACAAAAATTATTTTAAATTTTTTTGAGGGTATCCCTGGGTGGCTCAGCGGTTTAGCACCTGCCTTTGGCCCAGGGCGCGATCCTGGAGTCCCGGGATTGAGTCCTGCGTCGGGCTCCCGGCATGGAGCCTGCTTCTCCCTCTGCCTTGTGTCTCTGCCTCTCTCTCTCTCTCTCTCTCTCTCTCTCTCTCTCTCTCTCTCATGAATAAATAAATAAAATCTTTAAAAAAATAAGTTCTTTTGAAAACAAAAAGATTAAATATATAGGCAAACTTTGTTTTATAATTCTTTTAACTAAACATGTTGAAGGTACTTATATTATTGTTTACACGAAAAGCCTAAAACAAGAGTAGTGATACTTTGAGCAAATCATTTTTTAATGATTCCTGTTAGAGTTGAGAATGGGTTTTCTTTCTTTCTTTTTTTTTTTTTTAAGATTTTATTAATTTATTCATGAGAGACCCATTCATTGAGCTACCCGGGCTGCCCGAGAATGGGGTTCTTGACAGTAATAATGGTGACAGCATGTCCAGGGGGCCCAGGAATGCCTAAGTCTTTCAGTCCCCAGCAGGTCCTTCTCACTTTTGAAGTTGCAAATTCAAAGACATAATTGGTCATAATTGTGGCAAGGACCACTTTACTGATTAGTATGCAAAATCTAAAGCAGTGCTTTGGATAAGCTGGATCAGTGTGCCCACCTTATCCCAACCTCCACCAAAACATCTAATTGAGAGGATCTGACCACTTCCTGGCAAGTCATAAGGAGGAAGAAGTCAATCCAAGAGGGTACTAGGGTACTTAGAGACCCTGTCAATGGCATACTCTGAATCCACTTACCCAGTGAGCTGCATGGATATGGAAGGAGAAAGCAGATCTATTGTGGCCCATTGTGGGGCTCTCCCTAATCCAGTGAAGCAGCTCATCTTCTCTTAGTTGGTAGCTAAGTGGAAAACATGGAAGGCCGTAGAGAGGTTGACTTGGAGAGGGAACAAAAGAGACTGAGATAATCATCCTACACACTTTACTCTGCAATAGGAAAGCAGAAGTATATCCAGAAGTATGTGGAGGCAGGGAGGGAGGAGGGAGAGAAATTGGAAATTTGAGGTATAAAGTAATTGATTTGAGATCACCCCCAGCTGGAAGATACTGTTCATTGGTGAATTTCTTGATACCAAGTCCTGTCATAAAGTAATTACCACTAACACAGAGTTTTCTAATAGCTTGAACCTAATTACAACCTAGTGACATGTAAATGCATATTTACCAGTAAAATCCTTATTCTCTCAGAAGAGTTCTTTAGTGTTAGACATAATGAGTAAAGCCCCTTTTAAGAATTTTACAAATAAAATGATCAATTATCGTTCTACAGCATATGGTAAAACTATTCTAGAGATTAACTGACAGGAAAACTTTCGTAAATTACTTTCTATTTCAGGATCTATAATGACAGAATTTAATGGGAGGAGGGTTCTTGTAAAGAAAAAAATCTGATAGAAATTTGAGAATTTAAAAAAAAAGAAATTTGAGAATTTGTGTATGTCTTTGTTCATGGTTTTTAAATTTGCAGCACAAACTCGACTATCAGAACTACATGATGAAATAGAAAAGGCAGAACAACAAATTTTAAGAGCTACTGAAGAATTTAAACAACTGGAAGAAGCTATACAACTTAAAAAAGTATGTAAAAGCAAAGTAGCAATGCAGGAGGAAATGCAAGATAAGAAACGTGTTTTCTCCCTTCATAACCATGTTAAACAAATTTTAATCTGTGCTGCCTAATTAATTATGGAGTAGCAGTTTTCAGCATCAGCTGTGGTTCTAGCATTTTCCAATTACAATTCCCTGCCATTCATGATGACATCCTATTAACATTTTATAAAGCATAGAGAAATAAATTACTTATCATTTATGTAAAAAGAGATGTTCAGTGTACTCTATTTTGAAAGTGTCTACCCAGGGAGGTTGATGCTTCCTGTTCTAATTTAATTAAGCACCACCCACCTTTAAGATCCTGGGGCCTAGATTAAGAGTCAGAAGACATCTTTACTGTACATGAACATTATCAAACACAAGCAGCAAAAATGTAAATGATAAAAACTATGATGAACAAAAAGATGGAAGTGTTTCCCTCTCAGAAATTACCAGAGTATGTCATGGAGCAGTGAGCAGCTCAAACCCATGACATAATTGCAATGGGAGAATTTAAAAATGGAAATATCTTGACAGTTAAGTCTGTAAAAGTTTTTAATTATTTGCAACTTTTAAAAATCAGTATTTCAAAATTATATTGGTGAATGTTTTCATACTATAGTAGATAAAACAAGAATGTGAAGTCTAGATTGTAGATTCTTTCAAAAGATACACTATACGGTGATTTTAAAATTAAACAGTAACTAGAAATTGATTGATTCACGTTTATTGGAAGCTTACTATATGCTAGTCCCTGACTGGGCTTGGGCCCTGAGTAATGAATAAAACAGGTGTGTTTCCCTCCCACATGGACAGGAAAGAGGCAATGAACAAGTTTAAAAAAAATAAAAAATAAAAATGAAATACGGTTACACAACATGTATGTTGTAGGAAAAAAATAGGAGAGCCAATGAAAAGGATATCATTTAGATTGTGGGGCCACAAAGGCCTCTCTGAGGAGGTGATATTTGGGCTGAAACCCAAAGGATGTGAAGGAGCCAGCAAGACAGCCATAGGGGATCCTGTATTCCAGGCAGAGGTGACAGTGGGTGCAGAGACCTTCACGCTAAGTGTTCCTCTGCAGAGCGAGGGAGAATGTGGTGGAAGATGAAGTCCAAGATTGTGCCAGGATTCATAGGCTCTCATAAGGCGTTTGAATTTTAGTCTGAAGGTAATGGGAAGCTTTTGAAGGACACTAGTAGTCGAATGTCTGATCCTCTTTGTATTTTTATAAGGTCACTCTGGCTACTGCCTGAGAGTGAAATGGGGTGAGAGAGATGGAAAGAATGGAGATGGGTACATCTCCTAGGGGACTGTTACCAGTAGAGACAGGAGATGGTAATGGCCTGGACTAGGGGGGCGGTGGTGGATATGGAGGGAAGCAAACTTCTTGTCAGCAAAATTTGGCAGGTGAACTTATCAGACTTAAAAATGGATTGAGGGGCACCTGGCTGGTTCAGTCAGAGAAGAACATTTGAATCTTGATCTTGGGGTCGTGAGTTCGAGCCCCACATGGGGTGTAGAGGTTACTTAAATAAACAAAAACTTTTAAAAAACGGATTGAAAGTGGGACGAGGCAGAGGGAGTCATCAAAAATGATTTTAATAATTAAAAAAAGAATATTTTATAATAATGTTGGACAGCTTTGTCCTTACATAGATCGATAAATGTAAATAATATACATAATTTTTAAATAAATGAATGCTTACAAAAATGTGCTTGAAAAAATAATTATTTAAAATGAGTACATTTAAGCTAAATTTTTCAAAAAATAATTATTTAAGATGAGTACATTTAAGCTAAATTTTTTATTACACTATTAATTTGCTTGATATGCTCATCACAAGGGTAAGTGCTATATAAAGTCAACTACCATTAATATTATGGTTATTATTAATAATGTCTAAGTTGCTTATACTAGAATGGCAACTTCATTTTTACCTGCTGTTATTATCAGAAAATCAAAGTAAGATTTTTCTACAAGTAATAAGCATAAAAGTATAAGTTATGAATGGAATGCCTAATGATTTTTACATTTTACTTTTATTTTAAAAAACTGGTAGAGCACAGAATATCTTTTTAAATTTTAGAAGTTTTCTTTAAATTTGTAAATTACTGTTGCTATCCTCTGTTAATTGTGTGTTGGGGTGTGTGTGGGGGGATTAGATTTCAGAAGCGGAGAAAGACCTTCTTTTCAAGCAGTTGAGTGGTAGGATACAGCTTCTCAATAAATTACGCCAAGAAGCTGTGGATCTAGAAACACAGATGGAAAAGCAAAGGCAAGAAATTGGTGAAAAGCAGAATGAGATCAAGGACCTGGAAATAGTCACAGATAGCCTGGATTCCAGAGACCCAAAACATGTAAGTAAATGAAGAGACTTTGACTTGTTCTATAGGGACTAGAATATCATTCCATCTAGAAATTATGTCTCCTCATTTTTAGCCACAGAGTTCTTTCTGAAAGTCTTTTAGTTTGATGGCACAAATTTGAATGATACATATGTTTATGTATGCGTGTGTGTGTCAATATATATCTGTGCGTATTATATATCCATATGTCTGTGTGCATAACATATGTTCATATATACTTATATATAGAAGTATACATATCGCTGTGTTGAAAACAAAACCTAAGGCTTGAAGGAGATAACTTTCGGTAGAATGATAGATGCATGGTACATGTATTTTTTTAAGTGACTATCATATTTCAAAGCAAAAGAAACTTGTCCCAAGGTGCTGTCCAAATCTCTTACCCTTTCCCTTTTCTTGCTTTGTTTTTTTTTTTTTTTTTTTTTAAGAGCAAGGCGGTGAGATGGGAGAGCTGAGAGGGGTTCAGAGTCCTTTTTCCACCTCTTTTTTAATCCTTTATTGCAAACATTACACTAAAGCTATTTTTTGTTTTGTTTTGTCCTTAAAAAGGAAACATTTCTCTGGACTGTGTCTTCCTAAAATGTGGCCAGAGGTGGTCAGGTGGCTATATGATGGAGTTAGGTTCTTGTCTTCTCTGAGAAGTCTTACTAATGGCTTACGTTTTACCCAATATTTGTAAATATAGAAGTAAAAGTATTTTCTGCATATTTCACTGCTATACTTTGAAAAATGTTATTTTTTAATAGAACTTTAAAACCTCTGATCTAAGAGAAGTCATAGAATTTAACATGGTAAGGACAGTGCACTATAATTACTTTAAATACTTGTCAAGTTATTTGATTATCCCTTTAAACACTTCAATAAAATACCAGGTAGATTTTTTTTGCAAGCCAGCTAATTTTTACAAAAGGTAATCTTATCATTCATAGAAGTAAAGTCTTCTCTAACAAAAGCTTAAGGCTGAGTATTAAAATTGAAATTAAGAGAGGACTTGATTATTTTAAAGCATTTTCATTACATAAGAAATTAGATTTTAAGTAATGTGTAATGTGGCCAATAATATCTTGCCTTATTGCATTAAATTGTTAGAAGTCTGCCACCCCACGTAAGGCTCCTAAGGACAGGAACTGTATCCTACTGTCACCTGTATTCCCAGGGCCCAACCCTATGTTTGTGAGTGTTTGCATCCAGGCAGGTAGGCAGGAACCAGATGACGGGCACTACCCATGGCTCCTCTGCTGCTCTCTTCAGTTCTGTGATCTAATTAGAACCTAGATTGTATGTTTGCTTTTACAAATGACTTTTTTTTTTCTTGGGAGACGGGGAGTCCAATCCTTACTGAATTTCTGTAAAAAAGTACATATAGAAAGGAGTTAAATGAGAAGCAGAAATGGCATACACATTTTTTTTTTTTTTGACATACACATTTTGAAGGTAGTCAAAATCAATCTCTCTTAGTGGGGATGAGATATACAAACCTGGTTTAAGATTCCTTTTTGGTATTGTTAAAATGACTAATGGTTAGTTTTTAAGGTTATAGCTCTAGTCAGAGTACTAGAGGGTGTCTCTTTAATTTGTTCCCCCAGAGGGAGCATCTTTTTCTAGCTTGCACAAAGTCACCTTCTTGACTGGTGTTAGGCTCCTGTTTGGTACCACGTTCTGAAAATGTGAATATTTTAGCAAAAGGGAAAGAAGAGTGGAGTCCCTGCCTATTTTTTCTATAGATGGAGACAGACTTTTATTCAGTTAACTTTTATTATGTAATCAGATAAAATACCTTTCTGAATAGCAAATAGAATTTAAAAGAAAAGCTTGAGAGATTAGGAAACAGTATGTGCCTCTGAGATAGGATAGAGAGCAAACACACTGCGACGAGGAGGTCTTCTTGCGTGATGCTGGGGTTTTTGTGTATACTGGTGAGGAACTTCATCACAGCGTTCATATGATTGGTGACTTTTTTTTTCTAATTTGCAGAAGATGAAAATGTGATTTTAAAGGCTTAAGTGATTTCCTAAATTCACCCTTTTAGGAAGAGGCTGAGCCCTTGCTGTGCTACTGCAATGACCTTTCCCCCCCAAGGGAGCTAAAGGTCTATAGAGACTAATTATTTTTAAAATTAGCTTAGAGCTAAATAAACCTAGTCAAGGTTTCAGCAAACAGAAGCATTTAACTAGGTTTCAAAAGGAAAAAGTACCATTTGAAAATCAAATCCCATTTTAGCTGTAAAAACTGTACCTAGCTAGAGGCACAGACACCACAGCAGCGCCCTTAGTAAGGGAAGATGTGTGGGGCCCCTCCCCACCGGCCGTGCCCGCGCCCGCGCCCGCGCCCGCAGGGGTAGCGGGGTGCGGTTCCCGGGGGATCGCCGGTGGCCTCCGCGGCGAAGGTGCAGCGTGATTGGCCCTGGGGCCGCCCTGTTGTGATTTAAAGCTGGGGGCGGGGCCTGGGCCGGAGGCTGCGGTGATTGGGCGCGGGGCTCGCTGCGCGGGGGGCGGGCGCCGGGGGCAGGGCCGGGGGCAGGGTGGGGGCGCCGGGGGCCCCGCGGCCTGGAGGGAAGCGCACGTGGGCTGGAGGACGACCTGCGGCGCTCCGCCCTCGGCCTCCCGGGGCCCCGGCCCGGGCTGGCTTTAACGGGACGCGTCGTGAGTTCAGGTAGGACGCTTTTCGCTTTTCTCGTGCAAGATGGGCGAGAGGAGGAGGAGCCGCGATGGGCGTTCCTGCTCGAGGCTCGTGAAGACCGCACGGGGCGCCTTGGCTCCGGCGCCCTGCGTGTGGAGGGGTCTCGGTGGACTTTCTGGCCGTGATCTGAAAGGCTTGTGGGTAGAGACATCAATGCAGGATTTTTTTTTTTTTTTATTCTTTTGCGAGCCATAAGACTCCTAAACTTAGGTAGAATTTAAGCTGATCTCTGCAGCTGCCGTCACGGAAAGGTGTCAGTCGGGTGTCTGCGGACGGCGGGGAGGGAAGAGTCCTGAAAATCCCATCGAGGCTTACGGTAGTCAAACAAGAATGTCCCGAGCCGGCTGCCAGTCACTTGTTCCTTCAAAATGAAGGGACTTTTCTTTATTGTCTTTGAAGGCAGAGGAGCATCCCGAATGTCCTTTTTTAACCAAACAGGTATTAGACTTGAGAGCCTGGAGCGGGTCCTGACCCTGATAGAGCGGTCTCTCCTGACGGCTTCCTGCTGCTGTTGGGTCCGCTGACCCTGCGGGGGGCGGGGGGGGGGGGACGCCTGGGCAGGTCATTGGTGGGTCTGAGATGCCGTTTTCTCGTGTGAAAGGGAGGGTGTTTCCCCCTGAGCACCCTTGAAAATACCATCTGATCTTTTCAGTTTACAGTAGCTCTGGAGTGCGGGGCCGTCACGGTGTGAGTGGGGGGGTGTGAGCGCGGGAAGCTCCAGTGCCGCCCCGGGCCTGCGCCTTGAGAATCGCTGCGCTGAGCAGCCTTGGAGGTCTTCTCAGCCCCAGTTTATCAAACCAGAAAGTAAAATGCTTCTTTGTATAAGGAATTGAAAATAAACCTCGATTCCAAGTATTTTTTTGACATCACTATTTTTCCCTAAGAAACCTTATTAAAAAAAAAAAAACCTTTTTTTTAAAGTACATTCAATGTGCTTTTTTGATTAAAAAGGTAGAACTATTGTAGATATTTTTAATATTAAAAATACTTATGAAAAATTTCTTATAATCCTTCCACCCAGATATAATTCATGTTAGCATTTTGGAATATAGTCATTTTTTATGGATATGTGTGTGTGTGTGTGTGTATGCATATATATAAAATTAACTTTTGAAAGCTTGTTAAAAGATACTTTTTAAAAAAATATTTTATTTCTTATAAATGAGATAGAGAGAGGCAGGGACACAGGCAGAGGGAGAAGCAGGCTCCCTGCGGGGAGACCAATGTGGGACTGGATCCCAGGACCTCAGGGTCTCGCCCTGAGCCAAAGGCAATGCCTCAAATGCTGAGCCACCAAGCTCAACCCGGGAGCCCCTAAAAGACACATTTTAACTCAGTGCAAAGAACACTGAAGTTGGCTACTTTACCTAGTAGGCATGCCCTTGGAAAAGTCATTTAACCTCCTTGATTTTCTGTTTGCGTATCTGAAATGGAGAGGATTTCCAGATCAAGTTATCATGAGGTTTAAATGAAAACTACTTGTGTGAAAACAACACAGGGCCCGACACAGATAGACCTAAATTGTTACATTTTATTTTCCATTATTCCTTTAGAAATGTTAAGCATTAGCATTATTATTTTCTTTTAAAAAAAGTTTCAGGGGCTCAGGATTTTGTTGATTTTTTTTTTGTATTTTTTTTTTAATTCAGTGCCATATGAAGGCTCAGAAAAGAGGTAAAGAACAACAACTTGACATTATGAACAAGCAGTACAAACAGCTTGAAAGCCGCTTGGATGAGATACTTTCTAGAATTGCCAAAGAAACTGAAGAGATTAAGGACCTTGAAGAACAGCTTACTGAAGGTGAGAATTTAGGTATAATTTAAGGTAAATCAGTATTTAAAGATTTAAGATGCTTCAGTATTAACAAAAGACAAATGACACCTAGGCAGGCATTAATCCAGATATTAGCTGAATATGCTTCAGCTGTTTGTACTAATGTTTGATAGGGAAATATTTGCAGAATACCCAAAACTTGACCAAAAGTAAAACATTTTTTCAATTTTGGTATTGTTGCATCCATTTCCCAATAAGTCAGGTCATTGCATTCAGTAGACAAGAAGCCAGTACATGATCATGATAAGCTCTGGCATGTCATTGTCTTCTTCCAAAACACATAATCCTTTCAGGAACAAAGAGCCCATTGACACCAGGGTGTTCAGTGCCTAGTTCTAAGAGTGTAGAAAGAATTTTAGGATCTACATTTGCAATGCAGATTTAGATTGTGACGTTGTTTACTAGTGGAAGAGGAAGATAATATAGGTTGTGGTGGTGAAGCCTAAGACAGGGTAAAAAGAGCCCAATTCCTGTTTTGCTATTATCAGCTGTGTGACCTGGGACAAGATATTTCTATCTCCATCATTAGTTGTTGGGAAGATCTTTTAAAAAAAAAAAAAAAAAAAAAGATTTTGTGTATTTGAGAGAGAACATGAGCAGGAGAGGAGCAGAGGGAGAAGCAGACTCCCACTGAGCACGGAACCTGACATGGGATGGGGCTCAGTTCCAGAACCTTGGGATCATGACCCAAGCTGAAGGCAGACGCTTACCCAGCTGAGCCACTCAGGTGTGCCCCCTTTGTTGGGAAGATTAAATGAGGTGGTGGTCATGAAGTGCCTGGCACATAGTAGGTACCCAATATATGGTTGGTTGGTTTTTCAAGTTACATGTTTATGCCGCCAGTCTTGGATTCATCTCGTATATTGAGTGGTTTTATGTATCTAGTAACAAGGATTCACAGTTTTGTTGAACATTTTTCATTATTTGGCAGTTTATTTGGACAAGTTTCATTATTTTAAACTTCTTGTAGCCTGAATTTAGCATTTTATAGGTAATGCCTGCTGAATATACTGTTTTTATGGGATAGCTAGTTAATACTACTGTACTATAGATAATACAGAGAAAGACTATCATATCTTGAAAAAGAAAAACCAGATGGTACAGAGTAATTGAAAGCTTAGAATTTCTTTCTTAGCCAGTAACAAATAACTAGGAGACTAATGCGGTCATTAAATATCTTGAAAGCATTTTCTTATAAACATTATCACTTTGCCTTTTTTCATTTTGATTAGGACAAATAGCCGCAAACGAAGCCCTGAAGAAGGATTTAGAAAGTGTCATCAGTGGGTTGCAAGAATACCTGGAGACTGTCAAAGGTCAGGCCCGTCAGGCCCAGAATGAGTGCAGAAAGCTACAGGATGAGAAGGAGACATTGCTGCAGAGATTGAGTGAGGTCGAGCAGGAGAGGGACCAACTGGAAATAGTGGCCATAGATGCAGAAAATATGAGGAAGGTATGATTTATTTCTTCTTGCCTGTTTCCGCAGCCTCAGATGTAGGTGATGTCCAAATTAACTTAGTTAAGGAAGTTAGCAACTGTGTAATTTGAAGCGACAAAGAGAGTATTAATGGCTATTTTATGGGGTTTTTCTCTTTTATTGTGAAACACTTGGAATCTTTTTTTTTTTTTTTTTTGCCTTCACTCTAAAAAGGAAGATTATTTTGAGTTTCTGTCCCTGAAAGCTATTGTTATCAAAGAACTCTAAAAAAATGACACTGTGTAGCTATTACCGTTGCCGTATTAAGTGTTCATACTTTGTTATTTGTGCAGCAAAATTAAACACAGCATAATTTTCTCATTCTTGTTATTCACAATTTTAACTTTATTTTATAAAACAAGACATAGTGTTCTAAATTATATACACCCTTCCATACCTGGCTTGTTGCCATTCTTTTAGAGATTTCACTTGATCTGTTTCAGTTGTTTGACAAACTTTATCAGACATGAGAACCCAGATTCCCAAATTTAATCCCTAGTAGGATTTGCTCTAGAAGTTTGAATTCATACATTTAATATTATGAAAATTTTCAGACAAAGATATCAAAAATTCTATTCAATGCCATGTACTCTGTACTCAGCTTAAGAAATAAAACATTGCAGATATATATGAAACCCTCTGAATACCTCCATACAGAGGCAATAGAATCTTGAATATAGTCATTTTTCTGCATCTCTTTTCTTAAATATGCAGCCATCGATAAGCAATATGTAGCATTGCTTTGCATAATTTTAAGATTTATATAAAAGATATCATAGTGTCCATATTCTTTGGCCCACTTGTTTTTCTTCCTTCCTATTTATGTTTTGGGGAATTATGTACATTGATACATATAGCTCTAGTTTGCTTATTTTTATCAGTGTATATAGCATTCCATTATAGGTACTTACAGCTTTTTCATTCTCCTCTTGGAGGACATTTAGGGTGGTTTCTGGTCCTTGGCTATTATGGTGTTGAGTGTAACATCTTTGCACATATCTTGAGCATGGGGACTATGTTCAAGATTGGAACTGTGAGTCAGAGGGTATGTGTCCCCCTCAGCTTCACTGGACATTATCAGATTACCAGCCATAGTGACTCAGTCAGTTTCTACTCCAGCCAGCAATGCTAGTGTTATCCAACTTTTATTTTATTTTTAAGCTTCTATTTTGAAATAATTTTAAATTTACTGGAGAGTTGCAAGAATAATACAAATAACACTGTAATAAACCTTTAGAGTCATCAGTTAATATTTTCCTACACTTGTTATATAAATTTTTTTTCTGACCATTTGAGATTTAGTTGTAGACATCACCCTCCTTAGGTCCTGTATATTTCATCATGTGTTTCCTAGGAACAGGAACATTTTCTAACATGGAGTATCTAACACAGAATAATTAGCACATTCTGGAAATTTAGCATTTTGTCAGTCTTAGCGTTTGCCAGTCTGCTGAATTTGAAATGGTATCTTTTTATTGTGAAAATTTACATTTATAAGGAAAGTTAAAAGAATAGTTCAGTGAATGTGGGCTAAGATTCAAAAAATATTTTGCTGTATTTTTTTTCTCGAGTTATTTGAAAGTTACAAACATCAACACATCATCCTTTAAGTATTCCGTCTCTTAAAAATCAAGACGTTTTCCTATATCATTGCAATGTCATTATTATACCTAGAAAAATTAATAATAATTCTCTAATGTTATCTAATATCTGAACCGTATTCAAGTTTTCTCAGTTGTGCAAAGAATGTCTTTCATAGCTGTGTGTATAGAGACCAGGCTAGTAGTCCTATAGAGTATCCCACATTCTGAATTTGTCTGTTGTTTTCTCATGATCTGTGTAGCTTGTTCCTCTGTGCTCCATGTAAACTCATATCTTGTTACAACTGCATTTTTCCCTTCATCACTGAAGAGATTGGGCACCTTCCCTTTGCTATCCAGGCTTCCTCTTCAGTGAATTCCCTATTCATATTTTGTGTCTGTTTGTTTGTTTGTTTGTTTGTTTGTTTGTTTGTTTATTTATTTATTTATTTATTTATTTATTTATTTATTTATTTATGATAGTCACACACACAGAGAGCAAGAGAGAGAGAGACAGAGGCAGAGACATAGGCAGAGGGAGAAGCAGGCTTCATGCACCGGGAGCCTGACGTGGGATTCGATCCCGGGTCTCCAGGATCGCGCCCTGGGCCAAAGGCAGGCGCTATACCGCTGCGCCACCCAGGGATCCCTGTGTCCATTTTTCTATTGGATTGTCTGGTTTTTTTTCTTAATGATTTGTGGGCATTCTTGATGTATTCTGGACCTTTGTTGTTTATAAGTAGAATTTGCATTTTGCACAATAACCCAAATAATTGAGATCCCAAGTAGTCTTTGGACCACCCCCTGAGAAACTCTTCTGTGGAAGTTCTCATCACAAAATCCTCCTCTTTAGAATAGTTTGATCTAATTCTACAAGATCCCAAATAAATAGATAAAAGCTGTAATATTTAATCATAAAACACAGATGGGCTAAAATGAATTAGAACTTTGGTATATTAATCAATATGTACTTCTGTTCTTGTCAGCACTCATGCCAGTTACTGTATCAACTTTAATTAGTGCTAATCGCATTTTGTTCTTCTAATAAGTGAACTTGCTGTGGTTTAATAGAAAGAGTATGGACTTTGGAGTCAGAGATCTGGGCTCATGTCCTATCTTTTAAGCTACACAGCCCTGTGCAATTTATTAGATGTTTATTCTCCAGTTCCTCTTTTGTAAAACAGGGATAATACCGTGCCTTACACAGTTGCTGTGAAGATACAATGAATGAATAAATGTTTTCACATTTATTCTGATGGAAATAGGCCTTACATTTTATCACCCCCCCCCCTTTTCTTCTTACATATTCAGACACATTCAAAGTGTCACACAGCTGGTTACTTTGGAAAACATGTTGGTAGCTTACTGATTTTTCTGATTACATTTAGTCAGGATTTTTGTTTTCCAACCTGGATATGCACAGCCTTCAGCTTCATTGTATTGCTAAATGAAATGAAAACTTTCTGTGCCAGACCAGCATTGGCTGGCCATTTGGTTCACAGTGCTCAGGTTACTTATAAAAACTTACAGATGCTTATGCACAACAGGGGAGGGTTCCATAAAAACGTACTGAATCCTTCCAGGAGCTCGCAGAACTAGAGAATGCCCTCCAGGAGCAGCATGAGGTGAATATATCCCTGCAGCAGACCCAGGGAGATCTCAGTGCCTATGAGGCTGAGCTAGAGGCTCAGCTGAAAATACGGGATGCTGAAGCCAACCAGTTCAAGGAGGAGTTGGAAAAACTTAGAAGGTTGAGCCAGGTAAGTTGGAGTATAAAGCCATCTAGAATCCAAGGCCTATGGCCTTAAACATATCAGCCTTTCTTTAATGTAATGTAAGATGAAACATTTTCTAATATAATGTATGTAGAATGATGGGAAGAGTACATTTTTGGAGTCAGCTGTTCTGAGTTCAAATACTACCCCTGTCTGAGCCGCTGAGCATGCAAATCACTTCATAGCTCCTGAGCCTCTGAAGTACCTCCTTCTTTAAAATGGGTTATAGTGAGGATAAGGGAAATACTGGGCATGAAAGCACCTTGCAGTTGGTATTCAATAAATTCCAGTTTTTCTTTCTTAAGACAGGATTAAGAGACCTTTTAAGTTAGTGTTATATTTTATTTTAGTACTTTCAATTTTGGTTGGGTAAAGTATCCACTAGTGTAGATTGTACTTGCAAATTAGAAAAATAATTATTCATTCAATAGCCACTGACAGGCCATGGAGAGCCAGATGCTATAGATGCTGCAGTTACAGCATAGACATGGTCACTGTCCTTGTGGAGCTGGCACTCCAGTAGGTGAGACAGGTGGAGGAGAAAGAGAAGAATAGTGTTCTATAGCTGGGAGGGGTGGTTAGGGAAGATTGCCATAAAGAAATGTCTCTGCCGAGACTCAGAGGATGAGTTAGATTTTGCTGTGTAGAAGGAGCAGAGGCTGATAAGGGTAGGGGTAGGGTTCTAAGCAGGGGTGAGGGTTCTAAGCAGACACAAAGAGAAGGAGCATAGTGCATTTGAAGTGCTGAAAGTATGCCTCTTGGATGCCAGGAGCAAGACGAAGAGCAGGGAAGAGGGAGAGAGAGAAAGACAGGGAGGCAGACAGGGGCCAGTTACAGCATACTCTTTATCAGATTAAAAATGTAATTTTGTTTATTTTATTAGTCACATGGGCTGCATCTTTCTCCAGGAAGACTATTGTGATCTTCCTCTTGTGCCTGCTGGCAGTCTGGTTTCAGGATCCTACTTCAGTTTTCCTGTAACCTATGCTCCGTCAAAGCATTTTATCGTGTGTATGATAAGCATCAGCTTAGATTTTCCATCTCTCAGCACAGCGAATACCCAGATTGTATATGCTTGCTTCTGTTCTTTCAGTGCCTGGCACATGGAAGGGGTCAGTATACACTTATCGGATGAAAGTGAAATAAAATGATATAGTTTGAGTCCCAGGAATGTATGTAAAATAGCATTCATGTGATTAGAAAAGGAAACAAAAGGTCATGCTTATTATAGCAATTGTGTTAATTTGTATCCCTTATCAGATATCAAATGACTACCTGACAATTGTCAGGATTATGTTTCTCAAGAGTATAAAGTTTTACAAAACTACAGTTGATAAGATCAGAGTGCAAAAAGAAAGGAAGTTGAGGGAAAACAAAATGACAGTAAGTACAGATTTCTAAATAATAGTAAACAAAATTTCTAGATGGCATCTCATTCCAAATGAATAGTCTTTTTTTTAAAGTTTTCAAGCCAGCCTTTGCTAGCTTGAAATCTATTGTCCTTTGTATTTCCATTGTCCTTCTTTTTCCTATAAGTCTGGACAAAAGTATTATAACAATCTAGCCTTTTCACAGATTGACTTGATATTAAGGACTCTCCCCCTTCTTGGGAAAAGCACTACGAGAATTGGCCTTCAAGCCATATAATGAGAGTATGCAGCGTAACAGATCTATGTGATCTCCAGGTCTCTAATTGGTGTATACTTCAGCTATATGAAATGATTTGTGAAGCTTATTAAATGCAGATATTTGCCCCCCACCCTTCCCTCAAAGCTTCTGGCCCACTGAGTCTAAGATGTAATCTGAGCATCTGCATTATTAACAAGCACACTGAGTGATTTTGATGCAGGTCTTTGAGGACCATAGTTGGAGTACTACTGGTCTAAGGGAAGGAAGAGCAGTAACTGTTAGGTCACTCACAGAACTTTTAAAGGTAGGTATTTGGGCCCACCCCTGAGGTTCTAATTTGGTATATCTGATCTGAACTGATTCTAATGGCTATTCTTTCTTAAATATTAATGGTTGAAGGAGGCATGTAAAAAAGATTAACTTAGGCTTTGAAATCTGAGCATACAAGCATAAAACCATGTTATAAAACCATAGCCACCAAGGGATTGTGTGTGTATATAAATTTTCTTATGCCTTTTTAGATTAAAAAAAAAAGTGTTGCTCTTTATGTTTTCATGTTGTTGCTTCCCACGGCAATAGTTAGAACAATCGGCCCTTCAAGCAGAGCTTGAGAAGGAAAAGCAAGCCCTGAAGACTGCTGTCAAAAAAGCCCAGCTCTCAGAAGGAAAGGACCAAGAAAATAGTGAGCTCCGCACACAACTCCAACAGCTGCAGGTAGAGACATGTCTGTTCAGGATATATCCTCACGTACCACTCCTGACACCCTAACGTACTGCTCTCTTTAGTCAGACACTTAACAACCTACTCCAACCTGTAGTAGGCAACTAGAATTTATTAGAAACGAAAGATTATGGGTGGGATGTTACCATAGCCTCTGTTCTCTTGTGAGCCCATCGCTGTAGGATTAACACACACATACCCTGTGTGGTGTTTGGTGGTGTGAAGTGGTGAAGCCAGTGTCGGGAGTATACCACCAGGACTGTGGGAGTTCACAGGTAAAAGCAGTACCTGACAGTTCACCAAGAAGCAGATTTATCACCCTGCTGGGCTAAAGGATCAGATTGATGCATTCTTCTTCCACTGAAATATCTTTGTAATTATCCAGGAATTTAACTAGAGTGGGTTGCAGAACTTCTTAACTGTAAACGTTTTTCACAAACCCCTTCTCAGAAAGGATGCTATTAAAAATACAGTCATGGGGCCCCTGGATGGCTCAGTCGAATGAGTGTCCAACTCTTGGTTTTAGCTAAGGTCATGATCTCAGGATCATGATATCAAGCCTCGTGTCGCATCGGGCTCCCCACTTAGTGGGGAGTCTGCTTCCCCTCTCCTTTTGGCCTGCTCCCCAACTCGTGTGTTGTTCTCTATCTCCTCTCTCTCTTTTTCTCAAATAAGTCTTTAAATTTTTTTTTTTTTTAATTTTTATTTATTTATGATAGTCACACAGAGAGAGAGAGAGAGGCAGAGACACAGGCAGAGGGAGAAGCAGGCTCCATGCACCGGAAGCCCGACGTGGGATTCAATCCCGGATCTCCAGGATCGTGCCCTGGGCCAAAGGCAGGCGCCAAACCGCTGTGCCACCCAGGGATCCCTCAAATAAGTCTTTAAAAAAAAAAATTAAAATGCAATCATTTTACATCTGTGGGGGTTTGCTTTGGTGGAGTATTTTTACTGCCACTGTCACAATAATCTGCCTAACAAGCTGCCAGAGAAGCAGGTGGATAGGATTTTCCAGATAATTAAACTCTCAGAGAGCACAGATGTCTGAACAAACAAGTACCTGGATCAACACTCAGGTCTCCAAATCTGTGAGGCCAAAGGCCACTTGGCTGACTGAGGTGGCATGTGTTATACTTCACCAGCAATAAAGGGGCAGCGTCCTGTGGTTTTAGGGAAGCCTTAAATGCAGGGAGGTTGTAACAAATAAGACTAATAAACTCACCGAACTTCTCTCAATATTTTTTTCCTCAAAGTTTAAGGAAATGTAATAACCTAGAATTTAATTTTTACTGCTACCAGCTTAATTTCTGAAGCAAGTATCATAAAGGGTGTAGAGATTTTCCATTCTTGTTTGACTTATGTGTCAGGTGTTCAATAGATTACTATTTTTTATTTTTACTATGGAAATTTTCAAGTAATCACAAAAACAGACTAGTCTTACGCCCTTTTGTTTACACTGCTTAAACAACACATCAGCATTGTTCCATTCTTGGTTCCGTCAGTCCATGTGGTTTTTTTGCTGGAATACTTAAAAAGAAAATCTCATACATCTTTATACTTCAGTATACATCTCTTAAAGAAAAGGACTGAAACGTCGTCTTCAGTGGCCTTCTCTTCTAAGTTAGAAACTGAAGTCCGCTTTCCAGAACATTAGCCCATGCTGTGAGACTGCCTTACTTGGAACTAGGTCCTTGGCCTACTAACCTCCTGATGACAGAGTTCAGGTTAAACTCACTCAGCATTTGTCTCTTGTCAGAAAATCATTTAGCTGCAATGGACCAAGCCTACTAACTAATACCAGCTCAAGAAGGGAGACGGAGCTGCTCTGTCAGCCATTCAGGAGCTGCACAGCTCTCTGATTTCTTCTCCTCTGTGTCTGGGGCGTTGTATTTGCCGCATGGACTCCAGCCCTGAGCTGACGTATCTTTATAAGGGCTGCTCTTACAGACCTGACATACTGGATCTTGGTCCAGGTTTTAGAGAGAGTGAGAACTTGTTTTCTGGCAAGTCAGCAGATTGGCCCCGGGTCAGATCACCTGTGGCCGAGATTAGATAGTGGTACAAATATGGGCATCTCAGGGCGGTGGGCAGGACATTTTACAGATGACAGGCCCCAGATGGGTCAGGCAGTTAAACATGTTCGTTGTAATTCTGAATCTCCATTTTTAGCTAAGAGTGTTTCATTCATGGATTTTGAAGTAAATCACTCACGTGGAATATAGGTATTCAGGGGAATACAATCAGTACCTTAGGATGTAGAAGTATTTTTCTTTATAACTTAGGGTGGTTTTAGTGGGTTCTTTTTACTTGAAAGAGGCATTGTGTGAATTTAATTCTTGGATCTAGATATTTGTGTTTGTTAATAGTGAAAATATGCTGGCATATAACAAATACTCCCACAGAGAATTCTCAGCTATTAGAGAAGTTCCAGTATTAGAGGTCCATTTTTAGTTGCTTGGCAGAGTATCATGGCAAAGTAAGTGTTTTTTTTTTTTGTTTTTGTTTTTGTTTTTTTTAACTTTGAATTCTGGACATTTCAAACACATACAAAAGTAGAATACGAAAACAAATCCTCATGTACATATTACCTGTCTTCAACAGTTATCAGCACATGGCCGATCTTCATCTATAATGCCTGCCATACACTGAATTATTTGGAAATAAATCTGAAAATCTTGGGGCGCCTCGGTGGCTCATTTGGTTAAGTGTCTGCCTTTGGCTCAGGTTATGATACCAGGGTCCTGGAATGGAGCCCCACATTAGCCCCACTCCCTGCCCATGGGGAGTCTGCTGCTCCCTCTTCCTCTGCCCCTACCCTGCAACTCATGCACTCTCTCTCAAATAAATAAAATCATTTTTAAAAATCTGAAAATCTTATTTATCTGTAAATACTGTAAAACGGCTTTAAAAAAAAATGAACAGGTGCCACTTTATATCTTAAAATTATAGTAATTACCTAATATCAAATGCCTTATTATCATAGGCAAATTTTCAATTATCTCACATGGTTTTGTGTTGTTTCAGAGAGAGAAAAAGAATGCAAAAGTAGGTTGGTAAGGGAGAGGGAGAGAGAGAATCTTAACCAGGCTCCACACTCAACGTGGAGTCCAAATGGAGCCCAATCCCACACACCTTATTTCTTAGTTTTTACAAGTGTTGGTTGGAATCGGGATCCAAATAAAGTGCACGCGTTGTATTTGACTTGACTCTTAAGTCTCTTGTAGTCTACAGTCTGAAGGTTTCCTCCTCCTTTCCCACTTCGTTATGTTTTAAAGAAAACCAGGTCTTTGTCCTGTAGAATTTCCTGTATTCTAGATTTTGCTGGTTGCATCTTTTTTGGTATTAATAAATGTTCTTATGTCACATATGAAAGCTTATTTAGATTCAAGTTAGTTCTCAGCAAGAAGACATTCGTGAGTAGTGTTCATAGGTACTTGTTTTTGTATCCTATCAGGAAACATTGTAATGCCTGGTTCTGTCTTTTGTGACTTTAGATCAGTAGATTCAGATGTTGTCAGCCTCAATGGAAAGCATTCTTAAAGAATTGGTAAAAGAAGTTGAATAGAACTATCATATGACAAATACTACAGGCTGTGCATGGGTATGTATTTTAAATTTTGTCTTGGTAACTTTTATCTCATTTCACCACCATCCATAGGATGACAATGACCTATTAAAACAGCAACTTAAAGATTTCCAGAGTCACCTTAACCATGTGGTTGATGGTTTGATTCGTCCAGAAGAAGTGGCAGCTTGTGTGGATGAGCTAAGGAAAAAACTGAAGTCAGGAGCTGGGGAAATGAGGTAATGAAAAATCAGGACCTCCAGGAATTGAGATTGCTGAGTTATGAGGTTCACGGAGGCTCACCTTCCCAAGTTCTGTTAACAGCTGATTTCTTTTGTAAGCGTTCCTGAGTCATATTTCCATGATTGAGACACAAAATTGCTTTATTCAATCTACCCATCACTGATTATTATTATTTTTTTTTTTACATTTTAAATCTTTCATACTTTTTGGTATTATTTAATTTTAAAAGCAGAAGTTTTAAGAGTAACTTTCTCGAAGGGTCATTGTACATGGTCAGGAAGTAGAGCCATGTTATGCATTTTAAACAGAAAATAAATATCAAAACCAAGGCTAATTTAAATATATGAAATGGACCATTATCCTTTGAGCAAACATTGTTAGCCTGTGTTTTCATAGTGACAACAGTCATTGGATAAAACAGTGATTTGCACTCAGGAGGTGCCGAGATGCTATGTCCTGACACCAGTCCCATTCTGTGCAGCTCTTTTTACTCCTGCACTGCTTCCAGGGTGTTTGCACCCAGCATCTGGCATGAGAAACAAAAGGTCACATTTATAACCATCTTTTCTCCCCCCCTTACCAGAATCCATACTCCTTCAGATGTCTTAGGGAAAAGTCTTGCTGACTTGCAGAAGCAATTCAGTGAGATCCTGGCACGCTCCCAGTGGGAAAGACAGGAAGCACAAGTGAGAGAGAGAAAACTCCAGGAGGAAATGGCTCTGCAACAAGAGAAACTGGCGAGCGGACAAGAAGAGTTCAGGCATGCCTGCGAGAGGGCCCTGGAAGCCCGAGTAAGGAGAGGGCGAGAGGCAGCTGGAGGGAAGCGTTTGGTGTGATACTCGTGTTTTCAACAAATTGCAATGCTTCCTTTCCCTTGTAAATACAGTATATTTACTGTTATTTTCATTCTTAACGAGTCAGACTGCCTGTGACTGAAATTCAGCCCTGAATACGGTTACTGATGTCTGTCCGTCTTTGTGGCTGTGTTTTCCTTGGTTTGGAATCAAGTGAGAAATGTTTCCGAGCATGCAGGTAAACAGTGCTGCATTGCTAGAGTGTAGCAGCGTGCCAGAATCTGATTTTTTGGATGTAATTATTTCAATGATGATGTAAACAATAGAATGGATCCTAGAGAATATTCGAGATAAAACCATGCCCTGTAACTCATTAGTACAAGATTTCATTAACACTCGTTAGTAAAATGAAATTCTCTAAAAAGTGTTTATTTTGCTTAAAAATCATCTTCAAAACTTGATATCCTCACAGATTAGTTTTGATAAGAGGCAGCACGAAGCAAGAATCCAGCAGTTGGAGAATGAAATTCACTATTTGCAAGAAAATCTAAAAAGTATGGAGGAAATCCAAGGTCTCACAGACCTCCAACTTCAGGAAGCTGATGAAGAGAAGGAGAGAATTCTGGCCCAACTCCGGGAGTTAGAGAAAAAGGTGAGGAAGGCTCAGAAAGCACGACAGCCGTGTCTCCGGGCCTGGACCCTGCCCTGAGCGGGCCGACTCGCTATGGGGGGCCTGACCATGGTCCCCTCTGGCAGCGTCACTGGCCCAGACGTGAACTGGGCGCAGGGGAATCCGAACACAGGTGGTCAAATCAGGAGCCTGAACCATAGTAAATGAAAACGACAGCTGGCATGTGCGGAGCGACTTTAGGCATTTCAGTGCTAATGACATGAGTCGGCGTCCTCAGAAACCCCCTGCCTAATTGGACACATCCACAGGAAATTACTTTTTAACTCATCGTCTTCCTTTCTAACATGCTGACCTCTCTTTTTGCTTCTCCATCCTACCTCATCCATCTCCTCCCATGGTCACATCCTCAACCCTGTCCAGCTCAAAAATTACTCCCACCACCTCTGAAATCCCAAGCTGAAGCATCCCTTGCTGATCATCCACTGCACCCCATCTGACAATTTTTCAGCCTCATTGTTATTTCCAGGGTATGAGCCCCACCTTTTCTGTTAGGCTTTCCTGTGCACCCTCCTCATCATCGCCCAACCTAAATTCCATGGTCCCCCACTATGAGCATTTTGCAGGAGAATCCCTTCTCCTTTTTTCCTGTCTCACTTGCCTGACAAAACTACAGCTATATGCTTTCTTTGGACGGGTACCCATGCTAAGGATTCCTGCAGGCATAGTGGTATCACTGTAATCTCTTGGTCGTCAACCTCAAATGGGCAGTATTACTCTTCTCTCTTTTTAGTGAACCGTGATCGGTTCACTCTCCCACGCTCCACTGTTTCATGCCTTGTCTCCCCCCCCACACCTGCCTTCTCCTAGCCTCAGTAAATGACTTGCTTCATACTTGAGTGAGAACCTTTCAGTTTCCAAGTCCTGTTGTGTCCACCCCCAAAAATATATCTGGAACACTGGTCCTTTTTTCTTTTCTGATGCCACCACCCCCATCCAGCCGTCATCTTTCTTCTGGACAACTGGTACAGCCACCTGACAGATCTCCCACTCCTGCTCTGCTCCACAGAGCCACTAACATGCCCTTTCAAAAACATGTTAGCACCCCCCACCCCCGTCGTTTCCCCCCTCTCCGGTAACTTCTGTTGTTTTTATGAAAAAGACCCAAATTCTTAAGCCTATGAGGCCCAGCATAATTTGCCTCTAACTCCCTCTTATTCTCACCATGCTCCTTCTTCCAGTACCTCAAAAATGCCAAGTTCTTCTGGCCTTCCCACAGACCATTCCCTCTCCTGGACCATGTTTCTCTACCCTTCTCTCTGACTGCCCCCTCCCCACCAGTCTACGTCTCTCCTGCTGTTCTTTCAGATAGTACCCTGTTCTGTTCCTTGATAGCTAACAACCACCATTTTGGTTATATATTTGAGTGTTTAATATCTGTCTCTCATGAACCCTTTATAGTAGCCCAGTCTGTTTTATTTGCCACCATATGCCCAGTGCCTGCCTCCATGGTCATAAGAGGCTGGACCATCTCTTGGTGATGGTGCCAGGAAATGGTTTTCCAGTGATTGAATGAACCTATGATCACTAAGGTTCTTGGCTAAGAAGACTGATTTCGTTCTAAGTTTACCATACAATTTTGAGTTGATTTTATTCTTTCACTCTGAATATTTATGGAGAACCTACTTTATACCAGGTATTACATTCTGGGCACGAGCCAGGGAGCAGTGAACAGAGTCCCTGCCCTCATGGAGCTTATGTCTTAATTCATTGCCGCCAAGTGATTCATCTGCTCAGTTAACATTTCTTTTGTTTTAGAAGAAACTTGAGGATGCCAAGTCTCAGGAGCAGTTTCTTGGATTAGATAGAGAATTGAAGAAGCTAAAGAAAGCCGTGGCTGCCTCTGATAAGCTGGCCACAGCTGAGCTCACCATTGCCAAAGACCAGCTCAAGTCCCTTCATGGAACTGTGATGAAAATTAACCAGGAGCGAGCAGAGGTGAGTCCACGTGTGCAGAACAAGTTTCCACCAGCACTGTAGCCCCAAAACATAGCCACTTGTATTACTGCATTTTGTTATAAACTTTGGTTATTTTAGAAACCACTGTAAAGTTGTGTGTTTCCCTTCAGACCTAAGGATTGTATTTCTCCCATCACAGCCCTGCTGTGGGTCTTGCCTTCTTCTGAGCCCCAAAAGGAACCACCAAATGAAACCTACTATCCCCACCTCGAAATGTAGAATTCTGCCTAGGGAGATAGCTGTCGATCCACACCTGAACCAAGGTTTTAAAGGTTTCTGAACCCCAGACTTTTCACCTTGTGCAGTCAGATACTCTGTGACCCCTAGGGCTCTCCTGCCTTCTGACTTAAATGCCTTCTGTAACAGTTTGAAAGGGGCAGATGCTCATGAGATTAAGACAATAGATAATAGAGAAAATCTAATGAGAGTCCAGAGAGACATCAGTCGTGAAAGACCCTGGAATAGTGAAGAAAAAGTCAGCTCTTGCTCTAACTGATGGAGCCCCCTGCCCACCTGGGCCCCTTGAGGGGTGGAGTAATCTGCCAGTGATGGGAACAGCACAGGACAAGGTGGGACCCGGTGCCACACACGTGGGGTAGTCAGGCTGGCGATGGGACGAGAACAGAGGCGTCCGTCTGAGAGGAAGAGAGAAATGAAGAAGACAGTGAATGATGGCAGTGCTGCCTTTCTCCTACCTCTGTCCCAGTAGGAGCTGCAGGAGACGGAGAGGTTCAGCAGAAAGGCAGCACAAGCAGCCAGGGATCTGATCCGAGCAGAAGCGGAGATTGAACTCCTGCAGAAGCTTCTCAGAGATAAAGAGGAGCAGGTCAGTGCTGGTACTCTGCGATCTCCTTTTTGGGCCTGTATCAGTTCCTAAAAGACAAAAGTAGTGGACGTGACCACTCAAGAGAATTTGGAAGTGTAATCAGTCCTCTCCTGCGTGCTGGGCAAGGGGTGATGTGGCATCCTTACCTCCCTAAAGTGTAGGTAAAAGTTCTAGAAGTACTAAAACAAGTTGGAAGGATAAGGATGTCTGGGAAAGAATGTTCATGGGCAACTTTGTGTATGTGATTTTTTAATAGTTTCGAAATGAGATTGAGAAAGTAGATGTCAGCTCTGGAGGAGCGAAGTCACAGATGCTGGAGATGGAGAAACTAAATGAGACAATGGAGAGGCAAAGAACAGAGATTGCTAGGCTGAGGAATTTACTAGACCTCACCGGGGCTGGTAAAGTATTAGGCTTTGATTTGGGTGTTGGTTTTAAAAACAGTTGTTCTGGGGCGCCTGAGTGGGTCAGTCAGTTAAGCATCTTCCTTCATCTCAGGCCATGATCCCAGGGTCCTGAGATCAAGTCCCATGTTGGGCTCCCTACTCCGCGGGAGTCTGCTTCTCCCTCTCCTCCTATTTGTGTTCTCTGTCAAATAAAAAATAATAATAATAAATAAGTAAAATAAATAACAGTTCAGATTGTGTTAAAAAAAAATCATTCTGTTTGTTTTTCACCTTAGCAAATTTATTTAACTGTGATCAGTTCCATGCTTGATTTACAGAGTTGTCATAATTAGCTTAATGAATAAAAGCAAATAATTTAAAAAACATTTTATGTAAGTGAAATATTAAGGAACTTGATTACAGTGAGACAAGAGATCTTTGAATTTTCAAAAGGAATAATGTTTACAAACCAGTTTTCTCTGGCTCACTTTATAGATGAATAACAGAGGGTTATGTTTATCCTCTTTAAGTGTTAGCAAAAACATTACCATGGGATGAGCTGAAAAGACGCCTTTGAGGAGCTGATTGAAGTCGTTGGCTGTCACGGAATCACTTGTGTAATTTGGGAGAGGAGGGAAGTAGATGATTTCATGCCCAGTTTCACAGAATGGCTTCCCTTTGCAGATAACAAAGGAAACTTTGAAAATGTTTTGGAAGAAATTGCTGAACTTCGACATGAAGTTTCTCATCAGAATGATTACATCAGCAGCATGACAGATCCTTTCAAAAGACGAGGCTATTGGTACTTTATGCCACCGCCATCATCATCAAAAGTAGGAAGTCTGTGATGCTGGGAGTGTATTCTGAATTTTCTTGAAGGAAATGTGACAATATTCTCCCAATTTGTGAAGAAGGTGTCAAGAGCAATATGTCTAGACTAAGCCATGCATTGAGTTTCTTAAGTGTTTCTAATATTTGAGATGAAAGTAGGGCCTTCTCAGGAATATTGCCATTGCCCACTCTTGCTCAGATGGTATGTCATGGGTCCCTGATAGAAGATCCTGCAAAGGGATAAGGTGATGGGCGCAGAGGGCCTGTTGTAAATGGGTATAAAATTGTGCAGAGGCTAACAGAAAACGGGGCCCCTAGATTTCATTTGATTTTAGCCAATCTTTCATCTTGTGTTCACTGAAATCTAAGTCAGGTGCTACATGGGGTGCCATGATAAATGGTTTAGCCCTTGCTCTCAAAGACATTACAACACTGTTGTCATTACAACAGTGGCATGCACATGATGACAGTCTTGATCTATGTGCTTTGCTTATAGAGAAGTGTTAGGGATTCCTCCCATGGGGAAGGTGGGGAAAGAAGACTTCACACACCGTCATGAAGTCAGCACTTAGTGCTCAAGGCATGGGCTTTTAGAAGGGAGGAAATGTGTGGAAGGGGAGAGTTGGTTTAGCCGTGGTGAGTCGCCATGTGGGGCTGGATGGTTGAATGGGAATGATGAAAGGTGACTCTGGAAAAGTAGATTGAGCTCATGCTTTTGAAAAGGGCCTCACAATCTCTTGCAGTGACCTGAGGAAGCCTTGGGAACCAAGGCTGTGTGTAATGTGATCAGAGCCAGAGTGTAGGAAGGATGATTGGGCTGAGTGTGGGGGCCTGACTTGCAGCAGGTGAACTCGGGGTGGTGGGGGTGGGGACGTGGAGCTGTATGAACTCATTCCGTGAGGGACAGCACCCAGAGCTGGATGTGCGGGAGACAAAAAGTCAGGGGCTTGGGGCTTGAAGGTGGTAAGTGAGGAGAGGACGGTAAATGGCCCGCATCCAGAACAGAGGGGCTGGGTGACATGCTGCTAGAATCAGCTGGCAGGCAGCAGCCGGGGAGAAGTGACTCTGACGCACTAGGATCCCAGGGCTGTGTAGACTTAACCAGAATCCACACATCCTTGACAACCAGGGCTGGAGGGAGAAGCTGTGGAGGCTAGATGTTGTAACATTGTAAGGCTGAGCTGGCAAGGGTCTGGAAAATAGACCTATTTATGACTGGGAAGGAAGGAGGGGAGCAGAGTAGAGCTTTGCAGCCACACCAGGCTCCCAGGACAAGAGCCTGATAATACCCCAGAGGGCCTTGGAAATTCATTTCATGGGTTGACCATCAGGGTCCAGGCAAGAGAGGGAAACCACCAGGAAAGACGAGAACTGGCGAAGAGAGGCTGACACTTAGGTGGTTTACCTGAGACTGTAATCGTGTCTTGCTTCTGTCTGAAAAATGAGAATTCTGATCTATGACAGGAAACGAATTCTTTCTCAACTTTGCTACATCTCAACTTTGTTCTAGACTTTGGCATTTCTCCAGCTCAGCCTATTCATTTCAAATAAGTAAGGGGCTCTTCTCTCATTTATTTTAGGTTTCCAGCCACAGTTCCCAGGCCACCAAGGACTCTGGTGTTGGCCTAAAGTACACAGCCTCCACTCCGGTTAGAAAACCACATCGTGGACGGCAGGATGGAAAGGAGAACAGTGGGCCTCCACCTGCCTCAGGATACTGGGTGTATTCTCCTATCAGGAGTGGGTTACATAAATCGTTCTCAAATAGAGGTAAGTTAAATCACGGGAGGGAAGTTTCGCTTCTCATTTATTGGTTGCCTGAAACCCATAAGATATAGTCCAGGCTCCTTAGCTGACTCTGCTAGGCCCTCCTTGCTGTGGCCTTGGCCAGTGCCCTCTTGTCTCCCCTCCCATTACTGTCCTGCAGGTCAGCCGTCTAGCATCCTAAGATACCCATAGCATGCCATGTTCCTCTTACCTCCAGAAGGTACACCTCTAGGTTTTAAACCTTGTGTTTGGAATGTGCTTCTAACTTCCTCTCCCAAACCTATTCCTGCTCAACCTTCAACAAGACTCAGGGCCTCAAACAGCACTCCTCTACGGAGCCACCTTCCGCCCCGCTTGACCCAGGCCACCTGAGTGGCTTCTTCACCTGCACTCCTGGAGCAAGGCAGTTGCTTACATCCTTGTATCGTGGCATTGATTAGCTTGACTAGAATGAAGTGTCATAGGTCCAGGAGGAAGAGTGACCCTTGAAGTGAATCCTAGCTCTTTCACTATGTTGCTGTGTGATCCTAGGCAAATTATGTCGTTCCTCTGAAAGTGTTGAGTGTAAAATAGGAGTATCACCTTCGGAGAATTTGTTTATTCAGGAGCTGCTTATTGAGTGCCTGCCTGCTGTGTGCTAGGCTGTTGTCATCAGTGATAAATGTAGATCCCGCTTGTCAGGGAGACAAGCAGGAGAGCCAGCAGCTTAAGAGAGAGCCATGCATCATGGTCGTGGAAGTGCTGAGAGCTGAGGTTCTTACCGCTCATCTCTCTGCATCTCTTTTGGTCTCTGCTGTAGCCTGAAGCAGGCACCCAAATGGTTGCTGAATAAAATGAACAAATGAAGACAGAAAAAAAAGCGAATCAAGAGATAGGCGTGGGAAAAACTCAAGTATCAGCCACTGAAAATAACATGAATGAATCCTTGTTTTGGTCTGCTTTTCAAAAGTGCTTTTGACCTTTTTTTGCAAAGTTTCATTCTTAGGTCTCAAGGATTTGGACCTTAATTTAAATGCTGCTCGTCTTTACTAAATTTGTTTACCTAATAAGCCACAGGAGCAAAACACTCTTCTGTTTTCTTTTTTTAAGACGCAGGCAGTGGAGGAGATAGCCAGGAAGAGAGCGAGCTAGATGACCAAGAAGACCACCCATTTGTTCCTCCTCCTGGATACATGATGTACACCGTGTTTCCTGATGGTTCTCCTGTACCCCAGGGCATGGCCCTGTATGCACCCCCTCCTCCCTTCCCCAACAATAGCCAGCCTCTTGACCTTGGCACTGTTATTTATGGCCCACCTCCTGTTGGGGCTCCCATCGTGTATGGGCCTCCACCTCCCAACTTCTCCGTACCCCTCATCCCCGTGGGTGTGCTGCACTGCAATGTCCCAGAACACCATAACTTGGTAAGTGGAAAGACGTAAGACCTGCTCCCACACTGCTCCCATGGGAGACTGAATATGGTTATGTGTGTAATGACATGAACTCTCTACGAATGGATTATGTCCCAAGTGTGTTTGTAAGGTTGAATGTTTAGAATGGAGCAAGCATTGATTAAAATACTCTGGTCAAAGGTGAGGGTACCAGGCCAGTCTGCAAACATGTCCAACCATCTCATAACAAAATGCTTTCAGTCCAGAAATTAACCATTTTTGGAGACTTTGTTGTATGTTTTTCTGTTGAAAAGTATTGATATGTACGTGTAGGTCTATTCATGTAGTAATGGCTGCATTTGCACACACATGGATACATACACGTGTGTGCTTGTGTATCCACACATAGGAGCATACAGCAAGGCTGTGGTGGGGATTACCTCTGGGTGGTGAGATTCATGATTATTTTTTTATTTTCATAATTGTTATTATACACAGATTTCATACTTTGTTTTTCACGTTTCACATCAGGCATTTCCCCACGGTTTTACAAATGTTTTTAAAAGCCGTATTTTAACGATCGCGTAACGTTTCTTCTTTGTAGGAAGTATCGTTAACTGTGTGAATTCTTAGTATATTTCATATGCTTACCCTAAGGCTAGATTTCAGAAAATGATTACTTCCTAGTCACTAGCTTGCTTTAGACCTCTGGTTCTAAAGAACTACGAAATGCACTACGAACTCCTCCTTCAAACTCTATAGAGACCTAGAGCTCTTTAGCTTTTCCGTTTCCTCCCAGCAGAGTGAGAGGAAGACAAGGACTAGGACAGTCGGTCAGACTAGTTGCCGAGGGCCTGCCTGTACGTGCTCCCGGAGTTGACAGGGTAGTCACTCGCGTGGCCCTGCCATGCATCGGCACGTGTGTTCACCGCGGTGCCATCCGCTCGGCATGTGGTCCCCCCTTAAGCAGCTTCTGTTACCTGCCAGTGGTTCCCCGCTCTTCTGTCCTTTTCTCGCATGCCTCCTAGACCTCTGTGCATTTGTGCCTGTTGTTTCTTCGGCTTTGATCTTCCCCATGTCATCTATTCCTCAGAGCCCAGGCACGACCCCTCTCCCTCTGGGCATCCTTCCAGACCACTCCCCTCCCCTGTGCCCGGAGGAGAGAGAGACCTCTGTTCTGTCCCTTCTGCTCTTGCTGACCCCTGGAGGTAGAGATTATACATAAGAGGTGCTTGGTGAATGTGTACCGACCTTAGCGGGGCTGATGGGAAAGTTAAAAGCTCTGTTAGTTCATCAGTTTCATCTGTGGGATGTGAAAAATTGGCTTGGTTTAATTTTTCTTTTCATTCTCAAGTCTTAGAAGCTAGCTACCGCCATTTTCATGTGGTTGGTAGCCCTACGAGCACAGTTAATTACAGCTTTTTGCAAGAAGGAAGAGGACCATCTGGTCATGTTCACAGTACTGCATTTTTTTCTTTGTTCAGGAGAATGAAGTTTCTAGATTAGAAGACATAATGCAGCATTTAAAATCTGGGAAACGGGAACAGTGCATGAAAGCACCCAAGCAGCAGTCGGAGAAAGAACTCGCAGAGCTGCAGCATAACATTGATGGTCTTTTGCAAGAGAAGAAAGACTTAGAGCATGAAGTAGAAGAATTACATAGAACCATCCAAAAACATCAACAGCGAAAGTAACTATTATTAGCCGTTTTATCTTAATAATTCTGATGAATACGGTATTGGCTCATTAAGGTGACCCAAATCAGTGTTGTCCAGCAGAACTCCCTGTGATCCTGGAAATGCTGTAGCCCTTTGCCATCTAGAACAGTGGTCACTAGCACATGTACCTGTCGAGCGCTTGAAATGTGGCTAGTGGAAGTAAGGAACAGAGTGGAATTTACATTAAAATAACAGCTGTGGGGTGACCCCCAGGCTGCACAGCACAAGTCTCGTTCTCTTGGCCAGGAATCCACATCAGCTCTTCTTGGAGGCCTTCGTGGAGAAGGGCATTGCCATCTGCCCTCCCCAGTGACCCTGGCTAAAAACATGCGAGCTGTCCTCTGCTCCTCTTTCCCTGCTTCCCCAAACCTCCAGCTGGTGTCCAGGTCCTACAAATAGGCACACATAGCTGTCAAGCTGGTCTCCTTTATCACTGCTGCCCTGGTCTTTAATCATGTGTCAACCTCAGTCGTGATAATAGCTTCCCCGTTGGCCTCCCACATCCAGCCCCCTCTCCATTCTGTCCTTCACATAGCTACGGATCTGAGCCTGCCCCTCTCCCATCTGTCTTTACAGGTGAAGGTCAGGGATCCCCTCTCACATAAAGCCTTTCTCATCTGTGGCTCCCGCAGTTTGGGGTTGGCAACCTTGGGCATCGCACTGTTCACACCACGACGTAAGGAGCCCAGGGTCGGTAGCTGAGCCTCTCTCTTTGTGCACCAGCATCGGGCACAGGGTCCATTAACAAATGCAGTATCTGCTGAGTGCGTCAGATGGATAGAAGCCCATTTTCTGCAATAGCCCATGAGTTAGGATGGTTCCCCAGTGTTTTGTTGTGTAAGCCAGACTGGTCCAGGCACCAAGGTTGGGGGAAGATCTGTGGCGGTCACAGAGGTGAGTGAGCTCTAGTCTCAGCCTTCTTGGAGCTCACATGTGACTGGCTGGTAGACCTGGCAGGGAAAAGCAAGGGTCAGACCAAGAGAAGATGGGGACTAGATGTTTGAGGGTTTCAATAGATGATCATGCTGTTACTTTTGTAGGTATGTGATGGGGGAGAGGGTTTTTATTGTGAGGTTTTTGGAGGGAGGATAGTAAAGCAGTGGAATCACCACTTCTTTTTCTAGGCATAAAAGTATAGTAAATGATCATTGTAAGAGATTTGGATAACATAACATGTCCAAAGAAGAAAGTAAAGATCGTCTGTGTGCTTTCATGTAAAGAGAAAGAATCTGTTAATACGTTGGTAAATTTATTTTCATGTTTTTCTGTCATAGTTTCATTTTCAAGTAATTTTGACATGTTAGCCTTGAGTTAGTCAATCCTGTGTCTTGCTTTCTGATTTGTCAAATACTGTCACTATAATTTTATTCCAGCAAAACAGGAAATCACAAAATTAGGTAGTCTTTGAGGCAGCTGGTGAGCTACGACTTGAAAGATAGTTTCAAGGGAATGGGTGATTATCATGGTAGTAGTTTATTTTTATACCACAGAAGAATAGAAATATCAACATCGTCTTGACAAATGCTTACTCTCCAAAAAAAGAAAGAAAACAACTACATCATACTTTATACGTACTGTGCACTTAGTGTCAGCAGTATACCATGTTTTTTAAAAAGATTTATGTAATTATTAGAGAGAGCGTGAGCATGTGCATGCATGCCGGGGGCGGGGGGAGAGGCAGAGGCCGAGGGTGAGAGAGAATCTCAGACTCCCTACTGAGTGCAGAGCCTGATGCAGGGCTTGATCCTAAGACCCTGAGATCAGACCTGAGCTAAAACCAAGAATTGGATGCTTAACTGGGCTGTTGACGTGCTCCCACCAGTCACCATGTTGAATAAAAGGGTAAACGTAGGCCTGAACATGATCCAATGTAGCTGTCTCTCTCTCCCACCACTTCTCATATGAAACGAGAAAATCATCATACATCTTTTTATCAGGCTGCAAGTGTCTGTATCGTCTACATTTTAAGTGTCTTAATGTGTGTGTTTTTTAGAGATTTCATTGATGGAAACGTTGAGAGTCTTGTGAGTGATCTAGAAATAGAGAAGTCACTCAAACACCATGAAGATATTGTCGATGAAATTGAATGTATTGAGAGGACCCTTCTGAAGCGCCGTGCAGAGCTCAGGGAAGCCGACCGGCTGCTGACGGAGGCTGAAAGTGAACTTTCATGCACGAAAGAGAAAGTATGTTCTGTTGTGGTTTGGGGTGAGGCAGCTTACTGTCGGCAGTCTGAAGGACGAGAAAGAAAACATGATGAGAACGCAGTCGTCCAAGGCAGACAGTTGGGTTCTGGGCTGCAGTCTGCTAGTTAAGGAGTTGTGAGAATTTGGGCAAGCCACCTAAGTCCCCATCTTTGCTCTCCTAATCTATCATTTCAGGCCAAGAATACCAAGGCTGCTCACTAAGGGTTAAATGAAGTAGCATATATATATATATATTTTTTTTTTTTTAAATAAAGATTTTATTTATTTATTTGAGAGAGAGCATGCACACAAGAGTTGGGGGGAGGGGCAGAGGGAGAAGCAGACTCCTCACTGAGCCAGGGAGCCGAATGTGGGACTCGATCCCAGGACCAGTGGGATCGTGACCTGAGCTGAAGGCAGATGCTTAACTGACTGAGCCACCTGGGTGGCTCTAAATGAAGTAGCATATTGAAAGCTGCTGAAGTCACTAACGCACCTCACTTCCTTACCCTGTGTGTTTCTTTTTTAAATTATTTGGCTTTTGGATCTCTGTATTAAATAGGTCAGTCTTCTATTCTTCTAAAACAGCAATGGATCTCAGAAGACTTTTTCCTTCTATTACTTTGTTCTCCAACTTGATATAAAATAAAATATTTTTTGGTCTGAGGTAGTGTTCTTGAGACTTCAACAGAAGGAAATCAAGAGGGAAAAGGAGCTACCTTTCATTGGGCCTCTACTCTACTATGTTTTATAAATAGTGCTTCATTACACGTTCCTGGCAGCCCTGGAGGGCAGTGGCTATCCCAGGTCGCCTAGCCCAGGGTCGCACAGCTCAAGTTCTGCCTCGCCAAGAGAGCTTGCTTAGTTTGAGGAGAATTCCAGCGTAAAGAAGTCCCAGACCCACGTGGAGCATCTCAGGAACTACTATTTTTATGTTGTTATCTCAACATGGATGGATCTAAATGAACAGAAATCTATTACCCAGGAACCGAAACGAAGGATGTATTAGAGAAAGTCTGAGTGATGGCTTTAATAAGAATGGAAAAACATCCTAGTGTCTCTTCAGATGATCTGTTCCTCTTTCTACATGTTAGATGATTGTGAGCAGGACTAGAGAGGAATTTATCACCGGGATAGAAAAGAAAATTAATGATCCGGTAGTAGGCAGAGATCGTAAGTGAACTGCAGCTAGTAAGTTCTTCCTCCTTCCTCCTCCCAAAACAACTCAGGGAGGCAGCTTGCTGCAAGGGAGGAGGATGGAAGAGAGTGGTGGTTTATAACCTAACGTAGAAAGAGACCGAAGACTTAGAGATGGGACTTTGCAGAGCACACGGTGCATTTTGTCCAGTGCTTTGTTGTCGAAGCTGACCGAGCCCAGCATGCTGACATGGGAGGAAGTCCGGTGAAGCACCGGCTGCTACAAATGGATAAAGGAGACGTGGTTTATATTCGAGGCGGATACCAGTCTGCCGTCACAAGATGAAACCTTAACCATTTGCGATGATGTGGATGGAACTGGAGAGTATTCTGCTAAGCGAAATAAGTGAGTCAGAGAAGGACAATTACCGTAGGATTTCACTCACGTGTGGAATTTAAGAAACAAAGCCGATGACCGTAGGAGAAGGGAGGGAAGAATAAAATAAGACAAAAACAGAGGGGGAGATAAACCGTAAGAGATGCTGAGCTCTAGGAAACAAACTGAGGGTCGCTGGAGGGGAGGGGGGTGGGTGGATGGGGTCACTGGGTGATGGGCATGACTGAGGGCACATGATGGAACGAGCACTGGGTGCTGTGTGCAACTGAGGAATCTCTGACCTCTACCTCTGAAACTGAGAATACACTATACGTTAATTAACTTAAAAAATAGCTGTTTAGGAGCTTGCCGACCCTTTTGCATCCACACGAGGTATTTAGTAGACTAGTTTAACAGAAGCCTGTGACTTTAGTGCAAGCGCAGAACCCGAGTGTTTTGCCTGAAGGTGAGTCACTGCTCAACGAAGTGCAAACCAGACACTATTTCTGGACCTTTGATGACATCGTTTTAAGCCTCTTATTTTAGAGAGAAAAAGGAAACCAAGTTGATAAAAAAGAAAACTAATCATGTGTTTTTGAAAAGGAAAAAAAAAAAATCTGTTTTGGCCATATCCTGTATGGGAAGATTTTTAAATCAACAAAAATATTTAGTATTTGTGTTTCTCATCCATAAATGAATCATCTTTAATAAAGTTTTATGTAGCATGATAATACAGCACAGCAGTTATCTCTTTGAGGAGGAAATATTGGTAAAATCGGTTTGTTGTTCCTGGAAATATTTTTAATTAAAAAAATAGCGTAACAATTTATAGATTATTTTTAAGTAAAAAGATTCATAGCCTCCCTCTTAGAGTGCTTCTGCCATTTTAAATTTATTTTTTTTCAGCCAACGTAATATCACTAACATTCTTCCATTTTAAAGGCTACACAGTATTCCATTGTGCTGATGCATTATCATTTAATCTATTATTTGTCAAGTTGTATATCAATATACAATGAACATTTTTGTGCAGTAGTTTTTTTTACTCCTCTGAGTTCTTTTCTGAGAATTGGAGAGTCAAAGTGAATGAACATTTTAATCAGTCTTTTTGGATTGCCTTGTTGTTTTCCAAAAGAGTTGTACCAACCTACACCCCCCGCCAATGGCTGTGAGGGAATATGGTAACTGAATTCCTTTTAACGAGAGTGCCTTTTTTTAGACAAAACATGCTGTTGAGAAGTTCACTGATGCCAAGAGAAATTTATTGCAAACTGAGAAAGATGCTGAGGAGTTAGAAAGGAGAGCCCAGGAAACTGCCATTAACCTCGTCAAAGCCGACCAGCAGCTGAGGTAGGTGGAGTCCCTCAGCTATTCCATGAGATTCGTGAGAAGTTTGGTTCTAAAAGGATAATAATTGCCTAATGATGAATAATGCAGGTTAAGTCTAAGGGGCCTTGGAGAATAAAGCAGTGTGTTTCAGATTGCTCCAGGCTGACACGAAGGATTTGGAGCAGCACAAAATGGAGCAAGAGGAAATCTTGAAAGAAATAAACAAAGTTGTTGCAGCAAAAGACTCAGACTTCCAGAGCCTAAACAAGAAGAAGGAAGTACTGACAGGAGAGTAAGTACAGCCTGTGTCGGGCTTAAGGGGCTCATGGTGGAAGACAGCTCTAGGGGTTCAGCCTCACTTCAGATCTGGTCTAGTACTGCTGGTGTTTGTAGGCTGCAGAAACTCCAGAAGGACATTGAGACTGCACGGCACAATGAGGATCAGCACCTGCAGGTCCTTAAAGAGTCGGAGACCCTCCTGCAGGCCAAGAAAGCGGAGCTGGAAAATCTGAAAAGTCAGGTATGGCAACAGGTGCCTTGAAGAACCAGTTCGTGCTGCTTTGAAACCTATATCATTTATAATCATCCTATATAGTTATAAAAAAGTAATGTATGTCTGATGGTAGAAAAGACTGGAAAATACAAGATAAGATATAAAGCATAAATGAAGCTGTATCTCCTAGTGATTAAGAGTAGAATCCAACCCAAATTTGAATCCCAACTCAATAGATTGTTAAGTGAAAGAAGTGAGTCTCAAAACAGGATACATCCTGAGATCACTTATGCTAAATGTGTTTATGAACACTTGTATTTTTAGTCTATATCAAAGCACAAAAGCAGTCATCTGATAAGGGGGCATTATGAATATTTTGTTTTCTCCCTTTTGCATGTCTGTATTTTCTGTTTTTTTACATAAAAAAGTGTGTGCTATCCTTAAAATTGTAAGTCATTTTTAAATTTACAGAATGCATAAATCCCTGCCTGACTTCCATTGCCAAGGCAGTTGTTGAATGGAATAGGGTATAGATATGGAAGTATTTTGAAAACCATAACTTGAGGGATAATTCTTATTATCATATTGTTTTTCCTATGATTTGAGTGCTTTTATGTATGTGAACTCAAGATCTTTGTTAGATATTTTATGCATGCACCCCCGGCCTGGCCCTCCTCACTCCTGCGGCTGGGATCAGTACAGTTAGGCTCTCTCCTAACTGCCCCCACTACCCTTAGCTGGACCCAGTAGTCTCCATCACAGCAAGCACTGAAGGTTGCATGGCCTTTGTCAAGCTTTGCGTTCTTCCCTGTTCTTGAATCCAGGTGTCAGGACAGCAGCAGGAGATGGCCGTCTTGGACAGGGAGTTAGGACACAAGAAGGAAGAGCTGCATCTCCTCCAGGAAAGCATGGTCCAGGCCAAAGCTGACCTCCAGGAAGCGCTGAGACTAGGAGAAAGCGAAGTAACTGAGAAGTGCAATCACATTAGGGTGTGTTTTTCACTGGGTTTTCTTAAGAGTCCTAGGATGACGTAGATTTATTTTGAGATATTTTAACTGGTTCCCCCTCCAAATGCAAATACAGATTCCAGAATCTCGACCCCTCTGTACTATCAGTTTGATGTGGTGGTACGCATCCGGGTGGTAGCTGCGGCGGTAGCTCTCCCACAGAGGTTCTCTGTCTCTGTGCCTCTCTCGTACCATTTCTTCTCCAGGAATTTCTTTTGGGGAATGTCCAGCTCCTACCCTTTCTTCATCGTTCAGCTTCATGCCACTAAGAAGACTTCCTGACTTGGAAGGAGTCTCTCTCTCCTGAGTCTGGGGGCACTCTGCACATTTCCTAGGGCATCTTAGTCTTTCAGGATCGTGTTTATGATCCTTGCCTAATTTCTCCCAAGGTGCTCAGACTCTTGAGGGTAGGAGATGTATCAGAGTCAGCCTTTTCTCTAACGCATTGCCCTGCACTTAGTGAATACTGCGTATGCATTTTAAATGAAGGCAATGTGTGCCTTCCTTATTTCTGTTATACAGAAATATGTTAGTTTAAAATAAAATACTGTGTGGTTCTTGACATAAAAGGCAAAATTGAACTGGTTTCCGGATCAGAATTGTGAAATTTTTGTGAGATAGTTAATAAAAAAAATTGATTTCAGTGTAATTTTGAGTCATAATTTTGTGGAACAGAGTTGACTTTTCTTTTTTTTTTTTTTTTTTTTTTTTGCGTAGGAAGTAAAATCTCTTCTGGAAGAACTCAGTTTTCAGAAAGGAGAACTGAATGTCCAGATCAGTGAAAAAAAAACTCAACTTGCACTCATAAAGCAGGAAATTGAAAAAGAGGAAGACAATCTTCAGGTAGTTTTAGGGCAGATGTCTAAACATAAAACTGGTAAGTTTAAAGGAGAACAATCCTATAAATTTAGTTTGAGTTTGGAAATGTCTCTATTCCAGATCACAGAAAAAATACAAATGGTGAAATAAACTTCTTTTAAAGTTCGACTTTGTTACAATGAATAAGGAAAAGCAGCATCATAAGAGGAATGTGATATTTTCTGCCATTCAAATTGATGAAATTTATTTAAGAGCAAAATAGTCATAATCATTCCAACCATGGTGTGGAGAAGGAAGACCACTTAACAGGCTGTTTAATAGAAAAATAAATTGGACCAATCCCCCAGTGTTTCCATTCTGAAAAGTCACACCTATTGAACCATTTAGCCCATTTCTGGTTACGGAGAGAGGGCAGGCATTCATATACATTGCAGCAATATTGTATTTATTTATTTAGTAAGTAAGTATTTCCTTGTCTCACAAGTTAAGCTGGCTGAATTGGATACTTGCTGCAAAATTTATATCAATAAAATTTGGAAACTTGGCCAATTTTAAAGCCATACTTTAAACATTTAATGGCATACAAAAATGCTGATGGGAAGACTGAAGAAATAGATGTAAAACTGAATATAGAACATAGTCCCAGTTTGTTTTGAAAATGTGTGTGCCTGTGTGTGCGCATGTGCACGTGTGCACCTCACCTGCACACTTGAATGTGCACGCGCCCTCCTAGAAGGAAATACATCAAAATTCCAGTAGTGATCATCTTTGGATGGTGGGATAATAGTGGGTTTTCATTTTTCATTTTTTTCTTTTTACTTTTTTCTTGAAATATTCTATAGTGAGCAAATATTTGTATAATCAATACTTAAAAACCTATTATTTTAAAAGATAAAAAGTTGTTATCTGAGTTCAGCTTATGTATTTTAACATTTTTCCTATTTATTTTTTTTTAAAGATTTTTATTTATTTGAGAGAGAGGGAGACAGAGCACAAGCATTGGGGAGGGACAGAAGGAGAGGGAGAGGCAGGCTCCCGCCTGAGCCTGAGCCAGGAGCCCAAAGTGGGGCTTGATCCCAGGACCCCAGCATCAGGACCTGAGCTGAAGGCAGATGTTTAACTAGCTGAGGCACTCAGGTGTCCCTCTCCTAGTTATTTTTTATTAAAATTCATTTAGATAGAGTAATTGCTCTTAGAGCTAGATCTTTGTAATCTTATATTAAAATTTTTTAACAAATTAATAAGTTTAACATTAATAAGTTAATGTTTAGCAGTATTTTAAAGGATTTTTTTTTTCTTCATTAAAATACAGTTAGCTCCAGGGCGCCTGGTTGGCTCAGTGGGTTAAGTGTCTGCCTTGGGCTCAGATCATGATCTTAGAGTCCTGGGATCAAGCCCCACTTTGGGCTCCCTGCTCAGTGGGTAGTCTGTTTCTGCCTCTGCTCTCCCCACTCTTGAGCGCTCTCTCTCTCTCTCTCTCAAGTAAATAAAATCTTTAAAAAAAAGTACAGTTAGGTCCTTTAATTCAACACAATATATATGTTTTGATGGCCTGTTATTTCTTTTTCAACAGCATTATATTCTGTTGCATTTTGTAAATGTTTCCAACTTCATATAATAGCATGGACCATGCTCTGTTCCTCTTAGAACTAAAGAATATTCTGGACATGTTGCAACTTGAAAACAATGAGCTGCAAGGTTTGAAGCTCCAACACGACCAAAAGATGTCTGAATTAGAGAAGACTCGGGTTGAAGTGCTGGAGGTAATAAAGCCGTTATACCCTTAGCCAACTGCAGTCTTTCTCTGGGCATGTGTGAGTTCCCTTTTATCTGATTTAGGAGAAACTGGAGTTAGAGAGTCTGCAGCAGGCAGCCCTGCGACAAAGAGGGGAGATAGAGTGGCAGAAGCAGCTCCTCCAGAGGAACACACAGGAAGTAGAGCGGATGACTGCTGAGACCCAAGCATTACAGTCGTGTGTTGAGTCTTTGTGCAAAGAAAAGCAAGATCTCGAAGAAAAACAGGACAGCTGGGAAAAGAAGTTGGCACAGACCAAACGGTGAGAGCAAAAACCAATAGGCTTGTAAGATCCCTTCCTGAAGGCTAAAGCATGATAATGCACGCCGTAAAAAAGAGTGGAAAATGGAGAAAAGGAGAAGAATAAATACACCGTGAATTCAGTATCACAGTACAGCTCACCAGTAGCATTTCTGGGTGTATTTACTTTTAGGCTCCCCCCCCCCCCCAAAGCACTTTATAAAATAACGTGTTGTAGATTTCTTTTTTTTTTTTTTTTTTTTTTTTTTTTAGGTGAAATAAATGCTGGAAGATACAACTTAGAAAATTGGAGGGGGATCCCTGTTTGTGGGTAGAAAGGCAGTACTGTTAAGATCCAGTTCTCCTCAAGTTGATACATAGATTCAGAACAATCACAGTCAAAATCCCAACAAACTTTTAAAATAGAAATTGACAGGTTCTGAAATTCATGTGGAAATGCAAAGGATGGACATAGGATAGAATCTAAAATTTTATAGCTGTGGCACCAAAACAACCTTGAAACAGAACTAAAGTTTAGGTCTAACAGTACCTGATTTCAAAACTCAGTATACAGCTGTGGTAATCAAAACACCGGTACTGGCGTAAAGATAGAAAAAGCAATCAGTGAACAGAGAATCGAAGGTCCAAAGTGCACAAACGTGTGGGCAACCAATTTTGACAGAGATGCAAAGGTCTCTTTTTCTGTAGAGAAAAGGTGGTATTTTCAAAAAATATTGCTGAAACAGTTGCATATCCAAAATCCCCAAAATGAACTTCAGCCCACACCCATACCGTTCTTTAAAATTACCTTAAAATGGGCCATTTACATGAATGCAAAGCCTTAAATATAATAAAACTTCTAGGAAAAAATGGGAAAAAAAACCCTTTGTGACCTCGGGTTAAACACCCAAAGCATGGTCCAAAAGAAAAAATTAGTAAAATTGAACTTCATCAAAATTTAAAACTTCTCCTCAAAAGACACTGTTAAGATAATGAAAAGACTGTCACAGATTGGGAGAAGAATCTTTGCAACCACAAATTTTCAATAACGAGCTTGTGCCCAGAGAATATATATACAAAGAATTCTCTTAAGTCAATTATGAGAAACCAAACAATCCAGTTTTTCAAATGGGCAAAAGATTTGAACAGACATTTCACTTAAGATGAATGGATGGCAGATAAACACACAAAAAGATGCTCAGCATCATTAACTGTTAGGAAAATGCAAATATAAACCATGATGGGATATCATTACACACCTATTAGAACGGCCAGATGCTGGCTTGGAACTTTCAGACACAATTGGGAGGGTAAAATGTTAGACCACTTTGGACAATAATCTGTCAGTTATTTAGAAACTCTTACATACATTTACCAGAAGAGCTAGCCATTCCACTCCTAGTTATTTTTTCATGAGAATTGAAAGCATATGTTCATACAGGGAATGATGTACTTTAATGTTCATAGCAGCTTTAACCTGGACGCAACCTAAATGTCCATCAGCTCGTGAAGGAGTAGACAAATTATAGTATATCCTTAGCGTAGAGTACTATTCAGCAATAAAAAGGGAGTGCAGTATTGGTACAACACCATGGACCAATCTCAAAGTGACTGTGCTCGAAAAAAGCCACACAAAAACAAGCCCATACTGTATGACTCCGATCATGTAAGAGACAGCTCACGCACGCCTGTTTTTTGGACAATTGTATTTCCTGCTTTTCACTAATCAGAAGGTAGCGATTTATTTTAATCACCAGATTTTTAGAATTCTGCGTGCTATCTATATTAAGGGTTTTATTTATTCAAGAGACAGAGTGAGTAAGAGAGAGCACAGGAGCAGGAGCAGAGGGAGAAGCAGACTCCACACTGAGCAGGGAGCCTGATGTGGGGCTCGATCCCAAGACCTCAGGATCATGACCTGAGCTGAAGGCAGCACTTAACCGACTGAGCCACCCAGGCACGCCACTCTCCACATTTTTATCCCTGATTTTTATAAAACTTTAGTGAGTCGTTTTTCAAAAAACTCTCCTGTTGAGAAAGCTGAAAGTAAGATATCTTTTGAAAATGAGTTGAAGAACCTTAAATTTTGTCAAGATTCATAATCACTCGTGGTCCGTAACTACACTGTGAAAGTGTCACACGTGTGTCTTGTGTGTGCTTGAACATTTCGTGTTTGGTGGTGTGACTTACTCTTCTGGCCTGGTAGGGTTCTAGCAGCTGCGGAAGAGGACAGCGAGATGGAGCGGGCACGCTTAGAAAAGTTGGAACTGGACGCCAGGAAGCTGCAGCAGGAGTTGGACCAACGAAACAGGGAGAAGCTCTCCCTGCATCAAGACCTGACAGTGGTGCAGCAGCAGCTACAAGGTGTGGGGGTGGGGGTGGGGGGCTCTTTCCTTCTGTCCTTTGCTTCCCCTTCCCCTTCCCGTCCCGTTATTTTTTACTGAGTATACAGCCTTTTGTTTTTTTCCATATTTGGAGTCTATTATACAAGGATGAGAAGTCAGATTTTATAGGCTAAAAATATTCCCTTATCAAAACTATATTAACACTTTCATAAACTATACAGAAAGTTAGTGAGACAGACGTGCGCATTTGTAGAACTGCAGGACAGTCATGCCAGATCCCTGGGGAGGGGGCTCCAGGCACAACCGCATTTGTATGCGAGTGCACAGGGGCCGTGCCTAGGCGTGCACACTCAGGACGGATGCCTGTCCACTTACCTGCTTTTTGGAGCAGACGTTTACCTTCCTCATCCACCAGCTGTTGGGGAAGGACACAGGCCCTTGTTCAGGGAGGGTTTCCCAGTGGCCCTCCTCCATCATCATACCTGGAATCAGGAGTTTCTGCAGCCTCTTCTCTTTTTCACGTCTTGCTGAGGCAGAGTCTTGAAAAACAAAACCAGAACTCAGCTGTTCCCAGAAGAAATGTTAATCAAAGATCATCCCCACGGGGACTGCTGTCCATTCCGATGGAAACCGTCTTTGCCCCTTGGTCCCTGCCTCCTGGGTTCTTTTAATTGTTGGCTTTTCTTATTATCCAAATAATTCATGCTAATGGGTATGGGATTTATTTTAGAAGTGACAGAAATGTTCTAAAATTAGATTGTAGTGATGTTTGCACAGCTCTGTGAATATACTTAAAGCCAGTGAATTGCATACTTTAAAATGGGTGAAATGCATCGTATGTGAATTATATCTCAGTAATGCTGTTTAAAAAATTAGTTCATGTTCCTTAAAGAACAATTTAAAAACATAAGCAAAAAGAAGAAATAAAAGTTACTATTGACCTCACCCCTCAGAGCTAATTCCTGTTGACAGTGTGGTGATTATCCTTCCAGAGTTTTCCTTCAGGGTGTGTGTGTGTGTATAGTTCTAAAACAAAAAACAAAGATGCAGATAATACCTTTATTACCAAATCTTGGTAATTATTCATGATTAGAAGTTAACTAAATAATTCTAACAATGTTCTTTTGAACACTTTCTGTGTCTTAGACAAGATGCAAGGATTTTATATGCATTTTTTTATTAATCCTTGCCATATTTTTATGAGATAGAAACTGTTTCACCCATTTACAGATGAGGAAACTTAAGCTTAGTTTCCTTGTGAATTAAGTGAGAAATGACTTCCTCAAGGACCTAGAGCTGGTTAGTGACAAAGCCAGCATGCACATAAGATCTTTTCCCAGATTGTCTCCCTTTATATTTCTAGCAGCAGTGTAGAAGGTTTTCATTTTTAAACCATGCACATCATCAACCCTGGGTATTATCTATAATTTTTTTTTATTATGAAGGTTTTGAACATGTAAATCTAAAAACCTGAGCTCCAAGCCCAGGTTATACATGTTAACTCTTTCTTTTGATCTTTTAATAAGATGGTACAGCGTAGCCATACCTTTAACAGAAGTTTACATTCAGTTCCTACTTTTTTTGAGGGCTGATGGGAATTTAGAAAATGCATACAAGTATTTATGTAATGTAAATGTTATTTCTGTAGAAAAACAAGAAGCAGTAAACTCATTACAGAAGGAACTAGCTGATGTCCAGGAGCATTTGGACCTAGCAGAACAGGTAAACTTAATAAATGTAATCTTCTGGTTGTATCTTGAAGGCCTGCAGACAATTGGTTAAAATAACAAATCAGGTAGGTTGGTTCCTTTTCATACCTGCAGGTGTCATAGGGCCGTTGATGTAACACAGTCATCTGTCCACAAAACTTTGGGTGCAGAGCAGTGATGTTCTCATTTATTTTAGCCCCAGAACTCTTGATTCAAAGTTCTACTCAAAGGTAATAAGGAAGATGGTGGCTAGACCAGAGCCTAAAACCTCGGCCAGCCCCCTGTGGGGGCTCCAGGCACCAGACGGACCATGTCTTATCCGTGGCACAGACCAGGCCTCCAGAGGCCGGGCTTAGACTTGGTCGCTTATTGAGCAGCAGAGGAACGGCCAACTTCAGAGTAACCGGCCTGCATCTTGTCAGATGTTCGGTGGAGCTGATTCTCGACCCTTCCACTTCTTATAGTCTCCTTGAAGATAACCGAGTGTTGTCCAGTGAGAATAGTGCTATATAATTTGAGTTTCAAAGGACCTCAAGCAAGTTCTGGGCCTCGGTTTCCACACCATGTAAATTAGAGGTTGGATTAGACCTCTGAATCCTTCCAGCTGCCTTTAGGACTCAGTGTTTCTGAGATGTCTAGAACAAAGTATTCCATCTTTAAAAGCTTCTTACATGAGCTCTAATGAATATTTTCTGTGTTGTTAGAAATACAGTAATGTTTTCAAAAATGTTTAATTTGGGTTCCTTGCAGAAAAAAGAATTTATTTTGTCATTTTTTCAGCCCACAAAAATGTCCCAAATAGTAACAACACCATGACTTTTAGGTTCATTTTCCATTAGAATTAAGCCTTATTCACAGCTCTCCGTAATCTTCCTAGCACTCTTGGAGGTGGGTGTTGTTTATTCCCACCTCAGTGACGAAGCAACTAAAGTTCAGAAGAACTGGGCCTCTTAGGTTGTGACATCTTCTGTCATCTTACTTTTCAGATACTAAAAAGAGGAAAAGCTGATGATTAAATTGTAGTCTGGGTGCCTTAAAATAAGTTTGTTGGGATGATAAAGGATGTGGGACTTTGGTGCCTGTTGTGTCAGACTTGGCTGATACCAGGAGGGGCACTGGCAGCCCCAGAACAGAAGGCTTTGTGGGTAGTTTCCATTTGTTCTTTCACATACAGGAGGTGCTCCGCACCACCAAGCGCAAGGACGCACTGCTCAGCGAACAGACCAGGCTCGAGAAGGACGTGGGTGAATGGACGAAGAAGTTTGAAGACTGCCAGAAAGAAGGGGAGACAAAGCAGCAACAGCTTCAAGGGCTTCAGAAGGAGATTGAAGGAAACGAGGCGAAGCTCGCCCAACAAGAAATGGTACTACACGTTTATGACTTTACAGCAAGGATCCCAGTGTCACTCGGGTGAGCTTTTCCCGGGCAGAGGCTGTGCAGAGGATCCCCCCGTGGGGCTAGCTCCCTGGGCTACCCGCTTAGCCGGGAGGGATCTTACCCCGCGCTCTGACTCTCTGGGGAGTAGTGTCTGTGGACCATTAAGACCACAGAACGCCGGTCCCGTAGAGAATCTGGATGGCGCCAGGCCACCCGCTGCACGAACCCCATCTCGAGCCGGCGGGGAGCTGTCGGCACAGTTGCCTCGGTAAAGGGAACTCCCGGTCTGTCCCGGTGCGCCTCTCCTGCTTTCTCTTGAGCTGGAACCTGGCTAGTGTCCATGACGGTTCCCTCATTGGGACATGCTGTGTTTGTTCTTTTATGACTAAGGTGGTTCTCTATTAAGATGTTTCAGAGACTCCAGAAAGAGCGAGAATGTGAAGAAAAAAAGTTAGAAGCTAGTAAAGTGACTCTGAAGGAGCAGCAGCAACAGCTGGAAAAGGAATTGATGGAGCAGAAAGGCAAGCTGGACCAGGTGCTCGCTAAGCTCTTGGCGGCTGAGGAGCGTGTCAGGACCTTGCAGGAGGAGGGAAGGTGGAGCGAGACCCTGGAGAAGACGCTCTCCCAGACCAGTACGTGTTCCCGAACATGGCGCTGCGGGGCGGTGGGGCACGCTGGTTGTCTTGTCAGGTGTATCGAGGAGACCCAGAGCCTGGCCATGGCCCAGAGGTGCGCCGGGAGGAGATGCCCAGTTGGTGGATCCTGCTAGCCCGTGAGAGGTGACAACAGGCGCAGAGGCACAGGGCATTTGTCTTTTGTGGAAATGGGATCTGATTCTGAGACTGTGAGGTCTTTGACTTCACCATATTGCCACCTTCGAGAATGTTGCCACAGGGAGAGACGTTAAGGCAAAGGAATTCCAGAAGGCACTTTGAAGGCTTTCGCTGAAGCACACTGTTTTGAGATTAGGAAACAATGATCCATTTCATCTCAGCCAATCAGAAAACAATATTACCAATTCTGTCTGGGTCCCAATTGGACGTCGTGAATGGTACCAAAATACTAGGTACTTGCTGTCGTGTCGGTTGGCTCCCTCTTGAGCCGTGTATCCGTGACACTGACGTGGGAATCCAGGGTAAATGATTGTTCCCACGTCAGTAAATGATCTTTTCTCTTTCTTACTTCGGGGTTTAATAATGCTCAGAAAATGTTCTTTTCCCTGCGGTGGCCTCAGTGAAAGGGTTAGGACTCCTAATTTTTCCCCCGCAACTCTTGGTCCATTCAGACCCAACCATTTCGTGGTGAAAGTGAAACTCGCCAGATGTGCTGAGTCTGTCCACAGCAGACATGTGGAAGTGAAGTCTGCACGGGGTTGTTGCTCCAAAGAGCGTGATTAGAAACATGGATTTTACGTCACGGTTCTTTTTAAGCACAACTTACCGAGTCCTCACCGTGTGCTTCCTACACGTTTGCCTACAAGATTCCCATTGAACACTGGGAAGTAGGCGCCTCCTGTAGAAGACCGGGCTCGTGCCCGTGATCTTTCCACCGAGCTGCCTCCCGTGAAGGAGGGGTGTCGGCGCACCTCCCTGGGTTAGCGGTCAGGCGCACAGAAAGCCTTTCAGTCGTGTGCGCATGTGCCCTGCCCCTGGGATCGTTCTCCCTGGTCTCACGCTCAGAGGGAAGGCAGGAGCTGTGTGTCGCTCCGGAACCGGCCCTGCAGGACCCAGCTGTGCCAGGAGGCCCCTTCCTGTGGGCCTCTTTCTGGGGTGATGTGGGGCGGGGCACGTAGAAGACCCGGGGAGCCGGCGTGGGTGGCACGCCATGACGCAGCCCGCCCGCAGCCCACCCAGGGCCTCTGGCTAAACTGAAAATGCTCATTTCAGAGCGGCAGCTTTCAGAACGGGAGCAGCAGTTACTGGCCAAGTCAGACGAGCTGCTGGCCCTGCAGAAGGAGACGGACTCCATGAGGGCGGACTTCAGCCTCTTGCGGAACCAGTTCCTGACGGAAAGAAAGAAAGCCGAGAAGCAGGTGGCCAGCCTGAAGGAAGCCCTTAAGATCCAGCGGAGCCAGCTGGAGAAGAACCTTCTGGTGAGTGCCTGCTGCCCTGCAGCCTCCGAGGAAATAATGCATTTAGATTTTTAAACTAAAGCTCGCTGCTTCTGAGCGTCGAGAAAACAAATCACCTGTCCACCCAGTCCCTACGCAAAGGTCGGTTCTGGTGTATTTGCGTGCACAACTCCGTCTTGGAGCTGGTGGTAGGTTTGCCCGCGTTTGGGGCAGCCCAGCTGGCAGGAGCGGGGGCCACGTGAGCAGGCCACGTGGGCACAAAGGCGAGAGCACCTCCCCCGCCCCGGGCTGGGGGGGGGGCGGGGCGTGCGGTTGGGAGAGAAGGCTCCAGAGACCTTTTTGTCCATCGTTGCCCTCCCCCTCCCCCTTCGCTAGGAGCAAAAGCAGGAGAACAGCTGCATGCAGAGGGAGATGGCAACCATCGAACAGGTGGCCCAGGACAACCACGAGCGGGCCCGGCGCCTGATGAGGGAGCTCAACCAGATGCAGCGCGAGTACGTGGAGCTCAGGAAACAGGTGCGCCCGGGGCCACGCTCCCCCCTCCCCCCTCCCCCGGTGTCCTCCCCGCTGGGCTCCGTCGGACAGGTTGCCCTTCTTGGATAGTTCTTTTCACAGGAATATTTCTTCATGGAGATTGTCAAAGCCGAGGATGACAATGTCCTTTAAGTGAAATGTGTTTGTAGACTTGAAATTTAGAAATGCACCTCCACAAGGAAACAGCATTTGTACTTTTAAAATCCCCCTAAGTTCAGCAAGTTCCCTCCGTATGTTAGTTTTCAGAAGAAAAACGGCAGTTCTTCATGAAATTTTACCACGTCCAAGAGAACTGTGTTGAAATGTTAGATTTTATGCCAGAAACAAGTCATTGTGGCCCAAGTCCCCAGGAAGGAAGAGCTGACCCCGGGAGAAAGCCCCGTTCCCGTCATGGAGCCAGGCTGAGGGCAGGTGACGCTTAGACTGGGGGAGTCTGGTCCTGGGTGGAAAGTTCCACAAGCACGTGACACAGGAGACCGTTCACTTCCCAGGGGTCCCCGACTTCACCTGATGGTATTTGACTTACTCCTCAGATGACAAACCAAAAGGATTTGGAAAGAAGACAGATGGAAATCAGTGATGCGATGCAGACACTTAAATCTGAGGTGAAAGATGAAATCCGAGCCAGCCTGAAGAATCTCAACCAGTTTCTTCCAGAACTGCCAGCGGACCTGGAGGCCCTTCTGGAAAGGAATGAGAACCTTGGCGGAGGCTTGGAGAGCTTGAAAGAGAATTTCCCGTTTACCGTGAGCGACAGACCATCATCTTGCGAAGAGAAACTGAATTTTGGTCAGGCTCACGTGGCGGTAAGGCTGCGCCCGCGGCCCCCTGGGCTTGGGGGGTGGGGGGGTGGGGGGGGCCTGCGGGGACTCTGATGTGTCCCTCCCCCCTGGAAAAGGATGAACAGTGGCGGGGAGAGGCACTCCGGGAGAGGCTGCGCCACCGCGAGGACCGGCTCAAGGTTGCCCTAGAACAGTAGGAGGTGCTGGGGGGGGGGGCTTGGGCTCAGAGCTGGGCACCGCCCGGTGAGTGGCAGGGGTCCCAGGGGTCCGTTCGAAGCGGGGCGACGCTGCTTTGCCTCGCTCACACCTGAGGCCTTGGGACAGGAAAGCAAAGCGCCGCGGTGGTATCAGAGGGCCCGGTGGTCGAGAGGCTGCGGACCTAGAGGGCGGCTTGGGCGTCTCCGGGAGGCCGCTGGGCCGGAACACGTGGCGCCCGGGAGCCCGTGAGGCCCACGGGGCCGCTCCCCTGTGGGCAGCCTTTGGGGTGTAGGGTGCAGCCTCAGTGGTGCCCCAAGATCTGGGGTTAAGGCTGTAGGTGACATGCGGTGGGGGGGGGGCGGGGGGGGGGGCAGCGACGTGTTCGGCGTGAGGCCGAGGGCTCCTCAGATGGGAGTTGGTCATGGGGTTGGCTCCGGGGGCCTGGGAGGTGGCTCTGGGGCCGCCCCTGGGTGTCCCTTGGAGGCGCAGGTGACGCACAGCCCCGGGGAGCCCGGAGGGGAGCGGAACCGCCCGCCTCACGCCGTCCCGCCTCCAGGCCCAGCTCCGCCGCTGCATGTCCAAGCAGGCCGAGGTGCTGAGCGAGGGCCGGCGGCGCACGGAGGGCTCCCTGCACAGCCTGCGGCGGCAGGTGGACGCCCTGGGCGAGCTGGTCACCAGCACCTCGGGGGACTCGGCGTCCACCCGCAGCCTGTCGCGCACGGAGGGCTCCCTCGCCGAGGACGGCCCGCCGCGGCCCAGCCAGGTGAGCGCGAGCTCCCCGTCGCCCTGCGGGTCCCCGGGGGCGGGTGTGTGGGTGGCGGCGGGGCCCTCGCCCGGGGCTCCAGGGCTTGGTGTGTGCGGCGCCTGCGGGCGGCGTGTGGGAGCTGCACGTGCCGGGGGTCGGGCGGCAGCGGCCGAGGTGGAGGACGGGGCGGGGGGCGGGGGCCGGACGGGGCGGGGGGCGGGGGCCGCAGCGGAGGCAGGAAGGGCCTTTCCCGACACCGACACCACCGGAACCACAGAGAAGCGGAGGCCCCGACGGGAGGGGGCGGGGCGGGGCGCAGCGAGGGGAGGCCTCCCGAGCCTTGTCTCCCGCCCTGCAGAGCTCCCGGCGGCTCCCCCGAGGCCCGTCGCCGCGGCTGGACGCGCACCGACCCTGAGGACCCTGAGGACCCCGAGGCCCGGCGTCCCCGCGGTACGTGCTGCCTCCCGGAGCCCCGCTGAGCGCGTCCTGCCGTCACCTAAGCTTCTCCTGGATGACGAGGCGCCGGGACGCCCCTCCCCCCCCTCCCCCCCCCCCCCCCCCCCCCCGCGACCCCCGGCACCCTCAGCCCCGCCAACACGGTGGCTCTTGCTGTGGCAGGGACGCTTCCTCCGCGTCCGCGGACACCAGGCTCACGGGAAGGCGCGTCCATGCGGGAAGAGCCGCGTCCATGCGGGAAGAGCCGCGAGCGGAACCCGGATGCCCGGGCTGGTCTCTGGGCCTGGAAAACGTGTTGCCGTAAAAGCAGCGCCCGCGGCTGCGGACGTGAAGCCCCGAACTGGTAAACTCGGCGGCTGCGGGGCCAGTGTACTCAGGACTTTTCTCACGGAGACCGTCACGTTTTATTTTTGGAAATCTATTTTCATAGGAAAATAAAAGATAAAAGCGCCTGTCACGTGCAGTTACGTTTCTTGGATGTGCACAAAGGCCTCGGACCCCGCGCTGGAGGGCGCCGCTGTCAGGCCGGGATCGGGGCTTGTCCTCAACCAGAAACACTCCTTGGTGGGAAATCAGCAGAGTCTGACCTGGTGGAAGTTCAAACCGTTGGACTTTTAAATTTTTGAGCCACTGTCATTAATGGCTCAGCACCAGGCTCTGCAAATACGCAATTTCCCTAAAAACAAGAATAGCAGCTGTCGGGGAAGAGCCGCTCCCGGTCCGCGGCCGACACCGAGCTTTGGGGTCCTCCCCGGCCGTGGCTGCCACGGGCGGTCCGCGCGGCCCCCTCCCCCATTCTCGTCTTCTCCCCCCTTCCTACTACCCCCCCCGGGGGGGCTCCTGCTCCCGCCGGGCTCCCCAGGCCTGGGCCGTCAGATCCGGGGTGAACGGGACCCACGCGCACACAGGAGGTCCTGGGAGGCGTCTGTTTCGGAAATAAAACCCGCCCCGGGGTCTTGCGCTCCGCACACTTCGCAGCCGCCGGCCCGGTGCGGAGCGAGCGTGCAGGACCCTCTCGTGCCACGGGGCCGGCCTGGATGAGGGGCCGTGACCCACCTCCCGCCAGTGCAACGGGAGCATCACCAGCCCCAGGGAAGGCCCCCAGGGCGCGTTACCGCCCACGCTGAGACGCGCCAACGGGGTGAACAGGCAGCCGCGGCGCCCCGGGGCACAGGGCAGGAGACCGCCCCTCCCCGCCGGGGGTTCCGGGGGTTCCACGCGCGAGTAGCAGAACCGGCCCAGGCAGTCGGGGAGGTCAGCCTCGGGCACCGCCGCGGTCGCCGGCGCGAGCGAACATGGGGGCGGGGACGACACTCCTCGCGGAGGCCGCGGCCACGGCCCGGTGCGCAGACCCCTCCGCATAGGACAAGACCCGGACCGGGCGCTCCTGCCACACCGTGGGCCTGAAGCGGGAGGAGCGCCCGGGCGTTCAGGAAATCACACAAACCGTTTTACCTTAATCTAGATACAGGTACTTTATTTACAAATATTTAGATTAATAGCATCTTGTTACATCAAATGAAGAGTACAGCAGTCTGGATAGATCCTGTCACAAGAACAACGAAGACCCACCGTGACTAACTTTGGGAGTCGGGTATTGCACCTCAACGAGCGCCGTCCTGGGCTGTGATTGCTACCTGGCGTCCCGGTGGGGCGGCGGCCGTGAACACAGCAGCAGGTCGTGGTCCCCGGGCAAGTCCCTTGTGAAGCAACAGGGTAAGAAGCAAAATGGGTCACTGTGACTCTTTAACAGAATATACCGACCTACTCCAGGAATCTCGTTTTTAAAAAAGTTAAACAAAGACAAAAATAAAGATGAGTCCACAAATTAACCAGATCCTATTTTCTGCACATTCCAGTTTTGGCTTTTATTTAACATGGACTATACAACACTCCAGTACTACCACATGTTTACAACCCAGAAAGCCGTATTTTTTATTTTACTTTAGTGTCTGTAAATAGGGATTTAAAATGTGTATTTTAAACACAGCAGCGGAGCTGAGTGAGTCCGTAGAACGTACCGGGGTTTACCTCCTACTTCAGACAAGCTCAGTTCTCCACCTGAACCGTAAGCTCGATCAGGAATCAACCCAAAGATGCAAAAAACTTAGTAAACAGGTCGGCTGTCCCGTTTCCCTTGAGATACAGGATCCTTTCCGCCGTGTGCACCGAAACACCGGCAGAAGCACTTTCCCTTTTACAAAACGATTTATGCCAACAGGACACAAAACAGCCCCTCATACGAACAACGCAAGGGAGGTCCCCAGTCATTTCACTGTAGTGTTAAAAATGCACAATTTAAAATCCCTTAACAGCAGACCTGCGGTTCTGACTGTCCAGTACACAATCTCACCATTCCAAGAAGATAAAGGTATAAAATTAGCTTAAAATGTGCAATAAGAAACCCAGCCTTTTTTCTTTTTCTATACAGTAAGGCAAGAAATGCAGCCTGTAATGCAAAATGTTTACAAAGAGAAAAGCAGGTTAGCACATTGTCGATTGCACAAGAACAGTTAAGAAAATCAGCAGGTAAGCCACAGTGCAAGGGTGGAACAGAATCTGCTAGTGTCAATCCTCTCGCGCTAGGAGCTCTCCCCAGCACCCGTCCCCAGGCGCGGGGCCGGGAGGACTTGCGAACTGCAGTCGCGTCTATTTCCTTGTGTGAAACGGAGGGAGTAACATGGTCACATACAGGTCATACTGTACAAACTGGTATTTTATACTGTTCCAATGCCAGTAATCAATTTATTTTCTTCATTAAAATAATATACACAGAATGTATTGTTAGTTCGGTTCCTTCAAATTTTATACATATTTACTTTCTGCTAAAGAGAAAAGGATAAAACGGTGTAAAAAAAAAAGGGATAAAGCTATTAATTAAGCACAAGAGAAAAGAGAAGTGGATATTTTCCCTGCGCAAGGCTGAGACAGAAGCAAACCTCCACGAGAAAAATGCCACCCACACAACAGGAGAACGTATCCAACGGAAACAACGAAAGCAGTAATAGAACCATTCTCTATCGGGAGTCGTTTCACAGCAATAAACGTATCGGTTACAACAGACATACTCGAACAGTAAAGATGGGGAGAAAGGCTCAAGATACCCTCAACTTAAACCATACGGTAAGACGAAGCCTTGCCAAAAAGAGGGAAGGATAAAAATCATTGAAGTCCAGCATCAGTGCTCAGTGTGAATCATGTACTGGTGACATACCTATCACGAGGACAATCAAGGGGAGAAAAAGTCTAGATTTACCATGCAGGAGAGATTTATTACTCTACTTGCCTTTGATAACCTGATTACATCTAGTTGTTTAGCAGTTTAGTATTGTGTTAAACTGTTTTTACAACAGAGTTGTTTTTTTCTTTTTTTCTTTTTTAATTAAACCCAGTAAGATGTACAGAAGACAATGAGGCAGTAAAAAGAACTGCTTCCAACAGACAGAGGTGAAAGGTCAAATGGGAGCGACGGCAAAGAGGTCACTAGCAGCCACAGCCTTCTCTCTGGGGTTGGGGTTCGCTGGTTAGCCGGCCTCCCTGGGGGGCTGAAGGTTTGTGTTGTACGCCAGACTCGGCGGCATTCAGATCCAGGCTTCCGTCCTGAATGTTCTGATAGATTTTCTTGGCAGCCTCCAGGAAGGCATCTTCTACATTCTCCCCCCTACGAGGCAATGGACAACTTTATTCGAGGATCACAGCTTCGCACAAACGGTAAGACATTGTACACTGGCCTTTTGCTAACCTTTCGCCAACTGCCATGATGTCTTCAACTTAGCCACTGTCATCTAATAAGAGATTACCAAGGCCGAGCTAAGAGAACAACGCAGGGAAATATTTTCTGTGGAGAGCACATAAACGCGGTGCTAAGAGCCGTTTCTACAAACCCCATTTGGATAACTGGATGTGTTCTAATCATTACAATGTTTTACATTAACTAATAACAGGAAGGGACTCCAAACAGGAGCGAGGTTCCAGATTCGTATGGTTTGACGAGCCAGGCATCGACTATGCTGTTCTTATCACGTGATGCCGATACAGTCGTGCTCGGCCACGTTCCCACTTCGGGTCTCTGAGTACTAACAACAGGGATGAAGCTAAACAGAAAGGGGCTAGCTTCTCACCATGGCAAGGAATTCTTGGCTTAATAAGTGAACTCTGATGGGAGTCCTGGGTTCAACAATGGACATGGAATAACGATTAGAAAACATTAATTATGCTTCTGATTTTTCTTAGACATTGTTTCCTTAAGCCACACTTTTTAATCAGAAGTATTAAATAAACAGATTGACCAAGCTGGAGTCCAGGATGCCAAACTCAACCACAGTTGTGAAAGTCAAACACTTTTGAAATGCTAACACAATTTCATTTACGGGGTGGAGGGGTGGGGGGGCGCGCGCACAATCAGGGTACAATCTTTTAGGTGAAGTAGCAAAAAATACTACTTTTAAACAGGAAGCAAAGGGATGCCTGCTTACTGTTTTTCCCACCATACACATTACACATGTACACATTATTATTCATTTTCCACATGTCTGGTTCTACTTTGAGAAGTTTGAATGTAACCGAAAATGATTAATTTTAGCCATACTTACGTTTTCGCACTTGCTTCAAGGAACAATAAGCCTAAAAATTAAAATTCAGACTATGATTAAGACATTTCACATTAATTCACAAGGGCATTTTCTTCAATGACATTTGAGTAAGAATTTCCCATCACCTATCAGTACTCCTATCACAGTATTTTACAGAACATTACGTTAGTTTGAGAGGAGGGTGGGAGGCAAGGAGGGGCCCTTATGTTGGTCATTAAATACGTGCGCTACCCCCCAACACGAAGGAACGTCAAATAGACACACATTTTGTTTCCTCATTCTTGAGATTAAAGTAGTTGGCATTAAAAGTGTCAAATAATCTACAGTACCAAAATCCCACCTTTCCTTAGACATTCTAGGTGTGACCCCAAAAAAGCCATTAAAAGTCTTAAACCCACCATTTTCTTCAGCAAACTGTTTGGCTTCTTCATATGTGACATCTCTCTGTGCCTCCAAATCTGCTTTATTTCCTATGAGAATTATTACCTAATTTGTGACCAAAAGAAAGACATCTTAAAATAAAAGCAACCATTTAAAATCAACCATGAAAATTCTGAAACCCCAAAATTTTTGACAAACAAACAAACAAAAAAAAAACCCAGCCCCATGGGCCTAAAAGGAAACCAAGTATCAGCAATCACCCAGCAGAGAGAGATGAGAATCATGAAGTCCGTCCTATTAGGAGAGAGGTCAGCAATTATGTAGGCCATGGGTTTGACAAACTCTGTAAAAGGCCAAAAGTGTGTATTTCAGGTCTGTGGGCCCAAATGGGGTCTCTGCATATACTTTTTTTTTTAAATGACTTTTTAAAAATGTAAAATCCATTCTTAGTTCGCAAGCCATCCAAAAACAATACAGCCCATAAGGAACCCCTGGTCCAGGCCAAAGGTTCTGATTTGAGTAAGATCACAGAGGGTCCGTGGACTAGCTCCAGGGGATCGGAGGATCCATGAAATTAAGCAGAGGATGCTGTAACCAAGAACAGGAGGCCCATGGTTTTCCCCAGTCTCTAGGACCCTCAAAAAGTCAAACTACCAGTTCAGCTCCTCCAGGTAAGGCAAGTAGTGCTCAAATAAGACAAAGGGCCTTGTCGAAGGTCAGTGAGCGGGTGGTAGGAGGACATCAGAACCCAGGCAGAAACCCCCAACTGTGACCTTCAAATTCTGTCCTCCTCTCCACTAGCCCTCGCAGCACTAAGCTTGTAGCAACTGAAAACAAGCGTCTGTTCCGTGGGGAAGTGGTGGTGGGAGGACGGGGTAGGGGGGCACATATGCAGGGGGTTCAGATCCAAAGCAAAATATCACACACAACGACACTCACTTGGGAATCATTTATGTAAGTGAAGTTAGGCCAAAGTTAAAGGCAGCTCTGCAAAGTTCGAAGAAAAAAGTTCACAGCCTTGAAGAAACAGCTTTTTGATCTTTATGGTGATTTCAGGGGCCGGAGCGGGGGAGCGATTTAGGGATAAACTGTCTCTGTCTATATATAAACTTATTTGACTCCTTTCCCTTCCAAACAGATGTGGTAATCCAAGATGGTTTCAACCAAAAGTGATTTCCACCATTAATTTTTCTCATGTTGAAACTACAGCCCCTGAGCCCACCTGTTTCCAAAAATGATGTCCAATGTCCATTGTATCTGAATGTAAAAACCCTGAGCAAGAACACCTACGCAGTGTAACGAACGTGAGCATTCCTCAATGTGGACAAGGGCCCACTGTGGAGGGGAAGAGGCTTTTACATGGAGTCTGCTAGTCTTTTAAAGAAGAAGGTAAAAAAAAAAAAACAAAACAAAACAAAAAAAACTTTAAAAAGGAAATCAGTTTGTTTCTTAAATCAACACTGAAAAAGTCACAACGGCCTAGTACAGGGCCACCATAAGACAAGTACTCAAAACAAGAAATGTTTTGTATGTCAACTATACTTCATAATAAATTTTAAAAAAATAACATTGAACTGCACATTTTTTTAAAGCTTTGAGAGAGAGGGAGAGCACAGAGAGAGTGTGAGGGAGAAGCAGACCCCCCAGATGTGGGGCCTCATCCCAGGATCCTGAGCCCGAAGGCCGACGCTTAACTGACTGAGCCACCCAAGCACCCCTGAACTGCACACTTTAAATGAGCAAATTATGTTAATCAGATCTCAACAAAGCTGTTCGTAAAAGGCATTTTTTTTTAAAAGAAGTTTAAAAATCTGCTGAATGGAAACACTGCCTCCTCTCCAAATTCCTTAAGAATTTCCAAGTGGTGCTTCCCATCATTCTGAAAGCAGACATAAAAGTGGTGCGTGCGCTAACCAGACGGAGGTACAAAATATACCACCACCAACATGGGGAAGTACGTAACTTCTACACAGAAACTGTAGGCTATGTTACAGGAAATATAATACTTGAGCCAGACTTGAAGAGATTTTCTTCTGTAGGGGAGCAAATTTTGCCATCCCCAGATATACCTCTTTGGAATTACTGATTATTTTAAGCTGGCTTGTTTTTAAGCAGCAGCAGACACAAGTGAAGCTCTGGAAACCCAAAAGTTATGCTTCAAGAGACATCTACATTTACAAGAAAAATCCCCAACTGTAAGGGCGTTTCCCTCTCAGTACCAGAAGAGGGGGTGGACTCCCATCTCCAGAAACTTGTATCAACTGTCAATTTATTTCTTAGACAAGCCAGAAGAATCCTGAAGGGCAAGGTTCTCCCGCCCTAACAGTTTCTTCTGAAGATCTGGTAAAATTCAAAGAGGCATAAGTGAGGCAGGAAGGATACGGATGATTTGTTGTCATATTCCTCTGAGCACCCTCTACAGTGAGTTTTGTTTAACAGATTTCTTGAGATAACTACAGAATCACAGACAAGAGGACAGCTTCTGTACACCCGTTACCGAGCCTCCTGATAGCGTATCACAGGCTCAAACCCTGCAAACTGAGGGGTGCAATCTATGTCCTTACTCAGATCTCACCAGCTGTACACCCGTGTGTGTGTGTGTACAGTTCTATGCAATTTTATTTCAGGTACAAGTTTGGGTCCCCACAATCAGGATACAGAACTGTTCCATCACTAGAAAGAATGCTCTGTGCTGTGCTCAGGGTACACCACTCATACCCTTCACCCCCACTTGCTAACCCCTGGCAACAATGCTAACTCCTCTACAGTTTTGTCTTTTTGAGAATGTTTTATAAATGGAATCCTACAGTAAGTCATCTCGTAAGTATAACTTTTTCACTCAGCACAATGCCCCTGAGACCCATCTAAATTGCCGTATGTATCATTTCATTTCTTTATAAAGCTGAGGAGTGTTTTATATTATGAATGTATCAGACTGTTTAATCATTCACCTACTGCTGACCATCTAGGTTGTTTCCAATTTTTGGCTATTGTAAATAAAGCTGCTATGAACATTTATCTATAGTTGAACGTACACCTACAGTGGGTTTAAGGGGATAATGGGTATGAAGCCAGGATAGGTTGCAGGCACAGTCCCTGGCTTTATAAATCATGTTGGGGCACACCTGGGTGTCTGGGTCGGTTAAGTGGCCGATTCTGGATTTTGTCTTTTTTGTTTTGTTTTGTTTTTGTTTTTGTTTTTGTTTTTCGATTCTGGATTTTGACTCAGGTCATGATCTTAGGGGTCATGGGACTGAGTCGGAGTCAACTCCACACTCAGCAGGGAGCCTGCTTAAGGATCCTCTCTCCCTCTCCCTCTCTCCCACTCACAAGCTCTTTAAAATAAACCTTTACCCGCCAAAAAAGGGCAAATCAGGGCAGCCTGGGTGGCTCAGTGGTTTAGCGCCACCTTCAGCCCAGAGCGTGATCCTGGAGTCCCGGGATCAAGTCCCACATCGGGCTCCTTGCATGGAGCCTGCTTCTCCCTCTGCCTGTGTCTCTGCCGCTCTGTGTGTGTGTGTGTCTCTCATGAATAAATAAAATCTTTAAAAAAAAAAGGGGGGGGGGCAAATCATGTTAACTTTTAGTACAATTTATTGCTGTTCCCTGATAAAAGCCAATCTTGCCACTGGTTACCTATTTATTCAATCTGACCTCTGCTAGATGGTGAAGTACAAAAGCTAAGTGAGCCACAGGCCTTGGTCAGTCACAGCTCAGTGACTTTCCTCACTTATTCCCGGAATGCCCCCTTTAGCATCTACTAAAATCGTGCTCACCTCCACAGTCCCAGCTCAAACACCACTTTTCCTGCAAAGCTGGTTTCTCCAGACGGCGCTGCTTATCCTGGGCACTTCCAGCCGCACACACACCGGTTGCTCTATTTCTAACTCCTATTTCACTCTGCTTCTCAGCACAGTTATTTGTATACACACAGCTACCTCCTTACTAGGCCATTAACATGCTGTGGGCCAAGGACCCACATTATCTTTGGACACTGAGACTCCACCATGGTAGCTGGCTTTTAAAACCTCAGTATCTTCTCAGTCTGGCTAAGAAGCTAATTTTTCTTTTCATTAAAAAAAAACTTTTAAAATTTGCAATTTGAAAATATAGCACAATGATTACTTTCCAAATCTATTTTTAATTATTTACTGAAGTATAGTTGAGATTTTTTTTGTTAAAAAGAAAAAAATGTTAATTAAAAAACTAATTTTTTTAAGCAGGCAGAACTCTATTTTTCACTGAAATTTTATTGAGATAATTGTAGATTCACAAGCAGCTGTCATGAAATAGAGATCTCTATACTTTGCCCAGTTTTTCTTCTAATGGTTAATTTTTTATGAAACAAATGCAGATCCATTTTAAACTGATTATTTCAGATTTCATGGTCTCCACCTGACATAAAATCACCACCTCATTCAAAACATTTTTTTTTTTTTTAAACCACAAACACGGACAAAAACCGAAGATAAGATTCAAAACCTGGGGTAATTATATTGAAAAAAAAAGTTAACTTCTCTTCAATTACTTTAAAAATTAAATATTCTCCCATTCTCAGTACTCATATACAAAAATCCTACTAGCAATTGACTCCGTTTGGGATTAGCATAGATCTTAAAATGTTCTGTATAAATAGATTTTATTCAACTTACCGTATTTGGATTGGTGAGATTTCTTGCGTCTGTCAACCAACTGCTTAAGTGGTTATACGTACTTCTTCTGCAAAAATTAAAGTTTACATTTGTGACTACTACATACAACTACCATTTCAATTTTTTAAAAAAGAAACTTCAAATAAATATATGTAATAGTCACTTTTCATCAAAACCTGTGGAATGTAAAAATACATAACTTTCTAAAAATCTAGCCAAATCTATTATTTGTTTTAAATAAATAAATCAACATCCAACAGCTTTGCTAATCACGTATCAGAAGTAAACTGTTTACATTTAAAAGCACGTTCCTGAACAGACCAATAAGGAGGCGAGGAACAACAACAAAAAATTAACAGAAACAATTCTGAACTCAGAATTTCCCATCTGAAGTAAAAACTAAGATTATGTGTAAATCATTTATATTTTCAATCACAAAATGGGAGAAAAAACACCAAAATGTCTAACAAATGATATGTTCAATGGCAAACATGTTTGCATCTGTTTTCTTCAAGTTTCTTCAAGTTTCTATCCTAGAAACTAAGACGATCACCTGACTACAGACCTTTCTTCCAAGAGAAAGTTAACTATGACAACAAAAACTGGCTTGAAAAAGGCACTTTATCTGACTGGAAATTCAAGCCCCCAGATATTAGAGTGAGTTTATTCTAACTTTGTACTCTTATTTACCAGCAACTAAATCATTCTGGGATTCAGACTACCGTATTTCTCCACTTTCTCCAAGCAAGAGTTTAGAAACTCACAGGCTCATTTGCAGCAAATAGGCCCAAAGAGAGCAAGCAAATCCAAGTATTTTACAATCTTATATATAGCAGAATATTAATATTTGTAAGACTTCACCAAAGGGGTCAAATAAAATTTTTGAAAGTTAAAAATGTCTGATTTATATACAATCACAGAACACTAATCCATCTTACTCACTTAACAGGTGAGGAAACAGAAGCCCACAAAGACTTGAATAATTTCAGAGCCAGGCCCTGAACCCTTTACGCACATAGTGTCCTCAAAGTGTTTCAAATTTAGCCTTGTGAATATACTCCATGAACTCCAGCTGCCAGTACCCATATAAAGCTGGATATTCCAAACAATCCTTTCCCAAGGGGAACCGAAAAGAAGTTGTAAGATTCTCTTTTTACTGTGCTAAACTATGTTACACACAAATCACCACCTAACTGTAAAAAAAAAAAAAAAAAAGGTCAAATAAATAAAAGTAACATTTCCCCAATGTTTTAAAATTTTCTAAGTAAAATCTAATGGTCAAATATTTTTAAAAAGCACAAGCCGTATCACTTTACTGTTCAATATTTGTAGTACTGGCCTACCTTGCTTTTACATAATATATTTACCCTACTCTGTGCACAAAAACTTAAATAGCACAAATCCAAAAATATACTGATTTTGATACGTTTTAAAATGTCAAAGCTGGCATCAAGAGTGATTTACAAACTGTCACCACTTTGGTAAACAAAAATCTACACATCCTTTTAAGTATCAAGATCACATAAACTATATTATTTACACGTGTCCATAACCTCTGCTAATACTTCTAGTAATTGTTCTGCTATTAACCTAAAATTCACCATTATGTCAAATCTATAAATACAGTGGCATCCCAATATTCATTAATTAGTGGTAATAGTGCTAAAAAAAAAAAAAAAAAAGGTGCAAAAACATCCCTGACTTTCCAAGGATGTTAAATGACACACCAAACAACTGCTATTGCCAAACTGCCATGATAAACTATGCTGTCAATTTAGGAAGTATCCTGTAACAATTATGTGTAATGTTAAAAATAAAAAGTATTATTAAAGCAGAACTTTCAACTTTGCAAAATGTCAAGGAATAGAGAAAAAAGCAAAAAATCCGTGTCATGGATGCAACATCAATGTCACTATGAAATATATCAATAAAGCATGTCTAAAGCCTGAAGTACTTTTTTTTTCAGTAATATTTTTACTGGGATATAATAAACATACAATAAAAGCTCATCCTTTTAAAGTATACAATGTAGCTATTTTTGGTATATATCCTAAAGCTGTGCAATGATCACCAGTTTCTAATTCTAGAACATTTTTATCAACCCCAAAAGAAACTCTGTACCCATTAGCACTCACTCTTCACCCCCTGGCAATCCACTTTTTGTCTCCATGAATTGGCCTATTCTGGATACTCCATGTGAATGGAATCATACAACATGTGGCCTTTTATATCTGGCTTCTTTCACTTAGCAAAATGTTTTCAAGATTCATCCACTTTATAGCATTTATCGGTTTCTTTCCTTTTAACGGTCAAATTATATTTCATTCTACCAATACACCCATTTGTTTATTCCTTAGTTGATAGACATTTGTGTTGTTTCCACCAGAAGTACTTCCGATGACCCAAACAGACACAAATTTTACCAAAAGTATTTACTATGCTTAAAAGCTATGTTTAAAAGCAAACTATATACATATATCAAATCCTCACACTGTAGACCTTAAAGTTCCACACTGTTACATACCAATTATATTATTAGTAAAGATAGGGGTGGGGAAGAACACAAGCACACTTGGCAATACAAAGTACATTTTGATACATTCTTAAGTACATACCACCACATTTATATTTAATAATAACAGGGTTTTTAATTATGCGAAGTCTTCGGGAATGCATCCCTCATTAGTATGTCCTATAGAGACGGCCAGGTTCTTTAATATTCTTCCCACAAACTATTTACTTATCATGTTACCAGTTGCCAGGCTAGAGAGAAGAGGATTAAGGCTATTTCAGTCTGTTTTGCCCTGAGATCGCCCAATTCTGGAACTCAATGAACTTCAAAAGCAGTATAATTACAATCAGCCACTATTGTTATTCTAAGTCCACATTTCCCAAGGTGTTCTCCAATAAAATAAGCTTAGGAAACACCAAACTAAACTAAGTTAAAGAATTTTTCTACTGGGCAGCCTGAGTGGCTCTGTGGTTTAGCGCCACCTTTCAGCCCAGGGCCTGATCCTGGAGATACCTGGGATGGAGTCCCACGTCGTGCTCCCGGCATGGAGCCTGCTTCTCCCCTCTGCCTGTGTCTCTGCCTCTCTCTCTTTCTCTCCCTGTCTCTCTCATGGATAAATAAATTAAAATATTAAAAAAAGAAAATTTCTACTGCAGAACATCTCAGGAAGAACTACTCAGAACTAATATGTTAATGAGTACACTGTATCGTGACTCCTGAAGAGGAAACAGTATAAAGCATTTCCCAAAAGGTAATACGCTTGAAAGTCTAATTATCATTTGGTCCCACTCACCTATTCCTACCTCCCCCCAAAAAGTAAGACAAGAGGGACTCCTGGGTGGCTCAGCGGTTGAGTATCTGCCTTCGGCTCAGGGCGTGATCCTGGAGTCCTGGGATCGAGTCCCGCATCGGGCTCCCTGCATGGACCCTGCTTCTCCCTCTGCCTGTGTCTCTGCCTCTCCTCTCTCTGTGTGTCTCTCATGAATACATAAATAAAATCTTTAGGAAAAAAAAAAAAAAACAAACAAAAGACAAGAGTCACACCACTATAAACTGGCACTCTGCATTAGCACGAAAGGTGATCCAGTTCATTTTCTAGCTTAGCACCATTTAATGAAGTGGCACCATTTTCCCTGTGTTCTGAAGCCAAATATTTATGGTCCAGTTTTGTTACTTTGTATCAAGTGCTTTTAGTTTCCAGAAATAGCCAAGCTGAAATAAATTTAATCTTACTACATGAAGTATATAAACCATATCAATCCATTTTAGAAAAAGAATTTAAGTAAATGAATACCTTAAACACCTTTGGATGCACACATAAGAACTTTTTATAATCTACCATCGCTGGATTAGCAAAACTACTTAATTCCTTCCCTGACCTTATTTTGAAAAGACGTCAACTTTAACACCAGAGCCTGAATAGAGTGACTCCTCAAGGCTTGCGTGCTTTCTACTGACGTGAAAAGAGCAAAGTTTGGTATAAAATATTATTTCACCTCAAATAATTGAACTGATGCTGCTTTTCAGAATAGTATTCTTCTATTAGCTCCACCAGCACCTCCTAAAGTTTTTCTTCAGCCATATCCACTTTCAGAAAAGGAAATCAACATGTTACATTGAGTCTTACACAACAATGCAGAGAAGAAACCATAAACCCCAAATAAGCTCATTTATAATCACATGATCACAAACTAAAGAATGCCTAATTAAAAAAAAAAAAAAAAAAACACAAAAAACCCCACACTGCCTAAAGTAGATTTCTTTTCTCAAGTATGAAGTTTGAAAAACTATTAATCTCTTACCTAGTGATATCATACACCATAAGCGCTCCTGCAGCTCCTCTGTAGTAGCTTCGTGTAACAGCCCTAAACCTCTCCTGTCCTGCTGTATCCCAAATCTGCAGTTTGATTTTTTGGCCACTAACTTCAATTATTCTTGTACCAAATTCAACACCAATCGTGTGAGGACAATCAGCCATAACTGTTAGAGAAAAAAGAAATAAGATCCACTGGATAATTAAATGACTTATTAATGCTTGTAGGCTATACATAAACTAAAACTAGCACTGAAAAAAGTTAGCAAAAACTCAGAAATCCAAGAAATTTGACTGGATTAGAACAGGGGTCAGCAACCTTCTGTAAGGGACCAAATAATAAATATTTAAGTTTTGTAGGCCAGAGGTCTGCCCAACTACTCAACAGTGCTACTGAAGCACAAAAGCAGCCAAAGACAATAAGTAAAATAAACATGGTTGTGTTCTAATAAAACTGTATTTTCAAAAACAGGCAGTAACTGGATTTGACCCACGTGCTATTGTTTGCTGACCCCTGGCCTAAAATAATCTGCTAATTAAAAATATTTTGGTAAGCTCTTCCTAACACCAACATTATGCTATTTAGACTTCTGACAATTATTACATATAACAAACCATTCAATAGTTACATATGTCCAAAAAAAAAGTTACGTATGTCCAATCCAATAGGACAAGTTTATTGGTCCTTTCCTTATAATTCAGCCACTGAAAACCTTAAACCCACTATTCTCTGGTACAAGTATGCAAAGACTGCTAGAGACTTCATAAAATTTACATTAAGAAGAAAAAAAAAAAGCCATAAAAATAACTTCAACTATATGGAAACAATTTCAACTATATTTAGCCTATCAGTTACAAAAAATAAGATGAGATGGTCTCTTCCCTTACCATCTAAAACAAAGTTGTACTTCAAACATTAATCAACCAGTACTGGATACAGAAAGAATTTCATTTAAATATTTTCTAATCTATTATTATTTAGTTAATAAATAAATGATACATGCAACAAATTAATAATTTCTATAATGGAGACTTAAAAGATTATTTAAATTTAACATTACAATATACATTTCTAAAAATTTTCTACCACTATAAAAAAAAAAACCTAAACAACTCAAATTATATACGGTATATAAATTAATACTCTATACATACAAGTGTATTTCATTTTATATGCACCTATTTAAAAAAATTTCACTCACTAAAAACAAAACTTATATTTAAATATTTCATTCTACCAATACACCCATTTGTTTATACTGAAAATGTTACTTTTTAAAAGGTAGGAAAGTCTGTATACTAGAAAAAAAATAAAAAGTAGGAAAGTGAATGTAAGTTTAATTTATATATTATTTTACCTATATATTAAACTTACATTTTTTTTCTGTAAATTGATGAAGTAAGCAAGATTTTCCTACTCCCATGTCCCCTGTTAAAAAAAGAAAAAGTTTCAAGCAGCAATTACATTTCTCAATTTTATACTCATAATTATATGCAAAGATTGCTATACCCCCTACCATATCACATCACAAATTTCTGGGACACTTGAAAAGTTTTATTTCCCTTATATATATATAATGAGTCTGAACGATGCTATAGGTCACTTTTCAGGGTGATGTACAAATGGACTATTGCCAACCTAGCAGGGACAATTAAGTTATAAATTATGTTAGTAAATAACATATCAGCTAGGAAGTGCTTTTTAACAAAGAAACTTTTAAGAGGAGCACTCCTTACTATGAGCTGTTGAAAAATTTTGTATTGTTTTTTCCCTTAATCCATGCATAAAAGCAAAAGAATTCTGGGAATAACACACACAGGGCAGCATATAACAAGCAAAAAAACAGTTAAGTTTGGGAAATTTGACTAGATCCCATCTCTTCTCATATTCCTTATATTTCTTATACGATTCCACAAAAGAAAAGCATGTGCACTATATGAAAACCACAAGAGAACAGATGTCCTCTCTGACTATACTACAGCAATTTAACCCCTGGTGAAGGAAGTATTATCATATAGTCACATGAACTCACCATTACACCACACCATTCTAAATATGAAGAATTAACTAAAAAGATTACGTGTACTTTCAACTGAACTCTTACAACCAGACCTGGGTAAACAACAGTCTTTTAATATGAGCAGTATCTTGAAACGTAGAAAACCACCGATATTATATTTTGTGTATATTACACAACTACTCTGAGTCAATGTTAACTCTATCAATTTTTGGAATCCACAGGGCTCTGATGGCTTTCACAATATTTTTTGGAATGTTATCCGTGCTCCTAGGAAATTAGCCCCATTTCCAGGATTAACAGAGCTTTCAGATAGCCCTCAAGAACAATCTGTATCACTTCAAAAAGTCCCCACCATTGTACTACAGAAGTATCCAGGGCCACAATGCAAGTACATCGTTACCGCAAAAATAAATCTTATTAAAGGAACTTAAATTTTGCAGTTAAAAAAAAAACAAACAACACTCACTTCTGGAATGCTATGTTAACTATTAGTATGTAAGTATTTCGTGTAGTAACTTTGTAGAACAAGAGCATAAGTTAAATAGACTTACCAATAATAATATATTTAAAGATGTAAGAGTAGTTGTATGGTGCAGTTGCCATGGTGGCACTAAAAACAAAGAAAACTGTGTTACTTCAGAAGGATATATGCATGTTTTCCAGCTGATCACTATTAGACTTTAAAGACATAAAACACAGCATACTGATTATAAACAAAATGTTGTTTATAGTTATATCAGAATTACACTTTCCAAATTGATAAAATGCAAAAATTCTCGTGGATGCACATTAATATTCTCATGTGTTATCCACAGAAATACTAAGAAACCATCATATCAGAACAATTCCATAATTTCACTTTAGGGAATATCCAGTAAAAAAAAGTTACTCTGGAAAATTTCAAACAAGGAAATCTTTGTAACTTTGAATTAAACATCATTATAAACAGCTCTTCCCTTTGGAGTCCCCACCCTTGTCAACTGATGAAGTGAATTACTGATGGCCAACTTGTTCAGAACTCTTTGATTTTACAACAGTGTGTTATAAAAAGTAACCACTAACTTAAAAACACAAAATAACTTTTTTTACTACTTTAAATCACAGCATAGCATCCAAAAAGACCAACTATTTCCAAACCAAATTACTGCCAGAATTAGATAAAACCACATGAAATTACTGTTTTTATACATTTTTAAAAAGTCAGTAATTTGCCCTTTCATACGGCTCAACCCAATAAAGGATATGAAGATTAACAATGTATCAAGTGCCTACTATATACTACTCTAGAAGCTAAAATAATGGCCTAAAATTTAATTAAGGATTGTAAAATTTTCAGGTTTATGTATTAGAAGATATTTAGAAAGATCATAGCCTATCTTTGCCCTCAGATAGACTTAACCTAAATAATTCCAATTTCTACTTTTAATGACTTAAAAAAAAAACTCTCCAATTTATCCAAATGAATGCCTTAAATGTGTCAGACACTGTGCTAAGTGCTAGAAAAACAAGAGGTAAATTCTAATACTGGTAATAACTTCCAGTAACGTTTATTCTCAAACCAGTTCTCAGCTTAAGATAAAAATTACTCACATGCTCACACATATATAAAGATTTGACCCCATTTTTAAAAATTTGATTTCCAATATTTTAATCTGATTTTTTCTATTATGGCCAGTTGTCACACTATACAAGCCAAACATTTGATATGATTGCAGAAATTCATTTATTAAGGCTAACAAAATTACTATGTAATAAAATTTAACCTATAAAAAAGTATTATTTAAAACAAGTGAATTATTGTTAACAGGAAAGAGAAAGTTGTTAATTACAGTTAAGTATTAGACAATCACTTCACACAATATAATCTTCTCACTTAACTATAAGGATTACATTTAACAAAAGCGGATGCCCTGCTACCCATTCCTGCTTGACATGTAGCACTTTCATAATCAGTCTTCAACATCACTGAAAACTCCCTTAACCAGTTCGTTCAGGAAGGGAGTTTCTCTAGTTAGATTAACTGATTCTGAACACCATCATAAATTTTTTTCTCTTTTCCCAGACACTAGGTATGCAAAACTTTTAAGAATGAACTTGGTCCTGAGGCTAAAATTGGTGTGGATTATTCACCAGATATCCAAACCAGATCCCAAACACAAGGAAAAAAAAAAAATCTTTCACAATAAAATGTTATTTAAAGATTATTATGTTCTTCACCTGCATTCTTCCCAGAACCCTATAATTAATTTTTAACTTCTTTTTTAAGCTCCTCTTTTCCCATTCAAACTTGAGGAAAAGGAATTAGTCACCTTAAAATTAGTTTCTTTTATGCTCTTCTTCCTCTTCTGATTTTCCCATTTCCTTTCTCTCTTCTTACCCAAAGCTGTAGCCATACACACTTTTTGCTTCCTTCCATTTTATTATGTTAAAACCAAAGCCTCTAACAATTCTAATTTCTCCTTGAAATGCTCTAAAGGCTAATCATAAAATTATAAGCCAATTCTAGTTGTATTAATTTGTGTACTTGCTAATTACCACAGAAGCATTTATTAAATATCTATAAGATGACTAATTTTAAAACTGCCAAGCATTAATTAGCATAAACTATTCCCAAATAAAAGACAATGATCACTTTTTCGGAGTAAATACTAGTACCCTGTCTTCACCTAAACACACAACTTTCTGGTTCAAGTTTCTTAAAAATGAACCCTAAAGGCAAAGTTAAAAGGGAAAGCTACTCAAGTTTAATAATTTCAGTAGACAATGAAAGGCAGAAAATATCTAGCACTGTAGCCACTGACACAACAGGTCCTCCCTCTCTTATTAAACTAGCTAGGTTTAAATATACCCCCATAGCTTATTGGTAACATTCACTCAAAATTATGTATTTACATTATAACTATATTGGAGTGGCCCCTTTTAAATATTAACCAATGCTTAATTAGTATTGTCCTAAAAAAGGATTTCTCAACATCATTTCTTGAACATGAATGAAACATACCACTGCTAAGGTGAGGAATGTACTTTTTAACCAGGATTGAAAGAGGAAAAAAGTTTTCTATTATCTAAGGATGCTTTTTGCTTTACTCAAAAGTCAAAAAAAAAAAGGGAGAAAGGGGGTAAAAACTGTCGGTCTAGTTCAAATCTCTGAAAACATGAGTTCATTCAACACTACAATCTCCACTAATTAAAAAACCTTGATAATATTTCATAACTTGTGCACAGTTACTGGTGAAATTAAAATGTGTTTTCCATGTGTTAGAAAAGTATGAAAATAAAATTCATAATGCAGATAAGATCTTCAATGCCTCTGGTTTCCTTAAGTAAAAAGTACTCCTTTCAGACAATAAGCACCATTAAATACAGATGAACAACCTGCAAACTAGTAAACAATTGTTAGTTACCATTTATTGAGTACTTAATATACACCAGGGCAATGTGCTAAACATTTTCCATGCAATCTCAATTAATCCTTACTACGGCCTTATAAAACAGTGACTATAATCCTCATTTTACAGATGAAGACTCAACAGGTAAGTAACATGCCCAGGTCACACAGCTAAGTGGTCAAGCTTATACTGTACCTAAGACTGTTTTTAACTGCAGAGAACCCCCTCTTACTCACTACACCATCTGGCCTCCTTCATAGTTAAGGGATGCACCATGAAACCCTTTAGTGGTACTCTGGGACACAGATCTTTCTCACTTGGTACTAATATAATACTTCAGTCTTAAAAAATTATATTTAGAGGATATAATCAGGATTTGTAGATATGAATGGTAACACTAATTCAAGTTATATCCACTTAAAGTTTCTGAAGGTAACAACATTTGCTTAGAGTAAACCGTGTGATGATCATCAGTACTTTTCCCTTCATATAATTCTTACCTAATTCTCACAACTCTGCAGTCATTATGTCCATGCAAAAACTGAAGAAATTGAAGTTTAGAGAAATTCATTAATTTGGCCTGTGTTACAAAAATAGTAAATGGCAGAGCTGGAATCTGAACCCAGGCCTGACTCCAAAGAACATGATTTTCTCTAAGGCAGGTTATTAAAAGCATGTATGTATGTGGACTGATACACATACATATGTAAACTGATAAAACCAAAACAGGGCGCCTGGGTGGCTCAGCAGTTGAGCGTCTGCCTTCCGCTCAGGACACGATCCCGGGGTCCTGGGATCGAGTCCCATATCGGGCTCCCCACTGAGAGCCTGCTTGTCCCTCTGCCTGTGTCTCTGCCTCTTTCAGTGTGTCTCATGAACAAATAAAACTTAAAAAAAAAAAAAATCAAAGAAAAATGGAGGATAATTACACGAAATATTTAGGGTCAGGCCTTACTATCACTGCATGTAAAACTTAGCACTAAACTTCTTGTCAAGACTAATGATTACTACATGCATACCAAACACTGATGATTGTGGTGTAGTCCCTTTAAAAATTAACTATGCCTAATACTCCTTTAACAATGGATTTTTTGAGATTAACATTAAATCTTCAACACAAGAAACACATCACCCTTAAGGTAAGGAATATATTTTAAAATGGGGTATGCTGGGATCCCTGGGTGGCGCAGTGGTTTGGCGCCTGCCTTTGGCCCAGGGCGCGATCCTGGGGACCCGGGATCGAGTCCCACGTCCGGCTCCCGGTGCATGGAGTCTGCTTCTCCCTCTGCCTGTATCTCTGCCTCTCTCTCTCTGTATGACTATCATAAATAAATAATAATAAAAAAAAATTAAAAAAAAAAATGGGGTATGCTACTGCATCAAACTGCATGTTTTTCACTTAACAAAATCATGGATCCATTTCCAGGCCAATACACAGAGATCTACATGGTTACTAAAATACACATTAAAGACAAATCATTGTTGCCCCCAAAACAAAGTCGCATGGTCTCCATATAGTTAGATACATCTCCAAATGAAATTAAACAGATATATAAATGACTGGATTTGAAATGTGCATGTAGACAAGAAGGTTAAGGACCTTTCATACACTCTGCTTACAAGAGTCTGAATTGCCACATTTTTGGGGAAGTAAACAATAAATTTTAAAATCTTAAAGATAATCCCAATCAACTGTGACCAAGAAGTAGCCTACAGATACAAGATCTTCAATCCATAAGGTTATAGGTCCAACTGCATCTAATGCAGTATTTATACAGCAAACAAAACAAAACCCAAAACCAAAAAAACTGGAAACAATCTGTACTTCTATCAACAAAGAAATGACTAAAGAATCATGAAATAACATGCTTCTAGTTTAAAAACCATTCAGAGATGGATAATAAACTTAAAAATATATCCATGATTTTTAAGTGAAAAAAAAAAGTTGATAGAAATTTTATGCAGTGGCATATCCCATTTTTAAACACATACACATATACACACTCTTCCTCAATCCTGTATACAGAGAATATGGAAGGATACACACCAAATTGTGAAAAATGAGTATGTGGACTGAGCAAAAAAAAGGATAGGGAGAAATTACTAACTTTATATAACTCTATTAACAGTGTAAGCATGTGCTATATTCACTGGTGATATTCTAAAGTATTCAAAGTAGATAAACAACTATTCTAATACAAAACAAACAAGAATCAACAAAAACAAGCGGCGCCAGGGTGGCCCATTCAGTTAAGTGGTCAACTCTGGACTTTGGCCCAGGTCATCATCTCAGGAGTCGGCTTGAAGATTCTCTCTCCCTCTGCCCCAGCCCCAGCCCCAGCCCCACCCCTACTCACATGCCTTCAATCTCTCTAGGATAAATATTTTCTAAAAATAAAACAACTCCCATTCATAATACTTCCAACATTACTTACACATTTACAATAATAAGGAGAAATTCATAATAATATGGGGAAAGTCAATCATATGATCGGCCTCAAAAAACACACTCCGGACACTGACAGCATCTTTTCTTTTTTTAATACCTCGGCTTTTACTGTGTTCACTCAGGCACTACTGCGACTACTCCCCTCACAACCACTGTACAGCTATTTTATCCTACTTCTTAGGACGAACGATGCTACGATGTGATTTTTACATAACTTCCAGACAACACAGGACAAAAACAACCCACAGATTCCAGGTGATTTACATTCCGATCCTCATTACTAACATCACTAAGCTTGGTTTGGGGTTTGTTGCACCTAAGACATCCCGTTACGGAACAGGACTGGGCTGAGCGCCCACAAGCCCTGTGGTCCCAACGCGGAAACCCTTGTGAGCACCTCCGAGGCACAGACCTGCGAGAGGCTCTGACAAGGCAGGAGCCACCGACAGGAGCGTCGCGGAGACGTCGTCTCCCGGAGACTCGCTAACAGGCTGTGGCGGGACGGTGTGGACAGGTGTCGGCCGGGAATCCGAGGGCGCGGCCTCAGCAGAGCCCACCCACTGTGGCCTCCGCTTTAAAAAACTCTCTTGGCAGGACGGTCAATGTCACATCTTTGCATAAACCAATGCAAGAAACAGAGCCGCATTTCTACGGTGCCAGGAACAGGCCAGTTCTGCCGTCATGGCCGCAGCCCGGGAAGAAAGTGCCCGAGCGCCGCCGCTGAGCTTCGGGGCAAGAACGCAGCACCGGGCCCGCACCCGCTTTACTACAAGCACCAAAAGGACCGGAAACGGCAAAAGTTTCACTGATGAAACGTGATGTCTGAAGGCGACGGTCCCAAAACAGCGGGGCGGGGGGCGGCCCGACAGCCCCGGGACCCACCCGCACCCGCTGGAAGCTACGCCCTGAAGTTCCGAGGCGCGGCCCGTGCGCGCAGGCGTGTGTCGGCCGCGCCGAGGCGTCCCGGGCTCCGGCGTCCTGCCTGGGCCGAGCCCGCTCCGCGGACCCCTCTCCCACTGCGGTGACGTAAGGGCGCTCGCGGGGGACGGGCTCCGAGCCGGGTCGTCAATGCAGGGACTTTAAGGACGTAGCTGGAACCTCAAGGAATGCGGGGCCGCTCGGCCTTGAAGGAGCCTCCGCGGCCGCCCGCGACCGCCTTCCCTCCTCTGCAGGCACCGTCTGACCTGACACCCGCCCCGGGTGAGGCGGCGACGCGGGAGGCCGCGGGCCTCGCGGCGGGGGGCGCCGGGGCGGGGGAGGCCCGCACGGCCAGGACCACCGAGGCGCCGCCGCGGCCGTCCCGGGCGGACGGGGACGGGGACGGGGACGCGGACGTCGCAGCCCCCAGCCCGGGCCCGACCGGGCCAAGCGGAGTCGGCGCAGTCGGCAGCCAGGGCACCGGCGACGGGCTCCCTGCTCCGCCGTCCCCCCTCCAGTCCCAGAAACGCTCAAAACCCACAACTTTTTGTCGCCTTCACGACGGGCCGACGCCACCCGAGCTCGGCGCCGTCCGGGCCGCCCCGGCCCTCAGGGCCCTCAGCAGCCGCGGCCCTCACCGCCCCGGCCCTCAGGGCCCTCAGCAGCCGCGGCCCTCACCGCCCCGGCCCTCAGCCTTCCCGGCCCTCAGCCTTCCCGGCCCTCAGCAGCCGCGGCCCTCAGCCTTCCCGGCCCTCAGCCTTCCCGGCCCTCAGGGCCCTCCGCCGCGGCCCCGCCGACAAGGACACCGAGCCCCGCCGCGCCGGCGAGGCCGCCAGCCGCCGCCTTTGTGCCCGGGGCCCACGCGGGCCGGCGCCGGGCCGGGGCTCCACGTCCGGGCTCGCGGGGGCGGCGGCGGCCGGCCGCACACGCCCTCGCCCTCGCCCCCGCCGCCCCCCGCCTGCCTGCCCGCGGCGCCCCCGCCCCCGCCCCCGCCCCCGCGCCCGGCAGCCGCGGCCCGACGGCCGCTGCGGAAGGCCCGGCTCACCTGGGGGGTTGCTGGTGGCTGGGCAGCTTTCCGGGCGGGCGGGGGGCGTCAGGACGAGGAAGCGGGCGGGCGGGCGGGCGGCCGGGGCCCCGGAGGCGGCGGGCGGGCCGACGAGGTGCAGGCGCGCCGGCGGCAGCGGCGGGGGCGGCGGCGGCGGCGGCGGCGGCGGCGGCGGCGACGGCTCCGCGGCTCCCTCAGGATCTCCTCGGGCAGGTCCAAGATGGCGGCGCTCCCTGCACAGGGTTTCCTGTCACCCTCGCAATGGGCCGGACCACAAAAGAAGCGGGGGGAGGAGGCTGCGCGCGCAGCCGGCGGGGCCCGGAAGACGGCGGCCGGCCCGGCCTGCTGGCCACGCCCCCTCCCCGCCGCGGCCCTCGGGACTCGCCGCGCGGCCGCCGAGACCCGCCCCGCGGGCGGCGGCGCCTGGAGGGGCGGAGGGTGCGCTTGTGCGCAGGCGCAGCGGCCGGCGCCCGCTTCCCAGGGGCGCTCCTGCGCAGGCGCGCGCGGCACCTGCCGGGGGCGGGCCGGGGAGGGCCGGGCTCGGCGCTCCGTGGACCCCGCGGCTCCCGGCGCCCCGGCCCCCGCCTGCCGGACACGCCCGCGCCGCGCGCCCCACGCCGGCCACAGTCTGCTGCGCCCGCCCGCAGCGGGGCCCGAGGGCGCGACGTCCGCGTCCCGCAGCCGCAGGGGGCACTTGGCCCCATTGTACCGACGGCGAAACTGAGGCTCGCGTCGATCGAGCCGGGGGCCCAGGATCCAGCAGCCGGACCGTGGCGCTTCCCGTCGTGGGTCGCCTCTGCGCTCTGAGGGGCCCCTGGAGGGGGCTCCGAGCACCGCAGCACCCCGGCGCCTCCGGCCCCCTTCCCGGAAGGCCCTCGGGGACCCCAAGGCCCGCCTGTGCCTGCGGAGCCGGCTGCGTGGATCGCCCGTCCCTGTGTCTGTGTTCACGTTGTTCTCGTCTTACAGCTGAAGCGGCGCGGAGACGGACGTTTTGATGTCACAGCGCACGACGCTTTCCTTGACCTGGAAATTCGTCTTTCCTTCCTGACTTCCAAAGCACCGAAGACATTTCTGCGGGTCCCCACCAAGGCATCGTGGGCCCCAGGCTCGGTGCTTCCGGTGGCTCAGGTAAGCCGGCCCTGCCTCAGTTTACCCAAAGGAAGCTCAGGCGCGCTCTCGGCGGGAGGAGCTTCCAGAAGCTGGCTTTGCCCGTACGTGACACTTCCTTGGAAGACCGCATGGCAGTTCACACGTCTCATTTTCAGAAAGACCCGGGTGCGAATCCCCGATCTTCCACTTACTGATGACCCACGGCTGGGCACGCCCTTGATTTCCCAGATCCGCAGTCGTTTCTGCAAAATGAGGATGATGATACCTATCGCCCGTGGGTCCTTGTGAGCATTAAATGAGGTGATATACACAAAGCGCTTGACATACGCGTTTTTATTTATTTTTTATTTATTTATGATAGTCACACAGAGAGAGAGAGAGGCAGAGACACAGGCAGAGGGAGAAGCAGGCTCCATGCACCGGGAGCCCGACGCGGGATTCGATCCCGGGTCTCCAGGATCGCGCCCTGGGCCAAAGGCAGGCGCCCAACCGCTGCGCCACCCAGGGATCCCGACAAACGCGTTTTTAATACGTGGGAATGGCTATTACGTGATAATCCGATATAAGGTTATGTTGAAATCCTTTCTGGCCTTGGAGGTCTATGCTTCTATTCCTGTATTCTTTATTTTTATTTTTTTTAAAGATTTTATTTATTTATTCATGAGAGACACAGAGAGAGACACAGGCAGAGGGAGAAGTAGGCTCCACACAGGGAGCCCAACGTGGGACTCGATCCCAGGTCTCCAGGATCACGCCCTGGGCTGAAGGCGGCGCTAAACCGCTGCGCCACCAGAGCTGCCCTTCCTGTATTCTTTAATTCCAATAAGCATACTTTGTGCTCATGATTCAACATCTCTCAAATCAAGAAATTTGCCAAGGAAAGAAGGAAGCTGTGAACCATTTGGCATCACTTGTCCGGCTGTGAGCTTAGGTCTGGCCAGAACATTTCACTATATCCAATTGTCCCCTTGAGCTGAAGACCTTCGTGACTAGCTAATGCTCCTTGCACACTCAGTGTGAAAGAGGAACTGACCTAAGAATCATGTATATTTTCTTATTTAATCTCTACAACATCCCCGCACAGTCAGTACTATATTCACCTCTTTTTAAGAATGAGAAAACTGGGTGTCCTGTAAGTCAAAGACTTTGTAAAATACATAAAACTTGGCAGTGCTGGGAATTCAGGCACATGTGACTCCAGAGCCCCCATCCCCGAAGCACCGTTGTATTCTTCATCCCTTATTTCCTCTTGTAGCAGCTTAGGCGTCGATCCCTGATTGTCGCTTCAGCCTATGCGAAGACACTGCACCGGATGCAGCATCGACAAGCGTTGCCGTGAATGCAGTGTGCCGAGTCCACGCTCAGCAAGTGTTGAGGACTGTAGAAATGGTGGATGCTTGTAATAAGTCACAGAATTTTCAAAGGAGGAATTGTGTGTGACCAGTTGCAACATAATTAGAACTGTACATTGAATGCCCATCAGGGTTTCTAGTTAATTTTTTTTTACGATTTTATTTATTTATTCATGAGAGACACAGAGAGAGGCAGAGACACAGGCAGATGGAGAAGCAGGATCCCTGCAGGGAGCCTGACGCGGGACTCGATCCCAGGACCCTGGGGTCATGCTCTGGGCTGTAGGCGGCAATAAACCGCTGAGCCACCCAGGAATCCCCTAGTTAATTTTTTTTTTAAGGCTGCTGCTTATGTGAAAAGAGACGTATAGACGAAATAGCGAGTGCAGCGCTGCTTGTAAAAGACTAGAGACCAACTTTCACCAAAGAGCTGTTGTAATACATTTTAACCTACCCACACCGTGGAGGGTGTGCAGCAATGAAAGACTGAAGCGCACGTGTGTGTCCTGACATGGAACAGCCTCTAAGAAATACTTCAAGTGAAAAAAAAAAAACGAGGGAGAAAAGCAAACAGTCTGCCAAGACTTGTTCAACTATGAAAGGGGCATGAATATGTATATGTGTGTAAATGGACATCGAGAGGGGTTTTTCCTGTTGTCCTGAAACTGCTGCTGAAGCCCAGCTCTGAAAACCGAAACGTCCATAAGGAGCCCACTGCCGGTGGTTGGAACTAGCTCTCTCCCAGGAGGACATTTGAGGAGCCATTGTTCGGGAAGCCAGCCCTCCTGCCAACCCCTACCTCCACCCTGCTACTCCCCTCCTCTTCTCCATTCCCACCCTCTCTCCCCACAGACAAATCATCACCCCTCATCAGTGGGAAAAATGGAGAGTTGAGAGGGAAGTCAGGTTTTAGGAAAGAACAATGCTCTGGAAAGAGGCTCATCCCTCCCTCTCCCTCTGTGGGGGGTGGTATCCCTTCCTAGGGGCGAGGGACGGGGGCTCCAAGGGATCACCAGTGGAGCTTGGGCGTGCCTATAGGAAGCGGAGGCTGGCAGCCCCCCAGGTACCCGTTTGGCCATTGGACTTAACCGATATGCTCTGCCCCATTGTACCCTTGGCAAAGGAAAACACGAGAGCGAGACCACATGGCAGGGGCTTCGGATGGGGAGGGATTGAACCTGCCCCACCAACCCACTCACACCTGGACTCCTCAGTCCCAGATTGGAGGGCAGCCACAAGGTCGTCCTCCCGGGGTGAGGCATAGATGACACGGGCTGGCAGTCAGCTGGAAGAGAGAAGTATGAGGGCTCAGCCGTTCCTGGGGAGATGAGTGGGGGCACTCCGGGCACTGGTGCTTTGTCGTGTCTACTCGTTCTTGTTTCATCTCAACCTATTTATATTTTCATAATTTCTTTTGTAAAAATAGATGTTTTCCATTCTTTTTTTTCCCAAAACCTAAAAATCTAAAGTTATTTTCAGATCTATCTATTGTGTTTACTTAAACCAAATTAGTTCATCTCCTTGTTGGTCTTAAAGGCTTAATTTTATTGGTTAATTTTGCTCATTTATTTTAGGATTTTTGTTCATAGTCATATCTTGGATAATAGGTCCCCCGCCCCTCCACTTACCCTTTTTCGTCTAGTGGTTTTGGAGCTGCCACTATACCATAGCCAGATATTAAAATATTGGTATTCCAACTCCTGGGTAATATTGAAGATACAGCAAAACCAACACAATTTATACTCTGAATTTTATTACTGTGTACGTGTGCTACCTAATTAGAGAACCTAATGTATTTTTTTAAGATTTTTAAAATTTATTTATTCATGAGAGACACACAGAAAGAGGCAGAGACACAGGCAGGGGGAGAAGCAGGCTCCCGGCAGGGAGCCCAATGTGGGACTTGATTCCAGGACCCGGGGTCACCCCTGAGCTGGAGGCAGACAGTCAACCACTGAGCCACCCAGGGGCCCCAGAATTTAATGTATTTTTAAGTGTAGTTGGTTACTCTCTAGTGATACATAATTCAGTTAAGTAAAAACAAGCAAATAATAAAAAGAAATACTACATCAATCAATATCAATTGATAAACTTCGGAATTTAGCAGATTGACAGAGAGGTAAAAATCGAGTACATAAGACTCGTTAGTTTCTGGATAGGAGAAAGGATTAGATGCAAATTCATAGTAGAAAAAAAGAAAATGATGCATAAATATAAGTATGTGTTCTACTCAATGGTATAGGAAATGTTGTGACCATTAAAATAGCTCCCCCTCCAACATACCCATCCACCTTATGCCAGTCGCCCCAAAATATAATCCTCGGACATCACAGCTTATTAGGGCGTGACTTCTAGAGTCAACAACAACAACGAAATTACATAAGGTGAAAAGTATGCTTAAAATTTCCCAGGAAAGCTCCGCACTAGAGACTGACTTACCCTCTTAGTTTTCCTCTAGCGTCAGATCTGATAGCCATGGCTCTGGCTGACCACCTGAAGAGGCGGGTGGTTTAGAGCGGGAGGCCGGGTTACCGGAGAAAACCTGCATCTTTGAACTTCAGACTCACACTCTCTGTGGCTAAGTGACCATACTGTGAGCTCTACTAAAAAATAGCAGATTTACCTCTTTTATCAGAGACAGACTGGTATTTTAAATTTTCTTTATTGCTTCGCTGACCTTTACGTTTCGTTGAAATAATGTAAGTTAAAAGCACGTGCGATGTGACACAAGGGTATCGGACTGGTGGTGACTGTCACCATGGCTCGAATTTGGCAGGTGCTGTCAAGAACTGGGATTTTACCCCAGTTGCAAGCTAAAAATGTGGCCTAACACGGTTTCCTTTTGCTGTTGTTTTTTTTAGTTTTTGTTTTTGCTTTGGGGCCTAACGCAGTTCCCTGGATGGAAGCAGAAGACGTGAAACCCCTGGGTCAGAGACAAAGGACCGTATTGCCCACAACACTGCGTGCAGCCTGAACATCAGCACTTTTGCATCCGTCCTTGGCTGTGGGGACACACAGTGTGTCACAGTAAAGGAACTCCGCGCTTAGGGAAACCAGATCCTTCATGGCGGAGAGTGAGCATTTCTGTCCTTTGCTCTGGAGGGAAACTGTATCATCGAGGGCTGTTTGCTAAACAAACATAGTTGAAAAGTCGAAAAAATAGTGTGGGGCAAACGACGGTCAGTGCCTGTAGTCACAGGCTGTGCGGAAGCCCAACCGTGGAGGGTTGTCTCCACGGGGGTGAGACTTCATTGCGCACCTGGTGAGCGAGCGAGCGAGGGAGGCAGGGAGTCGAACACCTTCGATGAAAGACTGGTTTTGAGAGGCTCCGTGACTTCAGCTCCATTTCTAGCAAACATTTTATTGGTTATGGGATCTTAGTCATAGTCCTTAACTTCTCTGAGCCTCAACTACCTAATGGAATAACAAGTATATCCCAACGCAATCGTTGTTTAGATCTTCTGAGAAAGTGTAACTGAAAGTATCAGGCTCAGGATCTGGAATATGGGAAGCCTTCCACAAATGCCCGATCCTTCTAGCCTTCCTTCATCTCTGCCCCATAGACGTGAAGCAGGTGCCAGAGTGTTGCGCCCGTCCCCCAAATCGGGAAGCAACGTCCTACCTGTGACACTAGACCAGGTTGGAGAAGCAGCATTCAGGGCTGGTGGCTGAAGTGCACCTCTGACCGTGAACCCCAGAACAGGGCCGCTAAGGGGAGCGGAGACCCAGGGGCAGCTTCCTCCCAGTAGGAAGGAGAACAATGCCCAGGTGAGCACAAATTTACCAGGTGAGCAGTTCCTCATCTACCCAGGAATGGAGAAAGCAAGAGGGAGGCTTACAACGAACCCTTCCCCGCCGAAAGTCCTGCTGGAGGAAGGAGGCCCCTGTACCATCCGCCGTGCGCACAGCGAGGCCCAGACGCCGCGGGGAGCATCTCAGCATCTCACAGCCGGCAGGTGCCGAAGGACCCTGGCCAAGGCGTCGCGTGTCCTCGGATGAGTTCCAGAGAGTCTCTAATTCCTCATTTCCCTGCCTCCAGAATGAGGAAATCGTGGTGCAGAGACCACGAGGTGAGCCGGTGGCGGGTGCGCCCCCAGCCCCCCGAGGGCCGGTGCTACCTCCAGGGCCAGTACTGCTCCCGCCGCTGCTCCATATAACCCGGGAAAGAAGGGGAACAGCAGCAGCACAACTGTCCCTGCTGGCAGGGCGCTCAGCCGAGGGGAGGGTTTCTGCCCATAATAAGGACAACCGGGGGAGAGGAAGGAGGGGAGGACGGGCTCTGCAGGCTCCTGGGCCAGAGGGAACTGGGTCCCGGGCAGCCTGGCAGGCCTTCCCTCTCCTGTACCCGCTGCACCACCCCACACACGTCTGGGGACGGGGTGGAGACGGGAGGGAGCCCACCTGTATTTAAGGCCCCTTGTCATACTCTGAGGTCCCGGCGGCTGGGCTCCACCCCTGCCAGCCCCCTCCTCACGTGCAGCCGGTGGTTTGGGGCCTTTGTGGGCGCCCTGTGTGTCGGACCTCCAAGTCTGCGGATGAGGGAGTGGGAGGCTCGAAGTTCTGCGTCCCCCACTGAGAGCCGTGCGGCCCCTCGCAGGGGCGACGCCTTCCCGTTGGCAGGGCGTTCACCACCGGGACCCACTCTTCAGTGACCGGGGCTCGCACTTGGACTCGGCCCCCTCACCCACGGGAGCCCTTCGGGGCCCCCTTCCTGTTTGCTCGGACGAGGGCCCCCGACACCCTCGCAGCCGAGCCTCCGCGTGCAGAAGAGAAGCACAGGGATCCGCCACTTAGCTCATGAGCCGGCGGTGGGGACGCGGCCCGAAGCCACACCTGGGCTCCTGGTGCGTCCCTGAGACGGGGATCCCACGGCGCCCGTGAGCTCAGGGGCCCGGGTGGGCGAGCTTCCTCAGCCCCGAGCCTCCGCGGCCACGCTGTAAGGTGGGTGTGGGGGTCCCCGGCTTGCTGGGCTGTTGGGAAGGTTAGAAACGCCCCAAAAATCCCTGGGCACCGTGACCCACCCTGAGGGGTGGCCTGCGTGTCGGACGCTGGTGGGGGCGGCCCCTGCGGACGTGGGGCGCTGCCTCTGGCTTCTGGGGCGACGGGGCAGCCCCTTCCTGCGGGTCCCCAGCGCAGGTGACGGCCTGGTCACGCTAGGGGCCCAGGCACAGGGTCTATGACTCGAGTTTGAGAGCAGATGACGTCACTTTAATGAATTGTTCTGCTTAACGGTGTTCATCTCCCGTCCTTCCCCGTGCCGGAGACTCTTCGCACGGAGACATCGGAGCGGAGGCAAAGCAGGGGGAGTGTGGCCGAGGAAATCCCGCCTCCATCTGCTTCTGCCTTTACAGGGTCAGTGTCTGGCCTGCGTCACCCGGCGCCGAGGACGGAAGGTACCGTTTCTGCTGGATTCCGTTTGCACCTGACACAGGTGGGTACCGGGTGTAAACACAGAAACAACAAACAACCTGCCTCATCCGTGAACGAACAGGGCGGCGGGCTGCACGTTGGGACGCCGCCTTCGAGCCACCTTTGCTTTAGGACAACAGCCGGTCACCGGTCACCGGCTGTCACATCTCTTGGGACAACCGCGTCCTGCCTCCCGATTCCTAGGATTCCTAGTCTACGCGGGTGTCGGGAGGAGGCCACCGACTGAGCGTTTCAGACGCGCTCCAGCAGAGGGAGTAACAGGCTCACGCCAGGCCAGCTCCAGCCACTCCGGGCCTCGAGGGCCCCCTCGTGTTGCTCACAGGGTCGGGTTTGCAGCGGTTTGTGCCGGGCTCTGCTCTAGTCCCTCCTCCTTTCTGAACTCGAGGAAGTGGGGGTGTCCTGCAGTCTTGCAGCTCCGGTTAAGATCCTGCTCCATCATTTGCTGAGGCCTTGGCAGTGGCACTGGTGACTGCGAACTCCTCCCCGAGGCTGGGGAGCCACAGAAACACAGGCTCCTGGTGCAAGAAGGGAGGCCTCAAGATGGGCCAGCAGAATCCCCACGTTTCACAGAGGGGGAAACTGAGGCTCAGCCTAGACCAGAACCCGGGTCTCTGGGCACGTGAGCCCGTGCTCCCTCTGCTGTGCCCACCTGCCCCTGCAAATACGCGTAAACCTTCAGAGCATTCGTGGTGAACAAATGAAGGCAAGTCGGCGAATGGAGCCCCGAGTGTGCGCCTCTGGGGAGCCCGGGCCATGGCCGCAGCCAGACGCACCGGGTGGTCGCGGGGCCATGGTGCCCACTCCCCTCGCAGGGGGGACAGCCGTCTTGGGCGTGGGTCACAGGCCCGTTGGAGGGGGTCAGGAGGATGGCTCGGCCCGGGCCACGCAGGCCCCACGCGATGATGGCTCTCGACGTGGCCTGGAGGCTTCCCAGGTCGCGGTTCTCCCCTGCGGGTGGGGGGGTCCTGAGGTGTGGGCGGCTTGGCTTATGTGATCCAGCCCAGCAGGCCCCCAGCAGGGCCCCGAGGTCCTTCAGCTGGTGGGGGTCGGGGCCTGTGCAGCGGGGAGCCTGCCTCTCCCCTCCCTCTGCCCCCCACTCGGTCGCGCCCTGTCTGGCGCTCGCTCACTCTCATTCCCAAATAAATGAGACCTTAAAGAAAGGGAAAAGCCCTCCGCCGAGGTCCTGACTCGTGGCAATGACGTATAACACACGGAGCCTGGTGGGGACTGCCACTGCACGCCCCCCGTGAGGTAGAGGGTGACCATGTCTAAGAGCAGAGCTTTTCTACACCCCGCCATTGCCGCGCACTGGGGGGACCCCATCTGTGCCCTAAACTTGCTGCAGGGTCTGCACCTGCGGAGGAGGGAGTGATGGCACCGAGGGGATCCAGCCAACCCCTGCCAGGAGGGCACACGCTTCCGCAGATGTTCCTACAGCTGCCCTAACAAAGTGCCACAAACCGAGGAGTCTAAACCCACAGGAATGTGTTCGCCCACGGTTCTGGGCATTAGAAACCCGAAATCAAGATGTTGACGGGCCGCACCCTCTGACAGTGGGTTGAGCCTTCCTGGCTGCTCCTTGGCTGGGAGCCGCACCTTCCACTCTCTGGCCCATCATCAGCCACATGCTGTTCTCCCTCCGGGCTCTCCGTGTCCCTTTTCTTTCTCTTCTTATAAGGTCACGGTTCCTGTTGGATTAAGGGCCACTTGGCGGCAGAGCATGACCTCGTCTTAGTAGCATCTGCAAAGACTGTTTCCAAATAAGGTCAAATTCGCAGGTACCCCAGGCTAGGACTTCAGCCTTCCTTGTGTGGGAACACAGCTCAACCCACAACACTTATTAAAAGCTTTTCAAAAACTCTGATGTTTTATGAGGTCTTGCAACTTCTTAATATGCGTAATTTACATAGAGACATACTGACATAATTATAAGGGATCTTATTTCATCCGCTCGTATAAAATTAATGTAATATTGGTTATTATAAATATATGAACTCAAAACCTATTAAGTTATTAAATTATTCAAATTAATTTTTATTATTTGTTAACTATTAGAATAGTTAATTTTAAAAAAATGAGTCAAACAAAACATTTCTGTGGACCTGAAAGGCGCTTGGGCTATCGCTTTCCAGCCCTTGGTCTCATGAACTGTGTGACTCCCCTGTTTTAAGCTGACCCAGAGCAGACCTTCTCTTCCTGCCTACATGGCTCCTCCAGGAGCAGGCCCCGTCTTTCCCACTCCCCACCCCAACAACCCGCCCCAGTTCTCTCTGCTGCTCCTCGTTCAGGGCCCCACTTAAAAGCCACTTCCCTTCTGAAAGCGGCAGACCCAGGAGGGTCCTCCCACGGGGGTTCTGCGGTCCCTGCTTCTGCATTTGTAGCACGTCTTCCAGTTTCCTGATGCGGCAGCGGAGCTTACAGGGTTAGCGGCCTCTCCGCGGGGCTAGGAGCTCCCGAAGTCTGGTAGTTACCTTGGTCCTTGTGACAAAAGTTCTTGGCTTGAGCAAACTTCAGCCCCTGAACCTTCTCCTAGACCCGTCTGTGCATTTCCATATAAAATCCAGTCTTAGCAAGAACCCTGCTGGGTCATTTTAGCAGGAGGCCCCAAGTCTGATGCCTGATGACCCTCACTGTCTGATCAGCGTCCTCATCCTCCACCATCCGTCAAGCGATGTCCGAATACCGGGCCTGTCTTCAGTCAAAATCCCATTAGGTCAGCGTAGCCAGGACTCTCCACGCCTGATGCTTCCTCTCAGTGCTTTTCCATCCCCTGACCCCGTACCTCTTGCCCCTACAGATTCCCACCAGCCCATGCTGTGCTTGGTGCTGAGCCCGTCTCTGCCCCCCTGTAAAATCCCATCGCAGGCCCTGCACCGAACACCATCGCCCAGAATAAAGCCTGCCTTACCATCCTCAACAAGTGTCACTGAATATTTTTGTCATGAACAGCTGCCCGTGACGAATATCACAGACTGGGCGGCTTGCACAGCAGAAATTTGTTTTCTCACAATTCTGGAGGCCGGAAGTCCGAGATCAAGGTGTCAGGGGGTCGGCTTCTTCTGAGGCCTCTCTCCTAGGCTCATAGACGCCCGCCTTCACGTGTGCCCCCTGTGTGTCTCTGTCCCAAATGTCCTCTGCCTGTAAGGACACTAGTCATGTTGGATTAGAGTCCTTCCTGATGACCTCATTACCTTAATAACGTCCTCCAGACCTGATCTCCAAACACAGCCCTATTCTAGGGTGCTGAGGTTAGGACGTTCAGCATCTGAATTGGGACTGGGAAGCAATTCAGCCCGTGACTGTCATTTAAAGTAAATGTTTAATAACCCAAATAATATAGAAGTGTATCATCATCATTACTAGTACTACAACCTCAGACGATACAGGTGAAGCTACGGTCCCGTTTCCCTACCTCACTCCACCTGATTGTCAACACTGCCACTGGATCTATTTCTTTTCTTTTCTTTTTAAAAATATTTTATTTATTTATTCAGGAGCGACCCAGAGAGAGGCAGAGGCACAGGCAGAGGGAGAAGCAGGCTCCCTGCGGGGAGCCCGAGGTGGGACTCGATCCCAGGACCCCGGGTCACTCCTGGAGCCCAAGACAGATGCTGCACCACTGAGCCCCCCCCCCCCCCCCGGCGTCCCCCAGTTTTACTTCCTTGACGTTTCTGAGAATCCAGAGAGCACTTCCATCTCCACCAGACCAGCCTCGGTGGCTCTTTCCTGCGGCCAGGCGGCTGTTCTGCGGCTGTTTCCGCCGCGGTTCCCTCTGTTCTTCTTTGCCTAAGACGCAGGCTGCTGGGTGGAGGAACTTTGCCGGGGGGTGGGGTGGGGGGGGGGGTGCTGCGCTGGGCGGACGGCGGGGCCCTGCCCACAGCGTTTGCCAGACTTTGGCGAAGGCGGTTGCACACGAAGGCCTTAAGCTGAAGCTCCGTGAGCTCGGGGAGGTGGGGGGGGGGGGGCGCACACGGGCCGCAGGGAGTCCGCACTGGCTTCCCTGTCCCTGTCCCCGGCCTCCGCTTGCGCGCACGGGCATCCACTCTCTCTCAAATTAATAAATTAGTTGGAAAAAAAAATAACGGAAGCACATTGTGAGATAGTTCATCTATTTTCTGATTACTTTCAGGAAAGCCTCACGTCGCATGCAACATCCTCCAGAAGCTCTCGACGGGCGCCGTCCCCCTCTCTACCGGGGAGGCAGTGGGCAGCAGCGCCCAGCTTGGGCTCAATCACACTGTTCCGTTTTCCTTGTATTTATTTTTATTGAAATGATGTTAATTCCCCATTGCCAAAGCCGTAGAAATGTCCTTGTCATTAAAAATGAGTAGACTTACAGAAAAATAGTAAGTATACAGTGTAGGTAGCTCATCGAAATGGCAAAATTGTGCAACCTGGGGCCTCCAGGCTGGGGAACACCGCTCATAATAAAGAGGAACTTAGGACTGGACGCCAGACCCACTGCCTGGCCGGCCGCCCCTGCCCCCCAGGGAGGGAGAGCGGGGCCAGCTCCAGCCCCGAGGGAACCGTTGGCGTCACAATACTCCAGACCCACGGGGGCCCAGGCTTTTCTTTGCGCTGCCTTGTTATCCCAAAGGCTCCATTTCAACGGGGATCTCCATCTCTCTTCCCGTAACAAAAGTCTCCTAACGCTGTTCCCCTTCAAACAAAAAAAGTGCGGCAGGTGGCTCTTCGATGGCGGTTCATCACTGAAGGCCTGCAGGTGTCCTCCGAGTAGCCTGGCTCCCCCCGCCTGGCCCCAGGTGGGGCAGTGCTACCCCCAGTTCTCGTGGGCTGGTCTTCGTGGGCTGGCACCCGAGGCCCAGGGTAGAGGAGAAGCTCGTGGGGCCGCGCCTCGGGATGCGGGAGGCCCAGTGCTGGAACCATCCCTCACTTGCTCCAAGGCCTTGCTGCTCCCCTCCTCTCCCCGGGCTGGTTTTCCCATCAGTGGTAGGAGGGAAGCAGCGTCCCTCCCAGGGCTGATCGCTGTCGCTGTGGCTTGAGGCTCAATTAATTGACCAGCTCACGATCAAAGAAGCTCAAGGAGCCGGCACCGAGGCCCCGACCTCCGGCCCGACCACCCTCCACCCAGCACGGGGCAGACCTTGACACATTGCCTCTCCAGAGCGCCCTGGATCCGAGGTCCTATCTCAAGAAAACGGGTCTGCTGGGAATTGCACTGGCCTCTCTGCTTCCCAAGAGTTTCCTTACCGACCGCAAAGCCCTACAGGGTGAGGAAGCCACTCACACTTGACCTCTCATAACTCTCCTCCCATCCCGAATCATTCCAGCAGGAGGATTTTCTGTTTTGTCCTTTTATTTTATTATTTTTGTAAGATTTTACTTATTCACGAGAGACCCAGAGGGAGAGGCAGAGACACAGGCAGAGGGAGAAGCAGGCTCCTCGCAGGGAGCCCGATGCAGGACTCGATCCCAGGACCTGGGGGTCACGCCCTGGGCTGAAGGCAGACGCTAAACTGCTGATCCACTGGGCACCCCATGTTTTGTCTTTTTAAAAGGAGAATGGTTTTGTTTTCTTTTTAACATGCCATAAAATAGATATTCAGCTTGAAGACGTTGGGACAGTATAGAAATGTATGAAGAAAAAATAAAAAAAGAAAAAAAAGAAAAAAAGAAAAAAAAAAAGAAATGTATGAAGAAGAGGCTCAAAGTCAACTGAAACATTATTTACCTACCGCTGCCCATGATATTCTCTTTTTCTGTCAAGGTTTTATTTTTAAGTAATCCAACGTGGGGCTCAAACACACAACCCTGAGATCAAGAGTGGTGCGCTCCACGGGCCAGTCGAGCCAGGCGCCCCCAAGATATTCTTCACAAACATTTTTGTGTTCATCCTTGTAGGCTTTCTCTAAAAATATAAAGGCGTGTATCCTTATAATGAGGAGAGGATCAGACTAGAAATACTGTTATAATTTTTTAACGGCAATATTGTGACTCTCATACAAATATAAAACAAACACTTATCAAAGATTGTATTTAACTCAATAATTAATGAAAGAACCAGAAATAAACTAAAACCAGTTCAAAGGAGAATCAGATACGTCTAGGTCTAGATCTACATATAAATTTGCTATTAGATGTAAAGTTGGTTTTTATCTTTAGGGCAATAAAGTGGTGTTTGGAGTCATCTCCTAAATTGCATATTTACAGGACAAGATCAACTTGTATTTCCGTGGACAAGGACACCTTGTATCACATCACTTCTCCGTGACTTAACAGGGTTCGGAAACAGTCCCCCGCAGAGTCCGGTGACCCCCACGGATAGCACCCCGCCCCGAATCACTGAACGGATGCTCTGCAATCCTTCAAAATTTTCACCCAAACATACGTTATGGGTATAATAGCTCGTATTTGGGGGTGCTCACTACGTGCCACACACGGTTGTAGGCGCTTTATGAGTCTTATCTCATGTAACCCTCACGACAAGACCGTGAGGAGAGTCTGTGGTCGCTCCGTCTGTACGGATGAGAAAACTGAGATACAGGGGGCGAGGCAGTTCGCACAGTGTCACACCGCCGGGAAGGGGGGGCCAGAATTCACAGCCCTGTTGAGAACTAGGAGTTCGACCAAGTACATTTTGAAGATCTAATTAGCTTTATGAATCGGCTCGTGAGTCAGGCAACATCCCATCCAGCATCCGGGGGAGCCCCGAAGGGCTACAGAAAGGGAAAGGGTTTTTTTTAAGATTTTATTTATTTATTTATTTATTTATTTATTTATTTATTTATTTATTCATGAGACACAGAGAGAGAGAGAGAGAGAGAGGCAGAGACACAGGCAGAGGGAGAAGCAGGCTCCACGCAGGAGCCCAATGCAGGACTCAGTCCCGGGATCCCAGGGTGACGCCCTGGGCTGAAGGCAGATGCTCAACTGCTGAGCCCCCCAGGGATCCCCAAGGGAAAGGTTTTTAGGGCAGGGCTAGGAAATCATGAACAGAAGAAAAGATTATTTGGGGTGAGGCCAACTTCCTTTGGGGACAAAGGGCCTTGTTAGGTGGGTTACCTCATTTCCTCGGGGGCATGAGGGCCCACGCGTCCGACCACCTTGCTGGTGCCGACCACAAGATTCCCGGGGACCAGTCAGGACTGTGGCTGGGGGGGTCAGACTGCACCGGGTGGGTACTAAGCCCCAGCTGGTGACATGGCCTGGCATGACTGACTCTATTCTGGGCACACGGCTTTGCTTTTTTTTTAACACCCCTAACTATTTCTATATCATCTCGCCATTTATCTGACTTTTGATTGATGGACATTTGGGTTGTTTCCGGGGGTTTTTTGTCAATGATGAACACTTCAGTGAACATCTTTATCTCCTTCTCTACTTTTGAGAATTCCTCCAAGTGGAATAGCTGGGTTCAAGAATATGTGCATTTTACATTTGATAAATGTGGCCAAATTGCCCTCCAAAAAGTGGAATCAATTTACACTCCCATTAGCAGCCAGCTTAGGAGAGCTTATTTCCCTACATCTTTGCCAACAGTGAGCAAGTACATCAATCTTTTCAGTATTCGCCTGTCGCATAGATGTAAGAAAGAAAAAAAAAACGTTTCTTGGTGTTATTTTAATTTACTTTTTTTTTAAGGCAAGACTTCTTCAGGACTCTTGTAGACGGGCAGTTATCCGTGGCGGAGATCACTCTGGACCCTCTCTTTGCCCCCATCAGAGAGCCTGGAACTCAGAGCCAGGTGCCCAGTGAGGACCTGTCCGAGGCCCCTGTGGGTCAGGGGCGGACCTGGGTGCTCCTCGGGGGCGGACCTGGGTGCTCCTCGGGGCTTTCTGACGTCCTCAGGAGTCAGTGAAGCCTTTCTTAGGAGCCGGTGTTGCTTGCAGCTGAATATGGGTGGGGATGGTGGGGCCCTGTCAGGAGTAAGCCCTTTGGATTAATCAATCAATGGAGATGATATCGTTAGCTAGGCCATTCGAGAAAAAGAAAACTGGGGCAGCCCGGGTGGCTCGGCGGTTGAACGCCCACCTTCAGCCCAGGCCGTGACCCTGGGGTCCTGGGATCGAGTCCCACATCCGGCTCCCTGCATGGAGCCTGCTTCTCCCTCTGCCTGTGTCTCTGCCTCTCTCTCTGGGTCTCTCATGAATAAATAAATAAAATCTTAAAAAAAAAAGAAAACTGGTTTCCTACCTTGTAACCAATGAAACAAACACTGAACTGTCCCGGGTCCTGGGATGGAGGCCCCCCCCCCCCCCCCCCCCCCCCCCCCCCCCCCCCGTCTCTGCTCAGCAGGGAGCCTGCTTCTTGTTCTTGCTGTTCTTGCTCCCCCTCTGCGCTCCCTGTGCTCGCGCTCTCTCTGTCAAATAAATAAATAAATAAATGGTAAAATCAATAAATAAGCAGACTATAAGAAAAATGTAAGTAAATTAGTTCTATGATTGATTCCTTTTTTAGTTCTATGGTTTATAAAACAAATCATAGAAAAAGTTTTGACAGACTTGACCGCTAAATGCTTTAAAACATCTACCCGGCAAAACCAACAACAAACCACCGCAAATGAGTTTGAAAGAGAAAGGGGGACGGGGACGGGGTGGCCTGGGGGGCTCAGCGGTTGGGCGGCCCTGGGTCCCGGGATCGAGTCCCGCACGGGGTCCCTGCTCAGCGGGGCGTCTGCTTCCCCTCCCTCCGCCCCGCTCTGCTGTCTCTCACTTACTCTCTCTCAAATAAATAAATGAATAAATAACTAAACAAAAGGAGAATTTACCCGGGGTCCCACTTTCTTAGATGATCCAAAGAGCCCCGTCGGACACCCCCGGGCGCTCACCAGCCGCCGGGCCCGTTCGAAGGCTGAAGGAGGTGACGCGAAGGTGGCGCAGAGGCGTTGTCCTCAGGGGTCTGGTCATCGGGCTGTCGTGGTCCTTCTGGCTTCCAGCCACGCGGCCAAAGCCTGTGGAACTGCGTCCGAGGCAAGCCTGGCGATCGCGGGTCGCTTGGCAGGACGTGACCCTCGGCTCCCCATTCGTAGAAGGCGGAGAGTGATGCCCACGTCGCAGGGGTCTGCGAGGGGTCAGTGGGGCGCCGCTGGGCTCCCGCCGAGCCTGCGCTGCCAAGACCAGTTTATTTTTTTTTTTTAATTTTTTTTTATTATTATTTATTTATGATAGTCACAGAGAGAGAGAGAGAGGCAGAGACACAGGCAGAGGGAGAAGCAGGCTCCATGCACCGGGAGCCCGATGCGGGATTCGATCCTGGGTCTCCAGGATCACGCCCTGGGCCAAAGGCAGGCGCCAAACCGCTGCGCCACCCAGGGATCCCGCCAAGACCAGTTTAGATGCGTGTTTCCTTTCCCTCCCGTCTCCGAGAACCCACGGAGATTCGCTGGACTCTTCATTCAGTCGTTCATTCGGCCGGTGGCTCGGTCAACAGCGTGTATGTCACCCCCGTGTGGGCTGGCCATGGGAGAAGCAGGCTCTGTCCTCTTGGAGTTTGGAGTCTAAGGACCACGCTGGACACGCAACAGGTAATTTCACAAAACAGAATCGTTCCCCCCTGGCCGAGGCAGGACTGCGGACACGTGGGGCCCAGGTGCGGCAGGAGCCTGGGGAGCGTCCAGGAAGGGCCTCCAGGGGGTCTGAAGGGCAGAGGGTGCCCCGAGGCTGCGAGGCCGAGCAAGGGGGCGAGGCTTGAGGGCCCGGGGTGTCATCTGCCAGCCCCAGTCCCCCCCAGGTGGGCCCGGGTGCCCTCTGGCCAGGAGCACAGCGCCGCTGGCCGTCGGGTGGATGGGCCCGGAGACCCAGGGCACCTGCTATTCCCGGCCGCCGCCAGGCCACACTGACATCTGTCCCTGTAGTCACCGCCCTCGTGTCCTCCTCGCCGTCCTACAGGTAGCTCCTCTTCGGAAGAGAAGGTGTCTTTGTCTTCCCTCCGTCCCCAGCTCCTAGCACAGCCCTCGCACCTGTGAGCCGCTGCCCAGCGCACGTTTGCTGAAGGCCTAAGAAGGGATGCCTTGCAGGTTGTGTCATTTCAGCTTAGGTCCTATTAACCCCCAATACCACCTACCGGGTTTTTTTTAAAGACTTTATTTATTTATTCACGAGAGACACACAGTGAGAGGCAGAGACACAGGCAGAGGGAGAAGCGGGCTCCCTGCAGGGAGCCTGATGCGGGACTCGATCCGGGACTCCAGGGTCATGGCCTGAGCCGAAGGCAGACGCTCCACCCCGAGCCCCCCGGGGGCCCCACTAGCTGTGTTTCATTGGGCACCCACTGTGTGCCGGAAGCATGCCTAAGGTTATCTCATTAAATTGTTTTTTAGAGATTGTTATTATTTTGTCTCCACTTTTCCATCAGCTTTATATTTTAAGAAATTCAAATAAACAGAAAAGTTGGAAGAACTGAGCAGTAAACACCCACACGCCCTTCACACAGGTGCACTAACTTTGCCATCATTGCTCTTTCTCTGTGTGCAGGCAGGTACAGGCACACGCACACACCCTCATTCCCTTAACCATTTAAGCTGCTGTTGTGAAAACGCTTCACCCTGAAATCCCAAGCGCACGTCTCCTAAGAACAAAAATCCTTCTCTACACACTTACAATGTCATTGTCACACCCAACAGATATAAGGTTGATAAAATAATGCCCGAAGATAGCGCGTGTTTGAATTTCTCCTGATGGCATGGTCAGGAGCTGATCATATAGCTTTTTAGTTTTCTTTCAGAAGCACGAAACGCATTTACAATCGTCACGTCTCGTTGGTCTCCATTCACCTGGAACAGTTTTCCCCACTTTGTGTGTGTGTGTGTGTGTGTGTGTGTCTTTCATGTCACTGGCAGTTTTGGAGTCTAGGACAGTTGTTTTATAAAACATCCCCCGATTTGGGCTTCTCTAGTGTCTCTCCATTGTTCGATCAGGTTTTACATCTTTGGGCAAAAGTGTTATTCAGGTGATGCCGTGTTTTTCTAGCACCAGCACCTCAGAAGATAAGTGTCAGTGTGGCTGATGCTGAAGTCGGTCACTTGGATGAGATAATGGGACATAGATCTCTGCCCCTTTGTGAGCTCCTAAGTGGCAGGACCTCGAGGATCCAGCATCTGGTCCTTCACCCCCGGGGCCTGACACTCAGCTCCTGAAACTCTCGTGATTTCCGGGGTGACAGCAGTGTCTTTTGTTCCAGGGATGCCCCTTCAGGTGGGGCCCCGGGTGGCTCTTGGACGAGGGCTGGTCATCTGAAGACGATGCCACGGTCAGGAGTGTGGCGCTTCCAGCCCGGCCTCTCATCCTCTCGAGGAGACAGAGGGGCTGACGGGGAAGTTGATGATCGATGGTGCCTGCATAAGGGAGCCCCCCTAAACCCCCGGAGTGCGGGGCTCGGCGGGCTCCCAGGTTGGGGAGCACCTCCACACATGGAGGACGCCGCACCCCGCACCCAGTGACAGGTGCGCCTGTGCCCAGGGCCTTCCAGGGCTCAGCCTCTGTCTCCGCCTGGTTGCCCATCTGTACCCTTCATCACAGCCTCCCGTAAACCCATCAGCACAAATGTTTCCTCCAGGTCTTCCAGCGCGCTAGCAAGTTGACCAAAACGGAGGATGGGGTGGTGGGGACCTCCAGTTTGTGGCCAACCTGGACAGACGTAACCTTCTACCTGCGAGGGGCGTCCGAAATAGGGCGGAAGCGGTCTTGTGGGACTGAGCCCCAGCCTGTGGGATCTAATGCTCCAGAGAGATAGTGTTAGAATCGAGTTAAACTGTAGGATACCCGGGATCCCTGGGTGGCTCGGCAGTTTAGTGCTGCCTTCAGCCCGGGGCCTGGCCCTGGAGACCTGGGATCAAGTCCCACGTCTCTCGCTCTCTCATGAATAAATAAATAAATAATCTTAAAAAAAAAAATGTAGGATACCCTACTGGTGGTACACAGAATTTCTGGTGTGAAAACCCCACACACATCTGGTGCCAGAAGTGAAGTGTTCTGTGTGAGTCAGAAAGGGGACACACGGGACAGAGCTGCGTTTCTCTTACAGAACTTGGTTCAAGTTGTGTGCACCAGATGGTCTTCACAATAAAGGTACATTTTTTTCTTTTGTAATTTTTAAAAATATTTTATTTATTTATTCATGAGAGACCCAGAGAGAGGCAGAGACACAGGCAGAGGGAGAAGCAGGCTCCATGCAGGGAGCCCGATGTGGGACTCGACCCCGGGTCTCCAGGATCACGCCCTGGACCAAAGGCAGGTGCTAAACTGCTGAGCCACCCAGGATCCCCCTCTTTTGTAATTTTTAAAAAGATTTTATTTATTTATTCATGAGAGACCCAGAGAGAGGCAGAGACCCAGGTTGAGGGAGAAGCAGGCTCCCTGCAGGGAATCCGAAGCGGGACTCGATCCCGGGACCCCCCCACCCCAGGGTCATGCCCTGGGCCGAAGGTGGACACTCAACTGCTGAGCCCCCAGGTGGCCCTTCTTTTGTGATTAATAAGTGATTTCCAGGGAGATACTTTAAGACTATGTGAATATTCCATTCCCCAACAATTTTTCACCAATGGCTTTCAGATCCACAAATGATCTAGTACTGTGGTGATTGCAAAGTGATGATTTTCTAATTTCTTTCACATTTATTAGCTGACCGTCTTCTATAGAGTAGAGCACTCTCCAAGCACATGACGAGAGCTTCTTTCTTCTTTCCTCTTTTTTTTTGATCAGGGTAGCCTTATACACCCTCGGATTACATGTTTATTTAACGTAGAGCAATCCTTTATCACCATTATTCATTTTGATGTTCAAATTGTCCCCGATTTGACCCGTGGGAATGCTTCGAGCCAGCTCCTGGGTGGCGCTTCGACGGGTCTCCAGGAGCTTTTAGCACTTTGCTTTCTGGCACAACAAAATATTCTAGGTTTACTTTTCCCCTATTTTAAATAGGAGAAAAAGGAGGCCCAGAGAGAGGAAGTGGCTCGCCGCCTCACAGGACCACAGGACGTGTGAGATCCTAATCAAGCTCAGGACTCTGAGTCCTAAAGTCCTAGGGAAGCGTGACCCTGATAGGCCAGCGGTTCCTACAGAACAGGAGAGACCTTATCAGGACACGTGGATGTTCCCAAAGCCGGCTGAGCCTGGCTTGCCTAAGAAGATGAAAACATTTGCGTTATACCTTTGAGCTTAGACGCTTAGCAACGTATCCCAAGGCCATTTTATTTATTGAGGAAGTTATAAGTCGGGGGATAAGAACATAGGTTTTGCAATCAGGGAGAACCGAGTTTTCCTTTAAAACTCAGATTCTGCTCTTGTGTTTGTCTTTGGGCAAATAACTTCCCCTTGCTGAATCCCAGGCTCTTCCGCCTGTAAAATGGGTTCGTTCCTATAACCTGCTTAGTCTAGTGTCTGACACGTGTTCAGTAAATGAGAGCTGGCTTCCCCGGCGATGCTGCTGTTATTATTATTAAAATCTCAGAAAATTCTGCTATTTGGTGGATTAGGTGACAGAAAAAAGCAGTGGAGTTGGATTTGGATTCTGAAGATCCTGCTCCAGGCCTATGACCTTGGACCGCTCTCGCACACCTAGATGAATCTCATTTCCTCACCTGTGAATCAGGGTTCACAGTCCCTCCCAACCTCACAGCACCGCTCACCACATTTCATGAGCACCTACTACGCGTAACCACAATCCCAACGTTAAAAGCAAAGGGTGAACGTTGCTGTACCCGTCCTTGGACATGTTTGAGGGGCAGTCAGAGCCACTGAGCAGCAAAGCAGAAATTCCATCCAGCTCTCCCCGCCCTTCAGGCCTGTCCTCTTCCCTTTGGGTCCCAGCATGTAGAAGGGCAAGTGAGAGCTAAATAGGACCATGTTCTGCAAAGCTGCAGGACCCCAGAAAGGTAAGAGTGTGATCAGCACATAGTAACATTCCTTCCGTGGAAAACGTCATTGGGAGGAGAGCAGGAAACTTTGGGTATTTTTTTTTTTCTCTTTTTTTCTATCCACGAGATGATTTGTGAGAGTCTTAGTGTGACGCTATCTACCTTGGACGCCTACACTTCAGACAATAGCTGGGTGGAGGCAACAGAGATCCAAGCCAGCCCTGCAGCAAATACCTCCACGGAGAACACTGATAAGAAAAGCTCTCTGAGACTGTAGCTTATCTAAGACGCTGTTTCTTTTCTGTTTTTTTAAATTTTATTTTTATTATTTTGCAAAAGTTTATTGTTTTTTTTTTATTTTAATTGCAATGTAGCAAACCTACTGTGTTATATGAGTTTCAGATGTGCAATATCGCGACTCAACAGTTCTCCGCATTACTCAGTGCTCATCGTGATAGGGTCCTCTTCATCCTTCACCTACTTCGCCCATCCCCCACCTCCCTCTGGTGACGTCAGTTTGTTTTCTAAGTTAAGGGTCTGTTTCTTTGTCTCTCTCACCGTTTTCCCCTTTGTTTCTTAAATTCCACACTTGAGTAAAGTCATGGTGTTTGTCTTTGACTGACGTAGTATTATACTCTGTAGCTCCATCCATGTTGTTGCAAATGGCAAGATTTCATTATTTCTTTAAGGCAGAGTAATATATACAGATATACGCAGCACACCTTCTATTCGTCTCTTGCTGGACGCTTGGGCTGCTCCCATCGTTTGGCTGTTGTGAGTGATGCTGCAATAAACACGGGGTACATATATCCTTCTGAATTAATGTTTTTGTATTCTTTGGGTATTCATGGTACGCTTACTGGATCACAGGGCAGTTCTATGTTTAATTTTTTGAGGAAACTCCATCCATTTCCCCAGAGCGGCTGCACCAGCTTGCACTCGCATGGACAATGCAAGAGTCCCTTCTCTCCACATCCTCACCAACTACTTATTTCTCATGTTTGTTTTTTTTTTTTTTTTAAGATTTTATTTATTTATTCATGAGAGACACACACACACACACACACACAGAGAGAGAGAGGCAGAGACACAGGCAGAGGGAGAAGCAGGCTCCATGCAGGGAGCCCAACGTGGGACTCGATCCTGGGTCTCGATCCTGGGTCTCGATCCTGGGTCTCCAGGATCAGGCCCTGGACTGAAGGCGGCGCTAAACCGCTGAGCCACACGGGCTGCCCCTATTTCTCATGTTTTTGATCTTAGCCATTCTGACAGATGTGGGGTGGTATCTCATTGTGGCTTTAATTTGCATTTCCCTGATGATGAGCGATGTTGAGCATCTTTTCATGTGTCTGTTGACCATCTGTGTCTTCTTTGGAGAAATGTCTGTTCATGTCTTCTTCCCATTTGTTCATTGGGTTATTTGTTTTTTGATGTTGAGTTGTAAAGTTCTTTATATATCTTGGATACTACTCCTTTATTGGACATACCATTTGCAAACATCTTCTCTCATTCTGTAGGTTGTCTTTTAGTTTTGTTGATTGTTTCCTTCACGGTGCAGAAGCTTTTTATTTTGATGTAGTTATTTAGGACACCATTTCTAAGAAAAGGAGACCCAAAAACCCAAGCCCAGTAATTTCAGTGGGTTGCAGACTTCTAGTCAATTCAACTGAGAGCTGGAAAGTGGGGAGGGAAATGATCAAGAAGGCCGGCAGATGTCTTAACTCTGGGTGGTCATGAAGCCAGGTACCAATTCTACTGTATTAGATAGGAAAGGCGACTGTGACACCATTAACAAGACCTCCCCACCTCTGGGTCCTGGGAAGAGAGAGACACAGGGAAACAGCATCACAGTGCAACACTGACTCAGAGCACGGATCGCTTCCACAGGAGAGCAAGCGGCTGTCTCCCAGTGATGCTGAGCCATCCTGCTGTTGTTTAAGGCCGACTGTCCTGTCATGGGCAGGATCCATGAGGCAGCCAGTGAATCCTGTGGGCTTTAGGCCATCCCCACTTTTGCTGTGAAGTGAATTCCTTAATAAGAGGCAGTGTCATACCATGACTGGGTGAAAAGCTTTCTGTAAGCCCATGGGCTCTAGTGCTGGCAGAGGCAAAAAGTACCAGGAAAGCAAATCCAAATAAAAAATAAATGTAAAATATTCCTGTGAGAACAATTCACGTGCTACTGGCTGAGCAACAGGCAGACGTCGGGCATGAGGGAAAATGCTGGCTTCCTTCCCCAGGAGAGGAGGGACGTAGGGAAGACAGTGAGTTCAGATTCTCCAGGTCCTCTGAGACCTCCAGGTAACTGCATCTTCTCGTAAAAGAAATCTGGTGAGATCACGTGGTCAACCAACATTGCCATCCCGCCACTCCTTGAATCCGAGTTTGGCTCCCAGCCATCTCAAGCCCATGGCCTCGATGATCGATTCCTTACTTGGCCACAGGAAAGCCCTGAATGTCAGTCTGTGCCTTGTGGCAGATCTCGAGACTTGAGCTCGTCGTTGTCTGGGTCGGAGATAACTGAATGCCTTGGGAAGCAGCCGCTCTGCGGGTTTCACTATCTTTCATCTCCCTTTTAGATTGTTGAGAGTTTGGCTTCGGCTTGAAAAAGTCCCAAGAGAAAAAAAAAAAATCTGGATATTTTATGTAAATGGACTTGCCTACTTAAAAAAAAAAAAAGTCCAAGAGACCAAAAGAGATTATTTTCTTGGTCACTGTTCCCTGAGCTACTACTAGCTCCCAGTCTGGAATAAGATCCGGATTCCCACTGCCTTGCATCTCATCTCAGCTCAAAAACCAGGGATTCAGTAGAGGCAAAGCTAAGCTCCTATTAAAAAGACAAACTAGAGTGGCCTCTTGCCCCTGAAATGAGTGGTCCAGGGCAACTGAGAGTTTTCCTCCTTTGCAACACCTTCTTCCACGGCATTAGCAGGGTTTTCTTCTGCACGGATGAAGCCTTTGCATCTGGTGAGAAAGGAGACAAGTGGGGGCACCTGGGGGGCTCAGTCGGTTAAGCATCTGCCTTCAGCTCAGGTCGTGATCTCAAGGTCCTGGGATCCAGCCCCGCATTGGGCTCCCTGCTTCTCCCTCTCCCTCTGCCCCTCTCCTGGCGTGTGTGTACTCTCTCTGTCAAATAAATGAAAAAAAAAATTAAAAAAAAAAAAAAAGGAGGCAAGAGTGGAGGAGCCTTGGGGCACCAGGGGGCTCATTTGGTTAAACATCCAACTCTTGGTTTCACTCAGGTTGTGAGATGGAGACCAGGTCAGGCTCCATGCTCAGCAGAGTCTGCTTGAGATTCTTTCCCCCTCCCATTCCCTCCCAGTCTGCTCCTGCTCATTCTCTCTCTCTCTTAAATAAATAAATAAATAAATAAATAAATAAATAAATAATAATATAAAATAAAATAAAATAAAATAATAAAATTAAATTAAAAAAGAGGAGTGGAGGAGTCCTGCTGGGTATCTTAGAACTCAGACCCAGCAGTGGCACACATCACTGTCACTTACATCCACCGGGAGAAGTCAGGTACATGGCCACCCTGACCACAAGGGAAGCTGGCGAAGATGATCCCGTGTCTGGCTGCAAGGCTACTCGTGGGTGGAAAAGGGGAGGAGGGTTTTGGTAAACAGCCAGCGATCTGCCATACATCATTCAAAACGGGCCCTCTTTCCCTGAGAGTCAGCACTACTTTTCTAGGCCTGGCAGGGTAAAGAACCACAAACTTGAGAAATGTATAGTCCCACACCCTGGGGGCCAGAATTCTGCAGTGACCCCTGTTGTCAGGGCCACGATCCCTGTAAGGTGCCAGGAAAGACCCTTTATGTCTCCTTCTTAGCTTCTGGTCAGTTCCAGGAGTTTTCTTGTCTCCGATGCTCTCTCCTGACACGGCCTTCTCCCTGTGTGTCTCCACATCGTCTTACTTTTATATGTGCCTGCTCTCTGTCCTAGTCTTCTCTTTTTAGGGACACCAGGCTTATTGGGTTAGGGCCGACCCTATGAAGTTAACTTGATTACCCCTGTAGAGACCTTACTCCAAATAAGGTCACATTCGAAAACATTAGGGTTAGGACTCGAACATATCTTTCGGGGGGCAGTGGGTGTAGGAGGGGACATAGCTCAACCACAACAGGATGACTTCATTGCAGCCAATTCTTGGGCACCGGGGTCGGCATCATTTCTCACAGAAGCAAACCTAAGCAAACAAAGAGAATGTATTTGAAGGGTATTGGGTAGTTCCTGGAACCACAGGAGAACTTGAACGAACGGGCTTTGAGAAGGCTAGAAATCTGGGCAGCTCCAGGGAGGAACCGCCAGACGTCTCCGTAGGGCCTGCCTTCTCAGTGACCCTGCCCCACTGATCTTCGGGGCAGCTGTCCCTTCTCTCAAGAAGCCAACTCTGGGAAGAGTCTGTTGGGTCAGCCTGTGACGGAACCAGGGCCTCTTTAGGGGTGTGTGAATCGGATCAAGCGCTGGACGGCCTTGCCAGGACCTCATGGATAGTGGGAGGGGCAGTTCCCCAAGAGAAAGAGGGGTGCAGCCCCTAAGGAAACGAGGGGAAGGATGTGTTGTACAGGCAAACCCACAGCTGATTGCTACACATTGTAAGTCATTTGAGAAAGATTTTTCAGCTCAGGCAGTTGTATTTCTAAGTATTTTGGCACTTAAGGGAGCGATTTAGTCATCTGGAAAATGCAGAGCGGTGGAAAAATGCAGTGTCACGTGGTAAAAGGAGCGCTTGTGGTGGAATCAGGAGAACAGGTTTGGGTTTTTTTGTTTTTTTGTTTTTAGATAATTCTCAGATGGAATAATTCTATCCTCAGAACTGAAGATCAAGAAAAGCTCTAAGAAACAAGAACATCCAACCAAGTATCGAGTTACTAAACGGAAACAAAAAGCACGTAATAAAAATCAATTAGAAAAAAAAAAAAGCGTAACAGAACTGAAATGTCATTCAAATCAGCTACCAAGGCAGTTTGTAAAGGAAAAACTCACCAAAAGTGCAAAGGGTCTCTGTAAGGAAAGAACACAAAACAAAACAAAAACAACATTAGCGTCTACATGGAGGCATAAAAAGTGAAGGATGGGAAGACCTGAGATTTTTATTTTTATTTTATTTTATTTTATTTTTAGACCTGAGATTTTTAAAGATGTCATTTCTCACCACGTTGACTTATGTGGTGTAAAAATCTCAGCTAAAAAAAAAAGAAAAACCATCTCAGCCAATCAAAAATTTAATTAAGTTTTTTAAACTTGACAATGAGAGACTAAAATTCACAGGAGAATGTCAGGCCCTCGCTGCCGACGAGCTCCCTTCCAAGGAACCAGCCCCGAATTTTGATTCTGGCTCTGCCCCTAATGATCTGTGAGACTTTAGGTGAGAAACTCAACCTTTGGGGGGGTCTTAGTTTCCTCTTCTGTGAAGTGGGATAATCATGGTCCCTCCCTCAGAGCCCCGGAGCGAGGATCACGCGGACAAAGTATTTGAAAGTGTTTTATAACCTGTAAGACGCTCTTCATGTTGTAACTGTGATTTTTTATTTTTTACTCCCCCAATGATGTTGGATAAATGTGACAATCAAGTGCTCTCATTTTGAAAAAATCAAACAAACAAAAAACACCTTTTCTCTTACTAAACTGAGGCACATGATGATTTGTAAATGCTGATCCCTTGGACGGGCCAGGAGAGCTCGCGGGCGCCGCTTGAGCCGGGGGAGCAGACCTGCTCGGGCACCCCTGGGTCACATGAACTGAGCACGGTGTGCCCCCTCCTCTGCACTCCTCCAGCCGAGTGTCCTCTCCCCTTCTGTAGAATGGGCGGTTTTGGACTTTGTGAGGTTTGAGAGAAAAGACTTTGGCGTCGTTACAGATCTCAGTGTGAACCCTGGTGCGTTGACCTTGGACGACGCACCCCTCTTCTCCTGGCTCTCAGAATCCGTCAGATGGGGACCATAATGTCTTATTAAATATGAAAATAAATATTAAGTCCCTGAAACATAATAAATGCTTACTCACTGGTAGGTGTCGTAGTTACTATTATTACTATTATTACCTCTAAGGGCATCTGCAGCTCTCAAGTCAGAGAGAGGCTGAAACAGGAAGAGAACAGAAGATTCCCTTAATAGGACTTGAGTGAGTATCGCAAGTGGGACATTTTCCTGGAAGACAGGCTGTGTTCACAGGGCCTTATATAACCCTGGTGACTCACAGCCAGAGTTCAGCGTGGCCCTGCCTCCTCGGAGAAAAGGAGGGGAGGAGAGCACAGCCCTGGTGCCCGACAGCACAAGGCCCTGGTTGGGCCAGGGCAGCGGGGGCAGTTGATGGCCTCTCCAGCTAGATTTTTAAATTCTTGTAAAATGGGGGGCGGCTGGTGGCTCAGTTGGTTAAGCGCCTGACGCTTGGTTTCTGCTCAGGTTGGAGCTCCGCATGGAATCTGCTCCAGATCCTCTCTCTCTCCCCAGCCCCTCCCCCGTGTGTGAGCACGCTCCCTCTCCCTCTCCCTCTCCTTCTCCCTCTCTCTCCTTCTCAAATAAATAAATAAAATCTTTTTTAAAAAAACAAATTGTTGTAAAATGTATATTGAATGGAGGAGTTTTCTTTCTCTGCAAAAAAAAAAAAAAAAGAAAAGAAAAGAAAATTAAGATTTCACCAGTCTGGGATCAAGGGTCCCAGTCTCCACTGGATGAGCCAGGCAGGTGTCCCTTGTGAAAGTACTTTTTGACGTCGGTACCCTGGTGGCCAGCAGAAAGCCATGGCCCTCGCCTTCCCTGGGGGCGGGACCCGGATGGGTCCGAACTGGGCAACTGTGTGGCTCAGGAGAGCCGGCTGCAGCCTCAGGGTAAGGCATGGGGGAAGGGCGATGCTCGCCAGGAACTGGTTTAGGAATGACCGTGTGACACGATGGTGGCCATGAGCTGTCAGGGGTCGGGTGCTCCGGGCTTCTGGGAGAGCTCCCCTCATTCCTGAGGCGGCCCCAGGCCCTTGGTGCGGCTGCAGTACCAGCCCTGTGGACGGGGTTTTCCTCTTCAGCTGCCATGGAAACGAATCACCACCAACGTGGTGACTTAAAACAACGCAAATTACCCTCTTAAAGCCCTCTGGGGCAGAAGCGGCCCGGGGCTGACCAGGGTGATTCGGGGCCCTGCTCCCCTGGAGACCCTGCTGCCCCAGAGGCCCTGAGGAATCCCTGTTGGGTGCCCCGGCGGCCAGGCCGACGCCCCCCCCCCACAGCCCCCGCAGGCCCTGATCAGTCTGTCCCTCTGGTGTCACCTTTTAGAGAATATCCTGTAAACGGAATCATGGACTTGGTAGCTTTTTTTTTTTTTTTTAAATTTTTATTTATTTATGACAGTCACAGAGAGAGAGAGAGAGAGGCAGAGACACAGGCAGAGGGAGAAGCAGGCTCCATGCACCGGGAGCCCGACGTGGGATTTGATCCCGGGTCTCCAGGATCGCGCCCTGGGCCAAAGGCAGGCGCCAAACCGCTGCGCCACCCAGGGATCCCACTTGGTAGCTTTTTAAATCTGGCTCCTTTTTCCTAAAATACTGCATTTGAAATTCATCGACGGGGCGCTTAGGGAGTGTGTTCCTCTTCTTGCTGGTGGCATCTGATTCTGGAGACGTCTCCCTGTACCCACCAGGCGAAAGACGCTTGAGGTGTTTCCAGTCGTTGGCAGTTATGGATAAAGCCTCCACAAACGCTCAGGTACCGCTAGGTTTTGTGTGAATATACGTTTTCATCTCACTTGAGCAAATACGTGAGAAAGGACTTGCTGGGTCACGTTGCAAATGTGCAGTGAACTTCCCAAGGGACGGCCAAACTGGCTTCCAAGTGGCCGGACCATTCTGTACTCCCATTAGTCACGGATGAAAGTTGCCCCACATCCTCATCAGCATTCAGTATTGCATTTTTTTTCTCTCTTAATTTTAGTCATTCTGACAGGTGGGCAGTGACCTAGCAACTCCGCTTCGACAAATCCATCAGGGGGGCGCCCTGGCAAAAATATGAAAAGGTGTTCGCACGAGGCTATCCGTGCAGCTCCGTTTGTGATTGCAAGAGACTGGGAGCAATCCAGATGCTCATCAGCAGAAGAGTGATTGAGGGGCTCAACCACTGGAGGCTCCGCTGGAGGAGCCTGTGACTCTCGATCTCAGGGTTTGAGCGAATATTCTTCAGATTACTTAAGAATTTCTAAAAATCTTTTTTAAACAAAGAAAGAAAAGAAGACTAAATGAATGAATGAACTACGGTACAACCCCCAAGTGGAGTGTTATGGAGCTGTACCAAGGAATAAGAAAATTCTCAATGACTACAGTGTGATGTCCGGGATATATTTTTAAGTAAAAAGGGAAATGTAACAAAATAATGTATAGAGTATGTAATCATTTAACGACAAATAAAAGAAGTGATGAAAATTTAATACAGCATTACTATAGCAGAGAGTGACTAGATGGGAAAGGGTAAAGTGGAGTCTAGACTTTTAAAAATATGCCTTGGGACGCCTGGGGGGCTCAGCGGTGCAGCGTCTGCCTCCCGCCCAGGGCGTGACCCCGGGGTCCCAGGATCGAGTCCTACATCGGGCTCCCTGCGTGGAGCCTGCTTCTCCCTCTGCCTATGTCGTCTCTCTCTCTCTGGGTCTGTCATGAATAAATAAATAAAATCTTAAAAAAAAAACAATAAAAAATATGCCTTATTTTGTAGGTTTAACTTTGGGGCCATATAAGTATTTTTACATGATTACAACAAAATTGAATTTAAAAAATCCTTAGACATCAAAAGTAAAATGAAATAAAAATGATCCTCCTTGTGCATTCAGTGGATGACATAACCACATAAAACGACTTTGAGTGACTTTAAATCACCATCATTGGCCTCAGTATCCCTGAAGGGATGTATCCAAAGACACAAAAACATACGTGTTACGGGATTAAAAATAAGTGGTACGTCGGTGTCTTTGAGAACTGAGGTATTCGGCATGGTGATACAGATTAGGATCGGTGACGCTTGCCATAGTTCTCCTTTGGAATTAGAACTATCAGGCCGAATATTTACACCTTTTATCTTTAGAAAATAATATGTATTTCCTTGCTGTGACCACTAAAAAGAATACAAATTAACAAAAATCACACATTTTTAAGACACTCAGGAAAGGGACTGTTTTGCAGATTTGATGGCCCTAGGTATTGATTGTCAATATTTTCAGCTGTGAACATGATAATGCGGAGATTACTTTTGCAAGAATGTCTATCTTTTAGGGATATATTCTGAAATATTTACAGAAGAAATAATGCAATGTCTAGGACTTGCCTCAAGATACATGCGAATGTGTGGATGATTCGGGGTGACCATGTGGTGATAGCTGTAGGAGCTGGGTGATGCGTAGGCTGTCGTCATTGTACTACTCTCTTTATTTTTACGATTTAAATTTTTTTTTCAAAAATAGTGTTTTTAAAAAAAGGTATACGAAAAAGGGTGTGGATATTATGTAAGGATGTGATGCTTGGAGCTGCTGCAGCCACCTTGTGATCATGAGCACGTAAGCCTGAAATGAGAGGATCCAAATTGATAGATACTTCATTTGCATAAATTCAAATTTGTTAAACTGGCTAATTATAAAGCTAGTTAGTGAGAAAATTAGGTAGTTTTGGTGGATAAAAATATCGAAATTGGAGTTTCTCAATGGATATATGTGAGACTTCCTTGTTTGCAACTAATAGAAACTGTGGCTTACCTTAGGCAAGATTTGGAGATTTATTTTGGGCGTTCAGGGCAAACGCATGGCATTCTAGTATAGAAATGCCACCGAGCTGCATGAGGAACTTAGCTCAGAGTGTACAGTCTGGCAGCACTCTTTCTTTCTCCGTCTCGACTCTCACCGCCCTATCTTGGTGCAGACCAGCGTTCTTCGTTTTCCAGGCAACGTCATAGAACACATGTACGTTCAGAGCGTCTGGTTTTGCACACCCGGAAAGAGGCTGATTTGTCCCACCTGGACCCTGTTCCAAAAATTCTGGAGGAAAAGATTGACTGGTCCAGAAGCTGAGGTTGTCCTACCCAAGAAGAAGGGCCCAATTCTAGGTCAGTCACGGCCAGGGTCCAAGGTGTGTGCAAAATGGCCGATCCGCTGGTCTCTGGGGTGTTCACATGAATGGAGAGAGTGGGAAGGACAATTCCCCGAGATGCGGGGCGGGAAGCAACTGGGCAGACGGACGGAAGGCATGTAGAGTCGGGCCCGATCGCGAAGCTTCCAGGGGGTGCAGACATGGGTGAGCGTGATGACTTGGACGGGCTTTACTCTGGTTGACCTAAAGCAAGTGAGCAAGTGCAGAAGACAAGCGTGGGACAAGGACACAGGTGAGGCGGCTCCGCTCTCTTCTGCTCCTGGGTCATCACAGAGACTCGCTCAGGTTCGGGGGTCAGTATCCTCCCCAAGGAGTGAGGAACCGGCCAGGCCCGAGGCGCTCAGGCCATGACCCTGTGGGGGCAAGTACCCGTTCGCTCCCAGCACCGTCCGACATTGGTCTCAGTGAGTTCTGTTTCCCACCACACCGCCGGCCTACCCAGGGCCCACCTGGTGCTCTAGACAATGGCAGCGTGACAGCTGGAGCCTCCAGCCATGCAGCTTTTTTTTTTTTTTAAGACTTATTTATTTATTTATGATAGACACACACAGAGAGAGAGAGAGAGAGAGAGGCAGAGACACAGGCAGAGGGAGAAGCAGGCTCCATGCAGGGAGCCCAATGCGGGACTAGATCCAGGGTCTCCAGGATCACGCCCTGGGCTGCAGGCGGCGCTAAACCGCTGAGCCACTGGGGCTGCCCAGACCCAAGATTTAATAAGTGGGAAAGAATCATGTTATTAAACGAACTCGCTGGTTGCCTTGTGGGCCTAGTGAACCACGACGTCAGCACCACTTGGTTGACAAGATTCTGGCAATGAGTCGCTGATAAACCAAATCTATCCCACTGCACCCCACTCCTGCCCCTCCCGGGGACCCTGACCAACAAAGGTGGCGCACCCGGGCCGCAGTCGTCAGGTAGCTAGGAGCATGAATGCTATGCAACGGCCGATTAATAATAATGAACGTTTGCATGGAAATAAATAAAGTGCTTCCACATTCTTTATTTGATCTCCGATAAGCCAATGAGTGGGGCAGGAAGGTGTTATTTTATAAAGGAAGTGGAGTCTCAGAGAGGTGCCACGAGCTGTCCAAGCTGATGATAAATGAGAAGAAAACAAGGCCCTTGGTCTTTGCTCAATCCTTCCTTCATCCTTCTCTCCTTCCTCCCCCCTTCTTCCTCCCTTCCCCTTCCCCTTCCCTCCCCTTCCTCCCCTCCTCTTCTCCCTCCCTCTCTCCTTACATCCTTCCATGAGCTTGTGTTGATTCCTACAGTGACTCAGGCCCTAGGCTTGGAACTGGGGCTCGGAAGATAAATGAGACGTGGTTAGTGCTTTGAAAGAACAGAGTGGAGGAGACAGATGTCTCCAGGGCTAAACATAGACACAGAGTGGAGTCATCACAGAGGGAGGGAAGACACTTAAGTGGACCTTGAAGGGTAAGTGGCATCACCAGGAGGAAGTAATGGAGCCGGGAAGGGCCCCCTGGGCGGAGGGAGCAGAGGGAGCAGAGGGAGTAGGGGCCTGAGAAGATCCAAATGCCCCGAGTAGTGGTGAGGAGGGTGGGGAGGACGCCCGGGGTCTGGGGACGGGAGCGGCGAGCTGGTGCCAGCCGAGGAGGGCCTGGGAGGCTGTACTGGGAGGCCTGGAAGGCGGTGGGGCCCCCAAAAGTGCCTGAGCAAGGGGGTAACTGTCATGGAAAGAGCGATCCCTGGCCGCTCTGGTCCGGCGGCTGCTCAGGGTGAGGTCAGCCTGGACGTGCGGAGAACAGTCAAGAAGCTGACGGAAAGACGACAGGACCTGAGGCAGCGGGGCCAGGGGCGGAGGCAGCAGCTGTCAGCGGCTCCTGCCATTTAGTTCCTTCCCCATGACGCGTCCTTCCCGCTAGTTCCCTGCGGACCGCGTCCTCCGTCCTCCGCGTGGCCTCTCTGGGCCCAGAACGCTTTGCCCTCGTCCTGCCTTTCGCCGGGCAACAGCGCCTCGTTCTTCCCTCTTCTCTGGCGCCCGGTCGCTCCACCAAGACCGTCAAGGTGAGCAGCGGACCCCGGAGTGCTGGGGACCCCCCCCGCAGGGACCCGCCAGGCCCGCGGGCACGGGGTCAACTGGGCCAATCAGGGTCCTTCCTGGGATCTTGAGGTTGGGGCAAAGCCCGTCGCGTCTGGACAGGGGGGCAACGAGGTGGCTAGAGACTGGTTGATGGCCCAGCGGCTGTTTTCTTAGGAGAAAAAGGTGGATTTTAGGGAGTGAGAATAATGAGGTCTAAGGTCAAAGGGAAGCAGAGACGCGGGCCTCACCCAGCACCTGGTCCTGGGTTCACCTGAACCCGAGGCCAGCGTGGTCCCTCCCGGGTCCCCTCTGTTCAGCTAGCCCCAGCGGTGTCACTGTCCCCAGAGGGACTTTGGGACCTTGGTCTGCAGACGCTGCTACAGTGACCGGACCTCCTGGAGCCGCCGTTGTGCTTGTGTAACTGTCTACATGCCTCCCTTTGCTCATCCCCATTGTTTGTTTTCCATTTTTGTAAAGACTTCATTTATTTTAGAGAAAGAGACGTCACAGGGAGGGGCGGAGAGGGAACCGGACGGAGGGAAAACAATCTGCACACTGAGCGCAGGGCCCGGCCTGGGGCTCGATCCCACACCCGGAGGCCACGGCCTGAGCTGAAACCGGCGGTCGGGTGCTCCGCGGCCGAGCCTCCCAGCGCCCTGGTGTTGGTGTTTTCGAGTCAACTCTCTCTAATTGAAGGACCGTGTCCGCCGAGCCTGTGCTCATTTATAAGCATCTATTTGTGATTTTTTAAAAAATTCATTATTCAAAACCTAGTACAGGGCAGACCGGTCAGTCCTCCCCAAAGCGTTCCGTGAACACTTCCCCAGTGTGGGCAGGTCTCGGGGGAACGGAGGTAAATTGGGGTTAGTTTGCAGCAAGCAGAGCTCACAGCCCACTGGGGGCGCGGGGTGGGCACGGAGAGAGGCAGTTATTGTCTGGAACGTTCTAAAGGCAAAGCTCACATTCAACCCACACCTGCTGGCGCCCGGGCCGGCCGGGCCCTGTGGGCAGCGGGGACTCAGTCCCCAAGCCTAAGTGCTAAGGGACAGGCAGGGCCCAGAGGGGTGAACGGTGTTCCTGGGCTTGGGGACGGACGGCAGCATTGAGTGGGGCTGGGAAGAAGTGGGGTGTGGGCCGGCGAGGAACAGGGTGGCAGGAAATGGAGCTGCAGGGGTCCTGGGACCGTCCGTCCTGGTGGGCGGAGGCTGCACGGCTGGTTGCTGGTCACCCCTTCCCACGCCTCGGCCCTCGGGCCCTTGGAGCCTCGTGGCCACAGTCATCCGGGGCGTAAGTGGAGGCCGTGGGGGCGCAGGGCCCGGTGAAGGCCGCGGGGGCTGGCACTGCCCCTGCCCGTCTCTGCCTCCCCCCCCCCCGCTCGCTCGTGGACAATCACACCTGAGAAAAGACGAGTCAGTTGTGGGCGACTATGAAGCAGGCAAGCCGTGGCCTCGCCGCCCGCCGTGGTGACCGGGGGCCCGCAGGTCCCAATGAGTGGCCTGTCCCTGCGCTGTGCATGTGTGTGTGTGAGCGACTGTGTGCAGCGCGTGCTCGGGGGACTGCCACCAGCAAGTCGCAGCCCCCTTCATGAGAGGCCATCAGGCCTGGGGGGCTGCTGTGCTGCTGCGCCGTGAGGTCACCCCCACGGGTGCCCTGGGATGGAGGATCAGGGCTTCACCTGGGGTGGCCAGCAGCCCTCGAGGCTCCGCAGGCGAGCAGATCAGGGGACCCGCCGGAGTCGCCCTGGGGTCCCCGTCCCATCTCGGAGGGGGTGAGCTCATCCGGTCCAGTGCCGCTCCCCTGCCGCCCTTCCACCCGGTGGTGTGGCCGCCCTGGCCCGTCCGTCCGGCGCCCAGGCCAGGCTCTCGCCCAAGCCTCTGCTCGCAGACTGTGCCGGGGGGACGCCCGCGTGTCAGCTGCAGCATCTGGGGGCCCGTGTCTGCGTGTCAGCTGCAGCACCTGCACATCTCCACTGGCCGGGCGGCCGGGAGTCCCCTGATGGGGCGTTGGGGGGATGGTGCAGGGCTGGCCGTGGGGCGGCAGGCGGTCGTGCCTGGGTTGTAGCTGAGCAGCTGCAACGCCCTGCTCCCGCCCGGCTGCTGGGTGCTAAGCCTCGGCCCGAAGCCGCTGCTCCTCCTGCTCCGCAGCCTCCGTGAGCTTCGCGTCTCCCTCCTTTCTGGTCATTGGGCCCGACCAGCTCCCGGGCCAGCGGGGGCAGTGGCCACAGACTCCCCATTGCTCCCCCCCACCGCCACTCTCATCCCCTCCTCCCATCCTCCCACCTCCTCCCATCCTCCCACCTCCTCCCATCCTCCCACCTCCTCCCACCTCCTCTCCCTCCTCCCACCTCCTCCCCCTCCTCATTTTGGGAAAAGCCTCTCCCCCTCCCGCCCCACAGTCCTTCCTTCTCTCTCCCTGCCCGTCCCCTGCTTCTCTGACAGAAGCCCAGGGGACCTGTTGAATCCAGAGCCTGCCCCCATCACAATGACCAAAAGCAACAACAGACCAAAAAAGAAGGAGCCAAGGCTCCCCTGTTCCGAGGGTTAGGGGGACTCCACGCAGAAGCGGCACCAGGAGCGAGGGGAGACCCTTGCAGACAGAGAAGGGGGTCGGCCGCGCCGTCTGCTCCCGGGTCTGAGCCGTCCTGTGCGCACGCCTGGCCAGACCCCTGGGCCCAAGCCCCCCCCCAATCCCGGGGCCACCCCTCTTGCTCTTGTTCCTGTTCTCACCCCTAATGGCCGGTGTCCCCAACTGCGGGGTCCTTGCTTATGAAATCTTCTCTTGGCCACCGGCCCTGACCCCCGGCCCCCCCTCGGCTGGGCTCTGGCCTCACGCACGTCCAGCAGGCCCCGCCGACTGCCGTCCTTCGTGCGGGAGCAGCCTCCTGCGGGGCGGCTGCTTCTGGCCCCTCGGTGACAAGGACACACAGACTTCTGTGGCTCGGGCCCCAGGTTTCCTTGCTATCGTTCTTAGTTTGGATAAATGACGCATTCATGTGGTTTAAGATTCCAAGGCAACAAGGGTGCACACAGAGAAGCCCGTGTGCGCCACCTTCCAGCCAGCAGGACTTGCCCCGGGGGGACCCAGGGGGGACCCCTGACCCCTACGTCCGCTCACGAAGTGTTCGGTACAAGGGCAAGCGAACACATGTGTCCGTCCTTTCTCCTCCCTGTTATTCTTCATACACCCGGGGCTTCCCACACATGTTCATTGGTGCCGTGTTTTTTTTCACATAGAGACTGAGCCACGGCTTGGGGAGGATTTCCAGTGAATGCACGTTACGTGACCTACGTAAAGAAGCCTCGGTGGATGGGCGTGGAGCTGCCTTCCAGTTCTGTGCTACTCGGGCGGCGCTGCCCTCAAAACCTGTACGTGTGCCATTTGCACACTTTGGGGGCGCGCCTGTTAACGGAAATCCCTGGAGGTGGGGTCACTGGCTCACGGAGAGTGGTAACCGCTCCAGGTGCCCGTCCTGGGCTCGTCCCAGCTCGCTCTCTCGCCGGCCGTGAAGAGGCTCCGCGTCCTACAGGGCGCTCCACACGGGTTCCTAGGGATCCTCTGGGCCGCGTGCAAGTTGGGTGGGACGGAGAGGCCCTCGGGGTCCCCGGGAGCGGGGTGCTGGGTCCCGGGCACCGTGGGCGAGGGAGCGTCACTCCGTGGCCCGAGGAGGCTTCGTGGAGGTGGGGCCGGTACCGAAGCAGGAGCTCGCCGGGCAGGGGGAAAGGCCTGTGTGGCCCTGTCTTCCTGGCATTTACTCCTAAGAGGTGTTCGGGGACACCTGAGGGCGCGCTCTGCAGCGTCAGCCCTGAGAGCGGAGACCGGAAGGCCATGCGGGGGTCGGGTCCATGCGGACGAGTGCTGCGGAGAAGCAGAGTGGAGGTCACGCTCGCCGCCGGGTACCAGCAGCCAGCAGCGACTGCCCGTCACGCGCGGCGGTGAGGCCCCGTTATCCCATACGCCGACCCCTGCGTGGGGCGCTGTCGTCTCCCACTTACAGCTGAGAATACGGAGGCTCCGCGGAGACCAGAAGCCCACCACAGGCGCACGGCCAGGGAGCGGCAGGGGTCCGCGAGGGCCCGTGGCTCCAGAGTGTCCCCTGACCTGCCGGGGACCCCGCTGCCCCCCACAGCCCCGCAGGTGTCGCTGGGAGGAAGCGGTTACGGCTGCTCGCACGTGAGGCTGAGGAAGTTGTATGATCCTTTTTTGGAGGAAATACAGAAAATCTATCACGGCAGGGAAAAACGTGTGCTAATTAATATAACGGGGGGGGGAGCTGCACATGTGATGGTTTATCTATTATCATTATTAAACAGTATTTTATTTATTTATTCATGAGAAACACACACGCACAGAGACAGAGAGAGGGAGGCCGAGACCCAGGCAGAGGGAGAAGCAGGCTCCGTGCAGGGACCTGGGACTTGATCCCAGGACCCCGGGGTCACGCCCTGGGCTGAAGGTGGCGCTAACCACTGAGCCCCCGCTGCCCACATGCTGGTTTAGATGTGGTGACCGCAGCCGTGCAAAAATAGAAACGGGTGTGGGTGTGTTGACTTTTCCATCCAGAAAATTGTAGGACGTCCTGGGTTTGCTTCTGGTTGTTGTCAGTCCTATATGGGTTGCTGTGTTCTGACTTTAGGAAAGTTGGGGAAATACAGCTACTTTATTAAAATTAAAGACTGTATATATATTTTTTTAAAGATTTTATTTATTTATTCATGAGACACAGAGAGAGAGAGAGAGAGAGAGAGGCAGAGACACAGGCAGAGGGAGCAGCAGGCTCCATGCAGGAGCCCGACGTGGGACTCGCTCCCGGTACCCCGGGGTCACGCCCTGGGCCGAAGGCGGCGCTAAACCGCTGAGCCACCCGGGCTGCCCAAGACTATATATTTTTAAAGTTTTTATTTACTTATTTTAGAAAAAGGAGCGTGTGCGTGCGCATGGGGAGGGGAGGGGAGCGGCAAGCAGAGACGTGCTGAGCGCAGCCCACGCCTGAGCTGAAACCAAGAGCCGGGCCCTTAAGCGACTGAGCCCCCCAGGCGCCCCCAAACTAAAGACTATATTGAAGACATTTTCAGTAGTTACTGTATTTTTAATACCGTGAACATCTAAATCTATTACGGAGCAAACACTGGGATCTCGGGATATGATGACTAATACACATTTTGGTCTTTCTCCCCGGCTCCTGACCAGAGAGACCTGAAAACCTTTGTAATTTCCTTAGTGATAAAGGTTCTGGGAGCACCTTCTGTTCTAATATTTGTTCTTTGACCCTTGTGTCCGACACAGGATTCCTAAATGCCTTGGGGCTGCCCAGGGAACAGGAGCATCCAGTGATGTAGTGAGGAGACTCCGGCCCCCACCCCCCACCCCCCACGCCCCCTACCCCCCTGCCCAGAAATTCAAGTGGGGGCCGGAAACCAGAAGGCCCAGGCCATGAACCCCTGAACGGGGAGGAGGGTGGGGACTGAGTTAATAATTGATGGAGCAGGATGAGAAAGCCTCCCTGCAAATCCCTGCCCCGGGGTGGGGTGCTTCAGTCTGCTGCTTCCAGGGGTGCTGAGGGCTTAGTGCTTCCCGAGGGCGTGGCCACCCGGCACCTGCTCCGTGCGGGCCTTTACCTGCAGCCCCTGACCTAGTGAGTCCAGCATTTTCCTGAATTCCGGGAGCGTCCCAGCGGGTCATCCACCCCGAGCCGCGGCCGGTGAGAACCTTTGCGGCCTGGGGGCCGCCGCTTGCTGGCACCTGGACCCTAGCCTGGGGGTCCCTGATGCTGACCGGATGGCGCGGCGCCCGGCTGGGTTCGGACCGGCGGCGCGGGGAGCCGTTCCCTGCACACGCACCAGTGTTGTCACGGGGAATGACATTTTTGTTTTAACTATGAAACTTGGAAAACCCAAGGGGTGATACTTGATACAAATCCAGGAGGTTAAGGAAGCAGAGGTTTTCAGAGGGTATCGCGGCCTCGCTAATTAACGTAAATTGATATCCATGTCCTGCGGCTCACTCGGGCCGCGGCGTCATTGGATTTCCGCGGTGATTGTTCCTTAAAGGCGAGCCGCGCCCTCCACGCTGGTAGCTTTCCAGGGGCGCCGGGCGCCGTTCGGGAGGGGCCCAGGATTGTTCCAGGGACTGTAACAGCTCTGGCTGGTGGTTGCAGACACCTCACGTGGAATTCCTTTACTTGCTCATTCGTTCATCCTGCCTTCCCGTTAGGTTTTTTTTTTTTTTTAACTCATTTCACTCACTCACCCATTCCCTCAGTCCCTGCTCCCTGACCTATCCTGCACCCACTGTGCCAGCTTCTGCTCTGGGCGGGAGCAGCAAGTGGCCCGTGACACTTGTCCCGGCCCAGGAAGACTTCGCAGGCAGAGAAACATGAACGAGCAGCGGTGATTCCAGAAACTCCAGAGCCGCTTCTCTGCGTCCAGGAGGTGTGCTCGGCCGCCGGGCGCTGTCACGGCCGCGACGGGAGCTATGCGGTCCTGCCCCCGCGGCGCTCTGGCTGGGTCGTGGGGCCGGGGAGCAACCAGGAAGAAAACCCTTAAAAATTACCGTTACTGGGCAGCCCGGGGCCTCCGGGGTGCAGCGGCCGCCTTTGGCCCAGGGCCTGATCCTGGAGACCCGGGATCGAGTCCTGCGTCGGGCTCCCTGCACGGAGCCTGCTTCTCCCTCCACCTGTGTCTCTGCCTCTCTTTCTCTCATGAATGAATAAATAAAATCTTTCTTTAAAAAATTAAAAAAAAAATCCCTGAACCATCATTTCTAAGGGGATTAAGCAGCATTCTGGGATGAAGAATAACAGGCCAGATCTTCTGGGCAGTGAGGGACACATTCACGGGGAACTGTGGGAGCAGGGAGGGGCAGCTAATGCAACGCACCCGAGCAGTCAGGGAAGGCCTTGCCAAGGGTTCCCCCCAAACAGAGTCTGCAAATGTAGGGAAGAGTTCAACGGGGGGGAATGCAGCGACGGGCAATCCCAAGGAGAGAACTGGGGTGCAAGGACTCGGAGGAGCCAAGGTGACAGTAGGATCCGCTCCCTGGGAGGTCGGCAGGTGCCTCGGCGACAGGTGGCAGAGAGGATGAGACGAGGCTGGAGAGACAGGGCAAGGCCACACCCCGGGGCCACCATGCCAGGCGGGAGCAGCTGGCCGTGTGTCTGGGCGGGGGTAAAAGGGAAAGCCCTCCGAGCCATGGCCCTAGGCACGTAGGATCCCCGTCGCTTCTCGTGGGTCCGCAACGCCAAACCGGTTGCATGTTATGCTGTGATTACGTTGTACGCGTGTAAGACGCGTCGGATGCTGCTTGCTGAAGATTTAACCGCTTTTCTTTCTTCATTTCTAGAGAAAGAGGAACTTAAAAGTCCTCTTGGGGTAATCCAACTTTAACTGCCTAAAGGCTGCTCCCTCACCCTTGCGGGGCACGTGGAGGGCATCTGGAGGCACGTAAGAGGGCACTTTGGGCTCCCTCCAAGCATGGCGGGTCCGCAGGCATCCGGGGGCCACCCTGCGCTCCGGAGCCCCTGGCAGGCCGGGACCTCGCAGGGCGGCTGTGGGGGAACCCGGGGCCAGACACTCACAGAGGCCAGGGACCGGCTGTGCAGGTTGTCTGTCGGGGGTGGGGGGGTGGGGGGTGCCCCCACCCCCTCCCTGGCGCTGGGGAACCCTGGAGAGACAGCCCCTGGGGGGGGGGGCTCCTTGCTGGTCAGACACCAGGTTTCTCAAGTCTGTGGGTTTGATTTGAAAAACAAAGAAGTGAAATGTCCTGCCCTGGGAGATAAGACAGGGAGAGGGAGTTGACCCTGGAAGGACAGGGCCGGGCTCCCCTGGGCCCAGCGTGGCAGGAGCTGGGGCTGAAGAGCCCCTAGGTTTTGCCGGTGTAGCCCCTCCCGGGGGTGGTTGCAGATGGGACAATGGAGGCCCAGAGGAGTGAGTGACTTGTCCTGGATGATTCTGCGAGAAGGAGGCAGGACAGGGGGTGGCCTCAGGTGGCCCAGTCCCCTAGGCAGAGCTACTCGGGCTCCAGCAAAAGGCTGCTATGGTGCAGTGAGGGGGTGAGGAAGGAGAAGGGGGGTGGGGGTGGGGGGGCAGAGGGGAGGGGTGCGGGGAGAGGGGAGACGCTGCAATGGGGAGGAGGGAAGGGCAGCGCCCAGACCCACCTCTTAGACCTTCATTGCAGGTCTTTGTTTTTTCTCTAAGTTTCTCCACGTCCCAAAGAAGGTGCTGCTTTGCGGCCTGATTGTGTTTCCACCACAACTTGGGCCCACGACGCAGCACAAGATTCAGAAAGAAAAAGAGCAAGCCCATTGCTGCGTGTTGTGATAATACGAGTCTGTGTGACCTGTCCCCGCGGTGACCTGCGGGGACAGCCCTGAACGCCTTCTGCTCCGCTGAGCCCAGGGGGGCGGCCGCCGTCCAGGAACAGCTGGGCCGATTCATGTAGAACAAAGGCGGCTCTTCTGCTGGTCCGGGCAGCGGGCATGGGGCCAGCGGGGCCTGGCCCCTCGCGGGGAAGAGGCTGCCAACAGTGTCGGTCCCCTGCATGCTCCCGACCCGGCGCCCTGGAGCCTGGCTCCGCACTGACGTCCAGCTGTCTGTCCCAGCTCTGCCATGTCCAGGCGGTGCAGCCCAGCAGGTGCTGTCCTGCTGCTGCCTGGTCCCCCGTTCTGGAACTCGGCGCGTGTGCCCTGGCGGCACATGCCCTGGCACCTGCTCACTCCTCCTACACGCCCCCACGGCCCGGCCCGGGCCCCCCGAGGGATGCCAGCAATGTTCGCAGAGCCCGTTCCACGCAGCCAACGGTGGACACGGGTCAGCTCATTTCCTTTTCCCACAGCTCTCGGAGGTGGGCACAGTTAGCAGACGCAGAGGCTGGGGGCCGGGAGGTGTCCTCCGAGGCCTGGCCTGCCGCCCTGGCTGCGGTCTTCTTGGCGCCCATCCGAGTCCCCGGCCTCCTTCCCACCCACCCGAGCTCCTTTATCTTAGTTCCTCTCTCAGCCCACTGGCAGGGTCTGTTCCCCGGGCCACAGGCCTGCGGCCTACGGCTGATCCATCCCTCTGCCCTTGGCCCTGAGTGGAGGGCTTGGCACGTAACTAGTGCTCAGAAAAGCAGTGAGTAAATAATAAGTAAGGAAAAAACACAGGCCGTGAACTTCTGTGGGTACATCAGAGAATGCGAGAATAGCACTGCCTCAAAGACTTTGTTTTTGGTGCCTGTGTGCGTGTGCAAGTGCGTGTGCAAGGGGTTTTATGAATTACCTCTTATTTCTAAGCCACAGCAGTTTATAACCTTTCCTAAAATAGAGCTACCGTTAACCCCGAATACCTTCCATATGAATAGATGGGGGTGGCCACAAAGCACCGCCGGAAGCGCCGGTATAGGCCCCTCACATGTCAGGATGCAATTAAACGACTCCTGATCCTGAAGGAGAGGCCCCCCGCCCCCCAACTCTCTTCATTCGGGCTCCAGGAGGAACCTGGGCATCGGGGGACGCATCTGGGCTCAGATTCCAGTTCTTCTCCCCCAGCTGTGGAAACGCAGGCAGGTTGCATATGTTTTCTGAGCCTGTTCGTGTATTCGGGACATCGAGGTCACGCCCCGCCCGGAGGTGCTTCTAAGGCTTCACTGACTGGCAGAGTAAGGGGACCAGTAAGCACCGCTCGCCCGGGAGTTATAATTTTTAGTTTTTATCGACACTGGGCCAGCCGCGGACAGGCAGCTCCGGGGGGGGAGGGGGGGCGCAGAAGCAGCCCTGGGCCCCCCCCTGCTGGGCCAGACTCCTCCCTCCTCCCTCCTCCGGGCTTGTCCTCCTCCAGCCTCCACACCTTTGCTCCTCTGTGCCTGGAGCAGAAGAGGACGCTGTCCTCACCTGTCTCGGCCTTCCTGTGGCCGTGTGGCACTGCCTCCCCTGCCTCCCCACTCCCTCCACCTCCCTCCCCTCCCTCCCCCTGCTCTCCAGCTACAGGTTACGTGGGAGCAGCCAGGTGTGTGCAATATGACCCTCTCTGGCCACAGTCACTGGGTGAGGGGTAGGCGTCCGACCGAGGTCAGCCGGGGGCCACGGACGGTCACCCAGCCCCCGGGGAAGGGCTGTCTGGCGGGAAGCAGACACGCTTGTCCCATTTCGAGGCAGGAGATGGAGTCACCCCGGTGCTCAGGCCCGCCTCTGGGCTCCCCACCTCCCCCGGGGCGGCTGCACCCCTGCCCCGAGGGCTCCGAGGGGTGTGCAGGGTCCCCAAGAGCCCCGCGTCAGCGCATCCTCGCACACGTCCTGACTTGCGCTCTGCTCTGGGAACCCGCTGTAGGGGACTCCAGGCTCCCTAGACGCTCGCCCTGATAGCTTCTTTTCCCAGCTCGAGCTTCAGGAAGGGCTGCATCCTAGAGCCCTAGGGCACCTCGAGTTCTTCCCTGGCCAGTCCGTCCTGCTCTCTGTTTCTCAGCACTCATTTGCCCACATCCGTCACCCCATTTAAGGAAGGTCCCACGGGCGTTCTCTGTGGAAGGTGGTCACCTCCAGATGGTGGTCTTAGCCTTCACAGGCAGCCAGTCCTCACAGGCCCAGTGAATTAACCATGGTCATCATGTCCCAAACTTTATTTCCAAATTCTGCTTGGTTTCGGTGTCCATCCCTGATACTATCAACTGTTTTGGGGGTGGGGTGGGGGTTATGGTACCAACACAGGTGCCACGTGAGGCCCCACTCCTGTGAGTGGGAAGAGGCATGCTCACAAAGGGAAGCAACACCCCCAAATTATCTGGGTGTGGCCTCACTCCTGGGGGAGGTGGTGGGGAGGTGGTCTTCTGGCAAAAGGATCCATCAAAGTCCTTCCTTGAGAGGGGATCCATGTGCTCCAGGACAGAGGACATCCACTCTGAAGGTGAGGATCCAGAGCAGAAACGCCTTACGAATGCCCAGAGCCAGCGGGGAGGGGGGTACAAACAGGAGTCTGGAAAGATGACAATAAGACACCAAGGCACAGGGGACTTGTTAGCACCCACGCGAGGCCACCTGGGCCCTCCCTGACTAGCCGGCCAGGCCAAGATCTACCCTGGCACTAGAAGTTGCTCGGCCCTCCAGTACAAGTACCTGCTTATGGTCGTCGTCGTCATCCTCATCATTTTCCCTCATTTCTGGTGGCAGCCCACGCGCACGTGCTTCTCCAGTACCAAGTGGGGCCGGCACAGGGCTCTGTGCGCGAAGCTGTGCTCCGCTGGCCTCAGTCTCCCCAGGTCTACAGCGAGGGCTTGGGCCAGATGCCCTCTAACACCTCCTCCACCTCAGTCCGGTACCCTCCAGTTCCACGGAGGCGCAGATTCAGAGGTTCCCCCCTCTCTGCCAGATTCGAGAAGCTGTTGGCATTGAAAATGACGTGCTGGGCAGGTCCGGGCCACGTGGGCGCCCAGTTTTATAACCAAAGAGCTCAGAGCCGAGCAGTGAATAGTGTGTGTCTGCTTTCTCCCCACCCGCCCCACGGGGGCCACAGCAGTGTCTGGGGAAGAAAGCAGAGCATGGCAGGTGGAGGGCGGGAGCGTCTCTCCGGGCGGGCGCCCTGCTTCCCTCCCTAGGGCGAGGGCAGCTGAGGCAAGTTTCCCACGCCAGGAAAGGGGCCAGTGGGTGACGTGGGGCATCGGGCAAAGCTGAGAGGCCGAGGGCTCAGGTGCAAATGTTGCTACTCGTGTGAATGTGGGAGTAGCGGGAACCCTTTCTGCGCGGGCCTCCTCGCCTGAGAACTGTCCCTGGTAATACCCACCCGGGGGCACGTGGGTGGCCAGGTGAGGACGGGTGGCCCTCGCACATAGGAAGCGCAGGTCACAGCATGACTGTAACTACTAGAGACACAGAAGGGGCGAGGGGGGTGGGGGAGGAGGGAGCTGGGGTCTCCCAGGTGCTGTGGCTCTGGGGCTGCTGCTTGGTGGGACAAACCCCAGGAAGTGAGTATGTGTTCTTGGTCGGTCCACTCTGGTCCCCAGAACTGGTGATCTGACCTGGTGCATCCTAGTGAGGGGAGATTCCCGGGAGCCCCGCAGCCAGGTGGGAGTGATCTGGTCCAGGTGGGAGTGATCTGGTCCAGGCTGGAGTGATCTGGTCCAGACGGAAGTGATCTGGTCCGGGCTGGAGTGATCTGGTCCAGGCTGGAGTAATCTGGTCCAGGCAAGAGTGCTCTGGTCCGGGCAGGAGTGATCTGGTCCAGGTGAGAGTGATCTGGTCCGGGCAGGAGTGATCTGGTCCGGGCGGGAGTGATCTGGTCCAGGCTGGAGTGATGTGGTCCAGTGGCCTGCTGGGTGAGTCCCAGCGACTGCAGGAGGCCAGGCTGCCGGGCTGCTGGGCCACTGTCCCGCCTGGTGCCATTGGTGCCATTGCTCGGGCTGTTTCTCAGATGCACCCGAGATACTGCTGAGATGAAGAAAACCCTACTTTGTTTAAAAGCGACCGTGTGCTCGTCTATTTTGATAAGGTGGATTTTCTCAATCACCTAAGACAGTATCGGCGTCACACTGGTGACTGCTCCGTTGGTGGAGAGTCCGCAGCGCCTGCGGGTGCAGAGCCTTCCCGGGGCCCGGGGCATCGGAGACCCACGGGGGGGGGGGGGGGTCAGGACACTGCGTGGCCGCGGCCCAGAGCTGCGCTGCTGGTGAGGAGCTCCCGGCAGGGCGTGTGCACTGCAGGACCTCGGGGTGACACAGGACAGGGGGCGCTCGGCACCTCTTCTCCCCTTCTGATGGGGCGGGACACCGTCTCCCTCCCTTCGTCCAGGGGGTCTCCCTCCTGGGCTCCCTGGGCTGGGCCCCCCCCCCACCCCCCGCCCCGCCCCGCTCTCCTCCCCCCTCCCCCCTCCCCCCTCCCCGCCCCTCCCCCCCCCCCCCCGCGCTCCCCGGGTCCCTCCCCTCCCCGCCCTCCTCCCCGCCCCGCTCTCCTCCCCCCTCCCCGCCCTCCTCATCCCCTCCCCGCCCCGCCCCGCCCTCCTCCTCCCCGCCCCGCCCCGCCCTCCTCCCCCCCCCCCCCGCTCCGCCCCGCCCTCCTCCTCCCCCCCGCCCCGCCCTCCCCTCCCCGCCCCGCCCCGCCCCCGGGAGCCCCCGCCCGCCCGGAACCGTCCGCGCCGCCGGACCCCGCAGCCCCGTCGCCAGCGCGGCCGCAGGTAGGGGAGGGGCGGGCGGGGGCGGACGTGCGGGGGCTCCGGGGCCGCGGGGTCGGCGGGGGCGGGGCGGGGCGGGGGCGCCCCGGGTGCGGGCTCGGGAGCTGGCGCCGGCCCCGCGGCGGAGGGAGGGAGGGAGGGAGGGAGCGGGGTCCCCGGCCGCCCCGACCGGCCCCAGGCGCGATGCTCGGACCCGGACCCGCCGCCGCTGCCCCCCCCCCCGCTCCCCCGCGTGGCCGTGACCCCAGCCCCCCGCCCCGCAGCACCGAGCACCGAGCACCGAGCACCGAGCACCGAGCAGGGTCCCCGGGCCTCTGGGCGCCGAGCCCCTCCCTCCCGCAGAGCCGGCCGCGGCCCCAAGCACCGGCCGAGGAGCCCCGGGGTCAGGGCGGTCCTGGGCAGCCCGGCCGAGCCCCCACCTGAGCCCCCACCTGAGCCCCCACCTGAGCCCCCACCTGCGGGGCTTTTCCGTCTTTCCCGCATCCGCCCCCCTTCGCCCCCACACACCTGGGGTGCGGGGTGGTGCTTCCCGGGGGTGCTGGGGCGGGCTTGGAGCCGAGGAGGGGTGGGGCGGGGCACCCAGCTCCCGACCCCGTCCTTCCTGGGGCCTGTTCATAAATGCGGGGAATGTAGACAGCCCGGAGCTTGCGGTGGCGCCGGGAGCTACACAGCAGCAAAGAAAGTTTGTGTGTGAATCAGGGAAGGAAACTTTACTCCAGAATTTTCCATAGTCTCTTTTATTATGGACTAGCAGGAACCTAGGAAAGCACCTAGGAAAGTGGCAGCTCCCGGTTGGGGCAGGGAGGGGAGGGGAGGGGAGGGGAGCAGGGGGTGCCCTAGGGTTTGCCTCACTAGGTATTTCCTTCCTTCCCTCCTTCCTCCATTCAGTTCAACCCTTCCCTGGGCCTGTGTTCTGTGCCTTGCCTGGTGAGGGCCCAAAAGCCCTGAGGAGGACAAAACTCGGTCCCATCCTCAAGATACTTCCCATCCATAGAGATTGACATAATCATTCAACCGTGAGAGTAATTTCACCCTGTAAAGGGGTGACTGAGTCTGTCTGGGCCCCCCGGGCCTCAGAAATGAGCGATAGGTTCCCAGGAGCTAAAGCAGCCGGAGGAAAACACATTCTGAGACACAGGGACAGTTTGTGCAAAGGTACCGGGGTTTCTTGAGCAGTCTGTGGCTGGAGCAGCAATGGGTGCAGTTGTGGGAGTTGAAACTGTAAATGAAGATTGTAAACTAGGGGTTTGGACTTTATCCTGAAGGCAGTGAGGAGCTGAGGAAGGTTTTGAGAACAACGATAAAGACTCACGAGTCGGGTGGCTGATGGAGGGGATGCATTTAGGGGATGCATTCGAAGGGCAGACGGAGGCAGGGGCCTCTCAGGAGGGTGCTGCATGGTCCAAGCCACAGTGCGGGCCTGAGGCGGAGCAGCACCCCCAGGAGGGATCCGAGTTGCAGATTCTAGAAGCACCCAGAGGCCTAGAACCTGCTATAAACTTCTAAAAGCAGAGCACAGGCCCGTAGCAACTGGGTAAGGCTGCAGAGTGCCTCTGAGGTTTGCGGTGTTGGCTTTTTTTCTTTCTTGTTATATTTAAAGTGGAAAAAAAAAACGTTCGAGGCTTCAGACGTGGAGAAGGGTGTAACATGAAGCCCAAGGCTGCGGGCCCTCCCCTTTCCCCGGAGGGAGCACGTTAGCAGTCGGAGCGAATGCTGGGTGCTGGGTGCTGGGTGCTGGGTGCTGCTCCGACGCCCCAGGCCTGAGGCCCTTGCCCTGCTGTGGGGTGTGCGTCCTTCCCGACCAGCTGCCAGGCAGGGGCGCCTGGGGGCTCGGCCGGTGAGCACCGGGTGTTGGTCTCAGCGCAGGCCTTGCCCTCGGGTTGTGAGTTCGAGCCCCCGTCGGGCTGCACACCGGTGGGGGCGGATCACTGAGGTGACCTCCGCGTGGTCTGCCCTCCCTTGCTGAGCCCACGATCTCTGGCCTTTCCAGCAGCTACAGTCTGACCACGGCCTCTGGGTCCGCTGGGTGCGCGCTCAGCCTTAGCTCTGCTGAGTGGCTTCGGAAGTGGGCCCGGGGCCTCCGGTTCCTGTCCGTTAACCGGGTGCTGCTGTTGCCAGGACCATAATTCCCAAAGCCGCCCTTTAGCACACGTACAACCGGGGCACGCTGATGTCCCCTTGACTCCTCACCGTGTCGCCGAGGTAGGCGCCCCCCTTCCCCTCCACAGACCGGATCCAGGCACCCGAGTCTGAACCACGGGTGGCTTCCACTGGCAAGGGGACAGCCAGGGGATGGCGCGGGCCCCGCGGGCCCCTGAGGCCCTGAGGCCCCACGACTGTGGGGTTTTCCGTGTGCTCCGTGTGGAGGGCGCCGGCCCTGTAGCAGGAGGCCTTGTACGAGCCCTGACTTCCCTGCTCCAGGGGATCCGGGGCCACAGGGGCACTGGATGCCCTGCGCTGGGTCGCTCAGTGGCTCAGTGACGTGGGGTCCCAGCCGGGGCCTCTGTCCTCACTACCGGGGGAGGGGAGGGCAGGGGGAGAGCCCGGCTAGGCCCTCCCTGTCGGCTGAGTGGGCGTGTGTCCTATTTCAGCCTGATGTGGTTTGTGTGCTTAGGGACGGAGGCTTAGGGACGCAGGCCTGGGTCCCACCCCAACCCGGGCCTCGCCATCCCCGCCCCTGCCCTGCCCCACGGCCACAGCAGCAGTTTGAGGAGCGGTGGGCGTGGTGGGCAAGGCTCGGGGCTCGGTTTGGCCACGGACACGGTACTGGGTGACGCGGGCGTCCTGCTCTGGGCCGCGGCGTCACCGTGCACTAGAGGCCTGGGCAGGAGCGCCGGGCTTTCCGGCTCCGCTGGCCTCGGAGCCCAAGGGCTGGGCGCCTGGACACGGCGTGACCTCAGGCTGAGCCCACGGCCGTCCTTACGGGTGACCTGCACGGCAGCAGCCTCTGTGCCCGCTCGGCTCTCTGCGGCCCGAATTGTTTGCCCCCTGCTGCAGAGGAAGCCGGGGCCTTTGGCTCCTTGATGTGCCTTCTTCCGTGTTCTAGAAGCAGCGAGAATCACGGCAGGGAGCATGCCTGCCCGTGCGCTCCCCGGCCCGCGGCCGCGCCACGCAGGAGCTGTGGGCTCCATATACGGATGGGAACGGAGGCTCGGCCTAGACAGATGGGCTCGTTCGCCTTTGGAGCCTCGCAAGAGGCCTGAGGATGTCCTGAGGGGCCCCAGTTTGTGGATGAGGCAGGTGACGCCTGGAGCCGCGAGCTCCCAGGGCCCGAGTGACGCTTCTGTTCCTTCCTAGGCCCCCTGCGGCCCGGCCTGCCCGTTGCACCCCCTGTGCCCCTGCGCTCAGTGCTCAGGCTGCGGGCTCACAGCATCCCTGAAACCCGCTCTCCCGGGGGCTCCGGAACAGGGGCCAGCCCTAGTGTCCCAGGGAACCCGGATGAAGGGGTCACACCGGTGGAGGTGGCGGTGGCGGTGGCGTCACTTATCTTGCAAAACTGATTGAACAATAGCGTGGTTACCTCCGGCCTCCACAAGGATCTCACCTGGGTCTGGCTCATTTGTCAAGCAAAAGCCGGACGGTGTCTGTGGGCCTGCAGGGTGGGGCCGGGCCGCCTTCTCCTTTCCAAGGCGGAGGCCGGGTCCTCAGGGGCCTCGGGAACTACCGGGTTGACTTTTGGGGAGTGGCGAAGTGGTACGGGTGGCACACCCCTGGGAAAGTGCTTCTCCTCCCTTCTTCCCAGGTTTTGTTTTTTCCTCCTTCCTTTTCTAAATATAACGAATCCTTATGATAAAGGACGTCTAGAAAATAAAAAAAAAATTAAAACTGTCCATAATTATGCCAATGTGAGATAATCGCTGCTAACATTTGGGGGCATTTCCTTCCTGATATTTCAAGCACATTTTTTTTTTACCCCTGTGTAATTGTGGTCATACCACATTTATAATTTTTCTATTCTGACTTTTTTTTGACGTTATTTTTTTTAAGATTTTATTTATTTATTCATGAGAGACACGCACAGAGAGACAGAGAGGCAGAGACACAGGCAGAGGGAGAAGCAGGCTCCATGCAAGGAGCCCGATGTGGGACTCGATCCTGGGACTCCAGGATCATGCCCTGGGCTGAAGGCAGCACTAAACCGCTGAGCCACTGGGGCTGCCCTGTTTTTGATGTTATGACATAAATATTTTCTCATGTTATTAAAGACTGTAAATTTAATTTTTAGAAGAGTTTGAGGAGTCTCTAAGTAGATAACGTCTATTTCTATTTAAAATCTTGCATTTCAGTAGTCTGGGGGGTTAAAGAAATGAAATAATGCATTTTATTTGTAAAAAACAAGTCTTTTTTCTTTTTTTTATGAACACGCTATATGCCAACCTGCTTTCCCATCCCTCTGTCGTAGCCAAGTGGGGATAGGCCTTGGTTCGCCACTCCCCCTCATTAGGCATTTAGGCTGCGTATAAACATCCTGCGATGCACAGCCTGGTGTATAAATTAGGCTTCTCTCGTTATTTCCTAAAAGAGGGCCGAAGAAATGGAGTTACTGGCTCCACGCGTCGGGTCTCACGGCTCTGGCTGCACTTTGCCAGCTTGCCGCCCCGTACCCAGTACCGTGTTGAAGGCCCTCGCAGCCTTGCGGGTGGAACGGAGGATGCTGGTTGTCAAAGTTCTCGCGCCTCATTGGGAGGCTCAGGGCCCGTCTCCCAGGACCTCGTACTTCATTCATTTGTTCAGCAAATACAAGCGCAGAGTTGGGCATCAGGAGGGATAACATCTGTGGGCCCCGCCGAAGAAGCCGGGGGAAGCCTGTTGTCATGTCTGGTCCCTGCTCAGGACTTGCCACAAGACCTTGAGCTTAACCCAGGGCACTGCTCCGCCTACGTGCCGGGCGTGACCATCCCCCGAGGGCTCCTCTCCCGCCGGCCTTTTTCCAGATTCCAGCTTTTACACCCAGACCCTGGAATCGCCCGGCCCCACCCCTCACTTCACGACCTGGGATATGCGGCCGGAGACAGCGCATGTCCGCAAGCACAGGCGAGTCCTCTGGTTGCTACTCCAGCTCTTGGGAGATGTCAGAAGTTCTCATCTAAACCCAAAACGAGTGCAGTTGGTAAAACCAAGGCCTGGGAAGATGAAGCAACTTGCCCAGGGTCCGACTCCAGCTTTCCTTGGCGGCGTTGTCTCGGGAAAGCCGTTTCCCTCTCTGGTTTCCCCCAACTATGAAATGGGAAACGGCACCTTCCCTGGTTCCCCTGCTTCTACTTTTCCACCAGTTGAAGGTTGGATTTCAGGGTCCAGTGGCGGGTCTTGGTCAAACGGGGAGCTTTTTGAGGCCCCGTAACTCTGCGACGTCAAGAAAGAGGTCTTTAAACCCTCTCGCTGCTCAGCGATACCGCGGCTGGACAGGAGCGATGTTCCAGCAGATCTCAAACTTCTCGTGAACATGAATCACCTGGGGATTTTGTGAAAATGCAGATTCTGGGGTCAGTAGGTCTGGGGTGGGGCCTGAGGCTCTGCATTTCTAGTGAGAGTCCCAGGTGACGCCGAAGTTGCCGGCCCAGGGACCACACTCTGCAGAGCACGATTCTAAGTCCCTTGCGAAGGGTCCAGACTGGGGCCTCCTGTCTTAAGGTCTTACCCTAGAGGCTCTCTCCACCCGTCGTATTTGCCTCCCCCTGTTTCCTACCCAGAGTCAGACTGTTAGTCCGCAGCTGCGAGTTTCTGGAATCTGAACAGCCCTTGAAATATTTTGCTGCCTAATTGCAGAGCGAGGTCGGGCCCTTCTTTAGAGAGCGACTCGGCAGGAAGGCGTCTGAAGCCGGAGAAGCAGCTAAAGGACCTCGCATTCGCCTCAAACGTTCCCACCACAAGTTTTTATACTTAAGATTGTGGACATTCTTCTCTCCTCTCCGTAGGAGACCTCAGGAGGCCTCAGCCAGTTTTTTATGCCTCTGAGCCAAAAATGGTCTTTACATTGTTAAAAGGCCAAGAAAACAAAACAAAACAAAACAAAAAACCCAACACCAACCAAGCAAAAACCCAAATCGAAAAGCAAAGAAGGAGGAATATGCATGAGACGAGGTACGGGGCCTGCAAAGCCTGACGTATTTACTAGCTCACCCTTTACAGTAAAATTCTGCAGACCCCTGATCCAGAGGAACCGCAGCTTTGAGTTTTTCTCTCTGCAAGAGACCTAGGCTCGCTGCGTGAGGCCCAGCGGGGCCAGGATGGGGGGAGGCAGCCTGACTCGGGGGGACCGTGCCGACTCCTCGGTTGTGTGTTGCTGAGCACATTGCTTCTCCCCTCTGCGTTTGGTCCTTGCTTCACAGAGTGGGAACAGTGATGTCTGCCTGGCAGTGCCATGAGGAGGAGGCATGAGGAGTTTACTGCCGGTGGGTGCCCAGGAAGCCACCACTGCTGCTGGGGCGGCCACGTGAGCCCTCCCGGGATCGCTGGACAGGTTTCATGTCCCCCCCCCCAAATCGGAAAGTCCTCCCAACGTGCTGGCAACAGTCTTCCTGGAGGAAAGCGCCTGTGGCTTCAGCCCCGCCCCGGGCACCTACACAGGGGTTCCTGGGGACTTGCGCAAGGTCAGCAGCAGCAGCAGCAGCCAGCTCTCTGCCCAGAGGCCAGCCCGTCGGCGGGAGGGCGGCTCTAACAGGATGTAATTTGGTCCACAGGCGCCAGCGGCCCAGCCCCGGCTGGTGAGTGCGGGAAGGAACCCTGTCTTCGGGGCTCCCTCCGGAGCGTGCGGGCCGTGCGCCAGGGTCAGTGGTCTGCAGACTCTGTTTTTTTTTTTTTTTTAAACAGACTCTTTTTTAAAAATTTTTTTAAATTTATTTATGATAGTCACACACACAGAGAGAGAGAGAGAGAGAGAGAGGCAGAGACTCAGGCAGAGGGAGAAGCAGGCTCCATACACCGGGAGCCCGACGTGGGATTCGATCCCGGGTCTCCAGGATGGCGCCCTGGGCCAAAGGCAGGCGCCAAACCGCTGCGCCACCCAGGGATCCCCAGACTCTGTTTTTAAGTTGCTGCAGCCTGAAGGCCCAGGATGGAGGACACAGCAGTTTGGAATCGGGGGCAGTTAATTCTAAGCCCAGCCCAGTTTGCAGCTGGGGCTCCTGGTGCGCAGCCTGGAAGCCTGTAATGCTGTTTTTTGCCCGTGGGCGGCAGCAGCTGCGCCCGCAGGCGTCCCTGGGAGCCTGTGCTGCAAGTCTGTGTGCGCACCTGTGCACGCAGGTGTACGTGCACCTGTGCACGCGTGTGACTCCCTGGCTTCTCCGTTCAGTGGCTCTTGAGCAGCAAGGTCCCAGCCCTGGCGAGGCACCGGGATCCCTGGGAGCAGATGTTAGTCCAATGGGGGAGGCTCACCGGGAGGCCGACGCAATGCGGGGTGACGGGGAAGGCCCTTGGGAGCCCCGAGGAGCTCACCCTCACGGGAGGGGAGCTTGGAGCAAACTTCCTGGAGGAAACAGGGCTTGGTCATGAGGAGGAGAAATGAAGACTGGGGAAGGGAGAGAGTTCTAGAACAGAGGGGACTGGGCCAAGATTCCCTGCAGGCTGAGGGGGCAGCTCCGGGGGCTGGAGCTTGGAGGTGTGTGGGTGGGCGACAGGACCTGGGGGCGCTGAAGCGCCAGGGACCCGCACCCAAGACCACGGAGGACACGGAGAAGTCTGCTGAGGGTCTTGGACCTTAACCACGGGGCTCTCCGAGAACGTGGCAGAGCGTGAGCAGGGGAGGGATGTGTCTGGGCTTGCACCGGGGAAGGGGGTGAACAGGACCACTTAGCAGATGGGGGCTCCGGGGTCACCCACGTGGCAGGCGGCGGTACCTGGACCCGGATGTGGGCTCCAGAGGGTGCGTCTGAGCAGGACCGTGAGGGTGGGACAGGGCCAGGGGTGTTGGGGGCTGAGCGACGGCGGGCAGGGGCCAAGCAGGGAGCTGGTGCTGGGATGGCGAGCACTGGGGAAGGAGCACACTGCGCCCGGGAGAGGCAGCGAGGAAGAGGAGGCTGGCCTGTCCCTGCGCAGTGAGCAGTGGAGGGTCACGACGAGCCCAGCTCTGCACTGCTGTCCCGGGGAGCGGGACGTGCCAGGCGGGTGTCTGTGGGGAAGGCCCAGTGGCGCGGACAGCAGTGCCGGCGGGCGAGCCGCACATCCCCCCGGGGCCCCTGGTCCGCCCCGGGCCACTCCCCAACTAGCGATGGCAACGTGGGGCTGCTGGCCATCCGCGGGGCGGGGCCCGTCTGTGTGCGGACTGGGGGGACCGGGGGGACCGGGGGGGACCGGGCCGCTGGGGCCGCGCGGGCTGCTGGACCCTCTGGGGCTGGGAGAAGCTGCTTGGGGCCGGAGCCCCCAGGGTGGGTGACAGGGGCCCTGGGCTGGCGGCCGGGCCAGCTGTCCCTGGAGGCGGGGGAGCTCACCGCCCGTGGAGAGGGGCGCTCGGCTGGGGCACGAGTGGGGACGCCACGCGCGCCACCAGCCCTCGTCCCCGGGCTGCCCAAGCACAGCGTGAAAAGAGCGTGTTTTCTGGGAAAAGGCTCGGACCCAGTTCATAACCAGAGCGAACGTGCACCCTGGCTGGTGCCCTGGGCGTGGCTCGTGTCGCCCTCTCGACGCCCCGCATCCGGCTCTCAGAGGACGCGCCCGAGACAGGGGGGAGCGACCCGACCACCTTCTGCAGGTGGTTAAGCGACAGGGTCTTTTGGTCCCATCCCGGAATCCTGACCGCAGCTCTGACGTTGACCGTGAGCTGGATTCAGACTCGCGCTGCGGTTGCCTTACACACGGTGGGATCCTGGGCGGGATGAGTAGAGGCATGAGGCTTGGAATGATGGAGGTGAGAGCTCTGCTTGCCCTGCCCGGGACGGAGCTCGCCTCAGTGACGGACGTCAGGTCTGTAGGGGAGGGTTCATCCGGAGCTGATGAGGGGGCGAGGGGGGAACTGACGCCCAGTCTGGGCTGGAGGACAGCGGGGATACGGCTTGTGGAAGACCTGGGGGGCCCAAGGCACCGTCTTCCTGCCTAAGGAGCTGCGGGCAAGCAGGGCGACAGGCCCGTGCTGGGGGACGTGCGCAGGTGGAGGCGGGACCCGAGGGGCGAACCTAGCCCCCCGCAGGGAGCGAGCGCCCATTGCCCGAGGCGGCAAGTTGAGGCCCTGGGACCGCGGTGGGGGGTGCAGGCGCGAGTGCGAGCACCAAGGGGGATTTTTAAGGATATATATATATTTATTTATTTGACAGCGAGAGAGATCGAGAGAGTGAGCAGGGGCAGAGGGGGCAGGGGAAGCAGGCAGCCTGCTTGGACCCCAGGACCCGGGACCTGGAGCCCGATGCCCCACCTGGGGATTGGGGCGGATGACCTTGAGCGCCTGACCCTGAGATTCTTGGCCGTTGTTACAGGTGGTGCTGCTGACCCAGCGCGAGCCCGCCCGTCCCAGCGCCTCTCCGAGCAGCCCTGCCCCCCGCAGCCCTGCAGGTAGGTGCAGCGGACGCCCCAGTCCTGAACCAGTCCGGGTGCCCGGGGTCGCCGGGCACGGGGAGGCGGATTCAGAGGGAGTCCCCGCAGTTCCCCCCCGCCCCCCCCCGCCCCGCGCGAAGCTCGGTGTCCCTGCCCGTGGCCTCTTTGCTCTGTGTCCTCCCTGGCCAGGGAGCCGGGCAGGGGATCCTGGGTGCCCCCCCCCCACCCCCCGCCTGCTGTGGCTGCTGAACCTCTTTCCCTCTCGATGCCTCTGTTGGCTCTTCCGCGAGAGGTGGATCCTGGAGGTGCAAGGACGTCTCCGGGCTTGTTGACCAGGGGAGGAGTCCCCGCCCTGCGAGCCTGAGAGTCACGGGGCAGCTGCATGAGTCACACTCGCCTGACGATCAGTCCCGGGCAACCCTCGTGGGGGCTCCGTGCAGGGGTGCAGGGTGCGGGTGCCGCCGTCAGGGCTGGAAGCGCAAGACCCGCTTCATGGCCCAGGGTGGGTGTCAGGGGTGCCTATGCAGTGGGCGTCAGGGTCTCCTCCCCGCCCCTTCCTCTAATGGGGTCATCATGAGGACTGGATGAGCCTGTAGATGCTCAGGAGCGTGGAGCGGCGAAGCGGAAGGGGCCGCTTCCAGGGGGAGACCCAGCATCCCGGGCCGGGGCCAGGTGCATGTCTAACGACAAATGTGTGTTGCTGGGACCCCCCCCCCTCAGCTGCTGGTGACCTCACCCTGGAGGTCCTGCGTCAGAAGGGCGGGCAGCTGAGCCCTGGAGGGGAGGACGGGCTCCGCGAGAGCCCCCCTGAAAGCCGGCTGGGCTGCAGCCTGCGAGGCCACCCCGCAGTCCCCGGCCCCTTCCCCTGTCAGCCGCTCCGTGCGTCGCCCCTCCTCTGATCGCAGGGCCCGGTTCACGGGGTTCTCGCCACTGTCCGGCCTTGAGCCCCGCAGGTAGCTTCGTTTGTTCCTTTGCTCATTTGGTGAGTCGCGGGCTCGTGGGGAGGCTGGTGCCGCAGTGGGCCGAGCGCAGGACTCCCCGCCCCTCGTGCTGGGTCTCCAGAAGCCAGACCCCGCCTTCCCCAGCTGAGACCCCGGGGCCAGGGTTAGGGGAGCACACGGGGCTCGTGGCCCCTGGGCGGAGGGAGCAGCGTGGATGAGGCTGCAGATGGGGAAGGTCCCAGAGCCCGAGCCCTGGAGCAGGGGAGCCCCTGGGAGGAGCCTGTCCTGTCCCCAGGTCCGGAGGCTGTGATCCCGGCTCTGCCACAGTGTGGAGTCCTTGAGGCTCCAGGCGGGACGTGGCCGAGGCCCAGGAGCCAGGAGGGCGTCCCTGCTCACGTCCTCGTGGGGCTGGCGGAGGGCGCTGGGGTTCAGGCAGGGGCGTCGTGGGTGAGGCCACGGGAGCCACTGCTTAGGGTGGTGAGCGGGGGCTGAGGAGCGAGCTGGGGGGGGCAGGCCCCAGGGCTGGGCGTCGGCCCCGGGCGCCAGGGGGGACCTGGACGGGTTTGGAGTGGAGGAGTGATTTGCACAAAGGGGTTTGAGAGCATGTGGGAGGCGGAGGGGACGGCACGTGGCCGGTGGACACCGTAGACTGCTACCCGCCTGCGCAGAGGAGGACACTCTCCCGTCCGCCCTCGGCCCGGCTGGGTCCCCGGCTGGATGGTGTCCCCCTGGGTGGCCCCCCTGAGCCGTGGGCACCGCTTCCCTGCAGCAGCACGTGTGGGGCCTCCTGGGCTCCAGGGGCCACGGGGTCTGAGCCCGAAGCATCCCTCTGGCCCTGCCTTGCTGGTCACGCCCCTTAATGCCTCAGCCTCAGTTTACCCATCTGTGAAAATGGGGGCGAAGAAGGGTTGTGGAGGGTTAACCGCGGGGAGGGAGCGGCTTGAGCCGGTGCTGGCGTGGGCTGACGGCTCCGCTGTGCTTATTCCCGTCGATGGGCAGCAGCCTGTCCGTGCCGCGACCTCCCGTGGGGGGTCCTCTGCGGCCGCACGTGTGCAATCCTCCCATCAGCCCCATGGCGAGGACTCCGGGGCCCAGAGAGAGACAGCGGCAGGACTGGACCTGTTCAGGGCCCCTCTTGCACTTCTGCTTTGTAATCCTGAGAATTAAAAGCTCCAGGTTGAGCGGGGAGGTAACAGGGAAGGGCGTCCTGGGGAGAGGGGCTCCCCACACGCTCCTGGAGGACCCGGCCGGAAGGCCCAGGACATTGAGGGGGGTGGGCCCAGGCCTAGGCGGCCGCTGGTCCCAGAGGACAGGCGGCAGGGAGGGGACAGAGGCGCCCGGCAGAGTCCAAGGGCCAGGGCCCCCTCCCATGCAGCGCCCCACGGGTCAGCGCAGGAGCCACAGTCTCCTGAGGGAGTTTGGGGCCTCACGGTGCCGTGTCGGGGGCGCAAGTGCCCGTGCGACGGCTGCCCTGCCCGCGGGTGCCTGACCCGGGTTGCCTGGCGAGGGTCTCTGGGAGACGGGCTCCAGGGCAGCCGCCGGCCCATCCCGTTGCCCCTGTGGGTTGGTGTCGGGGTCGGGGACGGGGACGGGGACTCCTGGCCCCCTCCACACGCGGGTCACGGCTCGGAGCCTGGGCCTTGCTCTTCCCTCCCGGCTCCGCTCAGGCATCCCCCCTTCCCCCCGTGGCTGCTCCGGCCTCGGTGGCCCCGCCCGTGGAATGGGCACACGCTGGCCACCGCGCTTGGGGCAGCGCTGCCGACGGGACGAGGCCTGGAGACCCCCACTGCGCGCCGTGGCCCATCCTCAGCCTTTCTGCGGCCTGGGGGGCGTCCTCTGGGGGAAACTGAGGTGCAGAGCAGCCGCGTGCCCTCCCCAGGGCCCCACCCCGGCCAGCGGCCTCCACCTGCAGCCTGCTCCTGTCCCCTCCCTGTCTTACCTCCTGGGCCTATCCTGTTCCCCGCATCAGGGGACGCTTTGTTTGCTGTTGTTTTTCCTAAGAAGTTTCCTCTGTGGTGTCACAGAATGACTCAGCCTGAGTCACGGGCGGCGAGGCCCAGGAGGAGGCGGGCGGCGGGGGAGCGGACGGGAGGGGGCCCGCCTGGGCCTGGCTTGTCCTGCTGCTTGAGGGCTAGGCCTGCCGGGGGACGGCCCCTCAGGCGGCCCCGCGCTCCCAGCCCCCACCTGCCTGCCGTCCCCTCCCGAGAGGGGGAGGCCTCCCACAGGTCATCGCCCCCCGAGCCCGGGGTTTCCCCTCCACGGGCCAGGGGAGAGCGGGTCCTGGCAGCTTCCTGCTTCCCGCCGCGTGGCGCAGGCCTGGGGAGCCCGGCCACGCTGCGCAGGACGAGGGGCAGACGGGGGCGCCTGGCACGAGCGCAGTCCACACACGTCGTGGTAACTCTGCCTGCACCGGGCGAAGCGTTGAACCCCTCATCCGCTCTGAGGCCACGCAGCCCCCCTTAGCTGAGCCGCCACGGCATTGCTGTCCAGGGCCAAAGCTCCCGAGGCGCCCAGAACGCAGATGACTCCTCTCGGGCTACGTGGGGAACAGCTGGGAACCTGCCTTAATCACAGATCGGAACACGTCACGGAGGCAGGGGCCCTGGTCCCGGACCTCATAGCATGAAGTTTGGGGCCCACACTTTGAGGGGACGGGCAAGTGCGACATAAGGTATCTAACCGCAGATGTGACATGTACGTGGAACATAATGTAAGGATCTTGGGACGGGAGCCCCAAGTCGGGAGACCCAGGTCGGGAACTCCAGGACACGAGCCCCAGGACAGGAGCCCCAGGACGGGAACTCCAGATTGGGAGCCCCAGGATGCAGGCCCCAGAACCAGAGCCCCAGGACAGGAGCCCCAGGACTCAAGCCCCAGGACATGAGCCCCAGGATGCGAGCCCCAGGATGTGAGCCCCAGGACATGAGCCCTAGGACATGAACCCCAGGGGACAGGAGCCCCAGGATGCAAGCCCCAGGACGTGAGTCCCAGGACGCAGGCCCCAGGACGGGAGCCCCAGGACGGGAACTCCAGATTGGGAACCCCAAGATGCAGGCCCCAGAACCAGAGTCCCAGGATGCAAGCCCCAGGATGCGAGCCCCAGGACATGAGCCCCAGGATGGGAGCCTAGGATGCAGGCCCCAGGACACAAGCTCCAGGATGGGAGCTCCAGGATGCAGACCTCAGGACATGAGCCCCAGGATGTGAGCCCCAGGACACGAGCCCCAGGCCGGGAGCCCCAGGACGCAGGCCACATGCAGGGCAGGGTATGGGGAGCCCAGGCCCCATGTGGGGCGCAGACAGCAGGGTGTACATGATGCTGGGACGTGGCTCCAGGTTATAGGGCTGGAGACCCAGCAGCGGGACAGGCCCCTGACTCGAGAGACCGTTTCCGTGTGGTGCCTGGTGCCTGGGGCTTCAGCACAGCTCCACTCACAAAGGCCCACAAAGGCCCGGCTGCAGCAAGCGAGTGGGCGTGTCCTGGCCGAGGGGGCCCCCAGGGGGGACGGGGGTCAGGGCCTGGGCCGAGGCTCGGGAAGCCGGCCAGGCCCCAGAGGCCGACCCGCCTGGGCTGGGCCAGAGCCGGAGGATTCTCGTCTGAGCCGCCCTCCCTCCTGCTCCCCGACCCCCTCCCATGCGCTCCTCCCCCAGGCCCTCTGCACCCCCCCACCCTGCTGCTGCTGCCAGCACATCTGATCTGCATTCCGGGCTGGGGGACGGAGCTGGCACCGCCGTGGGGCCTAGAAGCAGAGAGACGCCAGCTGCGGCGGCTCGGGGCCAGCATGTCCTGAGCCCTGGGGCTCCTGGGGCTCCCCGCCTGCTCCCCCCTGGTCTGCACGCGAGTCCCAACAGCCTGCCGGGGACACTGAGGCTGGGGAAGGCGTGGCTGGGGTCTCGCAGACGCAGAGGCGGAGCCGAGGCTGGAGCCCGCTCATCTGGAGGGGGGAAACTGAGGCGCAGAGGCGAGGCCAGGTGGTCCAGGGGTGTCGCACGGGCTTGTTGGGGCGGCCCGGGACGAGCTGAAGAAGCGTGGGGGGCCCTGCAGGCCGGGCCTAGCCTGCCCTGAGGTTGTGGGAGGGTCTGGGGCGAGCCATGATGCACCGTCTGTGGGGAACTCGACTGCGCAGGGTGGGCGGCCGGCAGGGCAGGGCTGCAGGGGTGATGGGCTGCGGGGGGAGTGAGTGGAGCAGGGGTGAGCGGGCTGAGCGCCTGGGCCTGGCCTCCGTAAGCTGTCCTGGGCGGGGGGGCCGCTTCGAAGCCCCCAGAGGCCCGGGCCCTGCAGGAGGACGCCGGCCACCGGGCGGGGGGGGGGGGGGGGGGGAGGGCTGGGCAGGGCCGCGGGGAGCACGCGGGGGCGGAAAAGGCAGACGGCCTGGGGTCCAGCCGTGGGCCAGGCACTGGGGCTTGTGTCCGGGATCTTGGTTCACTCTTCCAGCTGGTTGTGATTATTTTCTGAGCTGAGAAAGGAACAAAAACATTCCACTGTTATACCTCTGCTTATGTTTAAGAGGGGATGGGACTTAAGAAAAAATAAACTATTAAAATTGAAAGGATTAGTAACAATAACAAATATTATTTAATCTTTGATTTTGTTTTTAAAAGATGTTTACTTATTCATGAGCGACACAGAGACAGAGGCAGAGACGCAGGCAGAGGGAGAAGCAGCCTCCCTGCGGGGAGCCCGATGCAGGACTTGATCCCGGGACCCCGGGGTCATGCCCTGAGCCCAAGGCAGGCGCCAACCGCTGAGCCCCCGGGCGTCCCTACTGATCCCAGGTTTGGCCAAGCCTGTGAGATCCCCTGGCCCCTCTCTGCCCCAGGACACGGGCTCAGAGAGGACGGGTCGCCTTCCCCAGGTCTCCAGGTGCTAAGTGACCGGACGGAGACCCCGAGCGCCTGTCGTCTGCAGTGGGAGCAGAGCAGAGGAGGGCAGGGTGTCGGGAGACTCGCAGATGGGCTGCAGGCCAAGCAGGCTGTTTGGGTGCTAGCGGGAGGCCCCCTCCTGAGACCCCTCCCCATCCCTGGCACCAGCAACCATCCTGGGTCTCTGGGCCTTGGCTGGAGCCCCCAGCCCCCTCTGCTCCGCATGCAGGGGCGTCGAGGTCGAGGTCGAGGTCGAGGTCGAGGGGAGATACGGGAGCCCTGAGCTGTGCGTGCGGAGCTGGGATACATGCTGAGAGTCTGTGTTTGGTTGCGGTGGGTATCGAGCGCCTGCTGCGTGCCCGCCTGGTGCATGTCCCCCAGACGCCCGGCCGGGTGGCCGTCATCGTCCCACCTCGTAGAGGAGGAAACGGAAGTATTGCAGAAGAGCCGCTTGCCCACGTCCCCTTGCAGGAGGGGTTTGGGCTCTGCTCACACTCACCCTGGACGTTGCCTCGTGTTCCCCGTGAGGGACGGTCATGCGTCCCTCACCCAGTTGTCATCCTTGGCATCCTGAGTCGTGGGGCTTGGCCCTGCTCCTGGGCCCCGCCGTCCCTGCTCTGCCCCACACCTGCCCCCGTCGTGTTTCTCGAGGGTTCTGGCTGCAGGATGCAGACTGACACCCAGGTGGACGGGCTCGTGCTTCATGCCGGAGCCCAGCTCAGGGGTCCTGGCCGTACTGGGCCGTGCAAGCCTCAGGCACAGAGAAGGGCCTCACTGCAGCAGGGGGGACCTGTCACTACCCCTGGGGTCCTGTCGTCCTCGTTCCCAGCACTACGACTGCTGGTCTGCGGAGCGACTAAGGTGCCTGGTAGGTCCTGGTGGAGGTTGAACTCGACCCCCAGGCAGGCAGGAAGGGCCTTGGCCAAATGCACAGACGTTATTCGCCTTTGCTGTTTGTCTCAGGATCCGAGCACCCCAGGGTCCTTGGAGCTGGGGTGGCTCACTCGTCCCCTGAGTCCCGTCTGGCTCCCCGCAGGGCAGCTCATTACCTCTCCAGATGCCGGCAAGGAAAGTGGCATCTCTGGACGTTTATTTTATGCCAGGCGTGGTCCTGGACCCTCCGCATTTATGGTCTCCTTCGGTCCCCCCGCCAGCCTTCAGGAAGGTATTCCTACCCCAGTTTCATCCGCAAGGAGCTTCAGTCTCAGATACTTAACCAACCCCCAGCAACTATGACTGAAGTGAGGCTCCAAGGCGCGCAGCTGGGAAGTGCTAGGTCCGGGGTGTGAAGCCGGGTCCGGCAGGAGCGTGGGCCACAGCCATGCCCGGTGCTTTTCCCCTTCTTGGAAAGCCTTTCCCCTGCAGAGGGGAGAGCTGCCCCCCGCAGCTCCTGCTCCTGTAGCTCTGGCTCAGGCATCGCGGGTCCTGCCTCCGCAGGTGCTTGCAGGTGGGGACTGGGTCCGGGCGTCTGCTGGTCCCATGGCGACAGTGCCCAGTTGGGCCTCTGTCCTGCTGCTCATCTGTGTTTGAGCCTGTGTCTTTGTTGGGGGGGGCTGGAGGGTGCTGCAGGGGTGCTGGGGGCTGCGGGGGGCTGGAGGGCCGCAGGGGCTGGGATTCAGCTCTCGCCGCCGTTTACAGCCCAGCCCCAGCCGCAGGCCTGCCAAGCCTCCGAGGGCCAGCTCCCCGCCCCCGGGGAAGACACCCGGCAGGAAGGTGCCAAATCTGGTGAAATCTGGCTGCTTCGGGGGCATGGGGTCGGGGGTGGGGTGGGGGCCCTCAACGTCCGGGCCTGGCTCTCGGCTCTAGGTGGGGCTACCTCCGGAAGCAGGAACAGGGCCAGTGGCTTCAGCCCCAGGGATGCTTGGCCTCTTGGACGCGGCGTCCGCCCAGCCCTCCTGGCCGAGTCCCCAGCAGCTGTCCACACCCGGGGCGCACGCGGCCAAGGCGGGGGCCCAGCCGCTCTTCCGGGAGCCCTGTGCTGTCTCCGCTCTGATCGGAGCCGAGGCCCGGCTCCAGGTGCGCCCGCCAGGTACCCGTTATCTGTGACTGAGACACGACAGTCCCGGCTTGGGCGCCGTCTGCAGAGGATGGACGCGAACTGTGCGGCTGGCCAGCCCTCCCCTGCGTGGGCCCCGCCAGCCGTCTCCCCTCGGGGCCCCCCGTCCGTTAACTGGGCCCCGTCGTCCCCGTTGCAGATGGCTGGCCCAGCCCAGGGGTCTCAGGGAGGTCTGTAACCGCCCTCCGGCTTGGCCCCGCTGCTGCGGGGTGTGGACGCGCCGAGCCAGGCCTCTGTGGAGATGCGGGCAGGTCGGGGACGTGCGTGGACGTTGGCGGGGCTCCCGCCGTGTGTTGGGCCTCTGGGCCTCCTGGCTTCTCTGTGAGCTACTGTCCCTCCCCCACTTTATAGATGAGGAAACTGAGGCTCTGATCACAGGAGCCGGGGTTCCCAGGTTCTGAAGCACGTGTTCTTGCAGGTGCAGCGTCTCCACCCGCGGCGGGGCCCTGTCCGGTTTCACTGGGTTTCATAACCTGCTTCTCTGTTTACTGCCTATTGTTCCAATTTGCAAAATCCAGGGCTGGAGGGCGGGTGCTCCCAGGGGGACCCGGAGCGCAGACGAGCCAGGGAGCAAGCAAGCTGCGGAGAGGCTTCCCGGGAGTGGCCGGCTGCCCGCGGCACCGAGGACAACAGGGGAGGACAGGGGGTGTCGCCCCGGCGGCAAGGCCTCGCACCGTGTCCGGGGGCGGAGGGTGGGGGGAGCCCTGGAGACCCGAGGACCAGCCTTGGGAGAGCCACGGCGCTGGGTGGGGGGGGTCCCTGCTGCGGGGCGCGGGTGTGCAGGGCCCTCGCTGGCAGGTACGTGGGTGGGAGCAGGGGTGCAGGCGGGTGTCTGAGTCCCGGGACGGGGACTAGGACACAAGCCCGCCCGGCACGTGGCCAGCCTGCCTCGCACGTCAGAGACCGGGCCCGGCCCTGGGTGCCCGTGGAGGCCCCGGGAACGGCCGCCCAGGTCTGCCTCCTGCTTGGTGCCCACGGCCTGGGGCTCCCGGGGACCTGCCCTTGTCCTGGACACTCGCGGTGACGTGTTCTCCCGAGCTCCTGGGCTCCTGGCCGCCAGGCTTGGCCTGGGCTTCTCCGGTCTAGGGACTGCATCATCCCCCCACCTGGAAACGTCACCGTGGCCCCTGCCCCGGCCGGAGGCCCCGCGGGACCCCTTGGATGGGAGCCTGAGCCAGGCCTCCTCCGGCTGAGTGGCCCTGAGCAGCCCGAGCCGGCGACGGAGGGTCCCTGGGTCGGCCGCCCGTCTGGGCTGTGGGGACCGTCCTGCCTGGTTCCCGGGGGCTGAAGGGAGACTCGGCCTCGGACGCCCGCCCCGTCCTCCCCCGGAGGCCGGGGCCTGGACCGTCTGAATCCGAGGGCCCCCGTTTACAGGTGGGGGCCCTGTGGGCTCTGGGTGGGGCTGCACAGCCCGCGCTGCCCGGCACACGGGCTCGTGGCGACGGACGTGGGGGATGCGTCGGGAGTCAGTGGCGGCGGCGGGCCGAGCCCTCGGGCCTCCTCCTTCTTACCTATGGGTCTTCAGCACCCGAATCCCCCTGCTACCTTGAGGGCCTGCCTCCTCTTCCAGGTAGGCAGCGGCCGAGGCCCCACTGTCCCCTCCCCGTGACGACAGTCTCTGCCCCGTGCAGGCTGTGGCTTCCGGGTGGCTGGGGCTCTGCTCTGGGGTTTCCAGCACTGAGCCCCGGGCTCTCGGGCTAGAACGTCCCCTGGGGCAGGGACCCCGGGGACCAGGCCAGGCCCTTTGCGTCGACACCGATTTAGTCCTCGGCAGCGACTGCCGCGCGGTGGACGGTGCCCGGGGAGGCTGAGGCCTAAAGGCCTTTCACCCGCAGCGGAGGCGGGGGCGGCCCCAGGTCCCCAGCTCCCCACTGTGCATCGGGTTGGTCGTTGCACTAGGCTGTTGGGAGATGGGCCGGGGAGACAACTGGGAGACAGCGAGGGTGGAGCAGGGCGGGGGTGGACGGGGAAAGGCCTCCGGGAGCCGGAGTGTACTTGTCCCAACACGATGGCGGTGGCCGGTGCCTCTAGTGGGACAGTGGGCGGCGGAGTCGGAGGGGGCCCAGGGGTGCGGAGAGACCTGAGACCTTCTGTACCCCTGGGGAGCCGATAGATGAGACCTGGGGCTGGAAAAAGACATGCAGCCCCGAAGGAACCCGAAGAACAAGCAAACCCAGAGCCAGCAGCGCCCACTACAGGGGCCAGCTCCGTGTTCAGGGCGAGAGGGGAGCCCCGAAGCCTCAGCTGAGGGGGGCGGATCCTGTAGGCTGCTCCGGGGCCAGAGGGCTTGAGGGCAGCAGCGGTGGGCACTGGGCGCCGCGGGAGGTCCGCCCCAGCCCGTCCCCTCCCGTCCCCTCCCGTCTCCTCCCCTCCCACCCTCCCAGAGGGGCGGTCCCGGCGCCCGGGCTTTATAGGGCGCGGCGGGCGTCGTCGTCCCCAGTCGGCGACCATGGCCCCGCACCGCCCGGCGCCCCCGCTGCCCCCGCTGCTGTGCGCCCTGCTCCTGGCGCTGTGCGCCCCGCCGCCCACCGTTCCCACCGTTCGCGCGGCCACCGCGTCGCGGGGGGCGGCCCCGGGGCGGGTGCCCCAGGCGCGGGTGAGTGCGGGCCGGGGGGCGCCGGAGTAACTCTCTATTGTAAGTTCTTGCAGATACGCGCTAGGAAAGGGGAGTAAATCAGGTGTAGGATGGAAAAACTGTTTTGTTGCTTTGTAAGTATCTCGGGCTGCGGCCGTGGGGCCTCGGGGCCTGGCCTCTCCCCCAGGCGCCCCGCCTGCCCGGCCCCCGCCGCCCGGGGTCGCTGCCCGCTGCCCGCTGCCCGCTGCCCCTCCCTCTGCTGTCGCCCTCTCGTGTCGACTGCCCCTGGCGCGGCCCCGCCGTGCGCTCGTGGGCCTGACGGTCATTCCTCTCCCTCCCGAGCGCCCGCCCGCCCGGCTCTCTCTCCTCCTCTGCCCGCTTCCCCTCCCCAGAGGCCGAGCCTGCCCCCCGCCCCGGGGCTAACCGTCCGCTCCGCCCCACCTCGCCGCATGCCTGCCTCCCCCTCCCCTGCCGCCTCCTCGCCTCCTGCCTGCGGCCACTCCACCTTTTCCAAGAAACAGACTCGGGGCGGGATGTGGGGGGCGGGCAGGGGGAGGAGGCGACAGCGCAGGAGGCCACTTGGGCTCGGTCAGCTCGCCCGTCTTGGGAGTGTGACGGGGACGTGCGTGGATGGACGCGGGGAACCTCCCAAAGAGCAAAAGCAAGCGGGCTGAGTGCCCTCGGGCCAGTCCCCTCCTGCGTGGGCCCCCGCGTCCCCATCGGCAGAGGGCGGTTGGGTCCTGAGCTCTCCGAGGACCCCTCTGGTTCTGAGAGCCGCTGCGGAGGCCGGAAGGGACCCCTGAAGCCCCGGGGACCCCCGAGCTGCCTTCGCCATGTGAGGGGTCTCCCCAGGGTTGCAGAGCTCCCGCTCCTGGAGCTCGCGGCTGTTCCTCCTATGCCCTCGCCCCGCTGTCCCATCCGATTGGCACTGGGGGGGGTGGTGACGTGGAGCCTTCATCCGTCCACCACCTGTGAGCTGACGGGCAGGGTTGGGGGCCTACGCCCGCCCGGCCCCACGTGCCGGCCCCGCTCGCCCACGGAGACGTCGCGTCAGGGGCTCAAGTGAGCCCTCCTGGGCCTGGAAACCGCCCTCCCTCGCGCCCTGGGGTCTCGGCTCCGGGCGCCGGCCCTCAGGCCCCGCCGTCTCTTGCAGCCCAGCAGCATGGTGGTGGAGCACCCCGAGTTCCTCAAGGCGGGGAAGGAGCCGGGCCTGCAGGTGTGGCGCGTGGAGAAGTTCGACCTGGTGCCCGTGCCCCCCAACCTCTATGGGGACTTCTTCACCGGCGACGCCTACGTCATCCTGAAGACGGTGCAGTTGAGGAACGGGAACCTGCAGTACGACCTCCACTACTGGCTGGGTGAGGCCCCTGGGGGGTCGGGGTCCCCCGGGCGAGGCCCCCGGGTGCTCCGTGCAGGAGACGTGTGCTGGCGCCACCCGGGGTGTTAGGGTGAGGCAGGTCGCCTGGGGCTCAGCCGGGACCCCTCATCCGCAGTCACCCCGCATCCTGCCCCCTCCCCGCGTCTCTGTCTCCCAATCTGCATGGAGCATGGAGCCCCGGCTGGGCCCTGGTCCGCGGGGGGCGGCCCCCGGGAGCCGCGCTCACCTGTCCCGACGCTCCGCAGGCAAGGAGTGCAGCCAGGACGAGAGCGGGGCAGCTGCCATCTTCACGGTGCAGCTGGACGACTACCTGAACGGCCGGGCCGTGCAGCACCGTGAGGTCCAGGGCTTCGAGTCGGCCACCTTCCTGGGCTACTTCAAGTCCGGCCTCAAGTACAAGGTGGGTCCCCGGCGTCAGGCACGGGCGCACCGGGCTCACTCGGGGCCGCAGCTCGGCTTTGGAGGGGCCCAGCCCTGGGTTTGGATCCTGGACCCTCCTCGCTGCACGACCTGGGGCAAACCACACTCCCTCTCTGAGCTTCTGATTTCTTATCGCAAAACGGAGAGAAGACAGTGCGTCCAGCCTCAGGATTGTCCCGGCAGCAAGGGGTGGGCTGCGGGGGGTGGGGTGGGGTGGGGAAACTGAGCCCGGGTTTCCCCAGGGCCCGGCCCGTCCCGTTCCCACGGCCCTGCCAACAACCCAGGCCGGTGTGGGCAGGGGCACCCTTGACCACATTCCTCACCGTGTCATTAGAGTCTCCCTTGAACTTGGACTCTGGGGAGTCCCAGCCAACCTGGAGCCCCCCCACACCCCGCAGCCCGGCGGGGCCGAGCAAAGCCAGCCAGGAGCCCCCGGAGGCCCTGCCCTAACGGGCTGTGGGGAAGCCAGCATCCTGGGCACTGGAGCACCTCCCTCTGCGCTCGGTCACAGGAGAGTCTGCCCTGCGCCCAGGCAGAGCATGGGGAGGGGTAGCTGGTGGACGCTTGCCCCGGGCTTGGCCCCGGCAGGGCTCAGGGAAGGCTGTAGGCTAAGGAGGGGGTCACAAGCCCTGACGGTCAGATGGGCCTGAACGTCAGAGTCCAAAAATCTCATTTGAAGGGAAGGAGGGAAACTGAGGCACAGCAAGGTCAAGCAGCTGGCCCAGGGTCACACAGCAAGTCACCCAGAGCCAGGAATCGGCTCCCGGCATCCCGGCGTTCCTCCCACTACACCGGCCGGCCTCTCAGGAGGGGTGAGGCCCCGGCCGTGCGGTTGCTGTGCCGTGTGGCCATAGGGGGGTCATGGTCCCGCCCGGGGCCTTGGGGTCCTCTGTGCGACAGGGTGGAGTGGGGTCTGCTCAGGGGCACACGGGATCAGATAATGGGAAAGCCCTCGGAGGTGGCAATGGAGAAGGCAAAGGTGGGCCATACAGGGGTGCGGCCGGGCTGGTTGCACTGGGGCCCCCCGGTGCCCCCCACAGCCGCTCCTGCCCAGCCGCCTGGTGCCACCCTCTCCCTCTATGAGGCCTTGTACCTGAAGCCCGAGAGCTGGGAGGGAGGGACCCAGGCCCCAGAGCTGTGGAGGGACCAGGCGCTTGCAGCTTTTAGAGCTGGAAGTGGAAAGAGCACTTGACGAGGAGTCGGCGGGGGGTGGTGGTGGAGGTTCAGGACCCAACGCTCCCCCCCAAGTGCTGTGCGGTTTGGGGCCTCGGGCTCCGGAGTGTTCATCGACCCCGTAACAACAGTGCCTGTTTACTGTGTGGACGCGGGAGAGGTTAGCAGCTACGCGGCTGCTAAGTGATGGGGTCGGGTGGGGCGGGCCTGGCCCGGCCCGGCTCCCGGGGTGTCTCAGGCCTCCCCGGGCTCTGGTCCCAGTGCCGACGGGGCCTAGGAATCCGCGTGGGTAGCAAGCCTCCTCTGCCCTGCGTGCTGTTCCCAGGATGTTCTTGCACCACACTCGGAGGAATGCTCCCCGGAGTGGGTTCCCAGCCCAACCCTGCGTTGGGACTTCAGCCCCGAACGGCCCAGGCTCCTCCTGGGGGAAACGGGGGCCCAGAGCCAGCCCCGTTCTGCCTTCTGCAAGGCTTCCAGCTGCCCCCGCACTTGGCAGGCCCAGGGTTCTCGGCCTGGCGCCCTCATCAATTATAGATCCCCGAGGAGCAGAGCTTGTGACGCAGGACATGTTCCTGCTCCTCGGCTGAGGCTGCTCGGGTGTGAGAAGGGCGGGAGGGGACGGACGGAGCCCCGGGAGGGGACGGAGCCCCAGGAAGGGCTGTCGTGGGGCAGGTCCCTCTCACTCCAGCCCCAGATCCCCCAAGTACTGCGCTTGCCAGCGTCTGTCCGTCTGTCCTCCTGCTCCCCGTCCGCCTCTCGGCACCCGGAGACCCCTCGTGCTGGGTTGGTTGAAACCCTTGGTTCCAGCAGAATCTGGGCTGAGCTGAGTCCGAGGAGCCCCTGACCCGGGGCATCACCCGGGCCCCTCCCAGCCCCCTCCCAAGGCTTAGATAAGGAACCCGGAGTTCAGGGCGTGCAGGCCGCCGGCCCCGACCAGTGCAGTTTTCTCTGTTTTACAAACAGTTCAACATTTTTAAAAATGTAAATCTTTCTAGCTTTTTTTTTCTTTGACTCCAAGAGTAATACAAGCTTTTTGTAAAGTGTCAAACGTTAGAGAAATACAGGTTTTATTATTTTTTTAATTTTTTAGAAGAAAAAAGAACTTTTTTTCTTTTCTTTTTCTTTATTTTTAAAAAAGAAAATTTTATTTATTTATTTATGAGACACGGAGAGGGGCAGAGACCCAGGCAGAGGGAGAAGCAGGCTCCACACAGGGAGTCCGACGCGGGACTCGATTCCAGGACCCCGGGTTCGTGCCCTGGGCTGAAGGTGGCGCTAGACCCCTGCGCCCCCCGGGCTGCCCTATATATCATCACTTTAATTTGAAAAGTGACTTTTAAGACCATTTATCCTTGAAAAAAAAAAAAAAGACCATTTATCCTATTGAATTTTGTTCAAATAACGTGAGTCCAGGGTCTGCCCACCTAACGATTAAGACCATAGAAAGCAACAGCCAATTCTAAGGATTACAGTGAAAATTTCCACCTCCTGCATTTTTGGAGACCCACTAATGTCTTCCGAGAGCTTGCTCTTTCCCTGTTGGCGTTCCCGAGTCTCATTTCCTAGACTGGCAAGTTAACTAAACAGGAGGTTTGTGTCCACAATCATGAGCTATCAAGCATTCTCTTACCTTACAAATTCACAGAGAATTAATTTGTTGAAACCGAGATTTGTGACATAACTTAAAAAAATCTACAATTTTTTCCTACATTTTCTTACAGAAAATGTCTCTTTTTATTTTTTTATTTATTTTTTTATTTTTTAAATGTCTCTTTTTAAATAACACACGGCACGCTTGAGCAAGCGAGATAGTTTAGAAATGTCTTAAGACAGAGTTAGGAGTTCAAGGCCTTTCTTCCTCCACGTCCCATTTTCTCGTCTCTGAGGAGTTCGTGGAAGTGGTTGGTTTGTCCTTCCAGCACCTTCTGCAGAAGCTGTTCGGATCCGCCGTCTGCTTACCTCTGGCCGGGTGAAGGGCCTCAGACTCGGGAGTTCCTGGGGGCGACGGGCAAGGCTGGGCCCCTGGTTCGGCCACCACCTCGCCGGGACCCTGGGCTCAGGCTTTCACCTCTTTGTACCTTAGTTTTCCAGTCTGTGAAGTGGGGTAATGGGAGTCCCTACCCTAGGGGCTTGTTAGGACCAGGCCGCCTGTCCAGGCAGGTGCCCTGCCGGGCACGGCTCACCAGGTGGCAGCCCTGTGGTCCTGCCCGGGCAGCGCCCCCGCGGGAGGGGTGACGCGGGTGGAGGCTCGGCCACCCGGAGCCTGGTGCTCGTGGAGCCGGTGGGGCGCTGCCCTCCCCGCGGGAGAAATGCTGCTGCCCCAGGCGGTGCGGGGCCGGGCCTGGGTCGGCGCCTCGTCGGGGCCTACGTGAGCTCCTCTGGGGACCCAGGTTGGCGGGTGCGGGCGCGGACCCCGTCCCTCCTGCGCTCCAATGGCAGCACCACCCCGACTGGCCGGAGCGCGGGGGGGCCCTCCTGGGCTGGGAGATGGGGGGAGTGGGACCCCCTCCCGACGCTGCCCTCCTGGGCTGGGAGATGGGGGGTGCGGGGGGATCATGGCCCCTTCCTCACTGGGACCAGTGCTTTCGTGCCGCCTACTGTGTGCAGACGTGGCAAGAGGGGGATTTAAGGTCGCGCCCTCAGCCCCTTGACCTCGTGGCCTCTGTGCCGCGGACCCGCTTGGCTTCGCTGGGCTCTGCAACGTGAGGCCGCGGTGAGGGGCCTGGACGGGGCGACCGGTCCCCGCTCCTGGAGCCGTCCGGCCTCGGCCCCCTGGGCAAGGAGCCGCCGGGATGGTCACTGGCATCCTTGGGCCTTGGCTCACCACGGGTAAGGTGCCGGCCCTGCAGGGACGTGGTCGTCCCGGGCCTGTCGCAGTCACTCGGGGCCTGGGGCTGCAGTGGGGAGGCCAGCCCGCCGTCCCCTGTCCCGGGACCCGGCCGCCGCAGACGGGGGCAGAGCAGGGATTTCTGTCCCCACTTCAGAGAGGGGAGGCCTGAGGCCAGAGACTGACCCCCTCCCCCGGTCGCCCGGCGCTGGGCCAGCACCACGGCTGCCCCTGAAGGCCCGGCGGGCAGGACCCGCGGGGAAGGTGGCTGGGCTGGGCCGTGTCCTGGGGGCCCCGGAGGACGGGGGTCTTGGGATTCGCATCTCTCAACCTGGCTTGCAGAGCACCCGGGCACACACAGGGTGGCTTCACGGAGCGCCCGGGCAGGCGTGCTGGGAGGCTGCTCGCTGTGGACACGGCGCCTGCGGCCGTGGGGCCTTCCCGGGGCTGCGCCGGCCACTGCGGCTCGGTCACGCTCAGGGAGCCTCTGGGATCGCGGGCCCCGCCCCGCACCATAACTCGGAGGACAGAGCTCCTCAGAGCTCCCTGGCACCTGCTGGTTTTGAGAAACGGGCATCTGTAGCTCTTGGGTTCGGGGACGCCCCGGGGCCGTTAGCGGAGTGGGAGGCTCAGCGGACGCAAGTAGAACCCACGGGCACGGAATCTGCTGGAAGGCCGCGCCCACAGGCCAGGGTTTTCTTCACTCCCCCCGCCCCCCGCTCCCCCGGGCCCCCGGCGCTGCACTGACCTGTGTCCTTGCCCCACCAGAAAGGAGGCGTGGCGTCGGGATTCAAGCACGTGGTCCCCAATGAAGTCGTGGTGCAGAGACTCTTCCAGGTCAAGGGGCGGCGCGTGGTCCGAGCCACAGAGGTGCCCGTGTCCTGGGACAGCTTCAACAACGGCGACTGCTTCATCCTGGACCTGGGCAATGTGAGTCCTGGGCCGGCCGGGCCTGCCCCGGGAGGTGGACGCGCCGTGTGGACCCGCGCACAGATGTGGGCCGGCCAGGGCACAGCAGCCCCCTGTGGGCACGTGCCCTGTGCCTGTCGGACGCGGCCGCGGAGGCCGGGGTGCAGGGGCCGTGTCGGAGCCTCCTCCCTGTCGGCGCAGGCGTCACACACACGTGCACCTGGGCTTCACCTGGCGTGGGGTCCCAGCGCATGTTTGCGTGCCCGGCTTGTGCGCCTGTTCACGCGGTCTCTCGCTTACACACGCGGGCAGGTGTGAGAGCCATTGGCTCTTGCCACAGAAGCGCGCCTGCCCACAGAGGCCTGGGTGTGCTGTCCGAGGGCCTGCACCCACGTGTGTCGCGCGTGATGCCCCCGTGTCTGAACCACACACGCAGCATCGTTGTCTCCGTCCGCGGACTCTGGCCGGCGTCCCGCTCCCGCGATCTGCCGCTCAGCACGTCCTCGTGGTCCCCCACCTGGCTCGTGTGCCGGGCGATCTGGGCCGCTGGGCCCCGCTGGCCTGTGCTTCTGGGTTGAGGGCCGCGCGGACGAGATTCCGCTTTGAGGCGGGGGCAGGTGGGCCCTGAGCGCTCGAGGGCTGGTGGTGCCGAGGCGCACGGCCCCACCACGGGCCACCACGGGAGCCGGCGGTCCTGTGCGCGGCCCGTCCAGGCGGACCCAGGGGGGCTCCCCACCGCGCCCCTGGCCGCGCCGCCTGACGTCGGGCCCGTCTCACAGAACATCTACCAGTGGTGCGGCTCCAACAGCAACCGATACGAGAAGCTGAAGGCCACGCAGGTGTCCAAGGGCATCCGGGACAACGAGCGCAGCGGCCGCGCGCAGGTGCACGTGTCGGAGGAGGGCGCCGAGCCCGAGGCGATGCTGCAGGTACCGCGTCCAGGCTGCGGGCTGCGGGCTGCGGGGAGGGCCCCGCGTCGTCCGCATTGGTCAGGCAGCTGGGAGGGGACTTCGTCTCCCACTAGGCTGGAGCTCCTGGGGGGCAGAGCTTCCCGGAGGCTCCCGGAGTCCCCAGAGGGGGCTGGGCCCAGGCCTGGTGAGCTCCAGCCTCCAGCTGGAGGGGCCCGGTGCTCCCGGGGAGCGGAGAGGGACCCGGCGCTGGAGCCAGGGCAGAAGGGGCAACTGGCCCAACGTCCCCTCCCCTCTTCTGATCAATCCTAAGGTTGGATGGTCTGGGAGGCGTTGCCAGCTGTCGTGCTTTGGGGACATATCAGTAGAGGCGGAGCTCACCAGGGAGAGGAGGAGCCATGAGCTCCGCTGCCTGCCCTTGGCTCCTGCTTGTCTGGGGGTCGGGTTGAGCAGAGGGCGCCCCGGGGGCGGGCGGGACCCCAGCCGGGCCTGGAGGGGCAGGCGCTGGAGCCATGGGCTTGCCCGGAGCAGAGGCGTGAAAAATTTCACAGCGACCCGGGGCAGACGCTCACTTGGCCTCCTCACGGCTGCTCACACAAGTCGTTCAGCCGAGTGCACCGCAGAGTCCGCCCGAGGGGACGGGGGAGCTGGGCCCCCGGCGATGCTGGGACGTGTTGGTCCCAGAGGCCGGGGAGGAAGGGTAGTGTCCGCGGGGGTCCCGGAGGCAGCGGAGCAGGGGACCTGCGGGGCTGGAGGGGCCCTGGGAGGGGCGCTCGGGAGCCAGGCGCTCCCCGGGCTTCACGGCCACCCGTCCTGCCGCCCGTCGTCTCTCGTAGGTGCTGGGCCCCAAGCCGGCTCTGCCCGCGGGCTCGGAGGACACAGCCAAGGAGGACGCGGCCAACCGCAAGCTGGCCAAGCTCTACAAGGTGGGTGGCGGCCGCTCCGGTCCCTGGTGTGGGGTCAGGACGGGGGCGGGGACCCGGTCCCCCAGTGCACCGCCCGGGGCCCTGAGCACCCTGAGCACCCTGAGCCACCACCCTCGGGCCGGGGCCTCGGTTTGCACGTCTCCACCAGACGCCCGTCTGCTTCCGTCCCTTTCCTGCCCAAGAGTCAGGAAATTCGACCACCTGTGAGCATGTGCGTCGTGCTCACCGGTGCGGCTTGGGCAGCGCGTATTCTCGCTCCGGGTCTCAGTTTCCTCATCTGTAAAGTGGGGAGCGGGACAGTGGGGCCCACTTTGCAGGATTTCTAGGAGCCCACAGAGAAAACCGATGGAAAATGTTTTAGGAAAGTACTTGGGGAAATGCTACAGAAACGGGGGGGGGGGGGGGGCGTGTGGAGTTACTTCATTTATAGTTTATTTCCTGTGATTTTTTAAAAAGATTATTTATTCGTGAGAGATGCAGAGAGAGAGGCAGAGACACAGGCTGAGGGAGGAGCAGGCTCCGTGCAGGGAGCCCGACGGGACTCGATCCCGGGACCCCGGGGTCACGCCCTGGGCCCAAGGCAGATGCTCACCCGCTGAGCCCCCCGGGCGCCCCTGTTTCTTGTGATTTTTAAAACTCAGGCTGAGCTTGAGCTAAGGAGCGCTGGTGGCTGAGCGCCGGGTGAAAGGCAGGCCGAGCCCGTGATGCTCACGTTGCGCCCTCGGCTTGTTTGTGGTGAAATAACAACGAGATGGGGTCCAGGTTCTCATCACCTCCGATGAAGAACCACATTAATTTTTATCCCGATTATGAAGAAGTGTACACCCATTAAAAAAAACAGTGAGCAATAGTCCAGAACGTAAAAAAATTGAGTCAACGCAGTTTCACTCGTTAAGATAGCAAGTGCTGTTTTTGAAATGATTTCATTGTAAAAGCCCCAAAACACAATTTTTTAATTTATTTATGATAGTCACAGAATGAGAGAGAGAGAGAAGCAGAGACAAGGTAGAGGGAGAAGCAGGCTCCATGCAGGGAGCCCGACGTGGGACTCTATCCCGGGTCTCCAGGATCACGCCCTGGGCCAAAGGCAGGCGCTAAACCGCTGCGCCACCCAGGGATCCCCACAATTTTTTTTTACAAAACAATTTTTTTAAACACAATTTTTTTTACAAAACACAATTTTTTTTTACAAAACACAATTTTTTTACAAAACACAATATTTTTTATTATTTTTAAAATTTTATTATTATTATTTCACAAAACACAATTTTTTTACAAAACAATTTTTTTACAAGACACAATTTTTATTATATTATTATTATTTTTTAAATTTTTTTATTATTATTTTTTTACAAAACACAATTTATAAAGACGGCCCCTCCTGCTCCTGGTTGAAGGGTTACCATGGTTACACGGCTATCGTTTCACTGAAAGAAGATCCAGATTTCATCCTTCTGTATCTGATGACACACTTTTCCGTCTGTTTGATATAAACGGACCCAGATTGTTCGAGCTTCTCTGTGACCTTCTTTTTCCCTCTCAGCTTCCCCGGGAATATCTTTCTACAGGAGATGTAGGCGGCCCTTGGTAGTGGCCCCGTCGTAGCCTCTCCCGTGAGCTGACGGTGATGGGCGTTAGGCTGTGTTCTCCTTTTCTGATCACAAACAGCCCGTCTTCGTGCACTTGGGCTGAGGATGGCTTTCGAGCAAGTTCCCAGACGTGGATTTTGGGGTCGGAGCCTGATTTAGGAAGTCGGTGATTGGAAATACCGGTTCCGGAGCCCGATTGCCCGGCCTCGAATCCCAGGCCTGGCTTTCTGGCTATGCAGTGACCTACACCTCTCTGTGCCCTAATTTTTTTGCAAAAAAAAAAAAAAGGAGGTAGTAATGGAGCAGTGACAGGGCTGGGGCAGGGGGAGAGGAGCTCTCCCATGACAGACGTCATTAAATTGGACAAATTGCTCAGAACAGGCCTGGCGCACGGTGGGGGGGACTCCAGGAGGGGACCTCCGCTACCTGCGCCCTGACGCCGCGTCGGCCGTGTCGGGGGCTCCCAGAGTACCCGGGGCCTTGTCAGCGCTCGCTCTTGCCGAGGGTTTGCATTACAAGTGTAATTTGTAATTTCGTGAACGGTTTTCATTTTGGAATGATTTTAAGGGTCACAGAAAACACGGGCGAAAGTAGCCCAGGGGTCCCACGTGCCGGCTTCTCCTCAGCCTCTCGCCACAGGCAGACATTGGTCGAAACTAAGAAATGAGGGCCGGTTCGATGCTGCCCTCAGCGGCTTTACTCGGGGTCCCCCGTTTCTCAGCCTGAATCGCGGCCCGGGGTAGCTGGCTGCACCTGCGCGCCCGCGCCCCTCGCCCCTTGCCTTCCTGCGGCAGTTCCTGCGTTACACGCGCACGTGGGTCATGGATGTGGTCACGGCAAAGCAGGGAAGGGGAGAGGGGCCTGCGGGTGCCCCGGCTGTTGCCCTACCGCCGTCCCCTACCGTTGGGGTGATGGTGGGGCCGCGGGCCGACCAGCTTGGGGAGCTGCCTCTGCACTCACGCCCTGCGCCCCCTGCCCCTCATCCCCTCAGGTCTCCAACGGCGCTGGAACCATGTCCGTCTCCCTCGTGGCTGATGAGAACCCCTTCGCCCAGGGGGCCTTGAGGTCAGAGGACTGCTTCATCCTGGACCATGGCAGAGACGGAAAAATCTTCGTCTGGAAAGGTAGGGGGGCAGGGGAGGGGTTTCCCAGCAGCCCCAGGACCTTGGGGGGAGCTCCTGCACCCTCGGGGGGCTGCCGGGCTCCTGAACTGAAACCGAGTCTTGTTCTGAAGCCCTGGCGTTGCGTTTGGTTCGCTTTGCGATCTGGGCACTTGGCCTCCCTGTCCAGGCCTCAGGTTTGCCATTTGGGCTAAACCCAGTTTCCCAAGCATATTCGAGCACCTGTTCTCTCGGGCTAATTGGCATCATGTAAAAAAATGTGGTCAAATACGTTTACGCAACACTGCGTGTAACAGGCTTGTCTGCAGGACTTCTAAGAGCCTTTAACTTGCTCCTGCACGTTGGGGCTTTTCCCAAAGGTGATCTGGTTTGTGTTTGGGAAGCACCGTGCAGGCACAGGGGGGCTCTCGTGGTTGAGGTTGGGGCAAACTGCAAGGGTGAGAAGGGGGCCCAGGGCGTGGGGTCCGCGGGTCACGCTCGCCCCTGCTGCACGGCCCTGGTCCAGTCACTCGCCTCTGAGACCCTGGTTTCCCCCTCGTCGATGGGATGATGGCCTAGGGACCCTCGGTGCGAGGGGTCAGCATGAGGATGACATGGAGTCCGGCGTGGCCCCGAGCCCGGGGGACCCCCAGCTGGGCCCCGAGCCAGGCCTGGGCCACCCCCAGTGACCGCAGTGCCCCCCGCAGGCAGGCAGGCCAACACGGAGGAGAGGAGGGCCGCCCTCAGCACGGCCTCGAACTTCATCACCCAGATGGACTACCCCAAGCACACCCAGGTGCGTCTTGGCGGGGCGGACCGGGGGGTGGGGGGTCCAGGACCTCTGCCCGGCGGCGCCCCATCCTCAGGGCTCCTGCCCCCCCACCCGCAGGTGTCCGTGCTTCCCGAGGGCGGCGAGACCCCGCTGTTCAAGCAGTTCTTCAAGAACTGGCGGGACCCCGACCAGACGGACGGCCCAGGCCTCGGCTACCTGTCCAGCCACATCGCCCGCGTGGAGCGCGTGCCCTTCGACGCCGCCACCCTGCACACGTCCACAGCCATGGCGGCGCAGCACGGCATGGATGACGATGGCCGAGGCCAGAAACAGGTGCGGGGCCGCTGGCGTGCGGGGCTGCGCCGCCTCCTGCCGCCTGGGGGCGGGTGGCCACGGTTTGGGGGGGCGGGCGGCCACGGTTTGGGGGGACGGGCTTCTTTTGCTGTAAGTAATTTTTGCAGCCAACGTGCCCAGGCGCCTGCGGTTTCCAGGCCCCGGCCAGCGTGTCACCTCAGCTGCCAGCAGGGCAGCTGCTCGGATTGTGTGCATGATCGGAGCCCAGCGCCCAGGTCACGGGAGCAGAGAAAGGGCAAAGGGGCAGGGTGGTTCGGGGAGTCTTCACAGGGGTGAGGACCGTTGGGTTGGGCTTGAGGGGTCGACTAGAGGTTTGCTGCCAGCGATGGGTGTTCCGGGCCGGGAAGCGTCCCAAGAGCCAGGGGTGACCGTGTCCTCAAGGAAGGGCATTGAATGCTGTGTCCAAGGCCGGGGACTCAATCCTGTAAACCAGTGGGTGCAAGTGAGGGTTTTTCCTTTTTCTGGCTTTGAAAGCAGAGATGCAACAGGCTCCGTTCTGTGCTTTCAAAACGTGCCGTGAAAACGGATTAGAGGCAGCAACCCCAGGGGGAGGCGAGAAGGCCCCCGGCCCCCAGGAAGGTCGCGGTGCAGGGCGTTCCGAGGTGTTTATGAAGCAGAGTCTGCCTCACGCAAAAGCCCCGTTTCCCTTCTACGGGGTAGAGACCGCGAGGTGTTCATTCTTCGTGCGTGGTGTCGTCACTGTCGTCGTGCATTCACCTCGTCAGTGGGGGAAGGATGAAAATGTTGGGGTTAGGGCAGGTGGAAGGGCTCGGGCAGCCCCGTGCCTCTCTGAGCCCCGTGTCCTCACCTGGAGAGGGGGTCAATCCCACTCACCCAGAATTCAAGGCCCCGAGACCTGGGGGGGGGAGGGCTCCGCAGCACCAGCAGGTGGCGCCCCAGGACCTCGTGACCCAGGACCGGGTCTTGCCGGGTGGCCCTGAGGCCCGGGGATGGCCCTGCTCAGGGTGATCTGTAAAGCTGGGGAACTCGCCAGTGATGCAGATAACCCGATTATTAGTAATGGGCCCGACATCAATGCTGGTGATGAGCGCGGCTGCCCCCGTGCAGCTGTCACCGAGCTGGGTCCTGCGTCGCGCTCGCTACGGCACCGTCTGTGCGGCCTGGGTGTGTGCTGAGCGCTCCCACGGGGCGCGGGCCGGGAGGGGGTCGTGGGGGCTGCGGCAGGAGCCCGGGCCGGAGTCCTAGGCTGGGCCTGTGGTTTCCCGCAGCTGCCTTGGGGTGGGGGTGCCGCGCCCCGCTGAGCCCTGCCCCCCGCCCCCGCAGATCTGGAGAATTGAAGGCTCCAGCAAAGTGCCGGTGGACCCCTCCACGTACGGGCAGTTCTACGGCGGCGACAGTTACATCATCCTGTACAACTACCGGCACGGCAGCCGCCAGGGCCAGATCATCTACACCTGGTGAGGGCGCGGCCCCACCTTCCCCGGCTGGGGGAGGCTGGGGGGCTGCAGGGGACGTTGAGGACGTTGGGGGCTTTGGGGAGGCTGCGGGGGCTGCAGGGGCCCGGGGGAGCTGCAGGGGGCTGGGGGCTGCGGCGGCTGCACCCTGCGGGGCTCCTATCCGCAGGGCAGCACCTCTGTGCTGTTTCTTTTCTAAAAGATGTTATTTATTCGTGAGACCCAGAGAGGCAGGGACCCAGGCCGAGGGAGAAGCAGGCTCCCCGCAGGAGCCCGAGGCGGGACTCGATCCCGGGACCCCGGGGTCACGCCCTGGCCGAGGGCAGGTGCCCCACCACGGAGCCCCCCAGGCGCCCCCACTTGTAGTATTTCTTGAAACAACCTTTAACCGACCTTTCGGAAGTTCAACAGTCCGATGTCGAGAGCCGCGCGACTGGGGAGAAACCGTGTCCCGCCGGGCCCCACGCTGAGCGCTGTGCGTGCAGGCCTCGTCCCGCCGCGTGTTTTCCAATTAACCATTATCCTGATTCCATCAACGTGGACCGGGCGCTCCCGGCTCCGGAATCCGGACGGAGCAGCAGCCGTGGGCCGCGGGCGCCTGCCCGGAGCCTGCGTCTCCCTCGGCCCGTGTCGGCCTCTCTGTCTCCCACGGATGAGTAAATAAGGCCTTAAACACAAGAAAAGAAGGGCGTCTGTTGAGGCGTCTCGTCCCATCCGCCCCTGCCCGCCCCCCACCCCACGCCCCTGCGAGTCACGGCTTCTGTCACTTTTATGAACATGGCCCAGGGCCCCGCCCGCGCCTGCCCTCGGAGGCGGCCCCTGGGCCTGTTGTGCAGCTCGTGCTCCCTGCGGCTCCGCCTACGCCAGGCCCGGGCGGCTTCCTCGTTCTTTTTCTTCTTCGGCCCCATAACCGCGAGCCGCGCTGCCACCGTGAACAGATGCCCTCTGGGGCCTTCTTGGGTTCGCTCCAGGCTGCTGCTCCCACGAGCGTCGAGCGTCGCTGTGATCGGTGACCTTTAGGCAAATACCAGTTTGAACGCACAAGAAACGTCTGTGGGGCGCGTTCCCAGAAGCGGGCTTGCCGGGTCGCCCCGTGTCCGTGGCCGGGCCCCGTGGCGCCCTTGCTCCCAAGGCGGCCTCCCTGTGACTGCGGCGGCTGCTTGTCCGCTCCTCCCTATCAAAGTGCCGCCGGGGCTTTCGAGCTCCTATTTCTCGATACGATCCCAGAACTTCTGAATGATGCCTGGATTTCTTGCCCCTGAAGCTATTGGTTTTGAAATGACCCAAGGCTTCCTGAGAAGTTGCAGAAACGACGGTTTCCACCCGTGACCCACGTCCCAGTCTGTGCTCATCTTCCCCAAGCGGAGAACAGCCCCCCAGGCAGGAACTTGACCCTGGACGCGCTGCCTTTGGCCAATCCGCAGACCCCGCTGCGGTTTCACCACTTGCCCCGCTCACATCCTTTTCTGGCCTAGGGTCTAACCTGGGAGCCTACCTGCCCCTTAGCACGTCGCCTTAGTGACGAATCCCCGCGTCCTCACCCGTGGGGCTCCCCAGTCTCTTCTACAACCTCGGTGCCTTGGAGGACTGCCAGTCGGTTATTTTGTAGGATGTCTCTCCATTTGGCAACCTCGGGCTTTTTTTTTTTTTAAGATTTTATTTATTTATTCATGAGAGAGAGAGAGAGAGGCAGAGACACAGGCAGAGGGAGAGGCAGGCTCCATGCAGGGAGCCCGACGCGGAACTCGATCCCGGGACCCCGGGGTCACGCCCTGAGCTGAGGGCAGACGCTCAGCCCCCTGAGGCCCCCACGAGTCCCTAAAAACAGTTTTAAAAAGTTCCCTGTTTTTGTTTTTGACTCGGTAGTAGATACACATAGTATGAAATTCAGAAGAAGGTGTTTTTTAAGAACAGTAGATGCGTCAGGCTCGCTGATGCGCCAGATTTTGTTTGCTTCCGTGGATAACCTGCGTCGGTGACGGGACATTTGGCCCCAACAGAAGAGGCCCCTGCACGTGTCCCATCCCGGGGCAGCCACCGTGGCTCCTCGGGTGCACTGCCCAGGACTTCCCGGGAGGCCAGGTCCTGAGTCTGTCCCCCGCACCCGTCTCTGCTTGCATGTCCCCCGTGCGGAAGCCCCGGCCGCCACGGTCCCCTCGGGGTTCTGCGCGGACCTGGGTGCCGAGTGTCGCTTCCTCCTGCAGGCAGGGCGCCCAGTCCACGCAGGATGAGGTCGCTGCGTCCGCCATCCTGACCGCCCAGCTGGATGAGGAGCTCGGAGGGTCCCCCGTGCAGGTGAGGCCAGCCCGGTGCCCCCCGGGCCGCAGCCTGCCCCTCGTCCGTCCGGGCACTCCTCCACCTGACTGTCCCTGCGCCCGGGCCTCGAGCTCCCACGGGCCCGGCCCTGAGCTCACGTGGTGGACAGTCTGGGGAGGGGGAAGATGTTCAGCAGACGTTGGGGCAGACACACGTGTGCTCATGGCGCAAAGCATTTGGAGCCACGCCTGGCCCAGAGTAGGCGCCTACGCGTGCGTGTCAAGTGCGAGGACACGAGACAGCGGGTGGTCCCGGGGGGACTGGGTTAGATGAGGACCTGCTTGCGAAGGGCTTTTCTGCTGCGACCTAACGGGACGGTGGGAGCCGGGCGGGCACGCACCAGGCGGAGGGAAGAGTTCGTGCAAAGGCCCCGAGGCGGGAGGGGGCGCTGAGCAGTGGGACGAGGGACCGGGGTGTGAGGGCAGCCTGGAGAGGGGCTCAGAGGGGCCGGGGCCCCGGGAGCCGCTGCGGGGACCTTGACCTGGAGGGGTCTACGGCTGCGCACGGGCGGCCTCTCCGCGTCCGGGAGGCTCTATTCCCAGCACTCGGCCGGAGTCCGTGCCCCAGGCTGACGTCACCATTCTGGAGGAATGTCCCTGAACAGTCCGTGTGTTTCTATTTAAGGGAATATTTGCAAACATGGGTTCGCTTGGTTCCTGGACGGGACTCAGGGTCAGCAGGCGGGTCCTTGCAGAGGGGGAGCGGCCGGGGTGCTGGCCCCGCTTTCCCAGGGCACCCGCCCGGCTCCCGGGTGCTGGGGGTCCACGCCGCGTGCAGGCGCGGGCACGATGGTCCGTCTGGGGCCAGGCCGTGGCGCCTGCCCCCAGGACCAACATCCCCCCCCCCCCCCCCCGTGTCCCCGCCAGAGCCGCGTGGTCCAAGGCAAGGAGCCCGCCCACCTCATGAGCCTGTTTGGCGGGAAACCTATGATCGTCTACAAGGGCGGCACGTCCCGCGACGGCGGGCAGACGGCCCCCGCCAGCACCCGCCTCTTCCAGGTCCGGGCCAGCAGCTCTGGAGCCACCAGAGCCGTCGAGGTAAGGCCGGGCCGGGCGCCCGGAGGGGTCGCTGCCTGAACCTCCCGTAGGTGACGGACGGGCCCATCCCCGGCACAGGAGCGGGGTCAGCTTCAGGGTCAGGAAGCAGCTTCAGCCCCTTCCCCGGCCCCGCAAGCCCCAGTCTCCCTCTAGTCTCAAGGATGCCTGGGGCCCCTTGCATACCTCCCGCAATGGGAAGCTCGCTATCTAACAGGCAGGACACTCAATTACATCGCACGTGGCCACCACCCCTTCCACGCGGGTCGTGCAGACGGAACATAACCCTGCGGGATGGCCTGAGCAGCCCGGAGGAACGGGACTATCCCCTCCGTCGTGCGGGGCACTCAGCTTCCGTTAACGAAGCCCAGATTCGTGGTCACCTTGTGGGGCCACAGCGCGAGGGCTCATGGCAGCGATGGACGGGAGCTCACCAGGCGTCCACCTGGGAGCTGGTCCCGCTGCGGGTCTCCTGGGCAGTGACGAACCGAGCTCTCCCTCCCCAGATAATGCCCAAGGCAGGCGCACTCAACTCCAACGATGCTTTTGTCCTGAAAACTCCGTCGGCGGCCTACCTGTGGGTGGGCGCGGGGGCCAGCGAGGCAGAGAAGTCGGGGGCCCAGGAGCTGCTCCGGGTGCTGCGGGCCCAGCCTGTGCAGGTGGCGGAAGGCAGCGAGCCAGGTGGGAGCCAGGTGCAGCGCGTGGGCCCCCTTGTCTGTGCCGGGGGCGCGGGGTGTGGGCCGTGTGCTCGCCCCTCCCGTGCCCCTCCTGGGTGTGGGATTCAGAGGGGGCCGTGGTCGGTGAGGGGCCACAGGCCTGCTCCGGTCCCAGCAGGCAGCACGAGCCTCTCCTGCCCCTGTGGCCCCCCCCCCCCCGAGCCCGCCCCCTCCCACGATGCGCAGCAGACGCTCTGGGAGCTTGGGGGCGCTGCCCGGGGTCCCGGAGCCCCTGAGGAGGACCGAGCGTCTCGCTGTATCGGGTCCTCCGGGCCGCGCGTAGGCTGGGGTGCGGTCAGGCGGGTTTGCGCCCCCGCCCCGAGCTGCGTGGTGCCGGGGGCCCCGCCAGCCTCCCTGAGGCCCCGGGAGCAGGGATGCCTACCCCGTCCCGCAGCGCCCCGGCCGCCTGGGGAACCGCAGGCCGGCCCCCGTCCCTGTCGCTGAGGACGAGGGGGCCCGAGAGCCGCGGGAGGGTCCGGGAGGGCTTCCGTGGGGCCTGGGTGCTGGGGCGTCGGGTCGGGCGGCAATGCTGCGGCTCCCCGCAGACGGCTTCTGGGAGGCCCTGGGCGGGAAGGCCGCCTACCGCACGTCCCCGAGGCTGAAGGACAGGAAGATGGACGCCCACCCTCCGCGCCTCTTCGCCTGCTCCAACAAGATCGGACGCTTCGTGGTGAGCCCCCCGCCCCCTCGGGGCACAGGGACACCCCCCCCCGGCCGGTGCGCCCTTGTGAACGCCTTCTGCGCCTTCCCAGATCGAGGAGGTTCCGGGCGAGCTCATGCAGGAGGACCTGGCCACCGATGACGTCATGCTCCTGGACACCTGGGACCAGGTGGGTGAGGCCGGGGTGCTCAGTTCCAGCGCTAAGATCTGCTGCTGGAAGGACTTAAAAGAGCCAAGTTCCTGGAAGGTCTGGGTGCTGCTGTGAGGGGCCTCCGCCTCCCCCCGCCTCCCCCCGCCTCCCCCTCTCCAAAGGGAGTGATGCTCTCGCTTCTCTGAATTCAGTAAAATGTGATGTAGACACGATCACCCCGTGAACTGCACAGCACGGTGTGGGTGTGGAGCAGGTGACCAGGTTCCCGCCCCGTCCTACGTGCGAGCCCCCCTGGGTGTTAGCGCTCTGCGTGCCCGCGTCACTGCCCACCAGGTCGCCGGGGCCTCACGCCCGTCTCCCTTCCCGTCCCGCTGCAGGTCTTCGTCTGGGTGGGAAAGGACTCCCAGGAGGAGGAGAAGACCGAGGCGCTGAGCTCCGGTGAGCAGCACGTGCACCTGTGGCTCTGGGTCCCGCAGTGGAAGCGGCCCAGCCTTGGGGGTCACGGCCTGAGCCACAGAACCTCTGCTTGGTCGTTGGGGGGGGGGAGCCCTGGAGCTGGGCCTCTGGCAGCGCCGGGCAGGGAGGAGCCGGACGGGGAGGCCGATGGACGTGGGGAGGCGGGGGGTGAACCTTCGCGGGTGGGCGGGCGGCCGGGCTTGGGTGGGTGCCCGCCGGCGCCGGGCGGGCGCTGACGGCCTCGGGGCTTCGTGTCCCCGCGCGTGTGCACCGCAGCCAAGCGTTACATCGAGACGGACCCCGCGAACCGCGACCGGCGCACCCCCATCACCGTCGTGAAGCAGGGCTTCGAGCCGCCCTCCTTCGTGGGCTGGTTCCTCGGCTGGGATGACAGCTACTGGTCTGTGGACCCCTTGGAGAGGGCCGTGGCCGAACTGGCGGCCTGAGGGGCCCCGTCGGGGACCTGCCGCGCGAAACGTCGGGCTCCTCGCCACATTGTCCCAAGTACCTGTGCTTTTGGAGAATTGAAGTCAATAAAAGCTTTTGAAGCGTGTGGGCCCTTGGTGCTTCCTGCGTCCGGTGGTGGTTCTGGGGGCGCCCGGGGGGCCTCGCGCGGGTGCCGAGCTCCACACACGTGCGTGGATCCCGCGCCGGGAGGAGGTGGAAGGTGCAGAGAGCTTGCCCGAGGCCGCGCCCGCTGGAGAGGTGCCGCAGCCGTGAGCCCGGGGCTCGAGCTAGAGAAAACACCGCAAACCCTCCTCCCCCAGGAGAAAGACGTTTGTAATCGTGTGGTCCCATTTTGGCTAGTTTTGATTGTGGTAAACTACAGGTAATCCTCGTCTTGACCCTTCGCAAGCAGCCTTGGGTGGCGTGAGATCCGCCTGCGGGGTCATCACCGCACCTGCGCCCGCAGGCGTGACCCCGTGTCCCTCCCTCCCGTCTGCTTCTCGAACCTTTATTTGATGTTGTCTCCACCAATGTGCCTTTTCACCCAATATTTGTCCTCTGTGCCTGGCTTATTCCACGTAGCCTGATGTTCTCAGGATTCATGTATGTTGTAGCAAATGTCGCACTTTTGCTCCTCCTGTGGCTGACCTGTGCTGCGTGTGTGCACGCGCCACGTGGCGTCCGTCCCTCGTGGGCTCTCGGACGTTGTTTCCACCGTCCGGCCCCCGCGAACGAGAGCGCTGTGCACACCGCGTGCCGACACCCGATTGCGGGAGTGGAGACTTGGTCGGGCCTCACCTGTCCCCGGGGGCCCTGTTCGTGCTCAGGGTGTCACCAAGTCCCTCTTGGACTTTTCCATGAGCTGCTTCTAACCCTTTTCCCTGTGGTTGTTTCCGACCGGAGTGAGGAGCTGCTCCGGGGCAGGCCTCTCCCTCGCATTGATCCTCTGGTCTCTCCTCCCCATCTCCCCACCCACCCTGTTCCGGCCACTGCCCTCCCCATCCCCACCGGCTACAGAGGGAGACCCCGTTCTGGGACTGCGGAAGCCCGCGTGGAGGTTCGTATGGTAGCAGCGGGGGGGGGGGGGGGGTGTTTACACTGCCATTGCCAGAGCTGCCGGGGAGCACAGGTGCCCCAGGGGCCCGGCCTCTGGAGAGCCTGCTTCATCGAGGAGGTGACAAGGGGAGCAGAGAAGGAACTCTCCAGGTGAGACATGGGGGGGCCCCCCCTCTGGGGCGGAACATGCCCCAAGTACAGAGAGAGTAACGAGGAGGCAGAATGTGCTCAGGGGCAGGCAACAGCCGCCCGGCCAGAGGAGGTGTCCTGGCATCCGGGAGGCGGGCAGGGCCCAGGGGCACCTCAGCCACCGTGCTAAAGGGTTTGGACCTGCCTCACTTACCCCAAGGTAACCCCAAGTGACCCCAAGGGTCACTTTCATGGTCAGGATCAACTTGGACAAATGCAAACAAGAGCAGCATTTACAGCTCGGAGCTTCCAGGGTCTTCCCTGAGGCAGGTGAAGGCCTAGCTAGACAAGCGGCTCACACCCTGGAAACTTGTGGGGGGACCTGCCCCTGGATGCGGTTCCTCTACCTCAGAGTCGCTCCTGGGCACCTGCAGTTCATGGCGGCTGCGGCCTTAACGCTTGCACGGTGCTCTCGGAAAAAGGAAGTTGCCTGGGGCCGCTGATTTGCGTGGACTTTTGCTCTCAAAGGCAAAATAATGAATTGAGAACAAGACCACATCAACCACATAGTTTCTCTTCCTACAATTTTTGCCCTCAGGGGCGTCCGGGGGGCTCAGTGGTTGAGCATCTGCCTTCAGCCCAGGGCGTGACCCCGGGGTCCTGGGATCGAGTCCCACGTCGGGCTCCCTGGAGGGAGCCTGCTCCTCCCTCTGCCTGGATCTCTGCCTCTCTGTGTGTCTCTCATGAATAAATAAATAAAATCTCAAAAAAAAATTTTTTTTTTAATTAAATTGCATTTTGTCATCTGCAACGTGTGAGTCATCGTGAAGCGCCGTGACTGGCGCATGGAGGCTGGCCTCTGCATCCTGTGTCGGACCTTGGGCTGGTCAGCAGGTGTCTGCTGGGGACTTGGGGCCAGGCAGCATGCAAAGCCTTGGGGATGCAACAGACCACTGGGTGACAGACGGTGAGGACTAAAGGAAATTAACCCGGCGAAGGGTTCGGGGTGTCCGTGGGTCCCACTCCCCAGGGAAGATGTGTGTGCAGGTGCACCGTGGAGCCTGGACGAGAGAGGACAGATGACGAATGTAACCTCTTCTTTCTTGGCCCGCGGAGAGCACACGAAGAAGCCGACGTGGCCAGCCCAGGACGGGAGGGGCTCTCATGCCCCTTCTGAAAAGTGAAACCCGGACACCAAATGCAGGCAGAAACAGACTCACCGAGGAAAATGAGTAAAAGTGCACACTTTATTACGTACAGCATTGCAGAGAGGCCACGTGGAAAGGGATCTTGCACCGATGCTCCCCTCAGCCCCTTATGCTTCCTCCCTCTTAAGCAACTTAATCCCACCCTATTGGGCTATGAAGCCACAAGGCAGAGGGGTGAAGACTGTTTGGTATCTGGAAACAGGGAAACCCAAGAAGCAGAAAGCACTGTTACTCCTCTAAGCTGAGAAGAGATTTTTAGCCAGGATGTGGGGTTGTTTCCTGGTCCTCGCTGGTCGCCACCAAAAAAACAGAGAAGATCATTGTTTAAAATGAGTAACTCGGGTTCCAAGGCAAAATGCATCCTGTACACCTAATAAACTCAGCTGCGAAGCCGGGTATGTGGCTCAGGGTTTCCTAAATTAAGCTTGGAAATGGGGGAGCGGGGAAGGGACGCCCGCAGTCCGGGGCTGAGGACAGATGTGAAGGGTGGCCGGGTGCGGAAGCTGCCCTTCCTAAGGCTTCTCTAGCTGAATCCAGAGCCTCCACCAGCCAGGTTTTCAGACCCAACAGGAAAACGCCAGGTTGCTCAGATTCACGGGCATTTGCAAAACTGAAGGTGCTTCTTAATGACATTAAAGAAACAACTATGGTTCACGGGGGGCTGGCCACTTCCTCTTTCAGCACGGACACAGGTGACAGAAGATAACCCCGCAAATAGAGAAGACGCCCTAGATCCCTATATATATCCTAGGTCTGATGGTGTCCTCCCAAGCTCATTGGCTGTTAATATGCCCAATATATCGTGAATTCCTTAGAGTATTCGATGAACGGGGCGGGCAAGCAAAGTATTTCACAGCGTGCGACAGTTAACAGCATGCAGTCGAGGAAAATAGAACGGCTTTCTGAAGACGTGTCCTTAGAAAGTATTAGTCCTTAAGCTATTCAAATGGGTATATAAACAGGTGTTTATAGAACTTGCGGGTTTCGTTTAAAAAGCTCAAAAACCACCTAGAACCAGATATATGAAAATAGGCAAAAGTGAGGAAAAAAGCACTTTTGTGACAAGTATGTAGCTGGTTTCAAAGACCACAGGGGAATCATTTGGTCCTAGAGAGGCTCAGAGAAGTTTCAAAAATGGAAAGAGAAGAAACCTATTATTCCTACAGGATATGATCTTTTTGACGGTGGGTTTAAGACTGTTTCAAGGGTGAAGATGATCTTTTTCACTGATCTTGACACTGATTTTGTCCAGTGTGGACAGGGACAGGGAAGGAAATGCCTACTCTCGAGAGAGGATGCTTTTAAAACACGGCCTGGGTTTAGAAAGTAAGCGGGAGGCGGGAAGGTTTCCTTAAGATTCCCCGCAAGTAAGGCACGTGTGGCCCAGAGAGGCTGGTCACTGCTTTCTGCGAAGCACTGGTCTGGCCTGGGCGTCGAGTGGTGCTTGTCACGGTCTTCTTGCCTCTGGCCTGGCTGCAGCTAGGGGTGCGGGAGGCCCAGTGAAGGTCGAGGAAGGGGCACTGACCCTATTACATAATGATCTAAATATATGGGCTTTTAAATATTTTAAGGAGTAAGACATTACCTTCCAGAGGTCGCCAGTCCCCTCCCGGCCCCTCCTCAGTGTTTACAAGCTTACAATCTTTGTTGCTAGGGTCGCTACACATTCTAAGAACCTTGCAGTCAACACACGGAAAAGGAAAGAGGAAGGATAGTCAAGGGCTCGCCCTACTCTCCGTAAGGCTTAAGGGCTAACTTGGTCCCCGCCCTACCCTGGCCGGGAAGGGCGCATCTCTGTTGGCCTCTGGGGCTCACTTCTTCGCCCCCACAATGCCTTGCAGCATGTCAATGGGCAGGGGGAAGACGATGGTGGAGTTCTTCTCCGCGGCGATGGTGGTCAGGGTCTGCAGGTACCGCAGCTGAAGGGCCGCAGGGGACTCGGTGATGACCATGGAGGCTTCCTTCAGGGCCCTGGATGCGTTCATTTCTCCCTCGGCTGCAATGACCTACGGAACAGGACACAGGAGTGGTCAAGCTCTAGAAGGTGGCTGTCGCGCGACAGACGTCACACGGGTATGGACACGAAACGTTCCAGGAGCGACCAAGGCAGCGTTAAGGAAATCCCTTCCAGGTGCCCAGTCTCCGCACGTCCTTCCTCCTGCACCTGACTTGCCGGAGATCAAGGCCTCCGTCCTCCTGCACTGTGGCCCTTCTCACACGCCGCAGGGGACTGGGCGGAGGGACAATTTGAAATACGGTGCAGGGGTTGAGATGGGGGGAGGGGACGTGGTATGACTGAGAGAGGCCCTCGGTTTAGAGGACAAAAACCGTAATTTCTCAAGATAACCAACACGTCCCACCGAGGTGCGTGAGGCGGGGCGGGTGCCAGGTGCGCTCGACGTGACTCCGGTAACTGCTCCAGGGCAGGCACGTGCGTACCGCGAGCAGAAACAAGCTCCTGCCCCGAGAGCACCGGCTCTGGCTTCTTCCATGTCATCTCATGTCCAATAAGGACATGGTCTGGAGGTTTCTTCCCCCTGGTCTGGACACGGACCAGCTGCAAGGCTATCTCCTCTCCTCCCATCCATCCCTTGGTCTCTCGGCCGGGAGGCCAGACCCAGAAGGCAGGCACATGTGGAGGCAGCACCTGCGGGGCAAGCCCAGGCCACGGAGGGAAAGCGAGCTGCTTGTGGGGTGTGGGGCGTCTGCCCAGCAAACCCGTGTTGATCAACCCCTCGGACCGACAGACCATCCCTGGAGAGCCAAGCGTTTTCAGGTACGTGGGGTTGGTCTGTTGGTCCTTGGGGAGCCCGGGCGGACCGGCCGAGGAGCGTGGACAATGGGGCTCCGCACGTCTGTCCTCCACCCTCTCAATCAATAGGTGACCAGGCCTGGGAATACGAACCCGAAAGCCCGTGCCGGGCGCTCTTCTGAGAGTTTTAAGAAAGGAAATGAGGGAGGATGTAAGTGTGAAAGGGATTGCATCTCAAGGGCATAAGAGCTGGTCTAAAAACTTGAACAAGAGGCCCAGCTAACACACTGCCCAGCTTGCGGCGGGCGCCGCCCTCCTCTGTGCCTGGCTCCTTTCCCCCAAAGCACGTCTGCGAGGACTCGTACGTTCATTCTCTTCCTTGTATGGTTTTTCCTTCACGTGAATAAAGCATATTTTATCCTTGCAACCACCTGGGACACGTAGGCAGTTTCCAGTTTGGGGCGATACACGGTACTGCTGTGAGCCTTCCAGTGGGGCCTTTTGGTAAACACACGAGTGCACACACTGCCAGGCGCTTTGCCAAAGCGGAGGCACCAAACTTACGGTCTCACCAGCAGAATATGAGCACAGAGCACAGTTCCTCTCTCACCCACACTCGGTACTTATCTTTCTCCTCCTTTTTTTTTTTTTTTTGAAGCCATTCTGGTGGACGCCTATCGCGGCATCTGCTTGCGATCTGACTCTGCATCTCCCCGATGGCTAATTAGCTTGAGGAATTTCTCTCTGAAGTCTCTTAATCCACAGGCTCTCCTACCCTTTTCCTTCACAGCTCGTATGTTGAAGAAACAGACTCCCTATTTTCCACGAGAACCTGAACACAGGATTTTGAGCAGATGGCCTTATGGTCGGTGCAGGGTTACTTACCGTATTTTACAGAGGAGAGAGACTCCTTGTGATTCTATGTGTTTGCCCTAATCTTTCTTTCTTTTTTTTTTTTTAAGATTTTATTTATTTATTTATTTATTCATGAGAGACACACACAGAGAGAGAAAGAGGCAGAGACCCAGGCAGAGGGAGAAGCAGGCTCCACGCAGGGAGCCCGTCGCAGGACTCGATCCCAGGACCCCGGGGTCACGCCCTGGGCTGAAGGCAGACGCTAAACTGCTGACTTACCCAGGGATCCCGTTTGCCGTAGTCACTGCCCAGGTCCACAAGACTATTCTAGAAGGTCCCTACGGTCTCATCCAAATGGAGGCGCAATAATTCAACATTCCAACAGGCTTCCTCTACGTCTTCCCGCTGTTGTAAGAAATTCTCTTTCCTAGCTGGTGCGGACACTTGCACGGAGGCTGAGTCTATCACAGAGCCCAGAAGGGATAGTGAGGAGCAGAGGGGAATTTTAGTTTCTACCACCAATAATCAACTGTGTGACCTTGAGGAAATCACATAAGTTTTCTGGGCTTCAATTTTTCATCTGAACAGGGGGATGGCAAACAAGTTTTATTTTTAGGGCCATTCCAAGCAGTTGAGGCTTGTTACCTGGAACACAGCAGAAGGTTTCTGAGGTCAAGTCTAAGCTCAGTGGAAAACAATGGTGCAGTTAATTACTGGCAGGGGAATAGGAGGCTGGGGGGGCAGCATCTGGGCCAGGTTATTTGTCACCTTCAGAGGATAGTCTCTGAGGACCACTTGGGCTCTGACATTCGAGGTCATCTGTGTATCCTAAGTTCTAGTCAACACGGCTTAGCGATGGCGCTGGAGGTTAACGCTACGTTGTAGGGAAAAGCAATTCCCGACCTTCCAAATACTAACTAGATTAGAGTCGGGGATATTTAGCGTCACCAAAAATCCCCCTTGGTCTTCGAAACGTGATGACTTTGAGAGAGAGCACCCGAGGGCTCTGCGGGATCACCACGTTGTCCTCAGGAGCTCAATTATCACATTAGGAAAACCTAACCATTCTGGCTGGTAGAAGATTCTGGGTATAGTGTGTCGAATGAGCTACTATTCTATTCAGTGCTGGCTAAGAAATTACAGTGCCCACCCCGTGGCTTAAAGGGCATCCTCCTAGAGGGCCCGGTTCTGCCTCAGTCCTCTCTGGCTACTACTATTTTCCAGCAGAACAACAGACTGGTTTGCTCCTTGCATCTCGGTAGATCAGCCAAGCCCACAGCAACTCCTCCTCTGAGAACTGACCCTCTTCCTCCACCTATTCACAAGCAAGGAGCTGTGGGACCTTATTAATATCTGACTTTGACTTTTTTTTTTAAAGATTTTATTTATTCACTTATAAGAGACCCAGAGAGAGAGAGAGAGAGAGAGAGAGGCAGAGACACAGGCAGAGGGAGAAGCAGGCTCCGTGCAGGGAGCCCATCGCAGGACTCGATCCTGGGACCCCAGGGTCATGCCCTGGGCTGAAGGGAGGCGCTAAACCACTGAGTCACCAGGGCTGCCCTGACTTTGACCTTTTAACCAAACGTTTGCTAAAGAAAATCTCCCCACTGCGAATGTGGGATCAAGGCTGGTTGGTCCCGGTTAGTGTTCCACGGGGAAGGCCTGCTGAACTGGAGTCAGGCCCTCCGCCCTCAAGCTGTCAGCAGTGAGGTGGGGCCCAGGAAACGGAATGGTTAGTTTCCTTCGGGCTGGACGGCACTGTGGCCCCCGACCGTTGTGGGGAGACAACATTACTTCCCAACCTTGGGTTTGGTGAGATATCCCCGTAGCTCCAGAGAGCCTCTTTCCTGGGTTAGGTTGATCGATATTTCCTCGATACCTCTCACTGGGGGCATGCACCCATGCGGGCTCCAGAGGTGGTAATGACAAGAAAGAGGGGAAAAAGTAGACATCAGAGAAAGAGGAGAGGGAAGAAAAAAAGTTATGAGGACAGAAAGGAAGAGGGAACAGTAAGAAGGAAGAAGATCCTGAGAAAAGAGAAAGAGGAGACAAAAATAGGGAAGGCGGGACACGTGGCTGGCTGGGTCAGTAGAGCGTGTGACTCTTGATGGTGGGGTTGTGATGTTCAAGCCACCCACTGGGTGTAGAGATCACTTAAAAAAAAGAAAAATCAGGGCAGCCCTGGTGGCTCAGGGCTTAACACTGCCTTTGGCCCAGGGTGCGATCCTGGAGACCCGGGATCGAGTCCCGCATCGGGCTCCCGGCATGGAGCCTGCTTCTCCCTCTGCCTGGGTCTCTGCCTCTCTCTCTGTGTGTGTCTCTCATGAATAAATAAATAAAATCTTTTTTAAAAAGGGGGGAAGAGTGAATGGTAAGCACACTGATGGGATCGCCCAGTGGCTCTGAAGTCAGAACTGTTAGTTTGTGCTTGGCAGGGGCCTGGGAACGCAAAATATGGGGCCCCGAGCCGCAGACGGGTGGGCTGCTCTGCCGCACGCTGCGCTCCCAGGAAGTCGTGGGGCGACAGGAGCCGTGGGCGCACCCACTTGGGTAACCGCAGCGGCCGCCCTGCCCCTCGGTCAGACGAGCCCACCTCGCAGGGTCACGGGGCGGCCCCAGGGGGAGGCGGCTCGAAGCTACCTGGAGGCTGTTAGCCTGGCCCAACGCGCCAGGGCTACTTCCACTTTTGTAACAACCTTTCACTGTTTTGCAATTAAAAAGAAAACTCAATAAGAAACACTACAGAGAGAAAGAAAGAAAGGGCAAAGAACAAAAGAAAAGAAGGAAGAAAGGAAAGAAAGGGAAAGGCGAGCGAGCCTACCTTGGCGCGGGCCTCCCGGGACGCCTCTGCCTCCGCGGCCATGGCTCTCTGCAGCTGCACGGGCAGCTTCACGTCCTTGATCTCCACGCGCTCCACCTTGATTCCCCAGTCGTCAGTGGCGTCGTCCAGGGTGCACTGGTAGGAGACAAGGCCGGTGATGATGCGGGGCCGAGCGCACCGGCGGCCGGGTGGGTCCCGGGCTGGGGCGGGGCGGGGCGCTGGGACAGAGGGGGGCAGAGGGGGGCAGAGGGGGGCAGAGGGGGGCGGAGAGGGGTAGAGGGGAGTAGAGGGGGGCAGAGGGGAGTGGAAGGGGTGGAGGGGGCAGAGGGGGGCAGAGGGGGGCGGAGGGGGGCAGAGGGGAGTAGAGGGGAGTGGAAGGGGTGGAGGGGGCGGAGGGGGACGGGGGGGGGAGAGGGGGGCAGAGGGGGGCAGAGGGAAGTAGAGGGGGGCAGAGGGGAGTGGAGGGGGCGGAGGGGGGCAGAGGGGGGCAGAGGGGGGCAGAGGGGCCAGGGGGGCGGGGGGTGCAGAGGGGCAGCGGGTAGGCGTCCTCTGCGGGAAGCAAGGCCGCAGGAGGGCGGGTGGCGGTCGGGAAGCTGATCCTGACTCTACTGCTACGAGCTCAAGCAGGGGTCGGCCAACTTTTATTTCCTAAAAGGGCCGGACCGTGATGGCTTGTTTTCACGTCTCCTGCAACTCCTTAACCGTGCAGCGCATCACGAGTGGACGGCACGGCCGCATCCCGAGGTCCGCGACCAGAACAGCGGGCCGCCCGCCACCGGCCCCCAGGGCCCTGCGTCCCCGTCCTACTGTCCTACTTCCTCCCGCTCAACCGCGTTCCTCTACGGTGGGAGGAACAAAACTGCAGCTTCCGTTCCGTGGTCGTTGCGGGCACCAGGTGATAGATTTCACACGATGACATTTACACAAATAACAAAGACCTTGGATTTTCGTACTTTATCTTTTTGGGACAAGTCAGGCTTGATTCATGATCTATTACTCAAAAAAGACCGGTAAGCAGACGAGTGGCAAGGGAAGTCCTGGGCCTTGTGCGGAGAATACAGCGTTAACCACACCCGCACGGTCTTGTCCTACGGGACGACCCTGGAACTATCGTGCTAAAGACAAAAATCAGTACTAATTCTGGGGAAAAAAAAAAACCACACTGAAGGGGAATTAAAAAAAAAAAAAAATCATGCATGCAGCCGAGCTGTTAACCCACGAGCTGTTTGCGCAGAAAATATTCCCTTCCATCAAGTTTGAGAAAACCTCCCTGCGAAGAGAAGAGCCTGGCCTGCGAGCCCTCAACTGGCATTTGTCAAAAGTCGTCAAACAATCACTAACCCTTGGGCTTCGTCTTGAATTTCCTGCGACTGACAGCCCGGGGGCGGGGGGGCGGGGCTCACCTGCATGTTGTGTGCGATTTCTTCTCTGTCCGAGAGGATCTGAGAAAGGTTCTTGGTGCCCAGGACGTTCCTCAGAGTCGTCTGTGCCAAGAGACGGGTCGCGGAGTCGGCATTGGTGATGTTGGCCACGGCCAGGGTCGCGTTCTGCACGCGGTAGTAGACCACGCCGTCCACGCTAATGGTCACCGAATCCTTGGTGAGGATCTGCGGCGGAAAGAACGCGATGCTACGTCTGCCAACCAGCCCCTTCTTTAATTTTTTTTTAAATATTTTATTTATTTATTCATGAGACAGGAGGAGGCGCGGGGAGGCCGAGGCAGGACTCCGTCCCAGGACGCCCAACCGACTGAGCCGCCCCAGTGCCCCAAATCCTCCTCTGATCGAACTGTAAGGAATGTTCTTCTGCAGAACATCTTAAAACAGCGGCTGATTTTCTTTAGTAAGTGCCACTGGCTGAATGTTGTGTTCTCTCGAAATTCAGAGGCGGAAACCTGACCCCTAATGTGACGGCGTGAGGAGGTGGGGCCTTTGGGATGTGACTGGCTCATGAGGCTTGATCCCGGGTCCTCTATGACCCAGGACGCAGGCCCCCCACAGCCGCTGAGCCCGCTGGCATGTGACCTTGGATTCCAGCCTCCAGGACCGGGAGCTGTAAATTTTAGTTATTTGTGACCCACCCCGCGTACGGAATTTGGCTACAGCAGCCCAAATGGACTCAGAAAGCTAACGATGCCTTTAGAATTTTAACAAGGCCCATTCACTTGTTCATCGATGCTGGTAATTCAATCATTCAACAAACATTGAGACACCATTCAGCAGCAGGCAGGGGGTGGGGCATCAAGGGAGCCTTTATGGACAAAGGAGGGACAGCAGTGGGTGGCAGGGGGACACCTGAGCTACGCCCGAAGGAAGAAGCAATGTTGAGGGGGGCGCGAGTATCCAAGGCAGGGAGGACGGCGTGGCACGCAGCCGAGCCTCGGGGGGCGGACTCTGCCTAAGGGGCCCAGCAAAGTGGAACGGAGAGTGGACGGGGACGCGGTTATAGGGTGCCATCGGGGAAAAAGTGTGTTTTACAGCGCGCTGCGTAAGAACGCTTCGGGGACGAGCGCGTCCGTGCCTCTCGTACCCGGCCCAGGGCAGCGGGCAGTGTGGCTCACGGGGCACCAGCCGGGCCAAGGCCATGCTCCATGCGGGACCAGGTGTAGGGCCCACAAGCTCCCACCACGGTCCCGTCCCGCGCTTTCCCCAGTGTCCCCGGGTCTGTGCCCCACACGCCCCGCTGCAGGGGCGTCTCCCCCGGGGAGCTTCCCTAAGGAGCAGGCTTGACGCTCTGCCCTGTGCACTGTCCCGTGTGCCGCGCTGCCCACCGCCACCTGCCCCTCTGCCCTGCGCGTCCGGAGGGCCTTCTGTCCTGGCGAGACCGCCTGCAGTGAGACGAGACCAACTGAGAGGCGACCTAGGGACGCAGGGATTGATGCAGAGCGTGCAGGGAGGGTCAGGAACCTGAGCTGTCCCACGAACCTCCTCCCCTGGTGATCGCGGAGGGGCTCTCAGAGTGCTTGCCCGGGGGCCCTCATCGTGAGACGAGGCTAACGACAGCGGCCAAGCCTACGCGAGCTGCTGTGACGGCGAAGGTCCTGTGGATGCCGCGGCTCCTGTGAGGCGCAGAGCTGTGGGGACGGTGGGGACGGCAGTGGGGACGGCAGCGGGGAGGGCAGCGGGGAGGGCAGCGGGGAGGGCAGCAGGGAGGGCAGCGGGGACGGCAGCGGGGACGGCAGCGGGGACGGCAGCGGGGACGGCAGCGGGGAGGGCAGCGGGGACGGCAGCGGGGTCGGCAGCGGGGAGGGCAGCGGGGAGGGCAGCGGGGAGGGCAGCGGGGTCGGCAGCGGGGAGGGCAGCGGGTTGGGCAGCGGGGAGGGCAGCGGGGACGGCAGCGGGGAGGGCAGCGGGGTCGGCAGCGGAGAGGGCAGCGGGGAGGGCAGCGGGGAGGGCAGCGGGGTCGGCAGCAGGGAGGGCAGCGGGGACGGCAGCGGGGTCGGCAGCGGGGAGGGCAGCGGGGAGGGCAGCGGGGAGGGCAGCGGGGCTGCACGGCTGCTGTGCCCGCCCGGCAGGGCAGCACTTGTCTTTTTTTCTGATATTTAAAAAATACTTCTACTGTGTTACCATCTTGTGTGAAAATTCATTATTTCCCAGGATGTGATAAGAAAATGTGTATCTTTTTTTTTTAGAAAATGTGTATCATTTGTAAACAATTTCTCGCCCTGGGACCGTCACAGCCAGAGCTTTCCAAAGCTGTGGCCTCCCTGCCCGTCTATGGTGGGCGGAGCGTTTCTCTCCCTTCATAAAGTTCACGGGGCATCGGGAAAAGGCCTGCCTGCCCCGCTCGGCTCAGGGGACAAGGGAGCCGTGGGAAGGCGGCGACAGGGGAGGGCGCCAGGGTCCCCAGCCCCCCTGCGGGGCTCCTCGGAGGCCGTCATCTCCGAAACACGGGAAGACACGCAGAGAACATGGGCCAGCTTAGCTTTGTTCTCGTGGGAGAGCCATCCCCGGCGTCCCGCGTCTGTGCGTGTCATAGGGTGCGACGGCCACCCACCAGCCCTGGGCCTGCAGGGACGTGCCCGCGCCGCTCCTGGATCCGGGGACAAGAGCTAGCCCTTGGCCAACACACACTTGACAGACCTCTCCCGTCCCTCCCGTCCCCCTGTCGTCAGGCTTCCCATCTGCAATGGTCATGATGGCCCTGGACACGCGGCCCAGCAGGGCTGTGGCTCCAGCGCGAGCCACGAGGAGCAAACACGGACCGCGGTTAGTATGGAGCCCAACGCGGGGCCCGGCTCTGCCACTGTGGCCACGGGGCCTGGTGCCTTCCCTGTGCCCCACGGCAGCCAAAGCTTCTCAGGGATCAGGGATCCTACTGTGAGCTTTGTTTTGTTTTGTTTTGTTTTGTTTTTAAAGATTTTATTTTTTTATTCATGAGAGACCCAGAGAGAGAGGCCGAGACACAGGCGGAGGGAGGGGCAGGCTCCATGCAGGGAGCCCAACGTGGGACTCGATCCCAGGACCCTGGGGTCACGCCCTGGGCCCAAGGCAGACGCCCACCTGCTGAACCCCCAGGGGTCCCTTGCTGTGAGTTCCAACTGCATTATTAAGAGCACGGACTAATTATGATTATAAAACATTATATGCTTTATCTAAAGTGCCAAATGAGAAGCTCCCAAGTCTTTGGCTTCTAACCAGTTCATCTAGAATAAAATCAAGAACCCGAAGAAGAGTATTATATGGAGCTAGATTTCCTATCAGAAACCCATCGTAGAGAAATGTGGCCGCAAAAATGACGACAAATATGATCATGCCGACGTCACACTTAGGGTAACATTACGCTACACCTGATAATCATAAGCACTTACGTGTCACTTAAGATTTATCAGCCCCTGTTCTAGGCACTGGCCACCTGATGTCTCAGGCAGTCCTCACCAGAACCTCATGAAGCAGGTCCTGCTATTACAACCTCTATTTTAGGGGCGTCTGGGTGGCTCAGTTGGTTAAGTATCTACCTTTGGCTCGGGTCATGATCCCGGGGTCCTGGGATCAAGTCCCGCCTCCAGCTCCTGCTCAGCAGGGAGCCTGCTTCTCCCTCCCTCCCCTCCTCTGTGCTTTGTCTCTCTCAAATAAATAAATAAAATATTTAAAATATATACATAAAACCTCTATTTTGCAGATGAGGAAACTGAGGCAGAGAGAGGTTAAGGAACTTGCTTCAAGTCCCAGAGCTAGAAAACAGTGACTGACCGCACACAGCTCCGAGCCTGCGCGCAGCACCGCGCCCCGCTCCTCTCTCCGCCAGCTCCTCTCACGCACGACGCTGACCTGTCTGGTCTGCCAAGACCGCCTTACCTCCTGAGGAGGGATGTCAAATGAAATCGTTCTCATGTCCACCTTGATGAAGCTGTCGGTGCACGGGAGAATAAAAAACAAGCCTGCGACGAAGAAACACGGGCATTATGGAGAGACAGCGGCACCCCGGCACCCGTCCACTCCCCCAGAATCGACGTGACCAGCTGAAAGGAGCCCGTTGGCCTCGCTGCCCTCGCCGTTACTCTCCCCCAACCTGCGGCCGCCGGGGGGGGGGGGGGGTGTGCCGGGACGCTTCCTTGCCCCGCCGCCCCTGGCCGTCTGGTCACCTGGGCCAGTGCGATCCTTCCCAAGTCGTCCTACGTCCTCCGGCGTCCCTCCCAGGGCGCCTGTTCTCGGCCACAAGCACAGGAGCCTTTTCTGAACTATGAGCCCGACCGTGGCTCGAGGTCCTGCGTGGCCTGCCCCGGCGCCCCTCCTCGAGCTCCACGCTCTCGCTGGGCTGGGCTGGCTGCAGGTCCCTGGACGAGGGACCCGCCCTGCACGAGGCGCCCCTTCTGCGGGGAACACCGCTCCATGCCTCAAGATTCAGCCAAGGGGACACCTCCAAAGCCTGGTCTCATCCTACTAGTTGGGGTCTGGCCCTTGTCCCTGGCGTCCACAGCTACTTGCAATTACTCGATCATAGTACCTGTCCCGTGGGATGCAACCGCGCCCTGTTGGTATCCACTAGACGGCAAGATCCCTGAGGGCAGGAGCGCTACTCTAGGCTCCCTTGGATTTCCAGAGCCTGGAATACAGCAGGCGCTTAAGGGACATTTGCCAAATATAAGGCAGAAAGAACCAAATCTAGAAAGCCTTCCGCGAGTAGCATTCTCATGCTCAGACTTCCAGGGCTGCAGCTATTCTTGGCCTAAAATAATCTTATCAGCTGGCTGGGAAGGGGAGGGGAGCCACGGGAAGGAAAGGGTGACTGCGGCACGGCTGGCCCTGGCCCGCACCACCGCTATTGTTAGTCTTTTCTAAGTCAACAGATAAGGGACCCTCATAAGGGAATTCGCATCAACTAGACGAAGAATCCGGTCCCCAGGCCAAGCACCCAGAATCCTAGTACTGACCAGGTCCTTTGGCTCCTCCTTGTAAAATGCGACCCAGTCTAAAGATGATGGCTCTTTCATATTCCTTTATGATCTAGATTAAAACACAAATAATAACATAACACGAAGAGTACACATATTCACATACATCTATGGCTTCTTAAACATATATTTTGCTCTAAACGGGTTATATTCCTCTACTTTTTTTTTCTCTAAGATCCAAACAGTATCAGGGCACCCAGCTGCCTCCATCTTTTAGGCCACACGACTCTTGATCTCGGGGTTGTGAGTTCAAGCCCCATGCTAGGCACAGGGATCACTTAAACACAAAAAACGTGAAAAAAAAATAAAGTAAAATCTAGACAGTATGTACCAATAACATGTCCAATGTTTAATTACCAAACATAGTATGTATTTACTAGTTTTTAAAATTGATTATAAAAGCAATTGCTCTTCACTGTATAAAACTTGTGGAAGTATAGGGTAGTACAGAGGAGCAAATCCCTAACTTTACTCCTCAGCTGCTAACATTCAGTTACTCATGTGTTGTTAATACAGAAAAAAACTCCAAAATGGAACAACTAAATTTTCTATATAGTTTTGCTTCCTGATTCCTTAAATAATAGTAATAATAAACGGATCTGAATATTCTTGGCAGCATATGTGAGGAATATGTAAATAATAGTCATTTATCAAAGTATTAATAACTTTATGGAGAAAATAACCAGCAAGGGGGGGGGCACTTAACCATATGCCAGGCATCGGGATAAGTATGATTAGAGAGATCATTTAATCCTCACAACGGCCCCATAAAGTGGGTGTTGTTACTTCCTCCCATTTTACAGGGAGGAAACATGGCAAAGGTCACATGGTGAACAATGGAGCCGGTCGCAAACCTCTGCGTCCTGACTCTGCACAGGGCCACCCCACAGGCCTGGCCTCAGATTCCAGACGGTGACCCTTGCTTTAACCCAGGAGGACTGCCTGGAGAGTGGCTGAAAGGAAGTCCTAGAATTCCACCACTGCAGGCGACTAGAGTGAATTTTCCAAGGGAGAGATGAAGGAGAAAGCATCACAGGCCAGGAGGTCTCTTTTCCACACGCGCTACGTGGGTTTGTGAGGTTAGCGGCCGACCTAACTCGCAGATGCAAGCGACTATTCTTTACCTTTATGCACATCCATACTGACACTGGGAAGGTTATGACCGTGAACAGGAACGACACAGCCACCAAAATCCAGCCACAAGGTCCAAGGCCTGTACTGGGGCTATCTGTGGAAACAGAAGATACACAGCTCCTGTCCCCGTTCGCAGTCCTGCCGTCCCCCCATCCTCTGTCACGGACGCCCCTGTGCTTGGCATCCTACTAGCTGTTTTACGTGGATTTTCCCACCTAATTCTTGAGATAAACCTGAAGTGCAGGTGCTACTTTTTCTAACCTACTTAACAGGACAAAGATTTCCCCCAGGACTTTTTAAAAAATAGTTTATTTATGAGAGTGAGTGAGCGAGCGAGCTGGCACAGCAGGCGGAGGGCAGAGGGAGAAGCAGACCCCCCACCCCCACCCAGCAGAGGTCGATGCGGGGCTGGGTCCCGGGACCCCGAGATCATGACCTGAGCCGAGGGCAGATGCTTCACCCAGAGCCACCTGGGCACCCCGTCCCCATTATTTTTATCTGGCAAACATTTATTAGGCACCTAATGTTTACTATGCCTTGTGCTCTGCACTGAAGTAATAGAAGTAGACGCAGTCCCGGCTGGAAGGAAGGATAAAGGTCAGCGGGCGGGACAGGTAATTATCCTATTAGGTGGCAAACGTACAGGTAGACCTGTTCAGAGCATTTTGAAAAGACGGAGTAGGGGTCACTCACAGCGGGGACAGCGGGACGGGGGGCAGGGCAGGTAGGTGACGGCGGTGGGTGTCAGGGGCTTCTGGGCGACAGACCTGTCAGGGAAGGCCGCCAAAGGGTGGGGAAGGGAGGCCGAGAGCATTTCCACTGAGAGCGCGGCTTAGCTAAAGATGACTGGCCTGTTTACCTGGGCACGTGCACCAGTTTATTATCCTTTTCCTGATGATTAGACACATTGTCTCGGATTTCTCACAATCGTGAACAAGGCGTCCTAATCATCTTCGTACCTAGTTCTCCTCTCCCTTTCCTAGCTGCTTCCTTTCCTGCAACATGACATAGCTCTTTGTCTTTTTAGGAAGGGAACACCTTCCTGATGCGAGAAATTCAGAAAAGTTATAAAGAGGGGGAAATTATTCAATCCAGAGGTGATGAATATTCTTCCAAACCACACACATTTTTATGAATAAGATCTGTGACCTATTTTTCTCCCATTACTCGCACCTCCCTTTTTTGCCTTGCTTGCTATGCCCATGTGCGTGTGTGCGTGTGTGTGTTTAAAGATCTGAGAAGGAGAAAGCAAAAGGGAGGGCAGAGGGAGAAGCAGACTCCCCGCCGAGCAGGGAGCCCGACCTCGGACTCGATCCCAGGACCCCGGGATCATGACCTGAGCCCAAGGCAGCTGCTTAACCGACTGAGCCACCCAGGCGCCCTGCACCTGTGCTTGGTGTGTTTTAATGTTTTATCAGCTATACTTGCATGAAGAAACACGCTGCTGCTGCTACTTGTTGCCTTCTCCATTTTGAACATAACTTACTTTCTGCTATGGAAGCGGATTTAGCTTCGCCCCCACCCCATAAATATATCCATCCTTCTAATTACATAATTTTGGTTAGGTCACCATCAAATTTACATCTCATGAATATGCAAATGGACTCCAAGCTAAGCTGTGCAGGGATGTCAAATTCATTTTTCCTGTCCCATACAACTTTTTTCTTCATGGTCTTGCCTTTTCCCTTTGTTTTTAATGTATGTATTGATTCAACCTCAAACCTCTTCTCAAGGGCCAGAAATTCTACCAATTTCCTTTCCTAAGAGAGTCTCTGGGAGCAGCGTCTGGACTTGCTCTCAGGTGGTGAGCAGGTGGCCAGGGACTGCCTTTCCCATCCTGGGAAACCATCATTTCCTGGGTTGCATTTTCCACCTTTTGCATCCAGGGTCTTCCTCATTTTTGGTTTGTTTTTCCTCTCTGTGGAGGGCAGAGGCGCTGAAAAGGCCAAGGGATACGATCACTTTTCTTACCAACCAATAAAGCTTCTGGAATATTTCTAGGAGCTGTTTTAATAATGAGAGGGAGACTGCAAGAGGGGAGGAGGTAGGCTGGGCAGTTGTTATGGCTCGGAAAGGCAAAGATGGCAGGGAGGCGGGCCCTGGAATCCACGGCATGCCAAGAAATGAGCAGAATTCAGGCTGAGAGCATGGGAGCAAAGGGAACACAAGCTGGCATCCAGGTCAAGTGCTCAGAAACTACAGGACAAAGACCAGAAATGCTACAAATGACTGTGGTTTCTGATCCTGTGTCATCGTGCGAGGTAAACGTTGTACACACACTTGAATAAAAGTGCTCTAAGTGGGCAGCCCGGGGGGCTCAGCGGTTTAGCGCTGCCTTCGGCCCAGAGCAGACCCCTGGAGTCCCGGGATCGAGTCCCACATCGGCCTCCCTGCATGGAGCCTGCTTCTCCCTCTGCCTGGGTCTCTCTACCTCTCTCTCTCATGAATAAATAAATAAAATCTCTTTTTTTAAAAAAAGTGCTCTAAGTTGATCTCCTGGAGCTGTGGGGTCATTGACATATTTACCAAGAGGATACACTAAGCAAGGCCACCATGCTGCTTGTGCAGAAGGCTCCACCAGGCATCATCGCGACTGATGACATCACAGCAGCCACTTGTAGATGGTTTGTTATCCAACTGCTTTAGGTGTATATCTCTCTTACTCTTTGCAAAGTCTTGTGAAGTATTGTTTGTTTTTTTTTAAAGATTTTATTTGAGAGAGAAAAAAAACACAAGCAGGGCGAGCTACAGAAGGAGAGGGAGAAGTAGGCTCCCCCCTGAGCTGAGAGCCTGCTGCGGGACTCGATCCAGGACCCCAAGGTTATGACCTCAGCCAAAAGCAGACACCTAACCAACTGAGCCACCCATTTGGGGTCCCTGCCCCAAGTATTTTTAATTCTATTTTACAAATGAGGTTAAGTGAAGCAAGGAAGCTTTCCCAAGACCACATAACGGAGGAGGACCGGAGATTCAAACATAGGTCATCCTATGAGCCCACATTCTAAGTCAATTTATTTCTTCAGTCCTTTGCCTCTGAATTAAAAAATCCTCATGAAAGAAGTTTTCATTTTTGGAGCATTTTCTCATGACAGTATCCAAACTGGGAAAGCATGGTAGGCGTTCTGAGAATGAAATCTGATGTTCCTGCAGAGGAAGGCCTCTTAATTCCAGCTGTGCCTATTTTTAGCAAAAATAGTCTCAAGGCTGGTGGCCAGGCTCAGGTCTAGGCTTCCAAAGTGAAATGGGTTCCAAACAAGGCGCAGAGCGGCCAGATACTTCCCTGACAGCACCTGGCACTTTCTGAAGTCCTGCCCCCAGCCCCCTACCTCCAGGCAACGCACATAGCTGTGTCCTGAACGCATCAGACTATACGCTCTCTGAGGGCAGCGATGTTCCTTACTCTTCTCCTATCCCAGCCGGTATTGTTTCCTGTGTGTGTGCACATGTGTGCATGTGCTCAGTTCCCATGGTGATGCGGTGTTTTTTGAAAGCCCCGAATGAATACATGGGATTACAAATGAAGAGCAACAAGAAATGAGGTGGATATCCTGAAAACTGGGCTCCGTCTTTCCCTTCTCAAATGTTCCACTAGAAATAATCAATGTATACACTGGGGATGGCACCATTCCATGTAATTCTCTCCACTTCTAGGCCCTTGAAGTGCTTCCTCACCTGGTTATAGCTCATAAAGGTGTACAAAGCACATTCCGCAGAGAGGTGAGGCTTACGCTTAGGACACTGAGTCATCTACCACTAACAGGCCAGAGAGAAATTCCCAGTTACTCCCCCAAATCTCACGAAATTCATTTCCTTCGTTTCTCGGTCATTACCTTGAAGATTGAATCCTCCCTACCAGCTCTATGAGGTGAAGGACAAATACTGAGCAATCAGCATTCCTGAGATATTCTGGTTGATAATCTTGGCACTTTGCTGGGTGGGAACACTCCTAAAGCTTAGTGATCCTATGATACTTGCTTGTAAATACGACTTGTCCATGTTTTGTTTTGTTTTCTACCACCAACTCTTCTGAAAATTGCATTAAATTTTTAACTAACCAAAAGCAAGGTTTTGAAAATGGCCGTTTATATATCAACACTGTTTAACCGAATATTCAAATTAGACTTATCTCCAGGGAACTGATATAAATTTTAAAAGACATTGCTTTTTTCTCTTATTTTAAGAGAGAAAAAAAAAAGCAAAATATCGTCCCTATGAAAATTAGACATTACAGCTAAATAAATTAAAAAAGAAAAATTATCTATGCTTTCATTATCTCTAGAAGGCAATTATTTTCTGCCTTGCTACATGTCCTTTAAACCTTTCCTATCCTGCTTTTATTTTTTAAATGAAATAATGATATACATAATAATTTTAAATCTGCTTTCCCCCCTATATTGTGAACATCTTTTCAGGTCTGTACATATTCTTTACTATTAAAAGTTGAATAATATTTCATTGTTCCATGAACCTAATGAACATTTAGGTTGTGTCGAGTTTTCTGAAATAGAAACTCTGCTGTATTGCATATATGCTTAGCAAAATTTCCATGCATCTTTATTGTGTAAACTAATTTTGCTGAAAAGGTGAAATTGTACAATTCTTAAATTTCTCTCATTCTGGAGGTGTCTTTTAATATTATTAATAATAACCGTTTATTGAACGTCTATCACAAGCGGATTCCTTATATAACTTCTTCCTAATATTCACAAAAAATCTGCAAAGTAGGTATGAAATATCCCTCTTGAGTCCCAAAGTAATAAAGCAAAAGACTTTCTGAGATGAGACAGAAGAAAACAGACAAAATCATGAAAGAAATGAAAAAAAAAAGTTGTACAGTAATTTTTGTTGGGTTGGGATCCAAAAACGCAATAAAATAATCTTTTCAAGAGGATAACAGGCATAATTTCAGAGCACTACATGTCGTTACTGATACAGTATCAGCTGATTAACTAAAAAGTCTACTGAACTTGGCACTACTGGAAATCATGTGCAATAATAAATTCCATTTATCATTGAGATTTTATTCCAAAGTTCAAAAGATTAGATTTCCTCTTCAGGGAAAGGCCAGAAAGGTCTTACACAACGTCTAACTCAGAGTCGTGTGCATATTACACATAAAAAGAAAAAAGATGAGCCCAAGATTATTGCAATACCTGAATAGCAACATTTAAGGACAGTCTTTTCCTTCTCCTTTCCCAGAATGCAAGTGAAGCACTTCATATTTTCGTGCATTGCCAAGAACACTGCTGTTTGGTGGGGAGAGATAAGAGGCCTAGGAATTTGGTCTCAAAAACATTCTAACAGTATGGTCCTAACAGCCCTGCTTACGGGGCAACAGTAGGGTGAAATAAAAAGCCTTGGCAATGGTTGAATTTTTCTGGACGGTATAAATATTAAGGATATAAATGTTCTTTTGGGTCACTACTACCCTTCCTCAGAGATTCCGTTTCAGGATTTCCACATTTTTCCTGTAAAGGGTCAGAAAAAATTTTAGCTGTGTAGGCCATAGAGTCTGTTGCAACTGCTGTTGTATTGCAGAAGCAGCCACAGACTGTACACACACGGGTGGGCGGCTGGGTCCCAGCAAAACTTATGGATACTGACATCTGAATTTCATGCATAACAAAATATTGTATTTTGAAAAAAAAAAACCCAAAACCTTATAAATATAAAAACTATTTGTGGCTTCTGGGCCATAGAAAAACAGGCGGTAAGCCAGATCTGGTCCACAGGCCCTTTGCCTCATCCCTGCACCCAGCTATCTCTTTTTTTCCCCCCATACATTAACCTGTTTGAGGAGGGCTTTATTGAGTTATAGAATACAGTTGAGGTTTCAGTGTTTCAAGTAAGGCTACAGTTTTCAGATCCTCAGTTTCTCTCTTTAGTGAAACAGAGCTTTAAAAGACCTGATTGAGTAAACATTGAAGGTGGAAACAGGCAAAAGGATGGAAGACGTATTTCATTAATAATGACCTATTCCAATAAATCAAAACTTTACTATGAGTTTTTCAAATGATTGGAATTTTAAAAGCGAGACAAAGGATGGAAAGAAACAATAAAAGAAGAGAAAAAGAAAAGAAAAAGAAAAGAAAAGAAAGAAAAGAAAAGAAAAGAAAAGAAAAGAAAAGAGAAGAAAAGAAAAGAAAAGAAATAAATGGAGGGGCAGCCAGGGTGGCTCAGTGGTTGAGCGTCTGCCTTCAGCTCAGGGCATGATCCTGGGGTCCTGGGATCGAGTCCCACATCGGGCTCCCCCCAAGGAGCCTGCTTCTCCCTCTGCCTGTGTCTCTATCTCTCTATCTGGGTCTCTCAGGAATAAATAAATAGAATCTTGGGGATCCCTGGGTGGCGCAGTGGTTTGGCGCCTGCCTTTGGCCCAGGGCGTGATCCTGGAGACCCGGGATCGAATCCCACGTCAGGCTCCCTGCATGGAGCCTGCTTCTCCCTCTGCCTGTGTCTCTGCCTCTCTCTCTCCCTCTCTGTGACTATCATAAAATAAATAAATAAATAAATAAATAAATAAATAAATAAATAAATAAAGTTGCCTTTTAAAAAAATAAATAAATAAATAAATAGAATCTTAAAAAAAAAGAAATGGAGAAAAAATGTCAAGAGAGAAACAAAAATGCAGTAGCACACTTCAGAGAGAAATGATACCAGGTGGAGTGAGAGGGGCAGAGCTCAGCACACAGTAGGAGCTCAATAAATGTATGTTGAAAAAAATGTTGGTTATTGAAGATCACAACTTGCAGTTCATTGGGGCAGAGGCTTTCAAAGCAGACAAGCACACACTATAACCCATCTTTTAAATGATTATTTTAACTAGGCGTGGGTTATAGTTTTTCGAATGCTCTTGCCCTTAAACCTCTAGGGAAGAAATTCTCTGGGCTGGAGTGGCTGCAGGCCAGAAGGTATCACGTTAAGAGCCATGGCTGGGGACGGTACCTTTTCCTCCGTATAATAAACATACATTGAGGGCTCAAATATTGGATCAAAAGAAACAACCTTGGTCAAGCATTATGGGGTCTGAATCATAAAATGTGTTTGCCATGAGATACTAGAAAAAGGGAAGGGACAAACCCTTTTAAGAAAGATTTCCAATACAAGTTGAAACAAAGGGAGTCCTTTGCCTAGCTCAAAAAGAGCAAGGAAATTAAATAAGTGTTATTATTTTGTTTCCTAAGCATCTTGGGGAACTTTCTGTAGCTCTCCTTCACTCAACTGTTTTAGCCACAAAGCAGGAGGAAAAAGGGGTGAGGGTGTCATGAGTAATTTTAAATTTAAACTCCCTGAGTCTTAAATAGGTCCCCCTCTCCTAATTGCCTAAAACACCTTCCCTCTCTAAAAACATATTTATCATTCTTGTAATTACCTTATTCAAGGTCCATCTACCCCATAGGTTTTGGTCTTCTTAAAACAATGTAGCATCATGACTTCAAAGCTGGCTCTGCCACTTATTATCTGTATGATCTTGAGAAAATATCTTAACCTTCTGTGCTTTAGGCTACTCACTTAAAAATAGGACTAACAGGAGTTGCTCCTCAGAGGGTAAGTGTGAAGAGCGAATACTGTAGACGGCTAGAGCATAACAGGTACTCAAAAAACATCTGCCAAGTAAATAATTGTTGAATACACTTTAGAATCATCCTGTCCCAAAGCAGCGGTCAGAATGAATATGTATGGACGGAGTATCGCCCATGATGGAAAGATAGAAACAGTTATAGTCTGAAAAACTGGAGAAAAGCAATTTCATGTAATTATATTAATTAAATTGGGGATCCCTGGGTGGCGCAGCGGTTTAGCGCCTGCCTTTGGCCCAGGGTGCGATCCTGGAGACCCGGAATCGAATCCCACATTGGGCTCCCGGTGCATGGAGCCTGCTTCTCCCTCTGCCTGTGTCTCTGCCTCTCTCTCTCTCTGTGACTATCATAAATAAATAAATTTAAAAAAATTATATTAATTAAATTTAGATTAGACCTGAAATATATTGAGAACAAAACCCTCCTACTTCTTCCATTGTTCCCCCCCCCCCCCCCCCGCTCGTTTATTTGGACATCTTAAATATCTATAATTAGGTTTTTCTCATTAAAGTCTTTGGAGGGCAACATCATTTTAACTAAAAATCGGGGGCGCCTGGCTGGCTTGGTCAGTAAAACATGCAACTCTTGATCTCGGAGTCATGGATTCAAGCTCCACACTAGGCATAGAGCTTACTTTAAAAAAAGGTGGAGGTGGGCGCCGACAGAAGCATATGAAAAATAGATCGTAAGACGCTCAGTTTTTAATTGAGGTTAAGAAGCTAGGCGGTGGCTAAGAGCTCAGGGTTCCGGGATCTGATTCCAACTCTACCACTAACATTTCTCAGGAGTAAAATGAGAGAAAAGAACAATACTTCTCTCATACAAAAGCCCTCAGGAAGCATTCAAAAAATAGTAGCTGTTGTTTTTTTTTTTTATCACAGCCTAAAGATCATATTGATACAATTTACAGGCATAAACTTTTTAGTAAAGTGACTTGCCCTCTGGGACCTAAACACCGCAGAGAAAATATCAAGACTAACAACCTGCCTGGGGACTCCATCTCTGGAGGAGAAACAGACTACATTTGAGCAGGACAAAAAAGTTCTAAACCTTCTTGGACTGTCTTGCATACAACTGTTTTGTCCATAAATTTAAATTCCCTGCAGAATTACTAGGTTTTCTGAACAGTCACTGTTAACTTCATTCTTTGTTTTCCCCATTCACAAATTTCTTAATAGTTGACATTTTAATGTTTCAAAAGTACATTCACATAAATTTTCTCTGATTCTTGAAGCCTTGGGAGGCAGTTATGGCAGTAAGAGGACCCCCACGACGGTGACGGGGACATGGACGCGGAAGGCGGAGACGTGCCCAAAGTGACCCAGGTAGTAGGGGGTGGAACGGGGAGCTCAGTTCAGATCCTTGAATTGTGAATTCCACTCTCATTTCACTACACGGTACCATCTTACCATTAGTGCGCTCACAACTGAACAAAGTTGGTGTAATTTTTATTGTCTGAGACTTTACAACAGATAACTTGATTGCTTGCATCTACCGAAATGTCAGGCTAAATGCCTGGGGTTTAAGTTTCTTCACCAGTCGCAGAGAATAAAGATTCAAAAAGAGTGGAGGAAGGAGAATTGGCACATACTTCCTTTTCTCAATAGACTGTAACCTCTAACTTTTTTCCTTTCCACACTTCAAAATGTATTATTGTGACAACTGTAATTCCTTTATCAAGATAATATTAACCCAATTAGTCTATCTGTAATAAAAACACACATAACAAGGAACCTACTTAATCAAGTATATATACTCAAGTGCGTACACACACACACACGCCAGCTTCACTAGACTTGGTCACTGGTTTGAGTTAATTTATGACCATTGATGGTTTGACTCAGATTAATTATTAAAGAAGTTACAAAGTTCTCCCCAGTCCGATCAGCTGTAACAACTGTAATAAACAAATCAGTCCCTTGATTCTGCTTATTTTCAGGCATTCTCCCAAAGGGATATATTCTGTTGACGTGTCTCTTAATTATAATACATTTCTTTGCAATCCACCTCCATCATTTCATTACAAAGGGAATGTACTGGCTTTAAGAAAAAGTAGTCTTGCCCTTGGTTTGGTCATATTTACATTCCTGAGACTAATTGTCAGCAAAATCATAAAAAGACAGTTTGGGCTTTTATATTCCACTGTTTCCTGCAGAAGCCGCCTTATTCAAGAGGTCTGGATAGAAGCTAGGTTCCTTCGGGCTTTCTCTGTTGTCTCTCACCATCCATGTCTGATAGGTTCCTTGTTTGGAGGTAGCTCTAAGATAGGGAACGTGGAAAATCACATAGCCCAGGTTTGAAACCCAGCTCTGGAGCACACACACGTGTGATTTTTCTACTGAGACCCAGTCCCCTTGCTGTAAAATGGTGGATAATGTTTTCCTTGTGGAGCTGCTACAGGGCTGCAATTAGATAATGTTTGTAAAGCACTTAGGCTGTGTTTGACCCAGGGCAAGCACTCAATAAATTCTATTTAATAAATTCTAGTAATGGCTTTCCTACTAGTGTTGCATCTCAAAGATTGATATTTAAAAAAAAAAAAGTGACCTAGACTAAGCAAAGATTTGTATGTTTAATTTTCTGAGGAGCACATAGTTTTCATTAGATTCTGAAAAAAAAACTGTCTAAAAAATTAATCATAGAACCAAGAAAAAGAACTTAGAAGTGACAACTGGTCTGTGACCATGAAAAAACAACTAAAGGGATATTAAGTATAAATAATAGATCATGTGTATTCCCAACAAACTTCTGCAAACAGATTTCCCACTGCTTTCACCAAACTGCCAATACTGTCCTCAAGGTCCTAGTCTCCTGCCAGGTCAGGGCACAGAGGGAAGTAGCTCACGCACCTTCCTGTCTAGGCTAAGAACCAACTATGACAGAGGTGGACAAGTTTTACAGTCAGTCAAAGGCAGATTTAAAATACGGCTCCAGGGACGCCCGGGTGGCCCAGCAGTTTAGTGTCTCCCTTCAGCCTGGGGCGTGACCCTGGAGACCCGGGATGGAGTCCCACGTGGGCCTCCCTGCGTGGAGCCTGCTTCTGCCTCTGCCTGTCTCAGCCCCTTTCTCTCTCTCTCTCTGTCTCTCATGAATAAATAAATAAAATCTTAAAAAATAAAATAAAATACGGCTCCATTACTTATAAACTGTGTGATGCTGAAGTACGTCAACCTCTTGGGAGTAGCAATTTCTTCAAATCTGTCCTTCCTGATTCACTACTGACTTGGGAACTTTGTTTACTCTCCAATGTGCTTAGCAGGGATAATTTTGAGGGCTAATTCTTTTGATGCTCCTGGGAAGGACGGCTGGGCAAAGGAAATGGGACTTCTATTAGAGGCTGGCTTTACAACTAATCAGAATAGTTAAGTCCAATACAGTGTTCTCTGTGGGGCCCTGGAAATGCTCCCCAGCCCCTCTAAAAGGTCATCCAGTCTGAAATTGCATCCTTGGACAGAACTCCTTTGGATCGCTCGGAGCCCCTGGGCGGGAAGCAGCACCCCTGGGAGGCTTCTCACCTCCCCATTGGAACCCGACCCCCCCCCCCCCCACGGAGGTAGCCACGGAGGTTCAGGGGGTAGCCCTCTCAAGGGTCCCGCTCCTGAGCCACTCAAGGTTTCTGCCTTCAGGCCAGGGAAGGCCCCAGTAGGGAGGGAGCACTTCAAAGAATTCCTAGTGAGAAACAAAAGCCCGGAGGCAGGTCCCTAGGACAAGGGAGTGGAGGGAGGACAGGATGAGGGGGACGTGGAGCTTGCCTGAAAGAGCCTCTCTTCTCCCACGAACACAGGCTGCTGCGCGCGAGGCCAGCCCTGCCCGGGACGTGCGGCCGGCAGGGGTGGGGCTGGGGGGTTCTCAGTCCCGGAGATGGGGGTCTGGGGGGGCGCGGGTGCAGGAGGGGTGGGGCGGGGAGGGCTGGGGGCAAAGCCTCAGGGGCCAGCCCTGCCCGGGACGTGCGGCCTGCAGGGGTGGGGCGGGGGGTTCTCAGTCCCGGAGATGGGGGTCTCAGGGGGCGCCGGTGCAGGAGGGGTGGGGCGGGGAGGGCCGCGGCCCCGAAGCATCTCCGGCCGCACGCGAGCCCCGGGATAACGGCGCCGGCCCCGCGGGAGCAACGAGCGGCCGCCAGGGCGTCGGTCCCCCCCGCGCCCCTCGGAGCGCCCCCGCCCCCCTCCCCGCTCCTCCGCGTCCCCGGAGCTCCAAGGAGCGGCGACGAGCCTGGGATCCGCGGGGGGATGGGTGGGGGCGGGGGCGGCGGCGGCGGCGCGGGGCTCACCCTTGAAGGAGTCGGGGAGCCGCCGGGCCTCGACGTCCCCCGGGTGCCGCTTCTCAGCCATGTCCGAGCCGCAGGCGCCGCTCTCCCGCCCCGGCCCGAAGCAAGAGCCGCTGCCGCGAGGAATGCTCGGCGGAGACCCGGGGCCCAGACCCAGGCTGCGGCCCCGCCCCCCGCGCGGCCCGGCCAATAGGCGCCCAGGACGGAGGAGGCCCCGCCCCCTCAGGCCCCGCCCCCGCCCGTCCCTCCAGAGCGGCGGTGGGGTGGGCGGGGCCCGCGTGCCGGGGGCGGGGCCTGAGGGGGCGCGGCCCCAGGCTGGGCGGGGCCCCGGGGCGGCGCCGGAAGGGCGGGGAGGGCGGCGGGGGGCGGGGGCGGAGCCTGAGGACCCTGGGAGCGAGCCGGGGGGCGAGTGTCGGAGGGGAATGTGCGGGCGCGGGAGGGCGCGGGGGGTAGGGGGTAGGGGGGCGCGGGGCGGGGCGGGGGCGAGCAGGCGGCGAGCGCATGGCTGCGGGCCGGGGGCGCGGGGGGCGCGGGGGGAGGAAGGGGCGCGACGCGGTGGAGCCGCAGCGGGAGAATCCCCGAGAGGGCGGTGCGTCCGCCCCGCGCCTCCCGGTCCTCGGGGCGGGGTCTTCGGGGGGCGGATCCGGCCAGTCCGCCCGCCGCCGTCTCGCCCCCGCCCCGCGACCCCTGGGGGCACCTCGACGCGCCCGCCGGGGACAGGGCGAGACAGCGGCGGGCGGACTGGCCGGATCCGCCCCAGGACCTTACCCCACCCCGGACCCTCTCCCAGGACCCTCCCCCGAGCACCCCCCAGTACCCCCCCAGGGTCCCCCCGAGGACCCCCCCAGGACCCCCTCTAGGGCCCCCCAAGGACCCTCCCCCCGGAACCCTCCCCCCAAGGCCCTCCCCGAGGACCCCCCCAGGACCCTCCCAGAGGACCCTCCCCCCAGGACCCTCCCCCAGGACCCCCTCTAGGGCCCCCCCAAGGACACTCCCCAGGACCCTCCCCCCAGGACCCTCCAAGACCCTCCCCGAGGACCCCCCCAGGACCCCCTCTAGGGCCCCCCCAGGACCCTCCCCGCGGGCCGGGCACGTCAGTAGGGGCACCGGGAGGCCCCCGCGGGGAGGGCAGGTGTGAGCCTGGGGCGGGGGGGGGGGAGGCAGAGGGCGGGGGTGGGGGGAGGCAGAGGGCGGAGGGGAGCCCCGGCTCCGGCCCCGCAGCGCGTCCTGGCCTCCGGCTCCCGTGGGGCCGCCCGGGCAGGGGTGTGGGTGTGGCGAGAAGGCTCCCGTCGAAGGCACCAGGTTGCGAGTGTCGTGGGCTCCGGAAGCCGCAGGGAGTGTGCCGGGAAGGCCCTGTCCCCCACCCACCAGCCTCCGTGCAGGGGGCGCGGCCTCCACTGCAGGCGAGGCGGCCAGTTCCTCGTCACCGTCGCAGAGATTCGCCTGTGAGGAGAACATTTTTCTTCTTTTTAATGCGCTTCGGTGTTTGCTCGTTGAATACCCAGCGCTTGTGCCGAGTGGTTAGCGTGAGAGCGTGGGCGCTCTGATTTCAGCGACGAGCCTGGGGCTGAGCACGGAAAGGAGCGCGCAGTTCCACAGGGCTTGGGGCGTGACTGCCCTGCTCGGCGGCAGACGGGGGCGCTAACGCCCGGGGCGCTAACCTGGTGCGCTAACGCCGGATGCGCTAACCTGGTGCACTAACGCCTGGTGCGCTAACGCCTGGTGCGCTAACGCCTGGTGCGCTAACGCCCGTTGCACTAACCTGGTGCGCTAACGCCTGGTGCGCTAACGCCCGTTGCACTAACCTGGTGCGCTAACGCCTGGTGCGCTAACGCCTGGTGCGCTAACGCCCGATGCACTAACCTGGTGCGCTAACTCCCGGTGCGCTAACGCCCGTTGCACTAACCTGGTGCGCTAACGCCTGGTGCGCTAACGCCTGTTGCACTAACCTGGTGCGCTAACGCCTGGTGCGCTAACGCCCGATGCACTAACCTGGTGCGCTAACTCCCGGTGCGCTAACTCCCGGTGCGCTAACGCCCGTTGCACTAACCTGGTGCGCTAACGCCCGATGCACTAACCTGGTGCGCTAACTCCCGGTGCGCTAACGCCCAATGCGCTAACCTGGTGCGCTAACCCCCGATGCACTAACGCGGTGCGCTAACGCCTGACGTGCTAACGCCCCATGTGCTAACGCCCGACGCCCGGCCTAGCTGACTGTCAGTGCGGGCCAAGAACTGTTTTCCTGCCTGTGGAGCACAGCTGTGCGCTCATTTGGTTTATAAGCCTCGTGGAGAAGATAAGGGGGGGGGGGGAGTCCAGTAGTTTAATGATCTTTCCTCTCTAAATCATCCTTGAGAAAATCCACAGCTTCATTTTTTCCGTTCTGCAACCAATGAGCCCCAGAGGCATGTGCTTCCTGTTTATGCTGTGGTTCCCAGGAAAAAGGAGCAAATGCACCAGCAGCTAATTAAATCCTTCAGTAGAGGAGGGCTTGATTGCAAATTGCATATCATGAAAAACTACTTGGCTTTCATTCTGCTGGAAAGGAAAAATGTTTCAAAGTGATTTTGATGTTTGTGCTCCTGCTCGCCACCTTTGCCCAGGTCTCAAAGCAATCCCAACAGCATCACTCCGGGAGACTTACAAGAGGCTTCTCTCCCTTTGGGACAAAGACTTTGGTAAACACTCGTTGGCTCTGGTTTCAGATTGCATCAGTCCAGGAGCTAAATCCAGGCCCAAAACTAACAACAAGCTTTGACTTGATCTTTAAGTTACTTTCAGGATGGATGTTTCCAGATTTTGATTTTAAGATGCTGAATTTTGCCTGCCCATGGAAACTGGTATATTCTGGCCTTTTCACGCGTATTCTGTATAAATATGATTAGGGAAGATGTTAGGGTTCTAAGCTGACAGCCAAGAAAGAATTCCTGAGATGTCTTTGGTGCAAAAAGATGATTATATTAAAGCAGGGAGACTGGACCTGTGAGCAGAAAGAGCTACGCTGGGGTCCTAAGGAGTGGCCCAGTATATACTGTCAGGTTGGGAGGGGGTTAGGGATGGTGTCCGCCTCCCAAGGTATTTTGGAAACAAGCTTTCCAGGATCCTGAGGGGGCTGCCTATTGTTAGGAAGACGTCATTTATTACTGTTTTGTAAAAAGTCGGGAGACTCTTCAAATGTCTATCAGTGTGTCAAATGCTTAGAGGATGATTGCCAACACGTGTCTTGGCAGGTACAATAAAGGAAGCTTCCAGAGGAATTTCTATGTGTTGAAGTAGACTTACAGGATGCTGGGGGTTAGCCTAAGATTGCCTTTTGCCCTTAGCAAAGTAGTAACGTTGAGGCAGCTGAGTTCCTACAGGAAGGTCACTCTGAGTGTTTCAAGGACTTGCCAGTGGGCTGTAAGTAGTAAGGAAATTTCATAATTTTTGTCCTACCTTTGTTGTCCACATCAAATGAATTAAATTCAGTTTAAAAATAAATATTAGCATATCATCCTCTTCCTTTAGGCGAGTTTCTAATCCTAGATTTTCTTCCAGTGATGATTAGAAGTTAGAAAGGTTTTTGAAACCTGTTTTAAAAATGAAGACTTACATAAAATTACAAATAATTCAAGGAAAGAATTACTTACAATCTTATCGCCTCTACCAGAACTGATGTGGAAATGTTTGGGTTTGGAGTAAAAAAGAAAGAATGGCCAAGAAAGAATTCTTCAGACATCTTTGGTGCAAAAAGATGGTTTTGTTAAAGCATGGGAACAATACCCATGGGCAGAAAGAGCTGCACTAGGGTTGTGATGGGTGATTGATTATATACTTTCAATTTGGGAATGGGTCGGGGATAGTGTAAATCTCTAAGGAATTTTGGAAGCAAGGTTTCTGGGCCTCGAAGGGCACTAGCTATTGTTAGGAAAAAGTCATTTATTACTGTCTAGTAAAACTTTAGTCATGAAACCCTTCAGTCATGGGCCATCTGCTTGGATGATGATTGCTAACATATAGCTTGGGTGAGTAGAGATAAAGCAAGTTTCCAAAGGAATTTTTAAATATTAAAGTAGACTTACAGGATCCTAGAGTTTGGGATAATATTCAGCTAAAATTGCCTTTTGTCCTTAGCAGAGTATAAACATGGAAGCAATTGAGTTTCTAGAGGAAGGTCACTCTATGAGTCTCAAGGACCGGTCAATGGGCTGTAAGTTGTAAGGAAATTAAATTTTTTTCTTTTAATTTGTTCTTTACATCAATAACTATTACAATTGGTGAATTTTTTGTTCTGGCTGTTAATAAATGATGTTTGCAAATAAGTTAGAATCAGAATATAGATTCCATATTTCTTTTATGTTTTATTTTGCTGCTATTTTCCTATCATATTCAGGGAACGAAATTAAGTATTGATTGATGGTGATAGTGGTAAGAGTGAGACATAGATTTGGTTTAAAGACATACATGCACCACGAAGCCCTGTAATTGAATAAGTCAGAGGAAATTTAATCTGTCTTTTTCCTGTGTCCACACAAGACATGCTTTAATAAGAACAACAGGAGGATCCTTATTTTTTTTTCCTTTAATTTGTGAATCCAGGCTGTTCTCAGTGTCTTTAGTGAAATCAGCTAGTCATATACTTTTGAGGGAACAGCAAATATGAGCAGGTTACATCTGTTTGTGATATTTTCCCCAGGATGGGACTAACAAGTCTGATCTGTTTCTCAATGTCGACTGATTCAGATTTATTGTATTACAGCAGCATTTTTATCTTATTAGCTCTTGTCTTTAAGAAATTACTCCTGGAATTGAGTCATACCAAGAGTTTCACCAGAGGATTTTGTATACTTGGGTGTGGCAACCGACCATTTAAACCACAGCGTTAGAGCACTGGGAGTCCGGGTTCTCAGGTCTTCTGAGAATAAAAAGCATTACTGAAACACTGATGGTATTTAATAGAGCATCTATAGGAAGGATTTTATTAATCTGCTTTATTTATTAAGAAGTTCACTGAACAAATATTTGTTGCGCACCTGTTATGTGCCAGGCGTTGCTCTAGGCAGTTGGGATACATCAATCAACAACAACAAAAAAAGACTTGTGGAGCTTAGATTCCAGTATTCCCTTCTACATGTGTTAGCTTGCTAGGGCTTATACGGCAAGGTACCACGGGCTGGATGGCGTAAATAACGGGAGTTTATTTTTCTTAGTTCTAGAGGCAAGAAGTCCAAGATCCAGAGTCAGCCGAGTTGGCTTCTTCTAAGGAGCCTGAAGGAAGACTCTGTGCGGGCCTTGCTCCTTGGCTTCTGGGTGGCCGTCTTCTTCCTGTGTTTTCACATTGTCTTCTCTCTGTCTGCATCTGTGTCCACATTTCCCCTTCTTACAAGGACACCAGTTATATTGGATTAGGGTCCACCATAATGATGTCATGTTACCTTAATTACCTCCTTAAAGACCCTGTCTCAAAAAAAAAAAAAAAAAAAAAGGCTCTTCACATTGTAAGGTTCTGGAGGTTAGGACCTCCACATAGGAATATGGGACGTATTTCAACCCTTAATATCACATATGACTAGATGATCCAAATCTTTGTCTTGCCTGTTTTCTCGTATCCACATCTCTGAGATACTCAAAACCATTATGTTTCCCTGCAAAATATGTCTGGGGGAACCTATAATTCTGAGCCAATTATTTTTCTAGGCATGATTTATTTTTAATGACTACTAAAAGGAAAGTTTTGGGTTCAGAAAGATTATTCTACTTGAAATGTGGCTCCATCCAGCCCATATTCTACTGTTTTGGCAAAGTTTTAAAAGAGAATAAAGAGAGATGATGTTGGATGATGTAGGATTCATGGTGAAGGAGAGGTCTATTTAATGACATTATTTTCAATAATTCAAGTGATATCATTACCATCATTTACCATCACCACTAGTTACTATTTATTTTTATCCATGGGAAAACTGAGATGGCTTAATCACTTGCTCAAGGTCTAACAGATTCTATATTCCTACAGGGCACCTGGGTGGCTCAGTCGATGAAGTAGGCTCCCCACTGAGCAGAGAGCCTGATGTGTGTGTGTGTGTATATATATATATATATATTTTTTAAAGATTTTATTTACTTATTCATGACAGACCCCGAGAGAGACGACATAGGCAGAGGGAGAAGCAGGCTCCATGCAGGGAGCCCGATGTGGGACTCGATCCCAGGACCCGGGATCACCCCTGGGCCAAAGGCAGACAATCACCTGCGGAGCCACCTAGACGTCCCATAAATAAAATCTTTTAAAAAAAATCATATTTCCAGGCCCCACCCAAGAACTAGTGAATTGAAATATCAAAGGGTTAGGCTCTGGATGCGTGTATTTTAAGAAAGCTTCCCGGATGGTTCTGGCTTGCTCCCTGTTTTGACAATGTAGTTGTAAATTCATATTTGTTTTCAAGGTTTGCTCTTAAAACAGATGGGAGGGGAGAACAATTCTAAAGCAGAACTGAAAGGATGGGGAAAAGGAAGGCATCGGCAAAAATTATGAGTCAGTCTCGCAAGGTTCTCAGCTCAGGCTTAAACTGTGTTCTCCGCAGAAATCCGTATATCTTGGGCATGCCTAGCTGACTCCAGGGTTTTGTACATAAGGGAATACCAATTCCTCTGGAAGAGACTCACTTCACTGTAAATCAGGGGAGATTTTACCCCTGCCCCAACTTTTTACTGAAAAAATTTCAATTGTATGGAAAGTTGAAAGAATTTACCTGCTACTTAATTCACTACATGCTAGGATTTTGCCATATTTGTTTTATTTGCTATTTTTTTTAATATCCCCTGGTAATTGTTGCCTGAATCAATTATTTTACTGGGGGGGGGCAGGGGTTGCCAAACAGTGATTTTCTGATTTTATTATCCCCACTATGTTTATTATCATTATGTAGCACTCTTCAATAAGGAAGAGCTTTTCTTTATCAACTGAAGATGAATTTCTTCCTAAAAGGCAGAGCAAATGCATAATTCTTTAAAATAAAGAAGACTTTTCAGGAGCCTATATTTGATTTAAGGACAGTCAGCTAGTGGTGTGGTAGACAGACGGTTTGAGTATAGCAGAGGCCTAGGCGTATAGTTCTACAGCCCCGCTGTCCGACTCAGAATGATAAAATACGGTAGCTGCCGAGAAAAATGGTGCAGAAATTATGGTGGCTGTCCCTGAAAACAGAGAGGAGTCAGCAGCATTAGTGACAAGGCTTTGGAAGTGTAAAGGATAGGAGCCATGGCACAGACACTGGCAGGTCCCTCAGCGCTGGGACCTGTGGGTGGGTCCCAATAGCTGTAGCGCCATCAGTGGGCATGGCGGCCTGTCCACTGTTTTATTCATCAGCAGGAGGAGTGAAATGATTCCAGCTAATGGGTAACAAGTGGATTTTTCTGTAGAGCATCCATGAAGCAGTCACTGGGGCACCCAGAGCTGTTCAGGTGCACGCGGAGGCAAGAATCTGTGTCAGAGACTTACGGCGATCCGACTTTCCCCTTGGTCTGGTGTGATCTGAGGAAAGGTGCTGTATCTTACCAAGAACAGAAAATGTCAAAGAAAGGGTCTTTTTTAGGCAAAGGAAACTCCAAAGAGAACGTGATGTCTGGACTCTGTAGGTGATGTATAGAGATGATGGCAGGTGACTCAGAAATTCAGAGATACTAATTGGCTAGGAGAACCACAGTGATCGCACGGCCAGTTTTCTCATCGCAGATGCGATGCATCTCTCCATTTCTTCAAGTCTTTTTCTAAGCAGTGCCTGGTGACTTTTCTTTTTATGGTAAACACAGAAATTCAAGTAAAGATAAATCAACATTTTATTCCTGATATAATTTACATCCCCTGAAAAATTAAAATGGTCTAAATGTAAGGTTTCCTTTAGTCTGTACTGGACACAATGAGATCCCACCTCATACCAGTGAGAATGGGGAAAATTAACAAGGCAGGAAACCACAAATGCTGGAGAGGATGCGGAGAAAAGGGAGCCCTCCTGCACTGTTGGTGGGAATGTGACCTGGTGCAGCCACTCTGGAAAACTGTGTGGAGGCTCCTCAAAGAGTTAAAATTAGACCTGCCCTACGACCCAGCAATTGCACTGCTGGGGATTTACCCCAAAGATACAGATGGAATGAAACGCCAGGACACCTGCACCCCGATGTTTCTAGCAGCAATGTCCACAATAGCCAAACTGTGGAAGGAGCCTCGATGTCCATCGAAAGATGATGGATAAAGAAGATGTGGTCTATGTATACAATGGGATATTACTCAGCCATTAGAAACGACAAATACCCAATATTTGCTTCGACGTGGATGGAACTGGAGGGGATTATGCTGAGTGAAATAAGTCAATCGAAGGACAAACATTGTATGTTCTCATTCATTTGGGGAATATAAATAATAGTGAAAGGGAATAGAAGGGAAGGGAGAAGAAATGTGTGGGAAATATCAGAGAGGGAGACAGAACATGAAGACTCCTAACTCTGGGAAAGGAACTAGGGGTGGTGGAAGGGGAGGAGGGAGGGGGTGGGGGGGAATGGGTGACGGGCACTGAGGGGGGCACTTGACAGGATGAGCACTGGGTGTTATTCTGTATGTTGGCAAATTGAACACCAATAAAAAATAAATTTATTATAAAAAATCTGTACTGGACATAGGAGTTGTGGTTACTAAAAGTCAAATCATATAGGGGAATTAAGGAAATAATGATTACCATTTTCCTTTCACTTTTAATTCTCTTTAAAATAGGAATAAAGTGACTTTTTTTTGCTACCCTACATTTCCTCTAAACGTTGGTTTCTTGATGGAGAAATGGAAACTTTTTCTACTGGAAGGAAAGAAGTTGAGAATTATTTCTGTGTTTAGTTCTGCTTTTGTTATTTATGAACCAAATGTCCATAGACTGAAGAGAAAATAAAAAGACAGGCTGTGCACTGAATCATGGCATGTTATAATCGGCATGTCATAAAGCGAGGGGGTAATTTTATATACATTTCCTCAAAAAGTGATGAAATTAAATTATTCCTAGAATTCAGCAAAGTGACTCTAGGGGCACCTGGGGGGCTCAGCATTTGAGCGTCTGCCTTCAGCTCAGGTCATGACCCTGGGATCCCGGGATCGAGTCCCACGTCGGGCTCCCCGCAGGAAGCCTGCTTCTCTCCCTCTGCCTGTGTCTCTGCCTCTCTCTGTGTGTCTCTTATTAATAAATAAATAGAATCTCTAAAAAAAAAAATTCAACAGTGATTCTAATTCAGTGTAGTGGAACTTTTTTCTTTAATGGAATAGCTACCACATTTTTATAGAGTGACAATACAGTAATTAATAAAAAGTGGTTGTGTCAGTGATTTTTTTCCCCCTTGACTGAGGCTAATCAGTTTTGTGTTCCATATGCATTCACTGAACTGTTTTTAGCTCTATGTCAGGTAATTTATTCAGGTGTTGAAATCATCACAAGACTTTTCTGAGAACTCTAGATCTTCCAAAGTGGCAGAAAGTTGATTGCTGCCTCAGCAGTACCAGTTGGAGCACTGGGTATGCACCATCGTGTTTAGTGGAGCTCATGTTCAAAAGAAGCCTCCCAGAATCCTTCCTGTAATCCTTAATATTAGAAGCAGGTGAACTGAAACACTAATTGGTGAGCAAAGAGTGAGGTGCAGAAACAAGAGGAAAAGATGTTTTGTTCTAAGTCTTGAAGCAACCCAGGCGGTTTGTAAATTGTGATATTTTGTCCTTACATCTTTCACCGCTCTTACCTGCTCTCCTCTGCTTCGCAGTGTGCAGTGCCAACTTACCCGATTTATCACATTGCCCCCATCCATCCAAACGTGTTTTTTTTTTCCCCCATCAAAGCTTTTTTTTACACCAAAATTACCTCCACTCCTTTCCTGGAGTGTCTCTGATATTAGAAAAACAGAAATTTTGTTGAACTGATTTGCCCTAACAAGTACATGGATTATTAATAGCCAGCCTCTTAACGTTTATCAGATGTTATTTTTATGAATACCTGTTCATACCTAGTGAGTTTATTTTTTTTTTAATTTTTATTTATTTATGATAGTCACAGAGAGAGAGAGAGAGGCAGAGACACAGGCAGAGGGAGAAGCAGGCTCCATGCACCGGGAGCCCGATGTGGGATTCGATCCTGGGTCTCCAGGATCGCGCCCTGGGCCAAAGGCAGGCGCCAAACCGCTGCGCCACCCAGGGATCCCTACCTAGTGAGTTTAAATTTGAAAGAATCTCTTTTGTTATAATGATGAAAAAAAGAAATACAGGCAATTTCCAAAGAAGACCTTTTTTTTTTTTTTTTTTTTTTTTTTTTTTTGTAGAGGTAAAGCAGTTTATCTCTTGGGAGACCAGTTTTGCAGGTGTTAGCAACCTAAGCTGTTCCTACTTTTCTACAGTCCTATGCAGACAAGCCCGTAAATTTCTAAGCTTACAGTTATTTCACAGTATCTCCCTTGATGATAGTAGTGCGGATGTTGGTTTTGTTGTATGCTTTGTTTGAGTTCTTTCCTGTACCTTGGTCACAAGGTTACCAGGTGTCTTTGTTGTTAAGGTTCTGTCTTTTTTTTTTTTTTTTAACTAAGATTTACTTATTTATTTGACAGAGAGCACAGGGGGAGCTGTAGAAGGAGAGAGGGAGAGAACCTCAAGCAGGTTCCATACTCTCTGAGGAGCCCTATGCAGGGCTTGATCCCATGACCCTGAGATATGACCTGAGCTGAAATCAAGAGTCGGACACTTAACCAAACTGAGCCACTAAGTGCCTCTGTTTCTGTCTTTTTAAATTTTAAATTTTTAAAGATTTTATTTATTTATTTGACGGAGAAAGCACAAGCAGGGGAGATGCAGGCAGAGGGAGAGGGAGAAGCAAATTCCCGGTGGAGCAGGGAGCCCAATGTGGGACTCGATCCCATGACCCTGGGATTGTGATCTGGTCCGAAGGCAGGTCACTAAGATGCCCCCGTTTCTTTTTTTTTTTTTTTTTTAACTAATCTCTAAACCCAACTTGGTGCTCAAACCTACAATCCTGAGATCAAGATAGATTTTCTGTCTTGAGAGACTCAGTCCAGAAGGAAAAACATGTAATAAGCACCAAATAAAATTTCTTAAAGGAATTAACATTTGGCTTTATTAATTTGTTCATTAAGTATTAATTAGGTGCCTACTATGGGTCGAGTACAGCCTAGGTGCTGGGGATACAGTGATTAATAAGACCTGGTGCCCCATGGAGCTCACTGTCTAGTGGTCCCAGTGAACTGCAGGTAACATGGCTTCAGGGAAATGGTAGTTACATAGATAAGGCAAAGGGCGGAGGCTTCCTCTCATGTTCCCTGATGGTGAGGCGGCATTCGTTCCACACCACGGAATGGCAAAATAGCAATCAAGTTATCTATGGTCACATTGGGCTGTGTACTCACTGAAGAGGAAGTTCTGGGGAATCAGATAACTTGCCATAGACCAATTTAAAGGGGAAGAGGAGTGATTGGGCCATGATGGATGCTTTTAATGGCTTGGGATGATTTAAAAACAAGCAGATTGACATTGTAAAAATTGTAATTGTAAAAATATTGCTTTAATGGAATGACACTCAAGCCTTTATGGGATAGGGTTGAAAAAAATCTCTTATAGCTCATAGTCATAGGGCTGAGGTATCAGAAAACCAAATACAAAGAATGATTCCGTGGTTTGGAAAATTATATTAGTACATGAATTCAAATACTTAACCAAGTATTTTATATGAATGGTAGGTTAGGCTAGATTGGGAGGTACTGGAGGGAATTGACAAATTGAGTGGTGGTATATGGCAAATCAAGGCTTGGAGAACCCCAAACTCTTAGGTTTATCTGAAATAGAGTTCTCAATTGTGGCACATCCATAGTTGAGTGTTAACATCCACTTGGTCATAATTTATGTCATGAAAATATGAGGAATATTTGCAGGAATGGGTTTGAGGGTTCTTGACCAGGAAAATGGAAATGGAATTTTTAGATTAAGCCAAATTAATAGATAGGATTGCACTTTTAGTCACTGTGGTTGCTTGGGCAGCCAGCTGTAGTTCTAACAAGGTACTGAACTGGCTAATCCCAAATAGCATTGAATAGTTAGAAAGAATTTGGTCTAAAAGAAGGGATAAAAAAAATTTAGGATATATGAGTGTGGGATTAGATCTGTCATGCAATCTGCCCATGGACCCGTCATGGATCCCCTGATATATTCCGGAAGACTCTCAGTTTAGTTTAGCCACAGGAATGGGTTAGTGAAGGACGTATGAGAATCTTTAAAGAGCACTTTGCTGGCTGCTCTTTCTAGGCTGAGGATGCGGAAGGATAGAGACCTAATCTCAGTGGGAGAGGGAGAGCCTATGACAGAAATGAGCAAGCAGCAGACGAGGTCATCACATAGCAAGGTGAATGTGATGATCAAGTCGCAGGGTGGCTTTCCCATAGTTAAATTACTTTATGAAAATTTATTTTTGATTGTAGGAGTAATATGTGACACTTTCTTATTGCTAAGAATTAAAACAAAATAGATAAAAAGAATTTAAAAATAAGGATAAATAGGGATGCCTGGGTGGTTCAGTGGTTAAGCGTCTGCCTCCAGCCCAGGGCGTGATCCTGGAGTCCCAGGATCGAGTCCCACGTCGGGCTCCTTACATGGAGCCTGCTTCTCCTCCCTCTGCCTGTGTCTCTGCCTCTCTCTCTCTCTCTCTCTCTCTTTCTGTTTCTCATGAATAAATAAATAAAATCTTAAAAAAAAAACAAAGTAAGGATAAATAAAAATAAGAATAAAAAATAGGTAAAAAGCAAATGCTCCCTTGACTTCTTTCTTCTAATCCCTCTTTCTTTCATGAAATGCTCAGCAGAAATTCTCCACTGCAGAAGAGGTACCTGGTACTAAGATGTTCAAGACGACCCACTCTGTGGATGTCAGTTCTGTTTTGCCGCCAGCCAGCCTGGTGCTTGCTGAATGGACTTGTCGACCAGTGGCCGTGGTGTCAGTGGTGGAGGCGATATATGGGTTTCAACCTCGTGGACTTCCCGTCTTCCTGGCTGCCCCGGTGCATGCCACGGCTGAGGGCTCAGTTATTAGCAACAGCAGCCAGTTCTGGGTTCTAGACTTAGCCTTACACCTGTGGGCACCTTGCCATTTCCCTGTTGGCAGAGGCGTTATGGTGGATCCCTCCGTTGTGGGGAATGGGGAGTAGCAATTTTAGATCTTAGGTAACGACTTCCCTTAGGAAAGCTCAGCACTTAGCTCTCATCCTGCCATCCTCTCTGCTTCCCTTCTCTATCCTGTCAACATAATTTTTGGTTGAGTGGATGTTCAGTATTTACACGATACCTATGCCAACATTCTATATATCAAACCTCATAATATATTATAAGCGTATTTCTTATTTTGTGCTTTTTCTGAGGTCAAAAATTGCTTATTTAAAACTTTTTCTTCTTTTTCTTTATACCAGTTACTGCTTTAAATTGCTTTTCAGTACAATTTTATGTGTCCCAAGAAAAATACTAATGGAGTCCCATAGGCCACATGTCTAAATATTTAAAAGTTAAAAATCAAACTACTAAATAAACCCTCCTTTCTTCTCAACTTGACATATATACCATCACAACAAAACTGAAAATTATCTCAAGCTATGGTTTTATGACTGAAAGCCTGTGAATTATTAGACCACTGAATTTTAATTTTTATTGCCAATGTCTGAGTCAGTGATGTTTGGATGAGAAGTAAAGGCTTGCCAAACTAATAAACCATTATGTTCTTTGCTATGAATTTTGTTTTTCTTAATTTCAGCAAAATATTACCCTGAAACTTCACATAAAATTTGGCTTATTGACAATAATGTCACATTAGACATTTCTTGAGTCATTGTAGACTTTACATATTTTTCTTTTAAAACATTCCTGATAATCTATTAAAACTAAAAAGGTAAGATACTGACTATAGTCAACAAATATAAAAACTTAAAATATTTAAAGCTGGAATTTTTAACTTCATATTTTGAAAATTTAATTAAATCTTATCAAACATTATATAAAAGTAAAACCAATTATAATTCTAGAATTAATATCCGTCAGTATAAAATATGAATAGCTAATTTCACACATATTACTTCTAGACACACACACAGATTTAAGAATAAAATAAATTACTTAATACTACAAGATGTTTCTCAGCTGCCAGGTGTATCAGTGTTGAACAGTATGCTAATTAGTGAATATCACTGAATTCTCTGTGTAGAGCCAAAATGAGGTTTAAAAAAATGGATATTCAATACTCTGAGACTTTAAGATGCAAGTATCTATTCCATTCATGCTCTCAGAGAAGAAGGATTTGTCACACTAGTTTTTTTCTTTAACCAAAGTGCTTCTGTGCACATTCTCTCTTTAGCAAAGTCGGTCTCTGAGAGCGAAGCACAGCCCACACAGCTACACAGTATATCCAGGGCCGTCACCTTTTACTTTGAGGAGAAAGGACAAGAGCAAGAGACGTGGGGAAACCTCCCTCTGGAGCCTAAATGAAGTGAGCGTCACAGAAAGAAATATCTAAGGTTATAGATTGTGCTAAGTTGGCACCGAGTGCTGGGTCTTGAGTGATAATGGTACCCGAAACCATTTCTTTTCTTTTCTTTTCTTTTCTTTTCTTTTCTTTTCTTTTCTTTTCTTTTCTTTTCTTTTCTTTTCTTCTTCTTTTCTTTTTTCTTTTCTTTCCTTTCTTTTTTCTTTTCTTTTTTTCTCTTTTCTCTTTCTTTTTCTTTCTTTTCCTTTCCTTTTCTTTCTTTTTCTTCTTTCTTTTTCTTTCTTTCTTTTCTTTCTTTCTTTCTTTCTTTCTTTCTTTCTTTCTTTCTTTCTTTCTTTCTTTCTTTCTTTCTTTCTTTCTTTCTTCTTTTCTTCCTAGATTTTATTTCTTTATTTGAAAGAGAGAGAGAAGAGATGCACACAAGCAGGGGCAGAGGGAGAGGGAGAAGCAGAATCCTCACTGAGCAGGGAGCCTGATGTGACACTCAATCCCTGGACCCCAACATCATGACCTGAACCAAAGGCAGACGCTCAACACTGAGCCACCCAGGTGGTCCTCCATGTGTTTTTCCATCAGTATATTCTCCTTTGACCTGTGGGCTCTACCATGTGGGGCCTCAATGCCCAGTTCCAAGGCTGATCTTGGGTCTCAGCATTCAGTATGCTCCTACTTAGGTCATGCTCCTATTTCCCATTAGGGTATGTGTTCCTGCAGCTGCTCCGTCACTCCCCATTTACCAGTTCTGGTCTTCTGCAGGAGTAATTTACTCAATACCATGCGGGAAGGGAATGAGAGCTCTATCTCCTTTTCTTATTTTTGAACTTTAAAATCCTTCTAATTTTTTAAAAAGATTTTATTTATTTATTTATTCATAAGAGAGAGAGAGACAGAGACAGAGACACAGGCAGAGGGAGAAGCAGGCTCCCCAAAAGGAGCCTGATGTGGGACTCACGATGCCGGATGCGGGCTCAGGACCTGAGCCGAAGGCAGACACTCTACTGCTGAGGCATCCAGGTGTCCCTAAAATCCTTCTATTTTGAAATTATTTTATTTTATTTTTTAAAGATTTTATTATTTATTTTTTTCACATTTCATTTTATTTTTTAAATTTATTTTTTATTGGTGTTCAATTTGCCAACATGTAGTATAACACCCAGTGCTCATCCCATCAAGTGCCCCCCTCAGTGCCCGTCACCCAGTCACCCCCACTCCCCGCCCACCTCGCCTTCCACCACCCCTAGAGTTTGTTTCCCAGAGTTAGGAGTCTCTCATGTTCTGTCTCCCTTTCTGATATTTCCCACTCATTTTTTCTCCTTTCGCCTTTATTCCCTTTTACTATTTTTTATATTCCCCAAATGAATGAGACCATATAATATTTGAAATAATTTTAGATTTGCCAAAAAAAGTTGCAAAGATAGTATGGGGTTGCTGTATATTCTCCCCCCAGCTTTTCCCCTTATGATCAAGCTGCATGTACCCAAACTAAGAAATTAACGTGAGGATAATACTGTTAACCAAACTGCAGACTGTTTGGATTTCACCAGTTTTTCCATGATGTCCTTTTTCTGTTGCAGGATATCAGATTGCATTCAGTCATGTTCCATCATGTTCATCTCCAATCTATGATGGTTGTTTGGCCTTTCCTTGTGTCTCATGACCTTGACAGTTTCGAAGGCTATCGGTCAGGTGTTTTGTAGACGGTCCTTCCATTTGGACTTGTCATGATGACATTAGGAATATGGATTTCGGGGGAAGAATACTGCAGGGATGAACTGCATCCTATCAGGGGTGCGTGATATCAACATGACTTAAGATGGGTGATGTTAACCTTGAGCACTTGGCCAAGTTGGTATCTCAGGTTTGTCTATTTATTGTTTCTGTTTCCATATGCTGTTCTTTAGAAGAGAGTCACTAACTAAATCCAGCCCACACTCAAAGGGTGGGGAATGTATTTTAAAACTGCATTCTATCAATCCTCATTTAATATTTCTTTTTACCCCCCACTTCTAAAACTCCACTCAGTTCCTGAGCCTTTGGAAGATTCTGTGATAGACATCAATTTAGCTCTTGGCTTTCCCCACTATATCACTTTTCTGCATTCCAGCTAGCCAAATTTTGTTTCTATTATCTCCCTTGTCTTTGTATGTATGATTTTATGGGCTTTAAAAAAAATCTATTTATGGTAGTTTTAGTGGGGTTTCAGGGGAAGTGAAATTGAATTATTATGTTCGATCTACCATCTTTATCTGGAAGCCTTGGGGGAACGTTTTTTAATCATCAAAATTGACATTTAATCTGTTTGGATTTGCCATTTCTGTTTGTTATAATTCTACCATTAATATAATCCACGGACTCACTGAATGTTTTTTTGGGGTATCATTTTTGTATTTCATAAAACATTGTGATCACTCAAGAAACTCAGTTCACAGTAAGTAAGAGAAGTAAGGCTTCTCATGTTGGTTATGTGATTGGCCCTAATTATCAAAGGTAAATTAGGGTTACTGCTATAAAGCCAGACTTATGTAGCCTAAGAACTGCTTCTTTTTACATGACCTGTTATTAAGTCTAACAAAAAACAAAGCAGACTTGGATACCTGGGGAATAGTCAACCAGGCAAAGAGCCCTAGCTGGCTGATGCTAGCCAAAGGCAACCCAAACATGAATGAGTAGAGGAGTAGAGCTAAAATATCCACAATAGCTTCTGGACCAGTCGCATAAATGAAGACAGGAGGCCTCTGGATATTTACTGCTTTTCCTTTCCTCTCCCTTGTCTCTCATCTTTATGTTTCTAGAGCAGTTAGATTCACAGTACAGTGGAGAGGAAGGTACAGAGATTTCCCACATTCTCCCTGCCCCCACCCAGGTGAATCCTCCTCCACCCGAGTGGTGCATTTTAATTTTAATTAATTAATTACCAAGGATGAATCTGTATTGACATAATCACCCAAGGTCCACTCAGTTCAGTCTTGGTGCTGTATTTGTATGAGTTTGGACAAATATATGATGACATATGTCTATCGTTATAGTATTTCCACTGCCCTAAAAATCCTCCTCACTCTCTTCCTGTTCATCCCTCCTCCGATCCCCTGATTTTCACTGATCTTCTGTCTCTATAGTTTTGCCTTTTCCAGAACATCCTAGAGTTGAAATCATACAGTATGCAGTCTTTTCTCCTCTTTTATTTTCCTACAATTTTATATAAAGTACTTTCATATTGGTTTTGTTTATCATTTAGTGACTAGATTGCATTTTTCTCCTATGCATAAATTTATGGTTTTTGTTACTTTTTCTATTGGTAATGTGACTATCTGGCTCAAAAGCCAAAACGGCACAGAATATATATTGAGAAAACTCCCTCTTGCTCTGTCTACCTTGTTCTCCTTTGCCTTACCCACTGTAAGTAACCATTTTTGTTTTTTGTGTGTCTTTATGTTTCCTTATGCAAGTGCAAGCATATGTTCTTCTTCTTCCACAAAAGATAACACACTATACCGTTCTGTGCTCTATCTTCATTGAATAATTTGTATTAGTACAAGGGAGTTTTCCTTGTTCTTTTTTACAGCTCTATAAATGTTCTAATATTTATTTAATGAGCTCCCTTACAGAAAGAGACTTGTGTTTGTTTCTCAAAATACCATTGGTTTTGCCAATAGAATAGACTTCTACAAGTCTCATTTTGAAGGTGTGTAGATATATTTATATGAATTCCCGGGAGTGGAAAAGTTGCAAAATATTGACTTAGCATTATAGTGCACCTAGAGTGGGATTAGCTATCATTTGTTTCAATAGTCAGGGACAATGAGGAAAATAGCAACTGTCTTCAGTATTTACAGAGAAAATATACTACAGGGAAGTGGCTGCCAAATGATAGAACTGAGTGCTTAACTGAGAAAGTGAAGCAATCCAAAGATTAGTAACAGTGGAAGAGCCAGTGCCTGTACCCTGGAAAGATAAAAGTAAGAAAGCTGTGTTACTGAGTCCCGGGGCTGGGGCTCATCTGTTTGAGGCTGGGACCTCTAAGGGCCTGTCTGGTGAGCCCTGGGGCCCTTATGGAGTTGCAGTCACTGCCAGAGACGTGCTTGAGATAGAAGGGAGAGGGAGAGAAGTATCCCGGTTTAGTCCTTCCTGCCCCTGTCCTCCAGTCTTTCAGAAACCAGCTGATAGTAGGCCTGGGCACCACAGTTAAGAGAAGCCAGTGCCCCCTCTGATATGTTGCAGAGCAGTAGAAGGGCAGACATGAATTTGAGGACAAATGTGCTCAGCATCTAGATAGTCCACCCCTTTTTACTACATTTAAGTTCACTCTTCTACTCACATTTAATACCTTCCTACTTCCTACTTTTGTCTTACTAACAAAGACACTCCTTCTCCCCAAACAAGAAGAGAGACCCAAAGTCCCATTAGTCATTGTATCCTCTTCAAGTTCAGGATCTACTGGTGATCCTCATTCCTCTTTAGCAGGTCTAGAGGTGACTTGTGGCCTGATGACTTATGAACAAAGTTGTAAATTAAGTTCCACCCACACTCCGTACAAAGCTGTAAAGGGGAAGGAGAAAAAGTATAAATCATTGGTTAATATGTACTTAACAAAAATACAACACACTTTGGTGATTCAGTCTTCATTGCTGTGAAAAAATCATTGTTGGTCATAGGTCATAGTTGACATTCACCACTTCCCTCTTCTACTACTTACTTCTTATTTCCTTTGTTTTTAGCCAGCATTGCAGGTACTTGGGGTTCTTTACTTAGCAGGGTGACTGGACCGGCCAGGATATGTTCAGAACAATAGAAAACACACCTTGGAATTTCAACAGAGAGCATTTAGCATAGGCAATTGGTTAAGCAGTTTTGGAGAACTGAAAAGACAAAGGAGGGGATACCGAGCTAACCCAGGAGGGGAACTCCAGGCTGAAGCTGCCTCTCTAGGCCTGGAGAGACCGCAGGAAGCTCCAGGGAGAGGCCCTCAGATGACTGAGCAGGTGCCTTGGCCTGACTATTGCCAATGTCTTTGATTAGGCATGTGAGTCTGGTTCTAGAAGTGTCCCCTAAAAATCTAGTGTTATCCTTGCTAACCACTTGTCAGGAAAGGAGTGCATCCCTTCTCCTGTCTTCTGCCTTACGGAGTTCAACAGGAAGTCGACAGGCAATGCTGACGTAGAATTCCCATAGTCCCAGCCCTAGCATCACAAAGCAGAGCCTGAAAACGGGTTTGGACTGAAAGGCAACGCTTTAATGCCGGGGGCAGCTCATCGTGTTGCCTACTCCGTTTCCACACACAACTTCTTCCATCTATTTCAGCTTCCTGGGCAACAATACCAAATTACGGCCATTTCTTTAATAAGAAACAACTACCCTTTGTAGAAATAGGCACTGGCACCTTTTCCCCAAAAAGAAAGGTCCCAAATGTCATTACATTCATGTCTGGATGATGGCAATTACTCAGGTTTACTTGAAGTCCGTCTTGAATATCCTGTAACCTAAAGAGGAAATTGGAAAGTTAACCACTGCCATTCATTCGTAAAACTACAATGGGTAGGCAGAAGGAGAAAAATACATAAACACACACGTGTGCACGTACATTAAGCAAAGAAGAAAATAACGTCTAGGTATTAGTCCTTTTTTCTGTCTGGTCATGAGCCTTTGTTTGATGTTTCTAACTTCCTTCCTTCCCTACTCACTTCATCTTCCCTTCGCTCTGAGCCCGTGTCTATACCAGATGACATGATCCAGAGCTTCACTCCTGAAGGCTCCGAATCTTCTTGGTTATTGCAGTTTTCCACTGACTTTTACAGTGGGAATGTTAAGGAGAAAATGAATATAGGTGACACAAAGGAGATAGAATTGATGGGTTTGGTGATGGCCACATGTGGAATGGGAAGACAGAACAAAAACCTACAGGAGTGCTAAAAATTTTACACCCACGTGACAGTTGTGGCCTGAGTTTGAGTGGACGGCAGACAGATCTGGGCTTCATGCAGAGTTACCAACTGTCCTAGTTTACGCTGGATGGAGGGACTTCCTGGAACCTGAGACTTCCTGGAGCCTGAGACTTCCTGTGCTAAAACTGGAAAAGCCCCTGGTAACCCAGGATAAGTTGGTCGCCCTGGCAGATTAGTGACAACAGCTTCCTGGCGGGGCACCGAGTCAAGTCACCTTCTGGGAGACGGATTCGTGAGCGGCCAAGAAGACTTAAACTTGCAGGAAGAGCAGCTTCCGTGGCCCAGGGCAGCGGTGGTTCCTAGTCCTCCGTGGTGGCTTCCATTCGGACCCATCCTCGTCCGTGGACCCCATGTGTCCAGTGTGGGCTCCAGGGAATGAAGGATGTTGGAATTAAAATCTGTGAAATCTAGCAGAGTGAAGGCCAGAGGGGACAGGCGCTTCCTCACCACAGACCACCCCACAGCTCTGGAAGCCCTCAGGCTTAGTGCGGTGGGGACTTCAGTTGATGGGGTGAGGGGATTGCTGGGGGGCGGGCTAAGAACTTGGTAACAGGGACTGGCCCGTTCCCACTAGCACTTCCGGAAGACCTGAGATGCTTGGCAGGACGGTAACATCACACCAGTTACTACAGCAAGAGGCTGGGGAGCCTGGAGGCCGGAGGAGACTTGGCCCCACCGGCTTTTCTGGAAGCGGAGTCAGGAGGGCAGGACGGGTTGCTTGTGGTTGCTTTCCTTGCGGTGTGGCGTCACCTAGTGTCAGCTTGATGTACTCCTCCTGTCCTAGCTGGATGACCAACCGCAGATGGGAACAGTTTCCGAAGTCGTCATTTTTCTTTCATTCAACAAATACTGATTGAATAGTTTCCATATCCAAATGGTTTTCTAGGTATTTTTTAAAAAAGATTTATTTATTTATTTATTCATGAGAGACCCAGAGAGAGAGGCAGAGACACAGGCAGAGGGAGAGGCAGGCTCCCTGCAGGGAGCCGGACACGGGACTCGATCCCGGGACCCCGGGGTCGTGCCCTGAGCTAGAGGCAGACGCTCCACCGCTGAGCCCCGCAGGTGCCACATAGGTATTGAAATTAAAGCTGTAACAAAACCCCAGGATTTATGGAAGCTTGCATTCTTGTGGGGATAAAGATAATGCCTAAGTACAGTGTGTCCTATGCTGTATTGTTATAAATGTGAAGGAGAAAAAATAGATCAAGGAAGGAAGAATTAGGTTTAAGGTTTTGTGGGGAGGGGTCTATAATCTTACATCCGGCGGAGAGGGAGGCCTCTGAGTGAAAAAGAGATAGTGAGGGAGCGTTTCAGGCCAAGGAAGTAGGGCCAACGCCCCGCCCCGAGGTGGGGGCTCACCTGGTGAGCTCAGGGAGCAGGGTGGGAGGCGGGCTGGAGCAGGCTGGGAGCATCAGGAGGGGGAGCCTTGGAGGCACAGTAGGGACGATCCCATTTATTTTGAGATGGGAAATCCTAACAGAGTTTTGAGCAGGGACGTGGTCTGTGTACAGTGTGACAGGGTCTCCCTGAACAGACTGAGAGGCCAGGGCAGAAGCGGGGAGAGCAGCAAATGCCCTGGAGTCCTCCAGGTGGGCGAGGGCAGCTGAGCCAGGTGGGCACACAAGGGAGGCTGAGGGAGTGAGAAGTTGCGGAGGCCTACTTGGCCCCACCTCGACGCTTTAGGACTGGCTGATTCAGGAGAATAAGGCAAAGGAGGAATTTTTAATTCGCCTGGATTTGGTTTCTGTGTATGGTGAGACAAAGTATGATTTCATTTTTTTTTCATAGGAATATTCTATTTTCCAGGGCCCCCGGTGGTTCAGTCGGTTAAGTGTCTGCCTTCAGCTCAGGTCGTGATCCCAGGGTCCTGGGATCGAGCCCCGCGTTGGCCTCTCCACTCAGCAGGGAGCCTGCTTCTCCCTCTCCCCTGTGATCACTCTCGCTCTCTCTCAAATAAATAGTCTTTAAAAAAGGGGGGGGGCGGATATCCTGTTTTCCCAGCACCATTTACTGAAAAGATTGTCTTTTATGTAAATAGGATTGAATTGAATTGGTAAATCATTTTTGAGTGAACTGACATCTTGACCCCTTTAAATCTTCCAGTTCACCATTTATTTTGGTCCTTAGTGATTTTCAAAGGATAATGTCTATCTTTTGATAGGTTTGTTTATAGATACTTTTTTTTTCTAAAGATTTTATTTATTCATTTGAGAGACACAGAGAGAAAGAGAGGCAGGGACACAGGCAGAGGGAGAGGCAGGCTCCCTGCGGGGACCCCGATGCGGGACTCGATCCCGGGACCCCGGGGTCTTGAGCTGAAGGCAGATGCTCCACCGCTGAGCCCTTCCAGATGCCCCTGTTTCTAGATACTTGATGGTTTATGCTTTTGTAAAAAACATCTTTAAACAATTTATTTATTTTCTAACACTTTATGGCTAGTATTTGGAAATGCAGTTGGTTTGGGTACATTGATTCTTCATCTAGCATTTTGCTAAATGCTCTTATTAATTCTAATTCTAATGGCTTATGTTTTGGAAGGGGTTCAACATACATGATATATCATCTGTAGTTAATTATACTTTTTTTTTTTTTACCTTCACGTACTGGCTGAAATTGCTAGCACAATATAGAACAAAAATAGTGGTATCAACAAACCTTTAATGGCTCTTTTCAGAGGAAAAGCTTCCAATATTCAACATTGAGCAAACCGGTAAGTTCACTTTGTTTATCTGTAGATTGTCTTGATTGGATTAAGAACATTCCAATCTATTTTTTGGGGGGGTAAGTTTTAAATACAATCATGAATGGGTGTTGAATTTTATTTAAAAAAGTTTTTTTAAATTTACGTCTATCTAGAAATAATATTTTTTCCTGCTTTAATTTTTTAATGCGGTAAATCTCACTGTTTGATTTCCTAATGTGAAACTGACCTTACATTCCTAGGATAAATCCACCTTGGTCATGATTGATTATCTTTTTAATATGTTTCTCAATTTGTACTCCTAACATTTTCTTTAATATTTTTTATATTTGTGGCCATAAATGAGATTGGCCTATAATTTTCATTGTCTCTGTCAGTTCAAGGATGCCTGAGAGCATCATCGTTTTGGTTTCTGAGTTTGCCAGCCTCTGAAAGTGAGTCGATGAATCTTTTCCAGTCATTCAAGGGTTTGTGCAATTTTGGTATTATTTCCTCTTTGAATTTACTGAAGGATACATCGGAGCTTGAGGTTATTTTTAAAATTAATTAATTTGTGGGGCACCTGGGTGGCTCAGTAGTTGACCGTCTGCCTTCGGCTCAGGGCGTGACCCAGGATCCAGTCCCACGTCGGGCTCCCCGCAGGGAGCCTGCTTCTCCCTCTGCCTGGGTCTCTGCCTCTCTGTCTCTCTACCTCTCATGAATAAATAAAGTCTTTGGAAAAAAATGAAATTAATTTCTCTTAATTTTATTAAGATACAGTTCACATGTCAGAGAGTTTACCCATTGCAAGCCTGCAATTTAATGTTGGGTTTTTTTAGTATAGTCACAAATATACCATCAGCACAGTCAACTCCAGAACATTTTTGTCGCCGCAAAGAGAGGCCACATGCCCTCAGCTGTCACCATTCCGCCCCTGTAACCCCTCGCCCTGCGCCGTCACTGGCCTGCTTTCCCTCATGTGACTTGCCTGCTCTGGACATCTCGTGTAAACGGAGCCGGATGAGGGGTCGCCTTTCGTGGCTGGCTACTTTCACTCACCATAACGTGTCCAGGTTCCTCCAGGTGACAACATGTGCCGGTCCTTGGTTCCTCTTTATGGCCGAATAATATCTTATGTGTGTGTGGGGAGCCACATTCTGTTTATTTATTCATCCCCTGGTGGACACTTGCATTGTTCTCACTTCTGGGCTCTGCTGAATAGAGCTGCCGTGAACATTCACGTACAAGTTTTTGTTTGAACACCTGTTTTCAGTTCTTTGAATCTATACCTAGGAGTAGAATTTCTGGGTCATATGGTAATTCTATATTTATCTTTTTGAGGAATTGTTAAAATATTTTCCACAGCAGGTGTGTTATTTTACATTCTCACAGCAATGTACAAGGGTTCTGACTTCTCCACACTCTTTCTGACGATTGCGATTTTCCATCTTTTAAAATTATAGCCATAGCCATCCTAGGGAGTGAGTTATATCTCAGTGTTTTGATTTTCATTTCTCTAATGACTAATGATGTTAGACATCTTTTCATATGCTTGTTGGCCATTTGTATATGTAGTTTTAGAAAAATACCCATTCCATTTTTAAGTTGTGTTATTTGTCCCTTTTTTGTTGAGTTGTAAGAATTTATATAGGTACGTCTGGATGCTAGACTTATTAGATAAATGATCTGCAGATTTTTTGCCCGTTCTCTGGTTGTCTTTTCACTTTCTTGACCACGTCCTTTGATGCACAAAAGTTTTGTACTTTCAGCTTATTTTTTCTTTTGCTTGTGTTTTTGGTGTCATGTCTAAGAAACCATTGCCAAATCCAAGGTCATGGTTTGTCCCTATGCTTTTTTCTAAGAATTTTATAGTTTTAGCTCTTATATTTAGATTTTTGATCCATTTTGAGTTACTTTTTGTTAATAGTGTGACGTAAGGGCTTATTTTTTTTAACATACTTTTTGAGTGTTAATTCCAGCATAATTAACCAACAGTTTTATATTAGTTTCAGGTGTACAGTATAGTGATCCAACAATTCTATACACTACTCAGTGCTTATCACGGTAAGTGAATTCCTAATCCTATCACTGGTTTCACCCAGGTCCTAGTTATTTTTGAGGGAAGACTTATCCCCCCCCCCACCTGAGTCAGTGTCTTTAAGATATTTTATTTTTCCCTTTCTACCTGTGTCACTTGCAATTTTATATTTTTCTTTAAAAATTTCCATTTCTTCCATATATTCAGATTTATTGGAGATTTTTGTTTTAAAGTATCCTTTTATTATATTTGAGATATCTGTGGTAATAATGTCTCTCCTTCTATTTATGATATTGGTTATTTGTGGGAGGTTTTTCCTGGGTCTAATTTTGCAAGTGGTTTGTCAGTTTTAATCCTCTTTTTGAGTAGGAACTGCTACCTCATTTGAGACCTAGAACATTGGGGGCACCTGGATGGCTCAGCTGGTTGGGCGTCTGCCTTCAGCTTGGGTCATGATCTCGGGGTCCTGGGATTGAGCCCCACATCTGGCTCCTCGCTGAGTGGGGAGTCTGCCTCTCTCTCTCCATGTCTCTCTGTCCCTCCCCCTGCTTGTGCTCTCTCTCTCTCTTAAATAAATAAATAAAATCTTAAAAAAAAGAAGAAGAAGAACTAGAACATTGACAACCTCTCCTGTTAGGTACTGGTAATATTCTAGATTTCATCATAGATGGTGATTTTACATGTATATATTTTGTTCTTTTAGAAATACATTCATTTTGTATAGTCTTCAGTAGGTGCAATAGATTTCATAACTTAAAAACTTCAAAGGTGAAAGCAAAAATTAGCAAATTAAGTTCTAAAGCTTTGTTTAAGGTACTGAGTGAAAATTTTTGAACTACAAAATACAGAGGTCACCTAGTGATCTCAACAACTCAATAAAGTTTTCAATAAAGTAATTTTTTGTTATATTTCAGACATAAAAATGTAAAGACTATTATAATGAACACCCTGGTACCAATAACCAAGGAAATAAAACATTTCACACCCAGATGAAATATAGTACATATTCCTTTCTGATTGCATTTCCTTTCTATCACAGAGGTAACCACAATCACAAATTTGGTGATTATCCCTGCAATTTATATCTTTATATTTTTGCCTCTATGTATATATCCTAAGCAGTATGTACTGTTACTTTGCATTCTGTAAAGTAATATATAAATGATGCTACATGGTATGTGTTCTTCCATAGATAATTTTTGCTAAATATTCCTTCATTTCATAAACATTTTTCCTGAAGTTTTCTATTATTTATTGATTTTTTTAAAAGATTTTATTTTGAGAAAGAGAGCAGAGGGAGTGAGAACACAAGGTAGGGAGGAGGGGTGCAGGGAGAGGGAGAAGCAGGCTCCCCGCTGAGCAGGGACCCAGACAAGGGGCTGGATCCCAGGACCCTGAGATCATGACCTGAGCTGAAGGCAGACGCTTAACCAGCTGAGCCACCCAGGTGCCCCAGTTTTGTATTTTTTAATTTGTTTTGAGAGAATTTGGAGTTGTTTGTTGAAACTTTTTTTTTTTTAAAGCAAATTCTACACCCAGTGTGGGACTTAAACTTACAACCCTGAGATCAAGAGTCACAGGCTCCATCAACTGAGTCAACCAGGTGCCCATTGAAGCATTTTTTATGATGGCTGTTCTAATTTTTGTCAGATAATTGTAGCATCTGATTTATCTCTATTTTAGCATCAGTTGATTGCCTTTTCTTGTTTGGTTTGTGACTCTTCTTGTCTTTGTATGAATTATTTTTTTATTGTATCCTGGAAATTTTGAATATTCAGTTTTGAGACTTTGTATCCTACTTAAGTTTTTTATCTCAGCAGCTAGTCACCCTGTTTATGTTTAGTGCATCGTCCCTCGCTTTCTTTGCTGGGCTGTGGCTCCAATGATAATGTAGGGTTCAGAGCTTGTCTAGTGCTGTTCTGGTCCGTTTCATTCACCTGGTATCATCAGGGCTCCTGCTTTATTGCACTGATGCTGCCTGCGGGGCCGGGGTGCACTTTGCCAGGCAGGTCCTGAGAGGGGGTGTGTGTGGGGGAGATGCCAGTCTGTGGGACAGTGGGTGCTTCCCTGAGCCTGTTCTCTGGGCCACCCTGTGCCTACCTAATCACTGCTGCTATTGTCTGAGGGAGTGCAATGGGCTCTCCTGGTTCCCCAGTGCCTCTAGGTGGTGGGTGCAGGATGCTGGGCATGTGGGACAGGGTGTTTTCCAGGTCATCTCTCTAAGTCAACTGGTGCTCACAGGCTTCTTACTCCATCCCTGCCAGTGCTCCTGACGGAGAAAAGCATGTACCTGGGCCTCCTTCTGCCTCTGGTGGTAGTCCTCTTGGGTAAAGTCCCAAGAGATGCTAGAATGGGTCTTCCTTTACTGCTGAGTGGAGGCCCAGGGGACACTGGGCCTCTTGGAGCTTCTGGATGGGATTCTCTACCTCTCTCTCTCTGTGCAGGTGCTGCTGGTGTAGGCAGAGCAGGCCAGGCCTCTGATGAGCTGTCTCTTTCCTGGGCCCTTTTCTAGCTAGCTTTTCTAGAGCTTTTTTTTTTTTTTTTCTTTGCCTTTTGGTGGTTCTGTGGAGCTGTGTGCCTCTCCAGTGCCTAGTCTGGGATATATGGGAGATAAGAGAAATCCCAGGGAACTCTCTGACGTGTTGTTCCTTAAGTCCTAAGGTCCCTAGCCAGTCTGCTCTCCTTTTAGAGTCCTCTTACGGTCGCCTGTAATTATTGCCAGGATTTCTCTCTCCGTCTGCTCCTCCCCGCCTCAAAAAAAAAAAAAAAAAAAAAAAAGAATGAATCCAATGTCTTTGTAGCAATAGAGGTATGATGTTTTTGGTAGAACGTCTCTAGTTTAGCTAAGTTCAATCAGATAATAGATTAAATACTAATTGAGATGAAATACAAGCAGTGTATATCTCCCAAACACTTAAAAAGAGTATTTTATGAGTGAGTTGATGAATATTTATTTTTTCCCTTGCATATATCCCTTTGACACTGTGTATGTATGTGTACGTGTATCTATCTATCATCTATCTGTCCATCTATCCATCTTTATTTTCTGAACTAGAGTCTGGGTGTGTTTCTTCATTTTATGCCTCTAAAAGTATTTCTACATTATTTATAATATATAGATAATAACAGCACTGGTACATTAACATTAAATCAATATTCATTTATTCTTAATCCACTTTAGGTAGATTTAGATGGTTCAAAATTGCAAGGAGAAAAACAATTTATTTGGAAGATTGCACATTTTTGTAAGTTTCTAGAACACAGAAACATTTAATAAGTTTTATATTTGAGGAATTATTGTGATGATTCACTTATTAATCCATAAATCTAATAATATAAGCATCAAATACTTGCTGACTGCCATGCTATCTTCACACGTTTAATCTGTGGGGGAGTTCTAAAATTTAGATCCCAATTGTATTCTGGTGATAACAACTTAGTGGGTTTATTGATAAACAAATATTTGTTTAGGTAACATTCATATGTGCTCTGAAGTCCTCTTCTGGTGTCGTTTTGAATTCCTTTTATATATTCTTCAGTGAAGGCTAAAACCTCACGGGGTGTGCCACCAAAAATTGCACTATGGTAATAGAAATCTCCCTCTCCAGGAGGGATGAAAGCTGCTGATTTAGATCTTCTCTCATAAGGGAAGTTTTTGGCATGTCCAAAATACCACCATGCGTGGAGTTGGGCTACAGACTTGCCCAGGTTTTCCACCCCAAAGTTATTCTTGAAGATCTGGTTTACAGACATACTGAAGAGAAAGTCAACTTCATACTGGATGTGTCCTAGGATGTATACACTGAAGTTCCTCATGTATATGTAATTTAAGTCCTTCCACGTATGTTGTTTGAATATAATACATAGTTTAAGTGTTCGCAGGGGGCCTAACTTTATGGGAGGTAGTTTGGAGAAGTCATCCATCAAGATGTAAAAGATAACACTGTAGCCTTTCATGAAGTGTTTATTAGCAGAGTGGATGAACTGTTGCAGGTACTGATCTACAAACCTGTGAAACACGGAAAACAAAACACTTATTTTGCTAAAACTCATCAGGAGAACACACGTCATTTAAACATGCTGTCTAGGGATCCCTGGGTGGCGCAGCGGTTTGGCGCCTGCCTTTGGCCCAGGGCGCGATCCTGGAGACCCGGGATCGAATCCCACATCGGGCTCCCGGTGCATGGAGCCTGCTTCTCCCTCTGCCTATGTCTCTGCCTCTCTCTCTCTCTCTGTGACTATCATAAATAAATAAAGATTTAAAAAAAAGTTTAAAAAAAAATAAACATGCTGTCTAGAAGAGAAACCTCACAGAGGAAGACACAGACATGGCCAACACGCACATGAGAAAATGCTCCGCATCACTGGCCATCAGGGAAATACAAATCAAAACCACAATGAGATACCACCTCACACCAGTGAGAATGGGGAAAGTTAACAAGGCAGGAAACCACAAATGTTGGAGAGGATGCGGAGAAAGGGGAACCCTCTTACACTGTTGGTGGGAATGTGAACTGGTGCAGCCACTCTGGAAAACTGTGTGGAGGTTCCTCAAAGAGTTAAGAATAGACCTGCCCTACGACCCAGCAATTGCACTGCTGGGTGTTTACCCCAAAGATACAGATGCAGTGAAACGCCGGGACACCTGCACCCCGATGTTTCTAGCAGCAATGTCCACAACAGCCAAACTGTGGAAGGAGCCTTGGTGTCCATCGAAAGATGATGGATAAAGAAGATGTGGTCTATGTATACACTGGAGTATTCCTCAGCCATTAGAAACGACAAATACCCACCATTTGCTTCAACGTGGATGGAACTGGAGGGTATTATGCTGAGTGAAGTAAGTCAATCGAAGGACAAACATTGTATGTTCTCATGCATTTGGGGAGTATAAATAATAGTGAAAGGGAATAGAAGGGAAGGGAGAAGAAATGAGTGGGAAATATCAGAGAGGGAGACAGAACATGAAGACTCCTAACTCTGGGAAATGAACTAGGGGTGGGGGAAGGGGAGGAGGGAGGGGGTGAGGGTGAATGGGTGACGGGCACTGAGGGGGACGCTTGACGGGATGAGCACTGGGTGTTATTCTGTATGTTGGCAAATTGAACACCAATAAAAAATAAATTTATTAAAAAAAAGATACAGCATAGGGAATATAGTCAGAGGTATTGTAATAGCACTGTGTGGTGACATGGTAGCTACATCTGTGGTGAGCATAACAAAACATATAGACTTGTCAAATCACTATGTTGTACACCTGAGACTATTGTAACACTGTATGTCAACTATACTCAAATACAAAATTTTTAAATAAAAAATAAAATAAAAAAAAATAAAATAAATAAAATAAAATAAAATAAACATGCTGTCTAACACGTTTTTGTTGCTAAAGAACTACCAGTAGGCAGGAGCAGAGAAGTTGGGTCTAGAGGCTTAACTGTGTTGGTTAGTGAAAAAGGAGGTAGTAAGCCTGGGGGCCTGAGAAGAGCCATAAAGTTGGTTGAGAAGAAAGGAAAAGAGATCTAAGTGGATAGTAATAAAGAGAGGCTAAGTCGTGTAAAGGACTTGGCTGTGGCTGGAGAAAATAACCGATACACGTGATTATGCAATCCGCCGGAAATCATGATCAGGATTAATTGTGAGGAACTCTTTCGATGTCGAGTTCTTGGGCGCTCATCTATGTTTTTCCAGAATAAAAAAGGAGGAATGTCAGTAGCACCTACTTGCCCATAGCAAACACAGCCAAGCCTATGGTGATGTTCAGCCTCTTGTAGTACTTCTCCAGGACTTGTCTATTGTAAGTTCCTTCCCATATGATCGGTGCAAACCAGTCAGTTGTTTTTACATCAGGACGTTTTTTGTTGAACAAAAAGAAACAAATTAGGCAGGGACCACTTTATCACGACAACAGAAGTTGTGGGCCAAGTGATAATCGCTAAGGATACGGTGCTCACCCTGTGCCAGGCACGGTGAGGAAAAGCTTTGCAGCGTTCATTTGACCCTCGCAGTGGCCTACAGTCTGAGCGCCACCATAGCCCTGTGTTTCTTATGAGGAGATGCGAGTGCAGATTGGTCGAGTCAGTGACACGGCTAACAAACGGCAGAGTCGGGATCCGAGGCCAGCCAGCTGGCCTTCCCAGTCTGGCCTTCCCAGTCTGGGCTTCGGTCGGTCCACCGAGACTGCCTTTGGAGCCCAGGGATGTTGTTCCCTTGAGCTCTGACTGTCATTATTGCCTAGAGCAGCACCACCGCCTGCACGTGTCCTCCTCCCTCTTCTCCTGGGAGACCTACACTGCCTTCTTCCCACCCTTCCTGCTGCTCTACAGGCCCAGCAGTGCGACCTGGAAGGGAGTAAGATTAGTCCAAAACAGGAGGCTAGTATTAGGTTTGCTCCTAATAATAACAAAATAATGCAGAAGCGGCAGTGTTAGTGATGATAAATAAAAAACAAAGCAAGCAAACAAAAGTAATAATAACAGTTCAGCCGGAGGCAGAGCATTAAACTGTTAAACCAAATTAACACCTTCAGTTCGGAAGGAATTGAATACAAAATGAGAAGCCATTTGGCTTTTGGTGATTACAGGTTTTATTTACAAATCCAGACCCAGACAAGATTCGGCAACCCTTAATACTACATTAATAATAATAAAAAAAATTCTTTAGGGACTTTTTTTTTAAAACTTCCACATTTATTTGTTGTACATTTATTTTTAAACCTTTCTTGTAGTTGATAATCACACACTTCTTTTTGACTCCATCAAGTCTCAAACTCCACCTAAATATTGGCCAGATGTGCCCTCATCACAGTGACACAGGCACATCACAGATGCAAATGGGTATCGATTTGAGAAGACAAGCATTTGAAGAGTATCCCTCTCTCTTCATTAGATCAAAGATTCCCTGGTAGAACAAAAAGAACTTCTGAAAGCACAAGGCGGTCAGAAACTTAGGCTTAGAAGTTGTTTGATGAGAGAAGAGGAGGGAGCAGGAGACCCGTAGGAGTCAGAGATTCCTGTTGCAAGTGTGGGGGCGGCTGCGGCCCAGGGCACGGTGTGCGGTGTGCGGGAGGTGCTGGGCCAGCAGGAGGACAAGCTGGTCTGTCCCCTGAGGCAGACAGGCCTTGCCCGGTCTCCACTGTGGCTGCCTCACTGTCTCCGTGTAAGGTGGCCCAGCTACTTGGGGTCCAGTGGGGTTTACGCGTGGGCCCAGTGCTGTGGACATCCCCTTGCTAAAACTGAGCTCTAGCCGGTGCTGAGCAGCCAACTTGCCAACAACAGGGGCCGTCAGAGCCCACGGGTGACACCGTCTCCCAGGGGGACCAGCTAACCAAATGATGGCGGGTTGATACATTAGACTGTGAAGAAAGGGACAAAACTCTTCCCTCCGGGGAATGTTTTATGTTCTGGGTAGAAATTTGCTTTTCCTGCCTACAAATCTGTCAGCTTTGTTGACTTGCAGAATATTTTCCCCAGAATATCTTATTAACTGCCATTGAGTCGCACGTAACATTGCCTCCTTCCAAGGTGCTCATTTGATGGTGAACGTGGTGCAGCAGTTGGCCTGCTGCCATGAAGTTCTCTGGCCCGACCGTGTGCCGCGCTGTCCGGAGGCAGCTGACCTGGTGGAAAGTGGAATAGCCAGGAAAAGTCTCCATTTCAGTGTCAGTTCTGAGATGAATTCCCTGAGAAGGTGGAGAAACGGTTCTGTAGTCGTACGCCCTTGACGCTGCGAATCAGGGAGCAACGCGACGCACCGTTTCTTCCAAAGCTAAAATGCGCAGTTCCTAGAACAAGGTGGATGTTGGGATGTTCCTGCTCACAGGTATGTCTAATGGTTCACTTATGGAATGTTCACTTGCCTTCGTTGTGCCCTTGGGTTCATCACGTTTAGTGCTCTCAGTTCCCCCGGGAGGAGTCTTTCCTCTAGGAAACAAGTCCTGGTCCTGCTAACCTGATAGCAGGTCACGCTGTGGCTCCCCGTGCTGCTGGGCCAACAGGCAGGAAACAGCATTGCCGCGCGGGCTGGCATGACTGGTCTCCCGCGCCAGGAAGATACAGTGACGGCCAGGAGGGCTTCATATCCAGTGCAGGAGACTCGGGGTTGCCCCTACTCCTCTCATTTCCAGTAATAATGATCAGTGGGAAATTGTGGCAACTTCATAAGGTCAGACCACCAAGGGAATCAGTCTTCAGGGCTGGAGGTTTGAGTCACCCCATCAGACGGAAACTCTGGCCTTCAAAGGGGTTAGCGGAGGATGAAGACACTATAGGGCGAGGATTATTAGCTACCTCCTTTTATTGCCAACCACCTGTACAGCTACAGGAGCGGGACTGCAGCTGTGATTTGCTGTGTTAATTATTTGCCCCCTTCACCGCCTTATAGAAGGGTGCTAGACAACGCAAGTATTACAGTTTAGGTTGGGAATATGGCTGGATCACCATCCCCTTGATGATACCCCCTGATTGATGTGACTTTTTTTTTTTAATTTTTTATTTATTTATGATAGTCACAGAGAGAGAGAGAGAGAGAGAGAGGCAGAGACACAGGCGGAGGGAGAAGCAGGCTCCATGCACCGGGAGCCTGATGTGGGATTCGATCCCGGGTCTCCAGGATCGCGCCCTGGGCCAAAGGCAGGCGCCAAACCGCTGCGCCACCCAGGGATCCCCTGATGTGACTTTTTATTTCCCCTGTTTGGGGAACATGAGCTTCTCCATCTAAATCAAATTTGAGAAATGATGCTTAGTTGCAAAAAGGATGGATTGTATCAATTATTCTCCGTTTACCATTCCACTCTCCACCCTCAGTCTGTCTCTACCTTGCCTGCCCTGGGAGCAGACTGATCACCCCAAGTTCCCTGCCCTCCGACTTGCAGTAGGTTCCACCAACATAAAGGTCGGGGGCAGGAAAAGAGGCTGCCTGTTTTCTTCGCTCCCAGCTTTGTTGAGATCTTGACACTGGCTGTGTCCACATACAACCACCGCTTCTGCTGGGCAGCCCTTTCCTGGTTCCAGAAATCCCTGGTCTCCAGGAACACTGTCTCTCCCCTCGTCCCTTTAGGCGGACGATGGTCACAGCTTCTTGCTGTTGCAAGCTTCTGGATGCCTCCATATCCTTTGCTGGGTCTCTTAACCTTGTTCAAATCTCTGCCAACCATCCCTTCACTAAAGTTACTTCATCTCACTTGAGTTGTTTCCCTCATACCCGGATAGATTCCATATCTGAGGAGCTTAGAAAATGCTTCATGAGACCTGAGCGGATGGTCCTCGGCAGGATACAAAGTGACCTACCGTCGAAGTATATTGTTAACAATGGAAATTTGCAGAAGGAAGGTGCAGATGAGGGTGCTGAAGTGTCACAGTCTATAGAGTATCCCAGGGATAAGGTAGAAAGAAGCGTGATAATGAAGGAGGGAAATTCTATACATGGCCCAAGACAGGCACATTCTTAATAGAGAGAGAGTAGGTGCTAAGATGATTAGAAGTGACTTCAGCGCTAGAAGCTAAGATTTGATGAGATGAGACCGTGATCATGATCATGAGGTGTGATCGTGTCCCTTTGACATGGGAGGTATAATTTGTTCAAAAAGTAGTTCTGGAGAGACAGGGTGGGGACTCTTCCTGTAAGTCAAGGTTATACTGATGTGTATCTGGTTTTAGGAAACAGAACACAAGTCTAAAAAGTATAAGAAGCAGAAGTGATGTCCTAGAGATTAAATATACCCTGAGCGGGTAGATCACGGTGGCAGCAGAGAATTTCCCGGGGCTGTAGCTCATCTGCACTCCTGCCCCTCAGCGAGTTTCCCGCCTCCCTCCTTCCTGGTCAGATTGTGGGGTCAGCGGCCGGTTCGTGCCCTTTTCTTCCTGCCGTATTGGTAGAATTCCAGCCATAATATGTGTGCGATATGCACATATGCTGAAATACAGGCATATATCCAAGCTTTTAAAATCTTGTTTATTTTAGGGCAGCCTGGGGGGCTCAGCTGTTTAGCACCTGCCTTCAGCCCAGGCCGTGACCCTGGGTCCTGGGATCGAGTCCCACGTCGGGCTCCCTGCGTGGGGCCTGGTTCTCCTTCTGCCTGTGTCTCTGCCTCTCTCTGGGTCTCTCATGAATAAATAAATAAAATCTTTTTTAAAAAATCTGGTTTATTTTATAATGAGATAATGCATCCTTTTCTACACCTTGCCTTTCTACTCAGCACGAGTTTGTGGAAATCCTTCCGGGCTATCGGGGCTAGTTCTTATTCACTCTGTGTAAAGGCCGCACAATATTCCAAGCTGTGGACAGTTATTTAGCCATTTCCTTATGAATAGATTTTCATTTTACTTCTGTGATTTCTGTCATTATGAAAAAATGATGCAAGAAAAAAAAAAGAAAAAAAGAAAAAATGATGCAACAGACCTTGATCTTATGTCTTTAGGTGTTGTTGCTGTTACTTTTACTGGCTGGACCCAGGAGGAGGATTGCTGTATACTTATGTTCATTTTTTTTAATTTTTATTTATTTATGATAGTCACAGAGAGAAAGAGAGAGACAGAGACACAGGCAGAGGGAGAAGCAGGCTCCATGCACCGGGAGCCCGACGTGGGATTTGATCCTGGGTCTCCAGGATCGCCCCCTGGGCCAAAGGCAGGCACCAAACCACTGCGCCACCCAGGGATCCCCCATATGTTCATTTTTAATAGTTGTTACCTGGGGCTCCTGGGTGGCTCAGTCGGTTAAGTGCCTATTCTTGGTTTCAGCTCAGGTTGTGATGTGATGGGTCATGAGATCGAGTCCCTTTGGGGCTGTGTGCTCCGGGGTGTCTGCTTGAAGATTCTTTCCCTCTGCTTCTCCCCCGCCCCCCACTCACTCACACTCTCTCAAATAAATAAATCTTTTAAAAAAGAATTATCCACAAAAAAAAAGAATTATCCACTTGCTTTTTTAAAGGGTAGGCTGCAATACTTCACTGTCCTACCAGCATTTCCCCATTACTATTAGGTTATTACTTTAAAAAGATTTCAGTTTGATGGGTATAAGTAATAGCTCATTATTACACTACATTTCTCTGAATTTGAGTATCTTTTCATATACTTACAGGTGATCTCTAATCTGCTCTAATGTAAGTTTAATATATATATATACATACATACATATATCTTAGAGAGAGCATGAGCAGAGGTGGGGGCAGGTAGGAAGAGGGGAGGAATCTCAAGCAGGCTCCACTCTCAGCGCAGATCCCAGTGTTGGGCTTCATCTCACAACGCTGAGATCATGACCTGAGCTGAAATCAAGAGTCACATGTTTAACTGACTGAGCCACCCAGACACCCCAAGTTTCATATTTTTCTGTTGAATTACTAATTTTTTCTCAGTTCATAAAAATTCCTTATATTTAGATAATTACTCTATTACCCGTATTACAAATAATTTTTTCCCAGATTTTTTGTCTATTAAATTTTTGTTTTAAACCAAATAAAAGTCAAAAATTTTTATATAGTGAAATATGTCTTTTTAAATAGTAGATTTCCAGCATTAATTCAGAAGATTTCCTTCCTACCTAGACTTTACATGTCGTCATACTGATTTTCTAACAAAAATTTTTATCACTTTACTTTTTACAATTAAGTCTATAATCCATCAGGATTTTTTTAATTCATGAGAGACATAGACAGAGAGAGGCAGGGACAGAGGGAGAAGCAGGCTCCCTGTGGGGAGCCCAATGTGGACTCGATCCCAGAACCCAGATCACGCCCTGAGAGTGAGGCAGACGCTCAACTGCTGAGCCACCCAGGTGTCCCTCCATCAGGAATTTATCCTTATTTATGCCATAATATTAAGGTTCCATTCCCCACCACCTACTTAGACTGCCACTAGTATCTGTATAATTTATGAAATAATCCATCCTTTCCTTACTGATTTTTTTTTTGACAGTTAAGTACCAAGATCTTTATTCTCAGACCTGATGTTCCATCTGTGACTACAGATGACGTGTCACTATTTTGAGAACATCTCCACTCTTGGCAAGTCTTCAGCCACAAGGTTACACCTTATTCTCATCATAACAAGATAAATTAATCAGACTGAAAGAGGATTAAGAAGATACACTGAAGATAAAAGCAAAGGAGAACATTTTACAAGCTTAGCATCCCAGATGCCCTACAGGTTAAGTTTCAGATTTACAAGAGTAGCGACAGAACCGTATAATTTCAGTGAAAATCAATGTAAGTTAGATCTTTTTTAAAAAGGGGAAAGGGGTTTAGAAATACTAGGTCAGGCAAGCACGCAAACTTCAGAATATAAAAAAATGCAAGGCCTGGTTGTCCAAACAAATATATCCCTCAGGAGAAGAACTGATTTTAAAATACCATTTTTTGTTATATATCAACTTTGATACATACTTTACTACTCCTCTGATCTATCCCAGGTTGATTTGATCACAAGGATGCTAAAATATGTTTGGATATTTAAGGCAAAATCCTCTTAAATTTTTTATTTTTCACACTTTTATCAGCTGTTCTGAGATAATTATTCTTTTGTATGTACGTTAAGCTTATAGTTTTTTCTACTTAAGAAGAACCAAAATGAACTTCTTCTCTGATATCTCAATATTGAAGAGGTAATTTCATTTTAAACTAAAAGCCAAAGTGATGCTTCATAATAAGGCACAATGCCTTCTACCAGTACTATTACATTGTTATGAAGTGCTATCATTTCAGTTAAACAGAGGGTCTCATGTATTTATTTATTTTACAAAGATTGAACCTCTACTATGTCTATGCTTTTTTTTTTCTAGGCACATTCTCATGGGAGAGGCGGATAATAAATGAATAAGCAAGCAAATATACATTATGTCAAATGTTGATGAGAGCAATGGAAAAAAAACAAATCTGGGTAAGGGAGAAAGGGAATGGGTGTGCTGGTGTGTATGGAGTGATTAGAGAAGGCTTCACTGATAAAATAACATTTGAGTAGAGTCCTGAGGGAAGTGAAAGAATGAGCCGTTTCACTGTTTGGAGGATGAATGGTCCAGGCAGAAAAACCGCAGGTGCAAAGATCCCCATGTGAGAGCATGCTTGAGGTATCCAAAGAACAACAAGGAGCCAGCATGTTTGGAGTGAAGAGAGGGAAACAGTAGTTGAAAGTGAGGTCAGAGGTGGATGTTGGGCAGCTATTTTATCTATAATTTTTTGTATTTTAAACTCTTTGAACTCTTTGGAAAGGCCTTTTACAAGAGTGTTACTTCTTAATGATCATAATAACACAAACCTAGAAACAGTTCAAGTGCCCACTACTAAGACAATGGATGAACAAACTGTGGTATATTTCTATAGTCAACTATTGTGCAGCCATCAAAATGAATGATGGTAATATGCAATTTGGACGAATCTTAGCAATCTAATATTAAGGATCAGAATAAGTCCCTGGTGATTACACACAGCGTTATATCTTTAGAAAGTTACCAACAGCTAAAATTTAAAGATGTATTTTTTTCCAGAATACAGTCGGAAGACCTACATTTATATTAAAAACAGAGAAAGCAAGGGGATGATAAAGCAGGATTCAGGATGCAGGTTGGTTCAAGGCAGAGGGTGAGGAGACTGAATGGGGTTACTGGAAAAGGCAGAGCTGGATGTTGAAGTTCTTGTTTCACTGAAAATAAGAAAAAAAAAATAACCAAGCAAGAAGGTACACGAATAATGTGGGCAGATCTTGCATAACATAATGATGAGAGTGAGTCATGAAGCAAAGATTATTATTTAATTCTATGCACTTGAGGCTATTTTAAAAACATAAATATGGAAAAAGAATTCACAGAATATGAAATACAAACACAGAACACATATATAAAAGATGACCAAATTCAATAATAGTTACAGAAATGCAAATTGAATTGAGATGTTTTAACTAACAGTTTTGCCAATAACAAAATGTTTAATACTACTAGAATAGAATGTAAATTTATAAAACAAAATATTTTTACAGTTATCCACTGTGGACTAGAAAATTAATGGTATAATTATTAAAAGGCAACTTAGCAACCTGAATAAAAATGTAAAATGTCTACATCTCTTAAACTAATGATGTTACAGTAAGTATTCATCATACAGATAAGAGGATACAAAAATACGTGTACGAGAATGTTCATCAAAGCATGACTTATAATAGCTCTCAAATTGCAGACGATTCAAAACCAACAGGGAATTGGCTATATAAATTATGGTATATAGCCATAAAATAGAATATTTGATAACCATTATAAAGAATGAGACTCTCCCCCAAGTGTTAATGCCAAAATCAAGAGGAGTCATTAATGGCATTTTCAGTCTGCTACTAAAAAGATTTTTTTTTCTTTCCCCTAATAAAACCAGGAATGTTAGACTAGATAACAGTTTTCTTATTATGACCCCCAATTGCCTGATTCTTGGTAAATAGACATCAGGTTTATATATAAAAGCCTTAAAAATTCAAACTCCTAAGGCCTGGAGGCTTCTAGGATAGGTACAATTTGATGATGGAAAAAAAATCTTCCCCGTTTAAATTGAGTAGTCTATTATTATTATTATTATTATTATTATGTGTATGTGTGTGTAGAATATTTTTTCTTATTTAGGATTAAACCAGTCTGAGAGCTGAGGTTCTTCGGCTTCATGATCCCTGGGTACAAAGAGAAAGTCAAGTTAAGAGTAATCCACTTATTTAGCAAGTAATTTTTGTGACCCTATCATATGGCAGGCACTATTTGGTGCTGGTTCTATAACTATGAACATTTAGATGCCCTCAGGAAGCCAATCGACTAGCTGGAAAGACAGCAGTCAACGTACAATTACAGTACAGAGTGTTAACTACTAATAGGGAAAAACACATCTCCAAGGGGAGCATATAAACAGTGCATCCAACCTAGATATGGGGTTAAGGGAAAGCACTTGGAGATGAAATATGTAAACTGGGTCTGGAAGGATAAGAGCTAGTTCAGGAAAGTTATGTAGGCAAGAAACAGTATGGGTCTTGAATGGGGGATATATAACAGAGCAAGAAAAATAATGTGTATTTAGACAAAAATACAGATTTAATTCATTTATCATGTATTACTATATGATAGATACTTAATTATGTGTTAAAGGGGTTAGAGTAGGGATCTAGATGTTTATCTTTAATTTTCACTTAAAGATAGGAATCACCTAAAATCTTGTTTTACCTTTAAGTTATTTATTTAATTAACAAGTCTATGAAGGAACTTCACTTTCATAAACTGGGGATATTTTGTAAAATAAGAATAACTTTGGGATCCCTGGGTGGCGCAGCGGTTTGGCGCCTGCCTTTGGCCCAGGGTGCGATCCTGGAGACCGGGATCGAATCCCACATCGGGCTCCCAGTGCATGGAGCCTGCTTCTCCCTCCGCCTGTGTCTCTGCCTCTCTCTCTCTCTCTGTGTGACTATCATAAAAAAAAAAAAAAAAGAATAACTTTAAGTGACTAGTACTTCTAGAAAAATGGAAGAGATACTAATTTTCCCCATTCCCAACACTTAGTGTAGCTAAAAACCCGGGAGATTACATATAAAACAAAAGAAGACTCTGAAAGGAGATGAGAAGAAAGCAGATCAGGTTTTCTGGCACATATAGCCCAGATTGGGTGCCAGAGAAGCTAGCAATCCAGAGACGCATGGGCACAGACCAAAAAAAATAAATAAATAAAAAACCCTGAATAAAGGCTGCTCTTGATAGCTAAGGGCCACCCACCAAGGCAGAGAACTTGTAGGTACTACTCACTGTTTTCCAGGCCAATACTACGGAAAAACCGTGGCCCCATATCCATCTCTCCAGCAAAGGCCAAGTAGAGAGCCTAGATTTCTACCCTCACCAGACCATAAATGAGAATCCCCTCCCTCCCCCACCGGTGTGGAGTTAAAGGAGTTTAATGGGGGTTAAAACTGTCACCACTGCTCAGCAGTTGTAGCAGTCCCCCTGTGGTTGTGTCAGTAGAGACCACGTGGGGGTCCCAAACTCTCATCCCTGCTCATTAGTAACAAGGAGCCCCTCCTCATTGAGTTTCAAGGGAGGCAGAGTCAAGTGTCAAAAGTTTCATCCCTCAAGTGACAGAAATGAGGTGGTGCCATTCTATTTCCCAGCTGCAGCAATGTTAGAGGATGCCTGTGAAAACAAAAGATTTAAATAAGACCCAGAGTTTTGTAATACCCCAAATTGTCCAAGTTTCAATGAAAACAAATCACTTATCATACCAAGAATCAGGAAGATCTCAATGTGATTGAGAAAGGATAATCTATAGATGGCATGATAACACAATTATAATTATCTGACAAGGAATTTGAAGCAGCTGCTTGTAAAAGTGCTTCAATGAGAAATTGCAAGCACTTGAAACGTGAAAAAATAGGAAGTCACAGCAAAGCAATAGAAAGTCTTATTAAAGATATGGAAGATGTAAAGAAGAACCAAATGGAAATTTTAGAACTTAAAATATAAAACTGAAATAAAAATTCAAGAAATAGGCTCAACAGCAGAATGGAGAGGATGGAGGAAAGAATCAGCGAACTTGAAGATAGAATAACAAATCACTCAACCTGAACAACAGAAAAAAACCGGGGGGGGGGGAGTGGTGGGTGGCGTGGGGAGGGAAAAAGAACAAGCCTCAGAGATATGTAGGACCAAAACAAAAGATCTAACATCCCAAAAAGAAAGAAAGAGGATGGGGCTGAAAAAGTATTAAAAATATGACTGAACATGCCCCCCAACATACAGATTCAAGAAGCTGAGTGAACCCCAAACAGGATAATCTTAAAAGATGCAAAGTAACATTACTAGCCAAATTTCTGAAAGCTAAAGGTGAAGAGAAAGCTAAACATGAAAATAATCTTGAAAACAGAAATGATTCACCTATAGGGGAAAATTAATTTGAATGAAAATGGATTTTTTTTATTAGAAACTATGGACCCAAAAGGAAGTGGAACAATATTTTTCAGATGCTGTAAGAAAAGAGCTGTCATCCAAAATGTCCCCCAGTAGAGGCACCTGGTTGGAGCAGTCAGTTAAGTGCCTGACTCTTGGTTTAGTCTTGGGTAGTGATCTCTGGGCCATGAGATTAAGCCCCGTGTCAGGCTCTGTGCTCAGCAGCGAGTCTACTTGAGATTGTTTCTCCCTCTCCCTTTGCTGCTCCCACTAATGCTCTCTCTCAAATAAAGAAATCAGTCTTTTTTAAAAACTCCCCCAATAGGTAGGTAATGGTTAAACAAACTTTGGCACATCCCTTCATGGAATACTACAGAGCAACAAAAAAGGAGTGATCTATTGAGATAAAAAGGTGGCTGGATCTCAAAAGCATTATTCTGGGTGAAAAAAAGCTCATTTCAATAGATCACATACTTCCATTTATAAAACATTCCCAAAGTGACAGAATTATAAAGATAAGAATAGGTTCGTGATACTAGGGGTTAGAAAAGGTTGAGGAGAGGAGGTTGGGAGTGAGTGTAATTGGTAGGTCAGATGAGGTCTTTGTGGTGATGAATAGTTTTGTGTATTGATTGCTGTGGCAGTCTACAAACCTACACACATGATAAGATGGTGTATAATTATATATATATACTGTCCCCAGCATCAATTTCCCGTTTTGATATTGCATGACAATTATGTAGATGTAACACTGGGGGAATTTGAGTGAAGGGTACATGTGACCTCGTTACTGTCTTTGCAACTTCCTGTGAATCCATAATTACAAAATCAAATATTAAATAATAACTTTGAAAGTGCATCCCATTTTGACATTTCAGAAGTGTTTTTAGCCAAAAATATTTTAATAAAGGATTGCTCAAGACTCATGCTTTTTCAAAATCCAATTTGTCCACCATGCCTAACTTCATTAAAAATGTATAGTGACAAATGGAGAACTTTTTTAAAAGCTTATTTTTTGGGGGGGAGTTGGTTTCACTAATTTCTTGGGTTCTACAAAATGGTCATTGTAGAAAATATGGCGGACTACATGGTCTATTAATCTACAGGAAAATATCATCCAGACAGAGATACTTAAACTATAGCAAATGTAAAAAAATCTGTCTGGTATAAGCAGGTGAGTGTGTTGAGGGAGCAAAATTTGGAGACCTGCACACACACACGTTCATGCAAACTCATATACGGGTACATGTACACGTGCCTCAAATATTTCCAAACTGATACTCAGGAAATTTGTCTATGGTTGTCTCTAGAGATTTCTGCCCAGTTTTCTGCTCCTGTTGACTGCCATCACCATTAGAACTCACTTGACTCCAGGCAGTTTGCCCTCAGTGCAGTTTGTAGACTACTTACAGAACAAAGATTCTTACCAGCAGAAATTTGTCTCCTGTAGATGGTTGTTCATTCTTTACATAAATGAAAAAAGATACTTTAGTGTTGAATTTGAACAAATGCCCATGCAAATGGGAATAACAAAAAATCTGGAATTCGAATCCATTCACTTACCCACTTGTTAGCCAAATAATTACTGAATATCTACTATGTGCCAGGCATAATGCTATGGTTCTGGATACATGGCATCCAGTTCTGACATGGCATTGTAGGTCTGGAATCCAGGCCTGCAACGAGCTGTGGTCTCCTAGTTTCTGTTTGACTGAGTCCATTATCTTCAAAAAGATTATAATAATATTATTACAAGTGACAACAAGTCCTTTACACCCTGGGAGGTAACATCTAGAACATGATACCAAAGCCAGGTTTGTTTCAAAAGACATCCGCTCGCACAATATAGCTGATTTGCCAATAGCAGTCAGGAACGTTGGTTTGCTTAAAGAGAATAAAGAGGAAGGCATGGAGGAGGGGAGAATTGGAATTTTTCTATGAGAGAATTCTAGCAGCTTAACATATTCCCGGTACAGCTGTTTCTGTAGCGGGTTACTCTGAGTCTTGTTCCTATCAGGTGGGACACTGTCATAACTTTAAGCTAAAATGTACCTAAAATAGTGCCCAACACTCTCTATGTTCTTATCTTGCCTTATTTCTTTCTTCATAGCTTCTTATATAAAATACAAAGCTCCTGACCTTATATTATATATTCCTTTGCTTATTATCCATCTTCTCCACCTAGAATATAAAGCTGCGTAAGAGCAGTCACTTTGGGTGGCCGTTTTACTGTTTTCCCAGCACCTAGCACAGGACCTGGTGCCAAAAAGATGCTCAGTAAATATTTGTTGAATGTTGAAAAGTAAAAGGATATATTTATAATTTAAATAGTTCCTCAAAGAGGAGACAATCTCCAATTAACTTAGGGAGTGTATATTAACAATTTTTGGACAAAACTCTGCATTTAAGATCAACTCTGCCAATCATTAAAGATGGTGATTCAGGGATACCTGGGGGGCTCAGCGGTTGAGCATCTGCCTTCGACCCAGGGCGTGACCCCGGGGTCCTGGGTCCAGTCCCACATGGGGTTCCCCCCAGGGAGCCTGCTTCTCCCTCTGCCTGCATCTCTGCCTCTCTCTCTCTGGGTCTCTCATGGATCAATAAATAAATTCTTTTAAAAAAAGGTGATGATTCATCAATCTTTTATATTTACCGGGAATGATACTTAATCAATATCAGCAATAAAGCAAATGAAGTTAATAACAGCATCTTCCATTTAGAGTTCATTCTCCCCTAAGGAAAAAAAAAAAGAGGAGAAAAGGAGGGTTTTTTTTTGGAAAGTAAGAAACAACTTCCTTGCCATCTTCTAATTAACTAATCAGGGAATCAATTTATGGAAATTTGGCCACCAAAGTGTCTGATTTCTAATTCTAGAATGCTTGGCTTCAGGAAGAAGGCAGATTTAGGGAAACCACATATTTTGTTTGAAGTGCCTACAAAAATGTCAGGATGCTGACTGATACTTTTTAGATCCGATGCAGAATGTCTGTAAGATTCCTTTTCCTTTATCAAAGTCCACCTTGAATGCCTAAAGGAAATGCAGTAAAACTGTCATTCTTTTCCACTTATGCTTTTGAGAAAAGAAAATGATGTCCTTATGATGTTTTTATGCAATGGAATATATTCTTCCCTCAAAGTTTATTTTTATATATTTTTTCCTCACAAAGGTATGAAGACTAATAATTTATTCAAAGACTATAGGACTAGTAACCCTAAAAAACATACGAGCTTTCTTAAAGGTATTTTCTTGTAAACAGTGATATAAAATCTAAAATAAAGGCACTACACTCCAAAATAGAATATTTGGCTCCAGCCAATGCACTGAGCTTGTGCTGAAGGTGTTAGATAGGGTTTCTCTTTGCCTATGGGGCGTCTCCCTGGCTTAGTGGAGCATGTGACTCTTGATCTTGGGGTCATCAGTTTGAGCCCAACATTGGGGGTAGAGTTTACTTAAGGAAAAAAAAGGATTTCTATTGACAAGCATAAATTGGTTTTCAGTAGGCATCATCCAAGAACAGGTCCTGCTTTTGGGTTATGTGTTGGAGTAAAATGGAGGCCTCTGATACTTACTTTTTAAACACTTATGTAATGAGCAAGATGCTTAGATCTGACCTTCCAACATGGTGGCCACTAGCAACAAGTGACTAGTAAGTGCTTGAAATAATGCTAGTCCAAACAGTGGAGTTTGAAGACTCATTATTGAAAAAATAACGTAAGATATCTCATTAATGATTGTGTATATTGATGAAATGTTGGAATGAAATTTTGGATATGGTGGATTAAATAAAATATTTAAATGAATTTAATCTGTTTCTTCTTTTTACCTCTTTCAATATGGCTTCTAGAATGTTTAAAGTTACAAGTGTGGTTTGCATTATATTTCTGTTGGACTGTTCTATAGACAATACCAGACCGGGAAGGCTTGAATTTGACACAATTTTAGTTCCAACAATTAGTTGGACAATTAGTTCTACAATTTAGTTCCAACAATGTGGAATTTTTAAATTCACCTTTTAAATTTAAAAATATTACAGGGGCATGGGTGGCTCTGTCAGTTAAGTGTCCAACTCTTAGTTTTGGCTCAGGTCATGATCTCCGGGTCCTGGGATCCAGCCCGATGTCATGCTCCGAGCTCAGCAGGGAGTCTCCTTGGGGATTTTCTCTCTCTCCCTCTCCTTCTGCTCCTCCCTCCGCTTGCACTCTCTTTCTTTCAGGTAAATAAATCTTAAAAAAAAACAAAAAGAGTTATCCTATGTATGGGGTAAGAGTCCATCTGTCAGATTATTTTCTGAGAGCGCACCTTCAAAGATACTATTCTTAAGGGCCTGTAATATGTTGAAATGTCACCTATTTTGTACAATATACTTTTAAGGCAAGGTCTGGGAATGACCCCTACCTGTGATTTTGCCAAATTGTCCACCTTTTATACAGTTTCTCCCTAAGAGCCTTACCTTTAGTTTTGGTGATGTAAAAAGAAGAAGTCCTAGGGTGTTTCCCAATCACTACATTTTTGAATCTGTATTTTAAAAATCAGATATTGTAAAATACTCTCCTTATGTTTGAATCTTTTGCTTGTGGTGATGTCACCAGACTCTTGATGATGAAAGCATTAGAAAGTCACAATGATACTGTCGTAATGATACATGTGGTCGCAAGTTCTCCTTGCTGCCAGATGGTGGAACTTTGTCCCATTTGAAAAAGGGTTTTTAAAAATGGTTTGCTTTTAGTTTCCTTTGTTGTGTTTCCTTATCTTTCTTGATGACTGATTTTTACTTACAGAAATGTATTTTGAATACATTGTGCTGTGAGTGTATGTAGGTATCAATAAATGACAAAAAACATGCGCCCTCTTTTTCCGCATCCTCTTTTAGTCATTGTCCAACTATCCCAGGTAAAGCTAATTCCTTCTTATCCTTTCTAGGAATGTTTTATGAGTACTTTCTGATTGTCAAAGTAACACATTTTCATGTTACAAAATTTGTCAAGTGCATAAAACCACAAACAAGAAAATGATAATCAAATGTAATCACCCTCTTCTGAGATAATCACTCTTAATTTAAGATAGCGTGTACCTTTATTATATTATTCTTCTTTTAATTGAGTTCGATTTGCCAACGTACAGTCTAACACCCAGTGCTCATCCCATCAAGTGTCCCCCTCAGTGCCCATCGCCCACTCACCCCATCCCCCCACGCGCCTCCCCTTCCACAACGCTGTGTTTGTTTCCCAGAGTTAGGAGTCTCTCATGGTTTGTCTCCCTCTCTAATTTTTCCCACTCAGTTCCTCTCCTTTCACTATTTCTTATATTCCCCGCATGAGTGAGACCATATAATGTTTGTCCTTCTCCGATTGACTTACTTCACTCAGCATAATACCCTCCAGTTCCATCCACGTCGAAGCACATGGTGGGTATTTGTCGTTTCTAATGGCTGAGGAATATTCCATTGTATACAGAGACCACATCTTCTGTATCCATCATCTTTCGATGGACACCGAGGCTCCTTCCACAGTTTGGCTATTGTGGCCATTGCTGCTAGAAACATCGGGGTGCAGGTGTCCCGGCGTTTCATTGCATCTGAATCTTTGGGGTAAATCCCCAGCAGTGCAATTGCTGGGTCGTAGGGCAGGTCTATTTTTAACTCTTTGAGGAACCTCCACACAGTTTTCCAGAGTGGCTGCACCAGTTCACATTCCCACCAACAGTGCAGGAGGGTTCCCCTTTCTCCGCATCCTCTCCAACATTTGTGGTTTCCTGCCTTGTTAATTTTCCCCATTCTCACTGGTGTGAGGTGGGATCTCATTGTGGTTTTGATTTGTATTTCCCTGATGGCCAGTGATGCGGAGCATTTTCTCATGTGCGTGTTGGCCATGTCTTTGTCTTCCTCTGTGAGATTTCTGTTCGTGTCTTTTGCCCATTTCATGGTGGATTGTTTGTTTCTTTGCTGTTGAGTTTAATAAGTTTTTTATAGATCTTGGAAACTAGCCCTTTATCTGATACCTCATTTGCAAATATCTTCTCCCATCTGTAGGTTGTCTTTGAGTTTTGTTGACTGTTTCTTTTGCTGTGCAGAAGCTTTTTAAAAATTTTTATTTCTTTTTGTTGCCTGATTGCTGAGGCTTAGACTTCTAGTACTATGTTGAGTAGCAGTGGTGAGAGTGGACATCCCTGTCATGTTCCTGATCTTAGGGGAAAGTCTCCCAGTGTTTCCCCATTGAGAATGATATTTGCTGTAGGTTTTTTGTAGATGGCTTTTAAGATACTCTTCTTTTGAAATAGTTTTTTCTTTTTGAAAAAGAAAGACACATACACAGTAAAAAATTCAGAGGGGCACCTGGGTGGCTCAGTCGGTTAAGAGTCTGCCTTCAGCTGAAGTCATAATCCCAGGGTCCTAGGATGAAGCCCTGCGTTGGGCTCCCGGCTCAGAGGGGAGTCTGCTTCTCCCTTTCCTTTTTTTTTTTTTTTTTTAAAGATTTTATTATTTATGAGAGACACACAGAGGGAGGCAGAGACACAGGCAGAGGGAGAAGCAGGCTCCCTCTGGGGAGCCCGATGCCGGACTCGATTCTGGGACCCCAGGATCACGCCCTGGGCTGGAAGGCAGACGCTGAACCGCTGAGCCACCCAGGCGTCCCTGCTTCTCCTTTTCCTCGCCGCCCACCCCCCCATTTGTGCTCTCTCTAGATCTCTCTTTCTCTCTCAAATAAGTAAATCAAATCTTTCAAAAAAAGAAAAAGCTGTTCATGACGGCTCATAGTAGTTTTCTTGGTTGTAGCCAAAAGGCGGAACCGACAAATGCTCATCAATAAGTGAATGGATGAACAAACTATGGCGTGTCCTTGTGATGGAATAGTACTTAGCACTGATATGTGCAACAACATAAATGAACCTTAAAATAATGATGCTGTGAAAGAGACCAGACCAAAAAAGGTCACATACTGTGTAATTCTGTTTATATAAAATTCCTAAATATGCAAAACTGTTAAACTACAGAATGCATGTTTTTATGTTTTATATGCCCAGAAACCCAAACACCATTTATAGGGAATCTTAAATTCAAGAAGCAAGAGCATCCTTATGTTCACTGTGGAAGGTGCAATAGGCAGAAATTTCCTCTCCCCATCCTTTGCAGCTAAATGGTGAACCCACAACCTAAACTCCTGGCATTCTAATCAGATTCTCCTACCTGGGACTTTGAACCTTAAGGGGGTTCAATTTGAAATTATGTGTAACAGAGTCAAGGGCTAACGTTACGCAAGATATTTTCAAAGGCATGGAGATCAGCAGGGCGATAACGGTGTTGGGATCAGCCATTGGTATTCAGATTGTACCTGTGGCAGGATCTTACCTGTGTATTTCCCCCACAGGAAACACACAAATACCCACCATTTGCTTCGAGGTGGATGGACCTGGAGGGTGTTATGCTGAGTGAACTAAGTCAATTGGAGCAGGACAAACATTATATGGTCTCATTCATTTGGGGAATATAAAAAATAGTGAAAGGGAATAAAGGGGAAAGGAGAGAGAATGAGTGAAAATATCAGCGAGGATGACAGAACACGAGAGACTCCTAACTCTGGGAAATGAACTAGGGGTGGTGGAAGGGGAGGTGGGCGGGGGGTGGGGGTGACTGGGTGACGGGCACTGAGGTGGGCACTGACGGGATGAGCACTGGGTGTTATTCTATATGTTGGCAAATTGAACACCAATAAAAAATAAATTTATTTAAAAAAAGGAAATACACAATCTGCGTACTGTCCATTTGTATTTCCTGGTTTTAATTTTTAAAAAAGATTTTATTTATTCCTGAGAGACGGGGAGAGAGAGGCAGAGACACAGGCAGAGGGAGAAGCAGGCTCCATGCAGGGAGCCCAACATGGGACTGGATCCCGGGTCTCCAGGATCACGCCCTGGGTGGAAGGCAGACGCTAAACCACTGAGCCACCCGGGGATCCCCTCCATTTATATTTCTTTTCCAGCAGTTACTTGCTAAGGATGGTGAGCTGCTTCCTACTCTTCTGTAGTAAACATTGCTGTCACTCATCACTGCTTTCTAGCCCTTTTGCATTTAGCAAGGGCGTGTGATCATTCCAGGCTGAGGCACCGAAGAGCCCCTGCGTGATTCTCCGGTATGTCTCTTCCCTTGACACTGTGACAAGAACTATCACAGATAGTGGACTCTCCATTGTTCTGGGTCTGCAACTGGTAACTTGGAGCAGACTTCTGCCTCCAGCCCTCACTTGCATATGTAGAGTGAGTGAGAAACTTGTTTTTGTGTAAGGCTGCTAAGATTTGACGGGTCCATATTTTTACCCAACATGCCATTTCACAAGTTCTTTCTCTGTCTGGATGAATCAGAATCAGTATCAATGCCCCAACAAATTCAGGTTTGGGTGCCAGAGTGAGGGTTTGTAAGCACATACTTTTAGGGAAATAGGAGGAATCTAGAGTTGGTTTTCAGGCCTTGTTTGGGTCTAAAGTCAGTTTTTTAAAAACCACTTTAGTATTCAGAGATAGGGTTCTGGCACCCTGTGGAATATAGTAGTAAACATTGTCCCTGGGTTCCCATGACTTAGATGCTCATCAAAGGCAAAGGATTTGGGGCAAAATATATGATAATGATGACTCCTATGATACTCATGCACCAGGTACTGTGCTGTGCACATATACTAATGTACTTAACAAAATGAAGGACATAAAGAAATCAAGGACCAACAGGTAGGTGAAGTGGCTGTGTCTAATGGCACTAGAGAGCTTAAAGAAAAAGCATAAAGCCAAAGTTAAAGTCCACTCTGTGACTCTAGCTCCCACCAGATAGCTGTGCCCTTTGTGGTAGCAATGGGTTCCAGCCCCAACGATGGCCCTGGCTCTCAACCTTTGGTGCCACCACCTCCTTCCTGTGCTGCTCTGGCTCTCGGGGTAGTCACAGCTTCTCAATTTCCTCACTGTCCCATCTGGCTCCTTAGCAGTCCTATCACCTGTGTAACCAGTTCTCAAATTAAAATCTCTCATTTGAAATACCCTGATTTTCCTGATTGGACCCTGACTGATAATAGTTCTTAAGACTAGGAGGGCTCTGATAACAATTTTTGCTGTATAACAACCCACTCAAACCTTAATGGCTGAAAGCAATGATGCATTATTTTTGCTCATGGGTCTGGAGGCTGATCTGGGCCAGGCTTAGCTGATGTCAGAAGGGGGAGCGCACAGTTGGTCAGTTGGTTGGGGGCTTGCTGGTCTGTATTCACATGTCTGTTGGAGAACATCAACTGGGGCAATGTAAAATGGGCGTGAACACAGAGAGGGGATACTAATATTTACGTTTGCCAACTATATCTACCAAGGGCCCTAAGAAAGGGTCTCTCAAAGTGGGATTCTGGTTTTGGGTTGCTCATCTGCTTGTCTATCATGTAGAATCCTGTCCTACTGTGGGTTACTAGAAATCTGTGGCATGTAGTGACATCACAACTATTTAAATTATTTTGTCATTATTATTGCTTGATAGGAAATACATTGAAGGGAAGACTTTAGGGCATGTCATAGGTATTGTACTCGCCATTGTGGCCATAACAAGTGCCAGGTCTTTGAGATGGGATTGCTGCTTCTGACTGTTCTAGAGAGTTTACAGAAACAAAACGTTAAGTCTAAAAATTGGAAATTTCAGCTCAAGGCTTGGGCCAGACCAAGATGGTTCCTTTGGAGCCTGCGCATGCATGTGTACATATGCACATGTAGCCATAAGGCACACATGTCTGAGGATAAGGCCGCAAATTGAATGATGTGATATACATAATTAGAATATAAACTTTACATAAAACTTCAAAAAGTGTCTTGTATTGGTGGGAATGCAGTGCACCCACTCTGGAAAATGGTATGGAGGTTCCTCGAGAAGTTAAAAATAGGGACGCCTGGGTGGCTCAGCGGTTGTTTCTGCCTTTGGCTCAGGGTGTGCCCCCATGGTCCTGAGATCGAGTCCCACATTGGGCTCCCTGCATAGAGTCTGCTCTTCTTTCCGCCTACATCTCTGTGTCTCTCATTAATAAATATATAAAATCTTAAAAAAAAAAAGAAGTTAAAAATAGAGCTACCCTACAACCCAGTAATTGCACTACTAGATATTTACCCGAAGGGTACAAAAATGCTGATCCAAAGGGATACAGGCATCCTGATGTTTATAGCAGTATTATCGACAATAGCCAAATTATGGGAAAGAGCCCAGATATCTATCAACTAATGAATGGATAAAGAAGAGGTGGTATATGTATACAGTGGGATATTACACAACCATCAAAAAGAATGGAATCTTGTCATGACGTGGATGGAGCTAGAGAGTATAATGCTAAGCAAAATAAGTCAGAGAAAGACAAATAACATAAGATTTCATTCATGTGGAATTAAAAAAGAAAACAGATAAACATAGAGGATTAAAAAAAGAGAGGGAGGCAAACCAGAAAACAGACTCTTAACTATAGAGAACAAACAGGGTTACTGGAGGGAGGTCGGTGGAGGGATGGGGATTAAGGAGGGCACTTGTGATGAGCACTGGGTGTTGTATGTAAGTGACAAATCATTAGGTTCTACATCTGAAGCTAATGTTACAGTGTATTGTTAACTAAATGGAATTTAAATACAAATGTGGGGAAAAGTCTCATGTTAAAATTAGAGAATTTGGAAAGACTGGGACCCCTATATTTGGAAAGAGAACATTTGGGTGGATTCAGAAGAATCTGAGAGCTTGTAATTCTAATCCTTCTGAGCTTCCCTTGTCAGTGGAAACAACTCCCCTTCAACTCTCTGAGAAAATAAGCCTTTCCTTGCTTAAAGATACCATAAAGGTCTCAACTAAGATATTGGATTTACAAGGTCATGCCTGTTCTCATTGCATAAAGACCTAATACCTAGAGTCAGAAACAGCATGCCTCATGGAGGTGATTCAAGGTCTGTTCCAGTAGGGGATAGGTACATTAAAAGAATTTCAAGCTCTTGCTTATTTGTATTAGTAGGGAAACACATGCGAGAATGGATTCTAATGATATTAGATTGGGATGAATAGAGTAGAATATTGGATTGAGCTGAAGTTCTGAAGTCATTAAAACAGGTACATTTACCTGATATTCTGGATTTAATATGTTGTCCTTGTCAGTTATAAGTGGTTCTAAGAGTTTTCTTGGATGTTAACTGAAATTTGAATTCAGTGGTAACCTACATTCAATGAGGCTAAGATGTCATAGCTTTTCTGGCATGATGTAGAAGAAGAAATCCAAATGTTTAGGGAGACAGAAATGCTGAAGCGAATTTATTGTGCTCACACCATCTCCTGCCCCTCAACAATGTTCCAGGGTGGAGTTGGGGGGGCTCAGAGGACTCTCTCTTTCATTAAGTCCTTGAGAAATGAATCAGTGTGGAGACATACTGATATTGAAATGGACTCTCAGATTTCAGTGAGAATTACGGGATTTACATTATTGGGGTAACCCTAGACCTGGTGAGCAGAAACCTGAGTTGAATTGTCAACAAGTTATAGTATCTCATCATGTTCCCGTACCTCAGCCAGTTTACAGACCGGGAGTCTCTTGATAGAAGAGGAGTCTATGTTGCCTCAAGAGAGGACCTGTGGTCATTTAGTAGGATGACTGTATCCTTGGAGGAAAATGCAGAATGGACACTAGCTCAGAGTTGACAATTTCTAAAAGATGAAAATAGCATTGTGATCTACTAAACAGAGTGAGGGCTTATGGAGAATAGAGGATAAATTAAATTCCACCCTGAGTTTATCTCACAGTGGTCCCATCATATAGAAGAGCCACTCTGTGGTCTCTAAATTCCTGAATTCATGCTTTAAATATTTACATTCAGCAACTACTGAAGTATTTACATTAGTCTCTGATTCATGGTGTAAGGGCTAATGTGGTGAGAAGGGTCAAAATGAAGCCAATGGAAAAGGCTTTCTTATTAAAATAGTAAATCAAAAGCCATATAATAAGAAGACCTCCCTCTGGAGATTGTAAAGATCACCATTAAATACTTGAACACTGCAGGCTGTTGATTTCTATTACATCCTTGTTTAATATCTATTGATATTAGATTGAGATGAATGGAATATAATATTGAATCGAGCTAAAGTTCTGATGTTACTGAAACAGGTACACTTCCCTGAGATTTATTAATATCCTTGCTTGTTTGACCATAAAATATGCAAACCAGTCAAGTTGTATCATCATATTTCCATCTATATTTGTAGAATGCCTGGGAATCATTATGAAGTTCGTTAAGTGGTGACTCCAATTACAGCTACGTCTAGTGTTGTATTTTTGCTCGAGCAAATGAACACAGTCCCTGGTATTTGGTCTGCGGGTGACAGATGTTTTTCCTTATACCAGTTAGAATGGATTATCAAAAGCAGTTTGGTTTTACCTGACGGAAGCCTCAGTAAACCTCAGAGTTACACAAACTCTCCTGAGTTATCATAATACAGTCCACGGCCTCCTTGACCACCTGCACCTCTTACAGGATACCATTGTTAACACCATGCTGAGCATTTTGAGCAGAAAGGAGCAAGAATCCCAGATGTCATGCTAATACAAATGTATGCCAGGAGATGGAAGAAAAAATCAGGTGCCTGACACATCAGTGAGATTTCTGCGGAGCATGTAGTGTTATTGGCTCTAGGCAAGTTCCTGCACCTTGCACCACTTATCAACAAATCGGAGTAGGTGTAAAGCTCGGTGGGACTTTTTGGATATAGGAAGCAACATATATTGTACTTGAGTGCCACTCTGACCTGTATATTGAGAAACCAATACCCTGCCCGTTTTGAGAGAGACTCGGAGCAAGAGAAGGCTCCATGTAAGATAGACTGAAGAGCAAGGATCTCTGCCCCTTGGCATGTTAAAGTGGCAAATATAGATACTAGATAGAGCATTTTGTGTAGCCAGGTAGAGAAGTATCTATTCACTGGACACATAGGATTCTAAATTTTGCTTGAACTATGACCTCTCCTACCCACCATGAACTTAATGCTTTCTGATCCAACTAACTAAACACTTGGATATTTGCAGTGTAATCCGTTATCATTGGAAGTCATTTCCATTAAGATTGTACTCAGGCAGGTAGAAAAATTGGTGACAAGAAAGACTGAGGTCCTGTATGGGCTTCTGAAATAGGAACAGAGTGCAAGGCTGTGAGTATCTCATGAAAATTCTCATCAAAGAGCAATCTTAGTAGAGGAGGCTCTCTGTAATCAAGTAGGGAAAAATCTGTTCTATGATATCAGTCAGCCTCTTTTTTGCAGCCACACAGTGCTTTTGTGATGACCCATGTACAAAGTGGCCTTAGTGGCAGGGATGGAAGCTATCCAGTAGCTCAGTAAGAAAAACTTCCTTCCATCAATGAGGATCTGGCTTTCTCTGCTGCTAAATGTGCAAACCACCAAGAGCAAAGGCCACTCTGAGTGCATCTTATGACTCCTTTCTTCTGAGGGACTGGCCACTGGTGGCATAGTAGTTACATTGGATCTTTTTCATCAAGGAAGGGGAAGAAATGTGTCCCCAAGCAAATATATTCTGAGTACAGACATACCTTCCTTTTCCATAGTGCTTCTGCCAGCAGCACCACTTGTGGGCTTACAGAATGTTTTATTTTATTTTATTAAGATTTTATTTATTTTTTCGGGAGAGAGAGAGAGAGAGAGAGAGAGAGAGAGAGAGAGGCAGAGACACAGGCAGAGGGAGAAGCAGGCTCCATGCAGGGAGCCCGACGTGGGACTCGATCCTGGGTTTCCAGGATCACGCCCTGGGCCGAAGGTGGTGCTAAACCGCTGAGCCACCTGGGCTGCCCCAGAATGTTTTATTCATAGTCTCTGGCAAGGAGATAGATTTTATTGTCAAGTGCAACAATAGGCTCCTGTCCATGGAATTCACCGGTCTTACCATGTAACTCATGACCCAAAAGCATCTAACTTTATGAAATGGCCTCGAGAAGACTCACAGTATCAGCTGTAAGACAACATTTGGTGAGGTTGGGGTGCTGTCCTAAAAGTATGGGATATATCTTAAAATAATGGTCATTATATCATATTGTCTTCCTCAAGCCAGGATGCATGGGTCCTGGAACTAGCAAGTAGAAATGTGAGGCTTTCTTTTACATTTACGCCAAATAATCTACTGGAGCAATTTTCACTTCCCTCCCTGCAACCTTGGGCTCAGTGAGTTTGGAGGTCTTAGTGCATAAGGAAACAAAGTGATGGTCTCATTGAATTGGGACCTGAGACTTCCCCTAGCCATTTTGCATTCTCATCATGCTGAATCAACATCCAGAGAAGGGGTCTCTACACTGGATCAGGAAACTGATCACAGTTATCAAGACGAAAGCAGGTTGCTATTACACAATAGTGGAATGAGGGCTATAATTAGAATTCAAGGTGTTCTCTGGGACCCTATTAAACTATGTTATCCAACAGTCCTTGTTAAGGGAAAACCATGGCAAGCGAATGAATAGGCCCACTAAAGACTCAGATCCCACAGGGAAGAGGTTTATGTCATGTCACTAGTAAAGAACCCTATTCAGCGGAGCTTCTAGCAGAGGATAAAGAACAATAGAGTTGGTGTGGAAGAAAGACGTGGTCAACAGGAACCTGACCTTAGAACTGGCTGCGGAAGTGAGGACTACAGCAGGCAGGTGTTTTTATATTACAAATATCAGTATATATTGTTCTCTATATGTACCTTTTTATGTGTTAACCAATTATTTTCCGTTTTTCCTGCTCCTCCTACTTTTTTTTAAAATGAGGAGTGTTAGTTATTCTTTTTTTTTTTTTTACAGTTTTATTTTTTTAAAGATTTTATTTATTTATTCACGAGAGACACACACACAGAGGGAGGCAGAGACACAGGCAGAGGGAGAAGCAGGCTCCATGCAGGGAGCCTGACGTGGGACTCGACCCCGGGTCTCCAGGATCAGGCCCCAGGCCAAAGGCGGCACTAAACCACTGAGCCACCAGGGCTGCCCTTCTTTATAGTTTAGATCAGAGTTCACCAAACTTTGAAGAACCACGTGCAGTCCTGAGGGAGAACCTCATATCATCTTGGGTTCCTGGACATGAGGAAGGAAACGATGTCAGGTGGTACTTTGTGTTTCACCCTCTTGGGAAGGAAGTGGTCATGTATAAAAAGTTGGTTGAATTCTGCAAGGTAGAAACATGAAGTTGTTTTATGGGAGTGAGGCATGGGTAGAAGGAGGAGTATGGGTGTTTTGTGGCAAAATGGTACTGGAACTGGTACTGGAATGGAACTATGGTAGCCACTTACCTGTTTAGCATCAGATTTCTCTCTCACTTTTCCCACGCTCTGCTCAGTATGGCAGGGACCTACATCTCCCGGACTCCCTTACATCTGACTCGTGGATAGCACTGGACAGTAGAAAGCAAACAGGGTAGGAGAAGGAGAAGAGTCTATATATTTCTCTCCTGTCTCTGTCTCCTTGGATGACATCGTTAACAGCGACTGGGACTCCTCTCTTTGTTGTCCGCATTCACGCCAGGCAACTCATGCTAGGTTCCAGCTCTTTCTGGACATTCTACAATTTTTCCTTCAGCCTTTGGACTGCACTGCCTTCAGGAAAAACTAATTATAGGCTGCTTCTCTCTTGTGTGCTCCTTGGCTGTTATTACCTTGTTTATACGTCCAATTCCCTGCATTAAATCCCCACTGTTTAAAATACCAAGAATAATAGAATCTGTTTTCCCAACTGGACCCTGACTACTGATAAAATCTGTGTGTGTGCGTGTATGTGCATAGGTGTGGTACAGATCAGTTTGTATAAAATATTGAATAAGTGTGTGTGTGTGCATATTCATGTGGTGGGTATGTAAATGCACATAAAAGGAGTATTGAAGGATAGATTTTCAAAGGGAGAGTAAACGGGAGGCTTTCAATTTTCTCTCTATATTTTAATTTTTTTCTTCAATTAGTTTTTACGACAATGTCGTAGTTTTAAATACAGTTCTTTTTGAATGACTCAAACTTTCCTAAGTAGTTTTCTGCCCATCTGGTGGCAGCCTTAACACCTTGGACATTTTACGTAGAGAGAACATTACTATCGTTACAGTGACACCTCTAGACACACCTCTAGACAGTCCCCTTTCTTAAGCAATATGAGAAATGTGTATCCACATAGATCAATAAAGATATTTAAGGTTTCATTTTCTTGTGACAGATTTTATTTTGTTCAGTGTGATCCAATAAATAATATTTACTCGACATTCACACAGGATATGAAATCACGTATCTCTATCTGATGTCAATACATTCATCCTGCAACGGCTGTATCCCATGTTATACAATTCAAAATGAATACGAGGAAAAGTGTGAGTGTGCAGGGCTGGTGGTCTTGCCATTTGTTAGTGATTCTTTTTTAGTGCTAAAATTTATCAAGTGCTGATTTCCTAAGGAATAAGACAAAAAGATGCTCTGAATTTCAGAAATTTGAAGAAAGTGCTATCACCCTAAGATTTTTATAATCCTTGATGGCCCAATAGAGTTTGATATTTGGATAATAAAGACCATTCATTCTACCATAATCCCAGCAATATTCTGGTGATAAGAGTTTAGTAGGTTTATGGAGAAAGAAATACTTGTTTAAGTGGCTTTCATCATGCCACACTGCTTCAATGCTGTTTTTCTTGTCATTCATGATTCCTTTTAAGCACTCCCTGGCAATATCAAGTACTTGGATGGGAGTGCCGCCAAACACAGCGGCATGGTAATAAAAATCTCCCATACCAATAGGTATATATGCTTCTGATGACTCATTCCTTTCATATGGCACCTCTTTAGGATCTTCCTTGTACCAATAAGCATGTAACTGAGCCACAGACTCCCCCAGAGTCTCCGACCCATATTTCCCTATGAAGATCTGATCCACGTCCATGCAGAAGAGAAAGTCAACTTCATACTGGATATGATTCACAACATGTTCACTAATAGTCTTCATGCGCATCATACTGATGTCTTGCCATCTCTTCTCTCGCTTTATTTCAAATACTTTGATTGTACGGAGGCGACTCAGCTGTATCCAAGGCATCCTGGATAAGTCATCTATCAGAACATAAATTATGACTTTATGGCCAGCCATGAAAAACATATCTGCAGATGATATAAATTTCTTCAAATAGTGGCCAATATATCTGTGAAACAAATAAGAAATGATTAACTTCCTTGTCTTATATTTCAATGGAACATATGCTACTTAAATTACCCTGGCTGTAGCTTGTCCAAACATGCTAGTAAGCAAACCAAATATTAGATATACTTCTTGAGTTATATTTAAGCAGTGTAAAAGCAAGTGAAGTCGTGTCTTTCTTCTTCCTGATGGGGCTCTGTGGATTATAGGAGAGAAAAGGACTTCTTCATGAGAGGGAATGAAACTTGGTGAGATCAGAAAACAACACAGAGCCCAGTGCAAGATGAGAGCCAGAGTCCTCAGGATTATCAGAGAAGAGGGAGCTTGCTTTGCAGGTTGTAGGCAAGAGGGTCTTGGGTCATTGCAAGAGCCGTGATTGGTGTCTGCGGCTTTCTTTACAAAGACAGTTAGGCAGGAGGGGTTTGAGGTAGCATAGTCAGTACCCCACTATCTGCACTGTGTCTCATGGCTTTTTAATATGGTGCTAAGATTGCTGGATTAGAAAACAAAACTTTCTCATTTCTGGGCTCTCCAACCTTTGAAAAATTTCAGAGTAATAAATGACTTCAGGTAAATTCAAAAAAGGAAGGGTAATCATACACACCTCAGCTTCAAATAATGTTTATATAATCATTAAAAATACATTCTGAATATTGACCTAATTTTTAAGAAACATAGCAGATGGAGCTGGGAGAAAAACTCTCTAGTTTGGAATATCTAAAAATTATGGCAATTTAATAACTAAAGTAAGATAAATTATGAAAGATATCACTTAAAATATTCTACTGAGTTGGAAGCTAGCAACTCAAATCCAAAAAAATAGTTTATCTACATTTCTTTATGGTTAGTGCTTTTGTATTATGTTTCAGAAATGGTTGCCTCCTCAAAGTAGTGAAAATATGCTCCTATATTTTCTTCTAGTTGCTTTATCGTTTTAACTTTCACTTTTAAGTTAGTTATTCGTTTGAATTAATTTTTGTGTCCAGTATAATAATATAGGGCTATTTTTTTGTTGTTGTTCTCAGTCTTTGGTAGTAATCCTATTGGCCAGGAATGCCTGGGACCTACCTTGGCCCTGCTGCTTGCGGTGAGACCCCCACAGACATTTCCTCTACCAGAGCCAATATTGGGCTGGACCAGCCCTAGTGGTTCTTAAGACACTTACAAGCTGCACCTCAGCAACAGCCATCAGAGAACTTTGACAAAACAAGGTTTATTACTCAGTCCTGGTACAGGGGTACAGGGTAAGTGCAGGGCCACAGAACGAGGTCGTAGGTAGGGAGCGAGAAGGGGGGACCTTGAGGCTCCTGCCTTTAAGGGGTGGAGTGCCTAGGGTTTTTCTATTTAAAACTGAAGAGGAACAATGAAAGTGCAAGGAAGGAAAACACAGGGTCACTCAAGTGGTCAGTTACATAGGTTACCCAGGCCTTTCTAAAAGGGGAATCTCATGGGATGGACAGCCTGGCTGTACAGTCAAGGCTGGCAATATGTTTATTTGAGTTGGATGTCTTTGACATGGATGTCTCAGGGATCAAAAGCTATTGTTAGGCACTTACAAGAAAAAAATGTTATTGTCAGGTTATTATCGTCTCACACGATTGTGAACTTAATAATTTTTTTTAATTTTCTATTTTGGAATGATACTAGATTTACAGAACAAGTGCAAACATATTATAGAGATTTCTCATATGTATTCTACCCACCTTCATGTTATTATCTTATATAACCATGGTACATTCGTCAGAACTAGGAAATTACCAGTGGTTAAATACTATAACTAAATCACAGATTTTATTTTAATTTCACCCATTTTTACCCTAATGGCCTTTTTAGTTCCCAAGTGCCAATCCAGGATACACATTGCATTTCATCATTTTGTCTCCTTAGCCTCCTTAGGCTTCTCAGTTTCTCTCCTTGTCATTTATGACCCTGACCCTGAAGAGTACTGATCAGGTATTTTATAGAATGATCCTCAATTTGGGTTCTGATGTTTTCTTAGGTAAGGTTAATTAATTTATTTTTAAGGATTTAATATATTTATCTCAGAGAGAGAAAGAGGCAATGGGAGAAGTAGACTTCCCATTGAGCAGAGACCCAGACTTGGGACTCGATCCCAGGACCCTGGGATCATGACCTGAGCCAAAGGCAGATGCTTTTTTTTTTTATAAGTATTTATTTATTTATTCATGAGAGACAGAGAGAGACAGAGAGAGGCAGAGACACAGGCAGAGGGAGAAGCAGGCTCCATGCAGGGAGCCGGATGCGGGACTCGATCCCAGGACCCCAGGACCACAACCTGAACCAAAGGCAGACATTCAACCACTGAGTCACCCAGGCACCCCTGTATAGATACTTTCAATCTATACTTCTGTTTTTGGTTCCACCTATACTCCTAATTTCAGAGGCACCTGATGCTATTAATTTCTGAGACTTTCAGGGGTTCTTTAACACACAAAAAGGGGATTTTACGATAAAGTTAATGAAGCTTTGGTTTCAGTGTCCTTCACTTACATTGGACTCTTCTAAGTGTGTTCTACTGAAGGGGCGTGGAAAGGAAGCAGAAACTCCATCTGTGTCCTGAAAGTAAGAGCACTGCCCTGGCATGGGGTCACTCACTGTGCCCTCTTACAGATTGTGGAGCAGCAATGGAGAGGGATCGGAATGGATCTGGGAAAGAGGTACACAGAAGTTTCTTCAGCAGGGATTCCTCCTTCCTTCCTTCCTCTTCTGAGTTATCTTCTGTTTAAGTATAAATTACTATCAGAGGTGCCTGGCTGGCTCAGTCAGAAGACCATGTGACTTGTGAGTTTGAGCCCTACATTGGGTGTAGAGATTACTAAAAAAATAAATAAAACTTTTTTTAAAAAAAGGTCTATTAAAAAAAAGAATAGGGATCCCTGGGTGGCACAGCGGTTGGGCGCCTGCCTTTGGCCCAGGGCGCGGTCCTGGAGACCCAGGATCGAATCCCATGTCGAGCTCCCGGTGCATGGAGCCTGCTTCTCCCTCTGCCTGTGTCTCTGCCTCTCTCTCTCTCTCTGTATGACTATCATAAAAAACAATAAAAGATAATGTTTAAAAAAAAAAGAATAAATTACTATCAATATTTAATAATGAGTTACTATAAAGTTGATGAAATTTATAATTTTAATGGGTAATATGTACACTGTTCAACTTAATACTTTTTTGGGTATGATTTTGTTATTAGAGCAGCACTTGCTTCATAAAATGAATTGGAAAGTGTTGTTTCTTTCTCTTCTATTTTTTGAAAGAGATTACATAGAACCGATGTTAACTCTTTAAATATTTGGTAGAATGTTCTGATGAAACCATCTGGGCATGGAGACCTTGGGAGTTTTTTAAATTATGAATTCTATTTCCTCAACAGATAAAGAGCTACTGAAGTGATCACCTTCATTTTGGGTGGATTGTGACAGTGTTGTCAAGGTCTGTTTCACTGAAGTTTTCACATGTATATGTAGAGTGTAGTAGTCTCTGATTTTCCCTTTGATGTCTGCCAGTTCTGAGGTGATATACCCTGTTTCTTTCCTAATATTGGTAATTTGTGTCAAACTTTTTCTTTGCCAGACTTCCTTGATAATTGTGATTTTTTTTCCAAAGAAAAAGTGTTTTGATTCTTTGATTTTTCTTTCTTTTTTTTTTTTTTTTTTGGTGCTCCTATAATCTCTCATTTTCTATAGTAAGAAGCTTGAATGTAAAGGACATTTGCCATTACCTACCTGCCTACAGCAAATACAGTCAATCCCACAGTGATTTTATGTTTTGCATAATACTTTTCCAATACTTCTTCATCAAAAGTGCCTTCCCACACAATTGGAGCCGACCAGCTGGTGTTAGTCAGGTTCATGGATTTACTGTAAGAAACAATTACAATAACAATTATGAACAGTATATCTTTTAATAAAACTGGTAGATGTTACTAATGATTAAAGTGTGTCTGGTTGCAGCATTTCCTTACTTCTAATCCAAAGCCTTGATGGTTACAATAAACAGGAGAACAGCTTGTCAGAAATGGTCAGATCATTACAAAAGTACATGTACAGATTAGTCATACTGTGATTCCAAAAATCTTTTGAGGACACCGTTAAAATGTCACCCAAAGCCTAAAGTCATATCACCTGTGTTTGAACAAAGTCTCCCAGTCTTAGACTTTTTAACATTTATTATTTTCAGATACCATATTTTGAAAAATGAGCTTTCCAGTTTCATACTCTAAAATGCTGCCAGGCTAATATTACTGCATACAGTCAGAAGCAACTTTGTCCGAACTCTGGAAAATAGCCAAAATTTTAGAGCAGTCAAGCAAAAATTAAGGAAAGGATGACAACACAATAGGAGAAGGAAAGCTTTGCAGTATTTTAACTTAGCCTTACTCCAACTCCCTCCGAGTGTGGCAGTGGTATGGAAAACAGCAGATCACGTGTCAGTGTGAGTATGGGCTTCTGGAAGAAGAGTGGGTCTAATGCTGAAGGAATTGTGTTTGTCCGTTTTGACCTGAGAGTTCTCCAAAGGAATGGATTCCTAGTGCTCTCCTTTGTTTCACTTAACTCAGAACTCTCTCAAAAGGGAAAAGTGGCTAAGTAGGGGGCAATCCTTGAAAACATTTTAAAATGGAAGAAGCCCTGCCACCACAGTTGGAATAAACACTGGATACGCTGAAGCCTGGGAGGAAAGGTTTGAAAGAGAGTTCTTTGAAAAGTAAAGGCTTTGACAAGATCCCATGTATAATGAGGAATTGAGAAATCCATGCACATGTTCAGAGCAGGTTACATGCTCAGGAAAGATCCCTGAAGATCCTAAGGTTTCACCTCTGGCTGATACTTAGGCTCTCAGTACAAGCAGGAAGTGAAGGCTTAAGGCAAAGTTGTAAACAGCTGAACTGTGTTGAAGGAGGGCTCAAACACAGAGTCAGTTTTTACAAGAGGGGGGTTATTTTCTTCTTCTTCTTTTTCTTTTCCTCCTCCTTCTCGTCCTTCTCCTTCTTCTCCAATAACCTTCCAACTACCACCATCACCACCACTCTGGCTCTGGTCATTTAAGGATATCTCTGCCAAACCACTAGCTGACCACAAGCTAAAGGAACAGAGACCTCTCAGACCAAACAAGACAAAGAATTCAGTCTTTAAAAATGGTTTGAAAAAGTCACTAAACAGACAAAGCAGCTACAATCCACAGTAAGCAAGAACAACTCTGAGCAGGCGAAAGAATCTGACATCCAAAGCAACCATATCATAATATACAAAATGTCTAGTTTTCAACCAAAAGTTGAGGCATGCAAAGAAACAAGAATGTATGGTCCATTCATAGGGAAAAAAATTAATAAAAACTATCCCTAGGGAAGCCCAGACATTGGGCTTACTAGAACAAGACTTTAACTATTTTAAATGTGCTAAAAGGGCCAAAGAAAACCATGGATAAAGAACTAAAGGAAACCAGGAGGACAACAGCTTAACAAATAGGGAATGTGAATAAAGAGAAATTATAAAAGGAACCACATAGAAATCCTGGAGCTGAGAAGTAAAATGGCTGAAAACAAACAAACTTGCCATTGGATTTCAACAGCAGATTTGGGCAGGCAGAAGAAGAATCAGACATGGAACACTGTAACCAACAACAGAATTCATATTCTTCTCAAATACACATGGGACATTTTCCAGGATAGACATATGTTAAGCCATAAGACAAATCTCAATAAACTTAAGATACTTGGAAACTTTCAAACTATCTTTTTTCATTGAGAATGGAATGAAATCAATAATGGGGCACCTGGGTGGTTCAGCGGTTGAGCATCTGCCTTCAGCTCAGGGCGTGACTCTGGGGTCCTGGGATCGAGTCCCACATCGGGCTCCCAGTGCATGGAGCCTGCTTCTCCCTCTGCCTGTGTCTCTGCCTCTCTCTGTGGTCTCTCATGAATAAATAAATAAAATCTTTTTTAAAGTTTTAAAGAATATCCATTAAAAAATAAGAAATATATAATAGCCTAACCTTCCACCTTAAAGAACTGGAAAAAATCAGCAAACTAAACCCAAAGCACACAGAAGGAAGAAATAATAAAGACTGGAGCAGAGACAACTGACATACAGGAAGAGAAAAAAATGATAGAATTAATGAAGCCAAAAGTTGGTTCTTTGAAAAGATTAACAAAATTGACAAATCTTTAACTAGATTGACCAAAACCAAAAAAATCCATAAGTGACTCAAATTATTAAAATCAGGAATGGAAGTGGGGACATTACTATGGGCCTTATAGACAGTAAAACATTATAAGAGAATACCAAAGCAACTGCACAAGAGTTTACTAGATAACACAGATGAAATGGACAAATTCCTAGAAACACACAAACTACCAAAACTAGTTGAAGAAGAAATAGAAAATCTTTTTTTTTTAAGATTTTATTTATTTATTCATGAGAGACACAGAGAGAAGCAGAGACCCAGGCAGAGGGAGAAGCAGGCTCCCTGCAGGGAGCCCGACATGGGACTCAATGCTGGGATCCTGGGGTCATGCCCTGAGTCTAAGGCAGACATTCAACCTATGAGCCACCCGGGCATCCCAAGAAATAGAAAATCTTAAAGACCTAGAACAAGACAAGAGAACAAGTAAAAAGAAGTGAATCAGTAATCAAAATCTCCCCACAAAGAAAAACCCAGGACCTGATGGCTTCCCTGGTAAATTCTACCAAACATTTAACAGATTGACATCAATCATCCTCAAAGTCTTCCAAAGAAATTGAAAAGGAGAGAATACTTTCAAACTCATTATGTGGCCAGCATTACTGGTACAAAAGCCAGAAAAAGACACCTCAAGAAAATGATAGATCAATATCTATTATGAATAAAAATGAAAAAATCCTCAACAAAATTTTACAAAACTGAATCCAATCGCATATTAAAACCTGAAGTGAGGGGATCCCTGGGTGGCGCAGCGGTTTGGGGCCTGCCTTTGGCCCAGGGCGCGGTCCTGGAGACCCGGGATCGAATCTCACATCGGGCTCCCTGCATGGAGCCTGCTTCTCCCTCTGCCTGTGTCTCTGCCTCTCTCTCTCTCTCTCTCTCTCTCTCTCTCTCTCTCTCTCTCTTTTTGACTATCATAAATAAATTTAAAAAAAAAATCTGAAGTGAGATTTATTCCCAGGAACGCAGGCTGGTTCAACATACACGTGCTGATCAATATAAAATACCATATTAATAAAATGAAAGAAAAAACCTACACGATCATCTTAAATGATGCAGAAAAAGCATTTGACATTCTTTTTATTTTTTATTATTTTTTTATTGGAGTTCTATTTGCTAACATATAGTCTAACACTCAGTGCTCATCCCGTCAAGTGCCCCCCTCAGTGCCCGTCACCCAGTCCGCCCCCCGCCCGCCCATTTCCCTTCCACTACCCCTGTTCGTTTCCCAGAGTTAGGAGTCTCGCATGTTCCGTCACCCTCTCTGATTTTTCCCACTCATTTTCTCTCCTTTCCCCTTTAATCTCTTTCATTTTTTTATATTCCCCGTATGAGTGAAAGCGTATAATGTTTTGAAAAACATTCTTGCATGATAAAAATATTCTACAAGCTAGGAATAAAGGGAAATCCCTCTACATGATAAATGGCATCTATGCAAAACTCACAGCTGACATCATACCTTTTTTTTTTTTTAATAGAGAAAGAGCATGCACACCCAAGTGGGGGACAGTAGGAGCAGAGAGAGAGGGAGGGAGAGAGAATCCCAAGCAGGCCCCACACTCAGCACCGAGCCTGACACGGGGCTTGATCTCATGACACTGAGATCATGCCTGAGCCAAAATCAAGGGTTGGACACTTAACTGACTGAATCACCCAGGATCCCATCATACTTATTTTTTAGAGACTGAAAGCTTTTCCCCCTAAAATTAGGAACAAGACAAGCTGTTTTATCCACTTCCATTCAACATTATACTGGAGATTTAGAGCAGTTGGGCAAGAGGAAATAAAAGACATCCAACCAAGGAAGAAGTAAAATGATCTCTTTTAGTAAAAATTCTATGAAATCTACAAAAATAATCTATTAGAACTAATAATTATAGTTATTATAATTGCAGGATACTGGAGATTTAGAGCAGTTGGGCAAGAGGAAATAAAAGACATCCAACCAAGGAAGAAGTAAAATGATCTCTTTTAGTAAAAATTCTATGAAATCTACAAAAATAATCTATTAGAACTAATAATTATAGACAGTATAATTGCAGGATACAAGATTAACATGAAAGAAAAATCATTCGTTGCTTCCATACACTGGAAATGGACTGAAAATAAAATTAAGAAAACAATGTCATTTACGATAGGAACAAAAAGAATAAAATATTTAGGAATACACAGAGCCAAAGGAGGCGCAAGACTGTACAATGAAAACTGTAAAACGTTGGGAAAGATTAAAGAAGGCCTAGATAAATGGGAAGACATCCATGTTTATGGATTGGAGACCTACATTGTGAAGATGACAATACACCCAAGAAAGTGGTCTAGTGATTCAGTATAATTCTTACATGTGGTGGGTTGAATTGTGACCCCTCCCCCCAAATTCAAATCCACTTGGAGCTTCAGAATGTTATCTTATTTGGAAATAGTGTCTTTGCATATGCGATTAATTATGATGAGGTCATTCTGAATTAGGTTAGGCCTGTAAATCCAACGATCGGTGTCCTTATAAAAAGATAAAGAGCACATAGAAGAGCGACACAGGCAAGGCCATATGAAGAAAGAGGCAGAGACTGGTGTTCCGCTCTCACAAGCCAAAGGCCTGGGGCCACCAGAAACTTCAAGAGGCAGGAAAAATTCTTCCCTGGGGCTTTCGGAGGGGTCATGGCCCTGCTGATAACTTGGGATTTTGGATTTCTGGATTCCAGAACTGTAAAAAAATTAATTTATGTTGTTTTAAGTTATGCAGTTTGTAGGCAATTTGTTACAACAGCCCTAGGAAACAAATACACTATCGATTTTCCAACTGCCTTTTATTTTTTTTCATAAGGAATTTTATGGGCAAAACAATCAGGAAAAGAAAAATAAAGAACAAATCAGAGGACTCGCACTTCCTGATTTCAAAACTACTACAAAGATACAACTATCAAAACAATGTGGTATTGACATAAGGATAGACATATAGATTGATGGAACAGAATCGAGTCTGTAAATAAACTCATACAACTATGATCAGTTAACTTTAAATAAAGGGTGGGAAGACCATTCAATGGGGGAAAATAGTCTTTTCAACAAATTGTGCTGGGACAGTAGGATACCTGCACTAAAAAAATAAAAAAAAAAGAAAGTTGGACTCTTCCATCATATACAAAAATTAACTCTAAATGGATCAAAGAGCCAAAAAGAAGAGTAAAAATGATAAAACTCTTCTCAGAAAACTACAGTAAATTTTCACAGCCTTGGATTTAGCAATCATTTCTTAGATGTGGCATAAAATGCACAGGCACCAAAAGAAAAAAAAGTAGATAAATTAGACTTCATCAGAAAATAAAATTTTGTGCATCCAAGGATGCTAACAAGAAAGCTGAAAGGAAATCCACAGATATAAATGGCATTTTACAGAAGTGAATATCCAAATGGCCAATAGTCATATGAAAGTGTTCAATCTTGATGGTCATCAAATTAGAAAATGAAAATTGCAATGGAAATTGAAGTGCTTTTGGAAGAAAAAAATGCTATTAACTATTTCAGAACTAGTTATGGACTGAATGCTGTCTCCCCCAAATTCATATGTTAAGTCCTCATCTCCATCGTGACTATTTGGAGACAGAGCCTTTAGAGAGGTAATTAAGGTTAAGTGAGGTCATATAAGGATCCAGCCCAAATTCAATAGAACTGGTGTCCTTAAAAGAAGAGGAAGAGACACCAAGGATGCTTGCGCTGAGAAAAGTCCCTGTGAGAATACTGCAGTCAGAAAGCCTTCTGCAAGTCCTGGAGAGAGGCCTCAGGACAACCCAAACTTGCCAACACCTTGATCTTCCACGTCCTGTCTTCAGAAGTGGGAGGAAATAAATTTCTATTGTTTAAAAAAATATGCTGTGGGAATTGAAATTTATCAGTCGCTTATTTGGAATCTGTGTAAATGACTATATGGTTTTCTCCTTTGTTCCATTGTTGGGATAAATCATCACCCTGTTACAAGCATACGCCTTACCTGTCTTGTTAGGGGGATCCTGTGCTCCCTAACATGCTAGCATCTTTCCTGACTAAACCCCCAACACTATACTCAGCAAGCCACATTTGCCCTCTGCCAGCGGGCACCCTGTAAGGCTCTGCTAATAGAGGGCACTGGAGGAAGAAGGAGCTTGCTCTTTCCTGTTTCCAGGGGGCTCCTCACCGCCTCCCATTCCTGCAAGACCCACATACAGCAGTTCCTTCCCAGACTAGCAGTTGAGTCCAGATTTCAGCTTTTCTGATACTTGCAAACCCAGCCTCTCGGTGCCCCTTCCTAGAGGGCTGGTTCCCTGTCTCGAGAGGCCTTTCAAGAGCTCAGAGATACCAGCACATGGAGTTCATTTAAGTTTAAGCCTTCCAAGTTTCTAGGATTTAATAATTTTGGCCTCTTCCTTTCCTTTCTTTGGCCCTAGGAACATAGTTCCTGTAATCTTTCCCTCCATGACACCTTAGAATTCTCTTTTTGGTCTTTCAAGTTACCTAGTTAACAACTTTATGTTAGTTAATCATTCTTTATATTACATTCTCTGTTAAAATAATCTATGTGCTTTCTGTGTCTTAGACAATGGTTACGATATCATGGGAGGACGAGTCACAGACCATTATCTAATCATGATCGTAACTGGATGTCTCCTTTCAAAGTATTAATTAGGACAAGTCCTGAAACCCTGCAGCACGAGGGAGAAAGACCGGTGGGTGTAGTAAGAAGAGGGACGCAGAGAGGCTAGAGGAAAGCCACCGGACTGAAGTGTCAAGTGCACAGATGGCCCACCTGTGATTTGGCCTTTGGTTCCCTCATTGGCAAAATGAGGAGAAGCAACCAGATGATCTCAAATGTCACACTTTGACCGGCCATAATTTTAGGGCCTTTGGGTTCCTGTCATTCTACACCCTCATTTCTGGAGGATGTGGGCCCTAATGTCCATTTTCAATGCATCTTGGTCACTGCTTATTTTTTAAAATGTTATCAAGGATCCATCTGCCGTCCAGCAGTTGCAATGCCAGTTAGTATTGCTGCCGTCTGTTACCTTCTACTGAGCAATCTAAGGATTGATCTCACATATTGGATTTAGAATTCTTACCTGGGAAAAAACCAGTCTGATAGCTTTAATTCTTTTGATTGAGTATCCACAGACCTATCAGAAGAAATAATGCAAAAAATCACACTGTATCTACTTGAGTTTAAGGTAATTCATTGTCTACCAAATCATGGGCTATCTTATAATATGAGGTAAAATGCAAGAAAACTTGAAACAGTAAGAAAAACAATGATGAACTTTGATGGGAGTGGCATGGAAAATCATGATTTCTCACCTCTGCTTAAGTCTCTGGGCTTCCCAGAAGTCGTTATGTGTTTCCACAGTGCTCATTCTCCTTCTTCTCATTGATGGACAAATAGCAGTCATCACATGAATGCTCCCTCAGGCTTCCGCCACCTTGCCTTCATATCTGTCTTGAGCGCTGATTCTCCCCCCTTCTATCACAATGGAAATATATCCCTACTTTCTGGCCTTAAATGTCCTATCTGCTCAGGAGCCTTGGTTTGAGAGTTATTCTCAGAAAGGACTCATGACTTTCTGAGACTTTCTATTTGACTTTCTATTTGATCAGTTGACACTCTTGCAGGCATTTTCCTGTGGCTTCAAATTTTATGTGCAACTAGACTTCTCCCAGGAATTAAGGACTGAGACACCCAACTGTGTTCTGAAGTCCTCTACTTGAAGTTTGCACCAATGCCACAAGTTGAAAATGCTCAGTGTGAGAGTCATCACATCTTCCCCAAAGTAGGTCCCCTTCATCTGTTGCCTTATCTCTCACTGGATCCACTTGGATTGGCGAGGCGGAAGTGTGAGTGTCATTCTACACTTAGAGCACTCCCTATATCCCAACCTCAGATCCATCATCAAGCCCTGCTGGTTGTACCCCCAAAACGTCTCTCAAATCCATCCCCATATCTTCATCCTCTGCCACCACATGACTTCAGGTCACCATCATCTCTTGCCGGGGCTACAGCAGTAGCCTTCTAATTGGCTCACTGTCTGTACACTTTCAACAAGACTCTGTAGGTATGAAAAATGTAAAAGGTACATAAACCAAGAGAAGAATATAATGAACCTCCATATTCCCATCCCCCTTAATTGTGACCCGCTCTCTGCCTATCCTTGCACTGGCCTTTTTCAACCCATTCTCCATATGTCCACTTTACTTCCACTATCTTGTTTCTAAAGCTCCAGTGTCCCCATGTCATTATTCTGTTTAACAGTGCTCAGTGGCTTCCCATTGTCTTGATAATGTCTATATTCTTTGTATGGCCATAACATTTGGCATGATCTGACCCTTCACACTGTCCCAGCCACATCTTGACCTCGCCCTCACAATGTTGATTTTCCAGATTCACTTGCCTTTTTACGCTTCCTTAGACATGCCACAACTTCATGTTGACACCTAAGACCTAAAAGCTAATTCCTGCACAGCATTTAGGTCTTATATTAAATATCCCTACCTAAATAAATAAATAAATAAATAAATAAATAAATAAATAAATATCCCTACCTGAAGGAAGTATTTTCTAACCTGCTGGATGAGGTTAGATTTCCTTCATTAGCATCCAATACGTATGCAATACTTCCCTAAGTAGTATCTAATTTAATCCACCCCTATGAGATAGGTATTGTTATTATTATTATTATTATCCTCATTTTACTAGATAAGGAAACTGAGCCACAAAGAATTTTTGTTATCTTGTCCATACACAGCAAGTGGAAAGACAAGCAGTTGGGCCTAAGCCCTTACTATCTCCTTGCTATCCACTCTAATGGCACCCTGGTCAGCCAATCTTTGGACAGTTGATCCTGGGCTCAGCTCACAAGGGGATTGGGCAGCTGTGGAGTTGAGTCATATGTCATGAGTCCATCTTCATGCCTACGTATACAGGCAGGAGCTCTGCAGTGTCCAGGACGTGACTGAGACATGGCCTTCTGTGCAGGCACCTGCCTCACTGACAGCAAAGCCTTTGGATGCTGAGTATTAGTGTTCTAAGGCTATAGAATCCGGATGCTAAGGAGAGCTAATATTAACGATAGAATGATTGTTAGATTGTGTTGCTCTGTATACATTTTACCAGAAAATATTTTAATTCATTCTTTCTTCCAGCATCTGCTGCAGCAGACTTCCCTTGCACATTCCCACCTTTGTCTGGGGTTTTCCTGCTGTTTTCAGGTGATTGGGAGTTACTACCCCCGTTAGCCATGGCTGTATATAGGAGAAACGTACTCTGCCCATGAAAACCATCTTACTATATAATATTTTCATGCACAGAGCAGCTCACCCATATATGGAGTCATGGTCCTGGTGAGAGTGTCGTGCGCCATAGAACTACCTGAGGCATAGGCCCTTAGACACAAGAAGCATCAGAAAATTTCTTTCACTTCACTTTGTGGGCTCCCATGACTCTAGAGAGAAATTGAAGAACATATTATGATTTGGAGTCTTACACAATCTTTGGGGAAGTTTGCATGCATTCTCATAGTATGATTTTGTAGGTGGCCTGTGGTTAATAACAATCTCCCGAGAGTCTTTTAACCAAAACTTTACTCCTATGTGATTTCCCAGAGCTTTAAAAGACCCAAGATTCCCGGCAGCTGGGTTCTGGCTCCCGTAACACATTTCCCCTAACGAGTTCTCACTGCTCTATCCACAGATGGCACTCCGACTCCTAGTACTCTGACCTTGAACGAAGAACGAACATCTCCAAAGTACGTTTGTAAAATTGTTTTGCTTTACCCTGCCTGCAGGAACCAAGGACTTGGAGATACCCTACTGCCCTCCAACGGGTCTTGTCCTCAAAGAAGAGGCCATAGCATATTTATAAATAAGACTTACCAGCACCGGTATGTCCCTTGTAGTTTCTTTGTGCTTAGGATAAACAAAAAGCATTACATTACTTTTAAACTTATATAAAGGGTTTCTACATTTAACATGACTAGAATTATACCCCATCAATCCACTCATTTTATTAGTTAATATTACCAAATATTCGATGAACACATAATGTTACAGACAGAGCATCTGTGTCCCCTTTGATCTGTATGTTGAAATCCGAACCCCCAACATGAGGGCATTAGGAGCTGGGGCCTTTGAGCCATGATTAGGTCATAAGGTTGGAACCCACATGAGCAGGATTAGTAGCCTTACAAAAGTGGTACCACAGAACTCCCTTATCCCTTCTGCCACAGGAGGCCACAGCGAGAAGGTGGCTGTCTATGAACCAGGACACTAAGTCCTCCAGCACTTTGATCTTGGACCTCTCAGCCCCCCAAAATGTGAGAAATAAATGTCCATTGTTGATAAGCCACCCAGTGTGAGGTATTCTGTTGTAGCAGCTCAACCGGACTAAGACACAAACTATGTGCCAAGTTCATTATTGGCTGTAGAGATACAGTAATGAACGTGATAAAAGAAAATCACTGCAGTTAAGGACTTCATATGCTGTATCTTAAAAAAGGAAACCTAGGGACACCTGGGTGGCTCAGTGGTTGAGCGCTTGCCTTTGGCTCAGGGCGTGATTCCAGGATCCAGGATCAAGTCCCACATCGAGCTCCTTGTGGGGAGCCTGCTTCTCCCTCTGCCTGTGTCTCTGCCTCTCTCTCTCTCTCTCTCTCTCTCTCTCTCTGTGTGTGTCTCTCATGAATAAATAAATACAATCTTTAAAAAAAAAGGAAACCTAATTCTTTGAGCAACAAATGAAAGAAAACATAACTAAATATCATTGAAGCAATGGAATTTGCTAATTGCCAATGAAATCTTTCTACTTGTGAAACTATATAAAGGGCAAATACCATATGTAGTGCAGGAAGTCACCAATATTGGGGATGTTTCTTTTTTTTTTTTTTTTTTTTTTTTGGGGGGGATGTTTCTTAAAGAAGATGCCACCTATTTAAAAATGGCAGGTTCTCTAAAAATTGCTAACTGCCAGCCATAATTACATGGTCACTATCTTGATAGCTTAACATTACTTCTCCTCGCACTTATGAGTTTACAAAAATCATGTTTAGCTTTGATCACATTAGAAACAAAGAACTTCTGTGCTGATGGTTATATTTATGCTGATACATTTGAATGCTATTTGGATATTTTGGGGTATATTGGATTGATACATTTGGATGCTGATTTATTCAGGAGGTTAGCCTATCACCTTTCTGACATACTAGATCCTTATCAAACCCAGAATAAAATATTCATTAGCTTTTAAAAATTACCTGAAACGATGCTGTCTGTGCAAAATCCAGAGAAGCAATAAGAGTAATAACAGTAGAATTATTTTTCTTCTGTATTTCATCCTTTCCTAAGAGGAAAAAGAAACAGATAAAAGTAAATTAAATATAGCACAATGTATACAGAGTAAGCCGTGTTGAATTGTGACTCTCCATGACTTAAACCAATTGATATAATGCATATTGGCTAGGATTTGAGACACATCTGGTCCTTGGAGGTCTCTCTATATGAAAATAGAGTTGAGTCTGTGGAGACACTTTTTATGGGCGCTAGCTGCCCGAAGTCTTAGGACACTAGCTGGTCTAAGCTGGCCTTGATGCAAGAGATTTTATAACCTTCATTTGTCTTTTCTAGAGTGGACAGGGCTTTTCCTACAGAAAATCAAAACACAAATGCCACTTCCCAGCCTAACTCATAGGATGTGGTGTCAGAGAAGAGATAATTGTGAAAATACTTACTTGGATTCTAAAGAGGGGTATGCTTATGAAGGAACTTATTTTTAATAAATTAACATTATGAAGTTGATCATTCCGAGACAGGTTATAGGACCAATAACAGCATAAAATAGATGCTCCTTATTTTGAAAAGGGATTTTCACATTTGGAATTTTACTCATGAAGTTTATAAAGCTCTTTTGTCATATTCAGTCTTGCACTTATGAAATTGTGTGTAGAAAAGGAATTTAATGTGGTTCAGTTTGGCTGAAATTAAGGACAAACTCTTACCTTTTGTTTTCCTAAGATCACATAGGACTTTTATACAGTTTCTTCCTTAGAGACTTAACATTTACGATATGATAGTTTGGGAAGACACGTGGAAAATCTCAAGGGGACAGACAGTTTTCAAGCCGGACATTCTGAGACCTTTGAAAAATCATGAATCAGATAACCTGGTATTGGTTCTATGGCACGCCCCAGTTTGCTTATTATTTCAGTCTTCTGGGAATGATGATGTCATCAGATTCTCTTTTGATGATGAAAGAATTAGACACTTGCAATCACAACAATTCATATGCCACTAGCTTCTCTTTGTCATTACCATGGGATTTGATTTTGTCCCATTTAGAAAAAAAAAAGGATCATTGACGTTCTTTTCCTTACCTGGGATTTTTTTCTGTAATACATTTTTAATTGACATAAAGTATAATACATACAGTTTAAGTGTACAGCTCATTGGATTTTTTACACATGTATATGTCTATGAAAAAATCACTTTATTTTTATTTTTTTAAAGATTTTATTTATTTATTTATTTATTTATTTATTTATTTATTTATTCTTGAGAGACAGAGAGAGAGAGGCAGAGACACAGGCAGAGGGAGGAGCAGGCTTCACTCAGGGAGCCCGATGTGGGACTCGATCCTGGGACACCAGGATCACACCCTGGGCCAAAGGCAGGCACTAAACTGCTGAGCCACCCGGGCTGCCCAAAAATCACTTTAATTAAGATAATGGGATGTCTCCATGACTCCAGTAACTTCTTTCTTGTGCCCCTTTGAGTGACTTCTCCCAACCAGGAAACCAGTATTCTGATTTCTATTACCATACTTGAGTTATTCCTGCTGTAGTACTTCATATAAGTAGAATTGCATGGCATGTACTCTTTGCAACTTGTTTTTTTTTCACTAAAGGTTTTGCAACTCACCTATGTTGCTCTGTGTATCTGACACATTACCAAAAGTTAACTCAAAATGAATTATAGACCTTAGCATTAAAACTAAAACCACAAGCCTTCAGAGAAAAATATAGGAGTGGCTCTTTCTAACCTGGGAATAGATAAAGGTCCTTTAGAAGGTGACAGAAACAACTTAAAAAAATGATAAACTATACTTTATTATATTTAGAAAACTTTTGTTCATCAAAAGACACAATTAAGAAATCAATAAATAAGCCATTATTACTCACCAAGGGTTTATAGTGACCTAAAATAATATATACCATACATGATCCATACAGGAAATAATTTTTTTTTTAATATTAGAAGATTTCTGTTAATGTCCATTCTTCTTAGGAGAAAAATGGGGATGATAAAGAGGGATAATTAAATTAAATTAATACAGAATTAGAATGTTTTGAGTCATAGAAAAGTAGATCACACCAGACTAATGCTCCTATACTATAGATGACAGTCATAAATCCTGGAAGGGAAAATAAAATAAAAGTTAAAACCATTTGAAGGCAAAAGAGATTGAGCAAAACCAGGCTGATCCTTGAAAGGAGAGGGGTATATTGGGTAAAATTTACATTTATACAACTTTTCATCTGAGAGTACCTCAATTCACACAGAGCTGGGTGGCTAGAAGTCAGAGACTTGAGGAGTCAGAGGATGACATTGGTAGATGTAAAGAAGCCTGAAAAGTAATAAAGAGATCCTCAGGAAGAGGAAGATACAGAATGGGGCACCCCCCAGATCTGCATAGAAACTGACTCAAATCCTGGATGACAACTAAATTGTCCCTGTATAGGAAAAACTATAATTTCCCCCAGGAAATAGCAACATATGAAATTGAGCAATTTCTGCTGATGCCCCCTACAGGATAAATGGAGCTGGGGATTTGATTCCAGCCCAGTTAACTCTCTGTCCAAACAAAAATCAACACTCCTCAGAGGAAGATAACAGAATCCTGAGTCTCTACATGTCATCTATAATGTCAGATACACATTTTGGAAAAGTTCCTAGAAATGCAAAGAAACGTGAATATGTGTCCCATAGTGAAGAGAACTTGACCCCAATATGACTCAGATGTTGGAAGTGATAACAAGGATTTTAAAACAGCTATTATAAAATTGTTTGAGGATTTAATGGAAGACTTGGTCAAAATGAATGGGCAGAGGAGTTCTCAGCAAAAAAATGGAAACTGTTTAAAATGGACATGTTAGAACTTTGAAAGTACTGTATTTGAAATGAGGATATTAGTGGATGTGCTTACACGTGGATTGTATACCATAGAAGAAAAGGTCAGTGAAATGAGAGATCAATGTTAATCATCTTATGTAAAAAAGAGAGGAAATGAAAGTCCATTTACATTTAAACTGCAATAAGAGGCCACCTTAGTCGTAGAAGTTTCCACATTCTGTCATTATAGCAGTGTCTCCAGGTTGGGGGCATTCTGGAGGAGGAGAAAGCAGTGGAAGCCTGGGGGTGCGGTGTCTTGTGTTTGGATAAATAAGATGGTGAGGCATGAACAGGCAAAATAATATTAAAAGCCTGTTTTGCAGCGCATCTACCTTCAGGAAGTGTTTGAGATGGCTTACTATTAAGAAAGTGTGGTTACAATAAACAGGGAAACCACACAAGGAGGTGCTTTTTGTTTTAAGGGAACAGAAATGGGATCCCTGGGTGGCTCAGTGGTTTAGCGCCGCCTTCAGCCCAGGGCGTCATCCCAGAGTCCTGGCATCGAGTCCCGCGTCGGGCTCCCTGCATGGAGCCTGCTTCTCCCTCTGCCCGTGTGTGTGTCTCTCTTTGTGTTTCTTGTGAATAAATAAATAAATAAAATCTTAAAAAAAAATAAAGGAAACAGAGAAACATTTATTAAGTCACTTTGGTAGGTGTTTTCACATGACCTTAAACATCCTCACCACTTTGTAAGAATAAAGGTTTAAACTTTAAGTAATTTCTGTAAGGAGGAAGTTAGTTTTATCATTTGCTGTTTGTTTTCTATATGCCTTATAGTCTTTTTTTGCTTTTGTGCTTCACTTTCTGCATTACTGTCTTCTGTGTTTATTTATTTTTTTTGTAATGACATATTCGTTTACGTTTACTTTTGTGTATATTCTAGAGCTATTTCCTTTGTGGGTATCATGGGGATTACATTGAACATACTGAAATTCTAGCACTCAAATTAGAATTTATGCCATCTTAACTGCAATAACATATCAAAACTCTGTTCCTTTACACCTCTATCCCCATCTTTTTTGGTTGTTGATGTCATGAAATTGTAACTTTATACATGATATACCCCAAAACCATGAACTAGTAATTCTTATAAATGCATTAGCCTCTTAAATTATGTAGAAAACAGAATTTGAAGTTACAAACCAAAGTTGTAATAATACTTGCTTTTAAACTAGTAACTTAAAAAAATGTATTAGTCTATAACATAGGAAACAATACCTAGAGTTACAAACCATTGTTACAATACTAGTTTTTATAATTGCCTGTGTGTTTACTTTTATGGATATCTTTATTTTTCCCTATGGTTTTGAGTTACTGTCTAATGTCCTCTCATTTCACCCTGTAAGACTCCCTTCTGGCTTCCAAAGTTTCTGATAAGAAATCTGCCAGGGATATTATGGTGAATCCCTTGTATGTGAGGAGTCATTTCTCTCTTGCTGCTCTCAAGATTCTCTTTCTTTTTATCCCCCTTTCCCCCAAATGTTTCATTATGTGTCTGTCTCAATGTGCATCTTTTTCGGTTCATCTTACTTGGAGTTGATTGAACTTCTTGGATGTTTACATTCATCTCTCTCATCAAACTTGGGACACTTTGGCATTATTTCATCACATATTCTCTCTTTCCTCTCCTTCTGTGATGCCCCTAATGTGTATATTGTTGTGCTTGATGATGTCCCATGTCTCTTAGGTTCTGTCCACTTTTCTTTAATCTTTTTACTTTCTGTTCCTCAAACTCAATTACATTTATTGTCCTACCTTCAAGGTCACTGAGTCTTCCTTTGACCTGCTAAAATCTGTCTTTGGCTCCCTCTAGTGAATTTTTCATTTCAGTTATTGTAGTTTTCAGCTCTAGAATTTCTTTTTGGTTTCTCTTTTGGTTTACTCTCCCTTTATTGTTATTTCCATTTGGTTCATACATCATTTTCTTGACTGTCCCTATGTCTTCTTTTAGTTCTTTGAGCATCACTGACAGTTGCCTTTGTTTACTATATCTGCCATCAGGCCTTTTTCAGGAACAGCTTCTATTTATTTATATTTTTCTCTTGAATGAGCCTACTTTTCTGTTTTTGTATGACTTGTGATTTTTTGTTGAAAACTGGACATTGAAATCTAATACTGTGATAACTCTGGAAGTCAGATTATCCTCTTTCTCCAGGGTTAGCTGTTTTATATTATTGTTTTCATTTATTGTGTTTGCTTTTTTGATTATCATAGGCAGTCTTCGTGCCAAGGATCAACTTAAGGTGTAAATTTAAGGTATTCTTGGGTCTTTTCTGAGCCTTTCCCTGCGGATGCATGGTCACTTACTAATTTTCCTGTATATATAGTCATTATTGAATCTCCCATTCTGGGTCCCAAAAGAGGAAAAGAGAAAATGAAAAGAGAGAAAAGGAGTAGAGGCCCTTTAAATCCCCTGGCACTCACTTCAGCAGAAGGGGAAGGGGCTCACAACAATGAGCTTCTTTGTCTGCATCTCTATGATTATAAGCAGCAGTTAGTGATCAGAGCACAGATCCATGGTATGTGGAAGTCAGGGCCGTCTGCCCACTCTGACTCCCACAAGCTGCCAGGAACGTGTGTACAACTGACTGCCACATGGGTAGGGGTGGTGTTAGCTGATGGAATTGACCAAAATTAACCTTGTTTTACCATCCGCACCCTCCCTTGGAAGTTGTGAGCCTTCACAGCCTCTGGAGTTCCAGAATAGTTACATCAGCCAGCTTCTGCCAATGCAGTTCTTGTCTAGGTGGGGAGACAGATTCCTGGCACTTCCTATCCCACCATATTCCTGGAATCCTCTCTACCTGGGGAGCTTTCAAAAGTCCTAATGCCCATCCCATTGAATCAGAATCTGTGGGGTTGGAACCAGGGATTGATATTAGCTCTCTGGGTAATTCCAGGATGCAGCCAAGTTTGAGGACCAGGGCTTCAGACCCCCTACAATGAAGAGAGAGGTGTAACTCCTCTGGGTTACTTTGGATCCCCCACCCGTGCTGCCTCCCATTTACCTAGGAGTATAAAAGCCGTGAGCTCCAGTGGGCTCTTGGACAAGAGAAAGCTCTCTAGCTCGTCCAGCTTGCAGGCCAGTTGCCTGACACTGGACTCTTATGACCAGTCATGTCTTACATAGTTCAGAGACTCTGAAGTGGAATGGAATGATGGATGAGGGTGTGCCTGGCCTTGGAAACTTACAGCAGAGGCCCACTGAATTCCAGAGTATGGAAATGTCTCGAACAGATAACCATCATTTCCTTCTTTTAAATAGATGTTACTATAACTTTTTCCTCTTCCTTCCTTGTGTCTCACTATTGACTCTAGTGTGTTTGGGTGTGAGCTAAGCTTACCACTTACTTTACAGGTTGCTGAATAGTCAGATAGGCTCTCTAAGCAACCAAAGGAGACACAGTTGTTATCTGGAGACAGTAGACTCGGAGAAGCCTGGCCTCCTGTTGTTGTCTGTGGATTCTGTGATCTGCTATTAGGTGAGGGGGCTGTGCTAGAATAGTGCCTCCTGTTTTTGGATCATGACAGCAGGGAATTTTTTTATTTTTATTTGTGTGTGCATGTCTGGGGAATATTTTAGATAATGTGGGAAAAAATGATTCATAGCTAGACAGCTGTAAGTGGGGTGTCACAGACACTCTGAGAGGCATCTACCCAGCTCACAACAATGTCTTTCTCTGAGAACTGCCCCGTGGTATAATCCACCCTCTGGTAAGCCTGCCCCATGGCGCAGCAGCTGCGAACAGGAGCAGATGAAGTGCTGTCTGCGTTTTCTTTTCCAGGATTTTAAAAGTTTTGAAGGAAGAAACCATGAGTTTGGAAATAGTTGGGGCTGAGCCATATCAACAGACCCCTAAGGAAAGTTGACCATTTTTAGCTGTTAAGCCCTTAGAATTTCCCTGGCTCTTGCTCATGGCCTACTTAGAGTGATGCACCAGTAAACTTAGGAACAGAAGATAGCTCTGTTCCTTGCAATCAAAATACTTTTTAAAGATTTTATTTATTTATTTAAGGGAGAGTGTGAATGAGTAGGGGGAGGAGCAGAGGGAGAGGGACAAGCAGACTCTGCTGAGCACAGAGCCTAGTATGGGGCTTGACCCCAGAACCCCAAGATCATGACCTGAACCTAAGTCAGTCACCCAAATGAGTAAGACACCCAGGCACCCCAGCAATCAAAATATTTGTAACTGAAATACCTAGCTAGCATAACCACATATTATTCTGAACAGTTACAGTCAAATCACTAAAAGTATGTTCTAACTTTGCTTATTTTTCACAACCACATTCTTTAGATATTTACAGCTATTTTCATTTATTCATATCTATTTCTACAGATATGCCGTCTTTACCAGACCCAGAAAGGAATGCAATCACTGCAGTTGCTTCCAGGTGCTCTCTTTGGAAACCCCTGCCCTCTACTGTCCAGGATAGGGAACTACTTCGGCCTTGGCTGTGAATGTTAGAGGAGTAAGAAGGGAGTTCAAGGCTCTTGACACCCCTCAGGGACTATTCCTAAGGGATGGGCCATTGTGTATTATGCATGTTGACTCCCCAATGTCTCTTACTTAATGAAGTTCAAAGGAACTTTACACCACAGTTGCTCAACCTCATCACTATTGACATTCTGAGCCAGATCATTATTGTGGGGGCGGTCCTGTGCATTGCAGGATGCTTAGCAGCATCCCTGGTCTCTACCCACGAGATTGAGTAGCATCCCCTGCCCCCCAAGTTGTGAGAACCAACATTTTCTGACATTGCTAAATGTCCCTGGGGTGAGTACGGGGGTGCGGTGGTGGTGGTGCAAAATCACCCCAGTTGAGAACCAGTGCTCCACACTGATGAAGCCAATTTCTCCTTGCATCACTGGCCTTAAGCAGCACCGAACCCAGCAGGTTATGGCACTAGGTCTGAGTCCAAAGCCCAAGCTGCAATTCCTGAGTCCCCATGCTAGGACTACATATATGAGGTGCCAGATATGAAAGCATCTGCTTTGTGGTAGGACATAGAGTCCACGAGTAAAATTTAAAATTTAAAATTTAAAACAATCACTTAACAAGCATGGTGGGATGGCGGGAGTGGATATGATGATTCATCCATTGATTCTATATGCATTAAGCAGCGCCTCTGAGATGTAGTTGGGGGGTAGAACCGAAGCAAAGGCAGACTGTGGACCTGCCTTCCAAGAGCTAACAACTCTAGAAGGGTTCACTGGGGATGGTTTTTAGTTAAAAGAGAAGCCCATTTCCAACTGACTTAACAATGGGACTCACACATTTAAAAAGGCCACAGGCAATGCAGGCTCCAGGTAAGGCTGGAGCCAGTGGCTCAGGTTGTCATCGGGACCGCCTTTCCTTCAGCGCCCCTCTCCTCTCCTGTCGTCAGTTCCAGCGGTCAAGCTCCTCATACTGCACGCTGCCTCATTTCCTGAGAGGACCTGAGATGCACTTTGATGGGACTAGTTTAGGTCACCTGCCCACCCCCGAATCAATCATTGCCACCAAGAGGATAGAAAGTGCTGATCCACTTAGTCCAGATCCCTTGCTCCAACCACAGCGCCAGTTTGCACAGAAATCACACAGACTCTTGATAGAGCCCAGGAATTGCTGGGAGGGGAGAAAGCCACAAATGCCAGGCAGATGCGGAGAGTCCTCACCAGCCGAGGTGCTCACATGGTCTTCACTGCTTTCCACACAGGTGATTTCATCCAGTGCCAAGGCCCCAGCACCACCTGTGTGGGCTTCTGGGACGGTCTCCTGGCAGCCCTCTGTGCTTTACATCTGCTGCTCCTCCCTCTGAAGCCCTATTCCAGCTCCACTCCTCAGTCACCCCCTTCTCTTCTTTTAAACTCAGAGTCGGCCCTTCCCAGGCAGTTTCCTCCTCCCTCCTTCCGTGCTTCCCTGGACCCTATATTCACGTTTCGTTTGTCCGCTTCTCTAGCATGGCTCTATGATGGCTTGAGACCTGCATTCTAGGACTTTTTGGTCTACTAAGTTCTCTCTTTAATACCTACTAAAGGAATTGAGAGCTTTCGTAGTGATTCCTCTGCTGTCCTCATGTTTCTTTTTTCTTTTCTTTCTTTTTTTTTTTAAAGATTTTATGTATTTATTCATGAGAGACACACAGAGAGGCAGAGACACAGGCCGAGGGAGAAGTAGGCTCCATGCAGGGAGCCCGATGCAGGACTCGATTCCAGGACCCCGGGATGATGCCCTGAGCCAGGCAGACAGTCCACTCCTGAAGCCCCCAGGTGTCCCATGGTGTCCTCACATTTCAAAAACAAGATGGTTAAAGTGTGTGTGTGTGTGTGTGTGTGTGAAAGAATGAAGGGAAGCAGGCAGGACCTGTGAAAAGAGCAAAGGATTTAGAGTCAGACAATCCTGGGTTTGACTTCTAGTCTGCTCCCTTATAGAGCCGAGGCTTTGACCAATGGATCCTCATTTAATCCCATTTTCTCTCCTTAAAAAATATTCAATGTATCTTAAACATTCACACTTTCTTCATTTTTATTTTTTCTTTTATTTTTGCATTCACACTTTCTATGACATTTCACCCATCAGTATGCCATCGTGCCTGTGCGATTCATATATATATAAGGCACATTCAGCGAACAGTACATTTAATAAATACTTGTAAGTATTGTTGTAACTCTGATTCTCTTACTGGTAAATCATATGGTGATTTTGGGAGACGTCAAAGGTGTCATTTCAAGAAGGACAAGAGAAGGCAGGCCCTTCAGGGCTTAAAGAAACTTTCCTCTTCTAGTTGCATGTGGTCCCCGGATTAGAGGCACATGGGGCAGGTTTAGTACACAGAACAGGAAAGAGTACCACAGGCTTGGGAATGTATCTAGTTTTTAAAATCGTAATTCCTATGTCAAAAATTCCCCTTAATAAGACTCTTATAAGTTGCACTTTCCTTGATATGAAACGTGGCCCTTCATATGTCTGGTGTCAACCCATTTATCCTTACAGGCTTCTCTGGCTTGAGCCTCCGCTTGGTCTTTTCCTAGCCAGGTGGCTAACCTTTCTGAACATCACTTTGCTCATCTATAAAATGAAAATAATTCTGAAGAAGGAACTGCTATGTGTGTGTGTGTGTATCTAGTGCACCACACTCATTAGTGACTAGACTAATCTTTCATCTTTATATTTGTTACAAATCCACCCACCCTGACTTTGCTGGATATCCAGCCTTTTCCCAGGGCTCCTTGGCCACATACATTCCCCAGAGGTCGGGACTAATAACCCCCAGATGCAGTTATGACATTGTTTTCTGTCTCTGCCCTACCCCACCCACCCTGGGCTTCAGGGGCAAGCTTTTTCTTTCTGGTTCTTAACTGGCAGTTAATTACTTTAATGCACTACTTTGGAAAGCGCTGCATAAGCATTTGTTTTGAAAGTTTGGGACTCTCAACCGTGTCTATCTTAGTAATAGTAAACACGTTTTTAGAAGGACATCAGGACTTTTGGGAGCCTAACAATATAAAATTTTTTTTTAAATTTTTATTTATTTATGATAGTCACAGAGAGAGAGAGAGAGGCAGAGACATAGGCAGAGGGAGAAGCAGGCTCCATGCTCCGGGAGCCTGATGTGGGATTCGATCCCGGGCCTCCAGGATTGCGCCCTGGGCCAAAGGCAAGCGCCAAACCGCTGCGCCACCCAGGGATCCCCAATATAAAATTTTATAATTGACGAATCTGAACATCCTTGGGAGGAAATGCTGAATCCATGACCAGACCAGAATCTACTGAGAAAATAATATATTCAATTGTGAATCAGGAATTTTGCTATTATTTTTTAATGTTTCAGAATAATTATGAATGAGATCTTGAGTTTGTTCATTTGGGATTTAAATTTAAATGAAAAAAAAAAAAGAAATCAAGATTCCCTCAAAAGTAAACATCAACCCTTTCCCCTAATCTCTTAATTAAGATCGATCATTTCTTTGGGTTAGGACTTAAATGCTCAACTGTCTCTATTCCAGAATGGACCCCAGAAAAGTTGAGTCCTGGAGAGGCAGCGTCCTAACTGATGTGTGGTCTTTGTTTTCTTTTACAAAGTCCACTTCTTCAGGATTTCTGTTGGTTTGGTTTGGTTTTGCTGGGTTGTGAGATTTTTTTGGCAAGGATTGAAGAGGAAGAGTCACAGTGAAATGGTAGAAAAGATGGGATCCCTGGGTGGCGCAGTGGTTTGGCGCCTGCCTTTGGCCCGGGGCGCGATCCTGGAGACCCGGGATCGAATCCCACATCGGGCTCCTGGTGCATGGAGCCTGCTTCTCCCTCTGCCTGTGTCTCTGCCTCTCTCTCTCTCTCTCTCTCTCTCTCTGTGACTATCATAAATAAAAATTAAAAAAAAAAAAAAAAGAAATGGTAGAAAAGAATGTGGGCTTCATTTTATCACATAAGTTCACCGTGTTGAACTTGGACCCTGTGCAGGGGATCTTCAAATAAATCACTTAAAAATGGAAACAAAATGACCAAAACTGGACCACAAGGAAACTATGAATATACCTGCACATGCAGATGTTGCCTCCCAATTTCCTTGACATTGAATCACTTAACTTTAAATAATATGTAGGATTTCATATCTTCTGTTAGAGGAGGGAACTGTGTGTTAAGCTGTTCAGTCATGAGGACTGAGTCTCCCATTGCCGTCCTCTCTGCTTGAGACATAAAATCAATCAGCCACTTTATTCAGTGTGTCTGGTTGTCACGCTTCAGTAGTGCTGACGGGGCAGGAGAAAACGAGGTTCTTGGACGGCAGGGTTTTTCCAAGCCAGTCTAGTCCTTGATGTCAGTGCTCCACCGTGGGGCATGATGGGCTGCGTGGACCTGGGGGCTAGGGCAGGTGGCAGCAGGACACGTTGACAGCCTATTGTCATGCAGCCCAAGTTTGGGAAATGTAACCCCTTGCAAGCTTCTTCTCCACTGCAGGCCTTTGCCTTTTTGGCACCATCCATTTCCTCCGGCCAAGGAATTGGAGACACAAGTTGCAGGGTCTGGCAGAGTGAATGTGACTTAGGCAAGAGCAAGAAGCATCTGCCACGTCAGCCCCCAGCTGCTCTGGTTGTTGGGGGTCTGAGGAGCCGGAGACGACCCGCGCCACCTCCCACTCCGCGCCCGCGTCCATGCTGTGCTTAAGCACCAGCCCCATGCCCTGCGCCCCTCAGAGGTGGCCCACAGTGATCGGTCTTCTCTTGCCATTCATTTCATGGCAAACTCACTTCGTGCCAAGTACCCACTGGACTCCAAACTTTCACCACCATGATAAACACTGGGAATCTCCGCCAATCTTCCGCACAGAAGCCAAACGGCATTTTCCTGATGAGAAAAGAACATGGACAGCAAACGGCCTGAAGCAGGCTGCTACGGACCGACACCATCAGAGGGTTGCCGAGGCGGCTGCATCCTCACTCAGAGTTCTGCCGCTGCCAAGCAGCTCGATGCTGCTTTAGACTCAGCAAAGACACTGAAGTCAAGGGGATGACCCCCCACAATTGTATCTTGTTGCCAAACACTTCCTTAGCACCCTTTTCTCCAGTACACTATCTGGCATGTATCAAGTGTTTCTGACTTTTTCTTTGTGTCAATTTTTTTTTTTTTTTTTTTTGGTTCAGTTGATAGTATTTCCCCCAAATCCAGAATAGATAAGACATCACTGGGAATTTACATCTGATTGCCATAGGTTCATTCTCCCGTACTGCAAGGTTCAAAGTTATAAGGAAGAAGAGCAAATGTGGAAATGCTTGCTGCGTTGGTGTTTTGTTATTGTTTAAAAGTTATGTGTTACTCTTCTGAAGAAGTAGCCAGGATAATACTCTCAAATTCAGAAACCTACCGGCACAGCTTAAAGTCAGATATTATTTCTAACCAAATTATACTCTTTTGTTTGGTAAGATAGTCTTAATATCTTGACAGTCTTAATATCTGAAGGCAGGATAATGTGATAATCCCAGCAATATTCTGGGAATAAAATTTTAGCAGGTTTGTTGAGAAGGAAATACTTGTTTAGGTGGCTTTCATCATGCCACTTGGCTCCTGTGCCACTTTTCTTGTCCCGGAGGATTCCCTTGAAGCCCTCCTGGGTGCTGTTTAAGACCTGAATGGGTGTCCCTCCCAAAATGGCTGCGTGGTAAGAAAGATCCCCCTGGCCGAATGGAATATATGCAGGAGACTCCTTCCGCCTCTCCTAGGTGAACTCATCAGGATCTGCCTTGTACCACAAGGGATTAAAACACTACTGTTGGCTTCCTGCATTGTTATTTGGAAACAAACCAAACATCACACCTCCTGAAAGTCCAAACCACTCTTATGAAGATTTATTGCTGCTGAGTGTACAAGCAGTCCTCTCAAGCCCCAGAGTGGAGAGCATAGGGCTTTCCCCAGGATGTGGGATTTACAGCTTGGTTCTGCAGAGTTGCAGCTGGGTGGTGAAGCTACTGAGGAGCCATAGACAGCATTCTGTTCTTTTTTTTTTTTTTTCATTCTGTTCTTTTAGGGAATACCGAGATTGAATCGATCTGTAACATTCATGCTATGGGATTAGGTGAGCTGAGTATTGGCTCCTGACTCAGAACAGTATAGATTCTCCTGCAGAAAATGTCGACAGTCCAGAGTCACCCTTGTCTATTAGAGATGCCACCCAGGTAACTAATCAGGTCACCATACTTGATTAGTATGGCTTCTTCTAGGCTCTGGGTTGGAGGTCTTAGGAGAACCATCAGACCTTCACGGAACTCTCCTTTAGGCCCTACAGCAGGTAGAGCTGAAGCTCAGATCAACCTGGGCCTTCAACACTCTTTGTACAGGCCAAGGGATCAACTTTCCATGTGGTTTTCAGGAAAGGAACAGAAGGAAAGGCCCATGGCAGGGGAGGGGAGGGACTAGGAAGGTCGAACTTTTGCTTTTTGGAAGAACAAAAAACAAACAGCAAAATGCTCTCCAAAGAGCAAAATGGGTTACATTTTAAAACTAATATTATGGCTACTAATTTCAAGTAAAAATGATTGCAGTTGTGGAAGAGGCGTTCTAAACAAGGAAATGGAAGCCGAAACAGGAACGTATCCAATCTCTGGAAGAGGAAACTCTGGCTAGCTGAGTCCCTGGGGGTCAAGGAAGACATGAGGAACCCATGGAGACATGGAGGACCACCACGCTTGGATCAGTCTAGACTGTGATACCTTCTGTCCTTGGTCCTGGGTCTGAGAGTGAAGGAGGATGGTTGCTGCACATTTGGGCCAACAGCTGCCATTTTTGGAATTTTCAGAGAAAGCCACGGAGGTCAGGGAGGAGGTGGTTGTGGGTGTGCTATAGACTCTAGGCTCCGGGGATGTAGCAGACATTTTTACTTGCACCTGGAGACAGGCCAGCTTTCCTAAGGTGGGGTGGAGACTGTCCAAGGGAAAACTGGGGTCAGCTATGATCTGCTGTGATGGTCCTTGAATCCTGACTTGGCCCCACGGAGTCAGTGGGGTGGTATGACTTTCAGGGCCAGCATCTTCTGGGTGAGGGACAGGAAGCTCTGGTGAGGTGCCTTTGAGGGTTGCCTTTGGGGCCTGAGGGGAATCTTACCTGTACATCTCCATACCCTGCCCCCTTTTGCTGCTTTCCTAGTTCTCTTCTTCCTTCTGAATCCCTTTCCCTACCTCCTGGCCCCTTCCTAAATGGCCAGTGGCATCTTTCAATTTTATCCCTGTGGGTGCCACCTGAGCCTAAGGAGGCCCTAAGTCTTGACGTGGGAGAATGAGGGTGACATTGGAGTCAAACGAGAGAAACCTATTTTAATGTGCCTTTTGCCAGAAAGGGATTTCTGTGTAAAAAACTTGGTTATAGGCCAAACAGGGCCCCAGATTTAAGGGGCTTCTGGTGTTACCATTCATTTTACAAACAAGGAGACAGAGTCACCCAGAAACGCAGGGACTCCGTAGAGCCCCCCTGACAGCCAGGGCTAGAACATGGGGCTTTGGCACACACCCTTCTCAGACCACGTTACCTCTTGCTGGGAGTGCAAAGGGGCAGAGGGGAGGCATGGTTTCTGGGCTCAGAATGCTCGGAAGGGACTTGGCAAAGCCAACACAGACACAGGAAGCAACGCAAGAGCGCCTGCAAACAGACCAACTGCTGAGGGTAGATGTGGAAAAGCAGGCTGCGGGCAGCTGGGGCCCAGCAGGAGGGGCGACATGAGCTCAGCTGTGACCCCCATTTGTTCAGGAACTGGCTGCATTTGCAGAGACTGAAACAGTCACTAGATTCAAACCTCAGCACTAACGGGCCTGTCCCCACTGGGCATCTGCTTTTACTTCATCCACTGAGGGGAGAAGGCCAGTGATGAGGGCAAAGTCCTAGGCGTCCCCCTTGGGTCCCGGCCGGCTGTGTGCATGTGGCCCTGGTGAGGCTGTTGGGGTGATCTGTTTGCTATAGATGGAGCCAGTGAGAACTTCCCCTGGTTCTCCACATCACAAAACTGCCTGTATCCCATCAGCGAAGCTGGGTTTCCCACAGTGAGGTTGGGCAACACTGGGTCAACCCCCTACCTCACCCCGGCCCCAGACCCTGCCCCTGCCCCTGTCCCTGCGCAGCCCCAGTCCCAGCCTAGTCCCAAAGTGTAAGGGAACCTCAACAGACTCTCATCTTTCTGTCCATCTGCCACCAAGCTCTTCACTCTAATTCTTTTTTTATTTATATTTTTAAAATTTAAATTCAATTTGCCAACATATAGTCTAACACCCAGTGCTCATGCTATCAAGTGCCCTCCTCATTGCCCATCGCCCAGTCACCCCATCCCCCCACACGCCTCCCCTTCTGCAACCCTGTGTTTGTTTTCCTTATAATCCCTTTCACTATTTCTTTTTTTTTTATTGGAGTTCAGTTTGCCAACATACGGCATAACACCCAGTGCTCATCCCATCCAGTGCCCCCCTCAGTGCCCGTCACCCAGTCACCCACACCCCCCGCCCTCCTCCCCTTCCACGACCCCTTGTTCATTTCCCAGAGTGAGGGGGTCTTCGTGTTCTGTCTCTCTCACTGATATTTCCCACTCAGTCCCCCTCCTTTCCCTTATGATCCCTTTCACTATGTCTTATATTCCCCGTATGAGGGAGACCAGATGATGTTTGTCCTTCTCACACTGACTTACTTCACTCAGCATAAGACACTCCAGGTCCCTCCACGTCGAAGCAGATGGTGGGTATCCACCCCTTCAGATGGCTGAGGAATATTCCATTGTATACATAGACCGCAGCTTCTTTATCCGTCATCTGTCGATGGACACCGAGGCTCCCTCCACAGTTTGGCTATTGTGGACGTTGCTGCTATGAACATTGGGGTGCAGGTGTCCCGGCGTTTCCCTGCATCTGTATTTTTGGGGTAAATCCCCAGCAGGGCAATTGCTGGGTCGTAGGGCAGATCTATTTTTAACTCTTTGAGGAACCTCCACACAGTTTCCCAGAGTGGCTGCACCAGTTCACATTCCCACCAACAGTGTAAGAGGGTTCCCCTTTCTCCACATCCTCTCCAGCACTTGTGGTTTCCTGTCTTGTTAATTTTCCCCATTCTCACTGGGGTGAGGTGGGATCTCATTGTGGTTTTGATTCATTTTGAGTTTATCTTTGTGTATGGCGCAAGAGAGTGATCTAGTTTCTTCTGCACGTGGCTGTCCAGTTTTCCCAGCACCATTGATTGAAGAGACTGTCAGACTGTCCGAACATGAGAGACATTTAACTCTAGGAAACGAACTACGTGTGGTGGAAAGGGAGGTGGGCAGGGGGTGGAGGTGACTGGGTGACGGGCACTGAGGGGGGCACTTGACAGGATGAGCACTGGGTGTTATGCTATATGTTGGCAAATTGAACACCAATTAAAAAAATTTAAAAATAAAAAGAAGAGGCTTGTGTGTGTGTGTGTGTGTGTGTGTGTGTGTGTGTGTGTGAGTGAGTGTGAGCTTTTCTCCATGTTTGTTGTCTTCGTAGCCTTTCCCTCCCTGAGGCCACGGAGGCAGAGCCTGGACGCACCCCCAGAAGCCAGCATTGGGATCCCAATGGTGAAGTGATGGAAGAAGAGGACCTTGTCCTTGCTAGCAGGCTCAGGACAAGAAGCTGCAGAGGCTCCGTGGCCCAGAAACACCACCCGCCCGCCCGCCCATGCATGGCAGGCATGGCGTCACCGTCTGGGGACACAAAGGTGGCCGGAGCTCGAGAGCAGTCATTGGTGGCCGTTCTGAGGCTTTGCCGCAGCCCCGGCCAGCACGCGGAGACACACTCCTGGGTCAAGGACCCCTGGGAGGCTGGGGAGTCACCAGGAGTCCCAGCGGGAGGCTGCTCATGTCCACGCGGTGGCCCTTCCCCGTGGGGGATGGCGGAGCCCAGTGGACAGCTCTGCTTTAGCTGACTCGGTGGCCGGACCCAGACCTACAGGGCAGAAGAGGCGACGGCCAGGTCACGGCGGAGGGCGGGATTCCCCACACGCGTGGCAGGGACTCGAGGCCCTGCAGACCGAGCAACGCCCCACGGGAGGCCGAGCTGGCTGCGTGCCTCCCGCGGCCACCGAGGCGGCAGGGCCCTCTGGTCCACAAGGCCGGTGTCCCCCGAGGAGCGGAAGGTGCGGGACAGCATCGGTCCTTCTGTGGCCGTCTCGCGGGCTCGCGGGGAGCACAGCCAGGGAGCCCGTGGTGCCGGGCAGCAGGACCCGTCAGTGTGGGGTGTCATCCCTGCCGCTCCCCCAGCTTCCCCCCACCCCGGCTTTCCCTCCGCCCCCCCCCCCCCCCTCGGCCCTGTCTCCCGCTCGGGTCCCTCCCCTTGCTGTCTCTGGCTCTGTGGCCTGGGGCGGGTCCCTGTCCACCTCGCTCCCCTTGTCTCCCGTGTTCTCGTGCCCTCGGGCCTCACCCGCCCCAGAGCCCGCGTCTGCCCAGGGCGCCCGCCTGCCCCAAGGTGCCCGGAGGCCATCCTCCCTCCAGGCCGGCCCAGGCTGGCCGGCGCCCTGGGGGCCAGTCCCCAAAGCAGGAGGAAAGTCCTGAACAGCACCTGCTGCCTGGGGAGGACTCCGGGTGCTGCTGGCGGAGTTCCTGCCGCAGTGCCCATGGGGCGCTGCGCAGACGCTGACCCACCCGAGAAGGGCCTGCAAACGGGCGTCATTCTCACACATGGACTGGTGCAAGGGCTTCCCCTCCGCCGGAGACAAAGGACAAGAGTGTCGCCGTGGAGAGGCACACATGCGTCCCTGTGTGTTCCCCTCCCGTGCAGGGGGACCGCAGGGTTCTGTGTGGGACACGGGATGGGTCAGGACCCAGGATCTCGGGGGACAGTCAGCCGGTGGGCATGGACCTGTCATCGGGCCCCAGGCCTTGGGCCCCAGTGTTCCCTGCGTCCTGCGAGCGAAGGTCTTGGAAGGACCTCCAAGGGCAGGAGCTCCCGGGGCCCGCGCTCCCCAGGCCGCGGCTTCTGAGCTCCCCGCTGACCATGCGGCAGGACGTGCGGTGGCCCAGCCCCACGTGCACCTCGTCCCCGGGACTGTGAGGGGGATGGGAGCCCGCCTCCCTGGACTCCGGCCTCAGGGATGGCCAGCTCCCAGGCCAGGTGCAGGGCTTCCCTCTGGCTCGGCGTCAACACAGGCCTCCTTCCTCGGGGTCCTCGTGGGAGTGGGCCTGTGGGGAGCAGGGCAGCCATCGGAGGAACCCCGGCCCACGGCGCACTCTCTGCGCCCCCCTTTCTGCCATGTCGAACACGTCCCGGTTAGGACGACCGTCCCTTTGCTGCTCACGGATCCCTGAAGCCTGAGGGGGCTGTTCCCTGGGACGCCGGCAGTTCTGCATCTGCCCGTGGGAACAGGTGGGAACAGGTGATCGTCAGGGATCCAGGGAAAGGGCAGCCGGGAGCGAGCCCTGTGGTTCCAGGCCAAGGCCTGGAGAAAACCCGGGTGGGGGTGGGGGTCGGGGGCGGGGTGGGAGCGGGGTGAAAAGCCCCTTGGGAAAACCAAAGGGGACCACATGCCCACTCTGAAACCCCTAGGGAACATGTGGAAACCCATGCCCACGGTGGGTCCGTCGAGGTGAGAGTTCTACTGTCGGCAACTCCGTCTCAAAGAAGGGATTGATCTTGACCCGTTCTCTGCGCCCCCCCCAGACCTAGCTGGCGGCCTTACAGAGGCGGGACTCCTGCTGGGAATCACCCCAGTCCAGGCTCCCCACCGCCGGCAGCCCTATGCAAGCCCCTGTCCAGGTCCTTTGCCCAGACCCCAGGGGAGCCCAGCCCTCCCACGGGTGGCCCAGCCTTCGGGGTGGTCACTCCTTTCCTTGAGCCTGGAAAGTTCTCAGAGTGTCTGGGGAGTCCCAGCAGGGAGCAGGGATGCAACGGCCACTCACCACCAGGGGTGCTGCTGGAAGCCTTGCTGCAGGCAGCCCTCGGCTCGGCTTGTGGGGCGCAGCTGGCGGCTGGGCAGGACCGTAGCGGGACTTCCCAAGGCCCAGGAGGGCCCGCCCCAGGGTGGCCCACCCCACGTCCTTCCCACAGCTTCCTGGGGTGGCCGGGCCTTCAGTGGGGCAGACCTCCGGCGGAAGAGGGAGATCGCCTGGGACCGGGGCCTCGGGACCACTTGAAGCAGGACTTGGAGCCGGGCGTCCGTCCGATGTGCCCATCCCCTGCCCTCTGGACGGATGGGCGCCTTTCCCGCACCCACAGGCCTCTCCGGATCTCAGCCCTGACAGAGGGATGTGCCCTGGAGACCCTGTGGGCCATGTCTCTGACCCGACCCCCTCGTGGCCCCAGTGTAATCACTCAGGATTCTGGAATGAGAGCATGGACCCCTGGCCGCCTCTGGCCGCCCGACACTTGCCTCCTGATTCACATCCATTGAGAGTCATTTTAATTTTTTTTCTTTTATTTTAATTGCTTCAATTAAAGTTGTATGGTTTATTTCTCTTTGGCCATGTTTCACTGACATTGTTCTGATTTCTCTCTTCAGGCGTATTTGTTGCAGTGACTTTGTAATTTGGAGAGATAGAGATAGATAGATGTATTTCTTTTAAACATGTACTTTGTAAGTCCCCTTGGGTTTTGAACCCTTGGCCCGCCCATCTGGACTGGTCAGCCTCTCAGTTTGGTCTGGAGGCGGCCTCCGAATCTGGGGAAGCCCTTTCCAAGGCCCCAGGTGGCCCCGGGCGGCTCCGCCTCCAATCCCGTGGGAGGCACCGAAGATGATCACATCTGTTCCAATCGCAGGAGAAACAGGCCAGGCCAGGTGGCATCTCCTTCTAAGGGGTGGGTGGGGGGTCCCGTCCGTCGGTCGGTCTGCTGGGCTGCCCGTGTTCAGAAAATACCCCTCCTGATGGGGTAAGCGTCCGCCCGGGGTCGGAGGGAGGCGCAGATGCACGGTGCCAGCACCCAGTGTGGGAACGGGCCCCAGGGGCAGCATGCCCTCGGAGTGCTGTGGGCACAGTGCCCAAGCCACCCAGGGCTCTGACTCCCAGTGGGTGCGGTACGGGGGCGGGGGGAGCCATCGCCCAAGCCCTAGGGCTCTGACACCCAGGCTCTGACACCCAGTGGGTGCGGTACGGGGGCGGGGGGGGAGCCATCGCCCAGGCCCCAGCGCTCTGACACCCAGTGGGTGCCGCGCGGCCCCAGCAGCCAGGAGGGACGTGCCCAAGGGGACCCACTGTGGCCGGGTTGGAGGCCGCCCTTGGGCCTTGTCGCTGTGGGCACGGGTGCGGTGCTTGGGCGGAGAGGATGGGCGGGTCTCCTGGGAGCCTGGGCCGTGGGTGCTGGGCGGCCCCGCGGCCAGGGCTCAGCGGGGGAGGCAAGGGCAGCGCCCTCCGAGGGACCCTCTTGCTCCCGGGGCAGCGTCCTAAGGGCAGGCCCTGATGGGGGCTACGCGGCCGGGAGGGACCCCAGGCTTCCGACGGTGTGGGTGGGTCGCCAGGCAGCAGGCAAGGAGGACCAGCACCGGGGGGAGCAGCCTCCAGCCCCCAGAGGTCAGGGGACCGGGGCGCTGGTCCCTACAGTCAGGCAGGGCGGCCAGATGGGCATGCGACCCTCTGGAGGATCCGGTTGGGGTGGGCGGTCAGGGGAGGGTCCTCACTGACCCAGGGCCCTGGGCCCCGGCCTCCAAGGCCACGACCCATAGCCTGCTTGCTGTAGGGTTAGGATTAGGGCTAAGGTGAGGGTTAGGGCTAGGGATTGGGTCAGGGCTAGGCTACATGTTAGGGTATGGGTTAGGGTACCGGATAGGGTTAGCGTTAGGGTTAGGGTTAGGGTTGGGGTTAGGGCTATCGCTACAGTTAGGGTTAGAGCTAGGGTTGGGTGAGGGTTAGGGTACGGGTTAGGGTTAGGATTAGGGTGAGGAAGGGTACATGTTAGCGTTAGAGTTAGGGTTAGATTTAGGGTTAAGGGTTAGGGTTAGGGATTTCGAATAGCTTTAGGAGATAGGGTGAGGATTGGCAGGAAGGTTCAGATGAATGTGTTTGGGTCCGTGGGTCGGTTTTTTTCTTTTTTTTTTTGATTAGTGATAGACACGGGGGTCAGGGCGTGGGGGGAGGCTCCTGCCCCGACACGACCGTCATCTCCAGATGGGAAAGACCTTCTCTCCAACCTGAAAACAGACCAAGCAAATCAGTCATAATAAACTGCTTGAGTGTGACTCACACGCAGCACCTCCTGATGACGACTCAGGATCGCACCCAAGAGCGACTTCCAGGTGGAGAAATTTTCTTAATGACCAACATTAAGACTTTGACATAAAATTAGCACAAAGCAGGTAGGAGACCAGAGGAGAACCGTCGTGTCCCCTCTGCTGTCCTGCACCAGGTGTGGGAACGGCGGCCCGGCCCACTCTCCACCGGGGCCTCCTGGACACGGGAAGGGTGGCCCTGGCTGGGCCCCTGCCCTCAGACTCACCTTCCTGCCCCCGTTTCCTGTGCTACCAATAACAGCACCCACTGCCCGTGAGGAGGGTGAGAAAGCAGCGCAGGCGCGAGGCCGAGGCCGTGGCACCGCGACCGCCACGCCTGTCTCCCAGCACCAGCGCCCAGCACCCGCCCTGCGGCACGAGCCTTACTTTCTGCGATGTGGGGTTTTGTGTGGAAGTGACGGACAAGCTGAGCTCCACGGACATGTGCCTCCTCCACACGGGGTTTCTCTGCAGCACAACCGAGCCTGTGACCACATCTCCCGAGAGCATGGACACGGGCTCGTCCATCATAAACAGCACCTGCTTCCAGTGGGTGGTTCTGCAAGACACGGGGCACGCGTCACCTCTGTGGTGACTCAGCCCTGTCCCCGCTGCTGCGCCCCGAGAGGCCTGCAGGCGCCCCTGCCCTGGGCACACACCGGGCCGCCGTCCCAGCAGCAGGGAGGGCGGCGAGCAGACGGCGGGAGGGAGCCAAGGCTCGGCCCGGATGCGCCAGGCGCCTGGGTGCTGGGCTGCCCCGGTCCGTCTGCTCACCGCCCCTGGGGAGCCGAAGCTCAGCACCTCCGCCTTGCGATGGCCCCACGTGGAGAGAAGCCCCCTGGGATGGCTGCTGCGTCCCACCCCCAGCTGGTCTCCCTGGCCGCTCTGCTTCCACAGGAAATACGGAAAGTAGCAAGTGGAGCCTGGGGCCTGGCCTGGACTGAGCAAGGGGTGGGGGGCCGCCGGCGGGGCGAGTCCCCCCTGGAGCCCTGCCCCGGCTGGTGGTGGCAGCTGGAGGCACTGGCATAGGGCTCTATAGATAGTTTATACATTTGCTTGGAGTTTACACTAACCTATATTTAAGGTATATGATAATTTAGGTTGACATAGTGGGATAGAAATTTTTTCTTTAGAAATTGTCCATACAGTATTCGTGCAGGAAATAGTGACCTGACACAAGACACCTGTCCTCAACTTCACACCGTGGTGAGAGGTAACCAGGATAAACTGCACTTTACTGTGAAAACCGACACCCACTTCCATCCTGCCAGGGTCTTGCATCGTTTGCCTCATTGTCAAGGGGACTTTACTTTCCCTGCTCATATCACAAGGATGTGGCCAGGATCAGGTATATGGAACTGTGTTGGGATCTGCAAGAGACACACTCCAGCCAGCCAGCCATCTGTCCATCCATCCGTCTATTTGTCTGTTTATTGCCTTTATTGAGCTTTCATTCACGCTCACACATGCAGATGCTCACAGAGCCCCGAAATCACAGTGTCCCTCTTTTACAGACTAATAAATGGAACTTGAAGAGGTTAAGAGGTTTCCCCAAGGTCATGCAGCTGCCAGGCAGGTGCTGGCGTGACCATGTGTTGTGACAGGCACTGGATGGTGACTTCGGGTGTGTTAAAAGAAGGCGGGTTGGGAAGGGGCGGGGTGGGAAGGCTTCTTCACTGCCCTGCAGCTTTCTCCCTAATGCACGGACCTCATTTGAGCTGTTCTGCTCCACTGCACACAGCCCAGAGGGCCGTGAATAATGCGGGAGATGCTGGGACCTCTGGGGGAAGCAAAGGGTCGGCTTTTGGGGGAGACGGGCCGTATCAGCTGGGAGTACTGTTAAGTGAGGCCTAGAAAACGAGTCCCATTTTTAAAATGTCAATTCATAAACTCACCCTGGAAGCAAATGCATTCTCTGCCGTGCGAAGAGCTCCACGTGGACTCAGAGCAAAGCAAACAGTGGTGATGCTGGTGATAATGACCATTGACATTTATTGCTATTTTGGGCCAGACTTTATGCAGCATCCCAAAATAGGTATTAGTGCCAATTTTACAAAAAAGAAATGGGCTACATATTAAAAAATACATAAAAGTGGAGGTTGAGTGGGGGCCCTATCAGGAATAAATATGTTTGTTTTTAATGTGCTAGAACATAATTAATATTAAATGATGTGTAAACTAACTAACTAGGAAAATGTGCTGTAGCCGGCCACAATCTACTCTTTTCCATCCAAGAGCAACAGCTCACCTCTGAAATTCATCAAAGTTCAGTTTGAACACAGAAGAGAGAAACTGGAGGCAAGCATAACTTCAATATTTTCAGCATTACTTTTTGTTAATTTGACATTTCATGTTGCCCTTTTTATATTTTGGGGAGCTGTGTTTCCTGAAATATTCTCCCTTAAGAAGTACTGTCTTGTCAGGGTTCTCCCGAGAAGCAGAACCAATAGGATTTACGTGCGCTACCCATTTCATCTCTCTCGATCTACAGGGTGTCTATCTTTATCCTTCATCACTATCTGTATATGTGGATCGTGCCTCTCTCCCGCAGGCTGGAGACCCAGGAGACGTCATGCTGCAGCTTGAGTCCGAAGGTCAAGGTCGTCTGCCATCAGAATCCCCTTTCTCAGGGAGGTCAGTCTCATCTCTACTAAGACCTTCAACCGACTGCATGAGGCTCATCACACTGGAGAGCCTCGTCTGCTTTACTCAAAGTCTAATGATCTAAATGTTAATCACACCTAGAACATACCTTCACAGAGAAATCTAGAACAATGTTTGACTAAATAGGCCTAGCCAAGTTGGCACACAATTAACCATCACAAGTGTCATTCATTCAAAAAAATATATTTGGTTTTTAAAATGTTCTTGAACAAAAAGGATCCTGCATCTAGTCAAACATTTAGAGCTAACTTCTACTCTGCAGGTAGAAGGTCTAGTGAAACAGCAGTCCACAGACGCCAGGTCCCAACTGGCGAATTCTGGGGGATGGATACACCGCTCAGTCACTTGTGGCAGTGACAGCACAGATCCTGCCTCCACTCGGAGAGGGTGGGCTGAGAGAGAGAGGTCTAGGAGGCACAGGAACAAAATTCAGCGTGTGCACCACGTTTGAGTCCTGATGGGATAAAACCAACCGTCAAGGGACCCCTGGGTGGCTTAGCAGTAGAGCGTCTGCCTTTGGCTCAGCACATGATCCCGGGGTCCTGGGATCGAGTCCCACATCAGGTTCCCCGCAGGAAGACTGCCTCTTCCTCTGCCTATGTCTCTGCTTCTCTCTCAGTATCTCTCATGAATAAATAAACTAAAACAAACAAACAAACAAACACCCCAACTGTGGAAGAACATTTTCTTTTTCAGAAATGGCAAGTTTAAATTTGAAATAGGCACAAATTGACATTAAGAAATCACGGTGAGGGGATCCCTGGGTGGCTCAGCGGTTTAGCACCTGCCTTTGGCCCAGGGTGCGATCCTGGAGTCCTGGGATCAAGTCCCACATCGGGCTCCCTGCATGGAGCCTGTTTCTCCCTCCTCCTGTGTCTCTGCCTCTTTCTCTCTCTCTCTGTCTAAAATAAATAAATAAATAAATAAATAAATAAATAAATAAATAAATCTTAAAAAAAAAAGAAATCATGGTGAATTTTCATAGGTGTGAAGATGCCACAAGTAAGAAAATGTCTTTTCTTTTAAAAGATTTTATTTGAGAGACAGCCAGAGCGAGCGAGCAAGAGAGAGCATGGGGAAGGGCATGGAGAAGGACAAGCAGACTCCCTGCTGAGGGCAGAGTCTGACCTCACTCCCAAGACCCTGAGACCATGACCTGAGCTGAAACCAAGAGTCAGACAATCACCCAGGAGCCCCGGAAAATGCCTTTTTTATTTGAGATGCAACTGATGGTTTTCCAGGTGAAATGACATGTTTAGGGTTTTCTTTGAAATTATTCCAGCAAAAAGAAAACTGAAGATCAGTGAAACAAGTACGGCAAAATGCTAATGATTGCCAAAGCTGGGTGACATGTGTGAAGTCCACTGCTCTATTCTGTGTATGTGTAGATGTTTTCATCAATAAAAGTACACAATAAATAAACCTATTAAATATTGAGAATTTGCATGTTTACATATATAAATATAGATAAGCCTATTAAAACATTATGCTGATTTTACACATAAAAAATCTTACATAACAATTTGAATTTGTGTTGGTAAAACTGTATTGTTGAAATTCTTTTCCGCATCTTCCAAGTGCACCTTATACTTCCTCTGTAGATAGAAGTCGTCCGCTTCCTCGGTGGTCTCGTCAACAAGCCAGCTGTTCCTTCTGCATCCCCACCTGCTCTAGGACAGAGGCCTCCGCAGGGCAGGATTTCAGTGATGCACCTACCACCTCCAACACTAATACTTGTTGAATGAATAATTGTTTTTCTCGCCAGAAAATACTCTGAGTCGTGAATAGTCATTTCATAAGTTTGAACGATGCTTCCGTTCAACCATGGAATGATGAGCCAGTGCAACTTTTCAGTAAAAATGCATGAACATAGCATTAGTCTGGCATCTTTTCAGGATTTCTTCCTTCTAGTCCGTACATTTTACAGGCCTGGTAATGTAGCACGATCACACATTACGGTGACCGGCAGATCACAGAAGACTCACATTAGGTCGTCGCAAGAGCATATTCATGAAACTCCGCAGAAAATACCCGAAACGACCTGCACTTCCCTCAAGTACCACCTGACGCGGGCAGCTCAGTGGAGGGAGCGCCCGGGTCCGGCCGGGCCACTCCTGGGGACGCGCGTCGGCTACGGGACGGTCACAGTCTGCGACGCCCAAGTCAACGTCTGATGGAAACTGGCTTCTGAGCAAACAGGAAACGGGTTTTGAAGAACAAAATTCCTCACTGGCTGCTTCCGGGCCCCGCAGCCCACACAGATGGATCTTAGTGACCTAGGGCAGGTCACAGTGTTCAGGCCTCCGCGGCGAGGGGCCACCTGGATCCGTGAGGGGTAAGATAAGGTCCCCGAGCTGGGCTCTCCGCTTCCCAGGCAGGGCTGCAGGATTCACAGGAAAGCGTTGACCTTGCGAGATAAAGCGGTTATTTTACCAGCAAACCGGGTTTCTCCAGGAGCAGCAGCGGGCGGGAAACTCTTTTATATGGAAGGGGGTGGGCGGGGCTGTATGGAAGGAAAGCCCATTGGAGGGCGGAGGCGGCTTCTCGCTGGCTGTGGCCGCGGCTTCTCATTGGCTGCAGGGGATGGTGGTGGCTTCTCATTGGCTTAGCGTGGCGGCGGCTTCTCATTGGCTGAGTGTGGCAGCGGCTTCTCACTGGCTGAGTGTGGCAGTGGCTTCTCAATGGCTGCAGGTGATGGTGGTGGCTTCTCATTGGCTGAGTGTGGCAGCGGCTTCTCAATGGCTGCAGGTGATGGCGGCGGCTTCTCATTGGCTGAGCGTGGCGGCGGCCCGCCCGGAAGTCTCGGCGCTTCCTGCTGCCCTGGGCCGGGCGAGGCCGCCTTTCCCCCTGAGGCTGTCCCGACGGCAGTTCCCGCGAGGTCTCCTCTGCTCGGTTCCGGTTCCGGGGCAGCAGCAGGGGAGGCGGCGGAGGCCCCGTGGAGCCCTGGCTTCCGGCCGGGGCAGAGCAGCTCGGAGGCCTCGCCACGGGGGCTGCGTGAGGGAGCACGCGGCCTCCCCTTGAGCTTGGCGGGTGGCGGCACCTGGGCCCCGAGCGCGTGGCGCGCCCGTCCCGCGGCTCCGTCTGCCTCCGGCCTCCTGGACGACCCCCTGTGCCCGCCCGTGGCCGCCCGGAGCCCTCCCGGCGAGCAGCCCTCGGGCCCCACGAGGACGGCGGCGCGCTGGGCCCGGCCCTGCCCCCCGCGTGGCCCCGCGTGACCCGGACGTGGCGGTGCCGACCGCGCCTGCAGGTAGGCCGAAGCCGCCGCGACCTCCACGCTCCTCGGCGCCGGGACGCCCCGGGGGTCGAGCCGTGGCTCTGCGTCGTGCTCCGCGTCCCTGTGGGGCGGCGCGTGTCCTCGCTGCGAAACACGGGCCTGGAGCCGGGCCCGTCGGGGGAGCCCTGGCCTCGGCCTCGGGGACGCAGGGGTGAGCCCCCCCCCCCCCCCCGCCGTGCAGGCGCGCCCCGCCCGCGGCTCCCTGCGCCCCGCCCGGCCAGGCCGCAGCTTGTCCCCGTGGCTGCGCCGCCGCCGCCGGAGCCTCCCGGGGCTGGAGGCCGCGTGCCCGGCACCGACCACGCCGGGGCCGCTTGCGGGGGGCCGGGGCCAGCCTGAGCCGCCGAAGGGGCCCCTCCCCGCGTGCGCCTGCCCGGGGCCGCGTGACCGGCCACCGCTGACCTGGGCCGACGCCGCGGACGCGGACCCCCGAGGAGCCCCTCGGCCGCCCCGGGCCCCCGCGGTGTGGCGGTGCCGCAGCGGCGCCCTCGGTGTCCCCGCGGCCGCCCCGGCCTCTCCCCGCTCCCGCAGGGGCGCGCCCGGCCCGTCCTCCCGCCCCGTCCCCGTCCTCGGGACCCGGAGCTCTCGGGAGCACACGCGGGCGTGTCCGTGCCGGGTCCGCGCTGGTCCCCGGCGGGCGCCCCCCCCCCCCCCGTACCCGACGCCCCCGACCCCCGCGGGCCGCCTCGACTTTCCTTCCATTCCTGTCCTCCGGGGCCGGTTTCCCTCCAGCGCAGGTCCCACGTGCTGCGGGTGTTGGGGCTCCGGTGTGGGGGTCGCGGCCGCCTGTTGCGGACAGGCCCTGCGGGTCTCCTCTGCCGCCGGCAGGGCTTGGAGCGCGAGGGCGGCCCGTGGGCTCGGCGGCTTGTGCGGGGGCCTCGCTCCGGTTACCGGGACGCGGAACCAGCGCAGACGCCGTCTTCGGCAGCGCAAGTCGCGGGCCCCTCGGGGTGCAGCTGGGGCACGAGAGCGGCGGCATCGGGACCCACTGCGCCTGCTGCGGAGGCGCCTCCCCCCCGGCTCCGTGGTTCTGGGCCCCACGTGCTCCGCGGACGCCGAGGGCTCCGCTCCTCCGTCCTGCCGAGGCCCCGCGGAGGCCTCCGCCCGGTCCTGTGCTCCGCGGAGCGGCCGCGGCCGTGTCCGTTCTGCCCCCGCCCGGTGAGCCTCGTGGGAGCCCCCGGAACACCCGGGGAGCCTGGACCCGAGACTGCCCTGGGGGATGAGGCGTCCTTCAGGATGTGCACAAGGTTTGGCCCGTGCAGAGGGGGCGTAAGTAATTGTTCTGTTGGAACAGGGAAGCCCCGAGGTTAGCGCTTCTCGGAGATGCTCTGTCCTTGGTTCAGCGCGTGCGGCGGGTCCTGGCGAGGCCCGCGGTGCCTGGCTTCGTGCCCGGCGGCCGAGTTGCCGGAAGGTGGAGCCTCCGCCCACAGTTCACTGCTTTCTCCTGGCCCCACGCGGCTCTCTCGTGTCCTTAATCCCACCCCAGGATCGTGTTTATTTCCTAGACAAAGTCACTGGTATCTTTGTTTCTCCGGTTCCTGCCAAGCGTTCGGAGCCGGGCTCTTCATGCCCACAGCACGTGATCAGGATTTTTTACCCCTGGAAAACTCCTTTTGGAGTTCTTTTCTTTTCTTTTTTCTTTTCTTTTTTTCTTTTCTTTTCTTTTCTTCTTTTCTTTTCTTTTCTTTTCTTTTCTTTTCTTTTCTTTTCTTTCTCTTCTCTTTTTTTTCTTTTCTTTTTCTTCTTTCTTTCTTTTTTTTTTTTTAAAGATCTGAAGCATTAAAAATGTAGTTATTTCAGCTTGAGAGTGGGGAGAGATCACAGATTGACTTTTAAGTTACTCTGAGAAAACTGATGATTTGTCTCAATAGATAAATAAGCCCTGACCACACAAATAAAGATGCAGTGATCTTTCATGCCACCCCTTCTTTCCTCAAGAACAGACCCAGCCTCTTCTGTGGCCACTCACCCAGTGGTGATGCATGTTCCTCCTGAACTGTCCGTGGAAGTTTTGTACTTCTGATTTGGGAGGTGAAGATCTGTTACATTTGAGCCACCCAGAACCTGGATTCCTTGCTAAGGTACCAGCAATATATCTTACTTACTTATTTATTTAAATATTTAATTTATTTATTCATGAGAAAGAGAGAGGCAGAGACACAGGCAGAGGGGGAAGCAGGCTCCATGCAGGGAGCCCGACGTGGGACTCGATCCCGGGTCTCCAGGATCAGGCCCTGGGCTGAAGGTGGCGCTCCACCGCTGAGCCATCAGGCTACCCAAGATATCATATTTAGATAGAAAATTTCAGAGAAAGAAAATGTTCAAGTGCCCGAAGGTAGTAAAAGTGAAATATGGTATGCTAATATTCCTAATATTTCCATATACACAAAAGATATTTTTCCTTTGTACATTTGTTTCCTTTCTTGTGTTTGATGGCTTACGGTATGATTTACACATACACCCCTCCCCGAGTCTCACACCTCCTGAAACAGATAGGACACGTGCAGCATCACCCTTGTGGGGAGAGGTGGCTGCTCTTTAACTAGCAGGTGGTTGTCAGGGATGGACATCAAGGGTTTCTGACTGCCCTGTATGACTCTCACCCACATGGCACTTTGGTTATAGAATTGTCTGAAAAATGGAAGGAATAGATATAGAATACTTTATCCAACCAGAAAATTGACTTGATAATTAAAGATAAATTCAACAAGATTTGAAATGAAGTGTTTTTTGAAAATCTCTGAGGCCCCGATTCTGCTATTTTCATAACCACTGACAGGAGATAGATTTGGAAAATGTCATACCGTACCCGAAGAAGCAAGTCTCCTTCAGAAAACAGTTCTAGATTGACCTGTGGAGAGGCGTGCTCACTTCCTCCTGGATTCATGGGTCGGTCAGCTGGGCAGCCTGCAATGCTGTCCTTTAGGGTGGCTGAGGAAGAGAAAATGTCATTGAAAGCAAATGTTTAATGTTCCTGTTTGGCTTAGCTCTTTTTTTGGTATTTTTTTTTATTGGAGTTTGATTTGCCAACATAGAGCATAACATCCAGTGCTCATCCCATCAAGTGCCCCCCCTCAGCGCCCATCACTCAGTCACCCGTCCCCCCGCCCACCTCCCCTTCCACTACCCCTGTTCGCTTCCCAGAGTTAGGAGTCTCTCATGTTCCATCACCCTATCTGATATTTCCCACTCATTTTCTCCCCTTTCCCCTATAATCCCTTTCACTATTTTTTATATTCCCTGTATGAGTGGAACCATATGATGATTATCCTCCAATTGACTTACTTCACTCAGCATAATACCCTCCAGTTCCGTCCACTTTGAAGCAGATGGTGGGTACTCATCCTTCTAATGGCTGAGGAATATCCCATTGTATACATAGACCACATCTCCTTTATCCATTCATCTGTCGACGGACACCGAGGCTCCTTCCACAGTTTGGCACCGAGGCTCCTTCCACAGTTTGGCTATTGTGGACATTGCTGCTATAAACATCGGGGTGCAGTTGTCCCGGCGTTTCACTGCATCTGTATCTTTGGGGTAAACACCCAGCAGTGCAATTGCTGGGTCGTAGGGCAGGTCTATTCTTAACTCTTTGAGGAACCTCCACACAGTTTTCCAGAGTGGCTGCACCAGTTCACGTTCCTGCCAACAGTGCAGGAGGGTTCCCCTTTCTCCACATCCTCTCCAACATTTGTTTCCTATCTTGTTGATTTTCCCCATTCTCACGGGTGTGAGGTGGGATCTCATTGTGGTTTTGATTTGTATTTCCCTGATGGCAAGTGATGTGGAGCATTTTCTCATGTGCTTGTTGGCCATGTGTGTGTCTTTGGTGAAATTTCTGTTCATGTCTCCTGCCCATTTCATGATTGGATTGTTTGTTTCTTGGGTGTTGAGTTTAATAAGTTCTTTATAGATCTTGGATATGAGCCCTTTGTCTGATTATGTCACTTGCAAATATCTTCTCCCATTCTGTAGATTGTCTTTTGGTTTTGTTGCCTATTTCTTTTGCTGTGCAGAAGCTTTTTATATTGGTTAAGTTCCAATAATTCATTTTTGCTTTTGTTTCCTTTGCCTTCATAGATGTATCTTGCAAGAAGTTGCTGTGGCCAAGTTCAAAAAGGGTGTTGCCTGTGTTCTCCTCTAGGATTTTGATGGAATCGTGTCTCACATTTAGGTCTTTCATCCATTTTATCTTTGTGTCTGTTGTAAGAGAATGGTCTAGTTTCATTATTCTGCGTGTGGATGTCCCATTTTCCCAGCACCATTTATTGAAGAGACTGTCCTTCTTCCAGTGGATAGTCTTTCCTGTTTTGTCGAATATTAGTTGACCATAGAGTTGAGGGTCCACTTCTGGGTTCTCTATTCTGTTCCATTGATCTGTGTGTCTGTTTTTGTGCCAGTACCACACTGTCTTGATGACCACAGCTTTGTAGTACAACCTGAAATCTGGCATTGTGATGCCTCCGACTCTGGTTTTCTTTTTCAATATTCCCCTGGCTATTCGGGGTCTTTTCTGATTCCACACAAATCTTAAGATTACTTGTTCTAATTCTCTGAAGAAAGTCCATGGCATTTTGATAGGGATTGCATTGAACCTGAAAATTGCCCTGGATAGCATAGACATTTTCATCATATTAATTTTTCCAGTCCATGAACATGGAATATTTTTCCATCTCTTTGTGTCTTCCTCAATTTCTTTAAGTGTTCTGTAGTTTTTAGGGTATAGATCCTTTCCCTCTTTGGTTAGGTTTATTCCTAGGTATCTTACGCTTTTGGGTGCAATTGTAATTGGGGTTGACTCCTTAATTTCTGTTTCTTCAGTCTCATTCTTAGTGTATAGAAATGCCACTGATTTCCGGGCATTGATTTTGTATCCTGCCACACTGCCAAATTGCTGTATGAGTTCTGGCAATCTTGGAGTGGAGTCTTTTGGGTTTTCTATGTACAGTATCATGTCATCTGCAAAGAGGGAGAGTCTGACGACTTCTTTGCCAATTTTAATGCCTTTTATTTCTTTTTGTTGCCTGATTGCTGAGGCTAGGACTTCTAGTACTATGTCGAATAGCAGTGGTGAGAGTGGACATCCCTGTCGTGTTCCTGATCTTAGGGGAAAGGCTCCCAGTGTTTCCCCATTGAGAATGATATTTGCTGTGGGCTTTTCATAGATTGTTTTTAAGATGCTGAGGAATGTTCCCTCTATCCCTACACTCTGAAGAGTTTCGATCAGGAATGGATGCTGTATTTTGTCAAATGCTTTCTCTGCATCTATTGAGAGGATCATATGGCTCTTGTTTTTTCTCTTGTTGATATGATCTATCATGTTGATTGTTTTACGAGTGTTGAGCCAACCTTGCATCCTGGGGATAAATCCCACTTGGTCACGGTGAATTATCTTCTTAATGTATTGAGAGAGGACTCAGGCCCCCAGCTCTGCCCAGACCAGGGCCGGGACCAACTGAGGATCAAGGTGTTCTCCACGAAAGCAGTTCACAGCACACAACTGGTAGACGGCTGCTCTCCAGGGCAGCCCAGGGCCCATGTGTGCCCCTTCGCTTGGGCCATCCTGGGCAGGGGGTCAGAGCGAGGGCAAGGGTCTGAGGTCTCTTCCACTGTCAGTGGCCTGCAGCACAGCCCAGTGGGTGGGGACAGGCCCGAACTAGCGACACGTGGGCAGGCTGCCTGGAGACAATGGTAGAGGCAAGCAGAGGACCTATTCAGGGTCTTCGAGGGCTGACAGGCCTGCAAAGGACCCCTGCCTCCCTCCCCGCAAAGGATCCCAGCCCCTGTGGGATTCACGTAGCCCAGAATTAACCATTTTAAACTGAGAAACCACCACCTCTCTCTCCATCCAAGATACTGTCCACACCTCCAAAAGAAAAGCCGGTGCCCATTTAGCAGCCCTCCCCGATGCCCTGACCCCAGCCCCTGGGGTCACAGTGGACCCCTGCATGGACAGTCCACAGCACTGCTGTACGAGACTCCACAGGTGCTGCTGCTTTGCAGTTACCCCTGCAGCTGGGTAATTTCATAGTTCTCAGTGTATTTTCAAGGTTGACTAGACCCATTTCATCTTTGAGTTTCTTTTCGAGCACCTGTAACCGTCTGTCCCGTGTTGTTCAGGCCCAGAGTCTTCCTTGGGCCGTCTTCCTGTGCGGCTGCTTACTAGCTATGGAGGGGATGTGCTCAGCTGCATCACCCAGTTTACTGCGTACAAGTCCCAAGCACAGGAATGGGTTAGGACTAGCTCCCAGCAATGACACAGTGGATTAGCAGGTAGGACTTGGAAGAGTAGACTGTGCCCGTTACATGGTAAGGAAGTTTAGGAGAACAAGTGCTCCGGGAGATGATAAGAAATAGCCCAGTTCATAGCTTCAGAAAAATGAGCCCTTTGTTCTGAGCCAAAGCTCTGGAAGGTGGAGGAACATTTAATTTATCACAAGAAATGATAAAGCAAAGGAAGGAAAGAAGTTAGACCATCCGCTAGGACCTCTCCTCTGCACCTGCCATTCTGTGAGCCTGGTGGGAAGCCCGTGCTCGTCTCCTTCCACAGAGAACAGAGCCCAGGGTCCATATGACAGGCTGGGCAGAGAGACACACCTGCAGTCTGGGTCACCTATTGTACCTGAGCTGAGCGTGGGGCCTTCTTCCTGTGTCCGGGACCCAAACACTGCGGTGCCGCTTCTGCCTCACAGGTCAACGCTTAGAGTTTGTGGGCAAGCTCCTCTCGTAACTTGATCTGGAGCCACGCGGCCGCTTACCTGCAAAGCAGCTCTTCACCTTCAGGTAGCCCACGACCAGCCTGAGGATGCAGAGCTTGTCAAGCCGGGCTGCACGTCCTCGGGGAAGGGCAGCAAGGTGGTCAGTTTGCTCAGCTCTGGATTCCGACGGTCCCGGTGCTGCTTTGAAGGGTTTCATTTGGCTCCCTCTGGAGGCTGTGGCTCAGGACTTTGGTGGGGAGAGAGCAGCAATCATTCTCTACCTCCCTCTGTACCTTCACCCGAGTCACCTGCAGGGCCCCCAGGCCATGCCGGACGCCATCTGGCCCCAGGTCCTGGTGCTTGGAGGCAGGGACCCTTGTCCTTCGGGTTCGGGTTCTGTCCTCACTGCCCTCCTGGCCGGTGGGCCCTATTCATACTGTGCACATGCGAGACCTGGTGGCCCTCAAGGCACTAGGGGCCCAGGACTGGCCATCCCCTCCCAACTTTCTGGTAGCCTGACATGTTTGCAACCATTAAAAAAAAATATTTTATTTACTTATTCATGAGAGAGACAGAGGCAGAGACACAGGGAGAGGGAGAAGCAGGCTCCCTGTGGGGAGCCCAATGTGGGACTCCATCCAGGATCCCGGGGTCACGCCCAGGGCCGAAGGCAAGTGCCCAGCTGCTGAGCCACCCAGAAGCCCCAACATCCATACATAAATTTTAAATAAGTAAATCTCCATACCACAATTAACACCGAAAAGGCTGAAACTCCATTTAAGAAATTATAGTTAAGAATTGAGCCTACACACACACACACACACACACAAACACACACACACACATTAACATACATCTACATGTATACTCTCTTTCTTTCTCTGCATGCACGCACCCGTGCACACCCCAGACCAATGTATATCATAATTACATTGTTAAAAACCAGGGATGGGGAGAGCCGAAGGAAAAAAGACCCATTTCATACAGACAAATAAAGACAGAATAAATGACTTCTCGTCAGAAAAAATGCAAACCAAAACACAACAGGGTGATATCTTTAATGTTCCAAAAGAAGGAAGCTGTTAACCCAGAATCTCGTATCTGGAGAAATGATCCTTCAAAATGAGGGCAAATTAAAGAAATTTTCAGACAAAAATTCAAAGATTGTATTTCCAGAAGATTTGAGCTACAAAAATATTAAAGAAATTTCTTCAAGCTGAAGAAAAATGGCACTAGGGGGATCCCTGGATGGCGCAGCGGTTTGGCGCCTGCCTTTGGCCCAGGGCGCGATCCTGGAGTCCCGGGGTGGAGTCCCGCGTCGGGCTCTCGGCATGGAGCCTGCTTCTCCCTCCTCCTGTGTCTCTGCCTCTCTCTCTCTCTTCTATGTCTATCATAAATAAATAAATCTTTAAAAAAAGAAAATATGCTAATGACCAAAAAGCATGTAAGATCATAGGCACCATCATAATTCATCAGAAAAATGCAAATTAAAGTAAATTACTTGTATACATATATTAAAACGGCCAAAATTCAGAAGATTGACACCCAAGTGTTGGAGGGGATTTAGAGTAACTGAAATTGCCATTAGTGGAAAACTTTGTTTCTTTTCTTTTTTTTTTAACTTTCAACATGACCTAGTAATTCCATTCCTATCTACCCACTGGAGTGAAATGAAAACATGTGTCTGCAGGGGACTATTTATAGCACTTTATTCATAATGGCCCCAAATGGGACAAGCCAGCCAAGCGGGTGAGGAGGGGCTCAATAGCTCAGCCCCCACCTCCACCCTGTAAGGCTCCTTGGAGCCTGCTAACCGGGGGACCCTGTCCCACGAGGTCTGCCCTGCTCTTCTCCATCCGGATCCCAGCCCCTTTGAACAAGCCACAGAGAGGGGCCGGGTCTCTGTTGGGCAGCCCCCTCACCACCCAGCTTTGGTGACTCGGCCCGAACCTGGAGGATAACAGAAGTCTCCACCTCTTAGGTTGCCTGGGGATGAATGACAACACAGATGCCATGGTGCAGAACCTGTGCCATCCTCGTGTGGTTTGCTGACAATGTTAGTTTGTGTGTCCCATCACTGTATTATGTGGAAATGTGGACGATTTCATTTTACATTTAAAAAAATTAGGGCACTGGAGGATGTAACTAAGTTCAAAGGACTTTGGGTAGATTCGTTTGTTAAATCTTCACAAACTGCTTTGAAACAGAGCCCTGAGGAGGTTTGTAGGGCAGGATGATGCCACCAACACCTGGATTTGAATCAGCAGAACAAAATGGGCAAATTGGTATATGCTGATGTTTTTTACTCTTGAAAAAAAAAGAAATACAATTTTCAGTACATGTAACACTCTTAGGGACCCCTCGCCCCATTTTAAACATCTTTTTCAATTAACCAGTGATGACTGGTTTCCGTGCCCTGGAAAAATAACTTCTGATGAGCTGGATCTGGGATACCTATGCCCCTACCAGGAAGTTTTATGATATATACATATATATCATAAAAATTTACCATAAAAACATGGTAAAATACACACACCATAAATGTTACCATTTTAACCATTCAGTGGCATTAAGTATACTCTGGATGCTGTATAACCATCACTGCTATCTGGTTCCAGAACTTTTCCATCAGGCCAGGGAAACCCTTCACCCGGTAGCAGTTGCCTCCCCTCTCCCACTCCCTTGCAACTACCCATCTACTTTCTGGATTAGCTATTCTGGACATTTCACACATGGTGTCATGGGCCATTTGCCATTTTGTACATGGCCTTGATCGCGGCACTTTATGCAGAATTAGGATCGGTACTTCTGGAGGCTTTGGAAATTTCTCACAAACCTGCCTCCAGGTGCTAGGAAGGAACCCTGCACCCCTGGAGGCTGCTCTGGGTCTCTGCGTCCCTGGGGAAGCGCTCTGAAGCCTGTGGACGCCAGCCGGGCTCTGTGGGTTAGGGACACCTCCCGGCAGGGTGTACCCCGCTCCTCAGTGGTTAGGGACACCGATCGGCAGGGTGTACCCCGCTCTTCGGTGGCTGCTGGTGGAGCCAGGAGCACCCAAGCAGGGGCCTGTGCGAGTGCGTGTTCGTGTGCGTGTGCCCAGGAGCTGCTCCCCCATTTGTGTCCACTGTGTATGTGATGGTCCAGGTGCTTCAGGCTCCTGAAGAGTAGGCTTCGCACCCCTCAGGTATGGGGATGACGTAGGAGTGCTTTTATTTTAACTGATCATAGAATGAAAATAATCAAGGGCACTTAAAAAACACCGGTAATACAATACATTAGTGACCGACTGTACATTCTCCAGGAGGCGTGATAGGCATCTCGGTATTTTCCTTTGCACATCAGACCCCTTCCTTGAGTTTAATGAGGTTGATTCGAGGAGTGGAGGCAGAAACACGGAGCCCAGTCCTGAGAGCAGCTTACCCCCAAGTGTTTGCAGACGTCAGAAGAGCACCCGGCCAACTGTGAACTGCAGTCGGAGGGGTCTAGGGCCCGGGCTGAAGGTGGAGGAAGGGAAGCGTTTCCTGCCCATCCCCCCAGCAGCGCCTTTGCAGTCCCTCCACAGCCATAGCTGGAGACCCCCTGACAAGTAAGAGCGTCATGGTGGTGCCACAGAGACCGCGCTTCTTCCTGGGTTCCTCTCCCTCTTCCTTCTCTTCCCGGGTGATGCAGGGGCCATTTCCAACAAAATCTGGGAATACATTTCATAGCCTGGGACTTAAGGGCCAGTGCTGCAGGTTCAGGGATCCATGCGCCACAGCCTCTTTATCTCTAATGTAATGGGGGCTGAAAAAGTGGTCTCTAAGTCTTTTACAATATTTTCTCAAAAAAAGACTTTTAAGACTTCTGCTAATTCAGTGGCATCTTTATTCCTAGAACCACTTGAGTTTCAATGGTATTGCCTAATTTCCCAGTCCGTGCTGTCCTCTAATGTTTTTTCTCTGCATATTTTTAAAAAACAGATGATGTGGATAATGTGAGTATTAAACTGGACCCTTTGGACTTTACAACAAGGAAAACTTGGTAATAATTAATTGGATAAAGGGTATAGGCTTATACCTTATAGGCTTCCTAAAAGAACCAGGGTGTGTGTTTCGTATGATTGGACATGCTCTGCTCACTGTTAGCAAGGGCACTGGGTCTTGGTGCCTAGCACCTGTGGGGAGGAGCCAACATTGTTAGCGTGCTGGCTCTTTACTGAGGCCATCAGTGAGGCAGTGCACAACTGACGCATTTCATTTCAGTCCTGCAGATTGGACAGCAGGAAGTTGCCAGCTGGAAAGTCTCCTGAGATTTAAGAGTGCAGAGGACCAGGGCCACTTACAATTCAGCAATTGTCTACCTTCTTGAATTGCAAAAGCTGAATTATTTGGCCCATGGCAGCGTTAGGGATGGGATCATCAAACTGTGGTATTCTGGAAGCCGGGATGTGATAGCCTGGAGGATCGGGGGATCCTGCCCCCCAAACCACTCTTGATATGCCTGCTGCTGCTGAAGGCCTCTGTGCCTCTGGCTCTACCATAAATCTGGGTGGGATGGTGGCCTGGGGACTGAGAAGTGTCCTCGGACTGGTTGGGGCCACCTGGCCATCCCAGTTCTTTGTTCCCACTGCTTTGGAGGCAGAGAGAAGGCTGGGCCAGAAGCCATTGACTAAAGAGATAGGACCAATAGTCATGGCAGGACTCAGGAAATCAATCAATTGGCATCAAAATAGTGTTTGGGACAGTGTCAGCGAAGGGTGCCCTGGCGCAGGAGCCTCTTACTGTTCAGTCCCCAAGGCCACCTCCAGGATAGTTACCTCCACCCTCAGAATGCTGTCCCCAGGCAATAACCCTTTTAGTAGGGCCACAGAGAACAGAAAGGAGCAGAAACCAAGTCTTCCGTGCGTCTTCCATGCAGGGGGAACCCAGCCAGACAAGCTGTCCATTGAGCAGGACGTCACTCTCTCCCTATCCAGAGGGGCGTGATGTGTTATTCAGACCACTGATGACTGGATTTACATTTCCTTTTCTGAAAGAGAATTTTTATTTTGATTGCTCTATTTTCCCTCCTTGATTAGGTTAGATATCTGGGTAACTGTTAAATCCATGGTTCACTTTCCATGATGCATGTACAGCACCTCCAGGTTTTCAGCTTGTTGTAGTATGATCTACTTGGATACAGTCCTGAGCCATCTTCCAAAGGAAGAGGAGTTTTTTTGTGATTGAAAGAAGGATTGTTGCATTATGAGAAGTGCAGTCTTTGGAACAATTAGTTAGGGAAAGGGTGTGTGTACATGTGTATGCAAATCTGCATGCGTACTCGGGAACTGAGGGGTGGACTGTGGTTGAATATGTAATGTTTTTTGCTTGCTCTGTTGTATCAATTGTCAGGGGCTGTTGTAACAAATTTCTTGGTGGCTTAAAACAACACAAATGTGTTCTCTTAGAGTTCTGTAAGGAGTCAGAGGTTTAATACAGGTTTCACCAGGCTAGACTTAAGGTGGTTAGCAGGGCTGTATTTCTTTCTAGAGGCTCCAGGGGAGAAGCTGTTTCCTGTTCATTCAGCTTGTTGGCAGGATTCAACAAGTTGTCGGACTGAGGTCCCATCTCCTTGCTGGTTATGAGCTGAGGGCCATCTCCTCCTCCTCCTCCTCCTCCTCCTCCTCCTCCTCCTCCTCCTCCTCCTCCTCCCTTCCTCCCTTCCTTCCTTCCTTCCTTCCTCCTCCTCCCTTCCTTTTTTCTTCTTCTTCTTTTCTTCTTCTCCTTCCTCCTTCCTTCCTCCTTCTTCCTTCTTCATCCATCTATTTGTTAGAGAGAGAGAATAAGTAGGAGGGGCAGATGGAGAGGAAGAGAGAATCCAAAGCAGACTCTGTGCTGAGTGTGGAGCCTAATGCAGAGTTTGACCTCATGACCCTGAGATCATGACCTGAGCCAAAGCCAAGAGTCAGATGCTCAACTGACTGTGCCACCCAGGTGCCCCCATTCCCAGCTCCAGAGCCCACTCACATGTCTTGATTTGTGACACCTTCCTCTATCTTCAGTGCCAGCAATGGTGAGTCCAGTGCTTCTCACAGACTCTTCTGCTTTCCTTCTCTATGGACTCATCTCATTAGATTGGAGCCACTTGAGTAATTCCAGATAATTTCCCTATTTCAAGGTCAACTGATAAGGTAACCTTAATTCTATCTGTAACCTTAATTATTTTTTGCATGTAGCAGAATATATATACAGATGCTGGGGATTAGGTGGCCATCTTTGAGGTGCCATCATTCCACCTGCCACAGTTACATGCTCAGGAGGGGGGGACTTGTGGAGTGTAGAATCTGCATATGATCAGTTTTACCTGATTCTGCTAAATAATTTTCCAAAGTGGTTGTACTCACCAAACACTATTCTGTTTTGTTGATTTATTTGTTTAATCATATGCTCATATCATACTGTCTGAGTTTCTGTAGCTTTTAATTAGTAAGTCTTAATATCTGGTAATGTAAATCTTCTTTCTTATTCTTCTTTGATATTGTATTTGCTATTTTAGTCTTGCATTTCCATATAAATTTTTGAATTAACTTGACTTCCACAATACCTGCTGGAATTTTGAATGGGATTGTTAGATTCTATCGATAATTTGGGGGAAGAATTCACATTTTATAATAGAGTCTTTTGTTTTTAAAAGATTTTATTTATTTATTCATGAGAGACACAGAGAGAGGAAGAGGCATAGACACAGGCAGAGGGAGAAGCAGGCTCCATGCAGGGAGCCTGATGTGGGACTCGATCCCGGGTCTCCAGGATCACACCCTGGGCTGAAGGTGGCATTAAACCACTGAGCCACCCGGGCTGCCCCTATAATAGAGTCTTCTAATCCATGGATAAGGCATATCTGTCTTTATTTTGGTCTTCTTTATGTCTCTCAATGTTTTACAATCATCTATCCATTTATTTATTTGTTTTAGAGAGAGGGTGTGGATGGAGAGAGGAGCAGAGGGAGAGTGAGAGTGAGAATCTTAATCAGACTCTGTGCTGAGCAGGGAACCTGACATGGGGCTTCATCTCACGACCCTGAGATCGATGACCTGAGTCAAAATCAAGAGTTGGACACTTAACTGACTGAGCCACCTAGGCACTCCAAACACTCAGGTTTTTATTTTTGCATATGCTTTATTAGATCTTTTCCTAAGTGTTTGGTATTTTTGAAGCAATTATAAATGGTGTCATTTAATAATTAATTTTCTACTTGTTGCTGTTATTTAGAAATATAAAATTGTGTCCAGTAACTCTGATTATTAATCATAGTAGTTTCTCATAGACTTCTTTGGATTTTTTTAGTGTTCATATGGTGTAATCAATAACTAATGACATCTTTATCTACTCCTTTCCAGTCTCATTACTTTTGTCTTTCTTGTCTTATTGAGTCTGGGTGGCATCTCCAGCCCATCATTGAATGGGGATGGTGTGAGCAGCCATTTGTATTTTGCTCCAAACCTCAAGGAGAAGGATTTTTTAGACTTCACCATCAAGCATGATGTTTGGTTCGAGTGTTTTGAAGACACATCAACAGGTTAAGTAAATTTACTTCTATTCATAGTTTTTTCTTTTTATCATGAATGGATTTTTAATTTTATACAGTAATGTTTCTTCCTCCACTGACATGATCATATGTTCTATAGATATGGTTAATTACTTAAGTAGATTTTTGAATGCTAAATCAATCTTGCTTTTGTAGAATAAGTCTGTTTGATCACACTGTACTACCCTTTAATACTGTTTGGTACTTTGATAGCATTTTATATCAAATAGTTTTGTAATGTTTTCTTTAGTGATTATAGATTTGACTTTCATTACCCTTTTATTTAATGCCTCTGTGAAGCTTTTGTATCAAGGTTTGCTAGCCTCAGATATTGAATTGGAAATGTTCTCTCCTTCCCTTTCTCTGGATAAATGGATATAAGTTTGTGTTATTTTGACATGAAACACATGGCAAAGTTACCCAGCCTGGAGTTTTTGGTTAGAAAGTGACCCAGAAGGGGTGCTTTCAGCCTGATTCAATGTCCAACAGTCGATTCAGTGTCCAACTGGTGATTTTGGCTCAGGTCATGATCTTGGGGTCCTGAGATCGAGTCCCAAGTCAAGCCCCACACTCAGTAGGGAATCTGCTTGAAAATTCTCTCCCTCTGCCTCTGCCTACCCCCTATTTGTGGATACAATCTCTATTTGATTCTCAAATAAATAAATAAATCTTAAAAAAAAAAGGAAGAATAACCCAGGTGGGAGGGATGCAAGACCTGCTTGTCATGGAGCCAAGGAATATGATAGGAAGAGGCATCTGAAGGAAACAAAGACGGAACATACAGCACTTTAGCTATGTGGCTCCAGTGGACATGAAAAGGGCATAGTGTCTGAGTCTCAAGGTCTGAAGAATTTTCAAAACCTGTGCCCACAGTTGGCTGACCTTCCTCTGATATGAACCGGCATCAACTCCCAAACTGTAAACTCCCTCATTTGCTCTTTTGTTGTCCTTGTTATATTGAGTTTAAATAAAAATGCTTTACACACAAAAACAAATAAACGAGGGGCCTGAATCCCAAGACTTCAGTGAGTCTGACTTCCTGCTGCTTCCCCTCAAAGTGCCTGCTGTTTCAGGGCTGAGAAATTGGGCAGAATGGGGCTGATTGGAAGCAAATGATAAGCAGTGAGTTCCAGCACCTGGAGAGACAGAAACTGGAGTTCTGCAGAGAAGTGAGCCTCATACTCTCTGTTTTCTGCCCACAACAACATTAATCTAGAAATTGGTACTGAGGTATACAATAAGGTATAATAAGGTATATAATAAGTAATACATGATGATGAAGATAGATGATAGATAGATAGATAGATAGATAGATAGATAGATAGATAGATAGTCTCTTTCTATAACATCCAATAACAATGATCCCAGGTCTTGGCTTCTACAAACGAACCAGAGCTCCATGATTCCAGGGCCATGTTGGGAAAATTACAAGGTGAAGCCTGGAGCATCTTGTGCCAAAAAAACAAGGAGGGGCTCACAGACTGGAGGCATGTTACAGGGATACAGGAGCCATCCTGGAGGGCCTCCTGTTGGTCAAGTCTGAGATGGTTTGAATGTCCAGAGAAACAGTGAGAGAATGGACTAACTCAGTAAAATAGGAAATCATATTACAGATATAAATACATAAGTGATTACATCGAAAATTCTATGATGAAGGGGGTATTTATATAGTTGGAAAGTATTTCCCTACAAAATGCTTAGTAATTTCAAAGGAGAAAGAGTATCATCATGGTGGAGACTGTGGGAGATCCCAGCTTCAGTGCGTGTTTGTCAGTAGTACAAGGAGAACTTGTGTGCCTCCTACAAGGACATAGGCACAGCATTACCTCAAGATGTTTTGCCAAAGACACACGACTTTAATCTATGCATGAGGACATGTCAGATGATCCAGATGAGGGGCCTTCCATGTTCTACAAACAGCTGGCTGTGGTGTTGGAAAGTACGCAGGGACTGGAGAGGAGACACGGAGTACCTTTTACTCTGCAGGGTGTTATTATAGATGAGACTTGAGTACAAGCCAGAGGGCCAGGTATCAGCTCTACATCCGTGACAGCTCCCTCATTTTCAAGGATGCACTGCAGTTGTGTGTGGGGAAAAGTCCTTGTTTGTAGGAAATACATGCCAAAATCTTCAAGGGTGATGTGGTGTCAGTTTTGCAACTTTCTCACAAATGTATGTCTAGATTTTCTCTAAGTTTGTGATTATTTCAAAATTATAAGAAACAAATTGAATTTATAACTTTCCCACTAAGAAAACTCCAGGCCTGGCTGGCTTCATTTGGTAAATTCTATCAAAAACCTAAGGAATAATTAAAGTCAATATTATAGAAAATCTTTTAGAAAATAGAGGCAGGAATACTTATGAGATCATCTCATGGACCCAGGATACCAGTGATGCCAAACCAGACAAGGATAGTATAAGAAAAGAAAATTGCAAACCAGTGTCCCCCCATGAACAGAAAAGTCCTCAACAAAATATTGGCAAATTGATGGAGCAACCCGTAGAAAGAATAATACATCACCATTTCCTTGTTGTGTGACCTTGGGCATTTTACTTGGCTGCTCTGAACCTCATGGCCCTAACACACCCTTCCGAGGATAGTGCCTCGAACATTCGTTCTAATGATTTCCCCATCTTTTTCACCGCAGTAGGCCAGGGCCAGTATGAGCACCCCAGCCCCGGGGCACAGTCATTGGGTCGAGGAGCAGACCCACTGCCTCTGCGCGGCCCATCAGTTTCTCTCTTCCTGGAACTCAGGTCTTGAGTGGTGACCAAAGGCAGCGACAAGAGGACATGGAGGTGGCACCCACCGTTCCCACAGCAGCCGGGACTCCGTCTTCCCAGGTGTCTGTCTCTCCTTTTGGCACAATGAGGAATGACCCTCACCTCTCAGTATATCCCCATTGCTTTGGTGGTTAGAGTGAATTTCTCTTGCTTGTAAGCAGCACTTCTCACTGTGGGAGAGGAGAGGATGTGCCTGCACATGGGTGAGGGGGTGGAACTTGAGGGAAGGGCAAGGAGGGCTGAGTCCCCGACAGCAGGTCAGACGGTCAGCCCTGAGGGGAGTGACCTCAGGGTGGGTAGTGAAGAGAGCAATATTTACATGAACATAGCTGAAACTTGCCTGCTTGATGAAAGATTAAGAGTTGGACTCATTTTAAAAAAAGATTTTATTTATGCATGAGAGACGCAGAGAGTGGCAGAAACACAGGCAGAGGGAGAAGCAGGCTCCCTATGGGGAGCCCAATGTGGGACTCGATCCCAGGATCCCAGGATCACACCATCAGCCAAAGGCAGACGCTCAACCACTGAGCCACCCAGGTGCCCCCAACTCAGTTTTTGACTTTGGAGTGCTGGCAGCCTCCAAGCCTCACCTTCCTCTTTCCTTTTGTCCCATGTCTGGGTGAGTTGGTGAGAAAGCTAAGTGCTCCCTCCTTTGACAGGTGGGAGTTTCAAACAGAGAGCCCCTGAGCCAGTGTTGCACTGGGGATTTGTGGTGATTTCCTAAATTCCATAATATATGTAATTCATTCTGAATGTCCTAGTCCTCAAATGTCCAGTTCCCAGAGGGAGAAGAGGGAAAAATAAAGGGGGCTGGAATAAAACCCTGTCTCTTAATTTCCCCGGAGGCTTCTTTAGCCAGTAGGTTTGCAACAATGGCAGTCTGCCTCCCTGCCTGTACCTCCAAGATCAGAAGCAGCAATCACAATATAAATCCCTGATACTTGTCGGGAAAGATCCATATTGTCTACATTAGCCCCCCAAAATCACATTCATGACATGTCACGGATGCAGACATGGATGTCTGCCATGTGGCCGAAGATGAGGATTGAGTGGCCACCACATGCTGAGAGTGGAGAGAAACCACAGTGTGCTGCCCAGTCTTCCCCCCTGAAGGCTGCAAGCCTTTGAAAAGACCGTAGAATTTCAAAATAGTTACATCAGACATATTCTTCAAGTACAATTTTTGTCTAGAATGGGAGATGTTTTCCTGGAGCTTCCTGCTTTGCCTCCTTCTCTAACACCATTCTAAGACCATTCACAGTTATTGTAATCCTTGCCTTTATGAAAATTTGTTCCAGAGGTGCCTGGGTAGGCTCCATCAGCTAAGCGTCTGACTCTTGATTTCAGCTCAGGTCATGGCCTCGGGGTCATGAGAGTGAGCCCTGCATGGAATTTGCTTGGGATTCTCTCTCTCTAAGATATATTTATTTTTTATTTTTATTTTTTTATAATAATTTATTTTTTATTGGTGTTCAATTTGCCAACATACAGAATAACACCCAGTGCTCATCCCATCAAGTGCCCCCCTCAGTGCCCGTCACCCATTCACCCCACCCCCTGCCCTCCTCCCCTTCCACCACCCCTAGTTCATTTCCCAGAGTTAGGAGTCTTTATGTTCTGTCTACCTTTCTGACATTTCCCACACATTTTCTCTCCCTTCCCTTATATTCCCTTTCACTATTATTTATATTCCCCAAATGGATGAGAACATATAATGTTTGTCCTTCTCTGATTGACTTACTTCACTCAGCATAATACCATCCAGTTCCATCCACGTTGAAGCAAATGGTGGGTATTTGTCATCTCTAATAGCTGAGGAATATTCCATTGTATACATAGACCACATCTCCTTTATCCATTCATCTTTCGATGGACACCGAGGCCCCTTCCACAGTTTGGCTATTGTGGACATTGCTGCTAGAAACATCGGGGTGCAGGTGTCCCGGCGTTTCATTGCATCTGTATCTTTGGGGTAAATCCCCAGCAGTGCAATTGCTGGGTCGTAGGGCAGATCTAATTTTAACCCTTTGAGGAACCTCCACACAGTTTTCCAGAGTGGCTGCACCATTTCACATTCCCACCAACAGTGCAGGAGGGTTCCCTTTTCTCCGCATCCTCTCCAGCATTTGTGGTTTCCTGCCTTGTTAATTTTCCCCATTCTCACTGGTGTGAGGTGAAACAGTCAACAAAACTAAAAGACAACCTACAGATGGGAGAAGATATTTGCAAATGACGTATCAGATAAAGGGCTAGTTTCCAAGATCTATAAAGAACTTATTAAACTCAATACCAAAGAAACAAACAATCCAGTCATGAAATGGGCAAAAGACATGAAGAGAAATCTCACAGAGGAAGACATAGACATGGCCAACATGCACATGAGAAAATGCTCTGCATCACTTGCCATCAGGGAAATGCAAATTAAGATTCATTTATTTATTTATTTGTGATAGAAATGGAGAGAGAGAGAGAGAGAGAGAGAGAGAGAGAGAGGCAGAGACACAGGAGGAGGGAGAAGCAGGCTCCATGCTGGGAGCCTGACGTGGGACTCGATCCCAGGACTCCAGGATTGCGCCCTGGGCCAAAGGCAGGCGCCAAACCGCTGAGCCACCCAGGGATCCCCAGGATTCTCTCTCTTGATCTCCTTCTGCCCCTCCCACCCTGCTTGTACTCTCTTTCCAAAAAAAATGTGTTCCATCTGTTCTTTGTTTTCCAACATTTCCAATTTGGAGATTACTGGACACTGGTTCTAAACTGACACTAATTTCAGGAGACCTAAAATGTCACTGTGGTCCACAAGTCAGCACGGGGGCTTAGGGAGACCAGGTGAGCAAGGCAGTTTGGTGCCAGGGCATCTCCGAGCACATCTGGTATGTTTCCAGAGCGATCTTGTGTAACGGAATTACATTTATTGAATTCACATACTCAGTAACTGGCCGAACTGCGTTGCTTCCCTGGCTGCTGGAATAGCGCTATACCGGTAGGAAGGAAGAGGGGTAGAATTCACTAGAACTCTTTCTACTTAGGAAAATAGTAAACCAACAGAAATTCCACATTCTGGAAGAGATTAATGCCACCATGAAGGACTTGAAAGGACTTGGAAAATTGGGGGGTGAGTGGTGAATCTCTCATAGGTTATTCAATTCACATATCTGGCCTGTGCAGAAAACAGAAGGATCTTGTAAAATGATGGTAAATTCTAGTAAGCTTAACTAGATGGTATCTCCAATTGTAAGTGTTGTTCCAGATGTGGTTTTATTGCTGAGCAAATTAACACATCCCCCATACCTGGGTATGCAGCTTTTGATCTGGAAAATGCCTTTACCACACCTTGACATCTATTAGTAAAGACCAACAGAATATTTTTCCTTTAGCTGGCGAGACCAGAAGTACACGTTCCCTGTCCTACCTCAGAGGTATATCTACTCTCTAACTATATATCATAATTTGGTCCACAGGGATCTTGATTGCCTTTCCCTTCCACAGGACACCACATGGGTCCTGATGGCATTATATTGATTGACCTAGTGAGTAAGAAGTAGCAAATACTCCAGAGTTATTGGCAACACATTGGCATGTCAGAGGGTGAGAACTAAATATGATAAATTCAAAGGCCTTTCTCCTCAGTGAAATTTCTAGAGGTCCCTTGGCACCAGGCATGTCAAGATATTCCTTCTAAAGGGCAAAAAAGAGGCAGAATGCCTAGTGGGCCTCCTTGGATTTTGGAGGCAACATATTCCTCATTTAGGTCCATTTACTGAGTGACCTTGAAAAGCTGCTAGTTTTGGGTGGGACTCAAAATGAGAGAAGGCTCTGCAATAGGTCCAGGCTGTCATGCAAGCTGCTCTGCTACTTGGGCTGTATGATGCAGCAGATCCAGTAGTTCTCAAAGCAGCAGTGGTAGGTAGAGGCCTTCTGGATGTGAGTTACAATGTGGACACCTAGTATTTGTGAGGAAAGTCCTATTATCCTCCAAAAACCCTATCATCTCTCTTTGGGGAACAGCTTTTGGCTTGCTACTGGGCCTTGGTAGAGACTGGATGCTACCATGGGCCACCAAGTTACTATGCAGCCTGAGCTTCCAGTATTAAGCTAGACATCGTCTGACCAATAAAGCCATAGGGTCGGGCATGCACAGCAGTATTCCATTGTTGAATGGAAGCGGTCCATACAAGATTAGGCTTGTACATGCCCTGAAGGCACAAGGAAATTACACGAAGACATAACCCAAAAGCCCACGGACCTCACTCCTGCTACATTACCTTCTCTCTCCTAGCCTGCATCTATGCATCCTTAGGCCTCCTAAGGATGTCTGCACTATTAGTTGACTAGGAAAGTGAAAGCTCAAGCCTGGTTTACAGATAATATGCACGCACCATTCAAAAGTGGACAAATGTGGCACCACAGTCCCTTTCTGGGACATCCATGAAGGACAGTGGTGAAAGGAGATCTTCTGAGTGGGAACAATCAGGTGCAGCTAATTGTTCATTTTGCTTTGGAAGAAGTAGTCAGAAGTATGGGTATATACAAGGTTTTGGGCTGTGGCCAACGGTTTAGCTGGATGGTTAGCAATTTGGAAGGAATATGATTAGAAAATTGGTGACAAAGAGGTGTGGGGAGGAGAAATGTGGATAGACCTTTGAGTGTTCAATAAACATGAAGATATTTTTGTGAGCTACTGTACTGGGTGGGATCATTGATCTCAATTAGCAAGGGGAAATTGGGCTGCTACTACACAGTGGAAGTAAGGCCAAGGGTGTCTGAAATACAAGCGAGCCTTTAGGATAACTTTTACTACTACCAGTTTCTGTGATTAAAGCTGATGGAAAACTACACTGATCTAATTCAGGCAGGAGTATTAATGATCCCCACACTTCAGAAATGAAGATTTGTGTAATCCATCTGTCTAAGAACTCCACCTAAGCCCCACACATTATTAAAAAGCTCAAAATGGATATCAAGCATATGTATACTGTAAAACTATAAAACTCTTAGAAGATAAAATAGGAATTCCTTGTGCCCTGGGTCTTGGTAAAGAGTTCTTAAACATGACAAAAAATGGGGCAGCTGGGCGGCTCAGTTAGCGAAGCCTTGGACTTTGGCCCAGGTCATGATCTCAGGGTCCTGGGATTGAGCCCTGTGTGAGGCTCTGTGCTGACCTGGGAGTCTGCTTGAGGATTCTCTCTCTCCCTTTGCAACCCCCCCCCCATCTCTTCAAATAAATAAATCTTTAAAAACAAAACAAACGAAAAATCCCAGGGCACCAAAAGCATGATCTGTAATAGGAAAAATTGGACTTCATAAAAATTAAAATCATTTGTTCTCTGAAAGATTCTGTTAAAAAGATAAAAAGACAAGCTACATCCTGAGAGAGAATATTTACATGCTATATTATTTGACAAAGGAGTCCTATTTAGATTATGTGAAGAAGCCTGAGAACTCAGTGTTTAAAAACCAAACAATCTAATTATAAAATGGACACCCAAAAAGAAAGACACAAAGAGAAATTTCACTGAATAAGATATACAAATGACAGATAAGCACATGAAAAGATGTTTAACGTCACTACCCTTTAGTAAAGTATTGAGACCATGATAAGGTATCACTACACAGCTATCAAAATAGCTAAAATATAAGATAATGGCATACGCAAGTTACCTCAAACTGGATTAAAGACCTAAATATAAGATCCCAAACTCCAAAACTCCTAGCAGGAAACACAGGGGAAAGCTTCATAACATTGGATTTGGCAGTGATTTCTGGGACATGACACCAAAAGCATAGGCAATAATAGCAAAGACAAATGGGACTACATCAAACTTTAAAACACTCATGCATCAAAGGGCACAATGGACAGAGTGAAAAAAGTCTATAGAATGGGAGAAAAGATTTGTAAATCATTAAAGTGATAAGGGATTAATAATATAAGAGTATGTAGACAACTCTTACAACTCAACAGAAAAAAATCAAGTAAGTTGGTTTAAAAATGATCCAACAATATGAACAGACCTTTCTCCAAAGAAGATATACAAATGACCAACAAGTTTACAAAAAGATGCTCAACATCACTAATCATTAGAGAAATGCAAATCAAAACCACAGTTAAATATCACTCCACACCCATTAGGAAGAGTACTATCAAAAGATCAGAAAACAACAAGTGTTGACAAGGATGTGGAAAAATGAGAAGCTCTGGAAAACCACTATGGGAAACCGTGTGGCAGTTCCTCAAAAAAAGCAAAAGTAGGACTACCGTGTAATTTATCAATTTCATTTCTGGGTATAATCCAAAAGAATTGAAAGCAGGTCTTGAGATATTTCCACACCCCTGTTCATAGCAGCATTATTCACAAAAGGTGAACACAAGGGGATCCCTGGGTGGCTCAGCGGTTTGGCGCCTGCCTTTGGCCCAGGGCGCGATCCTGGAGTCCCAGGATCGAGTCCCGCGTCGGGCTCCTGGCATGGAGCCTGCTTCTCCCTCTGCCTGTGGCTCTGCCTCTCTCTCTATGTCTTTCATGAATAAACAAATAAAATCTTTTTTAAAAAAGGTAAACACAAGAAATCCATGAATGGATGGAAGAATATACAGAGTGTGGTATATACATCTACTGGCATGTCATTCAACCTTAAAAGGCAATCCTGTCACACACTACAGAATGGACATTAAGCCTAGTATTATGAACCAGTCACAATATGGCAAATACTATATGATTCCAGTTAATGAGGTATCTTAAGTAGCCAAATTCATAGCAATAGAAAGAATGGTGGTTACCAGATGTTGGGATTAAGGGGAGAAGGAGGGCATTGGTTAATGGGCATAGAATTTCAGATTTGAAAGATGGAAAAGTTCTGGAGATCCATTGCGCAACAACATGAATATACTTAATACCTCTGAGCTATATGCTTATAAACAGTGAAGATGGTAGATTTTACATTATTTGTAGTGGACCACAATTTTTAAATTTTTTTTTAATTTTTATTTATTTATGATAGTCACAGAGAGATAGAGAGAGAGGCAGAGACACAGGCAGAGGGAGAAGCAGGCTCCATGCACCGGGAGCCCGATGTGGGACTCGATCCCGGGTCTCCAGGATCGCGCCCTGGGCCAAAGGCAGGCGCCAAACCGCTGCGCCACCCAGGGATCCCTGGACCACAATTTTTTTTTTTTTTTAATTATTTATTTATTTATTTATTTATTTTTTATGATAGTCACAGAGAGAGAGAGAGAGAGAGAGAGGCAGAGAGGCAGAGAGAGAAGCAGGCTCCAAGCACTGGGAGCCCGATGTGGGATTCGATCCCAGGTCTCCAGGATCGCGCCCTGGGCCAAAGGCAGGCGCCAAACCGCTGCGCCACCCAGGGATCCCCTGGACCACAATTTTTAAGAAGATAATCACATACTAAATATTGGGGAGGATGTACAGCAACTGGATTGCTCCTACACTGTGGTAGGGTAGTAAATGTCCCAGCCACTCTGGAAAGCAGTTTTGCAGTTACTTTAAACATTGAATATACCTGTATCACACAGTACATCAGTTGTGCTTCTGGGCATTTGTTTCAGAGAAATGAAAACTTATGTTTACACAAAGATTCGTATACAGTTCAGAGTAATGCAAAACTGTTGTCTGTTTGTGGTAGCCATACTGCAAAACAACTATAGAGTTTGTCAGTAGGCAAACATTAAATGAACTGTGGGCCACTGATATCAGGAATTTTACTCCACAGTGAAAAGAATTTAGCTACTGATGCCTGCACAACGTGGATGGATCCAGAGACTAAAGCTCAGTGATAAAAACCAAATCCCAGAAGATTATATGCTGTATAATTACATGATATTTATATAGCAATCTAGAAATAGCAAAAATAAGTGATGGAAAACAGATATGTGGTGATGGGGTGAATGTGAATATGAAGAAGTAGCAAGAGGGAACATTTATGTAGATGGAATAGGTTTTTTTGTAAAGATTTTTATTATTTTTATTTATTCATGAGAGGCACAGAGAGAGAGGCAGAGACACAGGCAGGGGGAGAAGCAGGCTCCTGCGGGGAGCCCGATGTGGGGCTCGATCCCAGAACCCCGGGGTCACACGCTGAGCTGAAGGCAGACGCTCAACCGCTGAGCCACTCAGGCATCTCTGGGTGGAATAGTTTTGTATCTTGAGGGAGGTAGCGGTTACATGAACCTACACATGAGCCAAATACTGTACATATATATTGCATCGTCATCAAATAATTCTATATCGTACCCTGTTGTGAAAGATATAATAATCATTAGGGGAAACTTGGTGAAGGGTTAATATGACTTTTCTGCCCTGATAACCTCCTGTGAATCTATAATTATTTCAAAAAGAAACATTTAAATAAAAGAGATTTTTTCCTGTATTTAAAGTTGTGTACATTATATCACTGACCCTGTATTGAGAATTAAAATAAAAACTGGATTGATTTGGTCATTGAACAAGACAAAGCAATATGCTTGTTTTATATGGAAATTTCAGAAACCTGAAATTCAACTCTGAATAGTCACCACCCCAGCCTCAGGGATGCTGCACTGTGGCCAGTGTCTGCATAGTTTGGTCCGCTGAGAGAACTGAACGTCTGATTAGCATCCCATCATTACTCTGGAACCCTGAGGAATAATTTACAACTAGGCCAACCTGGGAGCCGTCTGTTACATCAGAAGGTAATTGTGCACTTGTGACTGACGGTCTTAATGACCCTAACAGGAGACACCCGGCACCACCGAGTCCCGCTCAGGCTCCTGTGTACATGTTGTACATGCCGGGCTGAGTCACTGTACACAAGGCCAATTCCATTTTGGATAACAAAGCAGTTAGTGCCCAGGGGGGAGATGAAGTCACATGGCCCCTTCTCCATAACCCTGACATCCTGCCATTGCTCTTCAGCACGGCCCATGAGCGTTGTCCTCCTGCCCTGGAGCCACAGAGACGGGCTTTGGTAAGGATGCTGCTGTGACTGGGGTCTCAGGGCTGCAAAGGAGATACTAAGTCCTTTCCTGAACTCTGCTGCTCATTTTATTCTCTTCTTTTCAAATCTAAACTTGATCTTCTATCTCTTAAAATTTCCCCTTTATTTCAGATTTCTTCTTTGTATTAATTTTTTATGGTATGATAAGCATTTTGGTTTTGCTATACCACTTTATAAAAAAGATTTTATCTATTTACTCATGAGAGAAAGAGAGAGAGAGGGAGGCAGAGGGACAGGCAGGCTCCCCATGGAGCAGGGTCCCCGATGCAGGACTCAATCCAGGGACTTGGGGATCACGACCTGAGCTGAAGGCAGATGCTCAAACGCTGAGCCACCCAGGTGCCCCTACTATATCACTTTTTAAAAATTGTTCTATTATCTTCTTTTGCTGTTATATTAGTTAATTCCCCATTCATTAAATTCTTAAATTTCTCCTTTGGCTTTCCTAGCTATCTCCATCTTTCTTCTTTAATTGCATGTATTAAAAAAAAATCTCTACGTTTAATTGAGATAACATTATTAGTGCACATTGTCTTACGTATACTTGATGATAGATTGACAGATACCATGTACTGATTGCGTAGCCTAGTCTTTGCCTTTCCTCCTTATTCCTTCCTGGTCCTTCACACTTTGGAGCTCATCCAACTTACTACTCCTTCTATTCCCATTTCTTGCTTTCTTTATTGATTGCACTTTCTCTTCAGCTTTTATGCACTTTTTGTTGTTGTTTTGTTGTTTTTAAAGATTTATTTATTTATTTGAGAGAGAGAGAGAGTGTGAGCAAGTGTGGGGTGTGAGAGGGGCAGGGGGAGAAGGAAAGAGAGTCTTAAGTAGACTCTGCTTTGAGTGTGGAGCAGGACCCGGCTCCAACTCAGGACCGATGAGTTTATGATCTGAGCCAAAACCAAGAGTTGGACACTTAACCAACTGCACCACCCAGGTGCCCTGTATGCACTTGTTTTTAAGCCATTTTTAAAGATACTCTACAGTCTTTTATTTCTTTTAATTATGTACCTAATCGTTTTCCCCCAGGTTAGTATTTTATGTAATTTTTCTCATTATTCCATTTATCTGCTTCTGCAACCCTGTCATTCTCCCTTTCTGTTAATAATCACGGTATTTCTGCTGTCTCCAAAATCTTCACTACCATACCCTATTTCCAGAAGTACATTTGTTGTCCTTTTGCATTTCTTCCCCTTTTCCTTTGTTTCTCTTATAGTCAATATTCCTTCTTCTAGCCTGAGTACAATGCACATACCCAAATACATTCTGCATACCAGAATTTGCAGTTATGTTTGTGGCAAAGAACTCCTCCTCCCTAGGGCTTGTTAGCACACTCACTTTATGTCTTAATTTTAGAGACATAAAAATCTTTTAATATTTTTATTTACACTTGGGCTTTTAAAAAATTCAAGAAAAATATATTGGGTCTAATCTCTTGAAGATAATTATTCTATAAAATATTTAATAGATTTGTTTCTACAATTAGGTGTTCAGTGCATATGAAAATGATATTTTATGTGACATGATATCAGAAATATCTCAGGTCATACTTAGAAAAGAACCTACACTACGGTTGTAAACCATACTTCTTTACTTGATCACATGTATCGGGACTAAAAAACTGTGTTGATTGACTGCTGGGAACTCTAATTTGTTTCATAAGGTGCTCCTGGCACCAAACCCATCATATCTTAATGATGTAGCTTCATACTGATTTACCTTGATACTTCATGGAAAAATTCTTTACATTCTTTTCTTCCTTTAAAATTGCTTTGATTATTTTTGACATTGTGAGTATCATAGACATTTGTACAGGTGAAAAAATCATCTTGAGAATCAGACCTTGATTCTATAATACTTATGCATCATTGTGGAAACATGGACATTATTTGCATATTATATCTTTGAGGCTTTGAACATGAAAAATTATATGCTTTTTCTCTTACTGCTTTCACATGTCTTTTGTTTTTATTTATACTTACTTGATATTTTTATACTGTTTAGGTAGTATCTCAACCTTAAACTTTATTTTATAGAAGGAGTTTGTTTCTGGTATATAAATGCAAATGGTTATAGTATAGTGATATTTTTATCCATTTACCTTGTAAAGTTCTTATTTGTAATTTTTAAACTCTAGATTCTTTGCAGTTTATACTTAGAAAATGATACCGTCTAATGAGAAAATTGTGGGGTTTCTTTCCTTTCCAAAATATGTGCTAGTCATTTTCTTGCCTTAGCTTGTAGATCATCTCCTCTGGTACAAAAAATGGTGAGTCAAATGGTGAACGGGTATTTTCCCGTTCAAAGAGAGGTTGCAGTATTTAGTCATTTTGCAGGATGATCACAGGCCCAGATAATAATTATTTTCCTAAGTTAAGCATGTACCATTTTGTTCTTGGTTTCCTACCATTTGTTTTAATTTTGAATGCACTTTGAATTTTATCAAGGAATTTTGATACAAGTATTGAGGTAGTCATAGTTTATGTTGTGAATATAGTTAATTTTATTGACTTATTTATTTGATTTTTTTTTACTAATTTATTTTTTTAATTTAAATTCAGTTTCCTGACATATAGTACATCATTAGTTTCAGATGGAGTTTTCAATAATTCATCAGTTGTGTATAACACCCAGTGCTCATTCCATCACGGGTATCCTTAATGCCCATCACCCAGTTACCCCTTCACCACCCACCTCCAGCAACCCTCGGTTTGTTTCCCAGACATGAGTCTCTCATGGTTTGTCTTCCTCTCTAACTTTTCCCCATTCAGTTTCCCCTTCTTCCCATACAGTCCCTTGCACTATTTCTTATATTCGGCATATGAGTGAAACCATATGATAATTTTACTTTTTCCTGCCCATTTTGAGGATTTTTTTTTTTAACTAATTGCTATGATTGAAAATTCCAGGATAATACCGAAGGGAAGCAGTGAAAGCAGGCATCTTTGTCTTGTGCTTGACCTTAGGAGGGGAGCTTTCAGTCTTTCAGGCACCATTTAGTATGGTGCTACTTTTGGGGTTTTCATATATGCCCTTTCTCATGTTGAGGAAGTTACCCTCTATTCCTAGAATATTGAGTATTTTTTTTTATCATGAAAGGATGCTGTTTTTTTCCTCCCAAATGCACTGAAATGATGGTATGTATTTTCCTCTTATTCCATTAATGTGCTGTATTACAGTATTTGATTTTATATGTTGAACCACCGTTGCATTCCTAGGATAAATTTCACTTGATCATAGTATATCCTCCTTTTAATATGATACTGGATTTAGTTTTCTAGTATTTTGTTGGGGAATTATGCATTTATGTTCATAAGGGATTTTGTTCCCCCCTTTTTATTTTCCTTGTGATGCCTTTGTCTGGCTATGATATCAGTATAATGCTGACTTCATGGAATATGTTAGGCACTGTTCCCTCCTATTCTTTGGAAGAATTTGAGAGGCATTAGGATAAATTTTTTATTGGAAATTCACTAGTTAAGCCACGTGATCCTGAGCTCTTTTGAAGGGAAAGGTTCTTGACTACTAATTTAAGCTCTTTATTTGTTTAGGGCTGTTTAGATTTATTTTCTATGTTTTCTTTTTTTAAAGATTTTATTTATTTATGATAGACATAGGGAGAGAGAGAGGCAGAGACACAGGCAGAGGGAGAGGCAGGCTCCATGCTGGAAGCCTGACGTGGGACTCGATCCTGGGACTCCAGGATGGCACCCTGGGCCAAAGGCAGGCGCCAAACTGCTGAGCCACCCAGGGATCCATATTTTCTATATTTTCTTCAGTAGGTTTGGTAAATTTTATGTTTTTAGGAATTTGTCAATTTCATCTAAGTTATCTAGTTTGTTGATATAAAACTGTTCATAATATTTTTTTTCTGTAATATTGTTAGTCATGTGTCCACTTTTCTGATTTTAGTGCTTTGAATCTTCTTTCTTTTATTCTTAATCCATCTAAGATTAGTCAATTTTGTCAATCTTTGAAAGGAACAAACATTTTGTTTTACAGAATTTATTGTATTCTTACTCTCTGTTTTGTTTCTCTGTCCTAATCTTTATTATCATTTTCCTTCTGCTACCTAGGGTAAATTTGCTCCTCTTTTTCTAGTTTCTTTATATATAAAACAATATTATTGTGTTATGTTCTATCTTCCTTTTAAATATGAACATTTACAGTGATAACTTTCAAATTTTAAGCAAAATAAACCATATATTATAAAACAACCAATAGGCCAAAGATAAAATTCAGAAAATGCTCAGAGTTAGAACTGATAAATGAATTCATCAACATGACACATGAAAAGATGCTCAATGTCACTGATCATCAGGGAAATTCATATCAAAACTACGAGACATTATCTCACATCTGTCTGAATGTCTAAAATCAAGAACACAAGAAACAATAGGTGAGGATGTGAAGATAAGGGGAACCTCTTGTATTTTGGTGAGAATACAAACCTGTGGAGCCAGTTGTGTTCCCTCAAAAAGTTAAAAATGAAACTGCCCTACGATCAAGCAATTGCACTACTAGATATTTGCCCAAAGGATACAAAAATACTGATTCAAAGGGACACAATGCACCCTGATGCTTCCAGCAGCATTGTTTATAACAGCCCAAATGTTCATTGACTCATGAATGGATAAAGAAGTGGCATATATATTCACATTCATATTCATATTTATGTATTTCTCAGTTATAGAAAAAGAATGAAATCTTGCCAGTTGCAATGCCCTGGATGGAGCTAGAGAGTATTATGTTAAGTGAGATAAGTCAGAGAAAGACAAATACCATACAATTTCACTCATATGTGGAATTTAAGAAACAAAACAAACAAGCTAAAGGGAAAAAAGGGAGAGAGGTAGGTAAATCAAGAAACAAACTCTTAACTATAGAGAACAAAGTGATGGTTACCAGAAGAGAGGTGGGTGAGGAGGATGGGTGAAATACAGAATGGGAGTGCACTTGTCATGATGTGCACTGGATGATGTATGGAAGTGTTGGGTTACTGTGTTGTATACCTGAAACTAATACTACACTCTATATTAACTAACTGGAATTTAAATAAAAACTTAATAAATAAATTGAACAACATTTCTTTTTAAAAAATTTTAATTTATTTTAGAGAGAGAAAGCATGAGCTTTTACTTTTATTAATTGGCACAGAACATATGATACTCTCTGTCTTCATAAACATTGAATTCTGTTCCTTGACAGTTCTGTTCTTTAAGAACCTCGATGATCCCTCGTATAGCTACGTAGTTGCCAATTCTGCAGGAAGACTCCCTGAAACTTGATAGCTTAGCCCTCAGTCTCAGTTACCTTTACTATTTATATTCATAATCAAATTATTTGTCTATAGGATGTACTGGACTTGGTTTGAAGATCTAAGAGAGACTGAAAGACAATGATTTCCAGTGACATAATTTGGGGGATTTTCTTTATCTTTCAAACTTGTATTGGTTTCATGGGGAATTCTTTGTTATTGTTATTTGTACATTATATATGTACACGTTTAATTTTTCCTCATAAGAAGAAGCCTGTAGATACGATTCTTGCCCACTTAACTTTGGCTAATGCTCCGACGCTCATATTCAGAGGGATTCCAAATATAATTACATCTTTTGGAATTAGAGTGGAGATGGCGATACTGAATGTAAAACAGTGCTCTATATTCAGAGAGTTACCCGGAGCATTTCTCTGTGCACAACCGCCCTCCAGAGTACATTTCAGGCAGTGACTATTACTCCAAGTAGTCATAAATGGGCCTGGCTCAAATACAGAATCCCTGCATTCATTCAACCCTCCTTACTTTTCTTCTGGATGATCAACATGGCCATCTATTCTGTGGTCCTTTTACGAACTGTGGCCAACAGGAATATCACCGATGATAGACTTGGGTATCAGATTGCTTATTGTAAAAGCAGTGCACATGATGGCCAGATATCATCAATATTTCTAAGTACGGTATTCCTTCGAGATTTGTCCTTTCTCTCTCTGATGACATGTAGTAGCATCTACATGGTGAATATCCTTTACAGACATCACAGAGCAGCTCAGAATGTTTGCAGTACCATCCAGTCTTCACGCTCTCCTGAAAACAAGGCTACTCACGTTATTCTCATACTGGTGAGCTGCTTTGTTTTCTTTTACTGGGCCAACACCTTTCTTACTGTTTATTTAGTTTATACAAGTAAGAAAAAGCAGCAGCTGGAGAAATTTAATAACTTTTTTTCATCATGTTACTCAACTATCTGTTTTTTCTTTCTAATTAAAAATGAAAATAGAATTTCCAGAATAAATTTCATGAAACCCCCCAAAAGATTTTTCTCTTCTTAAAGAAAATTCATTGATCATAGGAACACTCTTTAGCATTCTTCTGCACCACAGGAGTCATTTGTATGAATATAGATTAACATGCTTATCGATGACATGAGTTACATTTATCGTCCCCATTGAACTGAGTTAACAATCCAAAGAACTGTAATTAAATTATTGTTTTCAAATGTTTACAAATTATTGTTTAAAATGTTTAAAAAACATTTTAAAGATTAAATGTAAGGTTTAGATTATGATACCATGTATATAAGTTTTAAACTTTATAAAATAGCAACAGGTATGTAATGTAGAATGTTTTATAGTATCGGAAACATCATACAATTATAGAAATCAATAAACCTATAAAGGGGTAGTGGTTACTTTTTTGTGTAAGGTAACCTTAGCTCTAAGCAAAGTGATGAAATGTGTGTGCTTATTAAATTGTGCTCTATACTTTGTGTGTCAGAAATATGTCATATTTAATTTTAAAAGTAGAATTATTAATATTCTCATATAAATTCAGAAATGTGTTCAAATTTGCAATAATTTTTTACCTACATTTAAGATGAAGAAGAAACACTAAGAAATATACAAGATCTCAAAACACCAGAAATATTATTGTCCTGAGAACTGTTGAACATATAGACGACTTGAGGTTTGAATTGAAGATTGAAAGAAGAATGGGGCAGGGGCACCTGGGTGACTCGGTGAAGCATCTGCCTTCGGCTCAGGTCATGAACGCAGGGTCCTGGGACTGAGCCCTGCATGGGGCTGTGTGCTCAGTGGAAAGCCTGCTTCTCCCTCTCCCTCTGCCTCCCACTCTGTCCACTTGTGCTCCCTGTTTCAAGTAAACATAAAATCTTAAAAAAAAAAGAAGGGGGCAAAAAGGCCAATACCCAAGAACTAGGTATCTCCCACACCAGAGAAAGTAAGGCAGCTTGTCACAATTACAGCTTATTACAAAGGGCTGCATGCTCAGCTTATGGCGTAGTAGGATCATGCAGGTCAGATGGTTCTGGTATGTAGTTAGGAAATAAGGTATAGATTCAGGTTTGGGCTTAGGGTCAAAGTCTGGGGTTAGGGGTTTGGGGTCAGGGTCAGAGTTAAGTTTGAACATAACTGGCTCTCTTCCTCTCCTCCATCTGCCCGGGCCCCCAGGGTGGACATGACTTGCCCAAGGTCACATGTGAGTCCAGACTTGAGCTGAAGCATTGGTTTTCTGCCCTTTGGTCCTCTAATAGAGGCTCTAATAGAAGAATGAAGTGTTTACCTGGTCACTTACTGTTTCAAATCCAACCCAACCCCAGTCAAGGGTTGTGGAGGGTGTCAGAGGTTATGTATTGTTCTTTCCACTGCCCCACCTGGGAAGAGTGCTCCTGGCCCCATTCTGCCCGGGCGGCTCCAGGGACCAGCACAGCCCTGACCGGTGAGGGCACTCGGGGGACACGCATGGATTCATACAGGACTGTGTACACGGGCCCAGCCGGCCCCATGTGCACCCTTCTCGCAGGCTGGTTTGGCCTTCCTGGCACCCTTCACTTGGATGCACCGCAGTTTGCTTATGGGTTCATGTACTGAAGGACATCCCGATCTCTTTAAGGTTTTAGCTACGATGAATAGAGCTACCGCGCATACTCGCATGCTAGTTTTTGAGTGGAAACAGTTTTTTCAAAACAATTGTCTAAATACTAGAACTATGAATGTTGGGCCCTCAGGTGAGATTTATTTAGCCTTGGAAAAAACTGCTAAACTGTCTTCCAAAGCAACCGTATGCACATCCCCAGCATGAAGGAGCATTCCTGTCATATACAACCCTCCAGCAACTGGGATCCTTTTTTTGGACTTTAGCATCTCTAAATGGTGTGTAGCACTATCTCGCTGCTGTTCTCATTGGTAACTTCCTAATGATAGAGGATGTAGACCATATTTTTGCAGGCTTGCTTTTGTTTGTTAACACAGTATAACATAGTTTCAGTGTACCACATAGTGATTCAACCATTGGCTACAACGCCTGGTACTCGTCACAGGTGCCCTCCGTCATCCCCATCCCCCATTTCCCAAGGCTCTCTTTCTTGTGCCCGCACCATACTCTTTGGATCGCTAGAGCTCAGTGATATAACTTGAAATCTGGAACCCCAGCTTTGGTTTTGTTTCAACACTGCTTTGGCTATTTTCAATCTTCCGTGGTTTGTTGTTGTTCTGTTAAAGATTTTATTTATTTATTCATGAGAATACACAGAGAAGGGAAAGAGAGAGAGAGAGAGAGAGGCAGAGATCCAGGGCAGCCCATCTTCCGTGGTTCTATACAAATTTTAGGATCATTTGTTCCAGTTCTGTGAAAAATACCATTGCTATGTTGATGGGGATCGCATTAAATGTATAGATTGCTTTGAGCATAATTTGAGAAGAACGGATATTAACTCTTCTTTAGATACCCGGTAGAATTGCCCCGGGAAGGCCATCTGGTCCTGGACTTTGTTTCTTGGGAGATTTTTGGTTGCTGATTCAATTTCTTTGCTGGTTATCTGTCTGTTCCAGTTTCTTATTTCTTCCTTTTTCATTTCTGCTATGTTATCCATTTCTAGGAATTGATCTATTTCTTCCAGGTTCTAAGTTGTTGGCATATAATTTTTCATAATGTTCTCTTATAATCGTTGGTATTTCTGTGGTGTTTGTTGTTATTTCTCTTCTCATTTGTGATTTTATTTGGGTCCTGTCTCCTCTTTCCTTTTTTTAAAAAAGATTGTATTTATTTTTTTCATGAAAGACACACAGAGAGAGAGAGGAAGAGACACATGCAGAGAGAAAATCAGGCTCCATGTGGGGAGCCTGATGTGGGACTCAATCCCCTAGGACCCCAGGATCCTGACTGGAGCCAAAGCAGATGCTCAACCACCGAGGCACCCAGGTGCCTTGCTGATTCAATTCCTTTGCTAGTTATGGGTCTGTTCACATTTTCTATTTCTTCCTATTTCAGTTTTGCTCGTTTGCACATTTCTAGGGATTTGTCCATTTCTTCCAGGTCTCCCAGTTTGTTAGCGTATAATTTTTCATAGTATTCCCTTATAATTGTCTTATTTTTCTGGTGTTGATCGTGATCTCTCATCTCTCATTTGTGATTTTATTTGGAGAAGGTCCCTTCTCTTTTCTTGTTGATGAGGCTGGCTAGGGCTTGATCCATTTTATTAAGTATTTGAAGAACCGGCTCTTAGTTTCGCTATTCCATTCTACTGTTTTGTTGTTTCTGTATTGTCTATTTCTGCTCTCATCTTTATTATTTCCCTTCTGCTGCAGGCTTTTAGGCTTTTTTGCTGTCCTTTTTCAGCTCAAAGTACAGTGAAAGTAAACAAAAATAAGTAATATATAAGGTATATACATAAAAACTAAAATCAAGCAATAAAAAAGAATTGAAGAAATGAAAATAAAGCAAGCCCAAAGTACAGAAGAAGCTGAACCCACTCTCCTTGCGGAGCTGGAGCTCTGTGGCCTCTGTGGTCCCTCAACCTGGCAGCAGCCAGAGGTCCGGTCGGGGTCTGGGGGCGGGGCCGCGGCACTGACTTCAGCTGCCCACCTGCCTCGGGACGATGCACTTGCCTCGGGGGCGATGCACCTGCAGGTCAGAGGCAGGGTCTGGCCTCCCGCAGAAAGCGCCATGATACTCCTCAAGCCTCCGCGCTGACATCAGGTGCGCACCTGCCTCGGGGGCGATGCACCTGCTTCCAGAGCAATGCACCTGCGGGTCAGAGGCGGGGTCTGCCTCCCACGGGCAGTGCTGTGCTGCCACCAAGCCTGAGGGCGGAATGCGGGTGGGGGCGCTGGGTCCCCTGGGCCGGGAGCTGAGCATCCCACACCCCGGCCTGCAGGGGCCTCCACAGAGGAGCCCCCGGGCCCCGGACCTCCACCGCTTCTACAGACCCTGCATTCACCCTGCCTCCGGCCCAACTTCTGTTTGTTTTTGATCTCAGACAAGTGACTGAGTTTCAACCTTCCAAGTTTTAGGGGCTGCCCTGGGGGAGACCCGTGCTCCTCCCGCCCGGGAGGGTCTCCTCCCACTTCTGGCCTTTGCTGGCCCGGCCCAGGGACGCGGCCCCGTGACCGCACAGGGGTTTGCAGTTTGTGGCCACACAGGGCAGACAGCTGGCCCTAGTCCCGCGGCCCTCGGCCGGGGTCCCCGCTCCTGGGCCTGGGAACCGTTGGCGCCACCGCCCTTGGGACCCCGGGGACCCTGAGCCCACCCTGTCGCTCCAGGGGCCGCCCCCCACTTCGCCTCCCGAGCACCGTCGAGGCCGGCGTGTCCCCCCCTCTAGCAGACTTCTGGAAGTTCTGACTTTGTGCTCTGCTGCTTCTAATAGTGTGCGTAGACCCGTCAGCTGGCTCCCTGCCCCTGTGGGATCCGGGGCTGTGTCTCCCCCAGACCGACTGACTGATTTTCTTTTTAAGATTTTATTTTTCTGTCATCTCTACACCCACATGGGGCTTGAACTCTCCGCCCCAAGAACAAGAGTCGCGTGTTCTTACCAACCACCCCAACCACCCCGAGAGCGGCCAGGCTCCCTTTGATTGATTGACAGGGAGTAACTGAAGCCGACGTGCTGCCTGTGTCGTGTCAGGGCAGAAACTGAGCCCCGGCGTCGAGGTGCGGTGGAGTCATTGGGACCTTGGTCGATGTTAAAGAAAGCGGAGCCTCCCCGGGAGCCCCGGGAGCCCAGGGAGCGGGGCCCACACACGTGACAAGTTGGCCGTTTCCTTGACCAGGAGTCATTGGGCTGGCTGCCGATTTATTTGAGTTGCTGTTCGACGGCGAAGGTCGTTCTAGGATGGGGACACAGCGAGAACGTTCCGGGTTCTTGCGGGTTCGGAGGTAGCTAAAGCTCCCCCGTCGTGGACTCGATGTCCCAGCTGGGTGCAGAGATAGGCGAGCCAGCAAAGAGATGAGAAACATGGCCCTGGGGTGCCTGGCCGGCCTGGTCGGGGGACCTTGATGTCAGGACTGTGAGCTGGAACTCCGTGTTGGGTGTAGAGAGGACATAAACGTAAAACCTTTAACAAACAATAAATGGATGAACTAAGACAGCGTGACGTGGAAGGGGAGTGCTCGCTTCAGGACAAACCTCAGAGCGGACCATGTCTAGCCTGCGACCTGTTCTTGATGGCCCCGCTCGCTCTCCCGGGCCCAGATGACGGGGTCCCCCACGAGGGACGGTCCCGCCCGAGTGGGAGTGGGCCTCCTTCCCCGTAAGGCCCGTGCCTCCCCTCGTTCTGCAGGACAGAAGAGCCGGGAAGGCACGAGCTCGGGGGGATCAGCATAAACCTCGGCGATGGTCCTTCCCGATCCCGGGAGCCAGAGCTCGGCCTCCTTTTGGGACCCGACGTCCTAAAGAAGCCCGTGTGGTCAGTGGCTCGGATGCAGGGCGGAGGCCGACGGAGAATCAGGAAGAGCAAAATGGGGCGGGGGGGAACCAGAAGCTGAAGGAGAGGGGGACAGCTGTCAGCATCGGGAGCCTTCGCGGGGACCCGGCGTCCTTTCCCAGGAGGGGCCCCCCTCTGTAGGGTGCTTCCCGCCGCCCCGCGCTCCCCGTGGGCACCCGCAGGCGCATCCCCGGGCCTCCAGCGCCTCTGCAGCCGTGGTCTGGAGCGTCCTCCGTGTGTCCTACCGGGGACCCCAGCGTCACGTCTGTAACCGTCCGGCTGCTGTCTGACAACAGTCGGGGGATTCCGACGTTTGTTGGGTTTGGGGTGTGTGCCTGTCTGTCGCCGTGCCGCGATCTGATCCTCGGGCCGCGTCGTCCTGACGCCGAAACGGTTGAAGAAGCACCATCATTTCCGGTGCTGGCGCTGGGCGGCTAGCTGGGTTCTCCCGGCCGACCCGGGGCCCCCTCGTGCCGTCCCGTGCCGTCCCGTGCCGTCCCGTGCCGTCCCGTCCCGCCGGGGGGTCAGCTGAGCTGGAAGGTCCGGCTCGGCCACATTCCCGTGGGTGGCAGCGGGTCCCCGCCGAGCGCCGGCCGCTTCTCTTCTCCCCGATGCCTCTCCAGCGGGGAGCCAGACCTCGGGGCCGCCCTGGGGGGAGCTCCTGAGGGGCCGGCTGCCCGTGGGGGGAGCCCTGGGGCTGCCTGTGTGTGTGTGTGTGTGTGGGAGTCGGGGTGGGGACGGGGCCGGGGTCCCTCGGTCCCCTGCGCTGCCTGCCCCCAGGCCGAGCCCCGCGCTCACCCAGCCCCTACTCTCCAGGGCGTGCAGGGTGCCCTCCACACTCTGGTGCGAGGGATCCAGCAGCACCGGGTGTGCACGCTGAGCCCGCCCGGTGAGGGTGGCCCAGGTGTGAGAGCTGCAAGGGCCTGCTGTCCTGACGTCCGCTCCGGGGCCACGCTGACCGCCCCGCGGGCCCTCTGTGCCCCAGGCGCACAGGCCCGGGGCGGGGAGGGGAGGAAGCGCCCCGGAGCCCGGGCAGCCCAGGCCCCCTGGACAGAGGGGGCGCAGACCTCCCAGGGCGCTTAGCACAGACCCTGGTGACCTGAGGCTCCCCGGCTGTCACTCTGTCCCAGGGCCCGTCCTGGCCGCGGGCGCAGGCTGAGTCGCAGTAGAGTCTGCGGGGTCCTGACCCTGGCGTCTGGCCGCCCCGGGAAGGCACGTGGGGACGTCAGCCGTGTGTGCCTGGCGGCGCCCCCGCAGGGGCTGGTCGGGGCCTGGGCGGCGCCCCCTCCTCCTCTCTGGGGGTGTCTCCGCACCCCGTGCACAGAGCTCCGGGAGACGCAGAAACGAGCCGGCCGTGCCCTCTCACACAACAACACTTTATTGAACTTGCAACAGCAAACAGGGGCTCAGAGCCGAGGGTGCGCGCCTTCCCCTGGGAGACCTTCCTGTCCTTAGAGGAAAGCGGGAATCCCACGGGGGTGCGGGTGCTGGAGTCGTCCCCCGCCTGGGAGCCTGTGCGGACTCGACTCCGGGTGGGGGCGCGTGTCCTGAGGTCGGGGCGGTGAGAGGCGGTTCTGGGGGCGGCAGGGCTGACGTGGACCTGCGGCCCATGGGCTCCTGCGCTGGGTCCCCGCAGGGCAGCTGGACCCCGGCCTCGGGCCCCCTGGGGCCGGGTGACTGACTGCTGGAGCCCCAGCGCGTGGAGGAGCCTGCCTCCTCGTGTGGGTGTGGGTGGGGGTGGGGGTGGGGGTGTGGGTGGGGCCCACGGGCCTGCCCCCGCTGCCCTGCCCTGGGGTGTCCCGGGATCCCCAGGGCTGCCCTAGGTCAGCGACCTGGGTCTGTGGGGCACGCCCAGGGCCCAGGAGGCCACATCCTGCTGTGAGAGGGCTCGCTCGGCCCGGGGCCAGAACGCAGGCCTGGCCAGGGCCCCGGGGCGCTGGATCCCATTAGCGCTGGGCCTGGGGCAGGCGCTCGAGTCGCCCCTGCCCCCACAGAGCCCGGGGCCAGGCCAGCCCAGGTCCCTCTGGGTCAGGGGCTGGTGTCCCGTGCGGGCGGTGCCGCCCTCCGGGAGGCACAGCGAGACGAGGCAGGGCACGGTGACGGCGGGCCGGAGCCTCCGGGCCCCCGCCCTCACCGCCACGCTCTGCCCCCGAGGCCCGCGAGCATCGAGCTGCCCCGTGGACGCGGGGGGCAGAGGGTCCCGGGCCTGTGCGGGGCCTCGGGGCAGCGGGCTCAGCGCCGCCCTGGCTCTGCCCTGGCTGTGCCCGTCACTGCCCAGCGAGGGGCACGAGCTGCAGTGGCCGCGGGGCAGGAAGGGTGTCCTGGGCCCGACAGCGTCATCCCTAGGGGGCTGGGGGGACCGCGTGATGGGAGTCCCGGGGGTGCTCCAGGGCCCGGTCCGTCGCGGGGCCTCTGGGGTGGCCCAGGCAGGTGCCAAATGGAAGGAGACCCCGTTTTCGGTCTTGAAGCCCGCCGTGTCCCGGGGCCGCCTGCCTGCACCGCCTTGTTGCCCCGGGAGGGTGGGGAGGGAGTTCCACCGCCGGGGCTGGGGGGCAAGTTGGACGATGGCCTGGCCGGGAGGGGGTCCGGGCGGCTCAGGCCGGGCGGCTGGGCCCGGGAAGGCCGGCTCCTCCACCCTGGGCGGTGGCTCAGAGGCCGGAGAAGGGAGGAGAGGCCCGGGCGCCGGGGACACTGGCTCCAGGCCCAGGGGCCTCGTGGGGAACTCCTCAGGTCCCGCTGGAAAGAGGCCGACGGGGTCAGCGTCTCCAGCAGGCTGTGTGTCCCCCGCTGGGGGCCCCGGGGGTCCTCACGGCTCCCGCGTGACCCCCCCCCCCCGGCCTGACCCTGTGCTCAGCCCCCCACACTGCTGCCCGGGCCCTGCAGTGGGTACCCGCCCGCCCAGCCCTGGCCTGGGGTCCCCGAGGCTGGAGCAGAAGAGGAGAGCCCCAGAGATGAGGACGGGGGCCCCGGGGGCTCTGTCCCCTGTGGGCGGCCCCAGCAGGCCGAGTCGGGAGGGGCCGGGGCCCTGAGCCCACCTGGCGGGGGCAGGTCGCACCGCATCCTGCGGAGCTGGGTCATGGAGGCCCGAAGGTGTCTCAGCACGGCCTCGTCCTCCAGGGCCCAGGGCTGGGCCAGAGAGTCCTGGAGGAACTCCCGGAGCCCTTCCAGGGGCAGCTTCAGGAGGCGCTCTGGGCGGTGGGCGAGAGTCAGACCCAGAGGGCCCCGCCCTGGGGCCCCCGGGGCCCCCAGGCCAGCGGCTGGGGTCCCGCTGTGCCCAGGAGCGCCGCGGGCAGTGCGCTGGCCGGGGTGGCCCCTGCCCGCTGCTCCACTCGGGGAGCCCCGCTGCACCCGCCTGCCCCGCCGTCCCCCCGCCCCAGGTCTGGGTGCTGCTCAGAGCCCAGGGTCACCGCCCCTGCCCCCCGCCCCCGGCACACCTGGGCTCCCGGGGGCTCACTTACTCCTGTGCACCTTGAGGATGGTATAGGCCATGGCCGTGAGCACCCTCTCCCCATCCAACACGTAGGCATCCCACAGCTTCAGGGTGAGCGAGAAGGGGGTCTAGGGGGACGGCGGGGTGGGAGGAGCGGCCTGAGCAGGGCCCCTGGGGGGCTCGGCTGGGGCTAGGCTAGGCCTGCCATCTGGCCCCCGGCTGCCTGCAACGAGGCCCCGCAGCGCCCCCCCCCCCGCCCCCCGCCCCCCGCCTCCCCGTCCGTGCCCTCCTCCCAGGGAGATCAGGGACTCCCGGCCGCTCCGGGTTCCGACCCCGGCCAGCACCTCCCGCACCCCTGGGGGCACAGACTCTGCCCGCACTTGACGACAGACACCACGCCTCGAGAGGACCCCAGGCTGGCCGCCCGATGGGCCGAGGGCCCGTCCACACCCCGGGCTGACCCGGCCTCCCCCGGGGGAGCTGAGGCAGAGACGGGCCGCCCCCCGGGACCTCGTCCAGGGACCCTCTGGGCTTCTCCAGGACGGGCTGGGCTGCGAGCCTCAGCCTCAGCCTCAGGACCCCGGGGTCGGGCCTGGCTCGTCTGGAGGGTGGGGCTGAGCTGGGCCCTCCCCGGGGGCAGGGGGCAGGTCCGGGAGCGGGGGTCCCGGGGGGGGGGGGGCCTCACCCGGCCGAGGAAGCACTGGAGAAACCATTTGGGGCTGTAGATGCCGGTGGACATCTGCTCCTCGTCCTGGCGGGAGGGCAGGGGGTGCTCAGGCCCCACGCCGCGGCCCCTGGAGCCGGGTGGACGCGCTCCCCGCGGCCCAGCCCAGCCCCGAGGGCGCCCCCGGGCCCCAGGGGGAGGAACGTGACCCCAACTCTGGGCAGCTCGGAGGGAGGGCCATGCCCCCCACCCCCTGCCCCGGGCTCCGGGGACGGAGCCTCAGGAGCTCCCACTCGCCCCCACTCGCCATGTGCTTCCTCAGGTCCGGGAGAGCTCTTTGGAGGACCCGCTCGTGATGTCTCTGGAACCTGAGGAGCTTCGGGAAGCCCGGGACGAAGAAGCCTGAGAAGGCCCCAGGCCCCCACGGTCAGGGCCTCCTCCTGCACCAGGCGGGGTGGGGGGTGTCGGGGCAGGGGCCTCCCCGCCACGCCCTGACCCCCGTGTGCCCACCGCCCTCGGAGCCCTGGCTGGATCCGCTCTTCCCAGAGGGCAGGGCCTGCCTCCCAGGCCGGGGGCGCGGGGCCCGGGGACCCTCGTCCTCACAGAGACCCCGCGGGGCGTGGGCTGGGGGCTGAGGACCGGGCCCGGCTGACCCAGCACCCTCTCTCCTGCGGGGGCCGCCGCGGGGACAGGCGGGTCCCCAGCCCCGAGGGGCAGCGGCTGCAGGCCAAGGGGAGGGTGATGGGCGTGCACGGCCCTCTGCTGTGGGGCTTGGGAGTGAGGCTGGGGGCCCCCGGGAGGGGGAGACGCTGCCCCCTGGGCCCCGTGTGGCCGTGGGCTGGCAGGGGGGCCTGGGGGACAAGCCGGCAGCCCGGCGGGAGGCTGGGGGAGCAACGGGAGTGCGTGCCTGGCCTGCAGACGGTGGGGCGGGTGGCCGTGGCTCCGGGACCCCGAGGCCACCGGGGAGGCGGGGCCCTTGCCCGTGGGGGGGCGAGCTGGGGGGTCCCCGCCTGCCCCCCGGTGCAGCAGCCTGCAGGGAGGCCCTCCTGAGCTCCCCGGCGGGCCCCTACCGTGCATGGAGTGCCGGTCGCCCACCATCAGCTGGGCCAGCGCCCAGAAGGCGTCCTCCTCGGGCAGGAACATGAGGAGGACGGCCGCGATCTCGCTCATGCCCTGGCAGTAGCCCACCTCCTGCAAGAGCCAGAGCCCCACGGAGGGCGTGCGCCCCGAGGCCCCCTCTGAGCCCTCCCCGCGGGCGTCAGGCTCCCCCGGCTCCCTCCCAGCCCGGGCTCCCGGAGGGGGCTCCCAGAGGGCGGGGGAGCAGGTGAGGGCCACCCGGACCAGCTGGGGCGCGAGCACCCCGGGCCCCGCTACCGAGCCCTGCGGCCGCCGTGCCAGGACCCCCGTCCTCAGGCCAGCAGGAGGGGCCTCCGTGAGCTGTGCCAGGCTGTAGGGGACCCGCCAGGTCTGGAGACCCCCCAGAGGGCAGGTCGGCGGGGGGGTGGGGGGGCCTGACTGTGGCCCCTGGCAGGTCCCACGAGGGGAGCTGGGCCAGGACACCCCGCGGGGCCGGGGAGCGTGTGAGCTGGGGTCCTCGGGGACCCTTCTGGAATGCGCCGTGGAAGGGGGCGGCCTCCTGGGCGCCTCGGCCTCGTTCCCTTCGGGGGAGTGGGAGCCTTCCCCGCCCGGGCTCTCGTCGGTAGTGCCGTCTGTCAGGGTCCAGACCCGAGCTCTAGGACGGCCGCGGTGCACGCGGGGGCCCCGGGCAGCCCCGGCCCTCGGGCACGCAGGCCCTGCCTCCCCTGGGAGGTCTGCACCCCGCCCCCTGCCCGTCCCGGAGGAGAGAGACCCTCCCCGGCATCTCGGGGGCCGTGGAGCCGGGGCCATAACTGTGAGTCCCGCTGGTCACCACCACTCAGGACAAGGCCGCCCGCGGGGCAGGAGGCGGGGGCAGGGACACTCACCGTGTCGTACAGCGAGTAGGCTGCCAGTACGCAGAACAGGGCTCGCTGCCTAGGAGGGGGGACAGCGGGGGGCTCTGCTCAGTCAGCCCCCGCCCAGCGAGGCCGCCGAGGTGCCGACACCGGCCCCGCAGGCCCCGCGGCCCGCAGGGCCCCTCCGCGGGGGCCGATCTCCGGGGTCAGGTCTGCGCACGGGGACAGGCGGCGACCTCACACGTGCAGCGTGCCGGGGGTTCAGTGCACCCTGGGGTGTCCGACGCCTCCGAGCGGCTCCCGCCGTGGGGTGTGCAGCTCCGGGCTCCCCCAGCGCCGCCAGCGCCCCGGGCCTCCAGCCCTGGAGCGGCCCCCCCCCCCACACGCCCCCATGGGAGCCAGCGCTCCCCCTGCCCCGGTCCCCGCAGCCCCTGACGCCTCTCCTCCGCTGCCCTGGCCCGGCCCGGCCCCGTGTCCCGGGAACACCACCAGCCCCACGTGACCCCTGCCCCGAGCCCACGCAGCCGGGGCATCCGTGGCCCTGAGCGCACCCCCAGGTCTTCCCAGGTGTCCCTGGGCTGGACTCTGTGGGGGGCACCCCGGGCCCGCCCATCCCAGAGCATCTCGGGGCTCCAGGTCTGAGCCAACGTGAGGAGAGCAGGGAACGTCGTGCAGGTGTGACCCCGATACAGGCTGCGAACCCCTGGGGTCACTATCTGAGCACGGGGGGGTACGGGGTGCGGCCCCCTCAGCGCTGCCAGGAGCCGCCCGATGCCCCCCCGCACGGCGGCCTGAGTCTGCACCCCGGCTCCGCGGCCCCCGGGCCCGGGCTGCTGGAGGCCGGCTCCCCCCGGGCCGGGGGTCACAGGTCAGCCTGACCCGGCCGCGCTCTGAGGGCCGCGGGGGCCCCGGGGGGCAGCAGGTTCCCTGCAGGGAGGAGCACCGAGTTCTCGTGGGGAGACGGTCCGAGCGGCCCGCCCGGGAAGCCCAGCCACCCATGCCTGGCGTATCCCCAGCCCCGCCCCTGGCGCCCCTGCAGGTCACCCCTGGGGTCCCGGGCTCCCACACACCCCGCCCGCTGCACACACAGGTAGCTGCACCCTATGCTCCACCCACCTGCAAGCCCCTGTCGGGGGGCTCCCTGCCTTCCCCACCTCCCCGCGGCCCCTGGGGACTCTGCGGGACACCCGGGCTTCTGACGGGAGCAGGCCGTCCAGAGAACCCCAAGGTGGCCGGGGAGGCTGAGCATGTCCCACAGGGGGCAGCTGCACCGCGTCCTCGTGGGGGTGGGGTGGGGGTGGGGGCGGGACCGATAGTGTAGGGGTGGGGGTCTGGGGTTGTGGGGGATGGTGTGGGGGGTGATGCAGGGGGATGGCGTGGGGGCGGTGGGTGAGGGGATGGGGTGGGGGGCTGCGGACACAGGGCACCCCCTTCTCTAAGGTGCACACGGAGACGTCTACAGATAAAGGCGACCCCAGTCTGGGGTTTGCTGTGACCCCTGCCCCTGCCCCTGGGGCCCCGTGTGCTCCGCGCAGGGCCTGCCTGGACCGGGGCGGCGCCTGGGGGGGGGGGCGGGGGCGTCATGCCGTGTGTGCTCACCAAGTGCAAATTGTCTAAAACAAAATGCCCAGAATTCAGAAGTACATAAAGCACCGGAGGGTGGGTGTCACCCTGACCTGTCCGACCCTCGTCGGGTCCACGTGTCCCGGTCCAGCCGCGGCCATGCACCCTGGCCCCAGGTCCCCTTCGTGCCCCCCACGCCCCCACCCCGGCCCCCTGCTCTTCACGGGGCCGCCCCTCACCCCCTTGGGGTTCAGCTCAGACGGTGACCCCTGGAGGCCCCGTCCTGCGGCCTCCCCATCCCCGAGACCCTGGGGTTGGGGGCACGGGGGTCATCCCCAGCACCCTACCACGTGGCAGTGTGTTGTTTGCTGCCGTCGCTCCCCCCGGCCTCGGAGACCCCGTGTCCCCAGCACAGAAGCCCCCGGGCCTCTCCCAGGCCGGGCCCCCGACCCCCGAACCCCGCTGGCCCAGCAGCCTCACCCGACCCCGTAGCGGTCCCAGAACATGGTGTGACTGCGGAACGTGCGGTTGACGTCCAGGTCGATCTGCACGATGTCCCGGGAGGAGACCAGGGCCGCCTCCTTCATTGCCTGCGGGGAGACCCCGGGAGGAGGAGCCGGCGTCAGGGACACAGACCCCGACCTGTCAGCAGCTGCCGTCCTGGGCAGGGAGCCCCGGGGCCACCACAGGAGTGTGTCCTGCAGGAACCTCCACCCTTCCCCTGGGAGGCCGGGGACGGCGGGAGTGCCCACCGTGCCCGCGGGGCCTGCGTGAGGGCCTGTGCCCAGCTGTCGTGGGCGGGGAGGGGACTGAGGGTCAGCCCTGGACAGGGAGGGGACGTGGAGGATCAGCCCGGGTGGGGAGGGGACACGGGAGTTCAGCCCCGGGTGGGGAGGGGTCACGGAGGGTCAGCCCTGGGCAGGGAGGGGACCGAGGGTCCACGGGGAGTAGACGGGTCGGGTCCCACCTGGTATTTCCCGGCATTGCTGGCCTTAACCTGGTCGACGTTCAGCAATCGCAGCCACACCTGTCCCCGCACCTGGGGCGGGACCCCCTTGTACACCCGGCGTCGCAGCTGCGGGGAGGAAGGCAGTGCTGGTGAGAGGGGCCCAGGGCGGCCCCTTGGAGCCCAGGGAACACGAGGCATCTAGAAGGTTCCGGCGTCGGCTCCAGGGTGTCTGCAGAGAGGCTGGGTCTCCCTGGATCTGGGCCCCCCCCAACCCCCCCCCGTCCCCCGCGAGGAGCAGGGACCCTGGCCCCGACCTGACGCTCCCCCACCGCCGTCCCGGGGCCTGGGGAGGGAGGCCCGGGCTCCCAGCAGACTCTCCCCAGGCAGGGGGCTCCCCCGAGGACGGGGCAGGAGGACACTGAGGGCGGCCCCCCAGCCCCGTCAGGACGGAGAGCCCTCGGGGGCACCCAGCGCCCCACCTTCTCGCTGGGGAGGTAGTGGTCCCATCGCTTGAGCATTTTTATCCATTTGTCCGCGCGCCGGGTCTCCTGGCGGAGTTTCTGGGAGAGGACAGGCGGGGGCCGCAGGTGAGGCTCCCGCCGCGGGAGGTGGGCGCTCGGGCCGCGTCCAGTGCCCCGCGGGACCCGGAGGAGCCAGGAAGGCACAGGGCCCCCCGCGGACCGCGGCTCCGGGTCTCGGGTGCGTTCCCGGCGGCCCGTGCAGCGCTGGGACGGGGGACTGGGGAGACGCCCGGGGATGTCCTGGGGGACGCGGTGCAGACAGCTGGCCCCAGCTCCCCCCCACGTCCTGCCCGGGGCCCAGGACGGGCTCTCACCTTGGCCTCGCGGGGGCTGGGGTCAGGCAGCTCCCTGTCCCTGGAAGGCAGGAGACGCAGAGCCCTGAGGCCCCGGCCCCACAGCCACACACACACACACACACACACACCCCGTCTGCACCCAGCGTCCTGGGGAGGGCAGGGCTCCCCCGGGGAGGGCAGGGGCTGCCAGCGGCCTGAGGGCGGGCGGGGGCGGCGTCTGGGGGGTCTGAGGAGGGTGTTTGCCGGTGGTGGGCTGGGCGGGGACCCCTCGGCGCCCCCAGGGGGTGACCTGCCCCCCTCCTCGATGGACCAGCCCGAGAGCTGTCAGCGTGGCCCGGGTGCCCCGTGACCGTCCCGCTGAGGTCCCCCCGCCTCCCCAGGGCCTGACTGCCCAGCGTCCAGCCGGCCTCCCCCTGCCCCCTGGCCGTCCCCCTGCTGTCCCCGGGCTCCCCTCTCTGCTGTCCCCTCTGCCACCCTGGCCCATTTCACCTCCCGTCCTGTCGGAGCCCCTGAGCACGACCACCCCTGAGCCATCCCAGCAGACACTGGGCCGTGAGCAGGGCCGAGGGGGCCCCACCTGGGGTCTCCAGCGTCCGTCAGGTTCTCGTGGGGCTGTTGACCCATCAGCCTCGTCCCCTGCGACCTAGGCCACTGGGCTGTCCCCTCCCTCCTTCCCGCCCAGGGCAGCCCCCTCCTCCTCTTGCCTCCTCCTGCCTGGTCGGGGCCTCCCTCTGCGGCCCCCCCCCCCCCTCCCTGCGCTGGCCTGGTCCCCGGCATCCACCTGCAGCCCCGCAAAAGCCTTCGGGTGTGGGCGAGAGCACCCCTGCGGACTCGGCCCAGACCAGGCCGTCCCCCTACGGAGAGCACGCCCCGGCCCCAGAGCCCCTCACGGGCGGGATCCCCTGCTGAAGGGACTGGACACCCCACCCCACCACCACCCCCGGATGCAGCAGGCTGACACCTGGGCCTGCCCAAAGCAGGCGTGGGGGCCCCTCCTCTGAGTGTCCAGGGGCCTCCCCCGGGCCCAGCTCCCTTCCTGCCCACGTCCCGGGTCGGCCTCCGGGGTGTCTCAGCTGCAACCCAGCGCAGACATGGCCCTCAGAGGGCTCCAGGGGACCAGGTCCCGACCTGGGGGCGGGGGGGTCAGCCTCCAGAGAGGTGTTCCTGCAAAGGCCACCCGCCCTGGGATGGATGAGGGGTGTCCAGGGGACTCACTGCAGAAAGCCCTGGTGGTCGGCGACCTTGCACAGTGACAGGTCCTGCGGAGACCCTGCTTGGGGCGCCTGCAACAGAGGGGGGCTCCGTGGTGGGGACCGATCAGAGCAGGGGAGTGGGGACAGAGACAGGAGGGAGCAGAAGGGCTCCTCCCTCCCCTGGATCCTGAGGGAGCGCCGACCCTCTGAGATTGGCCGGGCGCCAGAGTGGGCGCAGCCTGGCAGCCTCACCTGCTTCTGTCTATCAGTGACGATCCCCCCCTGGGCCTCACCCGGACCCGGCGACTGTGGTCCCCACCTGGGCCTCACTTGACCTGGTGACTCTGATCCCTACCTGGCCCTCACCCAGGCCTGGTGACTCTAGTCCCCAACTGGGCTTCACCCAGGTGACTCTGGTCTCCACCTGAGCCTCATGTGGATCTGCGACTGTGGTCCCCACCTTGGCCTCACCTGAACCTGGTGACTCTGGTCCCCACCTGGGCTCACCTGGACCTGGTAGCTGTGGTCTTCATCTGGACCTGGTGACTCTGGTCCCCACCCGGGCCTCACCTGTACCTGGTGCCTGGGCTCCTCCGCTACCAATGACGAGGATCCAGGATGGACCCTTAGTTGCTACTGACACCGGGACCATCCCCAGGGTCTCACTTGTTCCTGGTGACTGTGGTCCTTGCCTGGGCTGACCTGGCTCATCCTTGGCTCTGATCCCGTCTTGAGCCTCACCTGCTCTTGCAGGTACGGTCCCCCCTGTCGTGGGTGTGTAGTGTCTATGGTCCCTTCTGGGCCTCACCTGATGGTACTGGGCCACGATATTGGCCCTTTGCAAGGCCAGCAGGGTCTCCGGGTCCTCCTGCATCGTGCTGCAATCCAAACACATCCAAGGATGACGGCGCGTGAGAACCTTCCGAGGACACATGCGTCCGGGTGCTCCCCGTGGGCGGGCGCCCCTCTGTCTGACCGGAGCCGGAGACAACCCCGTAGCCCCGAGGGGCACAGGCATCACACACGGGCCCTCGCTGCCTGTCTGTCTGTCCGTCGCCCACCGACAGTCCACCTTCCCAGCCACTGTCCCAGGGCACGCCGTCACGCTGGGGTCACAGAGCGCTCCCACCCCGGTATCAGGAGCACACGGGCGGGGGACCCAGGGGCTCCGGGGAACTGCCCACCTGATGCTCGGGGGTGACGTCTCCCAGCCCGGGGCCGGCGCAGAGATGGTGGTGGGTGGGCCGGCCAGCGAGTGTCCCTGCGGGCTTGGGGGGGCGGGGGGGCGGGAATGGAAGGTTTCTCCGAGATTCCACAAGCACACGACCAAGGGGAGAAAGCGACGGACTGGACTTCATCAAAACTAAAACCTGATGCCAGCAAGAGTGCGACCGAACTCCCCACCCTGAGGGCAGCGATGTGTGAATAGCCTGAGGGGGGCCCTGGGGGAGCACGAGGGACTCCACGTTCTTTGGAGCCTGAAGAGCAAGCCTGCTCACGGGCCAGGGGGACCCAGCGGGCGCAGGGCGGGATGGGGGGGTGACAGTCACCCCTGTCGGGGTCCATGCGTCTAGGACAGGCTGGAAAGGTCATGGCTTGGGTGCCTGCACAGCAGAGGGCTTACAGGGGAGCGGGGGTCCCGGGGGAGCTGCCTGAGTTCCGACTGCAGCCTCCTTCCCTGGACGGGGGGCAGCAGGGTGGCCGCTCTCACCCCGTGGGGCTGTGGAAGGGCTGTGGGAGCTGCTCACGGTCATCGCATGGGGGTCGGGGTGTTGTGGACCCCAGCGCGGGAGGCCTGTGCCCCCACGCGGATCCACAGGCCCCACTGTGGCCCGCGGGGATCAGGGATCAGCTGCCACTCACCTGTGACCTGTCGCTGTGTGGGCGCCTCCTCTTTATGCACTGGGGTACTGGGGAGTGTGGGAGGGTGGGGGTACTGGGGAGAGTGGGAGGGTGGGGGTACTGGGGAGAGTGGGAGGGTGGGGGTACTGGGGAGAGTGGGAGTAGCGGGGTACTGGGGAGAGTGGGAGGGTGGGGGTACTGGGGAGAGTGGGAGGGTGGGGGTACTGGGGAGAGTGGGAGTAGCGGGGTACTGGGGAGAGTGGGAGGGTGGGGGTACTGAGGAGAGACGAGTCCTGGGCTACTGGGGAGAGCAGGAGAGTCGGGTCGCTGCGAGCCAGATCCGGAGCACCGGTGCCTCCGAAGGTCTGCGGACGCAGAGTGGGCACCAGGCAGCGGTGGAACCCGGGGGCACCACAGTTCCGCCCAGAGCGGGGTCCCGCATCATCACTGTGGGCAGGCGGGGTCCAATCAGCACTCAGCCCTCACCCTGGTGGCCGAGGGTCCCGGGGGAGGGTCCTGTCCCCACGCCGGGCGGGAAGGCGATGCAGGCAGCCTCCCGCATCCTCAGTTCCCATCCTCGGGCCCTGCAGGCCTCCCGCCCTTCAAGGCAGACTGGGGGTCACAGATGCCCCCCCCCCCGCCCCCCAGGGTTCACAGCGTGGGGTTGCAGTTAGGAGCATTTGAGGGGCTCCTGGGTGCTTCCGTCCGTCGGTTCCACGTCGACTCTTGAGTTTGGCTCAAGCCAGGATCTCCAGGTTGTGGCGTGGAGCCTCGGGTGGGGCTCGGTCTCCGGTGGGTGAGGAGTCCGCTCCAGGTTCCCCCTGTCCCTCCGCCCCTGCCCCCCGCACCGTCTCCCAAGTACATCTTCTAAACATTAACATGAAGACACGTGAGCATCTGGATCCCCTCTGCAGAGGCGCCTTCGTGTGCGTCACGACCGTGTAAATGCCTTTCACGGACCCACCGGGATTCCCACCGGAAACCCCTTTTCCTTGGTATCTATTGAAGTGCCGTCGACACCCAAGGGGACAGTAGTTTCAGGGCTACAGCTGGCGACTTGACAATTCTGTGCCTCGCTCAGCTCTCCCCGCGAGAAGCGGCGTCACCGTCTGTCCCCGTACCGAGTTGTCCCCACGGTCCTGACTCTATTGCCAGGCCGTACTCTCTAAATTTCCGGGATTCCTTTATTTAGAACCACACGCTTGTAGCTTTCCCTATTTGTTCATCCACGTTGCCCACCTGCCCCCCGCGGCCCCTCCGATCACTCAGCACGATCCATCCCGTTAACCAGAGAAAGGACATGGGGCGGCCCGGGGCGGAGGGGGGCGGCGGGGCTCAGCGCTTCAGCGCCTGCCTTCCCTTCGGCCCAGGGCGTGATCCTGGAGTCCCGGGATCGAGTCCCACATCGGGCTCCCTGCACGGAGCCTTCTTCTCCCTCTGCCCGTGTCTCTGCCTCTCTCTCTCTCTCTCTCTCTCTCGTCTCTCGGTGTCTCTCAAGGATATATAAATAAAATCTTTAAAAAAACAACAAAAACAAAGAGAAAGGAGACGATCCCCTCAAGAGTCGCAGAAAACGCATTTGACAGAACAAAGCATGAAAAGCACAGGGGGTTTTAGGAAAGGTCTGTCAACAGAGGAGAGGCCGCGTAGGAAGGCCCGCAGCTGACGTCATCCCCGAGGGTGACGACCTGAAATCGTCTCCCCCGAGAGCAGGAACAAGCCACGGAGGTGCCCTCTCAGCGCTGGGAGTCCCACGTAGTCAACAGACGGGAAACAGCCGTGTGGGGGTCGCGTCCACGCCCACAGGGGCCCGGCCTCCTCAGGACCCGCGGGGAGGCTTCCGGGTCAGGGTCAGGGTCAGGGTCAGGGTCAGGGTTAGGGTTAGGGTTAGGGTTGGCATATTGTGCTTAGCATAATACTCTTTCTAGGCTTTAATACTTCTTTAAATGTTTCATAGAATTCACTCATGAAGCCATCTGGTCGTGGACTTCTGCGTTTTGGGAATTTTTTTTCTATTACTCAACAGCTTCGCTGAGAATTGGTCTATTCAAATTTTCTATTTCTCTATGTGTCAGTTTTGGTAGGTTATATATTTTCTAGGAATTTAGCCACACACAAAAGTAAAATCAAAAACTAGAAATTTCATTCTTTGGCTTGTGTCTATCCAGTTTTTCCAACACCATTTGTAGATTTTTTTCCCCACTGGATATTCTTTCCAGCTTTATCAAGGATTAAACGACGACATAGTTGTGGGTTCATTTCTGGGAGGTCTGCTCTGTTCTCTTGGTCTGTGTGTCCGTTGTCGTGCCAGGACCGTACTGTCTTCATCACAACAGTTTTGTGACATAACTGGAAATCTAGCGATGTGAAGCTTCCTACTTGGCTTTTCTTTTGCAAGGCTGCTTCGCCTGTCTGGGGTCTTTTGAGGTTCCATGCAAAGTTGAAGATCATTTATCTTAGCTCTGTGAGAAATGCTGGGGGCATTTTGATAGGGTTTATAGGAATGTCTGGGCTGCTCTCGGTTGTGAAGACACTTCTTACCCTTTCAGTCCACGAGTGTGGAGTGTCTCTTCCCGTTTCTTTGTGTCATCGATTTCTTTCCATCATCGTCTTCAGAGTAAGTTTTTATAGCTGTTTCCTTAGGTTTTTTCTTAAGTATAATACTATTTTTTGTTTCATTTTAAGTTTATTTTTATTAATGTCTTAGTTTCTCTTTTTCTTACCTTCTTACTGAGGTATAGGAATGCAACAGAATTCTGTGCATTAATTATGTATCCTGTGACTTTACTGAATTCATTTACCGGTTCTAACATTTTTTTTGTTTGTTCATTTTTGTAGTTTTCTATATATAGTGTCATGGTGTCCATTTCTTGTAGGTTGTCCTATTGGCATATAGTTTCTGATGTGCCATCAAGCCCTCTTGTCTCCACCGTTTCTGTCTGTCAGAACCCTGCGTTCACCCTGCCTGTGTCCGAGTTTTGTTTTGTTTTGTTTTTTTTCTTTTTATCTCGGACAAGTGACTGAGTTTCAAACCTCCAAGTTTTAGGGGCTGCCCTGGGGGAGACCCGTGCTCCTCCCGCCCGGGAGGGTCTCCTCCCACTTCTGGCCTTTGCTGGCCCGGCCCAGGGACGCGGCCCCGTGACCGCACAGGGGTTTGCAGTTTGTGGCCACACAGGGCAGACAGCTGGCCCTAGTCCCGCGGCCCTCGGCCGGGGTCCCCGCTCCTGGGCCTGGGAACCGTTGGCGCCACCGCCCTTGGGACCCCGGGGACCCTGAGCCCACCCTGTCGCTCCAGGGGCCGCCCCCCACTTCGCCTCCCGAGCACCGTCGAGGCCGGCGTGTCCCCCCCTCTAGCAGACTTCTGGAAGTTCTGACTTTGTGCTCTGCTGCTTCTAATAGTGTGCGTAGACCCGTCAGCTGGCTCCCTGCCCCTGTGGGATCCGGGGCTGTGTCTCCCCCAGACCGACTGACTGATTTTCTTTTTAAGATTTTATTTTTCTGTCATCTCTACACCCACATGGGGCTTGAACTCTCCGCCCCAAGAACAAGAGTCGCGTGTTCTTACCAACCACCCCAACCACCCCGAGAGCGGCCAGGCTCCCTTTGATTGATTGACAGGGAGTAACTGAAGCCGACGTGCTGCCTGTGTCGTGTCAGGGCAGAAACTGAGCCCCGGCGTCGAGGTGCGGTGGAGTCATTGGGACCTTGGTCGATGTTAAAGAAAGCGGAGCCTCCCCGGGAGCCCCGGGAGCCCAGGGAGCGGGGCCCACACACGTGACAAGTTGGCCGTTTCCTTGACCAGGAGTCATTGGGCTGGCTGCCGATTTATTTGAGTTGCTGTTCGACGGCGAAGGTCGTTCTAGGATGGGGACACAGCGAGAACGTTCCGGGTTCTTGCGGGTTCGGAGGTAGCTAAAGCTCCCCCGTCGTGGACTCGATGTCCCAGCTGGGTGCAGAGATAGGCGAGCCAGCAAAGAGATGAGAAACATGGCCCTGGGGTGCCTGGCCGGCCTGGTCGGGGGACCTTGATGTCAGGACTGTGAGCTGGAACTCCGTGTTGGGTGTAGAGAGGACATAAACGTAAAACCTTTAACAAACAATAAATGGATGAACTAAGACAGCGTGACGTGGAAGGGGAGTGCTCGCTTCAGGACAAACCTCAGAGCGGACCATGTCTAGCCTGCGACCTGTTCTTGATGGCCCCGCTCGCTCTCCCGGGCCCAGATGACGGGGTCCCCCACGAGGGACGGTCCCGCCCGAGTGGGAGTGGGCCTCCTTCCCCGTAAGGCCCGTGCCTCCCCTCGTTCTGCAGGACAGAAGAGCCGGGAAGGCACGAGCTCGGGGGGATCAGCATAAACCTCGGCGATGGTCCTTCCCGATCCCGGGAGCCAGAGCTCGGCCTCCTTTTGGGACCCGACGTCCTAAAGAAGCCCGTGTGGTCAGTGGCTCGGATGCAGGGCGGAGGCCGACGGAGAATCAGGAAGAGCAAAATGGGGCGGGGGGGAACCAGAAGCTGAAGGAGAGGGGGACAGCTGTCAGCATCGGGAGCCTTCGCGGGGACCCGGCGTCCTTTCCCAGGAGGGGCCCCCCTCTGTAGGGTGCTTCCCGCCGCCCCGCGCTCCCCGTGGGCACCCGCAGGCGCATCCCCGGGCCTCCAGCGCCTCTGCAGCCGTGGTCTGGAGCGTCCTCCGTGTGTCCTACCGGGGACCCCAGCGTCACGTCTGTAACCGTCCGGCTGCTGTCTGACAACAGTCGGGGGATTCCGACGTTTGTTGGGTTTGGGGTGTGTGCCTGTCTGTCGCCGTGCCGCGATCTGATCCTCGGGCCGCGTCGTCCTGACGCCGAAACGGTTGAAGAAGCACCATCATTTCCGGTGCTGGCGCTGGGCGGCTAGCTGGGTTCTCCCGGCCGACCCGGGGCCCCCTCGTGCCGTCCCGTGCCGTCCCGTGCCGTCCCGTGCCGTCCCGTCCCGCCGGGGGGTCAGCTGAGCTGGAAGGTCCGGCTCGGCCACATTCCCGTGGGTGGCAGCGGGTCCCCGCCGAGCGCCGGCCGCTTCTCTTCTCCCCGATGCCTCTCCAGCGGGGAGCCAGACCTCGGGGCCGCCCTGGGGGGAGCTCCTGAGGGGCCGGCTGCCCGTGGGGGGAGCCCTGGGGCTGCCTGTGTGTGTGTGTGTGTGTGGGAGTCGGGGTGGGGACGGGGCCGGGGTCCCTCGGTCCCCTGCGCTGCCTGCCCCCAGGCCGAGCCCCGCGCTCACCCAGCCCCTACTCTCCAGGGCGTGCAGGGTGCCCTCCACACTCTGGTGCGAGGGATCCAGCAGCACCGGGTGTGCACGCTGAGCCCGCCCGGTGAGGGTGGCCCAGGTGTGAGAGCTGCAAGGGCCTGCTGTCCTGACGTCCGCTCCGGGGCCACGCTGACCGCCCCGCGGGCCCTCTGTGCCCCAGGCGCACAGGCCCGGGGCGGGGAGGGGAGGAAGCGCCCCGGAGCCCGGGCAGCCCAGGCCCCCTGGACAGAGGGGGCGCAGACCTCCCAGGGCGCTTAGCACAGACCCTGGTGACCTGAGGCTCCCCGGCTGTCACTCTGTCCCAGGGCCCGTCCTGGCCGCGGGCGCAGGCTGAGTCGCAGTAGAGTCTGCGGGGTCCTGACCCTGGCGTCTGGCCGCCCCGGGAAGGCACGTGGGGACGTCAGCCGTGTGTGCCTGGCGGCGCCCCCGCAGGGGCTGGTCGGGGCCTGGGCGGCGCCCCCTCCTCCTCTCTGGGGGTGTCTCCGCACCCCGTGCACAGAGCTCCGGGAGACGCAGAAACGAGCCGGCCGTGCCCTCTCACACAACAACACTTTATTGAACTTGCAACAGCAAACAGGGGCTCAGAGCCGAGGGTGCGCGCCTTCCCCTGGGAGACCTTCCTGTCCTTAGAGGAAAGCGGGAATCCCACGGGGGTGCGGGTGCTGGAGTCGTCCCCCGCCTGGGAGCCTGTGCGGACTCGACTCCGGGTGGGGGCGCGTGTCCTGAGGTCGGGGCGGTGAGAGGCGGTTCTGGGGGCGGCAGGGCTGACGTGGACCTGCGGCCCATGGGCTCCTGCGCTGGGTCCCCGCAGGGCAGCTGGACCCCGGCCTCGGGCCCCCTGGGGCCGGGTGACTGACTGCTGGAGCCCCAGCGCGTGGAGGAGCCTGCCTCCTCGTGTGGGTGTGGGTGGGGGTGGGGGTGGGGGTGTGGGTGGGGCCCACGGGCCTGCCCCCGCTGCCCTGCCCTGGGGTGTCCCGGGATCCCCAGGGCTGCCCTAGGTCAGCGACCTGGGTCTGTGGGGCACGCCCAGGGCCCAGGAGGCCACATCCTGCTGTGAGAGGGCTCGCTCGGCCCGGGGCCAGAACGCAGGCCTGGCCAGGGCCCCGGGGCGCTGGATCCCATTAGCGCTGGGCCTGGGGCAGGCGCTCGAGTCGCCCCTGCCCCCACAGAGCCCGGGGCCAGGCCAGCCCAGGTCCCTCTGGGTCAGGGGCTGGTGTCCCGTGCGGGCGGTGCCGCCCTCCGGGAGGCACAGCGAGACGAGGCAGGGCACGGTGACGGCGGGCCGGAGCCTCCGGGCCCCCGCCCTCACCGCCACGCTCTGCCCCCGAGGCCCGCGAGCATCGAGCTGCCCCGTGGACGCGGGGGGCAGAGGGTCCCGGGCCTGTGCGGGGCCTCGGGGCAGCGGGCTCAGCGCCGCCCTGGCTCTGCCCTGGCTGTGCCCGTCACTGCCCAGCGAGGGGCACGAGCTGCAGTGGCCGCGGGGCAGGAAGGGTGTCCTGGGCCCGACAGCGTCATCCCTAGGGGGCTGGGGGGACCGCGTGATGGGAGTCCCGGGGGTGCTCCAGGGCCCGGTCCGTCGCGGGGCCTCTGGGGTGGCCCAGGCAGGTGCCAAATGGAAGGAGACCCCGTTTTCGGTCTTGAAGCCCGCCGTGTCCCGGGGCCGCCTGCCTGCACCGCCTTGTTGCCCCGGGAGGGTGGGGAGGGAGTTCCACCGCCGGGGCTGGGGGGCAAGTTGGACGATGGCCTGGCCGGGAGGGGGTCCGGGCGGCTCAGGCCGGGCGGCTGGGCCCGGGAAGGCCGGCTCCTCCACCCTGGGCGGTGGCTCAGAGGCCGGAGAAGGGAGGAGAGGCCCGGGCGCCGGGGACACTGGCTCCAGGCCCAGGGGCCTCGTGGGGAACTCCTCAGGTCCCGCTGGAAAGAGGCCGACGGGGTCAGCGTCTCCAGCAGGCTGTGTGTCCCCCGCTGGGGGCCCCGGGGGTCCTCACGGCTCCCGCGTGACCCCCCCCCCCCGGCCTGACCCTGTGCTCAGCCCCCCACACTGCTGCCCGGGCCCTGCAGTGGGTACCCGCCCGCCCAGCCCTGGCCTGGGGTCCCCGAGGCTGGAGCAGAAGAGGAGAGCCCCAGAGATGAGGACGGGGGCCCCGGGGGCTCTGTCCCCTGTGGGCGGCCCCAGCAGGCCGAGTCGGGAGGGGCCGGGGCCCTGAGCCCACCTGGCGGGGGCAGGTCGCACCGCATCCTGCGGAGCTGGGTCATGGAGGCCCGAAGGTGTCTCAGCACGGCCTCGTCCTCCAGGGCCCAGGGCTGGGCCAGAGAGTCCTGGAGGAACTCCCGGAGCCCTTCCAGGGGCAGCTTCAGGAGGCGCTCTGGGCGGTGGGCGAGAGTCAGACCCAGAGGGCCCCGCCCTGGGGCCCCCGGGGCCCCCAGGCCAGCGGCTGGGGTCCCGCTGTGCCCAGGAGCGCCGCGGGCAGTGCGCTGGCCGGGGTGGCCCCTGCCCGCTGCTCCACTCGGGGAGCCCCGCTGCACCCGCCTGCCCCGCCGTCCCCCCGCCCCAGGTCTGGGTGCTGCTCAGAGCCCAGGGTCACCGCCCCTGCCCCCCGCCCCCGGCACACCTGGGCTCCCGGGGGCTCACTTACTCCTGTGCACCTTGAGGATGGTATAGGCCATGGCCGTGAGCACCCTCTCCCCATCCAACACGTAGGCATCCCACAGCTTCAGGGTGAGCGAGAAGGGGGTCTAGGGGGACGGCGGGGTGGGAGGAGCGGCCTGAGCAGGGCCCCTGGGGGGCTCGGCTGGGGCTAGGCTAGGCCTGCCATCTGGCCCCCGGCTGCCTGCAACGAGGCCCCGCAGCGCCCCCCCCCCCGCCCCCCGCCCCCCGCCTCCCCGTCCGTGCCCTCCTCCCAGGGAGATCAGGGACTCCCGGCCGCTCCGGGTTCCGACCCCGGCCAGCACCTCCCGCACCCCTGGGGGCACAGACTCTGCCCGCACTTGACGACAGACACCACGCCTCGAGAGGACCCCAGGCTGGCCGCCCGATGGGCCGAGGGCCCGTCCACACCCCGGGCTGACCCGGCCTCCCCCGGGGGAGCTGAGGCAGAGACGGGCCGCCCCCCGGGACCTCGTCCAGGGACCCTCTGGGCTTCTCCAGGACGGGCTGGGCTGCGAGCCTCAGCCTCAGCCTCAGGACCCCGGGGTCGGGCCTGGCTCGTCTGGAGGGTGGGGCTGAGCTGGGCCCTCCCCGGGGGCAGGGGGCAGGTCCGGGAGCGGGGGTCCCGGGGGGGGGGGGGCCTCACCCGGCCGAGGAAGCACTGGAGAAACCATTTGGGGCTGTAGATGCCGGTGGACATCTGCTCCTCGTCCTGGCGGGAGGGCAGGGGGTGCTCAGGCCCCACGCCGCGGCCCCTGGAGCCGGGTGGACGCGCTCCCCGCGGCCCAGCCCAGCCCCGAGGGCGCCCCCGGGCCCCAGGGGGAGGAACGTGACCCCAACTCTGGGCAGCTCGGAGGGAGGGCCATGCCCCCCACCCCCTGCCCCGGGCTCCGGGGACGGAGCCTCAGGAGCTCCCACTCGCCCCCACTCGCCATGTGCTTCCTCAGGTCCGGGAGAGCTCTTTGGAGGACCCGCTCGTGATGTCTCTGGAACCTGAGGAGCTTCGGGAAGCCCGGGACGAAGAAGCCTGAGAAGGCCCCAGGCCCCCACGGTCAGGGCCTCCTCCTGCACCAGGCGGGGTGGGGGGTGTCGGGGCAGGGGCCTCCCCGCCACGCCCTGACCCCCGTGTGCCCACCGCCCTCGGAGCCCTGGCTGGATCCGCTCTTCCCAGAGGGCAGGGCCTGCCTCCCAGGCCGGGGGCGCGGGGCCCGGGGACCCTCGTCCTCACAGAGACCCCGCGGGGCGTGGGCTGGGGGCTGAGGACCGGGCCCGGCTGACCCAGCACCCTCTCTCCTGCGGGGGCCGCCGCGGGGACAGGCGGGTCCCCAGCCCCGAGGGGCAGCGGCTGCAGGCCAAGGGGAGGGTGATGGGCGTGCACGGCCCTCTGCTGTGGGGCTTGGGAGTGAGGCTGGGGGCCCCCGGGAGGGGGAGACGCTGCCCCCTGGGCCCCGTGTGGCCGTGGGCTGGCAGGGGGGCCTGGGGGACAAGCCGGCAGCCCGGCGGGAGGCTGGGGGAGCAACGGGAGTGCGTGCCTGGCCTGCAGACGGTGGGGCGGGTGGCCGTGGCTCCGGGACCCCGAGGCCACCGGGGAGGCGGGGCCCTTGCCCGTGGGGGGGCGAGCTGGGGGGTCCCCGCCTGCCCCCCGGTGCAGCAGCCTGCAGGGAGGCCCTCCTGAGCTCCCCGGCGGGCCCCTACCGTGCATGGAGTGCCGGTCGCCCACCATCAGCTGGGCCAGCGCCCAGAAGGCGTCCTCCTCGGGCAGGAACATGAGGAGGACGGCCGCGATCTCGCTCATGCCCTGGCAGTAGCCCACCTCCTGCAAGAGCCAGAGCCCCACGGAGGGCGTGCGCCCCGAGGCCCCCTCTGAGCCCTCCCCGCGGGCGTCAGGCTCCCCCGGCTCCCTCCCAGCCCGGGCTCCCGGAGGGGGCTCCCAGAGGGCGGGGGAGCAGGTGAGGGCCACCCGGACCAGCTGGGGCGCGAGCACCCCGGGCCCCGCTACCGAGCCCTGCGGCCGCCGTGCCAGGACCCCCGTCCTCAGGCCAGCAGGAGGGGCCTCCGTGAGCTGTGCCAGGCTGTAGGGGACCCGCCAGGTCTGGAGACCCCCCAGAGGGCAGGTCGGCGGGGGGGTGGGGGGGCCTGACTGTGGCCCCTGGCAGGTCCCACGAGGGGAGCTGGGCCAGGACACCCCGCGGGGCCGGGGAGCGTGTGAGCTGGGGTCCTCGGGGACCCTTCTGGAATGCGCCGTGGAAGGGGGCGGCCTCCTGGGCGCCTCGGCCTCGTTCCCTTCGGGGGAGTGGGAGCCTTCCCCGCCCGGGCTCTCGTCGGTAGTGCCGTCTGTCAGGGTCCAGACCCGAGCTCTAGGACGGCCGCGGTGCACGCGGGGGCCCCGGGCAGCCCCGGCCCTCGGGCACGCAGGCCCTGCCTCCCCTGGGAGGTCTGCACCCCGCCCCCTGCCCGTCCCGGAGGAGAGAGACCCTCCCCGGCATCTCGGGGGCCGTGGAGCCGGGGCCATAACTGTGAGTCCCGCTGGTCACCACCACTCAGGACAAGGCCGCCCGCGGGGCAGGAGGCGGGGGCAGGGACACTCACCGTGTCGTACAGCGAGTAGGCTGCCAGTACGCAGAACAGGGCTCGCTGCCTAGGAGGGGGGACAGCGGGGGGCTCTGCTCAGTCAGCCCCCGCCCAGCGAGGCCGCCGAGGTGCCGACACCGGCCCCGCAGGCCCCGCGGCCCGCAGGGCCCCTCCGCGGGGGCCGATCTCCGGGGTCAGGTCTGCGCACGGGGACAGGCGGCGACCTCACACGTGCAGCGTGCCGGGGGTTCAGTGCACCCTGGGGTGTCCGACGCCTCCGAGCGGCTCCCGCCGTGGGGTGTGCAGCTCCGGGCTCCCCCAGCGCCGCCAGCGCCCCGGGCCTCCAGCCCTGGAGCGGCCCCCCCCCCCACACGCCCCCATGGGAGCCAGCGCTCCCCCTGCCCCGGTCCCCGCAGCCCCTGACGCCTCTCCTCCGCTGCCCTGGCCCGGCCCGGCCCCGTGTCCCGGGAACACCACCAGCCCCACGTGACCCCTGCCCCGAGCCCACGCAGCCGGGGCATCCGTGGCCCTGAGCGCACCCCCAGGTCTTCCCAGGTGTCCCTGGGCTGGACTCTGTGGGGGGCACCCCGGGCCCGCCCATCCCAGAGCATCTCGGGGCTCCAGGTCTGAGCCAACGTGAGGAGAGCAGGGAACGTCGTGCAGGTGTGACCCCGATACAGGCTGCGAACCCCTGGGGTCACTATCTGAGCACGGGGGGGTACGGGGTGCGGCCCCCTCAGCGCTGCCAGGAGCCGCCCGATGCCCCCCCGCACGGCGGCCTGAGTCTGCACCCCGGCTCCGCGGCCCCCGGGCCCGGGCTGCTGGAGGCCGGCTCCCCCCGGGCCGGGGGTCACAGGTCAGCCTGACCCGGCCGCGCTCTGAGGGCCGCGGGGGCCCCGGGGGGCAGCAGGTTCCCTGCAGGGAGGAGCACCGAGTTCTCGTGGGGAGACGGTCCGAGCGGCCCGCCCGGGAAGCCCAGCCACCCATGCCTGGCGTATCCCCAGCCCCGCCCCTGGCGCCCCTGCAGGTCACCCCTGGGGTCCCGGGCTCCCACACACCCCGCCCGCTGCACACACAGGTAGCTGCACCCTATGCTCCACCCACCTGCAAGCCCCTGTCGGGGGGCTCCCTGCCTTCCCCACCTCCCCGCGGCCCCTGGGGACTCTGCGGGACACCCGGGCTTCTGACGGGAGCAGGCCGTCCAGAGAACCCCAAGGTGGCCGGGGAGGCTGAGCATGTCCCACAGGGGGCAGCTGCACCGCGTCCTCGTGGGGGTGGGGTGGGGGTGGGGGCGGGACCGATAGTGTAGGGGTGGGGGTCTGGGGTTGTGGGGGATGGTGTGGGGGGTGATGCAGGGGGATGGCGTGGGGGCGGTGGGTGAGGGGATGGGGTGGGGGGCTGCGGACACAGGGCACCCCCTTCTCTAAGGTGCACACGGAGACGTCTACAGATAAAGGCGACCCCAGTCTGGGGTTTGCTGTGACCCCTGCCCCTGCCCCTGGGGCCCCGTGTGCTCCGCGCAGGGCCTGCCTGGACCGGGGCGGCGCCTGGGGGGGGGGGCGGGGGCGTCATGCCGTGTGTGCTCACCAAGTGCAAATTGTCTAAAACAAAATGCCCAGAATTCAGAAGTACATAAAGCACCGGAGGGTGGGTGTCACCCTGACCTGTCCGACCCTCGTCGGGTCCACGTGTCCCGGTCCAGCCGCGGCCATGCACCCTGGCCCCAGGTCCCCTTCGTGCCCCCCACGCCCCCACCCCGGCCCCCTGCTCTTCACGGGGCCGCCCCTCACCCCCTTGGGGTTCAGCTCAGACGGTGACCCCTGGAGGCCCCGTCCTGCGGCCTCCCCATCCCCGAGACCCTGGGGTTGGGGGCACGGGGGTCATCCCCAGCACCCTACCACGTGGCAGTGTGTTGTTTGCTGCCGTCGCTCCCCCCGGCCTCGGAGACCCCGTGTCCCCAGCACAGAAGCCCCCGGGCCTCTCCCAGGCCGGGCCCCCGACCCCCGAACCCCGCTGGCCCAGCAGCCTCACCCGACCCCGTAGCGGTCCCAGAACATGGTGTGACTGCGGAACGTGCGGTTGACGTCCAGGTCGATCTGCACGATGTCCCGGGAGGAGACCAGGGCCGCCTCCTTCATTGCCTGCGGGGAGACCCCGGGAGGAGGAGCCGGCGTCAGGGACACAGACCCCGACCTGTCAGCAGCTGCCGTCCTGGGCAGGGAGCCCCGGGGCCACCACAGGAGTGTGTCCTGCAGGAACCTCCACCCTTCCCCTGGGAGGCCGGGGACGGCGGGAGTGCCCACCGTGCCCGCGGGGCCTGCGTGAGGGCCTGTGCCCAGCTGTCGTGGGCGGGGAGGGGACTGAGGGTCAGCCCTGGACAGGGAGGGGACGTGGAGGATCAGCCCGGGTGGGGAGGGGACACGGGAGTTCAGCCCCGGGTGGGGAGGGGTCACGGAGGGTCAGCCCTGGGCAGGGAGGGGACCGAGGGTCCACGGGGAGTAGACGGGTCGGGTCCCACCTGGTATTTCCCGGCATTGCTGGCCTTAACCTGGTCGACGTTCAGCAATCGCAGCCACACCTGTCCCCGCACCTGGGGCGGGACCCCCTTGTACACCCGGCGTCGCAGCTGCGGGGAGGAAGGCAGTGCTGGTGAGAGGGGCCCAGGGCGGCCCCTTGGAGCCCAGGGAACACGAGGCATCTAGAAGGTTCCGGCGTCGGCTCCAGGGTGTCTGCAGAGAGGCTGGGTCTCCCTGGATCTGGGCCCCCCCCAACCCCCCCCCGTCCCCCGCGAGGAGCAGGGACCCTGGCCCCGACCTGACGCTCCCCCACCGCCGTCCCGGGGCCTGGGGAGGGAGGCCCGGGCTCCCAGCAGACTCTCCCCAGGCAGGGGGCTCCCCCGAGGACGGGGCAGGAGGACACTGAGGGCGGCCCCCCAGCCCCGTCAGGACGGAGAGCCCTCGGGGGCACCCAGCGCCCCACCTTCTCGCTGGGGAGGTAGTGGTCCCATCGCTTGAGCATTTTTATCCATTTGTCCGCGCGCCGGGTCTCCTGGCGGAGTTTCTGGGAGAGGACAGGCGGGGGCCGCAGGTGAGGCTCCCGCCGCGGGAGGTGGGCGCTCGGGCCGCGTCCAGTGCCCCGCGGGACCCGGAGGAGCCAGGAAGGCACAGGGCCCCCCGCGGACCGCGGCTCCGGGTCTCGGGTGCGTTCCCGGCGGCCCGTGCAGCGCTGGGACGGGGGACTGGGGAGACGCCCGGGGATGTCCTGGGGGACGCGGTGCAGACAGCTGGCCCCAGCTCCCCCCCACGTCCTGCCCGGGGCCCAGGACGGGCTCTCACCTTGGCCTCGCGGGGGCTGGGGTCAGGCAGCTCCCTGTCCCTGGAAGGCAGGAGACGCAGAGCCCTGAGGCCCCGGCCCCACAGCCACACACACACACACACACACACACCCCGTCTGCACCCAGCGTCCTGGGGAGGGCAGGGCTCCCCCGGGGAGGGCAGGGGCTGCCAGCGGCCTGAGGGCGGGCGGGGGCGGCGTCTGGGGGGTCTGAGGAGGGTGTTTGCCGGTGGTGGGCTGGGCGGGGACCCCTCGGCGCCCCCAGGGGGTGACCTGCCCCCCTCCTCGATGGACCAGCCCGAGAGCTGTCAGCGTGGCCCGGGTGCCCCGTGACCGTCCCGCTGAGGTCCCCCCGCCTCCCCAGGGCCTGACTGCCCAGCGTCCAGCCGGCCTCCCCCTGCCCCCTGGCCGTCCCCCTGCTGTCCCCGGGCTCCCCTCTCTGCTGTCCCCTCTGCCACCCTGGCCCATTTCACCTCCCGTCCTGTCGGAGCCCCTGAGCACGACCACCCCTGAGCCATCCCAGCAGACACTGGGCCGTGAGCAGGGCCGAGGGGGCCCCACCTGGGGTCTCCAGCGTCCGTCAGGTTCTCGTGGGGCTGTTGACCCATCAGCCTCGTCCCCTGCGACCTAGGCCACTGGGCTGTCCCCTCCCTCCTTCCCGCCCAGGGCAGCCCCCTCCTCCTCTTGCCTCCTCCTGCCTGGTCGGGGCCTCCCTCTGCGGCCCCCCCCCCCCCTCCCTGCGCTGGCCTGGTCCCCGGCATCCACCTGCAGCCCCGCAAAAGCCTTCGGGTGTGGGCGAGAGCACCCCTGCGGACTCGGCCCAGACCAGGCCGTCCCCCTACGGAGAGCACGCCCCGGCCCCAGAGCCCCTCACGGGCGGGATCCCCTGCTGAAGGGACTGGACACCCCACCCCACCACCACCCCCGGATGCAGCAGGCTGACACCTGGGCCTGCCCAAAGCAGGCGTGGGGGCCCCTCCTCTGAGTGTCCAGGGGCCTCCCCCGGGCCCAGCTCCCTTCCTGCCCACGTCCCGGGTCGGCCTCCGGGGTGTCTCAGCTGCAACCCAGCGCAGACATGGCCCTCAGAGGGCTCCAGGGGACCAGGTCCCGACCTGGGGGCGGGGGGGTCAGCCTCCAGAGAGGTGTTCCTGCAAAGGCCACCCGCCCTGGGATGGATGAGGGGTGTCCAGGGGACTCACTGCAGAAAGCCCTGGTGGTCGGCGACCTTGCACAGTGACAGGTCCTGCGGAGACCCTGCTTGGGGCGCCTGCAACAGAGGGGGGCTCCGTGGTGGGGACCGATCAGAGCAGGGGAGTGGGGACAGAGACAGGAGGGAGCAGAAGGGCTCCTCCCTCCCCTGGATCCTGAGGGAGCGCCGACCCTCTGAGATTGGCCGGGCGCCAGAGTGGGCGCAGCCTGGCAGCCTCACCTGCTTCTGTCTATCAGTGACGATCCCCCCCTGGGCCTCACCCGGACCCGGCGACTGTGGTCCCCACCTGGGCCTCACTTGACCTGGTGACTCTGATCCCTACCTGGCCCTCACCCAGGCCTGGTGACTCTAGTCCCCAACTGGGCTTCACCCAGGTGACTCTGGTCTCCACCTGAGCCTCATGTGGATCTGCGACTGTGGTCCCCACCTTGGCCTCACCTGAACCTGGTGACTCTGGTCCCCACCTGGGCTCACCTGGACCTGGTAGCTGTGGTCTTCATCTGGACCTGGTGACTCTGGTCCCCACCCGGGCCTCACCTGTACCTGGTGCCTGGGCTCCTCCGCTACCAATGACGAGGATCCAGGATGGACCCTTAGTTGCTACTGACACCGGGACCATCCCCAGGGTCTCACTTGTTCCTGGTGACTGTGGTCCTTGCCTGGGCTGACCTGGCTCATCCTTGGCTCTGATCCCGTCTTGAGCCTCACCTGCTCTTGCAGGTACGGTCCCCCCTGTCGTGGGTGTGTAGTGTCTATGGTCCCTTCTGGGCCTCACCTGATGGTACTGGGCCACGATATTGGCCCTTTGCAAGGCCAGCAGGGTCTCCGGGTCCTCCTGCATCGTGCTGCAATCCAAACACATCCAAGGATGACGGCGCGTGAGAACCTTCCGAGGACACATGCGTCCGGGTGCTCCCCGTGGGCGGGCGCCCCTCTGTCTGACCGGAGCCGGAGACAACCCCGTAGCCCCGAGGGGCACAGGCATCACACACGGGCCCTCGCTGCCTGTCTGTCTGTCCGTCGCCCACCGACAGTCCACCTTCCCAGCCACTGTCCCAGGGCACGCCGTCACGCTGGGGTCACAGAGCGCTCCCACCCCGGTATCAGGAGCACACGGGCGGGGGACCCAGGGGCTCCGGGGAACTGCCCACCTGATGCTCGGGGGTGACGTCTCCCAGCCCGGGGCCGGCGCAGAGATGGTGGTGGGTGGGCCGGCCAGCGAGTGTCCCTGCGGGCTTGGGGGGGCGGGGGGGCGGGAATGGAAGGTTTCTCCGAGATTCCACAAGCGCACGACCAAGGGGAGAAAGCGACGGACTGGACTTCATCAAAACTAAAACCTGATGCCAGCAAGAGTGCGACCGAACTCCCCACCCTGAGGGCAGCGATGTGTGAATAGCCTGAGGGGGGCCCTGGGGGAGCACGAGGGACTCCACGTTCTTTGGAGCCTGAAGAGCAAGCCTGCTCACGGGCCAGGGGGACCCAGCGGGCGCAGGGCGGGATGGGGGGGTGACAGTCACCCCTGTCGGGGTCCATGCGTCTAGGACAGGCTGGAAAGGTCATGGCTTGGGTGCCTGCACAGCAGAGGGCTTACAGGGGAGCGGGGGTCCCGGGGGAGCTGCCTGAGTTCCGACTGCAGCCTCCTTCCCTGGACGGGGGGCAGCAGG